>NW_022681469.1:138460648-148460648 GCF_009764315.1 Trachypithecus francoisi | reverse complement strand
TTTTTATGGATGGGCCCAGGAACAGGAGGGAGCCACTTAAGGACAAGTGGAAAGAGAAGCGATAATAAATAAATGAGGGTAATACCACCCTCATTTACCACCCTGTAGATACGAGGTCTACAAAATAAAGAAGTTTTATCTTTCTATTCTGGAAAGACATCAGCCACCTATTAGGTGCTCAGTGAATGTCTGTGGGGAGAATGGATTAATGAATGAATCAATGAAGTCAACAATGGCAATGACACAGCAAGACCAGCCAGGACAACAATTATGATCTCACCGGGAACTTGATGCTTGCAGAGCCAGTGGAGTGTTTTATGCTTAAGGCAAACTGCAGAGAGGAATGAACATAAAGAGAGGAGGAGTGGCTTCTCATGAAGCACAGGCCCCATCCCCTAATCCAACAAAACCAAAACCCAGTGCCACAGATACGGGAGGGAAGTATGCAATCCACACTCCACTGGAAATACCCTAATTAAAACCGATTGTCTCCTTATAAATGATGGGATTTTTATATACTCAAAGTATATTTTAAAACCCAGCATCAAAAATCAGTAAAGCTTATATATTTTCTGACAAGCAGGAAAAATGTAACCCTGAATATAGAAGCACAGTTCCTCTGTGGTGTTACTGGGATGGGTTCGGGACTAACCTCCTTGTCTTTTCCTTCTTCAGGAAACAGAGCTTTGAGGGAAAAGTCAAAACTTAATACTACTTGGTAATAAATAGGAGAAGTAGATTCATGATAAATAAACAAAGTTAGCACATGATCTTTATGGACATCAGAAAGTGTGATTTATTCATCTTCATTGAACATTGAAGCCATTTGAATTGCTTAGAAATTAATATAAATTACTACAATGAAGGAATGACACTGAGCTCTAGTCATCAGTGTCATGTATTTGATGGGCTAATTAGTTAATTTCACATGGTTTAGCAGAAACATATTAAAGTTGTAGAAGAGTGGTATTACAGATCAAATGCCTGGGATAAACAACAATGGTTATTTGAAATATAACCATTTAGTTACAAGCGTATTTTTCAATACTGGAAATTTGTTTGCAAGCTAACTCAAAATAACACAGCTGATAATATTTAAAGTTCATGGATCAAAACCAATATAGGCCACAATGTACAAAGCTCCTTGTTTATCTCTAAATTAGCCACTTAGAGGAAAAGCCAGTATAATAATGTGAGCAAATCAACAAATCAATGAAACTTTAAAAAGGGAGAATGCTTTAAACAAAATTTTCACTCTATTCTTTCAGGAAAGATATAGTTAGAGGAATGTAATCCCTGCAGCTGTACAGTCGGAGTAGCTTTTTTTTTTTTTTTTTTTTTTTTTTGAGATGGAGTCTTGCTCTGTCACCCAGGCTGGAGTGCAGTGGTGCGATCTTGGCTCACTGCAACCTCTGCCTCCTGGGTTCAAGCAATTACCATGCCTCAGACTACTAAGTAGCTGGGACTACAGGCACGTGCCACCATGCCCGGCTAAATTTTTTGTGTGTTTTAGTAGAGACAGGTTTTCACCATGTTGGCCAGGATGGTCTCAATCTCCTGACCTTGGGATTCGCCCACCTTGGCCTCCCAAAGTCTGGGATTATAGGTGTGAGCCAACGTGCCAGGCTGGAGTAGCACTTTTATTAACAGTTATGACAGTAACAGCTATTGTCGTGAGATCTGCATTACTATTTGGCTGAGAACTGATTAGAGGAGGATGCAATTGTGGAGTTTTATTTGATGTTTACTGATCTATGAGCATTTCTTAGGGTATATTAGGTCCACCTTCTAATGGGACCCTCCAAATCCTTTTTGTCACTTACCACAAACTGAAATTTTATAGTAGTGCTTTAATTTGAATAACATTTGATCAAAGAAGATCGTTTTCCACAAATCTTTACATGTCTTATGAGCAGAGGCTATGACTATCTGTCCTGGACTATCTTCACAAGGATGTCTGTAGAGTAAACAGCCTTGGAAGACAGAGATAGTGGCCCCAACAGCGGCAGAAATCACACAGGCCTAAATTACCGATTTTATCAAATAAGAATATATGGTGTCCAGTTAACTTCGAATTTAAGATAAAGTATGTCCTATGCAATGTTTGGTACATATTTATACTAAGAAATTATATGTTGTTTATCAAAACTTCAAATTAACTAGGCATCCTGTACTTTATCTGGCAACCTTCCTTACTGTTGATTATAAACAATATATTTTCCCTAAGTTTAGTCTCCTCTCCCAAAACCCATGGTATGCCCAGGCATGGCTTGGCCCTGTTACCTTTGCTGATAGGGACGGGGCCTCAGGAAGCCAGTGCATGTGCTGGCGCTCTGGCTGCTGCTGCGGCTGCGAGAAACACTTTCATTCTGACTCATAAGTCTCAAGGTTTCTGTCAGCATCCATGAAATTGTGCTAGGCTGCTTGAGCTTATAAATGGAGTCAAATCTCAGACACATCAAACAAATCTTGACATCTATCTCCCTCACATAAATATAAAAGCTTTTGACAGCAGGGACCACTTATGTTTTGTTTAACACTGTGTCTGGCATATTGCCCAGTACCTCTCACTAAGTAAATAGTTGTTGAAAAGGTGAATAAAAGAATAATTGAATGAGCTGTCAATTGACTTTCAGCTGCTAAACTCTGGGAATCTTTGTAATGCAAATAAGCTAGATTCCTTTGTGTTATGTGTTCCTCTATCTTTTCTCCAGCATTCTCCCCATCCTAATCCCCATTTCATCTTTATCTCCATCACTTTCTTAAGCTTTAGCTTCAGTTGCCTCCAGCTCTAGCTCTAATGCTATCAATTGGCCATTCTTGCATTGGAAACCTAACAGGGCTTGAACAGGCCCAAGGGAACCACTGAGAACCCTTGGAGACCAGAACACATTCTCCAGTTGCACTTCAATTCCAGCATTCCCATCCCACTCATATGTATCATGCTTCACTGGAGTATTTTAGAAACACTAAAAACTAATAGAGAGTAGGTTAACATAATAAGGAATGATTGGTTGTGTGATTGCTCAGCTCAGAATTGAGAATGGAATTTCCTTTGAAATATTCTGGCTCTGATTCCTCACTGCACAAAGGAAGAAATGAGCCTTGGAGTATGGGATGCACCTACTACATTTACAAATCCAGACACTGATGCTGACTTAATCCTCTAAGGGTTTTTGAGATATACTCAAGATATGTATATATAAACACACATACACACACACACCCAGTATAACATGGACTATTGCTTACTTAATGATATCTGTACCTATCGTTCTATACCTTTCTATGTCTATGTTGAGGTCATGTGCATCCATACATTGTTAAATGTTAAAATGACTAAAGTGAAAAATATAAAAATATGATTAATTTTTAGATGAACATGAAACCTCAAAGAAATTCTATGCTAGCTGTATTCTACTGTTGGCTGCAGTCCTGGGCCTTCAGGAAGTCTTCATCTTTCTCCTTTACCTTAAAGTTGAAGGGTATAGAATGTGCCACCCAAAAATATGCCACTTTGGCGTATTTATTATTCTGAGCAGAAGTTAATTGAAAAAATCAACAAATACAGAAGAAAAGCCTTCTCAGAGCTTCCTTTATATCACTAAAAGCAGAAGCTTCTGAGAAATGAGGACTGCAGACAATTCCCTCTCTCAGGAGAGTTTTAGGGCCATGAGGAAATGGGAAAGTTAGTGCCAAGATGGACCTACACAAACAAACCTTAATAAAATCGCCCTTGTTTTCCATTAGTTTCCCCATATATTTACCTTCCCACAGTTTGCAGGTGATAGAAGCCTGAACACCCTTTTCCTTTGTTTTGAAATTTATCATCCTTTATTAAAAATGGGTTGTACTTATTCAGACCTATCTGCTTTCATATATCTTTTATATGAAAGCCTCCATGTACGCATAAGATAATTAACATTAAATTAATTTGTGTGCATTGTCTCTTGTTAAACTGTCTCATGTCAGTCTAATTGTAGAGAAAAATTGGGTTTTCCTCCCCTATGAAGTCTACTCCAGTGAAAATAAAGGAAGCTTGGTAAAAAATGACTCATCCTAAATTGCTCATTCTTTGCTGAAGGTTTTCCTAATTCCATTTACCTTCCATATCCCTTACATTGTCTTATAAGACACATGCACACGTATGTTTATTGCGGCACTATTCACAATAGCAAAGACTTGGAATCAACCCAAATGTCCATCTGTGACAGACTGGATTAAGAAAATGTGGCACATATACACCATGGAATACTATGCAGCCATAAAAAAGGATGAGTTTGCATCCTTTGTAGGGACATGGATGCAGCTGGAAACCATCATTCTTAGCAAACTATCACAAGAAGAGAAAACCAAACACCGCATGTTCTCACTCATAGGTGGGAACTGAACAATGAGATCACTTGGACTCGGGAAGGGGAACATCACACACTGGGGCCTATCATGGGGAGGGGGGAGGAGGGAGGGATTGCATTGGGGAGTTATACATGATATAAAAGTCATGCACATGTACCCTAGAACTTAAAGTATAATAAAAAAAAAAAAAAAAAAGGTTTCCCAGAAAAAAAAAAAAAAAAAAAAAAAAGAATGTCTTATAAGACATTATCTTATATTGTCTGCCTGTCTTATAAGAATGTCAATTCTGGGGTCAAGATGTCCTGTTCCTTTCCATGGCAAACCATGGTCCACTGGTAAAGCTTTAGAATCACAGTAACCACGGTTTACATCTTTGCTATAACATCCATGAGTTTGCAACCTCAGAGGAGTTACTAAGGCCTTAAAGCCTGAGTTGTCTCAATTTACATAAGAATAATAACATAACGATAATAATTACAGAGATTAAACAAGAAAACACACATGAACATTTTGCTCAGTATGTTGTACAAAAAAAAAGTAAAATAAGGGAGATTAACTATTATCATGCAACTATTATGATGAACCCGTCAGTTTATTTCCAGAAAATTTTCACTTTGAAAGGCAACAAGCAGAAATCACAGAGAAAGGGACCTCTAGACAGTTCCAGAAAAGTGGTATTACACAGATCAGATGCCTGGAATAAGTACAAAGCTGGTGACAAATACAAGATAAGAAGCTAAGACTTAGAAAAATATGCAAGTGTCACACAATGAAGCTGAATGCAAGCTAATTCCCTGAAGCAGGGAACAAGACAGAGATGCCAATGACTGGCTCCTAGAAGGTGTTGGCTGTATGGCATATTTTGTGGTGGGTAGGCAGGTTATAAGACCAAATTTACCACATATATAACACCATTGACTTTGAGGGTTAAAAAATATAAATATACTGGCCGGGCGCGGTGGCTCAAGCCTGTAATCCCAGCACCTTGGGAGGCCTAGACGGGCGGATCACGAGGTCAGGAGATCGAGACCACCCTGGCTAACACGGTGAAACCCCGTCTCTACTAAAAAATACAGAAAACTAGCCGGGCGAGGTGGTGGGCGCCTGTAGTCCCAGCTACTCGGGAGGCTGAGGCAGGAGAATGGCGTAAACCCGGGAGGCGGAGCTTGCAGTGAGCAGAGATCCGGCCACTGCACTCCAGCCTGGGCGACAGAGCGAAACTCCGTCTCAACAACAACAACAACAAAAAAATATAAATATACTTTTACCAGACTCTCAGAAAAATGCAGCAGCAATGAGGCATTTAAGCCTTTAAACCCCAACGCAGCTCTTGATGCCATTTGCTGTTTCCCAGACTGTGTTCTTCAGAGTCTCAGGACTCAACACAGGCATATCAAGGGCAAATATGAGCACAAGACACAACATACACATATTTAAGAAGAGCATCTTCAGGTCGGGCCCAGTGGCTCAAGTCTGTAATCCCAGCATTTTGGAAGGCTGATGGGAGAGTATCACTTGAGGCCAGGAGTTTGAGACCAGGATGGCAATATACTGAGATCCCATCTCTACAAAAAGTTTAAAACTAAGCCAGGCATGGTGGTGCGTGTCTGTAGGCCCTTCTACTCAGGAGGCTAAGGCAGGAGGATTACTTGAGTTGGGGAGGTTCAGACTGCAGTGAGTCATGATCACACCACAGCACTCCAGCACTCACTCCAGCACTCCAGCACTCCAGCCTGGGCAACAGAGGGAGACCATGTCTCAACATATCTCAAAAAATAAAAAAATTAAAAAAAAGAAAGAAGGAAAAAAATAGCATTTTTATTGCAAATTTGGGTAAGCATATGCAAATATAAAGCAAAACCTTCCCACATTTGGCTTTTGAGTGCATCAAACTTCCAGATAGGGCTGTTATCATATTTCTGATATTGGTTTATTTGCATAAAAGAAAATTATATAGTCATTCTACCAACAAATGTGGTGGCCCTCTGACAGTTACTCTGCAATTTCTCTTCCCAGAATGCTGAGTCCTGGGTCATGTTTGTATTATACTTCAGCACCTATTGTCACACCTATTATATTTTTCTAATACAATATTTGAGAACAAAACATAAGATTATTTTTCGAAAATTACTAGTCCAAAATAAGTTTTATAATTTGAAATATGCCATGTTTTGTTTTTTTCTTAAACTTATTCTAAACTTTGCAATATGCCTTTTAAAAATATATTAGTTGGGTATTTTGATTCTGACAATTAGTTTTTCTTGTGGTTGTTAATTTGAAAACACTGAGACATCCTGTTTCTTTAATCCCGCCATCTATCACTATAACTTTAATATTTGCCTAATGTACTTAATATACTAATATATTCAGAAAAGAGATGAACAGATTTAAACCATTTTCTCAGGATTATTTTAAAATCTTGATAAAATCATTTTTCAAAAATCTTATAATTTATGAAGAGTTGGATTATTTTTCAAGTTTCAAAAGAGGTGGGAAAGAAGAAAATAAGACCTATCAGTAAAAGTGTTTCAGTTTCAATAAAGGCAAGTCACATTTTCAATAAAAACTCAGAAAGAATGACAATAGATGTCCTTCTGAATGTTTTTCCTTCTTCTGCAATTTTACTAAAAACCAATGTGTACTTTTTGAATCATTATATGTGTGTATGTGTGTGTATATGTGTGTGTGTGTGTGTGTGTATTTCATTCTTTTAAATAATTTAAGGAAAGACAATTCTAAATAAAGGAAAGCTAGTGAAAACAATGTCACTCCCTAAGTTTACCTACTAATAAATTATCAAACTATGCTTCTTAAAATTGCCTCAGAAAATGAGTTTTCTTTATTCACAGCAGAAATGAAAGGAACAAATCCATTTACTAATAAAATTAATGTCCAATGCCTGTCACATCTCAGTTTTTTCCCCAAATCAAACTTACAAATAGCAGGCAATCCTAGGCTGGCCGCAATGGCTCACACCTATAATCCCAGCACTTTGGGAGGCCTAGGCGGGTGGACAACAAGGTTAGGAGATCGAGACCATCCTGGCTAACACAGTGAAACCCTGTCACCACTAAAAAAAAAAAAAAAAAAAAAAATTAACAGGGTGTGGCAGGCGCCTGTAGTCCCAGCTACTCAGGAGGCTGAGGCAGGAGAATGGTGTGAACCTGGGAGGCTGAGCTTGCAGTGAGCTGAGATCACGCCACTGCACTCCAGCCTAGGTGATAGAGCAAGACTCTGTCTCAAAAAGAAAAAAAAAAAAAAAAAAAAACAGGCAAGCCTAGACCTCCAAAAGTCATACTTGTCCCTAGGGGCCGAAGAACCTCGTCATGCTGCCCCATCTACGTGATATTCTCCAATGACTTTGTGGCTGATTTATTGTAAGTGCTTAAAATAAAGTGTTTAAATCTACTACTTGTTATGTAATATCCCTGATGCAGAGCCACTTTAAATCTATTTCTTGACTGATATTTAATTGCTTTGCCTTAGAATTTCACATTTTAAAATGGGCAATTGTCCCCAAATGGTATTTGGGCTTCAGATGACCATGAACAATTGTACTTGAGTTTCAGAGACTTTGAAAACTCACAGTGCTTCGTATTATTTTTTCTTAAATATTGTTGAAAAAAAGGATATTAGTAATTATATTAATTCTCCAACAAAATGTCTTTGAATATTTTAACATTATTCTCTAAAAAGAAACATAAGCAAAACATACCTTTATTGTGGAGTTTTCTGGTTGTGTTTTGGGCTAATTATCTTAAGTAGTGAAAACATTATTACACAATCTTTAATAAAACATTACTTTTTGAAGATGAAAGTTAAAATAACAAAAATATTGAAAGAGATAGTTTACAAAAAACAAGGGCATTCATCAGACATGGCAATCTTTGCACGATTTATAATTGTATTATTGCTGAATTAGTTTATTATAAATGTAGCACTTACTTGTTTAGCACAGGATCCATTGATCCTACTCACTTGTGCTTTTGTTGGAAATTCCAAATGACTCAATCAGGGTTTGTCAAAGGGAATCTGGGCCTTTGCAAGGCAGGAATTGATAGGAGAAGACATCTGTGTCCTGCTTGACCTGGCCCTTTTGTAATCCAGCAGATGCCCTACTCAGGAGAAAATAGTGAGTAGCAACATGCCCTTTCCTAATGAGGGGGTTAGTGCTGACTATATTATTGCCTAGATCAAAGGTATTAGGTTTAGAGATTTCCATTGGTCAGAATATCCTTCTTGGTGAGCTGCAGTTACTTGAGATTAGGCCATATCCTTGGATATCATTCTTTTAGACCTCATCGTTCTAAGATTTTTAGGCTTGATTCATGTAGCTTTGTCATATCTCACATTTTTAAAAAATGACAAAATTTGTTTTTCACTTTTCCAATGGATTGACTTCCGTACCATGGGCTGATGGCCTGCCGTCTTTGTTGTATTTGTTGGTCTAGTTCAAAAGCAGTAAAGTTTTATTTTTAAATGTTTAGGTGGATTTCTTTTACAAATGTAATTTTTAAGTGATCTCTTCTGTATTATTTTTCTCCTGTGAAATTTGGTAATATCCACATTCTAAAAGGAATAAAAAATATCAGCAAATAAAAGTATAAAGCATACTTGGCTTCTCTTAAATATTAAAATAAAATACTGTTGATTTTTTTAAAGGTAGTTTGTTGAATCATTGAGACCCTGCTGGTCTTGGTAATTATTAGTAAGGATATGTACATTTTCTTGGGTTTCTGTGGTTTCCTGGGAGGCCGGAGTGAGAAAGACTCTCTTGGAAGTAAAACGTGTGCTAGTCAGAGCCGGGAGCCAAATGGCCTCGTGGCTCTGTCCCAGCTTCAGCTCTGCTGCCTTAAGCACTGCTTCAAACAGAATGACCAAGGTTACTGCATTGATGCCTCATTCATGCTCATTAAAATCAATAGTTAAATGAAAACTTAGTTTTATATCATAATCTTATATTTTCCAAAATATTTAGCACAACAACAAAATGTCTGTGGCTGTGTATTCTTTATTAAAACTTCATCGTCAAAGACCAGATTTTCTGATTCACTGAAATAAGGACAGGCAGATAAAATGCAGAATTCAGTTAAATTTGAACTTCACAAAAATAATTTGTTTTAGTATAAGTGTCCCCCAAATAGTCTGTGTCATACAAAAACTTGTTATTCATCTGCTAATTATTTTTTGTTAAGTCTGGCAACCCTACTCAAATAGATATGATGGGAAGAAAAACTTTTCCTCTACCAACTCAGCTCTCAGTAGTCTGGAAGCCTGTGAATTCAACTGATGATAGATGGTTTAAGATGAGAACAATTTATTATGCATGAAGGTTTATTCAGGGGAAGAGGCTCCCTAAACAGCTAGGAATGAAGGTTTATATAACAACTTAATATTGGAAATGGGGGAGGGATACGACTTCTATAACAAACAAATGAACTTTTAAGGGAACAGATGGAAGGTATGCAGTTTGTGATAATTGTTTTAATACAATTTATCATTCCAGTGCTAATGCTCAGTCTACTTCCCGGCTGGAATTTCCCTTGAGTGGGGATTTATGGCAGCGTCACTCTCAGAAGACTCTGCCTGTAGTCAGGTAAGATAAGCTCAAAAGGCTTCTTTCTGCATCTGCTGTATCTCCAAAGTCTTCATTTTACGACAATCTTTGCACCATTTTGAGGCCCTTCACATACACGCTCTGGTAAACCACTGGTTGAGCTTATTGGTGTAATATTTTTGGAAGGTAGTTTGGCACCATCTATACCATTATCTATTGATTCAACAACAAAGCTTCATGATATTTATTGCACAAATGAATACACATGCCTTCAGAAATGAGGCATTTCATTTTGGAATGCATATAGTATTGCATTTTGTTTTGGAATAATAAACAACAAAAGCAAACAAACAAATCCTAACTATTAATCAAAATGAAGACTTGTGGAATAAATTTTGATAATTAGTCCCTGGAAAGAATAAGTAATAGTAATGTAAAAAATAGACAATATTATAATGTTATGATTCTTTCTGTATGCCCTTATTCCTAAAACAATAATTTTAAGTGAATACTGATAAGAGGCTATATATGCCATATTCCAACTATGTGCAATTCCTATGTGAGAACTTTGGGTGTGGTAGCTCATTTATTTCTTGCAATTGGCACATAGAATGTGTATAGTTTTAATCTTTGTGTTATTTATGAAATAAGCATGCAGAGGATAATTCACGTACGTAAGGTAGCACATCTACAGGATAACTAGAGCTGGACTCATTCCGTAGACTTCCCAGGGATTCACGTATTCAGGTATTCAGGTATTCAGCATTTCCTTTATAAGCATAGATACTACATGGAAATAAACATGAGAAACTGTCAATTACTGTCATTATACCATATGGACATTAAAAATGTTTGCTCAAAAAGATGCACACACACACACAGACTCTTTGAGGAGTGATGTTTGGGTTTGGGGCACTGAATGGAATTTTTTTTTTTTTTTTTTTTTTACTTTTTATTTGACCTCTTTGATACTGTTTTACTTGTATTAAGAAAATATATTGGTTTTAAAACATAAAAAGTCTTTACCAGCTTTGTGCATTACTCTTCCTCTGAAGATAAAGAAAAATGAGAAATCTATTTTTATTATTTGCAATATCATTCTATATCTGAAGTGATAAACAGACAAAAAATTACAATGAGCCTGGGACAGTGTGCAACTGGTCAGAAGTCACTTGTTGGATTTTGGCCCGACCTACTGTAGACCTCACCTCAGAGGTATAGGTGTGTGTGTATAAGTGTGTGGGTATTTTGGGGTGAGCATGTGTGTTTATCTGGAAAACACAGTGGAAGAGCAAGACTTCAAGAGGCAGAGGATTTGATGCTGAGTCCCAGGACTTCCACTCCTGATCACATAAGACCTGGTGATTTTCCAACCTGACCTGGAGTCTCCCCAGCTTCCAACTCCAGAATACATAAACCCTTCTAACTCAAAGGATCTCTCTGAGATATATAGCAATGTTTTATTAATGTGAGCTACTGAGTCATTACTAGATCATAATTTCTAAATTTCTTTTTTACTTTTAGTAGCTGTACTCAATTTTTATTCCAACAAAATGTATTTTTCCAGGTATGTCTCCATTTCTCCTGAATACATAGATAGTATACACTTTCTACTTTAGGGGTGATATAGAACATTCACATGCAACATTTGCTTTGATCACTGGCTAATCCTTTCAGCAAGGGCAAGCTAGTTGATATCATTCCAACTAAATTAGGACATGACGACCCACAAAATTTATCCAAAATGAAGTGATTTTGCTATGCATACCAAAGGGCAAGTACTGTGTCTCCTGGTCCAGTGTTTGTTTGTTTTCTCTCAAAAGTCATGCTGTACCTGAGTAGGTCACCTCTTTTCAGGGTCCCTGCCTGTTGTCCTGTCCCAGACACAGAGGTCTCCGGTACAGTCAAACAATACACTGAAGCAGAGCCACACTGGCTCTCACATCCTCAGGCAAACAGTTTCTGGCCAGATCTCGAAGCTTCTACCACACAATAATTTTAAGTGAATACTGATAAGAGGCTTCTTATCAGTGAATACTGTTTCCCCTTCTCCTCCTTCTCTCCCTCCTCCCCCTCACATGCACTTTCACCTTCTACCCTGTGGCCTCTGGAGTGGATGCTGTGATACACTGCCCAGACACTCCTGTTAGGTGCACATACCTTCCAGTGCCAGGAGCTTTGACTTCTGACCTGAGGTCTTCCCTAGGAACTGAAGTTGGCCAATGGAGTTGCTCCCTCCAAAGATACACCCCCTCTGGAGGAGAAAGGACAGCTGGATGTAGGGCTGCAAAGTCTCCATTCAAGACTGGTCCCTGTGGAATCATTCTCTGTTGAGAGCTCTGGTGGCCATGGGCTAGGAAGCAATTGCATTACAGTTTAATTGCCGTAGGTGCCCATCCCATCTAAACCTTCCCCCACAGGCATTGCTCCCAAGATCTGTCCCCAGCAAACCTCCTGCAGGCAAATCTCCAACTCAGAGTCAGTTTCAGTGACTTAGGACAGTTGAGGAACAAGTCCAACTCAATTCTCCTGGGTTTGATGAAGTTCAGACACCCACTCTGTTGCTGTATAATGGCTTGTATTCTGTCTCATTCTTTGTGAATAAAATCAAGTCCCCAAACAATACCTAACTCCTTTATAGGAACACAACTGATTGAAAAGAAGTGTGGCTTAGATGCAAGGAGGATTCAACGAATTTCCCACAGGGTGTACTCTTTCAAGAAAAAGCATGGATTTGCTCTAGATCATTCAAGTAATATCCTCTGTCCTGCTTGAGGAATAGACATTTAAAGACTTATTGAAGGTAAAGAAAGCCAGACTTTGTAATCTGGAGGAAGACTGCACACTCAGAGGCGCTGCTCTGTTTTGGACCTGCTACTTCTGCACAGCAGTGACTATTATAGAGTCCAAATTATATTTCTTCAAAGACTGTGACTGCAATTCATCTTTACTCCTGTGATTTTCATTTGCACTGATAGTGAAGATTGCTGCTGCCCCAGGGAGGGGAGACAAGTTCGGCTGCCCAACAGGATGCGCGCAAGCAAACGTCTCAGTCTTGCCCTCCATCTTCCTTTTGTCGGGGTACTGCCTTCATAATGAAAGACTGCTCTCGGTGGGACCTTTTCAAAGGACAATTGTCAATTCATAGTCCTTATTTTAGGTTTGAGACGAAGGCAATAAATCAGGGCTCTTGCATGCTTTTGTTACGAGCTCCCATGGCAGACTCATCCTGGCCAACATGACTTACCTGGATTTGTTCTTTGTGCAGTTTTCTGCCTAGTTTAAACTGGGATCCAAGGAGCAGAAACATCCTGCCTGAACTCATTTAGTTAATAAGAACAATGCAGCATTTCCCAGAACAGGAAGAAGTCTCAGGGCAGAGCAATTCTAATTTAAGGTACATCAACCATTCCACAGGTAATCAAGGACAATATTCTACTATTCATTTGGTTCTGCTGTTTCCCCCCCGACGCCATGCAGAGTCTGGATGTTTCCCCTCAGGCCGGCACCTTTCTTGACCTTAGGCACCAACACAGACCTGAAGCTACCCAATGAAAGAAGGGATTCTTTCTTGGGTTTGTAACATTTTAAGACTGAGAAACATTTGTCATTATGCAGACATTTCTTGACCAGAAATGTGTCACACACCTATTCCTAAATCAGTCCTTGGGAGGCACAAAGTAATTATCATCTTCCGCCTGGAGAAGCCTGTGAACACGGGGAGGGGAAAGTGCATGCAAAAATGAGCAGGTGGTGTTAGGTAGCTATGAAATAGATAACAAAACAAAACAAACGGAGAATAGAAAACAATTTTAAAAATTAAGAAATTTAAGAGTTTGTGTTATGAAATGATAAAACTGCCAAAGCTTTAAAGAAGAAAAGAGACAGAAAAGTCAAATAAATTAAATGAAAAATGAAAAAAAGAGACATTACAATTGGTGCCACAGAAACAAGAATAACAAGAGATTACAAGGAACAATTAGATACAACAAACTGGATAAGCTAGAAGAAATGGATAAATTTCTGGGAAAATAAAACCTACCACAACTGAATCATGAAGATATAGAAAGTCTGGAAAAACCAATAATGAGTAAGTTATTTTTACCAGTAATTCAAAATCCCCTAACGAAATAAAGCCCAGGACCACATGGCTTCACTGGTGAATTCTACCAATCACTTAAAGAGGAATTTACACAAACCCTTCTCAAGTCTGCCATAAAATTGAAGAGATAGGAACACTTATAAATTCAAGTTATGAGGCCAGTCTTACTCTAGTACCAAAGTCAAAAAAAGACACCACAAGATAAGAAAATGACAAGTCAATATCCCTGAATAATACGGACTTTTAAAAGCCTCAACAAAATAATAGCAAACTAAATTTAACAGCATATTAAAAGGATCATACACCATGGCCAAGTGACACTTAACCCTGTAATTCAAACATGGCTTAACATACAAAAATCAACTAATGTGATAAATAAAGCACATTAACAGAATAAATGATAAAAATCAGTTGATGATCTCAATAGATGCAGGAAAAGCATTTGACAAAACTCAATACCCTTCTGTGATAAAAACTCTCAACAAATTAACTGTAGAAGGAAGTTACCTCAACACAATAAAGACTATATATGAAAAGGTAACACATGTGACCATGAAACACTAAAAAACATTTTCTCTAAGATCAGAAAGCAGGCAAAAGATGCCCACTGTTGCCACTTTTACTGAAATAGTAATGGAGGTCCTAACCAGAGAAATTAGGTAAGAAAAATAAAGAAAAAGGAAAGGAAAAGTTAAATCGTCCCTGTTTTCAGATGGCATAATCTTATATACAGAATATCCTAAAATCTACACCAAAAAACTGGTAGAACTAACAAAGGAATTTAGTGAGTTGCAGGATATAAAAACAACATAAAAATAGTTGCATTTGTACACACTAAGAGCAAACTCCCTTAGAAAAACAATACCCTTTGTAATAGCTACAAAAATAATAAAATACTTAGGAATAAGCTCAGCTAAGGAGATGGAAGACTTGTACACCGAAAACCACAAAACATAAATGAAAGAAAGTAAAGAAGATACAAAGGAAAAGACAATCCATGTTCATAGCTGGAAAGATTTAATAGTGCTCAAATCTGCATTTCTAGCTCAAATATTCACACTAATCATCAGACATTTATCAATAATTGCCTGGTTGATAAATCCAGCTCTATTTTACACATACACACTACACTAAGTTTACATTTTACCCCAATGTAGATAACTTAGTCTGTTATCTAAATTTTACACCTGGGTATGATCCATATTCCATTTCCCCACTTTTCACCCAGTTTTATCCTTGCTTCCTGACCACTGGCTTTACTCCTAATGCCACTGTCTTTGTTCTTGCTACTATGTCATTTTTAAACATTTTATTTTATTATGGTAAGAAGACTTAACATGAGCTTTACCCTTTGAATAAGCTTTTAGGTATACAATAGAAAATTGTTAATTACAGAGGTGATGTTGTACAGCAGATATCCAGAACATATTTCTCTTGCATGAATGAAACTTTATGCCTGTTAGTTGTCAACTCCCCATCTTCTCCTCCCACAACCCCATTAGCAACCAGCAATCTATTCTCTGATTCTGTAAGTCTGACTATTTTTGATACCTCATGTAATTGGAATTTTCATCAATATTTGTGTTTCTGTAACCAGCTTATTTTATTTAGCACAGTGATCTTAATGGTGATCTTGTATGTATGAATTCATTCTTGGGCTCTCACCAATGTTGTACTGGTGTACACATCTGTCTTTTTGGCATTAGCATACTGTTTTAATTACTGTAATTTTGTCCTATATTTTGAAATCAGGTGTGATGCTGCTAGATCTTTTTCTCTAGATTTTGTTGTTGTTGTTTTTTCTCTAGATTTTTTTGGTTACTCAGGGTTAGGGGTGCGTGTGTGTGTATGTGTGTGTTTTGTGTGTGTTTCCACAAGAATTTTACTACTGCTTTTTCTTTTTCTGTAAAAAATGTCATTGGGATTGTGATAGGGCTGCACTGAATCTGTAGGCTGTTGGGGTAGCATGGACATTTCAATACTATTAAATTTTTCTATCCATGAACATAGGTTGCCTTTCCTATTGTTCCTTCTTTACTTTTTTTGTTAATATTTTGTAGTTTTCAGTGTACACATCCCCCATCTCCTCAGTTGAGTTTATTCTGAAGTATTTTATTATTTTTGTAGCTATAGCACAGGATACTGTTCTTTAAATTTTCTTTTCAGATAGTTCACTCTTAGTGTATGGAAATGCAACTAATTTTTATGTTGTTTTTATATCCTGCAATTCACTGACTTCCTTTGTTTGCTCTGACTAATGAAGAATCTGTGGCAGAAACACATACAGGAAAATAGAGAGGAAAGACAAAAACCAGGCATATATGTATGCTATATCTGAACATGTATTCTTCTCAATATAGACAAGTGGTTCTTTGTCACCTCATTGGCAGTTTGAGATTCAAAGTCAGTAATGTCTCCTGCTATAGTTCTCCTGTTTCTTCCTCTAAACCTCATGTTGAAATTTGATCCCCAGTGTTGGAGGTGGGCCCTGATAGGAGTTGTGTGGGTCATGGGGCAAATCCCTCACGAAGAGCTTGGCGCTATCTTCACAGTAATAAGTGAACTCTCACTCTTCCAGCTTCTGTGGGAGCTGGTTGTTGAAGGGAGCCTGGCAACTCATCTCTCACTGCTTCCTCCCTCACCATGTGGTCTCTGCACACTCTAATGTTTAAAGTGTCAAGAGATTGTTGCCTCCTGATCCCTAGATCCCAGCTATGGTAAATTTTTGTCAATGTAATCAATCAACCAGAGTGGCTTCATGATTGTATACCTTCTTGTTCTTAACAGGGGTAGTGAAATTCCTGGTGGACCAGTTTGTGAATCTCATTATGATTCATTTCTGCAGTCTCAGTCTAGAGACTTCTCTTTTTAGCATGTCCAGTGATTTTTAAGCCTCTAAGTCTCTGCATTAAATACCTTTTTGCTTATTTACAGTAAGGAAGAAAGAAATGGAGAAAAAGGAAGAAAAGGAATAGTGAGAGGAGAAACAATAAATGTGTGTCTACTGAGAGATGGCTGTAAGCTTGTGGAAAGGGGAAGGCCAGTATGGGTCAGTATGGAATATTAAAGTTGATGAACCATAAAGCATAACACTTTTAGCGAGAAATAAATATCAGGAGAATTGTTTACATTAAAATATACATTTCTATACAGAAGAACAAAAGAAGATATTCAAGAAGCTGGGAAATCTTTTCTGCAAATGGCAAAGGAATTGCAAAATATCCATAAGCAGAATAAGAAAAATATCTTCTAGGTAACTTTTTGATGAAAGGGTAAATCAAAAAAGCAACTATATATAATACTGGAAATATTCTAATGCAATAACTATATGTCTAATGTCTAAACTGTGTTTAGAGTTTTCAAATTTAAGCAACAAAATAATAATAAAAATAAATGAGATTTACATTGAGAACAAGCTACAAGTTAAAGAATAAAAATAAAATAATCAGTAATTTCATATGAATAATGAACAGGATAAGTAATATATAAAATTAAATAAGGATAATTTAAGATTCAATCTAAAATTTTTCGTTATGTATGACAAGGAAAAGTAGAAAGGTAAGAAAAGAGAGTTTACAAATCTAAGCAAAAAACTGACAACCCAGAAGACAAATGACAAGTTATAAGTATTGATTCAAAATTGAAAATGAAAAAGAGATAACAAACAAGGAGAATAAAATTGATGTTAATAATAATATAATGCAAGTAGAAATAATAGGATAGCATTTAATTCTCAGATAATAATATATTAAGACATAAATGATTATTTGTAAATCAACAACAGAACCAAAATTATTGACTACAATACAATTTTAAATGATTACACATAGTCAAGTAAATAATCAACTAAGATGATATAAACTAGTATTTTCTGACATAAAGATATTTTCTAAATATGTTGGTTTTGAAAATATCAGGCTAAAATGACACACATGTCTGTTTATATTTTATACGGTTTCAAGCATGTTTGTGTGCATGTGCATGTGCATGTGCGTGTGTGTGTGTGTATATGTATAGGTGTGTGTGTGAGTACACCTATGCAAGAAAATCACTGCATACATTATTAGTGAAATATTGTTGGTAATTGTGTCTAGTTAGATTTCCAGGTGACAGTATTTATTTGTCTTTAATTTCTATTTTTTTCTTTACTTTCTGTTTTTTCTTCAATAATTTTTGTAATTTTGCATTACTTATGCAAAGTTTTAAAATGAAAAATATTTCTGAAAATAATTATTATTGAAATATTGAAAATTAAAGAGACAAATGCCAACATTATTATACAAACATATGTATAGTGTATTAACAATTTATAAAATTAGATGAAATGATGTTTGAAAAATTATGCCAAAGCTATATTAAGCAAATCGTTTACATATTAAAATATGACTAGGGGTTAAAATGAAAAACTGGGTTTTATTTGTGATTAAATAAATATAATTCATGAAAACTACAAAGTATATTTTGTTTTTCTCATCAAATTAACATAATCTGCAAATTCTGTTTTTGTATAACTTGTGGTGAAATGGGCTTTCTTAAATGATGATAATTAATAAAACAAATTTTAAATTTATGTTGAAAAGCTGAAATATATTTCTAAAAAGTAATTATAACCTTCGTATTTTATTATAGATAAATTTAAGATGTAGGAAATAGAAAACATCCTGTTATTCTAGACAAAAAAAAAAAGAGAGAGAGAGAGAAAGAGAAAGAGAGAAAAATGCTTCCCACAGTATGAACTTTAATGTTTCATAGGTATCCAATGCTCATTTTGTCTGAGCACTAACTCTAAATGTTACCTGAGTTAGAGGACTCAGACCATCTGATTTCAGGACATAGTGTAAGGCTTCAATAATGAAGACACTGGGATATTCGTAACTGAACAGATACACAGTTCAATGGAAGAGAGAGTCCAAAAATAGACTCACACCAATGTGGTTAATTGATTTTTGACAAAGGAACTAAGTGAATTGGGAAGGATAGTTCTTTGAACAAGTACTGCTGAAGAAACCAGACATCCAATGTAGAAAAATAAAAGTCAATCTATATCTCACCCTTCATACAAGTCACTCAAAATGAATGACTGACCTAAATACAACATGCAACAAACTTTTCTAGTCACAAAATTGTGACTAGAAACAGGAAAAAAACAGTCTTTGATTCCTTAGGTTCTACTAACAGCTGTAAGCTGCTACTCCAAGGCCCAATTCATAAAGAAAAAATGCTAAATTAGACATTTGCAAATTAAAAAACAACCGCAAACAACCTTTTGCTCTGTGAAAGACACTACTAAGACAAATGACAAGGCATAGACTGAGAGAAAATATGTGAAAATAACACTGCATGCAAGGATTATAGCCATAATATTTAAAGAACTTCCAAAGATTAATAAGGAGGCAATCAGAAAAATGGACAAGAGATTTGCATAGACACCTCACCAAAGAAGACATACGGATGACAAATAAGCACAGGCAAAGATGCTTAACATCATTAGCCATTATGACGATACAAATAGAACCACAATTACACACCACTACACATTTCCTAAGATGGCAAAAATAAAAAATACTGATAAAATCAAGTTCAGACAAGGGTGTGGAGCACCTGAAAATCTCATGCATTTCTAGTGGAAATGCAAAAATGTCACAGCCACTTTGAAAATATTTAGGTAATTGTTTTTACAAAGTTAAGTATGTACTTAACGTATAACCCAGCAATCCCACTTCTTAATATTTCCCCAAAAAGAAACAAAACTTACATTTATGAAAAAATCTATAAGTATTTATAACAGCTCTATGCATAATTGACCAAAACCAGAAACACCGCAAACATTCTTCAGTGGAAAAATGAATAAACAAACTGTGGTACAAGCATACCATGGAATATCACTCAACCACAACAAGGAACACACAATAACATGGATTCATCTCAAATGAGTTGTGCTGAGTGAAAGTCGCACACACTCAAAAGCCTACATAACAAGTGACTCCATTATATGACAGCCTGAAAAATGGCAAAAGTATAGTTGTAAATTTTCCAGGGGTGAGGAAGGAGGTATTCAACTGCAATAAATAAATAAATAAATAAATAAATAAATAATAATAGCACAATAGAGGTTTTTTTTTGTTTTGTTTTGTTTTTTTTTTAGGAGAGCAATGAAATTTTTCTGTGCTTTCACATTGTAGCAGTTTTACAACTCCGTATTTTTGGGAATCAAAAGGAATTAATTTGTGGTATGTTAATTAAAATAAATTCAAATAATAATTTAATAAAAGATTATATAGGAGCATTTTGGGAGGCCAAGGCAGGTGGACTGCTTGAGCTCAGGAGTCTGAGACCAGACTGGGCAAGATGACAAAATCTCATCTCTACAAAAAACAGAATAATTAGCCAGGTGTGGTGGTGTGCACCTGTAGTACCAGCTACTTGGGAGGCTGAGGTGGGAGGATCACCTGAGACCAGCGAAGCTGAGGCTGTAATTGCACCACTGCACTCCAGCCTAGGAGACAAAGTGAGACTTTGTCTTATAAAAAAAAGATTATATGGGAGCTTGATTTTATATTATTTAAAAATCCTTACCAGTTTTAATAGCATGAGAAGCTTTGAGAATACTACAAGTAGATGCAGCCCACCCAGTGCCCACATGGTCAGTACCACAGGTTTTCAGATGTTCTTAGATCTTCTTAGCCTCCTTATCATCAAGGTCAGTCACCTGAGTCCTCCCCAATATTCAGGAACAATTGTCATACAGTATTCAAACGATTTAAGCCCTTCATTTATAAGAAGACTAAAGGCAAACATTTTAAATATTGCTATGGTTTCCATGTGTCCCTCACAAAAATGTGCTGCAAACTTAATACCCAGTGCAACCATGTTAGGAAGCGGGGCCCAGTGAGCGGTGAGTAGGCCATGAAGGCAGAGAGAATGGATTAATACTGTTGTCTTGGGAGTGGGTTCCTTATGAAAGGGTAAGTTCCGCCTCTTTTGTCTCCCTCATGTCCTCTCTCTGCCCTCCTGCTATGGGAATACACAGCAAGAAGTTCTTTGTGAGATGAAAGCCCCTTGATCTTGAACATCTCAGCCTCCAGATCTATGAGCCAATACATTTATGTTTCTGCAAGTTACCCAGCCTCTGCTATTATGCTATAGCAGCACAAAACAGACTAAGACAAATATGAAAAGAGGAAGAAAAGGTCTTCTAACAGGAGTGTTTTTCCTTCAAAAATGAGCAAATGAGTATGATTGTTCCTGATTTCTAATGCCATTTTTTTAATGTTTGGCCTTCAAATGTTCTGTAATGTATAGCAGTTACTCTTATAATTGAAAAAAAAAATCTCATTGATTTTCATAAAGTGACTCTTCCTTATAAAATGTGAAATACGACACTCATGGTTCTGTATCAAGCACTATTAGAAGTAAGGTACATGAAAATGTGCTTCCTAATCTTTTGGGCACATCTTCCTCTAATATTTAACACTAGATCTCACATCTATTTGTCCTATAAAGTATTTTGTATTTCACAATCTAAGTTTTTGTACCTGCAAAATTCAATGTTAATTATTTTACTTTTGAACAAGATATAATAATACACCTCTGAGAGTATGGCTGTTGCATTTCTACTATTTAGGAATGCTGGCTTGCTTTTGACCTTTAAGAAGTTCTAGAATTTCTATCTATGTCTGCATGGTGAAAATTCTTCAAAATTAAAATTTATAAAACGGCATGCAGCATACATTTAGTAAGAATGAAAAGTAACTTGACAATCTGCTGTCAATGGGAAAAGCAAAATATGACTTTCTTTTGCTATAAGATGTTACACTCCCAAATTAATAGTAACCTGTTCTGCCTCCATGGACCAAGAACTATGTGGTGTTGCCCTCAAACACAGTGAGTGTTCTCTTTATGCATTTTAGTATGATCAGTTACTGCTTTCCTTTTTACCTTGTTGCTATCCAGTGCACCTGAGGGAGCATAAATTTAATAGTAATTTATGATCTTTAATAGTGAGAACAAGCATTCTCTATTAATAAATGTGTAAAACTGAATTTCATAAGTCATGTGGATTTTTATAATAAACCCAGGCTCTATTACAGGAAGTGACCATTTATTCAAGAGTAGAAAAATAAAATATTCTAGTGGTTTAAATATTCTAGTTAACATTGAGGTGCCTCATATAAAATAATTAGTGATTTCCAGTCACATACGGTCAACATAATTTAACCACTTGGAGCTATGTTTCAATAAAGAGGGCAAAATCACCCTCCTCTATTTTACTTTCCTCTTCTGAGCCAAAAGACTATTATTCCTGCAAGTAATCATGTGCTTTTAAAGAGCGAAACCAACAGGGAACTGAAGGCAAGGAACTGTGTGAAATAATCTAAGATCACATCTTCAAATATTCTGGTTCACATAAATTTTTAAAAATTGAAATGATGCAATTGAAATGCTATATCATTTTTGGAGATTAATGTCAAATAGGAAAAAGAGGTAGAAAATATTTTAAAAGCTGGCAACAGTGTTTCAATTATCAGAAACAAAAGGCAATGGCTTCCCAATTATCAGTAGTTCTACTGTAAAAACTACAAGCCCATTAACTTGGTATTGAGATTGGCCAAATACTCTAATACATTATTAAAGGAGTGTTATACCTCTCCTAAAATGGATTCTGGTTCACTAAGAATAACTTATGTAGAACTAAACTTGTTTTTTTTATCTGATGATGTTGCTGGTCTGCTAAAAAAAAATTGATGTGTATAAGAGTATGTTTAGAATACAGTATAAAGTCATATTTTGATGGGAAAGATGAATAAATATGGGCTTGCTGCTGGTTGATTTAGGGGAGTTAGTAACTAACTGAAATGCTTAAACTAAAAGTTACTAATCAGTTTTGTAATAGAAGAGAACTTCATCTTCAACCCTGCCTTCTTAAGCATTGAAAAAAAAATGAACTGGGTTAAGATGTACAATTTATGCTTAAAAACTATGTTTACCATTTGAAGATATACAGAACAGTCCACATTTGGCATGATGGAATGAGAAATTCCTAGAATTTCAAAGAGCAAGAACATTAGAGTAAATCTATCAAGAAATAATATAAATTGTAAAATAGATGAACATAAAAATAAGCATACAAGAACAAAATGAGGAAGTGCTATGGTTTATGTATGTGGTCCCCTAGAATTCATAAAATTTAATTACAATGTGATAGTATTAAGAGGTGGCATCTTTAGGAGGTGATTAAGTCATGAGTGTGGAGCCCTCATGAATGTGATTAATGGTCTTATAAAAGAGGTTCCAGGGTGCTCTTTTTTCCTTTGGTCCTTCTGCATTCCACCACATGAGGAAGCAGCAACAAGCTACTATCCTGAGATACCTCACCAGGCACCAAATCTGCCTGCCCCTTGAGTTTGGATTTCCCAGCCTCCAGAGCTTTGAGAAATATTTTTCTGATGTTAACATATTTCCTACTCTGCAATATTTTGCTATAGCCAGGAACAGGTTAAGACAATAGGTCACATAACAATAAAACCTGCAGAAAGAAATTATAAAAGAAGTAATTGGCAGTAAGAAAAATACGAATCAGCAGAATAATAGTACTAAATAGCTACTGCCGTTGGCAAAAGTGTAAACAAACAATTTAAATTTAGAATTACATAGGTAATTGCAATTCTCCAGCCCAGAGTTTATTTTTCTGTTTTCAACAGTATTCTGTAAGGAGAATATTAACCTAGAATATTCTCAGAAAAAACAGCCTGGATAATGAAGGATGGGGGTATATTTGGCCTGGGAAAAAGAAGAATGTGGGCAGAAAAAGCAGAGTATTTGCAGGACCACCTTACAGAAAAGGCTGTGTTTGACCGCGGCCTCTACTGATAAGTAGACCTCAATAATTAAACAAGCCAATATCTAATCCGATATTGAAGGAACTCCAAACAATGACTCCCTTGCAATTTTGATTATACCAAGTATTTGGAAGAGTTCTGGGATAAAGCAGGGAGGAACTTAAAGGTGATTAGTATGAATGGGGATTGCAACAATCTCCCCTCACCTTTAGGGGTTTTAAAACCCTGAGTATAATAGTGCCATTTTTAAGGATTGATTTTTAGAGTCAGGAATTCCTATTTCCCACCAAGAAGAACTTTCTCCTGACATATCTACACAAATTGCAAATACATTTTATACAGAGTGAACTCATAGAAAGTTGTATGTGCCTCTGCACGTGAGGTATAATAATCAATGTGTTACCGTATGTCTTTAAAATTTAAAACCTTTAGTTCCTGGATTAATTAATCCAGTATCAAGTGATACTGTAAATTTAAGGAATATCTATATACATATATATATAAAGAGTATAAGTTTATATTTGATAGACAAATCATTGAAAAAATCCAAAAATAATTCATAGTGGTTGTCTCTTTTCTTATTGTTTCCAATTTTAAAAAGTTCTTACTATTTAAAGAACTGGCACAATAAGATGTGGTAGAAGGATTTAGATTTTCCTGGAATTCGTGGCACACTTTCTATTTTCTAACCAAACTCATATGGCTGAAATATATCCAAAGTTAGCGCCATTTTGCTTAAAGCAAATGCAATTTCAAACTGAAACAGTCTTGCTTTGGTTTAAAATAAGGAAAACAACATTGAGTGTTGCTTCACTACATATACCCTCCTTCTCTCTGGCTGCCTCCATATCTCTACTACAGTATATGACGTGAGTGTGGCTTTATTAAGTATATGAAACTTTGCACTTATTATGTTGAAAAGAACTTCTTTTTTTCCCTTAGCTACTGTGGTGGGTTGGATGGTGACTTCCAACAGACATGTGTACACAGAATTTGTGATTGTCACCTTATTTGGAAAAAGGGTCTTTGCAGATATAATTAAGGATACCAAGTAAGGTCATCCTTCGCAATCTGAATAGACTCTAAATTCAACTACAAATGCCTTTATATGAAAAGGCCACCCTGGCTAACACTGTGAAACCCCGTCTCTACTAAAAAAAATACAAAAAATTAGCCGGGCGAGATGGCGGGCGCCTGTAGTCCCAGCTACTCGGGAGGCTGAGGCGAGAGAATGGCATAAACCCGGGAGGCGGAGCTTGCAGTGAGCTGAGATCCGGCCACTGCACTCCAGCCTGGGCGACAGAGTGAGACTCCGTCTCAAAAAAAAAAAAAAAAAAAAAAAAAAAAAAAAAAAAAAAAAAAAAAAAAAGAAAAGAAAAGGAAAAGACACAGATACAGAGGAGAATGTGTGAAAATGGAGGCAGAGGTTGGAGCAATGCTGCCACAAACTAAGGAATTCCTGGAGTCCCCAGACATTGGAAGAGGAAGGAAGGATTCTCCAGCAAGCCTTCAGAGAGTGTGGACCTGCATCCACCTTCATTCCAAACTTCTTGTCTTCAACATTGTGAGAGAATAAATATGTTCTGTGTCAAGCCACCAAGTTGACCAACTACTACTTTATCACGGTGGCCCTAGAAAACCAATAGAGCCATTATTTGTATTTGACCAGAATCTTACTTTTAAAATGCAAAGATTCACCCAAGGCTCAAAGAAAAATAAATATAAGAGGAAAAGGAGCAAAAACCTAGGATGCCTGACATAGTAATTAACGTACTTGAAAGTAAGGAATTGATGAGGAACTGTGGAAAAGTTCTTTGGCCTCTTTGTGGAGACTGGTAGCTGGGAGCTGGTTGGTAGCTTTGTTACACTTTTGGCCTGAAGGGTTGTTGTTGATAGCAGTTTTTGTTTTTTGTGTTTGTTTTTATAGTAGACTATTTTAACCACTTATTTGTAAACCAAATTATGAACTAGAAGATCAAAATATATTTTAAATAGCTAAAATGTAATCTCAACTTCTGATCCTGACAGCAAGCATGCAGCTTAACTGGCAGTTTGCTTAGTGTAGAAGACATGTGTCCACTGTTTTAAGCTCATTTTTTTTTAGGTAAAGCAAGTGAAATTTAGAGTAGCTAAAGTAAACTACTCTAGGTATGTTTTTATTTTTATTTTTATTTATTTATTTATTTATTTTTTTTAATTATACTTTAAGTTCTAGGGTACATGTGCATGACGTTTATATCATGTATAACCCCCCCATGCAATCCCTCCCTCCTCCCCCCTCCCCATGATAGGCCCCAGTGTGTGATGTTCCCCTTCCCGAGTCCAAGTGATCTCATTGTTCAGTTCCAACCTATGAGTGAGAACATGCGGTGTTTGGTTTTCTCTTCTTGTGATAGTTTGCTAAGAATGATGGTTTCCAGCTGCATCCATGTCCCTACAAAGGATGCAAACTCATCCTTTTTTATGGCTGCATAGTATTCCATGGTGTATATGTGCCACATTTTCTTAATCCAGTCTGTCACAGATGGACATTTGGTTGATTCCAAGTCTTTGCTATTGTGAATAGTGCCGCAATAAACATACGTGTGCATGTGTCTTTGTAGTAGAGTAATTTATAATCCTTTGGGTATATACCCGTAGTGGGATGGCTGGGTCATATGGTACATCTATTCTAGATCCTTGAGGAAACGCCATACTGTTTTCCATAATGGTTGAACTAGTTTACAATCCCACCAACAGTGTAAAAGTGTTCCTATTTCTCCACATCCTCTCCAACACCTGTTGTTTCCTGACTTCTTAATGATTGCCATTCTAACTGGTGTGAGATGGTATCTCATTGTAGTTTTGATTTGCATTTCTCTGATGGCGAGTGATGACGAGCATTTTTTCATGTGTCTGTTGGCTGTATGGATGTCTTCTTTTGAGAAATGTCTGTTCATATCCTTACCCCACTTTTTGATGGGGTTGTTTGTTTTTTTCTTGTATATTTGTTTGAGTTCTTTGTAGATTCTGGATATTAGCCCTTTGTCAGATGAGTAGGTTGCAAAAATTTTTTCCCATTCTGTAGGTTGCCTGTTCACTCTGATGGTAGTTTCTTTAGCTGTGCAAAAGCTCTTTAGTTTAATTAGATCCCATGTGTCAATTTTTGCTTTTGCTGCCGTTGCTTTTGGTGTTTTAGACATGAAGTCCTTGCCCATGCCTATGTCCTGAATGGTACTACCTAGATTTTCTTCTAGGGTTTTTATGGTATTAGGTCTAACATTTAAGTCTCTAATCCATCTTGAATTAATTTTCGTATAAGGGGTAAGGAAAGGATCCAGTTTCAGCTTTCTACTTATGGCTAGCCAATTTTCCCAGCACCATTTATTAAATAGGGAATCCTTTCCCCATTTCTTGTTTCTCTCAGGTTTGTCAAAGATCAGATGGCTGTAGATGTGTGGTATTATTTCTGAGGACTCTGTTCTGTTCCATTGGTCTATATCTCTGTTGTGGTACCAGTACCATGCTGTTTTGGTTACTGTAGCCTTGTAGTATAGTTTGAAGTCAGGTAGCGTGACGCCTCCAGCTTTGTCCTTTTGACTTAGGATTGTCTTGGCAATGCGGGCTCTTTTTTGGTTCCATATGAACTTTAAAGCCGTTTTTTCCAATTCTGTGAAGAAAGTCATTGGTAGCTTGATGGGGATGGCATTAAATCTATAAATAACCTTGGGCAGTATGGCCATTTTCACGATATTGATTCTTCCTATCCATGAGCATGGTATGTTCTTCCATTTGTTTGTGTCCTCTTTGATTCACTAAGCAGTGGTTTGTAGTTCTCCTTGAAGAGGTCCTTTACATCCCTTGTAAGCTGGATTCCTAGGTATTTTATTCTCTTTGAAGCAATTGTGAATGGAAGTTCATTCCTGATTTGGCTCTCTGCTTGTCTGTTACTGGTGTATAAGAATGCTTGTGATTTTTGCACATTAATTTTGTATCCTGAGACTTTGCTGAAGTTGCTTATCAGCTTAAGGAGATTTTGGGCTGAGACGATGGGGTTTTCTAAATATACAATCATGTCATCTGCAAACAGGGACAATTTGACTTCTTCTTTTCCTAACTGGATACCCTTGATTTCTTTCTCTTGCCTGATTGCCCTAGCCAGAACTTCCAACACTATGTTGAATAGGAGTGGTGAGAGAGGGCATCCCTGTCTTGTGCCAGTTTTCAAAGGGAATTTTTCCAGTTTTTGCCCATTCAGTATGATATTAGCTGTGGGTTTGTCATAATAGCTCTTATTATTTTGAGGTACGTTCCATCAATACCAAATTTATTGAGCGTTTTTAGCATAAAGGGCTGTTGAATTTTGTCAAAAGCCTTTTCTGCATCTATTGAGATAATTATGTGGTTCTTGTCTTTGGTCTGTTTATATGCTGGATTACGTTTATTGATTTGCGAATGTTGAACCAGCCTTGCATCCCAGGGATGAAGCCCACTTGATCATGGTGGATAAGCTTTTTGATGTGCTGCTGAATCCGGTTTGCCAGTATTTTATTGAGGATTTTTGCATCGATGTTCATCAGGGATATTGGTCTAAAATTCTCTTTTTTTGTTGTGTCTCTGCCAGGCTTTGGTATCAGGATGATGTTGGCCTCATAAAAGAGTTAGGGAGGATTCCCTCTTTTTCTATTGATTGAAATAGTTTCAGAAGGAATGGTACCAGCTCCTCCTTGTACCTCTGGTAGAATTCAGCTGTGAATCCATCTGGTCCTGGACTTTTTTTGGTGGGTAGGCTATTAATTGTTGCCTCAATTTCAGAGCCTGCTATTGGTCTATTCAGGGATTCAACTTCTTCCTGGTTTAGTCTTGGAAGAGTGTAAGTGTCCAGGAAATTATCCATTTCTTCTAGATTTTCTAGTTGATTTGCGTAGAGGCATTTATAGTATTCTCTGATGGTTGTTTGTATTTCTGTGGGGTCGGTGGTGATATCCCCTTTGAGAAGAATCAAATAGACGCAATAAAAAATGTTTTTATTTTTTTAAAAATCGCTATGCAGCCTAAATGTTCCAATCCCATGGACAGTAATCTATCACATAGCTGCCATATCCCTTTAGATATTAAAATGATGAAATATGAAAAAGCTATGATATGAAAATAAAATTTTCAATAACAGTGGGAGAGGAATAGGAATTGATCTAGGGACATGAACAAATTTTGTCAGGTATGCTGACTGTCCGAATGTGATTGAAGGCCATTAATTTATAAACAATACCAAACTTCAAGTAGATGGTTAGATAGGATTCATTTGTAATTGAAAGAAAAACAGACAGTCAATTTGAAGTTAAATTATTACTAATGCCTATAGAGACTCTCAACAATAAAAACATGGAAATTGTGATGGTTAGTTTTATTTGTCAACTTGAATGGGTCAATGGATGCCCAGATATTTGATTATACATTATTTCTGGCTGAGTCTGTGAAAGTGTTTCTAGAAGAGACTAGCACATGAATCCATAAACTGAAGAAAGCAGACTGCCCTCCCCAGTGTGGGTGAGCTTCACCCAATTTGTTGAGAGCTCGGATAGAGCAAAAAGCAGGAGGAAGGGAGTATTCTCTCTCTCGCTGCATGACTATTTGAGCTGAGGTATAAGACTTCTCCTGTCCTTGAACTGGAACTTACACAATTGGTGCTCCTGGTTCTCAGACCTGTAGACTCAGGCAGGAGCCACTCCACTTCCTCTCTCCAACTTGCAGATGGTAGATGGTACTTCTCAGCCTCCATAATTGCATGAGCCAATTCCTTATAATAAATCCATTTAAATCTATCTATCTATCTAGCTAGCTAGCTAGCTAATCTATTAATATCTACCTATGTATCCTATTAGTTCTGTTTCTCTGAAGAATACTGACAGGAATTTTACGTCTCAAGACTTATAATGAGATCAAGGCTGTGAAATAAAGGATTTTTTTTACATACTTAAAGAGTTTCTTGTTAAAAAAAAACACATGAGCTTAGACAATAATTTAGAAAAAAAAGCATAAGTAATGTATGAATATTGTTATGTATTTTTGTTTTAAAAATAGATTTTAGAATCAGTTTTTCAAGTTTCATTGTGAATAAACCTGATATTTTGATTGGCACGACATTGTATTTATTCACCAATATTCCTTTCTTTGATTCTTTAGACTACTTGTTTAAGATAATGAATAGGTACCAAATTGTATCAAGCAGTTTTTAAACATTCATCAATATGTTCATTCTAATCTTTTCTCCATTATTTTAATAGTTTCATAAACTGATAAAGAACCTTTGCCTTGGCAATAGTGTATTAATTTATTTAATATAATGCTGAAACAGGATAGCTATTTTTTATAAAAAAATTGCACTTACGGTAACGTGTAAAATGAATCTCTATCAGTATTCTACATTTGTATAAATTTAGTATCAGAGCTTTTCTAGATTTATAAAGTGACTTTTTCTGTATTCAATAATCATTACTGTTCTTATAAACTCAGCTACATATATGATAGAAAGAGTTTAAAAGTAATGCCACTAGGCACAGTGGCTCACACCTGTAATCCCACACTTTGGGAGACCGAGACGGGTGAATCACCTGAGGCCAAGAGTTCAAGACCAGCCTGACCAACATGGTGAAACCCCGTCTCTACTAAAAATACAAAAATTAGCTGGGTGTGGTGGCTACTCAGGAGGCTGAGACAGGAAAATCTCTTGAACCCGGGAGGTGGAGGTTGCAGTGAGGCAAGATCATGCCACTGCACTCCAGCCTGGGCAACAGAGTGAGACTCCATCTCAAAAAAAAAAAAAAGAAGTAATGCCACTTAGACCTATAGATTCTGGAGCTTCTATGATGGTAATTTGGGGACAGTGTAATTTTCTTTGTGTATGTGTATGTAGGGGAGTTACAGTAAAAACTGAAAAATTTGCTCAGAAAATACTAAAAAAGTTGTAACACTTCTTTTTGCAAATTTAAAAAATTGTTCTCAATTTTGATCATTTAAAAAATTTAGGACAATTTACTTTCATTGATAGTTTCAAAATGATTGACATGTACAAGTATTATCATATACAATGCTTATTAAAAATACAAAAGGAAACAATCCTATTATCTACATCATCATTCTTTTTTCCAAAATAAACATTTTGATTTTATATCTGTATTTTAATGAGCTAATTCTCTAGAAAGTTGTTTATATTTTAAATTGTGTTTAATTTTTAGACAAATGTTAATGATAGTTATTTTACTAAAATTTAACATTTTGAATTATACCCATTTATTTCTATTTTTTCAATAATAAAATTATTTGGGTTTTGTTTTGCACGTGACTGCACTTGTTCATGTTTCATTAGTACTAATGAATATCAATTGCTATTGTATTTTATATATTCTATAGTTGGAATTTAAATCTTTTCAAAGTTATTTAGAAGTATTTTTGTTAATTTCCAATTTATTGAAATCATTTTAGTCAAACTGTTTTAATATGTTATTATTCCAGTGACAAATATGGACTTTGCATTTCTGATCAGCATTCAGGTTATGATGTGTGGCTGATAAACTTGATCCATGTCTTATTTAATTTTACACAATGCTTGTCACATATTTAGTAATAGATAAATTTTGGTAGCATTAGCAGTTCTTATCTATACTATTATTACTTTCATTGTTCTCACATAATATTATCTGCCTTTTGTAATCTCCCAGAGATTGACATTTGATATGTGGCCTAACATATAAATACATTTAAAAATATTTCAAGAGCACTCGTGGAAAGGTATGTCATATTTTTATGGTACAAACTGACTTAAAAATTATTCATACTGACCCTATTTGTATAAAAGTCTTTACTTTTCTGTTTTTTTTAAATTTATTATGAAAGTTTGAGTGATATAAGAGATTCTGTCACTATAATTATTTTTCTTTGAAATTACCCAGTGATCTTCACATGCCTGTGATTTTTCCAGTCTAACAATTGTGCCACTCTTGTTTATATCATTCTCTGTTTCATGTCTCAAAACTCCCATGATAATATTACATAATATGAAAAGGACATCTAACATTTGGTATGAAATACAGTTTTACAGGATAACTTGTATCTGATTTCATATAATTTTCTTCTGCCAAAAAAAAAATAATGAATGCTGTGAAATGTTGTTTGATGGTTTAAAAAAGAAGTCCTTCCCTTGAGTGAGGAACTGTTTCTGAACATTTTAAAATCACTTGCCTTAAAGAAACATGATTGGCATATCCGTTTTATTAATGATATTATGGGAATAATGCAAAGGAGTGTCCAATTTTGCTATGAAATCCATGCTGTGAAACAGGAAATCCACTCTGAGGGAATTAACTGAAAATGTATAACATGGAATAAATATGCACTACCATCATAATAATGCCTGTAGTGTTAAATGTTTCAAATAATATTTCCTTAATTAGACATCTGTTTTTTTAAGTGTACTGAAAAGTCTTTTTTAAATAACAGCAAGATCCAAATTTGCTATTAAATTATAGAAGGTATGTCCCATTTGACAGTTTCTGCTGTGGAGTAGAATAAATTCTGTGTCTAATGAACAATACTGATTTGAAGATAGTCTTTATATAATGTGCTATCATTAACATCAGTAAAGACACGAACTGAACAATCTTAAAGCTTGTTTATCATTAGAAAAGAAGATTCAATATCTCTGCAATAAAATGAGTTAATCTGACTTAAGAAAAAGATAAAATGAAGTAAACTTCCTTGGATTTAGTAAGGGAACATTGTGGGTGATGGCCTATAAAATTACATAAGAGATGACTGGCGCACAAATTGGACAGTGACTATCATTAAGTATCCTTCCAAGGTTCTTTCCAATTACTTGGTAAGGCAAATTTGGAAACAAACCACAGAATATCATTGCAATTATAGCCAGATGCACAATGTTGAGATTTTACAAATTAATTTTTATATATGAAGAATGTGGCAAAGTTCCTGACACAAGGCGGCTCAGTTCAGAGACCACACAATAAACTTAGCTGTCCTATTATATAATTTTTAAATGTAAACATCCAAACCATTATCAGCAGGCAAAAATTAAACCATTTCTTCCCAAGGCCATTAAATGTGCACTTGTTTGAGCTGACTCTTTATCATATAATATGGGCCTGTCCGTTCTCAACTGTGTGCTTCTGTATTTTACTTATGAAATTTCTGAGGGAAGAAGAATGTACCTCTCATTATTGAAAGGAGAGAAAAAGGTGGACTCCGCTGAGATTTCCTGCCAAGATTTCTGCATTCAGATTTGACAGAGCAGGCAAACCAAACCTCCCTCAGAAAACTGTGCACATTTGGGGATACACTGCTGTGGGATCGTGGAGCAGCATCAAGGTTGCACCTGGGACTCTTTTCTGCTTGATTGCATAGAGAACCAACACAGAATGAAAAACCTTTCTCAAATTTTGAATCGTTTACCCCTTGCACTACACTTTGCACAATTAATAAGAACCTTTCAAGCCAGAATGGGAAAAGGCATTAGAATAGAAATGCAAAGTGTACAACTGGTAGGGCTGAGCATTCCTCCTCTTTGGGTCTCTGAATACTCCACAGCCTAGGAGCTGCCCTGGGACAGTTCCACTATCACATAAGCAAAAGAGAAGAACATTGTCATGCCCTGCCCGGCTCACTCACCTCTTAGAGAGCTGCAGGACTATCATATAAAAATGACCTAACAAACAAACGCTGGAAGAGTTCAGTCAAGGAGCCTCAGAATCTCACCTTCTACTGGGCTCGGTTCTTCACTCTCAGAAATAATAAAAGATCTAAAGTGTAAGAAGTCTGAATGAAGCATAAAGATTCCCCCAAAACAGTTAAAACACTTTCAAAAAATTTTGCCAAAAGTAAGGTATGATTCCGTTTGTACGGAATGGCATAGCTGTATGAAGAGAGAGTTATCATATATCCACCATGGTTTTATCAAGTATACATTATGCTAAAGGAATGAGTAAAACGTATGAACGCATTTTAGATATTAAATTCCTTTCTTTTGTGTGATGCACGTTGCTAAGTTATGGGGTTGAGGCTTGTGACAACAAGGATAATTTGTATAATTAGAATAATGTTTTGTAATCATGAAAATGTAGCAAGCATTTTATTTTAAAGAAAAATTAGTCTTGAGAGGGGCAACGCACCATTGAAATTGCAGTGTGTTGAGGTCAATTGCCACTTCATTTGCCTAGTCATTCAATCAAAGAAGACATTGGTCATAATGATGTGGTATAAGAATTTAAGCCATGAGTGCATTTATCTCTTGGGGCTGCCTTCTATTCCCTAGGAAGCAATCAGTAACTATCAATCAACTGAGATTGAAAAGCAGCAATGAAGAAAGATACGTGTCTCGGAGATTCACAAACAGGGTTAAACTGAAGAACTCCTGGGACTAAAGTTTAAGTCTAAAAGATCATGGAAGCAGCATCTCAGAAATATTTAATATTAAGTATCACACACAAACACACACATACACACACACCCCCCTGGGGGCCTGCACATTGACTAAGGCTGCCCTTTTTAAGTTTATGGTTCATTCTGTCACCTATACTGAGGGGATAAGAAAGGAAACTTGTTTTGTCTTTAAAATTTAGCATGTAGATTATATATTAATGTGAAATTTTTGCACTTTGACATGGCAAACTTTATTAGGCACAGGAAAATCATATCAGAGTTTTTACTGCTTTGTTTCTTGGTTGATTTACTTGTTTTCAGGCCAAATTGAATTCAAGGCAATAGCATCAGAAAGAACACAGGGCCGTTTCTATTGTAAAACACAGGCTACTGTGAGATTTCATAGGAGAAAGTGTAATATAAAATACTTGAAATAAAATATTCATAAATTTGGAGTTTGTCTTGATAAGCCCATAAAAGTCATAGAGGTGTCCTTGGAAAATATATATAAATGTAAACATTTCACATAAACACATTCAAATGCAATTTCACATGTGGCTCTTAGGAAGGCAGACAAAAAAAAAATTATAAAAATGAGTTGAAAAACTCTGTTGAAAACCTAACAATGAATATGTGAAAAGCATATGATTAAAACTAGTACATTTTATTTTAAAAATATTTTTACTGGGTCTGATGAGTGATTATATCTTTGTCTGAATATGGCAATGCTAAAAATTTTACAAACTAAATTTTCACAATAAAATATTTAAGAAAACATTAAAATTTTAAAATAATAAGAAAATGAAAGTCTTAAAAATGTGAAAATACTAAAATTTAAGTTAAATAATAAAAATAAATTGAAATTATTAAAATATGGTAGAACAGGAAAATTAACTTCTATTAGTTTTACAGGGTTTATTATGTGCCAGCAGCTATTTAACTATATAACACATTCATGTATCAATTCTTCACAAAGAACTTCAAAGCAGATAAGGAAATTAAGGCACAGAAAAGCCTCACACTAGAAAGGGGCTTTTCTGATATTCAAACACAGATACCCTACTCCAGAAGCCATTCTGTATCTATTATATTTGTAGGAGATCAAAATATGCCACCCTGAAATATGCTATTTTGCTAAAGGCAATTGAGATTCAACAAAGGCAAAAATAAGGTTTCCCAGAGCTTCCCTTCTCTGTCGAAAAGCAGACACTTTGGAGAAGGGAGGACTTCCATCCATGCTCTCTCAGGGCAAGTTTCACAGCCACAAAGAAGATGCAAAGTCGGTACCATGATGGACCTGCCCCCAAAAATCTTACTCTATTTGTTTTCCCCATATATTTACCTTTTAAAGTTTGCTTCCACTAAAAACCTAAACTCCAAAAGGAAAACCTTTGTCTGGTCACTTCTCTACAAACGTATTGTTCTTGCTAAGTTGCTCCCTAAGTTCCAGGTTCTAACAACCCCTCTGAACTACTGTTCACTGAGGTTTCTCCTGTGTGCTATGTGTTGCATCATGTTAAGAAACTTTATTTTTCTCTTGTTAACCTGCCTTGTGCCTGTTCTCAGCTGGAGAATCTAGGAGGATAGAAGGTAGAGGTATTTCTGTTTTGTGTTTTCCATCCCTGCATATTATAATCCCTCTGTATGGAACTGCAATAATTAAAAGTAGAAACTGTATAAGAGGCTCCAGGTTGATGAGCAGAAAAGATATTCTTGAAACAGAACCACTTATATAAAAATCACACTTCAAATGTAAAAGGAAGCATTACAAATATATGAGTGGTATTTGAGCATGGTGAAGATGTGATAATCAGCAAGAATAATTTTCTTAAATAAAAGTCTGATGCTATGACTCCTTTGCTCAAATCTTATAACGATTTTGCATCCCACTCATTGTTTAAAATAAACGTCTTAGGAGCCGGGGGTGGTGGCTCAAGCCTGTAATCCCAGCACTTTGGGAGGCCAAGATGGGCGGATCACGAAGTCAGGAGATCGAGACCATCCTGGCTAACACGGTGAAACCCCTTCTCTACTAAAAAATACAAAAAACTAGCCAGGCGAGGAGGCGGGCGCCTGTAGTCCCAGCTACTCGGGAGGCTGAGGCAGGAGAATGGCGTGAACCCAGAAGTCGGAGCTTGAAGTGAACTGAGATCCGGCCACTGCATTCCAGCCTGGGCAACAGAGTGAGACTCCATCTCAAAAAAAAAAAATAATAGTAACAATAATAATAATAAATGTCTAACAAGAGTCTACAGAGATCTAAATCAACTGGCCTCTGCCAGACTGTACTTTTTTTTTTCCAGGATCTACTTTTAGGTGATCTTTTTAGTAACAGAACCCTTGAAGGTTCTGCCTGGCCCATGCACCTCCTACCTGGGATTGCATTTCCCAGTGTGCTGTGAGGCTAGGAGGGACTGTATCATTAAATTTAGCCAAGCTGTGTGGGAGAACACTGCGACTGACATTTCGGGTCGTGGACTTTAAAACAGAAATGTCTTTGCCGCTACATCTTCTCTTCCTCCCTTCTCTGTAGGCTAAAACTTTGGAATATAGACTTGGTGATCCCTGCTTTGATCAAGAAATGAGAGCAAGAGTTTAATAAATAATGAAGCAACCAGATAGAAGGAACACAGGTCTCAGATGAATCTGCCATTAGGAGCTGACTAGACATTGGAAACACCTGACTACGTCTGGACTATTAGGAGAAAGAAAAATAAACTTCTGTTATGTTTGAGCCACTTGTCACTTGTAACAAGACAAAGGGAAAGGAATTTAGGTTTTTAGGGAAAGCAAATGGTGAAAAGGTAAATATATGGGGAAAACAAATAGAGTAAGATTTTGCGGGGCAGGTCCATCATGGTGCCGACTTTCTATCTTCTTCGTGGCTGTGAAACTTGCCCTGAGAGAGCATAGATGGAAGTCCTCACTTCTCCGAAGTGTCTGCTTTTAAGCAGAAAAAGGAAGCGCTGGGAAAGCTTATTTTTGCCTTTGTTGAATCTCAATTGCCTTTAGCAAAATAGCATATTTCAGGGTGGCATATTTTGATCTCCTACAAATGTAACAGATACAGAATGGCTTTTGTGTGTTTTGTTCTTTGTTGCAGCATGTACAGTTTATACCGTTTTTTGGCTGCCTCTGCAATCTCTTCTTCTACCACTGTCTCTCTGTAGCCCACTGGCTACAGTAGCCTCTCTCTTGTTTCTCAAATGGGAACACTCCTCACTCAAGAACTTTGCACACTCTCTTGCCAATGCTTTGGACTATCTTCATAAACATCCCCATGGTTTGCTGTCTCACTTCTTCAAGTCTCTGTTCAAATATTACATAAACACAAAGCCTCTCACTGACTACCTTATATATATACCTTTCCCCATTGCCTTAACCTCTACTGTGTTACTAAAATCCTCTTCTGTTTTGCATGGTCTATATTTTCCTGATAAAATATGTACCATAAGAAAATAAATTTCACTTATTTTATTTTCTTTGTATCCTTACAGTCTAAACTAGGCATGTACAGAAAATTGAGACCCAATAAACATTTTGAAATGGTTAACAGAATGAAAAAACAAATTCCTCTTTTTTTTTCAGGTGCACATGAAACTGTCACAAAACAGATCATATGATAGATCACTAACAAATAGCAACCCATACGTTGCAGAAAGTTAAAATCTTATAGGCAATATTCTTTAATTAAAATCCAATGAGCTTAGATATTAAAAACTACTTTCACGTAGGAATCCATTTTAAAATGTTATTAAGAAACTCTTGGATGAGAGGATGATGTCGTTTGGATCTGTGCCCCCACCCAAATCTCATGTTGAATCCTAATCCCCAATGTTTGAGGTGGGGCTGAGTGGGAGGTGACTGAATCATGGGAGTGAGTTTCTCACGAACAGTTTAGTGCCATGCCCTGGGTGCTGTTCTTGTGATAGTGAGTTGTCGTGAGAGCTGGCTGTTTAAAAGCATGTGGCGCCTCCTCTTTCACTCTGTCTTTTGCTCCTGCTCTGGTCATGTGACATGCCTCCTCTCTCTTTACCTTCAGCGGCGATGATTGTAAGTTTTCTGAGGCCTCCCCAGAAGCCGAGCAGATGTCACCATGCTTCCTGTACAGCCTGCAGAACCATGAGCCAGTCAAACCTCTTTTCTTTATACATTATTTTGAGATTGCTCAAGTATTTCTTTATAGCAGTGCAAGAACAAGCTAATATAGAGGGTAAATATAAACAGAAATAACAGAATTTCTAACATACAGGGTTGTATTTCTAACATTATAGGGATAAAAACACTATACATCAGGTTAGATGACTTTAAAGTAGTAACCAGAGAAAAAGTCATAGCCTTAAAAATGCATAATAATAAACATACACTAATATAAATAAATGAATTTAAATTCTTTAGGAGCTAGAAAATGAGCAAATAAAATAAACTAAAGTAGAACACAAGAAAGAAAATTGTAAAGGCAAAAACAGAAACCAATTAGGTGGATAATGACAGATAGTATATTAAGATTATAAATCAAATCTTCATTAAAAAATTACAAAATGAATAAATTATCATTTAGTTTAATCAAGAAGAGAGGATAAAACACAAGTATAAAAATTAGTAAATGCGAAGGAGGGTATAACTATCAATATAGAAAACTTAAATTTAAAAACTTTTAAACCATTGCGCCACACCTCTGTACAAATTAATGTAAAATTTTACCTAAAATGAGTGATGTCTTAAAAAATATCTCACTTATCAAAATGGATCTGACAGAAAGCTTAAATACATCAATTTTTATTTTAAAAAGAGAAAATAATAAAGACAGTAGCCTGAGTTGGTGTCACAAGAGTGAGTATTCTACCAAAAGGTGAAGCAAATAGTTTCAATGCCATATAAACTGCTTCAGGTAATAGAAAATAAACTGTCAAGTTCATTTGAAAAACTAAATATAATGTTAATACTTATATCTGATAAAGATAACCCCCTCAAAAGGAAATTTCAGCTGAATAACTCTCATAAATATTGTTGCAAAAATTGTAATTCTAAATAAAATACAATGTGAATAAATTTCAATTGAATATTATGAGTACATCATGACCAATCATAGAATATAACAGTAATGTCCAAAAGTTTCAATATGAGAAACTCTGTTTGCATAGTTCACCATATCATTAGACCTAAGGAAGGGCTATGCTTATTCCATAAATGCTGAAAAAGTCTTTAACAAAATTCAACAAACTTTCTTAAGAAAACATTCACGAATATAACAATGGAGGCATTTCCTTAACATATGGAGAAGTGTGTGGGCATTATATATATAAATATATATATTAAATAAAATAACATATATGCCATACTGTGCATGTCAGCACAACTGTGTGTGTGTCTGCCCTAAAGCCAGCATCTTACTTAATGGGAAATCACCAAAGCCATTTCCATTAAGTCAGGCACGACGTAAGTATTAGCACTAAATTTAACGAGAAAGTTTTAGCAAAAGAAAAATTTAATAAACTTGACTTTAAAAAACTTAAAATGTATTTCTGAAAATATACAAAAGTGGATGTGAACAAATGGAAAGTCATCTCTTGTTCTTTAATAGGTTGTCTCAATATCATCATCATATCAATTATTGATAAATTAATTTGAAAAATTAATGTAATTTCAGTAACCATGCCAATAAGCTTTTCTGGAGGTAGATGGTTTCATTCTAAAGTTATATGGAAAATTAATCATAGAAAAATAACTAAGAAAATAGAAAATATTTGAAGAGGGAGTAGTGAAAATGTAAAAGTTTAACAATACACTTTTGTGGCAAGGCTTTGGGGAAATCCTATTTTGAACTCATGTATTATTGCTAAGAATGCAAGTTGATAAAGTCCCTCGGGAACTAAACTTGGCAATATAAGCATAGTTACACATGCATTTACCTGTGACCCACCAATTCTACTTCTAGGAATTTACCCTGAATATATACCTTCAAAAATATGAAAACGCATATGCATAAGTTCATTTGTAATTTCAAAATATTGATAACTGCCTCAAGGCTCAAACATAGGAGACTGTGATATGCGCATACAATGAAGTACTCCATAAAGACAATGAAGATGTCCAGGATGCATATGGGAAGATTGGCAAGACATTTGTAAATTGTAAAATAATATGTAGTATGTGACATATTACATATTATCTAAAAAAGAAAAGCGTTAAATAAACATACACTAATCTGATTATTTTTGCAGAGAAACACATGAAGCATAATGCATTGCTTACCTACAAAACTAACTAATGAGTTGCAAATCATTGATTACAACGGGAATTCATGAGTTTATATTTACAATGAATAGATAACAGCATCAAAAAAATAATAAATAAAGAAGCACAATCAATAAATAAATGTTGAAGAAGAGAGGAGTCTTTTGTATGACAAAATTTTAACCGTTTGCTGATAAAATGTATGCTGGAGTTGGAAAATTCTCATATTGCACCCATTATACTAAAGATGAACTTATTTAAGAATCATCAGTAGATGCTAAATTGGAGGCAAGGGAGATGTTTGATTTGACTGAAAGTTAGAAATTTGGGTAGTCTGAAAGTGTGTCAGTACAGATTGCATGTTATTTTTAATAGATAAAATAGTAAATAGAAGTCCACAACAAGAACAAAATACAACACAAAACCTTGACCAGATCATCAAATGTAACATCACCAGAAAATGCCAAATAATATCACGCACCTCTGAACATTATGAAAACGTACTATTGCTTTTTTAATATACCAATGGGCCGCATAACCTGCATCTAACCAAAAGAAAAACCTCAGACAAACCCAAATTGAAAGACACGCTACAAAATAAATGACCTGTACTCTTTTAAAATATCAATATTATGAAAAACAAAGAAAGGCTAAAAAAACCATCTCAGTTTAAAGTGTCCCCAAAAAGTGGAAAAACTAAATGCACTGCATAATCCTGAACTGCATCCTCTATTGGACGAAGAAAAAAATGCAAAAGATATTACTAGAACAATTTCAGGAAACTGCAATATGGACTGTAGATTAGATGAAAGGATTATGTTATGTTAAGTTGCCTGAATTTGGTAATTGTTCTGTGGTATTTGGAAAGCACATACGAACATATTAAGGGACAAAATGCATGATATATACAAGCTCATTAAAAGTAAAAGGAGCTCTGTATGTATATTTTACTATGTAATATGGTATATATATTTCCTATCTGCTTATCCATCATCTATATCTGTTTAGATATATGGCAAAATAGTAAAATTTGTTGAATCTGGGTAAAGAGCTTCTACTATTCTAGCAGCCTTTCTGCAATTTTTAAATATTCAAAATAAGATATTTAATATGAAGCATAAAAACAAATGACAGGACAAATTTGCAAAGGCAGTTTGGCAGAAATATTATTAATATATAATGAGTTTTTATGATTCAAAGAATTTGGATATGCTGATAGGGCAATAAATGACATTAATGGATATGTTACAAAAGAAATCAAATGCATATAAACATTATGTTTTTTCTCTATAGAAATCCAATAATACAAAAATAAAAAATGTTGTTATCAGTGAAACCCATTAATTTGTGGTTTGCTTTATTTGTAAGTGCTAAAATGTCTGGAAAGGCCCAGGTATACAATGCTCATGGGGCTTAATTTGCTACAAGCTTTGAAGAAAGTAATTTGGCAGTATTTATCAGGATCATTAAAAATGTTTATATACTCTAGTCAATTAATCCCATTTCTGTAATTATTTTTTAAATAAAATTATCTAGAAGGCAATCAAAAGTTGGTGTACATAAAGATGTTCATTGTACCACTTTAATAATACAGAAGAAATGAAAATATACTACATATGTGTTGATCAATCATCTTATTAGACTGTTCTAAAATAATGTAAAATAAAAGCAAATTGTTGGGAGGAGATCAGCAGATATAGCTATATCTAAATTTTTGACTAAAATAATGGAATATTATGAAGATTCTAAAATAAGAGCCTTTATATAACAGTTATTCCTATAAAAATGTATTTTATGTGAAATAAATGACATAGTATGAGTAAACTATCTCTATTTGGACTTCCATATAAAGAAGTACTGATTGGAAGAAAACCTTAGTTCACTTCAGACGGAAGTATCAGGAAAAATTTAAGTAATAGCTACATGTGATTGGATATGTGTCTATTCTGCAGGTGGAAATACAACTCAAATGGTTCAGGAGGATGTGCCATGTTATCTGCAAGAAACCAGGTGAAAAGTGGAGTGCTGCATTATATTAGCATTTTTGTAGCTGCAAGTGTACATATAGCCAAGATCACAGGTGACACTCAACCAAATGGAGTTGAGTGCCCTCAAGGATGAAATTCTGACAACAGTTCAAGTTGCCGTGGACACATGTCCTACTTCCCTTATCATTGACCATATAGGGTGTAATCATAACATAAAGTGAATGGTAATCAGTAGTGGACAACATCCAATAGAGTCAGCATCTCCTTGAGGAAGGTCAGATCAAGAGTGTGGGAGAAGTTGGTACAGTGGACAAAGATGGGAGATGAGACAGTGGATTGCAGGTGCTGCCTGTGTTCCACAGACCTTTCTCACTCTGTAGTCAAAAGCTATCCACAAATTAGTTGTCTTTAAATCCACACTTTCTCCCTTATATAGCTACCTTGGAAGAATTATAAACTGAAAAGTTGTAGAGCTCATGCTTCTGGTGTGTGTTTTATTGATTGAGTTACTAGCATGTCTAACAAGGTTATGTTTTGATTATTCTCTAACCATTGGCCTCACCAAAAATACTTGAATACACAAAAAATAGAGCAAATGGTTGGGAGAAGACCAACAGATATACCTGTATCTAAAATTTTACTGAGCTATAATTATATATTATGTATGATTATTTCACATGAAAATAATTTAAAATAGGTGATTTATTAAAGATCTATGGTCTCCCAAAACTGCACTGTTTGATCAACTGATTTTTATTTACTTTTTAGTATTTAGTTTTTCATTTATAAAAAAATTGAAATTTAAACTTTATGTAATATTCTAATGTCTTGGCCATGTTCTCATTGCATCAATGTACCCTGTGTAATCATAAAAATACCAGAAGGAGAATATCCTTCCAGTCCTCTCCCACTCCTGTCCCCAGAAAACCAAGCAGGAGGTGATGAGGAAATTTCGAGGAGAGAAATTATTCAGCTTCACAATATGACAAAATTATAAATGTTTAATCTGCTGTTCCTCTGGTTCTTTACTTATGAACTCAGACACAAAAGTAGAGGAATGATCTGTTTATATATAAAAAGCAGTTAGCAAAATTGTATTTCATTTCATTATGCACAGGATTTAAAATCTTATACAATGTTTGCTTTGTTCAATTAATTCTTACTCCACAAGCAAGTGACATCTATTTAGAATTAGATTCTAGAATGGTATTTTGAGCCAGGTTAATCAGAAAGAAAGACATTTTGTAAGTAATTCTCTAAACTATAGCCCTAAATACACAAAGTCTGTCACTTTGTTTGCAGTGACCTCACTAAGAATTATATTTGGCATCCGACCTGCACCGGATGACTCTTATCACTGTATTCACATTGCCCCTAGCTCCCTTGCATATGTACAATTCATGGGAATTTTGTTTCATGGAATTCAATCCTCATTATTGTACAGAGCAGTCTATAAGCTACAGTAGTAGATTGTTTTGTCACTTGCAGCAATCAGTGCCTGTCTCTAGGGAGACATTCCACTCACGTATCTGTTCTTCGGTCTCATACATCGAGACTCTTCACAGTTCAGCCGCTAATGATCTTTGCCACCAAACACTTATGTTCACACCATTTTAAAAGCAGTTTTAAATCCTTGGGCAAATGGTCAAATGCTTCTTCTGGCTATTTTCTTGGTAAGCGGGCTCTTTTTCATTAAAAAGGGACGCAAAATCACATGATGTATGAAGACAATAATTTTTTTATCCTTAACAGTGTTACAAAATCACATACACACACATACATAAATTGAAATTTGCTGTAGCTCAGAATTACGAAAATGTGTTTGACTTTTGTTATTATTGTGGTATTTTTAGTGATCTCTATAGAAATGGAACAGATGGCTTCATGTTATAATGGAAGAACAATTATCATTAAATGGGTAATGATCTACAACGTGTGAGAAAGAGAAAAATATAAAATTCTTTTCATAGGTTTTGATGAGACATTTCTTTCATGTATAGGTAATAATTCTGTGCACTGCTCTATAATTTTGGGGGGATAATATCAAAAATGTAGATTGAAAATATGTGCAAAGCTTTACTCACAATGGTGTGAGTTGCCACCTATCTTCACACCCTCTATTACACTATCACCTCTGCTTATGTTCCAGAGTCATACACAGAAATAAGCACAGGACAACATGGGAATGGTGCCTAAAACCTTGTACAAGGTAGAAATGCAGCACAGAGGAAGGATTCACTCTCTTAAAGGTTGTTGGCTGGGTGCAAGTCATGAAATAATGTTGTGAAGAAATTTAGAGGCAGCACTGTGGAAGAAATCAGCATAAGAACATTCAATCAAATTATGTTCAGTAACTGCAAATGGAAGACATTGTTCATAGAGCATAGAAACCAGTGCTCTCTGCAGATGAAGAGGGGAGCAAGAAACTGACCAGGTTGGAGAAGCAGTTCTCTTCTCAATATTTCTCCGGACTTAAAAACATTCTTGGCCCTACTTCACCACTGCCAAATCATTTCTTGGTTAGTGCCAAAACTTTACCTAGCTCTTCTAGCCCACAATACCACCCAGAAGCATCAGAGACTTTCCTCTGGAACCCACTAGGATACTAAAGCTATCTGGGCCACTGCTGCAGGTCAGGAAAAGCATTTGCATGATTCCTAGGGATTAGCATTTCAGGAAGAAGTAGAGGTAACCCACAGAGCCTAGAAAAAAAATATTAAATTTACCTAAGTGTGATTTTTTAATTTTTTTATTTTTTTAGCTCATGCCTCTTATGACTGTGACCCTTGGGTACTGTTCAAATGATATGCTTTTCAAGGACTAGTCATTTTATTGTCTGATCTGAATGCATTCTCTTTCTCATTTCCCAGCTGTAAACTTTACTCCCAATATCTAATGTGTCCAATGGAATGGTTATTTCACTTTCAACAAATTTCCCTGAACTTTCACCTCTGCAGCAAATTTGAGACTTATGTCCTCACTTAAGCTGAAACATTTTGACACCTTGCTTGAAACAACATCGCTTTCTCTAACCCTCCATTGTATCACCTGGTAGGAAATGGTGCTGTCCTCTACTGAGTGGTTCCTGACAAAATTGAGGATCAATCAGACAAGCTCATGCAGAAATATCACCTTGTCTTATTCATTGTTTTTTATTTTTCATACAAACTTTTCCTCTTGGTCATTTTCTCAGATCCAATCTTACTTTCCACTTTTATTCTTGAACAAGCTTGTTGGCTTAAATATCCAACATCTCCAGCATTTAGCAATCCTTAAATTCCACTTTCTAAACCTATTCTCAGAGCCACTTTATGGGTCTTGTTATTTCAAGTCTGCTCCACCTTTAAGATGTTAAATTGCTAAGTATTTCAGTCCTCCAATTCTTCTTTGTTCAAAATGCTGCAATCCTGCTTCAACATGTCTCAGGACTTCATGAAGATACTCACTCCATTGCCCCTGTGATTTTCTCCTTCTCTTCCTCCGCAAGTTGAGATTGCATAATCTGATATTCTAACTATTCTCTTGCCTTAACCACTTTGATGATTTTTTTTCACATCTATCTTAAAAACCTAAACACTTTCATAGCTAAATATTTATGGAAAAACTGAAATAACCATTCAGGCTTTGGACACTTCAAATGTGTGACTCCCCATCTGAGTTGGGCATAATTACTTATTTATTTGTAATTTTCTAGGTCAGTACACACTCTTCTTAGTCAGGAGTCCCAAATATTTTTGACTCAAATTTCTCTATATAATATAATGTTCTTCACTATGACACAGATTAACAAATAGTCCATCTGCTAAGAACTATTTTACCTGTACTCAGACAAGGCTGGGTACAAAGTCAATTAATATAATCTATCACATCAACAGACTAAAAAAATAAAATTACATGAACATGTCAATAGTTACAGGAAAAAGCATGATAAAATTTAGCATACAATCATGATAAAAAACTCTTAGTAAACCAGGGATAGAGTTTGAAATCTACAGAGGGGAACTTTCTCAACTTGATAGATAATATCTACAAGAAAACTACAGCTAACATCACATTTAATGATAAGAAACTCAAAGCTTCTTCTCTAAGATAAGGAACAAGGCAAGGATATCTCCTGCTACCAATGTTTTCAATATCATGCTGGAAGTACAAGCTCATGTAAGAGGAAAAAAGGGACGGGGGAATAAAAGTGTACAGATTTGCAAGAAAAAATAAAACTGTCCTTATTAACAGAAGACATAATCCACTGTATAGAAAATCCAAAAAATCAAGATCTAAAGTCTTGTAATTAAGAAGCCATTACTGCAAGGCATACCTGCATGAACAAGTAGAATTTAGATTGAACAATTCAATACCATTTATATTAGCACTTGCCCCAAAAAAGAAGCACTTGTATATGACAAAATATGCATAAGAGATATTTAAGGAGAACTACAAAATTCTTATGAAAGAAATAACAGAACTAAATAAATGAAGAGATATTCCTTTATTTTGGATAAGAAAAATCATTATTGTCAAGCTGTGTGTTCTTCCCAACTTAATATGTAGAGTCAATGCAATCATAATAAAAATCTCAACAAGTTAATTTGTGGGTGTCCACACATTGACACTAAAGTATACAAAAAGAGGGAAAAGACCCAGCATAGCCAACACGATATTGAAGGAGAGCGAAGTTAGAGGACTGACACTATTGGACTTCAAAATTTACTTTAGAGTGCTGGTAATCAAGACAGTATAATATTGGCAAAAGAATAGACAAATAGATCAATGAAGCAGACTAGATATGCCAGAAATAGATCCATATCAATACAGTCAGTTGATCTTTGACAAAAAAGAAAAGGCAACAAAATGAAGAAAAAATAGACTTTTCAACAAATTAAGCTGGAAGAAGTGAACATTCATAAGCAAAAAAAGGGAATCTAGACACAGGTCTTATACCCTTCACAAAAATTAACTCAAATTGAATCATAGACCTAAATGTAGAACACAAAGTTATAAAACTCCTAAAATATAACATAGGAGTAGATTACCTAGGATTTGGCACTTTTTAGATATAACACCAAAGGTACAATCTATGAAACAAATAATTAATAAACTGAACTTTATTTTAAATATATATATATATACACACATATATGCTCTGTAAAAAACCATTTTTAAGGAAATAAAAAGAGAAGCTCCAGCCTAGAAGAAAATATTTGTAAATTACATATCTGATAAAGGACTATTATCCAAAATATGCAAAGAGCACTTAAAACTCAATAATAAGAAAAACAACTCTATTAAAAATTGGGTGAAAGTCCTCAACAGACTCCTCACCAAAGAAGTTATATGGATGACAAATACACACCTAAAAAGATGCTCCATGTCATATGTTATCAGGGAAATGCAAAATAAAATGAAAGTAGAAAGGCACTTCATACCTATTAGAATGACCAGTATTCAGAACACTGGAAACAGCAAATGCTGGCAAGGATGTGGCACAAGAACTCCCAGTCATTGCTGATGGGAAGGCAAAATGGTGCTACTACCTTGGAAGACATTTGGTTGCTTCTTACAAAACTAAACACACTCTTACGCCACATTCCAACCATCATATTCATTGGTATTTACCCATATAAGTTAAATATTTATGTCCACATCAAGACCTCCACATGGATGTTTATAGCAGCTTTACCCGTAAGTGTCAAAACTTAGAAGCAACCAAGCTATCCTTTAGTAGATGAATGAATTAAACCTTGGTGGTACCTTCAGAAAATAGAATAGTATTCAACAGCAGAAAAATGAGCTATTGAGTAATGCAAATACGTGGAGAAAACTTAACTCTATATTACTAATTGAGGGAAATCAATCTGAAAATACTACATACTGTATGATTCCAAATATATGACACTTTGGGAAATGCAAAAATACAGAGACAACAACAAGTTCGGTAGTTCCAGAAGTTAGAGATGAGGGAGAGAGGAATAGGCAGAGCACAGAAGACTTTTCAGGCATGGAAACCACTCTCTGTGATGCTATAATGGTAAATACATGTCATTATACATTTGTCCAAAACCCACAGGATGCACTACGTCAGGAGTGACCCTCATCTAAATTGTAGACTTTGGGTTTGAATGATGTGTTAATGTAGATTGATCAATTATAACAAATGTACCACTCTGATGGGTAAGTTGATAATGAAAGAGATTGTGTGTGTGGGTGCAGGTGGTACATGAGAAATCTCTGTGCCTTCTTCTCAATGTTGTTATGAAATGAAAACTACTCCAAGAAGTATTCTATTAAAAGTAATAATTGACTGGGAGTGGTGGCTCACACCCAGCACTTTGGGAGGCCGAGGCGGGCGGATCACCTGAGGTCATGAGTTCCAGACCAGCTTGACCAACATGGAAAAACCCTGTCTCTACTAAAAACATAAAATTAGTCAGGCGTGGTGGCAGGCACCTGCAATCCCAGCTACTTGGGAGGCTGAGGCAGGAGAAATGCTTGAACCCAGGAGGCAGAGGTTTCAAGGAGCTGTGATCACGCCATTGCACTCCAGCCTGGGCAACAAGAGCAAAACTCCGTCTCAATAAAATAAAATAAAATAAAATAAAATAAAATAGACGTAATAATTATTGTAAGGGGTGAGGTTAGAATCCATAAACTGTGGAGTATCGTCTTGAGATTTAGTGGAAGAGCACCATGCAGTCTTCTTCTGATTTCTCTGTGGAGCTGCTGCAATGTCACTCAGGAAATGTCATTGTGGGTCAGAAATCACAGATTTAGGAATCTTTTCAGGGAAAGATTTGTGAGTTCTCTTGGTTGTATTGAATTAATGTACCTAAAGTGTCCCAATGTAAATGCACAGTAGTCCACTGGATGTACTCAACACGTAATCATGGGTTACATAGAGACAATTGAGATTCATCATAATGAATTCGGGGTTCATTTTATTGGTGAGGTCAAGTTCACCCAGGAATTGTACATACAGTGAAGAAACAGCTTAATATAGAACCCTGAAGGCAACTGGCATTTAATGTTTGAAAGAAGGAAAAGGGGCCGGCATAGGGGCACAATCTATTATCCCAGCATTTGGGGAGGCTGAGGCAGGAGGACTGTTTGAGCTCAGAAGTTTGAGACCAGTCTGGCCAAATCCTGTCTGTTCAAAAATGAAAAAATTAGCTGGGCATGGTGGCATGCACCTGTGGTCCCAGCTACTCGAGAAGCTGAGGTGGGAAGCTGAGGGCTTGAGCCCAGGAGATCCAGGCTGCAGGGAGCTGAGATGACATTACTGCACTCCAACCTGGGCTACAGAACAAGACTATATCTCAAAAGCCCAAAAACAAAAACAAAGAAAAAAGGAAAAGCACTCCACAAAAGAGTCAGAAAAGCAACAGAATTAAAACTAGAAAAATAGATTTGCATAACCATAGGATGGATGAGTTTGAGAAACAGGAGCATATCCATGCAGCATCTAATAATGGAGAAAAGAAAGGAGTTTTGTTTAGGACCATTCTTACTTTTCAGTACCCATGAGGCATCCAGTGGCATGCCATTTTTTCAAAAGAAAAAATGAAAACTCAGTTCTAGAAATCTCAGGCTTTTTCTTTGAAATAATTTTGCTTTTTCAGAAGAGTTGTAAACATAGTACAGAGTTTCTGTAAACATGTCACCCAGCTTCCCCTAATGTTAACATCTTACATAACCCAGGAATATTTATCAAACTGAGAAATCCACATTGGCACAATACTAATGCAATACTAGTGCCTTTATTCACATTTCACTTTTTCCACTAATGTCCTTTTCACTAATTTCCTTTGATGTCCCAGGATACACTCCAGGATGAAGCATTGTATTCCCTTGTTATCTTTCATTAGGCTCTGTCTTTGCCAGTCAGGCTTTCATAAGAAAAGTACCAGACACCGAGTGTCTTAAAAAACAAACAGTTATTTGTCTTAGCTCTCGGGGTGGGGACGTTCAAGCTCAAGGCCCTGGAATACGTGGCATCTGGTGAGGATACTTTCTGGTTTGCAGACAGCTGTCTTCTCACACTATATCTTCCTATGGTGGACAGTGAAGGATCTGGTCCTGTCTCTTCTTCTTTATAAATGCACAAAAATTTTAACCACATTGCTTAGGAAGAACCACAAGGAAACAAAGAATGAGGCCACTTTGCCTAATAAAATGTGTTAATTCTGTGTTCTCTTTTCCCATTCCTTTACTTTTTACCTTAAACCAGTTGATTAGCAAAGAGGGCTTTTTCAATGTTAAGGATGACAGAGAGAAAAAAAGTAATTGCATTTTTAGCAATTAAGTAGTTTTCTTGATTCTTTGGAATTCTAAACTTAAATGGTATTCCCAGTTTCTGAATAAACAGGAACGTAATTTATACGATATTAGGGCAGTTATATAAGATATCCAAATTATCTATGCATTTTCATTTACATAACTTTAATAGCTCCTAATTGCATGTAAAATACATAACAGTAAACTGACCGGGCACAGTGGCTCACTCCTGTAATCTCAACACTTTGGGAGGCTGAGGTGGGTGGATCACCTAAGTTCAGGAGTTTGAGACCAGCCTAACCAACATGGAGAAACTCCGTCTCTACTAAATAATAAAAAATTAGCCAGGCGTGGTGGTGCATGCCTGTAATCCCAGTTACTCAGGAGGCTGAGGCAGAAGAATTGCTTAAACCTGGGAGGCAGAGGTTGTGGTAAGCCAAGATCGCACCATTGCACTCCAGTGTGGGCAAGAAGAGCAAAACTCTGTTTCAAAAAAAAAAAAAAGAAAGAAAGAAAGAAAAAAGAAAACCAGTAAATTATTTCTAATCCATGTAATTATTTTCAGGAGGGATTTAAAATTTATTTATTTCAGAAATAATTTAAAATGCAAAGTGCAACAATATATCTCAAATGAGGAAATCAAATAAAAACAATATTTAAAAGAAATGCATTGCAAAGAAGGGATATATGAAGAATTAATTATCAGTATATCAACATAACAAATTAAAGAGGTGATCCTAGGATCATTGTTATATAAATACTTGATAAATTAGAAAACTAGTGAAATTAACTAACTAACCCTTTAACATAGTTTGTGTCATTTGGTCAATCAATATTTTTTTAATTGAGGATTTGGTCATGTCTCCTATCTCCTTACCCACATACTCAGTAGAAGTTGCTATGTGTATGAGTGGTAGAGTTAAAATTAACGTGGCACTGTTTGGTGCAGAGACATGAACCACATGATCTATCTTTATTACTCAGCCTTCATGTTATAATTTACCAGTTTGATTTTCATTTTCAATGAAATCGACAATTCGGTTACAGACGATCGTGGCTTGATGGACCATGTAACTGGCAGAAATAACGCACCATTTAAAGATTTTGTTCTTCATCAATATGTAACTAATAATATCCTCTTCTGTGTGCATATAGCTTTTTATTTCTAAAAGAAAATCTCCATTCACATGAATTAACTTTATCATTTCTCCATAACTAGACTGAGGAAAACTATGAATCTCCTGTGGGTCACTAGACAATATTTCTCAAGTTGTCAGTACAGACCACCATACAGTCTCCTGTTCTGTTCATTCTGATCTAGCTGCAAATCTCAGGATGAAACTAATATCAGTAATTTGGGCAAAAACAGTAATTCCAATATTGATCATATTTCAAAAATTTTTAATACAACATTGTTCAAAATAAACTATTGCTTGTAGAAGTTTCAGAACAAACTCATATAACCCCTCACTACTATATGAATTCATTATTCTTCATCTTGTATTATGACTTTAGTTTTCTTTTTTCTACCCCAGTTTCATTTCATTTATTAAAGTTTACCTTGTTACTTGCATTTATATTTACAAATCAATAATCTGCATTTTGTTACAAGATGAGTTATAAAAATAAATGAATAATTAGATATAGTTAGATACATACATTGACACCAGTTAATTCCTTTAAATCAGAACATAGTCTAATAAGATGGTGCTAATTAACTTTTCTTCTGAGGAAATCACAAGTCAGATTTCTCATCAAGGAGAAGTTAATTTAGTTCCCTATGGCCATGTTTAATGACCCAGTGGCATTTGCTTTAACATTATGGGCTCAGATATTCAAGGCTGGATTCTCAGATGGTGGTTTATTTTTTTTTTTTAATCATTCTAACTACATTTTGAGGAGTAAGAACTAAGCAATAATTTTGTCCTCTAAATTAACAAATTGAACATAATTTAGCATGTCCTATGCAAATTGAGTTTCTAAAAAATAACGATAAAAGGCAAAATTATTACAAAAACTAACATTTGTGGGGTTTTTTCTTTTTTCTTTTTTTTTTTTGTTACACATTTCATTAATCTAGTCAAAGTCCTGATCTTGGACACTAGACATGGGCTCCGATCCCAGAACTCTGCTCTGACTTACTGCACCTCCTATGCATTTTCATTTATAGGTGGCCTGGTTGATATCAATAACATGTGAAATTCCATTCATGATGCGGTACCTAAGACACATGAGGAGCTGACCACCCGTTGCCTGCCAATGGTGCTGCATGCCACACTGGCCTGCTTATACCTCAGAAGATGGAGCTTTACAGTTGACCTTGAGCCATGTTTAGTTTCCCACGTGCTGGTTCAGAAGTCTCACCAGCTATTAAAATTTGGTCTATAGTCAACATCATGCTTACTGGTGCAATATTTTTGGCATTAGCATAAAAGCAGGACAAAGAAAAGAGGGCTACTATCACTGTTATCATTTAACACTATTCCAAATATTCTAGCAAATAAAGTAAGATACAGAGATATAGAAATTTAAAATAAGATATTAGGAAAGAAGCAAACTTATCATTATTTCCTACAATAGGGTGATCTGCTTTCTATTGCTGTACTCCATCCCCTGGGAACTGAGTGTTAAAACTGGGACTGACATGGCACCTCTCTCAGTGTAGTCTCAGGTCTGACCTGTAAGGTCACAGCATGGTGACTTCAGAGCAGCCAAGATTGCTCACCCGTTTTGACCTGCGACTCTGGAGAACAAAATTCAGTTGTGCTACTCTTTATGACTGGCCTCAGAGATCACTCTGCCTCACTTCTGCTATATTTTCCAGTTATAAGGGAGTCCCAAGCCTGCAGGTTAATATGAAGGAGACATAGACCCACTTTCTTGATAGAAGAAATACCAAAGTCACATAATAGAAGAAGCCCCAGGAATGGGAAGGATGGTTGCAGCCCTGTTTATTCTACTCAATAGAATAAAATGAAAATTGCATACATAGATATAAGTACAAATTTGGATATATTATAGAAATAGCATTGGAAATCAATGGATAAAGTTAGATCAGAAAGAATCTACTTGTAAGTATGAAAGTTTATTGTTTGGAGTAAAAAGAAAACACATACAAGGCTCACATTTAAAACACAAAAGATTAAATACCTGATGTATTAAATAGTAAACTGCAAAAACTAAATCATAAATATACAAATGCAGAGAGCTTAATATAATAATAGAAATATAATAAAACATAAACAAGTAAGTGCTGTAGAGGTAATCACAAACATATAAACTTTAAGAAAATTATTGATAATTTTAAAAAGTAGATATAACAAATATATCTTAGTAAAATTTAAATGCAAAAGAAAGAGAGAAGGAGAAAATCAAAAGATTAAAAAGATTTAATATTATAGGAAGTCGTTGAAGCAGCATGTTAAAGAGGAATATGCTAGAGTAAATATTGGCATAATTCTAAACAGGTAGTTTACAGAAGAAATGCAAATATTTCAAATAAAGATGTTGTCTATATTAGCATCATGTATTTTAGCATTGCTCTTCTAGCAAATTCACACTGCCTACAAGAAATGATAAAACAGTTCGATAGATGTTGATAGATGCAAGAGAGTGAGTTCTTTCACTCTCTGTGGGAATTATAAACCAGTACAACCTCTTGAAAAGTCATAAGAATCCATTAAAATTTGTGTGCTTTTTGCAAAACCAATTTATGTCCTAGGAATTTATCCAAATAAAATAAAAGCAGTCATACAAAAATAATTTTCCAAAATTCACTCTTAAGCATGCTGGACATTGGAATCATGTGGGAAGCTTTAAACATTGTTGATGCTTGAATTTCTAATTTGATTGAGCTGGTCCCTCAATTTTGTAAAAATTGTGGACTTGTAAAAATTCTCATTGGAATCTAATTATGAGTTAAGATGAAGAACAACTAATCTAAAATGTTCAATAAAGCTTTGTGTATATTAATGAACGACTTTGAAATAGACCAACTCTTGGGAGAACAGCTAACTGTGGTAAAGTATTATGATGAAAACTTTGAATCATTAACATAAAACATGGTTGAATAATAATATAAATTTTTGTAAATCCATACACTAATTTAGAAACAATTCCCACATTTTTAGTATTCAATATTTCCAAGTGGTATTATGGTTTGCCATTTAATTTAGCTACCTCCTGTCATATACTCAATATATTGTATATATTTCTTATGCATTCCATATTTCATTATTTTATATTTCATGTTGATTATTTTGTTGTACATTCCATTTTCCTTGTGTATTTATTTATTTATTTATATTTATCAGAATAAATATATATAAGTGAAATGTATATGAAATTCATCAGAATGGAAACTCTGTCCACAATAGCCATCAACTGATTATTGCTGACATAAGAAAAAGCTGTTACATTTGACAAATTACTTGTACATTATTCCACATTAAATAATTCCTTCACTTGATCTTCTTGAGTGAATACATTTTTTGTTTCTGTATCTGTTCCTAATTTCTTAACAGAAATTTTAAAATAACTTTCATTTCAATGGTCAATATGGTTGGTCGGTGTAATTTCCAAACAAATGTACTTTTTTTTTTTTTCCTTTTTCAACTTCTTTTTTAGACACGTGTGCAGGGCTGCTACCTGGGCATATTGTGTGACATTGAGGTTGGAGCACGAATGATCCCGTCACCTAAATAGTTAGCACATAACGCTTAGTTCATTCTTTCCCTCCCCACCAGTGGTCCCCAGTGTTTATTGTTGCTCTCCTTATGTACATGAGTACTGGACATTTAGCTCCCACTTGTAAGTAAGAATATCCACTATTTGTTCTTCTCTTCTTGAGTTAATTTAGCATAATGGCCTCCAGTTGCATCCATGTTGCTGCAAAGGACAGGATATTTTTATGGCTGTGTAAGTATTCCAGTTATATTTACCACATTTTCTTTATCCAATCCACCGTTGATGGACACCTAGGTTGATTCCATAACTTTGCTATTGTGATGAATTGTGCTGCGATGGATATGTGGGTGCATCTCTTATTGGTAGAACTTTTTTTTTTTTTTTAATTTTGGATGTATACCCAGTAATGGGATTGTCAAGCAAATGTATTTTAAGGAAATATATTTTTCACATTTTGAAAGGCACTTTACCTTGAATTTCTAAAAACTGTATTAAATTATTGCAGACTTTCATTTAAAAGCAGATCTAGGTATTGATCATCTGATAGGATATGTGTTATATTGAGATATGCTAAAATTATCAAGCTTGTATTACTACAATTTAAAAAGTAATGGTATGGTGAGTTTTTTCTTTTTCTTTTTTTAAAATTTATTTTACTTTAAGTTTTGGACCACATATGCAGAATATGCAGGATTTTTACTTAGGTATATATGTATGCCATAGGGTTTGCTGCACCTGTTGACCTGTCCTCTAAGTTCCCTCCCATTGCCCCTCACCCCACAGCAGGCCCCGGTGTGTGTTGTTCCCTTCTCTATGTCCGTTGTTCACCTCCCACTTATGAGTGAGAACATGTAGTGCTTGGTTTTCTATTACTGTGTTAGTTTGCTGAGGATGATGGCTTCCAGCTTTATCCATGTCCCTACAAAGGACACGATCTCATTCCTTTTTATGGCTGCGTAGTATTCCATAATGTATATGTACCACATTTCTTTTTTCCAGACTATCATTGATGGACATATGAATTGGTTCCATGACTTTGCTATCATAAATAGTGCTGCAATAAACACCCTTGCATGTGTCTCTACAGCAGAATTAGTTATATTCCTTTGTGTATATACTCAGTAATGAGATAGCCGGGTCAAACGGTATTTCTGGTTCTAGATCCTTAAGGAACCACCATACTATCTTCCACAATGGTTGAACCAATTTACATTGCCACCAACAGTGTAAAAGCGTTCCTTTTTCTCCACAGCCTCACCAGCATCTATTGTTTCTTGACTTTTTAATAATCTCCATTCTGACTGTAAGATGGTATCTCATTGTGGTTTTGATTTGCATTTCTCTAACCATTAGTGATATTAAACATTTTTTCATGTTTGTTGTCTGTGTAAATGTCTTCTTTTGAGAAATGTTTGTTCATATTCTTTGCCCACTTTTTGATGGGGTTGTTTGTTTCTTTTCTTATAAATTTGTTTAAGTTCTTTGTAAATTCTGAATATTAGGCTTTTGTCAGATGGGTAGATTGCAAAAATTTTCTCCCATTATGTAGGTTGCCTGTTCATTCTGATGGTAGTTTCTTTTGCTGTGTAGAAGCTCTTTAGTTTAATTAGATCTCCTTTGTCAATTTTGGCTTTTGTTGCATTGCTTTAGACGTTTGTCCATGCCTGAGTCCTGAATGGTATTGCCTAAGTTTTATTCTAGGGTTTTTATGGTTTTGGGTTTTACATTTAAGTCTCTAATCTATCTTGAGTTAATTTTTGTATAACGTGTAAGGAAGGGGTCCAGTTTCAGTTTTCTGCATATGGCTAGCCAGTTTTCCCAGCACCACTTATTAAATAGGAGATCCTTTCCCCATTGCTTGTTTTTGTCAGGTTTGTTGAAGATCAGATGGTTGCAGATGTGTGGTGTTATTTCTGAGGTCTCTGTTCTGTTCCTTTTTGGTCTATGTATCTGTTTTGGTACCAGTACCATGCTGTTTTGGTTACTGTAGCACTGTAGTATAGTTTGAAGTCAGGTAGCATGATGCCTCCAGCTTTGTTTTTTTATGCTTAGGATTGTCTTCACTATATGGGGTCTTCTTTGATTCCACATAAAATTTAAAGTAGTTTTTTTCTGATTCTGTGAAGAATGTCAATGGTAGTTTGATGGGAATAGCAATGAATCTATAAATTACTTTGGGCATTATGGCCATTTTCACGATATTGGTTCTTCCTATCCATGAGGATGGAATGTTTTTCCATTTGTTTGTATTCTCTATTATTTCCTTGAGCAGTGGTTTGTAGTTCTCCTTGAAGAGGTCCTTCACATCCCTTGTTAGCTGTATTCCTAGGTATTTTATTCTCTTTGTAGTGATTGTGAATGGGAATTCATTAATGATTTCATTCTCTGCTTGTCTATTGTTGGTGTGAAGGAATGCTTGTGATTTTTGCACGTTGATTTTGTAACCTGAGACTTTGCTGAAGTTGCTTATCAGCTTAAGGAGTTTTTGGGCTGAGATGATGGGGATATATTACTACAATTAAAATGTAATTGGTAAGGTAATTTTTTTCAACTTTTTCTTATATTTGCCTTGCTGGTCTATAAATTATCACTCTGGCTATGTTGGCATTTTCTATTCAGCATTATATTTTCATTATTAATATAATTTTAGTATTCAGCTTGAAAAAAAGTATGTGTTTGCTTTTTAACCTATTTTGCAAAGATTCTGTAGTGACTCCTTATCATCTGTACCCTTGTTTCAGAAGAAAGTAGTTACTCCATGACCCATGGTAGCACCTCCTGGCAGTTCTAAGGCTGAGAGACTGTCACTGAATGCAACATGAATTTGACCCCTTGGAATGCTTGGTCATGTATTCAGTACACCTCCTGACTTTCTGACTCTGCAGGCCAGACCTCTTCTACTTTCTGGCCCAAATTTAACAGGAAGATAGAGGCTTCCAATCTATCTTCTGCTCCAGATGCCTTCATCATTCCTGGAACTTCTCCTTAATTTTCCTCTCCTAAATGGATAATGCAATCCGTGCATGCAACACCTGAAATGATACTAACTTTGAAAGAGCTGGTGATTTTGTCTGTCTAGATTATGCCCCCGAGGTACAAACTGTCACTTAAGCAGACATAAGGAATTTTGCACAATTAGAATATTCAAAACTAGTTTGTATGAGACAACTGAAAAGATACCTTCTTTAAATGATGAACATGAAGTAAGTACTTGCACAACTGTGATCAAATCATAAAACATATATCTCCACAATAGGGATGCAGTGGAGTTTATATATTTTTGAAAATATGCAGAAATTCTTTTATTTGAATTCCAGGGAATGCAGATGTTAGTTACAATTGTGTTTTTCTTCCTCTTCTTAGTTTGTTTCAATATCTTAATTGTTCATCTGGAATCATTGGGGGTGCCCATGGATCCATCTCAAACATCTCCCATCTCTCAAATCTAACTCCATTTTTTGACTTTTCCAGTGCTATTGCCAATTTTTGTCTTTTATATTCATTGACCTGCATGTATTTTAATGTGAGGTTGAGACAATCTTTTTTCTTGGAAGACAGTTTCATCTGTAATTAACCTGATGCCTAGCTTCAGATTCCTCCTTCTTCTTGGAACTGTCCTGCATCTACATTTGGAGTTCTAGGGGTACAGTCAAAAAAGCTTGCCTCGGGGATTAAAAATGTGTTCTGATAACCAGTCCAGTATGCCTGATGGGCCATGGCACACTCTCAGGATTTGAATCTGTTTAGCTTATATTAAATACCTTATGTAATTTAAGAGAGTTTATGTGGGATTTTTATTTACTATGTATACAAAAATGTATCATTGTTCTTAGAATCAGTTAGTCTAAATTTCAAAGTGAAAGTTGAAGAATATTAAGAAACTGTGGGTAGCTCATACTTCAGTATCAATTTTAGCTTTTCCAAGAAAGTGAAATTGCTATTGGATATTACAATAAATGATCCCTTACAGCATAGGCAAGGTGAAATGAAAATGGTAACATTTATATAGTGATTTTTAGGATATCAGGGGCATTTTCTTAATAATAATAATAAAGTGCAGTCATGTTTTGTGCAAACATTAGGTCAAGATGATTTGTTTAAGCTGAATTTGGAGTACGAAAGGATCATATCAAATGTTTTGATCAGTTTCAGTGCTATTTTTATTCTTGTCACATACCCTTCAAGCTTGCGTCATTTGGCATAAGCAGTGTCTTACCAGACTTAGGAGTTTTGCTTTCGTTTTATAAATAATAAATTCTAGATGTTTCTGCAACTTCATATTTTCTTCTATTTTTTCAAAGTCTGTCCAAATATATTTTTTTGTTTTATGCTAAGAAAGTGGAAATTATTCTCTGCAAATACTGTTAAGAAATAAGTAGAATCAATGTTTCATTAATACTACACCTGATTTGATAACTAAACATGATTTAAGTTTACAAAAGCATTGATAACTAAACATGATTTAAGTAAAAAAAGGCAGAGGAGAATATAATGACTATTTACAATTTTTTAAGAGCTGTATCCCTTACAGAAAATAATTGACAAATCTGAGTAATAAAAATTACAATGCAGAGTAATTGGGTTGGAGTATAAATTTTTTAAAATAGTGTGTTAATTGACTATTGCTATTATAACAAATCACCACAGGCTTAATGGCTTAGCACAGCATGAATTTATTACCTTACAGTTCTGAAAGTCAGAAGTTTGAAGAGGGTTTTAGGGATTAGAATTAAGGTGACAGCAGACCTGTGCTCCTCTGGAAGCCTCTGCGGGGGAGCTTCACCTTCTCCAGCTTCCAGTGGCTGGCTGCCCACATGCCTTGGCTTGTGGCCACCTCTCCACATCAGTCCAGCCTCTGCTGCCATCATCAGCTCTCCCACTCTAACTGAGACCTCCTGCCTATCTCAGGTAAGGACTTTGGTGATTACATTGGATTCACCCATGTAATCCCCTTTCCAAACTTCTTAGACTAATCTCATTTTCAAAATTCCTTTTGCTATGGAAGGCAAAAATTCACAGGTTTCATGAATTAGTTTATGAACATCTTTGGGGGAACATTATCCAGCCAGTCACAAAGTCAGCATATATTTTCTCATGCATTATTGACAATGTCCTAAGAAAAACAATTGATTTATATGGATCATATTATATGTGACATTTGGACAAAAGTAAGGAAAACAAATCAAACATATTTGCATACTTTAATTTTAGATTTCTGCCATTATTGCTAGTTCACATATTTGTTTTGCTTTCTTGATATGATTTTACACTACTAATTTATCATTTACCACGTTTATGTCCTAAAAAAATAATCATTTTATGTTGGTCAGATCATAACTGAAAATAAAGTTAAAGACAAAATAAACTTTTATAAAACACTTAATACTAGCAATCCCTTTATTCTTATTTTCTCTTTAATTTGTAATTAATCAGGTTTGTATATTTCAGTGTCTATTTAACCTTAAGAGTGGATAGAATCTAAATTATAATGAATAAACATGAGTTAATCAAATGTGCAAGTAGAGATTTTACTTTCTGATGATACTGAGTTATTGATTTGCTAGTATTTTAAAATATATTTCTTCAACTTTATCTTAGGAAGAGTCTTAGTAGTTCAAGTGATCTATAGGATTAAGGATTTACTTTTTATTAATTCATTATTCATGATTCAACACAACACCATGCATCCCAAACAGTCAAGTATCTGTTGAGACCATGCATGTAAGTCCCCAGAGGCGGGGTTTCCCCCTCAGTCCCCCGTTCCCTTCCTTGCTGGGTCTCTGTCCCTTAGGCTGTGCCTGGAACTCAGCTGCTGCTCTAAGTTATTTGTTGAATAAAATATATTAAATACGATGATAATTCCACAAGAATATTTCTTTACCTCAGTTCTTATTCATTATTCATTTGCTGGAAAACTTTTTAAAAAATTCTGTATTAATTAATGTATAACTATCTCCTTGAGAAGAGGCATTTTTACTTGACAACGTAATGGCATATCTTAAAGGTTTCAACATAAATGCTCATGTTTTCTTTAAGCAGGTTAGAACAGTATCTATTACGTCTCGTACCACTCAGCAAAGACTTGATGTATCCTCAACATATTCACAAGAATAAACTCCACTTTTCTAAAATGACTAATGATATTTCAAGATATAATGGAAGTGCTGTTAGCTTACTGAATGCCATTTTAACTCTTAACAGCAAAATACAAACAAATATAAAGTTCAAAGCTGACATCAATGTTTGCAGCTTTTTCTGGTTCTGAATAAGGTGCTATCACATTTAGCAGGACACATCTCTAGCACTCTCCTGTGATCAATTGCCAGTTATTCAGCAAGATGTTTTGTTACTGTTAGAATAACTGGCAAATAGAACTTTGTCAATGCATGTTGTTACCATGTATAGAATCTAATAGTAAATAAAGAGAAATGATAGTTTCAGAATGATTAGATAAATATTTCTGTTTACTCTCATAAGGCATGTTTTAGTTATCCTGAAGTCTTTATTTCACAAGGACTTTGTCATTTTGGTAATCTTGTCTTCCAAAAGTTTTGTACATTATAATACACTGTCAAAGCATATCCTTGAAGAGAGAAATGTGGGATGTACTTAAATGCACTTGGTCCTTAAATAAGCAGAAAATTAATGTGGCATACTTTTCATAGCTTAGTAGAAGAGAAATATCCCACATTGTGTTATTGGCTTAATAAGTAAAGCAATGCATCTTTTAGTAAATTCAGTAATTATTAATGCTGAATTTAAACTAACAGTCTTCAACATTGTAGCAGAAAAGTTAACTGTATCTCAATACGGATACAGAATAAATTGGATATGACAATTTTTCTTTAAAATAATTTATTGCAGAATCTCAAATATTATTTTTTTGATTCATATTTTAAGTTACTGCTATATGCCCAAGAAAATATCAGTAAATGAAGGTGAAATGCATATTTAACAAGTATTTTATTAGTGGGCAAATATGAAATTCATCTATTTATGAAAATAGCCAATGTTTTACCTTATGATGTTTTTCATGGCAGACTGAATTTATCAGCAGAGGCAGTTCAGCAATTATCCAACATGCTTGAAAATTAGTTAACATTTTTAAGAGGAATTTTGAGAGAAAAATAATTTTATAAAATACTTTGTCATTAGTTAGTGACTATTTATGGTATATCTTCACAGTACTAAAATAATTGTAGATGAACTGAACAATCATGAAGAATAAATTCATGGCCCTTTTTAAAGTAGTAGGTGGTATTATTTTCATTTCTATTTATGATGCAATAAGAACAGGTTGAAGGATGGACAATTCTGTCCTCAAACATTGACTTTTCCAACATAATAAACACCTGGTGTTTAACTCTTGCTAATAAAGTCAAATCTGTTAAATATTATAATCCTTTATATACATAACTGTTTGAGGAGAAGTACAGTCAACAAAGATTGAGGGTCAGTGGGGGAGGACCCAAAAAGTGGGAGTGTCCATGGATAAATTGTTCAATGACACTGCACAGGCTAGGGCAGTTCTGTTGCTGTGGTGCTGGTGCTGGTGGTATTAGCAGACGTACAAACTGAGCATTTTGGGGGGAAGGGTGAGTGCTTTGGTAAACACTTTGTACATATTGTCTCATTTAAACTTTTTTACAGAGCAAGGTAGATATTATTATTGTCATTTAACAAATGAATAAACAAATATTCTGAGACGCAAAGCATATTGGGCAAGTTGCTAATCCAGATTTTTAGGGCACACACAAAGCCTTTCTAACAATTTCTCAGTTATTCATGGCTCTTAGGTTGCAAAGCCCTCATATCCAAGCTGAACTTGTTTACATAAAACAGTTTTTGTTTAAGTAAGTGAAATCGAAGAGCTGTAGGTTGGGGATCAAACCAGACTGCATGGACTCCCTTTCTCAAGGTTGTTTCTTGTCTTTGTTTTCTCCAGCACATCTGTTTCAGGCTCTCTACCATTCATGCCCAGGAGCAGCACCCTGGAGAAGACGCAGCCAGCCCACAAACCCGGCTCAAGGTTAATCACTGCTGCCCGTCAATATGATTTTCTCTCTCTGTATGGCAGTGCCATTTTCACACTGTGGGACCAGAGTATGTGCTGTCATACACAACAATAAACACCGGATGCTGTTAATTCATGGCTGCCTGGTGCGCGCGCGCACACACACACACACGCGCGCGCACACACACACACACACACAGAGGCATCAATGCCTTTGTAAAATACAATTAAAATTCATTCCTTATTTTAATACAAAAAGATTACATATAATCAAAGCCACACCTACTTCAAAACCATAGCCAGCCAATAGAAGTAGTTCTAAATTTTAAATTTCTAAGCCTTTTTCTTTTTTCAGAGACATGATTTTGCTCTGTCACCCAGACTGGAGTGAAGTGGCATGATAAAGGCTCACTGCAGCCTTAATCTCCTGTACTCAAGCGACCCTCCTACCTCAGCCTCCTGAGTAGCTGGGACTACAGCTGTGCCCCACTGCACCTGACTAATTTTTTACAATTTTATTAGAGACTAGGTCTTGCTATGTAGCCCAGGCTGGTCTTGAACTCCTGGGCTCAAGCAATCCTCTTGTCTTGGTCTCCCAAAGCGTTGGATTACAGACATGAGCCACCGAACCCAGACAGTCTTTTCTATTTCTCTCAGTCTGAACCTTGTGTGGCTTCTCATACATAACTTTGAAATCTATGGACTAACAGAAATGTTTATTTATTCCTAACATACCCAATTTAAAACAGTAGATAAAACACAAGATGTGTTCAAAGAACACTGTCATTTAGAAAAGTAGAAAATGGGGAGAAAATTAATATGAATTCCAGTCCAAAACTGAACCAAATCATTATTTCATTCATTCATTTTTATCCAAGTAAACAAGTCATTACTGAGCCTCCACTGCATGTCAGGTCCTGTTCTAGGCTCTGGATAAAGCACAGGGAGGAAAATAGCAAAGGCTTCTGCTCTTGTGGAGCTTGCACTCTAGTGGGGGAATAAAAATACTTAAGGATAACTAATCAAATAAATAAAATTTTATCAGGATAAGGAAGTAGAAGGGTTATTTATACAACGACTGGGGGGGTGTTATGTTCAGATATCTTTGCAATTGAGAAAGGTGTCTTGGAGAAAGGGGACTTAGTTGATGATCCCTATGTGGATACATTGGGAAGAACATCTTAGGAGAGGAAATAAAATCTAAAAGCCATCGAATTTGGTGCATTCAAGAAACAATAAAAAAGGCAGGCTGGGTGCAGTGACTCACGCCTGTAATCCCAGCTCTTCGGGAGGCCGAGGAGAGTGGATCACGAGGTCAGTAGATTGAGACCATCCTTTTGTAGAGACATGGTGAAACCCTGTCTGTACAAAAAATTAGCCAGGCGTAGGGGCACACGCCTGCAGTCCCAGCTACTTGGGAGGCTGAGGCAGGAGAATCACTTGAATTCAGGAGGTGGAGGCTGCAGTGAGCTGAGATTATGCCACTGCACCCCAGCCTGGGTGACAGGGCGAGACTCCATCTCAAAAATCAAAAGACAAAAACAAAAACCAAAAAAAGACAGTGAGTATGAAGTCATGCCTGTGAGAAAGCAGGGCAGCAGCTGAGGTATGAAAAAAAGCAGAGTCCTCCTATGCATCAGTGATGTGTTAGAATTTGGGTTTTCCTCTAAGTACAAATTGGGAAGTCAATAGAAAAGTGTAAGCAGAAAAGTAATAAATCTGTTTCGTAGTTTTAAACGGGTAATGGATCATTGTGGTCAAGTGTGAAAGCTGACATCCAGTAAGGATATAGGCCAGGCTAAAATAAATGGCTTCTAAGGTGATAGCAGTGATAGATGGAGAAGGAAAATATTTGCTGTAGAAACAATAAAACCTGCTTAAGGATTGAACCTGGTGGGTGAGTGATTCAGAGGTGAATCCTAGGTTTGAGGTTGGGAGTATTTAGTGAATGGTCTCATTTAAGGAGGAAGACACTTATGGTATGTTGATTTCTACATACACAGTAGATATACAAATGGAGCACACCAGAAGGCTACTGCATATACAAGTAAAGTTTTCTTAAGGGGGAAATAAATGCCAGAGTTATGAATCAAGCAACCATTAGCAAACACATTAGGATTTCACAGATATAGTCAAAAGAACAGATTTTGCCAAAGGTTGCAAAAATTCACTTTTCTGGTTCACATTGTATTTTTTGGTCAGCCAATTTAGCTGTCCCAGATTTTACACAGTGAAGAGAACCAATCAGCTTGTCATCCTTAATGGCAACACTTAAGAAAGTATTGTGAAGTTATGTATCGTAGACATCTAGTGATATCGCAACCAACTTCAGTGCTTTCGAGATATCAGTTATAATATGGCACTTGGCAGAGGAATTGGGTCAGAAGGGGAAGACAGAGCTCACATGTTCAAATAAAAGAACCTGAGAGCAGAGCGCTGTAGACACTAGACCATGAAGTTGAGGGTGTGACAAAGTTGAAAGTGGCCATGCCTGGTTGAAGTAGGTTCTAACTTTAAGGTCTATTTCTACATCCTATTATATTAGCTAAACTGCCTTATGGTCTCAGAAAAATGGTGTCTAACTCACTGTACCTAATAAACACATGTTGATTTGATTTTCCAGTAGAAGAATAGTAACATAGTCCCATTATCACTATAAACAGTAGACGATTGATCTAGGGTTTAAATATAACAATAAAAGTCAAGTACATTCCAACACATTACTCATAATCAAGGCTGCTAGAGAAGTGAGGCGATGGAAATGAACACAGAGTGATGCTGCCTGGCAGATCTTCAGTGCTGCCCTTGGCCTTGGGTTGTCCATGCCCAGTAAACCTACTCACAGTTCCATGGTCATGTTCTCATCTGAGCGAACGCTTCAAGTGACTTTCTGAAAGCCTCTATATGTTTATGAATATGTGTTACTCAAGTACCGTCTATCTTCTTTGTAATCAGATACTGTAATCACCAAGGTCAGCATGATTAGCATACGTGAAAAGAATGGGAAAGAAAGCCAGGGTATAGTTGCTTTCACAGTTTTCCTTAGAGGACATCGATCCTTGTTCAGTTCAGAGTTCTTGTTTTATGATCTTCATCACCTACACGTAAATACTAAAGACTGTATCCTTTACTTGACCTTTTGAAGCTATAGGTTAAACCATAATAATTATAAATTCGCAGAGAATAAATATTCTTGCTTTTCACACATACAGGTTTCTTTACAAAATAATGCTATTGGTCTAAAGCCACTTACAAGACAAGCTGTTTTGTCGATATATAGTTAGTTATTCAATTCTATCCTGTGTGGTGGTGTTTGTTGGCACCGAAATGGTGGAAGGTATTAGACTTGAAAGTTTAGTGCCCTTTCTAAGATCACCATTAATTCTATTTTCATCTCTCACCTCTCTGTGTCCATTAAAATGATGATGCAACAAAAGGCCAATTACATATTTGAGAAAATTGCTAATAGATTAGCCACTTCGCAGTCATTTCGCAGGCCTGCTAAAGGTCTTCGTCTGGAGACAGAATGGTAGCCAACATGGGATAAGTCTCTGACCTCCACGTGCCTAACTCAAAAGGAAACAATATACCATGCTAAAAATAGCTGAATATATCTCTCAGAATTTGTCATGTAACTCCAAACGTACTATTGAAATTGAATATGCCTGCTTCCAAAAGGAAAGGGTTCTAGAATATCATGGAAAAAAGCTCAATGAAAAAAAAAAAAAAATGGACCAATGAAAAGAACTGTTAGAAGAGCAAAGGAATCATTAGAGAAATAGTATTTTTAAGGATCCGGGCAGAAATCATTTGTCTAGAGAATTTTTGTGTTTAAGAAAAATGTGTCATTCTGAGCAATAGAAAAATGGGCTAGCCAATACCTACTCCCTAGGCATAAAGATCAGAAGCTTAGTTAGTGATGTAATTAAAAATGCTTAAACTGCACCATAAGAAGAAGTATATACATATAAAATGGAATCATCAGTACCAGGAAAGACAAGATATCTCAGGTTATTTCTAGACTCAAGTGACTGTTTATCCTTACACTCAAGAATATTCAATTTGCATTGGACATGTTTTGATTTGTTCCTGTTTACCTTAAATAAAATATTCTGTTTTAAATTCTAATCTCTCTAAAATAAAGTTCCAATTAAATATAATGTTTTTGGGGGAAATTGAACCAAATGGTTTCTTTTAAAAGTAATGTGCCTCACGCTTGTAATCCCAGGAGTTTGGGAGGCCGAGGCGGGTGGATCGCAAGGTCAGGAGAGCAAGGCCAGCCTGGCTAACAGGGTGAAACCCCGTCTCTACTAAAAATACAAAAACTAGCCAGGTGTAGTGGCACGCTCCTGTAATCCCAGCTACTCAGGAGGCTGAGGCAAGAGAATCGTTTAAATCCAAGAGGCGGAGGTTACAGTGAACCGAGGTTGCGGTGAGCCGAGATTGCACCACTGCACTCCAGCCTGGCGTCAGAGCCAGACTCCGTCTCAAAAATAATAATAATAATAATAAAAGGTAGTATGCCTATATACAGGTGAGAATAACCTGAAAACATATTTGAACAAGAGACTGAAATAGGGCAAACTAGCCTTACAATGTATTAAAATGTAACCTAAATCTCTGGTAATCAAGAGTACGACCTTTTCATTTAAACAAAATAAATAAAACTAAGTTTATGGTCACATAAATATTTAAGATATACTAAAGCAGCATTTAAAATACTTCTAAACAGGTGGATTATTTTATAAATTCTATTGAGGAAAGGACTTTGATAATTACTGTAAACATATGATATATATACGGCTAGCTCCCTTAAAGTTTTAAAAAAAATTTTCCACTAAAAAATACAAACAGACTTGTAAATTAGTGGGCAAAGGAGATAAGTAGTTTACAAATTAAACAAGAAATATAATCACATAATACGCCAGTATAAAAAACAAATACAATAATTAAAATACTAATGACATTGCATGTTTTATCTGTAACTTTGGGAAAGATTAAAAATTATGACATTGAGTTCCTAAGAGATTTTTGAAAATCACAGAACCCACTCTTTACTTATTTATGCCTTCAAAATTCGCCATGATAATATGTATCCATTATATTTTCACTGCCTTCTCAACTTTTTAAGTTGTTTTATTTGACATTCTATGTCTCTCCTGCTTTGTCTTTTTTTTTCTTATGGCAATCTATTTATCTTCTCAGGTTACTCAAAATTTCCTAATGATGTTGGAGTGACCCCACTCTACATGAACCTAGTCTATTATTTACAGCTTTTCCATTCCTGTAGCAGAAGAACGTTAAGAGAGAATTCAGGCTTTTCAAAGCTCTCTAGAATGCCCATCTCAGAATGGAAGTTAGTTTAGTTTTGTTTTTTTTAGGTGGAGACTCGCTCTGCCACCCAGGCTGGAGTGTAGTGGTGGGATTTCGCTCACCGCAACCTCCACCTCCTGGGTTCATGCCATTCTCCTGCCTCAGGCTCCCGAGTAGCTGGGACTACAGGTGTGCCTGGAATTGGTGGGTTCTTGGTCTTGCTGACTTCAAGAATGAAGCCGCAAACCCTTGCAATGAGTGTTACAGTTCCTAAAGATGGTGTGTCCAGAGTTTGTTCTTTCTCATGTTAGGATGTGTCTGCAGTTGTTCCTTCCTCCTGGTGGGTTTGTGGTCTCGCTGACTTCAGGAGTGAAGCCACAGCCCTTTGGGGTGAGTGTTACAGCTCGTAATCAAGCAGCAGCAAAATTTATTGTGAAGAGCAACAGAACAAGCCTTCCACAAACCAGACGTGGACCACAGCAGGTTGCCACTGCTGGCGCAGGTGACCTGCTTTTATTCACTTATTTGGTCTCACCCACATCATGCTGAATGGTCCATTTTACAGAGTGCTGATTGGTCCATTTTACAGAGTGCTGATTGGTCCATTTTACAGAGTGCTGATTGGTGCATTTAGAATCTTTTAGCTAGACACAAAAGTTCTCCACCTCCCCACTGGATTAGCTAGACACAGAATGCCAATTGGCGCATTTACAAACCTTTAGCTAGATACAGAGTGCTGACTGATGCATTTGCAAACCTTTAGCTAGACAGCAAAATTCTCCAAGTCCCCACCTGATCCAGAAGTCCAGCTGGCTTCACCTCTCACAGGCACCCGCCACCATACCCAGCTAATTTTTTGTATTTTTAATAGAGACGGGGTTTCACTGTGTTAGCCAGGATGGTCTCCATCTCTGACCTTGTGATCCACCAGCCTCAGTCTCCCAAAGTGCTGGGATTACATGAATGAGCCATCGCACCAGGCCAAGACATGGGTTTTAAAGAATGCTTTGCTTGCTTCACATCTCTTTTTGGAAGAGCTCTGTGAATACTATTCCTGTTCTTTTTTTTTTTTTTTTTAATAATTATTTCAATTAGAGAATATTTGTGAACGATTTCCCATGGCTCTCTCCTGTTCCTCATATCTTGTGAGCAGAGGTGCTGGCCACCCTCCACCCTTGTTCTTGTCTGTCCTTTCAAGGATATTTGCATAGTTAACAGACTTGGAATAGAGTGAAAGAAGAAAGGGGCAAGTTGGTTTGCTCTCCAGTGTGAAAAAATACTACAACCTCCTCCAGAAAAAGAGCTAAAAAGACTTCCTCTCTATTATGACAGATTCAGGTTCCCAAGCTTAGAGTCCCTTTCCTGTGTCACTTACTGCATGTGAAGGTATATCTAACCCTGTTTGTCACCCAGGGGGACTTGGAGTTTCAGGAACCAGTGCAAATTCTGATATTCAACTGCTACTATTTCTGTGAGTACTAATCTGTCTTTTTTTTTTTTCTGATTATGATATTTGTATCTTCTGCTTGGATCCAGGAAATTAAGGCAACTTAATTTGTTAGCTTGCTAGAAGAGCATAATCTCAAATGTTTCACAGTTCTTGATTGTTTAAATGATGAGGATGGGATGTGACGAAGATGCGGCTTAATTAAGCAAAAAGAATGAGGACCTCATGGGTTGATTAGAGTGATTTGAAGGAAGTCCATGGGGATCAGTGATGAAAATGTTTACAAATCATATTGCCAAATGGAACGTAAGTGGACCTCTGCTATATTGTCTGCTAATAAGAGGGAGTTGGGTGGGTGAGTGTACCCTTAGAGCTAGCAGCTGTCTGGGAGGTTATGTTGTAGGCACTGTCACACAGCACCCCTGACTAATCTATGTTCTATGTCCTGCTTGTAAACAACACTGTCTTTCCAGGGGCACCCTGTGTGTCCTCAAAATTGTACTATTTGTGTGGAAATCAGGCATTAACTTGCTTCCTACCCCTCCCAACCCCATTCCACCCTGAAAAATAAAACCTAGTGAATTGCACCATCTTAGTGGTGGTAGCAAGTAACCTTTAAGTCTTAAAGCAATACCATCAGCGAATCATATAGCCCTCAGGCAATTGCGGGCATATCTCCAAAATGAGGCCAACCCTGGTTATTCAGGGGAACTTCCCAGAGGGATAACTAATTGATTATTTAAGCCCGCACTGTTGGCAGTTTTCTCTGTGATGGGAATCATCCTATTAGAAAACTTGTTACAACATTTTGTGCTGACTTGACCTGCAGTGATAAATGACACCATGGTATCTTTGGAAGGCATTCAGGTCTGCCTTAACTCCCTGGCAAGGAAAGTTAAAGACTACAGACTTGCGCAAAACTTCTTCCCAGTGGGTCAAGACGGAGGCGGGACCATAAAGAATGCATCCTTCTCTACCTGGATTATTGCCTATGATCAAATAGAAAGATCAGCTCAGAAACTTAAAGAGCAAGCCACTTGGATTTGAAAAATTCATCCCGATGGTTACTGAGTATTTTTTTTTTTTTTAACCTGGTTGAATGCAAGACTCTAGGAGCATAAATGAAGTCAATATTTCAGGTGGGACTCATCCTTCAATGTTGAGTCCCATTGAAAGTAGTCTTAATTAAATGACATTTGAGATACATTAAATGAATTTGATACCGGCTTCTGCCAGTCAGATTAATTAGAGTGACTGCAAGAGTGGCAGACTCATGGGAAAGTCTTCAGAAGCCAAGACAGTGGAGAAACAAGGGGTAAATATTACTAAGGAAAATTCTCCATGGGTCTGTCACATTTTTGCATGTCTCGGGAGTGTGACTGCCTGGTTGTAGACTGTCTTTCCAAGGATGTTCGTATACTGAATAACCTTGGAATATACTGTCTCCTCAACACCCTCACACTCCTACATCCCAGAGAAAAGTGCGGGTTTGTTTACTGTCCAGAATAACAAAGACAATGCATTTCTTTGGGCAAAGATCAAGGCAGGCTTACTGTCTTTTGGTTTTCCTAAAATGGTGATTCCTCTCTTTTAACACAACCTACTGAAAGCATGGGCATTGCTTAACACTCTGTGTCACCTGTGGGATCAGGGGCTTGAGGAACTGGCAACAGTACAGATGCTTTAGCCATGGCTCTTGCTCTTAATAGCAAATGGCCCTTTGTCTCTGACCCAGAAGTGTTGCATCTTCTGCCAGCATCCAAAAACCTGTGCCAAGCTAAGCTATTAGCTTGCAAGTAAGGTAAATTCCCAAACCCTTCCTGGTGTTTGGTAGAAAATATTGGCCAATATTGATCAATAAGTCATATTGTCAATAAATCATAAAATGATTCATTATTTTTTAGCTAAATATATACTTGATATCGCTTATCAAATGATCAACTCTCAGCATGTAGAAATACATTATAATTTGACATCAGGTAGTGGAAAGTTAAATTGGGTGATATTTATTGAAATTTTGATTGTGACAGATGTTCATGATCATTTCTCATATTGGGCCTAAAGTCTGGAACATGAAGGATTAATTATTTATAATAAAAGACCTTTCTTACTTTAACTTTTTTTTTCTCTTCCTTTTTCCCTCCCTATGAACCTAACTAATGTCCCTAAGTCATTGAAATGATGACTCTGGACAGCAGAAAAAGTCTGCTCTGAGAAGTGATAGTAAATTCATGAAAGTGAAAATGACCCCTGAGAAAGGGATACAAAGCAAAACGCTCTTCATCAAAGAGATCTTGGGAATACTTTTAAGAACAAGGTAGAGGAAATAAAGTCCTTAAAAGAGATTGAATGTAAACATTTTTAGAAAAGGACTGAACCAAGAAAGTGTAAAGAAAGCAAAGTGTAAAGGAAGCAAAGAAAAGAGAGTGTAAAAATAATGCAGTTTTGTAGCAGGGTCAAATACTGCAGAAAGGACGATTAGCATGAGAGCTCTAAGGAGGCCAATGGGTTTGGCAATTAGGAGGTCATTGATGACATTTAATCTTACAAGTCACTACATAAGTCAGCTAATGAAGACAAAGCTGCCAGGTCCCCCCAGTGTATCATAATATCAGCCCTGCGGTGGGTGATATTATCCACAGAGTAACGCTTAATGATGAATAGTAGTGTGATTAAATTGCCATAGAATACCAATGGGAATGTTCATTGCAACCCTTTAAATACCAACAGCACAATTAATACTCTGGAACAGACATGCAAGAAATAGATAGTGGTTTGCCACTTACATCACTGTCAAATTTTATGTCACCTTCGGGGGTTTATTGATGTGAAATGAAGTGCATTTATTCAAATAGATTTAGTTCTGAAGAATAAGAACTTAATAAAATGAGATTATACATAAAGAAAAATGGAAATGCTCTTTAATATGCATATGTTGTTACTATTCTGTAATTGCTAAGGCTATTGTCTCCATAATGTAGAATATTTTTAACAAAGAACTAAAATTACAATAGTCAGGTAGCAAATGTACCTTTAAGAAAGGTCATCTTTTTTGATCCATTGAAAGAATATATCCTATTAAAGGTATTTTCTGTATTAACAATTTCAACTCTGTGTAATTAAGTGTAATATTCTCCTACTGTACTGTGAAAGCATATTTTTTCCTTTCAAAAATGACATAAATTTCTAGAATTCACAGCTGCCTGATATTTATTTTTATGCTTTTTAGGAATAACCTTTAAGTGCTAGACAAACCCACAGTATATGGCAGTGAATTGTCAATATTTTATCTTATCGGTTAAAATTTGCTTTACATGTCAAAGGGGAATGTGTGTGTGTGTGCGTGTGTGTGTGTGTGTGTGTGTGTCTGTTTTGGTCAAGGTCGACAAACTTTGTATGTAACAGTAAATATTTTCAATTTTGCCAGCCATAGGTTCTCCATCACCATTATTCTTCTCTACTATTATAGCAAAACATCACTCGTAGATATCATGTAGACAAATGGCCCTAGCTGTATTCTAATCACACTTCCTTTACCAATACAGACAGAGCAGGGCAAATTTGGCATGAGAGGCTATAGTTTGCCGAACTTTGTTATAAATAATACATAGTGGCTCATTCATGGCAGTTGTTGTTATTGACAGTAAGACTGAATTGAGGATGTGTAAGAAACACCAAAACATATAAATTAGGATAATAGTAAAAGACACATGATTTTCAAATTACAAAATAATTAGGAAAATAGCAATTAAACAATCTATATAACATATTGCCCAAAATGAATATATAGCACAGAAAGCATTCAAAAAACTATTAGAAGTAAAACCTGTGTCTTCAGTTAGGGAAATAAATGTAAACATGCACTTTTTTTTCTAGGAAATTAACTGTTGCAGATTCCTGCTTTTGAAATAAAATGATTTCTAAGAAAACTATATGTAAACATAGAGAACTATTAACTATGTAAGTATAAAGAAATATCAGGTAAATACAGGCAGATAAAAAATTAAATGACAAATTTAGTGAAATGGTAAGATTAGACTGCAAGGAAAAACAAAAGGTAGAAACAAGAAATAAATTTACTACAGAGAAAAATACTCACCAATAAATAATTTTTCAATAAGAACTTTGTGTGCCAAGTTTTGTAAGAGCTAATTATTTTAAAATGTGAAAAAATGAAAAATGTGTGGATCTTAAATAGGTATGTAAAATGTAAAATGAATGAATAAATGACAGAGAAATGATAATTTTTTACTGCATTTTAACTATTGGTGAATACTCAAAATTGTGTATTGGGTATTTGTAAATATGTATTTTATGGTAGACCTCCATAGAACTTCTCAATAAATCAATGAAACTCAATTTGTGCTTGCTTTCTCAATATAGATGATGAATTTATTTCCTCATCTGCTCTTGAGCTCCACTTGGTAAGGACATTGTGATGAAAGAATGAAAGAAGGAGCTGAGGAGTGGAAATTTGGGCCTTTTATGGTATCTTAAAATTTCTCCGCTAGCCCTTCTCTGTCCATCTCAGTCTTTCTGTTATGCAAAACAAACAATCAAACAACATAGCAACACATTTTTAGTTAATCTACACCAATGTATGCTTGTTACATGCTGCAAATTGCAGACCATAATGAAAACAGCATTGGATATTTTTGCTCGAGTTCCAGTTCTCAGCTAAAGATGGAATATTCTATTACCACCACACTTTAAATTCTGAGAGTATAAACAGATTTAGCACAAGAAAAGTAAACAAAAAACCAAGTCCCTGGGCTTTCTGCCTCCAATCCTGCCTCACACAGGTCTATAGGAATAGATTTGCCCTTTCTTCAAGAATTCAGTTCGCCAGGGCCAGGCACCATCCTCTGTTTTACATGGGTCTTTTATGTTACACTACTGTCTTCAAAGGCATTTATGAAGGGGAAAGTGGTCCAGAAGCTAGATTCTCAACTACCTAAAAAATTACACATTTTGAGGCAATGAGTGACATTCCAGTTGCTTTGGTTACAAACATCCTGAATTTCTTTTTTTTTTTTTTTTTTGAGACGGAGTCTCGCTCTGTCGCCCAGGCTGGAGTGCAGTGGCTGGATCTCAGCTCACTGCAAGCTCCGCCTCCCGGGTTTACGCCATTCTCCTGCCTCAGCCTCCCGAGTAGCTGGGACTACAGGCGCCCGCCATCTCGCCCGGCTAATTTTTTGTATTTTTTTAGTAGAGACGGGGTTTCACCGTGTTAGCCAGGATGGTCTCGATCTCCTGACCTCGTGATCCGCCCGTCTCGGCCTCCCAAAGTGCTGGGATTACAGGCTTGAGCCACCGCGCCCGGCCCTGAATTTCTTATTTATTTATTTAGAGACAGAGTCTTGCTCTGTCACCAGGCTGGAGTGCACTGGCGCGATCTTGACTCACTGCAACCTCCACCTCCTGGGTTCAAGTGATTCTCCTGCCTCAGCCTCCCGAGTAGCTGGGACTACAGGTGGACACCACCACGCTAGCAAATTTTTGTATTTTTAGTAGAGACGGGTTTTCACTATGTTGGACAGGGTGGTCTTGATCTCTTGACCTCGTGATCCACTAGCGTCGTTCTCCCAAAGTGCTGGGATTACAGGCGTGAGCCACCGTGCCCGGCCCATCCTGCATTTCTTAATCTGAGAGTAAATAGCAGGGAGGCAATTGAGGAGCTCACTGTTTACTTGCAAGCACTAAGATGCTTCTTTTATTTTCTTTTTTTGATGTCTGTGTCTCCAGCAGATAAACCTGCATTATCTTCGGAATTCTCTCGTATAGGTAGTTAGGTTAGTAGAAACTTTACCACACATGGGCAATGATTGGATGAATTGTTATTGTTTTTAAACATTTTGTATGATTTTTTTGACCTTACATTCAAACTTCAGGGACATTCATAGAAATTTTCAGGTTTGCCTAGTCAGACATCACTTCAAATGGTTTAAAGACTTCTAAATTTCCCATAACACCCAGCAATTCCATTCTTAGGGATATACGCAAGAGTAATGAAAACATATGCCCTACAAAAACAATTTTCTAAACATAAATAACAGCATTATTTATAATAGACAAAATGAGGACAGAATCCAAATGTGGATCAACCGGTGAATGAGTAAACAAAATGCCTTGTACCTGTGCCTTATACCTATGCAATAAAATACTATGAAGAAACAATACTAATTCATGCCATAGCATGGACCAACCTCAAAACGATTGGGCTAAATGAAAGAAACTAGATGCAAAAGATCACATAAAATATCTGAATAGGAAAATATGTACACATGAAAAGTGTTTTGTTTTTGTTTTTGTTTTTGTGACAGGATCTCCCTCTGTCTCCCAGGCTGGAGTGCAGTCAGAAGCTCACAGAAGTTCTATGCAGTTACGTCGTGAGAATTATCTAAGGATAGGATTTAAATAGCAGAGAATCTTGGTCAGAGAGACTCAAACCCTACTTCCATTCTTACTGGTTACTTGATCTTGGGTGCTTAGTTTCTATAGCCTCCATTTCCTCAGATGTCAATGGGCTTGACTGTGCGCCTCACAACCAGACTTATGTGTGCAGCTTAAAGTTCTTACAGAGTGTCTGATATGTAATAAATGATCATTTATTATTCCTAGGATTTGATCTGATAGAAAAAAGACTAGAATTTCGTTATTGAAATATAATGCAATAAATACATAAATAAGTGTACTTTTGAAGAAGGAAACAGAATTGTGGTTACCTGGAAGCTGTGGGAAATTTGCACGTGGTCCCACTGTTTCTCACAACCATCCATGTCTTCAGTCTTGGGCCTGCAATATGACTCTTACAGTGATGCTAATTAAAACCATCCCTGTAAACTTTGGAAAATTAATCAGGGAAGAAGGGAGAGGGAGAAATGAAAATAATCCATTGTGGCACACTCAGCATTCATTATGAGGCCACTCTGCTCTTCATTTGGTGCCTGTTGCCCCAGAATCATGTAGACCCTGTTACAAGATGATGGTTCCCGTTAACTGCCCTATACATAACAATTTGAACAGGTCCTTGCACACCAGTGAAACCACTGATGCCAGCTGGTTTGAAGGACCTCCACAGGAGGCTGACTCACTAAAGAATGAAGCGTCCACATCCAGATGATTTCATCCCCCTCACCCCAGCCAATCAATGACCCCAATTTTCCAGTCTCTTCACTTTCCATGATCCCTTTAAAAATCCCAGACTAGAACTCATCAGGCAGATGGACTTGAGTGTCCTCCCATCTCCTTGCTGTCTGTCTTGCAGTCATTAAACTCTGCAAACCCTGCTGTCTCAGTGTATTGGTCTGCTACTGCATAGCAGGCATACAAACCTTTTGGTCCTATGACACTAAATGTGTATTTATTATTTATTTTTCAGTAGAATTAAAGGATGTCATTTTCTATATTGGGCAGTGCTGGGAATTGAAACTCAACCTTGTAAAACATGTACACGGAAACAAAATTTATTCATAATTGCCATAACTTGGAAGCAACTAAAATGCCCTTCAGTAGGTGAATGGATAAGTAAGCTGTGGCATATCCAGAGAATGGAATACCACAGCACTAAAAGGAAATTATTTATCAAGCCATGACAAGACACAGAGAAACCTTAAATACATGTTATTAAGTTAAAGAAGCCAGTCCCAAAAGGCTACACGCTGAATGATTCCAACTATATTACATCCTATAAAAGGCAAAACTGTGGAGACAGTAAAAGATTAGTGGCTGCAGAAGTCAGACTGGAAAAGATGAATTAACAGGCAGAGTACAGAGGATTTTGAGATAGTGAAACTACTCTGTATGATACCATAACCGTGGCTATATGTCATTTTACTTTTGTCCACATCTGTAAAACGTACAATACCAAGAGAGAGTTTTCACGCCTAATGTGGACTATGGACTTTGAGTGATAATGGCAACATGATTTTATTGATTGTGACAAATGCATCACTCTGGTATTGGATGTGGATGGTGGGAGGGGCTATGTATATGAGATGCAGAAATTATGTGGGATCTCTCTGTTCCATGAACTTTTGTTGTGAATCTAAAACTGCTCTGAAAAATGAAATCTATTTAAAAACAAGCAAACAAACAATACCCAATCCTGTCAAGATGGAAGCTCTTCTTGGCACATTTATATGCTGATCTACAAGTCACTGTAGTTTTGCTTCTATAAGAAAAAAAATTCAAACCTATACAAGATTGTGTAATGTCTCTATATTGTGTATTACTTAATTTCAGGGCCCCATTGTCATCCATTTGTATTCTAGTCATTTAGCATAAATCTTGACCTGTGTATTATATGGTGAGTTGTTGTAAACCTTAAAACTTCTTTATAAGAAGTCCTCCAGTACTCATGTGGTAGGTTAAAAAAATGCCTCCACCCCCAAAGATATCCATGTCCTAATCTCTGGAATCTGTGAGTGTTATATTATATGGCAAAAAGAGAGAAAGAAGGAAAGTGTTTGCAGATGTGATAAAGTTAAGGATCTTGAGATGGGGACATTCTCCTAGCTTAACTGAGTGGCCCTAAATGTAATCACATCTCCTTCTAAGAGGGAGGTAAAGGGAGATTTCACACACAGACACACATGGAGGAGAAAGTGGGGGGAAGATGCAACAGAGGGAAATTTGAAGACATTTGTCCTAAAGTTTGGAGTAACACTGAGTAATGCGGCAACCACCAGAAACCCAAAGTGTCAAGGAATTCAGAGGGCACTGCCCTACCAACACTTTGATTTCAGCTCAGGCGTACAGATTTTGGATTCCTGGCCTCCAGGATTCTGATGGAATAAACGTCTTGTTTCAAGCCATGGCGTTTGTCACCATTTGTTATAGCAACAATGGGAAAGCAGTACAGCTCCTCAAATTGTTTTGGAAAAAAAGTGCTATAAAACCACTGAACCTAAAACGAGGTCACTGAGCTGACCCCTCCCATCTGTTGCCAAATTCCTTTTTTGATTGATCATGTGTAGGGATTGTATTTTTCTAAGACGAGTTCAAAATATTATAGATTGACCTTGAATCCATTCATCTTGGTGCTCTACTGGGTTGGTCTTAACGTTGCCTCAATCTTTGTATCCTAAGGTTAAGTTGTGTGTGTGTGTGTATCGGGGGGTGGGGTGGAGTGTGTGTGTGTGTGTGTGTGTGCATGTGGGTGGGGGTGGTTGTGTGAGAGTGTGTGTGGGAGTGTGCGTACTGCTTCTCTCATTTATACTGCTGAGTCGATATAGGGCTGTAGAGTGTATAGAAAGTGAAATGTATATGTGGTACAAAGATGCTTTTGCCAAAGAAGTCATTTATGGGTATCCATGCTCTATAATGAGCATTTCCTCTCATTTATTTGAGAATAGTAATAGAGACATTCCGTTTAGCCCTTAGGCATTTTTCCAGTCGACTAAATCAAATCCTATTTGCATCTCCCAGTCTTTAAATTATTTTTATTGTTAGCTTTATTCCTCTCTTCACTTTATTTTTTCCCATTTAAAACTGGAAAATTAACCAGTGAATTTAGCCTGCATTAGCATTTGCCTGACTCCCATAGAGATGAGGCACATGGCTCACCTAATATCATTGGAGAGTTCTTTATTTTGCTTTGTCTGATCAGTAATAAGACTCAATTTTTAAATAATCATAAAAGCCCAGACATAATCAGAAAAACACGATTTTTTGAAGTAGTTACATCAGGCAAAACATTTATTCTGATGATACTGCCACTTCTCAAAATAATTTCACATCTCCTTTACAGATCTGGCCTTAGAGTCAGTTTTCAGGTTAAACAATAAAATGAGCATCTCATTATTTAAAAGTCACAGTTCTTATCATTTTAGGCAAAAACAATAGGATCCAAGTTTATTAACCATGATTTTTTTCCATTTATAAAATTTCAATCTATATTTTAGAGATTTCTGTTTACCATATTTGAAGATATCTTAAATGAGGATTTTACCTTTAAAGGCCCTAATTTTTCTTCAGGTGATTACACAGAAACTATTTTCTCCTGCAGTAGAATCTTTAGACCCAGGCGAGGGTCCCCTGGTTTTGGAGAAGAGTATAAGAATATTTTCAAGCCCTCCTTGAGTGTCTGGGACCAGCCATCCTCATTGCAGCCTGGACAGGGCGCTGCCCTGAGCACCTACTGGGGGTGCATGTCCCACTCTTTGTCTCTCCCCTTGGGAGCTCTCTCCAACTCCCCATCCCCAATCTTTCCCTGTGCTCTTTGGGACATCCAGATGCTCAGGAGATGAGGTGATGGGCAGCCATGGGGTAGCACCTGGCCTGTAGTATTCAGCCTCTGCATAGACGATCCTGGGAAACAGATGATGTGGGACTGGGACATCAAGATGGTGTGGACATTCTGATTTTGGGTGACACTCGATCACTGTGCAAGTAGGGTCAAGTCAGTGCTTTGGGCTGGGGCTGCATGTGTGGGCAGGTGTTCAGGCCTTCCCTCATCTTTTTCTGCCCATGCTGCCCACAGTGGCCTAGTGCTGAGGTCAGCTGCCCCCCTCCCCAGGTTCTGCCCATGGGCCAGGCCATGCTTTCCACTCTGGCAGTGTGTGGACATCCAGGTGTTCTCAACAGTGAAAGAAGTCTCAGGCAAGGCTTGATTACAGGCTACAAAGTTCAACAGAAGATATGTTTAAGAGAACATGTGTTGTTCTAGGTTTGCACAATAGCATCATAGAATTTCCAATGGAAAAATTAACATGAATAAATAAATTATCTTTTACATTTTCCTGTACATTCTGCATAAGAGCTGCCCTTGGGATTATCATCAGCAAAAATAGTGATGATGTTTGAGAGCCTCAGAGCTGCACAATGAGTGTGAATAGGCATCATGGCGTCATGAGCAACAATGTAACAGAATAAAATAAAGGCTATTTGGGAACCATAAAGGCAAGAAGATATGTATTGTTTTAATACAAACATGTCCAGTGAGCCATGAGATGAGTAACAGGAGTGCAGTCACCTTTGTCTTAGGGGAGAGATATGAAATTAGCAAGAAATTGTGCTCTTGACAAGAAAGAACATGAAGAGATGATCCTAAGACCTGAATGGTACGAGATGGCGCCTGAAGACTATGCAGACTCTTCATCTGCCCTGATTAGATGATAAACAAATATGTAAGCACCTTTCTGTATGCATTATTTTACATCTTCATCAATAGATCGCTATACTTTTTTTATAAGCCTATGAATTAAAAAATGTTTTAATGAAATTATTTTATAGACAAGAATCCTTAAATAATTTGGTTCTACCCCTGCATACTCCACAGGCAGCCTAATACTGTAAATAATTAACTATATTGATTCCAGATTCACATGATGCTATTGTTCATCTATCTAATAAATAATCATTGAGCTCCCACTAAGTGCCAGAAACAGCTTGTTGGAGACAGTGAAAAGAAATATATTTTACAGGAATATGGTATTAGACAGGGCTCTCTAGAGGGAAACAACTGATAGAATATATGTAAATATGAAAGTGAGTTTATTAAGGAGAACTGACTCACACAATTACAAGGTGAAGTCCCATGATAGGCCCTCTGCAAGTTGAGGAGTAAGGAAGTGGCTCGATCCAAGTTCCAAAACCTCAAAAGGAGGGAGACCTACAAAGCAGCCTTCAGTCTGTGGTGGAAGGCCCAAGAACCCCTGACAAACCACTGGTACAAGTCTAAGTGTCCAAAAACCAAAGAACTTGGAGTCTGATGTTTGAGGGCTGGTGTGGGTCCTCCGTATGCTGAGCGCCAGTCCCCTGGGCCCACTGTTCTTTCTTTATACTTTGTCTCTGTGTCTTATTTCTTTTCTCAATCTCTCATCGCACCTGCCGAGAAATACCCACAGGTGTGGAGGGGCTGACCCCCTTCAGCATGGGAGAAAGATGAAGGCCAAAAGACTCAGCAAGTCAGCTTCTGCCACCTTATTCTGCCTGTTTTTCTAGTCACACTGGCAGCCGATTGGATGGTGCCAACAACATTGTGGGTGAGTTGGCTTGAAGGTGGGTCTTCCTCTCCCAATCCACTGACTCAAATGTTAATCTCTTCTGGCAACACCCAGAAACACCCAGTTACACCCAGAAATAATATTTTGCGTCTTTCAATCCAATCAAGTTGACAATATTAATCATCACAAGTCCACCCCTTGTCAACTTGAACCCATACACATCTCCTGAAATCATATGTAATCTCCAAATAAAGATAATAATAAGGTCATAATTACACATAACATAATACAGCTGACTTTCATACAACTGGAAGCACAGTAATCCTTCACCTAGATGCTATTATGTAAAGTTATCAACACTTAAATGCTGACATGAAGTCAGTAAATCTTATGTTACTTGATAAAGAAAAAAATAAAAGAAAATGAAGATATATTTTCTTAGTACAAGTGTATTCATACACAAACATGTTCTTAACAAATTAAGAAGGAAATATTTATAACAATTACAGTCCTCATTTCTGCACTTGTCACGTGGCCATGGATAGTACTGATGACTCCCTTCTTCTGCTATTCATTCTGTATTTCCTCTGCCTCCAGCAAGCACCTAAGCAGGTTGTGGTTTTTTTTACCTGCTGGAGTGATCCAAATCTTCATTCCTGAAGGTTGTGGGCCATCTGTAGTCCTGCCTGGATTAGGTTGTTGCAGTTTCCCATTAACCTTAATCACAGGGCATGGTAATACTAAGAGACACCCTAATGGATCTTCTGTATTCCACACATACACTTTTTTACCTCCATAGTGGAGTAGTAGATTGATTTACTCTTGATATTACAGGTCAATCACCCCAGCCAATGCTGTGACTCGTGCCTCCTGGTGGCAGCACTCCTCCCTCTGGAACTAAGACCTCTAGGCCAGCAGAATATAATGTCATGGGAAGAGGGAGCAAAAATTTTGCTAGCAGGTCACTAAGGGTGATAGTGAGTGATGCCATTTCCACTTGTACCCCTTGATTCCTAGACATGTGAATCCGGGCTATGGGAGAAACAGTACCACATATTGGACACTAATTCAGAGCATACATAGATTTCTGGAGAATTTTGCCCCAGCCATGCAAAGTACTGTCCCCTTGTAGGCATTGTAATTGTGACTTCAAAAGGCCACTCCGTTGTTCTATCAATCCAGCTGCTTCAGGATGATGGGGTACACGGTAAGGCCAGTGAATTCCAGGAGCACGAACCCACTGCTGCACTTCTTTAGCTGTAAAGGGAGTGCCTTGGTGAGAGGCAATGCTGTGTGGAACACTGTGACAGTGGATAAGGCATTCTGCAAGTCCACAGATGATAGTCTTGGCAGAAGCATTACCTGCAGGATAGGCAAACCAATATCCAGAGTACATATCTATTCTAGTGAGGACAAAATGCTGCCCATTCCGTGATGAACGAGTCCAATATAATCAAACTGCCACCAAGAAACTGGTTGATTATCCTAAGGAATGGTGCCATATTGAGGGCTCAGTGATGGTCTCTGCTGATGGTAAATTGGGAAGTCAGTGATGGTGAGTGAGAGTCCATGTTGCTGAGCCCATGCATAACATCCATCCCTGCCACCATGGCCACTTTTCTCATGGGCACAGTGGGCAATGACAAGGTTGGCTGTGGAAAGAGGCTGAGTAGTGTCCACAGAGCAAGTCATCCCATCCACTTGATTATTAAAATCCTCTTCTGCTGAGGTCACCCTTTGGTGAGCATTCATGTGAGATACAAATATCTTCACAGTTTTTGCCCATTCAGAGAGGTCCATCCACATACTTCTTTCCCAGATTTCCTTTTCACCAATTTTCCAATCATACTCCTTCCAAGTCCATGACCATTCAGCCAAACCATTGGCTACAGCCCATGAATCAGTATATAATCACACATCTGGCCATTTCTCCTTCCAAGCAAAGTGCACAACCAGGTGCACTGCTCGAAGTTCTGCCCACTGGGAAGATTTTCCTTCACCACTGTCCTTCGGGGATGCCTTAGAAAGAGGCTGAAGTGCTACCGCTGTCCACTTTCGAGTGGTGTCTGCATTTCATGCAGCACCATCTGTAAAACAGGTCCTAGTCTTCTCTTCTGTTCAACTGTGCATAAGGAACTCCCCATGAGGTCATTGGTGCAGATAGTGGGAGAGAAGGCAGGGTGGCAGGAGTGGAGACCATAGGCATTTGAACCATGTCCTCAGGTAATCTTCTTCTGCCTTCAGGACCTGCTTGACCCTGATCACATATATACCACTTCCATCTGATGATGGAATGCTGCTGTGCATGACCCACTTTATGGCTATATGGTTCAGAAAGCAACCAGTTCATGATAGGCAGATCAGGTAACATGGTAACTTGATGACCCGTAGTCAAACATTCAGTTTCTACCAAAGCCCAGTAACAAGTCAAGAGCTGTCTCTCAAAAGGAGAGTAGTTATCTGAAAAAGACGGCAGGGCCTCGCTCCAAAATCTTAGAGGCCTCTGTTGTGATTCACTATAGGGGCCTGCCAAAGGCTCTGCACAGCATCCCTATCTGCCACTGACACCTCCAGCACCATTGAATCTGTTGGGTTATGTGGCCCAAGTGGCAGAGAAGTTTGCACAGCCGCATGGATCTGTTGCATTGCCTTCTCCTGTTCTGGACCCCACTCAAAACCAGCAGCCTTTCAGGTCACGTGATAAGTGGGCCAGAGTAACACATCCAAATGAGGAATGTGTTGCCTCCAAAATCCAAATAGGCCCACTGGGCATTGTGCCTGTTTCTTGGTTGTAGGAGGGGCCAAATGCAGCAAGTTATCTTTCACCTTAGAAAGAATATCTCTACATGCCCCACATGACTGGACCCCCAGACATTTTACTGAGGTAGAAGTTCCCTGAATTTTAGTTGAATTTATTTCCCATCCCCTGGCACACAAATGTGTCACCGATAAGTCCAGTGTGTTTGCTACTTCTCACTCACTGGGTCCAGTCAGCATAATATCATCAAGGTAATGGACCAGTGTGATTGTGGAAGGGAAAAGTGATCAAGATCTCTGTGGACAAGATTATGATACAAAGCCCAAGAGTTCATATATCCCCAAGGTAGGACAGTAAAGGTATATTACTGGCCTTGCCAGCTGAAGGCAAATTCCTTCTGGTGGATCTTATGGACAGGAATGGAGAAAAAGGCATTTGCCAAATCAATGGCTGCGTACCAGGTGCCAGGAGATGTGTTAATTTGCTCAAGCCATGAAACTACATCTGGTAGAGTAACAACAATCGGCATCACCACTTGGTTAAGCTGATGATAATCTACTGTCATTCTCCAAGATCTGTCTGTCTTCTTCATTGACCAAATAGTAGAACTGAGTGGGGATGTGGTGGGAATCACCACCCCTGCGTCTTTTGAGTCCTTGATGGTGGCATCAATCTGTGCAATCCCTCCAGGGATGAGATATTGTTTTTGATTGACTATTTTTCTAGTAGCTCCATTTTTTCTAGCAGCTCTAATGGCTTCCATTTGGCCTTTCCTGCCATAATGGCCCTCATCCTACTGGTCAGGGAGTCAATGTGGGGGTTCTGCCAGCTGCTAAGTATGCTTATGCCAATTATGCATTCTGGCACTGGGGAAATGACCACAGGATGAGTCCAGGGACACACTGGACCCACTGTAAGTCAGACCTGTGCTGAAACTCCATTAATTACCTGAACTCAGAGAGTGGGGTACTGCTATAAAGATACTTGAAAACATGGAAGCCAACTTTGGAACCAGGTATGAGGCAGAGAGCAAAACAGTTTGGAGGGTTCAGAAAAAGACAGAAAGATGTGGGCAAGTTTGAAACTTCCTAGATGCTTGTTAAATGGCTCTGACCAAAATGCTGATAGTGATGTGGACAATGAAGCCCAGGCTGAGGTGGTCTTAGATGGAGATGAGGAACTTCTTGGGAACTGGAGCAGAGGTCACTCTTGCTATGCTTTAACAAAGAGACTGTCGGAATTTTGCCCCGGCCCTAGAGATCTGGGGAACTTTGAACTTGAGAGAGACGGTCTAAAATTGGAATTTGTGTTTCAAAGTAGAGCATAAAAGTTTGGAAAATCTGCAGCCTGGTGATGTGACACAAAAGAAAAACCAATTTTCTGGGGAGGAATTCAAGCTGGCTGCAGAAATTTGCCTAAGTAACCAGGAGCCAAATGTCAATCACCAAGACAATGGGGAAAATGCCTAAAGGGCATGTCAGAGATCTTGGAAGCTGCCCCTCCCACAGCAGGGTGGGATGAATAGGTGAAAAAATGGTTTTGTGGGCTGGGCCTAGGGCCCAGCTGCTCTGTGCAGCCTCAGGACATGGAGCCCTGCATCCCAGGTGCTTCAGCACCAGCTGTGGCTAAAAGGGGCCAAGGTACAACTCGAGCTGTCGTTGGTGCAAGCCTCAAACCTTGGCAGCTTCCACGTGGTGTTGGGCATGTGGATGCACAGAAACCAAAAACTGAGGTTGTGGAACCTCCACCTAGATTTCAAAGAATGTGTGGAAATGTCTGTATGTCCAGGCAGAAGTCTGCTGCAGGGGCAGAGCCTTCATGGAGAACCTCTGCTAGGGCAGTGCAGAAGGGAAATGTGGGTTGGAGCCCCAACATAGAGTCCTCACTGGGCCATTGCCTAGTGGAGCTGTGAGAAGAGGGCCACTAACCTTCAGACCCCAGGGTGGTAGATGCACCAACAGCTTGCACCATGTTCCAGAAAAGTCACAGGCACTGAATGCCAGCCCGTGAAAGCAGCCAGGAGGGGAACTGTATTCTGCAAAGCCACAGGGACAGAGCTGCTCAAGACCGTGGGAGCCCTCCTCTTGCATCAGTCTAATGTGGATGTGAGACATAAAGTCAAAGGAGATCATTTTGGAGCTTTAAGTTTTAATGACTGCTCCACTGGATTTTGAAATTGCATGGGGCCTGTAGCCCCTTTCTATTGGCTAGTTTCTCTCATTTGAAGTGGAAGCATTTACACAATTTCTGTACCTCTAGTATATCTAGGAAGTAATTAACTTGTTTTTGATTTTACAGGTTCATAGTTGGAAGGGATTTGTCTCAGATGAGACTTTGGACTTGGACTTTTGAGTTAATGCTGGAATGAGTTAAGCCTTTGGGGGGCTGTTGGGAAGCCACGATTGTTTCTGAAATGTATAATATAAAGGCCATATGATTTGGGAGGTGGCAGGGGCAGAATGATATGATTTGGCTCTGTGTTCCCATCCAAATCTCATCTTGAATTGTAATCCCCAGGTATTGAGGGAGGTACCTGGTGGGAAGTGACTGGACCATGGGGACAGTTTCCCCCATGCTGCTCTTGTGATAGTGAGGGAGTTCTCAGGAGATCTGATGGTTTTATAAATGACAGTTTCCCCTAGGCTTTTCACTTTCTCTCTCACCTGCCGCCATGTAAGACGTGCCTGCTTCACCTTCCACCATGATTGAAAGTTTCCTGAGGCCATCCTAGCAATGCAGAACTATAAGTCAATTAAATGTCTTTCCTTATAAATTACCCAGTCTCAGGTATTCCTTTAAAGCTGTATTAAAATGGACTAATAAAAACATGTTTACTGAAGAAGTGGCATTTGAATGGAGGTCTCAATGATGTAAAGAGTTAACTCTGCAAAACCTGGGGAGAATGCATTTTAGGCAGAGCAGCAGAAAGTAAAAAGCCCTGAAAGTTGGAGCAAGATGGCAGTATGGCTAGATATGAGTTATTCTGTCCTCTGAGCATCAGCAGATCACATTGAGCTGGTAAACCATGGTGAATGATAAACGTTTCTTTCTAAGTAAGATGTAAAACCATTGAAATATTTTGAACAGAGTATTTTTATAATCCAATTTATATTTTCAAATAATAACTAGGTCTTAAATAGAAATATTGTGTCACGGGACAAAAGTGGGAACAGAGAGACCAGTTACAGACTTGTTGCAACAGTTAAGGTGATACTCCAATGTTGACTTTAAACAGAATGGTAAATCCTTAATGATCACAGGTAGAGATGTCAGGACTTATTCATATACTGGATATGGGATGTGAGAGGGAAATTTTAAGAAAGAAACAAGAAAATCTCCCAGCATTCTCTCAAGAGAGACTGAATAAATGGAGTGCCATATTCTCAGAAGCATAAAACTGGGTTAAAGAGGGAGCAGGCTTTTACTATTTGTTTGTTTGGAGGGTAAACATACTCAGCAGTGCTGCCTTAGAGATGCTAAGTTTAACCAGCCTGTTAAATAAGAAGTATGTAGTTACGTTTTAAAATCTGGAGTTAGCCTCAAGATGATATTGTGGGCATAAGTTTGAGTATCAGTAGCAAATAGATGGGCTTAAAAGCAACAGGATGGTATGAATTCATCTGGGGAGTGGATGTTAAGAAAAGGAAGGGAAACAATAAATGATCCAGAGGACAATCCAATATTTAAAGGTAAGAAAGTGGGGGATGATTTAGTAATAAAGGCAGAGAATGATTGGCCAGTAATGTGAAGGATCCCAAAGACGGGTCTTCGGAGTCACTTAAAGAAAAGATTTTAAGATAAAGGAAGTGATCAGTTCTATCAAAAGTTGCTGAAAGATCAGTAGTGTAAGAACGGACAATGATCATTGAAATTGGCAACATAGAAATCGACAGTGTCCTTGAAAAGAGTGGTGTGTATACCTCGATGGCGAGGGAAGTGTGATTTAAACATATTTACAGTGAATGGAAGTTGAGAAAGAGGTGACAAAACATATGTATATGTGCACACACACACACAAATGCATAACTGTATACATATAGTTATGTCAGGTATAATGAGACTTTTATATAGAAAAAATGGCTTGTAGATTAAGAAAAGCAATGAATATAGAAATAAAAATAACCTAGTAAGTGTATTATAAAATATACATATGCATGCACACAAATATGCCTAACCTATGTCTTTCATGCTTTGTAGAACAATTAAGATATATGATAGGAAAAAACATTCTGACAAGAGAATATGTTTATTTATATATTGAGGTAAAAATGTTTTGACTCTTAACACATCCACTCTAAAATTTGGATGACAGTTATCACACTTTCAAGTTTCAGGATTTCAGGTTTGAGAAAGATTGCATATAGAAAGTAAAATACTATATACTCTTAGATCAGTACAGTGAGTCCTCACTTAACATCATCAATAGGTTATTGAAAACTGGGACGTTAATGAAAACGACACATAATGAAACCAGTTTTACCAGATGCTAATAGACAAAACAAGAATTAAGTTCTTGGGGCATATTTGTCTGGTCACAAAAACATCACCAAATTTCTAAATAAAGATTCAAAAGGCTTCTCATATTAAAATTTAAAGTAAATGTGAGCTATACATGCATTTAAGAATGATTAATAACTACCAACACAATTTTTGATGAATCAGTGAGGGACAGCATTTGTGGTGGTGGTGGGTTAAATCAAGAAATAAATGCCTACAAAGCAAAAATTGTAAGGATATTGATACCACATGGAGTTCAAAACCAGATAAGAACAAGTATGGTGGTTCTCTGAGTGCCTTCTTACCTCATTGCATATTGTCCTGCATTTGTATGCTTATTGTATATTTAGCAAATTTTTATTTTACAATAATTTGTAAAATAACTTATTCATTCATTTTCCAACCCACTACTAATTCCAGTTCAGGGTCACAGGTGGGCAGAACCTCTCCCTTCGGCTGAGGAAGAAAGGCGGAAATCAGCCCCCTGGTGGCCCCCATCCTATGGCAGGTGCACTCACACACACACTCCTACATTCACCCACACAGGGACCACATAGACATGCCAAGAACCTGACAGGCACAGCTTTGGGATGTTGGGGGCAACCACAGTACCTGGAAAAAATCTCACAACGACATGGGGAGAACGTGCACACTCCATACAGACAGTGGCTCTGGCTGGGAATCGCCTTTTTTCTTATCAAAGTTATAACAAAATGGTGTTGAACAAAATGACCTTGTTTGAGAGCCTGCTTTCTATATCAATAATAGAACAGATGTGTTATGCTACCAGTAAAATAATAAAAATGTCCATGATTAAAATAAATTGTGTTGAGTATAAGAAGAAATTCCTATCATTCATTGCAAATGTTCTTTCTTAAGATGAAGTTGAACTAAAATGAGTGACGGTCCCTTCTCTAATTTGGTAACCTCAATTACAAATAATTTGGTGAACAGGGATACTCTTCACGAAGTAGCTACCAGTGTTGAATGGACCTGGGATGACTAAGTTCCTACTTTTGTCACATGTAGTCAGGGACGTATGTGGAGAAAGACTTAAAAAAGAGAGACTTAATTCCAGCCCCAGGCAGGAACTAGAGCAACTGACTTTTCAAATCCTGGTTTTCCAAATAATGCCTGCAGGAACAACAACTCTCTCTCTCTCTCTCTCTCTCTCTCTCTCTCTCTCTTTTTCAGAAACATAGTCATGCAGGTCATGGTTAGATGGAAAAACATCCTATCCTACAACAAGGGCTGAGATTGGAGGAGGTGAGTGTGCTGTCCTATCCTGTGCCATTCTCTCTCTAGTAAATGTGTTTCCTCTGAGAACAAAAGCACGTAGTATCCTAAATGCAGTTTGTGTGTGTGTGTGTGTGTGGCTTTAAGGAGCAGAGAGTTTAATAGGCAAGGAAGGAAAGAGAAGGCAGAAGAGTTTCCCCACACAGAGACAGAGGGAGGGAGGCTCCAAAGACAAAAGAGGAGGTCCCTAAGTGCGGTGCACACCAACCAGGTATATATTATTGCAGAGGCTGGAGGAGGCAGGGTCTGATTTGCATAAGGCTAAGGGGATTGGTTTGACCAGGTATGTCATTCACATAGCCCAGGAAAAAAACGGGTTCTCTCACCCTAGTTTATTAATATTGCAAATACATGGTTATTTGGAAAACCAGGATTCATGAAGTTCTACACATATGGGGATATGTGGGCGTGGCCATGTTGCCAGGAACATGTGAGGAAAGGGCAAGAAGGCCAGGAAGAGCCATGTTTGGGTGAACTCAGTTGCTAATGGCCTGCATTTGCATATCAAAGGTTGCCTGCTTGGCCACACAGGTTGGCTACAAGTAGGGAACAGAGTGGTTTGTTGCTGGATCATTCACATCTTTCTAAATCAGCTCCAGGATTTAAAGTGTGCTAAGGAGTGAGAGGCATCTAGGCTAAGTTTTCACACACTTGGAAAGTCAGTGCACACCATGGATCACGTGATCCGTGGGACACTAGATTTAGTACAGGACTTGTTATTCAGAATGTTCACCTTGTAAATTTTGACACACTAAACAATTTACTGAGTATCTCATATGACTCCTCTGCCATCTCCAGGAAGACACCTTATTTTATTTGTATCTTATTATCTCTGAGCTAAGATCCAGTCCTTATAATGGTTTCGCATATGACCCCTCTGCCATCGCTAGGAAGACGCTATATTTTCATTGTGTCTTATTCCCTCTAAATCAAGATCTAGTCTTTATCATGAAAGAGAAATTTAAAACGCAGTGATGAAATAAAAATACACATCTTCACAGAACAAGGTATCGAAAACAGAAACAAAACCAATTGTTAAGTCTCTCTAGCATAGAAATACTAGAATTAGCATTTGGGACACAGACAACATATGTGAATGTGAAGACGAAAATCCCAGCCTCAGCTTTACGCCTTTTCTCTGGCCTGGGTAGGCATGTTGTATCAGTGAATAACCTGCAGGTAGCTTCAGGGAACTTAGAAAGAGGTCTTGGATGAAAATATAAATCAGTGACTCATCAGTATATAGGTGTTATTTAAGAACAGGAGGTTATATGTTTAGTATGCTAAGTGATAAAAGCCAGGTACAGAGAGAAATGTACTGCATAATCTCACATATTTGTGGAATCTAAAAGAAGCTAAGCTCGTAAGAGTAGAATAGAATCATGAATGCGAGAGTGACAGGGCTGGCCAGGAAGAGAGAGATGCTGGTGACACGGTACAAAGTTTCAGATAGACAGGAGGAACAGCTGTAGTGATCTACTTCAATAATTTAATAATAAAGCACTGTATATTTCAAAACTGCTAAAATAATATATTTGAAATGTTCTCACCACAATGAAATAAGTAGGCGAGGTGACAGAAATGTTAACTAAATTGATTTAATCATTCTGTAACGTACACACAAATCTGAACATCACATTGTACCCCATAAATATATATAATTATTATTTATCAGCTGAAATTAAATTTAAAATATGCTTTAAAAATGAGAGGTCATAATTGAAAAAGGAACTACCTACAAAATAAAATTAAAAATAAGCATCCAAAAACTAGGAAAAGTATCAAGGGAGATGCTATCAAGAAAGCCAAAGTGAGATTGTGTCAAGAATACAAGTCCTCTATACTCTGTGGGAACAAGAAAGATGGGAGCACATCACTTTGGCATAAGGGGAAGAGACTGAGAGCCGTATTCTCTTCCCAAAGTTGGAGGCTGCTGTAGAGTTCCCTCAATGGTCCGTGCTGGAAAAGAGCTGTAGGCTTTACGCAGCTGCCCTCTAGGGAGGCTGCGTGGCACAGGTACTCTCTCACAGATAGGACAGAGACCACTGGCTTGCTATCAGATCTGCACCATCCTCAACATAACCATTTAGTAAAAGTTTCAAGACACCCATAAAAAAATTGCTTCCCAGATAAAGTGGAGACATCTATAAAGCAATCAAAATAAAAGAGAAATACAGGAAAATAGTTATAAACTAAATGAGACAACAAAAATAAAAGATAATAATGCTCACTCAGGTTGCATCTTCAAATTTTGAAAATATTTAGAAAATATTAACCCTAAAAATAAAAATCAACAGTGCCCACAAAAATAAGATGAATGTACTCCATATCCAATGAAAATAATAGAACAAAACTGAGACAACTTGAAAATAAACGTATTCAAGAGTCTCAAAGAGATAAAGGCGAATAATCTATAAAAAAAGGAAATCTGGGCCAGGCGCGGTGGCTCAAGCCTGTAATCCCAGCACTTTGGGAGGCCGAGACAGGCGGATCACGAGGTCAGGAGATCGAGACCATCCTGGCTAACACGGTGAAACCCCGTCTCTACTAAAAAAAAAAATACAAAAACTAGCCGGGCGAGGTGGCAGGCGCCTGTAGTCCCAGCTACTCCGGAGGCTGAGGCAGGAGAATGGTGTAAACCAGGGAGGCGGAGCTTGCAGTGAGCTGAGATCCGGCCACTGTGCTCCAGCCTGGGCGACAGAGCGAGACTCTCTCTCAAAAAAAAAAAAAAAAAAAAAAAGGAAATCTGAAATTATGCAACAGAAAAAACAAGAATAAATTGATATTAAAATGTTTTGTTAATTTTAGTAAATTATAATGACAGATTTTTTTTTTTTTTAAAGTAAACTGTCACAATAAACTGTATGCAGGATTGGAAATAGTTGGGCATAGTAATCTGGAGGACTGAGTGTCTAGCACCACAGTGTGGCAAGGGTGTAGTTAATAAGAAATTTAAAAGAATGCTAACAGACTACTTCAGGCAAGAAAGAAGGGTTATCAGGGACAAGGCTTGATATATTAAAGACTAGTGCAAGCAAATAATAAACACACATAGCTGTACATTAATTTTACTAGTCACTGTAAAAGCTTGACTAAAGTTTTGTGTTTAAAAGACAACAACCCTCTTGACAATAATAACTAAGAAAATAATGGCAGGAAGGATGTCTACAAGAAATTAAACTTTCCTAAGTTTCTGAGTTGCTGAGTAATTTTAGACTTTGTTAGAAGCACTGAAAAATTAATTAAATGTGTTAAAACTTTAAAGGTAACATAAATAATTGAAGATTTCTTTATACCTTCCAAACAAGGAGAGAAAAATATAAAGAAAATATAAGCACTTTATCAATGCAATCTCAAGCAGGAGAAGTAGAAAAGAAGTCAAGAAACATGAAGACTAAGAAACACAGACTATTACATATGAAATAAATGCAAATTCATGGGTAAATATATATATAGCAATCTCATCCATTTAAACAGCCAGATTGCGTAAAAAATCAAAATTAAAATGCAGCTGAACAACATTTACATAGTCATAGCTAATAAACAATATTTAACATTTAGAAATTAAAGATTGAAAGGCATAAGTTTGAAAAATACTCTGGTCATTAGTTTTATGACAGTTTGGCTAAGGCAAAGTGCCCAGATAATTCTGGATATTTCTGTGACGATGTGTTTGGATGACATTCATATTTAAATCAGGATTCTGAGTAAAGCAGGTGATCCTCCATAATGTGGGTGGACTTCAGTCAATTGAAGATCTTAATAGAATAAAGTTTAACATATATATGCAGAGAGAGAGAGAGAGAGCATCTTGTGCAATTGAGGGAGCTGGTTGAACCATTTGTTTAAGCCTGTCGTCTTCTTGTCTGATGCTTGAAGCCCACAGGGCAGGTAGTTGGATGGTGTATTAGTCAGGGTTCTCCAGGGGGACAGAACGAAAAGGATATATGTATATATGAAAGGGAGTTTACTGGGGAGAATTGACTCACACAATTATAAGGCAAAGTCCCATGGTAGGCCATCTGCAAGCTGGGGAGGAGAGAAATCGAAGTGAGTATTGGCTCAGTCCAAGTCCCAAAGTCTGAAAACCAGGAAGGCTGACAGTGCAGCCTACAGTCTGGCCGAAGGCCTGACAGCCCAGAGAAAGCCACTGGTGCAAGTCCCAGAGTCCCAAGGCCGAAGAACCCAGAGTCTTATGTCCAAGGCATGAGGAGCAGATGGAAGTGTCCAGCTCAGGTGGAAGACAGAAGTCAGAAGCCCCAGCAAGCAAAGCTATCCCACCTCCTTTCCCTTGCTTTGCTCCAGCCACTAGTAGCCTATGGGACAGTGCCTACGGACGCCAAGGGTGGTTCTTCCTCTCCCAGTCCACACTCATGTGTCAGTCTCCTCTGGCAACACCGTCACAGACATGCCCAGAAACAATGCTTCACCAGCCATCCAGGCAACCCTGGATCCAACCAAGTGGACGCCTACTATTCATCATCACAGATAGGAAGATGGATGGAACGTGGGGGAGATGATGAACAGGATGAACCCCATAGCAGGAGCTGGCAGCTCCCACTGGGGACTCAGAACCACGCCCTTCCCTGTAGCCTCTGACCTGGGTGGTGTGGACAGAAGTCAGGACATACACACATCAGATCCAGTCCTAAGAGGCTGAAGGAAGACCTAGGTCCAGGTAGAGCCACTACAGGTCCCGCTGCTGTGTCAGTCCCACAGAGTGCATCAGCAGACCACCCCCAATACCCTGAGCTTAACCCCGGGAGGGGTGGCATGGGATCTCTCCAGAACCCCTAGTGGGAAACAGTGGTCTTGTATCATATTTATGCAAAGGAGGAATAGGTGAAGTATGTGTTCAAGAAGAGATATTTTTTACTTTCCAAACAGAAGGACAAAAATCTTCCAAGATTAAGTTCCTTTCCTCTGAGTCCTTTTTGATTCTAGTCCATTCTCTGTTCCCTGGCCTGGAATTCTGGTGCAAGTCAGGACACTCAGCAGTTGTTTTGAAATCTGAAGACAAAAGTGTCATGCTTACAATCAGTTCTTCCTACTATCTTTGCGAAGATGCACTGGAGCTAGCGTACCTGCTTCTGGACATTTTACTTTATTATGAGTATAAATCCCTGCTTTAGCTACAGTAATATGGATGTACTGGTACCTAAAATACTCATTCTCTTCTTGTTAGTTATACTGCTACAGTGAATTACTAAGCCAGGCCATCAGATCAGAGGGAGTATGGAGTTGGAGGAGCTGACTGTTCAACGAGGAGAGGGCAGCAGGGCAGGGGCAGCCACTCGCCTGACCACACTCCAGCCAGGCCCCTCTGAGCCCTCTTCTCAAGGAGCACTCAAACTTATCCCATAAAGACCTGAGCAGCAAGACTGAATCCCTAGGATGACCCTAGCCCCACTGAAGGTGCCTGCCTGAGGACACTCAGGCTGCCCAAAGGATTCAGTGTTTATTCTAGCTAAACACTGCAGAGGGGACCCCTGTCTCTCAGCCTGTGTGGGCCTCTGCAGGAAGGCAGGGGCCTAATTCTGATGAGTGCCAGTAAGCACATAAAGAGTTCATGTGAGCAAAGGCCTTTTTCCACTTTTTACCGTTTTTCCCTTCTCTGCCTCTACTAAGCCCCCACTTTGACCTTTCCCCATTCCCTCATTGTCCCCTAAAAAGCCCAATTACCTCTCTACAAAGATGAGTTCAGTTTATGATGCACACTTTTCCCTACTTAAATATCACACTAGCCATTCAAATCTGTCCTTTAACTAGTAAGGTGGTTTTATTTATTTATTTTTCTAAATAGATTTAGGGGGTAGAAGTGCAGGTTTATTGCATGCATGTATTGTGTAGTGGGGAAGTCTGGGCTTTTAGTGTGCCCATCACCCAAGAAGTGAACCTTGTACCAATAGGTAATTTTTCAACTCTCAACCTTGTCCCAGCTTCCCAGCATTTGTAGTCTCCAATGCCTGTTATTCCACTTCATATGCCCATATGTACCCATTACTTGGCTCCCACTATGTTGAATAGGAGTGGTGAGAGTTAGTATCTGTGTCTTATTCCAGTATTTAGAGAGAATGTTTTCAACATTTACCCATTCAGTATAATGTTGGCTGTAGGCTTTTCATTTAAGGCTTTCATTAGTTTGAGGTATGTTCCTTCAATGCCTAGTTTGTTAAGGATTTTTATCATGAAGGGATGCTGCATTTTATTGAATGCGTTTTTCTGCATCTATTGAGATGATCAGATTTTTCTTTTAATTCTGTTTATCTGGTGTGTATGTTGAACAACCATTACATCCCTAAAATAAAACCCACTTGATCGTGGTGTAGTAACTTTTTGATGTGCTGCTGGATTTGGTTTGCTAGTATTTTGCTGAGGACTTTTGCTTCTATGTTCATCAGGGATATTGGCCTGAAATTTTCTGTTTTTGTTGTCCCGATATGCAGCTTTAGTATTGGGGTGATTCTGGGTTTATAGAATGAGTTAGGGAGGATTCCCTCTACCTTGACGTTTTGGAACCATTTTAGTAGGATAGTTACCAATTCTTTGTATATCTGGTAGAATGTGGCTGTGAACCATTTGGTCCTGGGCTTTTTGTTGTTGTGGTGGTTGTTGACAGACTAGGAGAACATAGCATAATTACTGGGCCACAGGAGGGTCTACTCACTATTGCTGGCTCTGATTTAAAGATGAATCAACCAACGCGATTGTGCTTTTCTAATCCAGACAACTACAAACTAAAGGTCAGAGAACATACTGCCCTAATTTTTGCCAGGATAACAACCAAAATGCATGTGTGAATTTGTAACGAAGATGATGTAGCCACCTCCGGCTTTGGCAATTTTGGTTTCCCACTGTCTTCTTGAAATCATGTTGGTTATTACAGCTTGGGATCTTTTTGTTAATCTCCCTTCTGCAGTACTCACAACAGAAAAACAACAGACAAAAAAAAAAAGATGGCAGCAGCCCTTATTAATAGAAAAAGCAAACGCAACGAAAACAACAACACAACTTATAAGTATTGAGCTAGCTACACAAAGCAGACAGTCACAGAATGTTTTGCAGACAAAGCACAGCTCCTCAGGGCCCCGTTTTTCTCATGCTTTAACCTGCACCCCTGACTCACCGTGCCTGTCAGCTCTCCAAGTGCAGGTGTGACTGCCAACTGCAGAACATCCTTGACTGTCAGTTGTGAAGCCAAGTAAGTCTGAGGTCAATTCTGAGTTTTCCCCAATATTTGACCCAAACTCAGCCCAAGATGTTCCTGACAACCAGTTTCCCTATTCTACCTCATGACTTTTATCTGGGCAGTTCTAAAAAAAGTAACAATAAACCAATATTCCATCAGATATTTAAGATAGGTTATGTATATACACACAAACATATATGTATACATACATACATGTATGCATAAATATTCATATATCTATAATATACATTATACCAAAATATATGCAATATATTATATATCAAAATACCACTTAATCTAAAGACATGCATGTATGAAATATATAAAAGACCTATACCTATGTGCATATATTTGTGTATAACATAGCCCACCACTCAAGAAAAAGAGAATATATATATTATATATATACATATACATATTTTTCTTTGAGACGAAGTCTTACACTGTCACCTTGGCTGGAGTGCAGTGTCATGATCTCATCTCACTGTAACCTCCACCTCTGGGGTTCAAGAGATTTTCCTGCCTCAGCCTCCCATGTAGCTGGGATTACAGGCGCCCACCACCATGCCCAGCTAATTTTTTGTATTTTTAGTAGAGATGGGGTTTCACCGTGTTGGCTAGGCTCGTCTCAAACTCCTGACCTTGTGATTCACCTGCCTCAGCCTCCCAAAGTGCTGGCATTACAGGCATGAGCCACCATGCCCAGTGAGAAAAAGAGGATATATATTTTATTGTGATGTAACTGTACCATTCATGGACACTGATAAATATTAGATTAATTAACTACTCACCACTTTCAGAAACTACTTAAAATACAGAACTATACTTTGAGATCTCAATGCAGTTATGTTAAAATTGACAAAAAAATATGCTGTTAAGAAAAACGAAAACTGCAACTAACCAATAAATGGGGGTTGATGTAGATTGACTGCAAGATTACGGTGGTGGTTTCATGATTAGACATTTACTCACTGAGTTATGGCTTATAAAGGATAAATTGTATTCCAGGTAAATCATACTGAAAATTGACTAAACAAAGCCTCATGTTCAAAAACCTAAAAGGGAGGCCTTAAGTAATAAACTGGATAAAAAAGAGAAATACGAAATTATAAAATATTTATGACTGCACAATAAATAAAGTAATATATGTCAAGACTTGTGAGATAATATTAAAATACTAAAAAATTGTTTATCTCTTTGTGCATGATATGGTCATTTAGGCAGAAAATTCCAGGGAAGTGTAGCCATAAAACTGGAAGGCAGAGAGTTTGTTGGATACAAACTTGTTGAATGCAGGATGAACATAAACTAACAATACTAAGAAAATATGATAGGAAGATTGTAAAAGGGGCAAGAATAGCTAATATAAATTTTAAAAACTGAATAGGATGGTGTAATCTTTCTTTTTCGGTATCAAAAATTATAATAATTGAATCAGTGTGTATTGGGTCAGGTTGGACTAATGAATCAGTGGAACCTATTAAAGCATCCAGAAGCAGACCCACGCCTAGAAAACATTTGGTATGTGAGTGAGACCACCTTGCAAATCACTAGGAAATCAAGGGAAATTTAACAATGGCTGTCAACTGAGTATCCATATGACAAACAAACAAACAAACAATTTTCATCTTTAACTTTCCTCCTATAAAATGACTTTAAATAATTCAAATCGAAGAAAAATTTAACAAAAAAGTTTTAATGTATTATAAAACATTACCAAATGTGATTACATAAGAGTGTTAAGCATTTATCTGAAAAAATACACAGTTTAATTTTAAAAGCAAGGATTCAGACTACAATAAGATATTTCAAGGCATATAGTCAGTAAAGCATTAGTTCCCAGACTATGTAAATCAATCCTAGATTTAGACAAAGAGGCACACAATCTGACAAGTGGCAAAGTTGGTGCAAAAGTAAGTTACAGAAGAGCAAGCCCAAATCAACAATGTATGGGAACATTTCAGATGTCTGACTGTAACACGTATTGTTGCTCTCATGGAGGAAAGTGAGCTTTCACGGAGCTGGTGGTAATGGAAATTAATACAACCAACTTAGAGAGCAATTTGACAACATCTTAAGTTGAGAATATGCATATTGAATAAGCAGGTTATTCATATCCTTGGTATTTAAGGGGAACTTGTCACATATGACTTTGGGACAGGCAGGCAGACTTTAATTATAGCAAGATTTGGAGTAAAGAAAAACAGAATCAACCTTACTTTTCATCAAAAGAAATAACCAAAACATAATCACCTCTTTCAATGAAATAGTCTGGAGTATCTTAAATGAATGATGCAACTCTAACTCTACATAGGTTCGTGAGAATAAATCCCCAAGGCTTAAAATGTCTACTCTGTAGTGCATTACTATATGCTGTGTATAGATTCAATAAAATGCAGTGAAAATATAAAAATAAAGGTTAGACTAAAATTTCAAAATATTAGCTAACTTTAGAGAGCGACCAGAGTAGGCAGTGGATCCCAGAAGGTTGCACTTGCATTTCTAATAATAAACATTTATCTCCTTTTTAAAAATAAAATCTGAAGCAACTATTTGCAAAATATTCACAATTATGAAATCTTAGTAGTGGCAACATAGCTGGTAGTTATACAGTCACCTGGACTTTTCTACGTGAGTGAAGTATTTCATATTTCGGAATGACTAAAAATGGTAAGATGATGTTGACTGTTGGATTAGAGAGTACTTGACTTAGTCTAGAGATGGAATTCATTTTTATTGTTAAGGAGAATGTGAACTAAGGGGTTGAAGTGTTGTTTTTGCAATTCCTTTGAGTTAAAGATAGGGAATTAATGGAGCACTGTTTAGATTCTGGTGAGAACTAGTCAGTAGAGAGAATGAGTGAAATAGGCTGAACTTTCCAACAAGCTGGATGCCCATCGAACTGAAGCTTGAAGAACTTACATTTGCACAATGAGAAGCACCTGCTACCTGTAGACCAATTATTCTCCTTGTCCCTCCTGTTTTCCTTCCTGGCAACATAAACCCTTCACTTATTAGAGAGAAGGAGTGGATTTAAGATTTGTCTCCTGTCTCTCCAGCTGACACCACACATAATAAAGCCTTCTTTTCTGGAAATACTTGTCTCGGTGATTGACTTTTGTGTGGTGAGCAAAGAACCTGGGCTGAATTCCTGGTGTTAAATGAAAAGAAATTGAAAGTGTGTTTGTGTGTGTGGTGGGGAGTGGTGGTGGGGAAAGGTGGACCATCCCCCAGAACAAGGTCCATCTGGGTTATAGGAAAGATGGTGCCCACAAAACAGCAGGCTGTTTCCCAACAGGAGGATCTTCTCTTCCAGGATATCAACAGTTCTTAAGGAGGACAAGCATAGAGGCATATACATTTATGCATGGTGGGCAGAAAATGAGGAAAATCCTGACTTAGAGGTTCTGATTCTATAAAGCATATGCAGAATTATCTTCTGAAGAAAGGGGTGGAGGGTAGTTGTGTTAAATTGTAACATAGTCATTGAAGATTGTGGGAAAATTCACTTACTAGGATAAATTTGTAAGCTTTCCAGGCAACTGTGGGTGCAGATGTGAAGCTGTAATCATGCACGTACAATCCTACCATCATTCCATTATTTATTCATTTGTTTATTTTCTAGGAGTGGTAGGCAAACAGGAAGGAAGGAGGCCACAGTGTGAAATGTATATGAATTATTATAGGGCTTTTATTCTCCATAGTAAAGTGTGTGTGTGAAGACTCCTTTGCTGTAAATGCTTTCCTGTGTGTTTTCTAACTGGGCTCCTTATTTAAGGAAATAAATGTAATTTTTTAATAATTAAATTCAAATACTAAATTTTTAATTTTCTGAATACCCTCCCCTGCTTAAATGTATTGTTTATTCACACACATAATTCATTTAACACAAAATGCCTATTTATCATTTTGTCACTGTGTATATCTTAATCTCATGGATTTAGACGTTAGACTAATTGATTTGTTTTAGCATTGCTTCTACTTTAGCAAATGATTAGCCACAATTATAGCAGATTAAATGAGTGAAGAGTTCAGCTGAGTAACAGACTTCTCTGCCTTTCGTGCTCCATTTTTTAGTAAAATGTGCAGGAAGATTTCTCTCATCTTGCAGAAGGGATATAGTCCCAGCAAGGCTTTGTGGCAGCTAAACACATAAAACCATTATTGTCTAGGAAAACATTCACATCTACCAGTTCTTGATTAATTGTAAATAAGTGGCTTTTGCAATCTTACAAAAATTAGACATTGTTGGAAGTAAATTCCAGCCAATGAGATATACTTTTTAAGTGTTTGGATCATAAATGAATGCATTAAACAATGCAAGGAAAAATTTCTACGAAGTATCCTAGAACCACTACCAAGGACTGATAATGACTATGTAGCATAGACAAGTCAGTTTCTCCTTTCTAAGTCCCAATTTCCTCACAGTTAGAGAGGGCTAACTCATGAGGCTACCAATTCAACAGCTTAGAGGTTAGGAGTAAAGGAATTTTTATATGTAAATAATTTTTAAAGGGGAAGTTGTTATACAAGAATAAAAAACATTTTGATTGTAGTTATCTAATGTATATAAAGTAGTACAGTTTGCTGCTGAGGATTGGAGGCAAATCCCCCTGAACAGTCTAAATAACTCCCACATTTGTAAAATATAACGTCATAGAAGATGCACAGGAAATGAAGCAAAATGTTAAACGTGGTAAGCTTAGGTGGTACAGTTATTGGTGAATTTTATTTTCAACATTTTTTGCTAAAATTTCCATAGTTAACATGTAGTACTTTTATAAAGGAAAAGCAAATTTACCAAAAAAAAAAAAAAAAAAAATTGCAACACTGAAGAGTCTAAATTAGTTTTATATAAAAGAAACTCATAAGATTGGATCATCACTGCATAGATGATCTAAGATATATTTGTACAGTTCAACTAATTTTAATACAAGAAGTGTGTGGTCATCTTCTCAAAACACAGTGCTAGACAACAGGCTTTCAAGAGAGGATGAAGGCTTATTTCCCGCCTTCCCAAAGTGTACGGTCTCTGTGCACATTCTGTTTTAAGTGATTCCATTTACTAAACATCATATTCATGGTAAAACAAATCATCAGTATCCTAACAGCTACAAACATGTAAATGTCTGCAATGTAACAGATGCCTACCAGCAGCGACCATATGGAACTTGCAAACCAAGCCATTTTTTTTTTCTTTTAAAGAGGTCTTTCAAAGTTGTGAACCCAGATTTATCAATAATGACCCTTATTCCATTTTTAGGGAAAATCTGTGAACCAACAGCTGTACTGATGAAGTTCCTAAAAATCCATGAGGGTATTCAAATATTTCTTGAAAATTACCCACAGTCAGACCTGGGTAAGAAGAAAGTACATTTTTTCCTACTCTAGGGAATACATACTTTAAAACTTTAAAAAAGTTACCTTTCAATGAAATGTTGAGAGTTCACTCAGACCCTTCTCTCCTTCTCTTCTATGCCCTGATGTTAGCAAACTTCCATAACTGTGATATAATTATCAAAGCCAGGAAATTAATAAACAGGTGCCTTATTTTTCCCTCTAGAGCTTTTTAAAGGGATTCCCAGTTTTTTGATCCATAGGGTACTGCCTCTAGTGATTCGCTGTTTAGGTGGAAAATAACTCAAAGAAAAAGTAACTGATGAATTTCAGATTACAGTCAATGCTTAGAGCTGCTTTCAGCACAGAGTCAATGACCTTCATCTTTGTGAGACAACTAATCCCACCCTATTGATTCCTCTGACTCTCTTCCTTCATTCTCCAAAGTGAAAATTCTGGTTTCCTTTATTTACTTTCAATCTATTGATGCAGTTGCTCAAGGCTAGACACAGAGAACACAGGTTCAGAATTGCTGATTCAAATCACTTTAAAAAAGCAAGTGTATCTCTGAAGTTCAGTATTTTTTATAGTTCTACTTTTATAACGTACACTTACTGTGTGTGAAAGTTTTACACATCTTAAATGTACAATTTAATTAATTTGGACAAATGCATAGATTAAGTGATTCATTGAAACCAGCCAAATTGTCCTATACAACTGATGTTTACAATTTCTTTTGAATAAACATAGAAATTGACCATCCCAGTGTTAAAATTTGAAAAAGTTACATTTGTCTTGTCTGAGTTCCTTTGTCAGGAATACAACCATCAGGACTCCCAGATAGTATCAAGGATCTGAAACTTACCAGATTACTGAATTTGGACAACGAGATGCCAAACCCCTCACAATTCATGATTGCCTAGCTGACCACCTGCTCCCTGTTGACCAAGTCCTCTTTCTGTCCCCTCCCTAACTCCTGTTTTAGTGCCTGTTGTTGTATTTCTCTCCTGCTATATAATCCCCTGATTTTAGTTGGTCAGGAAGATAGATTTGAGACTGATCTCTCATCTCCTTGGCAGCAGCACCTGATTAAAGCCTTCTCCCTTGGCAATACTCATTACCTCAGTGACTGGCTTTCTGTGTGGCAAGCAGCAGGACCTGGGCCAACCACTGGCATTTTGGTAACACCATAACCCTCTCAAAATACAAATATTCATGAAAATGTTTTGTGTGAACACAGGTTTTCATTTTCTTGGGTAAGTTTGTAAAGATTGCTGAATTGTAAGGTAAGTTTGTAGCTAAATTTATAATAAATTGACAATACTTTAAAGTGGCTGAACCATTTCATATTCCTACTAGCAATGTAGGAGGTTTCAAGCTTATCCATGTCCTTATGAACACTTGTTTTCTGTCTTTTGTTTTAGCCATCCTATTGTGCATGCATCTTATATAGAAATACTTACCAAACTTCAGGCCACTAAGATTTACTTCTACATTTTCTTTGAAGAGTTCAATAATTTCACTTATTGCATTTAGGTCTATTATTCATTTTCATTAATTTTTATGTGTGGTATGAGACAGGATCTAAGTTGTAAGTTGGCAAAATTTATCTATACAGGGCTACATACAAATTTGGGTTTTGTGGACTATGAGGTACCACTTCTGCTACTCCACTGTACAGGTGCAATCTGGATTAGCAGCCAATTATTTTGGTGGGGTTTCCATATAGATTTGGGGCTTCCCCTTGTGACCTCACCCTTCCAGGCATTTCTGCCACAATTTCTCTGACATTCTGGCAGCCTTGATCTTTGTTCTCTGACTTCTCAAGCCAGTAAGCCTGACACTTTTTATTTCCAAATTGTTGATCCAACTGGGTTGCATAATCTAGTAAATATATGTAAAATTATCAGTGCAGTTATTTAAGTTTCTACTCCTTTGCAATTTCTACATGTGTTGGCAGCTTTCCAGTATCTTCACATAGTTATTTAGTTAGTTAGTTAGTTTTGAGACAGTCTTGCTCTGCTGCCCAGGCTGGAATGCAGTGGCATGATCTCAGCTCACTGCAACCTCTGCCTCTCAGGTTCAAGCAATTCTCCTTTCTCGGCCTCCCGAGTAGCTGGGATTATAGGCATATGCCACCATGCCAGGCCAACGTCTGTAGTTAGTAGAGATGGGTTTCACCATGTTGTCCAGTCTGGTCTCAAACTCCTGACCTTAGGTGATCCACCCAACTCAGCCTGCCTTGGCCTCCAAAGTGCTAGGAGTACAGGTGTGAACCACCTTGCCTGGCAGTGAGTTTTTAATACCAGATAACTGCTACCTATTACAGAGGAAGTTGATCCAAGTTAATCTCTACTGTCATTACCAATAGCAGAGCCCCATTCCACCAGAATTGGAAAATCCAGATTCAATTTTTAACTCCTCTGTTTTCTATTTTTTCTGCATAAACATGTGAACCACCTCAATATACTGTTAGGTACCATAGGTAGTTACAGAGTTTATACTTAAATCATATCCAGGGCTATCTCTTATATTTCTATGCAATTGTTTATTTATTGACCTGATTTTTCCTGATTTTAGATACCCAACTGAGCAATATGTTCTCTGTAATTTATGAGCCAGATACATAAATAGAACAAGCACTCCTAACTGTAAGCAGTATAAATAGGAGTGATATTGCTTCTTTTACTCCACCTAAATATAACTTTTATCCTCTACAAACTGCTTTACACTTTCCAACAGCCACTTCAGGTGTGCAGACCATCCCATACTAACCCCACTACCCAAGTAGTATGATTAAGAGATAAAGCAACAACCCCAAGTAAACACACAAAATGCTACATTTTTCATTTTACTAATTACATTAAATCCATGATGTTATATGATAGATACATTAGTTTCAGATTTTTTATGATACATAATTTACCACAGGTAGAATGAGTTTTTAAAAGACTCCTAGTTATTGTTACACTTACAGAATTTATGGTTACTCTATACTTTATCAATGTAGCATATTGACCCAAATATAATCCCAAGAATTTAGCAAAGCTCTTACACCTAAAAATACAGTACAGTAAAATTGTCAAGGTGTAATGCATTTGAAGTTATTTGGTAGTTCTGTAAATCTTCCTTAACCTTACATGGACTTACAACTGAATGTTGAAGTATGAGGCACTAAACTACTCATATAGTCCTTTGTCTTTGGATCTTTTTGTATGACAAGAAATTTTAAAAATATATGTCCCCTCTCAACACTGATAGCATCTGAAAGGAGGTTTGACATCAGAGTTGTTTTTTGTTCTTTAATGTAGGCTTAGCTGTTATTCAAATAAAACTTCAGATGCTTTATATTCTCTGCATTGTGATATTAGGAACTAGTTAATGAATGTGAAAAAAAGATGAGTTCCTCAATAATATCAACAATATCCAGTTCCAGAGCGAATGCATGCCTTCTGTCTCCCCATCACACAAGCCATTCTCACAGCCACCTCAACTAGATTTTACAGTGTATAGTTAGTCCAAAGTCTGAGCTTATGACTCTTCCCTTATTTAGTAAAATTACAGAGTGACAAGACTGTGAAAATTTGCAAATCAGCTGTTAATTTATGTGTATGAATTTTATTTCAGATTTATGCAAGTAGTTAATCTGCTCTGTTTATGAAATGAGGCTTAAAGTATTTAATCTACTCGAAAGCTGAAGCTGAACAGCTACCCTTTCCTACTCACAGAAATATAAAGAAACAGTTGGTTATTTTTAATGGCCTTATTTTTCCAGTCTACCATAACCAATAACCTTGGTGATCGTTTTTATTCTGCAAAAAATAGTTAATAGTACACAGGCTCAGTAGGGAACAAGGATTAGTCAGCCAAACCCATCTTTTCAGACGCTCTTAAGTGAATGACTTTTCAAGTATCTCCTTGACTATTCCAAAGGTCAAAGTTTTCTGTGTGCTATCTTTTCTGTTATACTTCTCTTACTAAGATATTGTTGTTCAATTTTTAGACCAGTTTTGACCACAGTATAATTGATTAAATATTTTGAATATATGCTATTCAATGTGATGCTTTGAAATACAGAGATCAATGCTGTTTTAACACTTAAATGTATAATTAGTGATGTAGAATTGTGCTGAAATTGTACATGTATTCATTTTGTAGGGTAATTCTAAATTATTTTTATATGGAAATGGTCCTTATTTTTTGGTCATCTGTGACTTTGCAGCATCTAGAACAAATCAATAAATAAAACATGTTATTTTTCCGTTCTAATTTTCTTTGAATTTTCTGCTTTTAGTATGACCATGTAGTTTGATACTCAATATGAGCCTTAATTTTCATTTCCAGAATGGCATGTAGTATTTCCGTGTCTTCTATCTTTTTGCATACATCTGGTGCATCTTCTATATAATATACTATTTTTTAGGAAGTCATATTTAATTATTTAATTTTTCTTTTGAGGAGCATTTTAAAATCAACCCCTTCTTCATAACTTAGTCCTTCTTTTCTTTCCTTTTTCCTTCCTTTTCATTCTTTCTTTTTTCTTCATGTTTCAGGCTTTATTTCATTTTAGAAATAGATAAATTTAAAGGAAATGTAGGAGTCACACCCCAAACCATCTTCATATATAAACAAAATCCTGAAACCTATATTTTATAACTTTACCATGTTACTTTATATGTCATGTAATTTTATATTGTGTGTGTTTATGTGTGCACTTATGTATGTCTGTATATAATACACAGTATTATACGTTTTGAAAATTTATACAGATGGTATGATCTGACGTTGCATTAGTAGCTGGTAATTTGGTCAAAAAAAAATTAAATTTATTCAGGAAGAGTCCTCTAGCTCTTGTTTTATTATTTTAGATGCCTCTGGCAGAAGTCTTTAAACTATGGTTCATATATATCTTGAATAAATATATTTCCAGATCATCAAAATTATTCTCATGTTGTTTTTCCTAAAAGTAACCATCCTGCGAATAAATTTTTGGTTAAAGTCAAGCTGTTCCTATGTCAATCATCTTTCTCTTTTTAAATAAAATAAGTGCAAATAATTGTATAAAATCACTCTTTGAGTCATTTGGTTTAATTTTTTTCAATAACATTGAAGGAGGAAATAACCAAGCTGTTAGCTATTAGACCACTAAAAGTAATTATTCATAATAAACCACTGTGTCATTTTTGGCATATATCTAAAAAGGAATTTAAAGAATTGAATGAAACTGCAATGAGAAAACTCCTAACATGAGCATCTCTTTATTTCTGTGAATGTATACAGTGCCTGTAGCCAGAAAAATTATGGTGAACTTTGACTCATTCAAGCAGCAAGTTGTGCTCATTCAGACACAGAAATATAATTTAAGATAGATCTTGATGCTGTTCATTAAGATATGCAAATTCAGTTAAGTAATATTTCATTTTTATATGTAAGATGTATTACAATTTATAATAGAATTCTATAGAATGCTCAAGTTTTAATACTAATTATAATACATCAACCCATATTATTTCATAACTTAGAAATATATAATCATGGAGAATTTTTAAAAATCAACATTCATACATAACTTGTGGTACAGAAATAATGGAGTGATTAATAAAATGATTTCAAGTATAATGCATATTATGATAAAATTCTCTAAAATAAATGGAGTGGAGTCATATTAAAGAAAAAAGATAAAACATAAAATTTCTGATTTTCAAAGAAATGCTTTCACATGATTTGCAGAAGGTAGGAAATTACTTCAGTATTTAGATTCTCTTGGAAAAAAGCAATGTGAAAATTTTTTTTTTCAATGTTTAATCATGCTGGAAATTTCATCCTCTGTGATACTCTAAACTTCTGATGAAATAATATAATTTGCCAACTCAACAACATCCAAAGTAGTACATTCATTCTCAAAATCCTCCTGCTATAAAACACAACACTGAGGAAATCCACTCTTTAGTATTTCTTTTTATATTTTTAATAAATTTTGTTGTGGTAATTTTTTTATAGTTCATAATTTTCCTGCATATTGCAAAATTTTTCTCTATCATATTTCAAATTCTTATATTGCTATTAGTTTCTGAGCTCAATAGTTTTAATTGGTCTACTTGTTCGTTTCTGCATCAAAATCATGCTCTTTTATTTTTACAGTCTTGATACTTGATAGGTAAAATTTTTCTTCTTCATCTTTCTTTAAAAGTTTTTAGGCCGGGCGCGGTGGCTCAAGCCTGTAATCCCAGCACTTTGGGAGGCCGAGACGGGCGGATCACGAGGTCAGGAGATCGAGACCATCCTGGCTGACACGGTGAAACCTCGTCTCTACTAAAAAAATACAAAAACTAGCTGGGCGAGGTGGCGGGCACCTGTAGTCCCAGCTACTCGGGAGGCTGAGGCAGGAGAATGGCGTAAATCCGGGAGGTGGAGTTTGCAGGGAGCTGAGATCCGGCCACTGCACTCCAGCCCGGGCGACAGAGCGAGACTCCGCCTCAAAAAAAAAAAAAAAAAAAGTTTTTAACTAGAGTTTATTCATCCACAAAAATACTGAAACTGGCTCTTAAAGTCACAGTTTTTTATTTATTTTTATTTTTATTTTTATTTTTTTTTTGAGATGGAGTCTCGCTCTGTCACCCAAGCTGGAGTACAGTGGCCAGATCTCAGCTCACTGCAAGCTCCGCCTCCCGGGTTCACGCCATTCTCCTGCCTCAGCCTCCCGAGTAGCTGGGACTACAGGCGCCCGCCACCTCGCCCGGCTAGTTTTTTGTGTTTTTTAGTAGAGACGGGGTTTCACCGTGTTAGCCAGGATGGTCTCGATCTCCTGACCTTGTGATCCGCCCGCCTCGGCCTCCCAAAGTGCTGGGATTACAGGCTTGAGCCACCGCGCCCGGCCTCACAGTTTTTTAAAGCACTCAAAATTTTGACTGAAAAATACCTTGGTGGAAAGAATTTAACATATATATATATATACAGTTTTTCTATCAATGAACATAATTCACCTCTCCATTTAGTTAAGTGACATTTCTATCCTTAAATACATTGTACTTTTCTCTAGAGTGTTCTTTAACCTAATGTATTTGATTCATTCCCCAGAATCTTAGCATTAATTAATGTTGCCATATTAATCATTGTTGGTTACAGAATATTGAGTTTTGTTGATGTTTTGCACTCAGCAACTTTACTTAACTCCTTCGGTAGCTAACAATGTCAGTAACTCAGTGTCTGCTTTCAAATTGTTTTTATTTCTATAAATTATCTTGGTTTTTTTCTACACAAAATTATTTTATTTGCAAAACAATTTAATTATTCGTTGGTTTTTAGGCTTTTCTGTTTTGTCTTTTTATTGTATTGCGTAAGGCCTCTAATTCATTATTTAACATTGGAGTTGACAAACTACATCGAGGCCTGTGTTGTCAGTCAATTTTAATGGAACATAGCCACATGCATTTGTCTACATTTTCTATATCTGATATTAGAAAGGAGCCCCTTTGAGATACCTAAAACTTGGAAATTTTGAGGAGATGAGAGAAGCAGGTCAATTCTCTATCTGCAGTTATCACTGTCCAATCCATGCCCCCATCCTACTTGGGTTTATTTTAATTCTGATACAGAGAAGAATGTGGATGTACTCCGGTGTCTCTGACTAGTTTGGATGCCCGCGATTACCTGTCCCTGTGAGGAGGGACATGCAGATACCACAGGAAAGCATGCCACCAGTGGAGCTATAGAAATCGACAACCTGATTAGAGATGATGAGCCTGCATAGACCATGGTTAAAAAAAAAAATCAGAGTAGATAGTCACCTCTGACATTTTTTAATGTGAACAAAAGAGATAATACTATATCAAAAATAGTACATAGGACACTTTTATTATTTTCTCAGATTAAAAGAGTAGGAAGACAGAATGCTTGAGAGGAAATGAAGGGTGCAAACACCAAAGCCAGGCGATGCAATATTGTGTAGTTAGGGCTTGGTAAGAAAGAAAAGAAATATGGAAAGATAATGATTAGCTGAAGATGATTTCACTGATTGAAGAAACACCTGATACTTTTGTACAAAAGAATGTGCTAACTTATGAATACAGTGATTGAAAAACATAATCATAATAGCATACATTCGTGAAACTTCTGAATGTCACTGATACAAAGAAAGCTCATAAAACTACCAGAGAGAGAAAATAATACATGTAAAAGGAGAATCAGATTCACAAGAGTATTTTCATATGAAACAAGAAAAATTAAGTCTATAATAAAATACAGCAACAATGAAAGAAAACAGAAATATTAATAGCTTATAAGGCTGGAATTATAATTCTAAGGTACTTTTATGTTTGAGAAACAGAAAATACATTTTTAGGCATACAAATCTAAGACTTTCTATCACTGTAATGCCACTTTCAGTAAATAAACAAACAAAAACAAACCAATACTGTAGATTTTAAACATGAGTGTACTTTAAAGAATGATGGAAAGTTTCCCTGTTTAAACAAGGATGATTGTTATCATCAATTTAATTAAGTGTTGTTTTAGAAGTTGGACCAATACAGTAAAGGAGGAAATTTTTAAAAAGAGAAAAAGAAGAAAAGAAAGGAAACTATCAAATGGTCATTATTAAAGATGTTAATTCTTTTCAGACTCATCTCACATTAAATGAAAGAAATATCAATGAAATCCAAATAGATGGCTTTGAAAAAACCATTGAGTGGCTCATTCTGAAACTTACATGGAAAAATCAAAGGGGCAATAGACAAGACTCTCTGGGAAAGAAGAAAAAGGTGTAAGATATCAAATTCATTTTAGAAACCACATTTAGGGCATCTAGTTGTATCAGTATATAGTAATCCCATTCTTCCTACGCTATCCCCTTACTGCCAAAGAACATCGGGGATAACACAGCAAACAAGCAGAGCATCTGACGAGGCCTAGGGACCTTGAAACTTGGAGAAAGTCTGTGCTCCTTCCATGCTGTCCAACAGAGTGCTGCAGAAGCCTGCAACACAGTAGGTAAAATAGAAGCAGACAAGGGCTCCAAGAAAGCCTGTACTCTAAGACAAAGGGTGACCTAACAACAGGTAACAGATAACCAGCCCTTGTTCAGTCAAACACCAGTGAACAAACATTGCCCTCACAAGCTTCTAGTTGGGACCCAGCAGGAAACTGATTACCCCCATACCTTTCACTCCACCCACTATGCCCTCTCTGCATAAGAAGCAGGCAGCAGTGCTTAGATCCCACCCATGGTTGTCAGCCTGTTGGCAGGGAACTCATCTCTCATCCCGTACAGGTTGGTAACAAGATTTAACTGAGGTGGTGCAAGGTTGCATTCACCATCACCTATTTCCTTTTCTCTCCACTGCCATGTCATCTACCCACTGTGGGTAATTGAGGCTTAACAAGGTGGTTCACGTCAGGGCCAGAAAGCATTCAAATTCCCCTTCCAGCCCCACCACTGGTGGCTGTGAGTCCCATGGAGAACCTGAAGGTCCACACCCAACTGACAGCAAAAAGACTGAAGGAAGCAGAACATAACAGTGGCAACCACTGCTCTTGTCCTTTCCTTCTAACAATGATGTCAGAAGATCCAAGAAGGAAGCTGTGTCCCCAACCCAACCTAGCATCACCCAGGCAGAATGAGTTGAACTAGGTGGGGTAGTCAACACTCAACTTCCAACTTTCCCTGCTGAAAGCAGGGCCAGTGAGGAGCTGAGTCACCACCTTCAGCTTGCATTAATGAGGCCAGGTGATGGTAGCGAGCAACTCCACACTCGGGTTGCCCCACTTCTACTCCCTGAGTGTCAGTAGACTCCAGCTTCTGGTGCCAGGGTAGAACAACAAATCAGTGTGAGTCATTCCTTTGTTTCTACCTTCCCTGCTGGCACTGGGACCCAGGAAGGAACTGATTTTCAAACCTCACTTGAAGACACAGTTGGCCTAAGTCAGCGCCCACAGTGAAGGTGGTAGTGGTGGTGGAGCCCTGTGAGAAGTAAATGGTGCATAGACACACACCTGGCTCGCATATTACACCTCACTAGGAAAGTGCTCTCTACTGAAAAGAAAATCTATCTATCTATCTATCTATCTATCTATCTATCTATCTATCCATCCATCTATCTATAAACCAAGATGCAGAATCTCATACTACAGTATGAGATTCAAAATTTCCAAGATACAAGTGAAAATCACTTGTCATATCAAAACCAGAAAAATTTTAAAATGACTGAGTAAAGACAGTCAACAGATGGCAACACCAAGATAAATTAAACGTTGGAATTATCTGACAAGGATTTTAAGGCAGTCATCATTAAAGTGTTTTGACTAGTAATTACGAATTCTCTTAAAACAGATCAATAACTGGAAAGTCTCAAGAAAGGGATAAACTTATAGCCAAAAACCAAATGGAAATTACAGATTAAAAAATACAAAGACTGAAATAAAGCACTCACTGGATGGTCTCAATATAGAGGAGATACGGCAGAGGATCTAAGCAATGAATTTAGAACAGATGAATAAAAATTATCCAATCTAAAAAAATATGACCAGAGTCACAGGGACATATAGATAAATAACAGAAGACCTAAAATTCATATCATCAAATATTCGGGAGAGGTAAGAGAGAACGGAACTGAAAAATTACTGAAAGAAATAATGACTGAAATTTCCCAAATTTGTCAAAAGTCATAAACCTACAGACTCAAGAAGTTGAGTGAAGCCTAACTTAGAGAATCCTAAAGAAAGTCATACCATGCCACGTCATAATTAAACTTGTAAAAAAATTTTTAAAAAAGACTATATCTCGAAGGCAGCCAGAAAGAAATGGTGCATTATTTAGCATAGAACACCAATTTAAATGACAGCGATTTCTAGTGTGAAACAGTAGAGGCAAAAAGAAAGTAGCAAAATATTTGCAAGTAATGAAAGGATAGAACTGTTAAATGTGAAATCCATACCTGACAAAAATATCCTTTAGCAATGAAGAGGAAAAAACACACAGAAGGAAGAAAAGTTAGATATTTTTTTTTACTGGCACATCTACCTTCAAAGAATAATTATGAAATGGACTCCAAACCGAAAGGAAATGGTAACAGAAAGGCTTGCAACTTCAGAAAGAAAAACAGAACATTGGAAGGAAAAAAAAAAAGGAATACGTATAACATATTACCCTTTTCCTCAGGGGTATCATAAATCATATTTGATGGTTTTGGCAAAATTATAATACCATTTAGTGTGAAATCAATATATACAGAGGAAAAACAATTGCATTTTAAAAGTCAAGAGGCTAAGTGGACCTGCACTGTACTCAAAATAGTAAAACGTTGATACCAGTGGACTGTAATACATTATCTATTAATAATTTAATACTTGCAGTAACCATTAAGAAAACTATAGAAAGTGATATACTCAAAACATTATAAGTAAATTAAGATTTAACCTTAAGAATAAGTTCAAATAACCCACAGGACGATAATAAAAGCAGAGGAACAAGAAACAGAGAAAATAAACAGAAAATAACTAATACTATGGTAGAGTTAAGCATGAACATGTTAATAATCACATGTAATACAACAATTAAACAAATAAATACAACAACAATTAAACAACATAGTTTGGTCAAATAGATTTAAAAAGTAAACACGATTAACAGAATGCCATGTGTCCATAACAAACTTCAAAAACAATATCATAGGTAGATTAAATGTAAGAGGATTAAAATATATGCCACGCAAATCTTATCCAAAAAAAGTGGCTAAATTCATATCAGATAAAGGAGACTTCACAGTGCAGAAAATTACTAGAGACAAAGAGGTATGTTAGATTATGATAAACGATCCAACAGGACGACATAGCAATCTTAAATGCCTACACACCACACAAAACAGCTTCAAAATGTATGAAGCAAAATAGAGCTGAAAGGAGAAACAAACAAATCCATGATTATGGCTAGGAACATCAACATCCTACTCTCAGCAAGTGATAGAATTACTAGGCCGAAAAAATCAGCAGGAATATAGAATTGGATAACACAAATGACCGACAGGGTTCAACTGACAAATGCAGGACGTTCAACCCAAAACAGCAGAAAATACGTTTTTCAAACACTCATAGACATTTACCAACATAGACCATATTGTATGCTATAAAGCACACTTCACCAAATTTAAAGCAATCTAAATCATATATAGTATGTTCTTTGACCCAAATGGAATCAAACTATAAATCAATAACAGAAAGACAACAGGAAAAACTTTGAAAACTTGGATATTAAATAATACCCTTCTAAATAATATATGGGTCAAAGAGGAAATCACTAAGGAAAATGTTTTAAATACTTAAAACTGAATGGCAATGAAATACAATAAAAAATGTCAGATCCAGATAAAGCAATTCTAAGAAGGAAGTTTATAGCACCAAATGCTTACATTAGAAAAGTGGCAAGATCATGAATAAATTATCTAAACTGCTAAATCAGCGAAACTAAAGAAAGATAAAAATCAAATTGCAAAATAAGTAGATTGAAGGATAAAATAAAAGTAGAACAGATATCCATGATATCTAAAACTGTAAAAGAATAGATAAAAACCAATAAAACCAATAAAAAAAACTGGATCTTTGAATATATATTTTTAAATTTCATGAACCTGTTTTTTTTTTTTTCTTTTTGAGATGGAGTCTCGCTCTGTCGCTGAGGTTGGAGTGCAGTGGCGCATTGGCTCACTGCAAACTCTGCCTCCCTGGTTAGAGCAATTCTCCTGTCTCAGCCTCCCCAGTAGCTGGGGTTATAGGCACACACCACCATGCCTGAGTAATTTTTGTATTTTTAGCAGAGATGGGGGTTTCGCCATATTGGTCAGGCTGGTCTCGAACTCCTGACCTCAGATGATCCACCTGCCTCGGCCTCCCAATGTGCTGGGATTACAGGGGTGTTTTTAAATGAGATTTACATTTAAATTGGTGGACTTTGAGTAAAGTGGATTACCCTTCTTAATGTGGATGGGCCTCATCCAATTGGTTCAAAGTCTGATTAGAACAAAAAATACCACACTGTCTTAATTAACGTAGCTTTTTAAAGTAAAATTTCAACGTTGATATAATTGAAGATTCACAAGCAGGTGTAAAAAATAAGAAAGATCTCATGCACCATTTATCTAGATTCCTTCAAAGGTAACGTCTTGCTATACAATTCCACAACCAAGATATTTATATTGATACAACAAAGAGACAGAACAACAAAAGTATAGAACATTTTCATCACTACAGGCTCACATCTCAGTGGCTAGGATTTTGTCAGCATCACTTCCTCCCTGTGATTGCTTAAGTTAACTGTATTATGCTCTAATAGAAAATTAGTTCAGTTTATCACTCAGCGGCTACTTAGTTTTGCTTGCTATGGTTTATACTTTTCCTACCCAATTTCTAGAAGTGTTCTAGTAGGAAATTAGAAAAAAAACACCAAGGACTAAGTTAGATATCATTATAAGCTGAAAGTTTGTATGGATATTTTAGTTCAGAACAAGCAAATATCAATATACAAAAGAACCCTTAAATTTCTAGATTATTTTTAATATTTAACAGTTTGAATACAAGTGCTTGAAATTATTTTATAATATTAATTTTAAAATACATTACAGGCATTTAAAAAATCTCTAAGATAACTAACAAATATCCATTATTTTCATGTTCCCAATGAACATAACATCTTTATCTCTCTTTTGTGTAAACAATTCAGTTAATTACATGGTTGTCCATTCTTAAGTGCTATCATTATTATTATCTTTTTATTAATTATGGCAAACTGCTCAGTTGAACTCGTAATAAGGAATTGAATTATTATTGGAGCCATAGAGAACTGAACATTTGGAAGTCATAAGCTAAATGACTGTGAGCAAAATACTGTCATGATGCTTAACGAACGCATGTTACAAAGTCGTTTATTTAGTTGCATTCTATACAAAGATAATACCATACAAATTTGTTTAATTTTCTACAAGTGAGATTTCTAAAGAAAAATGTTTAAAAATGCTTTACCAAGTGCATAGCTGCAGAGGCATGAAATGGAATCCAGATAACAAACAACTGATTGTATTAGCTGGGAAATTGAACCAAAGATCTGCAATAAGGCACTGATCGGGTTCTGAAAGCATATATGATGTTGTAAGGAAATGGAGAAGGTCATTATATTTTCAGAAGTAAAATAATTTTCATAAAGAAACATATCTAATTAAATATGTATGATGGTTTTAAACTTTTTATTTTTTGTTTTTATTTCAATAGCTTTTGGGGTACAGGTGGTTTTTGGTTACACGGATGGATTCTTTACTAGTGAATCCTCAGGTTTATCACACCTATCACCCGAACAGTGTACACTGTACCCAGTATGTAGAATTTTATCCCTCACTTCATTTCCAGCCTCTCTCCTGCCTCTCAGTCCCCAGAGTCCATCATATCATTCTGTATGTTTTTGCATCTTCATAGTTTAGCCCCCCCCTTATAAGAACGTACGATATTTGGTTTTCCATTCCTAAGTTACTTTACTTAGAATAATGGCCTCCAGCTCCATCCAAGTTGCTGCAAAAGACATTATGTTTTTTCCTTTTATGGTTGAGTAGTGTTCCTTGGTGTATATATACCACATTTTCTCTATCCATTTGTTGGTTGATGGGTGATTAAGTTGATTCCACATCTTTGCAATTGCAAATGGTGCTGCTATAAATATGTGTGTGCATGTATCTTTTTCACATAATCACTTCTTTTTTTGGGGGTCGATACTCAGTAGTGGAATTTCTGGATCAAATGGTAGCTCTACTTTTAGTTTTTTAAGGACTCTCCACAATGTTTTCCATAGTGGTTGTACTAATTTACATTCCTACCCAGCATTGTAAAAGTGTTCCTTTTTCACAACATCAATACCAAAATCTAGTTTTTTTTTTGACTTTTTATATGGCCATTCTTACAGGAGTGAGGTGGTATCTCACTGCGGTTTTAATTTGCATTTTCCTGATTATTTGTGATGCTGATAATTTTTTTTCATGTTTGTTGGCCATTTGTATATCTTCTTTTGAGAAATGTCTATTCATGACCTTTGCCCACTTTTTGATGGGATTATTATTTTTTTCTTGCTAATTTGAGTTTCTTGTAGATTTTGGGTAATAGTCCTTTGTCGGATGCATAGTTTGTGAATATTTTCTCCTACTCTATGGGTGGTCTGTTTACTCTGTTGATTATTTGTTTTGCTATGCAGAAGCTTTTTTAGATTAATTAGGTTCCATTTATTTACTTTGTTTTTGTTGCATTTGCTTACGGGGTCTGCATCATGAATTCTTTGCCTAAGCCAATGTCTAGAAGAGTTTTTCCAATGTTATTTTTAAGAATTTTTATGGTTTCAGGTCTTAGATTTAAACATTTGATCCATATTGAGTTGATTTTTTTATAAGATGAGAGAAAGGGACCCAGTTTCATTCTTCTACATGTGATTTGCCAATTATTCCAGCACTATTTATTGAATAGGGTGTCATTTTCCCAATTTATATTTTTGCATTCTGTGTTTAATATCAATTGGCTGTAAGTATTTGGCTTTATTTCTGGGTTCTCTTTTCTGTTCCGTTGGTCTAAATGCCTATTTTTATGCCAGTATCATGTTGTTTTGTTAACTATAGAATTGTAATATAATTTGAAGTCTGGTAATGCGATGTCTCCAGATTTTTTTTTTTTTTTGCTTTGTTTTGACTATACAAACTATTTTTTGGTTCCATATATGAATTTTAGGACTTTTGTAGTTCTGTGAAAAATGATGATGGTATGTTTATGAAAGTTACATTGAATTGGTAGATTACTTTGGGTGGTATGGTCTTTTTCACTATATTGAGTCTTCTCATCTGGGAACACGGGATGTGTTTCCATTTGTTTGTGTCATCTATGATTTCTTTCAGTAGTGTTTTGTAGATTTCCTTGTAGATATCTTTCACCTCATTGATAAATATATTCCTAGGTATTTAATACTTTTTGCAGCTATTGTAAAATGGATCGAGTTCTTGATTTAATTCTCAGCTTGGTCATTGCTGCTGTATAGCAGTGCTACTGATCGTGTACATTACTTTTGTAACCTGAGACTTTATTGAATTCATTTGTCAAATTTAGGAGCCTTTTGGATAAGTCTTTAGGGTTCTCTAGTTATACAATAATATCATCCGTGAACAGCAATAGTTTGACTTCCTCTTTTCCAATTTGAATGTCTTTTATTTCTTTCTCTTGCCTGATTACTCTGGCTATGACTTCAGTATTAGGTTAACTTGAAGGGATGAAAGCAGGCATCCTCATCTTGTTCCAGTTCTCAGGAGGGATACTTTAAACTCTTCCCCATTCATGATGATATTGGCTGTTTGTTTGTCATACATGACTTTCATTATTTTGAGGTGTGTTCCTTCTATGCCTATTTTGTCGAGGGTTTTGTCACAAAGGGATGCTGGATTTTACCAAATTATTTTTCTGTGTCTATTGATATGATCATATGGTTTTGTTTTCAATTCTGTTTATGTGATGTATTACATTTATTGACTTCTGTATGTTAAATTATCCCTGCATCCCTGGGAGGAAACCCTCTCGATCATTGTGTATATTACTTTTTTGATTTGCTGTTGGATTCAGTTAACTAGTATTGTATTGAGAATTTCTGTATTTATGTTAATCAAGGATATTGACTTATAGTTTTGTTGTTAGTTTTTATGTCCTTTCCTGGTTTGGGTATTAGGGTGATACTAATTTCACAGTATGACATAGGGAGGATTTCCTCTCTCTCAATCTTTTGGAATAGGATTAGTAGGATTGGTACTAACTCATTTTTGAATGTCTGGTAGAATTTACTTGTGAAACCGTCTTGTCCTGACCTATTTTTGTTGGCAGTGTTTTTATTACTGATTCATGCTTCTTGTTATTGATCTGTTCATGGTTGTGATTTCTTCCTGATTTAACCTAGTAAGGTTGTAAGTTTCCAGGAATTTATCCATTTCCTCTAGATTTTCTAATTTGTGCACATAAAGGTGTTCGTAGTATCTTTGAATGATCTTTTATATATCTGTGGTATCAGCTGTGGTATCTCCAGTTTCATTTCTTTCTTTCTTTTTTTTTTTTTTTTTTTTTTTTTTGAGGTGGAGTCTCGCTCTGTCGCCCAGGCTGGAGTGCAGTGGTCGGATCTCAGCTCACTGCAAGCTCCGCCTGCTAGGTTTACACCATTCTCCTGCCTCAGCCTCCCGAGTAGCTGGGACTACAGGGGCCCGCCACCTTGCTCGGCTAGTTTTTTGTATTTTTTAGTAGAGACGGGGTTTCACTATGTTAGCCAGGGAGGTCTTGATCTCCTGACCTCGTGATCCGCCCGTCTCGGGCTCCCAAAGTGCTGGGATTACAGGCTTGAGCCACCGCGCCCGGCCCTCCAGTTTCATTTCTAATTAAGCTTATTTAGACCTTCTCTCTTCCTTTCTTGGTAAATTTTGCTAATAATCTATCAATTTTGTCTATCTTTTCAAATAACAAGCTTTCCGTTTCATTTATCTTTCGTATTGCTTTTTGTTTCAATTTCGCTTAATTTTTCTCTGATCTTTGTTATGTGTTTTCTTCTGTTAGTTGTGAGTTTAGTTTGTTCTTGTTTCTCTAGTTCTTCAAGGTGTGATTTTAGGTTGTCAGTTTGTGCTTTTTCCGACTTTTGATGTAGTCACTTAAGGCTGTAAATTTTTCTTTCTCCTGTTTTTGCTGTGTCCTAGAGGTTTTGATAACTTGTGTCACTATTATCATTCATTTCAAAGCATTTTTAATATCCAGCTTGATTTCATTGTTAACCCCAATATAATTCAAGAGTAGACTATTTAATTTTCATGTATTTGTATAGTTTTGAGGGATCTTTTTGGAGTTGATTTCCAGTTTTATTCCACTGTGTTTTGAGAAAATAGTTGATATGATTTCAATTTTCTTAAATGTATTGAGGCTTGTTTTGTGTCCTATTATTGTGTTGCTATCTCATTTCTGAGATCTAGAAGTAATTGTATTATAAATCTGGGAGCCCTGTGTTACCGGCATATAAATTTAGGATTATAATCTTATAGGACTGATTCTTGTATCATTATACAATGTCATTCTTTGTCTTTTTTTTTTTTTTTTTTAACGGCTGTTTCTTTAAAGTCTTTTTTTTTTTTTTTTTTTTTTTTCTGATATAAGAATAGCTACTCCTGCTTGCTTTTGGTTTCCATTTGTTGGAGTATCTTTTTCCACCCCTTTACCTTGAGTCTATATGAATCCTTATGTATTAGTTGAGTCTCTTAAAAACACCACATATTTAGTTGATTTTTTTCTATCAATTCTGCCATTATGTGATTTTAAATGGAACATTAGGCCATTTACATTCAATATTAATTTTGAAATGTGAGGTGCTGTTGTATTCATACTAGTTCTTACATAGATATATTGTTTTATTTTTCACAGTGTTATTGTTTTATAGGTGCTGTGAGATTTTTCTTTCAGGGGATTCTATCTTGATGCATATCAAGCTTTTGTTTCAAGATTTAGAATTCCTTTTAGCATTTCCTGTAATGCTGATGTGGTGGTGGCAAATTCTCTCAGCATTTGTTTGTCTGAAAAAGTATATTTCTCCTTTATTTATGAAGCTTAGTTTTTCTGGATATAAAATTCTTGGCTGACAATTATTCTGTTTAAGGAGGCTAAAGATAGGACCCCAATCCCTTCTAGCATGTAAGGTTTCTGCTGAGAAGTCTATTGTTAGTCTGAGAGGTTTTCCTTCATAGGTTACCTGAAGCTTCTATCTCACAGGTCTTAGAATTCTATCCTTCATGTTGACTTAGATGGCCAAATGACTATGTGTCATGGTGATGATATTTTTACAATGAATTTCTCAAGAGTTCTCTGAACTTCTTGTATTTGGACATCTAAATCTCTAGCAAGGCTAGGGAAGTTTTCCTCAATTATTCCTTCAAATACATTTTCCAAATTTAGCCTTCTCTTCTCCCTCAGAACACTAATTATTATTAGGTTTGACCATTTTACACAATCCCATATTACTTGGAGATATTATTCATTTCTTTTGATTCTTTTTTCTTTATTTTTGTCTGCTTGGATTAATTTGAAAGCCTTCTCTTCAGGGTCTGAAATTCTTTCTTCTGCTTGCTCTAGTCTATTGTTGAAACCTTCCACTGCATTTTGTATTTACCTAAGTGTATCTTTTATTTCCAGAAGTTCTGATTTGTTTTACTTTAGGATATCTATCTCTCTGGAATTTTTTTTAAAATTTCTTTGTGTTGATTTTCACCTTTCTCTGGTATCTCCTTGAGTAGTTTAATACTCAAATTTCTGAATTCTTCCTCTGGTATTTCAAAGATTTTATCTTAGTTTGGATCCATTGCTGGGGAGCTAGTGTAATCTCTTGGGATGTTAAAGATTTTTCAAGTAATTGTAAGAAATAATACAGAGAGATGCCGTGTACTATTTACTCATTTTCTTCCATTGGTAGTATCTTGCAAAAGTGTATTACAGTAACATGGTGATATTTATATTGACAGTGAAAAGACAGCCCATTTGCATCACCAGAGGGTCCCTCATGTTACCTGTCTAGGGTCCTACCCACCTCATTTTCTCCATCCCATCTCTGACCCCGGGCAACCGCTTATGTTCTCTATTCTCTATAGATTTTACATTTCAGGAATGTTATATAAATGGAAACATTCTGTATCTGACATTTTGTGATTGGCTTTTTTCATTCTGCATGATTTTTAGTGATTGATTGAGGTTGCATATATCATTTGTTACTTTGTATTGCTGAATAGTATTTCATCATATGAATGAACATCATCTGTTTAACCATTAACCAGTTTGTGGACATTTAGAGTGTTTTCAATATTTGGTTACTGCCAAAAAAGTTGTGAACATCACACAAAAATGTTGTGTGAATTTAACTTTTCATTTTTCTGGAACAATTGTTCAGGAGTGAAGTTGCTAGAACATATGGTTGTTATGTGTTCAGTTTTATAATAAACTGCAAAAATATTTCCCAGTGCCATCTTTTATTCCCACCAGCAATGTGAAAGTGACATGGTTTCTTTACATTATTGCCAGCATTTGGTGTTGCCACTATTGTTTATTTTAGCTATCCTGACATTTAGAGTGATATCATTTTGTAGTTTTTAATTTGCATTTCTTTAATGGTGAATGATGTCTAATATTTTTTCATGTGATTATTTGCTATCTCTATGTCCTCTTTAATGAAATATCTGATCATGACTTTGGTTCATTTTGTGATTTTATTGTTTTACTCTTGAGTTTTGAGGTTCTTCATGTATTTTAGGTATTAGTCATTCGTCATATAGGTGGTTTGCAAATCGTTTCTCCCAGTCTATAGCTTTCATTTTCATCTTCTATTTTGTATTTTGCAAAACCTAAATTTAAAATAAGAGTTCCACCTTATCCCTTTTTCTTTTTATCATTCATACTTCTGGTGTGTCAGTTCTATGAACTATTTGCCTAATTCTAGATACTAAAGATTTTATCGAATATATTTTGTTACCAAGTGTTTTAAAAATTAAGCTTTTTTTCTTTAAATACCAGATGAATTTAAATACATGATAAATCTTAATTTAATTTTTGTATAGAGAGTAAGGGATAGGTCAAGTTTCCTTTTTTGCATATGGATGTCTAACTGGTTTAGCACTATTTTTTTTTTTTTTTTTTGAGATGGAGTCTTGCTCTGCTGCTCAGGCTGGAGTGCAGTGGCACTGTCTGGGCTAACTCAACTTCCGCCTCCCAGGTTTAAGTGATTCTCCTGCCTCAGCTTTCTGAGTAACTAGGATTACAGGCGTGTGACACCACACCTGGCTAATTTTTGTATTTTTAGTAGAGACTGGGTTTCACCATGTTGGACACCGTTTTTGAAAAGGCTACCCTTCTTCCATTGATTTGCTTTTGCACCCTAGTCAAAAATCAGTTAGGCATATTTTAGTGTGTCTTTTTTTTTTTTTTCTTTTTTTTTTTTTTATTATACTTTAAGTTCTAGGGTACATGTGCATGACGTTTATATCATGTATAACTCCCCAATGCAATCCCTCCCTCCTCCCCCCTCCCCATGATAGGCCCCAGTGTGTGATGTTCCCCTTCCCGAGTCCAAGTGATCTCATTGTTCAGTTCCCACCTGTGAGTGAGAACATGCGGTGTTTGGTTTTCTCTTCTTGTGATAGTTTGCTAAGAATGATGGTTTCCAGCTGCATCCATGTCCCTACAAAGGATGCAAACTCATCCTTTTTGATGGCTGCATAGTATTCCATGGTGTATATGTGCCACATTTTCTTAATCCAGTCTGTCACAGATGGACATTTGGGTTGATTCCAAGTCTTTGCTATTGTGAATAGTGCCGCAATAAACATACGTGTGCATGTGTCTTTGTAGTAGAGTAATTTATAATCCTTTGGGTATATACCCAGTAGTGGGATGGCTGGGTCATATGGTACATCTAGTTCTAGATCCTTGAGGAATCGCCATACTGTTTTCCATAATGGTTGCACTAGTTTACAATCCCACCAACAGTGTAAAAGTGTTCCTATTTCTCCACATCCTCTCCAACACCTGTTGTTTCCTGACTTCTTAATGATTGCCATTCTAACTGGTGTGAGATGGTATCTCATTGTGGTTTTGATTTGCATTTCTCTGATGGCGAGTGATGATGAGCATTTTTTCATGTGTCTGTTGGCTGTATGGATGTCTTCTTTTGAGAAATGTCTGTTCATATCCTTTGCCCACTTTTTGATGGGGTTGTTTGTTTTTTTCTTGTATATTTGTTTGAGTTCTTTGTAGATTCTGGATATTAGCCCTTTGTCAGATGAGTAGGTTGCAAAAATTTTCTCCCATTCTGTAGGTTGCCTGTTCACTCTGATGGTAGTTTCTTTAGCTGTGCAAAAGCTCTTTAGTTTAATTAGATCCCATGTGTCAATTTTTGCTTTTCCTGCCGTTGCTTTTGGTGTTTTAGACATGAAGTCCTTGCCCATGCCTATGTCCTGAATGGTACTACCTAGATTTTCTTCTAGGGTTCTTATGGTATTAGGTCTAACATTTAAGTCTCTAATCCATCTTGAATTAATTTTCGTATAAGGGGTAAGGAAAGGATCCAATTTCAGCTTTCTACTTATGGCTAGCCAATTTTCCCAGCACCATTTATTAAATAGGGAATCCTTTCCCCATTTCTTGTTTCTCTCAGGTTTGTCAAAGATCAGATGGCTGTAGATGTGTGGTATTATTTCTGAGGACTCTGTTCTGTTCCATTGGTCTATATCTCTGTTGTGGTACCAGTACCATGCTGTTTTGGTTACTGTAGCCTTGTAGTATAGTTTGAAGTCAGGTAGCATGACGCCTCCAGCTTTGTCCTTTTGACTTAGGATTGTCTTGGCAATGCGGGCTCTTTTTTGGTTCCATATGAACTTTAAAGCAGTTTTTTCCAATTCTGTGAAGAAAGTCATTGGTAGCTTGATGGGGATGGCATTGAATCTATAAATAACCTTGGGCAGTATGGCCATTTTCACAATATTGATTCTTCCTATCCATGAGCATGGTATGTTCTTCCATTTGTTTGTGTCCTCTTTGATTTCACTGAGCAGTGGTTTGTAGTTCTCCTTGAAGAGGTCCTTTACATCCCTTGTAAGCTGGATTCCTAGGTATTTCATTCTCTTTGAAGCAATTGTGAATGGAAGTTCATTCCTGATTTGGCTCTCTGCTTCTCTGTTACTGGTGTATAAGAATGCTTGTGATTTTTGCACATTAATTTTGTATCCTGAGACTTTGCTGAAGTTGCTTATCAGCTTAAGGAGATTTTGGGCTGAGATGATGGGGTTTTCTAAATATACAGTCATGTCATCTGCAAACAGGGACAATTTGACCTCTTCTTTTCCTAACTGGATACCCTTGATTTCTTTCTCTTGCCTGATTGCCCTAGCCAGAACTTCCAACACTATGTTGAATAGGAGTGGTGAGAGAGGGCATCCCTGTCTTGTGCCAGTTTTCAAAGGGAATTTTTCCAGTTTTTGCCCATTCAGTATGATATTAGCTGTGGGTTTGTCATAAATAGCTCTTATTATTTTGAGGTACGTTCCATCAATACCAAATTTATTGAGCGTTTTTAGCATAAAGGGCTGTTGAATTTTGTCAAAAGCCTTTTCTGCATGTATTGAGATAATTATGTGGTTCTTGTCTTTGGTTCTGTTTATATGCTGGATTACGTTTATTGATTTGTGAATGTTGAACCAGCCTTGCATCCCAGGGATGAAGCCCACTTGATCATGGTGGATAAGCTTTTTGATGTGCTGCTGAATCCGGTTTGCCAGTATTTTATTGAGGATTTTTGCATCGATGTTCATCAGGGATATTGGTCTAAAATTCTCTTTTTTTGTTGTGTCTCTGCCAGGCTTTGGTATCAGGATGATGTTGGCCTCATAAAAAGAGTTAGGGAGGATTCCCTCTTTTTCTATTGATTGGAATAGTTTCAGAAGGAATGGTATCAGCTCCTCCTTGTACCTCTGGTAGAATTCAGCTGTGAATCCATCTGGTCCTGGACTTTTTTTGGTGGGTAGGCTATTAATTGTTGCCTCAATTTCAGAGCCTGCTATTGGTCTATTCAGGGATTCAACTTCTTCCTGGTTTAGTCTTGGGAGAGTGTAAGTGTCCAGGAAATTATGCATTTCTTCTAGATTTTCTAGTTGATTTGTGTAGAGGCATTTATAGTATTCTCTGATGGTTGTTTGTATTTCTGTGGGGTCGGTGGTGATATCCCCTTTATCATTTTTTATTGCGTCTATTTGATTCTTCTCTCTTTTCTTCTTTATTAGTCTAGCTAGCGGTCTGTCAATTTTGTTTATCTTTTCAAAAAACCAACTCCTGGATTCATTGATTTTTTGGAGGGTTTATTGTGTCTCTATCTCCTTCAGTTCTGCTCTGATCTTAGTTATTTCTTGCCTTCTGCTAGCTTTTGAATGTGTTTGCTCTTGCCTCTCTAGTTCTTTTAATTGTGATGTTAGAGTGTCAATTTTAGATCTCTCCTGCTTTCTCTTGTGGGCATTTAGTGCTATAAATTTCCCTCTACACACTGCTTTAAATGTGTCCCAGAGATTCTGGTATGTTGTATCTTTGTTCTCATTGGTTTCAAAGAACATCTTTATTTCTGCTTTCATTTCGTTATGTACCCAGTAGTCATTCAGGAGCAGGTTGTTCAGTTTCCATGTAGTTGAGCGGTTTTCATTGAGTTTCTTAGTCCTGAGTTCTAGTTTGATTGCACTGTGGTCTGAGAGACAGTTTGTTATAATTTCAGTTCTTGTACATTTGCTGAGGAGTGCTTTACTTCCAATTATGTGGTCAATTTTGGAATAAGTGCGATGTGGTGCTGAGAAGAATGTATATTCTGTTGATTTGGGGTGGAGAGTTCTATAGATGTCTATTAGGTCCGCTTGGTGCAGAGATGAGTTCAATTCCTGGATATCCTTGTTAACTTTCTGTCTCGTTGATCTGTCTAATGTTGACAGTGGAGTGTTGAAGTCTCCCATTATTATTGTATGGGAGTCTAAGTCTCTTTGTAGGTCTCTAAGGACTTGCTTTATGAATCTGGGTGCTCCTCTTTGGGTGCATATATATTTAGGAGAGTTAGCTCTTCCTGTTGAATTGATCCCTTTCCCATTATGTAATGGCCTTCTTTGTCTCTTTTGATCTTTGATGGTTTAAAGTCTGTTTTATCAGAGACTAGGATTGCAACCCCTGCTTTTTTTTGTTCTCCATTTGCTTGGTAGATCTTCCTCCATCCCTTTATTTTGAGCCTATGTATGTCTCTGCATGTGAGATGGGTCTCCTGAATACAGCAGACTGATGGGTCTTGACTCTTGATCCAGTTTGCCAGTCTGTGTCTTTTAATTGGAGCATTTAGTCCATTGACATTTAAGGTTAATATTGTTATGTGTGAACTTGATCCTGTCATTATGATATTAACTGGTTATTTTGCTCGTTAGTTGATGCAGTTTCTTCCTAGCTTCGATGGTCTTTACATTTTGGCATGTTTTTGCAATGGCTGGTACCGGTTGTTCCTTTCCATGTTTAGGGCTTCCTTCAGGGTCTCTTGTAAGGCAGGCCTGGTGGTGACAAAATCTCTAAGCATTTGCTTATCTGTAAAGAATTTTATTTCTCCTTCACTGATGAAGCTTAGTTTGGCTGGATATGAAATTCTGGGTTGAAAATTCTTTTCTTTAAGAACGTTGAATATTGGCCCCCACTCTCTTCTGGCTTGTAGAGTTTCTGCCGAGAGGTCTGCTGTTATTCTGATGGGCTTCCCTTTGTGGGTAACCCGACCTTTCTCTCTGGCTGCCCTTAAGATTTTTTCTTCATTTCAACTTTGGTGAATCTGGCAATTATGTGTCTTGGAGTTGCTCTTCTGGAGGAGTATCTTCGTGGCGTTCTCTGTATTTCCTGAATTTGAATGTTGGCCTGCCCTACTAGGTTGGGGAAGTTCTCCTGGATGATATCCTGAAGAGTGTTTTCCAACTTGGTTCCATTTTCCCCCTCACTTTCAGGCACCCTAATCAGACGTAGATTTGGTCTTTTTACATAATCCCATACTTCTTGCAGGCTTTGTTCATTTCTTTTTCTTCTTTTTTCTTTTGGTTTCTCTTCTCGCTTCATTTCATTCATTTGATCCTCAATCGCTGATACTCTTTCTTCCAGTTGATCGAGTCGGTTACCGAAGCTTGTGCATTTGTCACGTATTTCTCGTGTCATGGTTTTCATCTCTGTCATTTCGTTTATGATCTTCTCTGCATTAATTAGTCTAGCTGTCAATTCTTCCACTTTTTTTTCAAGATTTTTAGTTTCTTTGCGCTGGGTATGTAATTCCTCCTTAGCTCTGAGAGGTTTGATGGACTGAAGCCTTCTTCTCTCATCTCGTCAAAGTCATTCTCTGACCAGCTTTGATCCGTTGCTGGCGATGGGCTGCGCTCCTTTGCAGGGGGAGATGCGCTCTTATTTTTTGAATTTCCAGCTTTTCTGCCCTGCTTCTTCCCCATCTTTGTGGTTTTATCTGTCTCTGGACTTTGATGATGGTGACGTACTGATGGGGTTTTGGTATAGGTGTCCTTCCTGTTTGATAGTTTTCCGTCTGACAGTCAGAAGGAGTGTCTGTTGGTCTGTTAGAGATTGCTTGAGGTCCACTCCAGACCCTGTTTGCCTGGGTATCAGCAGCAGAGGTTGCCGAAGATAGAATATTGCTGAACAGCGAGTGTACCTGTCTGATTCTTTCTTTGGAAGTTTCCTCTCAGGGGTGATGCCACCCTGTGAGGTGTGGGGTATCAGACTGCCCCTAGTGGGGGATGTCTCCCATCTAGGCTACTCAGGGGTCAGGGACCCACCTGAGCAGGTAGTCTGTCCGTTCTCAGATCTCAACCTCCGCGTTAGGAGATCCACGGCTCTCCCCAAAGCTGTCAGACAGAGTCGTTCGGGTCTGCAGCGGCCCCGCTCTTTCCCCTAATGGACTGCAGCTGTGCGCTGTCCACAGAGGTAGAGTCTACAGAGACAGGCAGGCTTCCTTGAGCTGCTGTGAGCTCCACCCAGTTCGAGCTTCCCAGCGGCTTTGTTTACCTACTTAAGCCTCAGCAATGGCGGGCGCCCCTCCCCCAGCCTCGCTGCTGCCTTGCGGATAGATCGCCGCAGACGGCTGTTTTAGCAGTGAGGGAGGCTCCGTGGGCGTGGGACCCTCCCGGCCAGGTGTGGGATATATTCTCCTGGTGTGCCTGTTTCCTTAAAGCGCAGTATTGGGGTGGGAGTTACCCGATTTTCCAGGTGTTGTGTGTCTCAGTTCCCGTGGCTAGGAAAAGGGATTTCCTTCCCCCTTGCGCTTCCAGGTGAGGCGATGCCTCGCCCTGCTTCAGCTCACACTGGTCAGGCTGCAGCAGCTGACCCGCACCGATTGTCCGGCACTCCCTAGAGAGATGACCCCAGTACCTCAGTTGAAAATGCAGAAATCACCGGTCTTCTGTGTCGCTCGCGCTGGGAGTTGGAGACTGGAGCTGTTCCTATTCGGCCATCTTGCTCCGCCCTAGTGTGTCTATTTTTAGGTCCTCTAGTCTCATCCATTGACCTAGCGTCTATTCTTATAATATCACACAATCTTGATTATGTAGTTATATAGCAGGTCTTGAAACCCAGTAGGTGACTCGTCCTACTTTATTTTATTTTATTTTATTTAGTTTTTTGATATAGAGTCTCGCTGTCACCCAAGCTGGAGTGCAGTGGCGCAATCTCGGCTCACTGTGAGCTCCGCCTCCCGGGTTCCCGCCATTCTCCTGCCTCAGCCTCCTGAGGACCTGGGACTACACGGGCCCGTCACCACGCCCGGGTAATTTTTCTTGTATTTTTCGTAGAGACGGAGTTTCACTGTGTTAGCCTGAATGATCTTGATCTCCTGTCCTCGTGATCCGCCCGCCTCAGCTTCCCAAAGTGCTGGGATTGCAGGTGTGAGCCACCACGCCTGGCCCCTACTCCTCCGACTTTATTCTTTTTAAAAAATGTTAAAGATATTGTTCCTCTGCATTTCCATATAAATGTTAGAATCATCTTGTCTTTAGGGACAAAAAAATCTTTCTGATATTTTGATAGAAATTTATTTAAGCCTGTATATCAACTTGGGTTGAATTGACATCTTTACTATGTGACTTCCAATATATGAAGATGATGTTTTTTTCATTTAATTAGATCATGTTTGACCTTTTGCATTTTTATAGTTTTTAACACATAATACCTGTACATGTTTTCTTAGATTTATATCCAGGTATTTTATTTTTGAGTGATTTGAAATGGTATCATGTTTTTAATTTCTGTGTCCATACACCCATTGATAGTGTATGGAAAAGCAATTGATTTTTATATCTTTATTTTGTGTCCTACAAGCTGTTGAACTCAGTTTATTCAAACATGACCTTTGAAAATACGGACAATCGTATGTTTTCCTTTCCAATTTGCAGACTTTTATTTTCTTATTTTGTTTATTGCACTGGCAAGAATTGTCAGTGCTATGTCTGATAAGAGTGGTGGAGCAGGCATCCTTATTTTCTTAATATTACAGAAATGCATTCAGTCCTTCACCATTAAGTATAAAGTTAGCTGTAAGATTTTGTGTGTGTGTGTGTGTATGTGTGTGTGTGTGTGTGTGTGTATATATATATATATATATATATTTTTTTTTTTTTTTTGAGATGGAGTCTTGCTCTGTTGCCCAGGCTGGAGTGAGGGGCACAATCTTGGCTCACTGCATTCTCCACCTCCTGGGTTCAAGTGATTCTTGTGCTTCAGTCTCCCGAGTAGATGGGACTACAGGTGTGTGCGACCATGCTCAGATAATTTTTGTATTTTTAGTAGAGACAGGGTTTGGCCATGTTGTCCAGGCTGGTCTCTAACTCCGGATCTCAAGTGATCCACCCACCTCGGTCTCCCAAAGTGCTGGGACTATAGGCGTGAGCCACAATGCCCAGCCTGTATATGCTTTTTATCAGAATAAGAAGTTCCCCTCCATTTTAAATCTCCAAAGAGGATTTTACAAAAATTATAAATGGATATTGAATTTTGTAAAATGCATTTTGCATCAATTAACACATTTATGTGATTTTTATCCTATAGCTTCTTAATATGATACATGACTTTAATTGATTTTCAAATGTGAACCAATCTTGCATCTCCAGAATAAATCTTACTTTTTTATTTTGTATCAAAAAATCTTCATATGATGCTGAATTCTACTGACTAAGATTTTATTAAGACTTTTTCCATCTATATGAATTATATTAGTCCATAATTTTACATTTTGGACTGTCATTGTCTGATTTTGGCATCTGGCTAATACCAGTTTCATAATATGAATTTCTGTCTGTTCTCTTCTATTTTCTAAAGCATTGCAGAATTGTCATTTTTTTTTAAGTGTTTACAAATGTACTACAATTACAATAACTGATATTAAGGAATTTTTTAACAAGAAATTGATTTCTTTACTATTCACATGGTTACTCAAATTTTCTATTTCATGTTGAACAAGTTGTGATAGCTTGTAGTTTTTTGAGGAATTAAACAAAGTTGTAAAAGTTATATTGTAGAGTTCTTTGTAGTATTACCTATCCTTTTTAAGTCTGCAGAGTCAATATCAATACTGTCTCTTTCATTTTCAATTTATAAATCTGTAATTTGTGTCTTCTTTAATTAACTTTATTACCCTATCTAGAGATTTGCCAAATTATTGATCTTTTTAACAAAAGCTTTCCGTTTCATTGACTTTCCTTTATTGTTTTTCTGTATTCAAATCTGTTGATTTATCTTTATTATTTCCATCCATCTTTTAGTTTATTTTTCCCTTTCTATAATTTTTGGGTGAGATCTTAAGTTATTGATTAAACATTTGTTCTCTATTTTAATGTATGTATTTGGTGCTAGAAATTTTCCAAACAAACTGCTTTATCTGTGTTATAATTTGGAAATGTTGTATTTTCATTGTTTTTCAGTGCAATGAACATTTTTATTTTCCTTGAGCTTTTCTCTTTGACCCATGGATTTCTTTAAATTTTATTTTATTATTATTATACTTTAAGTTATAGGGTACATGTGCATACCGTGCAGGTTTGTTACATATGTATACTTGTGCCATGTTGGTGTGCTGTACCCATCAACTCGTCAGCACCCATCAACTCGTCATTTACATCAGGTATAACTCCCAGTGCAATCCCTCCCCTCTCCCCCCTTCCCCATGATAGGCCGTGGTGTGTGATGTTTCCATTCCCGAGTCCAAGTGATCTCATTGTTCAGTTCCCACCTATAAGTGAGAACATGCGGTGTTTGGTTTTCTGTTCTTGCGATAGTTTGCTGAGAATGATGGTTTCCAGCTGCATCCATGTCCCTACAAAGGATACGAACTCATCCTTTTTTATGGTTGCATAGTATTCCATGGTGTATATGTGCCACATTTTCTTAATCCAGTCTGTCACAGATGGACATTTGGGTTGATTCCAAGTCTTTGCTATTGTGAATAGTGCCACAATAAACATACGTGTGCATGTGTCTTTGTAGTAGAATAATTTATAATCCTTTGGGTATATACCCAGTAGTGGGATGGCTAGGTCATATGGTACATCTAGTTCTAGATCCTTGAGGAATTGCCATACTGTTTTCCATAATGGTTGAATTAGTTTACAATCCCACCAACAGTGTAAAAGTGTTCCTCTTTCTCCACATCCTCTCCAGCACCTGTTGTTTCCTGACTTTTGAATGATTGCCATTCTAACTGGTGTGAGATGGTATCTCATTGTGGTTTTGATTTGCATTTCTCTGATGGCGAGTGATGATGAGCATTTTTTCATGTGTCTGTTGGCTGTATGGATGTCTTCTTTTGAGAAATGTCTGTTCATATCCTTTGCCCACTTTTGCATGGGGTTGTTTGTTTTTTTCTTGTAAATTTATTTGAGTTCTTTGTAGGTTCTGGATATTAGCCCTTTGTCAGATGAGTAGATTGCAAAAATTTTCTCCCATTCTGTGGGTTGCTTGTTCACTCTGATGGTAGTTTCTTTTGCTGTGCAGAAGCTCTTCAGTTTAATTAGATCCCATTTGTCAATTTTGGCTTTTGTTGCCGTTGCTTTTGGTGTTTTAGACATGAAGTCCTTGCCCATGCCTATGTCCTGAATGGTATTACCTAGGTTTTCTTCTAGGGTTTTTATGGTATTAGGTCTAACATTTAAGTCTCTAATCCATCTTGAATTAATTTTCTTATAAGGAGTAAGGAAATGATCCAGTTTCAGCTTTCTACTTATGGTTAGCCAATTTTCCCAACACCACTTACTAAATAGGGAATCCTTTCCCCATTTCTTGTTTTTCTCAGGTTTTTTCAAAGATCAGATGGCTGTAGATGTGTGGTATTATTTCTGAGGACTCTGTTCTGTTCCATTGGTCTATTTCTCTGTTTTGGTACCAGTACCATGCTGTTTTGGTTACTGTAGCCTTGTAGTATAGTTTGAAGTCAGGTAGCGTGATGCCTCCAGCTTTGTTCTTTTGGCTTAGGATTGTCTTGGCAATGCGGGCTCTTTATTGGTTCCATATGAACTTTAAAGCAGTTTTTTTCCAATTCTGTGAAGAAAGTCATTGGTAGCTTGATTGGGATGGCATTGAATCTATAAATAACCTTGGGCAGTATGGCCATTTTCACGATATTGATTCTTCCTATCCATGAGCATGGAATGTTGTTCCATTTGTTTGTGTCCTCTTTGATTTCACTGAGCAGTGGTTTGGAGTTCTCCTTGAAGAGGTCCTTTACATGCCTTGTAAGTTGGATTCCTAGATATTTTATTCTCTTTGAAGCAATTGTGAATGAAAGTTCATTCATGATTTGGCTCTCTGTTTGTCTGTTACTGGTGTGTAAGAATGCTTGTGATTTTTGCACATTGATTTTGTATCCTGAGACTTTGCTGAAGTTGCTTATCAGCTTAAGGAGATTTGGGGCTGAGACAATGGGGTTTTCTAAATATACAATCATGTCATCTGCAAACAGGGACAATTTGACTTCTTCTTTTCCTGACTGGATACCCTTGATTTCTTTCTCTTGCCTGATTGCCCTAGCCAGAACTTCCAACACTAAGTTGAATAGGAGTGGTGAGAGAGGGCATCCCTGTCTTGTGCCAGTTTTCAAAGGGAATTTTTCCAGTTTTTGCCCATTCAGTATGATATTGGCTGTGGGTTTGTCATAAATAGCTCTTATTATTTTGAGGTACGTTCCATCAATACCGAATTTATTGAGCGTTTTTAGCATGAAGGGCTGTTGAATTTTGTCAAAGGCCTTTTCTGCATCTATTGAGATAATCATGTGGTTCTTGTCTTTGGTTCTGTTTATATGCTGGATTACGTTTATTGATTTGCGAATGTTGAACCAGCCTTGCATCCCAGGGATGAAGCCCACTTGATCATGGTGGATAAGCTTTTTGATGTGCTGCTGAATCTGGTTTGCCAGTATTTTATTGAGGATTTTTGCATCGATGTTCATCAGGGATATTGGTCTAAAATTCTCTTTTTTGTTGTGTCTCTGCCAGGCTTTGGTATCAGGATGATGTTGGCCTCATAAAATGAGTTAGGGAGGATTCCCTCTTTTTCTATTGATTGGAATAGTTTCAGAAGGAATGGTATCAGCTCCTCCTTGTACCTCTGGTAGAATTCAGCTGTGAATCCATCTGGTCCTGGACTTTTTTTGGTTGGTAGGCTATTAATTATTGCCTCAATTTCAGAGCCTTCTATTGGTCTATTCAGGGATTCAGCTTCTTCCTGGTTTAGTCTTGGGAGAGTGTAAGTGTCCAGGAAATTATCCATTTCTTCTAGATTTTCTAGTTTATTTGCGTAGAGGTGTTTATAGTATTCTCTGATGGTAGTTTGTATTTCTGTGGTGACCCATGGATTATTTTGAAATTTGTTAACTTTCCCAATGTTTAGAGATTTTCTTTTATCTTTCTGTTATTTATTTCTAATTTGAATTAATTGTGATCAGAGATCATGATATCTATTATTTTCATTCTTAAAAATTCATTGAAATTTGCTTTATAACCCAGGATATGGTATGTCTTTGCATATGTTCTAAAATACCAATTCCATGAATTTCTATGTCTCTGTAAGTCTTACAGGTCTCTGTTGTTCGGATTGGTCATTTTAATTGCTCTTTCTTCTGGTCCACTGATTTTTTCTTCTGTCCTTTCCACTCTGCTCTTGAGTTCATCCACTGAAAATTTTTTTCAGTCATTTTATTTTGACTAAAATTTCTATATTTTTATCTCCTTTTTTGGCCGAAGTATTCAATGTAGTAGAAGATAATTTCTATTTTTTCATTGATTTAAAATGTATTCATAATTTCAAGCTGAAGATTTTATGTTATCTGCTTTAAAATTCTTGAGATATATTTCCAACATCCTTGCTATTTCGGTATTGGCATCTGTCTGTAACTGTCACTTTTCATTCTGTTTAAGATCATGCTGTTCTTGATATAATGAGCAATTTTCTGTTGAGCCATGCATTTAATACCTCACTCTGTTTAGGTCAAGCTCATGAGTGTGACATGATTGGCCAGTTATTGTTATTTCTGATGCACAAAGTTGGGAAAGAAAAGGAAGAGCTTAGAAATTCAAATTCTTGGCTCAAGAACTGTACAAATGATCAGAGAGTTTCTATGTATGTTTTGAAAGAAATCTTTATCTCCTGCAGTCACAGAGCTGAGATCTTCGAAAAACAAACCCACAGTCTCATCTTGTGAGTGGCAGACTTATAATGGAAATAGAATCCCCAGCCTCTCAGGGTATCTGCTCTTAAAGTGGGTGCATTGATTGTAAAGTGATGAAATGCTGAAAATTGACTTTGTGACATATGTGTAGACCCTGATGAAGGAGAGGACAATGATCCTCTAAATTCACTTGAGTCTTCTTTGCCAGTAGAAGCTACCACTCCACTCCTGTAAAGGTTAATCCTTCTGTGCCTGATGAGCCTATAATGGCCTCTGCTGGAGGATTTTCCATGCAAGACAGTGCGATTCTCCTCAGGACCCATCCATACCATGCTGCTTTACTTCTAGACCTACAACTAGACTCAATCTCAGCAAGTCCTAAAAAGACTCATGAAAAGATTTGCTACACTCCAAAATAACTGCATGGTTTTTCCAATTTATCCAAGCAGAAATCTAGGGAATAGATGTGGGAATGGAAATTAAGGGTGCAGAATAATGGTGGAAAGAACACAAAGTTGAATCAGGCCAAATTTATTGATATGAGCCCACCAAGCAGAGATTCTGGATTTAATGTTGTAGCTTTCGAGATCAGAAATAATTCAATTAATTTGTTTGTTTGATTGGCTAAAACATGTACTAAAAGGTGGCCAACACTAAACAACATTAAATGCCAGAACTGTCTTGGTATACCATAGAGGAAAGTATTGAAAGGCTTACTAAGATTGGAAGAGTGGATTTCTCATGTGATGTCTCGTTACTTGCCCTGGAAGGATCCAGAAGATATATTTTTTTTCCATGTCTGTGAGGAATAAGGATGAGATGGGAGCCCCAGCATCCTTGAGGAGCTCTGTGGTTGCTTTTCCCCGTAGGTCAGAAATTGCAATGGGAACTGCTGTTCACTGAACTGGAATCCATAAATATAACAAGAGTAACTGAATCCTGGAGCGGCAAGGGCCAGAGGTGACATTTAATTACCAAAGATAAGATGGGTGATTATCATAACAGAGTTCAGAACCAAAGCAGCAATCAGAAATATCTGACTTGTAGAACCCTATGGTGTCAGCTAGCTGATTGTGCTGTCCCTAAAGTTAAATACATAGGAAGCCAACTGAATTCATACTCAATGTGTATAAGCAAAAAAGTTACAAGTCATGTGAACATAATTCTAAGTTGAATTTTCAAATAGAGAATTTGGCCCCTCAATTAATGCTCATGTTTGAGCCAGTTTACAGGTCAGAACCCCTTGAATGAAAGGGAGGCTGGGTCATCTTGAAAATGACTTTTGCCATAGTTTGCTAAGAATGATGGTTTCCAGCTGCATCCGTGTCCCTACAAAGGATGCAAACTCATCCTTTTTTATGGCTGCATAATATTCCATGGTGTATATGTGCTACATTTTCTTAATCCAGTCTGTCACAGATGGACATTTGGGTTGATTCCAAGTCTTTGCTATTGTGAATAGTGCCGCAATAAACATACGTGTGCATGTGTCTTTAGAGCAGCATGATTTATAATCCTTTGGGTATATACCCAGTAGTGGGATGGCTGGGTCATATGGTACATCTAGTTCTAGATCCTTGAGGAATCGCCATACTGTTTTCCATAATGGTTGGACTAGTTTACAATCCCACCAACAGTGTAAAAGTGTTCCTATTTCTCCACATCCTCTCCAGCACCTGTTGTTTCCTGACTTTTGAATGATTGCCATTCTAACTGGTATGAGATGGTATCTCATTGTGGTTTTGATTTGCATCTCTCTGACGGCCAGTGATGATGAGCATTTTTTTCATGTGTCTGTTGGCTGTATGAATGTCTTCTTTTGAGAAATGTCTGTTCATATCCTTTGCCCACATTTTGATGGGGTTGTTTGTTTTTTTCTTGTAAATTTGTTTGAGTTCTTTGTAGATTCTGGATATTAGCCCTTTGTCAGATGAGTAGATTGCAAAAATTTTCTCCCATTCTGTAGGTTGCCGGTTCACTCACTCATAGGTGGGAACTGAACAATGACATCACCTGGACTCGGGAAAGGGAACATCACACATCGGGGCCTATCATGGGGAGGGAGGAGGGGGGACGGATTGCATTGGGAGTTATACCTGGTATAAATGACGAATTGATGGGTGCTGATGAGTTGATGGGTGCAGCACACCAACATGGCACAAGTACACATATGTAACAAACCTGCACGTTATGCACATGTACCCTAGAACTTAAAGTATAATTAAAAAAAAAGAAAATGACTTTTGCTATACTGCCAAAACTGTAAAGTGTTCATGTTATTTTCTGCAGCCTTCTCTAAAGGGTCTTATGGTCTTTTACCAGAATAATTGTGAATTAGAAGAAAGGAAATAATCAGACTTTTAAGGGTCTACGGATTACTTGTCCTGCCTGACACTAATTCCCAGAGACACAGAACATCCCTGTGGCCTTCTAGTGAAAGTAGGGCTCATGAAAGCAAGGGATCCATGGAGATGTAGGTCAGATCCATTGCACGGTGGTTCCAGGCCCATGCTGTGGTTACTTCCTCAGGTCCAGAACGCATAACTGAAGTACATACACTTAGTAGCTGGCAAAATCTCCCTGCTGGTTCTCTGATACGTGATTGCCTCTATTTAGAAAAACAGTAAAGCAAAAGCAATACTTCATTCCTGAAGTACCTATACTCTTGTTTGATGTCATAACCCAGAAATCGTTGCCAGACCTAATGCCATGAAGTTCCCCCCATGTTTTTCTCTAAGAGTTTATAGTTTTCCGTGTTTATTGACACTTTTACTTTTTTTAACTTTTATTTGACGTTCAAGCGCACATGTGCAGAGTGTGCAGGTTTGTTACATAGGCAGACATGTGTGATGGGAATTTGATGTATAGATTGTTTCGTCACCCAAGTATTACACCTAATAAGCATTAGTTATTTTTCCTGATCCTCACTCTCCTCCCAGCCGCCACCCTCTGATTTAGCTCACACTTATAAGTGAGAACATGTGGTATTTGGTTTTCTGTTCCTGCATTAGTTTGCTAAGGATAATGGCCTCCAGTTTCATCCATGACCGTGCAGAGACATATCTCATTCTTTTTTATGGCTGCATAGTATTCCATGGTGTATATGTACCACATTTTCTTTACCCAAATGATGGACATTTAGGTTGATTCCATGTCTTTGCTACAACATCATTAGAGAAATCCAAATCAAAACCACAATGAGATATCATCTCACACCAGACAGAATGGCTATTGTTAAAAAATCAAAAAATAACAGATCCTGGTAAGGTTGTGGAGAAATAGGATTGCTTATAAACATTTGGGAGTGTAAATTGGTTCAATCATTGTGGAAGACAGTGTGGCAATTCCTTAAAGACCTAAAGAGAGAAATACCATTCAACTAGCAGTCCCATTGCTGAGTATACACCCAAAGGCATTTTATAGTTTCCACTCTTAAGTCTTTGATCCATTTTGAGTATGTCCTATTTTTAATTTCAGTGGCTTGTAAAATTAATTTGAAATTTTTGAATGACAAAAGCCTATAAAATTTCCTTTAATTGATTATTCAACTTAAGATCTTGATAAAATATGATGACATTTGCAATGAACATAATGCCAAAAATATTAACATTTTAATTCTGCAAAAATATTTTTAAATTAGTTTAAAAAGAAGCAGTTCAGAAAGAGCTAATTAAACATCCAATAAATCCATGAACAAATTGAATTAAATAATGAGATACCATTTCAGCTTCCTTATTTACAGAAAAATTTATTTCCTGCTCTTCCCTTGAAATAAGTCTGTCTTCCTACGTAAGGCTAAGCTCCAAGCTAGTTATCTGGGTATATTTATGTATTCATAAATAAACCACCAATTTTTTAAAAGTGTAAGCAAGCCTGCGAGGCAAAATCCAAAGTCCATACAGCTCTTGGGTGCATCATGAGCTTTTAGTTTGGAAGCCCAGAAAAGAGGGTTGTGCATAGAAGACGTATTTCACATTTGCTTGGTGAACAGCGAAGTGCTTTATAACAGGAATTCTGAATGAAATTTGTTCAGTTACTAAGCTAGGGAAGTCATAAAAATAAGGATAAACGTATTTTGTTTTTACTCACAGAAATTCTGACAGTCTCAACTGATGTATTCCAGCCAAAGCAAAGTGGTCTCACTTTTTCTTACTCCTCTAACACTTTGTGGCCCACAACCACAATATCACAGACAAGATTAAAGAAACAAAATGCGAACGAAGTCACAGGAATTCAGTGAGTGCCAAATATGTGCAGTATCAGCCCGAATGATTGCTGGTAGGCATAAAACAGCACAGTAGACTCCCAAACCATGGAGCGTGTTTGGCAGTCCTGCCAAAAACCACAGTGCTGCCTTGTGTGTGCACTTACAAAATCTAAATACAGCCTCCCCATGGCACAGCAAAAGCAGAGGTGAGAGGTGTGGATATGCTCCCATAAGTGCTGTCACTGGAGACTGGAGCACACCAAGAGCATCTTGGTTTAATTTTGAGTACCACTGGTGAGAATTTGGCAGACTATAAGAAAGAAATTAAAGACCCTTTAAATAAAATCGATCCATTTCTAACATAAATTGTTTGATTAAGTACATACAGAGAGTTGGAGAGCAGGACCCAGATACATGGTGATATCATCCCAGTTTAGAATGGTATGAGTGAAGAAAACATGAGACACAGAAATAGTGGCTAAGTAATAATATCTTGAAAAAAAATAAGCCAAGGATTTCTTAACCATTAAGTATTGGGTGTCATTATTACAACCTCATTATATGTTACTTGTATAATCATGATTGACTCTAGCAAGCTAGATAGAATTATTTTGTTAAGTACATGTTCAGCCATCCAAATAATCTTTTTCAGAATCTTCATCATATCTAGCATGAAGCTGTGCAAAAAGCCCAGGTAATTCCAGAGATAACCACATCTGCCACATTTCTTCTCATTCCAATTCTTCTCTCCCTCACTTCTGTTATCTAGGATTTCCCGGATGCACTGCTTATCACATTTCCTGCCTAACAAACAAACAAACAGAACAAAACAGTGACCTCATTCCCATGTGTCAGAATAAAATCTCTCACTACAGCGCCTTGGCGGAGCAGGGTGGGGTTTCAACATCATTGAAGAAAGAACTTCTGATTTCTTAGAAATCTGTTTAATTTCTATGAAATTAAATTTCTAAAGAAATTTCTAAAGAAACCTCTGATTTCTTAGACCTGTTTAATTCCTATGACTAACATATTTAATTCACTTTTTCATGGACCTTCACAGCCACACTTTTATGTTTTTCTTACTAGGACTATCTTTAGCACTGAAAACTAATTCTGAAATACTCCTTTCTCTTAGTGTTCTCTCTCCTCTTTTCCACTTACTCCTAGTCTTTCCATTTTGTAAATATAGATGTTTCCTTTTGTTAACCAAGTACAATACCTCAACTGTGACTTTTATTTACACTCATAGAAGCTTTAAGCCAATGGCTCAAGGATGCAGTCACTTTCTTGCTAACATTCAAAACTTCCACAACTCATGGTTGAATACATGTTACCACTTGCCTGTTGAGTTCTATATCTGGAATTCTGAGGGCTGAGGGGAAAAGCCACATGGCTTAAGAGCAAGGAATTTTCAGATTCATGACTAGGGTCTCAGTTCAATCTCATTCAATCTTGGCTAGGGCCCCAATCCTGGCCAGCAAAATTGTTACGTAAGCTTATCTAGAAACTCTCTCTACACCCTACAGAAGTTGTTCCATCTCTGCCCATCCTCTGCAAACCAAATCCATTCCCACACCTCTTCACTCAGCAAATCATTGAAAACAGAAAATAACAAAGAAGTCTCACCGTACAATCAAATCCAATTTACTATAAATCTAGAAGAATTAATATGTGTGTAGTAACATAAGAATAGACAATGAATTGATTGAGTTTAATGCAAAGCTCAAAACCTAGGACACACAAACGTAAAGATAAAGCAAGTATATATACAAATGTAAGTTTAAAATAGAAGTGGCATTTCACAGCAGTGGAGACACAGAAGTGTGATAAGATGCACGCTGTGAGAATGCCTGACCAGCCACAAGTTCCCATGCCACACTCATGCCTACACCAACATAAACTTCCCTTGACCTGGGGTCACTACAAATACTCAATTGCTTGCATTTCATGGAAAACTGCTGCCTATTCCATGGCTCCAGGTTATTGAATATTACAGTTCTTCCACTTCAGGTCCCACACAATCCTATTTCAGAGTCTATCTTACTTTTTATCTTTCAAGTCATTTTCAGCTTTCTGAGATTGAAGTTTCTTTCCCTTGTTTGAACTCCATTGGGACTTGTATAGCATTTCATGATTTCATTTATTATTTTGTTTCTAAACATGCTCTGTCCATGTCTGAAATCTCTCTAGTTGTAAAGACTGTGTTTAATTATGTTTAGCTCTTTTCCCAATACATGATTGGGGCTAAGCAATGTACTAATTTTGATTTGGAAATCTTTCATTCCACAAACATTTATTGAGTGTCTACTATAAATGTAGGGGACGGTATGAGTTGTGAGAGACAGAGTGACAATAAATAAGACCTGGTCCTTGCCCTGGAATGGTTCCATAGCCCAGTGGTTGAGGCAGTTTGACCTGCAGGAAAAATTTATTATAAAAAAAGAATCTGGATGCACTTAGCTTGAAAAACAGAACCATTAAGGATGATTTAATAACACACTGTGATCATATTAAGGTTAGAAAAGTAGATGCATTAAACTGCTCTCAATCTTTCTGAAGACCCCAAAAGACTATTAAGCACTATATGAATAAGTTTTTATAAATAGTTGTTGTTAAAAAATAGGTTAACATAGGGTGCACGATTTTTATTTTTGGTGCTATTTCAAAATAAGACTGAATCAACTTGTATATATATATTTTCTTTTCTGCAAGGGATTATGTCAAAATACTCTTTTTTCTTTACATGTTATTTTATGCATATTTTGTAATTTTAATTTTATTAGTGCTTGACCATAAATTCAAGGAGATATTTATTTGGCTTAATCTTGACACTTGTGATATCAACTTGAAAGTGAATGATAATGCATATTGCAAGGTTTTCTTATATGAAATATTTATGGAATTATAAAATAGATCTTATACATTTCTAAGTATTCAAATATTCTTGCTCAGTTATTATACTAAAGATAACTGGAGAAAGTCATTTCTCATCCAGGAGATTATATGCACACTATGTAACTGTGATGCAAAGTCACACTTCAACAAACTAGATGAATTCAGACCTTTCGAAGTGGTGACATTTGCATATAAATTTAAACTCTGCCCCTGAGCTATAAGAATAAATTAATAATCCAATTTAAATATTTGAAAGATATGCCTTATAAGAAATATGGCATTAAAAGATGTAGTAAGAATATAGTAGGAAAGATGTTCTTTCTAATAACATTTAGCTTTATTATCACAAGAATAAGATATGTGGAGTCCATGCAATTTGTATAATCTATCTAAAATACACATCTGTAATAAAGAAACTGCTTTAAGGCAGAAATAATACTCTCATGGCAATTAAGGTTAATTTGTGAATTTGGTTATAGAGAAGGAGAATTATCCTAGCTTAAAGAGAAAAATCAAAAGATAAGTCAAATTAAAATATAAACACCCTAGCAACAATGTCACTTTAGGTAGAAAACTTTAAAAATGTACTTGCCTTGGTACAATCGAAATTTGGTGGAGACCTTGATGGGTCAGTAAGTTAAAGGTGAGTGTTCAAATTTACTCATTATCTCAGCCAAGGGAAGCACTAAAACTCCAAAGCTATCTTACTATCCTAATTAGAGTTTTCTCACAATGAATGTGCTTGCATATAAGAAAATAAGTGTGTTGTTTTATTGGTTATATTCAAAGATGTGTTGAGGAGAGTCTGGACAACATACATTACATGCAGTACTTAACTCACGTATAGACATGATGGCAAATCAGTCCTCATTATCAATAAATTTGCTCTCATTGAAATTTAGTTCACTCAGTTAATGAAACATTAAGGAACCTAAATTGCATAATTAAATTAAAATATAATTGTAATCATGTTAGTTTATTGTGATTTGACTTGCAATTTAACTGACAAATTATTGTCCAGTTTTTCACATTCGTAACACCTAATTGAGAAGAGGAAAGCAGAGGACAGAAAGAGTTTAAACAAAATGTTTACATGGAATATGGGAATACTTGAAATTCTCCTCTATTTTTATACTCATAATTCCCTTATATGCTTTTCCTGGTGTTTAACTCTACATGTTTATTCAATATTGTGTAACAGTGCGTTTCATGTTTGTGATTTTGTGTTTATTGGGAGGAGACTTGCCTTTGTGGGGAGAGAGTTGATTATTTGTTTGGCTATAATGCCTGTTCTGTGTTTTTCTTTATCTAGGCAAGCTGGCTGTCAGACTTTTTAAAGGAGAGTTTATTGGTATACATTTATCCTGGACTAAGGAAAATCACTTTTCAAAATTATTCCCCAATGGCTTCTATTCAAACCTTGGGTTAATAAGTTTCCTATGAATACAAGTAAATAAATAGGACTCATTTTCTTGTTGCTGTGAATTATTTTACCAAAGTAATCACACTGACCGCACTGCCACCATTTAGCGAACACACCACTGGAAGGTGCAGGCTCCAGTTAATTGAGCTGAGATGGCAGGAAGAGTATGGAATTGATGGTGTGTGGTGGCTGACTCACCTAGGCTCACAGAAACAACTGTTACATTTTCAGAAATGTTATGAGCTGGTTTTAAACATGGCAATTTTTAAAGATTAAATTAAAGAAAAATAAATATATTTAAAAAATTAGATAGATAGTTAAACCTCCTTTTCCAGTTATTCTATGCTTTATACTATCCTCTTCACCCTGTGGTTAGATCCCTCCTCTGAACCTGGGCAGGAGAAACCATGCACAGTAGGGTGCCGCTGTGTGTCATGTTGTCCAGCTTCACATTAGCCACAGTAGGAGGAGTCACACCTGGATATCTGAAAACTCTCCGCATCAGGGCTTGATGTATTGTTACCTTAACTATAATTAAGAAAGTGATGAAGAAATGAAATTCTGCCCATATATTTTTGAAGTTTTCTACCCAAAGATAATGTGGATTAAGCTTAAAAGTGTGATATGTGTCTGTAGCCATTACATTATGAATAACACAAAATTACTGAAAATTACCAGAAAAGTAATATCATATATAGTTCAATAAAGTTACTCTCAACAACGATTAATGAGCAAAGCTCCAACATGTGTATGTCTTTATTATGTTCATCTTTCTTATTCATGTGAAAAAAATCAACCAATATTTATGTTGGATCTATACTCATGTGTTAATTTCAACCGCAAGTTAGCTACAAACACAAGAAAAGCTTGCCGAAGATCAATGAAACATTCTGTGAGAATCAGATGGCTAAATTAAATTATCAAAAATATTTTATTGTTATTTGTAAATTGAGTGTTGTTACATATCTTCTATATTAGTAATACTTGTAATAAGCAAGTATATCTATTTATATATACTGTGTATCTCTTACATATATGTATATGCTGTTTCCAACAACTGTTTGTTAAACACTTGCCAGTATACTGTATGTAATGCAAAAACAGTCATACTTTGGCAATTTATGTCCATCTCCCAGGACATATCCTTGGGCATAAGTCCAGACAAGTGCACCCAATATTATTTGTTCAAACTTATATCTCTCTAACCAATCTAAAATCTATCTTATATAGAAAATCAGAAAATTATTGATGAAATACCATATATCATAAACTCCAGCAAAAATCCTTATCTCAATGTATATAATGAGGCTTGCAAACAAGCTATCCAGAAGATATCTGGAATGCAATTTTGGTTAATTACATGGTACCGATTCATCTTTTTTCAATCTCCCTGTTAAAATTAGCAAACTCCAAACAAAGCAAACAAACAAGAAGAACCTATAAGGAAATAGCATGTATTGTTCAATAATGTACCAAATATCAAGAAGAATTATCACTAATTGCAAAAGAATTGGCACTAAAAAGTGATAACTGGTAGCAAACTCACCCATAAATGTTTGAAAAAACACAAAATGGCGTTAGCTTCCACCCCATGCCCACCCTCCAACCTTATATAAGACAATTAGGTCTGGTAATAAGATACAAATCATCGCACTTGTTCCCCACAGAGCTCCTTCTACGAAGAGGCTAATGATCTATCTCATTTTCTACATCCACTCAGGAGATGGTAGCTTCTGGTAACAACAGTTTCAAAGGAAGAAGGGAGCAGAAAGTACTATATTAAATAGTGGCATGTAAGGTGCAATCAGGAACATGAGAAATGTGAAAGTCTTCCAGGCATAACTATTGGCAAAAAGAGTAATGCAGTCTATTTAATGCCATTGTAAACAAACATAGCACAACCTTCAGTGAACAAATTCTAATGAAATGTGAAAAATGGTGTTTAGCCAAAGGAATATAAAAGGAATACTTATCCCACAAATGGCACTCACGTTTAAAAGCCCAAGAATAAATGAATTACAAGTTTAACTAAGAGGGTTTAAAAATCTAAATAAAACAAAATTTGAAAAGTCAGAAAAATAAGAAAGGTCAAAGGAACTATTTTTAAATTAGGAAACTGAAATCTGGTGGAAATGAATGATCAAAGTTTTAAAAATTGTTTAAAAATAAATAAACAAATAAATGGGCAGAGCCAAAACACTAAATGAAAGGGAAGAAATAGAATATTTGGAAGTCAACCCAATTAGTTGAGGCTTACAAAATTACAACTTATTCTTGTTATGTTTTTCGATTTTGATTTTCTGTAGTAAGTTCCCATAAAAACTAGTAACTTCTAAATTTATCTCAAAATATTGGAAAAATTGAACAGACGAGAGATAGTTTTAAAATTGTGTTAGAAAAGTACCAGCCAGATGGTTACATGAACTAGAATAACATTCATGTTTTTCATGATTCGATGATTTCCATTATAATAAACTTTATTTTTTTGAATTTTCTGGACACAGAAGACAGAAATTCTTCTCAATACATTTTATAAGACCAGTAGGCCGGGCGCGGTGGCTCAAGCCTGTAATCCCAGCACTTTGGGAGGCCGAGACGGGCGGATCACGAGGTCAGGAGATCGAGACCATCCTGGCTAACACTATGAAACCCCGTCTCTACTAAAAAAAAATACAAAAAACTAGCCGGGCGAGGTGGCGGGCGCCTGTAGTCCCAGCTACTCGGGAGGCTGAGGCAGGAGAATGGCGTGAACCTGGGAGGCGGAGCTTGCAGTGAGCTGAGATCCGGCCACTGCACTCCAGCCCGGGCGACAGAGCGAGACTCCATCTCAAAAAAAAAAAAAAAAAAAGACCAGTAATGCCCCAATGGCAACAGATGAAAAAAAGTCACCATAAAACCATGAGGTCTTCAATCACGATATATATACACCCTAAACTGAAGTATTCTGTATATCTAAAGAAATAATTCACAATGATAATAAAGTTTATGAAAATACTGCAAGTTAATCATGCTATGGATACATTTTCAACAGAAAAGACTTCTTAGTACTTCACTATGCATAGAAAAGTCATTGAAATTTAATGACCTCTCATTTTAAAGAAATAAATCATTAAGAAAAATAATTATATAATTTCACTTCCTTAGTATGGTACACTGTCAATAGCAAGCATCATAAAAATACTGAAACATTGCAGGTCTTACCAATAAAAGGGCTTAAGAATGCAAGGTTATTTGTTTTAAATATTTTCTTGGATTTTAGTCATTGAAATAGAGTATGAATAAATCAATTAAACATACACATAACCATCAAGTAAGTACCGTTATAATTATTTGTCACTGGAGAGATTTTTGTAACCAAAACCCCAAGCAAATCTACTGAAACACACTAGGACTAAAAGGAGAATTATGTTGGGAAATCAAAAAAATGAAAAGTCAAAAGTATATCCTTTGTAGCATATGTGGCAAAACAATTTACACCATTAAGAATCTCATTTAGAGTAGTAGGTGAGTATTTCAGAAAACTAGGAACAACTGTTTGCTATGCAGGACCTCTAAGAAATGTCACAAAATGCCACTGGGAAACACACACAAACTTTGAGCAGGAAAAGAGACTGCCTTGCTCTTTTATGAAAAAAAAAAAAAAAAAAAAAATGCATGTTAAGAATGGGTACATTATCCCCAAATTAATCTTTAAATAGAATACATTTTAAGTAAAAACTCTAGAGGTATTTCATGTGATTAAGTGATTTTACAATTTATCTAATAACACACATTCATAACACAAATATCACAAGGAGAGCAAAAGAAAGGCCCCTGTCTTAACAAGTTTTGAAATTTCTAGTGTCTAAGTTCACCTTTACCTGAATTTCCCAAATTTTTCCACCCACCTGAGCAACATCTTGCTTGACTGCTAAATAATTCCGTTTATTTCAGTGTTTTTAGGAGATTTCCAGGCAACACTTATGTGTCCGTGATGTCATGTGTGACCTTTGGTCCAACCTGTGGGTTCATGCTTCTCCAGCATCCTCTCAAATAATCTCACCCCTGCATCTCAGCTAATCACCCTGGTGCATATATTCTTTCACTATCCAAAGGGAATTAATAAGCAGCTGGCATTGAGTCTGCATTCTATAATACACTTAACAGAATAATTGAGAGCTTTGGAAGGGATTTATAACATGGAAAGGTAAACTTTAAGTAATACATTTTCTAGCACTACCAAAATGTTGCTGCTATTTCAGTAAATGGAGACCCTATTGGCATTTTATTTGCTTAGACTTAGCCTGGCCTGCTGGTTTGCTGCTGGGACCTTTTCTTCAGGTTACATTCTGCATCATCAGCTCCTTTCTCCCTTATGTTTGACCATAAGCTCCTTACCTAAGGCTCACCAGAAGTAACTTTAAGCTCCCAAATAATGTTTCCAGAGATGATTGTCCCTCTTTCATTTAAATAAATAGTAATAAAAAAAATTGTTTAAATTACTTAGGTCTGTTGCTTCCTCAAATGAGCCTTAAATGCAGTATTTCCATAATTACTAATTCTATTGACATCCCTTAAAATGTAGCAATTACTATAGCATGGTATGTTATAAAAGAATTAGGAAGTGAACATGTAAAAATATGAAACCCAGAATAAAATGCAGATGAAACTTTATGTATTTTAACATGATTGAGGGTTTTCTAAGCCTGACTTCAAGAATAAAATGTATAAATTAAAATATTGATACATTTGACAATTTAAAATAGAAAACAAGCAAAACGAGAAGAAACAAAGAAAAAAAGGAACAAAAGGAGGGAGTGAAGGAAAGTAGGAAGAAGGGAAAAAGGGAATGAATAAAATAATAAAGATATATAAGGAAAACAAAAGAAAGAGGAGCAATTATTATTAAAATATTATTTAAAATGGGAAAAAATACTTAAAATGTATAAAAGACTAAGAACTAATATCTGTACATATAAAGAGCCTCAAAAACATAATTCATTTGTGCCTGAGGTTGCAATTTTTTGAATTTTCTCAATCAGACCTTGGCGATGACCTTGAGAAGTAGGATATAAATAATTCCTATGTGCTTAGCATTCCACTAATGGAACACTAGACATAAATGGGTTTTAAAAAACAATTTTCAATGAAGTGAAAAAGCAATTCTCAAAAGAAAAAATATATGTGACCAATAAATATATAAACTAATTAGTTCAGAAATGCCTAAAACACAAATACATTTTACCCTTCTTAGCATATTATGATAAAAAATAATGATAAATCCCAGTATGAGTCTATGTCTGGGGGAGCGTGCACACTCAAATATTCTAGAAGAAAATGTAAATTTTATATTTTTCACTGGGAAAAATTTAGAAAACTATTTCAATATATGCATTATGTATTATACAAATAGCCTGTGGGAATAATTGAAAATATGTTTTGTTTTGTTACAAAAATTTTTCAGGATCATTGTTTAGAAGAGCCAAATACAGCATGATGTAGATGTCCTGCAATTATAAGTCAAACACTAGATACTCAATGTAGTTGTCTGTATTACGAATCATTGAAGTATTTGGTTGATTCAGATGTACTTCTAATATATTTTCATTAGAAAAACTGGTCACAAAATAATTATGTCTTATCCTATTAGTACATGTAGCTATTTTCACTTTTTGATATAAATTTTCTACATTGAAAATTATTTTTAAAGTTAAAAGTTCAATTATTTCAATTCAGGACTATTTACACATTTACATATGCATATGTATGGTATGTCTAAATATTCATCTCTTATCAGCTTGTTACTGCTATTTTTAATTTGATTAATATCAGTTGATATATGAAACTTTGCATACATTTTTATGTACACCTTACTGAAGTCATGTCTCTCTTTAGGTTCAGGCAGCTGTGTGTGTAGTACCCCAAGGATTGTGGTCATAGTTGATTATATAATCACAGTTGTCTAAGAAATCCTCATGTAACATACAATCCCTCAAGTCTTAACTGTAGAAGCCCAGAGTATCAAGGATGGCATTGTATTGCTGTAACTCATATTTTCATGCTAGCTGTCATATTGCCAACAAAGCCCAGAACATCCTTAAATTTAAAATGGTAAAATTAACACAGGTTTTCAAAAGCAGACTCTGAGTGAAGGATCAAAGGGAAAGTTTTGGAGGTGGAGAAGTTAGAAAGTGGGCCAGAGAAAGGAAGGCATCCCACAAAGGTGTATTAATAAGGTGCGCTGGTGACAACTAGCATCAGCGGTGGTACTGTCTCACCTCTGTGTCTTTTAGTAATGTCTACTGGCTGAGCCAATCCTAAATTCTTAGACTCTGGCCTTCCCTTGAATTAGTAAATGCCTCTGTGGATAGCTGCAGATCCTAAGCTGCCGTATAAAAGATTCTCCCCTTCTTTGGTTGCTTCTGAAGTTCTCTTAAGCCTTTAAACATACGATTTTCATAATTTATCCAGTTTTTCCTGCTTATTTGAATGAAAGCATTAGCCTGCCATAGACTATACCATCCTACCCATATGCAGAAGCTTAATCAATATTTTCATCCTACTTAGGCTAATTGGGAACTTGTGTCTGTCTTCTGATTTTATAAGACATACTGAAATTGTCTTCATTTATTTTTTGTGGCATATTCCTTAAACTAGTTTAACCATATTTATTGAATTCATGACCATAGGTTAAATTTACCAATTTGTAAGTAGCTTATAATAAGGCTAATAGGCCGGGCTCGGTGGCTCAAGCCTGTAATCCCAGCACTTTGGGAGGCCGAGACGGGCGGATCACGAGGTGAGGAGATCGAGACCATCCTGGCTAACAAGGTGAAACCCCGTCTCTACTAAAAAATACAAAAAACTAGCCGGGCGCGGTGGTGGGCGCCTGTAGTCCCAGCTACTTGGGAGGCTGAGGCGGGAGAATGGCGTTAACCCGGGAGGGGGAGCTCGCAGTGAGCTGAGATCCGGCCACTGCACTCCAGCCCGGGTGACAGAGCAAGACTCCGTCTCAAAAAAAAAAAAAAAAAAAAAAATAAGGCTAATAAATGGATTTGTGCAGTATGCTTGCCTTTTTTTCTAGCAATTTTTTTTAAGTTGTTAAATTTCACTCTCTAAAACAAAGCAATTCAAAGCAGATTATCCCACTTCTTCATAGCTATGAACCATTGATGACATATTTTATTGAATGTTAGTTGTTGCTTGGTGGTTTTGTTGATTATGGAATATTCAACACTGTTCTCACTACTTCATCTCAAAGGGTTTTGAATCAGCCCTGCCAATAGCACTCCTTTGTTATGGATAATTCTCCATGCGTCATCCTGTGACGCATCCTCTGTCTTCCAATATGTGGATCAAGAAACCCAATTGTTGCACACTCAGTTTAACATTTGAACCATAACAACCTTACTACCCATACCTTTAGATTTTTCCATACTAAGACTGCTTCCTATGCACATGCTAACTTTTTTTCCTGGTCTTTCATGAACACATCCCAAAGTCTCTTGTTTTGTCCTACAATTTTTTTTCCAGATCAGGCTCCATGCACTTCAGAAATCCCTCTTGCAGATTGTTCATTCTCTGTAAGTTAAAAAAGTTACCTCCTCAATTTTGAGAAACAAAATTATGTTACTTCCATAGGAAAGTGTGGCTGCAAATAATTGTGAAAGGTGTGAGAAAATTAAATTTCTTGCAGCATTTAAGCTAACAAACTAGCCTCCCATACATAGTTTCATGAAAACACAAGATTCCTGAATCAAAGTCAAAGACTGTGAGACTCACAGGAAGAGCAGTGGTGTAATTGCAGGCAGGATGATCAGTGTTCATGCTGGCTCCTTGCTCCCCAAGAGTTACACAGAGGCCCAGCCCGGATATGTGGTGGGCAGTATTTCTGTAAAAGAACACTGAACTAGGGTATTTACCACTTTTACAGTGAATAAAAACAAGCATCATCTTTCTTGCCTAATCCTTCAAGTTTGGTCCATGGAAACACAACCCTGAGGCAGGGTCCAGATCAAAACCAGCCCCATCTTGCTTTCTGGGAATAATGAGCAAGAATGAGCAGAGACACTCAAGGTTCCTGGCAGATGGCAACTTCCATGAAGTTCTTCTAGTTCCACAGGCTGAGACGGGGGAATTAGGAAGAAGGTCCTCCCTCTGAGCTAGAGTATGCTTTTCTCCTACACTTTGAGGGTGAACAATTGGATTTTTAAAGGAAAATTCACCAATATAAAGACATTAAGTAATCTGCCTATGACTACAAAGCTACAAGTAGTCAGGCAAGGAATAAACCCCAGCATTTCTTAACCTTTATCCTCCACTGTCTCCAAAACTAAATCTGTATGAGAGAATAGAATAAATATAGAAAAAGAAGAGGCAGAAAGCCACATTAAATCATTTCTTTTTGTCTTGATTTTTACTCCGACATTACTTCTACTTTCCGTATCCTCTCAAGTTTCTGACAACTTTTGACCTTGGCTGACTCCTCTCCTAAAAGAGAAAATTATGGGCGGGCAGAGCAAGATGGCCGAATAGGAACAGCTCCAGTCTCCAACTCCTGGCATGAGCGACACAGAAGACTGGTGATTTCTGCATTTTCAACTGAGGTACTGGGGTCATCTCACTGGGGAGTGCCGGACAATTGGTGCTGGTCAGCTGCTGCAGCCCTACCAGCGAGAGCTGAAGCAGGGCTAGGCATCGCCTCACCTGGGAAGCGCAAGGGAGAAGGGAATCCCTTTTCCTAGCCAGGGGAACTGAGACACACAACACCTGGAAAATCGGATAACTCCCACCCCAATACTGTGCTTTAAGCAAACGGGCACACCAGGAGAATATATCCCACACCTGGCCGGGAGGGTCCCATGCCCACAGAGCCTCCTTCATTGCTAACACAACAGTCTGCGATCTAACCACAAGGCATCAGCGAGGCTGGGGGGGGGGGGCGCTTGCCATTGCTGAGGTTTAAGTAGGTAAACAAAGCCGCTGGGAAGCTCGAACTGGGTGGAGCTCACAGCAGCTCAAGGAAATCTGCCTGTCTCTGTAGACTCCACCTCTGGGGACAGAGCACAGCTAAAAAACAACAGGGGAAGCAGCAGAGGCCTGTGCAGACCCAAACGACGCTGTCTGACAGCTTTGAAGAGAGCAGTGGATCTCCCAACACGCAGGCTGAGATCTGAGAACTGACAGACTGCCTGCTCAAGTGGGTCCCTGACCCCAGAGTAGCCTAACTGGGAGACATCCCCCACTAGGGGCAGTCTGACACCTCACACCTCAGAGGGTGGAGTACACCCCTGAGAGGAAGTTTCCAAAGTAAGAATCAGACAGGTACACTTGCTGTTCAGCAATATTCTATCTTCTGCAACTCTGCTGCTGATACCCACGCAAACAGGGTCTGGAGTGGACCTCAAGCAATCTCCAACAGACCTACAGCTGAGAGTCCTGACTATTAGAAGGAAAAGTATCAAACAGGAAGAACACTTATACCAAAACCCCATCAGTACGTCACCATCATCAAAGACCAGAGGCAGATAAAACCACAAAGATGGGGAAGAAGCAGGGCAGAAAAGCTGGAAATTCAAAAAATAAGAGCGCATCTCCCCCTGCAAAGGAGTGCAGCCCATCGCCAGCAACGGATCAAAGCTGGTCAGAGAATGACTTTGACGAAATGAGAGCAGAAGGCTTCAGTCCATCAAACTTCTCAGAGCTAAAGGAGGAATTACGTACCCAGCACAAAGAAACTAAAAATCTTGAAAAAAGAGTGGAAGAATTGATAGCTAGAATAATTAATGCAGAGAAGATCATAAATGAAATGACAGAGATGAAAACCATGACACGAGAAATACGTGACAAATGCACAAGCTTCAGTAACCGACTTGATCAACTGGAAGAAACAGTATCAGCGATTGAGGATCAAATCAATGAAATGAAGCGAGAAGAGAAACCAAAAGACAAAAGAAGAAAAAGAAATGAACAAAGCCTGCAAGAAGTATGGGATTATGTAAAAAGACCAAATCTACGTCTGATTGGGTGCCTGAAAGTGAGGGGGAAAATGGAACCAAGTTGGAAAACACTCTTCAGGATATCATCCAGGAGAACTTCCCCAACCTAGTAGGGCAGGCCAACATTCAAATTCAGGAAATACAGAGAACGCCACAAAGATACTCCTCCAGAAGAGCAACTCCAAGACACATAATTGCCAGATTCACCAAAGATGAAATGAAGGAAAAAATCTTAAGGGCAGCCAAAGAGAAAGGTCGGGTTACTCACAAAGGGAAGCCCATCAGAATAACAGCAGACCTCTTGGCAGAAACTCTACAAGCCAGAAGAGAGTGGGGGCCAATATTCAACGTTCTTAAAGAAAAGAATTTTAAACCCAGAATTTCATATCCAGCCAAACTAAGTTTCATAAGTGAAGGAGAAATAAAATCCTTTACAGATAAGCAAATGCTTAGAGATTTTGTCACCACCAGGCCTGCCTTACAGGAGACCCTGAAGGAAGCCCTAAGCATGGAAAGGAACAACCGGTACCAGCCATTGCAAAAACATGCTAAAATGTGAAGACAATCGAGGCTAGGAAGAAACTGCATCAACTAAGGAGCAAAATAACCAGTTATTATCATAATGGCAGGATCAAGTTCACACATAACAATATTAACCTTAAATGTTAATGGACTAAATGCTCCAATTAAAAGACACAGACTGGCAAACTGGATCAAGAGTCAAGACCCATCAGTCTGCTGTATTCAGGAGACCCATCTCACATGCAGAGACATACATAGGCTCAAAATAAAGGGATGGAGGAAGATCTACCAAGCAAATGGAAAACAAAAAAAGGCAGGGGTTGCAATCCTAGTCTCTGATAAAATAGACTTTCAACCATCAAAGATCAAAAGAGACAAAGAAGGCCATTACATAATGGTAAAGGGATCAATTCAACAGGAAGAGCTAACTATCCTAAATATATATGCACCCAATACAGGAGCACCCAGATTCATAAAGCAAGTCCTTAGAGACTTACAAAGAGACTTAGACTCCCATACAATAATCATGGGAGACTTCAACACTCCACTGTCAACATTAGACAGATCAACGAGACAGAAGTTAACAAGGATATCCAGGAATTGAACTCATCTCTGCACCAAGCAGACCTAATAGACATCTATGGAACTCTCCACCCCAAATCAACAGAATATACATTCTTCTCAGCACCACATCGCACTTATTCCAAAATTGATCACATAATTGGAAGTAAAGCACTCCTTAGCAAATGTAAAAGAACAGAAAGTATAACAACCTGTCTCTCAGACCACAGTGCAATCAAACTAGAACTCAGGACTAAGAAACTCAATCAAAACCGCTCAACTACATGGAAACTGAACAACCTGCTCCTGAATGACTGCCGGGTACATAACAAAATGAAGGCAGAAATAAAGATGTTCTTTGAAACCAATGAGAACACAGATACAACATACCAGAATCTCTGGGACACATTTATAGCAGTGTGTAGAGGGAAATTTATAGCACTAAATGTCCACAAGAGAAAGCTGGAAAGATCTAAAATTGACACTCTAACATCACAATTAAAAAAACTGGAGAAGCAAGAGCAAACACATTCAAAAGCTAGCAGAAGGCAAGAAATAACTAAGATCGGAGCAGAACTGAAGGAGATAGAGACACAAAAAACCCTCCAAAAAATCAATGAATCCAGGAGTTGGCTTTTTGAAAAAATCAACAAAATTGACAGACTGCTAGCAAGACTAATAAAGAAGAAAAGAGAGAAGAATCAAATAGATGCAATAAAAAATGATAATGGGATATCACCACGGACCCCACAGAAATACAAACTACCATCTGAGAATACTATAAACACCTCTACGCAAATCAACTAGAAAATCTAGAAGAAATGGATAATTTCCTGGACACTTACACTCTCCCAAGACTAAACCAGGAAGAAGTTGAATCCCTGAATAGACCCATAGTAGGCTCTGAAATTGAGGCAATAATTAATAGCCTACCAACCAAAAAAAGTCCAGGACCAGATGGATTCACAGCTGAATTCTACCAGAGGTACAAAGAGGAGCTTGTACCATTCCTTCTGAAACTATTCCAATCAATTGAAAAAGAGGGAATCCTCCCTGACTCATTTTATGAGGCCAACATCATCCTGATACCAAAGCCTGGCAGAGACACAACAAAAAAAGAGAATTTTAGACCAATATCCTGATGAACATCGATGCAAAAATCCTCAATAAATACTGGCAAACTGGATTCAGCAGCACATCAAAAAGCTTATCCACCATGATCAAGTGGGCTTCATCCCTGGGATGCAAGGCTGGTTCAACATTCGCAAATCAATAAACGTAATCCAGCATATAAACAGAACCAAAGACAAGAACCACATGATTATCTCAATAGATGCAGAAAAGGCTTTTGACAAAATTCAACAGCCCTTCATGCTAAAAACGCTCAATAAATTCAGTATTGATGGAACGTACCTCAAAATAATAAGAGCTATTTATGACAAACCCACAGCCACTATCATACCGAATGGGCAAAAACTGGAAAAATTCCCTTTGAAAACTGGCACAAGACAGGGATGCCCTCTCTCACCACTCCTATTCAACATAGTGTTGGAAGTTCTGGCTAGGGCAATCAGGCAAGAGAAAGAAATCAAGGGTATCCAGTCAGGAAAAGAAGAAGTCAAATTGTCCCTGTTTGCAGATGACATGATTGTATATTTAGAAAACCCCATTGTCTCAGCCCAAATCTCCTTAAGCTGATAAGCAACTTCAGCAAAGTCTCAGGATACAAAATCAATGTGCAAAAATCACAAGCATTCTTACACACCAGTAACAGACAAACAGAGAGCCAAATCATGAATGAACTTTCATTCACAATTGCTTCAAAGAGAATAAAATACCTAGGAATCCAACTTACAAGGGATGTAAAAGACCTCTTCAAGGAGAACTACAAACCACTGCTCAGTGAAATAAAAGAGGACACTAACAAATGGAAGAACATACCATGCTCATGGATAGGAAGAATCAATATTGTGAAAATGGCCATACTGCCCAAGGTTATTTATAGATTCAATGCCATCCCCATCAAGCTACCAATGGCTTTCTTCACAGAACTGGAAAAAACGGCTTTAAAGTTCATATGGAACCAAAAAAGAGCCCGCATTGCCAAGACAATCCTAAGTCAAAAGAACAAAGCTGGAGGCATCACGCTACCTGACTTCAAACTATACTACAAGGCTACAGTAACCAAAACAGCATGGTACTGGTACCACAACAGAGATATAGACCAATGGAACAGAACAGAGTCCTCAGAAATAATACCACACATCTACAGCCATCTGATCTTTGACAAACCTGAGAGAAACAAGAAATGGGGAAAGGATTCCCTATTTAATAAATGGTGCTGGGAAAATTGGCTAGCCATAAGTAGAAAGCTGAAATTGGATCCTTTCCTTACTCCTTATACGAAAATTAATTCAAGATGGATTAGAGACTTAAATGTTAGACCTAATACCATAAAAACCCTAGAAGAAAACCTAGGTAATACCATCCAGGACATAGGCATGGGCAAGGACTTCATGTCTAAAACACCAAAAGCAATGGCAGCAAAAGCCAAAATTGACAAATGGGATCTCATTAAACTAAAGAGCTTCTGCACAGCAAAAGAAACTACCATCAGAGTGAACAGGCAACCTACGGAATGGTAGAAAATTTTTGCAATCTACTCATCTGACAAAGGGCCAATATCCAGAATCTACAAAGAACTCAAACAAATTCACAAGAAAAAAACAAACAACCCCATGCAAAAGTGGGCAAAGGACATGAACAGACATTTCTCAAAAGAAGACATTCATACAGCCAACAGACACATGAAAAAATGCTCATCATCACTTGCCATCAGAGAAATGCAAATCAAAACCACAATGAGATACCATCTCACACCAGTTAGAATGGCAATCATTCAAAAGTCAGGAAACAACAGGTGCTGGAGAGGATGTGGAGAAATAGGAACACTTTTACACTGTTGGTGGGATTGTAAACTAGTTCAACCATTATGGAAAACAGTATGGCAATTCCTCAAGGATCTAGAACTAGAAGTACCATATGACCCAGCCATCCCACTATTGGGTGTATACCCAAAGGATTATAAATCTTGCTGCTCTAAAGACACATGCACACGTATGTTTATTGCGGCACTATTCACAATAGCAAAGACTTGGAATCAACCCAAATGTCCATCTGTGACAGACTGGATTAAGAAAATGTGGCACATATACACTATGGAATATTATGCAGCCATAAAAAAGGATGAGTTTGCATCCTTTGTAGGGACATGGATGCAGCTGGAAACCATCATTCTTAGCAAACTATCATAGAACAGAAAACCAAACACCGCATGTTCTCACTCATAGGTGGGAACTGAACAATGAGATCACCTGGACTCGGGAAGGGGAACATCACACATCGGGGCCTATCATGGGGAAGGGGGAGGGGGGAGGGATTGCATTGGGAGTTATACCTGATATAAATGACAAATTGGTGGGTGCTGACGAGTTGATGGGTGCAGCACACCAACAAGGAAAAGTATACGTATGTAACAAACCTGCACGTTATGCACATGTACCCTAGAACTTAAAGTACAATAAAAAACATACAAACAAACAAACAAAAAACAACAAAAAAAGAGAAAATTATATTATGGCTCCAGAACATTTGCTGCCACCCATACGTCACTCACAACCAATTTAGTAACTGATATTAATATCTGCTACATGTGCAGATGTGGACTTGTCGGCAACATATGTATTATCAGGCTTTCGACTTAGGGAGAATCAAAATGATCTTACCGGGGCATGTGAAATATACCTATTTCATTGTTGGGTAGTTTATAAACATAGTGAAAACCATTTTATTTTGATATCTTATCTACTTTTAACTCCTAAAAGTAATGTTTCTAATATTGTCTGAAAGAAATTTTGAGGGACCTAACCAGTTATTTGGTGCAATTACCATCAATGTCAGCACATGCTCCTATAGCACATGCTAATTATTAAGTTTATTATAATTTTCTAAGTGAGAAAGAGTGCAATATATTTAAAGATATTTTAATAGTTAAACATTTTACTTTTTGGTGAGAATTTGGTAAAATGTTTAATAGTTAAACATTTTACTTTTTGGTGAGCAATAGATTTCTGAATACCTCTTTTGTATCTGGCCATTGTTACTATGTTTTATGGAAAGACTGATGCTCCCCTGTACTTTGGCAATTATCTTTCTTGCAGTCTCATCCTTGTGAAACATCCTTCTGATGTCAACTGATTGCAGTTTTCAGTGTGTGGTTCCTGTGTTTGAGGTTTCTGGAAATCATGATCATTCTCATAACTACTGCCTGCATTCTATTATCTGGACCTCTAGTGAACAATTTGTCATCTATTTAGAAATGTTGGTGGTTCCATAAGGACTTCTAATACCTCTAACTAAAAGCATTCTGAATTATATAGAGAATTTTGGGCCAGGAGTGGGATGTTGTAGATAAAGGCCCTAAAATGTAAAACAAGCTGATTTAAGGTTTTCTCTGGAGTGTATCCTTTAACTTTGAAACTTTGAACTGCAGTTGTCTTTACAAATGTGCTGTATCTTATAGCGCATCTCAATTCCTTGATCAGATAAAATTTTTACTATCTCAAACATAATAATAATAATAATAATACTTCCTGGAACAATGATGTTGTTATTCTTGACCCTGTCAAGAGAATCTTCATACATCTATCAAGTGAGAGGGAAATTCACTGTGTCCCTGAATTCCATGTGACTTGGCAGCTGCAGGCCTCTTCCTTAGGGCAGGGGAAGACAGCTCTGGCCATGTCTCTCCCACTGACATTCTTCCCACTGTTGTGAAAATTTAACGTTCTTTCTATCAGAACGTTTGAGTGTTATGGACTAAAAACTTTTTATCCTGAAAATGTAAATGTGAAGTTCATAAACTCCATATAAAGTTTTTTAAAAAGAATAAATGTGTTAGATCTTCTATTTTGGGGAGTAGTTTTCCATTTTTACAGAGGGAAACAAAACTCACAAGTTAATTAAACTGAATCATTTAGCAGAAAGAAGAGTAAACTTTTCTGAAAAAAACATTAAAATTGTCAGTGTAACAAAATTTTCTCCAATAAAAAAGTAATCAATTCAAAATTATGAACACGATTATGTTTACAAAAATGGTTACGAGGTGTGCCCTGGAGAAATATTCAGCTATTGAAAATTCCCTTCAGTTACCAATCTCTATAAATGTAGGAGAATTAGGTCAACCAGATGTCAATGGAAATCTGTGCTTCCACAATCACTCTGATTATAGCCACAAGGCAACTTTGTCCTGGAATCTATATTTATTAACAGTCTTAATACGTAAGCTAAGAGACTCCCACTAGAATTGGTTTTACTCAGATTTCTTGAGGAAATAAGTGCTTTAAAATATTTAACTGAATATATTTTGGAATAGTTTTTCTGTTACTAGGCATATCACCATTACCACACGCATGACACAATTAGGGCATGGTTTAACCTGTTTTATATCCATGGACAAGCCTAACATCAGTTAGTGACCAGCTACTACTAAAGGATACTAGGTAGAAAACCTATCCATCTAAAAGCCTAAACAGTGCTGAGAATTATTTGCTTTCTATTTAAAGTTAATGTAATAAAATAGTTTTTCCTCCTTCTTGAAATCTAATCTAGAATATCAAAAGTAATAAAAAATAATTGATTTCAGTGAAATTAGAAAGAATCAAGCAATAAACTGTAGGAAACTTTTAATAACAAAACATTATTCAGGGAGTATCTGAAAAAAAAATACTGAAAGAAACAGTCAGATGGGAAAAGGAATATAAGGGCACAGAGAATAAATAGAAGTGTATTTAAAAAGAAGAAATTGATTTATTAAACCATTTGCTTCCAAGAGATCAAGTAAAATAAGACTATAAGAGATATTGTTGAATCTGGTAATTCAGTGAAGGGATATGAATAGATGCAGATCAAAGTAAGTTAAAGAGTCAGTAATGATAGTTCAACTTTAGCAACATGAGATAAGTTTATGTAGGATTTCGGTAAATCTTTAGAAATATTGTGCAACTAGAAGTTTTTTAAGAGTACACTCTGTATCTTGTAAAAAAAGAAAAGAACATACCTAGTTATTGAAAGAGAATTGGGAGCCACAGAAGAAAACGCAGACTGTGTTATACATAGTGATGGCTTTAAATACACCTGAAAGAAAACATGACGGTTAAAGTAGGAAATGAGAAACCTTCATAAAAGATAGAACCATTAGCAGAATCTAGAAAGACATCTGTCTGGTGACTCAAAAAGACAAAGAAGATTTTTGCTGCTGTCTAGGCTATAGGTTAAATACAATAAAATGTACCATGAGAAATCCAAACTCTGATCTTGTATATTATGTTGGTCTGAAGTTTGAATTTATATTGCTTATCTGGAGAAAAAATCTGAAAACTATGGAACGTATATAAAACTTAAAAGCCAGGAAACGAGAAAGCAGAAGATACTCCCTAAGCCCAGCAGTACAGGATCCCTTAACCATTCACACAAAACCACATCACTGAATTAGCTCTAATGGTGACTAATTGCAGAGCAACAACAAAATCAAAATTCGTTCTTTTATTGTTTTTGAGAAAAATTCAAAAACAATAAAATAAGCGAATATACTAAGTGTTGGACATATTAGAATAAGAAAACTAACTAATAAAAACATTAAAGAGGCCGGGAGTGGTGGCTCACACCTGTAATCCCAGCACTTTGGGAGGCCGAGGTGGGTGGATCACCTGAGTTCAGGAGTTCAAGACCAGCCTGGCCGATATGGTAAAACCCCGTCTCTACTAAAAATACAAAAATTAGTCAGGTGTGGTGGCTCACACCTGTAGTCCCAGCTACTTCAGAGACTGAGGCAGAAGAATCACTTGAACCCAGGAGGCAAAGGTTGCGGTGAGCTGAGATCCCACCACTGTGCTCCAGCCTGGGCGACAGAGCGAGACTCCATCTTAAAAATATAGAAAGAAAGAGAAAAGAAAAAAATGTTAAAGACTGAAAATGGCATTCCTAAAATATCAACAATGAACATTTTACAAATTCTACAGTAGCCATGAATTACAGGCATGCTTCATCATGCCTGGCAGGTGATCTGCCTGCCTCAGCCTCCCAAAATGCTGGGATTACAGGTGTGAGCTTCCACACCCGGCCCTAATCTAAAATTTAGCAGCAACCAAAGAACTCATCAATAGAGAAAAGGACAACTGATTTTTGGTGAGAGAGTACTGTGGCACTTTCATCCATCTGCTTACCATCTTTCATTTTCTAGGGCAGTGGCAGCAGCCAGGGGAAGGGTTTCCTGTGTTTCTGGTGCTGTTTGCTGGTTCCAGGGCAGTGAAAAGGTCTTTGTTCTTAAAATGCTGTGGTTTTGTATTTTGACATGTCTGCTGTTTCCCTGAGGAACTAGCACAGAGGCTGATCTTTGTTTTGCTGCTCCTTCCCTCTACCCAGGGCAGTGATAGTGTCTGTCAAAAGATATAGATACATATTTTCTGTACCCACCTGGGCCAAGAGATGGCAGATGGGGCAAGTGGTATGAAGGCTCAAGCGTGCTGAGCAGGAGAAGGCAAGGAAGTAGGTCTCTTGTGGAATTAAGGGCTCTGAAGAAAGGGTGTGATGCATATGCCCTGGACTGGATGCATGCTCAGAAAGGATCTGAGAAGACGTAGACCTGCATGTCTGGCAGAGATATGGGCTTTGTTCAAGCAAAGTGTGAAGGAAAAGGAAGCGCCGTAGGCAGCCTGCTTAGCATTGAGCAGCGTTCCAGCTCAGCTGTATTAGAACCAAACTGTAATGACATAATGACAAGCAGAGTAGTGTTCTCTCTCTCTCTCCCTCTCTCCAGGCATTTAAGAAAATCTGTCTCAGGTCTGGTCAGTGGCTGACCACTCAGATAATGGAGCAGACTTCTGTGAATCCGGATGACAATAGCTATAGTCGTTGCAATAAAAGTTTGGAAAAGGTCTAAAACAAATGTATGACTGCAGACCTGAACAACCAGAAACAGTAAATTTTCAGAAAGAGGGAAAATCTGATTTTCAGAGTTAGGACATTATAAAATTCAAATGCTCAGTTTTCAACAATAAAAGTAATAGTCAGACAAATAAACAAAAATATGGCCAATTTAAAGGAAAAGTAGAAATTGCCAGAAACTGTTTCTGAGGATAACCAGACATTAAAATTATGAGATAAAACTTTAAACCAACTTTCACAAATATGCTCAAAATGCTAAAGAAAACCATGGACCAAAAGCGAAAAGAAATCTATAAAATGATATATGAACACAATGAGTTTATTGATAAGAGAAAGAAATGATAAAAATGATTCAAGTGGAAATTATGGAGCTGAAAATTATAAAAAATGAATTTAAAAAATGTACTAGAGGTGTTTAACAGAAGATCTGAACAGAAAGAAAAAGGAATCAGTGAATGTGAAGACTAGATAAATGATCCAGCTTGAGGAACAGAAGGAAAAGAGAATGAAGAAAATTAAACAGAGGCTAGGGAACCTGTGAGTGCCACCAAGGACACCAACACACATGTTACTGGAATTTCAGAAGAAAGAGAAAAAGGGGTAGAAAGAATATTTGAAAAAATAATAGCAGAAAATGTCCCCAGTTAGATAAAATACATGAATCTAGCTATCCACAAAGCTCAATAAATTTCAACTTTAAATAAATCCACACATGTTTTCAGGTTAAAATAATCATACCAATTCTGGAGTTCTGTGTGACTTCCTGCATTATTAAGGAATGCTGTTTGGCATAATTTAAAATAATACGTAAGGAAACAACATTTTAAACAAATTGATATAATGAGGAACCACTGATTGATCCCTCAAATTCTACCTTTACTTCTCTGACTTCTTAAATTTATCATGTCCTCTTGAAACCAAATTAACTGAATTCTGAGAAGAGTGACTTGGTTGATCTCCTGTTTATGCAAATATATGAATTTAAAATATTCCTGCACTCTTCACCTTTTGAAATAATCTTTAGTTGGAAAAAGCATCACCATGGCGTAAATGGATTCACTGACATGAGTACCCCACTAAAACCTAACCCTTCACCCCTGAGAATAAAAATCTGAGAAGACTTTTAGGGTGGCCCTAAGCAAAAAAGGATCTTAAGGTTCATAGAGAGGTACATTTTATGCTATCATTACCACCGGGGGGGTCCTGTTTCTCAGGTACAGTGTAGCTTTACAAGGATCCCTACTTCATTTTCCTAACGCCAGCTTTTCCTGGCTCACATCACTTCATATCAGGAAGGCCAGCATGCTATCAGAGTTTTATATTTTGTCCTCACACAAAGTCTGTTAACCCATGTTCACTTATCTAAATTTACTGACTCCAAATATTTCATTTTTACTAGTTAAAACCAATGTTTCCCTCATCCCACATACTAAATTCTTCTTTTGATTAATACTACCAATACAAGTGACCTTATCTTACTTAATGTTACCCTGTAGACATTTGGAAATAATATGCATTCTTCTTAGATTAAATGAGGTCCTGAGATTAAGGTACAATTTGGCTAAAAGGGGCAGAAAAGGCCTCACTTAACATGTGCATACAATTATTAGACAAAACAAGAGTGAACAAAATTTGCATCCATTTTATGAGATATTACTAAACCATCCTACTTATTTTATTTGACAATTTTAAAACTTCTGCATTAAATATCCAAATTAATATGGGTATGTGCTAAGATACATAATTGTTCACAGGAAAAATGACTAAATTGTATCTACTTCTAAGAAGTAAGTTTTAAATAATTTTAATACAATTGCCCCTTAATTTCTCTCTTTTACATTTTCCAAAATAACATATACATTGATAGAAAAAAGAGCCATTTAAAACTATCATATAAAATTATATATTTCTAGCATTATACTTAAGACATGCATTCAATAAAATGATTAGAATGAATACTTTCATCAGATAATACGTGCTTCTCAATCTCCATATCTTTTGCACATTCAATAATTTCTACATGTATTCTTTGATAACGAAAAACATAAACTTTATTATAAAAAATGCTTTATTATAAAATAGCAGCACTGATGCCACTTTATGCTTATTATCCTGGATTCTCTGAGGTGTGGCTGCAGCAGATCATAATAATGACATGCAGAGGCCAGACAATGAGAGCTCCTTGGGGATTATATTTTTCAGGCATATTTTTATAGCCACCTGGAATTCTTTGACACTTACTGCCCAGAAATCAAAGATTCTCTGTCCTTAGTTTTTTTTTTTTTTCTTTGAGATGAAGTCTCGCTCTGTCGCCAGGTTAGAGGGCAGTGGCACGATCTCGGCTCACTGTAACCTCCGCCTCCCAGGTTCAAGCCATTCTCCCGCCTCAGCCTCCCGAATAGCTGGGACTACAGGCACCCGCCACCTCGCCCGGCTAGTTTTTTGTATTTTTTTAGTAGAGACGGAGTTTCACCATGTTAGCCAGGATGGTCTCGATCTCCTGACCTCGTGATCCGCCCGTCTTGGCCTCCCAAAGTGCTGGGATTCTGTCTTTACTTTGTTTAGTGATACTGTCTTACCTTACTTCTCTTGATCCAACATAAAATTTCTTATAGCCTCTTTAAATGGTTTAAGATGACATATGAAAATGAAATCACTTACTGGAAATGTCTTTAGGAAACATTAAGTAATTTAACCAACTTCATTTAAAGTCAGAATAATTATAATACTTCCTAAATATAATAAATATTTTCTGAGTTGATGCCTTTGTATTTCACTTATATATGTGTATGTGTGTGTATATATATACTATATATATATGTACACACTGTGTATATATATACTATATATATATATATACACACACATACACATATAGTCTCAAGATTTTGATGAATGCATACTCTCATCACCAGAAAAAAAGGGCATCATACCAGAAAATTCATACTATAAACAGGATTATCTTCCAAGTGCTCCAGCTGTCAATAATTCTCCTTCACAATCTTGCACAGAAATGATTTAATAATTCTCCAGGAAAAGTAAATTTTGCCTTCCATCTTCTACTGAATATGTAATAGATTAACCCAGGAGAATATTCTCACACTAACACTGAAAGGAAATCTTTGCTTACCCAATGTCCTCATTCCATAAACATATATGGAGATCCCATTTCTCACCTGCCTCTAATGACATTATTTACTTTTGACACTTTTGACTCTATGATATTATTTGTACTTCGCCATTATTCATTCTTTGAAAACATGTAATACATTAAAATATGCATTTATTTTAAAAATTTATACCAAATATATCAATATATTATGTTTTTGGATTTAGCTTCTTGTTACTGAGAACTGCACACCCAGTACAAATGGGTTCATCTAACTGTCCCACACTAAGAGACTAGATCAAACTCTAGGATGGCTGCTGTCAGTTCCAGGCCATGCCCTCAGATGATTCCAGCTCCCTTAACATGCCAGGTCTGTTCCAACCAAAACCTGACTCTAGGCCCTTGACGTTTATCTTAGAACATTTACATTAGTAAACATGAAACGTACATTCTGAAGTACTAGAATGCACTCGTAACCTTTCTCTGCTCTTTGAGATGCAAATCTTTTGCAATCCAAAATTTTTTTTTAAGGACTTGGAAGCATTCCTTATAAATGTCATCATCAAGAAGGATAGAACCTCTGTCCTGAAGTCTTTGTGGGAGGGTTGGAAACTGACTTTGATAAATGCCGGTTAGCAGACATTGACGACCTAATCACACTGACAGACATTCCCCCCTTAATATCTTTCAGTACTTTTTATTTAGTGTATCCCAGTGTTTATAAAATACTCATCTCTTGTTTCAGTCACGTTGAGGTTAGACATTGTAAAGAATAGGCTTCAACTTTTTGAAAGTAGGAATTTGAACTCTCTGAATATGGAATCTGATATCATTTCTTTGGGAGATGATTATTTATAATTCTGTTGTCTCTCCAAGTCTTCTGAGCAACTACAAAAGTATTTGCATAACACCACCCCTGGAAGCTAGAGATAACATCTCCCTAAAGATAGAGTCCTGACAACACTCTGAGGTAATGAAATCTCCCTCCTTTTTCTACTTACATTCCAGGGTAGTTCACTTAATTGCACTAAAATCTTATAGGATATGCCCTGCTAAGTTTTAGACTTGCTTGGGACCTGCAGTCCCCTTCTCCTTTCTGATTTCTCCTCTTTAGAATGCAAACATCTATCATATGCTTGTCCCACCCTTGCATTTTGGGATTTACAGATCTGTTATCTGTTTTCACAGGTTCACAGCTAGAGAAAAATTTTGCCTCAGGATGAATAATGCCTTCATATCACTCATAATTGATTTTGATGATACTTAGATGAGACATTCACTTAAATTTGATGCTAGAATGGGTTAAGCATCAAATGGGTCTGTTGAGAATACGTAAATGCATTTTGCATGTGAGGACACAAACTTTGTGGGGTCAGAGGATTAAGTGGTATGGGATGAATTGTGTCCCTTCAAAATTCCTATGTTCAAGTCCTAACTCCCAGTACTTCAGAATGTGAATGTATTTGGAGATAAGGTCTTTAAAGACCTAAGTTATAACTTAGTGAATAAGTTATAACTAAGTGACTAAGTTATAATGAGTTCATTAGGGTGAACTGTAATACAATATGACTAGTGTGCTTATAAGAAGATGATATTAAGATGTAGACATGTACAAAAGGAAGACCATGTGAAGATGTAGGGGGGAAATGGCCATCTATAAGCCAAAGGGAGAGAACTCAGAAGACACCAGCCCTGCTGACATCTTGGTGTCAAATTTCTAGCCTCTAGAACTGTGAGAGAAAAAAAGAATTCTGCTGTTTGAGCCACGTGATCTGTGGTATATTGTCATTACAGCTATAGCAATCTAATGCAATATTTAAGAAGTTCTGATAGTTCATAAAATGTTATGTGTTAAATGAAGTCAGTAAAACATGTTTTAAATGCTGTGGGGAGAAGGGATGATCTTCAAGACAGTTGAGTAGGAGGTTTCAGACTCTCCTTCCCCCCAAATTACCAGCTAGACATGGATTAACTCGCTTTGTGAGAAATCCAGTCAGTATTTGAATGCTGCACATTCAGAGAGTGAGACAATACCCATACTGAAATTGATATGGAAATCTGAGACACAATCTCAATATAAACTCCATCCCTAGCACAGGACGTGCAATCAAGAAGGAGGTCACAAATTCCAGTGTTTCCCTGAGAAGTGAAAGGTTTGAACCACCCATCTAGCACCACAAATTTTCCAGTTGCTACGTGAGGCTCTGGCTTCTAATTTGCCTGTTTCTGAAAGCCAGTGGGTCCAGGATGAACTAGTTTTCTAGGGACTACAAGGAGCCAAAAGATAGTTCTAGCAGGAGTGCAAGCACTCACTGTGGCTGATCCCTTCAGTTCAGCACAATGAACAGAGACTAAAACTCAGATCCCCATTTCTCATTGGGTGTTATATTACACACCTAGTGCCTTATTTTTTCCATCTGCTGCCCAAGGATCTGGTTTTTAACTCTCCTGTTTCTGGGAACTAATGGGACAGGCAATCACTAGTCCCCTGAAAGCCTGAATGAGTGTGTGGGGGCACTTCCTGTTGCTTGCTTCCAGCTTGCTCCAGCAATAAAACTAATCCTTCTAGGTTCTTCCTATAAGGCATTTTACTACACATCTGGTTTCCCTACTTTTCCCGTAGGGACTGAATGGCTTCTAACCTGCCTGTCTCCAAGAGCTGATGAGGCCTGGCATTGGCTAGGCCCCTGAGGGATACAGATAAAAAAGAACTGGTTTAAAAGAGACTGCACTGTGAACAAGCATGTGGGTGTTTACTGCAGCTTCCCTCTCCAGCTTAGGAGAAAGTGAATGAGCAAGAATTATAACTCCCAGTTTCTCTGCAGAGAAAAGGTATTAGAACACATATCTAGTGCCCCAACTTTTCTGGCTTCTACTAAGAGACTAGCTTCTATCTTGGCTGTCTCAGGGCACTCATGGGACTTGACATACTCTAGATTCCAGGGGCTGCTAAAAACAAATGTGTTGGTTGAGACCAGCACAGACATTAGAGAGGTACCAGAATCTTTATCCAGGCTGATTGATGAGGGTCTTCTCTTGTAAAAGGCCCGTATGTGAAAACTGAGAGAGGTCATTGTTTTATCTAATGCACTGATGCAAAGAAAATTAATTTAAAAAGGTAAATCTCCATAAACCAATCCTAATGAAAAGGATATATGTGATTTACCCAACAGAAAATAATGTGCATAAGTGTATTAACTGAGGTCAGGAGAGCAATGCATAAGTAAAATAAGACTTTCAGTAAAAGTCATAGAAAATATTGAAAAGTACCAAACAGAAATTATAGAGCTGAAGAATACAGTAAGTAAACTGAAGAAGTCAATAGAGGGGTTCAACAACAGAATAAATAAGTAGAAGAAAGGATTATGAACACATGGGCAGATCATTGGAAGTCATCCAGTGATGACTTTCAGTGGAATAAAGAAAATATAATGAAAAATTGTGAAGAAAGCCTATGAAATTATGGGACATTATCAACTAGATCAATATATTTTGACAGCCTCAGAAGCAGAAAAGAAAGAAATAAGGAGAAAGTTTATTTTTTAAAAATGGCTGAAAGCTTCCCAATCTGGAAAAGAAGAAAGCATTCAGATCTAGGAAGCCCAGAGGACACCAAAAATCTGAACCTAAAATACCCAAACCAAAATACATTATAATCAAACTCTCAAAAGTCAGAGTCAGAGAATTTTGAAAGCAGCAAGAAAAATATGACTTTTCCCATACAAGGGAACCTCTATAACACTACCAGTGGATTTTCCAGTAGAAAGATTGCATTCCAGAAAAGCGTGGAATGAGATAAATTGTTTTCTCTAAAAAAAAAAAAAAAAAAAAAAAGAAAGAAAAAGAAAAACTTCCAAGAAAGGATACCATCCTTGGCAAAGCTGTCCTTCCAAAATGAAGGGGAGACAAAGACTTTCTCAGACAATCAAAACCTAAAGAAACACTTCACTACTTAACTTGCCTTACAAAAAGTTAATTTTTCAAGTTTACATGAAAGGACAACTAAACAACAACACAATAGCATAAAAAATGATGAAACTTGTTTGTAAAGGTAAATATATAGACAAAATCCAACTATTTGTTTTCTACAAAAATAAAACTCAAGATTTAAAGACAGGCTGAATGCGAAGAGATGGAAAAATACATTCCATGTGAATGGTAAACAAAAGAAGGCTGACTAGTAATACTTACATCAGACAACATAGATTTTATGTCAACAAATGTCTCCAGAGCCAAAGTAGGTAATCTAGGTAATCATGTTGTGATAAAAGAGTCCATTCATCAGGAGGATTATAACAGTCATAAATATATAGGCATCTGACATAAATGTACCTAAACATGCAAAATGCTGTGGGAACAAGAATAGTCTTTTAGAAGTTCAGACTTTAATACAAGTTACAGAAAACATCCTGAATTGGCAAAATAATTAGTGAAATACCAACAGATTTTGTATATTAAGGTTATGTTTGTTTAAGAATTGTATATTTTATTAATCTTTTTAATATCCATTAATTTGATAGAAACCCCTGCTGAGTATGCTCCTTATATACTGTAATGTTGGCTTAGATGAGTTCCCCAAATTCTTATCAACAGAGAGATAGTCTTATACTTTAGGATGACACCTTTGCTTGGTCAGTTAATATTCCTGATATTAAAGATGAAATTCCAGTAACCGCAAAGACCAATTGTGCTTAGTGCCACAATCAGACATAAAGCAACTTATTTAAAGACACCATCAAAGAAAGCAGGTTTTGGCCAGGCATGGTGGCTCATGCCTGTAATCCCAGCATTGTGGGGGGTCAAGGGGGTGGATCACTTGAGGTCAGGAGTGTGAGACAAGACTGGCCAACATGGTGAAACCCTATCTCTACTAAAAATACAAAACTTTACCAGGTGTGGTGGTGTGGGCCTGTAATCTCAACTACTTGGGAGGCTGAGGCAGGAGAATCACTCTAACCCGAGAGGTGGAGGTTGCAGCCAGCCGAGATCACATCACAGCACCAACTTGGGCCACAGAGTGAGGGTGAAACTCAGTCTCAAAAAAGAAAAAAAAAAAAAAAAGCAGAAAGCAGTTCCAACTAGAAAGACATTATTCCTCAAAAGGGAAAGAACTTCAGCAGTGGTAGGTTCTTTGTCTCAGAAAGCATTTGTTGGTTTGAGAGGCTTACGACTTTATTGAGAAGAAAGAGGTGCTTCACTCTGTCTGAGATTTCAAGGAGCAATACCAGTTATACATGATATAAGAGCTGAGAGAAACTGGTCACTGAGACAGGAGTGTTTCAGAGGAGAGTGAATGGCAGAGGAAGACCAGACAGAAGAGCCTGCTAGCTTGCCTTAAATCACAGGAAATGAGAAAGGAAAGCACACGAGTTACAGAAGAAGGGAAGGGAAAAAATGATGTTAATATTCAATAATTTATGTTATAGTTGCAATGAGTAGTAAAATAGTAAAATACAAAATCACTTTTTAGTTTTTATTAACAGTATTATTTGCCAGAGAGAAAAAAATTTGAAAAGACTTGTGTAAAAAGGATGTGCAAATTTACACTCTTACTAGATGAAAATCTAACAGACTAAGGTTTTAATAGAAGCAATTATTCAAATATGGTTCTCCGCAGGCTAAAAAAAAAAAAAAGGAAAAAAGAGAGAGAGAAAGAAAGAGAGAAAGAAAATAGCTCTCAATCCTAATTCTAGTGAGAATAATCCTAACGAACATAGATAACTGGTAGCAACCTGGACCATGGAGCTTTGAAACTGGTGAGACAAGGAAGCTGCAGTGTAAAATGGACAGCTCCAAAACAGGGACTCATGCAGACCACCAGAAGGCAAATGGAAAGCGTGAAACGGTACTGCTCTGGGAAACCCCATTCCATGTATAATAAAAAATGGCCCCTTCCTTCTCACTAGGCCAAAATCAGACCTCTGCTGAACTGTAAATGTATCATCATATTGAGAGGTGAAGCCGGCTGGGCTTCTGGGTTGGGTGGGGACTTAGAGAACTTTTCTGTGTAGCTAAAGGATAGTAAACTCACCAATCAGCACTCTGTGTTCTAGCTAAAGGTTTGTAAATGCACCAATCAGCACTCTGTAAAATGGACCAATCAGCACTCTGTAAAATGGACTAATCAGCAGGATGTGAGCCAAATAAGGGAATAAAAGCTGGCCACGGGGCCAGCAGCTGCATCCCACTCGGGTCCCTTTCCATGCTGTGGAAGGTTTGTTGTTTAGTTCTTCACAATAAATCCTGCTGTTGCTCACTCTTTGGGGCTGCACTATCTTTATGAGCTGTAACACTCACTGCCAAGGTCTGTGGCTTCACTCCTGAAGTCAGCAAGACCAGGAACCCACGGGAGGAACAAATCTGGACACATCATCTTTAAGAACTGTAACATTCACAGCTAGGGTCCACACTTCCTTCTTGAAGTCAGCCAGACCAAGAACCCACTGGAAGGAACCAATTCTGGATACAATATGACCTAAATGTAGAAATAAGAGTTGCACGTATTTGGAAGATCTCACACTGTTGTATGCGCATATGAGAGGTTGAGCATGGGGGTCTGTATAAGGGTCTGTCACATTTTATGATGCCAATCTTTGTTACAAAGGTTTAACGGACTAAACATTTCACCCAGAGACATTAATGCAAGAATGTATCCACTACTTATTTGGATAAATATGGATCTCTTCTAAGGTTCCCTCCATTTGCCTTAGTGAGAAAGGCAGGGTGGAGGATAACTGAGGGCTTCACAGCAAGGGCCTTGGAGTCAGAATGCCTTGGCTGGAATTCCACCTCTGCTAATCTTAAAAATACCACTAGGGTATTACTTAATTTGTTAAATCTCAGAATTCATTTCTTCATCTCTACCATAACTGTAATGATACATGACATAATGCATTAAAAACACCTAGCACTGGGGTTGGCATGACAGTAAGTGCTTTTCAAAGGACGGCTATTTGTGTAAATTTAAGCTGATTTTAGTTGCAGTGTCAACTGATTTGTCAAAATGCTTACTGTAACAACTCCTATTTTATCCTCTACTATAAAATTCAATACGGTTATGAAATGAGAAGATTTTATTTTAGGAGCAGAGATAATTAGTCTTTGCAAAAGGGTCTTCTCGACAAATTCCATTATATTTAATTTTAAAGGGTTCTTGCTCTTGGAAAAGAATTCTCTATTCCATGAACACAGATCCCAAAAATCAATTTTACTCACAGTTTGAAGCATGCTTTCTATGTCAACAAACAAAATTTACCAATACATGAGTTAATAGTATTCTTCAATTTTTATTACCAAATAAATTTCAGAAGCTCACATTTCACCTTTATATTTATAGATATACAGATGGATAGCTATGCTCATATTTTAATTTTGATATATCATCTTTTTTTTTTTTTTAATCAGTTACGTCTAAATCAGAGGCTATGGAAGAAAATGCTCCGTAGGACCAGTAACGTCGAATGCTCACTAGCAGGAAGAAGATTAAAATCTGTTGAGCTACAGCACCTTGAATCTGTCCCTATAACTCAGGCCATGCTCAGCTTTTGGCGGCCTCGCAAAGCCTCTTCCCCGCACCGGTATTCCCGGCTTCCATTTGGCCCCTGTTGTCTTCCTTCCCGCTCTGTACTTAGAAGGAGTTTATTTCTGTTCTTTGTCGTGACTTTCTCCATTCTTTTCTGAAGTCATCCCTTCCTCCCCCCATTATTACTAGATGGCTAAAATAGATTGGAAAATACCCAGGACGGAGAGCACTCGACGCTGCAGGGATCATCAAGGAGACCAGAAACCCCAGGGCGCTCAGGGCAGCGGGGGCTCCGCGGCTTCAGGTTCCTCCTGCGCGGCGCTGCGGCCATGGGCCGGGTTTAGTGCGCGGAGCTGCGGGGCAGGACTGGGAATGCCGCCCTTTCCCATGCCGGATGGGTGGAATTCACAGAATTCTTCCTGCCGCCTTGAAAGCTGGATATGGAGGGAGACGCGGCTACCCAGACGCCGGTTTTAGGGTGAGTTTTTCTCTGCCCTGTGCGGGGCTGAGGGGCGGTTTTGGGGGCTCCACCAGAAGAGACGTGAACAGGCGAGATCGCACAGCCGCCGGCGCAACCCCGCGACCCGCAACCCCAGCTCCACTGCCCGAGATACGGAAGAGACCTAGCGGGCCGCTGAGATTCTCTGTTGAAACTATTGAACCTGTTCTTGAAATCAGATCTAGGCCCACGCAGGACTAATTTCTGGGATGAGAGAAATTCACAGGATCCCACAGCAGAAGACTGGAGTCCTTCTCTCCAGGGGGTCGGCAAGGCGCCCCTGCTGCTGGAATTCCCCACGGGTGAATTTCCCTTGCATTTGCGCAAATACTTCTGCACTGACTTTATGTTAATCATCACACAGCAAATATATATATATATATATATAAAAGCATAGATTATTTGCTTATATATGAACAGTTTAAGAAATAAAGTGAAAAGAATTGAATTTTTTGGATATTTTGTGAGAATATATATTAAATTTAAACAATATCCTTAAGAATACATGACCTTTGATATTTCATTGTTGTCATCTAACAGTATATTGCCTTTTTATACTCTCTGCAGAGGTAAATTTCAATGCCAGATCATTATTATTTGTATTTTTAAGTTATTTTCCCCGGAAAAATTTACAGAAAAATATTAGCTATGTTATCTCTCCATTTTAAGTATTATACTACTTAAGCAATGCCATTTTATGGATATTTAGGGATACAAATTTTTAAAAATCAATAAACCAATAAAGCCTATTATTTAATCTGTCTTCACCTCTAACCTTACTTAACCTATTCTACTTGGCCAGTCAGTATTCTACTGGACAATCAAGAGATACTATTCTCAGGCTCTTGGCCACTCCCATTGTCTGTTTCTTCAACCTTTTCTTAGCTTTATTCCTTAACAAGTTTAATCCCTTAGAATGCCAATTTATCCACTCTTTTGCTAAAACTCTTCAACACCTGGCCTCCTTAACTGTATCTTGCTCTCATAGTATAAGTTGACACTACAGTACTGATCACCCATCTGCCTTCTTGCTGTTAGGATTTAGCAGCTAAGTGTGAGCAAAGAAAAGCCCACGACCAAGATAATTAGAAACTCCAAGATGTTCAGTGATCCATTAATTCACTGTATGTCTCCTCAATGTTATTTCCATCTTCCATCCCCACAGTTATGGTTAGAAATAAACCTCACTTCGTCAAGGTTGCTACTCAATACCAGCCTGACCTCTCCTGTTGCATGTTATTGGGAGCAAAAAAGGTATTGCCAGGATCTAAGGTGTCCAGACTGTGCATTGCTGTTTCACATCTCTGTCTTATTACGTGTAGTTTTTGTTCAAGTCCCAAAACATGTACTCTTCCATTAAGCATTTTCTGTTCTCCTCCAATCCATGTTAATATTTTAACTTTGTCACTTTTCTATCTTGTACACTTATTATGGCATTTACAAAAATTCATTACATTAATTGCTTGCGTTCCTTCCCTCTTCTACAAGCTGTTTAGTCTAAAAGAACAAAAACTAGTTCTTACTTATCTTTGTTTTCCTTACTAGTTAAGCACAAATCCCTGAATGTAAGCTGAAGGAGTATATTAATCACAATTTGTTTACAACTGATCAAATTAAAACATTCAAAGCAAGGTTAGGTATTGAGCTTTACTTGAATTAATTCCAGTTGAATATTTAATTTGTTGGAATGTGTATACTTTTTTTCTTTAAGACTAGAAGTAATTCAGAGATTCTTGAACCTTTCATTTAATAGTACACCCTGAACAAATTTAGTATTAGGAGATAGTTTGAAATCCAAATAAAGACACAAATGGATTTGGAGACCTATTGAGTCCTTACATAATTCCTTTGAGAAGAAATTTTCAGCCTATTCACTTCCTGGGTACGATACTTTTGCCCTGAAGCTGTGTGCAGTAGGCACTCACTCATAGAGACCACGGCACTGAGCTCAACATAGAACTCTACTGAAATTCTAGCTCCACTGCCTAAATTGGGACTTCGGGCTAGTTACTGGACTTGCGAAAGTATAAGTTTTATTATCTGTAAAACAAAGCTAGTAGTATCAAGCTGGTAACAGTGCTTCGAGAATTAAATTTAAGAAATAAATTTAAATTGGCAGAGAATGTGTGCCTGGGTTAATGATGACAACTTTATAATGGAAACTTCATGACCTGTTTAACTTTAATTATATGTCTTCTTCCTTTGTACCTGTTTCTCAGATTCACTGACATCCTGCCCTGAAGACCACACCTTAATATAATAACTACCTTGACAGAGCATCTGAGCATGGATGCATTGAAAGAAATACTGCACTCCTAATGACATGACAGCCAAGCCCAGTACTCTGAAATACTGTAATCAGAACAAGGAGAATAGATCAAGATTCCCGGAGCAGTTCTACATAAAAGGAATATAATGCTAGCCATGGATACAATTCTGTATTTTCTGGGAGACATATTTAAATAAGTGAAGTGAAACAGATAAAATTAATTTTAATATACTTTATTCAGCATAAAACATCCAAAATATCATTTCAACATAAATAATATTAAAAATTGTTAATAAGATACTTTACATTTTTTTTCTGTGCGCAAGTCTTCAAAATATGGAGTGTGCTTTACATTTATAACATCCTTTTTCAGACTCGTGACTGTCAAAATTTCACTACCCACAGGTGGCTAGGGCTTCCCAAGTGAGATAGTGCTGTTGTAGAGGGTGTACTCAGACAGCCCATGGCCTTGCCCCATCCAGAATGAAGAGCATGAGAAAAATGGGTGTGCTGTGGTCTGAGTGTTTGTGTCTCTCCAAGGCTCATGTATTGAAACCTAATCACAAAGATGATGGTATTGGAAAGTGGGACCTTTGAAAGGGGATTAGTGCATGAGGATAAAACTTCATGCATTGGATTAGTACCCAAAGAGGCAAAGAGAGCTCTGGGGTCCTTTCTGCCCTTCTGCCATGTGAGGACACATAAAAAGTGCCATCCAGAAAGATGGGGCCCCTCACCAGACACTGCATCTATTGGCACTGTGATCATGGACTTCCCAGTCCCTAGAACTATGAGCAATGAAATTCTGTGGTTTATAAATTACCCACTCTAAGTTATTTTGGTATAGCAGCCCAAACCAACAATAGTTGTTTTCTGCTTCATGCCAAATATGCCACAGTGTGTATAAAAGAGTGATTTCCAGAGAAGGGATGCATCTTATTTCCTGGTTCCTGGCTTTCACAAGCTCTTTCTCATGCTATAGCTATACTTCTATTCTTGCTTCATTTTTTTCATTTTAGGTTGGTGCAAAAGTAATTGCGGTTTTTGCCATTAAAAGTAATCCAAAAACCGCAATTACTTTTGCACCAACCTAATGCTAATCTCATCAATGACACGTGTGGCCTCACACTTAGGTACTTGTTTCCCCATGTATCTGATTTTTTTCTTTGTCACCATTATACTATGCTGTTGCAATGGTGTTTTGAGAATGGATTCAGCCTTCCCTTCGACAAATTGATCTGAAGCTTTTGATGTACCCTGGTCTTGCCAGATTTTAGTCGATAAGCATGGGAGACTCTTGATCTTGCACTGTAGTCGGAATTCCAACAGCTGAGCTATTTCTTGGATCTGCACCATAGCTTTCCTCCATGGGGATCAGACAAAAAGTTCTAGTCAGCAGTAATTTCCCAAAAACGGGAGAAATAGAGAACACGGATAAGATGAAACAAGAGCGAAGTATAAATAAAGAAAAGGCTACTGCAGTTACGAACCTTGGTACAGGTAGTAATGATAATCACAGTCATAAGCATATGATCTGCAAACATTGGCAGCTTATTACAAGCAGGCGCTGTGCTAACCTTTTATCATCTCATTTACTTTAACCTCTGTAGCAACCATTTGAAGTAATAGTTGACTTTCTATTTCTCCTTGGACCAACACTGTTTATTTTTCTTCAGAACAGGCATACACTTTGGGGGAACCTCCCCACTTTCCTTTTTTATTTTTTTCTAGTATTGTTTCAAATACTCTTAGAATCAAAGTTGTCAATGTTCTGTGAACATTTCTTCCAGGTGACCATATGAAGACTTTGGAGAAGCCAAATGTTTATCCCAAACCACATCTCCTGACATCCATAACACATGCTGAATGTCCCGTGTCTGTCCCGGGCTGCTGGCTGATTTGAATCCCCTCCCTGTGCCTGCTAAGTGCCAGCTCTGGATGCCACCCCGACAGTGTTCCTCCTGTAGGTACCCCTTTGCCTTCACCTCTTAGTTCTTCAGGTCATGGCATCAGCCTCTCCTTCACCAACCTTTTTCAAGTATTCTTCCTGTCTTTCACTCTCTCTCGCCAAATTTTATTTTTACTTAAAAAAATAAAAAGTAAGTAGACACCAAAATTAAAATGGAAAAACCAACTGAGAGCTGTGCCTAATGTTATAAAATGAAGCTAAACTGTGTCTTGATTGTAAAAGAGAAATCAATTTAGAAAGTATTGACTTGGAAGAACTTAATTGCTCATAAAATTAATTTATGGATGGCTTTATTTGATGTCTGGAAACAGGAATACAAATGAACCAACTTTGATGTTTATGAGTTTCCATGGTTAGCCAAGGAAAGAGGTAACTGACAAGAAGAGAAAATTGAAACAGATGAGAAGGTAATGGTTGTTTACTCTTCCCTGGAAACACACCATATTAGGTTATAAGAAGTGGACAGTTATAAAACTGTTCAACAAAATAGTTGCAGACCAGTTTAAAATTACCACAAAAAATTTACATTAAATCATACTTTCAAACTTTCAGTGATCCTTTGTGTCTTAAAATCAATACCGATTATTTGTGAGTTTTTAAACAAAATTAAAGGAAATAATATTTTCTGAAGGAATTACAGGATAAATAATTTGCAGTCTGTTAATCCCCCAAGAGCCGTAGAAGTAAAATCGTCCTGCTGAGATAGCAGAATTTTATTGTAAATTATCATGTTGGAAGAGAAACAAAGCCATCGCAACAAGGGATGCAGAATTAGTATGTGTGTGTGTGTGTGTGTGTGTGTGTGTGTATAAATATATATACATCTTAGGCAGAGGCAACAAAAGAATGCCATTATGGAAGACGCACAGGAATAGAAAGGAAATAGAAAAGCCTTGTATCATATATAGGATATTATTTTTATTATTTACTTTTTTATAATTTGCATAATAAAAGGTTAGCTCGCTATGTAAAATGATATTAGTCATCTTACATAAGTAAAACAATGACTTCATTAAAGAGCATCTTGAAAACTTAGAGTCAAGCATACATGTACATTTGCAGGAACATAAATGTGTTGGTAGTAACTTCTTACAATGCACAAATATCTATGAAATGGTTGGTATTAATATTATCCTTGAATATGTCTGATAGCCATTTGATGGGTTGGTTTTCATCTTGTAGTATCTTCTTATTCTGGTTGAAAAAGTTCTTTGCATGCTTAATTTAACCTAACAATAAGAGTGGGCATCCTTTCTCCAAAACCCCCTGGACATGGGGCACATTGACTTATTGCCTTGGGGAATTTTGAGCATGGCCATCAAATGGCAGGTAACAGATCCTGCATAGCAGATTGCTCCTCTCAGGTAATTGACATGCAGTCAGTAAGTTGTCCCAGTGCAGATGGTGTGAGGTTCAGAACTATGTTGTGACTGCCTGGATGGCAGGCACTTTGCTTCAGTCATGCTCCCAGGCATTACCGCACCATCTTGCTCAGCTTGCTCTAGATGGATCTACTCACCTCTGTTCTGATAAAATCCCTCTCAGAACATGTCCAGGACAATGCCAGCCACCAGTGCTTACTTCTCACTCTCTACACATAGGCTTCTTTCCTATCCCAAAAGTGTGATGTCCCTTTAGGAAGGTTTCCCTTCACGTTAGACGGACACTCAGCTGCTCAGTTATACATAATTTGTTTTTCCATTGCTAAACCTTAGAGAATGTTTGATCTTCAAAAAAATTAAATAAAAGAACCATGTTATAGTACAATACAAATACACAGTTAAGCAACACATACATGTGCAGCATACACTATTAAAATCACACTAAAAATGAAATTAAAAAAATAATGCAGGGAAATAACATTTATTCAGCTGCCACCATGTAAAAAGCCTTCTCTAGACTAATTCCTACATACTAATGCCTACATGTACTGCAAAAATCAAGTCCTCACAACAGTGCTGTGTTGTATTATTCTTCTTTTTAATACAAATGAGAAAAAAAGTTAGATTTTGGAAGTTAACAAAGAGTGAGCAGCAGAGTCGAGCTCTGTAGATTGTAGATTGCCTGATAGCACAGCCTGCAGTATACATCTGCACATTTCTGTGCTTGTTTCATAGACCCCCTTGCCTCCAGGAACTGAGTCTCAGATGGTAACAGGTAACCCAGTTTTTTTTTTTTTTCTTTTTTCTTTTTTTGAGATGGACTTTTACTCTTGTTGCCCAGGCTGGAGTCCAGTGGTACGATCTCGGCTCATTGCAACCTCTACCTCCCGGTTCAAGTGATTCACCTGCCTCAGTCTCCCGAGTAGCTGGGATTACAGGTATGCACCACCATGCATGACTAATTTTTGTATTTTTAGTAAAAATGGGGATTCACCATGTTGGTCAGGCTGGTCTCGAACTCCCGATCTCAGGTGATCTGCCCACCTCAGCCTCCCAAAGTGCTGGGATTACAGATGTGAGCCACTGCGCTGCAGTGACTCAGTGTTTATAAGCAAATCCTCTTACTCTTTAAATTACTCTCTTCAGGTGGGGAGGTTCATGTAGATAAGTGTGGCACTGCACTTTATTCATGGACATGAGGCAACACAGGTATGGAGATGGCCCCTCCTAGATCAATCAGTACAGAAAGCAAGGGCAGGAGGAGCCTCTGTGTTTATTTAAAATGTTTTAAAAGAGGGTGGCTGTCCATTCAAATTCAGCCAATTGGTCATAAGCAGGTATCTTTTAATCATCAAAATCTTGATACTTAATATGTTTTTTGAAATCTGAATACTCTTTAAGATGATATTCAGCAATAGGACACATTCTGTCTTTCATAATAATGAAACAAGGTACCTTTTAAAGCCTAGTAGTTGTAAGTTACTTCGTTAGCTACTTAATGATGCTCAGAAAATAGCTAGATGCTGTAGCACACACCTGTAGTATCAGCTACTGAGGGGGCTGAGGCAGGAGGAGCACCTAAGTTCAGGAGTTCAGCCTGGGCAACACAGTGAGACCCCATCTCTGAAAAATAAATATATAAACAAGTATAATTTTAAAACATACCATATAGACTTCCCAAATGAACCAAGATGATTTGAGAGACAACAAATATTTAATACCATTTTAAAAACAAGAAGCCCAAGAATAAAATGGAAAAAGTCAAGTCATAAAGGAGAGATCTTGGAATAATTAAATATAAAACCAAAGCTAAAGAAAGTTTCTCTCATCAGGCAGATTTGTATTTGGATTCCTTAGTGAGGAAAGCAAAAAGAGGAGCGCTCTCTTGATACAGTTATCTGGGATTAATTAAAGGCCACATTTTCTTAGCTAAAGACTTTACAAAACCAGGAAAAAAAATTCTCATCCAGTGACTTTGGGTGGGTTCATTGCAAGGTATAAGTGATCATACCTCACGTGCAAATGTTCAAAAAAGCAAGTTTCGAAATTTGATTGTTTATGAAATCCAAGGATGTATTCCCTTTACACTCTATCATGCAAACTGTAAAATTTTAGGTACATACTTAACGTTGAATGACATACTTTCGTATCTGCACTTGGGTGGAAGTCCCTGGTACTCTAGTGTGTGTGTGTCACTGGCTTGGCTGTGGGAACTCTGTGCAGAGAACATAGAATCCGGTGGAACTGCACATGGAAATGAGATGCCTCATATGCCCTGGATTTGTTCTATGATTCCATGATTAATTTCAACATTCAGAGTTTCATAGAAGTATATGATAAGAATAGACTCAGGTGAATGCTTTTATTTTGTAATTATTTGAACACTACTATATTCTGTCATTCTTTTTTGATATAAAATATGCTAGTGTGCAACAATTAAAATTATATTGACATTTAGATAGGCAGGTTTTATGGATCAAATGTTTGTGTCCTCCCAAAATTTACATGTTGAAACCTTAACCCACAGGGTAATGCTATTAGGAGGTGGGCAGGTAATTAGCTTTAGATGAAGTCCTGAGGTTGGGATCCCCATGATGTCATCAGTGCCCTTATAAGGAAAGAAAGAGACACCAGAATTTCCTTTCTCTCTCCCTTGTGAGGATACCAGAGAAGGCAGCCATCTGCAAGCCAGACAGAGTCCTCGCCAGGACCTAAAGGGCCAGCGCCTTGATCTTGAGTTTCTAAATCTCTAGAACGGTACAAAATAAATGTCTGTTGTTTAAACTACCCAGACTATGGTATTTTATTATAGTAGCCTAATCTAAGACAACTAGATTGAATATGCAAAAATTAAATTAGTTTTTTCAGTTACTGGTTTTGCAAATTATTTATTCCTCTACTTTATCATAAATATATTTTTTAAATATTTTGAAGTCAGTAGAATGGGTCTAAAATACAAGTTCTGTTCCTGATTACCTCTGTGGCCTTGGGCAGGCAAGTAGAACTCTCTACACTCAAGACCTCTCCTCTATGAAATAAGCAAAAATAACATTTCCTGGAGAAGTACATGACACTTATGAAGAGCTCATTCTGTGTTAGCTTTGGTTCCACATAGTCATCGTTTTCATATGAAAAGAAGTTTATCTGCCTTGTAAATTTAATTTCTTGTTATAACTACTGCCCCACAAAGAATACATGATTTGTTTTTAATTGTATCAATTTTGCACTTGCGTGTTGCAATTAGTATTTTAGTTATAAATATAAAAATATGATTGAAAAATATGGATATTTAAAGTATCATATTATTTTCTTAATTAATATTCCTAAGAATAAAATTCCTTGAAAATAGATTGAAACATATTTATTGGCAAACAGCTTTCTGAAAGAAACTGTTATGGCTGAAAATTTTATTTTTTACTAAAAATTTGCATGCAACAGTAATATACTTTTATTTTGTATTTTTTCTATGTAGTAGGCATGAAAACACTAAATTTAAAAAATTATGTACATTCATTTTGTAATGAGGTGGAATGATTGTTTTTCTTTCTCTTATTTTTAAACATCACGTTAATAATGCATCTTTGTTGTAAAATAATCAACAATTTGGATGCAAATGCAGTCGAAATAATGAATGTACCCTCACTCCGCTAATCCATCTACCCAGAGTTAACCATTATTAGCAGCTTTGTTGGTATAACAGCATGACATTTCAATTTATATAATTTGATAAAATATGGTACACTATGCTATAAAAATCAGATATTCAAGAGCAGATAATTACAAAAATATATAATCATGAAATCAACATTCTACAACACACTTTTTCCATAAGCTATATAACATGAACTAATTTTGTATTCAGCTTATTCTTTTTAACAGCTGCTTCAGATGAGTGCTTTTATTTTGAATTCAGCTTATTATTTTTAATAGCTGCTTCAGGTGAGTGCTTTTATTTTGTAATTATTTAAACACTACTGTATCCTGCCATTCTTTTTTGATATGAAATATACTAGCTTGCAGCAATTAAAATTATATTGACATTTAGATAGGCAGGTTTTATGGATCAAATGTAATATTTCACAGAATAATATTAAATTATTCCATAATTTATTTATCCTTAATTGAATAAACTAATTATTCCATAATTTATTTAATATGTTTGAGGATTCAGTTTATACAGTTGATAAAAATGCATTTGTGAGTAACAGAACAATCATCATAAGTTAATGATAGGTATATATTATTTTTGTAGGGCATCCCAAGGTGAAGAGTCCAAGGGTTTCTATAGAAACTCATCCTTAGTACATGGACTCTAGAAGTTAATTCCTCCTGACATTGTTCCCAAGAAGACCAAGAAGAAGAACATACCTCCAAAACTCATGGCGCTTGGGGAATGATATGGGTCTTTTCTACTTCCTTTTTTTTCCCTTTAGCAGGGTTCAAACCCCTCTCTTCTGGTACGTGTGTGCTGACTTAATCACATACTCAGCAAATTTATTTTGCCAGTTGGCTACTTGCTCAGCAGGTGACATCAGCAAGAAGCCAGTACACATAGCTGGGGGATATTTTTGTTAAGTCTGGTTTTGGAATGGGCTTTGATCTTTCCTGCTGTCTTTCATGTTGAATAAGTCTAAAGGTGCATTTCCAGTATGTATGTTCCATGGGACTGTAAAACTATCATTTTTCAAGCTTATTGTAAAGATCCTGCCCTGACATCACTATAATTACTTTTGTTTGTTTTAGAAATAGTCCTTAACTAGTTTATTTCACATCAACTGCTGGGTCAAGAAGAGTAGCAAATTGGATTATAATTGATTAACTGATAATCTAGCTGTGGATTTTTGTTTTTGTTTATGTTCTGAGACGGGGTCTTGCTCTTTCAGCCAGGCTGGAGTGCAGTGGTGTGATCACGCCTCACTGCAGCCTTGATCTCCTGGGCTCAAGTGATCCTCCCACCTTAGCCTCCTAAGTAGCTAAGACTACAGGAGCACACCACCACACCTGGTTAATTTTTTTATCCTTTTGTACAGATGGGGTCTCATTATGCCCAGGGTGGTCTCAAACCCTGGGCTCAAGCGGTTTTCCCACTTCGACTTTCCAAAGTGCTGAGATTATAGATGCTAGCCACCGTGCCCAGCCTAGCTGTGGATTGTGACATAGAAAAAAGTGAGGAATCAAGGATAAGACCATTGGATGTGCTCCCCAAATATAATCAGTGGCCTTTTATGTTATTTTCTTGTTCATGAAAATTAAAGGAAGACTTGAAAATGACACTTAATTGAACTCTTTAGGCATCGACGACCCTGTAATTTCATGTAAAGCCTGATTTGCAGAAAGACATCAGGTGATTTTTGTGGATGTATTGTGAAGAAGTAGGAGAAATTTGTGCTTAATCAATTTACCAGATTAATAATCTTTACTTCCTTGAGAAATCGTACTGCTAATGCCCAGCAAGTGAATGACTAATAGGACATCTTATAAATTTCCAACATGTTTTCTAGCAACTGAACTGTTCACTTACTAAAAGTCAGCTGTGTTTATTTCTTACAGTTATATCACTTATACTTTTTGTGATAATTAAACAGTTAAATTAAATTGCTGAGAAATAATGAGCAAATAAGGAGTTACAAATCTGTGAAGACTAATTTAAATAATTCAGAAAGACTTGATAAATGTGACTCACCCAAAATAAAGTCTATTTATGGGCAAATGAACTGTAAAAAATTAGTTGAATAATGTAAACATTTATTAAAATTCTTTACTCAAATTATTTCAAAAATGTCATTTAGTTCGAGGTACATTTTAAAAACATTTTTATAAAGGACTATAAACTACTATTTACCATATTTAATTGCCATGATTTTACAACATTTACAAATCATGAACAATCTTATTTCAATTCTATTCCTACAAACTTCCTCACTCCCTTTGAATTATTTTGAATCAAATGCCATAGTGTTTTATCTGGAAATATTTCAAAATATATCTCAAAACATGACCATTTTTAAACTTTAATAAAATATTTGTGTCCAACCTAAAAATTAATAAGTGCTTAATATAGTTACATTGTGTTCATTTTTCTTTATTTCAATTTGTTTTTATAGCTTATTTGTTCGAATCAAGAATCTATCAAATTACGGAGTACATATTGAAATTGGTTGGTGTGTCTTTTAAATCTTTTATATGGTGTATATTAATAACTTTTCAAATTATTCATTGAAGGACTTAAGTTTTATGGTCCTGTAGATTTTTTTTTTCCACAGCCTAGACTTTGCTGACTGCATCACTGTGGGGCCACTTCCTATGTTCCTCTGATCCCTGTAATTGTTAGAAATTCATGATTGTATCCAGGATCTTAATCAAACTCAGGTCTGATATTTTCATAAGAATGTATCATAGCTGGCATTCTCTACCTCTCTAAAGGAGCCAGTTGGTAAGTGCTTGTCTGCCTTTATGTGTATATAAACAGCTATTGATGACCACTGACTAAATCCATTAGCTCAATAGGAGTTTCAAATGGGTCTGTTCTAATTCTTTCATTCCTTTTTTTATATAAAATAAATATTCTATAGAGGACACATTTCCTCATCAACTATTTGGTTATCCACATATCATCATCAATGTTATGGTTTCCTGAGACAAAATGTGAACAAGAAAATAAAGAGAAATGCTTCTTTTTTTCAAATTTACTTAGGTAACAAGTTAATTAGTAAATATCACCCAATTGGGAAAAATTAGGTGTGTGAGTGTGCATGAATACTTGTGGGATTAGTTTGTGAGTGTGTGTTTGTGTGTGTGTGTGTTTTGTGTCTTTATAGGTTAATGTATTTAAATAAATCTGTCAAATGTTTCCTTTTGATAATCAGTGGTAGCTTCCTTGCTTTTTGTGATGAGACCATTATGCTTATTGTGTACATTTACTGCCCAGACTGCACTCTAACCTTGCTCTGCAGAACCCTAGTGACTTTCAATGAGATGGCATTTTGAGACTGTCATCTAGATGCTATGGATACTCTGCAGCATTATTCCTTGTTTCTATGACTCTTTTGGTATAAAGTCCTAGATTAATACCAAAAACAAAAATCAAATAAGAATTGATAGATACTACATAATAGTTTTTGTACTATTACGAGTAAAATAGACATAACACCTGCTTTCAAAATGCTTACCAAAGTATACACTTAAAAACAAATATAAATTGAAATAAGTGATAAGATTTCTATGAGAAAAATAGGTTAAAATGTAAAATTTGACATTCATATGCTTTATGTTTTTTAAAAATTTAAGTATATATTATTTATAACTAATTCACTGGAATTTCCAAAACTGGAGCCTTAGGTGGTTCCTGGATCCCATAAAGCAACGTGCAAGAATCACACATTGGAGAGAGGTCTCTTTCATGTTGTTAGAGCCCATTACTTAATAGTTTAAGAACCACATCTCTCTTTAATGTTCCTATTTTATCAGCCATTAACTGAAGTAATTTTACTAATATTTTACATGAGGATATTGATTTTGAATATTCTTTTATCTATTTCCTGCAGACTTCATTTTTTATATGTTGATGTTTTTATCACAAAAATATGGTTTTGCCATTTTCATCATTGTGAGTGTATACATTATTAATAAAATATAACACTATTTGAAATATTAAATCACATGTTCTTTTGATATGAATATTGTCATCCATTCATTTTTTAAAAATTGATATTTACCTTGTGTAGATTAGCTGTTTACTCTGATTCTATCTTGCTTAAGGCATATTTCTCATAACCAGTGTATGTCCTGGGATGTTTATATTTTAATTCAACTTAGAAATATTTAATTTTTAAACGAATAGCACGGAACATAGCAGATACTCCATCTAGCTCTTGAGTCAGGAAAAATTCAAAAATGAGATTGAAATCTGCATTCTGTTGCATACTCACTGTAGATTACAAAGAAATCCCTGCCCTCTATTTACACTCAGGTAATCTTTGAAATGTAATGTCCCTAGCCAAATTCACAGATGAGTTTATGGAGCTCAGTCAGAAATGCAGGAAATGCATCTGATTGCAAAAAGGCAGGTGGTGTAAACTATTTCTCAAGATAAGAGATTTCCCATGACACGCTTACATGAATTCACTTCTTTTTCTGACTAAAATAAGGAATTATGTTCCCACTGTAGTTAGTTTGAAAGAAAGGGAAAATGATAAAACAAACAAACAAAAAAACTAGGGAAAAAAGGATGTAAAAACTTCATGAATGAGGGAAAGTACAAAAATAATTTCAAGAATTTCAAGTACTTGAACAATTTGTGCTTCTTTACCTGGGAAAATTCCACATGAAAATTCCCAGTAGCTGGATGATTCAACTCAATTAAGGTGATTTAAGTATATTTCCATTTGAATCATGACTGCCATTTCTTACAACATTAAATATCTGTCTCTGAAACAAAAATAACCTAAAATAGTTTAGAATTGGATGAATATGGGAGAGGTTGGAAGAGGACCTTTGAAAAGCTCTGGATTTCTTAGCTCCAAACTCTTATGAGGAGTAAACGCTGTAGAAAAAAGTTTTAAATATATCACTTAGGCTTCTGCAAACAGCTTACGTTCAGATATTTGTTATCTTTGAATTCTGTGCATTTACTTTAAATATGTTTAGAGTATTTGGCATAATTAGGTTATCTTAATAAATTTTATTAACTCATTTTAAAAAGAAAAAGAAAGCTTGCAGACCGGAAAAAAATGAAACAGCATTTAAAATTCAGTTCTGCATTGAATTTGGAAGTACGCTATAGTGAGTTATCTGAGTCCTAAATTCAGTGGCAAGCGTCCTCATAAGAGACACACAGAGTAGAAGGACATGGAGCAGAGACGTTGACATGAAGAGGGAAGGAGTGACCACAGTGATGTGATTAACACTCAGGAAAACCCTGGAACAGTCAGTGGCCTCTGTACAATAAAAGAGGCAAGAAAAGTTCTTCCCTAGAACCCTCGGAGGGCATGTAGCCCCACTGACACCCTGGTGTCAGTCTTCTGGCTTCCTAAAATGTGATAGAATAAAGTTCTCCTTTTTAAGCTGCCCCTCTGGCAATTTATTTCAGCAACCTCCAGAAGAACTATAAGTGCTACGTTAGGAAGCCCAGTTTTGACCAAGGGTGACAAAGACTCTGCCTTTGTTACCTAGAAGTGCAGGAATCCTCAGTTCTTGTCTAGTTTAGGAGAAAGAATTCCACCAAGAGACAAATAGTAACGTAAGCAAAAGTTTTATTAAGGAGATAAAAGTACATTCCAGGAGAGGTGAGTGCTGGCGCTGCTGGAAAGACAGCAGCAGTAGCAGCAGGGATTAAGTAGTAGCCAAGACAGTCCACTCTGAAACAGGAGGCAGAGTGGGCTGCTCCAAAGAGAAAATGAGCCAACAGTCCCAAGACAGCTGCCTTGCTGTCTTTCATGATGTTAAACTTTCTTGACGTTCCTGCCTCTTTGTGTCAAATCTCCTCCTCTGGTTTTGTCTGTTTTCCTGCTTCTGCCATGAGTCTCTGCCTTTTACCCTCCTAGATCCTGCCTGGATTTTGTGGGATTCCCCCTTACTGTTAGTTGATGGGCACACCCCTTCGCCATACTGGATACAAATTCCACCTAATGGCAGCGTTGCTTATTCCCATCACCCCAGGAAGGCCGTAAACCTGTACTTCGCATGCCTGTGTATCTCAGTCATTTCTCCTTTGCGCTCTTCACCTCCTTAGGCATGCACCTAGCGACATTCTGACATTTTAACTGCTGAGCCAATGATTACGGGGCATGTGAAAAGGCGCTCCTTTCTGCCTAGGTGTTTTCACCCCTTTCTGCTCATATCCAGCATGCATGTTTCAGGTGGTCTCTGGGATGTAAGATTAAGGGAGGAGGCCACCTCTCATACTGTCTTATACCCAATTTCTGCCTCCAGAGAAAGAAGTAAAAACTAAAAGGCAGAAATGGAATCCACAGGCAGATAGACCAGCACTGCGCCCTGGGCCTGGTAGTTAAAAATCAACCCCTGACGTAACTGCTTATATTTTCTATAGATTTCAGATGTTGTATCGAAAAACATTGTGAAAATCCCTGTCCTGTTCTGTTCTGATTACCAGTGCATGCAGCCCCCGGTCAGTTACCCTCTGCTTGCTCAATCGATCATGACCCTCTCACAAGGACCCCCTTAGGGTTGTGAGCCCTTAAAAGGGACAGGAATTGCTCACTAGATGAGCTCGGTTTTTGAGACGTGAGTCTTGCCGATGCTTCCGTCCGAATAAAGCCCTTCCTTCTTTAATTCAGTGCCTGAGGAGTTTTGTCTGTGGCTTGTCCTGCTACGTTTCTTGGCTCCCTGACCGGGAAGCAAGGTGATTAATGGATGGTCAAGGCAGCCCCTTAGGTGGCTTAGGCCTGCCCTGTGGAGCATTCCTGTGGGGGCTCTGGCTGGCTTGAGTGACACACATCCTGAGAGTGCTCCCGGGTAGGCAATTGCCCCGGGGGAATGCCTCACCAGAGCAGTGCGTGGCAGGTCCCCATGGGGGATCAACGCAGTGGCTGAACACCAGAAAGGAACTTGGCACTTGGAGTCCAGACATCTGAAACTTGGTAAGACTGGTCTTTGGAACTTGCCCACTCCATTTGAGTGGGCTGATCACGACAGCATGCCTGTACCGGCACTTTGGTTTTGTTTTTGACTTGACTTGGATTGCTTGATATTTTAGTTTTGGTTTTGACCTGGCTTGGATTTCTTGATACTCTGATTTTGGTTTTGATTCTGGTTTGGTGTAAACTGTAAAAGTGTGTGTGTGCCCTTTTTACCCGTTCTTTGTTTTGTGATGTGCGTGTGGTATGAGCATGGTGTTTTGTCTCGAGGAAGCATGGGTCAGGCACAAAGTGAGCCCACCCCACTAGGAAATATGTTGAAAATTTTCAAAAAGGAATTTAAGGGAGACTATGGAGTTACTATGACACCTGGAAAACTTAGAACTTTGTGTGAGATAGACTGGTCAGCATTAGAGGTTGGTTGACCATTAGAAGGAAGTCTAGACATGTCCCTTGTTTCAAAGGTATGGCACAAGATAACCTGTAAGCCAGGGCCCCTAAACCAGTTCCTGTACATAGACATTTGGTTACAGCTGGTTTTGGATGCCCCCCACCCACACACAGTGGTTGAGAGAACAGCAGCACAAGCATCTGGCAGAGGCAAGGAAAGACCAGCAGAGAGAGAGAGAGAGAGAGAGAGAAAGAGGAAAGAGACAGAGAGACAAAGAGCGAGTCAAGGAGAGAGAGAGAGAGGTAGAGAGAGAGGAAGAGACAGAGGCAAAAGGAAAGTCAAAGAGAGAAAGAGAGATATACAAGTAGTTAAGAATAAAACCACTGTACCCTATTCCTTTAAAAGCCAAGGTAAATTTAAAACTTATAATGGATAATTAAAGGTATTCTCAGTAGCCCTATTAACACTCCAATACCACTTTATTGTCATTGTAAAAAAGGGCATATCCCAAAAGTACTGAGGTCTTCCTATCAAAAATCCTTAACCCAGTAACCGGCAGATGGCCCAAATGCATTTAATCTGTAGTGGCAACTGCTTTGCTAACAGAAGAAAGTAGAAAAGTCACTTTTAGAGGAAACCTCACTGTGAGCAGACCTCACCAGTTCTGAAGTAACCTAAGTTAAAAAAAAAAAGGTGACTTAACATTAACTAGTGAAAATTCCCTTAACCCGGCAGGTTTCCTAACAGGGGATCTAAACCCTTCAGGAGGGGAGGATAAATGGTTCCTCCCAGGTAATTGAAGGTAAAAAAAATAAAAGAAAAAAAAAGTCATCTATACAAATTCTAAGTTAATTTGGACTAAACAAGGTCTTATTAATAGCAAAGGATAATTGAAATCCCAAGCTTACAAAGTTTTCAACAAAAGTAAAGTTTGCTAAAAGTTAATAGTGTAACATGTATTATAGTAACTTCTAATCTTGTGACCTTAGACAGTCTAATCCACAGACATAAAGGAAGTTCACTTTGGAAAAGAATGGTTATCTTCGCAAAAAAAGGCAAAAAAGGAGGGGGGCAGGATTTATGTAAAAAGAATGTTATATGGTAAATTCTTGTCCTAAAATAAATTAACTGGTTGTTTAAAGAAAGAAATGTTTGTAATAAGTCAGAAAGTTAAGGCATGTCGAAGAATTGTCTGTGAAAGTTGTGAAAGAAGAAAAACTTATATATAAAAAAAGAATTTATGTAGGAAATGTTGCATAAATTAAAAGTAATTAGGCCTCCTAAATACTATTGAAGTAACAGTTTATGTGCAAGATGTATAAGGAAAATAAAATATACCTTTGGTAAAGGGATTATAATGAGGCATAAGAATGTGGATTTTTACCTACATTAAGAAGTTAAAAAAATTGTTTTGAAGGCTTAAGCAAGTTTTAAAATGTTAATTGTAAAGGACAGTCTGTGTAACCATTGGTTATAGTTAGCTATTGGTTAAAGTTAAAAGTGTATCATCCAGTTTTTCTGTGAACTGAACATTAAAATAAAAACACAATGGGTTTTTCTTAAAGCACTAACCTGCTCTTTAACAAAAATTATAAAAGGTTAAAAAGAGTCTATAAAAATCTTACCTTATGGTCAAACATTAAAAATTGAATATATATGTCTACAAAGTTTTATTAAAACTAAGTTTAACATTAATAACACGCTAATATAAAGGTGAAATTTAGCTTGTCTGGTATAAAAATCATACAGGAAGCATTGTCAAATATAAAATGGTGTTTGGCTTTCTTTGGTCTAAAAAACTAACAAAAATAAGTGCTAAAGGAAATTTCTCAGTAAGAAGGCACCAAGGACTATAAAGTCCACTGCTGCTGTCCCCACATTTAAAACAAAAGGTTAATATCTTAAAAATTGTATACTTGGTTTATCTTCACTTCCCTTTCCCTTAAAACTAAAAGTATTTTAGCACAGGTACCACTCCTAAAATTTCTGGTAAACTAGCACTAGCCTGAAGACCACTTTCTAATTAAAGAGTGGAAAGAAAAAAAAAAATACTTGAGCCAGCCTGGGAAGGACCCTACCTTGTGCTGCTAACCACCAAGACTGCTGTTTGTACAGTGAAAAAGGGATGGACTCATCACACCCGAGTCAAAGAACCATGTCCTCCAGAGTCACAGGCCACAGTCCCAGGGGAAAACCCTACCAAACTAAAGCTGAGAAAAATGTAACTCTGTCATCTGTTCTATTCCTTTTTCTTCTTTCCTCACTCTATTGCTGAATATCTAGTTATTAACATAACCAAGTTAATTTCACCTCAAACTATTACATTTAATGCTTGCCTTGTTACACCCTGGGAGACTCGCCAAGTCAAAGACAGCTTTCTCCTTCAGAAAAGTACCTCTGTCCCTCTTGACTCTCCTCAGACTTGGCATTAGTAAATTGGAACCATTTAATCTGGGGAGATTTCGATAAAGACCCCAGTGTCAATCAGGAGTCTTGCCCCGCCCCCCCCATGTAAAGCTTTTATGCCGTAGTTGGTCCAACGTTCTGCAGAACACTAAAGAGCAAGGATGGACTGCCCCAATTGGTTTTTGTAATTTCCTAAAACCATACATTCATTTTACTAGAGGATCATAGAAGTTAAAGACGTAAAACTAACTTTGGCAATTAAGACAGGACACCAAGATACAAATGCCTGGTTGGAATAGATCAAATATTCGTCCATACATTAAACAAAAGCAATTGTTATGTTTGTGCACATGGCAGTCCAGAGGCCCAGATTGTCCCCTTTCCACTAAGGTAGTCCTCCAGTTGACCAGGCATGGGCGCAAGGTAGCTCTTTTTCAGGATTCTACAGCCTGGAGTAACAAGTCGTGCCAAGCTCTCTCTGCTATATCCTGAAATCCAGCACCCTGTGGGTCAGCCCCGGAGGGCTATCCAGCTTCCGTCTCCCAACCCTAAGTTCACTTCCTCTCTATCATGACAGGGAGAAAACTTAGTGTTCCTTGGAGACCTCAGGGGATGCAGTGAGCTTAAGAATTTTCAAGAGCTTATCAATCAATCAGTCCTTGTTCATCCCTGAGTGGATGTGCGGTGGTATTGTGGTGGACCTTTATTGGGCACTCTGCTGAATAACTGCAGTGGCACTTGTGCTTTAGTCCAATTGGCTATCTCTTTCACCCTGGCATTTCATCAGCCAGAAGAAGGAAAAGTAAGACACCCTACCTAAAGTGAGAGAAACCCCTTATGAGTCTTTTGACGCTCACATCTATTTAGATGCAATTGGAGTCCCACAGGGAATACTAGATCAATTTAAAGCCTGAAATAAAATAGCTGCAGGATTTGAGTCAATATTTTGGTGGGTGACAGTTAATAAAAATATAGATTGGATAAACTACATCTATTACAACCAATAACAATGAGCTTTTCATAAGTTAAAAGAAAAACTCATGTCGGCCTCCAGTGTCTGTCCTTGTCAGATCCATGTCACCCAGGTTTAAAAGATCCTGCTAAGTCACTTTAGGAAGCACCCATACCAATGATAACTACATCACCGTGGATATTGGGTCAAATTCTTCATCCTCTCCCATCCCCCAAATGGTGTCTGATCACCCTGGCCTGCCTGCAGCAAGAATCCTTTCAGGTTTGTTTAGCCAGAGTCTTACTCACCCCGATTTTTCTCTTAGTCATTTTCTGTCCCATGACCCCTGCCCTGCTCCTTGGCTGTAAATCCATATGCTCATCCCTGTGGTTCTGAGGAAAGTCTTGCTATCTTTTTTTTTTTTTTTTGAGACAGAGTCTCGCTTTGCTGCCCAGGCTGGAGGGCAGTGGTGTGATCTCAGCTCACTGCAACCTCTGCCTCCTAGGCTCAAGTGATTCTCCTGCCTCAGCCTCCCAAGTTGCTGGGATTACAAGCGCCCACGACCAGGCTGGGCTAATTTTTGTATTTTTAGTAGGGACGGGGTTTCACCATGTTGGTCAGGCTGGTGCTGAACTCCTGATCTCAGGTGATCCACCCGCCTCAGTCTCCCAAAGTGCTGGGATTACAGGAGTGAGCCACCATGCCCGGCCTTCCTTACCATCTTTAACAAGAGTTAGAATAATTGTTTCTTCCTTTTTTTTTTTTTTTTTTTGAGACGGAGTCTCGCTCTGTCGCCCGGACTGGAGTGCAGTGGCCGGATCTCAGCTCACTGCAAGCTCCGCCTCCCGGGTTCACACCATTCTCCTGCCTCAGCCTCCCGAGTAGCTGGGACTACAGGCGCCTGCCACCTCGCCTGGCTAGATTTTTTTGTATTTTTAGTAGAGACGGGGTTTCACCGTGTTAGCCAGGATGGTCTCAATCTCCTGACCTCGTGATCCGCCCGTCTCGGCCTCCCAAAGTGCTGGGATTACAGGCTTGAGCCACCGCGCCCGGCCTGTTTCTTTCTTTAATAGAAGATAAATGGGCTTTTATAGTATAAACAACAGTGATGATGATGGACAATTCTTTGAGGCTTGATGTGTGTCAGATGCTTTTCTTGGTGCTTTTTATGTTATTACTTTTTTTTTTTTTTTCTAACTGCAGTCTTTTGATGCAGGGCCTCCTGTCTTCCTTCTCTATCTTCCTTCTCCAGATAGCAAAACTAGGGAAAAGAGAAGTTGGGCAGCTGTCCAGGGTTATACAGCTGAACAAAATTACATTAAATTAAGTTATGGTGTTACAATCCAGGGAAAGTAACATATAAAAATATTATTTAAAACTATCCTAATAATGCCAGTAATAATTCTTTGTGTGTGATGATAATGCTATTAACATTTATTTTATTAATGTTAGAAATACAAAATGCTTTACCTAATAAAAAGTGAAGTGATATACAATATCTCTGTAAAAACTTAGTTTAGCTGCTCCATTTTAAATTATGTATACTAAATATTTCCCCTTACAGGTATCTCTCTCAGACTGACATGTTTTCTTACAAAAATTTTTAAGAATTATGTTTACTGACAGAGTGTAAAAATCATTGTCTACTTGGATTAGGGTCCTTCAGGGAGAAGAGTAAAACTGTTTTTAGACTTAAAACCATCACTTGTAAAAAATAGAAAAATTTATGTAAAACTAATTTTTGCTACTGACCTTTGTCATTGATGTGCATAATAAAAACACTTAAAGACAATTATTTTTCCCTCTATTGACTGCATTTAAAATGGATTAACATTTGCAGTAAATGTGCATGAGGAATTTGTCACAAACTTTATGTTAGAAATAGAGCTTGGAAAATGAGCACTCAGACAAAGAGTTTCTCAGGAAAGCAAATTTCCTTCTGCGCAAAGGAGTGTATCCTATATGGCCAGTCACCATGAGAGCACACAGAACAAAGAGAGTGAAAGTTTTTTTTCCAGACGCAAATTCTGCTCCTCTGCCCTTTCCCCACTGGCTGGGGTCAGACCTCACAATCTAAGCTAAACCCAATTGTTTAAATATTTAAACTTTTTTTTAGATAAGGTGGGCATGTAAGGGAGAGAGGGGAGAGGGGGAAGGGGTTGTCTGTGGCGAGCTAGAGTCAGTCTTTTCCTAAATAAGGAAAGGAATGGGAGCTGGTGCTGATAATACCACTGGTGGTGTGGCATGCCTCGGTATGTAGTAACAGTAGAAAGAAGGAAAGAAGAAGAAAGAGAAGGAGGGAGTGGTACTGGAAATTAAAGAGTAAAGGATTGATCAGGCTGTTTGAAGAGAAACTTTGCCATATCTCACACTTTATCATCCTTAAGGTGAGGATGTTATGTTATTAATACCTTATAATAAGGTATTGATTATAAAAGTTGGTGAATTTAGTATTAAAAGCTCTGGCACTCAAAACCTCAGTGTACAGCAAGCATCAGGAATGGGCTGAAGAAACAGAGAGTTCCTCAGATGACACGGTCTCTGTGTTTAAAGTCAGGACCTAAGGAAGGGGCAATGCATTTCCTGGGGTACAAAAAGGGAGTATGGGAAACAGGTTATGCCAACAAGTGGGCTGGGTAGGAGCTGGTCTCATTACAAACATTTCTCAGGCACAGCCCTTTGGGGGTCTGTTGAGCTCTGTCTGCAAGGCAGATCTGTCTACAAAGTCAGGTCAGAATGTACTGATTCTTCAGCTGCCCAGGCCAAGGGCCCTTCCTGAAACTAACTCTTGAGATGAGTGGTGGAAATTGAGGAGCCTTCAGTTCTTCTTGTACCTCCTGCTGAATGTAGACACTAGCTAGGCATGCAAAACAAGAACAATTACTACTAAGGGTCCTCAACAAAGAGTTTATCTAATGTTAGGTTTGGGATCACATAGAGAGAAGCCACATGCTAACCAGCTCTGAAATAGTTAAACCAAACCAAAACAAAAAGGATCAGTGACCCCCACAAAGCACTTATAAGAAGCCACACATGTGGACAACTTCCTTGGTTGGTGCCTGTCAATATCACATCCCAAACACAGTGATGCTAGTAGAAATTGCAACCAGAAAAAGCCCCAAAAATAGCATTTGTGATTTTTGTCTGCATTTACGGTATATTTGTAATGGAATACAGAAATAAAAAATGTTTGTATGAGCTTTATTAGTGCTCATATTTGAACACCTGTATTAAAATCTTACATGCAATAACTTGTAACTACACTTTCTGATTTACTGAAAATTTAAACCTTGGGTGGTGGTTCCCAAATTGTCAAGATATTACTTATATCAGGGATTATCTTTAGCAACATAAATATAAATATGTAACTGAAATATGCTATTTCTGTGTGTGTGTACATGTGTATGTTTTGAAAGATATAGCAAAAATATGGTTCCTCAAAAAGTTGTATCTTGAACTTTAAATATAACTTTGAAAAAATTATCGATATTACATTGCTAACCTCCTTAGCTTACTTTCAAAATTAGTTCTAGCATACTACCAAGACTAAAATATCTATATTTATTGAAAGGGTTTTTACACAATTGAGGGTTTTTTAAAAATATTTTGAGATTCTACATATACAAATATGAGAACAATCTATAGAAACAATCCAAAGAAAAATTATATTGCTAACATCAGTGTAACCATTATTTGAAGAAAATGTTCTTAATAATGTGATTAATGCTGAAACAGTGTCAAAGTGGTTGAAAGTGTTTTGTACATGATCTACATAATATTTAGATTTTTAAGTTAGTACTTTTAAATTATGAGAAAATAGTGGTATTTTACATGACTCCTCAAAAATAATGAATGAATTTATCTTTATAAACCTCAAAATATAATTTTTATTTTTTCAGTGTGTTTTGATTAATTTAATAATTCTCTATTTACACATGCAATTTTTCCGCATATTATTATAAAAACAGATTTTACTTTCAATATCTTTAAGAAAGTAACCTGAGTTTTATTCCCATAAGAATCTTTCTCTAGGTAGGAATCAATATTTTCATTCAGTTTTTCAACTGCAAAAATAGAAAAGACAATTGATTAATCTAAATGTAAGATATCATAAAAATATTCCATGGGTATCTAGAAAGAACAATCTATATGTAATATAAATAACAAGAATAGGCATTTAGAATAATGAATATATTATTTTACTACCTAATACATACATTCACAAAATGCTGGTATTTGAAAATGAGAAATTTAGGTAGATACTATTTCATTTATGTTTTAATTATCTGTAAAATATAGATAGATTTACATTTTATAATCAAAATATGACATTTTATATTATAAATATATTTATGTCATTTTCACTAATTATCATATGAAACAAATTACAAAAAATTAATTCCAGAGTATTAACATCATGTACGAAACTTAAATGTGTAAGTTTTGCAGCATATTATTCCTAGGTTTCTCTTGGGTATGGAGAATAATTTCCATCTAAAACTCCAGGTAATGAGAGAAGGAGAAACTTCACCAGAAACTCCACTGACAAACCCTTACTATGACACTTCCAAAACCATCACATGCTTATTTATGATATTACCTTTGAAGAATTCTATTTATTGATTTTTATTTTTCAGTTTTTAATTTTGAAATAATTTTAGATTTATAGAGTTGCAAATAAAGTCTAGAGTCCTCGTATATCCCTTACTCAGCTTTCCTACAATGTTAACATATAACAGATTATGGTCTGTTTATCAACACTAAGCAATTAACATTGGTATAATATTATTACCTGAATTAAAGATTTTACCCAGATTTTGCAAAATCGTTGATGTTTCTCTTCCAGAATTCAATCCAAGATCCCATATTACCTTGAGTTGCTTTTATCTCCTTAGTTCCCTTTCATTTATGACCCTTTCTCAGTCTTTCCTTCGCTTTCATGACCTTGAAACTTTTGAGGAGTGATGGTCAGATATTTTGTAGAATGTCTCCCAATTTGGGTTTACCTAATGATTTCTCATGACTAGACTGGGTTTATGGTTTTTCGGTCAGCTTGCCATAGAGATGGTGACTTTCTATTTCCATCATTCCTCCCATGATTACTGTTTGATATTCTTCTATAAGAAAGATGTGCCCCTTTCCCCCCAGTTATCATTTATGCCATTGTTTACTTATATCAGCATAGCTTTACAGATATGGGTTGTACTCTTTGTGTTAAAATCCAATAGGATCACGATTTTGTAGCTTACATTTTCGCAGCATTTGCCATTAGAATTTCTTTCAGGTTGGCTCCTCTGTCCTTTTGAATGCATTGTTTTTTTTTTTTTTCTCGCTCTGTCTTTTTTAAGCACTTTTCTTCTTCTTGGTGTTGGCTCCAGTTTCATCTTGCGTTTCCTCTGCTCCTGCAGTAGGATCGGTCATTTCTCCAAGGAACTGACACATTCGACCGTGTAAGAATTGTAATGAGAGCTGTTGTTATATAGATCTGTTAGAGGATGTGAAGAAAACAAGACTCTAGGTTCAAAGAAAAATAAGGAAATCTAAAATAATTGACAGCATTCCCTCTGGATAATAGAATGGGAAGTCAGCCGGGAAAATGAAGACCAAGCTGCCAAGCTGTTTCCTTTTTCCCTTCTCTTCTCCTTCTCCTTCCCCTCCTACTCTTCGTCTTTCTTCTTAATGATTGATTTCTACTTTAACTGCACTTTCATCAGGTGTCATACTCTACGTGATTTCAATCTTGTCTATTTGTTAAGGCTTGCTTTGTTATTTGACATGGTCAATTGTGCACTTGAAAAGAAGGTGTATTCTACAGTTTGGGGGCATAGTGCCGCTTGTATATCAACTAGTGTGCTTTTGAAATCATGCTATGTAAGTTCTTAGTGCTCTCGAAATTGTTATTGGATTGGACTATCTGATATTGAGAGAGACATGAAAATCCTTTAGTGGAGTTAGAATTTTAAAAAAATATTTCCTTTGAATTTTATAGATTGCCTCTTTCTGTAGTGTGAAGCTTGTTATCAGGTGCACACAAAATTTAGAATAGTTAGAACTGTCTGGTGATTTCAAACATTATTATTATAATGTTCAGCTTTATCTCTAATAGTGCATAATAACACCTTCTTTGATCTTTGTGTAGTATATTATTATAGTACATCCAGAATGTATTTATTTATTGATTTTTTGGTGTATGCTCTTGAGTGTTTTCTTATACTTCTATTTCCATTCTTCCACTTCCACCATCTCTATATCCTTGTAAATTTAGATACTTCTTTAAAGCAGTACATTATTTTTTTAAAATCTAGTCTGATAATCTTAGTTTTTATATTTAATGTGAGACTTGATATTTTTGTGTTTAATATACTTTCTTCACATTTGGTTTTCTTTCACTTCTCCCAAATATTCTGTATCTATTTCTGTTACTTATGACCTTCTTTTGAGTTAACAGAGTATTGTTTGTAATTCCAATGTTTATCTCTGTTATATTAGAAATTATATTCTTTTCAAATATTACTTCATGTGTTACCCTGGAGCTTGCACTATGAGCCTCTTACTTAACAAATTCTAATGAGTTTTTCTTGTACTTAATCCCAGAAAATTAAAGGACCTTCAATAGCTTTTCTATGTTTCCACAGTTGTGACATAGATCTATTATTGCTTTGTTTTCCACTTTTGTTTCTTCTTATTTTTTCCAGGCTCTCTGACTTTCCCTGTGGTGATTTCAAGTACATCATTTCATGTCAGTCTTACATTGTTTCTGTTAAGAAGTCAGGTGTCAGTCTAATTTTTGGTTACGTATTATTTGTGGGGTTATAGTTTTTGTATCCCTTCAACACTTTTATTTCTATGTGAATAGATGTAATTTTCTTTTTATTTATCCAGCCTGCGATTTGTATAATAATCCCCACGTCTATGAATTCTGCCCGCACTCTCTCCTTTTCTTCAGGAACACCAATTACATGTACTTTAGACCCCTTACTGGCACCCTGTGTCTCTGATGCTCTTTCCTGTATTCACCATTCTTTGCTTTTTTTGTTATTGTTATTTTGTTTTGTTTTGTTTTGTTTTTTGTTGAGAGGGAGTTTTGCTCTTGTTGTCTAGGCTGGAGTGCAATGGTGTGATCTTGGCTCACTGCAACCTCCATCTCCTGGGTTCAAGCCATTCTCCTGCCTCAGTCTCCCGAGTAGCTGAGATTAAAGGTGCCGCCGTGCCCGGCTAAGTTTTTGTATTTTTAGTAGAGATGGGGTTTCACTATGTTGGCCTGGCTGGTCTTGAACTCCTGACCTCAGGTGATCCACACCTCCTCGGCCTCCTAATCATCATTCTTTAAAAAATATTTTTAAAACATTTCCTTTGAATTTTATAGATTATTTTAAAAATAATCTGTTGAAGACAAATGACTTATTCAAGGGCGGGGACAGAGGAGATGCAAGGTGAGACTAGAGCCAAAAGCCAGAAAAGAATTGCTTGAAAAAGTCAGAGAGAAAAAAGAAAAACGTGTTTGCTCTATTCTGAAAGTTTTCTAACCTGTGTCCCAGTTTTTAACTTCTCTCTTTGTTTCTAGTCTCTTATTAAACTCCTTCATTAAGCTTTTTATTCAGTTACTCTGTTTTTCAGTTTTCTAATTTCCATTTAGTTGTTCTGTATATTTTCTATTTCTCTCCTGACGTTCTCAATCTTATCTTCAATTTCCTTAGCATAATAGCCATAGCTCTCCAAGGCTGTGTCTGATAATTTTTTTGTTTTGTTTTTGAGACAGAGTTTAGGTCTATCATCCAGGCTGGAGTGCAGTAGCACTATCTTGGCTCACTGCAACCTCTGCCCTCTGGGTTCCAACGATTCTCCTGCCTCAGCCTTCCGAGTAGCTGGGACTACAGGTGCATGCCACCACACCCACATAATTTTTGTATTTTTTAGTAGAGATGAGGTTTCACCATATTAACCAGGCTAGTTTTGAACTCCTGACCTCGTGCTTTGCCTGCCTCAGGCTCCCAAAGTGCTGGGATTACAGGCGTGAACCACTGCACCCAGCAAGATAATACTTTTATCCAGATCCTCTGTGAGTGTGCTGTCATTTTTTGTTATTATTCTTATTTGAATATCATATCATCTTACCTCCTCTAGTTTCTGGTTATGCATCATTTTTGCTGGTCAATGACTATTAAGATTTTATAAATTATTTGCAACCTTGGATGATATTTTCCTTTAGAGATTAGCTTTCCTTTCAGGAGTTAATCAGGAACTCTGGCAAACTGATCTCATCTTAATTTAATCAAGAATTCAGTTTTTTTTTCTTCCAATTTTTTCTACTGTGGTAAGAGACACATACTGTGCAATTTGTCATTTTAGCCATTTTTAAGTGTATTGGGGTATTAAATACATTTATAATGTTGTACAGTCATTGCCACTATTCACCTCCAGAGCGCTTTTCCTCCTGGAAAACTGAAACTCCGTACTCAACAACCAACAACTCCCCATTCTCCCTTCCCCCCACCCCGCTCCTCACTTTTTGACTACTGCTCTGCTTTCTGGTTAATTGAGTCTGATTGCTTTAGATACCTCCTATAATGGAAGCTGTCTTTTCGTGACTGGCTTATTCACTTACCATAGCATCCTACAGGTTCATTCAGGTTGTAGTATATGAAAGAATTTCCTTGAGATGTGAGTTTAGTTCATTTTGGCCTGATCTAAAGTCCTGGGAAGGATTAGCAGATCTCCCTCAGCAGACTGGAACTCCTGAACGTATCACACTACCCTTACGAGTTTGTCCAAAGTTCTGATGTGCTTCTCAGCCCCTCAATATCCTCTCCTGAAATCAGCATGTGCATTGAGGAAATGGCCAAATGATCACCACAACTATCTTCCAGCAGATTATTTTCTTAAATATTTTGCATATGTTTTCTAAACTCATTTGAAATTTGATTTCTAATATCTTCTGATGTTGTTTGAAAGATTGAACCACTTGGTTCTTTATTGATGGAAGTAAATCAATTAGTGCATTATAAGAAACATAGTTTTTATTATGAGTTAAACCAATTTGTTGGCCTTTCCCTTCTAGGTGGCATTTTGTTTTTCTTTCCTTTTTTCTTTCCTTTTTTTTTGAGACGGAGTCTTGCACTGTCGCCCAGGGTAGGGTGCAATGGCGCGATCTCGGCTCACTGCAACCTCTGCCTCTGGGGTTCACGAAAGTCTCCTGCCTCACTCTCTCGAGTAGCTGAGATTACAGGTGCACACCACCACACTGGCTAATTTTTGTATTTTTTGGTAGAGATGAGATTTCACTATGTTGGCCAGAATGGTCTCAAACACCTGACCTGGTGATCTGTCCGCCTTGGCCTCCCAAAGTGTTGGGATTACAGGCGTGAGCCACCACGCCCGGCCCTAGGTGGCACCTTAAAGGCATTATATCAACTTATTTCCAAATAGCAATGTGCAAATTTATATGTTCGTTATTTAATGCAATAGATTTATCTGAATTAGTTGAATTTTAACTTTTCTCTGGCTTTTCTAGACAATAAATCATTAGAGATGCTAGCATTTTAACAACCTGTAGACTGACAGACCCTAAAAATAAACAGACATGTTTACATCTTGAAGGGAATATTTTATAGTTTGGATGTTTGTCACCTTGAAACCTCGTGCTGAAATGTGATCCCCAGTGTTGGAAGTATGTCCTGGTGGGAGATGCTCGGGCCATGGGGTGAATCCCTCATAAATGGCTTGGTGCAATCCTCAAGGAATGAGTGAGTTCTCTCTGTTAGTTCCCGACAGCTAGTTGTTAAAAACAGCCTGACACCTCCCTAATCTCTCTCTTGCTTTCTCTTTGGCCCTGTGACCTCTGCACCTGCCAGCTCCCCTTCGCCTTCTGCCATGAGTGGAAGCAACTTGAGGCTCTCTCCAGATGCAGATGTTGATGCTGGCACCATGCCTCTTGTACAGCCTGCAAAATCACAAGCCAGTAATCCTCTTTTCTTTATGAGTAACCCAGTTTCAGGTATTCCTTTCTAGCAATACTAAATAGACTAAGATGAATACTACTGACTGTCATATGCTTCCATTCTTGTTTTTCTTTTTTTCTAAGAACTCGGATGTGGTAGAAACTGCTGTGATTTCTCTTCCTGGTTTTGTTTACAGAGGTGCCAGAAGAGATCACTGACTGACCCTCAGCTTTTGTAAAGTAAGTTACTCTGTTCTCTGCTTTCTAGCTAGTATCTGTAGCAACAGTGAGGTCAGGAAGAGGCTGTTTATCACACTACTTTTCCAATTCATAGGCTGATTCTAAAATGACCAAAAGTTAGATTTCTAGCTATTTTAACATAATTTTGTTTAGCTTTTAACTCCCAAAGTGTAAGACTAGTCCTCCATTGTTGAAGCAAGAGCTTTATAGTATCTTTCAGCATTATTCTTTAAATACTTATATTGGTTAACTTCCTAACAGATACTACATTTCAGATCATTCCAGGCCTCCAAAAGGAAGTAGCATTTACTATCCTGAAACAAGCATTTCTTCTCAGTCTATTTCAAGTTCTAAGTATCTCAGTTATTAAGTGTCTTAAATAAAGTTTTCTCTTCTTGAATCTATTAATATGGAAATGCACTGAAATGACATAAAATTGGCCATTTTAAATCTAAAACTTATGCCGCAGTGTGATCTAAATGAAATATTTAGAATTTATTCATGCTAGTTTTCCTTAACACTCAATTTTTTTGTAAGACATTCTAATGTTTCTTTCATTCCAGTCAAATAAAATTACAACCAACCAAGCTATGGTATTTATAGTATCACTGCGTGTAAATACTTGGAAATATGTAAAAATAAGAACTAATATATATTACATATTATTTCTAAGATAAGTGTATATTGGATGGGTACACATCATAGAAATTGTCATTTCTAAGATCAAAGTAGTCATCAATTTCTATTTTCAAATAACGGCAAGTAAAACTAGGTCCTCTGTATAGACAATAGAATAAAATATGCAGCTAAAATATATAAAAATTGAAGTACTGATGAGATAATTTCCCTTCTTTTCTAAAGGAAGTATTACTTATTGTGAGTCATTTATTTCTTAAAAATAGATCTCAAAACTTGCTTTTCCATCAAGGTGCACTTTCCTCAGCTGAGTCTGGGCACAGTCACTTCCCACCTAGATTACATCAGTAGACTCCTAAATCCTCACCCTGATTGTTCACTTGTCATCCTCACCCGATCAGTCTGCAAACAGATGTGAAAGTGATTTTTATAAACATACGTCAAACGAAGCCACTCTCTGATTAGAAACCTGCAGTGACACAGGGACTCGTGCAGCGCGGTCTGCTTGGCAACCATACTTCACCCCTCATGTGTGGCTCTGCCATGAATTTAATGTGTGCACCTGCAGCCTTCTTTCCACATCATCACTACTGTGCAGCAGAAAACAATAGTGGTCATGTCACGTCTGTTGTTTTAAAAATGCCACTTGACCGGGCATGGTGGCTCACGCCCATAATCCCAAAACTTTGGGAGGCCAAGGCGGGTGTATCACCTAACGTTAGGAATTCGTGACCAGCCTGGCCAACATGGTGAAACCCTGTTTCTACTAAAAATACAAAAAAACTTAGCCAGGCATGGCGGCAGGCACCTGTAGTCCCAGCTACTTAGGAGGCTGAGGCAGGAGAATCACTTGAACCTGGGAGGCAGAGGTTGCAGTGAGCTGAGATCACGCCAAAGCACTCCAGCCTGGGCAACAGAGAGAGAGAGAGACTCCATCTCAAAAAAAAAAAAAAAAAAAAAAAAAAAAAAAAAAAAAAAGATTCCTCAAGAATTATAAGCAAACAAAGCATTTAACCCTACAAAGAGAGTGGAAAAAAGTTTACAAAGAGAACTGGTTTGGTAAAGTTTCAATCGGGAGCATCTTCTCATTGGAGAAAAGAGAAATACAATCAGAGTAAGTGACTGCTCGGAGTTTCTGCACCATGTAGTTTTTAGAGTTCAATTTTTCTTCAGCGAATTCACCACAAGGATTTTGAAATTTCAGATAAAAAATGAAGAAAATAAGGAATGAGATATTTAAGTTAATTAAATAATAATACCAGTCAACAGCTATTTGGTTTTTACCCTGTTGTCAGGCTTCGCTGTAAATGCGCTGTGTGTTTCGTTTAATTCTGTCACCAACCCTGTGAGGGGGACTTGTGCTAGTTATTTATCTGTGGTCTCTCAGCTTTGAGGCCATCCTATACTAGGTGCTTTGATGTGTGTCCTGGGAATTTGTGTATTTCTCACACTCCTTCACCTACTGGCTTTTTGTTTAGGTTCTGCCAGTTGGAGGCCCTTTGTTCCCCAAGTTCTATGGAGCATACTTGCTTCTTGAGGATATGAATCTCACTTCACTTCAGTATTATTGGCTTATCGATTTTTCAGCTTTCCAATACCTGAATGACCAATTTCCCATGTCAGATTTCCTAAGTGAAATACCCAGAGTGCTTTCTGTTGACTGTAACCTAACTGTTGCAGTATTATCCTCATTTCCATTTTACTGATGAGAAACTTCAAGCACAAAAGAGTTAAGTAAATTTCCCAGAGTCACAAGTGTATTTATCATGTATATATAGCTTTTAAGGTATGTTAGAAATAGTATATATGAAATTATATGTATATGTATATTTTTTCTCATCTGCAACAATATAAAACATGTTTTTATAAGACTAGGAAAATCAGAAAATAATCACGACACACATTTTGGGTAAAAGATGACAAAAGAATATTCATAGTGGAATTACCCTCTTGTAAAAAATAATATATCACACATTCATGCATAAAGAGAAACTATATAAATAGAAAACTGTGGAGTAATTATAGCTTAACTATTTTAATTTTGAATTATGAGGTAAAGAAAGACAGCCATGTGGTTAAAACAAATTTATTAGCTGGGTGGCATCATTTTCGATTTTTTTTTGTTTGGAATCTAGTATTTGATTTTTTGTGTTTTCTAAATTTTTCAGTTTATTAAATGTGTAACAGGAAAAAATAATATATTTTAATATTATTTCACAAGAATTTTATAACATAGAAATTCTTTGTGTTGCTTATAGGAATATCTGAGATTGGTCAATTTCTAAAGAAAAGAGGTTTAATTTGCTCATGGTTCTGCAGGCTATACAAGCATGGCACTGCCATCTGTTCAGCTTCTGGAGAGGCCTCAGGAAGCTTCCGATGGTGGCTTAAGGCAAAGAGGTCATTGCTGAAAAAGGAAGATAAAACTTTATATAAGATATGTTCTCAAATAGGTAAAAAGCATAGAATATTTTAAAGAAAACATCAAAAAATATTAATAATGGAATTTCATTATATGGGAATATTGCGGGAAGCTTTATTATATATTTATATTTGTCTGTATTGTGCATTATTCTGGGAAGCAATGAAAACTCTGAATGATTACTCAGTTTGTAATACAACATTTTATAGTAACAGAGTTTTATGGTCATTCGATTGTATTCAAACTATCAATTTTAAGTAATTCCTTATTTTTAAATAATTATTTATTGAAGAAAATAGTTATTTTCCACCAAACACATTTTAATGCAGGAAGCCAGAAAACATATTTAGTTATATTGTTTATTCTATGGCTACTTTGCCTATTTTAAATACATAAATTTTCTAAGTTTTTTGCTTTTTGCCACCACCACTTTTAGGCACCAAAACTGTGTTGACACTGTGCACCTGATCGCAGAAGTGCCCTGTGCTGGCCCAGCCTCCTGCAGGGCAGTCGGAGCTGGAGAGCTCCTCCTTTTGCCAACCCAAAGCCCAGGGTGCTGATGGAAGGAGCTGCCCAGTGGTGTGTTGACTTCCTCTCTGTTTCCCCTATGCATTCTGAGCTGGCTCCGAAATAAAATGCAGTCTTCATAGTCTGTACAGGCCTCTCCTCTAGGGCTTCAAACCTTGAGCTCTGCAGTACATTCTGAATGAATGAATGAATGAATGAATGATGGACGGCTGAACAAGTAGACTTTCAGGTAAATTTTTTCACTTAATCAAGTAGGAAGCATAAGACTCCTAAATGAAAAACACACAAAATAACACTTTTAGAAAGAAGGAATTGATGAATGTTTTCCAGCCCCAGTAGCCTTCCTAGAATCATGTCTTTCCCTGTAGCTCAGCCATTTCCCTGGCTGTAACAGCTACCCTGTCGCTATCGGTCCCATACCGGCAGATAATGTCTTTAGGTTGCTTTGCCTGCTTCAGGTTACCTGATTACTCCTAATAAGGCAACACATGCAGAAGATCTTAAAAGAAACTGTAAAAATTAGGCAACTAGAAAATTTGTTTACACGTTAAAGCCTTTTTTAAAAATATGTATGAGAGTCATTATAAGAGACCGATCAAATGCAGAGATAGCAGGCCATGCTTCTAGACCTTAAGATGCTGTTTGTCAATTTAATTGCAAAACACTGTCAAATAACTTTAGTCTCTGTTCCATGACTGCAGGGTATTTCTGGAAAGTAATGACTTCATAGAACATGCTGTCATGTTGTATGCCTTTTACAGACGTTACCAAGGAAAAAAAAGATAAGTACCTATATAAATTATTGTATCTCACTCTAAGCTAGCCAGTAGAGAATAAAATATAAATCGGATTTTAAAACAGCAGAGTAGAATAGTGTGTTTTGGAGAAGTCCAGTGCAAGACTTCCAATGGGAAGTGTAATAATATTTCTCGCAATTAGTTACAACTTAAAACCCAAACATGCTCCATTAGGTTAACTGTAATGTAAAAAAAATCCTATGCTGCAACATTAAACTAAAATACCTGGAAATTGATGGTGACTTCATACATTTCACAGATAATTTTAAGTGTGACCGGGTAAGCTGCCATCTCAGAAAGAAAATAAATCATCAAAATGTTAGCAAATCAGTTAATTTTTTAGATAATGATCAAGTTAATTCAAATTGTGGTGCTAATTACCATTACAACTACTGTCTCTAGGGAGTTTCCCGGTAATTGCAAATAAGCTGCAGTTTGCTGTTAACTTAAAAAAATGTTTCCAGATTCAGAATTATAAAAGTAACAAATTAATATAACAAGCTTACTTGGCTAGTGAAATTTTGCACTGATCCAGAAAAACTGGAAGTGTGAAGATGCCTTATAAATGTACTGTTATATTATAATTCACTCCTTTTTCAGGGAATGAAGAAAGAAATAGAAAGATTATACCAAAGGTTACACAGCCAGAACCTAGAAAACTGGGATAAATTATGGGTCTCCTTACCCTTCATTCTATAGCTGCAAAAAAAAAACAATTAAGAGGGTTATTACCCTTATGCTGTCAGAATTGCTTCCAGGATGGTTATTACATTTGGCTAGAGTCGCATAGACATGTAAATCAAATCAGATGACAAAGTTGTAGTAATAGTCACTTTTTAGTAATAGTAAAAGAGGTTATGGTGATCCCTCAGAATTTGATCCCAATCTTCAGCTCTCAGCTTTTCTGTCTTTAAGATCATCAACCAGGAAAACAGCATGTGTAGTGCTAGTGTGTAGTGAGCACCTTAGACATTTAAAATGCTTGATAGACATTTATTTTTGCATTATCGATGTAATACTGAACTATTTTAATTTGAACATTTCAGAAAGAAAATATATGAAACCACAATCACATAGTCACTCCTCTTTTTCAACACCACTTCATTCATTCTACCAACAATTTTCCATTTTATATTTTATTGGATTCAACAATTGTATACATTTACATTTTCAGTCACTTTATTAACATCTTCTGTTTTGTCTTCTCTTAGTATCTCATTTCTTACAGTAAATAGTTACAACTACTTACTACTTAAAATTGAGTCATTTTCAATTTATCTTTACTTTTAATATTATTAACAGTATTTTCTCATGATAAATTTCTCAAAGAAACATATTTGTGAAGGAAAAAACGCTATTAAAGCTCTTAAATATGTTTTACTTTTTTGCAAAAAGATTTCTATCAGTTTGATTGCCACAACTAATTTCTAAATGTAATGTATAGTTTGTGAGTTTTACTATATCTTACAGAAGTGGCATTTTACCATTTTAAGAACTTTCACTAACATATAGAAATAGTGGTGCCTTATAATAAATCACTTTATTCATTTTCAATAATTTTAATCTAAAAAAGGGATATTTAGATTCTAGAGAGGTAGTATTTTCTCAACAAGTTAATGGTTTCCTGTAAGACTTCTCTCAAGATTCCTACTAAAATATCTATAATAGCAGACAAATCTGACGATTGACAATGAAACAAGCATGCAGTCAACATGTCATCAAAATCGGAGAGAAATGTCTTCCTTCCAAAGGCTGATAGGGTTCAATTTAGACATGCCATTGGCAGTGAAAATAAGCTTCCCTCTGTGAAACAGAAAGGTGGCAGAGGTTTTCTTTCTCTTTTTAAAGAATTGCTTTTTTTTGGCCGGGCGCGGTGGCTCAAGCCTGTAATCCCAGCACTTTGGGAGGCCGAGACGGGCGGATCACGAGGTCAGGAGATCGAGACCATCCTGGCTAACACGGTGAAACCCCGTCTCTACTAAAAAATACAAAAAACTAGCCGGGCGAGGTGGCGGGCGCTTGTAGTCCCAGCTACTCGGGAGGCTGAGGCAGGAGAATGGCGTAAACCCGGGGGGGCAGAGATTGCAGTGAGCTGAGATCCGGCCACTGCACTCCAGCCTGGGCGACAGAGCGAGACTCCGTCTCAAAAAAAAAAAAAAAAAAAAGAATTGCTTTTTATTTATTTTTAATTTTTGGAAGTATAAGAAATACACAGAAAAGTCCACAGGACACCCATGTAACCCAATGGAGTTTAGAAAATCCTTACCTCCAAGACCTTAGATGGCCTCTTACACATCTGACATTCACTAACTCTGCCTAAATATTGAGTCAGGGCTCTCTAGAGGAACAGTACTAATTGGATATATATGAACACAGAGAGAGAGATTTATCGTGAGGAATTGGCTGTCATGATTATGGAGGTTGAGAAGTCCTGCAACCTGCTGCCTGCAAGCCCTGGAAACCAGCCGTGCATTTCAGGAGAAGCCCACAGGTCTGAGAACCAGGGGAGCCACTGGTACAAGTCCCAGTCTGTGTTCGAAGGCCAAAGAACCAGGGGCACTGATGTGGTCAGAAGGTGGACGTCTCAGCTTAAGCAGTAAGAGTCAATTCACCCTACCACCACATTTTGTTCTATTTACGCCTTCACCAGATTAGATGAGGACCAAATGCCTGTTTTTAGACCTCGCCTTCTAAAATAACCTATGTTCTTTTGTACTAATCATTCCTTTATGCTTTGAATTATTTTGTGACTTCATCTGTGCCTTTGCAAGTAACTGTATGTGTATTTTTTCATTGGTAGTTTACTGTATTTCCATGTGTTCATATAACTAATTTTTCCTTTCTAACCATGATCCATATTTTAAGTGTTTCTACTTTTGGGATATTATAAATGAAGACAACAGTGACATGAGCAATATAGTGTGTCATTTTTGCGAATGCTCATTTCTTTCACGTGTGCTATATGACTAAGATGTAATTGCTGGGTTAAAGATTATACAGATATTGAATCTGTTTTCCAAAATGTTTATACCAATTTATATTTCAACCAGCAATGCATGATAATTTCTATTGCTTGAAATCTTTGTCAGTATATAGTAATATTAGAATTTATTGCTAGTTTTAGTATTTTTGCTAAGTGTATAGTAGTATCTTATTTTGGTTATTCCTAATGAATAATGATGTTAAGCTGCTTTATAAATATTTATTGAACACCTAGGTTTGTATTAATTATCTATTGGTGCATAATACCTCACCCAACATTTTCTGGCTTACAACAATGTACATGTATCACCTTGCAGTTCCTTGGGTCAAGAGTCAGCACAGCTGAGCAAGTGTCTTTTTAGGGTCCACTGGGGTTGTAATTTTCTCCAGGCCCAGCGGTGGGGGTATCCAATTCCAAGTCCTTTAAAACTGTGATTGGCGGACCTCAGGCCTCTCTGACAGTTACCCTGTGGGCTCCCCACAGGGCCCTTCAGGACACATGCATGTTGCTTCCCTCAGAAAGAGCTGACAAAGAGTGAGAGCAGGTGCCCGTGCTGGAAGCTACAATCTGCTTAAAACCTAATCTTGGAAATGACTTTTCTTCACTTTTGCTCTGTTCTATAGTCAGAATCCAATTAGTATCCATGTCCAGGCTAAACTCAAGAGGAGGGAATTGGGCAGCATGTGACTACCTGGAGGTAGGTATCATTGGAAGCCAATTTGGAAGCTGCCTATCACAGAAGGTACCTACTTTGAAAAGCGCCTGTTCGTAACATATGTTTTGCTTTTGTGTTGTCTGGTAACTTTCTGTTCCGATGTAAATGAAAGTTCTTAATTTTAAGGTGATTGATGTTAATCAAATTTCACTTACGATTTACACTTTTAAGTTACGATACCTTTCTCAGCCTGACATGACACAGGTTTTTTGTTCTTTAATGTCTCTTAGAAGGACTGCTGTTTTATTTTCATGTATTTATTATAATTTCACTTCTATTTTAAATTCAGTGGGTACATGTTCAGCTTTGTTGCCTGGATATATTGTGTGATGCTGATATTTGGGGTACAATTGGTTCCATCACACAGGAAGTGAGCATAAAGTACCTAAGAGTCAGTTTTTCAACCCTTACTCTGCTCTCTCCCTCTTGGTATAGTCCCTGGTATCTACTGTTTCCATCTTTGTGTTCATGAGTACCCAATGTTTAGCTCTCACTTCTTTTTTTTTGAGACGGAGTCTGGCTCTGTCGCCCGGGCTGGAGTGCAGTGGCTAGTTCTCAGCTCACTGCAAGCTCCGCCTCCCGGGTTTACGCCATTCTCCTGCCTCAGCCTCCGAGTAGCTGGGACTACAGGCGCCGCCACCTCGCCCGGCTAGTTTTTTGTATTTTTTAGTAGAGACGGGGTTTCACCGTGTTAGCCAGGATGGTCTGGATCTCCTGACCTCGTGATCCGCCCATCTCGGCCTCCCAAAGTGCTGGGATTACAGGCTTGAGCCACCGCGCCCAGCCTAGCTCTCACTTCTAAGTGCGCACATGCATTATCTAGTTTTCTGTTCCTGTGTTAATTCACTTAGGATAATGGCCTCCAGCTGCATCCATTTTGCTGCAAAAAACATGATTATTTTCTTTTTTATGGCTGTGTAGTATTCCATGGTATATATGCACCACATTTTCTTCTTCTTATCCACCATGGATGGGCACCTAGGTTAACTCCATATCTTTGCTATTATGGTAAGTGCTGCGGTGAACACGGGAAGCACTATGATTTTAAATTTATCTTTTACAAGTTAAGATCAACAATCATCCTGGAATGTATTCTTATATATGCGATCAAGTAGGGTTTTTGATTGATTTTTTAAAACATGGATTTTTTTTTTTTTTTTTGCCTAAAGAAAAGCTTTGAATAATTTGTTGGCACAGGGTTACTGGTCACTATCTTTTTTTCCTTTTCAACTTCATTCTTAACACACATTTATAATTGATAAGGAATAATAGGTTTGCAAGCATTTTCTTTCAAATTAGGTAATTCTTACCATTGGTTTTGGCTTTTATTTATTTTTTGGAAAAGTCAGTTGTCTTTTTAAGGTAATCTGTCTTCTACCTCTGAATGCTTGTTAATTTTTCTCATAGTGATATGTTTTGACTGTGTCCCCACTCAAATCTCATCTTGAATTCCCATGTGTTCTGGGAGGGACCCAGTGGGAGGTAATTGAATCATGAGGGCATGTCTTTCCCATGATGTTCTTGTGAGAGTGAATAAGTCTCACGAGATCTGAAGATATCATAAGGGGAATTTCCCTGCCCAATCTCTCTTTTTGCCTGCTGCCATCCATGTAAGACTTGACTTGCTTCTCCTTGCCTTCCATCATGATTGTGAGGCTTCCCCAGCCATGTGGAACTGTAAGTTCAATTAAACCTCTTTCTTTGTAAATTGCCTAGTCTCAGGTGTGTTTTTATCAGCAGCGTGACAATAGACTAAACCAGGAAATGGGTACCAGTGGAGTGGGGTGCTGCTGAAAATATACCCAAAAATGTGGAAGCTTTTTTGGAACTGAGTAACAGGCAGAGGTTGGAACAGTTTGGAGGCCCCTGAGGAAGACAGGAAAATGTGGGAAAGTTTGGAACTTTAGTATTTTTGGAACTCTAGAGTTTGCAACTTCTTAGAGACTTGTTGAATGGCTTTGCCCAAAATGCTGATAGCAATATTAACAATAAAGTCCAGACTGAGATGGTCTTAGATGAAAATGAGGAACTTGTTGGGAACTGGAGTAAAGGTGACTCTTGGTATATTTTAGCAAAGAGACTGGAGGCATTTTGCCCCCACCCTAGAGATTTGTGGGACTTTGAACTTGAGAGAGATGATTTACGGTGTTTGGCAGAAGAAATTTCTAAGCAGCAAAACATTCAGGAGGTGACTTAGATACTGTTAAAGGCATTCCATTTTATAAGAGAAGCAGAGCGTAAACGTTTGGAAATTTGCAGTCTGACAATATGATAGAAAACAAAATCCCATTTTCTGAGGAGAAATTTAAGCCAGCTGCAGAAATTTGTATAAGTCATGAGAAGCCAAATGTTAATTTCCAAGACAATGGGGAAAATGTCTCCAGGGCATGTCAGAGGTCTTAGTGGCAGCCCCTCTCATCACAGGCCCAGAGATGTAGCAGGAAAAAATGGTTTCATGTGCCGGGCCCAGGGTCCCTGTGCTGTGTGCAGCTTAGGAACTTAGTATTCTGTGTCCCAGTTACTCCAGCCATGACTAAAAGGGGCCAAGGTACAGCTCAGGCCAAGGCTTCAGGTGCAAGCCCCAAATCTTGGCAGCTTCCATGTGGTGTTGAGCCTGTGGGTACACAGAAGTCAAGAACCGAGGTTTGGGAACCTCTGCCTAGATTTCAGAAGATGTATGGAAACGCCTGGGTGTCCAGGCAAAAGTCTGCTGCAGGAGTAGAGCTCTTATGGAGAACCTCTGCTATGGCAGTGCAGAAGGGAAATGTGGGGTCGGAGCACCCACACAGACTCCCTACTGGGGCGCTGCCTAGTGGAACTGTCAGAAGAGGGCCACTGTCCTCCAGACTCCAGAATGGTAAATCCGCCAACGGCATGCACTGTGCACCTGGAAAAGCCGTAGACACTCAACTCCAGCCTGTGAAAGCAGCCGGGAGGAAGGCTGTACCCTCCAAAGCCACAGGGGCAGAGCTGCCCAAGACTATGGGAACCCACCTTTTGCATCAGCATGACCTGGATGTGAGACATGGAATCAAAGGGGATCATTTTGGAGCTTTAAGATTTGACAACCCCACTGGATTTTGGACTTGCATAGGACCTAACCCCCTCTTTGTTTTGGCCAATTTCTCCCATTTGAAACGTCTGTATTTACCTAATGCCTGTACCCTCATTGTATCTAGTAAGTAACTAACTTGCTTTTGATTTTACAGGCTCATAAGTAGAAGGGACTTGTCTTGTTTCAGGTGAGACATTGAACTGTGGACTTTGAGTTAATGCTGAAATGAGTTAAAAGACTTTGGGGGACTGTTGGGAAGGCCTGATTTGTTTTGAAATGTGAGGATATGAAGTTACAGAGGGGCCAGGAGCAGAATAATATGGTTTAGCTGGGTCCCCACCCAAATCTTAACTTGAGTCGTACCTCCCAGAATTCCCACGTGTTGTGGGAGGGACTCAGTGGGAGGTAGCTGAATCATGGGGGCCAGTCTTCCACATGCTATTCTCATGACAGTGAATAAGTCTCACAAGATCTTATGGGTTTATCAGGGGTTTTTGCTTTTGCTTCCTCCTCATTCTTGCTGCTACCATGTAAGAAGTACCTTTCACCCTCTGCCATGATTGTGAGACCTCCCCAGCCATGTGGAACTGTAAGTCAAATTAAACCTCCTTTCTTCCCTGTCTCAGGTATGTCTTTATCAGCAGCGTGAAGATGAACTAATATACATGCTCTTTGTCTTTTAGCTGTATCATTTTTTTGTGGCTAGGTTTCTATTTGTTTGGGTATGTCCTGCTTGTGGTTCATAATGCATCTTCTATCTTGGCTTGATGTCCTTTGTCAATTTTGGGAAATCCTCAGCTATGGTGTCTTCAAATATTTTCACTGCACTATCTTCCCCCTTCCCACTGAGATTCTACTACTGGCATTCTTCTTGTAGCAACCCTGTAATCTTCTAGTTTACATTTTATGTCTTAATTTCTTCTCCTCACATTTTACAGAGTATTATTTCTATTCCTCATTTCAGTATACCATTGTCTTAATTTGTATGTTCAACCAGCTGTTAAATACTTCCATTGATTCTTTAACTTCAGTTACTTTAATTTTTCATTTTAGAATTTCCATTTTTTTCAGTATTCTTCTGAAATTCCAACTTTTTTCTTTAATTTTCTTTATATCGGAAGGTAATTATATTAATATTTGCATTTGAAAACTTCATTATCTGGATTTTTGTTGATCTATTTCTATTATCTAATTGATGCTCTTATAACTTATTATAAGTTCCTATCCATTATGTGTCTGGCTATATCTGGCCTAATCTTTATTTATGATGTACGTTTTCACATCTCAGTTCCCAAAACACATGGGTGAAAAGTCCTTCCTCAGATTGGTGGGTTCTAGGATTTCAATTTGTGTTTGTCTACACTTAACAAAGTTTCCAAAACCTGCTCAAGTTTTCAACTTCTAATCTTTTTAAATCAGCATCTACATTTGGGGTCCCAAATGCCCAGCTCACCAAAGACATTTTCTTTCCTGGATCTTGACTGTGTAATTCTTCACTTCCTTTTAGCTCTCTCATTATTTCAGAAGCAGTTACTTTAGTTGTTTTTGGCTTTCGAAGTTTTTCTCATAGGCCTGGTTGGTCTGAATCACTGAGTCTTCTATTACCAAAGGGGAACTCACAGGTATTGCATTGTGAATACATGAGGAATATGTGAACAGATCCCTGTCACAATAAATCAAACACTATTAGAGAACAAAGTCCTTTTCTGCAGCACTTCCAATTCCTTTCCTTTCACTGATGTTAGAACTGTAATTATAATTATAAAACTTGGTATGAATCTTTCTAGACCTACATACCAAGGAGTTTACCTAAGAGTTCCTTTTAAATATTTGGAATTTGAACTTGTGTTATATAAAATGTATCACTGAGCTCAAATTATCATGAGACTCTCCAATACCATATCTTGGAACTCATTATTTTACACATAGAGAGCTATTTTATGTTTCCTAAGTGGAAGCCTAGTGTTTTATGTTATTTATAAACATCATTTCTATGTCATTACTCTACTAATTGACATTTAATTTATTTCCAATGTGTGAATGCTAAAAAAAAAATGCTGTACTGAACGTCTCTACATGTATATCTTCATGGCATGTGGGAGTGATTCTCCATATTATGATTAAGATGTGAAATCACTCCCTGATAGGATACATGCATTTTAAATACCATAAATAAGTTGATCTTCCAATATATATGCATCAATTTTTACTGCTACCAGTAGAGCATGAGAGAAGTCATTCATTTCTCACATATGATACTGTCAAATGTTTCTATGTTTGATGACATGATGGGTATTTGAATTTGCTGTTTCAATGAGAAAGTGCTTAAAACGACAAAAGTTTATTTCTTGCATGTACAGTTACTTTCACGTTTGGGTGATTTTCAAAGCATTTTTTTCTCCATGCAAAGTCTCCATTTTTTCCTTTATACCAGTATGTGCCTCCATACTCTCTACCGACAGGGAGTTGAGAGCTGGAGAATCAAACAACGGGAATGAAATGTTTCTCCTGACAAGTTCTACTAGCTAATGTAAGTAACATGCCCAAAACTAAATTTAAAAGAAATGGAGAATAGAAGACTTCTGGGTGCCTAGAAAGAACATAAAGGAATGTTATATCCAGAAAAAAGAATTCGATCTAGATAGATATGTTGTGCTCAGGAATAAAAAAATGTAAGAAGCCTCATTTACTCCAAAGTGGGAAGGACATGTAAAGCACACACATTGACTACAATATTTTGTCAAGAAGTAAACTTAGAGAACTTTTTATGCTGTGTAGAAATATACTTAATGTAATATTTGCCATTTTAGCCTTTTTTTTGTGCACAGTTCATTGTCATTAAATATCTCACATTGCTATGCAACATTATCATCATCCATCTCCAGAAATTTCTCATCTTCCCAAACTTAAACTCTGAAACCATTCAACAATAATTCACCATTACCTGTCTTCCCAATACCTGGGAACCATATTCTAATGTCTGTCTCTATGAATTTGACTATTCTAGGTACCTCATACAATTGAAATTATGTAATATTTGTTCTTTTTGCCTGGCTTGTTTCATTTAGTGTATTATCTTCAAGGTTCACCTATGTTGCAGTACGTGTCAAAATCCTCTTCCTTTTTTTAAGGCTGATTGATTCTCCACTGTATCTATATATCACATTCTGTGTGTCCATTCGTCTATTGATGGACATTTGAGTTGTTTGCATCTTTTGACTATTTTGAATAATCTTGATATGAACAACATGGGGGTACAAATATCTGTCCAAGTTCCTTCTTTCAATTTTTTTGGGAACATGTATATAATTTTCCATAAAGGCTGCACCATTTTACATTCCCACCCACAATATACAGGGTTCTATTTTCTCCTTAACCATGCCAACACTTGATATTTTTGTTTTCATTATACTTATCTTAATGGGTATGAAGTGGTATCTCATGGTTTGATTTGCATTTTCCTAATGATTAGTTGAACATCTTTTTATGTACTTGTGGTTATTTGTAAGTCTTTTTGGAAGAAATATCTAGTCCAATTTACATCCCCATTAACAGTGTGTTAGCATTTTCTTTTTTCCACATCTACCCCAGCATCTGCTTTTTGCTTTTTAAAAAATTTTTTTAATAATAACCATTTTCACTGGGCTAAGATGATATCTCAGTGTGGTTTTAATTTGTGTTTCTCTGATAATTAATGATGTTCAGCTTTTTTGTATGTGTTTGTTGGATGCTTCTATTCCTTCTTCTGAGAAATATCTGTTCGACTTTGCAAAACAGCATGGAGATATCTCAAAGAACAAAAAATAGAACTGCCATATGACCCAGCAATCCCACTACTGGGTATCTACCCAAAGGAAAATACTTCTTTCTACCAAAAAATCATCTGCATTTCTATGTATATGCAGCACTATTGACAATAGCAAAGTTGTGGTGCCAACCTAAGTGTCCATCAAAAGTTGATTGGATAAAGAAAATCTGGTGTGTTTACACCGTGGAATACTACTCAGCCATTTAAAAAGAATAAAATCATGTCCTTTTGTAGCAACATGGATGGAGCTGGAGGCTATAATCTCAACTGAACTGAGAAACAGGAAATCAAATATCACATGTTCTGACTGAGAAGTGGAAGCTAAAGAATGGGTTCATATGAACATAAAAAATGGAAATAACAGACACTGGGGACTCCTAAATGGGGGAGGGTAGGATGGAGGGCTGAGGGTTGAAAAATTATGTACTGGGTACAGTGTTCAATATTTGCATAATGGAAACACCAGATGCCCGGTCCCCCCCATTACACAAGATACCCACATAACAAACATGCATATGTAACCCCTGAATCTGAAGTTAAAAATAATTAATCAAAAATTTAAAATAAATGTGTAGTTCTGCAAAAATTTAAAATGTGTATTTATTCATTTTTTATTGAACTTATGTTTATTGTTGAGTTTTATGAGAAAGTTTTAAATTGTATCTCAAAAATTATCTATTCCACTGAGTTGGCTATCAGTTAGACATGATTAAATTGTCAGGAAAATTATTGAGCAGATATTTTTTCCAGAATCCTACAGACAAAATTATTTTCGTTTGGGATACTGGAGTCTCACTATTTATTTCTTGAGGATTTCTTCTTCTGTTTATTTTATTCAAACATCTATGAGTTTTGGTGGTTCAGAAGTGTTTTGTTGTGCAGTCAATATAGTTAATCATTCTGCTGCTATACAATTTATGTTTTCTGACATAAGGAATATTACACATTGGAAATGTGGATATGCTAATGACAGAATTGGTCTCCTCCTTTTTCATGTGTTCCTTCTTCAAAAACTTAGAATTTTCTGTGAACCCGGAAAATACAGATAACTGGTTACACAGAGATGCAAGCTGTGAAAAACGGCTGAGTGAAATTTCGGCTGCTTGCAGTCACATCTCCTACACACCATTGGTTTAGCGACTTCCCTCTTCAAGGTCATACTTGACAGAAACCAAGAGAAAAAATGTTTTGCACGATTCTCAGGCTACATAGGCTGCTGGAGAGAATTTCTTTATTATTGGTGTTAAAGCCAAGGTGACAAACATCTGTTTTCTTGTGACTCTTTTTATTCAGGCATGGACAGCGAAGGGGGTACTGAAATTAAATTATTCAGCTAACAAATTCACTGCTCCTGGTGCAGTAGGGTCTGTACACCCATGCTGTTTATTGAGGCATACAGTTTGATGGGGAAGGGAGTCATGAAATAAACACACATATACACAAGTAATTCCGAATATTGATAGATAGCAGGCCTATGTTAGGGCTAGTGGTCAGGTGCTACTTCATGTTCAGTGGAGACACCCAGTCTGTCCAGAGATGGTGAAAGGGCTGGGGACAAAAATCATATTATTAAGCTCATAGAATGGGGGTTGCTCCCTAAAGCATGTTAAAAATATAGGGTAAAGTCCAATTTATTAGACTTGTTAGCAGATATTTATTTTAACACCATGATGTCGATTACTTAGCCCAAAACATCATAAATCTGAGCAATTGAATAGTGTTCTTTGCCCATCTCCAATCCCCCTTCCCCGACCAAAGTCAGAAGCATAATTAATATATCATGGTGTGACTATCCAAGCACACTTGCTTTTCATCTTCTGTAGCCCCTTTTTTCCCAAAGGAGTATTTCAACACAGAAAACTTTTGAGAGCTACATTAATAAGTTTTGGATGTGTTGATGATTACCATTTTCTAAAAAGTGTTCAGATGTCATCCTGGCTGGAAATACTTATTTCGTCTTCTGAGATAAATTTTCCACCAAAAATACACACTTCCATGTAAGTACCATACCAAACAGAATTCTGGTTTTCTTCTTCTTTATCATTGTGAAATACCAGATGTATGTATAGACAAAGGACACATAGGATCAATGTGCTGATGAATGGTTTCTCACAAAGCTAAGACTGGCATAACCACCATCCAGTGCAAGCTGAGAGCACTGCCAATTGCCAGGAATCCCTTCATACCTTTGACAATTAATACGCCTTCCACCCCTTCGTTTGTTTCGTTAGTCACCTCCTTCCTTTCTTTATAATTATACTAAATGAGCTTGTATTCCTGAATCCTATATAGTCTTCTGAACTTTCAAGTTTTTGAAGTAGAATCGTACAATATATGTTTTACACCTGTCTTCTTTTACACAACGTTATGTTTCTATGATAGGACTTCATTGTTGTAGATGCCTATAAATTGCTGGTGCTTATTTCTGCAGCCCATTGAATTTATATAGTATGATATATTCATCCATTATAATTTGATGAGCATGTGATTTGTGTCCAGGCTTTGGCTTTGCTGAGGATGTTCTGCAGTCTTGTGAGAGTCTCTTCACCACATCTCTTGAGTGTGCTGCACATTTTAGGTCTCCAGACTTGTGTACCAATGTACACCTCCTCCAAAAGTGCATGCAAGCTCCACATGCTCGATGTACTCAAAAGCAATCATACTTCTTCAGACAAAGATTTTAGCCATTTTAGTGTTACTCTAATGGTATCTTAATGTGGTTAAGCAGTGATGAGGTTGGGAATTTTTTCCTATGGTTATTGAGCAATTAAATACCATCTTTTGAAAAGGACCTGTGAAGTCACTTGTGAATTTTTATATGATATTTCTTTTTTTGATTTATGATTTTTGTATATAGAATATGATATATTGAATAGAAGGGATATTTGTTATTTATGTGGCAATTATTTTTCTCCTAGTCTATATCCTTGAAATTTTTCTATTTTTAATTGTTTCACATTCTTAACTGTAACTCAACTAATATTTAACTTAACTTGACTGAGGTACAAATGACAGGCCATAAATTTCACTTACATGTGATTCAATGATATTTTAGTAAATTTGTAGAGTTGTGCAAGCATCAATAAAATCTAGTTTTAGAACATTTTCAGCACTCCTAAAAGTTTCTTTATGCTTATTTTTAGGTTAATCCGCACATCCACCCCAACTTTACGTAAGCATAAATCATTCTATCCATAAAACGTGCATTTTTTGATATTTTTTATGGGTGAAATCATACAACAAATGTAACCAGATGGCAAAGGTTACATATATTGTATGATTCCATTATGCACTTCTGTATTTTGTCCAGTACTTTCTTCTTTTTTCCTACTGCAGAAATACCCATTGTATGGATATTTTATTCATCAGTTCACCATTTGGTAGACATTTAAATTATTTCCATTTTTTAATGTTATGAATAATCTTATGGTGAATATTTGATTTGACTATTTATTTTTGTATAGACATATGTTTTCATTTATCTTTGAAGATTCTCAGGGTAGGATGTCAAGTAATATGGTAAATTGGCCATGCGGTGTGGCTCATATCTATAATCCCAGCTCTTTGGAAGAACAAGAGGGATCATTCGAGTCCTACAATTCAAGGTTACAGTGAGTTGTGCTCAAATTACTGCACTCCAGCCTGGGCAACCCTGTGAGACCCTATCTCAAAAAAAAAAAAAAAAAAAAAAAGCAATAGAGTTGTCTGTCTTGTAATTGAGTTATAAATTCTTTACACATTCAAATGTGATTAACACTATACAAAACATACAAATGTAGTCTTAGTTTGTGACTTTTTAAAAAATTCACTTCATTAATTACTTGGAGCACAAAAGTTATTAATTTTAATGAAATCAGTTTTATCAAATAATTCTCTTTTGAGTTTGCTTTTGTTTTAATATTGAAAGTTTGCTTTTGTTGTAATACTGAAAGCAATTTGCCCATCTCAATGTTATTAACATTTTCTCTTACTGTGTTTTTCTGCAAATTCTGTAACTTTAGCTCTTATATTTAAGTCAATGTCCCATTTTGAGTTGATTTTTTGTTCATGGTGTGAGACAAAGATCTAAGTTATTTGTGTGTGTGTGTGTGTGTGAACATCCAATTAGCTCAACATCATTTGTGAAAAGACTATCTTTCCATGAATTTTTCTGGCATGTTAGTCAAAATTCAATTGACCATAACAATGAAGACTTATTTCTGGAGTCTCAGTTCTGTCTTATTGATCTCCATGCCTTTCCTTGCACCAGTCCCACACTCTACTGATTGCTGTGGCTTTAGACTAAATTTTAAAACTGGATACTTTATATTGGCAATTTTGGTCTTTTTCAAAATTGGTTTGGCCATTTGGGGTCCTTTGCATTTTTAAATACATTTTTAGGTCAGTTTGTTAAGTTCAATCCACAAAAGTCTGTTGGTATTTTTTTGTGTGTGATTACGTTGATTTATTGTCAATGTTGGAAAAAAATTATCATCCAATCCATGAACATGCAATACCTCTCAATTCATTTCCATCTTAGGTTTCTCTGAGTAATGTTTGTCTTTTTTATCGTATATTTCACATTGTTTTTTAAAAATTTGTTTATTCCTTTTAAAAATATTTATTCCTTTTAAATATATTTATTCCTTTTAAAAATATTTTATTCCTTTTGATTATATAGATTTTGTGTTCTTGATTTTATTTTCTTTGTTTTATTGGTAGTACACAGAAATACAATTGATATTTATATGATATTATTTTCTGAGACTTTGTTTATCTTTTAGTTCTAACGGTGTGTGTGTGTGTATGCACGCGTGTGTGTGTGTATGCACGCGTGTGCGTGTGTGATTTCCCAAGGATTCTCTACATCCAGGATTCAGGTTTATTTGTGAAAAAAGTCAAGTTTATGACTTTCTTTCCAGTCTAGAGTCTTTTTTGTTTTTGTTGGTTTTATTTCACTTTTGATGAAAGTGAACATATTTGTCTTATTTTCTGCCTTCAGGGGAAAGCACTGAACATTCACACCTCTCCTGCTATGTTACTGTGTTTACTGTGTTTCCAGAGACAATGAAATTTAGAATTTTCTTTTCTATTGCTCGTTTAGTGAGAGTTTTTCTCATGAATGGTTTTTTATGTTTCAAAAGCATTTTCTTCATCTATTGGGATGACTGTGCAGTGTTTGTTCTTTATTGCATTCCCGCCTGTATTGTGCATTTCATTAAGTGATTTTTAGGTGTGAAATTTACTCTGCATTCCCGAGATACAGGACATTTGTTAATGATTTACAGTCCTTTGTCTAAGATATTGAATTTTATTTGCTAATATTTTGTTAAAGATTTTACATATGTCTTTGTTTGGGCTGGGTATCTGTAGCTTTATTTTCTTGTAATGCCTTTGTCTGTCTTTAGTATCAAGGTAATACTGGCCTTGTAGAACGAGTTGGGAACTGTTCTCCATTTTTTGATAGAATTTCTGAAAGATTGTTATTAATCTGTTCTTTAAATATTTGGTAACATTTACTGGCGAAGATGTCTGCACCTGGAATTTTCTTGCAGGAAAAATTTTAACTATTAATTAAGTGATATTATTTGATGTATGTATATTCATATTCTTCATTTCTTTGAATGTTAGTTTTGCTAATTTGTGTTTTTCTTAGAGTTTATCATTTTATTTTAGGTGGCTAATTGAATGATTCAATATATTCATTTATAATTTTTAAAATGCATAGTCAGTAGTGATGTCCCCTTCTTTATTTCTGATATTTGGAAATCTGTGTCTTATTCTTTTTATTTTCTAGCTCAATAGAGCTAAACATTTGTGAATTTTGTTTTAATTACTTTATTTTATTAATTTTCTTCATAATTTTTATTCCTAGTTCTTTTTTTCCTCTAATTTCTATTTCCTTTTCTCCACTTACTGTTAGTTTAATTAGCTTTATTTGTTCTAGTTTCTTAAAATGGAAGTTAGAATATTGGCTTGACATTTTACTTACTTCCTGATAGAAGTTTTCAAAGCTATGCTTGTCTCTCCAAGGACTGCTTTAGCAAAATACCATACATGTTCGTATCTTTTTTGTTTTATTTTCCTCTTCTTTCCCATGTTATTTCCTTCCTTCTACCTAAATTGGGTTCATTTGGCAGTTATTTAAAAAATTATTTTGGTTATTTATATATGATAGCTTTTCCATACTTCCTTCTCATTTTTTATGTATCTTTATATGATGGACGTATTTCATTAAATATTATATAGTATGGTTTGGTTTTCTTATTTAGCCTGGTTTACATGCTTTTAAATAACAGTATTTAGCCCATTTAATTTTTTTTATAGTTTTAAACAGGATACTGAGACATAATTGACATACAATACAATACATCTATATCTCATTATTATCTTAATTTGCATTTCCTTAACAACCAATAATGTTGAGGATATTTTGATTTGTTTATTGGCCATTAGTATATCTTTGGTAAAATGTGTATTTAAATATTTTTCACACTTTTACAAATTATATTCCTTGTCTTATTATTTAGTGTAAGAGTGCTTTGTGTACTCTCCATTCAAATGCTTTGTATTTTCTCAGTGTGTAAAGAGAGAGAGAGAAAGAGACAGAGATCTCCCTTTATATATGCATGTGCCTGTGTGTATGCCCCAACAGAAAATTATTTTGTTCAGTTTTACTTAGATTTAGCTATTGATTATTTTCAATTTATTTATCCCTTGCTATATCTCTGACCTTCCTGCCAGTCATTTAACTTTAGCATGAAGAAATTCGTGTGTATTTATTTTACCGTGGGTCAGATGATGAGGAATTCTCTTAGTTTTCATTAATATGAAAATGTCATTATTTCCATTTCATTCTTAAAAGATATATGCATTTGTAATGTAATTCTAGGTAGGCAATTTTCCCCGGATCCTTATAAATATAGTTCTATTTTTTTCTGGTTTCCATCTGTGAAAATATAGCTATCAGTTTGTTTTACATTTGAAGATAGTATTTTCTCTTTCTGTTTCTGGATATAAATTTAAATGTTTTCTTCCTTTTTACTTTTCTACAGTGTTTACATAATCATCTCAGTTCTATTTACTCATGTTTTCAGCCAGCTACTCACAGTGGTACTTGAATATTTGACTTTATGTCATCCTTCAATTTTAGAAAATTCTTATATTTCAAAAATTTGTTTCCACCTCTTAGTCCTGCTTCTCTTTCTAAGACTTCAGCGAAATGTATATTAGAATTCTTACACTCTTTCTTATGTTTCTTACTGTCTTTCACCATTTAGTATTCCATCATGAGCAATTTTTGAGTATATTTTTCAATTTATTATTTTTGCAACTGTGTCTATGCTGCTGTAGAATGTACCTATTAGTTCTTAATTTTAGTTATTTTTTTAGTTCTGTTACTTTGCTTATAGTTTTATAGACTCTTACTGTTTACCAAAGTCCTCCATCTTGTTTTAGTTCTTTAAATACATATATTTTAAAGTTTGTATCTAATAATCTCATATCTGGAGCCCCTGAAAGCTTGCTTTTTTGTTGTGTGTCTTATCTGCTATTTATTTTGTTTCCTTTGGTTTCCTTGTTGTCATCTCTTCATCTTCTTTGAATATTTTTTATTTTAAAATAGACATTTAATTTCCAAAATCGTTTGCAGAAATAATTTGGAAACTAGGATATTTCCTTCTTCAACAGAGAATTTCTCTGTACTTCCATCAGGCTCCTCAGTAGCCAATAACCCAGAAGCAGCTTGATTCAATTTCAGAAAGTGAGATGATTTAAACATGAGCTGCAGTCTCTGAGTGTCTGCCTTACCCTTGTCCTCACGAAGTCAGAGGTTTTTCACCGTGAATTTCCAGCCCAAAGTGGAGAGTTTTAATCATAGATCTGAGATTTGGGGAGGTTCTTGATTACAGTCTCTTCCTCCAAGAGTCCAGAGGTTATCAAAAGTTCTGTGCAAGCTTTGATCCTCTCATTTTTGTTCATTCTGGAGCAAGCAAAATCCCATTGCCCCAAAGTGGCATCACATCCTGAGCTAGTTTGCCTTTTCTTAATCCTTCCCCAGATCATAGCCAGTTACGCCTCCATAATGTGTTAGCTCTCCCATGCAATCCAGTAGATGGCTTTGTATTGTGTTTTTTTTTTTTTTTCCAAGATTTTAAATTGTGAATGGGAGATTTGGTCTGAGTTATCTATTATTTCTTTATTAGAATCAGAGGTCCAAAAATGCTTAGAAGATGCTCAATAAATACTTTTTAGATGAAAGACTAGAATAAATGTGTAAGTTCTGAATGGAAAGAAACATGTGAGTATATGGATATAATTACAGCAGAGACAATAACAGATATATTCAGTATGACCTGGAGGGATTGTAGCATTTGCATCCACTCGGCCACATTTGTTAACTATGTCTAATCCCCAATGGGCCTAAACAAAAAGATTTAAAAGGCTGCTGAAGACTACGTTTTGTGCAATGCACAAAATGTTATATGAAAACACAGGATCCCAAATAGGGGATTCAGAAACATGCAAACGCTACAGCCAATGGGAAAGATTGCATAGAAATAAATAAAAATACTTTAAAAGCAATAAATACATAGTGAGTACCTACGCTTCTCTGCTTCTTCTTAAAAGTCATGCTGCAAGTTCTCATACTTTTTTCTTCTCAGATATTTAAGTAAATTTCTGATATTTCTTAACTATTTGCCTTTCTGTACATTTCTTACCTATCTGTAAAACTTTACAGAAATTACAGAATTGGGAAAATTTTTTATCAAAGTTTCATCCTTAATCCTTGAAAGCGTAATCCAGATGAGAGTTCCGTTTCCTGAGCATTGGTTACTGTGGTCTACTCCGCACATCCTGAAATGATGATGTCGTACTATCGTCTTTCTCCTTTTACCTGTTTGGCCAATTTAATCTTAATATTTTGAAATTGGTGCTTTTCTCTTTTCTGTCTACTCTTCCTTGGTTATGATTGTATTCATTTCCACAAATAAAAATATTGTATCTGTAATAATAACTTGAGAGGAAGCCATTACTCTAATCCTGATTTTTTGCCTGAGCCATAGACACAAATTCCAGATGACCTGTAGGACAAAGCCCATGAAGATTTTCAATGAGCTTTTCATCTCAACATTTTCAAAACTGTACTCTTTATCTACTTACTGCTGCTATCTACTCCCACACCTGTTTTCTTCCTATGATGCCTGCTTTATCAATGTCACACAATACTCTATTGTAAATAGTCCTGGAAACTCCAAGACATCATTAATGTGAATGCAGGAAAGAGATGATAATTTAAGGTAGAAAAGGTTGGTCAGAGAAGCTGCCAAATGGTAGAATATAAGTGAAGTAAAACAAATGAAAAACAAACATGAGCCAATTTAAAATATTCCTCTCCAAGGAACTTAACGTTTCCTTGAGAACTTATGCCTGTGGACAGTTCTTTTTTTTTTTTTTTTTTGAGACGGAGTCTCGCTCTGTCGCCCAGGCTGGAGTGCAGTGGCCGGATCTCAGCTCACTGCAAGCTCCGCCTCCCGGGTTTACGCCATTCTCTCGCCTCAGCCTCCCGAGTAGCTGGGACTACAGGCGCCCGCCATCTCGCCCGGCTAATTTTTTGTATATTTTAGTAGAGACGGGGTTTCACCGTGTTAGCCAGGATGGTCTCGATCTCCTGACCTCGTGATCCGCCCGTCTCGGCCTCCCAAAGTGCTGGGATTACAGGCTTGAGCCACCGCGCCCGGCCAACAGTTCTGCTATTACTACTCAAGCTACCAACTATTGTGGCAGATAATGGAGATCATACACACTTTCTGAGGTGCTGCTCTGAGTGATGTATATGCACTTATTCAATTATTTCTTACATGAGGAAACTGAGACTCAAAGACACAGAATGATTTGCTGAAGTTTACAAGCTGAGACTTAGGACTAAATAACTTCATATGGAAAGTTTTGTTTGTAAGAAAAGGAAGAAGCAGATCATAATTCTGCAGGTATGTTTTTATTTAACTTCAAGAAGAAAAGCTATGTAGAAACAGCCTTAAATTCCAACAAATTGTTTTCATCTCACCTTGCCGCATGGTCTTCTTAGAGCTAGTATTGGAAATTTTGTCCTGTGGTTCTATGGCCAGCTTCCCTTATCCTACTGAGAAGGTAAGTACTTACCAGGCACTACAACTGTCACCAGCTCTCAGATTCCCCTGCTGCCCTGTTATATTCAACAAAAAATGTAATAGACTAATTATATTGTCTAAATGTAATAGACAACCATAACTCTTACAGAGTTAACCTCTCTGTGTGTAACCTGTCTGCTTGAGTATTTACACATACAGGTTTATTTGCATTTACATATACAGGTATATGAAAATAGGATTTTAATTCATATTCCTAAAATTAAAAAAGAATGATAGAGCATGAGTAAATTATGAGTTTGAAAATTCCCCAATCTTTTTCAGCAACAATTTTCATGTTTACTTATACCCCTGTATTCTCCTACTTTATGAATTATAAACTCCCTTTGTATACCTTCTCTCTGCAGGAAAATGGAGGCAAGTTTTAAATATAGATTTATTACATTTATGGAAAATAGTAATTAGGTAGTTCTGTAGCCTTGGGCAAATACTGTAATTTCCCTGCACTTCATTTCCTCATCTTTAAAATAAAGGTATCAGAAGAAATTATCTTAAAATGTCCCTCCAAGTTCTACCATTCTGTGATACACCATAAAATAAACTAACTAACTGCCATTTAGGGATGTCTCCAATAACGTGACATATATGACTTCCATTTATGGATGACTATGCCCTTTATTGACCTTGACATAGACTCTCCAGAGTCACACATTATAGATAAGAGATGTATGTACATTTAGCTCCATTTAACATTATGGCATCAAGGAAATGTAGAATTGGAACTGGAATCCAATTCTTGATATTTTATAATCTCTACTTCTAAAAATCTATACCTAGCAATAAAAATGTAATAAATACCTTTTTTTTTGTGCCACCCAGTTAAAAGTTAGTTCCAAGGATGTTGCAATGAAACTGTCTGTACAAATAAATCTGAAAATGAAACTAAAAAGATCATAAAGAAAGTGTCTGTTTGTATTTCCTAGGGATGAATCGGCCTGGAAACTGTTCATTCTCTCCCAAGCCTGAAATGGCAGATAAACAACCCCACGTCATGCTGGGAAGAGAAAGCTTGGGATCCCTGGCATGTGAGAAACAGAGCCTGGCATAGATCAGAGCTCTCCATCCAGAGTGTCAGGACTTAGCTGCATGCTTTCACCAGCTGGGAAGAGGGAACTGATACTGGAGGTAACAAGGGCCCAGTTTTGTTTTGTTTTCCTATAATCTCACCTGATAGGGAAGAACACTTGTAGATATGTAAAGCTGATTATCTCTTCATAAAAGATGGACCAGCCTCTACAAGGACCATAATATTATGCCTGACAGAGTGACACAGGCCAGTGATGGAGCGGCAGAGTCCTACAACGGACCATGAAAAAAACATTACCTGGCCACAGAATCATGTGACAAGGCGAGGGTACTATCTGGGATGGGGGTGCATGGGAACTGCCTTTGTGCCTAGATGATTAAAAAAGGGAATGTGGACTTAAGTGAGAATGGACAAGGCCATGCAGAATGATATTATACAGAGGAAGGGAGGTCTTTATAAGGGGATGCAGTAAAAAACCTATAAAGGTTGAAAAGAAAGTTATCCGTAGTGGGAGTATATTATCAGTGATAACAGCTTTCTAGAGTGTGGAGTAGTTAATCTTTAAGACATGATTACTGTGTGCAGAGTGAATCTGAGAACTATGGAAATATCAGAAAGGATTGAGTTGAAGTCATGGAATGTCATGACACAGAAACTGTTAACTACCAGTTTTAGAATTCCTGTTAAGAAAATAATATAAGAAAAACAAGACAATGTCTGTGTGACACAGTGATTTATAAATTTTGGTAAGCACCAGCATTACCTGAACATTTGTTAAAAATACAATTGCTGATGCCCCCCTCTTGGAGATGATGCAGCGGGTGTGCTGGGGGAGCTGTCCAGAAGGTGTGTGCACACTCCAGATTAGATCTCTACAGCCCAGGCTCATTTTCCTTACATTCAAGTGCTATTAACAGATACACGGGCTCATGCACTGAGAGGCTGCTTTCTTTTGAGTACTGAAGGAATGAATACATACAAAGTGATTAAAACAATCCTGGGCACATTGTAATCACTTGCAAGTGTTGGCTGTACATGAATATAAGCGTTCACTCAGAGACAAACACTTACTGTCATGCATGCGGATGTGTATGTGAATACATTTGTCTAAGCAAATCAGGTACACATTAATAAAGTGGAAGCAAGGCTTTTCAATCCCTCTCAAATAATACTTTATTGTTTACTAAACTGTGAATTTTTAATATCTTGTCCTGAGCCCTGAGTGAAGACCAGAAAGCAATCAGAGGTCACTGCAAGTAGCTCAGGCTGGGATTCCAACAAAAGTGAGTCTTGTCTGTGACAGTTACACAAATTACATTTTGCCTGTCATCTTGCTTTGAATAAATATACTGAAATATAAGTGAAGACAAGATCAATGTTCAATAAGAAAAATTGCTTTGCTTTGGGATATTTGGGAAATTACCTAACTACCATTAACATATTAGATCTGTCCTTTTAAATTTTTTCATCAGCTCCAACTACCGCAGTAAAATTCTCATGTGCAATTTAACTGCAACATTAATGAAGCTCATTGGTCTATAACATACAGGGTCAGTTTTATCACTCTTTAAAACACCTGAATTAAGATGTTTTTATCCCAACCACTAAAGAAAATGACTACTTCAATGCATGCTCCCTAAAAAGAAAAAAAAAATTGGGGAAAGTTAGCCTAATTTAATTCTTGATAAGATCTTTAAAGCTTGAAAGTCACAAAATGTAATCGAAATCTACTTTTTAATTTCCCCAAAGCTACTGTAAAACCTCTGCAAATTATATTCACTATGAGTGTGATTTTGCAATGCAGCAGCCACACCGGGGGAATGTAACACCTTTTGGAGCTAGGTTAAGGAAAGTAGCCTGGGTAGTAAAAAGTTGGCCTCATGTAAATTCCCCAGATCAGCAATGTAAAGACCTTACTGGTATGAAAGGAGTTGAGATTTTATTTGGAAGCTCTGAAAATAATGTATTCAGTAACTACTAGATGTTTAGTGATCACTAAAGTGACAAGATTTTAATAAGATTTCTTACAATTTCATGAAAATCACACAGCAAGTAACAATAGCTTTAATAATCGAAGGGCTGTCTCTCAGTTGTCCAGTTCTTCTCTGCTTACTGAAGTAATATGGTGACTACAGACACCCATGAGCCTTACAGATTTTAAAACAAGTTGACTGAAGATGTGATATATGCCAACTTTGACAAAGAGGGGAAACTATCGCCACATGCCTGCATTCTTGTTGATCGAAGCTTTTTACTTCTCACTTGAATCTCATTTTTAATCCTCAGAAATATACTTTCCTCCTCAATCATAGTGATTCATAACCTCCTAAAACCTTACGATTCTGAAAACCCACACAAACACATTGGGACCTGTCCCAGCCCTTGACTCGCTGTGAGTATGGATTTTAGTGACCTTGCTATCCTTTATTCGGTGGGTTTTGTATCTGGAGTTAAACATTCATGACTGTATTCACCTTCTAGGTCGGTATTCTTAAGATGACCACAGTGAGTAGCATTGAAGAGCCAACGTTCAAATGAGTAGCACTGAAGAGCCAAGAGCCAAGAGCCAACATTCAGATGTTTCTCCCACAAAAGATTCAGCATTCTGCAGAGATGGATGATTCTCAGATCACCACTTAGCTTCCTGAAGCCAGCAACCTATGTCAAAGGTAGGATTTGACAACCACCTTACACAACACCTTGACTTTAAAAAGAGTAGAAGATGACTCATTGAAATTAAAAGATTGTCCAGATATTAAAAGGGCATCATTCAGGAAAGATAAAGAATAGATGCCATGTTGTTGAGAAAAGTCAAAGGTATCCTCTTCAAATCTTAACTCTTCTCAGTTTCATAGTTACTGAGTAACATCTTTCTGCAGAAGTTCCAACAAATGCAAACCTAAATATGATAAATGGAAGGAGGAGAATGTGTGGGCTCAAAGAACTCAGGCAGTAGTGAAAAACTGGGAGGAAGTGAAATGAGGTGAGCCTTTGATGAAGCAAAGGATTTGAGTTGGGGGAGATGGGGGACAAATAGAGTGGGAGAGGGAGGCCATTGCAGCCCTAGGTTGCTGGTAGTGGTCTGTGTGGATGAGGGGTGGTGCTGACTCTGAGTCTGCAGGGAGGGACTCTGACCACCATCTCTGAAGGGTCTTTATTAGGCTGCTTTCCGGGACTTGGATGGAGATGGAGGAGTGGGCCAACATTCTTCTCCTCAGCCTTCTAAATTTGAGGTTCTGTGGGATAAGGAGGCCACAGCCTGTACCAGTCCCAGTGTCTGCAAAACCCCTGATGGGGGTTCCTTACTTCACCCTACATTTTTCCAAGATTTCACTCCCCACCATTCCCCCTATTATCTACTTCTGAGACTTCTTGGGCCTTGGAAAACATAGGAATCCCTTCCCTGCCTTTGCTGAGGAAACAAAATGCGTCCATTTTGACTACAGTCCCAAGAATACATGTTTCTACTATCACTATCAGTGTTCCAGATGGTGACTCACATCAGCCTGGGCCTGAGGATCAGGACAATTTGGAACAGAGCCCCATCCACCTCTGGACGGGGAGTGCACATACGCAGTAAAGCTTTGCTGTTTTAACTACTGAAATTGGGGTATCTTGCTCCTGCAGCATGGTGTATGATAACACTTGGGGATTGTCTCCTTTACAAAGTGAGTGAGGGCATTCTCCTGTGAGAGCACAAGTGAGCAGAATATTTGCTGCCAGAAAAGTAGGCCGAGATATCGTTCTTCTGTTTACCAAATAGTCTCAGCTTCCCAGCTTTTACGCACTGTGCAGGATTGCACATTCTTTGAAGATCATGTGGCCGTGTAGCTTGTCTTATTCAGTGAAATATGAGTGAAGTGACATCCATCAGGCTGCTGTGGTCCATTCCCCCTGCTCTGGAGACCCTGGAGGTGCTTATTGGGATGACGCCTCTGTCAGCCTAGATCTTTCAGTGACGATGACTACAGGACTGGGACCTGATTGTCCATTTCTGCAGCATAAAATTTAGTCTGTACAACACAACAAAGAGATCTAAAGAAAAAATGATCTTTTTTTTTTGGTTTTGGAGATGGAGTCTCCCAGGCTGGAGTGCAGTGGTATGATCTCGACTCACTGCAACCTCCACCTCCTGGGTTTTCAAGCAATTCTGCCTCAGCCTCCCGAGTAGCTGGGACTACATGCGCGTGCCACCACGCCTGGCTAATTTTTGTATTTTTAGTTGAGAAGGGGTTTTACCATATTGGCCAGGCTGGTCTTGAACTCTTGACTTCATGATCTGCCCACCTTGGCCTCCCAAAGTGCTGGGATTACAGGCGTGGGCCACCACTCCCAGCTAAGCAGAAATATTCTTAAGCATCATAACTACATACAGATAGTCTTTTAACATGAAGCTCACACTTGCATAACAGATATAGCTTTCTTTGGGAGTTTCTTTGGGACTACAAGTGCAGATCATTATGCATGGTAATTTGTTTATTCATTTTTATTATAGGAACAGGGTCTTTCTATGTTGCCCAGGCTGGTTGTGAACTCCTGATCACTCCTGACAAGTGATCCTCTTACCTCTGTTTCCTAAAACATTGGGATTACAATTGTAAGCCACCATGCCTAGTCATAGCATTTTTTAAAAATTATATTTCTTTGATGTCCTTTTGCAGATATTTCATTACTTTGTTGTTAAAGGGGTAAGAAAGGAATTGAGCGCCTCTGTCTCTGGTTGTGCTGATGGGCCCTCTTTTTCAGGCCATGCCTCTCCAAATGACAATTAGCTATGTATATATAGTTAACACAATATATATAGTTAATACAATATATTCAGTTAATATAATATATATACAGTTAGTACTATATATAGTTAATATATGTAGTTAATACAATATATATAGTTAATACAATATATATATAGTTAATACAATAAACTAAAGTCATTGAAGTAAATGTGATGTTTTGAGGAGAGTTTATATATTGAGAAGAAAGAAATCCAAAAAGAAAGAGATGGAGTCTCACTCTGTCACTAGGCTGGAGTGTGCAGTGGCGCAGCCTTGGCTGACTACAACCTCCACCTCCTGGTTCATGCGATTCTCCTGCCTCAGCCTCCCAAGTAGCTGGGGCTACAGGCGTCCGCCACCATGCCCAGCTAATTTTTTGTATTTTTAGTAGAGACGGGGTTTCACCATGTTGGCCAGGATGGCCTTGATCTCTTGACCTCATGATCCACCTGCCTCGGCCTCCCCAAGTGCTGGGATTATAGGCATGAGCCACCACACCTGGCCAATATTTTCTTATTTTCTGTATTCTTGATACTTTGACATCTGAGGCTCTCCTGACTGGAAGGGCTGTCACTTCCAAGACTAGCTAATTCCTAGAGACAGCAAAGAACTTTCCCGAGAGCACACCATTACCTATCCAGAGTGCATACCCCAAACGCCTCTTTTTATTGGGCACTCTAATTCTGGCACACCAGGGTCAGGTATTAGACAGCTAGGACCACTCCTGCAGCTCAGAGCCTGCAGAAATCATTGAAACTATACAATACTAGAGCTATCCAATCCTAAAGCTGCTTAGTTTGCTTTTCTGGCCTTGCCCATTTCTCCTTGGGGAAACCAGAGTAAAGGCAGATGTCTACGGTTTTTACCTCTCTGCCTTCCCATCTCACTTGGTTGCCTTGTAGGGTGCACTGTCTCCTCTTTCTAGGGGGGATTCTCTAGAATTTGATTATTCCATGAGAATAATCAAAACCTCTTTCTTTTCTGAGTCTAAGTGCTTTTCTATGCCTGATTAAAACCAACCTCGGGTACCAAGAAAACACTAATAACAGCTAATATCAGAATGCTAGTCTTAAAGCACAACACAGATATTTGTGACTGCTTAAAAAACCTTAGGCCAGCCAAGTGCGGTGACTCACGCCTATAATCCCAGCACTTCAGGAGACTGAAAAGAGCAGATTACCTGAGGTCAGAAGTTGGAGACCAGCCTGGCCAATGTGGTGAAACCCCATCTCTACCAAAAAAAAAAAAAGATACAAAAATCAACTGGGCATGGTGGTGTGCACCTGTAATCCCAGCTACTTGGGAAGCTGAGGCAGGAGAATCGCTTGAACCTGGGAGGTGGAGGTTGCAGTGAACCGAGATTGTGCCATTACGCTCTAGCCTGGGCGACAAGGGCGAAACTCCGTCTCAAAAAAAAAAAAAAAAAAAAGTAGGCTACCTGGAAAATATAAAAGCAAAATAATAAGACTTTTTCATTCCCCACTCCCAGAAATCTCCCCTTAGTATCCTTTCATCCACTGAAGGCATGGCCACACTCCTAAGTGTCAAAGCTACTTCATTCTTGATTCTTCTTTCTTCCTTACCCATCTGCACATGAGTAATGGAGCTTCTATACATCAAATATCTTTCAAATCTCTTACTCTTCATATCTGCATGGAACATTGTAGTTCAGGCCACCACCACTTCTTCCTTAAACCACATAGCTGTTTCCAAATGTGTTCCCTGTACACACTCTTCCCTTGAATCCCATTTCCCATATTGTTGCCCCCCCCTTTGTTTTTTCAAAACACATGTTTTGATTCCTTTCTTCAGGAATGTTTTGGCTCTTGATTGCCTAATCCAGTCAGTTTCTTATCTTTAGAAAAATATTCTGCTCACAAACTGCAGTTTCATTTAGACATCTATGTTAAATTATTTTCAAGCATCTAACATGCCAATTATTATCTACTTTAGGAACATTATGTCTCTTATTTTCTCTGAACACCTAGGACTTTTCCCAGTCTCCTGTCTTCTGTGATTCTGTTATTCTTCCTAAGTATCTTCTCTTAAGATTCTTTTTCTGGAAAGTTCTCATTTATGCAGAGGTTCCTCCTGAATCAGAATAAATCTTTCTCTCTCTTATAAATCAACCATAATTTGTACAGTCTACATTTTAAAATCTTATTTTAAAATAATTACTTTCATGACATTTTTCCCCACAAAATATGGTTTTCAGAGTGCAATAATCCTAACTTAAATATGTTTATAACTATTAACATTCCAAAATATATTAGATGTTCAAAGATTAAATGAAGCCTATTTATCTTGATTAAAAGATACACATTCAATATATGAAGAAGCATTATTAAATTTTAAAAATAAAACTCGCTATAATAAATGGATTTAACTGTTAAATGTTTAATATGGTACCTTTCGAAATAAAAAAATAAAATTTGATGCACATTAAATAACCAGAAACAGAACTCAATAGAAAACTGAGCCATGCATATGATAAAGGTAGTACCTTTTCAGCAGAGTAACTTGGCAAGAGATTTGAGGCTGACAGAACTGTTTGAACATTCCTGTGCTAGTTGGTTACAATGGAAATAAAAGCAAAAGTAAAACAGAGTGTTGAGGGGAAAAAATCAGAAGTAATTGCATGTGGCTTAAATTGTGGACAGATAATAGCTAAAATCACCATAAGAAGTCAATCCATCTTGTAGTGGTATTGTTGACAATAAATCCTGTAAAGTCATCTATTGAACATCTTGACACTCTTTAAATACACAACTTCTATGTAAATATCAAATCAATCAGAACTTGTTTAAATATTAATGCATTCATGATTAACCAGAACATTCTTGGGTATGTTTACAAGTATCAACCTGACACTTACCTTTATATGAAAAAGCATATACAGAAGGCTATAAATCAAATTTTTAAAATGTAGTCATCAAATTCATACCAAATTATTTTTACTCATTTGCTTTAATTGCATAATAATAATTGTATTATACTGTGAAAATTATAACTCAAGAAAAACTTCTAGAAAATTCAGCCACAGTGTTTGTTATATACTCTGACAGCATTTTATTTTATTCCTTTCAGGTAATTTGATGCCAGCATGGAATATCGGACTAAAATATTTGAAAAAGAAGCACTATAGAGATAGTCTTAAAAGAGATAAAATGATGTGAATGGCAAAGACTAAATGACTACAATACTAGTTGGGTTGGAAGGTGAGGCAAAGCCTATTTATGCTAGTGTTTCTGAAAGGTTATTACTTTGCTTCAACGCTTTACAAATTTCTCCAATTCTTTTGTTTCAGTTTAAGTGAGTAGATACAATCTAGGCATGTTGCTACCGCAATTGACTAAATAGTTCTAAGAGTTGTTAAAATGCATTCTTTTAAGTTTTAACTTGCTACTGAATAACGTCTTAGTACATTAAAAATTGTAGCCCAATTTGCCATGATTCTGGTGTGGTTTGATTTAAATTATATGTGTGGCTGAGAGGGGATTATTGTGCAGCGTAGTTTCAATATTCCCTTCCACTCATATTGAGGAAATATTAGCTTTCGGTTTGAAGTGGAGGATAGCTGACTGTTCCCAGCACAGCCTCCAGCCTCCTTTAAGCATAATTCCCACCTCCCTGCCAGCTGGACCTTTTAAAATAAAAAAGTCTAAAAATGTGTTAAAGAGTATGACAAAAAGAAACAGCATAACACGAGAAGTTAAAATTATAATTTAACTTACTCCAAAAATCTAAAAGAACCTAACCCACTAATGATATAACCAAAATGATGGAAGCAGGAATTATACTGCAGCAATGACTGGAGTGTTATTATCTTAGTCTTGTCCGTCTGAAAGACAGTGGTTTCATCAGTCATTTGTTTCTTACAGTATCCTTGGCTTCTGGGATTCATGGTCCCTACCAGCCAAACCCAAAGCAGTACTATCTCTGAAACATAAATTTGGCGTTTTGAATCCGTGGACTATCTCACAGAAAACTAGTAAATCGGAAATTTGGCAGATTGAGTATCGGTGTCGAATCACATCTTGACAAATACCTATGGAGGAGACAGGGGAAGGAAAATCAATAATTAGAGTGCATTTCCACACTCTCCATATGTGTGTCAATGTTTGAAAGTGTCAGAGAACCAAGCATAAGGTAAGTCTTACTCTGGGAAAGTAGGTTACAGAGTAAAAATTGAAGTATGTGTTTAACAAACCTGCTCCCTAGTTTTGGATTTAAAAAGGGGATTCCGACAACAAGCAATGGAAAAAAAGAGCAGAACCCAGCACAAGTCATCAGTGGTGGGATAAAGGGAAAAAATAATAAAAGTTTTAAAAATAAACCAGGTGACTTATAAAACACATGAGAAATCCAAGCTTTATTCTGGAGAGTCAGAGGAAAGGCATAGCTCTGAATGTTTACTGGAAATGCAAGAATAAAATGTACAGTGTCCTAGTGTATACGATAGGATTCAAGACAAAGCTTCTATAAAAGGATCTAAAAGGGAAGCCTAAAATAGAATGAGACAGATAGACAAATCAATGATTATATCGTCCCCCAAAACTTAAGGAAATAGAAAATGCAGTTGCAAACTTAAAATTCTTATTGGAAATTGAATAAAAATGCAAATTGGACAGTCTGGAAAAGAATCAGCAGAGTCAAGAACAATCCCTAGACTTTTCTCCTAGAATAAAGATGCAAAGGAAAAATAAAAAGAAACCATTATATTGAAATAGACAATGTTGCACTTTACCAGAGTCTGCGCTCCCGGAAAGCAGTGGTGGTTAAGAAACAACCCCATCCTTGTGAGTCATATCACTGTAAAGAACCACCCTTCTCCATACGATTTAGATAAAACCCCCTTGTATATCTGTGACCAGGCCAGACGCAGGTCCTCTAAATCCTCAGTTTTTGTCTGCCAAGTGATTAGCTGAACTGTTTGTCTCTACCAATCTGGACAAAATGCCTACTAACTTGACCAAACTTGAGTCAGGATGAATGCCTCCTCCAGGCCCCTGGCCTTTGACTCACCTTTGAGCTTAAGCAGCAACAGAAAGTGGACCAACCTGTCTTTACAAATGCTCTGAAAGAATCAACTGACCTCAGGGAAAAGATCTTGACCAATCTGCTTTTCACTCCTGGGACTCACCTAATTCCAAGAGGCCCAGTTATTTCTAATCTTGTTTTTCCCTCCCTATGTAAGAAAAGTCCTTTCTGCTTGAAAGTTGAGACCCTCAGATCTTACCCTTGGCGTGTTCTCCCTCTTGCAATGTCTGCTTTCCCTTATGCAACAATCCTCTCCTTCCACTGCAATAGTCTTTTTGAATAAACTCTCTCCTTATCTAAATCCAGATTGTCTTTTACGTGACAAAATTAAGGGAAATAAGGGAAAATTCAACCTGGGAATTACCCCTAAGGGGAATGTTAAATAAGAATAGATGTGAAAAGAAAAGTGAAGCAAAACATTTTTTTTTTTAAATTATACTTTAAATTCTAGGATACATGTGCAGAATGTGCAGGTTTGTTACGTATGTATACATGTGCCATGTTGCTTTGCTGCACCCATGTACATTAGGTATATCTCCTAATGCTATCCCTCCCCCATACTCCCACCCCATGACAGGCCCTGGTGTGTGATGTTCCCCACCCGGTGTCCAAGTGTTTTCATTGTTCAATTCCCACCTATGAGTGAGAACATGCGGTGTTTGGTTTTCTGTCCTTGCAATAGTTTGCTCAGAATGATGGTTTCCAGCTTCATCCATGTCGCTACAAAGGATGTGAATTCATCCTCTTTTATGGCTGCATAAAAAAGGTGTATATGTGCCACATTTTCTTAATCCAGTCTATTATTGATGGATATTTGGGTTGGTTCCAAGTCGTTGCTATTGTAAATAGTGCCGCAATAGATATACATATACATGTAGCTTTATAGGAGCATGATTTATAATCCTTTGGGTATATATCCAGTAATGGGATTGCTGGGTCAAATGGTATTTCTACTTCTAGATCCTTGAGGAATCACCACATTGTCTTCCACATGGTTGAACTAGTTTACACTCCTACCAACAGTGTAAAAGTGTTCCTATTTCTCCACATCCTCTCCAGCACCTGTTTCCGGACTTTCTAATGATCGCCATTCTAACTGGTGTGAGATGGCATCTCATTGTGGTTTTGATTTGCATTTCTCTGATGGCCAGTGATGATGAGCATTTTTTCATGTGTCTGTTGGCTGCACAAATGTCTTCTTTTGAGAAGTGTCTGTTCATATCTTTGCCCACTTTTTGATGGGGTTGTTTGATTTATTCTTGTACATTTGTTTAAGTTCCTTATAGATTCTGGATATTAGCCCTTTGTCAGATGGGTAGATTGCAAAAATTTTCTTCCATTCTGTAGGTTGCCTGTTCACTCTGATGGTAGTTTCTTTCACTGTGCAGAAGCTCTTTAGTTTAATTAGATCCCATCTGCCTATTTTGGCTTTTGTTGTCATTGCTTTTGGTGTTTTAGTCATGAAGTCCTTGCCCATGCCTATGTCCTGAATGGTATTGCCTAAGTTTTCCTATAGGGTTTTTATGGTTTTAGGTGTAACATTTAAGTCTTTAACCCATTTTGAATTAATTTTTGTATAAAGTATAAGGAAGGGATCCAGTTTCAGCTTTCTATGTATGGCTAGTCAGTTTTCCCAGCACCATTTATTAAATAGGGAATCCTTTCCCCATTTCTTGTTTTTGTCAGGTTTGTAAAAGATCAGATGGTTGTAGATGTGTGGTGCTATTTCTGAGGCCTCTGTTCTGTTCCATTGGTCTATCTCTCTGTTTTGATACCAGTACCATGCTCTTTTGGTTACTGTAGCCTTGTAGTATAGTTTGAAGTCAGGTAGCATGATGCCTCCAGCTTTGTTAGTTTTGCTTAGGATTGGCTTGTCAATGTGGGCTCTTTTTTGGTTCCATATGAACTTTAAAGTAGTTTTTTTCCAATTCTGTGAAGAAAGTCATTGGTAGCTTGATGGGGATGGCATCGAACTGATAAATTACCTTGGGCAATATGGCCATTTTCATGATATTGATTCTTCCTATCCATGAACATGGAATGTTCTTTCATTTGTTTGTGTCCTCTTTTATTCTTTGAGCAGCAGTTTGTAGTTCTTGAAGAGGTCCTTCACATCCCTTGTAAGTTGGATTCCTGGGTATTTTATTCCCTTTGCAGCAATTGTGAATGGGAGCTCACTCATGATTTGGCTCTCTGTTTGTCTGTTATTGGTGTACAAGAATGCTTGTGATTTTCGCACATTGATTTTGTATCCTGAGACTTTGCTGAACTTGCTTATCAGCTTAAGGAGATTTTTGACTGAGACAATGTGGGTTTTTCTAAATATATAATCATGTCAGTTGCAGACAGGGACAATTTGACTTCGTGTTTGCCCAATTGAATACCATTTATTTCTTTCTTTTGCCTGATTGCCCTGGCCAGAACTTCCAACACTGTTGAATAGGAGTGATGAGAGAGGGCATCCCTGTCTTGTGCCAGTTTTCAAAGGGAATTTTTCCAGTTTTTGCCCATTCAGTATGATACTGGCTGTGGTTTGTCATCAATAGCTCCTCTTATTTTGAGGTACATTCCATCAATACCTAGTGTATTGAGAGTTTTTAGCATGAAGGCCTGTTGAATTTTGTCAAAGGCCTTTTCTGCATCTATTGAGATAATCATGTGGTTTTTGTCTTTGGTTCTGTTTATGTGAGTGGATTATGTTTATTGATTTGCATATGTTGAACCAACCTTGCATCCCAGGGATGAAGCCAGCTTGATCATGGTGGATAAGCTTTTTGATGTGCAGCTGTATTCATTCGGTTTGCCAGTATTTTATTGAGGATTTTCACATCAGTGTTCATCGGGGGTATTGGTCTAAAGTTCTCTTTTTTTGTTGTGTCTCTGTCAGGCTTTGGTATCAGGAAGATGTTGGCCTCATAAAATGAGTTAGGGAGGATTTCTTCTTTTTCTATTGATTGGAATAGTTTCAGAAGGAATGGTACCAACTCCTATTTGTACCTCTGGTAGAATTCGGCTGTGAATCCATCTGGTCCTGGACTTTTTTTGTTGATAGGCTATTAATTATTGCCTCAATTTCAGAGGCAGTTATTGTTCTATTCAGTGATTCAACTTCTTCCTGGTTTAGTCTTGGGAGGGTGTATGTGTCCAGGAATTCATCCATTTCTTCTGGATTTTCTATTTTATTTGCTTAGAGATGTTTATAGTATTCTCTGATGGTAGTTTGTATTTCTGTGGGATCAGTGATGATATCCCCTTTATCATTTTTTATTGTGTCTACTTGATTGTTCTCTCTTTATCTCTTTATGAGTCTTGCTAGCAGTCTATCAGTTTTGTTGATCTTTTCAAAAAACCAGCTCCTGGATTCATTGATGTTTTTTTTTTTTTGAAGGGTTTTTTGTGTCTCTGTCTCCTTCAGTTCTGCTCTGACCTTAGTTAACTATTTCTTGCCTTCTGCTAGCTTTTGAATTTGTTTGTTCTTGCTTCTGTAGTTCTTTTAATTGTGATGTTAGGGTGTCGATTTTAGATCTTTCCTCTTTCTCTTGTGTGCATTTAGTGCTATAAATTTCCCTCTACACACTGCTTTAAATGTGTCCCAGAGATTCTGGTATGTTGTGTCTTTGTTCTCATTGCTTTCAAAGAACATCTTTATTTCTGCCTTCATTTCGTTATGTACCCAGTAATCATCCAGGAGCATGTTGTTCAGTTTCCATGTAGTTGTGCAATTTGAGTGGGTTTCTTAATCCTGAGTTCCAATTTGATTGCCCTGTGGTCTGAGAGGCAGTTTGTTATCATTTCTGTTCTTTTACGTTTGCTGAGGAGTGCTTTACTTCCAACTATGTGGTCAATTTTGGAATAAGAGCGATGTGGTGCTGAGAAGTATGTAGGTTCTGTTGATTTGGGGTCGAGAGTTCTGTAGATGTCTATTAGGTCTGCTTGGTGCAGAGCTGAGTTCAAGTCCTGCATATCCTTGTGAACTTTCTGTCTCATTGATCTGTGTAATATTGACAGTGGGGTGTTAAAATCTCTTATTATTATTGTGTGGGAGTCTAAGTCTCTTTGTAGGTCTCTCGGGACTTGCTTTATGAATTCTGGGTGCTCCTGTATTCAGTGCATATATATTTAGGATAGTTAGCTCTTCTTGTTGAACTGATCCCTTTGCCATTATGTAATGGCCTTCTTTATCTCTTTTGATCTTTGTTGGTTTAAAGTCTGTTTTAGACTAGGATTGCAACCTCTGCATTTTTTTTTTTTTTTTTTTTTGCTTTCCATTTGCTTAGTAGATCTTCCTCCATCCCTTGATTTTGAACCTATGTGTGTTTCTGCATGTGAGATGGGTCTCCTGAATACAGCAGACTGATGGATCTTGACTCTATAGAATTTGCCAGTCTGTGTCTTTTAATTGGGGCATTTAGTCCATTTACATTTAAGGTTAATATGGTTATGTGTGAATTTGACCCTGTCATTATGATGTTACCCAGTTATTTTGCCCATTATTTGATGCAGTTTTTTCCTAGCATTGATGGTTTTTGCAATTTGGCATGTTTTTGCAGTGGCTGGCACTGGTTGTTCCTTTCCATGTTTAGTGTTTCCTTCAGGAGCTCTTGTAAGGCAGGCCTGGTGGTGACAAAATCTCTCAGCCTTTGTTTGTCTGTAAAGGATTTTATTTCTCCTTCACTTATGAAGCTTAGTTTGGCTGGATATGAAATTCTGGGTTGAAAATTCTTTTCTTTAAGAATGTTGAATATTGGACACCACTCTCTTCTGGCTTGTAAGGTTTCTGGCAAGAGATCCATTGTTAGTCTGATGGGCTTCCCTTTGTAGGCAACCCGACCTTTCTTTCTGGCTGCTGTTAGCATTTTTCCCTTCATTTGAACCTTGGCGAATTTGACAGTTATGTGTCACGGGGTTGCTCTTCTCGAGGAGTATCTTTGTGGTGTTCTCTGTATTTCCTAAATTTAAATGTTGGCCTGCCTTGCTAGGTTGGCAAAGTTCTGCTGGATAATGTCCTGCAGAATGTTCTCCAGCTTGGTTCCATTCTCCCAATCACTTTCAGGTACACCAATCAAACATAAACTTGGTCTTTTCACATAGTCTCATATTTCTTGGAGGCTTTGTTCATTTATTTTTACTCTTTTTTTCTCTAAACTTCTCTTCTCACTTCATTTCATTAATTTGATCTTCAGTCACTGATACCCTTTCTTCCACTTGATCGAATCAGCTACTGAAGTTTGTGCATGCGTCATGTAGTTCTTATGCCGTGGTTTTCAGCTCCATCAGGTCATTTAAGTTCTTCTCTACACTGTTTATTCTAGTTAGCCATTTGTCTAATCTTTTTTCAAGGTGTTAAGCTTCCTTACAATGGGTTCAAACATCCTCCTTTAGCTTGGAGAAGTTTGTTATTACCAACTTTCTGAAGCCTACTTTTGTCAACTGGTTAAAGTCATTCTCCGTCCTGCTTTGTTGCATTGCTGGTGAGGAGTTGTGATCCTTTGCAGGAGAAGGGGGTGCTCTGGTTTTTAGAATTTTCAGCTTTTCTGCTCTGGTTTCTCCTCATCTTTGTGGTTTTATCTACCTTTGGTCTTTAACGATGGTGATCTACAGATGGGGTTTTGGTGTGGATTTCCTTTTTGTTGATGTTGATGCTATTCCTTTCTGTTTGTTAGTTTTCCTTCTAACAGTCAGGTCCCTCAGCTGCAGGTCTGTTGGAGTTTGCTGGAGGTCCACTCCAGACGCTGTTTGCCTGGATATCAGCAGCAGAGGCTGCAGAACAGCAAACGTTGCAGAAGAGAAAATACTGCTCTCTGATCCTTCCTCTGCAAGCTTTGTCTCAGGGGTACCTGCCTGTATGAGGTGTCAGTTGGCCCCTGCAGGGAGGTGTGTCCAAGTTAGGCTACCTGGGGGTCAGGGACCCACTTGAGGGGGTAGCCTGTTCATTCTCAGAGCTCAAACATAATGCTGGGAGAACCACTGCTCTCCTCAGAACTCCCCGACAGGGACGTTTAAGTCTGCAGAAGTTTCTGCTGCCTTTTGTTCAGCTATGCCCTGCCCCCAGAGGTAGAGTCTACAGAGGCAGGTGGACCTTGTTAAGCTGCAGTGGACTCCACTTAGTTCGAGCTTCCGTCTGCTTTGTTTTACCTACTCAAGCCTCAGCAATGGCTGACACCCCTCCCCCAGTCAGGCTTACCACTTCGCAGTTTGATCTTGGACTAGCAATAAGCAAGGCTCTCTGGGCATGGGACCCACTGAGCCAGGCGCAGGATATAATCTCATAATCTCCTGGTGTACCATTTGCTAAGACCTTTGGAAAAGTGCAGTGTTTAGGTGGCAGTGTACTGATTTTCCCATTACAGTCTGTCACGGCTTCCCTTAGCTAGGAAAGGGCAATCCCCCAACCCCCTGTACTTCCCCAGGTGAGGCAATGCCCTGCCCTGTTTCTGCTCGCCCTCCATGGGCTGCACCCACTTTCCAACCAGTCCCAATGAGATGAACCAGGTACCTCAGTTGGAAATGCAGAAATTACCTGTGTTCTGCATTGATCACGCTGGGTGTTGCAGACCAGAGCTGTTCCCATTTGACCATCTTGGGACGGACCCCTGCAAAACACGTTTTTATGCTAAAAAAAGCTGATTTTAAATATTTTCTCCCTACAACTAAAACATGTACCAAATAGAGAGAATGAAAATAATAAAAGCACTAGAAGAAAATGTAAATGAGCAACACACAAGGATTCTTCTATCTTCATGCTGATTCTCTCTCATAGTACATGTTGTCATTCATAATGGTGGCTGTAAGTACAACTCAAGCACCGATTGCTCACAAATGTATTTTCTAGCCCAGCTATATCCCTGGGTTCCAGACTCATATATCCAACTGCTTGCTTGAATTCCTCACTTAATATCTAACAACACCTTCAAATTACTACGTCCAGAGCAAAATTCCTTTTCTGCATCTCTTTCCCAAACTCACTTCTCCAACAGGGTCTCCAATTAGAGTATATGTGATAATACTCTTCATTCTTCTTGGGACAAAAAATTCTAGGAGTGATTTTTACTTTTATTTTTATTTTATAAATCAGATGTATTCCTCAGTAAATTCTTCCATGTCTCTATGTAACATATATGCCCTATTAGACTCCTTTCTCCTCCATCTCTCAGTGTCTAAGCCATGACATCTCCATTTGTCACCTGAAATCCCTAGCAAGTGACTTTCTGGGGTCCCTGTTTCTGCACCAGACCCTATCCCTGTTCTTTTCTTCACATAGCTGACAATGATCTTCGAACTTGAATATCAGATCACATTTCTCCTTTAAAATCTTTCCTATGACTCCCCTTCACTTGCAGAACAAAATTAAAGCCCTTACTAAGATCTCCACTGACCACATCTCCTATAACCCTCAAACTCTCTTTCCTACAATCAATTTCAATACAATTCCAATCATACAGGATTCCTTCTGCCCCTCAAGCCCACCTTGTTTATTACTACAATTTTCAGTTTGTAAATTCCTGATGAATCTTTATTGACATATTTTTCATCATTAATAGCAAACCTGAAAAGTACCTAAATATGTTAAATGGTCTAACTGTTGAATCTTTAAGACATTGGTAACAATGAAATATAAACCAAATATTTTTCTTTAACAAAAGTATTCTACACTTTAAAAAATTAGTTTTTTAAGAGAAGATTTACAATAGTCTAACTATAGAGTAGTAACAAAGTAAATACTAGAAAGTAACAAAAGAACAGAAAACAAACAAATAAGATTTAAAAAAAAATAAACCATTTCAGTATCTTTAAAATAACAAATCTAAAATATGCATTTGGATGGGGAGAAACATACTTGTCTTTGAGTCTCAGGTAAGTAACCTATTGTACAAGAGAACACACAGTAATACAACAATTACAAAAATAATAGAAATGATACCTGCTGAAAAAATTTCAAAAGTAATTTTCTGCCCTGAATTACCTGTTAAAATTGAAAATCACATGGGTGCAGCATCTGATGGCAGAGTATGCAGCCTCTAGAAGGTGAAATTGTAAAGTGAAATCCCTGAAGTAAAGACTGGAAAACAAAGAAATCTCCAACTTGCAATCTTATATTGAGGTTTGCTGGGATGTCTTTTAAAATATTTAACTGTAGCATTTAAATTCACTTTTAAGGTAAGAAATATGAAACTCCCCAGCACTTAATTATGACCTAAGTTTAATTTAGGTAATTATAGAGGTGCATTAGGTTTTTTCAAAACACAATAATATTACTGTAATTAATACAAAATTAGATTTTCTGTACTAATAAGTATTTCTTATATTCAGAAAACTTTTTAGATATTTTTAATATTTCTAAGTTAGCCCAAATAAATATTTCTAGAAGAAAATAACACAGAGAGCTTGCACTGAAAGATCAGAGGCATTTTCTTCCTCTAAGTATTCTGTAAGTAGAGATTCTATTTTCAACATGAAATGAGAAAGCATGTTTCACATAGCACTTGGCTCTATACGAATGTGGACTGGTATTCGCTACTATGCATAAAGTAACAATGTACTTGTGTGTTAAAAAATATTTTACCAAAGCATGTTTAAATTTTATTTTGCATTACAGCAGCAAATTACACATAGGTGAGTATTTTTGCCTGCTTTAAAAATTATTTGTGTTTTTTAAAAATTGACAATAATATTATATGTACTTATGTACAACATGATGTTTTGAAGTGTATATACATTGTGGAATGACTAAATCTAGCTGATTTACATATGCATGCTTCACACAGATATCTTTTGTGTGTGTGTGTGTGTGTGGTAAAAATACTTTATGTCCACTCTTAGCAACTTTTAAGAATACTTTATACTATTAACTATAGTCACCATGTTGTACAATAGATCTCTTGAACTTGTCCTCACATTTAACTGAAATTTTGAATCTTTTGACCAACATCTCCCCAGCCTGCCCCAACTGCTCCAACTCCTGGTAACCATCATTCTAGTCTCTACTTTTAAGATCAACTTTTTTGGTTGCTATGTGAGTAAGATCATGCAGTATTTGTCATTCTGTGCTTGGCTTATTTACTTTGACATAATGTCCTCCAGAATATTTAACAAAATTGTTACTGTAATTTCATCTATGTTGGGTAACTTTGGGGGCTGTGATTTGTAGAGTAAATTGACCTATTCGAAGCTGACTGGTTGGAAATGAAAGAAAGAGAAAAGAAACTTAAAAAATTACAAACGACACCAGGCTTAAAGGAGCTGGGGTGATTTATTTAGCAGGAAGATAAGACCCTTAAAGATCACTAATACCAAATGATATGTTAAAGCCCACCCAAGCCTGGGAGAGCTTTCCCTGGGATCTGTGTGGGCTTCTGTTATGCAATCAATGAGGAGAGTCATCCCATTATCTATCTGCCAACTGGAAAAGCTATGCAAAATTGATATAAAAGGGAGGTTTGCAGAAGACCATCGGGATTAGCTTGAAGAATTTTCTAGTAAATTTTATTATTTTTTTAATTCTTCCTGCAAACACATGTTAGTGTTGTACCAAACTAAATACTTTTCATACTATAATCTATAACAAAAGTGAATAGTACTGTAATTGACTACTTTGAACCAAGATGATTTGAGCTGCTGTGGCTTTCTCTGGACAGTTTCTCTCACCATGAACACAACTGGTGGTGGGTGAGGGTTGACAATTCCTCATGGATGTCAGCTTAATATTGCAGGTTCCCTTTTTTCTTTTCTTGAGAAAAGGCAGAAAAACAGGATTGAGTCTCATGACAACTTGAAAAAAAGGCAATTCTAATGGCACTCATTCTAATGGCCAGTCGTCACAGGCCAGCTGCCCTCTTCCTGGTGCAGGTCCACACACATCCCACGCCTGCTCCTTGTGGAGCTGTCCTGGCTGGGAACGTCTCCAAAGCAGCAAGTCACCTCACACTCATTTCTCTTCTCCTGCAAGCCAGTCAGAGGCAGTGCAGAGAGGATGACTGCCCACCACAGCACCACCAGATAACCTGACTTGGGAAGACAGACTGTTTTTGCTAATGTTGAAACACAAAACAAAATAAGTCTTCCCTCTGGCCTGATTTGATAATCCCCAAATAACATCTAACCTAAACTTGTCATGACACGTGCACTTCTTCTTCCAAGAGGAGGGAATCATAAAAATACAGCGCAGGAAAGTTATGACAGTTCAGCTGACAACTATTTTATCATTATCATCTTCAGCCTATTTTTTTTTCTGACAATCTTACAGCAAAAGTTAAAAACACCTGTAGAGTAGCTTCCTAGAAGTTTCTTTTAAAGCCAAATAAAAATTAAATAATTTTCTTATGAAAGCAATGCATGTTCAATAGAGAAAAATAGAAGTGAAGAGAATGAAAGGGGAGATACAGTCCCATCAGCCAGAGATTGTAACCGGGGATCTCAGTTTTAAAAATCAAAACACTTTCTTTCTCGTCCTTGCCTCCTCTCTCACCTCTTTATTTCTTCCCTCTCTAGACACTCTCCTCTAGCAGTACATGCTTATCTAATTATGATCTTGCCTAGAAATCCCAGAGGTTAATCTTGAAACAAACCAGGCTCAAAGCCCCCATTGTGGAATCCTCCTGCTAAGGGGGAGTTACTGCTAATAATTGGTCCACCACCATCTGCTCAAGTCAAAATAATGCCGATCAGACCTCGGGAGGGGTGACTATCTAAGATAGTCATCAAACACGCAGACCCTACACCCTGCACCCCTCCCACTCTACCATACCAAGTTTTTCTTTAAAAAACCTTAACATTTAAGATGGTTCTTTAAGATGTTAGTTCGCCATCTTCTCGGTTTACTGGCTCTCGAATTAAAACTGCTTTTCCTCCTGCCAACCCTCGCTTCTTGTGTTTGGCTTTCAGTGATGAGCAGCCAAACCTGGGTCTGGTTACAAGATGATACCTGTAAATACAACTTAAGCACCTCTGATTTCCAAAGACCTCCGAAGCTTTCTTTCCCACATGGGGAACATATTCCCTCAGCTTCTTACTCACTTATCATTTTAAATATGTAGCTGTTTAATTAGAAAGCTCTTAAGTTTGACAATATCTAAAAAAGGAAAAATATTTCATTCACTTTATGCTCCAAGAAATGGACAATGTATATCAAACTTTGTTACTCTGACATGTTTTCAAATTATTCTGAAGGCCATATCCCACAATTTGAAAGCAAAATAACTCAGTAAGTTTCTACTTCGACGCATTCTATCTTCTCCAAACACCTACATTGATAGAATAAACATAAAAAGAGAAAACTAAAAATATGGAATTGGGTTCACACGTAGGAAATTGTTCTTATGTCCCATCAATAGAATAGAAATGCAAAGCAAGAAAGAGAACTGCAGCTACAGCCTGCTGGGATCTGGGACCAAGATCAACAGCTGTGTCGGGAGTTCAGTATTTGTGGGGCACAAGTCTGAACAGTGTTCACATAAGGTGGGGGTCTGAATAAAGGAAACCAAAACTTTTCATCCTAAAATATACTTTGGCATATTTTGGGATGGCTTTTCAGTGGACCTGCAGACAGAAATGGCCCTGCAAAGCTGTCTTGCTGGGGAGAAGCCTTGATACATTCATGGAGAATCTGCCTTGATGCATCCAGCCTTTCTCTGAGGTCTGGCCCCTTGTCTGGATCCTGGAAAGGTTAACTGAGAGTCTGAGGACCCTAAATGTCTTAAAGAAACATTTCCTGAATATTCTCTCTGGGAACTGCTACTTGCGAGTTTTCATCTACATAACAAGTCCGCCACTGTGGCCAGGCTCCTTTTCTACCCATCTCACGATTTGCCTTCCCCCATAACCTTTTCTGGGCCATTGTCTCATTCTCTCCCAGAGGCTAATCTTGAAACAAACCAGGGTCAGAGCCCCCATTGTGGAATCCTCCTGCTTAGGGGGAGTTACTGCTAACAATTAGTTCATCTAATTAGTCCAACATCTCCTCAAGTCAAAATAATGCCCATCAGACCTCGGGTGGGGTGACTACCCAAGACAGCCATCTGAACAAGACACATGGACCCAATTTTCCTGTAACCTCAAGATGATGTAAAAGGGGCAATTATCTGGTCATTTCTTTGAGATTTTTTATATTTTGTATAACTCCTGTGCACATAATAAAATTTGTAAGCCTAATTTTCTGTTAATCTGTGTACTATCAGTTTGTTTTATAGACTCACCCCTAAGGAGAAAAATGTAAACTTCCCTACATGTGAAAATTAGTTTGGAGCTTGGCTGCCATGGGCCTAGCTAAAACTAGGTGGGCTGGGCTCTCCCTCCTCAGATAAAACTTTTTCTTTTTTCTTTCTGAAGACAGTGAGGGCGGAATGGAACCATAATCTGTTTTCTTAGAGACTGGACTCCAGTGGACTGTAAGAAGACAGATATTCCAGCCTGGAAAACCGCCCCTTGTCATGCTGCAGCAAAGCTTTCCTAAAACAGCCACTTTAATGATCAGAAAACAGATCGAGTTGCCCAAGAGCCTCAAGCTGCAGAGAAATTGACTGAGACAAGCAGAATGCTCATGGGGGTCAGATACTCCTCTGCTGCATTGAGGAAGACACTACAAGTGAGCTTATCTCAAGCAAGGGGGTACCAGTTTGCAAACACGTGAACTAAGGGAGTCCTGAAGAGAGGGAGGCTCACCTTCGGTGGCCTGAAATCTACATTTTTAAGAATCTGTAATATGAGGTCTTACAAAATTAGAAAAGGCACTTGTTTCTATTCTCAAAGCAACAGAGAATAGGACTGACATCAGAGCCTTTCCCCAAATTCCTCCCGCTTCACTGAGACCAGGGGAACCAACCTGAAGGCAAAGATCAGGCCCTTTCTTCTCCAATCCACTGATTCAGAGGGCCCTAATTAGTGTTGTCCTAAAGGAAGAGGCTGAGGCACAAACAATAATTTTAAAGCATTTGCTTGAGTCAAAGTGAGGACAGCTTCTCAGGATGCACTTCCACATTGCCTTGGGAAGGCACCCTTGGACCTCTGTTACAAGCAGGTTCTTGTAGGCAAAAAGGGGACAAGGAGTGTGCTGACACAGTTGATTGACAGAAATTCTCACTGGTTTGCAGAGATGACATTGGATAGGGTTTGGCTGTACATTGCTGAACTATAGGGCATGGGTTATGGTGTCCAGCATATGGCATTTTATGATTACTTGGCTTTAGTCAGTGTAAAGCCCATATAGCAAGTGACTTCAAGAGGTCATTATTTAGCTCAAGGAAGAGTGAGAAGAGACTGCTGTTGCACTTTAAATGCCTCTGTTAGCCTGAGACTTTAAAAGGACTCACATTTCTCACAAAACAAACTTCTTTCTTTTTCCTAGCCACTAACAAATGAGAGAGAAGGATGAGCAATGCACAGGAGCCAGTCAATTAGAAAGTTTGTCAAGTTGGCCGGGCACAGTGGCTCACGCCTGTAATCCCAGCACTTTGAGAGGCCGAGGCAGGCGAATACCTGAGGTCAGGAGTTCGAGACCAGCCTGGCCAAGATAGTGAAACCCAGTCTCTACTAAACATACGAAAATTGTATTTGTGGTGGTGGGCGCCTGTCATCCCAGCTACTCAAGAGACTGAGGCAGGAGAATCGCTTGAACCCAGGAGGAGGAGGTGGCAGTGAGCCAAGATCGCACCACTGCACTCCAGCCTGGGCAACAGTGCGAGACTCCATCTTAAAAAAAAAAAAAAAGAAAGTTTGTCAAGTTAAGACTCAGGAAGAGAAAATGTCGGTGTTGCAATTTCCTTATTATCACATTACTCAGAAATGCAATCTTAGTAATATTTTGTAGGAATGCTATGGCTCATAAAAAGGTTGGCTTTTAAAAGCAACTGAGAGGCTCCCAAATTTGATGAACAGAAAGCTGCTCCATGCCAGAAAGAGAATATCTAGCTAAAATTAACTTCCTCTGGGGCACTAGAGGGTGGTGGGTGAGGACACCCTCCAGGAAAGTAGCTGACAAACACTGCCCTCCCTTTAGCCACAGATCTACAGGCATCTAGTGCCACCTCTGCTCTCTGGGTCACAGCCATCTCTCACCTCAATACGTGATGGTTCAGTCAGGCACTGCAGCCTTGAGGGGAGTCACAAATGTTCATATGTCTCCTGCACTTTTCAGCAGCAGTAGGACAAAGAACATGGCTGCTGCTTCAAATCTTATGTGAATTCACCTCATCACTGGAACCAAATTTATATCTAATAAAAAAGTAAAATGCATTAAAGTTATATTGATAAAGGGGGAAAAGAAATAACTATAAATATTTTAGAGGAAAATATAAGAGACTATTTCATGAATGTAGGTAGGGAGTAACTTCTTAAACATGACACAAAAAGCAATTAGTGAAATACAAATTGATATGTTCTAGAGTATTACATTAAAAATTAATGCTGGCACTACCCAAAGACCCCTTACACAGATAAAAGCCAAGCCACAGACAAGCAGAATATGTAGGTAAAGAATAAATTGACAGTAGATACATATTCAGAAAATGTAATAAATATGAGTCCTTAAGAGTAAAAGAAATAGATTAATGGGGGAGAAAAGTAGGCATAGACTATCAATAGTCTAATCAAGAAAGAAGAAATCAGACAGCTACCAAGCAGATGAGAAGTTGTTTAACCTTAATGGCAAAAATCAATGATGGTATGTGATTGGTAATATTTTACAGTTTGATAATAGCAAGATAGGAGAAGATAAGAAGATATCCTGTAGATCAGGGGTCCCCATGCCCCAGGCCACAGATCGATACTGTTAGGAACTGGGCTACACAGCAGGAGGTGAGCCGGGTGAGCAAGTGAAGCTTCATCTGTATTTACAGCCCCTCTCCATCACTCACATTACTGCCTGAGCTCCGCCTCCTCTCATCAGCGGGCGCATTAGATTCTCATAGGAGCATGAACCCTATTGTGAACTGCACGTACGCGGAATCTACACTGCATGCTCCTTATGAGAATCTAATGGCTGATGATCTGTCACTTTCTCCCATCACCCCCAGATGGGACAGTCTAGCTGCAGGAAAATAAGTCCAGGGCTTCCGCTGATTCTATATTATGGTGAGTTGTATAATTATTTTGTTATATATTCCAATGTAATAATAGAAATAAAATGCACAATAAATGTAATGCTCTTGAATTATCACAAAACCATCTCCCCTGACCCCCTGGTCTGGGGAAAAATTGTCTTCCACAAAACCAGTCCCTGGTGCCAAAATGGTTGGGGACCACTGCTATAGATTATATTTCCGATAGATATGACTAACAACTTCACTTCTGTATTTTTCAAGAAATTAATAAAGCAAAACACGAATATTAATTACTGCAAAGTTGATAGGAATACAAAGATTTATCAATCACCATGAAATAGAAATACTGCATAATGAAAATATTAATATATTAATAATAATAATGGCAATAATAATTATTCAAGAAAGTCAGATATTGGCACCCTCTCTTCTATCCATGAAACATGGAAGCGTCCTTGATTCTGGTATGTTGGAGTCTTCATAATCAAAGCCTCAGCCACATAGATTTATCCCCTCAGTCATACCAGGGATAATTGTTTTGATTCTACAAAGGAAAAGCGAATAAAATAATTCATATCAGTAAATTACCATCTAGGTTCAATTGCTACATGTTTTAAAAATTAAATATATTCTAAATTAAATGTTTTCACTTCTTGTGACAAAGTGTTTCTATATATCCCAATTGCATGACACATTTAACCATGAAACAGACCATCAATTTTCAAATTTAAAATACAAATTTTTGTAATGGTCTTAATTTTAGACTACGAAAACAAGACGTTCTGGGATTTAGACTCTTTTACTTTATGCTGGAGAAAAGTTAAAACACAGTCGGAAAAACTGATAGAGCAGGGCGAGGCGTGGGCATTCTGGACGTGGCCTCTGCCTTTGTGGCCCTGCAGTGGATTGCCTTGAGCTGTTTATGTGCATAGGGGTCTGTTTGCTGCTTCTGATGCCCCACGGCCTCCTCCCTGACCTCAGGCACAGAGAGGGGAAGAGTGCTCTGCAGCCAGGGTGTATCACCACCGTTTTCTTCTTGTATAGTAAATACTTTTGGAAACACTGAGTTAAATACCCAGCAGAAAACAGTAAAGAAACAAAATCATTTAGAAAATCTAAATGATTGACTAGCATATCATATAGTATACATCTAACAGTACATGGCTGTACTAGATAATCATGCTTTGATACACATATATAAAATCGTAGATGTTAATACATATCTTGCTGTCTTAAGATGAAATATTTTACAGCCTTTACAGCCATAACTTTACAATTTGAACTGAATAATTTGATAGATAGATAGATAGATAGATAGATAGATGATAGATTTTTCCCCACCCTGCTAAAAATTATACTGGAAGCTGTAGTAATGTCCTCCACAATGGTCATTACTGCTAAATAATTAACCTTGACATTCCTTAAGAGCCCCTGCTCTGCTGGCAATATTTAGAACTACTGAAGCGAGAGATTTTCTTGCTGATATAATAATGTCATTGATAGTAGTACTACCCCAAATGAAAAGACATTAAGACTGACTTCCGGAGCCTTTATTTTTCTTCTAGTGAATCCATTATGGATAGAATTTAATTCCTTACTGACTCTAGAATTACAAAGCAAAGTACTTATGTGATGGAATTACACTGAGCTACTAATTATCTGTTGTACATTTGAAATTTAAACATTGCCATAATTACTTTTTTCTCATTTTATTTTCAATAACTAAATTCACTTGTTAAAATGACATTATAAAGAAATCTATGTTAAACAAAAAAGTGATTTCAAAGATTTAGAGTTCAATTTAAATTCATAATAATTATACAATGTACTACTAATTTTGTCAGTTTTTTATATGCTTTTACCCATAGATACTTCCCTGTTCGAATTATAAAGGAATATATTAATTTTCCAAGTGGATATGATATTACTAAATTCAAGACAGCCATATTTTATAGGGTTGTTATTTATTGGAGTCAAGTTGGCACTAAACACTGAAAAATAGATTCAGAAACTTATCCTAAAGTGCTTTCCATCACTATTTATTTTATTAATATGCATGTGTGCATTCAGTTTACTCAAAATTAGGTGAGACTTATGGCTTTAACACTCTATGATGGATGGTGGTGCTCATGTTTTAGATGGAAAATTGTTTCTAATCTTGCTTGTGTGTATACATCTGGTTGTTCCCACCTTGTGTGATTTATATCCAAATTTCAGAGATCTGAGTGTAATTCCACATTCGAATGTAAGGAAGAAGGATAAAATTATTTAAAAGTATTGTATACGTTTTGAGTCATCAGTTTAATTTCCTGGAAGCTCTTCTATCAATTACTGATCTCCCAGAAACTTTTCATGACCAATCCCTCCATTATTTAACAAAACATTTTAATTTTGCATTAATAGGATTATCTTTTTACTGAATAATTAAGATTTTTAAAATCCTCTATTAGATTTGTAATTACCATTTATAAAGTGCTGTGTCTCTTGAGCTTTATGTACGTAGACATATCACCTCCATTACTAAAGCTAACTCATGGGGTAAGAATGGTCATGTACATGTTACACATAAGGGGTAAAACATGAATAGAACGAAAATCACTGCAGGTCACAGAGCTAGTAACCAGCTCGAGCTCTGGGCAGCACCCTTGATGACCTGGCAGTTATGCCTGCGCTGTTCTTCCCACCAGGGTGGCTGCAAATCATGTGGTCAGGTGGAATGTGGCTCTCCAGGGAACATCCAAGGCCATCTAGTATCAAAACGAAGTTATGTGTGTGCTTCAGCACTCATAGAGGTAGCAGCTATACGGGTGTACAATACTTTATCTGAAACAACTGGAACCAAATCTAGCCCAAAACCCAGAATGTTTCAGCTATAGAAATATAGTAAACACCCCTTGCAGAAATTGGTGGAAAGAGGCTCGAATCAGTTGTTAATATTCTGTATAGAAATGTGTGAATCTTCTTGCCAAGTGAGACAAACATTATAAGTAGCTTCATTTCATGTTCCATCAAGTATTACTACTAAATAAGCTATTACAAACCTTCACGTTGCCATTTTTTAAAATTGCAAAATGGTGGATAAGAGAGGAAGTTACTGCTAAAAGGAGGACTTTGTCAAGAAAAATTAAGAGCAGGTTATGCTATGTGGCAGCATGGCTATAGACCGATCTACCTTGTGGCTGCATCGGGGCTACACTCAATATTTAAGACATGATTCAGTTGTCCCAGTTTTCCCAGATCTAAATACTTGTTGCCTAAATGGTTGAAACAAAAAACTTCCTGAATACTCAGCTGATGTTTTATAAATTAAGATTTCCTCCCAATTCATTTAAACTGAAACTTAATTATGTACATGGATATAATGAATATTGTGATAATACCATTCTGTTGAAACTGAATACAATGACAGCAACTAATTGAAGATAGACCCTCATTAACTGTCACCTGTATAAACCTAGACTGAGATCACTCACAAATACCCAACATTGGTCTTACAACTGATAGAAGTTCATCAGATTACTGTTGCAGAATCTGAATTTTCTGGCACTAGACCACGCAAATACTTCTCTTATTTTTCTTAAGGTATTTTTTTCTTGACATATTCATTGAAATAATTTCTTCTCTAACTTATATTCTCATGAGATTTCTCATGTTGTTCTAAATGAGTGGCACATTCTAGTGTGTTCTTCAGCAACTAAGGATAAAAGACATGGGTGAAAACATGTATATACAGGTCCCTTTTAGTCAAATGTGTGGTCTAGTCAAATATGACACATTGCTATAATATTGCCTATGGTACCAGAGAGTAAGTCTGGGATATTTTTTAACATTAAATCAACACTGAGAGCTTATAAACAGTAACTGTTATTTCAGTACCACGTGAACGTTGTGGCATAATGTAATTATTCCAGACTGAAATGCAATAGAAAAAAGCTTCTCACACTCAAGTGTCAGGTTGTCCTGTGTAGGATTTTCAATTAGCTACCCATTTTAAATAATCAACCAGACTTTTTCCCATTACATTGACATTGCCAAAAGTGACTTTTCACATTCCTTGCTTTTATTAAGTACTCAATTCTGTGCATTTTCAAATTATTCTACATAGGTGAATATACAAAATCTAAGTTAATTTTATGCCTTCATATATCTTATTGATCAAAGCTATAAGTTAATATTTACATGGAGATAATTCTTATTAATATTGAATGCTATATATTTAAAAATTCTATGAAGCAGCAACAAAAAGCATATATCATAGGAAGCAAGACTGGAGGACAGGCATATCAACACAGAAAAGCAACTATAAACCTAAGAACCAACCCTGTCACCATGAACTGCACCAAACCAAAGCCTACCAAGTCTCCCCATTTTATCTTTACTCTGACCTAAGAAATCACTAATAATAGGGTTTTCTTTGTTGTTGTTTTCTTTTTTTTTTCTTTCTTTCTTTCTTTCTTTTTTTTTTTTTTTTTTTGATGAGGTTTTGCTCTCTTGTCCAGCCTGGAGTGCAATGGGGTGATCTTGGCTCACTGTAACCTCTGCCTCCCAGGTTCAAGAGATTCTCCTGTCTCAGTCTCTTAAGTAGCTGGGGATTACAGGCGCCCGCCACTAAGTCCGGGTGATTTTTGGTATTTTTAGTAGACATGGGATTTCAGCATGTTGGCCAGGCTGGTCTCAAACTCCTGACCTCAGGTGACCCACCCGCCTCGGCCTCCCAAAGTGCTGGGATTACAGGCATTAGCCACTGCGCCAGGCCAGTAGGTTTTTGTTGCTGTTTGTTTGTTTGTTTTTGATGGGGGAAGAGAGCAGTGGAGAAACTACATAAAGTCATGTTCATACATTTCCCTATACTCCTCCCTTGAGTTTTATAATGGGTCTGAAGGCAAATCCTAACATCAGATATATCACATAAATATATTCCAAAGGCAGTAGACAGTCGTCGTCCCTTCTACTGAGATTAAAATTACAATATTCTTACAAAGAATGTGCTGCCAATATGTACTCATACACATCAAGATGCATATATTTTTGATGGGACAAAGATGAGCACATCAGACAGTTGGTGTTTTCAATACAGCACACAACACATGTAACAGTTTGGGCTTACATGGGGTTTTAACCCGTTCTCATTTGCAGCACAGTCCAAATCACAAACCCTAATCTCAATGAGTGATGGGGGCTCAATATTTATTAATTTAACATGTTTATTCTACAGCTCTGTATTATTTCAATACCAGACTCCATATAGATAAGAATGCATCATCTCTTTTTTTTTTTTTTTTTTTTGGCTCTTTACTTCGAGAAGTCTATTTCCTTTCATATCTCTCCTTCATGATCATTTACTAACAAACATACCCATGGCTTGGTATGTTAACAGAGGAGATGACTAATGAAATCTAAATAGTCATAAAAGGAAAATTCCCATGAACTGGATAAACACAAGAATTACAAATGTGATGAATAGGAATAAGATGCTACAGAAATTGATATTGCCAAGAGTATCATTTCAACCACATTTCAATACTCATAACAATTATTTAGAATCAGCAACACCGCACAGCTAATCAACTGCATCTGTTCATCTTCACAGCTGTTACTCCGGAAAAAATGCCACTCTCCTCCCCACTCGGTTCCAAACACAGTGTGATTGTAATGAACACCTATCCTGATGAGGAATGTAGGCTGCATCTTGGAGAAAATTCAAACAGAGGTCCATTTGAAAATGGAAGATGTAGTTACCAAGGAAACTCGCTGTGAGGCAACAAACTGGCTTAACTTTGAGCTTTACGAGTTTATTAAATACAGAATTAACTTGCTATTCATTTTTACCTATTCTCCTAAAATGGTTATGAAACAAAATAAAATTATAAATATTATTAGCCATACAATTAAAAGAGTAGTTTATTTTGTTATTTCTTGTCATTGATTTTGAAGAAAATATGTATTCTTTTTCAGCCTTTAGGAATGCTCTCAGCCATACACACATGCATATGCCTCCATGGTAATGCAATGGAAAAGGAAGAATGTCAGGAAAAATGCAGAGGACAGATTAGGTAGGTGAATCTGCCATGAGGGGTTAGGAGACCATGTAAAGAGGGTCAATGGTTCATTTATTTGAAAACACATCACTGAATTAAGATCCGAATGGAAATCTTACTATGAGAAGGAGGTGGGAGGAACATGATAAAAGTCTGGGGATGAAAAGAAGCACAGGGCTGCCATTTCTTTTTTTTTTTTCTTTTTTTTTGTGAGACGGAATCTCAGTCTGTTGTCAGGCTGGGGTGCAGTGGCATGATCTCAACTCATCGCAACCTCTGCCTCCTGGGTTCAAGCGATTATTCTGCCTCAGTCTCCTGAGTAGCTGGGACTGCAGACACCTGCCACCACGCCTGGCTGATTTTTGTATTTTTAGTAGAGATAGAGTTTCACCATATTGGCCAGACTGGTCTTGAACTCCTGACCTCAGGTGATCCATCTGCCTCAACCTCCCAAAATTCTGGGATTACAGGCATGAGCCACCACGCCTGGCCTAGGGCTGCCATTTTTAAGTAAGACGCGTTATGGCCTGAATATGAATAAGTAAAAGGAAGGTGGAAAAGAGGCCGGGTGAGGAGGCAGAGCATGCCTTACCTCTCCGGATCTGTGAACGTTTGGGGGTTTTATTACAAGAACAATCAGAAGTACATAATGACTTCTGGCCGGGGAGATTGACATTATTCCAGAACAACTGTACTTAAAATATATGACCTGTCAAGGGTAAATATTTTTTCTGGATTCCTCTGTGTCATCTGTCAGAATTCCTCCTCTGCCCACTTCTGGATTTCCCCTTTCTTCTCCACCACGCCTTACTAAGCTGCAGTGTCTTCTCAACGTCTAGCCTGGAAACGGACCTCCTGTAGTCCCAGAGCTGTATGTCTGGAGTCATGCTTGGCTCTTCTTTCATCTATCTGCCTCCAGGCACCATGTCCTGCAGATGCAAGTCCCCACAGTTTTACGTAAGACTGTGTTGTGATGCCTATTGCCTCAGCTGTAAGCCAGGCCTCATAACTCAGGTCACCCTGGAGCAATAGCCTTCTACTTCCAGTCTCTCACTTTCCAGACCTGCCTTTTGCCATGAGGCTGTGCTAGCAGTCATTGAAACATCCAGATTTGATTTTAGTTAGCTTTACTCCTAACTTAAAAAAATACCAAACCACCATTAACTTTCATAGCATGTGACTCAGGGTTCTCCCCGGTCTGATGTTAATGTACTTAAACAACAGTAGTTCTCCCAAGTCCCAATTTTGTATAATTTTGGCTTACTTCCTAAAACGTTCTCTGTTCCAGTCTTTTCTAATGCTCTCAGCCTGTGGAGATCTTAATTATGCAAGATGAGTTTTTAATTAAGTCTCTGGTTTTGCCTGTGATAATAAAATTTACCTTTTATCCAGTGCTTACTATGTGCCTGGCACTGTTCTCAGCATGTTAATTCAAGTGTTCTGTGTGGTTTCTACTACTGGCCTCATCTCACAAATAAGGAAGTTGAGGATCAACAGGACATACACCTTGTAGGTGGCGGAATTTAGATTTCAATGCAAGTATTCTGCCCTGAGAACCCACACGGTGAACCACGAAGCCATGCTATTATGTACCTCACAATTGGTACGTGGTACATCACACTCTTTCTCAAATGACTTACGGAAATTTTCTCTCTTACTATATTGTCTTCAGAATCTATATTTTGTTTTGACTTTTGTTTGTGTGTGTGTGTTTTTCTTCCTTCTATTAGTAGGTTATTAATAGTATACACTTAGCCCTAGGGGTAGTACAGCATGTGGTTAGATGAACAGCCCATCCATCAAATCCTGCCTGCCCAGTTACCATAGGCTGACTCTGGGAAACTTAAACTGTCTCTTCCTCAGTTACCACATCTGCAAAATAAAGATAATAACATCAGGTAATATGAGGTATTATTACCTCCTATAGGTGTTATGAAGATGGAGTAGCGTGCGTGTGTGTGTGTGTGCATGTGTGCGTGTGTGTGTCTTAGAACAGTCCCCATTCTAGCTCAAATTGAATGCTTATACAAGTGTAATTTCCAGTACCACTTGTTATATTAGTATTAGTTTCCAGACTTACTTCTAGTCGGGTATTCTCCCATTTACATAAACACTTATTTCTACATTTTTTCCCAATAATGCACAAAATATTACAAAAAGAGGAAATAAGACATTGTGGTCATAAGTACCTTGTCATGCTGAGTTTCCAGCGTTGGAGGCATTTATTTGATCCTGCAGCTTCACTGCATTCACCTAGGTTGGCTTGTCAACTCACCAGGCAGCCATGGTCAAAACTGCTGAGCCAGGAGACACTAAAACGAGAGACGATTTCTTATCATACTCCAACTCCTCTTTCCTGTTACCCATGTCCTGGCAGATCCATCCACCTATTTCCAAATGTTTGCAGACCCTAATTTTTTCACCTGTGTGCTAAAACTCTTCTTACTTTAAACTTCAGTCTGTTGGGGCTCAAAAACAGATACATCAAAATATGGCACTTTGACACGCTGAACTGGAGAAGAAGCTTCAAGGTCTCTCTGACCTTCTCTTGACCTCTTGTCTCTCCGTCCTCTGTCTCTCCCAAAGCACAGGATGAAGTTGTTCTCTGAAGTTGCTTTATCTGCCTAAAATCTGCACCTGCCAGTTTCCTCTGGTTCCTATTTCTGCAGTTTTATTGACTGAACTCATATTGCAGGAAGAAAGACTGAAGTCTGTCAACACACCTGAGCAGATTTGTCACAAATCTCTGTCTGGTCTGTAAGCGCAGCAGACTTTGTCCCAAGTCATTGTATGTTCTTCAAGCCCATGGAATTCTTCCAAAGATTATCTACTACCTCCCTAAGGTCATCCACACTCCCCATCTCCCTCACCCCTAAGAAAGTCTAGGACCATTTCTACCCCCATTGCATGGTGGGGCAATCGCTCTGTAATTTCCCGCATGCACACTAATACATTTGTATTCCATTTCACCTGATACTCTGCCTTTCGCGAGTCGATTTTCCAGTGAACGCTCAGAGGACTAAGGGGAAGTTTTCTTTTGTCTTCTCTAAGGCCAACCAGTCATGCTAACTATACCTTCCTACTCATTCTCAATTTTTTCCAACTAATAGATATGTTTATCATTCCTGAACTTCCCATATTTCCTTTTTCTAGGAATAGTACAATATATTTGGGTCCTTGCAGTTGAGTTCATAATCTACTATATAACATTTGTGTAACTTCAGAAAGATCTATTGAGCAGTGTTGATCTATCCTATATCCATGGGTTGCATCAGAGTGGACTCCTGACCAAAGAGGGGCCAAATAATTCATTCATCATTGGAAGATGTCTTTCTTTTTTCTTTTCTTTTCTTTTCTTTTCTTCTTCTCTTCTCTTCTCTTCTCTTCTCTTCTCTTCTTCTTTCTTCTCTTCTTCTTTCTTTCTTTCTTTCTTTCTTTCTTTCTTCTTTCTTCTCTCTATATTTGCTTTTCTTAAAACTTGAATAAAGGGTCACAGAGATGTGAAAAGTGATGTAGCAATGAATTACAAAATCAATGGTCAGTTATCACCTATGTGGAACTCCTCAAATATATCTTGGCATCCTACTCCCCAAAAGCCAGATTTTTAACTTTTTCCTTTTATTCAGTGTCTTGCCTCAGTATCTTTCTAACAACATTGGTACACCTCCACTAAGTTTATCATCCCTATTCTTACCTCACTTTGGTTTCTTCCAAAACAGTTTCCCTAATAAGCACTAAAAGGAGCTGTGTAACAAACCACCATAACTTTGTGGATTGAAACAACAATCAGGTATTTATTTCATAATTCTTCAAGTGAGTAATTGAGTCTGGTCTTGAATGGAATCTCTCACGCATTCACTCATCCACCCTAGAGTATGCATCTTACTCAGCGGCGAGCTGTCAGGTGGCTTTCCTGACAGTGGCTGTGCTGGCTATCACATCACTGGGAGCTTCAGGTGAAACAGCTGGGTCAGCTTGGGTCTTGCTCACATGGTCACTCATTCTCAGTGAGGCTAGCCTGGGCCTGGTCTTATGGAGTAAGCAGGGATTTCAAGAGAGAAAGACAAAAGGCACGCAAGTCTCCTTGGAGCCCAGGCATGCGCTCTGCATATCATCACTCTTGCTACATTGTACTGATCAAAGCAAATCCCAAGAACCACAAGGATTTGAAGAGAAGAAAAATAGACTCTATGCCTTAGGAGGAGGTGCAGTATTACATTGCAAGGAGTGTGGAGTCAGAGAGCAGTGATAATTGTAGTTAGTTTTATAATCTATTAAAAATTCCCTTTTACATAAGCTCAATTACTTGGCCATAGGTTCTCCTACTTTAAGAGGCCATGGCAAAACTGGGCAAAAAAAATAGCATCACCCTACAGATTAATCCCATGACAAACTCGTTGTTACTGTTTCGAGGTGGGCTTTTAGTATTCCCCCAAAATCTTTCAATTTTTCCTGTCAGGACTCTTTTCCAAACCCCTCATTAGTTTTAAATCCTCTCAATTCTCCTTGAGCCATCTGTCCAGCTACCTGAACCCTGTGTTTGTGAGAGAGAGAGAGCAAAACTATTCAAATAATGTCTTATTTTATGAGTGCAGTTTTTATTACTTTTTGTTACAGCACAGTAATATTGAAGGGCTTGGGAGGAAAAACATATGCCAAATCTTGTAGGGAATAGAGTGTAATCAGAAAAATGACATTATGTTTGGTGCCAGTCACCTTGAAGTTATAAAATTAATGCATCATTTAAATAAAGAGCAGAATCAACATATCCAGTGTAGAAAATGGGCAAACACCTAGGGCCAAATGTCTGGGCTTTATATTTGCCTTTCCTATTAACTGTAAACTGTGAGCAAGGCATAATCTTTTCTTGGCTTCTGTTTATTCATCTGTAAAGTAAACAGGTTGAACAAAGTGATTGGTGTGGTTACTTACAGCAAGAAATATACACAACCAGGGACTTTCATTGGGAGATACAAAAATCCCATAAGTTTAATGTTCTGCAGAAATAAAACAAAACAGACCATTTGATGTTTAATGGATAAATAAATGTTTAAAACCTCTTCTTAAAGATGTTTTACTCATGTATTTTTAAATCTGCATTTCTTTGTTTTACTATAAGCACATTTAAGGAAAGGCAAAATTGTTCTGTAATAGGTACCCATCTGTTACTTCTTTTATACTTTGTTATAGTAACATATTTCTATAGTTATGGTATAATCACTTCCCTGTAAACAATGACACAATCACCACTCAGGATTGTTGTAATTTGAAAAATGAAGAGTATACAGATACAATGAATACTTCCAAACATGTGTAAGGTAATGATTCAGTTGTCAATACTACTGGCTTTCAGGATGGCCAACTTAAAGCATATTTTCCCATTTTCTTCATAAGTTTCTCAATCGTGTTATGGGAAATTGTGTGTGTGTCTAAAACCAAGTGGTTAAATCTCTAAGAGAGCCACAAGAGAGTCTCCAGGTTCCTAATGAGAGAAGTTATACAGCAGCTCCCTGGTGCCCCTACAATGAGATTTCAAATCTCTAGCACTGTCAGAGATCATCTTTAACCTGGCTCAACTTTTAGTCCACTCTTCAAAGTATAGGCTAGAATGGGCTGATGCTGGGAAGGTTTTGCAGGTGGTTTATTCCATCCATACTGTTGACTTAAGAAATACCTCTAGGTATCAGTGCTTTTGTCTTTATTGTAAAAATAATGACTACATGTCAGACCTTTTTCTTTAACAAGTAAACTCTTGAAAAATAAAAGCAAGAGGGAAGTATTTAAGATAATTAAGTCAGAATGAATTCTAACCTCTCTTTATATATTTACATTAATTACCTGTGAAGACATCTTTCAGCTCTACTGCAGCTATGTCACGACTGTGGGACAAGTGGCCTTCTTTGGCTGGCATCTTCTCTCTGGGCTCCGGGTGGAGAGCAAGCTCTTCCAACAATCCCCCTTAATTTTGATGTTATATTACTATGGAAAAAGATACTATTGTTTAGGATATCATTAAGCAGGTAGCTAACACAATTTCTGTAGTTTAGTAGCATGAAAGCTATTGTTTTCATTAACAATGTATTAAAGCTATAGGTTCTCCAAAGAATTCACACATGTCCATCATCCCAAATACAACACAGCTCTGTGAGATGGAGAGATAGCACTTCTCCCCTTCTACAGTAAGAATATAGAGCTTTTGTTATGTCAAGTGCCTTTCCACAAGTAGTGCAGCTGGTAAAGCGTGGAGTGAAAAGAGATTCTAGACCTTTTTAAGTCAGTTCCACTAGAGTGGATAGATGGAAATATGTAAAATCACCATGCCTATTTTCCACTCTGAGTTTGTTTATCTACCTGTGGAGTCAAAAGTTTTGGACTTAGCGATATCTATGCTTCCTTCCAACATTGACCTATTCATCCATAGATGTAGACAGTATTTCGATGGTGAGACGGTGTGAAGCTACCTCTAGTAACCATTCAGAAGAATTCAAAGTAAGCTTTGTGTATTTGTTTTACATCCAGAAACACTGGGCCAAATGAATAGCAACGTATTTACTCATAGTCTTCAAAAATAGACTTCATGTTCTTTTTTGTTTTTGTTTTAAATTTTGAGATGTAGTCTCCCTCTGCCACCCAGGCTGGAATGCAATGGTGCAATCTCGGTTTACTGCAAGCTCCATCTCCCTGGTTCACGCTATTCTCCTGCCTCAGCCTCCCAAGTAGCTGGGACTACAGGCTCCTGCCACCATGCGTGGCTAATTTTTTTTCTATTTTTTAGTAGAGACGGGATTTCCCCGTGTTAGCCAGGATGGTCTCAATCTCCTGACCTCGTGATCCGCCTACCTCGGCCTCCCAAAGTGCTGAGATTATAGGCGTAGACTTCATATTTTAAGTCACCTAAATTGGCAAAAGGGCAATATTTGTTGATTTGTTCATTTTTAACTTGCCATTAAATATCTCACCAAAGATATTTTAAATGGCAGATATGCTGCTGCTATGTTCTGTTTGTAAAGTAAATTTAGTGGGCTGCATGGTCAATGCATTGCCGTGATATTATGCTTGATCACTTCTCTACACCACGTGCAGAGCTGTCGTAGAAAATATGTATATAAAGAAAGGATGAAAAGAGACACACACAGGTTTAACTTCAATTAATCTGTTATATTGAATAGTTAAGAGTCCTAGATGGAAATCAGAAAAGCAACACAATAACCCCCTCTACACCACTGTTACTTACGTAAAACCTCACTTTGCAGGACTACTTTTACCATCTCTGTGGACATAATTTGGGGCAGGTTCTACTCACTCTCTCAAATAATAAAAAGTCCTCCAATGTCATGTAATTGCAAAATAGTCTCAGGTCAGTGATTAATATGTCCAGTCTTATGTCACAATCTAAGCCTTAGTTTAGACAGTTTCTCCAGTCCACAGTAAGGCGAAGACAGGAGTGGTTGGCTTTTCCCTTCTGTCCTTGCTGATTGCTTTTACCACTACAACATGTTTTTCTAACCCATGCTGCTTTGGGCCAGTCCAGAGAAAAATAAGGAGGGGGAAAGGAGGGAGGAAAGGAAAGGGAATAGGCAAATTACTTTTCCATCAATATGATGGTGAGTTCCAGTGCTTTCTGGGCTCTGCCAGAGTTGAAGCTGATTTTTTCTGTCATGGTGTGCATTTACAGGTTCTTTGTAATCTCCCTCATTACATTTGAATAAATACCTTTCTCTCCTTGCTGGTCACTTATGACTTCTTTCTTAGCTGCTAGACATCTCACCGTAGCCCTCCCCCATCATCTCGCAGGCCCCACAGCCATCTAAGGGGCCCTCTGGAAGAGAAGCTCAGGTGATCCCTGACTACTCTCTCTCATCTAGTCCATTTCCAGGCCAGGGAAAACACTCATGCATATTTTGGTCCAACAAATTCTGGCAACACAAGTCCATCCCATTTCAGTTTTATCTCCTTTGCAGCTAGCTATTTCTTTCTTTTTTTTTTGAGACGGAGTCTCGCTCTGTCGCCCAGGCTAGAGTGCAGTGACCGGATCTCAGCTCACTGCAAGCTCCGCCTCCCAGCTTCACGCCATTCTCCTGCCTCAGCCTCCTGAGTAACTGGGACGACAGGCGCCCGCCACCTCCCCCGGCTAGTTTTTTGTATTTTTTAGTAGAGACGGGGTTTCACCGTGTTAGCCAGGATGGTATCGATCTCCTGACCTCGTGATCCACTCGTCTCGGCCTCCCAAAGTGCTGGGATTACAGGCTTGAGCCACCGCGCCCGGCCTTGCAGCTAGCTGTTTCTGAGTTCACACCTGTATTTCACTCATCTTTGTTACAGAGCAGGCTATGCAGTGTGCTAAGGTCCTGGCACCAGATATGCATCCTCTGGGTGATTCCACTGACGTTTCTAACACAAACAAAAGTCAAATCCACCCACCCTCCATACACACTCATAAATTCAATCCAACCTGGGGGAAGTGCAGGACTCCCTGCATACTGATAGTGCTCTCCTAATGCATTTTCCTAACCTTTAATTATTTGCTCAAGCTTTCCAAACTATTTTATAAGGTGTAGATCACATATGACTGAAAGAACTAATTTTCAGGTACTTTCTTTTCCTGAAGGGAACATTACTATCTGACACCTGACTTGAGAATACATCAGCTAAAACTCAGCAAAAATTGTGACTAAAATAGTTACGCTTCTATTTTAAACATGCTGTTGTAGAAAGGTACCATGATAAAAGATGCAAAACCATGAGTAGGGGTTGAAGTCTGAGGCTGGGTGAATTTCAGAATCAGGAGCAGGCATGACAGATGAGGCTGCAGATCCCCAAGTGGGAGACAGCCTAAGGTCGTACACGTGAGAATGAAGACTAGAGCAGACAGGCAGAGGCTGGAATGGAGCAGCTCCCTAACTGGGGAAAGCTAACATGGTTTAGGAAAAAGCAATTGCCATCTGGGAAATAAGAGGACGTAAATAGCGGTGTGCTGGTAGCCAGCACTGGCCCCGGGGAGCAGATGTTCTATGTGGACAGAATATTTACAGCATGGAAACCAGCAAGCTCTTCAAATCAGGGCTTTCACCATGATAACGAGCTGTTAAACATTTACCAGCATAACAATGGCTATGAGCCTGTATACAATTTAAAACTTGGAAGTGGTGCTTTAATACCAGACAAAGTAGAATTTAAAACAAAAGATGATAGAGAAATATGGGTACTATAACAATGATACGTGAGGCAACCCAACAAGAAGGACTAGAAGTCATAACACACGTATTTACAGGAAACACATAGGCAAAAGTCTATGCAAACACAAGAAAAAATAAGAATTCCACAGCAACGAGGGGAGAATTTTAATAAATTTCTCTTAGACATTGATCAATCGAGTAGGCAAAATATTAGGAAGAACATAGACTCCTTGACGAAGAGAATCAAAGGGTTTAATTTAATGGAAATTCATATACATATACACATACATAGTCTACTCCCAAAATCTAAAAATTAGGGCATTTTAATATTCAATATCAAGGATTATGATAAAAATGTATGCATTAGTGGTGGTGATGATTAAATTATCACTCTTTCTCTATGTGTACATATCCTATTACATTTCCAGCTGTAAAAAAATCAAAACAACGTGAAGATGATTACTGTTTTTAATATGTGTTTCCATTTCCTAAAGATGTGATTGAATTATTTCATCATCTGTCTTACAGTTGTAAACACTCATATTCTGTAGTGAAAGCAACAGGCCTTAAGGCTCATTTTAAAACACACAAAGAATATCATGCAAAACTAATTGAATTTTTTAAAGAAAGTAGAAGGATTGTCCTGGAAATGAATGCTCAGTGTGACAGGAACTGAACATGGAAAAATCATGAAGCCTTAATTATATTTTCATATTTAGTTTCAAGGGCCAGAGATGCCAAAATAATTGGAAAGACACATTGCAAAAATTACAAGAAATGGTAAAACTTATAATTATGAACAAAGCAGTAAATTGATTGTTAAGATACCTCTGTCAGAAACTATGCATAATAGGGTTGGAAATTCAGCCAAAATATATAAATTTGTAATTTTTGCTTGTTTTTTTCTTTTTGAATCAATATCATCCATTGTACATGGATGACACCACCATTATTGTGAACCAAATCTTTTGGTGTTTACCAGTTTGGAGGTGTAAAAAGGAGCCCTGAGCATACAGCACTCTTTCAACATTTGCCAATTTGTAGAAATAAAATGAGATTTGTGAACAATAAAGCATTTACACAAGAAGCAATACACTTTTGTAAATAAGAATAGTGCAAATGCAAAGATGTGTCAAATCTGAGGCTTTCATCCATGTACCATAGTGTAATATAAAAAGGGTACTCCAGTTGACTGTGTGTGAACTCTCTGGAGACATATTGATGAAAGCTAGATAATTGCCAGTTAAGAGCAGGATACTGAAAATTTTTATTTTTTCTCAGCTTTATATAAATAAGTGGGTAGAGACTAAATTGATTATTGTTTTGTTATGAAGCTCATTGGTTTACTAAGAGAAAAATCTCTTATTTTATTTGCATTGTAAGAACTTCCATTATTTTATCAAACCTTTCAGTATGAACAGTAGGAAAGATTGTTTTAAGAAGGCAGCATCTTGAAAGAAAAATCTGTGCACCAAAAGTCATTTCTATTATTTTGTTACAGTATTTTATGTCAGTGTTCAGACCTCTCAAGAAATTCATTAAATGCTTTTGTGTTTCCCTAAGTTATGTATCTGAGTTTGGATTCTTTCAGTGCAAATAAACATCAGAAAAATTCAGAAAAGAAATTTCTTTTAGACAGTCCACTGTGGCATATTTAACTAAGCAATACTGAGCCAAATATTTTTTATTACTGAATCATCACAAATATTTCAAACGTTCTCATTAAAGAACTTATTTTCCAGTGAGCATTTTCACAATAATTTTAATGTGTTCTACAATTTATAGTTTGTTTTTATTTTACAATTTAATTTTTAATTTAATAAGGTTGTTTTGTCACCTTTTATTTACGGCAAGTGTTACTGGTTTTCCATTAATGTTAATGATATAAAACTTTCATTTAAAGTATGTCTTATAACTAAAATTGAGTCAATATAAGAAAAGTAATGTTAAGTAGAGTATAATGTATGTTGTTGACAGTTATTACAAGATGGTATAATTGGTAAATAAATACATGAAATTTGGGAAGCATTTTGCCGTATAATAAAGAGTCTTAAAATATTCTACTGTTCTGTGACATAAGAAGCTGTGGAAGAAAGAGGATAAAGGAGAACTTTAAAAAAATGAAACTGTTAATATTTGAATTTATGTTGGGTGTCATAATTTGTATTTTGCATAAGTCATTTTATTTAATTCATATGAAAATTGTTTTTGTACCTTTCGTTTTAAGATGAGATAATAAAGCCCAAGTGGCTGACCACTTAATCATTAAGCTCCATCATAATAAATGCTATGAAAGGCATTTGCACTCCAGGCTGTCCCACTGTACAGAGTGCTGCTCCAGGTGCACACATGGAATCAAACATTCCACAGAAACAATATGTCCCTTCCCCAAAGGCACCCATAGAAGAGATGCACATAATAAAAAAAAAATGGTGTTTCAGAAATACATTGTAATTCATGCATAGAAGCATAAAAAGGTGGATGTGCTCTAGCGACCAAGAAGTCATGAAAAGGGAAATGCCAGTTGCTCTGTGACCTGCAGAAAGAACTGGAGCACTCAGGTAGAAAAAAAGATGAAGTTAGTCCAAGCCAAGAGATGAGCAGATGAAAGGAAGGAAACGGTACGATATAACGGTCTAACAAAGCAATTGCCAAAATAAGTTTGGATGCTTCAAAATGAAATCATAAAAACTCTGCAGCAGAATACTATGGCGGAGACCTTTGCTCCTCACTGAAGATTCACGTTGTCCTTTCTACCATGTGCCTGTGAGTCCAGGGACTGGTTTGCCCAATTAGACAAGTGTAGCAAGTGTGTAGTTTCCAGGCTGATGAACGGAAGAGGATGCATTATCCTTCCTGCGGTTCTCTCTGCCCTGCTGTGACAACACATACAAGACCTGTATGGTGATGGCAGTGTCCAAAAAGCCCAATATTTCTGTCCTTCTTACTTAAGCAGATTTGCTATGGATGGTACAACACCTGCTTTAGGAACTGAAGATAAATTTACTTTTAGTATATTAGGCCACTGAGATTTAGGGGTTACTTTTTTGCTATAACAAAGCATAGACATTCTTACCAATACAAATGCAATGAATACAATTATAACTAAGAAGATAAACTGAAAAAATCATTGCAAATGTGACAGAAAAGGACGAAAATCAATAACCTGAAAAGTTCAGACAAACCATTTAGAAAATGATAAACTCCCTAACAGAGGAAAGTCTCAAAATATGATGGTATGTAGCATAAATAACTTCAAATTATACAAATAGATGGCCTTTTTTATTAGTAATTACGGGAATGCAGATGAAATCAATGACAACACATTAACCACGTTTTCTTCAAAACTGTCTAAAGTTCCGAATGATAATGCCAAGGACTGAAAGAACACAGCACAGCACACTGGAGGGGCATCCTATCGTCTGCGGTTGTGTAAATGCTCCTTACTTTCTCCCTTGAACTTTTGGACCCTTTCCACATTCTTTTGATGAGTATATGATTTTTGTTATCAGAAAACGATTAACATCTAAAAACTGAAATCATAAAATGGATAGAGTATTTAGGATAATATTCAACTAATACCCATGTACTGAAAGCTAGTATGGGCACAAAGACATTTAAGAAACACATATATATGTGTGTGTGTGTGTGTGTGTATGTATACGCACATTTTAATATACTTCAAAATCACCTGTAAATCTCAAACCATCATTAATAAACAGAAAAGTACAAAATATTTTGTAAAAAAAAAGTATTCAATAATTATTTTTATTAATTCATAAATATCTAAATGCCTAGAAAGTGAAATGGATGAATAAGCCTTCAGTGTGTCAGATCCCTGAGATTTAGAGGTTAATTTGTTACTATAACAAAGCACAGACATTCTGACTAACACAGATACAAGGATTAAACCATGTTGCTGCAGTAAAAGAAACAGCCCTGCCCTGGGTTCAGATCTGGGGACACTGCCAAGCCTAGGGGTTGGGTGGGGCATGGGGACTCTGTGTCTGGCAGGCACAGCTGGGGCCTGAGGAGCTTCCAGCCAAGACCTTCACCAGCAACCATTCCTGCTGTGCTCTGAGGCGTTGGAAACACTCCACAGATAGTAACAGGGCAGCACTTCTTTAGTAACAAAAATGTGCCCTAGTGAGATGAGAGAAAGTGTAATAAATCTTCATATCTGCCATCAAAACAGGACCAGAAGAGAGAAGTCATGTCTTGATGAACTTTGCACATTGAAAATGTCACAAGGAAGTTTTTTAGTAGCTGTGGATGCTGTAAAAACAGATTAAATTCTAGCACAAGAGATATCATTACAAATCTTATAAAAAAAAAGATAAAGATGAATACAGTGCTGTGTCTATAATTCCAGCCTCTCAGGGTTCAGCCGGGAACATTAAACAGGAGCGAAGCAACCACAGCTGACAGCAGGAAAAAGTCTCAAGGGGAATCTTTGTCTTCTGGGTATCACATGTTTAAAAGTCTCTTCCATCCAAAGAAAACTACACCAAGGCAGCCTTTACCTGCACACTCCAACAAGTCTCCTGTTGTGTCTGTTTTGTGTTTCTCATCTATGGGGAAACCCTGAGCTAAACACTCAGCATTTTTATTCATCTAAATCCTAAACGCATATTGGGTGGTGAGAAAGCTTCTGTCTGATGAAGAAACAAAACAAGACATCTGTTCAAGAACCACGCTGATTAAACTTCCAAAGTGTAGCCGCTGACCACAGGGGTTAGAAAGCTACCAGCTTATGGGCAAAATCCAACACACCACCTGTTTTTGTACCATGAGTTAAGAATGATTTTTGCTTTGTAAAATAGGTAAAAGAAAAACAAAATAAAAGAGGAATATTATTTTGTGACATGTGAAAATTATGTGGAAATCAAATTTAAGAGTCCGTAAATGAAGACTTCTTGAAACATAGTTATGCCATCTGTTATCTGTGGTTTCTTGTGCCTTGTGGTGTGAACGTGAGATGATTTGGCCCATAAAGAGGAAATTATTTACTACCGGGCCCTTGATGGAAAACATTTGCTGAACTCTGGCCTGTATCATTTTATCTGCAAATACCTTTCATTCCATAATCTTTTTTTCTGTTTGTAAAATACAAAAAGATATAGGCTTCCTAAATTTGGGCCTCTTGCTTAATTTAAAAATAGAAATTAGAAGACATTGATAAAATCAAGTCAAATTAGCATCTATTGCTAGAAAATAACAACAGAAGATAGTGAAATGAAAAGGTGATAAAACCTCATGCCATGTCAGCGCAAGCAAGGCATGAACTAGATGGAATATTGCCTTGCAACATGATGTGGCCCCTGACCTTACCTATGTCCAAATCACTAAAGTTATATTGAATGAAAAGAGATGGTCAGTAAAAGAAAATTTCTCACTGACATTAACCAAATTATGGGGGAGAAGCAGACTAAGGAATGGTGAAGTGGGTTGGAGAAAATAATGATGCCCAACACAATAAATGGAGATTCTTAGTTGAGGCAGAATGGGCCATCAAGGAGTCCAACTTTGCCCAATCCATCTGAATTGGAGGAATGATCCCGTAGGAGCAGAATTCATCTCTAGCTGGTTAAAAAGGACATTAAAGAAGCAGACCTGGCCAGGCACAGTAACTCACACCTGTAATCTCAGCACTTTGAGGGACTGAGGTGGGTGGATCACGAGGTCAGGAGTTCAAGACCAGCCTGGGCAATATGGTGAAACCCTGTTTCTACTAAAAATACAAAAATTAGCCAGGCATAGTGTCGGGTGCCTGTAATCCCAGCTACTTGGGAGGCTGAGGCAGAGAATTGCTTGAACCCAGTAGGTGGAGGTTTCAGTGAGCCGAGATTGTGCCACTGCACTCCAGCCTGAGCAACAGAGCAAGACTCCCTATCAAAGAAAAAAAAAAAAAAAAAAAAAAAGCAGACCTTAAACAGCATCATGGCAGAAAAGAACAGGTTATCTATGGTGGAGGTCACACCTACAGATGTGGAAGATAATTCATTCTTGCCTCAGAATTTCTTATAGATCACTCAATGCCAGAAGAGTAGAGAATCACTTTACCAAGAAACTCAGGAAATCAAATTTAAACTAATAATATTTATAACCAGTCAGGTTGCTACATACCTCAAAGAAAAAAACAAGCAACAACAGCTAAATAAATCCGGCAAAATTGTACTCAGTTCCACTTCTTAAAAACAAAATAAACAAAAGATAACTAAACAACAACCCAAACATCCAGCCAATAAAAAGTAAATCACAGGAAAATCTCAGGGATGGCGAAACTTTGGCACAATGACTTAGGTGATCAGCATTGAGTTTATTTAACCATATTATCAAGACTACACGGCTAGAATGAAAAGTTCAGGCTCGAAGGCACATGTAATCTTATAAAAGTAGAATAATGAAAAACACAGTTAACGTGCAGAAGAAACAGTGCAGCCAAATTGAAGCCTAATTATGCAGTATTTAACGGCAGATCTTAATAATACTGTAAGAAATTTGGAATGTTATAGAAAATGCTTTTACCACAACCCTTGGGGCTATATGTGCCTTTGTGGCTTTTATCCAGATTGTGTAAGCCAGTACATTTTAAACATTCTTCACAGATTTGTACCTTAAATATCTCTGTAATGGGGCCAGGATGGTGACTCACACCTGTAATATCAGCAACTTGAGAGGCCAATGCAGAGGATAATTTGAGGTCAGGAGTTAAAGTCCAGACTGGGCAACATAGGAAGACCCTGCAAAAAATGTACAAAGTAAATAAATAAATAAATTTCTCTGTGACATGCATGTAGAATAATTTTAATCATGTACATCTAATTTTAAAATGGTGGTAATACTTTTGAAACACACAGATAAGAAAACTGAAAAGCAACTTCAAACATATATTACAAATAATAAATATGGGTGTGGTAGGTAACAGCTTTATTCCCAGGACTTTGGGAGACCAAGATGGGAGAATTACTTGAGCCCAGGAGTTCAAGATCAGCCTGGACAACATAGCAAGACCCTGTCTCTGCCAAAAAAAAAAAAAAATTAAAATTAGCCAGGCATTGTAGTGTGAGCCCACAGTTCAACCTACTTAGGAGGCTGAGGCAGGAGTTATCACCTGAGCCCAGAAATCCAAGGCTGCAGTGAGCTATGATATACCACTATACTCCCGCCTGGACACCAGAGCAAGACTCTGTCTCTGAAATAATAATAATAGTAACAACAGTAATAGTAAAAAGACAAACAGAAAGGGAAAAATTCTCTAAAAATTGGTTTCGTATGAATGTTTGTGCAAAAGTTAGGGTATATAGGTGATTTTACTCTAATCATGTTTTAAGGAGTTAAAATGTGCTTTCACTTTTATTTCTACTTCACAATTACTATTGAGTAATCTGAGAAAATTCTAAAAGCAGAGGGAAGTAAAGAAAAAGAAATCGAATATTAAGCACACCAAGACAAGACACCATAGTGAACATAGTGGTCCCTATATTTGCCATGTCAACCACAGATAATTTTCTTTTAAGTAGAATAATAGATTTTTTTCTAGCAATTTTTTAGTATCTTTTCAAATCCATAAATACTCTTCTGTAACTATCCTTTTAATATTCAAATAGAAGCCAGTTTTTTGAATATCAATTTTTTTATACTGTTAGCAATTTAAACTATTTTGACTTTTTCTTACCCTTGCCATTGTAGCACTGTATTTCTTTGTTAATCCCTGAAATATCTATATCCTATCTAATATATTCCAACTGTTTTTTAGATACCAGAGCTACGATGAAGAAGACACAAGCATCAACCTGAGGACCTTCCAGCACAGTAGTTAATTCAACGCAGATAACAGAATGGTGTGAGAAGGGCCTCCACAGAATTTCTAAACCAAGAAATCACAGATATTTTTTTCCTGTGTTTTTACCTTTAAAACCTGTAAGCTAGTCTGGCATTGGCAATGTCATAGGGGCTGAAAACATTGGAATTCACTGTTGAACGGATACAAGAATAAATGTGTAAATGAATGATGGGGGCAATACAAAGTGCTGGGAGCAGTCACTTGCTTGTTTTCATATTCAGAAATTTATATTTGCTACTTTTATTTGAATATTGTTCCATTAAATTTCTTCTCCTACCTCTCCTTCACTTTCTTTCTCTTCTTCCCTTTCCTTCTTCATTCTGATAACTGGCTGATTTCTTTCTTTTTGTGAACTGCAAGGTCACATGTTTTTCCCATTCTCCTACTGGGCTTTTACCAGCGTATCAGTATTTTTTTTATGATCTTCACGCAATATATTAATCACTTCTCTGAAAATATTTGTGCTATAGTGTGTCCTTTTACTTTAAACATGGTTCTCGATCAATTTTCTATACAGATTTTTTAACATTCTATTCAGTCAGTGGAAGAAAAATTAAAATCTCATGGAGGCTATCAAACATTTCTGTAACATTTGTCATGATGTCATGCTAAAAACAATCCTTTTTTACCACAAGTTTACCTAAACATGGATCCATTACCTCCATGATTTCATTTTTTATATTAAATTTTATGTTTAATTTTGAAATTTTAGAACAAGCTAGAAATCTAATTCCAACCATTTCTGAAATCTTAACCAATTAGCAGAGTGTGATTAAGAAACAAGCATCTAATTTCTCTCTGAAATGCCACTTTGTCTCTCCATCCTTCCATCTGTCATTTATCTCTGTCTGTCTCAGTCTAGTGGACAGTACTTGTGCATTGGAAAACTATTACAACCTAAAATATTAATTTACTTTTGTGGTTAGTCAATTCTCTGAAGCCTTACATTCATTTTTATAGATTTTCATGTCTTTCGCGAAGTCGACAAAATTATATAAAAACAATATTTATCTTTTTCCTTCTGACACTTGTATCAAATATTTCCATCGACTTTGGTAATTTAGTAATTATTAGAAGGTCTTCAACATACTGATAGTTTTGCTGATACATATGCATTTTTAATTGCTTACTTTAGTAATTATGTGTCTACTTTTATACTTAAATAAGATACTAGTATTTGACTTAAATATCCTTTATTATCCTAAAGAATTATTCTTTCAGTTTCCTAAAGCTTAACAAATTTAACATCACATTTAAAATTGAAGGTTAAATTTTAATTTCTTTTTTGCAATTACTATAGCATTTAGTAGAAAAATATTTATGATTCAAATGACTTGTCAATTGTATCTATAAAACATTAATATCCTCTGTGCCTCATTTAATGTTTCAGAATGAGTTTTTCTTTTACAATATTTGCTGGTGATGTCTTAAATATTTTGTGTCACTGTTTACAGTCTCTCTTTAGTTGACTCTGTTTAGCTCTATTTAGAGCTAAAAGTATTGTGTTTTAATGCAATTCAATAATCTCTGTCAATTCATAAGAAGAGAGCATTTTAATTGATTTAAATGTACTCTCATAATTAAATAATATTCTTATTTTTGTCATTTTTCTTCCTGCTTTATGCTTTTATGCTTTTAGGCTTTTTTTGTTGTTGTTGTTGTTAGTTCAATACAAATTTTTATTTGCATATTTTCATATGTATATGTAAGGGTGAAGGGAAACCCTTGGCATTCTGAAGTTTCTCTGAAAAATTAACTCAGAAAAGGCATATTAATTGGAGAAAAGGCATTCAGGTTTAGTTAATATGTATACATGGGAGTCTTCAGAATGAAGGCCCAAAGGCACAGAGAAATCGTCCATTTTTATGCTTAGGTTTAACAAAGTGTGGAGAGCTGTGTAGAAATGTGACTGGACAAAAACAGCATAATGTGATACTTGTAGAAGAGTGGGGAGACCCACCAAGGCCGCCTAGATTCTTTGAGTCTCTGGAGCATGTACTCCTTTCTTCTGGAGGCAGAGTAAGGCACTCTCTGCAATGTGGGGATCTTATGACATACAGTCAAATACGATGGGTAAGATAATTTCTTGATGGACAGTTTTTACAAAGATAGGGGAAAGTAAATGTTAGAGTAATATTTTTAGGTTTTACGGTTGGCTTTGGGGAAAGCAGTTCTGGTTTCCAGGGCGTGCCTTAGGGGAGAATGGAACTAAGGAACCGGAGGCAAGAGGACAGAGAAAAACTTTTACTTGTGAGGCTGCTGTTAAGGCCTTCATTTTGGGTACTGTTTTCTGAGCCACAGCATAGACATATGTTTTTAGCAATCTCTTCATAATAGCTGAACGTTGGAAATAATAGGGACACCAGCTGATAGTGTGTCCTGAATTTATTCCCTTGGGTGGGTTCTTGGTCTCACTGACTTAATGAAGCTGCGGACCCTCGCGGTGAGTGTTACAACTCTTAAACATGGTGTGTCGAAGTTTGTTCTTTCAGATGTTCAGATGTGTCCAGAGTTTCTTCCTTCCGGTGGGTTGGTGGTCTTGCTGAGTTCAGGAGTGAAGGTGCAGATCCTCACAGTGGGTGTTACAGCTCATAAAGGTAGTGTGGACCCAAAGAGTGAGTAGCAGCAAGATATATAGTGAAGAGTGAAACAAGAAAGATTCCACAGCATGGGGAGCATGTTGCTGTTGGCTCAGCTGGCCAGCTTTTATTCCCTTATTTGGCCCCGCCCACATCCTGCTGATTGGTCCATTTTACAGAATGCTGATTGGTCCATTTTACAGAGTGTTGATTGGTGTGTTTTTACACATGCTGACTGGTGCATTTACAATCCTTTAGCTAGACACAGAGGGCTGGTTGGTGAGTTTACAATCCTTTTGCTAGACCCAAAATTTCTACAACTCCCCACTCAACCCAGAAGCCTGGCTGACTTCACCTCTCAATAGCAAAATGGTCAAAAAGATTGCAGCATATTCAGGCAATGCTATACTGAAAGAAATGAAACTGGAAAATAATTATCCAGGTCACACAAGTTAGTAAAAACTACTTATTTCCTTTCAATGTATTCCATAATTGTTGGTTGATATATATTGTTGCTTCACATTTGTCTTTTATCTTTCTTCTTAAATTTATTGATATTCTTAGGATTTGATAAAGACAACAAATAGTGTTCTACTATACACATTGGAGTAGGATTTATTTAATGCCTGACACCTTGCAGTTTTAATATGTATTAATGTTTTGTAATTAGTAATAAACTTCGTATTTTAATTTTTATAAACACTCCTCCTCCTCCTGACAATAATAATAATAATAATACCTTCACAGTGTTTCCTACATAGCAGACCCCTTACAAAATTGATACAGGTGATGCTTCTCGAAACTCCACTCAGTGAGGATACTTTTATCCCCTTTTACAAATGAAGCTACTAAGGACAGAGAGGTTAAATAACTTGACAAAATTACACAGTGAGCAGGGATGGAACTAGTTGCTAAAGATATAACTTATGATAATTAAGCAAAGATGTTTTTTATAAAGCACTTACAATGAAGCATAATAAACAATCAAAATGGTAGATTATTTTGTCTGGCAGATGATCTATAATGGTCTTATTGCCATTCCAAATAATTTCCTACAGTTTTGTGTCACCCTGAAACTAATATTGTTCTATCTTAGAACCTATCTGCAAATAAACCTGTTTGCTTCAATAACTCTGTTAAAGAGTCATTATTATATTCAACTCCTCTGCATTATGCTATGCAAATTCCAAATGCACTTCCCACATAGTGATGAAAGTAATTTGTTTTTGTAGTTGCTTAGATTTGAAACATAAAGTGCATTATTTTATTAATCCTCATAATATCTCCATAAGAAAATTAAAAATGTTATCTTTAGTACATTTAGGAAAATATTTGTATAAATGTTATCTAAAATCCTCAGTAGATAAAAGCATTTAGAAATTGGAAACAGTTTATTTTCCATCCATAAAAGAATTGTAGAAGTTGGACATCAAGGGTATATTGTTATGACCGATGCACCATGTATTTATCAACCAGACCGTTAGGTTTTTTTTATGTATTTATTTATTTTTCAGATGGAGTCTCGCTCTGTTGCCCAGGCTGGAATGCAGTGGCACAATCTCAGCTCACTGCAACCTCCTGGGTTCAAGTGATTCTCCTGCCTCAGCCTCCCAAGTAGCTGTTACTACAGGTGTGCACCACCAGATCCAGCTAATTTTTGTATTTTTGGTAGAGGTGGGGTTTCACCATGTTGGCCGTGCTAGTCTTGAACTCCTAACCTTAGGTGATCCACCCACCTAGGCCTCCCAAAATGCTGGGATTATAAGCACGAGCCAACATGCCCAGTCTCAGACTGTTAGCTTTAGATATTCATCTATGAAACAAATATTTATCTGTAGGCAAAAATCTCTGCTCTTATGGAATTTACAATTTAGTTGGGGAGATAGGCAATAAACAAATAGATACTCACATACTTAATACATTGGAGGAGTTCTATGAAGAAAACTGAAAGAGGAGAGGAGGAGATGTGACATGAGCAACTATGATAAAAGTGCTCAACTTGTGCATATATGGGTATACTGTCAATCAGAAAATAGGATGAAGTAGAGAGTTTATTTGAATATAAAACTTGAGGAATGTCATTCGGGAACACTGACTCCAAATGAATGGGCAGTGTGATATGCTTTGACTGTGTCCCCATCCAAGTCTTATCTTGAATTGTAGTTCCCATAATCCTCGTATGTCGTGGGAGGGACTTGGTGGGAGGTAATTGAATCACAGGGGTGTTACCTTCGTGCTGGTCTCATGACAGTGAGTGAGTTCTCATGAGATCTGATGGTTTTATAAGGGGCTTTTTCTCCTTTTGCTCAGCACTTCTCCTTGCTGCCACCATGTAAAGACAGACATGTTTGCTTCCCCTTTTGCCATGATTGTAAGTTTCCTGAGGCCTCCCCAAGCATGCTGAACTCTGAGTCAATTAAACATCATTCCTTTACAAATTACCCAACCTCAGGTATTTCTTTATAGCAGCATGAGAATGGACTAGTACACAGTGTTACAAAGTGAAGTTAAAGTTTCACGTATAAAGGTAGAGACAGAGATATTTTAACAGGATAATGATATTTCCCATGTAAGACCAGTGCATATGTTACAGAGATTTGATAGAAATTTGATCAGTTACAGACTGCTGCATTCCAAGGAAGATGACTGTATTACATGTTAAGGAGAGGTAATCTGAGGAGTAATCTGAAGAGGTCTTATCTCTGACACCATTTGGTTTTCCTGATCCTTTACAGTTAAAAAAAAAAAAAAAAAAGGTAGATGTTGGAGCTGCCTGCTGCATGACTCAGGCTGCATAGTCACATTCCTCTCAAGGCTCAGAATAAAGATCCAACAACTTTAAGTTTGAGCTATTTAATTTCACAATACTAAATAATACATAATTATATATGTATTCCAAATATTCTCTTAAAATTAGAAAATGAACATTTTAACAGGCTCTACTTGACTAAATTGTGTATAATTCAATACCTTAACTTATTTTCTTGGGAATTATAAAACCTTTTCTCTCATATAACAAAATTCAATTTCTTCATGACATTTTTTAAGGAATACAGATTATTTTTCTAAAGTATTAGAAATATTCAGAAATTATATTTTTAACAATAGGCTTGGTAAACACTTCTTGAGTGGGTAAATATTCAGATAAGTTATGGAAAGGCTTTAGAAAATAGCCACACTGTCTTCTTCCATTCCTCTGATCTGCACACGCTAAAGTTGGATTAAACAACCAAGATCTCTGAAAAATCAGAAATATTAAATCATTAAACTAGCAGAGTTACTAGTTTCCTTCAAAACTAAATCTCAAAAGCTCATCCAACACACAGTTCTGAAATTTCCAAACACATAAAGGTGCCCCGACCAACTAAACCCAGATGACAATCTTTTTCCCATGTTGTGAAAAATAATTAGGTGATTTGCTGCTCTCATGAGTGCTGTTTAATTCCACAAAATAGTGCTTTTCAAAAAGTACTTCTTTCTTTATTGCAATGTTTAAGGAACATCTGTTAAAATACCTAAAAAATGTTTGAATTATGTTAGACAATTTATCGCCATCAAATGATTTATGAACAAAATTTAACTTATGGGAAATGAATTACAAGAAAAATACAGTTTAAGATGTAGGATTTTTTCAGTATTAATTGTTTTCCTATCTCTAGCAAGGGTGAATTTGTACTATAATCATGCATAATACATTGTGAAACATTTCTCCTACATATTCTATCATTTGATAATATTTTTGGAATATATCACACAGAGATTTAGAAAAAATCAATTATTTGTTATCAAGACCACATTCCAAATGCATCGAGTTTTGATTTCTCACATAGAATTCCCTGGTATGGATGTGCTACCAGTTACCTTCTCAGAATCTGTTGTTGGACTTTCAGGGTTTTTCTTTTTTTCTTTTTTCTTCAATTCATATAATGCCTCAAGTATAATTTTTGTATTTGCATTGAAGGAAACTAAACTATTTCACTCCAAAATATAATACTTCTGATATTTTGAGGTGGCTGTTGAGACTGCCTGCAAACAGAAGTATCTCTGCAAAGCTGTTTTTTGTGTATGAGTTTTGCTGATGCAGTCAAGCTTTCTGAGCTCTTACCTTTTACAGATCTAGAAAGATTAACTGAAAGGCTGCCAGCTTTAAGCGTCTGAAAGAAACAATGACCATGTATTCTGTCAGAGGGCTGCTTACCTATGAAGTTACGTCTACATAACAAGACCGCCTCTCCATCCCTTAACCTGTCTTGCCACTAAAATAGATTTAGCACTATAACCTCTTTTGTGTCATTCTTGGAGCCTGCATTCTTCCTGTAACCTCAGGGTGGTATAAAAGGGTGAACCATCTTGCCTTTCTTTGAGTTCTTACATTGTGCATGACTCCCGTGCATATTAAAAAAAATTGTAGGCCTTTTCTCCTATTAACCTGCCTTCTGACAGTTGATTTTTCAGAAAACCTTCAGAAGACGAAGGGGAAGTTCTCATTGGCCTCTACAGCATCAACAGACATTTGTAGAATAAATATGAAGATAGACTATTAGAAATAGACCTGTGCGGTAAAGAGGTGTGTGTATTTATTAATCTTATACAGGGCATTGTATTGTCCTCCAAAAACCTCACGCGATTTTACACTCCTAGGAACTATGCATGAGAGTATCAGTTTCTCTTTCCTCATTTACCACTGCAAGTGGTAATTAATCTTTCTTATCTCAATGAGTAAAAAATAATTATCCAAAATTGTTTTTATGAAAGATGGAGTATCTTTATTAGCAAAAAAATTTAAACATTTTAACAATATTTTATACTACCAAAAGTGTCTTTTTTTTTTTTTTCTTCATAGACAAGGTTTTACTCTGTCACCTAGTCTGGAGCATAGTGGCTCAATCTTGACTCACTGAGCCTCCACCTCCCTGGCTCAAGCAATCCTCCCACCTCAGCCTCCCAAGTAGCTGGGACTCCTGGTGCGTGCCAGCTAATTTTTGTATTTTTAATAGAGGTGGGGTTTCACCACGTTGACCAGGCTGGTCTTGAACTCCTGAGCTCAAGAGATCTGTCCACCTCAGCCTCACAGAGTGCTGGGATTATAAGCATGGGCCACTGTGCCCAGCCCCAAAAGTGTCAAATTTTTTCTAAGTTTTGTCTGGTTACTTTTATGTCTTCATTTTATTATGCTTAAATCATTGGACCCCTGAAATTTACTTTGAAATAGATTAATGAGGGAGATGTATATTGTTAACAGAAAATAAAGTATTTAGAGAGGTTTATTCCGAGCCAATATAACTGACCAGGATCTGGGGTAGAGTCACAAGAGGTCCTGAGAAAACATGCCCAAGCTGGTCAGGTTGCAGTTAGGTTTGATATGTTTTGAGGAGACAAGGGTTGCAGTCAAAGACATCAAACAATACATGCAAGATATACATTGGTTCAGCATGAAAAGGTGGGACATCTTGAAGCAAAGGCTCACAAATCATAGGTGGTTTTAGGGATTATTTGACAACTGGCTGAGAGAGTTAAGCTATTGTCTAAGGACTTGAAGCCAGTAGAAATGAATGCTTGGGTTAAGATAAGGGGATTGTGGGAGCCAAAGTTCTTGTTACATAGATGAAGTCTCATAAGTAGCAGCCCCAAAGAGAATTGATGGTAGACGTTGCTTTTCAGACATTAATGACATTAGATTTCAGTTAATCACTCCTAGATCTGAGAAAGGCATAGTTGTATTAATGGACATTCCCTACAGAAGCAAATTCCCACCCCTCCCCTGCCCCCCCAAAAAGACGGCTTTGCAGAGCCATTTCAAACTATGTCAAATACATGTATTTTGGATAAAATATTTTTATATCCTTCAGGGGCTGCTATCTAACATGTGATGCTGTACCAGCATGAAGTTGGAAAGTCAGCCACATTATACCGGGTTAATAAAAACCCCATTTAATGAGATTTTATGTTTTGTAGGGAGTAACTGAAGCCTTGCCTGGCATGGTCTTAGGTTTTGTTTACAATTTGGTATCTAATGCCACAGAGAGTCTGTTCTGTCAGTTTCGTAATTTCTATTTTTAACCTAGTCAGTTGTGCCTAAACTCCAGAAGAGAGGAAATATAATAAGGTATGTCCCACCTCCCTTGGGGTCATGGCCAGGAGCGACATTTTTCAGATTTCTCTGGGGTCCCCTTTGCCAGGAGGGGATTCGTTCAGTTGGTAGGGAGCTTAGGATTTCATTTTTGGTTTACTATATCTAGATAATTTCTCATGTTCGTTGCCAGTATCCCGCAGTTTTTTACCAAATAAGCAAACTTTCCTACTTATTAGAACATCAAATTACAACAAATTCCTTTGTGATTTGAAGCTATCTTTAAATTTTTTGCCTGTTCTAATACTATGTCTGTTCCACAAGGTTTTAATCATTATTATTTCATAATTCATTTCAATATTGGATAGGGACATTTTCTCATCATAGCTCTTGATTTTAGTCTTTCCTTACTTATATTATATTTTAATTTAATTTCATGACATGTGTAGAAAATCTGTAGAGTAGATACCTGTTCGCTATTGTGTCTGGTTACATAAGAAATTCTGTGCATTTTTAGTCTTCTTTTATGTCTCTATATAAACTTTTATAGTTTTATTTTAAAAGATCTGCAAATTTTTATGTTTATAATTACATATTATTTATTCTTCTAACAGAAGCAATTTTCCAATGCAAATTATATTTAATCTTCATAGTATATGTTCATATATATATGGAAATGCTACCTTAAGACTTCAGTATAGCAAAAATGACCTAATCTGTTAAACCAAAAATTAATTTTTAAGCTTCTCCTGTGTGGCAGAAAATACGATAGTCAATGAAGTTACAGTGGATGAATAAAATCAAGTTGTGCCCTCAGAGATCTTACAATCTAATAGGTGAAAGAGATAATGAAGAAGTAAACAATTTAACATAAACACAAGACCTTACGAAATAATTACAGCTTTTGTTGCCAACTCTTGAGCATTTTCAACTATTCCACATATCCTCTTATTTCACAGCCATGCAGCTGGGTCTTGCAGTGCCCTGATCTGCCCATTAGAGTAACCAAATAGCTGGCTTACCCATGCTGCACACTCCTTAATTGAACTGGGAACATGGCTCCATTTAAATTTACAATATAGAGCAGAGCAGTGCACTATAATTCAGAAAAACAACAGCATTAGTAAAGATGTTGAAACAAAATGTTCATGATTTGAAGTGCCTAGGAGACTGACCAAAATTTCAGTAGTGTTGGCTTAGCATGTGTGGATATAGAAAATGAGCCAGTGGAGACTGCCATGTTAATATAATCGAATGGATCATGAAAATGCTCACTGAAAAGGCTCAACCCTCTTGTATGTGGGTAAGCTCCTCATATAATTTGATTGGAGAAATAATTCATGAAAAATTTTTTGAAGAGTGAAATGGAAAGCAGTGTTGTGACTAATACTTTGCCAGTATTCATACTATCGATCTTTACAGTTTATTAAGAATTTTTCTACAGTTTAAAAAATTGAATAGGAAACCAAACACCACATGTTCTCACTCATAGGTGGGAAGTGAACAATAAGAACACTGGACACAGGGAGGGGAACATTGCTTACCAGAGTCTGTCAGGGGGTGGGGCAAGGGAAGAGAAAACATTAGGACAAATACCTAATGCATGCGGAGCTTAAAACCTAGAGAATGGGTTGATAGGTGCAGCAAACCACCATGGCACATGTATGCCTATGTAACAAACCTGCATGCTCTGCACATTTATACCAGAACTTAAAGTAAAATTTTAAAAAATTGGAAATCAGAACAAATGATTAAAATAAAAAACATTTTATTTATATATTTAGTGATTAGAAAACTGTAGTTTAAAAGGCACAGTGTTTTGAATAAAATTTCCATTTCTATAAAGGGATATGAAAGTAGGATTTGTTAATATCATAGAAGTAGTAACAAAACACTATAGTGTCAATGACAAAGCATATCCATTTTAGGTGTTAAAGGTCTTTCTTTGCTATTTCCACCACATACACTGATAGCTCTTATGTTCTTCCTCTCTGGTTCCACTTATGCAGTTGATAATAGCACTGTAATTTCTCAGCATTTTCAGATCAATAAAAATTAAATTTGTAAGACTTTTATATGTGATAAATGTGTAATCTTTTCTATGTATAAAATCTTTTATTTGAAACATGGTGTTCATTGTATTTGAGGACCAACACTGAAGAAAATCCATACTCATATAAATTTTTATGTGCAATAAATCATACATTTCTATCTAAAAAAATCAATGAGATTAAGAAGACAATTTTCCAATATAGCAATAACCAAAATAAAACAATGTGCTTAATGTTTTGTTCTCATGAACGTTTATTTCTGTGGAATCCATAAAGCACTTTGAATACAATCAATTATAAAAGTAATTTTTATACTTTTATAAAATTATAAAAGTAATAGAAGGACAGCCTGTGAATACCTCTAACATTATAGAAGTTATAAATAAATATCTTGTGTTCCAAAGCAAAATTGAATATTCTCTTTATTGTGTACACAAAACTGTCTAATATATGACAATAATCTAAAACAATGCATTAATATGGTGTCTATTTTCTATATCTTTTGAATATCTGGAGTGTTGATTTATCTGGAGCAGAAAGTGAAATTTCCAATTTTCACTTTCAAGGTCATTCATGTTTAGATGTGCTCTTCCCTTTGAAATAATTTTTCATATCACAGTGTAGGCCAGGACAAGGCTTTGAATTTGCAGAGGTGAAACATTTCTTTCTCAACTTAGTAGAAAGTTACATCTAACTGAAACCATGATTAGTGAAAGCATAACCTGAGAAATGAAGCCACATGGGCTCTTCCTGTGAGAGACACCTTAGGCATTTGCCAGAAATAATCAATCCAATCTGTACTTTGAGGCAGATCTTATGTTTTGCAACATTTATGGCATATATTTTGAACTGTATTTTTTTCTAAATTTTGTTAAGTGAAACACTGTCTAAGTCACTTATTTCTTTGTTTTTAAATGTTATGTTATCCTGGCTGTACTGTTATTTGTTTCTGCCTATGCACTCTAAAACTGCCTTCTATTTTTTAAAATGTGTTAAAAAATTATTTACAGTAAAATAATAATAACCACTTATTTGCAAGACTAAGTTAAAAATTAGTCTCACCACCTTTGACTCGAGTCAATTAACTGGCAGTGCCAGTCCCTGAGAGAATGGTCCCAGCTCACCAGCTTCCAGGCAGCCCAGGTGATCAACAAAACCACATTCAGACAGCTTCCTTGTTAGCATCATGACACTCCATTTTCTTTGTCGTTAGAATGGTGCCAGTAACCCTATAATATCATTGAGAAGATGATACGAGTTCATATACAAGTAGGTAGAACAGTTCCTTGAATGTAGTGAAGTCTATCTGTGTCCATTAGAATTATTACCAATTTATTCTGTGAAACATATCAATCATCCCAGGAAATGACCCAGTCAGTTTACATATAAAAAGGACACCAACACCAGTACATTTAATGGAATGTGTTTTCTATATTTAAAGACAATTAGACTGTTGATCTATCAGCAATACAGTAGAATATTTGTTGTAAACAGTAACAGAGACTGCATTTCAGTGAAATAAGTGGGGCTTTAAAGTTCAAGGGACTAGCTTTGCATGAAGTGTATGCCACCTACTAAATGTCTTTGGGCAAGTTACCAAACCATTGTGAGCCTCAGTTTTTTAATCTTTAAATTAGATAAGACTTACATTCTGAGGCCATGATGACATTATCTAATTTTCCCATGATAATGACCTCAGGATATAAGAGGTAGAGAGTAGAATGATGGTCACCAGAGACTGGGAAGCATTGTGGGAGGGGGGATAAAGATGGGATGGTTAATGGAAACGAAATTACAATTAGATAGAAAGAATAAGCTGTAAAAAAAAAAGAGAGAAAAAAACAAAATAAAATGTAGATATTTGGTGACTAGAGTTAACAATAATAATTGTTTATTTCAAATAACTAAAGGAGTAGAATTGGAATCTTCCTAACACAAAGAAATAATAAATGCTTGAGGAGATGGATACCCAATTGCCCTTATTTGATCATTACATTTTTTATGCTTGTATCAGAATATCATATTTACTCCATAAATATGTACAACTATTATGCATCCATAATCATTAAAAATAAAAAAATCAAAAATTAGATAATACTTAAATGCTGTATAATATATTATGGTTACTCAATTAATGCTAATTTCTTTCCCCATCACGCACAAGATGAATAGTCTTCTTATGTGGGAAGTTTATTGAAAACAAAAATTAGAATTTATTTGATTTTAACATTGCTTAAGAAGCCAGACTCTGGTACTTTAGTTGATTCAGCTGTCTGGTGGAGTTCCTTAGAATTAGAGTAGCATTATTACTTGTACATTTTTTATGAGATTGAAGTTACTTACGTAACAGATGCTGTGGCATCAAACTATAATGCTAATAGTGAATTATGCTCCATTTCAGAGGCATTCAGCAGATATAAGCACTTTTGAGTAGTGTGTTTTTTACTCGATAGCATTCCAGAATATTCAACCGAATCGTCTAATGATTTCTGAACTTGTTAATGTTGGGGTCAGAACCACTGCTCATGAAGCATGAAGGGGTTACTAAGGCACAAGCCTTTACTGCACTCTATAGAGAACAAACAATCCCCTCTTAAGGGGGAAGAAAACACAGCCCAGTTAAAGACAGCACGTGTGACAGCAGACTGTCTTCCAGGATGCTCCCTGGAGGAGTGCAAGCTACGATGGAGAATGGAGCCACTAAATGAGCACAAGCTTCTCTGTGCCTGGAGTTGCCCTCGATGCCAGCGCTGCACTGACTGCAGCCTTGAGCAGGTCTCGCCTGCACCATGGCACAGGTCTCTGGCCTACAGCCTGGTTTTGACCACATTGCCTCCATGTTGAGCTCATGTGCTGCCAGCCTCCAGCATGTCGCTTTTCTTATAAGTCCAAAAGCATATTCCTTCATGTAGTGGGGTCATACGAATTGAAATTTAGGCACCATAAAATGTAGCCTCTAAACCAGGATACCTTTGAGAATAAAATAGGGTGCTACCAAAAATCGCTCCAGGACAACAGGAGCATACTAGGCTGTTGTGAACAAACCTGGCCAGTGGTCGTCCTACGCAGGGGGCTCCAGGACAGAATTGTGCCTGCTTGCTCAATTTATCTTTACTTCTTGCAACTCCTGGTGATTTTCCTACGAGTGTTCTGAATACATTCAAGTTCTGTGAAAGAACTATGTGAAAGGAAAATATATTTTGGGGCTCCAAAATTACTAAGGTAAAGGGAAAAGTCAAGCTGGGAACTGCTTAGGGCAAACCTGCCTCCGATTCTATTCAAAGTCATCCTTCTGCTCACCAAGATAAATGCATAATTGCCTCCTTTGGAGAAACTAATCAGAAATTCAGACTGTAATCGCTTATTTATCTCTCGCCTACCTGTGACCTGGAAGCCCCCCACCCCCACGCCCGCCCTGCTTTGAGTTGTCCGGCCTTTCCAGACGGAATCGATGTACCTCTTACATATACTGGTTGATGTCTCATGTCTCCCTAAAATGTATAAAACGAAGCAGTGTCCTGACCACTTTGGATACATGTCAGGACCTGCTGAGGCTGTGTCATGGGCATGCATCTTCAACATTGGCAAAATAAACTTTCTAGAATAACTGAAACCTCTCCCAGATATTGAGGGTTCACATTTTGGCAACCACGATGGGATTCTGAGTGGAAGTGCCCCTAATCTTTGACAAATCTCTTATCTGTGCTTGGTACCAGCTTAAGCTATCTTTATGGCTCAAACCAATAAGATAATTTGCTAAGGCCTGGAGGCAACCCCTCCAGAGAATCTCTGATCTCCCCAAATATGATTGATACCTAAAGTTTATTTTGCTGTATAACTCCATTTTTTTGGCAATTTACTTGCTTCCAACACAAGAAAAGCAAGTTTTCCTGCCTCCATGATGACGGAAGGCAGGTAACTCCTTTATAGAGTTTTTGTTTTGTTTCTTTGTTTTGTTTTGTTTTTGTTTTCCTGCTACTCAGATGGTAGAGAGTAGTCTTCAGCCTGAGATCCATCCCTAGGTAAGAATTGGGATTTGTCTTGGCTAAAGTTGAGATTAACAACCAGCTGGTCTAAATTTCTCCTTATGATTAGAGTGCTCAGTAACCATGTAAGTTGTGCAATTGTTTGTTTGTTTTGCTTAACTGTTTGTTGTTGTTTGTTTCTGATTTTGTAGTTGTTTCAATTTTTTTTCCCATTGGGTTTGACCAATTCTGTTCGATTCAATCAAATCTGAAGGAAAGTTCTAAATAATGGGGAAGAAGGCCTCTGAAGTGGCTAAATTCCCACCACATGCACACACAAAAGGTGGTGTGGTGGGGGGGAGAAAAACAACCAGCAAAAGGGAAAAAAATAAAAACAATTTTCGGTTTTGGCTATTTAAGAGGCTTTATTTATGTAACAAGGCCAGCTTTTTACCTTTTTGTTAGCCATGTTAAACTGAAAGAGCAACAGCTCTCACCCCACACTGCAATTCCCTAGCTAAAGTTCCGTCTTCCTTTTTTTTTTCATCATGACAGTCTGGGTTTGGTTCCTAAATTAAGCCCTTTCGGGTTTCATATTGATAATCCTGAAATAGCAGCAATTTGTCCTAGATGACATATGGTAATGAGATAAAACTTTTTTTGAAGAGGCTCAATGGTTAAAAGTCAGATTAATTAAAAGCTAACATCCAAAATGTGTGTGTCTATGTGTGCATGTTTGTATTTAAAAAGTCTTTATGTTTTTGTTTTTGTTTTTTTCTCCTAGGACTTGGTCTTTTTTGAGCAATTTTTTTTCTTCTCAGTTGACTAAATTCCATTTTCTTCATTTACTTCTGCTGTCTCTCCTTTCTCTTGCACCCTCTGCTGCATGAGGGAACTAAAATAGTTTAAAGTAGCCTGAGATTTCTTAAAGAAAATGGAGAAGGTGCCAGACTCACTTTTAGGAAGAAACCTCTGTTATTTCTTATGGGGTCCCAAGAGTATAAACAGAAAAATTCATCTCAGCTCTTAAATTGCTTGATTTTGTATTGTGTTATCTGGATTTTTGACTAAAACAGTTATTGTAACAGAGGCTACTCTTGGGTTTTTAAGGGAGAGTGTAATTTAGACACTTAGAAATGTCTTTGTTTAAAAATAAAATTAAGTGCACTGTAAAAGCACCACATGGTCTAGCCTCATAACAATTCTTCCCTTTTGGAGACCTAGGATTCAGTGTGGGCTCTGCCCAGAGCTCAGAGATCCAGTTAAAATATAGGTAGTCCCTATCTGAGTAAATTGATCTCCTTATATAATCCTATGATAGATTTCTAATAATTTTATGTTTGATTTGGCATCTGTCTTTAATATCCCTCTAGCATCACCACGCTTTTTCTCTCTGTACCTTGAGATGTAAATTTTGCTATTTGATTTTCACCTAAGAGTTGTTGCCTTCAATTTGCTGATTTAGGGCCATTAGCTGACAACTGCCAGGGTAATGAAACAGGTTATCAAGAGTTTGCTAGTCTAAGATCAGGAAAAAAGAAAGGTCTTATGAATCTATAAGATGTACTTCTATTGGTATGCCTAAAACATCTATGTATTTATGTGTTGCGTACACAATGTTTCACTATTAAAACTGTATAAAAGAGTTCTCATTAATTGGCTTGAAGAAAAATAAAACACTTAAATACTTTATTAGAGAAAAGGAAAGACTAGTCAAATGCTTTTCTGAGTTTACATAACCTAAGTAAAATCTTTAATAAATAAGCTAGCTTTAAAATTATTGGTAAACTAATATTAATGATGTATTAATTATTGTCAGTATATACTTTTATTTGCATTTATTAATCAAACAATTTCATACTTATCCCTGCCAAATGCCATAGGTGTCAAAATTTAGCGTAGGGGTTACAAAACTATAAAACTCCAGCCCCAAACAGAATAATCTTTGCTTGTGTAATTTTTGATAAATAAGATGTTGATATTGGTTTAATAAAAATAGCTAAATCTTGGATTATTTAGTAAAATAATTAAAACTTCTAATCTTGTAGCTTTAGACAGTCTAGACCACAGTCAGAAAGGGGGTTTGTTTTGGGAAAGGACTGTTATCATCTTTGTTTCAAAGTTAAATTATAATTTATTCCCAAAGTTAGTTCGGCCTACACTTAGGAATTAACAAGGCACATCTTGGAGGTTAGAAGCAAGATGGGGTCAGTTACTTCAGATCTTTTTTACTGCCTCAGTTACAAGTTTGCAATGGTGGTTTCATAACTTTAAGAATTATCACAGTTTTCATAAATAATCTAGGTAAATGATTAAAATAATTTGGTAAATGTATTGAGTAAATACCTGTAGACAAACTTTTCATAATTTAGAATGTAAAGTTATGTTAAATTCAATATTAGATACTTCATTATTGAGGTATTTTCCAATAAAAGTATATTGTAGGAAAACATTCTTTCTAAAAAAGGTCCTTTTTAAAAAGATGCATTTTTGTCTAATTCAAAGCTTATCTAAAGGTTATATATAAAACAAGGTAAAAGGAACCAGGAAATAAGAGAGATGTAAAAACGGTTACAAAAATAAAAGGGTATTTTTTGATAAAATCTTAAACAGAAATAATTTTATGTGAGAAAGAATCTTATTTGGGAAATTTAGTCTTAGAATAAAATTACTGGTTGTTTAAGAAAGAGGGATGTTTGGGTCAAACCACAAAGTCCAAGCATGTGATGAATGGTCTGTGTAAGTCACAATAAAGGGATTTATTTAAGAAAAAAAAAGTTGTTATATAATCAAGTTGTCTATAATTAAATGCAAATTATAATGATCTTTCTAGAAATTGGGTTTAATATAAAAAATCCACTTTTACATTAAATAATTGGTTAGAAAAATAAAATTTTCTTAATGGATTGATTTACTTTTAATAAATTATAACAGATTTTATGTTTTGTTGAAATAATTTCTATGTCATTATTATAAAGTTTTGGTTTGCTTAGGAAAAAATTTAGATTAATTTTTTTCTTTAGGTTATTCATTCATGTAACTTTCTGTATGTGCTTTAAAGTCATTGTGCTGTTAAATTACAGGGCTTTGATGCCTGGGTCTAAAAGGACACCACGTACTGCTAAATCTTTACACCAATAGCAGTCAAAACCTCATCTTAAGTCTCTATAGCAAATGCCAATCCAAGTAAACTGTATTTCTGAGACACAGGGCCAGAAATTAAAACTATTTAACTCCTCAAGGTCCTGGGACAGTTGTCGAAGAGGTGGGTGCATGAGATTTTAAGGACCAATTTTGAGAGATAAATAAGTTCAGTTTCTCTATAAATTAGCCATTAATGTCAAATGTACATTGATGCAAAACCAGCATATGGGCCCCTGTGTCAGAATAACAAGGTTTTGTTGAAGCATTAACAGACTCCTTAATAAAGGTTAAAAAAGACTTATGGAAATTATCTCTTATGGTCAAGATAATTAAAATTGTATATATTGTTATAAAATTTTGAAAAACAAATTTAATTGGCTTTATGCTGTTCTTATTAGGGCTTATTGTTTGGAAAATTAAGACTCCTCTCTCAGAAAAAAAGTGTTTTTGCCTTTTCATGAAATCCTTGAGTTATCACTTTGGTTGAATGAATGACTTAGTTTATGATAACCTGCGATTCTATTTTGTGATATCAAGTGTTATAAACCTTTGATATTTGACAAAGTTTCCAAAATCAAATTACAAGTTATGAATTTTTCCGACCTAATTAATCCTTTAATATATTAGGTTCTCTAAAGTCCAAAAATGATATATTGGCTTATTTGGTATAACAATTATAAAGGAAGCATTGCCAAATAAGAAATGGTGTTTGACCTTCTTTGAGCTGTATTTGCATAAATATGTTATTGGTACGTGTTTCAAAATTATGGGAAGCTCCTACAATTCTGATATGACTCAGTGTACGTTGTCATTAATAATTATAATTATTATGTTAAATTATTGCATGCCACAGAGGTAACAAATTTCCTTGTCAATTGTGTCTTTGACTATGGCTGTCCTGAAAACTTTGTCATCCACAGACAGTTGTTGCCTTGGTTTGGTCCTCTTTAGAAGGTGGTTTTATAATCAGCAGTAATTCTAACAGTTGTTCTTGAATTTGGGTTCTGATAACTTTGGAGATTGTGAAATTAGAATAGAGTAAAACTTTCAGGACTCTCATGGAGATTTGGAATGTCCATGAATATCTTGAAGAACAAGAGTTAACTGCATGGACTGAACTAATTAAAGACTAAAGTAATATTTTGAGTTTTTTGCTTAAGACATTGCTAATTCTTTGTTTTGTTTTTCAGAGTCAAGAAAACTTTTGAGCTATTTACTGCAAGTAGCATTTGAGTAAAATATACTCCTGTGAACAGAATTTGAGCATATTTGTTTCTCTCTGCCTGATTTCTCCAGAATTTGTAAAGTATTTGTGAGGAATTCTTAACTTATGGCAATATAGTTATTTGTGTAAGTGCAATAAGAATGTTTTCTTTTGCAACAGGACACCATTGGAGAAACTGGTCATTTTCTAAAGCTTTAACTGGATTGATGTGCTTTCCTTTAAGGAATCAAACTTAACTTATACAGTCAATAAAAGCTCCTTCGGGAAACTGGCCTCATACCTTGTCTGCACAGTCTATCTACAGGGTTCTTGACCTTTGGTAAGCAAAGAATGTCACTTTCTGACAGGTCCAGGAGCCCAAGGTTATCTTGGGACCTCAAGAGGAGAGGAATTTAGACAACTCACAGGATTTAATGGTACAAAGCCATGGCTGGCCTTGGCTTTAAAAAAGATTTATCTGAGATTCCTTCTATGGAACAAAGTGAAAGTCAATTTAAAAAGCTTATGTAAAACATAATTCTTCTTACCTCATTTTGTACAAATAATCAGGCAAGGTGTAATAAAGCAAATCAGTCCTATCATGATTTGTCATAGTAAAAATGGGAAACTGGAGTGACAAAAAATCTGTTTCAAAAACTGTAATACATCTGCAGTTAAATTCTAGTCTTACCTGATGTTTTACAATTTTTATTATTTTCTTTAGTTTGGATTGAATTTTAATTTTTCCCGGCTACAAGTCTCCAAAATAATGTTTTCAATTTTTTTCTTCTTTCTTTTCCTTTTCCCCTCAATTTTCCTAGTTTGAAATTACTGAAAACTAAGCTGTGCTTTCTTAAAGCCCTGTGAACTGAAGCTAGACAACTTCAAGTCCAAAAGAAAGTAACAAAAACCTATTTACATACATAAGCCACTTTCATACCTGCCTACTGATATACTATGGACTTTAGAGTAATATGGACTATATTGATTTTCCAGGATTGTTCCTTTTGATTGTTGTTTTTCTCCCCTCCTCCCCGTCTTTTCTCTTTGTAGGTCATGAGACTTACAACATGCTAAAAGTGAGCTTTCCTAATAACTTGGGGACCTACCCATCTAGATATAAACCATCCTAGCCATGAGAGATCAGATGAAGCCTGAGACAAGAGACTCGTTTTCTTCTAAAATGCATTCTCCAAAAAATTTTAAAAAGAAAGAGGGGGAAATGTGAAAGAAAAATAAATCTTGGGACCCCATAACCACTAAGCTAAAGGGAAATGTCAAGCTGGGAACTGCTTAGGGCAAGACTGCCTCTCATTCTATTCAAAGTCACCCCTCTCATCACTGAGATAAATATATATCTGATTGCTTCCTTTGGAGAGGCAAATCAGAAACTCAAAGGAATGCAACTGTTTTTCTCTTGCTTACCTGTGACCTGGAAACCAGTCCTTGCTTCAAGTTTTCTAACCTTCACAGATAGAACCAATGTACATCTTACATATATTGGTTGATGTCTCATGTACCCCTAAAATGCATAAAACCAAGCTATGCTTTGACCACCTTGGGCACATGTCATCAGGACTTCCTGAGGCTGTGTCATGGGTATAGGTTCTCAACCTTGTCAAAGTAAACTTTCTAAATTAACTGAGACTGTCTCAAATATTTGGAGTTCACAGCTATTTTCTCTCATTTTATCAGACTTTAAATGAGGCTGAAACAATATGTCCTCTTAGAGCAAATAATTACTTCTTTGGTCTCACCTCAGATACATTCCTTCAACTCTCATCCATCCCCCGGGACCGCTCTCCCTGGGAAGACCAGGAACACTCCTGCTTAGGGCCTTTGCACTGCTGTGCCATTTCTGCCTGAGAGCTCTGCTCTTACATTTCCTTTAGATCTTTACTCAACATCATCTTCTTAGTGAGAACTTTCCAGTTTGCTCCACTGAAAACTGTGACCCTTCCACTCAGGACACTTCATATGTTTCTTTGCTGCTACATTTCTCATGTAGTATTTATTTTTGAATAAACCATACTTACAACTTACATGTGTATTTTTTATTCACTATTGTATTTCCAGCACCTACAATGCTTGGTGCATAGTGCATAATAATGTTTGTGAATAATAAATATTTGTGAGTTTTAATGTCTCTATGCCTTTGCACATCCCTTTGTCTGTAACATCCCATCCTCCTTTCTTTGTCTGGATAAGTCCTATTCCTTCCTTAAAATATCAGCTCAGTTGTCACTTGTTTTAAGAAGCTTTTCCTGTCCTCCAGGTCTCAGTTTTGTAAAGGATTTCAAGGACACCCATTGTCCTGAACTTGTCATTACTCATTATAATTTTCCTTTAACCTGCCTCCTTCAGCACTAGACTTGGAGCTCCTTTGAGTCAATGAGTGGCATTTATTGCTGTTTCTCTAATACAGTGCTGCAATCCTGAATAAATTATTAATTACATACATCCCATGTTAGAAAACTCATTACATTTAGGGCCAAACCATTTCATCATTAGATGATTCTAATGATATCTCATATTTGGTCAAAGTTTAGATTAGTTCTTCAACTTTCCCTTCCCTTATATAATAAGTTTCCTGAACTCATCACCACACTGTCCATCATGAGCACTTGCAATTCAATCTGACTATGTGCTTTCATTCTGTGAAATTTTAAAAATATTTTTCTTGGCCGGGCGCGGTGGCTCAAGCCTGTAATCCCAGCACTTTGGGAGGCTGAGACGGGCGGATCAAGAGGTCAGGAGATCGAGACCATCCTGGCTAACATGGTGAAACCCCATCTCTACTAAAAATACAAAAAAAATTAGCCCAGCGAGGTGGCGGGCGCCTGTAGTCCCAGCTACTCGGGAGGCTGAGGCAGGAGAATGGCGTGAACCGGGGAGGCGGAGCTTGCAGTGAATGAGCTGAGATCCGGCCACTGTACTCCCGCCTGGGCCACAGAGCGAGACTCCGCCTCAAAAAAAAAAAAATATATATATATATATATATTTTTTTTCTTAAATGTAATACCCAGAACAAAATAGCTTGGGTGATGTTTAGTTTTATCAGCCCATGGGAGTGTAGGTAGATCCTTTATTATTTCCATACTATAACAGAATGAGTCTGTGATGTCCTAAAACTGTTTTAGCTTTTTTGAAATTCATATTTTGATCTGAAATATATATACGAACTACCAACTTCTCTCAGTCTTATTTTTTGGAATTTTTCAAATTTATATCACAGGCACGTTTTATAAACATATTTCCATATATGCTTTCAAGATAGAATATGACAGTTCAGCTACTACTACTTTTACATTTATTAATTAAATTTTAAAATTATAGTCATTTTACTAGTTGTCAACACTAACTTATTGAAAATCTGTTATATTTTCCCCTTTCACCAGGGTCTTCAGACTATGCTGAATATTGTGCAACATGGGTGACAATTGACACTGGCAGAGCTTGTAAATCTTGCTAGTTATCAAGAGACTGGAGAGAATCATTTAGAAGCAGAAAAATCAATCGGAGCAGGCAAATTTTCTGAAACTTCTCTTCATTTTTGGTCATGAGTTGATGAGAAATATTTTCAAAATTAATTGCCAATATTTGCTTTTTCTTACAAAGGTAACAAGAAGGGCATTTAAGTTATTTTCTGTAAATATTTTTCACTTTTTCCCTTTCCAGTGGTAGGAATTGAACAACTGCTTATTTTATTTAGTCTCGAATTTTCTTTTTGTTTATTCGTTACAGCTTGGGTTATGGTTCACATTACCAAAATGTATTGAGGTTTAAATTACATATCACAAAATTTGCTCATAATAAGTGGAAAATATAATGATATTTAGTAAATTTATATAGAGGTGCTGGAATCACCATAATCCACGATTACAGCATTACTATATTCCCTTAAAACTTTCCCCAAGTCCATTTCCAGTCAATCCCAGTTCTCTCATCCAGACCCAGGAATCTACTGTTTTCTATTCTTATAATATGCCTTTTCTGGATATTTAATGTAAATGGAATGATATAATATGTAGAATTTTGCATTTGCTTTCTTTTACTTAGCACAGATTGGGGCAAAATATGGGTTGTGGGCATACTGCCTCTTTTTTTAGTTATCATGGTACACAGGATGCTCATGTGTTTATGCATTGTCTATGGCTGCTTTTTTGTAACAACAGAATTGAGTTATTGACAGAGACCATAGGACCTGAAAAGCCTAAAGCATTTACTATTTGGCCCTTTAAGAAAAACTTTGCGAATGTCTGGCTTACGATAGTTTAGCTTTATCTATGTCATGTAGTTCAGTATGTCATGTAGTTCAGTGTGTCATGTATGTCAGCAGTTCATTCATGTCATTTATCATGATTACCATTTCACTGCATAAAAATACCACATTTTGTTGATTCATTCATCAGTTGATAGACATTTGGAATGTTGCCATTTTTGGCTATTACAAATAATTCTGCAGTATGTGCTTATGTCAAAGTCCTTGTGTGGATACATACATTCTAGTGAGTAGATTCTTAGGAGAAATATTGTAGGAATCTATAATAAGCTCATAGTTTACTTTTTAAGAAACTGCCAAACTGTTTCTCAAATGGTTTGCAACAATTTGCATCCCATTCATCAATGTGAGAGGATTAGTTTCTCTACGTTCTTACCAATACTGGGTATTATCTGTCTTTTGAATTATAACCATGATAGTGACATATGGTGATATCTCCATGGGGTTATGGTTTACATTACCAAAATGACTAATGATTTTTTTAATGTGCTTATTAACCATGCATATGTCTTCTTTGTTAAAACAAAAATCCTTTTGTCCATTTTAATATAGAGTTGTCTGTGTTACTGAGATGTAAGGGTTCTTAATACATTTTAGCTGCAAGTATTTTATCAGATGTGTGATTCAGAAATGTTTTTACCTGGTCCATAACAGGTCTTTTTATTTTCTGAATGGTATCTTTTGAAGTACAAAATGTTTTAATTTTATTGACATACAATTTTTTTCTTTTTCTTTTATAGATTGTGTATTTGTTGTCACATCTAAAACTCTTTGTTTAACTCAAGATCATATCAATTTTTTCCTGTGTTTTCTTCTAGAAGCTCTCTGTTACTGGATTTTACAATTAGGTCTGTAATACATTTTGAGTTCTTTATGTGTATGCCATGAGGAGGTAAGGATGAAGCTTTTCCTCCATCCCCTCCTTCTCATCCTCCTTCTCCTTCTTCTTATATTTTATGTGGATATTAAATAGTCCTGCCACCATTTGGTAAAAAGACAATCTTTTCCACAACTGAACTGAATTGACACTTTTATCGGAAAGTAATTGACCATGAATGTAGGGGTAAATTTCTTGACGCTGACACTGTTTCACTGGTCTAACCTATTGCTTTATGTATATCATAATGTCTTGATTACAACTTTATTGTAATGTTTTAAATTAGGCAATATGAGTCCTACAACTTTGTTCACCTTTTTGAAAACTGTTTAAGGTTCAAGTACTTTCATTGCTATATAAATTTGTTGGATCGACATTTAATTTCTACAAAAAAAAGCTCACAGGGATTTTGAAATGGATTCTGTTGAAATTGATGGATAAATTTAGGGAGAAATGGTATTTTAACGATATTGTGACTTCCAACCATAAATATAGAATGTGTCTTGATTTATTTAGATTTTTAATTTATCTCATCATCATTTTGTAGTTTTCAGCATACAAATGTTACAGTGCTTTTGTTAAATTTATTCTTAAATATTTTATTCTCTTTGATACTATTGTAAATGGGTTTAATTCATTTATATATGTTCATTTTGTATTCTGTGATCTCACAAACTTGTTTATTAGCTCTAGTAGGCTTTTTGGTGCTTGTATTTACTTTACTTTTTAATATGTATAATGATAAATTTATACTGAATTTATCATTGGACTTTCTAACATCCAGATTTCCCTGCATATTTATTACAAGCTGTTTAAAGTTGGCTTCTTATACCACCTGTCCTAGCTATAAAGGATATTTGGACATACTGGATTTTTTCATTTATTTCAGCAAGAAACAATAAAGTATCATTAATAAAGGACTCTTCTTGTTCATGTATGTTTATTGTGGCACTATTCACAATAGCAAAGACTTGGAACCAACCCAAAAGTCCATCAAAGATAGACTGGATTAAGACAATGTGGCACATATACACCATGGAATACTATGCAGCCATAAAAAAGGATGAGTTCATGTCCTACTTTGTAGGGACATGGATGAAGCTGGAAACCATCATTCTGAGCAAATTATCACAAGGACAGAAAACCGAACACCACATGCTCTCACTCATAGGTGGGAACTGAACAATGAGAACACTTGGACACATGGTGGGGGACATCACACACCAGGGCCTGTCATGGGGTGGGGGAACAGGGAGGGATAGCATTAGGAGAAATACCAAATGTAAATGATGAGTTAATGGGTGCAGCACACCAACATGGCACATGTATACATATGTAACAAACCTGCATGTTGTGCACATGTACCCTAGACCTTAAAGCATAATTAAAAAAAATCGTATTTTCTTAAGCCACCAACTATGCACTGAGTATCCTTTCCTTTTTGTCTAATTTTTAAAAATTGCTCTTATTATTTAAGTTTCTTTGTCTCCTTCATTGACTCTGTTTGGTTGAATCCTCTTCATATTCTGTTTCTCTTCCTGTCTCCCTTCAGGTGTTCTTTTAAATCTCTTTCTATTATTAAAAAAAAAAAAAAAAAGAAAGGAAAAGAAAGATAAAGTCAGATTTGAATAAGGAATAGTAATACCTTTCAAATGCCTCTTGTCTATGTATTGTTTTATAGTTTTTAGCTTGCTTTTGCACATATTATCTGATTTGATTCTTACGTAAACCATACAGCAGAAAGCAAGGCATGCCTACTTACAACCCAAAGAATGGCAGGAAAAGACTCAGTAGATGGTGCTCTTGAGAACTTGACAAAACCTGCGTGGAAATCAGCACTCTTTCACCTCTGTCCAGAGTTCACTCCAGGCATCACAGAGTCCTCACTGGGGTGAAGCACATGAAATTGTATTCTGTCCTAGGATGTGGAAAACTGTCTCTCTGGCTGATACTTTCCTTCCTGATGAGAATTGCAACCCACACTTCATCATCTGGAGTAATTATTCACAAATCAAAATTGAAATCAATGACTGAGTCATGCATCCACTGCTGTCATTCCACAGTGAAAAATGTTAACAGTTCTATTATTGACCATAAAAAAGTACCCAAGTTTTGGAAAGTACTATTGAATCTCCATAGAAATTCTCCTTGACTTTACAAAGGTTTATGCATTTATTTTTATAAGAGTCAAGTTTAGAAAACAGGCAATGCTTCTAATTTATATTCAACATAATCATCTGTTATCTATTTTAGCCAGATAAAGAAAATGAGATAAAGGAAATAGGCACCAATTTATACTAGCTATTAACTTTCCCTGGGGTATGCTATTAGAACTAAAAAAAGGTTTGTTGAGATTGTCCTTCAGTTTAATTTCACACTGTAATATCACTAATGTCCCCATTAAGGACATTAAAAGTTTCCTTTTCTGATCAATCTTTAGAATATTGAACTCCATAAAGTATCTAGTGACTAACCAGCTAAATAAATCAAGGTCACCTTTAAGATGGCATCCTAACGCTAATTGTGGGTATAAGACTCGTTATACAAATATCATACAGAGGGAGTTATCTCCCTCAGCACCAAGATTATACCAGGCAAATTACTTTACTTGCCTATTCAACAGTCTACTCAGAGGGCAAGTTTAGCCTGTAAAACTTGTACTAAATAGGAAAAAGAGGTAAGGCTATAACTTCTTTCAAAATGCAGCATCCCTTATATAATTTGCAATCAGTATTTGTTTGGAATGTTCCCGTTACAGTATAAAAGTGAGTGTGCAAGAAAGAAATCTCATCTGTTTCTTCGTCCTTTTTTTTTTTCATAAGTTTTAGAGTGAGAAAACTGGGAAGAAAAGAAAAGCTCTGTTTCAGGTGAGTTATACCTACCATGTGCTAACACGGACTGCTAAAGTTTGACCATAGCATTGATATTCAAAGTTAATAAAAATTAGTTCTTTTGTTTCAAAACAGTCTCTTCATTTCCCTATTTCTCTCTTTTTCCTGTCTCTTATGTTTATTATCTCTTTTCATTTTGCAAAAACCTAAATATTGAATAGACTGTGGGTCAGAAAATATGTATTGCTGCACTATTATTCACATCTGCAGCTCAACCCCTTCCATATTTCATAACCAACATATGCCATTATATTGGGCTTGTATTATTTGGGAGCAAATATATGGAATAGCTATAGAATTGCTCAGTAGTTTAGACCTATAGGAGACCTAAGACAAATAACCAGGAGTATTGACTTCTTTTTGTTGGGGAGAAAACTGTGGCAGAATATTCTATCAAATTTTTCTAAGTGTGATGGAACTGGTGGCTTAAATTGGACTTAAAGATATTTCTCCTGTGACTCAGGGTTTCTGGGAAAGCAAAACTGTGAGACTGATGTTTCTGTGCAAGAAATGTATTGGGGGTTCTTTTGGGATGAACACATCTTGGGTAATGAAAGAACAAGCAGGATTGGGCAAAGGAGGAAGTGGAAAGCTTTCACACTCTCACAAGACCTCAGCAGTCACACCCACCCACTCCAGTAGGCTCTGTCTAACTGGAAAGGCACTAGAGCATTGCCTAATGAAAGTAAAGGGGCTGACCTTTATTTCTGATGTTGTTTGGCATCCTATGTGTGCTACCCCAAAAAGGAGGCATGGCCTTGGGGCAAAGTGGCTGTCTTTGGCAAAGGAAGTTGCAGAGAGGGTCTCAGCTGAGAACTGCCTGTGATCAACCTTCTGGGCATTTGGGCTACTAGCGCTTTGTCCTCCAGGGGGCAGTGGGAGGCACACCACCACATGCACTGCATTGAAACTGCATCGGAAAGACAGGTCTCCTTTCTTAAGAGTGAGATACTCTTAGCAAGACACTGATGTTAATCATCACGTTATAAATAATCCTCTGCTGTATATTTTCATTAGAAATAAAAACTATGCTGAGTAATGTTATTGGGAGAAAATTAATTAGGTAGCTTGGGAAGATTTTTTTTTAAAGTCTATCATATTATCTTGATTTAAAAATTAGATTATACAAAGTGTATGGGGATGTATGAAGGTAGAGTTAACTTAATGAATTTTAAGTGTAATCAGAATATGCTATATTAGTTTCCTAGGGCTGTCATAACAAATGGCTACAAACTTAGAATAACAGAAATGTACTTTCACAGTTCAGAGGGCCAGGAGTCTGAAATCACGGTGTCAGTAGGGTTGGCTCCTTTTGTAGGCTCTGGGAGAGTGTCTGTCCCATGCCTCTGTGGTCATCTGGCCTTCTTCCCTGTGTTTCTCTGTGTATCCTCCTCCTTCTTATAAGGAGGACACCATTTTTTAGATTTAAGGTCCACTCTAAATCAGTATGACCTCACCTTAACTGATTACTTCTGCAGAGACCCTGTTTCTAAATGAGGTCACATAAGATTACACATGGGTATTATTTCAGGAGGACTCTGCTCAGCCCACTACATATACGTTCAATGTTTTACTTGTTATTGCAATTAGCAATATTCACCATCCAATATCAATTTTTTTCCATGAATACAAAGTTATACTTTAGGTTCATTTCTGTCTATATATACACAATTGCTTTATTATAGATCCTGCCGTATGTGTCATTATAGCGGATTCTGAAAATGATTAGGCAGAAAACAAACACAAAACTGTGCTCTCAGTATCATTGAAAGGACATCAATATACTGAATCTATTGATCATATCTAAGACACCTTGTATTGCAAATGGGGGGTATAGAAAGCACGTAAAATATGTTGGACACCGTCAACAATTGGTATGTAATGAACATGAAAAGCAAAAGAAACTTCCATTAAAATTTAATCAAATGATCTTTTTTTTGCCTTGTAAATAACAGAGGCTTGGAAAGTTATTTAAATGAATCATATCTCTTTAAAACATTACATGCAGAAGTTTGAGCTCATGTTTTCTTTCTCTGGCTAAGCATTTATCTCATTTTATTTTTTCTCTAGAAGCAGATATATTCTAATACATTCCATTGACCTTAGGGTTACCTCATAGTAATTTTCTAGACATTCCATAAACGCTTACAGTTGCTTCCATCTTCATAAAGATCATGTTTTTCTCCATGAAAAACAATTTTAAATGTAAGGTCTGACCCAACGTTTCTCTCCTTACTTACTCTCATTTCCTCAAGTTCTTCAGAACTGACCTCAATACCTGACCCATGAAGAGTTACTAGGAAACAGGTGCCCACCACAGTGTTGACAACTAATTCAGCCTTGTTAGTCATGGCACAAATTACTACACCATTCACTCTCAAATATCAAAGAGAATTGAAGCTTTAATAGAAGGGACATGGGACAAAACTACCTAACAGGTTCAACAGGACTACCTAAGTCAATCAAAACACGTTTACTTAGAAATCGAAAGACCTCTCAAAATGTCAAAGAACACATTTTAATCAGAATTTGGCTATAACATGCTACTCTCTGGTCTTCAGGTTTCTTTTTGTTTAGGTGTTCTTGAGTTTCTCCCCAAACTCTCTGCTGAAATGTTAGTGGATGACTTTTCCAAATGGAATCTACACTTTTTCCTTTAGATATTTAAATGTGGAAAGATAGACAAATATAAATATTTGGTGCTAGATAAATAGATGATTGATGGTTAGATAGCCTTTTCATAAGAGTCCATAAAGGTAAAGAAGACAGGTAGACACCAAGACTCAGAAGACTAAAATGAATAACTTGAGGTGACATTGTGAGTTAATGCCAGAAGAAACAAATGGTATTCATCATAGTCTGTTTTCTGTTGCTTATAACGGAATACCTGAAACTGAGTAACTTACAAGAAACAACATTTATTTCTTACAGTACCAAAGGCAGAGAGGTCCAAGATCAAGGGATCACATCTGATGAGGGCCTTCTTGCTGGTGGGGCCCCTCTGCAGAATACCAAGGCCATGAAGAGAATCACATGGTGAGGAGGCTGAGCATGCTCGCTCAGGTCTGTCTTCCTCTTCTTATAAAGCCAGTATTTCCACTCCCATAATAACCCATTCATTCTTTAATCCATTAATACATGGATAGATTAATCCATTCATGAGGGCAGCCCTCATGACCCAATCACCTCTCAAAGGCCCCACCTCTCAATGCTGCAAAACTGAGAACAACATTGCAACATGAGTTTCACAGGGGATGAACATTCACAGGGGATGAAAAACATTCATCGCACTGTTCTAGTCCCTCTTTTTGCACCTTGATATGTCCCCTGAGATAAGTAAATGCTACTTATTTCTGGCAGATGTATGTACAAAGGAAGGTTTTACCTGGTAATCCAAATCTGTAAGTCCTGGTAATCAGATCACAAACTCATTTGGGGATGTGGGCTTATCATTCTTATAAAATATATGTTTTTCCGGGAGAGTAGACTACCCCAGTGAGGGGGCGAACGGACACTATAATTAAGAGGTTAGCGGAGTTGGCTAGTTCAGGCTGAAGTTAAGGGTGAAGTAGAATCCTATCCATGAAAGGGAATTTAATAGCACTGAACAAGAAGTATCCAGAGGATGCGTAAAACGGTGTAAAAGGGAAAGAGGTCAGTCAGAGTTAAGTAGCTGCTTGGCCCAATGGGAGTGAAGCCATCTTAGAGGAAGAGATACCTAAGAACATTATTAAAGACTTGCACTTCCAGGAAAAGGAGTAATAGAAACCATATTTACTTTCTCAAACCTGAAACAAACAAAATACGGCAGTGTCTATGAAACAATGGGTTTTAAGACACTGGACATAAGGCAACAAGGATAGAAATCCTGACAAATGAGAAACAATGAGGTTAAGTCTGATTTTAAAAACAGCTTCCAGGGCAAAATATTAGTGTACTGTATCAGTGGATCAGTTAGGGTTCTACAGAGAGACAGAGCCAATAGGATGAAAACTCTGCATTTGTGTGTGTGTGTGTGTGTGTGTGTGTGTGTGTCTGTGTTTTAAGGCAGTAGCTCATACAGTTGTTGTGGAGGTCTGCTGGCAAGTCTGAAATCTGTAGACAGGCTAGCAAGCTAGAAGTTCAGGAAAGAGTTCTTAGGTTACAGCCTTGAGGCAGAATTCCTTCTTTGAAAACTTCAGTTTTCATCTTCAGTCCTTCAACTGATTGGCTGATGCCCACCCACATTATCAACAGTGATCTCCCTTGCTTTAATCAAGTGTTTGTAAATGTTAATCACGTCTACAGAATATTTTCACAAGAACATCTACACTAGAATTTGACCAAAGAACTGAGCACTACAGTCTAGTTGAGTTGACACATAAAATTAAAATCATCATTGAGGAACCCACGCATAGCTTGGTGGACTCCTGAGGTTGAGGAGTTAGAGCTGAGAGGCCAGGAAGACCATGAAGTTAGAGTTTGCTGGGCGCAGTGCCGGAGAAGAACAAACTGCTCAAGGACGGATCACCAGAGAACTAAAGAGGGTACTCGTGATTATTTAGCCAAGTTCTGATAAGCACATGCTTGTGAGAAGACTACCTGAGGCCAGAGAAAGAACTACCCCCAAACCAGAGAGGTGACAGTTCTTCAGTCAGGTGGAAACTTCATCAGTCATGGAGCCTGCGGTATAGCCTGCAGGAAGCCTTGATCCAGAAATAGAACTCGATCAACCCTTGGCTGAGCACTATTCTGGGCTTATCTAACAAGTTACAAGAGTAAAACCTGAAAGAATCAAACTACTGCCAAGCAATGCATCTTTATCCCACTACAAACCACAGGAAAAATTATTTGAATGCAAACATATGTAGCATATAGAAATACAAACCTCACCGTATCTTGTATTCAACTAAAAGTTAACAGATATACAAAGAAGTAAAATTACTATTCATAGTGAACAATGAGATCACTTGGACACAGGAAGGGGAACATCACACACCGGGGCCTATTGTGGGGAGGGGGTTGGGGGAGGGATAGCATTAGGAGATACACCTAATGTAAACGATGAGTTAATGGGTGCAGCACACCAACATGGCACATGTATACATATGTAACAAACCTGCACATTGTGCACATGTACCCTAGAACTTAAAGTATAATAATAAAAAATAGAGTAATGAAAATTAATCAATATGACTCAAAACTGGGATAGGTTTTAAAATTAACACAGAAGGATGTTAATACAGTTAAAATAGCTGTGTTGCAAATATTGAAAATGGTAAGTAGAACTATCAAACATACGAAAAGACCCAAATGAAGACAAAGAGAAGACAATTATCATATCTGAGATTTTTGAAAATATAATCCACTTCTGGTATTAACAGTAGATTAGACATTGCAGAAAATTAATCAAGTTAAAAATATAGCAATAGAACCTATCCAAAATGACACAGAAGGAGAACAAAACAATTCAACTCAAAATTTAACAATACAAATAAAAATAAAAAAGAGGGCAATGGAGGCTGTGAGAAATTAAGTAGTGTAATTATTTGATCAATTTTTATCAAGAAAGCCCCGAAAATGAAGGAAAAAAATGATACACAAAATATTTGTAAAAAATTCCTGACAATTTTCTAAATTTGATGAAAATTATAAATCCACAGATCACAAACACTAAATAAACTCAAAGAAAAAGCAATATGAAGAAAATGACAGCAACTTAAATCACAATCAAATTGCTCAAAACCAGGGATAAAGAAACAGTATTAAATATTATCAAGAAAAATAAAATATGCTATTGCTACGTATGGAGTAATGATAAAAGATAATGCCTGATTTCTCACTGTAAAAAGTACAAAAGACAAAAAAAGGAGGAGCATTTTTAATGTACTGAAAGAAAAAAATAAATCCATAAACCTTAAGTTTTACACTTAGCAAAAATATCTTTCAAAACTAAAAGTAAAATACGTACTTTTTTAGCCAAAGTGTTTGAAAGACTTAGTCACAAACGGACTTGCATATCTGAAATATGAAAGAAAATCTTCTAGAGAGAAGGAAAATGTGTAAAATTGAAGTAAGAATACAGAAGAAAACAAGGAAAAACACCGGAAATATGAACTACTTGAGCAAATATACATGATTTGTCATATTTAAATTTTTTAAGATAAAATTGAAAGTAAGTATAATTGATAACAATATATTGTAATGTTTATAGCACATGTAAATGTATATGTATGTACAAATATATAGATATGAGTGTATACATGTGTGTGTATGTTGGGTAAAAGCATAATACATGAAAAAATAGCACCAAGAATGTAGATAACAAATAGGAAGTACATAACTATAAGTTTCTTATACTATAGGAATTGTTGGGATATAACATGAAAGACTGTGGTAGACTGCAGTAACTTAGGTAACCTAAAGATGTATGCTGTAGACACTACAGCAAATGCTAAAATGGTGAAGAGTTGCAACCAATAAGCCAACACATTTTAACTGAATTACAAAAAGTAATTAATTAATCAAAAGAAGGAAGAAAATAGAAAATAAAAACCCAGAACATGTGGGACAATGGAAGTAAAATGAAAACACAGGAAACAAATATATAGTAAGATGATGGGTTTAAATGTAACTATATCAGTAGTTGTATTTAATTTAAATGATAAAAATTGTCCATTTGATTATTTAATTTTTGCATTTTTTTATCTGAGGGTTTTATTTTGAAAAGTTACCCACAATATATTTACTAAATAACATTCTCTCCAACCTCTGTAGATCTTACTTTATCACACATTTCCTTTTGTAAAACATGACTTTAGCTCTTATTCTGGACTTTTATTCTTTATCTAGATGTCTTTCTACTGTATTTTGCTCTATAATATATATAACTTTTACTGTTATGGAGGTATGCATGGGAGCCAAAAATGGCTTCCCTCTACCATCCTAGGTTCTTTGGCTGGTCTGAAATTAAATTAACAAGGGAGAGATTAATAGGGAAAATATTTTAATTATGTACACATGAGAACCCCATAATATATGAAACTCAAAGAATGGTCAGATGATTGAAGCTTATATAGCATCCTGAGCTGAGAGGCATAAAATTGTGGGGTTCTTGGGGAGCAGTGGTGACACAAGTTATGGAAGGGTGAAGGGAGGAAAGGTATGGGGCACAAAGGTTGTCCTGTTATGCAGATACAAAATCTCAGCAACTTTAGGGGGAATAAGTGATTGTATGGGCATGGGGTGAACTTCTAATGTTCTCTCCTATGATCCTTTAATCTTTCCTGGTTGAATGCCGAGGGAGGGTATTCATGATAGTTGAGCTCCTTTGGGAGGACCCTTCTTTGGACAGATGAGTGGAGCCCAGAGAAAGCCTCTGCCTGCACGAACTGTGTTTGCTGTCTCCCAAGTGCCCTCAGTTCCCCCAGTTCCAAGTAATCAACACACCAAAGCATCATATTTTAGGGTGGCATTTTTTTTTTAACTCCTTCAAATTCTGTCTTTTAATTTTCCACCTCCTCCTTCTCCAGTTTTACACCTTTTCTCCTTTCAAGCAGGCTTTTGCTCAATCCTGACTATCAAAACTCTTCTCTAGAAAAGCCGTTATTAAACATATTAGATACATCCAGTGGCTTTTTCCATTCCTCAGTTTACTGCATTGTATCTTCATTATATGACAGTCTCCATTGCCAGAATATTTCCTTTGAACTCTGCCCTTTCTTTGATATACATGACATGGGACATGGGACGTGGGACAGCCAGGTTTCTGTCACTCGCTTTTTGAGTATTCCTTTTAGCGCCGTCACCAGACTTCTTATAAAGTACATTTTCAGCCTTCTTTCTTTGATGCTGTGCTGTCTGCTTTTTCTGAACCACTCTCTATGTGGACAGTTCTTTACCAGTAACTTACATATTTGTTTTCTCTTTCAAGTACTAGTCTCAATATTAATCACTTCCTATTCATTTCTATGATAACGTGATCATAAATTCAGAATGTTCCAGACCTATTAAGCTTGTTACCAATTCTAAATTGTGTTTTATATTAGCTGTATCATTTTCCAAACTTGACTACTAGATTTTATACTTTTCCATTATCAATCATCAAATCAACTCATATCAGTTATTATTCCTGAAAGTAGTTCTTATACCTGTGCCCATCTCTCAACAATCATATTAATTATGGTAGCAAGTCCAATACATGTTAGCTAAACTATTGAAATAGCATCCCAACTTATATACTTGTTTCTATTATCTCTGCCCTCTGGCATATCTAATAAGCAGAAGTCAGATTAATATTACTATGGCACAATGTTGGTTGTATGATTGCTTTCATCAACGATGTGATCTTCTTCAGCTGATGTGATAAGTAAAGAACTCTATGACAGCTAGGACAGACCATAGGAGGAACATATTGAATGTTCAGTTGAAAAAGAATCTGGAAACTTGGACATGGAACAAGTTCTGATGTCAAAGCAGAAAAAATGAGGCAAAGTCAACAAAAATGGATGATTTGTCTAATTACTGGGGAATAGGCTGCATGTACATTGGTGAGGTCATTGTTCTTCATTGTCCTCAAAGGGCTCTGGCCACTTTTCATATTACATCAAAGAAATAGATCATTTGTCCATTGTATTTGAGCAGTCAAATACAAACTTCCCCTTTGATATAAATCTTTTTGCCAATTCTTTATCACAATACTTCTAATACTCTTACTTGGCTCATTAGAGGGGAGATTATTTTAAGTATATTTTAGAGACTCATATATCCTGCTGATGGGTCTCTGGAATGTTAAATCTTTTATTATTAGTGAGTTTGAAGACATATCAGAAATGTTGAAAGCAGATGTCATCAAAGGCAATGTTCAATATAATTTTTGACATTATTAAAAATAGACTTTATAATGGTAACTAACAACAAAAATGATAACAATAGTTGGCTTATATTATCCCCTACTATGGTCCAGCCACTAAACAAAAATTTCAATCTGCATTGTACCAAAAATCTTACAAAAATTCATACAGTGGATGACTACTGCCATTCTATGGATAAGCAATCATTTGGACTAAAAGGTTACGTAACTTGCCAAGATCACAGAGTTAAGGTAAAACCAAAATTTAAGCTCAGAGATCAAAGAGATTAAAGGATATTTTTTGACATTTGGGGCTACTATGGAAATGGTCCAATAGGCCGTGTTGTATGTTAGAGGGGAAAACAGGTATACTGCCCCTCTGTGACTGAGTCCCAGAGTGTAGTGAGGTCCACGCAAAGCAGTGCTCCCTGTAGACCAGGCTTCTCGCACAGGACAGCCTGCCCTTCTGGACTGGCCCTGCTCATTCTTCACATAGCTTTCTCAGTTCCTACCTAGCAGTACAGCATGGAAGAGGACAGCCTGGGTCATGGGTCTCACAGGTTGTAAACATACGCGGAAAATGCGCCCCTGCCAAGAGTGATTGCCAGGCTCCCTTGACTATGTGCCTTATCTCTATTTCAGAGATGTTAAAGTGAAAAGCTCTATGGATAAGCAAAAGACAAGATATATTGCAAAAAGGCAGGTGAGTATACTAGGTGTGTGTGTGTGTGTGTGTGTATTTCTGAAAAGTGTTTCAGAGGCTATTCTCAAAATCCCTGCCAAAGTAATAGACAAGAATGTCCTTTATTCAGAACAAAGAGAATCAGTGAACAAGATGATTTTTGATGTGCTTTTAAAATTTGTATTTGAATTTGATTGTCCTCTAAGTTCTTGGGGGAAAATAATATGTTCAGAACTTGAAGAGGCAATGTAGATAATCTATTTTTAGATAGTGTGAGGAAACTTCATCTAATAGCAACCTTAACAACCTTTTAAAATTCAGCACTGGAAAAATCTGGCACACTAGGCAAAAGCATCTTGCTGGTTTTTATGAATTTCTAAAGATATTTTCAACTAAATTGTCCATTCCTTGATATTTTGAGACTTGTCAAATTAACCAAATTGATTAAAACATTTGTGTAAAAGAAGCATATTTCACACAATATACTGAAAAGTATTAATGCATGTATTTTACATGTATGTACAGGCAATTTATGTAGTAAAAATTGTATTTGTCACTTTAATAGTATCATTAATAAATATTATTTATTAATGAAATACAGTTATATTCATGCAAATCCATTTTTCTTCCATGTGACACCTAACTCATGATCATCTAGGAATAATATCTGTTGTCAATCAAATATAGGAATGGCTGAAAATACATATAAACATAGATTGTTGGTTTTAACAAAAGTTATAGAGAACTCCTGGCCAGCAAGTCCATAAATTCCATGAATGTATTGTTTTGGGCATTTTTCAAACTTCCAGCACAGAACTGCACACACTTAAGCTGCCCAATAATTATTTTGGGGGTTGATAAAATGAAAGATCTAAAACTATTGCTTGAATGATACTGCAACATACTTTTTAGGGTCTAAGCCAATATGTGTAGGGAAAATCATATTGCCAGATCCAGGTGCCCACATGTACCTTTTCCTGGACATTCACAGGGCTGTGTTCTCCAGGTCCTGCAAGATGAATTTGAGTCACCTCCCAGGATCACACCTGGCATTCACCTCACTGTGTAACCTCTCTACTCTGCTTACCACTCACCCTCAAAGGCCAGCTATTCAAAACTTGGCTTCCGGAAAGTAATATCTTTATTCATCTTTTGATTAGGCTCTGTGATATAATTTCCCTCAAATAACTGGTCCATCAAAGTATTCTGCTAAACAAAAGACTATCTGGAGCTAGGCTACCACCTCGTAGACTTTATTAGTAATGCTATTTATACTTTAATGTTTTAGCATTGTTTTTCCTTCTTTGCAAACTTATGCCTTCCTCAGATTATTTCTCTTTCATCAGCCTCCATTTGTGTTAACAGTGCCAAGATCTAATCTTGTCTGTTATCTAGAACAAAGCTTTGATCTCAGATCCCTTTGACATTATACTGCTTTATAGTCCTGTTCTGAGAAGACTTGGTTGTTATCCTGAAAGACACACAAACATGGAAGAATGTTAATAATGGAAATGAATCCAGCAGTTTTTCATTCTAGAAATCAATAGAAAAAAATGTATAATTACAGAACAATGAGAATAAAGACAAAATTGGAAGAGAGAGGAAAGGAGAGATTTGGGCCATGTGGAGGAAGTTAAAGCTCCTCAGGAGTTCGTGACTGATTGGATGGTGAAATTGAATGAGAAGTAGTTGACAACATCTCCAGAGTTTCAGATTTGAATGATGGGCTGGATGATGGTATTGATCACAATGTTAGATTCTACAAGAGAAAGAATAAAACAAGTTAGTGAGTTTGATTTTAGTTATTTTGAGTTTTGATTCAAGTAGAGGAACTGTAGCTCAGAAGAAAGACAGAGTAAGACTAAGAAGTAAAGGTACACGTGGAACTTGAGAGACACAGCTCTGAATCCTGGTCTGGTCTCTTCCCAGGCACACAGTGCTGCCCTTGGCAAGGTGTCCGGGAGTCAAAGAAGCATACCTAGAGTGAAAGTGGAAGCTGCCAGGTCTTCGGGGCCAGGACTGGAAAATGTCAATGTCAATTCTTTGTTCTATTGGTCCAGTAACCTAGACCCTGCCTCTCAATGGGAAAAGGGCCAAAACATCAGTGGACATAATTTAGAATTGCCCAGTAAACACGCAGTTGTTCTTTCTTGTGATCTAAAATGTTCAGGTGATAAGCCCATAGTAGACTTTTATATTTACACTTACTTAGAATTTCTAAAATGTATCCTGTGGCCTCAGATGTGTTTATCTTCCTACAATGGCTTTTATAAAATATATTCTATAGAGTTATCCAAATATATTTCTATTGCAACAGATTCTAAAGAATGTATAATAAAATATAGGAAATACATAATATAACTATTTTACATATATATTTTTGTGTATTATAACATATTGTTTCATGTCTTTCAAATGACCTCTGGTTTTAAAAAAGTTTACATTTTTAAACATGTGTTTCCATTTTAATCAATACCATTCCTACCATGCCTAATAAATCTCTAATAATGGTCCTTAAAATAACTAAGAAAGTCCTTGTGCGAAGACATAGTTTATGCGAAGTTGAGAATATTGGCGAAGTGAAAGGACTTCTTTCTCTCTTTGACAACAAGGCACCTTTGCCATTTTGTCACTGGTGGACCACAGCTTGTTCTAGCCTCTTAGAAGAATGTTATGTAGGGTCCATTCCCATTCTTTTGTGTGAGATTTCATGTTTTAACGTCATATAGGTGGAAAGTGACCATATGTTGAAGTAGTTAGAATGGGAAGAGTAATGTAATTTCAGTGCATGGTGTTTGCACTGGAGGAAGCAGTACTAAGAGCTCACCATTCTAGTTTTTTCCTCCAGCAGATTAGAGGCCAGGATCAGAGTTACCTGAGGATTTTCATCATAGAAATGAGTAACAGACACTGCCCACACTGAACCTTAATTTTGTTCTTGTTAGTAAATTGTCTGCTTACAGTGGCAATTAGATAAAAAATTCCTTAAAGATAAGCATAACAGTATTACATGAAGATTTTAACAAGTTTTGATTCTTAAAAAGCCCCACAAATAATCTAACAAGGTATTCCAAATTCCATTTTGTAAAAGTTTTATATAACATAGCACAGGCTCATAAGGGCTAATAAAACAGATGCATATTTTAAAGAATAATAAAATAACAACATGCTCCTGATCCTCAGGCCGAGAAACATCTCATGCCTCTGCTCTACGCATGAGTCTAACCCTGTCCTGATTCCTGTCATCTTTCTCCCTTTCTCACCATGGTGATCTTGTTCCTGAACTGGCTTTGCTAATAAATCTCTTTATGTTATTATTCCCTTTCTCTCTTTGTGTGAAAAATTTCACCTGTTTTGATATATATTTTTTTAATTTGGAAACACTCTGTATGCCTTGTATTGTGACTTCTCTCCCAGTATTTAGTACTTGAGATTCAACCATGCTGGTTGAGGTCATCTGTTTATTCATTTCCACTGCCTACAATATTCCATTGTATATTAATATCTCAATGTAGTTATCTGTTCTTCTGTTGATGAGGAGTTGAATTGTTTGGTGCACACATGGGAGAGTTATTCTAGATTAGAAATCTAGTAGTAGACTTTCTGTGTCATAAAATATGCACATTTTCAAATACTTGACATTGTCATGGTTAATTTTATGTGGCAACTTGACTGGTCCACAGGGTGCCACAGTCAAACATAGGGTGTTTCTCAGAGGGTGTTTCTGGATGAAATTAACATTTGAATCAGTAGATAAATTTGGCACAGCAGCTAAAGTACGTGGGCTTCATCCAATCGATTGAAGGTTTGACTAGAACAAAAGCCTGGATAACAGAGAACTTTGCTTGCCTGAATGCTGAGCTAAGACATCAATTTTTTCTTGCCCTCAGACTGGAACTTACACTTTTGGCTCTTTTTATTTCTCAGGACTTTGGACTCAGACTGGAACTACACCACTAGCTTTCTTGGGTCTCCAGCTTCCTACTGTAGACCTCTGAATTTTTCATCCTTCATGAGGTGAGCCAATCCCTGAAGAAGCCTGACTAATACACGAGGTAAATTGCAAACTCCTTTGCAACTTTTTCCTACGCGTTCCTAGTTTGCCTTCAATTCCTTGATAACCACCAAGAAAAAGAAAAAAAAAAAAAACCGAGACGGATAACACATATGCCTTCCTAAGAACTCAGGGTGAAATTGACCACATATTGTATCTTCCAATTGGGAAGACTTTGAGAGTAAAAATGAATGTTAAAATAACTAAGATTATGCATATTTCTGGCTATGTTTATTGAAAACACATGTTTACTTTACTAGTGAAACTAGAAAATTGTTCTGCTCTAAACTGTTTTCAAAATGAAAATTCTTATTAAATTAAAGTAAATTAAAAGTACCCACTAAATAAAATTTACGTTTACTAAAAACAGAGTATGTGAGTGCCAGTTTACCACATATTCACCACCACTTGATAATGTCAGACTATCACATTTCCCCTAATTGGGCAGATGTGGAATGATATATCATCATGAATTTTACTATGAATTTCAAGCTAGCTTAAGAGTTTGAGTAGCTCCTCACCGCACCACTTAGTCAAATTGTGTTTTGTTTCTGTCTTAAAATACAGGATCAACGATCACTTCTTTCAGTCTGAAGAGGCAGCACCCATCACTTATCTATGAAGAACTTCTCTCCATTTCCTTAATTTGCATTTTCCCTTTTCCTCTGTTCTCTCAGCTGCATCCCTTTCCTTCACCATGCAAACCTCTTAAGGTGTTTGATGTTACAATTTCATTTCAGCCTTTCCAATAAAACATGTACTGCTCTTTATGTGCATTCCAAATTTACATGAGTAATGCTGACCTTTATCTATTCCCAACTTTTTTCATTCAGCACTATTTTTTTGCTAAGATTTCTCCATGTTTCTGTGTATAGAAACAATTTCTTGATCTATAATAGACAAATGGGATTATATATATATAAATTTGAGATGGAGTCTCGCTGCATCACCCAGGATGGAGTGCAATGGCAAGATCTCAGATCACTGCAACCTCTCCCTCCTGGGTTCAAGCAATTTTCCCATCTCAGCCTCCCAAGTAGTTGGGATTACAGGTGCTTGCCACCACGCCCAGCTAATTTTTGTGTTTTTAGTGGAGATGGGGTTTCACCTTGTTTGTCAGGCTGGTCTCGAACTCCTGATTCAGGCGATTCACCCATCTCAGCCTCCCAAAGTGCTGGAATTACAGGTGTGAGCCACTGCACCCGGCCGGTACTATATTAAACGAAAAAGCTTCTGCACAGCAAAGGAAATAATTAACAGAGTGAGGAGACAATTTGAATGGGAGAAAATATTTGCAAACTATTTATCTGATAAGGTACTAATATCCAGTGTGCAAGGAACCCAAAACACTCAACAGAAAATAAATATATATATATATATATATATATATATATAATTAAAAAGGAAGCAGAGGACCTGCTGGTCACTGTGGTAATTGCTGCTTTCTGGATTCCAGCAGTTAAGAGCTGCACCTAACCTCTAATGCTTTAGTGTATCTTTATGTATATTTGAGGCCAAAACTGTGACTCCCTTTTTTACTATCAGCTATGGCATGCAGAGGACAGTTATGACCGAATTTGTTAGTGATTCTGGTGCCTGCCTCTCCAAAGCGTTCTGAATGACCTTGGTGAATAATGTGTCCTCTGGGCATTCCCAGGCAACACAAAACTTAGGTGAGTTTTCTGGTCTTATGCAATATGTCCATTCCAGAATTCCCATTTTTCTCAATTGTTAGCCTTTCTTCTAACATTTCACAAGGGAACTGGAGCATTTCCACGTGAATCTATCGTGGCCATCTCTTCTAAAGTCCACTCTAGCAGTAAGTTTCCCCTTTGATGTACAGTCAATTTTAAGTGTGTCATTCTCCGCGTCGGCTGATGCTGGGTGTTACCTCTAGCTATGGTCCTGTCAGCTTTGGGAAGAAGTGGGCCATTCTCCAGGAGGACACCTAATGCTTTGTGGGGTAGAGGCCTCCGCAGCCATGACCCACAGCTTGAAGGCGGTCCTAGCTTTCACCAGGGAATAATGGTCTGCTTCTGCAAGCCCTGAGGGCTGCAGGAAAGAGGGTAGCTGTTTGTAAAGTCAATGTCCTCAGGAGAATCTATCCAGGTGTTGTAAAACCCCAAGTTCAAGCTTTTGTACCCAATGTACAGCTGATGCAAACGCACTGACATATAGGTGCTTGGAAAAAAAGGTTTATTCAATTTGGCCAAAGCAAGAAGACGGTGGGAGGGGGCAAGATCTCACAAATCTGCCTTAACAGAAAGAAGCAGCACAGAGATTTTGTACAGCTAGAGAGTAAGTTGGAGGAGTTTCAGGGAACCAAGAAGAAAAGTCTGTGTTTGTTCGGTCTCAGATAGCACCTTGAGCAACCAGACTTGTGGATGTCAGTAGCTGGTCACAATTTCCTTAAATGCACTCATCCCTTCTGCAAAGATTTTTCATGACCCTGAAGTCATCCCCTATGCTTAGCAAAGAAACAGTACATCAGCAGGGAGCTCACCACCAGCAACTGGTGATCATCAGCAAGCAGTTAAAGGCTGAGAGCAAGAGCTCACAGAGAGGCTCTTATTTCTGGCACGCAGTGAAGAAGTAAAGTGAGTAGCTGAGTGGGTCACAGAGCTTCACCTGTGCCTTACAGTTATCTTTCTCCTTGAATTAATAAACTTTGCTATTGAGTAAAATCTCTGAGCCCTATGGGTCTGACTTGACATTGTCACTTTCTGTGTTATCTTCATTCTCTTATAAGCGAAAACTTTTGCTAATAGTTAAATACTGCTAGGTATAAATTAGTGTCATCAGTTGCTTCAAACAGAAAATAAGCTCAGTTAATTTCAAAATTAGTTCAAATATTTTTTATCCCATTTATGAAATAAAAGGACTGTTTTGGAAATTCATTCGGTCAAAGGCACAACATAAGATGTTCTGTGAAATTTACATAAAATGTACCTAAAAAGTTCAAGAATAAACATCACCGTAGAACAATATTTTTGCTAAATTAAGAAAATGGTGATGCATACTTACCTGGCAGGGGAGATACCATGATAATGAAGGTGGTTTTCCCAGGGCAAGCCTTATCCAATGTACTCTGGATGTGCTGACCCCTGCGATGTCCCCAAATGTGGGAAACTCGACTGCATGATTTGTGGTAGTGAGGCACTGCATTCACAAAAATAAATAAATAAATAAATAAATAAAATAATGGTGAAATAGGCGTTGGTTGTTGCACACATATAATTTATAAGTCCAACATGCCCTGTTTTCTTACGCCAAATGAAATAGAAGCCATAGTTGTTATGAGAAAACCTTGCACAGTTCACAGAGCAGTACAGTTTAGGGCCAAGAAAATGAGATTCAGATGGGGAAAAGAGATGTGGGAGTCACCTTGGTTAAAACTCTCATTCCCCAAAGTGCCAGTAGCTTTTATGCACAGGCTTATAGGTCCATAGGTATAATTACCAGTGTTCCCAGAAGGGATCAATCAGTTCCAAGAGTCGCTGCCCTCAGGGAAGCCCAGGGACACAGCTGCCTTCATTGTTCTCCCTGTCCAGGCTCGATCTACCGCTCAAGGGTGATATTCACTAGGAGTCATGTGGCCTAGCTGTGTATCTAACATACCACTATATCAATTTACCAGGGAGCAGAGTTAGAAAGTTAACTTCAGGTCAAATCATCACATAGAAGAAGAGGTGGGAGGGTTTTATGCCTGGAAACAAATGAAACATAGAATCATAAAATAGAGATAATGGATGACATATTAAGCTTTTTACACATTGATTAATAATGTTTGCTATTAGTTTGTATTTAATTAATTAGATTACAAAAGTTTTAGTTCATCCATGAAATAAGCCTGTAATTTTTTCCTTCTAATACTCTCTTTGACTGGTCATATTTAAGATAAATTTTGAAATTTTAAAAATCTATTTACATTTAGAAAAATTTAGCCACATATTGTGCTGTTTGGTTTTGTCTAAATCCTGGTCCTATTCCCATCCTTTGATTATTTTGCAGCGAACTCTACAACTCTGCGCATGTAATTCTCTTTTTCTGTAAGCATAACATTATGTGTATCTAAAAGATAGATTACTTTTGCTGAATATTACTGTTATATCATTATCATTCCTAAAAGTATAACAATAATTCCTCAGCATAACCAAATACCCAGTCAGTGCACATGTTCCCTAACTGCGGGGGGATGTTTTTTCCTAAAACTCATCTCAAACTTACGTTAATTACCTTTCACTGGGCCCATACTTGGGTTCTTAAAGCTGAAAGAAATAGTACAACTGAATGTCTATTTAAAAATTATTTTTTAGATTTACTATTTTTGTTTTGGTTCAAACAAATTTTCAAACATTAACCTTGAATTTTCTATAAGACCATAATACCCAGAATGAAAATATCTGCCACAGATTTTAGCTTTTTGTCCTGAATGCCCTGACATTGATGAGTTTGATGGGTCTTTGTAGCTGTGCTCTTAGAACACACTGAGGAGGCACCAGGACAGCGTGAGGACTCGGCTGTCTGAACTGGGACAGGGAGTGGAGGGTGAGTCCATGTGTTTCTTGCAGCTGGGTGGGTGTGGTGAAGAGCAGGGCAGGGTGAGACGGCCCTCTGTGTGAAGCCACATGGGCCAGCTGGGGACTTGGGTAAAAGAGTAGAAATTTGTATGAAAGCAATATTTTGAGTAGTACAAACAAAGTTGCTCTTGTCCAGAAAACCGTAATAGGCACTAATCAGTGGGGAGAAAAGAAAGTTCTTACAAATGGCCTAGTGTGACCAGGGCTAACGTAGAAGGGAGTTGAAAGGAAGTTTTGTCCATTGCTTCACTTAAACAGAATGTGATGCTAAGGAGACATGCAGAGGCCCTTCTTTGAATATGGTATTCCTGGGTGTTCTGTTAAGATTTATAAGCTGATACAGCTATTACCTGACTAGATTATATTTTTCTACACAATGGCAAAGGGGTATTTTGTTGCAGAATTAAAAGAAAAGAGTTTTAAAGTCTAACTATTCAAACTGAAATTATAAGATACAAACTGTTTCAGGCCAGGCTCGGTGGCTCACGCCTGTAATTCCAGCACTTTGGGAGGCTGAGGCGGGCGGATCACGAGATCAGGAGATTGAGACCATACTCGCTAACTCGGTGAAACACTGTCTCTACTAAAAATATAAAAAAATTAGGTGGGTGCGGTGGCGGGCCCCTGTAGTCCCTGCTACTTGGGAGGCAGAGGCAGGAGAATGGCATGAACCTGGGAGGCGGAGCTTGCAGTGAGCCAAGATCACACCACTGCACTCCAGCCTGGGCAACAGAGCAAGACTCCATCTCAATGGAGCATTATCATAATTATTCAAAACATCATTCCAGTGCTTGGCTCAGATACATCCAAGAGGGTTCCTTTTGGGAATGTTATTCTCAATGGGATGGCTTCATGTAGTGGGTGAAACAGGCCAGTGATTCTGCACTAGTCCTCCTTCCCAAGCCTACCTCTGCAGATACCTAAAGCTGCAGGACAACACACCGACGCCAGAGAACTGAGACTCTTGTAGAAGTTATTATTCTGTGGCATCATGATTCAACATAGTTCCTTTGAGAATCAGATGAACATTCGTTAGAGTTCAGCTCAAGTTCAACTCCAGTGATTTATTTAGTATATGTGGATAAAAGAGCTCTCCTATTCTATTGCTTGTCAACATCCCTTTCAAGTTGAGCTCACTTCCATCAAAATCAAAATGGATAGCTCAAAAGCAGTGGCTTAAAAATCATTATGGATAGGAGACTCAGATGTAGAGTCAGGGTAATTTTGTGAAATTCAGCGGTATCTGCCTAGGAAATAGCAGCCATTAGAGTATGTCAGCCAATTGATATTTGAAGCCTCCTTTTTGGGTGGAAAACTCCTAAAGAGAGGATAACCTGAAGTGCCATTTTTCCCCCCAATTTAGCAAGTAAGGTTAATGTCAAGATTACAAAGAGGCAGGATAGATCACAGGTGAGGGACAGTGGAGTTCTATTCTCTCCCTGTCCATCATGTGTGGCATATTTGCCATGCAGGTGAACCATTTTCAGTCATATACATCACATTTGTTCAGGTAAGTTATAGTAATGATGCTAACGAAAGTTTTATATAATATAATATATAACTTTATAGAATATGTAATTATATGTATATGTCTATAACATATACATATAATTATATGTGCTTATGCTTACATCATATGTAATTCTCTGTACATAGAATATATATATTCTATGTGTGTATATATATACTCCAAGTGTTTTATATATGTATTCTATATATATATTTGAGCTCTCAAAGAACTGCTATACACACACACACACACCCACACACTCTTTGAGAACTCCAAGAACTGCCATATGTATACTCCAACTGCATACAGCAATTATTAGATTCTCAAAGAACTCCAAAATAGTTTACATTAAAAGTTAATGCATTGTTTCTGACATTGAGAACTACTCATTTCCAGGGATGCTAGAGCAACCTTCACCAACCCATTTTTTACCCATTAGCAGATGAAAGAGCTCTTTTTCACTATGCTGCTTTAAACAATTATACACTCCACAGTACATCATGTACAGATTTTTAAATAAGTGTTTTTTACTTTAGTTTTAGGTTGAAATAGCATCTAGTTCTTGATTATAGCCAAGATACTATTCAAAGGTGACTCAGGGTAATAAAAAGTTGGTGCTTAGTATTTGCCGATGATCAGAAGAGAGTCTTATGCTAGTCTGAGGAGTCAACCATCTCTTTTCATCTACAAGGAAAAGAATCTGTAAATGAAAATAGCAGGCATGCTTGTTATTTTATGTCCACCTTTGACATAAAGAGAATAACAAAATGTTTATGGGTATTAGGCAATATTTGAAAAGCAGAAGTAGTCAAAAAGTTGTCACAAGGTTGGGTAGTCAAGTTCTTAGGAATCTTTGACAGACCACTGATATCACAATGATATGTCTTGATACTGATGACTTCAAACACAAAACTATTCCGCAAAAGTGGTATTCAATAATCGTTGCACCACTGCAGCATTAAAACCGTGATAAAGACAGAGAATGAAGGTGGGAACTTGAGGAAGAGTTAAATACAAAATCAAAATACAGCGGTTAGAGAAAACAAAATCATTCTCTTACTCTCATCACGTAAAATGAGGAAACAGTATATAGCCAGCATTTTGCAAAATATATTGGAAACAAAACCAATAAAAAAATCCATTGTTAAAAGCTTCATTGAGAAAGTGCTTTCAAATGCTCATGCCTCTGATTAGTAATGGGGACCTCCAGCAGGGAGCCACTGGTGCAAACTGAGAGCAGTCAGGGCAGGAGTGCTGACCCAGCCAGATGCAGTGCAGGGGCTCTTTCCTGATATCACTGTGTGGTTCGTGATCTCACCGTTATTGAAGCAAAACTGGAAATTTTTATTAGACATTGTCTGAGCAGCCTCCATAGGCTATTATGTGTATGTATATGTGCTTGCTATCTTACTAAAATGTATCTGCAACATATGCATGGTAATTCTCAGCAAAACTTCTGCCTTCTTTGAAATCAAAAGCACAACGAGATACCATCTCACACCAGTCAGAATGGCTATTACTAAAAAGTCCAAAATCAGCAGGTGCTGATAAGGCTGTGGAGAAAAGGGAATACTTACACACTGTTGGTGGGAATGTAAACCAGTTCAACCACTGTGGAAAGTAGTTTGGAGATTTCTCAAAGAACTTAAAACAGAATTACCATTCAACCCAGCAATCCCATTACTGGGTATACACTCAAAAGAAAATAGATCATTCGGCCAAAAAGACACCTATGTGCATATGTTCATCTTAGTAGTAAAGACATTCACAGTAGTAAAGACACAAAATAAACCTAGATGCCCATTAACAGTGGACTGGATAAAGAAAGTGTAGTACATATACACCATGAAATATTATGCAGCCATATAAAAGAACAAGATCATGTCTTTGCACAACATGGATACAGCTGGAGGGTATTATCCCAAGTGAATTTAAGCAGGAACAGAAAATGGAATACTATATGTTCTCAAATGTAAGCGGGAGCTAAACACTGAGTACTCAAGGGCATCAAGATGGGAATGATAGACACTGGGAGACACTCCCATCTGGGAGGGAATGGTTGAAAAACTGCATATCAGTTACTATCCTCACTACATGGGTGACAGGATCATTTGTACACCAAACCTCAGTGAGACGCAATATGCCCATGTAACAGACCTGCACATGCACCCCAAACCTAAAATAAAAGTTGAAAAAAAAATCACCATCTTTGTAAAATGAGAACTAAATAATGTTTTTATATATATATGAGTTTACTAAGCCTGCCCGTAACAAAATTATGCCCAAACAACACACTGTGTGGCTTTAACAAAAGAAATTGGTTTTCTCACAATTCTGGGGGCTAGAACTCTGAGATGATGATGATGATGATTCAAGCAGAGGCCTCTGTCCGTTGCTTGAATATGGGAATCATTTTTCTGTATCTTCATACGATCTCCCCTCTGTGTGTGTCTACGTCCTAACCTTCTCTTGTTAAAAGTCATATTGGATTAGGGCCCCATTTTAACCCCATGTAATGATCCATTTCAACTTACCTATGTCTTTAAATGTCTTTAAACATCTGATGTCCAAATACAGTTTCATTGAGATGTACTAGGGTTTACGTCTTCAACATATAAACTTTGGCGAGACAACACAGATCATAACAATAATCTGTGTGTAACCAATATAATAATTGAATATAACAGACATAGCCATATAATCTAATTTATACACATCAATATTTATGAATCTTATTGTCTTTAAGATGCATATATGTTCATTCTGAAAATAATGTAAGATTCTTCAGTGTGCTTTATAAAGTTTATAAGAAAATAACGACACAAAAATATATTTCTAAAACAATGTCAATGATCTTTAAAAATAATAGATTATGTGAAAGAGAGTTTTAGTGTAAAAAATGACAAAATTAGTTATTATATCTTTGGAAAGATAGAAAGTAGATTGCATAGATTCTATAGGTCTATACCATTCACTTTGATGTAATCATGTCCAATATCTAGCATGGGTTATTAAAATATATTCACACACACACAAACATTTTCCATCACTAGGGACAAACATCTATTCTCCAAAACAAAGTACATTTAACTTAAATTTTTATAATCTTGTAATCAGTACTAGACAGATACACATTTGGTAGGCATACCGAGTTTCACCAAAGGATTGAATACTATTTCTCTTAAATTAATGAACAAAATGGAAGCATGTATGCTATATACATTGTTAGACTGGTTCATTCTTAGTAAACTCTAAGACAGTAGACTTTAACATGGAGGAGAATTGCACAAGTTGTTTTTTGTAATTCTGTCCTTCACCCACAGTTATTATTGTCTATGATTCAGCTGAGGGCATTCATAACATTCTATCTTTAAGATTATGAAGCAAATGGAATATAATTATTCAAAGTAATTTTGAAAGGGAAAACAATAAGATGGGTCATATAATGACAATAACTAAAAAGCTTTATTCATTCTAAAAAAACTAATTCAAAAGTGTGGGATCAAAATACTTATAGGAAATATAGGTGAAAGTAATTTGAGGATACAACATCAATATTTTTCAATAGTGTGACGTTCTTATGGTAATTTAGGTTATGGTACAGAATGAAAATATGTAGATAAGAGATCTCTGGTCCCTCTTAAATCTTGATCAAACAAACGACAATGGAGATCATACGTTTCGTTCCGATTGTAAGATACTATGAGGAATACACAAAGACTTTTAAATGCAGTTTAAAAAGTGACAAGCGTTCTTGAAACAAACAAACAAGAAGGCTTAAGATTACTCACCCTTGCGATGTGCACATACAAGTGCTACAGCTGTTTAATTAGATTTATTTTCTTTCAAAATAAGAAGCTTAGAGTGACAGTGGAAAAAAATGAAATTGATATTTGTGTTGGCTCAATAAAAAGATTTTCTGAACCGAGTGTCTGATAATGACACATGACTGTGTCTGCAAGCATTGAAAGAGATCTTTACAATATTGTACGAGGAATTTGAAAATGGATTGCATTTAAGTTCCCTTCTAAGTGTAGAATGTTATATTAAATTATGATATAGGTCAGAGAAGAGTTTTGATTAATATCTATAGTTGCTTTCTTTAGAGGACTTAATGCATAAACTAAACTCAACTTGAAGCCCTGAACATGCAGGGTGATAATCATCTCAAGTCATTTCCATGACATATACTTAAAGTTTCTCAAATTATAAACATGTTGTACTTAATATATAAGAACTTGATATATATAAGAAATTTTAAACTTTAAAAAAATCCTTGAATAATGCTAGATTCACTGAAGAATTGCAAAGATAGTATGAAGAGTTCCCAGGGACCTTCCCTCAGTTTCCCCTAATGTCAACATTTTATACAACTATAATCCAAAATTATTAAATTAATGTAAAATTTAAAAATTATCATTGGCATAATACTACTACCTAAACAGCATCTTTAGATTTTATCAGCTTCTTAATTAATATCCTTTTATTTCTCCAGGACTTAAGAGACTGCATTGAATTCAGTCATCGTGTCTCCTTAGTTTCCAGACTGTGAAAATTTCTCAATCTTCCTGTTTACATAACCTTGAGAATTTTGAAGAGTATGGTTCAGGCATTTTGTAGAATGTCCCTCAGTTTGAGTCTCTGGAGTTTTATCATGGCTAGATTGAAGCTATAGGCTGTTTTTAAGAGTATCATAGAGATGAAGTATCCCTATCACATAAAATGTGAGAATATGTGACACCAATACAGCATGACTTATCACACAGCATTCACCTTGGTCACTTGATTAAGGTGTTGTCTGGCATAAAGTTAGTATTCTAACTTTCCAGACCCTGTCCTTGAAAAGAGAATCACTAAGTCAAACTCATACTCCAGGAAAGAGGAATTAAACTACATCTCATGGTGTTTGGAAGGAAGTTATTTTCATATGTTATTTGAATTTTCCTGTAAAGAATAGTGTCTTTTGCCAATATCTTAATTTAATTATTTACTTACAGTGATATGAACTTGTGGATATTTATTTCATTCTTTGAGATCTCTACAACAATCCCATTATTATTATTATTCAAATTCAAATTCTAGATTTTTTTAGGTTATCTTCCGTGTCCTTTAGATACACCTCTATCTTTTTTCTTTCTTTCTTCAGTGGCAACAAAGCACATCTTACTTTCTGACATAAAAAGATACTACAAGCTCATGGTGTATTTATCATCCCAACCCTAAAATCAGCTCTTCTTTCAAAATTCCTGTTTCTTTTCATTGGAGGGTGGCATTTAGAAACCAAAATCCAGGCACTGGGTGTGTTCATTGCTGCTGGGGGCTCACTGCTTCTAGGCACTCTTGGCAAACAGAGCTAACAGATATAGGTATGTGTAGTAACCCAGGTATACATTCATATTTGTATTTATTTATGTATTCTCTAAATATACATTAAGATAAATGAGCTTACACTGAACTTCCAAAGTTAATTCAGCACCGTAGGATTGATTTTTTTTGTCTATGATGTTTATGAGTAACTTCTTTTTCTGAAAGTGAGAATCCTAGCCCCTGTTATTTAAAATTTATTTCCTTATCTCTCCACCTCTAGTATATATGTAAAATAGTTTCAGAATTGACAACATATATCCCTGTAAGAAGAAAGTTTGCCAACTAGGGTACAATGTTTTGTACAGTTTCTTTTATTTTTAAGCTTCCTGGTGTTCACTCAAGATACTGTTTTCCAAAGGAACTTAGGTCACTTCCCTTCTCTACTCCCCCTTAAGTGACAAATTTAATGCATTCAGGCTAATTTCTTGCAGAGTGCATTTTTATTCTTGGATCCACTGACATCCTGCTTTTTAAAAATTTGTATACAGTAAAATTTACTCTTTGTAATGTACATTTCTATGGATTTTGACAAACAAATATAGTTTTTATCAAACACCATTATATCGTACAGAACAGTGTTTTTACTATAAACATTTTCTTTAGAATTAATCCCTTTATTCTCACTAACTAGTGAACTATATTCTGCCTCTATCATTTTGACTTTTTTCTTATTGTCATACAAATGAAATCATGCCACATGTAGCCTTCTGGGTTTAGATTCTTTCACCTAATAAAATGCATTTAAAATTCATTCAAATTGTTGTGTAAATTGATAGTATTTTTCTTTTTCTTTTTGAATACTAAGTATTCCATATGGGTATATGACAGGCTGTTAATTCATTCTGTCTTGAACTTCCCAGCTTCTAGAACTGTGATAAATAAATTTACGTTCCTTAAAAATCAGCCAGTTTCTGGAACTGTTGTTATAGCAGCCCAAGTGAACTAAGACAAGTGGTAGACTTACAATAGTTGAGTTTTATGGTATATGAATTATATCTCAATAAAGCTGTTAAACATAAAAAGAAAAACAAAGCTAAAAGCTATTTTCTTAAAAATTAACTAAACCAATAATTTTAGCGAGGCAGAACACGATAAAGAAAAGGAGAAAACACAAATTACCAATATCAGGATTGAAAAAGAAAATATAACTACATATACTACAGTTATTAAAAAAGGTAAGAAGGATATCTTATTTTTTAGTAATTATGAACCAAGTTGCTCCAAATATTCATATGGGCTTATATACATATATATATACATATACAATAGTACCTACTATTCAGGTTCAATGAATAGGTTACTATTTTTTCATGTGACATTTTCAGAACTCAAATCGTTTTCATTCAGTGTAAATTTCACTATAAATCATAATGCCAATGGGATCAAATAAAAAATTGGGTGGTCTTTTACTGTCTAAATCACATTTTATGTTAACAATATTTACATGTAAATTTTGCTAAAATAAATGTCCTCATTTTTTTGTTGTTGTATTTGTGTGGTTGCAGCTATACATATTTTATAAGAATAAATAGAGATAAGAAGGGGCTAGGAAGATTAATTGATTGAGATAGTAATAAGGATATTTTATGTTTGGTGGAAGAAAATCAAATTAAATTAAAATTTGAAAATAATCCTGAAATGCTCCATGAGAATAATGGCCTGGAATGGAAAAGAACTGTTGGTAACTAATGATGTATTTTTGGATAGATAAGATCAAGAAGCATTGTTGAGGAATCTGAAACCAGATTTGAGATTTCACCGATGAAGAAACTGTTTTAGAATACCTGTAAATTCTTGCACTAATATACTTGGATTCTAGGATCACACTTCTTTTTTTTTTTTTTTTTTTTTTTTTTTTTTGTTGATACGCAGTCTCGCTCTGTCGCCCAGGCTGGAGTGCAGTGGCCGGATCTCAGCTCACTGCAAGCTACGCCTCCCGGGTTTACGCCATTCTCCTGCCTCAGCCTCCCGAGTACCTGGGACTACAGGCGCCCGCCACCTCGCCCGGCTAGTTTTTTGTATTTTTAGTAGAGACGGGGTTTCACCATGTTAGCCAGGATGGTCTCGATCTCCTGACCTCGTGATCCGCCCGTCTCGGCCTCCCAAAATGCTGGGATTACAGGCTTGAGCCACCGCGCCTGGCCACTTCTTTCTTATAAATCAATTTCTCTCACAATTATTTATACTGTTATGGAGGAAGTGATTTCTGACACAATTTGTTCCACACCTGAACAGAATTACATTCTACATACACTGGAAATCAATCTGTGATGATATAGTCATAATGTATTAGAAAGTGCTAAATATTTATCTGTGGTACAAGTTTATAGATTATCTTTAGCGTTATAACAATGACAATAGGGTTATTAAAATTCCCATTCTGCAGTTCCCAAAACAATTTATTTAAAATCCTTGAACATTACGAAAACAATACATTGTATTTTTCCCACTCTGTCCTTAAAGATCTTGTTACTCATCCATAATAAATGTAAGGAAATGTAGAAACAAAGCAAAATAAAACAAAACAACAAAAACTAGAAGAACCGGTGGACGGAGAAACTCTGAGGGGAGGCTGCCCGAATTTCATTAGCCACTTTGAAACTGCTGAGGAACGAATGCGTCATCATAACAACCCAGTCAAAGTGCGGCCGCATCAGCAGACACGGCATCAGCTGGACAAAAAGAATCGCGACATTAAAATTATAACACAGGCAAGCGATTCTTAATTTCCTTTTTCTAAAAACAAATAGTTTTTTAGCTAATACTTACACTACTCACATATTGTTGTTTAAATACTATAGATTCTGCTCCTCGCCCGGGGGCTAGTAATCCCTCAGTTTACTATTTCTAATTAATACCACACCCTGATTGCTGACAACAGGTTACCCAGTCTGGGTCATAACCATGAAGCCATCCCATGAACCATCAGGAAGGAGTCATATTTTGGCTTCTTTTGCCTATTTTCTGGTTAGTGAAATATCTTGTATTATATAAATTACGTGGTACGTAAGTGTGCTTGTGTGTGTATGTGTGTGTGTGTGTCTACAGTTAGCCATTTATCCTAAATTTAGGCACATTAGAGATGCCATCTAGGAGTAATGGTGATTATTTTTATTTAATTCTGCCTGAGAGCCCCAGCATGCTGAGTGAACACAGTAGTCACAGACCTTACCCACCTGTAGTCAGTCTACCTGGAAGATCACTTCTGAGTATCTTCTAGAGCACATTTCTAACTGGAAGATCCAAGGAGCATAGTAGCTACATTAAAAGAAAGAAGACTCTGGTGTGCCTTCCATAATTGTATATATAAAATGCCTGCTCCCATTATTTTCCTTGTCATCCACCTTGTTCACTCTGCGATTCTAAGTTCCATTGCTCCCATGGTGGAGAAGTGATGTTCCAGTGCATTCATCAGGATGTTGCTCACTATTTAACCAACAAAGCCCAAAACACAGTGGCTTAGTACAATGGAAGTTTATTTCTTTCTTATGAAAAGTATAAAACCGTCATTTCAAAGTAGTGTAAAGTTCTCCGTTAAAGGATATCCATAACATCTGGTGGTTCCACTACTTTCCACATAAGGTTTGTGAGGTTGTGAGTGGTCCTGCATCAGGATGCAGAAGGAGAAAGAGCTGAGACGGGAGGAGATGAGCCAGTTGATAGGGTGACTTCAAAGGCAGCCCCTATCGTCCCACTTGAATTCCATTGGTCAGAACTCACCGCAGGTCTGAAAATTGCAGTCCCTATATGTATTCAGGTATGAATTGAAATGGGATGGGCATTTTCCCACAATGGTTAAGATAATTTTCATGGCAAATATTTTTCCACATTTTTATAAAGTTGACCGGCACCTGTGTTATTAGCCATAACAAATGGCCATCAATTTTCCCCAGTTTGATAATCAGCACACCTAGACTCTGTAGAAAGATCTCTTTGCTGTTAAGTGATCGCAAATGATTAAACTCACATTGAATTGCACCAGCAGGAGAGGGTTAGCGCTGAATGTGTCAAAGTAGACACTCTCCATATACCCCAGGTTTTATTTTCTGCCTGAAGTTAGCATACTGGTTTCCCTAGGAAAGCCTTTTAACTATGAATAAATGAGATCCTATAGAGTTTAGCATACAGAGCAGAAATACTATCCTGACTCCATAATCACTGCACTGAAAAAAAAAATTAAATGCTCATATGTTTCTCCTTTATCTGCACTTATATCCCTTATAAGATGAAGTTTAAAAAAATCACCCTTGAAATGACCCAAGAGAAGATAAAAACAACATATGAAGTAAGATCTAGACCTAGGACTGGACTGGGAACTTTGAAGTGTTCAATAAAGAGGGCTCAGTAGGTTGCAGAATTGGAGCTGACATTTTCTGAGATAGTTGCAAATAAACCTAATCAAGTGAGAACCACAAAGGCAGTAATGCACAAGAAAAGAGGTAAAACTTGGAGTAATATATACTGGTGCCTGTGGATGTCTCCACAGACTCATCTCTAGAGACGTATATCCTATGTTTGATATATGAAGCTAAGTTTAGCCAAATTAGGTGCATAATAACCTACACTAACTAAACTAGAATTCATTCTAATCATCCTTTTCCAAGTGATTACACCTTGAATGATTCTGGAAGCAGTGGAGAAGGATGTAAACAGAATTGTCAGTATCATTATGTGCCCTGGGTACCCTGGGTAAAGCACGTTCACTGAGTAAGCCATATCCCCATGTCAGTCTTGGCGCTGAGGTGGCAAAGTGTCCTCAGATCACAATCTTGTCAGAGCCTCTCAGATCCTTCTAGCAGAGGTGTGAATGGGAGGCAGAGCCTCTAAGAGAACTGAGACCCACCCAGGGACTGGAAAACCTCGCATCCTTTTTTCTAACCAGCCAGAAAAGCCCCTGACCCCCTGACTTTGTATGTATGAAAAAATATTTTGGTACAATACACATAAAACATTGAAAAGGTTCCTGAACGCACTGTACCGACGTTCTTGTTTCTCACCCTGTGCTTTGGGGACAAGTGAGAGGAGGGGTTGGTAGGGTTACAAAGAAGCCTCTTCGCTTCCTGCTACCATGCCTGGATACACAAATCTCCCCAGTTTCCAAACCAACCCCCCAAAATCTAGATTTTAAATCAAAATATTAAGTCGGCTCTGTAGCTGTCTGACCTAGGTAAAATTTATCCACGGTGATTGAAGAACTCTTCTATCATTCCCTGAGACTCCACCCTGACAGCGCCTTTTGTGACAATGGCACACCTCTGCCTCAAGTTTTCAGGTGAGTCATGTGTGATCTTTGTTTGAGCCAGAAGACCTAGTACCTGGGCCGACTGTGGGATGGTTGTAGAGACGCACACCCACTGCAGGGCTGCCGAGTCTCAGGCCTGATTCAGACTTTCTTCTCTTATCCTCACCCCAACCCAGTAGGAGTCCACGTGCCCTGGACTGCTTGTGCTGTAGGGATCATTTTGAGCTTCATTTCTACAAGCTGACTTCCTCACATGAGGATGTGAGGCTTCCTTCCTTTTGCCTCCCTTCCTTCCTTTGGTCTAAGCCTGGAATCCCTACCTTGAATCCCAGCGACACCCTCAGCTTCTTGAAGGAGAGATGTTATTGAAGGAGATTTCCTTCCTGGATCATGAAAAGCTGTCCTTTGGACCCTCCTCTGTGGGTGTAGGGACTCTGGCTGTCTCTTACTCACCCTGCTCAGTGTCCTGTGTTCTGCCTGCTTGACTGAACTCCCCTCGCTCTCTGAACCTGATCTAGTCCCTTTTCCTGCATACTATCTCTTGTTGGAAATAACAAGAAAATACTAATTATAAGACAAATTCAAGGTATAATTATTAAACAGTTGGATGAATATAAATTGTGAAATTTCATCAGTTTAAAAAAAGCATAAAAACACAGAAAACTGAGACCATGTTTCTAGAAGTAAAAAGCTCTCAGAGTAGAAATGAATAAAGAAATGAGATTTTTCTAATCACTTTTTCCTATCGCCTGGAATAAGCCTCAACAAGAGCTACCTGGCTTTCTCCAAAATACACTCTGCTGTCCTTGGTGCATTTCATAGCCATGTTCCTGGACCAGCAGTCTGAATTCTCTGTCTGGCAGTAATCTTGGCATCCTGCTAGTGGAGGCAGGTGCAATTTAGAACATTGTCATCATGATAAATACTAAATGTACTACTTAAGCAGAATATTTTTTAGAATTATTTGTTTTTGTGACCTTTTAGTTACAGCAAGAGGCAAATTATGGCCGGGTGTGGTGGTGCGTGCCTGTAGTACCAGCTACTCCAGAGGCTGAGGCAGGAGGATTGCTTGAGTGGGGGAGGTCAAGGTTGAAGTAAACCATGATCACACCACTGCACTCAGCCTGGGTGGCAAGTCTGGAGACCTTGTCTAGGAAACAAAAGAAAAGGAGTCAAATTAGATGAAATGTCTAATGTATTTAATACACCCTAGATTATTTTTGTAGGTTCTTACTTTTGTAGGTCCTTTAACTGCCACTGCGAATTATTCTAAGATGCACATCTATTTTCCTACAGAATAGATGGAATTAGTGCCTGCAAAAGAATGATGTGGAGATGACATTTTGGTCTTTCCTAACAAATAATTGTCCAAGTGGAACTTAGACTTTGACCAACCAAATAATAAAAGGGACAATTGCCTAATTCAGCTGCATAGGTATTATGGAATTGTTGTGGAACAGACATTGCCTGTTTGCGTGAAGCCTCCTGCTCACTAGTTGAAGTACTTCCATAAAAGCGATATGCAGCTGGGTGTGGTGGCTTATGCCTGTCACTTTGGGAGGCTGAGGCAGGCACATCATGAGTTCAGGAAATCAAGCCCATCCTGGCCAACATGATGAAATCCCATCTCTACTAAAAATACAAAAATTAGCCAGGTGTGGTGGCTCATGCCTGTAGTCCTAGCTACTCAGGAGGCTGAGGCAGGAGAATCACTTGAGCCCAGGAGGCAGAGGCTGCAGTGAGCTGAGATCTTGCCACTGTACTCCAGCCTAGGTGACAGAGCGAGACTCTGTCTCAAGAAAAGAAAAAAAAATCGATATTCTCAGGAAATCTGACAAAGACCAACACTCTTTGAACAGTCCGTGCTCCTGGATTTCCATCAGCCTACTACCATCACTGCTTCCTGTTCTCATAACTGGAATTGAGCACGGGGAATGCTAACACCGCTTGCAGGAAAAACTGTGTCCTTTTTCCCTCAGCTTCTGCACTGACAAGTTGGTTCACATTAGATAAGGAACTGGAACTTCTCAGTGCTTTGTATCTTTATTTGTCAGATGAAAGTATTCATCTTTGCCATTTGCATTACAAGGTATGACATATAAATGAAAATTTAATATTGGCACTTTAAGATTTTCCCCATGGGACTAAAGTCTCTGCTAGCAATTCTTTGTCACCTTTTCTTACACCTAAAACTGAATATTAAGTACTTCAAAAATGGCTATAAAATTGTTAGAACTCCTTAAATAATGCAATATATATGTACTACTACGTCTTTATAATCCATTTCATGAATAGTATTATTAAATATTCCCAGCACTCTAATAGTCAGATCACAGAAAATATTCAATTTGAGTTTGATGTGTCGTTGCTACTCCCCTGATATGTGTGTGCTCTGGATTTTTAAGTTCATTTTCTTTTTCTTTTTTTGAGACAGAGTCTTGCTCTGTCGCCCAGGCTGGAGTGGAATGGTGTGATCTCGGCTCACTGCAACTTCTGCCTGCCAGGTTCAAGTGATACACCTGCCTCAGCCTCCTGAGTAGCTGGGATTACAGGCACCCGCCACCATTTCAGGCTAACTTTTCGTATTTTTAGTAGAGATGGGATTTCACTATGTTGGCCAGGCTGGTCTCGAATTCCTGACCTCGTGATCCACCCTCCTCCACCTCCCAAAGTGCTGGAATTACAGGCATGAGCCACTGCGCCCGGACTTAAATTCCTTTTCATGTTTGTCAAAGTAATCAGTGTTCAGGATCAGACTATGTGAAAGCACATACAAGCACACCCAGTACATGGAGCGTGCTTTGACTCCAGGCCCACAGGTTTAGCTTTACCTTCGTTCTCATTCACCGAGCCTGCTTCACTCCAGAATTAGGTCAGTGCATTGCTCTTCCAATGAGTTGCTGGACTGTGAACAACATTTTGTGAACTCTAAACAGCCTCCAAGGCTGGCTCATTTCACTGTGAACCAGTGCACACTGAAAGGAACATGAAAGTATTTAGTGAACACTGAAACAAACATGAAACACAAGTGAACACAAAAGAAAGTGAACACTGGCACAATGTTCATTTTCTTTCAGCCAAAATAGGACTCTTGTCTTTCCCGTCTCAAGGAACAGAATCTTTCTTCACAGCTTTTACAGTCTGAGTAAAAGCCTTGGTTCCCCACTTGAAACTCAAAATCAGCCAATTTCTGAACATGGTAATTGAATTAGTCAAGGATTAGCTTCTAGAGAAACAGAATGAATATAATAATAATTATGTATGTAATTGATTCACATAACTAGCTATATACATATGTATAGCATATATTGTATAAAATAAAAACATGGAGTATAAATATTATTTTAAGGAAATGGCTCATGCATTGACTTGTGTAATTTTGTGGCCTGGCAAGTAAACAAACATATTTATAATTTAATTGTGCTAATTGCTACGGGGAAAAATAACAGACTGTTAGGAGAAAGAATAACAATGTTAGAGGAAAAAAGGTGAATGAGCTTTTTCCTTTGTAGACTAAAATACCTCTTTTAAAAAGCTTCCTGAGTTACAAATGAGAACAACTCAACTGTGCAGAGAATGGAGGAAAAAAAAAAAAACTTCCAGGGATACTTTTGTACCTGAAAATCCTAAGGTGATGAAGAGCTTGCAGTGTTCAAGGAATGAAAAGAAGGTAATGAGTTCCGATGAAAGGAGAGGGAATCCACTGCCTGGTGAATACACAGGATGTGGTGACATGAGGGGTGAAATATAGGAAAGGAATGGCAAGATGCATCTGGAATTAGCAATGGATGGATGTCAGCCTTGTCTGCTGAAATTAGGAAAAAAAGAGGTTTGTAAGGCTTTGGCAGGACAGGATTGGAATACCGGGTCTCATCTTCCTTTAGCTGCTAGATATTCAAGTACAATGATCAGGGAGGCAATTAGACACCGGGCTTTGGATCTCAGAAGAGAAGTCTACACTGGAGACACTCTGGGAGCAGGATAGATACCACGATGACAGGAGGAACTCAGTCCCTCAACTGGAGACAGTATGAGCACGGGCTCCCTCCGCGGGGCCTATCAGTACTATGGGGAACTTGCAGCTACTATCAATCACTTCTCATTAAAGACTTTGAAACATAACTTTAACACCCTAAAATCATTCCAGTTATAGATCTATTGATTTCATTTTGAAAATGAGACGATTTGAAGTCAGCAAGATCTGGGGTCATATAAATACATTTGGGAAAATTAAATCAAGTCGTGAATACACTGTATTTATATTTAGAAACCAATAAAACTTAAAACTTGAGTGAATTATGGAGTGCTATGTGCCCAAAGAGCTGCTAGATCTCCATTTCACTGAGCCCCAGAGTTTTCTTAAAAATACATCAAAATTATCATTTACAAAATAACTTTTTAAGAACACTTTGCAACATTTGTGGATTTTTTAAAACTTTTAAATTGAAGTTTAATGTAAATACAGAAAAGTCACATATCATTATATATCTCAACATACCAGTAGTATTCTTGATGAATTTTTTCAAACTGAATTTATATAACCAGCAGCAAGTCAAGAAACAAGACATGACTAACAACCTGGAAGCTTCCTTGTTTATGCCCCCAGTCACCACAGCTCACCAAGAGAACCCATTAACCTGCTATCTGAGAACAGAGACTAGTTTTGCCTCAAACATTTGTTTTTGGTATGTATAAAAACAGACTTATTTTAGTAAACATAAACATTCACAGTTAGACACTAAGAAAAGTATTAATAGCTTTAGTAAGTAGAATAAATATTACTCTTCCAACCCTATTGGGTTATAATTTTCATCTATGGGAAGCTTGCTAGACTAAGACTAAAAAAAAAAACCACAAAAATATTAATAATTGATTAAAAAACAAAAACAAAAATCTTGTCCCTGTGACAAGAATTACAAGTCACATGAATTACAGTGGTGAATATTAACTATAAGAACTACTGATATGAAATTTTTTGGAAATTATGACATTATTCATTTTTATCTTTCTAATTTTTTTAAATGAAAAAGTATAGTAGTCTTTTTAAATAATGGAATATACATTATGTAATTCTCTCTGGGATATATAAAATTCATATGAAGCTGGCATTCCTGAAAGAGCTAAAAAGAGAACTACCATTCAATCTAGCGATTGCATTACTGGACATATGCCCAGAAGAATATAAATCATTCTACTATAAAGATACATGGGTACAAACGTTTATTGCAGCACTATTCACAAAAGTGAAGATATGGAATCAACCTAAATGCCCACCAACAAAAGACTAGATAAAGAAAATGTGGTGCATGGAGTACTATGCAGCCATATAAAAAGGAGAGCATGTCTTTTGAAGGAGCATGGATGGAGCTGGAGGCTATTAGCAAGCCAACACAGGAGCAGAAAACCAAATACCATATATTCTCACTTATAAGTGGGAGCTAAATTATAAGAACTTATAAACACAAAGAAGGAAATGAGAGACACTGGGATCTACTTGTGGAGGGTGGGAGGAGGGAGAGGAGCAGGAAAGATAACCGTTGGGTACTGGACTTAATACCTGGGTGATGAAATAATCTGTACAACCAACCCCTATGACACGTTTACTTATATGACAAATCTGTACATGTACTCCCGAAACTAAAATAAAAGTTAAAAAAAATGAAAGAAACAAAAAATAAAATTTATTTTTACTTTTTTTTTTTTTTGAGAGAGAGAGTCTTGCTCTGTCATCCAGCCTGGAGTGCGGTCTTGTGCTCATAGCTCACTGTAGCCTCAAACTCTGGGGCTCAAGTAATTCTCCCATCTCAGCCTTCCCAGTAGCTGGGACTATAGGCGCCCCACCTGTAGTAGAAACAGGATCTCAGTATGTTGCCTAAGCTGGTCTCAAACTCCTAGGCTCAAGCAATCCTCAGACTTTGGCCTCCCAAAGTGATGGGATTGCAGGCGTGATCTACAGCCCGGGGCCCATTTTTACTTTTCTAAAGATGTTCCCAGAATGCCTTGGCTCTGCTTGGCTTTATCTACTTTGAAACAAATTCAATTATACTGCAAATATTTGTCTCAGAGTTTCTGGAATAGTTGTCACCTTCCCTGCTCCTATAATTGTGTGAGCTTAGACATGTTATTTCATCTCTCTAAGCCCTGTTTCTTCCCCTATAAAAGGAGTGATAGCACTTGTCTTCAAACGGCTTTGATAACACTGAAAAATATATTACACTGTGTAGTGCAATATAGAAGCTTAAAAATGATTTTACTAAAAATATATTTTTTATATTTATATAATGTGGTATATATTTTTTACTTAGAGCTAGGATCTAATCAGAGCCAAACTGGGCATGGTTATATAATGTACACCAGTGGCAATTGTCTAGTTCATAAATTACCAGAAACATTGTGCCTTTTTTTCTACCCTTATATTTTATACACATATATGTACATAAACACAAGAGTGTGTTTGTGTGTGTGTGTGTATGTGTATACGTGTATGTACCAAAAAACAACCTCAAGAAAGAAATTAACTTCACAAAGACCAAATGTTGGATTTAGCTATTCAAGTGGCTGTTGGAATTCAACCCATTATTATAATTATAGGTCTGCTTACTTAGTGAACTTAGACAATGAGATGTTTTTATTGTGATGTAAAGACACAACGGCTACTTAACGATGGATGGAATGGAAGGATTCTAAAGCACTCTTAGTGAAAACTATGCCTATCTTCAGGGAGTCACAGGCAGTAGCCTTTAGTCTTAATCAGGTTCCCCTTGCTTTGCTAGCCATGAAACAGTTTATTCCTTAGAAAACATGGAATTCAGATTTTTTCAAATTCCCCTTCCCGGTTCCTGGATTTCCTTTACCATACTATTTCCCAGACTTTGAAGGTTACAAGATTTTTTTTTTTAACCAAGAATCTCCTTCCTGAAGGACCCCATTTTTCATTGACTTGCTTCTGACCCAGAAATCCTTGAGGTTAATTCTAGTCATTCTCCATCATTCTTGTATAACCTCTGGTAAGTATTTTAGGATTTCGTAACATCTTTCAGCTTAATGGTCATCTGTATGAAAGAGAGAGAAAATAAAATTCCCTAGGCTTTGGTGAGAATTAAAGTGAGTTAATATAAAAGGCATGTTGCCGTGTTCCTCTGCACAGGAAGAAACTGGTTCGGATTAATTTTCTACTATTCATGTTTCTTCCTCTCTTCTCAAATGAAAACAAGTATCAGTCTAGAAACTTCTTCCACTGTACCTCTGAATTTGTGTTATTTGTATATACAATTTTAAAATGTGGTTTGGGGAAGAGATGAATGGGTGATGTACAAGCAATTTCATAGTCAGGGATTAGAAGCTTGCCTGTGTCTTTTATGCTTCAGGGGCAGATTCACCATGAAGTCAATAAAGCATGACCTTCATCAGCCTTTCCCTATGGGCCTGTCAGAGGCATTTGAACCAAAGCAACTCCATCTTAAATAGAGGCTGGGTAAAATAAGCCTGAAGTCTACTGGGTTGCATTCCCAGATGGTTAGGCATTCTAAGTCATAGGATGAGATAGGAGGTTGACACAAGACACAGGTCATAAAGACCCTGCTGATAAAACAGGTAGCAGTAAAGAAGCCAGCAAAAATCCACTAAAACCAAGATGACTACGAGTGACCTCTGGTCGTCCTCACTGCTACACTCCCACCAGTGCCATCACAGTTTCCAAATGCCATGGCAACGTTCAGAAGTTACCTTATGTGGTCTAAAATGGGGAGGTATAAATAACCAACCTCTTATTTAGCATATGATCAAGAAGTAACCATAGAAATGGGCAACCAGCAGCAGCCTTCTGGGCTGCTCTGCCTATGGAGTAGCCATTCCTTTATTCATTTACTTTCTTAACAAACTTGCTTCACTTTACTCCATGGACTCACCCTGAATTCTTTCTTGTGCGAGATCCAAGAACCCTGTCTTGGGGTCTGGATCCGGACTCCTTTCCGGTAACAGGCAGGGGCCCCTTTCCCATCTCTGCACACAATTTCGTGTTCCTAGTTCATCTTCTTCTTAAGAGGACCTCCAAAATAGCACACTTTGTGGGCCCTGTTAGAACTAGGCTCCCCTGTGACTGGCTTGCTTGCCAAGACGCCCTTCATTGCTCTGATTAGGGTGCCCACTTCTTCCCTGCTCCAGCCCTGTGGTCTGACTGGACCATGAATCAGACCCAGACTGGGGCTGACTTTTCTGCCCCACCCCAAAATACACACATAAAAACACTTCTTAAAATGTACCTAGAATATACAAGTCCCTCCCTGTCTGACTGTGGTCCCAATGAGGAAAGGGACAGGTCTGGTGGAACAGTGAAGGCACGATGGAGCCATTGGGTCTCATAAAAGCAAAACTTCAACCGAATTAAATTTAAAGGAATGTAATTGAGCAATGAATGATTTTTGAATCAGGCAGCCCCCAGATCACAGCAGTTTCACAGAGACTCCAGGGGTGCCTTGTGACCAGAACAAATGTATAGACAAAAAGTTAAAGTGGCATACAGGAGTGGGAATTGAGGTACAGAAACAGTGAGACTGTTACAGCTCTGCTCTTCAGATTGATCTTATTTGAATGCAGTTTGAACATTCAGCAGTCTATGAGTGGTTGAAGTATGGCTGCTGGGATTGGCCAACACTTAGCCATTGTTATAGGTGCATATACTACTAAGTTAGGTTTTCAACTTTGTCTCACTATTAAGCTAGGTTACAGTTCATCCACAAGGACTCAAATATAGAAGTATGGAGTGCTTCTCAGGCCATATTTACTATGCTTTAACAGATCCTAATGACTGGTTCCATTCAAACTCTAACATTCGTCATCCCCAAGACCAACTCCTCTCTGTCCTTTCTATAAATGTTATTGTCCAAGTTCCAATGCCCAGTGGCACCATTCGTCATCATAACAAGGATTGGAATCAGAATCGTATGACTGATAGGAAGCCACCAGCAGAAACCCTGTGATATTCAACTTCTATTTCTTCTGATTTTCAGATATTGATATGTATGGCAGCATTGATTTTCCTCTGGCTGAGTGAGGCCAAATTGCCCACATTTCTATCTCTACATTTTCCCATTAATAAACCTGCAGAACATTTAAAGTTCATTCAAATATTCTAAGTGGCCGGGCGCGGTGGCTCAACCCTGTAATCCCAGCACTTTGGGAGGCCGAGACGGGCGGATCACGAGGTCAGGAGATGGAGACCATCCTGGCTAACACAGTGAAACCCCGTCTCTACTAAAAAATACAAAAAAAAAAAAAACTAGCCGGGCGAGGTGGCAGGCCCCTGTAGTCCCCACTCCAGCCTGGGCGACAGAGAGAGACTCCGTCTCAAAAAAAAAAAAAGAAACAAAAAACAAAAAACAAAAAACAAATATTCTAAGTGACCATATGGATACAGAGAGTCATTCCTTTTCCATGTTTCACTGGTTTAATATTCACAACTGGAGGGAATGAAATCATAGCACATTAATAGAAAACATAAAAACAGTTATGTACAGTGTTATTCAGAAGATCTTAGTGAGTAGCCAAATCGACACCGAGAGCTATCTGTAAAACCTCCTCCACCTTCGGAGCCTGGCTCCTGGCTAGAAACCTGCGCATGGTGTCTGGGCCTGCCCTTGGTCAAACGAAGCCTCACCTGCCGGCCTCACCTGATGGCCTCATCTGCATGGCCTCACCTGCGTCGCCTCAACTTGCCGGCCTTGCCTGAGAAACCTGGGCACCTGGTTTGGTGCAGGTCGGCATCACTGTCTAAAGGAAGCTGCAGTCAAAGACTCCGGACCAGGCTGGCCATGCTCTTTGCACATTTACATTCCCAACCCTTCATTTCTAAGTCTTTTTAGCTGAGGTTCTGAGCAAAAGTTTTCTTCAAGTTCCTCACCTGAGACCTCCTTTTGCCACAAGAAAGGAGAAAAATTGGAGACACATTTCCCACTCTGAGCCCTCGCCCAGCACTTTCCATTCTTAACCCTCTTCCCTCACCCTTCTCCTTTATTCCAGGGCCCAGAAAACTGCAAGAACCTTTTGTTTGGGGTTCCCTCGATGGTGAGAAGACCCCCACATCTGCATGTATCTGCCTGACCCTGGACTAGGGCTCCACTCCATTGGAAGCAGGGAGCAAGGTAGTCACTGCTTCCTCTGCTTCCGCTCTGGCTTCCTGGGCCTAGCGAGGGAGAAAAGGCCTGCCTATGTTTGTCCTGTTACTGTAACTGACCACCTGCCCCTGTCGGCTCAGCCCTCTCCAGCTCAGGGAATCCTAACACCGCCAAGCTGTCCTTTCTCTTCTGATAATTTGGCTATTCCAAAGATATCGTTTATCAAAATTATGGACTTGCCCAGGTGTAAATTAGTAGGACAGCAAGAGTCTGGGTTTACTTCTAATCTATTTGTTTTATAAAATTCATTATCTTTTTTCAAGTTCAAGGTACCCTAAATTATTTTTTCCCGGCAAATATAATCTCTTGAACATCTAAATTTCCTGCCTGTCAGAAAGGAAACCTAAATGAAGTCATTAAATGGAAATAAGAAAACAAAAATGAGAGTTCCAGGGAATATAAATAAATTAATTAAAAGATGATTATTCTGGCTTTAAAAGAATGATTCCTCTGACCCACGTTCATTTAAATTAATACTACTGTTACTAATGAGGTCATTTATTTATAAAATAAATATGCTGAAAATAAAAACATAACATCTTATGTAGTCGAATTTGAACAATACAAATAAAACAATGAAATTTGAAGTAATACTTTCATTTGTGGCCAAGGAAAGAAAGGGTTGACAATTTATTGGGAATATAATGCTTCGGTTAATTTTATGCAAACAGCATAGCCTGGAGATTAAAAGCCAGTCCTCAAAAATCAGAGTGCCTCTGTACAAGTCCCAGCTCTGCCCTCTCCTAGCTACGTGAGCTGGAATCCTCCTACAGCCTGCCACATCTCTGTGTCTAGAGCACAAAGTCATCCCGCTTTCATGGTCAGGTGCTTAGGAGCAATAGGTTAGTTACAGTTTATGCAAGTGCTGAAATCATTTGTTTAATAAATTAACTACTTTATTTGGAGCAAAACCTTTTAGTATTTCTGTACAGAGATGGGATTCAGGACAGGCTCCTCCAAAATATGACACTTCAGCTTTGAGAAAACAGTAAAAGCAGGAAGGTCACTCTCGGCCTTCCCTCACCCTTTCTTCCCTGAAGCAGGTCTTAAAGCTGGCATTCCAGGGGTGCTCTCCCTGTGGCTGGAAGGAAGGAATGAGTCTGAACAAACAGGACTTGCGAAGTTCCCCCAATTTATTGCCATCAGATCCTGCCTTTTTATCTAATCATACTACTCTAGGACTTCCTAATCAAACCTAGCATGAAAAATACACAGGTTTGTTCATTTTTTGAGTCTTTATTTCTGAAGACTCTGTTTGATCTAAAACTTATCTCAAATAAATATACATGCTTTTGTCTTGTGAATCTGTCTTTTGTTATGGGTGTGTCGGCCATGAATCTTGAGATGGGTGAGGAATAAAGATATCTCATGACAGAAACATGCTTGACTCCGGTTTTCTGGTATTTTGTATTCTCCAGAGGAGACACTGGGTGCTCCAAAGTCAAGTTCACATAACCGCATGGATTACTCTGATGACTTCAACTTTTGTTTATGCAAATAGATACAATTTATGTTTGATATCTTTTTTTTTTTTTTTTAATGGAGCCTTACTCTGTCACCCAGCGGGGAGCACAGTGGTGCAATCTCAGCTCACTGCAACCTCTGCTTCTTGGGTTCAAGCAATTCTCCTGCCTCAGCCTCCTGAGTAGCTGGGGTTACAGGAGTACACCACCACACACAGCTAATTTTTGTACTTTTAGTAGAGACGGGGTTTCACTATGTTTGCCAGGCCAGTGTTGAACTCCTGACCTCAGTTGATCTGCCCACCTAGTCTTCCAAAGTGCTGGGATTACAGGCACAAGCCACCGTGCCCAGCTTGATGTCCTATTCTTGACCGTAGTTTATATGTTCATGATACATGATCTTATATTTCTTTTTTTTTATTTTTTTATTATACTTTAAGTTCTAGGGTACATGTGCATAACGTGCAGGTTTGTTACATATATATATTTATGCCATGTTGGTGTGCTGCACCCACCAACTTGTCAGCACCCATCAATTCATCATTTATATCATGTATAACTCCCCAATGCAATCCCTCCCTCCTCCCCCCTCCCCATGATCTTATATTTCTAAATGATTTCACCTTCTTTGTGACTGAAAAGGGGTTCTTTTAATCATACTTCATTGGGATAACTGGTACAACTCAGATTCTTTACAGGTGTTTTTATTTGGTCCACGTTGTCGTTCTCTTTAAGTATGATACTTGTTCTTTGATGTATTTTCCTTTTGGGTTGACACACATGCTATGGCAGACGCTGTCAGTGTCTTACCTATATGCCCTCGGTGTGTACCTCCTTTGCCAGCAGGGCACACACAGCTAACACCTGTAATCCTGCTTGAGTTTTCTTTTTCTTTCTGCAGAGACACCTAAAAAGTAAGTTTTATACCCATTAGAAGTCACCCTCCACTCTCACTGCTTCCCCAACCCTTGATATCCACTAATCTACTTTTTGGCTTCATAGATTTGCCTATCCTGGACATTTTCTGTAAATGGAATCATACAATCTATGGCCTTATTTGTCTGTTTCCTTTTTTAACTTAACAATGTTTTCAAGGTTCATCCATGGTGTAGAAAGCACTGGGACTTCAAATTTTTTATGGCTCTATATTATCCCTCAATATTTCTGAGGTATACCACATTTTGTTTATCCATTTGTAAATTGATAGACATTTTGGTTTGGCTTTCTGCCATTTGGCAATTATTAATAATGCTACAACAAACACACACACACACACATATATATATATATATATATATATATATATATATATATATGTTTTTCCACACACACGCTTTTAATTCTTTTCAGTGTATAAATAGGGGTGGAAGTTTTAGACCCCATGGTAACTATAGGTTTATCTTTTTGATGAACTGCCAAACTGTTTCCATAGTTGCTAAACTATTTTGGATTTTTTACCAGTAACACATGAAGGTTTCAGTTTCTTCATATCTATTATATATATCTATTTGTAAATATTTTCTCCCATACCATGGGTTGTCTTTTTGTGTTCCTGATAGTATTCTTTGGTGGAATAAAGATTCTAATTTATATAAAATTCAATGTATGCATTTATTCGTTGGTCACTTGTGGTTCTATTTTCATATCTAAGAAATCTTTGCTTAGTCTGAAGTCACAAAGATTTATAGTTATGTGTTCTAAAGCTTTATAGTTTTAGCTTGTACATTCAGGTCTCTGATTGACTTTTGAATATGATGTAAAGTAGGAGTCCAAATTGGCTTTTTTTTTTTTTTTACATGTAGATTTTTATTTGTCCCAACAGCATTTGCGGAAAAGATGATTCTTTCCTCACTGAATGTACTTGGTAACCTTCTCAAAATCACAGATGTAAGGGTTTATCTCTGGGATCGCTATTCTCTTTCGTTGTTTTGTCTATCTATTCCTATATGACTATCACAGTGTATTTATTACTGTAGCTTTGTATTAAGTTTTGATATTAGGAATTGTGAGTTCTCCAACTGTGTTCTTTATTTTTTCGATATTGCTTGGATTATTTTGGGTCCCTTACACTTCCACATGGATTTAAGGAACAGCTTATCCATTTTTGCAAAATGGCAGTTAGAATTTTGCTAGAAATTGCATTGAATCTGGAGAGTATTATCATATTAACAATATTATCTTTCAATTCGTGGACGTAGATGCCTTTCCATTTATTTAGATTGTCTTTGATTTCTTTCAACAGTTTTATAGTTTTATAGTTTTCATAAGATTCATATTTATTCAGTTAAATGTATTCCTAAATATTGTTCTTTTTGTTACTATTTTAAATAGAGTTGATTTTCTTAATTTCATTTAAGATTGTTTATTGCTATTGTATAGAAACACAACTAATTTTTATATTGGCCTAGGATCTTACAACTTTAATGGATTTATCCATTAGCTGTAAGAGTTTTTTGAGAGTTTAGGGTTATGTACTCTTTCTCTACTAATTTTAATCTGGTCTAATCTGTCAGTGATCTAGACAATCACAGAATAAAGAGATATATTTAGTTTAGTTTGTATTTCTGGGTCTATTTATTAACATTTTAGTTAACTTTTGCCCAGGGTCTTCTCTACTTCTTTTGCTTCTGATCTTTACATTGAATCTTTTTTCCTGTTCTGAGTTCATCCTCAGGAAAAAATCATTGATACAAATTTTTGCTAACCCCATTTATGCCTAGTGTTGCATTATTGGAACACTAAGCCTGTGGGAGTTATTTATATCCTACCATTCAAGGTCATTGCCAAGGTCTCAATGCAAAAATTCAAAAAATTGTAACCTCAGTCATAAATGGCTTAATATGAAAATAATCCTCATTGGCATGAATGATTGGGCCTATTCTCAACCTGGTATGATTCTTTTCAGTTGGTCACCAAATATGACCATTTTTTGTCATTGGAACAATTAATCAAGTTTTACCAACTTGGTTAGTTCATTCACTGAATAAAGTTTGAAATTAAGATTTGGATTTTTTGTAAGGGTATTGGTAAAGAAGGCTGTAATGACTTTTTAAGTTATATTGTATATATATACATTCTTATTTTATTTGATGTGCATAAATGTCTTAACACCTACTAACACTGAACATACTATTAACTGAAGAACATTGAATAGAAATGTAAGTAGCTTTAAATATTAATTGTATTTTCCAATTATTTATTCACAATCTCCATTCTGATGCCACTTATTTCTATTTTATTTCTAAACTGAATGATCTAACAGGGCTTAAATTTTAATGAAATATATAAATGAACGAGTTATTTAACAAGATTTTGTCAATAATATGTCTTTCACATATTAATTATGCTTTGATTAATATAGTAATAATAAATCATCAAATAGCACTTAATTTTACACATTGTCTTCCCAAGCATTGTTTTATTTAATTTTCTCAAAGTTTTGTAAAATAAATATTACACTAATTTTAAATGTATAAAATAAAGATTTTAAAAGATGATAATTTTTTAAATCACATAGACTAAATCTTCTTTTTTTTCCATGTGTTCTATTTTGCAATGTACAAACAAGACCAGGCTGGCACAGGAACTGTGGAATAAGAGTTGAACATCACATGAAGAGACAAACTTTCAAGCTTTTCTCCTGAGAAAAAAAAGGAACTATTGTTTATTGACAATATATGATAGGGTGGCAAACTTGCTCTACTTATGCACTGAGTGAACATTCACTAATACCATGTGTTGTAAATATAAATGTATATTCACACAGATAGGGCATAAAGGTATAAGAGTGAGAAAGACCAAGAATGGGAATTTAAAATCATATGGGCTTGCCTTCAAAGCCTGGTTTTTGTTTTTTATTGTATCAGGAATGGCACATAAGAATTGAAAATCCTAATTACACTATAGTTATTTTCTAGAAACCACTGCATTTTGAAGATCACTATTTGCCAGAGACTAGCATAATACATAGATAGAAATATTGTTAAGTGACAAGTAAGAAAAATAATCTGGAAGGAATACATAAAAAACATACCTTATCTGTTTAGCAAAAATAAATGACATATTTTAAGTTTTTATATTAAGTTTGTGAAAACTTCATATTTCTAAATCAGAAAAAATATTAATATGTTGGAGAATTATAAAGATAGAAATTAATTGTCTTTAAATAAATGTTTAAATACATAATGTGTTTTCTGCTGTAGTATATATACCAGGTTTTTTGGCAGTAGTTTTATTTTATTTTATTTTCTATCAGGTTTACTGAGGTATGATTTACCTGCAGTAAAATACAACCATTTTAATTTGTAGCTGTGCATGTTTTGATAAAGTACACATCCATGTAACAACCAACATAATCAAGGTAATAGCCCAGTCCCACTGCCAAAAAGGAATTGCCTGGTGGCCTTTTGTTGTCATCTTCCTGCCCACATTAAATAATCACCAATTTGTTGTAACTGAGTTGTGAGATTTTGTTTATTCTGAATACAAATCTCTTACTGGAAATGTGTTTTGCATACATTTTCCTCAGTTTTCATCATCTCTCTTAATTTTTAACAATCCTCCTTAAAAATCAGAATACCTTAATTTTAGTAAAGTAGAGTTGGCTGGACACAGTGTCTCATGCCTATAATCCCAGCCCTGTGGGAGGCCAAGGTGGGCAGATCACCTGAGATCAGGAGTTTAAGAAAAGCCTCGCCAACGTGGTGAAACCCCGTGTCTACTAAAATTACGAAAAAATTAGCCGGGTATGGCAGCAGGCACCTGTAATCCCAGTTACTTGGGAGGCTGAGACAGGAGAATTGCTTGACTCCGGGAGGCAGGCTTTGCAGTGGGCTGAGACCACACCATTGCCCTCCAGCCTGGGCAACAACAGTGAAACTCCATCTCAGAAATAAATAAATAAATGAACAAACAAATAAAGTACAGTTTATCAAATATTTTATTTCAATGATCACGCTTTTGTGATTACAATTAAGAAATGTGTTTCTAAACCAAGGCCAAAAATATTTTATCCTGTTTTCCTCTAGAAATTTTATAATTTTAGGTTTTATATTTAGGTGTTTGATCCATTTGAAGTTAATTTTTATATTAAGTATGTGGTGTGAATCAAGGTTAATTATTTTGTGTAGGAATGTTCAAATGATCAAGCATATTTTTTGAAAAGACTGTCTCCTATCCATTGAATTGCCCTTGTATCTTTGTTGAAAACCAATTAGCCATATATGAATGCATCCATTTTTGGACTCTGTTATTTTCCATTGATTGATGTGGAGATAACTTTTTGTAAATACTAACTCTGCATGCATTCTCAGGATAAATCACATTGGGCATGATATTATGTGTATATACATATTTGAGCAATTGTCAATTTCTCCTTTCAGTTTTTTCAGTTTTTGACTCATGTATCACGCAGCTCTGTTGTTAGGTGCGTACACATTTAGGACTGTAGTGTCTTGATAAATTGATGTCTTTATCATTAGTTCCTTTTATTATCCTTTTATATCTCTAACAAATTTTCTGGTTCTGAAATCTATTTTATCTCAATGTGACTCTTGTCTTTTGGTTAGCATTTACAGGCCTTTTTTCTTTCTTTCTTTTTTTTGAGACAGAGTCTCATTCTGTTGCTCAGGCTGGAGTACAGTACAGTGGCACAATCTCAGCTCACTGCAAGCTCCGCCTCCTGGGTTCAAGCAATTCTCCTGGCTCAGCCTCCTGTGTAGCTGGGATTACAGGTGCACGCCACCATGCCCTGCTTATTTTGGTATTTTTAGTAGAGACAGGGTTTCACCTTGTTAGCCAGGATGGTCTTGATCTGCCTGCCTCAGCCTCCCACAGTGCTGGGATTACAGGTGTGAGCCACCGCCCCTGGCCTGCATTTTTTTTTCCTCATCCTTTTAACTTGTCCGTGTCTTTACGTTTAAAATAGACTTCTCTTAAAAAATGCGTCACTGGGCCTTTTTTCTTAAACCCATTTGGCAATTTCTGTTTTTAAATTAATACATTTAGAACATTTTATTTAATACAATTGTTTGTTTACTGGATAAATATTAACCATCATGTTGTTTTGCATATTTTTATCTCTTTGTTTCCTTTTTTGCCTGCTTCTTGATCAAGTAAATTTTATCATTCCATTTCATCTTCACTACTAGCTACTATTAATTATTTATGCCTCCTTACTTTAGAGTTTTTCATTATTTTCTTGAGATTTACATTGGTCAATCTAAAATAATCAGAAAGTTCAGAATCTGATTTAAAGGAAATTAATTCCAGCACACAATTTGAGGAAGAGCCACCTGCCTGAGGAGCATGGATTCCAAAGAATGCAAGTCAGTGTTCCAAAGTGTAGAAGTCTGGGATTGCTTATATAGGCAAAGCTTAGGGAAGTTTAACAGATTTTCATCTTTCTTTGTAAGGCATAAGGCATAACTACAATAATCTGACTAGTTGAGGTGGCCTTTTTGTTTCTGAAAACTATATTTAACATTCTACACTGAAGATACAACTGTTAGGGCCTGTTGCGTGCCATCCGATCTGAGAAAGTTACAGAATGGAAAAGGAGGCAATTAATCCATAGCAAAGGTCCTTGATAGGAAGGGGGCTGTCTGGTCTCTGGCCTCTCATAGGCATTTATGGGAACCAGAACAATGAGAGAGTTTAATCTTAGAAGTAGAACTGCAAATATGCCACTGACTCAGTCCCCAGAGCTTAACTTTCCCCTTAGCATAACACATTGAGAGGGTTCTGAAATTTTATTTTATTTTACACACCATAAACTCTAATGAATCATAGTCAACCTTCATGTAATATTATGCTGCTTCACAACAGTATGAGAATCTTATTATTGTACATTTCCAATTCCTGTATTTATGCTATTTTGTTGTGCATTTTACCTCTGTTTATGTTAAAAAAAAACAAAAAACTGCCCTGGCACGGTGGCTCATGCCTGTAATCCCGACACTTTGGGAGGCCGAGGTGGGTGGATCACCTGAGGTCAGGAGTTCGAGATCAGCCTGGCCAACATGGTGAAACCCCGTCTTTACTGAAAAATAAAAAAATTAGCTGGGTGTGGTGGCAGGTGCCTGTAATCCCAGCTACTCATGAGGCTGAGGCAGGAGAATCGCTTTAACCTGAGAGGCAGAGGTTGCAGTAAGCTGAGATAGTGCCACTGCACTCCAGCCTGGGTGACAGAGTGAGACTTTGTCTCAAAATAAATAAATAAATAAAATAAATAAAACCCAAAAAGCTTGTTTTCATATTTACCTATACTTTAACAGTTTTTCAAAAGTCTATATCTTTTGTGTAGATCCTAGCTTCCCTCAGATACCTTAAATGACCTGATGGAGCTGAAAACCATGGCACGAGAACTACGTGACACATGCACAAGCTTCAGTAGTTGATTTGATCAAGTGGAAGAAAGAGTATCAGTGATTGAAGATAAAATGAATGAAATGAAGTGAGAAGAGAAGTTTCGAGAAAAAACAGTAAAAAGAAATGAACAAAACCTCCAAAAAATATGGAACTATGTGAAAAGAGCAAAACTATGTCTTATTGGTGTACCTGAAAGTGATGGGGAGAATGGAGTTAAGTTGGAAAACACTCTTCAGGATATTATCCAGGAGAACTTCCCCAACCTAGTGAGGCAGGCCAACATTCGAATTTAGGAAATACAGAGAACACCACAAAGATACTCCTTGAGAAGAGCAACTCCAAGACACACAATTGTCAGATTCACCAAGGTTGAAATTAAGGAGAAAATGTTAAGGGCAGCCAGAGAGAAAGGTCGGGTTACCCATAAAGGGAAGCCCATCAGACTGACAGCAGATCTCTTGGCAGAAACTCTACAAGTCAGAAGAGAGTGGGGGCCAATATTCAACATTCTTAAAGAAAAGAATTTCAACCCAGAATTTCATATCCAGCCAAACTAAGCTTCATAAGTGAAGGAGAAATAAAATCCTTTACAGATAATCAAATGCTTAGAGATTTTGTCACCACCAGGCCTGCCTTACAAGAGACCCTGAAGGAAGCACTAAACATGGAAAGGACCAATTGGTACCAGCCACTGCAAAAATACGCCAAATTGTAAAGACCATCAGTGCTAGAAAGAAACTGCATCAATTAATGAACAAAATAACCAGCCAACATCATAATGACAGGATCAAATTCACATATAACAATATTAACATTAAATGTAAATGGGCTAAATGCTCCAATTAAAAGACACAGAATGGCAAATTGGATAAAGAGTCAAGACCCATCAGTGTGCTGTATTCAGGAGACCCATCTCACATGCAGAGATATATATAGGCTCAAAATAAAGGGATGGAGGAAGATCTACCAAGCAAATGGAAAACAAAAAAAATCCGAGGTTGCAATCTTAGTCTCTGATAAAACAGACTTTAAACCAACAAAGATCAAAAGAGACAAAGAAGACCATTACATAATGGTAAAGGGATCAATTCAACAGGAAGAGCTAACTATCCTAAATATATATGCACCCAATATTGGAGCACCCAGCTTCATAAAGCAAGTCCTTAGAGACTTACAAAGAGACTCAGACTCCCACACAATAATAATGGGAGACTTTAACACCCCACTGTCAACATTAGACAGATCAACAAGACAGAAAGTTAATAAGGACATCCAGGAATTGAACTCAGCTCTGCACCAAGCAGACCTAATAGACATCTATAGAACTCTCCACCCCAAATCAACAGAATGTACATTCTTCTCAGCACCACAGCACACTTATTCAAAACTGACCACATAGTTGGAAGTAAAGCACTTCTCAGCAAATGTAAAAGAACAGAAATTTTCAGGTACCATTTCTGCTTAAATAACTGCTTTAAGAGTTCTTATAAGTGTAAGTCTATTGCTAATACATTCTTTCAGCTTTTGATTCACTTAATAACATATGTATTTTTCATTTACTTAAAAGTATTTGACACTTGTTTGTTTTTCTTTTTCTTTTAGCTCTGTGTTTTCTTCTATGGTAGGTGGTTTATTCTTTTCCCTTTCCCTGCCTTAATCAGTCTTTACATACATATTTCTTGAAAGATATGGTGTTCACTGCCTTCACCCAGTGACTTCAGCCCTCTATATATTTTTTTTTTTTTTTTTTTTTTTGAGATAGGATTTCGCTCTGTCGCGCAGGCTGGAATGCAATGGCGCAATCTCAGCTCACTGCCACCTCCCTCTCCTGAGTTCAAGTGATTTGTCTGCCCCAGCCTCCCGAGTAGCTGGGATTACAGGCACCTGCCACCACGTTCAGCTAATTTCTGTATTTTTAGTAGAGACAGGGTTTCACCACGTTGGCCAGGTTGATCTTGAACTCCTGACCTCAGGTGATCCACCCACCTCAGCCTTCCAAAGTTCTGGGATTAGAGGTGTCAGTCATTGGGTCTGGCCCAACCCTCTACACTTCAGGGGAGAAGGGCCCAGGCAGAGAGGGATTCCACAGCAGTGGCCACTCCCTCTCTCAGGCTGTACCACTGAGGGATCTTTCTCAGGTCTCCCACCTCGCCATTTAAATCTATTCTAGTTATCTACTGCTACATCCTGATTAACCCACATTTAGCAGCTAAAACAACACACAGATGATCTCACCATTTATGTGGGCGAGGCGTGCAGGCATGGCTTCCCTGGGCCTGTGATACAGGACCTCTTACAAGGTGCATGCAGGATTCTGGCTTGGGCCACAGATTTTTGGGGGGATTCATCCACCTCAGAGATCACTTGAGAGTTGTTAGCAGGGTTCAATTCCTTAAGGCTGTTGTGCTGAAGGCCTCAGTTCCTTGCTAGCAGTTGGGCATTGACTGCCATCAGCCCTTTGTCACGTGGGCCACCCCTACTTGCAGACCTTGAGGACCAGGACATAAGAAGAGCTGGAGACACAGAGTGCTGGCAAGCAGGATGGAAGTAATCTTCCTTTATAACCCAATCTTAAATGGACGTTCCATCACTTTTCCTGCACTCTAACAATCAGAAGCAAGTCCCCAGGTCCAGCACACACGAAAGGGGCAAAGATTACACAAGGCAGTGAATACCAGGAGGGGGAATCACTGACAGCCACTTTAGAAGCTGCCTGCCACACTCCAATTTCTGTCCCTCAGTGATTCACATTTCTTGTAAATGCACCATGCATTTGCTTCCTCCTGAGGGCTTTAGAAGTCTCATTTCATGATAGTGGCAGTTCAAAGTCTATAATCTCATTATTTAAATCAACTCCACATCTTGGAGCTGGTGCATAAAAAAAACTCTACAAAAGTGGGCAAATTTCCTTTGTATCTGTGGCTGCTAGGGTTACTCAATTTTCATCCTAAACTATATTTGCTCTTTAGGAACCCACCAACTCTTTTAGCTACATTCTTCCTACCTGCATGGAGCTGTCCTCCTTGCCTTCTTTCTGTGCTCTGCCACAGGTCAGCCAGTGTTCACAGTCCATCTCTGTCATTGTAGGAGGCACCTCTCTTTCCTTCATTTCAAACTATTTAATTGCCCTGCAACCTCAGCTCTCTGATGGGTTCAGAAAGTCATGACCCTGAATATCACTCGTTTTCAAATGTAATTTTAATAAAGACACATTTTTCAGATGTCTACACCATCAGCAGAAGCTGGAAGTTCTGGCAGTCATTTTTGACCTTATAACTCAGTATATTTAGGAAGTTAAATATATGACAGATCCAGTTCCCTGCGTTTGTTGTTTTGACCTTCATTCCTTAGTGTCCTGATGTAGTTTCTCCAACCTCCTCACATAAGATTAAATATTACACTAAAACATGACTCAAATCTGGAGACGACACTTCCCAAGATAGCTGATGCTTTCAACAGACTTTGTTCATAAGTGTCTTTGAAACACAGTCTCATTATGGAAATAAGTGTATTAATGTACAAATGCAAAACTAGTTAATATATATATTTTTACTATTCCGGGAAAAATTATATTGGGAACACATTTTTTAAAACTTCAATTTATACTTTATTTTATTGAGTGTCTTTTAAAATTTTAGTTTGACCTTATTTCTTGAGTATGGCTAAACTGATAAGTATGTATAGTATATCCTTCCAAGGATGTAGCTGCCTCAGAATCATAGTGATGCAGCAACTATAAGACTATCTAGCATATCTTAAAACTGAGGGTGATGAGAAAACAGTCTACAAAATATGCAATAACATTTGATGAAATACCATTTACAAAGAAAAATCAATGAGAGTAGAATGAATAATAAATATATATCAGTTTATTGAACACACTAAGAAAATATGACTTTTGTGAATTGACAATTTTTGTAACCAGCATAATCTCTTACCCCACCATCTTGAAAAGGGAATACTATCTTTTAAGTTGTCCCTTGATAAGTATTTAGTAACATGAAAATATGAAGAACTTGAAAAAGGTGGAAAGGTGAAAGCCTGTTCTGTGCTGTAAAAGGTGATCTCTATTTCAGTGATTTGGATGCTTGGAAGCGGCTGGAGGAAACTGTGCTCCCCAGCTTTTATTTATTTATTTATTTTTATTTTTGGGACACAATCTCACTCTGTCGCCCAGGCTAGAGTGCAGTGGCATAATAATCTTTTGTTACTGCAACCTCCACCTCCTGCGTTCAAGTGATTCTCGTGCCTCAAGACTCCCGAGTAGCTGGGACTACAGGCCCATGCCACCACGCCTGGCTAACTTTTAAAATTTTTTAGTAGAGATGGGGTTTCACCATGTTGGTCAGGCTGCTCTCAAACTCCTGACCTCAGGTGATCCACCCGCCTTGGCCTCCCAATGTGCTGGGATTATAGGGGTGAGCCACCGTGCCTGGCCCTCCCTAGCTTTTAGCTCCTGAAGCATCCGGGTGTAAGACTTCCTAGTCATCCACATCACATTCTCCCATTCTACCACTTGCTTCAGACTGGTAGTTGTGAGAGTTCTTGTTTTCTTTTCTGTTTCTAGTGCATTTCTGGATAAGGATACACTCTATCATTTGGTTCAGTGTCAGGACCGTTGTTGAGACTTCCTGCTTCCTGTTTATAACCTGCAGCTACTGGCATAAATGAGGCGTGCTGGCATTTGCACAGAATTGTGTACTAATGTATTAGTCCATTTCACACTGCTGATAAAGACATACCGGAGATTGTGTAATTTATAAAGAAAAAGAGGTTTAATGGACTTAGAGTTCCACATGGCTGTGGAGGCCTCACAATTGTGGCAGAAGGCAAAAGGTACATCTTACATGGCAGCAGACAAGCTGCAGAACTTCTGCAGGGACACTCCCCTTTGAAACCATCAGATTTCCTGAGGCTTATTCACTATCATGAGAACAGCATAGGAAAGACCCGCCCCCATGATCCAATGACCTTCCACCAAGTTCCTCTCATGAGACGTAGGAATTGTGGGAACTGTGATTCAACATGAGATTTGGGTGTTTGCTACAACGGCTTTCTGTAATTTGGTAGAATTCCAGTAAATATTGTTCATTGCTTAGTATCACTCATCTCATCCATAGGTCATAATGTCTTGGTTGTTTCCAACTAAAATAACACTACAAAAATCATTTTGGTCTATTTATAAAACGTTGTCTAGGATCATTTAGAAAATCATCTAGGGCCACTTAGAGGTCTATTTATCCACAGTGAATATGTCATAGTTACATATCATCCTGCATGTCTGACTCCATTGTGGTTCCTATGCAGTGTCTAGGCATCTAAGATCTTTCTCCAAATTGGTGGTTACAGGCAAAGGGTCTTCCTGTGACTATGCATAGGACTCATCCCCTAACTGGAGTTCCACAGTGGCCTATGAAAATTTTATTTGGGCAAAATATCTTAGGTCCTTTATTCATTTGTAAGATCAGTAAAAACTTACAAAAGTAATGCTCTGCTATATAAGCATTTTAATTTTCATTGAGAAATACACTGAATATCCGTGATTGACAGAATTCATTTAAAAACATTTAACCAATATTTAGAAGTCTTCCATTGTACTGTGTAATTTTTTTTTTGGTTGTTGTTTTGTTTGTTGTTTTGTTTTGTTTTTTGAGACAGAGTCTTGCATTATCGCCCAGGCTGGAGTGCAGTTGTGTGATCTTGGCTCACTGCAAACTCCACCTCCTGGATTCAAGCCATTCTCCTGCCTTAGTCTCCCGAGTAGCTGGGACTACAGGGGCCCACCAGCACACCCAGCTAATTTTTTGTGTTTTTAGTAGAGGCGGGATTTCACCGTGTTTGGATGGTCTTGATCTCCTGACCTCGTGATCCACCCGCCTCGGCCTCCCAAAGTGCTGGGATTACAGGCATGCGCCACCACGCCCAACCTGTACTGTGTAATTCTTAAAATGCCCTTTATGACATGTACAAAGTTTAAATATTGCAACAGTGCTCTGAGCATTGTGCTAGATATGTTGAGATAGTTGAAAAATGGAAGAGACTTAGAATAAAAATTCATATACATTTAAAGGAAAATACAACTGTGAATATCTTGGATTCAGGAATCCAATAAGCTTTTGGAAGCAATATTCACACTCTCCTCTCTCATTTATTTTAAATAAAACCTGCTAGAAACTGTTAGTAGAAGAATACTTTTTTTTTTCCCCAAAAGGAATTGAATTATAATCGGGCAACCCTTTCAAATGTACAAAAATTTACTGATATATAAAGCCCAAAACATTCATAAATGATAGTCTTATTTGAATTTAAGAGCTCCTGTCTCAACTCGATAGACCTGGAATGTGTAAGGTATAAACAATATTCACCCATTAGGACCTTGAAGTTCAATGCATGGACTCTACAGGTTACCATTCCATGTTCACGTATTCTTAATTGTTCTGTAAAGACTCAGAGGACAACAATCTAAGTCTGTACACTTTCCTCAGGGACAAATTAAAACTCTAGCAGCAAGAATAAAAGCACTTGGGAAACCATTTTATCTTTCAACCTTAGCTATGGCCTCTGTTTTCTTACCTTCTAAGTTGATCTTATCACTGACATTGACAACTTTCAGAGGAGCTTTATTTTTATTTTTTGAGCTAGCAATGGTTTTAATAAAGGATTATTTCACTGTTTTATAAATGTCTATCCATTTTGAATATGAGTTTCTATAAAAATGTCATTTTTAAATTTTATCAATGGTTCTTAATTTCAATGTCCTCAATAATCTATCTTCTCAATACTATTATTTTATGAAACTCATAATGGAAGTATCAGAATGAATAATATCTGATGTGAGTTCCTCATTTGAGAAGATAATTAAAACAATGTTAATGTATTTCTGGACTGTGTAATAGTAACCTGCTACATATATAAATTTGTGTTTAAAGGTAGTACTGCTGTATCTGTGAGAGTGCACATGGAGTAAGTCTGCTACCTTAGAAATTGAAGCAAAGGAGAAGCATTAAATCCGTATTCTTACCTGTCATAGAAAGCATGACAGGTATCAACAAGTAAGCCTGGTGTGTTCAGATTTGACTTGCAGGAAGGGTTGCCCATAAATGGGTTGACAAATGAAAAATGGCTACATAAAAATTCCTAAATGAGGAAAGTAAATGTATATATTTTTGATCAATAAGGATAAGGACACATCAAAGCAATGCTTAGTGGCAATAAATTATGCCCATAAATGTAAACCATTTTGATTTTAGGTAAATTTAGTTTCTCAAAACAAATTTATCTCTGACTTGCTATATAATATGTACAAATGTGTACTTCATATATGAAAATGAAATAGCTACCCAAAAATCTTTTCTACAAAATGAATATTGGAAAAAATATTTTCTGCCTTTATTTTTATACTTACTTTAGTAAGTGTTGTGCCATTGGAAGTAATATGACATATTTTTTATTTCAGAGCATAAACATACAAAAAAATGGTTGGAATTTTAGATGAAAATGTATTCTAATGATGCTATCCTACCTGCTTACTATTAATGATTTTCTAAGATTTTAGAATCCTGACTGGTGGGTAGTTTCCATCACACATCCATAGGTTCTGATGACAGGGTTTGGTATGAATCCTGGGTACCCAGTTTATTGAGGCTTGTTTAACTTCAGAAAGCTACTTATTTCAATAAGCCTCAGATGAGCTGTTGTCAGCTGAGCTGTGTCAACCAAATTCATATGTGGAAGTTCTAATGCCCAGTACCTTATAATATGACTATATTTGGAGATGGAGTACTTAAAGAAGTGATTACTTTAAAATGAAGTGTTTGGGGAGGCCCTAAGTCAATACAGCTAGTGTCCTAATAAGAAGAGATCAGGACACAGACACAGAGGGAAGACCATGTGAGGAAACAGGAAGAAGGTGGCCATCCGCTAGTTCAGAAGAGAGGCCTCCCGAGAACCAACCAGGCCAGCACGTTGATCTCAAAATTCCAGCCTCTGGGACTATGAGAAGGTAAAATTCCGTTGTCTAAGACACCTAGGTAGTACTTTGTGATGGTAGCCCATGCAGACTAGGGCCTCAGCATCCCTGGAAAAGATGGGAAAAAATATATATATATATATATTTCTGTATATATATATATATATATATGGGCTGTTTTGATGGTTAAATAAGTTGTTGCTAATCAGTGATACTCTATTTGCACTTCATTCACATTTCATAGTCATGGTCTATAACTCTTGCCTCTCTAATTATCACTTATATAATCATTTGCCTGGACTTCTGCCTTGTTTCTTACTAAATGAGAAAATATGTGGCTCCCAATGGAACACTCTGGGCACAGTTGGTTTAAAGAGACTTGGTCAATTGGTATCATTATTTTCAGCAGACTATAACCAAAATCTTATTGTTTAGGAACAAGCCTGTATGTAGAGTGTTTCTTGTCACATCATGATCAATAAACTTCGGGCATATAAAATCCGAAGCTATAAATAATCAATGCACTTCAGAAACCATAAAACTTAATAAAAACTTTGAATAAAATAGTATGAATAAGGCCTTATTTGGTGAGTATAAAACAAGATAAATATTAAAGTTTGAACAGTAATAACTTATAAGATTAGAAATGAGAAAGTATTTATTGTATTATGGATTAAAGAAGAGAAAATTAGGAATTCAATAACTTGTTATGTTAAAAAGGCATGCAAAATCCTAAAGCAACCATTCACTGGCCATATATAAGATGGATAGCTTCTAATCTGAAGGAAGAAAAGCATTTTGAGAAATAGAACAATATATTTTAAAGTCATTAATAAATAAAAAGATGTCAAGATAAGGAAAAATAAGGTAAAATAAGAAAATTTGAAAATCACAACATAAGATGAAATAAATACTTCCAAATACATCACCAATGGCTATCAGCATACATTTACTTTTCCAACATCAAACTTAGATTGATAAATTCCACTCTCATCCTGAAAATTCTGATTCACAACATAATTATTTATCCTATATCTAAGAATATTAAAATAACTGTGTGAAAAATGCCACCACGAGTGTGATCACTGAATGGAGGTAGTTTTAGATTTTCTCATAGTTCTTTTATTTTCAGCTTGAATACTGCTTGAGTTGTTGTTTCATGTGTTGCATTTTAAAAGTACTTGGAATAGTTCCATTCTCCAAGGTTTTGTCGCCAATAGATATACCTTAGTTCATTTTTAGTTCACTTTTTACTTGTTTTTAATAGCTTCATTTAAAAATGTATTTTTTTCATATTTCAATAAGGTATGCTAGAAAAAGATTAATTTCTATTCCTTACTGCTTAATACTGTTCCCTTCCTCTTTTCATAACTATTCAAAATATTTTGGTTTATTCTTCCATGTTGAAATATGAACATGTATGTATTTGCATATATTCTTTACTTTTTCAATGAAAAGTAACATAACCTACACATTTCTATCCAATTTGCTTTTATTTGTTGAATGCAATCCTAAACAGTGTATAGACAAGAACCTCATGTCTTCTTAGCATTTCAGAACTGTTTAGCAGGCCCAGTTGCGGGCTTATTCAACAAATCTGCTGTCGATGAACATTTTAGTTATGGCCGGAACCTATGTACTAAGAGTAGTGCTGCACAAATTAGAAAAGAAGCCTATGCATTTTTGTAGATTTAATACAAAATTGAGTAGTTTTAATTTTCATTTTATCTTCTTCGAAACATATTAGCTGAACTCCCTCTTATTTACTTGGTAATTGATATAGTCCAAATATGTTCCCTAAAATTCATTTGTTGAAATTTAATTGTCATTGTGATTGTATTAAGAAGTAAGGCCTCTGGGAGGTGACTAGATGATGAGGGCAAAGCCTTCATGAATGGAATTAGCAGTCTTACAAAAGGGCTGGAGGGAAGAAGCCTTTGCCGTTTCTGCCCATCCCTCCTTTCTGCCATATTATGACACAGTGCTCCCCCTCTCCGGAGGGTACAGCAGTAATGCAGTATCTTAAAACCAGAAGGCAGCCCTCACAGGACACTGAACCAGCAGGCACCTTGACCATGGAATTCCCAGCTCCAGAACTGTGAGAAATAAGTTTCTATCATTTATAAATTATCCACTCTGGAATGTCTTTATAGTGGCACAGATAGCCTAAGACAGTGATTATCTTGTGATTTATAATATACATCTTTAGTCTACAACAATCAACCTTCAAGTAATATTATGTCACCTGCCCAGGTACCATTTCTGGGGTTCATTCTTCTTTTTGTAGATCTAGGTTTATGTCTATTACATTTTTCCTTCCACCCGAAGACTTCCTTTCGTTTCTCGTAGTGTGGGTTTGCTGTTGATAAAGCCTTTCAGCTTCTGTGAAGCTAAAATAGTCCTCATTTTTGCCTTTTTTTTTTTTGAAAGATATTCAACAAAGTATTACACTTTATTGTATGGAATTCTATGGTGCTTTGGTCCTTCTTTCACTTTGTTGAAGGTTTTGCTCTTCCTAGTTTACCTATAATATGTCTTAACCACTACTTATACTCTTTCTCGTTTACATTTTTTTTCTGATGAGAAATGTTTGCTCATCCACAATGAATGTGTCTTTTCTTCTCTCAAATATGACTTATTTTAGTTTTCTTTTGGTCAATAGTTTTAAGAATTTTGAGTACAGTACCTCTTGGTGTAGCTTCTTTTGCTTGATGTTCATGGAACTTCTGGAATCTGGAATCTGTGGGTTCATAATTTTCAAAAGTTTTTTTTTTGTTTGTTTTTTAAGAGACAAGATTTCGCTCTGTCATCTGGACTGTGGTGCGGTGGCATGATAATAACTCACTCTTACCTCAAACTCCAGGGCTCAAATAATCCTCCAGCTTCAGCATCCTGAGTGACTGGTACTACAGGCATGAATGTGGCTAACTTTTTTACATTTTTTGTAAGGATGGGGTCTCTCTGTGTTGCTCGGGCTGGTCTCAAACTCGACCTCAAGTGATCCTCCTGCATCAGTCTCCCAAAGCACTGGGATTATAGATGTGAGCCACTGTACCTGACCTCAATTCCTTTTTAAATGGTAATTATTCTTCAAATATTTTTTCTATCTCTGACTCTTCTTTGGGGACTCCAATGACACATGTATTAGGCCACTTGAAGTTTTTGCACAGCTACTGATGTGAGAACTTCATATTTGTACATCTTTTTCCTCTGCAGTTTATTTTTTATCTCAGCTATTGTATTTGTTTATTTCTAAACTTTCCAAGTATGGTCCTTTAAAATATTTTCCATATCTTTACTTAAGATGCCCAATCTTTATCTTCTGGAAGGTATGGATTAAATTATACAAAATATTTTAAGTCATTTTCTATTATTCCTATCGTTTGTGTCATTCTGCATGCTTCTGTTGATTGACTTTTCTTCTTATTCTGAGGCCTACTTTATGCCATTATTGAGTGACTTTATTTTGTCATCAATTTCCAGATCCTGTGGATTTTAGTTATTGGGAGCTGTTTAGGCAGGACAAAGAATGCCTTTCATCTAGGGATAATTTTTCACTAATCTCAAGGCCATACACTTCTGAGCATCTGAGTGTGCTTTATTTACAAAGCTTTCCATGCTGCTGAGGGAGTACCAATAACGTTTGTGTGAGCTCCCAGATGTGTTCCTTCTGCCTCCTTGTGAGTGTTTCCTTCCCTGGTCTCAATAAGCCAGCGCATGCATTGATCTGTCCCATGTTAGATGCCCGTGGGGCCCCCTTCAGAGCTCTCAAGCTTGGCCACTGTGCAGTTCAACCATCTCTGGTATTAACTCTGTGAATTGTAGCTGCCCTGACTTTCCTGGCCTCCTGGCTCCATTCCTTGAATTCTAGGAGACTACCAGCCTCTACCTGAGAGTATCCTTACCAGTCGGTGACCTGAAACTCTCCCAGAAGCTAGTTGGGAAAATCTTAGCTCAGTCTCTTCCCTTTATCTCAAGGATCACTGTCCAGAGTTGCCAAATGTCCAATATATGAAAAATATTTTTATTTTTATAATATGAATTTTTAGTTGGTTCAAGGGGGAGGTGTTTTCTCTAGACATTTACTCTAAATTAACATTTATCTCCATTAAAGATATTATTCAATGTATTCTTGTTTCCAAGATTCTTTTTCTGAGAAGTGAACTGTTGACACAATTGTCATTTCATTTAGAGTTTTTTGTCCTTGTCAAGATTTTTCTCACCTTATATTTTTCAACAGCTTGAATACGTGTTCCTAATGATATTTTCTACGTTGTTATCTTACCTTGGTATCACTTGCTTCCTTAAAATTTGGTTTGTATATGTATATATATATATATATGTATGTATTCACCAGTTTTGGAACATCCTTAAGAATTGTCTTTTGTTTGATTTTCTATTTGTGTGATTTTTTAAGTTTATTGACATGAAGTAGTTCATTGTACTTTTGTGATTTACAGAATCATACATGATCTGTGATTATCTCCCCATTATTATTTTTATTATTGCTTCACTACTTTTTTCTGTTTGTTTCGTTATTTGTCTAATTTCACCATAAGTATTCCCATTTCCCTACTGTTATTTCAAAAGACAAACCCAGGACATACTGACTTTCTATATTATACTTTTTTAATCTCACCTTTTGCTCTTACATTTATTATTTGTTTTTAATTTATTTTTTACTTTTTAAGATGGGTAAGTAGGTAATCAAGATTTTTTTAAGGTTGGGGAATATCTTTTATTATTCATAATCAGCCTCTTTTATTTATTTATTTTTATTATACTTTAAGTTCTAGGGTACATGTGCACAACGTGTATACATGTATACATGTGTATACATGTGCCATGTTGGTGTGCTGAACCCATTAACTCGTCATTTACATTAGGTATTTCTCCTAATGCTATCCTTCCTGCTTCTCCCAACCCCATGACAGACCCCATTGTGTGATGTTCCCCACCTTGTGTCCAAGTGTTCTCATTGTTCAATTCCCACCTATGAGTGAGAACATGCAGTGTTTGGTTTTCTGTCCTTGTGAGAGTTTGCTCAGAACGATGGTTTCCAGCTTCATCCATGTCCCTACAAAGGACATGAACTCATCCTTTTTTATGGCTGCATAGTATTCCATGGTGTGTAGGTGACACATTTTCTTAATCCAGTCTAACATTGATGGACTTTTGGGTTGGTTCCAAGTCTTTGCTGTTGTGAATAGTGCCACAATAAACATACATATGTATGTGTCTTTATAGTAGCATGATTTATAATCCTTTGGGCATATACCCAGTAATGGGATCGCTGGGTCAAATGGTATTTCTAGTTCTAGATCCTTGAGGAATCACCACACTGTCTTCTACAATGTTGAACTAGTTTATACTCCCACCAACAGTGTAAAAGTGTTTCTATTTCTCCACATCCTCTCCAGCACCTGTTGTTTCCTGACTTTTAATGATTGCCATTCTAACTGGTGTGAGATGATATCTCATTGTGGTTTTGATTTGCATTTCTCTGATGGCCAGTGATGATGAGCATTTTTTCATGTGTCTGTTGGCTGCATAAATGTCTTCTCTTGAGAAGTGTCTGTTCATATCCTTTTCCCACTTTTTGATGGCGTTGTTTGATTTTTCTTGTAAATTTGTTTAGTCTCTTTGTAGATTCTGATTAGCCTTTTGTCAGATGAGTAGATTACAAAAATTTTCTCCCATTCTGTAGGTTTACTGTTCACTCTGATGGTAGTTTCTTTTTCTGTGTAGAAGCTCTTTAGTTTAATTAGATCCCATTTGTCTATCTTGGCTTTTGTTGCCATTGCTTTTGGTGTTTTAGACATGAGGTCCTTGCCCATGCCTAATCTAGGTCCTGAATGGTATTGCCTAGGTTTTCTTCTAGGGTTTTTATGGCTTTAGGTCTAACATTTAAGTCTCTAATCCATCTTGAATTAATTTTCGTATAAGGTGTAAGGAAGGGATCCAGTTTCAGCTTTCTACATATGGCTAGTCAGTTTTCCCAGTACCATTTATTAAATAGAGAATCCTTTCCCCATTTCTTGTTTTCTTCAGGTTTGTCAAAGATCACATGGTTGTAGATGTGTGGTATTATTTCTGAGGGCTCTGTTCTGTTCCATTGGTCTATCTCTCTGTTTCGATATCAGTACCATGCTGTTTTGGTTACTGTAGCCATGTAGTATAGTTTGAAGTCAGACAGCATGATGCCTCCAGCTTTGTTCTGTTTGCTTAGGATTGTCTTGGCAATGCAGGCTCTCTTTTGGTTCCATATGAACTTTAAATTAGTTTTTTCCAATTCTGTGAAGAAACTCATTGGTAGCTTGATGGGGATGCCATTGAATCTATAGATTACCTTGGGCAGTATGGCCATTTTCATGATATTGATTCTTCCTATCCACGAGCATGGAATGTTCTTCCATTTGCTTGTGTCCTTTTTTATTTCACTGAGTAGTGGTTTGTAGTTCTCCTTGAAGAGGTCCTTCACATCCCTTGTAAGTTGGATTCTTAGGTATTTTATTCTCTTTGAAGCAATTTTGAATGGGAGCTCACTCATGATTTGGCTCTCTGTTTGTCTGTTATTGGTGTATAAGAATGCTTGCGATTTTTGCACAATGATTTTGTATCCTGAGACTTTGCTGAAGTTGCTTATCGGCTTAAGGAGATTTTGGGCTGAGACAATGGGATTTTCTAAATATACAATCATGTCATCTGCAAACAGGGACAATTTGAATTTCTCTTTTCCTAACTGAATACCCTTTATTTCTTTCTCCTGACTGATTGCTCTGGCCAGAACTTCCAACACTATGTTGAATAGGAGTGGTGAGAGAGGGTATGCTGTCTTGTGCCAGTTTTCAAAGGGATGCTTCCAATTTTTGCCTATTCCATATGATACTGGCTGTGGTTTTGTCATAAATAGCTCTCATTGTTTTGAGATACGTCCCATCAATACCTAGTTTATTGAGAGTTTTTAGCATGAGGGGCTGTTGAATTTTGTCAAAGGCCTTTTCTGCATCTATTTAGATAATCATGTGATTTTTGTCTTTGGTTCTTTTTATATGATGGATTACATTTATTGTGTTGCATATGTTGAATCAGCCTTGCATCCCAGGGATGAAGCCAACTTGATCACATTGGATGAGCTTTTTGATGTGCTGCTGGAGTCGATTTGCCTGTATTTTATTGAGGAGTTTTGCATTAATGGTCTATTCAGAGATTCAACTTCTTCCTAGTTTAGTCTTGGGAGGGTATATGTGTCTGGGAATTTATCAATCTATTCTAGATATTTTAGTTTATTTGTTTAGAGGTGTTTATAGTATTCCCCTATGGTAGTTTCTATTTCTGTGGGATCAGTGGTGATATCCCCTTTATCATTTTTATTGTGTCTATTTGATTTTTCTCTCTTTTCTTCTTTATTAGTCTTGCTAGTGGTCTATTTTGTTGATCTTTTCAAAAAACCAGCTCCTGGATTCATTGATTTTTTTGTAGGGATTTTTGTGTCTCTATGTCCTTCAGTTCTGCTCTGATCTTAGTTATTTCTTGCCTTCTGCTAGCCTTTGAATGTGTTTGCTCTTGCTTCTCTAGTTCTTTTAATTGTGATGTTACGATGTCGATTTTAGATCCTTCCTGCTTTCTCTTGTGGGCATTTAGTGCTATAAATTTCCCTCGACACACTGCTTTAAATGTATCCCAGCGATTCAGGTATGTTTTGTCTTTATTCTCATTGGTTTCTAATGACATCTTTTTATTTTTATTTTTTTTGTGGGAAAAATTCTCTATTTAATAAATGGTGCTGGAATAACTAACTAGTACTATGTAGAACACTTAAACTGAACCCCTTAATTACACCATATACAATGGTTGTCTCAACATAAAAACTTAAATGTAAAACATAACATTATAAGAAACCCTGCAAGATAACTTAAAAGCTACCGTTCTAGACATAGAAACCTGCAAACACTTGAAGATGAAGCTACCAAAAGCAATTGCAACAAAAGCAAAAGCTGATAAATGGGACCTATTTAAACTAAAGAACTTCTTCACAGCAAAGGAAACTATCAACAGAGTAAACAGACAACCTACAGAAGAAAAGAAAATATTTGCAAACTTTGCCTCTGACAAAGGTCTAATATCCAGAATTAATAAGAACTTAAACAAATTTACAAGAAAAAAATCCAAACCTCATTAAAAAGTAGGCAAAAAACATGAACAGATGCTTTTCAAAGGAAGACATACATGTGGCTAACAAGCATATGAAAAACAAAGCTGATCATTAAAGAAATTAAAAAGAAGCTGGCATGTTGTCTCATACCTGTAATCCCAGCACATTGGGAGGCTTAAGCAGGCAGATCATAAGGTCAGGAGTTCGAGACCAGCCTGTCCAATATGGTGAAACCTTGTCTCTAATAAAAATACAAATTTAGCCTGGCAGGGTGGTGGGCACCTGTAGTCCCAGCTACTCAGGAGGCTGAGACAGGTGAATCACTTAAACCTGGGAGGTGGAGGTTGCAATGAGCCGAAATCATGCCACTGTACTCCAGCCTGGGTGACAAAGCCAGGCTCCAACTCAAACAAAAAAAAAAAAAAAAAAAAAAAGAAATTAAAAGAAAAACCACAATGAGATACCAGCTCACATCAGTCAGAATGGTTATTTTAAAAAAGTCAAAAAATAACAGATGCTACCAAGGTCTCAGAGAAAAGGGAATGCTTATACTCGCTGGTGGGAGTGTAAATTAGTTCAACAACTGTAAAAATCAGTATAGCAATTCCTCACAGAACTAAAAAGAGAATTATCATTTGACTCAGGAACCTGATAATTGGGTATATACCCAAATAAATATAAATTGTTATAAAGACACATCTACATGCATGTTCATTGCAGCACTATTCACAATAGCAAAGACATGGACAGGATCAATGAGAGCTAAATTTCATAAATAGCTCTCATTGTTTTGAGGACAGGCCCTATCAATGGTAGACTGGATAAAGAAAATATGGTATGATCAGAAGCGGTGGCTCATGCCTGCAATCCCAGAGATTTGGAAGGCTGAGGCAGGTGGATTGCCTGAGCTTAGAAGTTTGAGACCGGCTTGAAAAAAATAGCAAAATCTTGTCTACATGGAAAATACAAAAAGAAAAAGTGGCCAGGCGTGGTAACGCACACTGTAGGCCCAGCTACTTGAGAGGATGAGGTAAGGGAGAATTGCTTGAGCCTGGGAGGCTGAGACTAAAGTAAGCCAAAATCACACCATGGCAATCTAGCCTGGGCAATAAGTGAACCCAGTGTCCAAAGATAAAATAAAATAAAAGATTTAGTAAAAAAACAAAATATGGCACAGAATATTCTGTGGCCATTATAAAGGAAAAAAAATCATGTCCTCTGCAATAACATCAATGAAGCCCATTAAAAAAAAAATCAGCTCTGATCTTAGTTATTTCTTGCCTTTTGCTAGCTTTTGAATGTGTTTGCTCTTGCTTCTCTAATCCTTTTAATTGTGATGTTAGGGTGTCAATTTTAGATCTTTCCTGCTTTCTCTTGTGGGCATTTAGTGCTATAAATTTCCTCTACACATTGATTTAAATGTGTCCCAGAGATTCTGGTATGTTGTATCTTTGTTCTCATTGGTTTCAAAGAACATCTTTATTTCTGCCTTCATTTCACTATGTACCCAGTAGTCATTCAGGAGCAGGTTGTTCAGTTTCCATGCAGTTGAGCAGTTTTGAATGAGTTTCTTAATCCTGATTTCTAGTTTGATTGTGCTGTGGTCTGAGAGACAGTTCGTTATACTTTCTGTTCTTGTACATTTGCTGAGGAGTGCTGTACTTCCAACTATGTGGTCAGTTTTGGAATAAGTGTGATGTGGTGCTGAGAAGAATGTATATTCTGTTGATTTGGGGTGGAGAGTTCTATAGATGTCTATTAGGTCCACTTGGTGCAGAGATGAGTTCAATTCTTGGATATCCTTGTTAACTTTCTGTCTCATTGATCTGCCTAATGTTGACAGTAGGGTCTCAAAATCTCCCATTATTATTGTGTGGGAGTCTAAGCCTCTTTGTAGGTCTCTAAGGGCTTTCTTTATGAATTTGGATGCTCCTGTATTGGGTGCATGTATATTTAGGATAGCTAGCTCTCGTTGTTGAATTGATCCCTTTACCATTATGTAATGGCCTTCTTTGTCTCTTTTGATCTTTGTGTATTTAAAATCTATTTTATCAGAGACCAGGATTGCAACCCCTGCTTTTTTTGTTTTGTTTTGTTTTCCATTTGCTTGGTAGATCTTCCTCCATTCCTTAATTTTGAGCCTATGTGTGTCTCTGTACGTGAGATGGGTCTCCCGAATACAGCACACTGATGGGTCTTGACTTTTTATCCAATTTGCCATTCTATGTCTTTTAATTGGGGCATTTAGCCCATTTACATTTAAGGTTAATATTGTTATGTGTGAATTTGATCCTGTCATTATGATGTTAGTTGGTTATTTTGCCTGTTAGTTGATGCAGTTTCTTCCTAGCATCAAAGGTCTTTACAATTTGACATGTTTTGACAGTAGCTGGTACTGCTTTTCCTTTCCATGTTTAGTGCTTCCTTTAGGAGCTCTTGTAAGGCAGGACGGGTGGTGACAAAATCTCTCAGGATTTGCTTGTCTGTAAAGGATTTTATTTCTCCTTCACATATGAAGCTTAGTTGTATTGAATATGAAATTCTGGGTTGAAAATTCTTTCCTTTAAGAATATTGAATATGGCTTGCAGAGTTTCTGCCGAGAGATCCACTGTTAGTCTGATGGACTTCTCTTTGTGGGTAATCTGACCTTTCTCTCTGGCTACCCTTAACATTTTTTCCTTAATTTCAACCTTGGTGAATCTGACAATTGTGTGTCTTGGAGTTGCTCTTCTCTAAGAGTGTCTTTGTGGTGTCTCTGTATTTCCTGAATTTGAATGTTGGCCTGCCTTCCTAGGTTGGGGAAGTTCTCCTGGATAATATCCAGAAGAGTGTCTTCCAACTTGGTTCCATTCCCCCCATCACTTTAAGGTATACCAGTTAATCGTAGATTTACTCTTTTCACATAGTCCCATATTTCTTGGATGCTTTGTTCATTTCTGTTCACTCTTTTTTTCTCTAAACTTCTCTTCTGACTTCATTTCATTAATTTTATGTTCAATCACTGATACCCTTTCTTCTACTTGATCGAATCGGCTACTGACACTTGTGCATGCATCATGTTGTTCTTGTGCCATGATTTTCAACTCCATCAGGTCATTTAAGGTCTTCTCTCCACTGTTTATTCTAGTTAGCCATTTGTCTAATCTTTTTTCAAGGTTTTTAGCTTCCTTGCAATGGGTTCGAACATCCTCTTTTAGCTCAAAGAGGTTTGTTATTACTGATCTTCCAAAGCCTACTCCTGTCAACTTGTCAAAGTCATTCTCCATTCAGCTTTGTTCCATTGCTGGTGAGGAGCTGTGATCCTTTGGAGGAGAAGAGGTGCTCTGGTTTTTAGAATTTTCAGCTTTTGTGCTCTGGTTTCTCCCCATCTTTGTGATTTTATCTACCTTTGGTCTTTGGTGATGGTGACCTACAGATGGGGTTTTAGCGTGGATGTCCTTTTTGTTGATGTTGATGCTATTCCTTTCATTTGTTAGTTTTCCTTCTAACAGTCAGAACCCTCAGCTGTAGGTCTGTTGGAGTTTGCTGGAGTTTCACTCCAGACCCTGTTTGCCTGGGTGTCACCAGCAGAGGCTGCAGAACAGCAAATGTTGCTGCCTGATCCTTACTCTGAAAACTTCATCGCAGAGGGGCATCTGGCTGTATGAGGTGTCAGTCGGCCCCTACTGGGAGGTGTCTCTCAGTTAGGCTACTTGGGGGACAGGGACCCACTTGAGTAGGCAGTCTGTCCGTTCTCAGATCTCAAACTCTGTGCTGGGAGAACCACTACTCTCTTCAAAGCTGTCAGACAGGGACTTTTAAATCTGCAGAAATTTCTGCTGCCTTTTGTTTAGCTATGCCCTGCCCCCAGAGGTGGAGTCTGCAGAGGCAGGCAGGCCTCCCTGAACTGCAGTGGGCTCCACCCAGTTCGAGCTTCCTGGCCACTTTGTTTACCTAGTCAAGCTTCAGCAATGGCAGACGCCTCTCCCCCAGCCTCGCTGCTGCCTTACAGTTCAATCTCGGACTGCTGTTCTAGGAGTGAAAAATGCTCTGTGGGCATGGGACCTGCCGAGCCCGGAGTGGGATATAATCTCCTGGTGTTCCATTTGCTAACACTGTTGGAAAAGTGCAGTAGTAGGGCAGGAGTGTCCCAAGTTTTCAGGTACTGTCTGTCACGGCTTCCCTTGGCTAGGAAAGGGAATTCCCTGACTCCTTGCACTTCCTGGGTGTGGTGATGCCCTGCCCTGCTTCGGCTCACACTCTATGGGCTGCACCCACTCTCCAACCAGTCCCAGTGGGATGAACCTGGTACCTAAGTTGGAAATGCAGAAATCACCTGTCTTCTGCGTCGCTCATGCTGGGAGCTGTAGACTGGAGCTGTTCCTATTCAACCATATTGGAACACACACTATGGTAATCAAGATTTTAATAAACTTTGTTTTGAAAATAGTTTTAGATTTACAGAATGTTTGCAAAGAACGTGTAGAGTTTCCCTATAAGTTGCACCCAGTTCCCTCTATTATGAAAAAAGTACATTAGTATTGGACATTCGTTAGTTTTTTCTATTTGATACATTAGTAAATAAAATTCATTCTTTATTGGGATTTCTTTCCTTTTTATCCCCCTTTTTTTCTATTTCAGGATACTACATTCCATTTAGTCATGTGTTTTGGGAAAAAAGATAACAGGTTAAGTACAATTTTTATCATATGATATCAAAGATACACAAATTATCAACGTGGCTTCCATGCTTGATATTGAGCTTGATCACTTGGTGGAGGTAATGTTTGCCCTGTTTCTCACCAAAATCCACCAGCTTTTGCATAGTATACTCATTCAAAGGAAGTCAATGTGCACAGCCTGAACTTAAGGAGTGGAGAGTTATGCCTCACCTTCTTGAGATGAAGTATCCAAACAAACTACTTAAAATTATTCTACAGAAGAGATTCTTGTTTTTTTCCCCATTTTCAAAATTTATTCAATGATCTATTTCTATCTGTGTGAATTAATGAATATTTATTTCAAACTTTGGTAATAATCCATTAGCACTTTTTTCATGTTGTTGCTTAGGTTGCTTCAGCTTTGACCATTGGGACTTTTAGTGGGCTCTTGTGTCCATTAGACATATTCCGTTATTGTGTGTGCATGTGTGTGTGCACCCCAGCACTTCTTTCCTTCCTTCCACAATGGGCTGCTCCAGGCTCATCTTGTATATTTCTTGTTCAACCTTAGAATCTACCATTTCTCCAAGGACACTGATTTCTATTTATTGGAGAACGGTTTTAGATCTGAGACCTAGGTGCATAAGCTCATCGTTGCTGGGGTTTCATAGCTTCTAAGCCTTCTCAGGTGATAGAGCAAAAAAATATCTGAGTGTACACTAATCTGCACATTTACGTGTGCCTATAAAGATGTTCATATGTAAATACCTGTATCTATATTTGGCTAAGTGTGAATTCATACTGATGTCTTCAATTCTAATTAATTGATTATCATTAGGATCATTCTAATCTCTTCTCTTCTTATCTATGAAATCCCTCTCCAACAATAAGAAACTTCACACCATTATTTGCCATCTATTAACTTCATTGTGAAATTCCAGGATACACGTATTGGAATACCAAAATTGCTAACCATAGACCTGGAAATAACTTTATCATTGGAAATACAATGCCTATGCAGTGTCTTTTGCCTTACTTTCATGGATTCCATTTATTTCCAAATTTAACCAATCAGATTTTCTTTCCTATTTTCTTCAAGAACAGCATACTTTTCATGGTGAACCTAGTTGAATGCTGTGATTTGCATTTTTATTATCAAAATAATGTATACATACTCTTCGGAATTTTTTCTTTGCAATGTATCATTGTCAAAATCCAATATATTCTTTATAACTGTTTTTAAAAATAATTTATTTTATTTATTTCTGTTTTAGAGATGGGATCTCACTGTATTGCTCAGGCAATTGCTACAGCAGCTATTCACTTTGTGATCATAGTGTGCTGTAGCTTTAAACTTCTGGGCTCTACCAATTCTCCTGCCTCAGCCTCTTCAGCAGTTAGGGCTATAGGCATGTACCACTATGTCAGACACATAATTCTTTTTAAATGTCTGCCTAGAAATCTGTTTTTGATGCACATATATGTGTGTGTATGTGCATATGTGTGTGTGCATATATTGAATATGTATATATACTTTCCTTTGTAATTTTATGTTAAATGGATACAGCAGGATAGGTGAGTACACATGCACTTTTATCTCCGTCATAACAATGAGAATGGGCACAAGTGTCAGTAAAATGCAGTTAGATAAAAATTGTAGTGATCTCTGGGTGATCATAAACACATTTTTCAAGAACATTTTTAATTTTAAAACTTTTCTATATTGAGTATATATTATATTTAAATATGAAACAAAAATTATGAAATAAATAAAGTATATTAAATATAGACATTTCTCTCTATGTGTTTCTCTGTATTTATTTCCCTTGACATGTTTTTTCAATTTCTTCAATTTCACTTATTTTTTAGTGTTCCAGTAGTTACTTAAATATTATATTATTGTTTTCTAAATGAAACTTAATTTGCATTGTTGCATAGTGAGTGAGATAACAATACCCATGCACCAGCTGAAAGCTGCATAATATCTTGTCTCTAAAACCTTTTGCCAGTTTGATAATAATATTAATATTAAAGTTAGATCTAGGCTGGTTCTGTAGTTTTACAATTACAAATTGTGATGCTATAAACATGTGTCGGCAAGTGTCTTTTTCATATAATGACTTATTTTCCTCTGAGTAGATACCCAGTAGTGGAATTGCTGGATCAAATGGTAGTTCTACTTTTAGTCCTTTAAGCAATCTCCATACTATTTTTCCTAGTGGTTGTACTAGCTTACATTCCTACCAGCAGTGTGAAAGTGTTCCCTTTTTAACACATCCATGCCAACATCTATTATTTTTTGCCTTTTTAATTATTGGAATTCATGCAGGAGTAAGGTGGTATTTCATTGTGGTTATAATTTGCATTTCCCTGATAATTAGTGATAACTTTTTCATATGTTTGTTGGCCATTTGTGTATCTTCCCTTGAGAATTGTCTATTCATGTCCTTTACCCACTTCTTGATGGAATTATTGGTTTTTATCTTGCTGATTTGTTTGAGTTCCTTGTAGATTCTGGATATTAGTCCTTCGTCAGGTATATAGTTTGTGAATATTTCCTCCCATTCTGTGGTTGTCTGTTTACTCTGTTGAATATTTCTTTTGTTGTGCAGAGTTTTTTTAGTTTAATTAGGTCATATCTATTTATTTTTATTTTTGTTGCATTTGCTTTTGGGTTCGTGGTCATGAACTCTTTGCTGAGGCCAATGTTTAGAAGAATTTTTCTGATATGATCATATGGAATGTTTATGATTTCAGGTCTTAGATTTAAACCTTTGATCCATCTTGAGTTGATTTTTGTATAAGGTGAGATACGAGAATCTAGTTTCATTCTCCTACATGTGGCTTGATACAACATGGAATATTACTCAGTCATAAAAAGAAATGAAATAACAGCATTCACAGCAACCTGGGTGGAGTTGGACACCATTATTCCAAATGAAGTGACTCAGGAATGGAAAACCAAACATTGTATGTTCTTACTTGCAAGTGGGAGCTAAGCTATGAGGATGCAAAGACATAAGAATGATATAATGGACCATAGGGTCTTCAGGGTAGAAGGATAAAAGACTACAAATTGGGTACAGTGTACAATGCTTGGGTGATGGGTAAACCAGAATCTCAGAAATCACACCTAAAGAATTTATGCATATAACCAAACACCACCTGTTCCCCCAAAACTATTGAAATAATAATAATATTAAAAGGAAATAGATAGAAATAGAATAAATTTAAATCTCTTTATTTATAATCATGTTAATTTTGGACATTATTGCTTTCTATTTTTCGTATCTTTTGCAATTATATTTCTAAGTTTTTGTTTAACACAACCAACTTTTATAGAATAAAAATCAGTCATTTTGTATTATTATTTTTAATTGACATAATGATTATACATAATGATAAGGTACAGTATTATATTTCCATACATGTATGCAATCAGTAGTGATCAGTTCAGGGCAATTGGCATATCCATCACCTCAAACACTTATCACTTTTTTCCTTTGACATACATTTTCATAATATTTTCAGATAGGAAACTAGTTTTCTGAATTATATATTTCCATTATTTTTGTAATCTGTGATATCTCTGAATTATCATATTTAAGTTGCTGTGTTGGTTACTTTTAGCTTTAAATTAGAAATCTTGAAACACACTTACTATTAAGTAGAACTTGGGTGGAATTTTTATTTCCTTATTGAGTGTTTGGGTCAGGCGTTCTTTCATTCCAGGTGTTTATGTTTTACTGATGAAATAAAATGCATGTAGTATTTGATGCTAATTTGAAGCTGACCTCTACAAACTTAGTTTGCATTGGCAATAATTCATGTAATGGATTTCTCAACTAATCAGACACAATTAATTTATAGTCTTTGGTGCAGAAAGAAATTCCAAGCAACATGAGCAGCCAGTCTCTTTATAATCGTGCACTTTCAGTGCACAGCAGTAACTCACAATCAATAGGTAGTCACATCTGATTAGCATCTCAAATTTAGAGAGTGCACTGTCTCAATCTCAGAGTTCTTAGTAAATGGGAATGCATCTTAGAGTTGGAAAGTGTGCGATTTTGGCCTGTGTTAACCAACATTCCCCATTCTAAATCAAATTATCAATCCAACAAATGTGTAATTTCTAAGAACTGGATACCTTACTCAAAGTTCCAGAGCTTTCAAACGAACATGGAGAGAGTTTTCTCCTTCGGGTTCACTCTTATTCTCTTTAAAATTATGTCAGTCACAGTTCTCAGCTGATCATCTATGTATCTGTACAGATGGATTATTTTGAGGTGTAGCCTACCAGATTCTTCAGCTCATCTCCAACGAACTTGTCTTCCTTCCTGCTTCAGCCACCCATTCCAGCAGTTATACCCTGAGACTTTATCATTACCTACTCAAGTCTCCCTCCCCGAATATTTCTAAAATTTCACTGTCTTCCTAGTGAATCCTGCCTTTTCATATCACCTTCTCACGTACTGAAAATCTGTCAAAAGTTTGGCTCCAAATACACAGTCTTCGATGTACTAATCTTGCCACAATTTACTAACAACCCCATTTGTTCTGTATGTTCCACTTAGTTTATCCAGTTTAAATTAGCTGGTCATTCCTTATACCCTTTCCCTTGCTTGCCATCAAGACTACCTTTACCGCCTTGAAAGGGCAATAAAAACTCTGGTTAAATTCCTACCTTGACAACCTCATTTCCTGTGCCCTGAAAGCTACTGTGACTGGAGAAAAATGTGTAACCATACTGAAAGGTAACCTTTTCAGTTCCCAGTCCCTGTGTTGCATGTAGTCATTCATTCTATCCAGCAATTGTGCTACCTTTCTCTACCCCTTTCTCAAAACTTTGTATCTTGTCGGTTTTTCTCTAACCTACAACACTGCTTCCCCCATTCATATTCAGTTGATATCCTTACTTTCTCTTTCACTGGGAAAGTGCGTTTCTTATATCTTCCTAGATGAGTTCCCACATATTCCAGCTTCTCTCTTGTTATTGGTGGTTAAACATTTCTCACTCCAGTTAAGACCGAGCCCTCAGGGGGAGGATTTGTCTATCTGTTCACCTCTTTCAATCTATCCTCAGCACCACAAACAGAGGAATAATGTTAATTAAAAAATCAGATCATGTTGCTATCTCACCTCATTGGTGAATGACTATAGAAACAATTGTTGTTTATTCCCCAATAATCAATTTCCCCTGAAACCCTAGCAACATAATTACTAGCACTTTACCTTAATTGCTCACTACCATGGATACCCCCAACATCGCTTACTCATCAGAACCGTTCTGCTTCTGAAATAAAAATAAAAGTTAGATTCTCTAATCTTAGCACAGCATGATATAGATAGATATAGATATATAGTTTCATTCCTTTTGCCCCATTCAAATAATTATGGAGATTCCCAACATCTGACTCATCTTTTTCTTTAAATTAGGACCTTTGATCATTTTCTAGTAGAGTGTTGACAAAACTTCCATTCCGGTGCATATGACCGCATTCCTCAAAATATTGATTTTTTGGGGGGAGCATTTCACGTAAAAGCCTAGATTTATGCAACTATAAACTTATGATGACTATTTCAGCTGGGCCACTCCGTTACTCAATAACTTTTACTTTGGGAGTCAGTTTTCTTCCTGTCTTCTGCCTGTGCTACACACCTTTATTCCTCACATTCAAACATTTCATCCTTATTCTTAGCAATGATCTTCATTTCTCTGCAATGAAAACAGAATCTTTAGGCAAAAGCTTTTAAAACTAGGCCAGGTGTGGTGGTTCACACCTATAATTCCAGAACTCTGGGAGTCTGAGGTGGGTGGATCACTTGAGCCCAGGAGTTCAAGACCAGCCTGGGCAAAATGGAGAAACCCTGTCTCCACAAAAAATACAAAAAATAGCTGGAGGTGGTGGTGCTCGTCTGTGGTCCCAGTTACCCAGCTACTTGGAGCCTGAGGCAGGAGGATTGCTTGATCCAAGGGAAGCAAGGTTGCAGTGAGCCATGATTGTGCCACTGCACTCCAGCTTCCAGCCTGGGCAACAGAGTGAGACTCTCTCTCTCTTTCTCTCTCTCTCTCTCTCTCTCTCTCATACACACACACACACACACAAACTTCCAAAACTACATTATTACCTACAAATGTATGTTTAAATGTCTCCTTCTCCTATGTTACTGATAGAGGTATTTCTTGTGCAAGACTAATCCTTTCCTCTTTAGATTGTGTCTAACACACCTTCCTAAGTAGACTGAAGCCCCAGCTCTTGTTGCAACACATTTTTGGTGCTAACTTCTTTTCACCAATCTGTCTTCAACTTGTCCCTTACATTTTAGCAGTTCCTCCACTCTCTGGCAAATGCCCTTTTCTTTCCTTACTGGTTTTCTCTGTAATCAGTGTCTCCAATGTCTTCAGTTTCATTACCATCCGTAAGTAATTCCCCCCACACCAATATATACTTACAGCCACCATCTCCCTGGAGCTTCGGGCTTATGTATCACAGCTCCCCAGTAGACTTTCATATGTGGATGACTCACATCCACCTTAACCCATTCAAAGGTTGAATCTACAAGATTCAGCTTCATTTTATTTCATAGGTTTTCTCCAATCATTTTATCCTCTGCTTAAATTGCCCAGATAGACCAAAATATCTGTTTAGTTTTTGGGTAACTAAACAGGTTCATTTTATTTCATAGGTTTTCTCCAATCATTTTATCCTCTGCTTAAATTGCCCGGATAGATCAAAATATCTGTTTAGTTTTTGGGTAACTAAACAGGTTCATTTTATTTCATAGGTTTTCTCCAATCATTTTATCCTCTGCTTAAATTGCCCGGATAGATCAAAATATCTGTTTAGTTTTTGGGTAAGTCATGTTTTCATTTGCTCTTGCAATTGATTTTTACAGTTATATCTGTCTACTCCTCTGACCTCTTCTAGGTCCCTCCGGGTCACAATCAGACATTTTTCCCTGAGTAGCATTTACATATACATGGATTCTATACTTCTTCCCATTCTGTGTTTCTCTAGCTCCTGGTACCCCCTCCAGGCTCCATTTATCTTATTGTTTTGTTTGAATAATTGTCTGTTTAACTGACAATATTATTAATTTCACCGAAATCGAGATAAATGTCTCTTTCTATATCATTTTTATCTTTACAAATTGATAAAGAGAAGATACCCAATAATAGTTAGTAAAATAAATTAACTGTTTCCTTCTCAGGTAGTAAATATAGAATATGTTAATATAAAGAGACATTTTATTCTTCTTAAATATTTAAATAACTTATAGTTTTGCAGTATAGCATCATGATTAGAAAGCAGAAGTTATAAAGAAGAAAAAAAAATCATTTGAATACCCTGAAGACATTCTAAAAGTCAGAAATGTCTAGACATAGAATGTCAAAGCCTAAGAGGATGGAAATCCCGCCCATCCAAGGCTGCACGCCGACCATGGAGGAATCATGTAGAGGCAATTCATTTATGTAGTGAGTTGTATTAGGATTCCACAAAAATGTGCTGCATTATGAACACTTTGAAGACACTGGAAAAGGTTTGAGAGTCACATATATTATTCAAAACCTGCATTCAATTTTGCCAGGGGTAACAGTGAGATCTTAATCTGCAGGGGGGAGAAATGGTGTCAGCACCTGTTGTTGGTCTACACTAATATTCATTTCCCCCAGTTCTGAATCCGTCTGTTGGCATTAGTAGGAATAAGAACAAACACGTGGTTAAGCTTGCAGTAAGACATCTCAGAGACACCACGATTCAATCATGATCTCCAAACTCTGGGGATTGTTTCTGAGGGTATCTTAATGTTTCTAAGAGAATGAAGAATATAAATTTAGAAGCAGGACCTGCTTCCTAGGATGCCACTAATACAGTCACATAGAGCGTGTGCTAGGGGCTTAATGTTCTGTGGTTGCTGTCCTGAAACTCTTAGTAGTTTTATCACTGAATTTGTGTTTCATAAGATATGTCTGATAGAACAATAACACACGTATGAGGGGCTTTGTGTTTCAGCCACACGCAGTCCCAGCTCTCACTGCCTCCTTGCCCACTGAGCTCCCTCCCTTTGCCCCTGCACCATAACCACAACTACCCCCCAACTGAAACCGTTATCAGGAAGTCTTAGGTGTGTAGATGTGGATGAGTACATTCTGCTGTCACCCTCTGTTCCTTGGTGAATACTTGAACTCAGGGGAGGGTTGGGTCATCTCTGTGCTGAACAAATCAGTGACCATCCCATTTGTGGCTTACAAGGTCATGGTGCCTTTGCTGGACAAATCTGCAATGGCCTTTCACCCACCTGCAATTTAGGTACTGAGCGTATCAGGCAGAGAGGTTACAGGGAGGTTGCAATGCCTTGGGTGGCACCTGTCCCCCATGGGTTGGGAAGGTAGGCTCTGGGAAGGGATGTTAATGTCCTCTTCCTCAGCTGGTGTCCTGACTTTTCATTTTGCTCTGGGCCCCACAAATTACGTAGAAAGTATTATCTGGAAGTCAAACACATATTCATTAAAAAGGAGCTTCTAAGCTCCTTTTTAAAAGGGAGCCTCTAAACTCCCTTTTAAAAGGGAGCAAGTTAATGATAGTGGAAGTGTGATATTTTTTCTATAAATGCTACATATATGTATCTGTGTTTACATTTAATGAAAGATTTTCATACAGATAAGCTTGGAAAGATAAAAGGAAATTTTGAAAAATTTAAGACAAGGATAGATTCTATAAGGAAATAAATAGTTAAGCATCAGAAATGTGAGGTACTTTCATGCTTGAGTTTAAGTATGTATTTTTAAAGTCTTTTATAGCCAAACATCCTTAAGGAATCTGTGGTACCTTTATACTGTGATTCTAGTCTGTCTCTTTCTGTTAACATATTTATGTTTTCTTAATTTTGAAGTCCTATAATAACACAATGCATAGAGTAATTGGATATATGACTTTTGCTACTTCAAGTCTCTAAAAGATTATTCAGGTACATAAAGTAAGTTGCTGTCTTCAATTTGGCAGGACTAGTATGATAAACTCTAGCTTGTTGAGTCTGTTTCAAAAATCCAACTTCCAAGCTCTGTGGTGACTGGTAAAACATCCACCAAAGTTCTTTTCCTGGACAGAGAATCCTATTCTGACATTCATTTACCCAGAAAACCCTTGCTGCCTTGAGTGCTGCCTGTGACAGCAATCAACAAGTTACAAAGATTTTATCCAAATCAGGGTTAGATAACTGGGCTTGGGACAGTTTAGTTCATGTGGATATAAACTCTCCTATCATTTTAATACCACTATCCTTCTGAAGTTACGGTCTACAGAGGTATGAAACTATGAAATGAGAAGGCAAACATAGGTTAACCAAAACTCTCAATAAAGATAATACTATACTAAATCATCTTTGAATTTAGAAGTAATTAAGATATATAGCAGAGATACATTAAAAGATAATAATAAATGTTAAAATAATAAAATTATAGAAAGAGACGCTTGAGCACTCAACAATAACAAAAAGCCAACATCATATGGTATCTTGGCATCAACTTCTAAGCTAATAACCCTCTACTCTTCCACACAGATAAGTAAATTATTTTAAATAGTATTTCTTTGCTTTCAATCCTTAGACAAATTTGACTGCTTCACACAAATATGGGGCAGGATTATTGACATGGTGTGGCTGTGTCCCCACCCAGATCTCATCTTGAATTGTAGTTCTCATAATCCTTACATTTTGTGAGAGGGACCCAGTGGGAGGTAATTTTATCATGGGGGTGGTTACCCTCATGCTGTTTTTCTGATCGTGAGTTCTTGTGAGATCTGATGGTTGTATAAGGGTCTTTCTCCTCTTTTACTCAGCATTTCTCCTTGCTGCCGTCATGTGAAGAACATGTTCTCTTCTTCTTCTTACATGATTGTAAGTTTCCTGAGACTTCCCCAGCACTGTGGAACTGTGTGTCAGTTAAACCTCTTTCTTTATAAATTACCCAATGTTGAGTATTTCTTCATAGCAGCATGAGAGTGGACTAATATAGTTCTCATAAACATCCTTCAGATAAGTTGGACAATTTCATTTTTCAGTGACTCTCATTCTTTCCAATTTTTTTCAGGGCTTTTCCAGGGCTTCTCTTACAGATTGGTGGGATTCACACTTCCTTCTTGACATTCAGATGTCCGCCTTCTTCTACTCTGGTTAAATTCCCCAGTATGTCTCCACTCATGTCTTTCTTCTTAAAACTGACCCCACATCCTTACTGTTCTGATGTCCCACACTCCAAATGTCACCCATTCACATGAATCTATCAAGGCACTGTAATTTTAACAGATTTTCCAGGAGTAAAAAATGGTAAATTATATCACATGCTTTTGAATCCTGAGTTAAATCTCCTCAGCTGAGTTCAGCTGCAGCTATGGGGAACAGTGTGCTAGAACTCAGCCTCAGACTGAAAGCATCCCACGTCACTGTCATTCTTTCCTAGTAATCATCTCCAGTCTTCTCGGAAACATGCTCAACTGACATACAAACATAGTCTGAAAATTGGAGGAGGGAACACTCTTGAGTACAATGCTTCATTCTCCTTTTCTTCATATGAATAATTCTTAGAGGCATTATTTCTAGCCACTATTAAGTTATGTGTATATGTGACCCACAGTCTGGTGTCACCTACCTCTATTGTACCACGGAGGCACACCAAGGTCACATTTGACTTCAGGTATTTGGAGGCACACTGAGAACCAAACCCAGATCTGGCTCAGAGATGGTTCTGCTCAATGTAAGTTGAATGATCTGATTATGAGCTGATGTACTAAGCCCCAGTCAAAGAAGAGGAGGTTTGGACATGAGAAATAATATTCCCAGAGGGTAAAATGGTGAGTGGTATGTAGTGATTGTCTACTTTGTATGGGGGCAACAAAGGTATTGTGATAAATATACACATGAACTTCTGAGCTGTGGCAAAGAGTTGGCCATTTAGTTAGGGTCCTGGAATGACCTAGACCAAAAGGTCTGAGATAAAGGCAAGAGGCCTGAGGACAGACCTAAAGAGTAGGTCCTTAGTGTGTAGTTATGAGGTCACAAGGCAAGGCCCTCAGGAGAACACTGCAGAGCAAGAATTTAACCATTAAGTAATCATCTCATACCGAGGATGTCAGCCAGACTCTATCCTTGGTCTCCCAGCACTTGGATATGTGCCCATAAAGAGAGTAGCTATTGGGGTGACAGATATAACACTTGGATCCTATAGGAAAGTTTCACTTTTACCAAGGCTGGCCTTGGCCGCCTGTGCCTGACTACTACTCTCTCTTGAGGAAACTAGATATTCACTCAGTGGCAGATTGAAGCCCTTCAACTCTAGATTTGCACACAATGAAATTCACAACTAGCCCACATATGTGGTTGGTGTTCTGTTTGAGTTTTCTCTGGTTTTACCCCTATCTGAAGGCCTACAGGATATCTGATATACTGACGGGGAATCCTACATAATATTGTCTGTGTCCACGAGATGGGTTTTATGCTGAAGGAAGTGGAGTGTTTTATACATAATCATAAGACCCACTGGCCCTGCTCTACTGCATTCACAGGAAGCAGCTGACCTCGCAGAGCATTGGAAAGGCCTATGGAAAGCTCTGCTAAGGTGACAGCACACGTTCCAGGTTGAAACCGTGCTTCCAGGATGTGGTGCATACATTCAGCCAACCCCCATATCCTAATGTGGATCTCCACAGTAAAAATGCACGGCGCCAGAAACGAAAAAGTGGAAGTTCGAGTGACCACTCTTAACTCTGCATCATCCCAGTGACTGACTTGAAGACTATTTTTTGCTTTCCTTCTCCACAACTCTTAATCTCTGCTGAATTAATCTCCAGAGGAGGAAATGTGCATAAAGGTAATTAGAAAATTTTCTACTATCTGGTTAATTTGGTGTTAGCATGATGGTAGACCAACAGGCACAGAAAATAACAATTAATTTAATTAAATAAAGACTTAGTATTGACGGTAATGAGAAATAGATAGATTCCTGAGCAGACAAGGATGTGTCCCTAGTGGGGTTCAATCTTCAGGCCAAGGACAGTCTGAAGCCTGAAAACTGAGAGGCCAGTTCTGGACACAGTCCATGACTGGAGTGAGAACTTCCATCCCCTTCTTATCCACTCTCTCTCTTTTGGTTCCTTCTGAATGATGCCTTTTAACCAATCAAATGGTGCCTTTTCCAAGCCTACTTATGGACCAATCAGCACACATTCCCCCATTCTAAGCCCATTAAATCCCCGGTATGAGCCTCACAGAGAGCAACCTCCTTTTGGGTTCTCTTTCAATACTGAGAGATTTCTTTCCGTCACTCAGTAAAATTCTACTCTGCCTTACTGGCTCTCCAGTGTCCGCATACCCTATTCCTCTTGGTCGTGGGCCAAGAACCCGGAACTCACTGAACTGCGGAAGCAAAAGAGCTGTTAAGCTCCTGCTTGCTGAGCTGGGAGTGGTGGGAGTGAAAGAGCTCTAAACACTCACTCCTGCTTGCGGAGCTATGGGAGAGAAAAAGCCACAACAGTGTGACAGGAGGGGCGATAAACCTCGATTATCACAAGGAACCAGTGTTGCTGCTATGTAATGTTATCTGAGAGAAATATCCAGTCAATCTTGGAAATCCATGGGTTCCACATCTGTGAATTCAAGCAAATGCAGACCTAAAAATTTGAAAAAAAAAAAAAAAAAACAACAATAAAATAATACAAATAAAACACAGTGTAACAACTGTTTATATAATACTTACATTTTATGCATAAATATATATATATAGAGAGAGAGAGAGAGAGAGAGAGAGAGAGAGTTTTCCTCCTTCTTGTACAAGATTAAGCATACTATGCACACTGAGTTTCACTTAACTATGTAACTTGGAAATCACTGTGTATCAGATATAGGTAGCTTCCCTGTTTGTTTTTATAACTAAATACATGTAACATAAATATTCTTTTTTCCCCAATCTCTAACTATCACAGACAATGCCACAATTAATCATATTGTACATGTACCAAAGTTGTACTTCAAGTCCATGTTTAGAATAGAATTTTAGGAAAAGAATTGTCGGGACAAATACATACATAGTTATGCCAGATATTTGCACAATGTTTCTTTAATGAGAACTGTACTATTTTGCATTTCTAATATCAATGTATTAAAATTGATTTTCTATATCCTCTACTCATCAGTTCATTCTCAAGCCTGTAATCCCGGCACTTCGGGAGGCCGAGGCGGGTGGATCACCAGGTCAGGAGATGGAGACCATTCTGGCTAACCTGGTGAAACCCGTCTCTACTAAACATACAAAAAATTAGCCAGGTATGGTGTCACATGCCTGTAATCCTAGGTACTTGGGAGGCTGAGGCAGGAGAATCGCTTGAACCTGGAAGGTGGAAGTTGCAGTGAGCTGAGATCATGCCAGTGCACTCCAGCTTGGGTGACAGAGCAAGACTCCATTTCAAAAAAATAAAAATAAAATAAAAAATGAAAAATATTCTGTTTAATCCGGGAGCATATCTACATATTTGTATTCTGAACTAGGTAATATTTACACCCTTCCACTTCATTTAACAAAATTATTTTAAGTAATCTTGAAATGCATAATACAAATGGACAGAAAAAATGCAAATGGTGAATCTTTCATTTCATAGAAATTTGTATATAAAGTAAAGTCACTTAAATAATGTAAAAACACAATAAAATAATACAAATGTGAATAATTTAAAATGATAATTTAAATTTTATTAGTGCATTTTAAACAAAGTAGCCAAGTGTACCTACATTTTGGTTTGTCACAATAGTGAATAATACATTTACCACTTCTGTTAAATTTTAACTTCTGGAAATGTGTTACTGGCTTAGTCAAAATTGAGGATTTCTTTTTTTTCTTTTTTTTTTTTGCATTTTCTTGTTCTATACACAGTATAGTCAGAATAGCAATATTGTTTATTTCTTAGCAGATTAACACTTTTACATTCATTCATTTTTACTTTTAATATTTTCTTTCCATAAAACAACAGATATGCAAATTTTAGAAAAAGTATTAAACATAAGGATACTTTTGTAAAGGGCTCATACAGTACAATTTCACAGCAAATTCCAGAAATGGAGATATTACCCATTACCTTTTTACTGGGAAGATTATTGCAGGTGTCGTATACCTCCATAGTCAGGACATTTTAAACACAAATTAAAATAGCAAATCATTTTGTATACTGTGATGCATTTGGTGTAATTTGAGTTATTTTGGATTGTATTTGTAACTAGTCTGCTATCATTAATTGTACCATATATATGTACATACACAAACACAAATACACACACACACATACACAAGTACCGACAGGGGCTGAAGGCAAAGCTGGTTATTTCAGATGCCTCTTACTAACTTGAGCAAAGTTTGCAGCTCAATCTGCATTTATAGGGAGCTAGCAGTATAACTGAGAGGTCCCCATGTTAATTTCCACACAATGTTTATTAAAGGATAAGTAATAAAAATGTGGAACTTTAAAGCTTTAATGAATATTAATAAAACTCAACAATAATCATAGTAATTGTTCAAAACTTAGCTCAACACATAATTTTGGGGGAAAAGAATCATCAGTGACATCATTTAGAAAGACCAGCCCTCAGTTATCAGGAAAAGCAGATAACTTTCTCATTGGTTTTATGACTGTTTTTATAGTAACTACTGACAATGAGCTTCCTCAATAACTTATGCACAGGTGTAGATTTTGCCTGTGACCTGGGGTACAGAGCTAATCCCATGACTCAGAGTTTTCACATTCAAATGTTTAAAGCCCCAACTGTGTTATTTATATATGTTAACAACTTACTATTTGTTAAATTATCTCTCTGGATCAAAAGGTTACTATCCTTGCCCTCATGTAAATAGCCTTAGGCCTCCTATCTTCATTAATCTTACATACATAATTGATTCCTATGTAATATACATTGTATTTGAAGCTTCAGTTATTCTTGTGCAAAATAAAGGCCAGGTCAAATTGGCTCTCCCAGCTTCCTCAGCAACTTAACTGTCTGTGTACCTGTGCTTCATGAAGAGAGATGATGAAGATAATCACATTCACTGCTTCTTCCTCATACACCAAATTATATCAAAGTTGTATCACACCAGAAAGAGGCCAGGTCCTATGTCTGACTGGTTTGTGATTGCTTAGTTAAGTCTTGGGTTGAACTTTACTTTATTGGATAGGGGATATGTTTGTGCACCCAAAAGTACATGAGACAGATTTCCATCGATTTAGGAAGTTTATTTTGTCAAGGTTAAAGACACCCCTCTAACATAGCCTCAGGAGGTCCTAACGACATGTGCCCAAGGTAGTCGGGGCACAGCTTGGTTTTATACATTTTAGGGAGATATAAGACATCAATCAATGTGTGTAAGATGTACATTAGTTTGGTCTGGAAAGTCCCCACACTTGGAGTTGTGGGGACTTTCAGACTGAGGTAGAGAGAGACAAAAGGTTGCATTCTTTTGTCTTTGATCAGCCTTTCACTGAATACATGATTTACATATGAGAGGAGGGTAGAGGCTTAATCACATGTCTTAGTTTGGATTAGTGAAACAGTCGGGCAGAGGAAGCAATCAGATGTGCATTTGTCTCATACAAGCAGAGGGATGACTTCCAGTTCTGTCTTTTGTCCACAAGAAATTTTCTTATGGCAAATTTTGAGGGAGGTATGCAGTTTGTGTGTGTGTGTGTGTGTGTGTTGTTGTTGTTGTTGTTGTTTTATTTTTGTAGCTATCTTATTTAGGAATAAAACGGAGAGCAAATTTGCTTGAGGCAGGTCTCAGCCTTACTTCCCTTTGGCTTAGGGATTTGGGGGGTCCCAAGATTTCTTTGCCTTTCACACATTAATCTTAGGAGAACCAGAGAACAACACTCCATTGTAAGATAATGAGACAGTCCCTTCAATCTAGGCGAGAAGCATGTCCAATCTGCAGTGACTGACAGGAGGGTTTAGTTGGTGGAGTTGGGTTGCCCATGGCTGCCTGTGAGGCAGGAGAATAGGGTCTGGAGGCAGGAAACCTGAGGCTGATTCACGCTGACTTCCTAGAACTAAATCAAAAGGAAAACCCCCCACTTTCCACACCTAAGTAACAAAAGGACTTGAGGCTAATCCAGAAAATTTGAAGTATCTCTGACTGGTTGCTTTTCACAGTCAATCAGATGCTTGTGTAGGGTGTAACCTTTGTAACTTCAGTTCAGCCTCTGATTGGTTGCTTTCCACAACCAAAAGACTGATTGCCGGCCACTATATAATTTACACAGGGTATATGTAAATGAGTAACTGAGTAACCAATGGGAAACTTCTGGAGGATATTTAGAAATCAGAAAATTCTGTGAGGGAGCTCTTGAACCCCTGTGCTTAGACCTGCTCCCACACTGTGGAATGTACTTTCATTTTCAGTAAATGTCTACTTTTATTGCTTCATTCTTTCCTTGTTTTGTTTGTGCATTTTGTCCAATTCTTTGTTTAAGAGCTAAGACTCTGGACACCCTCCATTGGTAACACTAGAAGGTTGGTCAGGATTCAACCAACCTCTGTAGCATAAAATAGGACAAGCAAACCAGCATTTAGAGGTACTAGCAATGACCAATTTCAAGCTCAAGAAAGGTGGGTGTGGAGGGGTTGGCCATGTTTTCAGCTCTACTAGAGAACTACAAGGACAACTGATGCAGGGAGAAGAATGACCCCTTCTCTAGGCCACCACATGCTTTGGCTGTTTAACAGCACATGCCCGTGGCCAGGAGAGTGAGAATGTCGTAAGCAGTCTGAACATTAGAGGAGCCAGGCAGTAAGAAGAAAGAAATTGCAAAGGCTTCTATGAAGTTCACAAATGACTAAAAAGTCTGAGAAACTCTCAGAAATAGCTGGGAGACACTCAGATGAGCTAAATCATAGCAGACTATGAACTAATTTTTGATTCGTACCCAATTACTGTTTTACATTTGCATCTAAACTAAAATGCATTTTGTTTTAAATTAACAGGAGGATAACCCAGCTGCAAATTCAGTAGTTAATTGTGTCATTTCTTCACACCACCTATAAAGAGGCTGGGATAATCATTGCTTCACTTTTAGTCTATTTTCAAAGTATTTTGCTTTTAAACTGCATAATATCCCCCACTTTGCTTATTCCTTTAGTGCCACCAATTCCAGTCCCCAATTGTAGCATATCAAGAAAACTATAAACTCTGCCTCTCTGTATACTCCACCTAAACAACCAATTCAAATTAAATTGTACATCACTGGGAGTATAGTAGAGATTCTCCTTTCCTTTGCTTTTGTTTTGTTTTGTTTTTTGTTTGTTTGTTTTGTTTTGTTTTTTGATACAAGGTATCTCTCTGTTGTTCAGGCTAGAGTGCAGTAGGATGATCATGGCTCACTGCAGCCTCAGCCTCCTGGGCTAAAGTGATCTTTTTGCCTCAGCCTCCTGAATAGCTGGACTACAGGTGCATGCCACCACATCCAGCTAATATTTGTACTTTTTGTAGAGATAGGGTTTCCCCATGCTGCCTAGGATGGTCTCAAACTCCTGGGCTCAAACGATTTGCCTGCTTCCACCTTCCAAAGTGCTGGGATTACAGGGATGAGCCACTGCACCTGGCTGAGATTCTTTTCTGAAGTACATTTGCACAATGTCACACAATGTCAAACACAAAGTCATGAGTTTTAGAGTCAAGTTTTTTTTTTTTTAAATCTTTATTACATCTCTCCGGTCCCATCTCGTCTCATAGATTGCAGTCTTTCTGTGCTGGAAATGGAAAGGGTTAAAGTAAAAATAATTGAAAAATACTAGACACATCAAATAATTTGAGGTTCAAAACCACACAGATTCAAGCATACAGAGTTAAGACAAATAAGTAAAGAACAAATTACCTTGCACTTTGGTAATGCAGTGTGTTGCAATTTGTGTGCTGTGAGAAGCTGATTCCAAGATGAAAATTAGCACTGGAAAGCTTATTAGAGGATGTTCCCAGAATTAACACCTGCAGAAGGGAATTAAGGATAAAACTAATCTGTGATGCTGCCATAAGGAGTCCTTAATAAACTGCATACAGTGTTGTAAAGAGAAGCCCTGAGTTGAATCAAAGGAGGCAGAACTTTATTCTCTCACGTGGTTTAGTCAGCCCATGAATGTCATTCTGTAAGAAGGCATGACTCTGGGTGAGGCAGGACTCCTGAACTGAGGCAATCTCTGTAGGGGTGACAGCTACAGGCTTTCTGGTGGAAGTATCACATACTTGGGAAAGGGAGTTGTTCATTCCTGTGAGAGTATGTGGTGGACTCATCTTAGCATCTGCCACACTCTGATTAGTTGATCAAGTGAAAATTACAGGGGAAAAAAGTTCCTGTCTGCTTATGGAAAGGTCCAAGACTAAAATGAGAATTTAATATATTTGGAAATTTCTGGTACTTTCAATGACCGTAATAGTAAGAGACAGTAGATGAGATTGGAGAGATACAGAACATGCTATGTATGCTCCACTAAGAAATTTGATTTTTATCTCATTGAGTGACCAATGAGAAACTGAGAAACCACCGAATGATGGTGAAGCTGGAATTAGAATCATGCAATTTACATTTTATAGGTAGCTCAATTTATTTATGAAAGTCTAATGCTTTTGAGTTCATTATAGACTATGAAAGCATAAAAGGTATGTCTTCTTAGCTATTTTTCTTTTTTCTTTTTTTTTTTTCTTTTTTTTTTTTTTTGAGACAGAGTCTCGCTCTGTCGCCCGGGCTGGAGTGCAGTGGCCGGATCTCAGCTCACTGCAAGCTCCACCTCCTGGGTTCACGCCATTCTCCTGCCTCAGTCTCCCGAGCAGCCGAGTAGCTGGGACTACAGGCGCCCGCCACCTCGCCTGGCTAGTTTTTTGTATTTTTTAGTAGTGACGGGGTTTCACCGTGTTAGCCAGGATGGTCTCGATCTCCTGACCTCGTGATCCTCCCGTCTCGGCCTCCCAAAGTGCTGGAATTACGGGCTTGAGCCACCGTGCCCGGCCCTTAGCCATTTTTCTGTACCACACAACCTTGTAGATTCTAGTTGTTCAATAGATTTGGAAAAATGAGTAAATAAATGGAACTATTTGCTTGGTTGGGTGGTGATGGGCTTGATTTGAACATGTGGTGACCATGAGGACAATATCAAAGATCAACAATATACAATTTGAATTTTGTTCTTATTAGAGGATGTTCTTGGAATTAACACCTGTGGAAAGGAGTTAAGGAAAAAACTATACTCAAAATAAACATAAAACATATTTGTACTCAAAATAAACATTAAAAATTTAACAGTTGTTTTAAAATACAAAGGACATTAAGTAAAATTCGGCATTTAAGAAATGCTCCCAAGGGCTCAAGGCTTCATGCCCATTTCTATAGTTTGTGATCCTTATGTCATTGCTAATTGGAAAATATCTTTTATGTATATTACCTAACATGGTTACTATATTAGAACAAGTGTTCATTGCACTTTTAATCCAATATCTTACTAGAGACAACAAGGTCAAGAAACAGGCAAAAATAATTTCAAATAACAAACACCACAACCACAAAGGTGAGCCAAAAAAGCAAACACTTGATGACATTCTTAATTATTAAACAGCACTTATCTTTGTTGAGTATGACTACTGTAAAACAAATATATCTATTTATAGTGAGAATATATTTTAATACTAATAGACAATCAAATCTACTCTCGCCATATAACCCTTTTCTTAGAATCGTCTGCATTCTAAATTTATGTAGGTATTCACAAAGGTTTCCATGCCTGTAATTTTAGTCTCAGAGTGCAGAGAGTGAGAAAATAAAACAGGAAAGTAAATACTTGGAGAAGTAATGGCTAAGTATTTCTTGGTGAAATATACCAACCTAAAAACTCAAGAAACTCAGTGAACCCTAAGTACGAAAAAGGAGAGTCCATGAGTTACACCACAGTCAAACTTCTGTAAACCAATCACGCAGAAAAATTGAAAAGTCAACCGAGAAGAAAAGTGTACATTACATTAAAGGAAACAATTGTATGAATATAATTCAAGAAAATTCATCTGATAAGATAATTCAAGTATAATTAGAATGACACATAAACTTGGATCTGAAGAAATGAAGAAAACATGAAATGACAAAAGTATTATTAATTATAACAATTTCTTTAAAATTCTCTTAAAAGTTTAAAGAGACACAATGGATAGGTTAAAGCAATAATTGTAACATTGTGAGATCCATAACATATGTATATACAAAATATATTTCAACAATAAGGCAAGAGGTAAGAAGAATTACACTGTAGTAAATTGCTCATATTTTATATGAGGTGGTACAATATGAACTCAAAGTAGACTATGATATTTTAAATAAAACTATTGTAATTTTCACAGCAACACTGAAAATAATTTTTAAAAATTATAACTAAAATGTGGGAATTAATTGAATTAAAATACTAAAATAAAGACAAGTCCATTAGTTTCCTAGCACTACAGTAACAAATTACCACAAACTCAGTGACTTCAAGAACACAAGAGACTTATCTTTTTTTTTTTTTTTTTTTTTTTTTTTGAGACAGAATCTCGCTCTGTTGCCAGGCTGGAGTGCAGTGGCCAGATCTCAGCTCACTGCAAGCTATGCCTCCCGGGTCTATGCCATTCTCCTGCCTCAGCCTCCCAAGTAGCTGGGACTACAGGCGCCCACCACCACGCCCAGCTAGGTTTTGTATTTTTTTTTTTTTTTTTTTTTAGTAGAGACGGGGTTTCACCGTGTTAGCCAGGATGGTCTCGATCTCCTGACCTCGTGATCCACCCACCTCGGCCTCCTAAAGTGCTGGGATTACAGGCTTGAGCCACTGCGCCCGGCCAAGACTTACCTTACAGTTCTGGAGGTCAGAAGTCTAAAATAAGTCTCAAAAAGATTTGAAAATTGAAGTACTTAGGTATTTTTTTCTGGAGATTCCAGGAATCTGTTACTTGACTTCTAACTTCGAGAGGCTGCATCATTCCTTGACTTATGGTTGCATCACTCCAATATCTGCTTCTGTCATCGCAAGTTTTGCCATTTGACTCTGACTCTTTCCACATCCATCTCATATTGACAATTGTGATCACAATAGGTCCACATGGTTAAATCAGAATAATATCTTCATATGAGTCTCTTTAACTTATTCACGTCTCCAAAATTACCTTTGCCACATTCACATCTCCTAAATTACCTTTGCCATTCATAGGTTCTGAGCATTACTAAAGTAGACATGTCAGGGTGGAGGAACATTATTTAGCTTACCACTGTAAGAAACTTGAAACTGAAAGAAAAGAAATGGGATACATAGAAAATAAAGAGTAAAGTGATATACTTAAATTCAATTATACATAGTTGTATTCAGATAATCACACACTAATGTATGATTACACTACATGTAAGTGAACTAAACACTTTAAACCCAAGACAGATTGTCAGAAAGGGTTTTAAAAAAACAGGATTTTTAAAAAGATCCAAATATGAGCAGAGGGAATGCACATCAAAAGATGTAGAATCAACCTAACTGCCCATCAACCAATGAGTGGATAAAGAAAGTGTTGTACATATATGCATGGAATATTACTCAGCCATAAAAATGAACAAGAATATGTCTTTTGCAGCAACTTGGATGGAACTGGAGGCCATATTCAAAGCAAAGTAACTCAGGAATGGAAAAGTAAATACCAAATGTTCTCACATAAAAGTGGGAGGTAAGCTACGGTATACAAAATGATATACAGATATTGGAGACTCAGACTGGGGGAAGGCACCAGGGGAGTGAGGAATGAAAAATTACCTAGAGAGTATCGTGCACACTATTTGGGTAATAGTAGACACTACATGCCCAAACATCACCACTATACAATTCATTTATGTAACCAAAAACTACTCACATGCTTAAGCTATTGAAATGAAAAAATAAACAAACAAACAAAAAAGAAATGCACTTCAAATATAAACAAACAGATATAATTAAAAGTTATGTAACCAAAAACTGCTCATACACTTAAGCTATTGAAATGAAAAAATAAACAAACAAAAAGAAATGCACTTCAAATATAAACAAACAGATATAATTAAAAGCGAAAGGTTAGAAATAATAGACATGTCATGCAAATTGTAAGAACAGGAAAGCTGGTATGACTATTTTAATACAAGACAGAGACTTTAAGACAAAATCAGTAATAGTGTTAAATAGGAATATTTTATGATGAAAGGTTCAATTCATCAGTATGATGAGCTATGTAACTAATATAAATAGTTTCAAAGTGAAGCAAAATATGATAGAATAAATGAAGAAATATATAAATCTTTAAACATAGTCAAAACTTTTAATGTTCCTCTCAATAGTTGATAGGGCAAATAAACAGAATTTCATAAGGATGTGAAACACCTGAATAACATAATTAGTGAATCAAAAGAAACTGACATTTATAGAACAAAGTACCTTTATAACTATAGAATACACATATTTATCAATTGCTCATAAAACATTCACTAAAATAATAATAGTCTGAGCCACAAAACAAATCTCAATAACTTTCAAAGGGTTAAAATAATATGGTGTGTACTCTGTACAAATGAAATTAAAATATAAATCAATAGTAACACCTAGAAAGTATCTAAATATCTGAAAATTGTAATGTATTTTAAATATAACTCATGGATCATAGTATAATTTTCAATGAAAATTTAAAAATATTAGTTTCATTTTAAAGCACCATGGAGGAGAAATATACACATTTAAGTGCTAGTATGGTGAAAGAAGGAAGGTTTAAAATCAATAATTAAGTTTTAAATTAAATTATAATTGTTTTCACCCTAGTAAGTGAAGAAATAGCAAGTTAAACTTTAAAAGTTTAAAAGCAAAAAATAAAAATGTATCTCAAAATTATTGTTTTGAATAAAGGAAGCCTGGCACACACACACACAAAAATAGGTATTGTTTTTGTTTAATTTTATCATTTTCTTGAAGCTCGAGAACAGGTAAAGCTAACCTATGGTACTAGAAATAAAGCAGTAGAAAATGACAGCATCCATGACCTAGTCATTCAAACAAAAAGCCTTGTAGTTTCTCTCCTCTCACTTTCAAAACCAAGAGTGAATGACTCACCAAACATTGCTTCAATATTTTTGACCTCTTTTATTTTAGTTATTTCATCTTTTGCACTGATATTGTAGCAGTCTAAGCCATGATTCTCCCTCTTTCTGGTGATGACATCAATATAACACCAGGTTTTAATATAACACCAGGTTTTATTTTTCATCTGTAAAATATTAAGAAAATGACAACTCTATGGCAAGTAGGCCCCGTGACACTTACAAGAGGTAAAAAAGAGCTATCAAATATACATGATCCCTCTCTCATGAGGTTTACTGACAAATTGAAAAATAAACATTATTCAAATAGTCAGATGAAGGAATACCAAATAAGAGAACTGCATTCCTGCTATGAATAAAGAATATAGAGTGGCAGCCGAGTATGTTACAAGCATATGCACAATGCTGCAGGAAGGTAAAGACATGCTGAGAAAAAAGTCACATTATGGAGATCCTGAAATGTGGATAGAATTAATTTAGTTAAAATAAGGCCACACATTTCACGTAGAGGAACCAGCATGACCCCATTTGCATGATGTGAGACGAAGCATGGCACTTTTAAGGAACTGAGAAATGGCTGGAGTGAAGGAGCATAGACGGTGGAGAGAGAGTGGAGGTAGACAAGACAGAGGTCTGGTAGGAATGAGAATATGTAGGCCCTTGTAGACCATGGTAAGGATTATCTTCTTTAAACAAGTGTAATATAATCAGGAAAGAGATGTTATGATATTTTTAGTGATTCTTGTGTTCTCAGAGTGCATGTGAGGAGCACAACGGAATGCTTTGTGTTACTCCTGCTAGGAAAAATTTGTGCTTTGGATGGGATTTGTGGAGCAAAGAGGACCACTTCATGTATAGATGAGAGGTAATATACAAACAGCAGGGTGGTAGTTTGGATATGGGAGACATAGAAGACAGGCAGATATTAATGATATCTGCCTGACTTCTGTGTGGCAGATTAGGAGGGACACGCAAATGTCCTTCTATAAAGAATTAGGAGCAGAAAAAAAAATACCAATTCTACATATATGATTCAAGAACATAGAAATAGCTTCTAGCTCAATATATGAGGCAAGCATTATGCTCATCCTAAAGTCAGAAGAAGAAAATGCAAAATAAGAAAACTATAGAGCAATATGCCTCGTGAACATATTTTCAAAACATCTCTTAAAATTTAGGAAATAGAATACTGCAAAATATAAAATAATAAAACATTACAACTAATTGGCTCCATAGCAGGAATTCAAGGGAGAATTAGCATTGAAAATCCTTATAGTTTGCTTCATCCTCAACAAGGGCATCTATGAAAAATCTATAGCTGGGCAGAAAAGAGTACATAGTGTACAACTTCGTGTATGTGAGACTAGAAGAGAAAGCAGTGAATACACAGCGAGAGAATGAAGAGCTGTGGCTGCTTATAGCAGAAGGCTGAGGGATAGGTTGACTGCAAAGGAGCATGCGGGTGCTATTTGTGGTGATGGACAGCTTCTAGATATTGAATGGAATGGTAATTATATCATTATTTACATTCATCAAAACACATCCACCAAATTGTGTTCATCACACTCAAAATGATTGCTCAATAAAGCTTATTTTGAAAGTGAGAAAAAAAGTGTCAGGAAAAGCTAAAAATAATAAAATATAGTAACTGAAGAGAAAGAGATTGGGGGAAAATAGAGTAATCTGGAATTTTGAAGCATTATTCTCAATAAAAGTAATTATCATTATGTAAGTTAGTTAATGCACAAAAGTGCTCTCTGTGCAATTCATTATTTTTAAGAAAACAGGGAGAAAACTTACCACAATTTATTTAATTGTATTATTATTTAGTTTTCATTCACATAGAATGATCTGAATCAAAAGGAAAAAAAAATACAACAATAACAATTCTAAAAAATAATACGTATATTAGGTTTTACCTGTTTATTATTTTCTTATTTCAACAAAATGAAAACAGTCATAGATCATATAATAACAGTTATGCAGCAAAAAGTGAAATCTGTAGTGCTGAAGACAAACTTAAAGAAAACTTGAAGTGGAAGATACACTTGTAAAACATTGAATTAGTGGACAAAGAATAACTCATGGACAGAATGAGAGTGAGACATTTAGAGACGTTAAGGGGAGAGTATCAGTATTCAACTCACAAGTGTTTAGAGTAACTTATAGACTATCCAAAAGACAACTAGTGTGACTACCGCATGTGTTCTAAATGCTAAAACTGCATTTTGGTATTAAAAGCAGGGTAATCATAACGTAAAACTGGGCTTTCTCTCACAAGACCTCTAGTTCTATCACCACATTCCCTAATTCTGAAAACTCTGAGACGTTTCTTGAACTCTCTCTTCACTGCTGCACTGTATCAGCCGCTTTGCTTCCTCTCCTGATTCCATTAGTGGTTTGCTACTTCTTACTACCGACACTGAAAGGGGCAACGAGACTTCACAAGTTCCCTGACGGCACTGACTATAATGTTGGCAAGAGCTGGTGCCCTGCGGCTGGGAGCTGCTGCCCCACTGCTCCTGCTGTTCCCTGAGGTCTACATCACAAGACTGAATGATCCTGGAAGTTGCCTTCATCTTATCGAAATACTAAAAGTAATCACTCACTAATTAGTTAATTCAACTATTCATAAATAACACATATTTATTTAGCATTCACTACCCCTGTCACAGGCTCTAGGCAAGGGGTCAACTAAGCAGATAAGGTCTTTGAAAACAAATTCTCATGGCAACAAAGGCTGTGAAAATTAGAATCCAACATTCTTTTAATTTTCACCTGGTTTGTATTTCGAACACCTCACTCTGATGTAGGCATAAATACATGTGATTATGCCACAAGGGAATCTAATAGTGTTCAGAAATGTCTTATTCTGCTTCCCTTTGACTTTAAATATGTGAGTTCATCTACATCCTACCCCTTGCCATCTGTATTAACTTTTCCCCATAAGCTTTGGTTGCTCGTGGAGGCTGAACACTTCAATCCATATTCCCAACTCTCCCAGATCAAGATGTGTCTGAAATATTCAAGGGAACACAGTTCAGTTTAACTAAAATGGGGTCCTTATTACAAATGGTATAGTGGAACAATTTCAATAATTACATGGAAAAACAATAAATACAAAATCTGATATTTTACATTGAGAGTAATCCATATGTTCTAGGCAAAGATTTTGAAATCACCACCTGGAAATTCCTTTAAAAAAATCGAACTTTTTTTGAATATTCTCATCAAAATCTGAAGCTAATTGCAGAGGGGTAAAAAGAAGATCAACTTCCGATGTTCATTTTGCAACAGTAAATTTCATTAAATATAGAAACAGTCAACCAACATGAATGTGGTCCAAGAAGCCCATACATATTCCAAATGATTAGCATATGAAAGCCACAAAAGGACATCTAAATTATGTAATTTATTTGATATAATACCCATATTCCTATGCTGCAAAAGGTGTCAAAACATAATATTTATTATGATAAGGAAGTAGTGAAATCTTGCAATTAGTGACTGTTAAGCTTAATTTGAACGACCACGTTTGGGAGATTTTAGGAAAGGGTAATGAATCTTCAGTTATGTAGAGTTTAGGTTATTTTCCAAATCTCGTGTTCCACTACAATGAATTATACCTTAAGAAATGACTGTGAAAATAAATTTTATTAACAGATACTTTTAAAAGATATTAATTTATATATTTAGAATAAATGACACATTTATAAAAGAATGATGACTGCCAGCATGAAAAGGCATAATATGTTCATCATGCATGGTGAACAAAGAAAAGGTTAAAATTGTCATTAGGAATTTCTTTTTGGCAAGGGCTTTATGCTTTCACATTACAACATATACTTTTAGAATGCTATGGGGAACTCATCAATTTATTCCTAACATTTTAGAATAAAATATTTAAGTAGTACTAAAATTAATATGGCACTGGAAAATAAATGCACTTTGCATTCATTATTAGGTAGAATGTAATGAATAGCCATTAATGAGAATTTATATCTCATACCTACTAACACTGATAAAAAATATTAGGACATATTCTAAATGGATGAACAAATTACATTTTCTTTTATAAAATATAGCCAGTAGTTTTGGAAAAATAAAATGTTAAAGTTTTACCGTAGACTATTGCCATTTCTTGAAAATGTCATCAATTTAAAAATTCAAGTAATCATTGTGGTCAAATCAGCCTCAACTGTTATGCTTTTTATTTCAACTTCCACTCTCTTAGTTAAGTGATTTCCTAAAATAATTTTATAGAGGCAAGAATATGAGTCCTATGTGGTTTTGACTAATCTGAATTATGTAATTGATATGATTGATAATGACTGAAGAAAACAATTATCAGGCTAGCAACTGGAACTCCAGGAAAAATTTTACTGTCCCAGTCCATAATTTCACTAAATTTGCTCTTCAGTCCTTCTTGACTCTGAGACCATAGTTCCTCTTCCTCCTGTTCCCATCCCCTCTTCAATATTATGATATTTGTATAGGGATAGTGTCCACCAAGAGATTATGCCAGTGACCCTTTTCACAATCATATCTTGAAATCTCCTACTTCAAAATTTGCTTCTTAAAAACCTTAGAGATCTCCCCATGAATCCCTCAGTTTAATTGTAAAATGTTAGCTTTTCTTATCCTAGTAGTCCCCAGTATATTCCTCTGTTGAGTCATCTTAACTAGACTCCAGTAAGATTGTAAATACATTAAACCAATTCTATGTATTGTTTGATTTCATATCTCATTGAACTGTTCAGGAGGTATCTAGTGCTAAGTGTAATTAATATGATTGAATGAATGAATGGACGAGACATGGCTTGCAGCTGCTTTGGTCTTTCTCTTCCTTTGCTTTTTCAGAATCTCTTGAAACTGCCCTCCAATGCTCATCCTTGTTCTTTTGGGAGAGCTCTTTCTCTCCCTCTATTTTAAATGTTCATATTTCCAAGATTCCTATTTTAAGCAACTTCTTTTATTCAGCTGTTTGTACTTTTTATCTCATTCATTCTCATCCCTTCATTTTCTACCTAAGATGAACCAAATTTTACAGGTACAATTTCCCTTCTATCTCCAGGCTATTATTCTTACTTTCCCAATAGACATCTCCAAAATCAAAATAACTTCCTCTTTCTGTGTATCATAACCCTTGCTACAGGTTGGCTTTTCTAGAAAGCACACTCTAAGGCAGAGGTTAAGAAGCAAGACATTTGAATGACAGTGCCTTTGGGATCTGTCCCTGCAGAAGGGATGATAAAAGCAGGTGTAGCCAGAGAGGGAAACTAACGTGCGATTCGGTCCTGACAACAGCGCTAGCCAATGACAATGAGGAGTTTGGAAGTTAATTGAGCAGTCAGTTTTCCTGAGTGGAGTCAGGATGGTCAGAGCTTCGTAACTCCTCTCAGTCATTGCAGGTGAGTCATCCGAGGAAGACCTTGAGTTTCTGATGAGGCAATCCCTGAAAGGATGAGAGCTGCAGTCTATCTTCTGAGCACATTCCCAGCAGTTGGATTAATTTACCCTCAAAGGGAAAACTGGAGAGTGCCTGCAATGTCCATCACGCCACTCATATTTTGTTTCCAGACAGTAAAACACATTATGATTCCCTAGAGCATCCCATTTCCTCATTCTGGCTTCACATACATCTAACTCACTGTTGAGTCTAAATAGCAAGGATTCTATGTTTGTGTTCTTAAGTAAGCGTTTATTTCAGTACAGTTTCAGACTTACAGAAAAATTGCAAAGTTAGTACAGATAAGTTTTGTGTAGAGAATGTGCCCTAGAAACATAGACTATAGGAGTGGATCATCAATATGAGAAAGGCTGGGGACGTTAATGTTGTTCAACACCAGTTTTCTCTACTAGTACCATTCTACAACAATATGGCACATTTGATGTAATTAATAAAAAAATCAATCCATTACTGTTAAATACAGTTCATACTTTATTCAGATATTCAGATAAAATCCTTAGATATTACCTTAATTTTTTGGTTCCAGTATCTCATGCGATATACTGCATCACAATTAGTAGTGACCTCTACCTAATTCTTGGATGTGACAGATTCTCAGACAATTTTTTGTTGATGAACTTGACAAGTTTAAAGATTATTTATCAGATATCTTGTAGAATATTTCTCAATAAGAATTTTTCTCTGTTTACCTTATGATCAGGCTAGGGTTGTTGGCTTTTTGGCGGGAAGACCACAGAGGTAAAGTGCCATTTTCTCTCATCATAGTAAGGGTGCATACTACCACATGACTCATCGCTGTTGGCATTAAACACGTTCACCTGATAGAGTGTTGGTGAGGCTTCTAGGGGGAAGGTTGACCCTTTTCTCCTCCTTCTATATTAAACTTTTTGGAGGGTATTCAGTCACTACTCATAGCACACCCTTAAAGAGTGAGAAATTATTCTCTACCTTCAAAGTGGAGTATCCACACATATTACTTACTTACATAGAGTCTATGTAAGTAAATAATGAGATAAATAAAAATGAGGGAAAAATGTAGCACTCCTTCACAGAAGAATTCCAAGTAATACATATGGATATTCCCCTTTCATGTGATAGATTATAATTCATCACTGCTTTATGCGTTTTGTTGCTCAAATAGCTCCAGCCTTGGTCATGGAAGCTCTTTCAGTAGGCTCCTGAGTGCCTCTGACATACAACAGTCGCTGTAACATTTTTAATCACTTTAGTACTTTCTTGCACCACAACATGATACAGACTCATTTTATATATTTCCTGCATAAGTCTTAGAATAAGGTATTTCTTTCAGGAGCCCAGGTTACTTTTAATGGAGAATGGTTTCAGATGTCAATATCTGGGCATGAGGTGTTCTCATTGTTGCTGGGGCTTTGTTACTTTTAAGCACTCTCTGCTAACAGAGCAAGGAGATGTATGTGAGTGTTCTAACCCATCACATACACATAAATATTTCCACATGTCGCTATGTGTATGCATATTAAGCTACAGAAAAGTTTATACTGCTGTCTCCAACACTATTTCATTGCCATAGAGATCATTCTAGCTGCATCTCCTTGCTAATCTATGACCTTCCTCTCCAACAATTAGGAAGTCTGGCCCCCACCATCTGCCATTTACTTGTTTAAATGTTCAATTTCAGTGTACATATATAGTGTTTTCAGAATTGTTACCCCACACTCCTATGGAGTCGGGCAAATTTTGTCACTAGACTGCAGTGATCATATGTACTCTTGACCTTACAGACTCCACTAACTTGGAAAGTTTCTAGATCAGCACCCTTTTCCCCCATGTTTTGAGTTGAGGATGTTACAAATGATTACATTGTTGTCACATTTTGCTTTCCATTCTGGATCCCCCAACCTCCTAAATGATTTATTTTTAGTTTGTATATATTAAAATTCACTCTTTGTTCTATAAACTTCTATGGTTTTTGAAACATGCATACTGTCATGCATCTATCATTAAAGTACCACGTGGAATAGCTTCACAATAATAAAAAGTCCCCTGCACTTCACCTCTTCAACCCTCCTGTCCTCCTGAACCGCTAGCAGACTGGTTTTTTTTGATTTAACAATATGCATTTAAGATTCATCCATCATGGCTTGATAGCTCATTTATGTTTATTGTTTAATAAAATTCCATTGTATTATTGTGTTAAAGTTCAATTTATTCATGTTTTGAAAGACATCTTAGTTTTCAGTTTTTGGTGACTAAGAATAAAGTTTCCATAAGTATTCACTGGCAAGTTTTTGTGCAAACACAAATTTTTATATCAGTTGAGTAAATACTTAGTAATACAATTGATAGATCACATAGTAAGTCTATGTTTAGCTTTGTAAGAAACTGTTAAATTGTCTTCCAAAGTGGATGTACCATGTTGCATTCTACAAATAATGAGAGTTGCTATTACTCTGAATATTTGCAAGAAATTACTATTTCTTTTAATTGTAGCCATTCTATTGTCTAGAGGTATCTCGTTGTTTAATTTTGCAATACTTTAATGACAAATGAGGCTGAGAATCATTTCATAGGCTTCTTTGACATATGTATGTTTCTTTTGGTGAGGTGTCTGCTTATAATGTGTTCCTATTATTCAAATTTATTTGCCTTATTATTATTGACTTTGAAAAGTTCTTTAAATAGTTTAGATTCAAGTCCTTTACCAGATACTGTGTTTTGAAAATATCTTTTCTCAATCTGCAACTTATCTGTCTTCTCTTAACGGTGTATTGTTTTGGAGAAATATTTAATCACAATAAAGACCAACTTAAAATTTCCTCTTCCATGAGTAATGCTTTCAGTGTTTTATGTGGAATTCATTACCAAACCCAAAGTCTCATATGTATTTTCCTGTTTACTCTAGAAGTTTTATGTTTTTGCAGTTTATTTTTACTTCAGTGATCCATTTTCGGTTAATTTTTGTGAAGGGCGTAAGCTCTGTGTCTAGGTTCATTTACATATTTTTTTGCATGTGGATTCCAATTATCCCAGTACTATTTGTCGTAAATACTATACTTCCATTAATTAACTGACTTTGCACATTTGTCACAGTTATGTCGTTTGTATGGCTTTAATCCCAAGCACCCTATTTTGTTTTATAGATTCACGTGTTTGTTCTTTATACCACTGTGTTCAATACTGTAGCTTTACAGCAAATCTTAACACAAGGTAGAAATCCAGCTTTGTTCTTCTTCAGTATTGTGTTGGTTAATTTAGGACATTGGACATTCCATATAGACTTTATAATTAATTTGTCAATATCTGTAAAATAACTTGCTGGAATTTTAAGATTGCATTGATTTTATGAAGTTGACAATAATTGACATCTTAACAATATTTTACCTTCTAATTCATGATCACGCACTATCTTTCCATTTACTTAGATATTCTTTGATTTTTTCATCAGAATTCTGTAATTAATTTTCTTCAACTTGATCCTGCATATAGTTTTTCAGATTTATATCAATCATTTTTTAATTTGGTGCTAGTGTAAATGGTATTGAGTTTTATTCAAAATCCCGGTTGCTCACTGTGGTTATATGTGAAAGCAATGACATTTGTGTATCAACCTTGTATTTTGCATCCTTGCTATAATTATTGGTTTCAGGAATTTATTTATTGATTCATTGTGATTTTCTTCACTGACAATTGTGTTCTTTGAAAACAGTTTCATTTTGCCTTCTTATCTATATAGCTTTCATTTTCTTGTTTTGTCTCAATGCACTAGCTATGATTTCCAGTACAATTTTTAATAGGAGTATGAGAGGGAATATCCTTGCCTTGTTGCAGTCTCAGGGGAGAATTGTCCAGTTTCTCACCATTTAAAATGACTTCAGCTGGAGGTTTTATAGATTTTTTTAAGTTAAGGAAATTCCCATTCTATTCTCATTTTTGCTGACAGGCTTTAGTATAAACTGGAAATGCATTTGTCAATTTTTTTGCAAATATTGATGTAATAATTTGATGTTTTCCCTTTAACCTGTTAAGATAGAATTCTTGAATGATTTGTGAATGTTGAACCAGTCATGAATACCTGGCATAATTCTAACTTGGAAATGCAGTGTAATTATTTTTATAAACTGTTAGATTATATTTGGTAATATTTTGTTTGGTATTTATGAGTATATTCAAGGGAAATATCAATTTATAGTTTTATCTTTCTTGAAATTTATTTGTCTGATGTTGGTAATAGTGTAATGCTGGCATTGTGGAATGAGTTAGAAATTATTCCCTCTGCCTCTATTTTCTTGCAGGGATTTTAGAAAATGGGTATCATTTCTTCTTTAAATTATCAGTATAAATTTAACAGTGAATCCGTCTGGAGCTGGCACTTTCTGATTTGGAAGAATATTTACTATTGATTCAATTTATTTGATAGATATAGGACTCTACAGATAATCAGTTTCTCCTCGTGTGAGAGAGTTTCTGTATAAGAGTACCAATGGCTTTATATACACTGAGGTGGAAAGTATTCTCTCAGCTTCTTTCTTTTGAAATAGTTTGTGAAAGATTTGGTGTTCATTTTTTTTTTTTTTTAAATGTGTGAATGTGTGGTAGGTTTTATCAGCAAAGCCATCTGGGTCTGGGCTTTTATTTTGGAGTATTTTTCTGATCATTAATTACAACGTTTTACTTATTGATTTTCTATTCCAATTTTCTGTTTCTTCTTGAGTCACTTTCAGTAGTTTGCGCCTTTATAGGAATTTCTCCATTGGATCTAGGTTATCTAACTTGTTGGCATACTATTACAGCATTCTTTTATAACACTTTTTTTGGTTCTGTGTTGTTAAAACTAATGGCTCGGCCGGGCGCGGTGGCTCAAGCCTGTAATCCCAGCACTTTGGGAGGCCGAGACGGGTGGATCACGAGGTCAGGAGATCGAGACCATCCTGGCTAACACAGTGAAACCCCGTCTCTACTAAAAAAAATACAAAAAATTAGCCGGGCGAGATGGCGGGCGCCTGTAGTCCCAGCTACTCGGAGGCTGAGGCAGGAGAATGGCGTAAACCCGGGAGGCGGAGCTTGCAGTGAGCCGAGATCGCGCCACTGCACTCCAGCCTGGGTGACAGAGCGAGACTCCGTCTCAAAAAAAAAAAAAAAAAAAAACTAATGGCTCTTCTTTCATTCTTAGCTTTAATGTGAGCCTTCTCATTTTTTTTCTTCTTGGTCACTCTAATAGTTACCAATTTTGTTAATCATTTTGAAGAACTAACGTCTTGTTACACTGATTTTCTCCATTTTTCTATGCCTACTTCATTTATTTCTGCTTCAAATATAATATTTTCCTGCCTTCTACTTGCTTTGGAATTAATATGCTGTTTTTTAAGGTGGAAAGTTAGGCTTTTGAGTTGAGATTATTTTGAATTTTAATATAGGCACTTACAACTATAAATATTTCTCTAAGCACTCATTTTGTTGCATCTCATACATTTTTATATGTTTTTGATTTTAATCATATCAAAATGTTTTCAGTATTTTCTTGTAATCTTTTATTTGACTCAATGGTGATTTAGAAGTGTATTTGTTAATTCATTCATATTTGTTATTTTCTCAAATTTTAACATTTATTAATATTTTAATCTCATTCTATTGTAGTGGGAATACATACTTTGTATAATTTCAGTCTTCTCCAATTTATGAAAACATATTACATGGCCTAACGTATTGGTCTAATCAGAGAATGTTTCATGTGTGTTTGCAAAAAATGTGTGTTCTGCTGTTCTAGAACAAGAATTTTCTAAACATCTCTTAGGTCAGGTTGGCATATTGTGGTTTGTTGTTTAAATTTTCTGTTTCCTTGTTGATATTCTGCCTAGTTTTTTTATACGTTACTGAAGATCAGTTATTGATATCCCCAACTATTAATGTTTTCTTGTCTACTTTCCTTTAATTTATGTTTTATGTATTTTAAGTCTCTCTTGTTAGGTGCATATATATTTATATTTTCATATCTCCTTGATAGACACTTTTTATCATTATGAAATCTTGATTTTCTTGCTAGTAAATGTTTTAAAGTTTATTTTGTTTGATATTAATGTAGCAACTTCTTTGATTATTGCTTGTATGATGTATCTTTTCTCATTCTTTTGATTTTAGCATATTGTACTATTTTAATGTACATTTCCTTTAGACAGTATATAGTTGTGTCATGTTTAATTTATTCTGAGAATCTCTGCCTTTTGGTTAGAGTTTTTAATCTATTTACATATGTATATATATGTAGTATTATATGTGTGTGTAACAAGGCTTACCATTTTAAACACTTTAAGTGTATATTTCAGTGGCATTTAGTGTATTCACAATGTTGTTAAATTATCACAGCTCTTTAGTTCTAGAACGTTTTCGGCACCAAAAAAGAAACTCCAAATCCATTAAGCAGTCACTCATTTCTCTTTCTCTTACCCCTTGGACACCACTAATTTGTTTTCTGTCTCTCTAGATTTGCCTATTCTGAATTTTTTGGTATAAATAGCATCTTTTGTGGCTTTTTCTTTTTCTTTTTTTTTTTTTTTGGAGGGGGGGATGAGTACCTGGCTCATTCACTTGGCTTAATGATTTAAGGCTCATCCATGCTTTATAGCTTATCAGTACATCATTTCTTTTTTTGGCTGGATAATATTTCAATTTATGGATATGCCACATTTTGCTTATCCATACATGAGATGATAGATGTTAAGTTGTTTTCTCTTTTCAGTTATCGTGAATATTGTTGCTATGAACATTCATGTACAAAGTTTATATTTGAACACATTTTTGGTTCTTTTGGGTATAATTATGTGTTTAATTGCAGGATCACGTGTAATTTTGTTTAACTTTTGAGGAATATTTAAATTGTTTTCTGCAGTGACTGTACTATTTAATATTGTCACCAGCAATGTATGCAGGTTCTAACATCTCCACATCCTCAGCAACACATTTGATTTTCTATTTCTTTTCTAACTATAGAAATAGTAGGGAATATAAACTGGTCTCTTGCTGTCGGTTTTTGATGCACTTGCTGATACTAGTGGACTTACCTACCATTTTACTATTTATTTTTGATACATCTTATGTCTTTTTTTATCTGTCTACTATTTCCTTCTTTTGTATTTAATAGATACTTTCTTGCGTGCTATTTTAATTCTCATTTTATTTCTTTCTCTACAAATTTTTACTCAGTTTCTTAGTGGTTTTCCTGGGGATTACAACCGATATACTAAGCTAAACCAGTCAAGTTTAGATTAATAACAATCTTCAAAGGCATACAAAAATGCAAATGTATATAGAAATTAATACTTTTATTATTATTATTTTACTTTAAGTTCTGGGGTACATGTGCAGAACATGTAGGTTGTTACATAGGTACACACGTGCCATGGTGGTTTTCTGTACTCATCAACCTGTCACCTACATTAGGTATTTCTGCCAATGCTATCCCTCACCAACCCTCCACCCACCAACAGGCCCCAGTGTGTGATGTTCCTCTCCCTGCGTCCTTATGTTCTCATTGTTCAACTCTGGCTTATGAGTGAAAACATGCGGTGTTTGGTTTTCTGTTCTTGTGTTTATAGCTAAATAAATAAATAAATAAATATCTTGATAAAAAATAAATCAGTTTGAAAGTAAAAAATAACAGTAACACTTAATTTTAAAGGTATACAGAACATTGTCCCATATAATTCTTTTTCTTCTCCTTCCTTTATGTATTATAAAATCACCAATACATCATCACTGTTGCATTATACAACTATTTTTAAATTAGATAAGTTTAGGAAAGCATTACAAATAAATACAAACTTACATTGTCCCTTACATTTAGCTATGTAGTTACATACACCAGTGATCTCTATTTTTCTGACTGAATTTGAATTACTATCTCGTGTTCTTTCATTTAAAACTGAAAGACCCCAGTATTATTTGTAAGACACATCTGCTGGCAATTGTTTATTTCAGTTACTGTTTATCTGAGAATGGTTTAATTAATCTTCATTTCTTAAAGATAGTTTTGTAGTTCATAAAATTCTTTGTTGAGGATCTTCAATTTCAGCAGTTTGAGTATATTTTCCCACTAACTTCTGCACTGCATAGTTATTGATGACAATTCAGCAGTTAGTCTTATTGACTATTTCTTGTATGTGATTAGTTGTTATTTCTCTTTCTGCTTAAATATTATATCTTTATCTTTGACTTCAAAGAGTTTGATTATGATGTTTGTAAGCACAAATCTCTGAGTTTATCCTATTTGGAGTATGTTGAATTTCTGAGATGAGTAAAATAATGATTTTTATCAATTTGGAATAATTTGGTCATTATTTCTTTACATTTTCTCTCTGAACCCTTCTCTTTACTCCTCTGGGATTTCCATTTTGTGTAACTTAATATGCTTGATGGTTCTTCATGTGTGGCTGGCTCTTCTAATATTTCTTTATTCTCTTTTTCAGACTAGATAATCTCACAATTATCTGCAAGTTTGCTGATTATTTATTCTGCCAAATTAAATCTGCTATTTATCTCTTGCAGATAATATTTTAAAATTTCATGCATTGTACTTTTCAATTAAAAAATTGCTCTTTGGTAATTTGTATAATTTACAAATTATTATTCATACTCTATTTGGTTAGATTTAATTTTCATACTTTTCTTCAGTTTTTAGACATGGTTTTCTTTAGTTTTCAACATCTTTATTGTAATAGATGAATAACAGTGTGTGTTTAGTAAGCAATGTCCGGGTTTCCTTAAGAAGAGTCATTGGCCAAACTTATCTACTTACATGAATGTCTAATAATTTTGTTGTTTATATGTTGAAAACTAGATTTTAAAATAACAAAATATGGCCATTTTGGAAATCAGATTATTCCCTCTTTCCTGATGTTTGTTATTTACTCCCTCATTTTAGTTGTATGTTGTTGCTGCATGTTGCCATTGCTGTCATTGTGCTGATGTTATTGGTGGTGTTTAGTGATTTTCCTGAATGAATTCTGTAAATTCTGTATTCTTTGTTATATATCTCCACTGCAATCTCTGCTTAGCTAGTTCATTAGTTAGCTAGTGATAGGACAGAGATTTTCTAAATACCTAGAACCTATGTCCCTCAGTCTTTACCAAATGTCTGCATGTGTGTTTTGGGCATGTCTCCAGTGACTTAGCAGGCATTTGAAACTCCAGTGATTCACTTTCTGTTTGTGCTAAGCCTCAAGGTCAGTCAGCTGTGAGAATGTAGACCCTTCTCTGATCTTTCCTTGTCATCCACACAGCCTTGTATATTTATGAGGCTTTCTAGAGTCTCAAGAGTATTTTAGAGATTTTCAAAATGTCCTATGGTCTTTGCATTATCCCCTCTACTTTTCCTTTTGATTTTACTCACAAACTTTAGGTTTGCCCCAGTTGTCAGTGTCACCTGAGGCAACTGTGGTTGATTTGTGGTTTTTGTTGTTGTTGTTCATTTGTTTTGTTTTGTTTTTGTTTTAAACAAAAACCCAAGATAAAAACCGTTTACCTTGAACAGGTCAAATAAAACCAATCCCTGAGACAGGAGGTTCTAGGCATCTGACAAGCAGGTGAAGTGGTGAAAATCATCTGAGAATTGTCTTTCAGGGACTCCAAACCCATTCAACCCCTACAGAGTTTGTTAGCTTGCTGTTCTCTTGACTGCCATGATGGGGAGGCTACTGATTTTCAAGACTACCACGCAGTCAAGGAAAGATGGAAAGGAATACACTAAGTTTATAATGCTATAACCCTCACTTTTCTTATCAAGATCCTGCCATTTTTCTTGAATATACTTTTGGGAGATTGATGCAAGTCTTGAGTTAATTTTAAGAGTTTGAAATTTTTATTTTGTCAATTTTTGCCAGCGTTTTCATAGCTCTTTTGGAAGAACAGATTTTTGAATGTTCTTATTCTGCTTGTCCAGAATGCTTATTCTGCTAGCCTTGTTTACTCCATGTATAACTTTGCCGAAAAATGTTTTGTTGTACTCATTCAAATGATATGTCACCTGAATGAGTAGAAGATTCTTGACTATGTTTAATTATTAGAACTCAGCTGGTAATTAATGATGTAATACATAAATAGTTTTACTTATATCATTGGTAATTTAAAATATGTTGAAAGCAACAAAAACAATAGTAGTTGCCAATTATTGAGTTCTTACTATACACCAGAATTTATGTTAATTCATTTGCTTGTATACTTTAGTCCTTAACACGCTTATTATAACATTAACACATAAGGTTCATCCCAGAGAAGATGAAAAATGGAGGCTGATAGAGTATACACTTACATGATTCAACATAGATAGAAAGTGTGGACGTTAAGATGAGCTTCTGATCTTGTCTTACTTCAAAGCCTATGCTTCAATAAGTGCCCTTTACTGTCCCTCCAATGATTAATGACTTGAGCTTTCCAAAAGGAAAGGTTTGTAGCATAAAAACTATTGATTTTTTTCTCTTTTGATTAAGTTTAGTTAAATCCATACTTAAGTGGTAGCATGGCACAGTATAAAGAGATATGAAGAGGAATAAGGAAACCTCTAGTTCAGATCTCCTGTCAACATCTAACCATAGGAGTGAGGCTGTGAGCAACAGAGTAACTGAAACAAAACGCCATTTTAGTTAGTTCAGAAAAATAAGTTCCTTCTTGAATATACATCAGTGGAAGCCAGTGCATTCTTTGTTCAAATTATCTAGAATCTCCACATTTTCAAGAAGTTTGAAAGTGTATTTTTTTCATTTCTTTATATTCAAAAAACCATATTACTGGGTAGCATTTATAAAGGGATCAGCAGGCATCAGCTGGGATTTTGCTGATTAATTTTGGATAAGCTGCAATAACATTACTGGCTACTTAAGGGTTAGACTCCACATGAAGCATTATTAAGATTTCTTAACACTGCTGGAGTCCTACAACTCCCAGTAGTGTTTATATGCATCCATCTTTGTCTTTTTCTCTATCTGTATGTAATAGTATTATAAAATTCAGTTATTGCAGCATTCAGAAACTTTCAAATATAAATATACCATTTTATACATAAAATCAGTAAATGTTTTTCATATGAAAATACTCTTAACATTGAAAAAATAGGTTTTAAAGACCTCCATTTGGCCTTTAAAAATGGTCAGTGTTATCTATTCTAAACCTTTATAGCATATATTGTTGACATCATAAGGATAAAACATATTGCTATGCTTCCTACAAACATACTGTCAAGGAAGGGAGAAAAGCTGGTTAAATTATGAACTAGCTGTGTAATCTGCAGAGTGCTTTTCAACCTCATCAGTCTCATTTATGGTATTGACTTCGTAATATTCTGATATTTTATTATGTTATCTGCATTGGAATTAAATTTTAAACTTCTAAAACACATTCTCAATAATAACCTCTCAAGCTCAGAACAAAATGTAAGGCAGATGCAATTACACCCATTTCAAAGACCAAGAAACTAAAGAGCTAAAGCCCAGATACTAGGAAATACAAATGGGTATCACAGCACTGAAATCTAGGGCATACACTTTCTTCTATACCATTTTTATACAAGAATTAGTATAAATATATACATGTATGCATATACACACATAATTATTTTTAAAAATGTACATGTAATAATAATATATACTGACTTATTCAATTTATACACATGACCATTTATATTTTATATTGTCATTATTAATAGGTAACATTTCAATTAATATTGCTTTTTACAATAGACAGGATTAGGATACAGGAATAGAGGAGGATACACTGAATGCTAGGACAGATGAAAGTGTATTTGCAATGGATTCGATATAGCATCTTAAAAAGCTGTAGCATTTTAAATTGATGCTTTATAATCAGCTTCTTTAAATCTATACTGGGAGGAATGACATTTGATACAATCAGAGATTGAAAGGAACCAAGTTAGAATCTTTAAGTAGCTTTTGTTATTTTAATAACAAATTGTCATAGCAATAACTGACCTAGAAAACCCTATGATTTAAAACTTCTTTCACATGGGAGCTCCTTATTATCTCCACAGGCCTGGTTATAGCAACATCTATTAAAAAAATCATTATATCTCTCATGTTCCAGTAACAAGGACTTTCGTTGTGTTTTCTTTGTTGGCACATGTACATAATGAAAATCACTAATGGAACAACACCCACTGGACTGTTGTGTATCTTATTAAAAATAGTATGTGTCCCCATGAACTGTCTTAACAATGTGCTATAATTATTTCTTCTCCTTCTCCTTCTCCTTCTTCTTCTTCTCCTTCTTCTTCTTCTTCTTCCTCTTCCTCTTCTTCTTTTTCTCTTATTTTTCCTCTCCTTCTTCTTCTTGAGACAGAGTCTCCACCTATCACCCAGGCTGGAGTGCAGTGGTGTAATCACAGCTCTGCAGCCTCTGCCTCCTTGGTTTAGGAGATTGTCCCGCCTCAGCCTCCCAAGTATCTGGGGACTGCAGGCATGCACCATTATGCCTAACTGATTTTTGTCGAGATAGTGTCTCATTATGTTGCCCGGACTGGTTTTGAACTCCTGGCCTCAAGCAATCGTTCTACCTCAGCCTCCCAAGCTTCTGGGATTACAAGTATGAGCCACCATGCCTGGCCATACTTTATTATTTTTTGATTGTTATTAAAATAAAATTATATAATATTAAGTTTAAGTCAACCTATAAAACACACACACACAGACTCACACTCATACACACATATAATGACTTTTAGACTCCAGTCCCAGTGCAAATTCTTCCTGTAGAGGAAAAGCAAGTGTTTGAGGCCATCTCTACTGTGAAATGGTAAAGTAAAAGTCATTAAATATCTGGGGCATCTACCTATCCTTGTTTTGAAACTATTTTCAAAACATTCAAATTTTGGGCTGTGTATGGTTTTATAACCAAATCTCCCTAAAGAAAAGAATTCAAACATAGCACTGGCTTCACATATTCAGGCTCCTAAGGCAATTTCTGATTGTTTTAAATCAACGTGTCTGTCATACTGATGTCAACCTCAGCCTCAGGTACAATTTGATGAGTAAGAATGGTGGCACTGAGGATTTTAATAAGCCCTTATCATGAACAAAGAACATACTTGCACTTTCAAATCCAATAGACACAATCTTCTGAACTTCCCTGAACACCTCCATTTCTCCTTAGACTGATTTCCAAAGTATTTTTTTCTCTGTTTATTAAAGAAGTAACAGCAGACAGATCATAAATGTGGTATAGCACATAATTTTTTATTTAAAGCAGATGAAATAGAAAAGGTGAAAATAAATTTAACATTCTAAAACTTCAGCATAAAGTATGTTTTTTTTTGTCAAAATACCAAATTTGGACCTTATTTTTGCTAAAGAGGATGGATGAGAAATTTAATATTGATTTATTACTTTTAAGATAATAAAAGTGTATTGTGAAGCTTCTTTTTGGAACAAAGTTATAGAAAAACAAAAATAAGTAATATTAGAAATAAACTAGACCATACATCAGATGAAATATCAAAAGTGGGAAGGGAAAAGATTTCACAAAACCTACATAAAAGAAAAATAAAACTCTGGGAATATGATTCAAAAATAATGTCAGAAATGTTACTATTAGCGTCATTAAGGACTGCTAGACATTGTTTGGGGGAAAATATTGTAAAGAAGAGCCTTACATTCTTAAATGTCATAACTTAAACCTGCACTCTGGATCATTGCTTTCTAAATTTTCATTTTAGGGGTAAAAATAAAATTATGAATAGAAAAAGAAAATCAGTAGTGAAAATAAAGAGCAGTCTTCCTGGCCTACAAAATAAAGTCTAGCCCAGTCTCTAAGGAGTAGGAAGTTCTAGGGGCCCCACTGACCTTGGTGATTTGGATTACAAAGGGTGAGGTATAGGGCTGATTTAGGAGACAGGATCGGGGGCGGCCCATGGACTGGGCTCTCCTGTGCTTTACATCTACAGCATCCGGAGCCCCCCACAGTAAGACGAGGCTTTGAAGTATCCTCCTGATGGAAGTTCTAGCCTGGGCAGCAAATAATTCCTGCTTATGAAGAGGTCTCCAAGATGAATCCCCTTGCAAGACAGAACATTCCTGTCTATTCAGTGATTCACACTACTAAAATATGTAAATAGTGGCTTTGTCCTCGCTGTGATTATTATGAAGTCATTCAATTACTGTGAATACAATCAGCCTGCTTACTAGAATTGTTAAACTTTTATTTACATCTTGGTATGAGAATATGGGATTAACAATGAAGAAATCATTATTTAAAAGGTAGTATGTCATATACCTCTAAAAGAACATATAACAATTATATGACTTTGCTAGAGTTATCATCCCTATATACAAGAGAGGTTGCTTAAACCACAGAAATGTGTTTTCTCACAGTTCTGGTGGCTGGAAATCCCAGATTTAGATGTCAGTGCTGTTGGTTTCTTCTGAGACCACTCCTAGTTTGCAGATGGTCACCTCCCTGCTGTGTCCTTGTATGGTCTTGTGTCTGTGTGCTGGTCTATCTGACCTCTCTGTGTGTCCACACTTCCTCTTCTCATACAGGCACCAGTGACACTGGATTAACGCACACCTAAGAGCCTCATTATAACTTAACCACCTCTTTAAAAATCCAATCTCAAATGCAGTCACATCTGAAGTGCTGGGGTTAGGGCTTCAACACATGAATCTTGAGAGGACATGATTCCCCCCATATCAATGATAGTAGAAACATGTCAGTGACCAAAAGTCATGAGAGAGATTTTTAAAGTTTCTAAAAGCAATCTTGTTGTAATTTCATTTTTAAGGATAAAGATAATTTCTGTGGTTTCATAATAATCCAGTAAATGGAAAATGAAGTGTTGAAATTAATTCAAATAAAAATAAGGTATTGAAATGAATGCAATAAAGCAAGATTACTCTGGTTTTGAAAAAACTTTGTATTTTTAAATCTGTTTTAGGTTCACAAAAAAATTTCTAGGAAGGTATAGAGATCATCCATATCCAGATAATGATGCTTAAACTATCAGATTCACTCTACTTTTTTCAAAATTACTCAACAAACCAGAAAAAGAAAAAGTTCCCCGAGTGGAGCAAGGTTCAGACATAAAAAGAGCACATAATGATTTGTCAATTTGCCTAGTACTGTCTTCTTGCGGCCCCTAAATAAGTGGTTTTTTTTTTTTAATGTAATAAAACATATAAAACCTTCTGTGATTATGGTTAAATAAAAAGTTAATATATGAACGCCAATAGCTTTTCTGTGACCAGAAAGACTAGGCAGTAATTTAAAAAGAAAAAAATACCGCTGATCACAAGTGGAAAAAAGTGTCAGAAAAATGTTTAATATTAAATATAAAGGTCCTCTAGAGATAAATTTGAGAGACATAAGAAGCATAATTAAAACTTATAGCAATTAAATTAATTTATTTTTAATTAATGTATTGATATAAACACTTTAAATCCAAAATATAAAATCTCCAAATAATTAATGTAAATTAATTTAAAGAACTAAAAGTTAAGTGATTAAAGCTACAACATTGTTAGAGAGAGAAAGAGAGAGAGAGAATCTTAGAACCATTATAGGTCCTCACACTAACAACTATACTTATCGTGTCTGTGTGTGTCTATAAAATTATACTTGGGAATTTTATTTATAGAAAGAATCTCTTAAGATGCAGCTATTGTTGCTATTAACTGCACAATTACCTTGACTGCCTAAAAAGTCTTTAATTTTAACTGGTTGTTTTGCTTGATAATGATATTCTGATAATACAAGATCTTGACATCTCTTTATCTTTAAAATTATATGTAATTGTACAACTGCTTTCCATTTCTTCCCTGTTCTCCCTATATGTATGAAGGCATAGAAACCACTCCTTTGTTGGAGTCTTAATCCAAACAAAAAGTTTGAAGTTCTTGGTTTTATGTAATTTTCAGTCCTTTGCCTTTTTTATATTGACAGCCGAATTTCTTTTTTCCCTTCCATTTTGGCATTGCTCCTCTTTATCAGGAGGAGCAGCAAGTAGTTTCCATTGCAGGGAATAGTTTCTTGATGGAGGAGGACATCTCTTCCTTCTCTTAATAATGATAATAATACTTGCTTTAATCCTTATGACGACAATGTAAAACAGGTCCTGTGGGTGTCTTCATTTTAAAGCTGTCATTGTTAATCATATTGTGTAAATGCAATTGTCTACCCTAGAGAGGAGAAATGAACTGGTGACCCTTATGAATGTGCCCAATGTAACATGTTATGTATTGACTTTTTATTTAAAAGATATTTATTGAATGTCTAGTGTATACTTTCATGGAGTTAAAATTCAAGATTACATGCTTTGAACTAGTTTCACGATAAAGACTGACCCCTTCTTTCTGCGGGGAGAGGGATGTGGAATTATTACTACCTCCGTTTCTTTGTGTGATTTCAGCTTAGTAGCAACACTTTTGGATGGATTTCTAACCGGTAGCAATGAAAGTAAATTAAAAATTGGCATAGTTTAATTGTTGTAATTAGGAGGTTAGGACTGAAAAGGATGAAAGGGATTTTTTTAAATAAGTGGTAGGTGAAGCTTGAAATGTTCTTTTAGTATACTACTCTAGTTCAGAGGCTACAGTGGAGCTTTGTCTCTAATTTCTCTCTCTCTCACTCTTTCAGGTTTGTTCTTGTAAGAATTGTTTTCCTTCCTGGTGATCTGAGTACTGGTGGGTATGCAGTATGAGTTTGGTGGTGAAAGATGAATAGAATGTTGCCCCGACTACATTTGTAAGATATAAAATTTATGTCACCTTCTGGTGCGGGTAAAAGAGTTGCAACTGAGAGTCCAAAGGGGACTGCTTTGTTTTGTGAGTGAAAGCCTCTAACTGGTGAGCAGTATTTCTAGGACCTTGCCTTCTGTCATATATATATATATGTGTATATATTACGCATATATGTATAATAAATAATATATAAACATAAATATATTATATATACATATATACACACACACACATATACACACACACACATCTCTCTCAAGAAAGATAGTGGAGTAATAATGCAGAATTAGTTAATGATTCAGAGATACGTAATTTGGGCTGGGCGTGGTGGCTCACATCTGTAAGCCCAGCACTTTGGGAAGCCCAAGTAAGTGGATCACTTGAGGTCAGGAGTTCGAGACCAGCCTGGACATCATGGCGAAACCCTATCTTTGCTAAAAATACAAAAATTAGGTGAGCGTTGTGGCGTGTGCCTGTAATCCCAGTTACAGGGGAGGCTGAGGCACGAAAATCACTTGAAAACCGGAGGCAGAGGTTACAGTAAACTGAGATCGCACCACTGCACACCAGCCTGGGCGACAGAGTGAGAATCAGACTTAAAGTAAATAAATAAATACATTTTTTTTTTTAAAAAAAGAGATATGTAATCAGGATCCTCAGAAACAATCCTACAAAACAGTTTTCTCTATATCTAGATAGGAATCTATACACATCTATACCTTTACAAGTCATTTGTTGAAGAAGACTCATATTGGCTATAACTTTTCCTTGTTAACTTTAAGTATTTTATATTTTCATAAATAATATTAGTCCAATTTTTTCATTTTTCATGATAATCTCTATTCACTTAGTTTCTTATTTATCAATGTATTTGCATCAATAGGTCACAACCAGAGAACTATAATTAATTCTAATACTTTTTCAGTCATTTTGGATTTTACAAATAACAAATTTAGCATAAGCAAATAGTGATAATGTTGCTTCCTAACACCTGATGTTTATACTTAACCTTTTCTCAAACTATTACATTAGTTGAGTATTAAAATAAAGTCTAACAGTGTGGTGATAGAGGCCACTCGTGCCTGTATTTTAATGGGAATTTAACAACTTTCTATCAATTAATTCATTGCTTATTCAAACAATTGTCAATTTGTCAAAAGCCTGTTATGTGCCAGACATTGTATCAGCCACTAAGAATCCTTACTTTGAATTTTTCTTTGACATTGATATTATTTATTAAATAGATAAATTGTTGTTTGACTTCATGTCTAGCCTGGACTTTTTATTATAAATATTGTAGATGGTTGATATTATGTTTGAGTATTGATCAAGATGACTCATGTTTAGATTAATTTTTTCCTCTTGTCTAATTATAAAATCAACTATAACAGTAAATTCAAATGGCAAAATATATTTTATGATAATTAAATTTATCATAATATAATTAATAACATTGCTGAGTTCTTTCTGCTTGATTTAAAATTTAAATAATACTCGAATATTTGGCATTGTTTAGCTGTCTTATATTTTTAAATAAAATTCAGTTCTATGAAATATATGTGATATGATATAAATATTTTAAATTGGCATATATATGTATGTAGACAGATACCAACATATTAAAATGGTTAATTTGAGCAGTACAATTATAGTGGGTTTTTTGTTTGTTTGTTTGTTTGAGAAGGAGTCTCGCTCTGTGGCCCAGACTGGAGTGCAGTGCCGCGATCTCCGCTCACTGCAAGCTTCCGCCTCCCGGGTTCACGCCATTCTCCTGCCTCAGCCTCCCGAGTAGCTGGGACTACAGGCGCCCGCCACCATGCCCGGCTAATTTTTTGTATTTTTTAGTAGAGACGGGGTTTCACCGTGTTAGCCAGGATGGTCTCCATCTCCTGACCTCGTGATCCGCCCACCTCGGCCTCCCAGAGTGCTGGGATTACAGATATGAGCCACCGAGCCCAGTCAAAATTATAGTTTTTATATGTTCTCCTTACAAGTGTCTGTATTTATTAAAATTATTAAATAGTATATATATTAGCTTTCAAACTTATTTTTAGCAATTCGTAAAATGCCCAATGCCTGCTGTTAAAAAATGGAGAGATAAATGAAAAGGGAATTCACAAAAACACCTAATCTAAAATGCAATTATAAATATATGGATATGCCTAATTTCACTGATAACTCAGAAAATGCAAATAGATTAAAAAATGCTTATGCCTGAAAGTAGGGATTTCTAAAAAATTAATATCAAATGTAAACAAGAATTTTGAGGAATTAAAACCCTTTCACTCAGAAACAAAGCAAGATGTCCTCTCTCACCCCTCCTTTTTAATATCATGCTGAAAGTCCTAGCCAATGAATAAGACCCCCCACAAAAGGAAATAAAAGGTAACCAAATTGGGAGAAAAGAAATAAAACTGTATTTTTTCACAGATGAAACGATTTTCTATACAAAAATCTGAAGAAATCAACAAAATACTACTCTTGGAACTTCTGAGTGATTTATAGCATGGATGCAGGATAGATTAATGAGAAAACTTCATCACTTTCCTATACTCCAGCAATAAAAAAGTGGAATTTGAAATTAAAAACTAAATATCATTTACATTAGTACCCCCCAAAATAAATATAACAAAATATGGACAAGGTCTATGAGAGAGAAATTAGGAAATTCAGATGAATGAATTCAAAGAACTAGAGAGATATTTCATATTGATGATATGAAGATTAAATATTGTCAAGATGTCAGCTTTTCCTAAATTAACCTTTATATTAATATAATTGGGATTTCAATTGAAATTAAATTTTTTTGTGTGGCTATTGACAAACTGAAGAAAAAAGACTCAGATAGTCAACACAATATGGAAGAAGAGTAAATACAGAGGACTGACTTCAAGACTTACTCCAAAGCTATGCTAATCAAGACAGTGTGGTATTAGTGAAAAAAGGACAATTAGATCAATGGAACTAAATATGGAGCCCAGAAATAAACCCACACCAAATGTAATAATCTGATATTTGACAAAGAAACAAATGCAATGTTTTGGAGAATGTAGAGTCTTTTCAACAAGTGGTGCTAAAATAACTGGAAATTTGCATGCAAATAAATGAATCTAGATATAGAACTTATGCTATTAACAAAAATTTACTCAAATGAATTATAAAAATTATATATATTTATAATGTACTTAATTATATTTATTTATAATGAATTATAAAATTAACTCAAAATGAATTACAGACCTAAATGTAATAACATAACAGTAAAACACCTAGAAGAAACATATGTGAAAATCTAGATGAACCTAGGTTTGGTGATGACCCTTGAGATACAACACTAAAGATACAGTTTGGGATGGAAATAATTGATAAGCTGGACATCACTAAAATTAAAAACCTCTGGTCTGTGAAAGACCTTGTCAAAGAATAAAAGTACAAGCCACAGGGAAAACATTTGCAAAGTTTATATCTAGTCCACAATTAATAAACAACCAGATTAAATAATGAGCAAATGATTTTAACAGACACTTCACCAAAGATGTTTAAATGGCATGCATATTAAAAGATGTTTAACATCATATGTCATTATAATGCGGTTGAAAATTAGAGCAACAGTGAAATATCTTGACACATATACCAGAATTAACAAAATCCAAAGCACAAACATTAAGTGTTGACAAGGTCTGATAGTTTTTGTGGAGCAACAAGAATTCTCTTCTCTTATTCAGTGCTGCCAGGATGGAAAATGGCACAGCCACTTTGGAAGACAGAGTGACAGGTCCTTACAAAACTAAACATATGCTTACTACACAACCCAGAAATTGTGATTCTTAGTATTTACCCAAATGAATTAAAACTTGTGACCACACAAAGCCTTGTATACAGATGTTTATAGCAGCCATATTTATAATTGCTGAAACTTGGGAGCAGCCAAGATATCCTTCAGTAAGTGAGTGAACAAATAAACTGTGGTACATTCAGACAATGGAATATTATTAAAGAAATGAGATATCAAGTCATTAAAAGACATGGAGGAAATTTCAATGCATTTTACCAAGTGAAAGAAGCCCATCACAAAGGTTACATAGTGTATCATTTCAACTCTATGACATTCTGGAAAAGGCATATCTATGGAGATAGTAAAAAGATCAGTGAATGTCAGGATATAGAGAAGGATGAATAGGCAGAGCACAGAGGATTTAGGGGACATTTTTTAAACTATTCTGCGTGATACTATAATGGTGAACACATCATCATACATTTGTTCTGACCCATAGAATGACCAACATTAAGAGTGAACCCTAATGTAAATTATGAACTTTGGGTAATAATAATGGGTTAATGTTGGTTCAATGATTGTCACAAATGTATCACTATAGTGTATGACATTGATAATAGGAGAAGGTGGTAGGGTGAGAAGAAATATATGGGAATGCTGTACTTTCTGCTTAATTTTGCTGAGAACCTGAAACTACTCTTAAAAAGTGTATAATAAATTTGTTTAAAATTTATTTTCTATCCTGCTTATATCAAAATTACTAGAAACATAATTTTTGAAGTTATATTTATGTAAATGCAGCTGCAAAAGCTTTATTTTGATAGAAAAACTAAATAACGTGTGAGTGCCAAAAATAAGAGACACATTATTTCAATTACAGATATTCATTTATGGAAAAATAATATTAATATCATTATTTAAAATATTTAGTCACATCAGAAAATATTTGTTATATAATCTTTTTTTTTTTCCAGTAGAGACGAGGTTTCACCATGTTAGCCAGGATGGTCTTGATCTCCTGACCTCGTGATCCATCCTCCTTGGCCTCCCAAAGTGCTGGGATTACAGGCGCGAGCCACCACACCTGGCCGATTTGTTATATAATTTTAAGTAAAAAGGAAACATGATATGTCATCATAATTTATAAATTTACAGTTCTGGCATATAGATTACTTTTACTTTATACCCATGGGCAGTGGGTTTAGGAATATTATTTTTCTTATTTATCTTTCTATATTTCCTGAATTAAGTTATAATTAATACATGCAATTTTTCTCATTAGAAAACAGTGTTTTTTAACTTGCATTCTCTGAGCCTTAGGTCAATCCATAATCCCACCTTCTGTGTGTTCCTCACTGATGGCTTTGCCCACACGCTAAGTCCTTTTGGATTTGCTGCTTCTCATTCTGCTTTTGAACATGATCAAATGGAATGATGAGAGAATGCATGTCTGTAAACTAAAGGCCCATAATAATTTGAGAGAATGACCTTTCAGTTCTGAAATTACCAGCGCTCTCTGTATGAAGTTAAATTGATTTTGTTTGACATCTTCTGCTTTCTTTCTGCCCTGGGGTTGTTCACTATTTATGTCGGGATTCCGTTTTTAGTGTTATGACTAATAACTAAATAATCCTGTGCAGATTTTCTGGGGTTTCTGGTCATGGAATCATATTCTGAAATCATAGAATTCTGCAGTTGAAGGACATCACTGAATATCTAAATGGGTAAACTGCTGAATCTAAAGAAATATCACTTATTAGACTAGCACAAACTAAGGATTGTAATCTGACATACATAGTTCTCTTAACATCAGTTACTTAATATTTTGATATCACATCATTCCAAGAGAAAAAAATGAAGATTTATACATCTGCAATTACAAGTTCCTTCTGCACAATAACTACTGCTGTGAATTGTTTATAATGTATCCTTCTAGAAACATATTACACGTTTCCAAGGAAATTCAAAGAGATTGAAGAGATAGTATGTGTTTTCTTTTTCCGCAAAAAGTGATAGCATGTCATACGTAATATTCTGTACTTTACTTTTTTTTCCTAAAGAGTGATAGCTTGCCTATATTTTCTTATCATGTGTAATGAGATTCCTAATTCTGACTTAGGCGTAAAATACCATTTTATTGATATATCTTATAGCTGGATCCCTGCCTAAGGGCATTTAAGCTATGTCTACACTTTTGGCGCTATCAACAATGTTGTAATGAATTACTTTTAAGGTAGATTACTTTTAACACAATTTTGCAAATGTGTGCATGTGTCTCGAAGATACATTTTAGAAATTTAATTATTGAGTTTGACTTTTTACACCTTTTCACAAGTAGCTATGCACACAAATTGTACCAAGTTTATTCTCATCACTTACATACGCTGTTTACCCCACAATTTTTTTCCCTCATAGCCAAACATAGGGTATTGGCAGGCTTTCTGGTCTCTGTCAATGATGGGGGAAAAATGACAGTAACATAACTTTCTTTGTTGTTTATTTATCATTTTTTATTTTTATTTATTTTTTTTCAAATTAAGGAGAAGGAGTAATTATGTACTAAAGGAAAACACCAGCCTGGGCAACATATTGAAATCTTGTCTCTACCAAAAATAAATAAAATTAATCGGGCAAGGTGGTGTGTGCCTCTGGTCCCAGCTACTTAGGAGGCTGAGGTGGGATGGTCATTTGAGCCCATGTGGTTGAGGCTGCAGTGAGCCTAGATCACACCACTGCACTCCAGTTTGGGAGATAGGGTGAGATCCTGTCTCAAAACAAAACAAAACAAAAACACAACCCCATTAAAAAGTGGACAAAGGATATGAACATACACTTTTCAAAAGAAGATATTCATGCAGACAAAATCCATATTAAAAAAAAGTTCAACATCACTAATCATTAGAGAAATGGAAATCAAAACCACAATGAGATACCATCTCACACCAGTCAGAATGGCTATTAAAAAAGAACAGATGCTGGCAAGGTTGTGGAGAAAAAAGAATGCTTATACACTGATGGTGGGAGTGTCAACTAGTTTAACCATTGTGGAAGACAGTGTGGAGATGCCTCAAAGAACTAAAAACAGAACTACCATTCAACCCAGCAATCTCATTACTGGGTATATGCTCAAAGGGATGTAAATCATTCTCTTATAAGGACATGTGCATGCTTATGTTCATTGCAGCACTCTTCACAATAGCAAAGACATGGAATCAACCTAAAAAATGCCCATCATGGTAGACTGGATCACAAAAATATGGTACATATAAACCCTGGAAAAAGAATGAGATTATGTTCTTTGCAGGAACATGGATGGAGCTGGAGGCCATTATTTCTAGCAAATTAATGCAGGAACAGAAAACCAAATACCTCATGTTCTCACTTATACATTATACTTTATACTTATACACTATACTTATAAGTGGAAGCTAAATGATGAGAACACATGGACACATAAAAAAGAACAACCCAGACTGTGCCCTAGTGAAGAGTGGAGGGTGGGAAGAGGGAGAAGATCAGGAAAAATAACTAATGGGTACTATGCTTAATACCTGGGTGATGACATAATCTGTACAACGAACCCCCATGACACAAATTTACCTATATAGCAAACCTACACATGTACTCCTAAACTTGAGTTAAATAAAAATGAAAAAAAAGTAAAAGGAAATATCTATTTGTCTATAATAGCATTGTCTATGTTTTTTCTTGATTAGTCTGCTTTTTCCACTTGCTTTATGATACTTTTTAAATGCAGATTTATTATGGTAACAGAAATTAATCAATCTTTTATTTATAAATTTTTGATTTAGGTAGTAACTATAAACCTCTTTCTCAATAAACAGTTTTAAAATAGCATTTTAATGATTGTATTTTTTAAATAATTGATTTATTTGCTTTATCTGACATTTTTTTCTATAAACTGGGAGGCTTGCATCAAAGTTTCTTGTCTCCCAAATACTTTTCAATTATGTAAACTTATATGTAAGAGTGTAAATAATTGTTTGCATTGATTCAGACATCACCTATATTGTACTCTAAGCTCTTAAATTTATTTGTGTCTACCCACAGTCTGTTTTTTTTTTTTATTGGTCTGTGTTCATGTACAAATACTACAATGGTCTTTGTTAGAGTGTTCCTGAGAGTTTTAAACTTATTAGCTCATTAAGTTTATACACTGGCATTTTATAATTTTTTTTGGTGTCCTATAGAGTCTCTGGTTTGCTAAATATTTCAACTGTGTTGGTTACATATATAAATGGTATCGATTTCTATTAATTTTTCAAATTGCTTACTAATTCAGTCATTGTATGAAATTTTTTTAAAGTTTTTTCTCTTAAATATTTTTGGTAAACCAACATAATATTTGTATAGTCATAAATTTACTTCCTTATTTCCAATTTGTGTATGTTAATCTTATTATTTGGCTTAGTTGTTTGAGTAATATCTCCAGAAAAATGTTTGATTATAGGGATAATAAGAGTCATTTGTTTAGTATCTTTGATCATAGTGTAAAAACATCAATAATTATCCCATTAAACTTAATGGTGGAACTTGGGCTGTGTAATATATTTTATTATGTTAAGATAATGAATATGATATTTTATTTGTTTAATGAAGGGAAAGATTCCTTAAGTACAAACACACGAATGTTAAGGAGAAGAAAAAACCAAAGAAGTATAAATCAAAATTAAGCTATTAAAAATATCATTTAGAGGAAAAAAGAGTAAGTTACAGAATTGTCGGAGACAAAGGACTTGCATGTAAAATATGTAACAAACATTAACAAGTCAGTAAGAACCAGACCATGTAATGGAAATAAATTCATGAGAGACTTGAGCTAAAACATCAGAAAACAGCATGCCCAAATGACCAAAAACATAAAAAGGCACCTACCTACTCTCAGTCAGGAAAATACGAATGTGAATAGCAATAAAATGTATAACAATGGCTAAAATGTAAAAAGAAATCATATTAAATATTGACAAAATTGTGTCAATATCAAGTATGACATAGTTGATAATATAACATATTGAATCAATTGTGAAGTAAATGGACCTCTCATAACATTTTGGAGGGAGTAAAAACCACTTTGGAAAACTATTTGTGTGTACCTAAAGAGTTGGATGTCTCTTCGAACATACCCATGTCACATGACTCAGCAACTCTATTTCTACTTAAATCACCAAAAAAAAAAAAAAAAAAAAAACCTGGTGCACCTGTGTATTCTTGTAGATGAATTTATGCACAAGAATTTTCACAGCTGCAATAGTTATAATAGCAAACTGAAAATTATCCACGTGGATGTCACCAATAAGAATGGATAAATAAATTACAATAGAGTTACTGATAGAAATAATATAGGTCAACAACAATGAATAAATTTGAGCATTTTTTAACAATAACCATGAATCTCACCACCACTGTTAAGATAAGATGCAAGGCACAAAATAATACGTATTACTTGATTGCATACATAAACCCAAACTTACCGCAAAACTAAGTTCAAGTTCAGTTGATTTTAAGGTAACCACTGAAGGTAAGTGGTTTCCTTTACAGAGCCAAAAAGGATGAATGATTGAGAAGGAGCTTGTGTTGGCTGTTTCACTTCACAGTCTAAGTGGTAATCCCACAAGTGTTCATTATGTTCACTGAGCTGCACGTTCATGTCGGGTGTAATTTTCATTGTTACATTCAAATTTTCAGAAAAAAAGTCAATGATGAATGATCTTGGAATGTTTCTCTCACTATAGGATATGTCTTTAAATTGAAAAAATATACATTGCATAATTTAATATTTATTCCATTCCTTAAAATGTGGGCTTTTTCTTCACAGACTCCAAATGCTTACATTGGCTCTAATTTACTTGACTTTCATTTTATCTATCCTCATTTTAAATTTCTTGTTCCTTTTAATACATTTCTCATATCCATACTTACTGCCTTCATTTTTTCATAATGTTTATTTTCCTGTGTTTTTCCCATTTGTCATAATATAGGTGATGAACTTTCTCTTTATTTTCTCTGTTCTACCAGTTCCACTGCATAAATACAGATGTTTTGTAATTTTTCCCTGATCATTTTTGTGTTTGTTTAGTTGTTGTACTCACAGATGTGAGTGATTGACTTACGATAATTAATTTGAGACTCAATGGTTGCATTAAATTTTCATCTGCTTCAGTAATTGTTTTTGAATGTGTTCTGTTGATAGATTTGCCTGTACTTTTTCTTCCCTCTCCATGCTTTTGTTTGACATTGTTATGTGGATTCTTGTTCAGCTTTTTTGAAAGATTGTACTTATTTTTAAAGCAGTGGATTTTTCCTGGCCCAGCTTTGGAGGAGGTTTCTGGAGGGTGAGGACAACCCATGCCTAGCGTCGCAGATTGTGCAGTGTTCACAAAGCAGAGCTTCTCTCATTCCTTCTTTTGCTTCCTGCAAGTATAACTTAGTTCTCCTTGGCACAAAAAATGAGTGCTGGTGCTAGTTTGCTATTAGGCCATAGAATTTTGTTTATTATTATTATTTTTGGCCATGCACTTCAGAGCCTCCTGTTGCAAATAACAGATGCAGATATGCGCCCCGAGCTGGACATCTCTCCATTAGGAAGTGTGGCTGCTGGTTCATTCTCTGCACACTACTCTTACTACTTAGTCCTCTCTGTGACATATCTACCTGCTCATCTCCTCCCTGCATAGCCCGTCTCACTGGAGCCCATCTAGAGCATTATTTTATGTGTAAGGAGTATCTATTTTTTCCCATTTGCTAAAACTGGAACTGCATTTTCCTTTCTCCTTTGTTCTTAGTTTTCAGGATTTGAACAGGTAAATATTGAATTTCAATTACTCTGTTCAAATCATACATCCAATACACCTGTTTTATATGAGATATGGGATGCTTGTGAATTCCATATTATCAGTAAATAATAAGTGTAAAAAATGCTTACTTTAATTATCTCCTGTAAAGGATGTTACAGATTGTACAATACTTGTGTATTAGTTCCTTCCCATGCTGCTATGAAGAAATACCCGAAACTGGGTAATTTATAAAGAAAAGCAATTTAATTGACTCATAGCACCGAATTCCTGGGGAGGCCTCAGGAAACTTACAATCATGGTGGAAGGGGACGCAAACATATTCTTCTTCACATGGTGGTAGGAAGGAGAAGAATGAGTGCCCAATGAAGGAGAAAGCCCATTATAAAATCATCAGATCTTGTGAAAACTAACTCACTATCATGAGAACAGTATGGGAGAAACCGTCCCTATGATTTAATTACCTCCCGTCAGGTCCTTCCTACAACATGTGGGGATTACGGGAACTCCAATTCAAGATGAGATTTGGGTGGAGACATAGCTAAAGCATATCAACTTGTATGTATGACTGACTACGATATGGAATTTGTAAAATATATCCCATGGCATCCATTCAGATACTTATGTGTTTGAAGGAAAATTGTATTTCTCTCAAGAGGAGAACTAAATAGGGCATATAGATCTTTAGTTGATATTATTCTGTGATAATTTACATTACATAATTATTATGGGAATATCCAGTTGATGTAACGTGTCATTAACCAATGCAATAGAGGTTAGGTGTCACCTAATTCCTTAGGGGATCAGCCAGAAAACTGCTTTCGATATTAATATGTACTAATTCTAATGAAGAAATATCCAGTGGATGTAACGTGTCATTAACCAATGCAATAGAGGATAGGTGTCACCTAATTCCTTAGGGGATCAGCCAGAAAACTGCTTTCGATATTAATATGTACTAATTCTAATGAAGAAATAAGCAAATGCAGTATAAAATTTTATCTGTAATTTTTTTATTTGCTAGGAATATTGTTTGAAATCCACAATTTTTTAAAAAAATCAACGGTTGAAATATGAAAACACATTGGATTTAGATTGTTAAGATAATGCCTCAGTGAAAAGGAGAGAAACTTCATCAGTCTCAAGTGTATATTTGCCAACCTCTGCAGAGACTTTTCTCTGTGCCATTATGTGCATTTATCCTACTTAATTAAAAGTGCTGTGTGTGTTTGTGTGTGTGTGTGTTTTGTGTTCTGAACTGCATATCTGAACATAGCCCTCACATCTTCCCACTTGTAATTTTGCTCCTGTTGGATTTAAGAATCATGTTAGATGCTACTCATTATACTGATGTTTATTTAGAATATTTGCTTGATACTGAGATTTTAAAAACAAAAATATATTCCCCTTTTGATTATTATATATGTATCCATTATAACAGATAAATAACTTAGTTTGTGTTTTGGGTTGAATGGTGTCAGCTCAAAATCCATATGTTGAAGTCCCTACCCCAGTACTTCAGAATGTGACAGTATTTGGAGATAAGACCTTAGAACTATTTAAGTTAAAGTGAGGTTACTAGGGTGGATCCTACTCTGATATGACTGATGGCCTCATAAGAAGAGATTAAGACAAAAACACTGAGGAAGAAGACCACGTGCAGACACTCGGAGAAGACATCCATCTGTAAGCCAACAAGAGAGACCCCAGAGGGAACCTACCTTGCTGATACCTTGACCTCACACTTCTAGCCTCCAAAACTGTGAGAAAATAGATTTCTGTTTTTGAAGCCACCCAGTCTGCAGTACATTTTAATGATAGCCCTAGCAGACAAATAGTGTACAAGTTGTATGGAGATACTCCTGCAGAATAAGGAAATAGGAGAATAAATAGGTAGTCAATGTAAATGAAGGATAAAGAAAATTAAGTGTCTTCAGGGAGGTTAGTAGCAGGAATAAAGGTGCCTTCTTTCTAAATTGCTACCATTAATCTTCCATAATCCTAAACCTACTGTGACGCCCATTTCTCACCCCCCACCAGTCTCTGACTCTCCCTAAACCAGTTTCAGCCATCTGGGAGAGACATCTGAAGTCTCAGTTTTGAGCGAGGGTCTCACTGTGTGGCTAATTACTAACGTGGGTGTGTGCATTTAAATGTGGTTTTAGGTCACTTGGCCCAGCTAAGGTCTTGGAGGATAGATTACAAGCCTAACTCCCCATATTTCATATACTCTGAAAAAGTTTATAAACACTTAGATTTTTAAATAGAAAAAATAATCGATTTAGATTTTTAAATTAAAACAATGGACTCATTGTCCCAATGTAATTATTAAGATGTATTTCTTTCCACTCATTCTTTTATGCTCTCCTATTTTTTTCTGGTTTTAGCTATGTTTATACAACTCTACTTTTTTGTTTGGTATAACAAAACATGTATTTTCCACAGTCCTTAATTATTTATTGTTTATTTAGTTTAAAAACAGAATATCTCACCTAAAACAAAGCCTACTATACTATACATCTCCACCATTGTTGTGCATTTAGGAATTTTAGAGAATTTGCTCTTTCAGTTACTGTTGCAGTGAACAGATGGAGGATCTTTTTATTGTTTTCAGTAAGTGCCTGTAAATAATCCATAAGGCTTGCCACCCAGTGAGGCTGAGTGCATTTCTCCTCTCTGTTTAACCATGATGCTACCAGTGTGACCTCACTACAGGAGATGGGTCTTGGTGAGCCCTTCACCATCTGTCCAGTAGAAGTTAATCTTGAATTCCACTGAATTAATATAAAATGCTTAATGTTGTATAACATAGAGCTCCATGCTTCTCATGAGAATAAGCTTTAAAAAGGAATCTCTGCTCCTTAAAAATATAACAAATAAATATAATAAGTAGATGTTATATAATATATAGCATATCATGTATATTTTGTATTTATCAAGAGAATAAGAATAGAAAGATAATATTTTATCTCTAAAGTATAACAACATAAACTGGTGTTTTATTGGTGAATTCTTAGATCACAAAATGAAAGATATAATGGATATAAAAGAACAAAATATCTTATTTTTAAAATGAGAGTAAGAAATATTTTTACAGTTACATGAAAGTCAAGTGGATATAAATTTGTTTTCTTGCTTCAAATATTAAACAAATTTATCATAACTGCATTTGTATTTTGACCAATCCAAATCTACTTTTTACCTTTATTACTAGATGTCAGATATCATAACTTCTTGCTCAGTTAGGCAAAGACAACCCATATTATATTTAGGTCAAATACTTATTTTAATTTTCTTTGCAGCATCAACATTTATGGCTTATTCAGAAATAATCAACTTTTTAAAGTTTCTTTTTTTTTTTTAAGCAAGGCAATGCAAATTAAGACACATAATGTAACACTCTTTTGCAGTCATAAAAAATGGCAAAAATGAACATGTCTATTAACATTATGTGTTAGAATGATGACTAATAAAATCCCTTGTGCATGACTTTTTGAAATTGTTTGGCATCATCTACTAAAGATGAAATATGCACACTCTATAAAACAGCAATGTCATTTTTAGGTGGATATGTAAAACAAATTATTGCACATGTGCATCAGATATAAGACAATGCATACATCAAAAGACTCAAAACAGCAAAAAAAGGGAACAATCCAAATGCTCATTAACAGTACAATATGTTATTAAATTATATTTTACAGAATCAATACAACAGAATAACACATTCCATCTCAAACAAAAGATCTCCATTTTCATGCAACAACGTTGATAACTTTTCACAATATGGTATTAAGTGAAAAAAAAAGTCCAAAAGAAAAGAAACAAACAAAAAATCCAACAATATTCTTTTAATAAAAATTAAATGCAATTAAAACAAATTACATATTATTTGAACACAGTTATGCTTAATATATATTATATATATAATGTGTGTATGCACATATATATGTGAATATGTGTGTATTTCTACATATCAAATAATTAAAAATATAAAATTGAGAATATTAATAACTGAGGTGAAAACTGAGGAGGAAATCAGTCTCTTGGTAATCAATGAAAAATGGATGTCGCATAATCTAAAAAAAAGAACTATCTAAACTAGTGAAGAGATTCTTAACATTGTATTCCCTTTCACACTCACTACACTCCTTTTACAGATATTCCATGTTTTAAATTCCTAGAACAATATTGTAACCCTTTTATAGATCTGATATGGTTTGGGTCTGTGTTCCCACCCAAATCTCACCTTGAATTGTAATAATCCCCACACGTCGTGGGAGGGACCCAGTAGGAAGTAATTGAATCATGGGGGCAAATTTTTCCCATGCTATTCTCGTGATAGGGAATAAGTCTTATGAGATTTGATGGTTTTATAAAGAGGGCTTCCCCCGCGCATGGCCTCTTGCCTGCCGCCATGTAAAGAGCGACTTGGCTCCTCCTTCCCCTTGCGCCATGACTGCGAAGCCTCCCCAGCCGTGTGGAACTGTGAGTCAATTAAACCCCTTTCCTTAATAAACTTCCCAGTCTTGGGTCTGTCTTTATTAGCAGCATGAGAACAGACTAATACAAGATCCTAAATGTTTTATTGAACAAATGCTGGAATCTCCTTTAAATATGTATCTTCCTTATTTCTTTTAAATGACCTTTTTGAAGTTTTCTAGCCAATGATAAGAGGCTTTCCCCTCCCTTGCTGAGTCACCAGGTCTCGCTGCCTCCTTGTAGTTTCACAAGAGATCGCCTTCTTGTCTACCCTGAGACAAACTGTGGAGGTATGCTTGACCTACATCTAAAAGAAACTGACCGTTTTGATGTGTGGGGGATAAGGGGTGTGGTGGGCCTCAGTGTCTGGCTGGTAAGCCTTCTCCTCCCCACAATTTCTGCAATGCAATTTGTAAATTTGTAGGTGTGTGTATAATACTATGTATGTGTGTGTGTGTACATATATGTATATATACACACATAAAATTATGATTATGGCTCTCTTCTTCCTCATAAGAAAAAGAAATGGAATGAGAATGCATAAAAATATGCAGGTTGATATAATTTTTTTTTTCAAAGTACTATCTTGTAAGTTGGGCATAGATACAAAGTATCATTATCTTTAATAAAGACAAATAAAAAAGCAGAACAAATAGAAAAATCAATACAGAAGCACAAATAAACTAAAGATAGAAGATTTTCTTGAACTGATGATTAGCATTAATCTAAATTATGCACCTGAGTTCTATAATGAATAATCATTACACAAATATTCTTTGAGTTCTGATTTTATGGCAGGTAACAACTAGGTTTAAAAATATAAAATAGTAATATATTCAATATTGTCCAGCTGGTAAAAATACAGTCAACCACAAATAATTAGAAAAATTATTATATTCTTATGTAATTGTAATGATTCAGTTATGTCCAAGAAGGCATTTGTCAGCAAACAGTCACATTTAAAGATGAAAATATTCTTAGAGGCCAGGCGCGGTGGCTCAAGCCTGTAATCCCAGCACTTTGGGAGGCCGAGACGGGCGGATCACGAGGTCAGGAGATCGAGACCATCCTGGCGAACACTGTGAAACCCCGTCTCTACTAAAAAATACAAAAAACTAGCCGGGCGAGGTGGCGGGCGTCTGTAGTCCCAGCTACTCGGGAGGCTGAGGCAGGAGAATGGCGTGAACCCGGGAGGCGGAGCTTGCAGTGAGCTGAGATCCGGCCACTGCAAAATTGTTTAGCTACAGAAAATTACCCAGTCTCTGGAAAATTGTTCTTCTTCAAAGTGTATTTTTGTTTTGACATTATTTACTTTATTGCCTTAAATGGTGAAGTAGAAAATTATTTTACAAGTCAAAAATTCCTATTACACATTGTCTTCTATTCTGTGATGACCAAAATTGAAGTACACTTTTTTCAGAATGTATATTATTTTTATGAAATGTGTGATGTAAAATTTCAAAAAAAGATGGCCTGAATAGTAAACTACAGGTCGGAAATAAGTAAATAACAAAGTCATATAAGGTCAATTTTAGTCAGTGAAAATGTGAATTAGAAACAATTCCACCACCTCCATATAGGGTAGTATATACTATTGTTTTAGTTTCCCTTTAGCAAAGTAGAGAAAATGCAGATAATAGATTATGTTTAAAATTTTTCAGTATCATTGCTATACTTTATTTGGAATACTGTGGTATTGCAACCTCATTTACTTTCCAAATGGTGTTATCTGCACTTCTCAAACTACTGCAATTGCGCCCTTGTTTCAAGGCCTTTGGCTGGAAGACCCAAAACAGATAAAGATTACATGTTAAGGCAAGAATACTGTCCTTAACCCAAAAAATTGTAACCTAGGCTCTGTGAGATGACTGCACCCCAAAGTAGCCTTAGAGAAATGATGTCTGAATATGAAGAGGGTGGTCCATGGGGCAGATTCTTGATTGTACTAAATATCACATAGTCATGTTTTCTATGGAAACAAGAAGAAAATTTTGAGATAGGCATTCTTTTGAAAATTGTAACACATATTTTCATATCAGTTTGTTTGAGCTCATTATGTTATAGAGCACAAATGTAATTCTAAAACCCTTTATCGTCCTCAAACTTCTATTATAAGACTATTTTTTTAAACTCCCAGTCTCAATTGGTGATTTTGTATTCAATTTTCTAAAGATAAACTAAAAACTCTTTTCTCTCTGATCTAAATATTTTTTTCTCAAAAAACGAAACGACACTGGCTACAAATCTGCTTTCATGCTTTAATGACTAATTCTCCTTATTCATCTCATCATATTTTAAAGTAATATCTCTTACAATTTGCATAGCCTTTGTGTCTTGGCTCAAATGCCTTTGGAGATGAATATCTTACCAATTCATTTTTGCTGGTGGTCATTGATAATGCTTAGCTGGTTTCCCTTTAAAATAGCAGTAAGTCTGACGAAGCTCAAGTAATTCCTTGCTTACATGGTTTGAAACATGCTCCACAGCCTTTCAATTCCTACCTCTGTCAATGCCTCCAATTGGCTGGAGTTAGATGTAGATGTTTTCCAAATGTTAGCTATAAGCTGTTAAGCAGCTTCAAATATCATGAAAATAAAATAACATAATTAGGGCATTATGCACAGATGGTCAAAACAGTGTCCAAGGAAATGCTTCTGGTGAATACAAACCAGTGGAGTTACTAAGATCCTTGCCATGTAAACAGGTGCTTACGAAAATACTAAGTCATTTAACATCTCTGATCAGATAAGTGACATAAATAAGAGGAATGAGAATTGTCCAGAATAAATAGGAAGTTGCATATACAGCATATTCCTTAAATTCTACAGTTTTTATATCAGTTCATATAAAACTAAAATGTGGATCTTGAGGTAGATAAATTTATAATTTTATGCATAATATGGCAAAATGCCAATGACACAAGCTTATTTGTTATGTCCCTCAAAGCATCTCTCTGACAGTTTTAGGACATCCAAGCTATAAATCCTATCCCACGGAGAGGAAAGAACCTCAGGATCTTCCTAGCTGCCTTTAAGATAATCGGCACTATGTTGAATCATTTATAAAGGGCACATAGACATATTACACCAATGACTTTTTTTTAGACAACATAATGTATATGGATTTTTACATACAAGAGCTTTATTTTTTAAATTAATATATTTTAAAGCAAAGATATTGAGCAAAAATAAGATATATGTATATAAAATAGCATGTGTTGATATTGTTTTTTCTAAATTTATGAGGCCAATCTCCATGTTGACGATAATTTATGGCACATTTAACTTCAATTTCTGGTCTATTATAATTTGTCAGTTTGTGGTTTTTTTTCATTAAAATAAATGGGAAGCAATAGGAATGAGAATCTTGCTGTTATGACACCCAATACCAAGTTTCTGATTCAGGTTAATAAATATCCTAAAGAAAATCCACAGGCATATTTATAATAGCACGAAATGACTAGAAAAATAATTGTTACAATTCGCTTAAAAAATAAAACATGGCAAGTAAAAGGGTTATGGATTTGTTGCACTCAATGTAGGTTCATGTATCCAGCCACTGGTTTTCTCCAAGTGATGACTGTGGTACTGGAAGCTACATTTTCCAATATAATATTTTCTCCTTCAGACAAACTAGCATGCTAGGCATGAACAGAGTGTAAGCTGTGATATCACTTAGAAATAATGTAGTACCTCCAATTCTCCATATGTTAGTTAAAACACTAATAGTCCCATTTTGATGCAATATTAATTACGTGTACATAGTCATTTAAAATTTCAAGTGGGACACAAAGAATAGTTCACAGACATTTCACAAATAAGACGGGAATTACTTTTCAGGTTGAGAAGTTACTAAACCTCTGTTACTATCAATTTCCTTTTCTGTCCAAAGAGGTTCATAATCCCTTTCTTTCTGAGTTACTGTGAGCTTAAAAATGACATTTCCCACTTGAATTTTTACTCCCTGTCCCTAAATTTCTCCTGCAGTACTCCTCATTGCCTCCTAGCACTCAGGTCAGAAAAGTGGAGTCATATTTGTTTTCCTTTTCCTTCTACAACTATAATTCTACTCAAAATGGCCAGATGTGAATTGTATTTCTTATCCACCTTTCAGATATAGTCGCTTCTTTTCATCCATGCTGCCCGTCCTGTAGAGAGCACAGTCCACATCCTTTCTCCCCAGGGCTGAAGCATCCTAATATGCCTCAGGTGAACTATCATTCAAAATCCTTCAGGTATTTCCCACTTTCTGGGTTAAATTCTTATTTCCTTAAATGTCTTACAGAGTGCTTCATGGCCTTTTGCCTTCCAGTCTATCCAGGCTACATCTAACTGTCAGAGGCATTTGAACCAGAGCAACTCCATCTTGAATAGGAGTTAGATAAAATAAGGCTGAAACCTGGGCTGCATTCCTAGACAGTGAAGGCATTCTAAGTCACAGGGTGAGATAGGAGGTCAGCATAAAATACAGGTCATAAAGACCTTTGTGATTACAGATTGCAGTAAAGAAGCTGGCTAAATCCCACCAAAACCAAGAAGGCGACTAGAGTGACCTCTGTTCATCCTCACTGCCACAGTCCCACCAGCACCATGATAGTTTGCAAATCCCATGGCAACATCAGGAAGTTACCCTATATGGTTTAAAAAGCAGAAGCATAAATCATCCACCCCTTGTTTAGCATATCATCAACAAATAACCGTAAAAATAGGCAACGAGCTCTGACTGTGGAGTAGCTATTCTTTTATTCTTTTACTTTTCTAATAAACTTGCTTTCACTTTACTCTATGGACTTGCCTTGAATTCTTTCTTGTGCAAGATCCAAGAACCCTCTCTTAGGGTCTGGAGCGGGATCCCTTTCCTGTAACATAACCACTCTAACTTTCAAACTGTATTTTTAACAGACACTGATGTTTCATTTTTCCTTTATGTTTCATGCTTTAATTTATATCAAAAATTTTCATAGGGTGTTTTCTTTACTGGAATATTCTCCTTTTATATGTTCTCTTTTGCTACCCATTTATTTTTAACCTTAGCTTATATATGACTTCTCAAGAAGACTTTTCTATCCTCTTGGAGAGTTCCGCTCTCCCTAAGGTAACTTTTCAGTTTCCTTTTTTTTCTATATTCTGTCTAGCTCATTTCTTTGTAAAACAATTTGTTAACATTCTTGTGATTCTTTTCTTAGGTCTTAGCCTCATGAGGACAAAAACTCTCTCTGCTATGCTTGCCATAGGCACAGAAGAAGTTGTTTTATAACAAGGATGTTTTGCTGATCTTTGTTCTGGGTGTCTGAGAGGAGGCTTCTTAACCCCTGGGATTTCCAGGTGATTGGCATGACTTTATTATTCCTGCTGACCTCTTGGACCACACCTGACCTTATGCTAAAAGCAGGACTCAGCAGGGAAGCTGGTCACAGGACTAATGACTAATGATGTGAGTGTAAGTTGAGGAATTGAGCCACGGGATATTGGCCTAACTTCAGAAAAGAGAGAAGCTGGAGATTGAGTCTAACCACATCACTTGGGCAAGGATTCCATCAGTCATGCCTAGGTAATGGAACCCCAGTACAAATCCATACTGGGGAAGCTCCCTGGTTGATGAGCACATTCATGTGCTTGAAGGGTGATAGTGGAGAGGACTTGATGTTCTGTATATGGAATCTTGTCAGACTTTCCCTGTGTGTTTCTTCATGTGTCTGATTCTGATATGTATCCTTTAAAATAAGACTATAATTATAATTCCAGCACTTTCCAAACTTCTATCAGCCATTCTAAGAAATTATCAAACATGACAGGGTTGTGAAAATGCCCAGATGTGTAGTTAGCCAGTTGATCAGAAGTCTGGGTGGCCCAGAGACCCCGGAACTTATGACTGGTGTCTGAGTGGTGGCAGTGATCTTGAGGACTGTGCATTTAACCTGTGGAGTCTGTATTAACTCCAGCTACTTAGCATTGGCAGTGCATTGCAGTCTTGCGAAGGCACTTTCAAGTCTTTACTGAAGGAATGAATAAATATATGAATATATTAAAAATAGAGTCTCTAAACTTTCAGAAGGCATTGGAGTCTTCGAGCAAACTATATATATTTTCTTGTATGTAGGCAGATTTCTTTCTTTCTTTTTTTTTTTTTGAGACAGAGTCTCGCTCTGTCGCCCAGGCTAGAGCGCAGTGGCCGGATCTCAGCTCACTGCAAGCTCCGCCTCCCGGGTTTACGCCATTCTCCTGCCTCAGCCTCCCGAGTAGCTGGGACTACAGGCGCCCGCCACCTCGCCCGGCTAGTTTTTTGTATTTTTTAAGTAGAGACGGGGTTTCACTGTGTTAGCCAGGATGGTCTCGATTTCCTGACCTCGTGATCCACCCGTCTCGGCCTCCCAAAGTTCTGGGATTACAGGCTTGAGCCACCGCGCCCGGCCTTGTAGGCAGATTTCTAACATGACCACTGAGATTCTAGTCGCTAGTGTATGGGTCCTTCCCTTGGAATGTGGGCAAGACCTTGAATATGAAGAGATAGTCACTCTCTTGATTATGTTATAAGACAAAAGTGAAGAGAGGGTCACTCCTGTTATGTAAAACTCCATTTCAGAAGACTGAAAGGAGATTCCTGCTAGTTTTCAATAAATATGCTCCCATATTGCAAGAATGCCAAGTATCTAGAACCTAAGATAGACTCTGGGGTTTGAGAGAGATCCCCAGCCAGGAACCAGCAAAAAAAACAGTGATCTTATCACCACGACTGCAAAGAAGTGGGTTTTTCAATAACCTGAGTAAGCCTGGAATCGGACTCCAAGCTCCAGATGAAAACAAGGTACACATCTTGGTTTCAAGCTTTTGAAACACTGAGGGGAAAATCCCAACACACTGTGCCTGGATTTCTGACCCACAGAAGCTCTCAGATAATACACGGGCTTTTTGCCTCACTGACTTTGCACTAACTTGTTATAAAACACTAGAAAATGAACACACTTATACATTTGCCCACAAAACTGCTAGCAACCTCAATGTTTTATTTTTTATAGTCAAAGCTTACAAAGTATTTATTTTATGTTGCTGAATAAAAGAAATTTCATATGTTTTGATGTTCAGCCAAGCATTTGGAAATTTGATATCTCCCCAGAAAAATCAAGGTGGAAATTTCATTTTCTCTGTGATATCTTAAAATAGTTATTCAGAACTGAACTGGACTCAATCTCCAGCTTCCCTCTTTTTTAAAGTTAGGCCAATATCCCGTGGCTCAATTCACATATTGAGTGCCTTACACATGAAGAGATACATGCAGGAAAATAAACCATCCTATACATGAGCCGTTATCTCAAAGGTCTAACGTTCTCAGTTAGAAATGTTTATTTTCAAAACTACCACAGGTTAACAACACAAATGTAACTTATTTAAAGATCATGCTCCCAGGGCACTAAACTAGAAGACAAATCATGGCAATAGCATAAAGTAAATACAAACACAAGAAAAACATTTTATAAGAATAAAGAGGAATTTGAACAAGAAGAAGAACTAACCAGAAGGTTTTAATAATGATTGAGCTCATGTCCATTTGTGTACAGTATTGGATATATGCTTAAAAAACACTGATTGTCTTCTTCAGCCTTTTCATCCAGGAGCCTTGTAATAAGTAGATCACTATCACTCTTTTCTTAAATCTAGAGTACGGTGAATGCAGTGTAAGTCAAGGAGTTATCTGGACAAATAGCAAATAATTACCTACGTGGTTTTAGTTGCACTTTTAGTCCTGTGCAGACAGCTCCCTATTTTCTGCCTAAAATCTGTGGGCAATATTGAGTGCTGGGTGGTACTTGTTTGTTTATTTATTTATTTATTTGCAGGGGGATTCTGTTTAAGAATCAAAGCTTGCTTGTTGTAAACACCATTATACACCGGTTATATATTTTAAGCTTTATATTCCAGTTGGGAACTCCTATAATTGGATAAGCATGTCATCTATGCCATCTGTGGCTTGATAGAAATGTTGAACAGATTAAGGCAAAGGATGATAATATAAGTCATTTTGTAGATAATTCAATTCAGTGGACCTTTGCTTCTCACTCATCTCTCTTTGACTATGATTGCTCAACCCGTTTTTATTTCTATCACTAAAAGTATAAGCACACGTAAGTCCTAAGGGATCATGAAAATTATATGGTTAAAATTCAAGTAAACTAGATATCCCTGTAGTTCTTGAAATTGTGAACTTATTACATTTCTCGGTAAAATAATAGCCAGAAAGTTCTGGCTTTACCTTCCTTTTGTAAGATTTAGATACAGCCTATGAGTTGGCCAATTCCACTGGCTTGCATATGTGGCTATTTCATATCGACTTTATGCTAAGGCATTTTTAAAGGGTCCAGCAATGTGTCCAATACCAAATGTTGTCACTCTGTGGTTTTTCCTCCTCCTCCCAGCCTCTGGACATCAAGACAAAAAACCCAACGAAAGCTTTACCAAGTCAACATCTAATTTACAACGTTTGTCCACATTCTGCCTAGTTTCATTTTGTTGCATTATTATTTTAAAATGTTAAAGTATATTTCCTGTATTTTCTAATCACTCTGAATATAATTTTAAAATCTGATGTTATAGTTAAATTTGCACTGACTTATTTCCTTTCTCCTGAGAAAATTTGGTAAGCTTCTATTATGCATAGCCCTGAGTTTCACACATTTGAAACTGGGGAATGAGGCTGCTAGGACAATGGTGTTATTTATTATGGTGCATTTTCCAATTGCACTGCACCTGTCTGGATCATAGGTTTGCAATAATGCAATGAAAATGATTTGAATGGGTCATAGGTCTAATGTGTTAAGCACATAAACAAAGACTGCCCAGGGAGAGTGTTAATCCATGCTCATTAATTTTTAAATTCACATTCTGCAAGTTCATCCAAAAATTTATGAAGCACGTCAGAGTTTGGCTTCAGCAGCAATAGAGACATACTGAAACATATGGCTGGGGGGCAAAATAGCGTCCTTGGCAGTGCTCCTGCAGAGAGCCAGGTGAAGTGAAACCCATTAGAACTTCCACCGTGGCCATGAGAGTTACAGCCCACAGAAGAGGGATGCTTCCCAGTGTCTCTGAAACCGTGAAAGGCAAAGGAGACTCATTTCAATTCCTTGCATGGGGAATATCACTGCCCTACTCTACTGGGTTCTGTTTATTAGAGGATGTCTTTATGCATGATTATTTAAAGCAGGTAAAATCCATCCCCCTTATTTTTTCCTGTTTCATGTATATACATAGATATGTGTGTGTATACATGTATACATAATAAATACATACATATGAACCACTGTTCTAACAAATGAAATCAATTATGAAAAGCATACTAAATATATTTCTAACTACAAGAATATATTCTATTTTTTTAATTTTACAATTTAGCAATGGTAAACATTCATTTGGTGCTAACTTATTTTATTTTTTATTTTTTTTATTTTTTTGTTTTTATTTATTTATTTTTTTTGAGACGGAGTCTCGCTCTGTTGCCCAGGCTGGAGCGCGGTGGCCAGATCTCAGCTCACTGCAAGCTCTGCCTCCCGGGTTCACGCCATTCTCCTGGCTCAGCCTCCTGAGTAGCTGGGACTACAGGCGTCCGCCACCTCGCCCGGCTAGTTTTTTGTATTTATTTTTAGTAGAGACGGGGTTTCACCGTGTTAGCCAGGATGGTCTCGATCTCCTGACCTCGTGATCCACCCGTCTCGGCCTCCCAAAGTGCTGGGATTACAGGCTTGAGCCACCGCGCCCGGCCGGTGCTAACTTATTTTAAACATCTTATTTTCAATGACAGTAAGGTGAATGAATACAATTACTATTGCTTAAATCTTGGTTTCACCCTCAGTGATATATACTAGTCTGGCTATTTTAAGTTGCCTCTATCCCACAATGGCAAGAACTATCATTCTTGGAATAATAATTCACAAAGGTATGAGGACACAAATGTAAGATTCAATCATGATGTTCATGTTTCCGTGACAGACATTGTTATAATATTTAAAAGTAAATATCCCTCTTCGCTGATATTAATTTTTCTTGGAAAACATGAAAAGAATTACTTTAAAAAATAATAAGCATATATAAAAATTCCTTATTTCATGTTTTATATGTATTTCATGTGTTCATAGATTAGAAAAGGAAAGAAGGTTTATTTAAATGTTCAAATACAGATCTTTCCAGAGATGACAAAATTACATAAGCTTTGTCCACTGTCATCCAGCGTCCTGCCTCAGTGGCAGGATGTTGCAGCTCAGAACTCTGCACCCCACATGGGAAGTCCTCTCTGCTGCAGTTACTCCAGGCTGGATTCGGCTCTCCAGGTATCCCTGCTGTTTCTTTCTAACTGCCTCTGCAGAACGCATTTGGTATCCTTAAGTATTCTTTTATTTTGCCACCTTGCCACTCACATCTACAGGCGGGCCTTCCTGGATCACTTGGCCGGGCCAGATCCTTCTAACTCCTCCCTGGATCCATGGCAATTATGGTATTTTGCATATTTCTGCTCTTAATCTGTGAGTGCAATGAGGACAGAGGCTGCTGTGTGTCCTTTACACTGACAGTCCCCCCTCGCGATTCAATTACTTTTACCTTGACTCTCAGCAAATGTGGGGTTGACCAAGTTAATAATGAGACAATACAAACCAAAGAAAATCTTTTCAGATAGAGATGATTTAATTTTCAAAAGGAAACTCAGGCATTCACAAGATTAAGTAGAATTATGCAACTATAATGAAAACGAGCAAACACACACAAAAGGAGATTTCAACCAGAGTACACATTCTCCCCTCACCCACCACACTCGGCCACATTGACCATCTTGCTTCCACAGAAAATTTCTAATCAATTTCCAATTTAGGGCTTATACACTTCTATCTTTTCTTCCTGGAATGCCCTTCCTTTGAATCATCTCATGAGTCTTTCCACCAGCTCATCCCAGTATCTGTTCAAATGTCTTCCCCCGGAGATAATGTTCCTAAACACCCTATTTAATCACAAACCCAAACACTTTTTAGCACTTAAGCCTGATTTATTTTTCTTCACAGTATGTGTCTGTTAGCTTTTCCTATCCCATCCATTATATTATATCATACTGTGATATATTCCTATATTTATTACTCTTTCTAACTCTGTAACATATCGTAGGAACTCTGACTGGTATCTCCAATTACAATGAAGTGTCTGGCATACAAGCGGTAGTCAATACATGTTTACTGCATGACTAAGTGGATTTGACCCATCTGAGTTTTATTTTGCTATAAAGCATATGGGAAGTGTCTAGTTTGCTTGTTTGTTTGTTGCTACAGACCATCATTAAATAATCGTGTCTTAAAATGATTTCAAATTTTACTTATCAAGACAAAATTCCATATATATATATAAATACACACACACACCACTTTTGTAAAATCTAAAGATATGCATAGTATCTCTGCTCTTTATAAATAGGACAGCAAACACAACCTGATTTGTCCTTTCTCCTAACTCCCTCATTTTGATATTGAGTAAATTTTTGTGGTTGTTGGTTTTTTGTTTTGTTTTGTTTTTGAGACAGGGTCTTGCTTTGTCACCCAAGCTGTAGTGCAGTAGCAAAATTATAGCTCACTGCAGCTTCAAACTCTTGGCCTCAAGCAATCCTCCTGCCTCAGCGTCTCAAGTAGCTAGGAGTAGAGGCATACACCACCATGCCCAGCTAATTTTTATATTATTGTAGAAACAGGGTCTTGCTATGTTGCCCAGGCTGGTCTTGAACTCCTGGCCTTTAGCTGTCTCCTTGTCTTGGCCTCCCAAAGTACAAAGTGCTGACATTACAGGTGTGACACACTGCACCTTACCAATATAGAGTAAATTTTAATTCAACTTTATTTTAAATCTTTTAAAATTTTACTTATTATACTTTAAGTTCTGGGATACATGTGCAGAACATGCTGGTTTGTTACATAGGTATACATGTGTTATGGTGGTTTTCTGCATCCATCAACCCATCATCTAGGTTTTAAGCCCCACATACATTAGGCATTTATGTGGGGCCCCAGCATGTGATGTTCTCCTCCCTGTGGCCATGTGTTCTCATTGTTCAGCTCCCACTTATGAGTGAGAACATGCAGTGTTTGGCTTTCTGTTCTTGTGTTAGTTTGCTGAGAATGATGGTTTCCAGCTTCATCCATGTCACTGCAAAGGACGTGAGCTCATTCTTTTTTATGCCTGCATAATATTCCATGGCATATATGTGCCACATTTTCTTTATCCAGTCTATCATTGATGGGCATTTGTGTTGGTTCCAAGTCTTTGTTATTGTGAATAGTGTTGCAATAAACATACTTGTGGATGTGTCTTCATAGTAGAATGATTTATAATCCGTTGGGTATATAACCAGTAATGGGATTGCTGGGTCAAATGGTATTTCTGGTTCTAGATGTTTGAGGAGTTGCCACACTGTCTTTCACAATGGTTGAACTAATTTGCACTCCCACCAACAGTGTAAAAGTGTTCCTGTTTCTCCACATCCTCTCCAGCATCTGTTGTTTCCTAACTTTTTATAAATTGCCATTATAACTGGAATGAGATGGTATCCCATTGTGGTTTTGATTTGAATTTCTCTAATGACCAGTGATGATGAGCTTTTATCATATGTTTTTTGGCCACATAAACATGTTCTTTTGAGAAGTGTCTGTTAATATCCTTTACCCACTTTTCAATGGGGTTGTTTGCTTTTGTCTTGTAAATTTAAGCTCCTCGCAGATTCTGGATATTAGACCTTTGTCAGATGGATAGATTGCAAAAATGTTCTCTCATTCTGTAGGTTGCTTGTTTACTCTGATGATAAACCCTAGAAGAAAACCTAGGTAATACTATTCAGGACGTAAGCATGGGCAAAGACTTCATGACTAAAACACCAAAAGCAGTTGCAACAAAAGCCAAAATTGACAAATGGGATCTAATTAAACTAAAGAGCTTCTGCACAGTAATTCACATTTATTTTAATATAATTTAGTCATTTTATATTTTGCTATTTCTTCTCACTCAGTAATTAGGGTTATGAAAGTATTTTATTAATCTCCAACAAGGACTGTTTTTGCATCTCATTTCTTCATTTGAGTTCACTTCCTGCCAAATTATTTCCTTTAGCAAATTTTCATCAATGAACAGGAGTTATGACATTATGTTGTTTTATTTTAAATCAAAATTTGGCCGAATATAGAGTTCTAGATTGATTATAATTTTATCCAGTGTATTTAAATATATATGGCTGTATGTGCACACACACACGCATACATATATATACTATATATGTACGAATGTATGCAATTTCCCTGCAATGTTTCTTCTTGTTATTGGGGAATCCTCCATTGGCCTAGGTGCAGTGCATACACAGATACTTGTGTATTGTTCCTAGCCTCATAAGGTGTTCTCTTCATCCTTATTGCTTCATAGTTTCACTTTGTTATAACCGGGTGCTGATTTTTTTTTTAATTGGTTTTCTTATCGTGTTTGCTTCTTTGGTACTTTCAATTTCTTACCCATTATATTGTCTGTTACTCCCTCCATTTCCTACTACTACCGCTGTCATGAAATGTGGTAGACTTGTAAATTCTTCTGCATCTCTTAAGTTCTGTTTCATATTTTTCATCTCTTCATTATTTTGAGCTGCATTCTAGGTGCTTATCTCAGTGCCATTTTCCACTCAATAGTATCCATGCCTGTGTCCAGATTATCACTGAGCTGATTGCTTCAAAAACATTCAACCATTTTCCTATTGCTGGTATAACAATTACCACACATTCAGTTGCTTAAAACAACACACATTTATCATTTTAAAGTTCTGGGGGCCAGAAGTCGAAAAAGAATTTAATGGGCTAAAGTCAAGGCGTCCATAGGGTTGGTTTCTTCCAGAGATTCTCAGAGAGGATCCATCCCCTTCTCTTTTCCAGCCTCTAGAGTCTGACTGGAGATTCCTCTAGACTCTGGCTTCTTGAGAGACCACAAAATGATACCCCTCCCCCCAAAATTTTATTTCTATAAATCTGTAAAGGAAAGGTTCAAAATTTCAAAAGTCACTTATCAGTTGGAAACATTTTTAATAGTTTATTTTATATTTAAAATCATATTAACATACAATCAGATAAATCCACACTACTTTCATACTTTTGGCTAGAGAAGTAAGTTTTCAAAGTTCAAGCAGAACTTGGGGAGCCCATCCATCAAAAGAAGAAAAGCCAAGAAAAAGGACTTTGTCAACAGTCAAACTCTGTGTGTATGATCAGCTTACTGCTTCCCTCCTTGGGACGTACTATTAACTTGTGACCCAGGTGAGCCACATTTACCTCATGTTCATGCCCTTGAAGAGTACATATTTGCTTTGACTCTGGCCTTGGTCATGTGACTTACTGTGGCAAATTAGATATTAGCAAGAGTGGTATAGCAGCAGATTGAGAGATGCCTATGAATTGAAGCTTGTCCTCTTGGAATGTTCTATCTTGGGGCCAGTCACCATGCTTTAAAGAAATGTGGGCTAGAATACCGAATAATGGAAACTGTAGAGACAGATGTTGGATTCAAAATGTCTTCTTGGAAGTCCCATCCTGCCCTGAGCTCCCAGCAAAATGCAGATGCAGATATGAGATTGTGGATACCAAGTGGAGCAAAAGTGTCCAGCTGATCACAGTCAATTCTATTGGCTTGCAAGAAGTGATAAATCATTGATATGTTATGCCCCTAAGTTCTGAAGTGGATTTTTATGCAAACAGGTAACTGAAAGATCCATGGATGGTATTAGACTCAGTAACAACTTTTTCTTTCTCATTCAGGGCACAATGAGTCAGGTCTGAATAAGATCTTAGAACAGGACAAGCATGTTCTCTTCATGTCAGTTAACCTAAGTTAAACAGACTAGAGAAAGTTTCATGTTTTAATTTCCTCCCTTTGTCAAACTTAAGTAATTAGCTCATGGGACTATGTTTTGCTTAAGTTTTTGTATGTCATGGGTGCTCAGTATCTGTTTACTGTGTCGGTATCTTCCCATTTCACATGTCAAGCAGACACATTTGTTCATCTTTGCAGAGTTTTTTGTAATTGGAAATTTCCACCGCTTGATTTTTCTCCTCCATTGGGAACAGATGCATGCAATACTCCACATTATAGAAACCCTTCTCTTTGTTCATTATGAAAGGTAAAATTAAAACAGAGAATATATCCTTCAGGCTCAGCAAACATATAAGGCAGCAAAATAGCAACACTGACTCTAATTTTAAAGGGCTGAGTTTTCAGAAAGGAGTATTGTTCTGCCTAAGCTCAGAGACCATCATTCACCGGTATGAAATTTGTCACTAATTTGTATTTGTATCATTGGTACATTCATGTAATATCCAACCCTATAAATTATCTTTCCTGGATTAACATACCATACAGTGTAAGATAAGAGATTTCTTGCTGGTAGTTCCAGATTAACATGACCTGGAAACTAAGATAGCATAGTGCTCATGTTGGCTTACAGGCCGATACTCCAATCGCTATGTAGCACCATTTTATTAAGCCAGTAAAGTACCACTATTATAAGATTTTTATAACCTCGCAGGCCATAGCCTTTTCAGGGGCACTGATAGTAAGTATAGTTGCTTTAATTGAATTGCCCAAAAACACTTGACCCAGTGTTAGACTTGTTCATTATTTACCCACATCAGTCCTGTGAGCCTTTATGGCACTCATTGTCTCAGAGCAAAGCCAGATAATTTTATAGGACCTGCAATGTACAGGAATCTAAGGGTCTTCAGTGAAAATGAACCTTCTCTATCTCGTGTACTGACACACAGGGAAACTTAATTACAGAATACAATTTAAGGGGTGGAAGGCTTGGCTCTGGACTTGTAGCACCAGGAATAGTTTCAGGTCTGCTACTTTTCCCATTGGTAATTTTGGGCAAGTTATGTAAGCCCTCTGTGCCTCAGTTTCTGCAATTCTAAAGCGACAATAACAGAACTTGCTTTATATTAATAATACTATCATGAGTCGTAAATCTGTTATACATTTAAAGCACTCAAAAACTATTTGCTAGTTAGGCATTCACTATATGTTATTTGTAATTATCCCTTTAATGTCATTTTTACTGATGGAATTTAATGATAGGGAGGAATAAAAATATTCTATGGACTGTCTCCCTCTGAAGTTTCCCCTGTCACGGTAGCTCTTATTGGTCTGGACAATTGAATAAAGCACTAGATGATGCTTGTTCAACTGTGTTATTTCTCACCGTAACTATGAATTCTAAATTTCAAGTCACACAAATTCATTGTTTGGTCCATCAGGAAATACCAAGTTTAAAGCTAACTGCTATGATCTAAATATTTGTGTCTCTCCAAAATTCACATTTTGAAACCCTAATTCCCAAGGTGATGGCATTAGAAGAGAGGGCCTTTAGGAGATAATTAGGACACCAGGACTCAACCCTCATGAATGCGATTAGTGCACTTATAGAGAGTGCCTTATTAAGGGTGCCTGTTTGTCCCTTCCTCCATGACAGGGCACAGCACGAAGGTGCTGCCTTCCAGGCAGAGAATGAGCCTTCAGCAGACACTAGATGTGTTGTGGACTTCCTAGGCTTTGGATCTCTGGGGCATAATGTCTGCTGTTTATGAGCCACTCAGTTTGTGGTATTTTATTATCACAGCCTTAAGAACCAAGACACCAGCAAAAGCATGGGTAGTCATCATCAGAATGAATATGATTGAGGGCTATACTGGAAAGAGCTATAAGTAAAGCTTTCTTAATTCACACCTTAAATGGTCTTATTTCTGTCATGATTTAGTTTGCAGTAAGGGTTTTTCTGGGCCCATCTGGCTTCTAAAATATTAGGGTCTTTTATAAATTCTGATGGAGTTGAAACATGATATTCTGAAAAAGGTTAACATCCCTTTCATAAGTTTCCCAGGGCTGCCATAACAAAGTGCCACAAACTGAGTGGCTTAAATGGTAGACACTAAATATCCACAGTTCTAGAAACTAGAAGGAAAAAATTAAGGTGTCGGCTACTTCATGCTGTCTCAGAGGCTGCAGGAGGAAGCCTGATCCATGCCGTTTTCTTAGCTTCTGGTGTCACCAGCAGTGTCTCCCGGGCTTACAGTAACCTGATGCTCATCTTTGCTTCTATCAACACATGGACCTCTCCCCATGTCTCTGTGTTTGCACCTGGCCTTTGTATGACCTCATCTTAATTACATCTGTGACGACCGTCTTGTCAATGCCACATTCTGAGGTACATGGGTTAGAACTTCAATATATCTTTTAGGGGGTGGGGGGACACAATTTAATCCATAATGCATTTTCAGTGAGACAGTGAAGGGGAATTCCTGGTCCCGGGCAACAACCAAGAAAAACAGATGTGGAAACCAGCGAGTGATTATGCTGATTGTGGTTAGGGCAATCGGTACAATCTGATTGCATCTTGTATAATTCAAAAGTAAATTACAGGTTCTCTCTGCCTTAAGGGACTGTCCAATCTGATCAGTAAAAGGTATAAAATAGGAAACAGAGTATCCCTAGTTTCTTCAACTTAGTATGCTTTTGGGACCTTGTGCAATTTTCCTGGACTCCAACCCTGTTTCACAGTCTCACGTGGTGGTATGGAGGGCAAGCCCGCAGTTTGCCATTTGTTAGGTACATTTTTAAGTGCCTTGCTGTGTATGACTTGACTCACAAAATAGTATAACTATGTTGGGCATTGGCAGCACAGGGAGAGAGTTGCACTGGCTTTAACTTTTTCCCTTATTAGCCATTAAAATAACATTCTTTTTTAGAAAATAGGTTGTCAGTTTGAGGGAACAGAAACAAGAAGTAACTTATTTTCTTTTCAATGAGAAGTCGGAATGGAGAGTAGACAGATGCCTGGAAATTGGCCATTCTAACTTCCCGAATACTCTTCCTGGAATTTTACATGGTAAATTTTCTCCCTTACATTCAGTTGGGATCAGTTTCTGTGCTATTAATTCATAGATATAAAGCTTATTAAGTTTTCTTATCACTTGAGTATAATCTGTCTTTCCTCTAATCTTTCAGTCATGTCTTGCTGCACAGTCATGACTTTTATCATCATATGTGATTGTACACTGAAGCCAGAATGGAGATTTCTCAGTGAAGTTCACATTTGTTTTCAATTATTTTTTAATGAACATCGATATCTTTTCTTCTGAAATTTCTCATTCATCATGATATATATTTTGGGGCAGTATGATGTGATTTTTAAATTTTTTAATTTAAAAATTAATTTCAATATTATTTTTGTTTATTTCAACAGTTTTTGGGGTATACAGAGTTTTCGGTTACATGGATGAGTTCTTTAGTGGTGAGTTCTGAAATTTTAGTGCGCCCATCACCTGAGAAGTGTACACTGTACACAATACATAGTGTTTTAATCCTTACCCCTTCCTAACCACCCCCCAGCAAGTCCCCAAAGTCCACTGTATAACTCTATATGCTTTTGCATCCTCATAGCGTAGCTTAACTTCCACTTATCAGAGGAAAAATACTGTATTTTGTTTATATCATTTCTGAATTACTTAGAATAATGGACACCAGCTTCATCTAAGTTTCTGCAAAATATATTGTTTTGATCCTTTTATAGCTTAGTAGTATGCCATGTTGCATATATACCACATTTTTTCATCCACTCGTTGGTCAATGGGCACTAAGTTTGGTTCCATATATTTATGATTACAAATTGTGCTGCTGTAAACCTACCTGTGCATGAGTCTTTTTCATATAATGACTCCTTTTCCTTTGGTTAGAAGCCTGGCACTGTGATTGCTGGGTCAAATAGTAGATCTACTTTTAATTCTTTAAGGAATCTCCATACTGTCTTACATAGTAGTTGTACTAATTTACATTCTAGCCAGCAGTGTAAAAGTATTTTTTCCCCACATTCATGCCAAAATCTATAGTTTTTTGATTTTTTAATTATGACCATTCTTGCAGGGGTAAGGTGATGTCTCTTTGTGGTTTTAATTGGCATTTCCCTGATGATTAGTGATGCTGGTCATTTTTTCATATACTTAAGGCTGTTTATATATCTTCTTTTGAGAATTGTCTATTCATGTCCTTTGCCCACTTTTTGAGGAGATTATTTGTTTCTTGCTGATTTGTTTGAGTTCCTTGTGGATTCTGGATACTTGTTCTTTTTGGATGCATAATTTGTGAATATATTCTCCCACTCTCTCGATTGCCTGTTTACTCTCTTCCTTTTCCTTCCTTCCTTCCTACCTACCTTCCTTCCATCCATCCTTCCTTCCTTCCTTCCCTCCCTACTTCCTTCCTTCCTTCTCTTATCTTTTCTTCCTTCCTGTCTTCCTTTATCTTTTTTCCTTTTCTCTCTCTCTTTTTAATTTGCTGTGTAGAAGCTTTTTTAGTTTAATTAGGTCCCATTTGTTTATTTCTGTTTTTGTTGTATTTGCTCATGGGGCCTTAGTCATAAATTCTCTGCGTAAGCCAATGTACAGAAGAGTTTTTCTAATGTTATCTTCTAGAAATTTTACAGTTTCATCTTGAGTAGATTTTTGTAAAAGCTGAGAGATGGGGATCCAGTTTTACTCTTCCACATATGGCTTGCCAGTTTTCCTAGCACTATTTATTGAATAGGGTGTCCTTTTCCCAGTTTATGTTTTGTTATGCTTTGTCAAAGATCTGTTGGCCGTAAGGGTATTTGGATTTATTTCTGGATTCTCCATTCTGTTCCACTGGTCTAAGTGCCTATTTTTATACCAGTATTATGCTGTTTTGGTAACCATAGCCTTACAGCATAATTTGAAGTCTGGTATTGTTAAGTCTCCAGATATGTTCTTTTTGCTTAGTAGTGCTTTGGCTATGTGGGCTCTTTATTGGTTTCACATAAATTTGGATTGTTTTTTCTAGTTCTGTGAAAAATGATGATAGTGTTTTGATGGGAATTGCATTGAATCTATAGATTGCTTTAGGCAGTATGTTCATTTTCACAATATTGATTCTTCCCATCTATGAGCATGGAATTTGTTTCCATATGTTTTTGTCATCTATGAATCATTTCAACAGTATTTTGCAGTTTTCTTTTTAAGATCTTTCACCTCTTTGGTTAAATATATTTCCAGGGTTTTTTTTTTTTTTTTTTGCTGTTGTTGTTGTTGTTTTGCTTTTGTTTTTGTTTTTTTTTTTTTTCAGCTGTTGTAAAAGGGATTGAGTTCTTGATTTGATTCTCACCTTGGTTATTGTTGCGTTTTAGTAGTTCTACTTATTTATATGCATTGATTTTGTAACCCAGGACTTTGTTGAGTTTGTTTATCAGATATAGGAGACTTTTTGATGAGTCTTTAGGATTTCTAGGTATACAATCATATCATCAGCAAATAGCAACAGTTTAATTTCCTCTTTTCCAATTTGAATGTCCTTTATTTCCTTGTCTTGACTGATTCCTCCAGCTAGGGCTTCTAGTAACATGTTGAATAGAAGAGGTGAAAGTGGACATCCTCATCCTGTTCCATTTCTCTGGGGGAATACTTTCAATTTTTTCTAGTCAGTGTAATGTTGCATGTTTGTTATAGATGGCTTTTATTACTTTGAGGTAAGTCCCTTCTGTGCTTATTTTGTTGAGGATTTATATCATAAAGTGATGGTAGATCTTATCAAATGCTTTTTTGTGTCTATTGAGATGTTCATATGATTTTATTTTTAATTCAGTTAATGTGATGTATCACATTAGTTGACTTGCATAGGTTAAACAATCCCTGCATCCCTGGAATGAAACCCACTTGATCATAATATATTCTCTTTTTGATGTGCTACGGGATTCAGTTAGCCAGTATTTTGTTGAGGATTGTTGCATCTATGTTCATCAGAGATAGTGGTCTGCAGGATTTTTTTGTTTGTTTGTTTCTTCTGTGCTTTTCCTGGTTTGGGTATCAGGATGATATTGGCTTCATAGAATGATATGGGGAAGATTCCCACTTTCTCTGTCTTTTGGAATAGTTTCAGTAGAATTGGTACTAATTCTTCTTTGAATGTCTAGTAGAATTCAGTTGTAAATCCATCTGGTTCTAGACTCTTTTTTTTAACTTTTTAAAATTACCGGTTCACTCATGCTGCTTGTTATTAGTCTGTTCAGGGCATCTTTTTATTTCTGATTTAATCTAGGAGGGTGTACATTTCCAGGAAATTATCCATTTCCTCTAGATTTTCTAGTCTGCATATGCAAAGGTGTTCATAGTAGCCTATAATGATCTTTTGTACTTCCGTGGTATTGGTTGTAATATCTCCAGTTTCATTTCTAATTGAGTTTATTTGGATCTTCTCTCTTCTTATGATGTGATTCTTAGAGAAAGAAGAAATAAATTTGACCAAAGGCCTGGAAAGGAAACAAAGGTAAAGCTTGATCACTCTCTCTTAGCAGTGACCAGTTATAATTCCAGAGGCTGAAAGATCTCTAAATTGCTGTCCCAGTTTGAAATATAACATCCCATATCAGCATTTACTCTCATGATAAAAGATTATTCTGTCTTTCCTAACTACCTACTAGTTAAACTGTATCTTACATACTCAACTGTCTTTTTAAATTTTAATATGACTAGTTCTTATTTTCATAGTTAGAACAGTGAAACATGTCTCCTCATCCTTTAATAAAGATAATGCAAGATATAACACATGTGGTATTTACCCGCAGTGCGGAGTACAAACACTCTCCAGTGTCTTACACATTCATCTGTTCCTCTTTCTAGGCGTTATATGAAGTGTCTTCGACTTGTTTGGAGGAACTATTAGGGGAGGTGCAGCTACTCATATATCCTTGACAGAAGAACAATCTTCCTCTATCAGGGAAGGTTGTCTTCTTCCATCAAGTGCTCAGCTTTGGAAATAGTGAGGGTAAGGGAACAACCCGCCTAGCCAGTCAGATCAGCCAAATTAACCCTGGCGACCAATGAGGTCACAGCTGGTGCAGCCAGATTGACCGCACATCTTACACCAAATATCTATGAGAACGAGAACACCCAACTCCTTGCTGCCCCATTCCCCTGTATGCTTTGCCCAGTAGTCAAGACCTTTGCCTCACATACAGCTCAACTAAGAATCCTGTGACCTATCAGTCTAGTGAGTTTTTAAATTTACATGAAAATGTTTTCAATTTCCTGTGAAATCTTTTATTGTTTAAATTTCTGTTACTCTTAACTCACATCCTTTTGCATCTGTTTTTTTAAAATTCCTTGTCTCAGCTTAATCTTTTCAAAGACCCTTTTCCCAGTCATCTCATGAAAACATTTCTGAGATTGCAGAGTCATTCCTGAGGCTACTTCTTAGTATACAAATAAATCAGGATTCTTATTTATTTGCATAAATAAGAGTCCTTATTTCATGTTGTTGGGGCACAGAATGTTAGTTTGACCACAGGTTCTTTTTGCAGCATCTCGGGAGGGTATGAGTGAAGAGGTGTGTGACATTTGCTGCAGGTCATCCTACCACCAACATGTTTCTAGGCAAGGAGGGCTTCTTCATAAAGTCCCTGTGATGAACCCCAAATTCAGGAGGGGGGACGCTTTTTCTGGAAGCTATGGATTGATAGAGTCTTGTCAACCTCCAGCTGTTGGCCAGCAAAACATCAGATGCCCTGTTCAGCAGGAGAGCCTTCCCTGCCTTGGATTAGTTCTTTGACAATATGGACAGTGTCGTGTGGTTAAGTTGACTGCTGGGTCTTAATAAAGATCTGTGTGGCTGACTCTGCAGCTCTGCCTGGCCATGGCATGCAGAAGAAAGATGGACAGGCACATGTGAACATTTCTAACATTCATGTTAGAAATTCGTGCCAGAACCAACAGCAGACATCGGAATCAGTGCATACTCAAGTCCTGCAGTCAGTCCTGTGGAACACAGCCCTGTATAAAAAATAGGCCTTTTGTATGCCTGGTTTTCCCATCCCATGACTGAAGCGCCTGCAGAATGAAATGTATTCTTTGTTAAATTTGCATACATTTGTACATTATAATTTTCCTGACATTCTGAAATTTCAGCTTATAATTCATCTTGCGTAGGATCTTTCTTTGTATGTATCTGTGATTTTTACCCTTTCTATAGGCTCAGACTTTCCTACCTAATATTTCCAATTCAACAGCAGATTTCTGTTGACTCTGTTGATGCCGGACTACACTAGTGGAGATACAAGGAATCTGGTTTTTAAGTCATGGGGTGACTTGGCTTAGATTGCAGTTGCTTGACTGTTTCCTTTTCCTCTTTCTACCTTAGGCAGTAGCTGGATAAATGTGGCTCATGGCTCTTGCTGCAGAAAGTGACTGCAACTTTACTTTCCCTGTGTTTAAATCTGGGAAAGCTGGGAGGTGAGCATAAGTTTTCACCTAGGAGTCTTCTTGTTATCCACTGATACCTGAAGTTTCCAGGTACGAATGTTTCTGTATTTATACTACTTGGGGAACAGAGAGCTTCTTAGACTCGTAAAGTTTTTCATTGAATTGCAATAGGTTTTGGCCTTTATTCTTCTAAAAATTGTGCCCCTTTTTCTGACTTCTGTTACAAATTGTCCCACAGATGTCTGAGGCTCTGTTTTGTTTTTGTTTTTTTTCTTCTTCGTGATTTCTTCATTCTGTATTCTTAGGTTAGATTATTTTTCTTGATCTATCTAAAATTTTATGATTCATTTCCTTACCATCTTAAATCTTTTGTTGACATTTCTAGTATTTCCTTATTTCAATTACTGTGCTCGTTAACACCAGAATTTCCATTTGATACATTTTTCTCAATACATTTATAATTTCTGTAATTTTTCTCACAATTTCTGTTGTTAATTCGCTTTGTCATACCTTCTTTTAATCCTTTAAATATTGTTTCCTTTAGTTTTTGAACGTATTTTTAGTAACTACTTTGAAGTCTTTGCTAAATACAATGTATAGGGATACTCAGACAATTTCTATTTATTATTATTTTTATTAACAGTTTTATTGAGATACAATTCATGTACCATAAAATTTGCTGATTAAAAGTGCACGTTTATTTTCAATATATATACAGTAATATGGTTTGAATTGTGTACCCTAAAATTCATATGATAAAGTGTTCACCTCCAGTATTGCAGAATGTTACCTTATTTGGAGACACGATCTTTATGGAAGTAATCTTCAAACAAAGTTATTAGGATGGGCCCTAATTTAATAAGATTAAGATCAGTGTCTTCTAAAAGGGGGAAAGTTGATGACGCATTGTAGGAAGGACGCTGTGTGCAGGTGAAGGCAGAGACTGGGGAATGCTTCTGCAAGCCAAGGAGCACAAAGATTGACAGCAAAGTAACAGAAGCCAGGTGAGAGGCATAAAACCTCTTCTCCAACAGCCCCCAGAAGGAAGCAAATCTGCCAACACCTTGACTTCAGACATCCAGCTGAGGGACAAATAACTCCAAAACTGTGGAAAAGTAAACTGCTATTGTTTAAGCCACTTTGTCCATGCTATTTTGTATAGCAGCCCTTGTAACCTCAAAGGTACAGATATAGATACACACAAGAATCACCACAGTTTTAGAGCATTTTTGTCATCTAAATGGAATTCCTGCACCCTTTTGTATTACCCCTTATTCTCCATCCAGCCCTAAGAAACCACTAACCTACTTCCTGTCTCTACATTTTGCCTGTTTTGACCATTTCATGTACAGTCACTCCTCTGTATATGCAAGGTATTGGTTCCAAGACCAACAGCAGACATCAGAAGCACCCCATGCTCAAGTCCCACAGTCAGCTCTGTGGAACCCAGCCGGGTATGAAAAGCAACCTTTTGTACACCTGTTTCTCACATCCCATGATCTGCATTTGGTTACGAATGTGGAACCTGTGGATACTTAGCACCAATTGTATTTATTGAAAACATCAGTATATAGGTGGACCCGCTGAGTTTAAACCTGTGTTATTCAAGGGTCAACGGTAAATGGAATCAAATGCATTGTGTTTGTGACTGGCCTCTCTCACTGGGCAGGGCTTTTTCATAGCTCATCCCCATTATAAAATGTGTCAGAACTTCATTCTTTTTAGGGATGAGAATTACACATACTACATTTTGTTCCTCCATTAGTCGGTGGGTGGACATTGGGGTTATTTATCCTTTTGGCTATTGAGACTAATGCTGCTGTAAACATTCACATACAAATTTTTGTGTGGACGTATGTTTTCATTTCTCATGGGTATATGCCTGAGAGGAGAATTGTAAGTTCATATGTCAAAAAGTGTTTAACCGTTTGAAGATTTTTCAGAGTGTTTTCCACAGTTCCTACATCATTTAACCTTCTCATCACTAGTATCTAAGGGCTATGATTACCACATCTACTCACCAACACTTATTACTATGTGATTTTTTGATTTTAGCTCTCCTAGTGGGTTTGAAATAGTTTTCTTATTATGGTTTCAATTTGCATTTCCCTAATGACTAATGATTTTGAACATCTTTTCATGTGCTTATTGCTCTTTTGTATGTCTTGTTTGAAGAAATGCTTATTCATATTCTTTGTCCATTTTCAATTGTGATATTTGTTTTTTATGTTATTAACTTGTATTAGTTCTATTTAAATTCTATGTACAAGTATTATATCAGGTATATTATTAGCAATTATTTTCTCCCATTCTTTGGGCCTACTTTTCACTTCCTTTTTCCCTTATTTAAAAGTATTTCATTCTCAAATAATGATTGAATGTATTTAAGGTGTATAACATGGTGGTTTGATATATGTATATATTGTATGATGCTTACCACAGTTAAATTATATCACCATCCATGCTGTACACAGCCTCCCAGAACTTGCTGGTCTTATAACTGAAAGTTTGTACCCCTTGACTAATATCTTCCCATTTCTTCTACTCCCTGAACCCTGGCAATCACTAGTCTACTCGCTGCTTCCAAGAGGTCAACTTTTTTAGATTCTACATATAAGTGAGATCATATCGCATTTGTCTTTTTTTGGTCTGGGTTATTTTACTTAGCTTAATGTCCTTTAGGTTCATACATATTGTTGCAAATGGCAACATTTCCTTTTTTGTAGATGAATAATATTTCTTTGCATATATGTACCACAACTTCTTTATCTATTCATCCAATTATGGACAAATAGATTGTTTCCATATATTGGTTATTGTGAATAGTGCTATAATGAACATGGGGGTTACAACTATCTCTTCAAGATACTGATTTCATTTCCTTTAGATATATACCCCAAAGTAGAATTGATAGATCATATGATAGTTCTATTTTTAGTTTCATGAGGAGTTCCATACTGTTTTCCATAGTGACTGCACCAATTAACATTCCCACCAATAGTGTACAAAGGACATCTTTTGTCCACATGCTCACCAACACATTACCTCTTCTCTTTTTGATAATAGCCATCCTAACAGGTGTAAAGTAATAGCTCACATGGTTGTGATTTACATTTTTCTAATGATTAGTGATGTTCAGCAATTTTTCATATACTTGTAGGTTACTTTTATGTTTTCTTTGAAAAAATGTCTATTCAGGTTATTTGATCAGTTTTAATTGGGCTAGTATTATTATTATTTGCTTTTGAGTTGCTTATATATTTTGGCTATTATTTATTATTAGATGCATGATGTGCAAATATTTTCTCCTATTCTATCTACTGTCTTTTCGTTTTGTTGATTATTTCCTTTGCTGTGTGGAAAATTTCAGTTTGGTGCAGTCGCATTTGTTTACTTTTGTTTTCATTGCTTGTGTTTTGGTTCATATCTAAAAAAGTTATTGCAAAGAGTAATGCCAAGAAGATTTTTTCCCTAATTTTTCTTCTAAGACTTTTATAATTTCAGAACTTACATCTTTTTAGTTTTGTAGTGCCCTATTAAAAACACATTTAAAAAATTTTTGAAGTCTGATTTATCTATTTTTTTTCCTGTTGCTCTTGGATTTATGTCATACCTTAAAATCAGTTGCCAAATACAAAGTTATAAAATTCACTATATGTTTCATTCTAAGAGTTATTGTTTTAGCTCTCACATGTAAGGTGTTGATACATTTTTAGTTAATTTCTGTATATGATGTGAGAAAAGAATTGACTTCCTCCTTTCACATATGGCTATCCAGTTGTCCTAGCACCAGTTGTTGAAAAGATTTATTCTTTCCTCATTGATAGGTGTTAGCGCCCTTCTCAAAAATCATTTGACCATCCATGTATGCGTTTATCTCTAGACTCTCAATTCTGTTTGATATGCATGTGTGCACATGCATGTGTGTATGTGCATGTGTGTGTGTGGTTGTGTGTACGTGTAAGTTTGAGCCGCCTACTTGTTCTTCTTTTTCAAGATCGTTTTGGCTATACCCAAATTATTGGGTAATTTTTGGATCACTAATCTTGTCACTTGTAATTAGTCTATTCACAATGTATATTTCTTCTTGAGTTAGTAGTTTTTGACTTTCTGGACATTTGTCCATTTCACCTAAGCAACTTCCAAATTCATATGAATTTTTATATTCTATTTGTCAATATCTACAAAACATAAGCTGAAATTCTAATATGAATTGAGTTGTAGTTGTAGATTAATTTGGATAGTATTACCATCTTAATAATATTAAGCTTTCAGAAGCATGGGATATTTTTACATTTACTTAGATCTTCTTTGTGCTCAACAAGGCTTTTATAGTTTTTAAAGTACATTTTACACCTTTTGTTACATTTATTTCTAAGTATTTCATTATCTTTTGAAGCTATTGTAAATGAGATTTCTTAGTTTCATTTTCATGTTATTCGTTGCTGCTATATAGAAACATAACTGATTTTTAATATTGATTTTCTATCTCGCAACCTTCATGATCATGTCCGTTAGTTCTAGTAGCCTGTTTTAGTGTGTTCCTTAGGATATTTTACATCCAATTTCATGTTATCTATGAATAGAAATAGTTGCACTTCTTCCTTTCCAGTTGGAACATGTATTTTATTTTACTTGCTTAATGCCTTGACTGGAATACCTAGTACAAGGCTGAGTGGAAGTGGCAAGAGCAGGCATTCTTGTTTTGTTCCTCATTATAAGGAAAAAGCATCCAGTCTTTTTACCATTAAGTATAATGTTAACTGGGGTGTTTCATGATACCCTATAAAGTTGAGGAAATTTCCTTCTGCTCCTAGTTTGTTGCACATGTTGTCATGAAATGGTGTTGCAATTTGTCAAATGCCCTTTTTGCAGTGATAGAGATAATAAGTTTGGTATTTATTCTATTGATATGCTATAATATATTAATTAATTTTGGGCTGTTAAACAAAATTTGCCTCCTGGGATGAATCCCACTTGGCCAAGAGGTACAATTATTACAACATGCTGATCAATTAGGTTTGCAAGTAATTTGTGAAGCATTTATTTCCATTCAAATTCATAAGCGATATTTGTCAGTAGTATTCTTTTTGTGAGAAATTTGTCTGGTTTAGTGTGTGAGTAATATTGGCATCATATAATGAATTGGCATGTTTTCTCATCTCCATTTTTTGGTAATGTTTTGTAAAGCATGGGTATTAATTCTTTTTTAAATGGTTGGTAGAATTCAGTTGTCAAGCCATCTAGGTCTGGGCTTTTTTGTGGGTAATTTTTGGATCACTAATTTAATCTCGTCACTTGTAATTAGTCTGTTCACAATGTATATTTCTTCTTGAATCACTAGTTTTTGCTTTTCTGGACATTTGTCCATTTCACCTAAGTGACTTAATTTGTTGGCATGTGATTGTTCATAGTATTATTGTAACTTTTTCTGGTTTTGTAAGGTCCTGAGAAATGTCCTTCTTTCATTTCTTTGATTCCAGTAATTTGAATCTTCTCCACGTTTATTTTCTTGGTTGGCCTATGTAAATGGTTTGCCAATTTTGTTAATAACCTCAATAACTTCCTTTAGCATTTCATGTAAGGTGGGTCTGAAGGCCACAAATTCTGTAGTTTTCATTTATTTGGAAATCTCTATATTTTACTTTTATTTTAAAAACAAATATCCCATTGATATGCTAAAATATATTAACTGATAACTTTGCTGGGTGTAGGATTTTTGGGTGACATTATTTTATTTGAGCAATTTGAATATATTATACTACTACATTCTAGTTCTACAGTTTCCGATGACCAATGAGTTAACTTAATTGGGATTCTTTTTTAAATAATAAGTTACGTTTTTCTTCCTGATATAAATATTTTCTCCTTCTCTTTACCTTTCAACATTTTTAAAATGTGTCTATTTGAAGATCTATTTGTATTTCCTACTTGGAGTCTGTTTAGTTTCCTGTATGTGTGGGTTAATAACTTTTAATAAAATGGGGAAGTTTTTAGCATTTATTTTGTTTAAAATAATTTTTTCTCTCTCCCTTTTTCTGATATTCCCCTGATGTGTAAATTGGCATGCTTAATGGTATCCTCTATTTCTTTGAGGCTTTGTTTGTTTTCCTTTGGTATTTTTCTTCTGTGATCTAGATTGCATTCTCTATTACTCTTCAAGTTTGCAGGGCTCTCTGCAGGACCTTCTTTGTTTCCTTTTCTGACCACACCTAAATTTTAAGCTCCACCAGTTTTTGGTGGATTACTCTATTGCTTTTAACATGCCCAGTGGCATATATTGCTCTACAGGTTAATACAAACAAAATTGATATCCTTTGAATGAACAGTTCTGTGGTATGTTTGACATTTGTTTTGACTTCCAGAGACCTTCTTTTAACTCTCTTTCCCTGATTCTCTGTAGAAACCTACACAGTGTATAGTGTAACCTCTATCTTCATTGAATCTACCAAGTTCTTCTATTGGCATTCCACTGTAATCTCCACTAACTTTGAGAATGCTCTTAGACTTGACCAGGTGCAGTGGCTCATACCCATAATTCCAGCACTTTTGGGAGGTTAATCACCTGAGGTCAGGAGTTCGAGACCAGCCTAGCCAACATGATGAAACCCTGTCTCTACGAAAAATACAAAAATTAGCTGGGCATGATAGCATGCACCTGTAATCCTAACTACTTGGGAGGCTGAGGCAGGAGAATGACTTGAACCTGGGAGGTGGAGGTTGCAGTGAGCCGAGATCATACCACTGCACTCCAGCCTGTACAACAGAGTGAGACTCTGTCAAAAAAAAAGAAAAAAAAATTCTCTTAGACTTGAACTTCTCCGTATTCAGTGGCAAATAAATTTCCTTTCTTGGGAAAGGATTGAGAACTATCTGTTTTACAGTTTATTTCTCTTCCCAGGCAAATTCTCTGAACCAGAGCTCTGGAAATGAGAATGGGGATAATGGCAAACTTCTCTTAGTGTCATGCCCACATTAGGACCCACACCATTAGTGTGGGGAGTAGTAGCCTGAGGTCTTCTCAGCTTGCCTCTCCGGACAGTAACACCTTTGCCTCACTAGTCAGTGTTAGGACAAATGGGGCCTAAGTGTTCTCAGTGGTACTCGTGTAAAATAGAACCTCCATCTCACAAGTATGGGCTTGCCAGAAGAAGAGTCTTTTCACCTCTTGGGTGTACTTGTTCAAACAGGCAGCTGGGGGAAGGATGAGAAATGAGAATGTTCTGCTCCTCTGAACAAGTCAACCCTGGAAGAGGGAGCTGAGTGTTGGCTGCACCAGTTTGGAGTGAAGTTTTCATTTCACTGAGCTTGGAGGACAGAGGGAAGGTACATACATTCTTGCATCAAATATCATAGATCTTGCTCTTTTATGAAACTTTAAAAGACCTCTTGAATAGATGTTTCTTCATTTGCTGTATCATGGACCATTTCCAGAGGCTTAACATAAAAAAAAAAAAAAAAAAAAAAAAGAATTTTCACTAGTTTCACTGGGGATCCGGTAAACAAAAATCTTCAAGCCATCATACCGAAAATTAAAATAATAATGATTTTTGTTTTTCCCTACATATATGTCACATGGATAACATTTTTCTATTTCTTTGCATGTGATCTATTTTTTTCTTGAGAATTAATCATTTTACATATTGTGAATAGATATTAGCAATTTATTTTTTATGATTATCAAGTAGATTTTTATTTTCCTTATTTTTATTTTTCTTTTCTTATGTTGACTAGTTTTAGGGGAACAGATGTTTGATTATATGAATAAGTTATTTAGTGGTGATTTCTGAGATTTTTGATGCACCTATCACTTGAGCAGTGTACACTGTACCCACTGTGCTGTGTTGTACCCTTCTCCTCCTGCCAGTCTTCCCCCGAGTCCCCAGAGTCCATGACGTCATTCTTATGCCTTTGCATCCTCATAGCTTAACTCCCATTTATCAGTGAGAACATACGATGTTTAGTTTTCTATTCCTGAGTTAGCAGTTTTGGACTTTGTTAGTCACTTGTCTAAGCTCTGTCTGAAATCTGTCTGTCTTATGTCTGCAGCCATCAATGTATCTCTTCAGTTACTTTTTCTTATTCTTGTTCTTTTTCTTGTTAGCCTGGCTTTCTACAGGCTACATTTTCTCAGCCCAGCTTAGTGCTCAGCCAATGATTGGCAGAGTTTTTCTCAAACGACTCAGTTCCAGCCTCCATCCTGACCTGTGATGCTTCTGCTCATCCTGATGATCCTCTGTATTGCTGGATTTGTGTGAGGGTGGGTGAGTGTGTGAGAAGTGCAGGCCTTTCAAGTGTGCCCTGGCTTTTCTTTTTAGTGGGGCCTTTCTCCTCTATGTTTGCAGCCTCAGTGTTGCCTGGGGTACATGGACACTGTGAACCCTCTCTGGTCTCTGGAGCAAACTCAAACTAATAAAATCATTTCTGTTTCCATTAAAAAGACACCCATATTTGATTTCCAGGCTGCTAAGTGATTGTGTTTGTCCATGCTTTATTCAGCTTTATTATTCTTCTTGGCAACTGTCTTCACCATAGGCAGAAATCCTGATCTTGATTCTATTTTGACTTGACTTTTGTATTGCTTTTAAAAATTCTATAAAATATTATTCATTTCTGTAAAAGTTTTATTAATCTATTCATAAAAATGTGCATGTCTTTCTGATATAAAGTCATTATTTGATTGTTATTATATAAAACCTACATTTAATAGGTTTTAAAATCTTTTTCTCAGTTTTGGTTGTATTTTGTAGTCGAGATTTGTTATCAGTATTTAAAAAATTATCATGATAACAATAACAAACATCATAAAAATGGAAATATATCAATCATGTGCACCTAAGATCAATTGAAAAAAATATGTAATGAGAAGTGATATTACATATAGACAACATTTGCATGAGATGATATGGTATCAATCTCACAAATAAACTTTATTTTAACAAAGACTAAAATTATTTGATATTGCCTTAGTTTTCTATTGTTGCTTCAGTGAATTACCACAGTCTGAAATGAGGCAAATTTATTTTCTTTTATTTCTGTACGTCAGAAATCTGGTTAGGTGCAGCTGATTTCTCTGCTCATGATCTCCCAAGGTTAGAGTCTGGGTGCCAGCAGTGCTGCATTTCTTTTGAGACTCTGGATAAAATCTGCTTCCCTGTGAATGAGGCTATTGGCAGAACTTGGGTTCCTATGTTTGTAGGATGGTCACAAATGTTTCTATCCCCTCCATTCTCAGACCAACAGCATGTGTCAAGTCACTGGACTTCAAATTTTTCACTTCTTGTTCTGCCATGTCTATTCCATCTCTAGCTGGAGAAAGTTCTCCTCTTTTAAGGGTTGATATGATTGGGTTCACCTGGCTACTTTTGGCTGCTCTGTCTTAAAATAGCCTTAATCCTGACTGCAAAGTTCTTTTTTCTGTGTAATGTAGCACATGCTCAGATACCAGGAATTAGGGCGTAAACTCCACTGAGGAGGGCTGAGATCATGTGTGATCAACGACACATAACTGATCACTTCCAAACCAAGAACTCAAGCCCAGGGCTTTCTGTTTCCAAGCCTATTGTGTTGCATTGCTATTGTCAGTTTTAGATGCATTTGTGTTAGTATTTTCTTATATTTACCTTTAAATATTTTTTTTTTGCAAAATCTTAAATATTCTATTTTTACCTTTTTTGTTACGAACACAGACCCCTTTCATTAGTGAAAATTTAAAAATTAGAGAAATGTTTTATTAAAATATGAAAATGATAGGTAATCCTACAATGAGGTTGCCAGAATGAAGATTTGTGTGTATGGGTGTGTGTATATCTATATATGTATATGTGTGTGTGTGTGTGTGTATATATATTTCAATTGCTTCTATATGTGTAAATACAAATATGCTTGCATTACATTTTAGGTTAATATAACCTTAGTTAATACTATTACATTAATTTTTTTTTTTTTTTTTGAAACAGGGTCTTGCTCTGTTGCCCAGGCTGGAGTGCAGTGGCACAATCTTGGCTTGCCGCAACCTGCATCTCCTGGGTTCAAGTGATTCTCATGCCTCAGCCTCCCAAGTAGATGGGATTACAGGCATGCACCACCACGCCCAGCTAAGTTTTTATTTTTAGTAGAGACGAAGTTTCACAATGTTGGCCAGGCTGGTCTTGAACTCCTGGCCTCCAGTGACCTGCCCACCTCAGCCTGCCAAAGTGCTGGGATTACAGGCCTGAGCCGCTGCGCCCTGCCAATATTACTACATTAATTTCTGTTGTCCTTAAATGCACTTCAAAAATATTGATTGTTTAGTAGACTTCATCAGAAAACCCATACCATTTTTGTCAACCATTTTCTTAGTTTGATTATTTGGGCTATTTCAAAATGTTTTTTTTTTAATAAAAATTACAAAAAAATACTTTTGTAATGAAAAAACACTTTCTGTTCCCATGAAGAACAATTGTCTGTATTCTTTAACAATGAAAACAAGAATGAATAACTTAAAATTCTGCCAAAGTTGGCAAAATATGGTAAACTGGATTGTTCCAGCATGTCAGACTATTTTCTTTGGGTGGAGTAGGAGTTGTGAAAGCATTTAAATAGCTTTGAAGTGTTTCGCAGGTACTCCTAGTACACTGCCCATACGAGTCATAACCAGATTAATCCTTACTAGCTGGAATACATGGTACTTATTTCTAGTTGTTTTGAGGAAAGAATATTTTTTAGAAAATCTAGAAATTAAATCTATTAATTTTTTTTTTTTTTCTTTTTTTTTCAGAGTCCTTTGCCCAGGCTAAAGTGCAGTGGCGCAATCTCGGCTCACTGCAACCTCTCCCTCCCGGATTCCGGTGATTCTCCTGCCTCAGCCTCCCAAGTAACTGGTACTACAGGCACCCGCCACCACACCCAGCTAATTTTTGTATTGTTTAGTAGAGACAGGGTTTCACCATACTGGCCAGGCTGGTCTGGAACTCCTGACCTCATGATCCACCTGCCTCGGCCTCCCAAGGTGCTGCGATTACAGGCATGAGCCACTGCACTCGGCCGTTTTTTTCTTTTTAACTTCAAATCCATGTGCAATTTTAATACTCGCACTGCATTCCTGAGCTTAGTCATCTCTAAGACTCCTGTGCTTGGGCAGACTCTAGCAAGGCAGAGATCTGCAGGGCAGGCCAGAAGGTCTGAAGTCCTCATATGAGTTTATGTTGCAGTTACGAGTTCAAATTTCACAAGGCAGGCCAGACAGACTGGAAACTCAAGTAGGGTTTCTATGTTACAGTCTTGAGGCTGAAATTCTTGTTCTATGGGAAACCTCAGGCTTTTCTCTGAAGGCCTTCCACTGACCAGATGAGGCCCACCCATATTATGGAGAGTAAATGGCTTTATGAAAAGTCCACTGATTTAAGTGCTAATCACATCTAAAAACTACCTCCACAGCAAAAATTAGACCGGTATTGACCAAAAACTGAGCACCATAGTCTATCCAAAGTGGCATAAAATCAACCATCACATGGATTTTTCTTTTTTCTGAGCACATTTAGGACTCCAGTTGTCTTTCATTCAGTAATTGTCAATTCCACTGATTCCTAACTATAGGTCTCTTGTGTAATTAGACTATTTCAGGAATCGGCTCCTGCATGACAGCTAGATGAGAGGACATGAGTCACATGTGTCTGTACTCCTGATGGTAAGGGTCAGTGACTACACACTTCCCTAGTGTGCACCGCGGCACTTAATCAGAAACCATCAGATGGTCCCTGTTGCTTAATAATTCTTGATGTCCTTTATTAGTTCTGTTCACCAAACTGTGGCCTACAAGTCAAATCTCAGCCTCCATCTCTTTTCGTAAATAAAGTTCCATTAGAACATATCACAGCAATTCATTTCACAGTGTCTGTGGCGACATTATGCTGTAACTTTAGTGTTGATTCGTGACAAAAGAGACCATATGGTCTACAAAGTCAAAAATATTTACTATATGTACCTTTGCAAGAGAAGTTTGACAACTCTGTTGTACACTATAGCACTAATCCCTTATTTCAGGACTCTGCTTCATAAACACACCCCGACCTTTACCTTCCCACATTTGCCCTTTCCCTCATAGTTTCCACTGCAGGGATGTCTTTTCCCTCCTTATGTGTTGGAGAATAAAAATCTACTTTTTACCAGTTTCCATGTCAAGTAATATCTCAATGCCAAATGCCTTTCCTAATGTCTCTAGATATAAACTGATCTTTTTAAATCATTATTTTACCAATGGCTTTTTACATGTATCTATTTTTGTCATATATATCATGACTTTATGATTGTTATGATTCCATTTGCCCCATTTTCCCCTTTTTAATGGTATACTTTGCAAATGCAGTATTCTCAACTTACTATTTAATATAGTTTCCAGGCTTTCTGAGTACCTTGCAAATTGTAAGTAGCCAAAAACAATTTATTGCATTGAATTAAACTATGTTACACTGTGTTGAGTTAAATGTTGTATCTGTTAGTAATTTTCTTGCCCCCTAAAAAAAAAAAAAAATTTTTTTATATAGACAATGGGAAAGCATTGTCCTCATTTAAAGTACAAATTAAAAACGGCTTTTCTGTAAACAGAAAGTAAATATTTTGGGCTTTGCATACTGTAAAGTCTTAATGTCTCTGTCACATATTCTACTTTTTAAAAATTTTTAACTCTAAAATGTTTCCAAAAATTCTCAAGTCATGAAGAGTACAAAAAAGATTATAGGATTCTGTTCAGGATTTGGCCTATTGGAAGCAAAACTTTATGTTCTTCCTTCTCATGGGCATCCAGTGTTGAGAACCACTACTGCAGATGGGTGGCCCCAAGACCAGAGAACAAAATTTAGTAGTTGAAAAGTGATGTGTCTATAGAACTAGTCTTTACATTCTTATGGTTCTCTGAACTATTCTAATATAGACTGCTAGGACTTAAACCTGCCTCTCTTCCTTTACAAGACCATACATAAAAAGGTTTCTAACACATAATGTTTGACATACTTACACACACTTATTTATAAACCTATGAAGTGGACTCGGACCATTTAAGGACTACTTTCTTTCTGGACATTTCCACTGAGAGTGTAAGTAATAAACATTTATACTGCTGTTTGGAAAAGGAGCAAGATTTGATTGTGAGAAGTGTAGTTCTATGGATACTTGGTTCATGCAAAGGGGGATAATGTTCCTCAAATACCACAGTAGACTGATCTCCACGTAAAGGCAACACATTTGTCCCTACAATGTGAAGTTTATTCTTTATAACTTACAGCCACAACCCTTTGATTTGCTGTTTTTATGAAAAGGATAATTGATGCATTTTACTGGAGACTTTCTGAGGATCACTCAGAAAGAAATGAACAAAGTCTCTAGTATTTTTTCTCTTGAGTTAATTGAGGTAATTACATTACTTGTAAATATTTGTTTGGTATTCAGACAGGTTTTTTTTTTTTTTTTGCTAGTCATTAAGCACTAATTATCAGTTTACATTATCAGTACATAAATAAACTCTTAGAGAAATTACTACACCTAAAAATTTAAACAGTAAAGATATGAAAGTGACAGAAATAACTATCATATGCATGAATAATACTGAGAAATCACGTTGCTTACATGTCTTGCTGTTACAAAGACTTTGCATGTTTTTATTATTTCTTCAGCATTCTCACTGTACCTTAATCATAGAGTATTATTTGGCTAAGACATGGCTTCATTCTTTAGAAAACGTTGAATTTTGAATTGCGCAAGGTACTCATCATTTTAGGAGTTTTGCACTTTCCCATGGTCAGTAATTTTGAGAAAAATACACTGAAAAGATGTTGTACTATAAATAGATAGAAGCGGTTGTGAGGCTATAGAATATTCTGAGTTACACAATGAGTCAGATAAACATTGAAAAGTATGATCAACAGCATTAAAAGTACACTTATTTTATAAGAAAGTATTGATATGACCAGAACAGCAGAATAAATGTTTTATCCACTGTACACATTGTATACATTTGAGTCATATTCATAAGCCAATTGTGTGTTGAGGTGAATAGTCTAATTAAAGTTTTATTACATCTATTAGAAAAAAATGAGAGATACATTTAAAAAAAAAAAGAAAGAAATGAAATAATTTCAGAAAAATTCAAATTCTCATATGGCCAAAGCAAACAAAAAATAATAATAAAGTAGAAGGGAGAACAGATTAATAGCATTCACAAACTTACCCACACTTTATCAAACTCTTCATCATCAGCCTAAATTACTATTAAAATATTATACTAATTGTGGGTCAATTTTAGAGGGCTTTCTATGATCATGCAAATCTCACCCTTCCTTAAAGATCCATGCAATAAATAGCTTATTTACAGTAACATACGTTCTGTTAAGGAATGAAGGTTTTTCTTTGGTTTCATTAACTGCTGTATCACCAGTATCTATAAAGATGCTTATCAATAAAAGGTGCTCAGTTACATCTGAGTACATGCTACTCATTTTCTATATTTAAAACACCTGTAACATTTGTTCAGGTCAATTAGTACACACATACAGATATTTATGTGTATGTGTGTGTATATTTATATAAAATACATATATATACACACATATACATACATGTATTTTATATTACACAAATGTATAGTCTTTGGTATATGTATTTTACCTCTGGGAAACATTTTGTACGATTGTTGTGGCAGGGACATTTAGTGCTCACTAAATAGCCATTTGCTGTCCTATATTTCCCGGCTTCCCTTGCAGAGCTTTGAGCAGATGTGTAATATATACTTTTCAGGCCAAGGCTGTTGAAACATTGTATATCTCGTTTGTTCTTATTGTCTCATAATGTGGAATCCTTGAAGGGACCCTCTTCTCAATTACAGTAACAGAGAAGGACAGTGCAAGCATTATTTGTCTTTAATATTAAACCCTTGAGATCCTGAATTTACATGTTATATCAACAGAGGCTATCCTACTATGATTAATGCAGATATTTGGTATTACCAGCTAGCGAATTTATTATTTCACCTTTCCAGATGGCGTTTCTTTTGGATGATAAATACTGATAAAACAATGGTCTGTATGGTCTGTAGGTAGCATGTGTTTATAAAACTCAATGTTCATTGATAAGATCTACACACAGCGTAGACATTGATGGAATATGAGTTGAATGGCTTAACATTGATTTCTTTCCTTTCCATATGTTCTCTGTTCTCTTCTTTTCATTTGATGATCTATCTACACATAGAACCTCCAGCCTGTAATCTCAATCCTAATCTTTCTTTCTTTCACTTTTTTGGGGAGTCATCTTCATAGTCCAACAAAAAATTCATCTTTGCTGATGGTGGTTTTCTTAATTTTAAAGAGTAAAAAGGTGTATATTATTAGTATTCTGGATGAAGTGACTTTCTGGGCAACATACAGATATATAGACAAGAAAGGTGCTCTTGTGGCCCTTGAAAAGTTTACATATCCCATACATCCGGGTGCCTTTTTGGATCTCTTTTCCACTTAGTTGAATATTTCTGTGACAAATGAAGTTATGGCTGAATTCTGTGCTCTGTTTGTTTACAAACACCCTGATCAAGGCTAAGCCCTTGTCCACTCTATGTCTGGCCCACTCACCATCTCATCTGTTCTACGTTAGCAGGGCTTTTTTTCATGGTGTAGTAATTCACTTTTCACCTTTTACATAATTTTTTTTTATTAATTCTTAGACTGTTTCAGAGATGAAGTTAGGCAATACTGCTCCTTCAAAATGAGGTTTGTCATTTTCTTGCCTTTGCTTTTCATTTCTTCGTGGAACTCCCTGACTTAGTCATTCTATTCAATCCTTCATCTAATTATGCCCTACAAGAAAATGACTCCTACATCAATCTGCCCAACACTGAAGTCTCTCTAGGAAAAGAGTTTTACGTTTTAGGTATTCTTGGTGCTCCAGGCATTTTATTTATGAGGCTTGTATTAAACCGTAGCCTCTTACACAGCACACACCCACTTCACTTACACAGTGGTACACTGTTGCTAATGGTGACAGTTTGCAGGCTTCCTAGCTAGATTTCTTATGAGTTCTGCTGATTCATGTATAATATATGGCCTTTGTTGTAATTTATGAGAATAACGTTTTAGGTTTCAGAGAAAGGCTGATGATCTAAAATGACTTCAAGAACCCACCACAACTTAGTAGAAAAACACAAAATAGTAAGTGTCTTACCTATTGAATGTAATGTTATTTGGGATAGCTTCTGTTAGAATTAGACTTTTATTCTCATGTACATGTAAGTGGGAGGTTTCATTATGGAGAGTGACATTAAAATAATGGAGTGCAACCTCTGTATAATCTTGATGTGTTAACCCATGTTTTATGAACTCAAACTTATAAATTGCATTTGTTCAATCTTGTATAGGCACGAGGGTGCATTTAATATCTCTTTCACAACTAATTCTCTTGGAAGGTTTTTTATGTAAAGATAGACATATGACTGAGGCATGAATGTAATATTTGGCTGGAACATAGCATCGCAAATTCCATAGCAGATTCTGGCTGTCATCATTTATTCTCAGTTATGATACACTCAATCAGGCACTGGCACTTGCATTTCGCAGATATTCATATGAAGTTTTCCATGTAACAGGTACTGTTTTCAGCACTAGGGATTCATAAACAGGAGAAATATTTTTATAATGAGTATTCTGAATGATATCTTACATCTTAAAGCCAAGGGTATCTCTGACAGAGAGCATATCAATTGCAAAGTTTCTTAGATGAGAGATAGCTTAGTTTAGGAGAGAAAGAAAAGGAAACCGTTGTGACTGGAGCTTCCTTACCAAGTGGTGGGGGCTCAGTGTCAAAACAGGAAGAGCAGAACCAGGAAGGGTCGTATGAAAAGTAGAAAACACTGAAGAGTTTTCAAAGGGAATTTTATAATAGGTAGGAATTGGAGTTTAATAGGGATGACTATCGTTTATGATGGAAAACAGATTACATGAAGTAAGAATTGAAGGAGAGTGGCCAGTTAATACAACAGTTGAGAAATATGCATAATTCTTAGGATAACTCAGCTGTGGTTCCCACTACACTGTGGATCTTTCACTGAGATAAGGCTCTAAAGACTATTTTCTCCTATATCCTTTATTAAGAATAAAAATAGGCTGGCTGATACCCTCTACACTCCAATGATGAAGTGAAGCAAAGAGATAAACAAGAAAAGCATTTTTTTTTAAAAAAGAAAGTCTATTACCAATATTATTTCTGTTCTTCCCATTAAGGTTTTGTCTTTAGCAATGTGATATACTTTTGTTCTCTTTCTTGCAATGCTAAATTCTGGCATCTTAAGTGTGATTGGCACACTTTTGCAGAAAATTGCCTGGGTTCCCCCAGGAGATCAACTATCTGTTTCAAAAAAGTGGTTTTCAAACATTTACATGTATGAGGATCTTACATGTGAGAGGGCTCTATGCATCTGTCTTGCTGGACCTTACATCTAGAATTTCTGATCCACGAGGTTTGCAAAGGGGCCCATGAATCTGCATTTCTTGTTCTTTTTTCTATTTTTTTTGGAAACGGAGCCTCTCTCTGTCACCTAGATTGGAGCGCAGTGGCACAATCTCGGCTCACTGCAGCCTCAGCCTCCTGGGTTCAAGTGATTGTCCTGCCTCAGCGTACCGAGTAGCTGGGACTACAGGCGCAGGCCGCCACGCCTGGCTACATTTTTGTATTTTAGTAGAGATGGGGTTTCACCGTTGTTGCCCAGGCTGCTGTCGAATTCCTAAGCTCAGGCTATCCGCCTGCCTTGGCCTCCCAAAGTGCTAGGATTACAGGCGTGAGCCACTGGGCCCGGCCATGAATCTGCATTTCTAAGAAGTTCCCGGATGATGCTGATGCTCCTGCTCAGGAGACCACGTGTCAGAGCCACAGTTTGAAAGTCTTGGCCGGGCGCGGTGGCTCAAGCCTGTAATCCCAGCACTTTGGGAGGCCGAGACGGGCGGATCACGAGGTCAGGAGATCAAGACCATCCTGGCTAACACGGTGAAACCCCGTCTCTACTAAAAATACAAAAAACTAGCCGGGCGAGGTGGCGGGCGCCTGTAGTCCCAGCTACTCCGGAGGCTGAGACAGGAGAATGGCGTAAACCCGGGAGGCGGAGCTTGCAGTGAGCTGAGATCCGGCCACTGCACTCCAGCTTGGGTGGCAGAGCAAGACTCCGTCTCAAAAAAAAAAAAAAAAAAGAAAGTCTTGTGAATGCATCTGAAACTTTAGTCCGGGAAGGACAGCCTAATGAAGGTCTTTATGTCTTGTTATTAATATACAAACAAATAATCAAAGACAATGGTATTTCGGACCCCAAAATTATATTTGGCCTTCATTCTAGCTTTATCTGCTTCTTAGTTTCTTCTAATAACATAATATTGTATTATAATATAACATATTATAATATATTGCAACAACAATATAATACAATATACAAATAACAGAATAATCTAAATACAGTTTAATGATATGCTGTTAATATAATATAGTTAATAGTCATTTTTTAATGTACGGTGTTAAAGATACATGTGTTTGGACACTTTCTGAAGTCCAGACAGAAAAAAAAAAAGGAAAGAGGAAAATGAAGGAAGAGGAGAAGAAAACAAAAAGGAGGAGAAGGGAGACACAGAGGAGGAGGGAGAGGGAGGAGAAAGAAAACGACAGACAAAGTGGTTTTACTAATTCTTTGGAGGCAGATGAATATGGTATTCCATTCTATTTCACAAGGTATGCTTTCTTCCCCACTGAGAACTTGTCTCCATGATGTTTTCCATTGATAATCTCATACATTTTTAAACTGTATTAAATTCAATATGTTGATATTGATATTTCATATATTGATAATTTAATATATTTTGGCCAAAATCGACCATGTATTATAGAAACAAGGGTTGCAATTTAGTATTTCTTTATTTTTTAAAATGTCTTGCTCCTAAATCACAGTAAGATCATTAGCTTCAGTTTTTCAGCTATACAATGGAAAATTTTACCTACCTCATTGAGTTGCTGTGAGGGCAAAACTAGATAAGGTAGGCAGTGTTTAACACATTATGCAATCCTCGGCACTTTTTAATCTTTCTTATATATGGGTACTTTTGAATAAACAAAACAAACATGTACTCTAATGGGTTGACTACTATCTCTCCAAAATCCGCACCCTTGTGAAATCTCAGGTTATGGCCCTATTTGGATATAGGATCTTTGAGAATATAATGAATGAATGATCCTGAAGATGATATTATTCATTCACTTGACCCTTCTTATATAGGATGGCCTTTATGAGAAGAAGAGAGGATATGGTGTTATATAGAGAAGCGGTAATGTGAAGATGGAGACTGAGATTGGAGTGATTTCTCTATAAGCCAAAGAAATCTGTGGACACAAGAAAAGGAAGAGGCAAGGAAGGATTTTTTCCTAAAGCCTTCAGTGGAAGCACAACGCTGCTGGCATCTTGATTTCAGATTTCTAAGCTTTGGAACTACAGGAGAATAAATTTCTGTTGTTTTGAGACCCTAAATTTGTGGTAATTTATTAGGGCTGCCCTCAGAAACTGACGCACACACCAGTCACTTCTGTTACTGTCAGTTTTACATTTTTAGTTTGTGTCATATTTCTTTCTTGCCTTCATTTTCTGACCCGAAGTGAATTGTATTAGATTCCCATGACTATTATAATAAATCACTACATGCTTGGTAGATTAAAACAATGTTCATTTATTCTTACAGGTTTTGAGGCCAAAAGTCTGAAATCAAATTTACTGGGCCAAAATCCAGGTGTTTCCAGGACTGTATTTCTTCTGGAGGCTGTAGGGGAAAATCTCTTCCCTTTTCTTTCTCAACTTCCAGAGGTCACCTACTTTTCTTAGCTCATGGCCCCTTCCTTCCTTCACTGCAGTCTCTCACTTCTGTCATCACATCTACTTTTGTATCAAATTTTCCTCTGTGTCTGTCTTACATTCTTGTGACTTGGGTTCAAGCAAATAGGATAATTTCTCCATCTCAAAATCCTTAACTTGGTCACACTACAAGGTCCACAGGTTCTAGGCCTTAGGACATGGATGTCTTTGGAGGTCATTATTCATCCTACCACAGAGGCTAATATTTTAAACTTTATTTTTGGGTCCTATTTCAGATTCTTATCTACATTCATTCTGTTCTCTTAGTTATATGAAATCTCAATACCCTAACCTGTTGACCTGCAAAAACTGACAGAGAAACAGAATCAATGAAATAGATAATAAACAGTATTTAAATACATTCACAAGGCACTGTGTTCACTAAGCTCCGCTTACTTCAAGCCCAGGTTAAACACAGAGTCCATGGGACATGAGCCCAGGTGACTCCCCAGGACCTTAAGACAAAGAGACAAAGATAAATATTCGTACCAAAACCGTCCCACAGTGATGGTATACATGTACCCTGTGGGCTGATCCAAAAACTGTTCTGGAAAATGATGAGTGCTAACATCAAGGTATTCAATTCGATTAATTTAGGAATAAAATTTCAAAGGTGAAATAAGAATGTGCTTGGAATTAAGAAGCAAAAATGTAATCAACAATGTCAGACTGTATGAGGAAGCGTAGGTGAAGAGAAGAAGAAAGATAAGCTTGAGTTTTGAAATGAAAACCCAAAGATCTTGGGGAAAGGGGACTTTCAGGGTTATGACTTCCATTTTTTTGCTTATTGATATTAACCTATTAGGGTATTTTTTTTTTAAGAAGAAGAACACATGAGATTTTCAAAGCCCAATGCTATTAAGTATACGAACTACATAATAAACTACTACTCAAATTTGAGGGCTTTTTTTGTTTTTGATGAAGTCTCGCTCAGTCGCCAGGCTGGAGTGCAGTGGCACAATCTCGGCTCACTTCAACCTCCGCCTTCCAGGTTCAAATGATTCTCCCGCCTCACCCTCCCGAGCAGCTGAGACTACAGGTGCATGCCACCACCTAATTTTTTTTAATTTTTTTATTTTTAGTAGAGACGGAATTTCACTGTGTTAGCCAGGATGATCTCAATCTCCTGACTTTGTGATCCACCTTCCTCGGCATCCCAAAGGGCTGGGGTTACAGGTGTTAGCCAGTGTCCCTGTCAAGTTTGAGTTTTATACCAGCAAGTTAGTCTTCAACAGTGTAGGCTCCCTTTCTTGACCTTATATATCAGAGATAAAATGCTGACCAGTCTGACAGAGTTCAATCCTTGCACTGCCTATAGACATTAAATGAGCTGCAAACATGTCTATGTGAACCCAAAGTGATGGCTTGAGAGTTTAGGTTTTGTTTGTTTTCAAACTTTATTGTATGGATAAGTTAAAATTAACATGGTTATTTCCATAAATAGTTATAAACCATTACATAATTTATGTAAAATGAAAGGCAGGAAACTTTCAAGGAGGCCTAGGTGAGGCTGGCATGTGCTTCCTAATATTGGCCTTGGCCTTTTCACAAGACACAGTTTTTAAATTTGCTTTCTTGTTTACTTTTCCTTGGATTACTTCCCTTTCTCTGTTTCAAAGTTTTTCTGCATGTGCTAAAATATGTCATATTAGTTTATGTATCTGGAGAAAGAGATTAAACACACTATTTTTGACTCAAACTGATTGTGAAGTTACTGAGATGAACATCCTGTATGCACTATCTATTCTCGTGGTTTCAGTGAGTTTTTCCTCTGTTGTTGCTCCTTGAAGTGCAAAGTGATTATGGTGTTGTCAATATTTTAGCGATAGGATTTCACAAGACCATATCCATGAATGATAACTGAGTGATAATGAGTCATCCAAGTGACCACTTAGAAGAGCAGTTTCTTGGCCTAAATGAGGAAAATGGGTGTTCCAGGCAGGTGGGGCCATCTTACTAATGTTCTGGGGGCCTAGTAGACTCCCATTAAGGATGAGAGCACTTCTCTATCACTACTCTGCTGAACAGGAGCACATTTACATAAAACGGAGGTGTAAAACTTATGCCAACCTGGGCACTTTTTCCCTGTGTGGAAGCTAAGAGCCTGCATAAATCATGAAGGAAGCAAAAGAAAATAGCACTTCATTTCTTCCACTATCAATAGGTCTCTAGTGAACACTTCATAGGATTGTTCTTAGACAACTTGGTAAGAAACATGGTTAGAGTGCCAAGTTAGAGGGGATGTCTTGTGATAATCACCTGTGAAACACAGATTTCTGTTGTGTTGATCCACAGTTTGTAGAATTGTCTACACTGTATCATGCTTGCTATATAAAAATTTGAAGAAAATATTAAAGAATATATATCAAAATTACATAAATTATGCCTTTCATTGGTATGAATAAGTGATTTTCTTTTGCTGTTTCCATGTTTTCCGAAGTTTTAATTAAATAAGAAAATTGGTGCGATACATTATTTTTAATAAGTGAAAATAGCAGATAAATGGAAAATCCTAGAGAGCTTTAATGTTGATAGTGCTTGCCAAATAAAGGTGATAGTGACCTTGTAAGTATGAATCTTGACTTTAAAGGTTTCCAAACATCCAACTTACCACTTGACACATTGATATTTTTCAAGTATTTGTGAGCCATTAGAAGAAGGTTGACGGACCTATGTGACTAGAAAGCTCAGACTTCACTTTCTGGGCTGAACTTGAACTCTTGACCCATAAAGATACACCCCTTCTCTGCTCCCTGTTACCCCATCTCATCAAAGGGCACCACTGTTACCAGAATTTGCTGAGCCATGCTTGATACGTCATCTCTCTATTATTCTTTTTCTCTATTATTTTCCTCTTGAATCAATTTTATCTATAAACTATCCCTCATCTATCATTTTATCTCCATCTCTATTGCCATCTTGTTAGTATAGACACAAGCATCTTTCTTTTGGACTGCTGATCTTCCGGTTCCCACTAATTTTCTCCTCTCTATGCAGAAGCTAGAGTGATCTTTAAAATTAGATGGGTCATGTCACATTTATTTAAGATATTTCGATGAGTTCTTTTTCTGTGCACTTGAATTAAATTTTGCCACTTTAGGAATACATGGCAAATCCTTCGTACGATTGTCCTTTTGCATTTTCAATCACAGCTTATATCATTATCCCCTTTGCTCATATCACTTCAACCATGAGAAACGTTAAGGAGAAATAATGCAAGATACGTTAAAAAGAGGAGCTTCTATCATGAAGAGGACAAGCTGGAGCTGATTGTATAGAGGTATATAAAAGATCCATTTTTTTCCCAAGCAGCTAACAGTTCTTGGGAATAGTTACCATCCAAAATACCCAAAGAGTGGATATCTATTTACACATGTGCATGCCAATAAATGGGCTTTCCCAACTTACCTAAACTCAGTTGACTGTTGAGATAACAGTGATTAGGGTTTGTCATCTCAGGTCATAACTAGCGAGAGACAGAAATGTCTTAGAAGCAGAGGTGGCCATGGATGCGCTTTGCTAGCCATAGGTTGCCGGCAGTTGGAGGCAGAACAGCTAGGAACGTCAGCTACAACTTGCCTCTGCTTCCCATTCTTAGTCAGATGTATGGAAACAGTGGCCTATACTTAACGCCACAGAACTGGAAACTCATTAGCATTTCCTAGTTCGAGAGAAGCCTGGAACATGGAGGGGAAATTGGAAAAAACTCATATAATACCTTCACTGAATATCATAGAATGAAGTAAACTATATTGAAATTATTTTATTACATCTTTCACTTTATGCTTAAAATTAATTTCTGTCATTAAGTATCTTTGATTGTTTATTGCTGTTTGCTGCTAACTCAAAACACAATGTAAACATAATTGAAGGAACTCCAGGATAAAATAAGTAACCTTCAGAAGCTATGGAATAAAACTGAAGCAGATTGGCTATGACTGATTTAGAATAAGTTAGAATAAAAATATTTTAAATGATATATAAGAAGAAAGAAATCTGGGAAAAATAACAAGGCTGGAGAATTAATGTTACAGATGAAACTGCTTTTGTGGTGCCAATCTTAATCTACACACTTGTTAGCAAAGTACCATTCTTTTTTTCTTGCTGGGGCATGTGGAGAGAATGAGTCAATTGTATCATCCTTATTTTATTAACAACTGGAATGTTAGGTCATTATCAACATAAAAATTCTTCAAAGCCTACGCTGCACACGTGGAATATTTTTATGTGTAAAACAGTTCCTTAATGAAAGCAGATTTTGCAAAACAGAAATAAAATGTGTATAGGTAAACTGCAATTTTCCAATTTTCCCATAGACCAAAGTTACATAACTTTACTTGCTTAGTGCAAATACGTTCATTACTTTTCATTTTCAACACAGTAGCACAGATATGAATGGAACCTATAAATAAGTAGGTTTGATTTACAGTCTTTTGGATATACGTACTCCCAACTGGATTAACCCATGTCCCCCAGTACAACCAAGAAGCCATCAAGGGAGATGACATGAATATAAAGTATGCTAATTTCTCTAGAGTCTTCACTTCCCCCTTATTTAATGAGCTTACCTTTAACTCGATGTTCCTAATCTTACATTATGTTTTAATCTTTAACAGCAAATTAGCAAACTCTTAGTTTTTTCTTGTCCTCGTTTTATTTTGTTTGCCTGCGATGCATGCATAGGTTTTAAATGCAGTAGCAAGTGTTGTGTCACTTTACAGGGTTTTAAAATGTATTATGTGATGACAACCATCTGCTCAGAGTCTCATTTATCTTTTCCATGGAAGCAACTTGAAATGAAAATGGACAGTAATGCTGTTCTGCAAGCACTTACACAGAAAGCAAAGTGGCGTACATCTCTGCTGATGGAAAATAGAGTATCTTAATACTTAATACTTTTGTATTTAATTAGAATGCTATATAGTATACTCTGTAAAAGTAAAGTGATGCTGCAAAGCACAGATCTAATGAAGAAAATGGTATGGGTAGTTCAGCAAACTTCCTCTCCATCACACAATGGGAAACAGAAAATGTGTATTTCTGGAGTCCTTGGACCAATGTAGAAGCCACTTAGGATTGCAATGGTGGAAACACAAATTAACGAATCTAATTAATTACTTCTATTAGTAAGGGAATTCAAATAAATGATTTCTTTCACTATCACTAAAAACTGTGTGATAACAACAACACTGTACTTGACTTTAGAATGACTGGCTTTCAACTCCTACCCTGTGGCCTCTTAGCCTATATAACTGAGAAAATATATTTAACCTCCTCATATCCATCTGTTGCTCTGTCAAATGGGGATTGTTTAGAAAATCAGATAATTCAGTGTGTTAAAGTTTGTTTAGCAAAAAATAACAAATTAGACAACATTTTAAGAATATTTTCTGTATTGGGAATGCACAGCATCTCCCTCTTGGTCCTGCAGCACTCCCTTGGTAGTGACCTTGGAGTCACCTTTTTTTTTTTTTTTTTTTTTTGAGACGGAGTCTCGCTCTGTTGTCAAGGCTGGAGTGCAGGGCGCAATCTCGGTTCACTGCAAGCTCCGCCTTTCCGGTTCACGCCATTCTCCTGCCTCAGCCTCCAGAGCAGCTGGGACTACAGGCGCCCGCCACCATGCCTGGCTAACTTTTTTGTATTTTTTTTTTAGTAGAGACGGAGTTCCACCATGTTAACCAGGATGGGCTCTATCTTCTGACTTCGTGATCTGCCCACTTCGGCCTCCCAAAGTGCTGGGATTACAGTCGTGAGCCACCGCTCCTGGCCCTCAAGTCACCTTTAAGGAACCTCAAAGCTGGGCAGAAGTTGACCAAAAAAAAAAAAAAAAAAAAAATTCTGAAATATGATATGGAAAAGGGCTTTGAAAAAAATATAAATCATCATGCAATTACTACATGTAGTTAAAATTAAGTGCTGTTACTTGTTAATGTGTGTCTGTAAAGTTCAATTTTAGAAGAAGAGCAAATGCATCTGGTGTGGGTTAGTAGATGGATGCTGTGCTTGGCCACTCAGGTGCCTTCTGAACTATCAAGAATTTTTGACCCACTGCTGCCAGACAGATAAACTCCAAGGTTATGACTGCCTTCCTCTCTGAGAATTTGCCTAATAATTTGACTTGCTTCTAAGTCACTTCTTCTCCAGTGACTAGTCAATGTGGGGTATGATGTCTGGTCCTTGCACCTCATTCCTGGACATATTTAAAGTGTGATTCCTGCCACAGAATTTTCCATATAATCAGCTGTTTCCTCCTTTGCAGCTTAATCCCACTTTTATTTATCCCTCTGCTCATTGCTGCTTTCCTCATCCCACACAGGGTTGTTTACTGGAGATCTCTCCCAATGAACCTCCTGCATGCCACCCTCTGTCTCAGAGTCTATTTCAAGGTGATGATTCTAAAACATTTTGTTCCAAGAGCAGCTATAGGAATAAAACTGCAAAATAAGATTTTAGTGTTGTATCACCCACTTTCTAACTGGTCCTCCTTGCTGGTAGTAGACAAAGTACTGATAGCCCTTAAGATGCTGCAACAGCACAATTGATGAGATGGTCACTGGTGGTGAACCATGTGATAAGATGCCTGTGGCTGGTACAATATCCCGGGCATTTGAGAAATATGGGGAAGTAGTTATTGTAAATATTATGGAATCAAATATCTGTTGTTACATGCTATTGACATGGGATAAATGAATAAGACTGAGGGTAATTAGTCATGAATTTAAGTTCTCCTTGGAATCTTAAAAAGATATTTCTGTCTTCAGCAAGAATAAAAATAAGTAGAGTGTCAAATGCAGGACTTAATTAAAAGGGTCGGTGAGCTTGAAAGAAGATTGAATTCTCACCCCAGCAAATTCCCTATATGGAGTTGAAGGTTCTGAGCTGAAAGGAATATGACCCAACAATTGTGAGTGTGATATCCAGATTGATAAACTTGAAGACTTGGAAGTTCTCAATATGCTCTGAAATTGTGGGTCATACAGAAGTAGCTCACTCCTCTCAATTAAATGCTGGTGCTTCTGCTTCCTTGCAGACAATGAGACTTCTGCCTTACAAGACATCAAGTATCCCATGCAGCATCTACTGCCAACTCAGCTTCTGCCCATTCAATCAATAATTAATTCAGCCAGGGAAGTGCAATGTTTGCTAAGGGAATAAAAAGGGTTTATACACTAGAGGAGACAGGATCCAGCTAACATGAACCATCAATAGTCACACAATTATGCAACCCGATCTTGATGATGGTGTAACAAAAGCGGACAATACATATTTAGATAAGGGAGAATTTATCAAAAAAGAATGAGGACAAATAGGACCCATTAACATCTTTACTAAGAATCCTAGATATTCCTATGGGCTAGGGTGGCTCTTGGAATCTTGTACAAATAAGAACTCCACCTAAATGAAGTGCAAATGTTAAGAACTTCCAGGAAAAAATGCAGAGGAAAAGAATCAAAAGACTTAGGGAGATTTCCTGCTAGATAATCTTTATTATGTAAGTTTGAAATTCCTTCCAGTTGACTATGCTCCATGAGAGATTCTGGAGAACATACTGTTTGTAAGAAATGCTGTGCTGCACTAAATATGGAAAGGAACAACCAATACCAGCCATTGCAAAAACATGCCAAAATGTAAAGACCATCAATGGTAGGAAGAAACTGCATCAACTAACGAGCAAAATAACCAGGTAACATCATAATGACAGGATCAAATTCACACATAACAATATTAACCTTAAATGTAAATGGGCTGAATCCTCCAATTAAAAGACACAGACTGGCAAATTGGATAAAGAGTCAAGACCCATCAGTGTGCTACAATCAGGAGACCCATCTCACATGCAGAGACACACATAGGCTCAAAATAAAGGGATGGAGGAAGATCTACCAAGCAAATGGAAAACAAAAAAAGGCAGGGGTTGCAATCCTAGTCTCTGACAAAACAGACTTTAAACCAACAAATATCAAAAGAGACAAAGAAGGCCTATGTAATACATACTGGTAAAGGGATCAATTCAACAAGAGGAGCTAACTATCCTAAATATATATGCACCCGATACAGGAGCACCCAGATTCATAAAGCAAGTCCTTAGAGACTTACAAAGAGACTTAGACTCCCAGAAGGGTAATAATAGGAGACTTTAACACCCCACTGTCAACATTAGACAGATCAACGAGACAGAAAGCTAACAAGGATATCCAGAAATTGAACTCAACTCTGCACCAAGCAAACTTAATAGAGATCTACAGAACTCTCCACCCCAAATCAACAGAATACATATTCTTCTCAGCACCACATCACACTTATTCCAAAATTGACCACATAGTTGGAAGTAAAGCACTCCTCAGCAAATGTAAAAGAACAGAAATTATAACAAACTGTCTCTCAGACCACTGTGCAATCAAAGCAGAACTCAGGACTAAGAAACTCACTCAAAATTGCTCAACTACATGGAAACTGAACAACCTGCTCCTGAATGACTACTGGGTACATAACAAAATGAAAGCAGAAATAAAGATGTTCTGTGAAAACAATGAGAACAAAGACACAACATACTAGAATCTCTGGGACACTTTTAAAGCAGTGTGTAGAGGGAAATTTATAGCACTAAACACCCACAAGAGAAAGCAGGAAAAATCTAAAATTGACACCCAATATCACAGTTAAAAGAACTAGAGAAGTAAGAGCAAACACACTCAAAAGCTAGCAGAAGGTAAGAAATAACTAAGATCAGAGCAGACCTGAAGGAGATAGAGACACAGAAAACCCTTAAAAAAATCAATGAATCCAGGAGTTGGTTTTTTGAAAAGATCAACAAAATTGATAGACCGCTAGCAAGACTAATAAAGAAGAAAAGAGAGAAGAATCAAATAGATGCAATAAAAAATAAGGATATCACCACTGATCACACAGAAATACAAACTACCATCAGAGAATAATATAAACACCTCTATGCAAATAAACTAGAAAATCTAGAAGAAATGGATTCCTGGACACATACACCCTCCCAAGACTAAACCAGGAAGAAGTTGAATCCCTGAATAGAGTAATAACAGGCTCTGAAATTGAGACAATAATTAATAGCCTACCAACCAAAAAAAGTCCAGGTCTGAATGGATTCACAGTTGAATTCTACCAGAGGTACAAGGAGGAGCTGGTACGATTCCTTCTGAAACTATTCCAATCAATAGAAAAAGAGGGAATCCACCCTAACTCATTTTATGAGGGCAACATCATGCAGATACCAAAGCCTGGCAGAGACACAACAAAAGAAGATAATTTTAGACCAATATCTCTGATGAACATTGATGCAAATATCCTCAATAAAATACTGGCAAACCATATCCAACAGCACATCAAAAAGCTTATCCACCATGATCAAGTGGGCTTCATCCCTGGGATGCAAGGCTGGTTCAACATACGCAAAAACCACATGATTTTCTCAATAGACGCAGAAAAGACCTTTGACAAAATTCAACAGCCCTTTATGCTAAAAACTCTCAATAAATTCCGTATTGATGGGACGTATCTCAAAATAATATGAGTTATTTATGACAAACCCACAGCCAATATCATACTGAATGGGCAAAAACTGCAAGCATTCCCTTCGAAAACTGGCACAAGACAGGGATGCCCACTCTCACCACTCCTATTCAACATAGTGTTGGAAGTTCTGGCCAGGGCAATCAGGCAGGAGAAAGAAGTAAAGGGTATTCAATTAGGAAAAGAAGAAGTCAAACTGTCCCTTCTTTGCAGACGACATGATTGTATATTTAGAAAAACGCCATTGTCTCAGCCCAAAATCTCCTTAAGCTGATAAGCAACTTCAGCAAAGTCTCAGGATACAAAATCAATGTGCAAAAATCACAAGCATTCTTACCCACCAATAACAGTCAAACAGAGAGCCAAATCATGAAGGAATTCCCATTCACAATTGCCTCAAAGATAATAAAACACCTAGGAATCCAACTTGCAAGGGATGTGAAGGACCTCTTCAAGGAGAACTACAAACCACTGCTCAACGAAATAAAAGAGGACACAAACAAGTGGAAGAACATTCCATGCTGATGGATAGGAAGAATCAATGTCGTGAAAATGGCCATACTTCCCAAGGTAATTTGTCGATTCAATGCCATCCCCATCAAGCTACCAATGACTTTCTTCACAGAATTGGAAAAACTAATTTAAAGTTCATGTGGAACCAAAAAAGAGCCCGCATTTCCAAGACAATCTTAAGCCTAAAGAACAAAGCTGGAGTCATCATGCTATCTGACTTCAAACTATCCTACAAGGCTACAGTAACCAAAACAGCATGGTACTGGTACCAAAACAGAGAGATAGACCAATGGAACAAAACAGAACACCCAGAAATAATATCACACATCTACAACCATCTGATCTTTGACAAATCTGAGAAAAACAAGAACTGGGGAAAGGATTCCCTATTTAATAAATGGTGCTGGGAAAACTGGCTAGCCATATGTAGAAAACTGAAACTGGATCCCTTCCTTACACCTTATACAGAAATTAATTCAAGATGTATCAGAGACTTAAATGTTAGACTTAAAACCATAAAACCCCTAGAAGAAAACCTAGGCAATACCATTCAGGACATAGGCATGGACAAGAAGTTCATGTGTAAAACACCAAAAACAATGGCAACAAAAGCCAAAATAGACAAATGGGATCTAATTAAGCTAAAGAGCTTCTGCACAGCAAAAGAAACTACCATCAGAGTGAACAGGCAACCTACAGAATGGGAGAAAATTTTTGGAATCTACCCATCTGACAAAGGGCTAATATCCAGAATCTACAAATAACTCAAACAAATTTACAAGAAAAAAACAACCCCATTAAAAAGTGAACAAAGGATATAAACAAACACTTCTCAAAGGAAGACATTTATGCAGCCAACAGATATATGAAAAAATGCTCATCATCACTGGCCATCAGAGAAATGCAAATCAGAACCACAATGAGATACCATCTCACACCAGTTAGAATGGCGATCATTAAAAATTCAGGAAACAACAGGTGCTGGAGAGGATGTGGAGCATTAGGAACACTTTTACACTGTTGATGGGACTGTAAACTAGTTCAACCATTGTGGAAGACATTGTGGCAATTCCTCAAGGATCTAGAACTAGAAATACCATTTGACCCAGCCATCCCATTACTGGGGATATACCAAAGGATTATGAATCATGCTGCTATAAAGACACATACATACGTATGTTTACTGTGGCACTATTCACAATAGCAAAGACTTGGAACCAACCCAAATGTCCATCAGTGATAGACTGGATTAAGAAAATGTGGCATATTCCCAGCACTTTGGGAGGCCGAGACGGGCGGATCATGAGATCAGGAGATCGAGACCATCCTGGCTAACACAGTGAAATCCCGTCTCTACTAAAAAATACAAAAAACTAGTTGGGTGAGGTGGCGGGCGCCTGTAGTTCCAGCTACTCGGGAGGCTGAGGCAGGAGAATGGCGGGAACCCGGGAGGTGGAGCTTGCAGTGAGCTGAGATCCGGCCACTGCACTCCAGCCTGAGTGGCAGAGCGAGACTCCGTCTCAAAAAAAAAAAAAGAAAAAAAGAAAAGAAAAGAAAATGTGGCATATATATACCATGGAATACTATGCAGCCATAAAAAGGATGAGTTCATGTCCTTTGTAGGGACATGGATGAAGCTGGAAACCATCATTCTCAGCAAACTAATGCAAGGACAGAAAATCAAACACCGCATGTTCTCACTCATAGGTGGGAATTGAACAATGAGAACAGTTGGACACAGGAAGGGGAACATCAGACACCAGGGCCTATTATGGGGTTGGGGGAGGGGGGAAGGATAGCATTAGGAGATATACCTAATGTAAATGACGAGTTAATGGGTGCAGCACACCAACATGGCACAGTATACCTATGTAACAAACCTGCACATTGTGCACATGTACCTTAGCACTTAAAAAATTAAAACAAAAAAAAAAAAAGAAAAGAAAAGAAAAAAGAAATGCTGTGCTGAGAATAGTACCATTCATTTTGAGAGGTTTCATGGTTACTGATATCCTTAGGCTGGTATAATGGAGGGAGATAGTATTACAGGACTGGACTCTTTACAACGTTAGGCACAACAACACCTTGAAATAAGAGGGGCCAGGGTGCACAGCTTAACTGTGGGTAACAAGGTGGAAACAATTATCATAGTGAATGACAAGGTCTGAGTGACAGCCAGGGGTTGCTGACCTAAAGACAATCACAGAGATATTTAATAAAACATGGTGCACTTAAGGGTAAGATGGATGGGCAGCCAAGAGGAGTAATGCTTAATTCGTACAATAAAAATTAAATCAAGGAATGGCACTTTCAGCCTAAAAATTTAGAGTTTAGAAGTTGTCTCTCCTATCTTCACAACATCAAGAACAACAGCAGCAACAACAACAACAACAAAAAAAAACAGTAAAAAGCCCAACAACTTCCCTTAGTTCCATTAGATTATTGAAGTCACTGGGCAGGTTGCCACTTGCAAACTTCAAGATACAGTTAAATGCAAAGAATCACAGCTGTAATCTCAGCTTGCCGGGAGCAGAAGCTGCTGGAGCTAGTGACTGACTGCTAAGAATCCTTAAGCGACAATTTTGATAAATGCTGGAGGCTGAATGTGGGCTAGTTTGATAATTACTATTTCTTGAGAGTTCAGTGTTGGAGAGGGACACACTTTCATGGGTTTTACCTCCAGGGGTTCCATTAGATTCTCATGGTAAAAATGAGAAAAATATCCCCTGCTCTTCTGGGAAGTAGGAGGAGGAAAATAACCATTAGAATTATTCCCAGGACTTTCTTCATAACAAAGCACTGTCCTCTAGAGAAAACCATTCTCTACCCAGAACCTTTTCTGCTATGAATACAAGTAATAATAAATTCAATCCTTCTAGCCTTTTTGTCTCATATAAGAAGAGAAAAAATGGCTAGGAAGTGTGTTTAAAGGTCACAACCCCAGGGACTGAGGCCCACTTTAAAAATGTGATTTAATCCGTGGGTGACAGAGTGAGACTCCATCTCAAAAAATAATAGTAATAATAATAATAATAATAATACTATAAAACACTTACTCTTATAAAACAGATCTTATAAAACACTTCTTCTTATAAAACAGATCTTATAAAACAGTCCCTCTTGCAGCAACTTACCTCCACATCGAATTGGCTGTAGCACAATAACAGTGTTGTCTTTGGATTTCCCTATGAACTACTTCTTAAATAGAGTCTGTGTCTACTACTACTGTGTCTACTACATCTTAAATAGAGTCCCTTAGCTGTAACTAAGAGAGCTGCAAGACGCAGACTTTATTTAAGATGTAGTTCATAGAAAAACCAAAAGACAACACTGGAGAAAAAACACAAATCAAACAAGGAATCTGGGATAACCTAAAGCCCCTGGTATCTGGAATTACAGCAAATTTTAAACAGCAAAACTCCCAGCCAGATTAACGTAAAACCTTTCACTATAATTCTACATACCTAAGACCAAATTATCTGATACATCATATGCATTTTCAAAAAAGAATTACAAAGCATACAACAGGCAGGAAAAAAAAAGAAAAAAACAGTCTGAAGTAACAAGGGATATATCATAAATAGATTCAAGCATGATCAGATAGGGAAATTAAAATTGCTATGATTAATATATTATATGCTCTAATGCAAAAAATAGACAACACACAAGAACAGATAGGCAATTTAACCACTGATCCAGGACGCTCAGATAAAACCAAGCAGGATAAAACACCAAAAAATAATTCTACCTAGGCATATATTTAAACGTGGAAGACCAAAGTATACTTTGGCTACTTGGGGTCTTTTGTAATTCCATGTAAATTTTAGAATTTTTAAAAATTTCTATGAAAAATATAATTGTAGCTTTGGTAGAGATTGTATTGAATTTACACAACTTTTTGGTAGTATGGACATTTTGACATTAATTTTTCCAATCTATAAAACATGGGATGTATTTCTATTTATTCTTCTTTAATTTCTTCATCAATGCTTCACAGTTTTCAGTGTATGGATCTTTCATATCCTTGGTCAGATTTATTTCTAAATATTTATTCTTTTTGAAGTTACTGTAAATGGGGTTGCTCTCCTGATTTCTTTTTTAATAGACTGTGATTGGTGCAAAGAAATGCAACTGATTTTTTGTGTTTATTTAGTATCTTGTAACTAACTGTACTGAATTCACTAATTAGTTCTAACAGGTATTTTTATTTACGCATGTGTGTGTGTGGGTGTGTGTGTGTGTTTGTGTGTGTAGTCTTTAAGATCATGTCTGCCAACCAGGGTGATTTTACTTCTTCCTTTCTGACTTAGATGTATTTTATTTGCTTTTCTCATCTAATTTCTCTTGCTAGTACTTCCAGTGCTATGTTTTAACAGAAGTGTCAAGAGTGGATATGTTTGCTTTGTACCAGATATTGGAAGAAAAACTTCGTTTTTCTTCATTGATTATGAGTTAGCTGTGTGCTTTTTAATAAATCATGTAGAGAAAGTTTATTTCTGTACCAATTTTTTGAGATATTTTACCATAAAAGAATGTTGAACTTTGATCAAGTGGGTTTTCTCTAACAAAATATTCATGTAATTTTTGTTTTTTATTCTGTTAATATGGTATATCACATTAATCAATTTGCATATGCCAAACAAACCTTGCATCCCACGTATAAATTTTACTTGGTCATGGTGTGTAATGTTTTTGATGAATCAAGTTTGCTAGCATTTTATTGAAGGTTTTTGTACTTACCTCTATCAGAGATGTTGGCCTTAAGTTTTCTCTTCTTGCGATGTCTTTGTCTTGTTTTGGTATAGGATAATGCTGGCCTCAGAAAATGAGTTCGAAAGTATTTGTTCTAATTTTATTTTTCAGAAGAGATTAAGAAGGGCTGGTGTCAGTTCCTCTTTGAATATTTAGTATAATTCACCAATGAAGCAATCTGGTCCTGGGCTTTTCTTCATTGAAAGGTTTATTGTTTTGTTTGTTTGTTTGTTGTTTGAGATGGCATCTCACTCTGTCGCCCAGGCTGGAGTGCAGTGGCACAATCTTGGCTCACTGCAACCTCTGCCTCCTAGGTTCAAGCGGTTCTCCTGCCTCAGACTCCCAAGTAGCTGGGACTGCAGGTGCCCGCCACCATGCCCGGCTAATTTTTGTGTTTGTAGTAGAGATGGGGTTTCACCATGTTAGACAGGATGGTCTCGATCCCCTGACCTCATGATCCACCTGCCTTGGCCTCCCAAAGTGCTGGGATTACAGGTGAAACGTTTTTCAAATTACTACTTCGATCATTTTATTTGTTATTGCTCTGTTCAGGCTTTCTATTTTATCTTTATTCAATTTTGGTAGGTTGTATTTTTCTAAAAATTTATTGATTGTCTGCGGTTTATCTAATTTACTGTCATATAATTGTAATAGTCCCATATACTCCATTTAATTTTCAAGGCATCCATTGTAAAGTGTTCTATTTCATTTCTGATTTGAGTCTTCTTTCTTTTCTTCTTAATATAGCTAAATATTTGTCAGTTTTTCTTATTTTTAAGAAACTCAGTTTTATTCATTTTTCATATCTTTTATATTCTCTTTTTTCACTTTTTCTGCTCTGATTTTTCTTATGGCTTTTTGCTAACTTTGGGGTTAGTTCATTTTTTTCATTCTAGTTTCTTGAGATATAAAATTATGTTTATTTGAGATTTTCCTTCTTTTTGATGTAGGTATTTATTGCGAAAAACTTCATTCTTAGAACAGCTTTTGCTGCATCTCATAAGTTTTTGCAAATTGTGAGGAAAATTCTGCAAAAAGCCAAAACAGAAAACCTTACCTCTAGAGTAACAAGGAAAAGAATGACATTGGCCTGTATGTTGGACATCAAAAACCTGTGCTAAATGACTGAGTGGAGTCAGACATTTAAAGTCTAACAACAACAACAACAAACTCACTTCTCTGCCTCCAGTGAAATTTCAAAGGCATAAAATATATAAACACTTTCTCAGATGAACAAAAACTGGGGGAATTTGTTGCCTTAGAAATAACGTTAATAGAATTTTTTAGAGAGAAAGAAAATGGCGTAGATTATAAATTTGGGTATACATAAGGAAAAAGAAAAAGCAATCAGAAAAAAAAAAAGAAAAATGAAAGGTTTAATTAATTAATCTAATAGCTGGGAAAAAATAGCAGCAATATATTGGGTGATATAGCACGTGGATAAGTTAAATGAATAACAGCAGTGTCGTAAGTGATGGGAGGAAAGACTGAGAGATATTCTGTTAAGTGGCACCCACGTTACATAGTGTAGAACACTTCTCCCAGCTGCCTTAGATTAACTCATGTATTCCCCAGTTTCTCACTTATAGTTCTCAAGAGTAACTGTAGAATGTGCTGGGAATGCAACATCTTGAATTGACGGGCTGGCCAGAACAGCCCAGGCTCTACTCTTGGCTCCTCTAGATAAAGGAGGTTTTTCAACACTTTACTGCAGTGTATGCTGTGTCCTCTGGGGTATAAAAGCCATGGAAGGCTGCTTACTGAGGCCACTCAGCATCAGCGCAAGTGGGACATGCATAGAAAATATTCCATCTGCCCTGAGCGCCTTTACTGAGCCTTAGGGAACAGGCTGACACTAAACCGTAGCCTTCTACTGTCCCTTGTTACCTATCTGTAAGTACCAAACCCACTTCACGCAAGTTGTGTGTGTGAGTGCTCTGTTTCACAGGACTTAGGTGAGTAGTAGACTTCGCAGCCCAAGATGCAGAGGACTCAAGTGGTAACTCACGCGTGGTTGACCGGCTTTGTACATGAAGGGGTACAATGTTATTTGAAAGTAAATTTAGATTCTTTTTTTTTTTTTTTTAAGGTGGAGACTGGCTCTGTCGCCCAGGCTGGAGTGCAGTGGCGCGATCTCGGCTCACTGCAAGCTCCGCTTCCCGGCTATTCTCCTGCCCCAGCCTCCCGAATAGCTGGGACTACAGGCACCCGCCACCACGCCCAGCTAATTTTTTTGTGTTTTCAGTAGAGACAAGGTTTTATCGTGTTAGCCAGGATGGTCTCGATCTCCTGACCTCGTGATCCGCCCATTTCGGCCTCCCAAAGTGCTGGGATTACAGGCATGAACCACTGCGCCCAGCCAATTTAGATTCATTCTAAGTGCACATTGCAACATCTAAACAAACACTTTTTTAAAAAGGAAATATGCTTAATATTAAAGAAAAAAATGAAAAATAGAAACATAGAAAATGCTCCATTAAAGCCACGTAATGCATATGTACATACAATGGAATATTCTACCTAAAACAGGGAAGGGAATTCTGACACATGCTACACCATGGATAACTTTGAGGAATTTATACTACGTGAAATAATATAGCACAATCAGACAAATATTTTATGATTTCACTTCTTTAAGGTACTTAGATTTGTCACATTCACAGAGACAGAAGGTAGAATGGTGATTGCCAGGGACTGGGGCAAATAAGGTAGGGAAAGTTATTGTATGATAGGTTAAAAGTTTCAGTATTTTAAAATGAAAAGAAACCTGGGGATGAATGGAGGTGACGGCTGCCAACAGTGGGAATGTACTTAATACCATGGAACTGTACACTTAAAAATGGCTAAGATGGTAAATTTTATGTTCTGTGTATTTTTTTTTTTTTTTTTTTGAGACGGAGTCTTGCTCTGCCACCCAGGCTGGAGTGCAGTGGCCGGATCTCAGCTCACTGCAAGCTCCGCCTCCCGGGTTCATGCCATTCTCCTGCCTCAGCCTCCCAAGTAGCTGGGACTACAGGCGCCCGCCTCGTCGCCCTGCTAGTTTTTTTTTGTATTTTTAAGTAGAGACAGGGTTTCACCGTATTAGCCAGGATGGTCTCGATCTCCTGACCTCGTGATCCGCCCGTCTCGGCCTCCCAAAGTGCTGGGATTACAGGCTTGAGCCACCGCGCCCGGCCTCTGTGTATTTTTAAACAACCAAAAAGGAAAGCATATAAGTCTGAAAAAGAGAGGAAGTCAAAAATATTTAAATCTAAATATATTATAGAGATATGGCTGAAAATATATAATATAAATATATTATATATATATATATATGGCTGAAAAAAGAGAAGATAAAAGTAAAAAATTGCAGCAAATAGACCACATTTATGAACATTGGAAAAACCAATCCATTTTTAATTACTTTATGTGTGAATAGCCCAGATAAACAAAATAAAACACAGACTATCAGAGCTGACAAAAAATCACGACCTAACTCTATGTTGTCTACAAAAGACCCACTTTCAATATAAACACCCAGGTATATTAAAAGTAAAGGGATGGTGAAAGATATTCCTTGTTAATCCTAATAAAATAAAGCTGGAGTTACTAAAGTTATATAATTTGGGGGGGATTGAGTTTTTCATAATAGTCCTGTAGTATCCTCTTGATGATCATAATATCACTCATGATGACCATCATGTAAGGTGAGTTAATTATTTCTCTTTCTGACTGGTGCTCTGTTTTATGGATGGATAGCAAATTCTGCAACAATGCAATAGATCTTTTCATATAGTTTATCATTACTTTCAAAACTGTTCAATGAAACCCACATAGCTTATAAAATAAATAGTGCCTAATTCCCAAAACTAAAAATGTCAATCTTAGACATATTAAAACAATGATAATCTAATAAAAATTTTAATATTTATGCAAGTTAACTATAATTTTATACACGTTGAGAAGTACATAAATGCTACAACAACTATGCTCATTATTGTGATAGGAACCTGATATTTACTCATGGAAGTGATCATCAGAATGTTTGCAGCTTATGAGTTATTGTGAAGTGGTTGAACAAGGGTAATCTAAAGTCATATAGAGAATTGTAACACCAGATCAAGAAGGGTACGGCTCATAAGACACGTGGTGAACTGAGGCAGCAGTTCTTATTTTTCTGCTGTTCTGAATTTTTCTTCATTTCTTCTATGTATTTTGGTTTTAATTGTTATTTTTCTAAATTAATTTCTTAAGGTAGAATCTGAGTTAGTTGAATTAATATATCTTCCTTTCTAATTACACAATTAGTGCTACAAAGTTCTCCAAACTCTGCTTTGGCCATATTCCACAGATTATGGTAATTTTTGTTTTCATTTTAATTCAGTTAGAAATACTTTCTAGTTACCTTTGATTTCTTCTTTTATCCAGAGTTATTTAAGAGTGTCCTATTTAGTTTCAAATATTTGGAGAATTGCCAAATTTTTTTAGCTATTAATTTCTCATTTAATTCAATTGTGATCAAAGAATGTATTTAAATGTATTTAAATTTAATAATATGTATTATTCATATATAATACTTGTTCATAGTTATGGGATACATGTGATATTTTGGTACACATACATACAATGCATAATAATTAAATAAGGATATTTATCCACCATCTCAAACATTTATCATTTCTTTGTGATGGGAACATTTCAGATCTTCTTTTCTAGCTATTTTGAAATACATAATAAATTATTGTTAACTATAGGTGCCCTACTGTGGTATTGAACACTAGAATTTTTTTCTGTTAGCTAACTGTACTTTTGTGTACATTAACCATTTGCTCTTCATTCCCTCCTCCCCGCTAACCTTCCCAGCCTCTGGTAACCACCAGTCTACCCTCTACCTCCATGAAATCCACTTTTTTAACTCCCACATATCAGTGAGAACATATGATACTTGTTTATCTGTGCCAGGTTTATTTCACTTAGCATGACTTCTAGTTCCATCCATGTTGCTGGAAATGACAGGATTTTATTCCATTTTATGGCAGAATAGCAGTTTATTATATATATAAAATATGATATTCATATTATAAATATATAACTATTTATATATTATAAATATTAAATATAATATAAATGTATATACTATTTTCTTTATCCATTCATCCACTGATGGACACTAAGGTTGATTCCATATGTTGGCTATTATGAATAGTGCTGCAATAAACATGGGAGTGCAGATATCTCTTCAATATAGTGATTTATTTTCTCTTGGGTATATACTCAACAGTGGGATTGCTGCACCATATGGTAGTTCTATTTTCCATTTTTTGAGGAACTTCCATACCATTTTCAATAATAGCTGTACTAATGTACAGTCCCACTGACAGTGCCCAAGTTTTCCGCCTTTCCACATCCTCTCTGGCATTTGTTATTTCGTGCCTTTTTGCTAATAGCCATTTTAACTAGGGTGGATGAGATGATCATTATGGTTTTGATTTGCATTTCCCTGATGATTAGTGATGTGGAGCATTTGTTATGTGCCTGTTGGACATTTTTATGTCTTCCTTTGATAAAGATCTATTCAGATCATTTGCCCATTTTTAAAATCAGATATTTATTTTTGGAACTGAGTTGTTTGAGTTCCTTATATATTCTGGTTATTAATCTTGTGTCAGATGAATAGATTTCAAATAATTTCTTCCATTCTGTAGGTTACCTCATCACATTGTTGATTGTTTCCTTGGCTTGCTAATGATTCTCATTTATTTTATGGCATGTAATTTGTTCTGTCTTTGCAAATATTTCATGTTCACAGTATTTAAAAAAGTATTTGGGGCTGATTTGAATTAAATGTTTTAGTTATGTTTATTGGACCAAAATAATTGTATTTTAATTCCATGTTCATTTTTTTAAAATCTATTATACATATCCCATTAACTACTGAGAGAGTGGTATTCAAATTGTAATTACAATTGTAGATTTCTCTAATTCTGTTTTTAATTCTATCGGTTTTTATCACACATATTTTGAAAATGTTATTAGGCACACCAACTATGTCTTCTTGATGAAAAGCCCCCTTGTCATAATGAAATGCCCTTTCTTATTCCTGATGGTTGCTGTTTTCCTAAATGTATTTTGTTTGATAGTAACATAGCAACTGCTGATTTCTTTTTTATTGTTGTGGTAAAATACTCATAACATAGAATTCACAATTTTAAGCATTTTATAAGTGCAATTCTGTGGCATGAATCACATTCACATTGTGTGACCGTGACTTCCCTCCATTTCCAGAAACCTCCATCTCCCCCAGCTGAGATTCTTTACCCATTAAAAATAACTTTCCACTTCACTCTGACATCAACACTGGGCAACCACCATAATTTCTGTCTTCATGAATTTGACTATTATTGTGTATTGTGCTATTTGGTATCATATAAGTCAAATCATACAATATTTTTCCTTGTCTTACTGGTTTATTTCATTTAGCGTATCTTCAGGGTTTATCCATGTTGTTACATATCTTAACAATTTTCAAGGCTAATATTTCATGGTATGTATATAACAAATTTAGTTGCTTTATCCATCAATGGACATGTGTTGCTTCCCCCTTTTGACTGTTATAAATAATGGTGCTGAAGGTAGTCAAATACGCTATCCCCAAATCTCTTTAGCGTAAGGATTATTCTAAGCTGAAGGTGATTGAAGAAGCAGATACAAAATATGCTCTCCAGCTTTTCTCCAACCTTTGCCTAAAAGCAAGACATAAATTTACAACGCTGTCCTTCCTTTCCTCGTTACTGGGAAGGACAGACTTTCAGGGGAGATTATTATGCATTGATATCAGCCTGGAGACAGCACCAGAGGAATCCATGTAACAAACTTTATTATCTTTTAAGTACTGTTAGATTCCTATATATTTACTTCCACACAATTTGCGGCTTCTAGAGACTCAAAGTCTTTTTCCTTTGTCTTGTCACTTACCGAAAATGTATTCTTCTTTGTTGAAAATGCCGTATGCACCGGAATTCTAAGCCACTTATTTGAGAATTGCTCATTTCCTGGGTAACTCCCATGTGTATATGAGAATCATATGTTAATGAACTTGTTTGTTTTTCGCTTGCAAATCTGTCTTTGTTAGAGGAAGCCCAACAACAAATTCAGAAGGTAGAGGAAAAATTATTCTTCCTCCCTTACACTATTACAAACATGGGTGTACAAATATCTGTTCAAGTCCCTGCTTGTATTTCTTTGGGTATATAGTCAGAAGTAAAATTGCTGGATCATATAGTAATACTTTGTTTAATTTTTTGAGGAATTGCCCTACCATTTCCCATGGTGGCTCCATCATTTTACATTTTCACCAGTAATGCTTAAAGACTTCAATATTTTTCTCTCCCAAAAACACTTGCTATGTTTTTCTTTCTCTTTTTTGGGGGGGTGGATGATAGCCATCCTAACAGATATGACCTCCTCTCTTTTTATGAGTGTTAACATGGTATATATTATTGTAATCTTTTATTTTAACCCATTTGTGTCTTTACATTTAGCATGTGTCTCATAAACAGGATAATTTGGGCTTGCTTTTTATCCAATCTGACTATCTTGTAATTCTGGCAATTCTATGATTTATATTTTATGTCAATAATTGAATTATCAGGTTTATCTATTACCTTTTTATTAGCTTTATAGTTTCTCTGTTTGTCATCCCAAATGTTCTCTTTTCTGTTTCTTTTGGATTAATTTAAATTTTGTTATGATTTTAGTTTTCTATTTTGCTAATTATCTTTAGCTCTTTTAAGAAAGTTTTCTAGTGCTCGTCCAAGCAATATATCCATTTCACGCATGGTATAAGAACTGAACAATACTGTACTTCCATTTCTCCCATTGCAAGCTTCATGTTGTTATTTTTATATGATTTATTTATAAGTTACATATTTATAATTTTAATCAGTCAATTATTTATCAAAATATTTAAATTTTAGGAAGAATCTTATTTATTTCCCAGTTTGGATACTTTTCTTAATCTTCATTTCCTTGTATAGTTCTCTGCTTTCGTCTGACAGATGGAATCTTTTTTCTTTTCTTTTGCCTGAGGAGTTTCTTGTAGTGCTGTTGTACTGACCATAGATTCTTTTAAAATTTTATGCCTAGAAAAGTCTTTATTTTATCTTCATTTTGAAAGACACTGTCTTTATGTGTAGACTTCTAGGTTCACAGCTGTTTTATTTAGGATGCTGACAACTTTTCTCACTGTGTGGTTTCCAATGAGAATTATTTTCTCAAGCGTATCTCTGTTCTTCTGTATGCAACGTGCTTCCCTCCCCTCAAAGCCTGGTTACTTTTAAGATTTTTTTTCTCATCAGTTTTGTGCATTTTTATTATAATGCACTTTTATGTTGTATCTGTATTTCTTTGGCTTGGGTTTTGTGGAATCTTTTTAAGTCTTGGATTATGTTTTTAATAAAATTTGGAAAATTTTCCTTCATAATTTAAAAAAGTATTTGTCTGCCCCCCAACCATATTGGACCCTTTCAAGTTGTCTCACAGCTCACCCAAGAGCTTTTCATTTTGTTTATGGTCTGTTTCTTTGTTTTTGTTGTTGTTGGTTTTTTTTTTTTGGATAGTTTGTCCATGTGCCTCAGTCTCACTTTTAAGGTCTCCTGCCATGTCAATCTGTCATTAATCTCACCCAGTATAATTTTTTACCTCAGATGGTGTAGTTTTCTTTTCTGGAAGTTTGACTTTGGCTCTTCTCTCTTCCAAGTTTCCTTTTTGCTTTCTGAAATAGAGATTTATAATAACAGTTTGAATGTCCCTCTCTGCCCACTCTCACACTTGTGTCAGATTTGATGGGGTAACTTCTCTTTTATGTGTCATATGTTCCTACTCTTTTGCAAGCCTGGTAATGTGTGATTTGATGACAGCATTGTACATTTCACCATTTTAGTGCTGTACAGTTTTGTTTCTTTATGAATGTTCTTAAACTTTTCTCATAGAACACAGTTAAATTAGAAACAATTCTATCCTTTTGGGTCTACTTTTAAGATTTTAGGTGGGCTCAGTTTGGCATTGAGTTCAGGGCTAATTTTTTCCCATTACAGAGACTCTGAATGCTCCACAGAGTGCTCTGTGTTGGAATCCCAATGAGGTTTCCAGGTGACAATATTTTAATATAGCAAGAGAAGACTGTTCAGTTCTTGTTCCACAGAGCTGTGTGTGCACGCCTGGGAAGATTAGGAGGCTGCTCCCAAGTGGCCTCACGTAACAACATTCATTATGTTTTTAAAATTTTGAAATTCAGACTTCTGAGAACAAAGGCCTTATGTTGTCAGCAGTTTGAGTGTGGATCACAAAAGAGTTGCATGGGCCACTATACTGATTACTAATTTATAATGAAAAATTTACTTGATAAAAGAGCCGGGAATATGCACATTGTCAAGATCATGCCATTCTCTCCCTGTAGCCAAGGTTTAGGGTAGGTTAAACGACAGTTTACTAATTTTCAGTAAGAAATAGCTGTGAAGCTTTTATGACCAGTGAATTATCTCCTCCCATGGGAAGGCAAGTGAGTTCTAGGTGAATATATATCCATATATGTGTTCTGTAATCATCTCATTATATACAGTTTGAATATGTATAACATATAGTTCTAAGACCTCAGATAAATGGATTCATTCTCCTTTCTTTTCATTCTGTAGAGAGGTGAATATTTTTAAGTTTAAAGGCAAAACTCGCTTTTCCCTGGACATAGCCACTACCAAACTGTTTCTTCTAATCTTTGCCTTTTACATTTTTCAAAATTCTAAAGATAACCAATCTCACACCTTTCTGATGCATGTATCCTTGGCTTAGATAGGTTTATAGATTCATTCTTAACGTATCCAATTTGTAAATCATTTAATCCTTCGAAGCTTTTACTAATTTTTGTCTGCTAATCTACTTTGTCTAACATTTGCGGTTTAACACAGGGGGACAATTATTTTTCTTCTCTTTAAAGTTCTTGAAAAACATATACATTCTATCTTGGAATTAGTGACAAGAAGGACCTATTTTGTATTATGCACTTCCTTCATCATTGCTTAATTTAAGACTGATTACCATTCAAAATACCATTGAATAATTTTAAGTGATTGAATAACATGAAGAAACCACACTTGTCATTTCAAACCCTAGTTCTAGCAGCCTTTTGAAAGAGCAGCAGTGACATTCAAAATGCTCTTACCTGAAATTGCATGAACACCTCTATCAGAGTGGACATAAGTCCCAATGGCAAAAGCAAGACCCTGTACGATCCTGGCTGAAAAACATGACATGTCAATTTTTGAGTTGCTACATCTTTGGAAGACACAGAGTAGTCTTAGGGAAATAGCTGGGGAAGAGCTCATCAACCACTTATTCAGTAAGACATTATTTCAACACTTTAACTGGTATGGCCTTTACAAGGGGTATTTACTAGCTATCAGCCTAGTGGAGGGGGATCAAGGAGAGATCAATGTCTAATTGTGACTTAACAAAAACAATAACAACAAAACGAGATTAAGAGTCTTGAGAAAATGTTTGTTTCATTCTACATCATTTTTGAAGTACATTTATACAACGTAATAGGATCTTTTCCTATCTCCCACTTCATATAAAACTAATGTCTTTCATGATATTATTGGAGTATTTAAGCTACAGTACATTCATCATTATACAGAGCTTAGTCTTACATCAAAATGTTCCAGTTTGGTCACTTTGTTGGAAGTCTCAGTAGGGAAGATGAAAAACAAAAAAGCTAACCTTGTATAGTTTGTCTACCAGATGAATGCAAAGAGCATTTCTTTCCCGGGTTTTAGGAAAAATGAGGGCCAGCACCTTGTACAGTTGATCATGTCAGTCACAACTCTGCCTAGTTTTAATTAAAATTTTGTTAAGCGATAAAGGTTGTCTCATGCAGATTCATCATAATAAAAGACTTTTAGGAGTTCATGACATTCAAAATCTATTAAAATTTCATCCAAAAACTGTCAAAGTCGTTTACATCATATTTGGTAATCTTGATGGCAAATTCCCAGTGTACTATAAGATTTGTTAATTGCCAGGATCTGTGGGGTTGAATTAAAAAAATTCTATTACTCTAAACAATTCTGTAGGGTATACACCAAATAGTTCTGTGATGTGTATAGAGCCAAGCTCTGAAGTCCCCTTGTCTGTCTCTGAAGATCTGCTCTTTAACGGAAATGACAACCATATAAACACAAGAAGCATCTCCCACAGAAACATTTGAGGCCAGATCTTCACCATGCTTCATCAGCCATCTCATCTCAGACCCAAAAGATAAAAGAGGACAATTACTTCTAATATCACCAAAATTACTCTAGTAGAGATACCTCGGCTTTCTAAAAGCACCTCAAAACTCACTGTCCACACTTATAATACGTTGCTTATATAAATTACTACCTTTATAGATTGTATTATGTATTGTGGAGATGCTGTGCTAGGACACATTGTGCTTTTTTCTTAATTTTCTTTTTGCTTTATCTGGGAGTGTGTGTTACATAAAAATAAAAGATTTATAAATGTTTCTGTATATCTGCTCAAAACTTCCTATTAAGTTCTTATAAATAACTTGAAAGTTGTAAAGTCAGTCAGAATTTTGAGAATTTGGAGGTGACCATGATCTTCGTAGACCAGGGGTGGGTGGGAGTGTGTGGAAAGTTAGGAAAAGAACCCCTGGACAGAGATAACCCTTGAGCTGGTCCCTTAGCATTCAGCCTTTGCATTGATGGAGAGGAGTGATGGAGAGACATTAAGGGTGGGGTTTTGATGTGGAAAAAAGAAAGGAGATAGTATGATTATGTCAAGACCTGAGAAGAAGCATTTAGCATTGATTAAAATTGTTAAAAATTTGTTGCCACCGGTCTGTAGGGGTTTTCACTGACAATATAAAGAATTATGACTTTATATTATGGGATTTGCAGCACTCGTGGCATTTTTAAGCAGGGAAGTGTCAAGCCAAAAATACAGTTTATTCATATTTTTAATGTATTGAAATAAAAAATAAAATTGTGCTGTTTCCTCAAGTTACTGGTTTGTTAGTTCCACTGATTGCCCTTAAGGCCAAGATTTTGAGCATTGTCTCTGCATGCAGCTTGAAACATACACACAGAATCACACACACACACACACACTCACATACACACACAGAAACCATCTTTATACCTATGACATCAAAATTTGTATCTTCCCACCCAATTGCTCTGTGCTACAAATATACATTTCTAATCATTTATTCAACATTGTGACAAATATATTTATTTATTTATTTAATTTATTTGTTTGTTTTTTGAGATGGAGTCTCACTCTGTCACCCAGACTGGAGTGCAATGGCACAATCTCGGCTCACTGCAAGCTCCGCTTCTCAGGTTCATGACATTCTCCTGCCTCAGCCTCCTGAGTAGCTGGGACTACAGGTGCCTGCCACCACAGCCGTCTAATTTTTTTCTATTTTATTTTTTAGTAGAGATGGGGTTTCAGCATGTTAGCCTGGATGCTCTCGATCTCCTGACCTCGTGATCCTCCTCAGCGTCCCAAAGTGCTGGGATTACAGGCGTCAGCCACCGCACCCGGCCAAAAGGTGTTTCAAAAACTGTAAAAATTAGTATGTCTAAAGTGAAAGCCATGATTTTCTACTCAAATCTGGCTCTCACCCAGTGATTTTTATCTCAGCGAAGGTCCAATCATCCATCCTTTGTGGAAAGCTCATCTCTGGGGATCCACCTTGCTACTTGTCCCTTCCTTACCTGCCCTCATCATATTTAAATAAGTCCTTTAGATTTTATTTACTACAATTTCTTAATCCTGTTTACTTTACTTCCTTTCATATCCTAGTCTAAATTGCCCCTGACTCTACCCCAGATATTACCATTCTCTCTCAACAGTTTTCTCTATGTCCATTTCTGCATCTCTGGCCTTTCAATCTGCTCAAAGCAAGAGTGAATTTCAAGCAACATACTTGTGAGCATTCTCCTTAGAACTTTCCGGTAGTTTACCAGTTGATTAAATGCAGAGGTCAAAACGATTCACAACAGGCTTCAAGTTCTACATTCTAGCTATAAATATACGTCTAGCTTCACTCAACACGTGCCCGTGTGTCTTTTTTGGTTATTCATGTGCTATCTTAATTATTTGTTTTTTCTACCTGTTATGGACATTACGTTCTCCTCCTTTTTTTCTAATGGCACCACTATCATCTTTTAATAAACGTGTCTGTACCTTAGCTGATGTCATTTCCTTAATGAGGCCACTCTCAAAACATCCCTAAACCACTCAAAACCTATCCGAATTCCATGTGTGCACTCATAAATCTTACTTCAATGTGTAGTTATCCATTTACTATGATAATCTCAGTATCTTGTGGATAGTTTTCAATACCTTTCTCTTTTATTTATTTTTTTCTTCACCAGATAGACCAATGAGCACAGTAACACCCATATAGTATGCTCAGTAGCTATGGTTGGAAGAAAAAATAAATGGTGAGACCAGTGAAAAGTAGAAAGAAAGATGAAATATGTCTGATGAAATATTGGTTCTTTGGGGAACTAGGGAAGTCAAATCCATTTTGATTTCTGGCCTAACATATTCAAGAGTATAATTTACTGCACATAAGGCAAATGATAGTCATTCATGAAGCACTGCTCAGTCCTTATTAATAATGCTCAACGACATTACAACAGCTTGTGAAGTCTTAGACAATCCATGGAGTATTCAAACTCTGAATTTTATATGTTTACAATCCATAGAGACTTACATCAAGTGATTAAATATTTCCAAATATAAATCATATTTTGATCCAAAGAACTGTTAAGCTATATTCAGGAGCCATTACCAGTAGCACAAGTCCTAACCTAGGTAAAGAAATCCCTCAATAGAGGAATAAGTAACACATACGTTCATTTTAAATACTCACAGAAAGTGATCACAGATACGCTACTTAACCAAATATGTAATAAATTTTCAGTGGAATCTTCAATACTCAATTACTGTTTAAAAAAATCTTGGTCTTATAACTTAAAATTAGATTAATCAGATATATGGTAAGCATTATATATATCACTTTGAATTTGGGTTTCATGTAAGTACCACAAAGACACAGATTCTTGTAGGTTTTGTTCAATGCTGTTTCACCAGTACCTTGAAGGATGTCAACTACGTAATAGTCACTGTTTATTGAATTAAACTATTTAAATTAATGCTTGTGTATGAATGGACATTTCTCTATATAGAATATATGTATTAAGTACCTACCATGTGCAAAGAAGTATGTTCAGTGCTGATGATGAGAGAGAGAACCCCGCATTTTCTACCCTGAAGGACCCTGAGTTCAGTGGAGAGATTATAACACATTAATATTGCAGAGGCAGATAGATAGGATTGTATGAGAGGAGTTGAGTAGGGTTAATTGGGTAAGAAAAATACTGAGTCGCATGTTGTGGAGAGAAACAAGTCAAGGAAGGTGAAAATATACCCCAAGGAGAACAGCACCAGACAAGAAAAGTTGATTCAAGCGAGCTGGTCATTAGGGAACATACAAGACATCTGTTCTGGAGATCCATATCTCAAGGACATGAAGAGTCCTGTTCAGATTAGGGATTTTGAGCACCACTCCCTGGAGTGGTTCAGAGAATGACCTTGTGGGGCAAGATGTGGAGGTAGAGATAGCAGTGAGGGTACGACCGAAATATGCCAGGTGAGAAAGGATGCAGTCATACTTGGGTCAAAAGTAAATGGACTCGATTTAAGCAAAGTCTGGGAGCATAATTCGTTCAGTCTGGTGATAGTTTGTATATAGTTATCATGGAGAAAAAGTAGGGGAAGTTGTGAAAGATTTATCTCATCAGCTGCATGGATAGTAGTGCTGATAACCAAATTGAGAATATAAATAGGGACTGATTATAAGGGGGACAGGTGAGTATCCCGTTCTGGAAATCTTATTTTGGAGGCTGAATATTGGGAGAGAAATCTAGGCTTCAGTATAGATTGCACAATCGGGATAGAGACTGATGACAGTAAACTCAGAGGCTGAACCTTGGGAATACAAAGATTTAGGCCACACATAAAACATAAGATGGAAAGGCCAGTGTAAGATAAACATACTAAATTTGACATTACAGGAACCAAGAAGAATGTTAAGAAAGCAGAAATTTTCACATAAAGCTAAATTCAAGTAACTCATAGTAAAAATGAAATAGATATTATTTTTAATGTTTTCTGGATTAAGAAAATGAAAGATCATAGAATGTACACGTTTGTATAAAGTCATACTAATACATAGGAAATGAGCTTTTATACTAACCTATTTTAAACTTTAATATGTTGGCATTCTCTTAGATTAAGTTCTAATTTTCTGGAATGAGAATTCACCCAGATTTGGTCTTACTATGGTACAAACTTTAATGATTGGGCAACTAAAAATGAAGTAGCCCTTGAGAAAACAGTGATTTTCATATAATTTTTTAAAATTTCAAAGACTTTTAATAGAGTAAAATTGACTCATACACAGCAAAATTGATTATTTTCTTGTGACTCTTTTTAAATTTTCACTTATTTTGAGGCTAGAGGGAGATCAATGTCAAATTATATAATCGTATAATGTAATAATGTCATCTCAGCACTCCTCAACTACTTGTCTGACCAAAATTTTGTTAATTACTCGTGCTGACCTTGAACTTAGTATTTAATAAATGAACTATAATTTAGCAGCCTTAACTTTGTCCAGCTTCATGCCATCAGTCACTAAATATGTCTTAAACATCTGCTATTTGTGAGAAAGTACTAGGTGTCAAGGTACAAAAAATAATATACAGTCTTGGAACATAAGGGGCTCATAGTGTAGTGCAAAACATAAGTGGAAAAGTAAATTAAAAAGCAATAATAAATAAAGTATATTTTCATAGGAAAAATGATAAAGGTAAATAAAACAACAAAGTCTAAGAGAAAATTATGAAGACTACTGTTGTTAAAAGGAGAAGCCTTTATAGTGATGATAATTTTGGGGTTGTAGAGTCAACCTAAAATGTTAGCAGGTATCCACCCGGCACATGTGAAGGTGGTAGTGGAGGATGTTGGGCAGTCCAGCATTCCAGGCAAACAAGTAGAGTAAGTAAGTCAAGGCAGAAACAGGAGCCTCCAACGCTGTCCAGGAGGTCTGCCCATCAATTTTGGTGTCCAAGAGAGTCACCAAAGAATTCAGAAGACAGGAAGAAGATTCACTTTCTTCATTTTCAGATATTTGCACTGTTAGTTTGAACAAACTTCTGTTTATTATTATGTCCTGTTATATTCTGAATGAATAAGACGTAAACCTTCACTGCTTAGTACATCATGCTTGTCTTGAAAAGAATATGAAAAATGCTGATAGAAGAACTTTTGGGAATATTAGAGAAAACTATAGCAAAATTCATGTATGTATACATTCAGTTCTTTATTCAAGTCATGATTATTTCATCCTTACTAAAATCTTTCTTTCCCTGTTTAGAATACATGATGACTGATATATTAAGGACATCATTAACATTTTATTTAGTTTGATAAAAAGTAAGAAAACCTTTTTTGATATTATCTTTATTTACGCAGATATTCGCTTTCTGAAGAAATTATTAGCCTAGTAATTATATTCACAAACAATAATTTTTTTGTAGTACTGACCTCATTATACTATTAAATGGTAAATCTTTTTGGTTTTAATAAAGCGATTACAGTGTAAATATAAGGCTTCAGGAGTATAATCCCTAAAGAAAATATCAGCCAAGAGCACCAGTGTTTTAGTGTTGAATTAGGAGTTTTCCTAGTTGCAATGGTAAGTGAATAGTAACATCCTGATGCCTTGATCTGTAAGTCAGCAAATTTTCCAAATCTGATTTTGGCACATGCCATTACCAAATTTAATTAGACATTTTTTAAACCGTGCCTAACAAGAGTTCAGAAAAGAAAACTAGTTTGAACCTTGCTTCTGGTGCCAATAGCATTATATAATGTGGTAAACACTGGTAATTGTGTTTAGTTCAATAGCACTTTTAATTATGATTGAGCTCTCCTTCAGAGTCTATGGATTTTACTGATTCAAAATAAACAGCAGAAAGCCAAGTGAAGGCAGCCTCATGGATTTCCATGGCCTAATTAAGGTACAGATACGTTGCTTCCCCAAGGTGGCCTTAAGCAAAATAAGCTACGTGCTTGTAATTTCATAGTCAGATCCCTTTTTGCTTAAAATATGAAACTAATACAATGAAATCTTTAGTCTCTGTATACCCTGTGCACTTATCTTTGTGTCTGAAATATAATAGACACTTTATTTTTGTCTGCCAAATGAAGAAAAATATAGTAAAATAAACACATAAAGCAGAGAAAATAGAATGTGTTGACTTGGGGTGATTTGACTACTTATGAGTTATTGATGATGATGGTTAATTACTCAAATATTTAGAACTAATTTCCTCCATGTCTTTCCACTTTTAACTCATTAGATTTCCCCACATCCTCTCTCATGTTTATTCTAAAATGAGAAATGGAGAGCAGTATTAATACCCCTGGGTCTGCGGATCTCCTGCCTTCTGGCAACATTTATTTCCTTTGGAACGTTTTGTCCATATTTGCTAAATACATAGTGACAAAGTAAATCAATACATAATTAATTGTAATCAATCTTAAGCTTTTTTTGTTCATCCTCCAGGACTCCTTCTACTTCCTGTGAAAAGGGCCGTTTCAAAGGGAAAGACCTCTGTCATGTGGGCTTATGTTCTCGCTTCAGTATTGCTGAATGAAACATGACAAAAGAAACGATGTCAAATCAATTAAAAGATAATATTTGCACTTTTGTGTCCTTATCATGCTTCAGGTTTGGGTTAAGCATCTCTGGCCAAGAGATATAGGCTAATTTCTAGAACGTTAGCTAATGGAGTCAGTTAATGGAATAAAGATCTATACAAACTAGATGAAAAAGAATCAAGTGTCTGCACTTTCTGAAGAATTGAGAGATGCCGAGCATTTAATTTTGTGTTGCTGATGGGATCTTCTTTCTCGAGTTCCTCCCATTTTTACACAAATGAACATTTGGGTTGTCAGGATATCCCCCCAGAACATAACATTGCCTGAATCTGCAACACTCTTTACTCAATAGGAAATTACCAATAAAACCCACAGCAGCATGACACAAAACACCCAGATAATGCTGGTGGAAATAACATTGGTATCAATAACTTTATTTTTTTGTAAACTCAGAAATTGCATAATCCCATCAGCTGCCGGGTGTCTCCTTTCAGTGCAGCTGCTGACAACTGTCTGCTCTCAGGTTCAGAGAGAAGCTCGTATTTGCTCTGTTCTTTGATATCTATTTTCTCAGAAATCAGCCTGGAGACTATGTGTACACTAGCGGATGTCATTCTTAAATGAATCAGAGCACATCCTATTTTGTATTTAAAACATTTAAACATCAAAATTCAGAGTTTTGTCTACATCAGAGGACGGTTAGGCAAAATATTTACTATAGATTTATAGATGTAATTATATTATCCCAGAGGCTGTTTAAAGTTAAGAGGCTTTCTACTTGCATTACAGATTAACATTCTCAGGATTTGTAACTAAATAACAACACTAAAAATTGCAAATGAAACTATTGCTTTTAATATTCTAATTTGAGAAATTCAAGAAATGTATCATTTTGATGGTGTTTGCTTTTGCATAAAATGAACTGTATTTAAAAATAAATGTCATTTTTATTCTACTGTTTAGGTGAATTATATGTACTCTTCTTTTTCTTGCTAAAATCCAGCAAGATTTTACAGTGTTTCAATGTAATAAATATTGTACTCAACATGTGGCTCACAATACAATCTGTTAAGCAGTCTGTGAGATGGAAAAACTGTGAAATGAAGAGAATACACACCAGACATTTTAAAAATGGCTTAAATGAATCTTTTCTGTCTCAATGCAGTGATAGCAGAGCACAGATGATTTTGCTTTGGGCAAAGTAAATCAGCAATAAAGAAAAAGTCCCTCATTTGACCTGAGTCCAATTTTGTCATGTGTGCATATATCACTACTGACTTCTACGTTTCTATATTAGCAGACTGGCAGTCAAGAATAAAAGGATGTGATGCTTGCCTTATGAGACTAGTCTGAAGGAAGAATTCATATGTCAACTATATTTTAGAGTTAAAATTTAATGAATTCCTATAAGATTATGTTCAGGAATGGATGAAAGAAATTAAAATTGTATGAATCTAAAACTGCCGGTTACAGGTGGTTTGTAGGCATTCCGTGTGTCGTGAATATGGTGTGATTTGAAGGCGCACCTTACTCAACATTGCAGGTGATATCAAAAGTAAAACGTTTGCCAATAGGAGCTGCACCAGGAGCAAGGAGGGGAGAGGAATTTTGTGCTAATTCCTGAAAAGTGGATTTACAGATTTCGAGAGCAATCCTTGAATCTTGGCCCACTGTGGCCCAAAACTCAATACTATACAACTTCCAGAATCCATAATAAACAATGTGTTCATGCTGAATCAGAGTGGTATCTGTTAACTATATTCACTTTTCCTCTGGACAATAAAAAGTGAAATATGGAAAACGTTTAGCTAGAAAGGTTATAAGAAGATGTATGTGTGTGTGTGTGTGTGTATGCATGTGTGTATGTATGTGTTTGTGTGTGTGTGACAGAGAGAATGAAGGGCAGGATGGCTCCAATAAGTAACCAAAAGAGTAGAGCTCAAAACTTAGTAAAACAGAAGGAAAAACCTTGAGAATTCTAAAACGTTGGTGCAAATGGAGTTAGAAGAACTAGAACTTACCATCATAGCTCACACAGGTTGAGGAGAAAAAGACCAGGGGAATCACCAAGTAAAAATGAATCTTTAAAATAAAGAACAGAACACGTGTCAAATATACACAAAGACAGTAAGAATATTTCATTCACTTTTGTCTGTAAAAGAGAGAGGGGCTGAATGGTGCTCTGAATACAAAACCGTTTTCCTCCAAGATGGTATTTAAACTCAGGATTGAAGGAACACTTGAGTCAACCTCAATGTTTCTAAATATATGTCATAACCAAAAAAGTCAGGTTCTCAGTTAATCTCAGGCTGTTCATGATTTTGACACCTGGCTTTGATGCAGTATGTATCTGAAGCCAGTACAATTATGTAGGAGGGAGAACAGTAAATTTCAATACATTTTCTTTTCCTTACTGAAACTTCAGTAAATAAAGGCAGATAGCAAATTTAAAATACATGGTGGTATCCCCAAGAGAGAAGTAATTTCAAGCCTTTTAATTTATCTTAAATGTTTCAGAGATTGTTTATGATTCTACCATGTCACTATTTTTTAAGTATAATAATTCATCATGCCATGCGTTGGGCACCCCAGGAAGGTGTGTCGTGAATATAGTGTGATTTGAAGGCACAGCTCAATACCCCACGTGCCTAGGGAAATTCTGATCCAATCGGAGACAAAAGATGCTTGCCTGTGATTAATAAATAGTAAGTTACTACACTATCGTTGAAGGGATATTGATCAGAAAGCAAGTGTCCTAATTTGACTCTTCCTAGCTATTTAGCTAATCTAACATGAATTAATCTTTCTAGGTCGTGGTTACTTTGATTTACCTATAATAGATTTACCTATAGTACAATTTACTTGTTTAAGGCCTTCTACATATAGGGCAAACATTTTCTCTATTGTAGTGGCTACAGGTACAGTCGTGCACCAAAATGCCTTCTGTCACTCTTTACTCAGTGACCTCAGTCAGCAAAGCTTCCACAGAGCAAGCAAGTCTGTCCTTCAGACCAGTGGGACTTAAACCAGTTGTTCACCTTAATAATGTCTATTTTATACCAGTTTTGCAGATGAGCTCACTAGACTGCAAGTGGCGGGACGTGCAACGAGATTTCACGCAAGCAGGGGGGTTCCAGAGCTCTCAATCGAAAACACTAGCTCTACTGAGATCTCCAAGCTGCTTGAAAAAAAAAAAAAAGCTCTATACAGTAAGCATCCATTCCCCAAGTAAGATCAGGTCCCCCAAAGTCCAAGGCTCCACTTTTAGCAGTGTGTGTGAATGCTTGAAGTCACTTCAAAGTCCACAAGTGTGACTGACAGAGTGAACTTGTATGGCTCTGCCAAAAGCCTCATTGGCATTGCTGAGCGAGAGCACGTGCACACTCCATATCCCACTGACAGCCCGCTCCTCGTCTTCCTGCGAAGAGACTTCCTCCCACCTCCCATCCAAGTTGGTGTGCTCTCTAGACAGATTTCAAAATGTCTTGTCTTACCAGTTAGCAGCTCACAGAGTTGGAATTCAGGGTGAAATTCACGGATGCCTGGTTATGGAAAACTGTGGGTTGTGAAGGCAAGGCAGGAAAAAGCTGAAAGTTTGGCTTTCTCACTGCAGATGAGTCTCACAGGTGTTCTGTGACCTTAACCTGGCGTGAGAGGGGAGCAGCGAAGGGCAAGTTTTTTGTCCTTTCCAGACACTGAGTATTGAAAATCAGGACAGATGGAGTTTTTTCAAAACAAAGTTTTTAGAACTCTAGAGTATTATTCCAGAGGTTTTGCAGTTTGGGAAGGCATGGTTGGAAAACATTAAAATAATTTTTTAAACACCAAGTGTTCTTTACACAAAGGATAACAGATCTAACATCAAATATCTTCATTACAGGCATTTTATTGTGTATCTGAGATACTACATTTGTTTACAAACTGAAGGTTTGTATCAGCCTGTGTTGAGCAACTGTATTGGCATCATTTTCCCAACAGCATGAGCTCACTTTATGTCTCTGTCACATTTTGGTAATTCTTGCAAAACTTTTTACTTTTTCATTATTACTACATGTATTATGGCGTTCTGTGATCAGTATTCATTGATGTTAATTTTAATTGCTCAGGGGGGTCATGACTCACACCCACATAGGACAGTTAACTTAATACATTAACGTCATGTGTGTTCTGACTGCCTCACCAACCATCTGTTCTCCCATCTCTCCCTCTCCTTGGGCCTCCCTATTCCCTGAGACACAACAATACTACAATTAGGCCAATTAATGAACTCTAAGTGTTCAAGTGAAAGGAAGAGTCCAACATCTCTCACTTTAAATCAAAAGCTAGAAATGATTAAGCTTAATGAGAAGGCATGTTGAAAGCTCAGACTGGCCAAACACTTAGCATTGTGTATCAGATAGTTAGCCAAGTTGTGTGGGCAAAGGAAAAGTTCTTGAAGGAAATTAAAAGTGCTACACTAAGGAAGGCATGGATAATAAGAAGGCAAAACAGTCTTATTGTTGATAAGGAGAAAACTTTAGTGGTCTGGATGGAAAATCAAACCAGCCACAACATTCCTTCAAGCCAAAAACTAATCCAGAGCAAGGTCCCAACTCTCTTCAATTCTGTGAAGGCTGAGAGAGGATAGAACGCTGCAGAAGAAAAGTTCGAAGCCAGCAGAGGTTGGTTGATGAGGTTTTTAAGGAAAGAATACATCTTTATAACATAAATGTGCAAAGTGAAGCAGCAAATGGTGATGTAGAAGCTGCAGCAAGTTAACTAGAAGCTCCAACTAAGATCATTGATGGCAGCAGCTACACTAGACAAGAGAGTGTGAATGTAGATGTAAGAGCCTATAATGGAAGACATTGACATGTAGAACTTTCATAGCTAGAGAGGAAAAGTCAATGCCTGACTTCAGAGCTTCAAAGGACAAACTTATAGCATGATGTGCTGATTATTTTAAGACAACTGCTGAGACTTACTTCTCAGAAAAATATTTCTTCCAAAATATTATTTCTTATTGACAATGCACCTGGTCACCCAAGAGCTCTGAAGGAGATGTATAAGAAGATTATTGTTATTTTCATGCCTGATAATGAAATGTCCATTCTATAGCCCATTGATTAAGGAGTCATTTTAACTTTCAAGTCTTATTAATTAAGACATACATTTATTATTTAAGACATACCTTTCATGAGGCTATTGCTGTCACAGATAATGATTTCTTTGATGGATCTGAAGGAAGTAAATTGAGAATCTTCTGGAAAGGATTCACCATTCTAGATGCCATTAAGTACACTTGCGATCATGAGAGGAAGTCAAAATACCAACATTCACAGGAGATTGGATGATGTTGATTCCAACCTTTATAGATGACTTGATGGGGTTCAAGACTTTAGTGGTGGAAGTATCTAGAGCGCCAGAATTAGAAGTGGATCCTGAAGATGTGACTGAATTGCTGCAATCTAATGATAGAACTTGAACAGATAAGGAGTTGCTTCTTGTAGGTGAGCAAAGAAAACAAACTATTGAGATGGAATCTACTGTGAGTGAAGAGACTGTGAGCATTGTTCAAATGACAACAAATGATTTAGAATATCTTATAAACTGAATTGATAAAGCAGCAGCAGGGATGAGATTGACTCCAACTTTGAAAGAAGTTCTATGGGTCAAATGCTATCAAACAACATCTCATGCCACAGAGAAATACTTTGTGAAAGAAATAGTCAATTGATACAGCAAACTGTACTGTTGTCTAATTTTTAAAAATTGCCGTGCCACTCTAATCTTCAGCAAGCATTACCCTAATCTGTCAGCAGTCATAAACACCCAGGCAAGACCCTCCATCAGTGAAACATTACAACTTGCTAGAGGTTCAGATGATCGTTAGTATTTTTTAACAATAAAGTGTTTTAAAGTAAGGTGTGTGCCTTGGGGATGTTTTAGGCTTCATAAAATACAGTGTAAACATATCTTTTATGCGTTGGAAACCCAAAACGTTGTCTGACTTGCTTTATTGTGGTATTTGTTTTATGGCCATGGTCTGAAACCAAGCCTGTAGTATCTTCGAGTTATGCCTGTGTATGATATTTATGATGCTAATGAGACTTATAGTTTTATCATTATTATTATTTTTTTTTTATGGAGTCTCACTCTGTTGCCCAGGTTGGAGTGCAGTGGCACTATCTCAGCTCACTGCAAGCTCCGTCTCATGGGTTCAAGCCATTCTCCTGCCTCGGCCTCCTGAGTAGCTGGGACTACAGGCGCTCACTACCACGTCCGGCTAATTTTTTTGTATTTTTTGGTAGAGACGGGGTTTCACTGTCGTAGCCAGGAAGGTCTTGATCTCCTGACCTTGTGATCCACCTGCCTTGGCCTCCCAAAGTGCTGGGATTACAGGCATGAGCCACCGCGCCCGGCCTTCATCATTATTCTTTTAAAAGTTAAAATTGCAGGCTAAATATTATCTAAAATTTTTTAAATTAAATACCAGTTAATGAGATGGTAATGAAGAAATAAACATGGTCATGAAAAGACAATAAGCAATTTATGTAAACTAAAACTTTTAAATGTCTGCTGGGTTGTGTGGGGGAGAGTAGAGTCATTTCAGCTTAAAACACTGAAAGTTTGTGGTAAATAATTTCTCATTTTTTTTTCTAGGGCAATTGAGCTGATTTTAGAATTATCTGCTATTAATTAAAAGTAATGCAAAAACTGCAATTACTTTTGCACCAACCTAAGGCTAAAAAGTGAATAAATTACAAAAAAAAAAAAAAGCTCATTGGTTTTGGGGTTAGAAATTGTGTCTTTCAACCTGGCTCTAATTCACAATGTGGCCAGGGACAAGGCAATTATCCACCTTGCACAGGACTCCATCTCCATCTGAGAGTCTCTGATCTAGGCAAGCTTGCTCAGGTTAAGTCCTGCGGCTGGTTCATAGCTCTTCCATCTGACCATGGTGCAATAAGAAGCATTGCCTTCTTTGCCTTATTCCAGTTCTCCTATTTCCTTTCCTTTACAGTTGACTGCTACAGCTGTTATTTGTGGAATGAAACTGCCCAGCTATTCAGTCCCCATGACCATTAATGCTGCAATTAGTTATCTGATGACAATGCTATCAAAAATCAACAAATACTGAGTATTGCATTTGGGTAACACAAAATGAGCTAGGACGTTCCCTCAGATTAAATGATGGTTTCAAACTTAGAGGGTTTTATTTCTTCTTCTCCTAGTGCTTTTCCTATCTTCACTTCATTATGTTTCTTATTAAATATTAAGGGACATGCCAGCCTACTCTGATTTCTCTGCTCATTATGTTAATGCCACAGAGAATTTCAAAACCTTTGCCTGTATAGTTCAAGGAATAACCATTTAAACTAAACTACTTCATAACTAAAACATAATGGCCAGGCAAGACCAAACTAAAAGAGTGAGCAAGGAAATAATCACACTTGAACAGAAAGCAAAGATGCTCCCTGGGAAGATAATATTGGCAACTACTGTAAAAATCCTCTTCAGATATTTATTGTACTTATATCTCATTTATATAGATAACTCCAATAGACAAATGTGTAAATTATATGTATGAAATTAACTCAAGTGATTACTAAATACTTTTCATCAAACATGTTCAAATATACTCTTGATTCTTAAACTGCATATGTAGTGATTATTTGTGATTTTAATTCTTTAAAAATATTTTTGGAAAGGAGACCTTGCTTTGTTGCCCAGGCTGGAGTGTAGTGGTGTGATCATAACTCACTATGGCCTCCAACATCTGGACTCAAATGATCCTCCCACCCCACCCTCCCGAGTAGCTGGGACTACAGGCACATGGCCTGGCAGTTAGCTAATTATATTTTTGTTATTATTTCCTATGGAGATGGAGTCTTGCCATGTTGCCCAGTCTGGTCTTGAACTCGTGGCTTCAAGTGACCCTCCCACCTTGGCCTCCCAAAATGCTGGGATTATATGCATGAGCCACAGTGGCTGGCCCCATCTGCTATTTTCCTCTTGTAAATATACAGAAAATGATTTTGAGCTTATGCATTGCATCTGTACGTTGACATTAGGTGGACTGCTGGGCTGGACTTCCAAGAGTCTGTTTAATGATGTGGTGATCAATCAGCTAGCTATTCCCTTGAGAAAACACTTCTACTCAGCAAACATGTTTGTTTTAATCACAAAGGATCTGTACAGGAAGCTCCCTCTCTGAGGTTTTCTTGGAGCACTGCAAGTGAATGAAGCCTTACTTTTAAAGAGAGGATTGAAAGAGAGGTGATAATATGCAAAATGTATTTCACTAATTTTTGTGAGATATTGAAAGAACAAGTCACTTAGGCACTTAAATAACAGTGATTAATAATAGGAAAGGGTGAAGGTTTGAGGTGGAAACTGTCAGTGTTTGATGGATCATGTGAAGTTTTCCTCTGGGCAGAAGCAGATATGTAAACAACAACATCACAGTGCAGCAACATATTGGAGGTATGTTGACTGTGCTGAGCTTGTTTTTAGCTTATGGCTATATTACAAACAGTGATGCTATTACAATATTTGCACAGGTTTTCTGGTGAAAACATATATGTATTTCTAGGGTGTGTGCTTAGGAGCAGGATTTCTGGGCCGGAGAGTATATGCACATACTCAGCTTCAGTAGACACTGCAAAACTGTTTTCAAAGTAGTTGTATCAATTCAAACTCTCACTAGCATAAAACTCCTTCCTGCAGACCCTCCGTAAGACTGGTGTTTACATTTCTAGCCTTCTATATGGGTAGATTGCCATATCAGCTGCTAATTTAAGTTTGGGTTTCCATGAGTAACCAGAGCTGTTGAGAATATCTGTCTTTGTTTATCTGCCACTTGGATATCCTCTTTTTCTTCTCCTGTTGAATCCTCTGCCTTTCTCTTATTCATGTGAAAAGGGTAGCTACACATTCTGAATTTGAGTCATTTGACAAATACCTGTATTGCAAATGTCTTCTTCAACCCTGTGTCTTGAATTTGTCAAGCTTAATCCTATGATCCATGTCAGGTGAATATTATCTGTAGTGTGAGGTAGGGGTCAATACTCACTTTTCATTTTCCTTTGGATAGCTGACTGTTCCAGCACATCTTCTGAACATTTATTCTCACTGTAATGAAGTGAAACTACCCCATGTTATTTCTGTCGTTGTTGTTTATTAATTAGGTGAACTCATGTGTGTACACTTATTTCTTAAATCTCTATTTCATTTTGTATCAATACTTATTGTGTGTACACTTATTTCTAAAATCTCTATTTCATTTTATTTTGTATCAATACTTCATTGTTTTAATTACATTCCAATAACTATAATAAAAACGTATCAGTCCTCTAAATTCCTTTCTCAAGATTTACTTAACCATTATTAGCTATTTTCCATAGCATTTCTAGTATTAGTTTTTCAATTTCTACAAAATTGGATATCTTGCCTTTAACTTTTGCTTATTGTTTGAAAAATAAAACTTTAATTTTATATTTGTTACAATCTACAAATCTTAGTCTTAAAATGCCCTCTCTTTCATGACATTAGACAGGCTATATAAGTATTAGAGAAAATATTTAATAACTTAGGGTTTCTTTATTTGCTTTATTTATAAATCCAACCTTGTACATTATCTCTAATTTATTTCGGCTTTCATGGATAATAACTAATTTATGATTTACTAAGTTTTTATTCCATTTTCCAAACAAATTATTAAATAAGTTTTTTACATTGCCTATATTACTTATTCTGCAATACTGTGAGGATAGGAACTTTTTGGAGAAAGAAATGAGAGATGATTTTTTGGTAAGGGATTATATGGTGGAACCAGCGAGATGACTGTTGTGGTCACTCCTAAATCTAATCTTCTATCACTATTATTTTAATATGCTGCAAAATTAAGAAAGTAAGGAATATTTGGCTTATTCAAGGTCCTAGAGATTATAAATGCTGAAGAAAAAATGTCCTATGACTGTAATTCAGAAACTTTTTACATATATATGTATATAATATATGTATATATGTCATTAAAATAAAGTTTCAGGTACAATTGACTATCTCTTCTTTGCAACTGATAACTTATTGTCCTAGAATGCCTTAAAAATAAGAAAAGTAGAATGATGTTAGTATTCGAACAATTTAAAATGAAGAATTTCATGTAACCCATTTAGATAAATTGTAACTTTAAAAAAAAATCATGTATCAGAGTTCTTGTGCCTGATTTTTAGTGATTTTTTTCTGATAACTATTCACTGTACTAGTATGTAGCAAACAGTTACAACTGAAATTTCCTACTTTATTTTAACATTCCATAGCCCCTACTATCATGGACAAAACCCGGAGAGGGCTCTTTGTTATGTTAACACCAAGATGATTGTAATTCATATTCAGGATTCCTTTTTCAGGAGACTTCCACTAAATAGAGAAATAAAATTAGAACCTTTATCAGCAAGTAAGGACATGGAAAAAATAAGTTTTAAGAAACCAGAACAATACCTGTTTTGAGAGTGTTACATAAGCTTTGTGGAATCCACTTTTTTTGTATTTATTAAAGTTAAATTTGTTTCTTGCAAGAATGTAACAGGCAAAAGTCTTTGAGACCTTTTGCTCTAAGGAATAACTTCTGGGTTGAGCCTGGTCTTCTGCTGTCACACGAATGGCCTGCGACTTGCTCCCTGAGGAAAATGTTCACTTCAGAATAACCTTTGATTAACCTGCTCAGGTCAGAAATATCAAAAGAATGAAGAGCAGCAGACAAAATCAAATGTTTCTGTGGGACAAATACAGGGGCAAAGATCAAATTGACAGGACTGTAGATTCTCAGATTCATCAGGCTTAGGAAAGTTGAAAGTCATGAACCTCTCAAAATCCTATTGCTGAAAGTGGAGGGCACATTCTCACAGGAACTGCTGAGACTTCAGGCACTGCAGTTTGTCATTCAGGTCCATGAGGAGCATGTGAGTTCTCCATAATCCATGACTGGGTCATATCATGCCTCTTATCAATTTGTAAAGCACTGACATGTTTTATTAACACGCATCTTACTCTTCGCCCAAGATGTTAATAACAAATGAGAAACTCAGACATGGTAGTGACCCCTGCTGCACCTGGCTTGATGAACTAATGCAATGTGGGTTATAAACAGTCTTTTAGATATTGTTTAAAGCTCTTCTTCTAACGCTTATTCTTGGGACAACATGTGATTTTTCTTTTTAATCTGAAGACGCCATCCCTATTGCTCCAATGAAATATATGTGCTTCTGTTCTCTTTATTTTCTAAATGTGCTTATTATGTTGCTAAAACAAATGTGAGGAGATAAAAATAAAATAAAAATGAATTTTAAGAAATAAATGTGCTCATTATAATTAAGAAATGAAAAAACTATAACAACAATTCATTGACTTGCTGTTGTTGGTATGCTATTGCATCTTATAGACACCCTCATTCAGCAAACAAGAGTAAAATTAAGTTTAATAAAAAGAGCAGGCTCACATTTTAGAAAAGTTGCATTAAAGGATAATTAAAAGCCATTGAAGAATATGCCCATTATTTACTCTCAACCCTAATACAATCATATATCATGGTAATATGAAGTCATTTATAATTATTTTCATTGTTATCTCCTGAATCGTTATGTAACAAGTTAACTAATGCAAAAGAGAAATATGTAGCTCAATAAACACTCATAATTACTCCCTGATAATCTTATATAAACTAGAAAACCCAGTGATACAAAAACCTGTTTGGATATATTGACGTGTTTGTTCTTTCACTAGGTAGATTATAAAATACAATTAATTATGAAATTACAACTGCCTTCATCAGTGCATACTACGCAATTCAACTTAACTTATTTATTGGGTATATTTTATGTCTTTCGATGTGAGAGTTACGTAACACATTCCCTTTAAAGGTTATATGTGTTGTTTACGCACATTATAACAAGAGCATCTAAGCTGATTTTTCGTTTTGGGTTTGAACATGATAATGTATAAGCCTAGTTCTCATTAGTCTTTTAGGAGATAAAAATGCCTAGTTTAATTTATCATAACCAAATCAAATTTCTTATTAATAAATTATGCTGCTCTGTGGCTTATTTTTCATATGTGGAGTTAAAATCCATGTTTTCAAAATCAGCAAACATTCTCTTCAATGACATAATAGTAAAATCACATTGTTAACTCACATCTGTCATATCTATTCAACTATTTACTTGTTGATTTTTCTTTCCTGACATCCAAGGTCACTGTTGCACTTACTTATGCATGAAGCCCCCAAACTGCCTCTACATCATGCCCTGACTTTACTGGTAGATGGCTGGCTTCTCATTTTAGGAGCATATATTAAATGCCCAAGCATCTCAAATTTTAGTCAGTTTTACCTTTAACCTGTGACCACATTGCTTAAAAGAAACTCTAATTGATTATTTTTTCATCTAGGAGGTCATCAACTTGAGAATCTTTAAAAGATACAATTACTACTCCATTTATTGACTTTGTTGTTATCTTCAAAGAACCAACTTCTATTTTAAAATTTTAGGCTTGCAGTTGGACCATGTCTACCTAATGGTAAATATTTCTAAAACTACCTGCCTGATTATTTCTTTGTAATTTGTTTTTTACCTGTTTTTTCCTTCCTCTTACAGTAGAGTGTGAAAATAGTAAAATGCAATATATTTTACATAATGCTTGCTTTCTTCTAACATCTCTAGCTTGAAGAAACACTGTAAAATAAGTCAACTCTAATTTTATGTCTGTGTATTTGTCTTGTTTATATAGTCAGAACTTTCACAGCTACAGCTGTTAATTAAACAATGGCTATTTCAAAACACAAACTTGTGTTTCCTCACCAAGACGTATCCAGAAATTCATTTCAGAGATACATTAGCTGCTCTACCTACATACTCCACCTACATGCAAACAAACAAAAAAAGGAGATTCTATTTGGTGCCACTCTTAAGCAGGCAACAAATAAATAACATTGCAGCAAAATAAAGCAGATTGTCAATAAAGTCCACATCTGAAATCTGAACAACTTTTCCATAGGCATTAAATGTATGGACTGAAATATCTAAAAACATTACTAGGTACAAACCTATCTTTTACAATCTATTGTGGCAATGGCATTAGCATTATTCTGTGCTGGTGTGTGACACCATATGGAAGAGAAGAGAAGAAAGTAAAACTATAATATAACTTCAGTTCAGTCAAGCTCTGACACTAAGGCAACACACTGCTTTTTTACACTTTGTGCTATCACTTTGAAAGATGCTAAGTCTGCAATGGGAATTTATATTGCAAATATCATTTGCTATGGAGTTTTTGTATGGATGCTAATGAAATCATTACAAAGTACCTGCACAAGGGGCTGACTTCATTAACTTTGTTTCCATGAAAACCTCACAACATTGCCATGACAGAATAATAAGAAATGATTTTTTTCCAGCCATAGAAAATGTATAGTTTGCAAACAAAACCATCAGCGAGGCTTGGAGAGACTCAGTCATCAAGACAAAGCAAGTAGAAAAATCAATAAAAGAATTAGAGTGTCAAATGTGTTCACTTATTGTTACACCTTTTATTTCCTCAAGGCCAGTCACAAAATGCAAAAGGAAATGTAGGTAATGCACACAAAACTGCCAGACCAGAGTAGCAGATCTAAAAAGGACAGATTCCTTTCTCCTCATAGACACTGATTTTTGGATTTCCTGATCTTCTCCCAAACATCATACTGGTTGTGTCAGTAATCAGAAGAGAACCCTTAAAAGAAATGTGAGAACTACCTCTTAAACACAGAAATATTGCTGTGACTTTATCCAGTCCTCTTTTGTTTCCATGGAATCTTCTGATTTGCAGATAAAACACATGGCATTGGTTTAAAGCATAATGCAGACCCTTGACATCTCTTTCAGCACTCAAAACAGGTCAGAACACTTATGTAGAGGATACCTTAGCCAACCACTGCTCCACCATCCTGTATAATACTTCCGGCCTCCATAACAGCATTATTAAATGATCCAGTTTCTGGAAAAAAAAAAAAAATGCTTCCAGATTTAGAACATCCCATGTGTGCCAACCGTAAATATTTGTATTAATCTCAACCCAAGCAGATGGGAGAAGAATACTTTGATTATCAAGAAACTTCTAAGGTTTCATGCTCAGGGAAATATTTTGAAAATATAAAAATAAGTTTTTTCTTCACCAGAAAAGCTTAGGCAAAATAAATTTCCCAATATAAATTACAGAAGAGAAATACAATAATTAGTGATTTAAATAGAATTTTCCTCATTTTATACCTTAATATTAATAGATGCTTAATTACAACTATTTGAAGGAATAAAGGATAAAAGAAAAACTATGTTTTAATATATTCACAGATATGATCAGACCCAGAAAATAGTTATATATTTTGATAGATAATATCCCTTTAGAATTTATCTATGTGAATACATATTGTCCCCATGAATGTGTTTTCAGAGTCAGGTTGATCGCCAGTTATGTTTATTTTTCAACCATCTCATGAAAAGTTACTATTATTTATACCTTCTATTCTATGCCAATAATGCAGTTAATGGGAATTGCTCCATAAATACTAAAAAATGAGGGCCATCAGACTCACTGAGTTTTTGACAGGATTAAATGATGTAAAGAAGAGAACAAATGAAATACATACAAACAGTCTCAGTTAATATTATTATTATGTTCATGGTAAATTTAAAAGCCGATAGCAAGTAAACCACTAAAGGTTACCGTTAGAAAACTGAAGAGTCAAGAATAAAATACAGAACTTTCTAATATCAGATTGTATGACTTCAATGATTTGTGATAGCAATTTTTTTTTTCTCCTACCTACACTATTTGAACTCATAACCAATGTGGATTATAGGATATTGGGTTACCACTTACTGTGCAATGGGAGATAGAAGAATGTGGCAAGAGAAAAAAGCAGCAGATCTTTACATTTGAAGTTCCAAACTGTGAGGTCATTAGTAAAATGAAGCAATTTAAGAACTAGCAGTGATAGCAAACGAAAGAAGTGAATCATCCTCTTTCAAATTATTTGAACTAAACGAAGACTGTGTCTACTAGGGAAGGAAGCAGGAGAATATGAGAAAAGAAGCTCAATGTCATAGCAGAATGAGATCCCTAGGCATTTGCTACCTTTCATGGTGAGTCCTGGTGCCAGGCACCCCAGAAATAGCTCTGATTTTAGGGATGTGTGAGAGGCCTCACTCCCTGGATTTCCCGAGATGAACAGGCAAGAGCGGACATTCTTTGTGCATATGGCCTTTCAGACAGAGTGTGAGGCCTGGAGGCAGCCAGCTCATTTACTTGTGGCCAAGAGTTAGTGCAGTAACGTATTGGAAGCTTCCTTCCTTTGGCTTCTAATTTCAAGATTGGCAAAGACACAGTACACAGTCGTGTACATGGTCTGTTGACTTGGGCAAGGAAGGATATTATAGATTACTTCAGTTACTCAATTACCTCTCAAGAGATAGATCCTGGTGATACATGTAAGGACCATATAGGACAAGTTCTACATGAAGGAATAAGGTAACAGAGAATTAAGAGATCATACACAAGGAAGGACGATATCAATCCTACAAATGAAGAGGTGGCATGCAGCCACACACCTGGGGAGTGGGGAGGTGCAGGAAAATGTCCTCTGATGATCAAAATAGCAGAGGAATCTGAGTTTGAATCAATTTACTTAGAAAAGACTAAGTACTATTTTAGGACTAATACAAAATGGAAGCTCATGACAATCATTCTAGTTATAGAGATAAATGTATACTGCTGCATAATTGAGTTCTAACTACAAACCACATACCCACTTTTTTCACTTATTATTTCTTTTTCTTTTCCTCCTTTTTTTTTTGTAACTGTGACTAAAGTTAACTAAATAGAATTTATCAATAATAATCAATAAAAATCACAATATTTAAGGCTTCACTTTAAAATTTCTTCTCCATCCTCAGGCAGGAGAAAAATAATCCTGCAATTTGTTTTTTAATATTTTTGATATGGTAATTCACAGCTGCCAGCTTGGAATATCTCACCTTTTCAAAGCTTTGAAGCATGGAGGGTCTTTGAATATTTCAATATTTTGTCTCCTGCAACACAGAAAAGGAAAATCTGATTCCAGGAATCAAGAAAAAGAATTCCTTCAACTCTCAGCCAAAATGTAATGTCACAGAAACTAAAAGAAATGTATATATAGCCCTTGGAAAAAGTATCATTAGGTTCATGAAACTCTACCTCATGATCAGTCAAATATAATGGTTTTCTGACACATGTAGTTGGTAAAAGCCAAACTCTTTGTTGATGAAACGACTGACACTAATTATAAACTCTTATATTTAAAATTTCAATTAATAATTTGGTCTTCTAATTTTTAAGGTCAAATAATTGGGAAACTTTTTCTATTTTCATGCTTATTTTTGCTTGTATTGTGAGTTTTTGTATGAAATATCACACTGACATGAAGAAAACATTTGTATTTTGAGATAGAGAAATAGGGCTGCAAGAAGGAAGTGAAAACTCTGGGAAGTTGAGACCTAAAACTGATTTTCACCTTACTATGGATTTTCCAGGATGCTGGTAGAGAATGTATTGATAATCAATACTCAATGAATAGATTTCAAATAACTAACTAAATAAAGGATCTACATGGTTGTACTTTGAAAGGAAGCACTTTGTGTTCATAACACTTTCAGAAAGGCTATCTTTAATAAAGTTAAGCAAAACCTTTTATTTGAAGACTTCTAGAGTTACCAACCAGGGTATTAGATACCTGTCAGCACTAGAATTTCACATATTTTTTAACAATAAATTAAATTTTTTTTTTTTTTTGGTTTTTGAATAACAGCATTTTTTGAAATATAATTTGGGACAGCACTTGCTTGGAGGAAATTGTAAAAATGTACTCTGCGAAAAGGACTTGTCACAAATACTATTTCATTTTTCACAATTTTTCTCTAATGAGTGAAAAAAGAGTGAATATGTTATTCTTGCAATATATATCATTCTTAGTAAATAAAAACTAAATGGAACAAAAGACAGCAGCAAAATGAAATTTTCATTCCCAGCTGGAGTTCTTAACAATCTACCTCTAGTCTTCTAGGATAATTCTTAACATTTACAAATGAGAAAATGCTCTACAGAAATGTATTAAAATATGGCATATTTTTGAGACACACACTAACTATGCAACATTTTTAAATGAATCTGTAGTGGAAATAGCAAGGGACTAGCACACAATTTTCATAATCAGGAAGACATTTACATTTTCATAAAGAATTGCTATGGTTGGATAGGTCAATGTGTATATCTTAACCCAATGTAAATCCATTTCAAACGAATGAGGATAAACACATTGTACAGAGTAAATGAGCAATAAATGTGAGTACACTATCTGAGAAAGTTATAGTGATAATTGATATGGATTTATAAAGGTAAAACTTTATAAGAACACTTTCTAAGTACATGATTAAATGATTTTAACCCAGGGGCACAAATTTGGAATATCAAAATGAACTCAACTCAAAAGTTTCACATGAATCGGGAAGAATGTTTATTTTTTCAATTAAGAATTAAGAAGATATAGTAGATATCCAGTGTCTATTTTTGATTCAAAATAACTTTAATGATAAATTAAAAAACAGAGATGATTCAAACTAAATTTTCAGCCATAGGGCCAATGGTCTTACTGTTGAATAAGGACATTCTTACTGTAAAGATGCACAACACACAGAAAACAGTGGCATGTGTGTGAGATTGAAAGAACCAAGAAACCTAGGATACAGTTTATCTGTGAAATAAAGCATTCAGTGTTTTCCATTGAAAAATTGTTTGTAATAGTTGATATTTTAAAACAACCCATGAAGCCATCCAATAAAGGGCCACTGAATGAAGCAAGTGCATCTTTACAGTGGAGTACTCTACAGTCTTCAAAAATATGAGGAAGACTTCCATGTAGGATATTTCATTAAGTGAATTAGACAAAGTGTGGAATAGGATGAGGGTGAAGAGTAAGTTGTAATTTACCCTTTTTAGGGGGCATTGGGCAGAGACAGAGTCTCGCTCTGTAGCCCAGGCTGGAGTGCAGTGGTGGATCACTGCAACCTCTGCCTCTCGAGTTCAAGCAATTATTGTGCCTCAGCCTCCAGAGTAGCTGGGATTACAGGCGTCCACCACCACATCCAGCTAATTTTTGTATTTTAGTAGAGATGGAGTTTCACCATGTTGACCAGGCTGGTCTTGAACTCCTGACCTCAAGTAATCCACTCATGTCAGCCTCCCAAAGTGTTGGGATTACAGTCTTGAGCCATTGTGCCTGGTCGATACTAATTTACCTTTATATAAGAAACAAATAAAAATATTCTTGTATCTATTTGCTTATATATTTATTTATTTATCTATTTATTTATTTATTTATTTTGAGACAGAGTCTCGCTCTGTCACCCAGGCTGGAGTGCAGTGGCACAATCTTGGTTCACTGCAAGCTCCACCTCCCGGTTCACACCATTCTCTTGCCTCAGCCTCCCAAGTAGCTGGGATTACAGGTGCCCACCACCATGCCAGGCTAATTTTCTATTTGCTTATTTTTACTTAAAGTAATGAAAGTTTTATGGAAGCTAAAGGCTATGAATACACACTTGGGGGAGGAGGAGGTGAATTAGAGGTGACAGACCTAGAAGCCAGACTTCTCTGCGTATTCCACTTACTAGGATTTTGCCTTTTGAACTTTGTGATTTTATGACACATTCAAATAAACAAACAGCAAATCCTGAAATAAACAGAAACACATGAGCCTAATATTTTATCAAATCAGCAATATATTTACCCAAGAAAGAAATTATTTCAAATAAATGAAACAATATAATGTCTATTCTTAGCAGATATATTTCAAGCATAAAAAGTACTTCAAATGAAATTTAAACTACATTTATAAAGTTTATTGATAAATTTTTTATAAGAGTTATATTAGTATTGTGAAATATGTATATTGAATGCACATAAGTCAATGTACTATTGTTGTTAGAAGCCAAGGTCTCATCATAAGAAAAAAAGCTAAAAAATATAAAATCAAAAGGTTAGCCAAAACACTGCAATAGTAAATTTAAACTACACATATAAATATGAACTCATGATTTTTAGCATGTATTTTCTTGCACTGCGTACTAAAAGGAATTAAAAGATAAGACGTCATAGTACCTTTGAACATGCCTAAGGCCTCTATTTGTTATCTTAATTTCTAAATATCACACTCCACTAAAAGAAGCAGGCCGCCTTGGTAAATAGACTGGTGCTTCTTTATTCATTGCCACCTGAACTCAAATTATAGGATGGTAGAAGGAAACTTAAACTTAGTATTACAAGTTAACTAAGTCATTTTCAGACGTTTTTAGTTTCATAAGACTTCCCTTTTTTCCTTTTCCTATTAAGATACAATGTAACTATATAAAATGTTATATGAAAAATGAATAAAGAAGACGTCTCAACAAAAATTGTGACAGTCTATCCTTTAGAGATACTCTACTAAAAAGTAAGTATCAGGTAGATTAAATATAAAAGAAGAAAAAAACCTATAAAAGTATTAGTTGAAAATACAAACATTTTAAGATAAATGTTAAAATAAAATAAATGTATAGAGCTTTCTGAAGTGAGGGACAAAGCTGAGGAGAAACAGCAGAATTACTGATGAATTTAAATTGTGTTAGAAGAACTTGTTAACAAATTTAAAATATTAGGAGAAAACATATGCAGTAGGAGGAAACATAGAAACATGTTTTCATTCACAAAATATTCAGAAAAGCCTTAGATATTAATAAGAAAAAAAAAAAAAAAAAACAAATTAACCAAGGAAACAGTGGGCAAGGGACCCAGCCATGTAATTAACAGAAAGAAAATACAAATGATAATGGAGGATGAATGACTTACCTCTCCACTGATCAAGGCAATGCATGTTAAAATGATGAGAAATTGGGGTGTTTTTACTTAATCAATGGCATGATTTGGTTATGTGTCCCCACTTAAATCTCATCTGGAATTGTAATCCCCACGTGTGGAGAGGGGACCTTGTGGGAAGAGATTGGACTATGGGGGCAGATTTCCCCCTTACTTTTCTCCTGATAGTGAGTGAGTTCTCACAAGATCTGGTGATTTTCCTGCTCTATCTCTCCTGCTGCCATGTAAGACATGCCTTGCTTCTCCTTTGTTTTCCACCAGGACTGCAAGTTTCCTGAGGCCTCCTCAGCCATGTGGAATGGTGAAACAATTAAACCTCTTTGCTTTATAAATTACCCAGTTTTGGCATTTCTTCATAGTAATGTGAAAATTGACTAACAGTCAATTTTTTAAAAACATTAATTACAAATAGCATTGAAGAGGATGTGGATAATCAGTCATTCATAAATTATTGTTAAAAATTTGTATTGGAAATGTAGTCTATCAGTATATTTTGACAATATTTAACAAAAGTAGAAATGGATATATATTTTGAGCCAGTAAAAATGCCTACTAGGAATTTATTATGCTCATCCATGTGGACAATGACGACAATACATATTAGTATGTAATAAGTTTGAAACAAATAACTTGGTGTAATCTTGTAAATTTTAAATTATATTTACCCTAGGAAGCATCAGGGATAATTACAAGTGGATATCCTAAAGCAGAAGTTCTCAAAGTGTGGCCTTTGCACCTCTGAGAATCCTCAGGACTTTTAATGAGGTCCATTAATTCAAAGCAATTTTCACATCTGCACTAATATGGTTTATTTTAGTTCTTTCACTGTGTTGACACTTGCACTGATGTTGCAAATGTTATGTGATTCACACTGCTGGAGTTCTGTCAAAAATGTTTTCATGAAGATACATGAGGACACACAGCATCATCAAACTGGACTAGCAGTTTTTATTATTCACTATCTACCTAAGTTGCAAGCTGAACTAGCCACTTTTTAGTGAAATACTACTTTTACTTGTAAGACTGGCAGGAAAACTAATGCTTTAGCATATATTTTCATAAAAATTAACAGTGAGCCAGTAATTCCAAGGAAAGTATTTGATGGCCTTTGTTGCCTATGATAAAATGTGAGCATTCAAGTGATAATTAAAAATATTAAAAACATGTATCCATCTATCATCATGAGCTTGATAGCTTCCCTATCTTAAAGACTTTTCGTGTGAGAGGAAAAGTGACTCTTCTCTCATACTGTATGAGATCAAATTTGATTTTGGTGAAAATGTAAACTTCAAGTTGATTTTTAAAAATTTTTCATTGAAGGTATTACCACTTGGAAGAGCCACATAATTTGGTGAACCAATATCTTCCAAAGGACCAATGTATGAATCTACAAGGTCAGGGATGAGTAAAAGGTCCATTCAAAGTTCAACACAGAGCAGCAGATTTTAATGTTACATAGATTGAAATAGTCACTAATCCCGCATTGCAAGTAAATGTTTAAAAATTACCATTTGCTATGTTTAATGTAGTATCAAATAAGAATATCCATAATAATCTAAAAAGAATTTTAAAATTGTCTTCCACTTTTCAGTTACATATCTGTGTGTGATCCAACAAATTTAATGAATAAGTAGCTATCAGAATTCAGTTGCCTTCAATTAAGTCAAACATTAAGGAATTTATAAAAATGTAAGCCAATTTTAATTCACTCAGTAATTTTGCTGTTTTTTGGGAGAGTATAGTCATAGTTTTCATTAAAATTGATATTAAGTAATTGGTTGATTTAAGCCAACTTGTTTTATTGGGCAAAGTAAAATAATACATAAATACTATCCAGCAAAAAACATAATATGTTGGTATTAATAATTTCAGATTTCTCTTTGGCCCATTATATGGTTTTATATTTATAAAATGACATTGATTGTGATATATACCAATGATGTTTTTCAATGGAAAAATAATAATTCTATATATTTATTGTGTAAATGTTTTGAAATATAGCTAATTAACATACTCTATAATACACATACTTTTTTTATAGTGAGAACACTTAAGCCCTACTTTCTTATCAATTTTCTGGAATACAATATAGTCATCATATTATATAATAAACCTCTTTAGCTTATTCCTCTTTTCTAACTGAAATTTAGTATCCTTTGACCAACATCTCTCCCCATCTTCTAGTCCCTGGCAACCACATTTCACTCTTCCTTTCTGTGTTCAACTTTTTAAGATTCCATACACAAGTGTGATCCTGTGGTATTTCTCTATAGAAAATACCACATGGCTAATTTCACCATCAACACAATTTTCCTCCAGGTTCTTCCACATTGTTGCAAATGACAGGATTTTCTTCTATTTTAAGCCGAATAACGCTCTGTTTTGAATATCCACCACATTTTCTTTCTCCATTCATACAACTGATGAATGCTGAGACTGACTATGTATCTTGCCTATTGTGGGTAATATGACAGTGAATGTGGAGTGAACATATCTCTTAAAAAACATATTTATATCAACATAAGTAGATTTATTATTTTAAATGTACTAATAATTTTAATAATATTTAATTCATAATATGCAAAAATTGGTAAGATAGAATTTAAATAAACAGATACTCTTTGAAGTCTTCAATAATTTTTGAATTACAAAAAAGTTTGAGACCAAAATGTATACGAACCACCATCTTAGAAAAGTGCATGCGGTTGTGCAACAGGATAGATATTAATAACAATAGTGAACAAAAATGTTAATAATATTCCTTATAATCAGAGAAAGTTACATAAAATTTAATATTAATTAACAATGGGATAGAATAAATTGTAGTTTATTCATAAAATTGTATGCTACAGAATGATAACAAAAATACCAGAGATTGGGTGAAAAAAGCAAAAGTCAAATACATTAACCATAATCTATGGATGGTGAAATTATAAACAAGAGAAAGAATGTGATCATGAAAAAGGCAGACAGAGTGCCCATTATTTTGGGGTGAGGGAAGCATTTGGGATTGGGGTGGGACTTATGAAAATATTCTGTACTATTAAAATTCTGATCCTAACCTCTGTGATTACATAAGTAAACACTTAATAATTATTAACAAACTATGCTCTTTATTATTATGAAACTTTATTTGTTTAGCTACTATTGGAGAAACACTTTCTCATGGGTTAGTTGGTTTCATTCCTGAATATAATTAAATCATTGCATAATGAAAAGAAAGTGGATTTAGAAGTGAACCAGAGCTAGATATGCAGTCTAGCTTCACAATTTACTGGGAGAGAAAAGCTACCCAATTTATTTCACTTCTCACAGCTTCATTATTCATTCTCCCAAGGAATGACAAAATTGGTTTCATAGGGTTACTTTGAACTTTAGTGAGATCTATAACGCAGCAATTGGTTGGCAATGCATGGGAGTGCACTTCTTCCATTTTTGTATCTGTTATTTCTAAAAAACATCTCTGAAATCATTGTATTTTCTGGAGGCCAGACATACTTTGTTCAGGAGGCATAAGGTGAAGGCTTAGGTGCACTTATTGCTTATTGCTTTCCTCATGACAAGCCTGCTGTCTGCTGTTTGGACTGAGTGAGGTGGATAGACAGTTGTTCCCAACATGCAGAGAGTTATCACTTGAATGCTCACATTTTATCATCGGCAAAAAAGGCCATCAAATGCTTTCCTTGGAATTATCAGCTCACTGTTAATTTTTATGAAAATATCTGCTAAAGCATTTGTTTTCTTGCCAGTCTTACAAGTAAAAGTAATATTTCATTAAAAAGTGGCTAGTTCAGCTTGCAACTTAGATAGGTAGTGAATAATAAAAAGTGCTAGTCCAGTTTGATGATGCTATGTGTACTCATGTGTCTTCATGAAGCCTAGATTTTCCAATTCTCTATGTCCTGGGTAGGACTGAAAATGTCCATTTCTTATCAGCACCTGGGGGAGGCAGATGCTGCTTGTCAAGAGCCCCTGGTTTGGAAAAACCCTTCTGAGTCAGGCAGGTGGATTGTTCCTGTTCATAGAGAATACGTTTAGCATTTTTAATAGTTAAACTCTTCAATGGCTAGCATTAGAGTAGAAGTTAAATGTGAAATGTCATAGCTCAGCTAATCTTTGTGAGGCAACACTGGGATTTAGAGTTAAGTAATCACTTTTAGATTATTTATTTTTGAAGAATTAGGGAATTAGATAATTAGCATTATACTATCCCTTAGCTAGAAGTATCACAAATCCGTGCTGTACTGACTCAGAAAGAAGACGTAGGCAATAGTTCTCAAATAGGACAATTTTGTCACTCCACCCCAGGGCATGTCTGGAGACATTTCGGATGTCACAACTGGGGGAAGAAGGTGCTACTAGAATTTAGTGGAGTGCTGCTAAACATCCATAGTTCATCAGACTGCAACAGAGTACACGATTATACAGCAGATAATTATCTGTCAAAAAATTCAGTACTGAGATTGAGAAGCCCTAGTCTAGACACACACAGTAATAGATTCATACATTTAAAGTTGCCCCACGTCCATACAGTCCACTTACATTATTCCAAGAGTTTTCCATTTTAATTCAGAACCTACTGTGAATTTGATAGATGAATTTCTATAAAGTCAATCAATATAATTAATCAGTACAGGCAATTTTAATCATTAATACAGTAAAAGGAAACACATTTTTTGGCTGTGCAAATCGACCTGAACTCAGGGGCTTTTCTATCTTTTCTTTCATTTATTCTAAGGAGCAAAGATATAACCTTAGCAACACTCCTCACAGTCCAATTTATTACTTTCAGAAAAAGAATAGAATGACATGGAGAATATAGTCTGCATGTATTTGACTTTTATCTCTTGCTCATTTAGCTTCAGCAATGATAGGAGAAAAGCAAAAAAGCATTCACTAAAAGCTGTTTGGGGCTGCCTAGCTTCCTCTTTATCACACAAATTGACTTTTAGCCAATGTTTTACTCCTGTTGGCTTCAATTACATAAGAATTAATTTTGTCTGGCACGGTTAGTCAGTGCATACTTAAGGTATAATATTCTAAGATTTTGGTAGTAATTCATTTATACTGTGTCTATTAAATAGACTTAAAGCTACCTTGAATTTAATTGGTAGGCCAATTTTTTATACTACTGGCCAGTGAATCACCATATCCTTTTTTAAATAAGTTGAGACATGTCATGTCTACGTTACAACCACAGATGTCGTTCTGCAGGTACACTATAAATGAGAGAGAACTTTTACAAAAGGTCATAAAAGAGGTCTTTCCTCAAATATCAAACTGTAGGTAACAAAGCCTTTTTAGGTGATACTTTCTTTACAATAAGAATATACATGTGAGACATTGGTGAGGTATTTGTTGCATAAACCATATATTTTCCAGCTATAAAATGTGACACTTAAACTACATGTCCGATGTCACTCCTTCTTTGGAAGTGAAATTTGATAACCCTTTGAATCTATGAATCTTGCATATATATATAAGAGTCAAGTATGGGTAGTATTTGAATATTATTATATGATATTATGTTTTTATATAATATACATGTTGTTTATCCCATCAACATGAAAATAGACTGACAATTTTCTACAGTATTTCTAAAGTTTTCATTTGCAGACATAACTTCAAGGTTCATTGCATGCATATAAATACAACCTTGAGATAATGTATTTATTGATGTCCCAGCTAAATTCTACAATTTTGTGGTTGGTGAAATAAATGTCTATGTGTTATCCATACAATTCCTCAGTACACACAGAATGTATATATTTATGTGCTGTATAGAAGAATATCATTTCGCTGACATATTTTGGCTAGTACAAGCTAAAATATTCTACACAACCAGGGACAGATATTTAAAGAATAAATCATGGGTAGCAAGCTTTTTTTTTTTTTCCTTTTTTAAAATATTACTTGCAAGTTTCAATAGAGTCTTCCCCTTGACTACACAAAAGGCAATCATTTGCCCATGTGGTTTGATGAAAAGGTTCCTCAGCTGCAGCAGTCTTCCTTATCCTCAAGCTTGAGCAGAGCAAGTGTGTAGTGTGCTGGTGTGAAGCCGAGCAAATAGCATTGAAAAATTATACCAGAAGTTATTTGCACATACGAATCTATCAAATAATATTGAAATATGTCAGGATTTTCTACTCACCTTTGCTATTAAATTATATCTTAATCTCTCTATGGTTAAATAAATTACTGAGAAGCAATGCAATTCTTTGAAGTTTATTGATATTTGCTTTATACAGCCCATATTCGGTTAAAATTAATAATGTACCTTGTGCATTCAAAAGAGTATGTGTCCTGCCATTGTGCAGTAAAAGATCATGGTTAGTTATATAGGTGTAGATAGATGGTAAATAGTTCATAGATGGATTCAGATTTTACACTATCTTCATAAATAACACACATGTGCATATTAATATGCCACTCATTGTTTGACCTCTATTTTAATGCTAACACTTTTCTCTCTCTCTAAAAACTAGTTGTTACTTCCAGATTATTGTTTTAGTAATCTAATAAATTACATTTTTGTAAATAAAACTTTAAACAGATTAATAAATTTACAAACTAAATAAATAATCCCTACAGTCTGTATTAGTCAGGGTTCTCTAGAGAGACAGAACTAATGAGACAGATATATAAGTACATGGGAGTTTGTTAAGAAGTATTAACTCACATGATCACAAGGTCTCACAACAGGTCATCTGCAAGCTGAGAAGCAAGGAACCCAGTCAAAGTCCCAAAGCTGAAGAACTTGGAATCCAATGTTTGAGGGCAGGAAGCATCCAGCATGGGAGAAAGATATAGGCTGTGAGGCTAGGCCAGTCTAGTCTCTTCATGTTTTACTGCCTGCTTTATATTCTGGCATGCTGGCAGCTGATTAGATTGTGCCCACCCACATTAAGGGTGGGTCTCCCTTTCCCAGCCACTGACTCAAATATTAATCTCCTTTGGCAACACCCTCAAAGACACACCCAGAATCAATACTTTGCCTCCTTCAATCCAATCAAGTTGACACTCAGTATTAACCACCACACACTCTTATAACCCATGAATAATTTCACTGTGAAATTCTTCCTGAGCTCTCTTGTAAGTGAAATGGTTTGGACCTGTGTCCCCGCACAAATCTCATGTTGAATTGTCATCCCCAGTGTCGGAGGTGGGGCCTGGCAGGAGGTGATTGGATCTTGGGTGCTGTTTCTGATAATTTGGCGCCACCCCCCTTCTGCTGCTCTTGTGATAAGGTTTTCATGACATCTGGTTATTTAAAAGTGTGTGGCACCTCCCATCTGTCTCTTGATCCCACTCCTGCCATGTGAGAAGCCTGCTCTCCCTTTGCCTTCTGCCGTGAGTAAAAGCTCCCTGAGGCCTCCCCAGAAGCAGATGCTGCCATGCTTCCTGTACAGCCTGCAGAACTGTGAGCCAATTAATCACCTTTCTTATAAATTCTTGCATTTCTTTATACCAAGGCAAGAATGGACCAAAACAGTAAGTATTCATATATATATGTATATATATGTGTGTGTATATATATATTTTTTTCAGTAAAATGAAATCATAATAGGCATCTCTCTTGAACCATTCTTACCACAGATGTAATTCTATGAATATATTTCTATGACAACCTAGACTCATGTGGTCCTTTGTAATGGATGTATGATATTATCTTAAATGAATTTAACACTCTTTTCCCTTCCTCAGATGTGCATGAAACGAAAGATGGTACTTTTTTTTCCTGTGCATGTGTGTGTTTCTTGAGTGTTGATTGCATCGAAAGCTACTCTAAAACCTATCTCTCAAAATTATATTAGCTTATATGGCAGTTTCCTGATTAACCTTAAGAAAATGCTATATTCTTAAAAAAATTCATGTTTGCATGAAATGCTCTTTCCCTATTCATATGCACATTATAATTCCACATCTAAATAAGAACATATTTTCTTCTGACACTTTCCTTAAAATCATGCAACTCCCTCTTCCTTCTCCTGGGTCTGAGGTGAGCCTAGCTCATTTCAGAGTTCATACCACAGGGAAGACAGTGGAGGAGGAGCAGTGGTAAGAAAAGCAGCAGTGGAGGACTTATTCTTTTTTGATACTCTCTAGCTGAACAATAATTCTGCCCTGCCATGCCTCACAACTCCTCCTGGGCTGGGAGAAGAGACATGTGTCTCTAGAAGAAATTGAATATGACTGACTGATGGGAACACAGGTGACTCCTTCTTATAAACCATGAAACAAATGTGTGCTTTATATTTTCTTATAATTAAGAGAGAACCTTATATAAATTGGTATGTGAATTATAAGAACACGGCAGGGCATGAAATTCCTTGAAGAAAAATTCTTTCTTTTGTCTTGTAATGCATTATGAATTTTTTTTAAAGAAAGTAAAGGTTGATATATTTTAAACTCTGATTATTACATATTGAGTGTTGTTATGTACTGAGACACTAATATTTTATTTTGTCTACTTGTTGAAATTTGGGTATTTTATCGGCAGTGGGAAAACATGCACCAAGAACTTATAAACAAACATACTAAATTGCCAATTGTTAAAGAAGAATTCTCTGTTGGAGTGGTAGGAGCAATCTAAGAATAGCATATGTTTAATATATATACATGTTCACAAATATATATACATACCTTACATGCATGTATACCTACATGTGTGTAGATAGATCTATCTTACAGAATTAGTATTAGGACTAGAAAAATGTTGATAAAATTTTCAGTCATTAAAGATGTCATAAAGCCCCAACCCCAAGTAGAACATATTATGGCCTAATAGAAGTTATTGTTAAAAAGTATGACTGCTCATTTACATATGAAATTAAGGATTTTACATATCAGTGGAACTACTTTTGTGAGAACTTTAATGTGAATTAAAAATGATATTCATTCTCTGGGAAATCTTGATTGGCATTTTAGGTTATAAATAGAGTATCAAACACATATTTCAATGTATTTGTGAATGCATTGCCTATGTCAAGTCCATATAGAGGCTGAGGAATAGTATGGTAATTATTTAAGTCACAAGTCATTTGTTTTATTTTTTATATTAAAATATCTTAAAAGTATCTTAAATTGTTCAATCCTAGTGACTGTGGATGTGGATTTAAATATGAGCTAAACGCTGAAGTCTTTAAATGCCCAATAGAACATTTAAATCTTAGGTTCCTAAGTCCAAACACAATAAATAAAAGTAACCAGGCACAAGAGTTTTATGCCAGTCAAACTTAAAAATTATATTTATATAAAGCAATCCAGAGTGTGGAGGCACTGGATTGTTTTTCAAATAAGGAGGAATCATACACAGTTGCAGCTTGTAGTACAAGAAGATTTTGTACAAACTCAATTTTTTCCCAGCACTATTTAGCACACATTGTAGTTTGCTCTTTTAAGTCAATTTTTCTCAATTCTGATAATGATAAAGTATCATCATTTTATAATGTATTTTCTGCTGAGTACAGTTTTAAATATTTCAGAGAAAAAGATATTACTGTTGCAGAATGTTCACTTGTATTGGGAAAATGGATGAGGACTTTACGAAAAGTTGACTCAAATCTAGGACTTGCACAATACCCAAGCTTTTTGAATATTTATATTTTTGGCTATGCCAATGGCAAGACAAACATTATAAAATGAAAGGTTGTACAAGGAGAAGAAGAAAACTTGTGTGGATGGAATGAGAATGGAATAGGAAAACCTAGATTGTAGAGTATGCAGGAAAGAGTAAACTGGGCAGGTCTAGATGCTCAAACCCTAAACATTTCCAAGCAAGGCCTGTTTTCGGAACTGGATTTTGGTTGGCTCCAAGGGACCAAGCTGTTGGAAAATCCTGTCTGATAAGAGTGTTTTGGCATGCCTGAAACCTTGAGCCACACTCTTCCCATTTGTCCGGATAAATTATGGTAAAAATGTGATTCGGGATGAGCATCTGCTTTTTCTATGGGAGTTTGAAGCTCGAGTAACTGAAGTCAATCACACAGGTGCTATATCCCTACAAAGCTAACTCTCAATGAAAACGCTAAACACTAAGGCTCACCTGAGCCTCCCTGGTTGGCAGAATTTTGCATGTGTTGTCTCACATCACTGTTGGAAGAATTAAGCACATCACATGCTTCTCTCCTTGGAAGGAGCACCTGAAAGTTTAGACCTGATTTCCTCCAGACTCCACCCCATGCCCACCATGTGCCTTTTCCCATTGCTAATTTTGCCCTCCATCCTTTTCCTGTCATAAACTATAACCATGAGTATAACAATTTCAAAGTTTCATTTGTCCCTCTGATGAATCCCTGATCCTCACGGTATTCTTGGGGACACCGCATGAAGGGTGTATAAAGTTTCTCTGCTCAGTTCTATTGGGCTCCCCTCCACGATTCTTACAATTGTTTCTCCCACTAACAGTGTTTTTTTAAAATCTTGGACGAGGGAAAATTGTGGATAAGAGGCAGGGTTAAGTTGCAGCTCCCACTGGGACATACAGAGCAGCATGTGGAGACATGCATCATGAATGTTTGCTCCAAGAACGACAGCAGAAACAGACCAGGAAAGCTGAGAGAATCCACAGACCCTCTGAAGGAAGTGCATTGCTCCTGCAGGACCCAGAAGACAGCTCAAATACTGTGAGTGCTCAAACTGTGAAAATGGGAAATGGAGATCATCCACACTCTCACCAGGGAACCTGAAGGTCTAGATCACAGGAGAAGACTCTTACCTTACCTGGAACTGTGTCAATTTAGAAAGCTGAATGAAATACAGGGATAGAGGAAACAGTAGGAAAAGCCCTGTCCGCTCCCTGGGCCCCAGGGAAGTCATTTCTGATTTATCTTACAGGGGTCCTTGGGGAGGGCTGCCAGAAGAACTGGGAAAAGACCACAGTGAGAAGGAAACATCCAGTTAAACTTTGTAACAATTTCAACCAAATGTGAAGTCTCCTGGCCAGAACTCCGGGGAGGGCACAAATCCGGTGCAGACTTGACAGGCATGGAGGTGCAAAAGCCTTGCTTGCTTTCTCAGCTGGGAGTCTGGAGGCCTGGAGCAAGTTCTCAGCCTCACTAACCCACTGTCTGGAAAAAAATTCAATGCTACTGAGGTGGGGTGAGGGGGCATAGCGGGAGTGAGACCAGCCTTTGGGTTGCATAAGAGTTGATTGAGGCCTGTAGCTGCCGGCTTTCTCTGACTTCCCTGGCAAGCTGCAGGACACAGCAGAGGCAGCCATAATTCTCCTGGGAACGTAACTCCGTTGACTTGGGAACCACAACCGCATCCCCCACAGCAGTTGCAGCAAGCCCTGCCCAATGAGAGTCTGAGCTCAGACACGCCTAAGTCTGCCTCCACCTGATGGTTCTTCCTTACCCACCTGGGAGCTGAAGACAAAGGTCATATTCTCTTGGGACTTCTAGGGTCCTGCCCACCGCCTGATTCTCCCCATACTACCACAGCTGATGCCCTCTTGAAAGCACCACCTTCTGACAGGAGGTCAACCACCACAAAACTAGTGCATCAAACATCTACAGGACCCTGGCAGAGTCCATTTAACTCCCCTGCCACCTCCACTGCAGCGGGTGCTTGTACCCATGGCTGAGAGATCTAAAGATGCTTCATGTCACAGGACTCTATGCAGGCACCAGTACCACCCCTGAGCCTGGTAACTCTGATGGGTGCCTATATCCAGAAGAAAAATAACAGTCACTATAATTTGGCTCTCAGGAAGCCACATCCCTAGGAAAAGGAGGAGAGTACTACATCAAGGGAACACTCCATGGGACAAAAAATCTGAGCAGAAGTCTTGAGCCCCAGGTCTCCTCTCTGCCATAGCCTAACCAAATGAAAAGGAACCAGAAAAATAATTCTGGTAAAATGATGAAACAAGGTTTTTTTAACAACTCCCCAAAAATCACACTAGCTCACCAGCAGTGGATCCAAACCAAGAAGAAATTCCTGAATTGTCTGAAAAAGAATTCGGAAGATTGATTATTAAGCTAATCAAGGGGGCACCAGAGAAAGGTGAAGTCCAACTTAAGACAATTTTTAAAAATATACAACATATAAGGGGAGAAATCTTCAGTGAAATAGATAGCACAAATAAAAAACAACCACAACTTCAAGAAATAAAGGACACACTTAGAGAAATGCAAAATGTAGTAGAAAGCCTCAGCAATAAAAATCAAAGAAACAGAAGAAAGAACTTTGGAGCTCAAAGACAAGGTTTTTGAATTAACACAATCCAACAAAAACAAAGACAAAAGAATAAAAAAAATGAGCAAAGCCTCCAAGAAGACTGGGAATATGTTAAATGACCAAACCTAAGAATAATTGGTGTTCCTTAGGAAGAAGGGCAATCTAAAAGTTTGGAAAACATACTCATGGGAATAATCAAGGAAAACTTCTCTGGCCTTGCTAGAGTCCTAGATATTCAAATACAAGACGCTCAAAGAATACCTGAGAAATTCATCACAAAAATATCATTGCCTAGGCACATTGTTGTCAGGTTATCTAAAGTCAAGATGAAGGAAATAATCTTCAAAATTGTGAGACAAAAGCTCCAGGTACCCTATAAAGGAAAATCTATCAGATTAACAGTGTATCAGCAGAAACCCTATAAGCAAGAAGGGATTGGGGCCCTATCTTCAGCCTCCTTAAACAAAACAATTATCAGCGAAGAATTTTGTATCCAGTGAAACTAAGCTTTATAAATGAAGAAAAGCTAGTCTCTTTCAGAAAAACAAGTGCTGAGAGAATTCACCACTACCAAGCCAACACCACAAGAACTGCTAAAAAGAATTCTAAATCTTGAAACCCTGGAAACACATCAAACAGAACCTCTTTAAAATGTAAATCTCACAGGACCTATAAAACAAAAATATAATAAATAGGTAACCAAGGTATAAGGCAATAAATAATATGATGAATGGAACAGTTCCTTACATGGCAATACTAACATTGAATGTAAATGGTCTAAGTGATTCACTTAAAGTATACAGAATTTCAAAATGGATAAGAATTCACCAAGCAAGTATCTGTTGCCTTCAAAAAACTCACCTAACACATAAGGACTCACACAAACTTAAGGTAAAAGTGTGGAAAAAGACATTTCATGCAAATAGATATGAAAAGCAAGCAGCAGTAGCTATTCTTATATCAGATAAAACAAACTTTAAAGCTACAACAGTTAAAAAAGACAAAGAGGAACATTATGTAATGATAAAAGGCCTTGTCCAAGAGGAAAATATCACAATCCCAAATATATATGCACCTAACACTGGAGCTCCCAAATTTATAAAACAATTACTATTAGATGTAAGAAATGAGATAGGCAGCAACACAATAATAGTGGGGACTTTAATACTCCACTGACAGTCCTAGATAAGTCATCAAGACAGAAAAAGAAACAATGCATTTAAACTATTCTCTAGAACAAATGAATTTAACAATATTTACAGAACATTTTGCTCAACAACTGCAGAATATACATTTTATTCATCAGCATATGGAACTTTCTCCAAGATAGACCACATAACAGGCCACAAAGTAAGTCTCAATAAATTTATGAAAATTGAAATTATATCCAGTACTCTCTCAGACCAGAGTGGAATAAAATTGAAAATCAACTCCAAAAGGAACCTTCAAAACCATGCAAATACATGGGAATTAAATAACCTGCTCTTGAATGATCATTGGGTCAACATTGAAATCAAGATGGAAATTTAAAAATTCTTTGGGCTTAATGACATTAATGACACAACCTATGAAAATCTGTGGGATATGGCAAAGATGGTGCTAAGAGGAAAGTTCATAGCCTTAAATACCTACATCAAAAAGTTTAAAAACGCACAAATAGACATTCTAAGGTCACACCTCAAGGAACCAGAGAAACAAGAACAAACCAAAACCAAACCCTGCAGAAGAAAATAAATAACCAAGAACAAATCAGAACTAACTGAATTTGAAATAAGAAAAAATTACAAAAGATAAATGAAACAAAAAGCTGGTTATTTGAAAAGATAAATAAAATTGTTAGACCATTAGCAAGATTAACCAAGAGGAGAACAGAGAAAATCCAAAGAAACTCAGTAAGAAATGAAACAGAAGATATTAGAACCAACACCACAGAAATACTAAATATCATTCAAGGCTACTATGAACACCTTTATGCACATAAACTAGAAAACTTAGAGGAGATGGATCAATTACTGGAAAAATATAACCCTCCTAGTTTAAATCAGGAAGAATTAGACACCTTGAAAAAGACCAGTAACAAGCAGTGAGTTTGAAATGGTATTTAAAAAAAATGTCCAGGACCAGGCGAGTTCACAGCTGAATTCTATCAGAAGTTCAAAGGAGAACTGGTACTAATCCTATTGATACTATTCCACAAGATAGAGAAAGAGGAAATTCTCCCTAAATTATTCTGTGAAGCTAGTTATAACCCTAATACCAGGAAAGGACATAACAACAAACAGCAGAAAACTACAGGCCAGTATCCCTGATCATTATAAATGTAAAAGTCCTCAACAAAATACTAGCTAACCAAATCCAACAGTATATCAAAGATATCAAAAAGACAATCCACCATGATCAAATGGGCTTCATACCAGGGATGCAGGGATGGTTTTACATGTGCAAGTCAATAAATGTGATACACCACATAAACAGAATTAAAACAAAATATTATGATCTTCTTAGTAGACGCAGAAAAAACATTTGACAAAATCCAACATCCCTTTATGATAAAAACCTTCAGCAAAATTGGCATAGAAAGGACATGCTTCAATGTAATAAAAGCCATCTATGACAAACCCAAAGCCAACATAACTCTGAACAGAGAAAAGTTGGAAGCATTCCCCCTGAGAACTGGAACAAGACAAGGATGCCCACTCTCACGATTTCTATTCAGCATAGTACTCAAAGTCCTAGCCAGAGCAATCAGACAATAGAAAGAATAAAGGGCATCCAAATCTGTAAAGAGGAAGCCAAACCATTGCTGTTTGCTGTGATATGATTGTATACCTAGAAAACCCTAAAGACTCCTCCAAAAAGCTCCTAAAACTGATAAATAAATTCAGCAAAGTCTCAGGATACAAAATTAATGTACACAAATCAGTAGCTCTTCTGTACACCACCAATAACCAAACTGAGAATCAAATCAAGAACTCAACCCCTTTTACAACAGCTGCAAAAAAAAGTAAAATACCTAGGAATATACCTAAACTTGGAGGTGAAAGACCTCTACAAAGGAAACTACAAACCACTGCTGAAAGAAGTCATAGATGATGCAAACAAATGGAAACATGTCCCAAACTCATGGATGGGTAGAATCAATATTGCAAAAACTACCATACTGTCAAAAAAATCTATAAATTCAATGGAATTACCACCAAAATACCACTATAATTCTTCACAGAACTAGAAAAAAATCCTAAAATTAATACGGAACCATAAGAGAACCTGCACAGCCAAATCAAGACTAACCAAAAAGAGTAAATCTGGAGGCATCACATTATCTGATTTCAAACTATACTGTAAGGCCATAGTCACCAAACAGCATGGTACTGGAATAAAAATAAGTACTAGACCAATGGAACAGAACAGAGTACCCAGAAATAAACCCAAATACTTGGCACCAACTGATCTTCAACAAAACAAACAACAGCATAAAGTGGGGAAAAGACACCTTATTCAACAAATGGTGCTGGGCTAATTGGTAACCCACATGTAGGAGAAAGAAACTGGATCCTCATCTCTCACCTTATACAAAAATCAACTCAAGATAAATCAAAGACTCAAATCTAAGACCTGAAACTATAAAAGTTCTAGAATGTAACATAGAAAAACCCTTCTAGACACTGATGTAGGCAAAGCCTTCATGACCACAAACCCAAAAGCAAATGCAGCACAAAGATAAATATATGGGATTTAATTGAACCGAAGACCTTCTGCACTGCAAAAGGAACAGTCAGGAGAATAAGTAACCCAGAGAGTGGGAGAAAATCTTCACAATTTATACATCTGACAAAGGGCTAATATCCAGAATCTACAAGGAACTCAAACAAATTAGCAAGAAAAGAACAATCTCATCAAAAACTGGGCTAAGGACATGAGAAGACAACTCTCAAAAGAATATATACAAATGGCCAGCAAACATGAAAAAAAAGTTCACCATCACTAATGATGAGGGAAATACAAATCAAAACCACAGTGCAATACCACCTCACTCCTGTAAGAATGGCCATAACAAAAACGTCTAAAGATAATAGATGTTGGTGTGGATGCAATGAAAAGGGAACACTTCTACACTGCTGGTGGGAATATAAGTAGTAAAGCCACTATTGAAAACAGTGTGGAGATTCCCTAAAGAACTAAAAGTAGAACTACCATCTATTCCAGCATTCCCACTACTGGGTATCTACACAGAGGAAGGAAGTCATTATAAGAAAAAGATACTTGCACACGCATGTTTATAGCACCACAATTCACAATTGCAGAAGTATGCAACCAATCCAAGTGCCCATCAATCAATGAGTGGATAAATACACACACACAATGGAATACTAAGCTATAAAAAGGAATAAATTAATGGCATTCCCAGCAACCTGGATGGAATTGGAGACTACCATTCTGAGTGAAGCAATTCAGGAATGGAAAAGCAAATATCATATGTTCTCACTCGTAAGTGGGAGCTAAACTATGATGATACAAATGCATAAGAATGATACAATGGATATTCTGATTATTTTCTTTATTTTTATAATTTTATATTAAATGGACAAATTCTTTGAAAGGAACAAACTACCAGTGTACAGTCATCAAACAAAAAACCTGAATAGTTTCTCTATATCTTAAGTAAGTTGAATTTGTAATTGAACACTTTCCAACAAAGAAAATTTCAGATAGCGTTATGGGCAAACTTAACAATTTTTTTTTTTTTTTTTTTTTTTTTGAGACGGAGTCTCTCTCTGTCGCCCTGGCTGGAGTGCAGTGGCGCGATCTCGCCTCACTGCAAGCTCTTCCTCTCGCATTCACGCCATTCTCCTGCCTCAGCCTCCTGAGGAGCTGGGATTACAGCCAGGATGGTCTCCATCTCCCCACCTCATGATTCACCCACCTGGGCCTCCCAAAGTGCTGGGATTACAGGCTTGAGCTACGGCACCTGGCCAAATTTAACAAAATTTTAAAGGAATAAATAATATCAATTCTACACAGTCTTCTAAAATATTAAAGATGAGGGTCTGTTTCCCAGTTTATTTACTGGAGGCAACATTGCTGATAAAATCAACCAACACACACACACAAAAAGATATTGCCAGAGAGTTAATGTAGTCATAAATATCCCTTATGAAAAAAAACTTAACGAAATATTAACAGCTTACTTCTAGCAATATATAAAGAGGATAATATACTGTGTTCAACTGGATTTTATCCCAGAAATGCAAAGTGGGTTAAACATTCAAAATAGCTAGTGGAGAGAATTGCAATGCTCCCAACACAAAGAAAAGGTCAATGTTTGAGGTGATGGATATCCCAATTACTCTGACTTGATCATTATATATTGCATATATGTATCAATATATTATATGTACCCCAAAATATGTATGACTATGATATATTAATAAAAAAAGCAAGTCACAAGCTGGAAACAATGGTTTCAGCATATATTAATAATAAGAAATTATCATACAGATTGTATAACAAACCTCTACAAATATAAAATAAACAGAATAATGGGCAAAGGATATAGCATAGCAACTCTTAGAAGAGAAGATGCAAGTAAGCAATAATTAAAGATTAAAATCAACACAACCTCACTAGTTATCTGGAAATATAATTAAAACAAGGAGATAATTATTTCATGCCATCCAGTCAGGGAAAACCAAATGATCTTGAAATGTCAAGTCTTGGAGAGGACGTAGGGAAACAGAAACACACAAGTTGCTGCTTGATGGATAGAAATTCAAGAAGAATTTGGCAATATCTGGTATATTGGACAACACCAAAGCCTACACCAGTCTCATCCTTAGTATCTTTAGGTGCAAATGTGAGAAAACGCATGACTGGGTGCACAAGGGTACATGCTTGAAGGTGATCAATGTGTCCCTATAAGAGTTCAAATTTGAAACAACTAGTATGTCCATAGTCATACAAGTAAATAAATGAATTCTGGTATATTTTGAAAAAGAAAAAAATGTCAATTGACACAATTGCCCATATACACACTAAAGAAGGAACCCACAGGACCATCCTAACGGATAGAGATAAAACATTCTTAAAAATTCACCATCTAGCCAGAACAAAAATGTCAGGAAACTATAGATAAAGACAATGTCATCAAACTGAGAAAGGGCTCCTACCAAAAAACAACAACTCACATCATATATTGTGGTCAAAGTCTGAGTTATTTTCCCTCAGAATGTAAAACATTAAGGATGTACGCTATCACCATTCCAACTAAATTCCAGGTCCTAGCTTGTACAGGAAGACAAAAAAGAGAAATAGGAAGTATATAGGTAAGAAAGGAAGAAATACAACTGTCTCTGCTCACAGATGACACAATTATTTACATAGAACATTTAAAAAAATTTGTCAGACTCATACTATAGGGTTCAACTTTTGAGATATTCTGGAGAAGTTCAACTACCTAGATGAAAAACAGATTAGCTGTGCCTAGGAGTTGGGAGTGAGGAACAGGTTTGACAATCAAGGTGTATGAGCAAAGATTTTAAGGTGGTGGGTCTTGTCTTTCTGGCAATTACACAACAATATTTATTTGTTAAAACTCATAGAGCTGGGCACCAAAGAGGAGATTTTGCTGTATAACAATTATACATGGATTTTAAAAACATTTTAGTTTACCTAATAGCACATTTCTCTCTGATATTTTTCATCGTAGACTGAATTATTGTGTTAATTGTATCTATTTTATTCATATGATCAGTTTCTCAAATAACATGCTAATCATAAGGTATTTTATTTTATTTTATTTTTTATTATTTTACTTTAAGTTCTAGGGTACATGTGCACAACGTGCAGGTTTGTTACATATGTGTACATGTGCCATGTTGGTGTGCTGTACCCATAGGTATTTTTCTTACAGCAATTTTTAATACATGTTAACAAATGATGATAGTACTCTGTCATTACTTAACTTTTTTTCAGAATGCTTTTGGATATTCTCAAGCATTTAAATCTTTATATGATCCTTAAAAAAATCAAGATAAAGAATATCTGCTGTCACTTATTAAAAAATAATTAAATTTTTAGATTGTCATATCTATAGAGGGATATGACAACTCTATCATGTTGTCTTTGTATCAATAAAAAATCTGCATTTATAATGTCTATGCAGCCAAGAAAAATGTATCTGTATATATGATTGTTTTAAATACATACTTTGCTCAAATATATACTTTACAAATACGTACTTTGCTCAAGAGAATAAAGTTTTCTTCATTAAATTCACCGAATTTAGATCGTTTGAGTAGATACAAATTTAGGTATTATGTTATAAATTTTCCTTTTGCTCCATATTTTAAAAAATTTTAGCCTATGAGTGTCATGCTGAAACCAGAATTCAAAATGATGGTAACAGAGTGATACTCAGGCCCTCAGTTTTGCTCACGCTCTCATATAAGTGACAACTTGATCAAAAGAGGGAAATCGTTAAACAAAATTGTGGGAGGCCATTGTTTTAGACAAAGCTCATGCACTAGTTCTCAACAGACAAGACCAAACCAAAATGGAGTCACATGTAAATGTGACATACTCAACTAAATCATTAAGGAAATGGATCGATTTCAAAACAGATAAGGTTTTTTTTTTTCTCTTCTCAAAATAGGAGAAGCCAGAACAAGGAAGTCCCCTCTACTCTAACCCCTTAAAAAATAACCTGAAGACCTTGTTTCTACCTCCCCAAACCCACTTTTTTGCTATTTCCCAGTATGATTTGAGACTGAATAAGTACATTGCGATGATGACAGAGATATGTTCCTCACATTTTGATCTCTCATATTGGAGAAGATAACCAAAAAGATGAAATTGTTCAATTAAGTTTAGATCAAAGCTGCCCCTTAAATATTTTAAATTCAGCCTGAAGGTTTCTCTGTGCATAATGAACTATAACCTAACTGAAGATGTAAACAGACTATAATCTACTCTTGTGCCAGTCACTGAGTTTCAGCCAATCAAGAGTGTCCAACTTTTCAAACCTTATTCAAATAAGGCAAACACCAAGGTGTAACCAATCCAGCAGTTTCTGTATCTCAGCTCCATTTTCTGTTTGACAATTTCCTTTTTCTGTCCTTAAATCTTCCATCATGCAGCTGCATTGGTGTCTCTCTAGACCTACTTTGGCTTGGGAGGCTACCTGATTCACACGTCATTCTTTGCTCAGTTAAACTATTTTAAATTTAATTTGTGTAAGGTTGTTCTTGTAACACTCTCAAACTTTTCCACACTGATCCACCAGCCATTTGTCAAAAACAATTGAGTTTTTCTTCCACAATACCGGTGCCCATGGAGGTTTCGGTCTGTGGGTTCAGCTGCTCTGTGAAGCTGTTACTCTATGTTTCTACCTGTCTGTTTCTGCGATTTGTGGGGGCAGTGATGTGCCCTGCTATCTCCATTCTCTCGCGGATATAAGAAGGGTTGTTGATTTTCAGTTTGTTCAGGTTTTCTCTTGTTACGTAGACAAGAGTAATGATTTCCAAACTTGTTCCATGATGGACTAGGAACTGAAAGTCTTAACTTGTTTTATTAAGGCAACTTTATTAATACATGGTTATGTACAATAAGCTGTACATATTTGTGTGTAAATGAATACAAAAGATTTATTCATCCCATCACTATTTCCTGAAAGTATGGTCTTGCTTTAGAAATTTCTAATTTTAGTCTTTTCTCTTTCAGGTATATCCTATCAAGACTACTTATTTTATGGGACTCCTGTATTCTTAACTATTGGATTTGGCAAACATTGCTACATTGTCATTTAAAATGGAACATTACTCCATGGAAATTTGAGAAAAGTCTGTTTTCCCCCCTTGATGTTACTTTTTAAATGGATCTCTAATTTCTTTTTCTTTCTTATTTTATTATTATTATTTTTAAAATTTTACAACAATCACTAGGATATATTTTATCATTGATATTTCAGGGATGAGATAAATTGATTACAGGTTGTATTTTTAGGAAACCATCATTGGTTTCACCTTCAATTTTATGTTTGTCTCTTTTGTTGCCCTGTTTGTAGGAAAGCAAATGCACTCATCAAGGTGTTCACCTTTCATCTCTCTCATGTTTATTCTAATCCTTGACCATTTGCTTCTGTTTTCCACCGCTTATGCCTGAGTCTAACAAGGTCATCTTTCATGTTCCTGACTTTATTTGCGTCAACATCTATTTTCTATTTTGCTTTGTCCAATGTCCCTTTCATTTCTGTATTGGAGTTATTTTTCTCTTCTGCTTTGTTTCTCTGCTCCACTGGGTCTGTTTTCCTCTCTTTTTGTCTGAGTTTGTAAAATTTCTGTTTCTCTGAGCCTTTGATTCTGAGATGCATCATTTCTAACCCTGGGAACGGAATTGCCCAGCACCTTTTCTTTCCTGAGTTTTCTTTCTGTGTTATTTTTTTTTAAAAAAATGATATTTGTTACCTGCCCTTTTCTTATCATATCCATTCATAGGCCTGAGGTCATAATTTTAAGTCCTCTCTATCTGAGCCAAAAAATCACTTAACAAAAAGATGTGTGGATGAATGGAGAAGGGCATTGGGCAGAGAAGTCACGTGAGGACTGTGGGCAGTGGGAGTGGAGTTAGATGTCAGAGCAAAGCTTCATTCTCCCTGGATGAGTGTGGCCCCAGTGGAGGCTCAGGTACTTAACAGTGAGAATTTCATTAGTGTGTTTTCCTTCAGATGACTCTAGTTACCAGCTGAAAAGATGATTGTCCCCAATATTTCTATGACCCTCCAAAACAGGCGTCTGCTTCTGCCCTCTGAGCTCTCACTGTCCCTGCAGGCTGTACATGCGTAGGCTAAGGCAGAGGCTGTCAGTTGGGCCTTCAAATCCAGGCAGAAATGTGTGTGCTGTAAGAGAAGATTGATTCCCTAGCCACTATTCGGGGCCACATTTTATCAATTTTGTAGCTATCCTTTATAGCCTGGGACCTATGGTTTTGGCCCCTGAAGATGGACTTTCATCTCTAAGTTATGTCTTTTATTGTTCTCAAGGGAGTATTGGAAAAGAGAAAGGCTTTCTTTTTTCCTCCTTTAACTGGAAAACTGTACTATTTTATAATCAATAAAAATAGGACACATGTTCAACAGAAATTCTTGAAAACATTAGTCTTAGATCAGAAATCACTGTTACATTTTTGGACTGTTAGAGAAACGCATTCTCCGGGCTGGCAAGTAGACAGCATAGGAAGGACAGGCTTTTTTTTATTGTTCTTTTGAAGTTTAGTGAGTGTTGCAGTTAATCTGACTCCCTTCTCCATTAGCCTTATATTTAGTTGTCATTCTAAGATTATATGTATATGTTTATAGGTATGCTTATTTTAATTTATATATTCCTAGATTTTATAGACCATTATGCTAATTGCTTTATAAACATTATCCCTTCCCTCTCCATCACAACCAAAGCTAGGTATTTTTACCTCCCACTCATTGATAAAAGAAAAGCTAAGTAATTGCTCATGCAGCAAAATATGGGCAAACTGGGCTTAACTTCCATTTTCTCTATTGTATAATGTTGTCTTCTTTTGCATTTATGTGTTCTATACTGAAAAGTTGATGAGGCTGTACTGGGGCTATTGATCAGATGGCACCATAATCCAAAAGTTAATTTTTATTTTATATTAAGAAATTTAATTTTATTATTTCTAGAAATATACAGGGAAGATGGCAACACAGATACCTTATATAGAGAAAACTAAGAAAGATTAAAGAGAGAGAGAGAAAGTGAGCAAGAGAGGAGGCTAAGAACAACATAAGATAAAAAGGTCTAAAATGTTGGCGCCCTTAATTAATATTTAGAACACAGTGTGTCTATTCCCTCCAATTCGTTTTCACTAAACATCATTTGAGATGTTTAACCCCAGAGGTAATTATCTAATTTAACTGCTCCTGGCTGGAGGAACTCTAGGCAAATGAGTTCAGACCATATTCCTCTAAGCCAGTTACATCTAAATTCCACTCAGAGCAGCTCTCCCTCCTCCCACTCTTTCCAAATCTCTACATAAGTTCCAGGACTCTGCTCTTCTTTAGCAACCAGGAGACAAGAGTTGCTCCTGCTAACAGATTGTGAGAATAACAAAGACCAAATTGTGACAACATTAGCATATGGTGAAACTTGATGTTATATGATGTCTCCAAAAAAAATAAATAAAAACAAAAACCTCTTTTTCAAACACACAACTTTGGCAGATAAAATAAAACCTGAAAATGTAACAGAATTCATAACAGTGAACACTTATACAGTATCTATTTAGTTCTTTAAATGATTTTACTTGGAGTTACTCATTCTGTTCTCCCCACAACCCCATGAGATAGATCTTGTGAATATCCCTAATTGTACAAAGAAGGAAATGGAGGTCTATCAGTGGTGGCTTGCACAGCTGAGTTTAGAGCTCAGGACTCTGACTCCAGATGCTACAACGTTCGATTTTCCCTATCTAACTAAGCAGTGGTGCACATTAAACATAACATTTAAACATAAAAGCAAGAATGCTTTGGGAAGGACTCTGAAAAACCACATTCTTAATTCATTCAAAAAATATATTTAGAGCACACACTAGATGTTGTAAACTATTTGAAATATGGATGACTGCGGTTAAACACATACAAAACTTCTGCTTTCACCAAGTTTACATTATGGTACAGAATCAGGTGGCAAGCTGAAGAAGTAAGTTAGGTCTGCTCAAAGGTGATATGTTTTATGAGTAAAGATGAAGCCGACATATCAGGAAGAGTTGCAACAAAGGCTGTTGGAAACATTAATTTAAGAAGGTAACATTTGAGCAAAAATTTGTGTCTCATGGACTTTGGAGGAAGACTGTTCCTGAACAAGGAACCAGCAAGTGCAGAGGTCCAAAGATGGGTTCAGGGCTGGCATGTTTGCAGAAGATCCCAGAGTCTGATGTCCTGGAGATGAGCTGGGGAGGCAGAGAATAGTAGAGATGGAGTCAGAAGAATATTGGATGCTTGCTTGTCAAAGCCTTGCAGTCTCTTCTAGATGAGTTGCCCTTTCCAGTGAGTGATGCAGCAGGCCATGAGATGATTCTTAGCAAAGGTTTGCATGCATGTTGGAAGGCTCATTGGGCTGCTGTGCTAAGCATAAACAGGGAAAAGAAATGGGTAGAACGGAGGGCCCTAATAAGAGACAACTGCAGTAATCAGTCAATCAGAGTCAGGGCTTGAGTGAGGTTAATGGCAGTGGAAGTCATGCAAAGTGATCACCTTCAGGTTGGATTTTGAGGGTGGAACATAAATGATGAGACGGCTGTGTGTATGAGAAAAATAAATACAAGGAGGCAGAAGTCTCTTTCATCAATTGCAGGTATTTAGTTTAAATAAACCGAAAGGAAGACTGTAAGTGCAGCAGACATTGGTACTGTTTAGGTGTGTGTTTACATTGTGGTGTCTGGCAGGCAGTGGCAATGCAGGGAAGGCACATGGTTCTGCGGATATGTTCTACAGTGGAGTGGTCGAGTCTGTAAATGAACTTTTCAGAGTAGAGTAGATATTTCAAGCAGCTCACCAAAAGTGTGTCTGAGAAGAGAGCTCTCAGAACTGAGATCTGGGACAGTTTGGGTTGCGGTGTAAGGAACAAGAGAAAGAGACTAAAACCAGCAGGCCAGGAGAATGTGGCATTCTGGAAGTCTGTGAATGATAGGTTTCTAGAAGGAAAAAAAAAAAAAAAAGATAAACTATCCCAGCTATAGTTACTTGACCACGTCATAAAAGATTGAGAATTACCGAGTGCTGGCATTAGTCAAGTGGAGGCAGTGTCTGTGAATGGTGCTTTTAAGCCACTGATTGTAATAGAGTTGAGAGGAAATTGAATGAATGGGTTTGGAGACAGAGATAATTCTATTAAAGTATTTTGATTTAAAACAAAAAAGGTCATCAAAACAGGGTGCATGGATACTGGAAGTGGAGTCAAGTGAGATTTTCTTTCATAATGGGAGTAATAGCACAATACTTGTATATTGATGAGAATTATAAGTATAGACGTGAAAAACTAATGTTTCACCAGTTTTTGACAGAAAGAGGGATTGGAAATTGCTGAAGCAACACCTGTTGGTCGGCAGGGAGGTTTGGGCCCTAGTGCTCGAATGAGGGTCTGTTCTAGGCTTAGCAAAGAGCTAAGCATGGATGGCTGGGGTACCTGCAGGTAGAAGAGGCAGTGGTGAAAATTTGCTGGAAGTTCTGTTGTGAATGAATGGTTCTGTTTTGAATGAGTGGTTCTGTTATGAATGAGTGGCTGAGGGTGAATGAGGCCTTGGAGCTGCAAAGCAGAGGAGAAAGAATGACGTTTGAATAGACTGGATTAGAAGAAACAAAATCAAATACTGAATATTCTCAATTATGAGTGGGGGCTAAACAATCGGTACACATGGCCATACAGAGGAAAATAGATACTGGGGACTTGAAAAAGAGGGAGGATGAGAAGGGGGTGAGGATTGAAAACTTACCCATTTGGTACAATGTTCACTATTTGGGTGAAGCCCAAACCTCACCATTACACAGTATATCCATGTAGCAAGCCTGCAAATGCACCCCCAAATCTAAAATAAATAAACAACTAAATAAATACCTGGGTTAGGAAAACAATAATGAAACTTGTGCAACTTTAATGTCAATGTTGCCTTTTACCTTACTATATCATCTAGAGACATTTTATATAAAATATTTTAAATCTTCTGTTAGAGGCTGGGCGTGGTGGCTCACACCTGTAATCCCAGCACCTTGGGAGGCTGAGATGGGCAGATCATGAGGTCAGGAGATCAAGACCATACTGAATAACATGGTGAAACCCCGTCTCTACTAAAAATACAAAAAAATTAGCCAGGCGTGGTGGTGGGCGCCTGTAGTCCTAGCTTTTCGGGAGGCTGAGGCCGGAAAATGGCATGAACCTGGGAGGCAGAACTTGCAGTGAGCCAAGATTGTGCCACTGCACTCCAGCCTGGGTGTCAGAGCGAGACTCAGTCTCAAAAAAATAAAATAAAATAAAATAAAATAAAATAAAAATAAATATATATACATATATATATATAAACTTTTCTCTATAACAAAAATTTTAGGATTTCTGTGATTTCAGGTTGTCATTAAAATAATAATTTAGCTCCTCTTATCAATCTTTATATTTCATTAATATTCCATAAAAAGTGTTAATAATAATTTTTTAAAGTAACTCAGATATTCAGCCATCATAGCAAAATAAAATCCTAGTCAATACTCTCCTGTCTACTTTGCCTTTTTATGATGTTTTTTTCCTGAGAGGAACGGTTCGTGGTAATCTTGATGCCAAGCGCCTCATTCCAAATCTCCCGTGAGCATATTAGGTATAATAAAATGAGAGGAAAGGACTATTTCATCTCTTAGGGGGAATTTTTAAATTAACAATAATTGTTCATGCCTCCAAAACAGATTATTGGCAGTACACTGAACACTGGTTTTGAGAAAGAGAGATTCCCAAAGATGATGTTATTCAAACGACATCAGATAATCAGCCATGTCTTCCTTGGTAGGAGCTTGTTGGCAGGGAGGCATATGTTTCATATCTGTCTACAAAGCATGAAATAAAATAACTATAGTGGGCCACAGAAGTTCTGTAAGATGTTCTTAGGGTAATTTGGAATCTGTTGGAAGGTGTAGCAGTTGGAAATCTCATCAAGATTCTTCGCAGTGGTGAAAACATGGTGAGGAAATTCTTTTAACTCTTACTGTAACTATTTTCCATAAAATAATTTTATGCTAAAATGTTGCAAAAGATAAGCAAATATTGTCAAATAAAATTTATGTGTAATATGCCCTTTGACTTAAATAAATACCTATCAACATAAATAGGTGCATAATATTTTCTACCTGGTAATATGCAGAAAATCCGATGAAATTTTGATTTGCTGGTTATAAAACAACTAGATGAAGTCAACATTTATAGCCACACAAGACTTTTACATAATTGAAATTGCATTGTATATACAGCTTTGAAAATGGTCTTCTCACTTGACAATATATGGAATATATGGAGCATGAGGACTGTGCAATCTATTATCTCACCACCTGTGCTCTTAAAGCCTCTTGGTAGTGGTAATCCTTCCAGAAGGATGTAGCACATATTATTTAATCAATTTCTGTGTTCTTGAATTTTAGATTACTTCTAATATTTTTAATTTCAAATGCTATATGATTGAACATTCATATAGAAAACTTTGTGTTAATATATTCAAAAAAGTGAAATAGTTCAATTATTTTTAGAAGAAAAAACGATTTCATAGCTAGTGACAATGGCTTTTTTTTTTTTTTTTTTTTTTTTTTCAGAGGGATTCTCGCTCTGTCTCCCAGGCTGGAGTTCAAAGGGAAGATGTTGGCTCACTGCAACCTCTGCCTCCCGGGTTCCAGAGATTTTCCTGCCTCAGCCTCCTAAGTAGCCAGGTTTAGAGGCACGAGGCACCATGTCGGGCTAATTTTTTTGTGCATTTTTACTAGAGACAGAGTTTCACCATGTTGGCCAGGCTGGTCTCGAACTCCTGATCTCAAAAGATCCACCCACCTCTGCCTCCCAAAGTGCTGGGATTACAGGCATGAGCCACAGCACCTGGCCCAGCCATTGACAATTTTTATTTTAAATCTGCCTATTTAAACTCCTACTGAAATAGGAAAAGGTCCCTTACCCTCCATGATAGGGCACGTGATGGAGTTGTGGCTTGCTTCTTCAGTACCTTGTTGCTCCTACCCCTAGAGGGAGGATGCAGACAGGCAGGTCTTGGGGCTCCGGCACCATGGCAGCCTCCAGGGTTGAGCGTTGACAGCTCCTGAAGCCCCAGTGAGTGCATGTTAGAGTGTGCCCTTTCAGCTTAGCCACCTGCAGGTGGCTTGTGTTCAACAGCTCAGTTAGACCCTCTGCCTTATTGCAAGGACAGAGAACTTTCTGTATTTCAGGTTCTTGTCTTAGTGTACCGGAAAAATTGGATCACATGTGGGCTTCAAGGATGGATGTAAGGTTTTTTATTGGGTGGTGGATGGGGAGGAGTGATGGGGAATGGAGTGGGAAGGTGGTCTTCCCATGGAGTGGGGCCACCCAGCGGCCGGTCTTTCCTCCAATCAAATTCCCCTCAGCCACACTCTCCTCCAACCAAATTCCCTCAGCCTCTGTGCTGTTCCAACGTGGATGGCCTGCCCGCATCTGCTGGTGTGTTCTTCTGCCAGTGTGTTCCTCTGGACATCCAGCCATTTGTGTCTGTACCCACTAGGGTCTCAGCGTTTTTACTGGCACAGGATGGAGTAGGGGGCCAGGGTGATTCTTGGAAAAGGCAACACTTGGGTGCATAAACAGGAGGGCTTGTCCTCATCTAGTTCCGTGGGCATAGGCCTGAGGGTGAAGCCATAGCCAGGGACCCACCCTTTTCTTTATCTTTTTTTCTTTTTTTGAGACAGAACCTTACAGGCTGGAGTGCAGCAGTGCCATCTCGGCTCACTGTAAGCTCCACCTCCCGGGTTCACACCATTCTCTTGCCTCAGCCTCCCAAGTAGCTGGGACTTCAGGCGCCCACCGCCACGCCCGGCTAATTTATTATTTATTTATTTATTTATTTTTATTTTTTGAGATGGAATCTTGGTCTGTCGCCCAGGCTGGAGTGCAGTGGCGTGATGTCAGCTCACTGCAAGCTCTGTCTCCCAGATTCACACCATAGTCTTGCCTCAGCCTCCTGAGTAGCTGGGACTACAGGCTCCCGCCGCCACACCTGGCTAATTTTTTGTATTTTTAGTAGAGACGGGATTTCACCGTGTTAGCCAGGATGGTCTCGATCTCCTGACCTTGTGATCCGCCTGCCTTGGCCTCCCAAAGTGCTGGGATTACAGGTGTGAGCCACCGTGCCCAGCCAGACCCACTCTTTTCTACCCAGGACTTCCCTGCCCTGCTTCTGTATCACTACTATCAGCATAGAGTGTATGAGAAGGGTTATTTTGTTAGAAAATCATGATTCTTACTAATTAGGACAGAAAATAAACATAGTCTTTTTAATGTAAATAACTTTGATTGCTAGTGTTTGAGAATGATGTCATCTGGCTTATATGTGCTACAATTTAAAATTATCAGGCCTTTGACTTTTTTTGTTAGAGAAAAGGAAATAATGGGAAAATCTAATATTTCCACACCCTAATCCCCAAATCACTGAGAAACTATTTTTCTATCAGGGTTGTCCTATATTTCTTACTGATGTTTGCAGATTTATATTATATATAGAATTGCCATATCGTTCTTACCATGTTGATAGAGTTAATTTCTCCCTGAATTCTATCAAGATTACAAAGACATTTTCTATAATGCAATCCTTTTTCCTGAAGCAAACCCGTGTGTGGAAAGCTTTTCTTTATCTTTATCTTTTCATTATTTTAAATTCATCATATTTTGTTGGCTTCATGATGTCAATTTTCCCTGTTTGCTCACCTTAATAGAGTTTCAGCTAGTGCTAGAATTTACCATTAAATACCATTAAATGAGCCGATTCTAAAATTTCCCTAGGTTGCTGAGAGAATTCAATCTTCCTGCTTTTTAATTTTAGATTATGTTTGATGAGCACAGCTTGTAGCCAAGATTTTGTGGGCTTTGTACCTTTTACTGAGTTGATACGTTTTTGCATAGTGGGCTATCTGCTCTGCAACCCAATAATGTACTTCCTCCCCAGTGCTCTGGCTGCTTCTGAGGATCCTTGTCATATGCCCCTGCGCAGATCTGCAGACCATTTCTTTGCAATCCCCCCTCTCCATCTAAGTTACTGCTCTTCTGGAACCATCACCAGATCCCTAAAAGTGCCAGGAGGTCTCTCATCTCCAAAGATTTGCACGCAAATTTGTACCTGACTGACAACCTCTTCCTACCACTTCTCCTGATTAAAGCATAAATTCACTCAACTTACTGTCAATTCTCCAATGCTGTGTTGTTTTGTTTTGTTTGTCTTATTCCCAAGTTCTAACCCAAGACTTGATTTTCTGACCTTCCTATATGTTCTCATACAATCGTGTTTGTTTAATACTTTTTCCTATTTACATTTGAATTCACTGTCCTGCAAATGAGTCTTTTATGTACTTCCCACTAGTTTGGATTCTTTAAAATAGTAATTGTGTTATTCTTCTTTCTCTCTTGTACTGATGTATTAATGTGCCTGACATGTAGTATTGTTCAATAAGTTCTTTGGGAATTACTTAATGGACATGTGCCTTATTTTGAGAGAAGGAATTTATTTTTTAGCAGTCCAGTTAGCACACTGCGTTGCAAACAACAATATTTACTCTAACAAATTAAAGCAGAAAGTTTGCACAGTAGGGCTGCTCATGGAAGCCCTGCTTTGTTCAGGAATCAGGTTTAGAAGCTCTGCAGGCACATACAACATAGTAAGTACTAGGCAGTGGAGAACTTCACTGCTTCGGCCTTGGGCACTGGTGGCTTGGTTTACAGAGACAAACTGTATCCGTGGTGAATGTGCTATTCAACCTCAAAGATATTCTCTGCTACTGTCTCAAAATCCTTGATATATTCCCATCACTTTTACTAGAATAAAATTTGCTGGTACTTTCTTCTCCCTTTCTATTCTGAATAGAATTATTGACCAGGTACATTACATTGGGCAAAATTCCACTCAACCTCCACAGATATCTTCCCTCTTTTTTTCTAAGAGATGATCTGTGGCATGGTTTGGATTCATGTCCCTGACCAAATCTCATGTCTGAATTAGAGAAGGGACCTGGTGGGAGGTAATTGGATCATGGGGGAAGATTTCCCCCTTGCTGTTCTTATGATAGTGAGTTCTCAGGAGATCTGATGGCTTAAAAGTGTATGGCACTTCCCCCTTAGCTCTCTGTTGTTCTCCTGCTCTGCCATGGTAAGGTATATTTGCTTCATGTATTAGGGTTCTCTAGAGGCACAAAACTAATAGGTTAGATGCATATGTAGAAGGGAGTTTATTAAGGAATATTGACTCACACAATCACGAGGTGAGGTCCCACAACAGGCCGTCTGCAGACTGAGGAGCATGGAAGTCAGTCTGAGTCCCAAAGCTGAAGAGGGTGGAGTCTGATGTTTGAGGGCAGGAAGCATCCAGCACAGGGGAAAGATGTAGCCTGGGAGGCTAGGCCAGTCTAGTCTCTTCATGTTTTACTACCTGCTTTATATTCTGACTGTCCTGGCAGGTGATTAGATTATGCCCACCCACAAAAAGGGTGAGTTTGCCTTTCCCAGCCCACTGACTCAAATGTTAATCTTTTTTGTCAATACCCTCACAGACACACCCAGGGGCAATACCTTGCATCCTTCAATCCAATCAAGTTGATATTCAGTATTAACTATCACATTTACCTTTCACCTTCTGCCATGACTGTAAGTTTCATGAGGCTTCCCAGCCATGCTTCCTGTATAGTCTGGAGAACTGTGAGTCAATTAAACTTCTTTTCTACATAAATTACCCAGTCTCAAACAGTTCTTCATAGTACTGTGAGAATGGACTACTACAATCTGCTTCCAAATGCACACAGGCCATTCCTCACTTTCTGGAGCAGCCACATCTCCTTTTGCGTAGATGATCTTTTTCCAACCAATGGTTATCTTGGAGAGGTTATACTTTGAGGGATGAAAGTGAGTGGCTGGTATGGCTAAAGAGCAAGCATGTTTTTGCAGTATCATTGGACTCAAAATCCTTTAGTAGGCAAAATTCTAATGTCTGTGAGTTGGGCTTCTAGTTAAGTGTATTTTGTGCAGCAAGTTTCTTAGTTTCTGCTTTTATCACTTACTATGTGACCCTAGTGAGTTCTTTAACTTCCCATTATTCATTGGTAAATTGAGTACTATAACAGTTCCTACCTCTGTGTTGAAAGAGAATTACATAAGATAATGCATTTAACATAATGCCTGACATATAGTAAGAATTCCATAACTCTGAGCTAATTATAGTTTTACTACAAGAAGCATCTGGATATACATTTTCTACCATTTCTCATTATGTGTCCCCATTATATTTCCTGAGGACTGCATATAAGCTTTTATTCATGAATACATTTCAATAGTTTGATGGATCACTTATTAATATTACTAGATGCAGTGGTTTCTAAATCCTTGTATATTGTCATGAATATTTCAGTGGAAATATAAGAAAATAATAAATAATAAATTTTCACCTGTGGTTTGGTTTAACTCTTTTTACAGCTCAACAACTACCCATTGATCATATTAAATCTATTCATGCCCTGAAATACTGATTTAATGTATGTATTTGTGGGGGTTATTGCTATAAGGGAATTGGTGTTTCAATAAGAGTAATTCCTCATCTACTGTGTATATGATCATTTTGGTCAATGTTTACTGATGCTTTGGCTGGAACTGGACTATGCATGGATTCATTCCATTGTTGGCACAGTTGAAAGGACTCGATTGACTGTTATTCATTCCAATAAGATTTTCCAGATGCCACTCAGGAACACACTTATCAGACAATTAGAATGAAAATCTTATCATTACTAACAATTTCCCAACCATGAGTTATACATTTGCTATTGTCACAAAATATCATTGCAACTCATAACACTGTATGGAGCATCGAGCAGGCAGTAACACATCTTTACTGTACCATGGATTACGAATCAAGGAGCAACTGGGGAGTTCACTTTCATGCTCGCCTCTCTGCACTTTTCCTTCCTCTTGCCTTTCTCCAGGCCCCCCTGTGCCCCCATAATCTCTCTGAGAGTATTTACAAAACAAGGTCAGATGGCACCCTGTCATCAGGGACAAGCCTGCCTCATCACATCATCATACCAGACTGCAGGCCGCTGTGCTTAGCAGCAGGGGCCCAGCCACACCTTTCTCATTTGGACTCTAAAGGTTTAGCCATTAAACATGTATTCAGCAAACTCTTGCTTGGAAACCCTACTTCTGAGTTATCTACTCTTTTAGAGCCACCAGTCTTCGTCATAATTCAACATTCAGTGCTCCAATTTGAAGTTTCCTCACCACAACATGTGTCTATACTGTCTCCTGATATCTTGCACTAACACCTCTCTATACTTAACAGATGATCTGCAAAATAAAATATCACTTGTTATATCCCGTATCTCACATATAATTAATTAAAATTATTTCAAAATAGGCATAAAAATAATCCTTCCTTCTAGTGATCAATAAAAATTAATAAGTCACTGGATTGTTTTTACTTTTCACTTTCTCTATATTACGGTGTTTTGACATGTTACATACTTTCCTGTTAGAGAAGCAACTGCCCTTCCTGGGGTTAGCCAAGTCTTCCATATAAAGGGCCCAGACAGGAGTGCCTCTCTGTTATGCAAACTAACAGATTCAGAGCCCTACCTCTTCTATCTGGCCCTGGCACCCCAGGAGGCAATATTGCTCTGTTTAATCATGTCCAGGCCAGGTACCAGGTAACTGGAGATCATTCTTTCAGCTTAGAGCCCACTGAAATTCTGCAAACTAGCCAGTCCTAAACTGCTCACCTGCCCTGCCTTGACTTCCCTGCAGAAATTCCAGTAATGGCCTGGCCTAGTCCTTCCCCGTGTTCCTGCCCCTCGGCCTCCTGACCAAGGTTTCTGCTTCCCTGTGTGACCTGTGAAACATGGGTGCCTGCCGCATCTAGGATGGGGAAGCATAACAAACATAGTTTTCCTGAGCTTCTCCTGTGTCTTCTGTGACTGTACCTGGCTGACCTTCATATAAAAGAACAGAAAGAAGTCACCAAATTCAATCTGGGCATATCATGGACAATTTTCCTTCTCTATGTCTGAGATTTATTTCCTTCTCTCTATATTCAGTCATTTCTCCTAGAATTATCTCCTCTTCAATTTTGGCTCAGAGCAGTCCACCCAGAGTTCTCTCCTTTCAAGGGCATGTTCAATGCCGGGATGAGTCATGGAGAGGAAGTGGAAGCTCAGCCTCTGTGGGCAGGACTTGGCCTTGCAGCCTCTGCAGACACCCTATTTGTATCAGTTCACATACGAATGATCTCAGGTTAGGGCTGAGGGACTCTTCAATGGACCCTGCCTGCAGCTTAGCTTTCAGGGAAAATTATAACCTGTTGGGAAAACATGAATTATTAGAAAAAAAATGAATTTCACAGTTTTTTATGGACTCTAAAACCTCAAGTGGGGTAAAAGGAATTTGACCTCCTGCTTAACTCTAGTTTTTATAAGAAAATATAGGCATAGCATGAATTAGTTACTACAGTGTCATATCCCTTTTTCCCCTAGTCTCTTCTTTGCACTTGATTCGTCCATGTAAGTGTGAATGGAGATGGCACCTCCTCGAAAATTACTGTCTTTCTCCCAAATTGTTTTTTAGCCTGAAGAAAATTCACACATAAAACAGTCAAGCTGAGAAAGTGTTTTACTTTAGGTGCAAAACTGTTACTATGTTCTGCTGAGGATCTTAAAATCACAGAAAACATTCCTTTTTTCATGAAAGAGAGATTCCTAAAAATATCATGTCTTAAAAATTTTGTTTGCCTGCAAAAATAATGTTGAGAGAAAACCATGTTTAATCTCAAATAAACATGGTTTACTCAGAAATCATGTTTATTATTTTACACTTTTTATGATATTTATTTGCTGCAATCCATGTATTATAACTCAATATTAAGCTGTAAAGGAAACATATGATTCATATTTTATTATGTAAATACCTATAATTAGTAATTCTTCAGGTTTTATTTTATTGCTCCATCATTGTGAGTTATCTACTCTTACAAACAAAGGGATGAAAGCTATGCCTACTTAACCCTAGTTGCTCCAAACTTTTATCTCTAAGTAGAAATTAGAAAGTACAAGTATTTGTATATATTTTTCGCTTTGTCTTGCTCGTGCCAATTGATATCTACATTTTCCTTCCTTTTCCCAACACTGCTTGGTCTGAAGCCTTTCTCTAAAATCTTACCTTTTTTCTGACACTCCAAACAAAAAATCAGAACAGGTAATACCTAGGTAAAACTTGGCTTTGGAAATCAACAGGAATAATGTGAGACTTTCTGCCATTTCACTACCATGAGAGCAATTCAAGTTTGAGCTATCCCAGAGATGAGCAAATTTGGCAGTTCAAAGGAAAGATAGGAGCATCATCATTTCCGTAGTTCCCAGAACACGATTCATTAGCAGCCTAAACATATTCACACCTGAGATGGATGAGCGGCATGCTACCTACAGAGTGGCACTTGAGTAGAATTGGAGCTGATGAAGAAAGCTTTGGGCAGATTCAGAGAGTTGGTGCCAATAAAGTTTCCATGGACTACTATGCAGACTTGTTGTTGTTGTTTACTGTGCTAAGAACTCAACGTGAAATCTACTCTCTTAACACATCTCGAAGCGCAGGTGCAACGTTGTACAGGAGATCTCTAGAAGTGATTCATCCTTCATGAAGGAAACTTTACATCCACTGACCGCAACTCACCATCGTCCCCTCCTCTCAGCCCTTGGCAGCCACCATTCCACTCTCTGCTTCTCTGAGTCTATTTTAGATTCTTCATATAAGTGAGATCATGAAGTGTTTGTCTTTCAGTGTCTGGTTTATTTCAGTTAGCATAACATTTTCCAGGTTCATCTGTGTTGTTGCAAATGGCAGGATCTCCTTTTTAGAAACCAAATAGTATACACAGTTCTTCTAACATATCCTTTGAAGTATGTATACGAATGAATAGTTTATAAGTACAGATCAAAATCAGAATACATGACACACATGTTTCATCAACATCCTGTTTCTCAACACACTGAGACATGAGATGAACTTGTGAGGATATTCTAAAGTTATTTCCCACAGAGGCATCTGCCATTGCTCAGAGGTTTATATTTCATGCAATAAATCATCAAACTAATGAGGGAATTATGATTTTACTGCATAGTTTACCACACTTGTTTTTAAACTGCTATTTTTGAGACACATGAAAGAGTTTATTGGCATACATAGTTTACTGGTTATGTACAAGACTTACAATCCAAATTCTAAACTACGATTTGTTTTGAGCATTTACATTAGGCCAAGAAGAGACCCAAACTATTAAGACTGCATTAAAGGAATATTATTAAAGGAATAACTTATAAAATGTTATGACCATTACACATATCTGAAGTAATGGAAGTTCGTGTCAAATGTATTCATTCCTTCTCAGGTGCATTTGCTTAAATATTTCAGAAATTTCCTACATAAAAGCCAGTTTTAGAAGGTATGTTCTTCAAAATCCATTAGACTATGCTACAGGAAACAATAAAATAGTTTGTAATTTCTGTTCTCAGCAATATTTAATCATGAAATTTTGGATCTAAACTTAGATTCACAGTCTCTGATTTAATTACATTTTAAATTATCCAGGAACTTGGTCATTTATAGACTAAAATTGATTTTCCTGCAAAAATGGAAAAGGCACAGCTACCTCAATGTTTATTTTGTTGCCAATTTTGTCTAGAAACAGTTCTGTTATTCTCTTCTAAGGTGTATAATATCAGCATGTATACTTAGTAGTGAAAGATATTCACCTGTGTGAAGCCTTGGACCAAAAATAACAAACATTGACTTTATTGTTTATCTCTCTTTAAAGATTTCAGATATTATATGTGTACAATCACATTTGGAAGTTTCCAGTCATAATGTCTCATTGCTTTTTTTAGGATAGTAATGATTAAGTTGCAGAGTCCCTAATGATCAGGGTCTATAACTAAGTTATAAAAATAACCACAAACTTCATCTTCCAACAGTACTATGAAGTACATAGCCAAAAAGTCTTTCTGCTAAAAAATATTTAGATGTGGGCCAGGTGCGGTGGCCCATGCCTGTGATCCCAGCAGTTTGGGAGGCCGAGGCGGACAGATCACGAGGTCAGGGTTTACGAGGTCAGGGTTTGAGAACACCCTATCCAAAATGGTAAAACCCTGTCTCTACTAAAAATACAAAAATCAGCCAGGCATGGTGGCTCACTCCTGTAGTCTCAGCTACTTAGGAGGCTGAGGCAGGGGAATCACTTGAACCCAGGAGGCAGAAGTTGCAGTGAGCTGAGATTGTGCCACTGCACTCCAGCCTGGGCAACAGAGCGAGGCTCTGTCTCAAAAAAAAAAATTAGATGTTATGCAAATGATGTAAAACATAGCTGAGCTTGCAAAAATGATAAGACATATATCAACTAGATAGGAGACTATTTGCTTATTTGTTTTTGTAATTTGATCTTGAGGTCCTTCTCTAGAGAATGGCTGTAAACCTCAGCCCAAGGAATTTGTTCGTGGATGTGCAGAGTGTGCCTTTCAGGGTACTTCTTTATTGCAGGAGATGGCCTAATGCTGAAGTGTGACCAGGTGTGCCTCTCACAGTAAACTTATTTATATTGGAAGATTCCCTTGTGGCTCTTATCTGACATGTGTTCAGTTTATTCCTACGAAGACAGCCACTCTCTGGGAAAACAGGACCAAAAAAGAAATTAGGTTTTGGTGTATCGGTAAGATGAAGCCACTTGACAAAACATATGAAATAACAGAATCAGTTTACTACTCACAGATACCACAGAGCAGGGGGCAGCACACCTGGAAGGCCAGTGGAAAGTGGGAACTGTCTGGGACATATATACACTGATGTACTGAGTGGAGAGCAAGAGAGAGGTAGGGGGACTTGTGAGCTGAAGCTTTTATTGGGTCCCAGGGTACCAAGCAGGTTTCCCTTGCGACATTCTGATGGGTGGGTTTCAAGCAAGCAGGCATGAGCTATGTGGAGTCACGGTATAACTGAGAGATGGTCACTGCACCGTATCTGTGCAGTTCACACAGGACATGGGAATCAGTAGGACAAGTTGAGTAGGTTGTAGTGAGCTGTCCCATAAAAAGGTGGTCACCAGGAGCTGGTTGTATAAGGCAGTTATCTGGATTGACAGCCTTGAGGAACTGGGGAGGGCAGAGAACTAGAAATTGTGTCAAGGGTGACTAAGCCCTGTGTCTGGTGTGAGAAAGCACAACTTACAGTCAAAGAATAATGCTGAGGCAACATAAAAGTACAGGAATTCACTCAGAGATGGATACTAATATGAAACTAGACACCTGGATATCTTGAAGACAAATGCCTTCCAAAAATAAGAATTTTAGTTGTAATGAGCAAAAACACAGGGAAATAATCACCACATCCACATACAGCTGGGACATTTTGAGGAGGCTACATCCTGCAGGCAAAGGAACAGGTGGATATCAATCAATCAATCAGCCAACCAGTCAACCAACCAAGCAAACAACCGCTCCCTTTTTCTGGGAGCAGAATGGAAATTGCCTGCTCATGTTTCTGGTTTAAGAGCTTAAACATAGAATTTTTAACTGTTGGTCTATTCTAGAATAAATCTTTAATTCAATTTTATATTAAATTTACAGTTATAAAATTTTCATGTAAAATTGTATTAAATCATAATTTCTATAAAATACTCAATGGAAAGATTAAATATCAGAGTATACATAATTTAAAAGAGATTTGTTGAGCTGGAGAAAGGATCAAAAATTTCTCAGAATGAACACAAAGATATTAGGAGATGATAAATTTGAGAAATAAAAATTTCAAAAAATTCTGAGATGTGGAGGCAAGGAATAGGAGAACAGTAAACATTTACACAGATCTGCAGAAAGGAAAAAAGTTATGAGAATAAAGCTTTAAAACATAATGGTTTAGAAAGTTCTAAGATTGATGGGCTTACAGACACAGGAAGCACAACATATTTCAGTAGAATAAATAGAAAATCTATGTGAAACTGAAAAACAGTAACAGAAAATGAGAAACAGTGAGGAAGACTATTTTTAAGGTAGAGAGAAAATTATAATAAATAAATATGTGAGAGCATATATATTGAAAGTCAGAAGATATTAGGAAAATATCTTCATTGTGTGGTGATGGAAAATAACTTTCAATTAAGAAAAGCATAAGAAAATAATATTTTACACATCAGGGTAGAAGAAAGATGATTTCAGTTTAAAAATTAATGAGAAATTTGTTTTCAAAATAATCTTAGCAAAGAATTTCCAAAGACATAGTATAAGAAGTAGCAAACTTCCAGACAAAAGATTGAAATACTGGAAGCAATGAAAAATAAAACATGTGAACAAACATAAAGAAGCATTGCACCAGGTGAGGTGGCTCATGCTTGAAATCCCCACAATTTGCTAGGCCTAGATGAAATCATTGCTTGAAAGCAGGAGTTTGAGACCAGCAAGGCAAACAAAGTGAGACCTTGCATCTGCAAAAATAAAACAAAATAAAATAAATTATCCTGTGTACCAGGCCATTCGTGCATTATTCTAAATAAATATCTGAGACTGGGTGATTTATAAAGAAAAGAAGTTTAATTGGCTCACAACTCTACAGGCTGTACAGGAAGCAGAGTACTAGAATCTGCTCCTGGGGAGGCCTGAGAAGGCTTCCAATCATGGTGGAAGGCAAAGGGGGAGCAGGCATGTCACATGGCAAAAGCAACAGTAAGAAGCAGAGAAAGGTACCACACACTTTTAAAAGACCGGATGTCAAGAGAAAGCACTCACTATATTTCAAGGAGAGCCTTAGGGGATGGTGCTAAACCATTCATGAGAAATTCATCCCCATAATCTAAACACCTCCCACTAGTCCCACCTCCAACACTGTCGATTACTTTTCAACATGAGATTTGGACGTGGCAAATGTCCAAATAAGATCATCCAGGTGAAATGTGCCTGTAGTCCCAGCTACTTGGGAGGCTGAGGCAGGATGATCGCTTGAGTTAAGGATTTCAAGGTAGCAGTGAGCTATGATTGAGCCGCTGCTCACCAACCTGGGTGACAGAGTAAGAGCCCATCTCTAATTTTAAGAAATATAAATAAAATAAAAATGAAACAAAAATTAAAAATAAATACCGTTTTGGCCGGGCGTGGTGGCTCATGCCTGTAATACAAGCACTTTTGGAGGCCAAAGTGGGTGGATCACTTGAGGTCCGGAGTTTGAGACCAGTCTGGCCAACATGGCAAAATCCTGTCTCTACTAAAAATACAAAAACTAGTTGGGCTTGGTGGCACATGCCTGTAGTTCCAGCTACTTGGTAGGTTGAGGCAAGAGAATTGCTTGTACCTGGGAGGCTGAGGTTGTAGTCAGCCGAGATTGTGCCACTGCACTGCAGCCTGGATGACAGAGCGAGATTCTGCCTCAAAAAATAAAATAAAATAAAGTGATAAATATTGATTTATAGAACAATACATGTACATGCTAAATTTAGAAGTTAGGATAAAGATAAAATATGGAGCAACCCTATACTAAAGTGTACTGCATACCTTATACAATACTATGGTAAATTTAACTTCTTAATAGAGAAATTAACATTTTCAGTTTAACCACTAAAACTGCAGTAATGGAGTATATAACTTTCAAAGTTGGTAGGAGGTAAAAATGGAATGAGATGCAAAACATCGTTAGCATAAAGGGAAGGAAAATAACAATGAAGGAGGAAGATAAGGAAGGAAGATAATAAAACAAATAAAGTAAAATACCTAAATATATTCAAGAAAAGCTGGAAAATAGGAAAACAGCTTAAAGCAAGCCATAAATAAAACAAAATATAATGAGATTCAAGTCAAGATGGCAGACTAGAAGCAGCTCTTGAACCGCTCTCAGGATGAGGAAACAAGGTGGACGGTGAACACTAGCCCTGAGTAATGACTGTAAGCCAATCACCTAGGAAACATTACAGGATCCATCAAGGCAGCAAGGCATGCAGAGGACAGAGAAGGGCAAAGCTGGGCAGCATCCCATCTAGGACCAGTGCAGAGCCAGGAGAAGCTCCCAACATGGGGAAAGAGTGAGTGAGTCACTGTCCCCAGAAGTTCACACTTTTTGCAGGGACCTGCCCAAGCCTGTACACGAGAGGAACATCCTGAACTTCCCCAGGGCCTCTAAACTATACAGAGAGTGCCCAGAGTTTTTCAGGAGACAACACGCAATATCCATGGAGACTTCCACAGGTCTCAGACATGGAGCAACCTGGCACCAGTGCCATAGTCACAATAGAGGCCACAGAAGCAGTGCCCAAGAGCAGTAAATTTGCTCTACTCCCCTTCACCAAACAAGACTCAGTGCCAGCTTCCAGCACGGTGCCCTACTTCTGACTGAACTGTGCAGCCCAGTGCAGCCCTGTGTTCCCCCATGGAACATCTGGAAAGCAGGGTGGGCAATTCCAACCACCCCTGTTGCTCGCAACCCCATGCCTTTTGGGGCTGCCAGCACATCAGACCCACTTCTGCCTGAACTCTGTGGGTGGGTGCAGCTCTGTGTTCCTCCTGGGAAGCACCCAGTCAGTGGACTGGGTAACCCCATCCACCTCTGCTCCTCCTAGTCTGGCAAGCCACATCAGTTGGGGATTCCCACACAGTGGACCCATTTCTGCCTAAACTTTCTGGGAGGTTGCAGATCCATGCTCCCTGGGAAGGACACAGATAGTGGATTGGGTGACCTCACCCACATCCACTGCTCTTAGCAGGTAGGACTCGCCAGCATGGTAGCACTCAAGCAAGGGAGAGCCCTCACTCTTGAAACAATGGGAGGGATGAGGTGTTTGGACTCATGGGCTGGTGGAGGAGCGGGGTGTGCCTCCCTCCACAGGACTGGCACAGAAAGCATAGGGTCTATCTGCCAACCACAACCACTGCCTGCCAGAGCACCTAACCAAGGAAATGTGGGCATGGAGCCAATGATCAGAGGAGGCTCTCCAAGGCTCAGGCGCAGTTCAGGTGAGGGGTCATCTCTCTCTTCGTCAACCACAGAGCACTACTGCCAACTGTGCCAAAACTCAAAAGAGTCCTTTGGCTGAATAAAAGCCTATCTGCCAACCAATACTCTTAAGTATCATCTACTGGATCAGAATGCCGAAACAGCACCAAAACATTTTGCCAATATACAGTGCCTGTGAAAACCAAGGAAAAAACAAGGAAAACAAATAGATTCTGTACAGGGTCCTGACCTTCTCAAAACACCCAGAAATGAAGCCAACTGACTATACTCAACTTACATCACAGTTAAAGGAATATCAGCCCTCACACATGAGAATCAACAAAAGAACTCTGAAAACTCAAAAAGCCAGAATTCCCCCTTACAAACGAACACACTACTTCCCCAGAAATGGTTCTTAGCCACATTGAGATGTCTGAAATGACAGATATAAAATTCAGAATCTGCATGGCAAAGAAACTCATGGAAATCAAAGGGAAAGTTGAAATCCAATCCAAGGAACCTGAGGAATCCAGTAAAATAATCCAGGAACTGAAAGACCAAATGGTTATCTTAAAAAAGAATAAAACTGAACTTCTAGAACTTGAGAATCCACTTCAAGAATTTCTCAGCCGGGTATGGTGGCTCATGCTTGTAATCCCGGCACTTTGGGAGGCCGAGGTGGGTGACTCACGAGGTCAGGGGTTCGAGACCAGCCTGGCTAACATAGTGAAACCCCGTATCTACTAAAAATACAAAAATTAGCCGGGCATGGTGGCACACACCTGTAGTCCCAGCTATTCGGGAGACTGAGGTAGGAGAATCACTTGAACCCAGGAGGTAGAGGTTGCAGTGAGCTGAGATGGTGCCACTGCACTCCAGCCTGGGCGACAGAGAGAGACTCCATCTCAAAAAAAAAAAAAAAAAAAAAAAAAAATTGAATTTCTCAATACAATCAGAAGCATCCACACATCCACTGCAGAATAGATCAACTCGAAGAAAGAGTCTCAGTGCTTGAAGATCAGTTCTTTGAATCAACTCAGAAAAAATAAAAATAAAAAAGAAATTTAAAATATGAACAGAAATATATTATGCAAAGAGATTAAATCATATGACTCATGGGCTTTCCTGAAAGAGAAAGAAAGTAAGCAACTTGGAAAACATATTTGAGGATATAGTCCGTGAAAATTTCCCCAACCTTGCTAGAGATGAGGCCATACAACTTCAAAAACTACAGAGACCCCTGCAAGATACTACCCAAGATAACCATCACCAAGGCACATAGTCATCATATTCACTGAGGTCGAAAATCAAGAAAATCTTAAAGGAAGCTAGAGAGGACAGTCAGGTCACCTGTAAAGTGAACTCCATCAGGGTAGCAGCAGCCTCTCAGCAGAAACCTAACAACTCAGAAGAAACTGGGGGCCTACTTTCAGCACTCTTAGAGAAAAGAAATTCCAACCAAGAATATAACAGTCAGCCAAACTAAGCTTTAAAAGCAGAGAAATAAAATCCTTATCAGACAAGCAAGCCCCAAAGGAATTCATTAACACCAGAACTTTTACAGGAAGTTCTCAAGCAAATACTAAACATGGAAGCAAAATATTGAAACTTGCTACCTACACTCCAGCACATAGCCTACAGACAATATAAAACAATTACATAATTAAGCCTACAAAACAAACAGCCAACTACATAATGATAGGATCAAAATCTCATATGTCAATACCAACGCTGAATATAAATGGTTTAAACACCTCATTTAAAAGGCATAGAGTGTCAAGCTGGAAAAAAAGAGAATACCCAAATGTCTTCTGTCTCCCAGAGATGCACTTCATATGTAATAACACCCACAGGCTCAAAGTAAGGGGATAAAGAAACATCTACCAAACTAATGGAAAACAAAAAAGAGCAGAAATTACTCTTTTTTTTTTTTTTTTTTTTTTTTTTGAGACGGAGTCTCGCTATGTCGCCCAAGCTGGAGTTCAGTGGCCGGATCTCAGCTCACTGCAAGCTTCGCCTCCCGGGTTCATGCCATTCTCTTGCCTCAGCCTCCCGAGTAGCTGGGACTACAGGTGCCCACCACCTTGCCTGGCTAGTTTTTTGTATTTTTTAGTAGAGATGGGGTTTCACCGTGTTAGCCAGGATGGTCTCTATCTCCTGACCTTGTGATCCGCCCGCCTCGGCCTCCCAAAGTGCTGGGATTACAGGCTTGAGACACCGCGCCCGGTCAATCACTCTTCTTATATCAGAAAAAACAGATTTTAAACCAACAACAACCAGGAAGAACAAAGAGGAGCATTATGTAATGATAATGGCTTCAAATCTATGAGGAGACTTAACTATCTTAGATATATATGCACACAACAAAGGAGTACTCAGATTCACAAAATCAGTTCCTATTGACCTAGGAAGAGACAAAGACAACCACACATTAATAGGGGGGACTTCAACACCCCACTGACAGCGTTAGACAAATTATCAAGGCAGAAAACTGACAATGAAATTCTGGACTTAAACTCAACACTTGAGCAATTGAATGTAATAGACACTACAGAGTATTCCATCAAACAACCACAGAGAATGTATTCTTCTCATCTGAACATGAAACATATTCTAAGAATGGCCACATGCTTGGCCATAAATCAAGTCCCAATGAAATTTTAAAAATCAAAATTATACTAAACACACTCTCAGACCAAACTGGAATAAAAATAGAAATCGATACCAAGAAGATCTGTCAAAACTACACAAAAACATGAAAATTAAACATGTGCTTCTGAATAACTCTTGGATGTACATCAAAATTAAGGCAGAAATTAAGAAAATATTTGAATGTAATGGAAATCAAAGACAATTTATCAAAACATTTGGGACATTGCTAAAGCAGAATGAAGAGATAAATTTATAGTGCTAACTGCCTTCATCAAGAGGGTAGAAATATCGCAAATTAATGACCCAATATTGCAACTAGAGAAACTAGAAGAAAATAATCCAACTTCAAAGCTAGTAGAAGAAAAGAAAAATCTGAGAGGAATTGAATGAAATTGAGATTCAGAAGTACATACAAAATATCAGTGAAAACAAGAGTTGATTTCTCAAAAGAATAAATAGGACTGACAGACCATTAGCTAGGTTAACAAATTAAAAAAAAAAAGAAGAGAAGTTCCAAATAAGCACGAACAGAAATGACAAAGATGATGTTACAACCAATATCACAGAAATACAAAAGGTCCTCATATACTATTATGAACACTTCTACACACACAAATTAGAGAATCTTGAGTGAAATGAAAACATTCCTAGAAACACACAACCTCCAAAGATTGAATCAGGAAGTAAGTAAAAACTTGAACAGATCAATAACAAGTGCAGATATTGAATCAATAATAGAAAATCTACCAATGAAAAAGAGCCCTGGACAAGATATATTCACAGCCAATTTCTACCAGATGTACAAAGAAGAACTAATACCAATCCTATTGAAACTTTTGCAAAAAATCAAGGAATGACGTCTTCCTGACTCATTCTATGAAGCCAGCATCATCCTGATACCAAAATCTGGCAGAGACATGACCTAAAAAGAAATCTTTAAGCCAAAATTCCTTATAAATACACTTGGAAAAATCCTCAACAATGTGCTAGCAAATCAAATCCAGTATCACATAGAAAAGTTAATTCAACATGATTAAGTGGGATGCAAAGTTGGTTCTACATACATGAATTAACAAATGTGATTCACCATATAAACAGAATCAAAGATAAAAACTATATGATCATGTCAATAGACACTAAAAGGCCTTCACAACAGAATAAAATCAATCAATAAAATCTGCATTAAAATATATAAAATTCAATTTTTAGATATTTGTGATGATTAGAGTCATGTGTTAACTTGGCTAATCTACATGACCAAGTGATTTAATCAAACATTAATCTAGATGGTGCTGTGAGGATACTTTGTAGGTGTGGTTAACATCCATAGTCAGTTGACATACTTAAAGATCAATGATCCTATATATCTTTTTGGTTCTGTTTCTCTGGTGAACACTGCCTGATACAATTCTAACAGATCAGAGCTTTATGAGCCCCTTGTAAGGATCTATTTCACAGAGAAGACACAGAAAAGTGTTACTCTAGGCAGCTCCTTCTTTATTTGAAGCCTTTAGAATGCACTGGCTTCTAAGAGAGATGAGTGATAACATTAAATTGGGAGTATCAACCAGCCTGTTTAGGAGAAACTGAAGAAAACAGTGGCAGAGGACACTGAGAGGTAGTGAGTGGTCTAAACTTGGTGGGAAGAGCATGGATGGTAAGTGGTTTGTGAAAAATATTCTAGCACAATACTGTCTACTCCAATGTAACTTTCTTTCCTCAATTCACAGTAGGTTTTTAGTTTTCAAAATTACATCATATGGTGGCTATTGTTACAGGAACATTTACAGTATTACTATTTTGGAGAGCACAACTTTGTCTGTCAATTTGCCATTCCCAGCTAATTACAAGATTGTGTAAAAAGGAGAGTAATTATCATTTACTGAGGCCCTACCATGTGCCTGGCATATGTTATCACATTCCCCAATGCTTTCAGAGTAGCCATTGTCCCCAGTTCCCCACTCATTGGTATCGCCAATTCAAAAGCAAAAGACAACTATGACAAATGATAGTATGTATAGGAAGTGTGCAGACCTCAGATTTAAGATTAGGGAAATAAAGTTGAGAATACACACCAGTTAGAATGGCAATCATTAAGAAGTCAGGAAACAACAGGTGTTGGAGAGGATGTGGAGAAATAGGAACACTTTTACACTGTTGGTGGGATTGTAAACTAGTTCAACCATTATGGAAACAGTATGGCGATTCCTCAAGGATCTAGAACTAGATGTACCATATGACCCAGCCATCCCACTACTGGGTATATACCCAAAGGATTATAATTACTCTACTACAAAGACACATGCACACGTTGTTTATTGCGGCACTATTCACAATAGCAAAGACTTGGAATCAACCAAATGTCCATCTGTGACAGACTGGATTAAGAAAATGTGGCACATATACACCATGGAATACTATGCAGCCATCAAAAAGGATGAGTTTGCGTCCTTTGTAGGGACATGGATGCAGCTGGAAACCATCATTCTTAGCAAACTATCACAAGAAGAGAAAACCAAAACCGCATGTTCTCACTCATAGGTGGGAACTGAACAATGAGATCACTTGGACTCGGGAAGGGGAACATCACACACTGGGGCCTATCATGGGGAGGGGGGAGGAGGGAGGGATTGCATTGGGGAGTTATACATGATATAACGTCATGCACATGTACCCTAGAACTTAAAGTATAATAAAAAAAAAAAAAAAAAAAAAAAAAAAAAAAAAAGAGAATACACACACACACACACACATTACTTCTAATCACTTAACTTATATTTCAATATTTGTAACTGGTTGGTAATTGTGTTATCAAGAGTTTGTTTTCTCTGAAAAAAATTAATAATATTCTCTTCTAAGTAGAATACTTTATATTAGAGACAATTACCTCAATTTGTTCCTGATTTTAGCTATTTACAGAGGTTGATTTTCTTTTTTTCTAAGAAAAGTAGTTTCCTGGCACCTGAAAGTGGCTTAAGTGTTGAACAGAAATTAGTCATGGCAATTAGAAATAATTTTACTATAGATTCTATGAGAATAATGATGTTGTTTGTTGTTGCAGGAAGTCAGGGACCCCAAACAGAGGGACCAGTTGAAGCCATGGTAGAAGAACATAAATTGTGAAGATTTCATGAACATTTATGAGTTCCCCAAATTAATACTTTTATAATTTCTTATGCCTGTCTTTACTGCAGTCTCTGAACATAAATTGCGAAGACTGCATGGACTCTTATCACTTCCCCAATCAATACCCTTGTGATTTCCTATGCCTGTCTTTAATCTCTTAGTCCCGTCATCTTCTTTGTAAACTGAGGAGGATATATGTTGCCTCAGGACCCTGTGATGATTGCGTTAACTGCACACATTTTTTGTAGAGGATGTGTGTTTGAGCAATATGAAATCTGGGCATCTTGAAAAAAGAACAAGATAACAGCAATGTTCAGGGAACACAGGAGGTAACCTTGAATTGACTGCCGGTGAGCCGGACAGAACAGAGCCATATTTCTCTTTTTTCAAATGCAAATAGGAGAAATATCGCTGAATTATTTTTCTCAGCAAGGAACATCCCTGAGAAACAGAATGTCCCTGAGGATAGGTCTATAGATGGCCCCCTTAAGGCGACCACCTTTTTATGGTTGAAGCTGAAGGGATGAAACAAGCCTCGGTCTCCTGTAGTGCTCCCAGGCTTATTAGGACAAGAAAATTCCCGCCTAATAAATTTTGATCAGACAGGTAGTCTGCTCTCAAACCCTGTCTCCTGATAAGATGTTATCAATGACAATGCATGCCTGAAACTTCATTAGCAATTTTAATTTCACCCCATCCTGTGGTCCTGTGATCTCGCCCTGCCTCCACCTGCTTTGTCATATTTTATTACCTTGTGAAGCATGTGATCTCTGTGACCCACACCCTATTCGTACACTCCCTCCCCTTTTGAAAATCGCTAATAAAAACTTGCTGGTTTTACAGCTTGGGGAATATCACAGAACCTGACGACATGTGATGTCTCCCCTGGACACCCAGCTTTAAATTTCTCTCCTTTGTACTCGTTGCCTTTATTTCTCAAACCAGCCAAGACACTTAGGGAATAGAAAAGAACCCATGATAAATATCGGGGGTGAGGTTTTCCCTGATAATTTCTATTTTAGTGTATCAAGTATAAGTAGCATATATGGTATATCCAAATTTTCTCCTAATTTGATGCAATAGGCACACAGGAGCACTTTCTAGTTCACAGATAGGTTGTATCACAAAAGCTTGTTTTAGTAAACTGAATATTTGGTGTTGCTTGAAGCCACTTCCCCTAGAGACACATTTTTAAATGATGTTTGATTTCTATATGAAGCATAAAATTTAAGAAGAAAACATTTTATCTATTGTGTGACTGAGACATAATACAAAAGAAAATATGAAACTTTAAGATCATTCCACCATAATAGGAACAATTTGCTTACTTCATTTTATTTGAGAATTGCAATGTATTTACGTTGACTAGTTTCTCAGGGGCCAGCCAGGTAGTCTGTGCACCAGTACTGATCTTTGGGAGGAACACTAGTCTGCAAGTGTTTGGAATAATTGACTTCATCCATCTTATCTCAGTAATAGTGTATGACTCTAGATTCTCTTCTTGGCTCAGTTTTTCTGGCTCAATTTTCTCAACCTGATAGTTAAATTTATTTAGATTTCTTCTATATTAATTATTTCCTGCAGGAAACTGCTTACTGTTGTGTTTAAGAGGCAATGAATCCAGGTGACAAGCGTCCAATAAGACACAGCTATGATTTTTGCCCCTAATCTTTTTCTCAGTGAGAGGAAATAATTGTCTTGAGAGGACACAAGTAGTAGCTCATAGCAAGGGAGGGCAGAGTCCTGAAAGGCAGAAGCAGGAGGAGTCTATTCCACCACTGCTGGGTTTCCCACGCAGGAATAAGCTGAGGGTGCACTGAGCAGGGATAAACCTTAAATGGAGGAAGAGCGTGGATTCACGTGATTGCTCAATTAGTCTTGGTCTTTCTCCATTTGAGAGTGGCTAGAAGCCTATTTACATACCTGATCGTGACAGAAAAATGTTGTGGCCTGTCAGAAAATCCATTCACTTGCAGAGAGAAGACTATCAACAGAACAACTTTAAAGAAAACTGGTAGGGAAGAGTGGAGGCATTCTCTGCAGGGGGTGGAATCCAGTTCATTTAATCAATGTAGCTTTACTCTGATTTCTTATCTTTAGAGTTTAAAGAGCTAAAAAGCAAGACCCTCTGGTGATTCTTCCATTGTGCCTTCTTTCTGGCCTCTTGGATTCAGTTGGGGCATTTGTTGATTGGTTTTATTTAAGGCACTGTTCTTGATTTGCTTCTTTTGCTAACATCCCTCTGTTTTCAATCTTCAGCAAACATCTTCTATGTCTTATTAAGGAATTCAGCATCTCCTGCCTAAAACATTGTAAAAGTCATATTTGTGGATATTTTTTGATATGAGAATATCCATACAATTTACCTTCTCTGGTAAGGTCAAAATTCTCTTCTGAAGAGTTAATCATAGTTGAGCAATCTCCCAAAAGGTAATCACCCCAAATTAAAAAAAAAAAAAAAAGAAAAATCAAGAGACTATAAAGCCAAATAAGATATCTCTGATATTATTTTCCAACTGTGTACAGGGTCTTATTGTTAGGTATTAAGGTCCTTCTAAGCTTCCCCTAACTTATCTTTCTTAGATATTTACGTGGATAATATCCTCTATGTTCTAGCCATGCAATAGCTCTAAACTTTCTCAAAATATTACGTTAGTTTCTCTGCTGGGAGAAAATACAGGAAGGCTAAAATGCAGACTGAACTGAAGTTAGTTAGACAACTGTAGCTCAGTCACTGTCTGGCTGAGCTTCCCACTCTTGGCAGCTGACTTAATGTTTCTTCACTCTTTACAGATGGATAAAAATGGCAAATTTTAAGTGTTTATATATGGGTTAAATGAGATAATATAATCAGATATTTAAACACAGTGTTTGTTCAATAAAAAACAAGTGGAGTAATTACCTTACAAAATTTATACACACAAATCCCTCTTCCTGGAGAGATGGGTAAATCTCAGCTCTAACATCTTGGGCTTCAGTTTCAGCTTCAATATCATCTCCCCTTTAAATTAAATTTCATTCTTTTATTCCAATGAGGATTTTAACACATGGAGAATGTATATTTTACCGCAATTAGAAATGGACATTTTATAGTTCCTACTTAAGAGTGAATCTTTCAATGGCATGAATAATCTATTTAGATTCATATTTTCATAATGCCTGGCACAATGTGAAGTCTTAATAAATTGAATTATCAGGAACTGATGTTAATTTGGCAGATGGTCTAGGAGAATTTTAAAAGGTGCACAGCACCCTTCTAAACACAGCCTGAGAGATGCTTGCACTTTTGAATCCCTATACCTTCCTAGTGTCCCCTGGGACCTTCCCCCGCAGTAGCGTTGGTCTGACCACTGGGCTACCGGACTCGTGGCTTAGGCTCCTCCTCCCAGTGTTTCCCTCCAGACTCCTCTTAGAAGAAACCCCCTGATGATTAGCAGCATGAAGAGCATAACTGGTAACTGCAGGGTAACTGGTAACTGCAGGGATACAGTTCAGCTGAGGAGGAAAGTGGTAATGATTCCTTGAAACATAAAAGAAAAAAAGAAAAAAATCATTCTTGCACTGCTTTTGTCCTTCGCCTGATATTGCCCTTGCTCTCCCTTCTCCCCACTCATACTTCCTCTCCTCCTCAGTCACCTCCTCCTCCCACTGACTCATTTCCTTCAAATGTCCCACGCAGCTCTGACTTTAATCATGTTCCTCTGATTTTATGATGAAGCACAGTTCTATGTCCTTCTGATGTTGAATTATTGTATTTATATTATTACATCATAGGAGTTAACAAAGTACCCTGCGCTATGCATCTGTTATTTCATCCCGAAAGACAATGGGGTAATGCAAGTGTATGGCACAGGGGATTTGGGGTCATTACGTGCTGTTTTGTCTGTCTGGTCTGGACTTCAAGTGCTGCAGATTGAGTTAGTCATACTCTTCAATTCGTGGCCAAATGTAGGTCTGGACTGATCCTCACTTTCACTAATACGAAGGTTTCTCTATGCTCATATTTCTGCTAAAGTTTAGTAATAACCACCTATGAGTTTAATCAATTAAAACGAATATATTATATATAAAAATATTTATAAATGATACCTTATGATATTTTATATGTCTAATTTGTATTTGGTGTTTTTACTAATGGGTGTAAACATCTCTTTGCCAATTAGCTTGTATGGCTCCTTCTGCTATTCATTGCACCTGCATACCCTCAGCCCATTTTCCCATGGAAGCAACTGTCTGTGTCTCCATGGTATGCAGGATTTCAGATTAATTTCTTCTTCATTTTAGACATAGCAAATCACTTTCTCAATCTGCTCATCTGCCTATTAATTTTGATAATGGTGCCCTTTTCTGAAGATAATTGATCGCTTTTGTATAGTCATATAAATGCAGTTTTATCTCAAGGTTTATGCTTTAGATGTATTGCTTAAAATATATCACTTATAGAAATTCAAGAAAATATTATTTTACATTTTTGTATTAAGAACATAAATCCATATTTAAAAATTGTATTTTAGTCTATTTAGGTTTCACGTTTTTATTTGTATCTTTACTTTTCTATTTGTATTGAAACTTAAGTGCAGTTTCCCCAACATCATGTTAAACAACTTATTTTTCACCATTTGTTTATGTTACTGACTTCATTATATATTCACTTTTCATACATACATTGATGCTTCCCTGAGCTCTTTTTTCAATTCCATTAGTCTGTTTATTATTTTATGTATATTGTAATGTATTCAAATATAGAATAAACAGTTTAGGGGATGGATAAGAATCAATAATATTTTCCATCTTTCAAAACAATATAAAGATGTCTATAAATTGGACAATAGATCAAATGTTTACTCCATAATGGACAGGGATCTCAAGAATCCATGATAGGTAAGAATATTTCGTAAACTATCCTGAAGCCTATATATAATGATTACAGAGTCTTTTTATCTGACAACTGCTAAAAGGAAGAGAGACAGTGACTATTAGAAATATGTTTATGAGGCACACTAATATTTTAAATAACATGTTATATGGAAAATATGTAGTTATAGAGTCTGGTACTTATGTAATTTGCCAACAGAATGAACAGTTTGTCTGATAAAAATCACGCTATTTTGAAGTACTTTGTCACGTGATTAAAAATCACACATTCTTGGGAGGCCAAGGCAGGTGGGTCACCTGAGGTCAGGAGTTTGAGAGCAGCCTGGCCAACATGATGAAACCTTGTCTCTACCGAAAATACAAAACTTAGCTGGGCATGGTGGAGGGCACCTGTAATCCCAGCTACTCGGGAGTCTGAGGCACGAGGATTGCTTGAATCTGGTGGTGGAGGTTGTAGTGAGCCGAGATAGTGCCATTGCACTCCAGCCTGGGTGACAAGAGCAAAACATCACCTAAAAAAAAAAAAAAAAAAATCAAGATATTCAAAATGCTACTAATATTCTCTCTAATTAGTAATAGAATATTTATTTGTTATATTCTTTGACTGAATTTTGTGTCTTTTTTTTCATAAAATAAATATTCTTTTTACAAACAGAAGAAGAATTATATATTTGAATGGTAACTGGATTCAGGATTTTTGTTTGTTTGTTTGTTTCATGTGAAATGCCATTATGTCAGAGGCAACCCTGCTGAGGCACTTGTACATGTGACCTACACAGGCTTTCAAAGGTCAGTAAAAATTGTGATTGCTTGCAGATTGCTTTGACATTTTTGAACAAGTTCACAAATAAAAATATGCATCTAATCTTGTGTCCTTTGACTGAATATTTTCCCTTTTCCTATTCTCACTTTCCCAATAACATTTTGTTTTTCTGTTACTCTTGTTTGGCTCTTATTTCTCCCTCTAGCCACAATTTTTATCTGAATTTAGGATCCACAACAGCAGTTTACTCTGTGTCTCCTACCATAGTTCTCTCTGTCTCTTTTCTTGATCACTCCTTTTCTCGTAGATTTTCTCAGACTCAGGGGGGAAAAGGGGCAAATAGCCTGCTGAAGGAAGCAATAGAATATTGTTACAGCTCATCAAAAATGGGAATAAAAAAAAGAGAGGGGTACAATTTGCAACATAAAAACAGTTGATCCTACTCTCAAAAAGTTACTCTAGGATGAACTACAAATAGCAGTTCACTATTATGAAGTGGATAGGGGCATGGAGGGAGCGAGGAAAGGAGAGAGAGAGGGAGAATATGATTAAGCCATGATGGGGCCAATCCCTCAGGAAGAACCCTTGAGTATAAACTTCCTACAATGTCTTTCTATAATCTTCAAATTTGAAGGATGACTTGGCAAAATATAAAATCTTTGGCTCATAAATTTATTTCCAGCCTCCTTCTGAAAATGTTGCTAATTTCCATCATGCTTTGATTTTTTGCAATGGAAAAGAAATCTTATACCATCCTGATTTCATTTCATTGTAAATAAGGTGGTATATTTCTTTTGCTGGGAAACCTAGATTACATAAGCTTTACATGGATATTTTCTAATTTTCTAACTTTTAAGATTCTGATTTGAGCTGTTCTTTTACATTTGCAAATGTTCATTTATTAATATTTAATTTTTTGTTGGAGTGTTTTGTAGTCATTTTCTTCTGCTTCATGGTTCATATTTTGGGAAGTATTCTCATCAGCTGAAAAATTTATACTTCATTTTCCATCTCATTTTAAGGTAGCTTACACAAATAATCTGTCATTTCATAGGTGTTTTAACATTCTTAAATCACCTTCTTAGATGTTACTTGACCAGAAGTCACAGGCATTTTTATGGTAGTGGTGAGGTCCTTGGGTGAGTTATTAGATTTTATATTTTAAAAGTGCCCATCCTTTTGGTTCAAGAAGAGCATTGGGAAGGTGTTGGTATGTCCAATGACACCAGGATGCTTTTGTTTCTATGTGATTTTTTTTTTTTTTTTTTTTTTTTTTGAGATGGAGTCTCACTCTGTGCCTAGGCTGGAGTGCAAAGGCACGATCTGGGTCACTGCAACCTTCGCCTCCTGGGTTCAAGCAATTCTCCCACCTCAGCCTCCCAAGTAGCTAGGATGACAGGCATGTGCCACCACTCCTGGCTAATTTTTGTATTTTTAGTAGAGACAGGGTTTCATCATGTTGGCCAGGCTTGTCTTCAACTCCTGACCTCAAGTGATCTGCCTGCATCTGCCTCCCAAAATGCTGAGATTACAGGCATGAGCCACCATGCCTGGCATTTTTCTACGTGATTCTTAAGTTTTATCACCTCCTTTCTTCTGTCCCTTCATCCCCAAGACCCCAAGGGCCACCATCCCATTGAAGCCACTGCTTCTTACCTAGAATCAGTGTTCTCTCAAGACTGCCCACTGACCCTGTGTACTTCTGAGCCCCTTCGATTCCAATTGTTGGTAGTGAGTGCTCTGATCTTCCATGTCTCAGCTCTTCTCACAATATATCCCCTTTCAGTGTGGGACCTGTTCTTTTTTGCATGATTTTATCTAGTCCCATCACCATTAAGAAACAGCTGCATTTTTTTTTTCCTGTGTATTCTTTGTGGAAACACTCTTGTGCACCACATGGAGCTGAACTTGCTTGCCTGAGTATCTTCACAGTGAAGTGTAATTGAAGTTTGGAGTACTCGCATCTCCTACGTATGTTCTCCTCATGGATTTAGAAAAGTTTTATGCACTCTAATGTTTGAGCTATATAATTTTGAAGAATATCTATAGAGACTTTTTTTTTTTTTCAGTTTTCAGTGTCTTGTGGGAATCTCAAGTTCTTTGTAAGTTCTTCTATTCTGAATATCAGAAGATGAAAGAATTTTCTTGTCAAATGAGCATTCTGCAGTATAAGTGATATGCATAGTGTCATAATGGGTTTTCCTATTGTACACATATTCAAGGAGGGTATTTGAAACACCTGACATTGTTCAAGCTTAGTGTTTCCATGGGGAAACATTTGTGGGAACTCATTTCCAAATGCAAATTCACATACTTCAATATCACATCCTTGTAAGTTGCAACATCCAAGCAAACAAGTCTTCCTTTGAAGGTCTGTAACTTGTAACCTAAAAAAGCAGTCAGCTGCTACTAGTCACTGGTAAAAATGTTATACACCACCTAGTGCACTGGTTCTTGAACTTCACTGTATATAGGAAGCCAACCAATAGAGGAAATTATGAAAAATGTGTATTTCCCCACCAGACCTGCAGAAATTCTGATATAGCAGGTATCTGGGTTGAGCCCCAGTATTCTTCACTTTTTATCATTGAAGATCATTATAAGATCTCTGGTTATTCTAGTTGAGAAATACTGTCTCACGCCTTTTGTATTATGTTGTTCCTCACATGTGCTTAGCCTTCCCTCACTGCACTAATTGTTAAAAATTACAGAATATACTTTACTACATTAAACAATAGTTATCCATTCTGACAGATTGACATTCCATGAAGTGGTGTCTGTTTTGTTCCTCAAGATATTCATAGTAAACAACACATTATTTATGTATTGTAGGTGGCCAATACATATTTGTTGAACATGCGAATAATTGAAAATGACAAAAGTGGCCGGGCACGGTGGCTCACACCTGTAATCCCAGCACTTTGGGAGGCCGAGGTGGTCGGATCATGAGATCAGCAGATTGAGACCATCCTGGCTAACACGGTGAAACCCTGTCTCTACTTAAAATTAAAAAAAAATTAGCCGGGTGTGGTGGCTGGCTCCTTGTAGTCCCAGCTACTCGGGAGGCTGAGGCAGGAGAATGGCGTGAACTTGGGAGGTGGAGCTTGCAGTGACAGAGATTACACCACTGCACTCCAGCCTGGGCAACAGAGCGACTCTGTCTCAAACAAACAAACAAAAAAGAAAATGACAAAAGCAACCAGCTGTAGATAATCATTTTTAGGTTATTAAAATTAAATTTGAGTGATTGATATTTTAATGTAACATATAGAGTACATGTATCTATTTTAATGTATACTTCATATGCTATCAATTCAAGGCCATTAAGTTGTCAAACTGCCTATAAGTAGCAACAAAAATTAGAATGTAGAAATAATTATTTTAAGATTTGATTTTTTGTAAATAATTTAAACTTCTTCATTTAAATTAAAAGGAAAATATGCCCAGAGGTATTAAAGCACCTATCTCCCATCACACACACCCCTTCACGTGCTGGCCCACTCAGAATCAGTGAGGGTCAGGGCCCAGGATTCTTTTCTTGGCAACTTGATGCTACTCTAAAGGGAGCTGCCTGTTGAATAAGATAAGTTTAGGTTGATCTTCCAGGGTTTTGCCCTGGTTTAAACTATAATGTCATTGAAATTAATATTCAGACTCCCGAGTCTCCTGCTCTGAACTTTTATTTTCTTGCTCAATTTTTTGTTTTTAAAATTGATATATAATAATTGTACACATGTATGAGATACCTAGTGATGTTTTGATTCATGTAACGTATAGTGATCACGTCAAGATAATTAGCATATCTATTATCTCAAACATTTAATATTTCTTTCTGTTGGGAACATTAAATATCCTTCTTCTAGCTATGCAAAACTGTATGTTATTGCTAACTACAGTCATTCTACAGTGCTATGGAATACTAGAACTTGTCTCACCTGACTTGCTGTCATGTCCTTTTCTGTTGTAGGTGCTGCCCCTCAAGTCCTATATTCAATGACTCTCAAATGTCCTTTTCACTTAATTTATTGGCAACAATCTTTATTTCCAATAGACAAATACTGATTGGCTCTTGTGTTCAAGATTTAAAAAAAAGATTCCAATTATTCTTTCATTGTGGATTGCTATAATTTAATGTAAAAAATTTATAGTTGCCATATCCATTTCTGATCATCCACCATGTTTAGAAACTTTACTGAATACATCACAAACGTTACCCCATGTCTTCCTCAATGTAGTTCTGCAGCAAATATGGAACCACCTACAATACATAGATGACGTCATTGCAATTCAGGCAGCACTTGCATTAAGAGTCTGCAAACTGACATTTGTAATTTCATAAACTACTCAACTTGTAAATTGTTCCTCTAAAAGTTATATTACACAAAGGAGAGCACATTTGCCTCAGAAGCGAATATTAAGCTTCAGGTAAGTGTCAGAACTATCTTCCTTTTATTTATTTCTTTATTACCTGAGAAATTTATAGCTGGACCTCTCCCAGTTTACGTATTGAATCTTATCATTAGTATTTCCTGGGTGATGGACTGTGTATCTAGGCCTCAGGGATCTTTTTTATTCATAAATTCATCTCCTAGAGCCTCATTTGCCTGGAAATAGGTATGTCAAGATGGCAGTTCTTATGAATTTTCCTTACCTAGGATTTAATTAGAGTCCATTGTTCCTTATTCTCCTCTGACATTAGTTACCAGGTCCCTTTCTCAATTCCAGGTTCTGCCAAAACAGAAGCAAGCACACAAAGCAAAGCAAAAGCTCACAAGATCCCTCACAGTCTTGTTCCAGTGCAATGCATATACAAAAAAATGCTCAGCCCATAATGCATTTTAATTATTAAGCCAACATCAACTTTTATTAAATGGTATCTACTCTCCAAGTCTTTAGCATTTCAAAAATCATGGGAACATAAGTTCTCCTGTTGCTATAAAATCAATTAGTATATTATATTCCTTCCCATTCAGAAATATGACTTTTTTGATGTGCTTGCTTCCTTGATGGCTTTTCAAGACATAGAAGAAACTTATTTAACCCTGCCTTACCCAGACCTCTCAAGTAACACTTAACTGAACTTAATTAATTGGTCTTTCTTTCCCTCTTGGTCAGCTGCATCTGTTCCCCCTTTCCTCTCAGCTCTGACCAATGAACACAAATAATATACATGCATTCCCCACAGTGGCCATACCATTAATATGTGTGTATAAATAGCTCATGCTTCATTGTAACTCAGTGTCATGAAAACTTTGCTTAGATGCTTCTGAGTGTTCAAGGCATAGGTCTAGACCAAGTGTGCATTGAGAAATGAAGGAAGAGCAGGGTACTCTGTTGCTACTCTTGGTGATATATGTAATGTGATGTGTAAATCACAGTCACTGCTTGATATGGTTTGCCTGTGCCCCCACAAAAATCTCATCTTGAATTGTAGTTCCCAGAATCTTCATGTTGTGTGGGAGGGACCAGGTAGAGATGATGGAATCATGGTGGAGGTCTCCCCAATCCTATAGTCTTGATAGTAAGTTAGTTCTCACGAGATATGATAGTTTTATAAGGGGCATCACCCTTTGCTCAGCAATCATTCTTCTCCTTGCTGCCATCTTGTGAAGAAAGAGGTATTTGTTTCCCTTCTACTATCATTTTAACTTTCCTGAGTCCTCCTCAGCCATGATGAACTGCAAGTCAAACCTCTTTATCAAAAAAATTACCCCAGTCTTGGACATGTCCTTATTAGCAGCATGAGAATGGACTAATACAGTAAACTGGTACCAGGAGTGGGGTGCTGTTTTAAAGATACCCCAAAATTTGGAAGTTACTTTGGACCTGGGTAACAGGAAGAGATTGGAACAGTTTGGAGGGCTTAGAAGAAGATAGGAAAATGTGGGAAAGTTTGGAACTTCCTAGAGACTTGTTGAATGGCTTTGGCCAAAATACTGATAGTGATATGGACAATGAAGTCCAGATTGAGGTGGTCTTAGGTGGAGATGAGGAACTTTTTTGGAATTGCACTAAAGGTGACTCTTGCTATGTTTTAGCAAAGAGACTGGTGGCATTTTGCCTCTGCCCTCAAGATAAGTGGAACTTTCAACTTGAGAGAGATGATTTAGGGTATCTCGAGGAAGACATTTCTAAACAATAAAATTGTTCAAGAATTTACTTTGGTGTTAAAATCATTCAGTTTTATGTATTCACAAAGATATGGTTTGGAATTGGAATTCATGTTTAAAAGGGAAGCAGAGAATAAAAGTATGGAAAATTTGCAGCCTGATGATGTGATAGAAAAAAAAAAAATGTTCTGAGGAAAAATTCAAGCCAGCTGCAGAAATTTCCATAAGTAAAGAGGAGCCCAATCTTAATCGCCAAGACAATGAGGAAAATGTCTCCAGGGTATGTCAGAGGTCTTTGTTTGAAATGCTTGTTTTTCGGTACTGGAAAGAAATAGTACTTTAACATAAATTTAATTTATTTAGTAAGGCCATTTTTACTTTTTGCAGAAGGGGTACACTTGTCAGCAGTTTTGCCATGAGACTACACTGAACAAAAGAGACAGGGTCATTTATAACCTGACATGTTTACCCTATTGCTGTATCCGGTTTTTATTGGCTGGAACAGGAATTTATATTTTGTATCTGTCTTGATTGGCTAGCAACTAAGAACCTTTAAAAGAGGCAAAGATAGAGGATAATAAAGGAAGGAGGAAGTAACTTGTGGAATGTTGAGAAAGGTAAAAACATTTTTAAATAAGGAAGAGGAACAGGCTCTAACCCAATGCTTACTTGGACTAGTATAAGCATGCCAGGGCAAATATTTAGGCTAAATTGTCGGAGTTCAGAACATAAAGTACACTGGTTTGTTTTCACTATGGCTGGCAGATATTTAAGAATGTTAGCACAGGTCTTTGAATAAATTTTACTTCTAAGAGAAGTTACTATTTATTTTTAACTAGATGGTGAGGAAAGTTTTTTAAGAACCTCTACTTTACTTTTTACATCTTTGGAGCTGTCCTTCCCATCACAGGCCCAGAAGCCTAGCAGAAAAAGAAAAAAATGGTTTAGTGGGCCAGGCCCAGGGCCTTGATGCTTTGTGCAGCCTCGGGACTTGGTGCTCTGCATCCCAGCCATGGCTAAAAGGGGTCAAGATACAGCTTAGTCCATGGCTTCAGAGAGTGCAAGCCTTAAGCCTTGGCAGTTTCCACGTGGTGTTGAGCCCGCAGGTGCATAGCAGTCAAGAATTGAGGTTTGGGAACCTCTGCTTAGATTTCAGAGGATGTATGGAAATGTTTGGATGTTCAGACAGAAGTTTGTTGCAAGGGCAGAGTCCTCAGGGAGAACCTCTGCTAGGGCAATGTGGAAGGAAATTGTGGGGTTGGAACCCCATACAGACTCCCCACTGTGGCACTGCCTAGTGGAACAGTGCGAAGTGGGCCACTGTCCTCCAGAACCCAGAATGGTAGACCCACTGACAGCTTGAACCATGCACCTGGAAAAGCCACAGACACTCAATGCCAGCCCATGAATGCAGCCAGGATGGGGGCTGTACCCTGCGAAATCACAAGGTGAAACTGTTCAAGATCATGGGAGTCCATGCTTGCATCAGCGTGATCTGGATGTAAGACACGGAGTCAAAGGAAATCATTTTGGAGCTTTAAGATTTAATAGCTGCTCTGCTGGATTTTGGATGTGCATGGGGTCTTTAGCCCCTTCAGTTTCGGCCAGTTTTTCCTGTTTGGAACAGGTGTATTTACCCAACGCCTCTACCCCCATGGTATCTAGTAAGTAACTAACTTGCTTTGATTTTACAGACTCATAGGCAGAAGGAACTTGCTGTGTCTCAGATGAGACTTTGGATTTGGACTTTTGGGTTAATGCTGGTATGAGTTAAGACTTTAGGGGATGGTTGGGAAGGCATGATTGTGTTTTGAATTGTGATGACATGAAGATTTGGGAGGGGCCATGGACAGAATGATATGGTTTGGCTGTGTCCCTACCCAAATCTCTTGTCTTGAACTGTGGTTTCCATAATCCCCACATGTCATAGGAGGGACCAGGTGGAGATAATTGGATAAAGGGGGTGCGTCCTCCCATCCTGTTCTCATGATAGAGTTAGTTCTCAGGAGATCCGATTTTTTTAATAAGGGGTTTTTCTCTTTGCTGGGCACTTCTCCTTCCGGACATATGTGAAGAAGGATGTGTTTGCTTCCCTTTTATGACTGTATGTTTCCTAAGTCCTCCTCAGCCAGGCTGAACTGTGAGTCAATTAAACCTATTTCCTTTATAAATTATCCAGTCTTGAGTATGTTTATTAGCAATGTGAGAACACACTGCTCAGCACCTCTAGATGTGAGCACCTTTCCAAATGTTTGAAATGGATCCAAGACCTCCCACTGATTGTACCATCTTACTACTGTGTCTAAATATTTCTATTCCAGAAAGAATGATATATTTTTGTTTCTCCTTGGGGTCAAGATGGAGTGTTCTATCTATACCACCCATCATACAGAACATTGAAGTGCATGTATATTAGTGGTGAGAAGAGAGGTGGCCTGGGGGTGACCTTAAAAAGAAACATATAGAAATAAGTCTAATGCTCTCAAATTCTGGATCTAAAAGGCAACAAAGAGAATCTCAGTGGTTGATGTGTGGGAAGTAGAAAGTGAATGAGTTTGAGATTATATATATATATGCAAATAATATCAAATTATCAGTTTTCTCTAACAAAAGTCTTAATTATGCTTCATGGTTTTAAACATATGCAGTGTATGTAGCTGCTACTTAGAATATAGAAAGCTGGAAGGAATATTGTTTCCGCCCTTACATAAACACAACAAAAACATGCTGGATTGTCTACTAAATTACAACTTTCTTCAACCTACTAGAGTGCTGAAGACAAGAAAACAAACTGAAGAAAAAGAACCTCCGGGGAGATAAGGAGGCAAGCATTTGTGGGAAAAGATACAGCTGATGACAAGAAGTTTGCTAAATTTTGAGTGAATAATTGAGGCCAAGGGTGGGCAAGTGTGACAGTATAGAAACCCTCAGCACCCTTTTCTCACGGATCTCTTGAGAAATCTGGGAACAGGGCGAGATGCAGAAGAAAACTTCCTTTGTGGTGTAAGTGTAAGGGAGAGAACAGTGGTGCCCACAGCAAAGCTTCACTAAGGTCCTTCACTCCTATCGCTCCTATGTACAAAACCAAAAGCTGGTCCAGGAAGGCTTGCCATGGAAAATCGATGGCAGTTGTGGTAAGGGAAGATTGAAGGAGGGAGACAGAGAGGAAGAAAATAAGGAAGAAGTTGCTTTTGGAGAAAGACAAGAAACATCCAGACTGTCAGACATCTTTCTGGCCAGACGTACTGAGAAAAGGGTACCGCACCTACCTAAGACTGTGGTGAACCAAAACATTTCTTGGAAGAAAATAGCTTTTTCCCATCTCTAGTAGTTGTCATTTCAACAAGAATTTCATAGAGAAGCATCCTTTTGAAAGTATGTTCCTGGCACAACTGGCAATATATCATCTCTATGTTCAAGATATAATTCAAGATACAATCAAATATAGGTCAGGATGATTATTTTTGAAATGTATACCAATCAATTGTATTGGAATAAAGACAAATTTCTGTCTTTGATAACCTGGGAATATTTTTTGAGACACGTTGTTTTGGATGTCAAAGAAAGAGAAAAAATGTTAGAGACAGCTATGAGGATGGGACAAGGAACCCAGGCCAAGTTTTCAGGCAGGAATATGAAAGGGGTGATTAACGAATCATTAGCAGACCGACTTGACTAACCCATAAAGGTGAGGGCTGCTTAATGGGCCTGGATGCACATGAGGTGTGGGCACAAACCAGTTTAAAGGTTGGGGATCGATGAGGACAATATTGTGTACGTGCTTATTAAGTAATAGGAAAGTGTCAGTGATGCCTTTGACCAGGGTAGAAAGAGACTGGCAACAGGGGGATTTTCATGAAGCTCTTCTACAAATGCTATCTGTGGGTTTGTTCAAAGCTTGAGCTCAAATAAGGTCATAGATGTGGAAAGGAGGGCACCTGTGTAATGGGGATCTGCTGGAGCATTCACACCCCAACCTGACAGTGTGCAAAACACATTGTGCACTCGCCACAAGAACAGTGGCATGTCGGAGGAATACTCATTCATTTTTTAAATATATTGATTATCCTTCAGAATCATAGTTAGGAAAATGTATGCAGTTCTAATCTTGAGATCTAAAGACTAGAAGAGTAAATGCGAATTGTACTAACATGATATATTTTGCCATAAAAAGATCATTCCACACTCTTCATCTCATGTGAATCATATTAGCCAACATGTTTTTATCAAAACTTCCATTATTATATTATTATTGACATTATTAGCCCAAAGAAACAGAATTTGAAATTGAAAATAATAGCACCAAATGTATGTATTCAAATAATATCATTTACTCAGGTATAGCAAACAGAGGATGAGATTAAAGATCCATGACAAAATAAAGAAAACAGAATTAAGAAATCCTGAAGTACATAAAGTTAGTGTCTTTCCAAGTTTCTAAGAGATTTCAGTCCGAAAAACCTGCAAGTGCAAAGCAACATTGTAAAGATTGCAGTGATGTGGGATCTCTCAAAGCTACCTAGCTGTATTAGGGTTCTCCTGCAAAACAGGAAGATACATATATATATAATGAGATTTGGCTCACCTGATTATGGAGGTCCAGAAGTCCCACAGTTTGCTTTTTGCAAGCTTGGGAGAAGCAGCAAAACAGAAGTGTAATTCAGTTTTAGTCTAAAGACCTGAGAACAGGGGTAAGGTTTATTGGTGTAAGTCATGGAGTCCAAAAGCCGGAGAACAAGGAACACTGATGTCAGAGGGCTGGGGAAGATGAATGTCTCAGCTCAAAAAGAGAGAGCAAAACTTGCCCCTCCTTTATAAGTTTGTTCTATTCTGGCTCTTAATAGATTAGTTAATGTTTACCATCATTGGTGAAGGCAATCTTCTTCACTCAGTCTTCCAATACAAATGCTGATATCTTCCATAATCACCCTCACAGATACATCCAGAGGTAATGTTTTACCTACTCTCTGGATATCCCTTACCCCAGTCAAGTGGACACATACAATTAGCCATCAACGCCATCTATGGGGCCAGAAGAGAAATCAATACAGAAAGATCAGTGTGAGGCCATCAGCTGCAATAAGAAGGGATAAAAGTCATACGCCAAATTATCCCGGTCCCCAAACTATGACCAATGACTCCCTTCTCTCGAGTTGATAATCTACGATATTAGAGAATGTGGTCATGAATAATAATTTATTTGTAACATTTTGAAATGAAGCTAATGTAAGAAAATGGCAAAAGGATACGATGCACTATTAACTCGGACAGAATTATAAGTTATTTTACACTCCAAACTAGTAGCTTCTTCCTCTGTTAATCACATTTTACCTACTGGACACTGACATCATCCAGGAATTCTTAATCCACATTCTGAATCTTTTAGTAGAGACTTTCAAGTAGCAGGATTTCTCATGGTTTAATACTAAAATAATGACATTAAATTAGTAATTTATATACATCACTAAATTAAATTATATATTAAACAGATTATTTGGTCATCAATCCAAGAGAATATTAATGAACTTGGTTAACCATGAGCTCATCCATTAAAGAGGAACACTAGGGCCATTTTCAGACAATTCCAGTCATGCACAGTACATTACATTCTCATGTCCTTAACCAGGGCCATAGAAAAACCAAGAAAAAATATTACTGGATAATTTACTTCTTCTCTACTCCTTTTTTCTTTGGGGACTTTGTTTTCTGTGCTCAATGTAATGGAGTTTATTAAAGTCCTGTTCCAATTTAGATGGAATGCTTATTCTTCCACCCAAATTTTGAGACATTTTCTCCATGGGGATTCATATGTAAGCATCCATTCACCTGCAGCAGTCAAAGAAAACAAAAGAGAAGATGACATTTCTTGTCTTTATTCACTTCACCTCCACCAGTCTCTAGGGGTCGGAGAATCCTATGAGGGAACAGGCCAGGGAGCCAAGATTGCCTGTTTATTCGGTCCCATCCAGCGGCATTTTGTCCCGCAGCAAACAGATTTCTCCCCTCCTTATAAAATATCCTTTCACAAGGGGCAGTTTATTCAGATCTGCTGTGGGATGTATCCAGAACCTAAAGATAAGCATTGTTAATGAAGTCAGCTACATTCTAGTTGCAAAGAGTCTCTTATCTATAATCTTCATGCTGAGCACAAGAGATAGTGAGAATGCACTTTCAACTACGTGCTGTCAATGAGCAGCTGAATTCACCAACACCACAATTACTCCTCCTCCAGATTTTTTGCAACATAACTTAACAAATATTCCTATGATTTACTATAACTTTAGTTGGAGTTATTATTATTATTATTATTATTACTATTATTATTTGAGGACAAAACACCTTATGTGACACAGAGTGGTTTTAATTCCATGCTCTCATAGGCTTTTCTTGTCCTGACCTTGGGAAAGACATAATCTGTCTCTTAGCCCACAGAAAGCTCCATCTCTACGGCAGCTAGAATTTCAAATGACCCCAAGGTTACTACCCACTAGAGGAGACACCTGTGTAATACCTGCCCCTTGAGTGTGAGCAGGTCCACTGAGCAGGATTTTTCTAGGCACCCCTTTCATTAGATTATGTTACATAAGACTCTGTTATAGTAAAGAGTAGTAAATTATCCAGTTGACTTTCAAGAAGTGAGTCTTGTCAGAGGTCCCTGCGGCTAGAATCTGAGAATAGCTTTTAAATTATGAGAGTGATCCCCAGGTACAAACCAGGAAGAAAACATAAATCTCAGTCTTACCACTGCAAGGAAATGAATTCTGCCAACAGCCCAAATAAGCTTGGAAGCAGACCCTGAGTTTCAGATAAGGTCGCAGTGCTCACCAGCATCATAATTTTAGCCTGGTGAGAAACTGAGCAGAGGACCCAACTAACCTGTGCCTGAACTCCTGACCCTCAGAAACTACGGGAAATACGTGTGTATTGCTTTGTTGTTGTTTGTTTGTTTTGTTTGTATGTATGTATGTATGTATATATGTATGTATGTATTTATTTATTTTGAGATGGAGTTTCACTCTTTTTGCCCAGGCTGGAGTGGAATGGCTTGATCTCGGCTCTACCACAACCTCTGCCTCCCATTTTCAAGAGATTCTCCTCCCTCAGCCTCCCAAGTAGCTGGGATTACAGGCATGCACCACACATGACTATTGTTTTAAGCCACTGTATCTGTGGTGATTTATTCTCCAGCAATAGAAAAGCAACACAATCTTCCTGCAACCTCTACTACACTACCTATTGTAGATTCTGGAGAAATATTACCAGTATCTAGAAAAGTGAAATATACACTGTGAATTAGTATTTTTGCAAAAATCAGTGTAACATATATGTCTAAAGTTTGCATAAATCTCAAACACTTAACAATGAGACTTGAGTTCTAATCAATGATAATTTGGTATAAAATGCTGCAATCTAGGTAACATTTATTTTCAAACTTGATGTTTTATATGTATTTTATTTCCTTAGCAGTTGCCTACCAGTTCCAGCTATCTTAAATGTGTTATGTGGTTTCTACTGCTTTACAATTCAACTCATAATATCCCAATTCAAGTAAAGAATAACAAAATCAGCACTATGTATTCTTTTGAAATTCCTGAGCAAATTTAGATGACAGGTATAGAAATTGCATGACTAATTCAGAGGATATGAGATTGAAAAGCCGTATACTAGGTGGCACATACGATATTTCCATCTCATTCAATTCCGAGAGCGTAGCCCTCAGAATCACCTTTTATTAGCAAAACGTTTGAGGACTGATATAAATTTGAATAAGTGGCAAAGCAATTTGTCATAGATCAAAATGCCTTTCCTTCTTTCCTACTACAAGCATTTAAAGCTTTCTTGCATGTTTATGTTCATTAATTTCACTCCATGGGCATACTGTAGCATGATAAAGCACTGGGAAACAAAATACTGTATTGATAAGTACTTTAAAATGCTTCAAATTGAATTATTTGTCTAAATAAGTTTATCTGATTACAAAAGGAAATAAATATTCATTGTGGTTAATGTGGAAAATACAGATAAACAAAATAAAACATCAGGAGTACTTCCAGAACTCAGTTTTAAACATTCTTAGTAATATGGAATGTATCTGCAAAACATTTGAAAATAAATAATTGTTAGGTTAAAAATAAAGACATTTATACTAAAAACAATTCAAAAATAAAATTAAGAAATCATCTTATTCACAATGATAACAAAACAAAGAATATGCTTAAAAATAAGCTTAATCAAAGAGGTGAAAGATTTGTATAATGAAAACTACAAAACTTTAATAAAAGAAATTAATGGAAAGATAGCTTGTGGTTGTGAATTGGGAGATTTAATATCTTTAGCATGTTCATACTAGGCAAAGTGATCTGCAGATTCAGTGCAATCCCTATCAAAATTCAAATGGCATTCTGCTATGGTCTGAATGCTTCTGCACCTTCAAAATGCATATGTTGAAATTCTACCCACAAAGTCTATGGTATTATGAGGTTAGGCTTTTGAGGTGATTAGTCATGAGAACAGAGCCCTCTTGATTGGGATTAGTGCTGTTATAAAGGAGACCCAAGAGAGATACTTACTCCTTTCTGCTATGTAAGGTTAGAGAGAGAAGGTGGCTGTCTATGAGGAAATGTGCTGTCAGCAGACACCAAATCTGCCAGCACCTATTTGACTTCCAGCCTCCAGAACTGTGAGAAATAATTTCTGCTTTTTATAAGACTCCCAGCCTATGTTCCTTTGTTATAATAGCCAGATTAAATAAAAACACAACCTTTACAACAATAAAATAACCTTAACATTTATATGATACCACAAAAGACCCCAAATAGGGAAAACAGACTTGAGAAAGAAGAACAAAGTTGGAGGCATAACACTTCCTGATTGTAAATTATAGTGTAATGCTACAGTAACCAAAAGAGTGTGGCCATGGCAAAAAAGTAGGCATACAGACAAACAGAATAGAATAGAAAGTTCAGAAATAAATCCATGCATATACACTTCAAAAAGGTGCAAAAACACACAATGGGGAAAGGTAGTCTCTTCAGCAAATGGTACTGGGAAAGCTGGTGTTGTGTTTTCTTAAAATTTTCTCATGAGGTCTGTCACTGTTGAGAACTTCTATGAACCATAGCCCAGACAGGACTCCAGGGATTTGGTTCTGGATATTAATAGTGTTCCCATCCTGAGCACTTCTTTATGCTGGTGAGTGACCTAATGCCTTTGTGTTCAACCCATGACCTAGTAACTCCCTGAGAGAAAAGCTGTTTATTCTATCAGACAGCATCATGGCTCTTGTCTCCTCTGTGTCCAGCTTATTCCTACCAAGATAATCACTCTCTAGGAAAGCCCTGGCCAGGAAGAGAGTTTGGTTCAGGTGTGTGGGTCAAGTGAGACACAAAAGAGACCTCGCAGGTCAAAACACAAAAATCACAGAAGCAATTTTAATATTTAGAGATTCTGGAGAGAAGAAGGCAGCATACTTTGTGGGGCCAACTGTCCCAAGGGTGACCGAAACCTGCTTCTGGAATGAGAAACTCCAACTTATATTCAAAATGGATGCTGAGTCAACACAAAATTATAGGAATTCACGACAACTGGCTAAGCACATGCAACAAAACAAAACAAAACAAGAAACCCACCAAAACAATAACTATCTTACAACAATGTATAAAACCAAACTCAAAATAGATGAAAAATTTAAACATAAGACTTAAAACTGCAAAACTCTTGAAAGAAAACATACAGAGAAAGTTTTGTAATATTGGACTTGTCAATTATTTCTTAGATATGACAATAAAAGCACAAATGACAAAAGAAAAACTAGACAAGCAGAAAAACTTCTCCATAGCAAAGGAAACATTCAACACAGTAAAAAGGCAGCCTATAGAATGAAGGAAATACCTGAAAAACCATACATACCATAATGATGATCCTTACACATGGTTTGAAAAAAAAAAAAAAATGGGCAAGAGACTTCAATAGACATTTCTCCAAAGAAGACATTTAAATGGACAACAGGTACTTAAAAAAAGTTCTGTATCACTGATCAGGGAAATGCAAATCAAAATCATACTATTAGGATGACAATTACCAAAGAGACAGAAGTGTTGATGAGCATGTGGAGAAATTAAAATGTATGTACACTATTTGTAGAAATGTAAAAAAGTGCAGCTACTATGAAAAACAGTACAGAATTTTCTTAAATAATTAAAAAACGAATCACTATGTGACCCAGCAATCTCACTTCTGGATATATATTTTAAAAGTTGAAATCAGCATCTCAAAAGATATTTGCACAGTCATGTTCATTGCAGCATTATTCACAATAGCCAAGATATAGAAAAAACCTATGTGTTTGTTGACAGATGAAGGGATTGCAAAAAAAAAAAACTATGGTATATAAATATAAAGGAGTATTATTTAATGTAACAAATAAGACATTCAGCCCTATGTGACAACATGGATGAACTGGAGGACATAATGTGAAGTGAAATTAACCAGTCACTGAAGAACAAATACTTCATCATTCCACTTATATGAGTTATCTTTTATTATTATTATTATTATTATACTTTAAGTTCTAGGGTACATGTGCGCAACGTGCAGGTTTGTTACATATGTATACATGTGCCATGTTGGTGTGCTGCACCCACTAACTCGTCATTTACATTAGGTATATCCCCTAATGCTATCCCTCCCCCCAACCCCCTCCCCACAATAGGCCCTGGTGTGTGATGTACCCCTTTCCGTGTCCAAGTGATCTCATTGTTCAGTTCCCATCTATGAGTGAGAACATGCAGTGTTTGGTTTTCTGTTCTTGTGATAGCTTGCTGAGAATGATGGTTTCCAGCTGCATCCATGTCCCTACAAAGGATACGAACTCATCCTTTTTTATGGCTGCATAGTATTCCATGGTGTATATGTGCCACATTTTCTTAATCCAGTCTGTTACTGATGAATCTTTGGGTTGATTCCAAGTCTTTGCTATTGTGAATAGTGCTGCAATAAACATACGTGTGCATGTGTCTTTATAGCAGCATGATTTATAATCCTTTGGGTATATACCCAGTAATGGGATGGCTGGGTCAAATGGTATTTCTAGTTCTAGCTCCTTGAGGAATCGCCACACTGTTTTCCACAATGGTTGAACTAGTTTACAGTCCCACCAACAGTGTAAAAGTGTTCCTATTTCTCCACATCCTCTCTAGCACCTGTTGTTTCCTGATTTTTTAATGATTGTCATTCTAACTGGTGTGAGATTCAGGGATTCAATTTCTTCCTGGTTTAGTCTTGGGAGAGTGTAAGTGTCCAGGAAATTATCCATTTCTTCTAGATTTTCTAGTTTATTTGCTTAGAGGTGTTTATAGTATTCTCTGATGGTAGTTTGTATGTCTGTGGGGTCAGTGATGATATTCCTTTTATCATTTTTTATTGCATCTATTTGATTCTTCTCTCTTTTCTTCTTTATTAGTCTTGCTGGTTGTCTATCAATTTTGTTGATCTTTTCAAAAAACCAGCTCCTGGATTCATTGATTTTTTTTGGCGGGTTTTTTGTGTCTCTATCTCCTTCAGGTCTGCTCTGATCTTAGTTATTTCTTGCTTTCTGCTAGCTTTTGAATGTGTTTGCTCTTGCTTCTCTAGTTCTTTTAATTGTGATGTTAGGGTGTCAATTTTAGATCTTTCCCGCTTTCTCTTGTGGGCATTTAGTGCTATAAATTTCCTTCTACACACTACTTTAAATGTGTCCCAGAAATTCTGGTATGTTGTATCTTTGTTCTCATTGGTTTCAAAGAACATCTTTATTTCTGCCTTCATTTCGTTATGTACCCAGTAGTCATTCAGGAGTAGTTTGTTCAGTTTTCATGTAGTTGAGCGGTTTTGATTGAGTTTCTTGGTCCTGAGTTCTAGTTTGATTGCACTGTGGTCTGAGAGACAGTTTGTTATAATTTCTGTTCTGTTACATTTGCTGAGGAGTGCTTTACTTCCAACTATGTGGCCAATTTTGGAATAAGTGCAATGTGGTACTGAGACGAATGTATATTCTGTTGATTTGGGGTGGAGAGTTCTGTAGATGTCTATTAGATCTGCTTGGTGCAGAGTTAAGTTCAATTTCTGGATATCCTTGTTAACTTTCTGTCTCGTTGATCTGTCTAATTTGACAGTGGGGTGCTAAAGTCTCCCATTATTATTGTATGGGAGTCTAAGTCTCTTTGTAAGTCTCTAAGGACTTGCTTTATAAATCTTAGTGCTCCTGTATCGGGTGCATATATATTTAGGATAGTTAGCTCTTCCTGATGAATTGATCCCTTTAGCATTATGCAATGGCCTTCTTTGTCTCTTTTGATCTTTGATGGTTTAAAATCTGTTTTATCAGAGACTAGGATTGCAACCCCTGCTTTTTTTTGTTTTCTATTTGCTTGGGAGATCTTCCTCCATTACTTTATTTTGAGCCTATGTGTGTCTCTGCATGTGAGATGGGTTTCCTGAATATAGCAAACTGATGGGTCTTGAATCTTTATCAATTTGCCAGTCTGTGTCTTTTAATTGGACCCTATAGTCCATTTATATTTAAGGTTAATATTGTTATGTGTGAACTTGATTCTGTCATTACGATATTAGCTGGTTATTTTGCTCGTTAGTTGATGCAGTTTCTTCCTGGCATCGATGGTCTTTACATTTTGGCATGTTTTTGCAATGGCTGGTACCGGTTTTTCCTTTCCATGTTTACTGCTTCATTCAGGATCTCTTGTAGGGCAGGACTGGCGGTAACAAAATTTCTAAGCATTTGCTTGTCTGTAAAGGATTTTATTTCTCTTTCACTTTTGAAACTTAGTTTGGCTGGATATGAAACTCTGAGTTTAAAATTCTTTTCTTTAAGAATGTTGAATATTGGCCCCCACTCTCTTCTGGCTTGGAGAATTTCTGCCAAGAGATCTGCTGTTAGTCTGATGGGATTCCCTTTGTGGGTATCCCAACCTTTCTCTCTGGCTGCCCTTAACATTTTTTCCTTCATTTCACCTTTGTTGAATCTGACAATTATGTGTCTTGGAGTTGCTCTTCTGCAGGAGTATCTTTGTGGTGTTCTCTGCATTTCCTGAATTTGAATGTTTGCCTACCTTCCTAGGTTGGGGAAGTTCTCCTGGATGATATCCTGCAGAGTGTTTTCCAACTTGGTTCCATTTTCCCCATCACTTTTAGGCACACCAATCAGATGTAGACTTGGTCTTTTCACATAATCCCATATTTCTTGGAGGTTTGGTCATTTCTTTTTACTCTTTTTTCTCTACACTTCTCTTCATATTTCATTTCATTCATTTGATCTTAAATCACTGTTATTCTTTCTTCTAGTTGATCGAGTCAGTTACTGAAGCTTGTGCATTTGTCACGTAGTTCTCATGTCATAGTTTTCATCTCTATCAGTTCTTTTAAGGTCTTCTCTACATTGATTATTTCACTTATCCATTCATCCATTCTTTTTTCAAGGTTTTTAGTTTCTTTGCGCTAGTTATGTACTTCCTCCTTTAGCTCTGAGAAATTTGATCAACTGAAGCCTCTTCTCCCGACTCGTCAAAGTCATTCTCCGTCCAGCTTTGTTCTGTTGCTGGCGATGAGCTGTGTTCCTTTGGAGGGGGAGATGCACTGTGATTTTTTGAATTTCCAGCTTTTCTGCACTACTTTTTCCCCATCTTTGTGGTTTTATCTGCCTTTAGTCTTTGATGATGGTGACATACGGATGGGGTTTTGGTGTGGGTGTCCTTTCTGTTTGTTAGTTTTCCTTCTAACAGTCAGGACCCTCAGCTGCAGGTGTGTTGGAGTTTGCTTGCGGTCCACTCCACACCCTGTTTGCCTGGGTTTCAGCAGTGGAGGCTGCAGAAGATAGAATATTGCTGAACAGTGAGTGTTGCTGTCTGATTTTTGCTCTGAAAGCTTCGTTTCAGGGGTGTACCTAACTATGTGAGGTGTGTCGGTCTGCACCTATTAGGGGATGTCTCCCAGTTAGGCTACTCAGGGATCAGGGACCCACTTGAGCAGGCAGTCTGTCTGTTCTCAGATCTCAGCCTCCATGCTGGGAGAACCACTGCTGTCTTCGAACTGTCAGCAGGGACTTTTACAGCTGCAGAGGTTTCTGCTGATTTTTGTTTAGCTATGCCCTGTCCCCAGAGGTGGAGTCTACAAGGGCAGGCAGGCCTCCTTGAGCTGTGGTGGGTCCACCTAATTCGATCTCCTTGGTGACTTTGTTTACCTATTTAAGCCTCAGCAGTGGGGGGTGCCCCTCCCCCAGGCTTGCTGCCACCTTGCAGTTAGATCTCAGACTGCTGTGCTAGCAATGAGGGTGGCTCTGTGGGTGTGGGACACTCCGAGCCAGGTGTGGGATATAATCTCCTAGCGTGCCATTTGCTAAGACCCTCTGTAAAGCGCAGTATTAGGGTGGGAGTTACCTGATTTTCCAGGTGTCGTGTGTCTCAATTGCCCTTGGCTAGGAAAAGGAATTCCCTTTCCCCTTGCACTTCCCAGGTGAGGCGATGCCTCACCCTGCTTCAGCTCTCGCTGGTCAGGCTGCACCCATGGACCAGCATCAACTGTCTGACACACCCCAGTGAGATGAACCTGGTACCTCAGTTGAAAACACAGAAATCACCCGTCTTCTGTGTCACTCATGCTGGGAGCTGGAGACTGGAGCTGTTCCTATTCGGCCATCTTGAGTACCCTCGCATGAGTTATCTTTAAAAAAACAAAACAAAAAAAACAAAAAGAACAATTATTTACATTTACATATCTTTGATAATGATAAAATTGAACTTTTTAATATAGAATGACCAGTATTATTGTCCCTTAATGTATTTAATGGCAAATATGTTAAAATGTTTTACTTCTTTCCAGGAGGTACTGATTATTAAATGTGTTAGAATATTTACTATTTTTTTTTTTTTTACCTTTGTAGTGGTTTTAAGTGTTTGCATTTGTGTCAGTGTATGATTTGACATTTAGAAGTTTTAAATATCCAAGTAGTCAAAAGCAATTGACATACTACTTTCTGATTTTGATCTATGGTCTTGTACTTAGAAAAACTTTCTCCATCACTAAGAATATTTTTAAAATCCTTGCATTCCTAGAAAAGTAATCAGCACATAGAAACACTTAAAAGTTCTTCACTTTTCTCTTAGCCAGTAAATTCCATTAATAAACATTTGCAAGAGATTTTGATGAAGGTTCAACTTGCCTCGGTGTTCCTAAGAAAGGGGAAATAAATTACTATTCCACTTTTAATTCTTTACTTCACAACAATAAAGTTCAATTTTTTTAACCTTTAAATCTTTGGTTAATTTGTATTTGAATTCATACATTTTGAAGTAATAAAGTGAGTGTTTTTTTCTCGAAAATATATATTTTTATGTTTTGTTTGTTTAAGGGAAGTTTGGATTATGAATACCCTTTATATTCAGATTCACTAAGTATTTTGGAAGGTCTAATAAACTTATTTTCTATTTATGTTTAATGTATGCTTTCTTAATATTTCCCTTGGATTCTCAATAAATATTTAGGCAAGGGATATCAAAACAATTCCAAATGACCATGTTTCAAATCAAAGAGCTGTTAAGAAGACTTATATCCCCACGTTTCCCCATTTTCTGCAGCGTAGGGGTCCAGTAGGTTACTTAGAGTCATGTTTGTAAGAAACTTTAAAAAGAATGGTGTGTGAGTTCTCTGATTCATTGTTGCATTTAAAATGTTGTTTATTTTATTGTTCATAGTATAATACCCTTCCAAATTTATTTACTCAGTATCACCTATCTAGTCCTTAAAACAGTTTCTAAGGTATAAAAAGCATTCTAGAAATATTTTTAGAAAAACTGATTTTTCTTAGAAATGTGTGAACCTTGATAATTTTACAAAATGTCCATTTGCTAAGAAACATATTTGGGAATAAAAGCCTTTTGGATTGCTACTCAGCTCTTATGCAAGCCTGGAAACCTGAAGCAACCAGCATTTGAAAATATTATAGTATAACTTACTATGTTTCAGTGGGAGTCAAATATCTGTTAAACCAAACCTGAGAAAAGGCTTAATCCCATGGTAATATAAAAAAAATAACAGAAGCTCCAAAGATCTTAAATTTATATCTGTATTATAGAACACACAGGCTATTTTCATAAATGACTTGAAATTTGTTTATGGATTAGAGGAGGCAGGAGTTTTCAGTTCTCTAAGCTATAAACTACTCCTCGTTTTTAATTAGATGTTGCTTGCAATTAAATCAAATGCCAGATATTCACTGAAAAGTCCACATAATACTAGGTGTAAAACTAATCCCTAATTTGAAGCAAAAATTTATGCTGTAAGTTAGAAAATTCTTCCTTACCCAATTAAGATTTGGCATTAAGGAGAATACTTAGCCATGTATGTAATTATGTGAGGTCTTTTGTCACTGGTTCCATGATGTTTCCAAAACTAACTAGGCTCAGATTCAAAAAAACCTGCTTTAAATGAGAGATATATGATTAAATCTCAAAAAATTCAAGTTTAAAATTAATTCATGGCTGGGCATGGTGGCTCATGCCTGTAATCCCAGCACTCTGGGAGGCCGAGGCAGGTGGTTCACCTGAGGTCAGGAGTTTGTGACCAGCCTGACTAACATGGTGAAATGCCATCTCTACTAAATACAAAAAAATTAACCAAGTGTGGTGGCACATGCCTGTAATCTGAGCTAGTTGGGAGGCCAAGACAGGAAAATCACTTGTACCTGGGAGGCGTAGGTTGCAGTGAGCTGAGATCATGCCCTTGCACTCAAGCCTGATCAACAAGTACAAAACTCTATCTCAAAAAAAAAAAAAAAAAAATTCTTTCTGAACAAATCAAATCTGATTATTCAGTTGAGGTTCTCAATTGCCTTTTTTGTTCTGTAGAGACTAGTCTTTAGCAAATAAGAAAGACTAATTCAATTGATATTTTTGAAAAATTACAAGTTCTGGGCCAGGCACGGTGGCTCACACCTGTAATCCTAGCACTTTTGGAGGCCAAAGCGGGCAGATCACATGAGGTCGGGAGTTCGAGATCAGCTGGACCAACACGGTGAAACCCCATCTCTACTAAAAATACAAAATTAGGCTGGTGTGGAGGCACATGCCTATAATCCCAGCTACTCGGGAGGCTGAGGCAGGAGAATTGGTTGAATCGGGAGGCAGAGGTTGCAGTGAGCCAGATTGCACCATTGCACTCTAGCCTGGGCAACAAGAGCAAAAACTCTGACTCAAAAAAAAAAAAAAAAAAGGAAAAGAAAAAAAGAAAAATTTCAAGGCCTGGGCACACAGAATGCTATGAAGAGTACCTAGGAAGAAGCCATGTTTCAGACATCCTGGTCAGGAGACCAGACATGGAAATCACATCAATCACATATGCAAGTCAGTCTTCATTTCCAATCGCTTCTTTTTTCCTGCCAAAGGTTTCATGTACTCTATGTCAGGCCTCTGAGCCCAAGCCAAGCCATTGCACCCCCTGTGACTTGCACATATACACCCAGATGGCCTGAAGTAACTGAGGAATCACAAAAGAAGTGCAAATGCCCTGCCTTAACTGATGACATTCCACCACAAAAGAAGTGAAAATGGCCGCTCCTTGCCTTAAGCGATGATATTATCTTGTGAACTTCCTTTTCCTGGCTCATCCTGGCTCAAATAGCTCCCCCACTGAGCACCCTGTGACTCCCATTCTTGCCCGCTAGAGAACAACCCCTCTTTGACTGTAATTTTCCTTTACCCACCCAAATCCTATAAAACGGCCCCACCCTTATCTCCCTTCGCTGACTCTCTTTTCGGACTCAGCCCACCTGCACCCAGGTAAACAGCCATGTTTGTGTGAGCCATGTTGCTCACACAAAGCCTGTTTGGTGGTCTCTTCACACGGACGTGCATGACACTCTAAGTCTTTGAAAAAAGGTTGTTGCTTCACTGACCTGAATTCTTTTTCATTTATTTATTTATTTATTTATTTATTGAGACAGAGTCTTGCTCTGTTGCCCAGGCTGGAGTGCAGTGGTGAGATGTGGTTTCACCATGTTAGCCAGGATGGTCTCAATCTCCTCGACTGCGGGATCCACCCGCCCCAGCCTCCCAAAGTGCTGGGATTGCAGGCATGAGCCACCACGCCCGGCCTTCACTGACCTAATTTTTAATGCAAACGAAATTGGTTATCAGCATCAATGCTACATCTCATCACTCATGAAGAGAAGAGTTCAAAATGGAAAGAGCATTTACTAGGTGTGTGACTTTGTCAAGAGTCTTAACCACCCTTCATCTCACTCAGCCATTAATTTATACATTGAACAAGTGTGTGTGTGTGTGTGTGTGTGTGTGCACGCACACGCATGCCTCTGTATCAAGGGAGAAGGAGAACCAGCTGTGTCAGGTACCACTGCAGGCTCTGGAGAGGTAAGAGTAAGCTGAGCGCATAAAAATATAGAAACCTCAACCTTCATTGAAGGTGACAGGTGATGGCAACTCCCATGAATGAAGAAAAAAGAAAAAGATAGAAATGACTATGGCAGGATGAGTGATCTTTAGAAGGGTTGTCAGAGGAGGGTCTACTGAGAAGGTAACAAGCAGAGACCTGAGGAGAATAAGAAGCGACAAGCAAACTGGGATCAGAACAGTTCAGGCAGATGAAGCATGTGCTGGAAGCTGGGCTGCAAATGCCTATGTTTAGAAGAAGCAGCCGGGGCACTGGGGCTGAGCTTGTCAGACAAGGGAAGTGTGGCCGGAGTAGGAGAAGAGGATGCTGGTTAAATGGGAAAGGTTCCCTTGTCCCACTTCCAGGGCATACAAGGGGGTGGGGCTCACTTCCTCGGGGCCCCACTGTTCAAACCTCTACGGGAACACACAGACGGGCAGGTTGTGGGGTTCTGACCCCAAGACAGTGTCTAGGGTTGAATGTTTACAGCTGAAGCCCCAGTGGGCATGTTACAGGGTGCTCTTATAGTTTGCCATCTTTTAGTCTGCCTGGTTTGCATTAACCAGGTCAATTAGACCTTCTACCTTGTCGCAAGGACAGAGGACCTTCTGTATCCTGGGTTCTTTCATTGGTGTATCGGAAGAAGCGGATCACATATGGGCTTGGGGAATGAGTGCAAAGTTTTATTGAGTGAAAGTAGCTCTGAGCTGATGTGGAGCCAGAAGGGAAATGGTTTTCTCCTAGAGTTCTGCCACTCGGTGGTCCCTGCTCTTCTCTGACTGCCCCAACCAAACTCTGCCTAGTCCCACCGGTCAATGGCCTGCCATCAGGTGCACCAGAATCTCTAGGTGATCTCTTTTAACTGCCTCCTCCCTCAATGTCTTCTTGCCATCCAGCCGCTTGTGTCTTCTTCTGCTGATCTACTTCGCTGGATGTCCAGCCACCTGTGTGTCTGATCACTAGGGTCTGGAGTTATGATAGGCCCAGGATGGGGCCATGGTGGGCCAGGATGGTCTTGGAAAATGCAAAATTTGCACGTGAAAGCAGGAGTGCCTGTCCTCACCTAGGTCTGTGGGGGTGGAATCCTAGCCAGGGACCCGCCTCTCTCTACTTCCCTTTCCTCCATTTTCGTGTCGTTTAAAGGGACTATGCTCTTCCCTTCCCAGTACTCCTGTATCACTGGAGAGTAACAGGTACTGGATATTCTGGGGCCAATGGATTACAGAAATGTGACTAAGCCTATTTTCCCCTTCTGAAAGGGTTTTTCCACCTTAAGAATGTTACTCTTTTATGACATTAAAATGTCAAAAAATGACAAATGCTGGCAAGGTTGTGGAGAAATGAAAACGGTTATACCCTGTTGGTGGGAGCATACACTAGTTCAACTATTGTGGTAAACAGTGTGGCAATTCCTTAAAGACCAAAAGAACAGAAATACCACTTAGCCAGCAATCCGATTACAGCTGTATGCCCAAAGGAATAGAAATCATTCTATTATAAAGACACATGCATGTGTATGTTCATTCCAGCACTATTCACAAGAGCAAAGACATGGAATCAACCGAAATCCCATCAAAGATAAACTGGATAAAGAAAATGTGGTACAGCTATACCATGCGCTACTATGCAGCCATAAAAAAGAATGACACAATGTCCTTTGCAGGAACATGGATGGAGCTGGAGGCCATTATCCTTAGCAAACTGATGCAGGAACAGAAAAGCAAATACCACATGTTCACATGTTCTCACTTACAAGTGTGAGCTCAATGATGAGAACATGTAGATACACAGAGAAAAACAACACATACTTAGGCCTATTGAAGGGTGGAGGATGGGAGGAGGGAGAAGATCAAGGAAAAAAAAAACAAACAAAACTAATGGGTACTAGGCTTAATTGTTGAGTGATGAAATCATCTGTACAACAAACCCCCATGACACAAGTTTACCTATATAACAAACCCAGACATGTCTGCTTGAACTCAAATTAAAATTTTAGAAAGTCACTCTTTTTAAGGGGGATATGTAAACAATCAATGGATATTTTGTAACTTGTGGTATTTACCAGCTATCTGCCTTAAATCAAATGACTATATAGACACTTGATATCCTATGTGATCTTTCATATGTTAATCCAAAAGAGTAACAACTGAGGTAGTAGCATGTGCAATTGGGATAAATCTGACCACATAAGAGAAGTGACTTCAAATTTCTCTACCAGTGAATATCACTACCAATATATTCTACCCCTTGAAATTTATATAGTAGTGATGTCAGTGTTTAATCATTCTAGCTAGGGAGAATAAAAAAGAACCCAAAGATGTTTGTTAGATATTAAGTATAGGGATCTGGAGTAGGGGCTCACACCTGTAATCTCAGCACTTTGGGAGGCCAAGGTGGCCAGATCACCCGAGGTAAGGAGTTTGAGACAAGCCGGGCCAACATAATGAAGCCCCATCTCTACTAAAAACACAAACATTAGCTGGGCTTGGTGGCGAGTGCCTTTACTCCCAGCTACTCAGAAGGCTGAAGCAGGAGAATCACTTGAACCAGGGAGTTGGAGGTTGTGGTGAGCCGAGATCACGCCACTTCACTCCAGCCTGGCGACGGAGCAAAAATCTGTCAAAAAAAAAAAAAAAAATTAGCCAGGCATGGTGTCATGTGCCTGTAATCCCAGCTACTCAGGCAGCTGAGGCAGGAGAATCACTTGAACCCGGGAGGCGGGGGTGGCAGTGAGTCAAGATTGTGCCACTGCATTCCAGCCTGGGCAACAGAGCAATGCTCTGTGTCAAAAAAAAAAAAAAAAAAAATTAAGTATGGGGAGTATTTTGCTCTGGACTTACTGAATCCAGGAAAGTATTGCCTTTGCCCTTACTGAGTTTGTAATCTAATTCACGCAGGAAAGAGGCATAGAAAACTAACCACACTTCAAGGCTGACTACAATCAGTGTGATGCCATAGAGCCAACATCCCACCAAAGGCAGAAGGGTAAGCACTGCCTTGAAGGCAAGGGAAGACATTGTGGAGTAGGATGTGCCAAGAGAATACTGAAGAACAATTGGGATTCACAGAGAAGCTGACCAGGTAGGAAAGATAATCCAGTTTAAAGAAAAATGTAAACAAAGACAATTCTGGCTTTTCTTCATTGCACTCTTTCCTGTTGTCAAATTGCTGCCTCTTCTTTAGGCTGAAGGCCCTGGTTTTATAAAGGTGATATCTATAGATAATGTTATGCTGATGGGTTAGGCATTAGCTTATTTTACTTGATAACCTATTTAAAGAAGTATAAGCCAGAGAAGTAGTTCTTCTGACAGGATTCAAGGAGGATCCTTTCCTCTGAGCTGCAAGATATACGCCATAAGGATTCTCATGTGGTCTAATACAGAGGGAATTTCCTCCACAGGACATTTCAACATGCTTTTTATATTGGCTATAGAAGGAAGCATCTCCTTGCCTGCTTTCTTCCTGTTCTTCCAAGACCTAGAAGAGTCCTTACAGTTCATGCATTCTGTATCTTACTTTCCTCTGGCTCTCTCCTAGTGGCAAATCCCTTTTCCAAGGGATTTTGAGAAATATAGAGTTATATCTGTAGTATATTGTTTTTTTTAACATAAATCCTAATCTGATTTTAAATAGGAGAGCAGGTACGTATGAAAATGCTGAGATAAAAAGTCTTTCAATAGCGCTAGTGACTCATCAAGCATAAAGAAAGGAAATGCACATTATCCAAACACTTCACAAATATTTATTGAAAATTACCTCAGGATGAATTATCACTTAGGTATTGAGAATGCAATAAAGAACAACAGAGAGTTCCTGTCCTCTCTGTCATATAGTCTAGAAGAGAAGAAGAAATAGCAGATGTTTTCTAGGTATGAAAAAGTAGGTGGTGGAAATTAACGTAGATTTCTAAATGGGCATGGAAGAAGTCTTACATTAAGTCTCCAGAATTAGGAAATGTATTGGTAGAATCCTTACATTGGTTCCTTAATCCATCTTAATGGGGAAGGCCAAATGGAAGCCTCAGATACCACCATTGCCCTGATAGCCTTGATTACATTGACTTGAGGGCATGGTAGAGTTTAGTGCCAATCTGGAAGACCTAAAGAACAAGAGTCGTGAATACTGTCATCTATCCACTCAATTCATAATCTACACTCCAAATCCACGTGGATCCTGGATGATGGCTGAAGGTTACCATAAACCCAGGCAAAAAGTAGCTCAACTGCAGTTTGCATGCCAGATATGGCAACTTTGCTAAATTAAATTAACAAAACCTCAGATACATGATATGTGGTCACTGATCTTTAAAGCTTTCTTTTAGACAGCTAATAGAAATAAAGAAAAAGCCTATTTTTATATGCAACAGGTAAGATACACATTTAGAGTCTTGGTGAATGAGATGGTTTGGTTCTGTGTACCCACACAAATTTCATGTTGGATTGTAATCCCCAATCCCCTTACCCAAGGGACCTGGTAGGAGGTGATTGGACCATGGTGACAGATTTCCCTCTTGCTGTTCTCATGACAATGAATGGGTTCTCCCCACATCTGGTTGTTTGAAAGTATATAGCACTTCCTGCTTCTTGGTCTCTTCCTTCTGCTCTGGCCATGTGAAGACCAGACTCACTTCACTTTTGCTTTCTGCCATGATTGTAAGTCTCAGGAGGCCTCCCCAGAAGCAGAAGCCTATATGTCCTTCAGAACCATGAGCTGATTAATCTTCTTTTCTTTATAAATTACTCATTTTCAGGCATTTCTTATAGCTGTGCAATAATGGACTAAAAAAGAAAATTGGTACCAGAGAAGTGGGGCATTGCTATGAAGTTACCTGAAAATGTGGAAGCAACTTAGGAACTGAGTAATGGGCCAAGGTTGAAACAGTTTGGAGGGCTCAAGAGAAGACAGGAAGATGTAGGAAAGTTTGGAACTTTACAGAGACTTGCTGAGTGGTTGTGACCAAAATTCTGATAGAGATATGGACAATGAATTCCAGGCTGAGGTGGTTTCAGATGGAGATGAAGAACTTCTTGAGAGCTGGGGTAAAGGTCACCCTTGCTATGCTTTAGCAAAGAGGCTGGGGCATTGTGCCCCTGCTCTATATATCTGTGGAACTTTGAATTTGAGAGAGATGATTTAACGTATCAGTCAAAAGAAATTTCTAAGCAGCAAAGCATTCAAGATGTAGCCTGGCTGTTTCTAAAAACCAATGCTCATCTACATAAACAAAGAAATGACCCAAAATCAGAACTTACATTTTAAAATAAAAATAGCATAAAATATTGGAAATTTTGCAGCCTGACCATGTGATAGAAAAGAAAAACAAATTTTCTAGGTAGAAATTCAAGCAACCTACAGAAATGTGTATAAATAAAGAGGAGCTAAATGTTAATAGCCAAGACAATGGGGAACATGCCTCCAAGGCATTTCAGAGACCTTCATGGCAGCCCCTTCCATCACAGGCCCAGAGGCCTAGGAAGAAGGAATGGTTTTGAGGGCCAGGTCCAGTGCGCTGCTGCTCTTTGCAGCCTCAGGACAGGGCCCCCTGCGTCTCAGCTGCTCCAGCTCCAGCCATGGCTTAAGGACTCCAGATATATCTCAGACTGCTGCTCCAGAGAGTGCATGCTGGAAGCTGCCAAGTCTTCCAGATGGTGTTAGGCCTGCAGGTGTGCAAGGAAAAGAGTTGAGGCTTGGAAGCCTCCATCTAGATTTCACAGGGTGTTTGAAAATGCCTGGATGTGCAGCCAGAAGTCTGCTGCAGGGACAGAGCCCCCATAGAGAACCTCTAATAGAGGAGTGCCAAAGGGAAAGGTGAGGTTGGAACCCCTACACAGAGTCCCTAATGGGTCACTGCCTAATGGAGCAGAGAGAAGAAGGCCACCATTCTGTAGACCCAAGCATGGTAGATCCACCGACAGCTTGCACTGTGCATCTGGAAAAGCCACTCAATGCCTCGGCCCATTACTCAGTTTCTAAATTTCTTCCACATTTTCAGGTATCTTTATAGCAATGTTCTGCTTCTCTGGTACTAATTTTCTTTATTAGTCCATTAATAAAGCAGTGGAGCTGCCCAAGGCCTTGGGAGCCCACCCATTGTGTCAGTATGGCCTGGATTTTAGACCGGGAGTCAAAGGAGATTATTTTGGAACTTTATGATTTAGTGACTTCCCTGCTGGGATTCAGACTTGCATGAAGCCTGCAGCCCGTTTGCTCTGGCCTATTTCTCCCTTTTGGAATGAAAGCATATACCTAATGCCTGTACCTCCCTTGTATCTTGGAAGTAACTAACTTGTTTTTGATTTTACAGGCTCATAGGTGGAAGGAATTTGCATTGTCTCAGATGAGATTTTGAACTCTGACTTTTGAGGTAAGCTGGGAGGAGTTAAGACTTTGGGGAACACTTGAGAAGGCATGATTTTGTTTTGAAATGTGAGAAGGATATGAGATTTGGGAGGGGCCAGGAGTGGGATAATATTGTTTGGCTCTGTGTCTCCACCAAAATCTCATGTTGAATAGTAATTCCTAATATTGGGAGAGGGACCTGGTAGGAGGTGATTGGATCATAGGGGCAGATTTCCACTTTGCTGTTCTCACGGGAGTGAGTGAATTCTCATGAGATTTGGTTGTTTAAAAGTGTGTAGCATTTCCTCCTTTGCTCTCTCTTCCTCCCGCTCTGGCCATGTGAAGACCAGGCCTGCTTCCCCTTCACCTTCCCAATGACTGTACCTTTCCTGAGACCTCCCCAGAAGCAGAAACCTGTATAACCTGGAGAACCATGAGCCAATTAAACTTCTTTTCTTTATAAATTACTAATTTTCAGGTAGTTCTTTATAGCAGCTCGAGGATGAACTAATACAACCAAGTACTGTGCTAACATACTTCCTCCCTATCTTAATATAATTAATGAGAGAGAGATTATCTGAAAAAAAATAGAGAACATCACAGTGGTGATGAAAGAAAAACTATAGCTGAATTAAATTTAAAGGAGTTTGACTGAGCAATGAACAATTTGCAAGTTGGGCAGCCTCCAGAATCACAGCAGATTCACAGAGACTCCAAAGGGGTCTCCTGGTCAGAACAAATGTATAGACAAAAAAGGCAAAGTGACATAAAGGAATCAGAAGTGAGGTACAGAAACAATGAGATTGGTTACAGCTCGGTGTTGGCCTTATTTGAAGGCAGTTTGAACATTCAGCAGTCTATGAGTGGTTGAAGTATGGCCGCTGGAATTGGCCAACACCCAGCTATTGTTACAGGTGCATATACTACTAAGTTAGGTTTTTAACTTTGTCTACAAGCTAGGTTACAGTTCATCCATAAGGACTCACATTATAGTACAGAGTCCTTCTCAAGCCATATTTAGTTTAACACTGGTAAATTGTAAATTTTAACTGATTATACAAAACTATTGATGTTGTTCATACTGTTCCAGCTTTGGTCCTTGGGAGTGACAGAGCAGGAGCATTGCCATCTTGGACAAGCACCACCATTTTAAAGTTCACCTTGATCAAAAACCACCTAAATCCAAAGGGCATCAGCCTAATGGCTAAGGTCAGCATGACCGTAAACCACAAATGACATTTCCAACCAGAAACATTCCAATTATAACATAAACCCCTTCCCTACCAGAGAGATGTCAGCCCCAAGAAAACCTCCACTCTGACCAGAGACATTCGAACCCTCAATAAACTTTTCCCCAACACAGAAACATTCCAAGCCTGTGATAAGTTCTCTTGTCCTGAACCCCTAAATACTCTTAGTCTGTAAGAAAGAATGCTCCTGACCAAAATCAGCCTGAAGCCTCTCTCAGGTTGATTCTCCAAAATAAACCTGTCTTTGACTTTTGAGCCACTTTTCGTGTTTCTTTCCTCTTTCTTTAACTCTTACAGGGAACGCTGTCAGTTAGCTCTTCTCTCTTTTTCACATACCCTCATAATTCTGTTGTTTTTGAGTACTGTCTTACTTTCTGGCAGGACAAGATACACCAGGATCAACTTTTATATTGCTCCCTTAGTCCTAGAATCAACTATTTTTCCAAGGAAGCTGGTTATACTTATTGGAGATGGGTTTTAGGAAAACAAGACCCTGCAGTGAGCTTTCTCTTTGTTGCTGGGGTGATGTTGCTCCTTAGGCCATCACATCAGACAGAGCAAGGACATATCCATGTGTATACACAGCCAGGTATGTACACATAGCTATAAATACCCATCTGTATCTGTATTAAACTAATGTCAGGACCCAGAGGAAACTTTCCATCTGCCCTCTGAAGGTTCTCTGAAAGTTAACTGGCAAAATGGATTAATAGGAGAAAGGGGATATACATTTATTAACATTGGAGGGAAGGGGGGAATCACTCCCCCCTGCATAAAGCTTTATACACTCCTTACACAGGACAGGGAGGAGATGGGAAATGTAGACTATTTTTTTTGAGGGGTAGTGGCAGTAAATGATTATCAGGGAGAAGAAATGGACCAGGGAAACACAAATGAACTTGTAAATGATCCTTTTTGGAGTTTGAATGAGCCTCAGAAGCAGGCATTATCTTGTGGAAAAGTCTATCCAGGTGTGGTTGAATTCTTCGGTCTTCTTTTCTGAAATAGATAATGAGATTTCAGGGAAGGGATAGAAAGCAATTTTCTTTCTTTTGGTAAAAAGTTTTCGTGGTCAGATAAGGAAATTCCAGAGTGAGGCTGTTTGGGAGAAGCATGGTGATTAAGAAACCTCTGAGGCTTATTCCTGAGGCCTTTCTATTTCCAAAAGCACTCAGCCTGCCAAGCATCATATTTTGGGAAATAATTTTCTGCACCCCAAAACTAAACATGAGGTGATATTAATATCTGCAGCATTAATGCATTGTAACCACCCAATGGGTAAACCTTGCCTGCTGCCTAAACAGAGCTGATTTATGAAGACAGGGGAACTGCAATCGAGAAAGAGTAATTCATGCAGAGCCAGCTCTGTTGGAGACCAGAGTTTTATTATTACTCACATCAGTGTCCCCTAGCATTCAGGGATCGGTTTTTAAGGACAACTTGATGGATCAGGGGAAGCCAGTGAGGCAGGAGTGCTGATTGATTAGGTGGAAGATGAAATCATAGGGAATTGAAGCTGTCTTCTTGTGCTGAGTCAGTTCCTGGGTGGGAGGCCACAAGATCAGATAAGCCAGTTAATCCACCTGGGTGTTACCAGCTGATCTATCAGTGCAGGGTCTGCAAAATATTTCAAGTGCTGATCTTAGGAGCAATTTAGGGAGGGTCAGAATCTTGTATCCTCCAGCTGCATGACCCCTAAACCATAATTTCTAATCTTGTGGCTAATGTTAGTCCTATAAAGGCAGCCTAGTCCTCAGGCAAGAAGGAAGTTTGTTTTGGGAAAGGGCTGTTATCGCCTTTATTTTAAAATATAAACTATAAACTAAGTTCCTCCCAAAGTTAGTTCTGTCTATGCCCAGGGATGAGCAAGGACAGCTTGAAAGTTAGAAGCAAGATGGATTCAGTTAAGTTAGATCTCTTTCACTGTCTCAGTTATAATTTTGCAAAGATGGTTTCAGCATCACCACATGACCATCCTGTCCTTCTCTCCTTGCTTTTCTGAAAACTGCCACTCCATCAGTGAGAAACCAGGCTCCTATCATCCAGCACTAACTGTAATTGCTCAATCCCAGTAGACATGTTTCATTATTTCAGAATTATTAACATGTAACCCTTTGAGAAGCAATGTTATCAACTAGATAAGAGTGACTTGTCTTTAGTTTTCCAGACTCCATTCATTTTCCAAATCCCTGAGAGCCGTACCTTTTGATCTCACTCAGTTCTGTGAGGTTATTTCATCTTTTTTTTTTTTTTTCGGTGTATTTTGTCACAGTGAACATTTTATGCTGAGATTCCCTGACCTATATGATTGATTTTTTTCTCACATTAAATTAAGTCTTTGTTTTGTAACAAGTTTTCAACAAGATATGTCACAGAAACATATTTATATTTTGGGGTAAAATATTTCTATTTCTTTCAGGGCATGCTATCTGTCATTTGATGCAATCTAGAGTTGGGTTTGTATTTATTTTATTGCTAAAAAGTGTTCTCTCAGCATTAAGACCGTTGTTTAATGTTAATGCAGGTAAGTTGTGCTGAATTCCAAAGGGAGAAGAGTATAATGAGGCATGTATCACCTCTTCCTTCCCATCATGGCCTGAAATAGTTTGTTAGGTTAACTATAAAATGCCCTTAGCTGACAGGAAGATCCATTCAGTTGACTGAGCGGCACAGGATTGTATTTTTGGTTTACAGAATCATACTATATGTAAGCTTTTGACCTGGCTATTTCATTTGGAAATATGCCTTTAAGATTCCCCCATGTCTTTATGATTAATGATTCTTTTTCTATCTATGAATAGTTTTCAATTATGTGAATGTACCATAATCTATCCATTTATCTATTGAAAGATAACTTGTTTTTTTCCCACTGTTCAATAATGTGAATACAGCAGCTACAATGTTATATTCAGGTTTTATGTAAATGTAAGTGTTTTAATAACTTAAGTAAATACTTCAAGTAGTTACTAGGTCACATGATAAAATTATGTTTAACGTTGTCATATACTGTCAAACTGTCTTCCTAAGTGGCTGTATCATTTTGCCTTTCCACCAGCAATAAACGAGAGTTCCTGTTACTCCACATCCTTGCCAGAATTTGACTATGTCTATATTTTAGACATTAGCCATTGTAATAGTTATGCACTGGTATTTTGTTTTAATCTGCACTTCCCAAATAGCATAAAATGTTAAACAGCTTTCCATATGTTTATTTTATATCTGTATTGCTTTTTTGGCAAGGCATCTTTTGCACATTTTTTATTGGGTTGTTATTTTCCTTATACTTGATTTTTATGATTTTTTTTGTGTATTTTGTATACAAGTCACTTATCAGATGTATGTTTTGCAAATATTTTCCCTCATTCTGTGACTTGTCTTTTAATTCTCTTACCTGTGTCTTTCACACAGCAGAATATTTTAATTTTAATAAAATCCAATTTATAATTTTTTTTCCTTAGTGATGCTGAAGCACATTACCTCACCCAAAGTCATATAAATGTTTTTCTTATTATTTCTTCTGGAAGTGTTATACTTTTCAGTTTTCCACTTATGTCTCTGGTCCATTTTAAAATAATTTTGAAGTAATGTATAATCTCTAGGTCTAAGTGATGTTGTTCTTGTCTCCTCTTCCTCCTCTTCCTCCTCCTCCTCCTCCACCTCCTCCTCCTCCACCTCCTCCTTCCTCCTCCTTCTTCCTCCACCTCCTCTTTTTCCCCTCCTCCTCCTCCTCTGCCGCCTTCTTCTCCTTCTTCTTCTCCTTCTCCTCCTCCTCCTTCTTCTTCTCCCCTTCTTCTTCTTCTTCTTCTTCTTCTTCTTCTTCTTCTTCTTCTCTTCTTCTTCTCTCTTCTTCTTCTTCTTCTTCTTCTTCTTCTTCTTCTCTTCCTCCTCCTCCCCCTCCTCCTCCTCCTCCTCTATGAATTTGACTATTCTAGGTATCTCATATGTTTTAGTCTATTTAGCATTGCTATAAGGGAATACCTAGGACTAAGTAATTTATTTTTTTAAAATTTATTTAGCTTATGATTCTGCCAGCTATACAAGAAGCAAGGCACCAGTCTATGCTTCTTGTGAGGTCTTTAGGCTGCTTCCACTAATGGTGAAAAAGAGAGACTAGTGTGTAGAGACCACATCATGAAAGAAGAAAGCAAAAAGGGAGAAATGGGAGGTGCAAGACTCTTTTTAACAACCAGTTCTTACGGGAACTAATAGAGTAAGAACTCATTAATTAACATGAGGGTGGCACCAAGCTATCCATGAAAGACCACCCCCGTGACCCAAATATGTCCCATTAGACCCAACCTCTAACATCAGGGCTCAAATTGCAACATGAAATCTGGAAGAGTCAAACAAACCAAACTATAATATCATATGAATGGAATTGTATAGTATGTGTCTCTTTGTTACTTATTTCATTTAGTATACTGTCCTCAAGTTTCATACAAGCTACAGAATGCATCATAATTTTCTTTTTTTAGTGGTACTATTCCTATAGATATAGATATTCTGTTTAGCCATCCATCCAATAATGGACATTTGCATAGATTCTATGATTTGGCTATTGTGAATAATGTTGTTATGAACATGGGCGTATGTACAAATATGTTTTCAAGACTTCAGTTTTTTTTGGATATACACTCATAGTTAAAACTTATTCATCATGGGATAATTCTATTTTTAATTTGTTGAAAAGTTGTCATACTATTTTCCAAAGCAGCCTCACCATTTTACATTCTTACACACAGTAGACAAGGGTCTCTAGGTAAAGACGCTTGTATTATTAAAAACACACTATGTTAGCAGGTAAATGCCTAAAATACATATTTGGCCTGTTAAAATGTGTTTCTTGCTCATGTCATGGCTGAATTAAAATAATCAGGGTTGGCTGGATTTCAGCTTCCAACATTATTCTGCTTTCCACTTCATTATTTTCAGGGTTTTTTTTTTTTTTTTAGTAGTCACCGTGATGGGTGTGAAGTTATATCTCAATGTGCTTTTGATTGCATTGTACTTATTATGAATTATTTTGAACATCTTTTCAGATATTTAGTGGCTATTTGCATGTTTTCTGAAATGTCTATTTAAATCATTGGCCCAATTTCAATTGGGTTCCTTTATTTTTGTTGCACTGTAAATGTTTTAAAAATATTCTGCATATTAACACTCATCGGATATATGACTTGAAAATATTTTCTCTTATTCTGTTGGTTGCATTTTCACTTGCTCGATTGTATCTTTTAATGCACAGAAGTTTTAAATTTTACTGTAGTGCACTTTATCTATTTACATTTTTGTTGCTTGTGCTTTTGGTGTCATGTCAAAGAAATTTCGCCAATTCAAGTTGTAAAACTTTTCTTCTTTGTTTTCCTTGAGTGTTTCATAGTTTTAGGTCTTATGCTTGTCTTTGATCCCTTTTAAATTTATTTGTGTATATTGTGTAAGTTAAGCATCTAACTTCATTTTTGTGTGTGTAGATTTCTAATTTTGCCTACACCATTTGTTAAAGGCTGTCCTTTCCTATTTCAATTTTGTGTGTGTGTGTGTGTGTGAGACAGGGTCTCACTCTGTCACTCAGGGTGGAGTATAGTGGTGTAATCATGGCTCACTGCAGCCTTGACCTCCCAGTCTCAGGCAATCCTACTATCTTAGCCTCCTGAGTAGCTGGGACCACAGGTATGCACCACCGCACCCAGCATTTTGCTGTTTTTAATTTTTGTGTAGAGATGGGGGAATCTCCACATGTTGCCCAGACTGGTGTCCTTACCCACCCAATGAGCTTTGCAATTTGTTTAAAATCACTCTTCACCATTGATTGCTATGTTGTTGTCAGCTTGACATATGTGGCCTTTATTATGTTGAGGTAGTTTCTTTCTATTCCTAGTATGTGGTGTCTTTTTATCAAGAAAAGTGTGTTGATTTTTTGTCATATGCTTTTTCTGATCAATTGAGCTAATCATATTTTTTTTAACAGAATGTTGTTCATTCTGCCAATATACTGTATTAAGTTCATTGTCTTTTATATGTTGAAGTATCTTTGCATTTCAGGAATAAATTCTACTTGGTCATAGTGTAGAATTCTTGTAATGAGCTGTCGAATTCTGTTTGCTAGCATCTTGTTGAATATTTTTACATCAGTATTCATCAGAAATATATCTTTGTTTATATTATAAAGCTTTAATTATCCAGAGTGTAAAAAATGGAAAACATCTATTAATTTTAATAGTGTTTCTCCTACTTTAAAAAGACAAAAATTAGAAAATAAGACGGTCACAGTTCTACCCAAAATCCAATCCTGAGTGCTTACAGTTAACTCAGCAAGTATTTAAGTACCTATGGCTTACTACTTGAGGGAATCTAATATTGCTACCACTCTCCTTCACAAGTTAACTCCAAAACCCACAATATACGAAACCTACCTCATGTTTGCTTCATGTCTCCTGGGAATGCTTTGCCTGTTTCCGTTTCCCTGTTTTCATTTGTGCCCTTTTCATACTCATCTTTTCCCACCGTATCTAATATTCCACATCATTTCAGATCCAGCTGATACATGAGCCAACAAAGGACTCTCCTCTGATCCTTGGGTGCATCAGTGCTTTCAGTGTAGGAATGCTTTGTATTCTCTCCAAATCCCAGTTGTTGCCAGGGATACAGAACTTATATAGCCATGAGGTCAATTTCAATATAATTTTTCTTCAATTGATAAAAATGTTTCTTTTCCATAACTTTTCTTCCTTTTTGTCTTCTGCAATTAAAAAGATTTAGCTCTTTTTTTTTTTTTTAACCACTGATTCATTCAAAAACTTTGAAGGTTATTATAGATGTCTTAAGTTACTATTTTCCAAACTAAATACAACTAAATACATTCATTTTACTTTATGACATGATTTATAGACTCTTCCAAACCTGGTCACCAGCTTTTTGATGTACTATAATTACGTTCATCTGGTGTAATAAAATAGTATAGACCTTTTGTGTTGAAGTGATTAAATGGAGAAATATATCAAGTTCATGAATGGGAAAACTTGATTCTATAAAAATGTCAAATTCATTCACATTCATATAAAATCTTAATAAAATTATAATCTCACTTTAAGATTTTAAAATTAATAGAAACGAATAAATGCCCAAGGAAAACACAATGATATTTTTAAAGGATAGATGAACGTATACAGCCAAATATTATTACAATATCATAATTAAAATAATTTCTTGTAGCTCAGAAATAGACATTGTGTAATCATACATGTGTTTTTGTATAATGTTATATACATATTTTTATACATTAATATGAGTAAAAGGTATACAAAATTAATGACCAAAGGAAATATTCCTCCATATATGGTGTTAGAATATTTACTACTTATTTGAAAAATATAATTTGATTCATAACTCATCCCATTTAGATAAATAAATTTCAGAGTACATAGAGACCTAAGTATAAAAAAGAAACTATCCTAGGAAAGCCTAATTATAGAAGGCCAGTCCTTTGGCTTGTGTCCTTGAATCTACGCCTTCTGAAGGTTACATGGACACTGTTACTGCAATTAAACTCTTCTCTCCTACTGGATTATTGCCGTGATTATCAAACTGCATCTCAGATTCTACATATTTAATCCCTTCCCTTGAGTCTTCAATTCTACCGCTGCCTCATTCTTTTCTGCCACTTGAAGCATAACATCTTCAAAAGTTTTCTATGCCCTTGCCTTCAATTCTGCAGCATCCTTCAACTCATTTTAATCATATTTCATTTCATTTTTTTACTTTGAATCTATTTTTTAAATATAGGTCATTATTACCCTATAGCCTGCCACAGACTTTGAACAGACTCTGACCTAATTGCAATCAGTTTTGCAGCAACATTGGACATTTGCTTTATCTCTTCTGTACTTTTTCATAACCCTACATTCTCCTAGTTTTCCTCTGAATATTCTATCAGGACCTCCCTCCTGAGAACTTTAAATTTGACATACCCCTGAACTTTTTGCTTTCACTTGTATTCTTTCCTCACTCAGACACAAATGACAAATTGAATGATTAATGCTGTACTGAAGAAGCTGAGGTATATACCCAGCATTGAGGGTGAAATTGAACCATTCAAGAACATGTTCAATGCTGAATGCTATCTATGTCCAGGTGTGTACCTGAACTGAAATAGGGTGTATATATATATATATATATATATTTTTTTTTTTTTTCATTATGCTTTAAGTTCTGGGATACATGTGCAGAATGTGCAGGTTTCTTACATTGGTATACATGTGCCATGGTGATGTGCTGCACTCGTCAACCCATCATCTACATTAGATATTTCTCCTAATGCTATCACCCAATGATAGGCCCTGGTGTGTGATGTTCCCTTCCCTGTGTTCATGTGTTCTCATTGTTCAACTCCCACTTATGAGTGCGAACATGTGGTGTTTGGTTTTCTGTTCCTGTGTTAGTTTGCTGAGTATGATAGTTTCCAGTTTCATCCATGTCCCTGCAAAGGACACGAACTCATCCTCTTTTATGGCTGCATAGTATTCCATCGTGTATATGTGCCACATTTTCTTTATCGAGTCTATCATAGATGGGCATTTGGAAGTCTTTGCTATTGTAAACAGTCCCACAATAAACATGTAGTAGAATAATTTATAATCCTTTGGGTATACACCCAGTAATGGGATTGCTAGGTCAAATGATATTTCTGATTCTAGATCCTTAAGGAATCTCCACACTGTCCTCCACAATGGTTGAACTAATTTACACTCCAACCAACAGTGTAAAAGTGTTCCTATTTCTCCACATCCTCTCCAGCATCTGTTGTTTCCTGACTTTTTAATGATCATCAATCTAACTGCCGTGAGATGGTATCTCATTGTGGTTTTAATTTGCATTCCTCTAATGATCAGTGATGATGAGCTTTTTTTATATGTTTATTGACCACATAAATGTTTTCTTTTGAGAAATATATGTTCATATCCTTTGCCCACTTTTTGATGGGGTTTTTTTTTCTTGTAAATTTGTTTAAGTTCCTTGTAGATTCTGCATATTTGCCCTTTGTCAGATAGATAAGTTGCAAAATGTTTCTCCCATTCTGAGGGTTGTCTGTTTACCTTGATGGTAGTTTCTTTTGCTGTGCAGAAGTTCTTTAGTTTAATTAGATCCATTTGTCAATTTGGCTTTTGTTGCCATTGCTTTTGGTGTTTTAGACATGAAGTCTTTGCCCATGCCTCTGTCCTGAATGGCATTGCCGAGGTTTTCTGCTAAGGTTTTTATGGTTTTAGGCCCTGCGTTTGATTGAATGTGTCTCAATATAATAAGAGCTATTTATGGCAAACTCATAGTCAATATCATACTGAATGGGCAAAAGCTGGAAGCATTCCCTTTGAAAACTGGCACAAGACAAGGATGCCCTCTCTCAGCACTCCAATTCCACATATTATTGGAAGTTCTGGCTAGCTCAATCTAGCAAGAGAAAGAAACAAAGGGTATTCAAATAGGAGAGAGGAAGTCAAATTTTCTCTGCTTGGAGATGACATAACTGTATGTTTAGAAAACTCCTCCATCTCAACCCAAATCTCCTTAACCTGATAAGCAACTTCAGCAAACTCTCAGGATAAAAAGTCAATGTGCAAGAATCACAATCATTCCTATACACCAATAATAGAAAAACAGAGAGCCAAATCATGAGTGAACTCCCATTCACAATTACTACAAAAAGAATAAAATACCTAGGAAAACAACTTACAAGGGATGTGAAGGACCTCTTCAGGGACAACTACAAACCAGTGCTCAAGGAAATAAGAAAGGACACAAACAAATGGAAAAGCATTCCATGCTCATGGCTAGGAATAATCAATATCGTGAAAATGGCCATACTGCCCAAAGTAATTTATAGATTCAAAGCTATCCCCATCAACCTGCCACTGACTTTCTTCACAGAATTGGAAAAAAAAAAATCTACTTTACATTTCATATGGAACCACAAAAGAGCCTGTATACCCAAGACAATCCTAAGCAAAAAGAACAAAGCTGGAGGCATCATGCTGCCTGACTTCCAACTACACTACAAGGTTACAGTAACAAAAACAGTATGGTACTCATAGCAAAACAGGTCTAGAGATCAATGGAACAGAACAGAGGCCTCAGAAATAACCCCATACATCTAAAACCATCTGATCTTTGACAAAATCTGACAAAAACAAGCAATGGGGAAAGGATTCCCTATGGTGTTGGGAAAACTGGCTAGCCATATGCAGAAAACTGAAACTAGATCCCTTCCTTACACCTTATACAAACATTAACTCAAGATGGATTAAACACTTAGAAATAGGCCATATTTTTAATGCCATTGTTAAAGTGCTTCTCAACTGTCAGGCATTGTACTACAGTAATTTTCTCTTTAGGAATGTGGTATAAAATTATCACTTTTTAATATTTGCTCTATTATTGAGGTGTTCTTTGAGTAAGATCAGATTTTCCTAAATAATCCAGAAGATTCCATAAGCCTACGACTTCTCTTCTGTAGCTTACTGTTGGTAGCTTAGTTTTTTAACCATAAATTTAAATGCATAATTGACTCATTTTAAAACTGTGGTGAAACAGTTTAACAATGGCATAGCCAGGCATTTTCCATACAAAACAATCAGGATCCTCAAGACTAGCCTGTATTTTCCACCTTCTTCCTTCTGTATGTTTATATTACTCCAATGATGGTAAGCATTTTCAACCACTCTGTTTTATACATGTTCCCTTTCATAATCTCTTATATATAGGTCTTCTAGAATAGTAGGCTATAGCACAAGTTTATCAGACATTGTAATTATGCCACAATTGTTACTTGGTCTTTCATATCTCTCTTAGAATTCCAGAAGAGGGAGAGAAGTTTAAATAGTACAGACCATTCTCTTTTCATATAAATTAAGTCACATGCTCCCATAATTTCATTCTAAGTTATTTTATGTATGTACACGTTCTTCCAAGATGGTCTCATTCTGTCCCATTGTTTTAAGTATTACATGTATACCTCAGGCCTCCTACTTGAAACGTGAAGTTTAGTTGTCTCTTAGACATCTCCCAAGTAACATAATCCTCCCTTCCATTCTATATGTTTGCTTCCCTAGTGCTTCCTACTTTGACAACTGAGTGTGCCATCCACTTATTATCTCAGACCCCAAATTTAATAGTCACTCAGGATTCTTACTTTTTCTCTCATCTTCTATCTCAATCTGATAATAAATTCTATTTATCAAGCCAGATTAAAATAAAGAAAACTTTAACCTACTTCTTCATATATATATATATATATATATATATTATTTTTTTTTTTTTTTTTTTTTTTTTTTTTCTTTAACATGGAGTTTCACTCTTTTTGTCCAGGCTGGAGTGCAATAGTGTAATCTTGGCTCACTGCAACCTCTGCCTCCTGTATTCAAGCGATTCTCCTGCCTCAGCCTCCCAGTAGCTGGGATTACAGGCACCCACCACCATGCCTGGCTAATTTTTTATTTTTAGTAAAGATGGGGTTTCACCATGTTCGTCAGGTTGGTCTCGAACTCCTTACCTCAGGTGATCCGCCTGCCTCGGACTCCCAAAGTGCTGGGATTACAGGCATGAGCCACTGTCCCCGGCCACTTCTTACAACTTCTACATCTAAAATCTATTCTCAGCCACCAATTCTTTCCTGGAAAACCTTAAGAAGAAAAATAAAATCTCCTCTCAAATGAGAATCAGCAAAGCATAGTCTCTAAAAGCACTTAGTCTGCAGCCAGGTGCCTAGATTCAAATATAGACATTCCCACTCACCATGTGTTAGGTATCTCGCATTCACATTCTGCTTAACGTCTTTGTGCCTGTATCTCTGTGACTTTGTTTCTTCAGTTACAATATGGGAATACTAATAGTGCATACTTGATTGGGATTTGGGGGGTATTAAATATGCATATAAATATATGTACATAGTACAGTATAATATGCAATACATGATTTTGAGTTAAAGTAACATTCTTTAAATGCTGCCACTTCAAAAATGACATTCTTATTTCACAAAAGATTTATAAAGCAAATTAAATGATGAATTAATCAGAATAAAAATATGGAATATCAATGCTTAATATAAAAAAAAATAATAATGGCAAGCCGGGCGCGGTGGCTCAAGCCTGTAATCCCAGCACTTTGGGAGGCCGAGAAGGGTGGATCACGAGGTCAGGAGATTGAGACCATCCTGGCTAACCCGGTGAAACCCCGTCTCTACTAAAAAATACAAAAAACCAGCCGGTCGAGGTGGCAGGTGCCTGTAGTCCCAGCTCCTCGGGAGGCTGAGGCAGGAGAATGGCATGAAACCAGGAGGCAGAGCTTGCAGTGAGCTGAGATCCGGCCACTGCACTCCAGCCTGGGTGACAGAGCCAGACTCTGTCTCAAAAAAAAAAAAAAAATAATAATAATAATAATGGCCAAGAGAGTGTGCACTAGAACAAAGATAAATTCATATATAGTCTAGAAATAGACTTTAGCATATTTAGAGAAATGCCTGATTCAATGACAGACTGGATTAAGAAAATATGGCACATATACACCATGGAATACTATGCAGCCGTAAGAAAGGATGAGTTCATGTCCTTTGCAGGGACATGGATGAAGCTGGAAACCATCATTCTCAGCAAACTATCGCAAGAACAGAAAACCAAACACCATATGTTCTCACTCATATGTGGGAATTGAACAATGAGATCACTTGGACACAGGAAGGGGAACATCACACACTGGGGCCTGTCGTGGGGTGGGGGGAGGGGGAAGGGGGGAGGAATAGCATTAGGAGATATACCTAATGTAAATGATGAGTTAATGGGTGCAGCACACCAACATGGCACATGTATACATATGTAACAAACCTGCACGTTGTGCACATGTACCCTAGAACTTAAAGTATAATAACAAAAAATAAAAAAAATTCAAAAATTCTAGAATTTTCTAGACCTTAGGGAGACTGAGCAATACAGGAGGAAAGCCATGACAAGAGACCTTTGTTCCTTTCCTACAACAGCAATGGATATAAGTGGTCTTTTAAATGAATAACTCTGAATCAGTTAGATATTTATATCAAAAGAGAATCTTCATTACTAACTGCAACATATACAAAAATCAATGTCAGATGTATTGTATACCTAAATACAAGAGGTACAATAGACCTCTTTTGGAATATAACGTTGGGAAATATATTAGTGCCTGTGAAGGAGATAAATATTTGTTAACCTAGTTGCAAATATACTAACCATAAAGAAAAATAATGATATTTATTAAAATAAAGGAATTATGTTCATTATTAAAAGCATAAAATAAAAAGCAAGCTGCAGAGGTGAAGTAGGAGTGAATATATGCATACATATAAAATTGACAAAGAGCTCATATCAGTAATATATAAAGAATTCAATTAAACCGGTAAAAAAAGAAGACCAATAAAAATGGATGAAATACTTGAACATGTATTTAGAAAAAGAAGATAGCCAAATTGAGAATAAAAATATGAAAAAGGTGCTCCCCATCATTAGACATTACAGAAATTAAATTATAATATAATGTGAAATCTCTATACATCCCCCAGAGTGAATGAAATGAAACAGGAAATACTAAATGTTTGGTGGATGTAGTAATATCTATTATAGCTGCATATACTGCTTCCTTTGATTCAGTAATTCCTCTCTCAGCATACATTTGTACATTGAAAAACATGTAAAAGAATGCTCACAACAGCCTTATTTGCATTAATCAAACACTGGAAACAGGAATATTTATTAAGGGAATAGATATATAAAAGGCATGCTTCTCACAATGAACTAACAATGAAAATGACATAAATAGTTAAACTGAGGTTAATGTCTCAATCATAATATTGAAGGAAAGTATCTAAATGAAAAAATACATGCGTATATGATTTTGTTTACGTATTATACCACTACAAAAAAAAGACTCTTGAAAAAAATAATGCTTTTTAACATCGAAGGAAATTTGGGAGTTTCTTCATGAGGGAGTTAGACACATATCTTTCTGGTGAAAAATTATTAAGCTCTACACTTAGCTATTTCCACACCTAGAACAAAATGGAAATAAAATATAAAATAAAAGCTATAAAATGGCAAATATGCAATTGAAGACAATATGAATAAAAAATTTCTGAATGTCTGGCAGAGAAGTTAAGCAAATAAATGAAATTGTATCAGCTAGGGAGGAATGTGTAATTAGAGAAATGTTTAATATTTAAAATTGTTTTATAAGCAATATATTAGAAAATATTTGTATGTAAAGTAAATCACTCAATAAACTGGAAAACTAATAATAGAATAACAGATGCAAATCTTAGAAATTCAAGAGGATATAGTATCCAGATATTGGCTATTGAAAGAAGAATGAGCATTTTATCTGTTGACATTTTATGTTGTTATAATACATATTAAAAATATAAAACTTGGCATTCTATTGGGAATTTTTAGCAAAGTAAAATTTGACATATGAAAAGACTTTTTAACTCATTTAAGTAGAATTATTCCCTGAGTTTTATAATTGTGCTTTTTAACATGATTTCACACATGGTAAATGGTTTAAGGACTATGGCTTTCAAAAATAGTACAAACTAATTCATGAATGAATTATTCATCAATATATGGAAACTCTCTGTGGCAGCACATTTCTACTTGTTTATTTATTTTTCTTTTTATTCAGAAGATTGTCTATAGGCCAATGGAATTTTCTTCAAAAAAACTTCACCCTTCACTGATTTCTAGGGTTCTGCCCTTCTTTTTCTAAACTTCAACTTGAAACAACTGTAAGTTTCTGTGATGTACATAGGCTACCTATCAGTTATCTAATCTGATGGGTAGATTATTTTGTCATCCTTTCTTCAATAAAATGCACTGATAAGTTATCTTCTTTCTATTCGAGAAGTTTCTTTATTATTCCAAATCATTATCTCATCCATATTCATTACTTTTCTGCCAAATTTTATTTTTTAAAAACTAAAATTCACCCTTAAATGCCCAGTTTGTCAGCCAGCTAGACTTTCAGCCTAGAAGGTATATTTAAGTTTTGCCAAGCTTGATTTTATACACTGCACTGACACTTCTGTCACAATTTCCTAATGCAATTAATCTAGCACTTTCTTGATAAAGCTGAAATTTATTCTTCCTAAGTAATCTCCACTACACAACAGATCTACTACTATCCGTACCTATAAAATAATATTTCGTATTTTTTTTTTTATTTATGAACATTATCTGGATCAAGGTATTTTGTTTGACACAGCTATGCAATAACTTGGAAAACATCATTTCAGAGATTTGGACCTTAGTCTTCTGTACTCTCTACTAAAGACCTTCTAGAAAATGTCCCCATGTCAACTCCATCAAAAAGTGGGCAAACAATATGAACAGACATTTCTCAAAAGAAGGCATTCATACAGCCAACAGACACGTGAAAAAATGCTCATCATCACTCGCCATCAGAGAAATGCAAATCAAAACCACAATGAGTTACCATCTCACACCAGTTAGAATGGCAATCATTCAAAAGTCAGGAAAGAACAGGTGCTGGAGAGGATGTGGAGAAATAGGAACACTTTTACACTGTTGGTGGGATTGTAAACTAGTTCAACCATTATGGAAAACAGTATGGCGATTCCTCAAGGATCTAGAACTAGATGTACCATATGACCCAGCCATCCCACTACTGGGTATATACCCAAAGGATTATAAATCATGCTGCTCTAAGGACACATGCACACGTATGTTTATTGCAGCACTATTCACAATAGCAAAGACTTGGAATCAACCCAAATGTCCATCTGTGACAGACTGGATTAAGAAAATGTGGCACATATACACCATGGAATATTATGCAGCCATAAAAAAGGATGAGTTTGCGTCCTTTGTAGGGACATGGATGCAGCTGGAAACCATCATTCTTAGCAAACTGTCACAAGAACAGAAAACCAAACACCGCATGTTCTCACTCATAGGTGGGAACTGAACAATGAGATCACTTGGACTTGGGAAGGGGAACATCACACATTGGGGCCTATCATGGGGAGGAGGGAGGGGGGAGGGATTGCATTGGGAGTTATACCTGATGTAAATGACGAGTTGATGGGTGCTGACGAGTTGATGGGTGCAGCACACCAACATGGCACAAGTATACATATGTAACAAACCTGCACGTTATGCACATGTACCCTAGAACTTAAAGTATAATAAAAAAATAAATTAAAAAAAAAAAAAAAGAAAATGTCCCCATGTCTTGATGCCTTCCTATTTCATAACATCACAACATTCTCATGCCATAAAATAGCTCATGAGCAGTCAGTGTGTGTCATTGTCTGTTGAAATGTGCCCCATTAACCTGTTTGAATTCCAAAATTGCAGCATAAACAAAGGATATGAAATGTGTGGACTGCCAGGAATCCCGAACCTGTGGCTTAGCTGAGGACTCACCTACACAGAACCTGACATTCAGAAAACTAACGCCAGTGCTTGAAGAAAAATAGCAGAGTTAGAGAACTCTCAATCCCTATTTTCACAGATGATGAATGAGCACTTCCCTCCCCACAACTCCAAGTAGTGAGGTTCCAGGCTCAATTGGTGGCAGAAGTAGGAGCCAAAACGTTTCTTGATGTCCACACATGGGATACACCTTTCATATCCCACGTCTCCTTTGTTTTACTTTTCTTTACCCTCTCTTTTCTCTGTTGTCACACCTTCAGTTTCAATCTCTGGGTAGTGTGTAGTACGTTCTGTCATACTTGCATGTCTCTTTTCTTTGTCCTGCAAATCAACAAGGGTGATAGTCACAAATAGAATATGTGTGAACATTCACACCAAAAGTGATGCTGTGATTAAAAACCCTTTTTGATTTGAGGAATTCTCTCTGAAATGAATTAGGTTGTTTTGGAACGTGGTGGTGGTGGGGAAGAAAACAAAACAAAACACAGAACGCTGCCTAAAGTATTGATCCCAGGTTGATACTGATTTGAAAAAAGAAGTTCTGTAATTTGGGGTTGAAGCAGAGTTAGGTCAAAAAGCATGAATTGGCTTGTAGAGTAAGTGCAGCCAGGAAACATGTACACTTCAAGGATTACTCATAAGTTAAACAATAAAGAATGAAATTAAACCCCCTCGCACAGGGTTTTGTGTCACTTTGAGTGACAGTTGATATAAAATCATTTTTTGTTACCATTCTAAATTGAGAAATATACAAGTAATGTGACAGACTTATTTTAGATGTATGGATTCCTGAAGAGCTGATGTTGTAGAATATACGAGCTGCAATCAGTTATTTTATAATTGCACTAAGTTATCAGGAACTGTCTAATTCCATGATGCTCAGGGCTGTGTGGCAAGGAAGACAAGGCTCAGCTTCCTTGTGGATTTATTTTACTTCATCTTGATTTCAATAAAAGCAATTTTTGATGTATGAGAGAGCAAGAAGTGCATATTATTTTGCTTTTTATTTAAAATATTAATCATTATAAAATATTCTTCTAGCTCCATCATTTCATATTTCAATTACTTATTAATTCATATTTAAAATGTGTAAGCTCTTCTGTGTAAGTTCTAGGAAAATATAAACGGTTTGTACTTGAAAAGCTCTTATATAATTTTTAAATAACTATTTGAAAAACATACAATGCATTTTTACTTTAGGGATTAAAAATATATTACTCAATTGGAGGTGGAGTAAGTTAAATATGCTACTTAATGTTGATTATTAAGCAAATTAAAATATATCCAGACTTCAAAAGTGTTTGGACATAAAAATATTTTCTAGGCTTTAAAATTATAATTTGAAGTTTCAACTATTCTCATTAAAAATTTATAATTTTGTATGCAATTCTTGGGGGAAAGAGTTAAATAGTTTTCTTTTTAAACTATAATCTATATATATAGACATGTAAGTATATAACATAAGTATATAATATATATTATATACACATATTAGTTATATATTTATATGTTAATATGTAAGTGCTGTATATACATATTACTATATATACAACACATATAAAGTATTATTTTCCATCTGATGGTTACATATAGTTATATTTGTAAGAACTCTAAGATGTAGAAGTGGGCAAATTATTAACACATTGAAAATACATAGCAATAATTTAAATTTCAGAATAAATATGTATTTTTTCAAATGCAATGTAGTGGGTGAGCCAGATGAAAAGTGAAAAATAACTATAGAATGCAAATTTAAATTTGAAGAAGCATGAAGGATTTCTGATGGTTAACTTTTAAAATAATTTCTGGGGATTTTAAAATTTATTTAATAAAATCTCAATATTTTCACTTAATTTTGGTTGGATTTTTACATGTATTTAGTTGATTTTTCTCACATATGTGTATTTTCTCCTTTACTTCTCATTTGACTTATTTTCCTTAACTCAGTAGGCTAACAATGCCAGTAGTGAGTCAATGCTTACTTAGCTTATTCAGCACATTTCATTCAGAGAAAGAAACACAGGGTAGGATACAAAGAAAATGTTGTTACTCAAATGTTTCTTATTGGATAATTTTGTTTTGGAGGATTAATCAAATACCAACATTTTGAAGCAAATGTGAGGAGTAATTATTCATTCTGCTTCTGTTAATCTGCTTTGGAAAACTGGTAAGGATAGAAGGTGAAGTTGTTTCAGTGAGTAACCTCTATGACCCTTTCCTTCTTGTGTGCAGTTTCAGACACAGAAACCATTGGTCATCTGGCCCTTCCTTAGAAAGACTGAGCAATATAGAAGAAAAGCCTTGGCAAGAGACCTCAATTCCTTCCTGAGAAACCCATTATTGTCTGTCCTTAGGCAAAACCCTCAACATCCCTGCACTAGTCTCTGCCTGTATGTGTAGAGGTTAGACAAATCCTACAGGTAAATTTTTACAGAACAGTGTTTTGTCCAGAAGAAGAGACACAGAGCAAGTTGTTTGTAAGCTTGTCAACATACGCCCATCACAGCTCCAGAGACAGGAAGATCCCCTGAGAGGTTAAATCCATTTTATGGACAGAGGAAAATTCTTCTTGTCTTCAGTCTTCATGTAATCACTTCTCTAGATTTAGTTAATCCTGTCTTGCCCAATTTTATAGTGCATTGTAGCCTTCCTCAGACACCATCAATGTCCCTCAACACCATCAATATCTATTGTTGTTGTTAGTGGTGGTGGTGGTGGTTTGGTTTTAATCACATTTGTACCCATATCACGCCCTGCTGTTAGATCAAAGTGCTGATGTGATAAGTCTGCTTATGAAATTGAGTATAATTAAAACTGATGCATTGATTATATGTGGAAGTAAAGAATGGGGCCTTTAAAATAAGGCTTTTCATTATTGTCTCCTGAGATGTTTAAAATTAGGTTTGTATCTCATAGCACAAATCAAGTTATTGCAAAGATATCCTTCAGGGTCTACATAAGAAATTCCTAGTGTTCTATTCACATAAAAGACTCAGTTTCTTAGAAATTATTTATTTGTTACATTTTGTATGCTAAGTGCTTTGAACCTCTTTTCAGTTCCCTCACATCACAGAGCATGCTACATTAACTTGCCAATGAAAGGAAACTCCCCAATTTATATTCCTGTTAGTCCCCAGGAAGAAGAGGAAAAAGCAGGCAGAAAGGAAGAAGTTTAAGTTTACTTGACTATATCAACCTAATTGTTTTAAGATAGCAACAAAAAACAGTCTCTGAATCTCATTCAACTTAAACCCATTTCTTTCATGAACATTTGCAATACTTTTTAGGGTTCTTCTTGGCATGTATTATATACTTGCAGGGGGTTTAAATAATATTCAACAATCTATAATGGTCCTCTTTAAAAGTAGAATCTGAGAGTCTAGGAGGGCAAGTAAAGTTTACACGTTAAAAGTAGTGAAGTCAAGACTGAAATCTGAGTCTTCTGATCTCACATGCGTGTTGTCTTATAATGCACCACAACTGGATCAAAAAGTGACAAAGGGAACATAGTCCATGCCTAGTGTCAGCAGTGAAAAAATTTGCTTATCCTCAAATCTATAAGAACCTGACATTTTGGGAAAGACAGTCAACCAAAATAAAAGAGCTAAGAATTCAGGGTGTGTGTGCACGTGAACGTGCTAATGAGAAACTTGCTCATTGCAGCCCTCCAAAAGAAATCATTAATTATTCATCTCATTTGGAACTTGAGATGAAAATAAGTTCCATATTTCTGTTTCCTTTTCTTTTGGTCATTACTAGGTATTGGGCAAGGTAGCCACATAACTGCACTATGGAATTCAGGGAATTGATTTGGGAAGCAAGCCTACATGAATGCAATAGATAAATTAAGCTGAGAGACAGCAACCTACATTAGAGATTTCCAGAACTGGTGATAAAAATTACTAACATATATTAGTGAGCATATCTTATATGCAGCAGTTAACTTCAGGAAAGTAAGTGCTCCTATCATACCCTGAAGAGTGGGAACCATGATTCTTAGTTTATACTACCTATACATTACTCCAAACACAAGGGCTTGTTTAAGAATGGTAAGTATGGCATATCAACCCTCTGTCTTGTACAAGGATACATCACTAGGAGAGGGGTCATTTAAAAACCATTATCTTATCCTTAGTGTGCTAGCCTCATTCAGAGACAGGCAACCCTTGGCTGTGCATGATTTGAGAAAATGCTTTCCATTTTAGAGTGGCTCTCCTTCTCAGATGTTATTCTGCCATAAATGGCCCTCATAGCTACTTCCTAAATTAACAGACTTGTCTTCTGAGAAAATTTGAGTTTCTGAAAATTTGAATAGAAAATTAAGTCTCCCTTTACTCCCACACTGCCCCCTCATTCCCTTTATTGTTATCATCTTGCTTTGGTGTGGTGCATTTGTTAAAACTGATGAGACAATATTGATGCACCATTATTAACTAAAACTATAGTTAGCATCAAAGTTCCCTTTGTGTTACACAGTCCTGTGGGTTTTGAAAATTTGTAATGACGTGTATTTAACACTGTAGCATCATAGAGAATAGTTTCACTACCCTATTTCATCCATCTTTTGTGCTCCACCTTTCACCCCTTTCATCTCTCTCCTGAAAGTCCAGCACAGCCACTGATCTTCTTACTATCTCCACAGTTTGGGCTTTTCCAGAAAGTCATACAGTTGGAGTCATACAGCAGCCTTCTCAGACTGGACTCTTTCACTTTGCAATATATATTTAAATTTCCTGTATTATTCTTGTGGTTTCCTGGCTCACTTTTTTGTCTTTTTTCTTTTAAACAAAAAAGGATTTTATTATTTCTCATAAAAGGAAGTCTGGCTCCATGATGTCACCAAGGAATTGAGTTATTTCCATCTGTCTGTGTCATCCTCTGTGAGATGGCATTGTCCTGGGCTGGCTCCACTCACTGCTGAGCAATGATTGCAGCAGTTCCAAGTATCATGTTTCCATATGATCCTATATAGGAAAATAAGTGGGACCACGTTTTTTGGCTTTATAAAAAAAATTTTTTTCTTTTTGTTGTTGTAAATATGCATAATATAAAATTTACCATTTTTACCAGTACATAAAATTTTAATCATTTTAAGTGTACAATTTAATGGCCATTAGTTTATTCGTGTTGCTGTGCAACTATCACCACTACTCATTTCTAGAATTTTTTTTATTATTCCAACCTGAAATTCTCTAGCAATTAAACAATAAATCCTCCCTCACTCTAACCCCACAGTAACCTTCATTCTACTTTTATCTTTATGAATTTGTCTACTCTAGGAAGATCATAGAAGTGGGATAATGTGATATTTGTCATTTTGTATCTAGTTTATTCCATGTAATATGTTTTCAGAGTTCATCCATGTTGTAGTATATATGTGAATTTCATGGTTTTTAAAAAATTTCAATAGTTTTTGGAGAACAAGTGGTTTTCATTACATGGATATGTTCTTTAGTGGTGATTGAAATTTTGGTGCACCTGTCACCTGAGCAGTGTACACAGAACCCAGTGTGTAGTCTTTTATCCGTCACCCTTCTCTTACCCTTTCCCCTTAGTCCCCAAAGTCCATTATATCATTCTAATGCCTTTGCATCCTCATGGCTTAGCTCCCACTTATATGTGAGAACATATGATAGTTGGTTTTCCATTCCTGAGTTACTTCACTTAGAATATTGGTCTCCAACTCCATCCAAGTTGCTGCAAATGCCATTATTTTATTATTTTTATGGCTGAATATATACGCTGCATTTTCTTTATCTTCTCATTGATTGATGGACATTTTAGGTTGGTTCCATATTTTTGTAGTTGCGAATTGTGCTGATATAAAAATGTGTGCACGAGTGTCTTTCTCATATAATGACTTATCTTCCTCACGTAGATACCCAGTAGTGGAATTGCTGGATCAAATGGGAGATCTACTTTTAATGCTTTAAGGAATCTCCATACTGTTTTCCATAGCGGTTGTAGAAGTTAGCATTTCTACCAGCAGTGTAAAAGTGTTTCCTTTTCCCCACATCCAGGCCAACATCTATTATTTTTTGATTTTTTAAATTATGGCTATTCTTGCAGGAGTAAGGTAGTATCTCATTGTAGTTTTAATTTGCATTTCCCTGATGATTAGTAATGTGGGGCATTTTTAATGTTTTTGGCCATTTGTGTATCTTCTTTTGAGAATTGTCTATTCAATTCCCACTTTGCCCACTTTTTGATGGGATTATTTGGAGTATTTTCTTGCTTATTTGTTTGAGCTCCTTGTAGGTTCTGGATATCAGTCTTTTGTCAGATTCATAGTTTTCAAATGTATTCTCCCACAAAGAGTCTGTGGGTTGTCTGTTTACTCTGCTGATCATTTATTTTGCTGTGCAGAAGCTTTTTGGTTTAATTAGGTCCCGTATATTTATTTATTTATTTATTTTTGCATTTGCATTTGTTTCTGGCTTCTTGGTCATGAACCCTTTGCCTGAGCCAATATCTAGAAGAGTTTTTCAGATGTTATCTTCTAGAATTTTTATGGTTTCAGGTCTTAGACTTAAGTCTTTTATCCATCTTGAGTTGATTTTTGTATAAGGTGAGAGATGAGGATCAGTTTCATTCTACTACATGTAGCTTGCCAATTATCCCAGCACCAATTGTTGAATAGGATGTCCTTCCCCACTTTGTTTTTGTTTGTTTTGTCAAAGATCAGTTGGTTGTAAGTATTTGACTTTATTTCTGGGTTCTCTATTTTATTTGGTCTACCTGCCTATTTTTATACCAGTACTATGCTGTCTTGTTAACTATAGCCTTGTAGTATAGTTTGAAGTCATGTAGTGTGATGATTCCAGATTTGTTCTTTCGGCTTAGCATTGCTTTGGCTATGCGAGCTCTTTTTTTGGTTGCATGTGATTCTTAAGATTTTTTTTCTAGTTCTGTTAAAAATCATAATGTTATTTTGATGAGAATTGCTGTGAATCTGTAGATAGATTTGGGCGGTATTGTTATTTTAACATTATTGATTATACCCATCCATGAGCATGCAGTGTGTTTCCATTTGTTTATGTCATTGATGATTTATTTCAGCAGTGCTTTGCAGTTTTCCTTGTAGAGATCTTTCACCTCATTGGTTAGACAAATTTCAAAGTTTTGTTTTGTTTTGTTTTGTTTTTGCAGCTGTTGTAAAAGGGATTGAGTTCTTGATTTGATTTTCAGCTTGGTCACTGTTGTTGTATAGTAGTACTACTGACTTCTTTACATTGATTTTGTGTCCCAAAACCTTACTGAATTCATTTATCAGATCTAGGAGCTTTTTGAATGAGTCTTTAGGGTCTTCTAGGTAAACAATCATATAATCATTGAACAGTCGCAGCTTGACTTCCTCATTAATGATTTGGATACCCTTGGATGCCTTGATTTCTTGCTCTTATCTGATGTTCTGGCTAGGACTTCCAGTAGTATGTTCAATAGAAGTGGGGAAAATGCACATCCTTGTTTTGGTTCCAGTTCTAAGGGGGAATGCTTTCAACTTTTCCCCATTCATTAAAATGTTGGCTGTGGGTTTGTCATAGATGGCTTTTATTACCTTAAGATATGTCCCTTCTATGCCAATTTTGCTGAGAGTTTTAATCATAAATTAATGCCAAATTTTGTCAAATGCTTTTTCTTATCTATTGAAATGATCATATAATTTTTGTTTTTAATTCTGTTTATGTGATGTATCACATCTATTGACTTATGTATGTTAAGCCATCCCTGCATTCCTGCTATGAAATCCAGTTGATTATGGTGTATTATCTTTTTGATATGCTTTTGGATTTGGTTAGCCAGTATTTTGTTGAGGAGTTTTGCATCTATATTCATCAGGTATATTAGTATGTAGTTTTCTTTCTTTGTTGTGTCTTTTTCTGCTTTTGGTATTAAGGAGATACTGCCTTCATAGAATGATTTAGGGAGGATTTCCTCTTTATCTTTTGGAGTAGTTTAAGTAAGATTGGTAACAATTCTTCTTTGAATGTCTTATAGAATTCAGCTGTGAATCCTTCTGGCCCTGGACATTATTTTGTTGGCAGTTTTTTAACAATTATAGTTTCAGTCTCATTACTTGTTTTTTGTTTGTTCAGAGTTTCTGTTTCTTCCTGATTTAATCTAGGAGGGTTGTATATTTCCAGGAATTTATTCATCTCCTGTAGATTTTCTAGTTTGTGGATGTAAAGCTGTTCCTGCTAGCTTTGAATGATTTTTTTCTTTATTTCTGTGTTATCAGTTGTAATATATCTTGTTTTGTTTCTAATTCAGCTTATTTGCTTCTTCTCTCTTCTTTTCTTGGTAAATCTTGCTAAAGGTCTATCAATTTAGTTTATCTTTTCAAATAATCAGCTTTTTGTTTCATTTATCTTTGTTGTTGTTTTTGCTATTTGTTTGTTTGCTTCCATTGCATTTAGTTTTGCTTTGATATTTGTTATTTCTTTCCCTCTGCTGGGTTTGGTTTTGATTTGTTCTTGTTTCTCTAGCTCCTTCAGGTGTGATCTTACAATGTCAATTTGTGATTTTGCAGATGTTTTGATGTTAGGCATTTATTGCTTTCAGTTTTCCTCTTAGCACTTCTTTTGTTGTATCCAAGAGGTTCTGTTAAGTTATGTCACTATTATCGTTAAGTTAAAAAATTTTTAAATGTCCATCTTGATTTTATTGTTGATCCAATGATCTTTCAGGAACAGGTTATTGAATCTCTATGTATTTGCCTGGTGTTGAAGGTTTGTTTTGGAGTTGATTTCCAATTTCATTTCACTGTGGTCTGAGAGTGCTTGACATAATTTTAATTTTCTTAAATTTGTTGAGACTTGTTTGTGAGCTGTCATATGCTCTATCTTGAAGAATGTTCCATGTACTGATGAAAATAATGTCTATTCTGCAGTTGTTGGGTAGAATGTTCTGTAAATATCTATTAAGCCCCTTTGTTGTAGGATGTAGTTTAATTCCATTGTTTCTTTGTTGTCTTTCTGTCTTGATGACTTGTCTAGTGCTGCCACTGGAGTATTGAAGTCTCCCACTATTACTGTGTTGCTGTGTATTTCAATTTGTAGGTCTAGTAGTACTTGTTTTATAAATTTGGGGCTATAGTATTAGGTTCAAATATATTTAAGTTTGTAATAATATCTTGTGGAATTAATCCTTTTATCATTATATAACAATCCTCTTTGTCTTTTTTAAAAAACTTATTGCTTTAAAATATGTTTTGTCTGATATAAGAATAGCTACTCCTGCTCAGTTTTGGTTTACATTTGTGTGGAATTTTTTTTCCACCCCTTTACCTTAAGTTTATGTGAGCCTTTAAGTGTTAGGTGAGTTTTGTGAAAATGGCAGTTACTTGGTTGGTGAATTAATAGCCATTCTGTCATTTTGTATCTTTTAAGTGGAGCATTTAGGCCATTTGCATTTAATGCTAGTATTGAGATGTGAAGTACTGTTATATTCATCATGTTAGTTGTTGCCGAAATACCTTGAATTTTTTTGGAGTACATTGTTATTTAATAAACCCTTTGAGATTTATGCTTTAAGGAGGTTCTATTTTGGTGTATTTTGAAGTTTTGCCTCATGATTTAGAACTCCTTTTAACATTCTTGTAGTGTTGGCTGGCATGGTAGTGGCAAATTCTCTTAGTGTTTGTTTGTGTGAAAAAGACTGAATCTTTCCTTCATTTAAGAAGCTTGGTTTCACTGCATACAAAATTCTTGGCTGACAGATGTTTTGATTTAGGGCTAAAGATAGGACTCCAACCCATTCTGGTTGGTAAGGTTTCTGCTGAAGAATCTGCTGTTAATTTGATAGGTTTTCTTTTATAGGTTAGTGGATGCTTTTGTCTCACTGCTCCTAAGATTATTTTTTTCATCTTGACTTTAGCTAACCTGATTACTATGTGCCTAAGTGAAGATATTTTTGCAATGAATTTTCTGGTTGTTCATTGAGCTTCTTGTTATTTGGATGTCTAGATCTTTAGCAAGGCCAGGGAAGTTTTCTCAAGTAGTTCCCCAAATAGGTTTTCCAAACTTTTACATTTCTCTTCTTATTCAGGAACATATTCCTAGGTTTGGCTGCTTAATATAACCCCAAATTTCTTGAAGACTTTGTTCAATTTTTTGGTTCTTTTTCTTTGTCTTTGTCTAATTGGGTTAATTCAAAAGCCTTGTCTTCAAGATCTGAAATTCTTTCTAATTGTCCTAGTCTATTATTGAAACTTTCCACTGCATTTTTTTTATTTCTCTAAGTGTGTCTTTCATTTCTGGAACTTGTGATTGCTCTTTTCTCTAAGATAGCTGTCTCTCTGGAGAATTTTTCATCCATAGCATGTATTGTTTTTTAATTTCTTTCAGTTGGTTTTCACTTTTCTCTGGTATCTCCTTGAGCATCTTAATAATCAACCTTCTGAATTCTTTATCTCGCAACTCAGAGATTTCTTCTTATTTTTTCTTGGTTGGGGTCCATTGCTGGGGAGGTAGGGTGATCTTTTGGGGGTGTTATCATGCCTTGTTTTTTCATATTACCAGATTTACTTTTCTGTTTTTTTGTTTTGTTTTGTTTTTTGCTTTTTCATTTGGACAGACTAGAACAAGTAGAAGAAAGAACTTCAGATCTCAAAGACAAGGCTTCAGCTATTTTTCTTATATATTTAGAAGTGAAATTGCTGGATCACATGGTAATATCATGTTTGACTTTTTGAGGAACCACCACGATGTTTGCAACAGCTGCTGCACCATTTTGCATTTCTAACAGTAATGTACAAGGATTGCAATTTCTCCACAACCTTGCCTTGTAATTTTCTTTATGTGTGTATGTCTTGTGCACAAGTGTGTTTATAATAGCTGTCCAAATGGGTGTGAAGCAGCATATCATTTTGAATTTGATTTGCATTTCCTTAATGATTAGTGCCTCTCAGTTACCTTTACATGTGCTTATTAGACATTTGCATATCATCTTTGGATAAATGTCCATTCAAGTCTTTAGCCCATTTTTTAATTGTTTATTTCACAATATTGCTAAAATGAAGGAATTATTTATATATTTTGCATATTAAAACCTATCAGATATATGATTTGCAAGTAACTTCTTCCATTTTGTGGGTTGCCTTTCCAGTTTTGTGATAGTATCCTTTAGTGTACATGAAGTACAATTTGATATATGCCTCCTTTTTGTTTCCTATACTCCTGGTGTCGTATTAAGAAATTATTGCTAAATATGAATTCATGAGCTTTACCTTGCAATTTTTTAAGATTTTTTGTTTTGTTTAAAATTTTTTATTTTTAATTTTTGTGGCTACATAGTCAGTATATATCTTTCTCAGTAAGAGTTTTTTAAAATAGTTTTTGTAGTTTTAGCTCTTTTGTTTAGTTATTTTATCCATTTTGATCCTTTCTGTATATGATATAGGATAAGTTTCCAGCTTCATTCTTGTACATGTGAATATTTAGTTTTCTCAGTATCATTTGTTGAAAAGACTGTCTTATCTCCAATGAGTGATTTTGGTACATTTGTCAAAGTCATTTGACCATATACATGAGTTTTATTTCCAGGCTTTCTTGTATTCCATTGCTCTATATGTCTGTCTTTATGGCAGCATTACACTTTTTTATTAATAAATATTTTAGTAAGCTATGATATCAGATTGTGTAAATTCTCTAACATTGCACTGCTTTTCAAAACTGTTTTGACTATTTCTTGAAATTCCACATGAATTTTTAGGATGGAATATTGTTATTTCTGCAAAAAAAATTCTAGTTGGGTTTTTGAGAGGTTATTTCATCAAATTTGTAGATTGTTTTGTGTAGCTTTGACATCCGAATAATATTAAGACTTCTATGAACAAGAGGAATCTTTCCATTTATTAATGTTCTCTTTCATTTCGTTCAGCAATGTCTTATAGTATTTAGTATAAAAATACAATGTCTTCTAGGTTAAGTTTATCCCTTAATATTCTCTTTTTTCTTTTTTTTAGATGGGGATTTGCTGTTGTCACCCAGGCTGGAGTGCAATGGCAAGATCTCTGCAATCTCTGCTTCCCTGGTTCAAGTTATTCTCCTGCCTCAGCCCCCCGAGTAGCTGTTATTACAGGTGCCCACCACCATGCCTGGTTAATTTTTGTTTTCTTAGTAGAGACGGAATTTCATCATGTTGGCTAAGCTGTTCTCAAACTCCTGATCTCAGGTGATTTACCCACCTTGGCCTCCCAAAGTGCTGGGATTACAGACGTGAGTCACCACACCCAGCTAATATTTTATTTCTTCATTCTATTTTAAATAAAGTAGTTTTCTTAATTCCATTTTAAGACAATTCATTGTTAGCATATAGAAACACAACTAAATTGAATGTATTTATTTTGTATCTTGAAACTTTATGGAGTATATTTACTGGTTCTACCAGTATTTTTTTCCCCAGGGAGGTTGAATCTTGAGGGTTTTCTACACATAAGATCATGTCCTTTGTAAACAGAAATAACTTTAATTCTTTATTTACAATATGTATTTGATTACTTTTTTTGCCTAATGTTCTAGCTAGAACTTCCAATACTGTGTTGAATAAAATAAGTGAAAGTGGCATCCTTGCCACACTTCTCAACTGAGAGGAAATATTTTCAGTCTTTCACCTTTAGTTTGGTGGTAACTGCAAACTTTTCATGTGTGGCCTCTATTATTTTGAGGTAATGTCTATCCGATTCTTCTTGGTTGTACGTTTTTATCATAAAAGTATGTTGTATTAGGCCGGTCGCAGTGGCTCAAGCCTGTAATCCCAGCACTTTGGGAGGCCGAGACGGGCAGATCATGAGGTCAGGAGATCGAGACCACCCTGGCTAACACGGTGAAACCCCGTCTCTACTAAAATACAAAAAACTAGCCGGGCGAGGTGGCGGCGCCTGTAGTCCCAGCTCCTTGGGAGGCTGAGGCAGGAGAATGGCGTAAACCCGGGAGGCGGAGCTTGCAGTGAGCTGAGATCTGGCCACTGCACTCCAGCCTGGGTGACAGAGCGAGAGTCTGTCTCAAAAAAAAAAAAAAAAAAAAAGTATGTTGTATTTTTTCAAATGCTTGTTCTTCAACAATTGAGAATTATCTGTACTTCTTTTACTTCATTCTGTTACTGAGGTATGTTATAGTCACTGATTTTTATATGCTAAGCCATCCTTGCATTCCAGGAATAAATGTTACACCACTTTCAAATGGTGTGTGATCTGTTAATATCCTGCTAAATTTGGGTTGCTAGTATTTTATTGAGGTAAGTTTTGCATCAATGTTCATAAGAAATACTGGTTTGTAGTCATATATAAATTTATATTTATATTTACATATACGGAAATATTTATATATACATATATAGAGAGACAGTGATAGAGAAATCATTAGTTTGAGTATCAGGATAATTAATGCTGAACTAACAGAATGAATTAGGAAACATTATCTTCTTTGTGTTTTTCAGTAGGTTTGATTATTGGTTTAATTTCTTTTTCAATATTTAATAGAATTCATTAATGAAGCCATCTGGCTAAGGCTTTTCTTTGTTGGGAAGTTGTAGATGGCTAATTAAATCTCTTACTAGTTGTAAGTCTATTCAGATTTTTCTATTTCTTTGTGGTTCACTCTTGAAGGACAGTATGTTTCTAGAAATGGGTCCATTTCATCTAGCTAATTCGATATGTTTGTGTACAGTTTTTCATTGGTCTCTCTTACACTCCTTTTCATCTAAGTTAAATAGTATTGTCCCCACTCTATGATTTTGGACATTTGAATATTCTTTCTGTCTCTCTCTATTTCTAGTCAGACTAAATAATATTTTTCAATTTTGATCTTTTTTGAGGAACCAACTTTTTGGTTTGTTGATTTTCTCTACTTTTTAATTTTTTATTTAATTATCTTCACTCTATTCTTTATCCTTAGACTTGGGTTAATTTATTGTTTATCTAGTTTCTTAAGGTGAAAATTTAAGTTATTTATTTGAGGTATTTCTTTTTAAAGTAAACATCTATAGCTGTAAATTTCCTTTTTTGCACTGTTTTCTCCACATCCCACAATTTTTGGTATTTTTTTTTTTTTTCATTTTCCACAATGTATTTTCCAATTTTTTAATGATTTTTTCTTTGACCCATTGATTGCTTGAGTGCGTGATTAATTTCTACACATTCGTGGATTTTTTCATTTTCCTTCTATTGATTTTTGTTCTTACTACATTATGATTGCAAAATATACTTTGTATGGTTTTAATCTTTTATTTTTTATGAACTAATATACGAACTATCTTCTAGAATATTCCATAAACTTGAGAAAAATGTGTATTTTGCTATTGTTAGATGGAGCATTCTACTTACGTCTCTTAGTTCTAATTGGTCTACACTGTTTCTCATGTCATTTATTTGCTTGTTGATTTTCTATCTCTCTTTTCTATCCATTATTTAAAGTGAGATATTGAAATCTAGAAGTATTATTGGAGAGTTGTTAATTTGTCCCTTTCATTCTGGCAACATTTGAATCATGTATTTTAGAGCTCTGGTATTTGCCATATTTGTGTTTATAATTGCATCTACTTAGAGAATTGGCTGGTGAGCCAGAGCTTCTGTTTGTTTTATAATAAAACTAAGCAACTTCAGTCTCTGAAGTAATCAACCCAGGAACCAGAAATGAAACAGAGAATTTCTTCTTAATTCATATTTTGTAGCCCCAGCTCTTCACTAATATGCTGTCAGTCTGTTTTCTGTTGCTATAACAGAATACAATATATGGATAATTTATAGAGAAAATAATTACTTCTTACAGCTATGGAGGTTGACATGTCTAAGGCTGAGGAACTGCATTTGGTGAGAGACTTCTTGCTGAGGGAGACTGTCTGCAGAGACCTGGGGCAGTGCAGGGCAACACATGGTGAGTGGACAGAAGGTACTGGCATACTAGCTCATGATTTTCTTTCTCTTCTCATAGGGCTATCAGTCCCACTCCCATGACAACCTATTAATCCACTAGCCCATTAACCTGTTAATCCATTAAAGCATGAATGAACTAACCCACTCATGAAGGCAAAGCCCTCGTTACCCAGTCACCTCAAATACCTTATCTCTCCACACTCCCACATTGGGTATTGTTTCAACATGAGTTTTGGAGGGGACAAATATTCAAACCACAGCAAATGAGAATTCTTTCTTATCACAGTTTCATTACCAACCTATCATGTCCTCCGAAATCTCTGCTTCTGTTCAAGTTATACCTCTGAATCTCACACAGATGTGTTTTTGGTTTGTTTGTTTGTTTTTTATTTGTTTGTTTGTTCGTGACAAAGTCTCGCTCTGTCGCCCAGGCTGGAGTGCAGTGGCACGATCTTGGCTCACTGCAACCTCAGCCTCCCAGGTTTGAGCAATTTTCCTGCCTCAGTCTTCCGAATAGCTGGAACTATACGTGCACGCCTCCATGCCCGGCTAATTTTTTATATTTTTGTAGAGATGGGGTTTCACTGTGTTGCCCAGGCTGGTCTCGAACTACTGAGCTCAAACAATTCCCCTGCCTCAGCATCACAAAGTGCTGGGATTACAGGCCAGAGCCACCACGACCGGCTCACACAGATGTTTTCACAATATATTTGAAGATATTTTTGGTTCTTTTGCTAAAAGTTCATCTGTCCACTTCTACTTCAATGTAATATTTTTGTTAAGAATTTATTATTAAACAAATCATTTTGAAATGCATTAAAAATACCTGTGAGAAAAGGGGACACAGATATTTGAACTATGGGGAATAAATAGCAAATACTAAGTGAATTAGTTTTATTATATTAGGACATTATATTCCACATCATCTTTTTTTCAGCAATAGTCACTTCTCAAGTAGCAATGCCTTTGGACAGCTGGGCAGATTTCACAGTAATTAGCTTAACATTTAAAAACAGGTAGTGTCTTGTTTGTAACACTTAGAGTTTGGATTAAATTCAGATTCCCTTTTACTAGAGAGATGTATGCAGCTATTCACTTAAACAGATGCATGTGTCTGAACAGCTGCTGATTTCAAAGTTATTTCCTGCACTTATTTATAAACATTCTGAACACATTCTCCAGTGCTACCACAGCATTGCTATAAAACTAAAAATAAAAAGGGAGAAAATCTTCCAGATGCTGCTGATTCTTTAAGTAGATCTGCTGTAGAAAATGGGCACATAATTTCAATACTGTGCACATAGTTTTTATTGGATCTTGTGAAGCATACATTTCCCACATAGTTTCCATCAGAGAATTAATTGGAATTAAACAGTTAAAAAAAATCTGCCATGAGCATTGTCACACATCAAAATGTAAGTTATTATTGTTTGTTTCCTTTAAGAAACAGAAAACCAGTTAGTAATTTAAGGATATAAATAAGTCAGTTTCCCCAGGTTACATTTTGTCTTTGTGCAGTATTTCTATCTCAAATGCAAGTGTTCACGAAACTCATATTTTCAAAGCTAAACTGTTACGCTATGTGTTAGTTCCCAGAAATATCCTAATTGATCAGCCATAAAGAACCAATTTAGCACAATCTAAACCTTTGTACTCTACTTAAATAACTATATAATAAACACATTTTTATATTAAGTAGATTATCAACAAAAATATAACTAGCAAATGTTTAATTTTTGCTCTTATAAGCACAGCCATATAAAGCATATGACAAAGAACATTTTTCTTTCACATATTATAGAATGATGTATGACTACATATCTCCATTCCAAAAGGCAAACCAACCTATAAAACATTCAAAAATTTAAACTCAGAAATGATCTAAAAATAAGCTTTTACACACACACACACAGACAAGTTTTAAAACCTACAAAATGTATACACTGCATTTTGGAAGAAAATTAAGCTGTGTATTTTCTTCAATCAAAATAAAAGGGGAAGTTGATTATTCAAATATTTGAAAAAAAAGTGGGACTTCTCACAAAAGGCAAACCTTGTCTTTGTGTTAAATTACAAAAAATCTACGACTTAGTAAATGACTTTTAACTTTTTCTATATGAAAAACACATTTTATTTACACAAACATTTCTAGTAGTGATTCTAAAAATTCAATCAATTGTTAAGATAAAAAGAATTATGACAAAACATTATGTTGTAAGTAGTGATTGTCTCTGGGAGTTTTTCCCTTTATGAGATATTATTAATTATATCACTAACACGTTTACTAAAAAAGCAAGATTACTTTTCATGGAGTCTAATAAAATGCATGTAGCTCACAAGGAACCAGTTATTCTCTTCTGTAAATAACACTCTTATAAAATGATTTACTGTATTATTTTTACTTCTTAAATTTTGTGAAAATTCCATTGAGATATTTAATATGTAACTCACCTTTGAGATTCTGTATTTAATAAATTGATAAATTTTTCATTTTATGGCTTTCACTCACCTCTTTTATTTCTCTAAAATCTTTTTTTAGTTTTTAAAGTTATTGTTTTTTAAAAGTCCCCAAGTTTTACACATAGTGAACCTCAATTTGTATTGAGCACTGTTTCTGGCAGAAACTGTGCTAGAAGCTTTATGTACTTACATCATTTAATTCACGAAAGAATTCTATTAATCTTACGAAAAATGAAGCATATAAGGATTTAGTGACTTTTGCCAGTTACGTAGCTCAATTATATCAGAGAACTAGAACATAAAACCAAATCTATTTGTTTCAGAAGCTTACATTCTTAACCACTACAATAAATTATTTAACAGTTTGCCCTACAATGAATACTAAGTATATGAGCAAATTTTTCTGCCATAAGACAATGTGGAAAAATTGAGAAAAGCTTGAAAAGTGAATAAATTATGCACTTTCTTTTTTTTTTTTTTTTTTGAGATGGAGTCTTGCTCTGTTGCCCAGGCTGGAGTGCAGTGGCGCAATCTTGGTTCACTGCAAATTCTGCCTCCTGGGTTCACGCCATTCTCCTGCCTCAGCCTCCCCAGTTGCTGGGACTGCAGGTGCCCGCCACCATGCTCGGCTAATTTTTTGTATTTTTAGTAGAAATGGGGATTTCACCGTGTTAGCCAGGGTGGTCTCGATGTAATGACCTCGTGATCCACCCACCTCAGCCTCCCAAAGTGCTGGGATTACAGGAGTGAGCCACCATGCCCGGCTGCACTTTCTTAATAAAGACACTTTTTAGAGTGTTTTTAGTAAAAATTTTCAATTAATAAAGCAAGACTGTTCAGTGGCCTAATTTATGTCTTTTACTATATTAATGATTCATGTTATTGATTATTTCTGGACTTTTCTTTACAGTAAGCAAATTCCTTCATAAGGACAAAATATCTAAGGCAAATTTGAAAGCAAAACAGTCTTCCTTCTCTGGATTCCAGAAAAATACAAGAAGCAGACACGATTGCTCTTGGAAGAAACTACTACATTATTTCTATCTGTAAGGTCCTAAATAGCAAGGATATGACTAAGTTGTCTATGCATTCCCAGGACATTCTCAATGTCGTATGCAAAGTGGGTGATCAATGTGTGCTCGTTGCATTCATCTATGAATTCAGTAGTCTGAACAGATGTTTCACTATGATAAAATTATCCATTTTATTATATCAGAGATTTCTAGATATTTACCAAATCCCAATTCCTTTCCTTCTATTGGCACAGCTAGAGTGCATATTACCAGAATTATTATAGCATGGCTGTGGCCATGTTTCCATTAAGAGAAACATACAGCAGTTCTATACAATTTTTATATGACTCTCCTAAACAATAGTTTTGTATATCTCTCAATCTCACTTTCTCAGTGTATTTTTGTTTCTAATAATAAAAGCTGATATTAATATATTATCAATAATTTCTCTTCACACATACAGAATTTTTAAATATTTATTTACTGTGTCTTACTTTGTCCAAATGAGTTCTAGATAAACCAATTTAAGTCATATGAACAAACATTCAAGGTTCCTTAGGTTTCTGTATTTCACAGTTTTATCTATACGGGAAATGCAAAATATATGCAAATGATTAGAGAAACAATCCTGCTATGCAGATTGTGAATAAACACAATGAACTAGTGGCTCACAGACAGTATATAAAATGGGACAAAATGATGGATTTTGGATTAGTCTTTTTGAATAAATTTAATTGTGCAGATGTAAGATACACAACATGAAGTCACGCGAAACATTAGTAAAATGGTTACTATAGTGAAGGAGATTGACATATTCATAATCTCACACATTTACGCTTCCTTGTTTTTCTGGCAAGAGCCACTAAAATCTACTCATACTACAGTAATGCAGTAGAGTACAGTTTTATACATCCAAATACAGTTTTATACCAAATACAGTACAGTTTTATCATCCACAGTTTTCACGTACTTTAGTTTTTTAGAATTGCTCATCCTGCATATCTGCCACATTGAATCTATCCTCCGACCTACATCTCCCAATTCCCCCCCCACCCCTGCCACTTGTAATCACTTTTATTCTCTTTCTCTGTATATTTGACCTTTTGACCTTTTGAGATTCCACCTATATGTAAGATTGCAATATTTTTCTTACTGTGTCACACTTACATTTCACTTAGTATAATGTCCTCCAGGTTCATTCGTATTGTGGAAAACGGCAGGATTTCCTTTTAAGGCTGAATAATATTCTATTCCATATACATCTGATGGAATAAGTATTCATGTTACAGTTTCTTTATTCATTCGTCCTTCAGTGACCACTTAGGTTGTTTTCATATCTTAGCTATTGTGGGTAGTCAAGATATGGAAACAACTTAAGTGGTCATTGATGTATGAATGAATACAGATGATGGTAGTGGGAATGACATAGATGCCTCTTATTATTTTGAATTATATTCCTTCAATGCCTAATTACTTGAAGGTTTTAATATAAAGTGATGTTGAATTTTACCAAAAGCCTTTGCTGCATCTATTGAGATAATCATGTGGTTTTGTTTGTAGTTCTGTTTACGTGATGAGCCACATTATTGATTTGCCTATGTTGAACCAACCTTGTATCCCAGAGTTAAAGCTTACTTGCTTGTGGTGGATTTCACTGCAACTTCTGCCCCCAGGGTTCTAGCAATTCTCCTCCCTCAGCCTCCCAAGTAGCTGAGATTACAGGTGCCCACCACCACGCTCGGCTAATTCTTTTGTATTTGTAGTAGAGACAGGGTTTCGCCATATTGGCCAAGATGGTCTTGAACTCATGACCTCAGGTGATCCACCTGCCTCAGACTCAGAGAGTGCTGGGATTACAGGCGTGAGCCAGCATGCCCGACCAATGGATTAGTTTTTTGATGTGCTGTCATGAACATGAGAGTGCATCTATCTTCATGAGGTGGTGATTTCATTTCCTTTGGGTATACATCCAGAGGAGGGATTGCTGGTCATATGACAGTTCTATTTTTGAAATTTATTTAGAAATTTTCATACTGTTTTCCATAATGGTTTCACTAATCTACATTTCCATGAACAGTGTACAAGAGTTCACTTTTCTCGACACCCTTACCAGCATTTCTCATCTTTAAATTTTTTTCTTAAATGGATGTTCCTTTTATATTCATTAAACTGTACAATTATAATTAATCAATTTTTTACATGTATCTAACTTTTCAGAATGACATGTAAATTTAGTAAGAACATAAAAAATGGACAATGGAAAAATGCAAAAATATCTTGAGAAACTAAAATGTAATGATTTCATGACATTGCACATTTGCCTATTTTTCTCTTATAATTTAGTTTTCAGATAGCTGTATATATTCTGGTCATCATCAAATATGTAGTGTGCAAAGATTTTTCTCCCAGTTTGTGGAGTGGCTTTTCAGTCTATCAACACTGTGTTTGATTAACAGACTATTTTATTATAATGATACTATATGTATTATTTTTTAACTTTTAGGTTTAGGGGTACATGTACAGGTTTGTCATACAGGTAAATTGCTTGTCATGACGGTTTGCTGTGCAGATTATTTCATCATCCAAGTAAAAAGCATAGTATGTGATAGGTAATTTTTTGATCCTCACCCTCCTCCCACCCCTCACCCTCAGGAAGGCCCCAGTGTCTGTTGTTCTCTTCTTTGTGTCCATGTGTACTCAATAATTAGCTCCTAATTAAGTGAGAAGATGTGGTATTTGGTTTGCTGCTCTTGTTTTACTTAGGATAATGATCTCCAGCTTCATGTTGCTGGAAAGGACTTGATCTCATTCTTTGTTTCTGGCTGTATAGTATTGCATGGCATATATATACCATATTTTCTTTATCCAGACTACCATGAGTGGGCATTTAGGGTAAATTCATGTCTTTGCTATTATGAACAGTGTTGCTTGCAATAAACATATATGTGCATGTGTCATTATGGTAGAAGATTTATATTCCTTTGGGTATATACACAATGATGGGATTGCTGCATTGCATGCTAATTCTGTCTTAAGTTCTTTGAGAAATTGCCAAACTGTGTTCCACAATGGCTGAACTTATTTACATTCTGATAATCAGCATATAAGTGTTCCCTTTTCTCCACAACCTTGCCAGTATCTATTATTTTTTGACATTTTATTAATAGCCATTCTGACTGGTATCTCATTGTGGTTTTGACTGGGATTTTTTTAAATGATTAGTGGTGCTAAGCATTTTTTCATATGTCTGTTGGTCACATGTATGTCTTCTTTTTAAATGTGTCTGTTCACGTCCTAAGCTAGTCTTTAATGGGGTTGTTTGTTTTTTTGATTGTTGATTTGTTTATATATCTTACAGTTTCTAGATATTAGACCTTTATTGGATACATAGTTTTCAAATATTTTCTTCCTTTTAGAGGTGGCCTGTTTACACTGTTGATAGTTTCTTTTGCTGTGAAGAAGCTCTTTAGTTTAAGTAGGTCCCACTTGTAAATTTTTGTTTCTGTTGCAATTGCTTTTGATGTATTCATCATGGAATCTTTGCCAGGGCCTATGTCCGCAATGGCAATTCCTAGGTATCTTTAAAGGTTTCTATCATGTTAGGTTTTGAAGTCTTCAGTTCATCTTGAGCTGATTTTGTTTATGGTGTAAGGAAAGAGTCTGGTTTCAATTTTCTGCATGTGGATATCCAGTTATTTCTGCTTCATTTATTGAACAGGGAGTCCCTTCTCCATTGCTTGTTTTTGTTTACTTTGTCAAAGATCAGATGGTTGTACTTGTGCAGCATTGTTTCTGGGCTTTCTGTTCTGTTTCTTTGGTTTATGTGTCTGTTTTTTAATCAGTACTATGCTGTTTTGGTTATTGTAGTCTTATAGTTTAAAGTTGGGTACATGATACCTCTAACTTTGTTCTTTTTGCTTAGGATTGCCTTGGCTATTTGGGCTCTTCTTTTGATTCCATATGAATTTTAATAGAGGTTTTCCTAATTCTGTGAAGACTATCATTGGTAGTTTGATAGGAATAGCATTAAATCTGTAAATTGCTTTGGGCAGTATGGCCATTTTAACAATATTGATTCTTCCTATCCATGAGCATGGAACATTTTTCTATTTGTCTGTATCACATTTGATTTTTTTGAGCAGGGTTTTGTAATTCTTATCGTAGAAATCTTTCACTTCCTTTGTTAGCTGCATTTCTAGGTATTTTATTCTATTTGTGGCTGTTGTGAATAGAATTATCTTCGTTTGGCTCTCTGCTTGGATGTTGTTGATGTACAGAAATGCTACTGATATCTGTACATTGATTTTGTATACTGAAACTTTGCTGAAGTTATTTTATCAGATATATCAGTTTTTGGGCAGAGACCATGGGGTTTTCTAGGGATAGAATCACATTGAAACAGAGGTAGTTTGAATCCCTCTCTGTTTGGATGCCTTTTATTTCTTTGTCTTGTCTGATTATTCTCACTAGGCCTTCTGGTACCATGTTGAATACCAGTGGTGAGAGGGGTCATTCATGTCTTCTTCTAGTTCTCAAAGGAAATGCTTCCAGCTTTTACCCATTCAGTATGATGTTGGTAGTGGGAATGACATAGATGCCTCTTATTATTTTGAAGTATGTTCCTTCAGTGCCTAATTATTTGATGGTTTTAACATAAAGGGATGTTGAATTTTACCAAAAGCCTTTGTTGCATCTATTGAGATAATCATGTGATTTTGTTTGTAGTTCTATTTATGTGAAGAGCCACATTTATTGATTTGCATATGTTGAACCAACCTTGCATCCCAGAGTTAAAGCCTACTTGATTGTGGTGGATTAGCTTTTTGACCTGCTGCTAGGTTCGATTTTCTAGTATTTTGTTGAGATTTTTGCATCTGTGTTCATCAAGGATATTGGCCTGAAGTTGCCTTTTCTTATTGTTGTGTCTCTGCCAAATTTTGATAGGTATCAGAATGATACCAGCCTCATAGAATGAGTTAGGGAGGAGTCCCTCTTCCTCAAATTTTTGGAATAGTTTCAGTAGGAATAGCCCTGCTCTTCTTTGTATATCTAGGAGGGACTTCTTTGTATTTGGCTATGAATCTGCCTGGTTCTAGGCTTTTTTCTGGTTGGTAGGCTTTTTTTCTGGTTGTAGACTTTTTGTTACAGATTCAATTTTGGAATTCATAATTCATCTGTTATTGGATTCAATTTCCTCCTGGTTCAATCTTTTGAGTTTTTATATTTCCAGAAACTAGTCCATTTCTCCTAGGTTAAAAAAAATGTAGAAGAAATAGAAGTGTTTCTAGTAGTCTAAGAGAGGTTTTAATACTTCTTTATTAATCTACAATAATATTGTACTACATACATATTAGAATGTCTACATTAAAAAAAAAAAACTGATGTTACCAATTGCTGGTGAGTATTGAGAGTAACATGAGCTTTTACTGCTGCTAAAGATACAAACTGGTATAGCAAATTTGAAAGGCAGTTTGACAATTCTACATCAAGCTAAACATAGTCATTTCATATATTCCAAAAATCATAATTCCTAGGCATTTGGCCTATTTATTTGAAAATTCATTTTCACCTAAAAAACTGTGTATGAATTTTTATATCAGCTGTATGCATAATTGCCAAAAATCAGAATCAGCAAAATGGCCTTCAATAGGTAAATGGAAAAACAAACTGTGATATAGTTATACAACAAAATATTATTCTGCGATTAAACAAAAATGAGCTATCAAGCTGTGAAAAGATATGAATAAATATTAAATGCATGTTCTGAATGTAAAAATTTAGTCTGAAAGTCTATATACTCAATGAATTCAATCATATGACATCCTGTAAAGGGCAAAATAATAGAGATATAAAAAGATCAAAATGGTTGCTTGGAGTCTGAAGTAGGGAGTTAGGTTTAATAGGTGGAGCACAGGGCAATTTTAGGACAGCTATTTGGTATGATATTGTAATGGCGGATACATAAAACTCTGCATACCCAAACCCTGTAAAATTGATTGTACAAATAATATTAATGTATGTCAATTTTAACAAATTACTTAAGAGCTTTGAGAATCCCAAATGGAGCGCAGAATGTGGAAAAACAATATAAGTATAGTGTAGACATATGAAACATACGAAACACCTCACTTAGGGAGGTGGAATAAAACAATGCCTATGTAAGTTACTTTGAAAATGAGTGGAGCCTGTAAGACTAAAAGCAAATAATCCTATACATAAGCACTGTACTCTAGTTGATGATGTTGCTTCCCATAGGGGCAAGGGTAACAATTAAGATACTGCTGTGCAAATATGCTGGAATTAAACACTTAAGTAAATGGTGGTAGGATCTAGGCTACTCACTACACTTCCCAGAGATACGTGAGGGAAGAGGCTATCATATCTATGTTGTAATAGATTAGAGTTGAAGACATTGGTATGAGCTCATGTTCAGTTTAATTCTGATGCAGATAGTACATATATTCCCTTACTCTGTAGCTGAAAGTGTCTATGAGCAAATGTAATCTAGTGAAAATGAACACAGCTAGTGCCCAGAGTTTGGTTCCTAATACCATTCTTTCTATAAAGAGAAGTAGGTCTCTTGGAATAATTGGCTGATTCTAGGCTGGGAGCAGGAAATGCACAAGGTAAGCCCGGAGTATCTTGTAGTGCCAGAAGGTAAGAAAGTGAAACAAATGAACAAAACATGATGGGGAATGTCAAAGGGACACAGAAACTCACTGAAAGAGCTTCAAGTGACCAAAGTTGGAACAATTTCAGCAGCCTAATAATAACTTGAATATAAAGAGGTCCTATAAATTAATGAAAATAATAAATGGAGGAGAAAAAACAAATTTCCTGTGAAGAATTTCAAGTAATTTATGTAGAATCACCACACTTTGAGAGCTAGAGCTTAACTCCTCATGATTTAAGTGTGGTCTGCACATAGTTATGTCCTTCCAAAGAGTACAGTGTGAGAAGGTGTGAAAAGAGTGACCTTGTGGCAGTGAAATCTGACAAACCCTACCTCAGCCAGATGATCAAGAGTAATAACAACAGTGATGTCATGTTACCAAGCATGATACCCTTGTTATGATGTCATAACAGTAGCTCTTTACTTCTGTGATCTTCCTCCCAAAAACACATAACCACAGTCTAATCATTAGAAACACATCAGAAAAACCACAAGTGAGGGACATTATACAAAACACCTGACAAATACTCCTCAAAACTCTTTATGCCGTCAAAAAACAAGGAGGGTCTGAGAAACTAGCACAGCAAAGCTTTGCCTAAGGAGACATGTTGACCCAATGTAAAATTAAGTAAAAATTAAAGAAACTGAAAAAAATATGGACTCTAGTTAATAAGCGTGTATCAATATTGGTTCACTCATTGTAAAAAAAAACTTCATATTAATGTTAGATGCAAATAATTAGAGGAATTGTGAAGTATGTGGAAACGCACTGTCTTTTCAATTTTTCTATTCACTTAAAACCGTTCTAATAGAAAAATATGTAAATATAACAGTACTAAATATGTCTATTATATAGAGCTGGTCAAGATTCTTGAAAGAATTACAAAGATTACAATTTGTTGCCCATTTTGTAACATTTAGCTTGTTATGAAACTTTACAAGGCAATTATTTTATTCCTCCTCTCTGAAAGAATGTGGATAGCTACAAAACCTGAATTATCCTATCTATTGTTAATATGTAAACATATTTTAAACTACTAGAAAGTTCTATTGCTATTCAGTTTACTTAGTAAACAACCATTTCACTGCAGACACTCAAAAGCCTACAATATATTTTTGAAAATGTGGTCAATTCCTCTCAGTTCGGGATTAATTGGAGGAATCGTCTGGAAATGGAAAGTTAGTAAGAGGAAAGCCATAGATTAACAAATAATGACTGAAACAAAACTAGTCAAAACTAAGCTTACATAAAGTAATTATCCCACTTACCTATGTGTCTGATTATTATTTTACACAGTCCCGAAAATGTAAAATACAAAATGCATTTGTGTTTTTTTTATTTTTTCCAGCTGGCCTCTTTCCTTCACTTTTTCATAATGCTCTTTCTTGCATTAGTTTCATTCTATTTTGTGCTAAGCAATGTTAAATATGAATATTAAGCAAGGTTCAATCTCAGTTTCGTTCAACCATTCGAATTTGGTTTACCATCCAGCAGACCCTCCCAAGTTACATTTCCTTCAGACTGCTCAAAAGCAAACTTCACTTCTTCAGTCAGATGTCTCCAGGAATGGACTTTTCTTTCTCAGTTGCCAACTGAGCAAGCTGGTATTGCTTTATCTAGTTGATTGTTTACAGATGCATTATTTCTTATATTTCTCCATTTTCAGTGTGCTTTACTCTTCTGTACATAAATGTTAATGTAGCATGCCACTTTTAAATAAATATCATGATATACTTAATTTTCGTATCATCTTATAAAGTAAGTTGTTTATAATTTCTAATCCTCATAACACTCTACATTCTACCAACACACCTTTCAAAACCACATCTTCCAGGCATTCGGCTTTCAAAACTATTTTTAAAATTAACTGGCCGGGCGCGGTGGCTCAAGCCTGCAATCCCAGCACTTTGGGAGGCGGATCGCGAGGTCAGGAGATCGAGACCATCCTGGCTAACACGGTGAAACCCCGTCTCTACTAAAAAATACAAAAAACAAACAAACAAACAAACAAACAAAAACTGGCCGGGCGAGGTGTCGGGCACCTGTAGCTGAGGCAGGAGAATGGCTGAACCCGGGAGGCGGAGCTTGCAGTGAGCTGAGATCCGGCCACTGCACTCCAGCCTGGGCGACAGAGCAAGACTCCGTCTCAAAAATAAATAAATAAACAAACAAATAAATAAATAAATTAAATAAAATTAACTTTGATTGGGATATATTTTGCCTTTATTGGGTATTATAATATTAGATGTATTTTAAGTAAAATTTCCTTCACTTTGTCTTACTGTGATTGGGCAGACATGTAGCTAGAGTCAATTTCTGGAGCATGATGGAAATCATGATTTTTCTCACTAATCTGTCTTACAGTTCATGAAAGTGCAGCCTGAGTTGGCATGGGGTGCCCTTCATCATTCTCTGATCTTCCCTGCTCTCTTGTTTGCTCCCCTGGCCTCCAGTCCAGTCTCCTGGATGTGTATCAGCAGTTTGCTCTAAACTGCTAGCCTTTCAAAATTCCACTGGGGAAGAGTCCTGGAGACCTAAATAGCGATTAATCTTGGGTATTAAGAAAGACACTTTAAAGTTCAGGCCTATCAGGTAAATAAACTTGTCTTGTTGGTGAATATTAACTTGCACTCCCATGAGACACAAATTTTGATTCCTGTCCGTGTTAAGCGGTCAACTGTTTCACTAGAATAAGGATAAAAAGGACCACAGTTAATTTTTATTCCTTCTCATGTAATATATTTTGTTGTATATCTACAATATGATTTAAGCACTTAAACGTTCATGAAGACATGTCAGCTATTTCATGGTATACTATCTCATTTACCAGACATAAAGCAGTTCTAGAAGACTTTGAAACATGTCATCACACTGTTCTGGACTTCACCAAATCTCTAACTCCTCATATGATGAGAGTGGAAGCTTATTTCCTGCCAGAATTTTAGTAGATGAGCATAGGTAATTTAAAACATCACTACTGCTTCCCATGGGTTTGAATTATCTTTATTTATATAATTTACCTAGTTTTGAAAGTCAAATAATATTTAAAGGCTCCAGGAAGCTTTTATATTGATAAGTATTAGTGGAGAAAAAAGAAGGACATGGCAAACAGTGAATGATAGGCATTTTCAAATTACGTAAAATCATAAATACATTTGTTAGTGGACCCACATCTATTGTATATATAGACTTTATCATATTCGAAAAATTGATTTTAAAAAGAGCTGTTTGAAATAGCTTTAAGCTTTTTCTGTCAGAGGCTGTAAGTGATAACACGTAGTAGCTGATTACGATGCCCTAAGGGGACTGTTTTAGGAAGTGGAAATTGATGTGGTGAATGGAATCAAACATACTGCACTCAATACAAAGCCATTATCCAAACTGGGTACTAAAGGCTCTAAAAGGTGAAAATGAGAGGTCCTTTCTGTGACAAAGAGGTCCGATTCTTCCAAAAAGATTGTACTTCAGAAGCCAGAGGCCGTGAAGAGCAAAGCCTGCTCCTCCGAGTTTGTTGTTAACCATGAAGCTCATGACAAGTGCCCTTGTCATGATACTAATAAATAAAATACCCTTGTTATTATAAGCGATTTTTGAAAATTTCTACTTGACAAAACAAAAGGTTAACTTTGAAAATCTAATGCAATAATTAAGTTTAAAAATGATGTCATGATACTCCAAAGAGTTAATGCTGCGCATCTTAAGTAAAGGCAATATTCCAATGTGGCCAGTACATGACATCCTTGTGGAAATACCTCTGCTTGAGGACTAAGAGAAAGGGATCCTTACTTATCAATATGGCCAGAGGAATTGTCACAGAGTATACATATATGTACTTAAGAGCTTGGCAAATGCAGAAACTTTAAGGGGAAATTACACTGAATATGGAAAAGATTTCTTTTTTCAAATTAATAATTTAATACCTGGACCTGCAATCATTTACTATGCTGGCCACCCTCTCCCACCACTACACACACATGCACACACACACAGATACATATGTGCACACACACAGGAACACACACACAGAGCTCCTTTTATTTCTTCACCAAAAAGGCAGGAATTAAATATTTTTGTATTCTTCAACAACTCTCTGACATTTTTTTAAAAAATTTTCAATGGTAGCAAAAAGGTGTCTTTTTCTGTCTTAACACAAACAGAAACAGAGTTGAAACACTTGAGCCACGAAGTCATTTCTGCTAAGCTGACAGCCATGTCTTTTTCATAATGGCTGTGTTTTTGGCTTAGAGATGCAATTGAGGTTGGTAATTTCCTTCCAAAATGAGAATTTAAAAAAATGAAAGCAGAGATTACAAATGCAAGATCTAAGGATAAGAGAAAAGTAAACAAAATCATTTCTGTGCTAATGTAAGAATAAAATAAGGAATAAGCTTGTTTTTTTTTTTTAAAGAAAGAAACAAAATCCTCATTAAATAATTAAACACTCTACTACTGGTAAGTTGTACAAAAAAAGTGATTTTTCCTTAGTACACTGTATGCTAAGCTATATCTATTTGATTTGAGGAAGTAGGTATTGGAGAAAGTACTGGAACAAACAGATTATTCCATTTTCACATCAGATATTCAAGAGTATCTTTCATGTGACAAATTACTTGGGGCAAAACTGTGGAAAATAAGACATAATCTTCTCGATGGAAATATTGTCTTCTGTACTCAGTTGCAGAAATTAGTAATTTCATTAAAATGTGATGAAGATTAAAATCATATATACACACAGCATATTTTCACCAGATTAATAGAGAATCCACAATTTTGAATAATCATGACTCTTTTGTTAATCCAATGAAAACTGTTAACCTTCCTCCAGGAAAATTATATATATATATATATGTATGTGTGTGTGTATATGTATATATACATCTATATATACACACACATATACATACAAGCACACACATATATTATATATATACAATTACACACACACAAACGTATATATACACTTATACATATAAAATTTTAAATGTTGTATCCTTAAATAGTGAAGACCATACCAGCTCAATGGAATGCCAGAATTCGTGTCTACCTGAGATGGAGAGTTTCTAGCTCTTTAGTACTCTCCCCGTTGCCCCCACCACAGATGCACACATAGAGATCTACAGGGGTCCTGCATTTTTGCAACAGGAAGATAGTATTTAGAAAGAACCAATTTCCTTAGAATTCTGGTAGCTGTTTTGTTGGTTAAGAAGATAGTATCCAAGCAGTATTGTTCAATTAATTATCAGAAATGAGTCTACAAGTAAAATAAATCAAAATCTTATATTGAATTAAGCATTATCTTTGGTAAAATATTGGTATGATAGGAAGCTGATACAAAATTATTGACTACTGAATTATATCCAAATTAAGAAAATACACTCAATTTTCATAAATGAGAAAAGTAAATGATATATCCCGATTACAAAGTCACAACAAAGTATTTCATGCAAAAGATATGTATTCAGTTATTCTAGTATAACTTGAGAAGTAATTATGCCATAGGGCAGTCTAGAGTTATACTGAAGATCAAATGGAATGTCTGGGATTATAAAGCATTATAATATCCTCATAATAAAGATAAGGGGTGTTTTTTAAACTCCTAGGAAAAGTACATAAATCCAGTAAAGTTTGAGGATCAGAAACCTTTACAAAAACATTAACATTTGGGTAAGTTTTTGAAAATATATTGGGATTAGACGGATGAAAAAGATGAGAACAAAATTAAAAGTTGTTTACATTTTGGAAATTAAAAACCAGTTGATAAACATGGAGTGAAAACTCAATGAAAGGCTCAGGTAGATGTGTAGATGGTAAGGTTATCAAATGCATAGAATCATTGTACAGCAAGTAAAATACTTTGTCTTTTAGAGCATAGTTTGCCTTTTAGAGTATACATTCAAATAATAATTCAGATAATAATTTGAATTTACTCTAAAAGACAATTGGTAACATTGAAGGATTTGATGAGGTGGGTGGCAGGATTAGGTAGTGCATCAGACTATTCATTGTGGCTGAAACTGAAAAGTGCGCTGAAGAAATGTAAGGCAGAAACAGCAATTAGATGAATGGTTTCAGATTTTTTGAGTGCATTTTAGGAAATAGAATTGGTGGGGCATCACAATTAATTAAACATATTGGGGAGGAGAGAGGATTCAAATGTGATATTCATGTTTCTGGTGTAGGATATTGCCTGGGGCAGTAGTTCTCAGTAGGATCCTCCAAGTTATCTTACTGACAAGAAAGATTTTCCTAAGGTCACAAACCTGAGTTACTACCCTGCCGAGTCCCTGGTAGAAGTAAACACTAAAGAATATGTCAGTAAAACCTAGAGTTTGTGCAATCTTCCAATCTGCTCAGCTTGTTTGGCTACTTATGAAATGTCAGTTACCTTTTAAAAAGATAATTCCGATTGCACTTAGGAGAAATGATGGAAAGAGAACAAAGCTGGAAGCAGAGAGATCACCCATTAGTGCATTCTGGGCAAAACATGACGGGGGCTTGCACCAGAGGAATGACGAGTGTCTGCATTTTGGATGTGTTGAAGGCATGGCCACAGGAACTTGAGTGCAAGCAAATAAGCAAAAAATGTACTGGGTATCCATGGAAACCAAGATTCATCTCAGATTGTTTAAAAATAGATATTTTACTGAAGAAATGTCTTCAAAGTTTAAATGAAAAATGAAGGTTGTTAAGGCACCCAGGTCCTAATGGAATTAATTATTATTCACAGGGATGCATGCAGCAATGGCATGAAAGGCTTTACCTGGAGTCTGATGAAGGCTGCAGCTGTGCAGAAGTTATAAAAGGGCATAGCTATTGTTCATGAGAGCGCGCAGAAGAGGAAGGGACCATGGAGATGGACAGCAGCTCCCTCTTTCTGTCCTCCCTCTCCTGGCTTTGGCTGAATACAATCAGAAGCCCCCTTGCATGAGGACCTGGATGACGCAGAGGCCCCTTTCCTGGGGCAGAGGGTCAGATGGACAGAGCCAGTGGGAGATGGTTGTGGGAGGGTAAGTGGAGAAAGAACACATAACAAACACACACACGTACAGGAACCCCAGCAGCAAAGTCAAAATAGAAATGACAGAATGAAAAAATAAATTGCATAACTTGTATCATAATAAATGTCTATTATTAGAATTCTTAGAAGTCAATAACAAAGTATCAGCTGGGGGTGGTGGCTTACACCTATAATCCCAGCACTTTGAAAGGCCGACATCGTTGGATCACTTGAGGCCAGGAGTTCCAGACCAGCCTGGCCAACATGGTGAAACCCCATCTGTACTAAAATTACAAAAAAAAAAAAGAGAAAAAATTAGCCAGGCATGGTGATGTGTGCCTATAATCCTAGCTACTGGGGAGGCTGAATCAGCAGGATCACTTGAACAGGGAGGTGGAGATTGCAGTGAGCCAAGATCAGGCTACCACACACCCTGTCTAGGTGACAGAGTGAGACACTGTCTAAAAAAAAAAAAAAAAAGTCAATAGCAATCAATGTACTGATAGCTCAATAGAAAAAATGGCAAAACGTGTGCACAGACCATTAGACCATTCAGAGAAAATGTGACATATATAAAATATATAAGATGGATGCTCAGTACTGCTCAAATATAAATTAAAACTTTACACAGTGTATTTTTTTTTAAATCAAAGCAACAAGAAGTAAGCTTGTGAGGACACTTTTTGAAGAGGCTGGGAAAAAAATGGCTTACTTAAACATGTACGGGGCACATATCCCAGTCCTAAGCAGGAAGATCCTGCAACTCTAGTGAAATTCCAGTTTAGTGAAATGAATTCTATAGATATCATTTTATATGTGTAAAATAACTACACATTAAATAATTGCTTTTGCTATTTGTGAGGTCAAAAGTTCAGAAAATATTCATAAATAGGGCATTTGGACTATCTGTTGCATAACCACACAACAATTTTCCATGCACCTGTAAAGCAAGCAATAGGTAAGCTCCTGTATACAGCTATAAAAAAACTCTCTAAAAGATAAGAATATAGGACAGGACTAATCTCCAAAGTACATTTTGAAACTAATAAATTATTTATTAGGTTATGGGGGTAGATGTTGAGCAATCAGTGAAAGATGTGATTTTGATATATGTATTTATACATAATGCAGAAAATATGTACTACATATACATTTCTGTATCTGTCTCTATCTCTGAAAACACTGGCATTCAAAATTTAAAACTTGTTGGAAGTGAAGGCAACGATGCAGTGTTTCCTAGTGTCCTTCGTCAATCCTCATCTGCAGTGGCAGCACAACAGTGAGCATAACTTAAACCACAGTAGGGGCAGGAGACATTGCGGGCAAGGAGAGAGTGAAAAATAGGAAGATTAAGCTTATAATATTAACATTAACATCAGTATTAATAAAAAGTTTTTTTATATAATGTATTAGACATTCATCTCTTTGTCCCCTTTTTCATAAAGATTTTCAATGAATTTTAAGGTGTTTCCCAACCTAAAAAAATACCATGACAAGAAGTCAAGAAGAGTCGGAGGGATTCATGTGGAGGCACATGTATGCACACGCAAAAAATACTCATTGAGTAGGCATGACCCAATCACCTCCCAGAGTCCTCATCTCCAAATGTCATTGCATTGTGGGTTAGGATTTCAACATATCAATTGGAGGGGGTTATAAATATTCAGTCTATTGCTTGCACCAGCAACTCTAGCCCTAGGAATTAACCCATGAGAATTGCACATATATAGCCTCACAAAAACTTATGCATAATTATTTATGTTAGTTATTCATAATAACTGAATTCATAATCATTATTCATAACTGAAAAGTAAAAAACACAACAACAAAGCAAATATTAATCACATGATGAGTGTACTAACAAAACGTTGCCACATTATTCATACATATATATAACCAGACTGTAGAATATTATTAACCCACAAAATCAAAAATAGAATGAAGTACTTTGTAAGATGAATGAATTTTGTAAGTATTACGGTAAGTGAAAGAAGTCGAGGCACATATTTTATGATTCAACATACATGAAATATCAAAAGTAACCTAATCTATAGCAAGTCAACTAGTAGTTGCCACAGGTTAGGGGAGAGAGAATATAAAGTAACTGTTAATACACACAAAGTTTCTTTCTGAGCAGATAAACATGTTCTGAAATTAGAGAGTATTTATTCTTGCATAACTCTATGAATATACTAAAATCCAATGAATTGTGCACCCGAAAACGATGACTTTTATTACATGTGAATTATATCTCAATAATTTTGCTATTAAAATTTATGTAGTTTTAGCTGAAACACATTAAAACTTAGTCATTACTTTGTCCTCACAAGAAAAAATCAGAACAAACTGAAAATCATGACTTTTCTTGAATCCATCAAAGAACTCTGGAGAAACAGCAAACTGCTACCCTGCATCTGGAGAAACAGGCAAATACGGAGCATCACAGCTGAGGTCTTTTTACTTGAAGCAGAGCCACCTGAGTCATAAACTGTTGAAACACTTACATGGTCATTTTGATGAATTGCTAGAGGATAAGTGTGAGCTAGCATGCAAGTGAAAAACTCTCGAATGCTGCAGTTTTAGCAAGACTCCCACGCATTCATAGTTTCATCCTCAGGAATCCCACAAGGTTCTCACAGTGAAGAGCCGAGAAAGATGCCCTCCTGACTCTGGCAGGAGCATTCGATGTAAGGAAGTCCTACTATCCGGAGGAAAAGACTGATCTATTACAGTCTAAAACAGACTGCATTATTTTCCCGAATGGCTGGAGACACTAAGGAGCATTTGAGAAGGTCACTGCCCAAAGACAAAGGGCCACTAAAATACTTAGACTTCCATGTTAGACTATAGAATGCTTTCCCTTCACCACGTCTTACCACCACTGCACCAGGGCTCCAGTGCATCTGGGGTTATGTCCGTAGTAATCAGACTCGGCCTGAGGAACAGCTTCTTAGGGAGCCCCAAAACAATAGGGGGGACCAAATCAAGTGCAATAAAGGAATTTTATTTCTTGGCACCTACAAACATTGCAAATATTAAACACAACCTAACTCCAGCAAGGTTTACAAAAATGCAAATACTAAATAAAACACATCTGTTCCCATTACCTGATGCAACATATCTACTTTCAACAAAAATGTATAAGGCGTGTTAAAAGACAAGTACAAATACAATCTGAAGACAAAGAAATTACCTTTAACAGTCTCAGATATAGCACAGGAATTGGATAATGAGACAAGGAATGCAAAATAACTATGATTAATATAGGATCAAATGCAATATGTAAGCAACAAGATAGAAGCTTCACAATTTTAAATCAAAATAAAAGGCTAGAATTCAAAAACACTGCACCAGCAGTAAGGAATGTCTTTGAAGGGGCCATTAATAAACTAGATATAAATGGTAAAAGAATTAGTGAGTTCATAGTTAGGTTAAAAAAAACTTCCCAAACTGAAATAAAAATTAAATAAAGTAAGAAAACCGAAAAAAGCAAACAAAAACCACAAAGAATATCCAAAAATTACTGGACAGTTCCAAAAGGAGTAATATGTCCATAATCAAAATATGAGAAGGAGAAAGAGCAAGTGGAGTTAAAAAAAAAATAGGGAGCTGAAAGTTTTCCAAAATTAATGACTTACACCAAACCTTAGATTCAGGAAGATCAGAGAACACCAGACATGGTGAGTACAAAATATCTATAACTAGACATATAATATTAAACTGGAGAAAACCAAGACAAAGAGAAAATCTTGAAAGCAGCCAGATACAGGAGAAAACATTGAATAAATAATCAAAAAACAACTCATAACATGCCTATAAAGGAACAAACTTAAAAATTAAGAATTACAACAAATTCTCATCAGAAATCAAGTGAAGAAAAAAGAAGAAGAACGTATAAATATCTATAATATATTATAGATGACATATATAAATATATTTATATCATATCTGTACTATATAATAAATATTACATATTTATTATGCTTATATATTTATTATATAATATCAATATATGAGATAAAATAAAATCGTCTGTCTATATTATGCTTATTTGATCTAAAAGATAACTTCTTAAAGTAATAGTAGTATCAATGCATCACATGACTTCAGGGCATGGATAAGAGAAAAGAATGACAGCAAGTCATAAGGGATGGGAGAAAGGGGATTGGAAATACTTTGTTCTAAGGTGCCTGAACTACAAGGGAAGTGGTAGTGTATTATCTAATGGTGGACTTAGAATACATAAATTTGCTAACTCTAAGACAACCACTAAAAGAAATTAAAATTGTAATTGATATGGCAAAAGAGAAGCTACAGTGGAGTTATATATAAAAACACTCAGTAAAATAAAAGAAAAGAAGGAAGACAACACAGAAAAAATGAAATAAATATACAGGGCTGGGTGTGGTGCCTCATACCTGTAATCCCAGCACTTTCGGAGGCTGAGGCAGGCGGATCACGAGGTCAGGAGATCGAGACCATCCTGGCTAACACAATGAAACCCCATCTCTACTAAAAATATATATAAAAAAAAATAGCCAGGCGTGGGGGCGAGTGCCTGTAGTCCCAGCTACTCGGGAGGCTGAGGCAGGAGAATGGCGTGAACCCAGGAGGCGGAGCTTGCAGTGAGCCGAGATTGCGCCACTGCACTCCAGCCTGGGTGACAGAGCATGAATCCATCTCAAAAAAATAAAAATAAAATGAGTTAGGGAGGATTCCCTCTTTTTCTATTGATTGGAATAGTTTCAGAAGGAATGGTACCAGCTCCTCCTTGTACCTCTGGTAGAATTCAGCTGTGAATCCATCTGGTCCTGGACTTTTTTTGGTGGGTAGGCTATGAATTATTGCCTCAATTTCAGAGCCTGCTATTGGTCTATTCAGGGATTCAACTTCTTCCTGGTTTAGTCTTGGAACAGCGTAAGTGTCCAGGAAATTATCCATTTCTTCTAGATTTTCTAGTTGATTTGCGTAGAGGTGTTTATAGTATTCTCTGATGGTAGTTTGTATTTCTGTGGGGTCCGTGGTGATATCCCCTTTATCATTTTTTATTGCGTCTATTTGACTCCTCTCTCTTTTCTTCTTTATTAGTCTTGCTAGCGGTCTGTCAATTTTGTTGATTTTTTCAAAAAAACAACTCCTGGATTCATTGATTTTTTTGGAGGGTTCTTTGTGTCTCTATCTCCTTCAGTTCTGCTCTGATCTTAGTTATTTCTTGTCTTCTGCTAGCTTTTGAATGTGTTTGCTCTTGCTTCTCCAGTTCTTTTAATTGTGATGTTAGGGTATCAATTTTAGATCTTTCCAGCTTTCTCTTGTGGGCATTTAGTGCTATAAATTTCCCTCTACACATTGCTTTAAATGTGTCCCAGAGATTCTGGTATGTTGTATCTTTGTTCTCATTGGTTTCAAAGAACATCTTTATTTCTGCCTTCATTTCATTATGTACCCAGTAGTCATTCAGGAGCAGGTTGTTCAGTTTCCATGTAGTTGAGCGGTTTTGATTGAGTTTCTTAGTCCTGAGTTCTAGTTTGATTGCACTGTGGTCTGAGAGACAGTTTGTTATAATTTCTGTTCTTTTACATTTGCTAAGGAGTGCTTTACTTCCAATTATGTGGTCAATTTTGGAATAAGTGTGATGTGGTGCTGAGAAGAATGTATATTCTGTTGATTTGGGGTGGAGAGTTCTATAGATGTCTATTAGGTCCGCTTGGTGCAGAGATGAGTTCAATTCCTGGATATCCTTGTGAACTTTCTGTCTCGTTGATCTGTCTAATGTTGACAGTGGAGCGTTGAAGTCTCCCATTATTATTGTATGGGAGTCTAAATCTCTTTGTAAGTCTCTAAGGACTTGCTTTATGAATTTGGGTGCTCCTGTATTGGGTGCATACATATTTAGGAGAGTTAGCTCTTCCTGTTGAATTGATCCCTTTACCATTATGTAATGGCCTTCTTTGTCTCTTTTGATCTTTGATGGTTTAAAGTCTATTTTATCAGAGACTAGTATTGCAACCCCTGCTTTTTTTTGTTCTCCATTTGCTTGGTAGATCTTATGAGGCCAACATCATCCTGATACCAAAGCCTGGCAGAGACACAACAAAAAAAGAAAATTTTAGACCAATATCCCTGATGAACATCGATCCAAAAATCCTCAATAAAATACTGGCAAACCGGATTCAGCAGCACATCAAAAAGCTTATCCACCATGATCAAGTGGGCTTCATCCCTGGGATGCAAGGCTGGTTCAACATTCACAAATCAATAAACGTAATCAAGCATATAAACAGAACCAAAGAGAAGAACCACATGATTATCTCAATAGATGTAGAAAAGGCTTCTGACAAAATTCAACAGCCCTTCATGCTAAAAACGCTCAATAAATTCGGTATTCATGGAACATACCTCAAAATAATAAGAGCTATTTATGACAAACCCACAGCCAATATCATACTGAATGGGCAAAAACTGGAAAAAATTCCCTTTGAAAACTGGCACAAGACAGGGATGCCCTCTCTTACCACTCCTATTCAACATAGTTTGGAAGTTCTGGCTAGGGCAATCAGGCAAGAGAAAGAAATCAAGGGTATCCAGTTAGGAAAGAAGAAGTCGAATTGTCCCTGTTCGCAGATGACATGATTGTATATTTAGAAAACCCCATTGTCTCAGCCCAAAATCTCCTTAAGCTGATAAGAAACTTCAGCAAAGTCTCAGGATACAAAATTAATGTGCAAAAATCACAAGCATTCATATACACCAGTAACAGACAAACAGAGAGCCAAATCATGAATGAACTTCCATTCACAATTGCTTCAAAGAGAATCAAATACCTAGGAATCTAACTTACAAGGGATGTAAAGGACCTCTTCAAAGAGAACTACAAACCACTGCTCAGTGAAATCAAAGAGGACACTAACAAATGGAAGAACATACCATGCTCATGGATAGGAAGAATCAATATCGTGAAAATGGCCATACTGCCCAAGGTTGTTTATAGATTCAATGCCATCCCCATCAAGCTACCAATGAGTTTCTTCACAGAATTGGAAAAAACTGCTTTAAAGTTCATATGGAACCAAAAAAGAGCCCGCATTGCCAAGACAATCCTAAGTCATAAGAACAAAGCTGGAGGCATCACACTACCTGACTTCAAACTATACTACAAGGCCACAGTAATCAAAACAGCATGGTACTGGTACCAAAACAGAGATATAGACCAATAGAACAGCACAGAATCCTCAGAAATAATACCACACATCTACAGCCATCTGATCTTTGACAAACCTGAGAGAAACAAGAAATGGGGAAAGGATTCCCTATTTAATAAATGGTGCTGGGAAAATTGGCTAGCCATAAGTAGAAAGCTGAAATTGGATCCTTTCCTTACTCCTTATAAGAAAATTAATTCAAGATGGATTAGAGACTTAAATGTTAGACCTAATACCATAAAAACCCTAGAAGAAAACCTAGGTAGTACCATTCAGGACATAGGCATGGACAAGGACTTCATGTCTAAAACACCAAAAGCAACGGCAGCAAAAGCCAAAATTGACAAATGGGATCTGATTAAACTAAAGAGCGGCCGGGCGCGGTGGCTCAAGCCTGTAATCCCAGCACTTTGGGAGGCCGAGACAGGCGGATCACGAGGTCAGGAGATCGAGACCATCCTGGCTAACACGGGGAAACCCCGTCTCTACTAAAAAACTACAAAAAATTAGCCGGGCGAGATGGCGGGCGCCTGTAGTCCCAGCTACTCGGGAGGCTGAGGCGAGAGAATGGCGTAAACCCGGGAGGCGGAGCTTGCAGTGAGCTGAGATCCGGCCACTGCACTCCAGCCTGGGCGACAGAGCGAGACTCCATCTCAAAAAAAAAAAAAAAAACTAAAGAGCTTCTGCACAGCAAAAGAAACTACCATCAGAGTGAAGAGGCAACCTACAGAATGGGAGAAAATTTTTGCAATCTACTCATCTGACAAAGGGCTAATATCCAGAATCTACAAAGAACTCAAACAATTTACAAGAAAAAAACAAACAACCCCATCAAAAAGTGGGCAAAGGATATGAACAGACATTTCTCAAAAGAAGACATTCATACAGCCAACAGACACATGAAAAAATGCTCATCATCACTGGCCATCAGAGAAATGCAAATCAAAACCACAATGAGATACCATCTCACACCAGTTAGAATGGCAATCATTAAAAAGTCAGGAAAACACAGGTGCTGGAGAGGATGTGGAGAAATAGGAACACTTTTACACTGTTGGTGGGATTGTAAACTAGTTCAACCGTTATGGAAAACAGTATGGCGATTCCTCAAGGATCTAGAACTATATGTACTATATGACCCAGCCATCCCACTACTGGGTATATACCCAAAGGATTATAAATCATGCTGCTCTAAAGACACATGCACGCGCATGTTTATTGCGGCACTATTCACAATAGCAAAGACTTGGAATCAACCCAAATGTCCATCTGTGACAGACTGGATTAAGAAAATGTGGCACATATACACCATGGAATATTATGCAGCCATGAAAAAGGATGAGTTTGCATCCTTTGTAGGGACATGGATGCAGCTGGAAACCATCATTCTTAGCAAACTATCACAAGAACAGAAAAACAAACACCGCATGTTCTCACTCATAGGTGGGAACTGAACAATGAGATCACTTGGACTCGGGAAGGGGAACATCACACATCGGGGCCTATCATGGGGCGGGGGGAGTGGGGAGGTGTTGCATTGGGAGTTATACCTGATATAAATGACGAATTGATGGGTGTTGACGAATTGATGGGTGCAGCACACCAACATGGCACAAGTATATATATGTAACAAACCTGCACGTTATGCACATGTACCCTAGAACTTAAAGTATAATAAAAAAAAAATAAATAAATAAATATTAAAAAATAATAAAAGAAAGAAATATACAACTGTTACAAATACATTAAATATTAATCTAGAATCAGTAGTCAGCTTTATATGTCAGGTTTATACATCAATTAAAAGAACAAGGGTTGTCAACACAAAAGTAAATTATATGCCGTCTGTAAGAAACCCACTGTTAGTGTAAATATTTGTATAGATTAAGTAAGTGGTAGAAAATGATTTGCCATATTAACACTAATGAAAAGAAAGCTGAAGTGGCAATATTAACTTGTGCAAAAGGAGAATTTAGAACAAGATTATCAGGGATAATGTTAAATATTGCCTAATGATACAGTCATCAATTCTCTAAGAAAATATGTCAGTCCTAAATATTTTTACACCTAACAATAGATCATCAGACTATGAGGTTTCAGACTGTTTCAGTTGTCACTGAAACAGTTCCAAGAAAAAAATAGACAAATACACTATTACAGTTTGATACTTCAACACTTCTGTTTCAATAATGGCCAATCCATCAGACAAAAATCAGTAAATATATAACTGGTACAAGTTCTCTACAGTCTCTTGCAGAAAATAGAAGCACAGAATATATTTCCTAAGTCATTCTATAAAGATAGTATTACTCTGATCCCAAAATCAGATAAAGATACTATACGAAAGGAATACTAAGGACTACTGATTAATGTAGGTGCAAAAACCCTCAACAAAACTCAGATCAAATCTAAAGAATTTGATTAAATAAATAATTAAAATAAGATAATTAAATTAAAAGATCAAGTAAAAAGAATTATACACCACAACCAAATGAGATGTGTCAGGATGTTTTAACTTCAGAAATTAAATAACTGCAATTCATTACAACAGGCTGAAGAAAAAATATCCTGGCCGGGCGCGGTGGCTCAAGCCTGTGATCCCAGCACTTTGGGAGGCCGAGACGGGCGGTTCACGAGGTCAGGAGATCGAGACCATCCTGGCTAATACGGTGACACCCCGTCTCTACTAAAAAAATACAAAAAACTAGCCGGGCGCGTTGGCGGGTGCCTGTAGTCCCAGCTACTCGGGAGGCTGAGGCAGGAGAATGGCGGAACCCGGGAGGCGGAGCTTGCAGTGAGCTGAGATCCGGCCACTGCACTCCAGCCTGGGCGACAGAGCGAGACTCCGTCTCAAAAAAAAAAGAAAAAAGAAAAAAAGAAAAAATATCCTATGATCATATGCAATATTAACACACAGTTTTAATTAATAACATTTGAAAATCAGCAAATGGAAGCACAAAATACATAAATCTTTAATTTAGCTGTAAGCCAAACTGTTTTTTATTGAGAAGATGTATCTTACACCTTAAAAATTATCTACTTTTCCAAAACTCTCTATAACATTTTGAAGAATATTGTACATAGGAAGAGATGCATATAATCACAAACCCTGAGGCAAAATGTTAGGGACTGTATGATAGAGAAGAATGAATGTCAGCTGGGGGTAAAATTAAGAGGATCATTCACTTCAATTAGTTGAAAATAAGAAAGATGTTATTGTTTTTTAAAAAACACAATGCTATGTTGCTTAAGTGTCTCGAACTGCATGTGTTAATCATAATAAGATAATATCTGCTAGAAGGAAGGAGAAGAGTCCAGATGCATAGATACAAAATAATTCATCTTCAGGAAGGGAGTTTGCCAGTCTTCACAGAGATGGAGAATCCTAATTTTTCAAGTTGTTTTCAAAGCTCCCTGACTTGGCTTGGGAATGGGAAAAGTGTAGATCCTCTTCTGAAGCCAGCAATATTCTTAAATGAAATCCTTTTCACCTCGCTCTCTTTAATCCCCGCTAAAGACTAAAGATAGGCATTGGATTACAACTCTGGCCTTCTGCAAATATTTCTCGACATAAGAAAAGTTCCTTTTAAGGACTTGTTTTATGTGCAAGTGGATATTACTTCTCTAGCTCCTTCTATCAACTGGATCACATGCAGTTGCAAGTTCCAGGAGCATTATTTGCAGTCACATAACAAAATCCAGATTCCTTTTAAAAATTTGTATTATTTTATTTCAATAGATTCAGGGGTACACATGGTTTTTGGCTGTGTACAATTCACAGCCAAAATTGTATAGTGGTGGAGTTTGAATGAATTGTATAGTGGTGGAGTTTGGGTGTTAGTGTATCTGCCACCTGAATAGTGTACATTGTATTCAACAGGTAACTTTTCATTCCTCATCCCCCTCCTGATCTTCCCTATTCTGAGTCGTCAGTGTCCATTAAATCACTCCATATTGCCCTGCTTACCCGTAGCTTAGCTCCCACTATAAGTGAGAACATGCAGTATTTGATTTTCCATTCCTGAATTGCTTCACTTAAGATAATGGCCTCTGGTTCCATCCAAGTTGCTACAACATACACATTTCACTGTTTTTTATGGCTGAGTAATATTCCATGATGCATGTGTGTGTATATATGTTTATATATATATACACACACACACACGTGTAGATATATATACACACACATATACACACATATGTGTATATTTATATATATGTGTGTGTATATATGTATATATATCTCTCTCACATATTTTGTACCCACTCACTGGTTGCTGGGCGCTTAGGTTCATTTCATATCTTTGCAGTTGTTTTCTGTTTTTCTCACATAACAAGAATTCAGGGAGAAGCTAGGAGAGGAGGGAGGCAGTACAAGGCTGGCAAGACAGTTCCCGGGAGGTGCCGGAGATCCAAGCTCCTGTTTCTTTCTTCTCTAATCAGCCAAGCTGAGGACCTAGATTTAGTCATTCGGCTTTTGTCTGACAGTTTTTTCTCCCCCATATGCTACATTTCATAGAAATTCACAAAACGGAAAGGTATATAAGGTGGGGGTGTGGTATCTATCTCCTTTTGCAGATCTGTGTCTTCTGCGGATACCCATTCTGGGAATTAAGTTACCTACTATCCTTTGTCATCAAGGGATGTTGGGTACATTGTTATACTTAACAACATCGAGGTTCTGAGAGTAAAAAATGAAAAAGAAAAAATTAATACTGGTTTATCAAATAGCAATTTCTATCCAATCACACTAAAGTTTTAAACACACACACTGACACAAAGTTGGTTAATGTCCTCATTATACCTATACAAACGAGAAACCTACCATTTGACTGACTGTACAAACAACTTCATAGGGTCATTCAGTTTAGTATTGGGGGCCTAGGCCACATGCTGCTGAGGCTTCATCTGTATAGCAAACATTTATTCTGAAAATAATATTTCTTTTTTACTTTTTTCTCACTCAGTTGCAAACACTACCATAATATAACACAGGCCTTCCTATTGATCTCACACCAAAAAACATTTAAAAGAAAGAACTAAACTAAATGATGATCATTTCTATTGATTGAAGATTATCTATTATGGGGCTCTGGGCATGGTAAATGGCCAAATGAAATGAGTTGTGCGAAAGCCCCATGCATTTCCCTTTATTTACAAAAAAGATGAAACTAGTAGAATTAGTCAAGTCAGAACTGTAATGATTTTAAAACTCAGAATTAACAATCTATGCTAAGAATTTTCTTTCAAATAAAGGTATATTTCATGGGCTTTAATTTACTCTGAAGTTTCTCTTAATCCTAGACTTTCCTGGGGCTTCTGCAGGGGTGGTATCCCTTAGAGAGAACACAAGTGCTTATTAATGCCTCATGTGTGGGAAGAACTCGCACATTCATGACTGTCTAATAATCACAGAAGCCTGCAGACGTTAGTATCATTATCTTCTTACTGCTAGTAATATTATGATGAAAACCTAATAATAATGAAATGGGAGCATCTAAGTTGAATTTAGGATAAACCAAAGCAGTCAATCATTCTGAGATATTAAGTATTAGTTCACAAATGATTTTACAATTATTTGACAGTTTGGGTTATGTCAGAGTTTAATTTAAAGGAAATATTTGGATTCACTTTAAAACTCACACTTTTAGTGAAAGAGTATTTTGCTGTTAAATTTCTTGTCTATTACACCCTCCCTCCAAGTCTGTTTTTCAAGAAATCAAACAACATGTGCTTAGTTAAGAAATCTCCGGAAGATTTTACCAGCTCGGAGAAGGTCCTTGGCTCCTGTTGACCTTTCAAAATTGTATTTTAGGATAGTAAACTCCCTTCTCTTCAGAGCAAGTCTCTTTATGTCGGTAGCAGTTACTTCCCTCTCAAGCCAGGAGGAGGCTATTAATACCTTTCAGAGAAAAATTTGTGGAGTAGTCATGAGAGATGCTTATCTTAATATGGACTGGTTCAGTCTTCTTTTTGTCATGAAAAAAATCACTGTTAAAAATACCAGCAGGTGTTGAAAGAGCAGGATTAATTTGTAAGAGTTGAATGACATCATTTTCAAATGGCTTATTAAACACTAATTAGATTTCAAATTGTGTGACTCTCCATATACTTATGTGAGAATGGGAAAGTTTAAGTATCTGCTTTCTCTAGCATGGGGTGAACAGGGTTATAGGTCAATTTCCATAGGTGACAGTTTATCAAATGAAATAAAAATGGAGTTATCCTAATTCATGTTTCATAAAATGAAGAGTGTGTCTGAATCTTTATTTCTATTCTCAGTAATCTTAGCTAATTAAGCAATTTTACTAAACAGTACAATTCCTTGATCTGCTCTTTGTAATTCAAAGCATTTTTGTAATGAGATTACTTCAAATGTATTGTCAAAAAAGAACACAATACTACTGAGACAAAAAGCATTTTCAAAGAGTCATCAAACTCAGTGCTCAATAATGTCACATTTTACCTTTATAAACTTAGTCAATAAACATGTTTTACTCATTCAATATAACATTTTATTGTGTTAATTGTATATGTAAAGGTTTAGATACAACTATATAAAAGCATTTTAGCCAACAAATGTATCTCTGGGTAGAGTATTAACCTAATGCAATCTTTCTTAAAATAACTTGAATAATTCTAACTATATGAGACTTTAAATAAAAGGTTTATTAGGTTTCTACCAGTTAGACACACCAGAATACATGCTTGAACTCAAGGCAAAGATAATATCAGATATATAATGAACACGTTATATTCTGAAGTACCAAAAAAGTAGCTTTTTAAATTTATTTGATAAATACATGAATAAATAAATAACTGAAGTGCACAGAATGCCAATTGGTTGAATGTAGTTTACAGACAAAACTCATTTCACCTTTATTCCTCCAAATGAACTGGGAAAAATCACAAAGAGTAAAATTTTCCTAAACTCGGCCTAGTGACTCTATGAAGGTTCTGGCATGAGGTACAAATTTCTGTTTCTCCAACTTTCTCCTCACTATCCTCTGCCCACAGTTGCTCCGTGGCATTGCCTGAACCATTTTGAAGGAGACAAAAGGTAAATTGTGCGCCACCATACACATTTCTCAAAATTCCTCCCATACTTTGAACCAAGTGGAAGAGTTAATAAACATCTACAATTTAAAAACAGCATCACATATAAAAGCCCTGTGATGTACAATCTCTTCCTGCGCCCTCGTCAACACTCCTGAAGCTGTGTCGTGGAGGACAGCAGAGCCCAGAGGTGGCAGAGCACACCAGACAGACTGCTCCTTTACATAATAAAAGCATGCCATGATGGCCTACCTCTGGAAAATATTTAATACTTTGTTTATCATGAATATTCTGCATTAAGTTTGCTTCGCTTTGTAAAATATATTGCATTACAATATTTATCTTCATCATTTAGTTTTTTTTTTTTTTAGTGCTTCTTTAAATGTTGCTCCTGAGGCAAGTGTCTTCATCTCCTCATTCATGTTACATCCTTGGTATTGGTACTCCATGCATATTCCATATTCATGTTCTATATTCCATATTCAATCCCATTTCAAGAACATTGCATTTCTTTTCAAACTCATGCCCAGAACGTCTCATAAAAGACTCCTCTTCATTCAGGGATCAGCAAAGATGTGGTAGGCATATGTCCCATTTGATTCCCTTCTGTAGCTACACTGTGTATTTATCAATTATGTGTTTATTATCATCCTGTACATCATTATTTCCACTAGAAAACTAAGTTCTATCAGTTTTGTACTCTGGTCATTCATCATCTTTCCTGGCACAGAATGGGCGTTTGATGACAATGTTTTGAATGAATGATTTTATGAGAGTTTTTTGGCATGGAGCATGTCCTTTTATTAAAAATAAAATAAATTTAGTTATTATTTTCCTGGGGTAACAATGGTCATTCTAGGTATTTAATCAAAGAGAGAATAAATGGAAGTGACATTTGTCTGTGATCACTCACCAGCTCTGTTGGTTGTTTTGATAAAAGAGTGGAGAAAAAAAATTCCATGTGGAAAATGGTTTAAGCAAACAAAGCACCCACTGGACACTGTAAACTGCTGAGGGACCCACTATGACTTAGGTAGAGGTTTTGTTTTTGAGTCATGATATTTGAGGCAGAGAAGTAGGTACAGTCCTCTGTGAAATATGTTATCTGCCATGATCAGCATTTTATTATGTAGGCAGAAGAAAAAATGAAGATTTGAAAGGTCCAATATCTTTGTGTAAATGTTGATCTACCTACTGTGTAGACAAGGAGCTACTTGACAGTGAGGATACTGAAGCAGAATCCAGCACAGTTTTCTGATTGCATATTACAGGGAAGGTAGTCGATCTAGAACAGAAACAGTTTGAGAAGATGATATAGGAAAAATCTTATCCTTTCAATTGTAGTAGACCTGACATTGGCTGCCGTTAGACCATGTACTTACTCTTACCTGAAATATTGTATCATTTTTTCATCAACATTCCATACATTGACTGATTGAATGATACATTAATTCATTCAAAAATATACATTTAGCAAATTCTATATGCAGGATACTGAGCTATACAGTGGGGACACAAAAAGAATGGTAGAATTTTTTAAGTGACCAAATATATGAATAAATAAATACTGAATAATGAGCAATAATCTAGTTCTAAACATAGTTGAAATATAAAATAGAGTTCAGCTTTGGACTATGCCAATATTAATACGGATTGAAATACTTAAAGGATAAAAGGCAAAATATTTTTCACTGTGACATATTTCTAAGACAGTATGTGGGTGGCAAGAGCAGAGAACAGCTGTGCTCCTATCTCCAATCAAAATATAATATTAGATGATGGAATGTGGCTCAGACTCCGTGTCTATTGCCCTGACTAAATTTCATCAACTGCATGATCTATCCAATTGGCTGTGCAAAAATCAATAGTGAAGATTGATGAAAGCATTGAGTGAGTGAAAAACGACCCTGCAGCAACATGCAGCAGTGATGAAAGTCTTTGTCCACATAAGCAAAATGAAGGTGTAAATCGAACATTTCTACAAACTAGTGGAAAAATAAAATAATTTAATAATAAAACATATGCAGCCAAACATTCTGTATAATTTTGACTTCAGTTTTCAATTCAATATTTATGTTAAAATAGAAAATAATTTTTATAAGAATGCTAATTAATCATTCTGATATTTCTATTTAAAACCTGTTTGGTGAAACAATATTACTGGCATCTTCACTCAGAAACAGGCTTACATTCATGATGGGGTGGCACGCACGGCCAGCGAGACTAGTTTGGTGGTTCTAATCCAAATATTTTGCTTTTGTCATAGTCCTTTAACAGCCCAGGCAACAAATAGTAGTGACTTTTCCCAACATAAATGGATGCTCTTGGTAAGGTAGCAGTTTCCTTTATTTTATGTGACTTTGATGGCACAGTATTTAATATTAGTTAAATACAGCAAGCCAAATTATTTGAACGGTTAAATTCCTATATGGAGCACAGTGAATACATCAGTTAATCACTGAAAATACTGGTAGAAGTGGTAGTAGTGACGTGATCATGCATTAATCTATTGAAAAGTCTCTTGTATGGTATTTTGATGGTTGCAGTGTTTTACTTTAGTTTTTTTTTTTTTTTTTATTAATTTTGCTATGGTTAAGACAATTTTATTCCTAGCATTTCTACTATCTTATTTGTTACTCAAATTCTTGTGGAAAACCACTTCTATGAGAATAGTGGTCCGTTCTATATTTCTATCTACTTTTATTTTCTTATCTATGTAGAAAGGTTGTAAATTACAAAAAAGTATAAAACATTAAACGTAGTATCATTGCCATCCCAGTGGGTAGCACTGTTTATATGTTAATGTATCTAATGCATGTCTGCAATTAATCAAGCAATTCCATGTTGAAGATTTGTGTAAAGTTGTACATCTTTTCAAAATTTACCTACAATCCTAACATAATTCCACTAAACACAATATTTCTAGAACTTGATAAAATGATTTTTAAAGTTCATCTCTAAAACAAAAGGCTTTTACTTCACTTTCTAATTGGCAATTGATAACTCCATGTGCTTGTTGAACACTTAAAATATGTCTTGTCTAATTATTCAGATACACACACATATGTAATTGCATACAGATGTCACTTGATGATGGGTTATATCACAATAAACCCATTGTAAGTTGAAAATATTGTAAGTCAAACTGCATTTAATACACTTAACCTTTCCTGAACATAATAGCTTCACCTAACCTACCATAAATGTGCTCAGAATTCTTAAACTAGCCTACAGTTGGGTGAAATCATCTCGCAGAAAGCCTATTTTATGGTAAAGTGTTGAATACCTCATGTAATTTGTAGAATATTTTACTAAAAGTGAAAAACAGAATGGTTGTATGGGTACTTAAAGTGTGGTTTCTACTGAATGTGTATCACTTTCACACCCTTTATAGTCTATAAAAGTCATAAGTCGAACCATCACAAATTGGGGACTGTTTGCATCCAGTAAGTGTAAAACGTTGGATTTCAATCTTAGTGGGAAAACATGTAAAATATTTCATTAATAATTTTATATGTATTCTAAATTAAAGTGATAAATTTTAAAGTATTTGATTAAATAAAATTTATTAACAATTTTATTTAATTCTTTTTATTTTAAAATTTTTTTTAAATTTTAAATATCACTAGTGACGTTTTTTAAATGTCACTAGTTCAAAATTTAAAAGTGCATATGTTACTTATTTTTTATTTATTTATTTTTTTTTTGAGATGGATTCTCAATGTGTCGCCCAGACTGGAGTGCAGTGGCGCGATCTCTGCTCACTGCAAGCTCCGCCTCCCAGATTCACGCCATTATCCTGCCTCAGCCTCCCGAGTAGCTGGGACTACAGGCTCCCGCCACCACGTCCGGCTAATTTTTTGTATTTTCAGTAGAGACGTGGTTTCACCGTGTTAGCCAGGATGGCCTTGATCTCATGACCTCATGATCTGCCCACCTCAGCCTCCCAAAGTGCTGGGATTACAGGCGTGAGCCACCGCGCCCGGTCCCATATGTTGCTTTTTATATATATTAAGCAATATAGGATTGCTTATAAGGATAAATAGTGCTCTATTAAGTTATAAAGCAAGCACTTAATAAGTGCTATGTTAAGCAATTTAGGGAAAGACAGCACTGAGATAGATTGACCACAAATAATGGAAGTGCACTTGAAACTTCACATATGAAAGCAGACAATGTACTAAATGAAATCTGGAGTGGAATATATAGTGGAAAAGGCAGAAGAATAATTAGGTTCATTGAATTAAACGATCACCCAGGAACAAACTCAAGTGTATACATAAGAATACCATATTAGAATACAATAGGATAGCATATCAGATATATCAGTGTTGTCATAATAGAACATCAATGAAGAGTACTGAGGCAATTTGGTAAGTATTTAGTTATACACCCATGCCATCTTTTTAATATTTTGCTTTATACTCTCCAAATTATAACATAAATAGTAGAAAATAATGAATTGATAAATTGAAATGTGAATATTACCAACTTTATGAAAAATTGGAATAATAATAAAAAGGCAAATGGGAAATCACAGACTAAATAATTTGTAGCATATTACAGGAAAAACTGTCACAGAAGAGCTGTGCTTACTATGTGAGCTAATTAATAAATAAAAGGTATTGAGGGAAATAAAAAATGCAGAAACTGCCACTGGATTTCCCATCAGTATCATCAATCTGTAGAATAACTTGAAAGATTTATAAAATCTAGAAATATTTGTTTAAAATTGTATATCTAATTAAAACATTATTAATAAAAGAAATATAATAAACTAACCCCAAAATTGAATATTCTACCTAATGTAAGATAATGTATAGTCATCTGATGAAATATTCCATAATGACAAAAAGTTATAGTAGTAGAAAATTCCCAAAATTTTTAAAAGCACATATACCCAAACGCACAGGTATATGTTTCTGTAAGAATACTCATACATATGTGTGTGTGGTGTGTGTGTGTGAGTGTGTGATTTAATACACATGTGTAAGAAGCAAGCCCTATGCCTTTAGAAAGAGGTTATGGTTGTGGCAGTGGAGGAGAGGAACATGGCAACACGTGCAGTAACAAAGTGAGGGAAGGACGTGTGATTTTGTTTCTTCATTTCATTAGTGTATTTTATTAAGGACATTGTCTTTTCATAAACCGAAGAAAATTTAAAAAAAGAAAAGACAGCGTTGGAAAAAGAAAACAGCCAAACTTCTAACACTATGGATAAGTCTTCACAGATTGTAGCTTTCTTTCATGTTTTCCTTCAGTTTTAGTTACTTTCATAGAGTTGCATTTTTAGCATTCTGGTTCATGTAGGCTACTTGAAGTATTTGTTGATGTGATAGCTTTCCAATTAGAAGTTTGAGATGATTCCTGGATTCATACAAGAGCCCAGACTCTAAAGACTGCCTGATCTCAAATTATAGTCCTCCTGGTAATGACTGTCACCTTGAGCAAGTTACTTAACCATTCTGTCCATCAGTTTCCACACCTTTTCAAATGGTAGGATATATTCAACCCATATATACATACAGATATAGATATAGATACATACATATATTGTTTTATGAAAAACTCATGTGTGCTTCATTTTATTATCCAAAGTAGAGAAAAGATGTGTTGACTTTTACTCTATTTGTGCTTATGGTAAGTGTTTTCAAGTGTTCCACCAGAGTACGAACTTCTGTGATTCTTCATTCATTGGAGACTTCACATTGTGACACTGTGAAAAAATATATTGATGCATGTTGTCATATTTAATGTTATTTTTCCTTCATTTTTATTTTCCTCATATTAAAAATAGTTCCAATATAATTTTTTATTATAATTGCCTTTTGCCCACTTTTTTATGGTAATTGTTTTGTTTTATTTTTAGTTATGTACTTTTTAGAAAAAATCTGGGTGGATATTTTTGTTTCACTAAATACAAGAATATTTTTCTTTATAATAAAAAATTTAATTCATAGTTAAATTATGGCAAATTTCTATTTAAAGAGATGTATTTTATATTAGAGTCGTATTTAATTCTATACTTTGTTTTTATGGCTTCTTTATTCTTTCATTAAAACATTTTGCCAAAAACATGTATTTGTGAATTACTACTAGTTCAAATGCATCCATTATATCACTTTTCTTGGATATCTTTTATTATATATTAAAAATTTTTAATTTCAATAATTAGAGTTTAATTTATATTCAATTTTAGGTATGTTTTCAATTTTCAGTTGGCATTTTTAACCACGTATATGCCAGTCATTTCAGAACAAAAATGTGTAATTCCTGTGTAATTTTTAATTTCTTCATTATGGAAGTTTCCCTTAGAGATATGAGACCTGCTTCCCCTTGCTTTCTGCTATAGTCATTTAACCCTGGTCTGAAATTCTTTGTCACAAAATTCATCTTTAAAAATCTCCAAAATTTGCCTTGCTCCCATGTCCCCAGAAATGAGTTTTTTGTTTGTTTGTTTTTTTGGAATTTATTGTTATGTCTGCGTTTACATAATTTAAAGTTTAGTTTGCATCTGAAAAAAGTCTGTGGTAGACTGTCTTTATTCACAATATTCAGATGTGCCTTTGACCTCCTGAAAGGCTTTGAGATGGGATGTGGCCCAACAAACCTGGGGCAAATTCAGGTTTAGAATACAAACAAATTAGAAAATGTATTACAAAATAGAAGAATTACGTATTTATTTTCATGTAGTGACATATTCTTTTTTTCTTCTTTTGAGACAGAGTCTCGCTCTGTCACACAGGCTGGAGTGCAGTGGCACCATCTCGGCTCACTGCAACCTCTGCCTCCTGGGTTCAAGTGATTCTCTTGCCTCAGCCTCCCAAGTAACGGGAATTACAGGTGTGCAACACCATGTCTGGCTAATTTTTGTATTTTTAGTAGAGACAGGGTTTCACTGTTTTGGCCAGGCAGTTCTCAAACTCCTTACCTCAAGTGATCTGCCCACCTCAGCCTCCCAAAGTGCTGGGATAAATAATGTAAACTTAAAGCCAATATCCAATAGGAACAAAAGTACAAAGTTGTAAGCACAAGTCTTCCAAAATAAGTATGTATATAAAAACATTGTGGTCAATAAAAGACATGAAAGCTATTGATTGAAAAAAATAATCATATCCAAAGAAGGCTTGGTTGCAGGGTACACTTGATTCATGATACTTCACAAGAAATCAGTGAAAAAGGATAAGAATAAATATGCGGGTATATAATGCATATCAATAATCCATCTGGCGACAACTTTCTGATTACAACTTTTGACATGAATTTGAGAAATACTGAACAGCTGGTGCTGGGGGATCTAGAACAGACTATGGAGGAATGGATTATAACAGAAAACAGGTAAGAAAACAGAAATGTGTACAGTCAGGAGTAGTAGTGGTGGCAACAGTGAAGAGTTACACCCAATAAGACAGGGACAGAGTGTGACAAAAGAGTTTTGGTAAGAAATAATAATCAAACAAATTTATGATAGCAGAAAACTCAAGGAGCAACAAGTCAAATAAAGCAGCCTGTGAGCCCTTATTGGACTATAATTTCTCGGAGGGCAAGGATTAAATCTTATTTTCTTATGTGTATCCTATTGTCCTATGCAGTGTTTGTCACTAAGGGAACCATAATAAATACTCTATGAATGAAAGAATGACATAAAGCACCAGAATCAAGGTAATCTATACATCATTTTTATTTAAAATATCTGGTATTACTTTTTAGATGGTTTGATATGGCATTATTTTAAAGTATAGGTTTCTTTCAAAGTTTCATTAATTATAATTTAAATGATAATCATGTTACGACTAAAACCTATTAACACGCAATTTTAACAAACTTTTCAAAACATTGTTTCTTGTTTTCTTTTTGTAATTTATCTACTTTCATTCTTTATGTCTTAAAAACACACCATGAACATTCCTAGAAAATATATTTCAAGTTTCAGTTACCTAATTTATTTCAAATGAGTCTACTACATTAGAGTCTCTGGGCATACATTTCCCTAATTAAATTCAGATCTTGTTACAAATGGAAAAGACAGACTTTTACTTACAAAGTGTGAAATTACCTAATAATGTCTTTCAATTCATAAATGTAGTGAATTTTCTGAGGTATTCTAATTGCCTTCACAAGGCCAGATTTAAATTTTATTTCCATGAAAAAATTTAAAATAACCGCTTTATAGCTGCTAAAAATGAGATTCATGGTGAAAGTGTTCCTGTCCCCTTAAGTTTCAAATAATTCACTGATGCTCCAATTATTGCCAGTCAGGCAATGCGCCTACCACTAAATCTCAAAATAAATAATAGAGAAATTGAAGTAATTAGTTTAATGTCCTCAGTAAATAATAATTATTTCTAAAATGTTAGGATTTGACCTTTTAGAAGTGAAATAGATTCAATGAAAGAAAATTATCGAAAATATATTACTGTCGAAATAGTTGTTTCTCTTTTAAAGTCTAATCAATACAGAAAGAAATTATGAGTCTGGTCTCTGGGTTTGCATTTAACTCTGATTAATTTTATCAAATACAAATGAAAAGTGTGAAACATTTTTAACATTATGTCTGCCTCCAATGTAGAAGATACTGTATTTTATCATATAAGTCCTGACGAAAAATAGCATGTGCATGAACAATTTTAGCCATTAAATTACGTGACATAAACTTTATATATGTCAATTTAAGTGCCCCAGTGAAATGCATTGCTTTTTAAGTTTTTAAATTTTTGCTTTTGCTTTTTGTAATGATCTAACTTATGAAACCCAAGTAGTCTATATCATTTAATATCCAAAACTTGCTGTGGCTTTTCTGTTTTATCTCTCCATATGCTACTAATTTAGAGATTTACAGTCATTTGCATAAAAATTACACTTAGCATTCAATAAACGTTTCCTAATTGTATTTGAATATACATTTCAAAGGACAGCACAAAACTCAGGTGTGGAAAATGAAAGGCTAAATTTCACTAAGTATAGTCGGTGACCTGAATTAAACTTCCCTATCTTGCCAAATTCCTTCCCTCTGTGCCTTACTGAATTAGTATGTCATTTGCTTCATCAAATAATCAACATGTAATGCTACCTTCTGTATAACTCCAGGTTGCTTCTTAATTGGAAAAAATAACTACTTTGACTCACAAAGTGTCAATGGACACAGGGTCGATGGAGCCTGGTGTCACAAAGTTGGGCAACACGTGTGCAGCACAGCTGATCCTTCTCAACATGGACAATCAGAACAAGAATTTACTAAGTAAGAGTAGCTTAATGAAGGTACATTTTACACATACATTCTCAGAGAAATAGCTGAATGGCACATTTAATTAATGATCTGAACAAATTCTAATGTGGTCCCAACACACTCTGGCAACTTTGGGATTCAGGAATCTTGAGTAGGTTTTCTTGAATGTCATCACTTCTTTTTGGTAGATTATTAGAATTCTTACATCAAAATGCCCTTCTCAGGGGATACCTATTTACCTGTGTTTAGCTCTCAGTAATTCTTTGATACCAAATAACATTGTAAGCTGTTTGTCAGATGTGATGTAGTGCGGTGGAAATAACACACAACTGGGGACCTGGAATGATTCACTAATCACAGCTCTATTGGGATCTATGTGATGTCCGTGAAGTTGCCTTCGAGTGCAACCTCAAAATGTGGCTATAACTACAGTGTTCATAAGTTACTTCATAATTTTATTTTCCATCACTCAGAAGCGAACTACATTTATCTAAAAGCTTCTTGCCTGTGATTTCTATTTTTGATTTCTTTTAAAAACTACAAATTTGTTCATATCTCTATGTTCTTCTCAACACCTCACACGAATATTTATATTAACGTCAGTTAATTTACAAAAGAGTTATATGAATAGCTTATTCAGTGACAGTAGAGTGATTTCATAAACAGCAATGAGTTTTGAAGTAACATAGTCTGGTTGCATATTAAGCTTTACATTCTCTTGTGACCACAGGCAGATTTCTCAATGCCTCAGTTTCTTGTATGTAAAATCAAAATAATGATTGTGCCTAGCCAAGAAGACATCATAAGGAATAAGTTACCATTATCATCATAATTACAGTTAAAAATACTATTAGCTTTATGCACGTAGGTATGAGTCCAACTGAAATTATGGTATCTCAACAAAGCATATTTAATTCTGTATTTCATTTACATATGAAAAAAGTAAGTATTCTCAAGGTGATTAAAATTTAAGTACACAATATATATACAAGCACACATCCATATGTATCTTTCACTATAGGGTAAATTATATTTCCCAGAAATTTTCCTCATCATAATTACTTTGAGATTCCTCCATGGTAGAGCATGTATCAACAGATAATTCCTTTTTATCACTGATATGGTTTGGCTCTGTGTCCCCACCCAAATCTCATCTTGCAGCTCCCATAATTCCTATGTGTTGTGTGAGGGACCAGGTGGGAGATGACCGAATCGTGGGTGTGGGTCTTTCCCATGCTGTTGTCATGATAGTGAATGGTTGTCAAATGGGTGTCACGATATCTGGTAGATTTTAAGATGGGAATTTCTCTGCACAAACTCTCTCTTTGCCTTCTGTCATCCATGTAAGATGTGACTTGCTCCTCCTTGCCTTCTGCCATATTGTGAGGCCTCCCTAGCCATGTGGAACTGTAAGTCCAATAAACCTCTTTCTTTTGTAAATTGCCCAGTGTCAGGTATGGCTTTATCAGCAGCATGAAAATGGACTAATACAGTAACTTGGTACCAGTAGTATGGGGTGCCGTGGAAAAGATACCCAAAAATGTGGAAGTGACTTTGGAACTGGGAAACAGGCAGAGGTTAGAACAGTTTGGAGGGCTCGGAAGAAGACAGGAAAATGTGGGAAAGTTTGAAACTTCCTAGAGACTTGTTGAATGGCTTTGCCCACAATGTTGATGGCAGTATAGACAATAAACTCCGGACTTAGGTGATCTTAGACAGAGATGAGGAACTTGTTGTGAACTGGAGCAAAGGTGACTCTAGTTATGTTTTAGCAAAGTGACTGGCAGCATTTTGCCCCTGCCCTACAGATTTGTGGAACTTTATACTTGATGATTTAGGGTATCTGTTGGAAGAATTTTCTAAGCAGCATAGCATTCAAAAGTTGACTCGATTGCTGTCAAAGGCATTCAATTTCAAATCTGGGAAATTTTCAGCCTGACAATGCAATAGAAATGAAAATTACATTTTCTGAGGAGAAATTCAACCCTGTTGTGATAAATTTGCATAAGTAATGAAAAGCCGAATCTTAATCCCCAAGACAATGGGGAAAATATCTCCAGGGCATGTCAGAGGTCTTCATGGCTGCCCCTCCCATAATAGGCCCAGAGGCCTAGGAAGAAAAAATGGTTTTGTGGGCCAGACCCAGCGTTCCTGTGCTGTGTGCAGTCTAGAGACTTGGTACCCTGTGTCCTAGTCACTTCAGGCATGACTAAAAGAGGCCAAGTTTCAGCTTGGGCCATGGTTTCAGAGGGTGCAAGCCCCAAGCCTTGGCAGCTTCCACATGGTATTGAGCCTGTGGGTGCCCCAAAGTCAGGAATTGAGGTTTGGGAACCTCTGTCTAGATTTCAGAGAATGTATGGAAATGCCTAGATGTCCAGGAAGAAGTTTGCTTCAGGGGCGGGGCTGTCATGGAGAAGCTCTGCTAGGGCAGTACAGAAGGGAAACGTGGGGTAGGAGCCCCCATACAGAGTCCCTACTGGGGTACCACCTAATGGAGCTGTGAGAAGAGGGCCACCACCCTCCAGACCACCATCCTCCACCATCCACCAACAGCTTGCACTATGTGCCTGGAAAAGCGACAAGCACTCAATACCAGCCTGTGAAAGCAGCCAGGAGCAGGGGCTATACCCTGCAAAGCCACACTGGGGAACTGCCCAAGGCCATGGGAGCCCACCTCTTGCATCATCATGACCTAAAATGTGAGACATGGAGTCAAAGGATATTATTTTGGAGCTTTAAGATTTGACCACCCCAGTGGATTTTGGACTTGTGTGGGTACTGTAGTCCCTTTGTTTTGGTAAATTTCTCCCATTTGGAATGGCTGTATTTACCTAATGCCTGTACCTCCATTGTATCTAGGAAGTAATTAACTTGCTTTTGATTTTACAGGCTCATAGGCAGAAAAGGCTTGCCTTGTCTCAGATGAAATTTCAGACTATGGACTTTTGAGTTAGTGCTGAAATAAGTTGAAACTTTGAGGGACTGTTGGGAAGGCATGGTTGGTCTTGAAATGTGAAGATATGAGATTTGGGAGGGGCCAAGGGTGGAATGATACAGTCTGGCTCTGTGTTCCCACCCAAATCTCATCTTGAAGATCCCATAATTCCCACATGTTTTGGATGCAACCCAGTGGGAGATGATTGAATCATTGGGGTGGGTCTTTCCAACACTGTTCTCAAGATAGTGAATGGGTCTCAAGAAATCTGATGGTCTTAAAAATGGGAGTTTCTCTGAACAAGCTCTTTCTTTGCCTGCTGACATCCATGTAAGATGTGACTTGCTCCTCCTTGCCTTCCACCATGATTGTGAGGCCTCCCCAGTCATGTGGAGCTGTAAGTCCAATAAACCTCATCTTTTTGTAAATAATCCAGTCTCGGGTACGTCTTTATCAGCAGCATGAAAATAAACTAATACAATTACTAAGTGATAATTCAATCTGTGGATATTCCACAGTTTGCTCATTCACTCTAATGTGATAAAAACATTTAGGTTGGCTTCAGATTTAAACTACCATGAATCATTTCACATAGGTATTTGAAAAAGTTATGCTTTCATGTCTCTTGAGTAAAGAGTTATGAGTGGAACTGCAGTATCATTAAGGTGGACATTGAACTTTCTAAGAACCTCTCAAAATCTTTTCCAAAGTAGTTGTTCCATTTTTTATTACCTCAACAGTATATAATAGAGTTCCAGTTGCTCCATGTCTTTGCCAACACTTGTTTTGGTCTGTCTTTTTAGCCATTCCAATAGGTATATAGTGGTAACTCATGTTTTTAATAAGCATTTCCCTACTGAAAAATCTTAACTATTATGTGCTTATTTTCCATATGTATATCTACTTTGAGGAAGTGTCCAAATTGTTTGCCCATTTTATTATATTTTTTACCATTGTGTATGAAGAAATTTTACATATTGTTCATGTAATTCTTTTATCAGATATAATATTGGAATATTTTCTCAGCCTGTATCTTGTCTTTTAAATTTTGTTAGAGATGTATTTTGAAGCAAAATAGTTTTAATTTTAATAAATTCTTATTGTATATCAGTTATTTTAAAGATCATGGTTTTGACATCACGTAAGAAACATTTAATCCAAAGTGGTACTGATGAGCTCCTATGTCTTCTAATAGTTTTACAGTTTGAGTTATATAGTTAGATTTATCTTCCACTTTGTCCATGATCTCATTAAGAAAATAGCACTTTTATGTACCAAAATGAATAAAATATGACACTATTATTTAATGAGCCCCATGTGCCAAAATAAGGTAAGGGTGATATGGAATTGTAAAGAAAATATTAAGTAGAAGATGCTTATATTATATTAGAAGTCACAGTAATCTATACAATCAGGTGTCTATATTTTATGTTTGTAGGTTATCTATAGAAAAAAATAAATTGAGGAGAATTATATTTATAAATCAGGATCTGGGTTGAGTGCATTCATTTCTCCTGGGATGTCACTGCCTCTAGGATATTTCAGTGAGCGGTGTCAGGTAATACACAGTTGACTCTTGAGCACACAAGCTGGAATTGCCTGGGACCCTTATGTATGAATTTTCTTTCTCCTTTCCTACCCCTGGGGCCAGCAAAGCTAACCTTTCCTCATCATCCTTTTCAGTCCACTCAGTGTGAAGATGATGAGGTTGAAGACCTTTTCGATGATCCACTTTCACTTAATGAATAGATGAATAGTAAATATATTTTCTCTTTTTTATGATTTCCTTAATAATGTTTTCTTTTCTCTAGATTATTTTAAGATTGTGATATATAAAATATATAACATACAAAACATGTGTTGATCAACTTTTATTTTTATTTTTATTTATTTATTTTTATTATTATTATACTTTGAGTTCTAGGGTACATGTGCATAACGTGCAGGTTTGTTACATATGTATACTTGTGCCGATGTAATCAACTTTTATGTTATCAGTAAGGTCTCCAGTCAATAGTAGGCTATTAGTAGTTAAGTTATACACAGATTTTTGACCTTACTGGTGATCATAATCTTTAATCTCATGTCATTCAAGGATCAACTGTACATATGTATACTAATCCATGTTTACAAATACATCGGTTATTATTTATGCACACACCCACATATACACAGATGTTCTTCACTTTACAGTGAAGGTACATCCTGATGAACTCATCGTAAGTCGAAATATTGTAAGAGGAAATTGCATTTCATAGATCTAACATACTGAACATCTTACCTTAGCCTAGCCTACCTTAAATGTACTCAGAACACTTACTTCACCTTACAATTAGGCAAAGTCATCTAGCACAAAGTCTGTTTTATAATAAAACATTGACTGTATTTCATGTAATTTATTGAATACTGTACTTAAGTTGTTGTGTGTCTGTGTGTCTGTATATATATCTGTGTATGTATACATATATATACACATATATATATACACACACATATACACAGATGTATCTGTGTATATATATACACAAAAAAATTACACAACACACATATATATCTGTGTGTGTGTGTATGTGTGTCTGTGTAACTATAGCTATACACAAGTTCATGCTAACTTCTCTGACCATAATGAAGTACTTCTATGACTGGAATACGTCTCCAAATTTCAAGTGTTGGAGATTGAATCTTCGATGCAACAGTGATGAGAAGTGGCATTTTAAATAGGCTATTAATGCCATTATCATGGGAGTGGGTTAGTTATTGCAGGAGTAGTTTCCTAAAAGGATAATTTCAGTGTCCTTTCTCATGTACGCTAGCTCTCTTGCCCTTCTGTCTTCCACCATGGAGTGACCCAGAAAGAAGGCCCTCACCAGATATGAACTTTAGATCTTGGATACCCAGAAATGTGTGCCAAATACATTTCTGCTTATTATAAATTACCTAATCTCAGGTATTCTGTTATTGCAGCATAAAGCAGACTAAGACAAGTACAATGAATTTATTCTAGCCTTTCCACCTTGTTTATATATTACTTCACTCTCCAACAGTAAGACATCTGATTTCAATCATCCTTTATTAATTTACTTATTTTTTCAATCTGAGTATATATGTATAACTGTTTCAGAATTGCTAACCCATATCTTCATATGAAACAACTTTACTTACTAGAGTGCAGTATTTTTGTGCAGTTTCTTTAATTTTTTGTTTTCAACTGCAGTTAAGACATTCTTTTCCAAAGCTGTATAGCTCAACTGCTCTCCCCTCCCACTTCATTGAGGTTATGTCAAACATTTATAATACAAAAAGTTTCATTTGTCATGATCTGAATTCCAGCCTGGGATCATCCAGCATCTTATATAGTTCCCATGTAATTTGCATGTAGTAAAGTTTACTTTTTGTGGCATATGCTGGTATTGGATTTATAAATGCATAGAATCAGAAGTTTACCACCAAAAAGTATTCAAAATAGATAAGTCACCCCCAAATTTTCCTCTGATGTTTGGATTACAATCTCAAAAGATGAAGACACAAAGTACATGATAGAATAAAACTTGAAGAAAAAGTGGCCAAGAATTCACCAAAATTAGTGACAGACACTAAGCAGATCCAAGAAGCTCAAGGAACACTGCATAAATAAAAAGACAATTACAACTAGTAATAGTATTTTTAAATTGCTGAAACCAAAGACAAATAAAATCTTGGAGGCAGCTAGTCGGGGAAAAATTACATTCTCTACCAAGTCACAAGAATATGAATTATAGCCCACTTCTCATCATAAATGATACAAGCAAGAAATGATATAAGGAGCACTTTGTTAAAATGTTGAAGAGAAAACCCATCATCCCAAAATTCTATACCCAGAAAAACTACTATTGAATAATAAGGAAAAGAAAGAAGAACTAAAACTTAACTATTGAAGGATACTTCAATAGTTAAGGGGAAAAAGACTTTCTGAAACAAATGATAGTAACTACCCTTTGTGAAATGTTAAATTGCTCCAGGACTGAAGGAATACGTTTGGGTAATTTTTATTGCTCTCTCATATTCAAACTCATTAATTCTTTTCTCAGTTCTTTTAGATTTACTGATGATTCCTTGGGACATATTTTCCATATTACTTACTGTGTTTTTGATTTCTGGTGTTAATTTAACGAATTTTCATAGATTCCAATCTTTTGCTGAAGTTATCTATGTTCACATACATGTCGGTTATTCTTTTTATTAGCAGCTTTAACATATGAAATACTGTTTTTTATTTAAAAATTTCCAGGCTGATAAATCAATATAGATTTTATATTGACACCAGCTTTGTCTTGTTAGACCGTGTTATCCTTGCCTTTTGGCATGCCTTGAAGTTTTTTTCTTGCAATATATACATGTTCAGGAACTATAGATATTAAGACAAAGGTTATTTTATGCTTTTAGATGAGCATGCTTTTTTTCTGTTTAGTCTTTAATGTGGTGATTTGTATTGATCTTGTTAGGATTTGGGATGGGGTTGTTTTTATCATTGCATTCAGTGCATAAGGCTTCAAATTTCCCTGAGGATACTTTGTTTTGGGTCTCTGATTGAATTTCTATTAATGGCACTATACTTCTTAACAGCAGTACAATGGGCATTAAGTATCAGTGCATGAACTTTGGAGCGACATTCAGGCCATAGTACTTCCCTGTGCCTGCTGCCTTCAGGAGCCTCACACTCTCACACTAGCTCATACTGTATCCGCAGATATTCATTTAAAATTTCTAGCTATACTAATTTTCCATTGCTGCCATAACAAGTTAACACAAACTTGGTAAAAGCAGTGAAAACTCATTTTGTCAACTTATAAATGAGTCACAGTCTGGATAGAGTAGCTTGGTGGTTCACTGCTTAGGTTCTCACAAAGCTGAAATCAAGGTGGCAGTCATCCTGAGCTCCAGCCTTATTCATGTTGCTGGCAGAATCTAGCTCCTGTTGCTATAGGCCTGAGATGTCTACGTCCTTATAGCTGTGAGCCAGGGTCTGCCCTAGGTTTCTGGAGGCTTCCTTCCAGTCCTTGCATATGGGTTTCCACATCTTAGAGCCAGCAACAACAAGTTGAATCATTCATATGCTTGAAACATGTCTTACTTTTCTTTCTGTCACATTTCTCTGGTTACAAACCAGACAAAGGTTCTTTTCTTTTCTTTTTTTTTTTTTTTTTTGGCTCATGTGATTAGATTGAGCCCACGGATAATCCAGGATAATCTCCCTATTTTGTTATCTGTAACCTTAAATACAGCAAAATATCCCTTTAGCCATGTAACAGCATAGCCACTATTTTTGGGGATTATGGCATGTGTGGGGGTGTCATTATTCTGCCTCCCACACTAGCTAAATCTTCTTACTGGCTTATATGTTTTTTGATGTTGTCTGTCCCAGGCAAGCAAATATTCAGGACCTGTTTTTTCTTGTGGGCTCGTCACTTCTTAGATTTTGAGTTGGATTTTTGCCCTGTAACTTCACCTTCTGATGAACTTAAGAAAAAATACTTTTTAGTTCGTCTTTCTTTCCCTTATTATAAATGCTGGAGTGATGCCCTTATCACACCTGGAAATATCACACCTGGAAATCCAAGCCCATCTGATTTGTTATTTTATATTGATATTTTAACTCTGTTCAGAGAAATTTCTGTATTTTTATTAAAGTTTACATCACAGTCTCAAACCAGTGTCATTTATATCTGCCCTGTTAGCAAAGATGAATTTTAAAATTCTAATTATACATGTAGAGAGTAATTATATAAGTAGAAAGTTTCCAAATTTCATTCTGGCTCTCAGAGTGCTATTATGGATAATGCAGTCTATCTTCAGTAATAATTTCAATATTTCATTGTTTCAACATATTCTTAATATAATCAGCAGCCTCTCTATAATTTTATCAATGAATCGATTTGAATACTCATATCAAAATCCTGATATTAAGGTATGTAATATTTCATATATAGAAGCTAAAAATTGAAATGTAGTAACATTTATATATAGTTCTTCTAATTTGTCAATAGTTAAAAATTGTAGTTGATTATAAAATGTTTTAGTAAATCAATTCCCATAGGAAGAAATCGAGACATCAGTCTTTTCACCTTTGTAACATTCATAAAAGCATCCAGATTGCTCAAAATTTACATTTATATTAGGTATAAGATTTCTTGGTAAAAAAAATAAATGAATTACTACTCATACGACAAAAAGTATAATGGGTGGTGTGAAAAGGTCTGCTAGAATTCTTCTGTGAGGTGTGGCAAAAGCTGTGAGAAACGGAATAGGACTTGAAATTTGGGAAATATTATGGTTAATATCTGACCTGAAGACTCTGAAATATACCAAATATAAGTACCTGGAAACCTTCACGTAATAAAAATCCAGGTGACATTTCCAGACCCTGGCAATTAAGGGAAGCTTTACTTGAAAGGCCACAGAAACTTCTTCTAAGTGTGGGACCTTGAGAGATGAAAGTCTGGGATAAAGACATGAAGAGAAATGAAATAATCTGTTTCTGCAAATGTCAGGGACAAAGTAGGGAAACAGTATTGCTTGTCGGGAAGAAACATTAGCTCCTAAGAATGTTCAGATGGTATTAATAAATGAATTAAATTGCTTGTATTTCTTCAACATCAGCAATTTAATTTTTCAGTAGAAGAATGGAATCCAAGTACCTACCAATCTCTGTACTTGCTTACCTGTTAGCAGTGCAGAATGGCCAAGCTGCCCTACCCTCAAAGAAGAGTAGCTGCTTTTGAAAAAGATCTGGATTCTCCCTTTGGCCAAACTCATGGCTCCTAGCAGCCTATGGCCCTGTCCCTGAGATAATCCAGGCTCCCTTGGGTTCCTGTCTGGAAAACTCAAAGGTACCAAAAGAATTTACCCATTGTTCCAATCAACATTTGATGGTACCCTCTTGACCTCCCTTTCTTAGAGCATTTTTAAAAAATTACATGCATTTGCAATTGCTTCCTCTATTCCTTTGAGATGTTTATCTATCTCCTTCAAATCAGGAGTGTCTTTTTCAGGGTCCTGAAAGCTATTCCTCTGAAATGGCATCATTAGGAAGGGTTAAGGCCATGTCTCCCCATCACTGTGGGAGGGTAAGGGTCTAACATTGATGAGCTCCAATAAGCAGACACAGTTGGCCTATCTGTATTGACACTGATCAGCTCTCATAACGACTTTTTGAAATTTTAAAATTCTCTGACTCTGCTGAGCTACAGAGCATCCTCCAACTTCTCCCTCACCCTCCTTTTGGAGCACCGTATCACCTCCATACCAATCGAAGTCATGCTGAGTACACAATGGGCCCTTTCCACCACAGCAGTTATAACTAAATAACATCTGTCTTTACGGCTTGTAACTAACGTCCAGCTTTGCTTATCTTTAGCAATTTTAGCTTCCCAATAGTTCTGATTGTGTGCCTAATACACAGTAAAATTTTTCTATGAACAAATAACGGATGAATATCGAGAGAAATAAGAGATATGTGGAAAGGAGTCAGGGGAGGTGGTGGGGTTTTCTGATGAAATAAACGTATTTTACAAGCCTGAAAGAGTGAAAAGCCTGAAAGTTCTGAATGAGGAATGGTGACTGACTACTTCAGGAGCTTCTTACAGAAGCAGTGCAACCAGCAGGTTAGCTGTGGGTCAGGGATAGTGGGTGCCTTAGAGGGACCAGTGGTGGAGAGCTGACATGGAATTAGAATCCCACTTTCCCACTGCCTCACTCATAGCACTCCCTTGCCAGGAGAGACCCAGCATCTTAGCACCTTAGGTTAAATATTTCCCTTGTATGTGGGGTGAGGACACAAAGTAAAATTATCTCCATAAGGTAAAGGAGTACACTTTTTTAAAATTTTTGTTGAAGGCAGATATTTATTTGTATTTAAGAGTGAATTTCATTTGTGAATGTACTAGACAAAAAGAGTTGGAGAAACCAAATTACTTTTACATCTTGAAAGCTTGCTATGAACTGTACATTGTTATAATCATGATGCTATGCTTAATAAAAATGTAACTTTTGATTAAAACTGTCAGGCTGTTTGTTGACTAGAAAATGAGAACTCATCTTTGTTTGAATGCATGCCACTTGGCCATGGGTGAAATACTGAACTTGCCTTAGTCTCTGCTACTTTAGAACTATCTATTTTAAAGATGTCAGCTATCACTTTATCCGAGACTATTTAGCTACTGTCAGAAATTATTTAATTTTAAAAGCATAGAAAGAAAAACCTTAGATTAAATTGTCAAATGTGTACAGTAAGCAATTTGGTTGAAACTGAGAACAAGATATTTGAATCTGAGAAGAGTGAAAGCTAGAAACTATGATTGCATGTCTGTGAAGTTTTCTTCTCTGGATAGGAAAGAGGGCTTGTTGTTCAACATAAATATCATTCCTTTGCTCTAGGGAAACTATGAAAATGTGCCATTAAGTTATGCAAGACCCTTAACGGCATGAGAATATTTGAGAAGCTCAATAGGAGTTCCTCTGAGGCTCGGTTGCAACTCAATTGTTTCAAGTAATAGAGTGAAAGGTTAGCTGTTTAAGGAAGTGCCAAAGTCTTTGAAATAGCTCTCTTTTCCTAATATACATGTAGGCCAAACTCTAATTAAAATCCATCGTTGACTCTTGCAGAGACAAGTGCTTATGTTCAAGCAGATATTCCTAGAAACCAGGAGCTGGGGCTAGAAGAGCAGAGGGCAGAGCGTCATGGGCAGATCTGTGCCATTTGCAGAGAAGTGTTAAACTGTTAGGCACAGAGAAGAGGAGCAGAGACAAATAGATTCGGGTGGTCATTGGTAGGCTATCCATTTAATTCAACACCTTTCACTTTATTACTTGAAACTGTTGAGCTGCAACTGTTGTTAATATAGATTTTAAGAGGAAAGAGAAACTGGAAGATCACACATGAAGGTACTGTGTTATAACTTAATTTGGAGGTTTTTCATGATATACAATACTAGTAAAATGTTTGCAGCTTCTGGCACAAATTGTAAACTGACTGAATTAGAAGAAATATAGAGATAACTCTAAATTTTCTCTTAAATGATGAGGAAGCTGTATCTGGGATCATTTTAGAGCCAAAGTGGCAGATGAGATTTTCAACAGAGTCAGGTATTTCAACTTTCTCATGTAATCTAAGTTTCTGTATTTTTCAGAGTATTTGATTACTTGGATGTTCTCTGTGAGAAACAGCAGTATCTAAACACATCTGTGATAGGACTGACGCAGATCAATACAGCTATAATATTGATGTTCTACTTCTGGCGTAAACTGAAGATCCCACCTCTGAAAGATATATTGAGACCATCATAGGGAAAGGATTCTAAACTTGTCACATCTTGGAAGAGTATAAGTTAAACTCATTGTAAAATGTCTTTGTAGTACTATTTTTAAAATTAATTTATAAAATACTGCAGCCTTTCCTAAGATGTCTAGGCAAGAATTAAGATGTGCAGTGGAGAAAGTTCTACATAATCTCTGGGCTTCTGCAAATCTCGTGAAGAGGCATTGATGCTTTGACTATAGACTCATTTTCATGATATTATATGTTAATAGCAAAAAACATTGGAAGATAGAGATAGTGTCTCCTTCCTGGGCAAAAAGAAAATTTGTTTCCTGACCAAGATAAGAAACGTAATAAATATGTCCCACTGAAATAAAAGGTAGGCATATTTGCAAGCATCCCTTCTCTAAGAAAGGGCATTTCTTAAGCTCTGTTTATCAAGCTGTTACACAAGCCCTCTGCTGATGCGGCATAAGCATCAGCTCAGTCACTCCCCAAAGAGACTTGGGGGTAGAAAACCAGTGTGACGTGAAGCTCACACTGCCTACAGTGCCATAAGGCATGAAGTCCTTTGTCTCTGAACTAGGATTCTCATGTCTTCTACCAACATCAAGAAACTGTGGCTGGCTAACTTGTTAGCTTGGAAATAGGGGAAAATATTAGATCCTTGTTAGTTCTCGATCATAGGATTCTTTACTTTGGGCAGTATGCACATGGGAACAGCTCCTCTTCACTTCCAAAGAACACACAGTGATGACTGCACCTCAAGGGAGCCTCTCATATCTGACACTGCAGAGGGGATAGTGGAAGATTATGGTTTTGGTGAGAGCAATAACTCATGAGCATGAGTCAGAGATGATTTAGCCACCCCTTCTCCCAACACACACGTAATTCAAAGTAAAACTTTTAATTCATAAAATATATCAAGTACAAAAAGGCCAGGAAATCTTTTTTCCCCATTGTGGTAATTTTAATGGTTTTTCAAATAAATCAAAGACAAATATTTATAAATAGATATTTTTATCAACTTTTTGGTGGTGATGCTCCGGGACTCTAATCACCTTCTGTACTGCTGGCGAGATGTGTTGGCTATAGGAGCTGCTAAATAGCTGGAACATGGTTCCTGATGGTCATCATGGCAGCTGCAAAGCTCAGTGGTTTAATTGTTTTGATGTTTTTTTTCTTCCTTAGTTTCAGGAAAGGATTAATAAAACATTCTGTTAGAATATTTAATGGCACCTTGGTCACAATGTTACCCCTTTGCTGCTGATCTCTCTTATTTAACTCAATTCATATCAAATCTCTTTCATTTCTCTCATCTTACAGTGTACATCGATTTGCTATTCAAGCTCAAAATATTCCAACTAAACTCCTATGTTCACCTGTAAATCCGGTTTAATGCATTCAAATCCATCCAATCTGGCATTGAGGCCCAATGATAATACATCTATAATCTTGTCCCATTGCATCTCACTATAAATGGCCTATTTAGAGTCCTTAACACTTCCTCTTTCAACTACTACCACGGCCTCCAAAAGTCTGGAGGCTCACCTCAGGTTACCCACCAACCGCACTCTTGCTTTCTCCCCAGCTAGCATATTCCTTTTTTGTTTTTGTTTGCTTGCTTGTTTTTCTTTTTTGAGACAGAGTCTTACTCTGTCGCTCAGGCTAGCGTGCAGTGGCATGATCTAAGCTCACTACAACTTCCGTCTTCCAGATTCAAGTGACCCCAGCCTCCAGAGTAGTTGGGATTACAGGCACCTGCCACGGCACCTGGCTATTTTTTCTATTTTTAGTAGAGACAGGGTTTCACCATTTTGGCCAAGCTTGTCTCAAACTCCTGACCTCGTGATATACCAACCTTGACCTCCCAAACTGCTGGTATTATAGGCATGAACCACCGCACCTGGCCCCAACTAGTATTTTCTAAAATGCTGTTTCTACCATTCCCCATAATCCTCAACGTTCTGTCCTGCTGTAACCTGGATTGACACTCTAACCTCAGGCTGCTTCACTGGCCTAAGCTTCGGTCATAGCAGCTTAAGCTCCTGAGACATGTGCTTCTCCCATGGCAGCAAAACAGATGCATACTTCTGCCCAGGAAGCACTTCCCTCCTTCATCAGATTGGCTAAACCTGTGCTTCTTCAATTCTTCACTCAAGCAGAACTCCTTCTTGGGAGGACTTTCATCTCTTCACCTGAGGGGATCCTTCTTCCAGATCTCATGTTGTTGTATATTTCACATTTTGTAGTCTCTTTGCATTGTGGTGGGCTTTATTTTGGGGTTTGCCATGTCCTGGCAGTAGTTTGATGTCAATTATTCTTCATATCTCTAGTACATCCTAGATGGGCAACATGTTTACTGAAAAAAAAGTTTATGTATATATGTGTGTGTGTGTGTATACATATATATAAAATTTTATGTATAATTTATTAAATGATTTTGATCCCAATCACATTTCATTCCTCATGTAATATGCTGTATTTTATAATCATGTTTGTGGTTGGGCGAATGGGGAGGGGGTCCATTAAGAGCAGTAAACTTTATTTTGGAATCCAATAAATATTTACTATCATTAAAATATAAATGTGTTTAACATGGAATCATGATGAATAAAAATCTTGCGTTCATTTTATGTAAGACATGGGTGATTGATTACTGTGGCACTCTCTGGGTCTTCCTTTTGCTGAGGGTCCCGCCTGTACTCTGAGATGCACTGGTGGAGGGCAGTGGGCGCACCAACAGGTTCCACAGTGACCATTTCTTGATTCTGCGGAGACCTTCTGGGGCCACCTTTCTGACAGGGGATTTTCTGTTGTTTCATTTTGCTTTCCTCTTGTCAGTGGAGAACATCTTTAGCTTCCTCCAGGGAACCGAGTGATGGAGCAATCAGGAGTTAGTTTTGTGATAATTACAGCTGTGTCAAAGCAGTGACAGGGAGAATTTGTAGAGAATCTCATTTACTCTTCTGGAAGCACATCATTTCATGCAAGCACCACTTCACAAACTGATTTGCTCGAGTCTGTCTGTGCTGAATTTAAAAAACAGAGCCATTTGTTTTTTTCCATTGCAAGTTTTCCTGGCTCATCAAATAAAATCTAAATAATACCTTCATTTATTTGTCAGCACCTTGTTACATATATAACCTCTATTTTTCCATGCTTTACCATGAAGTGATTACTTAGAAAATAGTTAGTAGGAAACTTTCCACTCTTCTGAGTTACTTTATTTCACACAGCCTGATGTCCAAAATCAGCAACATTTTAAATATCCTGTTATAAAAAAAACTGTAGGTGATTAACAGTGGAAATGTACAAAATAATATTCTTTAACATGCTATTTCTGAGTATTAAAACCAAAAAAATTCATTTTTTAATCTTTTGTGTGTGCGTCTGTGTGTGTGGGTGTGTTCATAATTTTGTACTTCTTACAGTCAGAATTCAGGGGATTTTTCTATCCCAAGATAACCTTGGTCATTACCAATGAACTATCTGCAATGATTACTAATCCCATGACAAATGACAGCTATTTTCTGAACACTATACATGTATTATTTTATTTATTAATTTCGTAGACATCCAATTAAATTCTGGTTTGGTAAATATGCTGTACAAGGGAAATACATACTACACATTGGAAAAATAAGTAAAAATCAGGACCTTCAAAAATGCATCATTTTTTATGAAAGGTAGGTAAATATCTAAAGTACTTATTATAAATATGTAGTGGTAGGTGCTGTCTAAAAATATGCTGTAGAAGCATCTATGACATCTAATGCATCTAATGACAAACTAATACTATAATAGAATTAAGTGGTCAAGTAAAACTATGAAGTAGAGATAATGGCTAGCTGATAATTAAGAAGTTATTAATCCCAATTACTGGGCAGATGAAGAAGTTAAAAAGCAAGTAAGTTTAAATAGATGGTGACATGAGAGAACATGTTGTAGCTCAAGAACTGCAAGTAATTTGATGAAAAAAGAAAAAGAGGAATGGAAAGTCAATATGTCAAGGAGTATAATATCAAATTAAGAGCAAATATGTCATGGTAGGAAGTTTAGGAATATCAGAACAGACAGGTCACATATAGTAAACAGGAAATTATATTTTATAGATTTTTTTATTTCCGTGTGAAATCAAATAGTAAAAGAGTAGGCCGGGCGCGGTGTTTCACGCCTGTAATTCCAGCACTTTGGGAGGCCGAGGCAGGCAGATCACCAGGCCAGGAGATGGAGACTGTCCAGGCTAACACCGTGAAACCTCGTCTCTACTAAAAATATAAAAAATTAGCCGGGCATGGTGGCTGGCGCCTGTAGTCCTAGCTTCGGGAGGCTGAGGCAGGAGAATGGTGGGAACCCAGGAGGCGGAGCTTGCAGTGAGCCGAGATCAAGCCACTGCATTCTAGCCTGGGCGACAGAGTGAGACTCCGTCTCCAAAAAAAAAACAGGTAGAATTTCCTGTCAAAATTTTGTTATGAAATTAATATAAGAATATATGACAATTTCGAGTGTAGGCATTAGCAATGGGAAACTATTTCGAGAAAGTAAAAGTATTTTTTGATGTATTTAAAAGCACATGTTTATATATTATGTTAAGCCAGGTATAAGCCTATTTGCTTTATAAACATTTACTTCTTTATACTCCTTAAAGTAATCGTAGTATTATCATTCTCATCCCATTTATAGATTAAGGAACATAAATAGACAGATGAAGTAATTTTGCTAAGGCTTCACACCTGGTGAATGAAAGAGCCTTGGGTTTGAAGCCTGATAGTGCAGCACCAGTATGTTCCCTTAACTGCACAACCATGCTGTTTTTCAGGTTTAATCTTCTTTTTAAGTGAAGTGTAGCAGAGAAGAAAGATCCGGGGCTAACTTTCTGATAATTGATTGAGCAAACAATTACCAGCTGCTTATAATTAACTGAAATAGGGTACCCACAAAATAAACTAGATTTGGGATACATTTCAGACGCACTTAAGAATCTATCACAGCACTTTAATGTCTTTAGGTTAAAGACAGAAGTGTGGGGGAAAAAATGTTGAGAAAAGTTGTTTGAACTGCATACACAGGTTTAAGGGCTGCAATGTCACTCAATTGAAAAAACAACAGAAATAATAATATGAGGAAAAAACACATGTTGGAATTTCTGTTTCCAGCCAGTGTGGAGTAATAAAGACTTAACTTTTCATCTAGTCATTAAAAAAAATAAAAACTAGACTTAATATTTAGCACAACCCATTGCAAAATGAAGAACCGTGACCCCTGAGGAAAGAGAAGCACATGAGAGGTGCCCTGTTGTCCAAGGGGTCTCCTTAGAACCATGACTATCAAATTTATGGAGCCCAGGATAGGGGTTATCATGATTTCCAGAGGTGGAGTTGAGATTCTGGGGAGACAATTGTAGCTGAAATTTTCAGGCAGAGTACCAGAGGAAGCTAGCAGAAAATGCTTTCCAAAAATCTTCCTACAGGTCTTTTTGACTATGTGGCTAAATAAAAGCTACCTGTGCATAAGGTGAAACTCCAAAGGCTGGGAAAGATGAACCTGAGAGCTTTACGCTGCAAATGTTCCAAAATTCACCCAAGCTAGAAGACATTTAAACCCACCAGACAGAAAGCAATATACTTGGTTAAATACCTGCATTAAGAAAAGACTCAAGAAAGTTCATATCTTAATAGTAGGTCACAACTAGCCTTAGAATAAATGCTAACACTAAATGACCAAAATCATCAGCACTTGCCAGAAAGAACTTTAATATTCATTAAGAAAAATACTATAAAATGCAGAATATTCAAAGCATTTGGCATCAGTCAAAATTTTTTATATTTGCAAAGAAATTATAAAATGTGACCCATAATGAGAACAAAATCAAATCATAAAAACAGACTCAAAAATGAAAGAGGTGAGACAAGGATTTTGAATTAACTAATAATATTATAAATGCACAACAGGATTTACAAGCAAATATAAACATAGTGAGGAGATGAATGACAGTCATAAAAATGGAATTTCTAGATCAGAAAAAGAACTGGGTGTGACTAAGAGAAGATTAGAAAATACAAAAGAAAATAGCAGTGTTGTTGAAGACAAATCAGTGAAAAATATCCAAGATGGAGTGATGAGAGAGAGAAAAAGATTCCATTCACCCTCCTTCAGTGACAAAACTGGAGCCTGTATTATGTCTCTGTGACCCACTGAGACTCTCATTAATGTTCACATTATACACCCACCCCACTTCATCTCTCACTCCATTTCTTACACACATACACACACACACACACATATACAAACACATTCTCTCTCTCTCTCTCGATCATTAGAAAATAAGAAGGCGATCCACGTCTTTTCTGCATTCTGGTAAACTTTTATTATTTCTGCTGGTCGATGTAGATAGCCTGTAACTCTGTCTTGATTATTCTTCTCCAAATGCCATCCCTAGAAAGTGCTGCCTATTCATTACTGATTTGCCAAATGCTTCCATCTTGCTTTTCTGTCATTACTCTGTCAAGGAAATTAATAATGATTCTAATGTACATCCAGAAGTAAACTCTATATTTGAAATTATAGAATATTCCTCATTTGTCAGTGAAATATGTCATAAAGCACATTTGAAACTATGGGTATCAAAATTGGAAAAAAATATTCAGTTTATAATTGAGAAATATGACTGCCACTACCTTAATTAAGTGATCATTCAACCTCCCCAATATTAAGACAAACTGACCTTTCTTCCCCTCACTGATGGACTGAGAAGGACACATCAACTAAGTAGCAGTTCTGCTAAATGTTTAGACTCTAGTCATGAGAAATCAATCTAATGAATGCAAATGGAGGGATATAAGGCCTGAAGTTTTAAAATATCAGTGTTTTTAATTTCGATGTACTAAACAAAGAAAACTTCAGGCCAAAAAAATGGAAAATACAAAGGAACAACCGAAAGATAGAGAGAACATTATTGCAAAAATGAAAGAAAACTATGTGGAATGCATATAACATAACTGGATCAGTGTTACATTTCCTGAATGTTTTATTATATGTGGTTATGTAGATGAATCTTCTTGTTCTTAGGAGATACATACTAATGTATTTTAGGATGAAGCAATAGAGTGAAGGCTAGATCAACATGGCAAAATGTTAAGAACTGAAGAATTTTGTCATTTTCATGAATAGAGTGATACCGAGATATAATATGAACCATAAATAAATATGAATGTGTATATATACATATTATATATACACAGAGAGAGAGAGAGAGAGAGAGAGTAGACAGAGAGAGAGAAAGAGAAAAAAAGAGAGAGAAGAGAGAGAGAGGTAGATGTATTTGGTTCTGTCCCTGGTTCCTGACACAGAGCTGCTGAAATCCTTGTATTGTATTAATAGCACAGATGCTAGGAGAATCACTTACTCTACTATTTGTTCTTTAACCCCAGTTCCTGACACAGAGCTCCTAAGACCTTTGTAATTTCCTGAGTGATAGGAGCACCTTTCGTTCTAATGGGGTGGCTCTCAGTGGTTCGGGCTGGTTGCCAAGGAAATCATTTGTGTGATTTGGGGGTTGGAACTTTCAACCCCCACCCTCCAACCTCTGGGGAGGAGAGAGGAAGTGATGGTTGAGTTGATTATCAATGATCAGTTATTTAGTCAATCACGACAATACAATTTCATTAAACCCCAAAAGCGCTGGATTCAGAAAGCCTCCAGATTCTTGAACAGGTGGCAATGTCTTGGGGATGGGCCCAGAGAGGGCATGGAAGTTCTGCCCTCCTTCCAAGCTTCCTTGCTCTGTGCATCTCCTCTGTCTGGCTGTTCATCTGTGACTTTTTAATATTATTTATAATAAATAGATAAACACAAGTATTTCTTTGAGTTCTGTGGAGGACTTCAACAAATTAATTGAAGCCAAGGAGGGCATCATGGAAACCCCAGATTTATAGTAGTTTGGTCAGAAATACAAGTTATCCTGGAACTTGTAACTGTCATATGAAGTAGGGGCAGGCTTGTGAGACTGAGCCCTTAACCCTAACCCCTGAAAGACAGTGTCAGAATTTAGTTAAATAATGGAGAACCCAGGTGGTCCCTGCTATAGAATTGCTTGGTTTGTGGGGAAAAATACTCATACATTTAATGCCAAAAGTGTTCTGCAAGTATTGAGAGGGGTGAGTGGAAAACTAGGAAAACACTTTGTTTCCCATTTCTTACAAATGAGAGCACACAATATCTTAAGATGTCTGTTCTTTCCAAATTTATATTCAAAATTAATGCAATCCAAATCAAAATTTTATCTGATTCGCTTTAGAGACTGACAAACTGTAAAGTTGTTAACAAATACAGAGGAGCTAAGATAGCTAAAACAAATTTGAAAAGAACAAAGTGTTATGACGAAATAACCTAATTTCAGGATTTACTATACAACTATAATAATCAACATCATATGTCATTGGCAGAAGGATAGACACATAGATCAGTGGAGTAGAATAAAAAGCCTAGAAAGAAATCCATTTATATGTGAACAATTAAATTTTGACAAAACTCATACTTATCTAACACAGAAAAGTTAGTCTTTTAAAAAATACTTGGAACAACCAAGTATTCATTAAAAAAAAAAAACCTCAATCTTTACCTATCATCACATATAAAATTGACTTGAAGGTGATCAAAATCTTAAACTTAAATCTATAAATAAAAAAAGTCTACAAAAATGTGGGATAAAAATTTTTGTCCTTGGTATAGCCAAAGATTTCTTTGCTAGAATATAAAATACAATGGTAACTTAAAAATTAAAAATTGTACTTTATAGAATTAAAACATAAATACTCCCAAAAGGCCCACTGGCACCCACTGATAATACTACACTGATGATTTTGAAAATATAGACGAAATGGATGATATTTTCTGGGAAAACTAATTAATAAAAATAATACGTCAAAAGCAGAAGCCTGTATAAACTATGAAACAAATTAGGCTAATTAATGTCAAAAATTTTAAACAAAGGCAATTCCCATATTATTCTGAGAAAACTTTTAAGAGACTGTAAAATTCTCAGGCTATAAGCAAAATGTTCTGTATTATTGAAAAAGTTGGAAAACTTCCTGATTTATTAAGGAATACCAGAATAACCTTGACACCAAAAACTGACAGGATGAACAATGAAACTCTAGATATATCTTACTGCTGAATATAGTTGCCAACATTTTAATTTAATTTTAACAAATCAAATTCAGCAGTATATTAAAATTATGGCAAAGTGCAATTTATTCTAAGAACAAAAGTCTTGATTCCATGTTAATTTTTTCTTTTTGTAATTTACAGCTGCACCTCTCAGCACTTTCTGAAGTTTTTGCCCTCATAGGATAGCATTTGTATTAGTAAGAGGTATACATCAGCTGAATTTCTTTATTTAAAACATTCATAAAGTAGAAGAGGGCTAAGAATAAAAACAAAGTAGAAAAGCCTTTTCATTTATTTCTGCTCTTCCTTCATCTCTTTTGCATGTGCAGCTACCCCTCACATCCTGTGCCTATACATTCCTAGGTAAAGATTACCTTACAACTTTTCCTGTGCAGTTCACCATTTCCAGGATTCCTCAAATTAAAGAAATGCTAGTCTATATCATGTATAACTCCCCAATGCAATCCCTCCCTCCAAACGTCATGCACATGTACCCTAGAACTTAAAGTATAATAAAAAAAAAAAAAGAAAAAAAAAAAATAGTACATAAAAAAAAAAAAAAAAAAAATGTCCAGATATGGTGTTCTGGGCATGGAGACTTTTAGTTTCCTCTCTAGCAATAAGAGTTGAACTCCTCTGGTTAATGTAGAGTCCAGGAAAGGGGTTCCAAGATAATGACATTTCTTTTGGAAGAGCTTCCTCAGTCAGGATAAAAGAACTTTAAAGAGGGCCCCTCCCTGCACTTAGCAGGGTAGAAACAGGAAAGGTCAGAGAGATTCCTGATTCTGAGGCAGTTTCTAAGGCCTTTTAATGTCTTTAATTCAAAGTGTTCAGCATGCTAAAACATCATACTTTGGATTATTATTTTCTGAACCTCAACAAAAAGCCTTAGGAAATGTGATGTTATCTGACATGGTTAGGCTTTGTGTTCCTACCCAAATCCCATTTTGAATGTTATCCCCAGGTATTGAGGGAGAGGCCTGGTAGGAGGCGATTGGATCATGGGGCCATTTTCCAATAATATTGTCATGCTGTTCTTGCGATAGCGAGTGAGTTCTCATGAGATCTGATGATTTCATAAGTGATTGGCGTCTGACCTGCTTGCACTTCTCTCTCACCTGCTGCCATGTAAGACATGCCTGCTTCCCTTTCTGCCACGATTGTAAGTTTTTGAGGCCTCCCCAGCCATGTGGAACAGTGAGTCAATTAAACCTCCTTTCTTTACAAATTAAAAAAAAAAAAAAAAAAAAAGAAATGCTAGTCTAGCTGCAGTTCCCCAGGGTAAACTAAAAAATATCCTATACGATTACATTGTTCCCTATCTGTTCTGAACAAATGATAATGGTTTCACTGTTTATTTTTATGTTCCCAGGAGAATGCAGGTCAGGGATTATGGGCATTAATATTCAGATTATTTCATTTATTTCCCAATTGGTATATCCTAGGTGCAGCAGGTTCTCTAGTAATCTTCTTTAAAAATACAATTTTACTTTGGTGCAGAAATCATTTTTAATAATTTGCTTATTCTATTGTTAAAATATATCTTTGCAAAATGCATTATGAACTAATTCCACTTAGCAAAAGAAAGACGCATGTACCCAAGCTTAAGAAATACCTCAAATAGTAGTATTCACGTGTATCTTTTCTAATCAAATTATCCTACCTCAATTTTCCACCGAAGAGTCAAGTGCTGATTTTACATGCATTTTTATCACTACATCAAATATGTCACAATCATATGTAGCATTATTTTGCATGCTTCCAAACTTCATAAAAATGCTATCATACTGCATGTTTCTGCTGACAATTCGCTTTATTCTACTCAATAGGGTTGTTTTTTCCCTAAGATTTTTATAAGTTAATATTTATAGCTTTACAAATGTATTTTCTTTATTTTATTTTTTTTTAATTATACTTCAAGTTCTAGGGTACATGTGCATAACGTGCAGGTTTGTTACATATGTATACTTGTGCCATGTTGGTGTGCTGCACCCATCAACTCATCAGCACCCATCAACTCGTCATTTACATCAGGTATAACTCCCAGTGCAATCCCTCCCCACTCCTCCCTCCCAGTGAAAGGCCCCGGTGTGTGATGTTCCCCTTCCTGAGTCCAAGTGATCACATTGTTCAGTTCCCACCTATGAGTGAGAACATGCGGTGTTTGGTTTTCTGTTCTTGTGATAGTTTGCTAAGAATGATGGTTTCCAGCTGCATCCATGTCCCTACAAAGGACGCAAACTCATCCTTTTTTATGGCTGCATAGTATTCCATGGTGTATATGTGCCACATTTTCTTAATCCAGTCTGTCACAGATGGACATTTGGGTTGATTCCAAGTCTTTGCTATTGTGAATAGTGCCACAATAAACATGCGCGTGCATGTGTCTTTATAGCAGCATGTTTTATAATCTTTTGGGTATATACCCAGTAATGGGATGGCTGGGTCATATGGTACTTCTAGTTCTAGATCCTTGAAGAATAGCCATACTGTTTTCCATAACGGTTGAACTAGTTTACAATCCCACCAACAGTGTAAAAGTGTTCCTATTTCTCCACATCCTCTCCAGCACCTGTTGTTTCCTGACTTTTTAATGATTGCCATTCTAACTGGTGTGAGATGGTATCTCATTGTGGTTTTGATTTGCATTTCTCTGATGGCCAGTGATGATGAGCATTTTTTCATGTGTCTGTTGGCTGTATGAATGTCTTCTTTTGAGAAATGTCTGTTCATATCCTTTGCCCACTTTTTGATGGGGTTGTTTTTTTTTTTCTTGTAAATTTGTTTGAGTTCTTTGTAGATTCTGGATATTAGCCCTTTGTCTAATGAGTAGATTGCAAAAATTTTCTCCCATTCTGTAGGTTGTCTCTTCACTCTGATGGTAGTTTCTTTTGCTGTGCTGAAGCTCTTTAGTTTAATTAGATCCCATTTGTCAATTTTGGCTTTTGCTGCCATTGCTTTTGGTGTTTTAGACATGAAGTCCTTGCCCATGCCTATGTCCTGAATGGTATTACCTAGGTTTTCTTCTAGGGTTTTTATGGTATTAGGTCTAACATTTAAGTCTCTAATCCATCTTGAATTAATTTTCGTGTAAGGAGTAAGGAAAGGATCCAATTTCAGCTTTCTACTTATGGCTAGCCAATTTTCCCAGCACCATTTATTAAATAGGGAATCCTTTCCCCATTTCTTGTTTTTCTCAGGTTTATCAAATATCAGATGGCTGTAGATGTGTGGTAATATTTCTGAGATCTCTGTTCTGTTCCATTGGTCTATATCTCTGTTTTGGTACCGGTACCATGCTGTTTTGGTTACTGTAGCCTTGTAGTATAGTTTGAAGTCAGGTAGCGTGATGCCTCCAGCTTTGTTCTTTTGACTTAGGATTGTCTTGGCAATGCGGGCTCTTTTTTGGTTCCATATGAACTTTAAAGCCGTTTTTTCCAATTCTGTGAAGAAACTCATTGGTAGCTTGATGGGGATGGCATTGAATCTATAAATGACCTTGGGCAGTATGGCCATTTTCACGATATTGATTCTTCCTGTCCATGAGCATAGTATGTTCTTCCATTTGTTTGTGTCCTCTTTTATTTCACTGAGCAGTGGTTTGTAGTTCTCCTTGAAGAGGTCCTTCACATCCCTTGTAAGTTGGATTCCTAGGTATTTTATTCTCTTAGAAGCAGTTGTGAATGGAAGTTCATTCCTGATTTGGCTCTCTGTTTGTCTGTTACTAGTGTATAAGAATGCTTGTGATTTTTGCACATTAATTTTGTATCCTGAGACTTTGCTGAAGTTGCTTATCAGCTTAAGGAGATTTTGGGCTGAGACAATGGGGTTTTCTAAATAAACAATCATGTCATCTGCAAATAGGGACAATTCGACTTCTTCTTTTCCTAACTGAATACCATTGATTTCTTTCTCTTGCCTGATTGCCCTAGCCAGAACTTCCAAGACTATGTTGAATAGGAGTGGTGAGAGAGGGCATCTCTGTCTTGTGCCAGTTTTCAAAGGGAATTTTTCCAGTTTTTGCCCATTCAGTATGATATTGGCTGTGGGTTTGTCATAAATAGCTCTTATTATTTTGAGATATGTTCCATCAATACCAAATCTATTGAGTATTTTTAGCATGACGGGCTGTTGAATTTTGTCAAAAGTCTTTTCTGCATCTATTGAGATAATCATGTGGTTTTTGTCTTTCGTTCTGTTTATATGCTGGATTACGTTTATTGATTTGCGAATGTTGAACCAGCCTTGCATCCCAGGGATGAAGCCCACTTGATCATGGTGGATAAGCTTTTTGATGTGCTGCTGGATTTGGTTTGCCAGTATTTTATTGAGGATTTTTTCATCGATGTTCATCAGGGATATTGGTCTAAAATTCTCTTTTTTTTGTTGTATCTCTGCCAGGCTTTGGTATCAGGATGATGTTGGCCTCATAAAATGAGTTAGGGAGGATTCTTTCTTTTTCTATTGATTGGAATAGTTTCAGAAGGAATGGTACCAGCTCCTCCTTGTACCTCTGGTAGAATTCAACTGTGAATCCATCTGGTCCTGGACTTTTTTTGGTTGGTAGGCTATTAATTATTGCCTCAATTTCAGAGCCTGATATTGGTCTATTCAGGGATTCAGCTTCTTCTTGGTTTAGTCTTGGGAGAGTGTAAGTGTCCAGGAAATTATCCATTTCTTCTAAATTTTCTAGTGTATTTGCATAGAGGTGTTTATAGTATTCTCTGATGGTAGTGTGTATTTCTGTGGGGTCGGTGGTGATATCCCCTTTATCATTTTTTATAGCATCTATTTGATTCTTCTCCGTTTTCTTCTTTATTAGTCTTGCTAGCAGTCTATCAATTTTGTTGATCTTTTCAAAAAACCAACTCCTGGATTCATTGATTTTTTGGAGGGTTTTTTGTATCTCTATCTCCTTCAGTTCTGCTCTGATCTTAGTTATTTCTTGCCTTCTGCAAGCTTTTGAATGTGTTTGCTCTTGCTCCTCTAGTTCTTTTAATTGTGATGTTAGAGTGTCAATTTTAGATCTTTCCCGCTTTCTCTTGTGGGCATTTAGTGCTATAAATTTCCCTCTACACACTGCTTTAAATGTGTCCCAGAGATTCTGGTATGTTGTATGTTTGTTCTCATTGGTTTCCAAGAACATCTTTATTTCTGCCTTCATTTCGTTATGTACCCAGTAGTCATTCAGGAGTAGGTTATTCCGTTTCCATGTAGTTGAGCGGTTTTGATTGAGTTTCTTAGTCCTGAGTTCTAGTTTGATTTCACTGTGGTCTGAGAGAGTTTGTTATAATTTCTGTTCTTTGACATTTGCTGAGGAGTGCTTTACTTCCAATTATGTGGTCAATTTTGGAATAAGTGCGATGTGGTGCTGAGAAGAATGTATATTCTGTTGATTTGGGGTGGAGAGTTCTATAGATGTCTATTAGGTCTGCTTGGTGCAGAGATGAGTTCAATTCCTGGATATCCTTGTTAACTTTCTGTCTCGTTGATCTGTCTAATGTTGACAGTGGAGTGTTGAAGTCTCCCATGATTATTGTATGGGAGTCTAAGTCTCTTTGTAAGTCTCTAAGGACTTGGTTTATGAATCTGGGTGCTCCTGTATTGGGTGCATATATATTTAGGATAGTTAGGTCTTCCTGTTGAATTGATCCCTTTCCCATTATGTAATGGCCTTTTTTGTCTCTTTTGATCTTTGATGGTTTAAAGTCTGTTTTATCAGAGACTAGGATTGCAACCCCTGCTTTTTTTTGTTCTCCATTTGCTTGGTAGATCTTCCTCCATCCCTTTATTTTGAGTCTATGTATGTCTCTGCATGTGAGATGTGTCTCCTGAATACAGCAGACTGATGGGTCTTGACTCTTTATCCAGTTTGCTAGTCTGTGTCTTTTAATTGGAGCATTTAGTCCATTTACATTTAAGGTTAATATTGTTATGTGTGAAGTTGATCCTGCCATTATGATATTAACTGGTTTTTTTGCTCGTTAGTTGATGCAGTTTCTTCCTAGCCTCGAAGGTCTTTACATTTTGGCATGTTTTTGTAATGGCTGGTACCGGTTGTTCCTTTCCATGTTTAGGGCTTCCTTCAGGGTCTCTTGTAAGGCAGGCATGATGGTGACAAAATCTCTAAGCATTTGCTTATCTGTAAAGGATTTTATTTCTCCTTCACTTATGAAACTTAGTTTGGCTGGATATGAAATTCTGGGTTTAAAATTCTTTTCTTTAAGAATGTTGAATATTGGCCCCCACTCTCTTCCGGCTTGTAGAGTTTCTGCTGAGAGATCTGCTGTTAGTCTGATGGGCCTCCCTTTGTGGGTAACCCGATCTTTCTCTCTGGCTGCCCTTAAGATTTTTTCCTTCATTTCAACTTTGGTGAATCTGGCAATTATGTGTCTTGGAGTTGCTCTTCTGGAGGAGTATCTTTGTGGCGTTCTCTGTATTTCCTGAATTTGAAAGTTGACCTACCCTGCTAGGTTGGGGAAGTTCTCCTGGATGATATCCTGAAGAGTGTTTTCCAACTTGGTTCCATTTTCTCCCTCACTTTCAGGCAGGCACCCCAATCAGATGTAGATTTGGTCTTTTTACATAATCCCATACTTCTTGAAGGCTTTGCTCATTTCTTTTTCTTCTTTTTTCTTTAGACTTCTCTTTATGCTTTATTTCATTCATTTGATCCTCAATCGCTGATACTGTTTCTTCCAATTGATCGAGTCGGTTACTGAAGCTTGTGCATTTGTCACGTATTTCTTGTGTCGTGGTTTTCATCTCTGTGAGTTCGTTTATGGCCTTCTCTGCATTAATTATTCTGGTTATCAATTCTTCCACTCTTTTTTCAAGATTTTTAGTTTCTTTGCGCTGGGTACGTAATTCCTTCTTTAGCTCTAATAAGTTTGATGGTCTGAAGCCTTCTTCTCTCATCTCGTCAAAGTCATTCTCCGTCCAACTTTGATCCGTTGCTAGGATGAGCTGCATTCCTTTGGAGGGGGAGATGCACTCTTATTTTTTGAATTTCCAGCGTTTCTGCCCTGCTTTTTCCCCATCTTTGTGGTTTTATCTGCCTCTGGTCGTTGATGATGGTGACGTAGTGATGGGGTTTTGGTGTGGGTGTCCTTCCTGTTTGTTACTTTTCCTTCTAACAGTAAGGACCCTCAGCTGTAGGTCTGTTGCAGATTGCTTGAGGTCCACTCCAGACCCTGTTTGCCTGGGTGTCAGCAGCAGAGGCTGCAGAAGATAGAATATTGCTGAACAGCAAGTGTACCTGTCTGATTCTTGCTTTGGAAGCTTCCTCTTGGGGTGTACTCCACAGTGTGAGGTGTGGGGTGTCGGTCTGCCCCTAGTGGGGGATGTCTCCCAGTTAGGCTACTCAGGGGTCAGGGACCCACTTGAGCAGGCAGTCTGTCCGTTCTCAGATCTCAACCTCCCTGCTGGGAGACCCACTGCTCTCTTCAAAGCTGTCATACAGAGTCATTTGTGTCTGCAGAGGTTTCTGCTGCTTTCTTTGTTGTTGTTGTTGTTGTTGTTTAGCTGTGCCCTGTCCCTAGAGATGGAGTCTACAGAGACTGGCAGGCCTCCTTGAGCTGCTGTGAGCTCCACCCAGTTCGATCTTCCCAGGGCTTTGTTTACCTACTTAAGCCTCAGTAATGGCAGGCGCCCCTCCCCCAGCCTCGCTGCTGCCTTGCAGTTAGATCGCAGACTGCTGTGCTAGCAATGAGGAAGGCTCTGTGGGCGTGGGACCCTCCCAGCCAGGTGTGGGATATAATCACCTGATGTGCCCGTTTGCTTAAAGCGCAGTATCGGGGTGGGAGTTACCCGATTTTTCAGGTGTTGTGTGTCTCAGTTCGCCTGGCTAGGAAAAGGGAATCCCTTCCCCCTTGCGCTTCCCAGGTGAGGCAATGCCTCGCCCTGCTTCAGGTCTCGCTGGTAGGGCTGCAACAGCTGACCAGCACTGATTGTCCGGCACTCCCTAGTGAGATAAACCCAGTATCTCAGTTGAAAATGCAGAAATCACCTGTCTTCTGTGTCGCTCGCACTGGGAGCTGGAGACTGGAGCTGTTCTTATTCCAATTTTGTAGTTTTAGTAGAGTCGGGGTTTCACCATGTTGGCCAGGCTGCTCTCGAACTCCTGACCACAAGTGATCCACCCACCTCGGCCATCCAAAGTGCTGGGATTCACAAATGTATTTTTGCAATGCATAGTTCTTTATTATATCAACAATTTAAAGTGTTGATTTGTCTGTTGACAATTTAGGACATTCATAGCTACTATAAAGGGTGTTACAATGATCATCTCTGCATATGTCACTTTGAGGCACACAAGCAAGAATGTTTAAGCAGTTGCACTGTTTAGACAGTGGAAACATGCATCTTCAGCTTCCAAATTTATTGATGAACTTCTCTACATAGAAGTTGGGTAATTTTTACAACCTTTATTATGTGTATTTTCAACTAAGTTTCTCTTTGCCATATTTCTCTCCATTAATCACTCACAGGAATTCCTTCCTTTTTTTATGTGACTTTTCTATGTGGACACATGTCCCAAAATGGCTGTAATCGTTATAGGAGTGTGTCCATCTTGCTTCTGTGGGCGAGAAGCAGGAGCTGGGGATTGGTTCCAAAGTACAAGTAATTCTTTTGGGTGGAGTCAGGATGTCAAGGTGAGTGCTTCGTACTCCTATTCAGAGGTATCTATCAAACTACATTTTGGCCTTCATCTTTTTTAATCCACTGCTGTTTAAATTCAAAGGTCGGTGCTATAGAGTTCTGCCACTTATTTTTGTAAATGAGATAATCTGTAGTTTACTTAACACAGCTCCATTTAACCACTCTTTTATGGTAGGATTATAGCCACAGTATAGTGTTAAATATTTGCGTCAGTAGAGATGTTTGCATTAAGTTCATTCATAATGTTTTAAAAACTCATAAAGCAGAAGAGGTCCAAGAAAAAGAGCTAATCTCCCTAATTTTTATACACTTATGAAAGGATTTTGTTCACCTTCATATGTATCTGTACTATTCTTCTAACCCAAGCCATTACAATATTCCTTGTCTCTGTGTTTTTCCTAGTACCCAGTTGCATTAGCAAGAATTTTCAGTAACATATTAAAAATAAATAAGCTAAATAATATAAAGAGTGAGTAGGCTTGCTTTGGCCCTGATTCAGTGGGAATAACCTCTATTGTTTCATTACTTAAGTGACAATTTTGCTAAATTTGGGGCTGAGGTAAAGATTAAGTAACAGCAAACCTGTCTTTTCTTTAAAAAAATTCTAATATGACGGTTTATTTATTTATATTTTTAACTTCTATTTTAGGTTTGTGGGTACATGTGAAGATTTTTTATATAGGTAAACTTGTGTCACAGTTTGTTGTACAAATTATTTCATCACTCACGTACTAAGCCTAGCACTCAATAGTTATTTTTTCTACTCCTCTGCCTCCTCCCACCATTTGCCCTGCAATAGGCCTCAGTGTCTGTTGTTCCCTTCTTTGTGTTTACGTGTTCTCATTTAACTCCCACTTCTAAGTGAGAACATCCGGTATTTGGTTTTCTGTTCCTGCGTTAGTTTGCTAAGGATAATGGCCTTCAGCTCTATTCATGATCCTGCAAAGGACATGATCCCATTCATTTTCTTTTTCTTTTTTTTTTTTTTTTTTTTTTTTTTCCTTTTGAGACAGAGCCTCCCTGTGTCCTCCAGGCTGCAGTGCAATGGTGCAATCTGGGATCACTGCAACCTCCCCCTCCCGTGTTCAAGTGATTCTCTTGCCTCAGCCTGCTGAGTAGCTGGGATTATAGGCATCCACCACCATACCCAGCTACTTTTTGTAGTTTTAGTAGAGAAGGGGATTCACCATATTGGTCAGGCTGGTGTTGAATTCCTGACCTCAGGTAATCTGCCTGCTTCAGTCTCCCAAAGTGCTGGGATTACAGGTGTGAGCCACCACATCTGGCCAATCCCATTCATTTTTATGGCTGCATAGTATTTCATTGTGTATATGTACCACATTCTCTTTACACAATCTGTCACCAGTGAGCATTTAGGTTGATTCCTTGTCTTTGCTATTGTGAATAGTGATGCAGTGAACTTTCATATGCCTGTGTCTTTATGATAAAATGGTTTATATTCCTCTGGGCATATAATGAATAATGTATAATGTAATGGTATTTCTGTTTTTGCTCATTGAGGAATTGCCACACAATTTCACACAATGATTGCACTAATTGACACTCCCACCAACAGTGTATAAATGTTCCCTTTTCTCTGTAACTTCTCCAGGATCTGTTATTTTTTGACCTTTTAATAATCACCATTCTGACTGGTGTGAGATGGTATGGCCTTATGATTTTGATTAGCTTTTCTCTAATAACCAGTAAAATTTAGCTTTTTAAAATATGATTGTTGGCCACATGTATTTCTACTTTTGAGAAGTTTATTTTCATGTCCTTTGCCCACTTTTTTTTTTTTTTTTTTTTGAAGCGGAGTCTCGCTCTGTCGCCCCGACTAGAGTGCAGTGGCCAGATCTCAGCTCACTGCAAGCTCCGCCTCCCAGGTTTACGCCATTCTCCTGCCTCAGCCTCCCGAGTAGCTGGGACTACAGGCGCCCGCCACCTCGCCCGGCTAGTTTTTGTATTTTTAGTAGAGACGGGGTTTCACCGTGTTAGCCAGGATGGTCTCGATCTCCTGACCTCGTGATCCGCCCGTCTCGGCCTCCCAAAGTGCTGGGATTACAGGCTTGAGCCACCCCGCCCGGCCTCTTTGCCCACTTTTTAATGGGGTCATTTGTTTTTCTCCTGAAAATTTGTTTAAGTTCCTTATACATGCTGGATATTAGACCTTTGTCCAATAGGTAGCTTGCAAAAATTTTCTCCCATCCTGTAAGTGGTCTATTTACTCTCTTGATAGTTTATTTTGCTGTACAGAAGCTCTTAAATTTAATTAGATCCCATTTGTCAATTTTTACTTTTGCTGTGATTTCATTTGGTGTCTTTGTTATCAAATCTTTGCCCGTTACTATGTCCAGGATGGTATTGACTAGGTTGTTTTCCAGGATTTTTATGTAAGGTTGGTGAAAACATGACTGCAGTTTTTGTCATTGAAAGTAATGACCAAAACCACAATTACTTTTTTGCACCAACCTAATAGTTTGGGGTTTTACGTTTAAGTCTTTAATCCATCTTGAGTTGATTTTTGTACATGGTATAAGGAAGGGGTCCAGCTTCAATCTCATGCATATGGCTAGCCAGTTATCCCAGCATCATTTATTGAATAAGGAGTCTTTACCCCATTGCTTGTTTTTGTCAGTTTTGTAGAAAATCAGATGGATATGGGTGTGCATCCTTATTTCTGGGCTCTCTATTCTGTTTCATTGGTCTATATATCTGCTTTTGTAGCAGTGCCATGCTGTTTTGGATACTGTAGCCCTACAGCCAGTTTGAAGTTGGGTAAAGTGATGCCTCCAGTTTTGTTCTTTTTGCTTAGGGTTACCTTGGCTGTTTGGGCTCTTTTTCGGTTCCATAAAATTTTATTATTATTATTTTTTAAGTTCTGTAAAGAATGTCATGGGTAGCTTGATAGAAATAACATTGAATCTATAAATTGCTTTGGGCAGTATGGCCATTTTAACAATATTGATTCTTTCTATCCATGAGCATGAAATGTTTTTTCATTTGTGGGTGTCTTCTCCAATTTCTTTAAGCAGTTTTTGTAATTCTCATTGTAAAGACCTTTCACCTCCCTGGTTAGCAGTATTTCTAGTTATTTTATTCCTTTTATGACAATTGTGATGTGATTGTCTTCCTGATTTGGCTCTTGGCTTGACTGTTGTTGGTGTATAGGAATGCTAGTGATCTTTGTACAGCGATTTTGTATCCTGAAACTTTGCTGAAGTTAATCAGCTGAAAGAGTTTTGGGGCCAAGACTATGGGGTTTTCTTGATATAGAATCATGAGATTGAGTGCATTTAACAATAACAAGTAATATTTTCCTGCAGTCTTTCAACATTTAAGGAATTATCATCCAATGTTTTCACTGTATTTCAATGTAGTTTATTATTTTTTACCAATATATTGCTAGAATCTGTTTAATAACATTTGTCGTTGTTGCATTGATGTTGTTACATTTTGGTCTTTTACTTCAGTGTTATGCAATTAACATCAGTTTGAGGTATAAACACTATATTTGATTAATAAAAATAATTAGAAGCATTTTTTATGTTGTTCTCTAGATAATTTTAAGCAGCATTGAGATTATACAGACCTTAAAATGCTTGAAAAATTCCCTGGGGAATTCATCTGGCTCTGGCACTTTTTTTTGAAATAGGTATTTTTCCCTGTCTCCATTTCATCTATATTAATTGGCGTCTAATTGCCACAAATTATCTCAATGTTTGAATTTTACTGGGACTGATTTTGATAAATTAAATTTTACTTTGAATTTTTAAATTTTATCTGCATTTTTAAAATGGTCTTATTTTTATAATAATTTTGTTTACGTCAATGACTATTCCCCTTCCAATGTATTTTTGAAGTATTTTTACTTTTTTCTTGATTCTCCTCTTTTTGCTGGTATTCTGTATTGCTTTTACACAGAATAAACTTTAGTTTAAGTTTTGTTTTTCTATTTTTATGTATATTATTTTCTGCATTTACTTTTTAAATTTGAATTATAACCTTTCTAGACTATAGAGGTATGCATTTAGTTCATTTACTTTTATTAGTTAATATTGATCAATAAAGCATTTTAAAGCTATACATTTTATTTGGTGATTGCTTCTATTTTATAAAAATTCATATCGATAGTGTTTCATTGTCATTACTTCTCAGAAATTCTACAATTTTACTTTATATTGACTCACTTTTCCCAAAAGTTGTCTAGTAGATTTTCCCCTGATTTCCTGATGCAATAATCTCTGTTTTTTGCTTCACTTTTGACTGTTAGTACTGCACTCTAATTATAGAAAATTGTTTGTATTATTCCCAGATTATGGCATTCTTAGGTTTTCTTGTTGTCCTAATATTTGATTAATTATTGTGAATGTTCTATGTGCAATGAGAGAAGTTTTATTCTTTAGTAAAGTCATATAATATCTATATATACATGCATGAAGCCTATATTTAGTTATATTAGTAACATTTTATATTTTCATACTTAATCTTGTTGCTCTGACCTTTTATGTGATAAAAATGGGATGATAAATTCTGCTATTGTGAGTATTTTTCTATTTCATTTTTCATCTTATATACTTTCTTTTTTTCTTATAATTTTGAATACATGTGACTTGATGCATAGATATATATCAAGGTCAGTGATAACTTTTAGCATTGAAAAGTATTCTTTTTTCCATTTAAATCTATAAAGCATAATTTGGTAGGGTGTGGTGGCTCACGCCTGTAATCCCACTACTTTGGGAGACAAAGGTGGGCAGATCACTTGAGGTCAGGAGTTCAAAACCAGCCTGGCCAATATGGCAAAATCCTGTCTCTACTAAAAATACAAAAGTTATCTGAGCACGGTGGCCACACCTGTAATTCCAGCTACTCTGGAGGCTGAGGTGGAATAATTGCTTGAACTCGGGAGGTGGAAGTTGCAGTGAGCCCAGATGGCGCCATTGTACTCCAGCCTGGGTAATGGAGTGAGACTCTGTCTCAAAATAAATAAATAAACAAACAAATAAACAAACAAACAAATAAGCAAATAATTTAAACTTTTTTGATGCTGGATTTCCTATGAAGAATTGTGTTTTTAATATGCCTGGCATATCTGCCCATCTCTTGTTTAGGTCGAAATCCCTTTGTCTATGGTTTGTCTCTCATGTACAGCCCACGGTTGGATTTTACTTATTAAGCAAATTTGAAAATAAACCACTTTTAATGAAGGAGCTGTGCTCATTTACATCAATTGATATGAATGACATATTTGGTCCCAAATCTTTTGTAATATTTTTAAAGCTTTATTGAGGTATACTTGGCCTAAATAAATTGCATATACTAAAATAAACAACGTGAGTGATAAACTTTGACATGTGAATATACTCTTAAATCATCCCCACTTTGAAGGCGCAACACATACATCACCTCGAGGTTCCTCCTGTCTCCTCCTAATCTTATCATTGATGTCCTCTTTCCCACCAAATGCCATTCAAAATTACCTATTGATCCATTTTGTCACTGTAGATCAGTTTGCATTTTCTAGAATGTTCTAGAATTAGAATTCTAAAAAGTATGATTTTTCACCTTTTAAATACAACACAATGATTTTGAGGTTTATCCATATCCTGCACATCAACAGTCCATTTCTTTTTATTGTTTTGTGGTATTCCATTGCACGAATACATGACAGTCTCTATCCACATGTTAGCGATATTTGGATTGTTTCCATTTTTTTTGGCTGTTACAAATAAAGTTGCTGTTAATATCACTGTACAAAATTTTTTATAGAAATAAGCTTTTTTTTCTTCTCTGGGGTAAATATCTAGGAGGAGACTTGCTTAACTATGTGGTAGGTTTATGTGTAATATTTAAATACACCGCCAAACTTGCCCATATTGTCTGCACCTCTTCTCATTTACATTATCAGTATAGAAGAACTTCAGTTCCTTCATAGTCTTGTTAACACGTGGTATTGTCAGTCTTTTTAATTTTAGCTTCTTTAGCAGGTATGTAAGTCATATCTCATCCTGGTTTTAACTGGCATTTCCCTACTGATTAATATGTTGAGTATTTGTATATGTGTTTATTTACCATCTATATATTTTCTATATAAATTGTTCAATGTATTTTTTTCTATTTTAAGAGTATTGATTTTTATGATTATGTTTTTTTGAGAGTTCTTACATATTCTGGATACACGTCTTTCTTCAGGTATGTAATTGGCAAATGTTTTTGTTTCATATGTGATTTTTCTTGATTGCTAATGGTGTTATTTGAATAGCAGGCTTGTTAATTTGATGAGGCACAGGTTATCCTCCTTTACTTAAAAAAATGTTTATGGTGTATCTAAAAATTCTTTCTTTAACCTAATGATGGTCACATTTTTTTCTCCTGTAAATTTTTCTATAAGTTTAATTCTTTTAGGTTTTATATTTGGGTCTCAGATCAACTTTGAGTTACTCAATGGATTGGAGTTTCGTTTATTTTTCTGTTTAAGTCTTTGTTTGATTGCTTGTACATAGTTATCCAATCGTTTCAGCGCTATTTATTGAAGAAATCATTTTCTCTTTACTGAATTGCCTTAGCACATATGTCAAAAATTTCCAGATGTACAGGGACCTATTTCTGGATTCTATATGCTGTTCTACTGATTTATTTGCATATATTTACACTAAAATTGAATGGACTGGATTACAGTAATTTAATAATTAATATTGAAATCAAGTGGTATTTGTCTTCCAAATTTATTTATTTTGAAACAGGTTCTCACTCTGTCACCCAGGCTGGAGTGCAACACTGTAATCATGACTCATTGTAGCCTCAGCCTCCTAGGCTCCAGCAATCCTTCACCTCTACCTCCTGAATAGCTGGGACCACGTGCATGTGTCACCATGCTCAGCTAATTTTTGTATCATTTCTTGTACAAGCAGGGTCTTGCTATATTGCCCCAGAAATAACATTTCTGAGGGTTAAGTGAAAGTGATGTTTATGTAAATAACTTGAGAAATGAATTGAGTCTGTAAGACTAGAAGCAACAAAATCTGCATATAAGTACTGTACTCTATTGACAAAGTTGCTCCTTACAGGGTTATGGGTGAACAATTCCACAACCACTAAATATGCATCTGAGACTGAACAATTAAGTAAGTTGCTGGCAGATGGTATGAGCCAGGTTTGGTGGAAGGTTACAGACAAGGAAGGGGTACAGCTAGAATAATGTATATCATACTTCATTACACTTCATTAGAGTTGGAGACATTAGCATGGATGCATACTTAGCTTAATATATAGATGAATATAATAAACATGTTTATAGAAGTGTCTATATACACTGATTAATATATACGTGTATATTTTCCTGCTTTTTCAGCTAAGAAGGCCTAGAAGCAATGATATCTGACAGCAAGAAGTATATCCTACCCACAGATCTTGTTTTCTAACAGCATCCTCCAATGAAAAGAAACAGGGGTCTTTTTTTGCCATGGTTTTTCTATTGCTATATTGTAGAGTTGGGGTAGAAACTGCCAAATTTGAACCTGGATTATCGTGTAGTGCCAATAACTAAAGGATTGTTCAAACAAAAATAATGATGGCATATATCAAAAATGCAGAGGCGCCAACAGAATGAACTTCAATTGTCAAAACTTGAATAATTTGAGCAACAAAATAAATGACATAGTATTACAGTACAAGTCAAAGGTAAATATCCTTGAGTATATACAGATATAAGAAAATATTTGTCATGCCTATAATCCCAGCACTTTGGGAGGCTGAGATGGGTGGATCATGAGGTCAGGCGTTTGAGATCAGCTTGGCCAACATGGTGAAACGCTGTCTCTACTAAAAATACAAAAGTTAGCTGGACGTAGTGGCATGTGCCTGTAGTCCCAGCTACTTGGAAGGCTGAGTCAGGAGAATCGCTTCAACCCAGGAGGCAGAGGTTGCAGTGAGCTGAGAGCATGCCATTACACTCCAACCTGTGTGACAGAGTTCTGGCTCAAAAAAAAAAAAAAAAAAAAGCATTTGAACAAATAAATAAGTAAGAAATGATAGACAAATCTCCCATGTGGTAAAACTTCAAACAGTTTACATAGACATTCCCCACTCAAGAGGTGATATATCTCCCCACCACTTAGGAGTACGCTACACATATTGACATTCTTCTAAAGTGTACCATACAGAAAGGGTAATGGAGATTAAATTTATATTGTAGAAACCAGACCAACGTTACCTAAGACATATGACTAAAGATGGCAATATAACTGATAAGTCAGGATCGTAGCACATACCCTTGATACAATGTAGTCATTCTTCTAATAAATCATAATTCCAGGCTATTTATGAGAAAACCTCAGACAAATCTTAATTGAGGACCATTTTACTAAAACTGACAATATTTCCCAAAATGCTTAATGTCATCAAAAACAAATGAAAATATGAGAAACTGTCAAAGCCAAGAGATGGCTAAGGAGACATAATGATTAAATAAAATATAGTATCCTGGATAGGATATTAGAACATCAAAAAGACACTAAATAAAAACCAAGTAAATATTAACAATGTACACGCTTTGCTTAATAGTATGCCAATATTAATTCACTTGTTAATATGATATATTAACAACAGAGGAAATACAGTGCTGGGTATGTGAAATTTTCTGTACTATCTTTGCAAATGTCTGCCTAAACTACTCCTAGGTAAAAGTTTGTCTAAAAACAAACAAATCAAAAGCAATTTCAAATTCTTAATATACCACATAGATTATTATTATTATCTGCTCAAGAAATTCTGCATAAATGGTTATCAATCCTATTAATAAGGCAGTACATCTGAGAGATGCTTAAAAGTGCAACAATGTTTATGTTTCAGGATATCAGCAGGGTTGATTTTTGAAGTTAACAGTTTATATTAGGAATAATGTGTTACCAAAATACAGAAAAGTCTGTCAATTTTAAAGCAAAAGATGTCTCTCTTGAATATGAGAGGAACAATCGGGAATTGAAGCTATAATTGAAGAATACATTCCAAACCCACAAGGCATTAGCATACTATGCAGCAATGTCTCCAAATAAGTGCACATATTGTATTCTTCCTATATGATAATTTATATTTAACCTTATTCTATGTATTTTACATTGAAACTTTTAAACATCACATTTCACTGACTTAAGACTAGATTAATGTTAAAAGTTTTACATAACCAAAAGCAATATACAGACTCAATGTAATCTGTATCAAAATCCCAATGACATCCTTCACAGAATAGAAAAAGGAATCCTAAAATTTATATGGAACCACAAAAGACCTAAATAGCCAAAACAATTCTGAGAAAGAAAAACAAAGTTGAAGGCATCACACTGCCTCATCAGAATTATATTACGAAACCTTAGTAATCAAAAGAGTATGGTACTGGCACAAAATCAGATGCATAGACCACTGGAACAGAATAGGGAGCCCAGAAATAAAACCAAACATATGCAATCAACTAATTTTTGAAAACGTCACCAAGAGGCCACAGCAGGGAAGAGAAACAGACGTACCTTGGTTTTATGGTGCTTTGCCTTATTTTACTTCACATTTTTTTAAATGAAATTTTGGGCAACCTTGCATCAAGTAATTCTATCAATGACATCTTTCCAAGAGCATGTGCTCACTTTATGTGTCTGTGCCACATTTTGGCAATTCTCACAATATTTCCGACTTTTTCATTGTTGCTTTAACTTTTATGGTGATCTGTGATTTGTTATCTTTGATATTACTACTGTAATTGTTTTGGGGTGACACAAACTGTGCTCATATAAGATAGTGGGCTAAATTGGCAAATGTGTGTGTGTGTTCTGACTGCTCTACCAATCAGTCATTTCAACTTTTCTCTCCATATCCTTGTTCCTCCATCTTCCCTGAGACACAATAATATTGAAATCAGGCCAATTCATAACCCAACAATGGCCTCTAAGTGTTGGTGGGGTAGAAATAGTCACATGCCTCTCATTTTAAATCAAAGCTAGACATGATTCAGCTTAGTAGGCAAGATAGGCTGAAAGCTAGTCTTCTTGCACAAGACAGTCAAGTTGTGAATGCAAAAGAAAAGTTTTTTTAAAAAATCGAGTGTTACTCCAGTGGACATAGAAATAATAAGAAGTGAAACAGCCTGATTTAGTGATATGGATAGAAGATCAAATCGGCTACATTTCCTCAAGTCAACATCTAATCTAGAGCAAGGTTCCAACTTTCTTCAATTCTGTGAAGGCTGAGAGAAGTAAGGAAGTTGCAGAAGAAAAGTTTGAAGCCAGCAGAGGTTGGTTCATGAGGTTTAAGGAGAGAAACTATCTCTATAACATGAAAGTGAAAGGTGAAACAGCAAGTGCTGGTGTAGAAGCTGCAGCAAGTTTTCCAGGACATCTAGCTAAGATCACTGATGAAGGTGGCTACACTAAACAGGAGATTTTAAAATTTAGATAATAGAGTCTTCCATTGAAAGAAGATGCCATCTAGGGCTTTCATAGGACTTTCAGAGGAGAAGTCAATTCCTGGCTTCAAAGCATCAAAGGACAGGCTGATTGTCTTGTTAGAGGCTAATGTAGTTGGCAAGTTTCTGTTGAAGCCAATGCTCATTTACTAATTCAAAAAAGCTAGGTCCCTTAAGGGGCCCAAAAAAGCTAGGGTTCTTATGCTAAATCTACTGGGTCAGTGCTCTATCAATGGAACAACACAGCCTTGATGACAGCACATCTGTTTATAACATGGTTTGCTGAATATTTTAAGCCCTCTGTTGAGACCTACCACTCAGGAAAAAAACATTTCTTTCACAATATTACTGCTTATTGGCAATGCACCTGGTAACCCAAGAGTGTTGACTGAGATGTACAGGGAGATGATTAATGTTGTTTTCACAACTGCTAACGTACTGTGTATTCTGTAGCCCATGGATTAAAAAGTAAGTTTGATTTTCAAGTCTTATGATTTAAGAAATACAATTTACAAGGCTATAACTGTCATAGATAGTGATTCCTCTGCTGAATCTGGGCAAAGTAAATTAAAAGTCCTTCAGAAATAATACAGCATTCTAGCTGCCACCAAGAACATTAGTGATTCATGAAAGAATGTCAAAATATCAACATTAACAGGAGTTTGGAGGAAGGTGATCCTAATGCTCATGGATGACTTTAGTGTTGCTCAAGACTTCAGTGTGGCAAGTCACTGCAGATGTGAAAATATCAATAGAACTAGAATTAGAGGAGGAGCCTTAAGATGTGGCTAGATTGGCACAATCTCATAATATAATTGGAGTTGATGAGAAGTTGTTTCTTATGGACGAGCAAAGAAAGTGGTTTCCTTAGGTGAGAACTACTTCTGGTGAAGATGCTATAAACACTCTTGAGATGAAAACAAAGGATTGAAAAAAATTACATAAACTTGATTGGTAAAGCAGTGTGGCAGGGTTTGAGAGGATTTACTTCAATTTTGGAAAAAACAAAAAACGTTGTACTGTAGGGAAAATGCTGTCAAGCACTATTTCATGCTATGAGGGATTTTTTTTTTTTTTAATGGAAGGAAGAGTTAATGGTTGTGGCCCACTCATTTAAATCTTATTTTAAGAAATTGCCACAGTCATCTCCAACCTTCATCAATCACCCCTTGGATCAGTCAGCAGCCATTTATATGGAGGCAAAAATCTCTACCAGCAAAAATATTATAACTCATTGAATGTCCAAAAATTATTAGCATATGTTAACAATACAATATTTTAAATTAAGGTATGTAGATTGGTTTTCATTAGACATAATGTTATTGTCTGCTTACAGTGTAGGGCAAACATGACTTTTATATGCAGTGACAAACCAAAAACTTTATGTGACTCACTTTATTCCAACATTCACTTTATTGTGGAGGTCTGGAAATGAAATAATATTATAAACTCTCCAGGCAAAACTGGATTTTCACAAGGAAATGAATTAAATTAGACCCTTATCTTACATCATAAACAAAAAACAACTTAAAATGAATAAAAGACATATATGTAAGACCCGAAACTATAAAACTCACAGAAGTAAACATAGAAGCAAATCTCCTGGACATGGCGATACAATGACAATGAATGTTTGTATGTCACACCAAAAGCACAGGCTACAGAAACAGAAATGAAAAGGTGAGATTAGGTTGAACTAAAAATGCTTCTGGCCAGCAAAGGAAACAATCAACAAAATGAAACAGCAGCTTAAAGACTGGACATATAATATTTACAAACCATGTATCAGATATAAGGAACTCATTCAACTTAATATTAGAAAAACAAATAACCTGAATAAAAATCAGCAAAGGACCCAACTAAACATTTTTTTCAAAGAAGATATAAAAATGACAAACCATTATATGAAGTTTCTCAGTATCATTAATTTTTAGAAAAATGCAAATAAAAGCCACTATGAGATACCAGCTTGCACCTGTTAAAATAGTTATTATCCAAAATTTAAATGCTAGCAGCCCCACTTCATCTCCATGCCACCACTGCTGCCACTGCAAACACATGCACGGATGCTGGCAGCTCTGCACCTACTGATGCTGCAGCCACTGTCACAAACACAAGCATGGAGCCTAGTATTCCCCTCCCCATCAGCACACTAGCCCTGCCACATCACAGCAGAGGAATCCCACAGCCCTCCTCTAGCCAGTGCCCCACTCCAGCTGACATGTGTGCTCCCCACCGCACTCCCATGGCTACTGGCATGCATGAGTAAGCATGGTCCTCATTGTGACTTCTCTGACAAAATGCTTTGGCTGGCCCTACCCATCAGAATATTGTGGCCAGTGGACTAGGAACACCTTGGCAGCTCCAATTCAGCAGGTTCCTAACCTCAAGGGGCCAGAGAAAAAAGGCAAGGACTGGTACCAATCCCCTAGAGGTAAAGCATGCAGCCCAGGAATGCTGAGCTCAGCCTTGGTCCCCCAAAATACTCCAGAAAGACAGCCAGTTGACTGAACCCCCCTTATACCACAATCAAAAACCCAAGGGCATCAAAGAAGATAAAAGCAAAAAAAAAAAAAAGAAAAAGAAATCTATCCAAAGTATAGCAACTTCGAAGATTAAAGGAACGTCAGCCTTCTCAGATAAGAAAGAACCAATGCAAGAACTCTGGCAACTCAAAGAGCTCGAGTATCTTCTCACTACACTAGTTCCCAGGCAGTGATTCAGAATAGATTCAGAATACAAAAGATAGAATTCAGGGTAGAGACAGCAGGAAAGATGATCAAGTTTTAGGAGGAAGTCAAAACCCAATCCAAGGAATCTAAGAAATACAATGAAAAGTTAAAGGAGATGAAAGACAAAATGTCCATTTTAACAGACAACCAAAGTGGCCTGATAGAGCTGAAAAACTCAGTTCAAGAATTTCAGAATACAATCACAAGTGTTAACAGCAGAATTGACCAAGCTGAGGAAAGAATCTCAGATTGCAAAGATGAGTACTTTGAAATATTGCGGCCAGACAAAAATAATTAAAAACAAATAAAGAAGAATGAATGAAGCCTCTAAGAAATAAGGGATGATGTAAAGAGACCAAACCTGGTTCATTGTCATCCCTGAAAGAGAGGGAGGAAAAGCAAGCAATTTGGAAAACATATTTGAGAATATCATCTATGAAAATTTCTCCTACCTTACTAGAGAAGACAACATTAAAATTTAGGAAATACAAAGAAACCCTGTGAGATGCTGACAAGATGTCTTCAAGGTACAAATAAGCATTTTTTTCCAAAGAAGATATAAAAATGACAAACCATTATATTAAGTTTCTCAATATCATTAATTTTGATTTGAGATGGGTACTAGATTCTCCAGGGTCAAAACGAAAGAAAGATATATGAAAGGTAGCTAGAGAGAAGGAGCAATTTACCTCTGAAGCAAATCCCATCAGGCAAATGGCAGACCTTTCAGCCCAAAGAGATTTGTTGGGCTGGAGTACAGATCCAAAGAAATTACCCAGAATGCACATAGAGGTGTAAGGAGATGATGAATTAGAGAAACAAAGTCCAGTAAACATCTACACAGATCTACAGAAAGAAGGAAGAAAGAAAGTTATGAGAGTAAGCCTTTCAATATATAATGGCTGAGAAAATTCTAGAATTTATGACAGACTGGGCTTGTAGATACAGGGAACACAACATATGCCATTAGAATAAATGAAATATTTATGTGAAACTGAGAAACAGTGAAACGAAGTGAGAAAGAGTGAGAGAGACTATTTTTAAGGTAGAGAGAAACGTTGCAATAAATAAGTATGTGAGAGTGTAATCATTAAAAGTTAGAAAGAAGACAGTAAGAAAATATCTTAATTGTATGTTAATGGAAAATAACTTTCAATTAAGAAATGTGTACCAAAGTGTTTTAAAAATAATGACAGGATAAAGATGATTCAATTAAAAATTTAACTGAAAATATTTTCTTTCAAAATAATCTTACTAAAGAACTTCAAAGAATATTTTAAGAAGTAACAAAACTCCAGACAAAAGTGTGAAATGGAGGAAGAAATGAAAAATAAAATAATAAACATATTGCCAAGATAAAGAATTATTGGGCCAAGTGAGGTTGCTCATGCCTGTAATCCCAGCAATTTGCTAGGCCAAGAAGGGAGGACTGCTTGAAACCAGGTCCTTGAGACTATCTGCTGAAACAAAGCAAGACCTCATCTCTACAAAACTGAAATAAAATCAAATTAAAACTTATTCACGTGAAGTAGAGTGTGCCTGTAGTTTTGGCTACTTGGGAGGCTAAGGCAAGAAGACTGTTTGGTCACAGACTTTCCAGGCTGCAGTGAGCTATGATTAAGCCCCGCTCTGCAGCCTGAGTGACAGTAAAAAAAATCTCTAATAAAAAAATAAACAATTAAAAAGAAAATAAAAATAAATATTCATTTATTGAACAATACATTTAAATCCTAAATCTAGAAATAAGGATAAAGATAAAATACGGAGCAATAGGATACTAAACTGTAATCTATACCTTATATAACACTAGGCTAATTTTAATCTTTTAATAGAGAAATTAACATTTTAGATTAACCACGAAAATAGCATTCTAAGCTGGTAGGAGGTAAAAATGGAATAAGGTGCAAAACATCTAGTAGCATAAAGGATAGGAAAGAAACAATGAAGTAGAAGGAGAAGAAGGAAGGAAAAAAACAAAGTATAATTCCTAAATATATTCAAGAAAAGCAAGAAAGTAGGAAAATAGCTTAAAGCAAACAATAAATAAAACAAAATAAAATGAGATTCAAGTCAAGGCAGCAGATTAGAAGCAGCTCTTGAGCCACTCTCAGGACTAGGAAACGAGGTGGAGAGTGAACACTGGCCCTGAGTAATGACTGTGAGCCGATTACCTAAGAAACACTGCAGGATCCATCAAGGCAGGAAGGGACGCAGAGGACAGAGAAGAGCAAAGCTGGGCAGGAGCCCATCTAGGATCAGTGCAGAGCCAGGAGAAGCTCCCAACACAGGAAAACAATGAGTGAGTAACAGCCGCCAGGGGATTCACGCTTCCCGCAGGGACCTGTGCAAGCCTGTAAATGGGAGGCACGTCCTGAACTCCCCAGGGCTTCTAAACTGATACAGGAGCGCCCAGAGTTTTTGAAGAGATAGTATGTAAATTTATAGGGAACTGCACAGGCCTTGGACCCCAGAACAGCCTGACGCCACTTTCACAGACACAATAAGGACAAAGGCACAGGGCCCAGGAGCAGTAAATTTTTCTACTCCCCTCATCAGACAAGGCTCAACTGTGCCTGTGGGCAGGCACAGCCTTGTTCCCCCGGGAAACAACCAGACAGCATAGCCAGTGATTCCACCCACCCTGCAACTTGTAGCCATATGGACCACACCTGGTGAGACGTCCAGCACAACACTCACACTTCTGCCTGAACTCTGTGGGTATGGGCAGTTCTGTATTCCCCCAGGAAACACCTGCACAGTGGATCGGGTGATCCCACTCACATACGCTCCTCCTAGGTGGGCAAGACACACCAGTGGGGAATTCCAACACTGTGGACTCACCTCTACCTAAACTCTGTGGGAGGGTGCAGCTTTATGTTACCCTGGGTAGCACTGAGATGACAGATCAGGTGACTCCACCCACCACCACTGCTGCTAGCCCAGTTGGATTTGCAAGTTTGGGCATTGCCTAAGCAAAGGGTAGCCGTCACTCTTGAAACACTGAGAGGTATGAGATGCCCAGGTTTGCAGACTGGTTGAGGAATAGAATGTGCCTCCCTCTACAGGGCTGTCCCAGGAAGCATAGGCTGGTCTACCAACTGCGGACCCTGCCTGAGGGAGTTGCATGAACCAGAACATTTAACAAAGAAAACATGGGTGTGGAGCTAATGACTGGAGGGGACGCATCTAAGGCTCAAGAGCAGTTAACGTGAGGGTTGTCTCTCTCTTCCCCGCCCACAGAGCACTACTGCCAACTATGCCAAAACATAAAACAGCCTATGGCTAAGAGCCTATCTGCCGGCCAACACTGTTAAGCACTACCTACTGGATCAGAATCCAGAATACAACACAAAAATATTTTGTCAGTGTAAAGTGCATGTGAAAACAAAAGCAAAGGCTCCTGCCACAAATCAAGATTCTGTACTGAGTCCGGGCTCTCTAAAAACACTCAGAAATGAGGCCAACATTTGACGGTATAGTCTATGAAAATTTCTCCAGTCTTGCTAGAGAGGAGGACATATGAATTCAAGAAACACAGAGAAGTCCTGTGAGATACTACACAAGATGACCATTCCCGACGCACATAGTCATCAGATTCACTAAGGTCACCACAAAAGATAAATCCTGAAGGAAGCTAGAGTGAAAGCTCAGGTCGCCTACAAATGAGACCTTATCAGGCTAGCAGATAAACTCTCAGCAGAAACCTTACAAGCCAAAAGAGATTGGGGGCCTATATTCAACATTCTTAAATAAAAGAAATTCCAACAACGAATTTCATATCCAGCCAGACTAAGGTTAGTAAGCAAAGGGGAAATAAGATCCTTTTCAGACAAGCACATGCTAAGGGAATTCATTACCACCAGACCTGACCTGCAAGAAGTTCTTAAGGGTGTGCAAAATAAGGAAAGGAAAGACCTTTCCAGCCACCACAAAAACACACTTAACTACATCAAGCATTGACATTATAAAGCAGCCACAAAAACAAATCTGTAAAAATAACCAGCTAACAACACAATGACTGGATCAAATCTGTATTAATAATATTAATCGTTTCTGGAAAATATTAACTGTTTATGTAAATATCAACCTTTTATGTAAAATTAACCTTTTATGTAACATTTTAATTGAGGCTAAAGCCCCAATTAAAAGATACAGAGTGGCAAGATGGAAAAAGAAGAAAGACACAACTGTATGCTGTCCAGAGACCCATCTCAGATGGTATTTCATTTACAAATGCAATAGCATAGGCTAAAAGTAGAAGGATGGAGAAAAATTTACCAAGCAATTGAAAAACAGATAAAAGCAGGGTTCGTTATTCCAATTTTCAGACAAAAACGGACTTTAAACCAACAAAGATAACAAATGATAAAGAAGGGCATCATATAATGGTAAAGGGATCAATACAACAAGAAGATCCAAGCATCATAAATGTACATGCACCCACCACAGGCACACTCAGATTAATAAAGCCAGTTCTTAGAGATTTAGAAAAAAGAGATTTAGATAACCCTAAATGGGAAATTTCGACACCCCACTCACAGTATTAGAAAGGTTATCAAGGCAGAAAACTAACAAAAATATTTGGGACCTGAACTCAACACTTGACCAAATGGACCTAACAGACTTCTACAGAACTTCCTACTCCCCAGAGCAGAATATGCATTCTTCTCATTTGCACATAGCACATACTCTAAAATTGACCACAACACTGTCCATAAAGCAATCCTCAGCAATTAAGAAAAAACTGAAATCATACCAACCACACTTTTGGGACCACAGCACAATAAAAATAAAAATAAATAATAATAAACTCATTCAAAAACCATACAATTACATGGAAATTAAACACTCTGGTTCTGAATGACTTTTGGTTAAGAAATGAAATTAAGGTAGAAATCAAGAAATTCTTTGAAACTAATGAGAACAAAATGACAACATGCCAGAATCTTCGACACATAGCTAAAGCAGTGTTAAGAGGGAATTTTATAACACTAAACACTCACATCAAAAAGTTAGAATAATCTAAAATTAACAACCTAATATCACACCTAGAAGGACTATAAAAACAAGAGCAAATCAATCCCAAAGCTGGTAGACAACAAAAAATAACCAAAATCAGAGCTGAACTGAATGAAGTTGAGAGAGAAAAAAGCCATACAAAAGATGGGTGAATCCAGGAGTTTGTCCTTCGAAGGAATAAATAAGATTAAAGGAATAAATAAGATTTTTATGAGTCTAGACGCTAGCTAGACTAATAAAAAAGAGAGATCCACATAAACATAATCAGAAATGAAAAATGGGACATTACCACTGACCAAACAGAAATACAAAAATCTCTCAGAGACTAACATGAACATCTCTATGCACACAAACCAGAAAACCTAGAATTAAAGGATAAATTTCTGTAAGTATATATCCTGTCTAGGAAGAAATACAATCCCTAAACAGACCAATAATGATTCCTAAAATTGAATGAGTAATAAAAAGCCCACTAAACAGAAAAAGCCTAAGACCAGATAGATTTACAGCCAAATTCTCCTGGATGTATAAAGAAGAGCTGGTGTGATTTCTACTGAAACTATTCCAAAAAAATTGAGAAGGAGAGACTCCTCCCTAATTCATTCTATGAGGAGAGCATCATTCTAATACTAAAACTTGGCAGAGACACAACCAAAAAAGAAAAGAAAAAAAAAAAATGCAGGCCAAAACTTTGATAAACCTAGATTCAAAAATCCTCAGCAAAATAATAGCAAACCGTGTCTAGCATCACACCAAAATGCAAACTCACCACAATCAAGTAGACTTTATTCCTGGAGGCAAGGTTAGTTCAACATACACAAATTAATAAATTTAATTCATCACATAAACATAACTAAAAACAAAACCATATAATGATATCGTTAATAAATATAGAAAAAGCTTTTTATAAAATGCAACATCCTTTCATGTTAAAGACTGTCAACTCACTAGGCATGGAGGGGAAGATATTTCAAATTAATAAAAGCCATCAGTGACAAACCCACAGACAACATCATACTGAATGGGCAAAAGCTGGAAGCATTCTGCTTGAGAACCAGAACAAGACAGATGTCCACTCTCAGCACTTCTATTCATCATAGCATTGAAAGTCTTAGCCAGAGCAATCAGGCAAGATAAAGAAATAGAAGACATCCAAATAGGAAGAAAGAGAGTCAAACTATTTTCTCTGTTTGCATATAAGGTGATTCTATAATTAGAAAATCCCATAGTTTTCTAGGGTTTTCACAGTTTTCAGGAAACCTCATAGTTTTCTCTGGCCAAAAGCTGCTAGATCTAATAAACAACATCAGCAAAGTTTCAATATAAAAAATCAGTGTAGAAATATCTGTAGCATTACTGTACATTCACAATCTCCAAGCTGAGAGCTAAATGAAGAGCATAAACCTTTTCACAACAGCCAAAAATATACTAAAATACCAGGGGATACAGCTAAGCAGGGATGTGAAAGATCTCTACAATGAGAATTACAAAACACTACTCAAAGAAATCATAGGTAATACAGACAAATGGAAAAACATTCATGCTCATGGACAGGAAGAATCAATATCATCAAAGTGACCATACTGCCCAAAGCAATTTACAGATTCAATGCTATTCCTATCAAGCTACCAAAGTTAACCTTCATAGAATCAGAAAAAAAAAAAAAAAAAAAAACTATTTTAAACTTAATATGGAACAAAAAAGAACCCAAATAGTCAAGGCAATCCTAAGAAAAAAAAAAAAAAGAATAAGGCTAGAGGCATCATGTTACCCAATTTTAAACTATACTATAAGGCTACAGTAACCAAAACAACATGGTACTGGTTAAAAAAAAAAAAAAAAAAAAAAAAAAAAAAACATAAATCAGTGGAACAGAATAAAGAGCCTAGAAATCATGCTGCACACCTACAACCATCTGATCTTCAACAAAGTTGACAAAAACAAGCAATGGGGAAAGGACTTTCTATTCAGTAAATTGTGCTGAAATAATTTGCTAGCCATATGCAGAATATTAAAGCTGTACCCCTTCCTTACACCATGTACAAAAATCAACTCCAGATGGACTAAAGACTTATCTGTAAGACCTAAAACTATAAATACTGTGAACAAGAACCTAGGCAATACTATTTAGAACATTGCCCCTTGCAAAGATTTTATGATGAAGATACCAAAAGCAATTGCAGCAAAAGCAAAAATTTACAAATGAGACTTAATTCAACTAAAGAGCTTCTGTGCAGAAGCATAAAGTATCAACAGAATAAGCAGGCAACCTACAGAATGGGAGAAAATATTCATAAACAATGCATCTGACACAAGTCTAATATCTAGAATTTATAAGAAGTTTAAACAAAATAACAAGCAAAATCAAACAACCCCATTAAAAATTTGGCAAAGAACATAGATACTTTGCAAAAGAAGACATATATTGACCTATAAGCATATGAACAAATGCTCAATATCACCAATCATCAGAGAAATGCCAATCAAAACTACAATGAGATGCCATCTCACACTAGTCAGAATGACTATTATTAAAAAGTCAACAAATAACAGATGCTGGTGATGTTGCAGAGCAAAATGAATGCCTATACACTGCTGGTGGGAATGAAAATTTGTTCAGCCATTGTGGAAAGCAGCTTGGCAAAGTCTCAGAGAACTTAGAACAGGACTAACATTCAACCCAGCAATCACATTACTAAGTATATACCCAAAGGAATATAAATCGTTCTGTCATAAAGACAAATGAATGTGTGTAATCATTACAGCAATATTCACAACTACCAGGTCATGGAATCAAGCTAAACGCCCATCAGTGGTAGACTGGATAAAGAAAATAGGGTACACATACATCATAGAATACTATGCAGCCATAAGAATGAATGAGTTCATGTTCTTTGCAGAAACATGGATGGAGATGAAGGCCTTTATCCCAAGCAAACTGATGCAGGAATAGAAACAAAATACTGTGTTTTCTCACTTATAAGTGAGAGCTAGATGTTGAGTAGGCAAAGAGGGGAAAAACAGACACTGGAGCCTCCTTGAGTGTGGAGGCTGGGAGGAGGGTGAGGATCAAAACACTACCTATCAGGTACTGTGCTTATTACCTGGGTGACAAAATAATTTGTACACCAAACCCCCATGACATTCAATTTATCTATATAACCAACCTGCATATGTACCCCTGAACCTAAAATTAAAGTTAAAAAAGAAATTAAAAAGTTAGTATGTTTTTGTGTGCTTATTATCTATTGTATTTTTTTTTTTTTTTTTGGTGTGGTCTTTTGTCCAGTTTTTATTAGGTGCATGTTTTCTTATTGTTGAGTGTTACGAGTTTTCCATGTATCCAAGAAGCAAGTCTTTTATCTGAATCATATTCTGCAGATATGTTCTCCCAGTTTGTGCCTTAAATTTAATTATCTCAATGGTGTCTACACCAACTACAATTTTTAAATGTTAATATAGTCTAATTTATCAGCTTTTTCTTTCATAGGTCATGATCTTAGTATTGTATCCAAAAATTCATTATCAAACATACATTCATGTAAGTCTTTTCTTTCAGAATTGTAAAGCATTTAGTTTCCATATTTAAAATTATGATCCATTTGGAGAAAACTTCTTTGTGAAAGATGAAATGTCTGGGTTTATATTTTCTTTATTTGCAGATGGACTTCCAAATATATGCACCATTTGTTAAAAACAAAACAAAACAAAAAACAAATAAACAAAAACCTAAGCTTTCTACACTAGACTGATTCTTTAATAAAAATTAAATTGACTCTATTTGTATGGCTCAATTTCTACACTATCTGTTCTACCAACCTATATGTCTGTTATTTTAGCAATATCATGCTATTTTGATTACTATAGCCATACCATACATATTGAAATCAGGTAATTTATATCATTCTATCATCCTACTTTGTTATTCTTCTTCAGTATTGTATTGGCTATTTTCTCTTCACAGGAAATTTAGAATCAATTTATCAAATAATTGATAACAATATTATGTCTTAAAATCAGTGAACATATACTAACTGCCTACTTATTTAGACTTTTGATTTTTATATCAGAGTTCTTAGTTTTCACATATAGATTCTATGCATGTTTTTAGACATAAGTTTTTTTATATTTTCCAGTTTACTATTGCATGGTAATGCTTTATCATTTGATGAGGCTGTGCTCATTTTTTAGTTCCAGGAAATTTTGGATATTTTTTGTAATTTTTTAAACTTACAAACTTATGTAATCCGTGAAAAGGACAGTTTTAACTCTTCTTTTGCAATCTTTCTATGTTTTCTTTCCTTTAATTTTGTCTTATTATACTAGCTAGTATATTTAGTATGATTTTGAATAGGAGTAGGGAAAGAACACACTTTCCATGTTCTCAAATATTAGGGGACAATTGTCAAATTTCTCAACATTACTTATAAGTTTTGTAGATATTCTTTACTTAGTTGAAGAAGTTCCCCTCTTTTCCCAGTTTGATCATTGTTTTGATTATTAATGCATGTTAGAATTGTCAAATACTATTTTTTATGCATCAGTGGTAATGAGTATACAATTTTTGCCTCTTAATATGCTATACCATTGCATAGGTTGATTCTTGAATGTTGAACGATCCTTGCATTCTAGTACTACATCTCATTTGGGTTTAGTATATAATTATTTTAGACATCATTGGATGCAATTTAGTAATAAATTCCATCCAATTTATTAATAAATTTATTGAAATTTTTTGCATCTTTGTTCATCTTCATTCCAGGGAATTCATCCATTTCATTTAGCTTATCAGTATTCGTCTCTACATTTCCATTCCTGTCATGTCTTTATCATGTTCTGTTTTTAGAAAAATGCTAGTTTCATAAAATAAGTTTGGAAGTGCTTCTTCTGATATAATTTCTGGAAAAGATTGTGCAGAATTGGTACAATTTATTTCTTTAATGTTTGGTAGAATTCACCAATTCAGGCCTTGCATTATCTGTTTTGGAGTGTTATTAATTATATATGCTATTTATTTAGTTGACATATATCTATTCAAATAAGCTATTTTTCCATGTATGGACTTTGCTAGGTTTTGTGTTACAAGGAAATGGTCCAGAGTTTGTTCTGTGAAAGGGCCATAAACCCAAAGCAACCCCCAAATGCCAGAGGAGCCAAGAAACAAAAGAAGGCAGGCAAATCCCCTTTTTGGTATTGGTTGATTTATTAAGGAAACTTACAGACAGAAGCATGGTTTTGGGCAGCCATATGGTAGGTAGATCTTTGCACTGTTACTTCCCAGAAGACTCATATACCATAGGAAAAAAGTATGTGCTCTAGAGATACAATTAAAGGTGACCCTCCAGAACAGGCAAGAGTGTTATGAGCTTCATAGCCTGTAATTTGTGTGATAACACCAAGGTTGCTTTGTTCTAACACCAGGGACAGTAAATAATGTAGGAATCAGGAGGCATTTATGGAATTAAGCAGAGGTCAACATGGCAGATTAACATCCAAGACAGGGTCACTTTTGTCTCCACAGAGTTTGCAATATATATTTTTATTATGTTCTTAATACCAGTGGCCTCAGTAATGATGACACTCTTTCCTTACTGGTATTATTAACAGTAATATGTGCTTTCTCTCTTTTTGTTTCATGGTTAGCCTGGCACAATTACTAATTTTATCAATCTTTTCAAAGAAGCAGCTTTTGGTTTCATTGACTTTCTTGATGTATTTTCTATTTTATTGATTTCTGCTCTCCTTTTTATTATTTGATTTCTTCTGCTTGCTTTAGGTTTAAATTGCTCTTCTTTATCTGGTTTCCTCAATTGAAAAATTAGCATATAGATTTTATATCTTTGCCTTTTCTAATATATGCACTCGGTGCTATACATTTCCCTCTAAGCACTGCTTTTAATACATCCCACAATTATATCTTCTGAAACTGCCCTGCAGTTCTTGGAAGTTTTTCTTTCTTTCTGTTTGATTTTAATTTTATTTTCCTTTTACATTTCCATTGGGGTAGATTATGTGGACCTATTATCAAGCTCACTCATTATTTTATTCAACCCTTTCTAGCCCACTTATGAGCCATTAAAGCATTTCTTTCTGCTCTTAGAATTTTCCTCCGTTACGGACTAAGTGCATGTTCCTTCAAAATTCATAATTTACAACCCTAACTCTTAATATGATAATATTCAGAAACAGGGCTTGTAGGAGATACAGAATTGGATGAATTCATAAGGGTGAGTCCCTATGCAGGGATTATTATCCTTATAAGAAGAGACACAAGAGAGCTTATTCGTTCTCTCTCTCTCTCTCTCTCTCTCTCTCCACCATATGATGACACAGTACAGAGGACATTTGCAAGATGCAAATAACACTCACTAGCAACTTAATCAGCTGCATATTTATCTTAAACTTCCAAGCCACTGGAAGTGTAAGAAATTAAATTCTATTGTGTAAATCACACAGTCTATGGTATTTTATTATGGCAGCCCAAATAGACTAACACAGGTTTTTGTACTGGGAGCGAGTGCTGATGCGTTATAACAAATGCCTAAAAATGTGCAAGTGTTTATGAGAATGCATAATGACTGGAAGCTGAAAGAGTTCTTAGGTACTAAGAATACTGAAAATATGAATGTTAAGGTTGATTCTGCTGAGGTCTCAGATGGAAATAAATAAAATCTTATTGGGAACTTGAGGAAAGGTGATCCTTGTTATAACATGGCAAAAAAAAAAATGGACTGAACTGTGTTCTAATGTTTTGTGGAAGGTAGAATTTGCAAGTGATGAAATTAGATATTTAGCTAAGAAAATTTATAAGTAAAATGTTGAAGGAGTCGCTTGGTTCCTCCTGTATGGTTATCATAAAGCGTGAGGGTAGTAAGATGGATTGAAGAAAAAATTGCTAAGCAAAAAAAGAACAGACCTTGAAGATTTCAAAAATTATCTGCCCATCAATATCATAACCAAAAAAAAAAGAAAAAGAAAAAAAGAGGGAGAAAGCCTATCCTGAAGATCACCAAAGGAAGTGGCTGCACTATTACTTGATAAATAATTTATGAGATTATATGAGCAGAAACACTGCCAGTCTGAATTGAAGGAGATGGAGACAGAATGAAACAAATGAAGGCTGTTGGACTTCTTGGATTTTACAAGATGTGATGGTAGAGCCATTTGGCTGCAAATTGTGCACTGTTCTTCAAGAGAAAAAAAAATGACCTCAAATGTGAGTCAGAGATTACCAGGGCCACTACCTTGCTTTTAACAGGAGGCTTGGTTGTGAGACAACGCTTCGTGGGTTTTGGAGCTGAGCCACCCAGCATTCTGGGGCCAGACCTTCACTTCATAGAGCCTTGGGGTTTTCACCCCGCCTAACAAAGCCATGGAGGCAGGACCATGGTCCCACAGGGTACAGAAGTCGACATCGCTTCTCAGCTGGACTGCAAGACAGAACATCAAGACAAAAGAATTTTTCTCATGATTTAAGATCTAATGTAATTTGCTTTGCTAAGTTTTGGGCTTGCTTGAGTCCTGTCAACCCTTCCTTCCTTCTTATTTCTCCCTTTTGAAATGAGAATGTCTACGCAATGCATATCTCATCATTATATTTTGAAAGCACAAAATTCATCTGGTTTCACTGGCTCACATCTGGAGACAAAATTTATGTCAGGATAAATTCTACCAGGAGCCTCACCCATATCCGATTTAGATAATATTTAAATGAGAATTTGGACTTTAGACTTTAAAGGTGACATTGGAATGAGTTAAGAATTTGGGGGCTGTTGAGATGCAATATACATATTTTGTACGCAAGAAGGACATGAATTTTGGGTGGCCGGGGGCAGAATGTTAGGGATTAACAATTTGTGTCTCCCAAAATGTCATAAGTTGAAGCCCTAACCCCCAGTGTGATGTATTTGGAAACTGAGTCTTTGGGAGCTAAATAGGGTTAGACGAGCTCATCAGGATGGGGTGCTCATGCTGGGATTAATAACCCAATGAGGAGACCGGCCAGAGTGTGCTCTCCCGCAGTTGCATTTGCAAGCCAGAAGAAAGCCCTCGCTAGTAACCAAATGGGCCATCTTCTTTGTTTTGGACTCCCCAGTGTCCATATCTCTTTAAAAAAATGAATTTCTGTGGTTTAAGGCACCCAGTACATGACATTTTTTTAGAGCAGCCCAAGCTGAAAAACACATCCTCTCTTTGCTTACATTTTCTGCTTATGCCATTAGCACTGCTAACATATTAATCACAGATAAATTCCCTCTGATATTTACAATGTTGGTGTCATACATATGTCTGCTTTTGATTTTTGTTTTCTCTCTTCAGACTGTGTTTTCACTTGCCATTGGATATCCTTTTAGGTTTTTGTTGTCAGCTAGACACGTTATGTAGGGTAAGAGAGGTAAAGTGATTTTAGAGTTTGGATTTATGTAATTCTTCCTAGGAACTGGTCTTTACTCTTGCTCTTGTTGTAGGTGCCTAAAGCATCACGTTTTACTACTGTTTTATTTGCTTGTTTTTCCTCTTGACTTTGGGCTACTCTAAGTACTTCCCAGAGAGAGACTGCTTACTTCGCTTTTTTAGTTTTCATTTACTATTACTATACTGAAGACCTGCTGGTGTGATAGTAAGGTGTGATGGAGGGGAAGCATTCTATAATATTATTATAAATCTCAGTCTTTTAGTTGGCCTGTGTTTATGTGCTGTGGCCTTCATAAAAGTTTTTACAGTGGTATAGCCCACACACACATAGACTTACCCACACACAGACACATGCACACATACACATGCATGCATGTGCACACACACCACTCTTTCTTGAAATGTGAAGGCAAAAATGAAAGAATTCCTTTATGAGGAAAGACTGGCAAATAATCTTTCCGGGAAGAGGCTTTTGTATTGCAGAATGCTCTGAGAAAATTTTATAATGATGAAATTTTCATCACTTTTCTTCCCCTGCTTGAGCCAGAAGAATAACTTTCTCAGCTCTTGTTCATGAGAACATGTTGGGGTCTTGGACATAAAACCTATGAATAAGTGATGCTCCTTTTAAGACAACAATCCCAGAAGCCTTTCTCTGTTATGTTAGTGCACACTCAGCCTCCTCCAGCAGTTTGCCAAAATTCCCATTTGAATGCCTCCTCCTGCTAAGGTCCCAATCTCTTACAAGCCACAAAAGCAGCTCAGGATGCCACCCTTTGGAATTGCCTGCCTCTCCAGCCTCTCCAGAGTTTAGAGTGACTGTTGTCTCTGCCAACTCGGGTGTCCGATGGATCCAAGAAAAGCTGCTGGTTCTCATCTGTTCAGCATTTACTTATTATAGAAACAGGAGTGCTGACTTCTACACTATTTCTTGTCAGAGCGAAATTCAATTCCCTGTATTACTTTTTAAAAATATTTCCATTTTCTACATATTTTTGGCTCAACTCATCATCTTCAGATTTCATACGGAAATTCAACCTTCATTTGATTGAATGTTAGTGTATCACTTGTTGACACTACTTCATAAACTCATCTGTGTATTGACTTCAAGCATAAACAAAATGTTTCCAACCAAATAGAGATACATACTTAAGTCTTGCATTGTATACCTTATACCCCTCTTTGAAATAGTAATCAGAAGTCATTCACTAAAATAAGGAGATGATACACACAAATAACTCTAGCAAAATTAAAACAACAAAACATATTTACAATCTAATAATCTTGTAGCAGTTTTTAATGTTATCTTTTGCTACTAGTTTATCATTTGATGGCTTCTGTACAATTGGAGAAACTGCCTCTCATGCACACTTTGCACACTTGAGTGTGTCGTCCCTGTACGCGTCTCTTTTTCCAGGTGTTGCTCTAGTGCTCTTGGTGCTGCTGCTAGCAACCCCCTGCTAGGTTGCCATGCAATTATAACTAGAGCAAGAGGAAAATGAGAGGTGGGGTGGTGAATAATTTTTTTCTCCCATTCTTTTCATCCTCATACAAGATCTGAAGATGCCTGTAATGAGGCTTCTCTGCAAATGTTCTGTAGAACAAAAATCAGTTGCACTTAGTTTTGGCCCGCTTGATGATACATTCTAAGACAGCTGTCTCTCCTTTCTGGCTTCACTCTGTCTCTCTCTGCTGTTCCTTGGGTATATTGTTCTCAATATTAGCATCAGTCTATGCTTTCTTGGGAGGCTAGGCTAAGCTAAGTGAAGCCCCAGGTGATGTCTTTGCAAAAATAGAAGTAACTGTCCCTGGGTTCTAGTGTCTACCTATTCCTTCCTAAGGCCAAATTTCTGAACTTAAACCAAAGTGAAGTTACCATGTAAAATATCAAAGCCAGATGTTGATTAAGGCATGAGATGTATCATTTCCTCAGCTTTAAAATTTAAGAAAAATTCAGGTGCCTTCAATTCTCTTAGTTGTTGCATGTAACTCATCACTTCACTAAAAGAAAAAAGAAAAAAAAAAAAACACACACACATGCATAATGATTGAGAAGAAATGAAAGTCACCTCATCTCAATTAGTCTTCATAAAACACTTTCTCCCATGTGAAAGTCTGTTTTGCCAAACAGAGGCCTTTAGTTCTCTTTAGATATGACCTCAGTAAGCCAAGGAGAAATGCATTGTTAACTGGTCATCAGATTTTTAAAAAATAGAAACCTGCCAGCCTTCTCTCCCAATTGAACACAGATTATTTTATTCACACTAAAATGTACAGTAGTTTCATTCTTGATAAATTTGCCATGTGAGTGCTGAGGTCACAATTATCCACATGGAGCAGGAAAATCTGGCGTGACTATTCCTTTATAGCTATATGTTCTATCACTCTGTGAAGAATCTGTACAATCAAAATGGACATTCATCACTCAAACTTTAATTCTGTCCACACAAATCAGTAAGAGAGAAGCTGTAGTAAATCTATATGATCTCCTAAATTATCTTCATATAGACAAAGGACTTGTGTCTTAGCAAAATGAGTCAAAATACTTGAGTTAATATTTTAACATAATGCATTTTCCCCTACTTTATAATTTTAATTGTATTTATAATATTTTAAAGGCCTAAGTCTACTTTAATGACTTAAACCCAGTTTTGAATGAATTTAAATGGTCCTTCTTGCTATTAGGTGGAAAATTATATGGCTTCTTTCAGCACTATGTATAAAAGTTTTATTTTTGTCCTATGTAAGTGGACTCAACAGACAATTAGTTCTGCAATCTCATTAACTGCAGAAAGAATGGTACAATGGCACAGTGTCAAATATATTTAAATTGTAATACTTATTTTGGCAGATTCCAACAAGTGCATAAAACATATAAAATCCATAAGTTATGTGTAGGTGAATGTGTCAAATAATTCATCTTGTAGTTCACCAAGAAGTGAAATTACTTAGCAACATTGTCCATAGGCTTAATTCAGTTTGCATGTATGTGGGTTTGACTGTAATGTGTAATTTCAATCAGAAGTCACCAATCGTAAAATTAAAAATTCAATAATGCAAAAATTTAGTTCTTCAATTATCATTTGTAGATTGCTAAAGGCAATCTAAAATGAAATCATATTTCTTTTCACAGGCCCTTGTTTCATTCCTTGTAGAGGTAAAGTGGCTATTTAAGGATGTGTCTGTTTATCTTAATTTTCTTAGGAAGTTTGAAATTTCCATTGTTGATTGGTTGACAATCCATGTTAATCTATCTGAAGTAGCTCTTTAGAGGAAATGTAATCTTAAACCATCTGCTTATTAATCCTTATTAATAATAATTTCAGAGAAATAATATTTGTAGACAATGCTCTACCATAATGTATGGTAAAATATTTTCTCAAGTATTCTAAATTTTAGGCTTAGGTTACATCTACAACATTAAAGAATGGTTCCTTTGAACAATAATTTAGTCCTTCATAGATTGTATGCTATTGAAATTTAATTTGGCATTATTCTTTTAACCTATCTTAAGGGACATTACAATAAATAGCTCTATAATCTCTTCATTACAAAAATTTTAGCAATCATGTCAAGAAACTTGTCCAATAAATTGTTACTCTTCGCAATGTAGTCTGCACATAAGTTTAGATCTATGAAATTTTGTTACTAGTCTGTGACTAGAGAAGGAAAGAAACTCAAGTAAAGCATTTACCAGTGTTTGTGGAATAAAGTAATTTTATGTCTGTTGATTATAATAATAAAAATAAGACTTTATGTATCTTTAACATTTTTACTTTCATCGTCATTGTGTCGTGCAAAAATAATCCGCTACAATGTTTTGGAACTAAAAAGTAACAACAGAAAGGTCATTCACTCTAGCTAGTTTGAGAAGCACTGCACCACCTCTTGTGGTAGATGGCCTTAGCAGAATCCATAGACACTTCTCAGACTTCCCTTGAGGGAAAACTTCCCCAAAATAAAATTTCAACCTTATCATCTATTTGTTCATTTCTCCTTTCACCTTTGTTGTTTGTGTTAACTTTATGATACTAGACTCTGAAGACCATGTAACTTTTGTACCCTTTTTTTTCTTTTTTCATTGAGACGGAGTTTTGCTTTTGTTGCCCAGGCTGGAGTGCAATGGTGTGATCTTGGCTCACTGCAACCTCCACCTCCAAGACTCAAATGATTATCCTGCCTGGAATTATAGGATATGCCCCCAAGCCCGGCTAATTTTGTATTTTTTGTAGAGACGGGGTTTCTTGACTAGGGTTGCAATTATGCTTATCTTGTGGGATGCCATAAGTACCAAATGAGACTATGAACAGAATTGGTTTTGCTATTAATGCCCTAGTCCAGAAGATATATTTAACTTTTCACACTTATTATTACACTTTTGCACTATTAACTTCTGGTGGGCAGAGGCAGTATCAAAATCCTCATTTTATCACCAACATAATCAGAACATGGATGCTCTTAGAAGAGATAATGATTCTTGGCAAGCTCTTTGTGGCTTACCATTGCTTGGTGAAAGGAAAGCTGCAGAGTGAAATGGTGAGAATCAGCAGATGAATGGACAGCCAGTGGCTGGGGAATGTAACAGGTAGCTCTCCTGATCTGCCCATAGTCACATAAATGCTTATGAGGATATAACTAAAGTCCAGGCACCTGCATTCACAGGGGGCAAGAATCAGAGAAACACCCCTGTGCCTTCACAGGTTAACGTTTCTTCCTCTTATGTTTACAGTGCCACGTGCATACTTTATCTAGTTCAGGTTTCAATGTTCAGCTCCAAAGAGAACAAGAGAGAAAAGGACTAATTTTACAACACTGAAATTATTCCAGCTAAAACAAAATGTTCTTGTAACAGACGCAATTTGCATAGGCTTTTTTCCTTTTTCCTTTTTTTCCTTGAATTCATTTGTATTCCAATTAGTATTTTTCCACTGAATTCTGTTGGATGAACCCCAAGTAAGTGGATTGTCTCATGACCCTTATGTTCTTTTTGGTCTTCTAATAAATCTGGATAAATCATTGTATATTCATATCTAGTATGATGGTTAATATAAAAGAACTGTGATAAGCAAGATGGGTTGTCAGGAAATTTTTCAACTATTCTGAGTCTACCTTTGAGACTTTTATTTCTTCAGATGTAGAGACACATTGAAAAGGGGGATCAGGTCATCAGAAAAGTTTGCGCATACATATAAAGCAAACTCCTCTGATATTATATTAAGTTGTCTCTGAAACTAAATTTAATATTTGATAAGTGCAAATTGCATTATAATATAAAGTTCCAAAATTGAGATCTGTAGGCTGTGCTAAGAATATGAGGGAAATATATATGTAAACCTATTTTAACATTTCTGGGTATACTTAATAGCAATTAGAGCAACTGACTTATTTGTTTCAGTTAAGACTCGCTTCAGGACTTCTTGAATGCTTTCCTTTCTATTTTAAGTAATTTTTAATTCAAAAATATATTATCGTTTCCAAAAAGTTGATGATTCATTCATTTCAGCCCAATACTTTCTTTTTCATGACCTTTTGTTTATTTGCATTATTCTGTATATTCAAGTCATATTCTACTTTGTTTATTTACTGTCATAAGATATACCTTTACTGTTGTGGCGGATGTACCCTCTGGTGACTCCCAATGATCCATGTGTCATGCCCTCCCATTGAATGAAGGTAGTACTGCCACTTATTTCTGACAAATAGGATATTCTAGCCAATAGAATATTCTTTTTTTATATATATATATATACTTTAAGTTCTAGGGTACATGTGCATAACGTGCAGGTTTGTTATATATGTATACTTGTGCCATGTTGGTGTGCTGCACCCATCAACTCGTCAGCACCCCTCAATTCATCATTTATATCAGTTATAACTCCCAATGCAATCCCTCCCCCCTCCCCCCTCCCCATGATAGGCCCCGATGTGTGATGTTCCCCTTCCTGAGTCCAAGTGATGTCATTGTTCAGTTCCCACCTATGAGTGAGAAAATGCGGTGTTTGGTTTTCTGTTCTTGTGATAGTTTGCTAAGAATGATGGTTTCCAGCTGCATCCATGTCCCTATAAAGGATGCAAACTCATCCTTTTTTATGGCTGCATAATATTCCATGGTGTATATGTGCCACATTTTTTTTTTTTTTTTTGAGACAGAGTCTCGCTCTGCCCCCAGGCTGGAGTGCAGGGGCCGGATCTCAGCTCACTGCAAGCTCCGCCTCCCGGGTTCACTCCATTCTCCTGCCTCAGCCTCCCGAGTAGCTGGGACTACAGGCGCCCGCCACCTCGCCCGGCTAATTTTTTTGTATTTTTAGTAGAGATGGGGTTTCACCGTGTTAGCCAGGATGGTCTTGATCTCCTGACCTCGTGATTCGCCCGTCTCGGCCTCCCAAAGTGCTGGGATTACAGGCTTGAGCCACCGCGCCCGGCCCTGTGCCATATTTTCTTAATCCAGTCTGTCACAGATGGACATTTGGGTTGATTCCAAGTCTTTGCTATTGTGAATAGTGCTGCAATAAACATACGTGTGCATGTGTCTTTAGAGCAGCATGTTTTATAATCCTTTGGGTATTATATCCAGTAGTGGGATGGCTGGGTCATATGGTACATCTAGTTCTAGATCCTTGAGGAATCGCCATACTGTTTTCCATAATGGTTGAACTAGTTTACAATCCCACCAACAGTGTAAAAGTGTTCCTATTTCTCCACATCCTCTCCAGCACCTGTTGTTTCCTGACTTTTTAATGATTGCCATTCTAACTGGTGTGAGATGTTATCTCATTGTGGTTTTGATTTGCATTTCTCAGATGGCCAGTGATGATGAGCATTTTTTCATGTGTCTGTTGGCTGTATGAATGTCTTCTTTTGAGAAATGTCTGTTCATATCCTTTGCCCACTTTTTGATGGGGTTGTTTGTTTTTTTTCTTGTAAATTTGTTTGAGTTCTTTGGAGATTCTGGATATTAGCCCTTTGTCAGATGAGTAGATTGCAAAAATTTTCTCCCATTCTGTAGGTTGCCTGTTCACTCTGATGGTAGTTTCTTTTGCTGTGCTGAAGCTCTTTAGTTTAATCAGATCCCATTTGTCAATTTTGGCTTTTGCTGCCGTTGCTTTTGGTGTTTTAGACATGAAGTCCTTGCCCATGCCTATGTCCTGAATGGTACTATCTAGGTTTTCTTCTAGAGTTTTTATGGTGTTAGGTCTAACATTTAAGTCTCTAATCCACCTTGAATTAATTTTCTTATAAGGAGTAAGGAAAGGATCCAGTTTCAGCTTTCTACTTATGGCTAGCCAATTTTCCCAGCACCATTTATTAAATAGGGAGTCCTTTCCCCATTTCTTGTTTCTCTCAGGTTTGTCAAAGATCAGATGGCTGTAGATGTGTGGTATTATTTCTGAGGACTCTGTTCTGTTCTATTGGTCTATATCTCTGTTTTGGTACCAGTACCATGCTGTTTTGATTACTGTGGCCTTGTAGTATAGTTTGAAGTCAGATAGTGTGATGCCTCCAGCTTTGTCCTTTTGACTTAGGATTGTCTTGGCAATGCGGGCTCTTTTTTGGTTCCATATGAACTTTAAAGCCATTTTTTCCAGTTCTGTGAAGAAAGTCATTGGTAGCTTGAAGGGGATGGCATTGAATCTATAAATAACCTTGGGCAGTATGGCCATTTTCACGATATTGATTCTTCCTATCCATGAGCATGGTATGTTCTTCCATTTGTTAGTGTCCTCTTTTATTTCACTGAGCAGTGGTTTGTAGTTCTCCTTGAAGAGGTCCTTTACATCCCTTGTAAGTTGGATTCCTAGGTACTTTATTCTCTTAGAAGCAATTGTGAATGGAAGTTCATTCCTGATTTGGCTCTCTGTTTGTCTGTTACTGGTGTATAAGAATGCTTGTGATTTTTGCACATTGATTTTGTATCCTGAGACTTTGCTGAAGTTGCTTATCAGCTTAAGGAGATTTTGGGCTGAGACAATGGGGTTTTCTAAATATACAATCATGTCATCTGCAAACAGGGACAATTTGACTTCTTCTTTTCCTAATTGGATACCTTTGGTTTCTTTCTCTTGCCTGATTGCCCTAGCCAGAACTTCCAAGACTATGTTGAATAGGAGTGGTGAGAGAGGGCATCCCTGTCTTGTGCCAGTTTTCAAAGGGAATTTTTCCAGTTTTTGCCCATTCAGTATGATATTGGCTGTGGGTTTGTCATAAATAGCTCTTATTATTTTGAGGTACGTTCCATCAATACCGAATTTATTGAGCGTTTTTAGCATGAAGGGCTGTTGAATTTTGTCAAAAGCCTTTTCTGCATCTATTGAGATAATCATGTGATTCTTGTCTTTGGTTCTGTTTATATGCTGGATTGCATTTATTGATTTGAGAATGTTGAACCAGCCTTGCATCCCAGGGATGAAGCCCACTTGATCATGGTGGATAAGCTTTTTGATGTGCTGCTGAATCCGGTTTGCCAGTATTTTATTGAGGATTTTTGCATCGATGTTCATCAGGGATATTGGTCTAAAATTCTCTTTTTTTGTTGTGTCTCTGCCAGCCTTGGTATCAGGATGATATTGGTCTCATAAAATGAGTTAGGGAGGATTCCCTCTTTTCTATTGATTGGAATGGTTCAGAAGGAATGGTACCAGCTCCTCTTTGTACCTCTGGTAGAATTCAGCTGTGAATCCATTTGGTCCTGGACTTTTTTTGGTTGGTAGGCTATTAATTATTGCCTCAATTTCAGAGCCTGCTATTGGTCTATTCAGGGATTCAACTTCTTCCTGGTTTAGTCTTGGAAGACTGTAAATGTCCAGGAAATTATCCATTTCTTCTAGAATTCTAGTTGATTTGCGTAGAGGTGTTTATAGTATTCTCTGATGGTAGTTTGTATTTCTGTGGGGTCCATGGTGATATCCCCTTTATCATTTTTTATCGTGTCTATTTGATTCTTCTCTCTTTTCTTTTTTATTAGTCTTGCTAGAGGTCTGTCAATTTTGTTGATCTTTTCAAAAAACCAACTCCTGGATTCATTGATTTTTTGGAGGGTTTTTTGTGTCTCTATCTCCTTCAGGTCTGCTCTGATCTTAGTTATTTCTTGCCTTCTGTTAGCTTTTGAATGTGTTTGCTCTTGCTTCTCCAGTTCTTTTAATTGTGATGTTAGAGTGTCAATTTTAGATCTTTCCAGCTTTCTCTTGTGGGCATTTAGTGCTATAAATTTCCTTCTACACACTGCTTTAAATGTGTCCCAGAGATTCTGGTATGTTGTGTCTTTGTTCTTATTGGTTTCCAAGAACATCTTTATTTCTGCCTTCATTTCGTTATGTACCCAGTAGTCATTCAGGAGCAGGTTATTCAGTTTCCATGTAGTTGAGCGGTTTTGATTGAGTTTCTTAGTCCTGAGTTCTAGTTTGATTGCACTGTGGTCTGAGAGACAGTTTGTTATAATTTCTGTTCTTGTTCATTTGCTGAGGGGTGCTTTACTTCCAATTATGTGGTCAATTTTGGAATAAGTGCGATATCGTGCTGAGAAGAATGTATATTCTGTTGATTTGGGGTGGAGAGTTCTATAGATGTCTATTAGGTCTGCTTGGTGCAGAGATGAGTTCAATTCCTGGATATCCTTGTTAACTTTCTGTCTCGTTGATCTGTCCAATATTGACAGTGGAGTGTTGAAGTCTCCCATTATTATTGTATGGGAGTCTAAGTTTCTTTGTAAGTCTCTAAGGACTTGCTTTATGAATTTGGGTGCTCCTGTATTGGGTGCATATATATTTAGGATAGTTAGCTCTTCCTGTTGAATTGATCCCTTTCCCATTATGTAATGGCCTTCTTTGTCTCTTTTGATCTTTGATGGTTTAAAGTCTATTTTATCAGAGACTAGGATTGCATCCCCTGCTTTTTTTGTTCTCCATTTGCTTGGTAGATCTTCCTCCATCCCTTTATTTTGAGCCTATGTATGTCTCTGCATCTGAGATGTGTCTCCTGAATACAGCAGACTGATGGGTCTTGACTTGTTATCCAGTTTGCCAGTCTGTGTCTTTTAATTGGAGCATTTAGTCCATTTACATTTAAGTTTAATATTGTTATGTGTGAACTTGATCCTGCCATTATGATATTAACTGGTTTTTTTGCTCGTTAGTTGATGCAGTTTCTTCCTATCCTCGATGATCTTTACATTTTGGCATGTTTTTGCAATGGCTGGTACCGGTTGTTCCTTTCCATGTTTAGGGCTTCCTTCAGGGTCTCTTGTAAGGCAGGCCTGGTGGTGACAAAATCTCTAAGCATTTGCTTATCTGTAAAGGATTTTATTTCTCCTTCACTTATGAAACTTAGTTTGGCTGGATATGAAATTCTGGGTTTAAAATTCTTTTCTTTAAGAATGTTGAATATTAGCCCCCACTCTCTTCCGGCTTGTAAAGTTTCTGCCGAGAGGTCTGCTGTTAGTCTGATGGGCTTCCCTTTGTGGGTAACCCGACCTTTCTCTCTGGCTGCCCTTAAGATTTTTTCCTTCATTTCAACTTTGGTGAATCTGGCAATTATGTGTCTTGGAGTTGCTCTTCTCGAGGAGTATCTTTGTGGTGTTCTTTGTATTTCCTGAATTTGAATGTTGGCCTGCCCTACTAGGTTGGGGAAGTTCTCCTGGATGATATCCTGCAGAGTGTTTTCCAACTTGGTTCCATTTTCCCCCTCACTTTCAGGCACACTAATCAGACGTAGATTTGGTCTTTTTACATAACCCCATACTTCTTGCAGGCTTTGTTCATTTCTTTTTCTTCTTTTTTCTTTTGGTTTCTCTTCTCGCTTCATTTCATTCATTTGATCCTCAATCGCTGATACTCTTTCTTCCAGTTGATCAAGTCGGTTACTGAAGCTTGTGGATTTGTCACGTATTTCTCGTGTCATGGTTTTCATCTCTGTCATTTCATTTATGACCTTCTCTGCATTAATTATTCTAGCTATCAATTCTTCCACTCTTTTTTCAAGATTTTTAGTTTCTTTGCGCTGGGTACGTAATTCCTCCTTTAGCTCTGAGAAGTTTGATGGACTGAAGCCTTCTTCTCTCATCTCGTCAAAGTCATTCTCTGACCAGCTTTGATCCGTTGCTGGCGATGAGCTGCGCTCCTTTGCAGGGGGAGATGCGCTCTTATTTTTTGAATTTCCAGCTTTTTTGCCCTGCTTCTTCCCCATCTTTGTGGTTTTATCTGTCTCTTGTTGTTGATGATGGTGATGTACTGATGGGGTTTTGATTTAGGTGTTCTTCCTGTTTGATAGTTTTCCTTCTAATAGTCAAGACCCTCAGCTGTATGTCTGTTGGAGATTGCTTGAGGTCCACTCCAGACCCTGTTTGCCTGGGTATCAGCAGCAGAGGTTGCAGAAGATAGAATATTGCTGAACAGCGAGTGTACCTGTCTGATTCTTACTTTGGAAGCTTCCTCTCAGGGGTGTACTCCACAGTGTGAAGTGTGGGGTGTCGGTCTGCCCCTAGTGGAGGACGTCTCCCAGTTAGGCTACTCAGAGGTCAGGGACCCACTTGAGCAGGCAGTCTGTCCGTTCTGAGATCTCAACCTCTGTGTTGGGAGATCCACCTCTCTCTTCAAAGCTGTCAGAGTCGTTCGGGTCTGCACAGGCCTCTGCTGCTTTCCCTGTTGTTTTTTTAGCTGCGCCCTGTCCCCAGAGGTGGAGTCTACAGAGACAGGCAGGTTTCCTTGAGCTGCTGTGAGCTCCACCCAGTTGGAGCTTCCCAGTGGCTTTGTTTACCTACTTAAGCCTCAGCAATGGCGGGAGCCCCTCCCCCAGTCTCACTGCTGCCTTACGGTTATATTGCAGACGGCTCTGCTAGCAATGAGGGAGGCTCCGTGGCCGTGGGACCCTCCCGGCCAGGTGTGGGTATAATCTCCTGGTGTGCCCGTTTGCTTAAAGCGCAGTATTGAGGTGGGAATTACCCGATTTTCCAGGTGTTGTGTGTCTCAGTTCGCCTGGCTAGGAAAATGGATTCCCTTCCCCCTTGTGCTTCCCAGGTGAGGCAATGCCTCGCCCTGCTTCAGCTCTCGCTGGTCGGGCTGCAGCAGCTGACCAGCATCGATTGTCCGGCACTCCCCAGTGAGATGACCCCAGTACCTCAGTTGAAAATGCAGAAATCACCGGTCTTTTGTGTCGCTCACGCCCGGAGTTGGAGACTGGAGCTGTTCCTATTCGGCCATCTTGCCCATTGCGTCAGAATATTCTTATCAATAGAACATAGTAAAGGTGACAAAATAGCACACATAACGTAGCATTTTTATGATTATTATTATTTTATTATATTTTATGTTCTAGGGTACATGTGCACAACGTGCAGGTTTGTTAGGGACATGGATGCAGCTGGAAATCATCATTCTTAGCAAAATAACGTAGCAATTTTAGAAAATACAAATCTTGTCTTACCTAGAAAGAGAGACTTTGCTGCTGGCCTGGAGAAGCAATGAAGGTCTATAGTTAGGGCCCCCTGGCTGAATTGTGGGCAGCTTCTGGGACTGAGGAAGGTGCTCACAATAAGAAGTCAGGGCCAAAGGCATAGATTTGGAAGACAAGACTGGGTTCCAGAAAGAAACACAAACATGGTAACTCCCTTGAGTTCAGCCTTGCAAGACCCTGACCACAGGACCCAGTCATGGACAGACTCCGCACCCAGTACCACTAAGACAAATGTGCATGTTTTAAGCCATTAAATGTGATCATTTGTTATGATGCAATAGAAGAGTCATAAACGATGGTTTTAAAAGAAATCTTCACAACCACGTTTTTAAGGCTATATATTTTCCTGAAATTTTGAAACATGGTAGTTTTCATATTCAGTGTTTGAATGCTGGGTATTGAATTGGTTTCTAATATTTTCTCTAATAAATACTATTATATTAATATTACAGATTATAGATTATACTCATAGAATAAAAACTCAGAAGTATGGTTTTTTAGTAATATTGCATTGATGTTATTAACAAATGTGTTGACACCTATTTTTAAATTGCTTTCCAACATGTTTTTCTAATTAAGAGCCAGAAAGCATAAACATGATGTAGCATTTTGTGCATTATATATATATATGTATACACAGACACACATATACATATATATAGTTTTAATTATAGCTTTCAATTCAAGAATGTGAAACTGTCTAATTATTAGTTATTTACGTTATCTTAGTAGACATTTTTAGTATTTTGGTTGAAATTTTTGTTGTTAGCATTTTGTTTTCCATACATAGTTTCTTTTGTGTGCTTATAGATCATGTTATTTATTAATGAGTTGTTTTACAAAATTTTTTAATAGTCTACTGAAAAGCAGAAAAAAATACCTTAAGAATGAATAACTATGTTTTAAAATCATTTTGGTTTAACATTGTTTCCAGAAAAAATGGAGAAGAGGAATGCATAATTTTCATCCTATTTTATTTTACAGCTACTTAATTCCTTACCCAGTGTATGTAATGCTTATTGTACACAATATAATAAATGACAATTAAATGAATTTAATAGAGCATATGCAACTATTTTAAGATTAGACATAAGTATGAATTCAAATTTTCTATTCAACTTCGATGCAAATAAAAAAATATGCACAGTGTGTAAATTTTTCCCTGACCTTGATCTTGACCCAGCAAATCTACTTGGAAATCATGGCAATCAATTATTCCTTTCATTCACTTGTCTATGGCTTTTTTAAAATTTTATTTTTTCATATGCTATTGGGGTACAGGTGGTATTTGGTTACATGACTAAGTTCTTTAGTGGTGATTTGTGAGATTTTTGGTGCATCCATCACCTAAGCAGTATACACTGCACCATATTTGTAGTTTTGTATCCCTCATTTCCCTTCCACTCTTCCCCTCAAGTCCCCAAAGTCCATTGTATCATTCTTATGCCTTTGCGTCCCCATAGCTTAGCTCCCACATATCAGTGAGAACATATGATGTTTGGTTTTCCATTCCCGAGTTATATCACTTAGAGTAAGTCTCCAATATCATCCAGGTCACCACAAATGCTATTAATTCATTCCTTTTTTATAGCTGCATAGTATTCCATTGTGTGTGTAGATATCACAGTTTCTTTATCCATTCATTGATTGATGGGCATCTGGGTTGCTTCCACGATTGTGCAGTTGTGAATTGTGCTGCTATAAACATGTCTGTGTGTGTGCAAGTATCTTTTTCGAATAATGACTTCTTTTCCTCTGGGTAGATATCCAGTAGTGGGATTCCTGGATCAAATGGTAGTTCTGTTTTTAGATCTTTAAGGAATCTCCACATTGTTTTCCATAGCTGCTGTACTAGTTTACATTCCCACCAGCAGTGTAAAAGGGTTCCCTGTTCACCACAAATGAAATAGAAACTAAGATGTTTATTTATCTGGGACCTAATTAAACTAAAGAGCTTTTGCATGGCAAAAGGAACAGTTAGCAGAGTAAACAGACAACCCACAGAGTGGGAGACAATCTTCACAATCTATACATCTGTCAAAGGACTAATATCCAGAATCTACAACCAACTCCAACAAAACAGTAAGAAAAAAACAATCCCATCAAAAAGTGGGCTAAGGGACTTGAATAGACAATTCTCAAAAGAAGATATACAAATGGCCAACAAACATGAAAAAAATGCTCAACATTAATAATCATCAGGGAAATGCAAATCAAAACCACAATGTGATATCACCTCACTCTTGCAAGAACGGCCACAACCAAAAAACAGTAGATGTTGGCATCTTTGGTTTTTTCATCACTGTTGGCTTGTGCCTCAAAGATGGTGAACTTTCTTTTTTACTTTATTTCTTTATTTTGTGTGTGTGGGGGGGGTTGGGGGGTGGGGAGGGGTGATGGAGTCTTGCTCTGTCACCCTGGCTGGAGCACCACCTCCCAAATTCAAGTGATTCTTCTGCATCAGCCTCCTGAGGAGCTGGGATTACAGAAGTCCACCACTATGCCCAGCTAATTTTTGTATATTTAGTAGAGACAGGGTTTTGTCATGTTGTCTAGGCTGGTCTAGAACCCGCGAGCTCAGGAGATCCACCTGCCTCAGACTACCAAAGTACTGGGATTACAGGCATGAGCCACTGTGCCTGGCCTGAGCTTTCTTAATTCTTTCTGATCCAATAACAAAAACAATGTGTTGGCTCCTATTTTCAGCAACAATCTTCATAAAGTTTTGAGAAATGATGCATAAAAACTGTGATATCAGTAAGAGATTGCAATTTTTCCATTTTTTTAAAGACTTCATTTTGTAGAGCAATTTTTTTCTCATTTTTAAAAATTTCCAACTTTTAAGTTCATGGGTTCATGTGTGGGATCTGCAGGTTCGTTACATAGGTAAATGTGTGCAATGGTAGTTTGCTGCACAGGTCATGCTATCACCCAGGTATTAAGCCCAGCATCCCAGCCCCCATCCTCCCTGCCCCCATCCTCCCACAGGCCCCAGTGTGTGTTGTTCCCCCCAATATGTCCATGTTTCTTATCATTCATCTCCCACTTATAAGTGAGAATGTGCAATATTTGCTTTTCTGTTGCTGCATTAGTTTGCCAAGGATAATGGCCTCCAGCTCCATTCACGTCACTGCAAAGGACATAGTCTTATTCCTTTTTATGGCTGCCTAGTATTTCATGGTGTATATGTACCACATTTTCTTTATCCAGTCTATCTTTGAGGAACATTTAGGTTGATTCCATGTCTTTGCTATTGTGAATAGTGCTGCAATGAACATACATGTGCATGTGTCTTTATAATAGAATGATTTATACTCCTTTAGGTATATACCCAGTAATGGAATTGCTGGGTCAAATGGTATTTCTGTCTCTAGTCTTTAAGGAAACACCACACCGTCTTCCACAATGGTTGAACTAACTTACACTTCTACCAAAAGTGTAAAAGCATTTCTTTTTCTTGACAACCTTGCCAGTATCTGCTGTTTTTTGAATTTTTAATAATCGTCATTCTGACTGGTGGTATCTCACTGTGGTTTTGATTTGCAATATTCTAGTGATCAGTGATATTGGGCTTTATTTTATGTTTGTTGGCTGCATGTATGTCTTCATTTGAGAATTGTCTGTTCACATATTTTGTCCACTTTTAGTGAAATTTTAGGTTCACAGCAAAACTGGGCAGAAAGTACATGAATATCTCACATAACCCCTCTTGCTACACATGCATAGACTCCCTCATTATCATCTCCTTCCCAGGAGAGGTAAATTTTTCCAAATTTATGACTTGCATTGATGCATCATTATCACCCAAAGACCATAGGTTGCATTAGGGTTCACTCTTGGTGATGAACATCCTACGGATTTCGACAAAAGTATAAGGTTGTGTACCCACCATCATAGTATTATACAGAGTATTTACACTGCCCTAAAAATCCAGTTCTCTTGCCTATCACTTTCTCACTTCCTTTAACCCCTGGCATCACTAATATTTTTACTGTTTCCATAGTTTCACCAATTTCAGAATGTCATAAATTTGGAGCATAGAGCATGTTGCCTTTTGGACTCTTCCACTGATACACTTACTTCTCCTCCATGTCTTTTTATGGCTTTCTTAGCTCATTTCTTTTCAGCACTGAATAATATCCCATGGTCTGGATGTTCCATAGTTTATTCATCCATTCACTGACTGAAGGACATCTTGGTTGCTTCCAAGTCTTGGAAATTATGTGTAAAACTTCTGTAAACCTCCATGTGCCTGTTTTTCTGTGGGGACATATATTTTCAGCTCCACTGGGTGAATACCAAGGAGCACCTTTGGTAGATGGTGTGGTAAATCCAAGTTTAGCTTTACAAGAAATCTCCAAGCTGTCTTCCAAAAGACTGTACCATTTTGCATTCCCATCAGCATTGAGAACTGTTCCACGTCCTCAAGATTATTTGGTGCCAGTGTTCTGGATTTTGGTCATTCTAGGGGATGCACAGTGGTATCTCATTGTTGTTTTAATTTCACTTCTCTGATGAACATCTGATGTAGAGGATCTTTTTATGTGTTTATTTCCTACCTATCATCTTTGGTGAGGTGTCTTTTAAGGTCTTTGGTCCATTTTTCAACCAACTTGTTAATTTTCTTATTGTTGAGTGTTGAGTTCTTTGTCTGTCTTGAAACTGAGAGGCAAAATAATGAAAGCAGCTCCGGAAGTGGGAATCCGATAAGGGCTCAGGGAGACTCTAGTAGCAACATCAATGCTCAGCTTCTGATACACATCTACATTCTTGTCTTGGGAGCCCATTGACTATTCCTGTTTCCTTCTAATTAAAGTTTATTCCAAGTTAAAAAAAAAAAAAAGGAGTTATTTGTATATTTTGGACAAGAGTCTTTTGTCATATGTTTATTCTGCAAATATTTTTCCTCAGTCTAGTCTTTTCATTCTAGTGACTGTATCTTTCACAGAGCAGAAACTTCCATTGTGTTTCTTTCTTTCATAGATTGGGCCATTGGTGTCATAGCTAAAAAGCCATCATTGAACGCAAGTCATCTAGAGTTTCTTCTACGCTATCGTCTAGGAATTTTATAGTTTTGAATTTTACATTGAGTTCTGTGATCTATTTTAAATTATTTTTTGTGAAAGATGTAAGATGTAAGGTCTGTGTCTAGACTCCTTTTTTTTTTTTTTTTTGCGTGTGAATGTCCAATTATTCCAGCACTATTTGTTGAAGAGACTATATTTTCTCAACTGAATGGCTTTGCTCTTTTGTAAAAGTTTGGTTAACTATATAAATATGTGGCTTTCTGTTTTGTTCCTTTGATCTATTTGTCTATTCTTTCACCAATGCCACAAGGTCTTGATTACTATAGGTTTATGGTAAGTCTTGAAGTCAGATAGTGTCAGTCCTTTAACTTCATTGTTCTCATTCAAAATTGTGTTGGCTATTCTGAGTCTTTTGCTTTTCCACATAAACTTAAGAATCAGCTTCTCAGTATTCACAAATGAACTTGCTAGAATGTTGACTGGGATTGCATTGAACCTACAGATCATGTTGGGGAGAATTAACATCTTGACAATATTGAATCTTCCTATTCATAAACATAGAGCAAGTCTCCATTTATTTCGTTCTTCTTTGATCCAATTTTTATTGTAAGAAAATCCACACTACTTAAAATATACCATCTTAAGTATTTTACGTGTAAAATTCAGTGGTATTAAGTACACTTGTATTGTTTTGCACCCATCACTTCTATCCATCTCCAGAACTTTCATCATTCCAAACTGAAACTGTATACCCATTAAACAATGGCTACCTATTCCCTTCTCCCCCAGGCCCTGGTAACCTCCATTCTACTCTCTGTCTCTATGAATGTGGCTACTGTAAGTAGTTTGCATAAGTGAAAACATACATAATCATATTTGTGTGTGTGTGTGTGTGTGTGTGTGTGGCTGGCTGTTTCACTTAATGTCATTGAAGATCACTTCTGTTGTAGCATGTTTTAATATTTCCTTCCTTCTTAAGGCTGAATAATATTCCATTGTATGGATGCATCACATTTTTTTTAATCCAACCTTCTGTCTGTCTACAGGCACTTTGGGTAGTTTTCATCTTTTACCGATTATGAATAGCTGCTATAAACATTGAACAAATATCTTGTTGAGACACTGCTTTCAGTTCTTTATGGTATATATTCAAAAGTGGAATTTGCAGGATCATATGGCAATTCTATCTTTAATTGTTTTGAGAAACTGCCAAATTATTTTCACAGTAGCTGCACTATTTTACATTCCTACCATCAGTGCACAAGGGTTCCAATTTTTCCACATTCTTGCTAACAATTTTTTCCCTGATTTTGTCTGTTTGGTTTTGTTGTCATCCTCCTAGTGGGTGTGAGATATTATATTTTTAAAAGTAATATTAGAATAATTAGTAAAATAAAAAGTAATTTTCACAAGCCTTTGCCACTTATTCATCATAAAACACCTATACTTTTGGTACGTGTTTTTATATCCCCATTTTAAAATTGTGAAAATTCACTTCTCTTATCTAGAAACTTGTGGAACAAATACTGCAATCCAAGTCGTGTGACCCGAAATCAAGGATTCTCTCCACAATGTTATTATACCATGTCCACTACCAGTACATTTCACAGAAGGACCTAGATAACCAATAATTTGGCTGAGTGGCAGTGTTTTAATTGTAATTTTGATGAATATCAAATGCTAATGTTTCATTAAAATAGAGAAATGCCTGCTTGAGTAGGCTTGAGTAGCATATACCACTTTTCATGTTTCTCTCCACATTTTGAGGGCAGCCAGTCCTTTTCAACCGCTTTTCAAAGAAATGTAGCAGGAAGCAAAAACACATCTTCAGTGCTCTGAGTAATAACTTGACACATTGCTTAAAAAGAATCCCAGCTGTGCTGTTTCATAACTCATATGTTTGAAAGCTTCTGCTGATTTTTCTACATGTGGGGAATGGTTTTGCCTTATTTGCCACTTCACTTTGCATGATTTCAAACATTCTGCTCAAAGAAAATTTCAAGCACTCAGCTCTTTTCAGAAACAAGGTATGTCTCTCTGCATAGAAAGAAATGTCACCACAAGCAAGTATTTCCTTGGACAAGTTCACCTTCATGATAGCATGTGCTCAACTCTTGCTCACTCCTGGTGCTAGCCACTTACCATCACTCAGCTCTGGGGCCTCTGAGGCATATTCTAGGAATGGTGGGTCCCATGATCAGGAACACAATTTGCACTACACAAGACACCTCTCTGCCCGGCAAACTGCTTGACAGGCAGGGGCAGACCCTCACCACTCTGAGAGGGAATGAAGCTTTATGATTTCAGAAGGAATTTCTGTTTTCTGAGGAGCTACATTCTCTAGCTGCTTTTTAAGCCTCCATTCTCTGATGTGTGCAGATCACAGTACAGAGATGGCAGCACTTTATTAGGAAAAACAAACTCTTTTAGGTTTCATAGCTCTCCAGTTTAAGCAATCCAATGATATAGTAGCAAACTTAAAAATGCACAGTCCACAAAACGGTGTCTACCATATTATCTTACTTTTTCTCAATTGCTTTAAGCTCACCAAACGCATCGTTTCTCACCAGATTTAGCAGCAGAATATACTTTGTGTTAGATTAAGTTTTCCAAAGAAATAATCACATGGTGTTTATTATTGTCTGATTATGTAATAGATAGTCAATTAAAGATAAAATATATGGTTTGAATTAGAAAGTTAGTGTTGACAGAAGTAATGCATGACAGTAAATATTCAAATTCAGTCCCATTTATATACTTAGATTATTCACTGATAAACATGATAGTTGGAAATGTTGCACTTAGCAAAAATTATTCCAAGGTTATTGAACAATTAAAAATATTATTTGAAGGTAAATGTAGTTTGAAAAAAAGGACTGTGAAATCAAGAAGACTGTCTTAATCTATTTTATTTCCCATGTACACCTCCCATTGTGTCCTTTTTGTTTTGCAATGAGATGAAGTTGAACTGTGGCAGTCCCCCTGCTTCCCTGATCCAGGATTTTCCTTTTCCCCTAATACCAAACTTCTGTTGAAGAAATATTTACTGACAGCAGAATCCATATCTCAATCTCAGACATCTCCCTGAGGTACTGCCCTCAAATATTTAACTTGCTTGAAACTCCCATTGGGATGTCTACTTGACACCTCAAACCTCACAGGGGCAAAGAAAAAAACCTGATTTCAGCCCAACACCCCCTCTTCTACCCCCTCACTTGCTCCAGCAGCAGCTTTCCCTGATCTCTTGCATAGAAATTTCATTCTTACTTGTTCATGCCTGCAACCTCCATGCCAACTTTGACTTGTCAGTTTCTCTTCTTCTCCAAATCCAAATTTAGGAAATGCTTCTCCCATCAAAAAAAAAATCCATAATCTGACTATTTTTCCTGCTCCACCTAGTCTGTGATCCTGGCTGCCACTACGGTCATTGTCATCAATATCTCACCTGTATTACTGACAGCCTCCTAGGCATCTCCATTTCCTTCCCCTTCTTTACCTCCATCCACACACAGAGTAGTCTCAAGTATTTTCAAGCATAAATCCACATTATATCATGCTTGTATTAGTTTGTTTTAATGCTGTTGATAAAACATACCTGAGACTGGGGAATTTACAAAAGAAAGAGGTTTAATTGCAGTTCCACATGGCTGGGGAAACCTCACAATCATGGCAGAAGGCAAGGAGGAGCAATTCACATCTTACATGGATGGCAGCAGGCAAAGAGAAAATGAACGTCAAGCAAAACAAGTTTCTCCTTATCAAACCATCAGATCTCGTGAGGCTTATTCACTACCATGACAAGGGTATGGGAAAGACTAGCTCTCATAATTCAGTCATCTCCCACTGGGTCCCTCTCACAACGTGTGGGAGTTATGGGAGCTACACGATGAGATTTGGGTGGGGACACAGAACCAAACCACATCAATGACTTTTACTTTTTGCTGAGACAGGATCTTACTCTGTTGCCCAGGCTGGAGTGTGGTGATGATCTCAGCTCACTGCAGCCTCCACTTTCCACAGCTCAAGTGACCCTCCCACCTCAGCATCCTGATTAGTTGAGACTCTTTTCATGTGCCATCACGCCTGGTAAATTTTTGTATTTTTGGTAGAGACAAGGTTTCACCATGTTTCCTAGGCTGGTCTAAAACTCCTGGGCTCAAGTGATCTACCTGCCTTGGCCTCCCATAATTCTGGGATCATAGGTATGAGCCACTGGACATGGCCATCACTCTTTTTTCAAATCCTGCAATAAATTTCCATTTGACTCACAGTAGAGGCCATATCCTTGCAATGGTTTGTGAAGCTACATGTCATCTGGACCTCATCAGCTCTCCAACGTCCTGTGCCATTCTACTAGCAGCTTAGCTCTACTCTGCTACCTCCGCTTCCTCATTATTCCTGGCAAGTGCCAGGCACACCTCCAACTATGGCTTTAGCACTGATGGTCCTGCTGGGAATGCACATTCCCCAGATAGTATCTGTGCTTGCCCCTTCACCTTCTTCAAGTTTGTCACCTCCCCTCTCTGTGAGGCCCACCATCCCCACTTCATTTAAGATCTCAGTTGACCTTCTCATCTCTCTTCCTTGCTCTGCACTTTTATTTTTCATTTCCATGGCATTTATATTGTTCAGATACACCATGTAACATTTATTTTGTTGTCTGTTGCCCATGTCCCTCTGCTAGAGAGTAAAATTCACAAGAGTAGAGATTTCCTTATGGAAGACAAGCCCCTTTCTAGCTGTTCAATCAACAAGTTCTTAATGAACACAAGTTCTTCTAGGCTTGGTGCTAATCAATGAGGATAAAAATGCAAATTAAATCCCACTCTTAGTGAGCCCACAAATTAATTTTACTCATGTTTTAATACTCCTCCCTAAAAAAAAAAAAATTGGAAGAATTTAAAATATCTGCATATATGAGTAATGTCAGGGCTTGTATGACCAGATAAGGATTACATTTGGACTTAACGGTCACCATGCCTGGGAAAGAACGCCAAAGCAAGGCAGACACAGCTGCTCTCTTGGGGAACCCTTTCGGGAGTATCCAGTGATGGTTGAATCACCGTAATCCCTAATCCTGGTAGCTGTCTTGCTTGCAGTTTCTGTTTTCTCAGAGTACTTTTTTCAAAAATACCTGGTAGGCTAAAAAAGAAAGCAACCTAATAGTGTTCATTTTGAGCAACAATTCACTGCTACCAGCCAGAGCCAAAGCCAGAAAAAAAAAAAAAAAAGTCTATCTTTATCATAAATCACATAGGAAACTTGAAGGGATAATGGAAATATACGTGAATAAAATGTTTGCCTTTCAAATGCTTTTTACTAAAGTACTTAGCATTAAAAGTCCAGTGGTCTTTACATGACGGCGTCATCAGATTCTGTGATAGGACCCAGGTCAGGTCCCAACCTCGGTGGGGTTAGGAAAAAGCCTGGCTGCAGGGCCTCCTTTCTCCCCAGGCCATCACTTTTGATTTTAAGTGCTTTACCCATGAAGGTGCTAATGGTCTGAACCAGGTTTCTGATGGACATATTGTTTTAATAGTTGGTTTAAATACAATTACTTGTAAATTTATAACTGACATGTGGGGAAAGGGGCACAGTGACAGTTGTGACAACTCCTTCTGCTAGTTTTAGTGAGAGGCATCCACATTTCCAGGAGAAATACCAGATCAGATGACCATACTGTCAGTTAAAACTAGGTACCTCAAAAACTTTGCCTTGTGGAATATTGAAGTCAATTAGGGCCTCAGAGATATCTTGTTCAAATTTCTGTTAAAATGTGTCTATCCAAACATGAAAACACAGTGATGACTTGTGTATTTATATGTATCTATATCTATGTATCTATAGCTATGTATGTATTTATATCTTTCTCTCTCACATTGTTATCACAGGTATCATATCTATATGTATATCACATAGATAGCATATCTATATATCATAGATATATCAGAGAGAGAGAGAGAGAGGGAGAGATGGAAATTTTTTCTGTAAACTGATTTGAGTCTTTCTGATAAACCGGCATGACTTCACTTGACGAATATGATTTTCTCAGGGAATGGATTTTTAACTAACAATTCTCAACAGCAAGAGTTCAGATATTTTACAACCCTATCAAGTTAGAAGTTAATCTATATAAAGACGGATGTCATCCTAGTTTTACAGTCTGCTAGAGAAAATGACCTTAATAGCTAGAGTTTTAGTTCCCTGGAGAACAAGAACCAGTTTTGGAATTTAGATAGTAATGGCATTTCAGCATCCCTTGCCTGCCCCACTCCTTTAATTCTCTTTGAACTTTGTCTTTCCCATGATTAGTTCACAATGAGTTACATAAACCTTTGGCATGTGCTCACAAACACATTTGTTTGCTTCTTAAAGTTCTGCTCTTCACACCCACACCCCTCAGCATAGCCAGCTGATGGTAGAAAGCTCCCAGTTCTCCTGGGCCTGTAAATCTCCTGAGGAAACAATGTCGGTTTCCTTTTATTTTGGGGACCTCCAACCATGGCAAGGGAACCTAGTCTATCCTTGAGATCCTTTCAAGCAGAGAAGAGCCATCCTTCGCTCTGGATGTTGCACTTCACACCACCTTCCTTAAAATATCTGAGAATGCTCTCCTGCTTTCTAGCTTTCTTGATTATAAGCCAAATTTAATGATACACATTTCTTCTTTGAATAGAAACTTAGAAAAATATTCTTCTGATTTGCCAGTCCTATGCACACCCTGAATGATCTTTTTGCTTTCCCCCAAGAGCAAAGTACCCATTGCTTATAAATGTCTGAGTGATTCCCACCCCTGGAAGCAGGATCTTCAGGAGAAAGTAGGTGGAGGCCACAGTATACTTGTAAGAACTGCATGAGAGAAATATCTTTCCCAGCTTTAAAAATATTCCTGCAGTGGGGAAAATTAGTTATTACTTTGGAGCAGATGTTATTCAAGATACCACATTTAACTGTGGGAAGAAAAACAACAAATAAAAGATCATAGATCTCTTTCTCATAGTGACTATATTCCAGCATGAGCCACAAACGTGAAGTGAAAATTTCCAAATTCATTCATAAAGGACACTCCACGGCAAGTGCCACACCAGAAGTTGCCAGGAAGAAGAGTAAGTGTCCTTCCTTTGCCTGGTCTGAAGGGTGCTGGACAGATTCTTTGAAACCCTGGAAATGAGATGTGAAGAATGAGTAGAGCATCACTATTGAAAGAATGTTCATGGGAGGCTTAGTTCAGACAATGAGGCAGTATTCTCCACTCCAAGAAGCTACCAAGTGCCTTATGGAAACAGGAGAATATCTTCTTCCCCCAGGTGTCCCTCTCCAGTTACAAATCTATGCTTCACTGTTTACAATTGGTACCTGTGTTATCACTAATTCCAACGAAGGGAAGACTGGTCAATGAAGAGGTGAGAAATGCAAAGAAAGCTGTCTTTTTTTCTCTGTCTCCCCCAGCCTGTGTAACAGCCAGGTTGTTAATGTGGAGTGAAATGGTAAAATCCCTGTAGTCTCCGAATTATGGTGATAGGAAAAACCAAGATGCTTCAAAAAGACAGTTTCTAAGGGCAGGCCTTCCTCCACAGGCCTGGACACTGTTAGTGTGGATCTGTCTTGTTTTCTTCTATTGGGGTTTTAGGCAAGTAGTGTGAAGCTCTTATTTGCTTTTCTCTCATTCTATGAAGTTAGAGACGAACACCTCTTTAAAAGAAAGATTTTCAAGAGGCTATACAAGGACATTTCAATACAAAGACAGATTAAAGCAAGTAATCAGTCCCTTTTTAAAAAAGCAGACAAAAGGTAAAAATGAAATTAACAGTGTAAAAAGGAAATAAGCAAATTTAAAAATTTATTCTGTGCCTTTCCCATGCAGTTAAGCTTCTCATTGACTTCTTACAGTCATTTCACACCAGCCTCCAAGATCGCCCTCTGCTCACTCTCACAATAATGCAGAGACTGCAGGGATTTTGCCATTTCCCTTGATATTAACAACCTGGCTGTTACACAGGCTGGGGAAGGTAGAGGAAAAAAGACAGCTTTCTTTGCATTTCTCACCTCTTCATTGACCAGTCTTCCCTTCGTTGGAATTAGTGATAACACAGGTCAGCACTAGTACACTTTCTCTGCATGTAGATATGATAAACTTCACAAGTAACATAGTCAATGAGCAGATGTGAGGTTAGCTGCACAACTTTTGTAAAACTAAAAGGTGATATGGACATTGCTCATTCATATTTCCATACAGTCCATCTTGAATGAAACTGAAAGATGAACCAGACTGTGGGGGGACTAAGGCCTTAGTCGCAATTTTGTGAATTCTAGAGAAAAAATCATCAAGAATTAGATTCTGCCTAACTATTCATGTGCTACTATTTGCAAACACTTCATTAAAATATTCAATACTTTCAAGAAAGGTTGAACAAATCAAACCATTTTTATCTATGACCTCCTTCCCTTAAAAATCACCAAAACAAAAATATATCACTGTGAGTATTTGTGTCCCTTTCAAAATTCATGTTGCAACTTAATCCCCAGTGCAATGGCATTAAAAGTGAGACTGTTAGAAGGTGCTTAGCCCATGAAGGCTCTGCACTCAGGATGAGAGTAGTGCTCCTATAAAAGGGTGCAATGGAGCAAGTTTGTCACTTTTTGCTCTCCAGCCATGTGAGGACACAACATTCACTCTTTCTGCCAGGTGAGGGCACAGGAACAAGGCACCATCTGTGAAGCAGGGAGCTCTCACTGAGCACCAGATCCGCTGGCACCTTGATCTTGAACTTCTCAGCCTCCAGAATTATAAGCAATACATTTCTATTATTTATAATTACCCAATCTAAGGAATTTCGTTAGAGCAGCATGAATCAACTAAGACACTAAAATATATATCTTCAATTAAATAAGGAAACAGCCCAAAAAAGCACATTGTACATAAGGTACTTGATAGTGTAAACTTTGGCCTAAAATAAGGGAAGATGTTAGGAGTCATCATAGATCTCCTTATATATCTAACAATGTGAATATCTCTCCCAAACTTAGTTATAGGATATGAATGAGCCAAATCAAAATGTCATTTATGAAGAAAAGTGAAACAAAAGAATTTAAGCATGTCAACATAGATCTAGATGTGCACTACAGAATGTCAGAGACTTGGACAATGACAGATACACATTCAGCTATTCAGACACCCTACATTTTCCCCCCTGAAACTTAGATATTGTTGTTTTGTTTTGTTTTGTTTCCCACAGAATCATCCTGAAGGTAAAAAGAGAAGCAGGAGAGAACAAAATTTAGAGTTAATTAGGCTATCACTGACCAGGGTCAGTTAAATAAACACAAATAAGCCTTTTCCAGAAAAGAAAGAGTTGGTATTCCAGGTTGAATTGTAGATATACAGACCTTTGCAGCAAAATATGCTGTATGCTAACACAGAGAATTTCCAAAAAGCAAAGGGGAATAAGTCCAAAAATGGACATAGATCAGAGCAAATTCATATTAAATTATTTTGGAATACTGAAGTTCCTTTTTTGTTCCAGTTCATTGTCTCAAATTCTTACCAAATACTTTTAGAGATAATTGAATTGATAGAATTGATTATTAGAAAAATGAGTTGAAAACAAACTATTTAGAACCTACTTCTCTTTTTCATGCATAAAAAACAGGATCAGAATATCATGAATATAAGGCTAACGAAGAATGCATGTGTAAGGACTTGCTTGAGCAAAGCTAAGGAATGTTAAGACAAAATTTCTCCTACCCAGTCTGAGGAGCAAGAGATTAAAGGAGAGAATCCCTTTTAGCTCTTTTGGTTAAGATCAAGTGTAGGATCTGTTTTTATCAGTTTGATATCTGGTACATCCTTTATCCCAGGACAATATATTAAGTGGATTTTTGGAGCAGGGAGATGGTTGAAAATAATACACCATGCTTCACATTGACCATTTGCTCCTGATAATCAGATGTTCTGCATAAAACTGGCAATTGGGTAACGATTTTTCATAAATTGAAATGAGGAATGTAAGAAACACATAACCAGTTAACAGTGAGTGGCACAACAAACAGGAAAAGGCCACACCTAAGCAGCGAACTGACATGCTCGGGTGTAACAGGCTTTGTGTAGGAGCTCCTTTTCACTTACCAACTAACACAGGTGTTACCAGGTGCTTGTTTGCAATAACGTCTCTCCACTTACTAACTGTCCTTTCTTCTGGACAGTTTCCTTTAGCATTTGCTCTGCCTTTATGTAACTCATTTTATAATACTGGGCAAAAACAAGGGTTCTATCAGAAAGTCATAGTGGAAGCAGTTTAAGGACGAGTGCAGTAAACAATAGAGAATGGCTCCTAATAAGTGGGCACAGCAAAGCCTCTCCTAATGAAAGTCACTGTCCACATACATTTTCTATTTGACTGCACTTGGTGCACACATTTTTTCAGTATCTAGGTGAGATTGTGATGTTCCGTGAATCATATTCAGAATGTCAATGTAAGTTTTCTGACACTTTCTTTTGGTTTGGTAAAACAACATAAAATTTAGAATCCTAACCATTTTCAAGTATACAATTCAGTAACACCAAACACACCCACAATGTTGCACAATCACCACCACGATCCATCTCCAGAACACTTTCACAACCCAAACAAAAGCCCCCACCAAGGAATGATAACTCCCCTTTCCCCTTTCCGTTGGCCCCTGCAACCTCCATTCTGCTTCTGCCTCTAGGAATTCACCCAATCTAGGTGCTGATAGAAGTCAAACCGTACAAAACAGATGCTTTTGTGCAGAACTTATTTTACCCAGCACAATGTTCTCAAGATGCATCGATGTAGCCTGTATCAGAACATCATTACGTTTAAAAGGAAAAAGTATCCATTGCATGCGTACACCACACTGCATGTATCCATCCAACTGTCTGCTGAAGGAAACCTAGGCTATCTCCACTCTTCGGCTACTGTGAATAATGCTGCTATGAACACGAGTGTACACATGTTTGTGTGAGTGCCGGTTTTCAATTCTTTCCACTGTATACCTAGAAGTGAAACCACTGGATTTCATAGCAATTCTATGTTTAAGTTTTTGAGAAAACACCAAATTGCAGCAGCTGCCCCATTTGACATTGCTACCAGCAATACAGCAGGATTCCAATTTCTCCACTTCCCTACCAAAACTGATTTTCTATAATTTTTAAGTAATAGTCATTCTAGCAGATGTGAAGTAATCTTTTATTGTGGTTTTGATCTCTATTTTTCTCAAGACTAGTGATGTTGAACACATTTTTATGTATTTATTGTCATGTCTATTCAGTCTTTTGCTCATTTTTAAGTTGTGTTTTTTGTTGTTATTCTTAAGTTGTAGGAGTTCCATCTATATTATATTAATTCCATGTCATTTGTATATGGTTTAGAAATATTTTCTCCTATTTGTGGAATGTCTTTTCACTCTTTTGACAGCATCCCATGATAAGTAGAAGGTTTTTTAAAAAAACAAATTAGAAAGTCCAATTTAATTAATTTTTTGTTTCAGTGTTTTAAGTGTCATATCTAATAAAAAAAGATTCTGAATCAAATGCCATGAAGATTACCTCCCATAATTTTTCCTAAGAGTTTTATCATTTTAGATCTTAAAATGAAGAGTTTGATGCATTTGGAGTTAAATCTTATATATGGTTGTAAAAGTTTGGGATCCAGGTTTACTCTTTTGGATGACTACATGTGATTTTTGTATAAAATGCTTTGAAAAGTGTGTATTGCCTATAAGTCTCCGTATATCAACACTGATTGAAAAGCATATTTAGAGTTTCTAGCATTCTATCATGTTTGAATTAAGAGTTCAGGAGGCATTCTGAGAAAATCAATAGCTTGGGAGATGTTCTATGAGGCCCCCCTGTTACAAATGGTATTAATTTCATGGCAAGAGTGTGTTTTATTCAAAATTACTTACATTGTTTCTTTTTTCTTTTTGCAAAGGCTATGTTAGGTCACTAGGAACACCACAATACATTCCATAAAGTATGATGCAAGTGACACTTGTTTTATAACAGTGTAGTAATATTTTTTAAAACTACAAAAATAGAAACCAAAATTTAGACCAGGCATGGTAGCTCACCCCTATAATCCCAGCACTGTGGGAGGCTGAGGCGGGTGGATCTCTTGAGGTCAGGAGTTCAAGATCAGCCTGGCCAACATGGTGAAACCCCGTCTCTACTAAAAATGCAAAAAATAACCAGGCATGGTGACGTGTGCCTGTAGTCCCAGCTACTTGGGAGGCAGAGGAGGAAGAATCGCTTGAACCCGGGAGGCAGAGGTTGCAGTGAGCCCAGATCACATCACTGCACTCCAGCCTGGGTGACAGAGCGAGGCTCTGTCTCAAAGCAAAACAAAACAACAACAAACAAACAACAACAACAAACAAACAACAACAAAAACTAAAGTGCTTGGCAAATCACTGTCACCTTAATTATTTTGTTGCTTTGGAAACAAAATCGATACCCCAAATGCAGCCTATCTGGAAAATAACTCAGAAGAAAATAGTGCATATCAGGTTTTATAGCATATAAGTTGCCTGGTTCAGAGGACTTCTTCAACAGAAGATGCTTTACTATTCCCAGGATAGACAGCCAGGCCCTGCACAGTTGAAGTCAACATGTATTGAATCAGCAGCATCCCCAAGAGAGCTGCTTGGCTCGGGACGTAAGGCTGCACTGGTCACACTTGACTGAGGCCCAGAGAGCAGACCAGAGCAGCCCCTGCCCATAGAGCTCAAGAACTGTGCAAGGACAAGTCCACATAAATAGGATGCCCACTGTCCCCCATTTCCACAGAGCAGTTGCCCTAGCACACAAAGAGGAGAGGGTCATTTATGAGAAGAGACAGTCACTTGAAATAGGGTGAGTGAAGTGACTGATATGCCCTCCATATACCTGCTGGCCTTATGTTTCACCACCAAACTCCAACCACATCTTCATTGCCTGTCAGAGTAGGATCAGGACCACTTGTGTCAGGGTGACTCAGGATGCTTGGAAACCCCATTCCTGCATCTATGCAAGACCTACTGAGTCAACATTTCTTTCGGTAGATCTCAACAGTCCACGCTGCTACAAGAGACCTGGACCTGAAAACTAAAGTTTGAGATTCCCAACTCTCTTTTCATTTATGTTTTGCACGCTTGAGATATGAAGGTTACCATGCAATTATTAGTATCATTTTGTTTTCAATAAGTTTTTCATTATTTATTTTCTAGGCATGCTTTTCAACGTTCTAATATTCACAGCTATTTTCTTTATTTTCTCCATTTTTTATCCAGAATTCTGTATTGACTGCTTCAGGGCTTTTGCTTCTGGTCAACTTACAGCTAAGTGGTATGGCGGGTGGCCCCAGCGATCTACACCTGATGATGGAGACCACGAAGTGTGCGATCTTAGGAGGTAAGATTCTGTCGATGATCAGCAACAACTGATGTAGCTCCTGGAAAACATAGCCCTGCCGCCTTTGACAACTACTCCTCCAAAGTTATAGCATATGGACCAGTGAAAATTAGCTTATGGGATGCAAGGTGGACAAGAAGACTATCCTGCCAAGTAGGTGTCTTACCTTGAGAGTCTTTAATGATTTGAAAGTGTCCGTGCATTTCAAAGTGTTCCGATATGTCACAACATTGCTTCAACCCTCTTGTAATCCCAGGGGGACTAAATTCAAAGTGAGAAATAACAAAGACACAATTTAGAAACCAAAAGAGAAAACGCTGACTCCAATCATTTACGCACAGGATTTAACACTAGGTAAGAAATCAGTGTTATTAAATACCTGAATATTTGGCTTTCAGCCATGAAGTCCTCAGCAATGTTTGAGGAAGTTCCTAGCGTAGTTCTATGCCCATCCCTGTCAAGAAGGAGAAGCAGCAATGTTTGCTGTTGAGAATGCCAGAGTCCTGACCTTCATTACTGAATCCTATCCATCAAATCAGTTTAGCCTTTCTTAGAAATGCTAAGTCCTATGCCCTGACAAGCTTTGTTACAGACTGTTTTTTTTTTCACTGAATTATTTTTAACCTCCTAGCAATTTTAAGATTATGTTGATAAAATGGAAGAGTTCATACTTTCATACTGCATTAAAATGTCTTCCTAAAATGACAACCTTCATGAAGCCTTGTTTTTCAAAAGAAACTACTCTTAAGCAGATTGCTAGCCAGATATCTTCCAAACTTGCTTATATTATTGTACTGTGAGCACTAAGCACTAAGCTGTTTAAAAGACCTTTGTGTTTAAAATGACATACTTTCTGAATTTATGAAATTTTCTAAGTAATTTTCAGACCCGTAAAAAGTACATTCTCTTGTCTAAATATGCCCCCAAAATGCCATAACTAAAAAACTCTAAGCTCACTACAGGGTTGATATGAAACTTCTTCCAGATTCATTTTACCTAGGTTGGACCACAGTACCACTTATGGATCCATAGATCAAGGGAGCTGTTGGCATGGGTGTGGACAGAGCTGGAGTGCCTGTACAGATGAGTCCTAAATTACAGCATTGGATAGAGCTGGAGGTAAAACGATTTAGTGTCCTGGCTGCAGCAATACAGGGAGTCCAAAAATGTAAACTGTAACCTAGATCTTAGGTTATTATAAAGACACATTTGTAATACATTACAGATCATTCTGTTCCATGTTCTAATTTCTCCTTTCTAGTTAGATATAGTGGTAACAAAAGGTTTCTCAGAGGAATTTTGTGAAAATTAAAATAGATATTATGTATACAACAAAGCATAAAGTGTTAAAAAAAACACCTCAAGTGATAGCATGCATTAGTGTTAAATATTATTACATAGAAAATATTACACTCATTCAAAAATGCCAAAACCTGAGAAATCCAGAAATAGCATATAGGTATAAGGGAATCCCTATTGAAAGGGAAGGAAGAAGAGAATTGCAGAAATAAAGCCATGTTTTCAGGAATAAGATTGAAAAAGAATTATTTTGTTTTTAAGGATACAAAAATACCACTTGAGTTTTCTTATTTAGGAAACAAATAAATTTTGGCTTTAAAAATGAAAAGGTTATTTTTGAAGACAGGGATAGCTTTATTTTATAAAGGCTAAGAGTAATAGCACACTGAGTGGTCCTGCAGATAGATTTCTGTTCCACGTAAGGAAAGTTATTTTATTAATTTGAGTCCATGAATTGAAGCAGTGTGTTGTCCATAACCTAAGAGCCCCTATTTTCCTGGTGGAAGGATTTCAAACTTTGTAGCTAGCAGCTGGCACTGGAAGTGGCTTTACAACTTGAGTGACTCTGATTCTAAGAAAACTCAAGAGAACTGTTCTATGTTAAATCAGTCAATACCTTTGGATTAGGATACATCTCTTTTCAATAATAAGAAGGGCCCTTTCAGATAAATTCAAGTGAGATTGTGAGACTGAAGGATTTTAAGGAATTAAAGAGAATTTGTAATGTATTAGAATAGTAGAAAATAAAAATGGTGATTTTTTTTTTTTTAAAGGAAATGTGCTTGCTAGAGATGTATAGATTAGTTAGCTTGAATAATTTTGGGGCAACGTCTGAAGAAATTTTCAATATTTTGAGTACTTCAAGAGAAAATTTCTCATGTGGGAGTAAGTGAAGTAATTTCAATAAAATATGCACCTTATAGAATATTCTTTTATGAAATAATGACGACATAGTAAAATGAGAGCCATAATATATGTAAATATTATTCATGTGTGTATGTTTTCATGTGTGTATGCATATACTTGAAAAAAACTGTTCCTAATAATTAGATTGAATCACAGGCTCATATCTTCCCAAAGAAAACAATTTCAATAATAAAATTGTTATCAATAATTATTGGGAAAATGTTGGCATGCCATTTCCAGAACTACTGATTCTTTTAATGTGACATTGGCAATTTAAAAGCTATAATTTTGTGGCTTCTAAGAAGCCATTGAAATACTTGAAGAGAGGAGTCAGCAAAAAATCTTTCACAAGGAAGGTGAATCACTATTACTTCTCATAGCAGGGAAGCTGTTCTAAACTTCATTAGATTTTTCTGAGAAAGGCAGGAATCTCATGGCAGTTTTAGAATTAATTTTAATGCACACTAGAGAGCAACAAAAATATACATTCTTAGATTCTGAGTGAAGGAAAGGTTTTTTTTTTTTTTTTTTTTTTTAAGATGAAGTCTTGCTGTGTCACCCAGGCTGGAGTGCAGTGGCACAATCTCGGCTCACTGCAACCTCTGCCCCCTGGGTCCAAGCGATTCTCCTGCCTCAGCCTCCCGAGTAGCTGCAACTACAGATGTGTGTCACTACACTCGACTAATTTTTTGTGTTTTCAGTAGAGACGGGTCTCAAACTCCTGACCTTAAGTGATCCACCTACCTCGGCCTCCCAAAGTGTTGGGATTACAGGCATGAGTCACCACGCTCCGCTGAAAGGCAGAATTTTTAAAGAAGGATACAGACTTGAAACATGGAAAGTATTGGTTCAAATAACAGTTCCACCACTTATTAGTCTTGTGAATTGGATAGGGCGGTTAACTTTTCTCAATATTTTTCTAACTTTGAAGATACTAATATGACCACTCTAAAATGGCTATAATAAGGATTAAGTACAATAAAGTTGATGGGGCACCTGATGAAAAGCTGGGATCACAGTGCTAGCTGCTCTTTTCTCACCTTCAGATTGTATCAGAGAATGAAATAAGAACCTGCATTATGGTATTGCTCCATAGGGAGCAACCCAGCTTTCCCTCCGCATTTTAAATTTGAGCAAAATTCCAAGATCAAGAGCCTACCTTAAATATTCAAAAAATGTATCATAAATAATGAAAGTAAAATGAAATTGACTTGGGCTTCAATGAGCAAAGCTCCATGCCTTCCACAATAGTGTTAAATAGACGGATGTCTTTTTTCATGTCAACAAGAAACAGTTTTGAAAGTGGATAACTTATTCTAATATAATGAATTAAAAATTGAAGAAGCATCTGCACCTGTCATTTCATTGTCAATAGAAGGAAAAGTAGATTTTACAACACCAAAGTCAAAATTACTAGAGAAATGAAGAATATATCCTACACCAACACTAAATAACTCCATCCTGCAGGTTAATTCAATGTCTTATTTGGAATCATGTTTCATTGATAAAGTATCTTAGTGGACCCCTAAAGCAGTGCAAATTAAAACAAGATATTTCTCCTGGTATAGAAGATAAATGAATAGCACTAATAAAAATAATCCAAAATGAAACCATCTATGATGTCATGGTATAGATTCTGTGGAATTAAAAGTAAACTACATTTTGGGGTATGAACAAAACTGATTGTTTAGTTAAAAAAAGATAATATTTCAGTTCATAGTAACATATAAAGAAGGCCTTTGGGTGGCATTAATTGATCGAGAAGAGATAAAAAATCACTCTATTAAGTCTATTGCCAACTTTGTTCCAGAGTGAAGCATGGTACATCATTTGTAACAAATCTAGTGATGATGGCTTTCTAGGCATTTTACTGTTTACCACATAATATAAAGTAAATTCTAGAATGATTGGACTCATTTTAATAGCTATAATCTACCAAAAATTCAGTATAAAAGAGAAAATATTAAGGACCTAAGAGGTATTAATCCACGTAAACTAATTTACATAATAAAAAATAAAACGAGAAAAATTTAGGTAACAAGTCTTTCTTAAGTAAGGAAGGTTATATAAACTATTAGAAAATAACATATAATAAAAGATAAAACAGTAAGTTGAAGATTAAAAATAACTATTTCTTCAGTAAGCATTTGAAAAATATATTGTTTTACATATAACCTTTATATATACAGTTGAAATTGAATGTAATACATAAATGTGTGTATCCACACATGTATACTAAGGATTTTTAAAATGAAGATTTAAAAACATGCTTGTAAATAATTTATGAATCAAAATATGTCATATTGGAAAACGAAATAATTCTTAGAAATAAATAATAAACAAAACACTACGTATCAATTCTAGTAGAATTCTAGCCATTCTGGTAGCAATGCAACTGCTCTTGAAAGAGTAAAGTATATTCTGTAATTTTTTTTTATCAGAAAACAATAAAGTCTGAAAATAAACAAGCCCAGAAACCTACTCGAGCACAAAGAAATGAAATGGAGAATATAGGAGCAAGAAAATAAATAAAATATTTGCAGAAATTAGTAAAATAGAATATAAATCTACAATAGAAAGCATGGAAAGTCAGAAGTTGATTATTTGATAACTCTAACTCAAAATGCATATAAATTATTTTAAAATGAATGAATGAATAAATATAAAGAAGTAAGATAACACTATGGCAAATTTAATCAGAAATAAATTAAAAAGGGAAGAAGGCACAAATAAAAATTAAAAATAAAAATAGGAATGTGGTTAGGGATAAAACAAATTATAAAGTTAATTAGAAAATTTCAATCACAAAATTAATTGATAAACTTGAAAATTTGTATATATTAAACCATCTCTATAAAATTAACTATGTAACTTCTCACAATTGATTCATAAATATCTGAAGAACCCTACATTTTAAAATTTCAATCAGTAATTTAAAAATCTTATAATACCAGACTAAAAAAAGATAATTACATTCCAACTCTTCCTATGAAGCTAATGTAACCTAAACATATAAACGAGATAGGACTCATGTAAGAAAGGAGCATACAATTCAATTTTCCTCATTAACATAAATGTACTAATCCTAAACATTATATGATTAAACCAAGTACATTAACATATAAGACAAATCATCATGTACATAGCTAATTTTCTGCTGTTAAAAAGTGTCTGGATGAAAAACAGAATAAACATTAATCAAATTGATGTAATTCGCCACTTATGAATTAATATGATTATTTCAATAGTATGCAGAGTAGCTATAAGATGAAAATTAACACTCATTCATTGTAAAATTTAAAAATAATTAAGTGGCTAGAAGAGAACTTCCTCAACTTGAAAACGTGTTCTATATATTTGAAAACCTGTCCAACCCTGTAGAACATATATTTCTCTTAAGTTATCTGTAAAAATAATTATTTAACAGATCAAGGAAAAGACAAAGATGCCAACAATCACAGCTTCCTGAAACATGTTATGAAATCTCCCAACCAATGCAGTAACTTTGCCTTAAAGAATGAGGTGAGCTTTAAAAGAAATAAACGTAATGAAAATAGTTGAATATATAATTGTCTACAATGAAAATTCAAGAGAATCTATAGAAAATCTATATTTCATTAAAAGATGTAGACATAGTAATATATAAAGGTATAGATATAGGATTAATATATAAGAATGAACTGCATTTTTATGTACAATCAGGAGTTAGACAATTAAACTTTTTAAAATAACAATCATAATAGACATAAGTTACACGATGGCTAGGAACAAATTTAACCAGGATAATCCAAAATATTTATAGAAAAAAATTGAGCCCTTTTTTCTATGGCATTGTATAAAGCTAGGCATTTTTTTTCCAATAGAAAAAGACAGACAAGGAGGAAGAGAATGAGGGCAGTTGAGAGAGAGAGAGAGAGAAATTGGAAGATTTTGACCTCATGTTACTAAATGCAGAAGATTATTTAATATAGTATTATATCCACTGATAGTATAAAAAAGATAAATGATACATAGATGACTGATAGAGAGATAGAGACATGATAGATGATAGATAGATGATGATAGATAGATAGATAGACAACTTTCTTAACTTAATAAAAAACATTCACTGTAAACCTCAGAACATGATTACATGGATTTGCAAAGTTAAGGATTTGTCATAGCATGTTTTGGCAAAAATTTGAAGAGATGAGCAGTCACTTGTTATTGCACTTATTGATGGGATATATCTTTGAAAAAAAATTAGAGTTTATTTTGCAAATAAACATTGCCTGTTCCTTAGAATCCTGCAGCAATTTGACTTCTCTAGATATAGTTTCTATACAAACCATTACATATAACTCTCAAGGAATGTGCACATGAATGCTTATAGCAACACTATTTTACAGCAAAACTTGGAAATAGCCCAAATGCTCATCAGAAAGATTAGGAATACAGAATAGGCATGGAGTATATACGATATACTCATAGTGTAGATGAAACAACATGAATGTATAGTAGAAGCATAATATTGGAAAAATATTTAAGAGATACACATATACATACACATATATATGCTTTTTTGCATAAATCTCTAGTGTAAGAAAAACTTTTGAAATAACATACACATTTGTGTGGTAGCATTATGTTTTTTGACAAAGCAAAGCAATGATGAATGCACCCAAGGCAAGGGCAGTGTTTGCTGAGAAGCACTAAAGGTTGTCTCAGTGCTGTTTATGATATGCTTGTACTGAAGTAATACGTTGAAGACCTTGCCTTTCTCTTTTGTATCAACTGCTAGACAACATAATCACAAAGAAAGAAAGAATGTCAGGTTTAAAATACAACTAACTAGAAACATTAAACATGTAAATGTAATCATTAAAAAAGCTCAATGTATACATTAAACAGTAGATTAGATAGTGGTGAAGAAAGAATTATTGAAATTAATGATCACTGAATTGGAAGATATATTGTGGAGATTACAGAGAATTCAGCAAAGAGAAGAGAGCAAGTCGAAAAAAGCAAGATATGCAGAGGCACACTGCACGTGCTCTGAAAACACAAGCCATAATATTCAGGTCTTGTAAATCTAATAATATTTTTTATAATGTATATGTTTTCTAAAAATTATCTATTATGCTGTGGTTTCAAATTTGAGCAAAGTTGTTAAGTGAGTTATGTTTTTACATTTTCTACTATGATTAATACATTTCTATATGTATCTATTGTTTTCTTCATGGTTCCTGTATTTTTTTGTATGGTTGCTTCTTTCCAGAAACTTAAAGTTTGATTTTGCCAGTTTTTTCATTATTTTCCAACATTTTAATTAATGTTTTTTCCTTCATTTAAAAAAAGTTATTCTTACTTTTTCTGAATTCCTGTATTGAACACTTAACAAAATTATATATTTCTTCTTTGTTTCTAGGTGAACACCCTGAGGTAAATATATTTCCTCTCTAAGTACCATGTTAAATAAACTCCGTAAGTTTGCCTTTGGTTCATTTTCTGGTTAATTTTAAAAATTTGTCATTTTCATTATTATGTCCTGTTAAACTCATTAGTTATTTGGATTTTTTTTTTTAAATTTCCACTTTTGCTTGTTTATTTGCTTCACTACCATTTAGATTTAATTCTAAAAATGATTGGTTATAGTTAGAAAATATATTCTTTGTATATTCTTAGACATTTGTTACCATGCATTGAGACCTATGCAGGCTCAATTTTTCTAAATAGGTGCTTTAAAAATGTACATTATCACTTTGTTGAGTGCTGAATTATATAAGCAGGTAAGCCTTCATTGAAAAGGGTATAGTGAGTCCAAGCAAACTTTAAAAAAAAAAAATAAATCCACAACTTGACACCTCCATATCTCCAAAAAAAGACACAATCTTAATATTACCAAAACTATAGATTGCCTGGACAAAAATAACAATTAGACTGACAACATACTCTATAACTCAGCATCCTATTTTTTTATAACTTCATACATATGGCTTGGGTAACTTCACACTTCCTGAATATCAATATTCATATCCTTCAACAATTAAAAAATTGTCAGCCATTCTCTCCAAATATTGCTTGTCTTCCAGTCTCTCTACTTTATCTTTCTCAAATTAGGAATATGCTTTACTGTCTCATCCTGTCAGACATGTCTCTTTTCCCTTCTTTTACATATTTTCTTTTTTTTTTTTCTTTTTTTAAATTATACTTTAAATTCTAGGGTAATGTGCAACAACGTGCAGGTTTGTTACATAGGTATACACATGACACGTTAGTTTGCTGCACCCATCAACTCATCACTTACATTAGGTATTTCTCCCAATGCTATCTCTCCCCCAGCCCTCCAGTCCCTGACCAGCCCCACTGTGTCATGTTCCCTGCCCTGTGTCCATGTGTTCTCATTGTTCAGCTCCCACTTATGAGTGAGAACATGTGGTGTTTGGTTTTCTGTCCTTGTGATAGCTTGCTTAGAATGATGGTTTCCAGCTTCATCCATGTCCCTGCAAAGGACATGAACTCATCCTTTTTTATGGCTGCATAGTATTCTGTGGTGTGCCACATTTTCTTAATCCAGTCTGTCATTGATGGACATTTGGATTAGTTCCAAGTCTTTGCTATTGTGAATAGTGCCTCAATAAACGTACGTGTGCATGTATCTTTATCATAGAATGATTTATAATTGAGTATATGCCCAGTAATGGGATTGCTGGGTCAAATGGTATTTCTAGTTCTAGATCCTTGAGGAATCGCCACACTGTCTTCCATAATGATTGAACTAATTTACAATCCAACCAACAGTGTAAAAGTGTTTTTATTTTCCCACATCCTCTCCAACATCTGTTGTTTCCTGACTTTTTAATGATCACCATTCTAACTGGCATGAAATGGTATCTCATTTTGGTTTTGATTTGCATTTCTCTGATGGCCAGTGATGATGAGCATTTTTTCATATGTCTGTTGGCTGCATAAATGTCTTCTTTTGAGAACTATCTGGTCATATTCTTTTACATATTTTCTATCTTATATTACTGTGGTTCATTCCAGATAGTTCCTGCATCTCTATCTTACAATTTATTAACTCATCTTCAAGTTGTACATGATTTGCACTTTTAGGCTATTGGTTTTGACAGACATTTGGCTTCTGTTTAGTTCTTTTTTCAAATATGCCTGCCTCTTATTCACTGTTCATGTCTTTTTATCATTTCCTTTTGTAATGCCTTTAAACATTTCAGATGTTTTTGTAATTTTCACCTGCAGTTTGACTATCTTAAATTATCCAAAATCTAATCTGCTGTTACTTTGCCGCCTCACTCTTTACCCATGACATGCTGGCACTAGACCCATGTGCTGTGTGCTTGTGCATTTGATCATTTTTAATGAATGTATATTTTATACGCAGTAAAAGGAATAGAACTTACATAGTTTTCTGAGTTTCAGTAAATCAGGAAACCCGCAACCATCATTATTTAAGGAATTTTATTTACAAACAGCCCCAATTAACTGCTACCTAAAGGTAAGTACTGTTTCGATTTCTTTTACCATACATTAGTTTTGCCTGTATTTGAGATTTACATAAACATACATCTTAAGCATGTACTCTTTTGTATCTGCTTTGTTTCTGTTCAACATAACTTTTAGCTTCATTCATGTTGCTCCATGTGTCCATATTTTTTAACCTGAATTTCTATGTATTAATTCAGTTGTATGAGTACACTCCAATATGCTTATTCATAACATCCAGATTTGGCTAAAGTGAATAAACTGTGATGATCATTCTAATATAATCCTCTATGGACATTTGCTTTAATTCATTTTTGTAAACACCTATCAGCTGAATTTCTGGATATTTGTGTAGGCTTTTTAAATGTTATAAGAGATTGCCAAATTGTTTTCCCAAGTAGTTGCACTATATTCTATTTCACAGTCAATGTGCAGGAGTATCAGTTGCTCATGGTTCTCACCAGCATTTGATATTGTTTGGCAGATTTAATTTGCATCATTGTAATGCATGTGTCCATGTGATTTAATTCCTAATTTTGTATTATGAGCACATCTTTGAAAAAGATCTTATCGCGAAGAATCCTATGTTTGGTGTTGAATATTTCTTTCAGGTATCCCAGTGGCAAAACCAGCCTCCAACTATATTTTACCCAAATATCTGCTTGAAAGTGACTAAGCTGTACAGGTATTAAAAGCATGAACATCAAATTTCTGAGAAAGCGCATCATTTAAAGACTTTTACTGAAGAAGATTTTTCTTCCCAAATCCAGACTGAGATAGAAAAGACTCTGCATGATCTCCTTTTGCCAGTGGGTGGATTTATTTTTTCTAGTTCTCATTTATCATGTAGTAATGTACTCATTTTCAAATAACAGGAAAACTGGTCCAAAATGACCTAAATACAGAGAGGTTTATTTGTTCATTATGTCAAAAATTCAGAAGTTAGAATTCCAGGGTTGGCTGGTTGCATGTTTCATCTGCATGGCTAGCAGACACCTGTGGCTTCTCCAAGCATCACAAAAAACTGCAAGTTGGATGAAGAGGGTTGGGAAAATGACCCAAAAACATTACTCTTAGTAAGGTTGTGCTTTTTGTTCTTAAAGAGATATATACATACCTCACCCACAAAAACCTCCCTTGATAGATGTATATGACATAGTTACCTTTATTTGCAAGAAAAACTTGAGAAAAGTGGATTGTGATGGGAGTTACATTTCAATTTGTCTGCCATAGCCCAGAAAACAGGGTAACAGTTACCCGTGACCAATCTCAGTTCCTCCACATGGAACATGCTCACATCTTTAAGGAAGAAGTAATATCAAAATTCACCTAGATTACCTTTAGTTTGTAATCTATTATCTGTGATGTGAGCTAGTCTCAAGTTCAATGATAACCTATATGTCTCTGCAGTGTTGGAGCACACACAGAAGAGTTACAACAAAATTCCCCTTAAGAATAAAAAATGTAAAACAGGCATCCCTGGCACATGATAATCCTGATGGTCAGGAAGAGAAAAACTCTAACCCCAACAGGAGATCCAATGCTTTGTTATTACCATGGGATCCTTAGGGAGTCACTTCACCAGCCAGAAATCTCTGTGTCTGGAGGCACTTTCTGCCTGAGTATTAGTTGCTGGGCTCATTCCACCCACTCAGACTGGCAGCTGCGTTCAGCTCACGCTACTGTCCTGGATCCCACACCTGCCAAGGGCAAGCAAGGTGTAGAGCAGCAAGGGGTGTGTGGGCGACTGAGCATGGGGTCTGTCCACTGCAGACAGCCAGGCACGCTAACTGCTCTGGTGGGGCAGGCAGCTGCAGGTGCCAGCTGTATGTGAGGCTGCAGCAGGACCAGATGTGCTGCACGTGGCTTCCGCTGCAGCCCTCTGCCTCTGGATGAGGGGAAGGCAATTGTACCCGGAAGCTTGGAGATGCCAGGAGCCACAGAATCCCAAAGAGGGTGACATAGCCCTAGCTCAGGGAACCCCTAGGTCTGGGATCCCTGAAAGACTACAGCTCTTCTGACCTTCTCATCACCCACAATGTGGCAAGTGGCAGGGGCATGTTTCAGCCCTGTTTGTGTCACAGCTTTTACATTCCCGCCATTTGGAGATTCCTAAGTTCTTTTCCCACGTCCAGAAAAAGTGAGCTATGTGGACAACTAGAGGGTGAGCAAGGTGGAGAGGAGCTTCGCTGAGCAACAGAACAGCTCTCAGGGGACCACAAGTGGATAGCAGTTTTCCACAGGCAGGTGGTCCCAATGAGGGTCCAGCTCTCAGCAGAGAGGAGAACTCGAGTGAGTAGCTCCTATCTGCAGGGAGGTCATCTCACAGAGTCAAGGAGACCTGAAGTGGGTAGCTCCTTTCTGCAGTTGGTAGTCCTGACATCTGTCTGAGTCTGACTGAGTCCAGGGTTTTTATGGGCTCAGAAGGAGGAAAGTATATGCTGATTGTCCATGGGCAGGCCCAGAAAAAGCACCACAAGTTCTCAGTCTGGACTGCAGAATCTACTCATAACTGGCAGCATGACCCCCCGGTCTTCAGGCTGTCACTGACTTGAAGGTGGGGTTTTACCAGGGACCTGTCCCTTTCCACCCAGGAGTCTGTCTACTTCCTGCCACCATCAACATGCCATCTATGGTGCCCAGGTAGTTTGTGCCAAGGGGCACCTGCCGGCCTGAACTGAACCGCTCTCACTCCCCCTCAGCCTCCCTCCTGTGCTTGCTGGCACCCAAAGTCTGGAGAGGGCTGAGGCAGCAGGCAGTTGGCATGTCAGTGCCACCCCAAACATGTGCACAACCAGCTGGGTAGTGACAGCACCCAAGTTTGGCCTTAACTTTGCTCCAGAGCAGGTGCTAAGAGTGAGGAGGAGTGGGAGCAGACATTTCTGAGCCTGCCTGGGCAGGGGGATTCCTGGACTCCCGAGAATGCAGGGATGCCTGGGTGCAAAACCATGGCTGGGTGGAGGCAGCTGCACCTGGGAGTGCAGGGCTCCTCACCTGCCAACTCAGAAGAGGGCGGGGATCCCTCCTGTCCCTGGCCCCTGCCTGCTCCGCGGAGTGCACAGTCCCAGCCATGCCTCTGCCGCTGCAGCTGGCTGGCATCCCCACTGTGGCTGCTCCAGATGGGCTGCTGACGCCATCAGTACCTATTCTGGTAGACCCAGGCTCTGTGCTCTGAGAGGAGCTCCCTTATCCACTATCAACCATAACTACACCTTCACTGAGCTCTAGGGCAAAATACCCTGTATGAGCTGTTCAGTTTCCACACCACTGAAGCCACACTGTGTGCGTGGCTTCATTGACAATCAGATTTCTTCAAATTTGAATCATCATTGAAGGCAGGTCTTATGTTTTTAATCCCCTGATTCATTTTTATAAGAATTTGCCAACGTCTAATCTATTTGCTTCTTGTCAATTTCATGTGTGAACTACTAGGACTAAGACCACAGAGAGGCCTAGCTATTTGTTCCTTTGCTACCTCAATTTCCCAGGGATGGGTGTTTCAAGATGAAGGAAATATTAGCAAGAGAACACATCATTCCTCTACTGCTTTCTGTAAGACAGACACTTTCTCTCCCGCTGATATTTTTGAGGCTGCTTTTTAGAATACATCAAACTTAGCCTTTCTCTCCCTGTGTGTTTGATCGGTGTTCACAAGTATCAAAAGCTTTCGTTCATTTTTTCTCTCATTTTATACTCAAATAAACATCTGCGGTAGACAGTTCTGGCATTATTTGTGCAAGTAACAGCTAAAGACTTCAAGGCTGGAGGTATTTAACTCATGCCGCAAGGCAGCACAGCTGGGTGTGTGCTGGCCCTGGTGCAAAACCACTGGTGTTTTGATTCGTAGTCCAGAATTGGTGTACTGCATCGTGAAGAGTACTAATACTATAGCTTAATGATGTTCGTCACAACTTCCTGTTAGTAGCATATTAAATGTACACATTGAAAACTATCCCAGGCCGGGCGCAGTGGCTCAAGCCTGTAATCCCAGCACTTTGGGAGGCCGAGACGGGTGGATCACGAGGTCAGGAGATCGAGACCACCCTGGCTAACATGGTGAAACCCCATCTCTACTAAAAAATACAAAAGGCGAGCCGGGCGAGGTGGCAGGCGCCTGTAGTCCCGGCTACTCAGGAGGCTGAGGCAGGAAAATGGCGTAAACCCGGGAGGCGGAGCTTGCAGTGAGCTGAGATCCGGCCACTGCACTCCAGCCTCGATGGCAGAACGAGACTCCGTCTCAAAAAAAAAAAAAAAAAACTATCCCTACCACATCTGGCCCCGTGATGTAATGGTTAGCACTCTGGACTCTGAAAATTATCCTTAACAAGTAATAGATGTCTCCATTCCTTGGGCTAATAGGCCATGGAGTTCACCCAGTGCAGATTTGAACTGCAGGAAGCACCCTGAAATAATAACTCTCTTCTCTGAACAGGTAAGTTTCAATATGAATGAGTAACATCCGAGAGAAGCAGGAGCAATCCTGTTGCCACTGGGTCTCAATCATTAGTTTGCATCAGAATTGCCTGCAATGCTCTTGAAACCACAGTCTGCTGTGCCCCATCCCCAGAGTTTCTGAGGCAGTAGATCTAGGTTAGCACTTCAAAATGTGGATGTCTAGCAATTCCCAGATAGTGTTTATCTGTCAATCCCAGGACCACATTCTGAGAGCCACCTGTGATAGCTAATTTCATATGTCAACTTGAGTGGGCCATGGAGTGCTCAAATATTTTGTGAAACACTAATCTGGATGTTTTTCTGGGGATGTTCTTGGATGAGTAGACTGAATAAAGCAGATTGCCTTCCTTAATGTAAGAAGGCCTAATCCAGTCAGGTAAAAGCCCCGAGTAGAACAAAAAGATCAACTCTGCCTAAGTAAGAGAAAATTCCTCCTGTTTGAGTACCTTGAAGCCGGGATATCAGCTTCTTCCTGCCTTCAGACTAGAACTGAAACATCAGCTCTTCCTTGGACTGAAACTCACAGCATGTTCCACAATGGGCATGTCTATGTAAACCCACTCCCAAAGGCCGAGGAAGCTGAGAGGCTAAAGACAGAGTCTGACATATCGAGTTTCTCAGAAACACTCAACAGGGACTTACAAACAGAACCATGCACTGGACGGCCACCAAGATGAGATGGTGGATTCTATGGAGTTATCCCCAAGACCAAGGGCTTATGCACCATGGAGACAGAATGTCCATGCTTCAGAAGGGATGTGTAGGACAACTGCTTAAGGGCAAGATTTATGGTAAGCACATGTTTACACAAGGAACAGTAGGTAACACAGAAATCTTAGAGGCATTCCCGAAACCAGAGTTAGTCAGAAGTCAACATGTTGGATGAGCATCCAGGACAGCATTACTTTAGCCTCCACACAGCATCAGCTTTCCTGGGTCTCCAGCTTGCCAGGGCAGCCTGCAGATCTTGGACTTGCCATGCTCCGTAATCCTGTGAGCCAATTCCTATGATCTCTCTTGCTACATATATGTATATAAACACACATCCTATATCCATATAAACACACACACACTTGTATGATATATGCATATCCTATAAGTTCTGCTTCTTTGGAGAACCCTTACTTATACACCACCACTGCAGGAACTTCACCAGGTGATAATGAATGTTGGAAATCTGATGGCTGATGTTCTAAAGAAGCATCACCACTGGATAAAATAATAATTACAATAATAATAATGAAGCCAAGTTAGCAACAGAGCCAAGGCTGAGAAATCCATACGCTTTCCATTTATAAGCAAATGGTAAATTTTTTCTCCTTTAGCTCTTGGTAAAGTAATCAAAATGACCATTCACAAAATGTATTTGTCTCCCCAGCTGTATTTGAGGAATTTTTTTTTTTTTTTTTTTGTCAGAGAATGAATTTCTCTCTTTACACAGGCCTCTTCCCAGTTCCAACCCTCGAATCTTTGAAAAGCATATTGATTACACAGCAAGCAGCTGCAAGCCCAGATTTCCCCACCCGCCTCTCTAGGGATCCAATCCTCTCACGCTGTGCTGCACCTCAGCCTCCCCCTCCCCGTGGCTCTGGCCATGTCAGCCACGTTATGGGTTTTGTATGTCTCCCTCTGAGAAACGAAGGGCAGAATCCATGCTTCTTCATATTTGTGCCCCACTGGCTCTCCACGTGACAATTATTCCTGGTAGATAGCTTGTGAGCAGTGGATACAAGAGAATAGATGTTGGGTGAAGAGCAGAAGCGCCCCAATAACTGATCATGCTAAACTTAGTGAGTGAACAAGTAAAAGTCTGAACACAAGAACAAATTAGTGAGTAAACCAGGACGATGGAAGTGTTACTGTTTAAATTTAAAATTTAAACCAAGGGAATCATGATGGAATCATGTTTATAATCCTGAGTTTTAGATTAGTCTAAGTGAGAACTTAGAAAAGTTGCATAAACTCTTTCAACCTCAGTGTCCTCAAATATAAAGTTAAGGTCATACCAGCGCTTCCCTTGTAGAAATAGTGTATGTGAGGGGAGGTAAAACACATAAATCCCTGGGACTAGAATCTAACCAAATTTTAAATATTAGCAAGTGTTATTTTATTATTTTGTGTATTTTTTGTGACCTGTAAATTGCTTTGAAAGCCTCTTCTGAGATATAAACTTTCCTTCATACTCTGATCAACAATTAGGTTAGAAGTTTAAAGTAGCAAAATGTATTGTCAGAAGGTGAGACTGTCTTAATGAATTCAGAATATGTTAACTTCTGTGGTAGGTATGCCTGGGCTTTGGAATAAATTTAACATTATCATAGCCAAATATTTTTATAGCTTATAATCCCCTCTTTCTTCCTATGTGCAAAACATTCAGTATTAGGTGGGGATATGACGGGTGGAAACTTTTGGGATGACTGTGAAAAATGCAGTTCTCAACATATGCTACAGATGAGTTAATAAATTTTGTTAAGCCTCGTCAATTGTAAAGACCCCTGCATCCCACAAAACAGGGAATATTAAACAATGTCACTGCAAGCATCATTTTGAAGATCTTCTCCTTGGCATCTGTGTATCTCCAAGTCAGTGGACAGACCATGGAGAGTAAAGGCCTGGGCATAGCATGGAACTTTAGCTTCCATGCATCCTGATTTCCACCTGGCTGATCAGGAGTCATCCAATCAATTTCATCTCTCCCATATGGCCCAGTGCTTGTCAAAGAGATGTTTCATGATGTAGAATTTCTAATGACCATTCAAGTACCTCACAAAAACCCAGACATCTAGTGAGTCATTTGGTCTGTATAGAAGATTCCTCTATATCACTGAGGAAGCTCAAGATGCTGTGGTTTATTCAGAGGAATAAACAAACACTTGATAAAACAGAAATAGTTCAGAAGAAAAAGGTAAGCACCAGACTTGAATGTTAAGGTTGCGCCCTAGGGACAAGTTGCAGGCATTCAGTGGTAGATTCTGACACTGGGGACAGATAATGAGATTTTTATGTAGTCCTGGGATACATACACTTATTCTTAGCTCCTAGACCAAGCACTGAGAAATACAGGAGTGAATTTTGAGAAACACAGAAGTGCATTTAACTCTGAATTCCACCCGAAGTGCCATTACTTCATGCCCCTAAAGCCTCATCTCAGCTAAGGGCACTCCATAATGGCAATTAAACATTTGAACATGAACCTTTACTTACTTATCATAAAAATAAACCAAAATGGAAAGTAAGAAAAACACTTTTAAGGCAATGCACTCAGTATCAGTAATACCACTGCAATACTGATATAAAATGAAGCTCAATCAATCCACTTCATACTCTCCAAACTCTGGAAGTCTGCACCTGCCATGCTCTTACGCCTAGAACACTGCAGAGCATTCCACCACCACTGCTAATATGCTAAAACCTGTTCATCCATCTCATCTTAGGTTATTTCATTCCACCATGGAAAGCCTTATTTGACTTTCAAAAGGTATCAGCTGCCTCTTTATGTTAATCTTCTATTTTCTCTACATCACACAGTGTTTTACTTTCCTGTGCACTCATTTGTATCTCTGAGAGGGCTGGAAGTTCCTGGAGGACAATGCTCATGTCTTGGTCCCTGTTAGTCTCCAGTTGAATGATGTGCCTGGCAAATAGTAGATTTTTCAATAAGTATTTCTTGACTGGTTGACTGAGTGAATGTCTAACAAACATTTTAGAGAATTACATTGTACTGAACCATATGCTTAATACTGACATGAAAGGTATCTGCTGAGTTTATTTGAAAGTGCTAACTCCTGAATGGCAACTGGTATCTTAAGGTCAGCTGGCTTAGTGAGTTCATTGAAATGTATCTACAGCTTCATCAAAATAGTTCTATGTCTCAGAAATTTGCGGCAATGGGTATGTACAGCCACAATATAGAGTAGAATCTTCATTGTCAAATAGTCTTTTTGACCCTAGGCCCTTCCTCTGGGTAGACAGGACACCCTTTTTTATGTGCAAGCATATAGGTAAATAAAATGTAAACCTTGTTCACACACATGAGGTACAGAAAGATCTGATTTCCCCAAGCTTACACTAGAATTAGAAAAAACAAACAAACAAGAATTCGAGAGGTGAAGTGACATAAATCATTAATAAATTAGTAGCTTTAAAACAGAAAACAGCTGGTTGAATGTTTCTAAAAGTTCTAAATGAAAGCAATTAAATCAGAGTAATGACTGAAGGAAAAAATTAGATGGTTTGAAGTTGTAGCAGATGAGTGCAAAACTTTCAGAATGTGGCTTTTACATTCCTTTCATATGTTTCTTTAAAATGTCCTCTTTCTGAGGAATGAGGCTACAGAAATATAAAGTATTTATTGGACTTTACTCTTTTGTGAGAACTTCCTTCCACAAAAAAAATTTATTAAATCGGACTAAAAATGAAGAGCTTTATATTAGTCACTGATTTTCATCCCTAACAACTGCTTTTCCTTGATAACTTGAAAATAAAATGCCCACATAGAATGTTTCAATTGGCTAGAATTTGGAAGCTTTGACACTTCCTATTTTAGCAAGTGTTAGTGAAAACTCAGAAATAAATTTCGTGCAAATGAAATGTACAAGAGAAACACATCCATTTCTCCTTATTCTCCTGAATTCTCCCACAATGTATAGGTAGAATTTTAGTGAGTTCCCTGCAGGACTGAACCTTTGTGTCATGACAAAATTTATATATTTAAATCCTAACCCCAGTGTGATGGTATTGGGAGGTGGGACCTGTGGGAAGTGATTTGTTCATAGGATGGAGCCCACGTGAATGGGATTAGCATCTGTGTAAAAAAAATCCCAGAGAGCTCATTCCCTGCTTCTGCATGTGGGGATACAGCTAAAAGGAACTGTCTGGGAGCCAAGAACACGGCCTCACAAGACACCAAATTTGCTGGTGACTTTACTTTTGATTTCCCAACCTCCCAAACTGTGAGAAACATATTCCTGTTGTTTCTAAGCCACCCAGTCTATGGTATTTTGTTACAGCAGCCTGTTCATATTGGAACAAACCTGTGCCTTTTATTTTCACATGTGAATGAACTTCTTTTGACCGACTTTCAGAGTATGTAGATCTGACCTAATCCCTAATAAGTACAAAAAATATCCAATGTTTTGTTATAAAAATACTACTGACTGGGCACGGTGGCTCATGCCTGTAATCCCATCACTTTGGGAGGCTGAGGTGGGTCGATCACCTGGGGTCAGGATTTCGAGACCAGCCTGGCCAACAAGGTAAAACCCCCATCCCTACGAAAAATACAAAAATTAGCCGGGCATGGTAGCGGGTGCCTGTAATCTCAGCTACTCAGGAGGCTGAAGCAGGACAATTGCTGGAACCTGGGAGGTGGAGGTTGCAGTGAGCCTAGATCATGCCACTGTACTCCAACCCCAGGCCAACAACAGTGACACTCCGTTTTTAAAAAAAAATACTAAAGTTTAGACGGTATGTCTAATTGTTACTAATTTTAGCTATGGATCAAACCAGATTATCCGAAGCATGTATATTTCAACCGTTTGTAATAACTCATAATGAATTAAGTATCAGTGGTATGATACAGGCCTTTAAAGAAAATCATCATTAAATAAAAAATAACTTTCACATTTTATTATTTAAGAACGCATCAGGTGCATTAAGGGCATCTCCTCCTGAATCCCACAGGCCATAGTCCTTCCCCGGCTCCATGCTCTTTAAAGTGAATGAAGGGAAAAATGCATTTTCATTCCTCAGTTTCTGAAATCACTGTATATTTTATCGAATAGATTCCATATTGTAAGTTGTCTAGTAATGTAATAGACTGGGGCAGTGATTCTTAAATTGTAGTATATACAAGAATCACCTGGATATCTTGTAAACTGTTGATTTCCAACCCTTGTCCTCAAAATTGCTTATCCCAGCAAAATCCATCAAAGGAATTTACATTGCTAATTGGCTGGCACTGAAGGTGATTCTGACATAAGTTGTATTTCGCCTTTGATTCTACATTCCCATCCCATACTACAATGCTTTTGACAAGCTTGAAAGAGGATGTTATTTAAAGTTGACTTTATATTCCTTAATTTCTTGACATCAATCTTAAAATGTGTTTCTGGGGCCTCATTACATTTTTTTAAAGTGTGTACCTATTCTTGTTTTAATATTTTTAGTATGAAATAACTCTATAGGGCTTTATTTGCCAACAATATCCTATTGTTTGCCAGTATAAACATTGTAGGCAGATATAGCTCCTACACGTATTCATAAATATTCCATGTATTTAACAAAGTTTTTAAAATCTAAGTATCTAATATCACATGTCTTTCACTTTGGCTCCATACCTATAGGCAATCAGTCATGCAGTGCATTAGCTACTGTGTAGCCCTACTTTTCTTTCTGAGCAATTCCATTTCCTTTTCATCATCATTGCTCATTTCCCACATTTCTGACCATGATATTTTCTATACTTACTGCATCAATTACAAAAACCTGTAATTGTTAGCTTATAGCTTATTTTTGTCCCAAAATTGCATTTTAAAATTTAAAATATGAAAATATTTTCACCCATTAACTCAATGTTTCTTTCTTTCTTTTTGTGTGTGTGTGTGTTTTGTTTGTTTGTTTGTTTGTTTGATGGAGTTTCGCTCTGCCACTCAGGTTGGAATGCAGTGGTGCGATCTCGGCTCACTGCAACCTCCGCCTCCCAGGTTCAAGCGATTCTCCTGCCTCAGCCTCCTGAATAGCTGGGATTACAGGCACTGGCCACCAAGCCTAGCTAATTTTTGTACTTTTATTAGAGACAGGGTTTCATCATGTTGGTCAGGCTGATCTCGAGCCTCTGACCTGGTGATCCGCAATCCTCAGCCTCCGAAAGTGTTGGGATTACAGGCGTGAGCCACCATGCCTGGTCGACTCAATGTTTCAAATCACTTAATCAGAAATGAGCACCCCTTGTTATTTTATTTAGCCATGGAATAGTGATCCTTGTAGCAATTCAAGAATTTATAAAACAAGCATATTTTGGTTAAATGCAATATCCCCAAACTGCCAAGCCAGTCCACAGCTAATTATCCTAGCCTGCCTATCATATCTGTATTTTAAATGCAATATCCCCAAACTGACAAGCCAGTCCACAGCTAATTATCCTAGCCTGCCTATCATATCTGTATTTTACCTACAGATTTAAAATAAATGTATACCAATTCGAATAATAGAGTTAAAATAAGAAAAAATAAACAAACCTATTACAGCATACTGAATTTCCCCAAAAAACAAATTAAAAATCAATAATCATAAATGCAAAATATTTTATGGCATTAAATAAAAAACTTATCTGGTTTGTTAAAACTCTTCATCACTTAATATTATCTTATTTCCCCTACCCAGGGAAGCATTAGGCTTAAATTATCATTTCTAGTGCAATATTCTTTACATGGTAGAAAAACCAAAAACAATGTTCATTTCACCAGAATGAATACAAAATAACTAAAAAATTATCTATCACACTTCTTCTACTCCTTTTTCCCTTCGTTGTCAACTCCAGAGTTGAAAGAATAGAGAGAAGGTAGGTGTTGTTTTCCTGAACCACATTAAAATAAATAAATAAATAAATAAATACCAAGGAACCTGTGATTATTTTACATAAATAACAAATAAGAAACAGTGTTAATAGGCATTGTATATTCAATAGTGATCGTTTTAAGAATACATGAATAAATGCTTGTAAATCTATTTGTAAAAAAATACAAAAAGACTTCTTCTAGCCATGTTTTTTTTTTTTTTTTTTTTTTTTTTTTTTGAGACGGAGTCTTGCTCTGCCACCCAGGCTGGAGTGCAGTGGCCGGATCTCAGCTCACTGCAAGCTCCGCCTCCCGGGTTTACGCCATTCTCCTGCCTCAGCCTCCCGAGTAGCTGGGACTACAGGCGCCCGCCTCGTCGCCCGGCTAGTTTTTTGTATTTTTTAAGTAGAGACAGGGTTTCACCGTATTAGCCAGGATGGTCTCGATCTCCTGACCTCGTGATCCGCCCGTCTCGGCCTCCCAAAGTGCTGGGATTACAGGCTTGAGCCACCGTGCCCGGCCGCCATGTTTTATCTTATATCAGCGGATGGGTCATCTGCCTGCTATTCCATTTTCTCTAATTCCTTTCCCTAAAGCTGAGTTCTGAAAATGATTATAAGGGTTTGAATTGTAGTAAAGTATACTCACCTGTAATTACTATCTTTAGACTTGAAGTTTTTGTGGATGTTTCAGTTTGTGTGTCACCACAGGTTGAAAGCAGACAACACAAAAGGGTTTTTGAATGAAGGCATGAGAAACCCTACAGAATCTTTTTCCCAGACAAATGATCATAACTGATAAAAATTATTTTTTTAAAAAAAGAACTATTTAAAGTCTCTAGAAACTGTCTTATGAGTAAGTAGGAACGGAGAACAAGAAAACTTAAGGAATCTACCAAATCTTAGTATGAACAGGGAAAGTCAGTGGTCAGTGGCATTTGAAACATAGCTTGTTCTGTCTTCCTGCCTTGTGGCTCAGAATGACGGAAGCTTGAATCCTAGTGGTTATGGCCAAGAACACAGGATTCCCTTTCCCTCTACCTTTTATTCAAAAATTAAGGCATCTCTGCATGAAGAGCAGAATACCATCATTTCTCATCCTCCACCCCTGCTTTGTTTTGCGTAAGCTCTATTCCAGACAAGAGTGGCTAAGACGCACAGGACTTTCTTCTTCCATCCAGGCCTCATTTAGAGAGAAGACGCCCTAACAAAGGAATAGCAGGCCAGGAACACTGAACCCCTATCAGTCTCATCCCAGATGACTTGTAAGTTGTCTGTTCCATGCTGGTCAGGCAGCCCAAGAAGACTAGAAGTGATCACCACTTGTCATTACCCTATTCATAAAGCAAGGAAGTAACTCGAATAAGAAAAGCATCTCATCCCTACCCATGCTTTGGAGCAGGGTTTGGAGCTGCTTTGTGGAAGGAGAGGAACAACATAAGAGCAGAGAGCTCCGTGGGCATCCTTGCCTCTGTTTGGAACAGATTGTGAAGAAGTTCGATCCTAAAGGTGCTTTCAAAAACAGTGGAGGTTTTAGTAGTAAACAATAAAGAGGAAGCAACAAGCTAAACATTGGACTAGCTAGAAGTTTATCAGAGAAAATCAGGAAAGAGAAAGATGAGAAGAGTCCACCTAGCATGTCAGTGAAAGCCTCAAAGACCAATCTTAAATTCTATAAAAGGGTCCAACATCAATTATACCAGAAGTGGAACAATTTATGCTCCACCCAGGCCTTGTTAAAAGCAATAGAATCAGCTGGCAATTAGTGGAGCCTAACTTCTGAGTGTGATATCAGAAGATGCTGGCAGCATAACTGAGATATCAAGGAAAGCAACTCTTTGAATCCACTCTTCCATAATGAAAGCCCACATGCCAAAGGCTGACCCATCTGAGGACAAACATTAGATATTTCAAACTGTGATTGAAATATCCTTCACTAGAAGACACTTACAGGCTTTTATTATAAGCCCCAGCCTGTGCTCCACACAAGGTTATCGCACAGATAACTTTTCTATACTAGCACTCTTGTTTCTATTCTTTCTTGCTTGGGCTCACACAATCATATTAACTCCTATTTAGCAGGTCCAATTAATATAGCTTTAAAGGCAGATTTCCATGTTTCTGTTTTATAACACTACATAGAGGAAATGTCCCCTAGTCAGACACACTAATTATCTCCATAATACATTTAGGTAAATTAAATAAAACTAGTTTACACATTCAAACACCAGTTTTTCTCTAAACTTATTTTTTTTTTCTATTTTACATTTTCTTATACACCCAGTAATGCAACTCTCTAGGAGAAGAATCAATCATACCTGAATTTCGTTTGTAACCTTTACTTTCAGAAACTGACTACAGCATATCTGCTATTTTAAACCATGGGGAACCTCATGGCCACTTGTAAATCAAGCTTCCCCCATCTCCTTCCCTTTCATTACTTCTCTTCTCAAAGCACAGATTTCAATGAGCCAGGGTCATGCTAGTGACTCCCACATCTGACACCAACTATTCTGACACCACCCTAACTGAGGTAGCACAATTCAATTCTGGGATGAATCACCCAGAGTTAGCACAGACTCAAGAAGTTAAAGGGCACAGTCCACAAGATTGTCTTCAGTTCATATCAACTGGCTACAAATCGAGAATATTTCCACCACCCTCCTCAGGTCGGATAATTTCACTAGAACCACTCATAAGACTGATGAAAACACTACACTTAGCATTACAATTTTATTATAAAGGACTCCACTCAGAAATAGCAAAACAAAGAGATACAGAGGGTGAGGTTCCCAGGTGTCTGGAATACAGAATTTACATGCTTTCTTAGGTTGCATCATTCTCCTTGCATGTCAGTGTGTTCACCAATCAGGAAACTCCACTAAGCATTAGTGTTCAGAGTTTTTGTTGAAATTTAATTACATAGGCATGGTCAATGTAATCCATTGGTCACATAATTTAACTCAATGTACTGCCTCCCTCCCTTCCACAGAGGTTAAGGGTAAGGCTGATATTGTTTGCACAAACCTGCAAGCCTTTAATCATATGAGTGGCCTTTCTGACATTAGTAGCCCCAATCTTAAAAGCTATTTAAGGTCTTACCATGAGTCACCTCATAAGTACAATTTCAGGTGTATTTCAAGGGGACATTGAATAACCAAGATACTTCCATCATTGGAAAGTTATAAGAGTTTTTAGAATTTTCATGGTAAGAAAGTGAAAGAAAGGCCAGACAACTTTTAAATTATACAACAAGAACTTCAAAGTTGAAAAGTTTATATTTAAAAAAAAAGAACTGATTTGAATAACCAGAACCACCTTCTTAAAACACTGAGAAAAGTAAACACACACACATACAGAAAGCAGAAAAGGGTAATAAAGATTAGAGTAGAAAGTAATAAAATAAACACTGGGAAAATAAGACAGATAATTAATGATATCAAGATTTGGTTCTTGGAACAGACCAAAATATTGACAAACCATTAGTTATATTAGTAAAGAAAAAAAAAAAAAAAAACAGAGACAGGATGCAACTTAATATCAAGAGTGGAAGTAGAGGAGACATGGTTACCAATGTTGTAGAATAATGAAGAGGCTTATAAGAAAACACTAAAAACAACTTATGCCAAAAAATTTGGTCACTTAGACAAAATGAACAAATTCTGAGAAAGTACCAAAACTGACTCACAAAATTATATCAAATGAGAATAGATCTATAACAAGAAACTGAATTAAAAATTTAAACATTTCTTAAAAAAAAAAAAAAAACTCAGTCCTAGCTGGAGAAGGTTAGTTACGCCTGTAATCCCAGCACTTTAGATGACCGAGGAGGGTGGATTATGATGTCAAAAGATCGAGATTATCCTGACCAAGATGGTAAAACTCCATCTCTACTAAAAATGCAAAAATTAGCCGGGCATGGTGGTATGCACTTGTAGTCCCAGCTATTCATGAGGCTGAGACAGGAGAATGGCTTGAATCCAGGAGGCAGAGGTTGCAGTGAGCCGAGATTGTACCACTACATACCAGCCTGGGCGACAGAAACAAACAAAACCAAAAACAAACAAAAAAAAAAACAACAAACAAGCAAACAAAAAATCTCGGTTCCAAATTGCTTGATGATTTCTACAAAACATTTAAATACTAAATATAAATTCTTCACTAACTTTTACAAAAATATTAGGAGAGAGCACTTTCCAAGTAATTCTATGAGGCAGGTATTATGCTGTATCAAAACCAGAAAAAGATAGGGAAAATAAAACTAGAGACGAATATCTCTTACAAAAATATATGTAAAAAGTGTCAGGAAAATACTAGCAACTGAATCCAGAAACATAAAAAGATTATACACAAAGATCAAGGGCAATTTCTTCCAAGGATGCAAGAGTGCCATAATATCTTAAAGTTAATTGATGTAACACACACTATCTCAAAAGACACAGAAAAAGTCATTTGACAACAATTCACACTTCATTTATATCAATTATATAAAATGTCCAGAACAAGCAAATCTATAGAGGCAGAATTTTTATCAGTAGTTGCCTAGAGTTGAGGGTGGGGGTGGCTGTAAAAGTAGAGTGACTGCGGCCAGGCACAGTGGCTCACGCCTGTAATCTCAGCACTTTGGGAGGCTGAGATGGACAGACCACAAGGTCAGGAGTTCGAGACCAGCCTGGCCAATATGGTGAAACCCCGTCTCCACTAAAATTACAAAAATTAGCTGGGTGTGGTGGCGGACACCTGTAGCCCCAGCTACTTGGGAGGCTGAGGCAGGAGAATCACCTGAACCTGGGAGGCAGAGGTTGCAGTGAGCTAAGATCACGCTACTGCACTCCAGCCTGGGCGACAGAGTGAGACACTGTCTCAGATAAAAAAAAAAAAAAAGAAAAGAAAAGAAAAAAAAATTTACAAATAGAGTGACTGTTAAGGTGGGATGGAGTTTCTTTTACAGGGACTGCTGGTAAAATGCTCTAAAATTGATGGTGGTAATGGCTGTGCAACATTGGTTATATATTAAGACACAATGAATTGTACACTAAGCGGCTAAATTGTATGATATATTCATTATATTACCATAAAGCTTTTAGAGAGAAAAACTGCAGAAGTGCAAACATAAAGTCAAGTGGAAATGACACTCCAAAGTATATGAATAGAATAAAAGGAAAGAAAAATATACAAGTATATATAGTAATGAGACCTACTTACTGAGATGCATAGAATTATATGATCTATTTCAGTCACCATATTAAATCTGGCATAACACAGAAGACATGTAAGAAAACTAATAAATCTCTTAGATTCTCATTTGAGCAGACCCCCAAATGAGATGTTTTTTATGTCCCAATTTTAAAGGTTATTTTGCTCTGGAGGATTTAGGATCTATTTTTTTCATTAGTTTTTAGAAGAAAAAATCATTTACTTAAATCAGAACTGGCTTTATTTTAATAACCACAAATTTTATGCAGTCATGTTAATATGTGAGAAAATATATATTTAAACCTAAATATTTCACCCAGGAAATATTATAAATTATGGTATTTTTACCTTTGGCTTTACAACAATTAAAACAAAAAAAGACCTGAATGTTTATTGAAATAAATACTAAATATATTGTTAAGAAAAAAAAATCTCAGCAGAGTCCTACTTTGTGTTATATTAATGTTACAACTACTACTTTTTCCTTTTTAATGTTCAATAAAATGAATTATCATCAGAAATCTAAGAATAATTATCTAAAACTGCACTGCTTTCTCACAATGTGCAATTCATACAAATACGAAGAAAAAAATAGCTTACACTCATACACCAAAAAGTTAGTATCCTCTAGACACTTTCATCTCATATACAATACATATTTTTGCTGTTGTGTACTTATTATCCTGAAAAATAAGTCTCTAGAACTTAACAAATAGAAAGTAGTCAGTAAAACGTAACTTCATTGTAATTAGATTTGCAGTAATAAAGTAGTATGGAGTTTACTAAATTTAAAGAAAGTGAACATATTATATGATGCACTGTACTAATTAGGTTTGTTTTTATTTATATTTTTTGAATTATGCATTTACTACAATTCTGCAGGGTGAAAGCAAAACAAAATTCACCTTTTATTTTTTGAAAGAGTGAAATGAAACAATCAAGTTCAAGCCACCTAAAATATTTATAGATGTTCAACTTTTGTGTCTTCTAACAAAATTAATTCAATCTATCCCTTTGTTATTTTATTGATTTATATATTGCTGCTGAACACATTTATTAGCTGCCTAGCTTGGCACTATAAATATGTGTGTGTGTGTCTGTATACACACATGTTAGAGAGATATGTTTTCTATATATTGGAACAGATGCTGTGACTTAGTCTCCTCAACTAATAAATACAACAATTTTTCAGTGTGCTTTGTTATGGGACAATTTTACCTGTAACATGGCGTACTTTGAATTTAATTTAAACTTCCTTACCATAGTTTTGTAAATAAGACTAAAGGAAATTTGTGCTGGAGGAAGAGCAATGTTGCAATTATTGCCAATATTTCCAAATAACTAAAAGAATGAAATTGGAATGTTTCCAAAACAAAGAAATAATAAGTGCTTGAGGTAATGGAACCCCAATTAGCCTGACTTGATCATTTAACATTGTATGCTTGTATCAAAATTTTACATGTGCCCCAGAAATATATACAACTATTATATATACATAATAATTAAAAATTGTAGATTTATTAATAAAAAAGTTGGGAATATTAAAGAATGGACCTATAAACTCACTCTTATTACTGTGGTTCCTATTTATTCATTTATTTTTATTTATTTGTTTTTGGAGGTGGAGTCTCCTTTGTCACCCAGGCTAGAGTGCAGGGGCGCAATATTAGCCCACTGCAACTTCCACCTCCCGGGTTCAAGCCATTCTCCTATTTCAGCCTCCTGAGTAGCTGAGATTACAGGCACCCATCGCCTCATCCGGCTAATTTTTTAAAAAATTTTTTAGTAGAGTCGGGGTTTCACCATGTTGGCCTGGCTGGTCTCGAATTCCTGACCTCAGGTAATTGGCCTGCCTCAGCCTCCCAAAGTGCTGGGATTACAGGCGTGAGCCACTGCGCCCAATCCCTGTGGTTTCTACTTAAATAAAGACGATTTTTTTCCCCTTCATTCCACTCTTTTTGGTTGTAGAAATCTAGCACATAGCATAATGTCCTGAAATTACTCACTTATCTTAGGTTTTGAAACGATTGCTTGCTCAAATGTCTTTCCTTCTAAATTAATAGCACAAAGTGTAGTTTTTCACCGTTAAATCCCAATTACTTGGCACAATGTTTGACAGATACTTCGTTTTCAATAATGTTTATTAAAAGAGTAAATTATGAATATGTTTAACACCTGTGTTAGGGTTCCAGAGACACAGAACCATATATATTTTATCTTTTATTTTATACATATTTATGCCTTTATATATAATATATATATAAGAGGTTATGTATATTATATATGATATTATATAAAATATATAAGGGATTATATATACTATATACAAGAGATTATATAAAATATATATGAGATTATTATATATAACAGATTATATATGTGAAACTATATATTATATATAACAGATTATATATGAGATTATATATTATATATAACAGATTATATATAATATATGAGATTATATATTATATATAATATTTTACTGATTCTTAATTAGCAAGAGATCTCATTTTCTTAATTGCTTAGAAAATGGTGAACTCTGTATTTAGGTTAAATCATTGGTAGCTTGGAAAACATTTTATTATATCTCTGACAGTTTGTCTAGCTGCTTTTTTTTATTTTCAAAAAATGCCTATGATTTTAATAAAACAGAGGGGCATATCAGGTATGAAGTCCTGGTAAAAATTTGACTTACTCTTTATAAATCCTTATCAAATTTTGATTCAATTTTGTAAAAAACATTATAAATTTTGTTTAAGTGATGTTTGACTATTCATGACATTCAGATATCCTGTCACTCTTCAAATAAATATTATGTGGCACAATTATCCATACTTCATAGATGGCAAAACAAAGTTCCCCAAATGGGTGATGAGTTTTAAAAATCATGAAACTGGTGTCAGAACTACAACTGAAGCCCAAATTTGGAAGCCAAGGTACTAGTTATGGGCTGCCCACCTTCCCTCTGTACCACATGCTTAAAGATGCTGTACATAAAATCACATTTATGCATATACCCAAACTGTTCCAGGTAATTCTCGTAATCCATAGGATGAGAATGTTCTTGGAGTGGACTGCTCCATCTCTTCCGTAACACTCTTTCCTTTGTGTGTGAGTTCTAGAGTGGTAGTGAAAGTCCCGCAGAGGGACAGAACCAACAAGCTATCAGGCGTGTGAGCAGGGAGCTTACTTGGGGATCTGGCTGCCGTTTCACCGCCACGCCCGGAACAGGCCGCAGAGAAGCCGCAGGGCTCGGCCACATCCCAGGCCCCCAAATCAAGGAAGTCCACAATGTGCTCCCAGTCACTCCTCCCAGGCGCGATAGCCCCGGGGGCCACAAGCTGAAGAACCTGGAGTCTGACTCCCGAGGGCAGCAGGAGAGGAAGCAAGCGCCCAGCACGCGAAGAGAGAGTGAGCCAGAGGAGAAGGACCTTTGCACACTGCTCATCCCCCATCTTCTGTTGGCCTGGTTCCAGCCGCGCTGGCAGCGGATTGGCTGGTCCTCCACACTGAGGGCAGGTCTTCTTCTCCCAGTCACCCACTCAGCGTCAATCTCCTCTGGAGACGCCCTCACAGTCACTTGAGAAAGAACTTTGCCCAGCCGTAGGCACTCTCCTCCAGCCACGCTGACCCCTATGATTAGCCATCACAGATAATATTTGTCTGCGTGAATATTTATTTTTTATTGAGCCTCACGCTGTCTTCCAGGCTGGGGTGCAGTGGTGTGATTTTGGCTCACTGTAACCTCCGTCTCCCTGATTCAAGTGACTCTTCTGTCGTAGCCTCCAGAGTAGCTGGGATTACCAGCATGTGCCACCACGCCCGGCTAATTTTTGCAATTTTTGGTAGAGACAGGGTTTCGCCATGTTGGCCAGGCTAGTCTCGAACTACTGACCTCAAGTGATCCGCCTGCCTCCGCCTCCCAAAGTGCTAGGATTACAGACACCAGCCACCGCGCCCGGCCCACCTTGCAGATTTCAACTGTGATTACAGAACATGCTGGTTGACAAAATGGAAGCCTTTTGATTAACTTAATGTATGTAGACAGATTATGTTTAACTAATTTAAAAATCTTTCTTCAACAATTTGGGTTAGATTTCCCAATAGCCGGGGCGTCTTTTAGCATCAATGACCAAAATTTCTGAATCAAAAAAAAAAAAAAAAAAAAATCATTAGTTTGAAATATCTCAAAAGCAATACTCTTTTCTGGGTTGACAAAGGATGGAATATTGTCACAAAATATTAAAATTTATGAGACATCTTGGAAATGATGGGTAGATGTGAAGAAAATACTGTAAAGAAGTTTTCTGGAAAACCCAGGATTATGATTTTTTAAATATATTTGGGAAGCACTGAAGTATAGTTTAAAAATCACAAAATTTGATTTTGCAATAAGCCTTCTAAAATTCATATTTTTACTAAATATAATTCAGAAATCCATTTATATCATCCTGACTTTTGCAATGAAATAAAATTGACTCTAGACTTTCAGCCTGTATTTTGTGTGAAGTCCATCACCTTCCCAAGATTTCTGCGAATAAACCTGACATTGCTGTGGTCTCTGCCGAATCGGAGTTCTGCTGTCACTGAATTTATTTATTTCCAGCAAGATTGCTATGAAATCAAAACGATGTTGTGTTTTGTTTGTTGGTTTGTTTGTTATGTTTTGTCTGCTCTTTGTATTGTATAAATCAATCTCATCATTTGCAGGAATTTACAGCTCTATAGATAGCAAGGACTGAACATACCATTTCCTCTAATTTCCTAATTTAGAATGTTTTCCTTTCATCTTTGATATAGATTTCCATGACTACAATCATAATACTGCTCCATTCCTCATCTTTTTGTGAGTATACCATTTCTTGAAATACATCTGAAATGTATTATGTAGTGTCCAACATAAGGAAGAGAATCTAATCTATTCTGCTTACAGGTTCAGGATCTTTTCCAACTTACCGCTTCTTTAACCCCACACCTACATCCACCATTGGAAGCCCAAGGAACGTTTATATCCATAAATCTTCAAGAGTGTTACACAGCACTTTGCTATTTGTCTTCATGACATCATGACATCCTAATAACTTATTACCTATTAAAAAGTGACCTTTTTTTTTTCTTTTTAACTATTGAATTACATACAGTTCGTTGCTATAAGAATACCCAAACACAATGGTTTCATAAAATAAACATTTACATCTTACTCACTGGACAGCCACCTAGGGATCTCACAAATGCTAATGCTTAGAACATAGTGAAAACCTGTATAGGAGACTATAAAAATGTCTTTCGTTGGTCCCTGATTCCACCTGTTATAGCTCCTTTGGGAGCTTGAGAATCACCACTACACCCTAACTTCTTCTGAAGGAATCATTGGTATGCACACTTTCTGCAGAACTCTAAAGCTTTCTCAGCTATTCTCTTGTTAGAGCTCCTAGATAAAAAGTTACAATGTTGTTTTAAAACCTGAACAAGCAAAGAATTTTTAGTCTAAAACTCTTGCCGTGTTTAATTATAGTCAGATATCTATGTTGATTAAAACAACCAAAATTATATCAAGACATAATTATATTCCTGATTTTATTTCTTTGTTTTTGTTTCGTTTTGTGACACATGGTCTTGCTCTGTTGCTCAGGCTGAAGTGCAGTAGCATAATTGTGGCTTATTCTAACCTCCACCTACTAGGCTCAAGCGATCCTCCCACCCCAGCCTCTCAAGTAGCTGGGACTATAGGTGTGCACCACCACACCAGGCTAACTTTTTTTGTACTTTTTGTAGAGAAAGGGTTTCACCATGTTGCCCAGACTGGCCTGCAACTCCTAGGCTGAATTAATCTGTCTGCCTCAATCTCCCAGAGTGCTGGGATAGCAGGTGTGAGCCACCATGCTAGGCCTTTTCCTTTGTTTCCTTACCATGGTGTGTTTTTTGTCTGTTTATCTCTCTTCTACTAACCCCCCACCCAACTTTGCCCTCTCAATTCAAAGGACACTTCCAAAACTAGGCTTTTTAACCCTGCAGCACCATGCATTCCAAACTCAGCTCCCTTTTGTTCATACTTTGTGACCTCAGTCAATTCTGTCCTATGTACATATGTTTATTTATAATCTTGTCAAATAAGAATCCAAAAGTTCCCAGTATAGCATGAGTCTTCATTGATTCAAACTGGTCTACCTGTTTTCTGGTGCCTGCTGTCCTATAAAATAGGTGTTATTACATATTTTAGGTGTTTTTGTAAGATGATTCCCATGATCTTGTATTAATCACGTTTTTTTCCCCTATATTTTATGATCGTTTGACATCTTGAGAGCCTTCCTGCCTATGGAGAGTTTGCTCATCCCAGTGTAATTCAAGCTAACTCCTAGGATTTTTAGAGATAAAACACAACTTGCCTTTGAACATACTTTTCATATAGATATCAAGTAGTACAGCCCATGTCTCAAATCACCTTCATTATCTAACTCTCACACACAATGCCAATTCTTTCTCTACCCTAAATCACCCCAGGGCCAGGAGCAAACTAGAGAATACCCTTATGTTTCAGAGCCCATTAAAATTATTCCAACAGTCCCATCTTCCCTTCTTTCTCATAGAAAGCACAATACAGACTCTGGGGCAGGCTTTCTCTTGCACCTTCTGCCTCCTGGCTGACCATGGTGCTTCGCCAGATGCCCTTGCATGATGCAGCCTGGCTACCTTCTCTTGGACAGTTTCCGTAATATTCTTTCAATGATATTGACCTGTCACCTCTGTAAATTAAAATCCCATAGGTTTTAGAAAGCCTTCTTTCTTTTACAGCCTCCTACCCCTTGAGTGTGGATGAAACCCGCGGCTAAGATGAGATATCGCTCCCTTGATTATATTACGTATTATGACAATGGGGGAGGTTATCCTGGGCATGTGCGCTTTAAAGATGCCACTTTTTCCCAGCTGGTTACAAGACATTCTCTGATTAGCCTGCAAAATGACAAATATCATGTCACTCATTACTTAAAGGAGTCTAGTGGTAAGAAACTGTGGTGGCCTCAAAGAGCTGAGAGTTTTCTCAGCCAATAGCAGGAGCACAGTGAACTTAGCCTTGCATCCCCAAGATAATGAATACTGCCACACACACACACACACACACACAAAAAAAAATTCAAGGCTGGTAAAAGGAGCTTGAATCTCCAGTAGGAACTATAGCCCCAGTGGATACCTTTATTTCAGCCCAGTGAGACTCTGAACAGAGAATCCAATCACCTTGAGGAGGAATTCTGACCACCATGTAGAGTGCAGCCTTGAACAACACCAGTTTAAACTGCATGGAATCACTTACACAAACATTTCAACAAATATATTAAAATACTTTTTAGGGAATTTGTGACAATTTGTAAAAAACTTGCAAATAGCATAGCTTAGAAATATCAAAAAAATTAAGAAAAAATTAGATATGTCATGAAGACAGAAAATATTTGTAGCTACTAGTCTATTTCACTATCACTACCATGAAATGCACACAAATCTGTTATAAAAATTAAATGTTATCAAAATTAAACACATAAACACATAGCATACATGGTACCATTCAGTCCAGAGAAATGTAAACAAACATAAAGATGGAATATTAAATAATAACTGCATAAAATTAGCTGTAGTAATTTTGTACTACTGTAATAATTTCACAGCCATCCCCTGTTACTATTGCAGGGAACCCAAGCGTTGCTAGGATCCACTCAAAATGCCCTGTGAAGATAATTGTCTCCATGTGAGCCTCTCATCCCTTCAGTAAATTGCTTATCCCAATAAAAAGCAATCTGCCATGGCTCTTGTGTATTTTTTCACTGTGTTCCATGCAATATAGTAAGTCTTGAATAACCTATACAAAATACCACTGTTCACAAGAAGCAGAGAAAAGTTATGGCATCACAAGAAAAAGTTGAATTGCTTGGGATGTACCATAGACAAAGGTCTGCAGCTGTGATTGCCCGCCATTTTAAGATATATGAATTCAGAATAAATATCATTGTGCAAAAAGAAAAGAAAATTCATGAAGCTATAGCTGCACCTCTTTTAGCAGTCACGAAAATCTTACACTTTTTGGTAACTATTTTTTTAATCTCATATTGAAGATGCAGCTTTTATGTGGATGCAGGCTGACTATGTAAAAGGCATCACTATAGACTGATAGGATTTGAGAAAAAGTAAATCATTATATGACAATTTAAAGCAAAAGGAAGGAGAAGAATCTAAAGCTGAAGAATTTAATACCGGTGTAAAAATGGTTTGATAATTTTAGCAAAAGTTTTGGCTTAAAAAATGTCAAGATAACTGGAGAAACAGCTTCTGCCAACCAAGAGGCAGCAGAAAAGTTCCCAGACGCCGTTAAGAAAATCATTAAGGAGGAAGACTATCTGGCTGAACAGGTTTTTAATGTAGACAAAAGTGCCCCATTCTTGGGGGGGAAAAAAAAGCCATAAAGACATCGATTAGCAAGGAAGAGAAATGAGCATCATGATTTAAGGCAGGAAGGGATAGGCTAAGTCTTCTGTTTTGTGCAAATGGCAGTCCAATTTATGATCAGGATTGCTCTTATCTATAAAGCTGCTAACCCCAGAGCCTTCAAAGGAAAAGATAAACACCAGCTGCCAGCTTTTTGTTTGTACAACAAGAAGGCCTGGACAATGAGAACCCCTTTCCTATATTGGTTCCATCAATGGTTTGTTCCTGAAATCAGGAAGTGCCTTGCCAGTAAGGGACTGCCTTTAAAGTTATTTTAATATTGGACAATACCCCTGTTCTCCAAGAAACTCATTAGTTCAACACCAGAGGTGTCAAAGTGGTCTACTTGCTCCCAAACACAGCATCTCTAATTCAGCCTTTATATCAGGAAGTCATAAATTGGGTTCTTATGCACAGTAAGAGGAGGATTGTCAATCCTCTGTGGAGAGGATGGTCAAGGCTATAGAAGAGCATCTTGATAGAACATCACAGAAGTCTGGAAGGATTACACCATTGAAGATGCCATTGTTGTTACAGAAAAGCCTGGAAGGATTACACTATTGAAGATGCCATTGTCGTTACAGAAAAAGGTGTGAAATCCATCAAGCCAAAAGCAATAAATTTCTATTGGAGAAAACTATGTTTAGATGTTATACATGACTCCACAGGATTAAAGACAGAGGCAAATCAAGGAAATCATAAAAGAGATTGTACATATGGAAAAAAATATGGGACTGGTGGTGGTATAAATGGTTTCAAGTTATGAATCTTGGAAATATCAGGAACTGATAGACACCACACCAGAGGGATTAACAGAAGATGACTTGATGGAGATGAGTGCATTCAAACTAGTGCCAGATAATGAGGAAGGCATAGAATAAGTAGTGCCAGAAAACAAATAGACAGTAGAAAATGTGGCAGAAAGGTTGTCCTTATACCAAGAGAGCTACTTTTGACTTCTTTACAACATGTATCCTTTTATGATAACTGAGCCCTGACACTAAAGCAAATGGTGGAAGAATTTGTGGAAGAAGAAAAATATAGAAACATTTTTTAGAGAAACAAAAAAGCAAAAAACGTGAGACAAAAATTACAATGTATCTGCATGGTTTGAGGGAGTCCAAAGTTATACTCAGATTTTCACCTGCACAGGGGATTGGTGCCCACAACCCTCACATCGTTATATGGAGTGCGCCTGCCTTTCCTGCTTCCCCTTCCACATCTACCACCTCTTCTTCTGCTTCCACTCTAGGACAGTGGGACCAGCTCCCCTCTCCCTCCTCCTCTTCAGTCTACTCAACACGATGACCATGAGGATGAAGACCTTTATGATGACCCACTTTCACTAAATGATTATTAAATATATTTTCCCTTTCTTATGATTTCCTGAATAACATTTCCTTTTCTCAGACCCAGTTTAATGGAAGAATAGGCAGTTTACTTTTTCTGTTTGTTTTGTTTTGTGTTTTGTTTGTTTGAGACAGAGTCTTGCTCTGTCACCCAGGCTGGAGTGCAGCGGCATGCTCTCGCCTCACTGCAACCTCTGCCTCCCAGGTTCGAGCAATTCTCTGCCTCAGCCTCCCACGTAGCTGGGATTACAGGCACCTGCCACCATGCCCGGCTAATTTTTGTATTTTTAGTAGAGATGGGGTTTCACCATCTTGGCCAGGCTGGCCTTGAACACCTGACCTTGTGATCCACCCACCTCAGCGTCCCAAAGTGCTGAGATTACAGGTGTGAGCCACCGCACCCGGGTAAGGCAGTTCATGTTATTAATAATGCTTCCAGTCAACAGTAGGTCATTAGTAGCTATGTTTTTGAGTAGCCAAAAGTTATACTCGGATTTTCAACTACTCGGGCATTGGTGCCCAGGTTGCATTGTTCAGGGATCCACTGTGAATATGAAGCTGCCAATTGTGTGGTAGTTTGATACACAGAAACATAAAACTAATACAGGAATTCTACTATATTGAGTTATTTATTTTCTATTTTGGCTCCCTCCCTCTATGATATAATATTATATTACCCCATGATTCCAATATAATTGCTATTGGTATATGTTAACAATCTTTCAAATACAAATACAAATTTACAATTGCTCTTTAAAATGTTTTCCTTTTTACATTTCTTGAGAGGTAGGCATATGAGTGTATTTACTCATGATTTTAAAATATATTTTATTATCTGAGTTTTTGTTATTTTTGTTGGCTGCTCAAATTAAATTAGGTCTGTCAGAAAGTAGTCATGCTACCATTTGGAAAAGGATCTAGCAGTGTACAATGATTAAGTCACAAAGTTTAGTAATTACTAGAGTATGTCAATCCCTCGCAAAATATCATGTCAAAATCACTTTTGATTTTTATCTCATTCTCCAAGCTTTAAACATATACTACATAATATTCTATGCAAAAAATCATTCCCTTTTTCAAGTATATACACACACACATATATTACACATATATACACATATATTACACATATATACACAATATATATACACACATATACACATATCTACACACATATCTACACACACACATATATATACATATATATATATATTTTTTTTTATTTTTTATTTTTTTTTGAGACAGAGTCTAGCTCTGTTGCCCAGGCTGAACTGCAGTGGCGTGATCTTGGCTCACTGCAACCTCCACCTCCCAGATCCAAGCAATTCTCTGCCTAAGCCTGCCAAGTAGCCGGGAGTACAGGTGGCCATCACCACACCCAGCTAATTTTTGTATTTTTAGTAGAGATGGGGTTTCACCATCTTGGCCAGGGTCGTCTTGAACTCCTGACCTCATGATCCATCTGCCTTGGCTTCCCACAGTGCTGGGATGCAGGTGTGAGCCACTGCACTCAGCCTCAAGTATATTTCTAGTACATTTAAGCCCTATGTAAATATTTGAAAATTAAAACCAAGCACTGAGAAAAAGAATTAAATTTGATTTTCCTAAAATCATGAAATGACTGCAATTTACAATAGGAAGATATAATTATACTATTTCATGATTTAAAGCATTTGAACACTTCTACATCAACCTTTTTTGAAAAAGCCTTCCAGGCCGGGCGCGGTGGCTCAAGCCTGTAATCCCAGCACTTTGGGAGGCTGAGGCGGGCGGATCACGAGGTCAGGAGATCGAGACCATCCTGGCTAACACGGTGAAACCCCGTCTCTACTAAAAATACAAAAAAACTAGCCGGGCGAGGTGGCGGGCGCCTGTAGTCCCAGCTACTCGGGAGGCTGAGGCAGGAGAATGGCGTGAACCCGGGAGGCGGAGCTTGCAGTGAGCTGAGATCCGGCCACTGCACTCCAGCCCGGGCGACAGAGCAAGACTCCGCCTTAAAAAAAAAAAAAAAAAAAAAAAAAAAAAAAAAAGAAAAAGAAAAAGCCTTCCAATTATCAGACTAAAAGAATTAAAAAATAAAACACAGCTGTATATAAGTGCATATACATTAATGAACATTGAAAAATAAAAGGTTTATAGTAAATTTTAAAAAATAATATAGCAATAAAAACAAATTATGGCATAACATATGATACAGGAATTTTAAAAAGCATGGCTGTTATATCAATACAAGTAAAAATATTAACCTCAAGTATTAAATGGGGAATCTAAAACAAAAGTTAATTTTCAGTCTTAAATCAAGAAACATTAGAAATGGAATAAAAGAGAGCAACTTGTAATGATACAAAAACAATCTGATGGTAATAAACAAATTCTGTATTTTTAGTAGAGATGGAGTTTCACCATCTTGGCCAGGCTGGTCTTGAACACCTGACCTTGTGACCCACCCACCTCAGCATCCCAAATAAATTCTGTAAATATATATTGATTTGCAAAACTCTAAGTAACTTAAAGAAGCATTGGAACATCATTTTGATAGCATGAAAATGTTACTCATCTCTTCCACTCTGCTTAATAATAGACTATTATTTTAGCTATTTATTGATAAAGAGTAAACAAATATTAATTAATTAGATCTTAGTATTATTACATACACAGGAACACATATGCAAATTCAGTATTACATAATCCTAGATAACACCATGAAACAGTCACAGAAGCTGACATTGAGGATAATGTAATATTTTGTGAGAAATGAAAATGCTTTAGGAAATATCCTACTTTTACAATAAATTTAACTAAACGTTAATGACAAAACTAGAAACAAAAATATCTCTAGTGCATAGAAAGTTAAAACTTTCTTAAATATAAGTAGGATTAAACAAGAAATAAAAACAAAATGATGTGATATATAGAAAACCTTAATAATAGGCCAGGCGCGGTGGCTCACGCCTGTAATCCCAGCACTTTGGGAGGCCGAGGCGGGCGGATCACAAGGTCAGGAGATCAAGACCACGGTGAAACCCCGTCTCTACTACAAAAAAAATACAAAAAATTAGCCGGGTGCGGTGGCGGGCACCTGTAGTCCCAGCTACTCAGGAGGCTAAGGCAGGAGAATGGCGGGAACCCGGGAGGTGGAGCTTGCAGTGAGCCGAGATCGTGCCACTGCACTCCAGCCTGGGCCACAGAGCGAGACTCTGTCTCAAAAGAAAAAAAAAAAAAAAAAGAAAGAAAACCTTAATAATAAAGGTAATGCTAACAATAATAAACCATCCACATAGATTCAATGGAAAGCAATTAAAATTCTCCTCAGAGGAAAAATGTACTGTTTCATACATTGATAAAAATGAAAGTAAAATGATTAATTTGAGATATTAATGAGAAAGAATAAATAGATCAAAAAGAAAAAAGAAATAGTTTGAGTATAAATTAATGAAAATATTAAAAATTTATTTCTTAGATATAAAAAAATTCATTTAAAAATATAAATTGAGGCTGGGAGTAGTGGCTCACACCTGTAATCCCAGCACTTTGGGAGGCCAAGGCAGGTGGATCACCTGAGGTCAGGAGTTCAAGATCAGCCTGGTCAACATGGTGAAACCCCATCTTTACTAAAAATACAAAAAATTATTAGCGGGTGTGGTGTTGCACACCTGTAGTTCCAGCTACTCAGGAGGCAGAGGCAGAAGAATTGCTTGAACCCAGGAGGCAGAGGTTGCAGTGGGTGGAGACTGTGCCAGTGCACTCCACCCTGGGTGACAGAGTGACAGTCCATCTCAAGAAAATCCAAAAAATGTACATATATTCTATATTATATATAATATATTCTATATTATATGTATTATATATTCTATATTATATATAATATATTCTATATTATATGTATTATATATTATTATATATATATATGCACAGAGAGAGAGAGATCGAATGATAATGTTATGGTAAAATATAAACTGATACAAATGAAACGAAAAAACTCTGTAGAATACAAAAGTTTAATGTACATCTCCCAAGAAAAGTTCATGCCCAGAAATTTTTCAGAAAAGATTTTCCAAATATTAATAAAACTAGTTATGAAAAATGCTAATAAATGTATCATAGCTTATCAACAGCTGCAAAACTTGAAAATCATTTTATGAAACAAGCATAACATTGGTCATAAACTGAAGATATATTTAACACAGAAAACAATACTACAGATCAAAGTAAGTACATGATTGTATATGTTCTAATAAAATAGCAAGATGAACTAACTGCATTATAAAAAGATATATCATGACCAAATAAAATTTTTCCAGGAATACACAGATGATTCAATATTATAAATTATGTAAATTATTTCATGTTATTAATAAAATTATTTTTCTACAAAAGCAAAAAAGATAGATGATGAGTCATATCTCAGTTTTGTTTAAAAAATTATATATGAGAATATAATGGAAATAAAAAATATATATTATTCTGTTTTTAAAATGTGTTAAACAGTGTGATATTTACCAATATTTCAATTAAGTCTGGGAATAAAAAAAACCCTTCAATTATGTTGTGAATATACTACTTAATGGAATTAACCAAGAAAAAGCTATAATCATTATTAAAATTATAATGTAGGTTAAAATGGGAACAGATGGCTTAATTGATTTCAGTTTTAAAACAATAAAGTAATTCAACAACTTGAAAAAAACTGTAATATTCAGTATTTTTTCAGCATTCCTTTTTACAAACAAGAACAAATTAAAAAGAAAATGGAAGAAAATCTATTAAAGTGGCAAGAAAATAGTTAACAAAATATTTTAAGCTAGAAATAAAGTTAAGACAATGACAAATATAAAAAATATGGAAAAATCACATGAAATGTATTTAAAAGAATATTATTGTACCCAAATTAAAACATTTAATGTGATGTAATCTCAAAACTAGTAAGAGACAATCCACTAATTGAAACACAATTGTGAAGAAAATACTCGGAATATAATTACAATAGAGAAAGATAAAAATGTGAGAAACCATGTAAGAAATGCAAATAATAACGCAGGGGCCAAGATGATCAACTAGAAACAGCTGCAGTTGGAGGCTCCCAGTGACAATGAAAACAGTGAGTGAAACCTGTACCGGCAACCAAGATATCCAGGTTCTCTCATTGAGACTGACTGGGCAGTTGGTGTAACCCAGAGAGAGCCAGGAAAAGCAGGGTGGAGCAACAGTTCATCTGGGAGCTACATGGATCAAGGGGAGCCCTCACTCCCAGCTATGGGAAGTGGTGACTAATTGTGTTACCCTGCCTGGGAAACCTGGGAAACCACGCTTTTTCCACGGATCTGTCAACTCACGGATCAGGAGTTCCCCTGGTGAGTCAATGCAACCAAGGCCTTGCGTCCCAAGCACAGAGATGTGCAGATTCTCAGTGGCCACTAGGCTGGAGACTACTTAAGGCCACCGAATTCTTGGGGGAAAGGGTGGTTGTCATCATTATGGATGTCTGCTGCCTAAGACAACTGAATTCCCAGGGGGAGGAATGGCAGCTGTTACTGCATCTGTAGTCTGCCATTTTGACCTGCTGGTATAAGGGAGACTGGGTGGTTTGGACCTGGGAGGAATTCCCCACAGGGCAGCACAGCAGCTCTCACAGATTGTGGCCAGACTGCCTCTTTGGTCTGGATCCTGACACATCCCTCCACACAAGGTGGGGCCTCCCTGTCAGAATTTCAACAATTTCAGCCACGGATTTACCAACAGAACTCTGATCTCCTTGGGATGGAGCCCCTGCAGGGAGGGGTGCTCACAGTCTCCATGAATTAGTGGAGTTAGTCTTTCATCCTACTGGCTCCAAGGAATCTGGGCAGTCTGAACTAGAGGGATTCCTCCCAATGTGTCGTGCCCTCTGCCAAGCAGCAGCCAGAGTGCTTCATTAAACCGATTCCTTATCCTGTGACTCTTGACTGGATGAGACACCCAACAGGGGTTGCCAGACACCTTGCACAGGAGATTTCCCAGTGGCATCGGGTCAGTGCCCCTCTGGGACAAAGCTCTCAGAAGAAGGAGTAGGCAGCCATCTTTGCTGTTCTGCAGCCTCCACTGGTGACCCCTCCAGGTGCGGGAGGGACCCAGGTGAATAGGTTCTGGAGTGGAACTGCAGCAAACCCTACAGAAGAGGGCCCTATTAAAAGAAAAGCAAACAAACAGAAAACAACAACAGCAGCATCAACAAAAATGCCCCCACAAAATCCAAAGAATTTCCAACCCAGAATTTCATATCCAACCAAACTAAGTTTCATAAACAAAGGAGAAATAAAATCATTTTTAGACAAGCAAATGCTGAGGGAATTTGTCACCACCAGGACTGCCTTGCAAGAGCTCCTGCAGGCAGCACTAAATATGGAAAGGAAAAACTATTACCAGCCATTACAAAACACACTGAAGTACAACACTGACCAATGACACTGAAGAAACTACATCAACATGCCTGCAAAATAACCAGCCAGCATCATGACAGGATCAAATTCGCATATAACTTCATTAATCTTAAAAGTAAATGGGCTAAATGCCACAGTTAAAAGACACAGAATGGCAATCTGGATAAAGAGTCAAGACTCTTCAATGTGCTGTCTTCAAGAGAGCCATTTCACATGCAAAGACACACATATGCTCAACATAAAAGGATGGAGAAAAATTTACCAAGCAAATGGAAATCAGATAAAAGCAAGAGTTGCAGCTCTAGTTTCGAGTGAAACAGACTTTAAACCAACAAAATCAAGAACGACAAAGAATGACATTACATAATGGTAACAGGTTCAATTCAATAAGAAGAGCTAACTATCTTAAATTTATATTCGCCCAATACAGGAGCACCCAGATTCATAAAACAAGTTCTTAGAGACCTACAAAACACTTATACTCCTACACAATAATAGTTGGAGGCTTTAACAGTCCACTCTCAATATTAGACAGATCATTGAAACAGAAAATTATCAAAAATATTCAGGATTTGAACTCAACTTTGGATCAAGGAGACCTGATGGAAATCTACACAACTCTTCACCCACAGAGAACATAGTATATATTCTTCTCAGCACCACATGGTACTTACTCTAAAATTGATCACATAATTCGAAGTAAAATATTCCTCAGCAAATGCAAAAGAACTGAAATAATAACAAACAGTCTCTCAGACCACAACACAATCAAATTCAAACTCAAGATTCAGAAAGTCACTCAAAACCATACAACTACATGGAAATTTAACAACCTGCCCCTGAAAGACTCCTGGGTAAATAATGAAATTAAAGTAGAAATCAAAAAGTTCTTTGAAATCAGTGAGAACAAAAAGACAACATACATGCAAGAATCTCTGGGGTGCAGCTAAAGCAATGTTAACAGATACATCTACACCAATAAATGTCCACATGGAAAAGACAGAAAGATCTCAAATCAACACTCTAACCTCACAATTAAAACAGCTAGAGAAGCAAGAGGAAACAAACCCCAAAGTTAGCAGAAGACAAGAAATAACCAAGATCATGGCTGAACTTAAGGAGATACAGACATGAAAATCCCTTAAAAAAATCAACAAATCCAGGAGTAGTTTTTTTTTTTTTTTGAAAAAAGTAATGGAATAAAAAGATCACTAGCTATGTTAATAAAGAAGAAAAGAGAGAAGAATCAAATAGACACAACAAAATTGAAAAAGAGGATATCACCACTGACTCCACAGAAACACAAACAGCCACCAGAGAATATTATAAATGCCTCTATGCAAATAAACTAAAATCTAGAAGAAATGAATAAATTCCTGGACACATACATCCTCCCAAGACTGAACCAGGAAGAAGTTGAATGCCAGAATAAAACAATAACAAGTTCTGAAATGGAAGCAGTAATAAACAACATACCAACCAAAAGGAGCCCAAGACCAGATGGATTTACAGCTGATTTCTACCAGAGGTACAAAGAGGAGCTGGTACCATTTCTTCTGAAATGATTCCAAACAAATTAAAAGGAGAAATTCCTTCCTAACTCATTTTATGAGGCAAGCATCATCCTGATAGCAAAACCTGGCAGGCAGGCAGGCAGGAAGGAAGGAAGGAAGAAAGAAAGAAGGAAAGAAAGAGAGAGAGAGAAAGAGAGAAAAAGAAAGAAGGAAGGAAGGAAGGGAGGGAGGGAGGGAAGATGAGAGGAGAGGAGAAGGGAGGGGAGGGGAGGGGAGGGGAAGGGAAGGGAAGGGAAGGGAAGGGAAGGGAAAGGAAGGGAAGGGAAGGGAAGCCAACCAAAGCGAAAGGGAGGGAGGAAGGAAAGAAGGAAGGAGAGAAGGGAAGGGAAGGGAAGGGAAACGAAACTTTGGACTAATATCTCTGATGAAGACTGACACAAAAATCCTCAATTAAATACTGGCAAACTGAATCCAGCAGCACATCGACAAGCTTATCCACCACGACCAAGTTACTTTTATCCCTGGGAACTAAGACTGGTTCAACATACACAAACAAATAAACACATTTCATTACATAAACAGAGCTAATAGATGCAGAAAAGGGCTTTGATAAAATTCAACATCCCTTCATGTTGAAAACTCTCAGTAAACTAGATATTGACAAAACATACCTCAAAATAATAACAGCCATTTATGACACACCTACAGCCAATATCATACTGAATGGACAAAAGCTGGAAGCATTCCCCTTGAAAACTGGCACAAGACAAAAAGGCACTCTCTCAACACTCCTATTCAATATAGTATTGGAAGTTCTGGCCAGGGCAATCAGGCAAAAGAAAGAAAGAAAGCATATTCAGCTAGAAAGAGAGGAAGTCAAACTGTCTTTGTTTGCAGATGACAAGATCCTATATCTAGAAAACCCCACTGTCACAGCTCAAAAGCTTCTTAAACTGATGAGCAACTTCAGCAAAGTCTCAGGACACAAAATCAATGTGTGAAAATCACAGGCATTTCTATTTATTTTATTTTATTATTATTTTTTGAGACGGAGTCTTGCTCTGTCACCCGGGCTGGTGTGCAGTGGCCGGATCTCAGCTCACTGCAAGCTCCGCCTCCCAGGTTTTATGCCATCCTCCTGCCTCAGCCTCTGGAGTAGCTGGGACTACAGGCGCCCGCCACCTCGCCCGGCTAGGTATTTTTTTTTTTGTATTTTTAGTAGAGACGGGGTTTCATCATGTTAGCCAGGATGGTCTCGATCTCCTGACCTCGTGATCCGCCCGTCTCGGCCTCCCAAAGTGCTGGGATTACAGGCTTGAGCCACCGTGCCCGGCCAATCACAGGCATTTCTACACACCAACAATAGAAAAGCAGAGAGTCAAATCATGAATGAACTCCCATTTACAATTGCTACAAAGAGAATAAAATACCTAGAAAGACAGCTTATAAGGAAAGTGAATGACATCTTCAAGGAGAACTCAAAATGACTGCTCAAGGAAATCAGAGGACACACAAAAAATAAAAAACTATTCCATGCTCATGGATAGGAAGACTCAATATCGTGAAAATGGCCATACTGCCCAAAGAAATTTAAAGATTCAATGTTGCTCCCATTAAACTACCATTGATATTCTTCACAGAATTAGAAAAAACTACTTCAAAATTCATATGAAACAAACAAAAAAAGCCCATATAGCCAAGACAATCCAAAGGAAAAAGAAGAAAGCTGGAAGCATCATGCTACCCAACTTCAAACTATACTACAAGGCTACAGTAACGAAAACAGCATGGTAGTAGTACTAAAACAGACACACAAACCAATGAAACAGAATAGAGAACTCAGAAACAAGACCACACACCTTCAAAACAATCTGATTTTTGACAAATCTGACAAAAAAACAAGCAATGGGGTAAAAATTCTCCATTTAATAAATAGTTTCTGGTATAACTGGATATCCATATGCAGGAAATTGGAACTGGACCCCTTCTTTACACCTTATACAAAAATAAGCTCAAGTTGGGTTAAAGACTTAAATGTAAAATCCAAAAGTACAGAAACCCAAGAAGAAAATGTAGGCAATATCATTCAGGACATAGACACAGACAAAGATTTCATGACGAAAACCTCGAAAGTGATTGCAACAAAAACAAAAATTGACAACTGGGATTTGATTAAACTAAAGAGCTTCTGCACAGCAAAAGAAAGTATCATCAGAGTAAACAGACAACCTACAGAATGGGAGAAAATTTTTGCAATCTATTCATCTGACAAGGGGCTAATTTCCAGAGTCTACAAGGAGCTTAAACAAATTTACAAGAAAAAGACAACTCCATTAAAAAGTGAGCAAAGGACATGAACAGACACTTCTTAAGATAAGACATTTATGCAGCCAACAAACATGAAAAAATCTCAACGTTGCTGATCATTATCAAAAGCACAGTGAAATACCATCTCAGGCCAGTCAGAATGGTGATTATTAAAAAGTCAAGAAACAACAGATGCTGGCAATGCTGTAGAGAAATAGAAACACTTCTACACTGTTGGTGGAAATGTAAATTAGTTCAATCATTGTGAAAGACAGTGTGGCAATTCCTCAGATTTAGAACCAGAAATATAATTTGAACCAGCAATCCCATTACTTGATATATATACCCAAAGGAATATAAATAATTCTATGATAAAGATACATGGATGCATTTTTTCACTGAAGCACTATGCACAATAGCAAAGACATGGAATCAACCCAAATCCCCATCTATGACAGACTGGATAAAAAAAATGTGGTACCTATACACCATGAAATACTATGCAGCCATAAAAAGAAATGAGATCATGTCCTTTGCAAGGATATGGATGGAGCTGGAAGCCATTATCCGCAGCAAACTAATGTAGGAACAGAAAATCAAACACAGCATGTTCTCACCTAGAAGTGGGAGTTGAACATTAGGAAAAATAGCTAATGCATGCTGGGTTTAATAGCTAGGTGACAGGTTGACCAGTGCAGCAAACCACCATGGCCCATGTTTCCTATGTAACAAACCTGCACATGTATGCCGGAACTAAAAATAAAATTTTTAAAAAAAAGAACATAGGAATTCCTCAGAGACACTGCAGGTTTGGTATCAGACCATCACAATAAAGCAAGTATCAAAAATAATAAGTGGGAACTGAACAATGAAAATACATGGACACAGGGAGAGGTACAACACTCACTGAGGCTTTTGGTGGGGATTGTTGGGGAAAGACAGCATCAGTATAAATAGCTAATGCATGCTGGGTTTAATACCTAGGTTAATGGGTTGATTGGAGCAGCAAACCTCCATGGCACCTGTACCTATGTAACAAACCTGCACATGTATCCTGGAACTTAAATTAAATTTAAAAAAGACATTCAAATAATAAATTGAGATGTTTCAGTTTTGTTTCAAGCGGCATTCCATAGGGAAAAAACATTAGAAATAAAAGAAAAGTAATATAAAAATCAATGAGAATTATTGAATTATTGAAAGTAATTGAAATTCTATTGAATAATTGAAAGTACAAAATAATTAATGAAAGCTTCAGTTTTTCAAAGTGGAATGGTATCTTCTCTCATAAGCTAATTGAAGTAAAACTAGCATAGTGATATTGTGGAGTAATTGTGGAACATCAAATACTGTCACTGTCATAACAGGAGAAAATATATAGATTAAGTGTAATGACCATCATGCTATCAACAAATATCTTATTACAGTAATACAGACCATTTACAAAAAGTGTAATATTTGTACATTTTATAACATGCCTAAGTCTGTAAATTAGCCTAAAAATAAATTTAAAAAATTAAAACCTATGTTGTCAGAAAAACAAAGGAACAATGCTAAATTCAGAGTTTTAAAAATGCCAAGATGGATGTTTTGAGTTGAATAATTAAAGCATATGAATGCTATGGTCATTAATTTAGAAAGATACAATTACAAAATAGATATACATACTTATTTAAAAATATTTAAACATATATATTAAAAATTCAAAGGTGACCAACCAGGCGCAGTGGCTCACCCCTGTACTCCCAGCACTTTGGGAGGCCGAGGTGGACGTATCATGAGGTCAGGAATTCAAGACAAGCCTGGCCAACATGGTGAAACCTCATCTCTACTAAAAATACAAAAATTAGCTGGGTATGGTGGCAGGCACCTGTAGTTCCAGCTTCTCGGGAGGCTGAGGCAGGAGAATCGCTTAAGGCTGGGAGGTGGAGGTTCTAATGAGCCAAGATTGTGCCATTGTACTCCAGCCTGGGCAACAGAGCAAGACTCTATCTCAAAAAAAGAAAAATAAATTCAAGAGTGACCACAAAAATTATAAAATACAATTGTTCACTCCCAGAAATACCAAGGTGAATAAAGTTTCTATGAAGAAAATTTCTGTCAATCCAACAGAAGGCAGAAAAATGCAAACATCCATAAATTTAAAATATCAATCTGACTTTAGAAATAATTCTTAATAGCTAATTACCTAAAATATGAATAAATATTAAAATACATCAAATAGCAGAAAGAAAGAGTGCATTTGAAAACTAATATTTATCAAAATCAAAACACACACAGACACAGAGACACACTCATGTGCATACATATTTACAGACAGTTAAGATCACAGAGGAAGTCTCAAAAATTTTAGATAATAGGAATTACATAGAACAGGTTATTTTTATTACAGTGGTATCAAATTTGAGTCATTAATATGAAAGTATCAAAAATCAATAAATGAAGTTTATCAGGCTTAAATTTTACTCTTAATTAACTCAGGATGTGAAAAAGAAAACACAAGTGGAAATATAAAATTTTCAGAACTACTTAATTAAATCTATAGGATGCATATATATTGCATTAAAAATAAAACAAAATAAGTAAGATATCTAAGAAAATAAATAGTTACACATTTAAATTCAGTGGCCCTAATATCGACAAGATATACCTATTATTTATAGAATAAAATAAGTAATAAAAATATAAATGAGAATTAATAAAACCAGAAAGGAATGAAATAAGGAGAAATTTAACTCAAATTGGGTGCATTAGAAAAAAATTTACAAAGCTTATGAAATATACAAACCTGCTGCAAAATACACCACAAAACCTAGATAAAACATATGACAATAGATAATTAATGAAAATAATTTAAAAGTTCATAAAACTACAGATAAAAGCATTAATATAGAAAGTCTTAAAATAAAGTACTACAAGCAAATAAATGAAACAAATGTTAAAATGTAGTAAACATAGTTTTTTCTTAAAAAATTTAACAAAATCATAGGAAAGTTAGAAAAAGTAAAATTAAAATATATAGAATAAGTAAGATGATAATAATAATAATTAAGGACATTATTTTAATGAAATGCCACAAATATTTACATACAGGCAGAAAACATTTTAAGGAAAGTATTATAATATCATTAATAAGGAGATAATGCTTACTCTTTTTGATACTTTTGAAGCAATTGTAAAGGATGAACGCTGATTTAAATCAAAAAATTCTGGGAAACTGGTCTAAACTTGTCACAAAATAAGACAACAACACCAAGAATTGAAGTCAGAAAGACGGCAGAAGCAGCACCAGGCCACTGCCCGTTTCTGTAAGACTGACTTAACAACAATATATGTATCAAGTTACCTCTCTGAGAATTCCAGAAGCCAATTAAAAAATTGTAGCACATACATGAGGTCAAAGCCAAGAAGACTCACACCAAAGCAAGGATTTGCTTATTCCAGATCCAAGCCCTATCTGCCATTTTACTCCAAAATTTAAAGAACTACCAGCAACCAGCTCTTCCCTCAATTGGAAAGAGAAGAATGGGCTATGTGTTCTGGCTTTTTGGGAACAAACATGCTATAGGGAGTAGTTTCTGTCTAGCCTGACTCAGAACACTGATTGGAAAATCAGCATAGGATAGATGCCAGCTGCAAAGAAAAAATTACTGTGTGAATTACAGCCCAAGCAAGACTGAAGTAGTACATACAAATACAATGAAAAGTCAGAGAGTATAGACAACTGAGAAGAAAACAGTCAAGCCTCTGTCACAAGAAAATTACACAAGCAAGTCCAGAGATGATGCATCTTCACGGAAGGGCTGAGAAGCTCTAGTGAGGCTGATTGGTGGAAGTGCTCTCCTGTACAAATGCAGTTCAGAAGACTGGAGAAAGGTTTTTTTCATACAGTCAAATACCAGGAAAAGATTACATGGTATACAGAAGAGTAAGAAAGAAAGAGAGAAAGAAATAAAGAAAGAAAGAAAGAAAGAAGGAAGGAAGGAAGGAAGGAAGGAAGGAAGGAAGGAAGAAGGAAGGAAAGAAGGGAGGGAGGGAAGGAGGGAGGGAAGGAAGGAGAGCGAGCGAGAGCAAGAGAGAAAGAAATATGACTTAATCAAAGGGTGTAACAGTGAGTTTCCAAAAACTGACCTTAAAGAAATGAACTATGATTACCTAACAAAAACTCAAACTAAGAAATCATTTTTTTATAGTACAAGAATACTATATCCACAAAAAGTGTCCTTCAAAAATGAAGAAAAGTTTAAGACTTTCACAGATAAAGGCTGAGGCATTTCACCACCTAGATCTGCCCAGCGAGAAATTCTAAGAGAGTTCTTTGAGTTGAAATGAAAGGAAGCTAGACAGCAACTCAAACCATATGAAAAATATAAAACTCCTTTCTAAAGGTAAAAACATGGACAAATAAAGAATCTGGTAGTATCATAATACTGGTGCATAGGTCACTTTAAATTCTGTATAGAATTTAAAGCATAACATAATTATAAATCTGTTAATGAATTAATATTAAAAGATTTAATTGGGGATATTAATAACATAAATGGGGGTGTAAAGATGTAAATTAGAGTTTTAATATGCTATTAAACATGTTATCAGTTAAAAATAGATTGTTGCATAACCTTATATTGTTTATGTAATCCCTATGGTGGCCATAAATAAAATTCCTATGGAAGATACATAAAAGATGAATAAACAATCAAAACAGTTCGCTCACAAAAAAATCAATGAAACATAAAGAAAGGCAGTGAGACAGTGAAAAAAGGACAACTTAACTATGAGACACACAAAACAATTAATAAAATGCCAAAAGATTTTTTTAAAAGAACCTATCATGTTAAAAAAAAAATAGCATTCCTACATTACTTTCTAACTATTGCTCCATTGTTCCATTTCATTCTTGCCTTTACAGGAGTTTTTTCAAAAAGGGTTTCTCTAGTCACTTTCTATACTTGTTTGCCTTCCTAAATTCATCTCAACTTTTAACTAAAGCCAGAGAAATATTTATGAAGTATGCATAAAGTATGGAGACTGAAGAAACCATCTACCCACTGTTACCATTAATTTTGAACATTCCCAGTAACGTTAAAATTCCCTTTATGCCACTTCTAGATCCATCCAGTTCACTTCTTTCTCCTTTAGAGATAATCACCATCCTGAATTTCTTTACAGTTTCCCATATGTTTATATTCCTAATAATCATATCTCAATATATGTTTCATTTTAAATGAGTGAAGTTATACTGTATTTGTTAGTGACTTGCTTATCTTACTCAACATTATGTTTCTGAGATTCATCCATATATAAATACTATGTAGCTGAACTTCATTCACTTTCACTGCTGTATTCCACTGTATGGGTATATCGAAGATTTTCCATTTTATTGTTGATGAGCATTTGGGTTGTATCTAAATTTTTGCTACCCTAAACTGCATAGCTATGTGCATTCTTGTTCTTGTCTCCTTCTGTCAAACTATAGTGAAGGACCAAGCTTTTGGGATTTTCCCTAATATTTTGTGGATTGATGCTTTTGTAAAATACACTAAAAATGCCTCATCAGTGTCAAATTGTTATAAAATTATATAAACCTTTACTCTGAAAAAAATGTCAACAGCAAGTCATTCACTATCAACAATTACTTTAAAAGTAAATGGACTAAACATTCTAATGAAAAAACAGGTTAGCTGAATTGATAAAAACAAAAGAAAATATAACTGTGTGCTCTCTGAAAAAGACTGAGTTTTGATTTAAGAATGCATATAAGGTGAAAGTGAAAAAATATAAAAAACTGTCCATGCAAATGGTAACCAAAAGAAAGCAGAGGTGACTATACTAATATCAAAGAATATTGACTTTGAGCCAAAACTGTCACAAGAGAGAGAAAAAAGACGTTATATAATAATAAAAAGATCAATTTGATGGGAAGATTGATATACTTTACATATTTGTTCCCACCTAAATCTCTTGTTGAAATGTAATCCCCAATGTTGGAGGTGGAGCCTGGGTTCACCTTTGAATCATGCAAATTGATTCCTCATGGGTGGCTTGGGCCATCATCTTGGTTATAAGTGAGCTCTCACTCTGAGTTCACATGAGATCTGTGAAGTATGTGGCACCTCTCATTCCACTCTCTCTCATTCCTGCTTTCAACATGTGACATACGAGCTCCTGCTTCACATTCCACCATGAGTAAGAGCTCCCTGAAGTGTCCTCAGAAGTCTAGGAATGTTAGTGCTATGCTTCCTATACTGCCTTCAGAACCATGACCTAATTAAACCTTTTCTGTTTATAAATTATCCAGTCTCAGGTATTTCATTACAGCAATGCAAGAATGGCCTAACACAGAAAATTGGTACCAAGAGTGGGATATTGTTGCAAAGATACCTGACAGTTTAAAAGCAGCATTGGAACTGGGTAGAGATTGGAAGAGTTTGAGTTTGGAGGGCTCAGAAGAAGACAGGAAGATATGAGAAATTTTGAAACTTCTCAGAGACTGGCTGTATGTGTTGTGACCAAAATGCTGATAAGGATATGAAATGAAGTCCAGGCTGCTGAGGTCCCAGGTGGAAATAGGGAACTTACTGGGAACTGGAGCAAAGCTCATGTATGTTTTGCCTTAGCAAAGAGCTTGGCTTTATTCTGTTCATGCCCTAGATACCTATGGAAGTTGGAACTTAAGAGTGATGATTTAGAGTATGTGGCAGAAAAAACGTCTAAACAACAAAATTCAGGATGTAGCCTGGCTGCTTCTTACAACTGTGCTAAGATGTGGAAGCAACAAAATGACTTAACAGTGGAAATTAATTTAAAAGGGTAGAACAGAAATGTTTGAAAAATTTGCAGCCTAGCCATGTGGCAGAGAAAGAACACACATTTTCAGGAGAGGGTATGGACGAATCACTTGTTAGAGAAATTTGCATGACTAAAAATGAGACAAGTGCTGATTGCCAAAGCAATGGGAAAAAGGCCTCAAAGGTATTTCAGAGACCTTCATGGCAGTTTGTATCATCGCTGACTTAGACGTATAGGAGGGAAGATTGATTTCCTGAGCCAGGACCAGCCCAGAGCCCTACTGACCTGCCCAGTGTCAGAACACTGCTCCCCATATCCCAGCTACTAAGGCTTCAGCCTTGGCTCTACAGGCCCCATATAACACTAATGCGGCTGCTCCAGAGAGCACAAGCTACCATAAGCCCTGGTATTTTCCACATAATATTAAGCCCGTGGACACATAGATTGCAAAAGTAAATGAGGCTTGGCATCATCCACCTATATTTCATAGGATGTGTGGAAAAGCCCAGCAGAAGCCTGAATGGTAGAACCCTCACAGAGAACTTCTACCAGGGCCATGTCAAGGGGAAATGTGGGGTTGGAGCACCCACACAGAGACCCCAGTGGGGCACTGCATAGTGGAGCTCTGCAAAGGAGGCCACAATTCTCCAGACAGCAGAATGATAGATCCACCGGCAGCTGGCACGCTGTGCCTGGAAAAGCTGCAGGCACTCAACGCCAACACATGAGAGAAGCCTTGGGGTCTGAATCTTGCAAAGTCATAGAAGCACAGCTGTCCAAGACCTGAGGTGTCTACCCCTCACAGCAGTGTGCCCTGGATGTAAGGCATAGAGTCAAAGGAAATTATTTTGGAGCTTTCAGACTTAATGACTGCCCTGTTAGGTCTGAACCCTGCAAAGCCCTAGAGGCACAGTTGCCTAAGGCCCAGGGAGTCTACCCCTCACAGCAGTGTTCTCTGGATGCAAGAGTTAGAGTCAAAGGCGATTATTTTGGAGCTTTAAGACTTAAAGACTCCCTGTTGGGTATCAAGGCTTGATGACTGCCCTTTTGGGTTGTATGGAGCTTGTAGCCCCTTTCTTTTGGTCAATTTTCTCCCATTTAGAATGGGAATGTTTACCCAATGCCTATACCTACATTGTATGTTGGAAATAACTAATTTGTTTTGATTTTACAGGCTCAGAGGTGAAAGAGACTTGCCTTGTCTCAAATCAGACTTTGGGCTTTGGACTTTTGAGTTAATGCTGGAATAAGTTAAGACTTTGGGTGACTCTTAGGAAGGCATTATTATGTTTTGCAGTGAGAAGGGTGTGTGATTTGGGAGAATCCAGGGACAGAATTACATAGTATAGATATTTGTCCCTACACAAATCTCATGTTGAATTGTAATCCCTGGTGCTGGAGGAGAGGACTGGTGGGAGGTGTTTGGATCATAGGGGTGGAGCCCTCATTAATGGTTTGGGCCATCCCCTTGGTGATGAATGAGCTTTCACTCTGAATTCACACAAGATCTGGTCATTTAGTGTGTGGCACCAACCCTTCACTCTTTCCCTCATTTGCTCCTGCTTTCATTGTGTGAAGTACCTGCACCCACTTCACCTTACACCACAACTGAAAGCTCCCCAAGTCTTCACCAGAAGCAGAGCAGATGCCAGCACCATGCTTTCTATAAAGCCTACAGAACTATGAACCAATTAAACCTCTTTCCTTTATAATTTACCCAGTCTCAGGTATTTCTTTATAGCAGTGCAAGGATGAATTAATACACAGATATAATGAATTTAAGCATATATGCACATCACAGCTTCAAATTATACAAAGCAAACATTGACTGAATTGAAGGTAAAAATGGAAAGAAATAGAATGATACTAGGAAACTTTAATACTCCACTTTAAATAATGACTAGAACAACTAAACAGAAGACCAAACAGAAGAGAGAATTTGAATACTATAGACCATTTGGACTTAACAGGTCAATAAGGAACACTTAACCCAACAAAAGCAATTTAAATGCACAAGTAATATTCTACAAGACAGAGTATAGATTAGCTCATAAAACAATAGTAAACAATTGTAAAAAAAACCGAATTCAAACAGAGTATCTCTTCCAACCAAAATGTGCTAAAACTAGAAATCAACAGCATAAGAAAAACTTGTAAAATCAATGAATGTGTGGAAATTGGACAACATATTCTTAAATAATAAATTAATCAAAAATTAATCACAAAAAATTACAAAATATTTTGAGACAAAGAAAAGAACTACTACATCAGGCTTTCCTGAATTTCTATGAAGAAATACCTAAGACTGGATAATTTATGAAGAAAAAATGTTTAGTTGGATCACAATTCTTCAGGCTGTACAAGCATGGCACCAACAGCAGTCAGCTTTTGGGGAGGTCTCTGGAAGATTTTCCTCATGGAGGGACATGAAGCACATTATATGGCGAAAGCAGGAGCAAGAGTGAAAGGGAGGTACCACATGCTTTAAGCAGACAGATCTTACTATCACAAGGACAGCACCAAGAGGATGCCACTAAACTATGCAAGAGAAATCAACCCCCATGATCCAGTCATCTCTCACCAGGCCCCATCTCCAATACTGAGGATTACAATTCAACATGAGATTTGGGTGGGAATGAATATACAAACTATATCAACTGCAAAATACCAAATTTAAGGGACGGGGTGAAAACAGCAGTAAGAGGGAAGCTAATAGGGGCAGATGCTTACATTTGTAAGGGTGAATAATATTGTATTGTGTGTATATACCACACTTTGTCTACCCATTCTTTCATTCTAGGGCATAGAAATGGCTTCCATATCTTGGCTATTGTCAATAATGATGCTAAATTAGTCCGTATATCATTTTGAGGTTCTGTTTTCAATTCTTGACTATATACCCAGAAGTGGGATTACTGGTTTACTGGATCACATAAACCAGCTGGTTAGATGCAGGTCCTAACCTGGCATCTATCCTGTGTTGCCTTAAAAAGTAAACAACTTTAACCTCAAGAAATCAGAAAAATAAGAAAATGCAAGGCAAAATTTAGCAAAAACAAAAAACAATAAAGAACAAAGAAGAGATAAACAGTATGCATAAGCAATAAAAATTCAACAAAACTAAGCATTGGATTTTTGGAGAGATTAAAAATATTGACAAACACAAAGCCAGATTACTTAAAAAGAGAGACAAGTGACAAGACTCAAATAATTTCAGAAATGCAAGAGGGAATATTACAACGGATGCCAAAGGGATTAAAAAAAGATTATAAGATAATACTATGAGCAACTGTATGCCAACAAATCAAGTGATGTATATTAAAAAAATATATACATTTCCAGAGGCATACAACCTTCCAAGAATGAATTATGAAGAAATTTTAAATGTAAAAGATCTATAACTAATAAGGTGAATGAATCAGTATTTTTTAAAACATAGCAAAATACTAACAAACGGAAGCAGTGAACCATTTGGCTTCACTGAAGAAGTATACCTAAAATATGTAGAATTAACACTAACCATCCTGTAATTCTTTTCAAAAGTTGAAGAAGTAGAAACACTTCCAAGCATTCTATGAGTTCAGTAATATTACCCTGATTTTAAAGCCAGGCAAATATACCACCACAAAAGAAAAATACAGGCCAATATCCCTAATGAACTTTGATGCAGCAGCCCACAACAAATAATTAACAAAATGAATTCAGCAGCCTATTAAAAATATTATATATTATTACCAATGAGATCAATTTCTGGTATGCAAAGATAAGACAACATATAAATATTAATTAATGTGATATATACCACGTTTGCAGGATAAAAAATATATGATTGTGCAAATTAATGCAAAAACCCATTTGATGCACTCCAGCACCCTTTCATAACAAAAACACTGAATAGATTAGCAATAAAATGAAGCCACTTCTACTTAATAAAGGCTATATATGAAAAGCCAGTAACTAAGATTATGCATAATGGTGAATGACAGAAAGCTTTTCCTCTAATAGCAGGAAGAAGTCAATGGTGCCCACTCACATAACTTTCATTCAACATAGTACTGGAAGTCTTAGACTAGGTAATTAGACAAGACAAAAACATGAAAGACATCCAAATTGAAATAAAACAAAGAAGTAAAATTATATCTGTCCAGAGATGACATCATCTTATATTTAGAAACCTATAGATTCCACAAAATACAACTGTTAAAATCAATAAAAGGATTCAGTAAAGTTGCAGGATATAAAATCAACACAAAAAATCTGTTGTGTTTTTATATAATAATAATAAACAAGAAATCAAAAAAGAAAATTAAGAAAATAATCTCATATACAATAATTTGATTGTGGTCTGATATGGTTTGGCTGTGTCCCCACCCAAATCTCATCTTGATTTGTGACTGATACAGCATTCAAAATAATACAATGCTTAGGAATAAACTAAACCAAAGAGACTAAAGACTTGCACACAGAAACTATAACACAATGCTTAAAAAATTTAAAGACACAAATAAATGGAAAGACATCCCATATTAATGGTTTGGAAAATGTAATGTAAGAATGTTCATACTGACACCCCAAAATTTATATATTTAATACAATCCTTATCAGATCCAAATGACATTTTTGCCGAAATGGGAAAAAAAAATTCTACAATTCATATGAATTCTTAAGGGACTCAAATAATCAAAACAATCTTGAAAAGCCAGAACAAAGTTGATGATCTCATATTTCTTGATTTCAAAACATATTACAAATTTACAGTAATCAAAACAGTGTACTATTGGCTTAAAACCAGATGTTGAACAATTGAACAAAATAGTAAGACAAGAAATAAACACTCGCTTACATGGAAAATAAAACTACAAGTATGTCAAGACCACTCAATGTGGAACAAGTTTAGTCTCTTAAACAAATGGTGTTGGTGAACTGAAGTTAACATACAAAAGAACATAGTTTGATCCTTACCATACATTATGTACAAATATCTCAAAATTGATTAAAGATCTAAATGCAAGACCTAAAACTATACAAATCCTTGAAGAAAACATAGGGGAAAAAAAGCCTCATTATACTAAATTTGGCAATGATTTCTTAGATATTATACAAAAAGCACAGGTAAGAGCCAAAATATGCAAATGAGACTACATAAGGATGTAATGTTGTTAAAATGCCCATACTACCCCCTCAAAAATCTAGATGTATAATCCAATCCCTATCAAATCCAAATGACGTTTTTTCAGAAATGGAAAAAAGTCCTACAATCCACATGACTTCTCAGGAGACTCAAATAATCAAAACCATCTTGAAAACAAGAACAAAGTTGATCTCATACTTCTTGATTTCAAAACATATTACGAAGCTACAGTAAATCTATATTAAGTTATTGTTTTTACTGTAGCTACCGTAAAAAGCTACAGTAAAAAGTTACAGAAAAAACTTAAAATATTTTTTGCATCAAAGAAAACATTTAACGAAGTGAAAAGCCAACCTACAGAAAGGAAAATATTTGCAAATCATATGTCTGACAAAAGATAAATACTCCAAATATACCAACATCTCCTACAATTCAATGACAAAATACATAAAAACTCAAAGATAAACAAAGAACTTGATTAGATATTTTTCCAGATAAGATATACAAATTGTCAACTAGTATATGAAAAGATGCTCGACATTACTAATCATTAGAAAAATATAAATTAACAACACAATAAGATATTATCTCACACCCATTAGGATGACCACTACGAAGAAAAGAAAAGGAAAGAGAAAGGAAGAAAGAGAGAGAGAGAGAGAAAGAGAAATAAAGAAGAAAGAAAGAAATAAAGAAGAAAGAAAATAACAAGTGTTGAGAATGTGGAGAAATTTGAACACTTGTAGACTGTTGGTGGGAATGTAAAATGGTGTATCTGCTGTTGAAAATGGCATGGGAGTTCCTCAAAATTAAAAAAGAACAACAACAATAACAAAAACTACTAGGTGATCCAGTAATCCAGTAATCCCACTTCTGAGTATACAGTCAAGAATTGAAAACAGAACCTCAAAATGATACACACACTAAAGCTAATTTCATCATTATTGACAATAGCCAAGATACGGAAGCAACTTCTATGCCCTAGAATGAAAGAATGGGTAGACCAAATGTGGTATATACACACAATACAATATTATTCACCCTTACAAGGAAGAGAATCCTGTTACATACTGTGGCATAGAGAAACCTTGAGAACATTTGATCAATTTTGTCTAGTTGTGGAAGGCAAGCTGATTAGTCAAATATGAAAGTTCTAGAATACTACAAATGGGCATTGTATAGAGTCACGTATGCTTCCTTCTAAATAATACTTCAAACAAATAAATTAATATTAATACATAATTTTAAGTCCCCTATAAAGTTAACATTAATTCATAAAAAATTAGAGATTTTAAAAAATCTTCAGCTTCTTTATTATTTGGCAATATGTGCTTTAGCATAAAGAAATCACACATTAATGTCATTTAATGGTACCAGGTTTACGTCGAGTCCAGACAAGTATTTCTAGATTTTTTTTTTTTTGAGATGGAGTCTCACTCTGCTGCTCAGGCTGGAGTGCAGTGGCGTGATCTCATCTCACTCCAACCTTTGCCCCCGGGTTCAAGCGATTCTCCTACCTCAGCCACCCAAGTACCTGGATTACAGGCACCTGCCAATGTGCCCAGCTAATTTTTGTACTTTTATTAGTTTCACCATCTTGGCCAGGCTAGTATTGAACTCCTGACCTCATGATCCACCCACCTCAGCCTCCCAAAGTACTAGGATTACAGGCGTGAGCCACTCCACCTGGCCTAGATATTAATTTTTTAAGTTGTTTTTTTCTTCCAACATCTGAAGACATAGAAGGAATTAAAATTAAATAAGTTAAATAATTAAATAAGATACATTAATAAATAAGGTGTCTAATAATTAAGATATTTATTCAACTGAGATGTTTAATGAATTGGAGGCTATCAATAGTTTTTTCCTCCTCCCCGAAACATTATCTTCAATGTAACATTACTAAAAGATTTGAAACAAGCAAGGAAATAATTCAGGAAACTCACAAAGGTAGTTCTCATAGTCATTTATTCACTCAATTTTGACTGTGCATGTGGGAAGAGCTAGGAACCATTTTTGAGACTGAAGGGGTAATATTAAATAAGGCCCTAAATTGTATAAGCTCATGTTGACACCAGTGGAAAAAACAGGTCTCACCATGCAACTATGTATTAACTTTTCAGAACATCTAAAAATATGATTTGTTAATTTTTATTATTTGTTTATGTATTTAGTTATTTTGAGACAGTCTCACTCTGTTGCCCAGGCTGGAGTGCAGTGGCTCCACTGCAACCTCCGCCTCCCGGATTCTAGTAGTTCTCCTGCCTTAGCCTCCTGAGTAGCTGGGATTACAGGCATGTGCCACCATGCCCGGCTAATTTTTGTATTTTTAGTAGAGATGGGATTTCACTATGTTGGCCAAGCTGGTCTCGAACTCCTGACCTCGAGTCATCAGCCCCACCTCGACCTCCCAAAGTGCTGGGATTACATAAATTTTTATTTCTTTACAAAGACCTTTAACATGCTCTTTGGGTTTGCTCCTCCTCCTGGAAAATGAGATCAGATTCACACAAAGCAGATAAAGCAGATAGCTTTATCCACAGAAAAGCCCTGGTACTGTCTGTCACTCCTAATGTCCAGCACTGAACTCAGGACATTTGATTTCAGCTTCCATTTGGAAGTTAAACTAGTGCTGTGTTTCCTAAAACAGGCTAGAAGGAAATACTGACTCTTCTGGGCTGGTGGTAGCAGTACTTAGAAAATGGTTTCTGGGATAAGTAAGTGAGGCTAGGTAAACCTCTTAACCAGGTGGTTTTACTTCTACCTGTCAGAGGTCTTAGTGTATTAGTATGATAAATCATCAAAAAGTAAGCACAGGTTGTGAGATTTCCCAAACGTAAATGATAATACAATCCTTTTTTCATGGAGTATCTCCTGGGTCTAAATTCAGATGAAACATCTTGGGGATATCTCTCTTGTTTTCTTTGGTACCACACATAACAGGCCAGGACCTGGAGACATTTGAGCATTCCATACACTGCAGTCCTGTTAAAACTTCTCTTCACCTCTCATCTCGCTAGTCAAAATCTATTAGCAAAGAGTGATAAAACATTTCTCTGTTTTAATTTGGCAAGAGGAAAAACTTCCTCCTTGAAAATAAAAATAGTTAACCATTTTACAGAAAGATGTATCATAGAAATAATGTGGGTTTTGGAATCTGCAGACAGACTTTCCTCTGCAATTTCCTTTCCCAATTAACTTGGGAAAAGTACTCATCAATGTAAAGCAGGTGATACTTTATTTACCAATCAGGTTGAGAAAATATTAAGTGTGAGATTGTGTCAAAATGCTTAGTACATTAAAGACATAGTGCCAATCATTAAATAGCCTTTTCCTTCCTTTTTTGTTCCTTCATAATTGGTTCTCCAAATGTTAAGCCTTATATATTCAACAAGAAAAATAATCTATCCTCAGAAATTGATTTAGAATGGGCTCTATTAGAAGGCAAGTCTCACTTTCCCCATATGAGAGAACATAAAGCCTGAAAACCATTTTGTGATGGGCCAGTTTTGTATACCAGAAGAGACTACTAAGCGCATGTAAAAATAAGGACTCTGTTTTTTTTAAATTAATACCCTAGTAAATTTTCACATGAGTAAAAAATATAATGAAGAAACTACATATTTCATATTAACATTTCATTTTTGAAGATGACTTAAGTGAACTGACGAAGACATTAGTTACTATGCTTGAAGGAAGCCTCCCAGTTCTGATTCAGCAGAGCGTTACCTGCTGATAGTGGTGAAGTCTTTTCTTACCTTCTCAAGACCATGCCAAACTGTTGGGTGGGACTTTTATCTGTGTGCTAATTCTGTGACAGCAAAGGTGAACGATCTCAATTACTCTGAATGTACCTTGACTGAATGTGAAAGATATTGTATTAACCAGTCACCTGTGGAGCCATGTTATATGCTACTTCCTGCTTGGTTCAATAAGGAAAGTGACTTGAATTCTAATGAATTTCAAACCTGGTTGCAACAAATTAGCCAACTGATAACTCTTTATATTTGAATAACTGCTCCACAAGTCCTGAGCTACTCTCTCTCTCTGTTTCTCTCTCTCTCTTTCTGACACACACATACACACACACACACATGCACGCACACAACTTTCTTAACTATTTCCAGAAAACTGGTTAGAGTAGAAATTAATTTATTAAAATAAAAACAAATTTCTTATCATTGACTTATCACTAAGACAAATACAGAGTACAGAAGACAAACCAAAGCACTGCTTTTTCTATTACATTGCTGATACTCCATTATCAACTCACTGGATAAACTGGAATTTTCTCCGCTCTGGTTTTCCTGTTCAATGTCTCTTCCATCTTTGTCCTAAAACTTTCCTTCTAACACAGAGTCTATAGTTGTTTTGCCCCGTTGCAATATTTTTTAAAATGTAAAACTCGGCCGGGCGCGGTGGCTCAAGCCTGTAATCCCAGCACTTTGGGAGGCCGAGACAGGCGGATCACGAGGTCAGGAGATCGAGACCATCCTGGCTAACACGGTGAAACCCCGTCTCTACTAAAAAATACAAAAAAATTAGCCGGGCGAGGTGGCGGGCGCCTGTAGTCCCAGCTACTCGGGAGGCTGAGGCAGGAGAACGGCGTGAACCCGGGAGGCGGAGCTTGCAGTGAGCTGAGATCCGGCCACTGCACTCCAGCCTGGGCGGCAGAGCCAGACTCCGTCTCAAAAAAAAAAAAAAAAAAAAAAAGTAAAACTCAAAGGAAGTAATTATTTTTAATTTTTTGGCTAATAATCCTATTTTGTTGAATAATTTTAGATTTACAGAAAACATTAATAGGTAACACAGAGCTCCTATATACCTCTGCACAGTTTCTCCTATAATTAACACATTATTAAGTATGGTTCATTCGTTATGATTCATGAACTAATATGACTACATATTAAGTAATTTTTAAGTCAGCTGGTTAAATACCTTGGAGTGCAGTTGCTAGATTGTATGCTAAGGATATGTTTTTTGTTTGTTTGAGAAGGAGTCTTGATCTTTTTTTTTCCAGGCTGGAGTGCAATGGCGCTATCTCCTCTCACTGCAACCTCCACCTCCTGGATTCAAGCAGTTCTCCCTGTCTCAGCCTCCCGAGTAGCTGGGATTACAGGCACACACCACCACGCCCAGTTAATTTTGTATTTTTAGAAGGGACAGGGTTTCACCATGTTGGCCATGCTAGTCTCCAACTCCTGACCTTAGGTGATTCGCCCGTCTCGGCCTCCCAAAGTGCTGGGATTACAGGTATGAGCCACTGTGCCCGGTCCCGATATGGTTAACTTTGTAAGAAAGTGCCAAATTGCCTTCTAAAGTTGTCATATCATTTTGTATTTACATTAGCAATAAATGAGATTTCTTGTTTTTCCATATCTGCATGGGCATTTGAAGTTGCCAATTTTTGGTGTTTAGCCATTCTAATAGGCATGTAGTGGTGTCCCAGTGTTGCTTTAATTTGTAAATTTCTAGTGCCATATGATGTTGAGCATGTTTTCATATGCTTATCTGCCATCTGTATATCTTCTTTGGTGAGGTATCTGTGCATATCTTTTCCCCACTATTAACGGATTTTCTTTATTGTTACATTTTTATATTTATTTGTATATCTTTGATGTCTGTATCAAATATTTAAAAAATACTTTCTCCAATAATGTGGCTTATTTTTTTTAATAGTGTCTCTTGCAGAGCAAAGTTGTTAATTTCAATAAAATCCAATTTATCAATTTTTTCTTTCATGAACTGCACTTTTGCATTATATCAAAAAAGTATTGTCAAATACATGTTCACCTAGATTTTTAAGTATGCTAAGTTTTAGAAATTTTATATTTCACATTTCAGATTGAAGTCTGTGATTCATTTTTAGTGAACTTCAGTAAAAGCCATAACACTTGCACCCAGATTTTTTTTTCTTTTTTTTTTTGCATTTGGGTGTTCAATTGTTCCAGCACCGTTTGTTGAGATAATCCTCTTCATTGAATTGCTTGGCTCTTTCATCAAAGATCATTTGACTACAAATATAATTTGTGTACATCAGTTTCTGAACTCCCTATTTTTCCCATTGATCTATGTGGTTATTCTTTCTCCAGTATCAACCTGTCTTGATTATTGTAACTTTATGGTAACTTCTGATGTCAGGTAGTGCCAATTCTCCAACTTGACTCTTCTTCAGTATTGTCTTGGCTTTTCTGTTTCTTATGCATTTTTACATAAACTTAAAAATCCCTTTATTGACATGCCCAGTAGAGCTTTATCAACATTTTTATTGGGATTATGTTAGATTTGCAGATCATATTGGGAAGAATTTGCATTTTAATAATATTGAGTACTATTTTATAATACTACTCAATGATTTCTCAATTATTAAGCTCTTCTTTGATTTCCTTTAACAGATTTTTACAGTTTTCTACACTCACAGCCTGTACATATTTTGTTAGATTTATATCTATATATTCATTTTAGAATTTTTCATTTTTGTACATTGTTTTGTTTTATTTTACATTGCTTTTATGTGTTGCTGATATATAGAACTAACAAGTGTCTCTTCTATATTAACCTATATCTTGCAATCTAGCTGTACTCATTCGTTTCAGGAGGTTTTTGCTATCGTTACGGGTGTTGTTGGTTCTTCCAGATTTCAGTCTTTCACTTATATAGCTGTATTTCACCTTTTTATACCTGTATGAACTTTATTTTATTTTTCTTGTCACATTCACCAGCTAAGTCTTCTGGGATAATGTTAAATAAAAGTGGTAAGGGAGGACCAGGTCTACTGAGAGGCTGATGAGCCTGTCAGAGGCACTCATCATTCCTGTTACAATGCTCTTTATGTCTGTCATTGCCTTTTGATTCTTGTGTTTCTACCTCTGCTTACATTTCTCATCCATCCATGCATGTTGCCATTTTCCCATTAGATCTCTTAACATGTAAATCATCATTATCTTAAATTCCCTATCATATCTTCAAATATCTGCATCCTATCTGAGTCTGGCATGATGCTGATTTTGTCTTTCCTTTCTGTGTTGTTTCTTGCCTCAGCTTGCCTTGTGAGATTTTCGAGTTCTGGACATAATGTGTAGAATAACCAAAACTGAGGTAAAAAGCCTTTAGCTTGAAGTTTTCTGATTACTGGCTAGTAGCTGTGCAGTGTTTAATGTCTGATATCGCTGTAGGTCCCTGAGGCTTCAGTTTCCTTTATTGTCTTCATTTTTCCTTTCTCTTTTTCTTAACTTCAGGTATCCCCAGTAACTCCCTCTTAAATAGAGTGTGCCTTACAGCTCTGTCATTGTAATATTTTTTATTTTATTGAACCCTGTTGATATGGTGTTAAGATATGAGAGAAGAAACATTCTTGATGTTATGACTAAATTTCCATCTTTCGATGGGAATAAGTACCTGGGATTTGAACTTCAGATGTGTTTCATAGCCTTTTTTATTTTCTCATAGATGAGGCAGAAGGACTGGAGGAGTCTGGGGTAGGCTGATGTTTCTTCCATCAGGCAAGGAAGGCTTTGGTATAGTCTTTACCCATGGAGAACAAGTCTGTGCTATGGGGGACTTTCTGAGCATATTTCAAAATGGTGACTTTTCCCCATTCCCTGCATAAAACATGAGGTTTTTCTTTTCCTTTTCTTTTTGTTAAAAAAAAAAAGCTTCTCTGTAAGAAACTGGTGTGATTCCCTGGAATAAAATCTATGAGAATGTGAATCCTCTCCATTAGGCCTCAGCACCTAGGAGTTTCTCAGTGGAACTTGATCAGCACCAGCCTCCAGAAATTCATAAAACTGCCATTAAGTGGGTCTACCTGTTTATGTCACTAGCAATTTCTATTTGAGAAAAAATAATCTCAGTCATAATTCTATATATTCACCTTTGTCTTCAGAATTCAGTGGTGTTTTTCCCTGGGATCCTCAATTTTCCAATGGGTATAACAGAAGTCATTAATTTGGTTTGCTCACGTGTTCTTTCTTTCTTCTTGTAAGGATGGCAGTGATGACTTCCAAGCACTTTAAATATAGGAGCTGTAACTGGAATTCAATGATCTTTTAATATCCTAAGGATCTGTAGGAGTGTTCCCCTTTACTTTCATTATATTTCTAATTACAGCTTTCTTTCTTTTTTTTGTTGATCAGTCTAGAAAAGGTTTATTAATTTTATTGATATTTCAATATAGCCCTGTGAATATATAAATTACCCTGTGAATAAAATTTTGTGTTCTTTTCAGATTTTGCTTCTTATAAATGGTGACTTTTTCACACATATTCAAGAATTTAAACCTAGGAGCAAAGAGTGAGATCTTAGGTTTGCAAAAGTTCAGTTTTACACGATAATGTCAATGTAGTGCCCAAGAACATTTTACCAATTTTCACTCATATTGTGAGTGCATAAGGGTATGCACAATCTACATCCAGATCAACATAGACACTATAGGACCACTTAAATTTTGGTAGCCTTATGATTGTAGAATGGCATGTCTGCTTATTATAGTAACTTGCATTTTTAAATTTATGACTGCCATATACATATATATATAATATATATATATATACACACACACACAAACACATACATATGCTATATCTATATATATATATGGTTTGGGTTTGGCTACTAATTCATTGTTTTCTTTGGGAAGTGAGATTCAATCCTCCCTATATTACATTTTAAGGATAGTAAAATTCACACTGCCTTTATCAAAATTTGACCTAAATTTTTGGCACGATTTTTTAAAATTTCTAGTTTGGATTTTGATTTTTTTTTCCCTTTTTTTTTTTTTTTTTTAAAAATGTGTCTGGAGGCATGCAAATTTAAATACCATAGAAGGGGATTCAAATGTCTCTCCGGAAGTGACTTATTTTCTCCTGCATTGAAAGTGTGGAATGCCTTTTGGTAGCCAGCTGGGATGGTGGACGGTGCAGGTGCAGCGGTAGCTCAGTGCCTGCTAGATAGAGTTCATCTGATTATGAGATGTGCATGTCAACCTGTCTACAAATTTTAAATAAGAGAGGAACTTTTTCCACTACCAAAGCACATAAAGAGAATGGCCAAGGGATGCCAATGCAATTTTTCTATTGGAAAATACTATGTCTCCATTGATGTTTTTCCTCTTTTTTAAAAAAAAGTAGTAAATATGAAAAAAGCAAACTGGGATTCAGTAGAGACTGGGATGCAAGGTTGGAGTGTAAGTGAAGTAAGCATAGGCCTGCTTGTTCAGTCCTCTAAGTTGACTGTGTCACATCGATGGGACAGACCTCACTATGCCAAGACACTTGGTTCACTTCATTGTGCAATAAACATTCTGGAAAGAGTGTTTGCTATCTATCAGATTCCCTGACTGGTAGACAAGCATGCAGCAAAAATCTGCAGAGCAACAGGTTTTGGTAAGAAAGGTTAAGTGGAGGGGAAAAGAGAAAGAAAAAAAAAATGCTTGGCAAAGAATACACACTGAGTGTGCTTTTCGCTGTCAGCTGATGTTCATTCCTGTGGAGAATTCTGGGAAACTAGAGAAGCAATCTGTGAACTGGTTAGCTTAAGCCTCCTCATTTGTGTAGGCTTGAGCATATAGGTGTTTCTTTATATTTTGCTTAGAGCCTTTCCATTTTTTGTTATTTAGTTGGTCAAAAAATCTTTATTCTTTTCTGATACCCATGCTTATAGAAAACAGATCATCTTTTAGAAAACTTCTAAATTGTCTATTATAAATTTAATTTAAAACATAAGAATAGAAGGTGATAAGAATATGTAGGAAAGGAAATAGTCTAAGTGTGACTGAAAAACAAAAAGAGCTTGCTGAAATTGAAACAGAAAAGGTGATGGGATGGGATCGAGTCTAAGTTATTATTTCCAGGCAAAAGCAAATTTCACACGTGTACTCTTTAGTTATCTTTTCTCCTCTGTAGTGTAGCTTGTCCAAAGACCGAGACCAATGTCTGTAGAATTTTGCTAAGGAAGCAGACTACCTAGAAAAGTCTATAATAGTCAAAATGCCTTTATGTGTAAACACAGTAGAATATATTTCTCTGATACTCAAGGACTCAAAAAATACAATATCCCTATATATTTCCTTAATATCTTATTGTATATGTACTCAAAATTCACTGCATCAGTAAGGGTAAAGCCTTGATTTCAAAGGAAAATGAAAACAAAAATCTGAGGTAAGCAGTGATGTAAGCTTAATTTGAAAAGTAAAGTCTCATCCATCACACACTTGTTTTAAAGTTAGAATAATGGATTGCTAAAAGCTGAGTTAAGCCATTTGACATACACATCTCTTTACAGAATTGAATGAAAATCAATCTTCGCTGAGGCTCATTGTAAGAGAACCCCGGTTACGCTATGCCAGATAAATACGTATAGTTACATTTAACTAATTGTTGAAAATGTAACAATTGCCTTATTTGCTAGTTGAGACAGATTTGTGGTTCATAGTAGGATTAATGTTTATATTTCTTCCCTCCTTATATTTAATCCAGGTTGGCAGAAATGTGCCACTGGTGGTAAGATTTTTTTACTAAACTGATTGTCAATAAAATTATAATTTAATTTAAGTATGTGAATTATTTGCTACTTTTTGCTAAAATGCAAATATTTATATTTTTATTATATGTAATTTAAAAGGAAATATGCAGGGACAAAATCTAGAACTGTTATTAACAAATACCATCTAAAACATAACTTTTGCTTTTTATATACATTAAATACTCATTGAATGTGATAATCCAGTCATATTTTTATACTATCTTTTATTTCTGTTCTAAAAATATAAGACAAACTTCAGAGAAGCATCTATTATACAATAAAAGCTGGAACATTACATTGGTAGCATTTTACTACTAGAAACCTTCAATTTGTTTATATATGAAGAATATTTTCCAATATTTAAACACAGTGTTGAATAATTATCTTTCCTACTTGGATATCTCTTATTTTTACTCCTTTATTCGCTAATTATACCTAAATTCTCATTTTGTAAATAACATGAGATTTACAGTTAGATATTCATATTTTCATAAGAATATAAATGGCAATTAAGACTGTTTCACTTTTCTAATGTGATCTACAATTAGACAGGGCTTCATCATCCTCAGATTGCAATAAGTACTTGGACTTTGCTTTGCTTGCACATATATCACTGTATCATTTGGAGTAGACATCTCAAAATCAATTATTAGATAGAAAATGCTGCAGTTTTAAATACAATGAAAATTGCTGTGCTTTACAGAATCTCCTCCTGAAAGCCAAATATAACCCTAAATTGAGACATTTTTCAAGGAAAAAAAAAAAGAGAGAAAATGACCTGTTGAGATAATTTAGACAGTTTCCTTAAAATAATGTGAATAATTGATGCTATTCACTTACTTATTTGACTCAAAATTTATATAAAATTTAGCCTTCAAGTTCATAAGTATTGGTTGTTTTGGCTTTCTGCTAGTGAGAAAGACATTAGTAAAAAACTGATTTTTCTGCTCGTTTTATATCAGAAAATAAAAACTATTTTTTCATTGATTGGTCTTCTTCATTAACCTTTACAATGACTTTAGCTAATTAGTAAAGTTAAAATATAGTTAGATAACCACAAAATGTGTTTATTTGATTGACTTACAGTTGGACGAAAAGAGTTGTAGCTATAGATTTATTTAGTCAAATTTAAAAGCAGGATATTTCCAACAATGAGAATTTTCAGGTAGTTTATACAATTTTGGAGGAACCACATTTGTTTTCGAAGTCTTTTTTGAATTAAAACAAAATTTAACTCCAATGTATCTATTTGCAATGGTTATTTCTATCAAATGACAAAAAGTGAAAAACCCAAATTCTGATCATTTCTTTTAACTCTGTAGTGTTCTAATTATTTTCTAAACAACAACCAAAAAACTCTACAATTTTTTCATTATTTTTATTCTTCTGCATTGTTTCTCATTTATCCTTTTTAAAATATACTACAAAGGGGGCGGAGCAAGATGGCCAAATAGGAACAGCTCCAGTCTCCAACTCCCAGCGTGAGCGACACAGAAGACTGGTGATTTCTGCATTTTCAACTGAGGTACTGGGGTCATTTCACTAGGGAGTGCCAGACAATCGGTGCTGGTCAGCTGCTACAGCCTGAACAGCAAGAGCTGAAGCAGGGCAATGCATCGCCTCACCTGGGAAGCGCAAGAGGGAAGGGAATCCCTTTTCCTAGCCAGGGGAACTGAAACACACAACACCTGGAAAATCGGGTAACTCCCACCCCAATACTGCGCTTTAAGCAAACGGGCACACCAGGAGAATATATCCCACACCTGGCCGGGAGGATCCCACACCCACAGAGCCTCCCTCATTGCTAACACAACAGTCTGTGATCTAACCGAAATGGCAGCAGGGAGGCTGGGGAAGGGGCGCCCGCCATTGCTGAGGCTTAAGTAGGTAAACAAAGCCGCTGGGAAGCTCGAACTGGGTGGAGCTCACAGCAGCTCAAGGAAACCTGCCTGTCTCTGTAGACTCCACCTCTGGGGACAGGGCACAGATAAAAAACAACAACAGAAAAGCAGCAGAACCTCTGCAGACGCAAACGACTCTGTCTGAGAGCTTTGAAGAGAGCAGTGGATCTCCCAACACGGAGGTTGAGATCTGAGAACGGACAGACTGCCTGCTCAAGCGGGTCCCTGACCCCTGAGTAGTCTAACTGGGAGACATCCCCCAACAGGGGCAGTCTGACAACCCACACCTCACAGGGTGAAGTACACCCCTGAGAGGAAGTTTCCAAAGGAAGAATCAGACAGGTATACTCGCTGTTCAGCAATATTCTATCTTCTGCAACCTCTGCTGCTGATACCCAGGCAAACAGGGTCTGGAGTGGACCTCAAGCAATCTCCAACAGACCTACAGCTGAGGGTCCTGACGGTCAGAAGGAAAACTATCAAACAGGAAGGACACCTATAACAAAACCCCATCAGTACATCACCATCATCAAAGACCAGAGACAGATAAAACCACAAAGATGGGGAAAAAGCAGGGCAGAAAAGCTGGAAATTTAAAAAATAAGAGCGCATCTCCCCCTGCAAAGGAGAGCAGCCCATCACCAGCAACGGATCAAAGCTGGTCAGAGAATGACTTTGACGAGATGAGAAAAGAAGTCTTCAGTCCATCAAACTTCTCAGAGCTAAAGGAGGAATTACGTACCCAGCACAAAGAAACTAAAAATCTTGAAAAAAGAGTGGAAGAATTGATAGCTAGAATAATTAATGCAGAGAAGGTCATAAACGAAATGACAGAGATGAAAACCATGACACGAGAAATATGTGACAAATCCACAAGCTTCAGTAACCGACTCGATCAACTGGAAGAAAGAGTATCAGCGGTTGAGGATCAAATGAATGAAATGAAGTGATAAGAGAAACCAAAAGAAAAAAGAAGAAAAAGAAATGAACAAAGTCTCCAAGAAGTATGGGATTATGTAAAAAGACCAAATCTATGTCTGATTGGGGTGCCTGAAAGGGAGGGGGAAAATGGAACCAAGTTGGAAAACACTCTGCAGGATATCATCCAGGAGAACTTCCCAAACCTAGTAGGGCAGGCCAACATTCAAATTCAGGAAATACAGAGAATGCCACAAAGATACTCCTCCAGAAGAGCAACTCCAAGACACATGATTGCCAGATTCACCAAAGTTGAAATGAAGGAAAAAATCTTAAGGGCAGCCAGAGAGAAAGGTCGGGTTACCCACAAAGGGAAGCCCATCAAAACTAACAGCAGATCTCTCGGCAGAAACTCTACAAGCCAGAAGAGAGTGGGGGCCAATATTCAACGTTCTTAAAGAAAAGAATTTTCAACCCAGAATTTCATATCCAGCCAAACTAAGTTTCATCAGTGAAGGAGAAATAAAATCCTTTACAGATAAGCAAATGCTTAGAGATTTTGTCACCACCAGGCCTGCCTTACAAGAGACCCTGAAGGAAGCCCTAAACATGGAAAGGAACAACCGGAACCAGCCATTACAAAAACATGCCAAAATGTAAAGACCATCGAGGCTGGGAAGAAACTGCATCAACTAACGAGCAAAATAACCAGTTGATATTATTATGGCAGGATCAAGTTCACACATAACAATATTAACCTTAAATGTAAATGGACTAAATGCTCCAATTAAAAGACACAGACTGGCAAACTGGATAAAGAGTCAAGACCCATCAGTTTACTGTATTCAGGAGACCCATCTCACATGCAGAGACATACATAGGCTCAAAATAAAGGGATGGAGGAAGATCTACCAAGCAAATGGAGAACAAAAAAAAGCAGGGGTTGCAATCCTAGTCTCTGATAAAATAGACTTTCAACCATCAAAGATCAAAAGAGACAAAGAAGGCCATTACATAATGGTAAAGGGATAAATTCAACAGGAAGACCTAACTATCCTAAATATATATGCATCCAATACAGGAGCACCCAGATTCATAAACCAAGTCCTTAGAGACTTAAGAGACTTAGACTCCCATACAATAATCATGGGAGACTTCAACACTCCACTGTCAACATTAGACAGATCAACGAGACAGAAAGTTAAAAAGATATCCAGGAATTGAACTCATCTCTGCACCAAGCAGACCTAATAGACATCTATAGAACTCTCCACCCCAAATCAACAGAATATACATTCTTCTCAGCACCACATCGCACTTATTTCAAAATTGACCACATAATTGGAAGTAAAGCACTCCTCAGCAAATGTACAAGAACAGAAATTATAACAAACTGTCTCTCAGACCACAGTGCAATGAAACTAGAACTCAGGACTAAGAAACTCAATCAAAACCATTCAACTATATGGAAACTGAACAACCTGCTCCTGAATGACTACTGGGTGCATAACAAAATGAAGGCAGAAATAAAGATGTTCTTTGAAACCAATGAGAACAAAGATACAACATACCAGAATCTCTGGGACACATTTAAAGCAGTGTGTAGATGGAAATTTATAGCACTAAATGCCCACAAGAGAAAGCTGAAAAGATCTAAAATTGACACTCTAACATCACAATTAAAAGAACTAGAGAGGCAAGAGCAAACACATTCAAAAGCTAGCAGAAGGCAAGAAACAACTAAGATCAGAGCAGAACTGAAGGAGATAGAGACACAAAAAAAACCCTCCAAAAATTCAGTGAATCCAGGAGTTGGTTTTTTGAAAAGATCAATAAAATTGACAGACCGCTAGCAAGACTAATAAAGAAGAAAAGAGAGAAGAATCAAATAGAAGCAATAAAAAATGATAAAGGGGATATCACTACCGACCCCATAGAAATACAAACTACCATCAGAGAATACTATAAACACCTCTACGCAAATCAACTAGAAAATCTAGAAGAAATGGATAATTTCCTGGACACTTACACTCTCCCAAGACTAAACCAGGAAGAAGTTGAATCCCTGAATAGACCAATAGCAGGCTCTGAAATTGAGGCAATAATCAGTAGCCTACCCACCAAAAAAAGTCCAGGACCAGATGGATTCACAGCTGAATTCTACCAGAGGTACAAGGAGGAGCTGGTACCATTCCTTCTGAAACTATTCCAATCAATAGAAAAAGAGGGAATCCTCCCTAACACTTTTTATGAGGCCAATATCATCCTGATACCAAAGCCTCGCAGAGACACAACAAAAAAAGAAAATTTTAGGTCAATATCCCTGATGAACATCGATGCAGAAATCCTCAATAAAATACTGGCAAACCGGATTCAGCAGCACATCAAAAAGCTTATCCACCATGATCAAGTGGGCTTCATCCCTGGGCTGCAAGGCTGGTTCAACATACGCAAATCAATAAACGTAATCCAGCATATAAACAGAACCAAAGACAAGAACCACATGATTATCTCAATAGATGCAGAAAAGGCTTTTGACAAAATTCAACAGCCCTTCATGCTAAAAACGCTCAATAAATTCGGTATTGATGGAACGTACCTCAAAATAATAAGAGCTATTTATGACAAACCCACAGCCAATATCATACTGAATGGGCAAAAACTGGAAAAATTCCCTTTGAAAACTGGCACAAGACAGGGATGCCCTCTCTCACCACTCCTATTCAACATAGTCTTGGAAGTTCTGGCTAGGGCAATCAGGCAAGAGAAAGAAATCAAGGGTATTCAGTTAGGAAAAGAAGAAGTCAAATTGTCCCTGTTTGCAGATGACATGATTGTATATTTAGAAAACCCCATTGTCTCAGCCCAAAATCTCCTTAAGCTGATAAGCAACTTCAGCAAAGTCTCAGGATACAAAATCAATGTGGAAAATCACAAGCATTCTTATACACCAGTAACAGACAAAAAGAGAGTCAAATCATGAATGCACTTCCATTCACAATTGCTTCAAAGAGAATAAAATACCTAGGAATCCAACTTACAAGGGATGTAAAGGACCTCTTCAAGGAGAACTACAAACCACTGCTCAGTGAAATCAAAGAGGACACAAACAAATGGAAGAACATACCATGCTCATGGATAGGAAGAATCAATATCATGAAAATGGCCATACTGCCCAAGGTTATTTATAGATTCAATGCCATCCCCATCAAGCTACCAATAAGTTTCTTCACAGAATTGGGAAAAACGGCTTTAAAGTTCATATGGAACCAAAAAAGAGCCCGCATTGCCAAGACAATCCTAAGTCAAAAGGACAAAGCTGGAGGCGTCACGCTACCTGACTTCAAACTATACTACAAGGCTACAGTAACCAAAACAGCATGGTAATGGAACCAAAACAGAGATATAGACCAATGGAACAGAACAGAGTCCTCAGAAATAATACCACACATCTACAGCCATCTGATCTTTGACAAACCTGAGAGAAACAAGAAATGGGGAAAGGATTCCCTATTTAATAAATGGTGCTGGGAAAATTGGCTAGCCATAAGTAGAAAGCTGAAACTGGATCCTTTCCTTACTCCTTATACAAAGATTAATTCAAGATGGATTAGAGACTGAAATGTTAGACCTAATACCATAAAAACCCTGGAAGAAAATCTAGGTAGTACCATTCAGGAAATAGGCATGGGCAAGGACTTCATGTCTAAAACACCAAAAGCAACGGCAGCAAAAGCCAAAATTGACAAATGGGATCTCATTAAACTAAAGAGCTTCTGCACAGCAAAGGAAACTACCATCAGAGTGAACAGGCAACCTACAGAATGGGAGAAAATTTTTACAATCTACTTATCTGACAAAGGGCTAATATCCAGAATCTACAAAGAACTCAAACAAATATACAAGAAAAAACAAACAACCCCATCAAAAAGTGGGCAAAGGATATGAACAGACATTTCTCAAAAGAAGACATTCATACAGCCAACAGACACATGAAAAAAATGCTCATCATCACTCGCCATCAGAGAAATGCAAATCAAAACCACAAGGAGACACCATCTCACACCAGTTAGAACGGCAATCATTAAAAAGTCAGGAAACAACAGGTGTTGGAGAGGATGTGGAGAAATAGGAACACTTTTACACAGTTGGTGGGATTGTAAACTAGTTCAACCATTATGGAAAACAGTATGGCGATTCCTCAAGGATCTAGAACTAGATGTACCATATGACCCAGCCATCTCACTACTCGGTATATACCCAAAGGATTATAAATTATTCTACTACAAAGACACATGCACACGTATGTTTATTGTGGCACTATTCACAATAGCAAAGACTTGGAATCAACCCAAATGTCCATCTGTGACAGACTGGATTAAGAAAATGTGGCACATATACACCATGGAATAATATGCAGCCATATAAAAAGGATGAGTTTGCGTCCTTTGTAGGGACATGGATGCAGCTGGAAACCATCATTCTTAGCAAACTGTCACAAGAACTGAAAACCAAACACCGCATGTTCTCACTCATAGGTGGGAATTGAACAATGAGAGCACTTGGACTCGGGAAGGGGAACATCACACACTGGGGCCTATCATGGGGAAGGGGGAGGGGCGAAGGATTGCATTTGGAGTTATACGTGATATAAATAATGAATTGATGGGTGCTGACGAGTTGATGGGTGCAGCACACCAACATGGCACAAGTATACATATATAACAAACCTGCATGTTATGCACATGTACCCTAGAACTTAAAGTATAATAAAATAAATAAATAAATAAAATAAAATAAAATAAAATATACTAAAATGCTTTATAAAATTATGTTTTATGATGTGGTTCACCAAACTGGATGTTTATTGAAGATAAGGTCTGATTGGCCTGAGTACAGGAAGATTATTTTCTCTCTTTCACTGGACACAGGGCTTTTCTCAAGGTCTAAGATGACTTTGTAGCATAGCTACTCTACATCTGTTTCCAAAATAATTTAAGCAATCTGTGGAAGTATTTAATAATGACAATTTATAAAGTTAAACTCAAGGAGAGTCATAATAAATTTTATTAAAGAAGTACATTATTTGTACCAAATCTCAGATAATATTGTTTATCAGTGAAATAAGGTGTTAAGAGTCCCTGGAAACAAGTATATATACAAATATATGTTGAGATATATGGCTACCATCAACTAGCTTCTTAAAAATTTTATTTCAAAATATTTGGTTGAGATATAAAAATTATATTAAAGGTATAAAACATGATGATTTTATATATGTGTACATGGTGTACTGATTACCACAAATTAACTCAACTGTCACCACCCATTGTTACTATTTTGTGTGAATACATGTGTGTGTGGTAATGAAACTTATATGCTTTCTTATCAAATTTCAACCAAGCAATACAGCATCATTAACTATAATCACCATGTTTTACGTTAGGTTCCCAGGACTTATTCATCTATTGACTGGAAGTTTTACCTTTGACCACATCTCCCAACTTCTGCCCCTGCCTAGCACCTAGCAGCCAACATCCCATTCTGCTTCTATCAGTTTGACTTTTTAAGTTTCCACACATAAGTGAGACCATACAGATTTTTCGTGTGCCTGGCTCATTTCACATAGCATAATGTCCTCTAGGTTCATCCATGTTGTTGCAAATGGCAGGTTTTCCTTAGTTTTTATGGTTGAATAATATTTCGTTGTGTATATGTGTATATATGTACCATATTTATCCAACAATGAGCATTTAGATTATTTCCATGTCTTGGTTATTGTTAATAATGCTGAATGAACATTGGGGTGCAGATATCTTTTTGGCATACTTAGAGATACTTAATTTCCTTTGGTTTCCTTTGGTTATATACCCAGAAGTGAGATTGCTAAATCACACGGTAGCTCTGTTTTTTTTTTTTTTTTTTGGAGGGACCTCCATACTGGTTTTCATAATGACTGTATCAATGTACATTTTCACTAACAGTGTACAAGAGTTTCCTTTTCTGTACATCCTAACCAACACTTACTATCTTTTGATCCTGATAATAGCCATCCTAACAGGTAACTTTTCAGTGGAGTTTCGAATTGCATTTCTCTTATGACTAGTGATGCTTAGCACCTTTTCATATATCTATCAGCCATTTTTATGTCCTCTTTGGGAAAATGTCTATTCAAGGCCTTTACCCATTTTTAGATTGGGTTTTTTGACTTTTAAATTTTAATTTTTACTTTTTGTAGTTGCATTGTGTGATTGCCTGATATATTTTAGATATATAATAACACCCTAACAGATTTATGGGTTACACATATTTTCTCCTATTCTGTAGGTTGCCTTTCATTTGTTAATTCTTTCCTTTGCTGTGCAGAATGTCTTTGTTTAATGTAGCACCACTTGCTTATTTTTGGCCTTGTTGCTTATGATTTTTGTGTCATATCTAAAAAAGTCATTGAAAGATAAATGTCAAGGAACTTTTCCAGTATGTTTTCTAATAGGAATTTTATAGTTTTAAACCTTACCTTTAAATATTTAATCTAATTTGAGTTAATTTTGGTATATGCTGTAAGACAAGGGTCTTTCATTCATTTGCATGTAGAAAAATAGTTTTCCCAACACCATCGCTTTTTCCATTGTGTATTCTTGGCACCTTTGTCAAAGATTAGTTGAAAATCTTTGTATGGGTTTGTTGCCTATTTTTATGCCAATATGATACTGTTTTGATTACCCTAGCTTTGTAATATAATTTGAAAGTAGAAGTGTGATACTTCCAGCTTTGTTTTTCTTTCTACAACTTGCTGTAGCTACTTGGAGTCTTTTGTGATTCTACAAACAATCATAAGCAGTTTTAGAATTATTTATTCAATTTCTGTAAAAAAAAAACAGTCATTGGAATTTTCATAGAGATTGCAGTGCATCTGTATATCATGTTGAGTAGTTTGGACATTTTAACAATAGTAAGTTTTCAATCTATCAGTATGGGATATCTTTTCATTTATTTGCATCTTCTTCCAGTTCTGTTATTAATGTCTTATAATTTTCATTGTAAAAATTGTTCACCTGTTTGGTTAAAGTTATCTCTAAGTATTTTATTCTTTTTGATGCTCTTGTAAATGGGATTTTTTTAAAAGAGGAAAAGGGCCAGTTGCCTTTAGGTAGTAGTTTCCCTGGGAAGGTTCTCCTCTGCAAGATAATCCCCCCTTCTTTTTCTCCATTTTTCTTTTCTCTTTTCAGTAAAATCTTTAGAATGGCTTGCTTCTCTAGTTGGCTAAAATATTTTTCCTCTCTCTTTGGATGTTTTCCTGAATTTTGTGGTCATCCTGAATGGTGCCTGCTATGCAGGTGGCCTCCCTGTGTGCTCCTGTCTGCCCCTTATCCTAAGAGCTGCCTCCCTCTCTAGAGTATCCCAGTTGACCTCATGAGGATAGAAAGATAAAGAGCACCAGAAGAAATGGAATGCCGCAACGTAGAGTGGCACTTTCATCAGTGAGATGTTTTGGCTTCCTGTGAAGTGGGGTCCCCCTCTGTTTGGAGAAACCTATAGGGTTTCAGCACACCACCATTGACACAGTGGCCACGCACATGGGAGTCTCCCAGTTCCAGTGTGCAGGGTTTCACTAAGCGCTTGGTGCTCATGCCTGATGGCCTCAGCACCAAGTTTGGGGTTGCCCCTCTACTGTCCTGGAACATTGCTACATGAATTGAGACCTGCAAGCAATTTAGCCAGTTTGACTCTGGTTAGTAGTTCTTATGCGAGGGGTGAGAGCAATCATGGTCATCCCTTTGCAGTAGTAGGCTGGCAATTGGTGAACCTTGGAGAGGACTTGGCTTTTCAAGGGTAGGAATTTAAGGTAGAAAGATGTGGCCACACTGGACAAACGCAATAGGCAGTGATGCCCAGCAGCTCAGATACTTGCCAGCAAGTGGCAGAACCCTCCTAGATGGTGTGAGCCACAGGGGATAGCTCATTAATAAGCTGTGAGCAGTCTAAAGGCATGCGTCTCCTTCCTCATAGTCGTGGCCATGCACTCTAACAGCTGCCCCCAATCGCCATTGTGATTTCTCTTTCTAACTTTGTCTGAAGTTCTCTCCGTCAAGAGTGGTCATAAGCAAGGTAGCCACTCTCTAGGAGAACCCTGCCAGGGGAAACGTTAGGTTTGGGTGAGTGTGTCAGGTGAGACACAGTGAGGGGATGAAACCAAAATGTATGAAACAGAAGAGATGTACCACTGACAGTTCCTAGAGAGTTTATGGTGTGACAGGGACTGACAGGAGGTCTGGAGGTTGCAGGAGGCTCAGTCAGTGGGTAGGGAGCGAGACAGAAGGAGAAACTTGGGGGTCAGGATGTCACGGTGCCTGGATGTCATTTCTTAGGCTTTCCCATGGGTTGTGGATCAGCTGGTCTAAAGAAAGCACGTGAGAAGTGGGTACTTATTACATGACTCTGATGTTAACCAGTAGGTTTGATTCTGATCAGCTGTGTGAGATGTATTGAACTTTGAGTTTGTGCAATGAGGAATAAGTGGGCTACCTTGCAAATAACCACAAATGAGGATAAACTTTAACTAGGCCAACAGTGACAGGACCCTAATGGGTTTGAAACAACTTATGTCAGGCCTGAAAATGGATGCTGAGACAGCAGCTGTATCATACAAATATGACATGAGATATGATGGAGGTGTGATATTAGATCTGACATGAGAAGACAGGTTCATGAAGAAAAACAAGGGGGAATATAAACTATAAATACATAATGATTTAAAAATATGGTCGTTTAGATCAATTTAAAGAACATTTTAGAAAGTAGAAATATCAGATTAAGGAAATATTCTAGAAGGCAGCAGAAATGTAAAGAAATGAGAAATATGTATTTTTAACAAACCAAGCTTGTGGAATGGATGAATAGACAGAAATGTGTTAGGGCATATATAGAAATGTTTAATTATAAATTCTAGATTAATGGCATATATGTATACAACATGCAATGCTTTCAATAGTTTAATTGCAAATGTGCGTAATACATTTTGGAGAAGAAATGAAGAACATAATTGAGGAATGAAAGCCAATATCTAGCAAACAGGATTTTCTGTTAGATAATATATTTTAACAGGCCGAAGAAAAAAATTGTTATCAAATAATGAAAATAATATAGATAAATCTTGTAAAATTTAATAAACAGAAACTCAGATTAAAAGATAAAAATGAACAATAATGAAAAAGATACATTTATAAAGTATCCTGAGAGACAGGAAAAAATGGGAAGCAAAGAACAAGGTCAAATACTCTACAGAAAATTTAGATATAAGAGGTCATTGGAGAAATATGTTTAGATAATAAAAAATTATTGGAGAAATAATTTTAGACAATAAAAATTAATCTTACAATTTGATATAAAGGTAATTGTCATTTCAATCTGAGGTAATGAAATTATTTTCAAGTAGAAAAAGCCTCAGAAAATTTGCCACACAAAGATATAGAACTTTGCCCTTTTTCTCAAGGCATTGGAAGTCTCCTTGGAAGAAGTATCTAAATAAGGAGAGAGACACATACAGGAGATGCCACAGAGGTATGGTAAGGGTGATCAACTATCATGATGAAATGTAGTTTGATAATTTTCTAGCAAACAAACTTGTCACATGTTACAATGCTTCTATAATCAATTTCTGTCCAATAGGCAATGGCTTTGAGTGACTCTCACAATACTTGACTCCTAAGGATCGCTCTACAAATACCTCTTTAGTGAAAGATTCAAAATAAAAATTTAAGAAAAGTATTAAAATTACTTATGCAAGTCAATTGAAAGTGCTATTGATGGTGCCCAACTCTTAATAGGTATGCGGTAAGTATTGGTTGAATAACAGAATGATTGACAGATCTGAATTTATGAATGAACGTAATGGGTAATATTAAAACAAGGCAGTGCAGCATTCAGATCTAGGACATGATATGAATGCAAAAGACACTTGAATGAGAGAGGGAGGCAACGGATGTGAATTAGTCATCATGTTTAGCTGTAGGTATAAAAAGAGGGGAAAGACTAAACAGGCTTATGTAAAATTAAAAATTAATATGAATATCTGACCAAATGTACTATGATTTTTAATTTAAAATATCTCCTAACTTGGGTAAAGCATATTGCACACAAAATTCAACATTTATTTTATCACATTGCTGATTTGTTTTCATGTATAATTCCATGATATTTATGTCCCAGAATATGTTCATGGAAACAGTAATTTTGTGAACATAAAGTTCACAGACACATCACTAATGTCAAAATTGCTGAACAACAACAATAAACCCTATAAGGAAATAAGCATTGTGAAACCTCATCTTAAAAATCCAAAAATATAAATAAACTAATCTGCTCAAAATATTCCAAATATAACTGAAACCCGTGCCCCATCTCATTTTTGCCAGCCCAAAATACTAAAACCTGCAAGCTTTCCTGCCCATGCACACACTAAAACAACATAATATTTTAACATGAATTTAATACGATTTTGACATTTAAACTTAAATAGGTTAACAGCAGCAGATACATACTTGGTAGTTTAACCCACCAGATTGGACTGTCCTTAAAATAAGCAAAGACTAACCAGGAAATGTAATAAGGGAACAGCAAAGAATACCCAGCTCTGAGACTAACATCATCATTCTGCAATGTTCATCTCTATCTTCCTAAAGTGCCCGGAAGAACAGAGTGGTAAATCATGTCATCCATGTCTTGTACTTTTCCCTGTACCTAATTTAAACATAGGAAATTTAGAAATAGGAACGTCTTGCAAATTCACTTTTATTGGAAAAAATAATGTGAATAAGTTAGTAGCTTTATTAGCCCTAAGAAAATAAAAAACAAAATGATCCTGAGAGAGCTGGCAATATACCTCCTTTTCACAGGAGTTACCAACAGTTACTTTGTAATGAATTATCTTAGACAAATCATGTCACCTTTCAACACTACCATAACCCCGCCTGAAGGATTTGTCCAGCCTCATTGTATTTCTTCAGCTCCCACCGCTGTCTTCTGTAGCTTGTGAGTGAGTCTAGCCACCAAATCAAGCAAGGTTTAATGGGGATTGTGAATTCACTGTGAACCCACCTTTACCCACAGAAATCTAATGCAACAGATAGAGCAGAAAACTTACAAAAGCAGGTAACATTGCACTCCCATGTCATTAGCTCTGCATCAGAAATTTAATTTCTGGAAATATCGGGTTTGCTGAAACTTTGATTTATATTGCTTATATTCATAAGATCCCTATACGCATCAGGTAAATAAAAATAAGCACTCATTTCAAGATGATGAATCATTTATAGACAAATCATTTGAGTGTTAAGGTTAAAGTAGAAACTTTCACTGTGGTGCCAGTTTGCTCAAGAAAGTCAAAAATAAACTACAAACAATATATAAATTTGACAGCACGTTGTAAGTTTCCAAAAATCTCATTTGTAGTCATTCCAAAGGAAGAAAATATTTTCCAAGTTTGGTCAAGATGTTGCTTACAATAGAGTAAGTGATAGTTTTTCTCATTCCTTATAAATTCATCATTTTCAAATTTCGTACCTAAATCTCTAGATTCATCCCTGGTGCACAGGTCCCTAACGAGGATATATCCATTCCAATTGGTTTCTTCTCCTCCACTGCTACCATCTCAACCAGGCCTAACCCACTATGTCTCTCGGCTGCTCATCCCAGGAGCTTTTTACTGAGTCTGCCTTATTCTCTTTTTGTACCTTTTATTCAATTCGCCACACAACCATCAGTGATTTCTTTTTCACAGGAGTCAGATCCTGCCATCCCTCTTTAACATTCTCCCGTGGCTCTTCATTTCCATCAGTGTAAGAGTGGAAGTCCCTAGAGTGACTATAGAAAGATGAGTTTGTGTGGGCAATCAAGTCACATCTGGTTTCCAGCCAAAATTATTAATCCAGCACCCTTTCATTCTTAAAAGTGTCCCTGATTGGATGCTAGACTGTGTGGCCAGTCTCCCACAGGGCTCTCTATGACCTACCTCTGGTTCACCTTACCTCTCTGAGCTCATCATTGCAGCCATCCTATGTCTCCGCTTCAGTTATACGCTCCTCTTTACTGTTCTTTAATCATGCCAGGGAAGACCTTTCACATTGCCTTCCATCTACTTTTTCCTGGGCCTGGAATACTCCTGCATCAGGTTTTTCATTAGATTCCTCTCTCAGCATTTTGAAGACTGACCTAAATGCAGCCTTCTCCATGAGCCTTCCCTTGCTTCCTATTTAAAACTGCAACCCTGTCCCCACTCCACCACTCCCTGTCTTTCTTCCTACAGTTTTTCTTCTCAACACTCATCAACATTTATATTCTGCCCACATGAGAGCAAAAAGTCCCTGTGGAAAGCTATATTGTTTTATTTGTTTATTGTGGTTTTCCTAGTGTCTTACACATGGTAGATGCTCAATAAATACTTGCTGAGTGAAAGAAGGGAGGAGTTGAATTAATGAATTGACACATTGGGATCCTATAATCCTTTGAATTCTACTTAGGGTTTCCTGATGTTTGTGTTTATCTGCGTGTTTCAGTATGTCTAGACCAGTGTTTTTCACCCTTACCTACCGAATTGCTCCAGCAGAAGTTTATAGCAACTCAAACACCCACAGCAAAGCAAACAGTAGATCACTATGTTGCAAAAAGGGAAACTTCTTTAAAATCTCATAGTTCACTGTAATTGTCATTCCAGCTCTGCATTGTGCACCATTATATTTACATGTTTACTATATACCTTGTTTTACTTATCATTGATTAAAATCCAGATCCATGATGATGGACCCTGTTAATCCTGAACTTTGCATACTCCCTGACTATATGCTACAAACTACTGAAAGAAATCGTGTCATTTTATTAAAAACAAAATGCAGATTAACTAGTTCTGATTTACAATGTTGTCCATGTTTTCTAAACTTTCCATTTCTGATATTATGCAGATTATCTAAAGAAACTCTTACAAATATGCACCAGGAAAGAGGTACACCTTATAGGTGTCATTGTCGGCATAAACAATAACAAAATTTGTAAATATCTGGTAAGAGGAAAGTCAATAAACAGTGAGATACTCTCACAATGGAGCACTCTATATAATGGAAAATTAATTATTTGATTTATTGTATGATATGCAAATTGTTGGATGGAACAAAGTATGTTATAGATGAATATATGCAGAATACACTCATTGTACTGACTAACATATACCATACACTGCATTGACTGACTAACATATACCAAATACTCGGAAGGTAGCAATGAACAAAGCAGTTAAATGCTGCTGTCTTCACTCAGCATAATTGCATGGAAATTCATTCAAGTTGTTGTAGGTATCAATTGTTTGCTTTTTTGTTGATGAATAGCATCTGATGATCTGGCTTACCACAGTTTAAAAATTCACCCATTGAAGGTTACCAGGGTTGTTTCCAGGTTTTGGCTGTTACAAATAAAGCTGTTATGACCATTTATATACAGGTTTTTGAGTGAGTATAAGTTCGTATTTTTTTCTTATATTAATATAAATATCCAGCAGCACAATTGCTAGGTTCTGTACTTATTGCATGTTTAGTTTTTTTTTTAGGAAATGGCTTAATTATTTTTTCTGAATATGATGCATTTACCTTATCACCAGCATTGTATGAGTTTTCCAGTTCCTCTCTATCCCCTCCAGAATTTGATATTGTCACCATTTTTAAATGTTTACCCATTATGATATACCTTATTGTGACTTTAATTTGCATTTCCCAAATGGCTAATGAAGTTTAATACCTTACATGTGCTTATTGTCATCTGCATACCTTCTTCAGTGAAATCTCCATTGCTATTTTGACTGTTTTAATTGAATTGCATTTGTTTTAGTGTTCTTGTTGAGTTTTGAGAATTCCTGATATATATTCCAGATACTGATCCTTTGTCATGTATGTGTTTGCAAATATTTTCTCTCAGTCTGTGGTATGTCTTTTCATCCTTGTAATAGGGTCATTTTCAGAGAAAAAAAATGTTTAATTTACATAAGGTTATTCATTTTCCTTTTAATAATAATGCTTTTGATGTCATGTCTAACATCACTTTGCTTAGCATTAATATCAAATGTGTTCTAAAAGTTTCATAGTTTGAATTTTGCACTTATTTCCATGAACCTGTTGAGTGTCTAGTTGCGCAAACAGCATTTGTTGGAAAGGCAACCCATACGTTAACTGCATTTGCATCATTGTCAAAAATCAATTTGACATATATGTGTAGGTCTATTCCAGGCCTCCCTAGCTCATCAAGTGCCTTTTTTATATTTGTGGAAATAACTTTGTCCTCAAGTCAGTGACCTTACTCTGTAGAGACTGTGAGGACCTTGGTTTGAGGAAGCTTTCCTCCTGAGACAATTTTATCTTAGCAGAGCAGAAGGCTAGCGATATGAGACACAGTTAATTTAATCAATTTTATTAGATGTTTTCTTTCTTATACATTATCTTTCTTTAGCTCAAGTTAAGCTCTTATTCTCCACCAAGCCTATCCTGAGTGGGAAGACAGGCAGCCAGCTTCCTACATAAGTTATTGGACTTGCCAAACGGTAATTATTATCTTAAGATTACAAGCTTACTGAGTGTACGTCTGTTGATCTACACTTCGTGGTCAGTGCCTGCTGAAGCAGGATATTTCCCTGACCCCTTCATGGGACTCATGACAGGGGTGCCTCCTTTGCCCAGCCTGCCGTTTTCAACTACTCAAGGGAGGGAGCCTGCGAGCAAACAAGGTGACAACTGGAGTGCAGGAGCGCTAGAACCGGCCGCTTCACCACTGGCAGGTGCTAACCACCACAACCTGGCGCAGCCACTCGGACTTCCTGTGCTCCACCCATCACAGGAAAGAGCGTGCGGGTGACAGGGTGCAGGAGCCAGGACGAGCACTTTTGGGAGCCTACAGGGGCAAATTGCATGCAGGTACAGAGGCAGCTTCTGGGGATAGGGGTTTCCCACGAACCCCAAAGCCCAAGAGAGAGTTTTTCCGTGCTCTTTTATCTCTGCCATCCATGAGCAGCTAAAGTGTTAACCGCTCGCTGGGCCCTCTGCCTTTTCGTGTGAAGTGGCTGCCTTCCGCCAGCGAGGGTGAAGGGCAAGTGTGGCTGAGTCGCACTTGAACACTTGTCCAGTGTCTATGAGAATTGACGTTGCTCAAACAAATTGAAGCATGGTAAGTGTGGGGAATTTTATTTCCCACATGATGAAGGTGGCTCTCAGCGGGAAGGGGAGCTGAAAACGGTACAGGGCAGGAAGGTACTCTTTCCCTGAAGTCCGCCCAGCTCCAGCCAGATTCTTCTCTGAAGTTATGCAGTCAAATTGTGTCTTAAAAGTCAAGCCCCTTCTCTCTGACAGCCAGTTGCTTCTCCTCTCTCTGCCAGCTGAGTCTGAGGTTTTTCTAGAAACAGTATGGAGTGGGGTGGGGCCCTGGATGGTTTTGGAAAAGGCAATGTTGGCGCAGGAAAACAGGGGTGGAAGTTCTCACTTTGGGCCACAGTTTCAGGCTTGAGAGTGGAGTTTTGTCTGAGAACCGCCCTCTTCTGCCTAGAATTTATCTGCCTCCTGTCTCTGCCATTACCTCAGGGACACCTTGGCAAGGCTTTGTTTCCCATCCACATTTCTGTGGTAGTTAGTCCCAAAGAGTATTGGATCTGGACGCAGTGTTTGCTCTGAGGCAGTCCTTAAACTTCAGTTTTGCTTTCCTTGCTCTTCTGATCTCCGAACTTACTTTATTTAGTCCTTGGCAAATATTGGCACTTTCTCATGAGGTCAACAATGCATTTAATCTTAAGTTTATGATAGAATATTTAGTATGTCTGGAGTTTTGTAGCAGGAAATATTTCCAATGAGTTCCTCTACCTAACTGCCAGATTCAGTACTTCTAGAATTTTAAAAATCTTTTGTTGACAATTTGTACGAGGGTCTTTATTTTGCTGACTAAAATTATTAAATATTTTTAGCATGCCCAAATAGACTAAGACATCATTAAACTGCATCTTCCACAACTTATAGCTATTTGTTATTTTGTTGGAGAGTAATTTGGTTAATCATTTTATTGTCTTCTTTGCTGTGTCATATTTTTCTCTCATGACTTATGGTTATTCTTCTGGTAATGATTTCATATGGCCTTGCTGTCATGTTGACTACAACATTCTACATGTCAGTACTTCAGAATTGATATTTGACCATGTCCGACGAACCTTCCTGTTGGAGCAAATTCTCACCACCTGTCTCAGTGCTATGGAAAGTCTCTAGGATGAGTGAAAAATTTGATTTGAAATAAACCAATTGATTTGAAATTAATCAAAATTGATTTGAAATAAACTAAGAAACTTATACTTCACATGCATGATACATTGTTGTTTGTTGCCTCAAAACCTATTACATGTTGGTATTTTAATTAATCTACACAAAAGTTTTCTGCTGTCATTCAGCAAATTCCAGCCCCCAGTGCCAGAGATATCGAGTCATGATGCTGAAGTGTAGATTTCATATCTCTAGATTTAACAAGCACTGCGGGTGATTCTGAAGCAGGTCTTCTCAGGTTCATTCCCTAAGAAATATTGCCAATATCAAACCTCCACAAAGTTACTTATAACTTGCCACAAAATGCAGATTCACCATGGAAACTCCTCTGTACATAACTACTTGAATGAAGGGACCCTCGGTTTTATAAACAGGGTCGTGTTTCTTTAGGAGCAGTTATCCGCCAGCACCAGCCTATTTGGAAGTGTTTCATCACCCCAGGACTACCAAAGACAGATCCTAGCCTCCATAAAAATAATCCATCTGGTCTAGGGGAGAGAAAATCCAATTTGTCTCTTCATAGGAAGCTCCCTGCCCCCCTCCAAAAAAAAAAAGGTTAAGGAGAAAGGGACCTTTTAGCGTTATTTTACTATCTATCAATTTAGGAAATTCACTTAACTGTTACAAGTTGGTCATTGCCCTACTTGTAAAATGAGATATGAAAATGACCTAAATCCTAGATTGCTAGAGAGGTTTAAGTTAGGTAACACTTACAAGCATTTATGAAGTACAGAGTTTTCAGCTCGTTACACAGGAGATAATCCCCAAACATTAGCTAGTAGGATAGCGCCACTCAAGTAACGTTACCCATAATGGAAATGGAGTTTTTAAATCCGTTTCTCAACTTTCTAATTAACTCTCTCTTGAATGTCTTGGTTAATTAGTCAGCTGCCTCAGACGTAGAAGGCTGCCTAAATGGGTGTTTCAGAACTGAATGCTTTCTGGGAAGTCCCTGAAAACCTTTGAAGGTCTTCTATGACAACAGAGAAATTTTCTTCAGGAGAACCATAAACATCTCTGATGTCTTTCTCAGTAGGAATTGGAAGGCATTTAAACCTGGTAACCACAAAGGATCTCATATGTAGCTTCCATGTCTGGTCTTCTGAACCAACACAGGGAACTAAAATAATTTACCAAACTGCAATCTTGGTTAATATTGCCAGAAAAAGGAAAGGTAAAGAAAAATATTTATTTCAGTATTCGAAACAATCTGAGGCCTACCCTAGGCTCTTGATTTCCCCAAATGTCATCTAGGTGATCATCAATAAGGTAACTCAGGTCTTGTTGGACAGAATAGCTAAGTGGTAAAAACAGAAACAAACACACAAACAACAATGACCAAAAAAAAAACCCAACTAAACCCAACTAATTCAGCACCCATAACTTACAAGACACAATTATCAACTCACAACTAGTCCTGGTCAATTTATGGTACCTACTGTTGTCCCCATCCTGTATCAACGTTTTACAACTTGACTTATCACAACATAATAAAATGCATATAATTAATATGTACAATTTGATGAATATTAATATATGTGTAAACCTATAATACTATCACCTCAATCATGATAATAAATATTTCTTTCACTCCCAAAAGTTTTCTCCCTCTCCTCTGCATTTCCTTCTTACCTGCCCCCACCCAACTCCTACTCTGAAACGACAATTGCTATGCCTTTTGTCACTATAGAATATTTTGTTTTTAAAGAAATTTTGTATAAATGAAAATATATAGTAGAGACCCCGTTTTCTGATCTACCTTTTTTTTTTTTTTTTGACACAGAGTCTTGCTCTGTCATCCAGGTTGGAGTGCAGTGGCACCATCTTGACTCACTGCAACCTCTGCCTCCCAGGTGCAAGCAATTCTCCCACCTCAGCCTGCCAAGTAGCTGGAATTACAGGCAGATGCCACTGCACTTGGCTAATTTTTGTATTTTTAGTAGAGATGCAGTTTCACCATGTTGGCCAGACTGGTCTTGAACTCCTGACCTCAAGTAATCACGTCGCCTCAGCCTCTCAAAATGTTGGGATTACAGTCGTGAGTCACTGCGCCCGGCCTGATCTACCTTTCTTTCACTTACTGTTTACCTTATTTTCATACTCATGTATGGTTTTTGCATCTATCAATAATTTGCTGTTTATTCCAGTATACCATACCATGATGCTTATGGTCCTTTTATTTACTGTACACTTTATTATACTCTGTTTGTTCATCCATTTGCCTGTTATTGAACAATTAATTTGTTGAATGTATTTGACTCTTAAAAATGTAGCTCTTGTGAGTTCATGTACTAGTTGTTCTCTGCTCATACACTTTCATTTCTCTTGGATTTCTCCTATGAGTGGAATGTCGCAGTTATATGGTAGATGTGTGTGTTTAACTTTTTTAACAAGTCATCAAACCCTTCGCAACAGTGGTTCTACCATTTCGTGTAGACTAGTTCAAGTTGTCTTATATTCTTAGCAACCCTTGCTATGCCCAAAGTTTTAAATCTAATCATTCTAGTAGGTGTGTAGTTGAAGACCACTTAGTTTTATCTTGCAGTTCTTAATAATGAATGATGTTTTAAAAAAAAAAAATTTTTTTTTGAGACAGAGTCTTGCTCTGTCACCCAGGCTGAAGTGCAGTGGCAGGATCATAGCTGAGGTACAATCTCAACCTCCTTGGGCTCAGGTGGTCCATCCACCCCAACCTCCCAATTAGCCGGAACCAGAAACATGCACCACCATGCTTGGCTAATTTTTTTTTTTTTTCTGGTAGAGATAGAGTCTCATAATGTTGCCCTGGTTGGTCTTGAACTCCTGGACTCAACTGATCCCCAAACTTCGGCCTGCCAAAGTGTTAGGATTACAGGAGTGAGCCACCACACCCAGCGTGAACATCTTTTAATGTGCTTTGTTGCCATCCATATATTTTGTTTCCTGAAATGTCTGTTCAACTGTTTCCTTTTTTTTTTTTTTGTCAATTGGGTGATTTCACTTTGTATTTTTGAGATATATGTGTTTCTAATATGTTCTAGATAAAGAGTCTTATCTGGATATATATGTTAAAAATATTTTCTCACAAACTGTACTTACCTTTTCACTTTTTTGACTACGTCTTTTGACAAATTCAATTTCTCTAGGTTGTTCCACTTGTGTTTCATTACATTTTGGCCCATATGAGAAATCTTTGCATAGTCAAATGTCACTAATTTTTTCTCTTAGTTTCTTTTTAGTATGTTTCTGCTCTTGAATTTGGTCTGTGATGCATTTTGATTGAAAAACAAGGTTTTTTTTTTGGATATACATTGTCACAGCAGGATTTGTTGATAAAAATATAATTTTACATATTAAATTCCCTTGTTGTCTTTGTTGAAAATAAATTGGAAGTCTTTGTTGGAGTCTATTTCTGAATTCTTTATTCTGTTCCGTTGATCAGTATGACTATCCATATAACAAAACCATACTGTCATGCTTACTGTACTTTTACAATAAGTGTTAAAATATGGTAGCACATGCTCCTCATCATTGTTATTTATCAAAATTGTTTTGGATATTTTTGTTCCCTTTTTATATATATAGATGTTATTATTTGCTTGTCTATATAAAAAATGCACACTGAGATTTTAGTTGGCCTCACTTTGAAATTATAGATCAATTTGAGGAAAATTAAGAAATCTTGAAGGTATTAAACACATTAATCCATGAGTATAGTTTATTTTTCCATCTATTACATTAAAAAAAATCCAGCAATGCATTTCAGCTTTTAATAAAACTGAAATTTTGTTGTTAAATGTATCCCAAAGTAATTTGTATTTTTATGACACTGTAAAGTATTTTCTTTTACAATTATTTTCTAAAATTTCATTGTTAATAGATAGAAATATATGGATTTGTTATATCTACCTAATTTCCTGTAAACATGCTGAATATGTTTATTAATAGCACTTTTTCCTAGACAGCATAGGATTTGTTACATATACAATCATATATCTTTTAAAACTAAAACCATTTCTTACTTTTTAACAGTGACTAGAACTGAAATTGCAACATTAAGTAGAAGTGATAAAAGAAGACATATTAGGTTGGTGCAAAAGTAATTGCTGTTTTTTTCAATTGCAAATAATTGCAAGAACCATAATTACTTTTGCACCAACCTAATACTTACCTTGTTTCTTAGCTTAGAAAGAAGACATTTAGTGTTTCATTATTAATTCTGAAGCAATCTATAGGTTTTTATGGATGCCCTTTTTACATTGAGGAAATTCCTCTGTATCTCCCTTTTACTGAGTTCATATATGTGTATATATAATGATGTTAATTTTTATCAAATAGTTTTCCTATATTGTTAAAATAGTCATATTTCCTTTTAGGTTACTAACATGGAAATGGCGTTAAATTGACTGACGTTTTAATGCCACTCCAAACTTGCATTTCAGGGTTGAACCACACTTGAACATCATATATCATCTCTTTATGTATTGTTAGACTTGTCCTATTAAATTTTGTAATAATTTTAAAATCTCTATCTGTAATGGATATTGATCAGTAGTTTTCATTTTTTGTAATTTCTTTGGTTTGGTATCAAGGTAATGAGGGCTTCACAGAATGCACTGGGAAATGTTTTCTCTTCTGTTTTCTGGAAGAGATTATGTAGAATTGATATTATTTCTTCCACATTTTTTGAAAGAATCCAAAAGCAAAGATCATTAATATGGCTTTATGAAAAGTTTTAAATTACAGATTTAATATATTTATGTTAAAGAGCTATTCAGGTTACCTATTTTGTAAGTTTTGGTGAATTTTGTCTTTCAAGGAATGTTTCCATTACATCAAAAGTTTCTAATTTATTATAATTATTTCCTTAGAATTTTCTTATTATTCTTTTAATGTCTGTTGGATCAGTCATGATTTCCCTCTTTTTTGTACCTTCTGTAGGTAATTTGTGACCTTCTTCCCTTAGATTTTGCTATTTTTCTTTCTAATTTCCCTTTTTATTTCTTCTTTGACCCACAATAAAACATAGAAATGTGCTGTATATTTTATAAATATTTAGTGATTTTAAAGGTGTCTTTCTGTTATTAATATTTAGTTTAATTGTATTAAAGTCAAAGAATATACATAACTTTATGGGTTTAATTATTTTAAGTTGATTGAGAATAGACGTAAGCCCCAAAATGCATTCTATTTGGGACATTTTCATATGCACTTCAGACTCATGTGTATTGAGCCTTTTGTGTGTGGAATGTAAAATGTTCAAGTTGACTGACAGTTTTATTCAAGTCCTGTGTATCTTGACAAATATTCCTACTGATGTAAATTAGTATGAGTGGACTGTTGAAATTCAAAATCCCATTATAAATGTGTCCTTTTTTCTTTCATTTTCAATTTTATATTTAATACACATTGAAGTTCTCTAAGTAAATACATATTTGTGGCTCTTCTATTAATGTTAGTTAATGTTACTTTTTTAGACAAGTTAAAAAATATGAGTCTGAACATTTTAATTACAAGATAGCTAGATTCTTCGTCATATTTGTATATGCTGAAAATTGATGTCACCCATAATATTTGACTATTTCTAAAATTATGGAACCAATTTCCTCCTTTGACCACTTAACAAAACTATGTATTTTAGTTCCTATTAGTCAGCTTCAAAGAACTTTTGAAAAAATTTACCTTTTTCTGCAATTAGAAAGTACAGAGAAGACTAATCAACTTTCCAACTATTGTTTCAACTAACCTGGCTTCTGCATTATCATTAGTCACCTTTCAGAAATAAAATACTTTCTGAAAATTATTTTCAGTATCATTTCATTTCAAGAAGGCATCCAAGTTTCTAATACTGACTGTGTGATTTATTTTCCTCTTCTATATTAATGAATCTTGAAGATGAAGGTGGGCAGTTTCTTCCTCCTCCAACTGAGGGTTAAATCAGCATGTTCAGAGATTTGAACTACACATTCAATTCTATGCTGGAACACAGATTCAAAAGTCTTTTCTTAAAACAGTGGAGATCCATATCCTTAGAAAAAGATAATTTGGAGATGCATTCTCTCTTTTATATGATTTTTTAAAATTATTTTTATGTTTTCTTTTTGAGACAGAGTCTCACTCTGTCTCCAGGCTGGAGTACAGTGGCACAGTCTCAGCTCACTGCAACCTCTGCCTCCTGCGTTCAAGCGATTCCCCTGCCTTGGCCTCCTGAGTAGCTGGGACTACAGGCGTGTGCCACCACACCCAGCTAATTTTTGTACTTTTTGTAGAGATGGGATTTCACCATGTTGGCCAGGATGATCTTTATCTCTTGAACTCATGATCCACCTGCCTCGGCCTCCCAAAGTGCTGGGATTACAGATATGAGCCACTGCACCCGGCCATGATCTTTAAACATTTTTTTCTGGTGCACAATACATTATCATTCACTATGCTACAAAGCTGTACAACGGAGTCCCCAGATGTTTTGATCTTTTATAACTGAAACTTTATATCCTTGAACAGCAACTCTTCCTTCTCTCCTCCCCGAGACCCTGGCCACCACCATTCTACTCCTTATTTCTGTGAATTTGACTATTTTGGAAATCTCATCTAAGTGGAATCATGAAGAATTTGTTCTTCTATATCTGGCTTTTTCATTAGCATAACATCCTCCAGGTTCATCCATGTTTTCGCAAATGGCAAGATATCATTCGTTTTTAGGATGACGTTTACTCGATGCATTTAAAACATTTATTCACCTCTCATGGAAATGTATGTTATTATCATAACTTGGCTATCTTGAATACTCTTACAATGGTCAGGAGAGTGCAGGTGTCTCCTTGAGATTGTGGTTTCCGTTCTTTTGGACATATATCCTATAGTAGGATTGCTGGATCATAAAGTAGGTCTATTTTTAATTTTGGGGGAATATTCATACTGTTTTCCATTGCAGTTGCAACATTTTACATTTCTACATAGTATACAAGGGTTCCAGTTAACTCACATCTTTGCCAACGCTTGTTGATTAGTGGTGTTGATATTTGTCAGTATATCTACTGGACAATTTCATGGGCTTTTTGGAAAACTGTCTTTTCAAGTCCATGGCCCATTTTAAAATCAGGTTATTATTATCATAATTATTGTTATTATTGCAATTATGTTGTAAGAGTATCTTGTGTATTTTATATATTAATCCCATAATAGACGTGATTTGCAAATATTGTCTGGGTTGACTTTTCCCTCTGCGTATTGTTTCCTCTGATGTGCTGAAGCTTTTCCATTTGATGTAATCCGCTTTGTCTATTTTTGCTTTTGCTGCTTGTGCTTTTGGTGTAATATCCAAAAAGTCACTTCCAAGACCAATATCATGAAGTTTGCTTTCAATGTTTTCTTCAAGGAGTTTTATAATTTTGGTTCTTACATTTAAGTTTTTAATTTTTTGTGAGTTAGTTTTTGTGTGTGGTGCAAGATAAAGGTTTAACTTCATTATTTTGCATGTGGATATTCAGTTTTCCCAACACCATTTGTGAAAGAGACTTTTTTTTTTTTTTTTTGAAACAGAGTCTCCCTCTGTCACCCAGGCTGGGGTGCCGTGGCGCAGTCTCAGCTCGCTGCAACCTTGGCCTCCTGGGTTCAGGTGATTCTCCTGTCTCAGCCCCCTGAGTAGTTAGGATTACAGGAATTCACCACCATGCACAGATAATTTTTATATTTTTAGTAGAGAAGGGGGTTTCACCATATTGGCCAGGTGTTCTTGAGCTTGATCCATCTACCTCGGCTTCCCAAACTGCTGGGATTATAAGCATGAGCAGCCGTGCCCAGCCAAGAAGAGACTGCTCTTTCTCTATTGTGTATTTTTAGTATTCTTGTTGAAGATTAGCTGACCATATACGCATGCATTGATCTCTGGATTTCCTAAATATTAGAGCAGAAATAAATAAAATAGAGGATACAAAAACAATAGGAAAAATTCAACAAACCTGAAGGTTGGTTTTTTAATAAAAATCAATGAAGTTGAAAAATATTTAGCTGGAATTACTAAGAAAAATGGGAAAGACCAAAAAATAAAATAAAAAATGAAAGAAAAGTCATTACATCTTATAACACAGAAGTAAAAAGGATCATAAGAGATTATTATGAACAATTATACACTAAAACTTAAATAACTTAGAATAAACGAATAAATACCTAAAAACATGCAACCTACCAAAACTAAATTGAGAAAAAAAGAAAATATAAACAGGTCAACAGTAAGTAGAGACTAAATCTATAATTAAAAACTGTTCAAAAAAGAAAAGCCATGCCAGTTGACTTCACTAGTGAATTATACCAAACATTCAAAGAATGAACAATAATTTTTCCTACTCTTGCAAAAAAAAAAAAGAAGAAAACTTCTAGACTCATTTTATGAGGCCATTACCCTGATATCATTACTCTGAAGTCGCACAAGACACTACAAGGAAATAAACTACAAGGCAATATCCCTAGTGAATGTAGATGAAAAAATTATCAACAAAATGCTAGCAAACCAAGTTCAGTACCACATTAAAAGGATAATGCTTGACAACCAAATGAGATTTATTTCTGGAAGCAAGGATGATTCAACATATAAATATTAATTGATATGATGTATCACATTAATAGAATAACGAATAAAAATCACATGATTATTTCAATAAATGCAGAAAACATTTGATAAAATTCAACACTCTTTCTTAATAAAGTCTTAACAAACTGATTGCAGAAGAAATTTATCTCAACATAATAAAGACTATTTATGAAAAGTCCACATGGTATTCAAAGGTGAAAATCTTCAACTTTTCCTCCAATATCAGAAATAAGATAAATGTTGCACACTCTCTCTGCTTCTATTCATTGAAGTACTAGAAGATGTAGCCAGAGAAATTAGATAATAAAAATAGAAAAACACACTTGAATCAGAAAAAAAAGAAATATTATAGTTTTGCTTGCAGATGATACGATCTTATATGGAGAAACCTTAAAAATTACACAAAGAAATTGTTAGAACTAATAATCAAATCAAATCCAGGAAACTCTCAGGTCATAAAAATCAATTACATTTATATACATTAATAGTGAACTATCCAAAAAAGAAAGTAGAGAGGCAATCCTATTTACAACAGCATTACAAACAATAAAATACTTAGAAATAAACTTAACCAAATAGGTAAAAGACATGTACTGAAAACTACAACACATCAATGAAGGAAATTAAACACATGAATAAATAAAAAATATATTTTATGTTCATAGATTGGAAAACTTCATATTGTTAAAATGTCCATATTACTGAAAATGATCTAAAAATTAAATGCAATCACTAAGAAAATCTCAATGGCATTTTTTTTTTTTTACATAAGTAGAAAGAACAGTTCTAAAATTCGTGCAAAGCAACAAGAGAACCTTTAGTAGCCAAAGCAACATTGAGAAGGAATAAAGCTGGAAGTGTTACATTTTCTGATTTCAGAATACATTATAGACCCACAATAATTAAAACTGTATGGTTTCATTTGTACTTTGATGGCTTACAACTTATGAGAAGAACTGGGATACAACATTCATTTGAAACGATTGACAGCTACAATTCAGAGAAATATCAAATTTATTAAAGAGTGAATATAGAAATGAAACCACAATTTTACAAGTATTATATTTACCATATTTTATAATCCTAGAGGTTGAAAGGGCTAATTTTGAAAAATTTTTTTAAAAGCTATAGAGTCATAGATTGTAAAATTTCTAATATTATACTAGTGTTTATTCTAAATGTAAAAAAGTAAATGACTAGCTGGTAGAATATGCATTACACAGTAAAAGCAATGGTTAATATGTGAGAAAAATTTTAATAATAAATTAGGAAAATAAGAAATTAAAAGTTCAAACGAGTAAGAGTCATAAATCAGAAATTTATACTAGAAGACATATGAGAATAAAAATGTTTTTAAAGATATTAACTACAAATAAATGAATAAGTAATAATTATATAGCTATTTATTGCATTACATTATAGTTTATTTGCCTATAATTTTTTGAAATATTTAGAATAAAACATATGTCTGACTATAATTAGTTTGGGTTCTGATATGGGAGCCAGGCACTCTTGGTCAGAGTATAACAATTACAACTGTATTATAGGATAATTTGTTTTAATTAGAAGCATTAATAAATTTAACTCTGCGAGCAAGCCAATAGATATATGGTAAAAAGCATAAGTAGGAATCTCACAATAGAAACCTGAGCAAACAAACATAATGAAGTGCCAGGAAAAATGAAAGAGTGAGAGGATTTCACAATCCTAAATTATTTAAACATTTTAAAAAAGACACTATTATATTTTTTATGAAAATGTGGAAGAAGAACCCACTTCCAAAGAGTTGGTAAAAGTACTAATTTTTATTAACCGTTGGAAACACGTTCTTACCATAAAATAAATTTTAAATAGACGTATCTTGTAAAATCACAATTCTGCTCCTGGATATATAAATTTAAGCAGTGATTCTCAAATTAACTTTAGTGAAGGATTATTTATTTTCTGGTCTTCCAGGAGAAAATACGTTTATAAAATGCAATGAAAAGAATTCCTTGATACTGAAAATTAAAAATATATCACTAAATAGCCAAAAGTCATAAAATCATTCTAACCAGTTTCTATAAGCTTTTCTAAATGATTTCTCTCACTGTATGCATTCACGCTGTTGTAGACAGATCACCATTTCAGACTCTCCTTAGTCTGCAGATGGTACCTTCAGTGGTACTGCATACCTTGCACATATACACCAGGATCCTTGAAAAAAAATTTATTGATGCATTGTTCAAATACCAAAATACCAAAAATTTGGGACCTCATGTGCCCATTTATAAATAATCGTACAAATAAATAGTACGTTAATAAAATAGAGTGATATTTAAAATTGAGTATTAAGGACTGAGTAACATATTTCAACCTGAATATATCTCACAAACATAATATTAAGTAGAAACAAGAGACAAATGATCCAAACTACACAAAAAGAAGAAAAAGAAATAACATCACATAAGAATGCATATGGTATATCACCATCCATTTAAACAACAGAATATTAATCAATATGTAATTATTTCATGAAGACATTTCGATGTGGAACCAAAACATGATGAAAGACGACACAGAATAATGTGTAGGTTGTTTCAGTCTTTTCATAATCTTAAAAGGAAGTATTATGTCAATGTATTTTCAATAGTACTGTAAGATAAAATATACTATATGAGCTCAGAGATTCCACTCACAGAAATATATCCAGAATAAATAGGAATCTCACAATAGACACCTGCACAAACAATAAAAATTGCAATGAAAATTAAATAAATGACAGTATTTCACAATCACAAATTTTTCAAAAATTCAAAAAATAAAACGATTATGTTTTTGTAAAAACATGGAACAGGCCAGGCGCGGTGGCTCAAGCCTGTAATCCCAGCACTTTGGGAGGCCGAGACGGGCGGATCACGAGGTCAGGAGATCGAGACCAACCTGGCTAACACAGTGAAACCCTGTCTCTACTAAAAAATACAAAAAACTAGCTGGGCGAGGTGGCGGGCGCCTGTAGTCCCAGCTCACTGGAGGCTGAGGCAGGAGAATGGTGTAAACCTGGGAGGCGGAGCTTGCAGTGAGCTGAGATCTGGCCACTGCACTCCAGCCTGGGTGACAGAGCAAGACTCAGTCTCAAAAAAAAAAAAAAAAAAAAAAAAAAAACATGGAACAAGAACCATCTCATACAGAGCTGACAGGAGTAGAAATTTGTATAAACACTTTGGAGAATAACAAATATATAGGGCATTTTAATATCTTCATAAATTAAAAAAGGAATACCATGTCAATATATTTTCTGATAATATCATGAAATAAAAACATTAAGTTTGTTCAGACATTCTACTTATGGAAATATATCTAACACAAATAAGTGAATAATTACAAATATTTATACGAAAGGTTTTTATTTTTATGTCATTCATAGAACACAAAATTACATAATTTTGAGTGTCTAGCAATAGTTGCTTGAGTTTGTTATACAATAATCATAGAGTAGAATACCTGGAAATTAACATGCTATACACTACGATTAAAATTAAAATAAGGATCTCTATTATTTACTTGAAAATAGCACTGCAATATTTTTCAGTAAAAAATTACAGATACAAACTCTGAATTATAAGAGTAAGGTTTCATTTTTAAGAAGTTCGCATTCATGTGGAAATATAAAAGTAAACAATAAAATGAAAAAAATACAAATACATTTACATTGATTGTATGTGTATAATGGAATCTGAAGTTAAAAATAATTTTTATGTTCTCATACCTTCTCATAATTCATTTAAATAGTATACTGTAATTTTTAACCGGAAAACTGTTTAAGTAAATCTCAGTATTCATTTAATGTATATCACATGCATCTTTCCTTTGATTCATGTAAAAATACACATTATTATTAACTGCATTAACTACATATTACTATGTAAATTTTCCTGTATGATCAAAACTTATAGTTCGGTCTGTTTTTTACCGACACGATGGATGAACCAAAGATGCTTATTCATTTTTTTTCTTGGCATCCTTCTAAGAGTATTTTAGTTAGACTAATTTCTATTTTATTTTTTTTTTATTTTATTTATTTATTTTTTTTTTTTGAGACGGAGTCTCGCTCTGTCGCCCAGGCTGGAGTGCAGTGGCCGGATCTCAGCTCACTGCCAGCTCCGCCTCCCGGGTTTACGCCATTCTCCTGCCTTAGTTAGACTAATTTCTAAAAATAAATTGCTATTCAATGGCTATACAGTTGGCCTTCAAACCTACAACAGGGGTTTGAACTGTGCAGGTCCACTTACCAAAACCAACAATTCTACATCCTTCTCCACACTCTGCCCATGAAAAGGATGAGGATGAAGACTTTTTGATGATCTACTTCCATCTAATAACTAGTGAATATATTTTCCTTATGATTTTCTTTTTCTTTTCTCTGGCTTATTTATTTGTAAGAATACAGTACATAACACATATAACTCATATTAAATATGTGTTAATTGACTGCTTGTGTTATTTGTAAGGCTTACAGTGGGCTATTGGTAGTTACATTTTGGAGGAGTCAAAGTTAGAGTGGATTTTTTATGGTGCAAGGGGGCCAGCACCCCTAACCTCTGTGTTGCTTAAGGTTCAACTATACATGTTATTTCCTTTCCTGTAAGAGAAAAATGATGAGAAGTTCTTTTCTCCAGTAAGTGTATTCAAAATGTAGCAGACTTGAAATATGTTGGCTCCACCATTTTTTGTCTCACTTTGAAAACTTATTATTAAAAATCATACTAAAGCCTACCTTACTTTTCCAACCTTAGAAAAACTGGTACAAATAAAAGGGATGGAAACATGCTAGTTTGCACTGAAATTTGAAATTATCTCTCAAAAACATATTTTTACTTTACTTCCAAAATGGAGATCAATTTATACAGATGGCAGGTCACCCTAATCCACCCTATGACTGCACTTAGATTCATGAGGAATTGTGCATTCTAGAAAGGACAGAGAAGAGGAATAGAGTGCTCTGCATCTTGGAATATAAACATGCACATTGCCACATGCTTTGATTCTGTTGTCACTGTGTACTTACTGCTAGGAAGAGGGCATATTTGTGTATTTTTATTCTAATTATTACACAAGTTGTTAATGATTTAGACTTTCAGAACCACATAAAGTTTTTTTTTTTCTTTCAGATATAAACTATGTTGCATTGTTCTTCTGATCATATGAGGGATAAATTTACGTAAATATTCTTCAGACCATAATATTATGTCCATATAAATGCCCGTAGCAAGAGTAGAATCAACCACAATTACCTTTGTAATTATTTAAAGCATGTGTGCCTACAAGCAATTGACATTTTAATAATCAAGAATCTTTGATATAATAAGCTCTCTACTATTTGAAACATGGCTCATGTGTTTTGATTTTATATGCATATATATATAATATAATTATATATGAAACTAAATTTTGGACTGTAGAACAACTTCCTAGAATCTTGACTTAAATGTCTACAGTAATATTTGACTTAAAAAAATTTAGCGCAATGTCACCATGATGAAAAAAATTACTATAAAATTATTTTAAAAACTTTTCCACCCTGACATTTAGAATATTCTCACATTTGCGGTTAAAACCTATTGTGATTGTTCTTAGAATTTAGATAAAAAATGTTCCAGAAAGTTTGAAGAGAAGCACTTTAGTCAATTTTTAGTTGTTCAAGCATGAAGAAATGGCATTTCATTGACATTTTAAAAACTATTCAGATTCTCTCTTTGAATTCAAGTGTTTCAAAGATATCTTATTCTAAAATACCAAAATAGGAATAGAATATGAAGGGCTGGTTATGAGTAATATGATACACTTTTATGAGAGGATGAGATTACAATAACAATACCTCACAATAACTGCTCTCATAGAATAGCCAGCAAGTCTCCACTAAATAACAGTGCCTTGATTTTATAGATGTTTAATCATGGATATTGAGTTAATCTGAACCTTTTGTAGACACAGGAGCTTATTGAAGAATTATATAATATCTTCCAAGTATTTAGAATAGTGTTGAAATTGATACTGCATCCCCACGTTTTTCCAGAGATGCTTGAAGCCTAATAAACTCAACCCCTTGAAGCGCAAAATTGGCTTAAAGCCAACCTGTTACCCGAGCTGCACTTCAAGCATCAAGGTTCAAAAATGTAATTTTAAATACGCAAGAGTTTGAGGAATTCTCTACTCACACTTTCCTGAACAGTCTATCCAAGTGCATCAAGTAAAATGTGAGTAGAGAAATTTTGACCAAAGGATTGATAGTAATGTTGAACACATTTAATAGTAGATCTAAGATTAAAAGGTGAGAGTGACGGTGGGAAGAGTGTATGAATGCTTCATGGTCTGACAAAGAGAATGTAGTACACATGTCCTACCTGCTTGGTTGCATTGCCAGTGCCCACAGTAGGCTATTTTATCCAGGTTTTTAAGGTTTTTTTTTCCTTTTTTTTTTTTTTTTTCAGAAGAGTTAGTTCAAGACTAATAACTCTGTAACTGGTAGAACTGGAAGACTTTAATAGTGTTTAACATTTTGTACTTAACTTTATAACAGTTTTCTTTTTCTTTTTTTTGAGAGATTCTTTTCAATATACCCCATCATGGTTGAACTCAAAGTCACTGCGTATTTAAAATCTACAGCTGCTGACATTTTGTATCCTTCGCATTCCAGGTAATTGGTTATTTGTGCATTTTCTCTATTTTTCTCCGTCAGTCTACCTAGATATTTGTTAGATTTAATATTTTAATATTTTTCTGAGAAAGTGAGTTTTTGAATTTTTAAAATAGAATGTAAGTTAGAAACATTTATTAAAATAAGTGAGCCTAACCAGTATTCTAAAAATTTTAAGTGTTTAAGATGTGATGACTTAAATATACATTAGCCTGATATATATACATACACACACACACACACACACATATTTAGAGAGTCAAATTATATAAAGCAAAATATCAGAAAGTAAGTAGAAATGGATAAGCCCCCAAATCATTACAGATATTTCAAACACACATCTTTCAGTAATAGATTAAAAAAAAAAAAAATTAAAAGAGTAAATTTTAAAAGAAGCTAGTGGATTTTAAAAAGCGCAAATGTTATATATGGAACACGAATGTCATAATTCATGTTATTTTCATGTTCATACAGGATACTTACAAAAATCAACATTTTCTGGACCATACCACAAATTCAAACAATTTTCACAGAAATAACGTGACACAGAATATATAGCAACTTTTTACATTGTTTACGATTTCCCTAGGAGATACTTAGGTGTAGATTAATCTCCATGTAACTTGCTTAGCATGTGTTGAATTTTTGAATATATGGATTAATGTCTTACAAAAGTCTAGAGAACTTTCAGCCAAAATACCACCACACATTGTCCCTTCCTAGTTCCCTTCTATGAGAACACTCACTAACTACATGCTACACTTTCTCGCTGCAACTTCCATGTCTTTTAATGATTCTGTCCACATTTTGCATTTTTTCAAATTATCTGTAATGCATTCTGAATTATTTATTAACTTTCACCATGGCCATATCTAATATGATGAGTTCATTTTTGAGTTTTTAATTTAAAATACTGTATTTTTATAGAAACTACTTTTCAGATTTGCTACATCAATTTTTTTAGTCTCCTAAAAGATGTTCATTTTTTTTTTAAAGCAAATGTGTTTTATGATCTAACAGTGATATTTCTGGTAACAAACCTTTGTGGATCTGTTTGTACTCTTTTTCTGCTTTCCTTTCAAACGGTGGAACATCATTTCCTTGTATACTTAGAAAGCCTTTGAATGATAAATATTTATTTTTCTTAGAAAATTATTGTTGTGCGTCTTTGAGGATCAGTATGAAGAAAATATGCCAAAGAGAATTTCAATTTTTTTGTGAGTCTACTAAAGGCACCACCATTCTGGGACCACATTATGTTAATTCTTGGCCTAAAGGTGTTTTGGACTTCCCAAGTGACATATGTTTGGACTGCACATTTAAACAGTTTTTTAAATTAACTGCTGTCAATCATTAATGATTGAGTTTCTTTAAATCTGTCCAATCTCAAGTCATTTTTATTTGCCATTTGCAGGGAATGTGAAATGGGACTAATTTACTTCTGATTCTTCTTTGTATTGAGGATATAAATTTTGGTCCTAGCTTTAGGGAGGAGCTCCTTTGTGATGCCCTATCTTGGGGAAAGCTATATATTTCTTTACTGTCCTATGTGATGTATGACAGTAGGAGATTCACACTCATTCACTTTGGTACATGTCCGTAGGGCAAAATCACTGTCGGCGTTTAGGTATATTTTGTCTGCTCCCTGCATTCCCATGGTTTTGACCTTATATTTTACCTTTTTTTGTGAACATACTATGTTTCCATTTTTTCCAGTAATAAAATCAACTCTATTATAAGAAAGATAAAAATTTTGATAAAACACAAATTTCATGTTTTCCTAGTCTAATTGGCTTTTACATACAGGTAAAATTTATTTGTTTGTGCTTTTTTTTTGCTATTTCTGCTTTGCTATTCTCTGTTTGTCTATGTCTTCTCCACATAGCCGCAATTAGGGAATTTTGTACACTCTAGTGTCAACTGCTTTGATAGTAACAAAATATATTTCTCGAACTCCTAGGCATAAAACTCAAATATCTACAATTTAAATTCTTTTTCCCTCACTTCTATTATGTTTCCAGTCTCAATAGAAATCAATGCCAATCCAGAAATACAAGCATTATTCTAATGCTTCTCACACATTACAGATATAGATTAATATTTCTAGATCTCCTTAAATACTATCATTTTTCACTACTTTTATCTTAATTGTTAAGTTCAACATTTTCTATAACATTAATATATTGTGAAAATTTCCTTACTTTCTTATTTGTCCCAGGTTAAATGTTTTGCAGTCTCTACCTCACCCTGTGAAGCATAAATATTGTACATACTGTACAAATAATACAGACTTCATGTGCTTAGAGACTGTGCAATTTCTATTTGGTTGACAATAGCTAATGTTTTCTTCTTCGTTTTCTATTTCCTGATTTTTCTTTATTTTGTATATAACACATTATCATAAAAATAAGAATGTCTTACAAACCGAAGCAAAAACAACCCTAGGAATAAAATGCACAAATAAAATATATAAATATACAATTAGATGAACCACGTACCCTTCTAATTTATTTTGACATTTAATTTTAGTACAGTTTTAAAGTCTGTGTATTATCTATCATCTTCTTAGTATTTTTATATAACAAATTTTGTAAATCAAAAAGTCTCAATGTCATCATAAATTATCTTGGCAGGGGTTGATCTCCAAGGTATAATTCCTCTCCCAAATTACACCAATCAGAATTTCACTATACCATCATTCTTTTAATCAGTTTCAGATGAATAATACATTTCAAAATTGTTCAAGGTACTTGTTGTAGTTCAAGTACATTTTTACAAGTGTAAAACTGTAGACAGATTGATACAAACATATTCTAATTGACTCAAAAAATATAGGACCTATTTTAAAATCTAGATTTTAAAAGGTCATGTCAACATATACATGTGCTCCTAGTGAAATAATTGCTTTTTACTCTCTGGATAGAATAATTTAATCTTTAAACCTTCAATTCACTGTTAAAAAGAAAATATTACATAAGGATATGCTTATAAACATAATTCACACCTAGTTTTTCAATTCAGAAATGTATGTGAAAAATCATCAAGCCTCTAATGGATTTCAAGAAGAAATGGGTTAGTAATTTATTCCATATGTCTCAATTTTTCCTAGATGCAAGGCTTCTTTTAAAATAATTGTAGGCATTTAAGAAATCATGTAGACTCAAAAGAAGATATTGTGTCACTGCCTGGCTAGGATTTTTAAATCTTTGGACATGAATTTTTTTTTTTTTTTTTTTTTTGAGACGGAGTCTCGCTCTGTCACCCAAACTGGAGTGCTGTGGCCGGATCTCAGCTCACTGCAAGCTCCGCCTCCCGGGTTCACGCCATTCTCCTGCCTCAGCCTCCCGAGTGGCTGGGACTACAGGCGCCGCCACCTCGCCCGGCTAGTTTTTTGTAGTTTTTAGTAGAGACTGGGTTTCACCGTGTTAGCCAGGATGGTCTCGATCTCCTGACCTCGTGATCCGCCCGTCTCGGCCTCCCAAAGTGCTGGGATTACAGGCTTGAGCCACCGCGCCCGGCCTATTTTTTCTTAATTAGATGTTGTGAGTTCACCATCTTACTGTCAGTATAGCATCCAAGCTGATTATCATAAATTACAACTTCAACTGTCAACTGTGTTCTGACAGTTAAAAAAAAGAAATGAATGTATTTGTTTGAGTATTCTCAAAGCAGGAGTGAGGACACAGTGAAAGTGAGACGAGGAAGAGAGAAAAAAAATAAAACAGGAAAGATAGAAAAGTCAATACCACATGTGTTAAGAGGCAAGTTCCTGTGTTAGATATCTGGGCTTAATTCTATGGGAAGCTACGTGGAACATGCCTCAGAATTACATCACTGAATCTAGGGAGAATCTTCTTAGTTACCCTCACCTCTTCTTCCCACTCCATGCCCAGTACTAAGCTCCCAAGCTGCTAGAGAAAGTCCTCAAGTAGAAACAGGTGCATATACTGGAGATGAGACCTTGTAGAGTGTTAAAAATGGTTTTCTTCCCAGCAGCTACAGGTAAGGGAAAGGGGCTGGGCATCAGGTACAAATCAATATACCCCTTATGCTCCTTTTGGTGATCGACCATGTATTTAAAATATTAGATGATCAAGAAGGGCTGCAGAAAGGAGGAAACAGAAACAAACAGCACACCTCTTGGTTTATTTTTATTCATTTCATCAGTCTCAAGGAAAATGCGTCGGGAGTTCTGTCATAGAGGATGTCACAAAGACATGTTTCCAGTAATAGCGCTATCCCTAGGGCGGAGAAGACCCGGAGAAAGCCCAAGTGGCTGCTGAAACAAGGTCACACACCGTGCCACCTGTCCACACTCCTTGTCTCTGCCATCATGCTGAAGATCGGTTTCAAGGACTGGCTTCCCTTCCCCTGAAATTAAAAGAGCACAAACTGAGAAACTGAATGTAGGAGACAGCAGTGAACTATGCTGTTCTCAGGGGTCACCTCAGGTTTGGAAGCATTCTTCAAATTAACCCATCTCAGGCCATCTGCAGAGAAGAAAGGTGGTACCTAACTTTTTTTCTCCAGTATTTAGTGGGGGTGTTTTATTGACCAAATATGGTCCCACAACCTAGTTATTTGGAACTAACTAAATATAGTAGATTTTTAAATTTTATCATCAAAATCTATAGAAAATTTTGATTAAAATAGACTCCACACCTATGTCCTACTTTCTTCTTATTATTAATTACATTGCTGTATAAAATAACAAAACTTCAGAATCAAGAATATCTTGTCTCTTGGCATTGAATTCATACAAGGTGCTCTTTCTTTAACGCTGTTTCAGAGGACGTGTTTTTACTCATTAAATAGGAGGGTCAGAATCTAGTTGCATGCGCTGCTTCAACATATTAATAATTAAAATTAGGAGATAAATGTGGTTAAAGCTATAGAAAGACTTGAGATGTCATCTATAATGATTACTGTATGGCACTCTACAAACAGAAATGGTTAAATAATAGTTTACATAAATCTTTTGTAGCATTTCAAATATTTTAGTGCCTGAAGTTTCTCCTCTTATATAGTTCAGATTATCAATTTTAAGACTTATTCCACTAGTTAATATGTTTTTAGCCTCGTTTGAATACTATATAAAAGTAATTTTCAGTTAAATGTGTTCTTGTTACATAAAACATTACAAATAAGTGAGTATTTAGTTACATTTTCATGTTCCTGTAATGTCTTTAGAAGATTTTCATATTATTACCTATCAATATATGTATGCTTTGTCAAAGAAAAACCAAACACATATATCATTTAAATTGAAAATATTTAAAAGTACTTATGAATTTTAATTGAAAACCACATCCATATTAACAAATACAATATAATACTGTGAACATATAAATATATATCCTATGTCTATTTTACATATAAGCATATATGATCAAAAATATTGTTAAGAATTTTTAAATCTAATAGTACAAAGTAAAAATTAGTTAACTTCTGATGATTATTTGTTAATTAAGATATAATTATTTTGATTTGGGTGATTTTAAATAAACAAATATATCAAATTACATGACAAAAAGTTTTTTATAAAATGTTTATGATTTTTACATTGGTTTTATCACTTTATTCCATTATATTGTTTTAAATGATCTGCCTTGTTTAAAACACTGTATCATCTTAATTAAATTAAGGTGTTTCCATTTGTAAAAAAATTCACAAATGATTTGTTCTATTATACAACGAGGTTATAAACTGAGTCAGTATCTCAACTTTTGATCCCTATTATCATAATCTATGGCCGTATTTGTTTAATAAATGTATTGTCTTTCTCCATGTCGGTCACATCACTATTGCTCATTCATTTTTCTCTTTGTCCCTTAGAAGGAACATTGTCTATCTCTAGATTAAGCAAAAGTTGCTTCTTAAAAAAGCACAATAACCCGCTCAATCTTTCTCACACAGAGAAATGTTTGTTAGGTAATTAAAGTGTAGATGAAGTTATAAAGAGTCTGATTAAATTAGATGCCAAAGTACCCTTGTGATTCAAAATATGAATGACATTTAATTTATTTGAAATCAATAATTGCTGAGTGACATTAATTAATGCCAATATTTCAGGAGTTGTTCTAGTTAGTAAAATGTATACAACATGCAAAAGGTTCAGAACTCTGAAGGGCAACATTATTCTACAATTAAGAATTAAGAATTAATTCACATTAGTTATTGGGGAGAAATAAGAACTACGAAGAATTAATGACTGAGAAAATGTTTTTATTTTCTATTTAGAAAATCATTTTGTGCATGAGCATTACTGCAAGTTTTGCAAGAAACATAAATTTAAAGGAAACAAAATTATGTGCACAAGATGAATTTAATAACATCTTGATATTTTCCACTATTATAGTTTTTATTTGGTAAATCTTTATATGCACATCATCAAAAGATAATAAATGAATCTTGGAAATCTTGTAGGTAAGAGTAAATATTAGGAGGCATCCAATTACATTTACACACACATACAATTACATTTACGCACACATATATGCACACACTCACTGATACACGTGTGTGTATCTATATACATGAATTTACTACTTGATTTCAACCAATGTTATATTTATAAAAGCCAGTAGGTTTGATATATATTGTTGAACCTGAAAAAATATTTATTATATACGTGTTTCAAATACACATAGAAATAAATAGTAATTAAACTAGGCATTTAAAACCCTACTAAAATATAAGCTGTGAATATTTTGTGATCATTATAAGTTCTTACACTGAATAAATATTTTTATTTTTTATAATATTAATATGTTTGATACATATGTGTACATTTTTTACTATTTATTATTTTATTTTTGTCATATAGAGTCATGTCGTGCATAATAACATTTCAAAGATGGAATACATATACAAAAGTGGTCCCATGAGATTATAATACATAGTTTTACATACTTTTCTGTTAAGTGTGTTTAGATACATAAACCCTTGCCATTGTATTCTAATTGCCTGCAGCATTTAGTACAGTAATGTAGTACACAGGTTTGTAGCCTAGGAGGGGGAGACTATACCATATCACCTAGACATGTGGTAGGCTGTACAATCTAGGTGTTTGTAATATTCTCTCTGATGTTTGCAAAATGATGAAATTGCCTATGGATGCAGCTCTTAGAACATATCCCCATCATTCAGTGATGTGTGACTCTACTAAAGTGCTCAATCTAAGTTTCAATGCCCTCCATAAAATTGTTGTACTGTGAAATACAAATTTCTCACACATGGACTGAATATGTTTGCAAACTAAGTAGATCATGGGAAAGAGAATGTGCTGGCATCACGGGGATGATTTTCTCACACTGCGGTAATAATATCGCCAGACTTCCCAAATATGAGCCACTTGGATAGAGTTAAAATAGGCATCTATTTGCTGAGAAATTTATCAAATGGGAGTATGAAGTGTTTTCAAAAGATACTTTTTTGTTTGTAGCTGGTAGGCCTACAGTGACTCATGGCAATGCTTGAGGTTGTTAAGATTGGTGGAAGATGAAATGAAATGGTCACTTAAACGATATATGGATCACTTGTTTCCGTTGAGTTACAGATTCAGCTGGCTATTTCTCCCAATGTTAGTTATTCAGAGAAAAAAAAAAAACATGATGGTAATTTTGGGGTAATAAATACAATATTTGATGAAAGCAAATTTATTGAGGGTTAGACAAACTACAAGATACTTTAGGCTGCAAATTCTGCACAAGAATTCTGGCCCAAATTGTTCAGACTTTGGGTCCAACAGCAAAGTTCAAAAGAAGAGGCCATATAAGACTACACTCACTTCTGACACCAACTGCCAGTTCAGGGGTTTCCCCAGAACACCCTCAGTTTCAAGAATTTACTAGACTCACAGAACTCATTGAATGCTATTGTACTCATGGTTTAAAACAGAGAAAGGATAAAAATTAGGACCAATCAAAGGAAGAGACATATCATAAAAATGGTGGAATCTAGGAGGATTTTGAATGTTAAGTTTTTATTGTCTTCAGGACATATTACCTGTCATTGTTGTACAGCAATAAATATGGAGTACTACCAACCTGGGGAGCCCTCCTGATGAAGACACTATTTAGAAAATGAAAAGACAAATGAAAGACTGAAATAAGATGACTTTCCACATTAAGGTACTGGAAAAACTAGCAAAAACCTAAAGCAAGCATAAAGAAGACAATGAAAATTAGAGAAATTAATAATTTATAATAATATTTGTTAATATTGAATAATTGATATTAATTATTGACTAACTTTTTTTAAAAAGAGAAATATTCACTTCCTACTTTATTCTGTGGGGTCAGCATTACCTTGATACAAAAATTAGTCCAAATATCATAGAAAAACAAAACTACTATATCTTGTAAGTATAAATGCAAATTTTCTTTAAAAATGCTAGCAAATCAAATCTAGCAACATATAAAAGAATTATACACTATGACAAAGTGAGATTTATACCAGTCATCCCAGGTTGGTTGAACAACCCAAAATCCATAAATGTAACATATCTTATCCATAGAATAAGAAACAAAAATTGCATGATCATTGCAAAAGATTCAGAAAAAGCATTTAACAATATCCAAATGCTTAATGATTAAAAATAAAAACTCAATGAACCAAGAATAGAAGAGAACTTCCTACGCCAGATACATGGCACTTGTGAAAAGCCAAGAGCAAACATTCAGCTTAATGGTGAAATAAAGGATACTTTCCCTCTGTGGTCAGAGACATGAATAGAATATACAATTTTACCCCTTCTAGTCAACATTGTACTAAAGATTTTATGCAGGGCAAATCAGCAAGTAAAGAAATAAGAGTTGTCCATATTGAACAGAAAGAAATAAAACTTTATTTGCAAATAGCATATTCTTGTTTATAGAAAATGTTAAGGAATCCCCTGAATAAGTGGTAGAACTAGTAATTTATTTCAGCAATATTACAGCATACAAAATAAATATACAAAAATCAATTGCACACATCTACAATGAAAATGCCAAAATGGAATTAAGAAAACACTTCAATTTACAATAGCATCCAAAAAATGAAATAATTAATAATTAATTTGGAAAAATGTAATACAATATTTTACTCTGAAAATTAAAAAGAATTGTTTAAAGAAGGTCTAAATAATTAGCAAACATCTCTCAGCTATTAATTGGAAGATTTAATATGGTAGTACTTGACAATTTGAACTACAGATTTGATGAAATCCCTGCAGGTATCCTAACAGACTTCTGTCTAGAAACTGACAAGCTGATTCTGTGAAAACAGTATGGCAATTCCTCAAGGATCTAGAACTAGATGTACCATATGACCCAGCCATCCCACTACTGGGTATATACACAAAGGATTATAAATCATGCTGCTATAAAGACACATGCACACGTATGTTTATTGCAGCACTATTCACAATAGCAAAGACTTGGAGTCAACCCAAATGTCCATCTGTGACAGACTGGATTAAGAAAATGTGGCACATATACACCATGGAATACTATGCAGCCATAAAAAAGGATGAGTTTGCATCCTTTGTAGGGACATGGATGCAGCTGGAAACCATCATTCTTAGCAAACTATCACAAGAACAGAAAACCAAACACCGCATGTTCTCACTCATAGGTGAGAACTGAACAATGAGATCACTTGGACTCCGGAAGGGGAACATCACACACTGGGGCCTACCATGGGGAGGGGGGAGGGGGGAGGGATTGCACTGGGAGTTATACCTGATATAAATGACGAATTGATGGGTGCTGACGAGTTGATGGCTGCAGCACACCAACATGGCACAAGTATACATATGTAACAAACCTGCACGTTATGCACATGTACCCTAGAACTTAAAGTATAATAATAAAAAAAATTTAAAAAAACAACATAAAAAAAAAGAAACTGACAAGCTGATTCTAAAATACACATGGACTCAAGGGACTCAAAATAGTCAAGGGACTCAAAATAGCCAAATTAATCTTGAAAAAAGAAAACATATTAGGGTAATTCACACCCCCACACTCCAAACCTTACTGCAAAGCATCAATAATCAAGACAACACAATATTGATGAAGGAAAAATATATAGATTGATGGAAGAGAATTGAGAGTCCATATATAAAACTATGTATCTATAGTCAATGGATTCTTACAGTGGTGCCATGTGCAATTCAATGAGGAAGAGATAGTCTTTGAACAAACTTTGGGTCAACAACCTACATGTGGATCACCACTCGCAAAATAATAAATTCGAACCCTTACCCCAAAGCATACAAAAATATTAATTCAAATGAATTAAAGGCATACATGCAAGAGCTAGAAGAAAGCATGTGGGAAAATCATCATGGTTTGGGATCTAGCAAAGAAATAGCTATAACGCCAAAAACATGAGCAACAAAATAAAAATTATATATTTAAAATTTCTTAAAAATTAAAGACATTGGTGCTTCAAAGGATAACCAAACAAGTCAAAAGGCAGCTCAAACATTGTGAGAAGATATTTGAAAAACACATATCTATATGTCTGCATCTTGAATATAGAAAAATTGTTTTAACTCAGTAACAAATATCCCAACTTAAAACTGATAAACGATAGGAATAGATATGTTTCCCAAGAAGATACATGAACAGTCAATAATCCCATAAAAAAATGCTCAATAGCATTACTCATCAGGCAACTACAAATCAAAACCACAATTAGATAATCAATGGCTAGAACTGGCCACTTTGGAAAATAGTTTGATGGCTTCTCAATATATTAAACATAGAATTGTCATATGACCTAGAAATGTATTCCTCGGTATATACCCAGATTATTGGAAACAGGTGTTCAAACACAAATTGTACACAAGTATTTTTAGCAGCAGTATTTAAAATAGCCAAAGGCTGAACACAACTCCAACGTCAATAAAAATATTATTGGATAAACAAAATGTTGTATCCATGAAATCGAATGTTATACAATTATAAAAAGAAATAAAGTACCAATACATATATGAACCTTGATAGCATTATGCTAACTGAAGGAAGGCCACCTAGGCACAAAAGGCCACCTATTATATGATTCTATTTACATGAAAATATTCAGAATAGGAAAATCTATAGAGAACGGAAAACAGATTTGGGGTTGCTTAGGATTGAGTAGGGAATGGGTGCATAGGAGTTTAACAGTTAAAGAAGGTGGGGTTTCTTTTTGAAGTGATGAAAATGCTCTAAAATTCACTGTGATGATGGCTCCACTTATCTGTGCATATACTAAAAGCCATTGACTTGTACACATTAATGTGTGCACTCTATTCTATGTAAATTATATCTCAATAAATCCTTTCAAAAATACACAGAACAGTAAGTGGAGTGTTGCAGCTGGGAGGCAGTTTGAAATACTGAATAGTTCTCCTTGAGAATGTGAGATTTCAGTAAAGACTTGAGAAAGTTGAATGAGCTGATCGAGGGATATATGGAGGGCTATCTTTCCAGACCAAGAAATTAACAAGAGTTTGGGTCATAAGGCAGCAGCATGTTGGCATGTCCAGAGGACAGTGAGGTGGCCAGGACCACTGGTAAGATTAAGGGTGAAGATATAAAATAATTTTGGCAGTTAGCATGAGTCAGATCATGATAGGCTTGCAGAGTGTTGTAAGAATTGTGGCTTTTAGTGTAAATGAAATGGGGAGACAAATCATTATTCCATTATCAATATTTTAATAAATTGGATCCATAAACCAAATCCAGTGAGATTAAATTAATTAGTAACAATATACAAATTTGTATGAAAATTACAAGAATTACTTGCACGTTTCAGAACAGGAGAGTCATGATTGTTTATCAGCAATAATATTAATTTTATTTGTGATCAGCTAATTGAGATTAATTGCAATACATCATGCTTTATAATGTGACTGTCAAAAGGAAAATATGATTGTAATCTTATATTACATTTGTCAATGTTTTTGATTCATAAGAATATAGAGTAAGCCCCTAGTTTTCAAAGCCAGCTTGAGAGGTAGTGACATCTTATGCAAGTTTGCTGCTTTCTGGCACAGTGGTCCTTGGTCAGCTGGCACAAATTGTTTTAAAAACACCACTAGTTCGAAAAAAATGTTTGGATCACAATGAACACAGACACATCTTCATCCTTTCAGAAATACCTATCGATTACTTCCAATACAGAATGAAAATTGACAAAGGAAATATGCTGATTGTAAAAATGTCAGTTAGCTTGCATCTACATGAAAGAAAATGCCATTTTTATTACATTAGATCATTGTTTTACATGAGTTTTGATATAGAACAACGTTGAACCAAGGGTAAAGACAGATGAATTAATTAAGTCTTATGATATCAAGAATTTAAAAGAAAAGGAAGGTCATCTTTGAAGTTTAGTGACATAGCATTCATCTTCTGTTGTCACCTTTTCCGTCATTCCCTGTATGCCTGATGGACAGCTTTCACTCAAGTTCAGAGAACAGCTTGCAAAGATTAGCTACCAATTAATCTTTATGAAGGGAACTTAATTTCTAGCCAGACTGAGCTTATGTTTTAGCAGGAAGCATTTTTAGGAAATGTTTATGTTACAGTTTGCCCTTCTTGACAAGGTGAGACATAAATGTCTACTTCATAGACATGAATTAAGATGGGAAGATATTTGGGGGAAATATTTACTCAAATGCTAAATAATAAAGGTACACAAAGGGCAAATTATATTAGATTTCTTTCTCACTTGTTTTCTGTATCTTGTAAAATTCACCTTGATTCCCTTCATTTTCTGTTTAATGGATAAAGTGGTATTTTCATTATTTTAAGCTTCTAGGACAATGAAAGAATTTCTCATTTTCATGAACTGAATCATAAATGAAAGGTAGGAAGAGTGTCCTATATCATATTTATTGTTCAACAAAACACTGCTCCACGGCTTAAATTCAGTTTGAAAAAGATAATTTATTGAACGTCTAACACATACATAAAAGGCAGTAAAGACAAATGAAAAGAGGGCAGGATATGGAAGTATACAGACTTTAATGCTGAGTTCTGTATCTTAGTAAGTTACTCCACCTTACAGAGGCTCAATTTCCTCTGATTTAGGAAGGCGATGCTAATGGGTATTGCATGGGGTAAGTATAAAAATGTTATATTTAAGATAACTCCACAAGCTTGGTAAAAGGAAGAAAATAAATAGATGTAATGTTAATAAATAGTTTATTACATTTCTATGCTACCTGCAGACTAGAGGAAGCAAGAAACACAGCCACTCTGCTTGATTAGCATTATATTCTAATTTGGAATATAAATTAGAAAAGAGAAAAATAGAAAGCTATGCATAAACATATGCATTAAAATGAATTTTATGTGAACTCTTTCATGAAAATGTTCCTAAGGTATTTTATTTTTTTATTGTCGTAAAATACACATAACATAAAATGTACTCTGTTAACCATTTTAAGTATATAGTTCAGTGGTACTAAATATAGTCATAACATTGTGCAGCCATCCCTACCATCCATCTCCATAACTGATTTCATATTGTAAAACTGAAACTCTGTACCCATTAAACAATACTTCCCCATTTCTTCCTCCCCTCAGCTTCTGGCAATCATCATTGTACTCTCTCTATGATTCTGTCCACTTTAAGTCCCTTATACAAATGGAATTACACTGTATTTGTCCTTCACTGACTACTTATTTGACTTTGCATAATATCAAGTTTCATCCAAGTTGTAACATATGTCAGAATAAGGCTGAATAATATTCCATTGTATGTATATATCATAATTTGCTTGTCCATTCATCTGTGGTTGGACACTTCAGTTGCTTCTACATTTTAGCTATTGTCAGTAATGCTGCTGCAAACATGGGTGTGCAAATATCTTTTCAAGACTCTGCTTTCAATTCTTTCGCTTTCCTGAGATGTGGCATTGCTGGATCATATGGCAATACCTTTTTGGTTTTTTGAGGAACTACCATACTCTTTTCCACAGCAGACATAGAGACATAGCGTTTGGCATTCCCTCCAAAACTGCAAAAGCAATAGCCACATCCTTCCCTGTGGATATTATTCACAAGTCCTTTGGCTCTCTCTACATCTCGGCCACCATGTGTTATTTCCTGTTTATATATATGATATCAAAGATGCAGGAAGTAATGAACTAAATTGGAAGGATAAGCATTTAGAAAAATAGAGATAAATACTTACTACATAAAATCATAATAATAATAACTTTAGATGATTTGTGTTATATACCTATTTATCTAACATCTATCTGTTCCTCCATCTGTAATTAAGATACATTAGAGTTAGAGAACAGAGAAAAAAGTAGGAATACATGAATTTACAGTTTTAAATATTCTTAGATTGTCTCACAGCATCATTATATGAAAGAAAATGTATAGGTCAATATCTCTTTTAACTATAAATAACATTCTTAAAGTATTCAGATGCACTGAATTACAGTATGAATAATATATTACAATCCATTCAAGTTTATTTTATTCCAGGAACACAAAAATACAAATTTCATTTGCAATTAAAAAAACAGAAATTGATACATATGATTGATGTATATACACATTTAATGTATTTTTAAATATACATTTTTTAAAAATAGAAATTTTTCTAGGTCAAATATTTATAATAAAATATCATTGAAAATAGTGTTATTAGCTAATACCTTCCTAATAACTGTGGTATTACATAAGAAACCAAAATTAAAAGCTCAGATAAATTTAGAAACTAAAATTTTAAAAATATTATTCTATTTTCCATATGTTCATATTTAATCATATTATTTCATTTTCATTCTCCTTCAGTGTTTCTCTACTAAAATTTAACACACAATTCTAACTTTTGATTTCTGTTCTTATTACTCAAAATTGTATACATTTTCTTATGCTCTTAATTTAGGTATGCTACTTTTCTGTACTCTTGGAATTTTCACATTTGTGTTCACCCTCTTTTGAGTTCCCATATTATCAAATAAGGTTTTTGCCCTCTTTTTGACTTGAAGGTTCCTCTTCTCATAATTATTTTGTCCACTCAGTTTCTTTTTATTCTTAGTTAAGTGCCTCTCATCTGGCTTCTCTCCACTTATAAGGTTTCTTTTCATCTTAAGCCAGTCTTTTATTTATATTTTGATACTGTTTTGTAGAGGGCAAGCTTCCCTGAATTTTATGGAAGAAGCCAAAAGGTTTGTTCAAGTTTTTACCTGATACATTGGATTAAATTATCTAATGTACACAATCTTAAGTCTAGAGGCAACTGTGTACTCTTGATTTTGTATAGTATTATTTTTCTTACCATCCAAATTCATCTTCATCTATTTGTATATTATCAATAAAAATACATTTGTCCAGAACCTTGCTTTGACGGAGTTACTTCTTTCTAAGTAGAAGAAGTAGCAATTGAGATATGAGCTGGGTTCTGGGTCAGTTTAGAGGGCTGGGCGACATTCCTCCTTTTGGTCTGTATGACAGGATGAATGCAGTTTTACTGTCTCACGCCTCTCCTTGACACATTGAACCATTGCAGCAGATGAGAAGGAACAATCTTGATCTGCCATTCAAGTAGAACACATGTTCTCTCCAACCACAACCATACGTTGTACTCACACTCTTCCAGAAGGTATCCTGTCAATGATATGTAGATGTATCTATCTAGATAGATAGATATCTACTTTGGTTTATGCTCTCTGGTTTCCCATAAATTATATCTCCTTAAAACAAGTATCAAAAGAGAGCTTGGTGATGGCAGTGTTATAAAATCCTCAAAATGCAGCAGTCACACCCAGAGGAATTTGCAGATTCCAGGATTCTAATTCAGATACCAAACTATACAAAAAGGGAATTGGTCATTGAGGGTTGCTAGGCTCCTTGTTGAGCATATTTGCTCTTTTCATGGCTTTGAAATTATTTTAAAAATCTAACCTTTTCCTCAGTGTGCTGCAAGATGATTTGATTTTAATGCATAAGCACTAATTTTCCCCTAAGATTTGTACAACATATTTGCTCTGACAAGCCATAGCCAGCAACTCACTTCACAGCAATTTATAGCATTTTCATGATAAGTTGAATTATTTTTAACTAGACACTCTTTGTCTTAATAAAAATATGAAGAAGCAAAATACTTGTTCTAATTAGGTTCAAAAGTTGGCAGTGTCTCTCCTGAAAAGAATAATAAAACTTTTCAGTGGCCGAATATGCATCTATAGACACACATAGACACACACAAACACAAACACAAACACACACACACACACGCAACCACTATTCATAATATTTAAAGCACATTCTGTTCTGTGACTTCATTTGTCTAGCACAAAATAAAATGATCTTAGTATATGTCAAGTACCAATTGTTTTGTATGGTCAATCACAGATATTTTATTTTTTAAAAATTAGGGTGTTCTTGAAGCTCTTTATATTTCTTTGTCAATGAACTAAGCATTGGCAAATATGTAGGGTTTTCCACATAAGAACATTATTAACATCAAAATAGAAAGCTGGTGGTAGAAATAACGATTGGGAACACAGAATCCCTACTCAACACTCTAGTTCTGCCATACCATAACTTCGTAATCTCAGGAAATATCTCTGCATGTTGTCATCTCTACGTAGAGTTCTGTCATTTTTCAATAAGAGCTTGTTGCTTGATTATGAAGTACTAGTTACTATAACCATTATTTTGAGCTTCATGTAAATCAAGAACACATGGACTCCACTTGCAAAACATTGAAAATGTAGTTAGGGATTGGGGGCATAAAGCAACATTTAAAAATATGTAAAGACCATGAGTAAGCAACAAAGTGTCCAATTTTTAGGGGAAAGATGCATACCTTAGGAAAAGGCAGGATTAGTTAACAGAGAATTTGAATGATAACTGGCTGATTGGTGTCATTTACAGTTGCAAGTAGTACAAATGAAGTTTGCTTTTTTAAGAAGAAAAGGAGTTCTTTAGAATGGGTCAACCCACTGGGGAAGCAATGTAGTTAGAGACAATGCCCAAAACCATGTGAGCTAATACTCTGTAGAGCGCACCCCTGTAGTGCTGCCATTGTGAGGCCAAGTCTCTCCTTGTCTTGGTACTGAGCTCTCCATTCTGCCTTCATCATTGCTACTGCAGCTGTCACAAAATGATCCCTTGACCACCACTGCCCAGGAAGAAAGAAAGAATTCTGTCCTTCCATGCTCTCAGACCAATTTCCAATATCAAGTGAGTTCCTTTGATGGGCACCATTCAGTTCCCATATCCATGAAATAGAGGCAGTAAAAATATAGAAAGTGTGCATTTCCCAATAAGACACATATAGAAGCCTGTTTCCCACCACAGGAAGGGGTTTGCATGATGGTGTTCAAAGGAACAATATTCCCTGTAAACCATACTTTGCCCATATGAAGAAAAGCAATAAGGATTATTCAGTAAATACACATGGAAACTCATCCAGGGTTGGCTGATGAGAAGCTGGTTAGCACGGGGGTCTGCCTTCAGTCAGGACAAGATCTGTGCTTCTCACGGGTTCTATCCACAGCAGGAGGGCTTCAAACTTCCCTTTCCTCCCCTGCACCTACCCTCAAATGGCCCAGAGGTCTTCAGGTGCTAGAATTTCACAGTTAATGCTGCACAAAATAACAGACAGCCTTGACTGCCACAGCCTATTCTCATGAAGCTAGTCTCTCCTGACTACATAAAACAGGAGAGTAAGAACAAGGGTGTTTAACGCTACCCTAGCTCAAGCATGTTTCTCTCTGTAGGATGCCAAGAACCTGGGAACCAGTGCATCTGCTGCTTTCCCTTTCTGGATTCTAGCCCAGACAAAAGATGCAAGGGGCATTTCCTCAGAGGCCTTGAGCTTCACTACACAATGACCCAGGCTCTACATGCACCCTCTCTATATATTTATACCTTGAAATATATTTATACTTTAAAATATATATATTCCTAATATATATTATATAATATTAATATCATGTAATATTAATAATATATTTATATATTATCTATTATATAAAATATATAAACACATATAAACATATATGGTTATCTATTTAGATAGATAGATAGATAGATAGAGATAGATAGATATCCAGTTAGCCTTTTTTAAGGCTGGGCTGATTGCGCTGGCTCAAAACTATAATCCCAGCACTTTGGGAGGCCAAAGTGGCCAGATCTCTTGAGTCCAGGAGTTGGAGATCAGCCAGGGCAACATGGTGAAACCCCATCTCTACAAAAATCAGCTAGTGTGGTGTCATGCACTTGCAGTCCCTGCTACTCCGGAGACTGAGGTGAGAGAATCGCTTAAGCACAGTATGTGAAGGCTGCGGTGAGCTCTGGTCACATCAATGCACTCCATATTGGGTGACAAAGTGAGACCCTGTCTCAAAAAAAAAAAAAAAAAAAAAAACATGGCTACCACCATACTCACAGATAAGCGTGTCAGGTATATTTGCAGCTATCTTTTCTATATTCTATTCTATAAAAAAAAAATGCAAGAACTGTTCTCATTCTAGATTTTTGTATTAATTAGACAATTGAAGTTTATAGCTGGTGAGCTATAATCATGTGAGCTATATGTATTGTATAGACCAGATAGTGCAAACTGATATCAATGCTTTTTAAAAATATATAAGGTTATTAGAAATATTTTAAACTACCTATAGGTATATATGTATGTAATTGAGCTATCAAATGCAAGTAAGATTTCCCTTAGAATGAGAAATCCACTCCGTTTATTAAAATATTTTCTAATAGCTATTACCATATTTCTTAATTAGCTAACATAAGAGGAGTTTTAAGATATTTATTTATATGTAGTTACTGGATTCAAACTTGATTCCACTATTTTCGGATATCATACTCTGAGAGAAGTCCTTTTTTAATCTAACTATATTTCAGCCTATAGTAAAAGATAAATATGTCAGTTTTGCTAATCATGCTGTTCCAAACCTCTACATCCTGGTTATTTTTCTGTTTGTTCTACCAGTCATTCAGAGAGTTATATTCACATTTCTCTCTCAGTTTGTCATTTGTGTATGTCTTCTTGTGATTATGTCTATTTTTGCTGTATATAATTTAAGATATTTTATTGACATATATCATATATCCAGAAAATTACAATGATTAAATATACACAGCTTGATTAAGGAACACATTTATTTGCTTATAACTACATATGAAAATAGAACATTACTAAAAATAGTGTCACTTCTCCTGCCCCTTTCCAAACACTAACCCTCATCCTCAATAGTAACAGACTTTCTTTTTTTTTATCATAGAGGAATTTGGTCTATTTTCAAATTTTTATTAAATAAATCAGAGTATATACTCTAAGGCTATGTTTATTTTGTTGTTGTTATTTTACTTATAGTATTTATCTGCTAATGGACATGGTAAATTAAAGATGGCTACATACACATTTTTTAATTAATAGACTTTTTCAGCACTTTGCGGCTCATGCCTCTAATCCCATCACCTTGGGAGGCTGAGGCACATGAATCATGAGGTCAGAAGATTGAGAACATCCTCGATGTGATGAAACCCCTTCTCTACTAAAATACAATAAATTAGCTGAGCATTGTGGCACGCTCCTGTAATCCCAACTACTCGGGAGGTTGAAGCAGTGTAACCGCTTGAACCCGGGAAGCAGAGGTTGCAGTGAGCCGCGATCTCGCCACTGCACTCCAGCCTGGCAACAGAGCAAGACTTTGTACCAAAATGGAAGAGGAAAAAAAATTTAAAAGCACTTTAGATTTAAAGAAAAATTCACCAGAAAGTATAAAAAATTTCCCTATACTCCCACATGGCTTCCTGTTTCTGCTAATATTAACATCTCATACTAGTAGAGTGCATTTATTACAACTGATGACTTACTGAATTATAACTAGTTAAAGCCCATAGTCTACATTAGAGTTCATTCTTTGTGTTGTACACTCTACAGATTTTGAAAAAGGCATATATGTGTCCACCATTACAGTATCATACAGAATAGTTTTAGTGTCCTAAAAATCTCCCATATTCTACCTACTCACCCAGCTTCCCCTTAATCCCGATCGTTATACTATCTCCAGAGCTTTGCTTCTTCAAGAATGTCATATAGTTGAAATCATACAGTTTTCTTACGGTTTGATAATTTTTTTTTTTTTTTTTTTTTTTTTGACAGAGTCTTGCTCTGTCACCCGGGCTGCAGTGCAGTGGCATCATCTCCACTCACTGCAACCTCCACCTCCCAGGTGCAAGAAATTTTCCTACCTCAGCTTCCCAAGTAGCTGGCATTACATGCACCCACCACCACACCCGGCTAATTTTTGTATTTTTAGTAGAGACGGGGTTTCACCATGTTGACCACACTGGTCTCAAACTCCTGACGTCAGGTGATCTGCCCGCCTTGGCCTCTCACAATGCTGGAATTACAGGCGTGGGCCTCTCACAGTGCTGGAATTACAGGCATGAGCCACTGTGCCGGCGTGAGAGTTCGTTTTTACTGCTAAATAATACTCTATTGTATGGGTACACTACAGTTTGTTTACTCACTTATTCAAAGAAAGCTTGGTTATTTCCAAATTTTGTATTATAAAGAAAGATGCTGTCTATATTCATGTGCAGGTTGTTTTGCAGACATGTTTTTAAGTTATTTTAGCAAATGCCTTGGAGTATGACTGCTGGACAATGTGGTAAGAGTGTATGCAAAATTGGTGGGTTATTGGTCTCACTGACTTCTTAAGTCATGGAACCTCGTGGTGAGTGTTACAGTACTTAAAGATGGTGTGTCCGGAGTTTGTTCCTTCAGACGTTCAGATGTGTCTGGAGCTTCTTCCTTCTGGTGGGTTCGTAGTCTCACTGCCTCCAGTGAAGGTACGGACCTTAGTGGTGAGTGCTACAGCTCTTAAAGGCAGCATGTCTGGAGTTGTTCATTCTTCCCCGTGGGTTCATGGTTTTGCTGGCTTCAGAAGTGAAGCTGCAGACCTTCCTGATGAGTGTTACAACTCATAAAGGCAGCGTGGGCCCAAAGAGTCAGCAGCAGCAACATTTATTGCAAAGAACAAAACTCACAGTTGGGAAGGGCAGCAGACGACTTGGCCGCTGGCAAGCCGGGGCAGCCTGCTTTTATGCCCTTATCTGGCCCCACCCACATCCTGCTGATTGGTCCATTTTACATTGAGCTGATTGGTCCATTTTGACAGAGTGCTGATTGGTGCGTTTACAATCCTTGAACTAGACACAGAATCACAGAGTGCTAGTTAGCCAGATACAGAGTACCAATTAGTGTATTTACAAACCTTGAGCTAGACACAGACTACTGATTGGTGTATTTACAAATCCTGAGCTAGACACAGAGTGCCCATTGGTGCATTTACAATCCTTGAGTTAGACACAGAGTCACAGAGTGCTAGTCTCCACTAGGTTAGCTAGATACAGAGTACTAATTGGTGTATTTACAAACCTTGAGCTAGAAACAGAGTGCTGATTGGTGCGCATAGGATCTTCCGGCTAGATATAAGTTCTTCAAGTCCCCATGCAGTTCAGGAGCCCAGCTGGCTTCACCCAGTGGATCCTGAACTAGGGCTGCAGGTGGAGCTGCCTGCCAGTCCCTAAACGCGCCTGCACTCCTCAGCCCTTGAACTGTCAACAGGACCGGGCTCCAGGGAGCAGGGGGCAGTGCCTGCCATTGGGGAGGCTCAGGCCACCCGGGACCCCACCGCAGGGAGAGGAGCTCAGACATGGTGGGCTGCAGGTCCTGAGCCCTACCCGGAGGAGAGGCAGCTAAAGCCAGGCGAGAATTTGAGTGTGGCGCTGGTGGGCCTAGCACTGCTGGGGGACCTGGTGCAACCTCCGCAGCTGCTGGCCCGAGTGCTAAGCCTCTTACTGCCCTGGGCCAGTGGTGCCTGCCCGCTGCTCCATGTGCTGGCCGCCAAACCCACGCCCATGCCCACTGGAGCTCACACTGGCCCTCGAGGGTAGCCCGGGTTCCTTCTCACGCCTCTCCTTCCACACATCCCTGCAAGCAGAGGGAGGCGGCTTAGGCCTCAGCCAGCCCAGAGAGGGGCTCCCATGGTGCCGTGGCAGGCTGAAGGGCTTCTCAAGCATCCCCAGAGTGGACACTGAGGAGGAGGAGGCCCTGAGAGTGAGGGCTGCTAGGACATTTTCACCTCTCAAGAGTATGTTTATCTTTATAAGAAACCACCAAATTGTCCTCCAAACTGGCTGTACCATTTTGCATTCCCACCAGCAATAAATGAGTTCCTGTTATTCTACATCCTCACCAGTCATTTTAATAAACGTGTGGTTGTAATTTATTGCTGGTGTAATTTGCAAATTCCTAATGACATACGCTGTTGAACATTTTTATATGCATATTTTCCCTCTGTGTATCTTATTTGGTGAGGTGTCTAGTCAGATGTTTTTGCTAATTTTTCAAATGAGTTGTTTTCCTGGCATTGAATTTTAAATATTCTGTGTATATTTTGGATACCAATCCTCTGTGTTTTGCAAATATTTTCTTTCAGTCTGTGACTTGTCCTTTTATTTTCTTAACAGTGTCTGTTGTAGAGAAGAAAGAGCATACACTGTGGCACTCCTCTTATGGAAAGATAATCAGTTTCCTTTCCCTTTGAATTTGCATGAGCTCTGTGGCTTTTTTGATAGATAGAATACAGAAAAGTGAAGCTGGGCTTTTTCGCGAAGCTTTTAGTCCTAGACATTGAGACAGGCAGCGTTCACTTCCAATTCCTTAAGACACTCTATCTGAGGGCCCTGAATTGTCATATAAGACCTCTGATGATGCTATGATGGTGACCACCATGCTATAGAGGTCATGTGTAGGTATGCGGGTCAACAGTGCCCGCTGATTCAGCCTTCCAGTCATCCCTACGAATGTAACACGCCAATGAAGCCATGTTAACTTTCCCAGAATGGCCCTTCTTCCTCCCAGCTGGGTATTTCATAATGACCTCAGGTGGCAGTACATGTGTGGAGCAGAGTAATTGCCCAGCTGGTCCCATACTAAATTCCTGACCCACAAAATCTTGAGATAAAGCAGTTGTTGCTTTGGCAAACTTGCCCAACCCACCTTATTTTGTTGTTGTTGTTGTTGTTGTTTTGTTTTGTTTCGTTTTAGGCTTTTAGCAGCCTGAAGCCATGGTTTTTAGTTTCTGTCTCTAGCAATAAGTGGAAAAGAGGGGTGAGGAAGGAGCTTTATTGGCTCAACCAGAAACACAAACTGAGACCCCATGAGTGTATTCTCTCCCTTGGACACTCTTGCAAGGTAGTCAGTTTTGTACTGGTTACTTATGCGGTGATGGATAACCAGAGAGATGGATATTGGGGCCATTTCCAGTTAGAGGGGGACTTGTACACAGTGTGTGTGTGTGTGTGTGTGTTTGTGTACATCACACAGTCATTTAGTTTGTGTATATTATTCCAAATATTTGTCCAAGTGGTATTGAGGTATAAGGCAGGACTAGACTCTAGAGGTGAGGATCAGACACTGGACCAGATGGAGGACTAGCTAAAACAGGGTCAGAATAGAAGCAGCTTTCCATCAGACACACCCACCAGTGTGTCATGTCAATTTACTGTTGCCATGGCAACTCCCAGGCGTTACTGTCCCTTTCCACGGCAATGACCCAGTGACCCAAAATTTACTGCCCCTTTCCGAGACATTTCTGCATGAACTGCCCCTTAGTCTGCAAGCAATTGAAAGTGGGTATAAATATAACAGCTAAACTGCCCTCAACTGCTACTTTCAGCCTACAGGGTAGCCCTGCTTGGCAGGAGCAGTCACAGAGCTGTAACACTGCCACTTCAATAAAACTGTTTTCTTCTACCTCTGGCTGGCTCTTGAATTCTTACCTGGGCAAAGCCAAGAACCATTACAGGCTAAGCTCCATTTTGGGGCTCACCTTTCCTGAATCAGTTTTTAACATTTTCCTTGCTACCAGCAATATACTTAATATGAGAGATCCAGTTGATTTATATCCTTGTCAAGAGTTAAGAGAGATATATATATTATATATATGTCAAATATATATATAATATGTATATACCAAGAGTGTATATATATATACACACACACATATATATATACTTACAGCATGGTGGTTACATGATAGCATCATCAGAGGTCATATATATATTATATATATACTTTTTTTAATATTGGCCATTATGTGTTGAATGAGTAGCAATTTCATTTCATGGTGATATTGTTTTTCATTTCCTTATTTCTGACTGGGTGGAACACTTTCCACAGGGAATTTGGATATATTTCTTATGAAGTACATATGGACATCTTCCTATTTATTTTTGATATGAAGTCTTTTGCCTGAAATGGTATACTAGACAATTTGGAAGAATCCTCCTGCTGAAAAAATCTGAGATATGGATCTTTTAAAAATATATATTTGAAGACATAATGCTGACATGGCCGTGAAGAATTACAAATCTCAGGTCACAGGGAAAAGAATCACAAAGAGAAGAGGTCAGAATTGAGGACTAAATGTTTCCTGGGATCATTTTCACATGTTTGCTTTGAGAGGGCAGACACCTTGAGAAGAACTTTAAGCCAAAGTATAGTCAGGGAAAGGGATGGGCAGGAGAGGACAGGATTAAAAGCCCCGCCAAAGAGAACGAAGCATTGGTAGTTACCCCAAGCCTTACACTGTATTAATTAGTTAGTCTATTATGAGAGTAAGCAGTAAATAGCCTAGCTTTTGTAAGGGCTAAAAAATTAGCTTTGAATCATCTCAATCCTGGATTCGTTGGAGAGGAACAATGAACCGAAGCTTGGCGTCTGGTAAAAAGCAAACGGGAGGGAAATCACATCAATCTAAGCCTCAAATTACATCTAAAAGTATTCATAATAAATAGATGGCACACTTGGAAAATATCCAGGCAAAAGAAGAGATAACACAATATGACTAGAAACAAATAAAAGGGATAAACATTAGTTATAAGCACATGTAACTTTGCATGAATAACAAATTTATTAAAACTGACATTAATAACTCTTATTATAGTCAAGCAAATAAAAGATTGAGAACTCCAACAAATACTTTTTTAAGTATTACATGTTAAAAAGGAAAATAATTTGATTTTTAGAACTGAAAGCTACAATAGTGAAAAATTCAGATAATGTCTGATGTACTTCGAAGGCATACTAGAAAATGAGGTGTGAAATATAACTTAAGTCAGAAAAAAGCATTCAGTTTAGTGCACAGAAGTACAAAAGAAATGAAAATTTAGAAATATTACAGGACAGAGATAAAAAGTAGAGAAAGATCATTTTAAAATATAAAGGATACAGTAATAATCTAACACGTTGAAATCTGAGGAGGAGAAAATAGCTGGTCTGAACAGCATTTTAAGTGGCAGTGTTAGAGGTTTTATCAAAATTGACCAATGATATTAAACCACAGGTCCAGGAGGTTTAAAAAGCCAAAGGAAAACACACACAGTGGACACACCTAGAAACCTAATGGGAAAACTTCTGAAAAGTAAAAGAAAAATGTAAAGAGCACTTGACGAAAAAATTGGGTTAACTGCAAAGAGAAAGAGTTGACTGACAACAACCTTCTCTAATGAAACAATGAAAGCCAACAAGTGAGGTATTGATATTTTCAAGTCCTGAAATAAAATAAGTGCCGACCTAGAACTGTCTACTTCGTGGACATACCCATCAAAAGCAAAGACACAATGAAGAATTTCTCCCAAGCAGACCCACAGGAAAAGAAATACTAAGTTATTCTTCAGGTACAATAGTAATGATCCCTGATGAAAGTTTGCAGTTAGAAGAACGATTTTTTTTAATGAAAGAAATAAACATGGAGAGAAATTTAATTGGAAATCGACTATATAACAGAATGCTATCTCATAAAGTTTAAAATGTTTCTTCCATACAATAGCAGAAGCAAATAAGTTGTGAGTTGGATAAATTAATTTTAAAATCTTGTCAGATATTATTTTTTTGCAAATAGACTAATGTACCAATTATATTAGACCCTGAAGTAAAGAATGCACATTGTAATAAACCGGTTAAAACATAATCAGACCAGATTTTTAAAAATGGACTATCTTAAAGATTTTGTAATTTATGTTTATATTTCACATATGTTGAAAGTAAATAATGGAAAAGCATGCAATGCAAATATTAACCAAAATATAGCTTTAGTTGTACTTATATTCACATTTAAAAAGTTGGACACAGTTAAGTTTCAGGGATTTTTTTACACAAAGGAGGCAAGCTGTGCAGCTATAACTGTTAATATATTATGCTCTTGACCTGATTACAGAAGGGAAAGGGGCGATCATACGAGACAGTGGCAGAATGAAGAAACAAGGAGTAGAGTTACAGAACATGATGCTTTAACTGGGGCTGGAGTTACTCTTTTAGATTTAAAGAATAGTAAACTGGAAAACATATATGAAACATTTTTTGAAGTACTGAACATCAGGCAGCACAGGACTGTGTTCTGCAAGAGAAGAGAAAGAGCCAGAATGAGTCCTGCTTTCTTCCCAGGTTCACCGTGACAGCAGTAGAGAGGTATTCCAGAGAGAGCAGAGCATTGTCATTGCATTGAGGAACCAGATAAAAATCAAAAAAGGTTAAGCAGCTGGAATTTGTAGTAGAAGAGAACGTTATACAGAAAAATGAATGAGGAATCAGCATAAGGTTTCTCCCAAGTCCCTAAGCCAAATATACATAGGATGAAATTCTAAGGAGCTCAGCAAAGGACTCTACCAGGGAGTTGGAAGAAGAACACTTCCTTGGCATCACATGGCAGGGAGACATGTTAGCTCTGACCAGCCAGAGAAGGGAATCCCCTTTGAACATCCAAGATATTCAGTAAAGACCACTGGAAGTTCATGCCCTAGTGATAGTGCTCATTTAGCTCTAAATTACAGATGGCTATAGAATAACTCAACAAAGTTTAAAGAGAAGATTTAAAACAGCAACAGGAAAATACTCATCCCAAAGTTACTGAACTGCCTGCCACAACACTGTTCAAAGGTAGCCAATAAAATCCAGATATTGAATAGCATAACATCAAAATACCCCAAAATTTCTGACATGCAAAGAAGCAGGAAGATATATATTATTAAGATATATATTAACAGGATAAAAATAAGTCATTTATAAATGACAGAGAAGAAGGAATTTTCAAGGTCCTTAAAGTAATATATATTTTATAAAGACATATAGATAAATACATATGTCAAATTGCTTAAATGAAAATTGAACATAGAAAAATAGAAGTTATAAAATGAAAAGTGTGACATGTATAGATGAAAAATAAATATTTGAAATAAAAATTCCATGAGATACAATAAGTAATGGATTTTACCCTAACATCAGAAGATTTATAGACAAAAATAGAAGCTTTACAAACTGAAGGACAAAGGAGGAACTAAAATAAGAAAGCCAGAAACTCACTGATACATGAGACAATATGCAGCAGTGTAACATACATGTAACTGGTATCTCAAAAAGGGTGGGTGGGGGAATTATGGTTGAAAAAAGAATGGGACACTCATGCCTGAGGGATGGGTATTATCCGTTCATGAGGGTCCATTCCCATGACCCAACACTTCCCAGTAAGCCCTACCTGCAACACTGGGGATCAAATTTCAGCATGAGATTTGGAAGGGGCAAGCTTTCAAATCATAGCAAGAGTTAAATTCCCATTTAAAAAAATCACTGATATGATTCCATTTCACCATAGATAAAAACTAATATTTCAGCCTACCACTGAGTGTACTTATAGCTAACGCACAGGGCACTCTGTCTCGGGAATACGGATTTGTCTAGAGGTATCCTTTCGCAGTCAAAGAAAGAGCAATGAGGGATAGAAAAGGTTAGTGATGGAGACAGCAACACTGCATTTTACAACAAACAATGTAAGAACTTTACAGATTGCTTCAGCTAACTTACTACAGTTTACATTCCTCTCAGGTGGGAGAATTGTTGAGTTTTTTCTTAAGACAGAAAAGCAATTCAGATCATCTGAAATCTCCACAAGCAGAATAAGAAGCACAGTAGAAACTATTCTAGGCAGGAATTCAATCCTTTCGACTGTCTGTGCTCCATAGAAACAATTGTCTGCACTGGGAGTCATATGAGGTACGGAAAACAGCCAAACTTCTGATCCTCTAGTTTGTGACTCCAGACGAAATTACCAGTCAACTGAGTAATTCAGTGAGTAAAGTAAACATTTGGCACTGAAAGAAGTTAGATGGATAACTATTTGCATCACCATATTCATGAAGCTGGAATATTTTCCACTACTGGTATCACATCTGAATGGAAGATGTTAAAAGGCCTCTCATCTTGTAAGATGGATATGAAAGAATATTTTCTGAGAAATGAAACTATTAACATACCTGCAAGGAGGATGGAAGAGGAAAAAAAGAATAATCAGCTTGAGTTCTTCTTCTTGATAAGACAACTCACAAAAACATAAAGAGAAAAATACAAGAGTTTAAAAATAATTAACCAGAAGAAGGCAACTCTAGATTTTTTTAATTGCCGGTAAGATTTTAATTTGCTCCAAGTTGAAAATAACTATATTGCTTGTGTTTTAAGGCACATAATGAGCAATTATATCACACATGATAGATTCAGTGGTAAAATATTATCCGTTAACAGCTGGAACTCATAAAGGCATAGCACAATGTGAAGATGGAATTTGCTAAAATAAACCATCTGCTGAAAAATATTATTCTGTAAATTTAAAAATAAAGTTAAAATGTTATTTGTCTTATTTAATAGCCCTGTGAAAAAAATGAGATATTTGAAAAGGAGGTGCTACCTTAATTAGTTCTTTATATTAGACAGTTGGTTACAGTAATGCACTGTAAGGTGCTACATACAAATGTTGCTAAATTTTCTGTATATATTGTGTATTTAGCTTAAATTATTTGAAATTTAATAGTTTAAGTAACAAATGTATATTTAAATGTTTTGACACAAATTGCAAATATACCTTTAAAAAGCTTTCAGCGACTTACACTCTAAGTATTATTTGTCATATATATATTTGTCTTTTCTCTACAGGAAACTTTCAATTTTTCCCTTGAAGCTTCAATTATTTGAATCTATAAAACAAACTGATAATGTACAAATTCACAGAAGAAAAGGCTTACAGATATGTGCACAAGTATGCACTTGGAGTTTACATAATATATATAAATATATATACGCAAATATATACAAATATTTGTATATTGTAAACATATATACAAGTATATACTATATATATAAACTCCAGGAAAGGCAAGGTAGTTAACACGTCAATGCTGTTTTGAGGTTTCAGAAAACACAGAGCTGGATGTTGGTAAATCAGACTTTGCAGAAGACAGGTGATTATGAGGAAGGAAAAGGAACCTGCAAGCAGAGGTGGTCTTGTTATGTGGATGAAACTTCACAGGGAGCAGCCCTCCCGTTGGGAAGAATAGATAGGAGATGGTTTTTAGACCTTTAAACTTGCCAGACTCAAGTTAATCTTTCCTAGACCCAGACAAGGGAGTAGTATCTCAGGGAAAGCCTGTATCAATGCAGATTTTCTCTACAAATGCAAATCTCCCCTACAAAGCTAGGTTTTCAGCTATTCTTGTAGAAGAAGCTATTTCCTGTGTTCCGAGTAGCCATCTTGAAATATGTCAAAAAGTTGGCCCCGTGCAGTGGTGCACCCCTGTAATCCCAGCACTTTGGGAGGTTGAGGTAGGTGGATCACCTGAGGTCAGGAGTTTGAGATCAGCCTGACTAACATGATGAAACCCCTTCTCTACTAAATACAAAAAATTAGACAAGTATGGCGGCACGTGCCTGTAATCTCAGCTACTTGGGAGGCTGAGGCAGGAGAATTGCTTGACTCTGGGAGGCAGAGGTTGCAGTGAGCTGAGACTGTGCTATTGCACTCCAGCCTGGGCAACAAAAGCAAAACTCTGTCTCAAAAAAAAATGTATTTTAAGGTAATATTTTGAGTTTGTTTACCTCCATATGTACAACAACTATTATTGTGATTTTTAATCTTTACTCTTCTGTGGAGAAAAAAACAGGTGTGATTTCTAGTGTAGCTGAACATCATGTATTTATTTGACAATATTGCACTTGTGTGTGTGTGTAGCTACTCCTTACCTGCAAAGAATTGATGTTCTCACTTAATGATTAAATAAGAATATTAACCATTAATACAGTAAAAATGTATATTTTGCAATATTTCTCAATGGATGCTTTAAATTAGTTTAATTATGCCAATATAATGTGTACATTTTAACCATTTACTATAGCTTTCAATCTTACTGCTCCTGTATTTGAATGTATGCTAATACAGTCCTACGGCTAAAAAGGATTATATAAACTTACCTACATTTTTACTAATATTCTGGTGTCAATTTAAATTATGTAATTAAATCAAATTTTAATTTGGATTATTGTTGTTATCTGAGTTAAGGATTTAAATTTTTAATTTTCTTATAAACATTACATCATTATTTCTGAACCATATATTGACTAATCTGCCCTTTATATGATGTGCACTATAAGAGATTACGATTGATTCATTTGCAAAGATGAATGCTTGAGAAGTAGATATTTAATCATAACATTTCAAAATCTACTGGATAACCTAGAATTGAAAAATTGCCTCCAGGTTGAAAAACTCCGTAGTCAAAAAAGAAAATAACTAATATACAGTGACAATATAAATAGTAGAAGTATTTATTTTATTATTGCCCTGAAATTTGATAATACAAACATGTAATATCTACCTGTCATCCATATATTAGGTCATAAAAATCAAAACATTCTTGAAAAATTTAGCATAACAGAAAATGCACTGTCCTTGATGGAATTAAGTTACAAATAAAAGTAAAAATAAGTAGATAAGTAGATGGAAGTAGAAGTTTTAAAACAAAGAAAAGTATTTGTTTGTGATAACATAAAAACTCAATTGACAATTCCAAGATTTCAAGAACTTGGACTCTCAGCTGGTGGAAATTTTTCCCCAGGAGACATTTGGCAATGTCTAGAGTTATTGTGGGTATGTCAAGACTGGTGGGCATGTGAAATTTGGAGGTCAAATGAAACATCTAGCATTGCTAGGGCAGCCTCCCACAACAAATAATCCTCTGGTCCTAAAGGTAAATAGCACCAAGGTTGAGAAACCATATTCTAGAAAGTAAACACAATGTAGCTACTCGAAGTGCTCAGGAAAACACATCAATGCCCTTGAGGGGAAAAGTGTAAATATTTTAATTGCTGTACATGGTGACACAAATCCATGTTGTTAATCTAAGTGGAAGAGGCTGAAGCACAAAACATAATTCAAAGAGTTTACTTGAGCCAAAATAAGGACAGCTGCCTGGAAGAAACAGACCCAAGTATTCTTGGATATGAACTCCATTTGGAGTTTTGCAACAAGCAGTTTCTTAAAGGCTAAAAAGGGACAAGGAGTGGGATGATGCAAAGAGGTTTGTCACAAATTCTCATTGGCTTATGGAAATAACATTGATTAGTGACTGGCTATACACTGTTATGCTATTATTGGGTGTGGATTATGGTGTCTGGTGTGGCATTATTGATTAATTTATAGCTACTGTGGCAACAGCAAGCAGCCTAGATGAATACACAGCTCAAAGAGGAGTCGGGCACAACTGCTGTCTTATTTTAATATCTCTCTGGGCCTGATTATTTAAAAGGACTCGCGTTTCTCACATACAAGTTATTTTATTTTCTCATTGTCAATAAATGAGAATAAATAGACATAAAATAGATCTTTTTGAGGATGAAGTAAATGCAGTAAAAAACAAAACCCAAGCTGACCAGAAATCATAGAGGGAAGAAAAGGTTATAAATATATAGATTTTTCAAAGTGATGTTAAGCTACCAGGAATCAGTTAAATGTTGGGGGATTTTGCCTGGTTATGGGCTAAGGGAGAATGTCCCTTTTGCCTTCTGAAGATTCCCTGAAAATCACTAACAGGAGGCAGATAAATAGTAGAAAAGGCATACAGGTTTCTCCTTTTCTACTATTTATCTGCCTCCTGTTAGTGATTTTCAGGGAATCTTCAGAAGGCAAAAGGAGCCCTTAGAATGAAGACCCAGGACCCAGCCACACGGTGGGTGCAGAAGCTTATCTACCACATTGAGTTTACAGAAAGAATGGGGGGGATTGGATCACAGAAAAAAAAAAAAAAGTTATGAGAGAAAAGGACCCTGGTTAGCAACAGTGGTCTTGTTACATAGGTGAAACTTCACTAGGAGTGGCCCTCAGAGAGAACAGACAGAAAATGTTTCTCTCAGACCTTTGGAGGTCTCAGACTCTCAGTTCACTTTTCCTAGATCCAGACAAGGGGGCAGACCTCAGAGAAAACCTGGCTGCATCAAGGCAGATTCTCTACAGGTGCGAATCTCCCCGAGACAGCTTTGCAGCTTTTTTTGCATTTCCAGCCCTCTGAATAGCCATTTGAAATATATCAAGGAAATATATCTTGGGGTAAAATATATTGGTTTCCTTCATACAGCTATAAAACATAGAGAAATAATTTTTGTCAATATCTACTACAGATCCAATATAGCAGTAATTATAAAACCCACCAGATACCGAAGAAAAAATATGTAGGGTATCTCACTTACAAATATTGATACTAAAATGCCAAATAAAATAAAAATAATCTCCAACAATATTTGAAACAATAAGACAAGAAACTGCAAAACAATAAAACAAATATCTACCTTGGGGATGAAAGTATGATTCCAAATTTGGTAATCCAATAAGATTAATAATCATATTCATTAGACCAAATAAAAAATAAATAGGAGATTCTCAGTACATGCTAAAATATAGTTGTTAAAAGGTAATATTCATGTATTTAAAGATTTTAAATGCTATAAAGAGTCAAATATTCTATAAGCAAACGTGTATATCTATTAGAAGAAAAGAGGTCTCATTTTCATATGTTACTACATAGAGATAGAGAAGTGGATAGATTAATTTGCATATACATAGAGAAAGCATAAAATACAAATTTACTATCATACTTAAAAGAATTTAAATTCAACAATAAAATAATTCAATGGTAAAATTTTAAATATTTTTACAGTTACATTATTAATATTAGATAATATTTATAATAATTGTGAAAATAAAATAGAACATCTAAACATCAGTATTAAAACTAGTGTAAATATTTGCATGTTTATACAAGGAAAATTCAAGCTCAACCTAAAAATATATAGGAAACAAAAGAAAAATTTTAAGGGAGCTCTTAATAACACAAACATATATATACACACACACATATACACACATATGTATATATGTTACATGGGATAGATACAGATTTAACATGTTAAATCTATATTTGTATCTATCTATAACTATATCTATATGTATCTACATTTCTATATGTTTACTCAGTTATGTAAATATAGACTGGAATAAATATAAAGACACATATGATTCTTGGACCCACCAGTCACCTCTAAACCCTATTGTTCCAAGACAACAAACAGAACTTGAGGGTGTTTCTTTCACCACTGGATTTGTCTTTGCTCCATAAAGCTTAATGCTTAATAGGGTTTCTGTTAGCATTTTCTCTATTTATTTTCCCATAAAATATCACAGGCCTTCTTAATATGGAATTGTGGGTGATTTCCTTCAATCTGTGTCATATCAAGTTGAAATTGCATGTTTATGGAAAGTAAAATATACTTTTTAAATATCAGTAATGATGTTTTTCCCTCCTTTTTAGCACATGTGCCTGTGAAAGTCATTGTAATACAATTCTAGTCTCACGCTTTGATCATTCCTAAGATGAAAATAACATTTTTAGATAAAATATCTGAGCTTTATGAAGCGTTTAGGATGTGATGTGATAGAATATCAGAAGACCGTATTTTTCTCAGTTTTCCATGCAATTCTATCACTGTTTCATCTATACTCCTACCAGAGTAAATTTCCCAAATAGATATCTTGTCATTCTTCCTGTTGTTATCAGTGAATAAGTGAAATGAAAAGCTAGATTATATATTTGATCTAGAACAAGAAAGTAGAATTTAATCTATATTCATTAATGAGACTAACCAGTCAATTACACAGATAGGCATTTTACATTTTGAAGATCATATGGACCCACTGCCAGATACATTACTATTTATACCTACATTGACCTCACCTGTGCATATTTATGCAAAAATCAATGAGAGCTGATTTTTATTTTTATTATATGTATTTTTTGAGTTAGGGTCTTGCTTTGGTGCCCAGGTTGGAGTACAGTGGTACAATCACTGCTCACTGCAGCCACAACCTCCGAAGCTCAAGCAATCCTTCCACCTTGGCCTCCCAAATAGCTAGAACAACAGGTGCACACCACCATGCCCAGCTTTTTTTTTTTTTTTTTAACTTTTGGTAGAGACTGGATCTTGCTATATTGCCCAGGTTGTTCTTGAAGTCCTGGGCTCAAAGAATCCTCTCATTTCAATCTCTTAAAATGCTGGTATTACAGGCATGAGCCACCATATGGGCTGGAAGCTGATTTTTAAAATGCTGAAATCGTATAGATGACAGCACCTGAAAAATAGACCACATGAAGCTTTATGTCAAAAGGTGTAAGGATATCAATATTGTTATGGCTATTGGGGAGGAAAAATTAGTAAAACCAGTGAATTAAAGCTGTTGCTTGAAACTTTGGCTTTAATTTAACAAATGTTTTCTGGGGTGACAGTATATATGTATCCATGTTATTCCCATTCACAGATGCACTAAAGGGAAGAATTTCTCCAAGACAACTGTTCTGAGATTGAAATTAAACCATACTGGGTTTGAAAAGAGAAAGTCCAGGAATTACCAAATATTTTAGATGTCAGATAAATGAGAATGTCAGGTATGCGATGATAATCAGCAATGGTTGTTAACACAATATATCAAATCAGTATTTGAATTAGCTTTTGAATTACAAGGACAAATGGATCAAGTCTTGACTACTTAGTAGATTAATCTTACTATGCTGAGATGTCTTTTCCCCTGTTTTTCCATAAGGAGATTACAAATTTGCAAACCTCAGCTGTTCTCATTTTATGCTCTCATCATGCCAAAAGCTGAAGTTCATCAATCAATGTCTCTAAGTGTTCACTAGTTATATACAGTTTTGTAGTTTAAGCTATCTTTTCAACTTCCTAAATCATCACCTTCATTTGTTCTTGCTTTTTTCCACTATCACTTCCTTATTGACCATATAAAGAATGTTATTTTGTTATTGTTCATTTTACTCTAATTTCATTAAAATTTAATAATCCTTTAATTTCAATTTCAAAGATTAAATTAAACCTACATATAAATGAATGTAAGATTTGCATTTGCATTATTTTTGGCATCAATTTGCTGTCCTCCCTCATACACATAGAGATCATATCCATGTACATAATTTCAAATATCCAAGCAAGAAGGCGGGAAGGTTGCAATATTAAAAGCAGTTGTAAATTATGGTTCACACTTTCATGATAAAGTTACTACATAAACTTCCTCTTGCTGCTGCAACAAATTACCACAGACTTCATCTCTTAGAATAAAGTGACTGGTTAATCCTACAGTTCTGGAGTTCAGAAGCCTTAAATGAGATTCACAGGGCTAACATCAAGTTGTGAGCAGGGCTGCAGTCTTTCTGAGGGCTATGTGGCAGAATCTATGTACTTGATTTTTTCAGCATCCAGAGGCTACCTTCATTCCTTAGAACATGGCCTCATTCTTACATCTTCTTTTCTTTTTTTCTTTTTTTTTTTTTTTTGAGACGGAGTCTCACTCTGTCACCCAGACTGGAGTGCAGTGGCACAATCTCAGCTCATAGCAGCCTCCGTCTCCCAGGTTCAAGTGATTCTCCTGCCTCAGCCTCCTGAGTAGCTTGGACTACAGGCACCCGCTACCACGCCCGGCTAATTTTTGGTATTTTTAGTAGAGACGGGGTTTCACCATGTTAGCCAGGATGGTTTCAATCTCCTGGCCTCGTGATTCACCCACCCGGACTCCCAAAGTGCTGGGATTAGGTGTGAGCCACCATACCAGGTCCTCATTCTTATATCTTAAAAGTCAGCGTTGTTGAGTTATTTCTCACGCTGCCACCTCCATGGTTATCTTTCTTCTGCCTCCTTCTTTCACTTATAAGGAAGCTTGTGATTACATTGAGCCCACCCATTGAAGATAATCTGTCCATCATTTTATTGCAACCTTAATTTCATTTGAAATCTAATTTCCTACTGCCATGCAACCTAACATATTTGTATGTTAGGCTGTGGGAATTAGGACATGAACATTTTTGGGAGGCCATTATTTCGCCTACAGCAGACAAAATCCATTTACCTGCAGATTAAAATATTCTTTATTTTTCTGGTTCCCTCTCTTAATTATTTTAAAATAATATGGCTTGTAGTAAAGAGAAAGGAAGAGAAGGAAGAAAGAAGAAAGAAGAAAGAAAGAAAGAAAGAAAGAAAGAAAGAAAGAAAGAAAGAAAGAAAGAAAGAAAGAAAGAAAGAAAAAGAAAGAAAGAAAGAGAGAAGGAAAGAAAAAAGAAAAGAAGGAGAAAGTGAGAGAAGGAAGGAAGGGAGGGAGGAAGGTAGAAAAGCAGGAAGGGAGAAAAAAAGAAAGCAAGAACACCAGAAAGCAAGAAAGCAAGAAGAGAGGAAGGGAGGAAGGAAAGGAGGAAGAGAGAATGGAAAAGGGGGGGAAGGAAAATAAAGTAAAGAGAAGAAAGGAAGGAAGGAAGGAAAAAAGGAGGAAAGGAAGGGAGGGAAGAAGGAAGAAAAGGAGGGAGGAAGGGAGAAAGGAAAAAGGAAAGAAAGCAAGAAAGTGGGAAAGAATGAAAGAAAAGAAAGAAAGAAGAAAGAAAAGAAGGAGAAAATGAGAGAAGGAAGGAAGGGAAGGAGGGAGGAAAAGAGAAAGGCAGGAAGGGAGAAAAAAAGAAAGCAAGAACACCAGAAAGCAAGAAAAAAAGAAAGACAGAAAGAAAGAAAGAAGAGAGGAAGGGAGGAAGGAAAGGAGGAAGAGAGAATGGAAAAGGGGGGGAAGGAAAATAAAGTAAAGAGAAGAAAGGAAGGAAGGAAGGAAGGAAGGAAGGAGGAAGGAAAGGAGGAGGTAGTTGAAATAAAAATGTATTGTGATAAGGTAATTACTATAGATGGTAAAGTAATAATTATTAAAATGTATTGTTGATTTTGTAACTTTAATAGATGTAATGTGTAAAGTGATAATACTTTAAAATGGAGGAAAAAAGAGATTTGTATAAGATTGATGTTTCTATGTATTACTAAAATTCAGTTAGTACAAATTGGAATTTGATTTGAATAATTAATTTTCCATATACCTGTATGGTAAACTTACAATGACAACAAAAATTCTCAAAAATATATAGTAAAATAATTCATTAGTAAACTAAAGTTCTCTACTTCAGAAAATACTCATTCATTGTAAAATAAAGCAATAAAGAAAAATATTTGAGAAATACACCAAACAGTAAAATGACAGACATAAATAGAATTATACCAATTATAATATTATATGTGAGCAGATTAAATAATCCAATCAAGAGGTAGAGATGGTCACTTAAAACAAGTAATCCCAATATACACTGTCTAGAGAAGGCACATTTGAGATGCAAGGATGCTAATGGATTGAAAGTAAAAAGATGACAAAAAATATCATACAAAGAACAACCATAAGAACATTGAACTCATTATACTCATAATACACAATACAGGCTATTAAAAATGTGAATAGGATTTTAAAAATTTATATTGTAGTGATAAGGGGGTCAACTCTTCAGGAAGACATAGCTATTACAATCATATATGCACTGATATGAGCTAAATTGTTTCCTCTATATAGATGCTGAAATCCTAACCACTGAATATGACCTCATTAGGAAATAGGTTCTTTGCAGGTGATCAAGTTAAGATAAAATCAGATGAGCCTTAATTCAATATGACTGATGTCCTCATAAAAAGAAGAAATTTGAGTAGAGGGAGACATACACACAGGGAGAGTACCATGTGATTATGAGGGCAGAGATTAGCCAAGGAATGCCAAAGACTGCCACTAAACCACCAGAAGCTAGAAACAAGGCATAGAACAGACTTTCTCTCATAGCCCTTGAAGGGACCATCCCTGCTGACACCTCAATCTCAGACTTTTAGCTTCCAGGACTATAAGACAATAAATTTATGTTGTTCACGGCACCCAGTTTGTGTACTTGGTTAAGGCAGCCCTAGAAAGCTGATACATGAACTAATAACAGAGTATAATAACATGAAGCAAAAAATGACAAAAGAGGAGCATCAGCAAAATGGCAGTGGAGACAGCTGCAATCTTTCATTTCTCCACAGAAACATCAAACAACTAAAATAAACTGCCAGAATAAACTTTACCAAAACTCTGGAAAATGGTGAAAAGATTACAACAACCAAGTGAAAGTAGACTCAAGTAAAAGACAACTTGAAAACTTTATGACATTTTTAACTTGCCTGTGCCCCAGCAAATCGGCAGTTTTGAAGTGTCAGAAGCCCACGTTCCCAGTGTGGAACCCTGGTCCATGGTTCCAAAGGAACAAGAGAAGATCTTACCCGCAAATTATTATGTATGTCTGTTCTGACTGGTCTGAGAGATACCTAAAAGACTAATGAAAGGCATTTTTTTCTGTGTTGCTAGAATGCAGAACAGATAAGGAATGGACATAATGAAGAAACTCTGCAAAGAGACCTAACAAACTACAGATCCTTAGGGCAAAAATTACAGTTTACACACATAGTAGATCACCTTCAGCACGGGAAGAAAAGTTGGAGAAGAGTATTTGGAAAATTAAGACATTCAAAATCATTCACGTACATAGGAGAGTCTAGAAAGTCACATGTATGCATAGGTTAAGCCACATGCTGACAAATGTTGTAAGAAGACCCTACACTTTTACCTTGGCTGATCCCTACCCTCTGTACAAGCTCTGTCCAAGAGTGAACTTGAACTTCACTCAGTGCAAGAGTGAACACACACTTTCTGCCAGCTTCAGAGAGCCCAGCACAAAGCCAGTCTGTGTGGCTTAGACACATATGTTGCTGGCTAATGATTACTTGTTTTTCTTTTTGTTTTTGCTGTGTTTGCCTGTGTTTGCTTAGTTCCTGATATAGAAGAAAATCACTGTCAAATAATAGCTTAACATTAGCTAAAGAAACAAAAAGACTTTGGTGATCACACCTTATAGAGCAAACAGTTTTGTAAAATCACTTTGGAAAATTTCACTAAATAAACTAACCTTAACAATATATTAAGTAAATAAAATTTAAAATCAAAAAACATTAGTGTGTTTGTGGGGGGGTCTGATTTACAGAGTAACCACATAGTAATTATAATTACTATAATTATAATGTCCAGTTTTCAAAAAAGTTACAAGGCATACAAAAAATTGGAAAGTATGGCTCATTCAAAGGAACAAAATAAATTGACAGAAAATATCTCTAAGGAAACCCAGACATCAAACTTACTAGACAAAGACTTTATGACAACTCTCTTAATTATACTCAAATGTCAAAAGGAAAACATAAACAAAGAAATAAAGTAATTAGAAAAGTATGAAAAAGTAAGAATATCAAGAAAGAGATACAGTAATTCTAGAACTGAAAACAACAATGATAAAAATTTTAAAATCACCAGAGGGATTCAAGAGCATATTTGCACACACAGAAGAAGTAATGAGCTTGAAGATAAGAAAATGGAAAACATTGACTCTGAGAAACAGAAAGAATAACACATAAAAAATGAACAGAGACTAAGGAATCTGTAGGACATCATCAAAAAGACCAACATTCATATTTTAAAAGGATAAATTATGTTGTTAAAAACTTTACCATTCTTTCTTTTCACTTTTCTTTCTTCCTCCCTCTCCCTCGTCCTCCTTCTTACTTTTCTTCCTCTTCCTTTCTCTTCTTCTTTCTCTTCTTCATTATCCCTTTTGCTCTGTTTCTCTCTCTCTCCCTTTCTCTTTTTTCTTTTCTTTCAATTTTCTCAATTACTAAGAGATGTTTAAATACCCTTACCGTGTTAGTAGATATGGTTATTTCTCCCTTCAGTTCTCTTTTGAGATTTATAGTCACTTTAAGCATAGAGATAACCCAAGCGTTAGGCTCACAAGCAGACTTCCATACCATTCTTAATTTGGTCCTGTAATTCTTCATTGCTGTATTAACTCTCTGATGCTTTTAAGGATTTTTTTTAACAAATTATTTAGTTTTTTCCAATGGAATGTTTATTCTGAATTATCTAATTCATATTTTAAGTATATAGGGAGTTTAATATAAAATTTTTAAACTAATATTTGTGAAAGAATGTATTTGTCCATTTAACAAATATATTAATCCTCAAACTGTTATTGGTCAGCTGAGCATATAGCAATAAAAATAACTTAATTTTTATGTGTACATATTTGTGGAATAAATTACTGAAATGAATAATTTAGTTAATAAATAACATGACAAAGAACATAAATTGTATACACTATAGAACACAGTAATGGAATAATAAATGATTAAAATTATTAATATTAGATAGAAAATGAAAGGGATCTTTGAGAGCAGACTTCAAGGAAACAATGAATTAGCCTTATGAGGAAAGAGTTACCTGTGGATAAAGGAGAAACTGAAAAATGTATAAATCAAGACTTTTTGAGCAAAAACAATAATATGACTATTACTCACCAATTCAGTACAGTGAAAAAAAAGTTGAAGAGCTATCTTGAAACTAAACCATGCTATACAAGAGTATGTAGGGTTTTATAATCATGGGATTATTCTGAATCAATTTTAAATGTGATAGGAATATGTGAGATAATTTCACCAGAGAATAACATGATTGTGTTTGCATTTCGAAGCGGTATATATGGTACATTGTGAAGAATAAATACGTTACATGGGCAAACAAATTGGGAGACTATTGTAATCCCAGAGAAAAAAGGTAGTGACTTAGATGAGAATGGTGTTAGTATGTGTGGTATGAGTGGTGAGAAGTCATTACGTCATGGATGTATTTCATAGGACTGGCCAAGAGAACTGCAGCTAAATTGGAGTGTAGGGAGTGAAATGGAGAACTCAAGGATGACTCTCAGCACTGGAAGGTGACAGCTGTCACTGAAGCATGCTGATGCCTCTTATTAGGAGAATTACTTGGGAATGGCAAGATCAAAACTTCTCACTTTCAAATGTATGAAAAATATTGTTTTCAGAAGGAACGACTTTGGGATCAGAAAGCCATCATTCTAATTGATGGTCCCATGACTACACAGGCTCAGACTCACAAAAGCAAAATTAAATCATCACAAAAGTGCTTCGATATAATTCTAGAGAACAGAGAATTATTGTAACATCATTTTGATTTTAGGAGAGGTAGCAATTCCCTTTTTAGCTTAAACGCTGTCGTTTTTTAAAGCTCAGTCCAGAGACTCCATTATAATTTTCAAAAACTGTGTAACTTAACTTCTCATATTAATAAATACCACTATGCTTAAATTTGTCAAAACATTTCCTCATCTGCAACTCTTATCTTTTCATTGCAATCATTTTCACAAAGTGACTGCAGCTAACTGACCCTAAAAGGTGAAAATCTTGGGTAGGTTATCTGATCTAGTTAGTTTTGAAAACAGGATCTAGAGATTATTTAATATGGAATAGGCCACCTGAAATGAAGTGTTTACTGAAAACAGCTTGGATCAGCCCAGTTTTCTACCATTGAACCATATATTTGGTTTAAAAACACAACAACTCTGGAGAACATTGACTACTTCCAACTTGTTGAAGATGTTTGAGAAAAGAGCATAAAATTATAAATGATCATCTGAGGCCTTTATAGTCTCTGCTCAAGAGACTAGAGTCTTCCGTTCTTAACAGAACACCCAAACATGTTAATATTTAGGCAAAATTTAAATATCAGAGAGATAATTTTATCTTGAAGATTGTTAAATTACAATGGTGATTCACTACCTTGCCACGTCTCTGAGTCAAAAATTAGATCTTTGTTTAGGAATCTATGGTACTCTGCAACTTGGAAATAGGAAGATTTTAGAAGATTCAAACACTGACTTTGTTGTGTGCAAAAAAAAGACGTATTGAGATAAGACAAGTCCTTCCTTGCAAGGATACATCTAATTCTCATACACCACCTCCGCTAACCTAAATATAGCTTCCGGATCACTAACCAGTGTCAGAGAGCAGCCTATGCAACTACAAATTCAAAAGATGTCAAATACAGGGTCAAGCCTAGAATGAGAAGTCTTAGCTAATTAAGTATGCTTTTTTCCCTAAATTCATGTTAACAAAAACATGTGGATATGTCAGAAAATGCATTCTAAGTTCACTCAACATAGGAGGGAGAAACATAATTTTAAATTAAGAGCTGACGCACTCTCTTCCTAACAAAATAGCAAGTAAAATTTATATCACACCACAGGAGGGATTTCACCAATTAGTGTCAACATCAAAACCTTAAAATGGGCAAGGAAAATGCAGATTCACAATTAACTCTTCTACTTGTTTTGTTCAGTGAAGAAATGGTTCTGAGAGAATGATAGTGAATTAATACAAGCCGGTTTAGTTGGTGCTTTCAATTGCTACTTCTGAAGAACTCCTTTAGCTAGAATAAATTTATGAGGATTTTGGCCTGTGGTATTAGATATGGTTATTAATGTTTTCCTCTAATTTGCATTGTTCAATGTGGTAAATATGAGCTGTATATGTCTACTTAAATTCAAATTAATTATGATGGAATACACTTAAATATTCAATTTTTTAGTCACTGTTGGTTCATTATGTAATATCTTCAGCTAAGATTTTCCATCTAAATATACTAAGAGGTGGCTTAGTTAACTGGTTGTCTCACAAATATTGAAGCTGTTGTTAGCTCCCTGATATATTGTCTGCAAATAAAATATTCATGAGCCTCTTCCTAAAATCAGCAGTCTGGGGATAATTTTATAAATTGGATACAAGTTGGAAATCTATACTCTTTAACTGTTTGAAATAGTAGCTTCCCGGGGAAGAAAATCAAATTCACAAGATATGTTAGGACAATTTAACTCAAGATGTTCAAAACTGAAATGACATATTCTACAACACGGAATAAAGCCTCCCCCTAACAACTAAAGCAAAAGAGGCTTTGACCTTAAACACCTGCATTTCCCTAACAACCTAAAGCAAAACAGGGATTGACCTTAAAGACCTGCATTCTCCTCATCCCCCAGCCAATCAGTTTTCAAATATTACATTTTATTTCGAAAGGTTGTTATCCCCCTAGTCTCTTGTTTCTAGACTTGGCACATATCTAAGTTTGTTACCTCTATCTACTGACTTTCTTCTCTTCAAACAGTATCTATGCCTGCCAAATGTGAACGTATGAAAAACAAATCAGAATCTGACATCCTGATTTAAACTGCTTATTAGTTAACACCCTCAAGATAACATCTGGGTTCTTAGCTGCACTGAGTCAAGCCTGCTTACATCTTTTTTTTTTTATTTTTTGTCTTCTGCTGCACTTTTCCTTCCACATCACACTCCAGCAGTGCCAAGCTGTGCGGGCTTTCTACCCCGTTTCCACTATTTTCTGTCTGCTGAGATTTGACTCTGAAATACCATGCACACTTTAATCCCCCTGACTGGCTCTTAGCCAGCTCTAATGATCCAGCTCCAGTGTTTGGGGGAGAGGCTGCTGTGTCACCAGGGCCCTCTTCAGCCAGACAAACTTTCACATTTCCAGTGTCCACAGCAAACAGACACAGGAAGACTCATATACCATGTAACTGAAATATTTAGAAAGATTGATCAAGTTGAAAAACGGCTAAATAAAAAGTGTTTTGCCCTACTAAAATGGCAAAAAAATAGCTGTATATTAACAAATTGAAAACTAGATGCAAAGCTGTACTTACGTGACCTGCAATTGCTGAAATATCAATGGCTGTTATTGCCATTGGGTGTTCTGCTATGGGCAGGAGAGGTTTGGATGAATAAAATAAACTTGGTTAATAAAATAAACTTACATAATGTATTTGGTTAATAAAATATGGTTAAAATATATTATTAATGTAACCACATAATTATTTGATTAATAAAATAAACAGATAATTCATACATTTATATATGTTTCCTATGTATAATTTGTTTCTTCTACTTCCACTGTAATAACATTACGAATTACATAATTTTTATCGAGGTGTTTACATAATATGTTCTATTGAAAGTAGTGGTCAAACTGATTAAAAATATAGATATATTCAAAATGCACAAAATTTGAATTTTTTTTTTTTTGACAGAGTTTCACTTTGTTGCCCAGGCTGGAGTGCAGTGGCACGATCTAGGCTCACTACAAGCTCCGCCTCCCAAGTTCATGCCATTCTCCTGCCTCAGCCTCCTAAGTAGCTGGGACTACAGGCGTCCACCACTACGCCCAACTAATTTTTTGTATTTTTTCATAGATACGGGGTTTCACCATGTTAGCCAGGATGGTCTCGATCTCCTGACCTCGTGACCGCCTGCCTCGGCTCCCAAAGTGCTGGGATTACAGGCGTGAGCCATCATGCCCAGTCTAAATTTTTTTAAATACAGTTATTAAACACAAAACCTTCTATATAAGCTTTCAAAGTTATTTTTATTATAATATTAAAAATGGCTTCTTATAATAAAAAGGCAAAGGTGAATCACAACTAACAAATATTTAAAATGTGATTAGAGCTAAATTGTGTAATTTTTTATACTTTGAGTATATCTAATTAAATGTTTCATAAAAACAATAATGTTCACATTTAATGTCAGTGTGGAGACCTGTGTGAGCAATCGATAGGATGCTTCAAGCATGTTACATGCAGAACTAAATCTATGCAAATTTAATGATGACAGAAGTTGTACAGTATTCCAAACTAGTCTTCAGATACCATGTGTTACTGCTACAATGAGCACACTAACTTCTCAGTACCTTAACACCCACAGTTTGGAAAAGGTGGACGGCCATGAAGATGGATGCTGTACACTACTGAGAAAAGAGAATTTAATATATAAGATTTGATTGCATTTATATGATTTATAAAAAAAATTTAACAAGTTAAGTCATGCATCTTTTCTATTAACTAAACACACCTATCACTCAAACCTTCTCAAATTTCTCATTCTGCCCACTTCAATAAACCTGATGTATATGAGGTTTGTTCATTATTGCTTGTTGAACAGTTCTTGCCAGCATCTGTCTCTGCTGGCACAGGTGCAACACACAAGCTTTAATGGCATTACTTTTCTCTTGGGTACAAAGGACAAGAAATGTTGGAGAAGCATAAGAAGCATGTGTTTGTGGACTGATTGCTGTTATTCACAAGAGGGGATGTTTGTGATATAAATCACGCTGAGCCAGAGCCAGTTAAACCTTCATTTTAACCAGTTCCTTAATGCAGAATACACTTAATGCAGAAACAGGGTCATAAGCCTTCCGCAACCCTAAGACCCAGGTCCTGCTTGACTCTCCTTTGCTTAGTGATAGCTTGGTGCAAAGCTTATGTTGAATGAAAGAAGTCTGGGTCAGGAAAAAGCCAGTTTGACTCTCAATAAACAAACTCTCAAGAAAAGCTTTCAGATCAACCTTAGCAATGAGTACCTTGGAATGTACTCATTGCGAATGATTCATTGTGGAAAGAAGGGGTTATTCTTAGCCAGACAAAAGTGTAATGTCCTGAGAGGTAAGTAAAAAGTAGTGGCAATTAAGTTCTACAACTAAGAAAGGCAGAACAGAGTGATAATGTTTATCAAAAAGTGTAATTTAAGAAAAAAACTAAAATCACAGAAAGAGCAGCTAAAATAAATTTTTGTTTTGTTTTATGATTTTTGAGTTAAATGCTATTTCTAAGTCAGAGAAGACAGATTTTTTAAAATTTAAGTGAAAGGCAATCAAGAACAAAATTTTAACTAAGCTACTATATATTTTGTCTAAAAATCCTATAATTCGATTTTAACAGCAAAATATGTTGCTTGTTGAAATAAAATATCAAAAATAAAAAATGTGCCTGTGTTTGTGCATACATATATATACACACAAACATATATGTATGTGTGTGTGCATGCATATATGTGTGTGGGTTAGTCCATTTGTGCTGCTATAACAAAATTTCACAGACTAAACAGCAGAAATGTATTTGCCTGAGTTCTGAAGGCTGAAACGTCTTAGGTCAAGGAGCCAACAGGTTTAGTGTCTCTGGAGGGCCTAACCTCTACTTCCAAGATGGCACCTTGTTACTACATCCTCCAGAGGGGACAGAAGCTATAAATTCACATGGTGGAAGGGATGAAAGTTGGGAACTCACCCCATCCAACCCTTTTTATAAGGTTGCTAATTTCATGCATGAAACTGTACCCTCATGATTTGATCACCTCCTAAATGCCTCACTTCTTAATAATACCAAACTGGCAATTAAGTTTCAATACATACATTTTGGGGGACATTAATACAATGTAATATGATTTTCTATTCAGTTTTCTACCTATAATTTTGTATAAATTTTTATAAAAACGATTTTTACTGTATTTAGCATGCTTAGCAATATTTTTGTATAAATTTTTGTATAAATTTTATCAAGTACTGAATATTTCATTATCAATTTTAACAAGTGGAATATTTTAATTCAATTCCACATCCATGGAAGTTTACTTTACTTCCAATATTTTACGAATATGTCTTGCATCTAATTTTTTTCAAATGTCCTTTACTATTTTATTAAGGTAAATTTCTAGAAGCGAGAAGACTTCGTCAAACAGCATATATCTTATTAACCTTCTGTTAAATGTTGATTGCCATCCCCAAATATTAAACTAATTTAGGATCCCATCATTAGTGCATGAGACTATTCAGGGCTGTAATTGTTGATGTATTCGTTTTCAACGTGTGTGTAACCTTTCTTTTTTACACATCCTGGAGCAGGAAATAACATGCAGGGAGGAAACAAAATCACATAGAAGTATTTTGATTGCTTAAAGCAGTATAGTTGTAAACTCTCCTTTTGGACTACATGACAAACAAATAAACCTAAAATCATTCTGTAAGGAGGGTCTTACCTTGTTTTCTTCCCTCTTTAGGCCATGATCATGGCTGTGTTTCTCTGGGAGTACATGTGTAGCCCGAGTGTCTATGCATAATCCAAATAATTGGGAATAAACAATAAAAAGGAATTCTGACAAGGCAATAGTATTTGGGAATGCGTTATTATATTTTACAACCTAAAACTTTGGATAAACATATTTACATGTGCGTCTATAAACACTGGGGTAGCTACCCCATTTCTGTTATTACCATCCTAGACCATGTCACCATCATCAACTACAGAAACGATTGTAACAGGCACCTACCTATTCCCCCATTTCTTCCCGTATCCAGTTGACACACATGCATGCATGCACATGCACACACACACACACACAGTCCTCTCCATGGCAGCCAGAGTGACTCTTTTAAAACATGTACCTAATTGTATCACTTCTCTGCGTTACCTTCCAATGTGTTATCTTCTCATTTAGAATGAAAACCAAAGACTTTACATGAACTTCAAGATTCTTTTAAAAATCTGCGTGTCTATTACCTTCCTGACTCCACCCCATCAATCTCCCTCTCACTCACTGGCTTTGGCTACATTGGCCTCAACATTTCCAAAACAGCTGACACACACGACTGCCTCGAGACTTTTGCATTTGCTTTTCTGTTTGACTGTAATATTATTCCTCTCAGGAATTCACGCTTCACTGCCTCACTTTCTTTAGGTCCCTTCTCAGTTGTCACCTTATCAGACAGGCATTTCACTAAATGCACACACACAGGCACACAGATTTTCTTGCACTTCTAGAGTTCTGACAGTCTCTTGATATCATACAATCAAATACTTTCATTTGATGTCCCCATTATTCAACAAGATTTATATTGTCAACAATGCTGGTAATGGAGGTTTATTTTCAAATCCTTGTGTTATTACTTGCAGATTGAGGAGCGAGCTTAAAAAATAAATTATTTACCGTCAGAAATATAAATGACATTATGTCTTTTTAATAATATAATTAATTATCCTCACTTTCTCCACATATCAAGAGTTGTTAGTTTTGCTCATTTGAGCCTAAGTCTCTGTACTTAGATAGGAAATGGTTATTTAGTTGGTAGAATGCTTTTCTTGAAACATTAGAAATGGACACTGACACTGATCACTGTTTGGTGATAATGTGTTTTAGCAAAATGATCCCATTTTATCTTCACAACAGTCTTTTGGGATAGAACCCACTTATGGTTAAACTGAGAACCCTAGGGTTGAAATGACTAGTAAGAAGTCACAGAAAGTAAAAGTGGCTAAAATGCGTATTTAAAAAAAAAGTCTTAATCTGTTCCTACTGTTACATTACTAGTTTTACAGGAAGGAAAGAATTTTTTTCCCACATTCCCTCCTCTCTCCCAACTTTCAGATACAAGCATAATTTCCACCTAGTTCTACCCATGCTCCTCTCTGCTACTCTTTTTTGGGCTGCTGATATATTCAAAATATTAATAAAGTCTTAAAGAAAAAATAAATGTGTGCCCTGCTATGACATACTTTTATGATATAAAATCTCACTACTATTACCACACCAGGAACACTAATTTAAACACATCCAATGTTTCTTCATCTCTTTTTTCCAGAAGCTCTAAGCCTTTCAAAGAACACATTTATTTTAGAATGTTGTTTATTGATTTGAGGAATGATGTCTATCATGAAATTTAAGTTATAATCAGTCAATCTTCTATTTGTTTCTCAAGCACATTATATATGATTTTGATTCCTTTTTCTTTATTTGTGCAGTTTCTTGTCTCAAATGCTCTCATCTATTTATACACATCCTTCTGAATCTACTAATCTTTAGAGGTTATTTCAATAAATCCATAAAAATCATGAATTTCAAAAGTATGCATTGAGCTCCCCAATCTGAGAAAGTGTGTATTAATTCCCCTAATATTTATATTATGTATACATACACAATTATATTATTCTTACATATATGTAATATTTTATATATACATAGTTATAGAACACCATTAATACTATTTATAGTGTTGTATATACATATATGCATACACTCTATGTAACACTATATATACAATATATAGTAAATATAATATTATACACACACACAATTATATAATAAACACCAACGTAGCCAATAAACAGAATTACAGATGTCAAATTGTGACATTTTTAAATTCCAATAAATTGTAAGGAAATAAGAGATTACAGTTATGTGTAATGCCTTTCTGTATTCTTCTTCATTCTTAATTTCAGTCCACTGTGGTAAACTTTATTATGAGATCATTGATTTTACCTCCTAGATATTCAGAAATACAGTGTTATGAGGCTATATAACATAAATACTGTTATATTTATACAAAACGTGATATATAACCAAAACACATATAGCACTATGCTGTGTGATTATTAAATTTCCTTAAATGATGCGACAGTACACATATAACTCTGAGATATTTTTAAATGATCATTATGCTTTCAAGAATTACAACTGAGAAACACAGGTAGATCTAGTTTGTAATTTTATACTAATATACTGTGTGCGATATTTTAATAATAAACATTTAGAATTTTGTTAAATTTGCAGCTAGAATTGGAATTTCAAGGTCATAGATATATTCATCTTAAAATTCTTGCCACATGGATCTTCAAAATGGCCCTACTAATTTATAGCCCTCTCCAAAATGCATGTGAATTTCTATATCTCTGCATATCTCCCAAGTTATAAACATAAAACTGCTTTACATTTTGCATAAGTTTGCATTTTCTCATTACTATTAAATTTGAGCATCTTCTCATATGTCAATTGGCCATTTGGTTCTCTTTCTTATAAATTACCCTGTCATGTAATATCATGTTCTCATTTTTTTTATGAATTGTTTTTCTTGTTTGGTCATATACTTATATCATTAATTAGTTTATAATTTCTTAGCTGTGTGAAGTAAGGATTAACTTGATTTTTCCTGGACTGATTAAATTTTCTCAAAAAAATTAAAATACATTTAGGGATAAAGTAATTGCCTATCTTTACCAGTGTTGTATGTTGCAACATCTGGTTAGAAAAATAAAAATTCCATTAGTTTACTTGTCTATTTTTATGGCAATTCCATTCTATTTTAATGATTCAAATACATAATGAATTTTGTAATTTTAGACAGAAGATTTTTAATGGTGATATATTTAGACTAAATTTCAAATTTTTAATAACCTTGCTAATTTTAAGTTTGAGCTATAAATTACTAAGAAAGTTGATTTTTAATTTCTGCTGTTATCTATTTCTTGTTGTTTTGAATATTATCAATTGTTTCTATGTGTTTGTAATTTGAGACTAAACTTGGTTTTGTTGTCACAAGCCCTATGCTTATCATTTAAACCAGACATGTTGGCTCTAAATAATATATTATTGTTTTCTATTTAAGCATAAACAATTAATTGCTAGAGTATTGAAGGTATTGCTCCCTGATAGGAACATATTATTATACTCCTGTTGACCCAAAGCTTTACATATACAAGTATATACTTATTTTATGTTTAGATACATTTCTTGTTCTTTAAATATCATAGTATTGTATCTTCGTTATTTCATTTGATGTTCCTTGTGTTTAAGTTCCATTTGTATAAAAGTGTTACTATATGAACATCTGAATATAAACCTCATTATCAATTGAAAAGAAAAGTGAATTGGTCTTGGATAGACAATACATATACTGAATATAGACATTGTCATAAAGGGAAGAGTAGCATGAGCAACCATTCCAGTTAGAACAAGACTGGAACAACACTATGCTAAAGAATCAGAATTTCAAAATAAAGAAGTTGGTTTGCCAGCAATATTTAAAAAGAGTCCATTTTATCTAAGTCTATTTTATTTAAGTTGGGAATTGGTAGGAATAGTTAAAAACTTGTGTTTTGCTTTCTCATGAATGAAACTCATATATAAGATTACTTTTGTTTGTTTTTTTGTTTGTTGGTTTTTGAGACAGTCTCGCTCTGTCACCAGGTTGGAGTGAAGTGGCGTGATCTCAGCTCACTGCAACCCTCACCTCCTGGCTTCAAGAGATTCTCCTGCCTCAGCCTCCCAAGTAGCTGAGACTACAAGTGCATGCCACCATGCCAAACTAATTTTTGTATTTTTAGTAGAGATAGGGTTTCACCATGTTAACCAGGATGGTCTCTATCTCTTGACCTCATGATCTGCCTGCCTCGGCCTCCCAAAGTGCTGAGATTACAGGTGTGAGCCACTGCGCCTGGCCAAGATTACTTTTAATATAATATTTTAGTTTTCTTTTTCATCATCTGTCATTCTTCTAGTAATGTTTTACAAAAAAGTCCAAATCTCTTGGCCTGATATTTCAGGATCTGTACACTCTATTTCTAACACCATTTCCACATTCAATTTAGGTTTCAACCTCACACTCTCCTGGGACAAAATATAAAGCCACTGTTCATCTGTTGAGAGAGAGGTGTTCTAAAGGGTAAATACTGGTTCACTTTGTCACCTCAGAGTGCAACACTCACTGATAAGGAATAAAGTATAGCTCAACACCCAAAAAAGTCTCATAAGGTGGTTATGCTGCCACCTCTAAAATAATGGTTACTTGGGCATGTACACCAGCATGGCTAGAGGTGCATCTGTCAGAAGAGAGGTCCTGCATTACTCCCCATTGTTTGTCAAAGTTAAGCTCAGCTCTCCTTCTCTGGAGACCTTTGATTACTTGCTGTCAAGCCATGGACAGTTCATTGCCCCACAGTAAACAGGGCAATGTGAACAATTAGAATGTGAACAATTAGAGTCTTTCCAACAGGACTGGGGCTAGTCTAGGAATCCAGAAGGCAGAGGGCACAAAGCTAACGCACTTGACTGCACCCTTGGCTATGGAACATTCGTTTTTCCTTTGCCTGCCTGACAATATCACATGAGGGTGTCTGGGTGAGAGTAGGGGGAAGGTTAGTGGCTAAGACGGTCTTATGATATCTCTCTTTTCAGAGTAATTACAATCCAATCTTGAACACACACCAACCACATACTTTTTTCCAAATGAACCAAGCATTTTCCCTCTTGTTTGTGTTATTTTATTTTATTTTATTTTATTTTATTTTATTTTATTTTATTTTTGAGGTGGAGTCTTGCTCTGTTGCCCAGACTGGTGTGCACTGGCATGATCTTGGCTCACTGCAACCTCTGCCTCCCAAGTTCAAACAATTCTCCTGCCTCAGCCTCCCCAGTAGCACACGCTACCACCTGGCTAATTTTTTTTTTTTTTTTTTAAGTAGCGATGGGGTTTCACCATATTGGCCAGGTTGGTCTCAAACTCCTTACTCAAATGATCCACTCGCCTTGGCCTCCCAAAGTGCTGGGATTACAGGCGCGAGCCACGAAGCCCATTCATTTGTGCTTATTTTATAAACTTCCTACTATATATTCTCAAATTCCAAAATAATGAATTGCTACCAGCAGTCAGTTCTCTACTTGAAGATCTCATAATAAGAGCATTTATACACCTCTTCCTTTCAGAGATTTGAGGATTTTAAGGGAAAAAAATGATAACATGTAGTGTCAGAGGATAATGTTTTTAAAATGATAAAATCATACTTCTTGTAGGAATGTATAATAAATATATGTAAATATATTTTAGCAGTTTCATTTTAATGAGAGAACCAGTAAGATATTAATGTGGCAAAAGGGAATTCAAAACACACACATAAATAACAACAGAGATGAACCTAAGGAAAGTATGCTAAATGAAACAAGCCAGTCACAAAGAAACAAATGCTGTATAATCCCAGTTACATGAGGTACATAGAGTAGCGACATTCATAGAGACAGAAAGTAGAATGGTGGTGCTGAGGGCTGCAGGAGAGGAAAATGGGTTGGTATGTTTCATAGTTATGGAACTTCAGTTTTGCAAGACAAAAAGAGTTCTGGAGATTGGTTGCATGACAAAACAAGGTGAACATACCTCAGGTTACTGAACTACAGACTTAAAAGTGGTCAAAATGGGCCAGGTGCGGTGGCTCACGCCTGTAATCCCAGCACTTTGGGAGGCCAAGGCGGTGGATCACGAGATCAGGAGATCGAGACCATCCTAGCTAACACGGTGAAACTCCGTCTCTACTAAAAATGCAAAAAATTATCCGGGCATGGTGGCGGGTGCCTGTAGTCCCAGCTACTGGGGAGACTGAAGCAGGAGGATTGTGTGAACCCGGGAGGTGGAGCTTGCAGTGAACCGACATTGTGCTACTGCATTCCACCCTGGGCGACAGAGCGAGACGCCATCTCAAAAATAAAAAAAGGTCAGGATGGAACATTTTATGTATTTTATGTTATGTATAAATTTCCACAATTAAAAAGAAAACACATGTAGATAATTGAGGATGCTGAAATAAATTCAAACATACATAGATATCTGTAAAATAGCTCCACACAATCAAAGTTGCATACTGCTTTAGAAACAGATAACTTGGAAGGCTGTACCTGAACAAGAATTGGCAAGCTTTTTCTAAAATGTCCAGATAGTATGTTAGGCTTTGTAGTCCAGAAGGTCTCTATTGTAATGACTCAGCTGTGCTGTTGAAGAGCTAAGGTAGCCGTAGGCAATATGCAAAAAAAAAAAAAAAAAAAAAAAAGTGTGTGGCTGTGTTCCAATAAAACTCTTTACAAAAGCAGGCCTATCTGGCCTGCAGGCTGTAGTTTCCACCAACAAACCTGGCATTCCCTAGGACACTGTGTTTCTTGTTGGCTATTTCAAAGCAATCCTTCCTGAAAGTCTCCCACCTGTTGTGATTTTAATATTCTCAAAGAAAGAAATATTCAAAATCACATGGAGAGCTGATCTCACTAGGCATGACCTGTTATTTACAAAGGGACAAGTAATAATCATGTAGGCCACCTTGAGTTTCCTTTGCAAGTCTAGAACTGTGCAATGTTGAGCCACTACTGATGCTACAGGCCTATCTTCCACCTAGAAGTTTTTATAAGGAAATATTGGACGTTTAAATGCTTTTGATATTTGGTATGTCAAAAGTAAAATGCAAGCCCCAGAAATGTTCTTCATCATAATTAATCTATGGTCATCATAAATTTGGGAGAAGTCTTCATTTCTTGAGGACCCCAATTTTCCTAAAGCTCATGGCCTGACCTTTTTTATACCTGTGAGGCTAAGAACCAGACTTGTTTTTCTGGAAGTTCTTTGTAGGCAACAGTTCCATATGTAACATCAATCAATCCTTGTCCCTCAGAAGTGGCTGGTTCTATCTGATTAAATGAGCACCATTGTCAAAGATGACACCGTAGGGGAGACCCTACGATGCATAATTGATTGTCCATACATCCCGTAAAAAGAAAATATTCTTATTAGACCCGTGCAAATAATCACTTTGCCGTAAAAAGCAGAGACTTAGTAAAAGTTTCTGAATTCCGAGGCATGAGTGAGGAACAAGACTCATTTTTAAATCTCATTTTATTTCACAAAAGTATCATCTACTAAATTGCTGGGGATTATCTATTAAGAAAAAAGAGAAGGAGCTTTTTCATATACTCAGAAAATAGACTACGAAGACAACATAAACAACCTTACAAACAAATAACTGTACTAAAATTTATTTCCCTCATTACTTCTTACAGATCTGTGTAATGAGTTCTTAGTTCACTGGACCCTGGGTTGCTGTCTATTAAAAAACAGTCCTGTTTATCTGGACTCAGTCCACTGCTATAATGTGAAATTTTCTAAGCACATCAGCTTCAAATGATTCATCTATTCATTTTTTTTTGGAAACAGAGTCTCGCTCTGTCACCCAGGCTGGAGTACAGTAGTGCGATCTCGTGTGACCGCAACCTCTGCCTCCCAAACTCAAGCTATTCTCCTGCCTCAGCTTCCCGAGTAGCTGGTATTACAGGTACACGCCACTACTGCCTGGCTAATTTTTGTATTTTTAGTAGAGATGGAGTTTCATCATGCTGGCTAGGCTGGTCTTGAACTCGACCTCAAGTGATCTGCCCTCCTCGGCCTCCGAAAGTGCTGGGAGTACACACATGAGCCACTGTGCCCAGCTTATTCTTTGAAAGGCTAGTAATTTAAAGTAGCTGGCACTATATTTTTTTTCCTGGAACTCTGGCATGGTAATTTTTTACTAAGACACAACATCTGACCTCCACCTTACAGGAGAGCATTCCAGCAAGCATTCGAGAAAGGGGGGTAAAAAGCACAGACAAAACAAAGCAAGACTATTTTATTCTGCCAGCATCTTAATGGAGGTGATTAATTTAATAACTTACAATAGTAAAGTGAAGGCAAGCACAATATTCTATTGGGCTACAGAATATAACCATTTCTTGAGAGTTTTGAGCAGTGTTTCCCTTAGGGCAGAACATGTTATCAGTGGTGAGGATTTGGGGAATTCTCTAGAGACTTCCCACAAAACAATTTCCGAAATATTCATGCTAACAAAATGTTGCCTACAGATGATTAGGGAGGGCTGAGCATCTCTTCAAATAGATAATTTTCATTTACCTCTTTATTTATTTATTTATTTATTTATTTATTTTATTATACTTTAAGTTCTAGGGTACATGTGCATAACGTGCAGGTTTGTTACATATGTATATTTGTGCCATGTTGGTGTGCTGCACCCATCAACTCGTCAGCACCCATCAATTCATTATTTATATCATGTATAACTCCCCAATGCAATCCCTCCCCGCTCCCCTCTCCCCGTGATAGGCCCCAGTGTGTGATATTCCCCTTCCCGAGTCCAGGTGATCTCATTGTTCAGTTCCCACCTATGAGTGAGAACATGCGGTGTTTGGTTTTCTCTTCTTGTGATAGTTTGCTAAGAATGATGGTTTCCAGCTGCATCCGTGTCCCTACAAAGGACGCAAACTCATCCTTTTTGATGGCTGCATAGTATTCCATGGTGTATATGTGCCACATTTTCTTAATCCAGTCTGTCACAGATGGACATTTGGGTTGATTCCAAGTCTTTGCTATTGTGAATAGTGCCGCAATAAACATACGTGTGCATGTGTCTTTGTAGTAGAATAATTTATAATCCTTTGGGTATATACCCAGTAGTGGGATGGCTGGGTCATAAGGTACATCTAGTTCTAGATCCTTGAGGAGTTGCCATACTGTTTTCCATAATGGTTGAACTAGTTTACAATCCCACCAACAGTGTAAAAGTGTTCCTATTTCTCCACATCCTCTCCAACACCTGTTGTTCCCTGAATTCTTAATGATTGCCATTCTAACTGGTGTGAGATGGTATCTCATTGTGGTTTTGATTTGCATTTCTCTGATGGCGAGTGATGATGAGCATTTTTTCATGTGTCTGTTGGCTGTATGGATGTCTTCTTTTGAGAAATGTCTGTTCATATCCTTTGCCCACTTTTTGATGGGGTTGTTTGTTTTTTTCTTGTATATTTGTTTGAGTTCTTTGTAGATTCTGGATATTAGCCCCTTGTCAGATGAGTAGGTTGCAAAAATTTTCTCCCATTCTGTAGGTTGCCTGTTCACTCTGATGGTAGTTTCTTTTGCTGTGCAGAAGCTCTTTAGTTTAATGAGATCCCATTTGTCAATTTTTGCTTTTGCTGCCGTTGCTTTTGGTGTTTTAGACATGAAGTCCTTGCCCATGCCTATGTCCTGAATGGTACTACCTAGATTTTCTTCTAGGGTTTTTATGGTATTAGGTCTAACATTTAAGTCTCTGATCCATCTTGAATTAATCTTCGTATAAGGGGTAAGGAAAGGATCCAGTTTCAGCTTTCTACTTACGGCTAGCCAATTTTCCCAGCACCATTTATTAAATAGGGAATCTTTTCCCCATTTCTTGTTTCTCTCAGGTTTGTCAAAGATCAGATGGCTGTAGATGTGTGGTATTATTTCTGAGGACTCTGTTCTGTTCCATTGGTCTATGTCTCTGTTTTGGTACCAGTACCATGCTGTTTTGGTTACTGTAGCCTTGTAGTATAGTTTGAAATCAGGTAGCGTGACGCCTCCAGCTTTGTCCTTTTGATTTAGGATTGTCTTGGCAATGTGGGCTGTTTTTTGGTTCCATATGAACTTTAAAGCAGTTTCTTCCAATTCTGTGAAGAAAGTCATTGGTAGCTTGATGGGGATGGCATTGAATCTATAAATCACCTTGGGCAGTATGGCCATTTTCACGATATTGATTCTTCCTATCCATGAGCATGGTATGTTCTTCCATTTGTTTGTGTCCTCTTTGATTTCACTGAGCAGTGGTTTGTAGTTCTCCTTGAAGAGGTCCTTTACATCCCTTGTAAGTTGGATTCCTAGGTATTTGATTCTCTTTGAAGCAATTGTGAATGGAAGTTCATTCCTGATTTGGCTCTCTGCTTGTCTGTTACTGATGTATAAGAATGCTTGTGATTTTTGCACATTAATTTTGTATCCTGAGATTTTGCTGAAGTTGCTTATCAGAAGTTGAATCCCTGAATAGACCAATAGTAGGCTCTGAAATTGAGGCAACAATTAATAGCCTACCCACCAAAAAAAGTCCAGGACCAGATGGATTCACAGCTGAATTCTACCAGAGGTACAAGGAGGAGCTGGTACCATTCCTTCTGAAACTATTCCAATCAATAGAAAAAGAGGGAATCCTCCCTAACTCATTTTATGAGGCCAACATCATCCTGATACCAAAGCCTGGCAGAGACACAACAAAAAAAGAGAATTTTAGACCAATATCCCTGATGAACATCGATGCAAAAACTCTCAATAAAATACTGGCAAACCGGATTCAGCAGCACATCAAAAAGCTTATCCACCATGATCAAGTGGGCTTCATCCCTGGGATGCAAGGCTGGTTCAACTTTCGCAAATCAATAAACGTAATCCAGCATATAAACAGAACCAAAGACAAGAACCACATGATTATCTCAATAGATGCAGAAAAGGCTTTTGACAAAATTCAACAGCCCTTTATGCTAAAAACGCTCAATAAATTCGGTATTGATGGAACGTACCTCAAAATAATAAGAGCTATTTATGACAAACCCACAGCTAATATCATACTGAATGGGCAAAAACTGGAAAAATCCCCTTTGAAAACTGGCACAAGACAGGGATGCCCTCTATCACCACTCCTATTCAACATAGTGTTGGAAGTTCTGGCTAGGGCAATCAGGCAAGAGAAAGAAATCAAGGGTATCCAGTTAGGAAAAGAAGAAGTCAAATTGTCCCTGTTTGCAGATGACATGATTGTATATTTAGAAAACCCCATCGTCTCAGCCCATTTACCTCTTACAGTAGTAATATATCAAAAAACAACACTTAGTATTTCTATTATCTTTATTTTATGTTGTGAAAGAATAAAACTTTGTGATTTTTCAGGAACCCTACTGGGAATCTTAAAGATGGTTTTATATAAAAGGTATCCAACAGTTATTATTATTTTTATTGTTAATATTATTATTAGGATATGGCAGTGTGTTTATTACAATCTGAATTGTCAGACGACATGTGAGCAATTGACTAAGGGTCATGGGTGTTAGAGAAGAAATTACCCTGACAAGTATTTAATTGATGTGATAATAAACATTCAAAACCATATATTGAATCAGATGAGGCTGAGCCCCTGCCTGGCAGTCCACAGGACAGCTAGTTACTTGTTTCTGTTTCCAAACCTTTCACAATGAAAATACAGCAGAGGAATTTACAGTAAAGGTGAAATAAAGGTTGGAAAATAAAATAGATTCGGGGCCAAGATCATTAAATATCTATTAGTGATAATTCTTAAATATATGTATTTCTTTCCTCTTTAGCCCAGTACTATACAATGAAAATATGTGACCTATGAATGTAACTTTGAATTTCTAGTAAGAACATTTCTAAATGTACAAAGAAACAGGAGAAATCAACTTTTGGTATATTTTTTAAAACTTTACCCCCATATATACAAAATAGAATAATTTCAACATGCAATTACATAAAAGTCTTAAGAATTTTACATATTTTATACTACAGCATATCTAAACACTTGATCTCTATATACATTACATAAAATTTGCAGGTGAAAAGTAGACCCACATACACAACTTGTCCCAGATAGAGTTAGAAGTTTCCCCATAACTAAATTACATGTTAGTTTTAAAATTCAACCTAATTAAAAATTTTAAAAATCTGTCCTGCCACACTACGTAGTCCACCTTGCAGTCGCTCAGGAACCACTTGGGCAGGAAGCTACCGCACTGTGGCAGCGCGAAGCTGCCTGAACTTCCCTTCTCTGTTCCTCTCCCTGTGCTTCCCCAACTGAAGGCAGGAGCCAGTTTCATTAGTCTCAGAAGGAAGATGTGTATGTGGAAGGTGCACAGTAGTAGAGCCATGGGAGAGAGGAAGGAAGAAACAAACAAAATTTGTCTATTTCATTTTAGAAAAAGTAGGTAAAGCCAAACTTCTTTTCAAAATAACAAAAGTCAAATAATGGTGAGGACTTTTGAAAGGTGGGGGTAAATCAGCATTTGCACACATGTGTACATGTGCACACTCTTGTGGGACTGCTTACATATACCCTGCAGCTGTGTGCAGCCATCTATACATGGGAGTGAGTAGAGTTGGAGCTGAATCCTGGCTTGCCCCGTTCTAGCCATCTGACCTTGGGTAAGTTAACTACACTTATCTGAGCTCAGGATTCTCATCTGTAAACTGAGGACAATCACATTTACCACCCGTGTTCACTTTGACAATTAAATGTGATAGATAGGTAACTTTGCTGTGTAAACTGTAAATTCCTACACGTTTATGTCAATGACCTTATCAGTTCCTCCTTCAGCTTTGGTGGCCTGTGAGTATACAAAGTCTTGGAACAAAGGGGCACTTCTTTTCTCCTTCAACCTTGGCATTGATCTCCTGCCCTTCCAGCAGGATCAGGGATTCCATGCAGGTCCACTTATCCCTTCTGGAGAGATGCATAATTTCAGGATGCTTCAAAGGCAAGAAAGCCAGTAGAAAAATTACACAAGTTATAGATTTGACTGTTATTTCAGGCACCAGTTAATGGGGTTTTGTAAATATCTCTCAAAGCTTTAACAGCCTCTTAGGAAGCAGAGTTTTGGCTGCTCTTATGGAGAGGCAGTTGATGTAGTGGAAAGCGCACTGAACAAGTAAGTCACTGGAAGCCCCTGGTCTTGTCTTGTTCATGATTTACTTTGAGAGTTAGGTCAAATCCCTTCACCTTCCCGGGCTGCGATTCTTGCTCATATTTTGGTGATGATATTTGTGTTCATTTGCATATTAACAGCAATAACAGCTGTCTTCTATAACTCTTAAAAATAATATGAAAATCAGATAAGATGGCACTTATGGAAATATATTACCTGTCTGTAAAGCCATTGGCAGGAGAAAATATTTTGTTTTTAATTTTTGTTTTTAGTAATGCCAGAGAGCACCAGGAATCCACTGTGTCCCTAGATCAGATTGCCTTTTCTAGGACACAGTGGAGTTGGGGGGCAGAAGGAGAATTACAATTCTACAGAATAAGTCAGCATCGGGCTTCCCTCCACACAAGATTCATAGCCGGCTCACTGCTGTCAACCGTTGTCACTGCTGTCAAAAGCACTTCAACAGCAAGTGGACATCTATTGAAAATGGAATGCTTTACTACTGAAAATGGAATGCTTTATTACTCTTTCTTTCTTTCCAAAGCAAAAGTTTATATATTAAAATGTGACTTTTATGGAAGTTCATCAGTGATAATCATTAAAGTTTTCTTAATTGTACTTTTAATTAGATCAAATAAATTATTTTAAATGCTTCCTTTGATTATGTGTTGAGTACTGTGACTTGTTGCCTTGTAGAAATAGCAGAATTGACATTTACTTCCTTATCTTCTTTAAAGGATTCAGATAAGAATTATTTCATTAGTTTTGTCTAAATGATGTTTCAGATATAGGCCCTCAAGTTAAGAAAACAATTTGTAGTAGACTGTATTATTTAGTCTATTCATTTAGACAAATTAAATTAATGCAATATATAGAAAAAGCTCCAAAAATCCATAATTATGAACAACAAAAATCTCTTCATCTTTTTCTTTGAAAATATTATGACATTAACAAAAAATATATAACTGATACTCAAACAAAAGTGAGCTCTTGTCAATCTCTAGTGAGTTTGCCAAGGGAAATGTCAATTACATGCTGTTTTTTATCTTTAGATGTTTGCTTCATTATCTGCATAATCAATTATTTATTCTGTAGCACAAACGAATTAGCTTTTCATAAGTAAAGTATCTTGAAGTTGTAATATACTTCTAATGTTAATGTGATTATATCAAACAGATGAAACCTGAATATGAGGATGAAAATGGGAGGTTTTGCATTAAATGATGGACAATTACAAGTCTGTGAAACACAGCTATCAAATTGCTGACACACATTAAAGTAAGTGACATGACTGAATTTTAATGACTTGTAAAGTGAAATGTAGAAAACACTGTTCAATCTGTTTTGCTGGATTTTGACTTGCGAGAGAATTGTTGATGGTTAAATCAAGAGACATTCTGGGTTCAAGTTTTTATCCAAAATCTTTGGGTCAAAAATATTTGATCATAAAATCTGTATTTAAAAATAAATGGCATGACATACACACACATTTGTAAAATGTGAGAAACAATTCTTTTAAGGCACCTAAAAATATTACGTAGAAACCTTCCTCCATCAGAAACTACATGTGCATATCATATAGAGAAACTTAAAACTTAATAGTTAAGGGAGAATATATATGATTACATAAGTCTTGGAATAGTCTTCTTTCTATTTATTATTTATTATAAAAATGTAATAGGAATGAAATCATATGAGAGGCATATAAATTTGTATATTTGTTTTAATTAAACACAACATAAGAATACCTTCCCTTATACTCAGAATGCTGCAAAATAGAGCTATTTGTCTTGAGTTCTGATTCCGTGTGACAGTGATGCCTCTCTGCGTTTTGCCTGCATAGGAACTGGCTCTCCTTGTGGATTCCTTTGCTTGGCTTTTTCCCGCATGTGGTTGTGAAAGATTCCCCTATATGACAGGGATCTGCTTGTCACGAGTAGGTAAGTTAGGACAACTCATATGAATTTCACTGCTGTAGGTGGGAAACCTTATTCCAGGACTATGCTTAGGGTCTTCTTCGCCTTCTGTGCCTTGGTTTCAATGACACCAAGCCATGGCAGCAGCCCTGCCCTCATCGCCTCCCAAGCAACTAATAATTCTGGAAAATGTCATTTGTACTTAATTTCCACAGCACAAAGATTTATTTTTGAGGTAGAGAAGCTAACAGGCTTTGCAACTATCAAAACACACATTTTAAAAGTTGTGTCTAAACTCTTTAAAATTACCTATAAGACAGAATTCTTTAGCCCATTCCATTCAGTTTCCTGCCAGAGAACTGAGCAAGTAAATGTCATCTCAAAATCGATGTTGTGATGCTTCCATGTCCCGTCTCAGGTAGCCCAGGTGGTGAACATGAAGTTAGTTCACATCACATTTCTCCTTATAGGTAGCGGGATGTTAGGAGTACCTGGGACTCAAAGATGGGGTGGCCCTCCTGGGTAGCTTAGTGTCATCTTTCAAGATTCTGAAATTCTTTCCAAGAGAAATATATCTGTATTATACTGATGCATCTTTTATTCTCTAGGTCAGTGATACCAGCCGTAAATATTTCTCAACTAGCTCACTAATAATTTGCTTTCATTTGGAGGGTTGGTAAGATATAGAAAGAAAGAGAGCAGGAGGAAGAGGGGGAAAGGAAGGAAGAAAGGAAGAATGAAGGGCACAAGGGGAGAAAGAAAGGAGACCAAGGGGAAGAGGGATAAAGGAAAGGGAGAGAAACAGAGAGAGAGAGAGAGAGAGAGAGAGAGAGAGAGAGAGGAGGGAGGGAGGGAGGGAGACAGAAGCAGAGGAATGTGTTGTTGCCAGATTTGTCATGTAGAATAGAATGCACTGGTATTTCTTGTTGCAGCCAAGAATGACAGCTGGCCCTATTCTCTTTAGGGATGTAGATGCAAGTTCTTTCCACAGCACATAATCTCTACAGCTCTCCAGTCTGTCATCCCTGTGGATTTGGTCAGCCCATGTCTTGGCAGAGTTCTTAATGCCAAATGTAAGCATGTGCTTAATTTGTCTCTGAAAACCCTTTGCTCCAGCACAGCTATGTGCCAAAACAAATTGGCTGAGATCCTTCACATAGGCCAATTTTTCTATGTATACCACCCATATTTATTGTGACCCTTATATGCGCTTGTGATGACTGCACGTGCTGGAGACACAGCATGAGCCGATCTCTCTTCTCATGGAGTTTTCATTCTAGTTGACACATATGCCTTTGCGTGGTTTTTGCCAATATTGTTTCTGTGTAATAGAAAGTTTATCGATGTCAGGGACTCTGCCTGCATAATCAGATTTACCTCATGCACAAGGACTAATCTGGAATTTGTAAAGCCAATCAATATTTTATGCAGAGCTTTTTTTGCCAGCATCTGTACTAATCTTTTTACAAGCTAAGTTATTTAAAACTCAGAACCAGTATTTATTATCTTCCTCATTTTATAGAATAGGAAAGTGATTCAGAGACACGTTAAGAAACTTGCTCAAGAGGAAACAGAAATTCAAGGCAGCTGACTTAACCTACGCTTTGGACTCATGCACTGGATGTGACCACCACCCAGTTCAGAGGCCATTTTCAGCTACTCTTCTTTAATTATTTTCCCTGTGGTCACTTGACAGGTATATTTTTATTGCTCTGAATTCTTTTTAACAATTTCCTGTAATTGCTCTAGTGCAAGCAAACAGACAGGATTAGCAAGAAGAAAGTGTGGGCACCCATTCAACTGCAAGCAGGGTGTTGCCCCAAATGTCCAGCCCCTCAAGGCCTCTACTTCCCGATTGGTGAGAATGAATCTATTGATGGGATGAATTTTTGGAGGAGTCCTGGGAAGAGATGGAGCGTGAGGCACGTCTTTATGTAAATACAAACAATAGCTGTTTCTGCATGGATTAAATGTACTTTCTCAGTTTTTTTTAAAGTCAAAGACCCCTGAGCTTATCAACTAGAAAGCACCTAGATCTCTGCCAGGTCACGTAACTAAACACAGGCTATGACCACCCCCATATGCAATGTGTGTTGGTCGCATCTCTGCACAGACATATTCTTTCTATAGTTAGACGTATCATGTCTAAATATATGTTCTCAGGGTATCACTTACAACTTTCTCACTTTTAAAATTTTTGTTAGGGTAATACTGGAGGAAAACAGGAAGCAATCCTAAGTGATTATTGAACCTACTTAGACAAAATAACATAATCTAAATTTTGAACCAAAATAATAGTAAAGGACTTATAAAAAAATAGATAATATTCTCAATCAGAGACCTTATTCTCAGAAACACTCATATTTAATTTCAGTGTTACATAGAATAATAGTTAAATACTCTAAATAAATGTCTTGTGCTCAGATGCAATTATTTTCTACATTGAGCTTTATTTTTGCCCCGACTTAGTTCTTTAGTCAAGCTGGCTAAACTGTAACTAAACTATACTTTGTTCTACCTTTCCTTTTCAGCTTTCCATCCATCATATTTTACACGCATTATGCTTTACACTGTCGATGTTTCTTTCTGCCTTTCTGGAGTCCACGCAGGCCACATGATGCATGATGTATTCTTGATGGGAAACTGTTTCATTAAGATGTTCTACACATGACACCATCATAAGAATTACATAATTCTTATTATGCAATATGGTCTAGAGAGTTTGTTTGTCTTCTGTGAAACATACTATTCAAGATACAGCTCTAAGTTAAGAGTCTGGGCTGGTTGGAGAAGAATAAGTTTGCTCAAAGATTAGGAAATGCTAAACAGAGGCTTAAATAAGTAGAGAAAAGGGAGAAATGGGCAAGAATAGAAGAGAGGGAGAGAAGAGTAGAAGAAAGGGAGAGAGGCTGCTACTGAGGAGCTGCCGTATAGAAAGAACAGAAGATGGTGCATTGCCAGTTGTAGTAGGCACAATAAAAATAATTAGAAAAGATAAATTGAAGCTTTTTTAATGTAAAAGCTTCAATTAATGTAAAAGCTAAACAAGATTGGTGGAATATTAATTCAAATAGAATTATATTGAAAGAATTATATTGGCGGATGTCACTTATTTTAAAATAAATACTGTATTAGGGAAAGAGGTAATTAGAAGAGTTAGTGAAAATAAATACCAGGATGTTATTTTACCATGCAGTTCTCACATTGAAAATGTTCATATTATTTTTTTCATTGTATTACAAATTAAGTATATTTATCAGCCATAAATCAATATAGAAAGAAAATAATAGTGCTATCGTAATTAAAATAAAGCTAAGCTAATTAAGGATAGTGCTAATAGACTGGACACGGTGGCTCATGCCTGTAGTCCCAGCCCTTTCAGTGGTTGAGATGGGCAGATCACTTGAGGACAGGAGTTCGAGACCAGCCTACCCAACGTGGTGAAACCCCGTCTCTACTTAAAATACCAAAAAATTATCCAGGTTTGGTGGTGCATGCTTGTAGTTCCAGCTACTCAGGAGGCTGAGGCACAAGAATCATTTGAAACCAGCAGCAGAGGTTGCAGTGAGCCAAGATGGTGCCACTGCACTCCAGCCTGGGTGACAGAGTGAGACTCTGTCCCAAATAATGATAATGATAATAATAATAATAAATAATAATAAGATCCCTCCTCCATTTCCCCCTCTGAGATGCTAAATTTGCTTTTTATTTCATTGAGAAAACAGAAGCAATGACAGGAGGATCTTCACAGCATCCCACCCTTCCCTCTGCAGGTGTTCAGGTGTACCTGCTGGGTGCCTCCTCCTGCCCTCCTGCTTGTCTGTAGATACTACTTACAGTCCCATCCAGATCCAGCCTCTGCATTGCACCTGCAAGGTCACATTCTATCTCCCCAACTCAGGGGCATTTCCCCAAAGTCGATAGTTTTCTCTCTTGCACCATAATTTTATTTTTTCTATTGATTCATTTCTATCAGTATACAAACATTTTGCAATGAATATCCTTTTTTAAAAATAAAAATCTCTGTATTGACCACACTTCAGTCTCCAGCTCCCACCTCATTCTTTGCTTCCCTCTAAATCCTGTCACGTCAGAGGAATTTTCTAAGCAGCTTCTCATTTTCTCTTGAAGCCACTCCAGTTTAGATTTTTGCATAACCAGCTGAACCTGCTTATGATTATAACAGGTCCTCAAATAATGTTGTTTTGTTCAACATTGTTTAGTTAAAACACTGATGAAAACATATGATACCTAGCCCAGGCCCCTGTCTGTGTGGAGTCTTCATCTTCTCCTATGAACGGTAAACCTGATTTTGTTATTATGTCATTTCATGTAAAGAATCTATCACTGAAGTTAGGTGGACTTACTCTGTATCCCCCAAGACTTCCACAATGCTAAACCCAGTAATCAATTCGCAGTCCAAGTGGATTCCTCCCTATTCCCTGAAACTCCTTCTTCACATAGCTTCCATAGTACCACATTATTCTGGTCCTTTTTTCACATCAGTAGCTGCTTCTGAATCATGTTTGCTGTTTTTTTTATTTTTTCATATCCCCAAATACAGCTTGTAGAAATCTGAGACTCACCACTCAGAACTGGCCCTTTTTCAATTCAACCCCCTCCCTCAGTGAACTATAACCCTATCTCTGATGTTTACAACACCCTCCATACACCAGGGATTTCCAAAAACCTGTGCCTGTGTCCAGGTTAGAATTCTTTACTATCCACTTACCTGCCAGATACCTTCCCAGGAATGTCTCTATCAGTCATCCAACTTTAAAGCCATCAAATTTCAATTCTCAATCTCTCCTCTTTCAATCTTTTCCGCCTCAACAAAAAACACTTTCATTTTTTCAATTTCTTGGAAAAAAAATCTAGGAGTCATACTTGACATTTTTTCTTTATTTTATACCCTAGGACCAGCTAGCTTCAGCCATCATTGAGTATTCCTTGGTTTTCTGGGAAAATCCTCTTTTCCTTTCCTTCAGCTCACCCTCTTTTATTTTCAACAATTATTTTAAAGAGTGAAACTTTAAAATAATAGGCACATTATTCCACTATTTTGTTCAAAATGCTTTAACATTTCCCATCGCACTCAGAGTAAAGTCCTAACTCCTTACAGTGACTTAAAATTATTTTCAAGGTATCATGTTCCACAAATTCCCCTGACCACCTCTCTGGCCGTCCTCCATCTTTCTCTCTGTGCTTCAGCCAGGTGGACCATCTTCCTCTTTCTCAAATGGTCCATTCACACAAAATCTGGGCCTTTGCACTTTGCTTCTTCTTCTTAGAATGTTCACTTCTAGTAACTTCAGGGTTTTCTTCTTCACCTCCCCCATTTTTTCCGCTACTCACATCTTATACTGTCAGTTACTCTTTCCTTTATTACTTCTCATTTTATGTCAAATAGCCATACTCTTTCTCTTCTTTTTTCTCCACTTTATTTTCTACATGATACTCATGATACTCAAATATTGTATGCTTTTCTCATTTTTCCCTAGTCTTTTTAGGTACTTTGTCATATATTAACTAATGTATATTTTTACATTGTAATTGCTGAATAGGTAACATGGTCACATGGTTCAAAGTCCAAATTCACTAGGAAAGGTAGAAAACAAAATTCCTCTAACAATAGTATACCCCTTCTGCCCTTGCCTTCCCCCAAATAATGTCTATTATTTGTTTCTTATGTTACAAGTTTTGAACACTTAGTATCACTTAGTTTATCTTAAATTCTCTCTCTCTCTCTCTCTCTCTCTCTCTCTCTCTCTCTCTCACATATACATATATATAGGTTACAAATTCAGTCTCCATAATCTTGTTTTATCATTCCTATCTCTCATTCTACATTAAGGTTGAGGCATAATTTATTAACCTGTCACTTCCTGATGGATTTTTTTCAACTTCTGTTACAAGAAGTGACCTTACTAAAATGTGTTTTTAATGGTAGAAAGTTGTGTGAAAGTTGTCAGAATCAAAATGAAGTCACTTATGTTAAAATCCCTGACAAATGGAGCCGAGGAAGGCCTTGAAGGAGTGGGTCTCATGTACGAATGCCTTATAACAAGAACTGTCACAAAAGACTGTTCAAAAGCCAGAGCCTTGCACAAAGCCCTCTCCAACTTATAAAACAAGCAAAATGCTTCTTCTAGGACTTCTGCCCAGGAATTGCCTGTCCACTCTCAGACTGCTGCCACCCTTGTTATGGATTCTTGTAGCCAAAGATACTTATTTCAAAACAATGATTTAATCCTCTTTCTTTCTTCATTAGAAATCTTTGTATCCCCTTACCTCCCTGAGTATGTGCATGGACACACAGTTTATGATGGCCTGTGTACTGCCATTGCAATGCTCATTCCCAAATACACATCATTTTTTGTTAGAGACCTTGCCTATTATTCAGACACACAGTTGTTTTATTGTTATTGTTGTTATTTTTAAATATTATCTATGTTATTTAGGTAATTATTTTCTTTTTTGCCTTCTGGAGTTTTGTGTTAGAGTATATGTAATAAAGGTGATTAAAAAGATTATAAAGAAGATTATAAAGATTATAAAGAATTTCTCCCAAGTTTTTTTTTCTTGGTTTGGAGTTTTATTATTTATATTTAGATTGCTGATCCACTCAGAATTTATTTTGTTACAGTGTATGATATACAAATGTAATTTTGCTTTATTTTTTAAATGGTTATCCAGTCATCCTTACATCACATCTTGAATTATATTCTTGTCTGTCAGTACAACCATACCCTAAATTCCTGTACACAACTGTGTCTAATTCTGGAGCTTCTACTATACTTGGTTCCTCTTTGTCTCTCTTCATACATCAATACTACACACTTTCAATAGTGTAAATTTGCCAATATATCCTTAAACCTGGTACGGTATGTTTCACTTATTCATCTGCTTTTTCACAACTCCCGCTTATATTTGTTTGTGTACCTTTCCATATAAATTTTAGGATTAGATCTTCTAAGTTCAATTTGAAAATGCCTTTGTTATCTATATTGAAATTTTACTGAATATATAGGTTAGCTTTATAATTTGACTATTTTATGCAAGAACATAAATTTTCATTTTTTTGTGTGTCAGCAGTTTTCTAATTATTTCATTAAATTATTTGTTTTTCATCTTGCATTATTACTTGAAAAAGCTATTGATTTAAACACATTATTTTTGTATCCTGTTTTTTACTTTTTTAACATTAAATAATTAAATTTTTTATTAAATAAAAATATATAATAGCTTAACTCATCTCCAATTACAAATGTCAGATTTCCTTTGCTTTTCTAGTTGTTTTGTCTAAAGTGTTCAGTGAACATTAAACAACAGTGGTCAGCTCGGATTCTGTAGGGACTGCATCTCCTATGCCTTCTGGGCTGAGACACACATATTTAATCATGTTCAAGGACAAGCCAATTTATCGTAATTTTTTTCTTTTTCTTAAAATCAAGGAAATCAAGGACACTTGTAACAGACCTTTATTATTATTATTATTTGAGATGGAGTCTTGTTCTGTCGCCCAGGCTGGAGTGCAATGGTGCAATCTGGCTCACTGCAACCTCTGACTCCCAGGTTCAAGCAATTCTTCTGCCTCAGCCTCTCAAGTAGTTGGGATTACAGCCACGTGCTACCATGCCCGGCTAAGCTAATTTTTGTATTTTTTTTTTTTTAATTATACTTTAAGTTCTAGGGTACATGTGCATAACGTGCAGGTTTGTTACATATGTATACTTATGCCATGTTGGTGTGCTGCACCCATCAACTCGTCAGCACCCATCAATTCATCATTATAACTCCCCATGCAATCCCTCCCTCCTCCCCCCTCCCCAGATAGGCCCCAGTGTGTGATGTTCCCCTTCCCGAGTCCAAGTGATCTCATTGTTCAGTTCCCACCTATGAGTGAGAACATGCAGTGTTTGGTTTTCTCTTCTTGTGATAGTTTGCTAAGAATGATGGTTTCCAGCTGCATCCATGTCCCTACAAAGGAGCAAACTCATCCTTTTTGATGGCTGCATAGTATTCCATGGTGTATATGTGCCACATTTTCTTATCCAGTCTGTCACAGATGGACATTTGGGTTGATTCCAAGTCTTTGCTATTGTGAATAGTGCCGCAATAAACATACGTGTGCATGTGTCTTTGTAGTAGAGTAATTTATAATCCTTTGGGTATATACCCAGTAGTGGGATGGCTGGGTCATATGGTACATCTAGTTCTAGATCCTTGAGGAATCGCCATACTGTTTTCCATAATGTTGAACTAGTTTACAATCCCACCAACAGTGTAAAAGTGTTCCTATTTCTCCACATCCTCTCCCAACCTGTTGTTTCCTGACTTCTTAATGATTGCCATTCTAACTGGTGTGAGATGGTATCTCATTGTGGTTTTGATTTGCATTTCTCTGATGGCGAGTGATGATGAGCATTTTTTCATGTGTCTGTTGGCTGTATGGATGTCTTCTTTTGAGAAATGTCTGTTCATATCCTTTGCCCACTTTTTGATGGGGTTGTTTGTTTTTTTCTTGTATATTTGTTTGAGTTCTTTGTAGATTCTGGATATTAGCCCTTTGTCAGATGAGTAGATTGCAAAAATTTTCTCCCATTCTGTAGGTTGCCTGTTCACTCTGATGGTAGTTTCTTTTGCTGTGCAGAAGCTCTTTAGTTTAATGAGATCCCATTTGTCAATTTTGGCTTTTGCTGCCGTTGCTTTTGGTGTTTTAGACATGAAGTCCTTGCCCATGCCTATGTCCTGAATGGTACTACCTAGTTTTCTTCTAGGGTTTTTATGGTATTAGGTCTAACATTTAAGTCTCTAATCCATCTTGAATTAATTTTCGTATAAGGGGTAAGGAAAGGATCCAGTTTCAGCTTTCTACTTATGGCTAGCCAATTTTCCCAGCACCATTTATTAAATAGGGAATCCTTTCCCCATTTCTTGTTTCTCTCAGGTTTGTCAAAGATCAGATGGCTGTAGATGTGTGGGTTTTTTCTGAGGACTCTGTTCTGTTCCATTGGTCTATATCTCTGTTGTGGTACCAGTACCATGCTGTTTTGGTTACTGTAGCCTTGTAGTATAGTTTGAAGTCAGGTAGCGTGACGCCTCCAGCTTTGTCCTTTTGACTTAGGATTGTCTTGGCAATGCGGGCTCTTTTTTGGTTCCATATGAACTTTAAAGCAGTTTTTTCCAATTCTGTGAAGAAAGTCATTGGTAGCTTGATGGGGATGGCATTGAATCTATAAATACCTTGGGCAGTATGGCCATTTTCACGATATTGATTCTTCCTATCCATGAGCATGGTATGTTCTTCCATTTGTTTGTGTCCTCTTTGATTTCACTGAGCAGTGGTTTGTAGTTCTCCTTGAAGAGGTCCTTTACATCCCTTGTAAGCTGGATTCCTAGGTATTTTATTCTCTTTGAAGCAATTGTGAATGGAAGTTCATTCTGATTTGGCTCTCTGCTTGTCTGTTACTGGTGTATAAGAATGCTTGTGATTTTTGCACATTAATTTTGTATCCTGAGACTTTGCTGAAGTTGCTTATCAGCTTAAGGAGATTTTGGGCTGAGACGATGGGGTTTTCTAAATATACAATCATGTCATCTGCAAACAGGGACAATTTGACTTCTTCTTTTCCTAACTGGATACCCTTGATTTCTTTCTCTGCCTGATTGCCCTAGCCAGAACTTCCAACACTATGTTGAATAGGAGTGGTGAGAGAGGGCATCCCTGTCTTGTGCCAGTTTTCAAAGGGAATGTTTCCAGTTTTTGCCCATTCAGTATGATATTAGCTGTGGTTTGTCATAAATAGCTCTTATTATTTTGAGGTACGTTCCATCAATACCGAATTTATTGAGCGTTTTTAGCATGAAGGGCTGTTGAATTTTGTCAAAAGCCTTTTCTGCATCTATGAGATAATCATGTGGTTCTTGTCTTTGGTTCTGTTTATATGCTGGATTACGTTTATTGATGCAATGTTGAACCAGCCTTGCATCCCAGGGATGAAGCCCACTTGATCATGGTGGATAAGCTTTTTGATGTGCTGCTGAATCCGGTTTGCCAGTATTTTATTGAGAATTTTTGCATCGATGTTCATCAGGGATATTGGTCTAAAATTCTCTTTTGTTGTGTCTCTGCCAGGCTTTGGTATCAGGATGATGTTGGCCTCATAAAATGAGTTAGGGAGGATTCCCTCTTTTTCTATTGATTGGAATAGTTTCAGAAGGAATGGTACCAGCTCCTCCTTGTACCTCTGGTAGAATTCAGCTGTGAATCCATCTGGTCCTGGACTTTTTTTGGGGGTAGGCTATTAATTGTTGCCTCAATTTCAGAGCCTGCTATTGGTCTATTCAGGGATTCACTTCTTCCTGGTTTAGTCTTGGGAGAGTGTAAGTGTCCAGGAAATTATCCATTTCTTCTAGATTTTCTAGTTGATTTGCATAGAGGCATTTATAGTATTCTCTGATGGTAGTTTGTATTTCTGTGGGGTCGGTGGTGATATCCCCTTTATCATTTTTTATTGCGTTATTTGATTCCTCTCTCTTTTCTTCTTTATTAGTCTTGCTAGCGGTCTGTCAATTTTGTTGATCTTTTCAAAAAACCAACTCCTGGATTCATGATTTTTTGGAGGTTTTTTGTGTCTCTATCTCCTTCAGTTCTGCTCTGATCTTAGTTATTTCTTGCCTTCTGCTAGCTTTTGAATGTGTTTGCTCTTGCCTCTCTAGTTCTTTTAATTGTGATGTTAGAGTGTCATTTTAGATCTTTCCTGCTTTCTCTTGTGGGCATTTAGTGCTATAAATTTCCCTCTACACACTGCTTTAAATGTGTCCCAGAGATTCTGGTATGTTGTATCTTTGTTCTCATTGGTTTCAAAGAACATCTTTATTTCTGCTTTCATTTCGTTATGTACCCAGTAGTCATTCAGGAGCAGGTTGTTCAGTTTCCATGTAGTTGAGTGGTTTTGATTGAGTTTCTTAGTCCTGAGTTCTAGTTTGATTGCACTGTGGTCTGAGAGACAGTTGTTATAATTTCTGTTCTTTGACATTTGCTGAGGAGTGCTTTACTTCCAATTATGTGGTCAATTTTGGAATAAGTGCGATGTGGTGCTGAGAAGAATGTATATTCTGTTGATTTGGGGTGGAGAGTTCTATAGATGTCTATTAGGTCCGCTTGGTGCAGAGATGAGTTCAATTCCTGGATATCCTTGTTAACTTTCTGTCTCGTTGATCTGTCTAATGTTGACAGTGGAGTGTTGAAGTCTCCCATTTTATTGTATGGGAGTCTAAGTCTCTTTGTAGTCTCTAAGGACTTGCTTTATGAATCTGGGTGCTCCTGTATTGGGTGCATATATATTTAGGATAGTTAGCTCTTCCTGTTGAATTGATCCCTTTACCATTATGTAATGGCCTTCTTTGTCTCTTTTGATCTTTGATGGTTTAAAGTCTGTTTTATCAGAGACTAGGATTGCAACCCCTGCTTTTTTTTGTTCTCCATTTGCTTGGTAGATCTTCCTCCATCCCTTTATTTTGAGCCTATGTATGTCTCTGCATGTGAGATGGGTCTCCTGAATACAGCAGACTGATGGGTCTTGACTCTTTATCCAGTTTGCCAGTCTGTGTCTTTTATTGGAGCATTTAGTCCATTACATTTAAGGTTAATATTGTTATGTGTGAACTTGATCCTGTCATTATGATATTAACTGGTTATTTTGCTCGTTAGTTGATGCAGTTTCTTCCTAGCCTCGATGGTCTTTACATTTTGGCATGTTTTTGCAATGGCTGGTACCGGTGTTCCTTTCCATGTTTAGGGCTTCCTTCAGGGTCTCTTGTAAGGCAGGCCTGGTGGTGACAAAATCTCTAAGCATTTGCTTATCTGTAAAGGATTTTATTTCTCCTTCACTGATGAAACTTAGTTTGGCTGGATATGAAATTCTGGTTGAAAATTCTTTTCTTTAAGAATGTTGAATATTGGCCCCCACTCTCTTCTGGCTTGTAGAGTTTCTGCCGAGAGATCTGCTGTTAGTCTGATGGGCTTCCCTTTGTGGGTAACCCGACCTTTCTCTCTGGCTGCCCTTAAGATTTTTTCCTTCATTTCAACTTTGGTGAATCTGGCAATTATGTGTCTTGGAGTTGCTCTTCTGGAGGAGTATCTTTGTGGCATTCTCTGTATTTCCTGAATTTGAATGTTGGCCTGCCCTACTAGGTTGGGGAAGTTCTCCTGGATGATATCCTGAAGAGTGTTTTCCAACTTGGTTCCATTTTCCCCCTCACTTTCAGGCACCCCAATCAGACGTAGATTTGGTCTTTTTACATAATCCCATACTTCTTGGAGGCTTTGTTCATTTCTTTTTCTTCTTTTTTCTTTTGGTTTCTCTTCTCTTCTTCATTTCATTCATTTGATCCTCAATCGCTGATACTCTTTCTTCCAGTTGATCGAGTCGGTTACTGAAGCTTGTGCATTTGTCACGTATTTCTCGTGTCATGGTTTTCATCTCTGTCATTTCATTTATGATCTTCTCTGCATTAATTAGTCTAGCTGTCAATTCTTCCACTCTTTTTTCAAGATTTTTAGTTTCTTTGCGCTGGGTACGTATTCCTCCTTTAGCTCTGAGAAGTTTGATGGACTGAAGCCTTCTTCTCTCATCTCGTCAAAGTCATTCTCTGACCAGCTTTGATCCGTTGCTGGCGATGGGCTGTGCTCCTTTGCAGGGGGAGATGCGCTCTTATTTTTTGAATTTCCAGCTTTTCTGCCCTGCTTCTTCCCCATCTTTGTGTTTTTATCTGTCTCTGGTCTTTGATGATGGTGACGTACTGATGGGGTTTTGGTATAGGTGTCCTTCCTGTTTGCTAGTTTTCCATCTGACAGTCAGAAGAACTGTCTGTTGGTCTGTTGGAGATTGCTTGAGGTCCACTCCAGACCCTGTTTGCCTGGGTATCAGCAGCAGAGGTTGCCGAAGATATAATATTGCTGAACAGCGAGTGTACCTGTCTGATTCTCCCTTGGAAGTTTCCTCTCAGGGGTGACACTCCACCCTGTGAGGTGTGGGGTGTCAGACTGCCCCTAGTGGGGGATGTCTCCCAGCTAGGCTACTCAGGGGTCAGGGACCCACCTGAGCAGGCAGTCTGTCCGTTCTCGATCTCAACCTCCGCGTTGGGAGATCCACGGCTCTCCCCAAAGCTGTCAGACAGTCATCGCGTCTGCACCGGCCCCCGCTGCTTTCCCTATTGGACTTCAGCTGTGGGCTCTCCCCAGAGGTGGAGTCTACAGAGACAGGCAGGCTTCCTTGAGCTGCTGTGAGCTCCACCCAGTTCGAGCTTCCCAGGGCTTTGTTTACCTACTTAAGCCTCAGCAATGGCGGCGCCCCTCCCCCCCGCCTGACTTCTGCCTTGCGGACAGATCGCGGCAGACTGCTGAGTTAGCAGTGAGGGAGGCTCCGTGGGGTGGGACCCTCCCGCCAGGTGTGGGATATATTCTCCTGGTGTGCCTGTTTCCTTAAAGTGCAGTATTGGGGTGGGAGTTACCACCCGATTTTCCAGGTGTTGTGTGTCTCAGTTCCCCTGGCTAGGAAAGGATTCCCTTCCCCCTTGAGCTTCCAGGAGGCGATGCCTCGCCCTGCTTCAGCTCTCGCTGGTCAGGCTGCAGCAGCTGACCAGCACCGATTGTCCGGCACTCCCTAGTGAGATGACCCCAGTACCTCAGTTGAAAATGCAGAAATCACCGGTCTTCTGTGTCGCTCGCGCTGGGAGTTGGAGACTGGAGCTGTTCCTATTCGGCCATCTTGCTCCGCCCCTGTGTAATTTTTGTATTTTTAGTAGAGATGGGGTTTCACCATGTTGTCCAGGCTGGTCTCAAACTCCTAACCTCAAGTGATCTGCCTGCCTAGGCCTCCCAAAGTGCTGGGATTACAGGCTTGAACCACCACACACGGCAACAGATCTTTGGAGCATCTTTAATTATATTTGATTTTAAGTGCATTATAACAGCTCTCTTAACACTGAAACATCCACTCATTCTGGGAAGGACAACCCTTGCTCATGGTTACTTTCTATTCCATTTTTGGTAACTTTGAAATTATGTTAATTACGAACATTTGTCATAATGCTTTCTTGTTTCATCTTTTTTTTCCCCAATGTATATAAGGTTGTAGTATCAATATTTATAATTATTTTATACAAAATTTTATATTTTGAGACATTCTAAATAGTAGAGAAAAATAAAATTTAAATCTGTTGAAGTTGTTTGCTTTTTAATGGTTTGTTAGAATTCTTTTCTAAAATAATTTGGTCCTGCTACTCATTTTGTGAGACCAAAGTTCTCATGTTAGTTGAATTGTCTTATGAATTTATATATATGTATATTCTACTGATACTAATTTAGATGTTCTCAGTTACCTGGTGTTTGTTTTGACAAATTATTTTTTGTGAAAGTCCGTGGCTTTATCTGGATTTCCAAATTTATTTGTAAGTAACATACTCATTTTTGAATATTTGACCCTCGATTGTTATTTTTCCACATAATTTTTTCCTTTCTTTCTTAATTTTAGATTGCGGTTTACATATTTTATTATCTTAAAGCTTCAGTAAATATTTATTTCTCATAATTTAACCTTGCATTTTTCTACTACTGTAAATACTTTTGTGATTTTTCTTCATTATATTGTTAATTTTCTAGCTCTTTGATTTGTATTCCTATTTCATTTTTATTAATTATTATTAGTTGAAAGATATTAAGGCAATAACTTTTTCTCCAAACCTTTTAGCTGTGGCTTACATTATTGGATATGCAAAACTTTATTTTTCTAGGTTTTTTGTTAGCAATTTGTTATTAATTCTTTGACTTAAGAATGTTTCAAAGGAACCTGTGCTCACATTTCAGAAGAAAGACCTTTTTCTTTTTCTGACTGATTTAAAAGTTCTGTTTGTAATTCTATAGTATTGCGAATGCTTTTGCTGTTAAGACTTCTTTTTCCTGTTTCAAATGTTTGAATTTTGAAATGTTCTGTCGACTTTTAAAAGCGGGAATAGTCCCTGATTACAAAATACGAGGTGTAAATTTTATGTTTAGTTATTAAGGTAACAACCCCAAAAAATGTTTTTCTTGTTTGTTTTTGTGCTATGAGTGATAAAAGATAAATTAGTATCTTCTACTAAATAGGCTTCTTTCACTTTCTCTTAATTCCTATAATTCTGCCTTATAAGAGTAACAGTTTTGTATGTTGCATAGAAACTTATAATTATTATGATATTATTGTGTTCTGAAATCTTTTCATTATAAAGTGCTCTTTAAAAATGCACTTAATTTATTTTGAGCCTAAAGTCCACCATTCTGTTTTTAAGATAACCTTTGCTTTCCTTTAAGTTTTCTGTTATTAATGCCCAATATTTTGCTTTTTAAATTGTGTTAATACTTTGTATACTATTTCTTTCTAAATATTTTGTTTTAATATCTCATAGAGAGCACAGATTTGAATTTTACATTGTTAAACAGGCAGAAATTTCTAATTTTTTAATAGGTGGTTTAGTGCACTTTCATGTATTAAAATGGCTGTATTTCACTATTTTATCTTCCTGCTTACATGTTTGTTTTCTGTCTCTGAGATAGGTTTGCCATGGGGTTGTACATATTGTCCATCTGTATTTAACAGGGTTTTTATTTTTATTTGAGTAACTGACTTGATTATTGTACCTTTATTATCATATACTAAGTTCTTTATTTTTTAGATAACATCTTTTCTTCTCTTGCTTGCTCTTTCTTTCACCAAAATAATTTGGCAAAAATATTTGTTATTTTGAGAGAAATCCTCAAGAACAGGAAGACTGTTCTTTCAAGAGTTTTTTTTTTTTTTTCGGTTTTTTGTTGTTTGTTTGTTTGTTTGTTTTGAGATGGAGTATCTCTCTGTTTCCCAGGCTGGAGGGCAATGGTGCGATCTTGGCTCACTGAAACCTCCGCCTCCCGGGCTTTCTAGAGTTTTTGGAGATCTGTTACTTGAAAATGATTTATTCCTTTTTTCTCACAGACAAGACAACGTTCTGCTTTTCAGCTTTTGTCATTATTACAGGTTTTGTCAATTCTTTCATACATTTTTATTTGAATTAGGACTGCTCACTTTGGCTGAAAATTGAGCTTGCAAATTATTTTCCCACTATAAATTTTGCCTTTGTGTAATATTTAAGAAGACAAAAGGGAAAATTCTTTCTTATTCTACTACTTTATACATGAAGCATCCTGTTCAATTTTATTGTCTACCTTATGCCAATAAAATATAGGATTAATGCAGATATTAGTTTTTGCTTATTTTGTTTACTACTGAACATCCAGCTTTCAGAATTACTTGCTATGTAGAAAGTACAGAGTGACCATTTCTTGAATGACTAAATTAATAAACATGAACATTTCTGCCCTGAATTGTGATTTATTTATCTATGGGTCTCAATGTTAAAAAAAAATTCATGACAGAAAATATTCAATTCAACTTAATTTAACATTATACAATGCAAATTTGACTTTTTAAATTTTCTTTCTATGGTTTCCTTTCCAATTGCAATTCTAATCCATCAGATACTTTAGGTGTAACTTGTTGAATTTTGGGTTATTTAGATATTATTAAAGGAATCTAAATATAGGTGCTATAAACATTCATGTGTAAGTCCTTGCATGGGCATATATTTCCATTTATTTTGGGTAATTATCAAATAGTACAATGACTGAATCATATGCATCTATTTAATTATTTTCTATCTTTTAGAGATAATTCTAAATTTATACATAGTTTACACTTTTTCTAATGATGATATTTTAAATTATCGTAAATTTCATGGTTTAAAACGTTCCTCACCTCTTCCAGCTTCTAGAGGATTTTCTCATTGCTTGGCTCAGAAACACAATCCTCTGGCCTCTGCTTCCTTCCTCATCTCTTCTTCTCTGATGTGGACACCCCTCTCTCCCTCCTCTAAAGACTCCTGTGGGGCCAATACACAGAACACAGAACAATCTTCCACTGTCAAAGTGGCTGCCTTAAGCAGATCTGGAAAGTATGTTCTGATGTACGGTTACGTATTTACAGATTATGGGGATTAGGCCATGACATTTTTTGGCGGGGGGAGCATTATTTATCTTAACAGAGTCCACACTCTTGCCCCCCAGAGATTCACGTTTGTCTTATATACCAAATATATTCACTTCATCCCAACATCCTGTAAAGGCTCAACCCATTCCAGTATCAACTCGAAGTCCAAAACTTTAATTGTCTCAGCTCAAAGGTCCAAAATCCTACCACTTATATGATCTAAATCAAGTATTGGTGAGATTCTGAATCCAATCTACCCTCAGGTATGATTTCTCTCTATCAGTCCGTGAAACGCAAGAAGCAAGCTACTTGTACTCAAAATGCATCATGGAACGGGGAAAAGATATTGGTTATAAACATCCTAATTCAAAGAGGGAGAAAATTGAAGAAATACTGGAGTCACTAGTCTTAAGAAATTTTACAACTCAGTTAAGTAAACAGCTTTAGGTATCAGGGTCATGTAAAAATTGTCTGATTTGTGGCTCCACCATCTGGGCTCACAGCTCTGACCTTGGTGTCATTCTTTTTTTCTTTCTTTCTTTGTTCTTTTGCTTTCTGTGAAAGTTAACATGTGTTTGCAGCTGAGCCATCTTTTTCAGGTTGTTTCATTACTGTAGAATTTGGGAAGTCTGAGAGCCCTCTTTCATTTTCTCTTCTCTGAATCCTTTTCAGTCCAAGCTAACAGCATAAAATTCTCAAGTTCTTGATAATAGTTCTTAACTTAAAGTTTACATTGTCTGATATTAGTATAGCTATCTCAGCTCTCTTATGATTACTATTTGCATGGAATGTCTTTTTTCTGTTCTTTGGCTTTCAGCCTGCCTGTGTCTTTGCATAGAAATTGAGTCTTTATCACCACACATTGGACACGGTATACCCTGCTCTGGTGATAGGTGCACCAAAAACTCAGAAATCACCACTAAAGAACTTATTCATGTAAGCAAGCACCATCTGCTCCCCAAAACCTATTGAAATAAAAAATATATATATATTTTAAAATGACCCTTTTTAGACAATATATAGTTGGCTTGCAAAAAAATTTTGTTTTAATCCATTTTGCTAATCTCTGCTTTTTTCTTAGAGTTTAATCCATTGACATTTGAAAAAATTAGTAAGAAGGAAGAGTTTATTTCTGCCATTTTGACATGTGTTTTCTGTATGTAACTCCTTCCTCCCTGATTTCCACCATTCCTGCCTTCTTCCATGGTTAGTTTTGGTAATTAAACTAAAGAGAATATTTAAATTCCCTTCATAATTCCTTTTGTGTATATTACATAACTATTTTCTATGTGTTACCAAATAAATGACATAGAATCTCTCAGCTATTACAGTCTGATTTGAATTGATACTAACTTACACAACGTTTTTCTCCTATGCAGCTCTGTTTCTCCCTTACGTTACTGATGTCACAAATTACATCTTTTTGTCCTGCACGTCCAGTTACATAGATTTATAATTATTTTTTATCTTTTTTTTGAAATTCTGTAGAAAAAAAGTTACAAACAAAAATTACAATAACACTGGTTCTTATGCTTCCCATGTATTTAGCTTTTCTGGAGATCTTTATATCTTCACACAACTTGGAGTCACAGACTTTCATTTTAACACAAAGATTGCTCTTTAGCATTTCTTGATGGGTAGGTCTAGTGGAATTCCCTCCCTAAGTTTGTTTTTATCAGGATTATCATTCATTTTTAAAGAACAGGTTTGCTAGTATAGAATTATGTTGATAGTTTCTTTTTCTTTGTTCACTGTAAATCATCCTTATCATGTTGCTTTCAAGATTGTCTCTTTGTCTTTGACATTTGACAGTTTAATTACAATGTGCCTTGGTGGGAGCCTCCTTGGAGTCTGCCTTCCTTCTTTCCTTCCTTCCTTCCTTCCTTCCTTCCTTCCTTCCTTCCTTCCTTCCTCCTTCCTTCCTTCTTTCTTCCTTCTTTCTTCCTTCCTTCCTTCCTTCCCTTCCCTTCCCTTTCGTTCCTTCCTTCCTTCCTTCCTTCCTCCCTCCTTCCCTCCCTCCCTCTTTCCCTTCCTTCCTTCCTTCTTCCTTCCTTCCTTCCTTCCTTCCTTCTTTCCTTCCTTTTTTTATCTTTTTTTTTAGATAAAGTTTCACTCTTGTTGCCCAGGCTGGATTGCAATGGCACGATCTCACAATTTCAGCTCACTACAACCTCTACCTCCCAGATTCAAGCGATTCTTCTGCCTCAGCCTCCTGAGTAGCTGGGATTACAGGCACCCCCCAACCATACCCGGATAATTTTTTGTATTTTTAGCAGAGATAGGGTTTCACCATCTTGGCCAGGCTGTTCTCCAACACCTGACCTCAGGTGGTCTGCTTGCCTTGGCCTCCCAAAGTGCTGGGATTACAGCCATGAGCCACCATGCCTGGCCCAGTTTTTCTACTTGGAGTTTGTTGAGCTTCTTGTATTTATAGATGCAGCATTTTCTTTTTCTCAAATTTGGAAATATTTCAGCATATTTTTTTCTTTTTCTTTTTCTTTTTTTTTTTGAGATGGGAGTTTCACTCTTATTGCTCAGGCTGGAATTCTATGGTACAATCTTGACTCTCCGGAACCTCTGCTTCCCAGGTTCAAGCAATTCCCCTGCCTCAGCTGCCTGAGTAGTTGGGATTACAGGCATGCACTACCATGCCTGGCTAATTCTGCATTCTTAATAGAGATAGGGTTTTTCCATGTTGGCCAGGCTGGTCTCAAACTCCCGACCTCAAGTGATCTGCCCTCCTCGGCCTCCGAAAGTGCTGGGATTACAGGTATGAGCCACCATGCCTGACCATGCTTTTTTCTTTAAATAATCTTTCTGCCTCTTTTGTTCTTATTTCTCATTTGTGAGTACACTTATGCATATGTTGGTCCACTTGATGGTGTCTCTTAGGCTCTATTTATTTTTTGTAATTATTTTTTCTTTCTGCTCCTCAGGCAGGATAATATTAACTGTCCTATTTTCAAGCTACAGATTCTTCTCTTCAATCTGCTGTTGAATCCCGCTGATGAATTTTTAAATGTAAGTTATTATAATTTTCACCTCTAGAATTTCTATTTGACTCCTTGTGATAATTTCAATCTATTTGCTAATATTCTCACTTTATTTGCATATTGTTTTCCTGACTTCTTTTGGTTTGTGTTCAATTATTTCCTTAATTCTTTGAGCATAGCTAAGACATTTGCTTTGAAATCTTTGTCTATTAAGTTTGATATCTGGCCTTCCTTTGGATTGGTTTTTCTTAATTTATTTTCATCCTTTGAATGAGCTACATTTTCCTGCTTCTATGTATGACTTGTAATTTTGTTGCTGTTGAAAATGGGGCATTCGGTTTAATGTGGTAACTCTGGAAATAAAATTCTTCCCCTTTCCTAGTTTTTGATTTTTTTAAAAATTATTTAAGGCTGCAGTAATCTATTTGAACATTTTCTAAGCCATTTCTGCACACACTATTTTTTGGCATGTATGATCATTGAAATCTCTCTTCTTATCACTCCTGCGTATTTAATACCTTGACAGAGATTTCCTTGAATGACAAGGGCTGGAAAAAAAAAGCAGAATACAAAATATCAATAAAAAATTAAAAAAAGGAAGAAAGAAGAGAACAACCACCTCTGTCAGTCTTTGCAGAATAGTTCTGTGCCAGGGAACTTTTTCACTACTTATCTAGGCCTAGTCTGGGCACTGAAATCGGCCCGAGTTGAAAGAGGAAGTTCTTGGGACTCTGAGCACACATCTTACCTGAGTATATGAGCAGCTTGCTAAACCATACCCCCTATACACATGCTGCTTTTCAATAACCTAATTTCCAATGATTTTCACCTCAACTTTTCCTTCAGACCTTAGTTTATCTATTGTATATCTCCACTCATAATCTTTTGGCCCAGGTATCTGTAGGTTTGACTTCTTGTAGCTTTTTCAAATCATGCTTGCCAGTTTTGCCACCTGCATTCTGAGTAATGCAAAGTAAGTGTTTGTATTAATCCTTCAAATAACATCCAGGCATATTAGAACAGATGTACAAAACACTTTGCAAATATGGGTTACTTCCCCTAGTTCCAGGGGGTGCCTAGGAAGTAGACTGCAACCTATTCAATGCTCATACACCTACTATGCTGAAGAAAGGAGTGAGGCAAGAGTGATTTAAGAAAGATTTTTATGGCATTTTTAAGATGTCATTTTCTTGATTATCTCTTTAGTTGTAACCCTTTGACTGTTCCCAGAGATCCTGCAAATCTAGTTTAGAAAACTTCTGTTTTTTTGTTTATATTCTACTTTTTTATGTTTCTATGGAGAATGAGAGCTTAGAACTGCCTACTCTGCCATTTTGCTCATAATACTCATGTAAAATAATATTTTTAGAAAGCCCTGTGCCCACAAGAACTGGTAGAACTTTAAAGAAAATAATCATAATGCATTTATGACCACAGGAAATCTGATGTATATGCAATAACAGTTTTATTAGGACCAGTAAACCAGAATCCCCAAATAAAGAATGATAAAACTTAAGAAACTAAACTATTTACACAGTAGAACCTCAGGAATTGGTGATACAATAGGGGGCTATAAAAAGTAGGACTTCATTTGATTGTGTTAACATTTTCTGTCTGCTACTATCTGTATATCATAGGAAGATTGCTGGAAGGGAAATGATGGCTTACTCACTTGGGAAAATAATGAACATCAGTGATTTATTTTTTTAAAAGGTATGTATGAACAGCTAAGGAACAACAAATTCAGAAAGCCTTTTCAATTTCTAAACATGAAGGGCTAGGCATAGAGTAATTATTAAAACCACTGATAGCTGTACAAAGAGGCAGCCAGACAGGAATTATGGGCTTTGATAATTCACAACTACTACCAGACTGTGACACATCAGGGAGGAAACCAGAGAAATAAATGCTCACTCAGACGTCTCTCCTACAGGCCTTTCATCTATAGCTAGTAAGTCCCATTGGTTGAACTAAACCAGGAACCAGAGATCAAGGCGACCAGTCAGTACAGTCCATAAAGTTCAGCTTCCTGGGTCAGAGGTGAGAGAAAAAGGTGGAGGATGGATGTGGAGTTGCAAGCACATACTAGATCTCAAAATTGCATGAAAAACAAAACATGCCCAAAATAGCTGTTTCTGTGCTTTGTAAAATCTAGCCTCCAAAGTCTAGCATAGTGAGCATTTTGTCCATTTTATTGCCCAAATTCTGGCTATCACTATTGCTATGATAAGGTATTTTTTCTCCTACCCAGAAGTCTTGTGTTTCCTGCAAGCACCAGTGAAACAATGCAGAATAATTTCTTAATTTGAAAATGCAGTAAAAGTTCAGACCCCATATAATTTCTGACACTGTTAGGGTTGAAGCTGAGGCACCGACAGAGGCGTGGCTTTCTGGAAAAGGAAGGATGAGCATATTGTGGACTTATTAACAGGATTTGATGGAAGTCCATGAAAATCAGTAGCAAACATGGTAACCAAATTGTGTGCTTAAACTCAGATATAAATGATCTTCCACCTACTGCCTCTTACTAAGAAAGAATATGGAAACGGTGGTGGCCACACACAGGGAAATAGCTTTAAAGACAGCTGTCTTCACTTTGTCCTGGGTGTTGTGTACTGTCCTCCTGATGGGAGGACTTTACTGCCAATCTGGCAGCCAGACTCAGATTTGTCTCAGTGTAACCATTAGTGTGAAGAGTTTTCCTGGGTGGAAAGAAGGTTCAGAATTCTTTCAGGCAACGATACCCAAGCAGCAGATCACAATGAGCATAAAAAACAGGGAAATCTGTAAACACTATGGGCAGAAATTAGGCAAATTTTAGAACCTTGATTGTTGGTTGGTTTGAAATTGTCCCAGTTGTCCCACAGAAATGATACTTACATTTTTTTGAATAAACCTAGAAATTGGATCTCTGGATCTTAAAGCTTGAAACATACATGTGTCTCATCTGAGTTCCTCTCTTAGGAAACCAACCTTCAGGTAAAAAGCTGAGACTCAACAGATCATGGCATCCAGACCCCTTGTTCTTCCTAACTGCTTCCTTACCACTCCCTAATTCCTGTTTTGCATTTTCCAATTTTAGTTGGTCAGGGAACTGGATTTAAGACTGATCTTTCCTTTTCTCAGCTGCAGCACCTGAATAAAACCTTCCTCTCTGGCAATACTCCTCTCATGCTTGGCTTCTGTGCAGCGAGCATTGTGACATAGACTGCACTCCTGGCATTTTAATAACAGGTTCACTTGGGAGATGAAGGGACAGTGTACATAAAGCTTGCTATGGAAGAATGGCAGCCGATGGGCCTTTATCAGCACCTCTTTCAGTTCATCCTGCAAACCTTGGATACATTTACCTAAGGCAGTAATAGATCTCCAAATGTGTTGTTTTGCAGTGGGTCCTGTCTGCTGTAAAGAAAATTTGGACTTCTCCGTAAAATTACTCCAACACAGGCACACTGCCCCAGGAACCCACCCAAAACACCCTCTAGTATTCAGGCTCTGAGGGTCTTGGCTTGGGAACACCCTTCACATATTTGGCAAACTCGAGGTGATACATTACTTTAGAAAGAACATCAAACTGTGTGTCAGAGTAGCAGATGTGGTGTGGAAAAGGAGGCTGATAGTTTCAAGCAGGGAATAAGTTTGGAATGAGTGAATGAGTAAACTTGCTAAATAAGTAAAAACTCTGGTATCAATGTGTAATTTTCCTGTAGAAAGACAGTGGATTCTAGCTATTTTACTTCCCATTTCTAAGCTGATTACATTGATATTGCTGCCACTTAGAGACTCCTTTTACAATGGCTTAGTTTCTGGGTTTTAGGTATTTTTGATTGTTTTATTCTAAAGTGAGGATATTTGTCTAATTGAAAATGCTATGTGAAACCCAAAAGATACATGTGTTACATAAAGTATGAAATTATGTCCTTGGTTATAATTTTTAAATGGTAGGAATTGGTTATTAAATGTTGCCAAGGCACTGAATCACATGAGCGTTTTTTCAAACTCTAAACTGTATTTATACAATCTATATTATTTTTATGATATGCTAACTTTGCTAAAAGATGAGGACATACTGCAAGAAAACTCATGTAACCAACTCAGGGAGAAAATAAGGACAGTATTGGTGTCAATGTCATTGGAAGACATTAATTTAGATTTAGCTCTGAGCTCCCTGAACTTGAAGATGGGAAGATAAATTAAAAACAATTTTAAAATTCCCACTCCATCTTTCCTTCAACTTAAAGTCCATTTCAGTATTTATAGATTTCAGACTTCTTTCCCCCAAAGGCATTTTGATCTAGGCCAAGAGTGTCAGACACAACTGAAATGGCAAGCATTTAAATTTATCCTGACAAGTTTGGATCCTAGCTCTGACCACTGGCTATCTAAATGTCAACATGACTCAGTTTGTTCACTAGAAAAGAACAAAAGATAAGTTAAAATAATCATTTAAGTATTATATTAAATAACTTGTGAATAGTAGCTAATAATGGAAGGCTTACTATAATAATATTGATTGATTGCTATGCCAGGTATGAGGCCAAGCATTAATCATATCTTATGAGATTAGCACAGTATCTCCCCGATTTTATAGTTAAATAGTTTAAGTAACTCTCCAGCAGTCAGAAAATTATTTATTGGAGACAGTTGTTGGCTTTGAGTTTCAGACCTGTCAGCACTTTGAGCACTTCCCTACGCTACCTCTCACATAGTATTTGACACAGGTATTTGAAAAAAGTGATATCTTCATCTCCTCATTTTCCAAGATGCTCTAAGATTTAACTCGAAAATATGTCAGATCAGAAGAAAATTGTATTATGCTGCTTTATTCACAGAATTGTATGAACAAAACATAAGATATTGCACTCCATCTGTTAAGGTGTATGATTCTTAAAAAAATTCTCTAAAAAAAAAAAATAACATTGTTGTTGTTTAATGACCATAACTGTGGAGTCAATAACACTGTTTTTAGAAGATATTTATTTTTCTTGTTAAACTAATCTTCTTCCATATGATGAAAACACTGAATAATACTGATGGTTTCCTTTATAATTCATCCTAAGTAAGATTAACTTAAACATTGAGAAAAACCATGGGTTCCCATCAAATTTGTCTTGAATTAAAATTTGTCCTCTTTGATTTGAAAACATGGTTCTCTCTTTTAGTGTGTGCATGTGTGTGCGCACATGTGTGTGTGCGTGCATGTAAATGTAATGAGCTGAGAAAATGCTCATGTCCTAGACCTGCTTCCCTGATAGCATTATAGGTCCTGTGTTGGTGTCTTTTATTATTAACTTGTACATGGGTTACCTTCTGTGTCAGCCCAGGCTTTAAGGTAGTGCCACTAAAGCCTGATATGTTGTATGTTGATATTGGCACATGACTCATGCATTGAAATGTCCAGTATCTAGGAAATGTGCACAAAAGTCCTAAAAAGGTCACATATAAGATGATTACATAATTATTGTTTTATCAAATTGAGAAGGGAGGAATCTTATGAACAAAGACCTTCTAAAGATTAAGGAGTGAAGGAGCCTCCAATAACAAGTCTTAGTTTTTACAATTCATTACAATTGGTTTGTCTCTGGTTTTTAGATATTTTTGTTTGTCTGTTTTATTCAGAGGAGCTGAGCATTTGGAACTGTTCCTGGACTTCAAAACATAAAGCCTGCATCCAGGAAAGCAGGTAGGGACAATTCTGATGGGGCCTTACAGATAATTTAGAGGTTGCCCCCTACACATCAACACAGATGTCCAGAGTCTCAATTTTATGGCATTCCTGGAGAATATTCATTGGTTTCCAGCACAGTTTTGCAGCTAACAACAGTACAGTAAGGGCTTATTTTCACAAGTCAAATTCCATTCTTTCTGCATCACAGGTTCGAACAATCATGTCCAATTCTTAATGCAAATTTATCTCCCAATGCTGAGAGTGTCCAGAAATAATTTCTTCCAAGGAAGGGAGTTATTGGATAACATAAGCTACACCCACCTCTCCTTAATTTCCTATATATGGTTATCGAGATCCTTTCATAAATGTGCTTGAAAGGTTAATCATAAAGGAAACATGAAAATAAGACTAATAAGAGAATTTTTAAGGTGTAGTGTTTTGTATAAGGAAAATTCATTCAGGAAAGGAACAACTGTTTCATGCCTCCTTTGATTCATGAAATTCGTGTCACTGACTTACTTGCCATGTCTCAGATTTCCACTGATAACAAACTTAAACAAAGACATCACATCCCCTGGCCACTGAGAGGTCACTCCTATCATCAGTGTATGCTTGAGTGTAGACAAATTATTTACATCTTATCCTGAATAATCTCAATTTGGGGAATTATATGAGGAACTTTGCTGGAAAAACAAGGAAAAACTTTGACCTTTTACATCTGGGTCTAGGAGCACATCTTAAGTAAATAATGATATAATCATACAAGTATGTGTCTGAAATTTCTAAATAAAGAATGGTCATTGGATAAAATGAAATAGTAAACAGGAACAAAATATGATTACATGTAGCTATTCTAACTGATAGGAAATATGTCAGCAGTATTTTGAAAGATGAAAGAGATAGCTTATAAATTATTATGTTTTGGTGTTTATAATTGTTAAAAAATGTAAGTATGTTTAGATAATTTGTATATACACATATAGTGCCAGAGACTGGAAAGATATTCATCAAAATGTTAGTTCTTCATGATGGAATTATGGGTGTTTGAAAAAATTTCTTCTGTATACACTTATGTACTATTAGAATTATAACAAAAATTATTAGTTTCATAATAAAAACATTATACCTATTTCCATTTATCAAAGAAAGAAATAAAATTAAGACAGAATAAAAAGTTTAGTAAAGAAAATCGGTATAAAAATACCACTGAGCATAAAATGTATGATCTTTAGATCACATGATCATTGCAGTCACAGGACATAAAAATCTTTCCTCTGATTGAGCTAATTTCACAGATAGCATTTATATGGAGTTGGTGTAATATGTAAAGCACGCGTATAGGATGAATTGAAATAATGTAACATAACAAGTCTTCTAATGCCTTAAGTTTGGACAGTCACTAGGCATTGTTCTTGTCTTTACTCATCATGTGGGATCCTCAAAGTGCCTGTGAGAATGGCCAGACTCCCCTCTCCTCCCCGACTTGAAGCATGGCACTTGAGGTTTCCTGACCTTCATTGATTACACCATTCCTGTTATCTTTGGAGAGAAACTCTTTCCTAACCACTCTTAAGAATCCTTGCCTGAACCTGGTATCACATTTGACCATGCCTGAGATAAATATAAGAACTTAGAGGATTATGAGCCCAAAAGCATGGAACAAAATCTCGGAAGAAGGTTTCTCAAAGGCCAGGAGGCTTTTTAGAGTGGCAAGTACCTACTTCAAGTAAAAGCTGCTGAAGAAAAATTGTACAAATTATGCAAACTTTAATCATCATCCTGGTTAGCCATTTTTCATATGCTAGAGACCGCACTGTATCTGGGTGATATTTGAGTGGGGAAATCTACCAATGTTTGGATCAATCCATTAATTATTAAATAAACATTTTAAAGATTATAAATTTCTAATCTTCCATCTTCCAGGCTAGTCCTAATCAGCTAATCCTAATCAAGGAATTACTTAAAGATTAAGGGAACATGTAACAAGTATAAGCAAAGGGTGGAGTCAGGATGAGAATCCGCTGGCCTGATGAGGAGAGCGCTCACCACATCAGTTCAGAGACCCACAGGATGCTGAGGCACAGGCACTGGCAGGGCAGGCACTCTTGTCAATCAAACATTCCACAGCCTCACAGAGAACTGGGGCCCCTGGACCATATGCTCGGGACTAAAACCTGCCTCTGTTTACTATATATGGCTCAAATGGAGGACTGGAAAACATGGAAAACCTAAGGTGGAAATGTGGAAAATTGAATAATGTTAGCTATTTAGGGAAAATTTAAATGGTATGCAGAAATAAATTTATTTTATGGTTTTAAATTATCCGAAGGATGAAACTTTGGAATTTGACAATTCAATTTATATAAGTTAATACACACACACACAAATACTATCTAAATTACAGAAGAGAGCCTTATTTTTAAGTCCCAATGCTTAATATAATGATATTTTGGATTTCACTAGCATTTAAATATGCTTATCTCAGTAAGCTAATAAAATATCGTTGGAAAACCCTTACCTGTGGTGCACATTCATAACACAGTATTATCTTCACATTTCACATGTGCAAATTAGAATAGGTGCAAGAACTGTAGATTAGAATGTCAAAGGGGCTGGTGATAATATCCTATAGATACATTGTCTCTGTGAATATCTTAATTACTTATGTAAAATAAATCTCTGAAACATTCTCAGTAGCATAAGCGATCCTCCAGCTTTGGTGTGTGTGAAAATCAACAAGGGAGCATACTCAAATGTTATTTTTTTGGCTTCATTCTCAGAGATTCTGAGTTAGTAAATCCAGAAGAAGACACTGAAACCTGCAATTGTAGCAGGGCCCCCAAGTAATTCTTTTTTTTTTTTTTTTTTTTGAGACGGAGTCTCGCTCTGTCACCCAGGCTGGAGTGCAGTGGCCGGATCTCAGCTCATTGCAAGCTCCGCCTCCCGGGTTTATGCCATTCTCTCGCCTCAGCCTCCCGAGTAGCTGGGACTACAGGCGCCCGCCATCTCGCCCGGCTAATTTTTTGTATATTTTTTAGTAGAGACGGGGTTTCACAGTGTTAGCCAGGATGGTCTCGATCTCCTGACCTTGTGATCCGCCCGTCTCGGCCTCCCAAAGTGCTGGGATTACAGGCTTGAGCCACCGCGCCCGGCCACCCCCAAGTAATTCTAAGTCAGGAATTCAAAAACAAAATTTGAAACGTGTTGCTCTAGACATTCATATGTGGTCTCTTTATGGAATGTATCCACAAAGAAACTTTTTCATTTTCTTTCTGATCAATTGTTTATTTTGTATTCTTTCTTTCTCAGCACATGCTATAAACAAGGCACTGTGTGGTACACTGAAAAAAAAAAAGACAAAGAAGAGGGACTGATGATCTAGTCATCTAGACAGATATTGTGTGATTTGTAAATTCCTGTGTCATCCAAAAGACTACTGGAATGACTAAAGGTAGAAAGGTGAGCTTTACTTGTGATATTGCTTTGCAAGTTGGGAAGATAAAGTCTTCAACATGGACCAAAGTTCCCCTTTCTACAAAAAGGAGAACAAATTGGGTTTTATAACTTACAGGGCCTGTATTATACAAATCCAGCAAATTTGGGGGAAAAGTTTTGCGTACTTATGAAGGGCATCAAGTGCCTGTGCAATAGGCAAACATGCATGTAATATACATCCATGTTCACTTTGGAGTGGGGTTTTAGCATTAAAATGGGGTAGAATTTAGCTTTTATGGGAAAGGTGAGTTACAGAACAGAAAGACAGTTTATGCACACTCTCTATAAGCTGGCTGAAAACGGCTTAAGTTCTGCCACTGTTTACCAAAAAAGAATGTGTATGAGGCCGGTCCTATGTTCAACCAGAATTGTAGTGGTCTGGGTTGTAAATCAGAGTTAGGAGGCATCTGGTAGCTCTTATTGTTAGGGCGTTACCAAGTGTAGTTTTTGTTGTAACTAGGAATTTAGGCAATTGCCTTCCCAGGCAGGTTCTGAGCCCTTGACATATAGCTTGACATATAGGTAACTGCATCCTTAAGCTTAGTGTCTGCCTTAGTTGATATTGGGGCACCTATTTTGCTGTCTCAGGTCACAAGCACATACTCTAGGGATTTATAGGTAAAAGTTATAAAATTAATCTAATAGCAGCTTAGAGATATGTGGATTCCACTTGATTAGGAAATAATGTGCCCGTGGAAGAAGGAATACCTAATGAAGACCTTCAGAGATGTTAGTTTTGTTGAAGAGGGAAAGAAAATGTAAAAGAATGCAGAGGCTGGAATTTTAGGATGGGTTTGGAAATAGAATATAGTCTATTATTTCTAAGTTATATTTGTATACCTGGCTTAAATGTGATTTTGACAAGAATCTGAAGAACTTTCAATGCAATATTCAAGAATGAAGACTCAATAGTTTAAAAATTGGAAAATATCAGATATTTTATAGCAGGACAGTAACAGTTTCAATGTTGTGTTTTAGAGGAAGATTTATCACAGTTACAGGAAAATGGATGAGAAAACGAAAAGACTGGAGGCCACAAGTGAATAAGGGCTAACGGTGGTTGTAAGTATGGGGATTTAAAAAGAAAATAAACGTTGAGAATCAATTCTGAAGTAGAGGTGAAAGCACCTTGTGACTACTTAAGTGTGCAAAACAAAACAATGTTGGAGCTGAAATACATTCTGGAGTTTCTATTTTGAGTTTTAGAAAAGATCTGCATGTCTTTATTCTGGACAAGGAGTGTTAAGAGAAGTTTGAGGCATGATGCTGGAAGCCACAGGGCATGCTGTATTTTGGCCATGTGCCTTTCATCATACTTTTGTCTCTCTATCATGTGCAGTTAAACCTTTCATCATCCCAGACCCAAGTCAAGGATATTCCCTTCTCTGTTCTGGAGCCTCTTTTAAATTCTTGCACTTCTTGATCGCCAGGCTGAATATCAGTGCATTCAACAGAGCAGAAATAAACTTTATGATAAACTCCATTAGAAAGGATATCATGTAATATGTCTTGAGGATTCAATTATCATGTGTAATATTTGCCTCTTATATTTTCAAAAATTGACAAAAGCAGAGGAAGTGGTAGGCTTATTTTGCATCTCTTACATGTAGCTTCTCTACCTTAATTTGAAAAACACAATTTATATATGTACACAGTTACATTAAAAGACCAAAGTTAAATCCCCATTTTCCAAAAAGCAGAAAGATGGTTATGAAGAATTTTTTTTTCATTTTAGATTCTTATATTGCTGTGAATTTGATGTCAATATTCAATAAAGTACCTTCTGTTACTGGTGATATGAAAATGTGATTACTATTGAACATTAAACAAGACATGCTGGTAATTTTATAACAATTATGTTTTAGCTTTCCATACCAAAACAATGGTAATCAAATCTCATGCTTGAGAACTTTAGCTGATTGTCATAGGGAGAAACATCCTGCCACCAGTGGTGCAATTATGGAGGAACATTAATGGGATATTTCACCTTCCCTTGAAGGGTAGAGCTAAGTCATTGTAGCTGATATAATGCAACTATGGGCTGATAGGCTGATGAAGCTTATCAAATCTTGTGCTCAGATGTATTTGCCATTATATTGCATTCAAATGCCATGTGTTATAATTCAGTTACATTTCCATGTTTAAGGGAATGAGTTCAATACTCCCATCTGCCACAGAGAATATGGGTCTTCTGAGAATAGAAATAAAAGAACTACCCTTGTATGCCATTTCACATTTCCTTGGAGTGAGTCTTGCTCTAACTTACATAGGACTGTAAGCAAAATTTCTGCTTTCATTAATTTTGTTCACCTCTCATACTTCTTGAAGCCCTCTCCTTGGAGAAAAGGGAACATTTCTAGTCTCCAAAAAGTGGGTTAAAACCTGCAGAGACAATGAGTAGGTATGTATAAGCTACATAGGAATCAACATCGTGCAATCTGAAGGTTACCACATAATTTACTTTCATGACATACCAAAAGATAAATCATTCCAGAAAACATTCGCAAATGTTTTGTCCTGCATTTTCATGTGCCAGTAAGCTTTGTGTACATACTCGTGATCATGGATTATGGAAACTCACACCAGGACCAAATAAAACAACAAGAATCTTTGTATTAAGTTTTAAAGATGATATCTCCACGTAAGATTTCAATTTATAAGTGAAACGATGATCGCACAATGCGTGCAAGTCTCAGCCTTTTAAAAAATAAAAATATAACTATGTACAACACACATTTAAATGTACTACATAAGTGTTTAAAATTTTACAGGTGAAATGGAGCACAGGCACACGATGAAAACCATTTGGAACTCTTCAATATATAAACGAAAATGCTGAGACTCACCCACAGTTCATTGTTTTTGTTCCATAAATTAATTATTCATGCAATACCAGGTGATCCCATGTTAAAGCAGATCAGAAGCAACCAGAAATTGGTATTAACAGTCATTATAAATGGCAACTCTTGCCTTAACTACCTTTGATGGAAATGAAGACCACATTCAGTCAGCTCCATTATTTGCTTGTCTAAGCAGTGGAGTCAATTATTTGGCAGCAGGAAGAAACTAGACACATCTGACTTCTAACTATATCCCGGGAATTAAGATATTTTAATATGAATAAAGGTCTTTATAGCTACCATTTAAGAATTTGCAATGGATCATACACTTTACACATATCATCTCATTTACTGAAGCAGTCCTCTGGGATAACTTTATTTCCTCTTGTGCTACAATGTAGAAACCAAGGCTCACAGAGGGTTAAGCAATTTGCTGAGAGGTCACTCATCTTGTGTGTGGCTAGGGAGGATTTAACTACAAATCTGTCTAATTTACTGGTATGATGGCAAATTACTAACAAAGAACTCTCCAAAATATAGACATTATTTGTGGGATTTGTCAATGCCCGTGTGTCAGTTCCCACTATTGCCAATTGTAAACTTCCAGAGTGACATCATGGAGTGCGGGATAAAGTAGAACTGCACAAAATCAGCTCTCACAAACTGGTTAGAGCCAGTCCAGCACATTAACCAACTTTGACTTCAAAATTTAAAATTTCCACCATTAGGTTTTGCTACAAACAATAAACAAAACAACAAGAAGAAAGAAAAAAACTAGCAAAAGAAAAAAGTAATCTTAGGCAGGGTTCTGACACATGTCCCTTTAACTAATGACTTGGAAGATTTCCTACTCAGATTTTAATTACAACCCGAAGGTGTATTGTATGAGATTAAAGGACTTTCCAACACCATTGAGTTATGTGTAACAGCTACAGGTATTATTTCTTTAGAATTAATATACAGGACAAACATGCCTATTTATTAGAGATCAACATATATAGTAGAAAGAAAAGTGAGTGAGAAAAGCAGGGGAATAAAAGTTTGAGAAACTCCTCCTAAAAATGTTATCTATGATTGACTTAAAATTGTATATCAAGGCTGGGCATGGTGGCTCATGCTTGTACTCCCAGCACTTTGGGAGGCCGAGGCCTGTGGATTTCTTGAGCCCACTAGTTCGAGACCAGCCTGGGCAACACGGAGAAACCCTGTCTCTATGAAACAATACAAAAAATTTGCCAGGCACAGTGGTGCACAACTGTAGCCCCAGCCACTTGGGAGGTCGAGGTGGAAAGATTCCTTGAACCCCCTTAAAAGTGAACATCAAAACACCACATTGTATACCATATATATATATATATTACACACACACACACAATATTTGTCGGTGAACCTCAGTAAAGTTAGAAAAAATGTTTAAGAGCCAGGAAAGTAAAGGTGATTTTAACTGATTGCCTGCTATTTATGATTGGCATTTTATATTGGTTTGATCATTAAATTATCACAATAATATTTAAGTTACATATTATTATGATCATGATTTTATAAACAAATTGAGGAAGGTAGCAGAGACCATTTTTATCTCAGATTTTCCTTCATCTGCACTTCGAGCCACACCCACTCTAAACAAAAAGAAAAACAAAATTAAAACAAAACAAAAATCTCTCCAAATTATGTCTACACTCTCCATATGCCCCGACCACTTCTATGTTGTCTGCCTCTTTTACATATTGATGCAACTCACTTCAAGGTTTATATGGCATTATCTTCGTTCTTTCCTGCATTATAAGGTTCTTCTAGTTTCCAATTAACCTAGATGAGTGAAAAGTACACGGAGAATGTACAGTTATATTTATTAAATGATTGGCTCCTCTCCACTCTGATCTTCATTCTCTCACACTCTTAAAGGGAATGCTCTTTAATCTTTCCAATTACACATTTCTATTTTCACAAAATCAGCTGTAGCATCGGTAACTACACACCCTTATTGTCTAATGAAATCTTGGTCTCCCGGGTTGAGTACAAGCATAAAAATACAGCTTTACTTCATTACTTTCTCTTTTCCTTTTTTTCCCATCTCTTACACCCTTCCACCTACAGTATACATGGCTGTAAATATGCATACAAACGTGCTAAATAAATGGTTGTCACCTGGTTGTTACAAGATGTGAGCGATTAAACATTCAAAAAAGAAATGGAAAATCTCTTTAAAATGCAATGTAATTTAATGGAATCATAGAATATGCTTTGGCAGGAAAAATGGAAAATATCTATTTTAAACTTTTGATTTATTGAAAATCGAAGAATTTGACAATGGAGAAGGCTTTATTTTTGCCACAAGTTAGTCTTAGGAATATGCACTAGAGGATCAAATATTTTAAGCACAGACTTTTTGAAAGAAATCAAGAAAATATATACAATTGTGAAAGATACATTTTTTCTGAGATTGCATATCTTGGGGAGAACATGGGGTCACAGTCTAATGTGTGAAATGCACGGAGTCTTTATGACACCCAGACGGGGGTGCACACTTTACACAAAGATCTATTCAGGGTAGTTCCGCTGGAATCAGATTGTCTTCGTTTTCTTTTGTCTGAAACTGTCTTGATTTGCTCTTCACTTCTGAGCTCATGAAGTGTTATTTTAACCCTTATGAGTGGCTAGCATCTCTACTTTTAGAATGTAGCTTGCGCAGATCCTAACCAGCAGAGCAGGTAAGTACACCCACGTTGGCCCCCCAGCCCCATGGGTTTGAGCATGACGTCAAATATGCGATTCAAGCTTTGCATGAACTGGATCATTCCGTGGGCCCAGGGAGACGTCATGTGCGCACATGGGCAGCGACAAGACTGCCAGGCAGTTTTCATGGGGCGAGCTGATACCCATCTCACAGGCGTGCATGTCAGCGGATGAGGGGCGCGCAGTTGAGGCCTCGGTGCTAAGTCTCCACTTTCTCAACCCAGGCACCCTCAGCCCAGGCCTCGAGCAGACCTTCTGTGCTGAGTCTTCGCATTCCCAGCCCAGGCACCTGCATTTGGAGGCGCCCTCCAGGGATTGACAGAGGCTCATCACTCCGCTCTGGCTCAGTTCTTTGCACCCCAGCCGTCTGCCTTAAGTCACCTGCCCCTCCCTGGTATTGTTCCCAGGAGATTAATGGGACACCAGGAGCCCCCAGGTCTTTCCTGGCCTCCCGCCTGCAACATCCTGACCGGCAATGATGAGGGTGGATCCTGGCTCCGCGTCTGGCTAATGTTGATTACGCACCTGCTCACGTGGCTGCACAGATAAGAGAGCGGATGAGCGATGCGCGCCTACCTGGCCTGAGGTACAACTGAAGCCCAGTCCCAGGACGTCTCCTCCTGTCATCCTCAAAGTGGTTGATGTGAATGCTTGCGAAAGCCTTTCTTCCCAACGTACTATGCCAGTTCAGGGAAATGCTCTGAATAATCTGTTTTTATTGACTTTCATCCACCGCCTTCCTCACCCTTAGACGTCAAGGACTTCAGGCGGGTGCCGACGCCAATCTATTTGCAGGATACAAATAAAGAGCTGTATGTTTTGAACCATCCTGTGGCCGCTGTTTGTTATCGTTGTTGTTGTTGTTTATTTTGTTTTGTTTTGTTTTCCTCTAAAATTTATATATGCCTTTAGCATTTTCTTCCCTTTGGAAAAGTTTGGGCCAAAAGTGTTCATGGAAAGGACACGCCCAGTCAATCTCGCACTTATTTGGATTCGCCACTCTCCTGTGAGGTTCAGCCAGGCCGAAATTCAGGGAGAAAACATCTCCAGTGAAACCTGGATCCCTACTGCATTCAGTAATCCAAAAATAATGTGTTCTTAATGTATTACCATTTACAAAGCTATTTGATATCATTTTCTCATGTAAGTATTGCAACAACCCTACAAAGGAGGTAGGGAAACACTTCCTGTATTGCAGGTTCTAGACCCCAGGCTCAAAGCTATTTAGCACCTCGCTCGTGGCCCTCTGTTTCGTGAATGATATACCATGGGTTTGAATTCAGTTCTTCCAAATAAAATCCGTTTTTATTCAACTAAACCATAGCATGCTGTCTTCAAAATACATACTCCCAAAAACTGAAATGAGCAGCAGAGTTGATTTTATTTTATTTTTTTTAATAATAGGCTTGAAAGATGTCAGTTAGCAGAAGAGACTGTGTAAAGGAGTATATCTGGTTTCTCAGAGGAGACTCCGTGCAGAACACTGGGGAGTGTTGCACAGCAAGTAGAAGACATATTTTCATTTTCTTTCTTTCTTTTTTTTTTTTTTTCTGAGACTGAGTTTCACTCTTGTTGCTCTGGCTGGAGTGCAGTGGCGCAATCTCAGCTCACCGCAACCTTCGCCTCCCGAGTTCAAGCGCTTCTCCTGCCTCAGCCTCCTGAGTAGTTGGGATTACGGGCATGTACCACCACGCCCGGCTAATTTTTTGTATTTTTAGTAGGGATGGGGTTTCTCCATCTTGGCTAGTCTGGTCTCGACTCCCGACCTCAGGTGATCCACCTGCCTCAGCCTCCCAAAGTGCTGGGATTGCAGGCATGAGCCACCACGCCTAGCCCTATGCTTTCATTTTCTTTTTCTTTATCTTTTTTTTTTTTTTTTTGAGACAAAGTCTTACTGTGTCACCCAGGCTGGAGTGCAATGGCACAATCTCGGCTCACTGCAACCTCCAGCTCCCGGGTTCAAGTGATTCCCCTGCCCCAACCTCCCGAGTAGCTGTGATTATAGGTGCACACCACCATGCCTGTCTAATTTTTGTATTTTTAATAGAGTCAAGGTTTCACCATGTTGGTCAGGCTGGTCTCGAACTCCTGATCTTGTAATCCACCCACCTCTGCCTCCCAAAGTGCTGGGATTAGAGGTATGAGCCACGGCGCCTGTAATTTACATGTGGAGAATTGTAAGTTTTCATTTACACATGGAAAAAGAAATACTGAAATTAAAAATTAAGTGAAGTCAAGCTGTAGAAACATATATATTGCACCTGTGTTAATGATCTCTAGCTAATGACTTGAGGAGTTGGATGATAGGCAAAAAGGCAGCTAAACACTCCCATTTAGATCATAAGAAATAATTTTTATTTTTTCAACTTATTCTTGTTTCCACAACTCATGTAGCATGAAGGAGTATAAATTAATAGATGTTATGAACACTTTAGGTCATCTTTCCCAAGCTAAATCTTAGCAACTCCCTCTGATATGTCTCAGTCTATTTAGAGTTCTAGTGTATTATTTTAGTAATTGACATTAAATCAAATCACTATTTTATTACTTCTGAATATAATAAAAACACAAAAGGGACATCATAAAAGGGAATCGAACAAAATTAGCTTTAGTTTTAAAATGTGTACAATTTACCTTGCAAGTATATTTTAAAAATATGTCCAATGAAACATAATATTAAAAATGATGAACCACTTGGGGATCTTTATATTTTATATCTTTAAGGATAGACATTTCATAATTCTCCCAAATGAAGTACCTATTTGAAACATTAATTGTCCTTCAGTCTGGCAGACCACTGAAAGCTGTAAAAAATTGCTAGCAACATCAACTCATAAAACTAATTACAATAAATGTTTCTAGCATCTGTTCTTTTTTTCTTCTTATTTCTCTTATGTAAAATTATGCATACAATCCATTTAAACTTATCATTACATAACAAAAAGTGCAAGTTTTGAAGAGGATGAAGCATCTGGTGCGATGCTATTCTCGTTATTGCATTAAATAGATTTAACTAAATAGACTATCTCTAGTCTTCAGCATGTCTACATATTAAGTAATAGTAAGTAACAAAAGGTTGGGTTCTTCAAACATTATATCACTACCATCATTACACCAAAGTTCAGGGCTTATTTTTTCATATGTATTTTGGTATACTGCAGACTTGAAAAACAAGATTGTAGTCATTGACTTTCATGTCCAGCTTAACCAGGAATATTATTAGAGTTGATCATTGATTATTTTAACCATTCTCTCAGATTTTAACACCTCCTATAGTTCAAATTCAGTCTCGGTACTGACAATAGAGTGGTAAATAAGAAGTCAGTTTTGTTCTCACCAAATTTAAAAGCAAAAGGAGAAAGCTGAAGAAATCTGAAATTGTGTGTTACGTTCTATCAGTTGAGGGATGTGCTCAAAGTGTGTTTTGGTGCCTCACATAGTCTGGATAGTCGGTCAGAAAAAAGATGAAAACCTTTTTTCTGTTTTGTGTCCACCTGGAAACCACAACTGGTAGGCTCGTTACTGGTTTTTATACATAATGTGCTGTTGTCACACAGCCACACCCATTTGTTTATGTTTAGTGTATGACTGCTTTCTCACTACAATGGCGGATTTGAGCAGTTGTAACACTGACCATACGGCCCACAATGTAGAAAATATTTACTAGATTTCTTTTTTATAGGTAAAGCATAGTGAATATTTTAGGCTTTGTGGGCCATTCAGGTTGTTCAGGTTGGCCATTTTATTATAGCATGAGACAAACTGAGGATCTTACCTAAAATAATGGATGTGGTTGTGTTCTAAGAAAACTTGATTTACAAAATAAACACATTCTAATAAACAAACAAATAAAATTGAATAAAACTTTATTTATGAAATCAGGTAGTAAACCAAAATTAGCTCCATGGAACAGCAGTTTATCAATTTTTGGTCTAGGGAAAGCAGCCGTGGCTATATTTATGGAAAGGACTTTTATACAAGATATATATTTTTTAATTTTAATGCCAAATGATAAGGTTTAACAGGGGAATAATATGATAAATACGTAGTTTTTAAACTATATAATTGTTAAACCATTTAAAACTATGAGATTGGCTTTTTAACATTAAACATTGATTACCACTTTTGCCCCAAATATTTACTTTCCTAGATTTTTAATTTAATTTCTGTAAGTTTAAATATTGAGAAGTCACCAAAATTACTGTAGCGAACATGTATTTATCCTTCAACTACATTCACTAACTACTTTTTTTCTCTTTTCTTTTTTCTCATATGACACTTGATTTCTGCATACTTTAGGATATACAGTCTAAGAATAAAGATGCTCTCCTGCATAACCACAATAAATTTACAGGAGGTTGCAAAAATATACAGTCCTGTGAAAACTCCATCCAACTTCCTCCAAATGGAAACATCTTATATCAGAGACGTATCAAACGTATCAAAATCAGAGAATTGATATTGGTACAACAGCGTTAACAAGATCACACACTTTATTCATCTTGCACCACATTTATCATGCAAACATTTCTAAATATGTAGTTCTGCATGTGATTACATGCATAGATTTGTGGAAACGCAGCAAAAACCAGCTCCTGGTACTGTCCATCACAATGCATGAGTGGAATTCTCTCATTGACTCCCTTACAATTGCTTTCACTCCTGTCTGTGTACCTTAGCAAGCAATGGTATTCTACTGAGAATTGCACTACCTGTCTCTATCATTTTGTCATTTAAAAAATATTATATGAATGAAATATATTGAATGTAACTTTTTGAGACTGGTTTTCTAACATTATGCATAATACCCATCTAAGTTGTTGTATGGATTAATTGTTTCATTTCATTTCTGAGCAGTATCCCACCATACACATGTACCATATTTTTAAAAATCTCCTTGCTTCTTGAAGGATATTTGGGTTGTGTTCAGTTTGGGACTATTTGGGTACAAGCTACTATGAATGTATGTGGACAGGTTTTTGTGTGAACATAAATTTTCTTTATTTTTAAAATAAATTTCTTGGGCTTTTCTAGACACATAAACATGCCATCTGTTAATGAGGATGGTTTTATGACTTCCTTTTTAATGTGTATACAATTTATTTGCTTTTCTTGCCCTGTTGCCTTGGTTTCAGTATTATGTTGAATAAGAGTGGTAGGAACAGACATTCAGCATTCACCACTAACTGTTATATTGGCTGTTTTTGCAGATGTTCTTTATCAAGTTGAGGAGATTGACCTCTATTTTGAGATTGCTGACAGTTTTTATCATGAATCAGTGTTGAATTGATGCTTTTTCTGCATCCATTGATATGACTAATCATGTGGTTTGTTTTCTTTAGTTTTTTGGCATAAAGGATTATATTGATTGATTCCAAATACTGAACCTGGCTTACAAACACGGGATACAATCAAATCAATTTTAGGTATAATTCTATTATGAATTAGTGAATTCTCTTTATTCATAAATTGTGTCTAAGTTTTTGAAATATATTGGTCGTAATGTTTTTTCTGTGTGTGTGTGTGTGTGCACAAAGAAATTTTCTGCTTGCGAGTAGCAGGATACTTACTAGCTTCATAATATGAGTTTGGAATTATTCTTTCCACTTATGTATTCTAGAAGAGACTGTAGAATTGGTACTAATTTTCTTTTAACAGTTACATAGAATTATGTTTCCTCAATAGGTATATAATTATTCAGATTGCTTCATAGTGAGTGAAATTTTTTATATTCTTTTTTTTGTTGGGAATTGGACCATTTCATCTAAGTTTTCAAATATGTGTTGTAGAATTGTTTACAATGTTCATAGTATTTCACTATTATCTTTTTAATGACTAGGAAATCTGTGGTAATATTCCCTCTTTCATTCCTAATGTCAATAAATTGTGTCTTTTCCCTTTCAACCTTTGTCAATATTGGTTGACATTTATTCATCCTATTTACTGTTTCAAAGAACCACATATTTGTTTTGATCTTATCTGTTGTTTTCAATTTCAGTGAATTCTACTTTTATTTTATCATTTCTTTCATTCTGCTTGCTTTGGGTTTATTTTCCTTTTTTTTTTTTTTTTCTAGATTCTTGAGGAGAAAACTTCCACAACTGATTTCAAACTTTCCCACTCTCTTAGCACAAGCATTTAGTATACAAATTCCCCTCTCCTCGATTTTCTTGATCTGGATCCCACAAATGTTTCATTTCTACTTTTATTCATTTCTATGCATGTTTCACAATTTTAAATTTTATTTAGCTTCTTATAATTGAGTTTAAGATTACTTATATAATCTCATACAAAACCTCTACCAAAAATATAATTTGCAGATATTTTCTATGAATACGTATTTTTTTCCATTTCATAATGCTCTTTTGAAGCACAAAGTTTTTAATCTTGATGTGATTCTCAATGCTAACTTTTTCATGAATAAATCATGTTTTGATAGTTCTATTGAAAAATTTTCCTAATGTTTTTAAGTTTTTAAAAATTGACATATAATAATTATATAGTGATGTTTTAATATTTATACAGTGTTCAGTTTGTGGGTATTTTTCTCCTATGTTTTCATATACATATATATGAGCATACATGTAATATATATTTTTACTTTTATTATTTACATTTAGCATGATTTATGATGAATTAATTTTTGAGTATAATGTAAGGTAAGGTATATAAATGCATCTTTTTGCACAGATATAGATAATTCTCCTAGTAAGAAATGCTGAAAAGATTATATTTTATTCATTAAATTTCCTTGGCACATTTGTTGAAAATTAGTTGACTTTAATTGTAATCTCAAATCCTTTTCTTTGTTCTTCAGGTCTCTATTTGTCATAATACTGAAGTATGTTTATTAGTATATTTTTTCAAATTTTGGACCCAGGAATGCATTTCTTCCTTTTCAGATTATTTGGTTATTCCATCTCTTTTGCTTTTCCATTTAAAATGTGGAGTTAGCTCATCAATTTCTGGGGCAACATACACTTACACACACACACACATATACACACACACACATACACACACACATCCCCTGTTACGATTTGACAGGAGTTGTATTGAGTTTATATATCACCAAGTGAAGATTTGCCATGTAAAAAATAGTCTTCCAATCTATGAGTATTGAATGTATCTCCAATTATGTAGGTCTTTACGTTTTGCTATATTTTACAGTTTTCATTATATATTCTACACTTCTTTTGTTAAATTTTTTTATCTTCTTGATATTATAAATGGAATTGTTATCTTGACTTCATTTTGACAATGCATTACTAATATATAAAAATACAATTGATTTTTATATTGCTCTTGAATTCTGCAAATATGCTTCACTTACTTATAAATTATTGTAAGTTTTATTTTAGAATCCCTAGTTTGTTGTTGCTGTTGTAGTGTGCTTATTTTTGTTCTTTGATTTATCCTACTGCCTAGAATTTCTAATGCACTGTTTGTTTGAAGTTACCAGAGACACCATTCTTTACTTACTCCCGATTTAGGGGGGAAACATCTAGTCCTTCATCATTAAGGGTGAAAGCATGTCTAGATTCCTGTAGATGCCCTTAATCAGTTTGTTAAAGTTTCCTTTTACTCCTAGTTGTTGGGAGTTTTCATTCTGAACAGTTGGAATTTGTTGGTTTTTAAAGTCCATCTATTGAAATGATCATGTATGTTTCGATGTTAATTTACTGACTTCCTGATGTTAAAACAACTTTCCACTCTTGGCATAAAATTCACCTAATCATGCTGTAAAATCCTTTTCTGTATGTTGAATTTGTTTTTCTAATTTTTTGAGGATTTGTGTGTCTATATTTGTGTGTCTATATAAATGTGGGGTAATGATTGGTAGTTTTCAGTTTTGCTAATCTCGCTACTTTAGATTTAGAGTAGTACTGTTTTCACAGATTGAATAGGGAAATATCCCCCTTCTCCTCTATTTTCTAGAAGTTTATGACAGATAGATACAATTTCTTCTTTAAATCTCTTGATAGAATCCCCTCAGGGAGGCCATCAGGGATGAGGATTTTTGTAGGAAGGTAATAATTATTGTTTTATTTGGCACAAGTCTATACAGATTTTCTGTTTCTTCTTGAAAAACTTTTGGTAATTGCTGCTTCCTAGGAATTTTTAGAAGTTGTATAGCTTATTGGCAAATAATTGTTCATAGTATCACCTTATGATCCTTTTAATTTCTGAAAGGTCAGTAGTGATTACCTTTTTTTCAGTTCTAATTTTTTCAATGTTTGAATTTTTATTTGTTGCTATTTTGCTATTTTTCATATATGTCAGTTTTTGTTTCTCTGTTCCACTTGTACTTCAATTTTTATTTTAGCTATATTCTTGTGCATCATTTTAATTCCTTTGTATGACATTTTACTACATTTTTATATTCTTAGAATTTGATCTCTGAATTTCAGTATATATTTTAACTTCCCAAAATCTACTTCAAATTAAAACTAACATTACTCTGCTAAAACATAAACTTTTGTCTTCATCAAAGCCCATCTTCTCTCCCTTCATTTGTGCTTTGTGTATAAAAGTATTCACTTTTTTTGTCATTTCAAATCTGCTGTAAAACCCCTTGAGTAAAATTTTTCTTGTGTCTTTTATACTTGTCAATTCCATAATTTCCATTTAGTTCCTTTTAATTATTTTACCTCTTAATCAACATTCTCTGATGAGTAACTGTCACCATACACTTCTTTAATTCTTTAAATCTGAAATATATTAGCACTTTGAAACAATTTATAATTGCTGAATTTGAATTATTTGAAAATTTGAATTCTTTGCTAAGTTTAATTCCAAATAATCAGGGGTAAACACAAAAAAGTATATTGACTTTTTTTATTTAGTTTAGTTTTGTTTTCCTGGTATGGTTCACACTTTCTTTGTGTTATGTATCTCATATTTCTTACTTAAAACTGGATATTTAGAATAATATAGCAGCTCTGGATTGAGATTCTCCTTACTGACCCAGTGGTTGGTACAGGCTTTCTTCATCTTCTACTTTCTACCAGGGCTTCTTGTGCTTCTCATGTGTTGGTGGGGACAGAGGGCAGCAGTCTTATGTTCAGCTAAGGATGTAGATATAACCTGACTCTCCTCCAGTCTCTCCTGCAATGTTTAATTTGACATTTTTTTCTGGTATTTGATTTTTAGGAATAAGATTTCTTTTGTTCCTTATTCCAGAATTCCAAAATTCATTTTTAGATTATTAATTTTATTTAGAATCAAAACTTGAATAAGTTGAAAGTATAATAGTAATAATATTATTATTTTTAACCATTTGAGAATAAGTTGCCAAGAAGGTGCATCAAGAGCCCTGAAATCTTGAGGGTGCATTTCCTATATGTGAACACTTTCTTCTACTTAACCACATTATAATTTTCTAGATCAGGAAGTTAACCTTCCTGCCCTGTTGGGATCTGTGGCATCTTTGTGCCCGGATTGTACTTTCCCAAATTTCTTTTATTTATGTGGCTACTAATTAAGATTGGCCACTAGATCAACTTACACGAAACCCTAAATTAGTAATTTAAAAAGTAGCCATTTTTATGCTCTGAATCAGTTCAAGGCTGGTGCTTTGGCAGCTTACACGTGTAACTGATCTGTTGGCTCTCCCTCTTGGCATTGGTAAACAACAAAACCCATGTTTTCTTCATCTCTCACTGGATTTCACCCATTGTCCTCTCTAAACCCTGGTCTGGAGCATTTACTAGTTCATAGTCAAAAGCCACAGCCTTATCCTTCAGGTCACTTGCATTTTTGAGATTGTAAGGGATGAATGTGAGATGCACTTTCAGCCATAACTCCTGGTTTGCAGTTCATCTTTACTCTCAGCTGTTCATATCCATCTTCCATGACCAACAGCCAGCCCAGCTAACCCCCAGCCCAGCCCCAGACCAGAGACAGATGACCTTACATATACTGTAACCACTTCCCACAGATGCAAATGTTCTAATCTCTATAGTGAATCCCCAAATCTAAATTCTTCATAGTCTCCCTGATCCTCTGTGGAAACAATTATTGATACACCATCTATTCTTTGCAGACCATTCAGGTTTTACTAGTTCTCCAAATAATATGATTTTAAGGAAAGCATCCACTCAGAATCACGTATTTAAAAAAAAATCTGGAAAATCTATTTTCTTACAGCCTGGAATAGTTGCATAACATTTCCACGAGTTTCATTAGATTTATGTTGCTCTCTAACAAATTACCACACACTTAGCAGCTTAAAACAACACTCATTAATTATTTCACAGCTTTTCTAGGTATAAAGTCTGGTATGGATAGCTGGGTTCTCTGCTTAGGGCCTCACCTGGCTTAAATCAGCATGTTGTCTGGTCCACGCTCTCACAGGGAGCTTGGGGTCCTGGTTCAAACCCATTCTTGGCAGAATGAAGTTCTTTTTGGTCATAGGCTGGAGGTCTCCTTTCATGTTGCCTGTCAACCAAAGGTTGCTCTAAGATCCTGGAAATCACGCACAGTCTTAGTCACATGGCCTTCTCCTAGCAGAGCAGTTTACGTCTTCAATGTCAGCAGGAAAGTATGTTTTTCAGTCTTTCACCTAATTAATCAAGCCTACCCAGGATAAACTTCCTTTGACTAACTGAAAGGTAACTGATTTGGAACCTTAAATGCACCTGTAAGAAGACTTTACCTTAGCCATAATCTCTTTACTAAACACAAAGCACAGGTCCTATACATATGAGAGAAACAATCTATTAATTCTATTAATTTCTATTTTATTGACTGGTTTAATCAGAAATTGGAATTCAATTTTGAAAACGTCCTTTCATGCACCCATGAGCACAACATGAATTTTCTTATATCGATTAATATAGTGAATTATATTAATACATTCTCTTATATTGAACCATTCCTTCACTCATTTTATAAATACCAGTTGATCATCTTGTACTACTTTCAAAATGAAGTGGTGGATTTTCTTGCTAATATTTTATTTTTTACTAATATTTATAAGTAGCACATTACTTTCTTCCTTGAATACTTTTATGTTACTTATCTTAAATCTTATTTTTACATTTCTTCAGGTGGAACCCATTGTCTGAGGACCAAATTAATAAGATATCTTTGAATTAAATATGATCCTTGTATCCAGTAACTAAATGGACAATTTTTAACAGAAAACATATGCCTACAGTCATATTACAATTTAATACAATGGTAAATATTATAGATTTACATACAAATCACTGGCTAACTTAATATGGTAATTATCAAGAAGAATATGAACATACTTCATAGAATGCATACCCAAGTCGGAATTTGAAATAAATAAAATTTTTAAATGTATAATCACAAATTTATTCACATTTTTTATATGATGGAAATGATAGAACAACATGATCTTTGAAGTTCATACTATGTTTTTAAATGTCATGTCAGAATAAATTCATTTCTCTTTGATCCCAGTGGTGAATGAACAGAATGATACACATATTACATATTTTAATGCATATAGTAGTTTTAAGGTAGCCAAATTCTCTAAAGATTTTGTCTGGAAGTGAATCAGTATCAATCTTCAGAGAGGCCTTTAGTGAAGAGCCATAGTCTCTGTTTTCTGTCCTTCATTTAATAATATTTCAAGTTCACACTGTACTATCAGAACCATACTTGATAAAGACAGGTAACTTAAATAGTTTCAGTATAACTTTTGTAGTTTCCAATCACATTTGGAGCAGTTGATTTAGCTTATTTAGGAAGTGAGTTTAGGTTTAAATCCTGATAAACATAAGCAAATTGGTTTAAATTTTTGCCAGCTTATATCTATGACTGGGGTGTGTTAATAATACTAGAAATAAAACCATTTTAGAGCGAATTGAAAAATGTATAGAATAGTGTAGGCATGAGCATATTGGGTAGAAAGTATTTATGAGACATTGATCAAAAGAATAACCAGAAAATTCATTTTATGAGAGAGATTTGAAGAAATATAAAAATGAGCAAAGGGATACAGGACACCTGCTTTCCCATAGCTCAATAATGCTCATGCAGAAATGGGTCCGAATTTATTCTGTCTTATTTCAAAGGATGTCATCTGGACCAGTGATGCTGAGATTTGTCAAGTGTTTAATACGTGCCAATCTTGATGAGCATTTTGCAAGCCTTGTCCCATTTGTGCCCTGCAGGACACCTGTGAAGTGCATAATTACTGCTAATAAATTAATTTCCATTCCATAGTTTTACTAATTACATCTATTTTTTCTTGATTTTATTATTCATCTCCTTACTTTTAATTTTGTTCATAATCATTGCCAAACAAAAGAAATAAAAATCAAAACAAGTTATGATGTGGCTTACCAACTTAGCAAATGTGTAACGTGGTTTCAATGTATTCTTTCCTGTGCTGTATGTATGTGACCTGTGTGTGTGGGTCTGCATGTGTGAACAGAGACACATTGCTGGCAATGGACAAATGAAACAATTAACATAAACAGAAAATGGAAGTGGAAATTAGGGCAAAATTATTTCCAATCATTTTGAATATACAGTAAATATATTTTTACTGTATATTCAAAATGAATATATTAGTTTGAATATATCAGTAAAATATATCTTGAAAGCTATCTAAAATGTAGAAAATATTTTCTGCGTTAACGTATTCTTTATGCCACAATTTATAGTAGAAATGTTAAAAGCATGAAAATGGAAAATGTCTAAAAATAAAAGCCTGCAGCCGGGCACTGTGGCTCACCCCTGTAATCCCAGCACTTTGGGAGGCCGAGGCGAGTGGATCACCTGAGGTCAAGAGTTCAAGACCAGCCTGGCCAACATAGTGAAACCCCATCACTACTAAAAAAAAAAAAAAAAAAAAAAAAAAAAAATAGCCTGGTGTAATCCCAGCTACTAAGGAGGCTGAGGCAGGAGAATTGCTTGAACCCAGGGGGTGGAGTTTGCAGTGAGCCAAGATTGTGTCATTGCACTCCAGCCTGGGCAATAAGAGAGAAACTCCATCTTAAAAATAAAAAAAAAAAGGCCGGGCGCGGTGGCTCAAGCCTGTAATCCCAGCACTTTGGGAGGCCGAGACGGGCGGATCACAAGGTCAGGAGATCGAGACGATCCTGGCTAACACGGTGAAATCCCGTCTCTACTAAAAATACAAAAACTAGCCGGGCGAGATGGCGGGCGCCTGTAGTCCCAGCTACTCGGGAGGCTGAGGCAGGAGAATGGCGTAAACCCGGGAGGCGGAGCTTGCAGTGAGCTGAGATCTGGCCACTGCACTCCAGTCCCGGCGACAGAGCGAGACTCCGCCTCAAAAATAAATAAATAAATAAATAAATAAATAAATAAAAATAAAAAAATAAAAAAAAAATTCTTGTAAGCTAAGGTGAAATGAACTGGAAGCCCACACCATGTCACCAGGACTAAAAGCCAAGGGAGATCAGAGCCCTATTCATCCATTTGATTAGTAGCAGTGCCGCCAAACTTAGCCTCCCAGGGCTCCAGTGGCTTCCTATCCCTCAGAAGGCAAGGTGATTCCAGTGCACTTCATGATTTACAGCTACTGGGATGAGGCTTTAATGAGTAGTGGTCACCCTAACCTGAATGGAATGTCCTCAAAGAAGCCTAATCATGCTTCCACTGAGAAGGTCATTTTCTCTCCACTACCTTATAAAAAGTATAGAGACAGTGTTGTTCCTGGTAAGCAATGATGTTGAATGGTGATCCTGCAGAACCTAGCCTTCTCCAAACAACCCCCTTGCCTCTCTAGAGTTACAGGAGGCTGGGGAACCTGTGTTTCCTCTTCTTTGACTGGTCTGGGCCTGGTAAGATTCCTCCTTCTCCCAGTAAAGCCAGTTCCTAAATCTGTAGTAGAAATCACACTAAGCCCTACTATATAGCCAGTAGACCTATCTTCATGGCATCAGCACAAGTAGAACTGCATCATAATTGTTGACACTGTGAAGTACGCTACTTTAAAAAGAATGTGTTAGTTATTTAATAACCTATTTTACATCATATCTCACTTTGATTTGTATTTGTACATGTATCTCTTGGCTTAATTTCCACATGTGAAAACAGTTTTTCAATTATTTTTTCAAACAGAAACAATTTTCCTGATTAAAAGAGTATAAACTTGGCTTATTGTCATTTTTAGGTCTCTAGGTAGGATGTATCAAGAGTACATATTTCTCTTTGTTTTACTTGTTTTCTAATTATTTAAAGTATTTTTAAAAAAATACGTTTGAACATTAAAAATGCCACAAAAGGAACAAAACTATATAATCACACACCTAGACATAGGTATTGTTAACTTTACATCATGTTTGGTTGCAATAATATTAAGCTTCATATTTTACATAGCTAGGATGGCATATATTTAATTTTTTAACCTGCTTTCTAAATTTAATTTTTAGTATAATTCTTTTCCATTTTGCTAGAAAATCTTTCCATTATTTTCATTGGTTTTATAATGTGTTTTATATGCATATCATACTTTATTTTATCATGCATATGTATGTATCATATATGTATATTTACCCCCCACATATATATATACACACACACACACATACACACACACACACACACACACATATGCATTTTTTTTGAGAGGGAATCTCTCTCTGTTGCCCAGGCTGGAGTGCAGTGGCTCACTGCAACCTCTACCTGGGATTATAGGCGTGAGCCACCACGCCTGGCCAAGAAAATATTTTTGAGAGACGTCCCACGGTGTGAAAACAAACAGATTAACAAACTCTGTTTGTGAATGTGGAATGGTATGTGTAACAAAATAATTGTCTTGAACTGTCCATCCACACAGACTGTGTAATTTGGTAAGGTGTGGGCATGAAGCATTGGAGACTTAGGAAGACTGGAAGAGTGCTGAAGAAGGACTGAGCAATGCAGAGCTTCTATAATGTGAATGCAACCATGCAGCCAGGAAGCCAGCTGGAGTGCCAGGCACCACAGAAGGGCTTGCTAGACGCTTTCAGTAGCACCTTCCATACTAGGGACCTGTACCATAGTAACTAGAGTTTTCCAATTGTCTAAAGAAAGACATAGCATCTGCCTAAGAGAGTTGGCCAGTTTCCTGATATAAAGCAAAAACAAAGACAGAAAAAAGGAAGAAAGTCTACTTTACCATCAGTGGGACAGAGGATGTATATTGCCTAATCCAAAAGAACAGATGGAAATTTCATTAGTTATAGACTTCAGGTTTGCAGGTGGCAAACCTCAGTAAATGCCACCCATGACTTACCTGTAGGAAAAGAGAGTAGGGTTCTTTTTTTGCATTTCATTTTTAGTTTGACAATTTGGGAGGAGCAATTTGTTTGGCTTATATGATTCAGAGGAGGGATTAGGAAATAGAAGTCAGTACTGAGTTGGATACTGTCAAGATTCAGGACAGTCCTGGGATTGAGGGTCTTTATAATTTTTTTTTTTTCTGGGAGACAGAAGTATTAATGCAGGGCTGAGAGTTGTCATTGGCACAGTGTCAATAACCACTCCGGGAAAGACAGAAGATAGAAGAAAAGATGCAAGTGGTTGCTTAGTCACTGTGGCTGTTTGCACAGAGGTCTTGTCTGTGTCTTGTTTTGAGCTCAGTTGAGACTGTTATCAGGAATGTTAACCTTTGTTGCAGGAACCAAAAAGGACATTTAGTGACCACATGAGACCAAGGAACTTAGTCATTTCCTTTACCAGAAGGTCAAGAAAAACACATAACCTTCTTCATTTCCAAACTCATGTGCCTTTAGGAGAGACATGGAGGTGGGTAATCAGCAAGAGAGACCGAGAATGTTTCTGTTTGCTTTTTGTTTAGATTTTTCACGAGGAGACACCTAGTGTTACTTGAAGAAATATTTATATTATTAAAACATGCTAATCTAAACAAGCACACTAACCTAGCAGTGAAGACTCAGGAAGAAGACCTAATTATCCAGAGATGAAACAAATATATATGTGTGTGTATATATATGTATATGTGTGTGTATATATGTATGTGTGTGTATATATATATACACATTTAACTATATATATACACACACACACACACATTATTCTAACTTAGGTAAGGTAAAGTTTTGATGCTTTTACTTAAAGAACAGAAACCTCTCTCTCTATATATATACATATAGATAGAAGTGCATGAATTTAAATTTCCAGAAAATATACACACACACACATAAACACACTTAGCTGTTGACTGTCACGATCAATAATAACAGAGGTTGGGTGAGTGGAATGGGGATGTGATAGAGATGGTGACAATTTCATCCTAATTTCACATTCTTATTTGTTTCATATAAGCATATTTTCAGCATATATTATTTTTATCATTAAAGACTGGCTCACATTTTTGAAATTTAGAGAACATACAATCTTAAAAGTGCACATATTTTTGCATTTAGATAAAAAGTATTTCCTAACAAGTAACATAAAATGACTCATAAACAGTTTTTCTGTTTATTTTATTTAGTTTTCCAGGTATTTGTTTCCATCTAATTAAGAAGGGTAGTGGCATGGTATGATCATGTGATTTTTCCATTCTTCCTTATTCACAGGATAGCACTTAACAGTTTTTGGCCTGTTCATTCACAATGGAGCACAATTTCCAGATGGTGACTACAACAAACCACATCAAACTCAGTGGTTTGAAACAGAAAATCTATTTGCTCACAGCTTCGAGGGCCAGTGCCTGAATTCGGTGTCTCTGGGTAGAGACTGAGGAGTTGGCAGGGCCCGCGTTCCTTGGGGGGTACCAGAAGAAGCTTTCCTCATGGGTACAGCCTCTGCTAGCCGCTGGCATCCTTTATCTTGGGACTTATTCACTTCAATCTCTGTCTCCATGGATACTCGCCTTTTCTTCCTCTTTCTGTGTCAAATCTCCTTTGCCTCTTTATTATAAGGACACTCGTGATTGGATTTAAAGCCTACCTGGATAATTCAAGATAATCTCCATATCTCAAGACCTTTAACTTAGTGTCATTTGCAAAGATCCTATTTCCTTATAAAGTAATTTGTATGCAGGGATTTGTATGCAGGGATTTGAGCCTAACATCTCTGGGAGGCCACTCTTCAGCCAAGTACAGTGGCTGACCAAAGAACTAAAAGAAAGTCAACCTTGACAACAAGAGTTCAGTACTCCAAAAAGAATTCAATCACACAACCATCCCAGAGCAAGCATGATTATAACTGCAGCATATTCCCCAAAGATTATTCCTTTTGCAGAGAAGATTATAGAGAGTTCACATTTAACTATAATTTAAGAACAATAATTTTGCTGTTATTAAATATTTTACATGGATGATTATTTTTGTCTTCAATATTTGGGGAAAGAAAATGTCCATAACATAAACTAAAATGCTACCTAGTGCCATCAGCTATTAGCCTAAACTTCTAGAGTATTTTCACATAATTGTATCAAATGTGAGTACTTCTCTAATTTAAAATCAATCTCGCCCAACCTATACACCATGAAAAGAAAATTTAAAAATCCCATAATTAGAAAAATGTGCTTGACCCCCAAACAATTAGGGAATTACCACATAATTATATAATTTTCAGGCAAAATTACTTAATATATATTATAACTGATAACTGGTTTCACTCATATTTTCAAGGAGGATTTTAGGATCAGAAAGAAGTATCATTAATATTATCATTTCCAGAAAAACAAGAAATGTAAAACAAATATTACACTTATTTATACTTCTTGACTTATTTACCACAGGTCAGGAACTTGTCTTGACTTTTTTACTTAAACTTATGAATTATTAGTGGTCAACATTTAATCAATACATTGGAAGCAAATGCCAAAGGCTGATGTCAGAGTAATTAGAAATGATGTGTGCTGTAATGTTTTGAGATCCCAGGAGCAAACACATAATTGATAAATGATAGCTACCAAACATTACCAAGATGGAGCTAAAATGTCACAGATAATGAATGTTGGAGCTGAGACTGTATTATAATTATTTATATGGACTCTCTCCATGACACGTTAGTACTGAGCCATTATGTTATAAGGGAGTAGCTAAGAGTGCAGTAAGCAATACACATGTGCACCTGCTGTGGGGTTTCCAGACTCCATATGTGTTTACTCAATCTATGCCATAGGCCAGATTTGTCCTAGAGAAATTATTGGATTTTTTACAGGTGACTCTAAATTGAAAAAGAAATTAATCTAAAAAATGAGAACCATGGACAGAAGAGAAATTTATTCACATATAAAGTAACAGAAAAATCAAGAGCATCATGCCAATGAAGAGGAATAATGACTGTCTTAAAATATGTGCTAAGACTCAGTTGATTTTTGTGCTCACACAAATAAAAATAACCTGAGCCATTTTTCTTACTAGAAAGCAAATGGCATTAGTTTCATTTCTCCTTTCAATCGCTGTTTTTCTATAAGAGATATGAGATATTTTTTTACTTTCTGTTCCCTGTGCCCTGGTGCACAAGCATGAGATTAACTCATGCAGATGCCAACCTAAGCTGATGTCACACGAATAGGTTTGTGTTGAAACGAAGTCCCCAAGACTGGATTTTTCGCTTTCACTTGTTTTGCTACCTGTGTTTTCAGGATTGTGCTTGTTCCTAGGTTTTGTGCATAGCAGACTCCTAAGTGATAGGGAGAGATATATCTGTGAATCCAGCCAATGACTGCAGTTCAGGGGGCTGGAAACCCTCCAAGTCATGAAGCTGGCCACGTGATTGTGTGGTTAGGAAAAGACGTGACGCACATGGTACGGAGTGAGGCTGAGAAAAACAACACAGGTTGTGTTGTGTGTCTGAACCCAGCCATTTATATTCAGTGTGTATAAAGACCACTTACAAATAGGAGCTGGTTGATTTGGGCATCTGAATTTATCCACAATTTCAGTGAGTGCTTTACTCTTAGAAGTAGAAAAAGTACGTGTCAGTGGACTGGATTTTCATGCCTTATATGGGTGAAGTATTTTTTTCCATCTTCACCCTTTTTTCCAAAGGGTTGATCTGAGCAGTAAATAATAGTTGTTGAATATAACAGCCATTTTTTTTTTTGATTCACAGATATTTGGAAACAATAGTACATACCTACAATAGTAGCTGACTAACTTTACTAATGAGACTGTACATCATTAGTTTGGTTATCAAGTGAAATCAAATGTGCTCCATTATAAATAGTGCATAAAGAAGGGAGTGAATAGTTGACCCAGTTATTGGAATAAGTAGATAAATCAGTCATTAAATTAATTATGAATTTTTGATGGCTGGCTAGGAGGCAGAAATGTTTAATTATGAATGGTAGTAGAAATCCCTATGGGAAAAAAATCACATTTAAGAGATAGCGATCTTTACAAAACTATGTTCTGAAACACATTTTTACCAATTCAAGGTTTTACAACCCTGTTTTAGAACTGTTTGAACTGTTTTGATATCTTGGGTAGCCTGGAAAAGCCTTGGAAATTTACCAGATAACTTAAGTTGTGAAGAAAAAATAGTCAGAGTCTCTCTCTCTCTCTCTCTCTCTCTCTCTCTCTCTCTCTCTCTCTCTCCTCTCTCTCTCCCCTTTCTTTCTCTCTCTCCTACTCCTCCCCCTCTCTTTCTTCCTATTCTTATTTCTTTCTCTTTCCCTCTCTCTCTCTTCTTCTTCCCTGTCCCTTGCTCCCCCATATCTTGCTCTTGTTCTACCTCTTCACAAGGAAGTGTAAAGCAAAACAGATGAAAACAAAAACAATGAACAACATTTATATTGTCCATCTTTACCTATGTTACTTTGTATATGGCACTCATGGCCATAAGGGGATAAATTTTCAGGGAAAATCTGTGAGACTGACAAATTTTGAGTCTTTATTGGTCAAATCTAATAAGCTCTTAATGTCGGCATCAAGTAAGTCAAAGATAGCTACAATTATAAATATGAAGTAATGTAATCATTTCTGTTCCTTTCATCAGCAACAATAAGTAGCCTCAATCAAGAGTCATGACCATAGCACATGTTCCATTTGCTACATTAACTTCATCATGAAACAGTTGGACGAATTGTTACAACATCATAGGCTATAATTAAGGATGCAAATGCTGTCTTCTGGTTTTGATAATACTGGGCAAATTAAACTACTGAATACCAATGTCAAGAGTGGAAGGCAGTTTATAAGGGACATAGAAACCAAATTGGGAACAGGTTCAAATCATTAGACGTTTCATGCTGTTTGGGGAGTAAACGTAAACTTGTTCATGGGAAGAAAAATTCAATGAGTCTTATAGTAGTTAATAAAGTAATTAAACTATATGGTCTCCTAGTATAGCAAATAAAACACTCAGGAACATCCTTTTTGATTGTCTTAAATGTCATATAAAAACATAGGTAAGCAATTCATACATTTTGCATGGATAAAATTTGTCAGGGACAGCAATTAACTTAAACATAACTTAAACATAAGTGTATGAGAGTTTTTTGTTTTAGGAAATTTTGGTACTATTTACAATCTTTACCTAAAATTCTAGTACTAACTTAATGATATCTATAATGAAACATAATCCATTGAAAAATAAAAGGGAAATTTCAAGTATATTACGCTTGTTAACTATCATTTCACCTAAGTAAAGTAAGTGTAGACTCACTTGTCACTATACTCTAGACACAAAGGGATTGTCTTAGGTCATTCAGCCTGCTATAATGAAATACCATTAACTGGGTGGCTTGAAACAGCAAACATTAATTTTTCACAGTTCTGAAAGCAGGGAAGTTCAAGATGAAGGCATCTGCAGATCAGTGTCTGCTGAGAGCTGATTTTCTGGTTCATTGGCAGCTCTCTTTTCTCTGTGTCTCGACATGGCAGAATGAAAAAATCTGTCAGGCCTTTTACAAGGGCACTAATCTCATTCATAAGGGCTCCACCCTCAGGAGCTGATCACCCTGAAGGCCCCATTTCCTAATATTAATGTCTCAGGTTTTAGGATTTCAACATAGGACTTTGGGAGGTACACAAACATTCAGATCATAGCACAAGTAAAACAGTTTTTCCTAATAACAACAATAATTGTATTAGTAAACTCTCCAGAGGTTAATGGTGTGGAGTGACATTGCACGTATTACCTCCAATCCCCTGAGGAATCCTATGAAATTTTCATTATGAGGTCATCAATAATTTTCTTTTTATATATGATAATGGTATCTTTGTTACATATCTTTTTTAAAAAAAGAATTTATCAACTTTAGAGATAAATACTAATGTATTTACAGATAAAATCTTTATATGTTACAAGTAAGAAAACTAAAGCTTAGAGAGAAAAGGCAAAACTTTTAAAATCAAACAACTATGCATCAGTGACATGATTCAACATGGTTTACTCTAAATCCCTACACTATCATATTTGCACTGCTCCATGCAATGTTCTATGAGGAATTTATTTACAATATTTGTCTACTCTCAGGAGATTTTCTTTAAAGCCTATTTCTTGGTCAAATTAACTTCATCATTAGCATGGATTATATATACAATGATTCCATACTCAAACTGCATTCCTTGTAAAAATAATTGTTGAATGCCAGAATCAGGGAGGAAGAAGAGAAACGCACATAGAACTTGAGGAAAGTTTAGGTGTTTTACTGATCTAAAGATTTCATGGCAGGTTGGGTGTGGTGGCTCACACTTGTAGTCCCAGAACTTTGGGAGGCTGAGGCAGGTAGATCTCTTGAGGTCAGGAGTTTAAGACCAGCCTGGCCAACATGGGGAAACCCAGTCTCTATTAAAAATAGATAAAAGTTGCCAGGCATGGTGGTGTGCACATGTAGTCCCAGCTACCCAGGAAGCTGAGGCATGAGAATCCCTTAAACCTGGGAGGTAGAGGTTGCAGTGAGCCAAGAGCATGCCACTGCACTCCACCCTGGGCAACACAGCCAGACTCCATCTCAAAATTAAAATTTAAATTTAAAAAAAATTTCACGGTAGCAGCTAGCACATAGTATCTTCCAGGCACTATTCTAACACTTTACATATATAACTTTAACAAGACCCTATAAATTTGCACTATCAATACTCCAATTTAATAGATGAGAAAATAGAGACAGAAGTTGAATAGTTGAACAAGACCCTAAGTTGGCCGGCAAGTGGTGGAGCCAGGAGTCCAGAGTTTGCATTCTTAAAAACTAACTATTTCTCTATGATTCCTAATGCCATAAAGGGTAGTCCTTAACTTAGATCAGGATCCCTCTACCTCATGTTCAGCCATTCTTCCCCACTCACCCTTTATGTTAGCGATATGTTTATGTTGGGGAATTCCTGGGACAACACAGACCTGGAGCACTGTATACCATCTTATCGCCATTTTCCTCTTTTGTCAACTGGAACACTTATTAGATTATAAACATTTTAAGTAAGATCAACCAGTGTTCTTAAACTCTTTCTTAAAATAGTGATGGGATAGAGCTAGTTCACACCAGCTCAGAGGGACTATTGATAAATTGTCAAGAATTTTGAAAACATTTTGCATTATTAAAAAGTCAATTACAGAAACATAAAATTAAATAAATTATACTAAAATCAAAGGTCATGAATACTCAAGACATTACTTTCTAATCATTGGGCATACATTAGCAGGTATGCTCTTGAGATTGGAGACTGCTTACGCCTGTGGCCTCTGTAGGATGGAAATCCTACCAAATAGTGTACTCATAGGAGCCTTTTCTCACCTCTACATGTGGCGTAGCTTCGTGGGTCACTTAAAGCAGTCATGACTGGAGTATTTTACCAGATGCAAAGGTTAAAAACAAGGGCTTCATTTATTGCTCTGTAGATTGTTTTGTAGATTGTCCGGACTTTAAAAAGTGAAAGAGAAAATATTAGTAATTATTGATAAATACTAATAAATTGTGTCATGTCTTTAGCCATTACACTGCAGATAGCTCAAAAATGTGAGAAAATATTATTTCAGTGTTGAAAATTATTATCTGATTCGACAAAGAAGTTGTTCACATCTTTGACAAGGGAGGGAACTTTTGACATCCATCTGCCTTGTTGCACCTTCACCATACTCTTTAGCATAAGGAAAACCTTCATGGCAGACTTGCACTCATTCATTGACGACACTAGTGACTTATTTGCTGAATCAGATAGTAATCAAGTCTTTATTTGTAGTCTGATTTTAACAAATAATGATACAATTTTACCACAGATTGGTTACATAGGCAAGAGTTTAGCCAAAATCAATGAAAGCTTTCATTTAAAATAAATTGGCTGTAAGAATTTACAGTAAAAGGTATGATACATTTTAGAGTAATTTGTAAATTCAGTGCTATGCATTCTTAATATCAGTAAACATTTTTTTTAACACACTAGTGTGGGTATACACACACACACACACACACTCGTTTTTTTCTAGAGAACCAGTTGTTAAACATTTACTAACACTAACATTTACTAAAAACTTTTATTGCCTGTGACAAGGGAGAATTCCCATTCGAATAGATTCTGTGAATTTCTGTGTGTGTGTGTGTGTGTGTGTGTGTGTGTGTCTGTGTGTGTGTGTCTGTGTGTGTGCCTGTGTGTGTGTGTGTGGTTTTTTGCATGTATGTAGCTTGTTTATTTATGCCACAAATATAATTCAATTTACTAACTGGATTTAGCTCTGCTAAGAACAATAAGGATATCAGGAAAAACACTTTCATTTACTGTTAAGAGATATGAGCAATCCCTATATGATCATCAGTGTAGATTACCAAAACTCTTGTTCTTCAACCACATTCACAGAAAGAACAATGTTGGCTCCAGGACTAAAATCTCTTAGTGTATACTCCTAGCACAGGTAATAGCTGGACATTGCTTAGTCACTGCATTTAATAGATACCAAACTAAAAAAAAAAAAAAGAAACTCTCTGTCTCAATGTTATCACCCAATGAAAGAATCATTGTTTTGTCAGTCCAAGAAAGGAGAGAAAACCCTAATTTGACATTTTCTACCACAGCTCAATTACACAAAAGTGCCAAGAATTATATTCTGCCTTTGGCCTTTCCCTGGAGTGAGACTGCCTGTTGCTCATTGCTGCCTGTGTCAGACTCTGACTTCTCTATCATTCTCTTAAACAAACAAGCAAAAAGTATATAAATAAATATTCTGAATTTTTGTATTTTGTATTTACCACTCTGTGCTCCTCTTTGCTACTGTTCTCTGTTGCATTCTTGGCTGGTTTTTTTTTTTTTTTTTTTTTCAGTTGCTGCGAAATTGGCAGGTGTCTCTTAGACTTCTTCTCTGTTGTACTTACACATTTTCTATCATCCTAAACAATTTAAGACCCACATTCATGACCCATTCACCATCTTCAGAAACTTTAATTTTGTTACCAGAGATAACTCCAGTAATCTATTTTACTCAATTTCTATAACCTCTCCAATATACCCACACTACGACCTCCTACTCTCTTGTTCTTGCCATCCCCCAAAATAGTAAATCCATACAATCCACTCTCTGTTCACAACCTCCTCTATTCCAGATCACTTGATAATTTATTCCCAACATACTAGCTTTTTAAGTTTTGTGAGTACCAGTCTATCAACCCTCCATTTAACCTTATATAGCCATCTCCTGCCATATCTACTTACAGCTCCAAATTCAGAAATTTAATCCTGTCTTGCCACTATCTCAGCCTTTCCTGTCTCATTGCCTTTCTGACACATCTGTCAATATTCATGCCCTGGAGGATTCCAGTGGTCAGTGAACTACATGCTGGTACCTGGAATGCTGAGCAAAGCTGATGAAAATTTCATGCTCATGAAAATACAGCCACCGTAAACTCATGGGCACCAGCATGAGAAGATACTGCACACTGGTTTACGAGCCTATTGTGTTTCTGGGCCAGAGCTTGCATTTGTCCTTAAATATCTTCCCTCTCAGAGTGAGAGATTATTCTCACTTAAGGTGAACTATCACTAAAAACCACAAGACTTGGCTTTCTTCATGAGTCAGTGTGTCTATGAGATGGAGTGCCCCAAGAGAGAAAAAACTTGGCTCTTTGCAGGAACTGGTAGAGCAGAGGTACCATCCACCTTCAGGATTGTTTCCACCTAGCTATGCATGCCTGACATAATCTGCAGACAAGTGGGGTCTGTCCATGGTGGATTAGTAAGCAAGTGAGAGTAACATTTAGAAATGCTTACAGCAACTTGACATTGCTGAGATACATTTATTCTTTTTACAAAGTTACCTTTCTATGTTGGATCAAAAAAATTATTTCCTCATTGATAGTTGGAGAAGCATTATTAATTATTACATAAAAGATAAAGGCACCTGTATATAAATGAAGTTGTTTTTATTTTGACTGAATATGTATTTTAGATATAATTTTCTCACTTTGACCTCCTTCCTTTTCTCCACAAATATATTTCAATTGCAATATCTTCAATTCTCCATTCCAACTTATATCCACAGTTATCCTTAGGATATCATCTGATTTTCTATTGACAGACAAGAGGAGTCACCTACATGGAGTTCCCATTTCATATCCCCAGTAACAGACATACATGTGCTTTGGAACCAATCTCATTTCAGATATGCCTTCCTCAATGGAAGAGTTTTCCCTTCCCTGTGCTTTGGAATTGACCCCACCTGGCTTCTCTGGGTCTGTGTGTTTGGTTATACCCCACATTAATCCCTGTGTGCCTGCATTCCACTTCAGTATGTGTCTGACTTCTTCTCTTTGGCTTAGTCACATAATCGTGCCACTTCAGTGAAACCGTCTTTCTGAGATGACTTTTGATTCTTTGGAACAATTATTCCAGCAGAAAAATTGTAGCTTTTTTATTTTGCTAGACCTTCCCATAGAACTGCTCATTTACCCTTGACCTCTGGAAGTTCTTTCCCCCACTTGGAGCTCCTGAGGATATCTTTCTGTTGTGCTTTTCTGGCTGGTCTCTGACCACTTGTTCTTCACGCCCTCTGCAGGTTGCTCTTGCAGAACTCATTCCTAATCTCATGGATCCTGAGCATTGTGACATAAGCACAGGACACCTGACAGTGGCCTTCCTTTACCTTTAAAACTACTTGCAAATTGCTTAACATGACTCTCCAACCTTATCTTACAACGCTGACTTTAAATTCTGTTTTATTCAATTTTGTTTTTCTTTGAACATCCATGCCATCACACTGGCCTAAAAAAATGCCTTTTCCAAATCTTCTTTGGTGCTCTTCCAAATTCCATCTAAGAAAATACTTCTGATGCAAAGCTTTCCAGAAGCTTTCTCCTCTGAGTTAACAACCTTTACTACGGGTTCACATAATCGACTTCACCTTCCATACAAGAAACTTAGTACATCACTTTTTAAAGGAATTGCTTATTTAATTTTGTTTTCTCTCTAGGCTACAAATGCCATTACAGAGGGTTGTGTCTCTCTTAACATCTTTGGTATCTACAAGAACTAGCACAGTACCTGGAAGATAATATGGTGAATGAATACCTGCTAAATGAAAATGCCTTCATATTTCAGAATCAAACTGAGATGTGCATTCTAGAGTGAACGAGGGGCTAGGATCTTAGAGCTGAAATTAGTCAGTGGAATTTTATAATAGAAGGTATATAAATCTTGTTCCTTCTGTAACTAAATATTTACACTATTTTTCAACATTCTTAATATATTTCTTTCATCACATCTGACTTAGCCATTACATAAACCCAGAGCCTCTGGATGTTATCTTCACATTGTTGAAGAAGAGCAAAATGTGTACAAACTATACCACAATATATTCCCAAAACTGTCTCATTTGCATGAAAAAGGATGGCCTAGAATTTAATGCTTTTGCTTTCAGAAAAGACAGTCTCCTGTAATTTAGGAAGAATTCAGGAATATGTTTTCTTAGCAAGCACACACACACACACACACACACACACTTACACAGGTCTAGTTGCTGCCCACAAATAAATTCGGAAGGCAATTGTAATCCATGGTTCAGCTCCTTTAGTTGGTAAACCTAAAATGAAGAATAGGACGTTTACCTAAACCAGATGTAAAATACAATATGTAGATAGCAATGACCTGTAATGACCTGTAATATTTCACAGCTGGCTGCATCCATTACATGCCAAATGCCTCCCCGAAGCCAGCACACAGGTTTACTCCGGCTTTGCTGACAGCCTGGGGATCACCAGAAGCCGAGGGGCAAATGTGGTATTTGTCACCTTCACAGCTGTTTGCTTCCTCTCCATGACTTGGTAAATTTGCTCAGTAAGGAAAAGGCAGAGGCAGAAACCTTCCTTGTAGATGAGAACAGGCCTTAGTGCTTTTCCCCAACCTGCCTTCTCTCACAGCTGACATTTTCCAAAAGAAGATAATCCAGGAAGAAGATAAATACCATGTTATTCACAATGTTGAGCAAAGCTATCCACTGGCAGATTGGACTAATATTCTTTAAACTCTCAATCTGAGACTGCCCAGGAGAATTAAATATGTCACCCACCCTGCTGTTCCTCCTACCCCACTGCACACAATTCAAATAATGTTCACATACAGGTCACATCTAAATGCATGATTATTGACATGGTTTGGCATGTGTCCCCCCCCACCCAATTTCTTGTCCAATTGTAATGTTCAATGTTGGAGGAGGGACCTGGTGGGAGGTGACTGAATCCTGGGGGCGGACTTACCCCTTGCTGTTCTCTGACAGAGTTATCAGGAGATATGGCTGTTTGAAAGTGTGTGTCACCTCCCTGCTCTCTCTCTTCCAACTACCAGCCAGGCCATGTAAGACGTGCTTGCTTCCCCTTCGCTTTCTGCTATGATTGTAAGTTTCCTGAGGCCTCCACAGAAGTAGAAGCCTATACAGGCTGCAGAACCATGAGCCAATTAAACCTCTTTTGTTTTTAAATTACTCAATATTGGGTGTGTCTTCACAGCAGTGTGAGAATGGACGAATACAGTTATCTTTATCAACTACTCTTCCCCTCCGAATATACTTATAAAATTCTTTTGTAATGAGCTGATTTTTCCCTATTGCTGTTTGTACTCATTTTTCCATACAGCCATGCAGAAATTAGCTTGGGTTAGAAATGGAGTTCCTGTCCTATCTGGAAGTCTCCCAAGAAATTTGTTACATAACACAGAAACTGTTTTAAGCTATGTGGTATCGTTATGCCTCTCCCACTTCAAATGCTTACTAACTCTGAGAGCATCTTATAATTATGTTTTTAATTTGTGTAACTACTTCATTATTTTTGCATCATTAAGAATACAAATTTCTTGAGAAACAATGTCTATTTTGCTTAATTTACTTACAGTGTGTTGGGCTGCCAACACAAAATATATGCTGAATAACTATTTTTATGTTAATGGATAAATTTAAGAACAATTGCATCTTTTAAGAAAGTATTTCCAATTTATTTTCATTGGAAATGCTGACGTGTTCAGAAGTAGAAAAAAATAATCTCCAAAATATCCCTGTTTTCTGATTATTGAGAGAGGCAGAAAAAATGGCAATTTTCTTTTTTTTTTTTTTTTTTTTAGACAGAATCTCACTCTGTTGCCCAGGCTAGCGTGTAGTGGTGCCATCTCCGCTCACTGCAAGCTCCGCCTCCCAGGTTCACGCCATTCTCCTGCCTCAGCCTCCCGAGTAGCTGGGACTACAGGTGCCCGCCACCATGCCCGGCTAATTTTTTGTATGAGACAGGGTTTCACCGTGTTAGCCAGAATGGTCTCCATCTCCTGACCTCATGACCCGCCCACCTCCGCCTCCCAAAGTGCTGGGATTACAGGCATGAGCCACCGCACCTGGCAGAAAATGATAATCTTGTTCAAGACCTGAATGCATCTAAATGTTGCCTCATAAGTTAGTGTTACTGAAAGATCAAATGAATATGTCCTGGAAGTCCTATCAAAACAAAAGGTGAGCTAAACAACAAACAAGCAAGGTGTTGTTCTTAACACATTTGCATAATGAGGGATTTGAATTAACCTTGGTTTGTCACTTTATCTGAAAAGTAAAAGCAGAAAGAGAGAGGGTGGAGGGAGAGACAGAGAGGCAGAGAGAAAGAGGGAGGAAGGGAGTGGGGGAGAGAGAGACAGAGTGAGAGAGAGAGAAAGCTCTCAGAGGACAGAGGACAGCATTGTCTACCTTCATGGTGAGGATACTGTCTTGCAGTTTTCTGAGCTACATGAAAATGAAGCACCAGCCCTGCCTATCCCTGGAGAGGTTGGCCAAGGGGAATCAGTGTGCTGCATAGGGTCTGATGAGGAGCCTGGACAGGGTCAGCCCCAGGTAGTGGAGTTGGGACTTGCAGCTGCTTGAGGCCTTGGCCTTTGGCCTAAAGAAACAAGACTCTGCCAGAGGACTCTGGGCTTTCTCCCTCTCTAAATAAAATTGACCAATTTCAAATTCCATGCCAAATGTCACTCTCTCTCACCTAATCTGATTATATTTTTACCCCCAAATCTTCCCGATTTGTCTGTGCATCTTTCTACAAATTCTCCTAAGTAATTTTTTTCTTTTTGCTCTTGTCTTGGTTTCCTCAATCATTTTGCCAGTCTGTTGTCTCACCAACAGGTTATTTTAAATTTGCTTCTTTTAATTGTTTACATAATGAAGTGTCAGCTATTATTAATAGGTATGGGACCCAAAGCCTCTCCTTCCTGTATAATAGTTCTAACAAAAGGCCTGCCTTTGACCGTGCACCCTTGGCAGTCTTCTTGTCCTTCCACCGTAAGAGGCTAGTCCCTGTTGGTGAAGTTCCCTTCAACCATCCCCCTCCTGAATGGAGCATCTCCCACATAGTTCTTATTTATGGAGATCTTTCTGTATATATCCCTCTCTTAAAGAGTATGTGTACTCTCTTTTGTTCTTTGGTTCTACCTCAATGTCTTAAAATATCTATATTCTGTGAACTCACTTGTTTAATTCACTTTAGGAAATACTTGTCCACGACTCTTGTAGGAGTCTATAGAAAATGGTAACTTTTGGGGCAATTTTGGGAGAGTCCATAAAATAGTATCTAGTTTTTGATTATACACGAATATAGTTTGGAAACAGTACAGAGGGAGATCCTAGATAAATCTTCATTGTGGGTTTTTCTTTTCTTTTTTTACAGTCAAGGTGTCACCTATGTTGCTTCACCTATGGAGCTCCAGCTCCAGTTGAACTCCTGGGCTCAAGCAGTCCTCCTGCTTCAGTCTCCTGAATAGGTGGGACTACTGACACGTGTCACCACACTGGCTTATGTGATAATTTTAATTGTTTTGTAATTATTGATTTGCATTTACCTTAATAATAACCTGTGGCATAGATAATGTTAATAAGAAACTCTTTCCCAAAAGACAGATTTGAATCATTTCCTGACATATGACCATACTCACAACTTTATCACAAGACCAGAAAAATAAAAATAATAAAATAGAATTCTAAAATACAATTTGCAAAAGTGATAAATTATGACTCTTAAATATATATACACACACACATACATATACATATACACACATGCACACACACACACATATATACACACACAAAGCAGAGAGATTTTAACTCTATATTAAGGAAGGAATCAGAAAAATGTTATAATAGGTTCAAAGAAGAAGTCTTTATATATGTAAATATAGCCATATGTATATATAAATATAGCCATATATAGGTACATATATATATTGCATTTCCTCATCTCTCCTCTCTCTGTTTCTGTGTCTCTCTCTCTATATACATATACATATATATACATATGTATGTACATACATGTATGTATACATACAGCTATGTGTATATGTATATAAATATATGTGTATGTGTATATATGTATATGTATATATGTATGTATATATATGTATCTATATATAGAGAGAGAGAGAGACAGAGAGAGGAGAAATGAGGAAATGCAATTTTAGGTAGACTCACAACTGCCTTTTTTGGCATAGGAGTAAGGGAGGATGAGGTGGCAGGATACCTGAATGGGAAGTTAATGGACCTCCAGAAAACAGAATTAATTTGCAGATCTATGGGCAAGAATTCTTTCTCACTGCTAGCAATTATTTACAACTTACAAAAGTATAATAGTTCAAAGGTGTTAAAGGGCAACGTGAAAGTGTGTGTTCTAAACAATGTATGATTTTCCACTGGAGACACCCAGTAATGTTTTTGGCTTATCCCAAATTTCCTTACAAGAATAAGAATATTATATTAATAGACACGTTTCTGAGCTCAAAGAATTTTACAGCTTTAACTGAACTATATTGAAAAATGTTCCTGGTAATTACTCAACAACTGAATCTTATCATATTGGATCTAATGAATGAATAACAACTGAATGAATATACATAAGTAAATGTACAAAGCTATCATGCCTCAAAAAGAAGGTGGAGCCATATAAAATATACATCTTATTTTTGTTTATGGTAGTGGGAACACATGCTCGCACTCCTAGGCACACAGCCTGCAAGGCACACCTGCTACTATACAAAGCTATGGAGCTATGCTATGTAACTCTGAGGGTGTACACTCCCTTGAAAGGTACCCCAGATTCTCTTGGGGGAGGACAGATATTTTTCCTCACTACTGTAGTTCCACACACACATTGAGAATAACTGCCATGTTTCTCCAGCATCAGTGATGAAATGGGATTATGCCCTTGTCACTATCACTTTCAGTAGAAGGAATAGCCTGAGAATCGTGTGCAAGAAAAACATTTCACAAAAAAATAGAAACAGACATTTAAAAATCCAATTTCATTATCAATTATCCCAACACTTCATGATAATATTTATAGTACAGCATGTTTTATGTTTATTTTTTGACAGGAAACAATTCTGGATATTGGTGGGCTATGATGTGATGTTTCAAAGGTATACTTAGTATAATGATGAAGTCAAGATGATTACCACCTTCGTCGCTTTAAACATTTATTACTTCTTTGTGGTTACAACATTCAAAATCTTCTCTTCTAGCCATTTTGAAATATGCATTATTCATTGTTATTTGCTATGGTCACCTTACCTTGTAATAGAATACCAGAATTTATTTTTCCTGTCTAACTGTAACTGTGTATCCATTAACCAACTTCTCCCAGTTCCCCCAGCCTCCCATCCCCAGCCTATGGTAACCACCATGCTACTATTTCTATGAAATCAACATTTTTTTAGATTTCACATATAACTAAGATCACGTGGTATTTGTCTGTGCCTGGTTTATTTCGCTTAACATAGTTGCCCTCAAGGTTCATTCATGTTGTTGTAATGACAGGATTCCCTCCTGTTTTATGGCTGGATAGTATTCTAGTGTGTGTGTGTGTGTGTGTGTGGTGTGTGTATGTGTGTGTGTGTGTGTATAATTTTTTTATTCATTTATCTGTAGATAGGCATTTAGCTTGATTCCATATCTTGACTACTGTAAATAGCACTGTAATAAACATGAGTGTACAGGTATCTCTTTGACACACTGATTTCTTTTCCTATGGATATATAACCAGTAATGGGATTGCTACAAAGGCTCAAAGAACTAACGTTATGAAAAGGGCAATCTTTTTTAAAAGAAAAAATATGTAGAGGGCCAGGCACGGTGGCTCATGCCTGTAATCCCAGCACTCTGGGAGGCCGAGGTGGGCTGATCACCTGACATCAGGAGTTCAAGACCAGCCTTGCCAACATGGTAAAACCCCATATCTACTAAAAGATAAAAATTAAAAAATATTACCAGGCATGGTGGCAGGTGCCTGTAATCCCAGCTACTTGGGATGCTGATGAAAGGGATTCACTTGTACCTGGGAGACGGAGGTTGCAGTAAGCCAAGATCGCCCCATTGCACTCCAGCCTAGGCAACAGAGTGAGACTCAGTCTCAAAAAAAAATGATGTAAGAAAAACTGAATATACATATGTAGAAGAATTTAACTAGGCCCCTAGCTCTCATCATATACAAAAATTAACCTAAATGATTAAAGACATATCTGTAAGGTCAGAAATTTTGAAACTACTAAAAGAAAACAGGGGAATGCTTCATGAAATTGGACAGGGCAAAGATTTTTGAGTAGGATCTCAGAAGCACAGTCAACAAAATAAAAAAAAAAAAAAAACTAAACAAAGAAAAAGCTTTATATCAAACCAGAAAGCTTCTGCACAGAAACGAAAACAATCAATACAAGGAATGAAATGAAGAGACAACCTATGGAATGAGAGAAAGCATTTGCAAACTATGCATTTGCACGGGTTACTATCCAGAATATACAGAAACACAAATAACTCAAAAATAAAGCAACAACTTCAAAAATCAGATTTAAAATGAACAAAATACCTAAATAGACGTTTCAAAAAAGACAAACGGCCACATGTATATGAGGCATATTCAACGTTACTAATCATCAGATAAATGGAATTCAAAATCACAGTGAAAAACAACCTCACATTTGTTAGAATAATTATTACCAAAAAGACAAAAAGTAACAAATGTTGATGAGGATATGAGTAAAAGGGAAATTTTATACACCGTTGGTGGGAATATAAATTAGTAAAGTCATTACACAAATTGGGATGGAGGTTCCTCGAAGGCAGAACACTTTTAAGATATTGGAGCAGAGTGGAAGCAACATGTATAAGAAATTTGCTCAACTTCATTAATAAACATTTAAATCAACATGGGATGCCATTATTTCTCTATCAAGTTGGCAGCATTTCTTGTGTGTTTATATGTATGTGTTTTAAATTATTTTGATGAAAATATATAGTGTTTCTAAAAGGATAACAGTCATTTACAGATACACGTTAGGGAATTATAAATTATTCTGATCCAAATCTTTGAATTATTTTCCCCCTAAAAAATTAATTAATTCCTTAATTTCAATTTTAGGAATAGCCAAGAAGGACATCATCAGGGATATAAAAACTTCATATATCAGAATATACTTTGCAAAACTATTTATAGTAGAGAAAAAAGTCTGACAATATTCCATAGGATAAAAGAGCCTATAAAAATCATGTGTTTATAAAATATTTATGATATATTAAAAGCTATGGGAGATGTTCATGATACAATGTTAAGAGAAAAAAAAATCAGTTTCGCAGTATGGTTCAAAAATCATATTACCCCAAAGTTGAGAACAACAGTTCCTGAATTCCACTCGCCATATGGGTTAAGGTTGGTATGTCCAATGAGAAGCTCTTACACCCAATGTGGAAGATGGAGAAGAAGAGACTCATTTTACAGAGACACTTGCAAGAAGATGGGACAGGCCTAAATCTTAAAGCAGCCCAGCTGAGTTTCTTGACAATGCTATGTATGAGTGCTTTGGCCTGAGCTGGTGAACTGTCCAGGGTGGTTTAAGGCCAGCTCTGCAGAGTCACCTACTTTGGTGATGACCTCCTGACCTGCAGTTCTGCAGCCCTTCCAGTTGTTGTACAAATTTTTAAGTCCCTTCTTTAAAATCATTCATTCCTTGTACACAAAGAGTGGCCTCTATTTTACTGTTCAAACCCTGATGATATCAGGATTGCAAATATAATCATACTAAAACACAGACATTCAATAAAAATGTACCTTCTACATTCTCTTAGATGCTTTATCATTTATTATAACCCAGATACGTTTCAGGGCACATTTACACTTTTCAAGGACTATTTCTTCAGGGTTTTTAAAATTTTATTCAAAATTTCTTTCCATCCAGACATTCTGTCCATACTAATTTTAACAACCTCCTAAACTGGGTTAAAATAGTCTGTGATGGGTGATTTTGTCCAACTTTTACATTTAAATCCTGTTTTTTTCCTATGATAGATAAAAGCACGGAAGATGGAGGCACACTGCCTTCGCAGCAGCAGGAAAGGGGTCTCTGCTCATCGTTCATGCTGGCATTCACATCTGTGGTGAAATGCCGTGTTGGTGAGTGTGCAGGGAAATATCCACTCTCCTACAGAGTGGGTGAGAGCTTGAATTGTGGAAAACTTGCAGGCAATGTGGTAATATCTCTAAATTATAAATGCAAATGCCATGCCCTTTGCCTCAGCAATTCCACTTCTAGAAATTTATCCTACAGCTACACTCACATATGAGCAGAATGTTATATGAACAAAAATACCCCATTCATCATTTTTTGTAAAATAAATATATTAGAAAAATCTAAAAATACATCATTATGGGACAGTGAAAATTGGACTTTATTACAGCAAAATATCAAGTAGCCTAAAATGTGTTTGTTTTCAGATGTATGCATATATAATTGCATATGAGTGTGTGTGTGTGTGTGTGTGTGTGTGTGTGGCATGCCGTACATTAACTCTGGAAGAAACATAAATAACATACAACTCCGAATGTCTCTGGGGAGCTGGGGGACAGACTCAGAAGAATAATTTAGTGTAGGACCTTTTTATCTTTTGATTTTTATGCTACACAAGTTTGCATAAATTAGTTTAAAATTAGTTTAACATTTTAAAGTTAAGAATGAATTTCCTCCCCCATGTTTTCCTCATGGAAGGGTCTCCTGGTCATAAGAAAAAAATAGTCATTTGGCTTTTGATTACCCAGTCCTTCTGTCATTCATTTTCCTAAACTTTTAGCATGTGATGGCTTGTCTGGGACAGTCTCAGTTGGCCTTCCTCGTGCCTGGCTGATCCGTACCCATTTCCCGTCAAGTGTCCTGGTGTGAATGAGAGATTGCACAATACTCTTGAGAGAATACAGGTTATTCTTTGTGCATATTAAGGGGATATGGACTTGATTGGGCGAGCACAACTAGAAGTAGAAGAAGGTACACGAGTCTCCTGACATCTTCATTTTGATGAAGCTGAAATAAGCTGCGTTGCCTTCCTGGCCCACATATCTTTTTTAATAAACCAGTTGGTGTAGTTTGAGGATCCTCAGACTTCTGTAAAGAAACAGAAAGTGAACACTTCAGGCAGTAGAGGGTGCGAGGTCAGTTCCCCCATGCCAGCAGCATCACAACATCGATAGAAAATGTGTAATCAATGTGCAGGGCTTTGTCCCAATAACACTTCTTTTATTTCTTTATTGTTTTATAAACACAGGCAGAGAGACAGACTTGGCTGAAAGTTTCCCAACCTTTGCGCACTTGTTACTCTTCCTAGCTGTAAATGAAGTAGATAAATAAATTTGGAAAGGATAAATTTGGAGCATTCCTCCAAGGAACACTGACTGTTTTGATCTAGCTTCCCTGCCTCACAGCTCCCAGCCCTCATTCTCTAGGGAGAGGCACCAGTGAGAAGATGCTCATCGTGAAGTTTCCACAGAAAAGATATTTGGTCCCAAAATGAGACTAACAAATTCCTAGGGTTAAATACATTACTTCTTAGCAAATTACTGTTAGAAAGAATGCTCAAGGTTACCTATAGAAATGTCTGAATTCTTAATTCGACTTCTTCAAGTTTAATTTTTGTGGAATCATTATAGCTGCTAGGGAGCACACCTGACCCAATTTCCCCAAGTTCTGCAGTTGCTGAATCAGCATCCAACACCAGGCTCCCTTGTTAGTGAGCAACCAAAAGAAGACAGGGGCTCTTTTTGCTCAACCTTTGTGTGGCTATGTGTCCCTGTTTTATTTCCTTTAGATATAAATTCTGTTAACTAGTTCTTGCTTTTTGTAATTCTGTATGTCTCTACACCATTAGTGACCTGTGGATCTATTTTGCCTTTAATCATCTATTTCTTCTTGGCTTATCTTTTGAAAGAAAAATCCATATACCACCTCTGAATAGAGCTGTTTTGTTTGAGGAATTCAGGTCATTCTTTTTAAGCCTTATTAAGCATCCTATGACAGGTTTAGCTAGCACAAGGTGTTACAGCCACTATGAAGACCCAGAATCTTCAAGATCCCTGAAGGCCAGCCACATAGATAGGGCATAATCAAAGGCAGAATTCTAACTTCTCACAAATAAAAAGGAAAACACAATTTCATGGGTCTATTATTCTCCTCTTGTCATTCTGCTTTCAGGCAAACTGGCCTGCCCTAAACTATCCTATGGGAATTTAAAAGGAAGAAGTCCATCACTTCAAATACCTCGTTACCTGATGTCATAATATAGCCCTCAAGTAAAGTGTTCTTATGAGAGCTTCCCTTTTTCTTCTACTACAGTAACACAGGAAAATGAATGGTAGCCATGTATATTTAGCAAAAAATACATAAATATGAATAAATTGTAATAGCTATATATCTCTCTCTATATGGACATTGATTGCTGGATATAGGTGCTTATATACTATATACTATTTTATTTCATCTTCATAACACTGAGAAGTGAGTAATATTAGCCCTAGTTATAGATGAGGAACTAGAGATGCAATTAAACAGAATAGAAATATGTTTGCTAAATCATTATATATCACAGTGTTCTCTGGAATGCACCCTACTTTTGATAAATTCTACCTGTCTCTTTCTCCATACATATATACACACACATCCACATATTTCTCAGTATTGTCCTATATTGAATTACCCAGTGGTTATTTCTGCATGAATGTCTCATAAGAGCCTCCAGCTCAACCAACCAAAATGAAGATGTCAGGAGACTCCTGTACCTCCTTGTAGTTCTAGTTGTGCTCACCCAATCAAGTCCACATCCCCTTAATATGCACAAGGAATAACCTGTATTCTTTCCAGAGGGTTGTGCAGTCTCTCATTTATATCAAGACACTTGAAGGAAAATGGGCACAGATCAGCTAGGCACGAGGAAGGCCAACTGAGACTGTTCCAGACAAGCCATCACATGTTAAACTGCTCTGTGCTCAGATTTCTAGACCTGTACTTCCGAAGCCCAGCACTGCCCAATCCTGTGCCACAGCCATTTAAACATAGTGTCTTCCAAAATTAGCTTCTTTCTGTTCCCCTCTTTTCCTCTCCAGTTAACTTTTACTTTTCTTAAAAGTTTCAGGGTTTATTTTACTAAATCATCTACAGCAAAAAACTTTTTCATGCCTTTTATATATTCACATAGAAATTTGTTTTAGCCCTTACAACAGAATTTATCTAATTGTGTTGAATTCTCTTCTTTTAGCTATCTTCCCACTAATCTTTAATTTCCTTGGTGTCTCTGTCACCATCATATCCCTGGTGTCTAGCAAAATACTTGGGTCAATATAGACTCTCAAAAAATTACTTTAGGAATGTTAAATGAATGTGATACTGACAGAGATCGGAGTGATACAATTGCCCAGATACTTAAATTCTCTTTCAACCTAATTAAATTTCAATTCCTTTACTGGACTCAATACAATGCTATCCTAGCCAGCTTTTGTGCTGTGCTGTCAATGGTAATGCATTGTTCTCACTCCTTCCGCTTCCCTTCTCATTTAGCAGCATCCCTCATGAAGTGGGGTTGCATTCTCACTGAAATAGAGCCACACTTAATATGCATAACAAAACCACTCATATAGATGTGGCTATAATTTTTAAAAGTGTACCTTAACCAAAAACTTTAAACAATGAACGACCTTTTATATAATCGTCCGCCTCCAAGATATATTTCATTCATTTTAAATTTTTTAAACGTTGTTTTACCCAAATACAGAGACATTTTACAAAAGTGCGAAAGGTCGTGAAAAACAGGATAAAACTGAGAAACTGTCGCAGCTTGCAGGAGTGTAAAGAGAGGTGATGATTTAATGCAACAACGGAATATTGAGTTGAATGCTGAAGAAGGAAAAGATATTAAGGCAAAAATTGGTAAAATCCAAATCAAGGCTGGGCGCAGTGGCTCACGCCTGTAATCCCAGTACTTTGGGAGGCTGAGGCGGGAGACCATCCTGGCTAACACGGAGAAACCCCGTCTCTACTAAAAATACAAAAAATTAGCCGGTCATAGTGGCGGGCGCCTGCAGTCCCAGCTACTTGGGAGGCTGAGACAGGAGAATGGCCTGAACCTGGGAGGCGGAGTTTGCAGTGAGCCAAGATCGCCCCACTGCACTCCAGCCTGGATGACAGAACGAGACTCCATCTCAAGAAAAAGAGTCCCAGCTACTCGGGAGGCTGAGGCAGGAGAATGGCGTAAACCCGGGAGGCGAAGCTTGCAGTGAGCTGAGATCTGGCCACTGCACTCCAGCCCGGGCGACAGAGCGAGACTCCGTCTCAAAAAAAAAAAAAAAAAAAAAAAAAAAAAAAAAAGAAAGAAAATAAAAGGAAAAAAATCCAAATCAAATCTGTAGCTTAGGTTACAATACTGTACCCATATTACTTTTTCTTTTTTTTTAAACTGTTTAAGACTTTTATTTTGTTAGAGCAGTTTAGGTTCTCTGGGAAATTGAGCGAAATATTGTACAGAGATTTGTGTAATACGGGGATATCCCATTTTCTGTGAAACTGGCCAACTGCCTTCTTAAATGGCTGTACCCTATTGCATTCCCACCAGCAATGATAAAAGTTCTTTTTGAACCACATCCTTGCCAGCATTTGGTACTGACAGTACTGGATTACAGTCCCCTGCTCCTCTGTAAACACAGCCTCCCCCATTGTCAACATTTCCCACCAGAGTGCTCCATCGATTACAGTTGATGGGCCTGCACTGACATATCGCCATCAGCCCAAGTCCACAGCTTACATTAGTGTTCACTCTTGGTGGTAGGGATTCTATGGGTTTGGACAAAGGTATAATGACATGTATACACCATTATGGTATCATACAGAGTATTTTCACTGCCCTAAAAATCCTCTGTGCTCTGTGTATTCATCTGTCCTTTTCTCCATCCCTTGGCAACCACTAATGTTTTAACTGTCCACATAGTTTTGGCTTTTCCAGAATGTCAGTTGGAATTATACAGTATGTAACCTTTTCAGATTGGTTTCTTTCATTTAGAAATATGCATTTAGGTTTCCTCCATGTCTCTTTATGACTTGACAGATAATTTCTTCTTAATGCTGAAGAACGTTCCATTGTCTGGATGCACCAAGGTTTATCGATTCACCTGCTAAAGGAGAATTTGGTTGCTTCAAAATTTTGACAATTACAAATAAACATATTTGTGCAGTTTTTGTGCAGACATAGATTTTCACGCTTTTTGAGGATAAATTTGACATTTGGGAAAGGAATATGGAAAGGAAAGGAATTACAAGGAATATCATTGTTGGATTGTGATAAAACTATGTTTCATTTTCTATGAAACTGACAAACTGCCTTCCTAAATAGCTGTACCCTATTGCATTCCCACCAGCAATGATAAAAGTTCCTTTTGAACCACATCTTTGCCAGCATTTGGTACTGACAGTACTGGATTACAGTCATGCTTATGCATGTGTAGTAATAGCTCATCATTATTTTAATTTGCATTTTTCTGATGTCATATGATGTGGAGCATTGTTTCATATGCTTGTTTACTACCTGCGTATCTTCTTTGGTGAGCAGTCTGTTAAGATTTTGGCACTTTTTTTAATTTTTAATTTTTGTGGGAACATAATAGGTGTATACATTTATGGGGTACATGAGATATTTTGATACAGGTATGCAATGCATAATAATCACATCCTGGAAATGAAGTATCCATTACCTCAAGTATTTATCCTTTCTTTACATTACAAACAATCCAATTATACTCTTAAGGTTGTTTTAAAATGTACAATAAATTATTGCTCACTATAGCCACCCTGTTACGCTATCAAATACTGTGTCTTATTCATTCTATGTAACTATATTTTTGTACCCATTAACCAACCCTCTAACCCCCACTACCATTCGCAGCCTCTGGTAACCATTACTCTAGTCTCCGTTTCCATGACTTCAATTGTTTTAATTTTTAGTTCCCACAAATGAGTGAAAATATACTTCTCTTTCTGTGCCTGGCTTATTTCACTTAATATAATGACGTCCAGTTCCACTCATGTTGTTGCAAACAACAGGATCTCATTCTTCCTATGGCTGAAGAGTATTCCACTTTGTGTATGTACCACATTTTCTTTATGTATTCGTCTATTGATGGATGAATTAGGCTGCTTCCAAATCTTTGCTATTGTGAATACTGCTGAAAAAAGCATAGGAGTGCAGATATTTCTTCCATATACTGATTTCCTTTCTTTTAGGTATATACTCAGCAGTGGGATTGCTAGATTACATGTTAGTTCTATTTTTAGTTTTATAAGGAGCTCCAAACTCTTTTCCATAGAGGTTGTACTAATTTACATTCCCATCAACAGTGTATGAGGGTTCCCTTTTCTCCACGTCTTTGCCAACAATTGTTATTGCCTACATTTTGGTTAAAAGCCATTTTAACTGGGGTGAGATGATATTTCACTGTAGTTTAGATTTGCATTTCTCTGATGAAGGCCCATTTTTAATCAAGTTGTTTGTTTTCTTACGATTAAGTCACAATTACTTTTTGGAGTTTCTTATATATAAATAAAATAAATGTTGGCTTTATGAGAATGAGTTTATATCTCTTATGTGTAAAGTTTTATTTTATTGTAACAATTTTCTATATTTTCTAATTGCAATGCATTTTATATATTGTGCTTTGCCTATAAATGTGTAACCACATTCTCATTTTTGATCACTATTTAATACTGTGTTTCATTATTTGATTCACGCATGCATTCAACAAATATTCAGGTGTCTGTTCTGGACTCTGGGGACATAATCATGAATAAAAATATCCCTTCTCTCAGGGTTTATTTTCTAGTGGGAGAGCAACACAAAAGTAAATATCAATTATAAACCAAAGCATGGACAAACCCTATGAAGAAAAAGAGAGCAAGGTGAGGGGTGGTTGTACAGCAAGGCAGGGTAGAGGAGGGGCCAGGGTTTCAGACGAGGTGGGCACGGAAGCTGATCTCTGAGTGGAGACTTGAGTTAAGTGTGAGTGACCTATGTAGGGATAGGGAAGCAGAGTTCCAGGAAAGAAAACAGAAAATGGAAAAGTGCTTAAGAGAAATAAGTTTATTTTATTAGATATTTCAGGCATTTCATTTATTTCATACACTATTAAAGATTATGCAAAATTTCTCCTATATCTTTCTCTAGCATTTCGAGAGTAAGATTCATTTATTTTGTTTTAGTTTAGTTTAGTTTAGTTTAGTTTAGTTTTTGAGACAGAGTCTTGCTCTGCTCTGCCGCCCAGGATGGAGTGTGGTGGTGCCATCTAGGCTCATTGCAACCTCCACCTCCCGGGCTTCAAACAATCCTCCCACCTCAGCCTCCCTAGTAGCTGAAACTACAGGCACACACCACCCCTCTCAGCTAATTTTGTATTTTTAGTAGAGACGGGGTTTCACCATGTTGGCCAGGCTGGTTTCAGACTCCTGACCTCAAGTGTTCCATCCCCCTTGGCCTCCCAAAGTTCTGGGATTGAACCACCCCATCCAGCCTCAATTTTTGCATTTAAATCTTTGATTCAAACCAATACATTTGTCGTGAGATTAGGATATTAAAAATACTCTTGTAGTTGTTTAATCCCCATTATTTTTCCTACAATAATTTCCTAGAATTAGAAAGAATACATTAAAAGTATTGACCTTTTAAAGATATTTGAAGCATACTGCTAAATTGCCTACTGGGAAGATTTTAAATCTTTGAAGTACTTGGAAGGATGCATTTCACCATATCCATAAATACATTGTGGATCAGCAGTTTTTCATCTTTATTAATCTAGTAGAAGAAAAAAAGCATCTCCAGTGTTTCTACTGCAGTCTTTTAAATCGTTTTTATTTACTTATCTTTTTATTTGGTTATGTTTTATTTTTTATATTATTTTTTCATGTTTCTGCATACATTCTCCAGCTAATCATTGCTAGTTTCTCTGTTTGAATGCTATGATATTCTGTACATGTTGATAATAATATACCTTAGTTATATGGTAATTTCATTCATTATACCAATCTGCCTATGATCAATTTAACTATCTCATATTTTAAAATTGACATTTTCTGAAAATATTGCTGCTCAGCTTTCTTTACATTTTCACTTTCATATAATATTTTCTTCATTGTAGTTTTTCTGTGACACCTAAAGGGTGTCTTGATGTCATTTATAGTTATTACCGCTTTAGGGTATGGCTGGTTAATTTCTTAACTTTTGATAAATGTCCCATGGTTCTGGAAAAGGCTGACATTAGGGGAAACTGAGTAAAAGAATTTAACAATGAGATCACTTGGACACAGGAAGGGTAACATCACACACCAGGTCCTATTGTGGAGAGGAGAGGAGGAAGGGATAGCATTAGGAGATATACCTAATGTAAATGACTAGTTAATGGGTGCAGCGCACCAACATGGCACATGTATACATATGTAACAAACCTGCACGTTGTGCACATGTACCCTAGAGCTTAAAGTATAATAAAAAAATAGGAAAAAAAGAAAGAAAGAAAGAAAGAAGACAACACACACACACACAAAAAGAAAGACCCAGAACTGATAAAACACAAAACTCAGATATTACTAAATAATTTCTAACATTTACCCTCTGAAAAATATGACTCTTGGTAGCTCCAGTCACCTTTCCATGTGGTTTGTTGCTTGTCCAAAGGAGGTTGTCAGAAGCTCTCCCTAACCACACTGTGCAGAGTGCTCAGACATCTGAGAAGCCACATCCTAGCTGCCGCCTATTCTGTGATCTTTTCTGGGTTTCCATCTGTCTCAGGGTCAGGTAACAGTCCTGCTGAATTTCTAAAAAATAAAATTATTCTTCCTCTTAAAAAAAAATAAAAAAAAAAGATATGTGGAAACTCTCCTATAAACCTAAAATTATTTTAAAATATAAAGTTAATAAATATTAAGTTATCATTTTGTTTCAAAGCTATGGACTGCCATAACTGGACTAAGAAAAACCGAGTAGAGGCCGGGCGCGGTGGCTCAAGCCTGTAATCCCAGCACTTTGGGAGGCCGAGACAGGCGGATCACGAGGTCAGGAGATCGAGACCATCCTGGCTAACACAGTGAAACCCCGTCTCTACTAAAAAAATACAAAAAACTAGCCTGGCGTGGTGGCGGCGCCTGTAGTCGCAGCCACTCCGGAGGCTGAGGCAGGAGAATGGCGTGAACCCGGGAGGCGGAGCTGGCAGTGAGCTGAGATTCTGCCACTGCACTCCAGCCTGGGCGACAGAGCGAGACTCCGTCAAAAAAACAGAGTAGGCCTCATAAAAAGAGTTAGGGAGGATTCCCTCTTTTTCTATTGATTGAAATAGTTTCAGAAGGAATGGTACCAGCTCCTCCCTGTACCTCTGGTAGAATTCAGCTGTGAATCCATCTGGTCCTGGACTTTTTTTGGTGGGTAGGCTATTAATTGTTGCCTCAATTTCAGAGCCTGCTATTGGTCTATTCAGGGATTCAACTTCTTCCTGGTTTAGTCTTGGGAGAGTGTAAGTGTCCAGGAAATTATCCATTTCTTCTAGATTTTCTAGTTGATTTGTGTAGAGGCATTTATAGTATTCTCTGATGGTTGTTTGTATTTCTGTGGGGTCGGTGGTGATATCCCCTTTATCATTTTTTATTGCGTCTATTTGATTCCTCTCTCTTTTCTTCTTTATTAGTCTAGCTAGCGGTCTGTCAATTTTGTTGATCTTTTCAAAAAACCAACTCCTGGATTCATTGATTTTTTGGAGGGTTTTTTGTGTCTCTATCTCCTTCAGTTCTGCTCTGATCTTAGTTATTCTTGCCTTCTGCTAGCTTTTGAATGTGTTTGCTCTTGCCTCTCTAGTTCTTTTAATTGTGATGTTAGAGTGTCAATTTTAGATCTTTCCTGCTTTCTCTTGTGGGCATTTAGTGCTATAAATTTCCCTCTACACACTGCTTTAAATGTGTCCCAGAGGTTCTGGTATGTTGTATCTTTGTTCTCATTGGTTTCAAAGAACATCTTTATTTCTGCTTTCATTTCGTTAGGTACCCAGTAGTCATTCAGGAGCAGGTTGTTCAGTTTCCATGTAGTTGAGCGGTTTTGATTGAGTTTCTTAGTCCTGAGTTCTAGTTTGATTGCACTGTGGTCTGAGAGACAGTTTGTTATAATTTCTGTTCTTGTACATTTGCTGAGGAGTGCTTTACTTCCATCATCCTGATACCAAAGCCTGGCAGAGACACAACAAAAAAAGAGAATTTTAGACCAATATCCCTGATGAACATCTATGCAAAAATCCTCAATAAAATACTGGCAAACCGGATTCAGCAGCACATCAAAAAGCTTATCCACCATGATCAAGTGGGCTCCATCCCTGGGATGCAAGGCTGGTTCAACATTCGCAAATCAATAAACGTAATCCAGCATATAAACAGAACCAAAGACAAGAAGCACATGATTATCTCAATAGATGCAGAAAAGGCTTTTGACAAAATTCAACAGCCCTTTATGCTAAAAACGCTCAATAAATTCGGTATTGATGGAACATACCTCAAAATAATAAGAGCTATTTATGACAAACCCACAGCTAATATCATACTGAATGGGCAAAAACTGGAAACATTCCCTTTGAAAACTGGCACAAGACAGGGATGCCCTCTCTCACCACTCCTATTCAACATAGTGTTGGAAGTTCTGGCTAGGGCAATCAGGCAAGAGAAAGAAATCAAGGGTATCCAGTTAGGAAAAGAAGAAGTCAAATTGTCCCTGTTTGCAGATGACATGATTGTATATTTAGAAAACCCCATTGTCTCAGCCCAAAATCTCCTGAAGCTGATAAGCAACTTCAGCAAAGTCTCAGGATACAAAATTAATGTGCAAAAATCACAAGCATTCTTATACACCAGTAACAGACAAGCAGAGAGCCAAATCAGGAATGAACTTCCATTCACAATTGCTTCAAAGAGAATAAAATACCTAGGAATCCAGCTTACAAGGGATGTAAAGGACCTCTTCAAGGAGAACTACAAACCACTGCTCAGTGAAATCAAAGAGGACACAAACAAATGGAAGAACATACCATGCTCATGGATAGGAAGAATCAATATCTTGAAAATGGCCATACTGCCCAAGGTGATTTATAGATTCAATGCCATCCCCATCAAGCTACCAATGAGTTTCTTCACAGAATTGGAAAAAACTGCTTTAAAGTTCATATGGAACCAAAAAAGAGCCCGCATTGCCAAGACAATCCTAAGTCAAAAGGACAAAGCTGGAGGCGTCACGCTACCTGACTTCAAACTATACTACAAGGCTACAGTAACCAAAACAGCATGGTACTGGTACCACAACAGAGATATAGACCAATGGAACAGAACAGAGTCCTCAGAAATAATACCACACATCTACAGCCATCTGATCTTTGACAAACCTGAGAGAAACAAGAAATGGGGAAAGGATTCCCTATTTAATAACTGGTGCTGGGAAAATTGGCTAGCCATAAGTAGAAAGCTGAAACTGGATCCTTTCCTTACCCCTTATACGAAAATTAATTCAAGATGGATTAGAGACTTAAATGTTAGACCTAATACCATAAAAACCCTAGAAGAAAATCTAGGTAGTACCATTCAGGACATAGGCATGGGCAAGGACTTCATGTCTAAAACACCAAAAGCAACGGCAGCAAAAGCAAAAATTGACACATGGGATCTAATTAAACTAAAGAGCTTTTGCACAGCTAAAGAAACTACCATCAGAGTGAACAGGCAACCTACAGAATGGGAGAAAATTTTTGCAACCTACTCATCTGACAAAGGGCTAATATCCAGAATCTACAAAGAACTCAAACAAATATACAAGAAAAAAACAAACAACCCCATCAAAAAGTGGGGAAAGGATATGAACAGACATTTCTCAAAAGAAGACATCCATACCGCCAACAGACACATGAAAAAATGCTCATCATCACTGGCCATCAGAGAAATGCAAATCAAAACCACAATGAGATACCATCTCACACCAGTTAGAATGGCAATCATTAAGAAGTCAGGAAACAACAGGTGTTGGAGAGGATGTGGAGAAATAGGAACACTTTTACACTGTTGGTGGGATTGTAAACTAGTTCAACCATTATGGAAAACAGTATGGCGATTCCTCAAGGATCTAGAACTAGATGTACCATATGACCCAGCCATCCCACTACTGGGTATATACCCAAAGGATTATAAATTACTCTACTACAAAGACACATGCACACATATGTTTATTGCGGCACTATTCACAATAGCAAAGACTTGGAATCAACCCAAATGTCCATCTGTGACAGACCGGATTAAGAAAATGTGGCACATATACACCATGGAATACTCTGCAGCCATAAAAAAGGATGAGTTTGCGTCCTTTGTAGGGACACGGATGCAGCTGGAAACCATCATTCTTAGAAAACTATCACAAGAAGAGAAAACCAAACACCGCATGTTCTCACTCATAGGTGGGAACTGAACAATGAGATCACTTGGACTCGGGAAGGGGAACATCACACACTGGGACCTATCATGGGGAGGGGGGAGGAGGGAGGGATTGCATTGGGGAGTTATACATGATATAAACGTCATGCACATGTACCCTAGAACTTAAAGTATAATTAAAAAAAAAAAAAAAAAAGAAAAAAAAATAAAGGAAAAACATTTTATAGCAAAAAAAAAAAAAAAAAAACAGAGTAGAAAACTATCTACGAGTCCTCGGGGAAAAGACGAGAAGGCTGTGCTGTGAGCACGGAGTCTGCTTGTGAAGAGGTCAGGGCCATGATTGGGCGGTGACCGGGAAGCAAGATAGCAACACCTAGGCCCAGCAGGAGAATATTTGGGACAATCTGGACTCAAAATCTCAAGAACAAATGATCAGACCTGAGACAGAAAGGAGAATTTAAAAGCAGGCATTTTGAAAGCAATGTCCTTGGATAGGGTTTGTTTCTGATAGTGTCTTTCTGGTGAAGAGTTGAGCTCTAATTCTGGGGGACAAATGCTCATCTTAAATGATCTTCCTTTTCCTTCAGAGCATGCACTCCTTGTCCCTTTTTAAAATAGTTTATAATTTGACCATCTGTTTGTCTGCATGTCTCTGTCTCAAGAACACTTAACACCCTATGTGAATTTTGAGTAGACTAACTGCAAAGACAAATATATTGTTGAGCTCTCCGCTCTGGTGAGGCTGGGTTGGACCCTCTCCTTGTTTACTCACGCTTGTCAACAGATGTTAGTGCAGGGCTGCTGCTGCTGGTGTGGATTGGGAAAGATAGAAACGAGAAAGCAAGGCCATGTTCTATCAAAGGACCATTGACTTAAATGTAGTTCTACGTTCAAAAACAGTGCACTTCCAACAGTTTGCTATATTACTTCAAATAATTCTTTTTTGAAAGTTTAATGTAAAATATTTAAATTATTATAGCATAAGATTTCAAGTTTGTGATGTGACCTGTTGTCATAATTATTATTTTTCCCAATCACGAAATATGGAGGATTATGATTACTTAAAGAATTTTTATTGTCTTTGCTGTTCAATAGAATTATTTCACATCATGGGAAAATGTCATACATTTAGCTAAGGATATCACATTTTAAGAGCATGTGAGAGAAATCATTTTTGATAAAAACCATTTTTACATTTTTCTAAAATATAATAATGCTACTTTTTAGAACTTCTGTTTTTCTAGAGAGTGCTAAAATTGGATATAAAAATTCTGCAAAGGAAAAAGAACTACAACTTTAAGTACACTTTTAAAATACAGCTACAAAAGTGTGCCTATTTTTCATAAGTAAGATTGAGATTTGCTCTATGGTCACTGGTGGAATGACTGAATATACCAATAAAATTATACTAAATCTTTCACTTGCATTTGAAAAAACTCATAACCAATAAAATTAATTTTGAGTTAATAGCATAATCAAATATTAAGATGATACTTTCTGCTCTTTTTGCTGATTTCATTGCAATTATATCTAAAACATTACATATCTGAGAAATATTTGGTCCTAGCAAACACGTGAAACCCCAAGTAATCTTCAAAACACAACTTTAAATTGTGATAATACATTTTCTGTAAGAAATTCTATTAGTTATTTTTTATCAATAGCTATGAATTAATCCCTGGAACTGTATTCTAGCTACTTTAATTTGTTTTAAGGTTTTTTTTTTTTTTTTTTTTTTTTTTTCCCTGTTCATCAATTTCACTCTTTCCTTTACTAACTTATTTAGTTCTGTGGATATAACTCTCATTCATTACATGAGGATTCTGAAATTTCTTCTTATGCTAATGTGCTTGCTTTCAATCTATATTAATATCCATAATACATTATGTGTATGTGTAAGTACGTTTGTAAATACATACTGCTATATTAACTTATTCACATATATGAGGAGACTTCAAAAGGTTCCTGGGAAATATGGAACTAAAAGATAAAACCTTTAAAAAATGGAGACTTTATTTTTTAGCATAAGCTTCGTCAAGTTCAAGACACTTTTGTAAGTGATGATAGCAGTGATTTAGTTCATCCTTAAAGAACTGAGACTTTCGGGAATTTATGTCAATGCTATCGTTTTACATTATTAAGTGAAGAAAAATGAGCGTCCTTTAAAGACTTTTTAAGATTAGGAAACACAATGAAGTCAGAAGAAGCCAAATCAGGACCATAAGCTAAATTTCCCATAGAAACTTGCAAAATGGCCCTTGTGTGATAAGAGGCATGAGCAGGAGTGTTGTCCTGATGGTGAAGGACTCCCTGGTGAAGTTTTCCTGAGCATTTTTCTGTTAAAAGTTTTGGCTCACTTTCTGAAAACACTTCCATAATAAGCAACAGTTACTGTTCTTTGGTCCTCCAGAAAGTCAACAAGGAAAATGCCTTGAGCATTCCCAAAATCCGTTGCCCTGAGCTTGCTCTTGATAAGTCCACTTTTGCTTTGACTAAGACCACTTCCATCTCTTGGCAGCCAGCATGCTGGTTTGTGCTTTGTCTTCAGGACTATATTGGTAAAGTCACATTTCATCTCCTGTAACAATTCTTTGAAGAAATACTTGAGAATCTTGATCCCACTTGTTTTAAAATTTCCATTGAAAGCTCTGCTCTTGTCTGCAGCTAATCTGGGCTCAGTGGTTTCGGCACCACTGAGTGGAAAGTTTGCTCAATTTTAATTTTTCAGTCAGAACTGTGTAAGCTAAACCAATTGAGATGTCCATAGTGTTGGCTATTGTTTCTGCTGTTAATCACTGGTCCTCTTCAATTAGGGTATGAACAAAGCAAATTTTTTCTTTGCAAACTGATGTGGGTGAACTGCCACTTTGGGCTTCATCTTCAGCATCATCTCCTCCCTTCTTAAGATAAGTTCTCCATTTGTAAACTGCCATTTTGCAGGGTATTGTTCACACAAACTTCTCATAAAGCATTAATGAGTTCACCATTCTTCTACTAAAGGTTCATCGTACATTGGATGTTTATACTTATTTCAATTAATAGCAGAACTCATGTTACTCTGATAGCGGCTCTTTTAAAACTGATATTTTATCCTTCTCAGTGCTTCAAACTAGATCTTGTACAGACATGTTCTAATAAGTTAGTATGCATTCATTTTGGTGCAAAACAAAATTGAAATGCATGCACAGTTTTCCACAATTATTCATTTTTCATGAATTTTTTGAAGATCCCTCATATATATGTAATAGGTACATGTTCTGTTTACACATGTCTAAGTGTACCTCTACTTCAAAAGTATTATATATATACACACACACATGCATCAAGATCACAATCTATTTACATATACGAGAATAAAAGTATCTAATTAGACACTCATTTCTCCTTTGTGAAAGGCTCTCTTTAGTATCTAGCTACTCTTATACTTCTATCAATTTAATTACACTTTTAACAGAAATTCAGTTAAATGTTCCATCAAACTGATCCATGACAAAACTTTTAGTTAATTATTTTGTAGAAGAATAAAATATAAATGCAGAAAGAGTTGTTGTTTCTTTAAATTAGTTTAACAATTTGGGATAACTTAAGTAGAGTTGCCAAAAACAATTCTGAATTACATGTGAGCAAGTTACCTATAAAACACTGGGGGAAAATATCTATAAGTAATCTGCATTCATATTGTTTTGTAAATACTTAAATTCTGGTCTCACTTTAAAATAAATCAAACTAGGATTTAAAAGGTGTCATATTGGGGGGTATGGGTTATGCAGAACTTTGATTAGCAGACTCCTTCGCATCACAAAACCTGGATCTCTTATTTAAAATTTGATAACTATAACTTTATATTAAAAGTTAAAACAATATGTTTCTTTGTGATACCTCCTTTTAAGCAAAATGTTCAGTTTATCCAAAACGTTGACAGTAACAGGTAAAAGAATTGTGTTTGTGTTTATCATATATAATTTATATGTGTGTATATATAATATAAATTTACACACACATTTCAAGCTCCATTGTTTTCTGTCGTACTTTATCAATTTTTTGTAATTGTTTTAATATAATTTTATGTTACATGTATTATTCATGCAGTTGTATGTAATATTTTATTAAATATTAGATAAAGTAAAATAGAAGTGGAACTCTTATTTGAAAGGAGGTGCCCTGCCCTCTGAAATCACAGCCAACTAAGAGAGGCATTTAAGAGAAAAAGGAGAAAGAAACAGATGTCATGGACATGGTAGGTTTTGGAAAAATGCTCCATTTCCTTTGGTCTCTGTGTCTTTGTCTCTTTCCTTTATCGGTACTGTCAAAGATTAACACTAGGCTAGTGGCTTCGCCAGTAATCCCAGCACTTCAAAAGGTCAAGGCAATGTAACAAGACTCCATCTCTACAAAAAATTAACAAAAATTTAGCAAGGCATAGTGGCTCAGGCCTGAAGCAAGAGGATTGCTTGGGCCCAGGAGCTCAAGGTTGCCATGAGCCATGAGGTCACCACTTTACTCCAGCCTGGGCAACAGTCAGAGTTCGGCCCTGTCTCTAAAAAACCAAACCAAACCAAACAAAAAAGACAATATCAGCATGTGGTTTTGAAGGGAAATTAAGCCAAATGACTTAGAAATTAATAGTAGGGACAAAAGGAGTCCTTTTGGCTCCCATGTGAGAAATATAATCAAGCTTTTTAAATCATAAACTTGTTATCAGCTGTAACTATTTCTGTACCATGTTAGATATTTTTGTGCCAATGTCTAAGTCATAAAAATCCCTCCTATTTTTTTCTATTTTTCTTTTCTTTCTTGTTTTGTTAATGTATTTCAAAGCTATGCTATTTGGCCCAGTTCATGGCTCATATCTTTATTGCATATTAAATCCTTTATTAAAATTAAATGACACTGCCAAAATGGAAGAATAATTAAAAAGTTACATGCAAAGATAATTTGCAAACTCTCATTCTGATCAATTTATCAAATTTACATGATATTTTCTGTTTCTCCTACAAAGGAAGGGTATTAGCAGACCTTGTTTTTGGTAATGAGTGAAAATTCCATATATATTTATTTCTCTGAATATATAGAACACTTTTGAGTATTTTATATTTTTATTAATAATTTGAGCTATTTATTACATGAACTGTGTAGTTACGTTTTTAGTAATTCTATGTATTCTCTATTTTTTTATCATTGATATTTAGTGATGTCTTACTACTGTGGAATAGTAACCCTGCTATGTGGGTTATAAAAGTAGCCACCTCTCCTGTCGCTTGTCTTTCAAGTTTTATTACTTGTAGATATTTCCCAGTGTATTATAACTGGCTCACACCTAATTCAGAAGAACTGTTTTGTTTAACTCTACTTAAGTGTTTCCAAATTATTAAGCTTACATGGAAATAAATAACTCTCTTTCTGCAGTTACATTTCATTCTTCTATGAAATAGATCACCTACGTAACTAAAAAGTTTTTTATGAACTGGTTTGGTAACACATTTAAGTAAATTTGTGGTAAAAGTGCAATTAAATTGATAGAAGATATTGGGCTACTAAAGAGATTCTGGGCCACAAGATATTTGAATGTACTAATTATATACACATATTCTTATTCCTAATTGGGTGTCCAATAGTTGCAATCCAATTTCTGCAGCAATTAATTATTTTCACAGAGATTTTGAATGTCACCATTTTCGGATATTAAGTTCTTGCATACCTGTTTCAGAATCTATGTTCTCTCCTAGAGATATGTCTAGTCACATCCCCTTGCCAGGCCCTTGTGCTGGCTAGAAGGAAGGAGGCTTCCTTTGCTACTGTTCACAGGGGAATCACTGTTCCTCAGCTACTGCAATGCTGGTGTACAGTCAAGAGTCCTTGCCTTCTTGCTAAAATGTGTCCCTACATTCCAGATAAATACTCTGTTCCATAATGTAATTGATCAACCACATTACTCTGAGATAGTGCTTTGAATTACCAGGTGAGCAATCTCTTTCTAGACTAATGAGTCCTTCCCAGTCCATTCCATTTCTGACTCAGCCTTACATCCTGTCTTCTCAAATTTCACAGGGTCACCTCTGAAACTCATGAGGAGTCATCAGAAATCCCACAAACCATAACTTCTACAAATGCTCTCTTTATCTCCCTACCCTTAATTCATCTTGCATGTGCACTGCCCCTCACCTGAAAGCAAAGCCACACTTTATCTTGAATTCCAAGACCTCCATGGCTTGGACAACAGTGTAGATACCATTCTTATTCACATTTGCCCCCTATCCTTTCTTAAAAGAAAATCTAAAAACAAAGTAAAATTCCTCCAGCAGTTTTATTGCTTGCTTCACTTGACAACCTAATATCTCCTAGTGGCTTCTACAGTCCCTGCCTCCAGGCCCACTGATAGAGTTTGGATGTGTGTCCCCTCCAAATCTCATGTTGAAATGTAACCACTGATGTTGGAGATGGGTCTGGTGGGAGGTGTTGGATCCTAATTAATGACTTGGGGCCATCTCCTTGGTGACACATGCCAGCTGGTGGTTTATAAAGACTCTGGGACTTCCCTGTTCTCTCCTTGCTTGATAGCTGTCTCCATGTGAGGTGCCTGCTCACCACTGGCCTTCCGCCGTGACTGGAAGCTTCCGAAGACCTCACCAGAAGCCAGTGCTGGCACCACACTTCCTGTATAACTTGCAGAACAAAAATTAAACTCTTTTCTTTCTAAATTACCCAGTCTCAGGTATTCCTTCATGGCAATGCAAACGGACTAACACACCCTGCCTTCCTTCCATCTCCCATGCAATTGAGGCTTCCCACTTCCAACAATCTAAACAACTTCTCTTCTGAAATCAGGGAAGGAACATCTCTCTTCTCAAAGGCAGCCACCGTGGTGGGTAAACTCCATGCTCTGGAATCCTCAGTGTCCCTGCTGCTCCTGGATTTCCTTCTCCTTCATGGTTCTTGGTTTTGAGGGTTCTTCTTTTTCCATTCTCCTTTCTTTCATGTTCTAAATGTCAGAGTACCCTAGGCTTCACCCTTGCCCTTCTCTGTATTTTCTGCATAAGTGATCTCATGTAGCCTGTGGCTTTAAGGACCATTTCTATGCCATGAGGAATTTATATGTTCATGACTCCCAAATTTATTTTGCCAGGTTCAAACCCTCCAATGAGTTCCAGGATTATTATTTTCAATAGCACAGTTAACAGGACCACAGCATAGCAATTGTTTTTGTTGTTGTGGAAAACACACCCTGAACAAAACTCTTGATTTCTTCAAATATTTTCTCCTATTGGTAGTGCCCATCCCGATAAATGACACTATCATCATCCAGTTTCTTAAGCCAATATGCTAAAATTGTTGGGATCCTTCCTCTTTCCCAGTGCTAACATCTAGGGCACCAGCAGGTTCCACACTATATTCTAGGTCAACCTCAAACTTGTCTGTATCCTTCCAGATGCACCATTTGCCTCTTAGACCAAACCATCCCCATGGATTGCTTGAAATACTGTATTGATCTCCTGTGGTTTCCATTTCCGTTGCTGTAGCCAGAATCGTGTTTTTAAAAATATTAACCAGATCATAAGACTATCCACTGCTTAATACTCGTGGCTTTAGAATAAACCCTGTACTCTGGTCCCCACACCTTATAGTAAGTACTTCATCACAGTCTATTTCTCTAACCTCATATCTTCTCTCTCACTGATCACCAGATCTACTGGACTTATATTTGGACTTCAAATAAATAGAAATTATTCCCCATACAGAATCTTTGCCCTTGCCCCTGCCTGGAACACAATCTCCCCTTTGTTTTGGCATAAAAAGCTTTTTTGATTGTTATTATTATATACAGAGAGAGTTTCTGCAGACAAATGTTTTTAATAAGATCAAATATTTAACTACACAAACTGGACAATTTAGCTATACAAACTGGGAGACATGGAGAAAAAGCAAGCCTTCCCGAAATGCCTCTTTTCAGAGGAAGGGCAGGAAGAAGGGCAGGGAGAGGAGAGGGCCAGCAGGGCGAAGGTTGTTCCGAAATCAACAGCTGTTAGGGTGGGAGGGAGCACAGAGGGAAGATCTGGGGATGTGCAGATGAGGGGTGTGGGGGTTGCATGTTTGAAAACGTGGTGTCAGGGCCCCACTTTCGAGGTAGAGCAAGGATGAGCAAGTGAAAGTAGATACATGGGCGTTAAGTCTCCGGAGGTGGGTAGCAGGGCCCAGATTCTTAGGAGCCAAAGGAGCCAGCAGACTGGGTGTCCTCGAGGGCAAAGGAGACCCTACTGCAGCTGCCGTAGGAAGGCGTTGTCGCCTCCCAGAATTCCCAGACGGCGGACAGGGCGGGATATTTCCAGCAGGAAAGGCCAAGTATCATCACAAACACTGAGGCTCCAGGGGCCGACGCTCGACTTCAGAGGCCCTGGCCTGGGCACGAAGGAAGCAACCACTCCATTTTTGCTCAGGGGCTTGAAGGCAGAGGGCCGGGGCTCCAGGTTCCACCTGCCGCCCTTGCTGTCTGAAACCTCGAACCACAATGGCCCTTCGAACCTGGCGCTTTCCTTGTGACACTGGCTGAGCGTCCTCAGCAGAGTCTCCCGGGTGCAGAAGTACGGGAGCTCCTGGGCAGCGGGGAGGCTTGCGGGGCGGCCTCGCTGTCCTGGGGATCCCCAGGGGCTCTCCTGAAGCTCGGGAGGGCCGATCCTGATGGTCATCGGGCTCCAGGTACGTCCTGGGTTCCGGGCAGGACACAGCCCCCTTTTCATGTAACTCTCCGAGGCGCAGGAGAGGTTTCGCCCCAGGGCGGTCTCTCTGGGCAGGGCAGGGCGCCTCCAGGCCTCGGAGCCCACCCACTGGGACTTGTGGGGGTCCTGGCTGAGCCGCACCGCGGTGAGGTGAGTGCTGGGCGCCGGGCGCCCCCACTGGACGTACTGAATATGGCTCTGAGTCGGGGACCTCGGGGGCCACGGGCTCTGGTGACCCCGGGGAGACAGCGCGGTCTGGGGCGTGCTGGGTGACCTGCCCATGGGAGCTGCCAGGGTGTCGGGGCCTTGCAGCAGGGGTTCGCCTGCCTTCCAGAAGTTCCTGAAGTCTGCGGACTTGGCCGGAGCTGCAGCGCCCAAGGCTGGGGGACCGTTGGCCTCTGGGTGCTTGGAAGGCACGCGGGGCGTGGGCACGGGACACTCCACAATGGCGCCACGCACAGGCCAGGTGCCCAGACGCCCAGACTGCAGGAAGACACTGGAGGCATAAGCCTCCTTCCAGGTGCCGCCAGCAAGTTTCTCTCTGGAGAGAAGGGTCTGGGAGCTACCATGGTCTGCTGTTCTCTCCTCCTCCCTCCCTCTCCCCTTTATCTCTGCTCCCCCTCCCACTCCCTCTCCTCTCAGCTCCTCTTCGGCCTCACTCTCCCTCCCCTCCTCCGCTCCCCTTCCTCCCCTTCTTGTGATGTCGTTCATGTACCTAATAATTCAGCAACTTCAAGTGTAGAATTCAGTGGGTTTTATGGTACAGCCACACATGTGCACCCATCAGCACAGTAAATGAGAAAAAACTTTCATCACCTCAGGAAGAAGCTCTGTACTCTGTAGCTGTCACCTTCCTATCCACCGGTCTCCCCAGCCGGGACAACCAGGAATCCACATTCTGTCTCTGTAGACTTCCCTCCTGTGGGCTCTCCTATGGCATCACTTAGCATGATGATTTCTAGGTTCATCCTTGCTGGGACCTGTACGTCCTTCCTTTTCATGTCCAAAAATCTATTCCATTGCATGGATATAACACATCGGTTTGGCCTTTCATCAGCTGATGGACATTTGGATTGTCTGCATGTTTGGGACATCATGAAGAATTTTGTCATAGACATTGGTGGGGCAAGATTTTGTGCAGACAGATATTTTCACCTCTATGTAGTATGTAGCTGGGAGTAGAATTTCTGCGTCTGTGGTTAGTCCAAGTTTAAGGGGAACCACCAAACTGTTCTCCTGTGCCTCTGTAGGGTGTTGTGTCCTCACCAGTAATGTTGCTCTATTTTATACTTGACATTTAGAAAGAGAATGTATAATAATACCTGCAGAAAGCTGCAGATAGACTATTGACAGAAGTACCTTCTCTTTCATTATCATAAAAACAAACATAACTCACTGAAATACTTTTAAGAAAAACAGCTAGTTTTGTTTTAGTAAACAAGATACATGTTTTATTCTTCTAGAATGGTTATTAATGTTACATCTTGCAATTTACCTTTTAAGGAAATGGTGGTTGTACACCACAACTTATGTTTGAGAGCTGACGATGATTTTATGTAGACTCCTGTAATTTTAAGCTTTTATACATTCGTGTATAGATTTCTTCCCTTCAGACACTAATGCAGTTTTTCTTTTTTCCATTTTCTCCTAATATGTGTATATGGAGTAGAATGATTCACTATTGTAGCTACCAGGTGCAAAGATCTGCCTACAAAAACATTATCTGAAGGCTATTGGGCAATTGATTACAGCCATCTCATTTGAAGATCTGTTCAAGGAGGTGTAAGACAAACTGCTCTGGAGAGCCTCTCAACAGCATTGCAGAAGGCAACACCTGAGTGGGTCCAATCACAGGGGCAAAAAGTAGAGACTAACAAAATACCAAAGCCAATAATCCACAACAGGTTTTCTTTCGGGATTTGAGAGACAAAGAAGTGAATGGTGAGGACACTGAAAAAACGTGTAATAAGAAGTCTTCACGGAAGTTCTGTGGTTCAGAAAGGGGTTGATTATCAAAGGCACTGTCAGTCAAGGGGAGCAGCAGGATGAAAGGCCCAGGACTTTCCACTCAGTCAGTCATTCATTTTCATTTCCCCAGATTTCTTAAGAATCCTCCAGTATAAAATTTAAAAACAAATTTCCTATGCTATAACTTTTTTATTAACTAATTTCTTGATAAAGATGACAATAATTTTTATAGCTAAAAAGCCTCTTTAGATGGTATTATCATTGGAGTGGACAGTTAATGCAGTGAGGGGTCTATATATATTTTTTAATGTATGTTTTCTTAGTATCTACGCAGTTTTCCATGTCCTATTTGAAGTACAATCCAGTGGGTGCCATTTTGGTTTGTTTTTGGTTAAAGACCCTTCAAAAAACCACATTCTTCCTGCTGGTGAAGTGCAGGCAGCCATAGGTTGGTAGTCAAGTCTAATTATACCTTCAAAGGCAAAGGCGAGTAAAAAGTTATTTTCATAAACATTGAACATGTCTGTTTCTTTTCCTTCTCACACACTAAGAGACAACTGATTTCTTTTGGTTAGATAATATTAGAGATTAAGGTAGAACAGTAGTTTTCAATTAGAGATGACTTTGCTGTACCTGTACCCTCTCACCCCCACCTACCCATCTGAGGACATTAGAGAATGTCTGCAAGGGAGGTTGCCAGTAGCCCTGCTAAACAGCCTACAGTGCTGAAAACACACTCCCACAACACAGAGTGACCTACCCAAAAATGTGAGCACTATGGAGACTGAGAAACCCTGCTTCATGCCCTTCTCCTAAAGTTACTAAATTATGTAATACCTATGTTATGTTTATCAAAACTAACAAATTAACATTGGTTCCATCTATTAAGTAAACTCCGGACTGTATTTGAATTTCACTGGTTTCTCTTTTAACTCGATTTTTCTTTTCTAAGAACTAATCCTCTTTAGTCTTTTCTAGTCTGTGAGACTTGCTCTGTCTTTTTCATACGTCCCATGATCTTGATACTTTTGAACAATACTGGACAAAGTATTTTCTAGAAATGCTCAATTTTTAAAAACTTATTTTTAGCACTTTAATTATTTAATTACTATTTACCTGTCAACCAAATTATCCATTCAGATAGCTTAAAGTGCTAAGTCACTCTAGAATTCTTATTGAAAAGATATGCCATTTATCCTATTTTATTACCCAGAGAAATCTGATTTCATGGTTTTCAATTTTTTAAGCTGATTTTCTTTCCCCGAGCACTGCTACCTATACATTAGCTCTTTCTGTCCTCTGTTGCTCTGTTTTGCCTGAGCTCTGAGATCTTTACATTTTCTCATGTTTGTACAGAGCTGATAGCTTCATTATTTTCAATAACTTGGTGCTAAATTTTGATCATGGTTTTCTTTCCTTCTGATCTATTTTTTTATTCAAGACTATTTGTCAGTAAACTCTTTAAAAACAACTTTATTGAGATAAATCTTATACCATGTAATTTACACACTTAAAGTGCACAATTCAATCGCTTTTAATATATTCACAGATATGGGCAGCCATCAACCCAGTAAGTTGTAATATTTCATCATTTCAAAAAGAAACCCTAGACTCTATAGTTATGGCCCCCTACCTCTCCACCCGATTCTCAGCCCCAGGAACCACTAATCTACTCCCTGTCTCTAGATTTCCATATGGTGCATTTTTATATAAATGGAATTATATAATATGCATTATTTTGTGACTGGTTTCTTTCATTTAGTATGCTATTTTTAAGGTTATCTGTGTTACAGTATGTACTTCATTCCTTTTGATATGCGAAATACGCTTCAATTCATGATTATACCATATTTTGTTTATCCTTTCGTCAGCTGATGGACATTTGGGCTCTTATGAACAATAATATTCTAAATATTCATGTATGAAATTTTTGTAGATAAATGTTTTTATTTATGTTTGAATTACACAGAGTAGTAAAACTTCTGGGTCATTTGATAACTGTATTTAATCATTGAAGAAACTTCCAGACTGTTTTCCATACTGGGGATACTATTTTACATTCCCACCAGCATGTATGAGACTACCAGTTTCTCCACATTCTCACTAATGCTGATTATTATCTGACTGTTTGATTCTAGCAATTCTAGTTTGTGTGAAGTGGTATCTCATTGTGGTTTTGATTTGCATTTTGCTAATGGCTAATGATATGGAACATCTTTTCATGTGTTTACTGGCCATTGGCATCCCTTCCTTGGAGAAATGTCTAGTCAGACTCTTTATTCATTTTTAATGGAGTTATTTGTCTTTTTATTTTTGAGATTTAAATGTTCATTAAATATTCTGCTTACAAGTTTTTTATGAGATACGCGGGATTGCAAATACTTTCTCCTGTTCTGTGGATTGTCTGGTCATTTTCTTTAAAGCAAAAATGTTTTTTTTTATTGTAATAAAATCCAATTTAAAATTTTTGGTCATGAGATAGATAGATAGATAGATAGATAGATAGATAGATAGATAGAAAAATAGGTAGATATAATTACTTATTTGGGAGGGCTTGCCTTGGAGGTTATGAAGTCAGTGTTAGATAAGAAGTACAGACATTCAGTTATTTCTGAGCTCCTTTATCTACCATATTTATCAAAATGAAAAAAAAAAAGTATGCCTGCCTGAGAACAAAAGCAGGGGTACATTATGACTATGACTTGTGCGTTCCTTAAAAATGTAATAAAATTATGTTTATGAGTGTGCTGATGTGTGTGTGTGTTGTGTGTATGTATGTGTGTGTGTGCGTATGTGTGTGTATATATATATATCTCTCCACTCTGTCCTCATAGGTCGTTTACTGTTTAGATGAGAAACTTCAGAAATCTATCTGAATTCCTATCTATCTAGGAGATGAACCTATGCATCTATCTCAACTCCTCTCTTTGTTTTAAGGGATCTGGTAGGAATATTCCAACTGGTTCTGCAGCTAGGAATAAATATGCTTATTGTTCTAAAGTTTGTCATAGAACATCCCACAACTTTTTATTTGTTCACTCTGAGATTTTTCTAGATTTTACTGTGATATTGACTCCTGTGTGTGCTCCTATGTGCACATGCATGAATGCACAATGCACATTTGTAACAATTCATCCTATTCTTTTTCTCTCATCTGGGAATTCCATAAAATATCTGATCCACTTATGATACCATGTCATTTTCCAATACTGCTATGGATATACTATTTCCTTAAATTTCTCACACTTCATTTTAAGAGTATTATAGTCAATATGGAGTTCAGTTTGTGTGTCCTTTAAAAATATTTTAGTTTCTATATTGTAATTGTTTACAGTATTACAATAATTTTATAGGCCAGTAATTCTCAAACTTGCTTATGTGGCACCACAGTCACCTGGAGGAATTTCTAAACAAACTATTGAGACCCATGCCTACTAGGTCTGGGTTGGTCCCAACAACCTTCATTTCTAACATCTTACCAGGTAATGCCATGATGCCTACCTGGGGACCAAACAATAAGAATCACTGCTATAGGACTGTCTATCTTCTGGTTACGATCTGAAATTTGTGGGAACTGAACAAATTTAATTTAGATCTTAAAGGAACAGAATATCATTTGCCATCTAAGTTATATTTAATATCATTTTCCTTATTTGGGAAAAAAAAAGTGAAGATTTTTGAGGACCATTTCACAGTATTTCACGCTCATTCAAATCAACTGGAGGTGGTAAGATGCCAATATTGATTCAGTAGGTCTGACATGTGGCCCCAAATTCTGCATTTCTAGCAGCTCAAAAGGTGACAAAGTACCAGCAATTTCGGTCATAACCTGGGTGTATGTCAAAAATGCAGGACGTCAGGCACCAAGACTAATTAAATCACCTGCTGCATTTTACTAAGATTCCCAGGTGGTTCACATGCATTTTAAAGTTTGGGATGCACATGTCTAGAGACAAAATTACACGTTAGAATGACGTGCCCCGTGCCCTGCTATTCTGATTTAAATAACCTTTAGAGCTCTCCAGTGGATGTGATTGTCAGCCTGGTAGAGAAGCACTGGGCTAGCTGGGCTGGCATGTGCGTACAGCCTTCTGCAGACTCTAACATGCCATTTAGCCAGCACTGGTTGAGTCCATATGCCCAGTGTGCAATTGCTTCCTTCCATTCTCCCCCATGTTCCCCTTCCTACGACTCGGCTCTCTCAGAGAATTATGCTCCTTTTGAAAAAGACCACACCTTTGATCACGAAAATAACATCTGTCTGCTTTTCTACTATATAAGGTGATTAAATCTCAAAAATGTAATATAACTCAAAGTGAAGCTCCTATTACCAGACCATAAAGCCAGCACTGAACACAGTAGGTGGTGTATGTGTTGGCAGTTAAATACTTATTGACAGAATATTTCCTGTAGTGTGGAATCATTCAGCTTTCACGCTTCATTCATAAACTCTGTTTCTGTAAGAAAATTTTCTTTTAGACTTACACTTCTGGTGAGTATTTTAGAGAATAATTTCATGTTATTGCATCCTTTCTGGATTGAGCTCCTACAACATCTCCAATGTTTTGTTATACATATGAGACAAAATGTGTGGTTGCTCCAGTCCTGTTCAGATATAATTCTATAATCAAAACTTTAAGGCCATAAAATGAAAATAGAGGTGACATTTTTATGCTGCACTATTTCCTCCCAAAAATGAAAGTTTTAAGGGCAAAGATTATGTCTCTTGAGTGCTGCTGTATACAATAACTTTCCTGCCATGGATGCTCAACACTTGTTAAATGAGAAATTCACCCTAAGGTTCTGTAAGTTAGGATTTTGATCAACTCACTGAAAATGAATACAGATGACAGAGTGGATAGCTGCCCAGGCTCTACCCGGAAAGCAAGGATCAACATGCACAGCTGACTGAGCTGCATCTAGTTATGTTCTTGTAACTCTCCCAGATCCATAATTCAAAGTCTCACAGCTTGCATAAGATTTATCAGACAGGAAACAGTAATTACAAAGACATAATGAAAGAGTGATTTCCAGGGAAAGCTCTTTGGTGTACTGGATGACACAGTAGGAAACACATTTTTGTAGCTTTTAAGAAGGATGAATGCCACAGGTAACTGGCATGATGGCATGTTCTCTTTGGCAACCAGATCTTCTTTTATCAGAACACTTCAGGTAGTCTTGGGTTCAAATGAAATTGGAAAGTTATTCTAAAATGTATTAAAAATAATGAAAATCAAGAAAGATTAACCCTTACAAAGCAAGCATGTTTCTTGTTCCGGCTTTTAATAAGCATCCTCATGAATGACTCAATTTGATTTGAAAACAATCCTACCATTCAGAACGCAGCATGGTGTCTTCCTGGACCACATCTAAGTATTACATCAATAAAGTCACTCTCTACTGAAAAGATGATGGAAATTAACAGATTAGATCACGTAAAAAAGTGAAGGTTCAAGAATCTGTGCCAGGTAGTGTTTTGTCATTATCAGGTTAATGATGACAAAGACAACAGAATAAATACATGCAAAACTTTATGAGTTTATGGTTATGTCTAAATGTAACTAAATAGGTGATTGAATATGGAGGTATTGGCTATGCTGATTCAGTTTACAAGTCATCTTGAATGGCTACATACTTAATTTTGTATTCTTTACTGAAAACAATTTATTCAGCAATTTCAGGCCAGTGTTATTTGCTAGGAAACATCAACCTTTGCAAACCAGAACAAATTCATTTGGAAAAATAATTCCATTTAACACGTAACTTCATGTAATCACTTTTCTTTTTTTTCAAGCTCATTAGAGTACTAGTTTGATCACCATACTAGTTTGATTAGCAGATAAATTATTTGAATCATGTTTGCAGGTTAACTTTTGTTTTATTATTTCAAAGGAGAAAGAAGCATGTTTATATATTTATGTAAAAAAGAGAGGCATTTTTATACATTTTGGAAGATATGTAGTGAAAGTGTCTGACTCCTGATTCAAAATAAAAATGATAAAATATAGCTATAACTTAGAATTACAATACTTGTAAAATCTATTTGACTTCGAATTATTACTGGAAAGTACATTAATTTAAAAAATAGTATATTGAGTTTCAACCAAACTCCTCCAATATGTTTTGAGTGCATTCAAATGTGTCTTACAACAAATACATTTTATGAAAATCTACCAAGAAGTATACATTCTAAACAAGAAGTATGTATTCTAAACAGTAATTTGTTGATAAATTACATCTTGAAATCAAACTTTAAAAAATTGATTCATTTTGTTCAAAAAATAATTATCTCAAAAATTACTGAGCACTTTGAATGAAATCTTGGTCTCTGAGCAGAGTTATGTGCTACTCCAACACTAGGCCATACTTAATGCAAATACGCCCCTGCTGAATCATCTTTACATGCTTCTGAGGAACAAGATTGATCCTTGGATTGTTTTAATTAATTCATTGGACTATTAATACTTTAACAAAAATATTTGCACGTAAATTATAAGTAAATATCAACTTTTTGTTTTTTCTTTCTTGTATTATCCTTGAGTGTTTTCTCCTTTATACTATCCTTAAGTCAACCTCAAAATTGACTCAGAAACCTCAAGATTTGATGTCAAAGTTACCCTAGCACAATAAAATAAGCCAGAGAACTTTCATTCTTTTTCCATTTTCTGAAAAATTGCATATATCAAAATTTGCATCATATTTGAAAAATACATAGAGGCTCAGTCACATTTTTCATTCTCTATATAATAATTTATGGTTTGTCTATTTATAATGTTGAAAAACATTATTTTAAAAGTGTTATCTAAAGCTTTGCGTTTGATTTTGATCTTTTATATTTTACATATTGTGGCATTTTTGTTTTCTCTAACTTTATATTTGCTTAATTGCTTTTCTGCCTTCTAAGTTGAATTGTGAACCTGTCTTCTTATACTCTAATGATATGAACATTTTAATCTATACTTTTTTATACATGTCTGTATCAGTATGTTAAAAATATACTGTAATACATGTTTTGTTTCACAGGGTCAATCACATTTCTTGTTCTCTTAAGAATGACTGGCATAGCCTGAGGAACAAAGTGAGACTCATGTCTCTATAAACACTAAAAATCCAAAAATTAGCCAGGTACAAGAGCGTGTGCCTGTAGTCCCAGCAACTTAGGAGGCTGAGGCAGGAGGACTCACTGAGCCTGGGATTTCGAGGCTGCAGTGAGTTATAATCATGCCACTGCACTCCAACTGAGGTGACAGAGTAAGATCCTGTTTAAACCAAACAAAAAAAAAGACTTTAAACTTTCAAAACTGGGTTATTTTTCTTTTTATTTTAGCTGTCTCATTTTTATTGAGTTCTAATTTTATTGTATTGTTGGCAGAAACATGTTCTATAATTTTGTTTCCTTTTTTGTTGAGAACTTAATCTATAGTTTTCATGTGGTGAGTTTTTGGTAAATACTTTTTATTTGCATAAAAAATGTATTACCCCTCAAATTCGGATTGCCAGTAGTGTCATTCAAATGCTCTCTCACAAAATTTTTTCTTGTTTTAAATGTATTTAAGTTAAATGTAATGTTGGGTAGAGTTCCCATATGCACTCTCTCTATACGTAATTTCTCCATTTATTAACATCTTGCAAGAGTGCAGTACATTCACAACAACTGATGAACCAATACTGGTAATTAACTGATGCTCATAGTATTCACCAGGGTTCATACTTTGTGTTGTACAAGGATGGGTTTTCTCAAATACATAATGTTGTATATCAACCATTTCAAAATCATACAGATAATTTCACTGCTCTAAAATCTCCCTATGCTCCATGTGTTCCTCATCTCTCCCTGCCCCTAGACCCTGGCAACCACTAATCTTTTTACTCTCTATAGTTTTGCTTTTTTAGTTGAAATCAAACAGAATGTAGCCTTTTCAAACTGGCTTCCTTCACACAGCAATATGCATTTGGGGTTCCTCCATGTGTTCCATGGATTAATTGCTCACTTCTTTTAAACAATAAATAGTATTACATTGTATGGGTGTGCTACAGTTTGCTTACTCACCTATTGAAGGATACCTTCGTTGCTTCCAGTTTTTAGCAATTATGAATAATGCAACTATAAACATTTATTCACAGGTTTTCACATGGACACATTTGTTTTCAACTCATTTGTATGAATACCTAAGAGTATGGTTGCTGAATGGTTAAGACTGTCTCTAAAGGACCTGCGTCATCTGCACTTCTACAGCCATGATGAGGGATCCTGCTGCTCACCATCCTCACCAATATTTGGTGGTATTCATGTTTTGGATTTTATCCAATCTAATAGGCATGTAGTGGCACTTCATTGTTTTAATTTGCCAATTCCTAATTAAATATGACTTGAGCATCCTTTCATGTGCTTGTGACCTGTGTACTTTTGATCTGTGTATGGTCGTTAGTATGTGCTCAGAACTTTTGCTCAATTTTAAATTAGATTGTTCGAATAAGCATTCTTTTAATATTTTATATTTGCACAGATTTTCTTCCAGTCTGTGACTTGCCTTTTCATTCTCTTAACACTGTCTTTCACAGATTAGTTTTTAATAAAATCAAACTTTTTTTCTTTCAGGGATTATTGTTGTTTGTATTGTATCTTATTATTGTTGTTGTTTGTGTTGTATCTTAAAAGTCAGCATCATACCTACTGGTCACCTACAATTTCCCCTATGTTATCTACTAGAAGTTTTACAATATTATGCCTTACTTTTAGTTCGATGATTCAATTTGTTTTTAATTTTTGTAATTAACTTTAATTTTTGGAAATTTGTTAATTTTGAGACTGATTTTATGTTAGAAATTTTTGTGTTAGATTCACCTTCTTGGAAGTGGGTGCCAGTTGTTCCAGCACCATTTGTTGAAATGACTGTCCTTTCTGAGTTGCCTTTGCTGCTTAATGATAAATGTACTCTATTTGTATGTGCCTATATCTGAGCTTTCTATTCTGATTCACTGATTTCTGTGCACATTTTATTGATAATATATTTGTATTTATTCACAATGTATTTATACTTTCTACTTCCATCTCATTTTTAATAAAAATTATACTTGTCCCCACCTTGTTCTCAAGTATTATATATACTTTTCCTTGTCCAAGGTGAATCTTAAATTTAAACATTACTTCACTAGAAAAACAAATTTTAAGCAAACCAACATTTCTAGTTTTCTTTGCAGAATAAAGCTAATACTTTACCATCCACCTTACATTTTATTTTTGTCAAGTATTTTCTTTCTTTATAATATACTTCAAAACCAACAATTATGCATCATTGTTACTTATGCAGCCAATTCTTAATTGTACTTATAGTTTTTACTATTTAATAGTTCATTGCTTATTTCAGCTCATGCCAATCTGAGTTTTCTGTTTTCTTAAATTCTTTTCTCCTTATTTTAGCAAGCATATGTATGTGTGTGATGAATTTTCTTGGTGTTATCTAAAAATGCTTTTATTATACTTGTACTATTCGATAATTTATGCAGTTATAAATTTATAAAACAGCATTCCCTCTCTCGAACACAAACTTTTTCCTCCGGCCAAGCGCAGTGGCTCACACCTCTAATACCAACACTGTGGGAGGCCTAGGCAAGTGGATCACCTGAGGTCAGGACTTGGAGACCAGCCTGGCCAACATGGTGAAACCCTGTCTCTACTAAAAATAAAAATAGCTGGGTATGGTGGCACACACCTATAGTCCCAGCTACTCATGAGGTTGCAGCAGAAGAATTGCTTAAACCCAAGAAGCAGAGGCTGCAGTGAGCCTAGATCATGCCATTGCACTCCAGCCTGGACAACAGAGTCAGACTCTGTCTCAAAAAACAAACAAACAAAAAAAACAAAAACCTTTGCTCCATTTTTTCTGCTACTACTCTCTTGAGTATTCTATCAGTCTAATTCAGGGGTCAGCAAACTGTGTGTAAAAGTCTCTGGAATTGCTGGGTTCTTGGTCTGGCCAACCTCAAGAATGAAGCCGTGGACACCTGCGGTGAGTGTTACAGTTCTTAAAAGATAGTGCGGCTGAAGTTTGTTCCTTCAGATGTTCAGGTGTATCCAGAGTTTCTTGCTTCTAGTGGGTTCCTGATCTCGTTGGCTTCATAAGTTAAAATGCAGACCTCTGCGGTGAGTGTTACAGCTCATGATCACCTCCCTACAAACCCAAAAAATCACCAGCATCAAGATTTATTTAGAAAAGGGGGCAGGGTGCGGTGGCCTGTAATCCTAGCACTTTGGGAGGCTGAGACGGACGGATCACGAGGTCAGGAAATCGCAACCATCCTGGCTAACACGGTGAAACCCTGTCTCTACTAAAAAAAAAAAAAAAAAAAAAAAAATTAGCCAGGCGAGGTGGTGGTCGCCTGTTGTCACAGCTACTCAGGAGGCTGAGGCAAGAGAATGGCGTACACCCAGGAGGCAGAGCTTGCAATGAGGTGAGATCCGGACACTGCACTCCAGCCTGGGCGACAGAGCGAAATTCCACCTCAAAAAAAAAAAAAAAAACACTTCTCATTACTTTCGAGAGACGCCCCCGTTAAAACTGCTGCTGCCACAGGTGGCCTGCTTTTATTGCCTTATTTGACCCCACCCACATCCTGCTGATTGGTCCATTTTACAGAGAGCTGAATGGTCCATCTTACAGAGTGCTGATTGGTCCGTTTTACAGAGTGCTGATTGGTCCGTTTTACAGAGTGCTGATTGGTCCGTTTTGACAGAGTGCTGATTGGTGGGCTTACAAACCTTTAGCTAGACACAGAGCGCTGATTGGGGCATTTATGATCCTTTAGCTAGACAGAAAAGCTCTCCAAGTCCGCGGGGAAGCCCAGCTAGCTTCACCTCTCATAAAGACATAAACAGTAAATATTTTAGGTTTTGCAGACCTAATGGTTTCTTCCACAACTACCCAAATCTGCCTTTGTAGCACAAAAAAAAAAAAAAAAAAAAAAAGCCAATAAAATCTTGTTCACAAAAACAGGCAGCAGATTGCTGATCCTATTAAATGGATTGATTTTTTTGTACTCAATATGCCTTTTGTCACTGATTTTTAAGATTTTCACTTTGTAATCCTAGCACTTTGGAAGGCCAAAGTGGGTGGATCACGAGGTCAGGAGCTGGAGACCATCCTGGCTAACAGAGTGAGACCCAGTCTCTACTATTAGCCGAGCATAGTGGCAGGCACCTGTAGTCCTAGCTACTCAGGAGGCTGAGGCAGAAGAATGGCGTGAACCCATGAGGCAGAGCTTGTAGTGAGCAGAGATTATGCCATTGCACTCCAGCCTGGGTAGCAGAGTGAGACTCCATCTCAAAAAAAAAAAAAAAAAAAAAAAGATTTTCACTTTGTATATCAAGTTACATACATTGTATTTGTGACAGGGGACCTGTGGACCAATAAAAACTAGTTGGGATGAGAATGATACAGAAAAAAAAAGTGACCAACAACCATGCTCCAGAAACGGTGATGACATTAAGGAGAGCTGCGTGAGTGACAGTGAGCAGACTTGTTGAGGACCAGCTGTCACTTGGAATTAGGTGAATCTCATTGGATGAGAGTTGACAATTGTCTGAAACTGGAAACCTAATTTCTCTCCCAATAGCATGATGTTACCCAAGACCTAAGAATATATATGGTGGCTTGGGAGGGTGGAGGGGCATGCTAGATAAAATGACTGAGTTTAAATCAGAAATGACTGGAGAAAAAATAAAGCTAAGATTGGCTAAGATCACATTTTCTGACACAATACGTGAGGAATTTAAAAGTAATATCAGAAAATCAACCAATAGAAAATAGTTAAAAATGCCCATATCACTCTTTATAGCTTAATAATGCAAGTTGCTTCTGATCAGAGGTATACTTTTTCATATGGTCATATGGGTTTGAATATGTACTCCGGCTCATAAAATATATCTTGTTTTCAAACCTCTGCTCTAGATATCCTTAATTCATTTGTTCTATAGAATTAAATAGAGGCAATATGGTATATTTGTAAACATCACTAATTTTAGAGTCCTAAGTGTTATGCTTGAACTCTGACCCAGCAATTATTTAGAATATCATTCATTCTTTCAATCAGAAATGAATTTTGTGAACAAATGCAAATTGTGTTCCAAACTTAGTAATTGGTGATGCCTACAATGATGCATTAGAGAACACACTGCCTTCCTGGGTATTAATTATCATGAGCGAGCAAGACAAGGAAATTAGAAATTACATGGGAGAAAAATTGATGACTTTAGAGGGAACAATCAAATTGCTATGGAAACACATGCAATAATATCGCCTCTAAGTAGTTCAGAGATTTCTTCAAGGAAATGACAATTAAGGTGGTTCTGAATTATCATCAAAACTTTAAAGAGAGGGGTGAGATTATTTAGTGAGGTTATTTGAGTTATTCAAATGAAACTATTCCAATGAGATCATGACCAACGTGGTGATTAATTTTATGTGTTGATTTGGCTGGGACACAGTGCCCAGCTCTGTGGTCAAAGATTCTTCTGGATGTTTCTCTGAAGGTGTTTTTGGATGAGATTAACATTTAAGTTGGTAGACTTTGAGTAAAGAAAACTGGCCGGGCGCAGTGGCTCAAGCCTGTAATCCCAGCACTTTGGGAGGCCGAGATGGGCGGATCACGAGGTTAGGAGATCGAGACCATCCTGGCTAACACGGTGAAACCCCGTCTCTACTAAAAATACAAAAAACTAGACGGGCGAGGTGGCGGGCGCCTGTAGTCCCAGCTACTCCGGAGGCTGAGGCAGGAGAATGGTGTAAACCCGGGAGGCAGAGCTTGCAGTGAGCTGAGATCCGGCCACTGCACTCCAGCCTGGGCGACAGAGCCTGACTCCGTCTCAAAAAAAAAAAAAAAAAGACAACTGCCCCCTACAATATGGGTGGGCCTTAACCAATCAGGTGAAGGCCTGAATAGAACAAAAGATTGACATACTCCAGTAATGAAAATGCTGCCATCAGATTGTCTTTTGCTTTGAGCTCCAACATGAGCTCTTCCTCAGTCTCTAACTGGCTGGCCCATCCTGAAGATTCTGCACTGTAAATGTATTTCTATACATTTACACACACTATTGGTACTGTTTCTCTGGAGAACTCTCACTGATACAACCAAATAAACTGCAGGTAATGGTGGGGATGGTGCTAAGTGACTAGACTTAAGAGGTAAGATAACCCCAACGACACTCAATATACCCATGTCATTAACTTTCACATGTACCTCTTGAACCTAAAATAAAAATTGGAAAGAAGAAGAAAAGATAAGCTTAACCTTATAGTAGATTGCATAGGATGGAGGAAGAGATAAGAGATGAAACAGTCAAAGAGAATGTTTACATTCTTGGCTTGGGTCAGTTGGATAAGTTATAATTTTTTTTTTTTTTTTTTTTTTTTTTTACTTAAATAGGGGACATACAAAATAATGAAAGCTGACGGGGTGTGCTGGCTCATGCCTGTAATCCCAGCACTTTGGGAGGCTGAGGTGGGCGGATAATGAGGTCAGGAGATCAAGACCATCTTGGCCAATACGGTGAAACCCTGTCTCTCCTAAAAATACAAAACAGTTAGCCAGGCATGGGGGTGCACGCCTGTAGTCTCAGCTACTCGGGAGGCTGAGGCAGGAGAATCACTTGAACCTGGGAGGTGGAGACTGCAGTGAGCCAAGATCATGGCACTGCACTGCAGCTTGGTGATAGAAGGAGATGAAAGAAAAGAAAGAAAGAGAGAAAGAGAGAAAGAGAGAAAGAGAGAAAGAAAAGAAGAAAGAAAAAAGAAAGAAAGGCAAGAAAGGAAGCTGAAAGTATCAAGGAAGGATTCAGTTTTGCTTCAGGATTCTGTTTATGTCAGCAATGAGACCAAGATGTTTGGAACTGGATTCAATGTTCCAAGCATGAAAGAATGCTGAGACATGGTCAGAGATTTCAGAGTCAAGTGGTATCCCCTGTCATTATTTCATGTTGTAAGAGTCACATTTTTAAATTCAGATTTTATAATTAAGTGGGGATAACATCAATCTTAAATGGTATCTGCATTAAATTTTCCAGTTTGCACATGGCTTTGATGTTCACTGTAGGGCCAAACGAAAACATTGAAGAGAAAGCACTTGTTAAACTGCAAATGCCACTGAATGAAAGTTTTACCTTAATAAAATGAACTTTCTTAAGCTATAAGAAAGTTATGATATGATTCCTTTAAAAAAACCAACAACATAGCAATGATAAACAGACAATGTTATCAATCTAATGTATTTTGAACCTTGCTGGATGGGGCAAGGAGAGGGCCATTGACAATAAAATCCATGCCAGGCAATAGGCTGTGTTCTGATTGGCACAGAAGGCTGTCTAAGAAAGATCTGAAAAGGACATTGGTTTTAGCGATCTGCTTCTGAGACCTTTAATAAAAGTCCACCTACTGACTGGAATGCATGGAATTTACATTATATTCAAAACCAGTAAAGATCAAAGAAGTAAGAACTTATTCATGGTCCATTCTTAAGGAAATACCACACATTTGCAAATTGATATTTGAAAGTGGAATTGCCCAAGTTAATGCATGATTCAACAGCAGGAGATGCAGTATTTAGGCATCTGAGTACACAGTTTAATACATTATTTCATGAAATATTAATATGATGACATTAATTTAAATTGATTTAGACACACAAACTGTAATGGGGCAAAAAATTAAATGTTATTACCAAGTCATCACACATTGCTCTACACGGAGCTGCTGCCAGGAAAAGCACATATTCAAATGTAATTTCACATCTTCATTAATGAACTGAGTCAGTGAGAGATTAAGGAAATCCTGAGAAAATAATAAATCAGTAAACATATTTAATGATCAGGGATGCATAGTACAAAAGGTCTTTTATGATTAAAATACAAAATAAGGCAACCTGTAAAGGTACACAGAGTGCATTAAGCAAAAAAAAAAAAAAAAAAACACACACACACACACACAAAATGAAGCAAAACAAAAAGCAACTACAGTTCCTATACCATTTCTGAACAAGATACAAATCATATTGAAAGCATATAACCTCATAGCTTGTTATGCTTGAGCATGTATTTGCTTTTCTCAAGCCCTGACTCCCAATGTCCTTATTGTCTATTTTCTCTGAGAAATAAATCTTATCCTAAATTTTCAGCCACCTAATGGAATATTTCTCGAAATGGATAGAACAAATATGAACTGGTTCTATCTCCCAACTGGTTTGGGTTCTTTGCCTTACGTGGAGACATTTTTGCTTACTAAACAGGAACTGTTTCAGTTTAAAGTAGATTGCATCTGGTTACTTTCTATAGAGAGGAAATTTTCAATTCCTCAGTGTCCCCTGCTTCCTACCGCCACATACACACAGACACACATTCAGCAGGATTAAGTTACCACTACTTGGTTAGGTCCAAGAAAAGTAATAAGGTTAGAATTTATAAAGATATATTCTGAAAAACATGCTATGGAAATTTTAGAAAAAAACTCATGTGTCTCTTTCCTGAAATTTTAAAAATTATTTTATTTGTTTTAATTTTTTTTTCTCTATTACTCAATTGCCCAGGGCTCCCTATGAGTCTGTTCTCATAGCCACAGCCTGAGAACGTGGGCAGATGCTACAATACTCTTTTTCTCCTACTGTGCCTTATACTATTTTTTCCCTTCTCACTGGCTAGCATGCTCAGGGTCCATGTTTTATTCATTTTTAAAATTATAGGGCCCAAGAGGAATTCCCCACAGAACAACACAGTGACTGTGGCAGATCATGACCAGACTGTTTCATCAGGTAAGACCAGATCCATCCCACCTCACTGGGTGGGGCCTCCCTGAGGTAATTTCATCAACTCCAGCCAGGAGTTTACAAACAAGGGCTGGAACGGAGCCCCAGGAGGGAAGGGTAGCTGTGGTTTCTATGGATCAGTGGACTTAGTCTTTCCTTCCTGCTGGCTATGAAGAGTCTGGGCAGTCTAGATGACAGGGATTCCCCACATTGTAGCACACCTGCCCTGACAAGGGGCAGCCAGCCTCCTTCTTTAAGTGGGTCCCTGATCCCTTGCCTCCTGACTATGTAAGACCTCCAAACAGGGGTTGCCAGACACATCATACAGGAGAGTTCCAGCTGGCATCATGTCAGTGCCCCTCTGGGATGGAGCTCCAGGAGGAAGGAGCAGGTAACCATCTTTGCCGTTCTGCAGCCTCCACTGGTGATACCTCCAGGTGTAGGAGAGACCCAAGTGAACAGGCTCTGGAGTGGATCCACAGCAAACAAGAGAAGCCCTACAGAAGAGGGGCCTGACTGTTAAAAGAAAAACAAACAAACAGAAAGCAGCAACAATAACCTCATCAACAAAAAAGACCTGAGATAAAACCTCATTCAAAAGTCAGCAGACTCAAAGATCAAAGGTAGACAAATCCACAAAGATGAGAAAGAATCAACACAAAAATGCTGAAAACTCAAAAACCCAGAGTGCCTCTTGTCCTCCAGATGACTGCAGCACCTCTCCAGCAAGGGCAGAAAACTGAACTGAGACTGAGATGGATGAACTGACAACAGTAGACTTCCAAAGGTAGGTAATAACAAACTTCGCTGAGCTAAAGCAACATGTTCTAACCCAATGCAAAAAAGCTAAGAACCATGATAAATCAATACAGGAACTGGTAACCAGAATAACCAGTGTAGAGCAAAACATAAACGACCTGATGGAGCCAAAAAACACAAGAACTTCACAATGCAACCACAAGTATCAATAGCCAAACAGACCAAGCAGGGAAAAGAATGTCAGAGCTCCAAGAGTATCATGCTGAAATAAGGCAGGCAGACAAGATTAGATTTAAAAAGAAACAAAAGAAACAAACAAAACCTCTGAGAACTATGGGATCGCACAGAAAGATCAAAACTGTAACTGACTGGAGTACCTAAAAGAGACAGTGAGAATGGAACCAAGTTGGAAAACACACTTGAAGATATAAGCCAGGACAACTTCTCCAACCTAGCAAGACAGGTCAACATTCAAATTCAGAACACACAGAGAATCTCAATAAGATTCCATGAGAAGGAAGATCAACCCCATGACACCTAATCATCAGATTTTCCAAGGTAAAAATGAAGGAAATAAGGCTAAGAGCAGCTACAGAGAAATGCCAGGTCAGCTACAAAGGGAAGTTAATTAGATAAACAATGAACCTCTCAGCAGAAATCCTAGCAGCCCAGAGAGACTGGGGGCCAATATTCAACATTCTTAAAGAAAAGAATTTCCAATTCAGAATTTCATATCCAGCCAAACTAAGCTTCATATGCAAAGCAGAAATAAAATCCTTTTCAGAGAAGCAAATGCAGAGAGAATTTGTCATCACCAGGCCTCCTTGCAAGAACTCCCAAAGGAATCACTAAATATGGGAAGGAAAAACCATTACCAGACACTACAAAGACACACTGAAGTACACAGACCAACAACACTATTAATCAACTACATCAACAAATCTGCAAAATAACCAGCTAGCATCATGATGACAGGATCAAATTCACACATAACAATGTTAACTTTAAATGCTAATGAGCTAAATGCCCCAATTAAAATACACGGAATGGCAAACTGGATAAAGACTCAAGACCCATCAGTATGCTGTATTCAAGAGAGCCATCTCACGTGCAAACACAGACAGGCTAAAAATAAAGAGAGAGAGGAAACTTTACCAAGCAAATGGAAAATAGAAAAAAAAGCAGTGGTTGCAATCCTAGTTTCTGACAAAACAGACTGCAAACCAACAGAGATCAAAAAAGACAAAGAAGGGCATTATATAATCATGAAGGATTCAATTCAACAGGAAGAGCTAACTATCCTAAATATATTTATACCAAATACAGGAACACCCAGATTCATAAACAAATTCTTAGAGACCTGTAAAGAGACATAGACTCACACACACAATAATAGTGGGAGATTTTAACAACTCACTGTCAAAGAATTAGACAGATTATTGAGATAGAAAATTAACAAAGATATTCAGGACTTGAACTCAGCTCTGGATCAGGTGGACCTGAAAGATAACTGCAGAACTTTCCACCCAACAACAGAATATACATTATTCTCATTGCCACATGGCATTTACTCTAAAATTGATCACATAATTGGAAGCATAACACTCCTCAGCAAATGTAAGAAGTATTACACTACCTGACTTCAAACTATAATACAAGGCTACAATAACCAAAATAGCCTGGTACAAAAACAGACACACAGACCAATGGAACAGAATTGATAACTCAGCAATAAGACCATGTGTCTACAACCATCTGATCTTTGACAAACCTGACAAAAATAAGCAATGAGGAAAGGATTTCCTGTGAATAAATGGTGCTGGGAAAATCAGCTAGCTGTATGCAGAAAATTGAAACTGGACCACTTTCTTACACCTTATATAAAAATTAACTCAAGATGGAATAAAGACTTAAATGTAAAACCCAAAACTATAAAAACCCTATAAAATATCTGGGTAATACCATTCAGGACATAGGCACAGGTGAAAACTTCATAATGAAAATGTCAAAAGCAATTGCAACAAAAGCAAAAATTAATAAGTGGAATCTGATTAAACTAAAGAGCTTCTCCACAGAAAAGAAATTATCATCAGAGTGAACAGACAACCTACAGAATGAGAGAAAATATTTGCAATTTATCCATCTGACAAATGTTTAATGTCAAAAATCTACAAGGAACATAAAAAATTTATAAGAAAAAAACAAATAACCCCATTAAAAAGTGGGCAAAGGACATGAACAGACACTTCTCAAGATGTGTCCAAGAAACATGAAGAAAAGCTCAACATCACTGATCATTAGAGAAATGCAAATCAAAACCACAACATTCCATCTCTCACTAGTCAGAATGGAGATTATTAAAAAGTCAAGAAATAATAGATGAATGCTTTTACATTGTTGGTTGGAATGTAAATTATTTCAACTATTATGAAAGACAGTGTAGCAATTCCTCAAAGATCTAGAACTAGAAATACCATTTGACCCAGCAATCCCATTACTGGATATAAACCCAAAGGAATATAAATATTTCTGTTATAAAGATATAAGCACATATATGTTCATTGCAGCACTATACACAATAGCAAAGACATGGAATGAACCTAGGTGCCCATCAATGGTGGACTGGATAAAGAAATTGTGGTACATATATTCCCTGGAATACTATGCAGCCAAAACAAGGAATGAGATCATGTGCTTTGCAGTGAGATGGATGGAGCTGGAAGCCATTATCTTCACCAAAGTAATGCAGGAGTGAAAAAACAAACACCACATGTTCTTACTTATAAGTAGTAGCTGAACAGTGAGAACACAAAAACACAGGGAGGTGAACAACACACACTGAGTCCTGTCAGGGGGCAGGGGAAAGAAGAGCATCAAGAAAAATAGCAAATACATGCTTAGCTTAATACCTGGGTGATGGGTTGATTGGTACAGCAAACTACTGTCACAGGTCCTCACTTCTCCAGCTGGAAACCACTGTGGCAGTGGGGCCTTCTGCCTGAGTATTGCTCACGCCTCCTGGGTCCATTCCACCTACTTGGCCTGACAGGCTGTGCTTGGCTTGAACTACTGGCCCAGATCTCACCCCTGCCAAGGATGAGCCATGTGCAGAGTAGTGAGGGGTGTGTGAGTAACTGAGCATAGGGTGCTGCCACTGCACACAGCCAGGCACATGGGCTGCCGCAGTGGGGCATGCAGTTCCAGATGCTAGCACACATGCTAGCTCCATGTAAGGCTGCAGGTGGACCAGATGTACTGCATGTAGCATCTGCTGTGGGCACCCACATCTGGACAAGGAGAATGCAGTGGCTCCCAGATACCTGGAGACATCAGGAACTGTAAAACCCTAAAGAGAATGCAACAGCCCTGGCTCAGGGAGCCTCTAGATCTGGGCTCTCGAAAGGGCTGCAACTCTTCTCTCCTTGTTGCCCACAATGTGGCAAGTGTTGGGGGCATGTTTGAACCCTGTTCTGTTATAGCTCTTTTGGTCCTGCCCTATGGTTGATCCCGAGTTCTTGTCCCACATCCAGGAAGAATGAGGTACATAGACAACTGAAGGGTGAACATGGCAGAGAAGAGCTTCACTGAGCAGCAGAATAGTTATGAGGAGACCCGCAGAGGTTTGCTTCCTTCTGCAGGCAGGTGGTCTCAAAGTTTCTGCAGCCCTCAGCAAAGAGGAGACCCAGGGTAGGTAAGTCCTATTTGCAGGCAGGTTGGTCTGTCATCTCTACAACCCCCAGCAGAGAGGAGACCCAGAGTGGGTAGCTCCTATCTGCAAGCAGGTTATCCTGTTGTCTATAGGATTCTGGCTCAGTCCAGATTTTTATGGGCTTCAGAGGGGATCAAGTGCATGCTGATTGGTCCATGGGTGGCCACAGGTGGGCCCAGAAAAAAACACCATCAGTTCTCACTTCAGTCTGCAGAACTGACAGCCCACCCTCCAGGCTGCCTACAGGCCATTCCTGCCTTAAAGGTTTGGGCTTCACTGGTTACCTGCCTCTTTTCACCCAGGACCCTGTTTGCCTTCTGCTGCCATCAAGCCGCTATCTATGGCGCCCAGGCTCTTTGTGCTGAGAGGTGCCTTCAGGCTCACCCCAAGCTGACCTCAGCCCCACCTCAGTCTCCCTCCTATGCTTGTCAGTGCCCAAAGTCCAGAGGGGGACAGAGGGAGCAGGGGTCTGTCATGTCAGCACTGCCCCGAGAGTGTGCACGCCTGGCCAGATCATGACAGTACCTGTGCTAGGCCTCAAGTTTGCTCCAAAATCGGAGTAGGCACCAGGAGCAGAGAGAGGTCAGGCAGCAGGAGCGGGCACTTCTGAGCCTGTGGGACAGGAGGATTTCTCGGGTCTCCAAGAGTGCAGAGATTCCTGGTCGCAGCCACAGCTAGAGAGCTGCTGCTGCATCTGGGAGGCTGGGGCTCCCAACTCACCAATTCAGAAACGGGATCAGCTGCCACCTGTTCTCTGCTCCCTCTGGCTCCATGGAGCACATAGCCCATGCCACACATCCTCCACTGCAGCCAGCATCATGACAGTGGCTACTCCAGCTAGGCCACCACTGCCATGACCACCATGGCACATGTTTACCTATGTAACAAACCTGTACATCTTGCAGAGACCATTCTGCTGTTAAAGGTTGAAACTTACATTTGTTTTATCTGAGTTCCTTCCTCAAGAAATGACCTTCAGGCCTCTCCTAAAAAGTATCAAAGAACTGAAACCAGATCACCACACCAGATGCCAGAGCCCTCACTCACCCATAGTTGCTTGCTTGCCCCTCCAGAGTTTCTGTTTCCTTATACATTGTTACATTTCTTGCCTGATATACAAACCTCTAGCTTTAGTTGGTCAAGGAGATGAATTTGATACTTGAACTCCCATCTCCTTGGCTGCAGCACCGAATTAAAGCCTTCTTCCTTGGCAATAGTCGACTTCTCAGTGATTAGCTTTCTGTGTGGCAGGCAGCAGGACCTAGACAGAACCTCTTGCGTTTCGATAACATGATTAAGGTGTCCCTTTAAATCATGTATCTTAACATCATTTCATCAATTTTTCAGGCAGCTTCCTCCATTTCAACACTGGCTCATTGTTGAAACTCCCAGATATCAAATAATCAAGGCATGCAGATTTCATTAAAAAAATATACATTTTTATAATAGTGATCTAGACATATTTTTATTAGAAATTTGTACCACTGTGTGCTTGTAGTAAATAAACACTAACTGTTTGGGAAAGCTCATAGAGTTGTTGGGTGTATGTTCTGAGTTTTTAACACATAGCATGACATTACAGGCAGTATCAGAGCATTTTTTGAAATGACCTCTCATCCCCTACTAAAATGTTCATAAAGGATAATGTACAAATTGAAAACAGATGAATGATTACAGAGTGAAAAAAACATGTGATTATCATCTTAGTAGAGAAATAAAACATACCAGCTCTTCTGCAGATTTACAGTGATGATCATTACCCTGGCCCTCCACAATGTGAGCATCGTTCTGAGTCCTAACACATTAATAATTGTTCTTTTATATTTCTACATAAATAAAATATACACCATGTACTCATTTCTGTCCACTTTATTTTGCCTAATATTATTTTTGTACCTTTCATTTGTGGCATTTCATATAGCAATAATCTGTTCCTTTTAAATACTGTATACAATTTTGTTGAATGAATATGCCATGGCTTATTTAAATATTTTATTGGTGATGGCTTTTAGATTATTTTCAGTTGGGACTATTAGAACTAAAGGAGCTATGAGTACTTCTGTATGTATCTCCTGAAATACACATATATGGTGTTTTTTTAAAAAAAAATTTAGACAAATAAGTGAAATTGCTGTGTTATAGTCAACTTTGATTAATAATGCCAAATGATTTTTCTCAGTGATTTTATATCAATTTATACAATCACCAGCAATAAATGGGCTTTCAGTTGCTTCCTATTATTGGCCTATTTGGTACTGTCAATCATTTTGACATTCTGATGCACATAAAGTGACATTAAGTTATGGCTTTAATTTGTATTTTTAAGAGTTTTAGTAAGCATGAAGATACTGGGCATTGACCATTTGTATGTTACTTTTGCAAAGTTTCTGTTTACATTTCTTGCTCATTTCTAAACTCTCAATGTAATTTTTTGTTAGTTTCATGTTCACCATTATTTTAAGTCCATAATTTTCCTTTTCACTCTCTAGAACATGAATTTTGATTAACAGAAGTTTCTAATTTTAATGTAATCTTATTAACTACTCCTTTTCTTTATAGTTGGTGAGTTATTTTGTTATGCTTAACTCTATTTAATAACTCCTTAATACAATTAATGATGGTATGCTCCAATATTATCTTTCTTACTGTTTTACCTTTCACATTTGGATTACTAATTCAGGTTTTGTTTTGTTTTGTTTTGTTTTGTTTTGAGACGGAGTCTCCCTCTGCCGCCCAGGCTGGAGTGCAGTGGCCTGATCTCTGCTCACTGCAAGCTCCGCACCCCCACCCCGTTCACGCCATTCTCCTGCCTCAGCCTCCCGTGTAGCTCCTCCTGTAGCTGGGACTACAGGCGCCTGCCACCACACTCCCCTAATTCTTTTTTTTTTTTTTTTTTGTATTTTTAGTAGAGACGGGTTTCACCGTGTCAGCCAGGATGGTCTCAATCTCCTGACCTCGTGATCCGCCCTCTCCGCCTCCCAAAGTGCTGGTATTACAGGCGTGAGCCACTGCACCTGGCCACTAATTCAGGTTTAATTGATTTTTGTGTTCAATATTATGTAAGGGATCTATTGTCATTTTTTTTTTCTCTGTATCGAGAGGTGACAATGTACTAGCAGTCCTCACTCTCAGTGCCTCCTTGGCCTCCGCGTCCACTCTGGTGGTGCTTGAGGAGCCCTTCAGCCTGCCACAGTACTGTGGGAGCCCCTCTGTGGGCTGGCTGAGGCTGGAGATACCTCCCTCTGCTTGCGGGGAGGTGTGGAGGGAGAGGCGCGGGCGGAACCGGGCCTCCGGACGGCTCTCGCTGGCCAGTGCCAGTTCCAGTGCGCGGGCACGGGCTTGGCGGGCCACACACAGGGCGGCTCTCTGGCACCACCTGCCCAGGGCAGTGAGGGGCTTAGCACCCGGGCCAGCAGCTGCAGAGGTTGCGCCAGGTCCCCCAGCAGTGCCGGCCGGCTGGCACTGCACTCAAAATCTAGCCGGGTTTAGCTGCCTCCCCGCAGGCAGGGCTCCGGACAGCAGCCCGCCATGTCTGAGCTCCCCTGCTGTGGTGGGCTCCCATGCATCCTGAGCCTCCCGGACGGGCGCCACCCCCTGTTCCTTGGCGCCCAGTCTCATCTACAGCCCAAGGGCTGAGGAGTGCAGGCTCGGCTCTGGACGGGCGGGCAGCTCCGCCTGTAGGCCCAGGGCAGGATCCACTAGGTGAAGCCAACATCCTGAACCAGATGAGGACTTGGAGAGCTTTTATATCTAGCCAGAGGATTGTATGTGCACCAATCAGCACTCTGTATCTAGCTAACCTAGTGGAGACTTGGAGAACTTTTCCGTCTAGCACTCTATCTAGCTCAGGTATTATAAATGCACCAATCAGCAGCACTCTGTGTCCAGCTCAGGATTTGTAAATACACCAATCAGCACTCTGTGTCTAGCTCAAGGTTTGTGAATACACCAATTGGTACTCTGTATCTAGTTAACCTGGTAGAGGCTTGAAGGACTAGCACTCTGTGACTCTGTGTCTAGTTCAAGGATTGCAAATGCACTGATCAGCACTCTGTGTCTAGCTAAGGGTTTGTAAATACACCAATCAGTACTCTGTGTCTAGCTCAAGATTTGTAAATACAGCAATTGGTACTCTGTATCTAGTTAACTCTGTATCTAGCTAGCTAGCACTCTGTGACTCTGTCTAGCTCAAGGATTGTAAGTACACCAATCAGCACTCTCTCAAAATGGACCAATCAGCTCTCTGCAAAATAGACAGTCAGCAGGATGTGGGTGGAGTCAGATAAGGGAATAAAGCAGGCTGTCCTAGCTAGCAGTGGCAACCCGCTTGGGTCCCCTTCCACACTGTGGAACCGTTGTTCTTTTGCTCTGTGCAATAAATCTTGCTGCTGCTCAGTCTTTGGGTCCACGCTGCCTTTAAGGGCTGTAACACTCACAATGAAGGTCTGCAGCTTCACTCCCGAAGGCAGCAAGACCACAAACCCACCGGGAAGAATGAACAACTCCAGATGTACTGCCTTTAAGAGCTGTAACACTGACCGATTCTAAAATCTATCTGGAAATCTAAAGGACTAAGAATAGTTAAGACATGCATGAAGAATAAAGACAGAAGATTTAATCACTTGATAGTAAAACTTATTTTAAGCTATGATAATTTACTGTGCTGTTGATTCAAAAATAAACCAATAAAATCAAAGAAAGTCCAGAAATAAACGCCTCCATGTAAGTACTCTATTTAGGACAAACGTGAAAGTGTGGACCAGTGGTAACCAATGTTCTTTTCAATAAATTAGACAAAATGATTGCATTAACAGACACACCCCAGAGCTCCTGGCCTCTCACACACCCTGCAGGGACTGTCAGAGTCAACGAGGGATTTTGCGTCACTCAGTGATGGCCTGGGGCTGTGCCCAAGATCGTGTTTATCAAATGTGACACAGGTTCATTTACAAATGGGGGATCAGGAAGGTCTACTTCTCTGACTTCAAGACACTCTCAAGTCTCTAATTCCTTCTTTCAGAGCTACAGAAAGTTGGGCCTGGATAACACTGTAGGTTGGTTGATTGATATGTAAGAAATGTGTAGGGCATTTTGGTAAGTCCGACAGTAACTTCTTTTTCCACAGAGGAGACTCAGACAGAGGTGCCCTCCTTTGAGCTGCTGCTGTCCTCTGTCTTTTCCAGCTGTTCCTATAGCTTCTTTACTGTGTCCTTCTCTCTTGCCAGCTGCTCATCCCTTGCCAGCTGGGTCATCTTCAGAAGCTCCTGCAGCTTGTTGGCGGTACGGCCCAGGTCAGTCGTTAACTACTTCTCTTTTTATAATCTCTCCTTCAGCTGCACGGCCTCCTCCATTTCCGAAGATTCCAGGTGGCAGGCTGTGCGGAGCTTTTCCAACTCTTCTTGTAACCAACACACTGAGGCCTGAGCAGCCTCAAACTCGACCGTGAGCTTCTGCCGCTGCGTCTGCTTGTCCTCCGGGTTGACTTCTGTCTGCTTCAGCTGCGTCTTTAGCTGAATGGGGTCGTGCTCGGCTAGGAGGTTTGGGGGTAAGTCTCGGGAGGAAGCTGGGGCCCCTGCTAGGTCACCATCCCCCACGTGGCTCTTAATTTCACTAAACTGCTGCCTGAGCAGGACGAGCACATCCTTCTGTTTCTGGACTTCGCTCTTGGCTGCATCCCGCTGAGATTGAGATTCTAGTAGAAGTTGCCTCAACCCCACCACTTCCGTGGCATAGTTCTGGCACAGAACTGGGGGCTGCCATGTGCTTCTCCAGCTCTGTCTCCAAATGCGACGTGTGCTGCCTCACCTGGTCTGAACTTTCAAGTTCTCCTTTTAGCTTTTCTACAATATCTTCGAGATGTTTCACTGATAGGTGACTTCTCGAGTACCTCCTCTGTGGCGCCTACTTTGGCCCTAGACATCTGCTCCTTCTCCTCCAGGCTCTTCTGCAGGTCTCTGAGCATCCCCTCCATCTCCACCAGGATGCTGTGGTGCTGGTCACATTTGGCCTGCAGTATGCTCGGTGTCTCCTCAGCCTCCCTCAACTTAAGAGACCAGGTCCAAGGAGGGCCCGTGGGAGCCGGGGGCATCTTCAGCAGCGTGGGCCTTTCTCTTTGAGCTCCCACAGCCACTCAGTGTAATTCTGTTGTGCCAAAATCCACCATAATTTATTGAAAAGAACATTGGTTACCACTGGTCCACACTTTCACGTTTGTCCTAAATAGAGTACTTACATGGAGGCGTTTATTCTGGACTTTCTTTGATTTTATTGGTTTATTTTTGAATCAACAGCACAGTAAATTATCATAGCTTAAAATAAGTTTTACTATCAAGTGATTAAATCTTCTGTCTTTATTCTTCATGCATGTCTTAACTATTCTTAGTCCTTTAGATTTCCAGATAGATTTTACAATCGGTTTCCAGTGTCCACACATACAAAGAGAATACTGGACTTTTCATAGAATGACAATGTATGTACAAATCAATTTTGGGAGAACAAACATCTTTACAATATTGAGTCTTAATAAACTTTACTTTTAAGGAGCAGTTTTAGGTTTACAACAAAATTGAGACAAGTTACAGAAATTGCCCATATACCTCCTGACCCCACATATGCACACTTTCGCCATTGTCAACATCCTCCACCTGAGTGGTACATTCGTCGCAACTGATATGAATCAACACCAACACATCATTATCATGCAGAGTTCATGGTTTATGTAGGTTTTACTCTTATAGTCATTCTGTACATTTGGACAAACTTATAATGACATATATCCACTATTAAAGTATTGTACAGAGCAGCTTCACTGCCCTGAAACTCTTCTGTGCTCCACTTACTCATCTCTCCCTTTCCTTGACTCCTGGCAAGCACTGATTGTTTTACTGTCTCCATAGTTTCCCTTTTCCAGAATGTCATATAGTTGGAGTTTTAAAGTATGTATTCTTTTCAGATTGGCTTATTTAACTTAATAGCATGGATCTGAGTTTCCCCCATTTCTTTTCATGGCTTGATAGCTTACTTATTTTAAAATCCGAGGAACATTTTATCATTTGAATGTACCACAGTTTATTTATCCATTTGTCTACTGAAGGACGTCTTGATTGCTTCCAGCATTTGGCAATTATGAGTAAAGCTGCTGTAAACATCTTGTGTAGGTTTATGTGTAGATAAATGTTTGCAGCTCCTTTGGGTAGATACCAAGGAGTGTGATTGCTGAACTGCATGATGAGAATATGTTTAGTGTGAAGATAAATGAACACACTGGCTGTAGTGAGTGATCACAGGGTCACTCACTGTGGCCAATGAGTTAATTTTTTCCATTATTCCCAGGAGAGCAGCTCCAGAGGAATATCCTATTTGCACCTCTGAGCTAAAATGGTTCCTCTAACCCTGTGTCGGGAGCTGAAATAACATGGCAGAAAACTCCTTCCACTAGCCTCCTGAAAGGCTTCCAACAGACTTCTGGTTTGGGGTTGGAAAATACCAAACCAATCAGGCCTGAATGAATTTGAGTTATTTATTTGCATATACAGACCTGATTGAGAGCTGGGGCAGGAACTTTCTCTCTTTAAGCCAGACACCCGGCTGGGCGCGGTGGCTCAGGCCTGTAATCCCAGCACTTTGGAAGGCGAAGGCGGGTGAATCACGAGGTCAGGAGATCAAGACTCTCCTGGCTAACACAGTGAAACCCCCTCTCCGCTAAAAAATACAAAAAACTAGCCAGGCGAGGAGGTGGCAGGCGCCTGTAGTCCCAGCTACTCCGGAGAAGGGCGTAAACCCGGGAGGTGGAGCTTGCAGTGAGCTGAGATCCGGCCACTGCACTCCAACCTGGGCAACAGAGTGAGACTCCGTCACAAAAAAATACAAAAAAAAAATACAAAAAAAAAAATAAAAAAATTAGCCAGGCATGGTGGTGGGCGCCTGTAGTCCCAGCTACTCTAGAGGCTGAGGCAGGAGAATGGCGTGAACCCGGGAGGCGGAGCTTGCAGTGAGCCGAGTTCGCTCGACTGCACTCCAGCCTGGGCTACAGAGAGAGACTCTGTCTCCAAAAAAAAAAAGAAAGCCAGACACCCTCTTTATCTCCAGAGTACACTCTTGTTTTGCTTTGGAAGCAGCATCTCTCTGATCAGCAGATTTGTTATTATTATTAGAAAATAAAGCACTTCTTTATTTTTCCTCTGCAAACCTCATGGTCTTTTGTTAACATTAGTTTTATAAGAAATTTCCAAATTATCTTCTAAAGAGGTCATGCCATTTTGCATTCCCACCTCCATTGAATGAAGGTTCCTGTTGCTTCACATCCTCATCAGAACTTGGTGCGGTCAATGTTCTGGATTTTGGCCTTTCTAATACGTGCATAGTGGTATCTCATTTTTACTCTAATTTCCACATCCCTGATGCCATATGATGTGATGTGAAACATCTTTTCCTACGTTTATTTTCCATCTGTATATCTGCTTTGGTGTGGTGTATAATACTGAACCTTTTAATCAATGAAATTTGATATGTATATAGGTTTTAATTTAGTTTCTATCAATATATTTTTAAAGTGTTTTGAGTAGAATCTTGTCCATGTTTTATGTATCTGTTTCTTGAAAGATGTTTCTGAAACTATTATAAATGATATTGTTTAAGATATTGTTTTCTGTTGTTTTGTACTTCTGTATAGATGTGTGTGATTTTTATGTAAAGAACTTATATACATAAATGGATATGTGTATAATAAACATATATATTTTATTATATATGTCATCTAATATACTTTATATGTATTATATATTATATGCAATTTTTTTCTTCTGTGAGATTGGCCCTAATATTTCAAATCTTTTGAGCAAGTTTAAATTATGCACAAAACTCTTGGTAGATTTTTGTCAATCCACTAATATGGTAGTTGTGTTAATAGAGGACACAGAAAAAAAAAAAAAGTCACACATGTTTAATAACATTATGGCATAATTGCAATATAACTATCTTAAGGAATTTTTATGTGATCATATTTTAATTATTTTAATATTATTTAATATTTCATATTATTATTTAATATTTAACATTTAATTATTTTAACATTTTACTATCTTCCCAATATAGAGTTATATTTTGTTATTATTTTTGTTGATCACATACAAATTCTTAGAGTTCTTAAAACATTGTTCTTAGAAAAGTTCGAAAAAATTTCAATTCTCCTAAATTACCAATAGGTAAATTTTACTATATTTGCTCTCTGAGTAGATAGATAGGTGGAAAGATAGAATTATTTTTGCCAAAGTTGCTTAGAAAGAATTCTCAAAAAGCTGTTAAGAACAAGTATCTCCTCCTATTTAGCCATGTGATGACTTTTACACCTAAGTATGTTAGCATTAATTACATCACCTAATATACCTTCATGTGTTCCAAAAATGTTTTAGGACTGTCTTTTTTTAGTCAACACTCAACATCGGTTCATTCATTTCATTGGGTTTCCATGTTTTTTTATGCTTTTTTAAAAGTCTAAAATGGGTTACTCCAGCTCATTTTTTTTTTCTTTTCCCTGACATTGGAAAAGTATGCAGACATGTTTATCTGTAGAATGCCCTATGTTCTGGATTTGTCTGTGATTAGATGCAGCAGAAATATATTTGGAAAAACTAAAAATGAAGTGATATTATGTAGTTTTTATCCAATCCCATCAGGAAGCACATTGGATGAAGTCACTTGTCTACAATTTATGTACGGATTCTTTTGTCAATAGGTAAATACACCTTCTATGTAATAGGATACCATTGTTTCATTTTCAGTCCTGTTGTGCTCCTATTTTGTGCTTTATTATATTTTTCAGGACCTTCCAATAATTGTAGGGAACATTATTTTGTTTACAACAGAAATATATTGAAAATTTTAAAATAACTTGTTCACTCTTATTTTTTTGAATGTTAAATATTTCTTTCTACCATCCTAGTTTTGCGACAGTTTTATTAACACTTATTGAGATAATTGTATCACTTATGGTGGGGCACAATGGCTCACGTCTGTAATCCCAGCACTTTGGGAGGCCAAGGAAAGCAGACCTCCTGACCGTAAGTGTGAGGTCAGGAGTTCGAGACCAGCCTGGCCAACATGGTGAAACCCCGTCTCTACTAAAAGTACAAAAATTAGCCGGGTGTGGTGGCAGGCTTCTGTAGTCACAACTACTCAGGAGGCTGAGGCAGGAGAATCGCTTGAACCCAGGAGGGGGAGGTTACAGTGAGCCGAGATGACGCCATTGTACTCCAGCCTGGGCAACAGAGTGAGACCTTGTCCAAAAAAAAAAAAAAGTTGTATCACCTGTTTCCCTTTGTTTTGTTACACTAATATCCTACAGCTAAACTAGAATCCCTAAAGTAAAATGAACTTGATTATAAGGCAATATTCTTTTCATATTCCTTTCATTGATATATTAATTCTTTCTGCCATTTTTTTGTGTGTGTTTTCATCCAAGTCCATAAAAGAGTCAGAAATGGAAATTTTCTTTCTTGTATTCATGTCTGATTTTGGTATCAAGGTCTCTTTTTCCTCAGAAAATAAATTAGAGTGTCTTTTTTTTTTCCTAGTTTATGAAAGGGTTTGCCTAAGATTTGTGTTATTTCTGTTTTAAATGTTTCATAAGATTCATCTGTGCTTTACATTTTGAGTAACTTATTTAATTATGGTTTGAATTTTAATGTTTTATGTTAAAAAAAGGAAATACAAATTTTTCATCTATATTTTTTGTTTTTATTATAATTTTTCTAGCAATTACATATTTTATCTAAGATTTTGAATTTATGGGCATAAAGTAGACCATAGTATTCCCTTCTAATTTCTATGTCATTAATATCTATAGTGATGTTCTGTTTTCTTATGTCTTATATTGTGTACTTTTGTGTGGGCTGTCTCTGATATTGTCAAGGTGTTATAAATTTTATTAGTGTTTTCAAAGAACAAATTTTTATCTTTATTGATGCCTATACTATAGACTTGTTTCTCATTTCATTATTATTACTCTTACCATGGTGACCAGTTTTCCACTTAGGAATGTAAGACAGGGGAAAAAAAGAGAACAGGATGCTCAGGTAAATATGAATTCAGATATGCCATTTTTTTTGTTTTTTAGTGTCAGTATATTTCCTTCCAATATTTGACACTTGTTTACACTAATATATATGTTTATCTGAAATTCAATTGGACCAGAGTAGCCTGTATTTCATTTGGCAACCCTATTAGTACTACTTCTTATAGATTTAATGCCTTGCTTGTTGATTTCTGTTTCTTTGGGTATTTAGATTACTTACTTTTAGGCTTTGATTTTTTTATATTTGCATTTAAGGCTATACATTAACTCTCAACATAGTTTAGATGGAACACTCAATTTTTAGGTTGTCTTAATTTCATTACCATTGTGTTTAAAATATTTTCTACTTACTTTGCAAATATGTTTACAAAATGACTGGTGAAAGCACATTTTTTACAACAAACACTGTGGGAAACTACTGAAATATCCATCAACAATAGAATACCTAAAGGTCTATTATTTTTATGATGCAATGCTAAAGAATAATTTTAAAAGAACAAACTACTGATAAATTTAACAACAAGGATGGATCTCAAAGGCATTAAAAGTAAATACAAGGTTATACTATTCTGGCTGAGGTGCCATTGCCTGGACAAGCACAGGGCAAACTATTCTGGGGAGATAAAAATGTTCTATATTATAATCTCAGTGATAATTCTAGAAATATATGTAAAAATTTTAAGAGATACATGCTTACAGTTTTTACTCTGACTACTTGAAAATTATATTTCTTTTTTAAGGCAATTAACAAAAAAGAGATTGATTAAGATTAAAACCGGGAACGGATTTGCATCACCAATTACTGTGTGTGGAAGAAAAAGCTATCACATTAAAAATATCAGATATTAGTTATCTCTAAACAGCATACTGAACACTATACATCTTGACAAAAGAAGTGTTAAATTCAGGTAAACTTATTTAATAATTATAATTATGTTCATTTCTTTTTCCTCTTTTTCTCTAGACTTCTCTTCTCACTTCATTTCATTCATTTGCTCTTCAATCATTGATACTCTTTCTTCCAGTTGATCGAGTCTGTTACTGAAACTTGTGCATTTGTCATGTATTTCTCATGTCATGGTTTTTATCTCTGTCAGTTCGTTTATGGCCTTCTCTGCATTGATTATTCTAGTTATCCATTCTTCCATTCTTTTTTCAAGATTTTTAGTTTCTTTGCAATAGTTACATAGTTCCTCCTTTAGCTCTGAGAAGTTTGATGGACTGAAGCCTTCTTCTCTCAACTCATCAAAGTCATTCTCCGTCCAGCTTTGATCCGTTGCTGGTGATGAGCTGCGTTCCTTTGGAGGGGGAGATGCGCTCTGAGTTTTTGAATTTCCAGCTTTTCTGCCCTGCTTTTTTCCCATCTTTGTGGTTTTATCTGCCTTTGGTCTTTGATGATGGTGACAAACTGATGCGGTTCTGGTGTGAGTGTCCTTTCTGTTTGTTAGTTTTCCTTCTAACAGTCAGGACCCTCAGCTGTAAGTCTTTTGGAGTTTGCTTGAGGTCCACTCCAGACCCTATTTGTCTAGGAATCAGCAGCGGAGGTTGCAGAAGATAGAATATTGCTGAACAGTGAGTGTTGCTGTCTGATTCTCACTCTGGAAGCTTCGTCACAGGGGCATACCCCACCGTGTGATGTGTGAGGTGTCAGTCTGCACCTAGTGGGGGATGTCTCCCAGTTAGACTACTCAGGGGTCAGGGACCCACTTGAGCAGGCAGTCTGTCCATTCTCAGATCTCAACTTCTGTGCTGGGAGAAACACTGCTCTCTTCAAAGCTGTCAGACAGGGACATTTACATCTGCAGAGATTTCTGCTGCTTTTTGTTTAGCTATGTCCTGTCTCCAGAGGTGGAGTCTACATGTAGAGGCAGGCAGGCCTCCTTGAGTTGTGCTGGGCTCCACCCAGTTCGAGCTTCCCGGCAGCTTTGTTTACCTACTTAAGCCTCAGCAATGGTGGGCACCCCTCCCCCAGCCTCACAGCTGCCTTGCCGTTAGATCTCAGACTGCCGTGCTAGCAATGAGGGAGGCTCTGTGGGCGTGGGACCCTCCTGGTCAGGTGTGGAGTATAATCTCCTGGTGTGCCGTTTGTTAAGAACCTGGGTAAAGCGCAGTATTAGGGTGGGATTTTCCAGGTGTTGTGTGTCTCAGTTTCCCTTGGCTAGGAAAAGGGATTCCCTTCCTCCTTGCACTTCCCAGGTGAGGTGATACCTCGCCCTGCTTCAGCTCTCGCTGGTAGGGCTGCACCAGCTGACCAGCACCGATTGGCACTCCCCAGTGAGATGAACCCGGTACCTCAGTTGAAACTGCAGAAATCACCCATCCTCTGTGTAGCTCATGCTGGGAGCTGGAGGCTGGAGCTGCTCCTATTCGGCCATCTTGCTCTGCCTCCAAGAAATATGGGATTATGTGAAAAGACAAAATCTACGTCTGATTGGTGTGCCTGAAAGTGAGGGAGAAAATGAAACCAAGTTGGAAAACACTCTTTAGGATATCATCCAGGAGAACTTCCCCAACCTAGTAGGGCAGGCCAACATTCAAATTCAGGAAATACAGATAATAACACAAAGATACTCCTCAAGAAGAGCAACTCCAAGACACATAATTGTCAGATTCACCAAAGTTGAAATGAAGGAAAAAATGTTAAGGGCAGCCACAAAGAAAGGTGGGATTACCCGCAAAGGGAAGCCCATCAGACTAACAGCAGATCTCTTGACAGAAACTCTCCAAACCAGAAGAAAATGGGGGCCAATATTCAACATTCTTAAAGAAAAGAATTTTCAACCCAGAATTTCATATCCAGCCAAACTAAGTTTCATAAGTGAAGGAGAAATAAAATCCTTTACAGACAAGCAAATGCTTAGAGATTTTGTCACCACCAGGCTTCCCTACAAGAGACCCTGAAGGAAGCACTAACCATGGAAAGGAACAACTGGTATCAGCTATTACAAAAACATGCCAAAATGTAAAGACCATTGGTGCTAGGAAAAAAACTGCATCAACTAACGAGCAAAATAACCAGCTAATATCACAATGACAGGATCAAGCTGACACATAAGAATATTAACCTTAAATGTAAATGGACTAAATGGTCCAATTAAAAGACACCGACTGGCAAATTAGATAAATAGTCAAGACCCATCAGTTTGCTCTATTCAGGAGACCCATCTCACGTGCAAAGACACACATAGGCTGAAAATAAAGGGATGGAGGAAGATCTACCAAGCAAATGGAGAACAAAAAAAAGCAAGGGTTGCAATTCTAGTCTCTGACAAAACAGACTTTAAACCATCAAAGATCAAAAGAGACAAAGAAAGCCATTACATAATGGTAAAGGGATCAATTCAACAGGAAGAGCTAACTATCCTAAATATATATGCACCCAATACAGGAGCACCCAGATTCACAAAGCAAGTCCTTAGAAACTTACAAAGAGACTTAGACGTCCATACAATATTAATGGGAGACTTCAACACCCCACTGTCAACACTAGATAGATCAACGAGACAGAAAGTTAACAAGGATATCCAGGAATTGAACTCAACTCTGCACCAAGCAGACCTAATAGACATCTACAGAACTCTGCACCCCAAATCAACAGAATATACATTCTTCTCAGCACCACATTGCACTTATTCCAAAATGGACCACATAGTTGGAAGTAAAGCACTCCTCAGCAAATGTAAAAGAACCGAAATTATAACAAACTGTCTCTCAGACCACAGCGCAATCAAACTAGAGCTCAGGACTAAGAAACTCAATTAAAACCACTCAACTACATGGAAACTGAACAACCTGCTCCTGAGTGACTACCGGGTACATAACGAAATGAAGGCAGAAATAAAGATGTTCTTTGAAACCAATGAGAACAAAGATACAACATACCAGAATCTCTGGGACATATTTAAAGCAATGTGTAGAGGGAAATTTATAGCACTAAATGCCTACAAGAGAAAGCTGGAAAGATCTAAAATTGACACCCTAACATCACAATTAAAATAACTAGAGAAGCAAGAGCAAACACATTCAAAAGCTAGCAGAAGGCAAGAAATAACTAAGATCAAAGCAGAACTGAAGGAGATAGAGACACAAAAAACCCTCCAAAAAATCAATGAATCCAGGACCTGGTTTCTTGAAAAGATCAACAAAATTGATAGACCACTAGTAAGACTAATAAAGAAAAAAAGAGAGAAGAATCAAATAGACGCAATAAAAAATGATAAAGGGGATATCAACACTGACCCCACAGAAATACAAACTACCATCAGAGAATACTATAAACATCTCTACGCAAATCAACTAGAAAACCTAGAAGAAATGGATAATTTCCTGGATACTTACACTCTCCCAAGACTAAACCAGGAAGAATTTGAATCTCTGAATAGACCAATAGCAGGCTCTGAAATTGAGACAATAATTAATAGCCTACTAACCAAAAACAGTCCAGGACCAGACGGATTCACAGCCAAATTCTACCAGAGGTACAAGGAGAAGCTGGTACCATTCCCTCTGAAACTATTCCAATCATTAGAAAAAGAAGGAATCCTCCATAACTCATTTTATGAGGCCAACATCATCCTGATACCAAAACCTGACAGAAACACAACAAAAAAAGAGAATTTTAGACCAACATCCCTGATGAACATCGATCCAAAAATCGTCAATAAAATACTGGCAAACCGAATCCAGCAGCACATCAAAAAGCTTATCCACCATGATCAAGTGGGCTTCATCTCTGAGATGCAAGGCTGGTTCAGCATATGCAAATCAGTAAATGTAATCCAGTATATAAACAGAACCAAAGACAAAAAACACATGATTATCTCAATAGATGCGGAAAAGGCTGTTGACAAAATTCACCAGCCCTTCATGCTAAAAACTCTCAATAAATTCTGTATTTATGCAATATATCTCAAAATAATAAGAGCTATTTATGACAAACCCACAGCTAATATCATACTGAATGGGCAAAAACTGGAAACATTCCCTTTGAAAACTGGCACAAGACAGGGATGCCCTCTCTCACCACTCCTATTCAACATAGTGTTGGAAATTCTGGCTAGGGCAATCAGGCAAGAGAAAGAAATCAAGGGTATTCAGTTAGGAAAAGAAGAAGTCAAATTGTCCCTGTTTGGAGATGACATGATTGTATATTTAGAAAACCCCATCGTCTCAGCCCAAAATCTCCTTAAGCTGATAAGCAACTTCAGCAAAGTCTCAGGATACAAAATCAATGTGCAAAAATCACAAACATTCTTATACACCAGTAGCAGACAAACAGAGAGTCAAATCAGGAATCAACTTCCATTCACAATTGCTTCAAAGAGAATAAAATACCTAGGAATCCAACTTACAAGGAATGTAAAAGACCTCTTCAAGGAAACTACAAACCACTGCTGAGTGAAATAAAAGAGGACACAAACAAATGGAAAAACATACCATGCTCATGGATAGGAAGAATCAATATCGTGAAAATGGCCATACTGCCCAAGGAAATTTGTAGATTCAATGCCATCCCCATCAATCTACCAATGACTTTCTTCACAGAATTGGAAGAAATTGCTTTAAAGTTCATATGGAACCAAAAAAGAGCCTGCATTGCCAAGACAATCCTAAGTCAAAAGAATAAAGCTGGAGGCATCACACTACCTGACTTCAAACTATACTATAAGGTTACAGTAACCAAAACAGCATGGTACTGGTACCAAAACAGAGATATAGACCAATGGAACAGAATAGAGCCCTCAGAAATAATACCACACATCTACCACCATCTGATCTTTGACAAACCTGAGAAAAACAAGAAATGGGGAAAGGATTCCCTATTTAATAAATGGTGCTGGGAAAATTGGCTAGCCATAAACAGAAAGCTGAAACTGAATCTTTCCTTATTCCTTATGTGAAAATTAATTCAAGATGGATTAGAGACTTAAATGTTAGACCTAATACCATAAAAATCCTAGAAGAAAACCTAGGTAATACCATTCAGGACATAGGCATGGATAAGGACTTCATGTCTAAAACACGAAAAGCAACAGCAATAAAAGCCAAAATTGACAAATGGGATCTAATTAAACTAAAGAGCTTCTGCATAGCAAAAGAAACTACCATCAGAGTGAAGAGGCAACCTACAGAATGGGAGAAAATTTTTGCAAGCTACTCATCTGACAAAGGGCTAATATCCAGAACCTACAAAGACCACAAACAAATTTACGAGAAAAAAATAAACAACCCCATCAAAAAGTGGGCAAAGGATATGAAAAGACATTTCTCAAAAGAAGACATTCATACAGCCAACAGACACGAGAAAAAATGCTCATCATCACTGGCCATCAGAGAAATGCAAATCAAACCAAAATGAGATACCATCTCACATCAGTTAGAATGGCAGTCATTAAAAAGTCAGGAAACAACAGGGACTGGAAAGAATGTGTAGAAATAGGAACACTTTTACACTGTTGGTGTGATTGTAAACTGGTTCAACCATTGTGGAAAACAGTATGGCGATTCCTCAAGGATCTATAACTAGAAATACCATATGACCCAGCCATCGCATTACTGGATATATTCCCAAAGGATTGTAAGTCATGCTGCTATAAAGACACATGCACACATATATTTATTGCAGCACTATTCACAATAGCAAAGGCTTGGAATCAACCCAAATGTCCATCTGTGACAGACTGGATTAAGAAAATGTGGCACATATACACCATGGAATACTATGCAGCCACAGGAAAGGATAAGTTCGTGTCCTTCGTAGGGACATGGGTGCAGCTGGAAACCATCATTCTGAGCAAACTTTCGCAAGAACAGAAAACCAAACACCGCATGTTCTCACTCATAGGTGGGAATTGAACAATGAGATCACCTGGACATGGGAAGGGGAACATCATACACCAGGGCCTATTATGGGGAGGGTGGAGGGGGGAAGGATGGCATTGGGAGTTATAACTGATGTAAATGATGACTTGATGGGTGCTGACGAGTTGATGGCTGCAGCACACCAACATGGTACATGTATACATATGTAACAAACCTGCACATTGTGCACGTGTACCCTAGAACTTAAAGTATAATAAAAAATAAAAAAATTAAAAAAATAAAAATTCATAATATAGCTTAAACAAACAAAAAAAGAAAATACAAGAGCAGAATGACTCAATAAATAACACCTAAAAATTATTCATTCATTCAAGCCAAAATTTTTAAAATAATGACATTCTTAGTAATCAACTTAATTTTATCATAATTAATGAATTGGTTCCTTATAGGACATTCTGTCTCTATTTATATTATCTGAATCTATCATGGCGTCTTCAATAAAGTGGTGGGACATTCAATACATTTTTAAGGAAGGGAAGAAGGAAGGAAAGAAAACGTGCATTTGCTTATGTAATTGAGATAACTAAACTTGAGAATATTTTATATAGGAAAATAAGATGTAAAATGGGAAACAAAATAAAAAAATTATAATTATGAGACATTTTAATATTTTATTTTACTGTCTTCCGAATATAGCCTTATGTTTTGTTTTTATACAATCAATATTATATGTAAAGAATCAAAACTGAAAATAAGCAATTTGTCAATGATCACAATTTAGGAAAAGAAAAAATAGAGATTTAATTCCATATTACTTGAGTTTAATTCTAAAACTAATTGATTTATTCCACAAGCATTGATTCAGCATTTGGTACACCATAGTCCACACCAGAAAATGAGATTTCAGTTTTGGACAGACAACAATCTATGGGTGATGTTCCTTAAGCTTAGAGCTTATAAATAGTGCCAATGATATTTAATATAATACAAAACACACAAATGGGAAAAATGAGGGGAGGGCTTTCTTTTACTTTCATTCACACTTTTAATAATTTCTATGCAGAAAATTTAAAGAATAAACTTCATACTAAATCTGCAATGTCTCCAACTTACTAAAACTCAAAAGTCAAAAATTATCCCCAAGTTCCGCCATATTATTTTCTTACTGAGTCAAATTTTCATCCATTAAACACTTTTTCAAGTAGCCTCTCATTTTAAAAAGAAAATAAAAAAGGATTTGTCCATGTGGTCTTGTGATAGGTGACATGACTCTGGTATTCCAATCAATAATTGCACCGTTGAGTTATCTCCCCCATTCTGAGTTTAATTATCCAGACTCATTTCTTTTGACCTTCAACTCCAGCATACTTCATTGACTATCAGTGACTTACACCCTAAGCCTTATTATTACCAGGAATTAATCCACCTCTGAGTTTTTTGAACTCTATGATTCTCTTAACTGACTGACGTATATTCTTACATATCTCTTTCCCTCTTATTTCATTCTGCACTTGTTAGACAGTTATCCCATTCATCTTCTCTTCTCTCCTGTGTTCTGAGTCCACTCAAGGTTTTATTTTTGCAACCATACCCATAATAGAATTCAAGGTTTACCAATTTAATTGTGCCCTAAGTCAATGTCTTTCATTGTCCTTTGCCCACAAAATCAATGAGACATATCTCACTCACAATTATTCAACAACATTTTATTTCTTCATTGTTTTGCTGCTCAACCTAGGCTGTTGTTGCCATACATGTGATGACTAGTTTCACCACAATTTCATGCTAAGCAACTTTGGCCAGGGTTTTAGAGATACTTGGGAATGATTTTCCTCATCTCTGACTGATTCATTTTAACTCTTCTTTTAGCAGCTGTTGAAAATATTTTCCACAGCCCTCATATCCCCAACCTACTTCTACACTCCACTCTTGGGTGAAGGCTCTGGTTCCTTTGTCATTCTGGAGATAGATGACATTCTGCAATCTACCATCTGTATGATGTTTCTAAAATAAAAACAAAATCTATCATATGACTCTCCAGTGCCATTATCTGGCTTCAGCATATCTTCCCAGCTGATGTTTCTTAGACACTCATGGATTCTACTTTTTATTTAACTTCTTCAATGTCTCAACTTATCCTTGCTTTCTCATGCGTCCTTGCCCCTGCCTACCCTCTGCCTAGAATTTTATTTGCCCTTTTCTTCATTTATCTCTCTTCTGAACACATTTTAAAATCCACCTTCTTCTGGACTCCTTCCCCAAGCTAGTTGAAGGGCAGCTCCCTGTAACACCAGCCCTTTTGTTCCAAAACCACCTCTCTTACATATCTGTCAAATGTGCTTTAAGCAACTTGAGAGTCAAGACTAGTATCCACTTAACATTTTTCTTCAAGCCAGTCACACTGTCTAACACACAATAAATGCCAAATTGATTGTTACAAATATATTTTCAAAAATAAATGTCCTGAATGTTATTGACAGCCACCTTGAAATTTCTGGATTGTTTTAGTATCTCACTTCCTTTATTTCTGCTACATTTATCTTTTTCTTTCTTTTTTAATCCATTTCTTTTGTATCCCCCTTATACTTTTCCCTCTTTCTCATTGTAGAAATGGCAAATCTTTACTCATTGCTATAGCAGTGTAATTTGCTTTTGATTCAATCCTCTTCCACCTCTGGAATAATATACCATATCATTCTACTTTATGTTTTTTGTCTAAAAATATTTTCCCTTCTTTTCATGTTGAGAAAGCATATTTTCTTAACACTGCTACTAGGTAAAATGATCTTTCCCATGCTTTCCCTTCAAATATCTCTCCTGCCCCAACATTTATTTACTTACGTATTTATTTATTTTTTGAAACAGAGTCTTGCTCTATTGCCCAGGCTGGAGTGCAGTGGCGTGATGTCAGCTCACTGCAAGCTCCGCCTCCTGGGTTCATGCCATTCTCCCGCCTCAGCCTCCCAAGTATCTGGGACTACAGCTGCCCACCACCAAGCCCGGTTAATTTTTTGTATGTTTAGTAGAGACGGGGTTTCACCGTGTTAGCCAGGATGGTCTGGACTTCCTGACCTCGTGATCCGCCCGCTTCGGACTCCCAAAGTGCTGGGATTACAGGCGTGAGCTACCGCTCCCTGCCCTGCCCCTACAATTCTAAACTCTCCCTGTATATCCCTTTTCATTACTATTTTGATCCTTAACTAATGATAATCTCATTTCTGCCATTACCATTCTGGTGAGATTGCTTTCCTTATTTGTGGTTCAAAACATGCTCTGCAGCCATGATCCTCAAGCTCTCTATTCTTAACAAACTATAAAGCCCACGTGTTCTTAGCTAAAGAGATCCTCCTCCCAACTGTTAGAATGAGCCATAGACTGATGTTCTGTTCACTCCCTTTGTCTTCTCTCTTCTTCTACATGTTTTATTCTTTGAACTCATCACCTGGTAACCATTTAAACTTAAATGTCCTGCTAGCAATTACAGTCATGTGCTTCTTGACAACATTTTGTCACCAGATGACATACATGGTGATGGTACCATAAAATTATGATACATACTTTTACTGTACTTTTTCATGATTAGGTATGTTTAGAAACACACATACTTCACATTGTGTTATAATTGCTGTACTAGTTTGTACCTTGAGAGCAATAGGCTGTATGATACAGCGTAGGTGTGTAGCAGGCTCTCTTATCTATGGTTGTGTAAGTATATTCCATGGTGTTCACACAATGATGAAACTGCTTAATGATATATTTCCTAGGACATATTCCTGTCATTAAACAATACCTGGCTATGTATTCAAAGCACAGGGTCTTTTCCTGGACAACATGCAAATGTAGATTCTGAGCCATTTTGATAAAAATAGGTTTAGTGTGGTTGCCATTGAATTAGAATTACGTGGGACCAACTGCACTTTGGACCACAGGCTACTCAATTCTCCAGAGTGTTACTCAGCCTTATATACCTTACCCAGGGCCTCTTCATTGCCACTGAACCCAGCCTTCCAAAAACACAGTCATGCTCCTGGGGAAAACTTGGATTGAGCTCCTGTGTCTCTGGTCACATTTTTATCAACGAATCAAGATATTCTCTTGCTTTTTGTGTTTTTCTGTTTACAGACACCTTATCTAATATATATTGATAATTCATTAACACTGGACTTACGGCCAACAGTCCTATAATTTATACTTAAGTGAAGTGTTTTCTAACACAGGTATTTTCTCCATAAGGCACATCACAACCTTCTTGCACTTAGGAACATTAGACGACACTTCAGCACTATACATAGGAAGACTTTAAATGGCAAAATGACCAAGAAGAAGCACAAAACTTTTAAAATGTGGCACTAAATGGACTTGAAATGGACACTTGCTTGTTTATTATTCTTATTTTTTTTTTTTTTATTTTTGAGATGAAGTCTCCCACTGTCACTCAGGCTGGAGTGCAGTGGCGCAATCTTGGTTCACGGCAACCTTCACCTCCCAGATTCAAGCAATTCTCGTGCCTCAGCCTCCCAAGTAGTTGGGATTACAGGTGCCCGCCAGCACGCGCAGCTAACGTTTTGTATTTTTTTTTTTTTTTTTTTTTTTTAGTAGAAATGGGGTTTCACCATGTTGGCCAGGCTGGTTTCAAATTCCTGACCTCAAGTCATCCACCTGCCTTGGCCTCCCAAAGTGCTGAGATTACAGGTGTGAGCCACCGTGCCTGGCACAGATGCTTGTTTATAGTATGAAAGTTGAGACAAGAACACAGTGTCCACTTTGTTCAGGCTCAGCTGAGAACGCGCATATTGAATGGCTCCAAATTTTTCGCTCCTCTGCACATGTTCACAAATGACCTCAAACGCACTGAAAGTATTGATTTTGGAGTAACAATTCAATTTCAGCGAGTAGGTGAATTTACACATAAAATTCATGAATAATGAGGACAGACTTTATATATAGTTCTGTGGCTTCTTTATTAACTTGCACTCATTTAATAGTTGCTTAACTATTTGGAAACATTTTACAATAAAATTATTCCTACCTCCCTCAGAACACTCTCTTCCTTTGCTTGGTTAATTCTCCACATAGCTACAGTATCTCAAGCCAGATCCTGAATTTTGCTCATGCTAAACCACAATTTTCACAATGCCATGTCCCTTGTGTACAATTTGTACAGTGACAGACATTGTTTACAAATTGAAGAAGCTCTCATCTTTTCCCAAAGATGCTTTACTTGTCCTCTGCCTGGTAGAAAGATTAGGCTAGATAGAACTAATTTAAGATTGTGTTGCAGTTCTGGTAACATGTTTTTTGTTTGTTTGTTTTTTGTCTTTTGTTTTTTTTTTTTTCACCCGTGCCTCTTCTCCTGCTATTGTGCGGCTTTCTCAACTTTCCAACTGAGAGCATGGGGTGCTTCCAGTCCTTAACCCTACTGCTGTACATCCCGAACTCTGATATTTATTTCCCCAGTACCACAAGACTGCTATAAATTCCAGTGTTCTTTAGATTTTTCTGCTTTGCTTTTTGTCATCCTATGCCATCCAGTTTTAAATTTTGGCAAGTAGCAACTGAGGACTGGATTGATTTCTCTATCTTTTTCTTCCAAAATCACTAAATTTGTCTGTGAAGCCTCCCAGACAGCCAAAATTTTAGTTGGTTTCTTTGTTTCAGAAAGATGATCCTCTAACCGTGTGTTTTGCCTGGATTTATATGCTCAGAATTAGAAAATATACTTAGGGAAAATGGCTACAAAATATAGCTTCATCTCTCCCCAGTTCTCAAAGATCTTGGTCTCTCAAGGCTCCAAAAGCTTCAGCAGGTCCCCACTGCCTTCTAGTATATATATATATATATATATATATATATATATACTAATGTAATATATATTACATTATGTTTGTGTCTTAGCAGAAATATTTTCCCACAACTGATTAATCCATGATAGCCACAGGTAGACCTCTCAATGAATTTTCCCTAAGAACTCTGTGTCTTCTTCCTACTGCTTGCCTATTCGTGGTTGGCCATTTCCATTTTTCTACTGGTTGACTATTAGATTTTCATAATAGGGCAATGTGAACCTTCATGAATTTCCATACTGAAAAGTGATTTTTCTTTCTTTGATGCTTTTGTCTTCTGTGCAATATCTTGACCTGCATAATTTATCAGGAATACTAATATTCAGGCGTCATGAGAGCCATCAATTTCTACATCCTTTTAACGTTACCTAACTATATCTTTTTCATTGTGAATAAGACCTCTTTATTATTCATTTTCCATGCCCTTCTCTTACATGATGATATGTGGACACCTGTAGGTAGAATGAAAGTAAAATATGCATTTGTTTGATATAAATTAATTCAATGCATAAGTTAAGTATGATTAGGTCTTTTTTTTTTTTTTTTTTGAGACGGAGTCTTGCTGTGTCGCCAAGGCTGGAGTGCAGTGGCACGATCTCGGCTCACTGCAAGCTATGCTTCCCAGGTTCACCCCATTCTCCTGCCTCAGCCTCCCAAGTATCTGGGACTACAGGTGCCCACCACCACATCTGGCTAATTTTTTTTATTTTTTAGTAGAGACAAGGTTTCACTGTGTTATCCAGGATGGTCTTGATCTCCTGACCTTGTGATCCGCTTCTAAGAAGGCTCCCTTTCAGTGGAACAACTCTGTATCAGAATTTTTTTCTTAATAATAATATTTGTAATATGTTTTAGACCCTGCTGAAATGCAAATTTACTTTTGCAGAGTAACAAGTTGAAATTCATTTTTTTATTTCTTATTTTGAATGAGTTTATCAGATTTTTTTGTTTTATAGAAAGAGGAAATTTTTCAATACAGTTGTATTTAAGCTTACGAATGAAGAAAGGGTGATTTTGTTTATTTGTTTCTATGCTTGTATGAGGCGTTTTTCCAGAAAATATTGTTAAGAGAATCAAAAAGCAAGCAAAAACAAGGACAAAATATTTTCAAATCACACATCTGAGAGAGGATTTGTATCAAAATATGCAAGAAGTCTTAAATATCAACAATTAAAATCAAAAAGCCCAATTACATAATGAAGAAAAATTATAAATTGAATGAATGTAAAAATGAGACTTAAAATGACTTGTCATTAAGGAATGGCAAAATAAAACCATAATGAGAAATGTCTATAATCTATTATAATGCCTACAGTCTAAAAAAAAACCAACCGCCACTACCAACTGCTGTGAAGAATTCAGGGCAATAGGAACTCTAATTCTTTTCTGGTGGAAATGCAGAATGGGACAGTCACTTTGGAAGGCAGAGAGTTTCCAAAAACATTAAACAGTCTTACCATGCTATCCAGCAATTGAACTTCTATATATTTACCCTTTGATTTGAAAACCTATTTTCACCCCAAGCCTTTTACAGTAGCTTTATTTATAATTGCCAAAATTTCAAAGGAATCAAGATAGTCTTCAAGAGATGAATGGGCCTGGTGCGGTGGTTTATGCCTGTAATTCCAGCACTTTGGGAGGCTGAGATGGGCAGATCACTTGAGGCTAAGAGTTCAAGACCAGCCTGGCCAATATGACAAAACCTCATCTCTACAAAAAATGCAAAAATTAGCCAAGCATGCTGACACGTGTCTGTAAGTCCAGCTACTTGGAAAGCTGAGGCATGAGAATTGCTTGAATCCTAGAGGTGGAGGTTGCAGTGAGCCGAAATTGTACCACTGCACTCCAGCCTGGGTGACAGAACAAGACACTGTCCCAAAAAAGAGAGAAAGAGAGAGAGAGAGAGAGAGAGAGAGAGAGAGAGAGGAATGGATAAACAATTTTCTTACAAATATATGATGGAATATTATTCATCAATAAAAAGGAATGAGCTATCAAGTCATGAAAATTAGTAGATGAATCATAAATGCACATTATTAAGTGAAAAAAATATGAAAAGGCTATGTACCATATACCAATTATATGGTATTCTGAAAAAATAAAAATTATAGAGACAGTAAGATCAGTGGTTGCCAGAGACTAAGGTAGAGAAGTATTGAATGAGTGAATGACAGGGTAGTTTTAGGGTGATGAAACTATTCTCAGTTTTTTCTGAGCCCAGTAATGGCGGGCTAATGACAGCAAGTATTCCCTAAGTGCTCATAGCACAAAATGTATATAGTTAAATATTTTCACAGAGCTGAAGTTTTTAATTTTAATGAAGCCTACATTATTATTATTATATTTTTCTTTTTGGATTGTGCTAAGAACTCCCACTCAGTTCAAAGTCACATAGAATGTTTTTCCTTACATTTTCTCCTATGAGATTTACAGTTTATTTAGGTCTATGGTCTTTTTTGAGTTAATTTTGATGTAAGGTTGTATAAGGTTTGTGTCTGATTATATTATTTTGGATATACAGATCCAGCTGTTACAACACTATTTTTTGAAAAGACTATTATTTTTTCTATTAAATTACCTTCCCTCCCTTTTCAAAGATTGCTTCACTGGGTTTGTGTGGTTTCATTTTTGTATTATGTATTCTGTTATATTTATGTATGTATCTATTTTTCACCAATACTACATGACTCAATTACAGTAGCTTTATAGTTTGTCTTGAATTAGGGTGGTGACAGTCTTTCAACTTTGTTTTTCTTTGGTATTGTATTGACAAATCTGAGTCTTATGACTTCCCATATAAATTTAACAATTAGTGTGTCCATATCCACAAAACAACTGGCTGAGATACTGAATGGTAAGGCATAGAATCTATATATCAATTTGAGAAGAGTTGACATCTTATTAATATTTAGTGTTCCTGTCAATGAACAAACAATATCTCTCACATAACTGAATTTATTTGTTTTCTTTCATCAGAGTATTGTGGTTTTATACATATGGGTTCTATCAAATTTTTATTTATTTAATTCTAGGTATTTAATTTTTGAAGCTATATTAAATGGTACTTTTAATTTCAAATGTCAATTATTCATTGTTATATTTGAAAGCAATTAACTTTTGTATATTAACCTTATATCATATGATCTTGCTATAATCACTTATAAGTTCTAGCATTTTTGTGTGTGTGTGTGAATTCTTTGGGATTTTCTACATAGATGATGATAACTATAATTATACCATCTGAGAACAAAGACAAGTTTTTTTCTTTCTAATTAGTATAACTTTCATGTCCTCTGTTTTTCTTATTGCATGCACTAAGACTTCGAGTACAATGTTGGAGAGATGTGGTGAGATAGGCATATCTGCGGACAACACATTCCCTGAATTTTTACTTTTCTGAGAAAGTTTTTATTTCTTCTTCACTTTTGAAGAATAATAACAGAGTACAGAATTCTAAATTGGCATCTTGGATTTTTTATGTATTTTTCTTTTCTCATTCAATGATTTTTAGTATTTCACTTCACTTTCTTCTGACTTGTGTGGTTTCAGAGGGGAAGTCATATATAATTCTTATTCCTGTTCTTCTATGGAGGAACTGCCCCATTCTTCCCATGTGACTTCCTTCAAGACTTTCTCTTTGTCCTTTGTTTCATGCAGTTTGACTATGATATGCCGAGATGAAGACTTTTTGGTTTTTCACCCTGCGTGGTTTTCTCTGTGCCTTCTGCATCTGTGGTTAATTGTATGTCATTTTTTTTTAATTCTCAGTTATTATTAATTCAAATATTCTTTTTGTTTCTTTATTATTTTTCCACTATTCCTATTATATGTATTTATACCTTTTGTAATTATCCCTCAGTTTGGGGTATTCTGATATATTTTTAATTTTTTTCTTTCTGTATTTCAATTTGGAAAATTTCTATTACATATGTTCAGACTCAGCGATTTTTCCTCAGCTGTGTCCAGTCTAAGAATGAGTCCATTATAGAAAGTCTTCTTCTCTGCTACAGTGTTTTTGTTATCTGACATTTTCTTTTGTTTGTTTCTTAAGTTTTCCATCTGTATGCACATATTGCCCATATGTTCTTGTGTATTGATGACTTTTTCTATTAGACTCCTTAATATGTTATTCCAAGTTATTTTAAATTCCTGGTCTAATATTTCCAAAGTCTCTCCCATGCTTGATGCTGGTTCTTATGCTTGCTTGTCTCTCCAACCTGTGTGTTTTCTTGTCTTTCAGCTTTGCAGTGTGGGCTGAAAGCCAGACACAATGTGTCAGGTCATTAGGCTTTGTGTGTGATACTTTCTGTACATCAGACTAGGAGTTGGTCTGAGCTGAATGTCTGCTCTAACTGCAAGTGACAGAGGTTTTATTTTACTATATTGGTTCTTTTTTTATTTTTCGCCACTTGTGTGAGATACAATACTAGAAGATATTGGAATTGCCTAATTGATGTTCCTCTAGCTCAGATAAGGTTCTGGTAAAATATTTTCTCTACAGAGAAGATTTCTATTATTGAGAATGCTCTGAGTATATTTCAAAATGTTTTTTTCTCCCCTTCCTGCCCAAAACACAACTGGATTTTTGTCTATGCTTCATTGAGTAAGGCTGTGAGAACTATGTTTGCTAAAACTCATGAAAATGTGGGGCACTCATCAGTCTAGGCCCTCAGAGAGTTTTTACCTCAAGCTAATCCACATTCAGTTGTCAATTATTCATCACAATTATCATTTTTTTCCTATCACTTATTGGTTTTAGCATATTTTTCTTCACTGCTGGAAGCAGATCTTCACTATTTTTCTCTGTGTTCACCTGTCTCTCCAGACTTTGGAGCAGCAATTTGACTTATGACCTTGATTTCTGATGGATCTGAGAAGTCAATGATTTTCAGTTTGCTCAGCTCTTTCCTTATTTGAGGGCAGGAGTGATGCCTTTTAACCTCTTTATATCTTGAAGCTAATAGGAAGTTTCTTCTTCACATTTGAAGGATTATTTCAGTGGATATATAATTTTTATATGGTGGCTTTATTTTCTTTTGATGCTTCAAATATTTCATTTCATTCACTTCCTGGTTGAATGGTTTCAGAGGATAATTTCATTACAGTTCTTATCTTTTTTTCTGCTATAGCTAAGATGTTTGCTTCTCTAACTTTCTAGTTTCTTTCATGATTTTCTCTTTTTCTGTATTTTGTTTTCTGCAGTTCAAAAATAATATGTCTAGGTGTAGAGATTTTTGTTGTTGTTCTTAACAAGCTTGGTCTATTCTGAGTTTTTTCTTTTAAACTCTCATTTGGTGTCTGTATTAGTCCATTTTCATGCTGATAATAAAGACACACTCAAAATGAGGTAATTTAATCAGGAAAAAGGTTTAAGGGGCTTACAGTTCCATGTGACTGGGAAAGCCTCAAAATCATGGCAGAAGCCAAGGAAGAGCAAGTCACATCTTACATGGATGGAAGTAGGCAAAGAGCTTGTGAAGGGAAACTCCCCTTATAAAACCATCAGATCTCGTGGGACTTATTCAATATCATGAGAACAACATGGGAAAGACTTGCCCCCATTAATCAATTACCTCCCACTGGGTCCTTTCCACAACACATTGGATTTCAAGATGAAATTTGGGTGCGGACACAGCCAAAACATACCATTCCGGCCCTGGCTGCTCCCAAATCTCGTGTCCTCACATCTCAAAACCAACCATGACTTCCCAAAAGTCCTCCAAAGTCTTAACTCATTTCAGCATTAACTCAAAAGTCCACAATCAAAAGTCTCATCCAAGAAAAGGCAAGTCCCTTTCACCTATGAGCCAGTAAAATCAAAAGCAGGTTAGTTACTTCCTAGATACAATGGGGGTACAGATATTGGATAAATACAGCAATTCCAAATGGAAGAATTTGCCCAAAAGAAAGGGACTACAGGCACTGTGCAGTCTGAAATCCAGCAGGGCAGTCAAATCCTAAATCTCCAAAACGATCTCCTTTGACTCCATGTCTCACACCTGGGTCATGCTGATGCAAGAGGTGGGTTACCATGGTCTTGGCATCTCCATCCCTGTGGCTATGCAGGGTACAGTCTCCCTCCTGGCTGCTTTCATGGGATGGCATTCAGTGTCTGCAGCTTTTTCAGGTGCACAGTGCAAGCTGTTGGTGGATCTAGTATTCTGGGGTCTGGAGGATGGTGGACTTCTTCTTACAGCTCTGCTAGGCAGTGACCCAGTGGGAATTCTGTGGGAGCTCACACCACATTTCTCTTCCACATGGCCCTAGTAGAGGTTCTCCTTGAGGGCTCCTTCCTTGAAGCAAACTTCTGCCTGGACATCCAGGCATATCCATTAATCCTATGAAATCTAGACAGAGGTTGCCACACCTCAATTCTTGACTTCTGTGCACCTATATGCTCAACACCACGTGGAAGCTGTCAAGGCTTGGGGCTTGCACCCTTTGAAGCCATGACCCATGCTATACATTGGTTCCTTTTAGCCATGGCTAGAGTGGCTGGCACATGGGACACCAAGTCCCTAGAATGCATAAAGCAGTGGTGGTGGGGAGGCCTGGGCCTGGCCTACAAAACCATTTTTTCCTCCTAGGCCTCCAGTTCTGTGAGGGGAGGCGCTGTCACAAAGGTCTCTGACATGCCCTGGAGACATTTTCCCCATCATCTGGGCAATTAACATTTGCTTCCTCATTCCTTATGCAGATGTCTGCAGCTAACTTGAATTTCTCCTCAGGAAATGGGATTTTCTTTTCTATTGCATTGTCAGGCTGCAACTTTTCTGAACTTTTATGCTGTTTCCATTTTTAAAATGAATGCCTTGAATGGCACCCGAGTCACCTCTTGAATGCTTTGTTGCTTAGAAATTTCTTCTGCCAGATATCCTAAGTCATCTCTCTCAAGTTCATAGTTCCACACATCTCCAGGGAAGGGGCTAAATGCTGCCAGTTTCTTTGCTAAAACATAGCAGGCGTTACCTTTGCTCCAGTTCCCAACAACTTCCTTATGTCCATCTGAGACCACATCAGCCTGGATTTCATTTTTTGTATCATTATCAACATTTTGGGGCAAGGCATTCAAGAAGTCTCTAGGAAGTTCCAAACTTTTCAACATTTTTCTCTCTTCTTCTGAGTCCTCCAAATTGTCCCAACCTCTGCCTGTTACCCAGTTCCAAAGTTACCTCCGCATTTTTGGGTATCTTTTTACAGAGCCCCACTGTACCGGTGCCTATTTATTATATTAGTTAACTTTCATGCTACTAATAAAGACATATCTGAGACTCGGTAATTTATATAGAAAAAAGTTTTATTGGACTTACAGTTCCATGTGGCTGGGAATTGTGTTGGGAAGCCTCACAATCATGGCGGGAGGCAAAGAGAAGCAAGTCACATCTTACATGGATGGGAGCAGGCAAAGAGAGAGCTTGTGCAGGAAAACTCCCCCTTATAAAACCATTAAATCTCATGACACTTAATTCACTATCATGAGAACAACATGAGAAAGACCTGCCCTCATGATTCAATGACTTCCCACTGGCTCTCTCCCACAACATGTGGCAATTAAAGATGAGATTTGGGTGGGGACACACAATCAAACCATACTGGTGTCATGATGTGGCCCTGTGTCCCCACCCAAATCTCATCTCAATTGTAAATCCCCACATGTCCAGGGAGGGACCTATAATCCTCCAGTTTTAAGGGAAGCAGATGACTGGATAATGGGAATGGTTTCTCACATGCTGTTCTCATGATAGTGAGTGAGTTATCATGAGATCTGATGGTTTTATAAGTATTTGACAGTTCGTCCTTCACACTCACTCACTCTGTCCTGCCTGACACCATGTAAGGCACGCCTGCTTCCCCTTATGCCATGATTGTAAGTTTCCTGAGGCCTTCCCAGCCAGGTGGAACTGTGAACCAAATAAACCTATTTTCCTCATATATTACCCAGTCTCTGGCAGTTCTTTATGGCAGTGTGAAAACAGACTAATACAGTGTCAGTTATTAATTTTGAAAAATTGTTTAACACTATTGATTCAAATATTTTTTTCTGCTCTGTCTTCTGTTTCTTCTCCTAATATTCATATTATGTATATATTAAACCTTTTAAAATTGCTCTGCAGTTCTTGGATGTTGTGTTGTTTTTTTCTTTTAATTTTTTTTACTCTTTTTATTTTGGTTTGAAAAGTTTCCATGGAAAAATCTTTAAACTTACCGATTTTTTCTTAGTCCATGCCCAGTCTTCAGAGGAATCCATCAAAGGTATTCTCCAACTCTGTTACAATGTGTTTGATTTCTAGTATTGCCTTTTGTTTCATTTTTTGAGTTCCCTTTTCATAACCCATTGGTTCTTTTTCCATTAGATCTCTTAACATATTAATCATACCAACATTAATTTCTCTGTCTGATAATTCTAACACATGTATCTGAACCTGGTTCTAGTGAGTCTTTTTTCCTCTTGAAATAGTTTCTTCTGCCTTTATTGCATGTCTTATGATGTTGAATGGACTACAACACTTAATGCAAGTTTTTATATTAATATTTCCCATCAATTTGCTGAGTACAATATGTTCTGTAACAGTATTACCAGAGGACTCTGATTCTTCTATTGTTTTGTTTTGTTTTTGAGATGGAATCTCACTCTGTCACCAAGGCTGGAGTACAGTGGTGCAGTCTCGGCTCACTGCAAGCTCCACCTCCCGGGTTCATGCCATTCTCCTGCCTCAACTTCCTGAGTCACTGGGACTACAGGTGTCTGCCACCATGCCCAGCTAATTTCTTGTATTTTCAGTAGAGACAGGGTTTCGTCGTGTTAGCCAGGATGGTCTCAATCTCCTGACCTTGTGATCCACCTGCCTCGGCCTCCCAAAATGCTGGGATTACAGGTGTGAACCACTGCTCTTGGCCATGTTTTTGCTTTTGTTTCCTCTTTTGACATTGGGCTTTCCCAACTCCTCCTCATAAAGCATCTGAGAATGACAGTTCTTTCCACTGCAATCTGCAATCTATTGCTATTCTGAGTCCTATTGGTGTGGCAGTAAGGGGTGGAAAGGGTTACCACTCTGTAATCTAGGATTCCATCCAAGTCTTTGAGCGATCAAACCTCCATAAAAGGTCCTGCAGGGGTGTATTCCACTTATCTCTAGACCAGACCTTAAGGCTAACGGGGAAGAAGTTGGGCTGGAATTCGTGTAGATGAGATAAAGGACTTCTTGTAAAGTCCTTTCCCCTGAAGAGTAGTCCTTTGTTATAGAAAAAAAAACTCTGGAAATATTTCACAGTGATTACTCTTCCCCTGGCAAGAGCCAGTAGGTGTCTTTCTTAGAGCTTTACTGTGAAAATCTGATGGAATGCCTGGTAGTTGAACCCACAGTGTGAGGCTTCCTTCAGACCTTGGACTCCAGTTTTGTTCTCTACCACATTAGTCCGTGCTCACCTCCAGTAATTCTTCATTTTCATTCAAGTCTTCCTGAGAGTTTGTAGTCTAGCAGCTCCAGGTCATCAGTCTCAGCTATGGTTCTCTTGATTCATCTCTCTCCCCAGATTGTGGAAGAATGATTTGCTCTACATCATTTCCCTGATGGGCCCAAGAGGAGTTGTTAATTATCTTCTTATTGACATTTGTTTGTTTGTTTGTTTAATTATTGATTGATATTTTGAGGATGTGGTGTAACCTTTCAGTCTCTTTAAATGTCAAAGCTAAAACCAGGAGACTATAGTGCAAAAAGTTTCAAGGATTATTTGTATCACTATAACTCTATAATAGGAACATTGCTTTTTATTAAAGAATTTTTCATTTTGTCTTTACCTCACCATTTTAAAAAAAACCTAATGATATGCAAGATTCACATATTTCACAATAGCAAACTTTTATCTTTAAAGGCAGTCTTTTTAATTGTATTTATCACAGGTGTTATAATTTTCTGCTTAACACTGTATTTAGTAAGGCATCAAATTTTCTCTAGGTTACAGGTAGCTTTATTTCATCAAAAATCAATTTGCAGTTTTAACATGGGCACATTTTCCCCACAGCAACAACTTCCTGTTGTGAAGCAGAAGAAAAAATAATAATTTAATTATGTGCATTAAGACTTCAAATTTTGAATCTAATTGTATGCAGAAGCATAGTTTACGGACTGTTAGTCTGATTTTTATGGTGAAATTTGGGCTGGGGGTCTTGATGAATGGTTTATTCATTTAATGGACTTAAATATTCTCTCTCAAGCTGCCAAATAACTTGTGGACATGCATTATCATTTTGTGCATGTGCCCTAGAGAGAAAAAAAAGTAAAAAGACTACATGTTAAGCGTGCAGGAGAGAAAAGTAAACATCGTCCCCTAAAATGCAATTATATAAAATCATCTCTCAGAAATATACGAAGCACTTTTATTTAAATTGAAAAAGTCATCAAATAATGTAGAGTTTAGACATAACTGTTTGACAATAATTTGTTGCTTCATCCAAATTTAAAAATAGCAACAATGACTATAGAATAACTATGCATATGCAAAATTCTGCATTCTGAAGCTATCCATCACACAGTATATTTCAGCCAAGGCGTTTCTAATTTCACACGCTTGTAAATACATGTGGGAGATCAAAGGCTTTTCTAAACTGAAAAATCAAAATGGTATAAGGCTATTGCTTCTTGGTTTTTGTTTCTTACATGCCTAATTCTTAGCAGAATTGGAAGTTTAAAGCTTGTCTAAATGAACAGATTTGTACCTTTACACCCTTGTCACCCAGCAAATTGGCCATGCTCATTTACAGGGATATATAACTAACACAATGTTAGGAATAAAGAAAGTTTGAGATTGAGAAAATGTCACAAAGGGACATCAGTAAGAACCATTTCAAAAATTTGGAGATGTGAATTATAAATGAAAATGCTTTCCTAAGATAGTAGGAATTTCATTTAGATACTAGCACGTGTGCTTAATTGGTTAACTGGAGAATTTGTTAAGAATCACAACAGAATATTTTAGCTACTCACAAATCCTTGTAAATGCCTTATTTATATTGCCTCTATATCTGGCCTTTTGAAAATGATCAATATATTTTTCTTTGACCTTAGCATACACTTGTCTTCTTTCTTCTTTTCTAAAGAGCACTCAGTGCAAAAACATCATGACTTCTTCATTCATCATATTTTCAATGCACATTATAGCTTGGATGCTCAAATCGGGAATATCTCTATGATATCATTATTTCTTTAAATATAGAAAACCCAGAATTAATCAAGACACTGCTGAGGTTTTGCCTCATACAAATTATTGAGGTTCTATTACTTCTTTCCCTACTGTACGTAAAAGAATTGCATTAGTCAGTGTTCTTCAGATAACTAGAATCAATAAGAAATATATAGTCCCATGATCCGTTGTCTGCAAATGGGAGACCCAGGAAAATTGGTGGTGTAGTTCTAACCTGAATCTGAAGGCCTGAGAGCCAGGGTGACAATCATATAAATCCCAGTCCAAGAGCAAGAGAAGACTGAAGTTCCAGGTCAAGCAGCAAGCAGATGGGGTGAATTCTCCCTTCGGCCTTTTGTTCTATTCATGACTTGGACTGATTGAAAGAGGCCCACTCCATTGAGGAGGGCAATCTAATTTACTGAGTCCATCAATTCAAATGCTAAACTCATGTGGAAACACTCTCACAGACACACGCAGAAATGAACTCTAATCTACACACCTGTGGCTCAGTAGACCTAACATGAAATTAACCATCACAAGAGTTAACCTACCAGGCCTAACTGCTTATTCTTAAAATGTCCCGCTTGCAAGGTTGGCCCTCTGATGGTGTCCAGAAACTTGGGTTTCAGGGGAGTTCCTACTACTCTTAGAACAGATTGGAGTGGCTCACTATGCCTAACCGAACGAATCATATGGTTTCTGCTGAACACACTTTCCTTGTGGATTCCTGACATTCTGATATGTGCCAGGCAGACAATGCCTATGTAACCAGCCCCTGATAAAATCCCTGGGCACCAAGTCCCTCATGAACTTCTACCCTGGTGTCTCCACTGGGATAGGACTCAAAGCCTGAGCCTGATTTCTTCCAGACTTCACCCCACACACATTTTTCCTTTGTTGAATTTATTTTACATCCTTTTGCTGTAGTAAATCCTAGCCATGGGTATGCTGTATGCTGGGTCCTGTGAGTTCTGGAGAATCACAGGCTCTGAAGCTGGTCTTGGAGTTCCTGAACATATCTACATTCTAAGCTTTCATTGATTTGGTCTAGAACAACACCAGCTGTCTCACTATATCAAATTGCTACCTCCTATGCAGCTTTATGTTATTTCAACAATATATTTAATCTATTTGATTCTAGGATATATATTTTTGCTTTTCTTCTAACTAGTTTGAGGTAATAAATAAATAAATAAATAGTAATAAATAAAGACACCTCATAAAATCGTAATTTATAAACCTGCATATGAAAGAAGGAATCTGTAAGGGCCTTTTTTCAACAGCTTGGAAATATTGGGAATATTCTATGTTGATCTTGTTGGGGGGGGTGTCTCATCTTTTTTATTGCATAATATTAAAAGCATAAAATGTCCATTTAAATGTATTTTCTTTGTATCTTGTCTTACCCTATCGGCATATTAAATGCTGACTGTGTGTATTGTTGTTGTTCTGTCAATTGGAGTGCCTTGACTGCAAGTAATAGATTACCTGAAGAATAATGTTCTTCAGAATTCAATGTTTTAAAACAGAATTCAATGTTTTAAAACAGAATTCAATGTTTTAAACAATGAAGAGTTTAATATCATGAACAACAAGACATCCTGGAAAATGCGATTCTAGGATCAGTTAATTAAGCAACACCCGACACCATCAAGGACCCAAGTGCCATTGATATTTCTGTTTTGTGTTCTCAGCAGTTGAAATGTGTCTTCAGTCTTGTCCTCTGATGACTGAAAGATCATTTCCACAGCTCCAAGCATCTGATTCTCACAATCTCAATCAAAATACAAAAAGAACAGTATCTCCAAGCATAATATTTTTTAATCAGGGAAAAGAATATTTTTCTTACACAAATACCTGAAGATATATATACATATATATAAAATGTATAATTTTTATTTTTAAAAGACAGGGTGTCTATGTGTCACATAGGCTGTGTCATGATCATAGCTCAGTGTAGCCTCAAACTCCTAGGTTCAAGCAGTTCTTCTGCTTCAGTAGCTGGGATTACAGGCATGTGCCAACATGTCTGGCTAATTTTTTTATTTTTGTTTAAATGAGGTCTCACTATGTTGCCTAGGCTGGTCTTGAGCTCCTATCTTCAATGATCCTCCTGCTTTGTGCTCCCAAAGTGCTAGGATTACATGTGTGAGCCACTATGACTGGCCAACCTTTATATATTTTGTTGGCCACTGTGCTAATTACATTGACAAACTTTGGCAAAACCATTCTCTATCAAGATAAAGAAAATTATTGTCATTTTATTTAGATTGGGCAAAAACTACATATTGTGACTAGGAAGGGACCAATGCCCATGAGTACATGAGAAGATGAATATGAGAAGAAAAGATCCAACATCTGCCAGGGAGGGAAGAGGTAGAATGGCAACAAGATAGACCATCAATTCTATCTGCCACTGAACTTCCATCCAACAAGATTCCTCTACGTTTCAGATCTTAATAGCACGGCATGTACAAGAGGTCACTACTCAGATACCAAACAGGGAAGGTTGTGAACAAATTATCTTTTGTTGTTTTTCTTAATTTTACCCAAACTGTTTTTCATTGTTTTCATATTGAGTAAAATTAGATTTCAGGAACATGAGCATTTGCAGTACCAGTCACTCATTTTCTTTTTCTTGAAAGTCTCTTCTTTGTTTTTAAGATACTCCACTTTAAGTGCAATTTCATATGCATTCATCTAATTGCTGAAAATTTCAGCTTCATCTACAATGCTGCTTGTTACTTGGTTCTTAGAGCAGTGTTTTCTGCTCTTCATGAAAATTGTCATCTGGAAAAACTGGATGTTCTCTCAGCTGCCTCTGTTATTTATATTTACAACACTTTTCAATAGTTTATTGGATCCAAGAGGTCAAGGATCATATCATGTTCTTTCGTTGTACTTGCATCTGTTAAGAATTAGCTAAGAATTCAAAAAAATTTTTTTTTTTTTTTTTTTTGAGATGGAGTCTCTGTTACCCAGGCTGGAGTGCAAGGCATGATCTCTGCTCTCTGCAAGTTCCGCCTCCTGGGTTCATGCCATTCTCCTGCCTCAGCCTCCCGAGTAGCTGGGACTACAGGTGTGAGCCACCATGCCCAGCCGACGGGGCATAATACTTTTTATGATTTCTTTATTTTTTAGTTTTTTGGCGTTCCTATTTATAATTCAGAATATAGAGTCATCTATTATAGTTATACCTATACTTTTCTGACAATATTTCCTACTGTTTTTATTTTCCAATTTTATAAACAATATTTTCATTTGATTCCAGTCCATAAACTATTTCTACATAACAATTAATCATACCATGTCTATAAACATCATGTGCCATATACGTGGCATGGCTTATACATATAGTTTTGTATTTTATGTTTTGTTATATAACCTATATTGAGTTAAATTTTGTGGAGTGTGTAAACTCTGTGCCTAGATTCAATTCTTGTCTTTTTTTTTAATTTAATATTACAATTAATCTTTATTGTATAAATCCTTTATTTTTATTCTTCAACAAAATTGTTTTAGCTAGTCTAGTCCTTTTGCCTTTCCACATAAAAGTTTGAAATCAGCTTGTCTATCCCTACAGAAACAATCAAACATCCTGCTGAGGATTGAATTATGTAAAATCTATGACCAAAGTGAGTAGAATTGACCTCTTTACTGTATTGAATCCTTCAATCCATGTATAAGATATGACTCTCCATTTATTTAGGTACTCTTTGACTACTTTTCTTACCTTTTGTACTTTTCAGCACACAAATCCAGTATATGCTTTGATAGACTATATCAAAATATTTCATTTTGGGGAGCTATTTTAAATGGTATTTTTAAACAATATAACCATTGCTAATCGTCCATTACTACAGTATTTAAAAAATTGATTTTTGTGTCTCAATCTTACATTTCATGATCTTGCCAAACTTACTTATTAGTTCTAAGTCATTTCATTTTGTTTTTTGGTACCTGCCTTGGTATCTTCTTTTTTTTTTTTTTTTTTTTTTTGAGACGGAGTCTCGCTCTGTCGCCCAGGCTGGAGTGCAGTGGCCGGATCTCAGCTCACTGCAAGCTCCGCCTCCCGGGTTCACGCCATTCTCCTGCCTCAGCCTCCGGAGTAGCTGGGACTACAGGCGCCCGCCACCGCGCCCGGCTAGTTTTTTGTATTTTTTTAGTAGAGACGGGGTTTCACCGTGTTAGCCAGGATGGTCTCGATCTCCTGACCTCGTGATCCGCCCGTCTCGGCCTCCCAAAGTGCTGGGATTACAGATTTGAGCCACCGCGCCCGGCCTCCTTGGTATCTTCTATGTGGGCACTCATGCCATCTGCAAATAAGCCTTCCTTCCTTCGTTCCTTCTTTCCTTCCTTCCTTCCTCCCTTCCTTTTCTTTCCAATCTATATGAACTTTAGTTCTTTTTATTGCCTTATTCCCCTGACAAAAAATTCTAGGGGAATCTTTAATAGTAGTCCTGAGCGTGGACATCCTTACCTTATTCCCAATTTAAGGTAAAAGCACTCAGTTTTCACCATTACATATGACCTCATTACATATGAGGTCATCTGTGAATTTTTGTAGACAACCTTTTTTTTTTCTAAATTTATTTTTTATTATACTTTAAGTTCTAGGGTACATGTGCATAACGTGCAGGTTTGTTACATATGTGTACTTGTGCCATGTTGGTGTGCTGCACCCATCAACTCATCAGCATCCATCAATTCATCATTTATATCAGGTATAACTCCCATTGCAATCCCTCCCCCTTCCCCCCTCCCCATGATAGGCCCCTGTGTGTGATGTTCCCCTTCCGGAGTCCAAGTGATCTCATTGTTCAGTTCCCACCTATGAGTGAGAACATGTGGTGTTTGGTTTTCTGTTCTTGTGACAGTTTGCTAAGAATGATGGTTTCCAGCTGCATCCATGTCCCTACAAAGGACGCAAACTCATCCTTTTTTATGGCTGCATAATATTCCATGGTGTATATGTGCCACATTTTCTTAATCCGGTCTGTCACAGATGGACATTTGGGTTGATTCCAAGTCTTTGCTATTGTGAATAGTGCCGCAATAAACATGCGTGTGCATGTGTCTTTATAGCAGCATGATTTATAATCCTTTGGGTATATACCCAGTAGTGGGATGGCTGGGTCATATGGTACATCTAGTTCTAGATCCTTGAGGAATTGCCATACTGTTTTCCATAATGGTTGAACTAGTTTACAATCCCACCAACAGTGTAAAAGCGTTCCTATTTCTCCACATCCTCTCCAACACCTGTTGTTTCCTGACTTTTTAATGATTGCCATTCTAACTGGTGTGAGATGGTATCTCATTGTGGTTTTGATTTGCATTTCTCTGATAGCGAGTGATGATGAGCATTTTTTCATGTGTCTGTTGGCTGTATGAATGTCTTCTTTTGAGAAATGTCTGTTCATATCCTTTGCCCACTTTTTGATGGCGTTGTTTGTTTTTTCTTGTATATTTGTTTGAGTTCTTTGTAGTTCTGGATATTAGCCCTTTGTCAGATAAGTAGATTGTAAAAATTTTCTCCCATTCTGTAGGTTGCCTGTTCACTCTGATGGTAGTTTCTTTTGCTGTGCAGAAGCTCTTTAGTTTAATTAGATCCCATTTGTCAATGTTGGCTTTTGCTGCTGTTGCTTTTGGTGTTTTAGACATGAAGTCCTTGCCCATGCCTATGTCCTGAATGGTACTACCTAGGTTTTCTTCTAGGGTTTTTATGGTATTAGGTCTAACATTTAAGTCTCTAATCCATCTTGAATTAATCTTTGTATAAGGAGTAAGGAAAGGATCCAGTTTCAGCTTTCTACTTATGGCTAGCCAATTTTCCCAGCACCATTTATTGAATAGGGAATCCTTTCCCCATTTCTTGTTTCTCTCAGGTTTGTCAAAGATCAGATGGCTGTAAATGTGTGGTATATTTCTGAGGACTCTGTTCTGTTCCATTGGTCTATATCTCTGTTATGGTACCAGTACCATGCTGTTTTGGTTACTGTAGCCTTGTAGTATAGGATGTTCAGTTGTTTTGGCACCATTGGTTAAAAAGACTTTCCTTTCTCTGTTTAATTGTCTTTGTTCCTTGGTCAAAGCTGACTTGATTTTATTTCTGTGGGTCAATTTCTGGGCTCTCTATTCTGTTCTGTTGATCTATTTGTACTGTTTCTTTGTTTCCAATAACACACTGTCTTAATTACTGTAGCTTTGCAGTATGTGTTGAAATCAGGTAGCTTCAGTTCTCCAACTTTGTTATTCTGATTCAATATCGTTTTGACTATTCTGAGTCTTTGATGTCTCTATATAAACTTTAGAATCAGCCTGCCAGTATTCACAAAGTAACTTGCTAAGATTTTGATTGAGACTTTATTGAATCTATAAAGTTGGGAAGAACTGACAAATTGGCAATATTGAATCTTTCTATCCATGAGCATAGAATATCTCTTCATTTATTTAGTTCTTTGATTTACTTCATCAAATTTTTATATTTTCCTTGTCTTGATCTTGTATACATTTTGTTAGATTTATAGCTAAGTGTGTCATTTTTTGTGTGCTAATGTAAATGGTATTGTGTTTTTAATCTGAAATTCCACTTGTTCATTGTTAGTATGTTGGAAAGCCATTGATTTGTGTATATTATGTTAAACTTATAAATGCAACTTTGCTATAGTCACTTATTAGTTCCAGGAGGGTTTCTTTGTTGATTCTTTCATGTTTTCTGCATAGCTAATCATGCCATCTGCAAGCAGAACAGATTTATTTATTTCTTCCCAGTATCGATATTTATTTCCTTTTCTTGTCTCATCAGATTAGGTAGGATTCTTAGTACAATCTAGAAAGGGAGTGGTAAAAGGATATATTTTTGCCTTCTTCCTGACCGTAGTAGGAAAGCTTCACGTTTCCCAGCATTGCAGTGTTAACTGTATGTTTTTTGTAATTTTTTTTACCAAGTCTAGGAAATTCCGCTTTGTTCCTAATTTGTTGAGATATCAAAAAATATATATTTAATTTCAATGATGGTATCCTTATCTTTTTCTTGCTTACAGGAAAAACGTTTCAATATTTCTTGAGAATAAGGTAAGCTGTAGGTTTTTTAATAAACACAATTTTTAAGACTCAAGAAGTTTTCTCATGGTTCTTTTAATAATATTTCTTTTTTTACAATCATTCAAAGATTTTGGAATTTTGTAAAAAATAGTGTTTTTTAAACTTCTGAGATTTTTTCTTCTCTTTTATTTACTGATAAATTTATTACTGATATTTATTTTAGAACATGAAATAAGTTACAGATATTAATTTATCTTAGAATATAAAATAAATTAGTGATATTCATTTATTTTAGAATATAAAATAGTCTTTACATTTCAGAAATGAATCTTATCTGGTCCTTTTACATATTGATGAATTCACTTTGAAACTATTTTATTGAGGCATTTTTGCATAAATGTTTAAAACTTTTGTATCCATGTTATTTTATCATAATGTCTTCAGATTTTGGTATCAAATATATGTTGGCCTCGTTGAAAGAGTTGAGAAATGTTTTGTTTTATTCTCTAGAAGAGTTTGGGCAATATTTCTGTAATTACCTTCATAAACATTTGTTTAAAAATCACTAATTAATTTATTTTTGAGAAGGTCTTTAAAAAGTGACAAGATCAAATTTTTAATTTGGTTCTCCCACAGCTTTGACAAGTTACATTTTTTAGCATATCAGTTAATTTTATCGTGCTTATCAAACAATAGGTCATAACATAGTCAGTATTTTTACAAATAAGTAATGTAAATTAGTTTATAATATAATTTTAATATATATTAAGTCTGAAATGATGTAGACTTTATCATTACTGATACTGGTTTCACAAATTATTCCTTCCTCTTTGTTCTGATTGATCTCTAGGGTGGTTAGAGTTTTTGTAAAAATGTTTGAGTTTGGCAGCATTTAGAAAACAATTTGGAGTGCACTTAATTATTATATTCTTTTTGTAGAATTTTCACTATCTTTTCACCATGAGCATTCATTTTGTTTAACCTGATGCCGGTCTAAATTTTTTTCCCTTGTAGGAGAATTACAGTTTCTTCTTCCATGCCTAAATAATTACTTATCTTCAAATTCCAGTAATTAACCAGGATATATATCACCTTTTGATAAGTGAATTCGGTCTTTATTGAATGGGAAATATTCTGTATTTTATATGTAGCTATGCATTGCTTTCAATATTCCCTATATTTTTAATATTCTCTATTGTGTGTCGTCAATTTTTCTTGCAGTTTGCATTATTATTTTTCCTTATTTATATAATCTTTTTTCATGAATGTTTTAATGTCTTGTATTTTCACTGTGTGAAGTGAACTGCATGTTATCTGATGATTTAGTGACGATGTCTGTTCATTCAAAGCTACTGAAATTTTTCACAAAGTGTTTGGTCTGAATTCTGCTTTAATATGAAAAACTCCCCACTGGCCCACTGGCAGAGGGATCCTACACTCTTTCCATGCAAAAATCCAGCAGAATTCTGAAACAAAGTCTTCACTAGACGAATGTCTTCACTAGAGTGAGACAAAAAAAGACAGGTGACAGATTCTCAGCATATTGAATGCTCTGATACCTTTAGTCTCATATCTTTCTGGGATCTGGAAGCCACTCAATTTTGTGAAGAATATAATTACTATAATGTGATTTAATAGCTTTAGTTTAGAAGAGAATGATAAGTGAGTTGTCCGGTTTGCATTTCTTTCCTTACAAAATTGCTATATTTTCTCTGACTTTGGGGAAAAAATAATGTGCAGGAACTACTACTAATTATTGTTCGGGTCAGGTGCAGTGGCTCTCACCTGTAATTCCAGCACTTTGGGAGGCCGAGGTGGGTGGATCACCTGAGGCAGGAGTTCGAGACCAGCCTGACCAACATGACATGGTGAAACTCTATCTCTATTGAAAATAAAAAATTAGTCGGGCGTGGTGGCACATGCCTGCAATCCTAGCTACTCGGGAGGCAGAGGTTGTGGTGAGCTGAGATCAAGCCATTGCACTCTAGCCTGGGCAATAAGAGTGAAACTCCGTCTCAAAAAAAAAAAAAAAAAATAGCAAAATATAATTTAAAATTGTGCAGTATTTCAGAGATAGTTTTTTATTGTCTATTATGTTCTCAGAGAAATAATAATGTAGGTGAGTCAACTAAAGACGAACACCTTATTCCTCTCTCTACTTCCTGTAACCCCTGACACCATGTTCTCTGTGGGCCCATCTCAAAGTTATTTGGGGTTAAGACACATGGGGTGGAAATGCTTGTATGAGTTTAGCTTTGCTCCATGAATATGGCCTGGAGTTGGGAGTGGAAGGCACAGAGGGCAGGTCTGCCACCACACATACCTAGCCTTTCATGATGATCATAGGGACACTCAGCTTACCTCATCTCATAAGCCAGGCAATACAACTCAGGGCCAGAAGCAGGCAAGTTACATTCCAAGATCTAGAACTAACAGCACATAATTTCACCACCAAAGTTCATCTTCCAAAAACTGACCGGATTGTAATAGCAATATACTTTGGCATCAGGAGTGAGAAATGAGATAAGAAACCATTAATACTACTATTGATAAATTTTGTGTGTTTCTTTTCCAGAAAACATCAATAAATATATGTTCTTAGTTCTTTTGATGCTTGATGGTGGGAAAAACTGAAAAAGACTATGTAAACTGCTGGGCAGAGATGCATTCAAAACACTTCATCACATTTCTGTATCTATCACTCTTAATGTCTGAAAAGCATGCTCTTCCATCCCTTCCCATAATTCTACTTGAATTTTACTTTCCTGCTGCTCATTCTGACAATCTTTTTAAATATCTCTTCTGGATCTTTTGTAGTCTGTAAGTAAAGTCTCTGTAATCTTCAAAAATTTTTGGTCAATGAATTCACTTCATATTGATTGACTACCTATTATGCCAGTATACAGGAATCTCCAACCATATTCTTGGATTAACTAATAGAATGCTGGTAACACTTTTACATGTTGTATATTCCATCGGATGCCTTTCTTTTAGTTCTGACTGCTACTGTTATATCATTACTCTTCTATCAAATAGCTTCATTCCTTTGTAGGTAGCTAGGAATTATTTTTTTATTTATTTTGCCCCTAACACATCTGGAAATGGTTCTGAAAAATGTGTTTATTTTTTAATTTATATATTCTGTATTCAACATTTGTAAAAGATTAGTTGTGCTTGTTTATATGATGTATTGTGAGTGTAAAATCACAGTATTGACAAATAAATAGTCATTTGCTTGTTTTTTAAGTATGAATATAGAATTTTGCCATGTTTAATTTAGGATCTTAGGAAAGGCACAAGATGGAAATAAAGATTTTATGACTTCCAGGACTTCCAGGTCTGGGGGTACCTGGCATATCTGGAAACCACACATGGAGATCAAGGAGTGCAGACAGGGAGAAAGAGAAAGGGGACCAGTGAGCCAATGTCCTTATTGGATCTAGGGCTGTGTCCAAGAAGGTTTCCCACAGGGATTTTAATTGGTGTGTTTCAAGCAAGCAGGCTGAAGTTAGGAGGTCACCCCATGATGGAGAGGCAGTCACTGCGTCATATCTCTACAGGCCATGTCGGATGTGAGGTTCAGTGGGCGAGTTAAGCAGGCTGCATCTCCCATAGGAAGGTGGTCACCAGAGGGCAGTTGTATAAGGCAGACAGCTGTATCAACCCCATTGAGGACCTGGGGGCAGGGCGGTGTTGAATTAAAACTGTGTCAAGGGTGACTGAGCCCTGCTTCTCATGTGAGAGAGTCATTTATATTCAAAATGAATGCTGAGACAACTTAAAATTATAAGAATTCACTAAATGCCAGGTGTGTATTTAATGCAGAAATGTATTACATAGACTTGATATAAAATATTTAGGATTTTATCTCTATGCTTCCTGGGACAAATATTAGTATCTTTCATTAAAAGAATAATTTCAGTTTGCAATGTAACAAAGTTCACACATTAAGAGGTAAATAGAACAAATACAGTTACTTAAATGTAAGTGGAGGCATTACAAAATCAACTGTCAACATACAAAAAGTTCTGAATTATTTGATTTGGACTAAAAAAACATAAAAGTGTTACTTTTTCATTTTGAATTCTTCAAAATAATAAATAATATCATAAAATAGCTAGTGACTTTACCATTATAAAAATAAAATTATTATATAATACATGTACACTACAGTACTTCTCGAGGGTATAAGAAAAGAGAAATACTTTGAAGTTCTTGGAAAAAGAATGCTGTAGAAAACAAAGTAATACAATTTTATTATGAACCAAATGCCAACATCATTAATAACTGCAAATGAAATAATCACACTGACAATTAGAGTATTATTTTGGAGCCAAAGACCTTTTGTTATCCTAAGCTATAGCAATTTATAATTATTAATGAATCTAGTGTTCACAGAAAATATTACCCATCTAAATACGAAAAGTAGCATATTATACTAAAGAGTAAACTATGTAATTAGTGTATTAAAGCCTTATTATACCAAGTGAATTACTCTGTTGTCTCATTTAGTGGACTGATATTTCTACTGATATTTTATTATTAAGACATTTCAAAAGAATATGCTAGGCAGAATGCTGTATCATCATCCATATTCAATATGTTTTGTAACTTTATTAGTGACAAAAATAGTCTCACTATTTTCATTTGGAATACTCACGCTTTCAAAGGACTAATTGAAAAGATAACGCAAAATTTAAAGACTCAACAGATGTTTTGTTTATCAGAAATATTACGGGGCCGGGTACGCTGGTTCACACCCGTAATCCCACCACTTTGGGAGGCCGAGGCAGGCAGATCAACTGAGGTCAGGAGTTCAAGACCAGCTTGGCCAATATGGTGAAACCCTCGTCTCTACTGAAAATACAAAAATTAGCCGGGCGTGGTGGCGGGCCCCTGTAGTTCCAGCTACTTGGCAGGCTGAGGCAGGAGACTCGCTTGAAGCCCATGAGGCGGGGGTTGCAGTGAGCAGAGATCGCGCCACTACACTCCGACCTGGGCAAGACCCTGCCTCTAAATAAATAAATAAGTAAATAAGAAATATTAAGAAACTATTTTAAAGTGGAAAGTGAAGAGGGATGTGGACACAGAAACAGGAACAAACGACCGCGACTACTAAGCTTCCTGTTTTGAGTACAGCCAATGATAGTCTATGTTGACAATACTCTGCAGTGAGCACTTCCCTCAACAAGAACCAAAAAGACGGATGGTGCTAGCTGAACTCAGCCAGCAAGAATAACATCTTAAAGCACATTTATATCTTCACAATGTGAAGCAAGAGGTCATACAATGTCCAAGCACATAAAATCTAATTCCAGGAGAAATAAAACAGAGCATTGTATTAGCTAATATTCTTTTTTGTTTTTTTTCAAAATGGAGTCTCGTTGTCACCCAGGCTGGAGTGAGGTGGCGCGATCTGGCTCACTGCAACCTCCGCCTCCCGGGTTCAAGACATTCTCCTGTCTCAGCCTCCTAAGTAACTGGGATTACAGGCACCCACCACCACGCTGGGCTAATTTTTGTAATTTTTGTAGACATGGAGTTTCACCATGTTGGTCAGACTGGTCTCAAACTGCTGACCTCAGGTAATCCGCCAGTCTTGGTCTCCCAAAGTGCTGGGATTACAGGCATGAGCCACCGCACCCAGCCAGCTAATATTCTATATTATGATTTACTTACAAGCTTGATCAATACCTGAATGACCATAGGAACATGGGAGAAAATAATTAACTTTAGGCAATTAGCCCAATTATCAGAAGATAGTTGACTCCCTTATAGAAAACACTTGGCACTTTATCATTCTGTGGGATATTTCCCCAGTTCAGAGATGCATCTGAGATCTGCGAACCTTCAGTGCAGATTGCTTGTCACACGTTTGCAAATGAGATAGAAATTTTAAACATTTTAATTTAAAAAAATGAGTCAAGTGCCTTTTCTTAATGGATAATACAACCTTTGCTTTGACCTTCAGTATTTCCAATTATATGTGCCTTGTTTGCAACAAAAAAAAGTAATATTTTGCTTTGAGAAACTATGTTACCCTGCATGGAGACCTTCTCCTTAACTCAGAAATAGCTTGGTTATCAAATGAGGAAACAAAACACCAAATAGTAAGAATTACAGAGTATAGTCAGATCTTCTTCAGATTTGTACAAAAACTCAAGTAATCAAACCTCTGCTTACTTCTCCAACTTCACTTGCTTTGGCCTACCTTCTCTTTTTCTCCAGGCTCCACAATACTGTATTTATTGTAGTTCCCACTGCACCCCATAAGACTGTGTTTTGCTGATAGTGTAATTTTGCTAATTGCAACACACACTTTATTCTGGCTTATTCTTTCAGTTCTGCTGGAATCAGCCTAAGGATGTCTCAACTTCACTGTGACGCTTTTCCTGCCTCCATTTTCAACTCTAATTCAGAGTCCTGCATCTAAGATCACATTCAGGAAACCAAGAAAAATACATCTATCACTGGACAACAGATGTAGCGAGCAAAGCGCTGTCTACACCCTTTGTGCTAGAAGAGAGGAGTTTTCTTAGGATGCACTCGGTCTAGCTCTTTTTCCAAAGCCTAAGTGAGCAGCAACTTCAGAACATAAGCATTGAAATGTCCAGTGAGGGCAGAGGGTATCTGGCAGGGGTCCCTAGTCAAAATAAGAGACATGATACAATCTGCCAATGCCTAGTGTCTGAGGAAAAATGTGTATTGTATGACCTAAGATTGCATTGTATGCAGAAAAAGCTTTCTTCCATTGAAGTGAAGAGAAATGGAAAATTCTACTATGTTTTCCTTAAAAGTGTGTATTCTCTCCCTCTCCCATCCTTAATTTTTTACCTAAATTTATGCTGGTTGACATTGACTAACACCCAGGAGTGACTTTAAGCAAAAGAAGAAAATATTTTATTTTTATTCATTTATTTATTTTTGAGAAAGAGTCTCACTCTGTGGCACAGGCTGGAGTGTAGTGGTGCGATCTTGGCTCACTGCAGCCTCCACCTCCCAGGTTCAAGCGATTCTCCTGCCTCAGCCTCCCAAGTAGCTGGAATTACAGGCACCCGCAACCACGCCTGGCTAATTTTATATTTTTAGTAGCAACAGGGTTCGCCATTGTTGGCCAGGCTGGTTTTGAACTCCTGACCTCAAGTAATCTGCCTGCCTTGACCTTCCAAAGTGCTGGGATTACAGGTGTGAGCCATCACATCCAGCCATAAGAAAATCTTTTAAAGCATTACTACACTTGAAGTTCACTGGGAAAGGCTTTGTCTTCTAGGACCTGAAGAGCAATTGAGAAGTAACACAGCTGCTCATTTTGCCGGTTTTCACTGTTTCTCTGTGCCATTCCCCTGCATCTATGCGCAGGCAAACATGCTCATCAACACACACAGCCCCAAACACCCTTCAAATCATAGGAGTCTCAGCTGGCAAAGTCAAATAGACATAGCCAGCATCTTCTCCAAGTACCTATCTTCTGTGTCTCAATTGCAAATATGGACAGAAAAATTAGGCTAAGAAATCAAAGGACTCTCCATAAGTCACATATTCAATTCTGAACCAGTCATCCTTATCCAGGCAGAAACTGGGGTGATGCGTGTGAGGAAAGGCCATGTGGGGATACAGGGAAGGGGGGCATTGACAAGCCAAGGAGAGGGGCACAGGAGAACCCAGCCTGCTGACATCTTGGACTTGAACTTCCCACTTCCAGATCTGAGATAAAAATAAATCTCTGTCATTTAAGCTCCCCAATCTGTTACTCTGTGATGGCTACCCTAGCCAACTCACGCATACGTACATGATGCATGTGTGTGTTTGTGGGGGAGGGTGTTTGATAGAAGGTCATAGATAAATTTTATAAGAGGAAGGTAAAGTTTTTTTTCTAGATGTTGCCATTCCTTCATTTATTGCTTCTTTTTACACTCTCCCTTCTGGCTTTCCTGTTGTTTTCTTTGTAGAAAATGATGTTGATCTTTCTTAATTCTGAAATATGTCCAGGCCCTACCTTCTGTATTATAGCTCCACATTTCCAACAATATTTCTAGCATTCATACTAAGTTATAGCACCCAAACTCAAACACACTTTATCTAAAACTAAGTTAGTTTATACTCTTAACAACCCTTTTTTTTTCTTTAAACTCTTCCACCATAGAGTAGAGCAGAATACATTTGTGGAGCATTTTTTTTTTATTGTTTGTTTGTTTTGTTTTGTTTTGTTTTGTTTTGTTTTGTTTTGTTTTGTTTGAGACGAAGTCTCATCGGCCAGGCTGGAGTGCAGTCGGGTGATCTTGGCTCACTGCAGCCTCCGCCTCCAAGGTTCACACTATTCTCCTGCCTCAGCCTCCCAAGTAGCTAGTACTACAGGTGTTTGCCACCACGCCCAGCTAGTTTTTGTAGTTTTAATAGAGGCAGGGTTTCTCCATGTTGGCTAGGCTGGTCTCGAACTTCTGACCTCAAGTGATCTGCCCCCTTTGGCCTCCCAAAGTGCTGGGATTACAGACATCAGCCACCACGCCGAGTCCCTGTGGAGCCATTTTTGAGTCTTTGTTCTCTCCTTGCTTTCTGCTGTCTCTGCTGAATCTCCTTGCCCTTGACAATCAAACATTAAACAACCTTGTTTATTTTCTTTTTGTATGTATTTCCACTCAGGTCTCACATCCAGTTGCCTTTATTGTATCAGTAAAGTGAATAGTGAACAGCCAAGTATCATTGTTCAATAACAGAACTTACAATAATGTATGTATGGGTATTTGTAAACATTGACAGTGTCTCACAAAAATGAATTTGCAGGATCAATTACTGTTGAATCATTTATTGTGCATATATTAAAGTAACTATTAGTAACTATTGACAATTGACAAGCAATTTCTAGCTCACTTCTTCTGAGCAGCTAACAGTTTCAAAGGAAGAACTTATAACTCACTAAGAGAGAGAAAAAAAACAGTATTTTAAAAATACTACTAAAATGTAACACCTGCATCAAAATTACCTCTGTTTTTTTCTATGAGATTCTACTATAAGATGGAATTATTGCAATGATGAAATATCATTAACTCTTTCAGATAGACTGAGTGGAGTGGTTCACACCTTCAATGTGAGCACCTTGGGAGACTGAGGGGAGAGGATTGCTTGAGCTCAGGAGTTTGAGGCCAATCTGGGCAGCATAGCAAGATCTCCCCTCTACTAAAAATAATTTTTAAAAAATTAGCTGGGAGTGGTGGTGGAGCCTGTAGACCCAGCTACTCTGGAGGCTGAGATGGGAGGATTCCTTGGGCCGGGAAGGTCGAGGCTGCAGCGAGTGGTGATCACGCTACTGCACTCCAGCCTGGGTGACAGATCTAGACTCTGTCCAAAAGAAAAAAGGAGGAAGGAAGGAAGGAAGGAAGGAAGGAAGGAAGGAAGGAGAGAGAGAGAGAGAGAGAAGGAGGGAGGGTGGGAAAGGGAGGGAGGGAGAGAAGGAGGGAAAGGAAAGGAAAGGGAAGAAAGGCTGGCAGGCAGAAAGAAAGAGAGAGAGGAAGGAAGGAAGGAAGGAGGGAGGGAGGGAGGGAAGGAAGGAAAGAGAGAGAAAGAAAAAAGAATGTTGTATAAGGTGGAAAAGTGGCTTTCAACAAATATAGCAGTAAGTTCAGGACCTGAGAAAAGATCTGATTCTGATGTAACCCATGAACTACCCAGAGTATCCTAAAAACTCTGAGTATCCTGAGTAGATGCTGGGTGTGCTAGTATTTGTAGGAGGTTTCTGTTGTAGGAGGAGGTGAAATAAAGAGACACTTGAGAAAGAAAAGACAGAATCCAGAAGAATGGGATTATAGGAATATAGGGAAGGAAAGTTTAGGGACTGAAGAGCGTAGGGAAGAAAAAACCTTCTCTCCTTACCCATCACCAAGTTCAGAGCTGAAGTCCCTAAAACAAAAAACAAACTGACAAGAGAAAAGCATACACAATTAGTTAATAGAAGTTAAATGTTTTATGGTAAACGGGAGCCTTCAGGAGTGAAGACCCAAAGAAACGGGCAAACTTGTACATTATTATGCTCAGGTTTGATGAAGAGTGAACCATCCTGGAGATACATAATTACAGGACAAAGGGTCTGTTCTGACGGTGAGATATGGAGGGGACAGCAAGGCTTGTATGTTTGGATTCTTCTCTGTGTCCCTGTGTTTTCAGAGATGAAGATGTCCCTTTCTTTTGGGGATGGGGGGCACCTCTCAAATGAGGGTTGTGTAGTCCACTTTATGGGAGAAGGACAGGGAAGGAAGAAAGTTGCCTCCTGCTTCTACTGTTTTCTCTAATGCCAGGGCACCATATTTTGGGGTAGCACATCCTAAATCCCAACAGATCCTATGACCTAAAATATATTGTGCTTTGGGATTTGTTGAACCTTATAATTATCAGGGAATAAATTATTTGTATACTGTGATCTCTGAATCTCAAGTAAATGTGTAACCTCTCATGCCCAACATGAACAAATAAATGAACATGAGCAAATACATCAATAGAGAATCCTACATGTTTCCTATGGCTACCGTACCAAATTACCACAAACTTAGCTTAAGACAACATCAATTTCTTTTCCTGCAATTCTGGAGGTGAGAAGTGTGACATGGGCCCCCATGGCCAGAGCTGACCTCTTCAGGGAGCCTTGGGAGGATCCTTGCCTTGCCTCTTGAGCTCCTAGAGGCTGCCTGCCTTTCTTGGCTTGCAGCCTTCTTCCACCTTGGAGGTCAGCGGTGGCCAGAGGAGGCTTTCTCTGATTGGGACCTCCTTCCTTATTTAAAGATGCTGGTGATTTTACCCAGCCTACTGAGAAAGTTCAGTGGCCTCGCCTTATCTTAAGGTTGGCTGATTACATAAGTCACAACATTAATTCCCACTTGTCACATAACACATGCATAGGATCTGAGAAGTAGGATGTGGACATCACTGGGGGACATTATTCTGTCTACCACAGTGGACTTGACTGATTTTTATTGACTGCAGTATCGATCATTCTGTTCTTATTCTTGAAATTCATTCTGCTGTTACTGTTTTTTGTTTGTTTGTTTGTTTGTGTTTTGAGACAGAGTCTCCCTCTGTTGCCAGGTTGGAGTGCAGCAGTGTGATCTCGGCTCACTGCAACTTCCAGCCTCCCGGGTTCACGCAATTCTCCTGCCTCAGCCTCTGGAGTATCTGAGACTACAGGTGTGCACCACCATGCCCAGCTAATTTTTGTATTTGTAGTAGAGAGGGGGTTTCACAATGTTGGCCAAGATGGTCTCGGTCCCCTACCTTGTGAAACATCCGCCTAGGCCTCCCAAAGTGCTGGGACTACAAGCCTGAGCCACCACGCGATACCTGTTGTCACTGTTTTTTAGTATGTATCCACTCATTCTTTTCTAATTCAACTGGTGAATCTCAGAGGACTGACACCTGAACTTGGCAGGTTATCCCACATTTTCTCCTGATAAATGAACCATGTTTTGAAAGTAGACACAGCCAGGGATTCTGAGGTGGGAGACAGGAAAACACACTTCACAGGACACTAGTGTTCACCACAGTATCATTAACGAATTCAGATAATCCCATAAGGCAGAGAAGAGGAAAGAGACAGCTTAAATTGAATTTCTCTAATTACATGCAAATTAGATAGTGTGGGAAAGTTTGAGTTTAATGAGTGCAAATTGATCCCGAGGGCATCCCAGGCAATTCTCCCTTCACAAGGACCAAGTGAGTGGAGTCAAACAGCAGTTCCCAAGAATAGGGCAGTGGGTCCCAGGCCTGCCGGAAGAGCTAGTGCAAGCTCTTGTGAAAATACATCTTGCTGAATAGAAGTACACAGCCCCATTCATGAGCACCTCTTGAGACACTCAACTGCCCAGTCAAGGAAGTCCTGTCATAGATTTAGAGTAAGAGTCTGAGAAGGAAAAGTAAAATCCTAAGCCCCTTAACCAACTGAATGGACCCGAACTTGGCACAGGGGACCTCAGAAAAACATTAAAGACTGAGTTCCCATCTATGACAGTACAGGAGGTTGAACACGCCTTATTCTACCTCCTTCCCTTTTGCTGTTCAGACACGACAACTGACCAGCATTAGTGTTAAATAGAGGTCATAAGACTGACAGGATGGACTCTTTGTGGCAATAAGATATCAAATTATAAACAGAATCTAAGACCATGCCAGGCAAGGGTTAAGTCACTCATCTCTACACTTAAAAGAATAAATTCTTTTCTAACTGCCACAAGGTTTTTGTTTTTCTTGTGGAATCAAACAACAAGCAGTGGCCTTGAAATAAGTGCTATTTAAACAATTGCAGTTCATCCACTGCCAGCTGCTGACTGACTGACTGACTTCCAGCCCTTGTTCCACAGGCATACCACAGCTTTGATTGGATAAGAAACTGATTTCAGTGACTTTCTCTTGGTAAGAGACCACTGACAATGGACTGGTTCTGGATGGTTTACAGAGGCTGCGCACTGGATGCCTTCATGTCCCCACTTTCCCTTTTGATAGATGAGGCCTGATTGCAATACATTTAAGCACTAAGTCTGCACAGCCAGGTGAACATGGATCATAAATTGCATACATGTTTGTTCAATATACATGTACCAAGGCCACCTCTATGAGTATTCATGACTCCTCCTGTCATCTGTTGAATATGTACATTTCACAACCTGTTCAGCATAAATTCTTGTTCTGCCCTCCCCTCCCTTGAAGTACCTGCTAACACATCATGCCACAGGCTAAGCCTCCCAGCCTGTCAGGATGTCCTCCTTGCAGGCTGTATACCTTTCTAGGAAATAAAAATCTCCTTTGCAAATTTATAAATTGTGGGATTTTTTGCTTGATAAATCTAAGTCCTCCAGTGTACCCAGCTCAAGTTGGACGTAGGTGGAGTCTGCAAGGAACCCAGGGGTAGAAGGACTGCCCACAGGGAACTGACAGCTTCAGAACACACTTACTGGCACTCAGTGTTCGTGACCTTTCAGTCCTACAGTCTCTGCTGTGGCCCGAATTCTCATTCCTACACTGGAATTATTTTCCAAAAACCTCTAGTATGATTCTCATGAAATCTATCCTCTGTACTGCTTCCAAAGAGGCATGGCATGGCTGCTTAGGTAATTCTCCACTTTTGAATGCTTCACTGGGTTATCAGAGCTCCTAGGGTAAAACTCCAAGTTCATGTTTTGGTTCATACAGCTTTTCATGAATTGGCATTTGCCCTCTTGGATGACTTGAGCCCCACTCTGTAACTGCCACTTTACTTTCTTCTTTGTAAATTGTGGGCATGTTATGCTATGTAGACATCTGTGCCTCTGAACACGAGCCTCAACTAGGGTGTCTATGTGCATACTCTTGCGGTCACGCACGTCCATGTGAAGAGACCACTGAAGAGGCTTTGTGTGAGCAATAAAGCTTTTTAATCACCTGGGTGCAGGCGGGCTGAGTCTGAAAAGAGAGTCAGTGAAGGGAGATAAGAGTTGGGCCATTTTACAGGATTTGGGTAGGTAAAGGAAAATTACAGTCAAAGGGGGTTGTTCTCTGGTGGGCAGGGGTGGGGGTCACAAGGAGCTCAGTGGAGGAGCTTTTGAGCCAGGATAAGCCAGGAAAAGGAATTTCACAAGGTAATGTCATCAGTTAAGGCAGGAACAGGCCATTTTCACTTCTTTTGTGGTGGAATGTCATCAGTTAAGGCAGGAACTGGCCATCTGGATGTGTATGTGCAGGTCACAGGGGATATGATGGCTTAGCTTGGGTTCAGAGGCCTGATATGTGCCCCAATTGAACTTGCTTTTATATTTATATAACTAACACACAGCCTTCAAACTTCAGCTCTAATACTACCTCTTATTGGAGATTTTTGATTGAGAGATTCCTTAAGTGCTTTCACGTGCTCCCTTTGCAAGTGCCTCTCACTCAGAATTCTATGCTTTTATTGTGGGTGGATCTCCCTAACCTTCTTAGAGGTCAGAGGACATGCCTTCTATGTCTTTGCATTGCCAGTGGATTGCACAGTTGTTGTCACTTTGTAGGCACAGAAATACCTACAGATTGACACATGCAAGGGCTGTATTTGAAGGGAGAATTTTTCATTTCTTATTTAAATAATTTCTACTTCGATTCTCCATACCTCAGGTCCCTCCTTCATAAATTGGTACTGAAAATATCAAATTTATCTGTAGGATTGTTGAGGTGTAATGTTGACAATGATAATACTAACAAAAGTGTTACATAAACTATACATTTATAAAGGCTCTTACTAAAAATGATATATAACTATTTTTAATCTCTCCTAGTTGCACATATTAATACAATTAATTTAACAGTTACACTCTAACCTATGCTATCAGGCCATGGCAGGGTTGGTTCTGTTAAAGAAAAATATTATTCAATGATACTGGTTATGTACAATAGAGGAGGCTTTATTCAGGACTATTGCAATAGGTACAGCAACAGTGCAGTAGGGTTTTGCAGTAGGGAAGATGGATTGGGCTCAACTCAGAATGCAGCAAGGGCAAGTGGAAATTCATAGACAAGGAGCATGATGTGGACTCAATAGATAGAAAACTACTAAGAGGAAACAGCCAGGGTGTTATGTGGCTTTGAAATAATTCCAAACACATACTTTGCTACATAAATGACATGTCTTGTTATAATAAGAACTTGAAACTCATTCCTTCTCCCTTGGAGAATGTGATGTCTTATCAGATCCTGTATGCAGGAACTTCGAGCAAACCCTCCCTCCCCTCAGGAATGTTATGTCACACCTTATCAGACTCTATATGTGAAATAATGACCTCAACTACTGGACTCCAAAATAGAACTACCAATTGATTCAACAATTCCACTACTGGGTACCTACTCAAAGGAAAAGAAATCATTGTATCAAAAAGATGTATGCACTCATATATTTATAGCAGCACTATAAATATACTTAGCAGCACCTAGGTGTTCATCAACAGATGATCGGATAAAGAAAATGAAGTTTATGTATATATCATGGAATGCTATTCAACTATAAGAAAGAATAAAATTATGGGTTTTTGTTGCAGCAACACAGATGGAACTGGAGACCATTATCTTAAATAAAACAAGTCAGACACAGAAAGACAAATGCTGCATGTTCTAACTCATAAGTGGGAGCTAAATAATGTGTATTACAGATGCGGGAGACTCAGAGGGGTGGGGATGGGAGTGGGGGATGATGAGAAGTTAATTATTGGGTACAATGCACATTATTCTACTGCTGAATACACTAACAGCCCTAACTTCACCACTATGCAATGTATTCATGTAACAAAATTCATGTAGCAAAATTAAATGTATACAATCAAACATTTTAAAAATATACATAAACCTAAGAGAGTGACAGCCACTTTGAGAGCTTAGGTAAGGCAGGCTACCCTCTGTTGGCTGCCTCCAGAATGCCCAGACCTTAGACAGCAGCAGGCCTGGGAACCTGGGAGCCTGCCTGCCAGCACCAGCACCTCTGTCTAGCATGGGGGGCCTTCTGCATCATCAGGAATCTTTGCACAAAGACTTGCTTGAGTCCTCATTGAGCAACTGGATTTTAATGACTTGGAAATTCACTCCCTATGTGGTTAATGTACCTTGTCTCTAAAGGGTATTCCCTGTGAAGTCTGTTCATGTTTTTCTCCTCTTTAATCATTGCAAACCTAAGAAAAATTCTCTTTGGATGAAAAGAAACTGTGTGACTCTTGAAATCATACTTTCACCATCTCCTTATTTTCACCATACAGAACAAGGGATAAGGGGGATTCTGCTTATCTGGCCTAACAGGACTGTTGCTGAAGGCAGGCCAGGGTGATCAGACATCACCTCGGGGAGGATGAGGAAAACTATCAGATATCCAAGGGAGTAATCAGATACTGAGGGTGAGGGGCTTCTTGCCAAACTGACTTAGCAGTGTTGAAACTGCCTTTGCAAAAGTTATAACAGTGAGAAAATTATGACAGTGAAATGACTCAATGCAAGAAGACAGCTTCAACTCCCTATGGTTTTATCTCGAACCAATCAACATTCCCATTTCCTAGCTTGTACCCACCTAACTGTCTTTAAAAAACCCTAGTCTCATATTTTTGCGAAGCTGAGTTGAGTAATAAAACTCCAGTCTCCCATTTAGCTGACTGTATGTATATTAAACTCTTTCTCTATTGCAATTCCTCTGTCTGGATGAATCGACTCTATCTATGCAGTGGGCAAGAGGAACCCATCAGAACACTCACAGAGTTCTTTAGTGAAACTAGATTCACTTAAGGAAGTCCACACATAGGCCTAGGAGAAGGTTCAGAAGCCTGACCCGAGTTTGGCTAGGCTGGTAATATTTTTCAGTCCTCAAACTTGAATAGAGTTTCCATTTAAGGTACTTTTAAACAGGTCAGATTCTCACCAATTTGCTTGAAGAAGGAAAACTAAATGGAACAAAGGATCTCTCAGCATCCTAACAATCTTGTGATTCTATTTGCTATTAGCATTAAAATAAGTCAGAAAGTAAACTATTGATTTTATAGTTTTTCTAACCACACAGCTGTAAAAGCCTTTCTGGCCTAATCTCTCTGCCCTCACTGAACCTCATCCGGATTCTGCCTGGGAGTTACATATTCATAACACTTGTAGGTCTTATCAGTGCAATGAAACCAAAGTGTAGCTCTCACAAAAAAAAAAGAAAAAAAACAAAAAAACAAAAAACAATATACAAGGTTTCTGCAGCGCACAATGAGAAGCTGATTTAAATTACAATGAGGCCCAAATAAAAGGAAAAAACAAAAACATTCCATGAGGTTTGTTGACAACAAAAGCTTAAGTCAAATACTATTTTATCATCAAGCATAGCATCAACCTGTGGCATCAAAGGCCAACTCTCTGTATAGTAAACTCCAGAGGGACTGTATTTCCCACCAATAAAAGCAAATTGAATCACAAAGTGTTAGAGTGGAAAGGAATATTTCAAGTTGCTGAAACAATCACCTCACTTTGTCGTTCAAGAAACTCCATTTCCAAACTCTCCCCACCTCTGGAATCTTCCGGTTGTGCCCTGACTCCATAATGAACCCATTCCTTACACTGGCTGTGAGCTCTCTATGCATACGTAGCACTATTAGGGCGCAGAAAACAATGCCCCGAATTATGAGCTTTAGCCTGCTGAATGGTTTGAAAATGGGAAGGCCTCAGAAATAAACCTCAGAACCAAGGTCTGTCTCTGAAGTTTCCCCACCTCCCTATCTCTCGGATCCTCTTTCTCAAAGCACCAGCAGGAGGGACTCTCTCTGGAATTTCCTGAGGTGAGCAAGAAAGCTTCTTCCCCAAAACACCAACTATCATTCATCTCCTTTCTGAAATCCCTTTGTCTATCCGCAGAATACAACCAACTTGAATGGACTGTTTCACAAGACAATATCTGCCTCTTGGGCTCATTCAAATTCCAGAGAGAATCATTACAAACTGATTTCTGTCTCCCTAGCCCATTCATTCTCCCTAACAGTCAGTCATTTTCTGCCCCTCCAAAAAGTTGTCTACACTCTTCATCTCCCCACTTGCTTATGAAAAGCAATGTATAAGCTTCCCTTGAGTTATGGGGTAGTCACTCCATGACCACACCATGCTTGTTAAAAAATTTTCATATCTTTTCTCCTATTCACTGCCTTTGGCCAGTTGATTTTTCAGTAAATCTTCATGTATTACACAGAAAATGTAGTGGCTTGTGTAAACAATAGTCATTTAGTACAGTTACTAAGGCAGCAACTTCCCTGGGTGAGTTGCAGGAGGCTACAGTTCTCTGAAGGCTGGGCCGGTGCAGACTCTGCTTCCCAGTGGCTCCTTCCGATTCTGGGAAGCAGTGGTGGCTGCTGAAGGGAATAGCAACGCCTCCAATGTGCCTTTCCACAGGGCCCTTGGCCCGTCAACTGGCTGCCTCAGACCCAAGTTAGAGCGAGGTAGAAGCTTTAAACTTTTAGGCCTAACAGAAATCACACATTATTTCTATAATGCTTTACTGGTGACTGTGAACCTAAAATAATGAAAAACGTCAGAATCTAGTTTAAAGAGAGTTATTTAAGCACAAAGTTCGAGGACAAGCCACCCAGGAAGCACAGATTCCAAAGAAAGGAAATCAGTGTTAGAAAGTGTAGAGGCTTGGTATTGCTTATCCAAACAAAGCTTAAGGAAGTTTAACAGAATTTCAAAAATTTTCTTTGCAGGACTTCATGCATAGGTACAAAAATCGTATTAGTCGTCGAGGTGGTCTTTTTCTTTCAGGAAAGATGTCATTAACATTCTGTTATAAAGACGAACTGGGGTCTGTTCACCCAGCATAGTAAAACCAGATACCCACAATGAGTTTTTGCAACAATAGAAAAGAAGGCATCTGTTGCAGGGCACCAAGCAAGGAGAGTCCGGCAGCTTTTGCCTAAAACCTGACCTCCGTGATGACTTGCGAAGAAGGGTTTTTAAAGTTGGGGTAAATATCAGAAAGCAGAAGCTACAGGTAAAATCTTAAATCAGTGCATGGAAGTAACACTTTGGTTTTGGAAAAGAATGGGATACTGTAATGCCTCAGGTTCTTGCCTAGCCATGCCAAAGAATTGTTGTGGCAGCTGACCATGATGAGTGATAGAGACAGGGACCGAGTGTGAGAAAAAGATACAGGCTTTATTGAGGCAGAGTAAAAGTACGAAGCTTCCACAGCAAGGAAGGGGTTCTGAATGGGTAGCCAGAGTTAAATTATACGATTGCCTTTTAAACTCTTTAAGGCAGGAAATATGTGCGGTGGGAAGATGTTAGGAGAGGGAGAAACAAAGACAATTAGGCATTTGTGACATGTCTTAGATCTTGAGGAAAACCGAACTGTAACTTAGGTTTTATCTACTTTATGGCCTTGCAGTGGCATGGCAAAGGAGACAGGATCTTACAGGACTTTACAAAGTATGTTTACAATGATTTGGGATTGGGAGTATAGATAAAGTCCCCCTGGTTACAGAAAAACGGGCAGTTAACATTCCTTTTACTTTAGTTTTGGGGAGGGGAAAAGGAGAGAGGGAGAGAAAGACATGGAAACTTACAGCAAAATTTTCTCTGTTGATAGCTTTCTTGGGGAAGAAAACACATGCACAAATCCTGGTGTTAGGAATAGTTTAAGCATATATCTTCAATATTATTCATCCAGGACCAAAGTAACAGTGAGTTTCACAGCTTTCTGAGCCCCTACTCAACCCAGGAAGCCCAACTGGTCCCTCCTCTCAGTACCTTGAAGCGGGAGCTTATGGCTGTAGACAGATTTAAAAAATCCTCTGATATGCAATTGATTGAAGAAGAGAAGCTTCATTTAAAAATTTGGGGGTCAGTAGAAAACTGTGAACTTCTGGGGAGGGGGGTGGCTTTCTCCAAGCTCTTTAGGAAGAAACAGAACAAAAGGCAATACTTAAAATTTAGTCCTAATTTCCTCCTTATCCAAGGTCTGTGTGCCAGTGGATCAATTCAGCGGGGTCCTCAGTGGTGGTCTGAACTTCTGACAGACAATTCAGTGCCATAGGTTAAGATGTTATCTGTAGTTTCTAAGGGGAAAGCAAACATCTTCAAGATTCTAACTTGTTTAACAATTGTTTTAGGCTACTATTTCTTATTTAACAAGTTGGTTAGTTACTTTTCAGGACTAGCTAGGTGCCTAGAATTTCTCTTGAGGAAACTCAGGATTTCTCATGCTTGGGGACTCCAGGCCCCTAAAATGGGAGTCTCTGGTCTGTCTCAATTCCACATTGAAGTTGTAACTGTCATGAAGTCTTTTGTACCATCTGGTCTTAGTTTGGTGTAAGACAATAAAGGAGGCAGCTGTAACAAAGATCAGTGATTAGAAGCAAGGAAGTCTGCTCTCTGGTTTCATCTAGTCACTTACAGAACTAGAGCAATGAGCAGGAGAGTGAAGCTGTAATTTGAGAAGCAAAATTGCAGATATGCTACTGACTCAGTTGCCAGGGTTAACTTCCCTCTTGGCATAGTACATTTAGAGGGTCCTGAAATTTAGTTTTCTTTTACAGTGACACAAGTGAGCACTAGTTATTATGGGAGAATAAATAAAATCATGAATACCAACAGGCAAGAATCACAGAGCTATTGTGAATCTGGCAACCATAATTTGAGACATCTTTTCCAGATGTTTCCTTTACTTCTCTGACTTCCCTGATTTCTTCCCTAGCCATTACCTCCATTATAACCTTCCCAAATGGTGACACCACTCCCATTCCATTTTTAATTCCTTTTTCAAAACTTGCATCAATTACAAAGTTGATTAGTGGGTACAAGTCCCTGCTCTTCATTTCCACTTCTAGACAACTACCTCTCTCATGCCCTTACAAGAAGAACAAAGCTATTCTAGCTCTTGTCATCAACTGGCATGTCAGTCACACCCCATCTTTCATCAATTTCTGTCATCTGCAATACAGTCTTTCATTCCACATCAGCCCTACTACCATTTTGTCTGAAGACAGCAATCTTCTCCCTTCTCACTGCTTTAAATTTCTCTTCTCCAAATGAGTGAATCCATCTTACTTAAGCAACCGATTCACATTACAACTCAGAATTCCAAAATCAGACAGTATTTTCCCCATTTGCTCTCATTTAAAAATATACGAACTATTTTTTTATTTTGGGCTAATTTTACATTTACAAAACTGTGGTAAAGGTATTAGAGAAAATTTCCATATATGCCACACTCAGTTTTGGTTTATGTAATGTTATTATCTTAAGCCGTTGTGATAATCTGTCAAAACTAAGAAACCCACACTGGCACTTTGTTACTAATTAAATTCCAATCTTCATTTGGATTCCACCAGTTTTTCATTAATGTCCATCTTCTGTTCTAGGATCCAATCCACTTAATATATTGCATTTACTCATCATTTCCTTAGTGTCCTGGAGACTGTAACACTGTTTCAGTCTTTTTTGTTTGTTTTGTTGTTGTTGTTATGACCTCAGCAATTTTGAGTACTGGCCAGGAATTTTGTAGAATGTTCCATCATTTGAGTTGTATAAACATTTTTCTTATGATTAGACAAGCTTTATGGAGAAAGAATATTGTAGAGCTGAAATGCCCTTCTACTACATCATGTCTGGAGGTGCATAGCATCCATATAACAATACTGGTGAAGGTAGTAATTATTACTCTCATAAGGACATAAGGTAGTGTTTGTCTGCACTGCAAAGTTATTGTCTTTCCCTTCCCATACTGTATTTTTTGGAATTAAGTAATTAAATTCAGCCGACATTTAATGGGTGTGAAATTAAGCAGCACCTCTAGTAGGGTAGAGTATTTTGTATATTATTTAAAAATTTTTGTAAGAAATTTTAGTCTATACTCCCCCGTTTCTGTATGTATATGTGTATGATGTATGTTTTTATAAAATTATAGACACTATAAACCCATGTATTATTTTTTACACTTAGGGCTATAACCCTCTTAGCTACATTTTTAACTATGCCAAATACTACCATTCTTTAATATGATAGATCCTTCCAATCCATTGAATCTTTTACTTTTGTCTTTAATCTGTAAGCTGCTCCCTCTTCTGGCTGAGATTCTATGGTCCATTACTTCAGTAAATTTTTACAAGCATCTCAATTCCTCTTACTATATATCTTTTGTGTTAACTCTATCTGCTATACTCACAGGTCTAAATGATTTCTGTCTTCTTTCATTGTGTTAAACCTCACTCACAGCAAAAAAATTAAAAATTATATAAGAAGATAGTGAAAAACGCCACAAATTATTACCAAACAAAAATGGACTGTCAGAATTGGTGAATAATCCTACTAAGTTACTTGAATTTGACCCAAGCAATCACTATTTTAAAACAAATAGACATATTTTTAGAGAAATTTTAGGCTTACAATAACTTGTATAAAAAAGGCAAAGACTTCCCATATCATCTTTCATCTCTCACAGAATTTCTTCTATTATTGCTTTCTTGCATTACTGTGGTAAATTTGCTACAATTGATGAAAGAATATTAATGGATTATTATTAACAAAGGTCCATAGCTTACACTGTGTTGTACAGTTCTATGCGTTTGCCAAATGCATATTATCATGTATTCACCATAACAGTATTATACAAAACAGTTTCAGTGTCCCAGATAGTCCCTGCACTTCATGTATTCACCTTTTTTATTCACTCCCCCTTAAATTCAGCATGGACTGATCTTTTTATTGCCTTCCAAATTGTGCCTTTTCCAGAAGTCATATACAGTCGTCCCTTGGTATATGCAAGGAATTGGTTCCAGGGACCTGGTATATACCAAAATCTAAGCATACTAAAGACTTGCAGTCAGCCCCTTCAAACCTGTGTATATGAAAAGCTAGTTCCCATGTATGTTGGTTTTGCATTTCACAAATAATGTGTTTTACATCCAAGTATGTTTGTAAAAGATATGTGTATTTTTTGAACTTGTTCAAACCTATATTGTTCATGCGTAAAGTGTAGTTAGAATCATACATCTAGTCTTTTCAAACTGGCTTTTTTCACTTAGCAAAATGCATTTAAGATTTCTCTATGTAATTTTGTAGCTTCATAGCATATTCCTCTTTATCACTGAATGATAGTCAATTATACAAACGTACTGCTGTTTATCAGTTCACCTATTGATGGGCAGCTTGTTTGCATCTAATTCTTGACAATTATGTATGAAGTGCTATAAACAATTGTCAGCAGACTTTTGTGTGGTCGTAAGCTTTCATTTCATTTAATAAATACCTGGAAACATAAATGGGAGTTGCCATTGCTCTCTGTCCTCATCAGCATTTGATGTTGTCATTGTTTTGGATTTTAGTCATTCTAACGAGTATCTCACTGTTACTTGAATTTTCAATTCCCTGATGACATATGCCATGGGCGTCTTTTCATATGTCTCTTTGCCATCTATATATCTTATTTGATGTGACATCTGTTCAGATCTTTTGCCCATTTGGTAATTGGGTTGTTTTTTGTTGCTTAATTTAAAATAGCTTTTGTGTATTTTTATACCAATCTTTTATTAGGTATGTATTTTTGCGAAGATTTTATTTCAGTCTGTGATTTTTCATTATTTTTACAGTGTCTTTTGAAGAGTATACCTCCTTAATTTTAATGAAATCCATATGATCACCTTTTTTCACCCAGATCATGTTTTTGGTGTTGTATCTAAAAAGTCATCATACAACCCTATGTCATCTAGACTTTCTTTTATGATATCTTCTAGAAGTTGTCTAATTTGGCATTTTACATTTAGGTCTGTGATTCATTTTTGTGAAAAGTGTGAGAGCTGTTTATAGATTCATGTGGATGTACAATTGTTCTAGCATCAAATATTGAAAACAATATTAATTTTTCCACTGAATAAGCTATTGTCTTTTGCCAAACTTTTGCAATTGACTGTATTTGTGTGGGTTTATTTCTGAGCTTGCTCTTCTGTCCATTGAACGATTTGTCTATTACTTAGGTAACAGCACACTGTTTTGATTACTGTAACTTTATAGTAAGTCTTGAAGTAGGTAGTTCCTCAACTTTGTTCTGAAGTATTATTTTGGCTATTCTGGGTCTTTTACCTTTCCTTATAAACTTTAGAGTCGATTTGTCAATATTGACAAAATAACTTGCTGAAATTTTGACTAGTATTAGCTTGAATCTATAGATCAATTTGAGAATAATTTATATTTTTAATAATAAATCTAATAAGTCTTTCTATCCAAGAACATGATAAAGCATCCATTTATTTAGATCTCACTTGATTTCTTTCATGAGAGTTATGCAGTTTTCTGAATATGGATCCTATTGATATTATGTTAGTCTTATATGTTTTCTATGCTAATGTAAATCATGTTATTTCAAAATCTATTTCTGGTATATAGGAAAGCAATTAAATATTACATATTAACATTATATTCTATGACCTTGTTATAATTGCTTTTCAATTCCAGGAGGGTTTTGGGGTCACCTTTAGGTATTTTCTAGATTAATACAATTATATCCTCTGTGGACATAATTTTATTTTTTTCTTTCCAATCTATATATCTTTTATTTCCTTTTTTACTGATTGTATTAGCTTGTATTTTTAGTGATTGAATAGGATTGGTTGTTGAGAGGGGACATTCTTGCTTGCTTTTGGTTTTAGGTGAAACTAATCTAGTTTTTCACTATTATGAATAATGTTAGCTAGAGGTTTTTGTAGATGTTCTTTATGAAGTTATGGGAGTTCCCCTCTAATTCTAATTTTGTTTATCTTTTTATCATGAATAGATGTTAAGTTTTGTCGCATAATTTTTCTGCACTGATTGATGTGATCTGATCATATGATTTTTTTCTGTAGCCTGATGATGTGATGAATTAATTAATCTTCAAATGTTGACTCAGGCTTGCATACCTGAATAAATTCCAGTTGGATATGTTGTGTGTCTCAGTATTTTTTTTCTTTTTCCGTTAACTTGAAACTGAGTAATTTATAAAGAAAATGAATTTATTTCTTAAGACACTAGGAAGTCCATGGTTGAGAGGGCACGTCTGGTGAGAGCCTTCTCGCTGGTGGGGACTCTGCAGAGTCTTGAAGCTGCATGGGGTATCACATGGTGAGAGGGCTAAGTGTGTCTGCTTGGGTCTCTCTTCCTCTTCTTTGAAAGCCACCCAGTTCCATTCTTATAACAACCCATTCATCCATTAATTTTTTAATCCATGAATAGATTAATCCCTTCATGAGGGCAGAGCTTTATGACCCCATCACCTCTTAAAGAGCTCACCTCTCAATATGGCACACTGGGGATTTAACTTCAATAAGTTTTGTAGCAAGCAAATACTCAAATCATAGCAATGTATAATTTTAAAAATATATTGTTTGAGTTGTCTTGCTAAAATTTTGTTGAGGATTTTGCCTCTATATTCATGAGAGATAATCGCTCATCTATAATTCACTTTCCTAGTAATGTTATTTTATTTTATTTTTTGGATTATGGTAATGCTGGTCTCATAGAATGAGTTAGAAAGTGTCCTCTCTATTACTTATAAGAGATTATATAGAATTGATACAATTTCTTCCTTAAAAATTTTATAGAATTCACAAATGAAACCATCTAGGTGACTGTTTTCTGTTTTGGAAGGTTAATGATTGTTAATGTAATTTCTGTAATAATTGTAGACACATTTAGATTATCTGTTCTCTCGGTGTGAGTTTTAGTATATTGAGTCTTCAATTAACTGGTCTATTTCATTCCAGTTATCAAATTTATAGGTAAAAGTTGTTAATAGTATTTCTTTATTATTTTTTAAAGTCCATGGGATCAGTTCAAATAGCTCCTCATTCATTTCCGAAATTAGCAATCTGTATGTTTCCTTTTTATCCCTCCCCTCTTAATTTTTCTGGCTAGAGATTTATCAATATTATTAATCTTTTCTAAGCAACAGCTCTTGGTTACAATTACTTTGATTTCTCTGTTAATTTTCTGTTTTTTACCTCATTGATTTCTGTTCTAAATTTTTATTATTTGTTGTCTTTTGCTTATTTGGAATTTACTTTCCTCTTCTTTTTCTAGTGTTTTAAGGTGAAAGTTTAGAATACGTACATTAAATTTTCTCATGTATACATTCAATGTTATCAATTTCCCTCTAAGCTCTACCTTCACTGCATCTCACAAAATTTTATAAATTGTATATTTATTTATTATTTATAGTTTTTATATTTTTATAGTTTGTATATTCATTTCTTGAGTTCAATAGGTATTTGTATAATCTCTTGTGTCAGTTTACATCTATGTGTTATTTGGAAGTGTATTGCTTAATTGACAACTATTTGGGTATTTTCTAGCTTTCTTTTATGTATTGATACCTAGTTTAATTTCACCTTGGTCTGACAGCATTTTTTATATTTGTGTGTGTGTGTGTGTGTGTGTGTGTGTTTTCTGAGACGGAGTCTCGCTTTGTCACCTAGGCTGGAGTACAGTGGTGTGATCTTGGCTCACTGCAACCTCCACCTCTCAGGTTCAAGGTATTCTCCCTGCCTCAGCCTACTAAGTAGCTGGGATTACAGGTGCCCGCTACCATGCCCAACTAAATTTTGTATTTTGGTAGAAATGGGGTTTAACCATGTTGGCCAGGCTGGTCTCAAACCCCTGATCTCAGGTGATCTGCTCGCCTCAACCTCCCAAAATGCTAGGATTACAGGGGTGAGCCACCACACCAGGCTGAGAGCATTCTTTACATGATTTCCCTTGTTTTAGATTGTTAAAATGTGTCTTGTGACCCAGATTCTTGGTGGATGTTCCATGTGAACTTGGGAGGAGTTTGTTTTCAGTTGTTGTTGGATAAAGTATTCTATAAATGTCAATTGTATCCAGTTGATTGATGTTTCTGGTCAGTTGCACTCTAACTTTACTGAATTTCTGCCTGCTGGATCTGTCAATTAATATAAAAGGGGTATTGAGGTCTCCACGTATAATAGTGGATTTGTCTACATCTTTCTCACACTGTGTTTTTTTGTCTTTTACATGCCTTGTAAATTTTTGTCAATTGACAGACACGATATATTCGGGAAAGGGAGCTGAGTTCAATAGGTGTTCAGAGTACTCTTTTATTTTTATCTGGTTCTAAGTTAGGCAGTGTTGACTGTTTGCTGCACCTGTCAGTGTCAGAGACTAAAATTCCCTCTGGAGTCTTACTGCTGTCTCCTCTGCTGCTTTTGGTTTCCTTTGAACTTCATTTGAAGTAGGGGACCAAGCTTTGCAGTTTTCTTCTCTGTTACTATACAAGGCCCATCCACCCAGTAGTAAGACAGGGCCAGTGGGGAGGTAGAAAAAGTGTTCCGTAGTTCTGTAATTAGGTCTCAATATTTTCTTGAACTTATGTCTCTGGACGGCAACCTTCATGAGCACTTCTCACTTTTTTGTTTTGTTTTGTTTATTTCAACTTTCAGGTGAAATGGGAAGGATGGAAATGGGAAGGCCCCCATATTTGAAAGCTTGAGTTGGATAATTCCCTCCCCAGTATCACTTAAACTCTTAAAATAGTTCCCACTGAGTGCAGTCCTTTCTATAGGAATACACAATGTTCCAGGCTAATTTTAAAATGCCTATTTTTCTCTTTCCCCTGCCATAAATGTAAGGGCATTTTTCTATAAGATTCATAATGAGAACGAGATACGGCACCTAGAGGTAAAACTCTAAAACTCTAACGTTTATTCAGCCTAGGCCTCCCAAGCTAGCCCACCCCAGTTCAGCAATTTCTCCATTACCCTATCAACATTCTCACCCAGTGCTGGCTCCATTAGCACTTCTGACTGGTTGGTGCTCCTGATGAGCTGTGACTTTCCGTATCCTCCTGTCTTTCCAGCTTTAGGGACTGTAGAATGTGATGAGACCTTGATTATCTGAAGGAGCTCAAGAGAATTGATTTTCAGCATTTTTAGTGTTACGAGAATTAAAGGACATGACTTCCAACTCTTCACATTTTGGACTGGAAGCCGGATGTCAAAATGACTTTTTCAAATGATTTTCACACTTTTGAAATTACCAAATCATGTCCTCATCATTACAACATCGTACTTCTTACTTCATACCTTTTAATCCTATATAGTTATCTGTGTTTATGTGTACTCTTTCCTTTTCTTTCCCTTTGATTATAACTTGGAAACCCTTTCCTCTTCTGTCTAAAGCTAGTGCCAACCCTTGTGATTTGAAGCTCATTTTATTCTCTAGTTAAGGTCTAATATCTTGAAAACTTTTCTCTTTCCTTTTTAAATTTTCTTTCTTTTTGTTGTAGTGGGAACACTTAAAATCTACTTACTTAGCAATTTCAAGAATGCAATACTATAGACACCATGTTATACAATCAATCTCTTGAACTTACTTCTATGTAACTCCGATTTTGTATCCTTTGACCAAAACCTTGCCAATTACCCACACCTCCAGCTCCTAGTAATGACCATTCTACTCTCTGCTTCTACAAGTTTGACATTTTTCATCTTCCACATCTAAGTGAGAGGATGTGGTATTTGTCTTTCTATGTCTGTGTTATTTCATTAAACATAATATCCTCCAGGATCATTCACATTGTTGCAAATGACAGGATTTTATTCTTTTTAAAGGCTGAATAGTATCCCATTGGGTATATATACCACATTTTTGTCCACTTATCCTTTGATGAACACTTACATTGATTTTGTATTTTAGCTTTTGTGAATAATGCTACAATTGGCTTGGGAGTAAAGATGTCTTTTTGACATTCTGATGTCACTTCTTTGAATAAACACTTATTAGTGTGATTGCTGGATCATATGATTGTCCTATTTTTAATTTTTTGAAGCACCTCCATACTGTTTGTCATGTGCCTATACCATTTGCATTCCCACCAATAGTGTACAAGAGTTCTGTTTTCTCCCCATCCTCACCAACACTTATCTTTCATCTTTGTAATAATAGCCATTCTAACATATATTATGTAATAGCTTATTATTATTATTATTATTATTATTATTTTTGAGATGGAGTCTTGCTCTGTCATCCAAGCTGGAGTACAGTGGCATGATCTCAGTTCACTGCAACCTCTGCCTTTGGGTTCAAGCAATTCTCTGCCTCAGCCTCCCAAAGTGCTAGGATTACAGGAGTGAGCTCCTGGCCCTTATTGTGGTTTTAATTGGGATTTATCTGACAATTTGTTATTTTGGCATTTTTTTCGTATGTCTGTTGGTTATTTGTATTTCTTCTTTTGAGAAATTCTTATTCAGATTCTTTGCCAATTTTTTAATGGGTTATTTGTTTTCTTACTATTGAGTTGTTTAAGTTTGTTATGTATTTTGGATATCAATCCCTTATTAGATGCATAATTTGCAATTTTTTTTTCCAGTTCACTTTATTGTTTCATTTGCTGTTCAAAGGCTTTTTAGTTTGATGTAGTCCTATTTTTCTATTTTTGATTTTGTAGCCTGTGTTTTTGGTATATTACCACCCTCCAAAAACCATAGCCCAGACCTATGTCATAAAGCTCTTCCCCTATATTTTCTTTTAGTCGGTTTATAGTTTCAGGTTTTACATTTAAGTCTTTAATTCATTTTGAGTTGATGTGTGTATGTGGTGTGAGATAAGGGTCAAATTTTGGTCTTCTACATGTAGATATTCAATTTTCCCAGTATTGTTTATTGAAGACGTTGCAGTTTATTCATTGTTTTCTTGGCACCTTTGTCAAAAGTCAGTTGATTGTAAATGCATGGGATTACTTCTGGGGTCTCTATTCTACCAGTTCTACCAGTCTATATGTTTATTTACATGTCAATACCTACGCTGTTTTGATTATTATAGCTTTGCAGTGTATTTGGAAATCAGGTAATGTAACACAGGCAGCTTTATTGTCTTTTTCTTAAGATTGCTTTGGCTATTCAAGGTTCCTTTTCTATGTATTTAGCCACTTTTTTTCTGATCTAGACCAATAGCATTTACTTAAAAAAATACTATATGCTTATAAAAGGAAGTATACATAAGTGCAATATGTATAATGTGTAATAAAATGGACCAGCATATACCCAGCATTCAGCTTAAGGAATAACAATATCACAATTATTGAAAGCCTCTTGTCTTCTTGGTTATGCTCCCACACATGTGCCTCCAAAAAGAATCATTTGCATGCCTTTTTATCATTCTTTTGATTCTGTTAGGGTTATAATGTGTATGTTTGTGTGTATTGCAATATAATTTTGACTGTACATATACTTTTGTGACCAATTTTTTTCCACTCCATATTATATTGCTGATAGTCACACACATTTTTGTGGGTAGATGTTTATTTCATTCTCACTAATGCATTGAATTCCATTGTGTGAGTACCCAGCAATTTACTTATCTGAGTTCTTCTCAATAACCATTTCAAATATTTATAGTTTTTTTTTTTTTTTTTTTTTGAGCCGGAGTCTCGCTCTGCCGCCCAAGCTGGAGTGCAGTGGCCAGATCTCAGCTCACTCAAGCTCCGCCTCCCGGGTTCACGCCATTCTCCTGCCTCAGCCTCCAGAGTAGATGGGACTACAGGCGCCCGCCACCTCTCCCGGCTAGTTTTTTGTATTTTTTTGGTAGAGACGAGGTTTCACCGTATTAGCCAGGATGGTCTCCATCTCCTGACCTCGTGATCCGCCCGCCTCGGCCTCCCAAAGTGCTGGGATTACAGGCTTGAGCCACCGCGCCCGGCCAAATATTTATAGTTTTTAATACTAAAATAAAAATTTATTTATTTTTGTTATGACAGGTAATGAGTGGGATTTGGGGCATGCCCTCAACTTTACTAGATACATTCAAATTGTTTTCCAGTATGGTGATATCTGTTTGTACTGACACTGTCAATATGTAAGAATTTATATTGCTTCACATTCTTAACACAACTTTAAAAGGTTTTGTTCTTCTGGTGGCTGTTAAATGTTAGCTAACTCATTATGATTTTAATATACATTTATTTGATTACAAATAGGTTAAAATATTTTAAATATTTTTATTGGACACTTTCTTTTCTTCTCTGAAACATTTATATCATGATTCTTATTCATTTTTCCATTGGGCTGCAAGTATTTGTGATACAAATTCTGATTGTAGTTGTTCATTCACCAAACTCTCTGTGTGTTCCTGAAAAGTAGCTGTGGTCCATATGTCTGTGTGCGTATATACATCTGTCTATGAATTCTTGCCTGGGCCATGAAATGTGGGTGGATATGTACTGCTCCTAAGATTTGTCCCTAAAATTCCTTTCATTCTTCTCCAAATCTTATCTATAGTATCATCCTGCAACAAAGTCTAGATCTAGTGAAGGATTTAAGGCCCCAAGTTAAGGTGAGTCATTATTAAGGGACTCATTCTCTGAATCACCAGTTGGAAGGTCACAAGTCAAATGAGAAACCAGAATGAAACATGAGTGACAAATGCAACTGTATTGTGTAAAGTCACTGAAATTTTTAGAATATTTGTTCCAGTAGTTAGCCAACACTAATTTATCCACCATTTTTATTCTTTCGTTGTTATTCATGTATTCTATATGCTAGACTTTTTATAGTTGATATGTGGGAAATATTTTCTGTACTTTAGACTGTCTTTCACATTCCTTATCACAGTTTTACAACAGAAGGTTTTAATTTAAAGCGATTGATTGATGTTTGACAGTCTTTCCCTTGATACTTTGACATATTTGTGTCTTGTTTAGCAATCTATAGTGACTTCAAGATGATAGAAACATACTCATTTTCTTTAAATATTTTAAAGTTTTTACCTTTTATATTTAAGTCTTTAATCCACCTGGAATTGAATTTTATGTTTTGTGTGATAAAATTCTAAATTTATTTACTTTTCCATATGGATAGAAATTTTCTGAATATTATTAATTCAGTGCTACATCTTTCAGCATGATCATAATGATCAATCTATGAAATATTAGGTTTCATAGACATGAACTTTTTTCTGGAGTCTCTATCTTATGTTCCATTTATATCTATGTTTGTATCCTTATAAACATTATTTATTTTCTGTAATTTTATATAAAGATTGATTTTTTTTATAAAATATCTTTTCAATTTTTATCTTTTAACTATTGTTTGATTCTTGTCTTTTCATATGAGATTCTAATTAGGATTTGAGTGGAATTGCATTTGAGACTATCTACAAAACAATATGAAAAAACTAACAACACTAAGATACTGAATTTTATATCATTGAACTTGCTAAAATATTTCATTGTTACAGTTTTTTTAATGTGCAAGAAAGTTTTAAATTTTTCTCCACAGCTATGTTTTATTATCCTTAGGTTTGTTGCAGTTTGATATTATAAATGTAGTTTTTAAAAATTATATTGTTCTTGCTCTTGGTATACAAAAATACATTTTTTTTTATTTTTAAAGGTATTTCTTATTTTCAGCAAACTTGTAAAACTCTCTTTTTTATTGCAGTAATCCCTTAGTGAATTATTTGGGATTTGCTTATGGAAAAAATTTAGATCAGCTTGCAATAAAAATTTGTTGCTGTCCCAGGTAGGTTCTTCAGGATGACATTGAAAAAATAGTAGGTATACCTAGTATTTGTTGTCTTCTTCTTGTTTTAGATATAATGTTTGCTTTGGATTTTGGTAGGTACTCTTTAATTATAAAAGAAGTTCCCCTCTGTATCATGTACTGACATTTAACTTCATGAAGCTTTTATCCCTACCTATTGATATGGCTATATTGTATGTATTGATATGGTTATGCTATGTTTACATATGTATATATTTCTTAATATATACATAATGTGTGCATATATTATATAATACGCAAACTTTAACCTGTTAATATGGCAAATTACAGTAATAGATGTTTTAGATATATCAATCTTGATAGTAAACAAAATACATTTCCTGTACATTGTTGTGTTAGTTTATGAAGATTGTTAACATTTTAAAATTTATATTTATGAGAGTGATTGACCTATAATTGGCCTGTTTTATTCATAGTATTTGTTTTATTTTTTTGAGATGGAGTCTCACTCTGTTGCCAAGCTGGAGTGCAGTGGCATGATCTCAACTCACTGCAACCTCCTCCTCCTGGGTTCAAGTGATTCTCCTGCCTCAGCTTCCCAGGTAGCTGGGACTACAGGCACGCACCACTATGCCCAGCTAATTTTTTTGTATTTTTAGTAGAGACGGTGTTTCACCATGTTGGCCAGGATGGTCTCTACCTCTTGCCCTCGTGATCCACCAGCCTTGGCCTCCCAAAGTGCTAGGATTACAAGCATGAGTCACCACTTTTTCAATACATGCTTCTTTTGTCTATGTTATTATTACCACGTATCTATATCATTAACATATATGTTTGACATTATCAGTGTTTTGTTTTATTTCCCTATTTTAGTGCCTATTGCTTTATTTTAGTTTCTTACTATCTCTTTTTTAATGTCAATTGATTTATTTACTTATATTTATTTATTTTTCTTTTTTAAGATGGAGTCTCACTCTGTGCCCAGTTTGCAATGCAGTGGTGCAATCTCCGCTCACTGCAACCTCCACCTTTGGGGTTCATGCAGTTCTCCTGACTTAACCTCCTAAGACGCTGGGGTTACAGACGTACACCACCACACCTGGCTAATTTTTGTATTTCTAGTAGAAACAGGGTTTCAGTGTATTGGTCTCAAACTCCTGACCTCAAGTGATCTGCCCACCTTGGCCTCCCAAGGTGCTGGGATTACAGGCATGAGCCACCGTGCCTGGCTCAATTTATTCTTTAGCTAGTCGTCTAACTTTTGTGGTAGACAATTAGCTCTTTGATTTTTACTATTTTTGTACCTCAATAAGTTTTTAAGGGTATAAAGTTTCATCTAATACAATTTTCACTTAATACATTATTGCAATGCTTTATTTTAATCATTTAGTTCTAATCGTATTTTGAAAATGTTATTATAATTAATATTATTATCCTAAAACCATTGAGAATTTTTTTAGGTTACAAAGACTTGCTTTTATTTTTTATATCAATTTTAATTTTATTGTGATTGGTGACTATGGTATGTTTTATTTTACTTTTTGAAATATCTTGAGATTTGTCTCATAAGAAGTACATGGTTAATTTTTACAAATGTTTTATAGTTACTTGAAGAAATCTATAGTAATGCTTGGGTACAGGATTAATGTCAATTATATTAAGCTTATACATTTGGTTATTTGCATATTCTATATCTTCTACACATTCTTTCACCTTATCATTTAAATAAAAATCTGACAATCAAGCTGACAGAATAACTAGACTAAAATATAATTTTCACCACAAATGACATTAACCTAATTTAGACATGATATTAAATTTACTGCCAAGTGTAATGTAATGTCATAGGAAGGCGTTATCAAGAGGAGACATCAGTTGAAGAAAATGATTGGAAAACACAGTCTTCGAAAACATTCCAGGCATTTTTCCCTCTTCATGTCTCTAATGTAATGTTTCTTTTAATGATTCCTGATTTTTCTAAAATTCTCTTTGCATCTTCTTTGGGAGATCTATTCTAAACACTTTCTTCGAATCTAGAGCCTCCCTGTAATGGAATCCTAAATGACTCATTTTATTTATTTTCTGAGATCTTGGCCAAATTAAACTCTGTGTGCCTCAGTTTCTAAAAAACAGGGTTAATAGTAGTATCCTGCCTAATGTGGTTCTTGGGAAGGTTATATGAGATAATATCACCAAAGCATTTGGAAGGATGTATCAATCATAATAATGATAGTGATCCTTAGTTATTTTCAATTATCAGCTTTTACTATTGCCATCCCTGAAGGATTTCTATTTTCATTGCTTTGTACAGGAAGCATGCTTTGTCAATGAGATAAAAAACACATGAAACTAGAAACAGCACATTTTGCTTTTAAATTACCTAGGCTTGGTGGGACATTACAAGTTCTTTCATCTAGTTTAGGGTCTAGAAATCATCTGCTTTTACCTAATTGTGAATATGTCCAAGTATTCATTTGCAGCTTTCCTTTCTAATGACAGCAAGTATCCAGCCATTACACTTTATTAGATCTGATTCATAATTTATATTCCTACTGAAATTTAATGGCTAATTTGGAAAGGACGGAGACACCTCTGACTATTTCGTTTCTGCAACTCTGTCTTGTTCCACAGAGACTGGCACTATGTCTTAAAAGATGAATAACGATAGCGTGGTGTTTTCATTTGCATGTCTCTTTTATGATCCTGTGGTTTCCCTCTGCCAGGGTAGAGTGATTTGGAGTCGCCTGATGCTCCTGGGCTTCTGTTCCTGACACCTGAAATTAGTTCTCCCTGCACTAAAGCTAACAAACAGGATGGCGATATGCAGAGAAGAGGATTCCACTGGGGTAGAGTTCTAAGAAGGCTGCAGTGATTTTCTTGGGTAAAATGAAAGTAAGGCAATAGAATCTCCCAAGACGATGGGGCCATAAGGGAACCATGGAAACTGCTAAATTGCAACCTGGGGTTTCTCCACCTGGACTCAACTCCCTCCTCCAGCAGTCCTCACACACAGCACAGATCCAACCGTGGAGCTGGACAGAAAAGGATCCCCATAATCAGCCACCTCTCTGCCTCTTTCCGAGCATTCTTTGGCAGCGAGATCAGCACATGTTTGCCTTCATGTTCCAAAACCCTAGTCAATTTTCCAGGAAGAAACAGAATGCAATTTATTGCAGTGGCAGTCATCAGGGACAAGGATGTATGTCTAGTTTTCTTTGACTTGGGGAACACTTCAGTTCCGTGGTGTCACGTTTCTCATGCAGCCACCTCTGAGTCCAATAGCTGGGAGTGCAAGGCAAATTGTTTGCCATCAACCATTTAACTGGGATGATATATAACCTTTTTTTTTTTTTAAGTGGGAGGAAGAATTATATTTTCTATTTGAAGACGGCAAGATCTATTTTTCAAAAGTCTTCACATGTAAGTGAATTAGCTGCTGTGGTTTTAAAGAAGTAGAACATCTGGGAAACAAGTTTTATTGCTTAAACATCTGGTGCTTCCCTACTGGAGAAAAACTACATTTCCAAATGAAACAGTAGAAAAGTTACAGTGTATTTAGGATTTGAAATAAAGAAATAGACAAGCAAAATATTGAATTCAAGTGAAACTAGAGACTTTTTACTATTTAAAACAGTGGAAGTTTTAAAGGTTTTTTTATTACCAAGTATTACATATTGGCAAATAATAGAAATAGAGAATTGTGGTGTGGAAGGTGGTTGCTATCCACTTCACCACATGCCAAAAAAGCTTTGTGTTGCACTTTGACCATCTCCAATACATATTTATAGGGAACAGTATCCCTCTGGCTTAGTCATTGATATTCACTGATGACAGGGGCTTTGAACAGAGCAGACAAACTGAGGAAAGCATTACTTTGATTATCAAATAATTAGACAATAGCAGATTAAGGTGTTGCTTCTTAAAAGAAATCAGTAATAAAATGAGTTAGGAATAAAACCAAATGGACCACATTGAAAATGGCCAACTGTAGGCCAGGTCTATTCAGCCACACAGGCATCCAAGGTGACTGCCTTAATGGGGGACAGCATGAAATGGGAGGAGACCAAGCGGCCAGCAGGGGAAGCAGCCTTTTCCAATCTGGCTGCTCACAGGCACAGCTAGCCTAGTGAATGGGGCTACAGAATCATTCACCCAGCCCGATTCAGGACCGGAGTGTGCACGTCTCTCTGAAAGACAAACCATCATTTCTCTTTCTAATAAGGTTTTGAACGGTCAAGAGCACACATACTTCTCAACTGATTGGTCAAAGGCCAGGGACCTGTTTCTTAGGGAATTATGCCTTACCTAGCACCGGGAGATGTATCTTCAGGCAGGGTGTCTTGCACTGGGGTTTGTGCCATGAGTTTTCAGAGTGACAAACCAAGATCTTCAATATTCATCCACAGATTGGAAAAAACAAGAAACAAGTCATTTTCCCAGAGAGAAGGCCAGGAATCTGTGCCCAGAGTTAAACAAATCAAGGTGATGAGTCGAATCATGGATAAAGAAAAATGTGCAGGAAGATGGGGTGACAGAAAAGAGCAGCAGAAAGAACCCAGAAAGGTGAACCAGGAAAAGAGAACGCTCTGACCACACAGCAGCCATCTAGTCATGTGAACATCTTTCCTGCAGGGAAGATCTTGTGTGTGTTGGATTTCAAGCTCAAAGTATAACCCATGGGTAAATGTCATTCATGGGCAGATTTCAACTCCCTGAGGGAAAGAATTTCATTATAATTAAAGCTATTTAAAAATGGAATGGATTTTCTCATGAGGTTAGAGAAATACTTGATGTTCAAAGTATTCAAAAATAAACTAGAAAGCACAATGGAATCCTCCAAGAATTGTGTGAGTCCCAGAATATACATACATATACACATACATACACACACGCACACAGAGTGTATGTGTGTGTTATATATTACTTGTTGATAGAAAATAAGGGTTTCCTAAGCTTTTTATTGATGGTGTTAGAAGTGTGGTGATAATCAGGAGTTATTGAGTGGATACTTGACCCTGGGAACCAGACACACCCAGCTGTATGAGGTTCTTTAGGGAAATTTCTGCACCAGAAACAATGGCAAACAGAACTTGTAAAATTTCACTGAGGCACTGGCCTCAAAGCATACAATTAGAAGTGGAGAACAGAGAATACAGCTATCCCTGCAGGCCCCCTGAACTCATTAGGCCTGAAGACTTGCCCCTACAGCCCCTGGTAACACGTGGGGAGGCAAGCCTACCCATGCCTCTGCCTCTGCACTCTGGCCCAGATGTGAGTGTTGGTGTCTGTTTAGTGCATGGAGTGAAGAACTAGTAAGATGTCATAATTCTGATTAGACCACTAGGAAAGGGGAGAGGCAGGTTACATAGTGATCATTCAGCTTCCAGAAGGAAGAGAAAAGAGACAAAAGTCCTATCCAGGGGCTGAACTTTTCTGCTTTTATCATCTTCTTTTTGAAATAGAGATACACTCAGAAAAAAACAAACAATAAAAACATATTTAAGACAAACATTTCAATCCACCCCCTTCCCATGTACTTGTACTCCATCGGCAACTACCTCCACATCCTTCTTTTCTGTAGGTGTAGATTTGCTTAAATCTGGGATTTAGTCTTCTGTTTCTTCTCTTAGTGAGATCAAACTGTATATTTTCATGCATTTAAACAATTAACACTCTTTCTAGTGTTAATTGTTTAAATGCATGAAAATATATGCAGTTTTAAATACATGATTATTTTTTATGAATGACATTCACCTATTTGGGATCTTTGCTATTCTATATCAGGAATCAGCAATCTTTTTCTATAAAGTCCAAGTAGTAAATATTTAGACTTTTCAGAACATACAATCTCTATAACAACTACTCAACTTTGTCATTGTACCAAAAAAACAGCCATAAGCAATATTTGAACAAACAGCCAGAGCTTTGTTCCAATAAAGTTAATTTAAGAAATCAGACAATGGGTCAGATTTGGCCCACAGGTCATAGTTTGTTGGCCAATGTTCTATATAAATATTTCAAAAAATTTTTGAAATAAATTCAATTGAATTCAAATATCAATTTGTAGATAATCGTTACATTGAAGTGTTATGTATTTCCATTGTTGAAGATGATAAAACATTCCTCAGTCTTTATAAAACAAATATATAGAGTAAAATTTTAAATGAACTTAGTAGAGAACTTGAGACTCCTGTTATAATTATTCCTAGGTACCCTACAGTTTTTGCCATCCCTTTGTGTCTCTAGGTAGATAATATTATTAACAAATTAAATTATATTTTATTTCTTCTTCTCTTCAGATTTATAGTCTACTGTTTGACTTGATCTTATTGCACTGACTAGAATCATCAGTTCATTACTGAATTGCTCCAGCAACATTGAGCACGCTGGTCTGAGGGTTTCCTTTAATGTTCCAACATTAAGCTCAATGTTTGCTGTAGGTTTCTGGTAGGTTTCTTTTAAGTTATCAAGTTATCGTTCTAGTTTGATTATATGTATATTTAAATCTGAAATGGATCTTGAATTTTATCAAATAAATTTTCTCATAGGTGATGCAAGGTTAACTATAACCAGATCCATGCATATTTGTGTCTTTCCAAATTTCAGACTTTTATTGATACTGTTTCAGTCACAAGCCACAAGCTACCTGGCGTTCCCAATGACACAATTTTTTCCCATTCACTTGGTAGTCAGAGCCATGAGCACAGAACCTCAAACCACTCCCCAAGTTAGTCAATATAAAAAACCATACATGTTGTTATACCTAATCAACATATAAATGTTATAGATTAAACAGTCCACAACAAACAAAGTAACACTTAACATCAAGAGAAAAGAGATAGGGGAAAGGGTTAATAAACCAGCCCAAGGAGAGTGAAAAAGACAAAAAGCATCTCCTGGTCTGGGCCATTTGTTCTGTGGGTCTTGCAAGGAAGAGTCTGTGATGTGGCAGAGTCTTCAGTGGCAGATGCCAAGTTCTTATCATGAGTGAGAGCAAAACACTTGTGGATTAAGATGGCCATTTGGAGCTACTGAAGACCTGCTCTTTTTATGACCACAGAGTCATCTGGTGGGGCTGATAGTGGAAGAGTGTGCTTGTTTATGTTCATACCTGGTTGGATACAGTCTCTATATTTTTATTTGTTTGTTAAGCAAAATATCATATCCTTGTTGGCAAAGTTCCCTGTGACATACAAAATAGAGTCTTTTTCTAAGATGAAGTGAGTTATATCAAGGGTGCTCTATACAGTTTTCAAGATCTATGGTGAGGATAATAACTTAATGTTTTTTTCTTTTAATTTGTTAGTAAGGAAATTCAAGTAAGCTCTAGTTTATTATAAAGCATTATTCTTTTCCTATTAAAATTTATTTTAGTTTTCTACATATATATTAATAAGAATAATTAGTCTATATCTTTATTTGTACTCCTTTTGTCTGATTTCTATATGAGGTTAATGCTAAGCTAGTCTCTTTTGGATATTTGAGAATCATTTCAATTTCTGTTATACTCTGAAATAGTTTAGTTAATAAATCAATATCAACAATGTATATTATTAATAATTGCTGATTATTGTAAAACAGGAATAGTATGTCCAAATATGACCAGCCCATAGCAATTGCTCCCCCAAGGGAGAAATGGAGAATAGAGTTATGGCCAAATCATTCAACTATATGGTGGAAAAAGTAGCTATTGAATAAGCTAAATAAGTAAAGGGTATAATGTATTAGATAGCTATTAAATAATAAGGAGAATAATACAGCAGGGAATGAAAATAAGAAGGAATGGCCATTTTCTGTATGATGGCCAGAGCAGATCTCAGAGAGAAGGGGGCATATGTGTATAAACTTGCAGAAGCTGAAAGATTAAGCCCCATAACTATTTATGGAAAACAATCAGCAAAAAGACACGAAGATTAGAGGAAGTTATACTGACTTGAAGGACAGCAAAGAGGGAAGGAAGACTGGGAGAGAACTGGAAGATGAAGACAGAGAAGTAAATATGAGGAGAGTAATCAAAAAAGAGTATCTACGAGCCTGCTGCCATATCACCCATTTACTTCTGTGGTCAGATATTTTGACTTTCTTCCTGTAATCAGGAATGAATTCCTTGTGCTCCTTTCAAAGCCAACCCTTCAAACTGTATACTTGTTCTGATCCTATTTCTTTTACTCAGGAATATTACATAGAAATTATCTCCTTTCTATCTTAATCCTCAGTTTCCTCTTCAATGTTTATTAACTTTCACCAGGAAATATAGTATAATTTCCCTCATTTTGAAAAAAAAAATAACTCTAGATTTTTCTGCCCACCTCTAAGTACTTCTTTTTTCTCACTGCTCATTTTACAGCAAAGTTTTGTTAAAATATTGTTTATTCTCACTGTATCCAATGAGTTATCTCCCATTTACTCTTAAATGCTTTACACTTAGGCTTTTACCCCACTACTGCACAAAATTCACTCCTGTCAGGTATACCAGTTGTTTCCAGACTCGTAAGCCTAATGATTACTTTCCAATCCTTACCTTACTGAACTGTCAGTAGCATTTGACATGGCTGATCACTCCATACTTCTTGAAAGTTCTTCTTGAAAGATTTTCTTCACGTCACTTCCAGGATAGCCAGTCATGCTGGATTTTTCATATTTACTGTTTTTATTTTTTTTGGTTCTTACTTTACCATCGGTTCCCCTTAGTCCCATATGCTTGTCTTTTTCCATATCCTTGAAATCTAAGATTGGAGTGTCTCATACTCTTGAAATTCCCTTGGAAATCTCCTCCATAGTATAACACATAAAATCTCCTCCATAATATAACACATAAATTTGCTGATAGTTGCCAAAGTTTTGTCCCAGCCCAGACCTCACCTGAGTTTCACATCATGTAAACAATTTCATTACTGACATCTCCATTGCTATGAGTAGTAGGCAACTCAAACCATACAAGCCCATAACCAAAATCCTGCATCAGGAAATGGGAACCCTATCTTTTCAACTTCTTGAGCTAAACACATCTTGTGTTCATTCTTTTTGTTTTATAAAATAGGATCTCACTCCAAAACGGAGAATGGAATGCATGGCACAATCATGGCTAACTGTAGCCTTGATTGACCTCCAGGGCTCAGGTGATCCTCCCACCTCAGCCTTTTGAGTAGCTGGAACTACAGTCTCATGCCACCACATTTGGCTAATTTTTTGTATTTTCTTGTAGAGACAGGGTTTCACCATGTTGCCTAGGTGGGTCTCTATCTCGTGGGCTCTAGCTATTCATCCACTTTGGCCTCCCAAAATACTGGAATCACAGGTGTGAGCCACCACATCTGACCTTGTGTTCATTCTGGATTACTGTTTCACACTACATATCCAATCCATCACCAAATTATATCACCTATGTTTTCCAAATACACCTGGAATCTGCCTACTTCTGCTTATTCTGTCTCTTAATATCATCACGTCTGTCCAAGCTTGTACAGTCACTACCAGCCTGAATGGTTGCCATGATCTCTTTTTTTCTTTTTTTGTGAAGGAGTCTCACTGTGTCATCATGCTGGATTGCAGTGGGGTGATCTTGGCTCACTGCAACTTCCGCCTCCTGGGTTCAAGGTTCAAGTGATTCTCCTATCTCAGCCTCCTGAGTAGCTGGGACTACAGGCACCCGCCACCACGCCCGGCTAATTTTTGTATTTTCAATAGAGATGGGGTTTCACCATGTTGGCCAGGATGGTCTTGATCTCTTGACTTCATGATCCACCCACCTTGGCCTCCCAAAGTGCTGGGATTACAAGCATGAGACACCGAGCCCAGTCGCCATGACCTCTTTTTTCTCCTTTTCCTTTTCTTTTTCTTTTTCTGTTTTTGATTTTTTTTTTTTTTTTTTTTTTTTTGCTGTTTTTTGAGACAGTCTCACTCTGTCACCCATCGCCCAGGCTGGAGTGCAGTGGCAAGATCTGGGCTCACTGCAGTCTCCACCTCCTAGGTTCAAGCAATACTCCTGCCTCAGCCTCCCAAGTAGCTGGGGCACCCACCACCATGTCCAGCTAATTTTTATATTTTTAGTAGAGACAGGGTTTCACCATGTTGGCCAGGTTGGTCTTGAACTCCAAGTGATCCACCCACATTGGCCTCCCAAAGTGTTGGGATTACAGGTGTAAGCCACTGCGCCTGGCCTGCCATGACCTCTTCACTGGCCTACCTGTTCACCGCCTTCAGGTCTCTGTCCTTTCTGAAAATCTTATTGAAATCAAGAAAGTTACACACCATTCACATCCCATTTCACCATAACACTTCATATCTTTCTAGTTCCTGACACACATATGTTTCTCTATGGACCTTATTATTAACTGACAGCCTAAATATTTTATTTATTTTCTTGCTTTTATTGCCTGTCAACCTCAACTAGATGAGCTCCACGAGTAGGGATTTTTCTTTATTTTGCTTGCAATGTAACAGTCTTCCAATAATTAGTCCTTGCCTCTTATTCAAAGGCATGGTTTTCCTAACTGCTATACCCATAGATTAAGTGTGCTAGTTTTAAAACTCTATAGAAATGGAGATTCAAAAGTGTATCCTCTGGAGTCTGGCTTCTTTCACTTAAAATTATTTTGTGAAATTCATCAATGTTGTTGTATATAGCTGTAGTTTGTTTTCAGTACCACATGCTATTCCCTTGTAAATATGTCACATTTTATTTATCTTTTCTTCTGTTGATGGTTATTTGTTTGTTTTCACTTTCTGGTTATGTCAAATTAATATGTCTATAATTGTTATTAGTGGATTTTGGTTCACATATGTCTTATTTCTGCAGCATATATGATGAGAATTACAATTACAGGAAAAATATGGTTGTTATATGTTTTAATTTGATGTGTTTTATTTATGATTTTTGCATCTGTGCTTTTGAAAAATACTGGCCTATAATTTTAGTTCCCTAAAACATGTTTGTCAAGCACCAGTATCAAAAGCATGTTGACTTTATAAAATGAGTTGGGAAATATTTCCTCTTTTTACATTATCTACCAAAGTTAATGTAAGATTTGGTGTAATCTTCTTCTAAAATATTTGGTGGAGTTCACCACTGTCATTAAAATAGCATCAATTATAGTAAAAGTATATGCTTAATGCATAAATGCATCTGTCTTACAATTATTTTACATTTTTATAAAAAGTCAACCAGTTTTTCTATTATGATCCAAGATTGTTTCTGACCTTGAGATGGACATGCACATGCAGTAAGATTATTGGTATTGTTCTCAGGAACAGATGCTACCTATGAAGGAATGAAGAAAACAGATTTGCCAGAGCAGCTGATAGGAATCCAGTTGCCACAAAAGGGTCTGTGTGGGCTCCTGGCCCTGACATGGCAACCACAGCTGTCCTAAATGCAGAATTGAAATAAGGGGGACTCAGTCTGTGTACTCTACAAATAGACCTATCATTGGATGGAGACTATCCCTGAAGAGGATGTGTAACCTTCGGCAAAGTGGCTTTTTTTAACCTGGGACACTTCTTGGGGAGGCACGTGGCCATGAGTGGTGAACAGATGCGGGGAGGAGCTCCTCTGTACTGATGGGGCATCATCCTTTAGCATGAACTACAAGCATTTTAATTCTTCAAACTGGAAGAAGAATGGTGCCGGCAATGAGGTTATTTAACGTAATATAAAGAGGCACAGAACATTCACTTCTGTAATTTGTACTGAAAAAAAAAAAGGGCGGGGGAAGGGCTCAAAGGAAGGAAAGAGTTTCTATATGGGAATGAATATCCACAAACTTGTTTTAATTCTTCTGTAGATTATTAAGAGTATTAGGATTAAACCTTTTGCAAATTAAATTGAACTTGGTTAGTGCTGCTGATTTGGAATAGGGTTTGGGAAGAAAAGTGGAAAGGAAGAAAAACTGGAGAAGCCAAGTTCTAATTCCTGGGAATTGAGTAACAGAGAAATATGAAGGTCAAAGTGGGAAGAAATGTCCCCTAAATCTGACAATATTTCCTGAACTCCCACTATGAAATATTTTCTGGTATTGAGATGAGGTAATAGTACATATAGATAAAACATAAATGTCACTCCAAGACTCTGCCTGGTTATGGAGACAGTTACTTATGATAACCAGCGTCTGCTTTTGAGAGGAGGTGAAGGAAGGAAAGAAGTTACTTTGAGTTAACTGGAGGAAATTTATGACTGAGTGGTCAGTATGGAAATAACTGTATAGGTGGATACTTCATTAAAAGAAGTAAACTATTGAGGATATTTAATTTTTTTTCTCATTAACAATAGAATCCCTATATTTCTTCAAAATCCAAAATTGTATGCCACTCAGTAGAAGGAAGGGTGATTGTTCCCATTCTAGAAAAAGCCCCTCAAATATTAGCTTTCCTTGATACCTGGAACCTAGGGCATGGGCACATAACTGAGCCAAATGGAAGTTGAACCAAATGGAAGTTATGAGATAGAACATCCCATCCAGAACTAATATGGAAAGGAGCTGGGGTTGTTTGGAATTCCTTCTGTTGTCAGAGGCAGTGAGTAACCAATGTCCAGTAGCAAGTGGCAGTGGAGTATCCTTGATGGGGGAACAGCAGTGAAAGCCATTTTCCCTTGTCCAGACTGGTTCTCTGCCTGAGGCCAGATTCCCTGATTTCCTAATCATTGTCTAAGCCTACGTCTTCAACTATCCCATTGCTTATTTTAGTAATGAGGCCATAGCCTTCTAATCATTTCTGTTTTTGTTAAACCTACCAAGGATTATTGATTTCAGATGGTTGTTACTGCTCATATTCTGAGACTATGAAACTCTTTTCACTTGGGAAGGCAAAAATCAAGGTGAGGTCTTAGAAGCTGTCACGAGGACAGCTCCAAATCTCTCTTCAATGTGGTTCCCCCAAGTGGGGTTGGCATGGGAAATGTCGGCTCTCAGTTCTGATCCTCACATCAAGGGTAGAGGGTATGGTCTCAGAGTTGCTAAATTTTTGTTCCATCACATGGAATAGTGTTAATCTTTGTGCTTTACTGGAAATCTTAAATCTTAAAAATATTTACCTAAAAACAGATATCAACTTAGTTGAATATAGAAACTTAAAGCAAAAGTCTTGACAAAGAGTATTTACAATTGTGAGTTTAAAATTTTGGGTGAAAATTTTTCCCATCAAATGAGGAATGCTTTCATTTCAGACAATGTTTTAAAAGATAGCATCACTGGATGAAATCAAGCAAGCCATGAAGCATTCCCACAGGGTGGGCATGTCTCAAGATCATTTTATTCCGTTATAGAGCTATTGAAGGATTTGTGAGGGGACAGGCAATTTTAGTTTAGACATAACACACTGATAAATGATAAGGGCAAGATATAAGGCAGGGAAATTATTTTGAAAGCCATTTCAATAATTCAAGAATCTTATTATATTTGCCAAACTAAAGTTGTGGCAATGGAAATAAGGAGACATGAAATAGTAAAAGAACACTTACGGTAAGAAAAATATTGGCAGTCAGGTTTCCATAGCAGATTACATCATAGTGTCTTAAGACACTCATTGTGTGCAATTAACTAACATATCCTGTACAGCTAGAACAGTATAATTACTCACCATCTTTGAAATAATGGAGAAAATAGTTCCTTTGTTCCGTAATTCAGATGAATTGAAGAGACTTGGAAATGTCCTAGAACCAGCTTCTAAGACCTCACCTTGATTTTCGTCCACCCAAGAGCAAATTGTTTCATAGTCTCAGAGTTTGCACAGTAATATTACTCTTAAAACAATAATCTTTGGCAGGTTTAACAAAAACAGAAATTAGAGGGCTATGACCGAGCTAAAATAGTATTTCCTTTGATCTGTGATTCAAATAATTTCCTCTGTTCTGTGATTCAGATAAAGAACCTGGTTGGGAAAAGCTTGCCTTATTTGGAGCTCTGATATTGGGTGACTTGGTGGATAACAGGTAATAATTTACCAACCCCATGACTTCAGGAATAGAGAAAATTTGGATAAGCAAATACAGCAAATTTTATTTCAGACTTGGAATTTAAAAGATTCATGAGATAATATTTAGTAGCCAAACTATATTGATTTGGAAGTCAATTAAAAAATCCAAATATACATTTGGATCTTTTTTTATGATTGCAAAGCTCAGGGGTCAGGAATGAGATCACAGACGGAGAGTGGTAGAGAAGAAACGAAGGCTACAATCCAAAATCTATGGGGAAGCTAGAGCGGAGCAGCCTTTGAAGGTATGTGGACGAGATCTGAGACGTTGACATATCAAGTACAAAAACAGGTTTCCTAGGACGGTAACCATGTGTAATCTATATCATATGAAGAATTTTTAGAAGAGCTTGAGAGAAAAAGATTAAGTCACTACTGCCAGGAATATTGGAATGACTGACAACTGAACAAAATTGTAATTCATTCTGCCAGAATCAAAGTCCAAGGAACCAAAAGGGAACATGTATATTTAGATATGATAAAAGCTCAGATACTTCCGTTGCAAACATAGAATGCCAAATAGAACCAGTTTCAATAAAAAGGAAATATTTTTGAGCTCTCATTACACATCTTAGAAAAGCCAAAACAGCTTTCAGGGAACTTCAGTATTTCTAGGACTCTATACATACACAAGTTTGTTCTCTCAATCCACATTCATCCATAAGGAAGGGAGATGTGGCAACATTGGCAATCATGCTTCATATAGCAACATTTTTCCAACAAGAGGGATGAATGCTCTCTGGCTCCTGTTAAAGCAGCCTCTGGAAACTTGGTTGGCCTGCACTGGATCTTGTGCACACCCTCGAGTATCGTGACTCATACTCTAAGTGGCAGGAACCTACACTTTCTGCCTGTATTAGGAGTAAATTATTATTATTATTATTAGTAGTAGTAGTAGTAGTAGTATTTTGAGATGGAGTTTTTCTCTGTTTCCAGGCTAGAGTGCAGTGGCGCAATCTCAGTTCACCGCAATTTTTGCCTCCCTGGTTTAAGCAATTCCCCTGCCTCAGCCTCCCAAGTAGCTGGGATTACAGGCATGTGCCACCATGCCCAGCTATTTTTTTTTTTTTTTTGTATTTTAGTAGAAACAAGATTTCACCATTTTGGCCAGGATGGTCTCGATCTCCTGACCTCGTGATCTGCCCAACTCGGCCTCCCAAAGTGCTGGGATTATAGGCGTGAGCCACTGCATCGGGCCAGGAGTAAATTACTGATGTTAAAACAAAAAACAGTCAAGTAAACTAACAAAAAAAAAAATTTCCCAAGAAGAAAGAGAAGCAGTTCCAAGGACAAGCCAATAGAGACAGATCAACAACCCAGCAGCCTCCACCAAACACGTTCTACTGGGAGGAGCTAAATAGTAGTTGAATGGGCTTCCTCTGTCTTATGGGCAGCTTCCTATCTCTACATACACCCAAGCAGAAGGTATTGAGTGTTCACTGATTGATTGACCTGAAAATAAAGGGAAGAAATGAAGGAAATGAAGGCAGGAGAGGAAGGCACTGATTACTTAGGATATGGTAGTCATCTTGCTTTGGAGTTTCACAGATATTACCTCATCTGCTTCTCGTTATTGTTTTATCAGTATCATCATTCACATTTTTACATGTAGCTCACACTTCAGAACACATTGCTATCCACATGATTCCTACTTTTTTTTTTTTTTTTTTTTGTGTGGGGAGGTTGTGGGGTTCTGTTGGATCTATTTGACTCTAAGTAGACTTCCCAGTCTCCCGATCTCTTCTCCATACAGCTTTGGCTGTATACATCTCTTGGCTGAAAATCAAGGCAGACACAGGACTTAGTCCCTTTTTTAATCTCACACAGGTCCACACATACATGCACATATGTCAAACAAAAAAGACTAATAACATAGGGCATGTGTGTGCTCGCATCCCAGGAAGTGAAAAAGTTAAAGTAGAAAATGCATTTATACTATATATCTCACTTCTCATAATAAAGTCCTTAAACTACAATAACAAGCTTAACAGTCAGTCCCCGTTTTTTCTTCCTCTTTTCAAGTGTCTGTCCTTTTTATTCATTAGTAATTCCAACTATTTTTTTCTAATGCAGACAGACAGACAGACACACACACGTATATTCCTTACCTTTATTATTGTTATTATTATACTTTAAGTTCTAGGGTACATGTGCACAACATGCAGATTTGTTACCTATGTATGCATATGTAACATTAGGAGATATACCTAATGTAAATGATGAATTAATGGGTGCAGTACACCAACATGGCACACCTATTCCTTACCTTTTTCTAAAGCTTGCTTCCAAGTCCTCCACAAAGGTAAACCCAGAGGTATATTGATTAGAACCTTCCGATTAGAACCTGCTGCCTATTCATTGAGACATTAAGCAGATTAGAGGTTTCCAAGTCTGGGGGAGAGGTACATGGGGAGATGTCACTTGACATGTACAGAGTTTCTTCTTGGAATAACAAAAGCTTTTGAAAATAGATAGTAGTGAGGTTTGCACAACAAGGGGATTACAATTAATCTTTACAATTGTATTTTTAACCATGATTGAAATAGCAAGTTTTATGTCATATATATGTTACACAATATATAAATTAAAAAAAAAAAAAAAAACAGGGAGCAGCCTGTGGCCCAGACTGGGACCTAGGGAGGTTCATAAGAGCATTTCCCAAGCATTGGTCTCCCTGGCACCTGAGCCCCGGCCAGGCTGCTCTCCAGTGCCCAGGGTGCATCACCCTCCATTGCCTCCTGCTCTGCTCCTCAGGGTTGCCCCAAACTGACATCACAGCTCCCCCACAGTGCCTGAGAGGCTGCAGTGCACTCTGACAGTATTCTGCAGAGAGCCTTTCACCCTACCACACATGCACAAGAGAGAGAAAAAAGATGCTCGGCTTTACAAAGACAGTTCACTCATCACCCAAGAAGACACTGGAGAGAATCGATTTAAATAATACGTCATTTAATCTCTCTGCATAAGGAAACTGAGGAACAGAAAGGCTATGCAGCATGCCTAAAGTTTCATTCACGGATCTGGGATTCAAGTCTACGTTTACTTCCAAATGGTTTTCTCTATATACACACAGGGCTCACTCTAGATGTCCTTCAAAACAACAAAATGTAAACTATTTCCTCGGGCATTTGGTTGAGCATATTTCTTCATATTAAATTGCAATAATGACAAAAGTTATGTTTAAAGAAAGTCTTAGGAATGGAGTAGAACTATCTCAGTATTTCATATGGAACTATGCTGATGCAGAATTTTTAAAAAAATCTAGTGGAAATAAGTTTTACAAGATGGGTACTATTAGTTTCTCCTTTAAAGTATTTTCATGAGGGAATTTACATGTTTATTCATCGTGTTAAACTCAGTGAGTCTAATCTCATCAAAAATAATCTCAAACACAGTAAAACTAAAGCAGCAAGATAATTTTATTATATTATATTTATTTGTTGTTGTTATTATTACTATTATTATTGAGACAAGGCCTCACTCTGTTCCCCAGGCTGGAGTGCAGTAGCCTGATCACGGCTCACTGCAACCTGTGCCACCTGCACTCAGGCAATCCTCTCACCTCAGCCTCCCAAGTAGCTGGGAATGTATGTGCACACTGTCATGCTTAGTTCTTTTCTTTTCTCTTTTTTTTTTTTTTTTTTTTTGAGATGGAGTCTCACTCTCTCACCCAGGCTGGCATGCAGTGGTGCGATCTCGGTTCACTGCAAGCTCCACCTGCCGGGTTTGCGCCATTCTCCTGCCTCAGCCTCCCAGTTGGCTGGGACTACAGGTGCTCGCCACCATGCCCGGCTATTGTGTGTGTGTGTGTGTGTGTGTGTGTGTGTGTGTATTTTTTAATAGAGACGGGGTTTCACCATGTTAGCCAGAATGGTCTCGATCTCCTGACTTCGTGATCCTCCCGCCTCGGCCTCCCAAAGTGCTGGGATTACAGGCGTGAGCCACCGTGCCTGGCCATTTTCTTTTCATTTTTTATAGAGATAGGGTTTCCCTGTATGGCCCAGGCTGGTCTCAAACTCTTGGCCTCAAGCGATCCTCCTGCCTCTGCCTCCAAAAGTGCTGAGATTACAGGTGTGAGCCACTGCACACCTAGATATCTGCCCTACAAGATAATTTTAAAGAGACATTTAACATTTAACTTTAAAAGATATTTGGCCGGGCGCGGTGGCTCAAGCCTGTAATCCCAGCACTTTGGGAGGCCGAGACGGGCGGATCACGAGGTCAGGAGATCGAGACCATCCTGGCTAACACGGTGAAACCCTGTCTCTACTAAAAAGTACAAAAAACTAGCCGGGCGAGGTGGCGGGCGCCTGTAGTGCCAGCTACTCGGAGGCTGAGGCAGGAGAATGGCATAAACCCAGGAGGCGGAGCTTGCAGTGAGCTGAGAACTGGCCACTGCACTCCAGCCCGGGCGACAGAGCGAGACTCCGTCTCAAAAAAAAAAAAAAAAAGATATTTGGCATTTTCAAGAAGATATCTTAGGAAAAATATATCGCAAACATAGAGTCGTAAAATTGTATTTAAATATAAATCACCATAAGTAATCACTGTTGTTTGTCATTTGGGGAAAACAAAGTAAAGTAGTAGAATCACAAATAATTGCTCCTTTGAGAATCAGATGAAGATATAAAAACTTATTGTATTTCCAAATCAGAAAGTGAAGTGACTTCACAAGCAATTAATAGCACTCAGTCTATTTTAAGTTATAGAGCAGGGAAATGAACCTATAATGACGTAATAAAGGCAAACATTAAATACAAAGTCCAAAAATATGGATGAAATAATTGGATTAGTAAAGTAGCATACATATCCTTTATACAAAAATGTATGACTGGGATGACCAAGAAGTTTCCCTTGAACTGCCAATTAATGATCACCTGCTACATTGCAGACCTCATACCAAGGCTTTTATGTTCATAAATTCTAAACTTGACAGCATCCCTGTAAGGTAGATATTTTATAGGCATGATATATAATACATAAGGGAATGAAGAGAACTTCAGAGATATTAAGAGAAATGAAGAGACCTGCTGGAAATCACACAAATTGTAAGTGACACACATACACAGGTACACACACATTCACACAGGGAATCAGGATGAATATGCACAAACACAATAGTACTCAGAATCAGACAAGTATCACACAAACAGTGGCATGGCAGCTTCCTGATTCCATAAGCTTGGGCGATTAACTAGACATTTCTATTTCTGAATTTCAATTCAATATTGGGAATGAATACTGTACAAGTGTCAAATTTCTTGCTAGTACTATCTTCTCCATCAACCCTGGTGCAAAGTGAATCTTAACAAATGCTGTTGTCCCTTATTTCATTTAATCTAATTCATCTCCTTTTTATGCCTCACTTTCTTTTTATTTATTTATCATTATACTTTACATTCTAGGGTACATGTACACAACGTGCAGGTTTGTTCCATATGTATACATGTGCCACATTGATGTGCTGCACCCATTAACTCATCATCTACATTAGGTATATCTCCTAATGCTATCCCTCTCCCCTCCACCCACCCAATGACAGGTCCCATTGTGTAATGTTCCCTTTCCTGTGTCCAAGTGATCTCATTGTTCAATTCTCACCTATGAGTGAGAACATGCGGTGTTTAGTTTTCTGTTCTTGTGATAGTTTGCTCAGAATGATGGTTTCCAGCTGCATCCGTGTCCCTACAAAGGACATGAATTCATCCTTTTTTATGGCTGCATAGTATTCCACGGTGTATATGTGCCACATTTTCTTAATCCAGTCTGTCATTGATGGATATTTGGGTTGGTTCCAAGTTTTTGCTATTGTGAATAGTGCTGCAATAAATGTACGTGTGCATGTGTCTTTATAGCAGCATGATTTATACTCCTTTGGGTATATATCCAGTAATGGGATGGCTGGGTCAAATGGTATTTCTAGTTTTAGATCCTTGAGGAATCGCCACACTATCTTCCACAATGGTTGAACTAGTTTACAGTCCCACCAACAGTGTAAAAGTGTTTCTATTTCTCCACATCCTCTCCAGCACCTGTTATTTCCTGACTTTTTAATGCTCGCCATTCTAACTGATGTGAGATGGTATCTCACTGTCGTTTTGATTTGCATTTTTCTGATGGCTAGTGATGAGCATTTTTTCATGTGTCTGTTGGCTGCATAAATGCCTTCTTTAGAGAAGTGTCTGTTCATATCCTTTGCCCACTTTTTGATGGGGTTGTTGATTCCCTATTTAATAAATAGTGCTGGGAAAACTGGTTAGCCATGTGTAGAAAGTTGAAACTGGATCCCTTCCTTACACCTTGTACAAAAATTAATTCAAGATGGATCAGAGACTTAAATGTTAGACCTAAAACCATAAAAACCCTGAAAACCTATGCAATACCATTCAGGACACAGGCGTGGGCAAGGACTTCATGTCTAAAACACAAAAACAATGGCAACAAAAGCCAAAATTGACAAATGGGATCTAATTAAACTAAAGAGTTTCTGCACAGCAAAAGAAACTACCATCAGAGTGAACAGGCAACCTACAGAATGGGAGAAAATTTTTGCAATCTACTCATCTGACAAAGGGCTAATATCCAGAACCTATGCCTCACTTTCAGTGGAATTTTGTCACTACAATACTTTCTCCCCAAATCTAGATGTGAACCTTCGCTGTGACTCTCACCGAAGTAAATCCTTCATCCCTGATAACTTCAGGTCACTCCTGCTGGTTATCTATATCTATTTCCATAAACACTGTTCTTGTATCCACGTCACTGCTTCCCACACCAAGGTTGCTCTTCACTTGGTTGCTTTTGTCTCACGATTCTTCTTATCACCTATCTAAAAAAAAATCACCTGAAATTTCTTCTATTTCCATGGAAATGGAATGAGCTAAAGCTAATTTTCACTTAACCTTCCAATTCACACCTCTCTCAGAGTTCTCAACTTTTCACTGCTCAACTCCCTTAAATGTGACATATGTGAAAAGATGGTCTTCCTCCCCACTAATCAATGCCACGCCTAAGTCATCAATCATTTTGTTGCCATTTCCATCTCCTGAAATGCAGCCTACTTCCTTCCATCACTGCCTTCTTTAGGCCATTACATGGGCTGATATTACACCTGAACTAATTATTTTAAAGAAGCTTATGGGCTCAGTATTGACATCTTTCCAAAAAGGACATCAAATTCAGAAGCTATAATTGCAAACATGGTTATGCTTACACGTGTAACCATTATAGACATCCTTAAACAAAGTTAAAAAGAGTAAAAAAAAATTTGTAATCCAAAGCTTATTTTCCTAGTAATAAATAAGCTCTTCAAAATCAGAGAGGGACTAAAACCTCTCCCTACCCCTGCACTTAGCATTTGTTATGACCCATCTCTCTATCATTCATCCTTCTTTGGAAATCATCCAGTGTCCTTGCCTTCTTTTAATGAGGGGTTCTGCATTGCCTGGCCTCCTCTGTACACCTGAATCCTGAGTTTGGTGCTGGGTTTTTGGTGTGTGGTAAAGATGCAGACACATCCTGTCTGTGGACACTTGCATCAAGCCTGGACAGATACCGGTATTCCTCTCAGTTGATTCAATTTGAGGGTTCTGATCCGTAACAGTAGTAACTATGGGATGTATAATTCTCACGTCCTTCAGAACCCACCTCAGCCTCTGCATTCACACTTCAAAGAGATTATTGATTTCAAGATCTAATATCCTTTTCTGGATACTTTGATTTCACTTTAGGTGAGTTCATCTTGTTATGTGTTTCCCCACTACTCTGTGTTTCTTTATTTGTAATATTTACCACCCCAAAAATTATTTTTCCTGTTTCTCACTCCATCTCCTGTGCTTTCTCCTGAATCATCTGTGAGGCATAGCTTTGCCATTTGCTTTTTCTCAGTGCTTGTTTCTCTTCCTCTCTCCCTCTCAAAAGTTCATACAATTTCCAAAGGACTTCCCTTGGAAGACCACCTTTGCAACCTAAAAAATCATAAATAAATAACGAAATGATCAACCAGGAAGTAATTGCTGATCACTTCAGAGGAAAAGATATACCTGTGAGAAGAACACACAGCTGACTCTCAGTGAAAAGCAAACCTAAACAAATTAGCAGTCCTCACACACCAGTGCAAGGACATGTCTGCCCCAGAGGATTAGGCAGCGATGACAAGGATTTTGAATCATGGGCAATTGACTTTACTGAAGAATGCCAGTGCAGTGAAGTCCTCATCCTGAAAAAATATCATAAGTTCCATTTGTCTTCTGTTTTATGTTTTAAAAAAATTAACAGGCTTTACTTTTGGGGACAGTTTCAAGTTCACAGAAAAAATGAGTGGAAATTACAAAGCATTCCTACACACCTCCACTCGTCTAGCTCCGCAGTGACCCCTGTTCTTCATATCTTTTTTTTTTTTTTTCTTTTTTGAGACAGAGTCTCGCTCTGTCACCAGGCTGGAGTGCAGTGGCACGATCTCGGCTCACCGCAACTTCCGCCTCCCGGGTTCAAGCCATTCTCCTGCCTCAGCTTCCCAAGTAGCTGGAATTACAGGTACGTGCTGCCACACCCAGCTAATTTTTGTATTTTTAGTAGAGATGGGTTTCACCCTTTTGACCAGGATGGTCTGTATCTACTGACTTCATGATCCTCCCATCTCAGCCTCCCAAAGTGCTGGGATTACAAGCGTGAGCCACCACACCCAGCCTGTTCTTCATATCTTATATTAATGTGCTGCATTTGCTACAGGTGAGGTTTTAAATTTTTCTTACAATTGAATTTTGGCTCGGCCTGCTTGTGAGCAGCGTGTGAGCAGAGCTGCATAAGCAGGTGTGGAGGAAGTATAATTTCACAGATAACCATTTGGAGAGAGGTGAGAGTTTATCTTTGAAATTTTACTCATGTGGAAATTCACATCTGGCTTCATGCAGATTTATCAGTGTCCAGCTCTAAACCTCATCACCCTCCACTTATGCACCCCACCTACCCTTTTCCCCTCCCAGAATCACCCTCATTTCTACTGCCTCTTACACTAGGTGGCTCCATGCCTTTCAAAGTTCTTATCTCTGCCTACATATTAGCCTGCATCTCTCTGCTTTTTGGTCCCTCATCCTGATTGAATGGCCTCAACTACTACCTTCCATTACTTTCTGAGCCTGCAGGTCCTCATTGCATGGACCAGTTTAGATGTTACAGTTGACACTGGAGTTTTTAAAGTAAACATCAGCAGAGTCTGGAAAGATTATTTGGGGACAGAGCTTCATTGAGGGGTTGATGTATTTTCTTGCTCTCTTTTAAGTCAAACCCTATAATTGACTAATATGCCTATGTGTTAGACAAGGTTGGAACATATATAAAAAAGCTAAAAGTATTATTAAAACACTTATGAGCTTTAATCAACAAAGCTTAACTTTATTAAATAAGATTTGCAGAGACATGAAAATACTAAGAAACTGTTTCCTAGTATAGAGCTTCTTTCCTGCCCTTCCCATTTCACCAAGCAACAAAAAAAAAAAAGCCCTGGCTGTGGCTGGCTCGGTGCCAATGGCACTAAAAATGACATAAATAGTAGTTTACATAGGAGAAATCTCTGGAAACTGTCACTCTTTCTTGCTTATTGTTTTTAAAGCTTTGTTGGAACTCCCAGCTTTAAAACTCACTTTTTTTTTTAACCAGAGGTGATGATTTAAATTTTAGGGTATTGCAGCTGAAAAAGATCTTAAAGCTCTTGCCCAAGTCAAGCAGAAGTTACAGCAGTAACTGATATCTTTAAAGTAGGAAAAGAAAGACTCAAAGGTTCAAATGGACAGAACAATGTTTATTAGGCACTGAACAATTCTTTGGATCCGTAGAATAATCAAAGCTGAGATTCAGGACAAGCACAGTCCAACTTCAGAAATCCAGACTAATGAGATGGCTGGCTGAATTAGTTAAAAATCTGAATTACATAAGATTGGGAAGAAATCCAATTTTTAAGTCTAGAATTTTAAATAGAGGCAATTGCTAATATTGCACTGTAGCAAATGAATATCTGAAAAATTTTTTCCTAGTAGAGATATATAGGGAAACCTATTTCATAAACAGATATGACTCATATAAACAATAAACTGTCTTTTCCAAGGAATATACAGTGATTAGCCTATTTTAAATTATTGATATTTGGATAGCTTGATTATAACAGTCACTGTGTTTGAAAAGATGTCATAGCACACAAAATATAATATGACTCACAGTACATATAGTATGCCAACATGAGTTGCATTGACTAACAGAATCCATCACTTTTAAATTAAACTAATAACAGAAGAGAAAATAATAAAGGCGTAGTATCAGGCACAGATCACATATTTCTTTGGTTAGTACTTGCAATAAAATGTATACTTACATTTATTGAAAATTATAAAATATTTGACTCCATCTCTAGATATATAAAGATAAATAAATATATGTGTATCTTTGTGTGTAAATCTGTATGCACCTATGTACTATATATACAGGTACCCATATGCATGTGTTTGCATTGTATTTATATACTATGTCTATGCAAACATGCATGCATGTGTTTAAAAACTTGGTTACAGGACTAGAGAATGGAATATGACAAAATCGCTAATCATCAGAATTTGAAATTGGAACTAGAAGATATTACATTAGCTCTGTTGTAAAGATACACATATACATTTTTATTACTTGATTTTTCTTAAGGTCTCATTTTTTTTTCTTTCAGCATATTCTACTGACTGCCTCCTGCTTAGAAGTGAATGAGGTTTGACCATTGAAATTGACAAGATTTTCACAAATGGAGGAAGCTTGAATGAAGCATTATCCATCAGCCCATTATGGTTGGTGCCATTGTCGTCTTTTCCCTATTACACAGGTTGGGTCACTGTAACATCAGCAATCTGTCACTGTATCCTGTTGCATCACACATCCATTATTCACTACTATAGAGTAAATTTTGGTAAAATTATTACAATGTGATTTTTAAAATTATCTACCATAATTCTTTTTTTAGTAGAAGAGGAAATAATCACACTTGTCTTTCTTACTTAAAATTGTCATAAAACTAGAACAGAATGCATGAAGAAGCTATTAAGAACTCTGAAAAGTAAATAGTAGCAGACAGTTTGGGGGAAACGACCAGAATTTAAAGTACCACTGAACTCTTAGTGTTGCCTCCAATATCCTCTAACTTGAACTTGACCACACCCCAAACCCAGAAGTAGTCACCAGAGCATTGATACAGAAAACGACAGGAGCAATCCTCTAGTTCAAACTCAAGAAACATGGCAGGGTGCAGTGGCTCATGCCTGTAATCCCAGCACTTTGGGAGGCAGAGGTGGGTGGATCCCTTGTGGTCAAGAGTTCGAGACTAGCCTGGCCAAGATGGCAAAACCCCATCTCTACTAAAAATACAAAAAAATTTAGCCAGGCATGGTGCTGTGTGCCTGTAATCCCAGCTACTTGGGAGGCTGGGTCAGGAGAATCATATGAATCCGGGAGGTGGAGGTTGCAGTGAGCGGAGATTACACCACTGCACTCCAGCCTGGGTGACAGGGTGAGACTCTCTCTCAAAAAAAAAAAAAAGAAAGAAAGAAAGAAAGAAATAAGAAAGATAACTCTTAACACTCAGTGAGAGTAGGGATTATTATGCGTTTTTCCCCTCTATTCTTGGACGCCCCAGTCCCCAAGCAACTCATGGCAGCATTGGCAGCAGAGCCAAAACTAAGGAAGGGCACCTCCCTGTCTGATCAGAGGAGCTGTCATTACCTACGGGTCGTATGAAACTCTATTGCTTTTGCCTGTCTCTGCCTACCTGTCACTAAACAACAGAGTGGGACACCCAAAGCCTTAGATTTCTGGTATGATGACCACGAGGGGAAGACCAAGGGTACTGCAGAAGTACTAGGGAGATTGCAGAGAGAGGAGAGCTTGAGAAAGTGATCCCTGAGTGTTGATTTTGTACTTCTGAGTTCATTTCAAATGATATATGCATGGCTTTGACCCGTATTAGCGTCAATGGATTTTGAGAACTGAACTATGGGATAAACCACCGCCCATGTCCCAGCCTGGCCACTGGGTGGTGCTCACCTGGATCAGATATAAACAACACTGCAAAGGCTTTGAAAACAGTTATATTGGATAATTTATAATCCGTAAAAGATTGGTTGGAACTTGTAGTCTAAGCCCAACTGATTGCCTGTCAAACAAAAATATGAACATTATTTGTAGGATTTTTTAAAAGACCCACAGTCTCATAATAAGATATTTTAAATATACAGGATAATATCCAAAATTATTTGGCATCCAATAACCTAGGAAAATCACAACTCGCAACTCATATATGAAAGAACAGTCAATTGACATATATGCCAAGATGATGCACTTGTTATAATTTTCTGACAAAGATATTAAAGCAACTATTATAAAAATGGCCCAATAAATAAAGGCAATCACTCTTTTAACAAATAAAAACATAGAAAATCTCAGGAAAGAAATAGAACAAAAAAGACGCCAAGGGGAAATATTTAGAACTAAAACATAACATTAATTGAGAAGTGACAACAAAAACAAACCTTAGATTAGCTCAGAGTCCATGCATTCGATTCCCGTGACTCTTGTCACAAATTACTACAAATTGGGTGACCTAAAACAACAGAAATTTATTCTCTCACAGATCTGGAAGCGAGAAGTCTGAAATGAATGTGTTGGCAGAGCTGTGATTTATCAGAAAGCTCTATGTGAGATGTGATTCTTTTCTTTTTCCCAGTTCTGGCAGTTGCTGGCATTCCCGGGCTTGTGGTTGTATCCCTACAATATCTGGATCCATTGTCACACTGCCTCCACCTCTTTGCTGTGTGTTACTTTTAAGGACACTTGTCATTGGATTTATAACCCACTCCATTAATTCAGACTGACCTCCTCTAAACTCATTTTCCATGTAAGGTCACATTTACAAATCCTGGGAATTAGGGCATGGACATACTTTTTTTGAGGGTCACTGTTTAGTTGATTATAGCCTGTGAATTTCAAGTAGTCCTGTGTAACAGGATAGTGCAATGTGAACAACAGAAAAAAAATCTTTTACATGAACAGAGCCTAAGATACCTGTGGGAAGATACCAAAATATCTAACATTTGCATCACTGCAATTACAGAACTGGTGAAAGATGTGGTGTTCAACAAAAATGTAAAATAAATAAATAAATAAATGCAAATTTCTCAAATCTGTCAAAAGACATAAACATATCAATTCAAGATTCCAAGCAACCCCAAATTGCTGAATAATAAAGGCAGGTAAATTGAAAACAGAAAAAGAATGACACATTGTTTTTCATAAACAAAGATTCAAATAGATGTGGAAGTCTTGACTGAAAGCCAGAAAGAAGCAGGAGGAAACTTTTTTAAGTGTTGAAAGAAAAAGAACTGTCAACAAAGAACTAGATATCCAGGAAAAGTAATCTTTGAGATTTATGTGAAATTTTCAGAGGTAGGAAAACTAAGATAATTCCATGCAAAACATTTTCTCCAAACAACTGGTGTAGAAAAAAGAAAGGTATTGAGGTAGAAGAGAAATGATAATGGATAAGCCCTGGAACATCAGGAATGAAGCATGAACAACAGAAATGGTAAATACCTGGGAAAATGTAATAGACTATTATTCTCCTTTTGAGATTTTTTATAATATGTATGAAGTTTTAAAGTCAAAACCTTAGCATTTCTGGAAAAGTTTTTTATGTATCTAAACTTAAAGCATAAGGTAACTACAACATAAAGTACAGAAGTGAACAGGGACATATATGGCTGTAAAATTATTGTATTCAACTTAAAGAGTAAAATATTTATTCTAAGTAGACTGTAATAGAATAGTAAAAGATGTTCGAGTAACCCAATCCCAAAGGGAAGGAAAACAAAAGTGTAAAAGAGAGGGAACACCTAAAAAAACACATTTTAGAAAGAACTAAATTTAAGCATGTCATAAACTAAATAAAAATGATAAAAACATCAGTTAACAAGCAGAGATTGCAAAATAAAAAAATTACCTCCTTAGAAGTAATTCACTTCAAATGTGATATTATATGCAGGTTATAAAAGTAAATGTGTGAAAAATATAAACAACAAATATAGCAAGATTATATGATATGAGGTTAATATCTAAAAACCCTATCACTTTCCTATATAAAAGCAATGAGCAAATGAACTCTGAAATTAAAAACACACAACCATTTACACTTGCACCCCCGAATATATACAAATCCAACAGGATATGTACAATATCTATATGAAAACAACTCCAAAATCTGTTGAAAGAAGTCAAGAAAGAACTAAATAAATAGATATTCCATTTTTATGAATAGGAAGATTCAATATTGCCAAGATACTGGTTCTGCTCAATTGATCTATAGATTCAACACAATCCCCATCAAAATTCCGGTGGGCTATTTTGTGAATGTTAATAAACTGATTATAAAATGTGTATGGAGTTATCTTAGACACAGAATAGCCAACGTTTTATTGAATTAAAAGAACAAAGTTGGCCTGGCGCGGTGGCTCACGCCTGTAATCCCAGCATTTTGGGAGGTCGAGGCAGGCGGATCACGAGGTCAGGAGATCGAGACCATCCTGGCTAACACAGTGAAACCCCGTCTCTACTAAAAATACAAAAAAAAAAAAAAAAAAATTAGCCAGGCGTGGTGGCAGGCGCCTGTAGTCCCAACTACTTGGGAGGCTGAGGCAGGAGAATGGCATGAACACAGGAGGCAGAGGTTGCAGTGAGCTGAGATTGCGCCACTGCACTCCAGCCTGGATGACAGAGCCAGACTCCGATTCAAAAAAATAAATAAATAAATAAAAAATAAAAAAAATAAAAAAGAACAAAGTTAGAGGACTTACACTACCCAACTTCAAGATTTACCATAAGCTAACTGTTTATTCAAGACTGTGGTGTTGATATAATAATAAACAGAAGCACATAAATACAGTCAACTGATCTTTAACAAAGAATAAAATGAAATAAAATAGAGAAAGGATAATCTTGATAGTCTTTCAATAAACAGTGCTACAGCTGGACATCCGCATGCAAAAAAATAAATTTACTAATAGACTTAACATCCTGCACACAAATTAATTTCAAGTACATCAAACATCTAAAGGTAGAATTCAAAACTATAAAACTTCTAGAAGATGACCTAGGAAAAAATGTGTATGGACTTCAGAATGACAATGATTTTACAGATATATCATTAAAGGCATGACCATGTTAAAGTCGATTGATAAGTTAGACTTCATTAAAAGTAAAAATTGCTGCTGAGCAAAAGACAATGTCAGACGAATGAGAGGACAAACCACAGACTCGGAGAAACTATTTGCAAAAGACACATCTGAAAAAGAACTATTATCCAAAATACAAAAGGAATTCTTAGAACTCAATGATAAGATCAGGAAAACTCTAAGTAAAACATGGCAAAGGACATAGACATACATCTCACCAAATAAACTATGCTGATGGAAAACAAGCATAGGAAAAGATGTTCAACATCACATCATTAGGGCACTGCAAATTTAAACAACAATGACATAACACTCATACCCTATTGAAATGGTGAAAATCCACAACACTGACAACAACAAATCCTAGTAAGAATGTAGAACAACAGGAACTATCATTTATTGCTGGTGGGAATGCAAAATGGTACAGTCACTTTGTAAGATAGCTTTGCCATTTCTTAGAAAACTGAACATGCTCTTATCATACAACCCAGTCATACACTCTAGTATTTACCCAAATGAGTTATAAACTTGTCTACAGAAAAACCTACACATAAATGTTTATAGCAAATTTATTTATATAGACCAGTCTCAGAAGCAACTAAGATTTCCTTAAGTAGGGAAACAAACTATGCTACACGCAGACAATGGAGTATTACTCAATGCTGGAAAGAAAGTATTGAACCAACAAAAGATATGGAAACAGAAATGTGTATTACTAAATGAAATAAGCTAATCTAAAAAAACTTCATGCTGTATGATTCCAACCACATGACATTCTGGAAAAAGCAAAACTGTGGAGAAGGAAAAGATCAATGGTTGCTAGCAGTTGGGGAGAAGAAAGTGATAAGTAGGCAGAGGACTTTTAGGGGCAGCCACACTATTCTGCATTATACTACAATGGTGACACTATTCCACATTATACTACAGTGGTGATACTATTCCATGTTATATATACTACAATGGTGAAACTATTCTGTGTTATACTACAGTGGTGAATGCATATCATTATATATTTGTTAAAATCCATAAAATGCATAACACTAAGTGAATGCTAACCAAAACTGTAGACTTTGTGTGATAATCATGTGTCAGTGTAGGAACATCCATGTTACAGTGTGCTATTGTGGTGTGGGATGCTAAGAGTGAGGGGAGTTGTGAGTGTGTGGAGGCAGGGCATACATGGAAATTCTCTATAGGTTCTACTCAATTTTGCTGTAAACATAAAATTTCTGTAAAAAATTAAGTATATTAAAAATATGTGCCACTTTGAGAAGCTGAGGTGGGTGGATCACCTGAGGCCAGGAGTTTGAGATCAACCTGACAAACATGGTGAAACACCATCTCTACTAAAAATACAAAAAAAAAAAAAAAAAAAATTAGCCGGGTGTAGTGGCAGTTGCCTGTAATCCCTGCTACTTGGGAGGCTGAGGTGGAAGAATCACCTGAACCTGGGAGGTAGAGGCTGTAGTGTGCCAAGATCACGCCATTGCACTCCAGACTGGGCAACAGAGCAAGACTTCATCTCAAAACAAATTTGCAAAATATTTACTGTAAAATCTCAATAAGAAATTTAAAAACAAAGTATAAAGAAAGCCAGAATCAGTTATATTAATATTAAAGAAAGTAGATGTCAAAGAAACAAATGTTGCTAAGGACAGAAAGAGGTATTTCATTGTGATGAGTCATAATAATCCTAAAAGTCAAAATAATCCCCTGCTGCTTTGGCCCCCTCCGGACTTTTGTCACTGGTGAACATGGGAGGGAAGCTAAGGGCTAAATGCAGCTTGGCACTGGCCTGCAGGAGCCCCTCATATGAACATAAAAAACAAGGCTTCAGAGACATGAGGAAAAAGCTGAAATAACTGAAAAAGATAAACAGACAAATCAACAATGTAGTTGGATATGTCCTCCCTCAGTAATTGATAGAACCAGTAGACAGAAAATCAGCAAGTGTACAGAAAAAATGAACACCACCACGAATGACTGGATTTAACTTACATTTGTGTAACACTCCACCCCCAAATGGTAAAATACATATTCTTTTCCAGTGCACCTGGTGAGCAGCCAATATAGATAATATCCCAAACAGTGAAAGCAAAGAGCAAGGAATTGTAGAGGATACAAATTATATGAAATGTATTACTCTATAATAGAATTAAACAAAGAATGAGTAACAGAAAACTAACAAGACAATCACCAGAATGTTGGAAATAAAGCAATCACTTCTTAATATTGCATAATTAATGAGTCAAGAAGGAATTACCAAATGAAGTTAAGAAATTATTTTGAATTGAGTGAAAAGAAAAGTACAAGATGAAAAATTGTAAGTATAGGCTGGGCACTGTGGCTCACATCTGTAATCCCAGCACTTTGGGAGGCCAAGGCCAGTGGATCACCTGAAGTCAGGCATTTGAGACCAGCCTGGCCAACATGGCGAAACCTTGTCTCTACTAAAAATACAAAAATTATCCGGGCATGGTGGCGCGTGCCTCTAATCCCAGCTACTAGCATGGCTGAGGCAGGAGGATCACTTGAACTTGGGAGGCGGAGGTATCAGTGAGCCAAGATTGTGCCACTGCACTCCAGCCTGGGCAACAGAACAAGATTCTGTCTCAAAAAAAAAAAAAAAAAAAGAAAAGAAAAGAAAAGAAAAGAAAAGAAAAGAAAAAATTGTAAGTATATACCTAAAGCTATTCATAGTGGGAAATGTATAGCAGTGATTGCTTGCTTCAGAAAAGAAAAAAAGTCTAAAACCAATAATCTCATTGTCCACCTCATGAAAAAATAGAAAAGCAAAAATATACCTAAAGCCAGTAAAAAAGGACGGAAAATATAATGACCGGTTGTGGTGGCGTCGTGGAATCCTTAGGGTGTCACTTAGCCAGCCAGAAACCTCTGCGGCTGCTGGCACCTTCTGCTTGAATATTGTTCATTATTTCAGCTTGTTCTGCTCTGCGTAGCAGGCTGCGTTCAGCTCAGGTCTCACACCTGCCAAGGGCAAGCCAGATGCAGAGTGGTGAAGCGTGTGTGGTGAGCAAGTGCAGGGTCCGGTCACTGCACACAGCCAGGCACGCTGGCTGTTGTGGTGTGTCAGGCAGCTCCAAGTCCCAGCACAGGTGCTGGCTTTGTGCAAGGCTGCAGCTGGACCAGATGTACTGCATTGCAGCTTTCACTGCAAGCACCTGTGTCTGGTTTAGTGTAATGCAGTGGCGCCTGGAAGCTTGGAGATTCCAGGAACCACAAAGTCCCAAAGAGCATGTTACCTTGATGGCAGTGGCAGCCCATCCAGAGCAGCTGCTGCCATGATGCTGGCTGCAGTGGGGGAGGAGCAGCCAGAGCCGAGCACTCCATGGAGCTCATATGAGCTGGGAACAGGCAGATGCCCTGACCCCTTCTAAGTTGGCAGGACATGAGCCCTGTGCCCCTCAGGCACAGTAGTGGCTGCCCAGCCACAGCTGCAGACTTGGGAATTCCTATGCTCTTGGGGACCAGGAGCAGGCAGGAGTTCCACCTTCCCGAGTGTAGCTGCCACTGCCCAGCCGCGGCTGTGGACCCAGCCATCTCTGCACTCTCATGGGCCTGGGAAGGGTCCCCTGCTCCCCTCTCACCCTTGGAAGTGCCTGCTTTCACTGTCTCGCCTCTCCCCACTCCCAGTGCCCACTCTAATCTCATAGCAAAGTTGTAGCTAAGCCTGGGCACTGCCACAACCAAGCTGGGTGTGCACACACTTGTGGCAGCACTAACATGCCATCCTCCTGCTGCCTTGGCCCCTTACGGACTTTGGGCACTGATGAACGTGAATGAACACTCTGGAGCCATGAACAGCGCCAAAAGGCAGGCTGTGGGGAAGAAAGGGGAAGGTCCTGGGAGGGGCCTCACCTTCAAACTGAGGAAGACCTGAAGCCTGGGGGCTGGGCTGCCCATCATGAAGACCTGAGTGGGAATTTTGGGGGCTTTCCCCGGGTCCACTCATGGCTGCCCATAGACCAATCAGCACACACTTTCTCTCCTCTGAAGGCCAGAAATACCCCTAGGCTTGTCTAGACTCAACAAGAGACTACAAGATGATCAGTGGCAGAGAGAAGAGCTACCCACACCAGGGTCTCCTCTCTACTGAGAGCTGAAGAGATGATGAGATGACCAGCTGAGGAGAGGAGCTACCCACCCCAGGTTTTCCTCTTACCTCAGCTTCTGAAGAAGCTGGAAGCACAGATATGTGCCACCACGCTCAACTTTTTTGTTAACTTTTTGTAGAGGGGAGGGTCTCACTATGTTGCTTAGACTGGTCTTGAACTCCTGGTCTCAAGCAATCCACCTGCCTTGGCCTCCCAAAATGCTGGCATTATAGATGTGAGCCAGTGCACTGGGCCAATTGTAATTGTTTTGAGGTACCAAAACCTGAGCCCATGTAAGATGGCAAACTTAGTCCATACATGTTGTGTTTGTTCTGACTGCTCTGTTCTTCCATTGGTCTTCTTCTCTTCTGGCCTCCTTATTCTCTGAGACACAACAATGTTGAAATTAGGCCACTTAATAATCCTACAATTGCCTCTACATGTTTGAGTGAAAGGAAGATTCCAATGTCTCTTACTTTAACTCAAATATTAGAAATGATTAAGTTTAGTGAGGAAGGCATGTTGAAAGCAAAGATAGGCTGAAAGCTAGGCCTCTAGTGCCAAACAGCCAAGTTATGAATGCAAAGGAAAAGCTCTTTCATAAAATTTAAGTTATTGCTCCAGTGAATGCACAAATAATAAGAAAGTAAAATGTTAATAGCTTTATTGCTGAGATGGAGATAGTTTGAGTGGTCTGGATAAAAGATCAAATAAGGTACAGCATCCCCTTAAACCAAAGCCTAATCCAGACGAAGTCTCAACTCTTTTTAGTTCAATGAAGGCAGAGAGAAGTGAGAAAGTTGCAAAGGAAAAACTTGAAACTAACAGATGTAAGTTAATGAAGTTTAAAGAAAGAAGTCATCTACATAATATAAAAGTGCAAGGTGAAGCAGCAAGTACTGATGTAGAAGCTGCAGCAAGTTTTCCAGAAGATCTAGCTAAGATCATTGATGAAGGTGACTACATCATTGGAAGAAGATGTCATCTAAGACTTCTGTAGCTAGAGAGAAATCAATGCCTGGCTTCAAAGCTTCAAAGGACAGGCTGACTCTCTTGTTAGGGGATAATGATGTTGGTGACTTTAACTTGAAGCCAATACTCATTTACTGTTCTGAAAATCCTAGGGCCCTTAAGAGTTATGGTAAATCTACTCTTCCTGTGCTGTATCAGCAAAACAACAAAATCTGAATGGCAACATATGTCTTCACAGCACTGTTTACCAGATATTTTAACACCACTGTTGAGAAGTACTGCTCAGAAAAAAAAAAAAAAAAAATTCTTTCAAAATATTACTGCCCATTGACAATGCACCTGGTCAGAGGTAAGAGTTCTGATGGAGATATGCAAGGAGATTCATGTTGTTTTTATGTCTGATAACACATCCTTTCTGCAGCCCATGAATCCAAGAGTAGTTTAGACTTACAAGTCCTATTATTTTAGAAACATTGTGTAAGGCTATAGCTGCTCTAGATAGTGATTACCCTTGTGGACTTGAGAAAAGTAAACTGAAAACCTTTAGGAAAGGATTCGCTATTCAAGATGTCACTAAGAACATTTGTGATTAATGGGATGAGGCCAAAATTTTAACATTGATAAGAGTTTGGAAGAGGTTGATTCCAACCATAATTGATGACTTTGTGCTGTTCAAGCCTTTAGTAGAGAAGGTAATTGCAGATGTGGTGGAAATAGTAAGGGAACAAGAATTAGAAGTGGAGCTTGGAGATGTGACTGAAATGCTGCAAATACATAATAAAATTTAAGGGATGAGAGTTTCTTCTTAATGATCAGCAAAGAGCATGTTTTTTTTTGAGATGGAGTCTATTCCCGGTGCAGATGCTGTGAACATTTTTGAAATGGCAACAAATGATTTAGAATATTACATAAACTTAGTTGATAAAGCAGTGGTAAAGTTTGAAAAAATGGACTCTAATTTTGAAAGGCTCTCTAATGTGAGCAAAATTCCAAAGAACAGCTTCACATGCTACAGAAAAATCTTTTGTGAAAGGAAGAGTCAATTGATGCAGAAAGATGTATTGTTGTTTTCTTTTAAGAAATTGCCACAGCCACTGCAACCCTCAGCAACCACTGCCCTAATCAGTCAATGGTCATGAACGTGGAGGCAAAGCAAGACCATCCAGGAAAAATTCTAACTTGTAGAACACTTAGATGAGTGTTGGCATATTTTAGCAATAAAGCTTTTTTTTTTTTTTTTTTTTTTTTTTTTTTTTTTTTTTTTTTTTTGCTTAAGATAGGTCCTTTTCTTTTTTTTTTTTCTTTTTTTTTGACAGTGCCTGTCTCTGTCACCAGGCTGGAGTGCAGTGGTGTGATCTTGGCTCACTGCAACTTCCATCTCCTGGGCTCAAGTGATTCTCCTGCCTCAACCTCCCAAGTAGGTGGGACTACAGGCATGCACCACCCCACCCAGCTAATTTTTGTATTTTTAGTAGAGGTGGGATTTCACCATGTTGGCTAGGATGCTCTCAATCTCTTGAGCTAGTGGTCTGCCCACCTCGGCCTCCCAAAGTGCTGAGATTACAGGAGTGAGCCACCGCACCCAGCCAAGAAATTGCCATAACCACCACAACCTTTAGCAACCACTGCCCTGATCAGTCAATGGCCATCAACGTGGAGGCAAGACCATTCAGGAAAAAATCCAACTTGTAGAATGCTTAGATGATCGTGCCATTTTTTAGCAATAAAGCATTTTTTTCTTAAGATATGTACTTTTTAAAGATAATGATATTGTACACTTAAATGACTACAGTATAGTATATACTTTTATATGAACTGGGAAACTAAAAAGTTTATTTCAGTGGTATGGAACAAAACCTGCAATGTCTCCTGGGTATGGAACAAAACCTACAATGTCTCCTGGGTTTGTCTGAAGGCGGTAAGTCCTGAGAGTGGCCTTCAGGTGATTGTCAGCAAATAAGTGAGGACCTCAGTGTTAGACCCACAGGGAAGTAAATTAGTTCAACCATCTGAATAAACTTGGAAGTGAATTTTTCCCCAGAGCCTACAGATGAGAGCTCACCTTCATTTCAGTCCTTGAGACCATGAACAGAGAAAGCAATCATGCTGTTTCTGAACTTCTGATCTAGAGAAATGTGAGCTAACAAATGGATGTTGTTTTACTGCTTAGTCTGTGGTAATTTGTTATGTTGCCATAAGAAATCAAGATACTCTGATAACACAAGCAGACAAATAAAGAAAAGTTGTATGTTAATAGCCCTCATGAACACAGACAGAAACATCTTCAACGTGTTGGCAAATCCACTCCAGCAATATATGTTACAAAAATGATAACAAAATGTGTTTTTTCCTGAAAATGCAAGCTCAGTCCATGTTAAAAACCAATGGAGATTGTACATCGTACTTTCAGTTTAAAGAAGAAAAACCATATGACAATATCAAATGACACAAAAAGAAGGCATTTGACAGAATTTGGAATCTATTTGTTAGAAAATCTGTACCAAACCAGGGATAGAAGGAAATTTACCAGCCAGATAAATGGCATGCAAATAGCACACAACAAATATCTTATGTAATGATGAAAGACTCAGTGGTTTTCACCCTAAGATTGGAAAAAAGGCAAGGATATCCATTTTTCAACATTGTGTTGACAGTTCTAGCCATTGCATAAAATATGAAAAAGAAATAAAAGGCTTACAGCTTAGAAAAGATGAAATAACATTGTTGCTTTTCACAAATAATGTGAATTGTCAATGTAGAAAATTCTAAAGAACATACAAAAAGACCTTATAGAACTAATAAGTTAGCTTATGAAAGCAATGGAATGCAAGACCAACACATAAAAAGTTAAATTTATATTTTCACATATGAGTAATACAAACTGAAAACCAAATTACAACACAACTACTACCATTTGCAGAAGTTCCCCCAAAAGTGAAATACTTAGAATTTATCAAAATATAGACATGATCTGTAGGCTAAAATCTACAAGTACTAGTAAAAGGAATAAATAGAACCTACATAAATGGAAAGACATATTATTTTATGGGTTGGAACATTCATTATAATATAGGTGTCACATAACCCCAAATCGAACGACAGATTTAACAAAATTCTTAACAAAATAGCAGGATAAATTTTTACAGACATAGACAAACGGATTTTAAAATTTAGATTCAAGTCAAATACCCAAACCAACACTGAAAAGATAAATCATGTTAGAAGAATCACTTCATCTGGCTTTAAGACTTATGATTGCCAATCTTAAACATCGAGATTCAGAAAATAGGATTAAGTATAGAGTTTATTTGAGTTCAAGGCCTGAGGATGGCTACCCGGAAGTATAGATTCAAGTTGCCCTGAATATACACTTTGATTAGCTGCAGTTACGAGTGGGTTTTTAAGGAAAAAGAAGAGACAGTTTCTATGTTGTTTACCAAATAATTTACATTAAGATAACACTAGCTGTTGATTGGATATACATTGTTCTTTACATCACAAATTCCAGGAGCAAGAAGATAATGGGTGAGGCAGCTAGTCAGGAACAAAATGCCTCTAAACAATTGTCCTATGGATGTGGAGGGCATGCTTGAAGTCCATACTGATCTCCCTGGGCATGAAAAATTTTGCATAACTCACATAACGCAGACTGCTCTGAGCTTTTCTTTTTCCTTTTCTCACTGTAGATAGTGAAAACTGATTACTGTTGCTAGGTATGGTACTCAATGCAGTATGGTATTGGTGAACAGTAGACACAACAATTAATAGAACAGAACGGAATGTTGTGGAATAGACACATGACTTTTGACAAATGTGCAAAGAAAATTTAATGGAGAAAGGCATTCTCTTTAACAAATTGGAACCCTTGGAGAACTGCACACACACACACTAAAAAACTTTAACCTAAACCCCAACAAATCATACAAAGTAACTCAAAACAGTTCATGTATCCAAATATTGAAATGAAAACTATCAAGCTTTTAGAATAAAAGTAAGATATCATCCTGCCCGAGGTAAATATTATAAGACTTACCACCAAAAGCACAATCCATTACAATGTTAAATTGCATTTTATCAAAGTTAAAGCCACCTATTCTGTGAAATGCCAGTTGAGAAAATGAAAAGACTACCTAGAGATGAGGAAAAAAATATTTCAAATTGTGTATATGGCAAATGTCTTGTCTTTAGAATAAACAAATTTGAAAAACACTAAAACTCAACCATAAGTAAATAAACAACTCCATTTTTGAATCAGCAAGAGTGTTGAACAGGTTCTTCACCAAAGAAGATATTAACAACCACATAATAGGCTGGGCACAGTGACTCACGCCTGTAATCCCAGCATTTTGGAAGGCCAAGGCAGGTGGATCACAAGGTCAGGAGATAGATACCATCCTGGCTAACACGGTGAAACTCCAGCTCTACTAAAAATACAAAAAATTAGCCGGGCGTGCTGGCATGTGCCTGTAGTCTCAGCTACTCAGGAGGCCAAGGCAGGAGGATCACTTGAACCTGGGAGGCAGAGGTTGCAGTGAGCCGAGATCACACCACTGCACTCCACCTTGGGTGACTCCGTCTCAGAAAAAAAAAGAAAAGTTCAACATCACAGGCAAGGCAATCCAAGGTGACTGTAAACTACCACCACACATACATTATAATGGTAGGTCTATAAAATGCTGACAATACCTCTGGTGTGGATGTGGAGCAATGGAGCTCTTTCGTACTGTGAATGAGAACTTTGCATTGAGAATGTGAACTTATACAGCCACTCCAAAAAGTTGGCAAGAAGCTTGGTAGCTCCTGGTATGGTTGAACACATACACACCATGAGAACTAGGCATCCTACTCTTTGGCTATGTATCCTAGAGTTATGTAAACTTATATTCACACAAAACTTTCTACACGATTATTGATAGCAACTCTATTCATAATTGTCTCAAATTGGAACAACCCTTATGTCCCTCGACAGCTTAATAGATTAAAAAAAAAAAAAAAAAAAAGAGTAGCAAATCCATACAAGGGAAGAGTATTCAGCAATGTAAAGGAATAGACTATGGATATGCTCAGCAACTTAAGTGCATCTCAAAAACATTATTCTGAGTGACAGAAACTAGTATCTAAAGGTGAATACGTACTGTGTAATTCCATGAGAACGCACCAGCAGTCGCCCAGCTCTAGGGGTGGGGTGGGCCTGAAAAGTGAATGCATGGGGAATGAGGGGAGGCTCTTGCAGTGAGGCCACTGCTCTGTATTCTGCGTGTGGAGGTATTTCATCCATCTGTACATGTTTTACAAATCATAGAGCTCCACACAGAAAATTCATTTTACTGTATTTCAACTTAAAAAAATTAAATTTAAAGCACTCCTTTTATAAAACAATCATTTGCTACTGTCACTTAAGGCTTCTAGGTAGCAATCATCTGTTGTGCTCAGAATCTGTTTTGTAAATAAATAGTTCCTTAGCATTTGTTAGGTGTGCTTGTGGAAAAAATGTAGTAAGAATTTCACATAAAATAATGCAAACATGTCTGTAGTCCCTCAATGGAGGTCACGCATTCTGAATGAGTAGAGTCTGAAATAATGAGATTCTGTTCTGCTTAATGAAACACCTTCTGCAGACTGGAATTTTATTCATTTTTTTTCTATTATCTAATGCCAACATTGAATTTTGACTTAGGGACCAGACTTCTCATCTTTAGATGGAATAACTCTACTAATTGGTAAGGTTCCTCCGCTGCCATCTGTTGCTCCCGTAACTCCTAACGTTTTCTCAGAAAGCTGCACAGTTATCTTTCTTTTTAACCAGTTAATCAAGCCCAGGGAAGCCCAGAGAAGACCGTCAGAGTCACACCAATAAAGAATCCTCAGAATGAAAGAGATTTTGGAGAGGTTTCAGTCTAGTAGGAATCGTTTGCATGTGCAATGCCCTTGAGTGCATGGCTGGAGTCCCTGGGACTTGAAATTTGCCCAGGGCTCTTCTCTGAGCTTCCTCAGAGCACAAAGCTCAGCTTCTTAGCCTACACTCTCATTTTCCCCACCCTCAGCAGCCCCTGGGTCCCTTTGCCATTGCTTGCCATTCACTCCAGAAGACACACAGGCAGGTGGCCCCCTTGTGAGACCTCTTGCCTGATTTGCAGCACAGTAATTACTAGTCATCACCTCAAGTCCTGAGAATGGATTTATGGGTAGGTGATTGGGGAAGCTAAAAGCAGAAGGGAACTGCATACAACTCTCAAGGGGAAGAGGCAAAGAGATATACTGTGTACAGCAGATGGTGTTTTAACAGTTAACTTCTACCCTTTTGTTAACACTCTACCACCAAATTCTTAATTCTTATTTTTATTATTATACCTTAAGTTCTAGGGCACATGTGCACAACGTGCAGGTTTGTTCCGTATGTACACATGTGCCATGTTGGTGTGCTGGACCCATTAACTCGTCATTTACATTAGGTATATCTCCTAATGCTATCACACCCCACAACAGGCCCCTGTGTGTGATGTTCCCCAGCCTGTGTTCAAGTGATCTCATTGTTCAGTTCCCACCTATGAGTGAGAACATGTGGTGTTTGGTTTTCTGTCCATGCCATAGTTTGCTCAGAATGATGGTTTCCAGCTTCACCTATGTCCCTACAAAGGACATGAACTCATCCTTTTTTATGGCTGCATAGTATTCCATGGTGTATATGTGCCACATTTTCTTAATCCAGCCTGTCATTGATAGACATTTAGGTTGGTTCCAAGTTGTTGCTATTGTAAATAGTGCCACAATAAACATATGTGTGCATGTGTCTTTATAGCAGCATGATTTATACTCCTTTGGGTGTATACCCAGCAATGGGATGGCTGGGTCAAATGGTATTTCTAGTTCTAGATCCTTGAGGAATTGCCACACTGTCTTCCACAATGGTTGAGCTAGTTTACAGTCCCACCAACAGTGTAAAAGTGTTCCTGTTTCTCCACATCCTCTCCAGCACCTGTTGTTTCCTGACTTTTTAATGATTGCCATTCTAACTGGTGTGAGATGGTATTTCATTGTGGTTTTGATTTGCATTTTTCTGATGGCCAGTGATGATGAGCATTTTTTCATGTGTCTGTTGGCTGCATAAATGTATTCTTTTGAGAAGTGTCTGTTCATATCCTTTGCCCACTTTTTGATGAGGTTGTTTGATTTTTTTCTTGTAAATTTGTTTAAGTTCTTTGTAGGTTCTGGATATTAGTCCTTTGTCAGATGGGTAGATTGTAAAAATTTTCTCCCTTTCTGTAGGTTGCCTATTCACTCTGATGGTAGTTTATTTTGCTGTGCAGAAGCTCTTTAGTTTAATTAGATCCCATTTGTCAATTTTGGCTTTTGTTGCCATTGCTTTTGGTGTTTTAGACATGAAGTCCTTGCCCATGCCTATGTCCTAAATGGTATTGCCTAGGTTTTCTTCTAGGGTTTTCATGGTTCTAGGTCTAACATTTAAGTCTTTCATCCATCTTGAATTAATTTTTGTATAAGGTATAAGGAAGGGATCTAGTTTCAACTTTCTACATATGAATAGCCGGCACCATTTATTAAATAGGGAATCCTTTCCCCATTTGTTGTTTTTCTCAGGTTTGTCAAAGATCAGATGGTTGTAGATGTGTGGTATTATTTTTGAGGGCTCTGTTCTATTCCATTGGTCTATATCTCTGTTTTGGTACCAGTAACATGGTGTTTTGGTTACTGTAGCCTTGTAGCGTACTTTGAAATCAGGTATCATGATGCCTCCAGCTTTGTTCTTTTGATTTAGGATTGTCTTGGCAATGCAGGCTCTTTTTTGCTTCCATATGAACTTTAAAGTAGTTTTTCCCAATTCTTTGAAGAAAGTCATTGGTAACTTGATGGGGATGGCATTGAATCTATAAATTACCTTGGGCAGTATGGCCATTTTCACGATATTGATTCTTCCTATCCATGAGCATGGAATGTTCTTCCATTTGTTTGTGTCCTCTTTTATTTCATTGAGCAGTGGCTTGTAGTTCTCCTTGAAGAGCTCCTTCATATCTCTTGTAAGTTGGATTCCTAGGTATTTTATTCTCTTTGAAGCAATTGTGAATGATACAAACAGGAGGCTAATAAAAGGCGTATCTGAGGACAATTTGGTCTATGCCAAATATATCTGTGACAAAAATGGGGCAATAATGTTTCTGTAATATTCATAATGTGTAGAAAGACCGCATTAATATTAAATTGTCCAGTGGCATTTTGGATGACTTTTTGTCATTGTGAAAACATCCTTTGGTCATTTTTTTTTTTTTACTGCCACCAAAAGCAAGGAAATATTCAACATGCTATTTGACAAAAATGACAATTTCAAACCTAGGTAATGTTCTGAGAAAAATAAATTCCCAGTCCTACTCTCAAATTTTTGTCTCCAAATATCCACGGAACAGCCTCTTTGTTTGTGTTTTTAAATCTATCTCACTTTTTCCCCTTCTGCCACGTGACCATCATTTTTTCAGTTTGTCCATCCTATTTGTCTATTTCTCTGTCTCCTCTCCTCCTCTACTAATTCTATGGCTCACAATCAGGAGACAGCATCTGCAAGGGGCTTCTGAAAACTGGTGGAGGTGCTTTACTTTGTCTTAGCAATTGACGTGGAGTGGAGTAATGCTACTTGTGTTTTTTAAGCAGAGCCCCAAGCACTACATGTCTGCAACATGAATGCTTGCACACAACAAGGTGTTCCTTGAATCTCATATAAAAGTTGTAAAGCCAGACCATAATACAGGTGACCTGTGTTATAATTAACCCTGTGGATGATCAATCTGTGTTTTCCATATTCATAAACATGAAATATCTTGTACAATTTTTATCAACTTAATCTTCCAATACTGTAAAAATGCTTCCAAGTACTATAAAAATTTAGCGAAGTTAATATTTGTTTTGTTTAAAACTTTAACAACTATTTGTCTGCATTGCAGGGAAAAACTACACCACTGACAGAAATAGTGTATAAACACACAGGTACCCATAGGTCCATCTCTATTGGTCTGTGTTGGTGGTCACCCGCTTACTTGGCTGTGAGTGGCACACAGAGGGTTCTGTGCTTACTAAATCCTGTCTCCATTTTCTCCTTTCTGTCAAGCAGCTGACCTGCGTTTTCCAGCCTCCCCTAATCAGGCGGGGCCATGAGAACATTTTTCACCAAAGAGCACCTCTCTGTACCCAGGCGTTTAAAAGCAGGTGCCTTCTCAGCATGCTGCCCTTGCAGTCTCCTGGAGAGGCCGAGGCTGCTGGAGAACACTGAGGAGGGGCATGAGGCTTGGGTGCCTGACAGTCACATGGGGTTTGAACTGACCCCAGAGAGAAACCAGCCTTTGGCCTGTGAAGCTGCTATAATTGAGGCATGATTATTTCAGCAACTGCTGTTACTTTCCCTGATTAATATAAGGCAGAAGGATCAGATTAGTTTGCTATGTCTACTAGGGTAGTGATGCTTTAGTCTTCACATATAAAAATATATACATTATCTCATTAGCTATTGTTTTCTTATTATTTCCCTTTGTGTTACAATTCAGTAATGATACATGCAGACATATACATAATATACTACATATATATTATATGCATGTATAATATATAATATATCTGCATTATATATTATATATAATGCAGATTGTATATAATATATATTGTATAGGCAGATATATTATATATTACATGTAGATATATTACATATTATATATATGTATATATATAATATATCTGGGAGTGTATATATATATATTTGAAATTTGCTTCTACATAGGTTATGTTTCTATGATTCATTTCAAATGGGGTGCTACACAGTATTTGTTAGAAAAGGAAAATTGTGGATTAACCAAAATCCTAAAAACAGCATCAAAGGCTGCCTCTTCTAGTTTTCTCCTGTGATAATTTTATGGCTTACATGGATGACAACTTAATTTTGACTGAGCATGGATCTGGCCAACAAATACAGTTTCAGAGGACAAACTTTTATATTGAAATACAGATATTGAAAGTCCTATTTACTCTCCAGACAAAGTGGAGCCTCAGTCCCCGCCCCAAAGCGTAGGCTGTACGTAGTGACCTTCTCCCAAAGAGGCCAGATGAAAAGGGCAAAGAGGAGCAAAGGGTGACTTTGCGGTGCAATAGCCTGACACACACTCCGCTAGCTGGATGCTCGAGGTTCTTAAGGCCTGTGGCTAGTATGTGGCCTTCACATGCTGTGACCAGAGTGGCTCTCTACCTATATGGTCTTCCTCCCCAAACCCTGATCCCTGTGGTTTCATGAGAAAGAAAATCAAATCAATCCCAGTTGAGAGACATTTTACAAAACACCTGACCCAAACCCCTCAAAATTGTCAAGGTCATCAACAACAAGAAGAATCTGAGAAACTGTTAGTTCCAAGAGGCCTAAAGAGACATGCTCGCTCAATGTAGTGTGGTGTCCTGACAGAAAAAAATTAGCTAAAACTAAGGAAGTCTGAATAAAGTGTGAGGTTCCCTTATGAATAATGGATTGGTTCTTAAGTTATGACAAAGGTATCATGCTCATGTAAGATGTAAACAACAAGGAATATGAGGTATAGGGTTTATACAGGGACTCTTTTGTGAATTTTATGCAGAACTATGCTAAAATAAAATTTAAAAGTTACTTTCGATAAAGGTTTAGCTTTTCTCCATTTCTGGTCCCTCCATTCTGTTCCTCCATATCTGTTAATGGTTAAATCTAAACCTAGTTCTCAACAGCAAAGAACTTAACTTTAGCTGCAAAACTCATTCCTCCCTTGTCACCATTGCTTGAAATTCTTGTCAAATCTATAATCACAATGCCTTTTATGTGTATTCACCCTCTGTATTAATTCTGTCATTTCTCTAAATACAAATATCATACCTTCCTTTCTGGACTATTGCAATGGGTTCCTACCTGCTGTTCTTGCCTTAATCATTTTAACACCACAGACTAACCCTTTTTTTTTTTTTTTTTTTTTTTTTAAATGGAGTCTTGCTCTTGTTGCCCAGGCTGGAATGCAATGGCAATGATCTCTCGGTTCACTGCAACCTCCACCTCCCAGGTTCAAGTGATTCCCCTGCCTCAGCCTCCCGAGTAGCTGGGATTACAGGTGCCTGCCACCATGCCCAGGAAATTTTTTTTTCTTTTTGTATTTTTAGTAGAGACAGGGTTTCGCCATGTTGGCCAAGCTGATCTCGAACTCCTGACCTCGTGATCCATCTGCCTCAGCCTCCCAAAGTGCTGGGATTACAGGCGAGAGCCACCGCAGACTAATCTTATTAAATATTGGCATATATTACTTCTTCCCTTAATGTTTGTCTGACTCAAGACCATCCCTGTTCTCCAGTTGACTCTTCTCCTTAGTTGATCACTGGTTTAAGTGACCTATACTCAAAGGGATTGTTATGATGTCCTGCTAAATCTGTGCTTTCTCCCCTGGAGATTATCATTTTGATCATCTTTCTGTCTGAATCTCTACTGTAATTCCATGAATGCCCCTCTAGTCCCATAAAGTCTAGTTGCACAGATTCTCTCTCCGAAGAAACAAACTTCCCAATGTTGCTAGGTTAAAATATCGTACCCTTTCCTTTTGTCATAGTGCTTTATGTCTTTGTTGTCACTTAACAGAACAATGTCCGTTTCTTCTCTTCTCATTAAAATATGGTTCTTGAAGGGAGGTTGTCTCTTGCAGTTTCCCAAGATACCACTGTACATTATTGGTGCCTAGTAAATGTTTATTGTAAAAATGTGAAACAAGTACACAGTGAAAATGTGTGCAACTTGGGCTTATTGATTTATATGCTTCTATATTTTGATATTTTCTCTAAGATTCTATGAGCATGTATTAATGTAAAGTTAGAATTGTACAATAAATCTCTGGCAGACTCAATTTTATATTGTGTAATACATGTCTCTTCAGCTTAGGTATCGGGTCTGTGCTGGTTGATGGAAGGAAATGATGGATTAGGGAGGGAGGGAAGAATGGCGATAAATACAAAGTGAAACATAGCCAGAAATGGGGTGAATGAAACAGACCCAAAATGGTACCAAGCGTGTTGACTCCTGAGAGTTTCTTCAGCATTAGTCTTACTGAATTGTGTGAATATAGACTCTACTGAAAGGGATGTATTTGACAGAATGTATTAGAACCTAACTCTTGTCTATCTCTAGCAATCCTTGTAAAATTATTAAGAAATTATAATTTTATAGTATTAAATTTGAAATTCCACTTATGAATACCCATTCATTAAATTCTGAGAAATTAGGCTCTGAAAACATGGTCAGTCCCTAAGTATGTAGAATTATATCTTGCCATATCAGAAATAACTTTGCTGTGGTTTTTCAAGACAACATTGTGTGGTGTGTGTGTTTCCCAACTAAAGCAACAATGTCTAGGAAATATAAAAGTTGTGGCCAGGCGCGGTGGCTCAAGCCTGTAATCCCAGCACTTTGGGAGGCCGAGACGGGCGGATCATGAGGTCAGGAGATCGAGACCATCCTGGCTAACACGGTGAAACCCCATCTCTACTTAAAAATACAAAAAACTAGCCGGGCGACGAGGCGGGCGCCTGTAGACCCAGCTACTCGGGAGGCTGAGGCAGGAGAATGGCGTAAACCCGGGAGGCGGAGCTTGCAGTGAGCTGAGATCCGGCCACTGCACTCCAGCCTGGGTGGCAGAGCGAGACTCCGTCTCAAAAAAAAAAAAAAAAAAAAAAAGTTGTGTAATCAGTTCTCTTGCTGGCAGACATTTTCTTATAAAACACTAAAATGCTGATGAATCATTAGGAACAATCCCAACTGTAATTACTTTCACATAAATGGTTTTTAGAAATATCACTGTATTTTACATTGAAATTTCTTGTTAAAAAAAAAAAAAACAAAAAAAACAGAATGCTCTTGAAGGACCAAGATTTGGACTGCAAACCTATGCAGGCCACAGCAAGATATGTGGTGGGTGTTCCCACCACATCAGTTCCCTGATGTTTGTGGTGTCAAAAACATAAGTTGTTTTTCTTGAGTTCAGATTCTGATGACAATCACCTATTCAATCTTCTGTGCATTATTGCACATATCCTGCCTACAATTCACTGTCTTTAGAAATTTCTGATATTATTGATATCCAAACCTGGTGTTAGGAAGGGGGCCTCCCTGAGGAAAGTTCAGCTGTCTAAAAGTGACAGGGAAAGAGGCTTGATTTTTTTTCCATCAAAATGAGAAGTCAGGTGCATGACCACAAATGAATTCCATCCTTGTGCCTTTCTTCCAAGGGTGCACATGTGAAAACCCTGCTGATTTTCAATAATTCTAGCACACAAAGCTTCCTAAAAACTTCCAAAGAGTATAGGCAAGTTCTAAGGGTAAATGGGAGCAATATCATGATTTCTGCTTCAGTGACCTCTGTGCCACCTCCGCTGCCCTACAGTCTCATCTGAAATTACAGTGAGTCTACGCTGAGTTTCTAGCATTAGGTGAACGTTGTATCTCAAATAACACCCACCCTGCTTTACAAGAATCGCATCTGCTACCAAAAGAGAAACTGGAAATTTTTAAAGGTGTGAGACTGGATATTGAATAACAGAATATAGATCCTACTGTTATAAGAAAATTGCTGTGGTTTCTTTCCTCAAATGGATGCTCAGAGAGAGAAAGAATCCTGTTTTCTTACCTTTTATGTAATTTGAGGGCAGAGCTTGGTCACTTTGCTTACTTTGATATACTCCACATGGTCAGGGGTGGGAGTTAGTGATGAAGGACCTCGGAACCTCAATCTCACGCAAAGGCAAGCATGAGTGTGGATGTGTCTGTCCAGCACAAAGATGTGGACTCCTGGTAGGAACAGAGGAGAGTGTGTTTTCTGGCACTGGATGAAGAGCTGATATGCAAATGCTTAACATCTCTTGTCCCTCCTAACCTGCTGTCCCAGGTGCTGGCTTGATTTAAAATCAAAGTCCTTTTCATCCCGGTGTCTTGTATCATCTCTCCATTTTTTTCCCCAAAGAATCAGCCCTCAACTTTCTTTCTACCCCTCCTGGCCCACCCGCTCCCTCTCTCTCCTCCTTTCTCTCTCAACCAGTTAGCTCATGGGTATGTGACAAGAAAATTGCTCTGAATCTGATTAACCCTGTTGGTAATACCTGATGGGCTGAAGTACTGTTACCCCTTTCCCTTTCATCCTTGACCAGGATTGAGGTAATCTATGTTAAAAGTTCAGTGATCATAGCCTGCCAAGCTACCAACGGGCAAATGAAGAAGGTAAGTTGAAATGCAGTCATGGAAATCTGCAATGGGAGATGGAGCCAGACTCGGGTAGCTGGGACTGGGCCAGGGCTGCATCTTGACCAGAGGTTCCAATGGCAGAGTACTGCCAGTGAGCAGGAGGGGCCTGACAATAGAGGTGGTGGCCAAGGAAGAAGATGATGAGGGAAAGTTGTCTTAAAAAGTCTTTTTAGTACAATTTAGAAGATGTAAACAAACAAACAAAAATATGAAAGAGAACAGAATGAAAACTTGCAGACGTTGGAACTACAACTCTCGTAGTTGTACCATGCCAGAGAATCACCAGCACTTTTCAGTTCCTGAAAAAATATCAGGGCAACAACAGAATGTTGGCATTAGCTTGGGAAAGAAAAACTCCAATGTGAGAGAAGCACAAGATATCCATTTACAGCTGAGAAATAAACTTTCTAACTCAAGTGCTGGCTAGATATGTTGGAAAAAAAAAAAAAAAAAAGAACAACTTTCATTGTAGCTAACCGAATAACCGGCTCAGAACCAGGGAAGTTAGTGAATCTGTCTGGCATGGACTCCAATGATGATAACAACTCTAGTGATGTATTCCTCTTCTGGAAGCTGACATTCCAGGATGAGGAGAATCATTCCGAATAGAAAAGCAATATTTGCTGCTCTTCAAGACACACTTGGATTTAATTTTGCACCTACTAGTTCAAGGGAAGATAAATTTACTGATGTCTTACCTAGAACTGTATCTATATGCTTCAGTTTAAAAAGTTTAAACAATCTATGTAATTGTGCTACACTGAATGGCTTTGACATCAATCATTTGGTAGAGAAATCTTTTGAATTGAAAGAATTAGATTTCGAGACCTGCTAGTAAACATAATATGCCTGAAAATGAGGAACAGAATATCTGTCAGTGGAACAAGAAGCAAAACTTATGACCAAAGCTGATGCACCCAGAGATGCTTACTAAAACAGATCATTCAGTCTAAATCTGAAAAAATAACATTAAACATAGGAATAAAAAGAGAACAGAAAGGCTAATAGAGCAAGAAAATTGAAGCCTATATCAAGGCATAAAGGGAGCAAAATTAAAAATTTTAAAAAACTATTTGTGAAAAATTGCATAATTCTTTTAGTTTTAGCAATGCTTACAATTTCAATCCGACAGTGGGTATTAATCTTCCTCCTTTCTGAACAAATAAAATGGGCAAAGATTCTATAAAGGAGAGGAAAGGAACAATAAGTCTGAAATAAGCATCCAGGAATCAAGTGGTTCTGAGGAACTCTATTTGTCACCTAAGAACACTTGCAAGTACAGTCATGTGTCACTTAATGACAGGGATGTGTTCTGAGAAATGTGTCATTAGACAATTTTGTTGTTGTGTGGACATCACATAGTGTACTCACACAAACTTAGAAGGTAACGCCTGTTGCACATCTAGGGTATACGGTACAGCCTGTTGCTGCTAGGCTACAAACCTGTACAACAGGTTACTATCCTGAATACTATAGCAACTGTAACACAGTAGGAAGTATTTGTGCATCTAACAATATCTAAACACCCTGCGTAGTGGTGGGCGCCTGTAGTCCCAGCTACTCGGGAGACTGAGGCAGGAGAATGGCGTGAATCTGGGAGGCGGAGCTTGCAGTAAGCCGAGATTGCGCCACTGCACTCCAACCTGGGTAACAGAGCCAGACTCTGTTTCAAAAAAAAATCTAAACATAGAAAAGGTACAGTGAAAATACATTATGAAAGATAAAACATAGTACACCTGTATAGAATATAGCCATGAATGGAGCTTGCAAGACTGGAAGTTGCTCTGGGTGAGTCAGCGAGGGAGTGGTAAGTGAATGTGAAGACCTAGGAAATTGCTGTGCATTGCTGTACACTTCATAAACACTGTGTGCTTAGCCTATGCTTAATTTATTAAACATCCATTTCTTCAATAATCAACTGACCTTACCTTACCATAACTGTTTTACTTAATAAACTTTAACTTTTTTTTTTTTTAACTTGTTGACTCTTCTGTAATAACACAGCTTAAAATAGAAGCACAATGTATACCTATGTTATATATGTATCCTTTTTAAGGTTATTTTTATTTTTAATTAATTACTTAATTTTTTTTGAAATGGAGTCTCACTCTATCACCCAGGCTGGAGTGCAGTGGTGAGATTTCCACTCACTGCAGCCTCTGCCTCCCAGGTTCAAGTGATTCTCCTGCCTCAGCCTCCTGAATGGCTGGCAATACAGGTGCATGCCACCACGCCCAGCTAATTTTTTATATTTTCAGTAGAGATGGGGTTTCACCCTGTTAGTCAGGATGGTCTCGATCTCCTGGCCTCGTGATCCTCTCACCTCTGCCTCTCAAAGTGCTGGGATTAGAGGCGTGAGCCGCCGCACCCAGCCTTACTTTATATTTTATTTTTTTATTTTTTAACTTAAACTTTTTGTTACAAACCAAACACAAACACACACATTAGCCTAGGCCTATACAGGGTCAGGATCATCAGTATCACTGCCTTCCACCTCCATATCTTGTCCCACTGGAAGGTCTTCAGAGGAAATAGAAGGCAGGGGAGCTGTCAGCTCCTGTGATAACAATACCTTCTTCTGGATACCTCCTAAAGGGCCTGCCTTAAGGTGTTTTACAGTTTTTTGTTTGTTTTTTGTAAGTAGAAGGAGTATACTCGAAAATAATTATAAAAATACAGTAAATACATTAAAAAGTAGCATGCCATTTATCACCATCATCAAGTATTAGGTACTGTGCATAATCATAGGACTTTTACAGGACTGGCAATGCAGCAGGTTCATTTCCACCAGCATCACCACAACACCTGAGTAATGTGTTGTGCTATGATGTTACAATGGCTACAGAGGTCTAATCACTGACATTTTTTGGCTCCATTATAATCTTAGGGGACTATCATCATATAGGTGGTTGATGAAAAAACATCATTTTATGTGGTGCATGACTGTACATTTAAATTCTCTCCAGCAGAGCCGAGAGGAGCCCAACCACTGGACCTCCGTTTAGAAGAGAGCAAAGGACATCCATGAAAGAGAGATGGAAGGTGTCCGAACAACACAAACTGCTATAGTACACCTCCTGAAACTCACCAGTCACCTCCTCATATCCTAGAGGACATCAACAATGCCAACACGTCTACTGCAGTGAAAATCAGAAAACTTTTATTCTCCAAAACTGAATAAAAAACTGAATAAAGAAATCTCAGCAGTGTCTCTCCCTAAGAGCAGGTGTATAACCAGTGTGAACTATAAGGAACACGCACTAGCACAGCGACAGAGAATAGGACACCCTTTCTATACATTTGTTTCCTGAATTCTGTTTTCAAGCAGAAAAAGACTCTAGACACCGTTCTTAAAAAATGTATTAAGCAAATACAATGAAGCTTTTGTTGGATGCCACTGAAATTCATCCTACACTCCTCTCAATTTTTCAAAGAGAGATTCTATTCGAGTCCAAAAATGGGTCATATTAATGCCATAGACTATTCTGTTGACAGGATTCTATAGATCATGAGCAGTTTTCAAAACTGTACTTAAAATGTGATGATGTTTTATCTTAAACCTTTAATAAATTTTGATTTAATTTTCTTCCAATATACATAGCTGTCTTAAGCACTGTACTAGATTTTTTATAATGCTTAAACCCCTTAATTTTAGAAAAAAAATGTATTATTAAATCACTGCTTTGGAAAGTAATAATAATTATTAAAATTAAGTGTTTTAATTATAATCTTTTGACATCTTTATTTTTCCCTTAAGTGGAAGACACTACAGTGAATGATTTATGAAGACAGGGTAAGAAGCTTTTGAAACTCCTTATTAGAATATTTGAAGAAAGAAAACCCTTTACACTTACAATAGAGTATAACCTGTGTTTTTGTGTATTCCTCATATCACTGTTGTATTTAATTTCTCAGATAAAATGTATATGATATTGCATTCGTCTCTTTGGGCTACCATAACTGAATACTATGGACTGGGTGGCTTAAACAACAGAAATTTATTTTCTCAAAAATCAGAGGCAACAGAATCCAAGATGAAGATGCTAGATGATTCGGTTTGCAGGCAGTGGCTGCCTTCTGTCTGTGTCCTCACTGTCTTTCTTCAGTGCGTGACCACACTCAGCCTATGGGCAGACACTAGGTAATGACAGGCTCTGAACTTAAGAATGTAAGCGTGCATTGTTCAAAGTGGAGTCTCAGTAAAAATCCCAAATTACTACATAAAGGACCTTCCGGATAGTTTACTCCATTAAAAATGTAGACTATGAAATACATGAATATTTATAAAAATTTAGAATATTAAATACATGAATATAAAGTGTTTGATCAGCCAATAACCTAGAGTTCATTCAGTTCAAAAGATTTGGGGCCTACACTTGTGTGTATCTCATCACATTTTTGAAGCAAATGTAGTTTATCCATTTCTAAAGATCAACACAGTTTTGCGAAATATTTTTTTCTCAGTCAAGAGATGATGCTTCACTGTGTGAGAAACGTTCCCTCCCGCACTGTGCCCCCTGCCCACAGCTCTCACTCAGCTCTACCTCTCCACTTGGGGCTTCCGGTCCTCTCCAGTTGCCTCACCTCCGAATTCCATGTTCTCTTCTGCTTAACTTGGATGCAAATTCCCTCCCTTAGACCATCTGATAAACTTTTGCTGCTGTTGTTTTATTACCTAATATATAAGTGTATTCTCTTCGGCTTAAGTGTTCTCTGTTGCTTAACTTGGATGCAAATTCCCTCCTTTAGACCATCTGATAAACTTTTGCTGTTGTTGTTTTATTATCTGATATATAAGTATATTCTCATCTAAAGAATCAAATAATGCATAATATAACAATGAAAACTTGAAAATCCTCTCTCATTCCTTTTTCTTAGATGGGTGGACAGTTTGGTAGGTCTCTCAAGCATTACAAAATGCATGTTTCATTTTGTTTCTTGGGGCTCATTTTTATACGAGAAGATCATAAATATATGTGCATTTGTATATGTGTGTGCATATATAAATCTATAAATATATGCAGAGAGAAGAGTGAGGGTGAGTAGGAGAGTGTGACATCTTTTTGTTGTTGCTGTTCAACAACATATCTTGCAAATGTTTCCAACACCTTACCTACAGGCCTCTGTTATTCTCATCATAACTGCATAATGTCCCGCAGTAAGTATGCACTCTGCTTTCTGTAGCCACTCTGGTGGATAGTAATTTATTTATTTCTATTATAAGCAACCTGGCAATAACTAGCTTTTTAAATAAATTGCTGTGCCCTCATTTACATTTTTGTAAAATACATTCCTAGATTTATACATATTATATAATTATATATATTACATATGATATAATTATAATACTGCATTCTGATTAAACAAAAGAGTTAACACTCCCACGGAGAGTAGTATAGACACAGTTCCCCAAGTCCACTCGGCACCTCACATGATTGCCTTTCTCACCGTCTCCACATGGTACATAAGATATGGGACCCTACTGCATATGCTGCGTGTCTCTGTTCACTGCTAAAGATGAGCACCTGGCATGATTTAGTGGGCATTCTAATATCTATTTTCATGATGACTCTGCTTGTAATCTTGGCTCATTTACTATTAGGTTGCTTTTCACTTTCATTGACTTTCAGAAGAAATTTAAGGTCTGATTTGCTTCTCATATGGTTTGACCAAATATTATTTCATTTACTGGTACAGGCAGGACATCCAAGGAGGAAAACCTTGGCCTTGAGACTGGTGCAGTCAGGAGACGTTCATCTCTGCCTCTTTCCAGTTGTATAACTAGGTGATGCGTGCGCATGCACACACACACACACACACACACTCATACTAATGATCTCTTGGTATAAAATAAGCCCCAAGAAACGTGTTTGTAAATGCCTGCAAGGGACACCAAAACATTCACACTTCTACAGAGAGGAATGAAGGGCTTTCTAAGCATTTTTTGGTTGAATTTCTGCCTGAGCATTTGGGTCCAGACATAATTGTCACAATCTCTGTTCTTAAGGACTTACAAAGTGATTGAAGAAAAAAAAAACAACAGACTGGTATATATTAATAATAGAAAACAGTGCAAAGCAGCATAAAGTTAACCCCTAATGTGTAGATGTTAGACTCAAATAAATGCTATGACAATTAATGAAATCATTAATGGAATAATATCTTGAAACTAATGATAGTTAATTAATCTTATGAATAATTGTCAAAATTCTTGTCAGTGAATATTATAGATTTAACAAAATAAAGTTTTCAAATGGCCACAAGAACAAATGCCAGTGGAAAAGCTTAGGTGGGTATTTCTATACTTAGACATAGGTAAGATAAACTGATCTTAGAAGATACTTAGAATTCAGAAATGAATTAGACTATTTTATAGTTGTTGAAACCTAATCCATATGCATAAATCACTCAAAAGAAAAAACAATAATTTTTCTTGCATTGATACTAGATCTGCATTTAATCAGAAACTGAAAGTTCTGTAATTTCCAAGTCAAATAACTTCTAAAGAAGGCCAGGAAGTAGAATTGAATGTGATCTTCTCTTGCAAACTGAGATATAAGTGGCAGATGGAAAGAGGGATATTGAAAAGCACACACACTCATGTGAAGAAATCTCACATTAGAGTTTTGCAGGTAGGTAACATTTTGCCCCTGATACACAACTCAGAGAAGAAGGAAAAAAAAAAAGAAAGAAGAAAGGAAAGAAAAAAGAAATAGGCAAGTTAGTTAATTTTCAAAAGAATAGATTCTAAACATGATGGGAATTATTAAATTTAGTGAAAAGAAGGTATGGTACAATATTTTAAAACATCCTAGAAACAGAAAGAATTAAAAGAAGATAAAACTGAAATATTACAAGTTGAAAGAGTGGGCAAAAATGATGGTGGATCTCTGGATAGTGTAGTAACATCTCAAGTATTATCAATTATTCTGTAACAAAAACTATTTTTAAAAATCTTAAACTTTTATGTGAAGCTTGCTGCATAAGTGCTTCTGTGAATGGTTTTTATTCATCTATGTGATACAAAGACATTTTTTCATGAATCCTTTTATTATTTTTCTGCACAATTTTCTCTCTTTAGTTCTGACTTTCTTCTACCTCAAGAGAAAAAAATATACTTCTCCCATCTTTGGTTTACATGCATATTCTCTCTCTCTCTTTCTGTGTGTGTGTGTGTGTCCTTGAATGAAGTGGTTATTTGTTCTTTGAAAACACGTTACTATAAGACAGTTTAAAATTTATTATCAAAATATGGCATGTGACCACTGTACTCTATTGGACATATTTTTGGCATCAGTAAACATGTCATACAATATTTCAGGATGATTGTGATATAAAGTTTCTGACAACAAAGTTTATAAATAGAATGGGTTCTCTCTGTTAACCGAAATCACATCTCAACAACACAGTTTTCAGTAAAGTTAGATAAATATGCAAATAAAGCAAGTTATCTGTTCAGGCCTTCATTCCTTTTGTTCTTTCTCACAAAAGATGAATCTGCATTTTATAAAATTGCTTTCAGCTGCAAGTGCCAGAAGACCCAGTTATAAGAATGGCTATTACAAGAGTTCATTAACTCATGTATCTAGAAACCTAGAAGTAGGCGGTTCTAGGGTTGATGAATTTAGGGGCCAATTGCTTCTAGTTCCTCTGCTATGCAAGCATTTTGGGCCATGTGGTCCTCAAGGACCCCAAAGTGCAGCAGTTCCCAGCACACACACAATAGTGCCAGGGAAGAGCATGCCTTTTGGGCAACTTTTTATTGAAAGAGAAAATCTATCTTAGAAACACATCAATGGATTTCTCACGTCGCTAGATCAGGATGTGTTACTCAAAGACCTAAATAACTTCCTGGCCAGAGGAATGGATTAAGTCAATTCCAGTCATTTCCATGTATGTTTTTTATGAAAGTCAAATGATGTCCCAGCACTTTGGGAGGCCGAGACGGGCGGATCACGAGGTCAGGAGATCGAGACCATCCTGGCTAATACGGTGAAACCCCGTCTCTACTAAAAATACAAAAACTAGCCGGGCGAGGTGGCGGGCGCCTGTAGTCCCAGCTGCTTGGGAGGCTGAGGCAGGAGAATGGCGGAAACCCAGGAGGCGGAGCTTGCAGTGAGCTGAGATCTGGCCACTGCACTCCAGTCCGGGCGACAGAGCGAGACTCCTCCTCAAAAAAAAAAAAAAAAAAAAAAAAAAAAAAAAGAAAGTCAAATGATGATGAAATGAGGTTTTTTTTGGAGGGGGGTAGGTGGCATTGGCAGTGGGTTAGCAAGGACCCCTATTGAGTAAACAGAAAACATCTTTTATGGCAGATTATTTATGCTTCCGTCATTAAATCCCAATCTATTGTTTCTTTCCACTCTGGAACATATAATTATGACTCTCTAATTTAATTAATAGTATATATCATAGGACACAGAGACACACATTGTATCTGGGACTGGAGGGCCATGAAAGCATTTTCCAGAGAAATTCACTAAACATTCTTACATATCAAGGAGCAGCTTGTGCCTAGAGCAGCCAGCCATGAATCTGCGACTGACCCTGAAGACTAATTATCTGACAGACCCCAGGAAAGTCACCTACTTCCTGCTGAGTGAACGTGGTGAATCAAATGCTTCTTTAACACTCTTAAAAGCAAATAAGAAGGTTTTTTCATTAAATATCTAGGCCTAAAGCCAAGCCTTGCATAGTCTTTCTGCCCTAAGTATATGTAAATATGAAATAATCTCATAGATAATAAAACCCAAAGATTTCCATCCTTGAAAAGGCCCCGTGTCAGGGAGGAGGGCCTGAGACTTCTTTGGACTGCACCTCCTCCTGCACACAGGGCAGAAACTTGACGGGGAAACCCTCCCCAGAAATGCTTGCTGTGAAACAATATTCCAGGGACCCATTTCTGTTGAATCCTGCTATTGTTAAGGCAAGGCCTGAGTGGTCTCCATGAATGGCTCCACCTAACCCCGAGTCTACAAATACCGAGTCTCTGATGTCACAGAAAAAGTCCAGGATTCAGGCCAAAGCCTCTGGGACCTCGACCGTCAGGGCTTCTGGGCTGCAGACACTCTGGGGACTGGTCATTAGGTTTGCCAGTTTTTGTCCTGACAGTCCATCACTGTGTTCAGTGGGGTGCTATGCTGCGTCCACTCCTCTGTGGCACCCTTGGCCTTTCTCTGGCAGTTGTGCCTTTATTTTCCTAGCTTTGCCTTGAGGACATCAGATTCATAACCATTATCTAGGTGTGTGGGGTATCACACCACAGTGCTTCTTCCTCTTGCGGAAAAAATATTCTCTTCCTCTGGGGCGTGGAGTTAAAGGGAAACTGCAGCAGTTCCTGGATCCCGTGTCTCCCTTGGAAGGGCATCAGCTGTGGTGGCTCTTTCCTCCTGCACTGAGCGGGTGTGCACCTCCCGCCAGCCTGCCTGCTCCGCTGCTGGGTGTCCTCTCTGCACCCTTGCTGAAGGAGCCTGTGTCCTGGCTTGCCTGCCTGTTTTCTCTCTGTGTGGTCCGTTTAGCAGAGCAAGCTCTGCTCTTGTCTTTTTCTGTCTATTTGTTGTTTGGGGGTGAGGTAGGGTGTGGAGGGTGTATGACTGCATGGATTAAAAAATTGAATTCTGGTGAGTAGCAAGCCCAGCTGAAGGCGGTGCCAAAGCCGCAATGACTTACATATATTACAGTTGATTCTCAGTCTTCGCGATAATTACGTTCTACAAAGGGGCCAAGAATACTAAAGCACTCACTGTCCCTAGGGGAAGTACAGGCTTAGATTCCTGTGAGCCTCTTATCTACATTTTCATCAGCTGGTCAGTACATGACCTTGCTTCATGTGTGTCTCTGTTCGAAGACACTTTGGTTACTGTATATTGTTGCTTCATTAACACTGAACTCCTGCCATCAGCGTTGTGACTCATGTCTAAACAAAGGTTATCTATCCCAGGCATTTTCTCCGTAGGGGACATCCCAGACCACTGTTGCTTAGGGACACCAGAAGGCACATCAGCCCTAGGCTCACAGGGCATTGAAACAGTGAAATCATGAATAAAAAGAGAAAAAGTATGAACTTCACGGCACTACCTGGGCCATGGAAAGGACGCATGTTTGCAGTGTGAGCTGATGAGGAAAAGGTAGCTCACCTGTCTCCACCTCAACAGGGAACATGGGGATGAGGGACTCCCATTTTCCACAGCTCTGTGAATGGCAGAGTGGCATCGTGAAAATGCCACAGGTATGAATTTAGGAGTTACAATAAATATTAGCAAGTAGGTGAATTTGAAAACATCAAATCCATGACTAATTAGGATAAACTGCATATCAATACATCTCCTCCCCCAACACTGTCCCCCCTGTCTCCATTAATATCCAAATCCAGAAAGAAAAAGGAAGAGAGGAATTTTATCTTCCTGCATTGCTTTATTTTGAAAGCTTAGAAATGTAAGGAAATTTTAACAAATAATACAGTAAACACCACTATGCTTTTTACCAGAATTCACTAGGTGTTAACATTTGCTGCATTTGCAAACTCTGTCTCCGTCTACCTATCTCTACACCATGACATTTCACCCTTCAAGTCAGCATGCATCTTCTAAAGGTAAGGCTATCCTCTTACGGACCACAATACCATGATTGTGTCTGAATATAGCAAAAGTTTTATTGTGTCATGTAAAAAATATGCACAAAATGTTAAAATTAAAAATACATGTTACAGTCTTTTAAATTACATGTTTATTTTAGAACCCAATCAAGGCTTACACACTAAATATTCTTGTCATATTTACTTAGTTTCTTTAGGTGAAGAACAATCCCTTCACATTGATTGACTGATTTAGTTAGTTAATTGATGGTGGAGTTAGTGAGCTAGTAACATTGTTTTTCACGAAATCAACTGTTATGAAGAGTGCAAGTCAGTTGACTTGTAGATCACTCCACATTCTGGGTTTATTTTTATATAGTTTACTCAGGATGGTTTTAAATTAATCAACTTTAATCAGAGGATATTAATATTAAAAATCAATGTTGAATATTTCTTATTGGATCACGTCAAAAGGTGTATCATGTCAGCTTTTTCTGCCATGGATGATGCTAAGTTTAATCATTTGGTTAAGATGGTGATAGCAAAGTGAGAGAGAGATAGCATTATTTAGCCTCCTAAAACCCCACTATTTTATAGCGAATGTCCTTCTTCTTCTGAGACCTTCTTCTATTGAATGCTTCTGCTCTTTTTTGTCTTTAACAACTGCTTCTTATTTCTTTATCTCTACCCGGCACATACATTGATCTTCTTAGGTGTTTCCATGTCTAAAAATATCAAGAATAAAATTCTCCAGGTCTGCAACTGCCGCCCACCATGTTCCTTTTAAACATACCTCTCTTGAATAACTGATCTACATACTGCCTTCAATGGCTCACCACTAATTCACTCATTAATCAATAAAATTTAGATTTAACCATTATTATCCCACTGAAATGGTACTTCCTAACGTCTGCAAAGGTGTGCCAAATGGAAATCCTTCCTTGTTTATTTCATTCATTGTTTCTGTCATATTTAAAGTTGTTTGCCACACCCTCATTCTTAACTCTGTCTCCTCTCTCGACTTTCAGTGCACCATTATCTTTTATTTATTTCTCTAACAACCTCTCTGACTTTCATTGTTAGCCCTCTTGAGAGATATTTCTCTGTCTGCTCCTAAATATTGATCTTCCCCAAATTTCAGCTCCTATTCCTCAATTGTGTTAAACATATAACTTTGTATTAATGTCCACAGTTTCCATGACAACATGAGTTCTAATGATTTATACCTCTACACATTAGCACTGACTTGTTTCTTAAAGTCGGGTGCCACATTCCAGAAGTTATGTAAACAACCGATTGTCCTATAGCTGCTTCAAACTTACATTTTTATGTTTATATCCTGTTTATAACTTTATATTATTTTAATAATATAACTTTATATTATTTTACATTATTTTGTGAGAGTTTTCTAGAGGGAATTTTCCCATTCTTTTGTTCAGTCTTTCTGAACAAAAATTTTAAAATATATTTTGAAATGTAAAATATTATAATATGCTATGTTTTATGTAGCATCCACAAAGTGTCAGACCGTGTGTTAGTTGTTGCTAATACAATGGTTCCACAGAGTGCCTTAGAGTCCCTGCTTACAGCAGTTTATAGTGTAGTGAATGAATGCTAATGACCCATGCTGAGGTTTATCAGAGAAGTAGAATCCCTACTGATGTGGATACAGACATATATTTATAATGGCTTTATATGTGTGTGTATAAGCATATACACATATATGTGTAGTGGTTCTGTGTCTCTGATGAATATACATTACATATGCATGTGTGTATGTGCATGTCTGTGTGTACACACACATACACACATACACATACATGCATGCATATAAATATATGTATATATAGAGAGAGATCCATGTCTATCTATGAAGTGACTTGTTGTACATACTTTGCCTTTTGGGATTGTGAGGGCTGATCAAGCAGCATCTTCTAGGCTGCTGTCTTCAAGTCTGATGATGGAGCTTGATGTCCACAGGGCAGACAGCTGGGAGAGGAGGAGGGATACAAAGATGTAGAGTGAGAGGAGAAAAAGAACAACCTGGGCCTTGCAAGCATAGACTGGAGCCCAAGGAGATAAAATTAATGCAAGTTCTTGTTTCCGTGACTTCAGTGGTATGGGTGTTCTGCAGTAACTGAGACTACACACACAACTGTCCCAAGGGTTGGAAGAAGCTACAAGAGGAGCCAGGGAAGGAAGGAGCTGTTGCAAGCCTGGTTGCTGGCTCATGTCAACAAGGTGAGCCAGCAGATGGGTGACAGCATGCTTCCGTGAGAATACAGAGGCTGTTTTATTGAGGACCGCGGTGGTGGTGGTGGAGAATGAACAGACACAAGAGACAAAGACAAACAGAGAACATGGCGGCCACGCCTAGAGCCTCCGCCTCACTGTATTTATACTCCATAAACTCCACGTCAGCAAAAATAACACAATGCAAAACAAATTTTCTGTACCCAGATGTAACCTTCTGCTTAGTTCCTTGTCTCTAAGCTCTTTCTTATTTGTCTGCCTTTTTGGCGCCTACTAGAGTTCATTAAAAGTTCAACTAGAGATAGTGTCCTTGACTACTGGAGTTCATTAAAAGTGCAACTAGCTAGAGATACTGTCCTTGAGCCTTATCTATTCTCAGCATATTGTTTTTAATGGCCCCTGCATTTCCCCCTTTTTGTTTTGCCTCAATCCTAGAAAGGTAGCCCATACTTGTTCCTGTGTTTTCCTTTGTTTTTGAATACGATGGAGGGAGCCGATGCTTAGCCGGATCACCATGAGAAGTAGACCCAATCCGAGCACCCAAAGCAATATACTTCCAGAGATGGTATAAATCCATGTTTTCATCTAGGTCCATGGGTCAAGGGCAGCAAAGCATTGACTCAGCTCCTGCAGGGTAGCTGCTCCAGACAATACACGTAGTTGTTGTTGAAATGCTTTGGAAATATTTCGAGTGAGTTCTTGGATCTCCAAACTAATATTTTTATGGCCTATTAATAATCTTTGGATTTCGGTCCAATTCTGAGAAACATTAAAAGGCACACGTGTTACGCAAAATTGAGTGGAGTTCCAATCACATTGTAATGTTATCCACGTACTGAGGACAGTGAGCTTATCTCCAAGTCACGTTAAGGCTTGCTCCACATTGTCCAATCTTTCAGCAAGTTGAGAGTCAATGTTCTGTTGTTGAAGCCACAACCGGTGAGATTGCTCGTGCCATTGCTGCACAAATTCAGCATTTTGTATGCTTTGATGTAGAGCGAGCCCTGCCACGGCTGCAGTGGAGGCAATGGCAACAAGGCCCATCACCGAGGCAATTATAAGTCCAAGGGCACGACGGGTCCGCTGGAGGGAAGTCCAAATATAAGTCTCAAGAGGTGATGCCCCCCACGGTCGCGTAAGGTTGACAGGTAGCCAAATTTCCTTACGAGCCCTGAGGATATAAATATCCCCCGTAAAACTGCGCCACCAGGAATGATTGAGGCAAGACAAAAATGTATACGTATCTTTACAATTAACAATCCCCATATCATTATCCCACGTTAAGGTTCCCGCTAATAATAGGTAAGGCTTTCGGACACAAGCAATAATATATCGGGAGGTATTCTGACGTAAGTGAATATGATAGGAGCTCTTCAGGTTAGAAAGATGAAGGGACATATTTCCCACAAAAGTACTAATAGCATCACCTGCAGCTAATAACTTCCAAAGATGACTCTGTACTTGTAAAGAGTGTTTAAGATGAGGCATAGGTGGCGACAAGCCTCCTTCATGCCATACCAAGGTCTCATTACCATCAGCGGCAATACTTTTATTTATCCGGTGCCATTTCAAAGGTATGTGACTAAATTTTGTTTGAAAATCACTGTGCACACTCCAATCAGTTACTTTCAGCCCATTGTACTCTATTAAAATCCGGGGCTTAGTTCCCCGACAGTGCTGCCACTCCAGCACCTCAATATTAGGGGAAACCTCTGGGATAGGACAAAAAGGTAAGGAACTAGGAATAGTCTCATTACTATATACAGTATGGTTATACTGAAAGCTTCTAGTTACAATAATAACAGTGTTAGCAGCCACATAGCTATGATTATAGCAAACAGCCCAAGGTTCATGAAATTTCTGGAGACAATGAGGACTATTTCCCATGCAAATCGGAAGTCCTTCCACTCCAAATTGATATGTGCTGTTTATTATTCCCGTTTCCCGTTCTATATTGTCCTTGTCCATATAGGGGGACGGCATCTAAGTAGTGTCATTGGTGAAAACCTTAATTTCCACCTCCCCCCCAGGCGACTCCCTGATACAAGGGTGGAAAGGGAATATAAGTCCAATATTCATACAAAGCCTCACTAAGGGAAATAAGTCCCCCGCCGTGGCACATCCAACAAAAGAAGAGGTGCATGCTGAGTCCAGTTTTCTTTTCAACAGGGTTTCAATTGCTTTGTAGGAAACCACTCAGGTCCGCTCTCTGTAAGGACAAAAGCATAGCCCCGTCCCTGTTTTAGAACCTGCCCTTGAGCATACTTACCTTCTTTATTAGGATACCAAACCTTTAAATTGTCGGCGGGGATTATCACCGAGGAAGGTGAGGAAAGATGAGTTACGGCAGCAGAGTCCTGCAACTGTCTCCATTGATTCAAAAAATTTAAGGTAAACAAAACCTTCAGAATCTGATTTCTGGGGGACTCATTTCCCCCTTTTTGTTTCTGCAGTTGAGTTTTTAAGGTTAAATTTGCACGCTCAATGATGGCTTGACCTTGGCTGTTGCCCAGGATACTGGTGAGATGTCGAATATTGTACTGTTGTAAGAAAATTTGTAATTTACGAGAGACATAGGCAGGGGCATTATCAGTTTTAAGTATAAGAGGAATGCCCACGATGGCAAAACAAGCTAAGAGATGAGTAATAACAGAGTCAGCTTTTTTAGATGGCAAAGGAGTTGCCCATTGAAAATGAAAGTATCAATGGTATGATGAACATATTTTAATCGTCCAAAAGGAGGGACATGTGTGACGTCCATTTGCCAAATCTGATTAACTTGAGTATCTTGCGGATTAACCCCAGGATGGAAAGATGGAATGCTTAAAGGAGCACAAGAAGGACAAGTTCGAATAAGAGAATGAGCTTGTTTACAAGTTAAATGAAACCGCCGTTGAAGACCAGAACTATTAGTGTGATGTACAGCATGTTCTTGTTCTGCAGCCTGCAGGTGGCCGATTAAAAGTGCATCAATCTGAGCATTACCATGAACTAATGGTCCAGGAAGTTGAGAATGAGAACAAAGATTAGTGATGAATAAAGGAGCTCGACGTTGACTCAAAGCAGAAGACAACAAAGAAAAGAGTTTTTGAAGAGAAGAAGTAGTACAAAGAGGTAGAGTGGCCTGAGAAATATAAGAAGTAACATAAATGGCGTATTGAGAATCACTAACAATGTTACAACTGGTGGAAGGGAAATCAAGTAAAACCATGAGAATAGCAAACAGTTCTCCCTGTTGCACCTAGGGATAAGGATAAACTGTAACTCGAGATTGATGAACACTCCAATATCCAGCTTTACCATTACTACTAGCATCAGTAAAAAATGTAGGACCTTGAACTGGAAATATAGATATTGGTGAGAAGGGCAATACAGAATGCTGCCTAAAGAATGAAAAAATCGGAGACTTAGGATATTGGGTAGAAAATTGTCCGACAAATGAAGCGCAAGCAACTTGCCAAGAATCAGAAGTGGAAAGAAGATAAGTAATCTGACTATGAGTAAATTGAGAAATAATAAAGGAAGGCTCTCCTCCCCAGAGTTGTCGACAGTGATGTCGTCCTTTGATGATTAATTCAGCTAAATTATCAACATAAGTAGTCAAGCGTTTAGATGTTTTGTTGGACAAAAAGATCCATTTTAATGGCCGATTTGTTTGATGAATCATTCCTGTGGGAGAATGTAAAGTGTGAAATAAACACAAAGAAAGGGGAACATCAGGAAGGATATAATGTAAATGGGCTTTTTGAAGCTGTTCTTCTACCAGTTGGAGTTCCTGTAAAGCCAAAGGAGTTAAATGACGTGGGCTGTCCAAGTGACTGTCTCCTTCTAGAATAGAAAAAAGATGTTGTAATTGATACGTTGGTATTCCTAACACAGGACGCATCCAATTAATGTCTCCTAAAAGCTTTTGAAAGTCATTTAATGTTTTTAAATGATCACATCGAATTTGAATCTTTTGGGGTCGAATATTTTGTGCTCCCAAGGTATAACCTAAATATTGAATAGGAAAATCCACTTGAATTTTTTCTGGGGCTATATTAAGTGAGTATAAAGAAAGCTGAGTTTGCAACGATGCGAAAGCATCTTGCTGCTTTTCTTTAGTAGGTGCAGCAAGAAGAATGTCATCCATATTATGATATAAAAGAGCAGAAGGATGACGCTTTCGAACAGGATCCAGGGCCCAATGGACATATTCATGACACAAGGTAGAGCTCTTTAACATACCTTGAGGTAAAACCTTCCACTGATATCGAGAAAGTGGCTGAGAATTATTAAAAACAGGGACAGAGAAGGCAAAACGCTCACAATCCTTTTGATGTAAAGGAATAGAGAAAAAACAATCCTTTAAATCAATAACCATGAGCAACCAATCTTGAGGAATCATAGAAGGATTAGGAAGGCCAGGTTGTAAAGATCCCATAGGTTGAATACATGCATTAATAGCACGAAGATCTGATAACAGTCTCCATTTACCGCTTTTTTTCTTTATCACAAAGACAGGGGAATTCCATGGAGAGGTACTAGGTTCTATATGACCTAAGGATAATTGTTCTTGAACTAAGTTTTCCAATGCCTCAAGCTTTTCACATGTTAAAGGCCACTGTTCAACCCATACAGGAACATTAGTTTTCCAAATCAAGGGAAGGGCTTGAGGCTGCTGAACAGTGGCTACATGTTTAAAGATTTTTCAAGGGGATTGTAGCCCATGCGGAACATCATATTCTTGGCAGAATTAGAGACATGAGGAATAGAAACAAAAGCTCCAAATTGCTGCAATAAATCTCGCTCCCATAAGTTTAGGGCAATAGGAAAAATATAAAACTGGACTTGGGCCATTTGACCATCTGGCCCTCGACAACTCAAGGATTGAGAACTTTGATACACCTCAGAGGTGGAACCTAATCCGGTAAGAGAAACAGCAACAGGCTGTTTAGGCCACTGTAAAGGCCATTGGTCGGAGGCAATAATGGAAACATCAGCTCCAGTGTCGATCAGGCCCTGAAAATTTTTTTCCTCTACTTCGAGGGGAAATAAGGGTTTTTGTTGAGTTACTAAAGTTTCCCAAAAAATATGTTTACCCGTGCTTCCAAAACCTCCGGTTCTTTCTTGCTTCCGTGAAGGAGACTGAAAATAGGGTAATAAAAGGAGTTGTGCAATACGCTGCCCCTCTTTCAAGGATATGGGTTTATGAGCCTGTGCCATAATTTGAATTTCCCCTTTATAATCAGAATCTATAACACCCAAATGAACTTGTAAACCCTGTAGAATACTACTACTGCGTCCTATAAGCAATCCAACAGTATGTGGAGGTAATGGCCCAAAAACACCTGTAGCCAATTTAACAACTCCCATTTCCGAGGTGAGTTTGACAGCCTGCAAAATCGCCACATCAGCAGCGGTGCTACCAGAAGTAGCAGAGAAAATCTGAGCTACTGAAAATTGGGGGTTAACATTGATTGACTGGCTTGCTGATGCTGGACCCCCGAGCTGACTGGAAATTGCAAATGAAGAGGGCTTGTATTGTTGTTGGGACCCTAAGCTGAAGGGCCCCTTTGCAAGTTTCCCAATCCGGAGGTAAAAGATTACCATCTTTGTCCACCTTAGAGTGACATTCATTAGTCCAGTGTCGCCCTTTGCCGCAGCGATGACAGGGCTCAGTGGGAAGCTTTTTAGATCCTACTCTTGAGGAGTCACTCTTATTAGATAGCTTACGGAACTCCTTTTTAAAATGACCAATCTTTTCACATTGAAAACAAACTCCCTTTTTTCCCAGGAGTGCCTTAGATAGAGCTCCAGCAAACAACTGAGCGTTATAGGCAGCCCCTCCCACTCCTGCACAGGCTCTAATAAAATCTATTTGTAAGTTTCCAGCAGCCTTTAGAGGACGCAACAACCTCTGACATTCCTGATTAGCATTCTCGAAGGCTAGTGTGGTTATCAGGATTTTGCCTGCAGCCCCACTACCCACAGTCTTTATTACAGCATCTTGAAGCCGAGCAACAAAATCAGGATAAGGTTCATTGGCACCCTGCAAAACCTTAACAAAAGACAAGGCAGTTTTCCCCGATGGTTCTACTTTACACCAAGCCTTTAAAAACAGTCCTTTAACTTGTGATAATGCCACATCATCAAGTCCAGATTGAGCCGCTATGGTAGCAAACTGACCAGAACCTGTTAATTGCTCCTCTGTTGGCCCTGGAGGATTTCTAGCGGCATTACGGTGAGCCTGTTCTTTGGCATCTTCCAGCCACCAACTGCGTAACTGAAGCCGCTGAGAGCGGTCCAAAACAGCCTTCCCAAAGTCTCCCAATCAAGAGGCAAAAACAAATTCTCAGAGGAGAAAGAATCTAGAAGCCCCATGACAAAAGGAGATTGAGGGACATAATTAGCAACAGCTGCCTTCATTTCTTTAAGAAATTTAAATTGAAGGACATTATACTGCACATTTATACCTCCTTGAGGAAATTGACCATTAGGGCCAAAAGGTTGCCTAGTAATGGGGAACAATTGTAGAGGATCCTCATCCTCTTGAGAATCCAATACCTCAATTACAGCCTTAGCAGTAGAAGTGGGGACAGCAAAAACCGTGCCTGAATGAGGCAGCATTTCCACCGGCGGTGGCGGTGGGGGAAAACTGTCCTCCTCTTCCACCTTGGGTGCCAATGGGGGTGGATGGACCACAGGAAAAGTAAAAACAGGAGTGGGTGGAGGAGAAGGCTGAGGGGGAGATAACTGTAATTGTAAAATTTGTTGTAGCAATTGGACAACTGGCTGAAGCTCCTTTTGAATTTCTGATTCCTTTTCATGAGACATGTCATCAGACAAAGGACCATTTCCACCAGCTACAGGATTATCTAAAGGAGGGGAAATGGCTATCGGAGACTTCGAAGACTCCTCATCCCCATTTTCCCCTTTTTCAGAGTCTGTCTCTAAGAGCTCCAAAGCTTGGGTAATAGAAGCACAAAGGGCCCATAAAGGTGCAGACATTACATCACCGCACTGGTGTGCTTGACAAAGGGTCTTAACAACCTGTTGCCACTCTCGTTTATTTAATTGTACTTCAGTTTGATATTGAAACCAAGAACAATGTTGTTCCACATGAGCAAACAATTTCCGCAAACTTCTCTCTTTTGCATCAACCCCAATCGAAAGTAAAAGCCCTTGTAATAATCTCAAATATTCTGAGGGCAAGGAACTGGAATTCCCCATAATGAAAGCTTAAGAAGGTTCCCCTTAACAATCTCTGGGTTTTACCCGCTCCTAGGGGGTTCCCCTTCTTGTTCCCCGCTACTCACCCATGGGGACCCTGCTCGCTGCGCCACTTATTGAGGACCGCGGTGGTGGTGGTGGAGAATGAATAGACGCAAGAGACAAAGACAAACAGAGAATATGGCGGCCGCGCCTAGAGCCTCCGCCTCACTTTATTTATACTCCATAAATCCCACATCAGCAAAAATAACATAATGCAAAACAAACTTTCTGTACCTAGATGTAACCTTCTGCTTAGTTCCTTGTCTCTAAGCTCTTTCTTATTTGTCTGCCTTCTTGGCGCCTACTAGAGTTTATTAAAAGTTCAACTAAAGATAGTGTCCTTGACTACTGGAGTTCATTAAAAGTGCAACTAGCTAGAGATACGGTCCTTGAGCCTTATCTATTCTCAGCATATTGTTTTCAAGGGCCCCTGCATGTTTCAATTATACTCTTCCTAGTTTGCTCAAAAACGTTTTCTGTGGCTCATGCTAACCAGTAACATACAAGGGAAGAAATACTAAACAATGTAGTGCAGCCTAGCCCAAACCAACATGCAAATAGTCAATTGAAATTAAGTGTGATAAGTGGCATGTTTCAAGTAAGTAGTAAGCTAGATGTGAGCAAATTCTTCCAGGAAGAAGGAAAATGTATTCTTTTCCAAAGCATGAGAGACAGAAAAGATGTAAAATGTTTTGTCATGCACAGATTTTAAACTGATTTGCTATTCTTGAATGTTTAAGTGGGTACCTTGTCAGGTAAGTAGAGCACTCTCTGATTCAAGACCTTTTGCCGTATTTTAAAAACAAACATAAAAACTCCAAGCTCTGATATAGCTATCAGCCAAAATTTGCCTCCATGGCATTTTCTTCAAATGTTGTTTACCTGTTTATAATTATGAAACCTGTTCATAATTATGTAACCTGTTTCATGAACACCATGAAATCTTGACTGTGTTTTAAGTCTGTCAGAGAGAATGAGGTTTGGGAAAGTGTGATACGTGAGACAGAAGGGCATACAATGCTATAAAGAACACATTACCAACATTTATCGCAAAGCGAAGACTCAACGTTTGACTTTGGGAAAAGCAGACCAAATGTTTCAAGGCTTGAAAAGTTTTTCGAAGCTCAACTACCAACAATCAAGCCCTCTGAGATGCTGCTTCCTGTTACTCTTTATGGTCACTTCAAGCTTCTTCTTTATACTGGCTTTCTTTTTTTTTTCTTTTTTAGTCACTTTTATCACTATTTCCAATCCTTCATTAATTTGATTGCTTGTTTGTAAATTTTTACAATAAGATTGCCAGCTGAAGCTACGCTAAACTCTATTTTGCTAAGAAATGAAAAAAATAACATTATTATCACTAAATATATTGACATGTATTTGAAATATGGGATTTTGAATAATTTCATAGTAATATAGTAAGTTGTTATTATAGACAATTTACTTGGATATTTTAATTTAGAGAGATACTCTATTTTGCAGAGTTAGGATTTGAACACAGATCTGTTCAATTCCAAAGCACACTGTTTCAAGAAATTAACTGTTTAATGGAAAGAAAAGAGGCCTATAATTAGTGAATTTCATCCTTAGATATGCAATGTATTTATCTAAAAAGAATAAACAAGAAGAGTGTGATCAACTAGCTTAGACTGAAGAGAACTTTAACTTATTCTTAAAGGATTAGCAATTATTTATTAAGAGGGTAAAATGAAGGAAGGCTAATTCCAGAATCAAAAAAGAGGATAGTTTATAAATACAAAGCTATGGAGAAACAAAGAGTTACACGAACATCTGTGAGCAAGATATGGTGGCTGCAGAGCAGTGTTAACACAGGGATACATGGTAGGTGAGGACAGGGCCCGGGGGAATGGATGTCTCCAAAATCTGTGCATCAGCACTGGCTGCCATGACAAAAATATTAGAGACCAGGCAGCTTAAACAACAGATACTGATTTTTTCACAGTTCTGGATGGTAGAAGTCCCAGATCGTAGTTCAGCGGGGTTTGATTTCCCCTTTGGAGGCCTCTTTGCCTGGCTTACAGGTGGTCATCACCTTGTTCTATGCTTGCATAAACTCTTCTGTGTGCATGCACAGAGCCAGTGAGAAAGAGGAAGCTCGCTGGCATCCGATACTGATTCTATCAGATTAGGGTCCCACCCTGATGAGTTCATTTAGCCTTAATTACCTTCCTATAGGCCCTGTCTCCAAATCAGTCATGTTGGACTTTAACATATGAATTTTGGGAGTGGATCCAAGTCAGTCCATTGCATTCCACCCTTGACCACCCAAAATGCATTCCCTTATCACATGATGCAAAATACGTTCCTCCTACCTAACAGCCACAAAGGTCTTATTCCAGCAACAATTCTAAAGTCTGAAGTCTAAAGTCTCATCTAAAATCATAAAAATCAGAAATAGATGAGACATCATGTTCCAGAGTACAAACCCTCTGTTGTCAGCCTGGGTTGAGTTTTTGATCATTTGAATGGCGAAAAAGAAGTATACCAATTTTTGAAGTCTGAAGGAAACAGAATTAACAAGATTTAGGAGACAGGTGGATTTGAAGAATTAGGAGTAATGGCAGTTTGCTAGATATCCAGGTCTCTAACTTAGATGAAACAGTGCGTGGTATTACCATTGATCAAACACATTGGAAGGAGAATAATGGTGGGAAAATAATGAATTTGGTGGGAAGGAACACACAACTATTGTCTTCATTTTTTCTGTAAGTCTCCAAATCTAATACAGCTGATAGAGTCCATTAATTTACTTTCCGCCTTTTATCAGTTCTTTCTGACCCCAGCCTTTCTCACTGTGGGAAACTTCATTTAGATGGGTTCATGACAAACTATAGTCAGTCATTGAGAAAATAAATGACTCTCTCATATAAGACCTTGTCTAAACGGTGACATTTTGAAATTATTGCCTTAAACCAGAAATATGCAAGGTGGATCATGAAGCTCCCTTCATAAACTAAGCTCTAGCCTCTACATTGTTGAGACTGGGCTTCAGCTCTGGTTTCTGATTGGTGTTTCAATTCAGCTTCCCCTGAAAAAGGACCTCTCTTAATGAATGAGCCTGATGACCTTCCCTCTTCCTTCTGAGAAATTTACAATTGTCCTTCTCCTTTTGGCTATAGGCTGGAATTCTGTTTCAGCCCAGGCAGCAATCTCCAATGACCCCTTATCTCCATTCCTGCCCCTCCACCACAGGATCCGCCACCAAGATGCTCTTGTCCAGAGCAAGCACCATCTGAGACTTCTTCTGTGCATCCTTCCCCTACAAAGGGTACTTGGCTGAGAGCACACACACGTAGCAACACAGACTTTCCTTCCCTTATTTCACATCATTTGAACTGCTTTGGGGGACTGCTGATAGTTCCTGTTGTTCAATCAATGCCTACAGTTGAAGGTCTTTTAATTTTCTCTCAATGTTCACATTAGGAAAGGCTATGGTTATACTGACAAATCTTTCTGTAATTTACCTAAATATTTACTTTAAAGAAGTTTCTTTTTTTTTTTTTTTTTTTTTTTTTGTGAGTCTCGCTCTGTTGCCAGGCTGGAGTGCAGTAGCACAATCTTGTCTCACTGCAACCTCCACCTCCTGGGTTCAAGTGATTCTCCCACCTCAGCCTCCCGAGTAGTTGGAACGACAGGTGTGTGCCACCATGCCCAGGTAATTTTTGTATTTTCAGTAGAGACAGGGTTTCACCATGTTGGCGAAGATGGTCTCGATCTCTTGACCTCGTGATTTGCCCGCCTCGGCCTCCCAAATCATGCTGGGATTACAGGCATGAGCCACCATGCCCAGCCAAGAAGTTTTCATTTTTAAACTGAGTATTCTAAGTTTCAACTTAATTGGCATATTCTCAAAACCTTTACAATAATAAGAAATATGTCGGGTTAGTAGTCTATATACAAAAATAAATTTCCATAAAGATAATTTCAAATATTATATAATCAAGTTATTTAGTTTCTCTCGTATTCTTTTACAACATGCACAATGTATTTCTTAATTTATTATTCTTTGAGCTTAAATTACGCTGTGCCGATAACTACTAATTGATGCTCTATTAAAAACTTCCTGTGAATTACATAGATCTAGTGAAATATTAAGCATAAATACTAGTAAATGCACCACTTCTGTGAGTAGATAGCGTAGCACTTGCAGTTGCATTGAGCATCCACTTTCTCTGACAAAGTTGCTGACAACACGGAAAGGTAAAGTGTTGTGAGGAGGAATATTATCTCATCTCATTTCGAATGATTGCTTTGAAGCAATTAAAATTCTAATCACTTTTTCTGCTCATTTGGACTCAGGAATACATAAGACAATAATATGAATAAATAAAGATTTACCGTCTAGAAAAAATTCGAATCCAAAAATAATAATTGCATTAACAGTGATAAGTACTTTCAATATAGTTTTGAGAATAGAGTTATAATAGAATGTAATTTTACTACACATTTTGGTGACTTGGTTAAACATTTGTCTAACAATTTTTATCTGTACCATTGTATTGTCTAATAAGAATGAATGTATTTAATTATTGCCATAAAATGTTAATTCAAAACAAAGTAATACCAACTCTGTCTATTAATGAAAAAGAAAGCAAATGAAATAAGGTTAAATATGAAGACTAAATTAATCATAAAATACTGATAAATACTTTGTGAACTACATAAATCAGAATTTGATATTATGCAACATTTTTCTTCTGAAGTATTTAAAGTTGTAGCAAATATCCTTACGGGCATATTTATTTTTAATTTTTGTGTAAGAAACTTACTAGGCCTATTTCTTGGCTAAACAGATATTTCCAGAGGAAGAAACACAAGATAAAAAAAGTGGAGAAGATAACTATTACAAAGAAATATTTTTAGGTTTCATATGTCATCATGCATTCAGTTAACAACACAGGTTAGGGAAGCAACACGCATTTATTGTTTTTAATCTGCCTAGCATCCACCTTACCTTCTCCTAGTAGCAGCCTCCAGATTTTCCTTTGAGAAATTATCCCTTCCCCATTCTGTATTGTGTGAAGTTGCTTACTATTTAAGGGCTGACTCTCTCCTGTCTGGGAGCAAGTGAGGCTAATGGGAATCTCTTCCTTTTGTAGGTAAATCTTGAGCAAAGTAAAACGTTGTATTAAAAGTAGTTGGAAAATTCTATCTGAAAATGGAACCCTTAAAAGACTGTACATTAGAACTCTCCTGCTTTCTCTACTCTCTGGGCCTGGGTTGCATTTTATCAACTACCCAATTCCTTTCAAGATGTTTTTCTCCTAAGCTTTCCAGAGTTGGATTCAGTTGTCTTTAATCAAATAATCAGGAATAATACACTGGAATAAAGCAAATAATTCCTTCTGAAATGCTTATGCTTTGATTCAGATTTTTCAGAAAATACTGAAATAGTGAAAAACTAGTGCTTTCATGTAAAAAGACAGATGGATACACAGAAACTGCTATATGTCTGAATGTTTGTCCTCAGATTTCACGTTGAAACCTAAACCCCAAGATGATGTGATTAGAAATCAGGGACTTTGGGAGGTGATACAGTCATGAAGGTAAAGCCATCATAAATGGGATCTGTGCCCTGTGAGGAAGGCCCCAAAGAAACCTCTCATCTCTTCTACTATGTGAAGACAGAGTGAGCAGGTGCCATCGATGAAGAACTGGGCTCTCACTGGATGCAGCATCTGCAGACACCTTGATCTTGAAATTTCTAGCCTCCAAAACTGGGAGCAACAAATTTCTGAGGTTTAAGCCACCAAGTTGATGATATTTTGTAATAGCAGCCAGAACAGACTAAGACAATAACAAATGTTGCTTCCAAGGATTAGAAATCATGGAGGATTAGAACCAGAGTTCTGGCCTCCACTCAGATTCTTGTGACATTGTGTAACCTTAAGCAACATAATCACATTTCTATTTTTTCTTTTAGTGGGAATTTAAAAAGCAAGGTCAAATACTATTAAACTTTATTCTCAGTGCCTTATGATTCTACCATAAAATTGTTGTTCAATAAAAATGTGTAAAATGATTAAAATTGTATTATCTTTGCCCCTTATTTGGTAAGGCTATTGTAGTAGACATCCATTATCCTTTAGCTTCTGAATCCCCTATGTAATAAAACTAATTCATAAAAACAACTCATCAGTCTACAAACAACTATGGAATCAGAAGTTGCTTTGAACTCCTCCTTATGGGCAAAGACAAGGGTGTGTGACTTAAGCTCCACCTAAACATATGTACCTATCTTGGATTCTGAATCAGGAATATGAGACGCAAAGAGGCAAGGGGCCATAAACATAATCTCTAAAGGCAAAGTAATTTCAGAAAAATTGAAATTGCAGGAGAATGCTGGGTGCAATGCTTGAAATGGTATCAATGTTCTGTTATAAGGATGGGCAGGTGGTTGATCTGCAGCATATACTTATTCCAGTGTTTGATGTGGTAGGAAAAGTAGTGGTAATGGCTGAAGTTCATTGATGGATTCCACCTCCGATGTGAGCCACTAAATAACTTCATAGCCTCTGAGTCTGGCTCTCTGGCCCTCAAAACATAGTTATCAAGAATGAAGGTTCTTAAGTTTTGGACTTAAGAACTACTAGCATCAGCATCACTTGGGAACTTCATAAAAACTCTCAGGTCTTACTTCCTACCTACTGAATCAGCAGCTTTGGAGAAGAGCCCAGAGCAGTGGGCTCTTCTCCCACTAACCTGTCCTGCAGGGAATTCTGATGCAGCTTCAAGTTTGAAAATCACTGTTCTGGAGCAAGTATGTAGTACAAAAATCATCTGGATTCAAATCTCACCTTTACCACTTATTGTTTGTGTATGCATGTGTCATCTTTTGTACTTTATCTCTGCATTTCTCAGTTTCTAATTGGCAAGGCAGAGATAGTAATTCCTATGTTTTAGAAATGCATTTATAATTGTGTATGTATATCTCCAAAGTGACACACATTTCCTCTCTAAATATTAGTTATTATTATTCAGTAACCTCTTAATAAATTTATATTGCACTAAAATATCTGGAATAAGTTTACATTGCTTGCAACTTACAGCAACAAATTATAAAAGGATCATAAAATACAAATCTGTTAACCACCAAACTGTTTACTCCTAATATTGCCAGACCAGGTGGAGAAGGAAAGGATGAGCTTGGGGATTCCAATTCCCAAATTAAACATTGTGTAAGTGACCTGAAAGCTTCTATATGGCCCTGAAGGATACTCTTATTATCTCTAGGCACAGAGCTAAGATTGCTAAAAAAATCAAACTCAGAATCTCTTTCTGTAACTTGCTGAATTACAACAAAATTTGAACTCCCAGCCATACAAAGGATCTGCCATTAAAGTGAAGGCACTTTAAGGAAGGAGCAGGATCCTGAAAGTTGAAATGAGGATGACTGGAAAGACTCTGATTATGCTGGGGCTACTGAGTCCCTACATTTTGATAAGACATTTTTGCTAGTGGAAACAGCCTCTCCACTTCCAGTGGGAACAGCCTCTGCATGACCAGTAGAAACATCCTCCCCACTCTTAGTTGAAATAGTTTTTCCACCCCTAGTCCCCTGTTTGAGGGGACTAACCCTGCCTTGCCTGAGAAACCTGCAATAGCCTCCTCTGAGCCAGTTGACACGGAAGACAATGCTGTTCTCTTTAGAACACACCCGTAACACCACTTTGATCCTACCTATAGCTACACTCAAGTCCCAGGAGGCCTGTAAAGGTGAGGTTGAAAGTGTAACTCAATAAAGAGAATTGCTATACTTCTAAAGAACTACTTGAGTTTTCTCATCTATGCAGATAGAAATCAAGGGAGCACGTATAGGAATGGATATTAAAGTTTTGGTACAATGGTGGGGGAACATAAAGTTGGGTCAGGCTGAATAGATTGATATGGTCTCACCAAACATACATTCTGTATGTAATATTGTACCTCAGGGAGTTAGAAAGGGCTCTAACAGTTTGTTTGTTTGTTTGTTTGTTTGTTTGTTTATTGGGCATGGAACAAAAAGGTAACTGACAGTGAGCAAGTTAGAAATGCTGGACCTGCCTTGGTTTAATGTACAAGAAGGGATTCAAAGTTTAGGGATATGGGAATGTTAGAGTAGATTTGTCATCCTCTCTGGGAGGACCACTTCCGACTATCCACACCGGGAAGGCCCAGAAGACATACTTGTTATCACAAATGTAAGAAATAAATTTGTGAGGAGAGCCCCAGCATCTTTGAAAAGCTCTACAATCTCTCTTTTCTGTAGGCAACGTCACCCAATAAGAATAGTGATCACAGCCAGGCACACTGGCTCACTCCTGTAATCTCAGCACCCTGGGGAGGCTGAGGCAGGGGGATCACTTGAGGTCAGTAGTTCAAGACCAGCCTGGCCAACATGGTGGAACCACGTCTCTACTAAAAATATAAAAATTAGCCAGGCATGGTGGTGTGTGCCTGTAATTCCACCAGCTGGCTTGGGAGGCTGAGGCAGAAGAATCAGCCAAACCTGGGAGGCAGAGGTTGCAGGGAGCGGAGACCATGCCACTGTACTCCAATATGGGTGAAAGAGCAAGACTCTGTCTAGAAGAAGAAGAAGGAGAAGGAGAAGGAGAAGGAGGGGAGGAGGAAGAAGAAGAAGAAGAAGGAGAAGAAGAAGAAGAAGAAGAAGAAGAAGAAGAAGAAGAAGAAGAAGAAGAAGAAGAAGAGGAGGAGGAGGAGAGGAGGAGGAGGAGGAGGAGGGGAGGAGGAGGAGGAGGAGGAGGAGGAGGAGGAGAAGGAGAAAGAAGGAGGAGGAGGAGGAGAGGAGAAGAAGAGTGATCACTTAATTGGGAAACCTAAATGCAGTGGTAGTAATTGGATCCTGAGGTGGTAGAGGCCAAGCGGCAGCACCCAACTGCAAAAGGCAAGGTGGTACTGGACAGCAGAGGTAAAGCAGCAATCAGGATAGTCTGCCTTGTGCAGACCCATGGCACCGACTAGTTGTTCATGGTGTTCCTAGAAGTGAAATATAGAAAGTCTTCTGAATTCTTATGCAATCTGTATAAGCATAAAAGTTTGAGATCATATGAACAAAAGTATAACAAAATAACAGCTTCTCAATCCCAGACTTGAGCCAGTTTACAGATTCTGAAACCCTAGAATGAAGTGGAGTCCAAGGCTCCTTGAGGAAGGACTTTAGTACACAGCCACATATTTATACGAGTTGTCTTTCTTCCACTCTTCCCCGAAGGGGCCTGTAGCCTGTTACCAGGATAACCACACACTAGAAAAAAGAAAATGATCGCAGTTTTCTGGGGACCATTAGATACAGGCTCTTGCTGACACTAATTCCAGGAGACCTAAGACATCACCGAGCTCCATCAGTCAGAAAAAGGTATTATGAAAGTCAAGTGTCCAGTAAAGTTTTAGATCAGGTACATCTCACAGTGGGGCTAATGGTTTCCCAAACACATTCTGTGGTTAATTTATCATTTTTGGAATGTTTAGCTGGAGTAGATATACTCAGCAACTTGCAGAATCTACACATTTATACCATGACCTGAGGAGTGAGGGCTATTATGGTAGAAAAGACCAAGTGGAAGCCATTAGCAATGTCTCTACCTAGAATATTAGTAAGCCAAACACAATACTGCTTTCCTGAAGGAATTGCAGAAATCAATGTCACCATTAGGAACTTGGCAAATGCCAGGGATGTGATTCCTACCGCATCTCCATTCAACTCACCTATTTGTCCTGTGCAGGAAACAGATGGATCTTGAATAAGAGTGGATTTGCATAAGAATAACAAAGTGATGGCTCTGATTACAACTGCTGTTCCAGATTGAGCTGTTATAGCTTGAGCAAATTAATACATTGCTTAATACATTGTATGCAGCTACCTATCTGGCAAATATTTTCTTCTTCTTCTTCTTCTTCTTCTTCTTCTTCTTCTTCTTCTCTTCTTCTTCTTCTTCTTCTTCTTCTTCTTCTTCTTCTTCTTCTTCTTCTGTTTAACAGGTTGTGTCTTCACTCTTTGATTGTTTGCTTTGGTCTGAAGAGGTTGTGTTTAATATAGTCTCATTTGTCAATTTTTGTTTTTGTTGCCTGTGCTTTTGAGATCTTAGCCAAATTTTTTTTTTGCCTATAACAATGTCCTGAATTGTTTCTCCAATATTTTCTTCCAGTATTTTTATAGTTTCAGGTTTTACATACAAGTCTTTAATCCATCTCAGATTGTTTTTTGTATATGGTTAGAAATAGGGGTCCAATGTCATTACTTCACATATGAATATTCAATTTTCTCATATTGTTTAGTGAAAAGCATGTCCTTTCCCCAGTTTATGTTCTTGCTGCCTTTGTCAAAAACAGTTAGCTATAAATTTTGTGGATTTATTTCTGGGTTTTCTTCTCTGTTTCATTGGTCTATTTGTGTGTTTTTATACTAATGCCATGCAGTTTTTGTTACTATATCCTGGTGATATATTTTGAAGTTTGGTAGTGTGGTATATCCATCTTTCTCCTTTTTGTTCAGGATCACTATGGCTATATGAGCTCTTTTTTGGTTTCAGGCAAATTTTAGATTTGTTTTCTATTTATGTGAAAAAATGACATTGATATTTTGATAGAGATTTCATTGAAGCTGAAGATTGCTTTGGGGAATGTGGTTGTTTTAACAATATTTATTTTGATCATGAGCATGGTATATCTTTTCATTTGTCTATATCCCTTTCAACTTTTCATCAATGTTTTATAGTTTTCTTTGTACAGGATTTTCATTTCCTTCCTTAAATTCATTTCTAAGCATTTTGTTTATTTTATAGCTATTGCAAGATAAATTATCTTCTAGATATTTTCTTCACTAGGTCTTTATTGGAATAAAAACATTACTAGTTTGTGTATGTTGATTATGTATCCAGCAACTTTCCAAATTTATTTGTCAGATCAGAGAGGATTCTGTGGAATCTGTAGGTTTTTCTAGTTATCTGACCACATCATCTGCAAAGAGAGACACATTGATTCCCTTATGTAAATGTGGATACATTTTATTTACTTATTTATTATTCATCTTGTCTGATTGCTCTGGATAGGACTTGCAGGTCTATGCTGAATAGGAGTGATGAAAGTGGGCATCCTTTTCATGTTCCAGTTCTTAGGGGTAAGGCTTTCAGCTTTTCCACATTCAGTATAATGTCAGCTGTGGGTTTTCATAAATGTCCTTTATCATGTTGATATACATTTCTTCTATGCCTAGTTTGTTGGGAGTTTTCATAATGAAGAGATGTCGAATTTTATCTAAACCTTTATGTGTCTATTGAGATGATCATATGGTTTATGTTCTTAATTGTATAGATGTTATATATAATATTTATTTATTTGCATGTATTGAGCCATTTTTGCATCCCTGGGATAAATTCCACTTAATTATGTTGTATGATCTTTTTGATGTGTGGTTGGATTCAATTTGCTGGTACTGTGTTGAGAATTTCTGTTTCTATGTTCATCAGGGATATTGCCCTATAGTTTTCTTTTTTGTTGTGTCCTCGTCTGATATTGGCATCAGGGTAAATTTGGCATCATAGAATGAGTTAGGGAGAATTTCCTCCTCATCATTTTTTTTTTCCGAATAGCATGAGGAGAATTTATATTAATTATTCTTTGCATATTTGGTAATGTTTCATTGTAAGGTCATCTGGTCCTGGGCTTTATTTTTGGTGTAAGATGTTTTATTACTAATTCAATCTCATTGTTCATAATTGGACTGTTTGGTTTTCCTTTTCTTCCTGATTTAATCTTGGTACTTTTCATAGTTCCAGGAATTTACACATTTCCTGTAGGTTTTCCAGTGTGTTAGTGAATATTTGTTCATTATGGTCTTGGATGACCTTTTGTATTTCTATAGTGTCAGTTGGAATGTCTTCATCTTCATTTTTTATTTTACTTGTTTGGGCCTTCTCTTTTTTCCCCCTGGTTAGTCTAGCTAGCCATTTATCTATTGTGTTTATCTTTTTTTTTAAAAAAATCAACTTTTCATATTTTGTTTTAGTCTCTTTTGTTTACTTCTGCTCTGGCCTTTATTATTTCTGTCTTTCTATTAATGTTAGGTTTGGCTTATTCTTGGTTTTCTAGTTTCTTGAGGTGCAACATTAGATTATTTAAACACTTGTAGGATTTTTTTTTTTTTTTTAATTTCAAAACTTTGGGGATCTAAGTGGTTTTTGTTACATGGATGAATTCCACAGTGGTGAATTCTGAAATTTTCGGCAGCCATGACCTAAGCAGTGTACATTCTACCCAATATGTAGGCTTTTATTCCTCTCCTCCCTCCCAAAATCCCCCTGAAGTCCCCAAAGTCCATCATATCACTCTGTATGTCTTTGCATCCTCATAAACCAGCTCCCACTTATAAGTGAGAATATATGGTATTTGGTTTTCTATTCTCGAGTTACTTCACTTAGAATAATGACCCCCAGATCTATCCAAGTTGCTACAAAAGTCATAATGACATTATTTTTTATGACTGTGTAGTATTCTATACTACATTTTTTTTAAATCCACTCACTGATTGATGAGCAATTAGATTGGTCCTATATCATTACAATTGTGAATTAAGGTGTCATAAGCGGGTGTGTGCATGTATCTTTTTCATATAATGACTTTTTTTTGGGGGGGGGGGGTAGATACCCAGTAGTAGGATTGCTGGTTTGAATGGTAGATCTACTTTTAGTTCTTTAAGGATTCTCCATGCTGTTTTCCATAAAGGTTGTACTAATTTACATTCCCATCAGCATTCTAAAAGTGTTTCGTATTCCCCACATCCACACCAACATCTATTGTTTTGACTATTTAGTTACTTTTTAGTTATTGCATTCTTGCAGGAGTAAGGTGGTATCTCATTGTGGTTTTGTTTTTCATTTCCCTGATGATTAGTGATGTTGTGCATTTTTTTCATTACGCTTATTGACTCTTTGTATATCTTCTTTTTAGAAATGTCCATTCATATCTTTGCTCACTTTTTGATGGCATTATTTGTTTGTTTCTTGCTGATTTGTTGAAGTTCCTTGTTTATTCTGGATACTAGTTCTTTGTCTGATGCACAGTTTGCAAACACTTTCTCCCACTCTGTGGATTGCCTGTTAATTCTGCTGATTATTTCTTTTGTTATGCAGAAGACCTTTTGTTCAATTAGGTCCCATTTATTTATTTATGTTTTTGTTGCATTTGCTTATGGGGATCTTAGTCATGAATTCTTTGCCTAGGCCAATGTCCAGAAGAATATTTTCAATATTATCATCTAGAATTTTTATGGTTTCAGGCCTTAGATTTAAGTCTTTGATCCACCTTAAGTTGATTTTTGTATAAAGTGAGAGATGGGGATCCAGTTTCATTCTGCTACATGTGGCTTGCCAGTTTTCCCAGCACTATTTACTGAGTAGAATGTCCTTTCCCCAGTTGATGTTTCTGTATGCTTGGTTAGAGATCAATTGGCTGTCCATATTTGGCTTTATTCCTGGGTTCTTTATTCTGTTTTATTGGTCTATGTGTCTGTTTTTATATTAATACCATGCTGTTTTAGTAACTAAAGCCTTGTAGTATAATTTGAAGTCCGATAATGGGATACCTCCAGATTTGTTCCTTTGCTTATGATTGCTTTGGCTATGCAGGCTCTTTTTTGGTTCCATATGAACTTTAGAATTGGTTTTACTAGTTCTGTGAAAAATGATGATGGTATTTTCATGGCAATTGCACTGAATCTGTGGATTGCTTTGTGAAGTATGGTTACTTTCACAATGTTGATTCTTACAACCAATGAGCATGGAATGTGTTTCCATTTGTTTGTGTCATCTATGATTTCTGTCAGCAGTGTTTTATAGTTTTCCTTGGGAGATCTTTCACCTCCTTGGCTAAGCATATTCCTAGGTTATCTTTTTTCTTTTGGAGCTGTTGTAAAAAGGATTGAATTATTGATTTTGCTCTTAGATTGGTTGTTGATGGTGCATAACAGTGCTACTAATTCGTGTACACTGATTTTCTAACCTGAGATTTGACTGAAATTGTATATCAGGTCTAGGAGCCTTTTGGATGAGTCTTTAGTGTTTTCTTTTTTCTTTTCTCTTTTTTTCTTTTCTTTTTTTTTTTTTTTTTGAGATGGAGTCTTGCTCTGTCACCCAGGATAGAGTGCAGTGACTCGATCCTGGCTCACTGCAAGCTCTGCCTCCCAGGTTCACGCCACTGTCCTGCCTCAGCCTCCCGAGTAGCTAGGACTACAGGTGCCCACCATCATGCCTGGCTAATTTTTTGTATTTTTTTAGCAGAGACGGGGTTTCACCGTGTTAGCCAGGATGGTTTCGATCTCCTGACCTAGTGATCCACGTGTCTCAGCCGTCTTTAATGTTTTCGACACAATCATATCATTGGTGTATAGCAATAGTTTGACTTTCTCTTTCACAATTTGCATCCCCTTATTTCTTCCTCTGCCTGATTGCTCCAGCTAGGACTTTAGTAGTATGTTGAATAGAAGTGATGAAAGTGGGCACCCTTGTCTTGTTCCATTTCTCCGGGGGAGTATTTCCAACATTTTCCTATTAAGTGCGATGTTGGCTGTGGGTTCGTCATCTATGGCTTTTATTATTTTGAGGTGAGTCCTTTCTCTACCTAGTTTGCAGAGGGTTTTGATAATAAAAGGATGCTTAATTTTCTCAAACGCTTTTTCTGCATCTATTGAGATGATTATATGGATTTTGTTGTTAATTCTGTTTACGTGATGTATCACATTTATTCTGTTGTGTATGTTAAACTATTTCTGCATCTCTGGTATGAAAGTCACTTGATAATTAAGTATTATCTTTCTGCTATGCTGTTGAATTCAATTAGCTTGTATTTTGTTGAGGATTTTTGCATCTATGTTCCTCAGGTATATTGGCCTGTAATTTTATTTGTTGTTGTTGTTGTTGTTGTAGCCTTTCCAGTTTTTTGTTATAGGTTGATATTGGCTTCATAGAATGATTTAGGGAGAATTCCCTCTGTCTCAATCTTTTGGAATAGGGTCAGTAGGATTCATATTAATTATTTGAATATCTGGTAGGATTCAGCTGTGAATCCTCTTGTCCTAAACTTTTTATTGTTGGTGATTTTTAAATAAGTGATTTAATCTCACTGCTTGCTATTGGTATGTTCAGGATTCCTATTTCTTCCTGATTTAATCTACAAGGATTCTACGTTTCCAGGAATTTGTCCATTTCCTCTAGACTTTGTACTTTGTGCACATAAAGGTGTTCATAGTAGTCTTGAATAATCATTTGCATTTCTGTGGTATTGGTTGTAATGCCTCCAGTTTCATTGCAAATTGAGCTTATTTGGATCTTCTCTCCTCTTTTCTTGGTTAATCTTGCTAGTGACCTATCAATTGTGTTTATCTGTTCAAAAAAACAACTTTTTGTTTCATTTTTTTGTTTGTTTCAATTTCATTCAGTTCTGCTCTGATATTTGTTATTTCTTGTCTACTGCTGGATTTGGGTTTAGTTAGTTCCTGTTTCTCTCGTTCTTTGAGCTGTGACATTATATTGTTAATTTGTACTCCTTAAGACTTTTTGGTGTAGGCATTTAACATTATGAACTTTCCTGTTAGCACTGCTTTCACAGTATTCTTTGAGTTTTAATAAAATGTGTCACTCTTATCATTCATTTCAAAACATTTTAAAATTTCCATCTGTATTTCATTGTTAAAGAAGAAGGTATCTTCTGCAGTTGTTGGGTGGAATATTCTGTAAATACCCATTAAGTCCATTTAATCTAGAGTAGAGTTTAAGTCCTTTGTTTCTTTGTTGACTTTCTGTCCTGACAATCTGTCTATTGTCAGGGGAGTATTGAAGTCCCCCACTATTATTGTGTTGCTGTCCATTTCATTTCTTAAGTCCAGTAGTAATTGATTTATAAATCTGGGAGCTTTGGTCTTAGGTTCATATAAATTAGAATTCTAATAGCTTCTTGTTAGATGCATCCTTTTATTATATTATCATTATTATCCTTTTATTATTATATAATGACCTTCTTTGTCTTTTTTTTAGTGTTGTTGCTTTAAAGTCTGTTTGTCTGACATAAGACAAAACAGCTACTCCTATTCACTTTTGGTTTCCATTTGTGTGAAATATCTTTTTCCACTCATTTACTTTGAGTTTATATGAATTCTTCTGTTCAGATGAGTCTCCTGAAGACAGCAGACATTTAGTTGGTGTTTTTTTAATTCATTCTGCCATTCTATATCTTTTGAGTGGAACATTGAGGCCATTTACATTCAATGTTTGTACTGAGATGTTAGGTCCTGTTCCATTCATCCTATTAGTTGCTACCAAGATACGTTTTTATTGTTGTGTTATTGTTTTCTAGGACCTATGCACTTTATTCTTTCAGGAGGTTCTCTTTGGTGCATATCAAGCTTTTGTTTCAAGATTTAGAACTGCTTTTAGCATTTCTTGTAGTGCTGGTTTGGTGGTCTGAAAAATATTTTATTTCTCTTTCAGTTATGAAGCTTATTTTGCTGGATATGAGATTCTTGGCTGACAATTGTTCTGTTTAAGGAGACTGAAGATGGAACCCTAATCCCTTCTACCATGTAAGGTTTCTGCTGAGAATTCTGTTGTTAGTCTAATAAGTTTTCCTTTATAGATTACCTGATGCTTCTGTCCCACAACTCTTAGAATTATTTCCTTCATGTACATTTTAGATAGTGTGATAACTATGTGCCTTGGTGATGATCTTTTTGCAATGAATTTCACAGGAGTTCTTTGAGCTTCTTGTATTGGATACCTAAGTCTTTAACAAGGCTAGGGAATGCTTCCTCAATTAGTCCCTCAAATACATTTTCCAAAACTTTAGACCTCTCTTCTCCCTTAGGAACACCAATTATTCTTAGGTTTGGCCATTTTCATAATCCCTTATTTCTTGGAGACATTTTTTTTTTCCATTTCTTTTGATTCTTTTATCTTTATTTTTATTTGGTTGAGTTAATTTAAAAGCTTTACCTTCAAGCTCTGAAATTCTTTCTTCTACTTATTCTAGTCTATTATTGAAAATTTCCACTGCATTTTGTATTTCCTTAAGTGTGTCTTTCATTTCCAGAAGTTCTGATTGGCTTTTCTTTAGGTATCTGTCTCTCTGGAAAATGTTTCATTCATACTCTGCAGTTTTTTGTTTGTTTTTATCTTTCTTTATATTGGTTTTCACTAGTATCTCTTTGAGTAGCTTAATCAAACTTCTAAATTTTTTATCTGGTATTTCAAAGATTTCATCTTCATTTGGATCTATTGCTGGGAAGTTAGCATAATCTTTCTGGAGTGTTGTAGAGTCCTGTTTTACCTTTTTTTTTTTTTTTTTTTTTTGAGATAGAATCTTGCTCTGTCGCCCAGGCTGGAGTGCAGTGGCATGATCTCAGCTCACTGTAACCTCTGCCACTCAGGTTTAAGTGATTCTTCTGAGCTCAGCCTCCCAAGTAGTTGAGATTACAGGTATCTGCCACCATGCCTGGCTAATTGTTGTATTTTTAGTAGAGACAGGGTTTCACAATGTTGGACAGGCTGCTCTCAAACTCCTGACCTCAGGTGATCTACCTACCTCGGCCTCCCATAGTGTAGGAATTATAGGTTTGAGGCATTGCTCCTGGCCCCTGTTTTACTATATTATCAGAATTACTTTTCTGGTCCCTTCTCATTTGGGTAGACTATTTCTTCTCATTGTTCTTAAATTTATTTTTGATTCACCTGTTTGTTAATTTTTTCCTCTCTTAAGGATGTGGCTTTTACGTAGTTTATTATAGCCTAATTTGATTCTTAGTACTTTTAAAGGTGAATATTCTGCCTAAGTTCCTTGGTTATATAGAGTCTAAGTGTGATGGTTTTCTCACTGGTTGTAGTAGCTTTCTTACTGGTTATGGTTGTTATACACTCTGTGTGTGAGCAAGTTCACTGTCTCCTATGGGGTTGGAATGGCAGGGGACTCTTGAAGCTTATCTTATTCTGCTGTGGTGTACGCTTTTTAATTTATTTAATTTTCCCCCAGTATTTTGTTTGCTGAGTTTATGCTTCAAGCTTCAGATTGGTAGGGGAGGTATCCCTTGGTAGGAACTGGTTGTAGCTAAAACAGGTGCTTAGATGCAATACTCAGGGTGGACAGAGGTTCCAAGCTTGATTAATGTGGCTGAGGGAACTCTCAATTAGACGCACTGTGGTCTTGTCAGGGTGAAGGGTAGGAACTCTCTCAGCTTCCTTGCCAGCCCAACAGGAAAGCTATCCCCCTCCCAACCTCACTCCTGCCCCAGTGTCCCAGCTATTCCAATCAGACAGGTACCACTTTTTGTCTGCAAGAATGTTGATATGCCAAGTGGAGAGGAATTGTGACTCTGCCTCTAGTACAAGCTGGAACCTGTGGAGTGCCCTTTCTTTGGAGATGCTATCACCCTGAAGTCTTCCTGGAAGGGTATCTATAGGTGTACCCATGTTGAGTCCTTGTGGGAGAAGCCCTAACTGTGTCTGCAGTGGTGAGCAAGGGAGGAAAGAGAACCCCTTCTCCAAGACCTTTCATTAGAACAAAGGCTGCCCCACTGTTGGCTGAGAGGTGCGTACTTTCTTCGCTAAGCCCAGGACTGCAATTGTGTCTCTCCTGAAAGAAAATTCCCATCAGCAAAAAGATGTGGGACTCAACGCCTGCCATCCAGATTTTTTTGTCCCACAGGATGTTCCCTTGATGTGGTGCTCTCTCCCTTCCCCTAGAAGCAGGAGTTTCTGAAAGCCAGCCTTCAGTGATTGCTATTGCTCTTTTGAATCTATTCACCCAGTAGGGCTGCCACACTTCAGGCTGATGCTGGGAAATACCTGCAAGGGATCCAGTGATGTGACCCATGTTCAAGTCTCCCAGGAATAGGTAGCAGCACCAGCTCTAATAGAGGTGGCAGGGGAGTGACTTCGACTCTGAGATTACTTGATTGTAGATAGGTTTAGTGTCCTGGTTTTCTCAAATGCTGGTTATCATAGTAGTGAATTTGTCACAAGCACATATCCAGGACCTCTGGTTAGCCAAGGCGTTGCAGACAATGGTGATGGCTGAGGCCAATACTGTTTTTCTCCTTTCCTGGTGTAGTATTATTCCACCTATATATGCTGTAATGGACTGTGTCAATTGGCTTCCAACCAGAAGGTGGTGCTTGCAAAAGAGCACCAGTTGCAGTAGTAGTGGTGGGGTTTCAGCTTACCTTATGTAGCCCAGATTTGGCTTCTCAGGCAATGTGCAGTGATATAGCCATAAAGCTTCCAAAAGTGTATGTCTTTTGTGTTAAGCTACCAGTGGGTGGAGTGGCACAGCCAGGTGAGAGTTGGGTCAATTTAGTGTGTGCTCTGACTCTCCATATACACAGCAAACAACAGCCTTTGTGACAGTTGAGGGGCAGTTCTTAGACCAAGGGAGTAATGTTACATAGGGAAGTATAACCATCTCTGTTCACAGAAGAGTTTGCAAAGGAGTGGAGAGCAGTAAGTCTCACCCAGCTCCCACATAGTTGATAAGGCAGATCTCACTCCTGTAGTCCTCTGGTAACAGCACTAGGTTAATATCCAGGCAGACTGCAGACAAAACTCAGACCTTTCCCAAGGCATAAGCTTTCCTTACAGAAATAACAGACCGGGCTTTCAGGTCATGCCCCTCCCCATCTGCCTGCAAGGCTGGGCACTCACCTCCTGTGTTCCTGTCTGCAGCACACTTCCCATTCACCTCCCAGGCTCTGGTCAAGGGAGTTTGTCCCCACTCAAGATTACATGATGAAATTTAATTAAACAGGTTTTTGATTCCTTTGGTTTTCTTTTCACCTTCTGGAACACAAAAACATCAAACATTTTGTCATGTTATGATGTCTCATAGGTCATGTAAGTTTTGTTTACTCATTTTTTTTTCATTTTTGTCTGACTATTTCAAGATTTGTCTTCAAGTCCTAAAAATCTTCTACTTGATTTAGTCTATTGCTGATGCTCTTAAAAGTATTTTATATTTCATTCAATTAATTCTTTAGTTTTAGAATATCAGGTTAGTTCTTTTTTCAATATCTCTATCTCTTTGGTAAATTTCTCATTCATATCCCGAAATGTTTTTCTGATTTCTTTATGTTGTTTATCTTTGTTTTCTTATATCTCACTGAACTATTTTAATATCATTGTATTGCATTGTTTTTCTGGCATTTTATAAATTTATGTTTCATTGTGATCTGCTGTTGAATGATTGTGTTTCTTTGGAGGTGTCATTTTCCCTTGCTTTTTCACATTTTTTTGTGTCCTTATCTTGCTATCTGTGCATCCGGTGTAATCGTTGCTTCTTCCAATTTTTTGGATTTTGTTTCATAGGGGAGGACTTTTTTCTGAAGATATATCTAGGGTGTTGTTTGTGTATGGCACTTTGGCTTTGATTCTGATTGTGTGCAGCAATAAAGTCTTCATATAATTTTTTCAGCTGTAAGCAGTGTCAGCAATGTCTATGATTTTCTCAATGTCTAAGGGTGTGGCTGTTACTGGAGGCTGTGGTAAAGTTTTTCTGAGGATGGGAATACCAGATGGGCCAGTCCTTAGGCCCTAGCAGTGGCAGCAGTAGAGTGGGCATGCCTGTCCTTTGGCCCCACTGTGCTGTATGCAGCATTGGTGTTATCAGGTCCAGGCAAGCCAATCCTTGGGCCCCTAGCAATCCTTGCTGGTAGTACCAGGATTGACCTGGGGTATAGGCAGTTTCTCAGGTCTTGGGTACCAGCTTTGGTGGTAGTAGCAGGTCGGGTGGGCCCATCCTCAGGCCAATGGTAGAAATCTTCAGGCACCGATGGTCGTGGAGGGAGCAGGACAATACCCAGGCTCCAGACAGTATGCTCCGGTACTCTGTGGTGTAAACATGGCCAGGTGGGTTTGTCCTCAGGCCCTGTTATGACCCATGTGTGTGCTAGCTGTGGTTCACAGGGAGTGAGTGACTCCTGTGCTCCCAGGAAAGTGATCAGGTGGAGGCAGCAATGGCTGTGCTGTGCCCTGCTGTTGGGGAGTGTGGGGTTGTTTTCATTGGCAGCGACTGTAGGCGGGCAGCTGAGGAGCACTTGCTTTGGCTTCAGACAGTGGTTGCAGGAAGAGAAGCCTGATCTCAAGGTGCTTGTAAATAAGTGATAGCCCCGCTGCTGGAGGGCATTGAAGTCACTGCCAGTGACTTGCACTTTGGCCCCAGGTGGCAGCAGCCATCAATAGTGACTGGTGAAGAAGCCTATCATTAAGATGCATACAAATGTGCATCAGCCCCTCTGCTGGGGGTGGTGGGCTCGAAGCATCTGGCAGCAGCAGCTAGCAGCAGCAGCAGCAGCAGCTGTGGGCAGTGGATGTCAATAAAGGAGTGGAGGAGGGAAATAGCAGAAGCTGTTGGGTCCCAGGTCAAGGTGTAGTCTGTTGGGAGCTGGACTCTCAAAAAGGTCCCTTGCTGTAGTTGCTTAGGACTCAGAGGGTGTATAGGATCTGATGTGAGCACCCTTTCTGGAGCAATGCTGTCACATCATCTCCAGGTAGCTCTTTCTGTTAGTCTCAGGGCCCATGGGGGTTGAGAAGCTCTCCCAGGCCTGGGATTACTGAAGTTTGCAGTGGAAATGTGGCCCATCTGTCCTTTTCCTGCTTTAGGGACCCTCTTCAGGCTTCCAGCAGATCCTGGCTGAGCAGGTTGCCTTGCTTCCCTCTCCTTCCTTGTCTTAGGTATTTCCTGTAATTTCTATATTGAATTATTGTGTTCTCTTTTAGATGTACTTCTTTGTGGAGGAGGTGAGGCGTATCGGTTACCCCTACTCAGCCATCCTGAAGCTCCTCTTCTTTCCTTGATTGTTGAAGGCTATGATAGGGCATTTATGTAGTAGCTTTCTCCAACTATTTTTGCAGAGACTGTATTTCTTGTCATGTGTAGTCATTGAAGATTTAGTTCATTACCTTGTGTTCAGATAGTATTTTGACAGATATTTTCTAAAACATCACAAACTACATAAACAAAAAATCGCCTCTCACAGTCTTTGCAGATTAGTTCTGTACTAAATATTTTCTTTAATACTTACCTAGATTTGCACTGATCCTAGAGTTAAGCCCAAAGTGAAGGCATAAGGTCATCTCCCATCTTTTCTGAGTGTATTTTCCCAGGCATGTCCATGGCTTTCTACATTTCAGCTTATATTCGAGTGCTTTGGATTACCCTAACTTCTGGAAGAAAGTCTCCCCAGGCTTTTCCTCTCAGACTAGTTGATCTAGGCTACGTCTCAAATGCAATCTTTTCCTCAGGCATTTACAGGTTACCTTTCTTTCTGCCTTACAATGTTTTAGAACAACAGCCACCGTGTTGCCTGCTTATATAACTTCTCAGTTAAGCAAAAGAGAACACTTTGTGTCAGACATTCACCAGCTAGATTACAGCAGTACACAATATCCTGCAAGTAACCTTTTCTCACTTTCCTCTGATGCCAGGGACCAACATTTCATAGTCTCCCACTGGGAACAGTTTTCAAAACAGCATCCTGACTGCCACCAAAACAGGGAAGAGGCTAGGGCAAGTAAAAATGCTGATTGCTGAACAGAATCTTGAATTTTCTTCTCCAGTTTACAAATAACTGATGTTCACTAAAATAGATGCACATTCAAGTAAAAATACCACAAAGATTTTCTCTTTTAAAGTTTCTTTTTTCTAGATTCACCATTCATTTGGTTGCTCTAAACCTTTGATGATATTTTCAGAGCTCTAAAAGGGTGGGTTATGATAATTTCTGCTTGCTTTTTAATGTTTCTGCCAGGAGATGGGAGATTGGAGCTGCTTATTCTCCCATTTTGCTGATGTCGCTTTTTGGTTAGTCTTGATATAATATTTTGTGCTTTTATAGGAAAGTTCCTTGAAATTAGTAGCTTTCTTTAAAGCTAAAAATTTTCCAATAGGACTTGATTTTACTGCTTGCATTTTGCCTCACTGTGTCAAATTTATGAGAAATCACCTCCAGAAATATGTGACAAACCCAATGAATTAATACAACCTTCTATAATAACAATTTATCACCTCTGAGCCAGGTGAGCTCAGAGGATAAAAACAAAAAAAAATCTCTTTCATCTTTTCTCTCTTACCTAATCCCCAAACCTACATTCAGGGAGCAGCTTGCTAAAACTAAGGTTAATAAATATCACTATCTACTTTAATGATTGGCAGGCTCATAGTAGACGGGGTGTTGGATTCTCATTCTTATCACTGCTGTCTCTTGCATCACTTAGTGTCAATTTCTTGATGATGATTTAAAAGTATTTTATTTCAAATAATTAAAGTTGTTTATTTCTCATCAGAAATAAACTTTAGAAATTATACAGAAACTGCAGGGTTAATATCAGCAGTCAAAGTTCACCAACCACCCTCAGCTCATACCCAATGCTATGGCAAAGTCACGCTTAAAGATCTTGAGAGTTAGTCTTATTCTTTGCTTTATAATCCCCCATGCTTTCTGAAATGGACTTTCTTCCTCCAGTTGCTGTTAGTTTTTAGACTGTGTAAGGAAAAAAATTGTACCAAGTATCTCACAGAAATAATTTTTACTGGAACCAAAAACATTGGAGTTCACTTGTATAAGGAAAAACAAAATAAACCAAAACTGAAAACAAAAACTGGATTTGGAACAGGGGTAGGAAATAAATTGACTCAAAAATAGATAAATGTTAGGACAAAAGGAATATCATAAGGTGATAATTGCAAGGGCCTACAGAGAAAGTCAACATGACAGGTAATGACAGCAGGTCCTTGGGGATAAGACAGAGGCAGTGAGATTAGAGAGATCTGAAATGAAACAGCTAAGGAAAGAGATTTACTAGAGGAAGTATTAAAAAATGGAAATATTTTTCTAAAATGTATGCATGTATGTTAGCCAACATCAGATGTTTCTAAACCAGAAATGGAAATTGAAGATTATCTCTAGCCATCAACATAAATCACACACAAAATGGTGAAACACAGAGAGGTGACCTTTGCTTTATCAAGGTGAAGCTTATTAGTGGAGAATTGTACTTACAGAGCAGGCCTTGTAATAGCTTCTGCAGCATTTTTCAAGCACATTTGGGTTTAAATGGCAAGCTTGGTAAGAGTTGAAATCTTTAGACATATCATGAAATAGCATACATTTTGTTGAATGGCAGAAATATTCAAGGTTACAACATTTCAGACAAGAATAATATCTACAGGGCCAGTTCCCAGTCTTAAATTTCTTATATTTTATTTATTCTCAAAAGATAAGTTAGTTAGTTCCTTTATTCATTTTATACAGAAGAACCATTAATTAGCAGTCCTTATACCTCAAAAGGACCATTCTTTATGATGCTACTTGCCCATTATTGTTTAAATATAATCCTGCCCTGAAGAAGAGAGTAATTAAATAAGGAAATAAATAGACAACCTATGTTGCAAGCAAAGCACTGCCCTCCCAGTGTTAATTTGGAACAAAACTCTCCAAAGACAGCATACTAGAAATAAATAAACTTAAAGAAAAATCTAATGGAGGAAAAAAATCCATTACTTTTAAAATAAAATTAAAGAAGGAAATTATCTTTGTAAATGTAGAAAGCAATACTAGTAAAAATAATAATTTGTTAAGGTAACATTTCTCTCAAGTGAAGATAAAACTACATCAGGAAGAACTCTCTTATAAATGAGAAGGGTAGAATCACTAAAAGGATTTGCTTTAAAGGTCAATATTCAATTAACGTAATTGCTAAGATACCGAAGTGGGACTTGATTGATGGATATTTGTGGGACTAAGATGTCCTGTTTTAGAAACCAAAGTAGTTTTCATAGTTTACGTCATAAGCTACAACCTTATATATCCAAACTTATTAGGGCGGAAAGTGCCTGTGTGAACTGGAAATGCCAGGCTCCCATGAACAATGTACAAAATAGACTATGCCCAACACCATGGAGCCTCTCCAGCTAAGCCCCGGGGGCATTTTGTTTATTTTTATTTTTATTTTCACTTTTATTTTTTATTTTTATTTTTTGTTTTTGAGACAGAGTTTCGCTCTGTTGCCCAGGCTGGAGCACAGTGACACTATCTCGTCTCACTGCAACCTCCGCCTCCCAGGTTCAAGCGATTCTCCTGCCTCAGCCTCCCAAGTAGCTGGCACTGTAGGCAGGCACCACCATGCCTAGCTATTTTTTTTTATTTTTAATAGAAACGGGGTTTCACCATGTTGTCCAGGCTGGTCTCAAACTCCTGACCTCAGGTGATCTGCCCTCCTCAGTCTCCCAAAGTGCTGGGATTACAGGTGTGAGCCACCACATCCAGCCCCTGCGGCATTTTATAGAAGATCTGACACCAGAAAGCAACCCATCAGTGATCTAACGTGTATGTTACATGCTACCCAAGAGTGGCTAGGACGTAGGGGCGAGCTGACAGATCTGAGATGTTGAAAGGTCATGTAAATGATAAGTCAGTAGTGAGATATTGTCACTGCAACTGGACCCAACAGCCACTTTAAGTCTATTGAACATTCAGTGAATATTAAAAGTGTAAAAATAGTCATTTTCATTTTTCCCAAATTTGTTCTTATTGGCTACCTCTTCCAGCTTCCAAGTGTGGCCCAAGCTTCTCCCAATTTTTTCAACTGTAAGGATAACTCTGAGGTTACAGGACGCTCGAGAATAGATTTGAGTCAGGGCACTACAGCTAAGGTGTTTGGTGGGGGTAAGATGAATTAAGACTATATAGAGCCAACTTAATAGTCTTTGATTTTCCTTAAACACACCCCCCCACACACACACACACACAGACATTTCATGCCATATATTATAATTACAGGTATAAGAAATTGATGACTGTAATCATATTGTGGAGCCGGAGATTGAGAAAACCTTCTTTTGGCTTTTGGACAGAGAAAAAAGTGAATGTATGTCTGCTCATGTGATAATCTAAAGTCTCTGGTTAAGGTGAGACTCTCCTCAGAAACTGTCAGCCTAATTCCTAAAACAGGGCTTTTAAAATACATTTAGCTGTGAAATATTTTTTTTTTTTAATAAACTTGGCAGCATAATATTTAAAGCAGATAAAATAGGGCTGCTCCTGCTAAAGGGACTCTGTGTGCCCCAGAGCTTTGTTTTTCCAGCAGACGACAGTTCACATTCATTTTGTTCAATAGAGTTTGTTGCCAATTGATGGTGTGTCGTTAAGCAAGCTGCAAGCTCTCTGGTCTTTGCTTTTAAAAATCTAATGGGATCAAGTACTAATCACTAGGTAATCTAAATTTTATTTCTCAATTTTATTCTATTTTATTGGGCATAGTTTAATTGACTTTGACAAATTTAGACAAATTTAGCTATTTAGCTGCTTTCAAGTAAGGAAGTCTACCATAATCCTTATAAAAATATGGTGGCCTCGTTTATTGACTAATCATTATGAATGCCTAATATGTGCAAATCACCCTGCTCTAGTCCCCAGAACTAAGGATTTTCAAAGAAAATTAGGATATAACCACCCCCAACCCTGTTATTTTTTAAGCCCTCAGGAATCTTGCAAGAAAAGGACACAGAACTGTGTAAATAATTGACAAATCAAGCAAACCCAAATGTATGTACTAAGATACAGATATAAGCAAATTACTTTGGGCCACATCAGGAAAACAATTGTTAACACAGCAGTTAAAATCATTAGCTTAGGAGCCAGTGGAACCAAGGATGAAACTGCAGGTCTTAAACATCTATAAACTTCACTTGCCCCACCTGTGAAATGGCATAGCCATTTCCAATTCTGTGACTACTATGAAGATCAAATGCAGTTTTCCTGATAATATGCTTAGCTCATGGTGTCTAGAAGAGATGTTATTCTGATGATTGAGAAAGTCTGTTAGAAGAGGCACAGTGCATAATATAGGGCTTTAAATTTTTTATTTTAAGGAATAAAGCAGCATCCACTTGGAAATCTCCAGAAGCCATATTTGTACATATTTTGGGTCAGCCATGTGCAAAAAAATTATACGATGCCCCTATGTTTTTATTCTGATTCGTGCTTCTACAGCTACATTCTTTCTCCACTCCTGCCCAAGACACTGAGCGCAATGATGAGAGGATATAAGTAAAGTCATGCATGTCTAGATACATAGGAATTCTAATTCTAATTTGTTTCATTCACTGCTCCATAATTTCCTCATCTGCAGCTTGCTTATTCTTTCTTGCCCATCCATATTTAATTAATACCCTCTCACTGCCAAATTCATTTTATCTCTCTCTAGACTCTAGTTTTTCTTGTTCTGCTGGCATAATTTTCTTGTATCTGCAAATTTACACAAATGCTATCAGTTTAATTTAGTATACAATTATTGAATGATATCTATATACTAGCGACAGTGACTGAACCTGGGTTACAAAGATAAGTAAGATTTAGTTTTTGCATCAACATATTTACCAGTTTTGACAGCGACATATTTACCAAGCACACTTTGGATTTTTGTAAGCTATCTATTTCTTTACTATTTCTTGCTAAATATATTTCATATTAATCTTTCTTCCATTCACTAAGTATCGCCACACACACATTCAAGCCCATCTCAGTACATACAGAATAGACAGTCTTTCCATCAGCTTTGTTGCTGAGAACACCAGGATATTGGTGGTATATGCCGTAAGGTTGGATGGAAAGACCAGGGGTAACAGCAATCAATGAAATTCACTTACGAGTAGAGCTGGTCTGCAGAAATAGCCAGGAAGCCCAGTGATGGTGTTGGAATGGTCACTGCTAGCCTCAGTCTAGGTTTACATAATTGTCAATATCTAGAGAAGAACAAAAAACAATGTGGCCCAAAGAAAAACCTGGCCCCAACCCACGTGTCAGCAGCAGACAGTGACTGATGAAGAAAGACTCATGTATCTTCACATAAAGAAATCCCACTGGAAATAAGTCATCTTACAAGCTTCTCTACTCCAGTTTTCAGGTCTCCTGAACAGAGAGAGGACATCACTTCTCCACTTAATTCAACCACAGACGCACTCTACAGTAACATATGGTGTCATCCTTTGGGTCACATACTGATTTATTTACTTCCCTTGCATGCCTTTGTATCATAGCTCTAAAAGCACTACAGGCTTTTTGTTATTAAAAGATGTTTTTACACATATTTAATTAATATACATAAAACATACATTATATATACATATACATAAAATGTCTTTTAATAACAGGAGGAACATTATTACAAGAGCATGATGGCCGTGAGACCCCCAAGTAGGCTGGGGCACGAATGAAAAGCACTCAGGAAGGGTGAGTAACAGAGGCACAGGCTGGGAAGGGAAGAGCCAGGATTCGGGAAGGGTCATGTCTCACAGACAGAAGGGAGCCAGAGGTGAACCCGGTTCATCAATCAGGCCAATGCCTCCCTGCTCATTCATCCCGGAGTTGGGTATCAGGAATCTTCTCTCATTTAATAAAAGAGATCTATTCTTATATGACACTTTTTCAGAAATTTCAGCATGTTAGAAGCTACTTCCAAATATTATAAGGATTCAGGCTAACAAACGAAAGAAGTTTAAATCAAAATAACAAAGTAATTGCCCCTTGAAAATTGAGAAAACAAGCATAGGAATATCTAATTCAGGATTAAGTACTAAAAAGAATTTCTTTTAATCATGGGAGAGGCATAAATATAAGAGTACATGACTCACCCAAAGCTTTGAATGATTATATCTCTGGGAAATGAGTGTGCCTACATATCTTCTATCAATTACACTGAGGAATTAAATGTGGGCTGAAATCTGATTACCCCTTTAAGGCCCAGACCCTCTGCAGTGTCCTCAAATATCTTCAATCAGACATGACGATTTCTTCCCCCAAGCAATCCTACGAGTGTTTGCTTACTTATTGTATCACATATGGAAGAGAGATTAAGAGCATAGACTTTGGAATCACAAAGTATTTTATTCAGATTTCAGCTTCAACACCTTAGTTCTGTGATCAAAGAGAAATAACTTAGCCTCTTTAAGCCCCCAAGTTTCTTCACCTGAAAAATAAGGATAGCAATGCATCAGATATTCTCCAGGTTGATATTCAGCTATATCAGCTGTTAAAATATTGAACAGGTTCTGCCTGAGGGGCCCTGACACTCCGGTAGTCCAGGACCCCCTTCACGCATACTATCCTAGCAACTAAACTTGAACACCTGCCAGGGAGTTCGGAAGTATCCAGATTTTAACCTTCTGTCTGATTGTTTGCTGGCCCTACAAGTTTTTAGATATTTTACATATGACCCTTGCCTCTTGCAAACATTAATAAAATGTTTCCACAGTAATAAGCACAGTGCGTAATGGATAGGGAGGTAGTTTTTGTTGTTGTTGTTATACCAAAATATGACTTTTAATTTCTGATGAAGTCTGTAGCTTCTAGGTCTGTCCACTTCTTGTTTTTTGTGCCTTCATTTAGTGGCAAATTATGTTTCATTACCACAGACTGACTAACCCAGGGTTCTGCCCAGAGCAGGTACTTAATAAGTGAAAACAGAATTAAATAAAGGAAAAGCACATCCAATTATCCTGTGTGTCGGGATGCTGTAGCTTGGTAAATAAATAATCTTTTGATTAACTAATTTCTTCAGATGAGTGGCTTAGTGTCCTGCAATAAAGACCTTAAGATCGTTAATGAGATAATATATGGTCTTACACATGATAAAATCTTTCTGAGAACTGTATTTCAAATAGAAACTATCTTGATTGCTATGAAAATCTATATAAGATTGTTTATTTTGGTTTAGGGATTGTGAAATAAAGAATTTAAGAATGTTCAGCTAAATTGGTTTATCTCTTGACAGGCCTTCTCAGATTTGAGCTGGCTTGGTAACATCAAACTAAGTCAAGGCCTGATCTCAGCCTTGAATAAACTCTTTATTCCCCTACAACCAGATATATTGCCTATTGTAGATCAGTACCCACAAGCAGAAGCTGAGACTTCAACTATAATGGCAACATATTATATACAAAGCTATGTATAATTATAAGAACTTACTATTAATGACTGAAATATATTCTCTAGAAAATCTATTTTGGAAGCCAATAATCAGAAATTTGTTGAGAAAACACCGACAGAAAATGATGAAAGATAATGTAGAATCATCTTTGTTAGCCTCCACAATCACTATGTCAAGGGATGTGAAGTCAAAGATGCCACTCTAGAACTTCCTTCCATTCTTCTTTAAGGCAATGATCCATTAAGTCCTCTCCATCATTGGTGGCTGGGTTCTAGAAGGCATTCTTAAAAAGGAAGATGGCTTATACTTCGTGGAAGTATTTTTTACCACTTTCACGTGGACCATCCTTTCACTCCAGTGCAGCCACTAAATTGGTTCCTACGGGCCCCTATTCCTCGTACTTGCTCCTGTCTCTCTCCCAGACCCAACACTGGGTGACCTTCCGATTTGTTCTAGCTATAGTCAACACCCACTGTGAGGGTTTCTCAGAGACCACCTTATCTAGACATTCCCCCATGAGCCCCATCTGATTCCATGGATGGAGCACAACTTGTTCCTAATCTTTGAGTGAGAAGGACCCACCCCTCAAACTGGCCATTCCTTTATTAATATTTGGTCCAAGAGTAAAAACCAGAAGTCTGTACTACTTGTCTGCTCTCTTCCAAGCTTGCCCATCTAGAATTCAGAATTGATTATATTTTTAATTAAAAAACATTGTTCCAAAATCATGTGTATTACCTGTGCAAACACAAGCATTACCATTATTCTATATTAAGAGAATTTTAGCTACCACAATGTCTATTTTTTTGCTATGGGAAATTGCTTTTGTTTTCTATAGGAAACAGTAACTACGAAAGTGTTTATTTGGGATAGGAAAGTGAATTCCATTAATCAACACATTACTGTTTCTATTTTACCATTTTGAATGTGTTGAAAGTGTTCCATTTCAGAAACAAAAAAATGGCATCTTCAATGTAATAGAGACTGTTCATAGGTTCACAATCCTTAAAGTAGATGATACATGGTGAATAGTTAATCAAGCAGTTGGCCCTAATTTAAACAAAATATGTGAATGAGGTATTATTATAACATCAAAAACGCATGCTCTATTGAGTTAGTGACATTTTCTATTATTTTCCATTTAATTTTCTTTGTTATCCATCAATCAATCTTTTTTAAAATGGAATAATCCATGGTCCTAAATAGATTTCTGTTGTATTATCATTTATTATAACACAAATTTCCTTTAAATTGCTACCTGTCTGCTTGAAACACAATCATTTAAATATCCATAGAACTCTGTATTTCACAGTTATATTTTTTAATATACATGTCACAGATGTTTCAACAAGAGTGTGTCAATGCTAATTAGACTTACCACAGCTGGCAATCTCTAGTCATTTGTGCTGCCCATATCTTTCTTGGTATGTGAAACCTACTTCTAAAAACTGCTGATTGCTCCAATTTACTAAAATATTCTGACATCCACCTGTATCCATTTCCTGCTTTCTGTCCAAACTATAAGATTTCTGGTTTTAATTAGACATCAGTGCTGATTCTCCCTTAATCCTCTCTTCATGACTCTTTCTAAATATGGAAATGAAAAAGTGGGCCCCAAAGCAAATACTCTTGACACTTATATGTTATGATATAAAAGGTGGGAAAATAGCAACTTTCTCTGGGGTGTTTAAATTTGTTTAAAATCATCATTTATAGCATAAAGTTATAGTAGGAGGGCAATGTATTGCATTTGCGTTGAAAACTGGCTGAGGATTCCATCATATAGTGTGTATTTTGCTTAGGGTCTGCACAAAGCAGTGCAGTGCCTTAGGAAGTCATTTTGGGAACTACAAAGACTTGAAGTGTCATTTGAAGATGACAGGAAGAGAGGTGACAGTCAAAAGTTTGTTTGTGTCTAAAGGAAGTTTCAGAACTAAAATGTAGACATTTGAAATTTGCCAGGTGTGGTGGCTCATGGCTGTAATCCCACAAATTTGGGAGACTGTGGCTGGAGGATGGCTCAAGCCCAGGAATTAAAGACCAGCCTCAGCAACAAAGCAAGACTCCATCGCTACAAAAAATTAAAAATTAGCAAGGCATGATGGTTCATGCCTGTATTCCCAGCTACTTGGGAGGCTGGGATGGGAGAATCGCTTGAGCCCAGAGGTTTGAAGTTCCAGTGAGCCATGATAATACTGCTGCACTCTGGCCTTGGTGACAGAGCAAGACTGTGCTTCTTCAAACAAAAAATAACAAATAAATTAACAAGCAAAAAAAACTTAAAAAAAAATCATTTAAAATCTAAACAGCGAATTAGCATGATAGAATTGATTTCATTTTAAGTAGTTACATTTAGTATTATATAAGTAAATAAGAGATCAGATTTTTTTGAAAAAATATGTAATTTACAATGTTTTCTCACAATAGCTATTGAAGAATTATACCATTTTCAGATTACTGTGTTTTGGTATATAGTAACTTTTCCATTCCCAAACACAATAAATGAATACATGTATAGAGTGTTATATGTGACCATTATTTCACAAAAAGACACCTTCACCAAGGAAGTCACTCTAACAATTTCCAGTGAGACCAAATCATATGAAAAAATGACTTAATTTTTCATTTTCATGACACACATATAAATGTGGGAGGTGGAGGAGCAGCATTTCTGGAATCTTCAGGTTGTTGTAGGCATACACTCTTTCCACAAATTTCTAGGCCCTCTCCTGTTTAGCCTTTAATTTACCCCAGGAGTGTTTTATGTAAGTGCAGTTTGAGTGCAAGATGACTACAGGCCTTAAAAAGGTTGTTGCGTGGATTGAAAATTCCTTCACTTCTTCTGTGGCAGCTTCAGAATGGATCATGATCAGAAACTGAGATGACAAAAACAACTTTGATGTTTCTGGTTTTCTGGGGTATTTTTTGTTCGAATTTTTAAATCCTTTTGAAGACAGAAAGGAACTTGCTCTTGTGTAAATTCCACAAAGAAAAACAAAATCATGAAACACAGATTTGAATTGAACCTAAAAAACAGACCACCCACTCTCTACTGCTTTTCTTGTATCCCTCCCACACCAATAAGCACACACTGTCAACCCTCCTCTTTCTAATATGATAAGTGTGGGAAACTGCATTGCATAAACAAACTCAACTGAAGTTCCCTTTGCATGTTTACTACTTATGTCAAACTTGTTTCACTGATAAAATTTTATCACTTGATTCAACTATTCATCCTAATTTTTTCTTTTAAGATTAACAGAAATAAATGTTCAGTATAACAGCACATGACTTCGCAGGATTTTCGTGCACAAGTGAAAGTATTTTGTGTGCACATATACACATACCCACGAGAGAGAATTTTCTCAGGGGTTCTGGAGACACTTGTTTTCTATTTGCAAATCCATGCCTTGTGTTTACCTCAGGAAGAAGGGGGGCCTATTTTCCCTTAGTTCATTCTCTTTTATTATTCTCACATCTTCTTCTTGGATTTCAGTTATTAATATTTTTCCTCCATATTTCTTTTTTCATTATTTTAACTCCACTGCATTCTTCTTTCAAATTTTAAGAATGTCTCATATCTCTTCCAGTTGTTGATAATGGTCTCATTGTATTGATCTTGCTCCCGTTTCCCCAGTGCAGACAGATTCTGCTCTTGTTTCTTAGCCACCTCCTTTTCACTTTAAAAAGTCAACTTTTCATCACATTTTTCATTTTCTCTGTTCAATAAAATTAATTTTAATGTGCACTGCAAATAGCAATTAAATTTATTTCTTTCCTTAAAAAAAATTTCCCCACAAATACGTCCTACTTCAGGACTGCATGTATGGTATTTCTTCTTTGATTTATTAGAGAATATTTTCACAAGTCCACACTGTTCTTGATTACTTTGGAAGAAGAGAAGTTTATTTGATAACTGGTTCCAGCATAAACTCAGAGCTACTAAATTCTCTCTGAGTCTTCTTAACACCTCAAGATATATCAAGAATTAATAAATAGTTCTTCAAAGATAGATGGTGAGTATCGGAAGCAATTAAACAGAGAATTGGGCTTATTTTTCTGGTTTTCCATATAATTACGAAAAGAACATGCATAAAAATAAGAAGTAGAGGAAAAGGGAGAGTCAAATAATGCTCTTTTTGTATTATCTTTGTTTTTAGACGCATTAATAAGCACACTTTTTTAAAATTAGAAAATAGCTTTATTATTTCTTGGATAATAAAATATAATACATACTCATAAAACTGTTTAATACTAAAGAATGATATAAATAATCCCCTAAAAGCATAAAATCTAGATGATTTAGTAAATTTACTTCTGTTTCTGTCTTTCTATATCTATACACACACACATATACAGTCATATAATTTTAAATATATAGAATTATACATGCATCTAATAGATATTTTAAATATATGTGTGCATATATATGTGTGTATGTATATGGAAGCTATAATTAGAACTGAAAGATTAATAGTTTTATGCATAAATGCTTCAATTTTTTGTTCTATTTGAATATTGTTTTTTTTTAATTCTACATTTCAGTTGTTGGATGATATATAGGAAAACACAGTAACCTTGTATCATGTGGTTTGTTATACTTGCTTATTAGTACCGGGACATTTTGTTTGATTCTTTGGGGGTTTCTAACTAGAGAATCATGTTATCTTCAAATCACAAAAATTTTACAAATTTCTCTTTGATTTGTATATATTTTTATTTCATTTTCTCATCTTATTGCACTAGATAGCACTTCTAGTTTGATATTCAATAGGAATGGTGAGAAAGGACATCTTCACCTTGTTCCCAATTGTAGTAGAAAAATGTCAGTCTCACATGATAATTATGATATTACTTGTAAGTTTTAAGGATACATCCTTTATTGTGTTGAGTTTCTTTCTAGTCCTTTTTTTTTTTTTTTTCAGAAATGAGTGTTAAATGTTGTCAAATGCTTTTTCAGCGTTTATTGATAGGACATACTGTTTTTCTCATTTGTAAATTAGCTGTATATGGAAAGCTACAAAACACAGATAAAATAAATACAAAAATAATATATTTGAATGCTGAGATGTTCAATATTCAGGTATTTTAAAAGTCAACATTATTGACATATAATTTTTTTCCATTTTCCATCTATAGATTCAATGCAATCTCAATCACAATTCCAGCAAGATATTTTCAAAATATTGACCAACTGATTTTAAAATTTATTCTGAAAAGTAAAAGGCACAGTATAGGCAAAATGATATCAAAGAATAATCAAGTTGGAGGAGTCACATTGATCTATGTATCTATTATTTTTCCAGTACCACACCGTTTTGATTAGAAGAGCTTTAATGCAAGTCTTGAAAAAAAAGATGTATTTATAGAAGCTATAATCAGAGTGAAAAGGTTAATATTTTATGCATAAATATTTCCACTTGTGGTTCTATTTTAGATATTACTATTATTTCAAGACTTACTTTAAAGCTACTCAAATCAAAACGGTTTGGTATTTGCAAAAGAATAGATACATAGATCAACAAGTATAATAATCCCAGAATTAGGTATGGTCAACAGATTTTTGACAAAGGAGCGTGCTAATTTAATACAGAAAGTAGTCTTTTTTTAACAAATGATGTTGGGACAATTGCGTGCTTCTAGACACAGACCTTACATCCTACACAAAAGTAACTAAAATAATTATAAGCCTAAAAGTAAAATTAAAAACTATAAGACTTCTAAATGCAAGCTTGGAATAAAATATTTATGACATTGGATTTACTAAGAAGATACAACACCAAAAGCATAATTCATTAAATAAAATATAGATAATATAGGCTATTTTAATATTTAAAACTTTCATGTGAAAAATCCTCTTAAGACAATACAAAGACTATTCATTACAAAATACATATTTAATCCAAATGTACATAAAGAAGAAAACTTACAACTCAAAATTTTAAGAACAAGACAAGAAATAATTCAGTTAAAAATAGACAAAGTTCCAAACAGATACTTCACTAAATAAAACATTTAGGTGACAAAGTAAGCATATGGGAAGATGATCAACACTATTTGTTTTGAGGGAAAAACATATTAAAGCAACAAGGAGATACCATTGTACACATCTTACAGTGGTTCAAATAAAAAAAAAACTGAAAATACTTATTGCTGGTGAAGTTGCAGAACAACAGGAATTCTCATTTAATACTGGCAGACATGCAAAGTGATTCAGCCACTTTAGGTTTGCAGTTTTTACAAAGCTAAATATACTCTTACTTTAAGATCCACTATTTCTTCTCCTTTGTATTTAACTAAGTGATGCGATTAATTTGGGCCACACAAGAACCTGCATACAAATGCTTGTAGCACTTTATTTGGAATTGCCAAAATCAGGAAGCAATCAAAACACCCTTCAACAGGTGAATGAATAGATGAACTACGGTGCATCTATGAAAGTGGATAGTATTTAAGGATAAAAAGGAATAAACTATCAAGCCGTGAAAAACCATGGATGAATCTTCAATATGTTTCTAAGTGAAAGAAGCCATTCTTAAAAAGACTACATGTTGTATGATTTTATTTATTTGACATTCTGAGAAAGGCAAAACCATAATGACAGAAAGAGATCAGTGATTGCCAGTGGTTTGCAAAGATGAATAGTTGAAGTGTAAGGTATTTTTGTTTTTGTTTTTGTTTTTTAGGGTAATAAAGTTGTTCTGTGTGACACCAAAATAGTAGATATATGATATTATGAATTTTTCAAAACCCATAGAACTTTACAGTACATATGAATGAATATTAATGTGTGAAATTTAAAGAAAATTATTTAGGAGCTTGAACAACACTAGGATAGAATGCAGATTGTGACAAAATAATCTGATTGCATTATAAATGTGGGAAATAACCTCAGGAGAGAAATGGAGACATGATTTCTGACCCAGGAAACTTTGGAAGTGAGTAGAGACTGTAAAACTAGTGACAAAGTAAGTTAAATATAAACTCTGTACTATAGCAGATCAAATTGTTTTTCATGGGATATTGATTAACAATTCTAACACTAGTATAATGAAATTGAAGAAATAAGTAAACAATTGGTAGGTTTCTCACTAATGGAGTTAAAGGTTACATAAAATCAAAAGGAAAATAATGGAATGATCAATGAGTGAAAGACATCAATATGAACTCATGTTTAACAATATAGATAGATCCACATAGAAATATTTATAGATTTATGCATATTCATGTGTTAGTATGTGTAAATTTGCTTTTTTTTTTGCTGGCTGATACAGCCTAGAAACAATGAAAATAAGCACACCCTGTATCCAGATATTGGTTTCTAAATACCCTCCTCCAGTCAAAGAACCGAGAAATTCCTGGAGAAATGGTTGATCCTAAATATGGGTCATGGAACATACAAAGTAATTCTGGAGCATTCTGTAGCAATGAAAATAAGGATGTACCCAAAATAAACAAAGCAAAACATAACAGTGAGTGAATAACAACAGGGCCTGGGATAAAAATCTTTCATGTGCAACAATTTGAGCAACAAATGTAATATTGGATTATAACACTAAGTATAAATAAAAATCCACAAGTCCAAATGATATAAATAAATGTTTAACTAAATTAGTAAGTGACTGATAAAAGACAAATCTCTTATATAGAAAAACTCGATTTTATTTTATTTTAGTTTTTAAGAGACAAGGTCTCACTATGTCATACAAGCTAGAATGCAGTGGTGCAATTATGACTCACTGTAGCCTCGACTTCTGGGTTCAGGTGATCCTCCCACCTCAGCTTCCCATGTAGCTGAGACTACAGGTGAGAACCACCATGGCTGGCTAATTTTTGTATTTTTGGTAGAACTTCAATTTTACCATGTTTCCCAGGTTGCTTTCAAACTCCTGGGCTCAAGTGATCTACCTACTTGGCCTTCCAAAGTGCTGGGATTACAGGTGTGAGCCACCATGACCAGCCCAGAAAAAACAGTAAATAATATACGTAGACATATTCCCTTCAAGGAGGTGAAGCATTATTCATCATCCCTTAATTTTGTGTCGGGAGCAGTAACTTCCTTCTGCAGTACAGAAGGGAAAGGTGGAAGTTAATCACTTCATAGTGGAGAAATCTGACAATCACTATGTCAACCAGGTGATCAGTTTAACACCAACCATGATGAGTCATGTTTTTTTGTTTTGTTTTCCTGAGATGGAGTCTTGCTCTGTTGCCCAGGCTGGAGTGCAGTGGCATGATCTTGGCTCACTGCAATTTTCGCCTCCTGGGTTCAGGTGATTTTCTTGCCTCAGCCTCCCAAGTAGCTGTGATTGCAGGCATCCACCACCAACCCTGGCTAATTGTTTTGTATTTTTAGTAGAGACAGGGTTTCACCATGTTGGCCAGGCTGGTGTCAAACTCTTGACCTCAGGTGATCCACTCACCTCAGCCTCTCAAAATGCTGGGATTATAGGCATGAGCCACCATGCCTGGCCCAAGTCATGTTGACAGCACATAGCCTTGATGTGATGTGATGTGATGATGTGATGTGAAGTGAAGTGAATGGCACTTTATGCCTGTGGTCTTCCCTCCCTAAACCCAGAATCCCAGTGTAAGCATGAGAAAAATGCCGGATAAACCCAAGTCCAGGAACATTCTACAATATAGAACACCAGTACTCCTTAAAAATATCAAGGCCAGCAAAAAAAAGGGGGAAATCTATCAAATTATGGAAATGAAGAAGATAATCAACATGGAAATTAAAATGATCATATCCTCTGGTGGATGTGTCAGAGGGAAGGGACAATATGCTCCACAGCTTTTGCTATAGGTAATGGTTCTCGGGGTGACTATATTATTAAAAATAACTAGCTATAGTAAAAAGTTACTAAATTACAGCATTATTGCAGGACAGGCAATCCCCAAAATGGGGTTTAGCTTGGGAGGGTTTTTGTTTCCCCTAAGAAGGAATTCAAGGGCATGGAGGAGCAGGACAAACTCATGGGCAGTGTGCCCAAAGTCATCAGCATGTGGTCTCTTGGAAACTGTATTTATACTCACATTAACCAACTTTCAATTATATACAAATTAAGGTGCAAGTCAATGCAAACTGAAGAGTAGGTTATTTAGAATTTTGTAGGGAGGGGGTGGTAACTTCCCAGTTATTGCCATGGCATTTGTAAATGTCGTGGCACTGGCGGGAGTGTCTTATACCAATGAGTAATGAGGACAGCCTTCATGTGCATCTGCTAGTTCCTGCCAATATCTTCACTTCATCCTGTTGGGAACAGATCCTGTTTGGGTCGGCAGAATTGTGGCCAGATCACAAGTCCTGTTAGTCGCCTAACTCAGTATATCTGTATAATTAAATACTTTGTAAACTTCAAAAATGATTTTGCCAACATATATTCCTTGACATTCAAAGAGACTGACGATCTGTTACGTCAGTAGTACGTGTGTGGTGGGGAATTCAGCTGAGACTTTTGAGTGCTCTTTTTGTGATTTGCACTGGATTTGGCACTAAGGACACAATGGAGAATATGGTGCATCAATTATGTAAGTTATTTTACTCTAGAGCAAGGGTCTCCCATCCCTGGGCTATGGACCAATACTGGTCTGAGGCCTGTTAGGAACCAGGCCACAAGCAGGAGACGAGTGGTGAGTAAGTAAGCATTACTACCTCAGCTCCACCTCCTGTCAGATCAGCAGCAGCATTAGATTCTCATAGGAGCATGAAACCTATTGTGAATTGCACATGCGAGGGATCTAGGTTGCATGCTCATTATGAGAATATAATTAACGCCTGATGATCTGAGGTGGAACAGTTTCATCCCAAAACCAACCTCGAGCCCCTGTCCGTGGAATAATTGTCCTCCATAAAACTGGTTTCTGGTGCTAAAAAGTTTTGAGACCGCTGTCCTAGAGGATGCAAGTGTTTTCACAAACTGCTTTCCTCAAATAATATGAAATGGATATGTGTGATACTACACAAACTTGAAACAAGTTGTGAACCAGACTCAGCTGTACAAAGAGCTCCTTAAAGAAAGGGATTTGACAGAGATCTCGGGGAACAATGGGATTTAAATATTGAATAAAAGGAAGCTCACTGTCAGTTGAGGAAATGACAGCCCTATGGCGGAAAGCAGTATGGACTGAAACTGAAACCAAAAAGAGGCGAATGTAGATGCAACATAGAAAAGAAGTTGGAAAGTGATAAAGGAGGAAGGAAAGTCATCATTCCTGTCTTGTAAGTCATATATTGGAGTCTTTCTTTTTTTTAATTGGCAATGGGAAGAAATTGAAAGACGTTTCAACAGAAGACAAGATCAAACTTGAATGGGAATAATTACTCAGGCCACAGTGTGTAGAAAGGTTAAGAAAGGGGCAAGAAAGAATGAGAAGTGAATGAGGAGTGACCATAAGGAGGCCTTGGCTACAAAACAGAGCTCCCTCTAGCCACTTTAAGCAGAAAGAGAATGTATTTAATGATATTATGGGACAACTTACAAATGTCTGAGAAGGTCATAGAATCAGGAGTGGGGCCATCCAGCCAGGAAGCCTATGTAATTTATGTTCTTAGAGGGCTCTAGAACAGGGCTTCTCAACATTTCTGTGGTGACAGATATACAGATATGTTTCCAGAAAATTATATATATATCTCAATATGTATATGCATACATATATATCAGTAATGAACCCATACTTTTATAAAATACAATAAAAATACTTTCTAGAAAACAAAATATGAAAAGCATAAAAATATAATTTCAAAGCTTTTATCATTAGAGCCAACAGACATATTGCATTTCAATAAATATAATCAGAATAAATATAATGCAGTAACAGAAAAAATTTCAAAACATATATCTTTTCACTGCTATTGTGCATATAAGTGATTAATTTAGAGAATCATTACTCTACTTGTAACTTTTTGTTTTTCCACAATCATAATTAAACAAAAAGTTTTGAAGGAACTAGCAATCAGCATATTAAACACCTGCACTCACATCTGGAATGAACATCATGTATATCAATATTTAGGTTTTTAATGTGATGAATAATGTTCCTTCATGCTAGTTAAATGAATTACTTTAGGTTGGTTGATGACAATCTTCCTCTTGAGGAATAATTTATATATAAATGGTTTCTGTATTCCTTTTTAATGAAAATCATAGTAGAGAAACTAGTCTCTCACAGAGGCAAATTAGAATAAAGAAAGACATTTTAGAGTAATTTTGGCAAACACAAAGTATTCATTTATTAGGTTGGTCACCACTGAGACAATGCTGTAGTTTCAAAATTGATCTTTAGTCCTTCATCAGTAGCCAATTTCAATTTAATCTGTAAAGTTATAGTTGTCTTTAAAATATTTTCCAATGGAAGAAATTGATTTCAACTCCACTCATTTCCTATTCATTATTTTTGATGAAAATGTTTTAAAAATTTAATCAAATGTTATTAGGTATCCTCACAATAACCTTTTTCATTTGTACACTATCAATATCATCACCTAATTCAGGTAATTGTAGGTAAAGTATGGAACATATTACAACACTCTGTAGAAACACTACTTTTCCAAACATCTATCTTTCTTTAAGGACACATTTTCTGGGATGGTTATACATTTCTTCATTACAGTTTATCTGAAAATGCAGCCCACATTGAACATGGTCCTGCAGAACATGTCTGGTTTACAACTCTCACCACATGCGGTTCACCCTGTGAGTCTGATAAAATGCTGGTTGGTATCTTATTCAAATAGTCATATCATAGGATGGTGTGGCAATGCTAAATTGCTCTAAGTCTAAAGGCTTCTCAATTTTCCTTTCAACTTCTGCATCTGTGTCATCATGGAGCAGTGGTGCTCTAAGAGCTCTGCTTACATGGACACATCATTGCAGCCACTGCTGGGCACAGAACAGGTACACACCAGCTCTGCTAAGCAGTTGATTCTACTGCCAGAAACTCCCCCACCTTTGTCCTGAGAGAAGGAAGTCCCTCTGCCCCCTGCGATAGAAGTGATCAATTGCCTGATATGCCTTCTTCTTCATGCCCTTCTACTTTGAACTGAAACCTCCCAGTGATTTGTATCTGAGTGGCCAGCCCAGCTCACCATCAGGCATCCAAGATGAGAAGTGTCTGAAAATGTAGTTCCTGACTTTTCTCAGAGAGGAGGTGTGCTCATAATGTGAGGAAACTGCAAATACAGGAGTGGTTTTCAAAAGATACTGTGTGTAGTCAAAATGGAGGCTGAATCTCTACTGCAGAGCCTGTAAAGGGAATCCAGAAAAACGATTTCATTGTCACCTTTACTGGACCTTTAATTGGTTTTCTCTTAGGCCAGCCCAAATAGTCATGTCCACCATTAATCAGAAGAACAGGCCGCTGCCTAATTGCTTTAATTTCAGGACTGCCAGAAAATATCTCTGTCTAAATCTTTTCTCTGATTTGTTAAATAGCCTTTGTAAAAAGACAAAGGCTTGTATTTTATAAAGAGTAGTGGTAATAATTTTTAAAAAGTCATTTGAATGTAAATGCTTCTCCTTAAGAAGATTTTACTTAGTCATAGTGGACAGTAGGTCCAGGCTTCTAAAAGGGGAGAGGAAAATTTTTTTCAGAAAGAAACACAGCTTCACCTATTGTCCTATCCAGTGTCCTGTTAGGCCTCTCTCCCATTTTCCGTTGCCGAGCAAAGCCTAAATTATTCATGAGAAGAAGAGAAGGAAGGGTAAAAATGCTGTGTTGTATTTAATTCTAGAATTATTCACCTATCTGTCCTTCTCTTAATGACTTTGATTTGTTGCTTTTTCCTGTGTGGTAAGAGGAAATAATATACCTCCCTTCCCACCAGTCTTTCAAAGCAAACTCTAAAAATAAGCCCGCCTTAATTAAATTGCAAATGTAATCATCAGGGTTTGATCCAATAAAAAACTACATGTTTTGGCATTATGTAAAAATCCCTTTAAACCTTGTATAACTTGATGGGAAGCAGCCCTGTGACCCACCTGTCAGGTCTGGCAATAACAGGCAACATGTGATGCAGACATGTGGAACATTGCACAGAGACCTTCTTGAATGTTAAGCTTATTTGTTTCTAAAAGTGAGGGGTTAACATGTGGCTCAGCACTGTGTCTAACTGTTCCCAGTGCTTCCAAAAAAACTCTGTAAGCTGATATAAAAATGTGAAACTTCCCAAGAAAACCTTGAGAGCACAAGCAATTCCTGAGGGCCCGCGCTACCTCATTCAAGGCATCCTCAGAACAGGTCTGCCCGGAGGCGGAGGCTGCAGCCGGGGCTGGTTACATTCATAGCTCCATATCTGGGGTGCAATTTGAGATCTACATAATGTGCAATGAAACAGGTTGTTGATTGAAGTAAGTAATAAAAACAGCAGCGAGTGTATTGCCTTAGGCTACCAACAAATAAAATTCCTGAAAGAGGCAATAAGAGATCAGTGTGGTGAATGTTCATTTTTGCATCCTCTGCAAGTTGAGGCAGTTGATCTGTCTCTTTCCTCTATTTGGCTAAACATATTCTGTGCTCATATATTTTTAAAGTAAAAAAACCACTTGCTATAAGGGTCTCTTGACTTGCATCCAGTAAGTGAAGCCAATCAGGGATGGGAGGACTCTCAGGCTCTGTGGAATGGAAAAGCTCATGCAGGAGAGGAACTGAAGTGATAGTTTACTACTTTATATGGAGATCAGGCAGGTGCTGGTTGTGTGATGGTAGACATATATGTACACTAAGAGCCATGCTGTCTTCTAGTTGAAATATTAAAAGCTAAGAGGAAGGTAGATACAATCTTTGTTGTACAAATCATGAAAATTAGAGCATGAATGGGTCTAAAATTAGAGAGGAGGACACTTACAGCTTTCAGGAGAGGGCTTTATGCTAGAAAAAAACAGAGATCAATTCATAATCTATATCAGTCACTTTTAAACTTGATGATCTTCAATAGCTTTTTAAAAAATATTAAACGTTTTGCTAAATAAAATGTGCATGAGTGGAACTTATATTCCATATACCTATGCATTTGTTGCATGCATTTCCCAGTTTCTCTACTGTGTTTTGTTATCAGATTTGGGTCAACACTGACTGAAGCACAACAGGAAGATAGAGAACATTCTGTGTACAAAAATCAAATCCATGCCCAATGACAAAGAAACCAAAATGGTGTTAATAACAGGGGATTCTATCCATATGTGGGGCAGGAGATGCATGGGAACTCTGTGTACCTTCCACTCAGTTTTGCTGTGAATCTAAAGTTGATCTTTAAAATAAAGTCTACTAAAATAAATAAGCAGAGTATTTATTTGAATGAAAGGAGGGTGGGAGAGCTTTTTCGTGTATGTGCTCACTATCTTCAAATGCCAGACGGTAGATGGGATTGGTCTGATGTGGGTGGCGTCCGATGGGCAGACCAGAGAAGAGAATTGTGGAGAAATACACACTTTTATTCATTCTCAGTAAATAATAATGGCCCATTCTTTACTTTGCCAGAAAACAGACAAAAATAATCTTATCATCATGGAGCTGACATTATCATGGGGAGAATAGAAAAAATTAAGTGAAATGGACAGAATGCCAGACTGACAGCAACAGACCCTCCTACAACCCCAGGTCCCCTGGCAATATTTTAGTTTTTTGTTTCTTTTTAATTTTTTGATTTTGTATTTTTTGATATATGAACCCTCTAGGAGTACTGTGTGTGTGTGTTTGTGTGTGTGTGCAGTGTATATGCATGTGTGTGTTTGTGTGTAATACATGTTGAAATCTGAAAGTTAAAAATGCAAATGTATTATTAATCATTAATATTGGAATTAAGAGCATTTCTAGAGTCAATCTTGTAGTAAAACAAATAAACAACAACAATAAGACAACATTCAACTTAAACAACTTCTGTTGGCCCAAATTTTGAATTTTGTTTGCATATCTTAGAATGTTAGAGGTCATTTATAAGTATTAAATTCTAGTATGTTTATAGTGTCACATAATAGAAGCTATGTAAATATCTATGCAAATTACTAGATAAATTTATTTGCCCCTCTGATTTCTGGGGCTATGAAGAGGTGGGAAAGAGCTCAGATTCTTGTGACACCATACAGGGAATTACCCAGCAGGTTGGAGGACTTGTGGAGATGTTGATTGATTATGTGTATTTCCTGCAATTTTATTAAGGTTTAATAATACAAATATTAGCAATGCCTTGCTTTAGTTTAATACATTATATTTTAAGCGTTTCCCTTTTTATGGTGCAAAATCTTTCCATAACTCCATATTGGATTTGTTTATTTCCCTATTCATTTCTGTTTTATCATCTTTGACTAACAAGAGGTTATTTCCCATGACTAGGTCGAGCAGATTTTTCCCTTCAGATTTTTCACTAACTTGCCCATTGCTGTTGGTCTTCACTCACTTGAAAGGTGGTTGCTAAAGTTTTACATACCCCACTCCTCATGCAGGCAATCTGGAGGGAAAAAATAAACATAGGTAGTGCCAGCAGGCTAGCTTCATGTCTGTGAGGTTGTCTATGGATGAAACAGTCACCCGAGAGGTTACTGCTTTTGTTTTGTATACCTTTTGTTTCATTCAGCATTTGCTTTGTTCAGCATCCAAGAAAAGAGTCTAGTAAGGCTGTGTCTCGTTTCCATTGACATACTGCTGCATAGAATAAGAAAAAGGCTTTTCCATCAAGGAACAGACTACCATGGCTGGGCTGTGGTGTCTTCATGGTTTCCTGAGTATCACCAGTAACTTCCCTAAGCCACTACTCCGAATTGCAGGAGATTCCAACAGCTGGAGGAATTTACTTTCTTTTTCTCTCAGTATCTTACATAGTTCCTCAGCCTCTCCAAGATCAGGGTCTTGTCTAGATGCCACTAAACAGTGTATTCTCAGCCAGCAGACAAGGAGAAACTACAAGTAAGAGCTCAGTAATCTTCTTAAAATTCCAAATACATTACTCATCACACAAAAGTGAGCAGTAATTCTTAGCTTAGCCCTTTTTATTATTTTTACTTTATCAGCTTGGTCCAGACGCCTTTATGAGAAATCTTTTCTATTTCTTGCCCATGAGTATTCCTGTTTCCTAGTTTTGGAGATTATAATTGTGTCTGGGCTTGGAGTTGGAGGGGAAAGAATGGCCAAAGGCCTTGGCTCAAATTCTCGTGCTCACTAGAATGAACTATGAAATGGGGCTTTGAGATACACAGAAATGTTAGTAGTTTATTCCAGGAGCTAGTACTGCTTAGCAAATTGTAAAATCTCATTTTTAAAAAACTCAGAGTAGTATTAACAGAATATAATGGTACTGCCAAAGAAATAGATTATTTAGATTTTTGCCAAAATAGTCTTTCAGTTTAAGAGACTAATATTAGCCCACTTAAAAATAGGTGAGCTGAAAAATAATTTTAAAAAGTTTCTGGTGATATGATTAATAGCAACTAGTAAGAAAAAATTGAGAAGTTTGCTTTAAGATTGTTTTTGATTTATACTATGAAGATGAATTTATTTCTACTTGTATAAGGGAAAAATTGCAAAGAGCAACTGGAGTTGATGATTTGATCATGACTCTGCTATAATAGATAGGGTGGGATTTAAAAATACATAAACACTTTGTTGTAAAGGGCAATATCCTAACAATAATAGTTAATAATGATAAACATAAATCTATACATTTGGCTTCAGGAAGAAAAACCAATAAATAAAGAAAACTTTTTTTTAGAAAAAGGAGATATGTTCGTCCATGTATCAGACACGGCACTAGGTGCTGGGATGACATCCCTTGTGCTTGTGCACATGCCCTGAGGGGTGTCGCAATTAGCTTGAGAGATGAATTGACATAGAATTTATGATGACACAGGGGAATATGTAATACTGGATATTTCTTCAAGATGCATCAGAAAGGAAGATAATGGAGGAATTAACTGTGAGGGAGAGGGTAATCTGAGGAAGGCATTTGTTTGGGGCATACTTTTATTGCCTAAGGGAGTCTAACTTTCCTACCTGCCCTGATTTTTATGATACACTAAGGAAAATGGGGAATGACTAACTGATGAAACTGCTTCTGTTCAGAGGAACTAAATGTCTATTAAGGATACTTGCAGGTATTGATAATGGTTGAGCATTGGGTGCATGTTTAAGACATGTAAGCTTATCTATAGCTGATATTTTAAATCCTATATCATATTAGTGTTCTAGTACATTGATTCTCCCATGTCCTGGAGAACAATTTCTCACTCTCTCCTCTATCTTCAAACCCCCAGTTCCTCTGGGAGGAGGATGGATCTCCTTTCCGCCCCTCTGAGATAGCTAGGACCACCAGCCCAGAGCCATGCAGGACCCGCCTTCTTGCTGCCCACTCACAGCCTGGCAGCCGTGGACTCTCCATCTCCTGCCTTACCCCCTGAGCTCTGCAGATGCTCATCTAGATGCAGTTGCCCTGCTGACTTTTCAGAGGCCACCCCTCATCTAGTCAGATTCACTTTTCTACTAACTCCAGTTTTTCCTGAAATAATACATATGTCTCCCTCTATTGTAATATTTTTAGCATACAGAAATGTTATTAAAGAAAAAAAAACTTTCATCCCAGATACTAACTACCCTATTCCTCCCTACATTTTGTGGTAAAATTCCTCAAGTGAATTGCTTGTTCTTCATTTCCAAATTATCTTCTCTCATTTTATCTTAAACCAACACTAATCACATGTCATCTTCTATTTCAGTACACATGCTGAGGTCACTGATGGAAACCCATATTCTAAACCTAATTCCACTTTCTTAATGGATTTGCAGTCTTTGAAATAGGGGGTTACTCACCTTCTTCCTTTATGAAAAGCAGTATGAAGTTTCCCCCAAAAAAACCTGAAAATAGAATTAACATATGTTCCAGCAATCTCATTTCTCGTTTATCAGTATGTCAAAGAGATACCAGCTTTCCCATGTTTATTGCAGCATTATTCACAGTAGTCAAGATATAGAAGCAACAAATAAATGGATAAAAATGTGGTACAGATACTAAATGGAATATTATTCAGCCTTAAAAGAGAAGGAAATCCTGTCATTTTTGACAACATGGGTGAACCTGGAGGATATTATGCTAAGAGAAATAAGACAGGCACAGAAATACAAACACTATATGATATCATTTACATGTGGAATCTAAAAGAGTTGAAATCATGGAAGTAGAGAGTAGAATAGTGATTGCCAGAGGCTGGGAGGGTCTAGGTTGGATAAAGGGAGATGTTAGTCAAAGGGTACAGACTTTCAGATAGACAGGTATAAGTTTCAGTGATATATTGGACAGCATGGTGACTACAGTTAATAAGTTCTTGCTATCATCCTCCTACAGAAATTCTCTACATGTCCCATGGATGTGTGTTTTCCTTTGCTGTAACAAATAACAAACCCAACTTATTCAACCTCAGGTGTGTTCCTGGTGGCCTTTGACTAGAAAACATAGGTGTGCCACAGGAAAGGTGTGACTGAGGCAGAGTAGAGGGTGAAAATCCATTTCCATGTTTTGGATGGTGCATTCTGATTACATTAGTCAATGGGAGTACAGATTTCTTTCCCATAGTTTTGTGTGAAGGTCTTAACCCAATATTTTGAGAAAATATAATGGGTTCATAATTCTTCATACATCTTCTTAAATCTGTATAAATAATAATAAATGGTGGAATTTATTTATTTTTTATTTTATTTTATTTTATTTATTTATTTTTTGAGACGAAATCTCTCTGTGTTGCCCAGGCTGGAGTGCAGTGGCGTGATCTTGGCTCACTGCAAGCTCCTCCTCCTGGGTTCACACCATTCTCCTGCCTCAGCCTCCCGAGTAGCGAGTAGCTGGGACTACAGGCGCCCGCCACAAAGCCCGGCTAACTTTTGTATTTTTTTAGTAGAGACGAGGTTTCACCTTGTTAGCCAGGATGGTCTTGATCTCCAGACTTCGTGATCCACCCACCTCAACCTCCCGAAGTGCTGGGATTACAGGCCTGAGCCACCGCACCCAGTCAGTGGAATTTGTTTTAAAAACTGAGATAGAATTGTGGATGTAGCTACCACCTAAACCTTAAAGTAGTTTATAAGATTTAATGTTCATCTTGTTAAACCTGCCTTATTGTAACTGTATGCCAACATAATTTGTTTCATGAATTGCAATCTAAAACTCTAATGATGGCCTCTAATCTAATCATTATGTCCCTGGAACTTAATGAAGGTGCTCAATTCAAAAGAGCAAAGGAGAGAGCCTTGGGCTCTTCCAGAGACACTGCTTTCTACCCCACTGATTCCCATTTTATGCAAGAAAACATAATGAAACCTGGCCAAACACTTTGCAAAATGTGTGTAAACCCATAGCCTGACAATGCTCTTGGAAAGGAATTGATTTCACTCGTATTTGGAGATCTCTTAAATTTATTGCGTCTTTTACATTTGACATAAAATAAAAAATTGTCAGAAGAAATAAAAGCATTCAAATGGAAAAAGTGAATAATGAGGGTAATATCAAATCAGTACTTAAGAAGAATGCTGGGAAAGGCCAGGAAATAAAGATTACAGAAATTGAAGAGAGCACAAGTTATCAGAAGCCAAAGTCCAGCCCTAGCCCACCCATCCTCTATACCCATTCCCTAGGGGAAATATGTGATCTTAGGGCAAGCGCAGGAAAGGATACAATTAAAAACATGTGAGCGAGGAATCTTGCCTTAAACTCCAGAAGAATCCTTGACCAACTCTGCTGGATGAAGGATGCAGTAGAGACATACACTTCTGCACCCCTGCCCTGCCCCAGCATGGACTAAAATACACCTCAGATGTAATTTTCTTTGTTTCCCCTTGCATTCAAACACTTAGTATGTGAGGATGTGGGCAGGAAAAAGCAGAGAAAAGAAACACAGAATGTTGAGAGCTGTTTTATATCAACTGGAGGAGCAGGGCGCCTTGGTGACGCCTCTGCTGCATGTCTTCGGGCTGGGCTGTCCGTGTTGTCACTCCTCCTCACCAGATTCCAGTCCTGAGGAGCAGACAGAGAGATTGGATGCTGGTTTTCCATAAGCGCTGATAGGGAAAAAATGAAATAAGAACTTAAAAATTAATATGAATGAACAAATAATAAATACCTGAAATCATCAACTTATAATAGTGTTAATTAAAACTTGGATCTTCTAAGATATTTCTCACAACCCCAGTAGCTATATCATGAGTGATTGTCTTATTCTGGTATGGGACCAGTGGGCAGTGAAGCTCCATGAACCTGGTTGTTCATGAGTGAGAAAGAAGAGATTATTTTCTCTTAATTTACATGGCCTGAGACTCTCACTAAAAGCAAGGACAACATAGTGAATACTTTCATTTTCTTTGGGAATCAAATCTATGTGTCATTCAATTTTCTCATGTATAGATTAAGCTTAAAACATTAAAAAGCTTATACTCTATGCTGATTTAAATATCATATATTATTAATTTATATTATTTAGGCTTCTCATTAATACCTTAATAATACCCAGATATAAAATTGTGACCTAATTATTATTTTTCTACTTGGAGTTAACAGTTCCTAGGTATACACAGGTGTATGTGTGTATAAGGGAGGAAATGGGGAGCATGCCAACTATATAGAATGTTTGCTGTTATGTGCACAGCAGTATATTACTTATTTAGATATTTATATCTCATCTTATTCAAAAAATTATTTAAGGGAGGTTGTAAAAATACATAATTATTAAACATTCACTAATTTAGTAACTATTTATTAAAAGCCTATGTGTGAGAAGTCTTTCTAGGATGTAGAGATACAGCACTAAACAAAGTAGAAATAACCCTTTCCCTCGTGTAGCTTACATTGTCATGTTGATTCGAGGGAGACTATGGAGACTAATTTTAGGTGTCCACATGACTGGGCTAAGGGATGCCCAGAGAGCTGATAAAACATACTTTATGGGTGTTTCTCTGAGGATATTTCAGGAATAAATGAAAATTTGAATCAGTAGATAGAGTGAAGAGGATTGCCCTCCCCAGCATGGGCAGGCATGATTCAATCCTTTGAGGGACTGAGGGGAACAAAAAGCAAGGAGAAGGGCACATTTCCTCTTTGCTTGATCTGGGCTATCCAGCTTCTCCTGTCATTGAACATCAGCTCCTCTGGTCCTCAGACCTTTGGGCTTGGACTATCACTGTAACATCCACTTTTCTGGGCCTCCTGCTTGCGTACTGTGCATGGTGGGACTTCTCAGTCTCCATAAAAGTGTGAGCCAATTGCTCATAATAAATTTCTTTCTATAGATCAGTATTTATTTATTTATTTATTTTTGAGACGGAGTCTCGCTCTGTCGCCTGGGCTGTAGTGCAGTGGCCAGATCTCAGCTCACTGCAAGCTCCGCCTCCCAGGTTTACGCCATTCTCCTGCCTCAGCCTCCCAGTAGCTGGGACTACAGGCGCCTGCCACCTCGCCCGGCTAGTTTTTTTTGTATTTTTTAGTAGAGACGGGGTTTCAGCGTGTTAGCCAGGGTGGTCTCGATCTCCTGACCTCGTGATCCGCCCGTCTCGGCCTCCCAAAGTGCTGGGATTACAGGCTTGAGCCACCGCGCCCGGCCAGATCTGTATTTATATTCTCTGGTTCTGTAGAATGCTGAATAATACAATAGCAAAGATGAGAGGTTGAGAGGTTGATGAGGAAATACAACGGAACAAGTGTAGAGAAAATAAGACCTGTACAAAATTGCATATCTCTCATCTGAAATGCTTGATATTTAATTTGAAAATTTCCATTGAAAGAAGGGAGAAGTAGGTCACTGTCTATGTGGACAGACCCTCCTCAGTTCAGTGTGCAGACTCCAAATGGATGCAGGAGGTGAGTAAACCAGGGAAAGGGCACCTCCCATTCATAGGATAGTTATGTCTGTTCCGTTCCTCTATGTTGTCCTGTGAAAAATACTGCCAGATGGCCCTCAAGTATGAGCCCACACAACTCATATGGGTTGAGCACAAATTTGTCTTTAATATTTATAGACAAAAAAGGAGGGAGATATGGACATTCCACCATTTATAATGAAATAAAATACAGAAAAAAATGATTTTAGGAAAAGCATTGAAATTCTTCAGAGCCCTACGAGAAAAAAAATGTTCCTGTAGGATTCTCAAAAATTAAAACATCTAATGCAAATATAACAGGCATATGTACACTGCCTTCTGAGTGCCTTACATCTATTAACTAATTGCAATTTCAGACCATCTTGTGGAGTATCAAAATTGTATCCAGTTTACATATGAAGAAGAAGACTAAGATTTACTAGTGTGCCTAACACCTCACAGTTGTGAAAAGGGAAGTAGAACTGGAATCCTGGCACTGTTTAGTCAGTCTTCTTACTAACTTCACTTAACTGCCTCTCTCTACATTATATTCAAAAGCATTGCAGAAATAGAAAAGAGAATACTAACACTTTTGTCCTTCATACAAAAAAATCTTTCCCAACCCTGTTTGGTTAACTGGGTTTCTCAGCATATTGTTGCTTGATACTTAAACAACTTCTGTGGTTTTAATTTCTGGTTTTCATCAGAGATTGTAGGCTGTCCCTTTTCCTCTCTTGTCACTTACTCTTGCTCCAGTACAGTAAGGGGCTTTCTTTCACGTGGTGGGATGTGATTGATAAGCCGTGTTCTGCAATGATTATGAATATACGCTTTGGAATGAAAACGTTTTATGTTTGAATCTAAATGCATGCTGTAGCATTAGTTACAATTTTGACAAGTTATGCAATTAGTCTATGCCTCAGTCTCCATTTCTGTGTGTTGAAAATAATAGTACTTGATTTGTAGGATTGTTTTATTCAAGGAAACCATTGGTATAAAGCAATAGAACAATCTTAGCATATTATCAATACATCCAAAATATGAAATATTGGGAAGATTTTGTCGTATTCACCATTTGTATGGTATTTACAGTAAATAATATTTAAAGTGATTAAATAATTACTTGGGGAGAGAGCATCTTCAAGCCTTTTCTTGTTTCTTTTTTATTTTGTTTACGTCATTTATTAACGTGCTAGAATATCTGTGCCACATGCTCATCATAATCTCAAGTAAGAAATCTACAAAGTAAATATGCTCATCTGAAAAAGATGCAGGCATGGTGACTGAGCAAGACGAGGTGATTGTATTCTGCTAGACTGGAGTCTGGGGTGCAGGCCTGGTGTAAATGCTGCCCCTCCTTTCCTCCCTGTGCTACACAGCTGCTCACGTGTCTTAAGAATCTCAGCCATGGATAGGCTCAGGTTAAGCCTGGGCAGCGTTTCCGGCTTCCACTTCATAATTAATGTGTACATAACAAAAGAGCCCCTTGTTTACAGTAATATTTTTATTCAATTTATCTTCACAGTCGAAGAAAGTGTTTAATTTGCCTTAATGATATTGGCCACCCCAGCCTTTATTGCAACATAGGACATAATTACCCTGCTTTAACTTAATTTATAGACCTCATTAACACCCTTGTGTTTCCACTGTGATTAAAAATCTCCTAAGAATTGAGAACTTTCTAAACAGTAGGAGAATTATTGTGATGTATTGTTCACCCTGGCAGTCTTGAGCACAGAGTGATTTATTATTGTGGATCCCCACTGAGGTGAGCAGAATTTGGGGGGAAGAAGGCAGGGTTGCAGGGGAGGTGAATTTATTCCTCTTAGACTGAAGGTCACAATTTAATATGGAGCCTGTTGCTTGCTGCACAAAAGCACGAAAGAATCTCGGAAGAACAAAACCTTCAGCAGTAACTAGCTTAGAGAATGTTGTTCCTGCCAAAGGGAAAGTAATTTTATCCTCTTATTGGAAATGAAAAGCTAGGGCAAGTCTTAAATATTCCAGCTGGTATTCATTTTTCTCCCTCCCAGAGGGACGACTTCCACTGTGGTCTGAACAGTCAACCAGTTTCATGAAACAGAAGTTGCTTATATATTCTTGCTCTGACAAAAGAACGCATCTCCACATTTTCCCAGCGTATTTGCTATAACGATTCATAGCTAGCAGATCAAAAGTACTGGCATCACAATTGCCCTCAAGGTCCCAGAAAAAGAACTGGGACTTTTGGAGCTCATATTATCATTAACAATGACTGTTTATAGTTCATACACAGTGCATGGTATTATATGAAGTCTTACAGCATTTTTACAATAAGCTTACAATATGAATTTTGAGGGTGATGATAGGAGACAGAAGATATTTTTAATGCAAAATAGGAATTCACTACTGCCCAAATCCAGATAATTTTTAGAGGCAGAATGAACTGTTGCTGTTCTTTGGATTCATTGAAAGAAAAATACCTATCCAAAGACTTTGGACAGGCAAACCGTAAAGTGTTTTTTCCCTGCACTCATTGTGATCTGGCTTACTACAGCTGCTGGAGGGGAGAGGAGCTTGATTTCCTACATAAATTGCTGTTGACTTTATAACTTAAGTAAAAGCATTGGGAGATATTTAATTGTTTAATGCATTTTTATTGGTTGTTAGATGCCCAAAGTTGAGAGAGTGAAGAAAATAAAAGATTCTTGCTCTTGTTATCCCTTCATTTTTATACCAAAGAAAAGCACTCATGATTCATTCCGGGTAAAGAGTTAATGGAGTGTGTACTGATGGATAACAAGTCTCACACCCACCACAACTAGAGCTTTGCTCCTGACACTCCTAGAAGCTTTGCACCTTCTTTCCAAAGCTCTTTACAAATCATCATAAAAGAGAAATGATCTCAGAAGCACTTAAAGCCTTTTCTACACCCACTTTTCCAATAAATCTCAAATGCAACTTTCATTTTGATCACAGAAATGCAAATTTTCTGACAGGCAAACCACAACATGACTAAGGCCAAATCGGATACAGTACATTTACTCAAGTGGAAAGAATAATGCAATGAAACATAATGGAACTCACTCAACTCCAGTTCTCAAACCGTGAATGCTTTACATCATCGTCTTACTGTTTGGCATTCATTTTGCACATATTATTTTAAAACTATTTAACCAGTTAGAAAGAAAAATAATGTTTGCACATTGCAGGAAGTTTAATGTACTTGTTTCTCCTTAAATGCATTTTTTATTTTTTTCTATAATGTTGATTCATAGGAAAGGTAGATTTGATAGTACTAAAATGATTCCAAACTAATCAGGGATGTAAGTTTTTATTTTTGTTAAGCTGAATCTCATAATAGGTAGAGAAATGGAAATAAATTTGTAGTCTAGTCTCTCCTCAGTGTGCAGGATAATGGTTGCTAGGCAGCTTCCTTTTTTGCAGAGAAAAGACAGAATTTCCTTCTTTATAGATTTCGTCAATAATGCATCATCCTCTGTTTTCTGCTGAATCTATATATGGGATTGGACCTGCTGAGCAGCATAATTGAATGTAGAGTATAGACCTATTCTATGTATGAGGATCATATTTCTGCACAAGAGTCAAAGTGGGAAAAAGCGGACATTAGTGAAACAGATGGACGTTACATAGAGAAGTCAGCCTCATAATACCTAAGAGGCTTAAAATCTGCATCGTGAATATTATTTTAATTGAATTCTATTTTATCAAAGCAACACATACATAATAGCATAAAAAGTTGAGTAGTAAACTAAAAGGATTAAAACTAAATGACTCTCTGCTGCATCACTTCCGTCTCCAACCAGTCTCCCTCTCCAAAACCAAGCAGTTGTGTTTTTTTATTATTTAGTTTCCATAGTTCTCAACATGTGAATAAATTGCTGATATTGAACTCATCAATTTTAGATACTATGGGCTTCCTGTTACGATAGATGAGGATTTACATTTATTATGTTGTTAACCTGTTTATTTTATGTTCCTCATTCTCTTCTTATAATCTTGTTAAAATTTGGGATTAAAGCAACATTAGGGTTCATGGTATTTAAGTTATTACCATCTCATAAAAGGATCACATTTACCCTTTTCAATTAGTTCTGAAATTTGGGATTCCTTGTTTGTTTAGTAGAGACAGAAGCTCACTATGTTGCCCAGGCTGGTCTTGTACTTTTGGGCTCAAGTAATCCCATCACCTCAGCCTCTTAAAGTGCTGGGATTACAAGTATGAGCCACTGTGCCTGGCCTCTTGTTTGTTTTTATTTGCTTGGATTCTTTGTGTGTTTACTAGATCAGTTTGTACTTTTTATGATATTATCAGTGTCATTTTCCAAAAAGTAATAAAGTTCAGTAAACTATAAATTCAAATTTTCTTTGCAGGTCTTACTACTGGAGGTCTTTAATCCCCTGCATTGCCTAGGCATGTTGCCCTGTTGTCGACCTTTACCATCATCCTAAGTTGAATGCTTATTTCTTGTATACCAGGACTTCTCTTCTTTGACTTGCTCTATTGTTTGGGTGAAGCATATCCTCCAGTAGTTCTACCATGTTAAAAACATAGCACCAAGACAGAGGTTGTGATGAAAACTCTTAGCCTGTCTTCTGAATTTCACTGCTCCCAATGGACCGGTTGTCCTCTCTGCTTGGTGCAATTCCCTGCCTATATTCCTCTTTCATTGTGTCCCCTGGCATTTCCTTTCTCATTTCCTAAGTTGAATCTTCCATTTTCATGTTCTTTAGCATGTCTATATATTTCTCTATATATTTCCTGATTTGGGGAGAAGTATATCTCAAGTAGCTTTCTGGAAAAGGTAGAAAGAGAGAGAAATTTGTCAGAGTGTACCTCTCTGAAATGAACTTGTGATATACTCACAAGCCACATAAAGAAGATTGAAACTGGACCCCTTCCTTAGACAAAATACATAATTTCACTCAGGATGGATTAAATACTTAAATTTAAAACTCAAACTATAAAAACCCTGGAAGACAATCTAGGCAATACCATTCAAGACACAGGCGTGAGCAAAGATTTCATGAAGAAGATGCCAATGCAATTGCAAAAAAGTAAAATTGACAAATGGGATCTAATTAAACTAAAGAGCTTCTGTACAGCAAAATAAATGTTCATTGGAGTGAACAGACAACCTACAGAATGGGAGAAAATTTTTGCAAGCTATGCATCCAACAAAGGTCTTATATCCAGCATCTATAGGGAAGTTAAATTTACAAGAAAAATATAAATCCATAAAAAAGCGGACAAAGCACATGAATAGATACTTTTCAAAAGAAGACATACATGTGGCCAATAATCATAAAAAAATGCTCAATATCACTGATCATTAGACAAATGCAAAACAAAATGAAAATGAGATATCATCTTACAGCAGTCAGAATGGCTATTATTAAAAAGTCAAAAAATAACAGATGCTGGTGAGGTTGTGGAGAAAAATGAATGCTTACACACTGTTGGTAGGAGTGTAAATTAGTGCAACCATTGTGGAAGACAGTGTCCTCAAAGACCCAAAGACAGAAATAACATTCGACCTAGCAATACCATTACTGGGTGTATACCCAAAGGATGTAAATCATTCTGTTATAAAGACACATGCAAGCATATGTTCATTGCAACACTATGCACAATAGCAAATACATGGAATCAACCTAAATATCCGTCAATGATAGACTGGATAAAGAAAATGTGGTATACATACACCATGGAAAACTATGTAGCCATAAAAAAAGAACAAGATCATGTCCTTTGCAGGGACATGAATGGAGTTGAAGACCATTATCCTTAGCAAATTATTGCAGGAACAGAAAACCAAATACCACATGTTTTCATTTTTAAGTGGAAGCTAAATTATGACAACAGATGGACACATAGAAGGGCACAACACACACTGGGACTCATCAGAGAGTGGAGGGTGGGAGGAGGGAGAGGATCAGAAAAAATAACTAATGGGTACTAGGCTTACTACCTGGGTGACGAAATAATCTGTACAACAAACACCCATGACACAAATTTACCTATATAAAAACCTGCACCTGTATTACACCTGAACTTAACATAAAAGTTAAAATGGCCAAAATTCCATTTAATATATAATATTATGATTAGAAAAGAAAATTTGATGATAGTTTAATTTTTAATAGACTTATAAGAATCCAAAAATTATAAAATTTTTATGAAAACATTTTTCATTGATACTTAATATTTGTAGTTACGTGTGGGGCCCATGTGATATTTTTTTCCATGCAAAAAATGTGCAAAGATTAAATGAGAATATTTAGGATATGTGTACACACACACACACACACACAATTTAATAGGTGAGTTTTTCTCAGTCCCTGAAGTTCAAGATGATGATCACGTAGGCACAGCAGGCACAGACCCTCTCATCATTGTCCCTTGTGTCCCCAGAGGGCTCAGGCAGCTGCTGGTCACCAGAGTTGATTCGTCCATTACGTGCACTCAACATCTGGCTCTTTCATACCCATGGCTCTTAACCATCCTCCCAGCCTCTTCTAATTCATTTTCCAAATCTCAGCCAAAGTGAAATTTCTACGTTGTAAGTGTCCTGTTCTCCCTTCTGTAAATGGTACATGGTAGTCCTCAGTGTCAATCCTAAGCCCAGTTCGGAGATTCAGAGACTCAGTGTAACAGGACCTGCTCTGCCTGCATCAATTCCTCTGGCCCTAGTTGAGCTGCTGGCTCCCAGCATGCCCTGCCTTCTGCAGGCACCATTGATGTCTCTCCATTGTAAGGAACTTGGAGGTACCTTTATTTGCTCATTCCACTTCCTTAAAATTTCTTCCATATGGCTAAACCAATGGGTTTAGACCTGCTGTTAAGCACTCTTGACTTACTCCATCAAAGTGTTTATCACACTTGATTGTAATCACTTTCTTAACTGTCTATGTCTTTCATTAGATTTTAAACTCTACAGCCAATAGTGCCTGCAGTTTAGTTGGTACTACATAACTTTATTTTAAATTAAGTGAATGACATAACTTAATTTTTTTTTTCAATTGTAAGCTGTAATAAAAAGTCTAGTGTAATCAAGTAGCTTCTTCTTTTTCTCAAATACTTAGCATATGGTGTATAGAAGATAAAAAGAAAACATTCAGTATGGGATTCAGGAAAAAAATAACTTTATGTAGAGTGTTAAATAAGTCCTCAAGTCTGAGACATTTTTCACTTGCATTAATATAAATAATTTTCAAATGCAACTTTTCTCCTTCCTACTCTATTGAGCACACGCATTCAAAGAAAATGGTCTGACTTCTCCGTCTGATTTTCGCGTTTCATTTATTTGTTACCTACCAAGAAGGTTTGGGACACATCAGTCACTATTGTGTGTTTTTATCTATCCTGCTGGTCAGTGATGAGAGAGCATAAAGTAACATAAATCTGTTTTGTGGGTATTCACAAGATGGACTTTCAGAGTATAGAATTCAGCACATGTCTTATGGCAGACCTTCAGGCAAGCATTTGTATGAGCCTGTTCAACATGAAATGAACTCTTCCTTTTGACAATCTACTTTAAGTAGAATATCTCACGAGTATTATCTAGAATTATAACTTTCCTTTCTACTTTTACAGGTCCTGTTATTTTCCTGGCTAAAGGAGTTTTTTTTAAAAAAAAAAAAAAAAAAAGTGCTACCTGATGATCGCTGAAGTCAAGCACAGAACTGAGTACTATACATACAGTAGGAAGTGAAATTCTAGCCCATCTATGAGAAAACCTAAACACCTATGTAAGCATAATTGGCAGAAATCTGTTTCTATTACCTGACCTAGAAGTCTCACCATTTTTCAAAATCATCAAATAAATTACATAAGGATAGCTTTACTTTGGCTCCAAACCAGAAAAATATATTTCTTTTAAAATGTATAAAATCTGCTTTTCCACCAATTTGGACTGACTTAACTCCTCATCATTTCTTGGTATGATTGCTGGATTTTGATGTAGTAATCTCAAGAGATAAACTTGAAAAGATTCATGATAAAATGAAGTCTAAAAATGAAAAATAAAAACATATCATTGCAGTAACTTCAAAATAAGTAATTTAATTTTGGAGAAGTGAGATGTTATGTTGAATGGTTTAAAATATCTGCTTTTTGTTTCAGTGTGATCACCTAAAAAGAGCCTGACAGCAATACATAATTTACAGTATCATTAAAAATTGAATCATACTTTCACAGCTTTAATAGGAAATCAATACAAATCCACCTTTTACACGATAAATATATCTGAATGGTTATAGTGGCAATTGATCTCGTGTAAGACTTTTCTCTCCCTCTCTCTTTTTCTCTCTCCCTCTCTCAAAAGCTAAAGTGACATTTCTCTTCCTGTTCTTTTATAGAACCAAAGAAAATCTTTAACAGCAAATAAGGTGATTTGACAGATGTGTTACAAAGTCTAAAGAGTTCTATTTCATATGTCAGATATTTCTATTTAAGCCATGGCACACATTTTGCTGATAGAGTTTGTGTGCTCAAAACCCCACATGTTCTACTATAAGAATGTGGATCCTCTTGAAGCTCTTAATAGAATCCTCAAATCCCATTTTCTAGTGGAAGCTACTATTTATATTAATTTCTATTCAGCCCTTATATGAGAATGTATGTTCCTTTATGTAATTTGAAAACTGCAGAGATGTAAATAATATTAATTATATAATTTTCATTTATCTATCCTCATCTAGATTTAATGTACTGATTTAATATATGTAAATATATTATAGATTTAATATACTTATTAAATATATTTTAAAACTATTTTTGCAAATATTTGTAAAAATATTTAATTTACAAATAGTATTGTATATATTCAAAGTATACAATGCAATGCTTTGATATATATATACACACACACATATATATATAGTATATTGAATACCACAATCAAATTAATTAACACATCCATCACCACCCATACTGGACATTATATCCCTAGAACTTATTCATTGTGTAAGTAAACTTTTGTGCCTTTGATTAACATCTCTCCATTCCTCCTACCCTTCAGTCCCTGGAAGCTATTGTTCTACTTTTGCTTCTGTAAGTTTGACTTTCTTAGGTACCACAAATAAGTGAGACCATGTTATATTTGTATTTCTGTATCTGTCATATTTTACTAGGTGTAACGTCCTCTAGTTTCATCCATGTTGTCGCAGATTACCAGATTTCTTTTATGGCTGAATAGTATTCCATTTTATTTCCCTTTCTTTCTCTCTTCTCTCTCTCTTTTTCTCCGTGTGTGTGTGTGTGTGCGCGCGCGCGCGCGCATACATATAGATTACATTTACTTTCATCACTCATCCACCTATGGCCACTTCACTTGTTTTAATATTTTGACTATTGTGAACAATGCTGCAATGAACATGAGGGTGCAGATTCCTTGTACTAGTTCATTTTCATGCTGCTTATAAAGACATACCCGAGACTGGGCAATGTACAAAAGAAAGAGGTTTAATTGGACTCACAGTTCCTTGTGGCTGGGGAGGCCTTACAATCACGATAGAAGGCAAGGAGGAACAAGTTACACCTTACGTGGATGGCAGCTGGGAAAGAGAGAGTTTGTGTTGGGCAACTCATGCTTTTAAAACCATGAGATCTCCTGAGACCCATTCACTATCATGAGTACAGCACGGGAAAAACCTGCCCCCATAATTCAATCATCTTCCACCGGGTCCCTCTCACAACATATGGGAATTATGGAAGCTACAACATGAAATTTGGTTAGGGACACAGAGTGAAACTATATCACACCTTTTGAAGGTATAGATTTCATTTTTTTTCATTGCTTGATCATATAGTAGTCCTATTTTAAAAATTGTCAGCAGACTCCATACTGTTTCATAATGGATGTACCAATTTACTTTACTACCAGAAGTGTACAGGGATCCCTTCTATCCACACTTTTGCTAACACTTATCTCTTCTCATTTGGATAATAGCCATCCTAACAAGTATGAAGTGATATCTTGTTTGATTTGCACATTCCTAATGATTAGTGATATTTAGTACCTTTTTCATATACCAGATCATTTATTTGCCTTCTTTGGGAAACTGTCTATTCAGGACCTTTGCTCATTTTTAAATTTTATTATTACTATTATTTTGTTACAAAGTTGTGTAAGTTCCTTATGTATTTTGGATATTAACCGCTTGTCAGATATATGGTTTGCAAATATTTTCTCCCGTATCTTAGGTTGTCTTTTAATTTCGTTTGTTTCTTTAGCTCTATGAAAGCTCTGTAGTTTAATGTAAACCTACTTGTTTATTTTTGCTTTTATTTCCTGTGCTTTTGGTGTTATACGCGAAAAAAGTTATTACCAAGACTGACATGTTTTGGATTTGTGTCCCTGCCCAGATCTCATGTCAAGTTGGAGGAGGGGCCAAGTGGGAGGTGATTGGATTACGGGGACAGACTTCAGCCTTGCTGTTCTCCTGATAGTGAGTGAGTTCTCACAAGATCTGGTTCTTGCTTCACTCTCTCTCTCCTGATGCCATATGGAGAAGGTACTTGCCTCTCCTCACCTTCCACCATGATTGCAAGTTTTGTGAGGCCTCCAAGTTATGCTTCCTGGAAAGCCTGTGGAACTGTGAGTGAATTAAATTTCTTTTCTTCATAAATTACCCAGCTCAGGTAGTTCTTTATAGCAGTGTAAAAATGGACTAACACAGAAAATTGGTACCAGGGGAGTGTGGCACTGCTATAAAGATACCCGAAAATGTGAAAGCAACTGTGAAACTGGGTAATGGGAAGAGGTTGGAAGGGTTTGGAGGGCTCAGAAAAAGACACAAAGATGTGGGAAAGTTTGAAACTTCCTAGAGACTTGTTGAATGATTGTGACCAAATGCTACTAGTGATAATAGTGATAAGGATGATGAAGTCCAGGTTGATGTAGTTTCAGATGGAGATGAGGAACTTACTGAGAACTGAAGTAAGGGTCACTCTTGCTATGCTTTAGCAAAGAGATTGGTGGCATTGTGCCCCTGCTCTAGGAAATCTGTGGAACTTTGAACTTGAGAGAGATGATTTAGGGTGTCTGGCAGAAGAAATCTTTGAGCAGCAAAGCTTTCAAAATGTGCCCTGGCTGCTCATAACAGCATATAGTCATATGCATTCACAGAGAGATGTCTGAAATTGGAACTTATGGTTAAAAGGGAAGTAGAACATAAACGTTTGGAAAATTTGCAGCCTGAATGTGTGACAGAAAAGAAAAATCCATTTTCTGAAGAGAAATTCAAGCCTCCTGCAGAAACCTGCATAAGTAAATGAGGAGTTAAATGTTAATAGCCATGACAAAGGGGAAAATGTCTCCAGTGCATTTCAGAGATCTTTGCAACACTCTTTCCCATAACAGGCCTGGAGGCCTAGGAGGGAACAATGGTTTTGTAGGCTAGGTCCAGAGTCCTGTTGCTCTTTGAAGCCTTGGAACATGGCACTCTGTGTCCCAGTTGCTCCAGTTCCAGCCATGGCTGAAGGGGGCCAAGGTATATAGCTCAGGCCATTGTTTCAGAAGGTGCAAGCCCAAAGCTCTGGCAGCTTCCATGTGGTATTGGCCCTGCGGGTATGCAGAAGGCAAGAGTTGAGGCTTGGAAACCTATGCTTGGATTTCAGAGGATGTATGGAAAGACCTGGAGGTCCAGGTAGAAGTCTACTGCAGAGGTGGAGCCCTCTTGGAGAACCTCTACTAGGGTGGTGCAGAGGGGAAATGTGGGGTTGGATACCCCAAACATAGTTCCCACTGGGGTATTGCCTAGTGGAGCTGTGAGAAGAGGGACACTATTCTCCAGACCCCAGAATAGTAGATCCACCAACAGCTTGCACCATGCATCTGAAAGAGCTGCAAGCACTCAACATCAGCCCATGAAACAGCTGTGGGTGCTGTACCCTGCACAGCCACAGAGACAGAGCTGCTAAAGGCTTGGGAGCCTACCTCTTGCATCAACGTGCCCTGAATGTGAGACATGGAATCAGAGGAGATTATTTCTGAGCTTTAAGATTTAATGACTGCCCTCTGGGTTTCAGACTTGCATGGACCCTGTAGAGCCTTAGTTGGCCAATTTATCCCAGTTGGAATAGAAGCATTAATCCAATGCCTGTAACCCAGTTGTATCCTGGAAGTAACTAACTTGTTTATTTTTGCTATTGTTTCCTGTGCTATTTGTGTCATATACTAAAAAATTATTACCAAGACCAATGGCAAAGAAATTTTCTCCTATTTTTTTCCCCAAAAGTTTCACAGTTTATGATCTGACATTTAAGTCTTTAATCCATTTCAGGTTAATGTTTATATATGGTTTAAGACAAGGGTCTAAATTTATTATTTTCCATATGGACATCCATTTTTCAAAACTATTTATTGAGGAGGCTTTCTTCATTGTGTATTTGCAGCATCATTTTCAAAGATTAGTTTACTATATATGCATGGGTTTATTTCTGGTTTCTCTATTCTCTTTCACTTGTCTATATGTCTGCCCTTATGCCCCTACCACACTGTTTTGATCACTATAGTTTTGCAGTATAGTTTGAGATTAGGGAGTGTCATCCCAACAACTTTGTTATATTTTCTTAAAATTGCTTTGACTGGGGTCCAATGCAAATTTTATGATTTTTTTTCTATTTCTGTGAAAAATGTCATTGGAATTTTGATAGAGACTGCACTGAATCTATAAATTAGGAATTATGGATATTTTAACATTCTTAATCTAATCTGTGTACATGGGATCTTTATTTATTTGTTTTTTCAATTTGTTTTATCAATATTTTCTAGTTTTAAGTACAGTTTTCTCACTTCCTTAGTTAAATTCATTTTTAAATATTTCATAATATTCAATACTATTATAAATGGGATTGTTTTCTTAATTTATTTTTTCAATAATTTACTGTTAATGTAAAGAAATGCAACTGATTTTTGTATGCTGATTTTGCATTGTGAAATTTTACTAAACTTTGTCATTAGTTCTAACAGTTTTTTGGTGGAGTCTTTAGGGTTTTCCCTATATAAGATTATTGCATCTTCAGAGACAGTTTAACTTTGTCTTCCTATTTGGATACATTTTATTTCTATTTCTTGCTTAATCTTTCAAGCTAGGACTTCCAATACCATGTTGAATACAAGCTGTAAGAGTGAATTTCCTTGCCTTCTTCCTAATCTTAAAGGAAAATCTTTCAGCTTTCATCATGAAGTATGATGCTGGCTGTGGCCTTGTCATATATGTCCATTATTATGTTAAGACAAATTCTTCTGTATCAAATTTGCTGACAGTTGTAATCAGAAAAGAATGTTTAATTTCCACAAATGATTTTTCTGCATCTATTGAGATGATTATATGATTTTTATGCTACAGTCTGTTAATGTGATATGTCACATGTATTGATTTGTATCTTGAAATAACCTTGCACCTCAGGGATAAATCCCACTTGATCATGATGAGTAATCTTTTAAGTGAGCTACTGAATTTTGTATTTTCTTTAGTTTTTTGCATCTGTGTTCATCGTAGATATTGACTTCTAATTTCCTTATTTTGTACTATACATGTCAGGATTTGGTAAGAGGGTAAAAGAGTTTGAAAGCATTTCCACCTCTTCAATCTCTTGGAAGAGTTTAAGAAGGATTGAAGTGAATTTTTTTTTCTTAATTTTGGCTAGAATTCAACTGTGAAGCTCTCTGTTTCTAGGATTTTCTTTGTTGGGAGATTTTTTATTACTGATTCAATTTCCTTGCTAGTTATTATTCCATCCAGATTTTTTATTTCTTCATGATTTAGTCTTGGTAAGTTGTTTATTTCTAGAAACTTATCCATTTCTTCTAGATAATCTAGTTTGTTGACAAATAATTGTTCACAGCAGTCTGTTATGATCCTTTGTTTTTCTGTAATATCAGTTGTAATGTCTCTTTTTTACTTATAATTTTATTTGAGTCAGACTATTTTTTGCTTGGTTAGTATAACTAAAGTGTGCTTCATTTCTTTAACCTTTTCAAGAAAAGCTATTTTATTCCATTTTTCTTTTCCATTGTCATTCTAGCCTCCATTTAATATATTTCTGCTCTAATTTTTATTATCATTGTTCTTCTGTTGACTTTGTGCTTAGTTAGCTTTTATTTTTCTAGTTTTTAAGTTATAAATTTAGGTTGTTAATTTGAGATTATTCTTATTATTGATGTAGGCCTTTATTGCCTTACATTTCCCTTGCAGTATTGCTTTTGCTGCATCACATCAGTTTTGGTATGATGTTTCTATTTTTGTCTGTCTGAAGATATATTTTGATAGCTCTTTTGAATTATGTTTTACCCATTGGTTGTTCAAAACTGTGCTATTTACTTTACACATATTTCTAAGATTTCCAAAATTCCTCCTGTATTGATTTCTAGTATTGTATTATTGTGGTCAGAAACTATACTTGAGGTGGTTTCCATCTCTTAAATTTCTTATGACTTTTATTTGTGACCTATTTTATATATGATCTATTCTGGAGAATATTCTGTAACACTTTAGAAGAATATATATCTGCTGCTGTCGGATATAATATTCTGTATATGACTTTTAAGTGCATTTGGGCTATAATGTCACTTTAGTCAGATGTTTTCATGTTGATTTTCTCTCTTCATGATATATCAATTGTTAAAATTGAGATATTAAAGTCCCCTATCTGTTTCTCTTTTAAGTTCTGTTACTATTTGATTTATTTATTTAGGTACTCTAATGTTGGGTGTATATATATTTATAATTGCTATATTTTCTTTATAATTAAGTATAATTATTTCTTTATAATTAATATTTTTATAATTATTTATATCTATAACTATAATTATACAATAATTATAATAAATCTAATTATACAATAATTATAATAAATGTAATTATTTCTTTATAATTAATAAATAATAATTTCTTTATAATTAAGTATAATTATTTTCTTTACAAGTTGACCCCTTTATCATCATATAGTAATATTCTTTGTCTCTTGTGAGAGTATTGACTGAAAATCTAATTTTCTTGGTAGAAGCATAGCCATCCCTGATCTCTTCTGGTTGTCAAATGCATGGAATATGGTTTTTCATAACTTTACTTTTGATCTGTGTAGATTGTTAAGGCTAGAGTGATTCTTTTGTAGCCAGCATATTGTTTGATCTTGTTTATTATCTATTTGGAAAGCTTGTGTTTTTAGATTAGATAATTTAATCCATTTACATTTAAAGTAATTATTGACGTAATGACTTAGTATTCACATTTTCTTAATTGTTTATTAAATGTTCTGTAGTTTCTTTGTCACTTTCTTTCAATCTTGCTGTCTTTCTTTTTGACATTTCGATTTTTGTAGTGATGTGCTTTAATTTTTTCCTCTCTTTATCTTTTGTCTATCTGCTAGTTATTTTGTCTTTTTCATATCATAGGGAGGCTTACATAAAATGATGTATAGTTATAACTCTATTTTAGGCTGATAGCAAAGTAAATTTGACTGCATACAAAACTTATTTTATGCTATTGGTATTACACAGGCTATTGACATTACACTTTACATCTTGTGTTTTTTGTATTTATTAACAAATTATTGTAATTATAGTTATTTTTAGCACTTCTGTCATTTAACTTCTATATCAGTTAAAAATGAATAGCACATCACAATTACAGTATTAGAGTATTCTGAATTTTACTATATGTTTATCTATACCAGTAAGTTTTATTATCCTTTCATGTGTGTTCACATTTTCAGTTAATGTCCTGTAGTTTTAATTTCAATAACTTTCTTTAGCATTTCTTGTATGGCAGGCCTAGTGGTAATGAATTCCCTCAGCTTTTGTTTCTCTGTCTGGGAATGTCTTTATCTCTCTTTCATTGCTGAAGGACAGCTTTGCTGAGTAGAATAGTTTTCATTGTCAGGTTTTCTTTGCTTGTTTTAGCACTTTTTATATATCAGTCTATTCCTGCTAGGATATCAAGATATCTATTGAGAAGTTTACTGACAGCCTTATGGAAGTTCCCTTGTATGTGATGAGTCTCTTTTTTCTTGCTTTTTTCAAGACATTATTGCTGTCTTTAACATCTAACAATGTAATGAAGATGTATCTCAGACAATTCTCCTTTGGGTTGATCTTGCTTGGATCTTTTTTATCTTCATGAATCTGGATGTCCACATTGCTCCCAATATTTGGGAAGTGTTCAGTTAGTATTACTTTAAATAAGCCCTCTTCGCCCCCATTTTTTCCTCTTTTTTCTTGTTGGACTCCAATAATTCTTACATTTGTACACTTGATGGTATTCTATAGGTTCCATAAGCTTTCTTTGCTCTTTTTCATTCTTTTTTTCTTTTTCTTCCTCTACATTGCTAATTTTAAATAACTTGTATTCTAGTTCACTAATTCTTTCTTCTGCATAATTTAGTCTGCTGTTAAAGCTCTATGTTTGTTTTACATACAGCTCTAGTATTTTTGTTTGGTTATTTTTAATGGTTTTGATTTCTTTAGTAAATTTCACATTTTGCTCATGTAGTTTTTGTAGTTTGGGTTAGTTGTCTATATGTATTTTTTTCTTGAATTTTATAGAGTTTCTTTACACTAATTATTTTTGAGTTCTTATTCAGGCAATTTGTAGACCTTTATTTCTTTGGGGTCAATTACTGGAACTTTATTGGTTTGTGTGTGTGTGTGTGTGTGTGTGTTGTCCTGTTTACCTGTTATCTGTGTAGTCTTGTATTGATATCTGTGCATTTGAAGGAAAAAACACCACTTACAATCTTTACTGCTTAATTGCAGCAGGTAAAAGCCTTCTCCTGTTAGATCTCTATGCAGATAAATTTCCCTGGGGGATAAAGGTTGAGTGGGGTTAGAGCCAAATTATGTGACTGTTGCTGGGATCCCACTGTAGTCCAAACTAATGTGCCTATAACCAGGGGTTCTAGTAGTTGTGGCTCTTCTTTGGTCCTCAGGTGGACTAAACTGCTCTCTGCATCTTGATCAGTAGGGCAGGTGCTAAGATGACAGTATGCTTCAGAGTCTGCAGATGATGGGATTATTATCTAGTGAGCACATAGGTGTGGCTTTCTCCAGGTCCTCAGGTGGACTAAACTGCTCTCTGCATCTTGATCAGTAGGGCAGGTGCTAAGATGACAGTATGCTTCAGAGTCTGCAGATGATGGGACTATTATCTAGTGAGCACATAGGTGTGGCTTTCTCCAGGTCCTTAGGAGGGTTGGATTAATACTGGGAATTCTAACACTGTAGTTTAGTTTGCAATCTAAATTTATATAAATTTAACCATAAAATGTGTGTTCTTTTGTGTCTGGTTTATTTCACTCGGTATTATGTTTGTGAGATTCTTCAATACTGTTGCACGTGCTTATTTCTATTGATGAGTCAAATTGCCTTTTGTGGGCCAGTCGCAGTGGCTCACGCCTGTAATCCCACACTTTGGGAGGCCGAGGCGGGCAGATCATGAGGTCAGGGATTTGATACTAGCCTGGCCAACATGATGAAACCCAATCTTTACTAAAGATACAAAAAAATTAGCTGGGTGTGGTGGCACGTATCTGTAATCCCAGCTACGCGGGAGGCTGAGGCAGGAGAATCGCTTGAATCCAAGAAGCAGAGGATGCAGTGAGCTGAGATCACACCACTGCACTCCAGTCTGGTGACAGAGCAAGACTCCATCTCAAAAAAAAAGTATAAAACATACTCTGTAATCTTGTCAAGTACAAAGCATTGCTGAGATAAACTAAAAGAGATCTATATAAATGAAAAAATACCATGTTTATGTATCAGATTTATTATTGTTAAGGTGGCAATACTCCCTGAATGACCTACAGATTCCATGCAATCGCTATTATAATTCTAGCTGTCTTCTTTGTAGAAATGGAAAAATCTGATTGTGGAATTCATATGGAATTGCAAGAGACCCAAGATAACCAAAAGAATATTGAAAAAGAAGAATGAAGCAGGAGAATTCACGCTTTGCAATTTCAACGCTTACTACAAGACAACGTCATCCAGGCAGTTGTATGTAGTACTGATGCAAAGATAAATAGATAGATCAATGGAATAGAATTGAGAGTCCAGAAATAAACACATATACCCATGATCAATTGATTTTCAACAAAAGTACCAAGACCATTTACTGGGAAAAGAAAAGTCTTTTTAACAAATGGTGCTGGGACAACTGAATAGTCATGTGCAAAATAATAAAATTGAACTGTTATTTCATACCATGTAGAAAACTAGCAAAAATGGATCAAAGAACTATTTGTTCTTTATAAATCTATAAACTCTTGAAAAGGACTCTGATACGGCACCAAAACATGAGTAATAAAAGAAAAATAGATATATTTGACTATATCAAAATGTAAAGCTTCTGTATTTCAAAGAATAGTATTAAGACCATACCATGCTCATGGATAGGAAGAATCAATATCGTGAAAATGGCCATACTGCCCAAGGTGATTTATAGATTCAATGCCATCCCCATCAAGCTACCAATGACTTTCTTCACAGAATTGGAAAAAAACGGCTTTAAAGTTCATATGGAACCAAAAAAGAGCCCGTATTGCCAAGACAATCCTAAGTCAAAAGGACAAAGCTGGAGGCGTCACGCTACCTGACTTCAAACTATACTACAAGGCTACAGTAACCAAAACAGCATGGTACTGGTACCACAACAGAGATATAGACCAATGGAACAGAACAGAGTCCTCAGAAATAATACCACACATCTACAGCCATCTGATCTTTGACAAACCTGAGAGAAACAAGAAATGGGGAAAGGATTCCCTATTTAATAAATGGTGCTGGGAAAATTGGCTAGCCATAAGTAGAAAGCTGAAACTGGATCCTTTCCTTACCCCTTATACGAAAATTAATTCAAGATGGATTAGAGACTTAAATGTTAGACCTAATACCATCAAAACCCTAGAAGAAAATCTAGGTAGTACCATTCAGGACATAGGCATGGGCAAGGACTTCATGTCTAAAACACCAAAAGCAACGGCAGCAAAAGCCAAAATTGACACATGGGATCTAATTAACTAAAGAGCTTTTGCACAGCAAAGGAAACTACCATCAGAGTGAACAGGCAACCTACAGAATGGGAAAAAATTTTTGCAACCTACTCATCTGACAAAGGGCTAATATCCAGAATCTACAAAGAACTCAAACAAATATACAAGAAAAAAACAAACAACCCCATCAAAAAGTGGGCAAAGGATATGAACAGACATTTCTCAAAAGAAGACATCCATACAGCCAACAGACACATGAAAAAATGCTCCTCATCACTCGCCATCAGAGACATGCAAATCAAAACCACAATGAGATACCATCTCACACCAGTTAGAATGGCAATCATTAAGAAGTCAGGAAACAACAGGTGTTGGAGAGGATGTGGAGAAATAGGAACACTTTTACACTGTTGGTGGGATTGTAAACTAGTTCAACCATTATGGAAAACAGTATGGCGATTCCTCAAGGATCTAGAACTAGATGTACCATATGACCCAGCCATCCCACTACTGGGTATATACCCAAAGGATTATAAATTACTCTACTACAAAGACACATGCACACGTATGTTTATTGCGGCACTATTCACAATAGCAAAGACTTGGAATCAACCCAAATGTCCATCTGTGACAGACTGGATTAAGAAAATGTGGCACATATACACCATGGAATACTATGCAGCCATCAAAAAGGATGAGTTTGCGTCCTTTGTAGGGACATGGATGCAGCTGCAAACCATCATTCTTAGCAAACTATCACAAGAAGAGAAAACCAAACACCGCATGTTCTCACTCATAGGTGGGAACTGAACAATGAGTTCACTTGGACTCGGGAAGGGGAACATCACACACTGGGGCCTATCATGGGGAGGGGGGAGGAGGGAGGGATTGCATTGGGGAGTTATACATGATATAAACGTCATGCACATGTACCCTAGAACTTAAAATATAATAAAAAAAAAAAAGAAAGTAAAAAGACAGCCCCCAGAATGGAAGAAAAATATTTACAGATCATATATCTGATAAGAAACTTGTATCTAAAATATATAAATAATTCTTACAACTCAATAATGAATTAAAAAAAAAACACTTAAAATAGCAAATGACTTCAATAGATATTTCTCTAAGGATATATAAAAATAACCAATAATTACATAGAAAGATAACAAAAATAAACACAATGACATACCAATTCATACCCACCATGATGGCTAAAACCAAAATGTGAGATAATAACAAGAATGATGTAGAGAAATTGGAACCTCATGACTACTCATGAGTACCACCTCATACTCTAGCAGTAAAAATGCAAAATGGAGCAGATAGTATGAAAAATAGTCTGGCAATTATTCGAATATTTAAACATAGAGATTATATAACCCAGCAATTCACTCTAAGTATATATCCAAGAAAAATGAAAATCTGTACACACAACAACTTATACAAAATCTATTTGCATTACAACTTTATTCATAATTGCCAAAAGATGGAAATAGCTTAAATGTTTAACAATAGATAAATGAATAAATGGATAAACAAAATTTGGCATATTCATACTATGGAATGTCATGCAGCCATAGAAAAAGAATGAATTACTATAATACTTGCTGTAACATTCATGAACCTTGAAAATATTATGCTAAATGAATTAAGCCAGTCACAAAAGACTTCGTATTTTATACCTGTGATAGTCTAGGAAAGAGAAATCTACAGAAACTAGAAGTAGATTAGTGGTTGCATAAAGCTGGGAGTAGGGCATAAGGATGGGATAGCTCTAGGTTATGGGTTTTCTTTTTGAGTTGATAAAAATGTTTTATAGTTGACTGTGGTGATGTTTTCACATATTTATGAATACACTAAAAACCACTAATTGTATACTTTAAATGAATAAAGATATTATATATTTATTATATATCAATAAAGTTGGAGGTTGCAGTGAGCTGAGACCATGCCACTGTACTCCAGCCTGGGCAACAGAGAGAGACTCCGTCTCAAAAAACAAACAAACAAAAAAGAAAAGTTAGAGGATTGGGAGGCCAAGGCAGGAGGATCACCTTAGTTTGGGAGTTCAAGACCAGCCTGACCAACTTGGAGAAACCCCATCTCTACTAAAAATACAAAATTAGCTGTGTGTGGTGACACATGCCTGTAATCCCAGCTACTTGGGAGGCTGAGGCAGGAGAATTGTTTGAATCTGGGAGGCAGAGGTTGCAGTGAGCCAAGATCGCACCATTGCACTCCAGTCTGGGCAATAAGAGTGAAACTTTGTCTCAAAAAAATATAATAATAAAGTTCAAGGACACAGAATAAAGGGAAACTACAGTGATGGTAAAAGGATCAGTGTTTGAGATATTTTTATAAGTGAGGAAAGGTAGAATCGATAATGTACGGGGATATTTTAGGGTGGAAAAATTGCCGATACCATAATGGTAGATACATAACATTAAGCATTTGTCAAACCCCATAGAAATTTATAGCACAAAAAAGTGAACCTTAATGGAGTTAAAAATATTTATAAGACTGGGGATCCTATGATGAAATGTGGAATTTGAAAAAAACATCTAATGTATTTAAATGTATTAACCTCAATTATAGAAGAAGTAGATAAAAGTTGCTGACCTAAGTAATTGGAAATCAGTGGAGTCTGTTAGACTGAAGGTGAAAGAAACTGTATATAACATCGGAGTCTAATTGATAAAGTTGTTCCTCACAACTGTAAGGTTAACAATTCTGATACTCTTCCATATGTACAACAACATTAAACATTAAATAAAGATTTTGTGGATAGAGGGAATCACCTTCAATGCTGGAGTGAGAGTTTACAGATGAACAAGTAGAGCAGGCTAGAATCATCCATGTGGTAATATTTAGAATTGAAAGTAGAGTCATTCCTCACTTAACATCAAAAATACATTTTTGGAAACATGACTTTAAGGGAAATGATATATAACAAAACCCATTTTTTTCTCATCAGTAGTGTAACAATATTACATTGAACAAAGTGATATTATTTAAGGACCAGCTATATATTGTTTTGCTTAAAGCTACAGTATCCAAGACCCCTTCAAGGATGTTAAGTGAGGAATTACTGTAGTATGTACTTGCGTTAGGCTTCATATGAGAATTGAGGATGTTGTAGTTCCAAAAATCAAGGAAGTGCTAAAAAATACAAAACAAATAGAAACATCATTTGTACTTATGTCAGTGGGGCCAGAGTCAACTGAAAGAGCTCTCAGTGACCATGGCTGGATCAATTTGAACAAGGAAGCAAAATAACAATGGTTTGTAATACAAAATATAACATAAACATCCATGAGTCCACATTAGCATAAATAAATGATTGAATTAATTCATATTTGGGAGAGAATACACCGGACTTTTATGCAGAAAAAAATTCCTAGTAATTTATGTATATAATTTGTCAGTGAGTCGAAGTACACTTTCCCATTCCTTATTTATAGATTGTGCAAAGTGACTTAATTCTAAAGGATATAGTATGAAAAGGGGGGAAATAGATCCACTTTGTAATGAAGAAACCTGAAAAATACTACCTTAGCAAGGTAATCAAGGTCAATATCACAGTGATAAATCATGTTAATAATTTTTATCTTTGATGTAGTGCAATGAGAATCACATTTTACCTTGTTGTTTTCTTCCCAAAATCCGTAAGCAAAGTCTAACAACAAGAAAATCGTTAGACAAATATCATTTGAGAGGCATGTTATAAAACATTTGACTAGTCCTTCTCACAACTGTCAAGGTCATCAAAGTCAAGGAATATCTCAGAAACTTTCACAGCTAAGGAATGCCTAAGGAGACACGATCACTAACCATAATGTTATATCCTGGATAAGATTCTGAAACATTAAGTAAAAATTGTAAAAATCTGAATAAAGTAAGGAATTTAATCCATAAAATATTCCACTATCTATTCATTAATTATATCAAATATATTAAAGATATAGCTGTATTATAGTTATAAAATATACCTGTGATGGGAAACTAGACACATGTTATATAAAAACTCCTCTCTGTTCGATCTTCTTATTTTTCTGCAAATCCAAAACTGTTCTAAAAAGTATAATTTATTAAAGTAAAAACAAGCAAAAAAAATTATCCAATTACAAGGATCAATCCTCTAAATAATGACAAAGAAATTAAACATAACTGCCTGGGCATGCTGGCTCACACCTGTAATCCCAACACTTTGGGAGGCCGAAGCAGGTGGGTCACCTGAGGTCATGAGTTGGAGACCAGCCTGGCCAAAATGGCGAAACCCCATCTCTACTACAAATACAAAACTTAACTGGGTATGGTGGCACATGCCTGTAATCCCAGCTACTGGGGAGGCTGAGGCAATCACTTCAAACTGGGAGGCAGAGGTTGCACTGAGCCGAGATCCTGCAACCGCCCTCCAGCCTGGGTAGCGAGAGCAAAACTCCATCTCAATAAACAAAAAAAAAAAGAAACATAAATTTTTTCTATTTCTAATAATTATTTTCCACCACAATTTTATTTTTTCATTTTGTTCTTATTATTAAAACTTCTTTATCTTAAATTTTCTAACATTTTTAGGTCAAGTGCCACTTTCGTTACCTGTATCAGAGTTCCACAGACATCACTTTTGTCCAAATTCACTTTTAAACTTTCCAAAATTATGTCTTAGACTTTTTCTTTTTCTTTTTTTTTTTTCTGTTCTCATGGGATCCATTCTTTTGCAAATGTTGCTCCCAAAATATTTTAATCTGATCACTTTTCTTCTGCTTTATAAATCTTTAATGCCAGTCACTGATGAGAGAGTTGATTTCAAAATCCTGCAGGTGGGAAAGATCCTTTTTCTCAATTGATTGTTTTTACTAGATTCTCCTCTAGACATCCCAGGTGACGTGCCCTAAGTTCCCACTAGTTCCTATTTTTACATCCTTCCCAGATTCCATGGCCTTTCACATCATTGTGCTTTTGCCTGTGATGTTTTCTCTGTTCAGTACTGCCTTCCTTTTGACTTACTTGGGAAGCCACATCTCATCCTAAAAGACAAAATGAGTATGTCACCTGTTCCATAAACATTTCTACCTCACCAGAAAGAATCAGAGGCTTCCTCATCTAAATCTATACAGCAATTTACACTGACCTCTAGAAGAACACTAGTCACATTGTGACGTAAGTATTTGCCAACATTTATCATTTTCTGAAGGAGGAAAAGTAAAACGAAGGGGTGCGAGACAATGAAAATGAATGTGTGAGAAAAAGGTGTCCATTTTTAATAAAGGTGCATTCTGGAATTTTTAATTAAAATTTGTTATTACTTAACTTTTTTTTCTGGGTTTTATGATCTAAAATTAATGTAACACCCATTCAATAGGTAGATAGTGCTTTACGGATAATATTCTAGGACTTAGTACACAGTCTCAAGAAATGACCATTATTATTATAAAATATTTAATAACATAATATTTCACAATAATAGCTTCCTTTTATTGAGTCTACTGAATATATGCCACTCTGTTTGGTGCTTTACATATACTCAAGTTTCATAGCCTTGTTTTAAATTTGCATCATTAACCCTACATTATAAATGCGAAGTTGAGAATCAGGTAACTGACCACACTGCCATCCATGCTCATTTTTGCCAGCCTTTAGAACCTGCAGACCTCATCAATGTGTGCTACTTAAAATGAGATTAACTGGAGACTCTGATGCATATAGTTTGCTACAAAATACTTTAAAAACAGCTATTAAAATGCTTTAGCATAATTAACCCTTGTCCTATACTTACCTTTAAAATATTTGTGTGTAGAGAGGGTATGGTAAAAAACTTGTTAGACCTCATGGAATCAAAGGAAGAAAGGTACGAACAAGCACGCTCCTATAACCCTCAGACATGGAACTTGGGAGTCTTCTCTGTCAGTCTCTTTCACTTGTGTGGTAAATCTGCTATTTTCTTCCATAGATGGCTTTCTCCAGAATCAGAGACTATGTCCACTGACAGTCCTGGAAGCATATTACTCAAGCTTAAATATCTCAGAGAAGAAACTTCTAGCTTATAACTACTTTAAATGCAATTTCAAGGAAGTGTATTGGCTGAATCTGGGGTCACACATCCACTTCTTAGAACAAATACCAAGGCCAGTGGCATGGGAATAAAAATCTACCGCCTGTAGCCTGGAGATAGGGTACTGAGAAGGGAATCCCCACTTACACCATATGCTTGCAATGGAAAAAAAAATGTTCCCTAGGGATGAACAGTGCTGTAACCAGAACAAAGAGGTTAGGAAAGGTGGGTTGATCAAAAACTACATCTTCCCTCTGAGCATGAGCAGGTGTAGGTCTGACCTAAGTGACAGGTTCTGAAACCCGCCAATGTGTACTCACACCCTCCTCTTCATTTATGACTCGTGTGCTATTGTTCATATGACTTCCGTACTGTACGCCTTGTTCTTTTCATTCACAAAAAGATTAGTATCTACTGTTAGTATCTACTGAATAGATTTGTCAGAATGAAATTATTTAAAGCACGTAATGTACTTGATACATTTTGACATACTAAATTAAAGGCTTTAAGAATGTGGAATAGCAATAGCCCGCTACTCCAGTATTTCCAGGAATAACTTAATAACAAAATTAGCTAAAACAAAAGCCTTAATTGTTCTTAACGCTCTCAAAGAAAGAAAAAAGTGCATGGACAAAGTTCATCTTATGGATACTCTAAGTCCAAGACTTAGTGACATTCTCCAGACTTTGTGTCATTTTCTTTATATAATAAAATATGACACATTTTAAAATTAAAAGTATAAATGTCAAAAGGTAAAAGAAGACTTAAAACTTTTTTAGTTTAATTCTCAAAATACAGGTATGTCCCTTCAGTAACAACCTGAATAACTGTTTCTTATGGTTCCACTTGAAGAATTATTGTAATAAGAAACTCACTTTTTGACACAGCAACTTTCTTCATTTCCATGTACTGGTCAGATTCCAGGGACTGACAAATAATAGGCCTTCTTTGTTTTGGCTTAAACTGTTTAGCTCAATGTCAGAAAGATCATGAAGGGTCCAAACCCAGCTTCCCTGTTTCCCTTCCTGTGACGCCTGTCTAGTTACCGAAATCCTACGGCAGAGTTAGAAGAGTGAGTTGGTGGCTTTTCCTGCTGTTTTTGCTCCGAACGCCATGAGGAGCTTCCGTGGTTGCTTCAACCTGCACTTTTCCAGCCGGAACGTTATCTACCCTTTCCATCTTTCTGCACATGTTATGCATTCTTAATCTTTCAGTCTTCTGATCACCATTAAAACAAGTTTAGTTATTTCACCCACGCTTGATTGGAAATAAACTCTGAGAGAAAAGAAGGGACTACAGTGTGTTCTGCTTAAACCTGTATTTCTTTGATGAACATTATCATGTACAATAATATGTAGGTAAATAATGATCACGTTAACTGAAGTTAGTATGTAATGTGACTGGCTTATGTCTTCAAGAGCCACTATTATTTCCAGTAACAATAGGCTAACGAAGGAGGCTACACTTTAATTTGGATTCTTAATTTAGATGAAAATCTTTTCTCTTAAAAGCAAAAGTTCCCTCAGTGCCATGGGATTAGACTGAAGCCCCAGGAATAAAGTCTGGGAAGGACTGGCTCACTGTGATTCTGGGTGCAAGTGCTGGGAAAACTTGCAATCTTTTAGGACTTTTTTTTTTCTTTTGAGATGGAGTTTTGCTCTTGTTGCCCAGACTGGAGTGCAATGGCGCAATCTCGGCTCACCGCAACCACCTCCGCCTACCTAGTTCAATGGATTCTCCTGCCTCAGCCTCCGAAGTAGCTGGGATTACAGGCATGTGCCACCACGCCCAGCTAATTTTGTATTTTTAGTAGAGATGGGGTTTCTCCATGTTTGTCAGGCTGGTCTCGACCTCGCAACCTCAGGTGATCCACCCACCTCGGCCTCCCAAAATGCTGGGATTACATGCGTGAGCCACCGTGCCCGGCCTCTTTTAGGATTTTTATTAGGGCTCCAATTGCAAAGTTCTGTAAGCACTTTTATTTTTAGGAGGCATTTTGCACAACTTGCCTGTGTTGTTAACAAGGAAAAAAGAAACTATTGTAAGTTATTTCTATTCTCAGTTGTTCAAATTTTGTAATAGCTTGTTCAACACTAACGATTTTAGGAAAAATACTCAATTATTTTTTAATAAACAAAGTCAGAACTTTTGTGACTAAAACCATTTAAATGTAATTGATCCTAAATTATTACAGCAAAGTATTGTTTTAGGAATACCAGTTAAGACATCCTGTCACAGACACCCTTATGTTTCAAATGACTCTCATCCAACAAGAGTTACTGTACTGGATACACTCTTTTCTTGTCACCTTCCATATACACTTCTATATTTCTGCTATTCAGCAGGAAAATAAGAGCCAATTTCTCCCCTTCATAATTTCACCTCTGTATGCCGGCCTCAACCTCAGCCCCAGCAACACCTTTTGGATGAGGTAAAAACAACTGAAGAAGTATAGAGCAGGGGCCTCCAATCATGTGGCTTTCCTGGGCCACATTGGAAGAAGAATTGTCTCGGGCCACACATAAAGTACATTACCACTAAGGATAGCTAATGAATGAAAACAAATCACACAAAAAATCTCATAGTGTTTTAAGAAAGTTTACAAATTTGTGTTGGGTCTTATTCAAAGCTGTCCTGGGCTGCATGGAACCTGGGTTGGATAAGTAGAGTGTTCAATTAGATTTTAATCACTAAAATAAACAGGCTGATTAACCATCCTTTTTGTCTTAAAAATCACCTTTACCAAGTTTTTAGAAGTTTCATTCAAAGGAAAATTTGCTTCTGACTTTAAGGATATCACTTCATCATTTTATCTATCATGGAATAAAATACTGAGACATAATCCTGACATTCTGGTTTAGAACTGGTTATCTTTTAGCTCAAGCTCTCACAATTTCTAGTTGTTTAGCAAGTATTTAAAACTATGGAGAAAAATGTTTACATAAATAAAGGGTAACAAATATTCTCCCCTTCCACTGTAGCAACAATCTTTAAATTAATAATTAAGCAATTATAATTTTTCATCAATTTCTAGGGAATACTGATTAGTGGGTCTAATAAATAATCTCTCTGAATCACATACAACTTTCCTCATGACGCTCTCCCATGACATTCGCAACTCTTCAACTTCCTTACAAAATAATAATGAATAAAATGACTTGCCATACAAATAAAAAGGGTATCGAGGCTAAGATAATTATTCAAAAACTTGGAAATCAGGTAAAAGTAAATAACAGTGTAGCATTTCCTTGTCAAAGTGGAACAATATTTAACAGGCCCATCCGGGGATTATTTTATCTCTGTGTTTGACTTTGTTATTTTCTATTTTGATAGATTTTAGACACTGTTAAGTTATACACTCCCTTGTTGATTTTTGTTTTGCAGAAATAACACCAAAGGCTATGGGTTTATTGACCTGTAAGACATTAATCAGTTTTGTATCTGTGAAATGAAATAAGCAATCTTATTTTAATATTCTTTTGAAAAGAATATCCAATTCCTCAAATGCTGTCTTCAATCCAGACCTGTATGAGAGGAACCTTTTTAACTTTTTTGAAAATTATACTTTGACAATAATCACCATCATACAAATAGGCCTACTGTGATCAGGTCTACTGAATTGATTCTACAAGGCCTTAGGAAGGGAATTTGTAGTAATCTTAGCTCTGCTGTCAGGTTAGATTTGTAGGGGGCATGGGTTGTGGGGGGTTCTATCAAGCTATGATATCCTGGTCCTCTCTATTTCTTCCTCCAAAGCACAACAATCCTTTGTACAAACAGACATCAACGTTTCAGTTTCCTCATCATCCAGTAAACATGAATTTTGTACTTATTAAATAACATTATACGCAATCTCGGGGAAGGAAAGCAGCTATATATATAGCAGATCTCAAGAGACTATCCAGTGAATTCATTTTCAAATGAATCTATTCATTTGTCCTAATCATTGCTCTATTTAACACCTTTCCTCCACAGTGCCATCTTATTCATTCCTTTCTCATATTTATAAATAGAAGGAAGAGTAAACTTAGTTTTCTACCCTCTCTAGCCAACCCTTTCAATGTCCTGTGTCTATAAGAGGAGAGGTTATAAAATGTCTCTCAGCACCCACTCCACTCAGACAATTCACTTCACTGCATTCACAAGCCTGGCTACAGAGATTAGAGAGAGCTGTGTTTCCTTATGTCATAGAAAGCACCCTTTTGGAATAGGTAGAAAAGTCATTGCAGTGTGAATCTTGGTTTTCCATGAGAAGTCTGACACAGATATTATTTGTCTCAATATTTTCAATGTACATGAATTCATTCTTGAAAACGACTGCTGGCTATTCAGACTTCTCATTTACTTTGTCTGAGACTTGGTTTTGGTGGCCAGAACTCTAGTTTCACATTTATTGGAATCTTTTATCACTGCCTCCACATCTGATTCCAGGTATTCCTGTCTGCATGTTTTTTTCCTTGGTTTTATCCTCTTCTGTCCACCTCACCACCCTCCCTTTGTATTGAGATTCTGATTAGGAGCTCAGTATGATTTGTCATTCATCCAAATTGACTCTAGGTGCCCTTTGGGTCAGATCATGGTCTGTGTCCTGGGGATAAGGAATGGGCATGGAAGATACAGCAAAGAACCAGAATGACAAGACCCACATTTCTGTAGTGTTTGGGATCAGGGTGAGAATGGAGATGAGTAATAAAAGGAAAATAAAAGGAAAATAATCGCTCAAACAAATTAAAACTGTAATTTTAGATTGTGATAGGTGCTAAAAAAAACAAGGGTATAGAGTCACCAGGGAAGTATGGCCCCTGGATTATCTTTCTGGTGAGGTGATCCTTTAACTGAGGCCTGCATTATGAAAACTAAGGCAGTCATATGACATTTTTAGAAAAGAGGTGTCCCGACCCGCAGGACACTCGAATGGGCCCTGGAAGGGGCAGTGGGAATGGAGGAGACAAGAAAACACGAGAAATGGAGACAAGACAAATAGCCTGATCAAGTCTCGTTTATTGAATGCAGGGTCATGCCTTATATAGGCTGGCAGAGGAAGAGGTTGGGCCAGGGCGGTGACGGGGGGCCGGGTCTTCTCAAATTACAATTGCGCATGCGCTGTGGGTTTGTAATTTTTCCGGGCGAGGGATCGCGCTTGCGCCGTAGGCTGCATATCTTCCTGGGCGGGAAAAATGTTTGCGCGGGCGCGGGAAAGATTGGCGCGCGCGGGAAAAGTCTAGGCGCGCGCGGGAACAGTTTGGGCGCGAGCGGGAAAAGCTTTAGGTGCGCGGGAAAGGTTTGTAATGAGGAACCTGGAAATGTGCCATTTTGTCTCCGCTTTGCGGAGATCAAGCAACAGAGGTCGGCTAACTCCGGGCCTCTTGGCTCCGGACAAAGAGGAGCACAGCAGGGATGGGAAAACTGCAAATTCAGGAACAGACCAGGCAATTTCAGGAATGAGAAAGACCTGTTTGAAGAGAAGTGGTTGAGTGGAGAATGGCAGAAGATAGATTTGGAGATCATATCATGTAGGGTTTTCAAGGTCAGAGCAATTTAATTCTAAGTTTAACGAGAAGACTAAAAGATTTTTCAACAAGTGCATGGCATAATCTGTTTTCTGATAAAATAAAGACGTATCATTCTGGTTCAGTAATGCCAGTTTTTTTATTTGCTAAGGCAAATGTTTCTAAAGCAAATAAAAATAGCACAATTTATCCCAGTCAATATTTGAGGCATACTTTTATTAAAAACATATTACTTTTCTTCTGTTTAAATTTAACTGATTGTCCTGTAGGCTACCTGGTGGCTGTACTCTGATTCTGTTTAAAGTATGTTATAGGAGAACAAGAGAAAAATTAATAAAAACAGTTTGAAGATAATAACCCTATGTGAAAAAGGTGTGTAAAAATTATGTTGACTTGGAGATAACAGTAGAATAGGAGAGAAGATGGAGAGATTCAAGAAATATGTTGTTACCAAAACTGAGGGTCTCACTGATAAGACTATTCAAAGGTGACTCATGTCAGATAAAACTAGGGATAAAGAGAATTCCAGTGTTTAAGTCTTGATAAATGCAGATACATTCAGACAGGGAAGACTGAAGAAGGAACTGAATTGAAATGTTTTCTTACAGAATTTTGATTATTTTAACTTTTTCATGTTTTATTTGCTCATACGATGCAAGGTTGATCTGTTTATATTTTAACTTACCTTATTAATACTGATCCTATATGGGTGGGGTTTTCAATAAAATAATAGTGCCTTGTCTAGAGTGTAGTACTTTTGTGCAAGATAGCAGAACATTGGAAGGTAGCCCCTACTGCAAAGAGAAGGATATTTGCCTAAGCAGTGAAAGTGGAAGATGGTTAATGGATGTTCCATGTTACATGGGCAGGTGTTGGTGATGGGGAGTTCCAGGGAGTAGAATAGAGATGATTAGAGACAAACAGCAATCTAGAGAATAAAACAAGGGGTATGCAGAGATCCAAGCAGATGAAAGTAAGAATCAGGGAGGCCTTTAAGCCATTAATAGAAGTAACCATTACACTTGTCTTCAAGAAGCAAGGTAGCTCCTCAGGTTTAGAGAAAGAGTAATGCATGATTCAGTACTGATGCCAAGAGCAATAGAGTTTTGGCTTAGGGGCACAAGTTTAGAGGCTGCGCTGCTCCTCACTTCTGTGCCTGGGCCAAGCACAAGCCCAAATGGAGACTGCAAATGACTGAATGCCTGTGTCACCTTAAATTCATAGTTGAATTCCTAACTTTCAAGGTGATTTATTATGAGACGGGGCCTTTGTCAGGTGATTAGGTCATAAGGCTAGAGCCATCATTAATGGGATTAGTACCATTCTAATCCCATTATAAAAAAGGATTAAAATGCTTATAAAAAGTTACCCCACAGCACTCTCTCTCTCTCTCTCTCTTTCTCTCTCTCTCTCGCTCTTTCTCCCTTCCCATGTGAAGATATAAAAACAAGTTGGCTGTCTGCAACTCAGAAGAGGGCCCTCACCTGATCCCGACCATGCTGATACCCAGATCTTGGACTTCCAGCCTCCATAACTGTGAGAAATCAATTTCTGTTTTTTATAAGTCCCTATTTTTAAAGTCTATGGTATTTTGTGAGCACAGCCCAAACTGACAGAGACCGATATAGTAAGTGTCTATCACTGATAGAAGTCAAGTGAATACATTAATAAATAAAATATGTTCTGTCATAATGTTAACCAGAAACATATTCTTAGCAACAAAATTAAATAATCTCTATTAAGCTACAGTTTTTAAGACTGAAAATGGGTAAAATATAAAAAGATGACTAGATTATTGCTTATGTCTGGATCTTGCAATGAACTGACAATGACTGAATGAACAATAATTAAAACAAAGATGTTCATAAATCATATGACTGTATCTTTAGTCCACAAGATTTTTTTTTTCTTTTTTTCAACAAATTCACCAATTATGTTTATAATCAAAGTGTTCACATAATCCCTGCGGTATTGTCAGTAATGATCTAAATAGTTCTTAAAGTGAGTGTAACTATATTCAAAGTGAAAAGGATTAGAATACAATTCCATAAAAATCAAAGTAAGTGGAGAAATAAAAAGTTAAAAATATTTATGTCTTTTCCAATTAATATTTGTTCTAAAACATTTGAAACTATCTACTAAAATTAAAAGGCAGGTTTCTGTTTCTGGCTAAGATGGAGTAGCAGAGACTGGATAATTGCTCCTACTTAAAACAAAGAAAAGCCAGAAAGTACTTGACACCAGGCAGCAAGGACAGCAATCTCTGAGAGTTGAAGGACAGTGAGACAAACCTGCCGCTGTATCAAGGACAGTAATCCCTGAGAGCTGAAGAACAGTGTGACACACTTGCCACTGTCCCAGCCAACTCAGGGACAGCGTCCAGGCTGTGCACACCAGGGTCTGTATGAGCAGATCAGCAGGTCCCAGGGGCAAGGAGTCTGAGAGAGAGCAAGAGGGCTCAAGAGCCATCCACAGAGGATCCCTGCCTTCCCTTCAGCTCACAGGTGAAGAAAGTACATGAAACCCAGGAAAGGACCATCCAGAAGGATGAAAGTAGCAGGACTTGTGCTCATGCAAGCCTGAGAGTAGTGCCGTTTTCCAATGACCAGCTTGGGCAATGTCAGGGTTCATGAGTGTGGGGGTGGAAGGAATCTGTGTCATACAAGGAGGCATTTGATGGCCATGGATATGTTCTTGATAAAGACGATGTTTCTGCGGCTTTACACACACACATATAAACTTTCAAGTTGTGCTTTAAGTATGTGTAGTTATTGTGTCAAGTATCCCTTGCTTTTTGCCTTAAAATTAAAAGGCAAATTGTCAATCAATATATTAATTTTAATTCAAAACATTGAAATGGGGCTGAAATTCAATTATGCTTTGAAAACAATTGAACTTTATTGAAAAAAAAAACTCATAAGAATAAAATGCTTGTGTCCATCTAGCTGTTAAAGAAAACCAGTTCCATAGATCTTGTGTGTAGCATCTAAACTGACACATCTCTGGGGACTATGAGGAAACATAACAGTGTAAGGTGACAGTGGCCTTCTGGGGCCACAAGCAATGACGCCACCCCAAACTGCCTTGCCAGTCACTGGAATAGGAAAAGCAGAAATGGACCCTCCACGGGTCTGGGAAAGGTCGTTATGCCCTGAAGAGATCTGTGGCATGCCTGCTTTCTGAGAGGGAGCTCTGGCAAGTTTCCTGAAGCAGTTTGTACCCAGCGTCTATCCCCAGTCTTTTACCCTCTGCACTTGGAGTTGGTGGTCCCCTCCACCATCAGCAGCTGTGCAGCCACGTCCTTTATGATGGACTTTCAACTACCTTGTATTTCCAAGACCAAGGACCAGTGATATGCAGAAGCTGTCCCCTGCTGTTCCCTTCTGACAACGTGTTCTAGTTCCCCAATGTCAATGCCCAGGTCTGGAGCCCACGTGACAGAAACTGATGTGTTGTTCAGTGCACTTATTTTGAGTGTGTTTGTGGTATCAAAGGAAACGCATAAGGCACAGAGCTTAGGCAGGACCCATCTTGCTGGGCCGGATGGGCGAGCCAGACTCAAGGCTTTGCTGAACTCCGTGCAGGACCACTTGTGGTATATCACAATGAGGGCATTTTAGATGTCTCCTTATTTAGGGCCAAGGCCTAGGATGGAAGCACACACGTGAGGATCAAGGAGTTCCAATTTTGGATAACGAATATTTCCCACGGAAAGTGAGAGAGGGAAGGAGGGAAAGCATATTATTCCAAGTAGCACATTAGCCTGGAATCTCACTGAGTCTACCACGAAGACGTTCATGTTTTAGCTCATTGCTTAAAATTATCAAAATAATGTGTTTTTCTTTTCAAAAGTGATTTCATAGAGGGTACACGTTTACCTGGAACCACTAACAGAGAGATCGTGAGAATTGCTTCCTGATTAGAGAAATCCATTTCTGGACTCTCAAAGGATGGCAATTATGCAGATTTATGTAAACTATATGCAAATCACCTTGAAAATAAAGTGTGTAAAGGATAAGAGGAATGCTCCCAAGCTGTGACTTGTCTGTCTAAAGTTGTTTAGTGGAAAAAGATGCAAACCCCAGTGTAAACAGCAGCTAAATTATGGAGGAGAAACCTTACCTCCTACCTTCCTTTTGAAAATAATTAGATTTAGGTGAGATAAGCAGTTATTCTGCCTAACAAGATCACAACATCTCCTTAGCATCCTGAATACTAAGCAATACAGATTTTTCTGGTACACAAACAGCCAAGTCAGAGTGGTATTGAGCTTTTTGGCATAGCTTTAGGATGGTATGAACGAGTCTTCAAATTACCTTTCTGCCAGTTATGGGTCACGTCAACCCTGTGAACTTTCTTGACCTTCGAGTCTCAGTTTCCCCATTTCTGTTATTGCAGAGAAGATGAAATGAATCATTCATTATGGGGCAGCAAGGTCAGGGCCCCAAACCACCCCAAGTACTCCCTGTGTGGTCACAGCTCTTACTTGTGTGTATCTCCCTCTTGCTGTTTTTCTAAATGTGTTGCAAGCCCCCTATTGACTTTATTGTTGACTGTACAGGGATGGTAAATAGAAGCAGTGCATAAGAAAAGTTGTATACAGATAGCCACAGCCTCTGAGAAAATCTTCACAAATACAAAATAGAATCAAATTGAAAAGAGAAGAGAAAAAACAGAGCCCCAAATCCTGAAGTGAGTGCTTCAAGCCCACAAGGAACAAATGGGAAAAACAGGAGAGGGCAATCAGAAAGACCCTTTTTTCTGTATTATATACAAACATGATCACAATGGCTGGGCCCATCATATTGTTTCATTTTTCCTCTTCTGCTTGATCCCCACTGTCTGAGCTTCCTCCAGGAGAATCTGTGAACATTGAAGGTGGGTGGCCAGCCTGGTGAAGTGAGGTCCCCAGGGATCCAGAGTAGAGAGTCAGGTCAGGTCAGCCCCATTAGACAGGGAACAAGCAATCAAACAAGGCTGCCTTGCTTAAGACAGATGAACTTTTTTGAATCTAGAGTAGCCCTGCTTTTTTTTTTTTTTTTGAGACGGAGTCTTGCTCTGTCGCCCAGGCTGGGGTGCAGTGGCCAGATCTCAGTTCACCACAAGCTCCGCCTCCCGGGTTTACGCCATTCTTCTGCCTCAGCCTCCTGAGTAGTTGGGACTACAGATGCCCGCCACCTCGCCGGACGAATTTTTTGTATTTTTTAGCCCTGCTTTTTTTTCAAATGCACACTGTTGGGAGACAGGATTGCCCCATTACAGAAGTAACCTGTGCAGCTCCCTCTAATGTTCATTCACAAGTGTGAATCAACAGTTAAGAATCAGCAGAGAGATAAGGAAACTTAAGAGCCTCAAGACAGGAGCAACAGACACCAGAGGACACAAAGATAGTTAGCATCCTAAGAGAGTTTTAAACATATTTCGATTCGTAACCTAAAATACTCAGTTGTGTAAGACATCCAGAGCAGTGGATCCCAACCTGGGGGACGCGGGAGTTGTTCACCCGTTCCACCACACCTGGCAGGTATTTGGCAACACTTGGGAACATTCTCTCCTCTGGGCCTCCAGTGGGTAGAAGCCAGGGATGCACCTAAATATCTTATAGTGCACAAAGTAGTCCCCAACAGCAAAGCATGACCCCCAAATGTCTATTGTGCTGGTGGAGAAACATTGATTTTTTTTTTTTTTCTTAAAAAAAAGAGCTATCTAAGAGAAAGAATGGGGAAGACCTCCTTTCCTGAAAGAAACGTAAAGGAACAAAAGAAAGAGGCCGGGCGCGGTGGCTCAAGCCTGTAATCCCAGCACTTTGGGAGGCCGAGACGGGCGGATCACGAGGTCAGGAGATCGAGACCATCCTGGCTAACATGGTGAAACCCCGTCTCTACTAAAAAAAAAAAAATACAAAAAACTAGCCGGGCGAGGTGGCGGGCGCCTGTAGTCCCAGCTACGTGGGAGGCTGAGGCAGGAGAATGGCGTGAACCCGGGAGGCGGAGCTTGCAGTGAGCTGAGATCCGGCCACTGCACTCCAGCCTGGGCGACAGAGCGAGACTCCATCTCAAAAAAAAAAAAAAAAAAAAAAGAAAGAGATAATGTATTGATTACATGAGGCTAATAGCCGAACCAATGACTTTGATAGTAAAAGTCAAGTAAATCTCTTAATAACTTAGATTTGAAGAACAAGGAGATCAAAAGTAATAGGGGAGAAAAGGTAATAGCCATGAAGAATTGATTCCAGATGTTTCATGTTCATGTAAGGAGTATACAAGCCACAGAAAACTGAGGAGAAAAAGGAGATAATCCAGTAAATGACAAAGAATGTCTTCCTGAGCTGAAGTTGAAAAGGCCCATGGTATATCCAAGCTGATTAATAAAAACAATCCATGTTTAGAAAAATCCTTCTGAAACCGCAGATATACTGCAATAAGAATTAAAAAAAGAGAGAATCCCAAAAGGAGCCAAAATGTGACGGAGATAGAACGGGGTTCGATTTCATAATCGGGTTTACTTCTAAAAAATTCAAATAAAAAAGATATCAATCAAAAGACAATAATTTTACAATTTTGAGAGAAAATTAGAACTAAGTTTCAATAATCAACCTAATAAATTTTTAAAGCCAACAAAATTTGTTTTAAATACATAAGATGCAAAAATTATTAAGTAAAAAAATGAATATATATTTAGAATAAGCAATCAAAATAAATTATATTTTTAAAAGTTAATGAGAGAAATATCCCCAAATACTAAAAAGTAATTTGTTTTTACTACCAGAAATATGTTTATAATATTGTTCCTATATCTTTTGACTACATAATTATTGTTCTCTTCCTATTCAGCATCAAGACTTATTACAAAAGATAGCTGAGTAGTTAAGGTTATATAAATGAGAATGAGTAGGACAATTTAAGAGATATAGAACTCTGAAATAGATGCCTGTATATGTAGACAGTTGATATGGGAAGAGGTAGCTCTGCAGAATAAAAAGAAATAGCTATTTCAGTAAAAAATTTAGGGTCAATTGGATATCCATAGGAAAAAATTAATCTTAATCCATCCTTCGTTCTATGTTTTAAATGAAGTTATAAATGCAGTAAAATTTAAAGGTGAAAGAAAAAATAATAAAATTTTTAGAAAATACATCACCACAAAATATAAATGACAAATAAATTGGAGTCTTTTACAATTAAAAATTTTGTTTATTTCTTGTTTAATTAATTTTTAAAAATTTCAATTGTTTTGGGCATACAAGTGGTTTTGGTTACATGGATGAATTCTATAGTAGAGAATTCTAAGATTTTAGTGCACCTGTCACTTGAGCAGTGTACACTCTACCGAATATATAGTCTTTTTTCCTCACCCCACTCCCACTGTCCCCTGACCCTAAGTCCCAAAAGTCCATTATATCACTCTGTATGCCTTTGCATCCTCATATTGTAGCTTCCACTTATAAATGAGAACATACAGTATTTCATTTTCCATTCCTGAGTTACTTCACTTAGAATAATGGCCTCCAGCCTCCAATGCTGCAAAAGACATTCTTTTGTTCCATTTTATTGCTGAGTAGTGTTCCATGGTATATATATATACCACATTTTCTTTATCCACTCATTGGTGGATGGGCATATATTTTTGCAACTGTGAGTTGTGCTGCTGTAAACATGCATGTGCCTGTGTCTTTTTCTTACAAAGACTTCTTTTCCCTTAGGTAGGTACCTAGTAGTAGGATTGCTAGATCAAATGGTAGATCTACTTTTACTTCTTTAAGGAATCACCATACTGTCTTGAATAGAAGCTGTACTACTTTACATTCCCACAAGCAGCATAAAAATGTTCCCTTTTCACTACATCCACACCAACAGTTATTATTTTTTGACTTTTAAATTATGGCCATTCTTGCAGGAGTAAGGTGGTATCTCACTGTGGTTTTTATTTGCATTTACCTGATGACTAGCAATGTTGAGCATTTTTTCAAATATTTGTTAGCCATGTGTATATCATCTTTGTAGAAATGTCTATTCATGTCCTTTGTCCACTTTTTGAAGGAATTATTTTTTGTGATGCCTTACTTCCGTTTGTTTGTAGATTTTGGATACTAGTTCTTTGCTGGTTAGGTAATTTGCAAATATGCTCTCCCATTTTGTGGATTGTTTACTCAGCTGATTATTACTTTTGCTGTGCAGAAGTTTTTTTAGTTTAATTAAGTCCCATTTATTTATTTGTGTTTTTGTTGCATTTGCTTTTGGGGTCTTAGTTATGAATTCTTTGACTAGGCCAATATCCAGAAGAGTTCTCCCAATGTTATCTTCTAGAATTTTTATGGTTTCAGGTGTTAGATTTAAGTTTTTGATCCATCTTAAGTTGACTGTTACATAAGGTGAGGGATGGGGATCCAATTTTATTCTTCTACATGTGGCTTGCCAGTTTTCCCAGCACCATTTATTGAATATGATGTCCTTTGCCTAATTTATGTTTTTGCATGCTTCGTCAAAGATCAGTTGGCTGTAAATATTTGGCTTCGTTTCTGGGTTCTCTATTTAGTTCCATCGGTCTAAGAGCTCAGTTTTATATCAGTACTACACTGTTTTGGTCAGTATAGTCTTATATAATTTGTAGTTGGGTTATGTGATGACTGTAGATATGTTCTTTTTGCTTACAACTTCTTTGACTACGTGAGATCCTTTTGCTTACACATGACTTTTAGGATTATTTTTTTCTGGTTCTATGAAAAATAATGATAGTATTTTTGTGGGAATTGCATTGAATCTGTAGATTATTTTGGGTAGTACGATCATTTTCACAATATTGATTCTTTCTATTGGTGAGCATGGAATGTGTTCCCATTTGTTTGTGTCATCTATGATTTTTTTCAGCAGCATTTTTTAGTTTTTCTTGTAGAGATCTTTAACCTCCTTCATTAAGTATATTCTTTGGTATTTTAATGTTTTTTCAACTGTTGTAAAAAAGACTGAGTTCTCCATTTGTTTGTCAGCTTGGCCATTGTTGGTGTATAGCCGTGCTATTGATTTGTGTATATTGATTTTGTTACCTCAGACTTTACTAAATTTGTTTATCAGATCTGGTGAGAAAAGTATTTGCAGCTTACGTAACTAGCCAAAGACTCATAATGAGAATGTAAAATTAGATGCTAGTATTCTACAAGAAAATGTTAGACAGTCTAAGAAAATTGGCAAGAGACTCCAACAGATGATGAACAACAGAGAATATTGTCAAAGTTAATAAACCTACAAAAAGACACTCAATACCATTAATGAACAGGGAATACACACTAAAATAAAAATACAATGAGATACCATACAAAGCCTTTGGATGGGATCTGAAGGCTTTGTATGATATCTCACTGTATTTTTATTTTAGTGTGTATTTCCTGTTTATTAGTGATATTGAGTGCTAGAGATACTGTGGAACAACCTCATGCACTGCTGGTGGGACCATTAATTGGGAAATTAGTTTACATTATAAAGTTAAATATAAATGTACCTATTAGCCAGAAATTTCACTCCTACTTTTGTACCCAACATGTTAGCATAGTAAGAGTCATGTCAATGAAATTCATAGTAACATTATTTACATAGTCAAAAATTGAAATCAAAGCGATTACCTTCAATACTAGATTTAATAGGTACATTTTTATAAAATCTTATGATTGAAGACATTCATTTCAAAATTTTAAAATCAATACTTTCTTCTCTTTCCTTTGCAAAATTCCTACAGCTCAACAATCCTCAGTTTTTATCAATAATAATTCATTCATCTTACTGGGAATGTAATTTATCTCACTTAAGATTTTGACTTTCTTTTGGATGACCTCTTCTTCCTATTGACTATGTTTTCTCTGACTTCATTCATTTTGTGCCTTGCACTGAACTTAACTAGTAAGCTATATTCTCATGCCTTTAGCCCTTGTTGCAATCCTCAGTTTTAATTTTACAATTTATTCTTGTATATTGTATTTTTAAGAGTGCAAATAATTTCTGCCCATTCTTGATTACCTGTATTTATTTTAATCTTTTTGCTAGGCCTTTTAAAATAAATGCTTCTTTCTGGCACTTGTTTTATAACTTACAGGCATCTTCTAAGCTGGACATTGCACACTTCACATTTGAAAGCCTAGTATTTTGACATACATCACAACTGTAAATCATAACATTGCCTTTGTTTTCTAAAACTTTTTGAAAGCTGTCTTCCTGAAGTTTGAAAAATTGGTGACACATTTTCTCCCAAGCCACTTTTTATGTTTTCCCTTAGCTCTGCCACTTTCATGACAGTTTCTCTTTCTTTTACCTAGTCCTTTCACAATAGACAACTTTAAAACAAAATATGATAAATGGAAGAATAATAGAATATTTTGCTCCTGAACAATGGATTGTACGTTGCTATCCCCACGTGCAGTTATTTCTACAGAAAGTTAAAGCCCCTATCCTGCTTTCATATAAGCTATGTCTTATAAGAAAGCTCATGGAATGAAAAATTGACCTGTTTTCCAATAGCAGGCAATCTTTACAAGCTATGCTGTATCATTAAAAAGTCTTATCATATTACCACTTCTAAGTATCTGAACTCCAAAATATGAAAAGGTTTTGCCATGCTGTAGTTGAACCGAAGGTGAAAGAACCATTATGAGAAGTTGAAGTGTGACAAGTCGAATCCCACACAATATGCAATTGACAAGAGGTAGTTGTCTTTCCTTTTTATAATTTGGGAGGAAGACCTACGTGGGGAGCATCTTTGATTTTTGCTTCGCGTTTAGGTTTTTGAAAAGAAAGGCAAATGGACTGCAATACTCATTCCCACAGCTTTTCTCTCTTGTCTTTCTCTCTCTCGTCCCCCTTCTCCCCACCTCGTTCACTGCCAGTGCCCACTAATAAGTACTGCCTTTGCCTCTGCTTTAGACCTGGGGTGGCGATCATCCAAAGAAGCTCAGAATCCAGCCTGCAAGTTCTCTCTCAGGATTTCCCTACAGCCTGCCACAACTTGGTAAACAATCAGAGGATTAAGCTCCTCTCCCGTCTGCCATTTGAGTATGCCATCTGATTCCTGTCAAGGTCCTGACTGCTTTTTGAAGGGAGGGAAAGATAAAGAATACGGCTCTCATAGATGGTGACTAGCATGAATCAAAATGTTACCAGTGTTGGAGATTAGCTGGTCATGACTGATTTCATGGTCTAGTGCCAGAGCACATGCGTCAGATAAATATTCTTCTTTATAAAAATAACATGTTATACAGCTAGTTAATGGCACAATCAGGCCTAGAAATAAAATATGCTAATTTGGCTCACAGACTATTAAATCCTATATATAAACATTTGTTTTTCTTTTAACATTTTTTTAGATAGATCCTCTAAGTCACTTGAGAGTTTTTACAATATGCACATTGCAATATGTTTACCTAGATGCTTATTACTTCCCTAAGAGTTGGAAATTCTCTTTAAATTGTATAGAAAATTTTCAAGCATTTTTATTCAATTATTCAAGTGATTCCATTATTTCAAATACATGAGCAATAGGCATGTAGAACTATACTGCCAGTCAAAAAGCCGCTTCAGCTATCAGGTAAGTAATAATATTATAAAAACAGCAGACCTTATAATCCATTTCAAGTTTAATATCTCCCAACTCTTGAGGGTGCTTGCCAAGGTTATTAAATTCTCTCAAAACCATCGCTAACGTAGGATTATCTATGAAAGGAAAACAGAGACTAAATATGTTTTGCCAGAGAGAACTACACTGTACCTTCGTGTACAATGGAGTTTGCTTTTTAAATATAGCAAACATGCTTGTTTGGCTCTCTGAGATTGTTTTATGCTAACATTCTTTTTTTAATTTTAAAATATGTTCCATAAGAAACATAAAGTGAACCCAGCAATAGCTTTGGCTGACACATGCTATAAAATATGATCAATGACATACAGTCATCTCTTTGTGCTATAAAATACGTTTTATAGCATTATTATCTTTCACTAGGACCCTATGTGCAAGAAAGAAAAATGACCAAACAAAAGAGAAGACAATTTTTTTTTAACATACACATCTAGTTGTTTCTATTAATTTAACTTTGGAAGATATCCCCAAAGTGTAAAAACCGTAAGTTTACCTGCATACGTTTGTTCCATTGTTGTTTAGGTTTGCTTAGTAACTTCTATTATTACTGGAATCAGAACATCCCACTAGTGTTGCTTTTATCCTGTAGGATGACATTACCTCCAGCAACATCTCTGCCTCATTGTTTTCTTCATGTTCTATCTACTTTGGAGTTATTTTTTATTCTCTTACAGGCATTTTTACTGTTTCTCTGGGATAGTAAAATTCTATTGAAATAACCATATCCTAATTCTCTTTGACCCACGAGTGATAATGAATGATTATGGAGTACCTTTGAAAAACATTGATAAAAAGTCCCTAAAAGCACAATTTTACTTTTCATTTTGCTGTGTTTGCTCTCAGGCTAAGTTCAGAATGATGTTTAGGAAAAAAACAAAAAGCATATCTTTCTGACCTCCTGAGTCAATCTATGCTTGAGCATTGGCTATTTGGGACAGGGCATTAAATCAGTGAAACAACTAACAACTTAGTGGAAATAGTACAGATTTAAATAATGTCATTTTCTTCCCTGAAGAATAAAAATAAAGTCAACATAACACGATGACCATATTAAATACCTGTGACAATCACATTACATTTTTAAAGAAGAAGCTTTATGTGCCTATTTAACAATCATTTATCTTCTCTATATTTTCTAATTTAAAACTCAACATCTAGTTCAGTGTTTGCAATGTAGAACTAACACTTTCTTTTTTTCAGTAGTGAATGAATGTAAATATATAATCCTTTTTTGCTATGAGAATTACCCCAACCAGCCTAAAAAAGTGTTTATCTACATATAACTTATATCCCACAATGTGAGACTCAAGATTCTAAGTAAATATGGTTATTTAGATTGCTTGATAAGAGACCCGACAAGCTGTCACATGAGACATTTTGGTAAAATTGGCCAAATGAGAAGACTCCAAAAGACTTGGGAATAATTATAAGGAATGACACAGAAAATAACCTAGCAGTGGTTCAGGAGCTGTGGTACAGGTGACCAACATTTGCTCTTTAGGGAAAGTAAATTAAAATATTTTTAAGAAGAGATAAAATATCTCACATATTTCAAAAAACTTTGGTTACCAAAAAATACAGAGGTATGGAGATATACAACCCATTTATCAACACAAATCCAATATTAACAATGAGTTAGAAAAGTATATATCAGCAACATCTATACATGTCTATGGGAATTTGTGGCCCAATGAGTCCAAGAAGACATTATAGTTCCTGGGGTGGGCATCTGAGCCACCCAGAGGGCTTGACACAATACAGAGTGCTGCATCCATCTTTACAGTGTCTGATTAAATGCGTCTTTGGACCATACATTGAGAATCACTGCTGCACAATGGAAGGGCCAGCTTGGTTTTCTCTGTACTTGAGCATCTTGGTTCTAACGGTCACAGGCAGAGCCAGTTAAACTTTATGGGCCAACTCAATGTTGGTCGAGGGCCAGGAACCAATTTTACTTCATAAATAAAATGAAGTGATATATGAATATATATGCCTGTGGTTAAACACAGTAGCTCAAACTCATCATATGTTTATGTCTGTTTTTCCTCAAATCTCTACTGAAAGCAATAAGGGGTTAAGTCCTCAGGGAAAAGAAATGCATATGGAGAAGACTACAGCCCTGGGGGACAGTAAACTAGACGAATGATACAAATCTCTCTTGGAAAACTAGGGAAAAGTTACAGGGAAAGGAAGTAGGAAGCGAGCTGGTTCCTCTTCCAGAAGTTTAGCGAGACTTCTGAATCAGATGCACCAGGTACAAGTTCAGGGTGCTGACCAGCCCTTGCAGAGGGGAAAGTTGTCTTTCAGAAGGAATATTAGGCTCCTTTTCAAGCCATCAGCAGCCATGTAGCCTCTCTTCCCACACTGGCAGAAAAGGGGGATGTGATTTTCTTGGGAATTTAAATTTTAAAACTTCTGGACTTTGACACACCAGCACAAGAAAAAATTAGGGAAAAAGGTGAACGTCTGCATGTAAAATGATGACAACTTTAACCTTCCTGATTGCTTCTAGGGATAGTGGAAGCCAGACTACAGATGCCAGGAAATAGAGCAGAAGTTTCCACTCGGGGTAATTAATTGTCACAAAAGAAAATACTCAAAATACACTCATAATTTGTATTTCCCTCAACAAAACAACATTGTCTTTGCCTAACTACACCATGGTAAAAACCAACCTTTGACCAGTCCAAACATGCACACGTTTTATGTCTGCATGTTTCTTAGCAATTCTTTAATTAATATCCAAGAATGTGCAGTAATTACAAGATATTAGGAAACATTTCTAACATAAAGTCAGGGAGGGACCAAAACAAACAATGAGGAAAAAAGCATTCCAGAGGAAACAGAAAATGAGATGAAACTTAAAAAAAAAAACAAAGAACAAAATACTAAATGTATTGATTAGATAAGATACTTCATCTATGACACAAGAAGCTTCTATATCTATCTATCTATCTATCTATCTGTCTATCTATCTCAATTCATAACACTCAAAAGGAGAGATTGAAAATTAAAATTACAGCAGAGTAATTTAAAATTGGATAGAAAAAGATAAAGCTAAGGAAGTCTCCTAAAATTAGAAAATAAAGAAGACAATGAGAAGACGAAGAGTGGAGATATGAGAAAGAATCAACTCAGGAGACTGAATATGCAAATAATGGGAGGCTGGGAGAAGGGAAATGAAAACAGTAAGAGGGGAATTGTCTAAGAAATTATAGAATAAAATAAATCAGAACTGAAAATGTGTGTGTAAAGATGGACAGACTCCACGAAGTTCAGTATAAATAACATGAGAAGGATCCTACCAAAGCATTTGAGAAGAGAGGAAAAGAAAATGTCTTCTCTGGGAAAAATGAAACAGGATGGCTGCGCTACATGGAGTAGCCATTGGAGGGTTGTGAATCACAGCACAACAAGATGTACTATGTCACTGTGAACTGTGTTTTGTCAGGTGAGGAGATGAGATACAGAGAGACAAGAAACATGAAGGAATTTGGAAGGGAACTATATGTCCACCATGACATGCAAGCTGTATTCTGTTGAATGTTATTTTAGGAGGATGCTAAGGCATCCCAGAGGGCTGAGCCCCTGAGAGATTGAAGGATGAGTGGTGAGAGTTTACAGAGCAAATGCACCTGAAGTATTGGCCTGAGAATAGGATGCTATGACTTACATATCTTTTTATTCTTTTCATGAAAAAAAAAGAAGAAAAACAAAATGAAACAAAACATCACTTGTATTACAGCATGGTAGTATGGAATTTCAGAACACAAGGAATAAAAAAATTCCAAAATCTTCTAGAAAAGGGACAAAATCCTAAAATCCCATAGAGAGTATTGCTAATTTGATTGATATCAGGCTTTTCAATAGAAATATTGGAAGCCAGAAGACAATGGAGTGAATGAAGTCCTTAAAATCATGGGGGAAATTTCTTCCCATAAAGAAATCAATTACCATATAAACTTTGTATAGAAAGAAAACATTTGCAAACGTATATAGATATCTAAAAATTAACATCTTCTGAGCTACTGGAGAATGCCTATCCTTCCTCTCCCTATCCCAGCCACCCACAGGAGTAAGCAAGAAGAGAAATAAATCACATCCAGAAAGAAGACATGGAACACAGGAGAGGATGACGGGCTGCCCAGGACAATGGTGAAGGGAAGATTAAGGAGAACACCAGGACAGTCGATCTAGAGAGTCCCCAGTAAAGACTGGTGGAAAAGAATGGTCTGTTCCAGAAAAAAATTCCACAAATTAATTATTGAATTATTTCAAAATATGTAAATGCATTTTTCCCCAGGTGGTCTAAAAAATAATAATTAAAGTAAAGGAAAACATAGATAGTTATCTAAGTTAAAATATGTAAAAAGAAATGTAATTCTAGTGTGTTATTTGCCAAAGCTGTGAAAAATATTCAGTCTTAATATCATAGCCAATGACTTACCAACAACAACATAGGCTATAACTCCCTGGAGGTAGAGGGAATGAAGTGTGTGTGTGTGTGTGCGCGCGTGCATTGATTTTGCAGGTGCATGTATATAAGACTTAGAACTTTAACTTTTGTATTGGGAAGACAATAAAATCCATCTAAAACTGAAAAAGTGGCTCTATAAGAGTTAAGTGAAAATATGAGTGTAAACACAAAGGAAGTTGACAGGAAAGAACAGGAAAGGAGAATTTTGTTAGAAAGCAGATAGTGTAATTTGACTTTTTAGATTTGTTTATTATATTGAACTTTATATCTGATTTATGTTTTTATTTAAAAATAGACAGCTATTTTATAAGTAAAGCTATTTAATCCTTCTTCATGAAATTCTTATTTGAAATTTAAATAAGAAGCAAGCACTTTTCCTCACCCATTCATGTCATTTCTAAGAGCAAACGAAAGTAAAGTAGAATTTCTTTAACTTTCCAGAAATGTAAATCCACCTAATACCTAAGTATCTTAAATGGCCAATGTCATTATAACAAGGAAGCTTGTTATTAATCATAAGACTAGGCTTCTGCTCTTATGAGAAATGAACTTCTCCTCCACAAGTAATTATTAACTGTTAAATCCTAGGTGGCAGCTGTAAGAGAGAGAATGTGGGTGCCGTAAATAGAACAATTCTATGATTTCTCATTTAACCTATGAGCCGCTTATCTCCTGTGATCAACTGCCTATGGAAAGATTGGCTAAGAGTTTCATTTAAAATAAATGGCATTTTCTACATGACTTTCATTGCAAAGAAGCCAACACAGGGCACAGGATTCATTAGCATTGAGAAAAGCAGTCAGGGAGTGGGGAAAAACAAGAGAAGACACTGGCAAACAAACTGATCTAAAGCCGAATGAATAAACAGCAAGATTTGTGAACTCTCATACTTTAATTTTTCCCATATATGTATTTTTATTTTTCTTAGAAAGCTTAATGACAGAAAAGAAAAAAGTGAGCATGGACTGAAAAGGCTGTTCAATAGAGAGGGATAATTTTATACATGATGTGAATTATCTTTGTTTCTTAAATATTCAGAAAATTCCTTTTGAGGTTTTTTTGTTTGTTTGTTTTGTTTTGTTTTGTTTTGTTTTTGAGACGGAGTCTCGCTCTGTCGCCCAGGCTGGAGTGCAGTGGCCGGATCTCAGCTCACTGCAAGCTCCGCCTCCCGGGTTTACACCATTCTCCTGCCTCAGCCTCCCGAGTAGCTGGGACTACAGGCTCCCGCCATCATGCTCGGCTAGTTTTTTTTGTCTTTTTTTAGTAGAGACGGGGTTTCACCGTGTTAGCCAGGATGGTCTCGATCTCCTGACCTCGTGATTCGCCCGTCTCAGCCTCCCAAAGTGCTGGGATTACAGGCTTGAGCCACCGCGCCCGGCCCCTTTTCAGGTTTTTCTAACATGTATTGCCTGTGAACATTAGTAATTTGACTCTGAAGTCATGAGATATACTAATGGAAAATCTGATATGTTAATTAGGCATAACTATTTTTAATATTTCTTTTGTAATTTGGAAATATCTTATATTTTCAATATTAACCTCTCAATGTCAATTAGTTGCAATTTCCCATACGTAAGCAGAGCATCAGCGGGGTTTCTAAATCAATGCAATTCCCTTTACCAAATCATAGGGAATGCGACTAGACCTGCTCTTCCATTATTAAGTTCAGCTTGATCAAGCACATTCTTAATGGTTCAAATCAATGCTTTTTCAAAAACAGACATCCTACTTTGCACATAATTCTAACCTAGATTTTCTAGGTCTAACTCACAAAGCAAAGTAACAAAAATAAAACTTGAAGGAAAGAAAAGGCCCCGTTATAGTGAGATGTAGTAGTACTTAGGAAAGCTTAATGAAGTAGTATTTTAGCAGCATCCTGGAGAGTGCACGGAATCTGAGAAGTGAAAGGGAGGGAGGTTATTTTTGACAGGCAAAGAAATGTGTCAGGAAAGATCTCATTGGGAACATGCATAGACTTGCATGTGTGGAGGGAAATGATTAGCACTGAGAATAAATATAGATTTAAAAATGGCATATATGGACTGCATTTTGTCAAGCAGATTGTCTATTCACCCCATCAAAGCACTTGGTCAACAAATGCAAAGACTGGTTAGTTATTCCTCTTTTCAAGTTTTTTTTAAAAACCGTATTTTAATTTACACTGTCTTAAAGAAAACAGAGGATTAATAAACTAGTATAGACGTCACACTAAACACATTTAATAAAACAGAAAATTTCAGGATAGGGGTGTAGGCCTGCAACTTTAGGAGTAACGTGATGTTATTAGCAATAGTGTTAGCAACAAATCTGCTGGAATGTGGATGACACTTTCAGATGCTTTCATCATTGCATCATCCTAGATATTTATTATGTTCTATATCCCTATCTTCTTTCACATTACGTTGGTCATGGCTGTACTTCACAGCAGACTTAGCAATGTGTGAAGGTTTTCAAGCTTTATTTTAGGATGTACTCAAAGGTCAGCTTTTATAGTATAGAGACCTTTCTACTAGCTTCACAGATGTCTGCTGATGGATGTTGGATGCATCCCATCTTGCTAACACACCAGCCCTCAAGATCCTTCATGCTCCTCATCTGGTCTCACATCTGGCCACCATACCCTGATCCTTACACAAGTTATTAATTTTCAACTTTCTTTCCAGAAGTCACCCCCTTTCCACTTAGCTCACTAATGATCACTGTTCCTATACTTTTCCTCTCAGGCTTCACTTTTTCAATTTGATCTTCAACTGAACACAGATGCTTAGTTGAAGTTGACATCTATTTTTACAGCTCCTTGCTGTGGACGTCTTTATCAGCCTTGGATGCCAATCCTGACTATACTTCAAATCTAATCATATCCAATGATTTCCAGCTAAAACATGGGAAGTTGTTGATTATCATGCAAACTGTGTCAACCATGGAAACTGAGGAAATGAGAATCTTCTCCAATGTGAAGGTCAACTACTAATGCTTTCTACCTGAGAACGTTTTCCCCAAAATGTCTTTTTCCTGTGCTCTTTTGCTGAAAAAGGTCTTTACATTCCCCCTTCCTTCAACTTCCAACATTTTCCTGATTCTCCATTGTCTTCCATTTGGTATCAATGCAGTTACATCTGTATTTACTCTATTTAGATGATATATTAAGCTGCTCCACAAACATCATTTTAGATAGGTTTTCCATCTTGTTCTTTTCTGCTTGTTTCATAAAATGGTACTTTTGTGCTTGTTCTACAAAATGGTTTGGGCAAAAATCCATACTTTTGTTTTGTGGTAAAATTTATGGGTCTATTAATATTTTCAAAAGTAGTCCTCTTAGCATGTGTTTATTTGGTTATTTAAAAACCACTGACTACTCATATTTCATTTTATTGAACATATTTTCTAAGCTACATATTTCTTGGAGTGTGAGGATTCTATTGAATGTTTGGGGAGGGTTTTGTCTGGTGTGTGGGAGCATAGGCCTCTGACTATAATAAATGGTTCTCCTAATTCCATATCTTCCCATGTGTAAACTACAGTCAACACTCCTCTGTGAAAGGCAGTCCTGAAGTTCCATTGCAAATCACATTCAGATCCAGGTCCAGGATTGTTCACTATGCCCCACTGGGGCTCTTTGTAAACAAGAAAACTAGATATCAAAATATAAGTCTGCTTCCCTGCACAGGCAATATGTAATTACGGAACATTAACAAAAAGTATAACTGGACTTCTACTTACAAAAGAGAGAATGAGAAGCACCAGTTATCTTGACTCCATAGGAGTCAGTATATTGTTCCGGGCAGGAATGGTAAAGGCTTACATCTGGGATGGGTAGGATATTGAAGAATCCACGACACAGTAACATTTAGATTGGGATTTCCGCCATTTTCTCAACATCCTGCAGAGCTAAAAGGAAAAAAAAAAAGCTATTATTTTCCACTATGACTTACGCTGCCACACTTTCATTACCAAATTCTACGTTAATTAATATTTGGTGAGGTGAAGAGTGCCTGGAACCTCAGATAATAGTGGCTAAACAACACCAGGCCTCAATCCTTGCTTGCATGGAAGCATGGAGCTATGCCGTCAGGACCCTGCAATGCTTTTGCTCCATGAACCCCAGTGGAGTCCAGGCTGCTTGGAGGTTCACATCCCTAGAACATTGTCTTCATTGCCCAGTGTGAATCCATGTTCATGCCACAAGCAGCAGGAAGAAAATGAGAAAGAAGGGACAAAAGTTGTGAGTGAGGCATCTCTTGTTTATGGAAAATGTTACAGAAAATGGCCCTTCACCTTCCCCTAATAGACCAGGGCAGGGTCATATCATCACATTTGGCTGGAAATGGGTCTGGGAAATTGACTTAAGGAAGGATCCACCTAAAAACTGGATGCTTCTTTATGCTTTCCCATTCCTGGATTCTCACTGCCTAGAAATTACAATAGGGGTGGTCTTTCTGTCCTTATGTGATTACTTGATTTCTGGCCTTTATACCCCTTCAAATGTCTCAAACTCATTGTTACCACAATTTTTTTTTATGTGCTGTTATTTCTGCCTAAATGCCTAACTTGTTTTTCCATCGTATCTCAGGTTAAATTACATTTTTATACACTTCCATGGAATTATGTCTATTTTCTTGCTAAGAATAATCTCAATCTTAGTATACTTTTGTGTCTGATTTTTACCCTGTGTCATTCACTAGATTTTAAGTTCAATATGAAACCCAGAATCAAACAGTCCAAGAGCAAGAAGCACAGGGCCAGATGCTCAAAACTATTTGTTAAAGAAATAAATAAAAGCGAGGTATAACAGTCAAACAGGTTTGCGATGTAATATGTTGTTTACATCACCAAATGTAAGCTCCTCAAAAGCATGGACCTTGTCCAGTTTGTTCACTGCCAAATTTCATGTTCTGTCAGAGTCCCTTGTACATATTAAAACTAACTTATTAAACCAGTAAAAAAAAAAATGAATAAGTGCCATGTTATTTTTGCCTTACTTTGTGTGTGCCAAACAATTTAGGGCCGCCTTCTCAGTCGTAAGATGTACCACTTTTAGAGGATGATGCATCCTCGGAGGAAGTTTACTGTATATTTAATGGTACATTTGTTTGAAAAGCTGGTGTATGTGTGTGTGCGTGTGTGTATGTATATTCATATTACTGATACACAAGGTTTGTAGATGAGGCTTGACTAAATCTGAAGGTAAGAGTCACACCTGGAGCATCTTCGCACACCCAGTTCTGGGGCCAGCCTCAGCATAGAGACAACAGATCATTTACATTTTCTGGTCTACCACATAAACTGCTGATTACTTTCCTATTTTGGAATGACACAGTTCAGAAAAAAAAATGTAACTCTTAATATTCCTTTGCCTGACTATTTGCTATTTTACTTATGAAGATTATGCGTTCCAGATAATGATATGTTTTGATACTCCTTTCTATCTTTTTCCCAGATATTTTCTGCAATTTTGATCTCAGAATGGATTCACAGGGGTTAGGGTAATGAGTGAACTGTTTGAAAGAACACTGCTTCCTCAGTAGGGAGCAGCTGCCTGGTTCTCTAGCTACATTTGGCTCAGGATGCCTTACACAATACAAGAAGTGAGGACTCTGTTTTCTGTAGCAAAGACTAAGTGGGTCCCATTCTGTTCCTTGGCTTTGTACTTAGGGCAAACTCCTCTGAGTTTCTGGCAGTAATATTTCCCTTGATTTTTACATATCTTGTTAATTTTTGTCTCTTAGCAATTGTGGATTTTAGTGGGCAATAAGAAGTGACTATATCAGCGGTTGTTCTCTAGAAGCCACTTGCTCTTAAAAGGCCATGGTGATCTATTCCGTGCTGGCAGAGTCTGAAATGTGATGGTGGACTTTGTCAGCTCAGTGTTTTTTGTCATACAAAGCTTTAAGTAGTTACTGTGTGCCAGTGTTCTGAGCACCTATGCAAACAGCAACTCACGCAATTCATATAACAATGCTGTGATGATTATTGACTCTGTTTTCCAGATAAGAAAAATGAAGCACAGAGGAGTTAGGTGATTGGCTCCAGAGTCGAAGCTCCTGGACACTCCTCTCTGTTGCTTCTTGCTGCCTGTTTGTGAGGCACCTCTCTGCCCATTGCCAATGCAACACCTTTTATTCTCTATCTTCCCCATCTCCAGCTTTACAGCATCTTCTTGTGTGTTATCATACATGTCAGATAAAAAGTAACAACCGAAAAAGTGTGATGTGATTCCCCCTACTAAAAGGTTTTTCACTTTTTTTTTTTTTTAGCACAGGGATTCTTATGAGCCTAAAGTACACCATTCTATCCCAGTTACAAAAAAAAAAAAAAAAAAATCACACTCAGCCAATTTTTATGCTGTCATTACACAGGGTAAATTTAACTTTGTACAACTAAAAAGAAAATGTTTGTCTCTGTTTCAACAATGCAGAGTGGTATCCCAGCTTTCACATGACAAACATAATTCACCGAAACATTTTAATAGTTCTGTCTCGAGGCTTATAATTAATAAATTATATTTGAAATTCTCACTGCATGACTGTTTTCAAGCTGAGGCAATGGTTTTCTCCTGTCTTCAGACTTGTACCCCAACTGGAACTTATAAAACTGGCATTCCTGGTTCTCAGGACTTCATACTTAAGCTAGAATGATGCCTTCAACTGTCCTGGGTCTTTAGCGTTCCAGCTGTCGATTCAGGACATCTCAGCCTCTATAATTCATGTATATGCCTAGTTCTGTTTTTCTGGAGAAATTTGACTAATACAGTTTGTCAATTTCTACAAAAAAGCAAGTCGAGATTTTGATAGAGAGTACATTAAATCTGTATTCATCATCATAATGATCACCTTCTTTGGTTATAGAATTTGGGGTTAAGAGTATTTGTTTTTCTTTTTAGTGTTTCTTCCTCCCATCAGTTCAAATATATTATTTCCTCATTTTATGGCTTTCATTGTTTTTGTTGAGCAGACAGTTGCCAATCTTTTTTTTTTTTTTTTAATTGCACATCACTCCTTTATTATACTGATCTGGAAAAAGGATTTAGTACAGTTATGCTCAGGTGAACACTGTACCCATGTGGCAGAGCCAAGCAACTAGAACATGATTCAGAAATCAGTGAAAGACACACTTGGACAGGACCAAGGGGCATTTCACTGCCATGAAACAAGGCAGGAAGGGACTCTAACACACCCAGCAGGAAGCACTGCTGCCCTTAAGAGGTCAAGGAACTGATCCCATACTGGTATGAGGAATGGCTTATTTTCTGATGACTACATGTGGGACTATTTCAACCGCCACAAGAAACCCCAGAAAGGTTATTGTTTTGTATTATTTATATATACTATACTTTTTAAATAAAAGTAAATATAACACATAACTAAATTCAGTATTGATCCCAAACTTCTAGAGCCAGGTCCTCTAGGGTCAGGGAGGAAACAGTTGTCACATCACCATGAAGGTTACATTCATGTTCCACTGGAATGACTAGAGCACCCAGGCAGTGGCCTGACTGAAGAAGAGCAGAGGACTGGCTCCTGGGGACAGACAGGCTCTGTTGTTTCTCCTCATTGGTCATGGCTTAGCATGGTTCCTCCCCACAAGTCCTTATTAAACAAAGAACTCGCAAAAACCCAAGTTACTACCTTTAAACTGTTGGATAAGGGGAGCTTTTCCACAGCTTGGACTGAGAACCTATGCTCTAGAAGTGCTATTCTGACTAGATTGTAGGAAGGAAGTGGGTGCAGAAGACAAAATGCCTAAAATGAAAATGGGAGCCACTGGTCCCCATCTGCAGCTACAACTCAAGATGTCTACAGATGTGGTCAGTGTGACATGTGCAGGTGGGAGGGGCAGAGGGACAAGAGGGGCAGGAAGGGTGTTCCTGGGGACGGTATCCTCCCCGCTGGCCTTCACTTCTTGGCCTTGCCCTGGGCGGCCACAGCTTCCATGGCTTTGCGCACTATCTCTTCATCCCCCAGGAACTGCATGGGTTTGATAGGCTTCAAGTTCTTGTCCAATTCATAGACAATGGGAATACCAGTCGGCAGGCTCAGCTCCATGATAGCCTCTTCAGAGAGGCCCTCCAGATGCTTGACAATGCCCGGGAGGCTGTTGCCATGGGCTGCAATCAGTACACGTTTCCCCTCCTTGATCTGGGGAACTATTTCTTCATTCCAGAAGGTCAGAGCTCTGGCAATAGTGTCCTTCAGACTCTCACAGGAGGTTAACTGATCTTCTGTGAGGTCTGCATACCTGCGTTCCTTACTGATGTTGCTGTAGAAAGGGTGGTCGGGTTCCATGGGAGGTGGTGGGACATCACAGGAGCGCCTCCAGATCTTCACCTTGGCTTCACCATGCTTTGCAGCAGTTTCTGCTTTATTGAGACCGGTTAGACCCCCATAGTGCAGCTCATTGAGGCTCCAAGTCCTCACCACTGGCAGCCACATCTGATCAATGGCATCTAGCACTGTCCAGAGGGTCCGGATCGCTCTCTTCTGTACTGAGGTGAAGCGGATGTCAAACTTATAGCCAGCATCTCGCAGAGCCTGTCTGCTGTGCTTCGCCTCCTCGTGGCCCCCTGGGCTCAGGTCGGCGTCGTACCAGCGGCTGAAGCGGTTCTCCAGGTTCCACGCGCTTTCGCCCTTCCGTGCTGTGCTGGATCAGCACCAGTTTGTAGGCGGCGATGGAGGCGGGCTGGGGATGCAGCACCGACTGCCCAGTTGCCAATCTTACACTTACTCATTTGAAATTAGTCTCTCTTTTTAAAAAATTTCCACTTACTATCTCTAGAAATATTGTTTCTGCTCCATGCTTTCTCTTGCCTCTTTTTCAGGGACCTCAGACTTCTTCACTGTGTTCTCTGTGTTTTCCATTTGATTTTCTGTATTTTCATCTTTACTTCTCCATTTTTTATTCTGGATATTTTATGTCTTTGTCTATGTCTAATCTTTGTCCAGCTTCATCAACTGAATTCTAAATTTGTATTATATTTTCTGTTCTAGAATTTAAATAACTTCTTTTATAGTTTCCAATTCTCTGTGGAAAGTCTTGTCTTTTATTTCTTTCATATATTTTTCATAGCTATAGTAAAGCCTGCATCTGATAATTCTATTATCTGCATTCCCTGCCTGTTTCTACTGTCTATTATTTTTCCTTGCAAAATAACATTATTTTTCATATTATCTTGTATCACATTATTTTGTCTCCTCATATATTGATTATTTCTCTTTTAGTTCCAGACATTGTATTTGAATAATTATAAAAATAATGTTAAGCTTAAGTTAATATTATCTTCTTCTGAGATGATTTATATTTGCTTCTGGAAGGAAGCCAGGGGAGTAGTAATACCATATGGCTTTGATTTAATAATATATTGAGATGATCCAAAGCTGGTTTTCCATCCCTGCTATGACCAGTCTGTTTATGAATTACTGTCCCTCCTGTTATTACCCAATGGGCTCTTCTTGCCTACTGTACAGATAAAGTCAATTCACTGAGACAGCCATATTACAGCAGAGAAAGAGTTTAATAATCACAGGGCTATCCAAGTCAAAGGATGGGTGTAATTATTACTCAAATAAATATATTCAAAAACTCAGAGGCTAGGGTTTATCAAGGATAGTTTGGCAGGCAGTAGGCTAGGGAATGGAGAATGCTTATTGGTTGGGTCAGGGATAAAATTATAGGCGGTCAAAGCTGTCTTCTTGTGCTGAGTCAGTTCCTGGGTGGTGGGTCACAAGACCAGATGAGCCTGTTTCTTAGTATTGGTTACTGGTTCAGGTGGACCACCAGCTAGTCCATCAAAATGCAGGGTCTAGAAAATACCAACCTTAGGTTTTACAACAGTGATGTTATCTACAGGAGCAAGTGGTAAGGTTACAAATCTTGTAACCTCTGGCTGCAGGACTCCTGAACTATAATTCTAACCTTGTTGCTAATTTTAGTTTTACACAGGTGGTTTTAGTACCTGAGCAAGGAGGCAGTTAATTTCAGGGAGGAGCTGTTATCATCTTTGTTTTAAAGTTAAATTATAAACTAAATTCCTCCCATAGTTAGCTTGGCTTATGCCCAGGAATGAACAAAGGCAGCTTGGAGGTTAGAAGCAAGACAGAGTCAGTTATGTCAGATTAATTTCACTGTCATAATTTTTCTGTCAGATTTCCCTCACTATCATAATTTTTGCAAGGGCAGTTTCACTCCTAGGTTGTAGCACTTTGAGATCCCAACCCAAAGCCTGGCAGGGAGGTTAGTAGGGCCTTCTTTAGCAGACTCTGAGCAAAATACCCTTATTTACGGCTTCTTAGTCTTCCAAATTTACATTAACTTTTGTGAATTTAGAGTACATCCCTAATCTTGTGAATCTAGATTACATCCTTAGGTTAGATGTAATCCCTAGATTACATCCTCAACACTGGGCTCACTTTCTGTGAGATTTCATCTCTCAAACCTTGACCGTATATTTATGCCTGTCTTTTACCTCTCCAATACCTTCAGATCTGTTTTTTTCATATTTCCTAATTTTTTTACTTCTTTTTGAATTCTGCTTGGAGAAAAGATTCATTTTAAAAGACGGCAACTGTTCCCTCCTTCGTGCAGGACAAAGAGGAAGCTACTCCGACATACTAATCACCTCCATAACAGCTCCAGAAAAACCACTGATCCCTGCCATGGGTTGGAAAGACAGGCCCACTGTGTGGAGTATGTGAAGACTGAATGAGAGAACCTAGTCAAAGTGTTTGATAAGTTATTGTTTCTTTTTTCTTTTCCTTTTCCACGTTCTTGACAAGGAATGCTTGGTAAGTTTTTTAATGATCATGTTTCCCTCTTTGTTCCAGCCTCTAGAAAGTTCAGAGCCATATTTTGATCCTTCTACCAACTTATGATTCAGAACCTTATAATAAGTCCTTTGTGAAACAATCTTAGCTCAATTTCATTATATTGTCTGTGTTCCAAGTGCTTCATTTATTTTCGGTAACTTTTATTGTATTGCACATGTCTATATAAGACACTCTCAATCATTATCATGGGAGGTGGAACATAAAGAAGCAAATTAAATAATGTAAATAAAAGTATTTAGATAAAAAATACAAATAAATTATATTTATTTTTGCATTTTTAAAACATACTGAAGTCAGGACAAGGTAGATACTTTAAGCTAATGCACATATATTTGCATAAAGCATATTTTAATTGTTACCTAATTAACTTTTTCAGATACTGAGAGTAGTATTGCACAGTATCTGAAAAAAGTAAATTAGGTAACAATTACTTTTAATACCCAATTTGTTCCATGCCTGTATTTTTATCTAGGTATTTAAATATTTCAGTCGTTTCTTAGATTTATGGACTCCTTCAGTATATCTCAATGTATATTTAAGCTATGTGACCAGAATTGAAATAGTAAATCTAAAACTACATATTATCTGATTTATGAATAACCAAAACTACTCCTAACCTCCCCTCTTTTCTGCATGGTGAAGTCTCCCTGCCTGTCTGTTTATGGTCTGTGGGTACAGTCTTCCTTACTGTTTTGTTATTCCTCTCGATCCTATCTACTCTCTACAGTCCCCCAAATCAAACCCTGCCACATAAGATGCTGACATTTCCTTGTAATCTCTGCCACATCTGCCTCTTTATTTCTCTCCAACATATCATAAGTTATCACCCAGGTTTTTATTTTATTTTATCTCAAAAATAAGCTTTATAGAAATGAAGAGACATTCCAAAACTGTGCCTGGAGGGGAGGGTGCAGGGCAATCCATGCCAGTTGCAGGCTGCTGGGGAGCTGCACGTGGAGAGCCTTGGATACAGTGCAGCCTGCAACCTCACAGAGCTTGTCACTGTTTAAGGAAACCAGGGAGACTTGGAAAAATATCTGGGACACAATTCTGCACATGACACATAGCATCAGAAGCAAGTATGTGAGAGCGCCAAGGTAGAACAGCTCATTCTGAGAACAGGGAAGTACTGAAAGGAAAATAAATTAGAGTAAATTCCAGGAGGATTCAGAATTTGAGTTGGACTCATAGAACTAGATAAAAAGCAGAAAGGACTATCAGAATAAAGTCACAGGTGCTGAAAGGCACAGGGCAGAGAAGAGCTCATTCTAGGTAAGGAATGGCGAGACATGAGAATGTGGGGTGGGTTTTCAGTAGAAAGCCTGAAAGACAGGCGGGGAAGTCAGGTTTCATTTGGCAGAAAATGAAGAAGTTTTTTCATGTGAAGTGAAGTGCCATGATTGGGGGGTTTCTTCTATTTTTGGGTGCTTCTCTTTGCCAGTTTCTGAGTGCACAGACTGAGTGCAATAGAACCATTAGAGACACATTGTAGTAGTCTCAAATAAAATAAGAAAGGAGCATGATAGATGAGGAGCAGTAGGAATGGAAGAAAAATGTAACAATCTCAAAGTAAATAAGGGAACTTGAAAGAACAGGAGAATTACGAATGGGAAAAAAAACAAGTCTCTCTCTTCTTTCTTTCTTTTGAAACTATGACTTTTACATCATTTCTGTTCGATTTATTGACGTCCACATAAAAGTTTATAGTATACGTTCAGTAAGGATTATTTTCAAGCAGATCCAAATTAATAAAATAATTTCTGATAAAACTTATCAGGGGCTAAGTTTTTCTCTCAAATTTTGATTCATGCCTTGAAAACAGTGGTGACTTGTCTTATCATTTAAAAGGTGGCTTCCTTGTATTTCTTTGAGGTACAGGGAAGATAAAAGTAAGTGTGAAATGCCAAGAATGGTCAGTAATTTTAAGTCTCTAAGTGTATGCACACTTATAAAGTACATTTCAGCTAAAAATGAAATAAAATTATTATTTGTAGCCTTTTCAGGCTAACATGTGACATAGAAATGTAGATGTTGTTTATAGAAAATAATGTTCTGCTCTTGTTTATTTTGAACCAGTTTATCTTTCTTTCAAGCTTGTTCTCCTTAGATTCATCTATCATACAGGACCACCTTTTAGTGTGATTGCTTTTGTTTGTTTGAGCTTTGCCTTTAACTTGGACACTTGGCCGAGATTCTTTTCATTCTGGCTTGGAATAAAGAAATAGTCTCCCTACTGAGATCTGATTTTGAGCTTAGGTCAACTGGCTGGTCCTCCAGCCAAAACAGTTTTAATAATTGTTGAATTTCAATTAAAAAGTGAAACGTGAAACTATTCCCAGACTAGTTAGACAGTATGCCTTCTGGGTATAGTAAATGAAACTATGCTACTGAATTTAGTAAATATATTTGAAAATGTTTAAGCTTTACATAGTGCATACAGCTGTGCTCAGTTTACGGCGATCAAGATGAGGTGATATTTTGGCTTGTAAAGTATATGAATATTGTAAAACAAATGGTCCCCCCAAAATAATATGTACATTCTTTAGACTGAAACAAAATGCAGTGTTGATCACACAACAGTAGCTTAGTAAATGTTTAGTGAATGAATAGATCAACGACTATAATGTCTCTTCCCCCAAATTTGTCTCCTTTAAAACACAAAGGGGAAAACAAACAAAAACTGTCTTGCCACCACATCATGTGACCTACATGCTACAAAATGGAACAAACATATAGTATTCTCTTAGGGGTTCCCAGGTCCCATTTCCCCCAGGACTTCCTATCCTATTTCTTTGTCACTGAATAAACAACCTTCTCTTCCTTTAAAACAATACTTAGTAATTATGTGTCTTTAAAAGTATTCTAAATATTTCCATTTTATTCATCCTTTCTATTTTCATTTACCCCCTCTCTCTAGCATCTCAAAAAATGTTCAAAAGGAGACAACATTATTTTAAAAATCAGTTATGTAATTACAAAATCACTGTTATATGATTTCAATAAAGATTCATCATTTTTTGGGCCACTCTTCTTCCTAAAAAACAAAACAAAACAAAACACACACACACAAAATTGACGTTTACATGGAATGCCTCTAAGTTCCTTCTCTGGCTTGAAATTACAGCTTGAGAATTAAAGTAAGGTTAACATGGTTTGAGACTAATTTAGAAATTTTAGTCTTTATCATTGTTATTTTAATTAATTACCCCATTATACAGTAATTATCTTAAGATTTTTTCAATGGTAGTTTACAAAAACACAAACTGAGATGCATACAAATCAATACAAGTTTTTAAATGACAGACATCGAGGTTTTTCTTATTTTTAAAATGTATTAGAAATGAAATTAATTCAAGGACAGAGCTTAAAGTAAATGTGAGGACATACTGTGTTTACAACACGAAAAACAAATGTTTTCCAAAATGTGCTTCACTGTTATTTGTTTAATCCCTAATGATTTTAAAGAGTGATTACGCTGATTCTTTCATAGCATGTGCAGAAGTGTACCACTGTTGTAGCAGTTGAGATATGACAGAGATGGCTGAGTGATGAATGAGTCCCTTCTATAACTATTATATACTTTCATGTTAAGTACCAAGTAGATAAAGAAGAAACCAGCTCCTAGAATGAAAGCAAAATTGAAAAAAAAGTCAATTATATTATATACCAGCAAAGAAGTACAGTTATGTGTACACAGTCATCCTTTTTCAGTTATTTTTATTTTTTGAAAAGTCAATCACAAAATATTTTTAAATAAATCTTTTAATTTCCCCCAAATTGCAGGCATTTTAACATTTAACTGGAATACTCTTGGGACAAAAGAGATTGGAAAGTTAACAAAGGAGAAAGTGTAATAAAGAAATTCTAACAAACAGAAGTTGATTGTATATACTTTCCCCCTTATTAAAAAAATAAAAAGAAGAAGAGATCACAGGAAATTTTGCAAAGCATGGCAATTACAAATCCAAAATGTCTTTTTTTCCATCTCATTGTTTTTTAAGGTTTTCTTTTTCTTTTCTTTTATTACTATTATTATACTTTAAGTTCTAAGGTACATGTGCACAACGTGCAGGTTTGTTACATATGTATACATGTGCCATGTTGGTGTGCTGCACCCATTAACTGGTCATTTACATTAGGTATATCTCCTAATGGTATCCCTCCTCCCTCCCCCACCCCACAGCAGGCCCTGGTGTGTAATGTTCCCCTTCCTGTGTCCAAGTGTTCTCATTGTTCAATTCCTAACTATGAGTGAGAACATGCTGTGTTTGGTTTTCTGTCCTTGCGACAGTTTGCTCAGAACAATGGTTTCCAGCTTCATCCATGTCCCTACAAAGGACATGAACTCATCCTTTTTATGGCTGCATAGTATTCCATGGTGTATATGTGCCACGTTTTCTTAATCCAGTTTATCATTGATGAACATTTGGGTTAATTCCAAGTCTTTGCTATTGTGAATAGTGCTGCAATAAACATATGTGTGCATGTATCTTTATAGCAGCATGATTTATAATCCTTTGGATATATACCCAGTAATGGGGTGGGTGGGTCAAATGGTATTTCCAGTCCTAGATCCTTGAGGAATCGCCACACTGTCTTCCACAATGGTTGAACTAGTTTATAGTCCCACCAATAGTGTAAAAGTGTTCCTATTTCTCCATATCCTCTCCAGCACCTGTTGTTTCCTGACTTTTTAATGATTGCCATTCTAACTGGTGTGAGATGGTATCTCATTATGGTTTTGATTTGCATTTCTCTGATGGCCAGTGATGATGAGCATTTTTTCATTTTGCTTTTGTCTCCCAGGCTGGAGTGCAATGGTGTGCTCTCAGCTCACTGCAACCTCCATCTCCTGTGTTCAAGTGATTCTCCTGTCTCAGCCTCCTGTGTAGCTGGGATTACAGGTGTGCACTAGCCTTCCAAGTAGCTTGGATTACAGGCATGCACCACCACACCAGGCTAATTGTTCTATTTTCAGTAGAGACAGGTTTTCACCATGTTGGTCAGGCTGATCTTGAACTCCTGACATCAGGTGATCCACCCTCCTTGGCCTCCCAAAGTGCTGGGCAAGGTTTTCTTTAAAAAGTTGTGCTACTACATTGGTCAGGTCTCTCTGTGGATAAACATTTTGTGGGTGTAATTCTTGAATGCTCCCCTGTGAGTCACACCCTTGTGGACTCCCTTGCCCAGGAAGGTGTACCCAGCTGGGTTGACGTGGGGTCCCGAGAACACCATGCAATGTCACTCTTGTGATTATGCACAGGATACAGCAAAAGTGGAGACACTACGAGGTGCAGGATACCAAATCATTTGGTTTTGAATCAATCTAAGAAAGATAATCTTGGGTGGACCTGATGGATGCAAGTGAATCTTTTAAAAAAGGGCTTCCTTTCCTGATGTCAGAAACTCAAAGCAGTAGAGACTTTCCACTGCAGCTTAAAAGAAGCCAAAATGAACTCTACAGCTTCCAGGAAATGAATTCTGACAACATTTATGTGAGTCTAGAATCCCAAGCTTTAGATGAGATTGCAGCCCCGCCTAACACATTAATTGCCATCTGTAAGACTCCATTAGAGGACCCAGTTAAGCCATAGTCAGATGTCTGATACGTAGAAAATATGAGACTATAAAATAGGCTATTTAAGCCTCTAAGTTTGTAGTAATAAGTTATCCAGCAAAGGAAATCTACACATAAACAAAGAAACATATATAGGTCATTTGCTCATTTGTTTCACATTTTAGTCACCCTTCCAGGACTTAATTTCTTCAGAATTCATATTACATAAAACAATTATCTGCAGATTAAATAAAATACTACATGCAGAAGTAGAGATGAATTCATAATCATTAGTACAGGATGTTTCTCTTGCTCAAACCTTCTCTGTCAAGCAAAACTTCTTTCCTCTCTATGTTCGTTGGCAGAAAACATAGCCTCTCTAAGGAGTGAAAAATATTCTTGAATCCACATTTTGTCTTTTGAAAATACTATATACTAAAAAATTCTAACATGCATATTGGTCACAGACTTTTGACTTTTAGGGCATCAACAAAGTGACTTGTTCTAACATACCACTTTTTCAGGAAGATAGAAAGAATATCTTGTAAACTCCAGGGGTTACAAATTAGATTTGTGCATTTTGGGGAGCGGATGTTCACAGGCTTAATTAGATAACCAGTGGGCTTTCCTCAGGGGGAAATTTAACATTCACATTCTATACCCCAAACATCACCTTTTCATCTCCAGGGCCCAGCATGTCCTCTGATTATAATAGAAGTCACAGTATATGTGCTGGATCGTAAGTGATAAAGGAAACATTTAGCAAATTTGCATCTGCTTCTTGAATGTCAAGTATCAGGAAATACTATCCACAATGTTTTCTTTTCCTTAATTTCTTAGAACATTTATTTTATTTAAGTGATAATTTTCTTCATGTCTCTTTGATCATCTTAATGTTTCTCAATTACTTAAAGGTATTAAAATTTCAGAGAATATGGTATCTTTTGTCACTCGCCCCATTATTAGTACTTGAATTTTTTCTGCCCACTTATTTTTGATTCTAATCTTATCTCTTCTAAATGTACAACTATCAGGTCTGATATCAGCATCTAATGCTGCTTTTATTTTTCATTTCAAGAAGTGTTCTTGCTGGGAAAGCAATAACAGAAAGAATAATTTGTTAAAAAGCAGAATTGGGTTTGACTCCTAGAGGGTTTGACATTTAACCCGTTTCTTGACTCTAGGCATTTAATTTAACTCCCCTAAGTCTTAGTTTCCTCATCTCTAAAGTGCGGATAATAACAACACTTCTGCAGGTGGATGAAGGATGAGGGAACATTGATGTAAAATGCTTCTCTAGATGCTAATATCCCATTTAGTTGAGGATAATAACAACACTTCTGCAGGTGGGTGAAGGATGAGGGAACATTGATGTAAAATGCTTCTCTAGATGCTAATACCCCATTTAGTTGGATGACCCTAAATGTCAGGATCTATTTATTATCTAATGTTCTATCACCAAAACACTGCCTGCTATGTAATGGTTATTGGGTGAATAATCAGAGGATTTTAATCTTAAAATGTTCAGTAGGCTCCTCTCTCCTGTCTGCATCCTCAGTGTTGTCAGTAGCAGGAATTTCTCTACTCTTATTATTTCATAATCCAAAACTCCTCTCTCTGGCCACAGCCTTTCACATTTCAGGATTTGGCCCGCTTATTTGATTTGTCCCTCATCTCACTGTCCCCTGACTTATGATCTCCAAATCTGCTACCCAACAGGCAGGCGACTGCAAGCCTGGTTCCCACCTCCCCTGCTCCGCTGTCTGTAATGCGATGGCTTTGCCGTAATTTCAACTACTGCTGACATTCGTTTGTTTTTCTGCGGATACAGTCTACAATAGTCCATTTATTTCCATAAAAGATTTCCATTTTCTTCCCTTTTGCTAGCAGACTACCTTGCACTGGAAACAAGGCCACATCAACGAAAAGTAGTTTAAGTAGAAGATCATATCCAATAACCTATGGCCCTTAATGTTTGTTGTGTAAGAGTTTCTACACAACATTCATTTCTACGAAAGAATTACAAATGGAAACTATTAGCTCCACATTTTTTAACCTATCGGATTAACACTGAATGAATAATCAGTCGTTCTGTGAAGGCTAAAAGGTCCTCATTTTGATAAACTGGACATCTCTCAAGCTCTGTCATCTGGTACATAGTAGGCGTGGCCTGTGGTTGACGTCATCACACGGTTATGTGAACGCATGCAGAACCTGACGCCATTTTTTATGTGACTCCCATGCCCTTACCTTCTTCTCGTTGTGCCTCACCATCTGAGCAGTTGATAGGAATGTCCCAGTGCTCTCTCCTTTGACACCAATGAAAAGTTCAAATCACACGACCTCCTGCTACTACTTACATGAAAACTCTCACCCCAGCCCTAGCCCCTAAACCAACAGAAACACCCCAAACAATCCTACTTTCTCTGCCCTTTCAAGCCATTTTCAGGCCAGCTTGGAAGATAACGCCTTCTTTCCCTCAGAAAACCTGATTATGTAAGAAACAAAAATTTTCATGCCCTCTAGGGGTGTGTGTGGCTTAATTAATCTCAACATCCGAACCAAATTTTGGATGGGAATATTTTATTCTGCTTTGAGTAGTAGTCATTACAGCATTTGTACATAATTTAAACTCAATTATTAATTATGACAGTTAAAAACAATGCCTAGAATTTTAAACTCATATATTACATGCACAATATTTTGTAGGCATTGAAAACAGAGCATACATTTCCCAGAAAACTTTTTTAGTCAAAAACCTAAATAAACTTGATTTAAGAAAAAAGATAGTTCATTGGAATGGCGAAGTTTCTGAAACAAATTAGAGTGTGTGCACCCACTTGTATATTTGTGGTCAATGAAAGACAAAAGGGAATAAGTGCTAAATTTAATTAAAATAGAAGTGAAAACCATTACAATAAGAATAGCTTTAAAAAGTTTTGCTTTCTTTTTTCCTCACAACAAAATGTGAAGGAACTTTCAATTTCTAAGACATTTAATTTCTATGATTTCCCTTAATTAGTATTCTAGTAATTCATGACAAACCAGACACGGTAGACAAATACTTTTCCTGTGTTTTGGTAGTCAGATGTGTCTTGCTTACCAGAATGCTTGTAGCATGGTTTTAATATCATAATCTTCTTCTATTGGCACCTGAGAATATAGATTTGGTAGATTTGGGTAGATTTGGTAGATGTATTGACAAATTTTAGCATTTTGTCAGGAATATTATTTTGTACATAGAGTCTAATTTACATCACATGCCCTTAGATAGAACTGAAATTAATAAATGTTGACTTGAATGCAAGTGTTTTACCTGAGTTACTATGAAAGTAGGAGACTTTAGAACTTTATTAACAGCTCCATTGAAGTATAATGACATATAATAAAGTGGACATATTCAAAGTATCTAAGTTCATAAATTTTGACATACATATACATCTATAAATCCGTCACCACAATCAAACTAATGAACATTTTCCTCATGCAGAACATTTCCTTGTGCTCCTTACTAATCCTCATTCCTCCACATAGGGTCACCACCATCCCCAGGCAATTTTCAGTCTGCTTTCTGTTACTATAGATTAGCTGGCCTTTTCTAGAAGTTTATACAAATAAAAACATACACTGTGGAATCTTTTAGGTTTCACTTCCTTCACTCAGCACTATTATTGGATGAATAAAATCATCCATGTTGTTTCAAGGATCAACAGCTCATTCCTTTTCATTGCTAAGCAGTTTTGGAAAACGTGGACAGAACACAATATGTTTATCACTGATGTGTTAATGGACATTTAAATTGTTTACAGTTTTGTGCCATAATGGCTAGTGCTGCTGAGAACACTTTGTACAACTGTTTCATTTGTCTTCATTAAACATCTAGGAATGGAATGTCTGTATCATTTTGTAGGTGAATGTTTAATTTTTTAAGAAACTGAGGACCGGGTGTGGTGGCTCACACCTGTAATTCCAGCACTTTGGGAGGCCAAGGCAGGTGCATCACGAGGTCAGGAGTTCAAGACCAGCCTGGCCATCAGGGTAAACCCCATCTCTACTAAAAATACAAACATTAACTTAATGTGGTGGCCTGCTCCTGTTATCCCAGCTATTCAGGAGGCTGAGGCAGGAGAATTGCTTGAACCAAGGAGGCAGAGGTTGCAATGGGTTGAGATCATGCCACTGCACTCCAACCTGAGAGACAGAGTGAGACTCCATCTAAAAAAAAAAAGAAAGAAAAAAAAAGAAAAGAACGGAGAAACTGTCAAACTATTTTTTCCAAAGTGATTGTAACATTTGATATTGCTATCTCCTGTGCATGAGTGCTAAAATTACTCTCTACACTTTTAAATCCATGTGTTTTTTATTTTAACCATTACAATATCTGTGTAGTGTCATCTAATTGCAGTTTGAATTTGCATTTCCCCAATGACTAATGATTTTTTCACATGCTCATGTGCCATCTGTATTGTTTCTTTGGTGAAGTCTGTTCAAATCTTTTGATGATTTTTAGTGGGTTTCTTACTGATTTTAGAGGTTTTATAAATTTTAGATACAGATATTTAATCACATATATGATTCGCAAATATTTTCTCCTATGCTGAGGTTTGTATTTTTATTTTCTTAACAGTGCTTCCCAAAGGACCAAGGGTTTTCATTTTGATGAAGTCCAAACTGTAAATTTGTTATATCTTGAATCATGTTTTAAAACACATCATATTCTATGTATTCTATGTCTAATCCTAGATCACAAAGATTTTATTCTAAACGTTTCATAGTTTGAGGCTTTATATTTAGGTCTATGGTGTATATATATATATTTTTTTCGTATTACACTAAGTATGTGTCGTGATTTTTTTTTGCAAATGTATATGAAAATTTTCCATTAGCATTTGTTGAAAAGCACATGCTTTCTCCACCCAATTATTTTTGTACCTTTATTAAAAATCAGTTCTACATATATGTGTGCATCTACATTTGGACTTTATTTTTTTCCATTGATTCATTTCAGTAATTTTGTTAATATCACGTTATTGACAACTAAGATGATATTAAGTTGTGAAGTACTGTAATGTTATTCTTCCAATTTTGTTTCTTTCCCAATTTGTTTTAGTTATTTAGAGTATTTTGCACTTCCATGTGATATTTGTAATCAGTTTGCCAATTTCTATGAGATAAACTCTGCTAATAATTTAATTGCTATTTGGTTAAAGCTATAGATCAGTTTGGTGAGAATTGATGTCTTAACTGCTTTGATTCCATGACTCATATGCCAATGTGCTCCTCCATTTGTTTTTTTTTTTTTTTTTTGAGACGGAGTCTCGCTCTGTCGCCCAGGCTGGAGTGCAGTGGCCGGATCTCAGCTCACTGCAAGCTCCGCCTCCCGGGTTTACGCCATTCTCCTGCCTCAGCCTCCCGAGTAGCTGGGACTACAGGCGCCCGCCATCTCGCCCGGCTAATTTTTTGTATATTTTAGTAGAGACGGGGTTTCACCGTGTTAGCCAGGATGGTCTCGATCTCCTGACCTCGTGATCCGCCCGTCTCGGCCTCCCAAAGTGCTGGGATTACAGGCTTGAGCCACCGCGCCCGGCCTCCTCCATTTGTTTAAGCGTTCTTCAAATTATCTCAGACTTCTTGTACATCTTTTTGCCAAATACCACTAATATCCCTAAGAATTTTATATTTTGATAGTATTGTAAATGGTCTTAAATATTTAGTAGCCAATTATTTAGGTGTTAACATATAGAAATACTATTGGCTTTAATATACTTATCTTTAATGCTAGAAACTTGCTAAACTTTTTATCATGTATACATCTTTCTATGGATTATATACGTTTTCCTACATTGAGAAGAATGTTTCTGTGAATAAAGTCAGCTTTTCTTTTTGCAACAATGTTACAAGGAAACAAAGAGAAATATGAAAAGTATGAAAAAGAGAAATACTCTGTTTCATTGCCAGTGTTTTTATTAACCTCAGATAAATGCTGGTTTATTAGCTATTGTTTTTGTTATCATATAATGCACAATTTGAGATCTACCACTATTTTAGATTATAGTTAAAGGATCTGTTCATTACCTAAAATTGTATCTAATGCAGGTATAATGTAAGCCCCTTGGGCAACACCTAGACAAGAGGCATATATACTACATTGTTAGCCAATGTTTTTAGAGCTCTTGACTTGAGATCTTTGTGCAACACTGTCCAGGTCTACTTCAACAATTAATGTGTCCATAATATCATCTTATATACGTGTTATTTAGTGTGGCCAGTACACTTACCATGGGATTTGAGCTCAGACAAGCCAAAGCTGAAAATTGCTCCATGCTATTTTTCCTTTCCTGGAAACTGAGAAATATATCTCCTACCCCACAGGGTTGTTTGGAGAATGTCACAAGATGATATATGAAAAGCACCTAAGTCATAATAGTATTAAATCAATGAGCCCTTCCATTTCACTCTGCTAAAGATAATCACCATCAATTCAGGAGTGGGCTTGGCCTCCTTCAATTAGCTAAGGCTAAAGTACAGTTTATCCTATTTAAATTCCAGACACAACATTTAGATACTGCCAAGCATAAAATATGCTTTTAAAAACAAAGGAAGGAAAAGTACCATAAATATGGTGGGGAAAGACTGGTTATTGCCATCATGAAAAGCAGAAAATAAGCACCCTCTATAGTTCATAAACAAACGCAAACATCCAAGGTTGTGAGCATTTCAGGCTGTTATTTGTGTGTACTTGGTGCCACAATTCAGAGGTGTACAGCCACCCTCAACTCCTGTTTTCATTATTGTTTGCTTCATCTTCTAGTTTACTGCCTCTTATTTTATAAATGCAAGCAAAGAAACAAAGAGAAGCTGTGGGAAGATTGATTAATATTTTTATTTCAAGGTGATAAATTAGAAGAAAACTTATTTTATCAATGTATATTGATTATCATGTTCTTACTCTTTAAAGCTAAATTTTAAAAATTATTTATCATTTCATCATATATTATACTCCTACTGGTATGCTTATAGTTATTGTATGTACATTTTGTACATTTAACAAATGTACATAAAATTAAATTATTTAAAATTAATTATTAAATTAATTAAAATTGAACCCAAAGTGTCAACTATTTATATTTTCCACCCTCTCTTAGGTTCTTTTATATATACATAAACATTTAAAGCAGCACTAATATTTAGTGCTTTACTTAACACACTTAATGTTAACACTGCCTACCTACATGGAATTTTTATGTACAGTATTTATTTATTTTATTTTTATTTTTATCTTGCTCCAATGTGGAGGAATTTGAGTTTGTTTGTTTTTTTTTAAGATGTCGGATGTCGTCTTGCTCTGTCACCCAGGCTGGAGTGCAGTGGCGCGATCTTGGCTCACTGCAACCTCTGCCTCCTGGGTTCAAGTAATTCTGCTGCCTCAGCCTCCCGAGTAGCTGGGAATACAGGCACGTGCCACCACGCCTGGCTCATTTTTTGTATTTTTAGTAGAAACGGGGTTTCACTGCGTTAGCCAGGATTGTTTCGATCTCTTGACCTCATGATCCAATCCACCTCGGCCTCCCAAAGTGCTGGGATTACAGGCATGAGCGACCATGCCCAGCCAACACTTATTTGTTAATGCATGATATTGTATGTACTATTTATAATGTGACAACATGTTATAGGTCCTGTCAATAGATAATCTTATTGAACACTATTTTCATAGATGTATGGTATTATCATTTTATGTAGTATCTTCATTTGTTAGTCATTTACATATGACATTATTAAATTACACAAATTTAAGGCACTATAAATTGTGATTCAGTGAAAATTAATATCTGAATTAATACCTATGGATATTTGCATATATCCTTGATTAGTCCCTTAGCTTAAATGGTTAAGTGTAAAATGGCTAAACTTTGTCTTAGTAATGTTTTTCTTAGCAATTAAAAGAGCACCACAATATCTGCATTATGTGCCCTGAGAAAGCCTTATAGTGGCATACTCTGTTTTCTGAAACACGGAAGGCAGAAAGATTAATGGAGAAGTACTGCTTGCTCATTGCCTGTTAGATTTGTCTGAAGTGGAAGCAGATCTCTCTGTGTAACATGACGTTTATTGGTAAACATGGGCAGTCATAACAAAATACCATATACAGGGTGCTTAAACATGAGAAATTCATTTTCTCCCAGTTCTGGATGGTGGAAAGTCGAAGATCAAGGTCCAGAAAGGTTCAGTTTCTGATCAGGGTTGTGTTTGTGACTTGCAGACAGTCTCCTTTCTCCTGTGCGCTAACATGGTAGAAAGAATGAGGGGAAGCTGCCTCTTTCTCTTTTATAAGGTCAAAGTTCTATAGGATTAAGGTTTCACTCATATTACCTCATTTAACTTTAATTTTCTCTTAAAGACCCCATCTCTAGATTCAATCACACTGGGAGTTAGGACTTCAACATAATAATTTTGAGGGGCACACACTTCAGTACACAACGTTCTACCCTTGGGCAATCAAAATTTGTTCTGTTATTACGTGCAAACAACATTGATTCCAGCTCAATCCGGAAATCTAAGTCAAAATCTCATCTAAATATTGTCTAAATCAAATATGAATGGGACTCAAGGTGTGGTTAATTCTGAGGGAAAATGCCTCTCCATCTGTACGCCTGTGCAAACAGATGAGTTACATCTTTCCAAAATGCAATAGTGACACAAGCGTAAGACAATCTCATTCCAAAACAGAAATGTCAGAAGAAAGAAAAGAGTGACAGAAGTCAAGCTAATCCAGAAGCCAGCAAGGCAAATTCCATTAGATCTTAATGCTCAAGAATAATCCTCTTTTGTTCCATGTTTTGCCTTCCAAATCCACTAGGGTAGCAGTCCCATTTTCAGATCCTCTTGGGCAATGGTCCTGGCCCTGAAGCTTTGGTCAGAGGCTGTCTGGCTGGGGCAACTGAGACAATGACCTCATTTTTTGAAATGAAGGAGGCAGTCCTGACAATCATTGAGTCACAGTTGTGATCATTCTTTACTTTTCTTGAAAAATAACATGTTCACAGTCAAATAAATGCTCTATGGTCTGGTCCTTTTGTATCTCAGTCCAACAGCCTTCCTTCAGTCCATCCTGCTTTCTCCACACTTTTCAGTTCAAACTGCCTGTTTTCTGCTGGTGTAATCCCATCTTTATTCCAGGCTTCTGGTGACATGGCTGATTAAGCTTATGAGTCACACTCATGATCTCATTTAACCTTATTTACTTTGAAATCATTATCTAGATACAGTCATATTGAGGATTAGGGCATTAATGCATAAATTTTGGGTGGGACTGGCACAACACAATCCATAGCATATGATGCTTATCTTTTCTTTAAATTGCAGTCCTCTGCGATCTTCTTAATGGGTCCTCTATGACAGAGGACAGAAGTCAAGGACATTGAAACCTTGTTCCCATTACTTTCTGTCAATAGAATCATGAGCAAACACACAGTCTCTATACAACCTAATTATTGCATTTCTCAAAAGTCATATTAAAATGGCTACATCATTGGGATATTGTGAGAAACAAATGAAATACATATGAGAACATTTTCATACATTACTTACTCAATATCTTTTCTAAAATATTGCCTATCATTCCTTATCTCCTCCTTTTATGTCTTCTTTCTTTACAGGAGCTGCCTTATAGTATATTAGAGATATACTAAATTAAATAATACACATCCAGAGAGATGTTTAGTATAGGATTTGTTATCTGTCTATTATAAAATCATGCTTCCTTCGAAAATAAGAAACAAATGAAAAGAAGAATACAGAGAAGGTAAGGAACATATCTAATGATTTTTTAATGCTACTTTTGAAACTGAAACATAATAAGTTATAAAAAGTATCATTAATAATAAATTTGAATTGTATATTCCAATCAATATTATATTTTTGTAATAAAATACAAAAAATTCCAAGTTCAGCAGTAATGTTACCATATATGCTCCAATCTCCTATCCCGTGGACTCTCATTTACATGTAAAAAAGGCAATTAAGAAGCTTTTATGCTATAGTTACCATCAAAGGACATCCCAGTATACTTGATAAGATAAAGGAAATCGTGGAACCTATAGTAGGGTGAATGAAATCAACCTGTCATAATTTCAAGGAATGTTTCCTGGAGAGATTAAAGGGGGTAAGACATTTTGAGTTAGATGAGAATTTCACCTATTGAGAAAGCATCATGATGCCATGAGCAGAAGTCTAAGGAATTCTTGGCCTGGATAGGGCTCTCTCATTCCAGCATGAATTCACAAAAACATAAATCTAGATAAGTAACTTACGTATATCAGTTATTGGCTGCTGCAGAACAAGCCACATAGAAGCTTGGTGCTCACAGTTCTTGTGGGTAGCAATGCGGGCTCTGTTTAGCTGAAAGGGCTCATCTATGTTCCCTGTGGTGCACACTGGGCTCATTCAGTCTGCTGGTGTCCATGGTTTTACATGTTGGGTGGCTGATACACGGTTGGCATGGGAAATGGAAGAGATTGGTCTAGTTGAGGCCAAGTGCTCAGCAGGCTAATCTAACTTGTTACCAGCATGGTGGTGGCAGAGTTACTGACTGCAGCAAGAGAAAAGCCAAACTTCAATGTGCAAGGACTTTCATAGTCCCTACTTGAATCACCTTGGCTTTTGTTCTGTTGGCCAAAACTAGTCACATGTGAGGCCCAGAGTCAATGCGGGAGAGACTATTCAAGTATCCAAGGACTTGGATTCTGAAGGGGCCACAAAAGTGTGTGGAGATTGTGACCATTTCTATAAAAAAATCCACCAAACTGGCCGAGCACGGTGGCTCATGCCTGTACTCTTAGCACTTTGGGAGAACAAGGCGGGTGGATCACGTGAGGTCAGGGGTTCAAGATCAGCCTGGCCAACATGGCAAAATCCATCTCTACTAAAAATAGAAAAATTAACTGGGCGTGGTGGCACATGCCTGTAATTCCAGCTACTCAGGAGGCTGAGGCAGGAGAATAGATTGAACCCAGGAGGCTGAGGTTACAGTGAGCCAAGATCACATCACTGCACTCCAGCCTAGGTGACAGAGTGAGACTCTGCCTCAAAAATAAATAAATAAATAAATAAATAACAGTCCACCAAACTATGTATTGATTGTGACTTACATGTACCCACCTTAGCAATTTTCACCATTAGAATAGAGAGGCTAGAATATATTCACTACTCAGTTCATACATGTTAAATGGATAATAGAATAACAATAAATTACTAATAAATTTATAATAATAACAGAGCCGGGCACTCCTCCAGTTGCTTATTATGTATTTTCCCATTAATTCTCACAATAGCTCATCTGGGTGACATCCTTTATGATCATCATGGATAATCATGGGCATACAGAGAGTGAATGATATGACAACATTCATGCGACTAATGCATGTGGAGCCAGCATTCAAACCAACACAATTAGCACATATTACATTGTACCCTAAACACTTATCCCTTGAAGAAAAAGAAAAGAAATACAATAGAATAAAGGAAAAAGGCAGTAAGGCAGGGAGGCAGGAAGAGAGGAAGGAAGGAAGACAGGAAGGGAGGAAAAGGAAAGAAAAAAATAAAAAAGGAATGAAGAAAGAAAAGAAGTCTCACACATTCTAGAGACCTGTATGATATCTATTACACATGTAGGAAATAATCTCATGATAGGACTTGGAATGCAATCTATGAACATTAAATTTTAGCTTATGGTATGACAATTGAGCACAATACTAAATTAAAACTGCTCAAAATGTAGAAAAGATAAAATTACTATTACCACCATGTAACTCTCAAGATTGCTTGACAAGTTCAACATCCGGGAATTAGGACCCCAAAATACAGAACAAATACTTTATTGATACTAAGTCTCAGAAACCTTTATTTTTGAGAACTCAAATGCATAAATTATAATTTCCTTCCCAGGATGTAGCATAGGCATTTAGCACACACAAGCACCTACGCATCCACCAACCCCCACATACATTTAATGGCCTAATATTAATGTATTTTAGCAAGACAGCCAATCACCCTCAAGCCCATATGGAACAATTTCAGTCCTCCTTATTTCTGTATCATATGAGTTTATAAGCATCTAAACAGTATCTCACTGGTGAGCAAAGAATGCTTGATATATAATTAGTATGTGCAGTTGAGATTAGGACACTTACAAATTAAAACTAAGCCAAAGCAAATTTTTTCTCCAGGCTGTTATTGACAATAAAACTGGCATAGGATAGCAAAATTACTCAGGCTGCGTGATGGGGATTATAGATCCCATGAGAAAGCTAAGATTCATAATTATTTTTCTATAGTGTTGAACAGGAGGAAAACAACTTCACAAAATAACTGGTGCACATTCGAATGATACTCGCCGTATGAAACGTTCAACTGTTGTTCTAAATTCTAGTCAAAATGCTGAAGCATTTAATATTTTGATTTCTTTACAAACATACTGTCCTACTATATGGATGTAGTTTCATTTCGTAGCAATGGGAGTCCCCCAGACACAGTGGTTCAGAGACTCTGGAACCAGACTGCCTGAGTCCAAAGCCTTGTTTTCCTTCCCGCTAGTGCTCTAGGAAGTAACTTACCTCTCTGAATCTCAGCTGCCTCATTTTTATAAGGAAAGAAAAAAGAACTTTTCTCATGTATTGCTTAGAAAATCACATAAGATATGCATGAATTTACAGAGCTTGGGACATCAGAAACAATACATTTTGACTCTATTAAACTATTGCAAGGGTCAGTATTATTATATGAACTCCTATAATATAAAATTTGGCATCATCTCATGTAGGGGATTACTAAAATTTCTCTATATGTCACTAACGTTTTAAAAATAATATTTTCACTATAACTAAAAAACATACCTTTCAAATTCTGCTTCTCTAAAAAATGTGGATAGTGTTTTTTAAAGTCAAATGTATTACTAAAACATTTTAGTATTTTGCTATACAAGTTTTTTTTATTTATAATTGTGTCTTACAGTATTGAAATGTAGATTTTGAGTCAACTTGAAGCCTGAATTTAATTTAAGGCTTTGTCCAATCAAATTACAGTATGTAGAAATTGTCATTAAAATGGACATGCCGCTAGTCTGTTGGGTTACAATGAAAACTTATAAATATTTGTACACAGCTAATGTGTTACTTGACCCTGGTTTGTTTTCTTCTTCTCTCAAATCTTCATCTCAGATCTTTACAGCAATGTTGACCGCACAGAGTAGGCTCATTTTATTTTTTTGTCCTCTCTTCCCTTCCTTTTCTTCCTTTTTCCTCTCTCTCTCCCTCCTTCTTTCCTTCTCTCCCTCCTCCTTCCCTTTATTCTTCCTTCCTTTGTTCTTTCCTTTCTTTCTCTCATCTTGGGCTGGTTGACATACTTAATACTGATGTGTTCCCATTCATAATTTCATGTTTATAAATTGGTCAACTCTCTCATTCATTCATTCACATTTGGTTGTCCATTTTGTTTAAGACTTAATAGTGAAACAATGCAATATACAGTGAAATCCTAACCCTGTGGGATCTCCAAATCACATTGTGAAAATGGCATGTACATAATTTTGAACTGCAAAAGCCCCATAGGAAAAATAAACACACACACACACACACACACACACACACACATCCTATATAGAAAGACTAAGCATTGTTATTCATTGTAATTACTATGCAAGAAAATATAAAAACAGAGTCTAGGGGTCATTCATTTTCCTCTGTTTCTCACTTCTCTTACATACACCGGGTGCTGTTCAGATCAATGTGAATGCTGGTGGTAAATGAAGTTTGGGCATGCAAACTCCTTCCTGATTGTCCAAGGAGGCTTCACAAACAAGTCTGGAATGGTAAAAACAGGAAGAAGTTAACAAGCTTCTGATCATTGCCTAAAAAATTCCACATACTCCTTCTTTTTATATATTCTTTAGCATCCTGGAATTATGTGGAGCAATCTGTTTGATTCCTTCTTAAAACTCAGTTGGAATTCAAGCAGAGCTGGGCTAGAATTTTTGTCCCTTTCTTTATTAGTATTAAAATTATGCAAAACGATTTAACTTTTCAATCTTAATAACTTTTATCTATAAAGTTGAAATATTTACCTAGATCACAAGATTATAGTGACAATGTAATAACAACAACAATAAAAGTGAGTATTTAGTAAGGTCAGTGTTCGATTATTAATTACTATTACTGTTTTACCTTATTTTACCTCAGGAATTATCTCAAGCTTTTACCCTCTCCCTGTAGATTAATCTCCAAACTGTAGATTATCTGATGACCATAATATAGTATATAGTTAGTGCATCTAGTTTCTCCAGAAAAATGCTAATGGTTGCTAATTTAGAGGACGGTAGCACATTTTGCTAAATGTAGGCCTGACTGTCAAAACATCAGCACACCAGTTTTTGATGGTATAATATTTTTGGCAACCTAATGGTATTTGAAAATAGTAACACTATTGGAAATTGTCTTTGGAAACCATATGGAAATGAAACAAGAAGCGATGCAGGAGGACAACATACAGCACACCGCAGTGCTCCAGAAGATTCCCTAACCCCCAGGAGTTCATGCTGATTATCTGGGTACTTCTATTTATTTAGTGTGAAGCAGGATTACTAGGCATTAGTATCAATCCCAGGAAAGGAGGCCAAACACCTCCCACACTGCACTTGGGCTCTGCAATTTCTATCACTTGCCTAAGTTCAGTGAGACAGAGCACTAGCACACAGCAAGTTACACGAAGCAGATATCTTACTCGCAGACAGGCAGCAAGGGACTTGATAAGCCTGGGATTTATGCCAAGCTGGAACCCTAGCTTAGGAAAGCTGCCCAGGGAGAATGGAGTCGAGCATTCTACAACTTGTTCTGTTGTTGAGGGGCCTCAGAAAGCAGTCCACCCTGGGTTTTATAACCAGGGGCTACATGACATACTGGAGTGTTCTATGATATCCTGTTCTATGGATATCAAAGTGTTCTATGATATCTTGTTCTCAGAGAGATAGGATAGTCTACCCCAGTCAGTTCTTCCTTGTCTTGGGATATTGCATTCCCAGCATCTTCTACAGTTACCCTTGACAATTACAAGAAAAATGGGGGAAAGAACTGGGTTGGCCCAAGACCATCCAAAGAACTGTCCTGCAATGAGCATTTGAATTGTTGTTGTTCTTATTTCCAGTCTTTTCAATCTTCAATGTTCTTTTTTCTTGTTTGTCATCTGAGCCTCATTTGTGTCTATTAATTTATTCAGTCTGTTCTCTGATGTTTTATTAACATTTCATCTGCAATTCTCAGGGTTCTTAAACATAGTTCAGTTATTTTTATACTTCTTAAAACTTTAAACTTCAATTAAACACTCAAAAATCTTTAAAAATGTGATTAACTGTAATAACTTAGAAATACACACTCTTGTAAACACTTTCATGCAACACATTAAGTTCAAATTAGGCAGGTGTTTATCCTTCCACAAAGAAATCTGAAGATTTATTTTTTTAAAAGGACGTAAATAAGTCCTTAGAAACAGGTAAGACTATTTTTAACAATTTCTATGTATTTGCCATGTCGTGGCGTGTTTTGTGGTTCTCACTGTTGTGTTGTTTAACAGGCATCTTTGTTATATAATTATCAGATACTTGTCTATGCACTGCATAATCTCAGCAGTTGCAACCAACTACGTTTTGAGGAAATATAAAAGTGAGCAAGAAGAGAAATGAAGTCCTTCTAGAAGAATTTCTGCTATTTAAGTATTTTCTCTCTCAACAAACTTAAAGGGGAGTCCCTTTCTTATTATTTTTATCCCTCGGCTCTCCTGTTGAAAACCGCCATCCCCAGGACTATTTCTCTAAAATAATAAAGTAGGTGAAATTTTTCCTTGGTGCTCCTGTCCCCTTTTGTCCTCTGTCATCATCTCCAACCTATAGGCTTTGACTCCTGTCTCCTAGAGCCTTAAATCTCCTGGAGTGAGGATCAAAAACTTCTGATCATGAATCAGCAGCATTTCATGATCAGAACTTTCTTTTACCTCCTGATTCTTAAAATGTAACTACTAGTGCTTTCCTATGGAGATCTCCAAAATACCTGAGACAGTACAGAAATATTAGTGAACTTTCAGACAGTTACAGAAAAGCCAACTCAGGTGGTTTCCCTGGGGGCATTTTCCTCCACTCCTGTGCTTCGAGAGCAAAACGACCAAGTACAAAATTAGCTGAAAGGTAGTTCATAAAATTGGAAATCCCCAGGTGTTCTGTATGTCCAGAGTACTTATACACAAGTCAGGGAACAGAGACTACAGCTTTTGTTTTTTTGTTATTTTTTTCTCTCTCAAGGCATATGAGTTGTTTTAGCCAGTGAACCAGAATTTGAATGATTTGTGTTTACATTTGTTTTAAACGGGGCAGTAAACATACACACCCTCAAATTGTAGATTATCTGATGACCATCATAAAGCCAGTTGTTTCATTTAATGTAACATGTAATTTTGATGTGCTCATTTTCCTTTAAGTTTGTGACTGTGTCTGCACCAAGCAGTCTACGTGACATTGATGTTACAACATACCAAACAGAGGACGACCTACCAGCAATCTGAACAGAGGCAAAGAACTTGAGTCACTATATGACAAACAATTTAAGGCATTCATTTCTATCCTCATTCACATTCTATTTATTTCAAAAATGCAACCAGTTTTCAATTAGCCAAAATAGAGTACTAAAAACACAGGGATATTTTTAATAAAATAATAAATGATTTTTTGGCTTCAAATTTTTGAAGTAAACAGTTAAATTAATCAACCCTTAGGAAAGCTATAATCCCAGTTCAAAGACTTAGTTGCAAACTAGGAAAAAATAATATTGATAACGATGATGACTGCTATGCTTTTACGCTCATTGCCTCCAAAACTTACATTGAAATTTAGTTACCATTGTAACAGTCTTGAGAAGAGGAGCTTTTGAGAGATGATTAGGCTATGAGAACTCTGCCTTCGGTAGTGGGATAAATGCCTTCATAAAGAAGCGAGTTCAGCCTCCTCTTGCCTCTTTGCCTTTCTGTCTTCCACCATAAGATTATGAAGCAAGAAGGCTCTCACCCGATGCCAGTGCCTTGATCTCAAATGTACCAGCCCCTAGAACTGTGAGAAATACATTTCTGATTTTTTTACGTAAGTTATACAACCTGTAGTATTTTATTGCAGCACAAATGGACTAAAGCAATGATTTAGTCCATAACTAACTATAATAACAATTTTTAAGATTTGAAAGCAAAATATAAAACAAAGCCACCTTTTTTCTGTTTAATAACTTAAGTATACTAATATCTGCAGGAAATATATGAGGAAGTAGGAAATATTTCAGTAACTTCAAAATAAGCTTCCTAATGTCAGTTCGTTGGTTTCTCATCAGACTGCAATGAATGTATGTGAGCGATGTGCGCAGTCTCTGGAACCCAGGACTATGGAACTAAGCCCTCCATCTAGTGGAGTTAGAAGCAGCTCAAAGCTCTGAGCTTGTTCCCTCTCTTGGACTTGTCTTCAGTTCAAAATCTTGACCTTGAGCAAGGTCATGTTTCCTTCTTGGAGCAGCCTTATTCAGTACTGGATTATGAGGGGATATCAAGGACAGACCCCTTTCCACAATTGCAACAACTCTGAAGGACCATCGGGATCCAGAGCTCCTTGTAAGGTCTTGTTAGATATCTGTGGTGATTTTATTTCAGCTCAACTTCTTCTTTTGCCTAATGTTGATGCTGAAGACATTGCCTAATACATATCCAATATGCAATTAAGACTATAAATAACAAGCCTATGCAATGAAGCAAATCATATTTGTTTTTAATGAAAAATAACGTCAATGTTTGTGCTCTTCAACGCAGTAGACAGGTCATGCTGAATGACCCTTTGAATTAAAACAACTGAAAGTGTTCAATTATATATGAAATACTTTAAAATGTTCATCCAGCAAGAAAATATACAATTATCTCAAACCAAATGTTAAGTCAAATAAGAATTAAGAAAAAAATAAATAGAATTATGAAGCAGAAACACAGAAGACACTGAGGCTTGTTTTTTATGGTGTTGCAGAATGAATGAAATAAAAGACTTAGTGTAAGCACTGCAGAAGGTGGGGAGTTCTGCAGAGAAAGTTAACATAGCAGACTCAATGCTGCTATCTTGCAAGTTTGGTCTATGACTGACATTTGGGAGCTTGGGGTTTAGAATGTCTCATGCCATATCCAGAACTAATAAGAGCAGCGCATTGTGCCTAAACTACATAGCAATGTTGTTTATGCTTTTGAGAGTCTGACATTTTGGTATGTGTTAGAGGTTGCCAAAGTGACTAGCCCGCAATAAAACTCTTAGGGACTGAATCTCTAATGATCTTCCCTGGACAATATTTCATGGGCGTTGCCATAATTCTTCACTGAAAGAATTCAGTACATCCTTTGTGGTTGTGCTGGACGAGGACTCTTGGAAGCTTATTCCTGATTTGCTCTGGACTTGGCCACATGTATTTGTCTCTTTGCTGATTTTTCTCAGTACCTTTTCATTATAATAAAACATATCTCTGAGCATAATGACAAATGGAGTCTATTGTTTTGTACTGGTGAATTGTCAAATCTTAGGGTGGTCTTTAGGGTCTCCCAAAACAGCAGTTTACTTGATATCTCTAAAAAATATACATTCTTTCTGTGAATATGACCTAGATGAAAATGACAAAAAGAACCAAAAGATTAACATCTCTCTCAAACCTTAGCATTGGTAAAGAGATAGAATATGATATGTTATGTGTGAGTATATATATGTATATATGTATATGCACGTGTGTATAATTTAAATTCTAGATATAGAAGAGAAAAATGTCAAAGAACAATATTCAAAAGGCTTTTGACTGAGAGTTATCTAGAATCAACCTATAGATTTAGGAAGCCTAAACAATCCCAAGCAGAACAATTTTTCTTCTCTAATTTCACAGCGGATATTTTTAAACTTTTTTTTTTACTTACCTAAAGAAAAATGGACTTTTGTGTACGATTCAGTGAATTTTATCATGTGTATAATTCTGTAACCACTTCTCCAAACACGACACATGACATTCCCTTCACCATAAAAATCTCACTTGTGTTTATTCCTTCGTAGTCACAACTCTCCTTCCTCCAAACCTTTAGGAGCTACTTATCTGTTCTACATTGGTATAGCTTTGTCTTTTCAAGAATGTTACAGAATAAAATCTTATGGTATGTAAACTTTTGAGAGAGGCTTCTTTCACTCTGCATAATGATTTCCAGATTGATCCAAGTTGCTGTGTGTATCAATGGTTCATTCCATTTTACTGCCTTGCAGGACACTATTGCATGTATATATCATCTCTTGTTTAGCCATTCACCCTTTGATGCATACTTGGGTAGTTTCCATGTGTGTCAGGTTAAGAAAAGAGATTATATAAACATTCATGTGTGGGTTTTAGATGAGCATACATTTTTATTTTTCCAGTGTAAATAACTATGCATGAGATTGAGTTTCATATTGCTGTTTATTTAAATTTATAACTGCCAACTCTTTTATATGTTAACTGTGGCATTTGCAAATTCACCAATAATGTGTAAGAGTACCAACTGTTTATCAACATTGGTGTTATCATCCTTTCCAAGACTTATGTTTTATTGTGACCATTCTAATAGGTGTGCAGAGGTGTTTGGCCATGATTTAAATTTGTGTTCCCCTAATGGGTAATGCAATTAACACCTTTTCATCTGCTTTGTCTCCCATATATCCTCTTTGATAAAAAGTCTATTCCAATACTTGAGTCCAATGATTAATTTGATATTTTTCTTACTACTGAGATTTTATATACATATATAAGATACTGTATATATGACCAATAAAATAGTATACATATAGTATATATATTTGTGTATATATACTATACACATAGTATATATTTATGTATATAGAGTATATATAATATATTTTATGTATACAGTACATATATAGTATATATAATATATTCTATGTATACAGTATACATATAGTATATATTTTATGTATACATAATATACTATAGTATATATATAGTGTGTATATATGTAATATATAGTATATAAGTTATTTGTCATATATGTGGTTGAAAATTGTCTCTTTAGTCTATAACTTGTCCTTTAATATTTTACTCAGTGTCTTTCATTTTAAAATGAAATGAAAGTGGCTAACAATTTAAAATTTTTTTTAGTTTCAATTTTATTATTATTAATTTTGATAATTTTATAACAGAACTTTTGATTCATGTGTAGGTAATATTTTTCTAACTTGAAGTCATAAAAATGTTTACAAAATTTTCTTCTGAATGTTATATAGTTTTGTTTTATATTCAGACTTATGATTCATTCTGATTTAATTTTTGTCAAAAATGGAAGATGTACTTGAAGTATGTTTTTCTGCTTCTGGATGCCCAATAGTTCTAGTACGATTTATTGAAGAAACTATTTTTCACAATTTAATTATCTCTGCATTTTTGTTAAAAAAATTACTTGGCCATATTTGTATAGGTCTATTTCTAGATTCACTGTTCTATTTTATTGGTCTTTGTGTCTATGCTTTTGCCAATGCCATATTGTTTTAATTACTATCAAATTAATGTGTCTCAAAATAAAGTAGTATGATTCTTCTATTTCCCTTTTCCAAAATAATTTCAGCTGTTCTAGGTAATTTGTTTTTCAATATAAACTTTTAAATGAGCTTATCTATATCTACAAACAATCCTGCTGGAGGTTTGATTTCATTATGAAAATCTATAGATCACTTAGGAGAGAAATAACATATTGTATGCGGAGTCTCCCAATCTGTGAACATGGTGTATCTCTCCATTCATTTAGATCTTTTTGATTTTTTTATTAGTGATTTGCAGTTCTCACATAGGGATCTTGCACAAATTTCAATAAATTTTAAGATTGAAATCATAAAAATATGATATCTAGTCATAATATAATTAATTTAGGAACAAACAGCAAAAAGAAACATACAAAATCTCACAAATATTTGAATATGAAGCAAGTCATTTCTCAATAGCTCATGGGTCAAAGAAGATATCCCAAAGGAAATTAGAAAAACATTAATTAGTCCTGTTCATAACACTATGCAGAAAAGTGAACTTATCATGAATCATGGAACCTAAAGCCTAGAACTAAAACTATAAAACCTTTAGCAAAAGGAAAAAAAAAACAAAACAAAACACTGGAGAACATCTTTGAGATCCTAAGAGAGGAATTTTCACATACAAAACACAAAACACAATCTATAAAAGAAACAATAATAAAAAAGATTTCCATCTAGAATATACAAAAAAGTCATTGTAAATCAGTAACAAGAAAATAAACATGACCCAATTCAAATATGGACACAAATTTCTGAATATACATTGCACCAGATATAACATAGAAGTAACTGATAAAGAGATAAAAAGACAGTCAACCTCATTAGTCATTAGAGATGTGAAATTAAAACCACAATCACATAACACTTCACACACTGGAATGGGCATAATAATAAAGACAGCCTATAACAACTCTTGGTGAGGATGTGGAGAACAGTATGTTAGTGATTCTTCCTCATTCTATCATATTCCTAGAAATACTTCCTAAGATTTGTTTTCCTGATTATTACTGCCCCTTGTTCTATTACTGAGAAATGGGAGAAGGATTTTTTCCCTGCAGTTCTTTCACCTGTTCCTCCCTCACAAGGTTTAGAGCTATTTTCAATCAGGAGCCTTCTTTTAAGTCATCTAATGTGGGTGATTTGTATGATGAGACGTGGAGTATCCACCGAGAGTAGAAGGACAAGACATATGGTTCAAAATACTTGACTCCTGGCAGGATGAGCATGCTTCAGAGGGTAAGGGAAACTGGCTCTGGGAGCAAGCACAACTTATAATTGGCTGTTCCTCTGGAGAAAGGGATTTGTCTCTCTAGTCTATAAAATGTCCTTTAATAATCTTCTCAGTGTCTTTCATGGAATAATTTTAAAATTTCTTAAGAGTTCCAATTTTATTATTATTAGTAGTAATTTTGATAATTTTATACTACACTGTCCCCATCATAATAGTCAACATACCCCATGGAGTTGTGAAATAAAGCACTAGCTAAGGATATACTACTAATACATCAGTGGATAAGAAAAAAATACATAGCCAGAAAAATGAAGATTAAGTAGTAAAGTAGAACAGAGTGAAATCAGGAATCCCTAGCCAAATGGTGCTGGCAAGTGTTACCAAGGCTTAATTAGGCTAGAACCAGATGCTTTCATGACCCTAGAACAGACAGACGCCCTCTAGTAGCGTGTGATATGGATGGAGAGATATTCAAACTACATAGCTAGTTGACACCTGTGATCTAAAAGTGGTGTATGTCTACAATATTACTGTTGATATTTACTTATTATTATTTCCTTTTTACTTGACACATAAAAATTGGATATATTTATGATATAGAGTATGATGTTTAAAAACATGTAGATACTGGCCGTGCATGGTGGCTAACACCTGTAATCCCAACACTTTGAGGGGGGCAGATCACCTGAGGTAAAGAGTTGAAGACCAGCCTGACCAACATGGAGAAACCTCGTCTCTACTAAAAATACAAAGTTAGCCAGGCGTGGTGCGCACACCTGTAATCCCAGCTACTCAGGAGGCTGAGGCAGGAGAAATGCTTGAACCTGGCAGTCAGAGGTTGTGGTGAGCCGAGATCACATCATTGCACTCCAGCTTGGGCAACAAAAGCAAAACTCTGTCCTAAAAAAAAAAAAAAAGAGAGAGAGAGAGAGAGACAGATATGTGGAATGGTGAAGCCAAGATAATTAACATGCATTACCTCACACTGATTTTTTTTTTGTGGTGCAAACCCCAAAAACTGTTCTTTTAGCAATTTTCAAGAATACCATACATTGTCATTAACTATAGTCACCATGTTGTACAATAGATCTCTTGAACTCATTCTTTTTTCCAATTGAAATTTTATGTCCTTTGGTCAACACGTACCCAATCATCCTCTCCTCAACCACCCCTCTGGAGCTGCCATTCTCTCTTTCTACAAATTCAACTTTTTTAGATTTCACATACAAATGAGATCATATAGTACTTGTGTTTCTGTGTCTTGCTTACTTCACTCAACGTAATGTATTCCGGGTACATCTTTATTGTTGCAAATGAGAGAACTTCCCCCATTTTTAAGGCTGAGCAGTATTCTATTGTCTATCCACATTTTTTAAATCCATTCATCTGTTGATGGACATTTAGTCTGACTGTATGTCTTGGCTTTTATGAATAATGCTGCAATGAACATGTGAGTGCAGATATCTCTTTGACACACTGATTTCATGTCTTTTCTAAACATATACCCAGTAGTACCATTGCTGAATCATATGATAATTCTATGTATAACTTTTTAGGACCTTCATATTTATCATAATGGCTTTACTAATTGACAGTCCCACCAACAGTGTATAAAATGTCCCTTTCCTCCACATCCTCACCAACACTTGTTATAAAAAATAATCTTTTTGATAATAGCTATTCTTACAAGTATAAATTGATATGTCATTGTGGTTTTAATTTTTATTTCCTTGATGATTAGTGATGTGCAAAATATGTTTTTACATACCTGTCGGCCATTAGTGTGTTATATACATAAATTTCTACTCAGATTCTTTGCTCATTTTTAATCAAATAATTTGTTTTCTTGTTATTGAGTTGTTCGAGTCCCTTATGTATCATATTTTCCATATTATACCCTTTTCAGATGTGTTTTATGAATATTTCCTTTAATTCCATAGGATTTCTTTTTACTCTGTTGATTTTCTTTGCTGTACAGAAGCTTTTTAGTTTGATGTGATCCCATTTGTTTAATTTTGCTTTTGTTGAATATGCTTTTTGAGTCATATCCAATAAATTATTGCACAGACCATTGCCCTGGAGATAATTACCTGTATTTTTCTAATAGTTTTACAATTTCTGATCTCTTGTTGAAGTCTTTAATTCATTTTTAGTTGATGTTTATATACGGTGTGAGATAAGGGTCTAATTTCATTCTTTTTTTCTTTTTTGCATGTGGATATCAAGTTTACCCAACCATTTACAGAAAAGACTGCCCTTTTTCCATTGTGTGTGCTTGGCATGTTTGTCAAAAATCAGTTGCCAAAAAAACTGTATACATTTAGTTTCAGGTTTTCTATTCTTTTCAATTTTTCTATGTATCTGTTTTTATGCCAGGACCATGGTGTTTTAATTATTGTAGCTTTATTGTGTATTTTGGAAACAGGTACTGTGATGCTTCCAGTTTTGTTCTTTTTGCTCAAGATTGCTTTGGCTATTTGGGTCTTTTGTGGTTCCATATGAATTTTGTTATTGTTTTTAATATTTTTGTGAAAAATGCCATGGAATTATGGTAGGATTGCCTTGACTCTGTAGACTACTTTAGGTAGTATTGACATTTTAACAATATTATTCTTCTGATGCATGAACACTGGATATTTTTTCATTTATTTGTATCTTCTTCCATTTATTTCACCATTTTTTATAGTTTTCAGTATGCAGATATTTTAACCTCTTGGTTATAAATACATTCTTATGTATTTATTTTGGTAATTATTACAAATGGAATTGTTTTATTGATTTCTTTTTCTGTTAGTTATTATTGTACAGAAACACTGGTGATTTTTGTGTATTCATTTTGTATCCTTTAACTTTACTGAATTCATTTATTAATTCTAAGAGCTTTTGGTGGAGTCTTTAGTGTTTTCTATGTATAAGATCTTGTCATCTGAAAACACAGATCATTTAACTTGTTGCTTCTACACATGGATGCCTTTTATTTCTTTTCTGTGTCTAATTACTCTGGCTAGGATTTCCAATATTATGTAGAATAGAAGTAGTAAAAGTGGGCACCCTTGTCTTGTTCCTGATCTTAGAGAAAAAGATTTCAAGTGTCGACACTTTGTGTTCATTGAATCAGTTTTGCATGGACTATGTCGAAAGTGATGTGCTAGGTTATCTGGTGAAATGTTCATTCCCAAAAATTGCCTGGAGAAGTATAACATCAGCAGCTACTTTGACCTTAACACATGTAGTAAGTAGGACTTCAGCGCAAATTTTACAGTCTGAACTGATTTCCATGCTGTTGTGCAATGCAAAACCCAATGACTGTCAAACACAATTATCATGCTGAGATACTATAGTAAAGGTTCACACATGTGTAAAAAATCTGTTATGGCTGCAAATAAAACTTTGCTTGGCTTTGAAAACCTGCTACCTTTGGTATAAACTATTTAATAATTGTCATGCAAACTATAAGTGTTTTGATGTTTACAGGAAGGATTTTGAAACAGTCATATAAATTAGAAGAATATCTATAATAATGAACCAAATATGACTGTAAATTTTGGTTATATATAACATATCTCAAGCCTGTTATATATGGTTTTTAATTCACTTTTTCAAGATGTGATCTTTATGGTTGCAGGATTCACATTTGAACTTAGACACTGCAAGTCCTCAATACTTAGGCACAGGTACCAGATTACCTACATGTCACTTAAATGCTTCAGTGTGACTCCAAAATATGTTTCAATTTTGTTAAATAAAAGAGCAAGAAAAAAGAAGAAGAAAGGAAAAAAGAAGAAAAAAGAGAAAAAAAAACCTAGAACAGCAAAGAACTGATTCTACATCTGTATTAAATAATCAATAGCCACAGTTATCATCATCACTCAGTTTTTAAAAATAATGCATGAAGAGATATATCAAGTCAAAATCTTGAATTTTGAAAAAATATTTTATTTGTTGAGGATCTTTTTCACCAAAGACTTTTTATCTGAGGTTTTTTACACTTAAAAATTTATCTGTCTTCAGCTCATGTATATAATAAAATTCCTTTGGACTAATTTTGATGTCTGTGGAACCACTTTCACCTTCCCATAAGATTGTTCCTGTGGGACTTCAGGCTCAAGTTCTCCTAGCTGGTTCTTCTGATGAGCCCACATGTTCAGTACTATCAAAAGCATCTCATTGCCGCCAGTATTTTATGAAGAGAGCTGGGTTGCATGTAGGCCCATATGTGTGGCCTCAGTTTATTATAGCAATTATAACTAACACAAGGTGACTTATCCAACTCAAACCACAGATAACTCACAGTATTAAAAACCTGGAAATGCTACAATTCTTTCTGTCAGGAAAATAGCTGTAAAATAAAGAAAACATCCAGATAATGACACAACTATTAAGAATAATTTGAGGAAATCAACAGACATAATGAAAAGGTTCTTACTTAGGAGAACAAGAAAAAAAAAAACCAAATATGAAAATAATTGTGATTTGATTCCTTTTACTTCTCATAAAGAAACCATCCAGAAACTAAAGGGTATTTAAAAATATACCTATACCCAACAAAACTACTTCATGTGCTTTTTCTTTTGAGTTTTAAAGAATGAAGTTTCAAACTCATTTACAAAGAGAATAGTTACAGTAAAATTCAAAGAGATAGTAATGAGAACATAAATTTTCTAAAATTCTCACAAATAACTCTTCAATCTCTGTGCAAAAGTAGGCATAAAATAATTTCATAAAATAATTATGAAAACATTTTATTCCTTATGTTAATTATGTTGGTCATACATACAAAATTTCTTATATTCCTCAAGATGTTGATTTATAATGTTATTTAAAACATCATTATTGATTCTCTATGGCTGCTATTTGAAAACATATGTTGACATAAAAAAACACGTACACACACGTTTATAGGCATTACATTTGATATTGCCAAAAACTAGATATAGCCAAAGTGTCCTTCAGAGGCAAAAAGATTAACTGTAATACATTTCATACAATGGAATACTACTCAGATGTAAAAAAGAACAAACTATTGATATACCTAGCAACTTAAATGGGTTTCACATGCATTGTATTGATTGCATAAAGACAATCTAAAAAAATCACATGCTATCAGACTGTTCAAACATGTTCTCCTTTCAATTTTATTATTTTCCTCCCTCCAGGATTTTATTACATAGATATTGACACTTTTAAAATGTTTAGATATTATAAATATGAATCCATACCTTTATATTTAAAAATACCAGTTGTCTATTTTTTATTATATTTATCATTTTGTGCTGCCTTCTGTTATAGATTCATAAACTACTATTCCTAATTACTAATTTTATTAGTTATATCATCTATTTATAGCACTTATAACATTTTGTGTAAATATTTTAATTTTCGTATCTAAAATAGACAGTTATTTTGATGATCTCGGTTTTATATATATTACCTAAATCATCCATCTTCTTATGTATTGTTATTATATTAAAAATTCCTTTTCCTTTCAATATATTTTCATTTAAATTTTTTATATTCTCCACTTACTTATTAGTAATTTTTTTTTTTTTTTTTTAGATGGAAACTTGCTCTGTCACCCAGGCTGGAGTTCAGTGGCACCATCTCAGCTCACTGCAACCTACACCTCCAGGGTTCAAGCAATTTGCCTGCTTCGGTCTCCCGACTAGCTGGGATTACAGGCCTGCACCACCACACCCAATTAATTTTTTTATTAGAGATACGGTTTAATTATGTTGGTCAGGCTGGTCTCGAACTTCTGACCTCAAGCCATCTATTGGCCCCAGCCTCCCAAAGTGCTGGGATTACAGGTGTAAGCCACCACAACTGGCCTACTTATTAATCTTTTAAAGCAGTCCTATCTTTTAATTATCTAGCTATTTTGGTATGTTCACACTCCCCTGGTTATCACCACACCGTCTTGCAATATGTAAGCAGCAAGGGCCAATGACCAGGACCTAGCCATTTTAAAATTCCTCAACTTAAGGAAAGGATGGGCCGGGCGCGGTGGCTCAAGCCTATAATCCCAGCACTTTGGGAGGCCGAGACGGGCGGATCACGAGGTCAGGAGATCGAGACCATCCTGGCTAATAACGGTGAAACCCTGTCTCTACTTAAAAATACAAAAAAAAAAAAAAAATAGCCGGGCGACGAGGCGGGCGCCTGTAGTCCCAGCTACTCAGGAGGCTGAGGCAGGAGAATGGCGTGAACCCGGGAGGCGGAGCTTGCAGTGAGCTGAGATCCGGCCACTGCACTCCAGCCTGGGTGGCAGAGCGAGACTCTGTCTCAAAAAAAAAAAAACAAAAAAAACAAAAACAAAAAGGAAAGGATGAGTTAATTACTGTCTTTGCTATCAATGTGACATGCAATCCTTTTGTCAAATTGTCCCCTTTAAGTTGTTTTTAAGGTAAAACAGCAGGAGCTAAAGTTGATCTCTATCTGTTGTGAACCAGCTGTTTACTGGTGTAGGGAACATGAGTAGAGGAATGGTCCAAGGCAGAAAGTCAGGTCAGGCCCATCTTTATCAACGCTTCATCCATCCTCGTGTTTCTCAGAAGGCCTGATGGTTCTCCTGGTACAGGAACACCCTAGTGTTCAGCCACTCTACAGATTTCCACAAGGAAAGATCAGAAAATGATTTTCTCCTTATGACATTGCGGAAGGACAAGAGTGAATGTCATTCAACTTTCCTTGTGACGAATCTCTCAGCCCTGCTCCAAGTTGCCTTTTACTTCACCACCTTCATCCCTCAGATCAAGGACACCTTTAATTCCTCAGCTCTCAAGAATTTTCATTAGTTCATAGAATTCATTGTCTCCACCAGGGTCTCTGCTTTCTTCAGTGGATTTTGGCACCGCACCACCAGCCAGCTTGCCATCTTGGTGGGCACCAGGGTTCTGTGCTGCATTTGGCTCCCAAGCAATGGCTTTTTAAAAATTGAGCTTGATTTCTCTTGGTGGAGAAACATTTTTCACACTGCCACTCATTACTGTGTGCTCGCTCATCTACAGTGCCCACCTGCTTAGGATGGGGGTCTGATCTTGGGCTAGAACATAGTGGAGATGTAATAAATGGTGAGAGATGACACTGAAAACAGTTGGCCAAATAAAACTGTGAAGGAAATTGAATGATAGGCTAACGAGTTACTTTTGTCTTATGCGCCCTGTGGAAGCAATGGGAATGAGTGAGGAAAGAGTATGATCTGTATTTCAGTTAAGTGACTCTGGCATCAGTGTTAGGGATGGGTTAGCTGGATGAACCTGGAAGCATTGAGGAAACTAAACTGTCATTGCCATATTTTAGAAAAGATTATGTCTAAACCAGAAGTCAAAACCCTGTAAATGATGACATAGGTGTAAGAGAAGAATTAGCAAGACTAGGTAAGGTATAGTGAGTGGAAGAAAAGAATGAGAACTTCAGGAAATGCTTTAGAATTGTTCTGACTTGTTTGACGAGGGGTATCTTCAAAGACGTTTGGAGATAATAAATGCTATAGAATAAATGAGCAGGCTGTTGCAATAATGCAGGCAACCAATGGAATCACTTGAACCTCGAGCACTGGGTACAGTGTCAATGAAGGGATGAATTCAAGGTCCTACATGAGCAGTGCAGGATGGGCACATTTAAGCACAAAATCCAAAGCTTATAACATGGTTCCTAGTGAACTGAGAAGTCACTTGCTTAAATTATTGCTTAGATAATAAATAAATAAATAATTTCTTAAATAATTGCTTAAATTAAGCAATGCAGAAAGGGATTTCAGTGGCTTTTGCAGCCAGAGAAATATGCTGCTCTGAGGAGTGTATTTGAATGACAGCTCAGAGCTACCCATCTCAATTCTCTGCTGTGTTATCCTGCCCTGGCTGCTCCTGGCTAAGCAGTGAGCATGGGGTGGGGAAAGGTTTGCTCCTGCCGACCCATGTGAGAGTTGTGGGACCCGGACAGTCCCTTCAGCTCCAGAACTCCCCATTCTTAGAACCCCACTGCAGTCTGCAACTCTTCCTTCCTGATCCCCCGCTTTTCTCCCTGTGTCGGACCTGCGTTGACTCTGTTCACAGTTGCCGGACCTGTGTCGAATCTGAAGTTTCCCCTAACATCGCCTCTTTTCCTTCTTTATCTTTCAGAGGTATTTCTCCCAGTGAATCTCCTGCATGTCAAACATATCTTGGTGCCTGATTCTGAGAACCCAAACTAGCGCAGAAGGTCAAGGGAAGGGGGACTCTAGGTCTGTTTGTGGATGCTGAAGTTGAGGTCATACCGGGGTTGGCAATTATCATATAAACAAGCTATGAGGAATCTGTATCTGAGGCTTGCTGTAACTTTGGGCACAATTTATTATACTTATTTAAGTAAAACAATAACTTTCTTCTATACAGTTATATGGTTTAAATGTATACGTGTGTTTTTAAAATGTAAACTTCAAGATGCCATCTATATATAAGTGTTCATAATTTTCCTCCATCAAACTAGTTTTCTCTACTGAGATCCAACAAATACAAAGGGGAGAAATTTTTAGAGTGAGATGCCTAATTCAGATTAAGAAAAGAGACTGCATATTTTCCCTTCAATATTTTAGGTAAAGAATTGGTTATTACTTATAAGAATATTTTCAGGCCGGGCGCGGTGGCTCAAGCCTGTAATCCCAGCACTTTGGGAGGCCGAGACGGGCGGATCACCAGGTCAGGAGATCGAGACCATCCTGGCTAACACGGTGAAACCCCGTCTCTACTAAAAAATACAAAAATCTAGCCGGGCGAGGTGGCGGGCACCTGTAGTCCCAGCTACTCCGGAGGCTGAGGCAGGAGAATGGCGTAAACCCGGGAGGCGGAGCTTGCCGTGAGCTGAGATCCCGCGGCTGCACTCCAGTCCGGGCGACAGAGCCAGACTCCGCCTCAAAAAAAAAAAAAAAAAAAAAAGAAATGCATGGATATATTCATTTCTGTTTTAAAACCGAGCTGGATAATATGAATACTTCATATATTCATTGAAAACTTGTTCTGTCAACCACTGCACCCTAAAGTTAATCTAATTATGTGCTTGATTGCTTGCTAGCTTGTGTATCTGAGGCTCACTGACTTCCCGTTTAGCAGTGAGGAGATAGTGCTCAGATATGGTAGTCTGGAGTGTAATCACGGTCTTTGGCTCGACATGGAATCTTCTACATGTTCTTCTACTATTTACAGGGACCATCTATTTCCTTCATGAAATACTCTATTCACTGAGGATCCAAGAGGCTAGATTTGCTTTCTCTGGTGGTCACGAAGGATGACCACCGGTTGTTACTGTCTCAGCATGTGCTGTTTCCTACCCACTGGAGCTTGATGGGAATGTAAGGCATTGTGGCCAATGAAATATGAGCAGGAGTTCCTGTATCAGTTCCAGATCAAGTCACCTTCTTGACCATTGTCCATGTATCTTAATTAAAGCAACCTTTTGAAGCTTGGCTGTCTTTGTGGCATGGGTTTTGGAGTGAGCTGTTCCCTAGATCTGGGGAGAATAAGAAGTATGGCGATTCCTCAAGGATCTAGAACTAGATGTACCATATGACCCAGCCATCCCACTACTGGGTATATACCCAAAGGATTATAAATTACTCTACTACAAAGACACATGCACACGTATGTTTATTGCGGCACTATTCACAATAGCAAAGACTTGGAATCAACCCAAATGTCCATCTGTGACAGACTGGATTAAGAAAATGTGGCACGTATACACCATGGAATACTATGCAGCCATAAAAAAGGATGAGTTTGCGTCCTTTGTAGGGACATGGATGCAGCTGGAATCCATCATTCTTAGCAAACTATCACAAGAAGAGAAAACCAAACACCGCATGTTCTCACTCATAGGTGGGAACTGAACAATGAGATCACTTGGACTCGGGAAGGGGAACATCACACACTGGGGCCTATCATGGGGAGGGGGGAGGAGGGAGGGATTGCATTGGGGAGTTATACATGATATAAACGTCATGCACATGTACCCTAGAACTTAAAGTATAATAAAAAAAAATAAATAAAATAAAATAAAATAAAATTAAAACAAATTAAAAAAAAAAAAAAAAGAAGTAGTCTTTTGTATACATATATCACCACTGAGACTGTGTTATTCTGTTGTCGTTACCATAACCTGGTCACTTCTGACTCATAAGTAGGTGCTACTGCAACCAAAAAAGCAAAACATTGCACGACATTGGCATTGCTTTAGAGATGCCATAAAAGACAACAAACTAATCACCATTGAAGACTGCAATACAGTGAGTCATCCTTTCGGTAAGACTGTCACTTGCAATAATGTGGCACACATACAAGGGGTAATGTTAATAATTAGACTTCTAACAAAATATAAAACTGAGGAGGCATTTAAGCAATAGTTCAATTAAAAGCTTTTAAGAGAATCTTAATGATGCAGGAGTGGGGATAATTTTATTTAATAAGTGACAAAAAGAGCTAGCTTTAGGTTTTAAACTTTGAAGAAAAAGAAGACATCTAGAAAGTAAAAAGCAATCCTCAGTGTGATAGGATATTTTCAATATGCACATCTGACAAAACAATTGTATCCAGAATATATATTTTTGAAAGCTTCAACAAATGAACAAAAATGACAGATACCAAAATATAAGCAAAAATTTGAACATGCCTTCCAAAGAAAACAATATATTCATATCATCAATCAACATATAAAAAATGTGTTAAATCTCATCATTCATTATATTCATTAGAAAATAACTTCAGATACACAGAATAAGACAATATACATGCCAGAATGACTAAAAAAAAGTTGTCAATACGTTTTGGAAAGGATTTTTCTAAAGAAGAAATCTCATATGTTGCTGGCAGAAATGTAATTCGACTCAACTGCTTTTGAAAACTAGCAGTACTAATAAAAATTGAATCATACTTAATTTAATTATAAAGCCAACAAAAATAGCTGGATGCATTCAACAAAAAGAAATACAAAAACTGTTTATAACAGTACTATTGTAGCAGTAAAAATAGAAAGCTATTCATATTAGCATAAGAAGGGATAAATGTATTCTATTCATAGGACAGAACTTTAGAAAAATAGAATGAAGAAACTACAGTGACATCAATGATCTCAGAAAAATAATGCTGATGAAAAGAAGACATACAAAAAGGAGGGCTTACTGTATAATTCATTTATATAAATTTCATACACAGGCAGAGCTTATCTATGGTGATAGAACTCGAGAGAACAGTTCCCTTCACAAGAAACAGTGATTGAAGGGGCAAGAGGGGGACTACTGGGGAGCTGTTCTTAATGCAGTTTCTTAATGTGAGTGGTGGGACAGAAGTGGGTACATAATGGAATGATCTAGCTGTAGAAATGGATTTGTGTATGATGCTGTTTGTATGTCTTACTAAAAAGAAATAAAAAACCAAAACCTCAGCTCTGTGTCAAGGTCAAGTCAAGGATATTAATATTATGCTTCTTATTATCATTTCTTAATGGAGTAATCCAAGGCATAATAGCAGATATAACATGCTTTTGAATCCAAGTTTTGATTTTAGCATATTTTTGAGTAGTTTACCTCTTTGTAAGGAGTGCTATGTCATTATATTTTTTCTTAATGATCTTTCAAAGATAGAGAAGGAAAAATATCACATTATATTTAACAGAAAATATGGTATTTCATGTTTCAAATAAAGTCATGAAAGTATTTTGTAGATATAATTAATATCAAAAATTAGTTGACTTTAAATAAAAGATAGTGTTTTTAATATGAGTTGATTGGACCATTTTTGAATCCAATGTATTTTACAAGTGCTTGGTCATCTTACGTTACCTGTATCTTGACATATTTTCCTTTGAATCAGCTTAGAATGTTAATCATAAATTATTTTGAACAACACCTAAAAGAGAATAAAATAAAAATGAAATTGAATCACTAGAATAATGCAGTGGTAAAATAAATTATCAATATTACATAATCTTTCAGTTTTTTAGTGAGTTGTACAATTTTATCATTTTTCAGGAAGGTATAAAATAGTCTAATAGCATGATCCTGTAGCCTTCTTTAAAATAGCATTAAACAAACTTCAGAATTTTTATAAAGAATTCTACCAAAATGGCAAAAAGAATGATATCCTTAATTATTATATGAATCAAAGTAGGAATGCAAAGAGATATACATAGCACTTAAGATACTAGTGATGATAGTAAAACTCATTATGTAAGTGAAATTTCAGACTACATGTCATCAGAAAAAATATTCTAGATGAATTTTCTCAAATTCAAAAATCAATGAGTAAACCGTAATACATTTCTAAGAATGAAAAATTAATATCTAATCTCCATGCAGTTATTCAACAGAAAGGATGTTATCACACAATCTTTTAACAATATAACATATGATGGTGAAAATTCATGTCACAAATAAACTCTAGGTAACCTCGGGTTTGGTGATGACTCCTTAGATACAATCCCAAAGGCATGATCCACAGGGGAAAGAAAAAGAATTGACAAGCCAGATGTAATTAAAATATAAATTTTCTGCTTTGTGAAAGACATTGTCAAGTAAATGGAGGCAAGACACAGACTGGGAGAATATATTTGCAAAAGACATATCTGATAAAGAACTGTTATCCAAATAGAAATCTTAAGTTTCAGTAGTAATAAAATAAACAACACAATTAAAAAATTGGCCAAAGACCTTAATAGACATCTCACCAAAGAAGATATGCAGATGGCAAATAAGCACATTTAAAAGGTGTTCCATTCCATATGTCATCAGAAAAATGCAAACTAAAACAAAAATAAAATACCACTGTATTCCTATTAGAATGGTCAAAATCCATAACACTGACAACACCCAATGTTGAAGAGAATGTGGAGCAACAGGAACTCTCATTTATTGCTGATAAGAATGCAAAATTGTACAGCCACTGTAGAAGACATTTGGCTTTTTTGTTTGTTTGTTTAAAAACTAAACAAAGTCTTACCATACAATTTTGCTCTCTCACTCTTTGGTATTTATCCAAAGGAGTTGAAAATTTATTCCCACACAAATACCTTCACACAGATGTTTATAGCAGCTGTATTCATAATTGCCAAAACTCAGAATTGACCAAGATGTCTTTGAGAAGGTGAATGGATATATAAACTGTTGTGTGACTATACAATAGAATATTATGCTAAAAATAAATGAGCTAACAAGCCTTAAAAAGCATGGGTGAAACTTAAATGCGTATTACTAAATCAAATAAGCCAATCTGAAAAGGATACATGTGTTATTCCAACTATATGACATTCTGGAAAGGCAAATTTATGGAGGCAGTGAAATACTCAGTGGTTTCCAGGGGCTGGAGGAAGGCAGGGATGAATAGGCAGAGCACAGAGCATTTTTAGGTCAGTGAAAATATTCTCTGTGATATATATCACTATACTTCTGCCCAAAGCCATATAATTTAAAACACCAGGCGCAAACTCTAATGTAAATTATGGACTTTGTGTGATAATGATCTATCAATACGGTTATCCATCGTAACAAAGGTACTACTCTGGTGAAGGCTGTCAATGGTGGGGGAGGCTCTGCATGTGGGGGGCAGGGGATATATGAGAATTCTCTGTATCTTCCTTCATATTTTGCTTTGAACCTTAAAGTATTCTAAAAATAAAGTCTTCATAAGGAACGTTGATTGGCAGGCCATGTGTTATGTAGAAATAATCCACAATATTATCAGAGCATTCTACTTGGTGTTTACAAATGTAAAAATGAAAAAAACAAAAAATATTTTACAATTAGGTCCAAAAGTGATGGCTAACCTCTCTGTAACAAAATTATGAGGTTTCACAGCTTCAAAATCAATCACATTTTGATGAAGAAAGAATATGCTGCACATGAAGTAGTCGTAAGATGGAATTGATGTGAATGTTTGAAGACAGGAATCAGTATTTACCAGATTGATATGACCTAGTTTATTTCATGAGAGTGAGTTGCTTTCAAAGAACACTGCTTATTTCACATGCATATACCCTTACCACCAGGTAAATATGGAATTAAAAACACGAGTTTTCTGTTTAAATTCTTATTAAAGTTTTTAATAGTTGTGTTTCACCATTCCTTTAGTCTTAATTCTGTAAATTATTTGAAAATATTTTTTAAAGATTTTGAAAACATAACAATGTCTATCCAGATAGCAGTGGTGACACCTGTTTTTCCTGGTGCAGAGTCAAGATGGTCCCTGTAAATAAATTTTTAGCAAAATTGCTCAAGAAAAAGAAACTAAAGGCTTCACTCTACCTGTGGAGCCTGTTAGACTGAAAATATCTGAAGTAAATAAGAGAGAGGAGGGCATGTCTTACATAAATTGGCACACAGAGCTCACTGGAATAAAAGAGATAAGAAGCAGGGAATGTTTGTGAGGCAACTGCGCTGCTGAAAACACCATAAGCCTAGATTATAAACGTGTTTGATTTTTCAAGATTTAAGACAACCCCTTGGGCAAAATCTTTCTATGGGTAAGAAGCAGACAGAAAAACCTGCTCAGTGTCCAAGGAGAATATATTGTCCAATGCTTGATTCGCATGTGTCCAAAGAGCATGATAAAAAAGGAACCAACTTACTAATGGGAAGTCAAGGTCCTTGGAGAACTGTGTAATGGAGAGACCCTTCTAGGGAGAAGAAAGAGACCCTAACCAGGAAGATTTTGCAGAGAATTTCCTATGAGTGCCTTTCCAAATGGGAGTTTCGAATGAGATTACCTATCCACTGCACTCCATCAATGCATTGTAGGTTTTTGGGGGGTAGATACATTGTTTTGTTTCATAGGTCTCTATATGAAAAGAACCCAGACCTGAATATGATGTAGTCCACTAATTACCAAACACTACCCACAGATCTGTGCTTTGATGCTATGACTGGTTGGGATTCTGGCTTGTTTGACTTCTTTAGTAAGAGTGAGAAATATCTGACCAGCAGAAAAGCAGATTGTTACTGACCTTGATATGGTTCACCAAATAGTTCAGCACACGGTGAAATAGCTCTTGCACAGTTGGGAACTAAGTGACTAGCAATGACTGATTACATTTGAGTAGAATTGAGAACCATAGCTGCCAGGCACCAACACTGATCTGTCCATTCGAAATCTGCCCGGCTCTTTCCTCCTGCCATGGCAATAGGCAATACTGAAAACAGTGGCTTTCTCAGCCTTGGTTTGGGAGTAATCCCTGAGCCAACCTGAATAGATCATGTGGTTTGATTGAGAAATCAAGCTCTGATTTTCTCAGACACTAACATTCCTAGGCTGTTTGTTGCTATAACATGGCCTGATATGCTTCCTGTCTTTCCCTTCTCTAGCTGCCCTTAGTTTCCTTTGCTGACTACTTTTCCTCAAATACAATTCCACGTGGTAGCATCTGGGACCCCTTCTCTTTCCTATCTCTGTTCTCTCCTTGGAGTATCTCATTCATTCCCATGCCTTAAGAGGTCATCTAAATGATGAAACCCAAATTTATGTTTCCAGTCTAGACCACTTATCTGATCTCCATATTATTTTTCATTCCATCCTGAACATCTGCACTTGTATATTTTATAGGTATCTCACCTATTAATACTATCATAATGGGGCTGGGCGCGGTGGCTCACCCCCGTAATCCCAGCACTTTGGGAGGCCGAGGCGGGCAGATCCAGAGGTCAGGAGGTGGAGACCATCCTGGCTGACATGGAGAAACCCCGTCTCTACTAAAAATTACTATCTATCTCTATCACAAAAAAAAAACCCTAATACACAAACCCACAATAACCCTTGACAATTAAAATGAACGAAAATTTATTTACCCCATTCACAACTCCAACAATTCTAGGTCAGCCTGCTGTAGTACCCATCATTCTATTTCCCATATTACTATTTCCAACTTCCAAATGCCTCATTAATAACCGACTAATTACCATTCAACAAAACCCAATTCAACTGACCCTAAAACAAATAATAATAACTCATAGCATCAAAGGACAAACCTGATCTCTAATACTAATATCTCTAATTATTTTTATCACCATAACCAACCTCCTTGGACTTCTGCCTCAGTCGTTTACACCTACCACCCAACTATCTATAAACCTAGCTATAGCAATCCCCCTGTAAGCAGGTGCAGTAATTACAGGACTTCGCTCTACAACTAAAAGTTTTTTAGCTCACTTTCTACCACAGGGTACACCCACACCTCTTATTCCCATACTAGTAGTCATTGAAACTATTAGCTTATTTATTCAACCAGTAGCTTTAGCTGCACGCCTCACCGCTAATATCACAGCAGGTCATCTACTAATGCACCTGATTGGAAACGCCATACTAGCATTATCAACCATTAATTTCCCTGCTACCTCACTAATTTTCGTGCTCCTGGTATTATTAACAATTCTAGAAATCGCAGTTGCTCTGATCCAAGCCTACGTTTTCACACTCTTGGTCAGTCTCTTATCTACATGACAACACTTAATGACTCACCAATCTCATGCTTACCATATAGTCAAACCTAGTCCCTGACCACTAACAGGAGCCCTCTCAGCTCTCCTAATGACATCTGGCTTAATTATATAATTCCACTTTTATTCCATCACCCTATTAATACTAGGACTATTAACTAACATATTAACAATATATCAGTGATGACGTGATGTTATCTGAGAAAGTACCTATCAAGGCCACCATACAACACCGGTCCAAAAATGTCTTCGTTATGGAATAGTTTTATTTATCATCTCAGAGATTTTCTTCTTCACTGGCTTCTTCTGAGCATTTTACCACTTAAGCCTCGCTCCCACCCCCCATCTAGGAGGACACTGACCACCAACAGGCATTACCCCCCTAAACCCTCTAGAAGTACCTCTTTTAAACACCTCTGTATTACTTGCATCAGGAGTTACAATTACCTGGGCCCATTACAGCTTAATAGAAAGCAATCGAAAACAAATAATCCAAGCCCTACTCATTACAATTTTACTAGGTATCTACTTCACCTTACTACAAATCTCAGAATACTTTGAAGTACCCTTTACTACTTCCGACTGCATCTACGGCTCAACATTTTTTATTGCTACCGGCTTCCATGGACTCCATGTCATCATCAGATCTACATTCCTCATTATCTGCCTTATTCGTCAACTATTATATCATTTCACATCAAATCACCATTTTGGTTTTGAAGCTCCCGCTTGGTACTGACACTTTATAGATGTCGTCTGACTGTTTCTCTATATTTCTATCTATTGATGAGGGTCCTATTCTTTTAGTATAATCAGTACAGTTGACTTCCAATCAACTAGTTTCGATAGTATTCGAAAAAGAATAATAAACCTAGTATTGGCTTTAACAATTAACACTTTTCTAACCTTGCTACTAATAATCATCATGTTCTGATTGCCTCAACTCAATTCCTATACAGAAAAAACTAGTCCTTACGAATGCAGTTTTGACCCGCTAAACTCTGCTCGTATTCCTTTCTCCATAAAATTTTTCCTAGTTGCCATTACATTCCTATTATTTGATTTGGAAATTGCCCTACTACTACCATGAGCCCTCCAAACAACAAACCTCCCCATAATAACTAAGTCATCCATCATATTAATCATCATTCTAGTCCTTAGTCTGGCCTACGAGTGAACTCAAAAAGGACTAGACTGAACTGAATTGGTAAGTAGTTTAAACAAAACAAATGATTTCGACTCATTAGATTATGATAATCATACTAACCAAATGCCCCTTATCTATATAAATATTGCACTAGCATTTACCATTTCACTCCTAGGCATATTAATCTATCATTCACACCTAATATCCTCTTTATTGTGCCTAGAAGGAATAATACTATCACTCTTCACTTTAAGTACCCTCACAGCTTCAAATATACATTTCTCCCTAGCTAATACTATACCTATCGCCCTATTAGTATTCGGCGCTTGGGAAGCAGCAGTAGGCCTTGCCTTATTAATCTCAATCTCTAACACATATGGCCTAGATTATGTCCACAACCTAAGCTTACTTCAATGTTAAAAATAATTGTCCCCACAATTATACTATTGCCAACAATATGATTTTCCAAAACCAATATAATCTGAATTAATCTAACCACACACAGTATAATCATCAGGTTTACTCCCCTATTATTCTTCAACCAAACTAACAATAACCTCCTTAACTATTCAACCTATTTATCTTCTGACCCATTAACAACACCCCTCCTAATGCTAACTGCCTGACTCTTACCTCTCATAATCATAGGAAGTCAATACCATTTACACAATGAAGCCCCCCCACGAAAAAAACTCTATCTTTCCATAATGGTCCTCCTACAAATTTCTCTAATTATAACATTCATAGCCACAGAATTAATCATATTCTATATTTTATTTGAAACTACTTTCATCCCTACCTTAGTTATCATCACCCGATGAGGCAACCAAGCAGAACGCCTCAACGCAAGCACATACTTCCTTTTCTACACATTAGCCGGCTCTCTCCCTCTACTCATCGTATTGACCCACACATATAATAACCTAGGCTCACTAAACATATTACTAACGCTTACAGCTCAAAAACTAACAACTACCTGATCCCATAACTTTGCCCGACTAGCATGCATAATAGCCTTTATAGTAAAAATACCCCTCTACGGCTTACACTTAAGACTTCCTAAAGTCCATGTTGAAGCCCCCATTGCCGGATCAATAGTCCTTGCCGCAGTACTCTTAAAACTAGACGGCTATTGTATAATACGACTTACCTCAATCCTCAACCCCCTGACAGAATATATAGCCTATCCGTTTCTTATATTATCTTTATGAGGCGTAATCATAACAAGCTCAACCTGCCTTCGACAAAAATCATGTATCGCATACTCCTCCGTAAGCCACATAGCTCTGGTAATCATAGCTTCCCTCATTCAAACCTCCTGAAGCTTCACTGGCGCAATTATCCTTACCATCGCCCACGAGCTTACTTCATCTATACTATTCTGCTTAGCAAACTCAAACTGTGAACGAACCCATAGCCGCATTATAATACTTTCTGGAGGACTTCAAACCCTGCTCCCCTTAATAGCCTTCTGATGATTTATAGCAAACCTCACTAATCTCGCCTTGCCCCCTACTATCAATCTAACAGGAGAACTCCTTGTAATAATAGCTTCATTTTCTTGATCACATGTTACCGTCGTACTTACAGGGCTCAATATACTAATTACAGCCCTTTATTCCCTCCATATTTACCACAACACAACGAGGAATACTTACGTATCATATCATTAACATAAAACCCTCCTTTACACGTGAAAATACATTAATATTTATACACCTTTCCCCTATTATCCTCCTATCCCTCAACTCCAATATTATTCTAGGCTTTACCCCTTGTAAATATAATTTAACCAAAACATTAGATTGTGAATCTAACCATAGGAGCCCACTACTTCTTGTTTACCGAGAAAGCTTGCAAGGACTGCTAATCCATGCTTCTGTATTTAACAAAACTGCTTTTTAACTTTTAAAGGATAGCAGTTATCCATTGGTCTTAGGAACCAAAAACATTGGTGCAACTCCAAATAAAAGTAATAATCATACACACCTCCATTACCATAATAACCCTGACCTCCCTAATCCTCCCAATTATTATCACCTTTATCAACCCCAACAAAAAACACCTATACCCTAACTATGTAAAAACAACTATATTTACTTTCACTCTTAGCCTTCTTCCCACAGCCCTATACATCCTCCTGGACCAAGAAACAATCATTTCAAACTGACATTGAATAACCATCCAAACAGTAGAACTAACACTGAGCTTCAAATTAGATTACTTCTCCATAATATTTATTAGCTGGGCATGGTGGAGGGAGGGTGCCTATAGTCCCAGCTAGTGGAGAGGCTGAGGCAGGAGAATGTCATGAACCCGGGAGGAGGAGCTTTCAGTGAGCCAAGATCGTGCCACAACACTCCAGCCTGGGTGACAGAGTGAGACTCCATCTCCAAAAAAAAAAAAAAAGATTGTCATAATGTAATTTTTGAACACACCTCTAAGCATAAGCCCTGACCAGTTTCATCATCCGTTAATAACAATTCTTCCTTCTTTCTAGTTGCCTGGCCAGAACATAGTAATAAACTTGAATTATTCTCTTTTCTCAACCCCTCACATTTAATTCATCAATTGGGCTTGTGAGTTTTCCTCTAAAATGTATCTTACATGTGTGGCTACAACTTATGTGCATTGCCACTCACCTAGGGCAGAGTTCTCAACATCTTTCACCAAGAATTCTGCAAGGGCTCTTGGCTGTTTCCTGCTGCCCCTTCCAATGCCCTCAGCCCATTCTCTACACAGCAGCCAGCATGCTTTGTAAATGGAAACCTAGGCATGAGTTCTTCCTGATTTTGGAATTTCCACAAAGTCATTCAATGGCTTCACTTTGCTCTTACAATAAAATGTACATCTCGTATCTTTTAGGTCCCATCTACTTTTAAATCCTTACTCAGAATCCAGTCTCCCTGCCTTGCCATGTTCCAGACACACTGGCCTTTTTCTGTTCACAAAACAGAACCACCCCGGTCTGGTCAGTTTTACTCATCAGTCAACTTATCACAAGGCTGTGCATACTTAACTCCCCGTTTCAGCTTCTGCATCTTTAAGGAGGCGTTTTCTGATCACTTAATCAAAAATAGAACCTCCTAAATAATCCCTTATTTCTATTGCAAAACTCTGTTCATTTCTTTCTCCACGGGGATCACTGGCTTGTAAAGGTTTGTTTTCTTGCTTGTTGTCTTGTTCATTGTCTGTCCCCTCCAATGTCACTTAAGCTCCAAAAGAGTATGGACTGATGATATCTGTCTTCTTCCTTGCATCCATTCCCAAAATCTAGCATGGTACCAAAGAGACAGAAATTGCCCAAGGAATACTTGTGGAATAAATGTGTATGTTTGCTTTTGTTTGAATAAGTTACATGCGTTTGCAATTGTAAACTAAACTGGTGTGCTGAATGGTTTGCATTTTATTTAAGAAAAATGAATTAGGCTATTGGAATGTGACGTCACAAAGCCAATTATCTTTTTCTGCTACAAGAAAAATTCCTTTGTCCTTCTCTTATATATGATTGAAAATATATTAGTAAAACCTTCGTTTTTTCTTGCCCAATATGGAGAAAAACTCTCATAACTGAATTTTAAGCAAATTTTTGCATATTCTTCAATTTGGAAGTTTCATACGTAGAATTCTAAACTGAATTGGGTTTGTTTTGTATTCTTAGACTGTAAAAAAGGTCAGAAAATAATAAGTAAATAAATAATGAGGTGGAAAGAAACACACAAGTAAAAGGAAAATATGTGAGAATAGGTGCCTGGCATGAAAAATCCTGAATTTTGTAAAGGATAAGTGCGAATAGAGGGCATTTCTCAGCCTGATCTCTTTCTCCAGGAGATGGCACTTAAAAAGAAAACCTAGTTTGTTTGCTGTATTGTAATTCTGTTTATTCATTTACCTCCTGCCTGGAGTAGCAAGCACAAACACATCCATAAAGAATATGATTTAACACAAGCCTACTTTTCCTCCCTCTAAAATGCAAACACAAGAAAAGTGCAATAAACACTTCCTAAATTTATTGTGAATATATTTTAAAAAATAGCTTGTAAATACCTCTGCTTTTGCAAGAGTGGTATTGATTTCCAGTCCACAAACTCTAAAAACCTATGTCTACCTTCATTTGTATAATCCACATGAATTCATATAATTACATGAATAAGATCTTGTGAAGTTGGAACAAATGCTTTATAAATTAAAATTAGACCATTCATGTATATATAACTTCTGATGGGAAAACTTTATTCTATTGTTTTCACTATTTTCTTAACCTTTTGGTGCACCATAATTTCTCAGGGAGCTTTGAAAAAATTTGATGTACAGAGTCCATCCTAAGAAATGATAATTAATAGGTTTGGAATCATGCTTTTAAGTTGCATTTTTTTTAAATGCACCACAGGGTATTTTAATATACAGTCAGGGTTGAAGATCATTATTGTGATAAATAATGAGTGCCTTGGGTATTATCTATATAAAAGAGTATTTAGCACACTTTTATCTTTTGTAATCAGTGTAAGAATGCTTGAGAGATTTCTAAACACTGAGGACTTTCCCAAGGTCAGCTCTCCTAGCAAGTGACATGAATGGTATTTAACTTCTGTTATGAACTGCAAGTTTGTGGTGCCCCTTAAATTCATATACGTAACCCTAGCCATGAATGGAGGTGGTGTTAAGAGGGGGAGTCTTTGAGAGGTAATTAGGTCATAAGAGTGGAGCCTTTCTGATGGGAGTAGTGTTCTTATAAGAAGAGATGAGAGAGAATGCCCTTGACTCTTCTGCCAAATGGGGACACAGCAGGAAAACAGCAGTCTATGAACCAGGAAGTGGGCCCTCACCAGACAAAGGATATGCCGGTGCCTTGATCTTGGACTTCCCAGCCTCCACAACTATGAGAATAAATATTTGTTGTTGAAGTCACCCAATCTATGGTTTTCTGTTATAGGGGCCCAAATGGACCAAGACAATTTCTCTGCCTGTTTACCTTGGAAACCAGCTGTGCTCATTTCATCGTTTACATTAAAACTTTTTTTTAGTCTTTTAAAATGTTTTCTTAAATAAAATTGCAGGTTTTTTTTTTTCCTACTAGTTCTCACTTTGGATGATTTTGTTCCTTTTTCATAGCAGACAAATACTGTGACACTCTGCTAAAAATAGCAGTTGTTTAAATAATGCTAACATTTTCATAAAAGGTAATTTTTCTTATTAAACAGTTTAAATTGAAGTAGAAAAATGTAGTCATTAAAGATATGTTGAACTGAAAATAAAAATAAACATAGTCCTATTACTTAAGCATGAATCTGTTGAGCCTGTGGTTACATTTGGTTCTTATATTTTTTTTCTTGAGTTATTTTACTATCATAATTATAATTTTCATGGTTTAGGCTTTTGAATAAGTCATCATCTCCTGTCTGAAAAGAAATATCTTCCCGGCGTATTTTTATGTCTTATTATGGTTTTCAACCATAATGAGAAATTAACTATAATTTTCTATTAATTATAAAATAAAACATCAACCCTTTGACCACATTAGGGTAACTAATTTAGTCAGGTGGAGCTTACTGACATGATGAATCTCTTCAGGTCTTTTTTGAAAGTTGTTATGAATGTTAAAAGTCCCAGAGGTTAATCCAGCATTTCAAGTACACCATCAATTTTTTTCTGGCATTTTAATATTTTGCATATTTATTGCTTTTAAGTTTTTCATACTTTGAAAAGCTGGACTCTCCCCCTTCTTTCTTACCTATGTTCCACCTTCTCTTCCTGTTGTATTTTAGAAATATGACTGTAATATGGTTTTCCACATCTGAAAGCCTTTGTCTATTTTCTCCGTGTGTAACAAACAACCTACCCAATATAATATTCTCAGATCATCTTATTCTTATATCTAAATTCTTTATCTGAACCCTGGCATTTAGTTTAGAACTAATACCTGCTTGCTTTATAAATACCAAGTTGTTTTCCTTGCATATATGTATGCAATTTTTATTTTTCTTTTTTAATTAAAATTTCTATGAAGAAATTCCTAATTCTCCAATTATGATTTAGACCCTTCAAAATACGTACAGCAGGATCTTGTTTTTCAGAACAATTGCATTTGCTTCCATGATTATGCTTGGATTTATAGTTTTTCTACAATGCATTCCATTTCACTAGATTGTTAGCCATACATATGGTTCTGAATCAGATCCAGAGATAATTTTCTCTTCCTCCATTTTAAAAATTTCTGTGAAGTCTTTGATTACTGCATGCATTAGTCCATTCTCATGCTGCTAATAAAAACATTCCCAAGACTGGATAATTTATAAAGGAAAGAGGTTTGATGGGCTCACAGTTCTATGTGGCTAGAGGCCTTACAATTATAGTGGAAGATGAAGGAGGAGCAAAGGTATGTCTTACATGGCAGCAGGCAAAGAGAGTGTGTACAAGGGAAATCCCCTTTGTAAAACCATCAGATCTCATGAAACTCATTCACTGTGATGAGAAAAGCATGGGAAAAACCTGCCTCTATGATTCAACTACCTCCCACCAGGTCCTTCCCATGACATGGGGAGATTATGAGAGCTGAAATTCAAGATGAGATTTGAGTGGGGACACAGCCAAATGATGTTAGTCTGCCCCTGGCCCCTCCCAAATCTCATAGCCTCACATTTCAAAACCAATCATGCCTTCTCAACAGCCCCCCAAAGTCTTAGGTCATTTCAGCACTAACCTAAAAGTTCACAATCCAAAGTCTCATCTGAGACAAAGCAAGTCTCTTCCATCTATCAGCCTGTAAAATAAAAAGCAAGTTAGTTACTTCCTTGATACAATGGGGGTACAAGCATTGGGTAAATGCACTCATTCCAAATGGGAGAGATTGGCCAAAACAAAGAGGCTACAGGCCCCATGAGTTCAAAATCCAGGAGGACAGTCAAATCTTAAGGCTCCAAAATGATCTCCTTTGACTCCATGGCTCATATACAGGTCATGTTGATGCAAGCAGTAGGTTCCCATGAAATTGGGCAGCTCCACCCCTGTGGCTTTGCAGGGTACAGCCTCTCTCCTGGCTGCTTTCAGGGGCTGTCATTGTCTGCAGCTTTTCCAGGCACACAGTGGAAGCTGATGGTGGGAGACTCTGTGTGGGAGCTCACAGTCCACATTTCCCTTCTGAACTGCCCTAACACCTTTGTGAGGGCTCAGCCCCTGCAGCATATCTCTGCCTGGATATACAGGCATTTCCATACATCCTCTGAAATCTAGGTGGAGTTTCCAAACCTTAATTCTTGACCTCTCTGCAGTCACAAGCTCAACAACTTGTGGAAGCTGTCAAGTCTTGGGACTTGCACCCTCTAAAACAATAGCCTGAGCTACATCTTGGTCCCTTTTTTGCCATAGCTGGAGTGGCTGGGACCCAGGGCACTGAGTCCTGAGCCTGCACACAGCAGGGGGATCCTGGACCCGACCTAAGAAACTATTTTTTCCTTCTAGGCCTCTGGGTCTGTGATGGGAGGGGCTGCCATTAAGGTCTCTGATATCATGGAGACTTTTTCCCCATTGTATTGACAATTAGCATTTGGCTACTCATTACTTATGCAAACTTCTGCTGGTGGCTTGCATTTCTCCCCATAAAATGGGGTTTTCTCTTCTACTACATCACCAGGTTGCAAATATTTCAAACTTTTATGCTCTGCTTCCTCTTGAACTCTTTGTCACTTAGAAATTTCTTCCACCAGATACACTAAATCATCTCTCTCAAGCTCAAAGTTCCACAGACCTCTAGGGTAGGGATAAAATGCCACCAGTCTCTTTGCATTGCAAGAGTGACCTTTAACTCAGTTCTCAACAACTTCCTCATCTCTATCTGAGATCACTTCAGCCTGGACTTTATTGTCCATATCACTATCAGCATTTTGAGCAAAGTTATTCAACAAGTCTCTAGGAAGTTTCCAACTTTCCCACATCTTCCTGTCTTCTGAGCCCTCCAAGTCTCTAGGAAGTTACAAACTTTCCCACGTTTTTCTTCTTCTGAGCCCTAGCACGGTTGGTGCTTTCTTCACGGCCATGTTTAGCCACCGGGACCCCATCAGATCCCTGAGTGGAGATCAGCATTTAACCAGGAGACATAGAGTGAAGGCTGAAAAAAGGACGACTATATACTGATAAATATAACAACAACAAAAAAATTATTAGAAAGCAGAAGCAATGCTTTAGGTCTTGTTTCACAGAGAAAAGAAATATAACAGTAAAAAAAAGGAACAATAATTTATAAAACAAAAGAGTTGTATCTGTTTCTGGATTACCCAGCTAATCTTTTCTTAAAATGTGTCTTGACATTACATTAATTCCATAAAATATGGATTTGTTAGTGAGCTTTTCTTGTTTTGTTTTATTTTGTAATAAAAGCAATAATGATTTTGAACAAAAATTAAAAAGATATATTTTTAAAAGGACTCATTATACTCAACCTAGTTACTCTTTTACTTCTCCATTTTTAAAGGTGATAAAATCAAACGCATGTTCCAGGCATCAAAGAACATTAGTTTTTAAACAAATGCTTTTCAGGCCTACCTGGCATCCTGGCTCCAGATACAAGAAGTGTTAGATATTTTTATTCAACTTTCACCAAGTGCTCAACCATGACCCTATATATTGGACCTTTATGGCACCAGGAAGGATAGATTATGAGAAATGATTTTGGTCCCCAAATACTTAGCAATAGGGATGTGACCACCATTCATCAGTTTCATCATGTGCACTGGTACTTTCAAAAGCTCTAAACATTGCATCTTAGCATGTGAAAGCTCTAAGCAAACTTTACATAATGCAGTTTCCCAAACTTATTTTGCTTTGAAAAACCTTTTTGAATACCTCATAATCTCATCTAAATATTTCTGTAGAACACACTTTAGAAGCTCTCTAAGCCTGTGGGTGCTGTGCACCTAGCCCAGTTGCTCAAGGGTAGGCAGACACCTCATCTGTGTGAGAGGAAGGGCTCAGCCTCTCCTCTCCCCTGTTCCAAGATGCCCTGTCACACTCTTCCTGGAGTGCTTCTTGAAGTCCCCAAGAAGGCAGAGCCTCAGGAAACGTCACATTTACCAGGATTCTCACTGTGTTCAAACAACAAATATGCAATACAGCCTCACTCTGGAAATCTTCTAGGAAGATTTTTATCTGCTACATTTTATCTGCTGGGAAACTAAATTTCTGGAAAACAAAACAAAAAAAAACTAACAGGTATTTGTTTTCAAGATCATATAGTGGAAAATTTAAGCTCATGTATTGCAAATCCTCTGCTTAACTTAGTATTCATTGAACACTATGTTTAAAATATTGTACAGGGAGAGAGGTCACACCTTGAAATCAAACTAGTGCCCACTCTCTGGCTGGAGATTGTGCCAAGGACATGTTTTAGAACCAATTCTTCTGTGGCAAATTAGTAGACAATGCTCAGTAGACATACTAATAATTCTCCCAACCTTGAGAATTGAGTTGCTTTTTCCATTTACATTGGCATTCTCTGTATTTTGAATATATTTTGAGCAGCATGTAACTAGATATAACTTCATTACAAAGATATCATGGACTTAAATGTGTTACAACATTCTTATAACACAGTTATATGTAACCAAATGGGTTGTTATTATTCTTTGTTAAAATTTTCAGGGCAGACAGGTTCAACATTGCATATCCACTTAAAGTAAGAAACTTTTAATACATATACTTTAAATTATTCCTTGTTTATTGCAGCTCAATTTTCTTTCCTCTGTAGAGATGAACAGCCAACTTCTCACCTCAGAAACTAAGCCCATATGACAACTGAACAATGGCACTTAATTGTTTCTTCAACTGATTTTTTTTTAGAAATGGGATCTAAATTATTCATTTACCTAATAAAATACTTATTATTGAATAATTTTGTTGAAGTATGCTAAATTCCTCCTGCATTCCCTATCTCTATTTGATTATGAGGAAGGGGAGGATAGAGAATCTCATTACAATAGAAAGATCAGGTGGCTATATAATCAACCACCCATCAGATATTTCAGTCTTCACCATGATGTGCTCATCTGGCGGTCATCAGACTTACTTAAATATGTGTGGTAATAATGAACGAAATCGTCCTCATTTGAGCAGTTCTAACTGCTGAAAAGTTATATTGCGATCAAATCCATTTACTTCTCTTTTTCCAATGTGCTCCGGATGAGACCTCAAAGCCACAGAGAAAAAGTCTCATGTGATTTTCCCAACCACCCCAAATGACAGCACTTATCAATATTTGCTTCCTGTTTACTTATATCCTCACCATTTCCTGTAAGTGTGTCTCATAGGGAATAATTTAAAACCATTTCCATTTTTCTATTACCAATTTTGATTAAAACCCCAAGCTACTCGATTCCTTCTAATTATGAAGGGCTAATTGTAATGCGATAATGGTAGAATTATTTGGCTTGGTCAGAAAATGGAATTTTATCCCCTCTCATCCATTCCATTTCACTAGACATGAAGTCCAACACCGTAGTTAGCTTTCAATGACCACATCTGGCTGTTGTCGACAAAGACGTAGTTTACTATTCAAAGACATAAAATGTTATTCAGTGTGGAAAAGTAAGTGGTTCCTATTCATAGTTGTAAAATGCTGTTTCATCTGTGTATCAGTCAGGCCACATAATATTTACATTTAGTGGCCAGACAACATGTTTGAAAGAGTTTTAATTTTTTCTTTCATTAATTTGAGATCTTGCTCTATCTTGAGCCAAGTCCTTTGCTCTCCAATCACTTCTATCATTTATCTTCTTCTTGCATCTGTTACTTATTAAATTGTGATCTTTTTTTCAAGTACAAATGTCTGCATAAAAATGATGATGCATTTGTTCAGTAACACGCCCCAGGGTTGCTTCTCTCCTAATCAGTATATATTTAGCTCCCAGCAATGAGGTCTCAGCCAGAGCCTACCCAAGTGTTTAGTTATGAAGAGCAGTTTAACAGGAATCCAGATTAAGTTACTAAATCTTGACAGAACTGCTTACCAAGTTGTTCCATTTGAGTGCAAACATTAAATGGAAGTTGAATACAAGACGAGAACTACTCACTGAAATTTAATTTGGAATCTAGCAGATGTATTATGTTGAAAATATATTAGAGATACACAATGGGATTACACTTCCAAACTATCACTGGAAAAGATGTGGAAATTAATATCCTTAACAATAAGTGGCAAATTAACTATTAGAAAATAGGCCTACTTTATGCAAATTGGAGACAAAGAGGCTAAAACTTCTTGAAGGGGGTGTGTGTGTGTGTGCGCGCGCGTGTACATGCATGCATTTAAAGGTCTTTCAAGCTTCATCTGCCAAACTTGCAGGCTAATGATTCGTCTATGAACTAAGGCACAATCGTTGGTCAGACATGAGATAATGAGTCAGAGCTTGCGGGAATTATGTTTATGTATTTGTTTATTTTTCTATTTCTAGTGTGACCATATATACATCAGTTTGTACACCTGGGAAATGGGCAGTTTATCTCTGTTGCTCCACTGTAATTTTAAAAATCAGCTCACTTTATTCTCAAATATGCAGTCCAGTTTAGAGGAAATATAATTGGAATCACCTTCCTTACATACCCCATGTGGCCTTAGAGCTTACAAGAGAAACATCAGGAAGGAGAGAGTGATGCGCTCTTCCTTATTTGGCCTTACTTTTGCTGTGGCACTAGAGATGTTGTGATTTCTGTGATCTTGAGTGGCACATGATGAAGGGTCACCTCTGTTGTGGCAGTAAGCCCCACTACAGCCTCCGTGGGTCCCCAGGATCAGAATCTAGGGATATTGCGTGTGAGGCCCTGAAGTTGACATGGAAACTCTTCAAACAGATTCTGAGGGCACAGGCAATGCTTCACAAAGCAGACAAGGCCACTGCAGGCCTATTTACAGAGGTTTGAGCACAAAAGTATTCTATAAGATTTGGATCAAATATCCAAATTCACATTATCATAGAACAGCCATGCCCGTGTAAAGTAGCGAAACAGAATACAAGTGTGTAAAATAAATTATCAAAGGATGCTATGCTCCAGTGTCCCACCAAACATGTGATTAGATGCTTGAACATACTGCAAAACAAATATTTGTTTTTACACATTAGAGGCTGAGGTTCATGAGGAAAACCATGAGGAAATCAAAACAGTGAACAAAATCTGTCTACCTTAGGCAATTTACATTTTAGACATGAGGGCTGTTATAGCAAAGTGGTTAGAAGCCTTAATGCAAATATTTTGTCTCTGTCAATTTTTAGCCAAGTGACCTCAGTAACGATTCTATTGCCTCTCAAAGTCATAGTTTCCTGATCTGTAAAATGAGGATAGCAATAGAACTTACCACATAAGGTTATGGTAAAGAGTAAGCTAGTTAATAATGCATGTAATGTCCTTTGAGAGTTACCTGGCACTGAGTAAATATCACATAAGCATTTGTTCTACGAGTATTACCTAAACCACTACAACATTAAGAGGTCAGGTACGTGGTCATCAGTGTTCTGACATTCTTAACTCTCCAGAACACTGTGGAAATCAGGAAAATTTTAAGTTCAGTAGGAGTGGATTTACTTTGTCTTTACTTGGAATCCATTAATGGATACTGTGGGAGCAAATTCTAAAAGCTTCAATATCATTAAATTTTATCATTGTAAGCTGAGTTATGTATTTTCAAATCCTTAGAAAATGTAAGAAAATTGGAATTAGAGAAAATAGCCACCATAGCAGATATACTATAGCTGACCTTTCTGTAAAGAGGAAAATATATGTACTATAATTGATATGGTTCGGCTCTGTGTCCCCATCCAAATCTCATCTTGAATTGGATTCCCATAATTTTCATGTATTGAGGGAGGGACTGGTGGGAGATAATTGGAATCACGGGGTTGGTTTTCCCCATACCCTTCTCATGGGAGTGAATAAGTCTCTCGAGATCTGATGGTTTTATCAAGGGGTTCTGCGTTTGCATCTTCCTCATTTCTTCTCTTGCTGCCGCCAGGTAAGAAGTGCCTTTCACTTCCCACAATGATTCTGAGGCCTCTCCAGCCACTTGGAACTGTGAGTGCAAACCTCTTTTTCTTCCCAGTCTCGATTATGCCTTTATCAGCAGCATGAAAACAGACTAATACAATGAGGTTTCAAAACAAAATGCAAATCAAATCACATAAGCTAGAACAATGTAAGGAGCAGAAGGAAAGTCCATTCATGTCTTAGTTTTCTGGAGGATGTTATGACATGTCAAAACACCATAATGAATTCTTACAGTGCATCAGAAAATCCCTAGAAGAAGTCAGTGCCCTTCGTTAATTAGCAAGGCCGACTACTATCAGTGTACTTTCCAAAGGTATCAGTGAGACACTTATGCCAGATTTAAACAAAGAATAGTCACTTATTTGAAAAATTGAATTTGGCTTTGCGTATGGCTAGGAGTATTACAGGAGAAGAGAGTAGATGTGAATACAATATGTAGTGAGATTTGACAGACACTAAAATATTTGTACTTAATTCTTACATGATCATGTATCTTTCAGGACTTGAATGGCATAATTGTTTTTAGTACGTTGTCTCTCTCATCAGGGCATTATTCCAATGGAAGAAGACTTTGCTCTTATGATATAATAACCCCTCAATGGCCCCATTTTCTAATATCATTCTCTTGGTGGTTAGAATCTCCACATAGGAATCTGGGGCAAGGACACAAATATTCAAACCATAGCAATTACTAATACAGATGGCAAAGACTAACAAAGAGGATCTAAGCTAGGAAATCTGGCACTTAACAGTGCAAAGTGGGGAAGAATACTGAGACATTGCTCAAATAGATGTAAGAAACCAAGATGTAAAAAACCAACGTAGGTTTTTCAAGGCAGCCTAGGCCGATGACCTGGGTCTGCCTGAAGCTGTCATCAGCCCTCACTGTTTCTCAGTTTATTAATAAAATATTTGCAGGTGAATTCACGGAGTCAAGGACTCCACAGAGTGGAATCGGATGGCTCATTCAATGTGTCTTCACTTAATCCAGACAGTCCTGCCCTTCCCAGAAACTCTCCTTTCAGTATGTGGCATCTTCCTACATCCCTACATGGTTATTAGTTCTTACCTCAGTTCCTATTTGAGGTAAAAAGGGGAAAAAATGGGGGAAACTGTGTGTAACCCAGCATCTGTTTTCCCTCAAGTATGACTCAGAAGTATTCTTTTCATCCTTCTACATACGGTTTACTGGTGGTCACTGGTTCGAAGTGGAAAATCAAGGAAAAGCTGGAGTCATGGGAGAAGAAGATGAGGGAGGAAGAAAATGCTGGTGAACTGTCAGGGCTGCACAGGCAGGAAACATAGATTCACCATCAGCTGTGATGGCAGGTCCAGGAACAGACCTAATTTGGGAGCATAGAAAACAACTAAAAACTGTTGAAGATGTCCAATCGGGGCTTGATGGGGCATCCATAGACTGAAGTCTTTCTGTTTTGTATACTTTTTGAAGAAAAATGTGTTGTTGCTCTCTCTACTTGTGTCACTCTCTCCTTCTCTGGACACCTTGAGGACTTGCATTTCTGTATTTGGAGTTCTGTTGTGTCATCAGAACCTGCATATGTATGCGTTATCTTGTTTAGCATCTTATGAGTTACATTAGTATAAAGGCTTGCTTGCTGTCAATATTGAGAAATTTTGTTTATTTCATTTATTATTTTCTTTTCCAAGTTTTCTATTCTGTGTTTCTGGAAGTAAAGACATTCTGCTCTTTCTATGTCTGTTTCTTATGCCCCTTAAATTTTCTTTTTTTTTTTTTTTTTTTTGTTCCATACATTTCTTTCCGTTTTAGTTGAATTTAAGTCATTTTGACTTGTTTTTTCTAAGACACCAGAGCGGGCGCAAAGGAACCAGCGACTAGGCAAGGGTAGGAGCCAAACTGCAAGTTTATTTTGGTCATCTTTAGCTTCAGGGGAAGAAGGTGGGTAGGAGAGGTCTGTTGGCCTCCGGCAACTGAGGCCCACAGAGTTCTCCATGCTGCCCTCGGACGGAGTTCCGGCAGTCCCGACCGCAGTGGGGAAGCTGGGAAGTCCGCGCGTGGCACTGGTCCGGAGCGGCTTTTCTGGGAGTGGGAGGGCGATAGGCGGGGCACGGGCGTGTCCGGGGGCGTTCCGCAGGTGCGACCAGGTAAATCTTGGTCTCTTCAGATTGACGTCACCTGGCGCATGCCCAGTTGGTCTGCACCCCGGGCGTCGGCTGCATTTTCCGCGCGCGGGAAAAGTTGGAGGGGGGGGATGAAGAACCCGGAAGTGCACCATCTTGCCTCCGCTCATCCAAACAGTCCAACCTTTTATTGGTAATAGTGATAAAGGGGCGCCGTGGTCTGTCTGGCTACTTCCTGCTGTTAAGGGGCGTCGTTAATGTCGGGGCCCATGGTTGGCATTTGGACGCACGTGATGAAAAATAAAATAAGCACAGTATTAGTATAGGAACGAGGTATGGAAGCATTTGTCAGAATATGGGCAAAACCCAGAAGGAAGGTCCTGGCAAGGTTGGGGTGTTAAGGTTTTGTATCTCAGTTTTTATTTTATTGAGGGTTTGAATGTTAGTGTCTACTAGGCCTGACTTGCTAACATAATAGCAGCACTTTCTCCAAGAAGAGGACAAGTGCCTCCTTTTTCAGCTGTAAGCAAGTCTAGGGCTCGCCTGTTTTGGGCAGCTACTTAGGCTATTGAGTAGTTCGGCGCTGCAGGGAGGCCAGGCTTTCAGCTGATTCCATAATAGAGGGAGGAAAACAGCCCGTTTTTTTTTTACGGGGGTGGCCTAGTGGCATGGATGGAAGTTGCTGAAAAGCTCTGCTACTTCGCTGGCTGTATAAAGTTAGACTGGGGACCAAGGACACGGGGACATGAGGGATCCGTTAAGGCTGTATGAGTTAAGAGGTTGAGAGAGATCAGTTGCACGAGGAAAAGCCTTCAATGGGGGCTGTTGGCCTCCATTGGGTGCCTGAGTATGATTTTTACCTCAGGATGAATTTGGAGTTGAATAACGGAAAGGAAGGATTGGGCAGTTGGATGAGAAATAGCCTTCAATGGGGCTGTCGTGGCCTCCTTGGGTTGCCTGAGCATGATTACCCAGGATGAATTTGGAGTGAATAAGAAAGGAAGGATTGGGCAGTTTGGACGAGAAAAATAGCCTTCAATGGGGGCTGTGTGGCCTCCATTGGGTGCTGCATGATACCCAGGATGAATTGGAGTTGAATAACGGAAAGGAAGGATTGGGCAGTTTTTGGACGAGAAATAGCCTTCAATGGGGGCTGTGTGGCCTCCATTGGTGCCTGAGCATGATTACCTCAGGATGAATTTGGAGTTGAATAACGGAAAGGAAGGATTGGGCAGTTTGGACGAGAAATAGCCTTCAAGGGGCTGTGTGGCCTCCATTGGTGCCTGAGCATGATTACCTCAGGATGAATTGGAGTTGAATAACGGAAAGGAAGGATTGGGCAGTTTGGATGAGAAATAGCCTTCAATGGGGGCTGTGTGGCCTCCATTGGGTGCCTGAGTATGATTACCTCAGGATGAATTTGGAGTTGAATAACGGAAAGGAAGGATTGGGCAGTTTGGATTTCTGGTATAGTGGCGCCTGGAGTGTAAGTGAATTGTGGGATGTTTGACCAGTTGTGTTGAAGGCCATGGGCAGGGGGCTGCCACTAGGTGGGGGCCTTCTAAAGCCTCACAGAGGAAGCAGTGGGAGAGATTGGTTATATTCACAGTGTAGGTTAAGTCTAGCCTTTGGCAGATAAGTGCGAGCCATGAGAAAGGGGTCTCTATTGTGTGGAGAGAAGTTTGATAGCCTTAAGGAAGGCAACTGGCAGAGCTATGTACTACTGAGTGTGTTCGGCTGTCTTGTGGCCAAGTTTCAGTGATGAGAAAAAAATTGCCATACAGTAGGCGGACTAGCAAAGGTCTGAGTGAATGAGTGAAACAGCAATATAAGTATAAAATGAGACTTCATTTTCCGTGTAGTCACGGAGTGTCCCTTGCCACTGGAGATGTTCAATGAAGGTTAGGAGATGGGAGAACCACTGCTCTGGACTATTGTCTGGAGGTAGATCTGGGTCTGGGGTTATGTATTGAAAGTCTGATAGGTTTATGTAGAAGATGGTGAGAAAGCGAGCTAAGCGCCAGGGGTCAGGGAGCATGAACTAGTTAAGAAAGTTTTGTAAGTTTGAGGCGAGTGGGGGAAAGTTGAACTGATGTCCACTGATTGTTCCCGGTGGGGGCCCTCTTTAGCTGGGAGATATGAATCCAATGCGTGTGTCCTAGGAGTTTTGCGGCTGTATGTGTAGACAGGAGGACAATGTATGGGCCTTTCCACCTGGGCTGTAAGTCTTTGGCTTGGATATCTTTTATGTATACTTGGTCTCCAGGACTGAGGAGAGATGTGGGTTGTAGGCGTCTGTTGGAGGAGGGTGTGCTAACTCAGCGTGTTGTCTTAGGAGTTGTCTGAGAAGAGTGAGATATGGGAGGTAGTTCGCCAAAGGGGCTGGCAGGGAAGGTATTGTTGGAGGGTTAGGGGCCGTCCGTAGACTAATTCGAATGGACTGAGACCTGTTGGCTTCGAGGTGCTGCCCGCAGCTGGGTCAGGGCTAAGGGAAGGAGAGTTACCCACGACTGCCGGGTTTCGATTGAGAGTTTGGTGAGCTGCTGTTTGATGAGTCCGTTAGCCTTTTCTACCTTACCAGAAGACTGGGGCCTATAAGGGATGTGGAGTTTCCAGGTGATGTGTAGGAGGGCTGCCACCTGTTGGACTACCTTAGAGATGAATGCTGGACCATTATCAGATTGAAGAGTGACCGGGAGGCCAAACCTAGGAATAATATGTTCAGTGAGTATAGAGGCAACAATGTTAGCGGTTTCTCCTGTGGTAGGGTAGGCCTCGATCCACCCGGAAAAGGTGTCCACAAGGGTTAAGAGGTATTTGAATTTTTTATGTTTTGGCATATGTGTGAAATCAATTTGCCAATCTTCACCTGGTTGGTATCCTCTGAGTTGATGGCTGGGATGGGGATTACGCAATGCGCCTTGAGGATTTGCCTTTAGGCAGGTAGAGCACTGCTGGTTGATTGTAAGTAAGTGTTTTTGTAGTGTTGGACAGTGGAGGAGGGGATTTAGGAAATTATATAAGGCTTTGGGTCCTATATGTAAAGAATTATGTATGTCTGTTAGAATGGTATGGAGTTGTGTTTCAGGAATAACTAGTTTGTTATTAATATAAATCCAGTCACCCGTAGCTAGTTTGGCTGTTGGATTTTGTAATAGCTTAGCCTTTTCTTCCTGAGTGTAATTAGGGGCATACTGGGGGGAGAGAAAACAGGCGGAAGGAGGCTTAGGGGTGGAAAATCCGGCGGCTGACTTGGCAGTGATGTCAGCGAAATTGTTGCCGGCTGCTACCAGGTTAGATGAAGTTTGGTGCCCTTTACAATGTATAATGGCTACCTTGGAAGGTGCCGACAGTGCATCTAGTAGTTTGAGTATTTGGTTTTTGTTAATAATAGGGGTACCGCCGGTGGTTAAAAACCCTCTCTCTCCAGATAACTGAATGAGTGTGTGCGATTAGAAAGCATATTTAGAATCTGTGTATATGTTTACTGTTTTTCCTTTTGATAGTAGGAGTGCCTTGGTTAGTGCAGTGAGTTCTGCCTGCTGTGATGTGGTCCCTTGTGGTAGGGGTTTTGCCTCCAAAACTGTGGAAGAGGTAACTACTGCATATCCTGCCTGTCTGTTTCCTTGAGGGTTGATAAAGGAGCTGCCATCCACAAATAGGGTTAGTTGTGCATTCTGAAGGGGGCTGGTCATGCAAGTGTAGGTGGCTGGGGGGCTGGGCCTCCAGAACCTCAGGACAAGAATGTTTAGTATGGAGTGGTTTAAGAGAGCCTGGCAGTAAAGTGGCTGGATTTAGAGAGGAGCAAACTTCTAAAGTAACAGTGGGGTCTTCTATGAATAAGACATGGAAAAGCTGGAGCCGGGATGGAGTTAAGTGGCTAATACTTTATGAGAGATGAGATCCTGAAGACGGTGTGTGGAGAAGACTGTCAGATTACTGCCTCTAATGAGCTTTTTTGCTTCCTGGGTCAGGCAGGCTGCTGCTGCTAGCGCACGCAGACAAGGTTGCCAGCCTTGTACAGTTGGGTCTAGCTGTTTGGATAGATAGGCCACAGGACGGTGGGTGTTACCGACAGGCTGGGCTAAGAGACCAACTGCCACTTTCTGCCTTTCATCTGTAAAGAGTTGGAAGGGACGCTGGAAATCAGGCAGTGAGAGAGTGGGTTGTGAGAGAAGGCAAGCTTTTAAGCGGGTGAAATGAGTCGAGATTAACTTGGGGTTGGACAAAGGCCCATGTGGGGTTTCTTTAACTGCAGCGTATAAAGGTTTGGCTAGGATTCCAAAATTGGGGATCCAATGTCTGAAGAAACCTATTAGACCTAGGAAGGATTGAATTTCTTTTGCATCTTGAGGGGGAAGAAGGTTACGTATTAGGGCCATGCGGTCAGTAGTTAGTGACCGGGTTGTTGGGGTGATTTCAATTCCTAAGTATATGACGGTTTGGCAAGAAATTTGGGCCTTGTGTTCAGATACTCTATAACCTAATGAGCCTAAATGGTTGAGGAGAGTTGCAGTGTCTAGAAGAGAGTCTTGTTTGGTAGGGCTACAGATTAGGAGATCATCTACATACTGCAGAACTTTGCTCTTTGTGAGAGGGCAAGAGGCAAGGTCTTTCGCTAAGGCCTGACCAAAGAAATGGGGGCTGTCCCGAACCCTTGTGGAGGACTGTCCACGTCAGTTGAGTGGAGGTATGTGTGTCTGGGTCCTCCCATGTGAAAGCAAAAAGGAACTGGCAGTCTGTGTGTAGGGGTATAGTAAAGAAAGCATCCTTAAGGTCTAGCACAGTAAAATAAGTAGAATTGGTGGGGATATGGGACAGAAGGGTGTAAGGGTTGGGAACTACAGGGTGCGTGGGACGGGTGGCTTCATTGACTAGCCTAAGATCCTGTACTAACCTATACGTTCCGTCTGCCTTTTTAACTGGAAGTATTGGAGTGTTACAGGGGGAATGTGTGCGGACAAGAATATGTTGGCTAAGTAGTCGCGTGATAATTGGCTTTAAACCTTGTAGATGTGTCGGAGAGAGAGAGAATTGGGGGGTTTGGGAAACGAGTGGGATCTTTGAGCTTGACGAGAACTGGTGGGTGGTGGGCAGCTATGACCGGGGTGGAAGTGTCCCACACTTGAGGGTGTACAGAAATAGGGAAGGTGGGGGTGGGGGCGACATAGGAGGAGCCTGTGCACTTGCACAAAGCATGAGCAACAGGTCATGAGGGGGTTGAAGGGGAGTGGATGAGTTGGTGGGAATGTATATGGAGGCCTTTAAGGTGCTTAGGATGTCTCGGCCTAGTAAGGGGGTAGGGCATGAGGGTATAATGAGGAACGAGTGCGCAAAGTAGTTGTTGGCCAGGCAGCAACTAAGGAGTGGAGTTTTTCGTGGGGTGGATGGCTTTCCGTCTACTCCTACTACAGAGATATCGGATGGAAGGCTAGGTCCAGAGAAGGACGGCAAAACAGAATAGGTAGCCCCGCTATCTATTAAAAAATTAATTGTCTTACCCGCTACCAGGAGAGTTACCCGCGGCTCGGCGAGGGTGATGGGGGTCCCCGAGTCTCGGCACCTTCAGTCGTCGTTGTCGTCCAGATGTAGGAGCTGGAAGGAGCTCCCAGGATCCTGGGAAAGGGGGTCACGTGGAGACGCAGCACCTGTTCTCAGGGTGGGGCAATCAGACTTCCAGTGTCCTCCCTGCTGGCAAGCAGGCAGGGGGTTGCTGGTGGACGAGGCTTAGGACATTCATTGGCCCAATGTCCTGACGCCTTGCACTTATAGCAAGGCTGCGTTGGGGCTCGGGGACCTTGCGGACACCTGTTGGCATAGTGTCCTGCCTTGCCGCACTTATAGCAGGCTCCTTTCGTAGCCTTGGAGTCTGCGGAGTGTGCACTCTCTGGCCTGGGGTACGACTGGGCTGTAAAGCCGCTGCTAGGAGCTGGGCCTTCTGTTTGAGGCGTGCCTGTCGCACTGCCTCAGCCGTCTCCTCTCTGGAGTTATAGACCTTAAAGGCTAATTTAACCAGATCTTGTATTGGTGCCTGAGGACCATCCTCTACCTTTTGAAGTTTCTTACGAATGTCAGGAGCTGATTGAGAAATGAATAAGACGCCAAAATGGTGGCCCCTGTGGGGGAGGCCGGATCTAACCGGGTATATTGGGTTAGAACCTCAGTCAGCCTATTTAAGAATGCGGCTGGATTTTCTTCTGGATTTTGTATAATTTCTTTAATTTGTTAAAATTTACAGTTTTGTTTGAGGCTGTTTGCATACCAGCCAACAAACACTGAACCATTATGTCTCGCCTACGGCGCCCAGGCTGGTTTGCTTGGTAGTTCCAGTCTGGGTCTGCCGAGGGGACTGCTTGCTCCCCTAGTGGGATGGTGGCATCAGTTAAATGTAGTTGGTTGGCGTGTGCTGCCTGGCGGCCGCTAGGATGCGCTCTTGCTCCTCAGGGTTTAGGGTGGAGGTTAGGATAACCTGGAGGTCATGCCAAGTTAAGTCATAAGCCTGACAAAGATACCTAAATTCCTTTATGTAAACGGTGGGATTAGCTGAGAAATCCCCTAAACGCTTTTCAATTTTGGAAAGATCGGCCAATGAAAAAGGGACATGTACTCTGACTACCCCCTCCGCCCCAGCCACCTCTCGCAAAGGTGCTAACACTGTAGGAGGGTGTGGGGCAGGAGTGGAGGCATCAGCAGGGCACTTAGAGCGGGGGTGTGTGCAGAGACAGGAGACTCAAGACAGCCAGTTGGGGTGCCCCGAAGGAAGCACGGGACTGAGTGGATTACTAGTAGGTAAGGAAGAGGAAGGAGGAGTCCGGGCGGAGGGAGGAGAAGTATAGGGCGGAAGTGAGGGAAACCCTAGATCCTCCGGCTGAACAGAAAGGAATGAAGACTCCTCTTTTTCGGGTTCCTGTGAGCCGGCGTCCTTGGCTAGCATAACTTGGGCCGAAGAGCACCGGCTACACAGGTCGGGACGAGAGCGTAAGGCCCAAAAGCCTTGTATGTACGTAATTTCAGACCACTTGCCTAACCGCTGGCAGAATTGCTGAGGTCGATCACGCCACAGTGGAAAGGAAATTAACCGCTTCCTTCTAAGGTCTTGTTCAAGCTGTAAGGTTTTTAAATTGGCTAGGAGGCACCCCAAGGGAGTGCTTTGGAAATTTGGACTGGGGGTTTCCCATTTGTTTCCTCTTTACCGACAACAATGGACCCAATGGACATGGGAATGGATCCCTGCCTGGCTTCAAAGCGTCCTTTGGAACCAGCAGAGACAGACGAGAGGCTCTTGAAGCCTAAGTGGAGATTACCTTCAGGCGGACGTCTCCGTCCTGAACGGGTCTCCCGAGCCACGTGTCTCCCGAGCCACTTGGTGGCTCCAAATGGACCCCGGACCTGCGCAGGATTTCTGGCCGAGGGAGGTAAAGAGGAGACAAGGGCACTTACCCCAGAGAGGCCGTGAGAGTGAGGGAAGCGGGTCTCAGGTCCTGGTCCGTCTGCGGCGTGGAGCGAGGAGGAGGAGGAGGCTCCACAGGCCTGGGGGCCCCGAGGAGGGGTCTCCTCGGGTTCGGCACCAACTGACTTGTTTTTTCTAAGACCACCAGAGCGGGCGCAAAGGAACCAGCGACTAGGCAAGGGTAGGAGCAAAACTGCAAGTTTATTTTGGTCACCTAGCTTCAGGGGAAGAAGGTGGGTAAGGAGAGGTCTGTTGGCCTCCGGCAATGAGGCCCACAGAGTTCTCCATGCTGCCCTCGGACGGAGTTCCGGCAGTCCCGACCGCAGTGGGGAAGCTGGGAAGTCCGCGCGTGGCACTGGTCCGGAGCGGCTTTTCTGGGAGTGGGAGGGCGATAGGCGGGGCACGGGCGTGTCCGGGGGCGTTCCGCAGGTGCGACCAGGTAAATCTTGGTCTCTTCAGATTGACGTCACCTGGCGCATGCCCAGTTGGTCTGCACCTTCCCGGGCGTCGGCTGCATTTTCGCGCGCGCGGGAAAAGTTGGAGGGGGGGGATGAAGAACCCGGAAGTGCACCATCTTGCCTCCGCTCATCCAAACAATTTTCATTTTAAAATTGAATCTATCTGTTGTTTTCTTTTAAGTTTACATGGAGCATTTAATTTACAATACACCTTTCTTATTTTAATTTCATTTTTTTTTTCATAGTCCCTTCCTTCTGAGAGGATGACCTGAGATTTTAACAATTTTACTTATTTTTTGTTTTTTTCTTTCATTTGACTGAATTGCATTGTTTGTTCATCTTGGTCCTTTCCTTTCACAGTATTTCTTTTCCTTAAATATGTTTTAGTCTTCGGACTTCCCTTTGAATTTACAAGTAAAAAGAGGTCAGTAACTATGGCCTGTGAACCAAACACAGCCTGTATCTTTTTTGTGTGTAATTACAGTTCTATTTTTAATATAACAATGTCAATTTATTTACCTGTTATCTGTGACAGCCTTCCTAATACAACATCAAATTTGAGTAGTTGCAATAGTAGCCACATAATTCTAAAACCTTAAAATATGTAGTCTTTGGAACTTTACAACGAAGCTTGTGTGTCTTGGGACTAGAAAGTATGTCTGTTTTAAGTTTCCTGTAGTGTTGGCAGGGGCCTGTTTTCAGGTAGTTGTCTATGTTTAATGGAAGTTTTGTCAGCAGGCTCCGCAGAAAGGGATCTGCCTCAGCAACGTCTGTTTCCATTCTGTGCTCAGGCAAATGAGAGTTGAGACCTCAATTCTAGTTGCCAAAATAAACATTCTTCTAAAAGTTAATGACTTAACTAAACTGTGCTTGTGGAAAGATCTAACTAGCACTTCTTCTTATTTGCATTTTCTCTTCCTGTTTATTGTTATCATTGGGAAACATCTCAAATTACTCTCAGCTTCTCTTTTGGATCAGAACATATGTGTGTAGGGGCCAGGCATAGTGGCTCACACCTGTAATCCCAATGTTTTGGGAGGCTGAAGCAGGAGGATTGCTTGAAGCTGGGAATTAGAGAACATCCTAGGCAAGATAGCAAGATCCTGTCCATATATACATATATATACACATATACACACACACACACAGGCACACGCACACACATATATATACACACACACAATACATGTGTATATATATTTAAAGTGTATATTGATTTGTTTTTCTGAAGACCACCAGAGCGGGCACAAAAGAACCAGTGAGTAGGCAAGGGTAGCAGCAAAACTGCAAATTTATTTTTGGTCACCTAAGGTGTGGGGGAGAGGTCTGTCAGCCTCCAGCAAAGGAGGCCGGCAGAGTCACCCTGTAGAGCTCTCGGGCGGGGTTCCTGATGCAGTCCCAACATCCCGACAGGAGTGGGGCTGGGAAGTCTGCGCGTGGCGTCTGTCCGGAGCGGCTTTTCTAGGAGTGGGAGGGCAATAGGTGGGGCAGGGGCGTGTCGGGGGGCGTTCCACAGGTGCCACCAGGTAAATCTTGGTCTCTTTGGATTGACGTCACCTGGCGCATGCCCGGTTGGTCTGCACCTTCCGGGGCGCCGGCTGCATTTTTGCGCACACGGGAAAAGTTGGTGAAGAACTCGGAAGTGCACCATCTTGCCTCCGTTCGTCCAAACAGTCCAACCTTTTATTGATAATAGTGATAAAGGGGTGCCATGGTCTGTCTGGCTACTTCCTGCTGTTAAGGGGCGTTGTTAAGGTCGGGGCCTATGGTTGGTATTTGGACGCATGGATGAAGAATAAAATAAGGCACAGTATTAGTATAGGAATGAGGAATGGAAGCATTTGTTGGAATATGGGCAAAACCCAGAAGGAAGGTCCCAGCACGGTTGGGGAGTATGAGATAGTTAAGAAAATTTAGTAAGTTTGAGGCAAGTGGGGGAAAGCGAAACTGATTTCCACTGATTGCTTTTGGTAGGGGCCCTTTTTAGCTGGGAATGAGGAAGGAGTGCACAAAGTAGTTGTTGGCCAGGCAGCAATTAAGGAATGGAGTTTTTCGTGGAGTGGATGGCTTTCCGCTTACTCCTACTACAGAGATATTGGATGGAAGGCTAGGTCCAGAGAAGGACGGCAAAACAGAATAGGTAGCCTTGCTGTCGATTAAAAAATTGTCTTACCCGCTATCAGGAGAGTTACCCGCGGCTCGGCGAGGGTGATGGGGGTCCCTGAGTCTCGGCACCCTCAGTTGTCGTCTTCGAGATGTAGGAGCTGGAAGGAGCTCCCAGGATCCTGGGAAAAGGGGTCACGTGGAGACACAGCACCCGTTCTCAGGGTGGGGCAATCAGACTTCCAGTGTCCTCCCTGCTGGCAAGCAGGTCAGGGGGTTGCTGGTGGACGAGGGTTAGGACATTCACTGGCCCAATGTCCTGACGCCTTGCACTTATAGCAAGGCTGCGTTGGGGCTCGGGGACCTTGCGGACACCTGTTGGCATAGTGTCCTGCCTTGCCGCACTTATAGCAGGCTCCTTTTGTAGCCTTGGAGTCTGTGGGCTGTGTGCTCTCGGCCTGGGGTTACGACTAGGCTGTAAAGCCGCTGCTAGGAGCTGAACCTTCTGTTCAAGGCGAGCTTGCCGTCTCCTCTCTGGAGTTATAGACCTTAAAGGCTAATTTAACTAGGTCTTGTATTGGTGCCTGAGGACCATCCTCTACCTTTTGAAGTTTTTTACGAATGTCAGGAGCTGATTGAGAAATGAAATAAGACGCCAAAATGGTGGCCCCTGTGGGGGAGGCCAGATCTAACCGGGTATATTGGGTTAGAACTTCAGTCAGCCTATTTAAGAATGCGTCTGGATTTTCTCCTGGATTTTGAACTAAATTCCTTTATGTATATGGTAGGATTAGCTGAGAAATCACCTAAACGCTTCTCAATTTTGGAAAGACGGGCCAGTGAAAAAGGGACATGTACTCTGACTAGCCCCTCCGCCCCAGCTACCTCTCGCAAAGGCGCTAACACTGTAGGAGGGTGTGGGGCAGGAGTGGAGGCATCAGCAGGGCACTTAGAGCAGGTGTGGGCAGAGACAGGAGACTCAAGACAGCCAACTGGGGGCCCCGAAGGAGGCACGGGACCGAGTGGATTACTAGTAGATAAGGAGGAGGAAGGAGGAGTCTGGATGGGGGGAGGAGGAGGAGTCTGGGCAGGAAGGGAGGGGGTGGAGAGAGCGGGGAGAGAAGGAGGAGTATAGGGCAGGTCGGGATGAGAGCGTAAGGCCCAAAAGCCTTGTGTGTAATTAATTTTGGACTACTTGCCTAGCCGCTGGCAGAAATTGCTAAGGTCGATCACGCCACAGTGGAAAGGAAAATTAACCGCTTCCTCCTAAGGTCTTGTTCAAGCTGTAAGGTTTTTAAATTGGCTAGGATGCACCCTAAGAGGGTGCTCTTTGGAAATTTGGACTGGGGGGTTTCCCGTTTGTTTCCTCTTTACTTACACAATGGACACAATGGAAATGGAAGTGGATCTCTGCCTGGCTTCAAAGCGTCCTTTGGGGCCGGGCGCGGTGGCTCAAGCCTGTAATCCCAGCACTTTGGGAGGCCGAGACGGGCGGATCACGAGGTCAGGAGATCGAGACCATCCTGGCTAACACGGTGAAACCCCGCCTCTACTAAAAATACAAAAACTAGCCGGGCGAGGTGGCGGCGCCTGTAGTCCCAGCTACTCGGGAGGCTGAGGCAGGAGAATGGCGTAAACCTGGGAGATGGAGCTTGCAGTGAGCTGAGATCCGGCCACTGCACTCCAGTCCAGGCGACAGAGCGAGACTCCGCCTCAAAAAAAAAAAAAAAAAAAAAGCGTCCTTTGGAACCAGCAGAGACAGACTGGAGGCTCATGGAGCCAAAGTGGAGATTACCTTCAGGCGGAAGTCTCCGTCCTGAACGGGTCTCCCGAGCCACTTGGTGGCTCAAAAGTGGGCCTCAGACCTGTGCAGGATTTTTGGCCGAGGGAGGTAAAGAGGAGACAAGGGCACTTACCCCAGAGAGGCCGTGAGAGTGAGGGAAGTGGGTCTCAGATCCTGGTCTGTCTGCGGCGTGGGAGCAGGAGGAGGTTCCTCAACCCTTAGAGGCCTGAGGAGGGGTCTCCTCCTGGGTCTTCGGCACCAACTGATTTGTTTTTCTAAAGACCACCAGAGCGGGCACAAAAGAACCAGTGAGTAGGCAAGGGTAGCAGCAAAACTGCAAATGTATTTTTGGTCACCTAGCTTCAGGGGAAGAAGGTGGGTAGGGAAAGGTCTGTCGGCCTCCAGCAAAGGAGACCGACAGAATCCCCCGGTGGGGCTCTCGGGCGGAGTTCCTGATACAGTCCCGACATCCCGACAGGAGTGGAGCTGGGAAGTCCGCGCGTGGCGGCCGTATGGAGCGGCTTTTCTAGGAGTGGGGAGGGCAATAGGCGGGGCAGGGGTGTGTCGGGGGGCGTTCCACAGGTGCGACTAGGTAAATCTTGGTCTCTTTGGATTGACGTCACCTGGCGCATGCCCGGTTGGTCTGCACCTTCCCGGGTGCCCGCTGCATTTTCGCGCGCGCGGGAAAAGTTGGTGAAGAAGAACCCGGAAGTGCACCATCTTGCCTCCGTTCGTCCAAACATATATCTATATTAATGTATATATATTTTATATTTATCATTTATATTTATGCCATATGTGGTTGTATATAATACATTTTATTTACATATAATATGTATTTATGGATATATATTTATATATAATATAAATAATTTTTCTAAATGTGTCAAATGCAAATCACAGTATTTAACTTGAAGAAAAGACATGCCTTTTGGTCCATGTATTAACAGTAGATGAGATAATTAATAATAAAGTTATTAGTTAATGATTTTGAAAGCTATTCTATAGTCTACTGCTATGTTTTGCCAAATGAGGACTTGAAATGTTGATAGCATCTGATTAGAAGGAATCATGGTTAATCTGTAGAATGGTAGGCTGTGGTTCCCTCTTTTCACATTGACAATCAATCCAGTATCATTGGTTCTGAGCTTCCCAGGCTTTCTCAGAATCGATAGGCCCTCCTAGCTCCACTTTCTGTTTTCAAGCCTCGTTACTGGAACATTTCTTTTCTGAAATTCTTCCTGCTAAGCCAAAGATCCTGTCAGCTCAGACCTTGAACATAATCTGAAAGTCAAATCTTGTACTTTGAAAACAAAACACTTAAGTAGAAGAGAATTTCCTGTGAGAATCATTGTTTAAAAATGTCAGTTACTATTGACTTTTTCTCCATAATGTTCTAGTCAAGTTTTCATCTGAACAATTGAGCTATTGCTTTCAATAACATCTCTTACTGTGTCAGCTCATCGGAGGCTCTGTAGTGTCTGATGCTTGGGCTCTGAAATAGGGCAGTCTTGCCTCCAGTCTCAGCTCTGCCACTTACTTATTTTGTGGCCTTTGGCAAGTTACTTCAACTGCTGTCTCACTTTCCAATCTGTGATATTAGGATAAAAGCAACACCTACCTATCTAACTTATCTAAGATATATTAGGTTTCAAAGCATATCTTTTAAATCATTCCTTCTCCTTAAGTCTGACTGGTAAAAATGTCAGCACAATATTCTTTCCCAGGTGCATATTTTAACAGCTGAAAAATAGTAACTACATGACACTAGTGATTTCTGTCATTTTATTTTACTCAAAATATTATGGAACACAGATCTGTATTGAAAGTAAAGAACTAGAGAAGCAAGAGTAGACCAGCGTTCAGCCCCCCCCACCCAAAAGATCTCCCAATCAGAAGGCAACCTTAGTAATCCTTTCAGAACCTGTCCTTGAATCCTTTAAGACTCCTGTCTGCTGAGCTGGGGTCTCAAAGTGACAAACAACTGCTGTCTTCTTACATGCATGATTCATAAAGACAATACCTCCACGCTGCTCTCTGACCTTTCACAATGTTAAAACTGCTGGTATCGCATCTCATAGACTTGAAAGTATTACAGTTGGGTTCTATGAAGAAGGATGACATTACAGTTATAAAGTAATATAGCACATGATGTATTTATGACTATTCTCATCTTATTTCATGATTTGCCCTAGCCTAGACACTTTTAATTATCTGTGAGGACATTTAAACTTATATCAATTGTGGGAGGTAAATCCAGCTTCATGCATAATCCAGGTTGCTGTAACAGAAATCCAATATTTTATCAATATATCTTACTTTAATAAATATACATATTAAATTACTTTTAGGCCGGATGCAGTGGCTCATGCCTGTAATTCCAGCACTTTGGGAGGCAGAGGCAGGTGAATCATGAGGTCAAGAGATCGTGACCATCTTGGCCAACATGATAAAACCCCGTCTCTACTAAAAATCCAAAAATTATCCTGGCGCGGTAGGGCATGCCTGTAGTCCCAGCTATTCGAGAGGATGAGGCAAGAGAATCGCTTGAACCCTACTGGGGGGTGGGGGGCGGAGGTTGCAATGAGCCAACATCACACCACTGCACTCCGGCCTGAGTGGCTGAGCGAGACTTGGTCTCAAAAAAAAAAAAAAATTACATTTAAATTACTGAATATATAACTCACTTTACTTCAGATTCAAATTGTATTCAATATAAGTAGCATTAAAATTCCATAACTGTATGTGACTATATGCATATGTGTATGTGTGTGTGTGTGTGTATAACACTGTATCAATGTGTGTTTTCTTTATAGAACACTTAACACTGAGCAGTCACATAGCTTCAATTTCTTGTCTTTAATGAAGGAATATAATTGCATAGTTTCTAAAATCCTGTAAGTCTTCACTGTAATTATTCAAATTTGTTCAAATTGAGCAACTACACATTTGTAAATATGGCACTAATAATGTTGAAGCAATAAAAATATCTAAACTTTGAATAAAAAACCTATTTTTTAGGTATAAAGATATAAAAGGTAAGAAGGAAGTTAATACGAAGTGAAAGTAAATAGAGGAGGTCATAAGAATGAGTTCATGTGGCTGCAAGTAAAGGAAAAAGAAAACAGGTAGAAAGCTTTCTCCCTTCTGGAACTAGAATCCCAGGAGTTGTTGAAATCAGCATCTGTGACATGGCAGAAATAACAATTCCATTATATTTCTAAGTAAATATGTTTAGCATGGTGTAATAATTACTAAAATTATCCGTGCTACACTTGGTCATTTTATACAATTTTTTATTTGATTATTTTCTAAATTAAAAATTATCATATTATTTTCCTGCCTGACAGAATGCAATCCTTAAAATTTTCCTAGCCATATGAAAAAAAAAAATCTCATTAGATATTTCATTTGGAGGCCTTCCTTCACTATACAATGAAATGCAAAACATTTTCAACTTTTATACACCATGCACATTCTAGTACATTAGAGAAATCACAGTAAAGCTGAGAAGTTAGCCCAAATCACAGCAAAAATAATGAAACATGAATGAGGACAGGATCTGTTTTGTTCACTACTCAGTGTCTAACAGAGTACCTCAAGCATAGTGATATAGGAGTTAAGAAGAAATTAGGCAGATAGTGAAGGTAAGGAAGTCCTCAGTAAGGTTTTCCTTTTAATGAACAGCAGCCCCCAAATCATTTTCTTTTCTAACAAAGAGCAGCCTGTAAAATTGAGCTGCAGACATAGACAAGCAAGCTGGAAACTTGCAAAGGTGAATGCCGGCAGCGGTGCCAATAGGAAAAGGCTAACTGGGACCAGGCATGTTCAACATGGTGGCTCCATCTTCCCTTCTCTTTGCCAGTCAGTGTACAGTAAGGAGCAGGCAACATGCCACCAGCCAGGCAAAGACCCTATTTGCATAATAAGATTAGGGTGGGGTGACCAGCTTGCTTGTGGGCTATGTAAACGTCACGCCTGGTCCAACCAATCTATGCACCCTAGGTAAATCAACACCACCTCCTCAAGCCTGTCTATAAAATCTGGTGCATTCTGCTGTGGGCTGGAAGTCCCATTCAGAAGCCCTCTTTCTCACAAGACAGAGCTGTTCTCCTTTCTCTTTCTTTCGCTTATTAAACCTCCACTCCTAAACTCACTTCTTGCATTAGCATATTCGATTTCCTTGGCATGAGACAGTAAGCCTTGGGTATTTACCCCAGACAATGATGCCACTTCAATAGTAAATAGCAATAAATAGATACTTGCTTAATTAAATAGTTAAGCAATTCATTTTAGTATCTGTCAAGTGGATAAACGTTGAAAGGGCTAGTTTTCTGCAAATGTTATTTTATGAAGTAATCATTAACCAAGCTTAGCCATTAAAAATAAATGAAACAGAACACCTCCCACCAAAAGAAGGCCAAAGTTTCTTAAACAATGACCACTTTAGATTGTATTTTTCTCACTGTGTATAGAAAAGTTAAGTTTTGTAGGTCTTGACATTTTTATATCAATGAAAATGAAACCACCTTTGCAAAAATTGTAACTGAGAAAATTATGACAGTGAAAGAGATCTGACCTAACTGACTCCATCTTGCTTCTAACCTTTAAGCTGTCCTTGTTCATTTCTGGGTGTAGGCCAACTAACCTTGGGAAGGAATTTATGCTTTGACTCTGAAACAAAATTGATAATAGCCTTTTCCCAAAAAGACCCCTTTCTTGCCCGGGGAGCAGTTTGCCTTTGCAGAAGTAACAACTTGGCTACAAGGTTATAAATTATAGTTTAGGGGTCATGCAGCCTCTGGCTACAAGAGTCTGAACCTTCTCAAATTGCTCTTGGGGATAATATCACTATTATAAAAGCTAAGACCAGTGCTTGAGACATTTTGCAGACCCTGCACCCAGACCTGTAATCTGGCTCAACCAGTTCTGTGATCCCACCTAGGAACAGAAAATAGCAAAAAAACCTCATTTCACCCCACCTGTGAGTCCATCTCCAACCTGACCAATCAGTCCTCCCCACTTCCTAAGCCCCTACCTTCCAAATTATCTTTTAAATCTCTTATCCCCTAATGCTCAGACAGACTGATTTGAATAATAATAAAACTCTGGTTTCTGCATAGCTGGCCGTGTGTAAATTACTCTTTCTCCATTGCAATTCCCCTGTGTCGATAAATCAACTATGTCTAAGCAGTGGGCAAGGTGAACCCATTGGTTGGTTACAAAAAGGCATGTTTCAAAATGTACCAGAGTTTTGCTTTAATCAGGAGCAGTAAGGTGACAGACAGAAAGGGGTCAAAGCCATTAAAAGAAGAATTGATTACTAATAGTTTCCAAGAGGAGAGGGCACACCATGGCAATCCGTGCAGGACCACACAAGAAAGTACCAGCCTTGGCCAGGGGCATAGGAAATTGGGAGAAGCATGGATGTAAGCATGTGGTTTCTGTGGAATGGAATCCATGAGGCACAGTGAGCAACTGAACAAGCTTGGAATTTGGCAAGCCCTGGGTGACGGAGGTAGTCCCTAGTTATCTGGCACCTGGCTCTGGAGTGACTTAGGACAAATGGAATATCTGCTTGGTGTATGAGAGTTAGATAAAGGAGGAGGATGAAGGATATGGGTTCAGGGTTGGTTGGTTTGCATATGAAAGATGTACACTAAGATAAGTTGATTACTACCTCTAAGAATTAGCTCATGCTGAAATAGGCAGTTTCACCCCAGATCCAAAAGCCCCTTAGATGTCAAAGTATAATTAAAAAAAAAAAATGATTAATACAAGGCATGAAAAACAAGAGCTCAGAGAGTATCTTGGGAATCTTACACTTCTGGTTTTTATTTGCATTTACTTAACTCAGTTTTTCACAAATAAAATATAGAAAAATACTAGCCTTAGTTAAATACATGGTGGTTGTGACAAAGTTGGGTATTGAGTGTGAAGGTGCCTTATCGTATCTGTTGTTGAGTACAAGCCACTCCCTAGGTCTACTTCCTTTGATGAGTTAACCTGTTGTTGACATTTGCTTAGTTCACCACTCTGCCATGCTAGGTACTATCAATATTGGAGGATAAGAAATAATCAAGAACATATGGGGGACCTCCAGTTCCTGGTCCAGCATGTGAGGAACTTGGAAGTCATCCTTTCTGTTCCCACAGGACAGGAAAAAAGCATAACAAAATAGAAATCAATGACTTTTTCAGATCCATCAGATAATCGAAGTTACAGAGAAAACTGGTACTCCCCAAACTGAACAGACCATAGGAAGCTATAGAGAACCGCAATTTACTGGAGCAGAAAGTTCTGCAGGAACCAGTGAAGCCGTGTCATTTGTCTGGGGAAATACCCGAGGTTTGTTGTCTCTCTAAAGAAAACTAAGACACGGATGCACAAGGTGGGGGTTGAAGAGCGGAAGGTTTAATAGGTGAAAGAAGCAAGAGAAAAGCTCCCCAATGTAGAGGGAGGGGAGTTCCAGTCAGATCTCCCCTTTTCATGGCAGGATGCAGTTGGTTTTGCAGAGGGACTTTCGGAGGTAGTATCTGATTTACATAAGGCCCAGGGGATTGGTTGGACCAGATATGTCATTTACATAGCGGGTGAAGAGGCTAGCCATCCTACACTAACTAATCTTACGTTATGCAGATGATGTCTCTACCTGGCTGGTGCCATGACACATCGCACCAAAGAAAAGGGAAGAGAAAACCTCCATGTTAGATATACCTGGCTCCTGGCACAGCAGCCATCATTCACCTGTGCAAGCCTCCAGCTTGCTTATCTGTGCTTGCAGCTTGATTTTTCAGGCTGCTTTTTGTTAGAAAAGAAATGATTTGGGGACTGCTTTTTATTAAAAGGAAAACCTTAGCAAGGACTCCTGTACCCTCACTAGTTGCCGAAATAATTTCTTTTTAACTCCTATATCACTAGTAGTGTGGTAGGAAAATCTAAATAACAGTTGAAAATTTGATAGCTATTCATGGTGGATAAGTTTGAGAGTTAACAATTCCATGAGGGCCCTCACATTTTTGTGAGGTTTACCTCTAGGATTCTCATAAGAAAGACCAAAGAAAAATCCTCCCTTGCTTCCAATTTTCCAAAAGTAGCCATTTTGAAGTAGAACCAGAGCATTCTGTTCTTCTTTTTTTTTTTTTTTTTTTTTTTTTTGAGACAGAGTCTCACTCTGTTGCCCAGGCTGGAGTGCAGTGGCCGGATCTCAGCTCACTGCAAGCTCCGCCTCCCGGGTTCACGCCATTCTCCTTCCTCAGCCTCCCGAGTAGCTGGGACTACAGGCGCCCGCCACTTCGCCCGGCTAGTTTTTTGCATTTTTTTTTTTGGTAGAGACGGGGTTTCACCGTGTTAGCCAGGATGGTCTCGATTTCCTGACCTCGTGATCTGCCCGTCTCGGCCTCCCAAAGTGCTGGGATTATAGTCTTGAGCCACCGCACCCGGCTCGAGCATTCTGTTCTTAACTAGGCCTGCCCTCCACAGAAACTGGAAGAGTCAGACCTACTGGGGGTTTCTGCAAAACCTATGCTGCTGGGTTTTTACTACAGCCTTACTGACCTGAAAAGGGGAAAATTCAGCTGCATCCCTTCGTAGCCCTCCACATGGGGTAAATAAAATACCCAGGTCTAAGTCCTCCATGTGAGGGGAAGGAAAAACTCAATTCTAACTCCCTCAATCCTTTCCTTCTTAATGAGTAGGGGATTGGGGAAATGAGAAGCAGTTGCAAATGCTGCAGTTCAGAGGTACAGGTGTATTATAATGGAGTAACAAGGGAATATAACTTAGAGAACTGCACATCTCAGGCCTTTCTAAGAAAAAAAAAAAAAAAAATGGGAAATCCCGAAGACAACAGGGGAGACACAAAGAAACCACAGGAAACTGTAGCCTCATACTTACAGCTACAGCAAGCAATAAACCAGATAAACATAAACCACACACTAACAGGCTGTTTGCCTCACTGAGTTCCTTTTACCCAGGATATCAGTTCTGGCTTGCAACATAAAATTACAAAGCATACTAAAAGACAAAAGCAGTTGGAAGAGACAGGTAAGAATCAGAACCAGACCCAGATATGGCAGACATGTTGGGATTATCAGGCCTAGAATTTAAAATGATAAATATGCTAAGGCTCTAATTTTAAAAGTCAAAAATCATGCAAAAACAGATAGATAATGTAAGAAGAGTGACCGAAACTCTAAGAAAGAATAAAAAGGATATTCCAGAAATCAAACACATGCTGATAATGTTTATCAAAAGACTGTACATAGCAGAAGAAAAAGTCAGTGATCTCCAAGTAATGTCAATAGAAACTTCCAGGGGGCGGAGCAAGATGGCCAAATAGGAACAGCTCCAGTCTCCAACTCCCAGCGTGAGTGACACAGAAGACTGGTGATTTCTGCATTTTCAACTGAGGCAAACAGGGTCTGGAGTGGACCTCAAGCAATCTCCAACAGACCTATAGCTGAGGGTCCTGGCTGTTAGAAGGAAAACTATCAAACAGGAAGGACACCTATACCAAAACCCCATCAGTACGTCACCATCATCAAAGACCAGAGGCAGATAAAACCACAAAGATGGGGAAAAAGCAGGGCAGAAAAGCTGGAAATTCAAAAAATAAGAGTGCATCTCCCCCTGCAAAGGAGCGCAGTTCATCGCCAGCAATGGATGAAAGCTGGTCAGAGAATGACTTTGACGAGATGAGAGAAGAAGGCTTCAGTCCATCAAACTTCTCAGAGCTAAAGGAGGAATTACGTACCCAGCACAAAGAAACTAAAAATCTAGAAAAAAGAGTGGAAGAATTGACAGCTAGAATAATTAATGCAGAGAAGGTCATAAAGGAAATGACAGAGATGAAAACCATGACACGAGAAATACGTGACAAATGCACAAGCTTCAGTAACCGACTCGATCAACTGGAAGAAAGAGTATCAGCGATTGAGGATCAAATGAATGAAACGAAGTGAGAAGAGAAACCAAAAGAAAAAAGAAGAAAAAGAAATGAACAAAGCCTGCAAGAAATATGGGATTATGTAAAAAGACCAAATCTACGTCTGATTGGGGTGCCTGAAAGTGAGGGGGAAAATGGAACCAAGTTGGAAAACACTCTACAGGATATCATCCAGGAGAACTTCCCCAACCTAGTAGGGCAGGCCACCATTCAAATTCAGGAAATACAGAGAACGCCACAAAGATACTCCTTGAGAAGAGCAACTCCAAGACACATAATTGCCAGATTCACCAAAGTTGAAATGAAGGAAAGAATCTTAAGGGCAGCCAGAGAGAAAGGTTGGGTTACCCACAAAGGGAAGCCCATCAGACTAACAGCAGATCTCTCAGCAGAAACTCTCCAAGCCAGAAGAGAGTGGGGGCCAATATTCAACATTCTTAAAGAAAAGAATTTTCAACCCAGAATTTCATATCCAGCCAAACTAAGTTTCATCAGTGAAGGAGAAATAAAATCCTTTACAGATAAGCAAATGCTTAGAGATTTTGTCACCACCAGGCCTGCCTTACAAGAGACCCTGAAGGAAGCCCTAAACATGGAAAGGAACAACCAGTACCAGCCATTGCAAAAACAGGCCAAAATGTAAAGACCATCGAGGCTAGGAAGAAACTGCATCAACTAACGAGCAAAATAACCAGTTAATATCATAATGGCAGGATCAAGTTCACACATAACAATATTAACCTTAAATGTAAATGGACTAAATGCTCCAATTAAAAGACACAGACTGGCAAACTGGATAAAGAGTCAAGATCCATCAGTCTGCTGTATTCAGGAGACCCATCTCATATGCAGAGACATACATAGGCTCAAAATAAAGGGATGGAGGAAGATCTACCAACCAAATGGAGAACAAAAAAAAGCAGGGGTTGCAATCCTAGTCTCTGATAAAACAGACTTTAAACCATCAAAGATCAAAAGAGACAAAGAAGGCCATTACATAATGGTAAAGGGATCAATTCAACAGGAAGAGCTAACTATCCTAAATATATATGCACCCAATACAGGAGCACCCAGATTCATAAAGCAAGTCCTTAGAGACTTACAAAGAGACTTAGACTCCCATACAATAATAATGGGAGACTTCAACACTCCACTGTCAATATTAGACAGATCAACAAGTCAGAAAGTTAACAAGGATATCCAGAAATTGAACTCAACTCTGCACCAAGCAGATCTAATAGACATCTACAGAACTCTCCAAAGTCTGGCAGAGACAAAACAAAAAAAGAGAATTTTAGACCAATATCCCTGATGAACATGGATGCAAAAATCCTCAATAAAATACTGGCAAACCAGATTCAGCAGCACATCAAAAAGCTTATCCACCATGATCAAGTGGGCTTCATCCCTGGGATGCAAGGCTGGTTCAACATTCACAAATCAATAAACGTAATCCAGCATATAAACAGAACCAAAGACAAGAACCACATGATTATCTCAATAGATGCAGAAAAGGCTTTTGACAAAATTCAACAGCCCTTCATGCTAAAAACGCTCAATAAATTCGGTATTGAGGGAATGTACCTCAAAATAATAAGAGCTATTTATGACAAACCCACAGCCAATATCATACTGAATGGGCAAAAACTGGAAAAATTCCCTTTGAAAACTGGCACAAGACAGGGATGCCCTCTCTCACCACTCCTATTCAACATATTGTTGGAATTTCTGGCTAGGGCAATCAGGCACGAGAAAGAAATAAAGGGTATTCAGTTAGGAAAAGAAGTCAAATTGTCCCTTTTTGCAGATGACATGATTGTATATTTAGACAACCCCATTGTCTCAGCCCAAAATCTCCTTAAGCTGATAAGCAACTTCAGCAAAGTCTCAGGATACAAAATTAATGTGCAAAAATCACAAGCATTCTTATACACCAGTAACAGACAAACAGGGAGCCAAATCAGGAATGAAATTCCATTCACAATTGCTTCAAAGAAAATAAAATACCTAGGAATCCAACTTACAAGGGATGTAAAGGACCTCTTCAAGGAGAACTACAGACCACTGCTCAGTGAAATCAAAGAGGATACAAACAAATGGAAGAACATACCATGTTCATGGATAGGAAGAATCAATATCGTGAAAATGGCCATACTGCCCAGGTTTATTTATAGATTCAATGCCATCCCCATCAAGCTACCAGTGAGTTTCTTCACAGAATTGGAAAAAACTGCTTTAAAGTTCATATGGAACCAAAAAAGAGCCCACATTGCCAAGACAATCCTAAGTCAAAAGAACAAAGCTGGAGGCATCATGCTACCTGACTTCAGACTATACAACAAGGCTACAGTAACCAAAAACAGCATGGTACTGGTACCAAAACAGAGATATAGACAAATGGAAGAGAACAGAGTCTTCAGAAATAATACCACATATCTACAGCCATCTGATCTTTGACAAACCTGAGAGAAACAAGAAATGAGGAAAGGATTCCCTATTTAATAAATGGTGCTGGGAAAATTGGCTAGCCATAAGTAGAAAGCTGAAACTGGATCCTTTCCTTACTCCTTATACGAAGACTAATTCGAGATGGATTAGAGACTTAAATGTTAGACCTAATACCATAAAAACCCTAGAAGAAAACCTAGGTAGTACCATTCGTGACATAGGCATGGGCAAGGACTTCATGTCTAAAACACCAAAAGCAATGGCAACAAAAGCCAAAATTGACAAATGGGATCTCATTAAACTAAAGAGCTTCTGCACAGCAAAAGAAACTACCATCAGAGTGAACAGGCAACCTACAGAATGGGAGAAAATGTTTGCAATCTACTCATCTGACAAAGGGCTGATATCCAGAACCTACAAAGAACTCAAACAAATTTACAAGAAAAAAAACAAACAACCCCATCAAAATGTGGGCAAAGGATATGAACAGACATTTCTCAAAAGAAGACATTCATACAGCCAACAGACACATGAAAAAATGCTCATCATCACTCGCCATCAGAGAGATGCAAATCAAAACCACAATGAGATACCATCTCACACCAGTTAGAATGGCAATCATTCAAAAGTCAGGAAACAACAGGTGCTGGAGAGGATGTGGAGAAATAGGAACACTTTTACACTGTTGGTGGGATTGTAAACTAGTTCAACCACTATGGAAAAGAGTATGGCAATTCCTCAAGGATCTAGAACTAGATGTACCATATGACCCAGCCATCCCATTACTGGGTATATACCCAAAGGATTATAAATCATGCTGCTATAAAGACACATGCACATGTATGTTTATTGCGGCACTATTCACAATAGCAAAGACTTGGAATCAACCCAAATGTCCATCTGTGACAGACTGGATTAAGAAAATGTGGCACATATACACCATAGAATACTATGCAGCCATAAAAAAGGATGAGTTTGCATCCTTTGTAGGGACATGGATGCAGCTGGAAACCATCATTCTTAGCAAACTATCACAAGAACAGAAAACCAAACACCACATGTTCTCACTCATAGGTGGGAACTGAACATTGAGATCACCTGGACTCAGGAAGGGGAACATCACACACCAGGGCGTATCATGGGGAGGGGGGAGGGGGGAAGGGGCAGGGGGGAAGGGGCAGGGGGGAAGGATTGCATTGGTAGTTATACCTGATATAAATGACAAATTGATGGGTGCTGACGAGTTGATGGGTGCAGCACACCAACATGGCACAAGTATACATATGTAACAAACCTGCACGTTATGCACATGTACCCTAGAACTGAAAGTATAATAATAATAATAAAATAATAAAGAAATAAAAAAAAAGGAAACTTCCAAAACAAAAATGCAAAGAGAAAGAAGAATGAAATGGCAGGACAAAATGTTCAGGAATGAAGGAGAGTCACAAAAGCTGTGGGATATGCATACAAAGAATACAAGGAGGAGAAGAAAGGAAGAGAAAAAGTATTTGAAGTAATAATAAGTGAGAATTTTTCCCAAATTAATAATAAATATGAAACAACAGATCCAGGAATTTCAGAGAACAGAAAGCAGGCTAAATATCACAAAATCTACACTTAGGTATATAATTTTCAAACTGCAGAAAATCAAAGACAATGAGAAAATCTTGGAAACCAGAGAAGGGAAACAAAAAAGGAAAACAATACCTTACCTATACAGGAGCAGAGATAAAAATTACATTGACCTGCTCTTCAGAAACCACGCAAGCAAGATGCGAGTAGAGTGAAATATTTAAAATCCTAAAAGAAAAAAAAAAAACCTCACCAATCTAGAATTTTGCATCAATGAAATCATACTTTAAAAGTGAGAAAGGAAAAAAGACTTTTCCAGAAAGGCAAAAAAAAAGAAGAAATTTTGTTTCTAATAGAACTACCCTGACAGAAGTCGTAAGAAATTCTTCAGAAAGAAGAAAAAGAATATAGGTCAGGCATTCAGTTTTACATAAAGAAAGGAAGAGCATTAGAGAAGGAAGAAGCAGGGTAAAAGAGCATCTTCTACTTTTTCTATTCTCATTGATTTTAATAGTATTCAAACTCTCAGTGATGATAGCTTATGGAAAATGAAATGAATGACAGCAAGGTTATAAGGGGATGCAAGAGAGAGATCAGGAATAATCTATTCCAAGGTACTTTCACGACTGGTGAAGTGATGCAACGTTATTTGAAATGAAACTCGGGTTAATAGTAAATGTGTAGTTCAAAGGCATAGCAACCAATAAAAAAATACTTTAAAATAAGTATAGTTGATATGCTAAGAGAGGAGAAAAATAGAATCATAAAATAATTAAAACTGGAGAAGTCAAGGAAAAAGTGGAAGACCAAAAAAAAAAAAAAAAAAAGGAATGAGAGTAGCAAATAGAAAACAGCAAAAAAGTAGTAACGAATAAGGGAGATATAAACCAATTAAATTAATAATTACTTTAAACATCAGTGGTTACCAACAGAAAAACAGAACTTGTCAGAGTGAATGGAAAAAACAAAAAAAAAAGCAAAAAAAAAAAAAAAAGACAACTTTATATTGTCTACAGTAAACCCACTTTATAAAAACACAGATAGATTGAAAGTGAAAAAATAAAGAAAAAAATACCTAATGACACTAATAAAAAGAAAGTGGGAGTAGCTACTTTCAGGACAGACAAAGAGGACTTCAGAGGAAGAATGATTTCAGTACCTTTGTTGGAGACCTCGATACTCCTCTACAGAAATGGAAGATCCAGGAGACAGAAAATCAGTAAGGATGTAGTTGAACTTAACAGCACCATCAATCAGCTGAATATAGTTTTTATTTATATACTACTTCACCAAACAACAGCGGAATGCCCATTCTTCTCAGGCTGTCATGGAACATTCACCAACATAGACTATATTCTAGGACATAAAACACAACAATTTACAAAAATGGAAATCTTACAAAATAAATGCTCAGATCATAAAAAAGAAAACTAGAAATCAATAACAAAAATAGCTGGGAGACCTACCTTGTAAATTAATAAAGTAATGTCTAAGTAACACATGGGTCAAAGACGAAGTCTCAAGAGTAAGTTAAAAAAAAAATTCCAAACACAATGAAAATGAAGGTATAACTTATCTAAACATGTAGAATGCTATAAAAGTAGTGCTTAGAGGAAAACTTATAGTACTGAATTTGTTTGAAAACAACATATAGTTTGAAAACAATGTATGTAGTTGGAAACGACATTCTAAAGCCCTAAGATTATGATCTTTTGTGTGGCTCTGTCTGCTCACTTCTTAATCTCCCTTGAGCTATTTTAATTGGCAAGGTCTACATCAATCAATCAAAAAAATGTTTACTGTCATGTAGGATGTGTATTATTCCAACGTCATTTCCCAGTAACATCAGTCCAGCATTCATCCAGTAACAATGACACTCTTACAGAGGCTGTGTAGTTTGTGGTATCCAACACTCCACTCAACCTCCCATGGCTCACAGGTGTCTTGTAAGTTACTATTCCCAGTATTCTGGCAAGAGATGCCAAGAGATAGCTTTCTTACAGTTACTGTTACTCTCCTAACAGCAAAGAATCAAACTTTCACATAATGCAGACCACAGGTGGGTAACTTTATTTTTCTTTATATATGGTTAGTGCCTAGAGTTAACCAGATAAAGGCATTATCCCTAATTTAACCTGATAAATATAGGAAAAAATAAGCCATTTTGCTGACAGGCCCCTTCTCAACCTGGAACTAGAACTTTCTTGTAAGTATAATTTCTTTATCTTACAGACTGGGACCAATGCAGGGAAGCAGCATTTCATAGAAAACAGCACAAGTTATGGGTATTGTGATCCCCGTCATATAAACGAGAAACTGAGCCACGGATAGGTTAAGCATTTGCTCAGATTCTGGAGAGTAAATCATATTTCAGATCCACGCAGGGGCCTGTTGGACTTTTTCTTTCACTGTGCCATAATTCTGAATATATTTTCATGCAGCTGCTCAAGACCTGGGTAGAATCACTTCCTTTAAACTCTCACAGCACCTCTCTGTTGGTTAAACTCGATAAGAGGTTTCTGGTATCTGTTCCTTCATATTCCAATGGACAGGTAATTATCAGGCCCACAGGTGCACAGCACCTGTACTTTTTGAAGAGTCAAAAAACTAAAAACAAACAAAACAAAACTGTGCTAATTAGAAAGTAAAACTTACATAAAGACAAGTTATTTTCTGCAAGTACTTTTTAGCAATTGCCTCTTTCCAAAAATTAGCATCTTTTGTCTCTGAATTGCAGTGAAGTCCTGTGATTTCTATGCTTATTTTAGATATTCCTTCTTCAAAACCTCATCTTCCATTTCCACCAGCAAAGATTAGTTTGAATTTTACTAGCTATTGCTAGTTATTTTTTAGATTAGTGATGTGCTTCAAGAGTAAGAGAGTAAGAATCCATTTTTTATTTGCTTATCTAAAGCAGCTTATTTTCTGTTACTTCAGGGCTAGAGAATTATTCTTTATAGCCTAGAATATTACCATACTCTATAGCATAAACTGTTATACTCAATTGAATAATGTATTTTTATTTCTGAACTATTTTCTACAGAAAAATGACACTGAAGCAGTATAAAACAATCATTTTATGATAAATATATAATATAATGAAGACATTATCGCTTTCTAATTAGTGCAGCTGTAAGCATGTATTACAGTTGATATTCTTATAGATTTAAATATCCTAAAATGCATAAATTAAATTTTGGGTTTTTTTCTTTTTCAGTGTCGGTCTAACAATCTTTTTGCTACATATGTAGTTCAGAAACTGTTAGAAACTTTTTCTCTATCTATATAATAAAAGGGTTGTCACAGACCTGAATACTAGAGGCTTAGAAAACAGGCAGTCCTTTCATGTTTTTGAGACACTAGTTGAACTTAAGAGTTTCTGTATGGATCTCCTAGTTATGTTTTGTTTGAGAATTATATTTATCAAAAAAAAAGTGTGAAAGGGAATTGAGATTTTCATGAAACTCAACATTCTCTATTTCTTCATGCCCAACTCTTTGAAATAGAAGTTTAAAACTTAAAAACTATTCAAGTTCAATTGTATATTTGCAGATGTATCTATTAAATTTTTTAAAGGGCTATATGTCTGATCGCAATAATTATACTTTACTGCATTACTTATCAGATAACTTTAGGATCAGATACAAGGTAGGTAAAAAAAGTCTATGTAAAATAATATTTCACATAATAAATAGTGATTTTTCTAACCAGAGTTCTATAGAAAAACATATTTCATTTATTTATTGAGTTTATATAAGATTTGTCTTACTAAACTTTTGAAAACCTTTTTGGATGTTTGGAAAACTTTCTGTCTTAACTAAGCAATTTGTTAGAATGTAAATTAATGTTAACTGAAAAGCCAATTTTAAAAGGTATATTGTCACATGACAATCTTATTTTAACTGTTTTCAGCATGTAAAAATTTGTCCCGATGTGTGACAATTAAATAAACTTTCAACAGTTATTGGATTTTGTTTTTAAAAATATAATTTAGTGTTGATATGTTTTTGAGTTATCTTTATAAATGTGCTAAAATACAACAGTTCTCATCTTAGGCAAAATTAAAAATTTTGAAAACCGGTAATTGCATGACTGAAGTCATACAGATCTTAATTCATTAATTGAATTTGGAAACATAAAGAACCATGTGTATGACATTTCATGTATATATATTTGTGTATATGAAAAACATACATACAGTTTATACAATCATACAGTATATATCATTTCAACCTGGTACCCAATCCCAAGAAGAAAAAACTTAACATAAATGTAAACAAATATTTTTTCAGGCAAAGAGGAAATAATAATGCACCAAGCTGACATAAAATTGAGGCTGGAGGTGGTGACTCGTATCTGCAGTCCCAGCACTTTGAGAGGCCACGGCAAGAGGATTGCTTGAGGCCAGTGCTCAAGACCCATTTTGGAAACATAGCAAGACTCCTGTCTCTAAAAAATAATTCTTTTAAAGAAAAAATTAGCTGGGCTTGATGACCCCGGCCTATAGTTCCAGATGCTAATGAGGTTAAAGTGGGAGAATCTTCTGAGCCCAGGAGTTTGCGGCTGCAGTGAGCTATGATAGTATCACTGCAATGCAGTCTGCATGACTTTATTTTAGAGTCCCCATCTCTAAAATAAAGAAAGTTGAAAATATGGCCAGTAGTTGAATACACGTTACCAATTTTTTTTTTTTTTTTTTTTTTTTGAGACGGAGTCTCGCTCTGTCGCCCGGGCTGGAGTGCAGTGGCCGGATCTCAGCTCACTGCAAGCTCCGCCCCCCGGGTTTACGCCATTCTCCTGCCTCAGCCTCCAGAGTAGCTGGGACCACAGGCGCCCGCCACCTCGCCCGGCTCGTTTTTTGTATTTTTTAGTAGAGACGGGGTTTCACCGTGTTAGCCAGGATGGTCTCAATCTCCTGACCTCGTGATCCGCCCGTCTCGGCCTCCCAGAGTGCTGGGATTACAGGCTTGAGCCACCACGCCCGGCCCCAAATTTTATATTTTGAAAAAATCTTGTCTCATCCGAACAATCTTAATTGGACTCTATTCAGAAATGCAGGGTCTTTTTAGTTAAGCAAGGATAGTTCCTAGTTTGTCAAATTCCATAAGATGTCATTCATTTCAAAACAGATGATGGTTAAGTAAGAAGCAAAACTTCACTAGCACAGGTGTGGTTTAAGAAGTATAACCTTGAACCCTCTCCTCTCAATCTGTTTCTTGTACATACATATTATTGTCAATTGAAAGATTGGGGGGGCGGTGATTAAATAAGACTATTAGCAAAGCTCAAGTCAGGACAGCCTGATTTAACTTCTACACCCTGTAAAATGACGGCTGTTGTACCATGTGGCCTTTATGCCATTAACCTATGTAAAGGACAGATTAAGAAATAGTCCATGAAATGCCGTCTCCTGTGGACTTGCATGATGCTCAGCCTCATCATTCAGTTGTGAAAAACATTGCAAAAGTAGTGCAGAGTTCCCATTTACCACACACTCAGTTCCCCACTTATTCACCATTTAACATCAGTATGAATATGGTACATTTGCATGATTAAAAAACCGATACCAATTTATTAAGTGTAATCAATTATATCTTTAGATTTTCTTAACCTAATGTCCAGAATCCCATCCAGGATAGCACATTACATTTAGTCACCATCTTTTCTTAGACACCTCTAGATTGTGACAGTTTCTAAGGGCTTCCTTGTTTTTGATGATCTTGACAGTTTTGACATGTGTTAGTCTGGTATTTTGTAAAATATTCCTCTATCGCCATTTGATGTTTTTCTCATGGTTACAGTGGGGTCATGTGTTCTGGACCGCAAGATAACATAGGTAAGCTGCTGTTTTCATCACATTATATCAAAGGTGCATACTAATCGCGTGACTTAGCACTGCTGATGTTGAAGCGATCACCTGGCTGAGGCAGTATTTTCCAGGTTTCTCCACTGTAAGGTGACTCCCCAGCCTTTTCATACTGTCCTCCTGGGAAGGAAGTCACTGTGCACAGCCCACATTACAAGAATTGTAGAAAGTAGAAGGTTCTGCTCTACTCCCTTTGGAACGTTTTGTGTGGGAGATTTGTCTGTTCTCCTCCATTTATTATGCATTGAATCATTCACTCATATCAATAAGGTTTTATGGGTATTTATTCTCTCCCTTGAATTATAATCCAATACTACTTTATTTTTGCCCAAATTCTTCTAGATTTAGCCACTGGGTGTTTTTTTCAGTAAGGTCCTGAATCTTGTTCATATCTCTCTCTCCCAAATTCTGGAGGTTTTTTTTTTTTTTTTTTAATTTTAGTTGCTATGTGCTTTGAACATTTTCTTACTTTTGGAACTACAAGAAGTTCTAGGCTTATCTTGTATATTTCCTGCCTCATGCCTAGAATCTGCCATTTTGCCAAGGAGCCAGCATCTGGTCATCTGATGTTGTCATTTCTAGTGAGGTGTCTTTGCTTCCAGCCTTTCTCTGCTAACAAAAGGAGATATATGTTTGTTTATTAACTTGTGTATGTACACACATCTATTAATATTTCTGTATACACATATCGATACATATTTCTATGTTAAGTTAAACATATAATTATGCTGAATTGCATAACTATCATCCATACCGTATAGAAGATTCTGACCTGTAGAATGAGTTAGAAATTGTTACCACTTCTATTTTCTGAAAAAAATTACAGAGAATTGGTATCACTTTTTCCTTAAATGTTTGGTAATTCACCAGTAAAGTCACTGGGCTTTGTCATTTTGGTTTTAGAAAGTTGCTAATTATTGATTTAATAGACATAGGCTTACTCAGATTATATCTTTTTCTTTGTGTGAATTTTGGTAATATGTAGAACAAGGAATTTGTTCTATTCCATCTAGTTCATCAACTTTGTGGGAGTAGAGTTATTTGTAGTGTTTCTTCAATATCATTTTAATGTACATGGGATCAACAGTTATTACCTCTTTTTCATTTCAATATTGGCAATTGGTGTCTTTTTTTTGTTAGCCTAGAGAGACATTTATCAGTTTTACTGATATTTTCAAAAAACTGTCTTTCAGTTACATTGATTTTCTCTGTAAGTTATTTTCTATTTTATTGATTTTTGCTCTAATTTTTGCTAATCCTCTTGATCTGCTTGCTTTAGACATAAATTTTTCTACTTTCTCTAGTTTTCCAAGATGGAAATTCAGATTACTGATCTTAGATTTCTGCTTATATAATATATGCATTTATTGCTGTAAGTTTGCTTCTAAGTATTACTTCATTGCATCCCACAATTTTCATATATTTGCATTTTCATTTAGTTCAAAACATTTTAATTGCTTTTGAGACTCCTGTGACCTATATATTATGTGAAACTAAGTTGTTAAATTTCTAGGTATTTGAGGACTTTCCAGCTATATTATGTTATTATTTTATAGTTTAATCTCATTGTGGTCTGAGAACATACTTTATTTTATCTCTATTTTTGTATGTTAGTTAGGGTGTATTTTATGGCCTTGAATGTGGCCTATATTGATGGATATTCCATGCAAACTTGAGAAGAATTTGTGTTCTGGTGTTGTTGGAAGGAGTATTCTATAAATGTCAATTAAATGCAATTGATTGATGATGCTGTTCACATTAACTGTATCTTTATTGATTTTCTGTCTGTCTTATCTATCAACTACTGAAAGAGGGTGTTGTGAGTCTCCACCTCTGTTAGCAGATTCCTATATTTCTCCTTTCACTTCTGTGTTTTGTTTCACATATTTTGACACTGTTAGGTTCACACACATTTAGGACTGTTTTGTCTTCTTGGAGAATTGACTCCTTCATCATTCTGTAATTTCCTCCTTTATCTCTTACAATTTCCCTTGTTCTGACATCAACATGTCTAAAAATAATACAGCCACTCCAGATTTATTTTGATAGAATTGGGTCTTTTTTTCTTAATTCACCCCAACAGTCTCCAACTTTTAACTGGTGAGATTATATGACTTACATTTAAAAAATTATTGATGTAGTTGGGTTAATATCTACCATGTGCATAATTATTTTCTATTTACAGCACTTGTTCTTTGTTTTTCATAATCTTTATTTTTCTGTTTTCTTTCATTTCAATTTAGCATTTTCTATAGTTTCATTTTGTCTCTTCACTTAGCATATTGATTTTACTTCTTTAGGAAAAGGTTGAATGGCTTCTTCAGAGTTTACAACAAACTTTTAAAACAAATTCCTCCTTCAATTAATGAGACACTGCTTTGTTTGTTTGCATGCACTTTATAACAGAGTATTCCCAATTCCTTTCTCCCTTTTCTTATATCGATGTCACCCATTCACCTACCTATATGCTGACATCACCAATGCATTGTTACTGCTATTGCTTTAAAAAAAGAATTATCTTTTAGATAAGTAAACAATGAAAATATTTTATTTTAACTTTATTTATACCTTTTCTAATACTCTTCATTTCATTATGTATATCTGAGTTTTTGACAAATATTATTTTTCATCTTCCTGAAGAAATTGTAGTGTTTCTTGAATAGCATTTCTGCGGGTGATGAATAATTACTTCTTAACTTTTGAAGATTTCTTTCTCTGGATAGAATTTTCAACACTATTTTTCTTCTTTCCACAATTTAAAGATTTCACTTCACTCTGATCTTGTTTGTATGGTTTGTGAAAGTCTGATGTAATTCTTATTCTTGTTCCTCAATAGTATTTTGTTTTGTTTTTCTGGCTTCTTTTATAGATTTGTCTTTGTCTTTGGTTTTCCACAGGTTAAAAATGATATACCTAAGTGTAGATGTTTTAGAACTGATTCTGCTTGGTGTTTTCTGAACATCCTGAATCTGTGGTTTTGTGTTTATCATTAATTTTGAGAAATTCTCCCTCATCATTGCTTCAAATACTTATTCTGCTCCTCACATTCTTTCTTCTTCTGATGTTCCCAATATGCATATATTACATCTTTTGTAATTGGCCTAAAGTTATTGAATATTCTGTTCTGTCTTTTTCATCCTTGTTTCTCTTTGCATTTCAATTTTGGAAGTTTCTATTGACATTTTTTCTAGTTCACTATTTCTTTCTTTTGGCATGTCCAATTTGGCAGTGAGCTCATCAAAACAACTCTTTATTTCTGTTACAATTATTTTGATTTCTAGCATTTCTTTTTGTTTCCATATCCTTACTTAGATTAATCATCTGTTCTTGCATTTTCTATTCTTTTCATTAGAAGTATTAGCATATTAATTATAGTTGTTTTAACTTCCAGGTCTTTTAAACCCAACGTCTCTGCCCTCAGTGTGGTTCTGATGGTTACCCAGTTTCTTCAGCTTGTGGGTTTTTTGTTTGTTTGTTTGTTTGTTTGTCATTTGGTATGCCTTATAATTAGTTGTTAAAAGCCAGACATCATGTATTAAGAAATAGGAATTGAAATTAAAAGGCTGTTAGTATGAGACGTATTTGTTGTTTATTTGTTTATTTTTGCCAACCTGGCTAGGTTTCTGGCTGTTTTTAATGTTTTCTGAAGCTATAGGTGCCAGATGCCTCCCAATTCTCTAGGGTCCTTGTAGTGTTTACTCTCTTAACTTTGGGTTTCCTTTATTTTTTCTTAAATATCACATTCCTCTTATCGTGGGTTCTGATTTCCTCAATTGCTGATATAGGTCTTTATCACAATGTATGCATTTTCTAATTATCCTTAAACACATGTTTAACACCAGAAAGACAGCTTTCTTGTTTTAATTTATTCCTTTATGTCTATATTTGTTCATGTTTATTTACTGAGTTGCTCCATCTATTTTAACTTAAGTCAACAACTAAATCAAAAAAGATGGAGGGCCAGATTTAAAGGACAATCTGATATTCCTATACATGTTCTTTTCTTTTTTTATGATACTGGAGTTTCGCACTGTCGCTCAGGCTGGAGTGCAGTGGTGCGATCTCGGCTCACTGCAATCCCGTCTCCCAGATTCAAGTGATTCTCCTGTCTCAGCCTCCTGAGTAGCTGGGATTACTGGCACCTGACACCATGCCTGGCTAATATTTTTTGTATTTTCAGTAGAGACGGGTTTCACCATGTTGGCTAGGATGATCTCAAACTTCTGACCTCATGTGATTGACCCTCCTCGGCCACCTAAGCATTTTCTAAAAAGTTATTTGCTGACTATACTTGCAAATTCAACTGCTCATGTCTGTACTAACCGATTTTTGTCCTCAACATTATTAATAATTTTATTCAACTTTATCTCATTTAATTAGTGATTTAATTTTTAACTTACTGATTAATGAATTTATTTACATTCTTTCCTTGTTCTTGCATTCACTGTGTCATATGATTCCATCAATAAAATTTTCTAAAGTTTTAAATTATATTTTAATTTAAATCTTTGACTCAAATATTACAAACTTACATATAATTACTGTTTTGCTTCTTATTGATACTAATATTTTAAAATTTAACTCAAAGCGTATTGCTGATTTATTTTTACATTATGAAATGTATTGATGTTTTTGCTTTTTGACCTAACGTATAGTAAATTTTTGTAATTTATGGGTAATTAAAATAAAAGTTCGCTCTTTTTCAGTAGATAACAGTTTATATATCATCTAAATGTGTATAGATGAGTATGTCTTTTAGAACATCTATATACCTATTTATTTTTTGCTATTTAAACTTTATTTGACTTTAATTTGCATGCAATTGATGAGATAATTCTGCTTTAATTTTAATATATCTACTTTCAACTTCAGGTAAATTTTATTTTTAGTAGAGTTAGCAGTTTTTTATGATCCAATCTTGGTCTGTTTTGTTTATATTTGTCATAAATAACAAAGTATTTTGGTTATGCTCACATTTATTGAAACTAGAGACATTTCTCTAAGATATTTTCTTCAATTATGTTGTGTTTTTGTTTTCTTATACTTCTGCTTCCTTTACATATTATTTTTAAATATATTTTTTAAAATTTTTCTTATGCTTACTTGAACAATTCAAGTTATTTTTACTGAATCTAATGGCTACATTAATAAATATATTTAATTGGCTTTTTAATCTTTTTCTTAGATTAAAACTGAAGATACTGACTCCCACTGTGTTAAATGGAAAATTAGCAAACTCACAATCCTTCTATCAGCCTTCATTTCTTCTCAATACCTGAATCTAAAAACGTTATTTAGTTAGTTCGTACTGAAAACATTTGTATTTTTACTTATTATAGTTTATGTTATTTGAATTCTCCTCTCTGAACATATTTCCCATAGTTGTTTAATTTTATTTGTTCATTTCTACAGCTTTGCTGCTGGCAGGTGCTTCTCTAGTATGGTTTCAGGGACAGGTTTAGCTCAACTCCCTTCTTATTAAATTAAGAAACATTTAATATTTAAAGATGATTAAGTAGCAAAGCGTCATTTGGGAAAATGTCTTTGTCAATTGCTGACTCTGGTGTTCAAAGAAATTTCTCTCTCCTGAGAAAACCCTAACTACGGGAAGGCAGATGAGTGTCTGACTGCTTGATTTGTGGGTCTTTTTCTTTGAATCAGCACCAACAGTTCATTCATCATTCATTTGGGGACTTTTGTGAGATATTGACAAATTGAGAAGAGTAGCATACATGACAGAACTTTATCAAACTGGAGCAATCCTCATGGGGCCGACCACATAAATTCTGAAGATGCAACTGGACAGGACTGTGAGGGGTGGATACTGCCCCTGCCTGCTAGAGTACTGTTATAAAATCATTATAATATCCATGGCTTATTAAACAGTTATTTATCAGGCATAGATAATTTATAAGGATGATCAGAAATCCTCAGAATTAGCATCAAGGCTAGCCCGACAGATGAGGCAACCATAGATGATTTAAGTATGTGTTTCAATGTATAGTAAGTTAGTGGACTTAGTTAATGGCAAAATGTAGATTCAAAGTAGATTTGTGACTTTCCAAGTTCTGAGCTAATAATATTGTGATAATGTTTGCTTGTATAATTAATGCCCAAGGATGGTTGACCTCTTCATCAGAATGAGTTGGGGAAACAAATATTTACCTGTTCTTGAGCAAGGAGTCTGAATTCTGTGGTGCTGTCTTTGAAAAATAAATGATGTGCCTAAAAGCAGGTTGTAGAGTTCCATAATTTCTGAGGAGCTAAATGAAGTATACAAATATCTTTCATTAAAATGAAGGTGTCACTAATGGATATAATATAGAATAATTATATCAAACTTGTAATGCAGTTTGGCAAGAGGCTCCTTATTTAAAAAATAGCAGTGATGCTCAACATTCAGCCACATTTCAAATAACTTTTAACAAATTTAGTTTATCTCTTAAGAAACCAATATAAATACATTTTCTCTGATGATACAAAATATATGAGAAAATGCTTATACTGAAAAACTAGTTTAAGAAAACTAATGTTTGTCTTCATGGCCATTTCTTGATTCCCTAGGGTATTGGAGTGATGAATAAGTGAAGGAGTTTTTGAAAAGACAAGTTGTTGAGAAGATTTCATTCTTAACTCTATTATTGAAAAAGTTTAGGTTTTTAAAGAAAACACTAAATGATTCTCTATAATTTTAAAATTTTATTTAAATTTAAATTTAGAAAGATAATTAGAGTGTGGAAGTCAGAAATTCTGGAAGATAAATAAAGAAAGGAGCAATATTGGCAATTAATTATTTATTTGTACAGTTGGATTTATTAGACTTTATTTTTACTGATAAACCCTTACCTAAGTAGAACAAGAGTGAGAGTTGTTAATTTTATAAGCCTATTGAAAGCCTGTTTTTTGCTTTTACATGGCTGGTGGGGAGTGTAAATTAGTTTAACCACTGTGAAAAGCAGTGTGGCAATTCCTTAAAGAACTAAAAACAGAAATGTCATTCAACCCAGCAATCTCATTACTGGGAATATACTCAAAGGAGTATAAATCATTCTACCATAAAGATACATGCATGCATATATTCATTGCAGCACTATTCACAATAGCAAAGACATGGAATCAACCTAAATGCCCATCAGTGATAGACTAGATAAAGAAAATGTGGTACATATACACCATGGAATACTATGCAGTCATAAAAAGAACAAGATCATGTCCCTTGCAGGAACACTGATGGAGCTGGAGGCTATTATCTTTAGCAAACTAATGCAGGAACAGAAAACCAAATATCACATGTACTCATTTACAAGTGAGAAGTCGGAGCTCCATGATGAGAACATGTGGACACATAGAGGGGTAGACACAACAGACAGTGGGGCCTACCAGAAGTTGGAGGAACAGAGAGAATCAGAAAAAAAAAAAAAAAAAAATGTGTACTAGGATTGATAGCTGGGTGACACAATAATCTGCACAACGAGCCCTCAGACACAAGTTTACCTATATACCACACCTGCATGTACACCTTTCAGCTAAAATGAAAGTTAAAACATTAAAAAAAGAAAAAAGAGAGCAAAAAAATAGATTATTTTCCAAAGAATGTTTGTCAGTAGAGTGTTGCCAAGATCTACGTGCAATATTGGAAATATTGCCCAACTGTTTTGAATCTGTTCTAGGTCTCTCTCGGTGGACTCCCTTCCTTGTTCTCCTCCCAGTTACCTGTGATGTTTGTTGTTAGTTGCCTGGGGGTGAGGACAGGGATTGTGATGAGGGAAGGGAATAGAAAAAAGAGTTATTGGAAATTTGTGTAAATTCCTTGCAGATTACAATAGACTGGATAAAGAAAATGTAGCACGTATACTCCATGGAATACTATGCAGCCATAAAAAAGAATGATTCATGTCCTTTGCAGGGACATGGGTGAAGCTGGAAATCATCATTCTCAGCAAATTAGCACAGGAACAGAAAACCAAACACCACATGTTCTCATTCATAAGTGGGAGTCAAACAGTGAGAACACATGGATACAGGGAGGGGAACATCACACACCGGGGCCTGTTGGGGCATGGGGGGCAAGGGAAGGGAGAGCATTAGGACAAATAGCTAATGCATGAGTGGCTTAAAACCTAGATGATGGGTTGATAGGTGCAGCAAACCACCATGGCACATGTATATCTGTGTGACAAACCTGCACATCCTGCCCATATATCCAAGAACCTAAAGTAAAATTTAAAAATAAAATAAAATAAAAAGAAGAAATCAGAGGGAAAAAAAAGAACAAAGTGCTCTCCTTGCAAAAAATAAATAAAAAATATTTTTATATAAAGTCTGTTTCTAAAATTGTGTATTCATACAAAAGAGCTGTCCAAACTATAGAAATGAACAAGTTTTTATGGTTCATTATAAAAACTCTAATTTGTAATTTGATTAGAGTGTACCAGGATATATCAATTATCTATTGCTGAAAGAACAAAACATAGAGACAAAAACCTCGGTGGCTTATAACATCAATCATCGTATCAGCTCATGAGTGTTGCTCAGTGATTTGGGCCCAGATAAATGGGGCAGCACTTGGCTAGTCTGCCTGGGGTCGCTCTTGAAGTTGCAGCCAGCTTCAAGAGCGTGAGTGGACTTGGGTTAGGTGAGTGAGTGGACTTGGGTTAGGTGGTTCACAGTGGTGTCTGTCACGTGCCCGGAGCTTGGTGCTGCCCATCCTCTGGCGTTCTCACTTGCCAAATGATCTCCTATCTTTAGGAGGCTAAGCAAGATTTCCTCATATCATGTTACTTACCATGTAGGTAGGTAACATACAGGCAGGCAGAATGGAAGATTTAAGTCTTTTTGAGGTCAAGGTTCAGCACTCCCAATGTAGCACTTCTTTTGTGTTCTATTGGTCAAAACAAGTCATGAGACCAGCATTAAAGCATGGGAATTAGACTCCATTCCTTGATGGGAGAAATCTTATTGCAAAAGCCTGCATATATGGGGCTGGAAGGAATCACTGTGGCAGTCTTTGAAAACAGTCTGCCGTAATCAGTGTTTGAGAATTATTTTTATATTCCACACACTTGGCCAGTTGTTCTGAACTCCCAAAACAGTCATTGAAAAACACAAGAAAAACTATTTTTTAAATAAACTTCATTTTTAAAGAAGTTTTTTTAAGCAACTTTTAATTTGGAGCCCAGCAAAACTGAGCAGAAATTACAGAGATTTCCCATATACTCTGTACTCCCTCTCTCAGACAGCCTCTCTCACTATCAACATACCCTCCCAGGGTGGAACAATCGAAGAACCTCCACCAACACATTATTATCACTCAAAGTCCATAGTTTACAATAGGGTGCATTCTTGATTTTGTACATCCTATGAGTTTAGACAAATAAAATGACATGGATCCACCACTATGGTACCTACAACACAGTTTCCCTGCCCTAAAAATCCTCAATGCTCCACCTATTCCCTCATTTTAAATAGTTTTAAAAAAGTATTTAAAATATATATGAATGACATCGTACAGTACTAATCTAACTGCAAAGAAAATGATCCATATTGTGCATCATTTTCCAGGTTTCTCAAAACTAAGAGATCAGAGAAACCTAGAGTGAAAATTATTTGTTTAAATATACTACAAGACACTCACCTACCCCCTCCCCACAAACACTTGTTATGAAAAAATAAACTTAAAGAATGCATTAAAAATGCTGAACCATGACCTTTCAGAAATATAAATTAGATGGTTTCTACCACATGAAAAGCTCTTAATGTTTATTAATCATGCAGAGTCTCCCTGGAATGCCTCCTGTAGTTCAACAATCTATCACAAGCTATCAGAGCTGAGAGCTTGCGTATTACAGTGCTGCAGATGTCGAGGTCAATTAAGGACATCCTCCCAGTATCCAGGGCCCACTGGCTGCATGGAACCCCCATACCACATTTTTCTTTTCTGAATCAGAAACTAAAAAGAATTATGCCACTTTGGTCTGTCCATCAAACCACCCAAGCAGTTTGTCTGGGCACAGATTGCTTTGTCAGGGAAAGGCTTTCTCATTTGGCATTTTAACAATAATTAATCACTTGCTCACCTTTGATGCATGCCAACTTTATATTCCCTATGAGATACTGCAAACCACACACACCGTGAATTATTTATACTTCCATGTGGAAGCTTATGCTAATACTTTGAAATTCCTAAATGGTAGCACTTAACGCAAAAATGTAGATCACTAGCCAGGTTTAGTTTTAAATCCAAGGAGAAAACCAACACGCAAACAGATGAAACTGACTCTGCCACAAAAGTCAAAACAAAAAGCAATCTCTCTCTCAGCGAAAATTTATTTGACAGTCTTAATGAAAGAACTGCACAGATTTTGATGGTGTTTTCTGCTATATTCTCTTCTTTGAGATTGCTTTTATTTGTATGAAACATTCATTTTACCCTTGTTTCTTTGTATGTTAATGTATTACTTTTGCCTGTCAAATATAAGCCTGTAATGACACAGAGTAGCCTTAAATCCTATAATTTCCAATTTCTGTGAGTTATGCTGTCGAGACTGGAAATTATTAGAAGACAATATGATAGCTTTTTAGATTAAAAACAAAATTTGCTAAAACAACCTTTCTGTCCTTAGTTACAACCTTTCTATCACCTTTGAAAAGCCAAAACGATGCATTGTAAATCCAATAAATAACAGAATAGGAAATATTAGAAACCAGGACTGATATATGTTTTATCAGTCAGAAGAAATTGTATTTATATGTTTTCTTTCTATATAAATGATCTAGCCTACACACATCTGTGAAACTGTACTCTGCAATGTCATTACACTGGACTTTTATTTTTATGAACCCTCTTTATTTCCTTCCACCACAAAATATTTGGTAATGCTTTTCCTCTTTCTGGAATATTCTCTTTCTTTTTTCCTTACCTAGTTAATAGTTTCTTTTTCTTCATATATCAAATTATTTTCCCCCAACCCTTCTAGTTTCTCTCACTATACACATGTCTCACTCATAACTTTTAAATGAATAACAATTATTCATTTATTTGTTATCTCATTTAATGAATGATAGTTTACCTATCTAGATCATAAATTGCTTTTTGCACAGTATCATATCCCTAGTACCAAAAATGTAATCAATTATTAATTGAATGAATAGATGAGTAGAATCACCCATCAATTCCTGTTTTTCTCTAGGTGTATTCTCCAGGTGAACCCTTGGCTTTCCCCAGCTATGCAGAGTTGGTTGTCCTTTATGGTCTGTGGATGTCGCTCACATCAGGCACCTCTCCCCTGTTTGCCTCACCTCTGGGAGAGGAATTAGAGTTAAGAAGGGGGCACTATGTTTGAACAACTCTGCTCTCTGAGTTTGTTGTATGTTTTATATTGTCATTTATTTCATGGTATCTTATATTTTATTGGGTTCCTGGGAATTTACATTATATAGTGACCTTGTACAAACCTGTTTGAATTCTACGCTATGGTAATGGCAGCTGATGATGCCTAGTCCATGTGGGATATAATGGCAGTCCAGACAAGATGCTCCTGCCTGCACAGTGCATGTGGCAGCTCCTGGTCCCATGAGAATGCATGCACTCTCATTTCACCAAATGGCAGACGTGCAGCTACTTCCACAAAGGTTCCCTCTCCCTGCTTTGCCATCTGAGGTAGCTACAGTCAACCTTTCTCTGTTTCTCTTCCTGTTAAGCACTGCTTAGGTGAGAAATATCAGGACCTTACCAAACTTAGGAAAAAAAGCAAATGACTCCCCTGCACTCAAATCACTCCAACAACTTTCCTAAAAGATACTTCTCTGGATGTCTCTGCTCAATGCTTTTGTATACTCAAGTTGATGATCAGCTAAGGGCCTCAAGAACAGGTTGGGCAGACCACCTTGTGAGGTTCACTTGTGACATGGGGAAGCATGTCATTGGGAAATATGGAAGAACCTGGTAACTCTTGTTTTGCTTAATGTCCTTTAGGACTTCTGCTGAAAGTGAGGTGTAAATCATTCCATGTAACCTCTTCTTAAACACACACATGTGTGTGCACGTACACAGACACACACACACACACACACACACACACGCATATACATCAATGTAGAATAAAAAATAAAAGATTTTCTCCTGGTTTTAAGCTTTAGAACAGTGTGGCAGCGTTATGTTTAAAAATCTAATCTTGAGAAGTACGTTGGAGGTATTCAAATTTTGCTCAATGCAAAAATAGGTACTTTTTCCCTGAATTTTGAATTTGAAGTGTCTTAAAATCCATTAAACACTTCCAGGAAAGGTATAGAAACTAAGGAGTATATGTAAAAAGAAATTTACAGCAGGGTTCTTAAAGTAAATAGCAGTACACGGAGAAGAAGTATATTCCATTGCTCCTAAATTTTTAAATAGCTTTAAATTCAACGTTTTATTTTCGACATACACTATCAAAGGAATAATAAATATTGGCTCAGTGTTTTAAGACGTAATAAGAATTTAAAGGAAGATGGAGCTCTAACTGCTTTTAAAAGTAAATGGAAAGTGAGAACCGCACCAGTCAATTGCCTGCTTTCTTGAAAGTGCATGTTAAATGATTACATTCATTAGCAATTTTGCTCCCAATGGACTTTAAGATGGTTTGTAAAAGTTACAATTTTGACAATATAATATTTTTACTATTTTTCTTATTAGGTCAGTGTGGGCACTGTGCATGAAGTAAAAAAAAAAATCTAGTATTTTAAAAAATAACTGCTGATTGTCTTTCTTGAGAAATGTCTATTCAGGTCCTTTGTTCAGTTTTTAACTGAGCTATTTATTTTTTTACTATTGAGTTATTTGAATTCATCATATTTTTGAATATTAAGTCTTTATTAGATGTATACTTTACAAATATTTTTCTTATGCCACAGGTTGTCTTGTTACTCTATGGATTGTTTATTTCCTGTATAGATCTTTTTATTTGATGTTATATCCAAAACATAGCCCAGATCAATGTCAAGAATGTTTTCTCCCTGTTTTCTTCTAGTACTTTTATGGTTCCAGGTCTTATGTTGAAGTCTTCAATCCGTTTTTAGTTGGTTTTCATATGTGGTGTGAGATAATGGTCCAAATTCATTCTTCCACATGTCTACGTCCAATTTTTCCAACATCATTCATTGCTCAGTCACTCATCCTCAGATAAATGCAAATCAAAAACAAAATGCCACATCTGTTAAAATAGTCAATAACAAAACAATAAAAGATTACAAAGGTTGGCAAGGATATGGAGAAAATGGAACCCTTGTATACTCTTGATGAGAATATAAATGAATACAGTCATTATAGAAAACAGTGGGAAGATTTCTCAAATTAAAATAAAACTATAATGTGATCCAGAAATTTTACTACTGGGTATACACACAAGGGAAATAAAATCAGTATATCAAAGCAATGTCTTCACTCCCATGTCCCTAGCAGCATTATTTACAAAAGCCAGGCTATGAAATCAACCTAAATGTCCATCAATGGATAAATGGTTCAAGAAAATGTGGTACGTTTACACAGTGGGATACTATTTCAGCCTTTAGAAATAGCAAAATTCTGTCATTTTGCAACAATGTGAATGAACTTGGAAGACATTAAGCAAAATATGGCAAACATAGAAAGGCAAATACTGTATGAGCTACTTAGATTTAGAATATGAAAAGGTGAACCCACAGAAGCAGAGAATGGTGGTTGGGGAGGGAAGGGATAGAGAAGCATTGGTCAAAGGATGTGAAATTTCAAGAAGATAGGATGAATGAGTTCAAGAGGTCTATTGTATAACATGGTGACTATAGTTAATAACAATATATTGTATACTTGAAAATTATACTTAAAAATATATTTATAAGTGTTTGCACCAAAAAGAAAATGATAAGTATGTGGGGTATTGTGTTAAGTTAATTGGCTTAACTTAGCCATTTCCCATGAGCAACTTAGAAGTAAAATTTATATTTTTCTCTTATGTCATCAATCTATGTATATTTCTGAGCTCTGTCAGAATTTGTGTCAGGATAAGAAAGAGATACATGCAGGTCAAAGAATCAAGTATCCATAGACTATATACATATACACACACACACACATATATATATACACACACATATATATATTTCTACCATATTTCCATGCTTGAGAGCTCATGTAACAAAAGACATAGTTTTCTAATTTTCTGTAATCATCAGCCTCTTATTTTTCATTGATTTTACAAATTTCTTAACTTGCTGAAAAGTGTCAGACAAACTATCTTCAAAGCCAAGTTTGCTGTTACAAGTAAGTGTGTTTGTATAGAATTAGTTTTTGGGGGGAGGGGAGAGGATAATCTTAGTTGTAATGATTATTGTGATGTGAGGGCTGAGTGACATCACCTCTCATTTTAGGAGAGGATGCAGTCTCCTAAGTTATGCTTCTAATGGTTTATAAAATGTTGGGACTTTTCCCCCTACAATGTGTTAGGATACCATAGGCTATTTATTACCATTCCATGTGAATGGTGTATGTCTGTGCTTCCATCCACGTTCACTGACAACCCCATCTGTCATAAAATATTAATTTAATTTTTCTAGTTATGTAGGTATGCCAAGGCCTGAGCTCTAAGTACAGGGAACGTCTGCAGAATGGCCTGGATGAGGTGCTGCTGACAGAAAGTCACGTGCAGGAGACTCTAGTGGAGCAAAAGGCATCACAGGACCTTAATCCCAGCTGGTGCCATCCTCTGTCCCTCCTACCACCATGCTTCCTAATATACAACACAATACACACACATAGCCGGAGCTCCTGAATTTCTTAGCACTGGCGAGGGTGTGATATTAAGTGTCAGGTTTCACTGGGGCTCACACACCACTTGTATCTGTTGATGTGCATGTCTGCAGTAAACAGAATACATGATTGCAATACAAATCCTCTCAAGTTCCAGGAAAACCAGAACTAAAAGGGTGCTCTGGGGAATCTGTAGGTCAAGGGCTGTGTTGGCCACAGCTGCAAAAGCAATTTTGAGAAACAGAGAACCCAGGATTGCTTGGAATTAGAAAAAATCAATGAACGTTTATTTCAGGTACATAAGTACAGTGTTTAAAGTAGTTCTGTTCATTAGAAGATTTAGTAACTTATGGATAGTTGAAAAATATTTGCTTGTTAGCTATGTGATCAGAAAACCATTTTTAAATCATATTTATTTCTGCACCATGCATTTAAAAACGGTATGTAAAATATAAGGAAATGCACGTTGGTGATTTATCACTGTACGTTTTTATAATTGTCAGATCTAAAAATAATTTTTAGAAAATTAAAATATTTTGATGACTTTGAGAACTTTAGAAAAGTAATTTATGTTTAAATATCATCCTTATTTCATCCAACAATAGAGTAGTCAACTAAGTTACACCAAGTCTTCCTAAATGTTGTGTATTTTAAAAAGTATAAATTATAAATAGAAATTATAGGAATAAAGAGACAAAAAAGACATTGCATAGATTCATCAAAATAATTGGGACTTTCAGTGTCAGAATTCAGAAAACTGTAATTCAATACATAACTTGGGAAAATAATAAGAATACATAAATATTATTTAAAGATAAAAGATTTAAAAAGCTAATGGGATTTGAAAACCATGATTAAAAACATTATCTTCCTCATTGTAGCTTAAATGTGGGAGTTGATATATTTTCTGTCTCGAATGCACCTCAAATTTAATCTATTCAAAACCAAAGACACCAATTTAAGCCAATAACTTCCAGAATTCTAATGTCAGGGGAATACCCACCATTCATTGAAGTTGCGTATACCAGAAAGCTAGTATTAACGTTACCAGAAAGGAGTCCCCATCCAGACCCTAAAAGAGTTCTTAGATCTCATTCAGGAAAGAATTTGGAGGGAGTCTATACAGTAACGTGAAAGCAAGTTTACTGGAGAGGTAAAGAAACCAAAGAAGGGCTACTTCACAGAGCAGTCCAGAGGGCTGCTTGTTGGTGATTTTTATGGTTATTTCTTGTTCATATGGTAAACAAGGGGTGAAATATTCATGAGTTCTCTGGGAAAGGGGTAGACAGTTCCCAAGAACTGAGGGTTCCTCCCCTTTTTAGACCATATAAGGTAAATTCCAGACATTGCCAAGGCTTTTGTAAACCTTCATGGCACTGGTGGGAGTGTCTTTTAGCAGCCGATGAGTGATAATTAGTGTATAATGAGCAATGAGGATGACCAGAAGTCTCTTTCTTCACCGTCTTGGTTTTGGTGGGCTTTGGCCAGCTTCTTTACCACATCCTGTTTCTCTGCAGGGTCTTTAAAACCTCTCCATCCTGTGACTAAGAATGCCTAACCTCCTAGGAAGGCACCCCAGCAAGTCCCATTCACATCTTCTCTAGCTGTTATTCAAGATAAAGTCACTCTGGCTCAAATGTCTTTGACATAAATATCTTAAAATTTCCTGTTTTAATTACCTTGCCACATCTTCTTTATACCCAAATTCCAATGACTTTCTTGTGTCGATATTTTTAAATTCCCCTTTTCCACCATCCCTTATAATTTCTCCATCTCCAAATTCTATTCATTTCACCTCAACATTTTTAAGATCTACCCTAGTTATCTACATCTTCTCCACTCATAGTCTAGTCCATGTTATAGTCATCTTGTGCCTTTTCATTAATGTGTTTTCACCTTGTCTCCCTTTCAAACAATTGATAGCCTTAAGCATTCCCTGAAAACATACACCAGACTGTGTCTCTCTGCAGCTTTTACCCAGTCAATAGATGCCTCATGCTTAGAGGATGAAAACATGAACTACAGGACCCGGTATACTTTCAATCTTAATTAACGCCTCATATTTATATAACCAATTTTTGATTTCTTTCCAACATACCAACCTTTCTCTCTCTCATACTCACCATGCTTCCTTCCAAGCTAAAATATCAAAGCCCCTCATATACACCAATCTCTTCAAAAACTCTGGGAGTGGGGGAGTAGGGATAGCCTTGTGTTCTCATGGCCATATGCATTTATATTTGCAACTGATATTTAAGCACAAATGGGTTAAGGTTATTATTTCATTTTCATTCCACTCCACTTATGTCATAAAGAATTAGACTGTCCAGAAGCATCTTTGAAATCTTGAGAAAGGGAATTTGAGTTGGTATTATGCCATTTGACTATAATTTGGAAATACATATAGAAACTTTTTAATAAAACAAGTGAGAAATTAGAATCTTCTAACTTGGAAGAATATGAAGATAATTTTTTCAACATTTTTAGATTTATGTACTATATTAATTAAAGGAAATTTATCTAAAAATTAATGATTTTTGAAGCACTTAAAAAAGGAGTAATTAATTGATTAATGCTATTCTGACATTAAGAGCACAATTTCTACAACAATGAAAATTCATTTAAAGTAATAAGTGAATTTCAGACATACATGATGAATAAGGTTGTACCATATGAAATATTGGAAAATATTTAAATTTCTTGCTGAATTACATAAAGTACTTATGTCAATGCAGACAACATAATACTCACCACAGGCCACCTAACACAGACATTGATGTATTGACGTCTTGATGACAAGCTGGTTAATCAGCATTATCAATGCTAGAAACATTTAGCACTAGTTACTACACAGGAAAACCTAAACTGACCTAGAATTAATCTGAAAGATATTTTGAAAAATATTTTTTTTTTTTTTTTTTTTTTTTTCTTTTTTATTGTTTATTATACTTTAAGTTCTAGGGTACATGTGCATAACGTTTATATCATGTATAACTCCCCAATGCAATCCCTCCCTCCTCCCCCCTCCCCATGATAGCCCCAGTGTTGATGTTCCCCTTCCCGAGTCCAAGTGATCTCATTGTTCAGTTCCCACCTATGAGTGAGAACATGCGGTGTTTGGTTTTCTCTTCTTGTGATAGTTTGCTAAGAAGATGGTTTCCAGCTGCATCCATGTCCCTACAAAGGACGCAAACTCATCCTTTTTGATGGCTGCATAGTATTCCATGGTGTATATGTGCCACATTTTCTTAATCCAGTCTGTCACAGATGGACATTTGGGTTGATCCAAGTCTTTGCTATTGTGAATAGTGCCGCAATAAACATACGGTGCATGTGTCTTTGTAGTAGAGTAATTTATAATCCTTGGGGTATACCCAGTAGTGGGATGGCTGGGTCATATGGTACATCTAGTTCTAGATCCTTGAGGAATCGCCATACTGTTTTCCATAATGGTTGAACTAGTTTACAATCCCACCAACAGTGTAAAAGTGTTCCTATTTCTCCACATCCTCTCCAACATCTATTGTTTCCTGACTTCTTAATGATTGCCATTCTAACTGGTGTGAGATGGTATCTCATTGTGGTTTTGATTTGCATTTCTCTGATGGCGAGTGATGACGAGCATTTTTTCTAAACACTTTGAGGCTGAAAGAAACCCTTGTAAATTATCATGTTAGAAACAAACTGTAAGCTGGCTGCGGTGGCTCACGCCTGTAAATCTCCACTTAGGGAGGCCTAGGAAGGTGATCAGCTGAGGTCGGGAGTTTGATACTAGCCTGGCAAATGTGGTGAAACTCCATCTCTACTAAAAATACAAAAATTAACCTGGTATGGTGGTGTATGCTTGCAATCCCAGCTATTCAGGAGGCTGAGGCAGGAGAATTACTTAAACCCAGGAGGCGGAGGTTGCAGTGAGCTGAGATTGTGCCATTGCACTCCATCCTGGGTGATAAGAGTGAAACTGTCTTAAAAAAAATATGATTCTCTATATCCAGAGTAAATACTGGGTTGGTTTTCTTTTATCTTTGTCGAAAATTGAATTATGGCATTGTAGCTACATGAAGAAGCGATCAAAAAGTACACAGTCACAAAGAAGTCACTCTGAAAAGCCTGTGTACTGTAGGATTCCAAATATATGACATTCTGGAAAAGGCAAAACTATGCAGATGCTAGAAATCTCAGTGGATGCCAGGGCATAGGAGAAAGAAGAATGAAAAGGTGGCCCACAGGAGAAGTTTATGGCAGTGAGACATACTGTATATGACAGTATAATGGAGGACACGTGTCATTATACTACTGTCAAAAGCCACAGAATATACAACACCAGGAGAGAACACTAATGTAGACTATTGGCTTTGGCTGATAATGATGTATCGATGTAGTTTCAACCATTATAACAAATGTGTCACTCTGGTGGGAGACATTGACGTCGGGGAGGCGGTGTCTGTGTAGGAGTTATGGGGGTAAATGAAAACTTTCTGATTTCTGTTCAAGTTTTCTGTGAATCAGAAACTAATCTAAAACATAGAATTTATTTTAAGAAAGTATGCAACTGCAAATGTGGGGAAAAAGTTGTATGGACAAATGTCAGGCAATTCATAAAAATGTTATGATATCCAATCTTGAGAAGATGGAGTAGACTCATTTCTCCCTGCTTTCTCCTGGCTAAGAACAGCCATAAATCCTGGAACTAATATAAGAAGAAGTCAAAGAAGTACTCTGAGGTGGAAAGAAAATGGACAATTTGTTATGGACTACAGTATTGAAAATACAATGGGGCAATAGGGCAACTTACTTTCCCCTAGAAAACATAATATGATCCAGGCCCAATGTAGCAACACAGGGTGACATAAGGAAGCTTGTTGCTTCCCTAGATTCAATGGAAGTCTCAAAAATAGCACCAGGCTGCCCTAGCCTTGAAGCACTAACAACAGGAATAGATCAGGGGCTCATCAACAGCATACAGCTCAGTGATGCACTCTCCACACCACACAAGATACTCCTCTCTCAAAAGGAAGGCATGGAGTATGGATGAGGATCCAACATCACCCATATTCCAGCCTGGGAAGTACTCTTCATTCTCCCAGTGTGGTGACTACCTTTCCCCATCTAGAAGTACCAGATGGCTCAACCTGCATAAACCACCCTCTAACCCCCAGTCACTACCAGCACTACCAGTGGGTATCACAGCAGAGTCAAATAAGCCAAACAGACAAATGGCACTACAGAGGACTTGACAATTACATTTTCACTGGAACCATGCCACATAGACCAGCACCTAGAAAGACTAAACCTGAAGAGAATAAGCATGTTAAAATAAAGATTTAATAAGATACAGAGTCTTCTAACATAATAACCAAAATGTCCAGGATACAATTGAAAATCACCTGTCATGGCCGGGCGTGGTGGCTCAAGCCTGTAATCCCAGCACTTTGGGAGGCCGGGATGGGCGGATCACGAGGTTAGGAGATCAAGACCATCCTGGCTAACACGGTGAAACCCTGCCTCTACTAAAAAATACAAAAAACTAGCCAGGCGAGGTGGTGGGCGCCTGTAGTCCCAGCTACTCGGGAGGTTGAGGCAGGAGAAAGTAAACCCGGGAGACGGAGCTTGCAGTGAGCTGAGATTCGGCCACTGCACTCCAGCCTGGGCGACAAAGCGAGACTCTGTCTCAAACAAAACAAAACAAAACAAAACAAAACAAAAAAAAATCACCTGTCACGCCCAGAAACCAATACAATCACAAGTTGAGTGAAAAAAAGAAAAGCAAGCAAATCATACCAATGTCAAGATGAATCAGACTTGAAAATATCTGGCAACAATTTTAAAGCTTTAAAGCGGTTATTGTAAATATGTTTTAATAAGCAGATACACATTTTTGAAACAAAAAATTGAAAAAATACTGCAAAAATATAAAAGTTATTAAAAATGGACATTCTTTTAAAAATTGGAGTTTACAATAACCAAAGTAAAAACTCAGATTTAATCATTAGTAGAGGTGAGATTATAGAAGTGGTGAACCTAATGACAGATCAATACAATTTACATAATCTCGACCAGGAAAAGAAAATAGTATGAAAAAAAGTAAACAAGGTTTCAGGAATCATAATAAATAATGCAATGTTTGTTTCATTTCAGCCTTGCAAGTTAAAGGGAAATAATATGAAGCTTAGAAAAAAGTTGAACAAATAATGGCTAAACATTTCTCAAATTTGGTGAAAGCAATGGGCCTACAATTACAAGAAGTTGAAGAGATTCCAAATAGGTTAGGTCTAAAGAAATCTATGCCAAGACATATCATAATTAAACTTCTGAAAACTAAAAAAATAATAATAGTAATATCGGCTGGGTGTGTTGGCACACACCTGTAATCTCAGCACTTTGGGAGGCCAAGGCAGGCGGATCACAAGGTCAGGAGACCCAGACCATTCTGGCTAACACAGTGAAACCCCATCTCTACTAAAAATACAAAAAATTAGCTGGGCATGGAGGTGGGCGCCTGTAGTCCCAGCTACTCGGGAGGCTGATGCAGAAGAATGGCATGAACCAGGGAGGCGGAGCTTGCAGTGAGCCGAGATCACGCCACTGCTCTCCAGCCTGGGCAACAGAGTGAGATTCCTCTCAAAAAAAAAAAAAAAAAGAATATCTTGAAAGTGGCCATAAAGTAAGGAAACATTACCTATAGCGCAATGTTAATTCAAATGCTAACAGATTCTATCTTTTCAGCGCTGAAAGGAAAGTACTGTCTATTACAAAACCAATTCTAGCTTAAGTATCCCTCTAGACTAAAGAGGAAATAAAGATATGCTCAGATGAAGAAAAACAAAAATAAACCTATCCTGAAATAAGAGCTAAAGGAAATTCTTCAAACAAAAAGAAGTGATAACATAAGTCACAGAACATTAGAATGTAGGAACGAACAATGGGAAACATAAAAACAAACAAAAAATCCATGTTTTATTATGTAGTAAAGCAGCAATAACCTTATCCTCTTATGCTAACATTTGCTAGCATAGTAGATATATAATTATGCATCATGTTCTTTAAAATGCTGAATATTCCATCACAATTAACATTATGTTGTTATAATGGCATGGAGGTAGTAGTTTCTTGGATGATTTCAGATTTTTTTTACAATAAAGGTATTCAATATGTTGGAAAGCCATCACAAAAAAATTACATAACATACTATATTTTTATTATTTTTGCTTTGTGAGTTCCCTGATGGATAATGAGGCTTTACTTTTGAATGAAAGACTACTCACACTTATTACATTTGTAAGACTTTTTCAATGACAGTCTGGTCAGTGACAACTGGTATTTTTGAAAGCATTCCTATATGAGGAGGTTCATAGGATTTCCAGCTTGAGCTTTATTGGAAGGATGTCCCACATTCCTTAGGCATATTTTGTAATGCATTTATTTGGTTTGCCTGCTGTGTGCGTGCTCGAATAAAAATGAGATATAATTTCCCCTGAACACACATCTACATTGGAACAGTCATGAGATTTCTAGCTTACCTTGTGCTCTCTGGCAGACAGGGAGGGTGCCTTCTTCATTTTGGTGGAAAAATAAATTCTGAAAAGCTCTTCTCTTTTTTTCCTCAAAGTCCTCTTACTCTAGCTATGGGATTTCCCTGTAGGATAAATTTTCTCATATTTTATTTTGAGGAGTGATTTCCTCATATTCATATACTCATCAACTGTCTTTCTTGGAGGATATATTACATAATTATATATGTACTAACAACTAATAAATGTTTCTCAAAATATTTTTTCTATTTTTTTTTTTATTTTTGAGATAGTCTTGCTCTGTTGCCCAGGCTGGAGTGCAGTGGTGTGATCTTGGTTCACTGCAACCTCTGCCTCCTGGATTCAAGAGATTCTCCTTCCTCAGCCTCTCTAGTAGCTGGGATTACAGGCACATACCACTAGGCCTGGCTAATTTTTGTATTTTTAGTAGAGACACGGTTTCGCCACTTTGGCCAGGCTAGTCTCAAACTCCTGACCTTAGGTGATCCACCTGCCTCAGCCTCCCAAAGTGCTGGGATTATAGGCATGAGTCACTATGTGAGGCTTCAAAATATTTTTCATTGTATCCATTGTGAATGTAAATTTGACTTTTATCTACAGAATCAAGGTTCAGGCATCCTTGACAGTTTCCAGTTCTCTGCCTCCTCCCAGTTCCTCAGTGTGGTGCTTGCCTTATACAACCACCTCCTGGTGACCACCTCCCTATGGGACAGCTTGATACAGCCTGCGTGACTCACTCGTGACCCTCATACCTTGTGCGGGCTGCCCGAGAATGCCACAAAAATCGCCTCTCAGACACAGTGTAACTCCAAGGAATGCATGCCCGTGGGTTCTAAACTACCAGTTAGAACTTCCCATGAAAAATCAGGTGTGAGATAGCACCCTGCACCCACAAAAAAGTTTTAGCCTACAGATGCATCCCTCTCTCTTGCTCTCCACCCACTGATTAAGCATGCAGGTTCTAGATGGTTTCCCACTTTCTATCAGCCTTAGGAGGCTCCCTCTTCTCTTGAAGGCCTGCAAATAATGCTGCTTCTGTCATTTAATCTATTTTGTTGAGCTGCCTCCTGTGTCTCATATGACTGATGCAGCCAAGCTAACCCCTTTCTTTGTCAGCATTCTTCTAGAGAGTGGCAGGAATAAACCGGCACAGATAAGGTAACAGACCCAAGGGCTTCTGCCACTAGAAACAAGTTTTTTAAAAGAGAAACACATGGTCACATGTCAGACACTTAGGCATCTGGCTGTCTGCCAGAATAAAAATTATCCCATGTAAGGCACATTCTAAACACATGTAAGGCACATTCTAAACACCTGTAACCAATGCCCTGGAGCCCTATCAGGGCTAGAGTTCATAGTCACTCTCTCGAAAGAGATCTTAAGACCACAGTAGGAAAAATCAAAACAAAACACTCTCTCTCGCTCTCTCTCTCTGAATTATGTGATTTTGAAGACTAAGAAGTCCCAGATCTGTAGTGGGAAAGCCAGAGACCCAGGAGAGCTGATGATACAGCTGTAGTCCAAATCCAGAGGTCTGAGGACCAGAAGAGCTCATTGGCAGCCTGAGTCCAAATCTTAAAGCAAAAGAAGATTCATGTACCAGATTGAAGATAGAAAGGCAGAAAGAAAAATTCTTTCTTACTCAGACTTTTATTTTATTTAGACCTTCAACAAGTTGGATGAGGTCTGAATACACTGAGGAGGGCATTCTGCTTGACTCAGTATACCTATTCAACTGTTCATCTCACCCAGAAACACCATCACAGACACACCCCAAAATGATGGTTAACTAAATATCTGGGCACCCTATGGCCTAATCAAGTAGACCCATAAAAGTAACACACTATAGTGTCTTATTATATAGACTTTTTATAACTAATATCACTAGAGCAATTTGTTCCCAAATATAGTATTCCTCTTCTTGACCACTGTTTTTATGCATGATGAATGCAACTGATTTAGAAATCTTATTCAGGTGTAATTTGAACTTCTCTAAATGCGCCTTATGTCTCTAATCTTCTAGGTAACTCTGCCTAGAAAAAGAACCTTTTCTCCAGGGCTCTTCTCTAAATTCCAACTGCAGAATCTCATCAGGCTTGACTATGTGCCACACCAGAGTTCTCGTTGCCATCATTTCCCAACATCACATATCTGAATAGAGTCTTCTGAGCCAACCCTAGCTGCTATCATAGTACCTTGGAGAATTTCATAGACACCCTTAACTAACAAATCACAGTCCTGTTCATCCTGAGGCCTGGCTTGAGATCGCAAGCATGATCAGTCTTTCTTTAGGCTCTTTTTCTGAAAAAGGGAGAAATTGAGAAAAGAAAAGAAAAGAAAAATCAGACCCTGGCTATGCTTACCACAAGCTATAACTCCCTCTATTTGATATTTAACTGATGGGTTTTTACAATGTTAAAATTGCCATTCAAAATGATCCTTCAGAGATAAATTTCCTAGTCAACGTATATGCATTTTACCAACTGCTCCAGTGTTGTAAGTATCCCGCTTTCAGAATATGTCTAACTATTCCTCAAATCCTGAAAAAAACACATTAGTGTAAGTGTTCTAAAATGGTTTTCAAAGTATGCAGAAAACAAAACTCATTTGGTCATTGAATTTCAAAATAGTGCGATAAAAATCCAACATTAGCCTCTAATCAGAAACATTTTTCTTTAATTCCCTGATTTATGTTAATGAGTATTAAACAAAGTATTCAAGGTATTTTTGTGCTCTTGAATAGACTCTGTTTATACTTAGCCATCAACACAGTTTTGGAGAGAAAAGGTAAAACAAATGTTTATTTGATTCATATGATATTTAAACCATTTATTTCAGTTTTGAGTAAACACATAATTTTTAAGTACACATTAATGTAAACCAATTGATTTGATGAAATTGTTTTCAGCCTGATTGCCTAGTTACTAGAATTAATTGACAGGTGTAGAATGTGCAATTAATTTTAGATAAACATTACTGAAATATGTAGTTTTAAATATAATTTGGCTATGTAAATATAGCATGCAAGAATTTATATTGATAATACATTTTCTTATCTTGCCTCATGTAATATGATTGAAACACAAATTTAAAAGTTTTGGCCAGCTGTTGTGGCTCACATCTATAATCTGCACTTTGGTAGGCCAAGCGGGGAGAATTGCTTAAAGTCAGGAGTTAGAGACCAGCCTGGGTAATATAGGAAGACTTTGTCTCTACAAAATAAAAAATAAACAAAATTAGCTGGATGTGGTGGTGCATGCTTGTAGTCCATCCCAACTACTCGGGACACTGAGTTGGGAGGATTGCTTGTGCCTGGGAGGTTGAGACTGCAGTGAGCTGGGGTCGTTCCATTGCATTCCAGCTTGGGTGACCCAGGGAGACCCTGTCTCAAAAAAAAAAAAAAAAAAAATACAGTTAGCTTAATTTTGTCATAGCAAAATTTTTCAAAATTATTCCATTGATAAATTTGTCTCAACTTTTTTAGAATTAACAAGAATTTGTATTGTCATTTGGCATGTAATACAACAAGCAGCATTAAAATCATACCAGTTTTTAAATTATCAATAGTAAACGAGATGCTATTTCTTCCTGAGAATATTAAATACTTAACTCACGAAATCTGGAGAAAGAGCTTGTAATTTAATTCCAGCCTTAATTAATAAAAATCTATACTTTTCCATAATTTTAACCAAATTGCTAAGCATGTTATAGAGGGGCATTTTGAAGCTGCTCCTGAGTCTGAAAAATTGAGCTTATCCCTGAGAGTTAAAGTGTGATGTGAGCAAATTGAGGACACAGTCAAAAATGCTCAAAATTGGATTAAAATGGTAGAAAAAAATTCCAAGTCAACCATATGAGGAAAGGATGTGTCAGTCATATAAAATATAAGAAAAAGGAGCGACAAGGGGTGAGTCCAGTCAATGTGAATTTGCAGTTAAAAAAAAAAAAACCTATATTTCTGTTGTGTATGTAGACATATCCCAATCGAACATCCCATCTCCCCACGCCATCAAGCCTGCTACACTCACAGTTTCCTCCATCTTTCCAGTTGCTCAGGCCAACAGCTTGGAGCCTATCTGACTTATTACTTTCTCTGATCCTCTACATCCAATTTCTTTGTGTACCCAAACTATGATAATGAATCTGGAATCTCTCTTAAAGTTGCCTTTTTTTTTTTTTTTCATTTTACAAATTTAATTTAGTCATTGCACTGGAAAATACAGCATTCATTCTTGACTAATAAAACTTAATATTTTTAGAATTTCGAAATGAAAACACTTAGAATTTCAGAACAGCTTATCTCCCTTAACATCCCATCACCTTTTGTTTCATTGGCATCTTCAGCTTAATTATTCATATATTTAAATCCTCAAATAAGCCATCACTATTATGACTCTGTAGAAAAAAGAATATGTATGTTTTCTCGCAATTTACTGTCCATATTAATCTACATTCCTTTTATATTTCTACTTTTTTCATTTGTAATTACCTTTTCCTTTTCCCCTTAAAGACCTTTGCGTATTTATTTCGTGCATCAGTGGTGATGACAAAGACTTGTTATTTTAATTTCTAAAACCATCTTTGTTTCCTGTTTTGGTGGATAATTTCATTAAATATAAAAGAAGTAAATTAATTTCAGCATTTTAAAGATGGCATTTATTTTTTTTTCTGAATTCCATTACTTCTGTTACAAATGTTTCTTTTTCTCTGGCTGCTTTTATCATTTTTTCTTGGTCTTTAGTTTTACAGCATTTCAACTGTGATTTGCTTATATATGGTTTTCATTTAATTTATTTTTCTTTGCTCCCTTCTGATGGGCTGATGTCTTTTCCCAGCCTTGAAAACCTCTCAGCTATGCTTTCCCTCTCACCTTTTTGGGCATTCATTACACAATTTAGATGCTTCTACTCCAGGCAACATGTGTCTTATTGTCTTTCCTGAATTTTCCCTTCTTCATTTCCTTTGTGTTTTTGTTTTGAAAGATAATTTTATGTTTCTTCTAATATTTAAGTTTGCATTTTGATCTGTGTGTTTGTTCTGGCTATTAAAGCAACCAATAATTTCTTTCTTCTTCTTCTTTTTTTTTTTTTTTTGATGCAGAGTCTCGCTCTGTTGCCCAGGCTAGAGTGCAGCGGTGTGATCTCGGCTCCCTGCAATCTCTGCCTTCTGGGTTCACGCCATTCTCCTGCCTCAGCCTCCCAAGTAGCTGGGACTACAGATGCCTGCCACAACGCCCGGCTACTTTTTTGTAATTTTAGTAGAGATGAGGTTTCACCATGTTAACCAGGATGGTCTGATCTCCTGACCTAGTGATCCGTCTGCTCGGCCTCCCAAAGTGCTGAGATTACAGGCGTGAGCCAACGCGCCTAGCCAGTAATTTCGTAATTATGGAGATTGTAAACTTAAATGCTTTAATTTCGATTCAATTCTTTTTTATAAATTACAATTATTTGAGAAAGTTCTCCATCCTTTAATCTTTTCTGTTCTCTTTTCTCTAATTTTTGAATATATCAACCATGGTTGTTTTAAAGCCTTTGTGTGCTTATTCTAACGTTTGTGTTAACTATCATCTCTTTCTATGTATTTTTTCACTTCATTTGGAGGACCCTGTCTTGTTCTTTATTATACCAGTAGATTTACAGCGTTGCAAAAGGCAGAAAAATATGGTCAAAGTGAAAAGAGGCTCCATGTGGGATTATTTTTCTATGGAGAATTCATCTTAACAGGTTAAGGTTCTTGATTACAAAACTCCTCTGAGACTAAACTTAATCCCATCAGGTTTGCCATTTTGTTAGGCTTAGTCTACCTCCTGTTTGGCTCTGTTTCATAAAATTATACTCATACTCTTGTGTGGTAGGCTCAAAATTTTATGTATTTATTAGACTTTCTGTTTAGTAGATTTCTGAATCCTTATCAACTTAAAATTTTACAGAATTCAGCTTGACTTTTCATAGTTTTTTGGATTGCTATTATTTTTAGTATTGATGTTATTATTACTTTTTATTATTTTGGCATCTGAATCTTCAGAGAATGTAAAGGTGACATCAGCTATGAATTAAGGCCATACATGTCTCAAATTTCTGTCTTGCATACTTTCCTGCTATAGCAGAATACCAAAGATTGGATAGTTTTCAAACAATAACAGTTTATTTGGCTCATGGTTCTGGAGGCTGGAAGTCCAACAGCATGGTACTACCACCTGGCAAGGGCCTTCACACTGCATCATCTACTCTGTGCTGGGAGGTGGAAGGTGGAAGGAAAAGTGAGCACACATAACAGAAATGGCAAATTGGGCCAAACTCATTCTCCTCACCAGGAACCCACTCGTGCTCTAACCCACTCCCATGATAACAGCATTAATTCGTTTATGAGAGCATCGTAATTATGACCCAATCTCCTCTTAAAGGTCCCACCTCTTAATGCTGTAGCAGTAGAAATTCAATTTTAACATATGATTAGGAGTGGAAATGCAAACTCTAACAGTTAATTTCTTTTATGACTATTGAGAATAATGATAAAATGTAGGACACAAATTTAAATAATGAAAACAAGGTAAACAGTTATGATACTTATGTGAAAATAAATACAAAGCTATTAAATGGTATTGTGTAGCTATATTTCTGGGAATACAATGTAGTACATGATATAGTTTGAATATTTGTCCCTTTCAAATCTCATGGCAAAATGTGATTCCCCAATGTTGAAAGTGGGGTCGAGAGGGAGGTGTTTAGGTAATGAGGGTAGGTTTCTCACGAGAGGCTTGATGACCTACCCAGAGTAATTAGTGAATTTTCTATTAGTTACTATGAGATCTGATTGTAAGAAAAAAGAGTGTGGCAACCCCTACCCCTTGCTTCCTCTTTTGCCAGAGGACATGCCTGCTTTCACTTTACCTTCTGCCATGAGTAAAAGCTTCCTGAGGTCTCATGAGAAGCTGAACAGACACTGATGCCATGCAGAATCATGAGCCAAAATAAACCTCTTTTATTTATAAATTACCCAGTCTCAGGTATTTATTTATAGCAACACAGAATGGACGAATAAAAACATATCTCTAAAAGCAGCCATGTTGGTATCAAAACACCAAATATTCTGAATAAAAATTAAACGGTTATTTTAATGTACAACCCTTAAAAAGAAAAATAATACTCAGAGGCAAACAATTTTAAGAATTAATAATCCTAAAATCTTAACAAATTCAAAATTGGAAAGGTGCTCCCACTGCTACTACATAATTCTGCTGAAATAATTTTTGTTTCTAAGTCGACATAAATGTTAATTAACAAAAAGAAATTGCAGAATCAGAAAGCAAAGCATTTTAAGCACTGAAATTGCCAGATAAATACTATAACAAGAATATGTTATACCAAAAGTAAAATGTAGAAGATTATGACAGATATTGTTAAAAGAAGAGACTATCAACCTATGTGAAGTTTTAGGAATACAACAATATAGAGTGACTAGAAATAAATTCTAGCCAATTTTAACTATAGGTAAACATAGTTGAAATTAGAAATTTTAAAATTTGATTAAATTGTTTATTAATCTAGCAGAAAAAATAGTATTTGGGCAGATAGGTCTAAAGAAATTTTTTTAAATCCCCATATAATATCAATAGAAAATTACTGTAATCTTAAATTTTACACCTACAAAAATTATCCTTCAAGTAACTGGGACAAATAAGTGTACTTTGGAATCAGAAAAAAATCATTAATAAATGAATCTATATCTAATTTTTCTTTAGTAGTAGACTTTTAAATGTTGTACTTCAGAAAGAAGAAAAACATTCTAAAGTAAAAGTCCTGAGTTAATTAAATTACATCGATAGAGACTATCATGGTAGCATGTGCCTGTAATGCCAGGTAATGAGGAGGCTAAGACAGGAGGATTGCTTGAACCTAGGAGTTCAAGACCAGCTGGGAAACACAGCAGGACCCCGTCTCAAATACACACACACACACACCACACACACACACAGATATGTATATATAAATACACAAACACACATACATACATGTATATATACTGCATAAAATAATATCAATAATCAGCAGTAATGAGAGATTGAAAGGCTAATTCTTGTTTTATAAGAAAAAATCAATTTAGAAAGTATAATAAATCATCAAAAGCAGAATGAATAAAAGATAATTTTAATAGAACTGTATGCACAAAAAATGTTTTCAAAAGGAAATAATATTTGTGCACTATTAAGCTGTTTAATTGTCAGTAAGAAGATGCTTCAGAAGTGCTTTTTGTGGTTGCTATAATTAATATTTTAGTGAGCTTGGTAGTCCTTGTCAGTTAGAGCTATTTCAGGAAAGTAGTAGAAATACAAACCATGGGAGAGTATATTTCCGTAGGTGAAAGAATGAGCATGGAAATAGAATTGTGGACACAGTCAACATTGACTAGACTTCAAGTTTAAAGGAGGTAGTAGGAATCAATTATGAAGGATAAGTTTGTTTGTTTGTTTGTTTTGTTTGTTTGTTTTAGGAAGTTGAGTTGATTAATTTAGTAGGCTGAGGGATTTATATATACTACAAACCTTATGAGAAAGACAGATTTAAATCTATGTTTTGAGGTGATTTTGTTTTGCCCTAATTAAGCAGCAGGTAGTTATCACGGACTCGTATAGACTGAATGTTTATATCCTCCCCAAATTCACTTGTTGGAACTAAATCCCCAATGCAATGGCCCTGGAGGTGGGAATTTTGAGAGGTGATTAGGTTATGAGGTTGAAGCAGTTGTGGGATTAGTGTACTTATCAAGGAGGCCCCAGAGAACTTCTTTGCCCTTTGAGCCATTTGAGAACACAGTGAGAAGATGGCCATCTATGAACCAGGAAGTGGTCTTTCAGCAAACACTAAAGCTGCTGACTCCTTGCCTTGGACTTCCTAGTCTCCAGAACTGTGAGAAATACATTTCTTCTGTCTATAAATCACCTGGTCTGTGGTATTCTGTCATAGCAGCTCAGATGGACGAAGACATGAACAGATTACATAATTCCACAGTTTATATTTTTTAAAGAATAATAGCAATACAATAAATGATTTTTAAAAACCCAACAGTCATAGACTAGCTATAAAAAGAATGAATAAAAGCTAATGAATGCCAAAATTGCTTCTTAATTGCTTAAGATAATTATCAATAGCTTTCTCATTTTCCATGTGCCACTACTGGTATAGTATACCAGTAATCAACTCCATTTGAAGTAGATTAATATATAATTTTTCTCATGTTATAAATGACTCCATAATTTGAATTTAGTAACTCAGGGTCATGAGAAGCTATGCTGGAAATATTTCTAATAAATACCTTCTAGGAGCCATGGTTCCTATATTTATTGACATTGACATGTACATTTGTGGTGACTCCAGACTTCTTTAGGGCTTAAATTGGGCAAGCATATTAGAGAGGAGAAATCAGACTTGTCTTGCCGTTATATTTTCAGAGCCAGCAGATTAGTTTTACTTAGAGTGTGTGTTTCTTTCCATTGACTGGGAAGGATTCTGATGGAAATCATGGCATCCAGGTTGAAGTCATAAGAACCCTTCAGAGCCATCTATTGAGTCACCAGTGATAAAGCGCTCTCTTTTCAGTCATATTTTTAATTTCTTGTTAAAGAACAAACTTTTAGGATGGATAAACATTAAACATGAAATTCATTTGCCACCCATGTTAATGTATGGTCTCTGATGCTCTGATTTACCGCAATTCTATCACATATATTTGTTAACAAAGCATCAAGCCATGTATTAAAGATATGAGAAAAAAACTATGTGTCTCATTCTAAAGGAGATAATGATTAGTTGTTATAATAATACAAACTTCTGTAATGCTTATTATGTGATATAAAATTATTTATATTTCATCTACAATATGCCTGAAAACCCAGCATCACAGGTGCTACTATCCACATAATTCTGTTAGGAGATATAAATCTTCATAAGTTGAAAGTATTGCCTAAAGTCTTACCCATAGTAAAATAATAAAATTGAAATTAAACTCCTTTGTTATATTTCAAATTTTATGTCTTTCAATTATTGTGTGTGGCTTTGGTGGCAATAACATTTTATAAGTTTTGTGTTGTTGATATTTCTTGTTTTTTTTTTTTTTTATAAGAGGTATAGTGAGGTTCACTAGAGTCTTTGTACTTTTTAAATACATGGAAGTAAAAATTCCACCTGGCAAATAACCAAAAGTCCTACTTTTCCTGTTTGCTCATCACATAATTTTTTCAGTAATCTTTTGTTTGTTTGCTTTTATTTTCAAACATTTTTTACAGATAGGGCCTCAGTAGGTTACCCAGGTTGGACTCAAACTCCTGGGTTCATCTTCCCACCTCACCCTCCCAAGTACTGGGACCACAGGCATGGAGAACTGTGTCCAAACTCATCATGTACCTTTGAGCAAGCCAAGTGTTTGAGCCATTTTGCCTGAACTATGAAAATCAAACACATCTGCATTACCTATCTCACATAGACACTGCATGACTTACGTTGCAAATAATGTAAAATACTTAGTCTAATCAATGTGACACTGTGTACTCACCAATTTGGTTACTTTAACGCTTGGGAAAATCAGTTAACACTACTGATGATTTGAAGAGCATATTTTAAAAAGCTTCCTTAGAGGGGGCTAAAACAGGAATTTCCACTATCGGTATCGGGATCTCTCAAGAAATTTCACTAGTTTGTATAATGAAAAAAACATGGATTTTTATGAGGAAATTTAGCAATGTGTTCGTTAAAATGGTGAGTAGACAGATTTTATTTTCTTTCTTTCTTTCTTTCTTTCTTTTTGAGACAGTCTTGCTCTGTCACCCAGGCTGAAGCACAGTGGCATGATCTCGGCTCACTGCAACCTCCACCTCCTGGGTTCAAGCAATTCTCCTGCCTCAGCCTCCCGAGTAAGTGGGATTACAGCTGTTTACAACCATGTCCATGTAATTTTTTGTATTTTTTTTAGTAGAGGTGGGATTTCACCATGCTGGCCAGGCTGATTTTGAACTCCTGACTTCATGATCCGCCCGCATTGACCTCCCAAAGTGTTGGGATTACAGGCGTGAGCCAGTGCATCCAGCCTGACAGATTTTCACTGGTAAAATTAAGCCTAATCAAGCCATGGGTTGGTGATTATGGTTTAGAAACATGCTCACTCTTCTCAAACAGGATAATAGTCCACTATAACCTCTCTCATGCATCCCTTATGGATAAATGTCCACAGCTTGGTCCCTGGTCAGCTCTGCATCCAGCCATTGGCTAAGAAGAATATCTGATTGTGTGATTCATGGAGAATGAGTGTCATTGTGTAAATACTTGAAAGGACAGGAGGCTGGTAAGTCATTGAGCTATGAAACAGGTGCATGGATTAGTTCCTGTTAACAGAACATTTGTTTAATAAATTTCTTTTGCTGTAGCCTCTTTAATTAACTCTTATATCTCAAGTGACTTTGATAATCATCATTATTGGCCAAAAAATATTTATGATACACTGTTAGGTATATACAAACATAATTGAAAATAGATACTCAAATACATGCACACACATATTCGAAGCAGCAATATTAACAACAGCCAAAAGGTGGAAACAATTGAGATGCCTATTGATGGATGAATTAATAACCTATTATGCCATATACATACAATGGGAAATTATTCACCCATAAAAAAGGATAAAGTACTGATAATGGAACACCTGCATGAACCTTGAAAGCATCATGCTAAGTTGAAAAAGATGCAAAAAATGATGTATTTTATGATTCTATCAATATAGAATATGCAGAGAACGTAAATCCAGGGGCTGGAGGAAGGTGGGGGAGAAAAGGAATAACTGTTTATAAGACACAGGGCTTCCTTATAGGGTGGTAAACTATTTTGTACTTAGAATTGGTGGTTGCAAAATATTGTAAGTGTACTAAATGCAAATGAATTTTCACTTCAAAATGGTTATTTTCGTGTTATGTGAATTTTACTTTAATTAATATATAAGCATATATTTTATATATTTTATATATACTATATATTATGTATAGATCATATATTATGTATAAATATATGTTATATATTATATGTATGTGTGTAAATATATAATATATATTTAACATATATATTTTAAATATATATTTATACATAATATATGATATATACATAAATATATACACATAAATATATATATTTGAAATATATATTTGAAAGCATATATATAGTATGCATATATATATGCTTTTTTGCCCTAATTGGTTTAGAGCAGCTTACAGCAGCTCAAGCCACATAATGCGTATTAAAATGCTTTCTAAGTATTAAAATATTCTGAAATTCAAAGTGTCTTTTTCTTGCAGGGGAACCTTGATATTTTCAAATTCACAAATCTTTGAACTACTTTTGAATAATCCCTGCACATTCTGATTTACAACAACGTATAATGCAAATAAAAATAACTACTCAAGAACTTGTGAGAATACATGTGCCTTGGGTGGCTTGTGCGCTAGTCACTTAATTAGCTGGTTGCCTAGTATCCTTCAATTAGTGGTAGTACAGTAGTTGAGGACTGCAGAATACCTCTGGTTATTCCCAATTAAGGTGGCAAAGAACTACTCATGATTAGCATTGTTGCAGATGCAGTTATCACAAATGTCTCCTTGAATCCCATGCGACCTATTCTGTATGGGAAATACAGAGAGGAAATAAACAAAGGAGCTACTTTGTTCAACATTTCCGAGGTAGTAATCACCAGTTCAAGCTATGCATTTTACACTGTATAACAAACTCATTCAGTAGCTATTTCATTGTCCTTTCACAGAAGTGGACACAGAAACACAAAGAGGTTAAGTAGTATGTCTGTGCTCCCTTTCTTAGTCAGTCATAGATCCATCCGTCAAATTCTGGAGGGCTAGCTCTATGAATTGTAGTTACACATTGCTTCTCACATCAAGATCTTCAGGAGTGATGAGATAACACTCCTTGTGAACCAAGGTGTGTTAATACTCAATGCAGCACAGGTATCCAAGACTTGAGGATAACCAGTTTAGTGAGAAAACTTTGCTGTTTCTTAGGTCATGTGGCATTTTGAATGTCTGCTTTCTGTGACCACTGGAGAGAAAAGTAAATATGTGAAGATAATCAGAGAACTTGTGTTTAGCATCTAATGAGCAGTGAACAACAAGCAAATGCATAAAGAGGAAAATGTTTAGACTCTTTAAGAATATAGGACAAACCCTTGGCAAACAAAAGGTCCAGCCCTGCCAGGATGTCAAGAAGCAGAAAATGGGCCATTCCAGGGAGACTGGTGAGTCTGAGATCATATCCCAGGACCACCTGCCCATTGTGGGACCTAGGTTAGCTTGAGTCAAAAGCAGTATGCAGCCGTCAGGTTACTGTGAAGATTAAATGAGATGATACATAAAAGGTGCTCAATAAATGAATAATAATTTAAATTGTGTTTGATAAATAGCTATGGTGATAATGAAGATGGTTTTTATATAGTTTGACTGTTGTGTAGGCATCTGCAGTTTCCTGCAACTGCAAAATGCCAGTGCACTCATTACATACCAAAATCCACCCAGAATGCAAAAAGCAAATGGGATGGCCATATTATGGATTGAGAGGGATTTAGTGTAGGTCAGTAGAACTTGAAAAGAAAGGAGAGTTTTAGATATAATTTCTTCATAACTCCTTCTCCCGGTTTTGAGCACTTTCTCCTCCGAAACAGAAAGTATTCTCCTTCTGCATTTGAATCACTCCCATGATTAATGAATCACTCCAGTGGAGTCAAATGTCCTCAGTTCAATTACCTTTCTCAAGGACACACAGGTCAATTGCTTCTCCTTCTCCATAAATACTAAAGTCAAACGAAGACCATTTCTTGGAATTTAACTCGAAATATCTTCAGCAAGATGAAGAGTTTCACATAGGGCCTATGACTAATGACAACAATCCATTCCGAGCTCATTACACAAACCCGCATACAGAACATCTATCCTTTCTGAAAAGAACAATGAAGTGCTTCAGGAGAGGGGTCCCTGAAGAGCTGTGCATAAACACGTGGAGATTTACAGTGAAGTCAGAGAAGAAATGGAAAAGGCCTTTGCCCTTTCTCTGTCTTTGTTGATGGTTTCTCATAATATAAAATACTCCTTTAGCAAAGGCTAATTGCAAGCCCTGTTCTCCAGAAACAGTGTGATTGATTGATTTGGATTGTTATAGAAAACAATGGTACAGAGAGAGCTGGAATGCTTCTTTTGTTTTCTAATGGATTTCTCATCTAGATTCACAGCAAGCCCTGAACTGAAGACATGATGTGCAGCGTGCTCAACTGTAATTGTGAGTATTTGTAACACAACACAGACTTGCTTCATAACCAGTTTTCTGTTCTTTCTTGACAGACTGCATCAAGTATTCTCAGTTTGGAATTTTGGAAAACAGTGACATGAGTTACTCAAATCTGTTAACAGCACCGCAGGCCAGTTGTGCTCTCCTGTGATCGCTTTGAGCCTTTCTTTTTTTTCTTGGATTAGTAATGGAAGCCATTAAAGCAGGGAGGCAAAATTATTCAAAGAGGTGCAGGAGAAATAACGTGTTCTTTCATCACAGGGATTTAATGCTTTTATTATGCATTTTTCGCTTCTCATCCCACAGAGTATATTATACTTGGAGAGACATGGTTTTCGGTTTTTAAAAAATACCATGCAGTATGTTTCCACTGTTGACTTTGGTTTGTATTTATGTTTATAAATTGTAGCCAAAAAGGGAAGCTGGGTTTTATTCGTGGCTTCACTATGCTTTTAATTTTGTCAGTGCCTTTTTGCATATTAGTGCATTTCATACAAATCCACAAAATAGATTGCATTAGTTCATATTCAGATTATAGAGGTATCTCTGAATGAAATTTGTAACTGGGAAAGCACTTCACAAATATTATTTTTAATATGTTCACTTTCTTAGAAGAAATAGAAACGGAATGCTGGGTAGAAAACATTTGATGTTTTACACTCAACATTGATGATGTCATCTATTTACCAAAACCCTGAAGGATCTGTCTGTGGTGGCTGCTGCCCTGCAGATCCCTGCTTGGGGACCTGCCCGGCCTCTGCAGCTCAGCTCAACTTTCTGGTCTTGACCCCTGGTGAAGTCACTGATTTGGTCACAGTGCATGCCTATCCAAATCCCTATAACCATCGCTCTTCACCTCCAATGTATTGATCTTCTTGGCTAGTTTACTTTATATTTTTCTTCTCTCATTGCTTTTACCATTTTCTGTCAAAAGTGAAGCAAGGCGTCCATGTCTATTGAATTAAAAATGAACTAGGGTCTCTACGGAGAAAAAAAAAAAGCCAATAAAAAGCAAAGCTAATTTTGAAAATAAGCAAACAAAAAAGTCCTATTTATCAGTTCTTGGTTAAAATCATGCATCTAGTAACAAATTCAAAAATGAATGGTGACTGCCAAGTCCATTGACACATCTGCCTTCATCCTTGGTCACCTCTAGAGGACATCCAAGGCTCCATCAGTCTTCATCTCTGCCTCACACACACACACATACACACATACACACACACACGTGTGGTTGTTGGCAGGAGGCCTCCATTCCTCACCATGTGGTCTTATAGGGCTGTGTGTGTTCTGATGACGTGGGAGTTGTCATCCTCTCTAGAGGAAATAATCTAGGAGAGTAAGTAGGAAGACAACTCCTTTTATGACCTTATCTGGGAAATGACACAGTCTACTTTCATCAAATTCTATTCCGTAAGGGAAAATGACTGCATCTCACCAGCACTCAAGAGGAAGACAATCAAGCTCCACCTTTTGAAGGAAAGAGTATCATTGAATTTGTGGACATTTATTTAAACCACCAAAGAACTCCCCAGTGGAGGACATCACAAAATTAAACCCGATCTTTGTATTCTGCTCAAAGTTTAGTAACTTGGGGTGATATGAAGGCAACTCCATCAAGCCAAATATAGCTACCCTTAGTCCAGAAAACTAGATAACAAAAAGGTATGTTTTCTCAATTATCTTACCTTTACCCCCAACACACAATAAACAATATAGGGGAAACAGGAAATTCCCCTGGGAAAACTCTTTGAGGGCCACCTACTCATTGGGCAAAAGATGATGATTCATTATACAGTGTTTCTCCCTTTTTGAATATCATCCTTGTCTTTTATTCTCTGTAGCAAAATCTTTTTGGGCAGTCATTTTTTTACTATCCTCCTTGTCCATATCTGAAAAAAGCATAAATGCATATGCCCTCTTTGAGGGCTTCAAAACTTTCACAAGTCACTTTCGGATCATAAACTACAGACCCAAGGGTTATTCCTAGGCTCGGAAAGTCTAGGATTTTTTTGTATAAGGCTCACAGTTTCTTTCTTTGAACATTCAACTTGCAAAACAACAACAACAACAAAAACAAACAAACAAACAAACAAACAAAAAACACCCAGTGGGCTTTTTTGTGACTTTGCCTGTGGTTAATTCGTAACTATAGTTTCTTTCAACTTCTAATTCTCAAAGATGTTTTTTGTTATTTTCTCTTACCTATACTCCTTACCCACAGCTGTTTCTTCTAAGTTAATGGGCAATCTTCAGGTTTGCATAACCAGGAATAATAAGTAGAAAGCAATGCTCAAATTTGCAGTAACAGTCATTACAGTACACATACCCTCAATCTCATGTTTAACTTTAATCACTTGAGCCTGTGTTTCACAGACGCTTTTTCAGAAAGATCTATTTATTTGGAGAACTATAGTTATTGGTCTTTCTCATATTTGAAAAAGTTAGGTTGTTACACGTTTTCTAGAATCTTTTATTATTTCTGCTTTCATATTGACTGTTATTTGCAGAGCTCACATTTGTGTGTGTGTGTGTTGTACCTTGCAAAAAGCAGCCAAAAAGAACTATTATATAGTATTATACTATTGTTGGGACAATTTCTTTACCTTTTCCCACAACGAAGTCAGATTAACATATACAAAATTCATGTCCCAAGAAATGCAAGTGAGAGTTTTACCTGCTTAAAACATTTTAGGTGTCAAAGTTTGTACTTTTGGGATTGTGTTTATCATATAGCCTAGCCAAGCCTAGATTAATGCAGCACTAGTACCAGGTGTCTGCGCTGCTTTTAAAAATCTTAACACATGTATCCAAAGAAGATCTATAAACAGCCAACAAGCACACAGAAGGATTCTCAACATTACTACTCATGATGGAAATAAAAATCAAAACCACACAGAGACATAATTTCGCACCTACTAGAATGGCTGTATTTTTAAAAAATGGAATATTACGTGTTGGTGAGTATGTGAAGAAATTGGAAACTTCATGCTTCATACTTGCTGGTGAAATTGTAAAATGGTTCAGCTGCTATGGCAGACATCTGGTAGATTCAGGTAAGGAACTGGAACTGGAACAATAAGAACCAGAGGCTCCTACAGTGAACTGATCAATTGTGGCCATGGCCAAGGCTGCTGTGGCAATTATAGGAATGGCTGATTCTGTGAATGCCATATGAAGGAGGAGGGACCAGTTACTGGAAATGGGAAGGGAAGGGAAAATCTATCCAGAAACATTGTTTCAGGAACATGGTGCTTACAAATTTTTCATGGTATAATTTCTAAAGACACGTGGTATTAGGGAAAAAAAGAAAAAAAATAAACTTTAGGAAATAGTGACTAGAAACATTAGTCTCACTATTACAATGATTACTAGAAAATCACCAGGATCCTACCTCTTAATTACAACAAAAATATGGTGAGGCACTTTTCCAGGTTTTATGTCACCAATTTATGAAATCAACAAAATTAAAGTATAATAATAAATATTGTTTACTCATACATATTGTTGAAGTTATGTTAATTTAATAATTAACATAAATGCTCATTTTATGGTCATAATGAAATATACTATTATTAATTTTTTTCACTTAATATGTTTTATAATATACCAACTACAAGAGACTTTTTTTCACATTTACACATTTCTGAAATTTAGATGCAATGTCAAATTTTGGTGTTGTTGTGCTTAAAAAGCTATGTTAAAATAAATATTAGATTTTACTCAGATGGAAAGGACACTAGAAGGAAACTGACATGAATAGGATCAAATCTCACATTTTTAAATATGGAACAATTTCCATTTTGTTTTGTTTTTTGATAACAGGTTATCAAGGAGATCTAGAGTATCATGAGTAACCTTAAACGGTGAAAGCAGAAACCGCAATTTCTCACTGTGGGTTTTCTTTTCGGTGAAAATTAAATTTTTCAGAACGGTAACCCATCCTGGATTCACTGCTTCCCTCTATTGCTACTTTAAATCCTGAGGGTGAAGACTGTATTCATTCTCGGACTGCTATAAAGAAATAACTGAGACTGGGTAATTTATAAAGAAAAGAGGTTTAATTGGCTCACAGTTCCACAGGCTATACAGGAAGCATGGCTGGGAAGGTCTCAGGAGACTTATAATCATAGCAGATGGCAAAGGGAAGTAGGCACATTTTACATGGCTGGAGCAGGAGGGAGAGGGAAAAGAAGAAGAGCCACGCGCTTTTAAACAACTAGATCGCCTGAGAACTCACTCACTATCAGGAGAACAGCAAGGGGGAAATCTGCCCCTAGGATCCAGTCACCTCCCACCATGTCCCTCCTCCAGCACCAGGGATTACAATTAATGTGAGATTCAGGTAGGGACACACATCCAAACCATATCAAAGATTAGTTAATCATCCCAGAAATTCACCAAACTTTCATAAATAAATTTTGATCCTTGTATCATTCATCACATGAGAAATAGGGAAAGTAAAATAGATTTTGTAGTCATTGCTTGAAATGAGTGTGATGTGAAAGCTGTGTCTCAGATATATGTCTCTGAAGGACTTTGATATTATATTGTAAGTTTCCATCTTAGAAGCAGCGGGCAATGTATTAATTAATAAAATTATTCAGTCAGAGGGTGAGAAACATTGTATTAGAGTTCAGAAGTGAGCTACTGCTATTAACTTTACCTAAAGCAACTGTCATAAGTGAAATGGACTAATTGAAAGTAAGATAAAATTTAAGATTCAATGTAGGTGTGTTTATGTTTAAATAGCTACAAGTAAATGTGAAAGTCTGCAGTTTATGAAAAAAGCAGTGAAGGTAAATATTCACCATCATGCCACTTGAATAGGTTAATTCTAAACCAGAATAGGGTATGATACTGGGTTTTGAGCTGTGCAAAAGGTGAATATATGTGACACATCTTGTTAAAAATAGATTCATTGTGAACCTATATGCTAACCACAGATTGTCTTTTTATTATTTTCTGCAATTTACTTTACCAACCTATGGATACATATATGAGTAAATTTACTCAATAATACAAAAATCAGTAAGTATAATTTATATCAATATTCCTTGATCTTGGAAATTCTTTCCTAAAAAAATAGAGACTCTAAGAGATCATCTTCTTCAAATTTCTATTCACAATGAAGGAAACATAAATCAAGGGAGAAGTTAGCACATTTTAATATCATCCTTTTCAGGAAGATATATTTCACACTCTACATAAATGAATGAGTTCACAGCTTAGACAATATATCTCTGGAGGAAGCAGATGAAAGATAAGCATAAAAAGCTTACAATCCAGGGTAGATAGGCACCCAATATACATATTTTGTCCCAATGTTATGTGACAAGATATTGATAATCGGTATTTATTTGAAGTCGGGACTGAAAACAAAGATCATAATCAAAAATGAAATTCTGCTTGTGAGAATAAAACAGAAATTTCATCCAAAATTAATATTTATTATTATACTAGTATTACCAAATTTTTAGTTGTGCTTCTTAGTTTCTTTTTGCAATAGGAACAATAATTTATTCATACTGCCAACTGTTCGATTGCTGCTATGATAATAAATTGACTTTTACTTTCAACTGAAGTTATTGGAAGAGAAAGATACTTTTTGGCTACTTCAGCATGTATGTATTACTGCTGCTGGTGAGGTTGCCACCATGTTATTAAGCTTCTCATCCACTCTGTCTGTAATTCTACAAACTAAAAATTTATCTCCTCTTCAACAGCTTTCAGGTTTGAAGGTTTGGTTGACGAAATTGATGGAATTTCATCAGATCAATCACACAAACTGAACTGTGCTCACTTCTTGGAGATGTTTGCTGAATATTTTCAAAAGCAAATTTAAGATTGTTGAGTACACCAATATTTTTATTTCTGAATTTGTGGTTACTATAGATCGGTTTGGGGAGCATTGCCATTCAAATAATACCATCATCCAATTCATGGCCCTGGGATGGCTTTCAATTTATTCAAGTATTTTTAAATATTTTTAAATGATATTTTGTATGTTTCAATGCAAAAGTAGGCCAATTCTTTTGTTACATGTATTGCTAAATATTTTCAGGGTATTTGAAATTACTGCCTTAATTTAATATTCATTTTTTTTATTATACTTTAAGTTCTAGGGTACATGTGCATAACGTGCAGGTTTGTTACATATGTATACTTGTGCCATGTTGGTGTGCTGCACCCATCAACTCATCAGCACCCATCAATTCGTCATTTATATCAGGTATAACTCCCAATGCAATCCCTCCCCCTTGCCCCCGCCCCATGATAGGCCCCGGTGTGTGATGTTCCCCTTCCGGAGTCCAGGTGATCTCATTGTTCAGTTCCCACCTATGAGTGAGAACATGCGGTGTTTGGTTTTCTGTTCTTGTGATAGTTTGCTAAGAATGATGGTTTCCAGCTGCATCCATGTCCCTACAAAGTAAGCAAACTCATCCTTTTTTATGGCTGCAGAGTATTCCATGGTGTATATGTGCCACATTTTCTTAATCCAGTCTGTCACAGATGGACATTTGGGTTGATTCCAAGTCTTTACTATTGTGATAGTGCCACAATAAACATACGTGTGTATGTTCTTTATAGCAGCATGATTTAAATCCTTTGGGTATATACCCAGTAGTGGGATGGCTGGGTCATATGGTACATCTAGTTCTAGATCCTTGAGGAATTGCCATACTGTTTTCCATAATGGTTGAACTAGTTTACAATCCCACCAACAGTGTAAAAGTGCTCCTATTTCCCCACATCCTCTCCAACACCTGTTGTTTCCTGACTTTTTAATGATTGCCATTCTAACTGGTGTGAGATGGTATCTTATTGTGGTTTTCATTTGCATTTCTCTGATGGCCAGTGATGACGAGCATTTATTCATGTGTCTGTTGGCTGTATGAATGTCTTCTTTTGAGAAATGTCTGTTCATATCCTTTGCCCACTTTTTGATGGGTTTGTTTGCTTTTTTTCTTGTATATTTGTTTGAGTTCTTTGTAGATTCTGGATATTAGCCCTTTGTCAGATGAGTAGATTGCAAAAATTTTCTCTCATTCTGTAGGTTGCCTGTTCACTCTGATGGTAGTTTCTTTTGCTGTGCAGAAGCTCTTTAGTTTAATTAGATCCCATTTGTCAATTTTGGCTTTTGCTGCCGTTGCTTTTGGTGTGTTTTAGACATGAAGTCCTTGCCCATGCCTATGTCCTGAATGGTACTACCTAGATTTTCTTCTAGGTTTTTATGGTATTAGGTCTAATATTTAAGTCTCTAATCCATCTGGAATTAATCTTCGTATAAGGGGTAAGGAAAGGATCCAGTTTCAGCTTTCTACTTATGCTAGCCAATTTTCCAGCACCATTTGTTAAATAGGGATTCTTTCCCCATTTCTTGTTTCTCTCAGGTTTGTCAAAGATCAGATGGCTGTAGATGTGTGGTATTATTTCGGAGAACTCTGTTCTGTTCCATTGGTCTATATCTCTGTTTTGGTACCAGTACCATGCTGTTTTGGTTACTGTAGCCTTGTAGTATAGTTTGAAGTCAGGTAACGTGACGCCTCCAGCTTTGTTCTTTTGACTTAGGATTGTCTTGGCAATGCGGGCTCTTTTTTGGTTCCATATGAACTTTAAAGCCGTTTTTTCCAATTCTGTGAAGAAACTCATTGGTAGCTTGATGGGGATGGTATTGAATCTATAAATTACCTTGGGCAGTATGGCCATTTTCACGATATTGATTCTTCTATCCATGATCATGGTATGTTCTTCCATTTGTTTGTGTCCTCTTTATTTCACTGAGCAGTGGTCTGTAGTTCTCCTTGAAGAGGTCCTTTACATCCCTTGTAAGTCGGATTCCTAGGTATTTGATTCTCTTTGAAGCAATTGTGAATGGAAGTTCATTCCTGATTTGGCTCTCTGTTTGTCTGTTCTGGTGTATAAGAATGCTTGTGATTTTTGCACATTAATTTTGTATCCTGAGACTTTGCTGAAGTTGCTTATCAGCTTAAGGAGATTTTGGGCTGAGACAATGGGGTTTTCTAAACACAATCATGTCATCTGCAAACAGGGACAATTTGACGTCTTCTTTTCCTAACTGAACACTCTTGATTTCTTTCTCTTCCTGATTGCCCTAGCCAGAACTTCCAACACTATGTTGAATAGGAGTGGTGAGAGAGGGCATCCCTGTCTTGTGCCAGTTTTCAAAGGGATTTTTTCCAGTTTTTGCCCATTCAGTATGATATTACTGTGGGTTTGTTCATAAATAGCTCTTATTATTTTAAGGTACGTTCCTTCAATACCGAATTTATTGAGCGTTTTTAGCATGAAGGGCTGTTGAATTTTGTCAAAAGCCTTTTCTGCATCTATTGAGATAATCATGTGGTTCTTGTCTTTGGTTCTGTTTATATACTGGATTACGTTTATTGATTTGCGAATGTTGAACCAGCCTTGCATCCCAGGGATGAAGCCCACTTGATCATGGTGGATAAGATTTTTGATGTGCTGCTGAATCTGGTTTGCCAGTATTTTATTGAGGATTTTGGCATCGATGTTCATCAGGGATATTGGTCTAAAATTCTTATTTTTGTTGTGTCTCTGCCAGGCTTTGGTATCAGGATGATGTTGGCCTCATAAAATGAGTTAGGGAGGATTCCCTCTTTTGCTCTTGATTGGAATAGTTTCAGAAGGAATGCTACCAGCTCCTCCTTGTACCTCTGGTAGAATTCAGCTGTGAATCCATCTGGTCCTGGACTTTTTTTGGTTGGTAGGCTATTAATTGTTGCCTCAATTTCAGAGCCTGCTATTGGTCTATTCAGGGATTCAACTTCTTCCTGGTTTAGTCTTGGAAGAGTGTAAGTGTCCAGGAAATTATCCATTTCTTCTAGATTTTCTAGTTGATTTGTGTAGAGGTGTTGTATAGTATTCTCTGATGGTAGTTTTTGTATTTCTGTGGGGTCGGTGGTGATATCCCCTTTATCATTTTTTATTGCATCTATTTGATTCCTCTCTCTTTTCTTCTTTATTAGTCTTGCTAGCGGTCTGTCATTTTGTTGATTTTTCAAAAAACCAACTCCTGGATTCATTGATTTTTTGGAGGTTTTTTGTGTCTCTATCTCCTTCAGTTCTGCTCTGATCTTAGTTATTTCTTGCCTTCTGCTAGCTTTTGAATGTGTTTGCTCTTGCCTCTCTAGTTCTTTTAATTGTGATGTTAGAGTGTCAATTTTAGATCTTTCCTGCTTTCTCTTGTGGGCATTTAGTGCTATAAATTTCCCTCTACACACTGCTTTAAATGTGTCCCAGAGATTCTGGTATGTTGTATCTTTGTTCTCATTGGTTTCAAAGAACATCTTTATTTCTGCCTTCATTTCGTTATGTACCCAGTAGTCATTCAGGAGCAGGTTGTTCAGTTTCCATGTAGTTGAGCGGTTTTGATTGAGTTTCTTAGTCCTGAGTCCTAGTTTGATTGCACTGTGGTCTGAGAGACAGTTTGTTATAATTTCTGTTCTTTGACATTTGCTGAGGAGTGCTTTACTTCCAATTATGTGGTCAATTTTGGAATAAGTGCGATGTGGTGCTGAGAAGAATGTATATTCTGTTGATTGGGGTGGAGAGTTCTGTAGTTGTCTATTAGGTCCGCTTGGTGCAGAGATGAGTTCAATCCTGGATATCCTTGTTAACTTTCTGTCTCATTGATCTGTCTAATGTTGACAGTGGAGTGTTGAAGTCTCCCATGATTATTGTATGGGAGTCTAAGTCTCTTTGTAAGTCTCTAAGGACTTTCTTTATGAATCTGGGTGCTCCTGTACTGGGTGCATATATATTTAGGATAGTTAGCTCTTACTGTTGAATTAATCCCTTTACCATTATGTAATGGCCTTCTTTGTCTCTTTTGACCTTTGATGGTTTAAAGTCTGTTTTATCAGAGACTAGGATTGCAACCCCTGCTTTTTTTTGTTCTCCATTTGGTTGGTAGATCTTCCTCTACCCCTTTATTTTGAGCCTATGTGTGTCTCTGCATGTGAGATGGGTCTCCTGAATACAGCAGACTGATGGGTCTTGACTCTTTATCCAGTTTGCCAGTCTGTGTCTTTTAATTGGAACATTTAGTCCATTTACATTTAAGGTTAATATTGTTATGTATGAGCTTGATCCTGCCATTATGATATTAACTGGTTATTTTGCTCGTTAGTTGATGCAGTTTCTTCCTAGCCTCGATGGTCTTTACATTTTGGCATGTTTTTGCAATGGCTGGTACCGGTTGTTCCTTTCCATGTTTAGGGCTTCCTTTAGGGTCTCTTGCAAGGCAGGCCTAGTAGTGACAAAATCTCTAAGCATTTGCTTATCTGTAAAGGATTTTATTTCTCCTTCACTTATGAAACTTAGTTTGGCTGGATATGAAATTCTGGGTTGAAAATTCTTTTCTTTAAAAATGTTGAATATTGGCCCCCACTCTCTTCTGGCTTGGAGAGTTTCTGCCGAGAGATCTACTGTTAGTCTGATGGGCTTCCATTTGTGGGTAACCCGACCTTTCTCTCTGGCTGCCCTTAAGATTCTTTCCTTCATTTCAACTTTGGTGAATCTGGCAATTATGTGTCTTGGAGTTGCTCTTCTCAAGGAGTACCTTTGTGGCGTTCTCTATATTTCCTGAATTTGAATGTTGGCCTGCCCTACTAGGTTGGGGAAGTTCTCCTGGATGATATCCTGAAGAGTGTTTTCCAACTTGGTTCCATTTTCCCCCTCACTTTCAGGCACCCCAATCAGACGTAGATTTGGTCTTTTTACATAATCCCATACTTCTTGCAGGCTTTGTTCATTTCTTTTTCTTCTTTTTTCTTTTGGTTTCTCTTCTCGCTTCATTTCATTCATTTGATCCTCAATCGCTGATACTCTTTCTTCCAGTTGATCGAGTCGGTTACTGAAGCTTGTGCATTTGTCACGTATTTCTCATGTCATGGTTTTCATCTCTGTCATTTCATTTCTGACCTTCTCTGCATTAATTAGTCTAGCTGTCAATTCTTCCACTCTTTTTTCAAGATTTTTAGTTTCTTTGTGCTGGGTACGTAATTCCTCCTTTAGCTCTGAGAAGTTTGATGGACTGAAGCCTTCTTCTCTCATCTCGTCAAAGTCATTCTCTGACCAGCTTTGATCTGTTGCTGGTGATGGGCTGCGCTCCTTTGCAGAGGGAGATGCGCTCTTATTTTTTGAATTTCCAGCTTTTCTGCCCTGTTTTTTCCCCATCTTTGTGGTTTTATCTGCCTATGGTCTTTGATGATGGTGACATACTGATGGGGTTTTTGTATAGGTGTCCTTCCTGTTGGATAGTTTTCCTTCTAACAGTCAGGACCCTCAGCTGTAGGTCTGTTGGAGATTGCTTGAGGTCCACTCCAGACCCTGTTTGCCTGGGTATCAGCAGCAGAGGTTGCAGAAGATAGAATATTGCTGAACAGCGAGTGTACCTGTCTGATTCTTCCTTTGGAAGCTTCCTCTCAGGGGTGTACTCCACCCTGTGAGGTGTGGGGTGTCAGACTGCCCCTAGTGGGGGATGTCTCCCAGTTAGTCTACTCAGGGGTCAGGGACCCACTTGAGCAGGCAGTCTGTCCCTTCTCAGATCTCAACCTCGGTGTTGGGAGATCCACTGCTCTCTTCAAAGCTGTCAGACAGAGTTGTTTGCATCTGCAGAGGTTCCTGCTGCTTTTGTTGTTGTTGTTGTTAACTGTGCCCTGTCCCCAGAGGTGGAGTCTATAGAGACAGGCAGGTTTCCTTGAGCTGCTGTGAGCTCCACCCAGTTCGAGCTTCTCAGCGGCTTTGTTTACCTACTTAAGCCTCAGCAATGGCGGGCGCCCCTCCCCCAGCCTCGTTGCTGCCTTGCAGTTAGATCGCAGACTGCTGTGTTAGCAATGAGGGAGGCTCCGTGGGTGTGGGACCCTCCCGGCCAGGTGTGGGATATATTCTCCTGGTGTGCCCGTTTGCTTAAAGCGCAGTATTGGTGTGGGGATTACCCGATTTTCCAGGTGTTGTGTGTCTCAGTTCCCTTGGAGGAAAAGGGATTCCCTTCCCCCTTGCGCTTCCCAGGTGAGGGGATTCCTCGCCCTGCTTCAGCTCTGGCTGTTCGGGCTGCAGCAGCTGACCAGCACCGATTGTCCAGCACTCCCTAGTGAGATGACCCCAGTACCTCAGTTGAAAATGCAGAAATCACCGGTCTTCTGTGTCGCTCGCGCTGGGAGTTGGAGACTGGAGCTGTTCCTATTTGGCCATCTTGCTCTGCCCCCCAATATTCATCTTTTTAATGCTAGTGTAGAGGAAAGCAACTGAGTTTTGTATATTAATCTTTAATTCTGAAACCTTGCTGAGCTACTTCAATTTAAACATTTTTAGTGAATTCCGTAGGATTTTTTTATATACAAAATCATGCCATCTGAAATACAGCTGTGTTTACTGCTTCCTTCCTAATCTCAGTGACTTTTTCCTTTTTCCTTTTCATCTTTCTTCTTTTTTTTTGAGATGGAGTCTTGCTCTGTTACCCAGGCTGGAGTGCAGTGGCCGGATCTCAGCTCACTGCAAGCTCCGCCTCCCGGGTTTACGCCATTCTCCTGCCTCAGCCTCCCGAGTAGCTGGGACAACAGGCGCCCGCCACCTCGCCCGGCTAGTTTTTTGTATTTTTTAGTAGAGACGGGGTTTCACGCTGTTAGTCAGGATGGTCTTGATCTCCTGACCTCGTGATCCACCCGTCTCGGCCTCCTAAAGTGCTGGGATTACAGGCTTGAGCCACTGCGCCCGGCCTCATCTTTCCTCTTAATCATTTTTTAACCTCACTTTTTTTCTTTCTTTTTTTTTTTTTTTTGCTTTTGTTAAACTTCTCCATTTTTTCAAGGTCAGCCTAGCTAAAGATTTGCCAATTTGATTAACCTTTTCGAGAATAACTTTAGCTCCATAATTTTTCTGTTTTTCTATTCTCTATTTTATTTTTCTTTAATCTTTATTATTAACTCTTTTATGCTTGATTTATGGTTAACCTATTCTTTTTTTCCCCAGTGTCTTCATGATCAATGAGGCTATTGATTTTAATTTTTTCTATTTTTAAAGCTATTGATTACCTTTTAACCACTGATTTTTTTACTGTACTCCATATTGTAGCATGTCATATTTTTCTTTTAAATTTGTATTTTCATTTCATTGTATTTCAATGACATTCTTTATATATTTCAATTTATTTTAAATTTATTATTATTTATTTTATAGCCTAATACATGATCTGTCCTAGAGAATGTTTCATGTGTACTTGAGAATAATTTTCATTCTGCTGTTGTTTGATGCAACATTCTATAGACATGTGTTAGGTCTGCTTGGTAGACAGTGTATTTCAAGTCTTCTATTTCCCTTTTGCTCCTCAGTCTTGTTCTATCCATTACTGAAAGTGAAGTATTGAAGTTTATAACTATTATTGTTGTCTACTTCTTTCTTAAATTTTGTCAGTTTTCCTACATATATTTTGTTTTTTGTTTTTATTAGCTAAATATGTATCCATAATTACTATGGCTTCTTGATGAATTTGTCCTTTTATTCATATAAAATATCCTTTTTGTGTCTGAAAATTGTCTGATAATGTAGATATTCAAGCTCTCTCTTAGTGATTATTCACATGATATGTTCTTGTTGTCCTTTTACTTTTAAGCTATTTGTATCTTTTTAATCTAAAGTTACATTTGTGTGGTAAGGCAGTAAGGAGTAAAATTAACATCTATACATATAATGATAAACTTTGAATTTATACCAAGTTAATTTCAACAGTCTACAAAACTTTACTCCTATATGGTTCCCTTTCTACTTTCCTCCTCTAGTTTTTATTGTAACACCATCACAGATTTATACATTATAAGCCTTTCACAAAGTTGTATAATTATTGCTTCATGTAGTCATTTTTTGAAGTGGGTAGAAGATAAAAGAAATAGAAGTCACAAACAAAAAAATTTATCCTGTATTCCATATTTACACAATTATTTACTTTTCCTTGTGTTCCTAATTTCTTCATGTGAATTCAAGGCTTTGTCTAATAGCCTTTTATTTCAGTCTGAAGGACTTTAGTATTTAATGTATGAAAGTTGTGCTGGTGACAAATTCAATTTTTATTAGTCTATAAATTCTTACTTTCTTCTCTGTTTTCTAAGTATAGTTTTGCTGGATATAGAATTATTGACTGACACTGTTTTTCTTCAAGCACATTAAATATACCATCCTACTACTTTTTTGCCTCTATAGTTTCTGATGAAAAATTGACTCATTCTCTTTGAGAATCCCTTTATGTGATAAATTACTTCTATCTTCCCATTTTTAAGTATCTCTACTTGTTTTGGCTTTTGCAATCTTGCTTATGATGTGGCTTGGTATGGATCTCTTCAAGTTAATCTAATGGAGTTCACTCAGCTTCTTTTAAGTGCTGACAAATGTTTATTTTAATTTTTTTTAGTCAAACTTGAGAGTTATTAGCCATTATTTTATCAAATTGTGTTTCAGCTCTTTTCTCTCTATTTTCTCCTGGAAGTACCAACTGTGCACATGTTGGTAGCCTTCATGCTGTCCCTCAGGTCCCTAATGCTCTGTTATTTTTTCCTCATTCCTTTTTCTTTACTTTCCTCAGACTGGGTGATTCCAATTGACCTAATCCTAACCTAACCAAATCTGCTAGCTCAAATCTGTCCTTGAGCCCTTCTAGTGAATATTTTATTTCTATTATTTTGTTTGTTTTCAACTCTAATGTTTATATTCGGCTCTTCAACATTGCTTCTACATTTCTAAATTCATTCCTTTTTTGGCAATATATTATTCTCTTACTTTTCCTTAATTATTTAACATGATTTACTTTAGTTACCTGAACATATTTTAAATTCCTGATTTAAAGTTTTGTCCAATATATGTCCCCCACCACACACATCAACCAGAATTGCTATTGATGGTTTGGTGTGTGTGTGGGGGGGGGGGGGTGAAATTTTCTTATTTCGTTTTAATTTGTTATTGTTGAAATGTTGAAAACTTAATATTTTAAATATTATAAAGTATATCTCTAACTCACATTTCCTCCAACCTAGTACTTAGTATTGTTTTGGTAACTAATGTTAATGCTGTTTGTTTAAAAGTACCTAAACAAACAACATTAACGATAATGACTGCTCTCAAGTATTTATTATTTATTTTGTGCCTAGTGAACTGTCCTCATGATTAGCTTGGTGACCAGCTAATGATTGGACAGATATTTCTTAAATGGCTTGAACCAATTAATCTCTTATCTCTACAGAGGGACACAATGTTTGTAATGAACTGTGTTGTATAATGGAAAAGAATTCCAATATTTGTTCCAAGCTCATAAATGAAAGAATATTGTTCCTGGCTCATAAATGAAAGGAATGTCTTCGTTATTCATAAGTCCCTTGGATCACACCTGAATATACTGACTATCCTAACAAGACAATTCAGGATGGGGTCTGGTAAACGGAAAGACCACACATATGATTAGAAGGCTGGGAATTTGAGCAAATCTGATTTTCAGTGAGTGAACAGAGGGCTGGATGTTGAGTCTAAACTGATTGACGATAGACATGCCCAATAAAATGTCTGGACATAAAAGCGTGGTGGGGCTTCCTGATGGGCGCTGCAAGGGAGATGCACCCTAATTTATGAGGAGAGGTCATGGAAGCTCTCTATTTGGAATTCTCCCAGATTTCACTCCATATGTCTTTTCATTTGGCAATTCCTGATTTGCATCCTTTATAATAAAACTATGTTCATACATAGATACTTTCTCGATTTCTATGTGTTGTTCCAGCAAATCGTCAAAGTGTAGAGAGAGTCAAGGGGTCTCTCTGGACTTGTAGTCAGTTGGCAAGAAGTGTAGTTGTTCTGTGAACCCCATTTGCTGTTGGTGTCTGAAGTGGGGTCAGCGTTGTTGGGGACTCTACTCTTAAAACTGCAGAGTTTGATGTTAACTCTGGGTAGTTGGTGTCAGAATTGAATCACGGTACAGAAACTGAAGTCAGAATAGGCACCCTTTTAATACTCCAGCCAGCAGTTTATAAGCATGCCTTAGCCGTTACTACTTTCCGGCACAGATCCTCAAGGTCAGCTAGTGGTGAGAGATTAGGCTTTCTCAGGTATTTAGTGGACATACATAGAGCCCTGCACATGAGTGTGATCTTCTAGATTCTCAGGAAAATATCTGAGCTTTTCAAAGACTTCTCTGGACATCTGATTTTCCATTTAAATTTTTTGGCCAGCTTTGGGCTAGCCTTAACTGTTATTGCTGCTTCGGATACCTGCAATGTAAAACAATTGCTGCTGTTTTTTTTTTTTTTTTTTTTCTGTAAACACCCAGGTGAAAAGCTGCTTGAGTACGTGAATTCTGAATCATGTCAAATAAAGACAAGGCCTCCAATGAGAAATTTCTAGGGAACTGCCAGAAAGGTCAGATACATTACAATTTTCTGGGGAGGGGGTTTTTGAGAACTCTAAGTCTTTTCTGCCTTGCTTAGTGGCTGAAAAACTGATCATATTCATGAATACTATGTTCCCTAGGCTGTTTTTTAAGGCTACTGTGGAACTAGGGAATAGGGCAAGTTGAAATGCTACAAAGCTCTATGTTCTTATCCACATTTGAAACCTTTACTTGAATAAATGCTCTTCTGAACTTTGCAAGCCTTTGGTTAATTCCTAGAGTTCTGATAAAGATGACTTTGACAATTTTTCTAAGGTTCTCATTATTTTATGGATAAGTTGAGTTTTCAGAGATACTTAGCCATTTCAAGTTGTTTTCGTTTTCTGAAATTTTCAGTAAATGGGCTACATTCTGTATGAGAAAGTATAATTTTTAGAGGTCCTTTCTTGCTAGCTTTCTGGCTCATCTCTCTTCTCTCCCTACAACTCAATGTATCTAGCTCTCTAGTTTTATTCACTGTTTATTGAACAAGGCAGGCAATGTCTTACCTCAGAGGCTTACCAAATACTATACCTTCTACCAGTAAAACACCTCTTCTACATATTCATGTAGGTAACTTAAATGCAGCAGTTATTGGGATCCTACTCTGACCACCCCATTTCAAATTAAAAGGTCTTTTTCCTCCCTTGATTTCCCAGGGAGAAACCTGCTTTTATTAGTGTTTTTTGTTTGTTTGTTTGTTTTGTTTTCAACATACAGTTCATTCATTTAATTATGCATACTATCTGAGTCTGTCTTCTAGAAGAAAAGCTTCATGGACAGGGATATCTGTCTGTTTTTGCTTTTGTTTTGTTTTATTCATCCTAATCTCCGGGGATACAACAGTGCCTAACACCATGAATGATGCAGTTAATATTCAATTAGTAAAAATAATAAAAATTGGTTGACCCTTTAGTATTTAATTCTATAAATACTTGATCAATTGTAGTATGCTAAAAGAAGACACATTATTAGTTTCAACATTAAGCCATTTTGTTCTCAATGTTTTTTGACAATCCATTTTTAAAAATCACTAAACCTTTTAGTGTGTGTGTGTCTGTGTGTCTGTGTGGGTGGGTGTGAACATCATAGCACAATTTCTGACCGTGTTTTTCTATTACTTATTCAGGAGAAAACTTTTTGCTTAGTTCCATAGTTTAGTCCATTTTCAAAAATCCTTTGTTTTTAATAACTAAAAAAGTGAAAGTGTATAATGCATTTTGATAAGCTTCCATTGACTCAAACCTATAAAGATTAATAGTTTAAAGTAATGTCAAAAGTCTAGTGTTTTTGAAGCTTGCAAGAAAAAAATCTCATTATTAATATTCTCTAACATTTCCTTCTCTCATTCATACAATGAATTCATTACTGTGTTTGAATAATAAATACTTTATAGTGGCCTTTATTAATAGAGTCAAAGTTCTTTCCTTTGTAAATTCTTAAAATAGTAAAGTGAAAATTATTCTCATTTTGTTGAGAATAGGACTTTTTATTTAAAAATATATTGCCTAAGTAGAATTGAATAACTAAAATTTAGACACAGTTTCAAAATATTATCTCATGTAATATCTTTTATGCTAAAATACAAAACCATTTTAACAACATTATAATTATGATCAATTTAATTGCTACTTTTCTGCTTTGTATTGCTTATATTTTATACACTTTTTTGCTTAAATGTTTAGTATTCTTCCATAACTTCACTAGCTAATATCACGAGAAGAAAAGGCTTAGCAGCTGAACTACTATTCATTTTCTTGCTTTGCCAGATGTAACATAGCCAGGAAAGATAGAAGAACGGTGTTAGGATATATCTTCATGTAAACATGTTAACACTCTGTTTGTTAAGTATACAAATAATATTTGTTAGTAAGAGAATTCTTCCTTATGGAATGTTTTCAAAGGTATGTCCTTGAGTGTCTAGGATTGATTATAATAAACTAACCTGGAATCTATGGTTTTATGGAGAAGGATTCCCTAATAAAAATGCCATGTAAGTTCTGTAAATACCTAAGTATACAATGGTGAAATTTTATAACTAAGACAGATTCATTTTATATTAGTAATGTGGTTGCTAACATTACCTTTTCAAATAATCTCTTTATTTGAGTCACTGAGAATTAATCCTAGGGCAACAGGAAAGGACCTGGGTTGCTATGCCAGCTAGATTTCTCTTGCTTCTTCTGTGCCTGTGTTTGCTTCTATCCTGGAAATTATTAGCCCAGCTTGGTATTGGGTGAGATCTTCAAATCTTGTGAATCCAGTTTGGCAACCTCATCCTTTGTGTAATTTCACACACTCTCAATATTTGTATTGACTCTAATCTGTTTTCCTATTCAAGTGTTTGAAGATCTCAATGATCATTTTGAAGGTAAATTAACAGCTTTCACTATCTTCTTTAATTATTGAAGTATTTTACTCTTCTAGTAAACGTACTTTTATACTTCAACCAAATGAAAAGATGTTTACTAAAAGAAATGCACATAAGGAGAAATTCCATGGATGTTACATAAAAAGCCTATCTATTTTGTAAGTAAATATTCATACAACACCACCTCCAAATGGCATTCCTTGTTTGTATTATGGACATTTTACTTATTAGATATAATTGCAACCTCCATGATGACTTAGTCATTGATCAAGCAACAGTGTGGAGGTGCTAGAAACATCTTCAAGCTATGCAAATGGACCTTCAAAAGACAAAAGATTTACCTACAAAAGCTGAACATATGCAAGTCCTGTGACCCTATCAGTCCCTTCCTATGAATAAACCAAACAGAATTGTATATACATATGTATGGGGTTTACTAAAATGCAGGTGGAAAAATGGACATAGCAGCACTTTTTGTAATAACTGAAACCTGGAAATAAGTCAAATTCCCAATAAGAAGAGGATTATTAAATAAAATGTGTTACATTTTAAAATGGAATATTATAGAAATATGAGCATGAATAAATAGTAATTATTTGCGACAATATGAATGAACCTCATAAACATAATATTAAGCAAAAGAAGTCAGATGAAAAATAGTATATTGTTTATTATTACATTTATTTAAAGATAGGTAGAAAGAGAAGTAGGACACCAAACGGGTCTTCATGAAGTCAGAGATGTATTCATCTGTGTGCCTCAACAGGTACATTGGAATGGGTTGTAACTCGTTTGAAATGAAGACTTCAGCATTGGTGTAGTTTTTAGAGTAATGGCAAGATTTGGGATGTGACTAGGTAGTGAAGGAAAAGGACAAAAAAAAGTTAATGAAAATAAAACAGTTGAGGAAGTGAGAGGCACCCAAATATATTTTTAATAATCTGAAAGTTTGGCAATAATCAAAGTGGAGGAAAAGTTGGGAAGAAATGCTGAGGACAGAACAGTGACAGGGCCTGGTCCTATCTTAATGAACACCTCCGGGAGAAGCGCTAGCCCATCTCCAAATTGGCCAAAATGTGCATTCCTTGAGTGGCATGATGTGTTTTGCAAACTGTATATGCACTGTTCAATGTGAACACCAAATATGTCACTGCAACAGACACTCTGTTCGACCATTTCAGTGGTTTTGGGTTCCAGTTAACAACCAAACCCCTGAGACACCATAGGTCTGTGCAGCCTTAAATTCATCAAGCTTTATAAAAGAATCTGAGGCACTAACTAGAGCAGTACACTCAGCAACTGCATAACAGACATCTGTGACTCTGCGTGCTGTTTCTGATATCCCCGTCACTCTGTGTTTGGGACAGTGTGGTAGCCAGTGATGACGCAGAGGTGACAGTGGGCTTGGAGGAGCCATGGGCTCTGAGAGCCTTCAACTTTCATGCCTGCTAGTCACACTGCCCTTAAGGTGAGTGATGGGTTCCCATTTCCACGTGCAGCTGCATCTTAGTTATTCATTCCTAAGTAAATAGACTCAGCAGTGAGGTGCGAGGTCTTGGTTGTATTCCCATTCATCTTAGCCCTAGGATAAGAAAAATCCTCATAGCTTTTGAGCTACCTTTGCCAAAAGGATCAGATCAAGGGACACATTCTGAGGTATGAGGCAACAGGCAAGGCCACAGAACCTGCTCCTAATCCCTTTCTTCCAGACACCAATAAAATTCCAATGTCACATGCAATATCTTAAAAGTGACATAATGACAAATGCACAGAACTTTTAGGTACAATAGTATTTGTAAAACAGTAGCAACAATAACAGCAATGATAGTACCTTTACAAAGTGAAATTGAAGGTTGCAATGAGGAATTCATCTAAGATTTGAAATTCCTTTTAGAGATAGCAGAGTGTAGTTGGAAGAACAAGAACTTCAGAGTCAAAGAGACCTGCTATTGGATAATTATGTGATGTTGAAAAAATAACTTAGTGTAATTCCTTCCAATATGTTTACAGCTATACAATGCATTTTAAATGTGTTAAATATAACAACATGTTAACAAAAAAAAAAAAAACGAAATTAATACTAACATATACATTACTCAGCATTCATCCAATGCTCAATAACTGTTTAACCGTTTCTATTTTCATGCTGTGGCTGATTTTTTGGAGGAAATCTGATATATATGCTTTTCTTCCCTGCATTTCTCTTCTGAATTCTACTGCCAGTAATATAAAACCAAAAAAAAAAAAAAAAAACACATCCTTCAACAAATAATTGTTTTGCTTTCTCACTTCATCCCACTCTCTTTCTTTCTAGTTCTTTCATTTAAAATAAATATAATGTCTTTCTCATTGATTAAATATGTCTATCTTATATAGAAACCATAGATATTAGTTAGAGAAAAACAACTAAGTGTGTATTGTGCTCTAATCACGACTGATTATCGGGTCCTTGTAGACCTAATCATACAGTGCTCCGTGTCTCAGATTTCTCATAGATAAAATGAAGGTTATTGGTCATGATGAATACTCAATCTTTTTTAACTGTCAGATTTTAATGATTTTTTTTCATTTTGATATCTAGTCAGCAGTAAGATATTATCATACGGTTATCTCAGACTGCAAAAAAATGCAAGTCTTCAGTGATTTTAACTTAATTTCAATATTGCTCAGAATATTTTACCAGGACATTACTTAGAAGGAGGACAATGAACCTACAACAGCATTGGGCAATGGAAGCATGGGAGAAAAATCACAGCCTCTTCCCAATCCCACATGCATGGAGCAGAGATTTCGGACAGTTCTCAACCAGGAAGGTGAGTTGTGCAGTATGGCAAGGGGTACAGAGTTAAGTTGAAGGAGGAAATATTTATAAAAATGAACAGAACAGATATTTAGCATGTGTGTAAGCCATTTTTATATTTTTTACTTTATTTTTAGTATTAAATTTAAATTAAGTTATATATAGTTTAATTATATATTAAACTATAATTATAATATAATTTAAATTAAGTTCTATATATACACACTCGCACACACATATATATAATGTAAATAGTGTAGGGAAATGTCTGATATCTGGCCTTCAGTGTCTCAAAATCCAGATATTCCAAAAAATCTGTAACTTTCCCTTCTAATCTCTGCTTGGCAGTGTGACGTGGTATGCTTCATGTCTTTTGAATATAATTATTTTTCAAGCTGCTGCATATGGTGATGAATGTCTGCAGATTCAAGATAAGCAAATCTCTTAAAATATACAACTGAACATTCTAGTCCTTTAGACAGAGAGGGGAAAATAGGAGTTCCAGACAGACCCTGAGCATCTCACACACTGGTACTGTTCAGTGGGTAAGAGGCAGAAGCATGAGTAATGCAGGAATCTAATTGTCCTTAATATTCATATGCATTTGAAGGTTCAAAGGACCTCAAGCCTACTTTACTTGATAAGGAGAAAAGAACACATGAAGAGGTGCAGTAGGTTTGGAAGAAGCGTTTGATCCTCTACCAGACAAGGCTTGCCTGTGGGCATGTTCAGGCTTTCTTGAAGCAGAACCAGGTGAGGTGCAGGCGGTAAATGAATTGGGCTGGGCACTTAGTACCAGGTCACTGCTCACTGGCTTACTCCAATCCGTTCTTGCCTCCATGAAGACAGGGAAAACCTGTTTGGGCAGGATTTTTAACCTCTCTGTGTTTGGTAGCACTTTAGTGGCAGAACAGAAGTGCCATGTGAAAATCATTCCTTTCTGAATGGTCTCCAGGTGGATATGCCCTCACAGATCTCCCATCCCAAACACACACAGAAATCGCAGTCTTTGTTTTTGGTTTTGGTTTTCTTTTTCCCCATGTCTAAAAAGTGTTTCTTTTTCATTTCAGATGATTTACTCCAGGAAGACATGGCCTGGATTTTGACTTTCCATCTCAGCCTCTTTTAAGAATCCATAGCCCACACTGACATCTCCCCTTTTCCTTAATTTCTGTTTCACAAACTGTCCCTGCAACACAATTAGCAAGTAATCCTGAGCCATGCTGTCTTTCAATGTGCAAACCTTGTAAATGGTAGGTTTGGTAATGGTTGTTGATAGATGAATTGACCTTTACCATGACTGAGTTCATTTTAACACAGCATAAGCAAAATAGACCATATATTATAAAATTCTGTAAGGCAAATAGTAATTCAATATTTTACTTTTTATTATGTAAAAATGATTATACAGATGAGCATTTAGGAAAGGTATTTTTAGTGATTCTTAATTCTAAAGTGTCACACATTTCTAAGAAGTTGCACGAGATAAACAAATAGCATTATTGAAGTTTTGTAGAGTTAAAGGTCAAAAACAATCGCTGAACTAAAAACTATTCTTATCAATCACATGTTCCTATTTCTGGTGTTCACAGCAACTTTTATTCAGTAATGAGACCAGTACTTTTTGATTTATAGATTCTCTAAAATTATCAAACAACTAACTGAATAAGGTGCAAGGAGGATTATGAACTCTCAAAACTCAAATGATGATAGTGACTCTTTAGGTCTGTGCAAGATTTAATGATTTGCCATAATAACGATGATGATGATGATGATGTACAGTGTCTCTAATGCTCAAACTTCACTAGGAGTTAGATTTTTGTAATTCTGTTTTAACAAAAGTCTGCCTTCAAACTCACTTTCTGTCCTACTACTTGATGTGTAATATATACAAAGAAAGTAGGAGAAAAATCTTATATCACCCAAACCATTATACATAATATGGCCACATTTTGGTTTTGAAACGTTTTAGAATATGTCCTATCAAACTGTTCAGTAGAATACAATGCTTTAAATTGCTTGGTTTTCCACTGTATCTCCACCTTCTGTTTAAAACTTGATATAAATAGTCAGTAATGTTTATTAGTGACTAGTGAATAAATACTGAATTTAAGTAGTGATCCCAAAGGTGGCCTATGGCGAACACTGCTAGATGTAAGCCAAGGGCCTCTTCTTCCTCGCTATTTTGTTAACTTACTTATTTCACAATGTACCCAGGTGCAGAGCATGAATCATGATTGATCTAAACTATGAGGTCATAACTGTGAGATCAAACCCAAGGAGATGGTAATAGATTCTTGGGAAGAAAAAACATCTTACAATTTTCATTTATAAAACATATATATATATATATATATATATAGTACAAAAACAAGTATATGAGGAACAATGACATGAACATTTCATAGTGGACGTAATTGGAAAAAATATCTGCAAAGGCTTCTTGGGTAGTAATAATGTGTAGACTGAGAAACAGTGGTTAAAATCAGTCATGTATTCTTGGTCCTCTTTGCTAGTAAGCCGCTGGGAAAGACTGAGTTCTGGCCAAAGAGATAAACCAGGATTAGAGAAAAAGTTTTATGTTTTCCTGGTATGCTAGTGTCCTACAAGGGCCTTTACCCAGCACTCTCTCAATTTCTACTTTGAATAATGCTATATGATGAATAAAATATAGAACTGTGGTGGTCATTTCATTACCTAAAGGATAAATTAAATAAACACTGGTTGAAAGTAAAGCAGGGCTAAGACTTCAGTTCAGTCATTATGGCTCTGAAGCAACATTGAATCTGCCTAACTACATGTTGTTCCGTTGTTAAGCAGAGAGCCTTATAGTTTTGCACCGCAATGTACCAGGATGGCTGTCAGGCCTCTGAGCCAAAGCCAAGCCATTGCATCCCCTGTGACTTGAACATATATGCCCAGATGGCCTGAAGTCACTGAAGAATCACAAAAGAAGTGCAAATGCCCTGCCTCGCCTTAACTGATGACATTCCACCACAAAAGAAGTGAAAATGGCCGGTCCCTGCCTTAAGTGATGATATTATCTTGTGAAATTCCTTTTCCTGGCTCATCCTGGCTCAAAAAGCTCCCCCACTAAGCACCTTGTAACCCCTACTCCTGCCCGCCAGAGAACAACCCCCCTTTGACTGTAATTTTCCTTTACCCAAATCCTATAAAACGGCCCCACCCTTATCTCCCTTCGCTGACTCTCTTTTTGGACTCAGCCCACCTGCACCCAGGTGAAATAAACAGCCATGTTGCTCACACAAAGCCTGTTTGGTGGTCTCTTCACACGGATGTGCGTAACAACGGCTGTACTTGGTAACTTCCTATAAGAGCTGGGTCAGACTCAACTACAAGGTATAGACCAACGTTCAGCAGAGTTTTTCCTTGGTTTTTGTCTAAGAATGTTATAGTTTCAGGTCTTATTTTTAGGTCTTTAATCCATCTTGAGTTATTATTATTATTATTATTGCAGACCTGGGTCCAGATTCATTCTGCATATGGCTGGCCAGTTTTCCCAGCACCATCTATTGAATAGAGTGTTTATTTTTGTCATTGTTTATTTTTTTCACCTTTATCAAAGATAAAGAGAAAATACTGTGGGGACTCCAAAAATAGGGAGGGAGGGATGGAAGTGAGAGTAGAAAAATGACCTATTAGGCACAATGTCTAATACTTGGGTGATGGGTACACTAGAAACCCAACTTCCATCATGATACATATAATACACATGTAACAAAAATGTATATGTACCCCCGAAACTAGAGTTCACTTTGCTGTAAATGAAAAAAACAAGGTCAAAGGCTCAGAGGTGACAAGTCCATGATAGAGTCAGGTATCATGTGTGGATGACTTTTTAAACTCGTCTCTCCTCAAGATACATTTCTGACAAAGGACTGTTCCCTAGGCAAATGAATGGTGTGATTGAGAACCAAATGATAAACAATGTCAACAAATTTTAAACTTAAGAGCTGTATTCTTTTTGGGGACCAAAATATGGTGATCAATTAATCCTGATTGGCCCAAAATTTTGCCAGTTTTAGAACTGAATATCTCCCCCAGAAGTCACTCAGTCCTGGGGGGAAATTGGAAGGCTGTTAACTCTAGGATCAAAGACGGCTTTCTATCGGTGACTGAGCAGAATAAAACGGGTTTTAAACCCTCATTTACCTCCAAAAAGAGTGAGATGAGCTCCAGGTGCCTGGGTGTCTGAGGCTCAGGGCAGGCAGCAGCCATGAATGGAACTTGGTTGGTGGTTCTGAAAAATCCATTAGAGAAACAACAGGTCCATGGTGGTGGTGAGCGTGAACTTACTTTCAATACTTTTGAGTATATACGTACAGTGGAATTACTGGATCATATGGTAATTGTCTTCAACTTTTCAAGGGACTGCTAAACTATATTTCACAGTGGATGCACTATTTTATATTCTAACTAGTAACACACCAGGGTTCTGATTCTTTGATGTCATAGCCAGTACTTATTATTCTCTTTTTCATTTTGTTTTGTTTTTGTGTAGCCATGCTATTAATAATAAGTATGAAGTAGCAACTCACTGTGGGTTTGATTTGCATTTTCCTCTTGACTCGGATGTTGACCATCTCTTGTTGAATGAATACAGAGTTTACGTTTGAAATGATGAATAAATCTGGAAATGGATAGTGGTGATAGATTCACAACATTGTGAATGTACTTAATGCCACTGAATAGTACCTTTAAAATGGTTAAAATAGTAAATTGTGGGTTATGTATATTTTACCATAAAAATACACATTTAGGAGGAAAAACAAGGAGTAGGAATGTGAGAGAAGAACACAGGAGTCAAGAACTATTTAGAGTAGGTCAAAGTCCCAGTTACTGTGCCATAAGTGTCTCCCAAACCAGGGTACTTTGGAGTCTGAAAGAATGGAGTGGCCTCCCTCAACTATGACCAATAAGGCCTGGGTACAATAGGAGGTGGGAGCAAAAATTCAAATTAACATTTGCGTCTTCTTCACCATGGAACTGTAATACCCACCGATAATTCCTCAATGCAGGTATTTCACAAATGCAGCAAATTTTGATCCATGAGATTTAGAATTACAAGTTTACCTAAATTATCCCTACTATATTTTTATCTCTAACTTTAGGTATTTTCATTTGAAAGAACACATTAAGTAAAATTAGTAAAAAAAATAAAATAAATAAAATACAGCTTATAAAATCTTTCCATAAGAAATGAATCACTTTGTCTTAAGATTCTGAAACAATTTTGCAGGACAACATCCCTGTAAATAAAGACAACTGTTAACCAAGGATCATTCACTAGTTTGCATTCTCTGTCTTGAGGTTCTAAGGGGATCAAGTGTACTTTGATGAGTAAAATACTTTGAAATAATGTATTAATAAGGTGTCTGAGGCCGGGGATGGTGGCTCCTGCCTGTAATCCTAGCACTTTGGGGGACCAAGGTGAGCGGATCACCTGAGGTTAGGAGTTTGAGACCATCCTGACCAACATAGAGAAACCCTGTTTCTACTAAAAATACAAAAATAGTTGGGCATGGTGGCGCATGCCTGTGATCCCAACTACTCGCGAGGCTGAGGCAGGAAAATCACTTGAACCTGGGAGGTGAAGGTTGCAATGAGCCGAGATCGTGCCATTGCACTCCAGCCTGGGCAACAAAAGCCAAACTCCGTCTCAAAAAGAATAAAATAATAATTTTTTAAAAAAGGACTGAAAATTGACCTTCATAAACTGAAGATAAAAGTTACATCTGTCATCTGTGAAGTTTTGCCATTTTTAAATAATAAAGTTGAAAATAACCTTTATTCACCTATTCACCACAAAAATAAAACTGTCATGTGTGGATATTGCATTCATTTGCTTTTCACTACAACTCTTTCAGTCAGGCGTTTCAAGTACACCTATTTTTATTTTCATTTTTCACAGATTTAACCTCAGTGGGAAACTTGCCCAAGGTCACACAGGCAATGTGTGAAAGACAAAATATCAACAAATTTTCACTCTTGACTTTGTCCTAAGTTGTATTACACTTGCTTCTGTTCACTATGTTGTATCTTTTTTGTTTGAGTTTTGAGACAGGGTCTACCTCTGTCACCCAGGCTAGAGTGCAGTGGCATGATCTTGGCTCACTGCAACATCTGCCTCCTGGGTTCAAGCAATTCTCCTGCCTCAGCCTCCAGAGTAGTTGGGACTACAGGCATGCACTACAATGAAAGGCTGTTTTTTTGTATTTTCAGTAGAGATGAGATTCTGTCACGTTGACCAGGCTGGTCTCAACTCCTGGCCTCAAGTGATGTGCCCATCTCGGCCTCCTGAAGTGCTGGGATTACAAGTGTGAACCATCACGCCAGGTCCCAAGTTGTATCTTTGATTAATATCCTGGCATTATCTGTGTGACTCTGCCCATGAGATTCATAAAAGTAAATGAAGAGAAATCTCTTTTCTTGACATTGAAAAAAATGTGGACATTGATGTCACTGGAAAGAATTTGATCATTTGTTGCTACCCCGTTGGTGAATAATTAGAAACAGATTACTTTTCAACCTCCAAAACTTCACTGCTAAAGCAAAAAATGTGGGCTAATTAATAGGTCCAAGTGGAAAATATTATAGTAATGCCACAGTTCAACCAAGGGTGCAAAAAAGGGATATGAGATACTGCACTGTCCAATATGACAGCTACTAGCTCCATGAGGTCATTGAGCACCTACAATGTGACCAGCTCAAAATAATAGTTGTGGCAAATGTAAAGTAAATAACACATTTCAAGACAAATGACAAAATCAGTTATATGTTAAAATGATAATACTTTGAACATCTTGGATTAAATGAAATGTATTATTTAAGTTAAATTTAACGATTTGGTTTTCTTTTACTGTTTTAACGTGGCTACTAGAACATTTAAAATACATTTATAACTTGCTTCTATTGGACAGTGCTACTTTAGAGAAAGGAGGGTTGGAAAATACACCAAGGACCAAACTCACAAAAAGCATTTATATATATATAAATGCTTCCACATATATATACATATATATATGCTTCTATGAAATCTACAAAGACTTTCACTTCCCTAGGTCATATCCCTAATAAATATAGTGACCACAGAGTTTAATATCAAATGGTGGCTGTTTTGGGAGATAATGGAGGTGCTATCATTTACCTGGGACCTTAGGCACAAACTGCATTCATTTCCATAGACGTACCCCCATCCATCGTGATCTCCTTTAGCCATCGTGCAATTTCCAGTTCTTTGACTGCTCTCCCTTGCTTCAAGTCCTTCACACATGCTCTTCTATCCATTCGGAACCCACTCTGCACCCTCGTGTGCCTAGCTAACTTCCACCGTGCCAGACCTCCATGGAGCACACTGATTTATTTAGGCCCTGCTGTCTTATACTATACTGACAACACAAACCTCTCCATCCTGAAACTACACACAAATTAATTCTTATTCGGTGTCTGTTTTCCTATTAAAATGCAAAGTTCATTAGAGCAGAAGTGATATGTGTTCGTATCTACAACAATACCCAGGCAGCTTCAAGTGTGTAGTAAGCACTAAAGAAATATGGTCTACATGAATGAATAATTGTATGGTCCTTAAATACCTATATGAACCCAATGGCTCTCTTATTCCTAATGTACAGAGTAATTCCTGAATACCCACTTATTTTCTCCTCCAAAGGATTATCATAAAGCTTTAGATGTTTTTTATTTAAAAAGTAATTTTCATTTGATATTATGTAAGTAAACTGCATTTTAAGAAGTAAAATTTACATTGATAGTAATGGTTTTTTTTTTTTTTTGATACAGCAGAACTGTTATCTTCCATGGGTTTTGTCAAAAATAATGTATGTGTATATATTGAGATTAAATAGTTTCTAACTATGGAATGTTCCACTTACGAGAATTTAAATAAAAAAAGAAAATCAGAAAAATAAAGAATAAGGAGTTTCTTCATATGCCTTTACCTTGGGTCTCAATTCATTAGAAACCAAACTAATTAACAGCATGGGACAAAGCCAATATATTGGCTTTATTCAAAATACAAGTAAGGTTTTTATATTAAATTGTCTTGTATCTTAGTAAAATGCTCCTGTACTTTGACACATCCTGGAAGAGCCTTGGAGGAAATACATATTTCCTAACAACAAAATCACATAAGTTAGGAGAAACAATCACCTTCCAATTTATACACACACACACACACACACACACACACACACACACACATATATATTTAAATAAAAGACCCTATTGCCCTTTAAGAGTAGTGAGTTTTCAGCAACAAAGCAGGAATGATCAGTTATCTAAGAGATATATTTTAAAGGTTAAGTATGTTTTAGAATGAGTAATTTTATACATTAGAAACTGTTTCTTTTTTTTTTTTTTTTTTTTTTTTTTGAGACGGAGTCTTGCTCTGTCACCCAGGCTGGAGTGCAGTGGCCGGCTCTCAGCTCACTGCAAGCTCCGCCTCCCGGGTTCACGCCATTCTCCTGTCTCAGCCTCCCGAGTAGCTGGGACTACAGGCGCCAGCCTCATCGCCCGGCTAGTTTTTTGTATTTTTTAGTAGAGACGGGGTTTCACCGTATTAGCCAGGATGGTCTCGATCTCCTGACCTCGTGATCCGCCCATCTCGGCCTCCCAAAGTGCTGGGATTACAGGCTTGAGCCACCGCGCCTGGCCAGAAACTGTTTCTTACTGTTCATAGAATGGTAATGAAATGGTAGAGCATATGTACCATTATAGCAGCTTCAAAAATATAATGTCACTGCCAAATTATATTACTTCTCTTCTTCAGTTTTCTTCATGCTTTGAAAAGAGCTGATCTGAATACAGAGATACATTCATAACTATAAAATAATTCTTACTCTACCCTGCCCTAGTTTTTATCAAGATATGGAATTTTTTAATTAGAATAATAATTCTAACATAAATAGCCAACATTTCTTGAGTGTTTGCTGTGGGCCATATACTATTTACACCACCTGTACACCTTTAATCTGTGAATAAGTCTGTGTAGTAGTTTGACTATTACACCTATTGCTGGATGACAAGAATGGGGTTAAGTAACTGTCTCATAGATGTAGAAACCCATACAGTAACATTTTGGATCTACACATAAACATTTAAATAAGATGTTAGGGTTCAAATAGAAATTTTATTGTTTACATATTGTATTGTATTGAAATCAGGGAATAGAAATTTTGAAGTCACACTACAGAGTATTTAGGGAAAGGTCATTTCCTGCATTGGAAAAAGCCACAAATCACATTTTTAAAAATTACATCAGACTTGTTTTCATTATATCTTTCCTTGGAATCTCATCATGCACCTTCAGTCTGACCGAAATTGAAGCTCAGTAAATGCAAAGTAAGTGAATGACTGGAAGCATGTCTCAATGTTGACTTCACTGTTACCTGTATCAGCTAGTTGTCTGGATTACAGAGTCTCTAATAAATGAGCTCTCTTCCCACTTGATAAAACACTGATAAAATTGTTATATCAAATGATAAGAGAGCTCATTTATGTCATTTGTATGTTATCACTGAGTTATCACTGAATATACCACTTATAAGGTATATTCATATAGAACATATACAATATAAAAAAATGTATTAATACTATACTCCAAAGACCCAGCACTTACCAGGAGACGGGTCTATCCCCTCACAAGCATATTTCCATAATCACTTCTTCCTGCTTTCAAACTAGGTCTTCTTTCAAACTGTCGATACCTTTAAACATGTTTCCTGGCTTTGATTTGCAGTGGCTGAATATCTACCCTTCCAGAATCAGTATACAATCAATGAGGAAACATTTTATTTGGATGTATAAATTCTAAAATTATTACATGTGGAAAAAGATGACATATAGCAAACATTTTTCTGAAAATCTCTTAGGAAGGTACCATTTTAGATAACAACATACTTTCTCTTTAGTAAGTCCAGCAAAGTAAAGTTTCTTACAAGTTTAGAATTGGCCATTGTTTTTGCTGCTTACAAACTGCAGATTTACTTGAGGGGACTTTGTATGAAGAAAACACTTTAAATATTAGACTTATTAAGACTGGTTAGAAGCACAGATATTGAAAGGCCCATGGAAGCTGAGATCAGCTGTGAAAACAACTTCACACTGTACACCTTAACTTCACTGAGCAGTCATCTCCACTATCTGCATCTCTATCTCTAGCTAACTCTATGTGTCTCTACACTTTTTTTGTGATTATTTTAGATTGTATAAAGTAATACTCAAAATATGTCATTCCAACACATCAATTTCCACGTGATGCTTTTCCCTACCTTACCTGGAATAATCAAGCCCTTTTTCTTTATACTATTATTGTAGCACTACCAAGTGTTCCTCATCAACTGCATCCACTGCCACCCAAGAGGCAGTGTTGATGCACCCGCTCCTGATGTATGCATCAAGGCCCATGGGACTTGGGGAGTTGATAACATTTTTTGTGAGTTGCAAACTTTCCTCTACATCTTAGACTAGGAGTCAGTAGACTATCAACCTTGGCTTGATTAATTTTTAGACCCATGAGCTAAGAATGGAGTTTACATTTTTAAAGAGTTGTTAAGTGTGTGGACATATATGTGAGTATATAACAGAGGCCATACATGATCACAAAGTCAAAACCCTTTACTATTGCGACATTTAAGAAAAAGTTTGCTGACCCTTACCTTAGATCACTATCTTCACAATTTGATTTAATTGTTCAAATATTCGGCATTCCTGTGAGAAAATATTTGATTTGAGATGTGATGAACAGTTTTGTGATTTATTTTCACCATTGACTGCCAGCCACGGGTGGGTAGACAAACCTGAAGACCCCAATGGCCTGGAAAATATTGCTTGTGGGCATCCCCAAAGCACCTGCAGGAAGCTCTAGTTAGCATTTATATATATATAAATTCTTGTTCTTAACTTATTGTTTTCATGCTTTTCTGTTTCACTGAGAGTCCCCTGAAGGTACAGATTGTAATGAAATGGAATACCTTCAACATGGCTCACTCTAGAATGAGCTTTCTTTTCCACACACATTGTTTAGGGATAAGATTCCTATACCACTCAGTGTCTCAAAAACATGTCATAGGCAATGCCAAAGTCAGAAAACAAAAAGGAAAAAATTTTCCTACCACATGAGGATAAAGTGACGTACATCAAAATGCACTAATTAAAAATTTTAGAATTGAGAAAGAACCAGGAGGAAATGTCTATAGTAAGACAGAAAGAGTATCTTAACATTTGTTGTGAGTAAATTCTCTATCCAGAGATATATGTGTGAAAAGTAAAAATGAATTTTTCTAGAACCCAGTTTTAACACCCGTGCTGCATGTGTGATGGAAATCTACACTCCATCATTTGGGGAATTGTCCTTTCTTTAAAGGATGGTTGTTTCTCAGGTCCTGGGCCTTATGCAGCGCCTGTGCAGTGTAGGTTCCGGTGCAGACACACACAATCCTGCCTTGCAGGTGCCCTCAGCCCAAGGTGCCTTCTGCTGTTCTGGACCAGGAGTGTCCACGGGAGCCCTTTGTGTAACTTGTGACCTGTTTGTGACCTGGAAGTTTGGAAAACACTGGTTTTAATTTTACTTGCTTTGATTGTTAAACTTTTTCAACAGCAACACATTTAACATGATTATCTGTGGCCTGCTGTGATAGTACCATTGATTTATTTTGTAGTTTTTTTTTTTCTATTTCCTAACTATTTTCATTAAAAACATTGCTTGATAAGAACACTAGAGCTAAGAAAACAAAAGGCCAAACAATAACTCCTCCCATATGAGGAAGAGCTCAGGTATTCTGCCTTTTTCCTGCCTCAGAGGAGACTGCAGTACTGTGTGTTTGAAACCCACTTACCTGCACAATTCTGTGAATTAGAGGAACAGGAAGTCTCGAGGCACAAGTAATGCCCAGTTCGTATGAATCATAGTCCTGAAGCATCACCTTACTCAGTGTGGGCCTGTTCATATGTTGCAGTCGCATTCCCCACTGATCCCTGGATCTTTCTCTAGCCATGCTTCTCAGAGTCATTTATCTTTCTTGCTGATTCATCCTTCCCCAAACCTCAGATTCAGATGAGCTCCACTTATCAATTTCCTAAATCTTTAGGAAACCAAGTTCTTTCAGATACTCAAATTTATCTATTTAGGTCACAATGGCTTTCTATAATCACTCTCAGAAGATAATTTATCCGTAAAGGTAGAGATCCACGCGCAACAGAAACACAGGAGCCAATGAGATGCCCTTCAATGTCATTAACGTTTGTCTCTTTTCATCTCATTGTTCTGTTCTTATAACATTTATCTCATGGAAAATGGGAATAATGTCTAATTTAAGAATATATTTTACATATTAGTTACACTTTAATCAATCACAGTTTCTAACATAGTTAAGTTATTGATGCTGACATGAAAAATAAAATCTGTATCACCAAGAATGACCAAGGCATTGAAGGTTCTGGTTAAATTTGCTTTGCTCTAATAGAAATTTTCGTCAGAGATGCACCATCTCAAGAGTGTGAATTTTGGTAGTTTTCTTAAAGTGAGGTCATGAGGATAGAACGTCACAATTCAGATAGTTTATTGTGTTGTGAATGGTATGAATTTTTTCTGTAGATTATGATGTTTTGACATCTTTAAACAAATTTTTCTGGCTGGGGAGAGACTGACTCTCTTGGAACTGGAAGCCTTTGATATGTAAACTAAACAATCACCAGCCCTCCCTCCTCTCTCTGGCCCTTACACCCCAGGGAGCAACATTCCTCTGCTTTAGTCATCCCAAGATCAGGTATCAGGCAATCATTAATCCCCTCTATAATCCAAAGCCTGCCACAATTACTCAGACTAGCCATTTCTAAACTCTTCCGCCTCCTTGCCTTCGCTTTCCCATGGAAACCCAATGAGGCCCTGACCTAAGCCTTCTTGTCCTGTCTTTCAGCTGCTGACCACACCTGTGCCTTTCCTGTGAGGAACCGCATGGTGCTGTGCCTGCTGTTCCCAGGACCTGTCAGCATAATAAACTTTGTTTTTTCCCTCAGTCTATTTTGTTTCTCCTCTTGTGGCTGCATGTGACTCTCTCAAAAAATAATATAGAGCATATCTAAGTTATTTGCATTTTTTTGTTAAATATTGAAGAAGTTCTACCTGAAAAGTCTCTGAAGTTGATATGGCCGAAGACTTAAGGTGCCCCCCTAAAAATATATGTAAGCACATATTTGTATTGCAGTGTTTATAGACAGTAAACTTGTGTGAGATTATAGATTACTGATTGATTTACTGAACATAAATGTAATGTAAGTGAAGAGAGAACTGCTAACTCCCTGGAAGACAATGCACTGTGCCTAGGATGGGGTGCTGGATGAGACACAGTTCTGCCCTCATTAAGTTCACAGTAGAGCAGGTGCTATACATTGAGTGTATAATTCTGAGTGTAGTAAGTACTTCAAAGGAGCAGCTCAAGGCATCACTGACAAGAACGTCCGAATATCCCATATTCCACGTATGCGTGAGTCCACATAAGTGTTCTGTGTGGTCCAGCTTCAGCTTCCCAAAGTCTCATATGTTCCTGGTTCTTGCCAATAGCCATTATCCTCCAATTCTACTTTAGGTAGTTTATTAGTTTCAGAGGTAGCTTAATGCTTCTGTTTCTTATTGATCTTCTCATCTCTTTGATCTTCTCATCAGTTGATAGGGTTTACTTCTATTTCAAAGTAAAAGCAAAGGAAAAAAATAAAGTTTATTTTGTTTTGTGTGGTGATTACAAAGTCAAGCACCTTTTTCTATACCTGTGAGCCATCTGTATGTCTTCTTTATAGAATCGTCTACTCAGGTCCTTAGCTCATGTTTTCTTAATAAAGTTATTTCACTTAGCATAATGTCCTCCAGGTTCTTCCATGTTATGAATGTCTTTTTCTAAGACTAAATAACATTCCAGTGTGCACACACACACACACACACACATACACACACAATCACATTTTTAAAATCTGTCAAGGGATATTTGTTATTTCCTTATTTAGCTATTGTGAAGAATGCTGAAATGATGGGAGTGAAGACATCTGTTTGAGATCCTCATTTCATTCCCTTAAGATATATACCCAGAAGGGAGATTTCTAGATCATAAAATAGTTATATTTTTAGTTTTTTGAGGAATCTCCACACTGTTTTCTATAATGACTGTACCAGTTGACATTTTTTCACCAACAGCGTACAAGCATCTTTGACTACCATATCTTAGCAGAAAAACTTCAGTATTGTTTAGTTTTTTCCATTGATTGTGATGATAGCTGTGAGATTTTCACGTGTGACTTTTATTATGTTGAGATAGTTTCCGTCTATGCCTATTTTTTGGGAGTTTTATTCATTTACAGATGCTAAGCTTTGCAGATGCTTTCTCTTCATCTATTGAAGTGATTGTGTATTTTTTCATCTTGTTAATGTGTTATACCATATTGATTGATTGAAGTGTGTGGAATCTTCTTTGAATACAAGGGACAAATCCCACTTTCATCTGGTGAATGTTCCTTCTAATGTGCTACTAAATGTGGTTTGCTAGTATTTACTGAGGATTTTTCATCTGTATTTATAAGGGCTGGTGTACTGCAGTTTTCTTTTTGTGTGCCATCATTGGCTGTGTTTGACATAAGACTAATGTTAACCTCATAAATGAGGTAGACAAATGATCAGATAAAAAAAGTAAAGTTACATGTCTGGATTAAAAACAATACAAACAAACAAAACAAGTAGATTTTAAATGGAGAATATGTTAGTCTGATGGCATATAAATACGTATGTAAGAGTATGTCAACCGAGAAAGATTACCATGGGAAAATCACATCTTTTGTTGGTGACAGCCTAGTTCAGTTTATTTAGACCAAACTTCTCAAAGAGAGCAACTTAAAAGCCAGAAAATTTTAAAATCATTTTTAAAGACATTAAATAGCTAACAGGGTAATTAACAATTATATGACCAGTATGTAGAAACAGTTGCCAAATCCTGAGAGAGAGCTGAGAAGAAGAGGCCAAGTCACTCCTTTAGGAACCACAGCTCAGCTTTCTATCACCAGAATCCCCTTTTATGCACAGCTTTGCTTTCAGTAGTGTGTTACCCGTAGCCAAACTTGGTTTAAAAATATCGCATGGGGCCAGGTGCTGTGGCTCACGCCTGTAATGCCAGCACTTTGGGAGGCCGAGGCCAGTGGATCAGGAGGTTGAGACCATCCTGGCCAACACGGTGAAACCCCGTCTCTTCTAAAAATACTAAATTTATCCGGGTATGGTAGCATGCACCTGCAATCCCAGCTACTCAGGAGCCTGAGGCAGGAGAATAGCTTGAACCTGGGAGGCGCAGGTTTCAGTGAGCCGAGATCGTACCACTGCACTCCAGCCTGGGCGACAGAGCGAGACTCAGTCTCAATATATATATATCGCATGGAAAATTCCAGCTGTACACAATTCATATGTTTTAAATTGTGCACCATTTTGTATAGCGTAATAAAGTCTCATGCTGCTCTGTCCAGCCCTACACGTGAATCATCCTTTGTCCAGTGTGTCTGTGCTGTGTGTGCTACCTACCCATTCTTCATTGACATCATCTGTATCTGACATCCAGCCATCCACATCATCACAGCTTGATGATCTGGGATCTCCCTAAGCAGATTATCCTGCTTCTGACATAGCCTATGAAGGTCAATAGTAGCTTAATGCCACATCACAGTACATGCAACATTCACCCCACTTATTCACATCACACAGGCATTTTATTATCTCATATAATTACCAAAATAAAACGGAGAGCACAGTACAATACATATTTAGAGAGAAACAGAGAGAGGGAGAGAGAGAGACCACATTCACATAACTCTTATTAGAGTATATGATTATGATTCTTCAGTTAGTTATTGTTGTTAACCTCCTCTGATGCCAATTTTCAATCACACCTGGTCATAGATACGTATGTATAGAAAAAGCTAAAGTATATATTGAGTTCTGTACTCTCTACAGTTGCAGGCATCTGCTGGGGGGTCTTAAGACATACTCTGTGTTGATGGGGGAACTACTGTATTCCAGTTGCTAAAATAAGATTGAGTTGATGATGAGTATTATTGTTACTGAGTGCTTGCAGGAAAATGTTTTTTATGCTAGTTTAACATATATGAAACCTGTTTTACAAATACAATCTCGTCCTTTTTGTCCGACATCTTAGCAAGCCTGTGGTGTCGGCTGCTGCTCTCCGAGCTTCGCACTGCCGCCCAAGGACGACAAGAAGAAGAAGGACGACAAGAAGAAGAAGGACTCCGGAAAGTCGGCCAAGAAAGACAAAGACCCGGTGAACAAATCCGGGGGCAAGGCCAAAAAGAAGAAGTGGCCCAAAGGCAAAGTTTGGGACAAGCTCAATAACTTAGTCTTGTTTGACAAAGCTACCTACGACAAACTCTGTAAGAAAGTTCCCATCTATAAACTTAGAACCCCTACTGTGGTCTCTGAGAGACTGAAGATTCAAGGCTTGCTGGCCAGGGCAGCCCTTCAGGAGCTCCTTAGTAAAGGACTTATCAAACTGGTTTCAAAGCACAGAGCTCAAGAAATTTACACCAGAAATACCAAGGGCGGAGATGCTCCAGCTGCTGGTGAAGATGCATGAATAGGTCCAACCAACTGTACATTTGGAAAAATAAAACTTTATTAAAGCAAAACAAACAAACAACAACAACAACAACAAAATACAATCTCATCTAAAAATAAAAAATAATAAAGTATAAGGGGAACATCAACACACCCTGCAGAAACACCAAATTAAACAAAACCACAAGGGACTCTGGGTATAGGGATTGTCAATAAAGGCTTTAATATGAGCATGCTTCCTATGTACAAAGAGACAGGGAAAATTTTAAGAGTTTTGGTAGATAACTGGAAGCTATGAAAATGAAATGAAATTAAGAATTTAATGGACAGGTTTATAGCAGGTGGAACAAAGCTGGAAGAAGAATTAGTAAACTGGAAAACAGATCACAAAAATATTCAGAAAAACTCACAAGGATTAAAAAGAATGGAAAATTAAGAAGAGGAAGTAAGAAACATAGAATAAGCATGTTAAGAAACATGGAATTTGAAACGGAGAGAGCTGAAGATTCAAGCAATATACATTTTTTAATTATTCACAATTCGTCAAAGTAAAACTTTTGATAACCAAAGACAGTTAGGAAAGTCCTCAAAGCAAGCAGAAGATGTCAAAAACAAAAAGAATTATCTTCAAATGAGTAGTGATCAGAATTTCTACTTCCTTTTTAACAGAAATATTACAAGTATAAAGGTAAATGAAATTTAAAGTGCTGAAAGCAAATAACTGTCAATTTAGTACATCTATATACATAAAAAATGTCCTCCATGAAGAATGTGAAACAAATATCTTTTCAGATATTAAGAGCATTCTCCACTGGCAAACACTGACCAACATTCAGAAAGAACAAAAGGACATCAGTGTACATCCCTCAGCTGTTTAAATGATAAGATAATATGCATGAAAATGTAGTTAAAATCGAAAAAGTTCTAAAATATTAAAACTTTGTCAAAGTGACATAAGAAATACTTGAAAACTTAGTGAAGATAATTGCATACATTATTATTTTTCATATAAATAAAAGTTCATAGGCCGGGCGCGGTGGCTCAAGCCTGTAATCCCAGCACTTTGGGAGGCCGAGACAGGCGGATCACGAGGTCAGGAGATCAAGACCATCCTGGCTAACATGGTGAAACCCCGTCTCTACTAAAAAAAATACAAAAAACTAGCCGGGCGTGGTGGCGGGCGCCTGTAGTCCCAGTTACTCGGGAGGCTGAGGCAGGAGAACGGCGTAAACCCGGGAGGCAGAGCTTGCAGTGAGCTGAGATCTGGCCACTGCACTGCAGCCTGGGTGACAGAGCGAGACTCCGTCTCAAAAAAAAAAAAAATAAATAAATAAATAAACAAATAAAAGTTTATAATTCATTGAAAACTGCATAGATAGCATTTAAAGAAGAAATAACATTAATAAAAAGAAGCTGTCAAAAAGAAACACTGAAGGTGTTATGAGGTCAGCATAACTGTGACAAGAAAATCTGATAGCAATAGTATTAGAAGGCATATGTCCTCATTTATGAACATGGCAGAAATTTACAACCCTTTCCTAAAAATATTCAGATCCTGAAATCTAAAATCTGTGTATATCTATTACTTTTCTCGGCAAAATTAACTTTAGAGATATAAGTAAGAGAAATAAGATCTTAAAATAGATTTTCCTGGACTATCTAGCTTGACTCTATCTAATCACATAAGTCTTTAGAATCAGATAAATTTCTCCAGCTGGAGTCAGAGAGATTTTGCAGAAGGTGAAGTCAGAGAGATGTGAAGTGAGAGACTCGACCTGCTGTTATAGGATCATAGCCACACGGAAAGCATAAGAAGGAATCAGGCAGGTTCTAGGAGCAAAGACTAGGCCCCTCCTGATTATCAGCTAGCAACAACCACCTTTATCCTACAACTGTAAGAAACTGAGTGGGCCTACAACCTGAATCAACTTGAAAATGAATTCATCCCCAGAGACTGCAGAAGAGAATGCTGCGCCAACACCTTGATTTCTATAGCTTGAGACTCAGGAAGATACAGCAGCTGAGTCACACTGTACCTGGACTTCTGACCTACTGTACTATGAGATAACAAATGGGTGTTGTTTTAAGCCAGTGAATTTTGGTCACTTGTTATGGCAACAGTAGAAAACTAACACAGAGACTCATGCATATGTATATACGGATGGTAGATTTATGACAAGGATGGCCTTGCAGATCAGTGGTGTGGAAGTTATTTCAAATAAATGTTGCTGATATAACGGTACATCTATATAGAAGAAAGAAATGAAAATATGTTTCCAATCTCATACCATGCATACAATTCCACTGAGATTGCAGATCTAAAGATGAAAGCAAAACAATAAAGCATCTCAAAGACAATGTGAAAACACACTCGTCATTTGCAGATATGAAAGGCTTTTTAAAAAGACACAAAATTGGCCAAGCACAGTGGCTCACGCCTGTAGCAGCACTTTGGAAGGCCAAGGTTGGGGTATCACAAGGTCAGGAGATCGAGACCATCCTGCCCAACATGGTGAAAACTAGTATCTACTAAAAATACAAAAATTAGCTGGGTATGGTGGCACATGTGTGTAATCACAGCTATTCAGGAGGCTGAGGCAGGAGAATCGCTTGAACCCAGGAGGCAGAAGTTGTAGTGAGCCAAGATGGCGCCACTGCATTCCAGCCTGGTGACAGAGCAAGACTCTGTCTCAAAAAAATGAAAAAAAAAAAAAAAAGACACAAAATCTATAACTGCAAAGGAAAAGATTGATATGTTAGACTATGGTAACGTTAAGAATTTCTGCTCATTAAAAGGAAGCAAGAAGGAAAGATGCAGACTGGAAGAAAACAATGGTAACTCATATAAGAGACAAAGGACCAAGCCAAAAGTCCTACAAATCAACAGGGAGAGACAAAATACTCAATACACAAAAAAGAGGGGCATAGACTTGGATAGAAAATTAACACAAAGCAATTACACTCCAGGGATCAATAACTATTTGACAAGGTGTTCAATCTCAGCTGTAATCAAAGAAAAGTTAAATCATACTACGTTGAGGTGCCAATATATATATACCCTGCAGAATGGCTTGAAGTATATAAAGAGGCGATCTGATGTGTAGGAAAGGAATTTGATTGTCATACATTGCTGGAGGGAATACTCTTTTATGCAATCCCTTATGAAGAAGAACAATTGAAGAAGAATTAAGTGGGCAAGAAAGTGTTAACAAAGATGCCAGGTAGTGGTGCCTTTGTGGCTGGCTTGGGAATGGTTACAGAGGAGTTTTGTGTTGCCATCAATATTCTATTTTTTTATTTAATTCATGATTACAGAAGTGCTTGCTTCTTGGTGAATCTTTAAGCTTTTGATTTTTGTTCTGTACCCTCATCTGTAGGTACATATTACTTCATAATTAAATAGAAAAGAAAAGAAAAGTTCTTTCACATGACCTACAAATAATTTTTGCAAATTGCAAAGTATAATATCACTTAGTATATCTGTGCTAATTTCCTTTGGAAATAAGATGGTATGATATAAATTGGTCACTAATATGATACATATTTTATCTCAAAATTATTTGGGGATCTTTAGTTATAACTAAAATTTGGGGTCACATTGATGTGAGGGTAGTCATCACTGTTAAAGAAAAATCTCTTTAAAAGAAGATCTTCACTTTAATCCACCGTCTCACTGGAAGGTTTTGTAAAGATCACACTGGGCAACAGCTTTCAGGCCCTGGATTTGTGGATGAGAAATTAACTTTAGTTAATCTAGAAGAAAAGTTTCCTCTCAATTTATAAAAAGAGAATTACCAAAAGGCTTAGGTAAATGGGATTGGTTTTGCTAATTTGAACTGGGACTGTTGTTAAAGATAATGGTGATTCACACTAAATCAAAGTAGAAAGAAAAATACAGCAAATTTTGCTTTCTTGTAATATCAGGATGTTCTTGCTAAAACTGCAATGAGGTATATTTAAAATATTTGACATCCAATTCTCCAGGCTCATGCACTATTTTTGTTGATGACTGGGTTGTGACTACAACTTCCTAATTTTGTGTTATTGTTTTTAGTCTTTCCTTCCTTCAGTTCATTTTTATGTGTGTGAAACATAAAACATTGACAAAAGTGAATTTATACACACATACACACAGAGTTTAACAAATATTTATAAACTGACACCTGTATAACACTCACACATGGTAAAATATAATAGTATAAGCTTCTAAGAAGATTATTGTTTCCTTTTCCAATCTCAATTTATTCATCAGTACAAATATAGTAATTCTTATTACTTTCACAGAAAATATTTCCCCTATTTTCTTCAGTTTTACCATCTGCATGTGATGTATTTGTCAGGCTTGTCTAGAGACAGAAGCAATAGGAGATAACCACAAAGATATAGTTGTAGATGTAGATATGGATATAGATATATACATAGATGATATAGATAATGTAGATCTATAGAGATAGCTATAGATACATATAGATATACATACAGATATAGACGTAGATATAGATATCTAGATAATATAGATATAGATTATAGACTTAGATGGTAGACAGGTGATATGGATGATATGGAAGGGAAATCATTAACAGAATTGGCTCGCATGATTAGGGAGGCTAGGAAGTTCCATGACAGGCCGTTTTCAAGCTGTAGACCCAGGGAGCCAATGGTGTAACTCTCAGACTGAGGTTGAAGGTTGGAGAACCTGGGGCCTGCTGATGCTCCTCCCAGAGTCCAAAGACCAGAGAACCTGGAGTGTTCGTCTACAAGGATAAGAGAAGAAGGGGCTGGATGCGGTGGCTCAGGCCTGTAATCCCAGCACCTTGGGGGGTCGAGGTGGGCGGATCACGAGGTCAGGAGATGGCGACCATCCTGGCTAACATGGTGAAACTCCGTGTCTACCAAAAATACAAAAAAATTAGCCGGGTGTGGTGGCGGGCACCATTAGTCCCAGCTACTTGGGAGGCTGAGGCAGGAGAATGGTGTGAACCTGGGAGGTGGAGCTTGCAGTGAGCCGAGATCATGCCACTGAACTCCAGCCTGGGTGACAGAGCAAGACTCTGTCTCAAAAAAAAAAAAAAAAGAAAGAAAAAAGAAGGACAGCTTCAGAAGAGAGAGAAACTTTGCCTTTCTCTCACCTTTTTGTTCCATCTGGGCAATCAGCTGATTGGATGTTTCCTGCCCACACTGTTGAGGATGGATATTCTGTACTCAGTCCACTGATTCAAACGTCAGCCTCTTCCAGAAACAGCCTTACAGACACACCCAGCAATATTGAATTATCAGCTACCTGGCTCTTCCCTAAGCTAGTCAAGTTGACACCTAAAGTTAACCATCACATATGGCTATATCCCTGAACAATATAGCTTAGATTTGCTTGTTTTTGAACTTGATATAAATATTATCATACTCTATATATTCCTTTGCATCTCCTTTTTTTCTTTTCCGATGTGATTGTATGAGTTACACATGCTTTTACTTATAGTTGTAGCTCATTCGTTTTCATTGATATATAATATTCTATTACATAAAAATATAAAATTTTAATTATCTGTGTTATTGTTGGTGACTACGTGATGTTTTTCCATTTTGAGAAACTCTGAAGAGTGTTTCTATGAGTCTTTTTACACATGTATCCTACCACAGGTAAAATCTGCCTTCGTAAAGAATAAACCTAATATTTGAATCTCCAGGCATATAGTACAGATGTCTTTAATCTAATAAATAACACACTGCTTTCAAAGTGGTTCAACAAATTCTTCTCACAGTAGCAATCTACAGGAGCACCTGGTTCTCTAAATCTTGGCCATCATTTGGTATTGTATAACATTTAAACATGTATCACTCTGAAAAGGATTTAGAGGTATTTGTCGTTTTATTTGTACATCCATGAAGATCGTGTTTATATGCTAATTATTAATTATTTGGCTTTCCTTTTCATAAAGTGCCTATTTATGTCATTAGCCTATTTTCTTTTTCTTCTTTTTTATTCTTATTTCTGTCTCATTCTGTTACCCAGGCTGGAATGCAGTGATGCAATCACAGCTCATTGCAGCTTCAAACTCCTGGGCTCCAGTGTTCCACGGGCTACAGCCTCTTGCGTAGCTGGGATCACAGATATATGTCATGATGCTCAGCTATTTTTTTTAAGTTTTTTATAGAGATGGGATTTTGCTATGTTGCCCAGGCTGGTCTCAAGCTCCTGGTCTGAAGGGATCCTCCTGCCTCAGCCTCCTAAAGTGCTTGGATTATGGGCATAAGCCACTGAGCCTGGCCATTGCCCTATTTTCTTATGGGATATGTTAACTTCTTCTTACTGATTGGTTGTGGTTCTTTTTTACATACCAGCTCTGAGTTATCATTGTTAATAAATACTACAAAATCATTTTCTGACTGTGTGGGTTATCTTTCACTTTACTAAACTATATTTTTTACAAGCAGACATTCTTTTGTGTTTTTCAATATATCGGTAGTTTATTTTTAGTAGTTTTGTATTTTATTTTAAAAATGTGTTTCTATTTACCAGAATATATCAAAAATATATTCTCAGATATTTCCAGCAAAAAGGTTTGGGAATTCCTCCGTACAGGATAATGGCACGAATGTACTTTTCACTCTTCCTACCACTAAAAACAAATTTCAACTCTTGAAATTTTATATAAAACCAATGAACGAAGACTCTGAAAGTTGGAGAGAAGAAGATAGGCAAGCTAGGGACCTCAGGACCCTATAAATGGCTGGTGGTGAATTCTGTTTTTTTGTTGTTGTTGTAACACTACTGGGTGCAGACAAGAAAGCCCCAACAAAGCCTCATCTTTATATTAAAGGAGAAGGCAAGGGGCAGCCCAGAAACACAGAGCACTTTAGATAACAACCGCTCTACTGCAGCTAAACTGTGACTACACACTCAGGCACAATACTGGAAGAGGGGTGGGGATGCTAGATATCTCCCATGCCAGGCTGCAACAAGGGACCCAAGTCCTCCTGCCAGGATGGTGTCAAGAGAAGGCCAAGTGGGGATCCAAGCCTTCTTCCCCTCCAGCCACAATGGAGCCACTTTCATTCATGGTGTGTGTGGAGACCATGTGGAAACATTGTTGCAGTGGCTTCTGGCAGGGCCAGAGAAGGCCAAGTGGAGAGTCAGGGTTTTCACCACTGCCAAGTGCTAAAAAGCTCATTTGGGCCGCAGTGGTTTTGCTGGAGAATTTTACCAGATGTTTATGTTGCATGTGCAGAGCAGGCAAACACACTCTGCACACTTACAGACAGTTGTAATGTGTAGTTTCCATCACATTTTATTGTTTTTGATTGAGGCTTATGTAGATAAACTAAATTTTATCCACATAATTATCATCTTTCATCATATCCAAAATTCTTTGTCCTGTGGTAGGAACATGATAGGTCATCAAACAGGATTTTTTCCCAGTTAGTAATCAATATATTAATTTTAGAACACTTTTTGAGTGCTTACTATGTGCACGCATTGTTCTACGAGCTTGGTAAGCATTCATGAAGAAAACAGAAGACCTCTCTCTCTCTTCATGAGGCTCTTAGTCTAATGGAGAGGGGTATGAAATATTCAATAACATTACATTAGTCATACAAAATGACAAAAGAGGACAATCGATATGGCAAAGTAAACCCATAGACAAGGGGCCAGGTGGCAGTGCCTCAGTGTGAAGAGGCTGCCTGGGCATAGGTGCCAAGCTGGAAAGGAATTCCACCCTGAGGATGTTCAGATGAGGATGGCTGGCAGTGAAGACAGGCATTTGGCCTGAGGATGTGCAAATGAGGACGATTAGCAGTGAAGACAGGGATTCAGCCCTGAGGATGTGTGGATTAGGATGGCTCGCAGTGAAGACAGGGATTCAGCCCTGAGAATGTGCAGATGAGGACAGCTCGCAGGGAAGAAAGGCACTCAAAGACTCCAAAGAGGGAGGATCAAAGGCTGGTTTGGTATTGTGATGAAGGGAGCAAGGGCTGGGGTAGCAGGCCATTTGGTAGAAGGATGACTAGGGCCAGATCCCAATGGACAGTAAGTCATGGTGAGTTCTTCAGCTTTCATTTGCAGGAAACAAAGTTATGGCAGGGTGTGCACAGAGGACTGATGTCATCTGACTTCCTCTGTGAAAGTGAGCAGAGGAAAAGGGCAACCAGGTAAGAAACACTTATAGTTATCCAGGGAACATTTCAGGAAAGATAACATTGCAGGCCAAGCAACATTTCAGGAAAATGGACAATTAAATACATTTAACCATAAATACTTAAAACAGAAACAATTTCTGTGGGCAAATAAACTCAGAAGAAAACATCTTTATGAAAGTAGGATTTGCCTGTTAGTTCTCTCATTTCATTTCATTCTGGCTCACAAGCACGCATCAAAAGAGAGAAGACAAGAGATGCAGAGGCAGCAAATAACATGAAGGATTGTGTTCCGTGCTTGACTGCACTTACCTTATGGAAACCTGATGGGTAATCCACTCAAGTCAGACTGTGAACTAGTGAGAGATTACAAGTACAGGCATTGGAAGATGAAAATGCTTATAATCATATTTCCTCGTGGTTGAGTTTTTGATCACTTGTTTCTAACCCCCAGACAGATGTGGATCAGGTCTTTCAAGTGCAGAGATGCAAGTATCATATCTAAGCCTGGTCAAGGAGATTGAAATGATGTGGGATGCTTTTGGCCATCACTTCTCAGAAATTCACAGCATGTATGGGCTGGCTTTTGACAATGGCAAGGGCACCTCCCTGCAGGCATAAGTACTATAACTCTCTGTGTCTTTGAGGTTAGTCCGTGGGGTTATTTCCTCTCAGACTAAGCCACTGATCTCATATTTAAATGAGACTGATTGTCCCACCCCTGGAGTGTGTACTGCACTAACTATGAACAGATCGCCCACATATTTATTGATTTCACTTCATAATGTCATCAGAAGCAAGTAGATCGATGTTTTAAGTATTTATAACTGCCTGCTACAGAGATTTTTCTCCTGATTCAGAGTTTCAGAATGCACACCTGTCTTTTGTGTGATGTGTTTACTTGCAGCCTGCGGACTTGCAGGTGCAATCTCAGAACTGGAAGGAAGTGCAGTAGAGTTCACTAGGCCATGTGATACGTGGTCAGATCTCTACCTTCCCTGCCTGGTCATCCTCCAGTTTCTGCTTTGGCTTTTAATGTGACAGAGGCTTGAGGTCTTTGCTATGCAGTGTGTCCTATTTACCAATTCTTCCAGGCGTTGGACATAATTTTTTATTGGTCCTAATTCAGAACTCTGGAGTCATGTGGATTATTCGAGCACTTCCTCTGTTTGAAGGCAATAGCTCTCTTATCCCCCAAGTAATTAAAACGTTTGTTTAGAAATCATGTTAAATAAAACTCCTATGGCCTGGTCATTCTTCTATGGACAACTTTTCATCCTCTAATGCCCCTATTAAGTACTGTGAATAGACTGGAGCCAGCCAGACCTCTGAGGGTGGAGTCCTATCCAGCCTTATTGCCAGGTCTTGCATTCACCTTCCTTAGGACTGAGGCCCCATGGGCCCCCTGTTGGCTGGGCTAACAGCTGAGTCCATCAGATGGCCCCGAGAAGGCGCATGGGACATTACTGAATCTCTGCACTGTGTCTTAGGACTCAGGCCTCTTTGGTTAGATCCATCCCTCTAGAGAGTCCATAAGGAGAGGCCCTACTTATGTTTTCTTTTGTTTGCCATTCAGAGGATAAACATTAAAAAAAAATCCTGTAGTTTCTGAGCACTTTTGAGGCTCCTACTCAGTATTATACCTGTTTTTCAAATGAGAAAACAGAACAAAGTTATTGAGTTGTTACATATAGAAACAAAGTTTTAATTTCATTCTGCATACTTGCAAAGGTTGTCTTATAATTTTATCCTTGTGCCTCCCATTCCTAAATTGTCCTGCCAGTATTTGCAAAGTATCTCATATTTATTATCTACCTCCTTCTTATTTTGCATACCTCTTTAATTTAGGAGTAGATACTTTATATAGTATCATCGTTTATAACTTTTGGAAAACAATTGTGTATTTTAATGTCAAAAATACCTAGTCATTGTTATACATGTGGGAAAATAAAAGTCTATCAATACTGGGGAGAAAGGAGACCTTGTGGTCCCTGAAAGCACTCCCACCTCCAGCTCCAGACTCCTTGTCCTTCATAGCCACCTCTCAAAAGAGCCGCCCATACTCACTGTCCATGGCTTCACCCCATCCCTGCTCACCCAACCATTGAGGCTTTCCAAATTCAACAGCGTTGCCAAAACCAACATTTTATCTTCTCATGATCCTAGATCGAACTACTGATTCAAAACATCTGACCTTTAAGAAACAGACACTTATTTTGTCTGTGCCTCCTTTCTGTTGATTTATCCTTGTGTAATTTCACCCTCTCTTCTCTGATCCTTCCTTTTTTCTCCTCTGTGGGCTTTTTTTCCTGAACGTTTGGTAGTAGTCAGCCTTGCTAGCCTTTATTCTCTCCTTGAGCCATCTCATGCATGGCTTAAATTTCAGTTATTACATGTATTTAGAGAACTATTATAAAATGTGGTGACTTCAGTGAACAACGATGTATTTTGAAAATCACTAAAAGTGTAGATTGTAAGTGTTCTTACCACCAAAATGATGAGTATGTGAGGTAATATGTATGTTAATCAGCTCAACTGTAACATTCCAGAATGTGTGCATGTATCAAAATATCATGTCGTGCATGGTAAGTTTATGCAATCCTTGTATCAACTATGAGACAAGGATTAACCAAAACATAAAGAATTAAAAGAAATGAACAAAGTCTCCAAGAAATAGGAGATTACGTAAAATGGCCACATATAAGAATCATTGGTGTTCATGAGGGAGAACAAAGATCAAAAATTTGGAAAATGTATTAGAGGGAATAACTGAGGAAAACATCCTTGGCCTTGCTACAGATTTAGATGTCCGTTACAAGAAGTTCAAAGAACTCCTGGGAGATTCATTGCAAAAAGGAAATCAACAAGGCATAGAGTTGTAAGTCTGTCTAAAGTCAACATGAAGGAAAGAATTCTAAGAGCAGTGAGACTAAAGCATCAGATAACATATAAAGGAAAACCTATGAGACTAACAGCTGACTTCTCAGCAGAAACCTGACAAGCCAGAAGGGATTGAGGTCTGATCTTTAGCTGCCTTAAGCAGAATAAGTCAGCCAAGAATTTTGTATCCAGCAAAACTAAGTTTCATAAATGAAGTAGAATTAAAATCTTTCTCAGACAAGCAAATGCTGAGAGTATTTGTCAATACCAGCAAAACCCTACAAGAAATACTAAAAGTAGTTATAAATCGTGAAACAAAAAGTTGATATGCACCAAAATAGAACCTCTTAAGAATATAAAATTCACAGGCCTATACAACAATGACACAAGGAAGAAAACAACGTAGGTAACAATCAACACAATAACTGGAATAATACCTTACATCTCAGTATTAATTTTGAATGTAAAAGGTACAAATGCTGCACTTACAATATACAGATTGGTACAATGGATTAAACACATCATAAGCCAAATATTTGCTGTTTTCAAGAAATGCACCTAACATATGAGGATTCTTATAGACTCAAGGTAAATGGGTAGAAAAAGATAATCCACGCAAATGAAAACCCAAAGCAAGAAGGAGTAGCTATTCTTATATCAGATAAAACAGACTTTAAAGCAACAACAGTAAGAAGAACAAAAAAGTTATTACAGGCTGGGCGCGGTGGCTCAAGCCTGTAATCCCAGCACTTTGGGAGGCCGAGACGGGCGGATCACGAGGTCAGGAGATCGAGACCATCCTGGCTAACATGGTGAAACCCCGTCTCTACTAAAAAAAATACAAAAAACTAGCCGGGCGAGGTGGCGGGCGCCTGTAGTCCCAGCTACTCGGGAGGCTGAGGCGGGAGAATGGCGTAAACCCGGGAGGCAGAGCTTGCAGTGAGCTGAGATCCGGCCACTGCACTCCAGCCTGGGCGACAGAGCGAGACTCCGTCTCAAAAAAAAAAAAAAAAAATGAAGTTATTACATAATGATAAAGGGTTCAATTCAACAAGAAGATATAATAATTATAAATATATATGCACCTAACTCTGAAGCTCCCAGATTCACAAGACAATTACTACTAAACCTAAAAAAAAAAAAAAAAGATAAATAGCAACACAGTAATGGTGGGAGACTTCAACACTCCACTAATAGCACTCAACAGATCATTGAAAGAGAAAGTCAACAAAGCAACACGACACTTAAACTACACTCTAGCACAAATGGACCTCATAAATATTTACAGAACATTCTACCCAAGAACTGCAGGATATACATTCTTCTCATCAGCTCATGGAACATTCTCCAACATGGATCACATGGTAGTCCACAACACAAGTCTCAGTAAATCCGAAAAACATTAAATTATATCAAATACCTGCTCAGACCACAGTGGAATAAAACTAGGAATCAACTGTAAAAGGAACCCTCAAAACTATAAAAGTACATAGAAATTAAACAATTTGCTCCTGAGTGATTTTGGAGTTAATAATGAAATCAAAATAGAAATAAAGAATTATTTGAAATGACTGATAATAGAAACACAAGCTATCAAAACCTTCGGGATACAGCAAAAGCAGTGCTAAGAGGAAAGTTTATGGTGTTAAATGCCTTTATCAAAATGTCTGAAAGATTACAAATCAACCACCTAATGTCCCACCTCAAGGAACTAGAAAAACAAGAATAAAACAATCCAAATCTAGCAGAATAAAAGAAATACCAAAGATCAGAGGAGAACTAAATGAAATTGAAAAAAAAATACAAAAGATCAATGAAATGAAACGTTGTTTATTTAAGAAAAGAAACAAAATGATAGATTATCAACTAGATTAAGAAGAGAGAAGATTCAGGTGAGCTCAAATAGAAATGAAAATGAGTACATTACAACTGACATCACAGAAATACAAAAGATCATTTGAGACTACTATGAATACCTCTATGCACACAATCTAGAAAATCTACAGGAAATGGATAAATTTCTGGGACCATACAATCCTCTTTTTTTTTTTTTTTTTTTTTTTTTTTGAGACGGAATCTCACTCTGTCGCCCAGGCTGGAGTGCAGTGGCTGGATCTCAGCTCACTGCAAGCTCCGCCTCCCCGGTTTACGCCATTCTCCTGCCTCAGCCTCCCAAGTAGCTGGGACTACAGGCGCCCGCCAACTCGCCCGGCTAGTTTTTTGTATTTTTTAGTAGAGACGGGGTTTCGCCGTGTTAGCTAGGTTGGTCTCGATCTCCTGACCTCGCGATCCACCCGTCTCGGCCTCCCAAAGTGCTGGGATTACAGGCTTGAGCCACCGCACCTGGCCCCATACAACCCTCTTAGCTTGAATCAGGAAGAAATAGAAATCCTGAACACACCAATGACAAGCAATGAGATGGAATCAGTTTAAAAAAAAAAAAAAAAAAAGATCGGCTCACGCCTGTAGCCTGTAATCCCAACACCCTTTGGGAGGCTGAGGTGGGCAGATCACAAAGTCAAGAGATTGAGACCATCCTGGCTAACCCGGTGAAACCCCATCTCAATTAAAAATACAAAAAATTAGCTGGGTGTGGTGGCGGGCTCCTGTAGTCCCAGCTACTCGGGAGGCTGAGGCAGGAGAATAGCAGTGGACAGGGGAGGCGGAGTTTGCAGGGAACCGAGATAGTGCCACTGCACTCTAGCCTGGGCAACAGAGTGAGATTCCATCTCAAAATAATAATAATAATAATAATATAATAATAATAATAAATAAAAATTGAAATTAAGAAAATTAAAAAAATAGAAAAAAAAATTGTCACCAAAAAAAAAAAAAAAAAAAAAAGCCCAGAGCCAGTTGGATTAACAACTGAATTCTACCAGACATTCAAAGAAGAATTGGTACCAATCCTACTGAAACCATTCCAAAAGACTGAAAAAGAGGAAATTCTCTCTAACTAATTCTGTGAAGCCAGTATCACCTTGATACCAAAGCCAGGAGCGGACATAACCAAAAAAGTAAACCACAGACTAATATCTCAGATGAATAGAGATGCAAAAATCTTCAACAAAATGCTATCAAACTGAATCTAACAGCAGATCAAAAAGATAATTCACTGTGATGAAGTAGGTTTCATCCCAGGGATGTAGAGATGGTTCAACATCTGGCTGTCAATAAATTTGATTTTTCACATAAAATTTTTAAAAACATATGATCATCTCAACAGATGCAGAAAAATTATTCCTTAAAATTGAGCATTGCTTTATTGCTCAAAAAACTAGGAATAGAAGGAGCATACTTCAAAATAATAAGAGCCATGTATGACAAACCTACAGCCAACATAATACTAAATGGAGAAAATTTGAAACATTTCCCTTAAAAACTAGAACAAGACAAGGACATCCACTTCCACTCTTCTATTCAACATAGTAATGGAAGTCCTAACCAGAGCACTCAGGTAAAAGGAAAAAACAAAGGGCATCCAAATTGGAAAACACATAGTCAAACTATCTCTGTTTGCTGATGACATTGTCATATATCTTAGAAAACCTTAAAGAATCCTCCAAAAGAATCCTTACATGTGATAAATGAATTCATTAAAGTCTTCAATTCCAAAATCAAAATACATAAATTAGTAGCACTGCTATTCATCAACAACAACCAAGCTGAAAATCAAATCAAGAACTCAATCCCTTTTACAACACCTGTGAAAAATAAATACCTAGGACTATACTTAACTAAGGAGGTAAAGTATTTCTACAAGGAGAACTACAAAACATTGCTGAAAGAAATAATAGATGATACAAACAAATGGGAATACATCACATGCTTATTGACTGGAAGAATCAATATCATAAAAATAACTATACTGCCCAAAGCAATCTATAGATTCAATGCAATTTCTATCAAAATATCTATATCATTTTTTACAGAATTAGAAAAAAAACTACAATTCACATGGAAACAAAAAAGAGCCTGAATAGACAAAGCATTCATAAGCAAAAAGAACAAATCTAGAGGCATCACATTACCTGACTTCAAGTTATACTACAAAGCTATAGTTATCAAAAAAGCATGGTACTGGTATAAAAGTAGATACATAGACCAATGGAACACAATAGAGAACCCAGAATTAAAGCAAATGCTAACCAACTGATCTTTAATAAAGCATACAAAAACACAAACAGGAAAGAATACCCTATTCGATGAATAATGTTGGAAAAACTGGATAGCCACATGTAGAAGAATAAAACTGGATCCCTATCTCTCACTGTATACAAAAATCAACTCAAGATAGATTAAAGACTTAAATCTAAGACCTGAAATCACAAAATTTCTAAAAGCAAATCTAGGAAAAACTTTCAGACAATGGCATAGGTGAAGAATTTATGACTAAGACTCCAAAAGCAAGAGAAAAAATAAATAAATAAATGTATATACATTTATACAACTCATTCATGTAACCAAAAATCACTCCTTCTCCTAAAGCTATTGAAATAAAAACTAATAATAAAAATAAAAATCTAAATAACCTACCACTTTAAATATTTATAAGTATACACACAAGTATGCATATCACTTTGGACATATCTTATAAGTTAAACCCTGAATTAGCATGTCTATTACATTTAATAAAACATTTCACATATAATTATGTATGTATTACATATTAATGGTTGCAGTACTTTTATTCTACATATACATATATACACACATATATAGATATATGCACATATGATAGTTGATATCAAACAATTCCTTATTAGGGGCACTTAGGGTGCTTATAGTTTTCCCATCATGAAATAACACTGCAATTGAAAAATAATTGTCTTAAAATTTTGCATATGTCTCTGATAATCATAGAAGTTGAAAATTTTGTCAAAGAATGTAAACATCTTCAGAGATTCAGGATAATGCTAAAATGACCTTTCAAATATTTGTACTAAATCACACTCCTACTTATAAAATATGAAGGTCTATATCTTCCAAAATGTTTCCGTCTCTGGTTGATAAAATTTGTCTTCGTTTTTTTCTAATTTAATAAATAAACTTTAATTTTTGTTGTTCTAAATTTTGTGTGCTTCAACCAGGAGTTCTGTTAATATGTTTCATTTTTAAATTAAAATTGTAAATTTTTTAGATGTACTTTTCATTAAGTACTTTTGTTTTTATTAATTATAATCAATTTAAGGATATTAGCCCCCCCCACACACACACACATTTAAAGTCATTATTTGTCTTCACAATCTTTTCTTGTTTACTTAGTTATTGAAGTTTTTATACCGTGCATTTTAATTGGCTTGGGTATTTTTGTCATTATTTTCTTTATGGAGCTAATTATGTATAGCATAATGTAGGGACTGTAGGCTATAAACACAAATTAAATGAGTCTATTTATACCTGAGGCAAGAAACTAAGGAAGATGATGAAAATATGCCCAGCATCATTTGCTAGTGAAAGTGTGGGAAAAGTGCCAGTTCAAAAGCTTTACAATGGCACCAGACCTTGACATCTCTTGTACAAAGACTCATTTGAAGAGTACTGCTGCAAAAGTGCCCTGCTGCTCCAGCAGGCAAATCCCAAGTGCTTATTAACTTTGAATTTTGTGCTGAAAGGAAATATTGCACAAATATACTGAGAGTTTGTTTGAATCAACAAACATAAGTTTATTATATTTGCTACAATTCAAGCTATGGCCCTTATCTCAGCCTGCATTAATTACATGCCTACCTCCAGTCTAAACTAAGTTCAGTTCATTTGTTTTTGTAATGTAGTGCTTGTAAAAATCTGATCTTGTTTATAATATTTTGTTTGTTATCCACTGATGAACACTTGGGTTGTTTCCACCTTTTGGCAATTGTGAAAAATGTTGTTATGAAAATGATGTATAAATATAAGGTAAATGTGTTTTAAAAAATCTCTGCAATAGGTATACTTGGCAACTTCGTTCATTTTTTTAAATGTATGTAACCCATAGATACATTTTTGTTCTTAAATATTTAAATGATATAATGTATAGACAGCAAAACATAAAATTTCCATTCATTCTCATCCCCACACCCATCTTCAATAACTAAAGTTAAATTTGCCATATTACCTTCTACCTGTTTCATATATACTTTTAAAATATTATTTATTTTAATGAATCACACAGCACATCTTGATCTACATTTTCCTGTCTTTTATTTAGTAATTTCTTGGAGATCTTTCCAATCTTATTTTTGTTTTCTGTTTTTAACAAATATATGTATTCCACAGTGCTGCGTTAACTAACCATGTGCTTATATATTTACACACATTGGACTTTTTCTGCAGATTCGATTCCTAGAAGTAGAATCTCAGGCCCAAAACTTTCTTAAATTGTCTATCAGATTTTCTTCCTTAAGATCCCTTGTGGCTTGATTATTATTTTTCTTCAGAATGTATTATACAGTTCTATAAACTTGGAAACCTCTTGGAAATTGTGTTCTGAAAAATTTTTCTGATGGTGTGTTTGTTTCTGTTGGGCAATGCATTGTAAACCATGAGTTTTATAATCTTAATGAATTTATTTGTTTTGGTGAAAATTATTTCTTTTTTTTTTTTTTTTTTTGAGACGGAGTCTCGCTCTGTCGCCCAGGCTAGAGTGCAGTGGCCGGATCTCAGCTCACTGCAAGCTCCACCTCCCGGGTTCACGCCATTCTCCTGCCTCAGCCTCCCGAGTAGCTGGGACTACAGGCACCCACCACCTCGCCCGGCTAGTTTTTTATATTTTTTAGTAGAGACGGGGTTTCACCGTGTTAGCCAGGATGGTCTCGATCTCCTGACCTTGTGATCCGCCCGTCTCGGCCTCCCAAAGTGCTGGGATTACAGGCTTGAGCCACCGCGCCCGGCCGAAAATTATTTCTTACTCCAGGCACTTTAGCTAGCACATGGGAGATATGACCCTTATCTATGGAACAAACTGGGATGATTTTGAAGGTATAATGAGAAATGACTCTTGAGAAATGTGTTATAATGAAGAGGCTATTTTTACAGTGGAAACAGCACCTTATCCAGTGAACAAGTTAACATCACATGCAATAATCTTGTTGATCTCATGCAGTGAGATGGGGCATGAACTCTGTGATATTTATTCTCTAGAACCTATAACCCCAGTTCAATCATGAGAAAACGTCACGGAAGCCCATTTGAGAGACATTCTAGAAAATACTTGACCAGTACTCTTCAAAAGCACAAAGGTCAGCCAAGACAAGTAAAGACACAGTACCTTTCACAGATTGCAGCACACTTAACGAGCCAGTGAGAGCTAAAGGCACCATGATAACCTGGGTTGGATTCTGGGACAGAAAAAAAAAAATGCTAGCGAAAAAAGTGATGCCGTAGGAAAGCAGTCTGTAGTTAGTACTGTATCAACGTTAAATCATTAGTTTTGTTAACACACCATGGTTATATAAGATGCTAACATTTCCTTTGCTTTTATTTTATTTATTTTTTACCTACCTTTCTATTTATTTATTTAGAGACAAGATCTCATTCTGTTGCCCAGGCTGGGGTACAGTGGCGTGACCATAGCTCACTGCAGCCTTGGACTTTTGGGCTCAAGCGATTCTCCCGCCTCAGACTCTCAAAGAGCTAGGATTACATGCATGATCCATCATGCCTGGCCTGCTTTATTTTTAGAAAAAACTTTCACTAGAATGAAATTGGACAGGTATCTATATTTTTCTTATATTTTAATCTAGTTTTCTTTTTATCTGTTCTTTTTGAGACGGAGTCTCGCTCTGTCGCCCAGGCTGGAGTACAGTGGCCGGATCTCAGCTCACTGCAAGCTCCGCCTCCCGGGTTTACGCCATTCTCCTGCCTCAGCCTCCCGAGTAGCTGGGACCACAGGCGCCCGCCACCTCGCCCGGCTAGTTTTTTTTTTTTTTTTTGTATTTTTTAATAGAGACGGGGTTTCACCGTGTTAGCCAGGATGGTCTGGATCTCCTGACCTCGTGATCCGCCCGTCTCGGCCTCCCAAAGTGCTGGGTTTATCTGTTCTTATAGTTAGCTCTTCTAAACATCTAGATAAGCAATGATGAGTCAGTATAAATGTTCAAAAATGTTTATATTGAGGTCTTTATTTTAGTATGCTTTAAAATATATTTTCATTTTCCTGGAACAGAAAAGGGAAAGTGTGATGTAGACAAGATAATTGAATGTCAAAAAATTAGGCATTTAGAAAGTTATTAAATGAAGTGATTTAAAAAATCCAAATTGAAATAACAAATAAAAAATACACTTAATTCAAACTAAAAGGAAATTATTTCTTTTTGCTATAAATATGTTAATGCAACAAGGATTTGTTACAAATCTCTAAGGCTCAGTGTGATGCAGTTAGTGTACAAAAATATAAGGCTCAATATTGCCCCAAAAGTATCAAACATGTGGGGAAAACATAGTTAATATTTGAAAAGTTTGCTGTGTTTCACAAAACTGAGTTTACGCATACTATCTCTGCTAATTTTTTTGTTTTGTTTTGTTTTGTTTTGAGATAAAGTCTCGCTCTGTGGCCCAGGCTGGAGTGCAGTGGTGCAATCTTGGCTTGCTGCAAGGTCCACCTCCCAGGTTCAGGCAATTCTCCTGCCTCAGCCTCCCAAGTAGCTGGGACTACAGGCGCCCGCCACCACGCCTGTATTTTTAGTAGAGATGGGGTTTCACTGTGGTAGCCAGGATGCTCTTGATCTCCTGACTTCACGATCCACCCGCCTCAGCCTCCCAAAGTGCTGGGATTACAGGCATGAGCCACTGCGCCCAGCTTGTTAATTTTTATAAAAAATACTTGACACATTACTGTTTTTAGAATTACTTTTACAGATGAAATTGAGCCTTAGAGACATTCTAAGTAATTCACTTACGCTAGTTACTTAGTATAAGAATTGAGACACAGGTCACATTTTTAACCAAATTACATAATTCTAGTTCTGCACTGCACACAGAAGCTTCTCCTAAATATTATATGTATTCATAATATTATTTTTGAGAATAATTAATACTATGATAATTAGGCATTTCTAAAAACCTAAAAAAATCAAATATGCAAATACTCTGATGGGGCATATTCCAATAATGCAACAACTAATCAAAGCTCGTGAAAGAGAGCTTTGCCAGCAATGATTATGGCAGGGGACTTTGAATCCCTGCACTTTGGAATCAGTATTCTCTGAAAGATTTGCTTTTTAAAATGAAGTAATTCTTGTTATAGATACATTGGAAATACTGTCTGTCTCACTTTTAGCTCAATTTGATGCTTGTCAGTGGTTCCAGGTTAGGTAAAGCTAAGCCAGCATGTTCCTGAGGGTGCCAATTTGGGGGATAATTCATGGAAAAAATTAATTTGTTATTTTGGTGAGAATAAGTTCCCACCTGTGTATTTCTGACAGGAATATATGAGAATATACAAATAGCTGAGTTGTGTCTTTGTCCTTCTTAACAGCCAAATTGGATCAACTGCACAGGTTGTCTGATTGATTAGGGAGGGATTATTTAAGACAGCCAAAAAAATCAATTTGGCAAAAACATATCAATTTAACGGCCATGGGGCAAGACATGTCAGAAGGATGGAATCACTAGAAGATGTGAGAAGCCCTGAATTCCAAGGTGCTCCTTTAAATCTTTGTGAAAGTGTGCCATGTTGGTCTTCCTACAAAGATAAATTATGGCTGCATTGATCTGTTGCCAAAATAATGGCTGGAAAATAAAAATAAGTTCAGTTACTTGAAGCCAACTAACTTTTTACACTGATTTTCTTACACTGTTCTTTGACTTTTTGAGGGGATAGGGTGTGGGACTCTCCTGAGTTTCTATCTGATAGTGAGGGTTAGGAGATCCAGCTTCAGGCTCCCCCAACCTGGCTCCCTGTACACAGGGCCCTAGGAAAAGGAGCAGATGCATCTCCCTAGTCCACGGCTCCTTGGTACTGATAATGGTGACTGGTGTGAACATAAGCCATGTGTCCACTCTCCCTACCCTAGTCCCAGTCTTTCTCACAGTAACCCCCTTTGCTGGTATTACCGTGCATTCTATTATGGGGACTTTATTAGATCTACTGTTACTTTTCCTCTTCCTTCGATTGTTGTGCTGTTATCACCTGAGAAGCAGTCTGCTTTCCCAGGAATACTTCCTTGTTTGGAACGCCAACAGTAATGGTTTCCTTCAAACATGTAGAAGTCATTTTCAAAGCCCATTGTTGTATGCCCCATAATCCATTTTTTAAATGTGAATTTTCTCCTTTCATTGTGTAAGACTTAATATTTCTTCAAGCGTATACTTTCTCACCCTGTTGTAAAGAGACGTTCTGTATAACTTTAAGACCACAGGATCTCCAAATTGTTAACTACTGGTAGATGAATCACTGAAGAGAATGAAGAAAGGAAAGAGATACCAATTAGATAAAGGAGCAAAATATAGGAATTTAGAACAATTGTTTTTTAAATAAAATTGGACTGTAAAACACTTATAAGAAAAAGGGTATAACCCAAATTCAGTTACAAATAAAGGTGTTTCTTAAATATTGCCTGTAAAAGCAAAACAAAAAAGCAAAACATCTTTTTGAGACATCTTAGTTTCAATACCCTGAGAAACTAAAGTAATTTTGCATATTTTTGTGAGCTTTGAGACAGTGTAGTAAAGTATTTCGCATGGTTATTTGCATTCAGTGAACTCACAAAGCCTATTACATATTATTATTATTTGAATTATTATATTTCTGTCTCAGCAATATTTTCAGTTTATAATGGAATAACTTTTTGTTTCCATAATTAGTGGCTCAGAGAAAGGAAACCCAGAGAAGTTTAGGAAATGCAGGAATGTGTCCAGACCAGGGCAAGTTCCATCTTTCAACTCTATTGCACTCAAATGTCGGTCTTGTGCTAAGGATTGTTGCTTCTTGGTATCAAGAAAGCTTCCACAGTCCCAGAAATCAATTTCTAAAATGAATGTGTCCAGTATAAGAAGGGAGGCAGAAGGGCAAATGGGCTTTCTTATTGCACATCTGTCTCTTATATGGGAGGAAATTATTCTCAGAAATGGAACCTATGGACACCCCTAGGATTTTGGAAAATCAGTTTGCAGTACCTTAAAGACTCTAGCCACGATGTCAGCATCTTGAAGAAAGAAAAGTAAGTTGAGACTGGCAATTGTATAATCATCCAGCAGTATTTATCTTTTATTGGAAGTAAACAAATTTTATCTTCTAAAATCATTTACCTTATCTTCCATCTTTCTATTGTCTTCATTTCAGTTAATAAATTGTTAGTGTCTTTTAAAATGTTTTTCATTTTGATTGTTGCAAACTCAGGTGAATTACATGAAGTGGATACCACACGTTATTAGAATACAGAATAAGGTTTATTTATTGAGCAAGGTCAAGTGGCAGTTGATTGCAAGGCCAGGGATAAGTTCTTTAGGGTACGGAGGTTTCAGTATTAGGCAAATTGTCACACTGGACACTTCTCTGCCAAAGCATGCATGAAGAAGTATTGTAATAAATTTGAAGGATCTAGGAAACAATAAAGTCTATCACTTGCCCTTATTCGCATTGAATAAGGAACTCTCAATATTCCAGGCTGACAAAATAATATAAACTGAATTATGCACAGGGAAATTGTGCATAATTTTTAGCAATGCTTCCAAGTGCTGTTTATAGCCTAAACATATCTCTCACATACCTATTTTGTGAAAGACACAACACATTTTGAAGGCTCAATAAAAACTGCTTAATAAAAGAATGGTATATTTTGACATAAAATATTTTTTCTTCAATGGTTATAGAGTAAAAATAATTAATAATTGTTTTTAAAAATCGAATTTTGTAATTGCCTCTGTTTTGGCATATGCCGTGTATGTACAATGTAAAGCTTATTTTTCTATAGCCAAATGTTCCAAGTGATCTTAAATGAGAGGTTTGGTTTTTTGGTTTTTGGTTTTGTTTAGGTCTGCTTTTCTGGTAGACTTTCCTACTTTAGGACACCTATTTCATGAATTGATTGGAAACTAGAAAAAATGAAAGACAAGAGCGAGAGAATTTTAGAAACAACACAGAAATAAAGAACATGCTAGTGTTGGTTTCCTAGGCTGGTGCCAGGCACTATTTTTTACCCACACAGAGAAAAAGTAATAATCAGGGTTCTGTAGGAAAGTTGTCTGGCTTCAGTGGTTTCATGTGGCAAAAGAGAATGCTGGGCATAGAGTAGTCCCCATTTCTGTGAAAAGTATGGTGTATAAATAGAAATAAGAGATAAGACTGAGGCACGCCACACCTTTTCATGGCTCAGAGTCTGAAGCTTTGAATTACTTTTGATAGGAGATAAGATGTTCTCTGCCATTGCAAAATACCACTACCATGTGGATTTGATAATGTAGATACCAAAAAAGTTGCCAAACTTTTTTGCCAAAAAAGTGAATGAAATTGACAGGAAAGGTTATTCATATAGAGAACAATTTTGATACTTCCAGAAATGAATGTACACACTTTGATGCTGTGCTGTGGCCTGATTCATAGGTGTGCATTATACTTAGTCAACTTTGGTTTACTGCATATTGGCATGCTAGATTTGAACATGCTTAGTGAACTCAAGAGTATTAACTTAGAACAATACGGTAATATCTCAGAGTATTTTTCCTATAATTCTTCATATGTTTTGAGTTACATTGATTTATATGTTTTGAGCCTATGCCATTCGACCTACTAAGATTCATACCTATTTAACTTTCTTGCACACCCATTATAAAATACAACAATGGTTTAAGACTCTGGAGTCAAACTCTTCACCCCTGAGAAGCCCTGAGTAAGTTTCTTCATCTCTGTCTCTCTCATGTTTCATGCATGTAAATTGGGGCTAATACAATTTCCTTCACAGACTAAGAAATGAGCAAAGTCTTAGCTTAATTCTTGTAATGTCTAAACACAAAATAGAAGTTAGCAATGATTCTTATTACTATTATTAGTGTTAAAATTAGTATGGCATGATAAAAGCAAACATTATCTTGAGATAAGCCTGGCATTCTTGTTTCAAAGACAATTTTCCCATGAGACAGGGAATCTTGTCACATACAAATAAAAGTCAAGGTAGTGGTGTGAGACTTACGTTGCCTTCTAGTGATTGCCTTAGTTGATGAACCTGCTTTACTGTGGTGTGTGCCAGCACTATTCAGTACAATTACGTGAAAAGACCCAGGGTGTTGACTATGCAAAGTCTTAATTTTGTAATGATGAGCTATGCTTGGCAGTACTTTTTCAGTTATGCAGGTACACCTTCTCATTACCTAGAATAATGTTCATGAACCTTCTCTATGCTTTTCTGATCTTCTGGGGGAAATCAACCATTTATATCAAGGAGACATCAAATAACAGATTTCAATTTCAGAAGATGTGTCAAAATGGCTAAGATTACTTTGCTCTTCAGAGACTTGAAAAATAAGACCTGAGAGTTACTTTGATAAACATAAACAACTCAACAGTATATGCTCAAATACATATAACATCAGTACTCTGTGGATCACCACTGAAGACGAGCTCCATCTGATTGCACTTCTCATAAGGCTATCTGGGGGGCTGCAGGGGTAGAGCCCATGACAGCATATAATGGACCAAAAGAGAAAAATAAAAAGAAAGAAATAAGCCAAAAAGGGAAAAAGCCTGCGGGCTGATATGATGAAACATTCATTACTTTGTGGGAAAGCAGCCAAAGTGATTTATACTTCAACACTCCATGCTGAAATCAAAGAGAATGGGATAGAAATGTCGATGAAACTCTGCGTGGGGAGCTCTTTGAAATAGGGCTGTGGAAAAGAATATTTTGATTGAGACACTTAATGGCAATTCAAACAGACTAATTATGAATTAAGGTACTAAAAATGCATGTGATTTCACTTCTGAGGCAAACAGCTGAATTTTTATTTCTAGATGCAGTATTTGGCTACTCATCCTGGTATGATTGGGACAATATAACTTTATTGTGTAAGTGATTTTGAGCCAACAATGTGAAAACTGATTTTCAGAGCCTGCTTATATACAAAATGGACCACATTCAAGATATTGGTTATTCTCTTTTGGCTCTTTAGCATTTAGAAGCAAATCACAAGAGAACTAATGTTTTTTATGGTTTTCCAAAAACATTGTTATCAGAGAACATCAATCTCACAAAAGTAAACATTTTAATCTCGACTACATGCACATAATTCATCATGTTCAAATTTAGTTCCCTTTGTTGAGAATGTTTAAGGAACAATTGTGATTATACACCAAGTCTAGGGCAATAATAGAAACTGAAGTTACTGGAAATTTATATTTGAAAATCTCTTGTTATCATTTATTTATCTGTAATTTATCTTTAACATAAATACTTAAATTCACATATTATATAATATAGTTATACAGTTGTCTAGTTTATGTCAATGAGGTAGAAGGTACGTGTGTGCTTGAGGTATGATGATTCTGTCTGTGACATGCCAGTTGTCAGAAGAGCCACATAGTCTTAATCATTTTCATTCTAAAAATATTTTAAAAATATCTCTTGGCTTTCATATATGAGTAACTCTGATGTTACTCTAGTTTTCTCCCTTTATTTTTTAAATTATGTTCTCATCAATCCTTACTAGATTTCCACTTCTTCCTGAGTTATGGAAGAGAAAATATCCAAATCGAAATTATTGTATATCAACTTTTGTCTCATGACATTATGAAGACAGAAATGAACCATAGGTTGTACAGCTATTCAAACAAAATAAAAGTGCTCTGAAATTGGTTTAGAATAGTAATTTGAATATATTTTGCCACTGACTTGAAAATAACTAACTTTAATTTGGATCATGATGTCACTTTTAAAGAAAATGCTATGTTAATAGAATAAAAACGTAGTCAGTATTCTAATAAAGGTAACATTTCTTAAATTACCCCATTAATGGGCCTTTTGTGTAAAATGATGGACATTTTATATTATTTAATTGTTTAGATATTCATAATATACATTAATGTTACATAATACATGTTAGTATTAGGTATCAAACAAAGAAATGAATGCCAATTTTAGGGAGGATTTAAATTTATCTTTTCATGATAAATAGAAACATTTCAATATGTATTAGATTACTCCAAACTTGTATTCTTGTGTCAAAATTTCATAGAGATAAATCTAATTACAACAGAATATTTCCCATGTAAACAAAAAATTTATTTATGTGTTTACACATGTTTGGAACTTACTAACTTGAACATTTTTTAAAGTATTTGTCAACAGCTAAGCCTACAGAAGGTCACAGATATTTTAATTTTAATTTTAATTCTTAATGCTTAAAATTTGGTTAAGAAGTATTATTTTAATAAAATATGTTTTAAAAAACTTTTCTTAATACTACCTATGAAGATAATCACGAAGACTAAAAAACATTTAAGTGTAAATTCAAAAAATCCAATTAAATACGAGTTAATTATATCTTGAATCACCTGACTTTAGCATTGGAATTTCATTCAAAACTCTGTTCTTGAAATCTTCCTAGACAGCGGACAATACTGAAGATAATAAAATGTCATCACAAATACGGAAGTTTTTGGAATCAAAAGACCCCATCTTGGTATCTTAGGATTCCTTTACATGGGTAAATGAAATGCCTTTTCTGTCTTGTTTACCTTATGGGATTCTATGGATCCTCTAATATTTTACTTGAATACCATTTACTCAGACATTTTTCCTTATCATCATCTCCCTGCTTGTACAACAAACATTGTTTATCACACTCTCTGTTGAGCTACAAATGTACTTATTCAAGACACCACTCTTGCATCTTATGGCATTAGCAGAATTTTTATGCATATCTGCTCCCCTGATTAGACTTCATTTTGAAGAAAGAATTATGACTCCTTCAACATCATATTTTGTTTCTTTAATATAATACCCAACACAGTGTAAATGCTTTAGTAAATATTTGTGAATCAATTAAAGGCTAAGAGGATGGGAGTGGTGGCTCATGCCTGTAATCCCAGCACTTAGGGAAGCTGAGGTGAGCAGCTCACCTGAGGTCAGGAGTTTGAGATCAGTCTGGCCAACATGGCAAAACCCTGTCTCTACTAAAAAATATAAAAATTAGCTGGGCATGGTGGCATGCATCTGTAATCCCAGCTACTTAGGAGGCTGAGGCATGAGAATCACTTGAACTTGGAAGGTGGAGTTTACAGTAAGCCAAGATCATGCCACTGTACTCCTGCTTGGGTGACACGGCAAGATTCCATCTCAAAAAAAAAAATTAATTAATTAAAAGCTAAATTAGCTCTGTCCAGAGACTTTTGTCTTTGAGGAGAACATTTCCACTGAGCAAAATGACTGTGTTCCTCAGATTCCTTAGTGTTTAAATGCTGCTCTGGGACTAAATTCTGGTCAATAAGGTAAAATAGGAGTGTTTTTTTCGACTTTTAGAAAGCCCTTTACACAAAAAAGGGGGATGTATAATTATGTACACTCTCCTCTTAGAGCAGGACTTAAATTGGTGCTAAATATGTGGTTTGTAATAACTAGAAATCCAACTGTCATCGTGCACCATGAAGAAAAGGGATCTACTCTGAGAATATTAGAGAACTGAGCTTGAAAGATTGTGTGGATTTTTTTTTTGTTTTTTTTCCAACATACTAGGCCCGTGTCATGGGCTGAATCATGTCTTCCAAAAATTCATGGGCAGTCCCCTACCCCGGGGCACTTCAGAATTTATTTGAACATAACGTCTTTACAGAGGTAATTAGGAGGAAATGAGGTCAATAGGGCGGCCTTAATCTGATATGACTGCTCTTTGTATAAGAGGGAATGAGGAGACAGACACACACTGGGAGAACAGTGAAGACACAGGGATAAAATGACCACCTGCAAGCCAAGAAGAGAGTCCTCAGAAGAAACCCTGCTTGTGGTGACAACTTGATTGGAAACTTCCAGCCTCCAGAATCATGACAAAGGACATTTCTGATGTTTAAGCCACCCAGTCTGTTGAACTTTAACAGCCCTAGAAAACTACCATGGGGCCGGGCGCGGTGGCTCAAGCCTGTAATCCCAGCACTTTGGGAGGCCGAGACGGGTGGATCGCGAGGTCAGGAGATCGAGACCAACCTAGCTAACACGGCGAAACCCCATCTCTACTAAAAAATACAAAAAACTAGCGGGCGAGTTGGCGGGAGCTGTAGTCCCAGCTACTTGGGAGGCTGAGGCAGGAGAATGGCGTAACCGGGAGGCGGAGCTTGCAGTGAGCAGAGATCCGGCCACTGCACTCCAGCCTGGGCTACAGAGCGAGACTCCGTCTAAAAAAAAAAAAAAAAAAAAAAAAAAAGAAAACTACCAGGATTTGGTACAGGGGAGTCCATGCGGCTGCAGCAAACACCTACCATGTGGGTGTGGTGTTGGAACTGGGTGATGGGTAAAGGCTGGAAGAATTTTGAGATGTATGTTAAAAAATGTTTAGATTGCCTTTAAGAAACTATTGGTATAAATACGGAAATTAAAGGTAATTCTGGTGAGGGTTCATACAGAAAAGATCTGTAGATAAATCTTCTACTGTCTTAGGTTATGTATGTATCATCATGAAAAGAGTGTTGGTAGAAATCAAAGCATTAAAGATATTTCTGGTGATGTCTCAGATCCAAATAAAAAAAAATGTTTGTGAAAAGAAGAGAAAAGATTATTCCTCTTATTATAAAGTGCAAAGAACTTGGACAAACTTTGTTCTAGTGCTCTGTGGAAAGTAGAACTCGTAAAGGATGAACTTGGAAATTTAGTTCAGAATATCTCTAAGCAAAGTGTTGAAGGACATCCTGGTTTATTTTTGCTTCTTATAATAAAATATCAGAGGGAGAAGTAAAGAAGAAATTATTAAGCAAAAAAGAATTAGAACTTGAATATTTGAAAAATTCTCAGCTTAGCCATGTTTCCAAAAAAAAGGGGGTGGGGAGAGAAAACGTGTTCTGGAAAGAACATCTATGTGTGGATGGACAACAATTTGCTAATTATGGTGCATGATGTAAGGACATAATCAGCCATCTCAGCAGAAGTCAGGAATAGAGACGGGGGGTATGGAGGACAGATGCATGGAAGACCCTCTTTGATGGCTTGGACTCTGAACTGCATGAGAGGCCATCGGGGTTTCAGCCAGCAGAAATGTGCTGGCTTGAACTAAAGGAGATATAAATGGAGTGAAATGGAGGTAGGTTTTCAGACTTCTGGGATTCTATATAATGAATCAATGGAGTTCCCCAGTTACAAACTTCCATTATCCTTCAAGAATGGAGAAGAACGACCCCAAACTTAGTGCAGAGGTTGACAGAGCTGCCAATGGTACTGCAGGGTGTACAGGCCTGGAGGGACTTGATTGCTTCCTCCTTGGTTCCAGGGAGGTTGGTCATCTCTTTAATTAACGAGGGCAAGAACAACTAGCCAATGGCCAGGGAGTCAGGGCCACATGCTGGAACCAGAGGACAGATTATGGAACCAATGAAGTTTATTCTCAAGTCTTAAAATCAAATGCAACTTGCCCTGCTAGTTTTCAGACCTACCTGGAACCTATGATCCTTTTCTTTTTGGATAAAAATGGCTATCCTATGTCTGTCCCACAACCATGTTTTGAAAGCATGCAACTTGTCTGGTGTCACACTTTTACAGATGAAGAGAAATTTTGCCCCAGATGAATCATACCTTGAGTCTCACCCATAGCTGATTTAGAGGATAGCAAGATGAAACTTTAGAGATGATGCTGGGATGGGTTAATACTTGGAATATATTGCCATGGAGTGAGTGTATTTGCGTGAAAAAATACATACATCTTGGGGGACAGAAGAATGTGGTAGGCTTACCTGTATCCTCCAAAAACTCATATATTGAAGTCTTTACACCCAATAACTCAGAATGTGACTGTATTTAGATATAGTTAACATTATACAGGCAATTATGATTAAATGAGTTTATCAGAGTGTGCCTTAATTTAATATGATTGATATTCTTCTAAGAAGAGAAGCTTAGAGCATGGACATAGTGACTGAAGATCATGTAAAAACGTGGGAGGAAGATGGCCCTCTGCAAGCCAAGGAGCTAGGCCTCAGGAGAACCAACCCTGCCTGCACCTTGATCTTGGACTTTCAGTCTCCAGAACTGTGAGACAGTAGATTTCTGTTGTTTAAGCCACCCTGTCTGTTGTACTTCTTTATATAGCCCTGACAAACTAACACTACTCACCTCTGTAGTTCTGTTATACGAAAGAAATGCAATTATATCCTCTTGAGGCCATTAGTGTTATGTTTTGTTTTCAATGATAGACAAGTAAACAAAACTTATATATCCTGGGAGTTGGAGAATGAGCAAATCACAAAAAATGTCATCATACTTCTCAATGAAAACTGAAAGTCAAAGGAAAGATCGTATTCAAAATAATAAGAGAAAATATTTTCTAATCCAGAAATCTGTATCAACAGAATTAAGAGTTAATCATAATCAAAATAAACATAAGATAATAATGTTTTAAAATATGCCAATGTACCCTTTCTCAAGGACTCCTGGAGGCAATGGTCCACAGAACTAGGGACTAAAACAAGAAACAAGTCATGAGATCAAGCAACAGAGGGTTTCCATCTTGACGCTGAAGAGGAGCTCCATGGCAGAACACAAGACCTGATTTGTAGAGTCACAGGGAGAGTGTAGCTAAAGAATGAAAAGACATTTAGCGAGGTATTCAAACAACTTAACAAGGTGCATGTCATCGGCATTGAGCAATCGGAAGCAATGGCAGCCCAATCCCAATGCATGTGGGCTGTAAACACGATGAATAAGTCGATTGTTTTAAATGAGTAGATTTTAGTTCTCGTCAGGACTGGCTTCTCGTGCTTGTGATTCCGCACTCTCCGAAGGCTCCAATTCTGGAAGGGCCCTGCAACTACTTTAGTGCTCTGTTTTTCAGTGGATCAATTCTTCAGAATTTTAGGTCTGAACTTGTGTTTCGCAAGGGAAGTCCAACAGAGCCGTGGAGCATGTGTGACAGCAGAGGAGGTACAGGCAAGCGGGGGCCACATGTGGAACACTCAGCATTGGCCTCTCAGGCATGGCAGAAAGCCACGGCAGAGACCAGTGTGCACACGGAGACACTGGACTAGAGGCCCTGCAGGCACATGTAGGAGCACCCTGGGACACTGGACCTAAGTCCAGACTGGTAGTAGTAGCAGCAGCAGCAGTAGCACAAGTGGCATTAGCAGAGGTAGCAGCCTTGACCGGAGAGAGAGGGCCAATTTTGGAAATAGAGATTAAATTAAAAGACTGTTGTTACATTTGATAGAAAAAAATCAGTTTTCATATTGAAGCATTCTTGCAGTGGGAGATACAGCAATAAATGCATAAGAACAAATTTTCAATTATTTAAAAATCATAAAGCCATTTTCCATTTTTTGTGAAATCACCAAAAGTTAAGGAAATACCAAAAAAATTATATAAATTTACATTTAAAATTAAACGCAGACTTACATTAAACTGGTTTAATAAGAACAATTAAATCTTTTTAGAAAAATTGTCCCATAAGAATCATCCACTCTAGATATATTAAAACTTACATCTAAATTAACTTATCAGAATATATTAATGTATTTAATGTTGCTAAAGACCTAAGAATCTTAGCTCCCATATAGCACTTCCATCAGCAGAAAGAACTTTTCAGAATTAAAAATTATCAAAAATTACTGGGATCTTACATTTGCCAAGAATGACTACAGTAACTTTTAACAAAATTGACTGCAAATAAAATGCTAAAATATTTGTTTTTCAATTAATAAGTGAATTTGTGGGGAAAAAGAAGCCATAAAATTTTATGATTAATCATGTTATCACATTAATAAAATAATATTAATTATATTATTTTAAGTTATAACACTATAAATCTTATTTTTGTAATTTGTAAGTTTGTCTTTATTACTCCTACTCCTAACCTTGTTTCGTAAGTAGTAAAATATCTTCTGGTGTAAAGGCTCAATATTTTAGTAGCTATAATCATACTTTTCATATTTTTTAACAAAAGGACTTCAATTTTCATTTTGCACTGGGCCTGAGAAGTTATACAGCCAGCCTTAGACTAGCTGCCAAACAAGCAAAGAAAAAACAAAACACTACTAATGTTCTTGATGCTTTTCTACATATTAAAAGAAGGGTTATAACTGTGTTAAAGTACTTGGAGATGCTTTAATAAAAGATAAGTAGAAAGCTAAGCAAACAATAAAAACAAGGCAAAGGAAACTGAAATGCACTAGAAAGAAAATGTAGACTACAGTTCATGCTTACCATGAACTTGGTTTATACTGTGTTAATAATTAGAAGATTGGGTATGAAAACTAAACATTCTGTATAACTGTAAAAAGGACATTATAATCATGAAAGTGAGAGATAAAAGTGTGTGTGTGTGAAAGAAGGTATAGGTAAGCTAGATCATCATTTCATTTTTCAAGGTAGCAAGTTAATAACTAAATACGTAACTGCAAAACTAATGACATTTTTAGTAGAAGCATGTTAATTAAAATTATAAGTGTAGATACTGGCAAACATTTCTAACAGTGTTGAAAATTATGTACCTCTATGGAGCAGGCAGGAGGGAGGGTTGGAGAAATTATGATGTTGCTTTTGTGTGTTAAGTCTTATATTTTTTACAGAAATTGTAACTAATATATACCACTTTAATAAAAACTTAAATTGAAAAATAAATACAAGATAACATGAAGAATTACTAAGTAAATATTCAGTGAAAATATAACAACCAACTGTTATAGAAAATATTTGTAGGTAAAAATATAGAAAAATAAAGTTTAATATGTTTAGGGGGTCACTAAAAAAATAGTGACTCATTTGTAGTTTACCCTTTTTCACTCTTCTCTGTTATGTTTTCTTTTTTCACCAATGTTATCATCAAACGTGAAGTTTTTAAGGCTGCAGTCTTGCCTTTATTTTATTTCTGTAGGGTCCCCCAAAATGTCCTCAATGTCTTGTTCAAGGGCATAGAAGAGTTCCTAAGCACGGAAAACCCGTCAGTGCCATCACTGTGTTTTGTAGCAAACATAACTTTGCCCAGATACGCTTAAAAAAAAAAAAAACCATCGAACATCCGTGGATTTAGGGTGTTCATTACGTTTAGGAGATAAGTGTGTACAGATTCGTGAAAATTTTACAAATTGTAAAAAGCTGAAAACAATCTTTGAAGAAGACCATGGACTGACAGTAAACAATCTGTTGCATTTTGATGTGCATTTTTTTGGATTTCTCCATCTTAAGTGAATAATTAGAAATAACACAAATTAGTTTATATGCGTCCAACTTGATATTAATTAAATCCACAGTTCACAATAATTGCCAAGAAAGCATTTAATCCCTGAAGTTTAATTACATAAGGTTGTTCTATATCTCCAAAAAGACAGAACTGGTCAGACAATTGGGTCTTCAAGGGAACCAGTTCCTCTAAATAGTGTGTAGATGCATTCTCCTCCCAGATGTTAGACAAACCAAAAAAATTAAACTGTTATTAATAATAAATTTTAGAAAAAAAATTATGGTCTAGTTAATGACTTTACAGAGAATTCTTTGTTGAGGGTGAAACATGGTACTCTGTAGTTTCATGCCAGCAAGGCTGCTCTTACATCTTTTTAATGTTAGCCAAGGGGAATTTCCAGATATGGTGGAAAGGATGCAATACATCACTCTTCCCCCTAAAGACCATTAAAATGCTCATTAAATTAGTTATAAAAGAAAAATAATAGAAAAACCAACACCAATGAAAAATAATTACCCTAACTCATATAATAAAGTTTATGTATCTTCCAGAGTCTTAGAAAATAGTCGCAAAAATTGTCTTTATGTATATACATATATATATTAAAACATCTAAAAATAAGTGTTCACTTTCCCCTGAAAAAGTTCATGCAACTGAAGAATACATAGGAATTCTAAAGTATATTTGACCCAAACATAAGGCTCACCGTGGAGAAAGGTATAGTGTTAGTGTCATTATGATAGTGTTGTGATATCCTTTGATTGTATAAATGTTTGATAAAATACATACCTCTGAAATATGTTTGTAAAAGGTTGACTGAAGAGGTGGAAATGACTACTCCGGGTTGTGTTCAGTAATATTTTTTTTCTCTCAGTCTCACTTTTTCAAACTAAGTATATTAAAAGGCTTATAAAATTTGGATTGCAGGTTATGGAATGTTTTGTATTACATTTCTATTGCTACTGTAACTAATTACTGTAAGCTTAGTGGTTTAAAACCACTGGAGGCAGGAAGTCTGAAATGGATCACACAGGGCTAAAATCATGATGTTGGCAGGGCTGCTTTACTTTCCGGAGCCTCTAGGAGAGAATTCAGTTTCTGCCTTTTTTGGCTCCTAGAGATGGGGTGCGTTCTTCAGCACCTGGATCTCTTCTTTCAAGTTCAAAGCAGCAACGGTGGTTTAAACGAATCCCTTTCATATCACATCTTTCCTAGCAAGCTGAAGTAAGTACTGCATTTAATAATTTTTTTGACTAAATTGGGCTCACTCAATAATGCAAAATAGTTTCTTATTTTCGAGTCCTCCACTTTAATCATGTCTGCAAAGTCCCTTTTGCCCCATAAGGTAACATATTCACTGGGTCTGTGGATTACGACATGGACGTTTTGTGTGGGTCATTATTCTGGTACCATATACATAAATATATAAAATAAAACCAAATACCCACTTACATGTTTTAAACATAATGCAAGCATTAGAAGAAACTGTTATAATAGCAAATGGTAAAAGGAACACAGTATTTCACTCTCCTTTATATTGGTGGTCTTATTATAATTATTGTACAGCAACATCAGTTCCATTGGGAATTATATTAAAGTAGTTTGAGCACCACGCCACACCAAAACTACTGTAAGAAAAATTAGAAGTGAAGCTCAGTAACCTCTGTTTTACTAATACCACAAGGAAATGCAAATACAGGCTAAAGGTTAGGGCCAAACTCTCTATCTTGTGCAATTGCACGTTAGGAGAATCTTTCTAAAAATAGTTTGTAAAGCACTCTTATTAATATCTCTGATTGAAGAATATCCACACACTAAATATTGCATACTTTTTAATTGTGTGGTTAAAATAATTATGGTTTATTAAACTGCTTTTAAACTATTAAAATAATTTATAATCATTTGTTAGTCATATATTATGCCTAATATAATAACATATCGCATGTATCTCTTCCCAGCTTTCTCTTCTGATAATAAACTATTATAAGCTTCTCTTCCTAACCAAAAAAATTCATTCACGAAGACTAGTAGGATGTTCAAAGACATGTAGATTTCACTCAAAATATAACAAGATGTCCAGAAAAGTGAAAGCAGCCAAGAAATAGAAAACAAAATAAAGCATAATCAGAAATTGATGCATTATACGCATTTGTACGAACGCGCGCACACACCCACATACACGCACACACAGTTGTCTTTCAGTATCCATGGGGGATTGGTTCCAGAATGTATGTCAGATACCAAAGACCCAAATGCTCAAGTTCCTTATACAAATTGTGTAGTATTTGCATATAACATGTGCACATCCTCCTGGGTACTTTAAATCATCTCTAGATTATGTATAGTTACTAATATACTGTAAATGTTCATAAATAGTACTAATATTGTTTGGCCAAGTAACAAGGAAAAAAGCTCTACATGTTTTATACAGACACAATCTTTTTTTTTTTTCAAATATTTTTGATCTGTGTTTGGTTAAATGCACAGGTGTGAAACCCTTGCGCAAACTATATATATTATAACCTTATATAAATAGATTGCGTGTGTGTGTACATACAAACACACTTACAGTCAAACGTATAGGCAAAGATGATTCAACATAACTATAATTGGAGCCATGGAGAAAGAAGACTAAAACAATGATATCATAGAAGATGACAGAGCAGAAAGCTCCAGAATCCATCATTTCATCCAGAAACTACTGTTCGGTTGAAAGCTATCTGAAGTAACTACTCTGGAACTCTTGTAGAATGTGGTTGAAACACGTCCAGTGTCCAGGGGAGAATGTGATGAAGAGGCTAAGTTTCAGTCACTTTCAGCCTTTTGCATAAAAGCTACCCCATGTCATATATATGACAAGAGACTAATATTTAGAATACGTAAGAACTTCTAACAACTCAACAGTAGAAAAACAACCCAATAAAAAATGGGCACAGAACTCAAAAAGTGGGTATTTCTCCAAAGATACACAAATATTTCTCCAAAGAAGATACACAAATGGTCAAGAAGAACATGAAAACATGCTCAGCATCTTTTAGTTATTATAGAACTGAGAATAAAAACCACAATGATATACCTCTTCACTTCTATTAGAATGATCATTATTTTTAAAAAAGACAGTAACATGAGTTGGTGAGGACGTGCAGAAATTGGATTATTTGTGTATTTTTGATAGGAATGCAAAATGGTATATACAGCTGCTATGGGAAACAGGCAGTTCCTCAAAAAGTTAGGATTACCCTACAACTCAGCAATTCCACTCCTTGTAGTCCAAAAGAACTACACTCAGGGACTCAAGCAGGTATGTGTGGACCAGTAAAGTTTATAACAATATTGAAAACGCACAATGGTAGAAACAAACTATTTCTTCATTAAGATACAAATGAACAAAATGTGATATATAGAAATAGTGGAATACTATTCAGTTTTAAAAACAAATGAAATTCCAGTATATGCTACAACATGAATTAATCTTGAAAATATGCTAAGGAAAATAAGCCAGACATAAAATACAAATATTGTGTAATTCCAATTATAAACGTAGGAGAGTCAATTTCTTAGAGACATACAGCATTATAGAACTTACTTAGACTGAGGGTAGATTAGTGTGGGGACTATTCTGTAAAAAGTACAGGGTTTCTGTTTGGGATGATGAATAATTCTGGAAATACGTAGTGGTGATGGTTACACAAAATTGTGAATGTGTTCTATACCACTGATCTGTACTTAAAATGATTATGTATACATTGACACACTGAAAATGCAAAAAATGCTATTACACAAAAAATTTCTATAAATTGTTGAACTTACGCTTCAGATCAGACACGTACACTGGTGGACTTTGTTATTCAAATCCATATGTGTCCGAAATTGGTGGATTCTTGGTGTCACTAACTTCAAGAAATAAGCCACATATCCTCTCAGTGAGTGTTACAGTTCTTAAAAATGGGGTGTCCGAAAAGTTCTTTCAGACATTCAAATGTGTCCCGAGCGTCGTTCCTTCTGATAGGTTCGTAGTCTGTCAGAAGTAAAGCTGCAGACCTTCGTGGTCAGCGTTACAGCTCTTAGGAGCAGTGCGTCTGAAGTTGTTCATTCTTCCCGGTGGGTTCGTGGTTTCACTCGGTGGGTTCGTGGTTTCACTCGCTTCGGGAGCAAAGCCGCAAACCTCCAAGCTGAGTGTTACAGCTCTTAAAAGCAGCGTAGACTCAAAGACTAAGCAGCAGCAATATTTATTGCACAGAGCAAAAGAATAACGCCGCCACAACCTACACCAGGATCCCAGGGGGTTGCCAGTCGGCTAGCTCAGGCAGCCTGCTTTTATTCCCTTATCTGGCCCCACCCACATCCTGCTGATAGGTCCATTTTACAGAGAACTGACTGGTCCACTTTACAGAGAGCTGATTGGTCCAATTTAACACAGTGCTGATTGGTACATTTACAATCCTTTAGCCAGACACAGAGTCACAGAGTGCTAGTTAGCTAGATACAGAGTTAGCTAGATACAGAGTACCAATTGGTGTGTTTACAAACCTTGAGCTAGACACAGAGTGCTGATTGGTGTATTTACAAACCCTGAGCTAGACACAGAGTGCTGATTGGTGCATTTGCAATCCTTGAGCCAGACACAGAGTCAGAGTGCTAGTCCTCCAAGTCTCCACTAGGTTAGCTAGATATAGAGTACCAATTGGTGTATTCATAAACCCTGAGCTAGACACAGAGTGCTGATTGGTGTATTTACAAACCCTGAGCTAGACACAGAGTGCTGATTGGTGCACATAGGATCCTCCAGCTAGATATAAAAGTTCTCCAAGTCCCCATCCAATTTAGGAGCCCAGCTGGCTTCACCCAGTGGATCCTGCACCAGGGCTGCTGGTGCAGCTGCCTGCCAGTCCCCAGCTGCACCTGCACTCTTCAGCCCATGGGCTGTGGATGGGACCGGCTCTACGGAGCAGGGGCGGTGCCCGTGGGGGAGGCTCAGGCCGCCCGTGGGAGCCCACCGCAGGGGGAGAAGCTCAGACACAGCGGGCTGCAGGGGCCGAACTCTTTCCCGCGGGGAGGTAGCCAAACAGGGCGAGAATTTGAGTGGAGCGTCAGCAGGCCGGCACTGCTGGGGGACCAGGCACAACTGTCGCAGCTGCTAGCCTGGGTGCTAAGCCCCTCACTGTCTTGGGCCGGCGGTGCCAGCCGGCCGCTCCGTGTGCGAGGCCCGCGGAGCCCGCGCCCGCACCCGCCGGAACTCACAATGGCCAGCCAGCGCAGCGCGCAGTCTCGGTTGCCACCCGAGCTTCTCCCTCCACACCTCCCTCTGCTCCGGGCTCAGAGAGGGGCTCCCACGCTGCCATGGCGGGCTGAAGGGCTCCTCAGGCGCTGCCAGAGTGGAAGCCAAGGTCGGAGGCCAAGGAGGCGCTGAGAGTGAGGGCTGCAAGCACATTGTCACCTCTCACTTACAACAGGGAAAAAAATGAAAACAACAAGACAAAACAGAGCACACTAAAAGCTCATGACATTTTATGAACCCATTGGAAAACTGAGATTGCAGGACATCTGCTCTCCAGAAATCTGGGGACACAGGTGCATCCAAAGAGTCAGGTACAACAGCAGTCCCAACATTTTTGGCACCAGGGTCTAGTTTCATGGAAGACATTTTTTCCACCGACCAAGATAGGGGAATGTTTCAGGATGAAACTGTTCCACTCAGATCATCAGGCATTACATTTTCATAAAAAGTACACAACCTGGATATTTTATATACACAGTTCACAGTCGGGTTCACAGTCTTATGAGAATCTAAGGCCACTGCTGGTCTGACAGGAGGCAGAGCTCAGGTGGTAATGCTCACTTGCTGCCACTCACCTCCTGCTGTGCTGCCCAGTTCCTAAGGAGCCGTGGACATGTACTGGTCCACTGCCTAGTGGTTGGGGACCTGTGATGTACAAGATCCTCCTATCTGGAGCTGTAACTACTCAAGTCATGTCCTGGTAAAACACTTAAAGGTTTATTTTGGTTAATTTCTGGAAGCTGAATGTGGACTAGTGTAAGTGAGAATCTACTAGGGGCTTCAGTCTCTTTGTGAGGATTTACTTCCAGGCTCTTTAAAAGTATTTATAGTAAAAGGGCTGGGATGAACCCTTTATGGCTCTAGCACAGAAGGGGTAGGTTTTACATTGAAGACATTTTGAAATACGCCCATCCTGTTTCCATAGGAAAGGTCTAATCTCCAGAGGAAAAGACTTATCCACCTAAGAAAATGAATTTTTCCCCACTGCAGTCCCCTCTAGCATTCTTGTTTCCACTAAGGTGAAGGCAGGGTGAGAGGAAGCTATATCATTGGAGAAACACTCATGAAACCTGTAATGCCTTGAGATACAAATCCTCTAAAAGACTGAGATTTGATGATAACATTATGGAATAATTAACCCTCACTGCAACTTACCACCAAACCAGCAAGACTCTAATATAATAATAATGAATAAAATTGAAAAAGTGGTAAGACATAGACTAAATCTGAAAATAATATTTAGGCTAAACTAAATATAGAGGGTAGATAAAAACAATAGAAACATAATATCTTCAGGCACTTAGAGCTACAGCAAATGTTTAACAAGCCTGGCTCCTCAGCAGAGTAACATACCTCCTTACTGTAATGAGGTTTACTTTGTTCATTTTTTTAACCTAAGCTTCTATTTTGTGTTACATTATGCCTTGCTTTCGAGAAAATATTACAAGATATGCCAAAAGGCAAGAGAAAGCAGGTGGAAGAGATAAAGCAAGCATCAGAACCAAACTCAGATATGAGATAAATGTGGGAAATATTGAATAAAAAATTAAAATAACTATAATTAATATGTTAAGGTCTCTAAAGGAAAAAAGTAGACAACACAAAAAGGTAATGAAAGCAATTATATGAAAATTCTAGAAAAGAATCAAGGGGGAATTGCTTGAAATCAAAACACTGCAACAAAAATTAAGATCACTTTTGATAGACTCATAAATAGATTAGACATAATCGAGAGAAGAATCAGTGAGCTTAAAGATAGGCCAACACAAATTTCCCAGGCTGAAATGCAAAGAGAAAATAAAATAAAATAATTTTTTTTAAAGAACGAAAAATTCAAGAACTGTGTGATGATTTTTAAAGGTACAATACGAGAATACTTGGAATATGAGAAGGGAACAAAAAATAGTAAAACAAAAATATTTGAAATTATAATTTGTGAAAGCTTTGTAAAATTAATAACAATTACCATCTACAGATCAAGAATACCTGAAGAACACTGATTTAGTTAAAAAAAAAAAAAACTTGTGCATAAATATATCATATTTAAACTGCAAAAAATCAAAGGCAAAAAATATATACATTGAAATGGAGGGGATATGCTGCTGTATTAGTCCAGCCTCATACTGCTATAAAGAACTGCCTGAGACTAATTTATAAAGAAAAGAGGTTTCATTGACTTAGAGTTCCACATAGCTAGGGAGGCCCAGGGAAACTTACAATCATGGCAGAAAGTACCTCTTCACAGGGTGATGGGAGAGAGAATAAGAGTTGAGTGAAGGGGGAAACTTCTTATAAGTTTAGATCTTATGAGAACTCACTTGCTATCACGAGAACAGTATGGGAGGAAACCACCGATGATTCAGTGATCTCCACCTGGTCCCACCCTTGACACCTGGGGATTATTACAATTCAGTGTGAGATTTTGGTGGGGACACAGAGCCAAACCGTATTAGTTGCCCATAGAGGAACATAATTAAGAAGTAGGGTGAACTTCTCTTTCGAAACAAAGTAAACAAGAAGAGAGTGGAGTGAATTATTGCAAACACACACACCCACACCACACACACTCACACAGCAACCTTAAATGCTATATGAAATAAAATTATCCTTTAAATGCAAATGAAAGTGAAAAAAAAATATCAAACAAAAATGTAAGAAACTCATTACGAAACAAATCTTTCCTGTAAGAAATGTTAAAGAAGTTTGTCAGGGAGAATAAAAACAATATAGGTAAAAAATCTGGATTTACATATTTTTCTTTAAAAGTAAGGCATTGAAGAATTTAAAAAAATAAATTCTCATTTGTATTCTTAATTGATATAAAGGGTTATTGAGGTTAAATTGATAATAGTAACAATACATCAGGTTACTATATCTCATGGGTGAGTATAATGAATGAAACGATGTCATAAAAGGTAGAAAGGAAGCAGTAGGAATACTGCTACAAAGTCCCTGCACTACATGAAAGCAGCACAGTATTATTTGAAGGTACACTCAGATGATGTGAAAACATATATTTGATATTCTGGATAAGTCAGTAAATTTTTAAAAGATGTATAATTGATAACAGAAAAAATATATAAAATGCTCAAATAAAATCTGGGGAGAAAAAAGAAAAAAATGAAAAAAGTACAAAAAATAGAAAAGAGAAACATGGCAGATATTAATTTTAATATTCAATAATCGAAATCGGACAGTCTATACACACTACTTAATAGGCAAAGATTATCAATGTGAATAAAAATAACAAGACCTAATGATACATTTCCTATAAGTAATCCACTTTAAATATAAATACTCATATAGTTTGCAGTTTAAGAGATGAGGGGAGATAAGCCATGCTAACACTAAGCAAAAGAGAACTGGAGTTAGTGATATTAATTATAGACAAAGTTGACTTTAGGATAAAGAAATTGTCAAGGATACAGAGGGACATTACATAACAAAAAAAAAAAAGTGTCAAATCCCCAAGATAGTATAGAACATAATGATTCTTAGTGTGCATGTGCCTAAAAATAGTGTGTAAAAATATGAGGCAAAAAGAGATAAAAATAACAGAAGAAACATACAAATCCACTAATATAGTTAGAGATTTCGAGACCACTCTTTCAGTAATTACATTCCCACATACTTATTCACAGTGACTGCATCAATCTCAAAGTGTCCTATCTGGACCATATGATCATTCTACAAAAGACCAATTTAAAAGAACATTAGATCTATCTTGCAAGAATTTTATAGTTATGTATGGAACAAATGAGCATCAAAATTTCTGATAATAATTACAAATGTTATATATTATGTAATATATTAAATAAATAAAAAATAAAACAAGTGAAATCTTTCTCAAAAAGAGAAAATAGAGAAAAAAATAAAGTCTTGTTACAGAACATCAGCTTAGAAAAAATAATAGAAGTAGAAAATCACCATTTTGTAACCACAAAGATACCACAGATTCTATTAAGGATCATCAGTATATTAAAAAACCATTAGGTTAATGCTATCAGATAACAAAATATTTGTACAGATTCAAAATATCACCCAGGAGATTACTTCATAATTTACTTTGTGGTGAAGATATCTCACAATTGTTACAGAAATATCTCAGAATACTGGGATTTGGTTTTTGAACACTGCAATAAAGCAAATATGGCTAAACAGTGAGTCACATTTTTTCAAAATTACCAAGTGCTTATAAAATTTATGTTTACACTGTACTGTAGTCTATTAAGTGTGTGGTAAAATTATCTGAAAAATATGCATGCCTAAATAAAAAAATACTTCATTGGTAGAAAAGTGCTAACTATCATCTGAGCCTCCAGCAAGTTGTGATCTTTTTGCTGGCAGAGAGTCTTGCCTTGTTGGTAGAAAAATATTCAAAACACAGTAAAAGGATTTTCTTTACATTTGAGGAAGACAATTGATCTATTGGAAGAAAAAGAAAGAACGGGTGGTATGCAAATGGAAATATGTTTGTGAAACCAACCAGAGATTCCCAATGGCTGTTCTTTCAGATAAACATAAAAATTGACATTTATGATCTTAAAGCTTGAAGCTTACATTTGTTTTGTCTGAGTTCTTTCCTCAAGAAAGGAGCTTCAGTCCTCTCAAAAAAAAAGTATCAAATAACTGAAACTCACCAGATCACCACATCCATACAATGAGATGCTGCCTACCTCATTCATCATGATTGATTCCTTATTTCTTCCTAGTTCCTGTTTTCTTACACATTGTTGCATTTCTTCCTTGCTATATAAACCCGTAGTGTTAGTCAGTCAAGGAGATGGATTTCAGGCTAGGCTCTCTATCTCCTCTGCTTCAGTACCTGATTAAAGTCTTATTCCTTGGCAATACTTGTCTTCTCAGTGATTGGCTTTCTGTTCAGGGAGCAAGAGAACTTAGACTGAACCCCTGGTGTTTTGGTAACAGATTTTGGTTCCCTGACCAGGAAAGTATTGCTTATGGTTCAGCTGCCACAGGCTGGGCATCTCTGAAGATCTCCTAAGCAGCTACCCACCCAGTTTTGGCTGGAGGTGAGTTTCCGTGTCTCGCTCTGGCCCCACCACAGCTGACCCCAACTATGTCCCTGATTGCCTTGAAAGAACTGCTTTTGAAATATGACGTCTGCATATGGATAGGTGAGTGTCTTTGTGGGCCCAGACAGCTGAATCTGCTCCTCTCAATTTGGGAAATTTTTAAATGAATTTCCATTTGCAGGTTGAACAAGCCCAACTGACTGAGAGTGGGAAGCACCTTGACTGTTTCAGTATGGACACTCTTGAGGGCTTGCTTATAATTGGGTGTTGTGTCTTGGCAAGTGAATATCCTTTGTGGGTACCAGATGATGGGATCAGTTCCTCTCAATTTGGGAAATTCCTAAGAAATTTTTGTTTGCATTTGATCAAGCCCAACCATTGGAGAAAGGTACCCTGACTGTTTCAGTTTGGACACTCTTGAGGCTTGTTGCTGCAGCAGTTGGATTTTGTTGTGGTGATTGTGTATGATTGATACAGTCATGAGGAATTCAGTAAACTTGTTAGTTTTGGAATACTGTTTGCCCTCAGTATTGCTCGGAATCTGGAGTTTGCAAGTGAATGGGAAAGTGGGATGGAGTTGCATGTATCCAGGCTTTTGTGCTGCTGTTCTAAGCAGGGTCAGGCCTGGTTAGTATGTTATGTTCTTCTTTGGTGCTCTTTGGCCCCAGTGTTCTTTTGAGTCTGGAGAGGTTTGGCCTTTAAAAATCAAACTGCCATGAAAATTGTTTTATCCAAAATTTTAGTTCACAACCTTCATTGGATTACCTATGAGGGCAAACAAAGTGTAAACATGTAAACCCAGTGAGTTTATATTGCTATCTCATGGCTAGAGTTACAAGGTAAAAGCTATTGGATTTTCGTTTGTGCATATGTATACATGTGTAGATGTGTTTATTTGTATGTACTTTTTTTTTTTTTTTTTTAAGATGGAGTCTCGCTCTGTGGCCCAGGCTGGAGTGCAGTGGTGCACTCTCAGCTCACTGCAAGCTCCGCCTCCCAGGTTCACACCATTCTCCTGCTTCAGCCTCCTGAGTAACTGGGACTACAGGCATCCACCACCAAACCTGGCTAATATTTTGTATTTTTAATAGACACAAGGTTTCACCATGTTAGCCAGGTTGGTCTCAATCTCCTGACCTTGTGATCCACCTGCCTTGGCCTCCCAAAGTGCTCGGATTATAGGCGTGAGCCACTGTGCCCAGCCTGTATGTATATTTATTGTTACATGTTGTGTCTACCAAATTGGCTTATAAATAAAAGAGCACTCATAAGTTAAAGTAAATATATTCAGGCAATTTTTAAGTTCATGTGACTTAAGTGAACCCTTAATAAACAAGCTGGCTTTAAAGTTATTCATAAAATGAAAGAGAATTGTCTTCGGAATTGTCAGCATACATTTTTGTTTGGGTTATATATTTTTCTTTGCGGAGTATTTTGAAATATCAACGCTTAGCACAGAAAGTTATAAAACTGTAAGCCTAGCCAAAACAAAGTGGTCTTTATGTGAAACTTTTTATAAGTAAGACTAATTTAATTTAATGTTGGTTTAATGAAAACAGCAGAATTTCTGGCAAAAGATTTTCATTGGTGAAAATGTCTATGTGGTAAATTTTAAGATTCTTATTTAGGTGAACACCTGATACTCACAGGTTATAAACTGGGTAACAAGGAAGTGATGCATAAATAACCTAGATAAACTGTTAAAACTAAAATATAAATGGGTAACAACTGGAGGTAGACTTTTGTATAATTTAAAATATGCTCTTTGGATATCTGGGTCATTTCCAATTAAGAAAAGTTATGATATGGAGAAATATGTTTCTAAAAATCGTGGCATTGTTCTCATCTATAAAACACTAGTACCAGATAGGCAGCTCAGGATTTCTGGCTTCCTAGGTTTTCACTAAAATTTAAGGTTACTAAGGATAAAAATTGTAGTTCATATAAAATTCTGCACACAAAATGTGCCAAAAAGCTGTGTTATTAGTGAGAAAAAGAATAATTTTGCCTAATTCAGAAGTTATATATGAAAATGAATTTAAATTAGGAATGTGAAAAGTTTATGTATAAAGCAAGGTAGTAAGGAACCAGTAAGTAGGGGAGAAAGATGTGAAGAAAGGTATGCAAATAACAATGTATTTTTGGTAAAGAAGGTTATAAAGAAAATGGTAATTTTGTATGAGAAAGGATCTTATATGGTATGTGTTTTGGCCTACAGTAAAATGACTGGTTACTTTTTTAAAAAAAGAAGAAAAAAAAAATTGGTGACTGAATGGAAAGCCCAGGCATGTCGTGGATGGTCTGTGGAAGTCAGATATAGTTTATTCTGTTTTTCTGTGTATCTATCTTTAGGCACGTACAGAGAAAATAGAAAGTTGAAAAAGTTTAGATAATAAAACTTTCTTTAAAACCTGATAGAGAATTGGAGAAATTTGACTAATTAACATTTTCATAGTTAAATTTCTTACTCTTGATTAAAGTAAAATAAGCAATATTGCAAAGAAATGCACTGGCGGTTTTGCAATTCCTTTTCAATAGAGTTAAGCATGAAGCTGGATTTAGTGTGGAGCCAAATCTCACATACATGCTTGAATTGTTTCACACTGTGTTTAACGTTTTGCATAGATAGTGCTGGCACTGGAGAACTTACTGGTCATGTTCCTAGAGTGAATTTCTTGAGTGCCCAAGCTGTATGGTGATATTGGTAGAGTTAAGAATATTGAATTGTGTGTCAGGAATTAGATATTCATCATGTGGTTTTTTTGGGCTCTAGGTAACACTTTAGCCTCCAACGTACACTGAGTAGAAAAAAAATTAGGGTTGACTTCCTCTTTGGTTTTGCTTCTACTTTTCATTTATTTGCTGTCTGTTCTCCTTTGTGTTTGACTTGTGCGTGCATATGTAAAAACCATCCTTTTTTTAGTTTCTAATAAAAGACTTTTATTTGGTTCTATGAATACTTTGTTTCTTGTGCACTTTTAGCAAGTCATCATTTGTTCTATCTATCTGGAATTCTTATGCTGCCTTTGTCAGGCCTGTAAGAATTGATGGAGCATGCTAACCATTTGGAATTTGGTTGCTTTTGCTTACCTCTGATGATCTAGAGAGCTATGAGATCTTTACTGTTCCTGGCAAAAATAAATAAATAAATAAAATAAAAGACTTTTTAAATTAGTTCTGAACAGAAATAGTATGGTATTTATTACTTGAAAAAAATAAATGAGAATAAAATGTTTCAATGATGTTTATCTCAAAGACAATTCTATTCATTTAATAATTTGAATAGGTTGGTCTTTTCCCTTAGGTAATAAGGAAAAACTATGGTATTGTGATTTGAGTATAAAGTTTAATGTTCAGAAAAGATTGGTTTTATAATTAAGCAAATTATATTGACTGGGATTTTGTTCAACCTAATTTAGTTGTGTTGACCATTATTAAAACTAACTGATATACACTTGGATTAAGTAGTAACTAAAAATAAAGAGGGACTTTATAGTGCTGTTTGATCTCAAGCCGTTTATCACTGATAGGCCTTCATGTATGTACTTGAAAACAAAATATGTGCAAGTGTTCCACTGGTTTGAAGATTTTAGTTGTGAAAGTTACCTAATCAGTTGTCAGTAATGTAACTGTAAACTAGTCTTGGGAATATATGATGATGCTCTTTAAAAATAGCTGAAAATAAATTATTTTGTGTTTGTTCTTACTTTGTCCTCATTTGGTCATATGGTAGTTAAGAGAAAGGAGATTATTTATCCTTATATTGAATTTCCAAAACTAATCTTTGCATTTACTATTTACTGTTTACAGGCACACACCACCACACCCAGCTATTTTTTACATTTTTAGCAGAGATGGGGTATCACCATGTTGGGCAGGATGGTCTTGATCTCCTGACTTCATGATGCACTTGCCTCAGCCTCCCAAAGTGCTGGGATTACAGGTGTGAGCCACTGCACCTGGCCACATTTACTATTTTTTAATGATGGGGATAAAAGTTAGTTGTCTTACTGTGATAAGTTTAGCATAGGACCTATGACATTTTTCATGCTTTTGGTCATACTTTTGTCATTAGAATGCTGGCAATTAGCTGTATGTGATGAATAACTTAACTATTTTAATACAGTAGTTTGAAGTACTGCAGGCAGTAGCTCCTAAACATCTAATCACCATATTTTAATTTGTAACATGATAGAAAGAATTATAGGACTTCCTGTAGGATAAATATCTTATTAATTAATGCTTGTGCTGTTAAGTTACAGAGCTTTGACTCCTGGGTTGAAAAAGACACTGACCCCTGTAAATTTTGAGCATTGACACCAGTTGAAGAATCATCATCAGACTCATGTGAAGGTAACAATTAAAATGAACTGCTTTTATAAGACACAGGACCAAGAATTAAAACTATTCAAATCCTCTAGGCCCAGGGACCATTGCAGAAAAGGTGGGCATGTGAGACTGTAAGGACCAATTTTTGAGAGATAAGAGTAGTTGAGAGTTTTTCTATAAATTAAACATTAATATCAAAAGCACTCTGATGCAAGGCCAGCATCTGGCCCATAGTCAGAATAATAGGATTTTCTTGGAGCATTAATCTGCTGTTTAACAGAAAATTGAAAAAGGTTATAAAAAGCTTATGGAAATCTTATGGATATCTACCTGATTAAAATTAGGTAGATTTGTTTACCAGATTTTATTAAGATTAGCCTCACATTAATAATACATCATACAAAAATAAGCTTTGGTTTCCTTTTTTGAACAAAATATTTGTGTAATATTGAGAGATAAAAGATTTGTTTACCTACTGAGTAAACTGCAGGAAGAAAGAGGATTGGGGAGAGACAGATATAGTTGGCCTCACGCTGAGTGTATTAGATCTTATTGTTTGAGAAACTAACTCTCCTCTCTATCAAAAGGTAAAGATTTTTGTTTTATCAATTGTGGTAAATGAATGACTATTTTGTAGTGACCTGTGATCCTATTTTGTGATATCAAGTGCCTTAACATTTTGATATTTGACAGAACTTCCAATAGCAAAACTTTAAGTTCTAAATTCAGTCTTTTTGACCTTAAAATCACTTTTTGAATATTACATTCCCTGAAGTCTGAGAGAGACATATTAGGCTTATGGGGTTTGTTATGTTTTTTACTATTATGCAGAAAACATTGTCAAATCTGAGGTGGCATTTAGCTTCATTTTGGTTTTATTTTATACATTTGTTAATATGTGTTTCAGGATTCTATGACATTCCTGAAATTCTGATATGTCTTAAATAAATGTTGTAATTATTGTTATGTTAAATTATTGTGTGCTACAGCAAAACCAGATTTCCTTGTCTGCAGTGTCTTTAACTAAGACTGTCTTAAGACTTTTGTCATTCACAACTGATGTTTTGCTTTGATCCTTCTGAAAAAAGCGAGTGACATAATCTGCCACAGTCAATGAAAAAGACTCTTGAATGCAAGTTTCTAATAACTTTGGAGATTGTGCCACTGGATTACAGAGAAAACTTCCAGGGCACTAATTGAAAGGATGATGTGTTCATAAAGGTTGCTAACTTAGTATGAAGCAGAGCAGGAGTTGATTGCATAGACTGAACCAATAGAGGACTAAGATAATTTTTATGGCTTTTTACAATTTGAAATATTGCTGATTCCTTTTGTGTTTTAGAGTCTGAAGAGATTTTTTTGAGCCATTTATAGACTTGAAATATACTTTAAGTGTATTGAGTAGAGCATACTTTTGAAAACAGAATTTTAATCATATTTCTCTCCCTCTCCCTGCCTAATTTCTCCAAAATTTGTAAACTGTGCATATTCTTATTCACGGCATTGTGTGTGTTTGCATACAGTTAATAACAACATGTTTTTGTAATGGGATTATTGAATAAACCGGTTATTTTCCCAGGGCTTTGACAGAAAAGGCTATGTGATAGGTTCCAGAAAAGCCAATTTGGAAGTCTATATGGACAATGACTCTTGTTGCACTTTGTGTGGGTAATCAGGCCAATTATATGTGACTGAAGTTTATTTTGCAAGTAGATTGATCCTGCTGTGATTTGTCTTTGATAGAAGTGCAGGACTAGAGGGATGAATATTATGTGTCAGAAGAAAACTCTATATTAGATTAACCTTTGACTCCTGGGTGGCCACATGATCACTCATGGTATGTAGCTGCCTATGAGAGCCCCTCCTCAGCATAAAGCAGCCAGAAAGATTGATGACTTGATTCCTTATGATTAAGGGATTGATAAATAGTAAAGGGTGACTGAAATGCACCCAAGGGCCCCATAGGCTGTTCTTTTGTATAAATATAAAAATTGACCCAGCCAGGTGTGGTGGCTCACACCTGTAATCCCAGCACTTTGGGAAGCGGAGGCAGGTGAATCATGAGGTCAGAAGATAGAGGCCATCCTGGTTAACATGGTGAAACCCCGTCTCTACTAAAAAGTACAAAAAATTAGCCGGGCATGGTGGCGGGTGCCTGCATTCCCAGCTACTCGGGAGGCTGAGGCAGGAGAATGGCAAGAACCTGGGACACGGAGGTTGCAGTGAGCCGAGATAGTGCCACTGCACTCCAGCCTGGGTGACAGAGTGAGACTCCATCTCAAAAAAAAAAAAAAGAAAAAAGAAAAAAGAAAAAAAAAAGAAAAAAAATTTGGTGGCCTATAAACAACAGAAATTTGTATCTCACATTTCTGGCAGCTGGAACACCCAAGATCAAGGGGCTGGCAGACTTGGTGTCTACTGGGGGCCTGTTTTCTAATTCATGTCTATGGCACTGTGTCCTCACATGGTGGAAAGGGCAAACAGGCTCCCTCATGCCTATGTTATAAAGGCACTAATCCCCAAGGCCATATCTCCAAAAGGCTCCACTTCCTAATATCATCACCTTGTGGATTAGGTTTTCAACATATGAATTTGGGGATGCACAAACATTCACACATAGCATTCCACCCATGGTACCCCCAATTCATGCCCTTCTTGCGTGCAAAATACATACATTCCATGCCAGTAGCCACAAAAGTTTTCTCTTGTACCACCGTCAACTCAAAAGTCCAAAGTCTCATCTAAACAGCATCTAAATAAGACATGGGTGACTTAAAGTCAAATTCATTCCAAAGCAAGCGCTCTCCAGCTGATAACCTGTGAAATCAAACATGTTATGTGCTTCCAAAATACAGTTGTGGGCAGAGATAGACTAAATATTCCCATTCCAAACGGGAACAACAGGAAAGTAGCAACGACCAACAAGTCCTGAGGAAGTCAGAAACCCACGACGACAAACAATATTAACAATATTTTTGAGAAAAATCTTCTTTGGTTTGATGCTCTGCACTCCAGTCTCATTGGGGCAGCCATCCTGCCTTCCAGACACTCTAGGGTGATGGCCCTGTCCCCACAGTTTTGAGAAGCCCAGTATGGTGGGTAACTCTATGCCTGGAGACAACCTCAAAGGCAGTTCTCTGAGTTGGCCCCATCTCTGCAGTGGCTTTGTGCCTGGGCTGCATTTCCATGGCCTCCTGTGGCTGGAATCACACATTCGTAGCTCTTCTTGTTCATGGTCAGTGGGAGTGGCTCCATCCCCATGGCTCCACTGGGCACTGCCGTAGTGAGAGCTTTCTTTGGTAGTCCCTCCCTTATGGCATTTCTCTGCTTGAGCCTCACAGTTCTCTGGGACATCTTTTGAAATCTAAGCAGAGGCAATCACGCCCCTTCCACTTTGCTGGGTTCTGCAAATGCTGCTCTGGGACACACCAAAGCTACACCTGAGGGGAGCAAGGAGAGTGGTGTTGGAATACAGGAGGAGTACAGAGGGCTCAGCCTGGGATGTGTGCAGGTGTCTGTCAGTGAAAACCATCTTTGAAATTGTTCTACTCCCCCAGGTCCTTGCATTCTGGGGTGGGATGAAAGCGGCAGCCCTGATGATCAGAAAAGCCTTCAAGGTCATTCTTCCATTATTTTGGACAATAGGTCCTGATTTCTCTCTACATCATGGACTTATTTCTTTATCAGATGGTTGCCCAGCCTCTGCCCATTATTCATTCCTTGGTTTTCTCTATTTTTCCTCAAATAATTTACTTTTAGTGACACTATATAATAAACATTTTTGCATATAGACATATTGTTTAGAATAACACAAAGACACAAGAGGAATTACCGTCATCCCCTCTTCACCATGGTTTTATTTTCTCTGGTTTGTTACCAGTGTTCAACTTCAGTCTGAAAATATTCAATAGAAAACTCTAGAAATAAACAACTCATGTTTAAGTTGCACACTCTTCTGAGTAACGTGATAAAATCTGGTGCCACCCTGCTCCCTCTTGCCAGGGATGTGAATCCTCCTTTTGTTTAGTGGATACATGCTGTAGATCTATGGTAACCACAAATCTTCCTCCATGAAACTGTGAAAAAGGAAAAAGAAATGTATGCTAGTTTTGCTGTCAAACTTCAAGCTGCAAAAGTTACAGCCATAGTGTGTGATAAGGGCTTAGTTAAGGTGGAAATGACATTGCATTTGTAGGTGGAAGGCATGAACAGAAATGTGTTCCAATTGCAGCAATTGGATTCAGTGCTATCTGCAATTTCAGGCATCCACTAGGGGTCTTAAAACATAACTTGCTAGGATAAGAGGGGACTAACGTATAGTGAGAAGAGAAATGAGCTGAAGACAAATCTCTAGATAGCACCATATCATGTTAGAGAGAACTAGAAGTCACAAAGAGGAGTTTCAGTGATAGGATTTCACAGCTGAACATCTATTTTAGAAAATAACTAATTGATAACATTTACATATTTAATCCCCTGGGAGTCCCTTAATTAGTTATGGTGATATTGGTGGTGCTATGTGTGTGTGTGTGAGTGCACGTACGTGTGAGTGTGCATGCACGCATTTGGGTATTAGATTGGAGAATAAAATGAAAGAAGTGACTTACTGGCTGTATAAATTCATCAAAAATAAGTTAAAAACATACAAGATAAATAACATGATAGATAGCATGACATTCAAAGTGTTCCTACAAATTACATTGAGGATAGAAGCAAGAGACTTCATAGCTTCAGAGTTCAGATGGGATTGGCCAGCCAAAAATCTAGATTTTATTTTAGAAAACAGAAAATTACATTATCTTCTCTATTATATCTATTTAACACTTAATTATGTCATACTTTACAATAAAGATTGTTCCAGGAAGTGTACCATATTCACATATGGCAGTGGGTAACTCCTGGAAGTCAGCCACCTATCCAACAACGGAGAAAGGCATACCTCAGGTTTAGGAGTTTGGGCTCACTACAAATATACATACATAAACTATCCCATGCACAAACCTAATGATCCTCATTTAACTTAGATTTGTAACCACTAGAAAAATAGAAAAGTAGTTAATCTGTCAATGACTGTCACTGTCAAATTCTGTGTGCTGCTAATGAACTGCTTCTAGAACACTGCAGCATATAGAAGAGCTCCTCAAAGTGTGTGTCCTCCAAGAATCAAAATTCCAAATGACACTTGCTTTGACATAATGCATCAATGTGCATTTTTATGAAAACAGGTATTTATATCTATTATTAGTCAATCATTGTATTAAGTGTAAGGTAAAAATCACATAGATTGCTTTTTATATAATCTCAGATAGTGTATATATCAAATACCTCTAACCTATAGTCAAACACAAGAAAATAAGGGATAGGGTGAATAGTTGTTAATTGATATTTGAAAGATCATTCCTATAGCAGCTAAGTACATTTTCTAAAATGAAGGGAAAACATTCCTAACATCAAACCCTTACCTGAAAATATATGGACTGGGATGGGGGCAGGAGGAATCACCATGATGTATATCAGAGTGTCATTTCTTTCCCTGAGTTCCAAGGTAAGTTAATTTATACATTGAAAAGTTAGTAACTTACATGCTACAATTTTGACAATATTTATCTTGCTGAGCTTTGAGGTCATCTTATTCCACTGTAGCTCCCTGTCTCCCTGGGAAAACCAGTTGGGACTTTCTCCTCTGACAGACTTGAAGCCACCTTGAGTGGCTTGGAAAACAGCTATGCTGTTTAACACATCTGTCGTTCCCGTCTTCAAAAATGTAGTTTTATGTGAAACTCTTTTTTCTACTCTCTAGCTTGTTTTCTACTCCTTATTTTGTCCTTCTCTTTTCTTCTAATTCTCATGTTTCATCAACAAGCACTAAAGCTTTTGACTTCACACTATCTTGGCCATCAGGCACTTAGTGCTACCAGATATATCAGGCCCTGAACTCCTGCCTCCAGCTCTGAGTTTCTTCATTTTAATAGACTCTATCCCTGACTACCAACAGAACAAAACATACGAGTGTGCCAGGCACGCCCCCTTTAAACTGATAGTCTTCAAACATTTGTTCAATGTATTGAGGAGAGGCAGGTGAGAGGATGGAAGACAGAAGGGGCCCATGGTCACAGAGCAGCTTCATGTCCATCCACGCTTTTGATAGTCTAGCTCTGGCCCCAAACTTACTGCCACTTAGAAGAAAATCCTCTGGAAATATATGTCTTTTCTCATGGAATAAAAAACAAAGTTCATCCACAGAGGATTAGAAGAAGGAGAATATACTGGTTGGAAAATGTGCTTGCATAGACCCCTCTCATAAAGATTCATTACTGATTTTCTTCTACATGTTTCTTCTAAAACGTGTCTAGCATTTTGTTTAACCAATCAATGGTGTTTAATTTAGGGAAATAGAGTAGACTTTCATAAAATGTTTTTATCCCACTGGGTGGTTATGGTGAAACCTTGAGCTGTTTTTTTTCTTTCCCATAGTGATTAAAGCAGCTGTAGAGAGATGATGGAAGGGCCAGAGCAAGCCTTTTGAGTGATTTTAGTACTCACTGTGCATTGACTAAGCACCAACTCTTATTGCACTTTCCAGATAGGAACTTGCTTTATCTTTATAACAATCCTATGCATTTTATTGCTCTCCCCATTTCACAGATAAGAAAAAATCAGGAGCAAATTGTTAATTAAAACTTGCCCAGAGTCACAGAGACAGCAAGTAGGGGCCAGCTTCAAATCCACAATGTGGCCTGTAAGAGTTATCTAATCATAGAGATTTAACTTTTTGGAAAAAAGTTTTAAAACTCATTTTACTCTTTATGGTCAGATGATTGCCAAAGTAATATGGTGTCACATGCTTATAGCTGACATACATTCTTTGATTCTTCAGCATTTCTCAGTGTTTGAGTTAAGCTATCGATTTTAGCGGTGTGTCATGGAATCCAGTACTTGTGCCACCTGCAACTGCATTTCCTCCTGTCAAACACAGCCATTGTTTACCTCAGTGACTTATAAAAACTTCTCATAAAATCATTTTTAAAGCTGTCAAACTCCACTAAAAACTACTGTCTTTAAAACTGGAGGAGATTCACTTTGTCAAAATAATTATACAAGTTGAAGGTAGAAAGAATTGCTACATCTTTCTTTATGTGCTGAGATCCTTTTCAGAGTGCCAATTTCATTTGTACCTATAAACTTTAAATGATACTTAGCTCACCCGAACTTTCTGGCTAACACAAAATAGAATTCTCAACCCCTGAATTGCAATCTCAGAAGATAACAGGCTCACTCTGTGCACCTTGTACCGTGATTGATTTTCAGATGCTCTTCGGCAATCCACTTGCTGTTTAATTGAAAAAAAATTCTCCATTTTTTTTTCAGACTGTGTAAGGTGCAAACTTAGAGCAAAGTAGATTTTCTCCTGATTAGAAAGAATCCAAATGCATTAGAGAATGGGCGTGAACAAGAAGCACTGGCTAAATGCAAGCAGTCTAGCCCTGGGTAGCTGAGATCTTTTTTTTTTTTTTTTTGTAGCACAGTGGTTTCCAGAGTTAGGGATTCAAAATCAGTAAAGCTTCAATAAAATATTTAGGACTTACATAGCATTGTCAACTTTGTATTTTCAAGTAAGAACACTTCAATACATGCACACACACATGCCCAGACTGAGTCCACCACCACTATACCACATACACAAATATTACCATTTACTATGACCTTCTTTTTATAAGTGAACAGCTATTCTAAGTGAATTTGAAAGGACATAATTTCTGAGAAAATCATAAAGAATAAAGCAATTGCTTTAAATAAAGCAATCTAGCTTCATGGAAGTTTTACTACAATGCTTTTATTTTCTTATTTTTTCATGAATACATGACAATGTCTTAGTAGAATTGGAATGATCACAAGAATGATTATTTTGTAGATCATAAAATCTCAAGTGGAATTCCAAATTTTGCTACCAAGAGCAATCCAATACCTGGACATCATCTTTTGAACATATCAGACATCCAGATATTTGAACATCTTTTCCTGCAACAAATATTTGTTAAATTTCTCCTCTGGCCAAATTTCTATATCTAAGCCAAGAAATGACAGGTATATACATAAATAAGCAACAAAATATTATAGGTATACATATATGAGCATTACATATATTCTATGTGCATAATCTATTGTGCAACAAAAACATCAATTCAATACAAAATAAAATCACTACAATACATTTGTCAAAGATTACATTTCATATTTAATTAGAATCTTGAGGCTGAAATAAATCTGGGAGAAAATAGCAAGAAAGAGAAGTGGTAATAATAGGATATTACGTAGCTTACTAGGTGTTAGATGAGAAATACATTCGGGTTCTGGTGTTGAAAAATCCTAGTCTAGCGGTTATTAGGAATCAAGGAGAGACCAATATCCGTTAATTATGTCATCAAACTGGACCAGAAGTTACAAGGAGACTATACTAAAGCAATACGTTAGGATCTGAAATGGTTTCGGAAGCATGGTATAAGGTGTCAAGAAGACAGAAAGAGGATAAATGCTTGTCTTTAGTATATGTGTTAATATTTTGCAGAAAATATGTTGGGTTGGATATCAACAAATATAAATTCGAGTTCCAGATGTCTTCTGTGTAAGTTAATCTGCCTCAATTTACCTTTCTGTATAAAGAATAATGTTTACCCCTTAGTCTGTCTTTTAGGGACACCATGTTAATAAAATTGTCTAATAGAAAAGTATAGCCAAATACACACATAGGTATCAATTTGTGTTGTGCTCACAGCAGGTGTGACAAATGGATTTCAACCTGTATGTGACCACTAATATTCTCAATAGTAATCGTCTCTGGGAGCAATATAGTGAGGCAGCAATTCAGGAGCTAAACAAGATACCAGATAGCTTGGAATCTATTCCCACTATTATTAAAAACAATTCACAATTGTGGAATCCACTGCAGAGGTCAACAGTACCATTTTCATATGCAAAAATCATATGCAATTCTTTTCAAATATTTTCTATTTGTTTCCCCTTTGCTCTGGTTGTAATAGCTGTGGTCCATAAGTGCCTTTTTTTTTTTTTTAATGATATGATGAAACCTGATTGCCTTCTATTTAGGTTTATTTTTCAATGGCTCTTTTGAACTATCTATTTGAGATCTAACAAAGGGAGAACTAACTGTTGCTAAGGGCAACCCAAAGAAATGAGTTTTCTTGTGTGTGAAACAGGCTCTCTCCTCGAAAAGACTGTCAGTAATGACTTCCAGTGTGGGCATCTCCAGCAAGTAGATAGTGACCCATCAATAGCCCTATCATTCCTGTGCTCCAATTTCAGGCTTCCATGTGGCACCCCTTTCAACCAGCTGAACAGATATGAGTGTGCCAGATTTCCCATCTCCCTACCCTCCCAACACTCTACTGATAGTTAGATTAACAAGAGCAAAACTGATTCTGTGTCAGGAGTTATGTCAAGCACTTTACAAATATTAGCTAATTAATCCACATGATAACTGCATGAAGGAGGGCTATTATTATCTCTGTGTTACAGAAGATAAATGTAAGAAACAAAGAATGTGAATTTGTCTAGGTCTGTGCACCTAATAATGAACAGATCTGGGATCCGAACCCAGGTAATGTAGATATATTGTGCCTATCCACCCCACTAGGCTGACACCCAAGACTTGGAGTGAGGATTTATGTAAAATGAGTAATAAATGCATATGATTATGTTTAAAGTTCTTTAAAAAATTATCTGATTATGTAAGTTTCTATCATTTCCATTTTTGCTTAAATTTAACTCTTTTGTTTGAGCTTACTGTGTTTGATATAGCTACATGATGTCAAATCCAGTAAGGATTGAGTTTGCAGCAGCAGATCAGGTCAGTAAAAGCATGGGGACTTGCTTGTGGCAAGTAGCACCCTAGGATGCTGCTGTTATCTGGACATACACACCTTCACTTCTAGGAGAGCTTTTAGATTACTAAACAACAAACCCTAATGCTAAATCTGTAAACTTGTGAAATTAAAATATCCCTTTGTGGCTAAAGGTAAATTTTAGGGGACTTGTCCTCATCTTCCAAAATGGAGGAGACAGGCATTCCTGTATTGCAATTGACTTGATTGATAGAATGCAGAAATGCAAGATGGGCCGCCTTGGGCAACTTCCCTAAACTCTCACACCTCCTTCTCCTTGAGCTTCCTTGAACCAGCAGTACTCATTTGCTGGGATTAGAGCCACTGAGTTAGCTTTCCATTTGTTTACCTGAAGCAAACTGTGATCAAAAGTCCCTAACACAAGCTAGAAAGCTGGCTTAGTGGGATCAACATCTGGTAGATAATACTTAAATTCCCTGCAATCCTGCTTTTACTTACTAGTAGGGTAAAATCAGTCTTCCCTTTACTGGGAAAAATACAATAAATTATAACTTTCTCATGGTCAGTTTGTTGGTTTTGAGCTTTTTAAAACTAAATCATAGTTATTTTTCCCAGAGACATGTAGTAACTGTTGAATTGGTTTGTCACATTATCTTCAGAAAAACTGGGAATATGGTGAAAATCTGTCAATATCATTTTACGGCTGCTGGATCAAGCATACATTTTAAATTGAGAACCAGTACCTCAATAAACTTTTAAAGTATTTTTATTTTTGTTACAAAATGATGAACATGATGCAATTAAAAACTAGAAAGTAAAGCAGTATTTGTTCCCTAACATAGGTGTAAAGAAAGTTGTATCAAAAATTGTAAATGATAAGAAAAATAATAAAATAAAATGACATTTTAATCTGTATTTTCCATAATTAAGGATTTGACTTTAAAGGATTTTTTTAAACAACACGGGCCTTTCATATTTTGAAATGAATCTCAGCAAGTAAGAGTTATTATCATAGTGAGTCACTGCTGATGATGAAACTGTGCTAATTTGGTGTCTTGGGAAAGAAAATATTTGAGAACTACTGACTTGAATAACCTATGTCTTCATTATATGTTATTGTTATACCTTTTGTACCTTTATCTGTTGTACCTGGAAAAAGATACAAGTAACTAGGAAATATTACACTGAGAAGAAAATAGAACTTTATGATTTTCTATAAAAATAACTTGTGCTCAGTATTTTCAGGCATGTATGATTATAAGAATATATAATTTGGAATGCAAAAACCAAACTATCCTTAAGATGTGAGTATTGAAATCGATGTAGCATAAATGGTAAATGGTAGATAAAATTATTTAACCCAAAATTTATTATCATTGTAACTTTCAGTTACAAAATAAAGTTGATTGCACCCCTACACCAACATAGCACACCTGCACTTAGATTATTAATTGAACAAATATTACCTGTACACTCGCTATTTTGAATACAACTTATTAGGTTAACAGACAGTGTTATCACACCATATAAACCCGCTGTTTTAGAAAACATTTTTGCCTTTGGTCCACCTTCTTGGAGAAACAAGATCTTTGTGCAGTTTCTGAATAGGAACTAAATGACCAGCCCAATTATTTTTCTACCTAATTTTCTATAGTATTTCAGTAAGTTTGGATTTTACATAGGAAACACACGTTGTCTGGGGATAGCTAGACTTGTGTAATGGAATGAGAAGTATATACAATTACAATGTAGTTAAAGTATAATTATGTTAAACACAAACCCAGTACAAGCCTATTATGGCACATAACAACTACAACACCATGTGCTACATATTAGCATTCCAGTACTAACTTCTAATACATTCAGAGTTTGGTGACAACCTTGGGGAAACATGGCCCTATGACCAAGAAAACCTCTGTTTTTCTCTCTTGTTTTGTCAACTATGTTCTTTGTAACCTGCTTCCCATATCCCAATGAAAGGACAAGGTCTTTGTGTGTCCCTTATGGCTAACTATAGAGAATTCTTTATCATTTGGATTGCAGTTGCTCCATATGTGACCTTAGTAAAATCCTTATCAAGTGTATTTCTATGCAAGATTTATTTTTGAACATGTTTTGAAAGTACTTGTGACCTATTGCTCAGAATATGCTATTGCCAGCCTATCTAGGTATACCAATTTCATGGAAAACCTCTCCTTATCTGTATATGTTTATCTTTCTCTTAATTGTAGGGCAAGAAAGAAAATGTTCAAAAATATTGGATTCCATACCACTTCTTGAAGAAGTCAAATGCTGCTTCACCCCTTACCTGCAGCCTGGCTGCCCAATGGGTAAAGGTCATAATCTCTGAGTCAGCAGGAATCTGGTGAGAAAGATAAGATTTCTGGGTGCGCTTCTTACACCCTGGTGCTCACTACACTGCCTTCGCTGCCTTAGCTGATGATTGTCCCCTTGCTGCTCTTGAAGGCCCGTATGTCTCAACTGAAGCAAAATAATTTCATTGAAGAGTATAATTTTCTCACATTGTACTTCAGTAGAGTGAAAAGTAAGTAGTACATTCTGGTACTTGCCCAAAATCTCAGTTTTCTATTTGACAGCACAGTTGTTACATTAATTTCTTTCTGCCTAATTAAAAACAGATGAAGGTAACCATGTGCTATTAAGGACTACCTGTGAGGGAAGTAAACCAGTATGGGAAACCAAGACACACTCCACTAAAAAAATGAATAAATGGGAACCATGAGGTTGACACTTAAAATGGCCTGAGGGGTCACAACTTGAAAGCTAAGTCAGACAAGAAGGAAAATAAGTTTAGTGCTGAAAAAAAGTAAATGTGCTGAGGTCTATAAACAGGGCAATCAAGTGGCAGCAGAAGAGTGGGTGAATGATATGTCTGGCAATTAATCTAATGACAACACAACTTTCATTGTTTCTTACTCAAGAATGATATATTATTATGCAACATCTTCTTAAGACTGCCAAAACATTCCAGCTATTCCAGACACCTCTCTGTCAGCTCTGCAAGGAACAGGGTCACATTGGATTCTCTAATAAAATGATGACACATACTTGAGGTGATGCTAAAAATTATTGACCATTTATCAAGCACTTATTATGTGCTGTGTATGCTACTGTGTTGTCAAATTTAATGTAATCTGGCTGACAATATTATGAAGTAGGTTTAATGCGTTCCATTTTACAGATGACAAATGTGAGGGTCAAAATAAATACCTTTATCTGGTAGTTAATAGTGGAGATAGATTAAAGGTTCTATAGCTCTAAGGCTTCAGGCTTTCTTTGCTATAATGTAATGGAATGCTTCTGGTCCTTCCTCTTTTTCTTCTCCTTCTGATATTTCCATTATGTGTAATTATACCTTTTGCGATTGTCTTGTTCCACAGTACTTGAATATTCTGCTCTTTTCTGTTCGTCTATTTTTCCTCTTTGCTTTTTAGTTTTGTAAATTTCTATTGACAGATATTTCAGCTTTGAGATTCTATCCTCAGCTATTCCCAGTCTACTAATTAATCCGTCAAAGGCATTCTTTATTCCTGTTACGATGCTTTTTATCTCTAGCATTTCTTCTTGCTTCTTTCTAAAATTTCCATATCACTATTTATGTTATCCTTTTGACTTGCATGTTGTCTGCTTTTCTCTTTAAAGGCCTTTGCATATTAATCATAGCTGTTTTAAATTCACAATGTGATACTTTCAACATCACAGCCATATCTGAGGCTGGTTCTGATGTTTGCTGTATCTCTTCAAACTGTGTTTTTTTGTTTGTTTGTTTTGCTTTGTTTGTTTGTTGCTTTTTAGTATGCTTTGTAATTGGTACAGTTGTACTGGGTTAAAGTAAGTCTTCTAAAAAAGGCTCTAGTGAAGTATAGTGGTAAGGCATGGGAAAAGGGAAAGCATACTATAGTCCTATGATAGGTCTCAGTCTTTCAATGAGTCTGTGCCTGTGCCTGTGGGCTGTGAACTTCACAACTGCTGCCAGTCCATCACCCCTCCTCCCACACCTACCCCCCTCCCTCACCACCACACACACACACACACACACACACACACTTAGGTGAAGCAGGATGGCTCGAGAGAGCTAGAGTTGTGTATTTTCCTTCCCCCATGTGGAAGGCTAGAGCAGCCAGAGGTAGATATTTACACCCCCCAGGTCAGTTAGGCTCTGATACAACCCGAATAGCTTAGGTCTGGTAAAATAATTTCTTTCGACAGCAGGCCTTCATAAGAAGAACAAAATGCTCTGGCATGTTTTAAAATAGTTAATTCCCGCCCCCCGCTCCCCGCCCCCACCACCCAAAGCACCAAGGGATTTTTCTCTGATGTTAACCGTGAGAATTTGTTAGAGCATCAAAAGGTAAAACCCACCAAAGTATGGTGTCCCTTGGAGTTTTTAACTCTCAGAGTCATCCATGTTGAGTGTCCAGCAATTCCTCAATTACAGTTCACATTTCCCTATGCAGGTACTGGATTTCTGCTGTAGTAAGTTTTGACTTTTTTATATCTGCAGTTTGGTGGGCAGCAGTTTACTGTGGAATCTCATTTCTTTAATGAATTTAAGAAGACTTGTTGAGTTTTCAGTGGGTTCTGTATTTTATTTATTGGTACAATGAAGGGAAGAATTTCAATCTCCTTGTATGCCATCCAGAACCAAGAAGTCTTGCATTTTTTTTATTTTAGAAAAAAAGTACAATTAAACTTAAAGTTCCATCAAAAGTTATACTTAAACCATTTTTTAATTATACTTTAAGTTCTGGGGTACATGTGCAGAACGTGCAGGTTTGTTACATAGGTATACATGTGCCATGGTTGTTTACTACACCCATCAACCCATCATTTACATTAGGTATTTCTCCTAATGCTATTCCTCTCCTAGTTCCCCACCTCCCTACAGGCCCTGGTGTGTGATGTTTCCCTCCCTGTGTCCATATGTTCTCATTGTTCAACTCCCACTTATGAGTGAGAATATGCAGTGTTTGGTTTTCTGATCTTATGTTAGTTTGCTGAGAATGATGGTTTCCAGCTTCATCCATGTCCCTGCAAAGGACATGAACTCATCCTTTTTTATGGCTGCATAGTATTCCATGGTATATATGTGCCACATTTTCTTTACCCAATCTATCATTGATGGGCATTTGGTTTGGTTCCAAGTCTTTGCTATTGTGAACAGTGTCACAATAAACATACATGTGCATGTGTCTTTATAGTAGAATGATTTACAATCCTTTAGATATATATCCAGTAGTGGGATTGCTGGGTCAAATGGTATTTCTGGTTTTAGATCCTTGCATAATTGCTGCATTATCTTCCACAATGATTGAACTAATTTTACATTCCCACCAACAGTGTAAAATTGTTCTTATTTCTCCACATCTTCTCCAGCATCCGTTGTTTCATGACTTTTTAATGACTGCCATTCCAACTGTCTTGAGATGGTATCTCATTGTGGTTTTGATTTGCATTTCTCTAATGACCAGTGATGATGAGCTTTTGTTCATATGTTTGTTGGCTGCTTAAATGTCTTCTTTTGAAAAGTGTCTGTTCTTATCCTTTGCCCAGGTTTTGATTTTTTTTTCTTATAAATTTGTTTAAGTTATTTGTAGATTCTGGATATTAGCCCTTTGTCAGATGGATAGATTGAAAAAAATTTCTCCCATTCTGTAGGTTGCCTGTTCACTCTGATGATAGCTTCTTTTGCTGTGCAGAAGCTCTTTAGTTTAATTAGGTCCCATTTGTCAATTTTGGCTTTTGTTGCTGTTGCTTTTGGTGTTTTAGTCATGAAGTCTTTGCCCATGCCTATGTCCTGAAAGGTATTGCCTAGGTTTTCTTCTAGAGTTTTCATGGTTTTAGGTCTTAAGTTTAAGTCTTTAATCTGTCTTGAGTTAATTTTTGTATAAGGTGTAACGAAGGGGTCTAGTTTCAGTTTCTGCATATGGCTAGTCAGTTTTCCCAACACTGTTTATTAAATAGGGAATCCTTTCCCCATTGCTTGTTTGTGTCAGGTTTGTCAAAGATCAGATGATTGTAGATGTGTGGTGTTATTTCTGAGGCCTCTGTTCTGTTCTATTGGTTTATATCTCTGTTTTGGTACTAGTATCATGCTGTTTTGGTTACTGTAGCCTTGTAGTATAGTTTGAAGTCAGGTAGTGTGATGCCTCCATCTTTGCTCTTTTTGCTTAGGATCGTTTTGGCTATGCAGGCTCTTTTTTGGTTCCATATGAAATTTAAAGTAGTTTTCTCTAATTCCATGAAGAAAGTCAATGGTAACTTGATGGGGATAGCATTGAATCTATAAATTACTTTGGGCAGTAGAGCCATTTTCATGATGTTAATTCTTCATATCCATGAGCATGGAATATTTTTCCATTTGTTTGTGTCCTCTCTTACATCCTTGAGCACTGGTTTGTAGTTCTCATTGAAGAGGTCCTTCACATCCCTTGTAAGTTGTATTCCTAGGTATTTTATTCTCTTTGTAGCAATTGTGAAGGGGAGTTCTACTTTAACCATTTTGATAAACAAAGCTAATAATATTAATCACAAAGACAGGAAAGAAGTAACAACTTTAAAATGAACAAAATTAAAACTGTTCTTTTTAAAAATCACTAATAACAAATAGCAATAATATATGTAACAAATATGTACAGAACAGAACTTTTTGTAGCTTAAAATGATAAAAATGAGAGGAACCAGACTTGAAATTATATAGTGAGGATGCTTTTCTTTTCTTTTGTTTTGAAAGGGTGTCTTGCTCGGTCGCAAGGCTGGAGTGCAGTGGTGTGATCTCGGCTCACTGCAACCTCCACCTCCTGGGTTTGCATGATTCCCCTGCCTTAACCTCCTGAGTAGCTGGGACTGCAGGTGCACACCACCATGCCCAGCTAATTTTTATATTTTTAGTAGAGATGGGGTTTCACCATGTTGGCCAGGATGGTCTCCAACTCTTGACCTTGGGATTTGCCCACCTCAGCCTCCCAAAGTGCTAGTATTACAGGTGTGAGCCACTGTGCCTGGCCGTGTGGATGCTTTTGAGTCCTCTGCCCAACAAAGGCATGAAAATATTTTTTTAAAACAATGAAATCAATTATTTCTGAACTCTGGAAATTAACCAAAAGCACAGAACAAACTAGAAACAATTTTATTTTCAAGGAAAAGGGCTAAATCTTTGTAAGACTATAGAGCATGTGGTGTTTTAACTTAGGCTACTCCGATTTCTCCCTTCAGCACTATGCTGTGTTAATCAAGAAAAGAGAAGGAAGACCTCTGGATCCAAATCCAGAATCTTGTCAATATTTTTTTTTTTTTTTTTTTTTTTTTTGAGACGGAGTCTCGCTCTGTCGCCCAGGCTGGAGTGCAGTGGCCGGATCTCAGCTCACTGCAAGCTCCGCCTCCCGGGTTCACGCCATTCTCCGCCTCAGCCTCCCTAGTAGCTGGGACTACAGGCGCCCGCCACCTCGCCCGGCTAGTTTTTTGTATTTTTAGTAGAGACAGGGTTTCACGGTGTTAGCCAGGATGGTCTGGATCTCCTGACCTCGTGATCCGCCCGTCTCGGCCTCCCAAAGTGCTGGGATTACAGGCTTGAGCCACCGCGCCCGGCCTCCTGTCAATATTTTAACAATACATCTAGCATCTTGCTCAAGAACCCTTATTACCAAAATAATATAACTGACATGACTCATATCTCAGCTTCATAGAAAAAACTCTTATTTAGGGTGTTAATAAATCATAACAATCTTCTGGAATTATTAGCACCACAATTCTCTAAGGTTGTGAAAATAGAGACTCTCAATAAAAATATATAGAACCTAAATAAAAAAAACCAAGTAGAAGTTTCAGAATTTAAAAATATAACTGAAATGAAAAATAACAACTTTGAATAAAGAGGCAGAATAAAGATTAGAGAACATGAAAATATATAAACAGAATATTTAGTATGAGGCACAGATATAAGTGAAAAAAGATGAGCAGAGACTCATATAATTGTGAAACATTATCAAACATGCCAAAATACATGTAATAGGAGTTTCTGAGGATAGATGACAATGACATGAGAGAAAAAAGTATTGGAAAAATAATGGACAAAATTTCTCAAATGTTATGAAAAATATTAATTTACAATTCCAAGAAGCTCAAAAAACTTCAATTGAATAAATGCCCAACTGAAAACATAAGAAACTATCAAAAATCAAGGAGAAAATATTTTAATGCAGCAAGAGAAAAATAACTTACTACATACATGGGATCTTTAATGAGAAAAATGGTTGAGTTCTCATTGGAAACTATGAAAGCCAGATATAAGCAGTCTGACATACACAAAGTGTTGAAAGAAAATACTTTCAGGCCGGGCGCGGTGGCTCAAGCCTGTAATCCCAGCACTTTGGGAGGCCGAGACGGGCGGATCACGAGGTCAGGAGATCGAGACCATCCTGGCTAATACGGTGAAACCCTGTCTCTACTAAAAAAATCCAAAAAAAAGGCCGGGCGCGGTGGCTTAAGCCTGTAATCCTAGCACTTTGGGAGGCCGAGACGGGCGGATCACGAGGTCAGGAGATCGAAACCATCCTGACTAACACGGTGAAACCCCGTCTCTACTAAAAACTACAAAAAACTAGCCGGGCGAGGTGGCGGCGCCTGTAGTCCCAGCTACTCGGGAGGCTGAGGCAGGAGAATGGCGTGAACCCGGGAGGCGGAGCTTGCAGTGAGCTGAGATCCGGCCACAGCACTCCAGCCTGGGTGACAGCGCGAGACTCCGTCTCAAAAAAAAAAAAAAAAAAAAAAAAAAAAAAAAAAAAAAACGAGCCGGGCGACGTGGCGGGTGCCTGTAGTCCCAGCCACTCCGGAGGCTGAGGCAGGAGAATGGCATAAAACCTGGGAGGCGGAGCTTGCAGTGAGCAGATCCGGCCACTGCACTCCAGTCTGGGCGACAGAGCAAGACTCCGTCTCAAAAAAAAAAAAGAAAAGAAAAAGAAAATACTTTCAGCCTAGAACTTAAAGTATAATAAAAAATTAAAAAAAAAAAGAAAATACTTTCAACCAGGAATTGTAATTGCGTCAAAACTATCTTTTAAAAAATGGACACATAGAGACTGCACCACATATAAATACATATATACCTAAATACATGCATACACTCATAAGTCACTGAAAGAATTTGTCACCAAGTGATTTTCCCTGAAAGAAATACTAAAAGATAACCACATAAAACAAAAATTACAAAACAACATTGATAAGCTTATAATGTATAAAGATATAATTTGTATGACAATAATACCACAAAAAGCAAGAGGCACAGAAACTATATTGCAGCAGTTTCTATGCACTACTGGAATGAAATTAGTATTAAACTGAACTAGATTATGTTAGGTTGAGTTTCATGTTGTATTGTAATATCTAGAGCACCGCTTAAAAAAATAACTCACCAAAATGTGTTATTTTAAAATGAATTTAAATTACACACAAGGAGCTACCTGTTTAACAAAAAGAAGATGGCAATAATGGAGAAATGAAGAAACAGACAATATAAAACATATAGAAAGCAAACCACTACTATACCAATAATTACTGTAAACATAAATGGATTAAACACTTCAATCTAAAGTCAAAGAGTATAAGACTGGATTAAGAAACAGAATCCAACTACAGGCTGTATACAACAGACACACTTTAGACTTAAAGAAACATACAGCTCAAAAGAAAAAGGATAAAAACAGATACTCCGTACAAATGATAAACAAAAGAGAGCTGTAATAGCTCTTCTAATATTATAAAAAAAGATTTTAAGACAAAAGAATAATACAAAAAGTATTACTAAAAACAAAAAGGTATATTTTATAAAGATGAAAACTTTATTCTGCAGGAAGCAGTTACAAATACATATTCATCTAATAGCAGATCCCCAAAATACAAGAAAGCAAAATGGACATAATTGAAGAGAGAAACAAATAATTCAGCAACAATAGTAGTAGATTTCAATATTGCACCCTCAATAGTTGACAAAATATGTAGTTAGAAAAAAAATAGGAGAAAATTAATTAACAAAATAAATATGTCCACATGCATACCAGATACTCACTTCAAGGAAGAATGAATTCCTATAATTAATAGGCAAAGCAAAAGGATTGGATGTGTGGAAAGTCCAGGGAAAGGGGAAGAGCAGTGCTGTGCAGCTTCTGCAGAGTACTTGATGGCAAAGGTGCAGCACCAGAATATTACTGGAGTAGTGAAAGAATCATGTTCAAACATCATTTCAAATATTGTAAATTTTTAATAAGTTGAAAAAACAGTTTTAAAATTTTCAGTAGTATTAAACATTTACAAGCATTGCTATCTCATGGCTCACCAGGAGCACCCTATTGGTGCAGACGATCTTATTTTCAAAATCACAAATTACTAATCCCTATGCTCTGATCCAATAGCTTCCATGCAATTCAAATGAATATTAAGTATACATAATCCAATACTGATGATCACTCCACCAGCCTGACAAGACTCCAGCTAAGAAAGAAGTAAGGAATGTTCCTCTTAGAATTCATCATTAGGTAAACTCTGTGAGTTTGTTACTGACCTGGGACTTTTATAGACCTGGACCAAAATATCATGGGGAGATGCCTTTCTAAGAGATAGATTTTTATTCTCAAATAGGGTCATTGCTAGCCACAGCTGACTTTATCCTTAACTTATTTTGAACTACTGTAAATAGAATGGTTTCTTCTCAATGGAATATACATCTCCTGTTTTAGAAAGCATAGAGCCACAAACCCATTTTCATATTTTGATGACACTAATTAAAATCAGCTGTGCCTAGAATGCAGCAAATAGTGGCTTCAAAACATATGTAATCGTATTATCATTTTTTGACATTAAAAATACCAAAATAGCCAAAAACATTATGTAGGCACACCTTTGTCAATATTCAAATGAATAAATAAACCCGTAGATGAGGCCAGCTTGTTCTTTCACCAGGGCTACTCCGGTCCTCTGGCAGGACCACCAGAAAATAGCATCACTTAAAACTGACGTTTTAGGCTTAAGGCAAGCAACTGTTAGATAAATGCTATTTGTTACATTTTTGTCCTAAAATAATGTTCTCCAACCTCTAACAAAGCATTGCTGACGTTTTGGATTTATCTCAAGTTGCTCTTTCAAAAAAACCTTTGGTCTTCCCTAAAAGATACGTTAAATACCACATGAGTCTTAAAAATAGTTTTTCACTGAACCCCCTAAAAACCGATATTTAGTAACTACAAACCTCAATTTGATTAGCAATGTACATTCTCAAGTTGAATCCTGAATATTGCCGATTATTAAAGGGTTGGTTGTCTACTTTTTTCTCAAAATCTGACCAAGACAATTCGTACTTGAGTAAGACATTCCCTCTGAGGAAAATTCTGAAAGCAGAAGCAGTCTACGACCTAAAACATAGCCTGCTGGCACATGCTGGTCTTCAACTGATGCTTTCTTTCTGACCTGTGACAGGATAAGCACAGTCAAGTTGAAATTTTTATGGCAATTTGAATCCTATAATTAAAAGGTGGGACTTTGGCTGCATGTTATTTATTTTTGATGTATTAATTTTTATTTCATTTTATAAAAGTGTAAGTCTGACTCATACGGGTAAACATATTCTTTCACTATAGAAAACAGAGAAAGGATCTGAGGTCTTGGTAACAAGAATTTCCTGTTTGCAGATGACATTGTGGATGTGCAAATGAAATGAGAAATTTGTCTTATGTTAATAATACCTCAAGGTAGAACATCTCTTTGCTTGATTGTAACAGTGGTTAAAATTAAAACCACAGCTGCTGCTGAAACTGTGAAGATGTAAACCTCTTGGCAAGAAGTCCCAAGTATATGAATTGGATGCGGTAAGTATGGATTGTAACAGGAAACTTTATGGGAGGTATAATGAGGCCCCGGGGAAAAAGAACCAATAGATTATAGTAAATTATATATAGAACTTTGTAAAAGGAGACTTATTATGGGAATTGTCTTATGCAATTATGGAGGGAAAAAATCCCACAATATGCTATCTGCAAACCAGAGAACCAAGAAGGCTGCCAGTATTTCAGGCTGCGTCCACTGGCCTGAGAACCAGGGGGGTTAATGATGTAACTCCCCTCTGAGACTACAGGCGTGGGGTGCATGGGTAGGGGCTCTGATGTAAGTCACAGAGTGCAAAGACTCAAGAACTAGGAGTTCCATTGTCTCAGGGCAGGAGAGGTGGATGTCCCAGCTCGAGGAGAGAGAGAATTCACCCAGCCTCAGCCTTTTTGTTTAATGAGGGCCCTCAACAGATTGGAAGATGCCAACACTCATGGGTGAGGGTGGCCTTTAGTTGGTCTATGGTTTAAATGCCAATCTCTTCTGGAAACACCTCACAGACACACCCAGAAATAATGTTTTACCAGCTATCTAGGAGTCCCTTAGTCCTGTCAAGTTGACACATAAAATTAATCATCATAGGGTGCTGGTGGGAGAAAAGGTTAAGGGTCCAGAGATTAAGTGGAAGAGGTCAAGGAATACCTGTGTTTCTAAAGATAGATATCCAAACGACCAATTCCCCTAATGGCTAATTTGCCTGAAGTATAACTGTCTTTGAGTGCTTTACTATGTACTTTTGTGTTCCACTTACTTTATGGGATTTTAAAAACTATTTTTAGCAACTGTATTTGTGAAATATGTATTTCTATGAAGCATTTTAAAATGGTTAGATTTCAGGAACGATAAATGTATTTTGTACAATTGGAATTTTCTTTTTAAACACTGTATCTTCTTATAGCTCTTAGAAAAAATGTTAAGTTTACATAAAGGCTTGCATTAAACATTTAATTCTGTTTTAAAATGCATTCACATTTCAGATCAATACATATTTTTAAATTACATTAAAAGTTGTTTCTTTTGTGCCAAAACTATCATTGAATGATTCTTTCATTTGGAAACTGGCTATAGGTAAAAAGGTCTACATAGAGAGAGATGAATGGAAATTAAGCTCCTCTGAGTAAGCTTAAATTTTTCTTTAACTTTTTTTTTTTTTTTTAAATTTGCTGTAGCTCCATAACTTGTTTGTTTAACCACATTGAAAATTGTGCTTGTGACTTTTCAGGTAGATTTACTACTGTCTAAGAATTATATCGATTGTGATTTTGCCTCATTCTTCACCAGGGCAGAGGGCATTTTGTCAGAGAGTAGAGACAGTAATGATGGTGGTGTGGGGTTTGGGGGGCATCTTATTTTATTTTCCCTTTGCCAGTTAAAAATATTAAATCATAAAACAGTATACCGTCCCCCATGCCAACACATACACAAGGGAAAGTAAATGGTATCAGTGACTGATGAGCTATGTCACTGGAAGTTGAAAATTAATAGTTGCATTCTATCTATTCATTCCAACATATTTTAAGCTGTCCTTCGCTCGGGTTACATGTTCAATCTCATCTCATTAACTCCTCTTCACTGAGCAATAGCATCAGAAATGTTTAGGTTTTTTGGAAGTTAGATATGTTACTAATACTTGAAGACTATCCCCTCTGTGCCCCTTCTTAAGTTTGTCCAATTTCTTGTTCAGTGGCCATATGGTAGTGTCATCTAGGTAATTAGTCTCAGTGACTAGTTTTAGAGAATAAATTAATAGCATTTTCTTATATCAGGCATTAAGAACATATACAACTTTTTATGTTTTGATATATAGGAAGCTTATAGCCAAATTTTCTATAATACTAAAATAATAATCACAGTTTATGTAATATATATATATATATGTAAAATCTCCACCCTAGAGTTGAGAAGTTTCGTTTTACTTTTATTCTAATCATCTGAGGGCAATGCTTCTTTTATATTTAAAATTCTTCAAGCTTTATCAACTAATCACACATTGTAATTGAATATGTTATTACTGTACTTTCCATGCTATTTTTTCTAATTAACTATAGTTTCACAGTATAATTTTTCACTTAATTCTCTCCAAACAAAAAAAAAAACTCCAAGTTTTTCACCTGAAACTACTTTTAGTTTAAATAGGTAGGTTTTATATCAAAGATTGTGTGTGTGTGTGTGTGTGTGTGTGTGTGTGTGTGTATGATGTATAACCCTCCCAACACACACAACAAAAATTATCAAACAGGCATTTTGAACAGGGTCAACAACATAATGATGTACTCAACTGTGACAGTATCTGTCCTACACTCCAAATATTTGTTAAGGATTGCACTTGACCTTCCAACACTGGTTGTCAGAGAGTTATTGCAGTTTCCACAGAACATCGCTATGGAGGTTCTATGAATACTTGAAACACTTCTTTAAATTTGAATTATGAAAATACAAAAATGCCCTACAAAATTATCAAATCCATACTACAAATAAAATTTTACAAAAATTTACATTAAAATCATACACAGGAAGGCTATATTTTATACATATATATAACGTGTATATAGTCACACACACATGCACAAATATATATTTATAGAAATGTCATGCTATAGATTATAGAATCTATATATGTGTGTGTATCTAAATCTAATATCTAAATCTCTCTCTACACACACACACATATATAGAGACAGAGAGAGAGAGACAAAGAGATATTCTATAAAATCTCTTTCTAAATCTCTTTAAAATCTGAGAAATATGTACTTAAGTCATTTCCTTCTTCTGATTTCTGTGTCTCAAAAGGTGATTCTCATTCTATCTTCTGTGCCCCATACTTGCTTAAGTAAACTTGTCTAAGAATTTTCCATTTTCCATAATTAAGGAAAGGGAGCTTTAGTTTTTTGTTTCTTGGGTTTTATTTCTAACTCTACCCATTCCTGATTCTTGTTGCATAGATATTAATCCATTCCTGTGACTCATTTTTGCATGTGGTGTTTCTTTGTTTTGTTTTGAGATGGAGTTTCATTCTTGTTGTCCAGGTCGGAGGGCAATGGTGCGATCCCGGCTCACTGCAACCTCTGCCTCCCAGTTTCAAGCGATTGTCCTGCTTCAGCCCCTCGAGCATCTGGGATTACAGGCATGTGCTACCATGCCTAGTTAATTTTGCATTTTTAGTAGAGACAGGGTTTCTCCATGTTGGTCAGGCTGGTCACGAACTCCCAACCTGAGGTGATCTGCCTGCCTCGGCCTCCTAAAGTGCTGGGATTACAGGCATGAGCCACCACGCCCGGCCGTGTTTCCTTGCCTATAAAGTGTTACATCTCTTTATCCTTTTGTCCTTACAATTCCATAATGTATTCCACCAAGTAGAGGGATTTCTAATAGTGACTTTTATAGCAAGAGCTTTTAGATTGACACTTGTTTCGGATTGTTTTTCCAATGGATGGAGTTTAGGATGCTATAAACTTCTCTCTCTTATTCCTAAACTTTGTCCATCTTTTAATATAAATTTTTGACAGACTCAAACATGAACTGATCATAGGAAGTAATCTACTCTTTTTTAACTTACTGTTTTTTAACTTTGTTTATTGGCCCATGCATTATTTAGCAAAATCAGGTCTAATCTCCAATTGCTACTGAGTCAGGCTCCCTGCTTTACACTATTCCTAACCTTACAAGGCTTGAAACGCCTCCTAGATAGAGCCACTATTGTGAGCCACATGCTTCTTTAGCTCCATAAAACACTCACTCCCAAAGAGAGAATAAAACCGTATCCTCAGCATCTGACCTCTCTGACTGGAAGGAATTGCAATTTGAATGAAAATGTCCATAACTACTGTGCCAAAATGTGAAGTTAGAATCAAAGATGGCAAGGAATCTGTGGCTGATTGACTGATGTTATAAATAATCCTGGAAGTCTCCGGAGCTGAACGATACAGAGAGTTTTTTCTTACTTACATAAAACTGAAAGCTAGCTCCGAGTAAGGGACAAGACGCTTTGCCCATGGCCACTCAGGAACCCAGGCACCAGCGATTTGTGTTCTGCGTTCTTTTTTTTTTTTTTTTTTTTTTTTTTTTTTCAGACGGAGTCTGGCTCTGTCTCCCAGGCTGGAGTGCAGTGGCCGGATCTCAGCTCACTGCAAGCTCCACCTCCCGGGTTTACGCCATTCTCCTGCCTCAGCCTCCTAAGTAGCTGGGACTACAGGCGCCCGCCACCTCGCCCGGCTAGTTTTTGTATTTTTAGTAGAGAGGGGTTTCACCGTGTTAGCCAGGATGGTCTCGATCTCCTGACCTTGTGATCCGCCCGTCTCGGCCTCCCAAAGTGCTGGGATTACAGGCTTGAGCCACCGCGCCCGGCCGAGTGTTCTGCGTTCTTTAGTGCCTGGGACTCCTCGCCATCCAGCCAAAGCATGGGACAGTGGAGGAGTAAATCTACTTTTATATGACTTTGGACTTAGATGAAACAAAAAGATTCCACTCGCACTGTGTTTGAAAGAACAGATCTCATGGCTTCAACAGATGCATGGAAGCCTGGGGAACAGCCCAATATGGACAGACCCCTCTTCAGAACTCTGCACAATTGAAAGTGAATGGAAATGGTGGCAGTTAGATGCTGTTTCAGCCGCACACAGAAAATAATTTTTGTGTTTTTTTTTAATGTTATAGATAGGAAAACTGAGGCCCAGAGATAAGTTATATGTTGAATGTCAGCAAAGAAAGTGGTTGCAGATAGAACTGGGAGTGTCTTCTTCTCTCAGTGCTGCATTCTGTGAATCTCATCACAATGCCTGACCTTATGGAGTGCTTAGGCCCCACCATCAATACAACACAGTTTCCTCTCGAAAAGATAAAATGACTGACAATTGTGGCTTTTACTAAGGCTGAGAATTGTGATTAAAAAAAATACATGTCATGACCAGGATGAGCATATAATTTATATTACAAGCAGAAATATTTTTGAGATTATCATGAGCAAACCAGAAAAAAGAAAAAGTTTAAGTTCAACTTTCTTGGCAAGACTTTCCTGGGAAGTGTTTGTAGCAAAGACCTCAAGGAAAGAATTGACAATTTATAGAAATGCTTTTCAGTGTCTAGTCCTAATTTAATCATTATTGTATATTTTATGTTTTCTTGGGCAGAAATTCTTTCCTGTTGACATAGCAATTTATTTTAGAAAAGACTAAAAAATGTAATTTAAAAAATTCTGCAAAGAGCATGAAAGAGAACAAGCAACTCAAATTGAACATAATTCCAAAGAAGTTGCTTCCCTATAGTGTTGAAAATTTCAAAATGATCTATTACTAAGAGATGGTGGGAAGGCAGAAGATGACACACAAGGCTAAGGATGGGGAAAACATTTTATCTTCAGCCTCCAAATCATTCCAAATATAAAGTCTTATAAATATGGAGGAATACTACAGAAAAATAGACTTGATAAAATATGCTTTCATGTCATCTTTTCTTGGCAAACTTCTCCACATGCCAAACACTACAACACAAAGAATCTTTCCCTCAGAGTAACTGTAAACATTTGCAATTCCTTGTAGAATGCCAACTGTAGCTAGCATATGGTACTATCAACAGAGCAGTCCAAAATGACTGCCCACACAGATAACTTCGCTTTAGCTGTCTCGTTATTCAGTTTAATGATGTGGTGTTGGCTAACTCTTCTGATATCTTCCAGCAGGAGAGAAGATGACACAGTTTTAAACTCTTGTTTCAAGAACATCCTTAAAGTAAGCAGATCACACTATCATCTGTATTGGTTTCATGATGCTATAACTAGTTCTGATCAGTTTTCAAACATAATTTCTCCTTGTAGTTGTTGACCCTGCATGGGTGAATATGCCATGCAGACATGATCTGCAGACAAGCTGGGCATAACACCAACTGAGGAGAGATGGAGAAATTCAAGCCTCCATTCCGCAGTGGAAGGGGCAGTGACTTTACTTAGAAAAGTCATTTTTTTCTTGTTTTATACATTTTATTACATCGTTTTTGGAATTTTTAAATTAACAGTTCCTAGAATAAAGGCAGAGGATGCTTAGAAATGTTGGAATTTGCAATTTATTGTACAGGAAAATTATTGTGAGCATGACCCGGCACAGTGTAATGACAGCAGTGGTAATAACAATATGGACTTCACTTTGTGGGCTTACTCAAGACCAGAGAGCGGTTTTGGTGCTTCCCTTAAGCTTCCTAACAAAACCCGACAGTTACGTGCTATTACCAGCCCCATTTAACTGATGAGAGAACTGGAGGTTAAGTAAATTTTCCAAGGTTATTAAGCAATGGATTAAAATAGACACATTTATGTGTACATAAACATATATGTATGCGTAGCATACGTATTTATATAGGCTATGTATATTATGCAAGTCAGTGCCTAGTGTATAGATAGATACATGTGTCTAGTGTATAGAGAGATATACTATATATATAATACCTACATGTTTTTTATAATATGTATCCGCCCTACTTAGATGAAATTTTTATATAGTCTAACCTTAATTCAGTCTTATTTTCCTGTTTTTATTCCTTGAACTTTTTTCTGCATACTATTTGGACAGTCACCACTCCTTATGCTTTTTGTTTTTTTTTTTTTTTGCATTAAACTAAAGCCAGCAAGTCTGTCTTATGGCACCTTAAATCTCATGGTGGTAGGCACAGCACCACCACCATCAATGTAGGTTCCATTGGTAGTAGGATCCTTGTCCAGTTCATTTCTGACAGCATCTATAAGAGTGCCTGGAATACAAAAAGCATTCAATATATTCAATTAACATGATTTGAACAAATTAATAACCATTATTGTCTCCAAACTCCCTCCCCACCCTGCCACCACTCCAGTGCCTGGACTTATTCATTGCAGAGAGAAAAAGCATCAATTTTTTAAAAATCAGTAGAGAAAGTTTCAGTGAGAGTGATTCTGGCTAAGCCCCTCAGATTTTTCAGGATTCTTATCTGTAAGGCAGGGTTACAGCCAACCTCACAATGCTGACTGAATCATTTGTCATTATGTAATGAACTTGAAAATGTTCTGTAAACTGAATCTTATCAATACTTGCATATTATTTTATAATCATACCGTCTGTAGCTAATTTTAGGTATTTCCTGCCAAACAATAGCATTGGCATTGTTAATACCCAACACAAACCATTAAAATATTTTTACTCTAATAAAGAAAAAGGCATAAGCAAAGCATATGAAAACACAAGCAGTAAAAGAGTTTCATGATGAAAAGTGACCCCAAAGGGAAGAGGCCACAGGTAGGGTCTGCTGAAGAGCAGGACCCAGCCCCTGTTCCTGAGGATGCATGCTCAAGGACATCACCTTATCTTGCAGGGAGGAACTGGGGACATCTATCTCTGGTTCTCAGTTACAGAGCTTTCAGCAATTTGCTTCCGTGGTTATCTGCTCTCAGCTTCAGTCTTGCAGACTAAAAGTAAGGGAGTGAAAAGGAAACATCAGCAAGATTCTGTTACATCTAACTTTGTGATGATCAAACTTCCTAATTTCCAGCATGATTTCAACATGAATGACTGTCTTGCCTTTATTTTGTTAGGATAGTAGCTCCCAAAATGACAATCGTGCATTTAAAACAGATAGATACAAAGTCAATTTTTCTTTCCCAAGCCAGGAGGGCAGTTCAACTCGTGTCCAAAAGGGAAGCAAAGCCTCTGAACATCAGCATCCCATGGGAATTTGTGCCTGCACCACAGGCACCACTAGCCAACTATTCCCATGCCATCTGTGGGGAAGGGAAGAGTGAGAACAGTGGGCGTAGCATTCTCCCAGTGGATGTTTTCAAGGTTTTCATTTGATTTTATGAAGTTCACAAACAATTTAACAGGAAGTACTATTTATTGGGTATCTATGTCTCAGGCACTGAACTAACTGTATTATGCACATTTTCTTGAACATTCATGGCATTTTGGAAATGAATAAATATGTTAGAACATGCTAAACTGATGCTAAGAGAGGTTAATGCATTGGTTATAAATGACACCACAAGAAAAAGAGAGGACTGTGGTGCACACAAGTCAGTCTCAAATGACAGAGTGAGGATCATTCACTCCCCTGGCAGACCCTGGCCAAGGTTGATTGATTCCATAGCATTATGAACTGAATGTCTGTGCCCCCCTCAGAATTATACATTGAAGCCTAAATGTCCAATGTGATGATATTTGGAGGTGGGGCTTTGAGGAGGTAATTAGGTCATGAGGGTGCAGCCCCCATGCATGGGATTAGTGACCTCAGAATGGAATAAAGAGATTGGAATTCTTCTCTGTGTGCCATGTGAGGACATAACCAGAGGACAGGCATCTCTGAACCAGGAAAAGAACCTTCACCACGATGCAACATGCTGACACCCTCTGATCACACTTCCAGCCTCCAGACCTAGGAGAAGGTCATGTTTTTAAGCCACCCTGGTCTATGGTATTCTGTTTTCCTGGCCTGAACTGACTAAGACGTGACATGAAAGATGTTTAAACAGCATTGCCCTCTACACTAGGGGTCCCCAACCCCTGGGTCACGGACTGGGATTGGTCAATGGTCTGTTAGGAACCAGGCTGCAGAGCAGAAGGTGAGCAGCTGTGAGGGAGTGTTACTGCCTCAGCTCCACCTTCTCTCAGTTAAGCCGGGGCATTCAATTCTCATAGGAACATGGACCCTATTGTGAACTGCATAGGCGAGGGATCTAGATCATGTACCCCTTATAAGAATCTAACTAATGCCTGATGGTCTGAGGTGGAACAGTTTCATCCTGACACCATCCCCACCTCCTTAATTCATGAAAAAATTGTCCCTGATCAATTGTCCCTGCACCAGTCCCTGGTCCTAAAATGGTTGGGGACCGCTGATCTCCATGAGCACTCCGTCTTGCTGGGATGGACCTTAGCAACATGTTTCCATGGTTATACATATTTGTAAAATACACATGAGATTCTTTTTATTAACGCGTGTCTCCTCTTCAAATTTTAAAAGCTTCAGAGTCCACAAATGGATGCTCCCTTGCTGACTGGTGCTTCAATTCAGTCTTTTTATGCCTGCCGCATATACCCTTAAATCCTGGGAAAGCAGTTCCTGATGGCTTGCACATGAGTTTAATTTAGTCTTCTCTCAGTATCTGTCTCACTGTCTGTCTCTCTAATATACACATGCACACACACACCACTTACACACTCACACATACGTATGGTCTAGCTAAGCAAAATACATGAAGTACTTAGCATATATTTACATTTGGTGTAGTTTTGTGCTAATGTTATTACACTCAAAGAACTTTAGTCAGTGAGATCCAACCAATGTAGACATACATGGGAAGATAGTATGCAATCATACATCGAGTATTCAGGCAAAATTCTTGGATATTTGGGTTATTTGTGGATTAGTCTATCATGTGGATTATTACAAGGTATGGATACAGTATTTTACATTCTAATATAATTAAGCAAGAATGGGTTATGGATTTAATTGAATACTGATTTTTTGTTTGCAAGGAAAGACATTACTTACACATAACACACATCTTCAAAGTTGAATACTTAAATATATTTTAAAAGAATATTCATTAAAGTTAATATTCTTATTAACTACTATAACACTGTACTATGTATAGAATTTTTAATTTTATTTTTAACTCTTTAATAAGGTAAATTAATCTATTACGTGAGTTGTGTTAATGAATTTATTCCCTCAAGGTAACATTTAACTATGATTACAAAAAAATAAAATTGTCTTAAAACTTACATGTGCGGTGCTGAAAAGAAGAAATCTGTCCCAGCACTTTGGGAGGCTGAGGTGGGCAGATCACAAGGTCAGGAGTTCGAGACCAGCCTGACCAACATGGTGAAACCCTGTTTCTACTAAAAATACAAAAATTAGCAGGGCCTGGTGGTGCGCACCTGTAATCCCAGCTACTTGGGAGTCTGAGACAGGAGAATCGCTTGAACCCTGGAGGCAGAGGTTGCAGGAGCCGAGATTGGGCCATTGCACTCCAGCTTGGGCAACAGAGTGAGACTCCGTCTTAAAAAAAAAAAAAATCTGGTTTAAACATTTCTGTAATCAAGCAACAGAGTGTGTGGTAGAGAGATTTCCTGGGTTAATAATTGCACTCCTTCCAGAAACAATAATTGTACAGAAACCCTACATTTTCTATGTTAGGACAAAATTATCTGAGTCTTAGACACTTTGAACTTGCTCTTCTACTTTCACTATTGCTAACCTAGCATGGAATATGAGCCTATGGTTGACATTTATATCTGCTTAATATGTGGTTTCCACATATTAAGAGAAAGGTAGCCATATAGCAAATATTGACTTCACTGAAAAAACCCTGAACAGTTTTGTTTCTGAGAATCTCTCAGTTGCAGTGTTTAGAGCCCAACAACCACTGCACGTCTGGTTCTAAGGCAAATAATTCCTACTGCTATCAGAGAGAATATTATAGGAGAGATATTAAACCCATCGTTGCTGAGTTCTCACAGTAAGGATGACAAATGAAAAATAGAGTTGGCAGAGCTGTCTGTTTTCCTTACGTGACACGTAGCACAACATCTGTAATGGGATTAACATGATTCCTCCCATTCGGAGTCAGGAGCATGCCTGCTTTATCAGCGGGGATGTATCCCTGTATGCCACGTAATTTGTTTTCCCTGTGATAGATGTATGATCTGATTTAAGAACATCCATAGAATCAAATATGCATACTCATAGGGGAAGGGCAGGTTAAAGAACTATGAGTATAATGTTACAAAAGTAATATTTTCACTGGAGTCATGTGGACAAGACAGAAAAAGCAAGTGATATAAAATAAACCTGCATTGTCCTTAAAACGGAATCATGCAGCTATGACCTGTTGGTTTTGCTTGACCCTAAGAAATGAGAGCTTGACACTTAAATTAGGACAAGCTATGATAAAACATGAATACTCTTTCTGCCAAATAGAGAATCAAATGATCTTTAGACCCCTAATAACAGCATTCTCTGCTTCTCAGAGACATGTTTCTATTAACCATGAATTAAAGTTTCCTTTTAGAATATTGTTAAAATATAGTGATACCATAAAATATAATACATACAACCTTGGTGACCGGTCTACAAGATGAAGTTCGCTCCTATACTTCCTAGCATGCCTTGGTTACCAATTCATTATTATAAAATAGACATGAGAAATGTACTAACATCTGAAATACTATCTATTCCTTAAGACTTAGCAGCCATTTACTTTGTGGAGACAGGATGATAAATAATATTAATCAGCTTAACTTAAATGCCACAGGGTAAATATTTGAGGTCACATGTATTGGTGCACTATTTTTACAAATGTTGCCAGGGATAGATGAGTGTATTTTACCTACACAAAGTGTGTGTACATTTTTTTAAGCAGTGATATACGATTAATTTAAATCATTTATAACCTAAATATAAACATTTAAAAATTTCATTAACAAGTGCTATGGTTTTCACATACTTCTAAGAAAATTATTTTACCAGCTCCTAATAAACTGAATTTGACAGAAAAATATCATATCTCCTTAAAAATGTAATATAGAGCTGGGTGCAGTGGCACGCACCTGTAATCCCAGCACTTTGGGAGGTTGAGGTGGGCAGATCACAAGGTCAAGGGTTTGAGACCATCCTGCCCAACACGGTGAAACCCCATCTCTACTAAAAATAGAAAAATTAGCTGGGCCTGGTGGCACATGCCTGTAGGCTCAGCTACTCAGGAGGCTAATGTAGGAGAATCATTTGAACCTGTGAGGCAGAGGTTGCAGTGAGCCGAGATTGCCTCACTGCACTCCAGGCTGGTGACAGAGCAAGATTCCATCTAAAAAAACATATATTTATATGTACATATTATATATTTTATATATAATATTATATTATATAATGTATAATTATATATTATATATAAAATATATATATATATTATATATGAATATATAGATATTACATAAACATAATACATGTATTCAATATACAAATATATTTTAATATATATTATATATTTATATATTTATATTTTATATATTACATATATTATGTATAATATATATTATATGTATGTGTACATGTATATATGAAATACATATATACATTTTGTATTATACGTACATGTATATATACATATAATATATATTATATATACATATTTGAAGTACTTGAAGCTGAGGTTAGAGGGATGTTTTTCAATACAATTGTCACCAAAACTGTAAGAGTCCAACAATAGATTTTATGATGATTGTTACATTTTAAATATTCACATTTATTACATACATTTTGATAAATAGAAGCAAATATATACCATATATCCTAGATTTTCTATTTTATATATGTGTATATATAATAATATATGTATTTCTATATGTGTATATATAATTATATATGTACATGTAATATATAATTATATATGTTTATAGAATATATAATTTTATATGTATATAGAATATAGAATATAGAAAATCTAGGATATATCAGTATATATCCTAAATCTAGGATATATCAGTATATAGATTGACATATATGTATGTATATGTATATATGTATATGTGTATATGTATATATAATATATTATATATGTATATAGGAGAGATATTAAACCCATCCCTTGCCTGAGTTATTGTAAAAGCCTCTGAACCTGTCTCTATGCATCCACCCATTTTCCCTGCAGGATATTCTCAACCCTGCTATGAGAAGATCATTTTAAAATGTAAAGTTAGATCCTGAACCTCATCCACTGAAATGTCTAAGCTCTCCCTATATTATGCAAATTTTAAGTTAAAAATTTCCCTATGATCTCCAAGGCTCAAAAATACACACATAAATAAAAAATATTCTGTCTGAGGTTACTTTTCCTACTTTACCTCCTTCCCCTTTCTCTTTCACTTGTTCTTTTATGGCCACAGTGAATGGGACAGAACTGTTCCCACCTTAGAGTCTCACCCCCGCCAGGTGTCTGTAGATACTGACCCACCATTTCCAGAGATTTGTGCAGATACCTCTTTCTCAATGATACCTATCCTGAGTGCCCTACTTGAAATCTCACCCTGCTCTCATCTTCACTCTCCATAATATTTACCACTGTAGACTGTACAACATTTAATTTCACTTATTTTGCTTCTTGTCTATTTTAGTGAGGCGAGAGATTTTTATTGGTTTTGATAACTGCTTATTCCTGGTACTCAAAACTTTCTGGCATATTTAGTGGCTGCTCAATAAATATTTGTTGAATTGAAAAAAAAAAAAAACTAGTGACTAAGGCAGACACATAAACAGATATCATACAATGTAGTAACTAGCAAAAAAACTGTATTTTTATGAATTAGTGGATGCCTCCAAGAAAGGCATTGTTTATGACTGTGACTATGGGATATGTAGTTCACTAAGACAACTTTACTGCCTTCCATGTCTATCATGGACATGAAATAAGTACATTTACTTTCATCAGTTGTGACAGACTATGTCCCAGTGAGGAGGAGTGAAAAGCGTGCTTTGTTGCTATGCAGAATAGATCAGATAGAAGTGGAAGGCTATTGAAATGCGCATGGAGAAGATGTACCTCAAAACCGTCATTCATCAGATTAGGAATGTTGAACACTTTTGGCATAGGATTTAGTATCAGCACAAGTAGGGATAAGGAAATTATGACTAGGATACTTTGGTTGTAGCATAAACTAAACGTAAGATGATAAAAGGGAAATCGTTTGTATATCAAATTTAGGGCCAGAATGTAAGAGTATACCTAAACGAGTAGATCATAGAAAGAGAATCAAAAGAATACTAACAATGGCAGTACCTCACTCTGTTCCATAAAAACGAGATTTCTTTAATCCTCATAAATATTCACAAGAAGGTAATATTATTAAGTGAAGGGTCACTGAGTCTTTTGTCCAAGCCAGCAAATGGTTGAGATTTGTTTTTCTTTTGCTAAAGGTCAGACACTTCCCTGATTCTCATTAGCAAAGAGATACACTGAAAAATGTTCCATGGGTTGGTGTACTGCTTGTAATGGTGCTTTAGAAAGATTAATTTAACAGGAGAGGGCAGGAGGCCATGATAAGAGGTGAGAACACAAATCAAAAGGTAATAATGTTCAACTGAGCTGCTATAAACAACTCAAAAGAAAATGGTGGCAAGAATGGGGTTGATTGAAAAAGAAAGAATATATTCAGTTGAAAAGAAGTTGTCAAAAATAAAGATTTTCAGAGAGGATGTCCCTGAAAGGGTTCTATAACACCATAAATTCAAATCCAATAATACAAACCAAAGGTATCATCTTCAGGATATAGTATAGTTTATGCATACATGTCAAGACAGTGACTTTAGGTTTAGCCCCCAGGCTGACAAATCTTAGCATTATTGATGTGTTTTTTTTTTTTAATTTCCCATAAATCTTGTCACTCACTTTATCAGTGCTTAAAAATAATGATTTATATGCACCTTCTTAATCTAAATTTTATTTCTGAAAAATTCCCAAGTGCCGATATTACTTCCAATTTAAATATTTGGAAACTGAAACTCTAGAAACATAAATGATTTACACAAGAAAACACTGCTTAATATTGTAGATATGAAAATGCATGTTTCTTAATTTAAAGTTGGGTTGGTTTGTTTGTTTTGTACCTAACATGGTGCCTTAGATGATACCTAACTTGGCAGAGTGTCTTCCCTGACTTATTCCAAATTTCAGCCTTACCACTACTTCAGCTTTACCACATGAACTTTATGTGCTGGGATTTACACATCGTGGTGTTAAACAATTCCCTCGACTTGTTGATTTGATTATTACAGGGAACAGGAAAGTATTTAGGACACTGCCTATAACATAAATATGGCAGTAATGAACAATTTACATTTACTTTGAATATTTAAATATTCCCAAGTGTCAACGGAAATAATTTTATTATCTGCTTCTTACAAGCAACCCCTAGAAGAGTAGAATATTTCAGCTGGATAGTAGATATTTTTCTAATCATCCATGTGAGAAGACAGGCCAGACTCAACAATGACAGAATTCCCCAATGATGGACACCTAGAGTAACAATTATGGCAACATCAACATCCAATACGCACCCCCCTACACACACATACACACACACACACACACAGACACACACACACACATACACACGTGTGCACTGAAAAAGATTTGTTCTGGATGCTGAAGGTGGTGGAGTATTTTGGACAATAAGGCAAACTAGCTGCTCAATAAAGGACATAAGCAAATCTGATTTTCAAAGAACTGACTTCCTGTCTTTATACTCTCCGATGTCTAGAGGAGTTAAACACAATCTGACAAGACACCGTCAGTGGGAAGTTCTGACAAAGTTGATCTAGCCTACTTAAGCAGGTGACCCTTTTGCTTTTGCAGTGTGCATCTTAAGAGAAGGCTGCAGGCTGTTGCCACCTGAAAAAAAAGAGCTACCTAGGAACGTGAATATTTATATAATTTATTTATAAGCCAGTAATGATTGTCATAACCTATAAACTAATACATATATAAGAATATATACCAAAATAGAATTTTTTAAAACATGCTTCTGTAGTGCCTCTTTTCTCAGCTGTGATTACAATATGAATGTGTTCCTTTAAAGTGATGGAGACAGGAATCATTTTTCACATATGTTGAGCGAAGTGAGTTTTGTACCTCTAGCAGTATTGTATTTTAATATAATCATGTCATTGCTGTGAAAAGGATAAAGTTTGCTCTTTTTATGATTTAAGGGAAGTTGTTTTCTAAAACTCAGGCATTGTAGTGCATCTGCTATAATTACAGTTCCACAATTATAGTTTAATAAGCTGTAAAACACCTACAGGTCCTACACATGGTAATTTTTGTGACAGCACAGACAGTGGGTAGACACTGCCATATGTACTTACAGGATTCAAAATTGCGGCAAGTGTTTTGATGGTTCACATTAGTAATGGTTGAGTGCATACATATCTCATACATTTAAAAATATTTAAAACCCGATTAACAGCTCCCCAACTGAATTTTCATCTTCCAGACAAATCAGTGACAGGGTATTCCTCATTTCTGAGTTCCCTGAAGCACCCTCTTCTCATGGTTTTTGAACTCCAAAGCAGAAATTCTTTTTATTTTTTTGTTCAAAGTAAGAAAATCTCTTTGCTCTCTTATGTACCTAAAATGTATTGACTTATCCATTTGAATAAATACATTTGGGCAAGAAATTTGAACTCTTAAAACTCTCAGGTTCCTATCTTGTAAAAGCATGATAATTATATCAATATTATGGGATTAGTTTAAGAACATGTGAATCAAAGAATGTAAAGCAATTAGCAAGGCAGAGTAAAGTGGCCCAGTATTATTTGTGCTCCTGATGGCATCACAGCACACCTGCTCACTGTTTCCAGTATGCCCACCTCACTTGCTCTGGCTGTTTGTTTTTTTGTTTGAGACAGAGTTTTGCTCTTTGTGCCAGGCTGGAGTGCAACCACATGATCTCGGCTCACTGCAACCTCTGCCTCTTGCGTTCAAGCAATTCTGCTGCCTCATCTTCCCAAGCAGCTGGGATTACAGGCGCCTGCCACCAGGCCCAGTTAATTTTTGTATTTTTAGTAGAGATAAGAGTTTCACCATGTACGCCGGGCTGGTCTCGAACTCCTGACCTCAGGTGATCCACCCGCCTCAGCCTCCCAAAGTGCTGGAATTACAGGTGTGAGCCACCATGTCTGTCCTTGCTTTTACTTATCCTATTGCCTTACTTATGTACAACAATATCATGTATGTGAGTCTGTGTGCTTTTTAAAAAGGAAATAATACCAGTTATTACACAGGTATACTTTTAACTGCTCTGTCGATTCCACTTAGAAGATAGCTCTCTAGACCACTGACAGAGAAATATAAGGGTATCCACTGTGTGTATGACATAGTCCACTTCATTCCCTTGCACATATATGGCTTAGCTGTTGACCAAGGCAATGGCTCAGAAAATCCACGCCATCACAGACTCTGGGTCTTTGTAAATCTAGATAAAGTATTTGAAAGAAGGCTTGGGAATTAGTGACTGAATGTTTGTGAACATGTTGGGTTTTATGCTTTCTTCACGTCCCATAGAAACAGGACAGTTTCTGTACATGTTCGGTATACTATTCATGGTGAGTTATTTCAAGCAGCCATGTCAGCTGAGACAAGGGCACGAAGGAAATGCCTCAGGAGTGAATGTTTTAGATTTTGTTTAGACTAAACAAGTCTGCAGATGCAAACATTTGCTTGCATCCGTCAGAAGCTCCAACACCCTGAATCTCAAAGGAAAGTCAAAATACTCCATACAAATTAGTAGAAAAAAAAGCATAAAAAAAAAAAACCCTCACTAGTAGGTTTATATAATGTCAAATTTCCTTCCATGGTGGGGAGACCTCTGTGTCCCTGCACTCTTTTTACTGACATTATCTCAGAGGTGAGGGCACAGGGGACGTGAGCTCCTAATTATCGACAGCGATTTACTGCATGGGACACAGAGTGGGAAGAAGTGGAGAGCACGCCAACCTTGGCTCCATGAGTTCGTGTAGATCACTAATAGGCAAAGTTCTCTACCCAACAGAACATTAGGGATACTCTTTTATTTGTTATATTCTCTTTCAGCCTAACAGCCATTTCTTCTTTGGAAATTTATAGAGTATGTGTTTGCTTGTTTGTTTTCAATTTAGAAAATGATACTTTCACTTTAAGGAACTAAGATCATCTCCATATGATCTATTATAAATTATGTGAATCCGTATCCATTCTCTTTCGGCCAAAAGAGAAACTCCTATGACATAAATGTTATCTCAGTTTTTCTCCACCTTTGTGTTTCAATCCCCCAGGAAAAATATCCCAAATACTCAAAAACCACTAGAATAGTATTGCCCTAACTTTGCATAACCTGTGAGTGAAAATTGATATGAAATGAAATCACCAAGATAAGACTGTTGTAAATGATATGCATAGACAGGCTGGGTTTCTATGACTGAGTATGGAAAACACACTACGTATTTCAAGAGAATAGTTTCAGATGACCCATTTTCTTATCCTGTGGTTTACACTCAAGAAAACAATATTTTGAAGGTGTTTTTCGTTAGAATTTTTAGCCAAAATTTCATTATAAATACTCCACATGGTTATAGCTGGTAAATCGCATACCTTCAAATTCTGACCTAAAATTTAAATTTTCAGAAGGGCTGCTGTATTGGTTTGTTCCGGCTGCTGTAACAAAGTACCACTGACTTGGTGGCTTAAACAACAGACATTTATTTTCCCACAGTTATAGAGGCTGCAAATATAAGATCAAGGTATTGATGGTCATATCCTCGCTGTGTCCTCACATCGTCATCTCCCTGTGAGTATTCATGCCCCAATCTCTTCTTATAAGGACACCAGTTGTATCGGATTAGGGCTCACCTATGAGACCTCATTTTATGGTAGTGACTTCTGCTTAGCCCCTGTCTGCAAACACAGTCACATTCTGAGTTTACCAGGCATTAAACTTTTACATGTGAATTTTGGCAAGACAAAGTTCAGCCCATAACAGCTACAAGTACATAAAATTAAAAATAAAACAAGTCTTTTGAGAGCAGCCCTTTTCTGGTACCAAGAGGACTCATTCATTACTCGACTTAGCCCCATCACCGCAGCACTGCTCCTGCTACGGCTCTGCACCTGCAAATTTGCTGAAAGTCCAACATTACTGAAAGTCTGATTCCCTTGGCCTCATTTCCTATTTTCCATTCTGCATATTTAGGTGTGGTGTTCATGAGAGGTTTTCTGCTTCTTCTGCTTTCTCTGAGCTGACATTTTAATGACTTGATAGCTCCTTCACATTTTGAGACCAAGCTCCTCGAATCTGGCTATAGTATCATTGAAAAGAGTGAGAGACCAGAAGAATAAGAAAAGATGATATGAGATCTTTTCTCAGATTGAGGCAAGGTCAGTCCCTGTAACGAACCCTTTCAAAGGTTTCCGTGTTGTGCACCTTTATACAAGTAGCTGGATTTATAAGGCACTATTTAAAAAATGTGTGGCAGTCATTCTGATTGTTTTGATGCAAGATAACCAGGCATAGGAACGGGGTTCTGGTTGCTTTGTCTGGACAGTTAGATATTGTATAAAGAATTTAATCAACTCTATTTCTCAGATGTACTGTAAATATTTAGATTTTACAAGTTTGAGCCATTTGATTCATAGAAGGCAATATTACCTTTTAGGTTATGTGGACCGATTTTTTGATCACACAGAAGTATGCTTTATTTTTCAAAACCTAAGTAAAGATATAATGTAACACAACTTCGTAAAACTGTAACTTCCATTTCTAGGGAAGTATTTATGTTAAGGTAATTGATGGTTATACCAATGTCAACATGTATCTCTTATCAAAGAATTAAATAAGAGAGGGCAGTAATGTCCTGGAAAGGCTCTGGCCTCAACATTTAAATATTGTGACTTTCTCTCTGCATGAAAAAATCTCCGTAAGAATTATTCCATACATGCTCCAAAATTACAGATTATCTCTGAACCAACCACATTTTTTTAAATGAATTTGATCAAGGTCCCAATTCTGCCCCTTTGGGAGGGTTTGAACATGACTTTGAACACAAAATTCCCTTTATCATTTGATTTTGATTACATTTTCTAATAGCACTTTTCAGTTTAATATTACTAAGCTATTATTATTCTCTAAGTGATCAATGTTTTATTGTTACATTTTCCCCAAAGAGAGGCAGTTGTCATATTTGTAGAAACCCAGACTGCACTCCAAATCCATAAAACTTGTTCCATAAATAACTGTTCATTGCCTGATTAAATCATATGATTTTAACTAAAGCTACTTTGTCTTGTAATTATGCTTTATTTATTCCGTTATGAAAATGAGTTCTAATTTTCTCATTGAATAGTGGAGATGTATTTCCTAGGAAATGATCAGGGAACAGACTGGAATACAAGGTGATGCCTATGGGGAAGAAAAACTGCCTTTGAGAAGTCCTCAGTCAAATAATCTGCCCAGAGCTGAGCAAGAGATGATAGCATTCTTCAAGTTGTTTCTTGCAGAAAAGAGAGTTGCATATTTTAAAGCTCCTGTGGTCTTCCAGTCAGTATGAGGTACTTAAGTGTGTAATCCCTTGTAAAGCTGATGAACATTATAAAATTTGAAGAGTGAGGACTTATTCACATAATACTTATGCATTCATATTTGGATTTTTGAAAATCTGGAATACAACAGAGATTCTACAAATTAACCACTTAGCCTGTAAGTAGCAAATAATTAATCAATCTGAGGATTTGATATCTTTATATATTTTATAAATTTGACTTTCATTTGAGAATCTGTGGGATAAATTATTTTAAATATCCTCCTGGAAGTATCTGGAAAACGTAAACAGGACTAAACAAAAGAATGGCCCCATAATCTAACAAAGATCATGATCTCCTCTAAGTGATCTTTTACTGATATACAACTTGTCTAAAACATCAAATTTATCAAATTGTATTCTAAATTGATATTTTCACTAGAAGTTTTGGAATTAGGTCAAACCAAGTTGAATTCAAGGAAGAAAATTTTGAAAGATGTATAAATGGTTGTCTTAATATGATTAAAAACACAACTACAATTAACTTATATCATCCATGACCCACCAACATGTCAAATAAGTTCCCATTGAAATACGTAAGCAATGATATACACAATGAAAATGTCAGCAAAACAATGTTCCATGACAAGTAACCAAAACAGAAAATGTAAAACCAAAACATAGCCATATTGTCTACAGCAGCGAAGATAAAATGTATCATTTTCTTTATTTTTGTCTGAATTAGCAGACAATAAATACCAATAAAGAAAAGCCTAGCTTATTTCTACCTAATATATAAGAGCCTAAAAGTGCTGGAAGAAAATATTTATACAGCAAATTGTGTAGCCTTGGGGAGAGATAGGCCTTGTCATGTCAGATATTAAAAGAAGAAAGCTTGCAGGAAAATAATAGAATGATTCAAGCAACATGAGATTTATAAGCTTTTGCATTGTGAAAAAATAACAACAATTAAAAGATACACTTAAAAATATGCATAGTTGGTATGAGAGACAAACGGTGAATAAACTTAGTATCTATGGAGTTAGCATTTATAGGAAAAAATTTTTTACAGAATTTGAGAAAAGGTCATCAATGGTTAATTGAGAAAATAATTGTGTATCGTTAATAGACATAAGAAAACACATTCAAAATTTCTACTATTCCAAACCTGGGTTATGTCAGAATGTACCCCATATATGTCTAGGGAAGGTCCCATGGTTCACCCTTGGCAATAGGCTCTTACAGCTTCCACGGCCTCAGAGTCATTGCCTGAGGTGGCTGCAAGGGTCAGTCACCAGTCCATCTAGACGGCAGATATGAAATGACCTAGATATTAAAAAATATCTTGGAATAGTAGGCTCCAGAAAAAGCATTATTGATTAAAAAAAAAACCAAAAAACTCCGACCTTACTTTATAGGACAATATTCCTCTACTTTTTTGATTCAGGAGTCCCACCAGTGTATTCATTTAAGTCTTGTAGTTGAAGAACCCATCTAACTTGGTCCAAGTGTTTCCTACACACGAGTGCAGGACTTTCGCTGGGCGTTGCCCCAGGGACATCCTTGGAATAAGGTGAATGCCTGTAGAGGCAAGTCTGGAAAGAGCTCCTCCAGTCACAGCAAAAAACCAAGTGAACATTGACTTATACTGCCCCATGTACACTTCCCTAAGAGCTGTCTAGTGACAGGGGAAAGCATCATCCATGTTGCCCTTCAACAGCTAGGAGTTGCTAACACTCAGCTTATGCAGTAACAGAAGGAACTTTTGCAGCATTAGTTGGGAGGAGGGGTTTTGTCTAATAGCAATTACAGGAAGTGCCATGTGCTGAGGACATAGTACTTTATCTCAGCTATGTGGGTATCAGGCATAGAGCTGGCTCCTTTCTCATTCAACATTCTCTCTCTCTTAGGAAGACATATACACCATCATGTATGTTGTGGAGATAAACACATGATTTCCATTTCTGTTACTGTTCATTAATTAGGAATTTATGGAACAAGTTTCTTTTTTTGCTTTTTTAGATGCTGTCTAAATATTTTAATATGATATTGTCTTCAAAAAGGCAGTGTCAGTGAATGTGTGTGGGCACATAAATGTAGCCTGAATTGCGCACAAACCTACATGAGTGTATTAGTTCTCACACTGCTATGGGAATTTATAAAGGAAAGAGGTTTAATTGACTCAGAGTTCCACAGGGCTGGGGAAACCTGGAAACTTGCAACCGTGGCGGATGGGGAAGCAAACACATCCGCCACTATGTTAGCATCGTGGCAGGAGACAGAAGAGTGCGAGCTGAGCAAAGAGGGAAGCCCTTTATAAAACCGTTACATCTCGTGAGAACTTACTATATGAGAACAGCATGAGGGAAACTGCCCCCATGATTCAGTTACCTCCCACTAGTCCTTTCCACTACATATGGGGATTATGGGAGCATCAAGACGAGATTTGAGACACAGACAAACCATATCAGTGAGCAAACAGTATTTTACCAAAACACTTCATTTCAGATACTGATGCGTATAACTGAATGTTTATAATGTTCGACACAAAGTTATTTAAAAAGGCCCAATTCAATATTAGCTCAAGGATACATACGTTTCACTCTTTAGTTGAAAAGGGGGTGAAGACTAAATGCAATATCATAGGTTTAGAGAATTACATGCAAATATTTGTTGTAAAATGCCTCTGGCCGGGCGCGGTGGCTCAAGCCTGTAATCCCAGCAGTTTGGGAGGCCGAGACTGGCGGATCACAAGGTCAGGCGATCGAGACCATCCTGGCTAGCACGGTGAAACCCCGTCTCTACTAAAAAAAATACAAAAAAAAACTAGCCAGGCGTGGTGGCGGGCATCTGTAGTCCCAGCTACTCGGGAGGCTGAGGCAGGAGAATGGCATAAACCCGGGAGGCGGAGCTTGCAGTGAGCCGAGATCGCACCACTGCACTCCAGCCTGGGCGACAGAGCGAGACTCCGTCTCAAAATAAATAAATAAATAAATAAAAGCCTCTATACCCTACTACTTTGAAATATAATCTCAGAACAATACTATACAAGCAACAGAAACTTTCCATAAGTCTGCCGAATATTGACAACAAATGCTTTTTTATTACCATTTTGCAATAGGAACAAAATAAAACATAAGTCTCAAATAAATTGAGTACATATTCGTCTTTTCCTGCATTTTTGATGTTAAATCTAAAGCACATTTTTGGAAGAAACTACATTTGCTCAACCATAACACACACACATACACACACACACACACATATATACACATACACACCGTATATTCACTTTACATATCCATGCTCAATATTATATATTAATTACTATATAGAGAGTATAAAATACAGCTATATTATTAAATTTTGATTTAAGACCATAATTTGTAATACTCACTTGCTGACTTTCTATTTCATTCATTTAAAAGTGGATAATAACTCATTCAATTATTAACCTATAAAATTGCTGTGTAACCTGCAAAATTTTGCAAAAAAAAAAATTTCAAGAATTGTTGGTATGAATTTTGTAGATATTGATCAGATAAAATAGGCAATGATACTTGTTTGTATTAACTACACTTAGTTAATTATTTGGTTATGTTTTTAGATTTTTTTTTCTCTATGTTTAAACTACATATAATAAAAGCAAAGGACTCTCCTGGAAAAATGGAAGTCTCTGAGTTGTACTTGAAAACTCAGGCTGCAGAAAAGCTCAAAAGGTGGACATTATGAATCACTTTAGCAAAACTTCAAAACATTTTCATTAAACTTTCTATACATTCAATATTAAGAGCAAAACAATGGGTCAGCAATTACTATTTAGGGCACATTAAAATGTATACATTAGTTTAGATTAAGGTAGGCTCAAGATAGGAAAGGAAAACATAAACAATTATTTTGGTCACTCATACTTTGAAGTCGCTATGTTACCTCATGGATAATATATTTTGAGAATTCCAATTTAAAATAAAATATTTGAATATCTTATTTTAAAAGAAACAAAAATAGCTAATTATTGATTAGTTGAGCCCACTTTCTTTTATTCAACAAAGATTTAAATATGTTGTGCTTATTTTATTCAGTATTTTATTTAAAAAAAGGTTAAAGAAAATAGTATCCTGGAAACAGATAATTATCTTTAATTCTTTAATTTATCCTATTACTTAATTACAACAATATTTTGCTCACAAGTGTGCTTGAACAAGTTCTCTTTCCATATTCAGTTGGATATTTTGTTAATTTATAACTGATTCGTTGAACATGATAAACTCACTGACCAGTTATAATGCAGTACTCCCTCTCTCTCTCTTTCTCTCTCTCTTTCTCATGCATGCACTGTCACTTTAAATTGTATTCAATGGAGATATTCTTTCTCTGCCTCAAGGCATGTTCTAACCGATCCCATTACTTTTTTGCTGATTTTGCGAATAGACAATGTCATGGCTACTTTTACATCACAAGTATTTTGGTTCATTAACAAAACTGTCAGCTGCTCTGTAACTCACAAGACTTCATGCCTGTCTTATGGTTAAGTCTCATCCTCACAGGCAACCCATGGGGAGGAGGCCAGGCTCTCTGCTGTCTCCTCTCACCAGTACCTTCACCCTTGCTCGTAACTGCTGTCCAGGGTCAAACCTGGCAGAGAAAGGAAATGTAGGGACATCATCGCTGTCCTCAGAATAGATGGCTGATGGTTCTGCTTCCAGCAAAGATAGAGTAGCTTCATTGCTGCCAGCTCCTCCCTCTTAAAACTAAAATACCTGTGTATAACACAACAAACAAGCATGAAAAACTCTGAAAAGTGAGAAGAAAAGAAGGAGGACCTCTTCAGGACCTCAGGAAATGAGGAAAGATACAATGATGACCCCTTTGCATTTCCTTATTGCCTCCCTTATCTTAGACAGGACTCTACAAAGCCTGGGGCCGGCCACCAACAGGCACAAACAAAAACAGGTCCAAGAAAAGTCTGTTGCCCCTAGCCAAAGAACAGGGAATAGGGTGGAAGAACAAAACAGAAACCCTTCTGGCAATACCTAACAGATTCCCATCAAAGCAGGAGAGTCACAATTCGAATTAAATAAAACAGTCAAAAGACACCAATACCAAGATGAGTTAGATGTTGGAATTATCAGATGAAGACTTGTAAACAGCCAACATAAAAATGCTTCATTAAGCCATTACTAGTGGCCATGAAACCCATGGGAAGAAAAAAAAAAAAGCCCATCAAAAAATAATAAATTAGAAGAAAGAAATGGAAATTATAAAACTTAAAAATAAAAGTATTAAAATTAAAATTAGAAAACTTAATAGATGGTTGCTATAGCACAGTGAAGAAGACAAAGGATAGAATCAGGGAATTTGAAGATAGGCAAGAGGATTTATCCAAAATAAACAACAGAAAGAAAATGCAATTAAAAATAGAGTTTTCTGGACTTTGGGACAAAGCTAAAGCATTAACATTTGCATAATGAAAGTCAAAGGGAACAAGGAAAGAAAGATAAGTGGAAATGTTCCTTCAAATTATGGCTAAAAATTGTCCAAAGGAGAAAAAGGTATAAACCTCTGGATTCAAGAACCTGACTGAACCACAAATAGTATAAACCCAACACATCTGGCTGAGAAACATCACAGTTCAGTTGAACTTCTAAAGATAAAAGGCAACAAAATGGCTTAAAAGTAGCCAGAGAGAAACACCAATTCAAATTTCATACTTGAAACAGTGGAGACCAGCTGGAAGTGTCACACCATTTTTCAGAAATAAACAAGAGAGAACTGGAGCAGCTATACTAACATCAGACAAAATGAACTTTAAAACAAGGACATTTTATAATGCCAAGTGTGTCAACCCATTAATAAGATACAGCAATTATGAATATACCCAATTTACAACAAAGCCCAAAAGGCGTAAAGAGAAACTAATGCAATTTTCTGAAGGAAGAAATATAGAATTTAAAAAAACAAACTGAATTACTTCAAACCACACTTTCATAATGGGTAGATAATTACACAGATCAATGGGGAAGCAGAAAATTTGAATAACATTATAACTAACAACCACTTATTGAGCATTCTACCCAAAAATAACAGAATACACATTCTTCTCACCTGTATATTATATACTCTCACAGACAGGCTGTATGCTATACCATAAAACAAGTCTCAGTGGATTTAAGATAATTGATATTTTACAAAATACATTTTCTGACCACAACTGAATAAAATGAGAAACCAATAACAAAATTAGAAAAATCCACAAATATATGACAATTAAATAATACTATTCTAAATAGCAAACAGGACAAATAAAAAGTTACATAGGAAATTAGAAAATTATTTGAGATAAATGAACATGAAGTAGTGAAGATAGAAAAGTATTATCTTCAGATAAAGCAATGCTTAGAAGAAAATGTATAGCTATAAACAACAATATTATGAAAGATGGAAGTCTCAGATCAGTCACCTTAGCTTCTTCCATTAGACACTAGAAATCTAAGAGCAAACTAAACACAGTGATTCAACAAAAGGAAATAACAAAGATTAGAGCAGAAATTTATATTTTTAAGATAGTAAAACAGTAGAAGAAATCAACAGAACCAAAAACTGGATATTTGAAAAGAGCAACAAAACAGAAAAGCCTTTATCAAAACTGACCAAAAAAACAGAAGACTAATATTAAAATCAGAAATACAAGAGAGTCTAACACCAACCATAGAGAAAATTTAAAATGATGACTTTAAATGTGGCAAGGATAATTGTAGGAGATGGGTCAGAGTGGTGAGAGAAACTAAAGGGAAAGGAGCAGGCCTTCTGAATGGTTGGAAGGCTCTGCATAGCTTCAGGAGAGAATAAGCTGAAGGCAGCTGTTCTCTGACCCTGAGGCAGAGGGCAAGGAGTAGGTACAAGGAAGTATAGGGGAATTTATCGTAAACAGGCTTGTTTACTTATGTTTAGTAGGAGCTGATCTTTGATCATCAGAGCTCGTGACTGCTCCCTGAATAGGGGAACAATAATGTTAATTACTCACAGATTGTGTTGGCTCCAGGCTTTCGGCATTATGTCTGTACTAAATAAAAGCAAGCAGCTCCAGCTGTTGGGGATTGCTCATTCTTCCACTGCTAAGTGCTGGGCAGTCCCCTAGCTGCTCTTATACTGCATACCTGTGTCTGAGTACTCCTTTCATCCTCACTCAGCCAGGGTTTGTGGGACGGACCCAGCAGATAATTATATGTCAAAAATTTAGATAATCTACAAAAAAAAAAAATTCTAAGAATGACATAAACTGATAAAAATGACAAGAAAAAATAGAAAATCTAAATAGGTCAATAGGTAAGCTGTTAAATTAACAATTAAATATCTTTCCAGAAAGGGAAGCCCAAACCCAAATAATTTCACTAATAAATTGTACCAAATAGTTAAAGAAGATTAAATACTAATTATTTACACAATTTTCCTAACCAGATGAAAACATCACATGAAAGCTGCAGACAAACATCTATGTAACGATGTACATGTCCTCAACACAGTACTAGCAAACTGATTCAAACCACATTAAAGAAAGGATTATACACCATGACCAAGTGAAATTCATCCCAGGAAGGTAAGGTTTGTTTAACATCCAAAAGCCAATTAACATAAAACACAATAGCAATAGAAAAAATTAAATAACAAAATAATCAAAACAACAAAATAAAGGGCAAAGAGCACATGATCATCTCAGTATATGAGAGAAGAATTTGACCAAATCCAATGCCTCTTTATGATCAAAACAACCTGGTAGAGAATCTATAAAAAGCCTTCAACTAACATCATACTTAATGGTGAAAGACTGTATTTATTCCAATGTCACAAAAAATACAATATGCCCACTCTCACCTCTTCTTTTAGGAATTGAACTGGAGGTTTCAGTCAGGGTACCAAGAAAGGAAAACAAAATAAAAGGCATCCACATGGTAAAGGAAGACACGAAATGACCTGTATTCACAGGTAACATAATCTTATATATATAGAAAGTACATGCACCTTTAGTCCCGGCTACTCAGGAGACTGAGGCAGAAGAATCACTTGAACCTGGGAGGCAGAGGTTGCAGTGAGTCGAGATAGTGTCATTATGCCCAGCCTGGGTGTCTCAGGGAGACACTGTCCTAAAAAAATAAAAATAAATAAATAAAATAATTTATAAGGTGGAGGAACACAAGATACTATCATAGCAAAAAAAAAAAAAAAAATCCAAATATGAAATTAACAATCCCATTCAAAATAGAATCAAAAACAATAAATTACTTTGGAGTGAATTTACAAAAGAAATCCAAGACTTTACCTTGAAAACTACAAAACATTGTTGAATTAAAGAAGACCTAAATTAATGGAAAGATAGCCAATATTCATAGATTAGAAAATGTAATGTTGTTGGCAGTATTCAGGTAAATAATCTACAGGTTAAATAGAATATCTAAGTTTTTGTTACTCCCTTTGCAGAAATTGACAAGCTGTTCCCAAAATTAATATGGAAATTCAGGGGACCTGAAATGTCACAGCAATTTTGAAAAAAACACACTGTTCCAGGACACTTTTCAATTTCAAAAGTTAGCACAAAGCTCATAATTTAGAACTGTTCAGTTAAAGATAAAAATTGACAAAAAAATATGAAATAAGAATAAAATAATTTGAAAAAAAAGAAAAAACAATGTGACACTGGTATAAATGTGGATGTTTAGAGAATTGAAATAGAATTGAGAATCTAAAAATAAACTCATATATTTATGGACAGCTGATTTTCAACGAGTAAGCCAGGATTATTTTTTCTCCATTGAATGGTCTTGGTACACTGGTGGGATCTTTTGCTGAAATCTGGGCTCAGAAAGGTCTTGCAAGAGGCAAGGAGCAAAGGCCCCACTGAGAAGAAGCCTCAGAGAAGCCTGACTAAAGTGTGGTCAGAGAGAGCTCAATCAAATTCAATCATTACAATTATTAAATTATTCAAATTATTCAAGTATTTCAATTACAGAGTGACTAAGTAGATTATAGTAGGCTGCAAAGCATTTACAAATTGTTTTGATTTAAGTCATACAGTAGATTCTACTTTTGCTTTGTAATATTGTGAGAGTATTTTTCTCTTTATGCATGCAAACATATGCAGGGTAAGACATTTTACAGGCACATGAAGATTTCACTGAGATAAATTTATAAAATTTCTCTTGCCTATCGTAGTTAGGAGGTTTCTCAATTTTCACTCCCCTTTGCATCTTGTCAACTTGGCCTATGAAAGTTATATCAGACTTTGTTATTCTTTGTACTACACAAATGGTCAAGTGATATCTTGTCTTATTTCTTACAACTGGATGTGAAACTACTATTATCTCAGAAATCATTTTTAAACAACAGCAACAATAATTGCACATTGTATTCAACACATTTAAGGTGATTAAATGTAATTGCAGGGTTATGGTACTATAATGCCAATAACAATTTTAATCAAGTTTTGGAACCTGTGGTGGAGTCAGGACACTGTTTTCATTTTATGTTTGTTCTTTGTGGCAAGTAACATGTATTTTTGTCTCAAGTTCATATAAAAAGCTTCTGAGTTTATTCCCATCTATTTTGCATTTTTATTCTTCCTATGCCTGATCTAAGAAAAGGTTTAAGCAGTACAAAATAAAAGGCAATTGCATAATGAAAAAACAATATGGAAACAGAGAACAGAAGAATGGTTGGCAAGGGTAAGGGAAGGGGCACCATGAGGAATTTTGGGGTGCTGCAATTGTTCTTATCCTCTCTTTGGTGTTACTGACATAAATCTATGCATTTGTAACATTTCATAGAACTGTGTGCCAAAAACATAATTTTTCGTGTATATAAATGACAAAATTTTCTTAAAACATTGAAAAGATATAATACAAATCCAGAAAAGCAATCCCCAAAAATGAGCATATTATAAATCTAGGATAATTCTATTGAGTTCTGTTTTAAGGAATTGTGTACAAGGTACATATGGAATCGAAGTCAGCATGTTTTCACACTACAGAACCCTGTGATTGAAGTCAAGGTCAAAAATGCTGTCATCGGTCATGGAAAGTTTTTCAAATTCTCCTATATTATAATTTATAAAATAATCTGATTAAATTGCTTAGCATATAACTATATGAAGTCATGTAATTATGGGTACATGAGAAATGTTTTTCTGTATCAACAAAGGATTTTAAAATATAAATGACAAATCACACATTCAGGAAGAACAACTTCCCTCTCCGACGACCATACATAATTTTGTTAAATTGAGTTAAAACTTTGAGGAAATATATTTATGTCCTTGAAATTAAGCAGAATGACTATAAATCATTTAGCAAAGGTGTTTTCCTGTAACTAAAGTCCTCCTCTGAGCGAATATGAGCAAGACCTTTCCTACACGCCAGCCAAGGCCAGAGTGAAAACATCCACTTGGGCAAGGGCCCTTCCGTGGTCCTCTTCAGCCCTGGGATTTTCAATTATAATCAGAGCCAAACTGTAACACAAGTAGTAGGTACCTGCCTGGCTGCTGGCTATCTCTAGCAGAAAATATTTAAACACTTATCTTAAACAAACGAAGACCTCCTCACAGTAGAAATATTCAGCAGGACTTCTATAGTAATTAATCAAAACTTTGCCCAAGATAAAAGTCCCTATATTAACTATTCATCTTCTCTCACACTTTAGAAATGCCTTTCTATAACAAAAAGTAGGAGTTTGTGGCTCATTTTTGCACATTTTTTAAATTGAAATAAAACTCATTTATTTTTAAGGTAATTTTCACTTGATATGCTGATGCTAGAAGAAATACATGTCCATTATAATGAATTTAGAATATACAAAGAAGAATAAAAACACTTTAAATATTCTTAATCCCTTTGATACAGAGATAATGTCTCTTAACATTTCTGGATTTTAATTTAATAAAACGTTGTAACTTGCAATTATGATTTAAAAATTTATTGTGAATGCTTTCCCTTGTCAGTATATGTTCTTGTAAAAGGCAGTTCTAACAAGATTGTAGATGCTAGAGCTTATAGCCAGTGTTAAAATCTTGCTACTTCTATTTATTAGCTTCATACATTGGCCAACTTACTTAACCTCTCCAGGTTAACCTCACTTGCCAGGTCTGTAAAACAAGGATAAGTATCATAAACTCTCCAAAAACAATTTGACTGGCATAAGTCTTGGTTTTTCTAGTAAATAATGTTAGCTGCCAGATTGTGGTAGACATGAGTGATCTAATACCCACAATTTCAATTTTTGGCTAAAATAAAACCAAATCTCAGTCTGAGTGCATCTGCACAGTATATACAGATGTATGCTATTGCCAAGTTGACATAAACAATTCATATAACCTGATGCATACATATTACAAAGTGCCAACTCTGTCTTTTCATGTGCTACAACCACAACCTTGCACAAAAGATAATGGAAATACTATCCACAATACTCCAGTTTCTGTTTTCCTTGGATTCAGCATCAGTGAAGGAGAAATCCTCTGACCTGTTATCTACACAGGTCCTGTAAGCTGAATTTTATGTATCAACTTGGCTTGGCCACTCTGACCAGATATTTGGTCAAACATTTTTCTGGATGTTTCTCTGAAAAAGTTTTTGAATGAAATTAACATTTAAATATACTTTGAGTAAAGCAAATTACCCTCCAGTGTGTAAGTGGGCTTCATCCAATCAGGTGAAGTCCTGGCTAGAACCAAGACTGACTATCCCCCAGCCAGGAGAAATTCTGCCAGCAGGTGGCCTCTGGACTCCGATAACAACTCTTCCCTGGTTCTCCAGCCTTCAGGCCTATCCTGCTGGTTTTGGATTTGCTAAGCCTCCACAACTGAGGAAGCTAATTTCTTAATAAATCTCTCTATCTGTCTCTCCCACTTTATCTATCTATCTATTTATCTACCTATCTACTTACCTATATAACATCTATATCTGGTTGATGATTGTGTCTCTGGAGAACCCTGACTAATACGGACCCCAGACTGAAGGGAAAGACAGATATTAGGCCTTACTATCTTACTAGTTTCTTATACTCTACTTATGTAATGGTGAGAAACATTTTTGCCAATTCTCATATCTGGAGTGTCATAAAGTTACTACTGAGATTACCAATTCAAGTATTCATCAGGCTGATAACCACAAAAATTCTACTTCTTATGGTCAGCTCAATAACTAGTAAATCCTCTGGTGTTGACCAAGGTAAGGAAAGCTCAGCACCTTGTGACAACCACACCTTGATAGTAATTTTCATCATTTTCGTGGTCATTTCCAGCACTTTCAATCAAGATTTCTGGTGTAGGTAGAGAACTGACACCTAGGAGTATGGTTTAGTTTAATGAAAATTCTTTTTTATATCATGTCCATATAAAGTTTTAAAGGTAGTTTACAGAAAAATAAATAATGATAGCACATCCTGTACAACATTATTAAGAGAATGAATGAGTTAGGAGATAAAATCCTTAGGTCAGGGTCTGGCATGTAGGAAGCAGTTAGTCAATATTAGCACTGATTGCATTTCTAAACTACATGGACATGTCATCAGTTATTAAAACAACCAATTTCCCACATAAGAAAATATTCTTAACAAAAAGCATTAAGGATGATGAGAATATAAGGGTATGTTCTCTATTAGCATTTGGTAATTTAGATTTTAAAATCATAAGGGATATATGTGATTATCAGTGGAGTGCTTCTCTTTTTAAGAAGAAAAGAGAATCATTCCATAGAATGGCATTCAACCACAAGATGTAGGATCAGGAGGCATTGACTGCTTTTCTACACTAGTTTGCATTTTTATTACTTTCTTGTGATCACTTTTTTTCTTTTTCTTTTTCTTTTTTTACTATACTTTAAGTTCTAGGGTACATGTGCATAACATGCAGGTTTGTTATGTATGTATACATGTGCCATGTTGGTGTGCTGCACCCATCAACTCGTCATTTACATCAGTTATAACTCACAATGCCATCCCTCCCCCCTCCCCCCTCCCTATAATAGGCCCCGGTGTGTGATGTTCCCCTTCGCATGTCCAAGTAATCTCATTGTTCTATTCCCACCTATGAGTGAGAACATGCGGTGTTTGGTTTTCTGTTCTTGTGAAAGTTTGCTCAGAATGATGGTTTCCAGCTGCACCCATGTCCCTTCAAAGGACACGAACTCATCCTTTTTTTATGGCTGTATAGTATTCCACGGTGTATATGTGCCACATTTTCTTAATCCAGTCTGTCACTGATGGACATTTGCGTTGATTTCAAGTCTTTGCTATTGTGAATAGTGCCGCAATAAACATACGTGTGCATGTGTCTTTATAGCAGCATGATTTATAATCCTTTGGGTATATACCCAGTAATGCGATGGCTGGGTCATATGGTACTTCTAGTTCTAGATCCTTGAGGAGTCGCCATACTGTTTTCCACAATGGTTGAACTAGTTTACAATCCCACCAACAGTGTAAAACTGTTCCTATTTCTCTACATCCTCTCCAGCACCTGTTGTTTCCTGACTTTTCAATGATTGCCATTCTAACTGGTATGAGATGGTATGTCATTGTGGTTTTCATTTGCATTTCTCTGATGGCCAGTGATGACGAGCATTTTTTCATGTGTCTGTTGGCTGTATGAATGTCCTCTTTTGAGAAATGTCTGTTCATATCCTTTGCCCAGTTTTTGATGGGGTTGTTTTTTTCTTGTAAATTTGTTTGAGTTCTTTGTAAGTTCTGGATATTAGCCCTTTGTCAGATGAGTAGATTGCAAAAATTTTCTCCCATTCTGTAGGTTGCCTATTCACTCTGATGGTAGTTTCTTTTGCTGTGCAGAAGCTCTTTAATTAGATGCCATTTGTCAATTTTGGCTTTTGTTGCCATTGCTTTTGGTGTTTTAGACATGAAGTCCTTACCCATGCCTATGTCCTAAATGGTATTACCTCGGTTTTCTTCTAGGGTTTTTATGGTATTAGATCTAACATTTAAGTCTCTAACCCATCTTGAATTAACTTTAATATAAGGAGTAAGGAAAGGATCCAGTTTCAGCTTTCCACTTATGGCTAGCCAATTTTCCCAGCACCATTTATTAAATAGGGAATCCTTTCCCCATTTCTTGTTTCTCTCAGGTTTGTCAAAGATCAGATGGTTGTAGATGTGTGGTATTATTTCTGAGGACTCTGTTCTGTTCCATTGGTCTATATCTCTGTTTTGGTACCAGTACCATGCTGTTTTGATTACTGTAGCCTTGTAGCATAGTTTGAAGTCAGATAGCGTGGTGCCTCCAGCTTTGTTCTTTTGACTTAGGATTATCTTGGCAATGTGGGCTCTTTTTTGGTTCCACATGAACTTTAAAGCAGTTTTTTCCAATTCTGTGAAGAAACTCATTGGTAGCTTGAAGGGGATGGCATTGAATCTATAAATTACCTTGGGCAGTATGGCCATTTTCACAATATTGATTCTTCCTATCCATGAGCATGGAATGTTCTTCCATTTGTTTGTATCCTCTTTCATTTCACTGAGCAGTGGTTTGTAGTTCTCCTTGAAGAGGTCCTTTACATCCCTTGTGATTTGGATTCCTAGGTGTTTTATTCTCTTTGAAGCAATTGCGAATGGATGTTCATTCATGATTTGGGCCCTCTGTTTGTCTGTTACTGGTGTATAAGAATGCTTGTGATTTTTGCACATTAATTTTGCATCCTGAGACTTTGCTAAAGTTGCTTATCAGCTTAAGGAGATTTTGGGCTGAGATGATGAGGTTTCCTAAATATACAATCATGTCATCTGCAAACAGGGACAATTTGACTTCTTCTTTTCCTAACTGAATTCCCTTTATTTCTTTCTCTTGCCTGATTGCCCTAGCCAGAACTTCCAATACTATGTTGAATAGGAGTGGTGAGAGAGGGCATCCCTGTCTTGTGCCAGTTTTCAAAGGGAATCCTTCCAGTTTTTGCCCATTCAGTATGATATTGGCTGTGGGTTTGTCATAAATAGCTCTTTTTATTTTGAGATAACTTCCATCAATACGAATTTATTGAGAGTTTTTAGCATGAAGGGCTGTTGAATTTTGTCAAAGGCCTTTTCGTCATCTATTAAGATCATCATGTGGTTTTTGTCTTTGGTTCTGTTTATATGCTGGATTAGTTTATTGATTTGTGTATGTTGAACCAGCCTTGCATCCCAGGGATGAAGCCCACTTGATCATGGTGGATAAGCTTTTGGATGTGCTGCTGGATTTGGTTTGCCAGTATTTTATTGAGGATTTTTGCATCGATGTTCATCAAGGATATTGGTCTAAAATTCTCTTTTTTTGTTGTGTCTTTGCCAGGTTTTGGTATCAGGATGATGTTGGCCTCATAAAATGAGTTAGGGAAGATTCCCTCTTTTTCTATTGACTCGAATAGTTTCAGAAGGAATGGTATCAGCTCCTCCTTGTACCTCTGGTAGAATTCGGCTGTGAATCCATCTGGTCCTGGACTCTTTTTGGTTGGTAGGCTATTAATTATTGCCTCAATTTCAGAGCCTGCTATTGGTCTATTCAGGGATTCAACTTCTTCCTGGTTTAGTCTTGGGAGAGTATAAGTGTCCAGGAAATTATCCATTTCTTCTTGGTTTTCTAGTTTATTTGCGTAGGGGTGTTTATAGTATTCTCTGATGGTAGTTTGTATTTCTGTGGGGTTGGTGGTGATATCCCCTTTATCATTTTTTATTGTGTCTATTTGATTCTTCTCTCTTTTCTTCTTTATTAGTCTTGCTAGAGGTCTATCAATTTTGTTGATCTTTTCAAAAAACCAGCTCCTGGATTCATTGATTTTTTGCAGGGATTTTTGTGTCTCTATCTCCTTCAGTTCTGCTCTGATCTTAGTTATTTCTTGCCCTCTGCTAGCTTTTGAATATGTTTGCTCTTGCTTCTCTAGTTCTTTCAATTGCGATGTTAGGGTGTCAATTTTGGATCTTTCCTGCTTTCTTTTGTGGGTATTTAGTGCTATAAATTTCCCTCTACATACTGCTTTAAATGTGTCCCAGAGATTCTGGTATGTTGTATCTTTGTTCTCATTGGTTTCAAAGAACATCTTTATTTCTGCCTTCATTTTGTTATGTACCCAGTAGTCATTTAGGAGCCGGTTGTTCAGTTTCCATGTAGTTGAACGGTTTCGCTTGAGTTTCTTAGTCCTGAGTTCTAGTTTGATTGCAATATGGTCTGAGAGACAGTTTGTTATAATTTCTGTTCTTGTACATTTGCTGAGGAGTGCTTTACTTCCAACTATGAGTCAATTTTGGAATAAGTGTGATGTGGTGCTGAGAAGAATGTATATTCTGTTGATTTGGGGTGCAGAGTTCTGTAGATGTCTATTAGGTCCACTTGGTGCAGAGATGAGTTCAATTCCTGGATATCCTTGTTAACTTTCTGTCTCATTGATCTGTCTAATGTTGACAGTGGAGTGTTGAAGTCTCCCACTATTATTGTATGGGAGTCTAAGTCTCTTTGTAAGTCTCTAAGGACTTGCTTTATGAATCTGGGTGCTCCTGTATTGGGTGCATATATATTTAGGAGAGTTAGCTCTTCCTGTTGAATTGATCCCTTTCCCATTATGTAATGGCCTTATTTGTCTCTGTTGATCTTTGATGGTTTAAAGTCTGTTTTATCAGAGACTAGGATTGCAACCCCTGCTTTTTTTTGTTCTCCATTTGCTTGGTAGATCTTCCTCCATCCCTTTATTTTGAGCCTATGTGTGTCTCTGCACGTGAGATGGGTCTCCTGAATACAGCACACTGATAGGTCTTGACTCTTTATCCAATTTGCCAGTCTGTGTCTTTTAATTGAACCATTTAGTCCATTTACATTTAAGGTTAATATTGTTATGTGTGAACTTGATCCTGTCATTGTGATATTCCCTGGTTATTTTGCTCATTAGTTGATGCAGTTTTTTCCTAGCATCAATGGTCTTTACATTTTGGCATGTTTTTGCAATGGCTGATATCGGTTGTTCCTCTCCATGTTTAGTGCTTCCTTCAGGGTCTCTTGTAGGGCAGGCCTGGTGGTGACAAAATCTCTAAGCATTTGCTTATCTGTAAAGGATTTTATTTCTCCTTCACTTATGAAACTTAGTTTGGCTGGATATGAAATTCTGGTTTTAAAATTCTTTTCTTTAAGAATGTTGAATATTGGCCCCCACTCTCTCCTGGCTTGGAGAGTTTCTGCCAAGAGATCTGCTGTTAGTCTGATGGGCTTCTCTTTTTGGTAACCCCACCTTTCTCTCTGGCTGCCCTTAACATTTTTTCCTTTATTTCAACTTTGATGAATCTGACAATTATGTGTCTTGGAGTTGTACTTCTCGAGGAATATCTTTGTGGTGTTCTCTGTATTTCCTGAATTTGAATGTTGGCCTGCCTTACTAGGTTCGGGAAGTTCTGGATGATATCCTGAAGCGTGTTTTCCAACTTGGTTCCATTTCAGGCACACCAATCAGACGTAGATTTGGTCTTTTCACAGAATCCCATATTTCTTGGAGGCTTTATTTCTTTTTCCTCCTTTTTCTCTAAACTTCTCTTCTCGCTTCGTTTCATTCATTTGATCCTCAATCACTGATACTCTTTCTTCCAGTTGATCAAGTTGGTTACTGAAGTTTATGGCCTTCTCTGCATTGATTATTCTAGTTATCCATTCTTCCATTCTTTTTTCAAGATTTTCAGTTTCTTTGCGCTGGTTACGTAGTTCCTCCTTTAGCTCTGAGAAGTTTGATTGACTGAAGCCTTCTTCTCTCAACTCCTCAAAGTCATTCTCCGTCCAGCTTTGATCCGTTGCTGGTGATGAGCTGCGTTCCTTTGGAAGGGGAGATGCACTCTGATTTTTTGACTTTCCAGCTTTTCTGCCCTGCTTTTTTCCCATCTTTGTGGTTTATCTGCCTTTGGTCTTTGATGATGGTGATGAACTGATGGGGTTTTGATGTGGGTGTCCTTTCTGTTTGTTAGTTTTCCTTCTAACAGTCATGACCCTCAGCTGTACGTCTGTTGGAATTTGCTTGAGGTCCACTCCAGACCCTGTTTGCCTGGGTATCAACAGCAGAGGCTGCAGAAGATAGAATACTGCTGAACAGAGAGTGTTGCTGTCTGATTCTTGCTCTGGAAGCTTCGTCTCAGGGTTATACCCTGCCGTGTGAGGTGTGAGGTGTCGGTCTGCACCTAGTAAGGGATATCTCCTGGTTAGGCTACTCAGGGGTCAAGGACCCACTTGAGCAGGCAGTCTGATCGTTCTCAGATCTCAACCTCTGTGCTGGGAGATCCACTGCTCTCTTCAAAGCTGTCAGACGGGGCATTTACCTTTGCCGAGGTTTCTGCTGCTTTTTGTTTAGCTATGCCCTGTCCCCAGAGATGGAGTCTACAGAGACAGGCAGGACCCCTTGAGCTGTGGTGGGCTCCACCTAGTTCGAGCTTCCAGGCAGCTTTGTTTACCTACTTAAGCCTCAGCAATGGCGGACGCCCCTCCCCCAGCCTCTCTGCCACCTTGCAGTTGGATCTCAGACTGCTATACTGGCAATGAGGGAGGTTCCATGGGCATGGGACCCCTGTCCAGGTGTGGGATATAATGTCCTGGTGTGCTGTTTGCTAAGACCCTTGGTAAAGCGCAGTATTAGGGTGGGAGTTACCCGATTTTCCAGGTGTTGTGTATCTCAGTTTCCCTTGGCTAGGAAAAGGGATTCCCTTCCCCCTTGCACTTCCCAGGTGAGGTGATGCCTCACTCTGCTTCAGCTCTCACTGGTCAGGCTGCACCTTTTTCTTAGATACTTAGATACTCTTTTTCTTAGATAAATCATAGCATTGCATTTAACTGGGATACATTTAAATTCAGAATATGTAACTCATGTGGAATGCTGTGAGGACTAAGAAATCAATTTTGACAGTTTGGGGAAACCTCAGAGGGAATATATTGCATTAAAAATACATGTTCCATTAATTAAATTAGTTCATGTTCCAATGTCACAGAATTACCTTTCAAAAAATATAAAAATGTTAATAGTATTCTTTTTCTTAGACTTGAACTTCTTACTTTAAATTAAATTAGGCCTAAAGCTGCCATCATACATAGTAAACTGCATCTTTAATACATAAACAACATTCAACCTATTTTAAGAATATATTCTTATAACAAGTAGCTGAGTCTCAGCCAATCACAGCAGCTGAGTTTCTGCCAATCACAGGCTGCGAACTGATCAGGCCTTGTCCATATGAAGTCACTGCCTCACCACAACATGGCCTAATCAGGCAAGTGCTGAGTCATAACCAATCAAGCCTTTCTGCATCATACTTTTTTTTTGTCTATAAATACTGCCTGCCCATGTGACTGGGTGGAGCTGTCTGAAGCTCTCCTGATTCTGAGTGCTGCCTGACTTATGAATCATTCCTTGCTCAGATAAATTTTGCTAAATTTAATTTGTCTAAAGTTTCCAGTTAACAGCCTTTAGGACTTATATTTTACTTCTTTGATTTCCCATATGTAGAAAATTTTTCCATTTTTTCTGCTATAGTGGGGGATATTAAGAATTCAGAAACACAACTTTCAGAAAATTTGGCCTCACAATCTATAACTATCTGTGCAAATCTGCTTTCTCAGATGCCTGTAGGATGTCTGATAGAGCCCTGCCCCAGAATCAGTAATAACATCGAGAACTGCCTAGGGTCCTCCCGCTCAACTCTTTCTGTTCAAGATGCCTGACTGCAGAATCGAATGGGTCATTGAACCTCTTCATTCTGTCATTCTCAACAGAGCTATTTGTTGCCGCATACTGGATAACAGAATTGGCAGAGATACCATGTTAAACTTAAATCCTTAGATAATCAGAAATCCTCTGTTTCACCCTGCTAAAAATTTCACTGATACTCCAGGTGCGATTGTGCAATGATTTGGTAATGGAGACTAAGACAAATATCACTAGTGCTTCCCTGCTTGTGACTCTAACACACAAGGCATCCCACAGAAAACTGGTCTTTCTGTCCCTTTAGATTTACTTTTTTCTGTGCAGAATTTAATGTTCAACCATGTACATGTGCAATTCTATATTTTCATAAATGGGAAATAACTAAAATATGTCTATACCTTTTAATTTGCACTATAGAATAAAAGGGAGTTTTCTGGCAGACATAACTCCAACTACATGGCTGTCTTTTGGTAGAATGCTTCTCACTGGCTCCTTTACATAAATATAAAGGAGAATAGAAATCATTCTCAAACATTAGGTACTATGACAGTGTACTTCAAAGGCTATAGTTGCTCAGCAAACTTTTTCACATTCTCTTGCAGAAGCTGTTTTAGAAAAAGTGATTGCTTCAGTCTCTTTTTTGGCTCAAGAGAGGAAGTGCATGCAATAGCTCACCTCTGGCTACACTGGAAGAAATATGTCTAATATAGTAGAAACTCAGTTGTGAGAAATCTGGATCATTGTTAACATATTTGGATCATATATTAATCCGATCCTGAAAACCTTGCTGCTTAATCCAGATTATATTACTATAATCCAGATCATTGTTAATATATTTGATTCTAACTGTTTTGATTCCTGAGGATTCCTGATAAGGAGCATATTTTAGTTTCTTAATACTATACTCATAATAGTCATCATAATAGTCTCCTGGTGTCTCTATCCTCTCAGAATCTTAAACACTCATATGTGGTTATCTGTTATACATCAAATGGTTTTGCTAAGGTCACAGTAATGAAAACATGACAAGAACATACAGGGATTGGATTAGCAATGTATTATAAAGAATAGGCTTAGACGATTATGAAGCCTGGCAAGTCCCAAGCACTACAGGGTGAGCTGGCAAGCTGGAGACCCAGGAGAGCTGAAGGTGTTGTTGCAGTCTGTGTCCCAAAGTTTAAGAACCAGGAGAGCCAGTGGTGAAATTATTGGCTGAAGGCCCAAAGACTCATCCCTAGAAGATTCAAAGTTTCTGTTTGAATCTAATGTCAGGAAGAAAGTTGATGTCCAGTTCAAAGACTGTCAGACAAGAATAATTCTCTCTTCATGGGAGACGGTCAACCTTTTCGCTCTATTCAGTTCTTCACATGATTGGATGAGGCCCACCCACATTCAAGACAATCTGCTCTATGTAGTCTACCTATTTAAATGTTAATCTCATCCTCAAATACCCTTACAGATATATCCAGAAAAATATTTGACTAAATATCTTGGCACTTGGTGACCCAATCAACTTGACATAAAATTAGCCATCACAGACACTTACTTACCAACATAAATTTCAGAGTTGGCGTTTATTTATTACTCTAAAAATATGCATCAAATGCCTGTTATATCTAATAAATAGTCTGTGCCCTGGATTACATAGCAAGATTGTTAGCATTCCACCCAAATCTCTTTGGATTACTTTAGACCATACTGTGGTCAAAACAACCTCTAGTTTTGGGGTCATTTTATTTCTCATGGCCTGCATGTGCAATTGTCATTAAAAGAAGGTCTGTAGGTTACTGGAGAGATTTTGCAGTTCATACAAGTAGAGATTCAAAAATGCTTAGAAACTCATCTGTTCCCCTTTCCACCTCACCACCACAATCTTTAGTCAATGTCATGTTTATGTGATAATATGAAAACCCAGATCTCTTTCTTTGAGTTGTGCCACACTTTCAGGTAGAATTTACAGTCCAGAGTTCACCAGTGGGAGATGGTTCAGACAGAGACTTTGGCAAAAACTGCATATTTTCTTGGCTTCTTCTCTTCCCTAGCCACTCTTACTAGCTTGTCCTGTGAGCACTTTCTTATGAAACTTTCTTGAAAGTATTGTTTCTTGAATAAGGAAGATGTGGGTGGTTAACCTTATGGAACTTCTAAGCAAGGAAAAATAGCATCTTCTGTCTGCTCCTAGCCTAATGTGAGTTTATGAATATTATTTCAGGTAATTTTGGCAGATACTTGCATTACCTTGAGGAATCTTAACTCAGTAAGTAAATATTTCCTACTAATTCATCAGTAAACTAAATTCCCATATTAAACTTTTTTTTCCATCCTATATCTCTGGTGTTAATTGAGGACAAGGAGAAGATATTTTTAATTTGAAATTTTCATTTTTTTCTTAGAGACCTTAATGTAGCAGTTGCTCAGCCTGTGGAACTGTTAGCCTATGCTGTGCTGCACAAACTCATTAGCACCCAGAAACCATGCGCTCTGACAGGCTGATGTTCCCCAAATAAACTAGAGAACCACCAAATAGAGATCACCTCTGCCTTACTCTCTCTTCGTTTCTGGCACACTGGAAGTACAAAGTGAATGCCTGTGCATAATCATATTTAAAATAGGTGACATTACCAATTACAGTGTTCTAAATGTCACACAGTTCTTTTCACTCCTCCCCAGCTCCACGCTTTAGACACCTGCTCTCAAAATGTTCTTGTCCTCATAACAATGTGAAAAATAGCTGAGAATCTAGAATGTTAAGAGGTACAAGGGACATTAAAATTTATCCAATTTTACACCTCATTTCACAGTTTGTTGCAGGCATGGGAAAATAAGCCACTGATGGAATTAGATGTCTAACTTTAGTCTTGTGTAAATTATGGAAATTACAGTTTTGCTATATAAAATGAGTTGTCACAGGCTCACATACATATAGGGAAATAAAAGTTTCCATGTGACCTTGTCTTGACTTATTAGTCTTCGGGTTTAGCTGAGAGTTTAAGGACCAGGCTTATTCCTCCAAAGTTAATATCCAGAGTAAGTCTTAAAGTGGTATGTGGCACAAACTGGTGTGGAAGAGGTTCAAGGAATTCATCATGGGAAGAATGTGCACTAGGAGTGAAGAAGGTGTAAATAGCAGGTTTTTCAGGAGAGATCGGAACCTGATCATGGGTCCATTTCTACACAGAGTAGAACTTCCATTATTAAGTGGAAAGTGGAGATTTTTGACAGCTATGCAGAAAGGAAACAGCATGATCACATTCGTGTTTTAGATCCCATTCATTTCTCACATGTTCTGAGAACTTACAAAGTTCAATGAATTTGAGGTATATAACACAGATTAGCATGAAATTTCAGAAGCAGAAGACGTCATTTCCAGTCGGCAGAAACCAGGAAAGAATCGTGGATTATTAAAAGATTCTTATAATGGGCCTTGTAGATGAAAGGACAAAATTTTGAAATAGCAATTCGAGTAAAGACAGATCTTCTCTGGCTGGCTTGTGGTGTTGAAGAGAAGTGAAGATTCTTGTAAGATGATTTGATGGCAGGTTTCCTGGCAGCCTACTATATAAACAAACAAGCAAACAAAAATATATGTAATCCTTGAACAATTACTATGGAAAGCAGCTATATTATGATAGTAAATTTATAACAGACAAAGTCGCATGTATTGCAGCAACAGCTTTTATTTAATGTTATACTTTGCTTTCCTCACTCTACATAATAAATAAATAAAAACCAAGGTTAATCTTTTCATCCTTTTTGATCTATCACATAAATATAGGCTGCATTGCAATATTCTCTGTAAAAAATACTAAAGTAAAACCATTCTTCCAAGTCTTGATTTCCTACAAGCCCAATTCATCTGAAAAGATACCCTAATTTTATCTCAAAAATCAGATCGACTAAAAGCCTGTTAACCACTCTTGGACTCCTTTCAGTCACTGATGGAGTAAGGTTCTTTTCCATATTCTTTCCTCAAGAAACAAGCAGGACATACTATTGATTACTGGTATAATTCCTTAAAAGCACAATGTAATTTTTACCTTTAAATCCCAGCTCCTAGCAGATTCCCATAATAAATAAATTAAAGTTAATTCTTAATAAATAGACTTGTTAATTATGGGTGGAGATACTAAACATTAACTGAGTTTTAATGTTTTACATTTGACTATGGCTTGGCTATTTTTCCTTATGACTGTGATAACTTCTAGGGCTCTATGCTACATTTAATATTATAGTATATAGTTATATACTGAGGATACAGGAAATTCCCAAAATCATTACACACTATGCATCTTTTCAAATCATATAATATTTTACTCTACAGAAGCAAATCTATTAGAACTCCCTCAAATAATAAAAACTAAGGAATAAAATCATATCAGCAGAAACAAATTATTCTTTCTTCAAATGAGGCCTGAATCACATTTTGAGTTTTTTGATAACCAAGAAAACACATCACACAGACACACACACACACACACACACACACACACACAATTTGATCGCTTTGGGAACTTTCATCTAATCAAAGAAAAAAATTTGGTGCATTAGATTAGACAATTTTTTTCCCATCGTTGAGTTAAAAGCACTTTCAATAATTCTTAAAATAGGATGTACTTGGATAATTGTGCTTTGTACATGAACATGATCTTTAATTGAGTTTCCTATTAAGTGGGATTGATTATTCAGGGCATATTTTCATATTTTTATTTGTCTCAGTTTTCTGGATACAATGCCAACCATGGCATATGTAGATTTCTCTTAATAGATCCATAATGGAGCTTTAGTATCAACTCTAAATAGTTTTATTTTCCATTCTAATTGTAAATTAGAATGTCCAAATCACTTTGTATTTTTAATTGATCTTTTTTTAATTTTAGCCTCTGATCTGTGGAGCTTATAAACTACAATGGTATTTTGAAATGGGATAAGGTTTATTTCTTGAATAATATAAAAAAAATTGTTAGCTTTAGGAAAATTAAAAATGACTCAAGATAATTTATTGACAAAAGCAAAATTGAAACTAATATATTTATGGTTTTGTTTTGTTTACAAGTCTAGAATATTTTATTGCATTGTTAATACATAATATAGACAAATATGCTAATGAATAAGTTTAATTCCTTGCACCATTAGTTATCTAAGTCATTTCTTCTTCCTAAATATGAGATTTAGTAACAAATGGCTAATATGTGAACTTTTTGTTAAAAAAATATTAATAGCTAGCACTAGAAATCTCTTCTGAGTTTAACTAATGAACATAAGCCTCTAATTTTTTTGTGCATTTACCAGAACTTAGTAACTGAGTCACAGAGGTAGGATATATCAGTTATTTTTTCCGTCTTGTCTTAGACTACAAGAACCTAACTTTGAGAAACATTCACTTCTCCATATAATGTTATACTTTCTGATGCAGCATGGATACCAAGTAAAGATTAATAAAAGAAAATTTGAAGCAGTGATTTTTGAAAAGAATCTCAAGAAATTATGATTTTGAAGGAGTAGGAATATATGGTATATATATCAATATATCAAGTAATTTTTGAAAGGAGATAGGGTATTTATTCATTAATGAATAGCCGGCATAACTCAAAAGTGTTTGCTGAATCTAAAGCATCAATTTCTGTAGTTTTGAAAGGATCTAGTTACTACTCATTGTTCTACCCACATATAATGGAAGCCACTATATTTTTTAGACATAAATTTGAAAAAAATTTAAAATTTAAAAAGTAAAATTTAATCCTAGATCATACGTAACATACGAAAGAGTTCAAAGTTTATTTCTGGGTATTATTAATTATGTACCAGTTTAGGATTTTACAATCTCTGTAAATGTTATGTGTACAATATTAGTTGAAAAGTTTAATAAAATTGTGGCAACTTTAATTAAAAAAATATTAATAGCTAATGTCATTTCTAAATGAGAAGTAAATACAAGAACTTATGGAGAAAAAAGGTAAGTAGAAAATGAATTTTAATATTCATATGAACTTCAGTTATCAAATTTACAATTAAAGAACACATGCTGTAAATTAATATAATATGTGCTTCATTGAATAACCTTTGAAAGAGATCTTAATCTTGGTGCTATATAGAATTGATTGGACAAAATATTTTTGTTTCCTCTTTTATATTAAGCGCTTACTTTGCTGAGAAGAATTTCTTATCTGTACATTGTACACTGTAAAATTAATTGGTAAACATTTTCACTTGATGAATGATGAGCAGCATAGATTGGTGATTAAGAGCATGAACTCTTGAACCAGGCTGCATACAGCCACTTGTTGTTCTGCTACTTATAAGCTACAGGGCCACCATGGGAGTTTTGTTTTAGCTCACTGCCATCTCAGATTCAAACTCATGAAATTTTGTGAAGAGAGTACATTGAAGAAAATATGTAGACTTTAAATACTTATATTAGTAAAGCTAGAACACTAATTTTAATGATTTAATCATCTAACTTTGAAAGATAAAAAAAAATTTACTTAATCCCAAAAAGTAAAGACATGAAAATGTATAAACTAAAATTAATAATATTGACAATAATCATATAACAGAGTGGATCAACAAAGTATATGTATGTTCTTTTATTTTTGAAAATGCAAATAGCAGTGAAAAGTCTGTAGAAAAATTCCCAAAAAAAGAAGAGAGAAAGAAGGAACAAATTAACGCATAATATGGAATTTAAAAAGAGGATAGAAACATAAACAATGTTGATATTAAAAATGATTATAAGATATTATGAACAACTCTGGGTTAAATTCTAATCTTATTTACTAAAAATAACTTAAGAAAAGATAGAAATGCTGAATCAAGTAGTTACTATGGAAGGCACTGAATTTTTAAAATTAATTGAAAATCTTCCCAGAAAGAAGTCACCAGATCACACAGTTCTTTAAGTAAGTTCCAAAAACTTTGAAGAAATAGATTCCTCCTAAAAAAAAAAAAAAAATGCAGAATATACAGATGCTCTTCAGCTTACCATGGGGTTGCTTCTCGATAAACCCATAATAAATTAAAACTATCATAAATGGAAAGAGTATTTGATCCACCTTGCCTGCTGACTATCACAGCTTGGCCTAGTCTGCTTTGAATTGCTCAGAACACTCACAGTAGTGCACAGTACCCTGGAGAGCATCAGGCATCCGGGCTTCTGACCGTATGGTTGACTAAGCTGTGGCTCACTCTGTGAGAGTGTTAGCCTTTGGCTTATCACTAGCCACCAAAAATATCAAAATTCGAAGTACAATTTCTCATTAACGCTTTTATACCATCTTAAAGTCCAAAAATGGTAAGTCAAGGACCATCTGTACTTAAATAAACACAAAATACAAACAAACTTAAGTCACAATCTAAATAGCAAAACCACAGGTATTTTTTTTTTAATGGATAATTATAGAAAAAAATTCTAAAAGAAATATCACCAAATAAATTCCAGATTAATACATTTTGTGAGATTTTAAAGTTTAGACAATAATTTCTGAATATTGTTAATCATTTAAAATACAGTATAGTTTTCTACATAGAAGAAAAGAATTATTCAGTACTATGCCATTTAAATTCATGCTGTTAATTTTGAGCAAAACAGGAACAAAGAAAAATACTTTAACCTGATAATGGACATTTACAGTATAGCTAGTAGTAAGCACCATATTTACTGATGAGTGTTAATGCATTCCTTTTAAGATCTGAAAATTACAAATATGACTGCCCTTATCCTTTTGATTAAGCACCGCAGTAGCACTCCAACTATACAGTAAGAGAAGGGGGAAAAAAAAGCAGTGTAAGGATTGAGAAATTTTTACCACAACACCAGTCTAGGTGCTGCTGCTCACCTCTCAGAAAGCCCATCACTAGGACAACAAGTATTACTGGAGAAGAATGCTTTCATCTGGTGCTGCATCTAAGCAGATGGGAGATCAGTCTCAAATCCACCTCGCTAATGAACTAAAATTGGGGGTTTATATAGCAAAGAAGAAATGTAACTACATGCAGGTAAAGAGGAATTAGGGAGGGGTGAAGTAATCATGAGGGATGAGGGGGTTGTTTTCTGGTCTGGATGTGATGATCTGGGGAGTTTCAGTTCTTTGATATGGTCTGGGAGCCTTAGGGTCAGCTTCCTGAGGAAGGAATTTGGGTAAGAAAAATGTAGGTTTCAGGCTTTAAGACTGGGAAGGTCAAATTATATGCTTCAATAAGCAACAAACAAAATTATATGGGACAATTAGAGCAGCCTCAAAACAACAAACAAAACAATTGCTTTAAATAGCTCAACTATTGTTTTCATATATTTTCAAAATAATTATTAGTAGCTAATGTATTTTACTCCATTGCTCATTAATTCAAAAAAACTTGTGGAGCACCTTTTACAATAGCAAGCACACAGCAAACAAAGTAGAATAGTCACGCTTATGAGGACTATATTATTTATAGACTTAAATAATAAAGCCACTTAAATTTTATATTAGAAGATAATAAATATAGTGGAGAAAACCAAACAAAACGTCAATAACAAACAAGACAACAGAGTAGGGTAATGTGATCATGAATGTCATAGAGTGAGGTAGGGATTTTAAATAGGAAACAACTCAATGAATAACGACATTCAAACAAATGTGTGAACAAAGTGAGGGAAATAGAAATGAAATGGTCTGGGGAAATGATGTGCCAAGCAGAAACAAAAGAACTAAAAGACGCTGAACCAAACTGGATCAAACACCCATCATGATGAAGAACAGTGAAAGAGGAGGGAGGGGGAGAGAATAGTATGTGATGAAGAATTCCCCAGGGCCATGCATGTGCAGTCTTCTAGATGATAGGAACTTGGCATTCATTCAGAGTGAAATAGGGGACCTGTGAAAATTTGGACTAGGTAAAATGACACAATCTAACATCGCAGTGAAAGAAACAAGCTCACCATGGAGACTGGAAGAATAGTCAAAAAAAATTTTCATAATGTTGGTGTGAGGTAATGGTAGCTTAGAACAGAGTAACAACATAGAGTTTGTGATAGATTTTGAAACTAGAACCAATAGAATTTCTTGATACATTAGGTGTGGCAGTGGTGCACAGGGAGATTCAGTATTTTAAAATATAAAATTTTCCAAAATTAATTGATACATTCAAAATAATTCCAATTAAAATAACAAGAGACCTTTTGGGAGACTGGAAATTACAAGCTGCTTCTGGATAATGTAGAAGGACTAAAAGCCTAGAAGGAAAATCTTAGTCCTGAAGCAGAAGCACAAGGTGAGTGAAGGGGGTGTGTTACAATGCAATGAGAATCATAATAGTTCTAGAAATGCAGAGTGTTACTGGCTGAGTGATAGCAAAGCCATTGGAACAGAAAAGTCAGCCTCAAAGAGACCAATGAAAATTAGTTAATAATGAAGCTAGCATTGCATGTTAGGAGAAAGCAAGAATATTTAATGAATAATGGTAGAGCAATTGGTTCTCAATATTGAAAATGAATTAAAACAATTCCATCATGTGCGATATAAAAAATAAATTTACAGTGCATTAGAGACTTATAGGTAAGAAGAAAAGCTATAAAGATTTTTAAAATGTCATTTGACCTTAGGGTGAGAGATTTATTAAATAAAACTTGAAGAATATAAATAATCGAGAAGATTGATAAACTCAGCACCATAAAATCAAGTACTACTGCTCATTAAAAGATACCGTTATGAAAATGAAAAAATAATATGCAAATATGGAGACTATAAATATAAAGCAGAAAAAATCAGTATCCAAAATATGTACATAGCATTTACAAAACATTAAGAAGCAAATAATCCAAAAGAAATAAAAATAATTAGGCATTTTTCTGAAAACAAAACATAAGTGACTTTACTAGTCACTGAAACATTGGTTAACTTTTGTGAGTCTTATAGAATAATATGAATATTACATTATCATATGATGGAGAGTATAAATCTTATTCACTACTGGTAAGAATGTAAATAATAACCACTTTGAGAAGCTTTTAGGCATTTCCATAAAGTTCAGAGGCATGTGTCTTGCCATTCAGTAAATCAGCTCTTAATATGCCTTAGAACTGGGTTTCTAAATAGTGGTTCCAGTGACATTTTGGGCTGGATAATTTTTGCTGGGGTAGAGACTATTTTGTATATTGAAGGATGTTTAGCAGTGTCCCTCCTCTCCACCAACTAGATGCCAGCCACACTCTCCAGACAGGACAATCTGGAATGCCTACACACATTGCCAAATGTCCCTGGATGAATAAACTTGCCCCAACGTAAGGACCACTACTGTAGAGAAACTTCAAAATGTTTAAGATGTAAAGACAAAATTGTTTCTCGCAACAACACTACTTGTAACACCAAAAACCTAGAATCAAACCAAGTGTCTATTACAGCACAGGTAATTATGGTACTTTCATACCATGTGTAAAACTATGCAAAAGTACAAATGAGTGACATTTCAGGAAGAATATTAACTGAAGAAAGGCAGTCACAGAGTAATATAATTAATATGATTCAATATGTATACATTATAAAAACATACACAATTAGAAAATATATTCAAAAATTTTTAAATGTACAGAAAAATAAAAAGAAACCCCAAGCAACTATGGACAAAATTAAGGTAATAAAGACAATTCAAGAATATGGTTTATTATTTTTGAGGAAGACTAAGTGGGAGTGGGAGAGACAAAGATGATGGCATTGGTAATTTTCTTAGGCTGGGCTAGGGAAGGGAAGATACTGCTGTACATTTTATCATTTTCTTCATACCAGTGGTTCTAAACTGGGCAAAATTTGTTCCCCCAAATAAATACTTGGAAATGTCTAAAACCATCTCAGGTTATCACAACTAGGTATAGGGGAGTGCTATTGGCAGCTAGTGGAAAGAGGCTAGGGAATGCACTAATCACAAACAATGCAAAATGTCAATAATGTTGAGGCTGAGAGATTCTCTCTTAGACTTTACAAATATGTTGTACTATGTTGAAACTAATCATATTTAATAAAAATACATATTACACAATATATTATGAAACAAATTTACTGGTTTATTTAAAATACTATAGAAGTAAAAAAAAATCCAAAGTGACATTTTTCTGGCCCTCTGATTTCAGGAAGATATGTAAGAGAAATTTTTATATGAGTATTGTTCCATATAAGTTTGCATCTTTAATTGTAGAGGACATCAAACAAGAAAATTTCTGCCAGTAGCAAACGTACCATAGAGCCCCAAAAGATACCACAACAAGCCATTATGTACCTCCCCCCATCACAAACATAAATGTATAAATTATTTTGATGCCTGTCCTTCCTCTGTTAGAATTTAAGATCCAGAAGGACAGGCACCACAGATACTCTGTTCACCACTGAATTTTTTAGCATTTAACATAGTTTCTTGCACTATCGGGAACTTGCAAATATTTATTGATAAATGAATAAAAGTCAACCTGCAAGCTCTGCATTGGGAAAAAATTTCAAAAAATACATCAAATGCAGCCTAGGAAAAACTGATGAGTGATGAGAAATTTGTTTATGGACACTGAAACATCCCTTTAATTTGGGGTTTCAGAAAGCTTTTGAATAACAGATGTTCACCACATTTGCTCACTCATCCACTTTTTCAGGTAACCAGCATTTTCTGAGCCCCTGCTATATGCTAAGTGTCCTCATGAACACTAGAAATGGGTTGTCACATGAAATAACCTACATTTGATCAGTTGACAACTGGCTGGGATTGGTATATTGCTGAAGGTAAACTTCCCTTTGTGAAAATTAGAAAGTACCATGCCATTATGCTCTTTTTGCTGAAATTAGTGAGCTGTTTCTCCTGAGTTTTCCCCAGAAAGTAAGAGTATGGTATTTCTGAAATATCGTAAGTACTTTTTTTCTACTTGAATATAAGTGGAGACACACAGAAGGTGGAGCAGTTAGAACATCCATTTAGTCTCCATGGAGGACGACATTAACCAAGGAACTCTTCACTGGTAGCTTGAAAGAATTTCATTCTGTGTATATAAATCTAAACAATGCACCTCAAGGGAAGTTCATACCGACTGTAGATAAAATCCAATTATGTGTCATGCTGCAAGTTAATCCCCAACAATCTGAGCTCTTGCAGTACACTAAGATGTTTCAGTAGGACTTTTCTTGCATTAAAGACAGTGAAAAAAATAAACAATTATAGTTAATTGTGCCACGTCTATATACAAATGATCAAAAACTAAGACTGCTTGTGAGAGCTCTCTGCTTCAGATGGAAAACAGCAGAAACCCTCTTATTGGGTAACAACAAAAAAAGGATATGCTACGATAATCAAAATCTATTTGAAGTAAATATACTTCAGTATCCCAAACATGCCAAAGTAATCAAATTACAACTAAAATCATTTCTGTGACTTTTACAGTGGTCTAGGAAAATACTTTTATTTTACTTTTTAGAAATCCTAGTGAAAGAAATTTTTAAAATTCATCTGATATTATTAAATACTTTGGAAAGCTGGGATTATTATTTATTATTTCATTTGGAGAAAGCTATTAATGCTAATGATGTATGTTGAGGCTAAATAAATCATTCTGTGACAGCAAAAGTGCAATTTCCTATAGTGGAAGATTTACAATTTGATCACAATTTCTATTTTTGACATGAAGAGACTTTTCTTTATTTCTGGACTTTTAGAAACTGTGACCCTGTGATCTTTCAACCTTGGGGAACACTTAAAATGAAAACACAAAAGTGGTTTCTTATTGAACCTAGTCAAATCATCCAAGTGTCCTGATGGGTCTCCCAAGATCCTTGAAATGGATTTGTCAGTGGTAGAATCTATTACCAGAAGTCACTCTGGATCCCCAGTGAAATGAGGCTATTGTTGCTCAAATACATTTATTTCCCAATAGAAAATTTAACATGTATCTTTAGTAGTAACACAGCACATATAAGCCTTTGTTTAATGTTTTTGTGTGAACATTACATGTCAATTTATCTTCGAAAATATTACACTAAGATCTGTATCTAGAACTGTTTATATATTTCTTCCAAAATAGAAAGTTAAAATTCCAGGAAATGAAATATAATTACAAAGGGAATGTTACAATTTTAAGACGGGAAATGAAACCACTATTGGGAATTATGGACTCTTTATTGAAGAAATGTAAAGTGCTTCATCTTGGCCACCATGCCTTTTGCTGGTCTCACTGCTGAGCCAGGCATTCTGTGAGCCAGGAGCCAGCATAGTCACCTGTGCAGCACCCTTCATGCTCTTGTGCAGGGAGGCCTGCCAGCAGCCCTCTGGGCTTCATCTCAGAGCTATTAGAAAGCAATCAGGCAAATCATTAGACCTCAGTCAAGAGCCAAGTTGGGACTTCAGATGCTTGTCAAATACTGATTCCTCTGGGATAGAACTGCTCCCTGAATCATCAGGCCACCTCCAGACTTCAGGCATAACCCTTAAAGAGCTAGTCCTCTAGCAGGCAGGCTTTTGAAAATGCCTTACGTAACTGTTGTCAGATGAGGTATTTTAAAATTAAGCCATTTTAGAGGGAAAATGACAGACTCTGCCTCTATTAAACGTTTGGAGAAATGTCCTTATTCAGGACTGAATATATCGCCTCCAGTTTACAGGACCAGCCCATTAACTGCTAGGAAGGAGGCAAGCTGGCCATGGTGCTTCCACCACATCCATTTATATAATAATAACAATAATAACAACAATAGTAATGATGACTGTATCTTATGTACAGCTTGCTATATGAGAGTCATTGTACTCTGAGGCTATGATACATCAACTCATTTATTCTTCTCAGGTCTGTGAAGCAATATGATTGTTCCTAATCAACTATATGTGACCTTGAAGAGGTTGAATCATCTTCAAAAGATTTTACATGGCACAATATGTTAGCTGATATTCACATTCAAGTGTGAATTACATCTAACATTCTATCCGTGAGTACAGCATTTTATTGTACTTCCTTTGCAGTTCTCATCCTTGAGAGCTTCTCTTATCCTTCCTCAGAATTTCTTATGCACAGAGATCCACCAGGATTCTCCCCCTCCTCATCCTTCCCTGCACACCCAACATCATTTCCCCCCAGAGCAGAAATGTCATGTCTTTAGGCCAGTTACACCTTGGACATTTCTGACTGTTTTGTATTCTAGAAGATCATGTGTGAGCTCCTGTGCCTCACTTGTGAACAAACCAAGGAGATGTCTCCTTGAAATCCTTTATAGTTAACAAATTCATCACCCTTCTAAACTTTCTTTAGAACTCAGAAGACTATAAACACAAATTATGAAAACTCTGTCATCAAGCTGCTTCCAGTTCCTACACCTTTATGTGATGGATCTTCCCTGCCATCTGTGTAATCATGTTTGACACTTGGTGATGAATCTTTCAGCACTCTCTACCACTCTTTACTCAATTTCAACTATGGAATCACACCCTATCATTTGTAATTTACGTTAGACTTTATTTCTTTTCTGGGGTTTTGTGATTGGTAGCATTTTCTAGCTCGATGTTTATAATAAATAGGAAAGCTGTGATTCAAGATGTGTGAGAATGATATTTTTTGACCTTCTTGATTTCATTTTCTTTGGAGCATACAAATCGCATAGGAATGATATTTCAAGATGCAAGACATTTATTCATGTCAGAGTAAGTTAACTAAATTGTATGCAATGCATTGGGTCATGCTGGAGACAAAACAGCTGCTGCCACCCGCCCACATATTCATGGCCTTTCCTATATCAAATCATTTCTTTTCCATTTAGACCAAGATGTGAAGGAAACAAGACGGAAAATAAAATGTTGCTTTACATGCTTTAGACAACATTGGAAATCTATTTTCTAATTTTCGTGTTATTATTATGCATGTTATCTTGTGACATTTTAGAGATTCCTTTAAATAATAATAACAGGACTTATGAACACTACTATATTCTTGGATGGACTTAAGCACTTCACATATATTACCTGGTTTAAGTTTTGAAATAAACCCTTGAAATGTTTACTTTCATCAGTGAAACACAAAAGAGATTAAATCCCTTGCCCAAGGTTACACAGCTAGTAATTATTAGAGACAACTCAAATACTTCAGGAATCCAAATTTAAAGCCTCAGCTTGTAACCTATGCCATTTAGATATTATAAGAGTGATTTGAAATTATCTTGATCTAGTACAAAATAGAAGCGTTTGACAAGACCGAAATATTTATAAAATTATTAAACCATTTACTTACTTATTTTTAACTTCTCTGTCTCCCTACTGGAATAAAAGGAACAATAGATCATGGATATGTCCATCTTACACTGTCTTCTATTCCCAGTACTTAAAATAGTGCCATACACATAGCGGGGGCTTGATTAATATTTGTGGACTGAATGAATGACCAAATGAAAGAGACATATTTCAAATTCAGGTAGGTGTCTATGAGGCTGATCATCCTCAGTCAATTTCAGTAACAGGCTCTGTTGAAATCAAAGATCCAGAACAGACAAGACAACTTTCATCAAGGGTGAAATGTTTATATTTCCTTTTTGCATGCAAAAAACTTGAAATACTTTAGAAAATTAGGAGACATCTCCCTGCTCATTCTATAAATGTTGATTCATATTCATCTGATGTTGGATGTGGAAGAATTTCATAGCAAACCGATATAAATTTATCTGAAAAAATTTTCAGGAGCTCCTTTTTATCCTTGAAATTAAATATATATATATATGAGAATCTTTTTTAAGTTTGCCTGAAAATATTTCTTAGTTTTTAAAGCCAGTTTCTTTATTCAATTTTGCAAAGTATTCTTTAAATATATTTGATTATACTTCTTTTTCTTTCATAACTTATACTACGTTAAAAGTTTTTACATTATAAATATTGATTCTCTTTTCTACTTTACTAACATCTGAATTTCTGCTAGAGTAATTTTTTGTATTGCTGCTTTGTTCTTTTTCTTTCTTCTAAATGTCTGATAAGCCATTTAATTCTAAAATATTAAAAACAAATTTCAAATAAGACAAATAATTCAACCATACTTACGTAAAAACCAAAAGCATCAAAACAATAAGGAAAATACATTAGCAATATAGACTAAAATGACATAAAAATAGTAAAAACTACATGAGTACAATGATAAAGTACATCAATTATTATAAAGTAAGCTTGGGAAAAATGCAATATATTTTTTTTAGAATTAAAATAGCAAAAACCCCTGAGTTTCTTTTTCTATATAAAAATCATCATTAACATTTTGAAGTATTTTATCATCTGTCTCTCACTCTCTCTCTCTCTTCACACCATATATAATTTTGAACCTGCAATAGAGATAAATCTGGTTCTCGTATTAATTGACATTATGAAATGAGGTATTCTTCAAAATCTCTAAAAATTATTTGAGAGCTGAATCTTAGTGGTGTTTCCTATGCTAATGTGTGAATGTATCATTTTGCGTAGCCTGGCTTCTCTTGTTAGATATTTATGTAGCTTTACAGTGTACTATTGTAAATGATGATACATATCCTTGATGTAATTTTGACATAGAGTTTTCCTCAGGATAAATTTTGATAAGTTATATTGCCAAGTCAATAAGTATACACGTATTTTATGCTTTTGATTCATGTAGCTAAATTTTCTCAAAGGAAGTCATGACAACAATTTCAAAGCCTTGTAAATGACTAAATCACAGTACTCCAAATTATGCTGTGTTCTTCTGTCTATAATGGTCTCCAATACTGCTGCGATCTGAATGTTTGTGTCCACCCAGCCCTCATATGTTGAAATCCGAATCCCTAAGGTGACTGTAGTAAGAGCTAAGGCCTTTGGAAGTTATGATTGAGATCAGTGCCCTTATAAGAGGCCCTTGTGGGCAGGCTAGTCCCTTTGCCATGTGAGGACAAAGTGAGAAGACATCCATATATGAAAGAAGTGGGCTGTCACCAGAACCATGCTGATCGTGGACATTCTAGACTCTAGGATAGCAAGAAATAAAATTCTGTTGTTTTTAAGCTACCCAGCTTAGTATATGTTGTTATACAACACAGGTAGACTGAGGCAAATACTTAGGTCTCGTTAGAAATAAGCTGACCCTACTCAGCCAGAGTCTATGCGGGGCAGCTTCCATTAACTTGTGCTGTTCAGCATAAGTTAAAACATACTGAACATAGTCATCCTATCTTCCATCCATCACATGCTCATGCCTAGCTATTCTTCTCTGAAATGGTAGGTGTTTGTAAGAGATCTTGCCAGTGTCTTCTGCACTTAATTTTATTTCCAATAAAAGCCGCAGATATGCCTTGCTTGTTTTGTCCTTGGTTAAGAAATCAAAAAACCTCTAGGGAACAAGCTGGAGAGAAGAAGAGAGTCCAAGTGATGGGCTGCTTGTGAGTCTGTTCACACACTTTGCCTTTACTCCTTAACTTCTTCTTTCTCATTACTCCTATTCCGAAAACAATCTACATAAAATATGAAAGTCAACCAAGAACCTGTTTGTTTGCCAAAAATTTAGTGCTTTTCAAAAAATACCTTACTTATTATCAAACCAACAAACAAACCATACGAAATCAAAATTAATATTTCACAACCACGTTTACCATACACCTTATTTGTGAAGCTTCTCGTAATTATTGTTTAATGATGCATTTGATTTCTCCTGATCCTGTGACATCTATAATTATTTCCAGACCCACTATCAGAGTACTGGTATAGCAGTCTCTTCAGTATAGTTTCATATGAAAATGAATAACTTTATTACATCACCAGAAATATTTCAGTAATAGATTATTTATTTATTTATTTATGGATTTTGTTTGATTTTCTTTCAAAGACATCACCTTCTTCCCATTATCATTACTCAAGAACCTAAATATCTATTTAATATGCAAAAGTTATTGCTATTACAAGTGTATTTGTTACTATCCTATAACAAAAATCTCCAAGAGTGTAGCGATGCCGTATATACACAAAAGTCCAGGTGAGAAGCAATTAACCCTTGAGGTAATATTGGAAATGGAGGGGAAAATGAATTTGAGATGCAAGATCCAACATGGTTTAACACATAAACAGGCATATGAAAATAGGAGGAATGAGCCAAGAAAACATCAATGTTAACAGAATTAGAAAAGTGAGAAGAAAGGGATGGTTATGCAAGTCATGTAATGACTCTGTTGCAGACATGATGAGTTAAGGAAACTGCAGAATATATAGTTATAAATTTAAACAGAAAATAGAAAATATGACACTGATCAGAAAAGCTATAAAAGCTATAAAGATGAAGATTTAATGATAAGCTTATGAATTAATAACAAAACAGATTTTTTGTGGGTACATAGGAGATAATATATCCAACTGGTAATACCAATGCTATAGTGGGCTGTGGAAGGAGTGGGTGGAGAAGATTTAGTTAGGCAGTGGAGAAAGCAACAGAAGTTGTTATTATTTACATTAGGAAAATCATGAAAACTGAAAATAATGAATATTTAGTTTGACAATGTGCAGAGCATCCTTAACAGAATTAAATGAGGTATATGAGGAGTTGCATAGAAAGTAAACTAGTGTGCTAAAATTAATTTCTATTATAAATAGTAGATTGATAGATGTTAGTAAAAATAAAATAAACAAAACCAAATTTAAGATGGCAAAGAAAATGACAAACTGAGAAAATGCTTTGGGTAAAGAAGGAGTGGTGTTTCCTATTTTGTTTTGTTTTAAATAGAGAAAATTGGATATGTCTGAAAAAAGCAGTTAATGAGAATATTAGTGAGATAAAATTATTCTAAAAGAAAATGATTAACAGAATCATAGAGGAGGCAAGAATCACTGAGTTTTCTCATCACAGGATAAACATAGTCTATACCAATTTAGCAAGTTGATAGAGTTTGCATCTGTGTCTCCACCCAAATCTCATGTTCAATTGTAATCCCCTGTATTGGAGGTGGGGCCTGGTGGGAGGTGATTGGATCATGGGAGTGGATCCTTCATAAATGGTTTAGTGCCATCCCTTTGGTGGTGTTCTCATGATAGAGTTCTCACAATATCTGATTGTTTAAAGTGTGAGGCATCCCCCACCTCCTTATCTTCCTCCTGCTCTGGCAATGTAAGATGTACCCGCTTCCCTCTTCGCCTTCCACATTGATTGTAGGCTTCCTGAGGCCTCTTCACAGCTGAAGCAGATGCTGCCACGTTTCCTGTACAACCTACAGAATTACCAGCCAATTAAACATCTTCTCTTTATAAATTACACACTGTCAGCTATTTCTTAGTAGAAGGGCAAGAGTGGAAACTACTGAAAATTTGTACCAAGGAGTAGGGTATTGCTAGAAAGATACCTGAAAATGTGGATGAAGCTTTGGAACTGGGAACAGGCAGATATTGGAAGAATGTGGAGGGCTCATAAGAAAACAGGAAAACGAGGGAAAATTTGGAACTTCCTAGAGACTTGTTGAATGGTTATGACCAAATGCCAATAGTAGAAGACTAAGCTGAGGAGGTCTCAGATGGAGATGGGGAACTAATTGGGAATTGGAATAAAGGTCACTTTTGCTATGCATTAGCAAAGAGGTTGGAGGTATTGTGCCTCTGCCCTAGGAATCTGTGGAAGTTTCAACTTCAGAATGATAATTTAGGGTATCTGGTAGAAGAATTTTCTAAGGACAAAGCTTTCAAGATTTGACTTGGCTACTTCTAACAATCTGCGCTCATACTCATGAGCAAAAAAATGATATAAAAGTGTAGCTTATATTTAAAAGGGAAGTAGAACATAAAGTTTGAAAAATTTGCAGCCTGGCTATGTGATAGAAAAGAAAAGACAATATTCAGGGTAGGAATTCAGGCAGGCTGCAGATATGTGCATATGTGAAAAGGAGCCAACTACCTCAAAGGCATTTCAGAGACTTTTATGGCAGCCTCTCCCATCACAGGCATGGAGGGATAGGAGGAAAGAATGGTTTTATGGGAGGAGCCCAGAGCCCTGCTGGCCTGCACAGCCTTGGGGAACTTTGCCTCACATCCCTGCTGCTCCAGCTCCAGTCATGGCTCAAAGAGGCCTCAGTAGGGTCACTGCTTCAGAAACTGCAAACTGTAAGCTTTGACAGTTTCCATATGGTGTTAAGCCTGTGGGTTCATAGTGTGAAATAGTTGAGACTTGGGAGCCTCTACCTAGATTTCAGAGGATATACGGAAACGATTCAATGTTCCAGAAGAAGCCTGCTACAGGAAAGGAGCCCTCTTGGAAAACCTCTACTAGCACAGTGCTGAAGGAAAATACGGGCTGGAGCCTGCACACAGAGTTCCCCCTGGGGTACCACCTAGTGGCGCCATAAGAAGAGGGCCACTGTTCCCCAAACCCTGGAATGGTAGAGCTACTGGCAGTCACACCCTGCAAGTGGAAGGCCACAGGCATTCAATACCAGCCCATGAGAGTAGCCATGGGTACTGACCCCTACAAAGCCACAGGGGAAGAGCTGTCCAAGACCTTGGAAGCCCCACTTCTTGCACCAGTGTGCCATGGATATGAAGAATTAAATCAAAGGAGATTATTTTGAAGCGCTAAGATTTAACGCCCACCCTACTGGGTTTTTGATGTGCATAGGGCCTGAATCCCCCTTCTTTTGGCCAGTTTCTCCTTTTTGGAATTGAAGTATTTACTAAATGCCTGTACTCCCATTGTATCCTGGTGGGAACTAACTTGTTTTTTGATTTTACAGGCTCGTAGGTGGAAGGGACTAGCCTTGTCTCAGATGACAACTTGGACTTCGGACTTTTTAGTTAATGCTAGAGTGAGTTAAGACTTTGGGAACTGTTGAGAAGGGATGATTGCATTTTGCAGTGTGAGTACATGAGATTTTAGAGGGGCCAGGGAAAGAATGATATGATTTGGGTCTGTGTCCCTAGTCAAATCTTATGTTAAATTGTAATACTCAGTGTTGAAGTTAGAGCCTGGGGGTGGGATGATTGAATCATGAGGGTGAATCCTTCATGAATGTTTAAGCACCATCCCTTTGGTGCTGTTCTTGTGATAGAGTTCCCATTAGGTCTGGTTATTTGAAAGTGTGTGGCACTACCCTTTCTCTCTCTTCCTCCTATTCTGGCCTTGCAATGTGCCTACTTCCCCCTTCATCCTCTGCCATGATTGTAGACTTCCTGTGGCCTCCCCAGAAGCTGGGCAGATAGTGCCATGCTTCCTGTACAGCCTAAAGAATCATGAGCCAATTAAACCTATTTTCTTTGTAAATTGCTTACTCTCAGGTATTTCTTTATAGTAGTGCAAGAAAGGACTAACACAGCAAGGGCACAAGGTCAAGGCCTGGTAAAAGGAGGGAAAATTGCTGCCACTACTGTGAAGACTAGATGAAGGAAAGATGGCCATGTTAAGTTTAATGGTTACAATAAAAGTTACATGACTTTTGAAGTTACTGATGCATGTGCAAGACAATGTTATTATGTTGGTAGCCCTTTAAAATAGCTATTTTAATTTTTTTCTTAATTAGTTTTCAAAAACGTGAGACAACATATTATAATGTGTCTCTGTGTAGACCTCTTTATGTCCAAGCTAACTGGAAACCTTTGGGCTTCTTAAATTTGGATGTCTGTTTTCTTCCCAAGATTTAGGATGTGTTCTGTCATTATTTCTTTATTTTTTCATTTTTTTCCTTTTTTATTTCAATAGGCTTTTTAAGAACAGGTGGTGTTTGTTATATGAATAAGTTATTTAGTGGTGATTTCTGAGATATCAGTGTATCTATCACCCAAGCAGTATACACTATACTCAATATGTCATCTTCAAATAAGTATTCTTTGTTTGTTTGTTTGTTTGTTTTTTGAGATGGAGTCTCGCTCTGTCACCCAAGCTGGAGTGCAGTGGTGTGCAAACTCTCCGCTCAGTGCAAACTCTGCCCCCCGGGTTCATGCAATTCTCTTGCCTCAGCCTCCCGAGGAGCTAGGACTACAGGAGCCCACCATCACTCCCAGCTAATTTTTTTGTATTTTTAGTAGAGACGGAGTTTCACAGTGTTCGCCAGGATGGTCTCGATCTCCTGACCTTGTGATCCGCCCGCCTCAGCCTCACAAAGTACTGGGATTACAGGCGTGAGCCACCGCGCCTGGCCTTAAATAAACATTCTTTACCTTTCACTCTCTTTCTCCTTCTTCTGTAAGTCCCACAATGTGTAGATCAGCTTGATTAATGGTGTCCTATAAATCTCATGGGTGTTCTTTCCTTTTTTATTTATTTTTTTATTTTTTATCCTCTAGATAATTTGAAATAATTTGTGTTTAGGTTCACTGATTTTATCTTGATCGGGTATGATGTAACTCTATTGCATTTTTTATTTTAGTCATTGTATTCTTTAGCTTCAGAATTTTTTATGATGTCTATTTCTTTGTTGAACTTCTTCTCTTATTCATTTATTGTTTTCCTGATTTCATTGATTTGTCTATTTGTGTTTTGTTGTATCTTATGAGCATTTTAGAAATAATTCTATTGAATTATTTATTAGGCAATTTACATATTTCTATTCATTTGAGATCAGTTACTGGAAGTTTATTTTGGCCTTTTGATTGCACCATGTTTCTCTGTTATTTTGTGTTTCTTGTAACCTTGTATTACTCTCTACACATTTGAAGAAGCAATCACCTTTCCAAACTTTAGTCTGGCTTTGGTAGGAAAAGACCCTTATTGATGAGCATGTGTGAGGGCAACAGCTGTTTGGTGTGTATAGTGGAGCTGAGTCTGCTAATGTGCAGGGATCCTGGTTCCAGGATGCATGATGGTGCCTGATCCAGATGACGTAAGTGTGAAAAATTCCTTTTCCAAGGAGGTATATTGATATTGAATCTGGTGGATGCATGGTAGCTCTGGCTCCAGGGAGGTGCTGCAGCATGGGCTCTGAGCAACTCCAGCAGCTGGAGTTTGTTTTGGCAAAGACTGGAGGCATCCTTGGTGGCAAAGTTTGTGTGGGTTTGTGGTGGCGGCAAAGCCTGATGTAGTTCCTGTTAGCAAATGCTGCTACTGTCTTCCTACTCTCCTTTTCCCCTCACAGGAAATTTGTGGCTTAGGGGATTCTTTCTGGCGCTGAGGTTTGCCAGCCTGGGGAATGCAGCCATGCAGATAAAATGCTTCTCACCCTTTTCCATACAGCCATTTTTGTTTTATTGTGCTTCACTGAGCTGCTACACCATCTTAATTATACTTTGGAGCTCCCTGAGAGCTATTTTTAATCCATGGATAATTGCTAAATATTTTTGTCTGTGTGCATGGTAGGAATTTGGGACCTGCTATTTTGCCATGTTGCTGATATCGCTCCCTAAACTCTCCAACTTAATATTTTTATTCCCACTTGATCCAACACTCTCAAGATACAATCTCAAAACTACTTCCCCTGCCACTGCCAATACTTATTAGATATGTCCTGAAGCTTCTGCATAATATAGGCCCCTTGCTTTTTGGCAAACCTGGAACATCCATTCCATGGTCTGACTTCACACTAGACATTATTCTGCATGTTGGATGGAAATGTGTAGACCTCAGGAAAGTGAGCTGTAACAAGGCTGGTTCTGTCTACTTCTAAGTCAAGGAAACTGCACTAGCCATTGAGAGGGAGGAGCAGATGGAGCCCTCAAGCCCAGAGAGTTCAGCAAAATCTGAAGATTCAGCAGTTCTCAAGTGTGTCATTACAGATATTCTATCACAAGTCTCAGTGTTCCACTGCCTCCCAATCACGGTCCTGACAGTAGTATAGCAGACCATCTGGTTCTGAGAATGCTGATTTCTCTAGAGCATCACAAACATTAAATTACCTCCTGGATTTCTTCTTTATTTTCTTCTGAATGTTGCAGAAAGTTTTTTTATATCCTCTTAAAAACTCACTGGCTTTCACATTTATTTTTTAGTTCGTGATTAATCAGCCTCAGCTTTTCATAGTTGTTTCTTCCTGTATTTCCGTAGCCCCAAAGAAATACCAATTTAATAGTCCTTATAATCACTATAACCCAGAACCTTTGAAATGCATGAGATATGAGTGCATTTCCCTCCAACTTCATTCCATATGAATTCACCACAGTGAACTTCTGCAACATGCCAAGGGCTATCTGCTCCCACCAGTAATGGGGCTGTCACTGTGAATTATCTGGTTTGTGATACAGCTCCAATATTCCATGTAAGTATTTGTTTCCTAAAACCACTTTTATACTATAAAGTTGAATTGCCACAGACACCAATAGAGAGATTTGAGTGTAGATGTTTATTGGAATTTTGAAAAACATATCGAAAAGTAAATAAAGAGAACTGGCTTTGTTAGAAGTGGAAGTTGCGCTTTGATGTAGTTGCAACAGAAGCCTCAGTCAACTGCATGTAGGATTTGAAGAGTGTGATAAGCCTTATTATTTGTCCTCTTGAGACAAGGGAACAGGGACCTTTTATTCCCACAGATACCAGTTATTACAGTTCAGCTGCCTCCAGCAAGGGTGTCACAACTTTGGCTGAGGCAGCTACCTTTGATCAGATAAATTTTGGGGAAGGAACTCAGCTGCAAGCCATTGGTAGCCAATACTCCCAGAAGAACTAAATATTTCAGTCCTGTTCTGATAATACAGCACAGTATCTGTTAATTAACTACCTGAACCCTAACAAATTCAAAGTGCATTTCTACTCCATGCTTTTCTTAAAATTATTATAAATCCATGCTACATGAAAGTTTGTATTTGTGTTGCCACCACCAAAAAAAATTTTACCTTTAACTTGTGACTGAATTTACAGAAACATTCAGTATAATGTCAGATATTTTGTATTTTATAGAGTGAACTTCTATTCTATGAATTTGGTGAAAAATGGAACCCATTACTATTGGAACTCTCTTTACCGATTTTCTATTTGAAACATCAATTGGAACTAGTGTAAAACAGGTAGCACTGATTGTTTTTGGAGTTTTTATTTGCTAATAGTGCCTTTGCATTAAAATACTCACCTGTATTTTAGTTAAACATTAAAATGAGTAAAATTATTTTGGGAAAATATTTTCTCTAAATAAAATATCATTCTTCATAGTGCTGTGTAAAGGCCCTCTCTGCAAATGCTGAGCTTAATTCATTATCATTACATCCAAAATAATTTCTGATATTCAGTAGATACTAATGATTCTTGTACAGATTTCTTTTCTAACTGATTGTATATATCAACAATCTTTGTGCAAATACTACTTTTATTGAAAAATTTCTGTAGAAAATTAAAGTGTGGAACTCAACTTTCAATTAAATGTTAACTTTCTTTTTATTTGATTTATTGTCACTGAAATAGTTGATTGCAAAATAAAAGAACATCATCAAATAAGAAAATGAGAAGTTACAAATTTATACAATACAATAAATGCCAAAATCCCTGTAGCAAGAGCTTCCAGTCTACTCTATAGGTATGATGACCTCTATATCAAATACTTATATACACCTAACCTGTAATTCCCATAGATTCCCTGGTAGTTTCAGGCATCTTGCGAGCCTTGATAGGTCACATTGAAGCTGACTGGTATTCCAAGTAGACTCTAGGACAACAGCATCTTATACTACTGCCACAGCCACTCCTAACCATAAGAGCGAGCTATCCTCTCCCCTCACTGCTCATGCTGGGCCCACTTTTATTAGTCATGTGTCTTGCTTGCTAGTCATTAGTTACATAGCATTGGTAAAGATTGGCAAAGAAATACAGGATATCACTGATTTCCTTTACAATTTGGACAGGTATCAATTGTGAGAACCCTGTTCAATACACTTGAGTCACACATGCCATTAGATGACACCGTGTTGTAAGCTAAAAGTTCAAAATAGAGATCCAAAATCTAATCCAGTTATTTCAATGTAAATAACATTTCATCAAAAATTTAAATATCTGGAACACATCCCAAATGAGGTGGAAAGCTGGGAAATTAGGCATTTATTAGGATTGTTTTAAGAGCTGAATAAGTTTGAGAAGAATCAGGAAAAGCCCATATCTGCCATTCTTTTGTGGAGAAACAGATAAGTAGACTAGTTGGACTTTCCTAACCAGATGTGGCCATCAAACAGATTATACAGAAAAAGCAGAGAATGAAAGCAATCCAAGACTGACAAAGGTATGATGAGAACCGTGGAGAACTCCAGGGTCAAGAAAAGCAAAATTGGTAGAGACTCCATTGCTGACATAGCTCTTTCTGAAGTGCTCACAGAATGGGAATTTAAATGAAGTAGCCAAAAACCACTGGACTGAGAGAATTAGAATATCCTCCAAATATGTGCAAGAGCTGTCCTCCTCTGAAATAATTACAGAGGGTTTAAATGTTAAGTGAGACAAGGATCCATTTTTTTCTGAGACACCAGTCTGACTCAGTGAGATTCACACATATTGTGACCCAGGTCCTTACTGAATATTCCATGCACGTATCTCACATAATCCTTAAAAAGCTTAGCCTATGATGATGCCTTTTCACTGATGTTGTATTTTGCTTCCTTAGTAACTTCTAAATGCTGCCACATTCCTGCTATTTTACCTTCTGCACACTAAGGGTGATTTGATGAGAGCGCATAACCAATTGCATTGAAACTGGTAAAAGGGAAAGCCTGGAGTTGGAAGCTATGACTTCCTCCTTATCCATATTGAGCACATGAAAGCGCTGTCTGCAGTGAATCCTGTGCTCCAGTTGTGTATAAAGAGCTTTCACTTTCCACACACAGGGCCACAGACATTTCGGGTCCTTCTTACTTTGGTAAGCCCTGCATTGTCATTCTAAATTTCAGAACGTCAGAAATGTGTGTCCAACCCGCACTCAGGCAGAGCCATTACAGACCAAATAGTTGAACCTTGTCTGTCTATACAGGTGATCTGGTCAGGATAACAGGTCTAGATGCTGCTCCACAGTGAGCAAAAGTTTACTATAAAAGCGGAGGGTCTCTGGGTGTTTTGGATACCCCACTGTCTTTCACATTGAGAGAAAAAAATACTTTCATCATGTTTTCAAGTTATAAGTTAAGTTAGGGTCTTATTTTCAGTAGTACTTTACTGTGGGCTACAGGGTAAAACCAGACAGTTAAACGTATTTTCACACTGTTGTAAACCATCTGTTCTGATTCTTATCCTTCCAACCTGCAAAGATATGTATTAAGTCTAAATATTTGGGGCAGAGAGTCAGAGCTGGGAAAATTTGTAACTAATGACTTATTTCTGCTCTGTTTATAATACCATTTGCTGCCTTTGACTATTGGTTAAATAGTTTTAGTTCTCTTTGTATTTTACTGTGCAGAATTATATATCATTATTTGTTTACATTCATGATATCTTCTTGTTCAAAGGCAACTCCTATGTTGGTAAATTTGGAATAAACTGGCAACTTTAGTTTGTAATAGGGCCTGATATTTAGGTAACATGACTAAAGTAGATAAATGTTTAGATGATTTTGTTGAGGCAGGTAATGTCTCTAGCAATGAAAGAAGTGAGTGTATTTACAGATCTATCTATCTGTCTGTCTATCTATCTATCAAATTTATAATCATCTATCAATTAGGAAGAAGGAGAAGGAAGAAGAGAATGAGGAAGAAAAGAAGGAGGAGGAGGAGAAGAGGTTAAACAAGCAAATGAAAGAAATCCTCATAATATTTGAAGTAACAGAACTTTGAGTATCAAAACAGTATGTTACAGAAACAACGGGACATGAAACAGTAATATTCTGAGTTAGGTGAAGAAGAATTAAATTAAAAAAAAATAGGCCAGGCACAGTGGCTCACACCTGTAATCCCAGCACTTTGGGAGGCCAAGGCGGGCGGATTACCTGAGATCAGGAGTTCGAGACCAGCCTGGCCAACATGGTGAAATCCATCTCTACTAAAAATACAAAAAAATTACTTGGATGTGGTGACACATGCCTGTAATCCCAGCTACTCTGGAGGCTGTTGTGGGAAGTCAGGGACCCCAAACAGAGGGACCAGCTGAAGTTGCAGCAGAAGAAAATAAATTGTTAAGATTTCATGGACATTTATTAGTTCCCCAAATTAATGCTTTCATAATTTCTTACACCTGTCTTTACTGCAATCTCTGAACATAAATTGTGAAGATTTCATGGACACTTATCACTTCACCAGTCAATACCTGTGTGATTTCTTATGGCTGTCTTTAATCTCTTAATCCCATCATCTTCATAAGCTGAGGAGGATGTATGTCACCTCAGGACCCTATGATGATTGTGTTAACTGCACAAATTGTTTGTAGAGCATGTGTGTTTGAACAATATGAAATGTGGGCACCTTGAAAAAAGAACAGGATAACAGCAATGTTCAGGGAACAAGGGAGATAGCCTTGAATTCTGACTGCCGGTGAGCCAGTGGAACAGAGCCATATTTTTCTTCTTTCAGAAGCAAATAGGAGAAATATCGCTGAATTCTTTTTCTCAGCCAGGAACATCCCTGAGAAAGAGAATGCACCCCTGAGGGTAGGCCTGTGAATGGCCCCCTTGGAGGCAGCCGTCTTTTACGGTCGAAGCCGAAGGGATGAAATAAGCCCCCGTCTCCTGTAGCACTCCCAGGCTTATTAGGATGAGGAAATTCCCACCTAACAAATTTTGGTCAGACAGGTTGTCTGCTCTCAAACCCTGTCTCCTGACAAGATGTTATCAATGACAGTGCATGCCTGAAGCTTCATTAGCAATTTAGATTTCACCCCATCCTGTGATCCTGTGATCTTGCCCTGCCTCCATTTGCTTTGTGATATTTTACTACCTTGTGAAGCATGTGATCTCTGTGACCCACACCCTATTGTTACACTCCCTCCCCTTTTGAAAATCACTAATGAAAACTTGCTGGTTTTATGGCTCAGGGAGCATCATGGAAACCGCCAACATGTGATGTCTCCCTGGAACACCCAGCTTTAACATTTCTCTCTCTTGTACTCTTTCCCTTTTTTTTATCAGACCAGCCAACACTTAGGGAAATAGAAAAGAACCCACGTTAAATATCCGGGGTGGGGTTTCCCCTGATGGGAGGCTGAGGCAGGAGAATTGTTTGAGGCCAGGAGGTGGAGTTTGCAGTGAACCGAGATCCTGCCACTGCACTCCAGCCTGGCCAACAGAGCAAGGCTCTGTCTCAAAAATAGATAAAATAAAATAAATAAATACGTAGAGTTTTGCCAGGAGTCAAGTGTTGATTTTCATCTTCACATATTAAATGCAGTCACATGTTAAATATTGCAAGTTCAAGGTATGTAATTTATGAAAGTCAGTAACACTTGACATGTAAAATTCACTAGAAAACCTAACATTAGTTTATTCGTTTTTTCCTGTGGCTAATGGTCATCATTCATATTTCACTTATGGAATGATGGCATTAAAAATTTACGGATTTTAATTTTCCAGTTTTTCCCCAACACTCCCTGTTAGTAGCCCTGACTACTATAGTTCCTCGTAACTGTTATTAACATGCTTTCCACCAATGGTTCTCAAATGTCTTTTTCCACATGGATCAGTAAATTTATAACAAAAGAGGGTTTCCAATTTCTTATTGTATCAAGTAATAGTATTACAATAAAACATCACCATAATTTTCAAAAAGAATGTACTATTTTACCAAATTTAGAAAAGACATAAGCCTAGAATAACATTCTGAATAAATATAAAGAACAAATTTACAATATATATTAAAAGCAAGAAGAGAATATGTAAACTTGTTTGAAGTAGAAAAAGCAACATGTGCAATCTTAGTGTATATAAAACTTTTATGTCATATCTTAATTATACAGAATATATTTAGTAAATGTTAACTTTCTTCCATAACTTGTATTTTTATAAAGTAATGTTAAAATGTTATAAAATGTTGCAGTAGCATTGCTGTTAGTGAATCCTTTGTACCCTCACCAAACCCATTCCTCGTTTTTGTAATCATTTTACTGAAATTGGGTAAAAATTCTCCCCTTTCATTTACACACACACATACACACACACACATACACACAGTGCACACATTCATAAAAAATATTTAGTGATTTTCTTGAGTGCTAAAAATCTTCACATAAATGTAATATCTGGAAATCTGTCTGGGGGAAGGTTGACCAAAGTATTATTTTCTTCAGATTTATCATTATTGATAGATGGAAATTAGGTTCACATAATTTTCTTATAGCTTTACATTATATACCTTTTGACAGTTTACAGCTATATCCTCTTTTTAATAAGTATCTGGGGCTTTTACAATGTGCTTACAGTGTGCTGTGTTTATACTGTACTGAAATCTTAGATATGTGTCCTCATCACAAGTATGAATGTTTCCATATAGAGGGGAAATTCCTGGACGGTTGAGTATGTGCATTTTCAACCTCCTCGATAATGCAAAGTTTTCACCACAAGTAGATATGTCAATTTACATTCCCTAATATAGTGTGTGGGAGTTTTCACTTGCCACTATCTTCATAAACTTCTATCATTGCCAGATTTTATACTATTTTTTGTTCATATGATTTTTTGGTTTCATTTACATAATTAATTATGTTATTAAATTGATTACATTATGAAATTTAATAGTGATTATGAAATTTAATTAAGATATTGAAATTAATATTAAACTCTAAAAGGTCATTTAAAAGTAGAATTTGGAAACTTGTAAAGAGTTATAAATATTCCTCAATGTCAAATTTGGCTATAGTGCTATAATCCCTATAATTATTACTGGAAAATGATAGAAAAATACATGAGTCGCCAAGTTTCACAAAAGCAAAGTTTTAGTTTTTTCTCCAGAATTAGATTGTTTTTATAGAATGTTTTGTAGGAATCACCATTTTAATGTTCCCATAAATGAGTAAGGTATTTCAATTTGCTTTTTAAAAAATTCAATCCTGTATTTTTTTAATATAATCCTAGATTTTAAAAATATTTTAATATTAAAATAAAATTTAAATATTTTATTATTAAATTTTAATATTGAAATAAAATTTTAATTTTTGAAATATTTTTAATATTTTCAATATTTAATATTAATCCTATATTTTTTAACTCAATCCTTTAAAGTCTTATAACTGTTTTTCTATCTTCATGTATCTTTTAAGTTTTATTCCCAGCCATCTTATGTACCTTATTGATATATTAATGCAGTTTATTTAAAAAGCATTTTAATTAGAGTTGAGCCAATTTTTTTTTTTTGTGGAACAAGTAGTCCTAAATTTATCTTATTAGTTTCAATTGTTATTTGTAGATCTTAAGAAAAGGGATATTTATAAAGCCTTCAAATGACAATTTGTTTCTTCTTTTCTGGTCTCATGGACAGTTTTGTGGTAGAACGGGGGAAATTTTGTGGATATTCTGACTTATTTACTTGGCATTGCTTCTGACAGCCTCCTTTTTCTTTCTTTAAGCAGATTTCTTCCTTTTAAATTATATGTTTCACAGTTTTTTCAGTAACAGTTACTTGTCTATTGGAAGAAAAATGTCTGAGTAGTTGTTTACCTGAATATTATCTTTAATTTGTCCTACCTCACGAAAGAGAATTAGTGAGCAGATGATGGAGAATCCTCAGTAATTAGTCACTTTCTAAATGACTTGGTAGTATTCCTCCCTGCATTTATTTGACTGTTTGCTGGTGAAATGTATGCTTAATCTGCTTTTAATGCTGCTGTTTGTTTAACTGTTGAAGCCCATCCACCTTGTCTTTTTGTTCACATATAAGATTTTTTTTCTTTGTTTTCCTGTTCTTGTATCTTTTCTCTGAGAATTCCTTTTATTTATCCAGTTTAGGCATTTGGTGTATTTCCTCAACTTGATGATCATGCCATTCATCAAGTTTGAAAAAATTTACCCTGTTTTTCTCTTTGAATTTTGTCTCTCTCTACTTAATTTCCAGACCTCCCATTAAATATATGTCAGAGCTTCTCATTCTGTTCCCCATTTCTCTTGTATTTCCTTAATTTTTTTCATATCTTTATTTCTTTATGCTACCTTCTAATTTTTTTATTCTCATATTTATGGTTCACTTTACAGCCTCATTAACATTAACAGAATTATAACTTAACCCTATTGGTTTAGTTTATTTCCTTGTATTTCTATCTTGTATTAGTAGCTTCAGGGACACAACATGGGAATAGTAAAAATTCCTTTTGCATACCACACTCTTGTTATTGGAATATGGTTGGTTTGCTTTGTTTTGTTTTGTTTTTTAATTTAAATGTTGATGTAGTGAACTCATACAAACCTAAAATCTAAACATGAAGTAGGTCCATGAAAATATTCTCTTTGAACAAACCACAGCATGCATACCAGCAATGTGATCTCTTGCTTATCACTCCTCTGGTGTCACCTTACTCTTATTTTCTCCTCATACCTCTTAATTCCTTTGTTTCACTGTCTCTGAGGTTCTTTCTTTCTTTCTTTTTTTAACCAACTTTGTGATTTTTATTGATGGGCGACAACTTTATACTCCTAGATATCACTAAACTGTGTACAATTAGGGATGCAGCATTAGAGAAGAGCAGACAGGCCGGGCGCGGTGGCTCAAGCCTGTAATCCCAGCACTTTGGGAGGCCGAGACGGGCGGATCACGAGGTCAGGAGATCGGGACCATCCTGGCTAACATGGTGAAACCCCGTCTCTACTAAAAATACAAAAAACTAGCCGGGCGACGTGGCGGGCGCCTGTAGTCCCAGGTACTCGGGAGGCTGAGGCAGGAGAATGGCGTAAACCCGGGAGGCGGAGCTTGCAGTGAGCTGAGATCCGGCCACTGCACTCCAGCCTGGGCGGCAGAGCGAGACTCCGTCTCAAAAAAAAAAAAAAAAAAGAGAAGAGCAGACAGCAGAATTAAACAGAGCAGACTGAAGGAGAGATCTTCATTATTTGCCCATTTTTTGTTATGTGTACACAGAAGCATGAATGCGATTTGAAATCTTTTAATGACAATAAAGTTACAATCACCCATTTATGTAGACTAACATTTTAACTCCAAATATTTGATCTGTAATGTGTATGTAAGCAGTTTCTCTCCACATAATTATTAAATTTTTTCCTGTTAGGAACCAGCAACTTATTTTTTATGTTTATTTTTGTTTTGAAGTAAGAACTAGTTATTCTTTGATAACTGGATCATTTTTATCATTTAACAAAAACTAAAGGGTAGGGAAGAAAAATGTGATGGATTAAAAAATTTCTTTTTTAAGGAAAGAGAAAATTCATTTTCACAAATTTACAAGTGTTGCTGCTGATGCAGGATTTATTCTACTAAGCAGTGAGACTGGGGATCAAATCCACTTTCTTATCTCAGGAATCAGCATTATTTCAGAAATCTGGGTTTTTGTGGCTTTTCTAAAATCAAGGGACAGTCTGTTTCAACCAAATGATTTTGATTTGGAAGTTAGAAACTATGTTGGAATTGTACTTGGAAATTAGTACAGAACTGCTTTCTCCAGGGGTTAAAAATAAGAATTTTAAATGCCACAGAACCTATTGGCTCATTGCAGTGGTCTACCATCACGGCAACAGTGCGACGGGCGGCCAGTACACTACAGACGTCTTCCAGATCAGTCTGAATGGCTGGCAGCGCATTGATGACCAGACAGTCAAGGTGATCAACCAGTACCAGGTGGTGAAAACAACTGCTGAACGCAGTGAAAAAAATACAGGATTGAATTTTTTAAAAAGCAAATTGAAATACCTTACTCACTTATGGGAACATTAAAATGGTGATTCCTACAAAACATTCTATAAAAACAATCTAATTCTGGAGAAAAAACTATGTCAACAGAAACTATGTTGTGCACGAACCCCAAGGCATCTCCTTTTCATTCTAGCCCATTCTTGCAAAGGGAGAAAGAATTTCTCTCTAAAGAGCCACTGAAGAGAGGCAGCAAGTGAGTGTGAGGTGGTATCCTACCAAGCGGGCACTGGGCGCACACACAGCGCACAGAGGGTTTACACCAGGTCCACTCGGCGGTAACATAGGAGGTAGGCTGTGCGTTCAGCAGTTGTTTTCACCACCTGGTACTGGTTGATCACCTTGACTGCCCGGTCATCAATGCGCTGCCAGCCATTCAGACTGATCTGGAAGACGTCTGTAGTGTACTGGCCGCCGGTCGCACTGTTGCCGTGATGGTAGACCACTGCAACGAGCCAATAGGTTCTGTGGCATTTAAAATTCTTATTTTTAACCCCTGGAGAAAGCAGTTCTTTACTAATTTCCAAGTCCACAGGATATTCAATATTTTTGATAAGCTTCTGGCACCCACTAGTCTTCTCATAAATGAATCGTTTCAGGTGTAGCACAAGGAGAGGAGGGAGTTTTTCCAGAGTCACCCTTTGACTTATCTCAACCTCTTGTTTGGTTTTCGTGGTATAACCTTGGACAGATTCTCTTGCCACCAAGCTCTCCAGTGCATCCTGGGGTGTGTGTATCTTGTTAGACTGGATATCCTACTGTAATGTGAAAAACGGCTGCAAAGTGGCAGATTCTTTTGAACTCTGCTGGTAAACCACAGACCAAAAATGCCAGTGATTGGAGTCTGAACAAAATCCTCCTGGCGGGCGACGAAAGTCTTGTTCTGGGGATCCACTTGCTCCCATTCATCCTCGCTTTCTTCACCTTGTTCTTCCTGCTCTTCTTCATTAATAGAGTGGTTTTGGGGGCCATTGGAAATCGTAAGTTTTTCATTATTTGGTGGGAGAAGCTTCTTTAGGTTCAACATTTCCTCATGAAGTCCATTTAGGATGAAGCCTAAGTATTCCTCAGCATCGTCTTGTCGACCCTTTTCAGACAGGCTTCACTTGTTAACTGTCAGGCGTCTGTAAATATATGTGGGCTCAAAGGCAGTTCCAGGGTGAATGCCCCTCACGATTTTATCTCCAAGAGCTTGTCGGGATTTTGGAGGAATGGCATATTAGTAAACTCATTCATTAGCCGAACAAAGCTGTCTATCATGGGTGTTGACGTACGAGGCCTTTGCACTTTGGAATACAGAGGAATGAACTTCATCAGGTGGTACATCGGCGGGCAAGCAACCAGTGCCTGCAGTGTAGCATTAATGTAGCACCACTTCCCTTTACTAATCAGCTCGCGGGGTTGCAACGACACTGGTTTATGGATTAGGGTTGCATTCTCCAGTCACTCTGCAATCTTTATGGCTACAGGATCCTCTGAAACTGGAACAAGCCCTTCTTTGACTTCAACCTGCTTTACAGAAACCAGGGGAGATATGGCGGGAGGGGAATACTTAGTTTCCACATAGGCCACCGACGAGGAGCAAGAGGACTTAGAATCACAAAAGAGACTGGCCCAGGACTTGGGCTGGGTGACAGGAAGGGTGCCTGATGCAGAACCCGTGCCGTCAGCTGGAGGTGATGCACTCTCGGGTTTGGTTGGGTCCAAGTCTATGCTTTTCGTGGTGTGCAACTCCACCCCGTTGGTAGCTGTGCCCTCACCCGAGGATTCAAGTATTTGCCCATTAGCAACTCCAAGGTTTTCAGTAGTATCGGTACCAACGCAGGGCTGAGCCCCATCTGTCCTTGACAGGGTGTCTCTGCCAGCCTCTGCAGAGAAGCAGGACTGACCAAAATTAGCCCCGGGGACCCCCTCCGGCTGCCCTGCAGTCTTGGTGTCACTGCCGAGTGCTCCGGGGAAAGGACTGTCAGGCACAGTGTCACTGACAGAGTCCGTGGAGTTCTGGGGGCTGTTACAAGTCCTGGGAGTAACGGACGGGGGCATGTCACCCATAAATTCTGCATCCTCTGCACTGACACTGTTCAGGACTGCTGAACTGGCATGGCCATTGACCAGGGCTTTTGTGAAAATACTATCATCACCACCATCTTTCAAATAGCTGTAATATCCAGGTGGCCATTTTTTCTTCTTTTTACGCTCCCTTTGCCCGAGACCACCTGAGACACTATCATTTTCCAAAACTTTCGCCTCCACATTAGAACTTCCATCCAGAGCGAGGGCAGAGCCTGGGTACTGGCCGTCGATGGAGGCATAGTTTGCTTCTTTAGTGATACCATCAGGGGTTGTTTTGGAAGTTGTACAATCGAGAATAAATTCAGGGGCCTGAGGGTTCAGTGTGCTTGAAATACTGTAGCTGGGGGTTCTTGGCAAAGTGTCACTGTGTTCCATGACTTCGTTGACACCAAACTCAATTCTCTGATATTCTTGTCCATCAGGTAGTTTATCCACAGCCTGTGTGCCTCACAGAACTGTTCCACTGTATGGAGGAAGCTCAACTGAAGATCGATGAGTCACAAAGAACTGATTGAATTCATCAGGGCTAAAATCTCCAAAAATCTACTGCGGGCTGTGGAGGGCCATGGCTGCGCGTTTCAATGGGACTGGGCGTTCCTCCGGCTGCTCACGCTGCTTCCCCCTCCGCCGCCATCTTCTCGCCTGCACATGCACCGCCTCTGCGGTTTTTTCAGTGAACAAAGCTGTTGATTTTAATTGTGAGATAGCAAAATATATTGAACATTATTTTTGTTGCAAATAATTTTTGTATCACAGTTGTGAATTGTTTTTAGTTTATTTGTTTTTCTGATTAAACTCTCATGCCCTGGGAGTTTAGGAGAGATTCAATGTAATATTTCTGTTTTTGTTTTTGTTACTGTTTGAGAGGAAGTCTCGCTCTGTCACCCAGGTTGGAGTACGGTGGCACGATCTCGGCTCACAGCAGCCTCCTCCTTTCGGGTTCAAGCAATTCTCCTGCTTCAGCCTCCGGAGTAGCTGGGATTACAGGTGTCCTCCACCACGCCGGGATAATTTTTTGTATTTTTACTGGAGACAAGGTTTCACCATGTTGGCCAGGCTGGTCTCAAGCTCATGATCTCAGGTGTTCTGCCATCCTTGGCCTCCCAAAGTGCTGGATTACAGGTATGAGTCACCGAGCCTGGCCTCAATGTAATATTTCTTTCCCCCTCTTACAATTAAATAGTTTATCCCTTTCCCAAAGCCGGATATACAGATACACAAATACACATTCCCCATTTAAAAATTTACTTCTATGTTCCTAAATTCTACTTTCCTTTTGCTATTCATCATTTAGAGTTGTGAAAAGTCAACTACTTTTCTCTCTCGTTTTACCTTCACTGTGCCTTTAGGAAAAACATGAAAATATCCCATGAGGGGAAATAAAATCCTTACCTCAAGTTTCCTCATTTAACTTCAGGCTACAGTCTCTGCTCGTAGCAAGAGACATTGCAGTTTATACCAGGATTAAATACTTGCCAACTCAATCAACTATCTATACCGTTCTACAATGTGGAGTTATACCCAAATAGATATAATGCTAACATTTTTCTAAATCTTGAGTTTCTAAGGGCAGGTTTTATATAATTCATATTGAATATTCTTATGTCATAGATAAAGGCAAGTAGGTAGTGTCCTCTGTCAGATATCACAACATGTTTAACAAAATGAGATTTATAACAATCAGTATAAATATATTTTTATTATTTTTTAAAGATTTTAGAAGCATAAGAACTTTTATCTGTCAGAGAAACTCTAAAAATGAAATCATGGTGTTCCAAGAAAATAACCAACTGTACATTGTCAGATTTTTTATTGTTAAACATAATTGGTTGTCTCATATTCTGATTTTAGAAAACATATATTTTTACTGACATTAAATATACTCTGGGGAAGGGTTAGAGTGCAAATCATCAAGATCTAGGACATTTAAAATTATAGAAATTTCTATTCTTATCCAGAAGCATGCCTTTAACTGAGTTGAATTTAAACGCACATACACACACACACAATCTTAAATATATCAGTCTTATTTTTAGTCTGTGGGATAGATATACAAGGAGGTTGTGTTTGGATTAGAATCCCAGAATTTGCATTGAAAAACAACATGTTTTGCACCTGCATGCTCCTCTAGAGTAATTTAATGTTACAATTTCTGACAAGATAATTCCATCTTCACTGTAGTTAACTTTGCAGTAAGCTGTAGAGACAAAATAAACGTGAATGTACTTTGGGGTAGGAAAAAATATATTTAACAAAAAGGAACTTAGCACATAAGCTACAAGACTCAAAATTGGAGAAGAATGACAAAAGGAGATACAGAATCCAAATCATAATTTTGTCTTTCTCTCCCTTCGAAAGTCCTGTGCTGTGTGTGTGCAGCTGTGTGTGCACAGTATGTCTGCATCGTGCACTCGTCACTTAGCACTCTGCACAAAAAGTAACTTTGCTGTTGGAGGAATATTCTGCGGCAGCACACCAGCATTTTAGGACAAAAACAAAGGATGGCACAATTTTTTCTGGGAGCATTTAGGAACAGTGGAAAAAAATATAACATTTCTTGCTTCAAGCAAGCTGAAAGATAAAGGTTAAACTTTAGCTGTTGAAGTCCTAGAATTAGATTCATAGGGAGGCACGTGGACTCACACTTCTACCCATATTCCTGTTCACCATTTGGGATCCATTTTATTTTTCTCTTATTTTTTTTACGACAATTTCAATGGAATCCCCAGTCCATGTAGGAAAGTGTCCGTCTGAAATCCTTCTCAAAATTGAACTCACATTTGGTTTCCCAACAGGAGATGAGGTTAGGTAACCTAGATGAGCAGTAGAATGATTTCTTTGTGGCTCTGGACTAACTCTTATTTTCCACTTTTAGAGAGAAAAGTATGACTTGTCACATCTTGCTACTCTGCTTTGTGATTTTTCTTTAACCAATTTCTGAGGCAATGGTCATAAGTGGACAATTTGCAAGTAATTTTGAAATATTCTTTAAGTATGTTATAGTATACTAAGCCTTACAGTTCTGAAAAGGAGACAAGTCAATTAAATAAGATTAGCTAGGTGAGAAAAATACTATGCTCAAATACTCAAACAATATTCCATCCTCAATATTATTTTTTCAAAGGTGTGCCGGTCAAATTCATTGTCGTTTGAAGACTCATGAGTGTACAGAATAGAAATTAATCTAATAACCTATGTTCAACCCCAGAGGAAAAATGTTATCAAAGACTGAACAGTCTGAATACATTTTAGTCTCTCCCAAATTCAAAATTATATGACTCACCCTCCACCCTTCAAAGGACAATTTGTTGAGAAGTGGAAACACGCTATGGGTTTATATTTCAGTATATAACTCTTCTTAGAATCACAGAATCACAAGCTTTGATAAGATTCTTGTAATTATTTTATCCAACTCAATCAAAGTTTAAGTTTGAGTTACTTTTGCATCCTTATTCCTACAGTTCTAATTACAGGGCATTTCTAATTATTAGAATACTTATATTTTGAGAGCCAGGAGTCATGAGAAACAATAAATGGGTTTGACAGACTAAATTCTAACAACAAATAAAGAAAAAAAATAGAAATTTTTGCAAAAACAAAGGTGTGGTCAGTAGAATAATGCCCCCCTCCTCTGACAACCCCTGCCATGCCCTCAGGTTTCTGTCCAGATCCCCACAACCTCTGAATACTTTATGCTACATAGCAAATGAGACTTGAGATTGCTAATCAACTAACCTTACCAAGAAGAGTATCCTAGCTTAGATTTTCTGGGTGGACCCAATGTGAAACAAGGGCTTTAAAAGTGGGAGAGGAAGGCAAGCAAAACAGAATGGGAGATATGAGGACAGGAGCAATGCCAGAGAGACGAGGTGTGGGAGATACTGAACCAGTATTGCTGATTTTGTGGGTGGAAAAATGGGCCACCAGCCACCCAGTGTGGCAGCCTGTGGAAGTTGGTAAATGCAAGAAAAAAAAAATTGTCCCTGAGAGCCTCCAGGAAGAAGCACAGCTCTACCAACACCTTGGTTTCAGCCCAGTGAGACCAATGTCCGCCATCTGACCCCCCAGAACTGTAAAATATTAAATTTGTGCTGCGTTTTTATCAGTTTTGTAAGTTTATATGCAAATATAGCCTATTCTTCAAGATGATGTACTTCACTAGGTAAGTTAGGTTTGCTTGATGTATCCATATCTATATCTATTATGTTAAACTGATGTCAAACTGGAGCAGCCTTCAAATTACAGGTCAAAGGGCCTGTCACTAGCAGGGCAAATGGTAACAGGACACTAACTTACATGGGCTTCACATGGCATTCATGTGTTTTTTCCTTTGAAGTACTTCATACTATGTTAGGGATAAGAGTAATGTTCTTCATTTTTCCTCCTGCATGAAACATCAATGCCTTTCAAGAACTGCTTTATTTTGATGGGATTAGAAAGGAACTATGATGTGACTTTAATTTTCTCTAATTATTGACTACCTTAGTAGCTTTTAGCCAGGAAATTGTTATAGCAGCAAGAAACTAATACAAAAGAATTATAAAACACATCATGGTACAATATGATACATTGAACAATGATTAACAGAAATAAAGAGAGAAAATTATATTTGTCTCCTGTGGCAGGGTCCTTCCTCTCAGGATGGGTCAAGATCCATGATTCCAACTCATAGATATTAAAAGTAATCCCAGTACCCTACACGGTCCAGAATTGGACCTGGCCAACATGGTCTCTAAAATGTAGATGAGTCCAGGCTTGGTTATAGTGCAAGGGAAAAAGGTATCGTCACAGCCTGGCAAGGGAAGTTAATGTGGGAGATGGGAGACATGGTGGGTAGCCCTCTGAAAGATGGGAATTCAGACACACACTGTGGAAAATGATGGCCTAGAAACAGAGGATCACATGTACTGCTTAAAGAAATCTCACAAAAGATGAAGTAACATAAATATTACGTCTGGTGGAAAGGGTTTGAATGAAGTAAATAAAGAGCTGTGGAAGCAACTATTAGAAGAATAAAAAAGGGGCTGAGGGACTTGTTGCTGTGTGGTGGAACACAGAGGGAAGGAGACAGCTGACTGCTGCTTTTATGCACATGCTTTCCCATAGGATTTGATATAGAAAAAAGTTTATGCATTCATTTTATTAAAAGTCATTTTTTTATAAATAAAATTCTGATTTATGCTTTTTGACAGTATTTTTTCGAGCCCGAAAGTGAATAAGGATGAATTTGAGTCTCTCTGATAGCACTTACTATTGGTTTTAGCTTACATAAAGTATTATTTATTTTCCAAAAATGGGGACAAATAATAGGACTGACATAAATCACAGATATGTATATATCAAGCTATTATTTCCATACTGTGGCCAAACAATTGATGGAGGCAAAAGTCAAATCACAACACTTTTCTAATTCCATCAAAATAAAGCTGCATTTGAAAGGTATAGATGTTTCATGTAATAGGAAAAATGAAGAACTTTACTGTGATCCACGATCTAGTATGAAGTATTCCAAAGGAAAGACCACATAAATGCCGTGTGAAGCCCACGTACGTTAATGCCTTGTTACCATTTGCCTTGCTAGTGACAGGCCCTTTGGCGTATGATCAGTAATATGGAGGCTGCTCCAAGGGGTTTGTCATCCGTTTAACATGATACTTATAGATATAGATATATCATGCAAATCTGATTTACCTAGTAATGTAGATAATCCTGAAGAATAGGTTAAATTTGCACATAAACTTAGAGAACAGAAAAGAATAATGTAACTTCAACTTTCCTTAGAGAGTAATAGACCTTTGTAAATATTGATGACAAAGTACTGATGCTAATGAAGTCAACACACTATTCTATACTGTGGCAACATAAAAGTGAATTTTGAACAATCTTTCATTAGGATATGCAATTCATGTCCCATCTCCTTGACTCTGGGTAGGCGTGTGACTGCTTTGATTAATTGAGAGTGACAGAAGTGGTGCTCTGTGATTATCAGGATAACTGATAAAATGCCCTACATCTTCTTCCTGTAACTCTGGGAATGTTTTCTCCGGAAGGATCTAGTTCACATGAAGCAAGTCCAGCAACTCTGACATTGCTGCTGTGGTTGTGAGTCCATAAGAAACCTCTTCTGTTTACACACTCACTGGCTGAGCTCCAGCCTGCCAGGCAGCATCATTTGGATACCAGATCAACAAGCCAATTTGGTTCAGCCCAGTTGAGCTTTCAGATTACTGTAGCCCCAGTCAATATCTGACTACAAGTATGTGAGAGATCCTAAGCAAGAATTTTCCAGCTGAGCCTTTCATCACTGACAAAAATCTATCACTGAAAAAATTATGGACCAAGAAAAATGGCTAGTTGAGCTTGCTTTGTATAATTGGTGAAACAGTATTAATACCTAGATTATGAGTGTACTTAGGAGTTTATTTATTTATATGTGTTGACATGGGTGAGAGAAGCAGAAGAACTCCAGGCAACCATACAACTTCACATTTTATTCCTTATTTATAGTATCACTTTTTTAAAAGTACCCTAGGTCTTCATTTTCCTCATTTCCTTATCTTCAAACAGGAGTTCATAATAATAAGCAACTCTCCAGAATCAGATTTTTATAGTAATGAAATAAGATAGAACAAAATAAATCTCTTGGCCTTAGTGAAAGTCTAACACAGCCAGCCTCTATGGGAAGTTAATCAGGGCTCCTGAAACTGGCAGTTCTGGACCATGTGCTCACCAGATGCACAGACACTTCAGTGCTCTGCCTTCAGAGAGGTGGAGAGAGGGAAGGCATTTTCCTCGGCATCCCTTCTCATTCTGAGGGCTTGTGATTTTACATTTTATTATGGCTATATGTCTCTGATTCTGCACTTGAAATCCTTGAAATAAGAAAGATATGAAAAACTTAAGGTTACCTATTATTATTTTTTCCTTTCATTAATACAGTAATTGAAAACGATTATACATTAAGAACAACTTTCTTCTTTACCAAGTAAGACAAAGTATCTCATTTAATAGATATGGGCAGTGCTTTATATAAACATTTACTGTGAGATTTTCCAACATAGATGAACAGTTAATGGTACTCTTTCCTGTGCAATCAAGAGTAATTATTCATTGCAACATGGCCCTCTGACATTTTCATTCAGAAAAAAATAGATAGGAAATTAGAATAGAAAAACTAAATTATAGTTATGAAATTACCTGGTAACAAAAACAAAGGGAAAATTCCAAGGAAAAGATAATTGTCATTTATTGAAAGAAATATTTTAATTTTAATGACTTTTTTTCATTGATACTTAAGAAAGCATCCATCTCAATTCGTTCTAAGATAGCTTTCGTGTGTGTTGTTTTTTAGTTACTAGAAAATAGGTCAACTGTCAGTTCTTCTACGACTGTGTTTATAACGACACAGAGGAACAGATTTTCTCTTTGCTTCCCCTATGATAAGATATAAAGTAAACCATGCATAGAAAGCACAGAAGTTACCCTCTAAAGAGCTTAAAGTATTAGCAAAACAGATTGTTTTTCCCAATGGCATGTTTCAACAAGCCAGGTACTTGCAAAATGTTGGTGTAAAGAACAGAAATTCACTTATAGGTGCGTTTGTGATGCTAAATACAAGCTTTTAAAATGTCTTGTAGATGACTCTTTATTAGTCAGAAGCACTCACTGGGACAGTAACGTAATGCACTCTCTCTCAGAGCCAGATGGTTTAAGCTCCTCTTGGAAAATGAAAGGGAGTGAAGGGAAAGTCACAGTGGGCAGAGCTTGATAAAACATAAACAACCTCATAAAGAAGCATAAACTTCTTCACAAAAGGTAATTGGGGCAATGCAACGAAGGAATTGTCAACCTGGTGTGATTTTTATGATGCAAAAAATAGGATACTATAACCCGCAATCAACTGGCAATGACCTGATATTTTGGAAGGTTAAGCATCCATTTGGACAACAATTCACTCATCTGGTTTAAAATTTGATGATCTGTTTTGTTAAGAATTAAATAAATTGCTGAATTGATATAGGCCTAGTTAGAAACTTATCTAAATTAGGTTAGCACCTGGCATATTCAAAGTGGTTAAACCATCAGACCAAGTCCCTAGAGAAAGCGGACTTATCTTTCCAAATCCAATTCAGATGCCAGCTCCTCTGGGAAGCTTTCCCCCTCTCCACAAACAAAACACTTTTAGCAATTCCATTGTGGCAATTAAATACATGATACCTCTTATTTAATAATTATAATTTGCTTTCTCTATCTCAGAAGTACTTTCTTGTATAATCTCACTAACCATGCAGAATTCTATTTCTCAGAGTTTTTATTTTCTAATAGATTTCCCAGTCTTTCTGTAGCATGACCTCTATCATACAGCTTGTTTCTTCTACTTTGAATATTCTCCAGCTAATATTATGTTGAACTTATTTTGCCAGTAGTTCATAACATGACAGATTCAATGTATTTAAATGACTGGTAAAAGTACACACACTCTTTCTTCCTTACATATTGTGACTGCAGCAAGAGAGAGCAGGGGAGAGCAGCTGAAGGAGTCAGATGGGTAGACAGCACACACAGCATGGTGGCTGCAGTGTGGAGGGACTGGGTGACCAGAGGACCACAGGAAAAGGCGGGTAGAGGACAGGCAGGTAGGTAGATCAACAGATAGATAGAAAATAGATAATTCACAATTCATTCATAGTTCATAACTAAATCATGGATCGGCTTGCACATAGTCTGGAAGAAATATTCTTAATACAGACGATGGCCAAACAGAGTAAATTATGTTTTCTAAAAGATAATTGTCAACTTTGCTAACTATAACTCCCAGATCATTAATGTAAAAATGAAAACATGAGGAAATTTTCAAACAATGAAACAAAAACTGCATAATATAAGATCAGAAAAGTAACACCAAACATATTGCTCATGACAACAAGTGTCAGAGGGCTAATCTGAGACTAGGTCAGATTAGTTACTTACTCTTAAAGAAGATTCAAATAGTAAAAACAAAATAACACTGTCAGGTAAAAAATGAAACATTGATGAAAGACATAATAGACAATTACAAAGAATATGACTATAGATATGAACATATTTTAAGCACAAATATACAGAGGCTTTAACTAGATAAAACAAGAAATGAGACAAAATAGTTATGAAAATATATAAACAGAGTGATCTATTTAAATGGATGGAGAGAAAGAGACAGAAGACAGTGAGGGAAAGTTAACATTTTTTTTATGGTTTCTTGTTTTGTTCAAATTCCAGTTCTTTAATCCCTGCATGACTTGGACAAGTTATTAAAATTCCTTTTGTCTTTTTTTCTTCTATCAAGTAGAGTTGAAAATAACTTCTACTTTATAATTATAAATATTCTAAGGAGTAAATGTGATAACTCTTAAATTCTGAGTTAGTATAAATCATAGCTCATATTGTTTAATAAATAATAGCTAGTCATAACTATATTTATACATATATATAGAGAGAGAAAGAGAGAGCCATAAATGTGTTTGTGTGTGTGTGTATATAGGCACTGTTAATGCCCAAGTCATTAACAGTGTTTCTCTCTTGATACTGGGATTTGGATAATGTTTTTAAAATTATTTGTGTAAATCTTGAGAAAAAGTTTAAAAAACAAAGATATATTCATTTATTTCCAATTTTTGCCATACAGGGATTATGGGAGAAACAATTAAAAGTGACATACGTATAGAAAATTATTGAGAAAGTCAATTAATTTTGTTCCATGGTTAAAAAAAAAAAAAAGATAAGATTAGGTGGACTTCCATAGAACTTTGTACCTATATGAATTGCCATACTTTAAGCCCCAGTAAAATTTTCCACAGAACGGAAATCTTTTTTTTTTTTTTTTTTTTTTTGCCCCACACTTGATAGGAGTTCATAACAGATGTGTCTTGGACTTCACTACTGTTCCCTGTTACATTTCAGAACTAATCATCCTTTGCATATATCTTAAGTTGAAAAGTCTGTAAAGGAAGCACACATTTTTTTCCATTAAGTTTTTCCTTAGAGTTTCTGAAGCTCTATATGTGTTCAGCCTGCTTGCCTCTGCTTTCAGTATTTCAGGCCAGCTGCCACTAGGACAAATGAAGTGCATTCTTTGGAAGCAGTAGAGACCAAATGTAGCTTTCATTGCCAATACCGTAGAGCATTTTATATGGTGCTTGGAGTGAAAATGCTCTTGTAACTGCATACATTGTAATTCTATCAATCAGCTGAAGTAGATATGTGGTGTTTTAAGTATGATTTCAAGAGAAAATTGCAGCAATAATTAATGATGCTACTTTTAGCTCTAAATTTTGCATACAAAACAGTCATCATGAATTTGTATGTAGGTTAAAATACAGAAATAGGTTGTTTTATACATAGGGTGGTATATACAAGGAATTGTTGTCAAAAATATTTATGAAGATTTAAGTAATAATATAAGCAAGAATAATAGATATTATACTGTTAAAAGAGCCAGATGGTAGATTTATACACAACTACATTACTAATTGCATTAAGCACAAATAAATCTAGGAGTTAAAGACCAAGATTGTCATACTAGAATTTTACAAATTTATAACTGTCAATTTGCATATAAAACCCACTCCAAATACAAGGAATCAGTCATATATGTTGAAAAGGAAGAGAAGGTAAAGACATATGCCATAAACATTCTCTCCCAAAGTAGACTTTAGGGCAACTCATTACCATAATTGAAGAGAGATATTTCACAATGATTAATTGTCAATTTACTAAGAGAAAGATATGCTAATCCTAAACTTTTGTATGTCTAAAACCATAACATAACTTTAACATACAAATCAAATATCACATACTCAAAGAATAAACACATTTGCTACCATAATAACTGACAAAATGAGAAGAAAAAAATTGTAAGAATGTAGAACATTTGAATGATTTTGAGCAACATGCCTTAACATGCTCTAACAACTTGACTTTATTGCTAAAAAAATAAATAGGAAAAATAGTACTTCCGGAACAAATACACACTTTTTTCAATGCACATGAAAAATTTAATGATGTTATGTTCTGGGCAGGAAAGCAAGCTTTAGTTAATTTAAAACCTTTAAAATCATAAAGTGTATATTTCTGACCTCTTTGGAAATTAATGTCCAAAAATAGTAATCAAAATTTTCTAACCATATGCAAAATAATATATATACTCCTTGGTTGGATGCAGTGGCTCATGCCTGTAATCTCAGAACTTTGGGAGGCCAAAACAAGATGATTTCTTGCATCCAGGAGTTCAAGACCAGCTTCTGCAACATAGTGAGATCTCATCTCTACAAAGAATTAAAAATTAACCAGGCTTGTTGGTGGATGCCTGCAGTCCCAGCTCCCCAGGAGACTGAGGCAGGAGGATTGTGTGAACCTGGGAGGTTGAGGCTGCAATGAGCTGTGATCACACCACTACACTCCGGCCTGTGCAACAGAGTGGGACATTGTGTCAGAAAACACCAAATGATAATAATACCTACACTTCTCCATAACCCTTATGTCAGTTAGAGTGTCACAGTTGATAGATGATATCTCAGCTGAATAAAAATGAAAATAAGACATATCAAAATTCATGAAATTCATTTAGGCAGCCCTTAAAGAAATAAATAATTGTTTTAAGGGCATGTGTTAAATGAAAGAAGATAAAAGTCAATAATTTAGATTCCATCTGAAGAAGTTAATGAAGGAACAGAAAATTGAACTCTAAGAACATAGAAACAAATAAAAATAGGACCTCGAGTAATAAATCAAAAACAATGAAATAAAATAAATAGAAAAGAGATAATGGACAATAGTCTAACAAAAAATAGTTTTTCACTTTGAAAGCTGAATCAAATTGAAAATCCCCTAGCAATTCCAAAGGGAATAAGAGAAAAAATTCAAATTAGCAGTATCAGTAAGGATTAGAAAATCACTGCAAATACTAAAGATGTTAAAAAGACAATAAGATACAACTTTATACAAATTTCAGATAAACCTAAAAACTTTCTTGAAAAACACAATTGCCTAAAATTCATATGTGATGAATTAGAAAATCTTAAAGAAATTGAATCAGTAATAGAAAAATATTCTCAGAAAAAAAATCCAGTCCTAGTGGCTTCTTTGGTGAATTTTCACAAACATATAAGAAAAAAATAAGGAAAATCTTATGTAAATTCTGCCATAGAATAGAAATACTAAGGCAAGCCCAGAAATATGCACAAATATTATATGTCAATTTAAAATAAAAGTAATAATAATAAAGAAATGATGAAAAAAATATTTCCCAGTTCATTTATAAGGACATATTAATTATAAAACCTGACAAGAACATCATAATACAGGAAAGTTATGGACTAGTGTCTCTTATAATTTAAGTGAAAAAAATCTAAAAAGCTATATATTGAATCAAAAAATGTACATAAAGTAAAATATATTATGATAGTTTAGGGTTATACCCCAGAAATGCAAGATTACAAAATTGTTGCAATATATAAAAACTATGACCAAAAGAAAAGCAGGCCGGGCAAGGTGGCTCACATCTGTAATTCCAGCACTTTGGGAGGGAGAGGCAGGCGGATCACAAGGTCAGGAGATCGAGTACATCCTGGCTAAGACAGTGAAACCTCGTCTCTATTAAAAATGCAAAAAATTAACCAGGTGTGATGGCAGGCACTCGTAGTCCCAGCTACTCGGGAGGCTGAGGCAGGAGAATCACTTGAACCTGGGAGGCAGAGGTTGCAGCCAACCAAGATCATGCCATTGCATTCCAGCCTGGGCCACAGAGCGAGACTCCATCTCAAAAAAAAAAAAAAAAGGAAAAAGAAAAACAATTATATTTGACTCAATATGTGAAGAACAATATGATACAATAACATTTCTCAAGTAAACAGTTTTAAAACTCTCCACAAGCTATGAATACAAGAACACTTTCTAAATATGATAAATGTCATTTATACAAAAGTTTCTAGAGATAAAATTATACCAAATAGCAAAGTAGTGGATATGTTCCCCCTGAATAAGAAAAGATGTCCACTATCATCTATATCTATACATTGTCTTGGAGGTTCTAGCCAATTCAGTAAGGAGAGAAAACAGTATAAAATTGGAGTGTAAATAATGCAGATATTTTTCACAGATGATAATGCTGTATATGTAGAAAATCAAAAACAATGCACAAAACTACAAACTAGTACCCATAGTAAGCGATTTTGCAAGTTTGCTGAATTCAGATTCAATATAGTAAAATAAATTGTATTCCTATATGTTTGCAGCAAACAACTGAAAATATTATATTTTAAAACACTATTTACTGTAGTATAAAAATACAGCTACTTAGGAATAAATCTAATTGAGAATTTATAATACCTCTACACTGAAAACTATAAAATCTCAGTTAGAGAAATAAAAACCCTAAATAAATGAAGGAATGCATTTATGTTCACAGAACAAGAACTCAGTACTAAAATGCAATTTATACTCAAACTAATCTATTGATTCAGTACAAATCCCAGAAAATCTCAGCAGGTATATTTTTGTAAACTGATGACCTGATTCTCAAATATATATGAAAATGCAATGACCTACAGTAGGTAAAGCAATACCAAAGAAGAAAAAAAGCCTAAATACCTTATCTCCCATATATCACCACTTACTGTAAAGCTTAAGTAGTTTTTTGATATTGATGCGAAAAAAAAAAAAAAAGAAAGAAAGAAAGAAAGAAAAAAAACGAAGAGATCAAAGGAATAGAATAAGTAATTCAGAAATAAACTCACAAATGTTTGATGGCCTGATTTAAGACAACAACTTTGCTGCATTTCAGTGAGAGAAGGATAGCCTTTTCAATAAATAGTGCTGGGTCAATTGAATACCTATATGAGAGGAAAACAATTACCTTAATTTTAAGCATGCAAATAATTAATTTGAGATCAATCACATACCCGAAACAATCGAGCTTGAAAAAAAAGATAGGAAAATGCTTCCAAGAATTCGGAGAGGCTATGATTTTTAACAGAATACAAAATTGTAAAAGCTATGAATTGTGTGAATTAAAAATCAGACTTTTGTTCATGAAATAAGAAAGAATTCAAGAAAATCTATAAGCCATAGACTGAAAGAAGATATTCATAATGCATACCTGACAAAATAACTCACAGCTAGGCTACACAAAGAAATCTTACAAATGGTTTTTTAGATACACCTAACCAGATTTAAAAAAAAAAAAAAACCGGAAACAACTTCAAATAGACACTTCACAAAGTGAATTTCAAAATGTTGAATAAACGCAAATAGGCTCACTGTCACTAGTTCTTAGAGAAATGCAAATTAAACACCATTAAATACCATGACCCACCAACTAGAATAACTAAAAGTAAAAACACTTACCATAGCAAGTGCCAGTGTGGATATAGAGCTACTTGTACTCTCTTACACTGTTGATGGAAGATTCCTGTTGGAAACTGTCTTGCAGTACCCAGTATAGCTAAACATAAGTACACTCTATCACCTTGCAACTCAACTTCTTGGTATGCAATGAGGTTTCTGTCCACCAAAAGACATGTTCATAGAATCTTTATTCTTTATAGCCCTGAACTGGAAACAGTTCAAACATCCATCAATTGTCGAATGGGTATATAAATTATAGTATGCTCATTCAGTGAAATTCAATAAACAAATTTTAAAAAGTTGAAACCTGCATCAGCTCTCTGCTTAAGTGCTACAGATTGGGTATCCCTTATCTGAAATGCTTAGCACCAGAAGTGTTTCAAAATTTTATTTTTTTTTTCAGATTTTAGAATATTTACATTATACTTACTGGTTGAGCATCCCAAATCTGAACATCTAAAACCTGAAATGCAACAAAGAGCATTTCCTTGAACAAGTATGAGGAAATCCTCATGACAGCATTTCAGAATTTTGATTTTTAGGTTTGTGATGCTCAACCCGTATATCAATATACCTGTATCTCAATCTATCTATTTCTCTCTCTACTATATTTACATATATGTGTATACCGATGTTCCTCAACTTAAAATAAATTTATGTTCTGATCAACTCCATTGTAAGTTGAAAATATCCTAAGTCAAAAATGCATATAATACTCCTAACCTACCAAACATCATAGCTTAGCCTAATCTACCTTAAAGTTGCTCAGAACACTTACATTAGCCTATAGTTCACAAAACCATCTAACACAATGCCTATTTTATAATCAAGCGTTGAATTGACTCTGTAAATTCACTGGCCAAGGAAAAGATCAAAATTTAGAATTTGAAGTACAGCAAAATCACAATGGTTGCACCATCATAAAGTAGAAAAGGTATAAGTTGAACCATTATAAATAAGGCACCTTCCGTATATATGTGTACAGATGTGTGTGTATATAAATGTCTGCTTATCTATATGTATTTATTTATTTGAGATTATTATTTTTAAAATTAGTTTCTAAAGCTATTAAGGAGAGAATCTCCCTTTAGGTAATATACTAGTCTTATGACATGAAAGAGTACTTGGATTCAGAATTTTAAACTATTACAAACTATTTGTGGTTAATTTGGAAATTCACTACCCAATCACCAACAGTTACTTTGAAAAAAATTAACTGACATTTGACAGAAACCTGATGCTGAGAGCAAGAAAATGAAGACTTGTAGAATTACGCATTTGTTTTCTTCACCCTATCTTCATTATTGATATTAATGAATCAAACTCTCATCAGAAAATAAAAATTATTACCTCTAAATAATATCTTTTCCTACTGAGAGTAACAGTTTTAGAGAAGAGATTTAGTGCAAATACAAACTTTTTACAGCATTTCTCCCAGTGAAAATACTCCAAAGCTACTAGTATTAAAGCATATGCCATAGGAAAAGTGAAGGTGAAAATCTAATTAAAATATTTGTGCCAAACATAACTATCTCTGGTAGAGCATGTCTCTACAATGCAGATATTTCCTTGACATACTTTCTTTATGATGAAGAGGATGTGCAATTAAAGTGAAAAAACACTGTGGTTTTCCTCACTAATTTTAATGATTGTTCCCAAGTGAGCAGGCTAAATGAGTGATACTATTTGTAGGCAGGCTAAATAGATTATGGATTTGCAATCATATAACTGGCAGTACTATTTGGGAGGTGTAGCCAAATTTTCATTTATTTGTGATAAGTCAGAGAACACTAAGATTATTTGATAAAATTATCTTAATTCTTGTCTCCTAACCTCTCATTTGACAAACAAAGAAATGAATCCAGAAATGTGAAACGTATTTCACAAGGTACCCTATTTTCCAGTATGGTGGATTATAGAGACCCAAAATTGTGTTTTGAAATAGTAATGGTAGACAACACAAGACCCACCTCTCTCTCTCGCAAGTACACCCCAGAACCAGTCAGCTATCCCTTCTAAAGGAATTCTAGAAAGCCATTAGCTAAAAATACAAAGAGTTTGAGTTAGGAGAAAAAGATCTGTAAAAATTTTACTACACTATTGGTCTTACTGGCTATGTTGCTAATCCAGGTAGCTATATGTCTTCAGGTTGAAATTTTAAACAAGTTTGTAGAGCATCTGTTTCTGAATTGCAATTCACGGGCAATTTCTCCATTCTACAAAAGTAGCAATTGTGCCACTACCTTGGTTAGAATAGGATGCACAAAGAGAAGAGCCCTGTAAGAACAAGAACTCTATGAGCAACTTTGCAGCAATAGAGATACAGAATTACCTAATCCATGCTTGTGTCTAACCACGGGTACTTTACCTACGGGGGCTGTCTTACATGAAAAGACCATGGGAATTTCTACCCACCAATTAAGTAAATGATAAAGTTAGAGGTACCATACTGTTATGAAAACACACTTTGTTGTACTTACATCTATTTATATCATCTTTTGAATGGCTGGTTTAGGTAACATCAGGAATATATGTATTTGTTATGCCTTAAACATTGAAATCATTTGTAGAGGTCACAAAAAATCATAAAAGGAGATGATCAATGTGTTCACTTTGCAGATTTCACTGGAATCAACATTAAAAGTTCTTTCACATTATTTATGAAATGAAAATACTTGAGTTTTCTTGCAGTTCAGTAATTTTCATTAAGGAATGTAAATATCTGTATGCCATCACATTCTCTTTCTGCAAGCAAATGCATACAAGAAGCCTAATTAAACTTTAAAAACTTGCTTAGTACCTTTTTGTTGTGTGAGAAAGTGACACCCACTTATGAAACTCTTTTTCTGTATACCCTGGAATTAGCTAGGCCTTAAGTAAGTTCTCTCCTTAAATATTAAAAACAACCCCATGAGGACACTATTACTACAGTTATTATCCCAAGTTATAACTTATGAGGACTCTATGACTTCTGTTATTATCCCCAGTCTGCAAATGAGGAATAGGTATGCTAAGTACTCAAGGGCCAGGCAGCTAGTGGAAGTCTGAACTGAAATTCCCACCCACCATATCTGATTGCAAGGCCTAAGGTGTTCATCATTATTTGACACTGTGATACCACAGAAAACTTAAAAGCAAAACAAATGCAGATTTTACCAAATACTGCTGTATTATGCATCAGCTGAGCTAGGATTGCAATGCTTGAGCTCCACCATTCAATATTATGTTGTCCCTACCAGAACATGAATTCCAATGACCACATTCATCTCAGTGACTGCACTTGTTGTTCCCTTAGGATGGACCAAGTCCCTTCTGATGAATATATCTTCCTTCCTATTTATTAATACAGTCATTCTTGTGTTGCTAAGCTGAAGGGCTAGTCTGTCTAAGTTAATCACGAATATCTCTCTCTTTTAATCCATGTGATTTGTTTTTTGTTTTAGATCTCCAAGTTCAAGCTTTTTTCTAAATTCTCACTGGCTCTTTGATGTAGCTACTGCCTACCTGCCAGAGGATTTACTGTGCTTCGGAGAACATGATAGCAGAGGTAGAAACCCCATGCAGGGGAATCCAATGCTCTGCGTCATTTTATTGCACTGGGCTTCCCTCCAATTCGTTGACTAATTAATAATGCTGCTAAGCTTTATTTTCAGATTTATCTTGAACATTATGATTTTACAAATATGGTCTATATTATGTAAAAGCTAATATTTGTACCATCCTACTTATATCATAAGGCATCATAAGAATAAATGCATGTTCTCATTTATTCTCTCAACAATTTTTTGTGAGAGGTACCACCATTTCAGTGTTACAGGTGATGAATGCAGCCTCAGACAATATCTGAGAGATGAGATGATGTGCTGCCTTCTTTAAGACCTGTCTCTTCCCCAGCCTTCCCAACTTCATTCTCCTCTTCTATGCAGTGGGAATAACATTGTCAGACGGAGTTGTTGGCAGCCCTTAGTAAAATATGTCTATAGCGTGCCCAACACATTGCATTCAAACAGAACCTGGCACATAGTATAGGTAAATAGATATTAACTGTTATCATTGTGATCAAATTAAATACATTATCCTAATAAACAGCAAGGAAAAAATAAAACTCAGGTTTTTCGGCTCCAAACCTAAAACGCACTGTGTTAAGCTTGTGAAGCCCTTTAAAAATGAAACGTTCTGCTATTTCAAACATATAAATTTTAGAGACAATATGCAATGGTAATTTGAAAGTTACATATTTTTAGTTTCTGATATAATTAACAAGTCTTGTGATGCATCGTTCGATCTGAATTATTCCACAGTGAGAACATCCGGAGTCTCTCTGACTGTTTTCATTAACTTTGTTAATGACCCTGTCCGTAAATCTCTACAGAGAATGTGGTCTTGATGAGCAGAGATTTCATCACGGCCTAATAAAAATAATAGTAGAGGAAGTTGATGGATGTTAAAGTTACACAATGATTCTCTATATTATCTACCTTTTGTTTTCTTAACTACAAATATTTTTGGGAATATATCATTCTCAGCCACATGATCTATTAGTATCTGTCTGGGCTTCCTTGAAATTACAATGAGTCCAATGTGATGGATCCTTTGTATAAAGTGATTTTAAGCTGGTTGATACAAATTCATGTATAGCTGCTATCTTTATGAATATCTAGTGAAAAATATTTACTTTCCATAATGTCTACATGTGAAATGGTATTTACTGTTCTTTCCTTTGATGTTTCCCTAAGCATTATTTGGAAAATACTAAGATTTCATTAGCTTGAAAAATGATCTTTGCTTACAGCAATTTGTAGAGAAAAAAGTTTCTTCTTTTCTGCAAATGCTTTGGATAATATATTTGATACTGTTTAAGAACAAAGCGTTCAAAATATGGCATACTAAATAAGGGCTGGTAAGCAGTTGAAAGATATTTTTAAAAACTCATTTGAAGTCCACAGCATTCAAAATCAGACTTAATTAGATTGTATGTATCATTCAGAAAATGGAAGTAATTCTAGCATGTTGCATTATCCTATACTTTATACCCAGTACTGTTATTATTGAACATATCAACGGCCATGAAATTCACCATATATATATGTGAAAATTTTTAAAATAACCATTTATCAACTATTTTAACCAGGCTAGGAATATAATACATTTGGGAATATTTCTCCTATAGCTCACAAGATTTTCATTTTCATTGCAGAGATTTTTTTAAGAGGAACTATTGAAAATTTAATGTAGCAAGTATGACTAATCAAACAGATAGCTTTTCTCCTTGGAAGAAGTGTGTTATTCATATTTCAGAAATGGGAAGCTAGCTATTGCATTTCTAAGGATGCTCTTTTTTTTAAATCCAGGGTCTGAAGGTGTCCCTGAAGCTGAACTGACAAGAAATTCCCCACAGTCAATTCATCTGTGAAGTAAAATTCAGGAAGGCAGGGATGAGCAGACAGGGATGGCTGTGGGAGCGGCTGGGCTAGGACAATGCTGTTGTCCCAGGGACAGAGACACAGGCACTGTTGGCCCCACAAGAGCAGGGTCAATCACGGGATGCCCATGGGACTGCCTGGGGCAAATGGCATTACACTGCCCTCCCCAGCTCTTCCCAACCTAATCTCCACAATCCCAAGGCTGAGCAAGAGAATTCCATCTTGCCTTCACAGCATAAAAGAGGTAAAGACTTCCGAAACTGGCAGCGACACCATTCAACATCAAGCAAAAGGATGAGAAACATCCACACAATGAGGCGGGGTCATTTCTTTTAGAACTTTGGAGCAGGTGGGCTCGCCACCTGACCCTCATCATCACCATCTTCACACCCTCTGAAAGAAGAGAAATGGGGCTTTTCACTTAAAGCCACACTTACTTTGATTTAAAAAAAATGACATTTCTTATAAACGGCATTGAGCAATGTATGTGGCTTATATATCATAAGGAATTCTGAGACTGGAAAAGGGAGCCCTGGAGATCCCCTTAGCCCTCATGTCCTCATATGCACTTCATGTTTTCACTGGGGCCTGAGCACACGGACACATCCACTGAAAAAAAGAAAAGAAGAAACAACCAACAAACAGAAACGATTTTCATTTAAGTCTCTAATCCATCTTGAATTAATTTTCGTATAAGGGGTAAGGAAAGGATCCAGTTTCAGCTTTCTACTTGTGGCTAGCCAATTTTCCCAGCACCATTTATTAAATAGGGAATCCTTTCCCCATTTCTTGTTTTTGTCAGGTTTGTCAAAGATCAGATGGCTGTAGATGTGTGGTATTATTTCTGAGGACTCTGTTCTGTTCCACTGGTCTATTTCTCTGTTGTGGTACCAGTACCATGCTGTTTTGGTTACTGTAGCCTTGTAGTATAGTTTGAAGTCAGGTAGCGTGACGCCTCCAGCTTTGTCCTTTTGACCTAGGATTGTCTTGGCAATGCGGGCTCTTTTTTGGTTCCATATGAACTTTAAAGCAGTTTTTTCCAATTCTGTGAAGAAACTCATTGGTAGCTTGATGGGGATGGCATTGAATCTATAAATAACCTTGGGCAGTATGGCCATTTTCACGATATTGATTCTTCCTATCCATGAGCATGGTATGTTCTTCCATTTGTTTGTGTCCTCTTTGATTTCACTGAGCAGTGGTTTGTAGTTCTCCTTGAAGAGGTCCTATACATCCCTTGTAAGCTGGATTCCTAGGTATTTTATTCTCTTTGAAGCAATTGTGAATGGAAGTTCATTCCTGACTTGGCTCTCTGCTTGTCTGTTACTGGTGTATAAGAATGCTTGTGATTTTTGCACATTAATTTTGTATCCTGAGACTTTGCTGAAGTTGCTTATCAGCTTAAGGAGATTTTGGGCTGAGACGAAGAAAATCTAGGTAGTACCATTCAGGACATAGGCATGGGCAAGGACTTCATGTCTAAAACACCAAAAGCAACGGCAGCAAAAGCCAAAATTGACAAATGGGATCTCATTAAACTAAAGAGCTTTTGCACAGCAAAAGAAACTACCATCAGAGTGAACAGGCAACCTACAGAATGGGAGAAAATTTTTGCAACCTACTCATCTGACAAAGGGCTAATATCCAGAATCTACAAAGAACTCAAACAAGTATACAAGAAAAAAACAAACAACCCCATCAAAAAGTGGGGAAAGGATATGAACAGACATTTCTCAAAAGAAGACATCCATACAGCCAACAGACACATGAAAAAATGCTCGTCATCACTCGCCATCAGAGAAATGCAAATCAAAACCACAATGAGATACCATCTCACACCAGTTAGAATGGCAATCATTAAGAAGTCAGGAAACAATAGATGTTGGAGAGGATGTGGAGAAATAGGAACACTTTTACACTGTTGGTGGGATTGTAAACTAGTTCAACCATTATGGAAAACAGTATGGCGATTCCTCAAGGATCTAGAACTAGATGTACCATATGACCCAGCCATCCCACTACTGGGTATATACCCAAAGGATTATAAATTACTCTACTACAAAGACACATGCACACGTATGTTTATTGCGGCACTATTCACAATAGCAAAGACTTGGAATCAACCCAAATGTCCATCTGTGACAGACTGGATTAAGAAAATGTGGCACATATACACCATGGAATACTATGCAGCCATAAAAAGGATGAGTTTGCGTCCTTTGTAGGGACATGGATGCAGCTGGAAACCATCATTCTTAGCAAACTATCACAAGAAGAGAAAACCAAACACCGCATGTTCTCACTCATAGGTGGGAACTGAACAATGAGATCACTAGGACTCGGGAAGGGGAACATCACACACTGGGGCCTATCATGGGGAGGGGGGAGGAGGGAGGGATTGCACTGGGGAGTTATACATGATATAAACGTTATGCACATGTACCCTAGAACTTAAAGTATAATAAAAAATAAAAAAAAAAAAAAAAAAAAAAAAAGAAACGATTTTCAGTTGACAGTGCTGTATTTTCAAGGAATTGCGAAGTACCCTAAGTTACTGAAAGAGCAGTGTTACTATCTAATGTCCATAAGAGATTTTAAAATAAAGGTCATTATAACTTTCATTTACAGAATTCAACTTTATTTGTTGTTGCTGTTGTTTCATAGTTTCATGTTTTCTATGACGTGTTTAGACAAAGGTGTATGAAAATATCTTTCAGATTGTTCTGATCGTAATGCTCCACCATTTGCTGGGACTGAGAACTTTCTTGGTCTTTGTTTAAATGTGCAGCTGGCTCCCGGAAGTAGCTCTGATTATTTGTCTCTGATCCCTCCTTGCAGGTTCTCCCGGGAAGCCCCACTTGGGCCCCAGGCTTTGAGGTTTCGCTGTGCTTTCTCATAGCTGCGGGCTGACCAGTTCCTACTGATGCTGAGGTTGCTCTGGTATAAAAACCTTCTGTTTAGTGCACGCACCTACAGATAGTACTGGATTCTGATTCTCTCCTGCTAGGAATTCTGCTTTCATCTCGGACTATGGACAAAAGCTCACTTCTTGCCACAAGATCAGTGAGCTGAATTTTTCTGATTCCTTTTCATCCAAGATAAAACAACAGCTTCCTTATTCCAAGATCTAGGGCAGGATCACAATTTCTAGTGCCCAGGAAGGGACCTATATCCCCATCTGTCCTACTAATTACATAATGTGTGTGTGTCTGTGTATACATATGTACACACACGGCATGCATGTGTGTGTGTGCATGTATAGATGATCTTCAACCAATTAGAGCAATTTGGCTTCAGCTACACAACTGCTATGCATCCCCCATATTTTCAATCATCTGGAAATTACCCTCCTTGCTTTCAACTTTAGTTATGACCTATTTGTCTAAATGTTAAGGAATAGGATGTATATGCTCTGATGGGTTACATGCCTCTGTCTTTTCTGCATAAATGACCAGAACCCTATTGAGCATGTTTACATCTATTTAATGTGAGAATAATTCAGAATTGTCTACTTAGGACCTGTCCTCTGCTTTTCAGTTAGGGCCACGGTAGCTACACACATAAGTTACAAAGCCTAAGGTGCTATCTTTTTCCTTGTTGCTCATTTTATGACAAACTATAGTTAAAAATGATTTATTTCTTGAAAATGTGCTTGGAAAATTATGAACTTGACACAATTTTCTAGGAAAAATATATTTGGCTAATGTCTCTATTTTTCTCTAATTAATAGTCTATTTAAATTGTCTCTTTGGAGTCAAGTTATACAATAATTCATTTTGCTCAGATTTCTAAAACTTTTGGCAGAATAGTGTACATATTTCATTGCTATTTTTCAAATATCCCCTGTAATTGCTGTTATTTTCTCATTTTGAATTTTTCCATAAATAATTTATTTTTCTCTCTGTGCAACAACTCATTTTTACTTTAAAGTGTATATATTTTTCTTTTGATTATGTTTTTCTTTAAAATTTGATATGCAATTTTAATGTATTAAAAGTAAAAACTAAATAACTTCAAATGAAAGTATGTACATAAGGTAAATGCCTTACCTGTAATACAGCAAGCCTATACTTTTATGCTTATTACATGCATACTTTTAATGAAAATATATAAAAAATAAAGCTTTTCATATAAATGTACCAAATATAAAGAAACATAAAAGCCAAATACTATAGGAGTATATATATACACACACACACATATATATATATACACACACACACATATATATAGCTTAATGTGTCTATTCTTGAAAATATACAATAAAGTTACCCTTATGGCCAAATTATCAATTTCTCAATTCATTTCTTGTTGTTTCCATGTATGATTTGAAGCTCTGATTTGAAATCATTAAAGATCCTGAATATTATGTCATCTTGAGGAATCAAACAGTTTTTCAATATGAATATATTACTGGTTGGCTTTTCACTTTAAGCTTGGATTGTGTTTTCTCTACATTAATTTAGCTACATTTACTCCTGCTATTAGCATTTGATGTGTTATATATCTCTTCCATTCCTCCACTTTTAAACTATTTGTGTGGTTTATAGTATGTCTCTAAAACACAGAAAACAGTTAGATAATTATTTTTATCAAAATCAGTGATTATCTTGGCTGGGCATGGTGGCTCACACTTGTAATCCCAGCACTTTGGGAGCCTGAGGCGGATGGATCACGAGGTCAGGAGATTGAGACCATCCTGGCCAACGTGGTGAAATCCCATCTCTACAAAAAATACAAAAATCAGCTGGGTGTGGTGGCAGGCACCTATAGTCCCAGCTACTCAGGAGGCTGAGACAGGAGAATTGCTTGAACCTGGGAGGCAGAGGTTGCAGGGAGCCAAGATCGTGCCACTGCACTCTAGCCTGGGAAAGAAGAGTGAGACTCCATCTCAAAACAACAACAACAACAACAACAACAATGACAAAAAAAATCAGTGATTATCTTTTAAAAGGAAGGGTGAATCTATCACATATTTGTGCTAGCTTATCTTTCTTGATATTTTACTTTATGTGTTATGTTTTATATGTTTTATTTAATATCCATTTCCTCCTTTTTTCCTGCCTTGTTGAGCATCTTGACTATTGACCTTTCTCCCCCAATTTTTTCTAAAAGTATGCACATTTTTCAGTTTGGTTAGTGTTTATTCTTAAATATTAACACATATCTTTACATATACTTCATATTTCTAGATGGAATTAGTGTTTGCGTTTTTTAAATAGACAGCCCTATGAGGTTGTATTCCCTGTCACCATTCTCCACCATACTCGCGCACCAGCTCCATCACACATATTTGTATTCCAAATTCCTATCTGCCATTCATATATTAGCATGTACCAGTCAAACACAAGTTCTACACAGCAGCAGAGATACATGCGTATATTTAGTGCACATTTTTACTCTAAATTTCACATCTTCAAGTTTTAAACATTCCTCCCTTCCTTTGTGTCTTTTGCCCATTTTCTGTGTTTCTTCCTTCTGTAATTCCTAACAAATGTTGTACTTTCTGAATATACTACCTGTGTCGTATATATTCTAAGTCACACTACACCTTTGCTCTGTATTAAATAATCAGATTAATCACCACAATTCCTTGTTATCTTTGCTCCTACATCTATTAAGCTAATCAGCTCAGCTACTGAGGTTTTTTAAATCAAATGATTAAATTTATGTGCAAATTTTGTTTTTGATTTATGCTCAATTTATTTAAATATATAACATGAATTTCTTAAAAGCATAAATTTTAATATCAGTCTTCTGATTCCTTTATTAAATCTGTTTCTTCAGGTGTTAGTTCTCTTTACTGACTTGTTTTCATTTCTCATGGTATCCGCTTTCCTCAAATATTGAGTGATCTGTATGGTTGTCTGCTCAACTTTGTATTTAAAGATCACCATTCCACTTCCTGCTATGTTTGTTTATCCTCTTTCCAGCATTTGCAATTAGGAAGTGAAGAGAGTTAAGCTGACTTCTTCTCTGGCATGACAGGTTTTCTGCTCCCTGTAAGGTGTGAGTCCCTGCCGGCCTTTGTTGTCCCTGTACACGTTGTTCTATTTGCACACAAAAGCCACTCTTTAGCATCGGTGGCTGACGAGCCTAATAGGCCTCTGTACTGGAAATTGATTTTCTTTCCTCAAAAAATATCTCAAAGCTCCCTTCAGTATCTTTTAACTCTGAGCTTTTGGCTCCCTGGCATCACTCCTGTAGTTAGGGTGGGATTATTTTTTCTACATCTATGTTTGTTTATAAATACGTTTTTGTTGTTGCCGTTTTCTCCTGAAGTCTTACACCCTTTCCTTTCTGCCTTAGGATACTGAGGCAGGAGAATAAGGTCTGGAGGCAGGGAACCGAAGGTTGATTCACGCTAACTTTCTAGAGCTAAATCAAAAGGAAAACTCCAGCTTTCCACATCTAAGTAACAAAAGGACCAGGGACTACTCCCTTTGCAAACACCTTCCCCATCTGGAAAACTGAAAGTACCTCTGATTAGTTGCAGAAAGCAGAACGTACCTCTGATTGGTTGCTTTTTGCATAAAAGCGTAACTTTGTAACTTCTCTTCAGCCTCTGATTGGTTGCTTTCCACAACCAATCAGACTAATTGAGAGACCACAACTTCATTTGCATGGGGTGTACACCAAGTGGCCAATGGGAAACCCCTATATGGTGTTTAAGCCCCAGAAAATTCTGTAACTGAGGCTTTGAGCCTTGCTCAGCTGGTTCCCACCCTGTGGAGTGTACTTTCGTTTTCAATAAATCTCTGCTTTTGTTGCTTCTTGTCTCCTTGCTTTGATTGTGCATTTTGTCCAGTTATTTGTTCAAAACGCCAAGAACCTGGACATCCTTCACCGGTAACAATACCACCCAACTTTTAAAGTATTTCAAAGTATTTGAGTTTTTTATTGATCCATATGAATAAAACCTAATGTCAAATTAGAAAAGTCACAATATAATACTGAGAAATAAACTCTTATTCATAATTGGCTTAAAGGTATGTACTAGTATGTCGTTCTCTGTAAATACTATGATCAGATATACTTATTTTGGAAATAACAGTGAGTACCTTTAAAAATGACCTCAAATACTTCCATTGAGCAGAGTAAATATAATGTTACCTGCCTTTTTGAGAATTATAAGAGATGAAATAATGAAGGATTCTTTTTAAATAAACATATTTGAGGTCATTAAAAAATATTGATGAAATCATGGCAGAGACTTTCTTAAGAGGCCAACGTTATCTTGACAATGATTACTTCATGTCACAAAATTGTGATTGCTGGGTCTTGAGTGTTTTTGTAACTTACTGTTAGGAGCAATTAACCTGTCAGAAAAAAATGGAATTATTTTTGGATTAACAGTAATGATGCTCGGCCATCTGGGTGGACCTTCGTTGATGGCAGATATACCTGCAGTATTGGTCTCCGCAATGATTGTCAGGGCTGATTTAACTGATGATAGGTTCTGATAGACCAGTGTTACTTTCCTCACTCAGAATTTTGACTATGAAAAAAGAGGGGAACTCTTTTAAAAGAAAACTTATTTTAAAAGAAGGTGGATTTCAGATATAAGGGGGAGCCTGAGAGTATGAGGCAGTCATTGTGCTCCATATGTATCACCTGACGGGGCATGGCTGACTCTTCATTAATTCAGCCATTCAGTCACAGAGGCAGTCAGCAAATATGTATTGTGAACTTAACAACGATATAGACACTTACCATATTGGGCTCTAGAGATTTTCTTTTAAGTTGAATAAGCCACAGATTTCTGATCGTTAGAGTGGACAAAGGACATATCATTAAATGCGTGTGATAAATGTTAGTGGGACTACAAAACAATGGCGTTTTGGGAGATAATGGATTGAGGCAAAGAGCAGTCTCTTGAAAAACTCCTGATCTGGACACTTAATAAAGTGTCCCAAGCCCAGGTCACAGAAGTAATTTTTTATAAATACTTTTGAAATACAAAGTACTTTCTATGTGAATTAATTACCAGTTCTCTCTTACTGAGTCTCCAAACACATAAAAGCAACCATTATAAAACAATGCACTTCCAAGATATGCAGAAATAACTGCCATCAAGAGTTTGAGAAAAATAAATTTCAGTGTTTCTTCTGTGAGTCTCTCTCTTCTGGACACCAGGCCTGAGACTTCAGCAAAGAAAAATCCCTGTTTAAATTAGGAACTCAGGAACATTTTGACTATGATATGCTTTATTTACTCTTACTTAGTTCCATATGTTTTCCAGTAAAGAGTAAATATAAGGGATAACATGATTACATAAATCAAGGATAACAACATGAAGAATATAAAAATATTTACCTCCAGGCATTTAACTATACCTCAATTATCCACACAACAATAACATCAGCAAAATACTACTAACCTATGGTTTTATTGAAATAATAACCAGGTACTTATTATAAAATTTCCTAATAGGAATTCATAAATGCATATATTTCAGAGAAGAGAGCACAATACATGCATATCTATAAAGATGCCATCCATATATACAAAATATACATTGCCTGTGGCAATGAAAGAAAATCTTTAGTGTTAATTAATGAGGAAAAGCCAAAATGAATGAACATTTTTAAAAATACACAAAAAACCAAAGCTCTCCAAAAATTCTCAACCTAGAATTCCAGATATAGTGAAAATATCTCCCAAAATACTAATTTAAATGTTATGTAAGTAATTTTAAAAATGGATTAAAGAACAGTTTTTTCTGAAGAGGTAAACAAAACAGAAAAAGTAATAGTGAGCAAAGCAATTGTTACTGAAGTGGTAAATCTAAGAAAATATTGATTATATCTGGCAATTATAAATAATTTAGAAGTTTAAAAACATATAGTACATGAATATTACTCAAAACTAATATGAGAGATGAGAAAGAATATATTAAAACTTTCTAAGAGGCTCATCTTGTTCAGAAATAGAAATATTGATTAACTTTACACTGTGGTAAATAAGATGAATTTTATATGGCAAATCTAAGAAGACCCAATTAATAAAAATAGAACATTATTTGCTGAAGAGCCAGGCATAAGATAACTAGTATAAAATATCTAACAAACAATAGTATCTAGAATATTTTTAAATTTTTACAAAGCAATAAAATAAGCAACCAAATTGATAGGAAGATAGGCAAAACATATTAAAAGGATATTAACAGAAAAATAAAGTAAAATGTGGCTAAATCTGCAAAGAAATCTTCTCATTAATAATCATTAAAATGGGAATTAAATGAAATACTATTTGTGCCTATTATAATGGAAAAATTATTAAAGCTAAACAAGTGTGGCACGTATGTGAAAGAACAGGAATGTTTGCATAAGACTAGCAAGGGTTTAAATTGTGTTAATCCCTTTTGGAAACAAACAATTTATATTCCTATTTATTGAAGACTATGGGCTGCCCATTCTTGGAGTGAGCAGCAGCCAGATGGATGCACTGCAATAGAGGCTCTCTTACCAAGGTGCAAATTGAGATAGAAGTATATGTATTGTATTTGCTATTCTGACAAATCAAAGATGAACTAATTAGTATGAAAAGGAAGTAAATAAAATAAGTTATTCTTGGCAAATTCTTACAATTAAACTCTACCCATACTAACAATAATAGTGTATATTTTCTTGATACACCAGTTAGCACAGTAAGTATTTATATCTACAAAAATATGAAGCAAATGTGCGAACAACAGTTGATCATCTGTGTGACTTCAGGCTTTTTGTGTTAATCGTTGAAGTTTTCTACATTTTGAAGTATTTCCAAATTTATTTCAATAAAAAGACTTTTCTACTATCTTATTGAGTCTTCACACTTTCCCTCTTTCTGTGTAATTACTCTAAGTATCTTAAACTCATATAACATACAGAAATATAAATTTAGAATGAGAACTATTGTCTTGGGTATATATAAAACAAAAACAAGTTACTTTGTACTTTTTAATTTTTACACCATAAATAAACACAACAAAAACCCCTACTGTCAAAAAAAAAAAAAAAAAGATACACATGTTTACTTTTTTTTGTATTTTTAAGGGGAAAAAAGGTATTCAAAGGAAATATTTCTGAATCTTAAGTTATATATTGATTACTGCAAAAAACTATTAAATACATTTTTCTCTCAGTTAAGCATAGCTTACAGTGTTATAAAATATATTCAAATATAACATTTTTTTCTCTCCTATAGTATAAAATCAGAACTTGGTTTAGAGAAGTATTTGCTGTGCTCTGATTTATTTTGAGAGCCTATTTTGGTTCTTCCATACTTTACTGACCATAAAACTCCAGAGCTGGTGGTACCTTTTCTCACCACTTCTTTTCTTGCTCTTGGTTGCTCGACAGCAGGTGATGGATTTAGTTGCTAGGGTCAAGCTGTTGTCTATAGGAAAAATAAATCATAACATCTGCAGCAATTATCCCAACTACAATATCACCATTTAAATTACTGTTTAACACCCCCAGCTCAGATTTGTATACATGAGTGGCACCTCTGGATATAGGACTCACAGTGAAAAAAATGCCCAGAGCACCAGCAAATGAAGAAATAGAAAAACAGAAGGACTGTAGTAAAAAAGGGATCAGGGGAAGATGCAAATTCTGAAATTAAAAGAAAACTCACTTTATAGATTTTAGATTTCCTACAATACAGCATATATTACCTATGCCACGATATTTTTTAATGAATTTTTTTTCCATTAGCCATAGTGATACAGGAGTTAAAAAGAAATTATTTAGGCAGATAGTGAGGGTAAGGAAGTCCTTGGTAAGATTTTCCTTTTAATGAAAAACAGCCCCCAAATCATTTTCTTTTCTAACAAAGAGCAGCCTGTAAAATTGAGCTGCAGACATAGACAAGCAAGCTGGAAGCTTGCAAAGGTGAATGCTGGCAGTTGTGCCAATAGAAAAAGGCTACCTGGGATTAGGCATGTTCAAAATGACAGCTCCATGTTCCCTTCTCTTTGACAGCCACGTGTACAGTAACGAGCAGGCGATGTGGCACCAGTCACGCCACAACCTCATTTGCATAATGATTAGGGTGGGGCAGCCAGCTTCCCCGCGCATTATGTAAACATCACAATTGGTCCAACCAATCTTTGGGCCCTATGTAAATCAGACACTGCCTTCTCAAACCTGTCTATAAAATCTATTGCCTTCCAACATAGCCGGAAGTCCCATTCAGGCATCCCTCTCCCAGGAGAGAGGTATTCTCCTTTCTCTTTCTTTTGCCTATTAAACCTCCAGTCTTAAACTCACCCTTTGTATGTGCTGGAGTCCTTAAGTTTCTTGCCATGAGGTAATGAACCTTAGCTATCACCCCAGACAGCAATGTAGCTCAATAACAGATTTGTAGTTAGCTCTGATGATGGTGGTAAGTGGCAGAATAAAAGCGATGACAGAACTGGAGAGCATTACCTGAATGTAGATCACAGCTTCCCTGACCGTCACGTGTGTGACCTTGGACAAACACTTGCATCTCAGGTCTCGCTTCCCCCCATCAACTTGAAATTGTGGATGTTAGATTCAGAATTGCTATTGTTCTCCTCAGCTGTATTTGCATATGATTCTCTCACACTAATTTTTTATGTAAGGAATGTAAATAAGAAGTAGATAGTAATAATCTACTGATAAACATTTAATCTCTCTAAGTTGTTAGTTTTTAAACTTTTGCTCATATGGACAATAAGAAGTACATCTGACAAAGGGCTAATATCGAAAATCTACAAAGAACTCAAACAAATTTACAAGAAAAAAACAACCCCATCAAAAAGTGGGCAAAGGATATGAACAGACATTTTTCAAAAGAAGACATTTATGCAGCCAACAGACACATGAAAAAATGCTCATCATCACTAGCCATCAGAGAAATGCAGATCAAAACCACAATGAGATACCATCTCACACCAGTTAGAATGGTGATCATTAAAAAGTCAGGAAACAACAGGTGCTGGAGAGGATGTGGAGAAATAGGAACACTTTTACACCATTGGTAGGACTGTAAACTAGTTCAACCATTGTGGAAGACAATGTGACAATTCCTTAAGGATCTAGAACCAGAAATACCATTTGACCCAGCCATCCCATTACTGGGTCTACACCCAAAGGATTACAAATCATGCTGCTATAAAGACACATGCACATGTATGTTTATTGTGGCACCATTCACAATAGCAAAGACTTGGAACCAACCCAAATGTCCATCAATGATAGACTGGATTAAGAAAATGTGACACATATACACCATGGAATACTATGCAGCCATAAAAAAGGATGAGTTCATGTGCTTTGTAGGGACATGGATGAAGCTGGAAACCATCATTCTGAGCAAACTATCACAAGGGCAGAAAGCCAAACACTACATGTTCTCACTCATAGGTGGGAATTGAACAATGAGAACACTTGGACATGGGAAGGGGAACATCACACACCAGGGCCTGTTGTGGGGTTGCGGGAGCAGGGAGGGATAGCATTGGGAGATATACCTAATGTAAATGATGAGTTAATGGGTCCAGCACACCAACATGGCACATGTATACATATGTAACAAACCTGCACGTTGTGCACATGTACCCTAGAACTTAAAGTATAATAAAAAATAAAAATAAAAAACAAGTACATTTTATGCTTAGTATAAACACACATAATCAATCTATCTAATCTGTCATCTATTATAAAACAAAGGTTTCACAAATCAACTTCCATTCTTGTTTGTGACAAACCCTGATTGTTCTATTACAATTTATTTAAAGCCCATTTGCATGAATATAAGTTCTTTCATGTAATGACCCTTCCTAACTTTTCATTCTTATCTGCAGAATCTCTTTCATACTATCTCAGTCCCCAGTGCCATTCAACAAACATACATGCTTGTGCAAACACACAGAAATATACATGTATGCACATACATAATGCTATTTCTCTGGTTTTTCATATAGATGAGATTTCTTATCTTCTGTAACAAAGTTTGATAAATGAACATTTCTTAAAGTTTTATTGTTCAGTACATAAAAGTAAAGAAGTTGGGATTAAGCAAAGAAAGCTGGGTTATAAGCTGTTGAGAGAAATTTAAGATTTTTTATCCTTTGGGGGAAAAATGGTGTTAAGGTACTGCTAAGGTAGTGAATATGTCTGGCTCAAAATTATTAACCCTAATAATATATTGTCAATTGGACTTTATCATAAGAGTATTTCCATTCATTAAATTATCTAATTAGGTAAGGCAATATCTTGAACCATCCTCCTTTAAAAAAAAAAAAAAAAACTTAGAGAAAAATGAGCCACTGAATAATCTTCACCTCCACCCGCTGTGAGACACTACAGGTCTGAGGGGATGAGAATATGAAGATACAGTTCTGTTTTGGTGAACAGAAAATGAAGAGCACTTATGAATATCTAGGGTATGGGAGATAGACTGACAGCTGCCATTAGCATTACAGCTATCTCCATGTAAGGATATCCTAAGAGCCACCTCTAATCCATGCTCCAGTAGAAGAGTCCATTGTAAACTCATAGGCATGTCCAGCATGGAAGAAGACAGCTTTTAGGCCTGGAGAATTGTAAGATTAGGTGACCATTGCCACTGATACCAGTTCTGTTTGTCCTTTGCTTAATGTAGATGCTATTAAAGAGTATTTAATTCAGTCAATGAAAGAAGAATTGAAATAGACTAAATGTTTAAAGTCAGCCAATAAAGTTAATTACATAAGACTTATTTAAAGTGCTTAATTCAGATAACACCATCTCTGAAAAATATTCTATCTTGAAATGCCCTATAGAGTTTCCTGTTTTAGTGAAATTCCTAGAGATAAAAGTATTCAGTGCTTTTCCTCAGCTATTTTTGACCCTTACACACATGTTCCCAATGCCACGTTCATATTGAATTGTAATTTACAGAGTAATTTGCGTATGGCAATCAGGATGACCATCTCCTATTAGACTCCCTTGCATTACCCAAAATATAATGTAATAATAATAGTACTTACTTGTGCATGCAGTTTTACAATTGAATGGCATATGAGAAGGAGTTTACCTATCACTTATCATGTTTCCATCCTGTAAAAGACTAAGAACATGGAATTTGTGCTTTTGGTCTTTCACTGGGAACTTTTAGAAGGAATGTTTTGTTTTGTTTTTGCCATAGAGATGAAGAGCAGATCAGAGCTTCCATGGGGCTCAGGACTTTGTGCCTCAATAACAAAAGTTGAGCACATCCACCCTCCTTCATGCCTCATGTCCAGAATAGCAGTGCACCACTGGCATTATCACCTAAGTGTACAACAAGGCAAGACCACCTTTGACAAGCTCTCCCTTTCTTCTGCCTCCCATTGAGAGTATGGGAGAGGCCTGTCCTTACTCTGTTCTTTGTGTCTATAATAAGAGTGAATGATCTACTATCTTTCTTTCTCTTCTTATGTAGCTGTTTTATATTTTCGTTGCACTTACTACTCTGCTTCTCTTTGTGAACACACCTGTTTATGTGACCCAAGACCTCTGCTTTAGCCCCAGGCCTGGATAAATTTGCTATTTAAGTTGCTTACTGCAGTTATCATGTGCTTGCACAGACAATCCAAACTGTCATCTGTTTTCTATTAGGCTACCAAATACGTAGCTATGCTCATCAGTCAGATCTTTGATGAGGAAGTGGAAGAAGTGAAAAGCCAGAACCCTATAAATTGCCAGCATTTATTTATGTATCTCTGTTCCTTACAGCAGTGAGCCCTGTTCTAGCTTATCATAGGCACTGCACATAGAATTCCATTAATATCTGTTGTACTGAGTTAAATAGAATGCACAGAGAAAATGTTACTTAACATCTCATCCATAATGCAAATGCTACACTACCAGTGTTTTTCAGTTGCTGCTTATCTCTAATGACCTTCTTAGCTCTGCTACACACTGAGAAGACACAAATCACAAGAAAGGAGGACAAAATCCTACCATGTAGAGGTAGATTAGGGCAGATTCTCCATTATGTCTGTCCTTGAGAAAATCGCCATAAAAAGTACATTGTAGAAACTCCAATACACTGTCAATGAAGGAGTTAGAGGATGTGAATGAGCAGAATCATTGGTGGAGAAATAATTATTTGGCTGATGCAGTGAAATATCTGAGTCCCTCTTTACTGACCAACAATTGATCTCAGAAAAGTATAGCTTCCCTTCACCTAAGTGTGTGTAGGGTGGATCAGAGTGAGGTGGTCCTCAGCTTAAATTTAGCTTACATGTTAATGGTTAGTGATGCCAAAATAAAAATTTAAGTGGGAAAAATGAAGCTCATGGGGTTATGCTTGGTGCAATTGTTGTAAAGAATGTTTCCAGGGATAATTTTTGCTGAAGAAATAAATCACTCTCTGTAATTCATTGTCAGCTAAGGATGTGACTGAGAACAACATAGTTTATTGTAATTTTCAATAATAAATGAGGAGTTTGATTACTGGAATAATTTTAACTACCTACATTGATGAATCTTACTGATGAATTTCTTTTAAAAATATCCCTATGTTGGCCAGGGGTGGTGGCTCACGCCTGTAATCCCAGCACTTTGGGAGGCCGAGGTGGGTGGATCACGAGGTCAGGAGATCAAGACCATCCTGGCTAATATGGTGAAACTCCATCTCTACTAAAAATACAAAACATTAGTCAGACGTGGTGATGGGTGCCTGTAGTCCCAGCTACTCGAGAGGCTGAGGCAGGAGAATGGCTTGAACCCGGGAGGCGGAGCCTGCAGTGAGCCGAGATCGTGCCACTGCACTCCAGCCTGGGTGACAGAGCGAGACTCCGTCTAAAAAAACAAACAAACACAAAATCCCTATGTTACTTCAGTAGGTCCAGATTAAACTGACAACATGCCTTTTTAAGGTTCTGTGCCTGATATATTTGTATGTGTAAATGTTGGCTGGTGTTGTCGAAAATGTGTTCCATGGACCTCCAAATATATTAGTATGTATAGTAGTGCCTCCAAATATATTAGTATATATCTACTGTACTGAAAAAAGTGAAACCATTTTGTTTACTTTAGGATGTTTTATTTCTCTAAATGTGAATCTCACTGAGGGTAATAGAGCATGGAGTGAATCCAAAATTCATTTGTCCAGAGCACATTTTAATGCAGTACATCCAGTAGCATCTGGAATGGGATAAATGATATCCCCTACCCCCAAAACATATACCTGTGTCCTAATCCTTGGAACTTGTGAATGTTACCTTATCTAGAATAAAGGTTTTCATAGCCGTACTTAAGGTTCTGGAAAATGGGAGATGATCCTAGGTTAACCAATAGCTAACCAATGGTTAACTAATCCAATGACAAATACCTTTATAAGACAGATACATAGTAGAGACACACCCAGGGAAGTCCATGAAGCAGAGAGATGCACAAGTCAAAGAACATGAATAGCTGCAAGCAGCTGGGAGAGGAAGAGGAGGGATTGGTCCCCAGTACAGCCGCAGGACATGCGTCTCCACCCTTAATTAGACTCTGTACTGCTGATGTCAACAACTGGAAGAGAATATACTTCTTTGTTTTAAGCCACACAGTTTGAGGTAATTTGTTACAACAGTCCTAGAAACTATTATAGCACCTTTGCCAAATACTGCCATAGGCATCTTTAAACATAGATACTGATTATAAAATATGTTCAGTATTTAATTTATCTTTAAAAAGTTAAATATATTACTTTTTCTTGATATATATCAATATATAGATATATATATTATTGATATAAATATATTATTAGTATTGAAAATAATTCTGCCAGAAATCTTTTCCAGAATGTATTCCATATTTCCTATGGAATATGTTGATTCCTATGTTGATTTCTATATTAATAAAGGTAATTAGAGAACTACATAAAATTTCTATCCATAAGTCTTCTAATAAATGTTTATCTGCATAATATGCCATTCCATAATAGTTATTTGTTCTATTTTCTAGAAAAATACAGCAGATACAAAGGACCTAAAAGTTCTGGTAACCAGAATATATTTCAGAATGTAATAGTAGGTTAAGGAGAATTGTAATTATCTTTAGCAGAAGGACAACAGTTTAAAAAATATCTGCAAACCTTTAAAAAGCTGTCTTTCATAAGTCATGAGGATCGTTTTTACTCTTTTGCCTGTTTGGAAAGGGAGCGTCCTTGCTTAAAACACAAATGGAAGTTTTTCATCCTGTGATAAAAACAGTGGCAGCAATGAAAACAATTGCTATCATTTATTGTGTGTCTGTTGCGTGACTGGTACTATGTTAGTATTTTACATGTATAAAACACAAAAAACATCCGCAAAATGTTACCATCTTCATTTTCTGATCAGAAGTCAGAACCTCCAAGAAATTAAATCATTTTCCTAAGTTTAAACATCTAGTATATACCCAAGCACAGACTCAAGATTTTATATAGAATGTTTCCAAATCTGGATTTTTATTCCCTTTCTTATTTGGAAAAGACCTGTATTCTCACACTGAAATTACAGATAGGTTTTAGTGATGACTATTTGCACACAAAATAACAGAAGAAACCAACATACATGGTTTACTCACAGAAAAGAGGATGTTTATAAAATCAAATGTAGGCAGTTGGTAGGCAGTGTGTCACTTCCATGCCTGGGATGTTCTCTGGGTGGAAAGAATCTTTATAGGTAGCTAGCTGCTCCCACACACTCTGACTATATTTGTTCATTGTTGCTTGGACTTGATATGGGCTTTCTCTATACTACGGGTGTAATGCACAATAGATATATTTAACAAAAAATGAAATGCTTCCATCTTTTCTTTAAAAACAAGCAATACATAGATTATCAACTTTTTCTGTTTGGCATAATATTTAAATAGGAGTCAAAAAGAACTTATCTTTCTCATTTGCAAGCAACTTTTTAGGTAATAAGTGATTTCCTGTGGAGACATAAAGGGCAATGATCCACTTCTGCCATCAGTTTCCTCTGCTGATTTGAGGCTCCCTCTCATTTGGAATTATCCCATTTTAATAGCAATCGAGGATAAATTCGAATTCCCCAGCACCTATTTTTCCAATACACTGAAAGAAGGAAATAGTCTCATTTTCTTTCCACTTAGACAGAGTTTTCATGGCATTCATGAGACTTTGACCAGGTTGTGCAATAAGTCAGTGTTGGCTTCTTAGGTGTTGTTTCCAATGGGCAAAACAGAACAGATAACCCCAGATCATATGACTGTTTTGAGGAGTAAATAAAGATGACACATGACGAATGTACTAATACAATAACACATGATGAATGTACTAATACCACATTGATAGCTCATAGTGGTGCAATTACTCTTATAGTCTTTCCAGAATCTACAGAATCTTGGGTACACCCTATATTCTGACAACACTACCCACTTCATTCTGCAAGAATGACTGAATATTTTTTCTTCACTGGCTTTTTTTCACATTGACCTATTCCATATTATCTGAAATATTCTTATGACTTGAACTCTGTGACACCACACTCCTATGTTTCATTTGCTTCTCTACTTACTATTTCTTATTCTGTTTTACAGATCTATCCTCCTTCATCCAGCGTTGTAATGGTGAAGTGTCCAAGCACACTCGGCTGCATTCTCTCCCTAGGTTATTGTAGCCACATGCCAACGGCCGTCTGTTCAGTATTGCCTATCATAATGATCTAGCTTGACATCTTCATCAGAGAAGATGAAGCAATGGTTATTGTACGTGTACTGTTGCCATTTTCACAGTCACTTCAAAGTTAACACTTGAACCGAGTTGATTACCATCCACCACCGTATCATTCTTCCTCACTAATCAACACCTCCTCCAATAGATCTATCTTAGTAAATAACACCAATACCTATCATACTTAAAGAAATTGGGTGCCAGTGGTAACTCTTTCTCCATCACCCTGTCTCCTTTCTAGCTGACTAAAAGTATGGTATCACTACCATTCACCCTCAAAATATCTTGCTAATCTCTTCAGATCTCTCTATATTCATTGCCGTCACCTAGGGCAAACCATCACATTTTCTTACAATCTTTCTGAACAAGCTTTTTTAAAGAAGTCTGTGTGTCCCTTCATTCACCATTTTTTTCTCCATACTGCATTAGGAATGAACTTTAAAAAAATGTAAATTTGATTGAGCATTTTTACATTTTATTTAAATTCTTCAATATAAACCCCAAAGTCTTCATGTTGCCTCGTAACCAGCATGGTTTGGCCCCCCTTGACGTCTAGTCTACATACATTTCCCTCTCACTTACAATGTAGTCTTTGCTTGTGGTGTTACAATTGCCATTCCTTTCACGAATATAACGCTTCTCATAATCACATCTGAACTCAATCTCACCATATAAAAGAGGTCTTGCTGGAGTTTCAGGGTAGGTCAGTTTCCCTGTCACTAATCTTATGGTAGCTTGTGCTTCAACTCTATGGTTCTTAAAATTGTTAGTCATTGTATTTTCTTTTTTTTTTTTTTTGAGACGGAGTCTCGCTCTGTCGCCCAGGCTGGAGTGCAGTGGCCCGATCTCAGCTCACTGCAAGCTCCGCCTCCCGGGTTTATGCCATTCTCTCGCCTCAGCCTCCCGAGTAGCTGGGACTACAGGCGCCCGCCACCACGCCCGGCTAGTTTTTTGTATTTTTTAGTAGAGACGGGGTTTCACTGTGTTAGCCAGGATGGTCTCGATCTCCTGACCTCGTGATCCGCCCGTCTCGGCCTCCCAAAGTGCTGGGATTACAGGCTTGAGCCACCGCGCCCGGCCTAGTCATTGTATTTTCATGCTTACTTAAGTATTTATCATACACTCTATCCAAGTTCCATGAATACAGGTAAAATACCTATTTTTGATCAGCATTGTTTTCCCACTGTCTGGGGCAATTTAAATACATATTCAATAACTGTTGAATGAATGAATGAATAAATGAATTCCATCAACAAAAAAGGCACTTCTTCCAAGTGAGCTGTTACTCTGGGCACACCCTTCATTGCTCAACTCTAACACCAGTCTCTTCAAATGCTGCAGGAGTATCGTGACAGTGAATAAGTCTCATGAGATTTGATGGTTTTATAAAGGGGAGTTCCCCTACACAAGCTCTCTTGCCTGCCACCATGTAAGACATAACTTTGCTCCTCCTTTGTCTTCCACCATGTGAAACTGTTAAATCTCTTTATTTTATAAATTGCCCAGGCTCAGATATATCTTTATTAACTATGAGAACAGTCTCTCTCCTTTGTTCATTACTGGCAGAATTAATTGCTCTCTCCTACAAGTTCCTAGTAGGATTTACTGATGCCACTCAAGCTTTTTGTGGAAGATAACCAGGCTATTTATTGGTTTTGTCAAGAGGCTGGTGAAGAAGAGAGAGACAGTGCTTACTTTCTCGAAGCCAAAATTAAGGAAATGCCTTTATTGCTGATGTCATGATGTTTATATTGTTAACCTCCTCCTCACTTTCTCTATCACTATCTCTCCCCATCTCTGTCTCTATTACTCCATCTCTATCCCCCTGCCTCTCTCTCTCCCCCTCTGAAGACTCCACATTTAGACAGACAAGTGTCAAGTAGAAGAGAGGGGACATTGAGGACAGATATCCTGAGGATGCAGAGGTATAAGCCTCAACGAGTAACAAGATCATTTATTTGAAATGGAAGCAGAGCAAAGCAAATAGAAGGAAGTGGAAGGCATTTTTCAACACACTGCTTCACCATATTGTCCTTTCTATCACTCAGGTATCAGCTTCCATACTCACTGATTCTGGGCTATTTCTCAGGTATATGATTCTTTTCTATATTTTGACATTTGTTCTTGTCATTGGTGGAAAAAGATAGAGTCTTTGGAAAAACTCGAATATCCCTGTAAATTTTAGTTGGCATGAATTTATTTGTGTATTTGGTGCTACTGCTGATCTTTCATCATGATTTTCAGAGCCTTATAATTCCTCCCCTTGATTCAGAGATGGAAATCTTGGAGGATGAGATATTCTCAACCAGTAATGCCCTTCTACCATCACTCCTGGCAGCCCTCCACATTTAAGTGAGCAAAGCAGGACTTCTAGTATTACCTTATGTGGTATCTCTATTTCAAAAGGAGACAGGAATAAACAGACTGAATATGCTGTTATATAAGACTGGCTACACAGTATCAAAAACAACAAGGAAAAACAGGACAAAACAAAACTATCCCTATGACACGGACTATAATAGAATGTTTGATAAGTTAAAGGACTCCTGTAAGCAAACGAGACTGGTTATGCTTTGATTTAAGAAGAGGTCTGGGGAGACTTCATGAAATATTTATATTCGGAGTAAGAATATATTCTCTTAACCCTTTTATAGTATTAGCATATTATCCCAAAACACACATTTACCTTTCCCTTACAGGTGTCACTCCTAATCTAGTTGCATTCCTCACAAGATGTCAAATATCAGCACATATCTGGCCAAGAAAGTTTCAACTTAGTATGGAATAAATAATTCTGCAACTTATTTGTTATACTTATTTTGGGGAAAGAAAAGAACAAATTCACATGTTCATGCAAATGTAAGATTGAAACAGGAAAAATGTACAGAGATACATTCTCTCAGACTTCTGCTTCTTTTCAGGATAAAGTACCAGAACAAGACTCTCCCTCCTGCAACAAACAAATATGTAACCGGACAAAACATATGAAGCAAGTGTTTTCATGCACTGAAAAATGATCATTGCAAGATGACAGCCCTCGAAGAGAAAGAAACTCACATGATGAGTCCCATGACCACCAGATTTCTGTTGGGGGAAAATTTACTGACTCTATGGCAAAAAGCAAATCACAGAGATCCTGTTAAACTGAAAATGCAGAGATCAGACTATATTGCAGCTGAAGCAGTTGGAATTTTTGTGGAGCAGCCTGGTGGAGGGATCAAAGAAAAGAGCTTTGTAGAAAGCCCCAGAAGCCCGTGTGTAGATCCCCTGCAAGTTCATGTTAAAGAGGTATGCATACATGTATACATGCTGTACAAGCCACCCAAGGTATTCCAGATAGCAAGTGCCACTGATTTGAGAAACAGTAAACTTAGGGTAATGCTGGGCTCTTTGTAGATCTCATTAACACCCATGGCAACCATGAGTGATTAGAAAGGTAGCATGAACCATGCCCTAGAACAAAATATACTCTACACCCGCTGTAACAAACCTAAAATAAAGTTTAAAGAGATCTCAGAGATCTCTGTAACATTTGGAGTTTAAATCTCTTAAAGTTAGAAAGGCTTGTAAAACACTTGAAGTTTCTACTGATTTTCACATTTTCACAAACCAAGCATAAAAGTTTACTCAGTTCAAGGTGATTGAATAGTAATTGACTAACTGATCTGATTGCTAAAACAAGAATCAACATTTTTATGAGGATGGGTAGCAGGGTTCTAATTCTTTACACTTGATTGTGTTATCCAAAATGTTTCACATTTTTTTAATCACCAGAATTATAAAGAAAAAAGAAAATGTAACTTATGGTCAAGAAAAAAATAATATAAAGCAAACTCTAAACTCTTTATAGATAAACACAAAGTGGTTGCTATCAAGGTTTTAAAAAACTATAAGAAAATACAGTTTTAATATGGGAAGACAAAGTCTTATCAGATATACAGAAACTATAAAAAGAATGACACGGCAACTTTTAGAATAGAAAATTACCATAACTGAAATGAAACAGTTTCTGGGTGTTCCCAGCAAGAGTTTTGGGATAGAATAAAAATTTCCATAAGAAAGAAATCAGTGCACAGTTTGGTTTCCCTGGGAAGCAGACTCTGCTGTGGAGGTTAGCTAGCGGGGTCTTTCTAGGGAGTGTTCTTAGGATTAATACCCTAAAGAAAGAAGAGAAGGAATCAAGACTGGAAAGAGGGAAAAGTTGAACTGCTATGTAGTCCTATGAAGTCCTCAGGCAATCACATGGGGAACTCTGGAGCTGAGGATGGAATTTCAGAATTCCTCAAATTGAAGTGATAGGACAGGGCACTCATGCCCCTGTGATAATCAGTCATTAACTCCTGGCTGTCTTTGGAAGAAGAAATGAGCTTGAGTGAGGCTGTTATCTTCACTAGAGTCCATTTCTTTCTGTGGAGGGCTTACAGCTGAGGGATGCCTTTTGCTAGCACTCCCTGAACATGAATGAGGAAGCCCTGCAGAGGGATCTGTCTGATGGACCATAGTCCCCATCACAGTGGACAATGTGCACTTTCTTATTAACTTCTTTGTGTAAGATCTGGGAGCACAACCCCAGGAATTCTGTGAGCCTTTCTTTCTCTTGGTCATTTATCAGAGGAAGGTCATTGGAAAGAGCTCCAGGACCTGCCTCTGTATTTGGTGTCAAGGCTGCACTGGATCCTCAGGGTCTTCCCCCTCTAATATCCAATCTAGACTCCCTTCATCTTCAGCCAGCATCTCTGTTTGTCTTGGTGGCTCATCTGGTGATGTGAGCTGGATTTTAACCCCTATTTCCCTAGGCATCCAAGTCCCTGGTCACCACGTATTCTTCAGTTAGATAAGGACTTGCCAAGAGAAGCCAAAGCAAACCACCTAGGTGTCAGGTGTACTCCTACCTGCCCCCCAAGTAGCTGTCTCTTCCTGAGAGTCAAGATCAATTACACCTGTCACATTACTGACTCTTTTTGCCTACTGGTTCTCCGGCATGAAAAGTCTGAAATGCTTAGACAGTGACTTTAGCTTTTAGGTCAAGGAGAATGTTAATGTCTCCCTCATAGAGGCAAACCCGCTTTGGTAACAATAAGCTTTAAGCTTACGGAACACAGAACTGCAAAGGTAAAATACATGAGTCCCCAAATAAATCACTTGAAGTGATGGTGAGTAGGGAGACTTTTATTTTGATCTCTTGCCTGTTGGATCCATGCATTCTACTTGTTCAGAGAGCACTACCATATAGCTGCCACTGATTTAAAGGACATACTACATTCTCAATGATAGCGCCCCATTCTGGTAAAGCACTGTCTCCTGGCTGGAACATGAACTGTGCCTTTAAAGAGACCGTTCGATCATGTTACCAGATGACAACTGCTGTTATATGATACAAACAGCTTGATTTTGTTATAAATTAACCCTCCTGGCTGCCAGGAGAAAAAGTAGGGAACTGTGATATGTTCATGGTGTCTTTCAAAACAGACATCTCTATTAAGCAATGGGAAACTCCTGGCCCCACTAGGAAGCACTCTTTTCATAAGAAGGAGCATGCCACTTTTGCAAAGTCAGAGGGTTCAGGGAAACCTGGGGATTCAAAATATTTAGAGCATCAACCCAGATATGCTCATTCTACATGTCAGGGTCATTGTTTCCCAACAAGGCTCCTGCTTGCATGGCACAGCTGCCATGGTGAGGATTTTTCTTCTTTGAAGCTCAGCTACTTTTTCCACTAAGCTCTAGGTCTGGTCCTCAGCTTTCTCTGCCTTCCAGTTTTAAGAGAGTGGAGTCTCTTTATATGCAATCAATGAGGCCTTCTGGTCTCCACATTTACTTTTTAATTATCAATCAAACACTCTCAAGCTTAGCAGTAGGCACTCAATCCTACTGCCCTATGGTAACTATTTTCTACATCTCTTCAACACCAGGTTGTACCAGATAATGCAGTTTTTGCCAGTGGTACAACATTGGTCCACAGCCAGTGAATGTTTTAGTAATTGTGCTGTTAGCTTGTGCCAGGGCCTCTCTGTGCTCCACCTGCCACCAGTGAGGTTTTTATCGCCAGCTGGTTGGCAGCTGGTCGAACTCCAAAATTCCATTTTAGCCTCTCTTTTATTTGGACCTTTCTTGGCACCAAGTGTCATGGATTAGGTCCTTCAGGTAGCAAAATCTGAGATTAAAATTAGTGCGCAGTATGCTTATGAGGAAGCATGATTGGAATCAGTGCCTTGTAAGAGACAGGAGGCTTTGGCATGGGGAGACGGTGCATTGTGGTGCAGTCCTGAAAATGCCCCAGGACACACGCATGGGGAGTGCTGAGTGAGCCTCAGGTGAGTGGTCTGGAGTAGGTGAAGCATCTGGTTCTTGACCTCATGTGTTGATCAGACAATGAATGTAGGCTGCTTGTGAAAGAAATTGTGAGCTTGGAATTGTGCATTCCTCCCCCCCAACCAAAAAAAAAAAAAGACTGCACCTGAGGATAGTCATCTGGCAGCACACCCAGAAGCTGAGGGGAGAACTGGGTGGCACATAACAGCTTTTATCATGAAGTCCTTAAATCTGCTTGAACAGTGTCTAAAAATAATCAGGCATCTCTTATGTGGTAGACATATTGACACTAGCTATGAACACCATATATTATTTCAATTTTGCATGTCCTGAAGTATCAGGCAAGCAAGTAACGTGACTTCACTTCGGACTTGCCTTTTTTTTTTCTTATCAGAATTCCACTAATTTTAGAAGAGTTTATATAGCAAGATGGAGTCACAGACTGGAGGTTATCCAGTACCATCTGCATTTGTATGTTCCAAAATTCCTCTTCAACAGAGAAGAGGGCTAGCAATTTCATCTTTACAATTTATATGCCATGACGTGGGAAAAGTATATCTAGTACATGAAAATTGTTAAGCCACAGTTCATTGTGCTATTAATTGGGAAATGTTACCGCCTTTTTAAATTTACTCATGGGTTAGCTAATCATCAGATACTCTTATTCAGTCTTAGACATCATTAAAAATTATTGTAATTAAACCATCTCTCAATTTTGGCTTAAAATTAACAAGCATAAGTTATTACTAAGTTATGTTTGGTAAAACATTTATCTCACAAATACTAACTTTTAAAAGGAATATATTAAATTTGAACTTCATATTTAAGATGCTTTATTGGATTTTTATGAGTCAATTTTTTTACCTGTGAAATCTCCTGGGTTCAGTTTAGCACTGTGACTGACTTACACAAGGCTTCGTTGCAGACTTCCTCCAAAGATCGGGGTGTACCAATCAAAGTGATGCCTGTAGTCCCAGCTTCTAGGAGGCTGAGGCAGGAGGATCGTTTGAGCTCAGGAATTTGAGGCCGGCTTGAGTATCAAAGTGAGATTCTGTCTCTAAAGGCAAACAAACAAACCAAACAATCAATACTAAAGATAATACTTCTCAAGTGATAGTGTAACTCAGTGGGAAAAGAGCCTTTTATTTACCTAATTGCATTTAGAAGGATTGAGTATGCACTTATTTCAAATTTAACAATGAAGTAAAAAACAAAACAAAACAAAAAAACCCTTCCTAGTTTCTAATAAAATCATGACATTAAAATAAACTAAATATCTGAATTGCTGCTTACTGGATGTGCAGCAAAACAAAAGCTAGAGTGTAAAATTCGATCTTGCATTCCAGGTTGCACTGATTTTTTCTTGCTTTCAGACTCTCTGCATGCTAAGTGTGCACAATGAAAACGTTCAGCAAAAATAGTCCAGATCATTACCAACCAAGCCGTCCCTTTAGCAGCAGTGAAAAGTGTAGTTAGTTTTCTGGTACAAAAACAGTAATATTAACCCAATTACAAATAGTTAGCACAATGTCAAAGGCTGCAAATAGCATTTCCTGCTCTTAAGAACTTCAGTGACAAGTAGTACCTAATTTCTTTTGAAAATGACTTTCTGTGATTATAACCTTTGGAGAAGTAAGTGAATTTGGAGCTATCCTTAACATCGAAGAATGTCTTAAACATGAGAACTTCACTATTTGTCTTTCATTTCAAAAGTTCTATCCAAAGCCTGAAAGGTTTAGATAAACGTCCTTTTCCAAGCATTTGTTGAAGTCGGTCATTGTTACTTCAATATCCAAAGCCTTGTATTAAGCTTTTGTTAAAACCTCTTTCAAGTGAACTTTAGAGATTTTCAGTTCCAAGGAAAATGCAAGGAAAGGTACACCTATGGGGACTCTCATTAACTGAAAACTCAAGTGTTCAGCACGCCTGGCTAGCCTGTAGAAGAGACAATAGGCAAAGTTTTCTGCGACGGACCTCACAATCTCTCTGTATTCTACATGCATCAGCTAACTTCTGTGACACCCAATTGTTCTTATCTACAAACTCCCAACTTTCCTCTTCCTGATGCCAAAGAGCATGTACCATGTACTCATTACATGGGTATTATTGTGTTAACTCAGTAAGTAATCCTGCCTAAAGGTTAAGCATACAAAGATTTTAGAACCTGAAATTTCAGTTTCAAACATCAGCTCTGCCACTTTTCTTGCTATATATCAGTTTTCCTCATCTGTCAAAGGGTAATACGAATGGCTCTTTTCTGGAAGGATGTTACATGATTAATATTTATAAAACACTAACAACAATGAAAACAATATCAACAATATTTATAAGACATTAACAACTACTATAATTGAGTGTAATTTCCAACATTTTACTTTTGTAAAAATATTAAGCTTATTTATTTAAACACTCATGCAAGTGATAATATAATTTTGAATAATATATTGATGAATAAGTGGACACATTAAGCACTTTAAGATCTGAATAATGTCCTCTGCTGTATAAAGTTGGATTCAGACCTATTATCTCACTTTTATAAGTGAAGAAACTACAGACCTGCTGAGTAATTTTAGCTGCTAGCTAAAAATGAGGCAACTCTGTAAAGCAATTGGAAAACAGATGAAATAAGTGATTAATAATAGAAACCAGCGAAGCCTGAGCGAACAGAACTCGATGGATGGAAAATAGGCTTTGGAGTGCACCACATCTGGTGAGATGCAGAATGCCCAATTCAAGCCACTTCCAACAGTGACAATAACTAATCAGAAACTACCATGGTTAAGTACAGGAGAATATTGAGAGATGAAAACTGCATTTCATTTACCATCTGTCTGGAGACCTGGAAAGAGTATTCTTATTCCACAGTACGTCTTTCAGTCACTCAGCCCTGAGTTACTACCCAGGTTAAAGTTGTAGGGAGGCATACATTGGCTAAATATAGGATGCTCTTAAGGCTACTCAACAATGGGATTTGCTGCCTCCTGAGTTATGGAGCACTCTGTCACTGCAGAAATACACTCAAGGGTTGCACAGACATTTTTCAGGAATGATTGAGAGAAATTTTCCATATTGGATTCAACTGTATATTCCCATGGGTTCATGTGAGTGATAAGGTTCTGTGATTTTAAATCTTGTCAAGGTCATGCAGTGATTAAAGATAGGTTATACTTGTAAAAGATGTAACTAGAAAAAAGAGCTATTCAAGAAAAGAAACGTGACTTTTGAAGCTTCCTCAAAGGGGAGGTTTTTCACAGTGCACCTCCTGATATAAGACAAAAAGAAAACTGTCAGCAGAGATGAAGGAAGTCAAATGGGTCCAAGGCACTGATGTGGGGCACTGAAGGCAAACAGCATGGGAAGAAAGGGGCGCACTGGGGTATGCGTCCTGATTTGTAATTAGGACCTCTTCACATCCTTAAGAGGAAACACTGGCGAGGAAGAAGCGAATTTGAAACCAGCAGAGAATGCCTGAACAATGCAAGGTTCTCTCTAGATACTAAATATCAACAAACTAAACATAAATAATTATGTATATAATTTATAATATGTATATACACAAAGGAAGGAAACTATTAAACACAAAATACTTAAGTGAAAAATGCTTAAGCGTGCTATCTGAATTGTATATTCAGTAAAATAATTCATTTTAGCTAAAGAAATCACTGTGATTTTAGTTAGCTGAAAACAGATGCACTGATTACAAGGTGAAGAGTTACAGTAACAATAATATTTCAATATATATTAATCACTTACTTTAGGTGGAGCCAATGCTAGCAAGGTGCTTCAATTAATCTTCCAACAACTCAATGAACTGGCTGCTATCATTACCCCCATTTGCAGGTGAAGTGCAACGCCATAGCTAAGTGATATTCACAAAGGTTGGAAGTGGAGAAATGAAAAGCGAAGCTCCATTGGTCTGATTTGAAATCCCATGCTCTGGGTCATGTTTCAGCACTGTTTCTCCGCTAACAGTGGTCAGAGAAAAAATGAAATCAGATTCAAGGAGACTGATTCTCATTTGAGGTATTCTGCATGCTTCACCAATCCTGTTCTTCCCTTACCAGTGCCAGCGTCCTCCCATATGTCACATGCCCCATCTTCAAGCCTCAACAAAGTTCCCATTTATTTCACATATCTCCCATACATTCCCTGCAAAAATGGCCTTTCCTTCTTCCATGGGAAATGGCAAACTATGCATGCAAGGTTGTCAGGAAATGGCAGACTTAGATTTTTGTCTATTATACATGACCTGTTTCTCTAAAAATAATTTAAACAATTTGGGAGTAGAATGTTGTTTTGAAATATGGTCAGATTACATTGTCTGTATTACCAAATATGTAAACACTCTGTTCTCCAGGAAAAAAAAAATCATAATTATAGTTCAGAGTTTCTGGAACCATTTAAAGACAACTAGACTAAGGAGACCCACCTGAAAATCTGATTCCTAGTGGTTAAGTTTGGATAAGGCTGCATGCTATACCCTTTCTTGAAAATTTACAACAGCATCACATTGTAAGTACAAAAATGTTCTACATAATAGAGCCAATTTCATTTGTTTGTTTGTTTGTTTGTTTGTTTGTTTTTTGAGATGGAGTCTCGCTCTGTTGCCGGCCAGAGTGCAGTGGTGCGATCGTGGCTCACTGCAACCTCTGCCTCCCGGGTTCAAACAGTTCTCCTGCCTCAGCCTCCCGAGTCGCTGGGACTACAGCCCCGTACCACCATGTCCAGCTAATTTTTGTATTTTTAGTAGAGATAGGGTTTCACCATGTTGGCCAGGATAGTCTCAATCTCTTGACCTCATGATCTGCTCACCTCTGCCTCCCAAAGTGCTGGGATTACAGGCGTTAGCCACCCTGCCCAGCCTACCAATTTTAATATATCTAAATTGCACACATAGTTAAAATGTATTCTCAATGTAATATAATAATTTCCAGAAACGTTTGACCTTGAAACCATTCCAAAAATGTCATCTGCTGTCAACATTTTCTAAAGTATGTTTGGATCTTCACTGATAGTAAAAATGCTCTTAAGTCTAAAAGCAAGTGATCTCAGATTGATATCAAACCACTAACTCTGTCACTATCAAATTATAGGGGACCTGTGAGATTTTCTCAGGGTATAAATGCTAATCCATTTCCAATGAACCTTTGATTATCTTCACACAATTTTAAGAACTCATTGATTATAATTTTTCCTATTAATTTCAGAAAAGTAATTGGAATTATTTCTTCTAATCTTAAATAATCTTTCTGTTTCTAAGTGTTATCTTCTCTCAGCTTTTTTCCTTGATAAGATGAAATGTCACATAAAGTCTTCTTCTTTTTACTCTGGTCTCATTGCAATTTGAAAAATTATAGAATTGTAATGTCTATCTTTATTTTACCAGGTGTCTGGTTACCAATTATAGAATTGTAATGTCTATCTTTATTTTACCAGGCATTTCTAGTGCCATGGTATATATGTATTTTTAAATTTCCTATTATAGCTTTGCCAGATATGTGTGTGTTTCTAAAATAATAATGATATATTCTCATCATTAGACAAAAAGGTTAAAAAGTGACAGAAAAATGAAATATCTAGGTGTTACTCCTTCCATGTGCCGGTGTGGGCTTTTCTGTCTCACATGCCAAAACCCTTGATATGGGCTGAATTGTGGCATTCCCTCCCCCAAAGCCCACCTCTGCCAAAATTCCTATGCTGAAGTCCTCACTCTCAGTGTGGCTGTATGCAGAGAATTGGGCTTTTGTGGGGGTAAGTGGCTTAAATAAAGTCATAAGGATGAGGCTCTCATCTGATAGAATTGATGTCCTTGTAAGAAAAGGAAAAGGTGATTGCTCACTCTCCATGCACGCACCAAGGAAAGGTCACATGGGACACAGAGAGGAGGCAGCCTCTGTGAGCCCAGAAGAGGGCGCTCGTCAGACCGCGACCATGCTGGCATCCGAATCCCAGACATCCAGCTCCCTGAACTGTGAGGAAATGAATACCTGTATTTAAACCACCCAATTTCTACTGTTTTGTTATGGCAGCCCCTGCTGACAGAAACCCCCCTGTCAGAACCTCTGTGAATGAATCTGTTATCTTGTTTAGAGCTTTCCTGTTTCAGTATTTTCCAGCACTCTTCCACCCTACCCTCTTCCTTTTTCATTTTATCTCCTTGGAGTTCTCAGGATAAAAGACTCTTACATTATAGGATATTTACTACTAATCAGTATAGGAAAGAGAAAAAATAAAACAAAATAGATGCATTGGGGAAGTCATCGTCTTCCAGAATCTTTGCAGTTAGTTCTCTTTTCAATTGTAAAGAAACGGTCTCAATCTAGAATGGACAAAAATAGTTCTTTCTATTCTCATCACCTTATTGAAAAAGATTCCCACAATTTCTTCTAAGCATGTTATACTCACTATCCAAATTTAACCTTGTACTCAATGAAAATCAAACGTCTTCTCCCTCCTCATGTCTTAAACATGAAAATGGAGTTGAAATTAAGGGGAAACAATGGTTTCTTGTCATGTTGTTTTGCTTAGAAAGAAAATTTGCATTTTTGTTCCACCCATTCAGATTAAGAACTAGTTAACTAGGCTTGCTCTGCCATGAGTGATCCCGCTTAATGATGGTACTATTTCGAAGAAGGCCAAGACTTCCCTCAGGAGACATTCTATTAACTGGCGATGTGCTTAGAGGAAACACTTAAGGAGAAGCAGTCATTTTAGGGAAGGCCCAAGGGCGTTCATTCCCATAGGTGCTGGGGATTGTCACAAGACTAGAACTTCCAAAGGATCATATTTGAAGAACCCCTTTTACCCTCCTATAATTCCCACTTTGTTTGCACAACATGTACTAGGATTTCACAGGATATATTTCATCCTGGCAGTTAGTTAAACTCATAAGGCAAAAGTGTAGCCCATAAAGTTTCCTGGTAAGTAAGTTAGAACAGAGCAAGGTAGAAGAGCTTAAGTCTATTGAGTTCACCATCAGTTTATTTGGGGGAGTATCAATCCATTTGAGTTAACATACTGCATGTTTGCCTAATTTCCAAAACAAACACCATGAGATTAAGCTTAAAACCAATAGAAATAATGACATATTGGAAGAGAAAATAGAAGAGTTTGGGTAGCAAGGACACAGTTGGATGTAAGACTTCACTATATTTATATTTCTATATGTATATGTAATCCCATGGGCTTAAAATAACACTTTTATTCCTTTTTCACTGGACTGCAGGTCAGGTATATCTTGCGTACAGTGGGCCCTGAGGTTGAAGGGACAGCCAGTAAGAAAGGTATGATGTTCCCCTGATAGAGGAAAGAGCAAAAAGGCAGAGCCTCTTCTCTCCTCAACAGTGATTCATGTCACTTCCAGTGGCAGAGCGTATCACAGGGCCACGCCTCACCACAAAGATGTAGAATTACTGTGTTTCCAGAGGGAGAAACTCTGCAAGTCACACAACTGGAGGAGGTGTGTGATTATCTCACAATAACGGGGAGTGGAGGAGGACAATCACTGGGACCTGTAACAAGATCTGCTGCATAAATCAACCCAGCTATTTATGAAATTGCAAAACCACCCTAAGAAAAGATTAATTCATGTAACTTCCTAACAAAATATTTTCACCATATACTCTTACTGTGATGCATTAAAGAATAAATAAAAGAATAAATTTTAAATTTTATTTGTTAGGCTTTTTTTGTGGAAGTATCAGCTATTATAGGTACTATGTAAATGGTGTTAGTAGTCAATGTTGTAAGAAACGCTGTTAAAATTAAAACATCGGCTGGGCACGGTGGCTCAAGCCTGTAATCCCAGCACTTTGGGAGGCCGAGACGGGCGGACCACGAGCTCAGGAGATCGAGCCCATCCTGGCTAACACGGTGAAACCCCGTCTCTACTAAAAAAAATACAAAAAACTAGCCAGGTGAGGTGGTGGGCACCTGTAGTCCCAGCTACTCGGGAGGCTGAGGCAGGAGAATGGCGTAAACCAGAGAGGTGGAGGCTTGCAGTGAGCTGAGATCCGGCCACTGCACTCCAGCCTGGGTGACAGAGTGAGAGTCCGTCTCAAAAAAAAAAAAAAAAAAATTAAAACATCATAGAAACAGACACTGTTATGTCTCACATTTAACTGATGGTAAATATCACTATGAACTCAAGATTTAAAAATAAAGATAGGGATAGATATAGAGATAGATATACATTAGAGATGTTTCTAGCTCTTCTCTTTGAAATAGCCCGAAGGCTATATCATGTCAGCAATAATGAGCACACCAACAATAAACTGTACCCACATTGAAGCCTATAATACCTGTTCCCAATAAGTTTAACATAAGCTCCTTTGAGAAATGATTGATTTCCAGTTGGGGGAATAGAAGGTTCAATCAGACCCTGATGTACCTTTTACCACAAAGTAAATGTGCTTTTAAGTAGTAATGGGATAACAGCAAAGAACCTAATATCCAGTTTGAAGGAGTTCCCAACAGAAAATTTATGAAAATTTGAGCATTTACAAAATACAGTGGATCCAAACTCATTGAATAACTGAAAATCCATGAAAAATCATGGTAAGAAAGATTAATAACTCTAATTCAGAAATTCTATTCAGTTAATAAGATTGAATAGGGTTAGAGGAGACCTTGGCCAATATAAATCAAAACCCATTCAGTTCCTCCTATGCATAATTGTCCAAAAAGGCCCTATCTTTGCTCCTAAGTAATGTACAAGATTGTGTCAGAAAAAAATAGTGGAACAATAAAGATTTATTGTGCCACTTTTCCACTTCTTTGTTTTCTAGCTACTGTGGGTTAATTAGAGGATACACAAAGTATATTTTGATTTTCCTCTTTCTACCAGAAGGGTCCGCCATACGTTTAATTGTGATTCAGTGATAATTAAACACAGATTTTTCCATAGAACTATGAGAACAATGGTTAGTAATAGATATTACTCTGTTTACATCATTTATTTCTGATAGCTTAAAGCTTTCACAACATTTAATTAAGGTTACTACCAGAATATTGAAATCTTATGAGGATTGTCTACATACACATTTAATGAATTACCATAAACATCACCTATAGGACGTTTGGGTTAAATTATTCCTAGAAACCACCTCCTGATAGAGCTTCTCCAGCACCTACGTATTTTAAGACAAAGGAAACAAAACTTACAACTCACTAAATTAAGATTGATAGCCAAACTATTGCCAAAACTTACAATTTATCTTAAAAATTAGATATTTGAAGATACATAGAAAAATTAAAGGAAAAGACATGTATGATGTCCCTGTTAGCCTACACAAAGGAACAGCCTCAGCTGAACCCAATGCAGTAGAGAGACAGATTTCACATCGTGTATTCTCTGAAATTGAATCAAAGATGCAGCGGAATACCACAGTAGAAAGCTGTGTTTGGATTATGTCTTTTTGGATACAATTTCTTCTTCATTCTAAGGCTGCAAGCCAGACAAACAAACATACCAACGGAGAATTGTTTGTATGCAGAGCAGGGAGGAGTCTGTCCTGGGAACACCGTGTGCTGGGAAATTGAGAGCTGGACAGTCAATGCACAGAAGCTACGGGAAGTCTGAGTCTTTGAAACAGTAAAGTGTGGGGTGGAGAACAATGTGGAGGGGCTCATTCAGTTCAATTTTGGACTTCGTTTTTTGAAACAGCCTCGCTCTGTTGCCCAGGCTGGAGTGCAGTGGCATGATCTTGGCTCACTGCAACCTCTGCCTGCCCGTTTCAAGCGGTTCTCCTGCCTCAGCCTCCCAAGTAGGTGAGATTACAGGCACATGCCACCACGCACAGCAAATTTTTTGTATTTTTAGTAGAGACGAGGTTTCACCATGTTGGCCAGGATGGTCTCAATCTCCTGATCTCGTTATCCGCCCACCTTGGCCTCCCAAACTGCTGGGATTACAGGTGTGAATTTTGGCGTTTTTTAGTGAAGTGTTCTTGTACAATAAAAGATGGAAATATAACACCTTTTTCTACATAGACCTTTTTGCAGGTTAAGTTCAGGATGAAAACCCTATTTGTCAGCTACAAGCACTGGCAGGAGACACACGGCAGACAGGAGGTTTTCTTCCAACTACTCTTTCTGCCGGCAAGGATGACCACAAAGGTGCGACTGTCCAGTAGCAGCCGGGAATCATTCTGAGTAAGATGACTCTTCTAAGGCGAGCTTCAGCAGGGACGTGTGACTGAGCCAGGGCAGCGAAAGTGGCACCACTCCATCCATACCTTCCTGCCACTTGCTGTGATCCTGAGCACAGAGTGACTGCCTGCATCCCACTCTTCTCTTCCTTCCAGTTGTCTTCTATGCACCTAATTGTGTAAATTGTACCCACTTCCTTTGTGTCCGGAACTGGTTGGTTCTTGGTCTCACTGACTTCAAGAATGAAGCTGTGGACCCTTACGGTGAGTGTTACAGTTCTTAAACATGGTGTGTCCAGAGTTTGTTCCTTCAGATGTTCAGATGTGTCTGAAGCTTCTTCTTTCTGGTGGGATCATGGTCTCACCGCCAGGAGTTAAGCTGCAAACCTTATAGTGAGTGCACTTAGAAAGCAGCACTTCTGGAGTTGTTCATTCTTCCCTGTGGGTTCGTGGTCTCGCTGGCTTCAAGAGTGAAGCTTCAGACCTTCACTGTGGGTTTTACAGCTCTCACAATAGACCCAAAAAGTGACTAACTGAAAGATTTACAGCAAAGAGCAAAACAACAAAGCTTCCACACTGTCAAACCGGACTGAAACAGGTTGCTACTTGCTAGGGCGGACAGCCTGCTTTTATTCCCTTATCTGGCCCCACCCACATCCTGCTGATTGGTCCATTTTATAGAGAACTGATTGGTCTATTTTACAGAGAGCTGATTGGTCCATTTTGACAGAGTGCTGATTGGTGCATTTACAATCCTTGAGCTAGACAGAGTTACAGAGTGCTAGTTAGCTAGATACAGAGTTAGCTAGATACAGAGTACCAATTGGTGTATTCACAAACCCTGAGCTAGACACAGAGTGCTGATTGGTGTACATACAATCCTCCCGCTAGATACAAATGTTCTCCAAGTTCCCATCAGGTTCAGGAGCCCAGCTGGCTTCACCCAGTGGATCCTGCACCCTGCCTGCAGGCGGAGCTGCATGCCAATACCTAGCTGGCAGCGCTTGGGCTGTCAAGGGGACTGGGTGCCACAGAGCAGGGGGTGGCGCCCATGGGGGAGGCTCAGGCCACCAGGGCACCGACTGGAGGAGGGGAGCTCAAACATGGCAGACTGCAGGTACTGAGCCCTGCCCTGTGGGGAGGCAGCTAAGGCCCCGCGAGAATTTGAGTGAGTTGCAGGCAGGCCGGCACTGCTAGGGGACCAGGCGCAATCTGCCCCACAGCTGCTGGCCCTGATGCTAAGGCCCTCACTGCCCTGGGATGGCGGTGCCGGCCAGCTGCTCAGTGTGCTCCGTGTGCTGGGCCCACGGAGCCTGCACCCGCCAGAACTCACACTGGCCCGGGAGCACAGCCCAGCTTCTCGCCCTCGCCTCTCCCTCCACACCTCCCCACAAGCAGAGGGAGGCAGCTCTGGCCTCAGCCGGCCCAGAGAAGGGCTCCCAAGGTGCCCTTGGTAGGCTGAAGGACTCCTCAACCGCCACCAGAGTGGGCCCGGAGGCCGAGGAGGCGCTGAGAGTGAGGGTTGCTAGCACATTGTCACCACTCACCTTTAAATATATAGAGTTAATTTGGCTTTCTGCAGGAATAACTGGCACGTTATATGTCAGCATTTTTTGTCTTACATTGGTTTATGTGAAGATGACAAAAACATTGGTCCTGGAACTATCTTCAGTCTCTGAAAGTGTTTTGAGTTTCCTGTTAAATAAACAAACAGCTTCAGACAGAACATGAGGTTTCCAGGGCTCCCTCTTCTCAGAAACGACTGGCTCATGGGTTGCATCCATGGCTGTCCCCCTTAGTCTCAGGAAGGGTTCTGGAGTGGATGGACACCTCCTTTAGCCCAGCCAGAGCTGGTCCGAAACCGTGACCATCACTGAAAATAAAATGTCAGACAGTAGAGCTATAAGACAGCCACAGACATTTTCTGTTAAGGTAAAACAAAGAAGAGATACATTGTCCTCATTGAGGAATGCATGATAATGGAAAATAACAATTTGAAACTATGAAAATTCACTTTAGGTAAAGGGAACAACTTCTTCACAATCGAGTACGTAACTCCGTGTGTGTGTTGTGTGTGTGTGACGTTTATGTATATGTAATTTATTTATTTTATTATTATTAATTATTATTATTATTATTATTATTATTATTATTATTTTGAGCCAGAGTCTTGCTCTGTCGCCCGGGCTGGAGTGCAGTGGCGTGATCTCTGCTCACTGCAATATCTGCCTCCGGGGTTCACGCCATTCTCCTGCCTCAGCACCCCGAGTAGCTGGGACTGCAGGCGCCCACCACTACACCCAGCTAATTTTTTTTGTTGTTGTATTTTTAGTAGAGACGGAGTTTCACCGTGTTAGCCAGAACGGTCGCGATCTCCTGACCTCGTGATCCACTTGCCTCAGCCTCCCCAAGTGCTGGGATTACAGGCCTGAGTCACTGCGCCCGGCCATGTATGTGCAATTTCTTACATAGAGAGAGGTAAGGAAAATGAAACAAACAAACAAGAAGCAGTAAGTCAGTTTGAAACCTGAAGCACAGAAACCATTTTCAAAAACTGGGATTAATGGTTGACTGAATAAGCAGGGAACAGAAATCTTGGAGGAAGGAGTGCACCTTTGGGAATCCTTCCTACTAGAGACCTTAATACAGGAGAACCCTGCCCCAAGTTTTAGAAGACATGAACCTTTTTTCTGTTCATTTCCTGGGTTCTATCTTTAACTGGTAAACAGATGAGGTACTTTCTGGTTTCCTAGGACCGGTAGTTTTTGTTCCATGCCTTCCACAAGTCCTTTTTGTACATATTTGGGTAAATTATTTGTTATTACTACTTTCTTTCAAGCATCTTCATAAATAGGCTTAAAATCTTCCCTTGCAAGACCTGTTAGCCAATGGGATTGCTCTAACTCTTCTGTTCCTCACTTAATGATTTCTGAAATGAGCATGAGTTGCTTTACACCCATGAAACAAGAGTCAGCATTTCTACCTAAATATGCAGTCAGAAATACCACTTGCCCATATTTAAATGCAGATATTAATGGTACGTTTATATTTGTGAATAATTAGCCGATTGCTCAACATAAAATTTATGTTCTATGAATATTATTTGTATAATAATTGTTGCTATTTTAATAACAATCATTATTTTGGGAGGACTCAAAATAATAGTAAGCTACTGAAGCAAAGAGTAGCAGATTTGGGGGTGCACCCATATTCAGAAAGAACATTTGTTTTGTTTTTGAGATTGGTTCTTCCAAGACCTCATGTTTAACAATCAGCCATTGGATCTTGACTAAAGATAGAGATGTCTTTTCAAGTCAGATAATATTTCTTCAAAGACTGTCGTATGGCTCAGAGAATTCCATTACTCTCTGTCAAATGGTAAACTTTTAGTATTTCGGTGTTAATGTGGATATTGGTGTATGGCACCAGATTAGCCACCTGATTGTAATTTTCTTCTTTCTCTTTAATATTGTTTTCTAAAATTTACATTTTCTCATTAATCTATTTTCAATTGAGGATGAAAAAGTAGCATACCAAATATGGAAATGAGAAAGTAGTTTGCAACCATGATTTTTGTATAGTCATTGGAGTAAACCAAGACTTGGTAATGCAATAGCTGAGGAAGGGCATGGTTTTGGCAAGAAACTAAGATCGAAGGGAGTCTAACAGCATGTACTTGGAAATGCCAGTGGCAAGATAGAACTAAAAGAAGTTTATTTGGGGCCAGGTGACGGTGGCTCACGCCTGTAATCCCATCTCTTTGGGAGGCCAAGGCGGGTGGGTCACCTGAAGTCAGCAGTTCAAGACCAGCCTGCCAAAATGGTAAAACCTCATCTCTACTAAAAATACAAAAAAAATTAGCCAGGCGTGGTGGTGTGCACCTGTAATCCCAGCTTCTTGGGAGACTGAGGCAGGAGAATCACTTGATCCCAGGAGGCAGAGGTTGCAATGAGCCGAGATCATGCCACTGCACTCCAGTCTGGGTGACAAGAGTGAGACTCCATCTCAAATAAAATAAAATAAAATTAAATTAAATTAAATAAAAAGAAAAGAAAAAAGAGAAGTACATTTGGAAACTATGACACTCATTTGACTTCAAAAGAAGCAACAGAGCAATTCTGGGCAGAGAGTGCTTCAGATGATCGAATATTTGAATGTGAGCACATGGTAACACAAATAATTTTATGAATGTATGTTTCTATTAATTCACTAGGTGTTGCTGGATTCTGGAGAACTGATGGGGACAAAACGGCATCTTGGTGTCTCTGAGCCCAGAACAATATCATTATCTCTTCCTTCATTACTCAGAAGTGGGCTGAAATTTGAATCCACGGTAATTTCAGTCCATCTCACTAAGTTTGTGACATGGTTCTCTACTCTGGCCCCGGCATTGTGAAACAGTGTGGACAAGGAGCCTCAACAGCATTATTGATATCTTCATATTAATGAAGATGAATGCTCCATTGACCCTCTGGGACTTTGGAGAAAGTGAAGAAGTAGGATACTTGTAGGGCGGAGACAGCGAATTTTGTGCTGCTCTTTTAATGGAAGAGCTGTTGCTAGGAAATGATTGCCCACCCAAGGCCTGCATGTCCTAGTCCGTGTTTCTTTGGTATGAGGCTTTTTGACAAATTGTCAAAATGAAACATGAATGATGCAAAATGAGTTGCTTCTGGGATGTGCCTTCACCCACTCTTTCCTGTTCTGCTCTATGGAAGCTCAGGAATTTATGCTACAAGAGGATGGCAGAACCTCAAATGCCTACTTGGAAAAGAAGTGTCTGTTGATCAGGAATATCATTGGCTCACAATAGTGACTTTATTAAGTCAGCAAAAATTTGGGTCTAACCTCACAAATATCCAGACTTTGAAAAATGCATGGTTAATTAAACTATGGAGGTTAAGATGGAACCATGCAAATTCCTGCTCAAGAAAGCACGCTCTTTGGATGTTAAAAATTATAAAGTGTATAATTTTTATATGTCCTAAAGTTCCACATTGCCCAAATGTTTTAATCGGAAAAACACTGTATCAAGAGAGGAAATGATTAGCACTAAAATAAACATGAACACTGAAGCTTCTCTGGATAACAGGTAATTATTTTAGGTACTACAAGTTTATTTTTGGATTACATATTATCAGAAACCAGTATTTAATTGGGAGACTTATCTTTTTTTAACATGAACAGTTTTCACTATACTTGTAAAGCCACTGTGTAAATAAACAAAATAATTTGTTATAAAGAACACAACTTTTCTAGGCTTCCTCAAAAGATATGAAGTGAACTAAGGTTAGTTGTAATTACTCAAATTTAATTTTCAATCTACAAAACCTCATTGCTCTGAAAAATGCCAGGTGTCACCAAACTGTCTTTAAATATCACCCACACTGACCTTGCAATTTCAGTCCACTTCATCTCATCCCATGAACTGATGTCACAGGTTGCAAAGCATACATGAAAATGATGATATTTTTACCAGTGTTTATGTGGACTACTGTCCTGAATGGGTTAAATCCTGAAGTTTGAAGGTGATCTTGCCTTCCCTGCTAACTTCACCTAGGTGGTGCCTGGGGGGTGCATAAAGTAAGAAGAAAGCCTCCATTCCCAGCTCTGAACAGGCCTCAGGCAACAAATCACTCCTTGGCATTTTTCTCTGTCTTGGCTTTTGTCTGCTGTTTGTCTCTGTATATACGCAAGTCCCCAGAAGAAGGCCATCTAAGCAGCATTTGAGTCAGAGTCCGTGCTCTACACTTCTAAGACCAAGATGTCCTCTCAGAACTCCATAAAACCACCTCCACATTGCATTTCAATAAAACAAACACTCAGAATCACACTAACCTCATCTGGTAGATCACACTAGACCCATCAATAGATTTCACAAGACTTTTGGGTGAATTCCCACTTTTAGTTCAGCAACTTGTTTTTCCAGGAATAATGCTGAGATGATATAGCAGTGGATTTGTATTACAAACATTTAAGTCCTCAGTCATTTTTAAATATGCTCAATGTAGTGCAAACCATGATGTTGCATTGATAAGCATGTCTAGAAGAGCAGGGCAAGGAAAAGCGCCTATGCATTATAGTACAGTTGACTCTTGAACAACAAGGGTTGGTACTGCATGGATCCACTTGTACATGGATTTTCTGTCTCTGCCACCTCTGAGGTAATGAGACCAACCTTTCCTCTTCCTCCTCCTCCTCAGCCTACACCACGTGATGACAAGGAGAATAAAGACTTACTGTGGCCCACTTCCGCTTATTGCCTTGCAAATATGTTTTCTGTTCCTTATAATTTTCTTAAGAACATTTTCTTTTCTCTAGGTTACTGTATTTTATGAATAGAGCAGATGATGCATGTAACATTAAAAAATTTGTTAATCGGCCCATCCCAGCACTTTGGGAGGCTGAGGCAGGCAGATCACAGGGTCAAGAAATCGAGACCATTCTGGTCAACATGGTGAAACCCCATCTCTACTAAAAAGTACAAAAATTAAGTGGGCAGGTGGCGAGTGACTGTAGTCCCAGCTACTCAGGAGGCTGAGGCAGGAGAATCGCTTGAACCCAGGAGGCAGAGGTTGCAGTGAACCAAGATTCTGCCACTGCACTCCAGCCTGGTCACAGAGCAAGACTCCGTCTCAAAATAATAGTAATAATAATAATAATAATAATATTTGTTAATCAACTATTTATATTGTCAGTAAGGCTTCCTGTCCACAGTAAGCTGCTAGTATTAAAGTTCTGGGGAGTTAAAATTATACATGGATTTTAAACAGCAGGGGAAGCTGTCACCCCAACACCTCGTGTTGTTCAAAGGCCTACTGTAATTTTGAGAAAATGTCATGTGGAAGTATAAACAATTTGCTAAAATCTGAAAAATAAAGGGAAATTGGTGAAAGGGGTGTAAGGGACTGGGTAGAAGGAGGCATCTCAAGGAAAAAGGCATGACATTTAAATCCAGCAAGACATAGTTTTAGTAAAATGCCTAAAGTTATAGAGTTACATAATACCAAAATTTTTGGAGATTCTCCCTTGGAAGAAAGTAAAAGTACACCAAGTTTTTCTGAAAAACATAAGGTGGTTAAAGAGGAGGGTTACTGGCAGAACCTGGTTTGTCACATGAATATGTCTTGTTCATTTTGGAAGCAGCTGCTTTCTGAAACTAAATTTCTCTGTGTGTGTAGGTGCCCTTATATATGTAACGCCTTTATTACTTCCCACCAAACCTCCTATTTTATGATACGTTGTTCTTGCCAAATACAGATTTTTTTCCTCAACCATGCTAATTTCTAGGAGTACAGCCCCACATTTGAGGAGAGACTCCTATAGTTCTGACTGCATTAAGATTATAAAGTTGAACAGTGTGCAGCTTAAACAGTATATAAGAGGATATTTTCCATGACATTTAGTAGTCTGTAAGGAAAATAAAAGACCTACCAATAGATTCCTGAAAGTGGAGTAGACCAATTATCTAAAACAACATTGACAAACTTTAAGCAAAATGGAAGTGTTGGATCTATGGAATGTTGCTTAGTTTTTAGTTTTGCATAGTTTGAGATCCCAGAGACCTGTGAGATTGGAGTTCTGTGTGGTATTACCTTGCTGTTGATGTTTTAGACCTCAATCTCAAAGCTGCTATGTAAGATTTGAGACATGTTAACAATAAGCACTTAAATAGTTCCCTAAAGAGTTTCCAGAAGAAAAACATAATTGCTTACTCTAGAATGGATGATGATGCCTGACTAAATGAGATGAATGTAAAAAGTTTATAATTCAATGTTACAGTCCAATATTAAGTAGCTGATATTTTTTAAATGAAGAATATGCCCATATACTTTATCTCAGATAGTTCTCTTAGTGACCCTGTGAAAAGCACAGGTAAGTCTTAGTTAGCATTTAAAATGTTATCTTCGACATGAGAGAATTGCTACTTACATTGTAACCACTCAGTGGGTTCTTCTTGCCCCTCCTCAGATGAAGCTGATTTACCAAGGCAGGGGAATTGCAATAAAGAGTTTTACACAGGTAGGGCCAACTAAACAAAAGACTGGAGTTTTACTATCACTTAAATCAGCCTCCCAAGAAATTTGGGGGCTAGAGTTTTTCAAAGGTAGTTTGGCGGAAGCACCCTAGACAATGGGTGCTTGCTGTTGATTGGTTGAACGTGCAATCACAGGGGTGTGGGAAACTGTCCGCCTGGGAGCTAAGTCATTACTGGGTGAGGCCATAGGAGTGGCTGGTGGGTCCAGATGGAGCCATTGGTAGCCAGACACAGAAAAAAACTGAAAAAAATATCTCAGAAAGCCAATCTTAGGTTCTACAATAGTGTTGTTATCTACAGGAGTAATTGGGGAAGTTGCATGTCTTGTGACCTCCAGAATAATGGCTGGCAGTTACTTATGTCTACATCTTAGCAGAATTGAGACTCCTCTATCATCCTAGTCTGGTGGTCTTTCATTAGCTTTACAAAGGCAATTGAGTTTTGGGGAAGTGCTACTATCATTTAAACTATAAATTGAATGTCTCCCAAAGTTAGCATGCATAAACCCAGGAATAATTAAGGGCAGCTTGAAGGCTAAAGGCAAGATGAAGATTGGCTAAATCAGATCTCCCCCACTGGCATAATTTTCTCACAGATACAATTTTTGCAAAAGCAGTTTCAAAATCATACTTTACTTTATAAACGTAAATTGCTTATGCTCGGGGACAGTCTAATCACCTGGCTGACATCCTGCTACTTCATCTACTTGGCAGCAGGCAACGTAACTATATGCATATTGCCTACAAGGACATTATATGCTTCAACAGATATGCATCAAAAGTTCCTGAGAATACCATCAAGTATCTAAAGACACTGAGTCCAGTGGTGCTAGTTACAAGAATTATTAATGTCTCATGAAACCTAGACATTCTTAATATCAATGAAATAATTCAATGATTCTCCAGTTTCATCTCTCATAAAATTATTTACTTAATAGTGAAGTTCCAAGATCAACAGATAAAACTAATTTTAAATTTGGAAATATTCAATTATTCAGTATTCAATTATAATACAAAGACTGTTTTGTATTACAAATGCTGCCAAATGTAGACATATTTTGCCAGAGGCATTCAAACCAGAGTGAAAAAAATAAGAATGAGATCTGTTGGGTTGACTTCCTGGGAAGTTAGACATTCTTAGTCACAGGATAAGACAGGAGATCGGTAGCACTGATGTCATAAGGTACAGGTCATAAAGAGCCTACTGATAAAACAGAGTGTGGTAAAGAAGCTGGGCAAACCCTGCCAAATCCAAGTTGGCAACAAAAGTGACCTCTGCTCATACTCATTGACCATTATATGCTAATTGCAATCCATTAGCATGGTAAAAGACACTTCCACTATCACCATGACAGTTTACAAATGCCATGGCAATGTCCAGAAGTTACCCTAGATAGTCTAAAAAGGGGAGGAACCCTCAGCCCAGAAATTGCCTGCCCCTTTCGTGGAAAACTCATGAATACTCCACCCATTGTTTAGCATATTATCAAGAAATAACCATGAAAATAGGCAACCAGCAGTCCTCAGGAGTGCTCTGCCTATGGAGTCGACACTCTGTCATTCCTTTACATTTTTAATAAACTCACTTTTACTTTGTTCTTTGGACATACCTTGAACGCTTTCTTGCACAAGATCCAAGAACCCTCTCTTGGAGTCTGAATCAGGACTTCTTTCTGGTAACAGTTTTATTTCCAAAATCTGAAGTTAATTTTTTGACATAAGTATGAGAAAGAGTTACTTCCTTTCAGATATCCTGTTAAAATAAACTTCAGTCATCAAATACACATTTTGAATATCCACAGAAGCTTTATCATGTGTGTGCATTTGACAAAAGGAAGGAAATGTCATTAATCTTGGTTTGTTCAAATTAAATTAAATTAAATTAATTAGTGGAATAACTGTTGATTTACAATTTTATATAGTATTATTTATTGATTAATATTCATGAAGTAGAATTCAGCCATTGGCAAAATCATATTTCTGACCAATGTTTTTATTGAATAAGAAAAACTTAATTTCTATATTAAAAATGAAGTGAAACAAGAAAACATTCTGTTTGAAGACAATAAAGAGTTTTCAAAATAATGTGAATCTGTAGAAATATAATTGATGAGATGAGGAAAGACAGGAGAAGAGAGCAGAGGATTTGCTAATGCCTTTCTCCTTGAGGAAAAAGTAGCAGCTGACAGGTTAAAAATTCAAGAAGGATTTCTAAGTCCCAGGGACCTGCTGAGGCTAAAATAATAATAATAATAATTCAGGGCCTTCCCAGGAGGAAGGGCAAGGTGAATATCAAAGGCTTTATTGGATACCTGAAGAATAGTACCTTTCAAATAAAAGTGACCTGGAAATAGACATGTCCTAACATGTACTGAAATGCATATTTAGAACATTGCAGTCTTGAATAAATTAATATCTGCCTTGCCCTGGCTGCCTAGAAGAAGCATAAATAAATACTGAAAAAATGTCCAGGACCTCAGTATATCTCTACAATTTATAAATATTGCATCAATTTTTAAGAAAGCCATACAAGAAGGCAAAAATATCAGGAGAAAAACTGACAATTGAAAATGAATAGCAAGGTATAAAGAAAATAAAGTTGACAGAAATGGGCTTCAACATTGCAAGATGAATGATAAATGCAAGTATTTAAAACCCAATAGAAAGGGTTAAACAAAATGGAAATATATATATAATTAAAGCCTGTGCATATTAGTATTAAAAATAGATTACTGTAACTTCCAATTTCTAATTTAACATACAAAAAGTTTGGAAACCATGACCCCCATCCTCACAAAGAGAAAAATAAAACTAAGATCAATAAATCTTAGATCCATTGGATAATTGATAGCATGGGGCAAACTGCTGCTCCAAAAACTAGAGTGATCGAGGGACACCAAGAATCACAGCTTATTGAGAGCAGAAGATTCCTGCTACTGAAGCCAGTAACATTGGAAACACAGTGAAGCTGATGAATTGTTGGAGGCTCAGTGTGGCCTAGCATGAGAATTAATAAGTATAGCAGGAAGGGCACTCTTGAGTCAGGGTCAGCCCAAATTTTGTTAAGTTTTACCTACAGGAGCCCATAAGGTTCTGAATGTGAAAAATGAATAAAAGTCCTCTCATGTTTCTAGCAGGTATAAGAGCAAAGAAACACTTAAAAAAAGAAAAAAAAAACAAAACCACAGTTGTGGCCAGGTGCAGTGGTTCATGCCTGTAATCCCAGCACTTTGGGAGGCCAAGGCGGGCAGATCACGAAGTCAGGAGATCGAGACCATCCTGGCTAACACGGGGAAACCCCGTCTCTACTAAAAATACAAAAAAAATTAGCTGGGTGTGGTGGTGGGGGCCTGTAGTCCCAGCTATTCAGGAGGCTGAAGTAGGAGAATGGTGTGAACCTGGGAGGTGGAGCTTGCAGTGAGCAGAGATCACACCACTGCACTCCAGCCTGGGCGACAGAGCGAGACTCCATCTCAAAAAAAAGAAAAAGAAAAAAGCACAGTTTTTTATTCTCCTTAGCAAGATTTGTCCAAAAGAGTAAGAATTTTGCCAGAGCCTAAGAAACTTGGGTATTACCAAAGCGTCAGTGAGGTAAGGAAATTACCCAGCACCAGGCCCTACCACTCCTTGAAATGAGGAAAGGAAAATAATCAAATCAAGCCCCTTCTAGCCTTCAATGTCTTAAAGACGAAAAGGGCAGAAAAATCTGAGAAGCCATTTGAAAGTCAAACTTGGGGACATACATTCGATAAAACCAATACTTAGTCACAGGTATTCAGAACACTTTCCCTTTTCCCAAAGTTGATCACCACATCAACAGATGCTGTAAAATAATAGGGGATTACAGTTATAAGAACTACAAGCCGCAGAGGCTATTATTTAAGAACAGATCTCTAGAAAAATCCAAAGACATTAGAGGAGACACCAGTGGAAATTTAACGTCCAACACTACAGCTACAGAACAGAGTAAACACAGACTAACCCCAGTCAGATAAACAAAACAAACAAACACAAACCCTTATATTAAAGTCCTAACTAAGTCCATTTTATCATGTACATCATATCTAGATTTCAACCAAAAATTATAAGGCATAATAAAAGCAACAATCATAGTTGTAAATGTCAAAGCAACCACCATATCCAGACTTATATATGACATAAAGTTTGTAACTATAATACCAGGAATATAAAAATAAAATAACTGTAATTAATAGGCTATGAGCTTTAATGTAAAAAGGGAAAAGCATACAAAAAGATATGGATAATGTAAGTAGAGAGATTGAAAATCTAAAAAATAAAATAAAATGCTAGAAATTAAAAAAAAACAAAACTTTAAGAGAAATGAAGAAAGCTTTTGATGGGCTAATTAGTAGACTCGACATGACCAAGGAAATAATTAAGTTTAAAGCCTCTTAAACTAAAAGACAAAGTGAAATAAGAATAATTTTAAAATATACAAAATCATCAAGGACTAAGGACAATTACAAAAGGTATAACCTATGAGCTATAGTATGAAATACTAGTAGAAAAGAAAAGAATAATGAAAGGACCACGATAGATATTTGAAGTAATGATGGATAAGAATATTTAAAAAATGAATGACAGATAACAAACTGCAGATACAGTAAACTCTGAGAACACCAAGTAGAATAAACACCAAAAAATCAACACCTAGGCATATTATATTTAATCTGCAGAGCACCAAAGACAAAGAGAAAATCTTGAAAGAAACCAGAAGCAAAAACACCTTGCACTTGGAGGAGCAAAGATCAGAATCATATTGACCTTCTCATCAGAAATTATGCAAGCAAGAAGAAAATAGAACAAAATACTGACTGTTGAAAGTAAAGCAAACAAACAAAAAATCAACCAACAAAAAACCTCCTAATATGAAATCCTGTTCTGAGTAAAATTATCCCATAAAAATGAAGGAGAAATGAAGAATTTCTCAAACAAATGTGAGAAAATGCTGTTGGTAGAATAGCAAAAAATGTTAAAAGAAATTATTCTGAAAGAAATAAAATGATATGGGTAAGAAAGGATAATGAAAGAAACAGTATAAAGAAGGACTAGATGAAAGTATTAAACTGTTTTATTTTCTCATTTTTAATTGCTCTATAGATAGGAGTTTATTTAAAATACTAATAGAAACAAAGCACAATTATAGTGTATGGATAAGTGAAATGAATGACTATAACATTATAAGGGATGGGTGGGAAGTATTAGGAATACTCTGTTGTAAGGACTGCACTGACTGTGAAGCAGTAGAGTATTATTTGAAAATGGACTTGGATAAATCACAAATACACATGGTAAACTCTAGGATAATCACTAAAAAACGTTTTTAAAGAAGTATAATTGATATGCTCAGAAAGGATAAAAAACTATATTTCATAAAATGCTTAGTTAAAATCACAGAAAGCAGAAAACACAAATAAAAATGAAAAGTATACAGATTGGAAAGAAGTAAATTAAACAGTCTTCTTTTGCACATCACGCAATTATCTATGTAGACTATCCGAAAGAATTGTCTACCTCCACTAACAAGAAAACATGGAACTAGCAAATTATTATATCAAGATTTCAAAGTAAAATGTTAATATACATTAGTTAATTGATTTCCTGTACACCAATAATGAACATCTTGATTTTGCTATTAAAACACACTATCATTTAAATTACCACCCAAAAAGAAATAATTATAAATCTAACAGAATATGTACAGAATCTATATGAGGAAAACTATACAATTCTGTTGAAAGAAATCAAAGAAGATTTAAACAAGTACAGAGATATCCCATGTACATGGATAGGAAGACTCAACGTTGTCAACCTATCAGTTCTTCCTAACTAGATCTATGGATTGAAAGCAAAGCTAACCAAAATCACAGGAGGTTACTTTGCAGATGTTTACAAACTAATTATAAGCGTATATATAATATTCAGAGTAGCCAACACAATAGTGAAGAACAACAAAGTAAAGATAATCTAATATAGAAAGCATAACCTTTTGAACACATGGTGATAGACCACCTAGACATTCGTAGACACATTTTATTCCTTTCCCAAAAATTACCTCAAAATGGATCATTGGACTTAAGGTAAAATGCAAAACAATAAAACTTCTAGATGATTACATGATAAAAAATCAGGGTGATTTTGGGCTTGGTAATGAGGTTTTAGATATAACAACAACAAAATAAACATTGCCCATGCAATAAAAACTTGAAAATTCACTTGGTTAAAACGTATAACTTCTCCTCTTTATAAAACAGTGTTAAGAGAATAAAAAGTCCAAAGACTATGGGAAATATTTATAAAACATAAATCTGATAAAAGATTGGTATCCAAAATACAAAATTACTAAAACTCAGCAATAACAAAACAAGCAACTCAATTAAAAGTAGAAAAAGTATGTGAACAGAAACCTCACCAAAGAAGAGATGCAAATGAGAAATAAGCACATAAAACAATTATCAACATTGTGTGTCATTAGGGAATAGCAAATCAAAACAATCATGAGATGTTGCTAAATAGCTATTAAAATAATTAAAATCCCAAATATTGATAACATTAAATGCTGGTAAATATGTGAAGAAAAGCAACCTTTCATTCGTTGCTGGTGGGAAGACAAAATTGTACAGCCAGTTTGGAAGACATTTGCTTACAAAACTAAATATCTTCTTATCATGTGATCGACCAGGCCACTGTGCACCTAGATATTTACCCAATAAATATTATTGGTATATATTTATATTGCCCTGAAAACTTATTTCCAGTTGAAGGAAGCCAGTCTGAATATATTTTACATTCTATGATTCCAAATGTATGATGTTCTGAGTGAAGTATAAGGTTAGAAACAGTGTTACACGGGGATCAGTTGTTGCATGGGGATTGGTGGGAGAAAAGACCAAAAAATACGTGAAGCACAAGGGATTTGTAGGACAATGAAACAAATGTGCATAATACTCTAATGGTAGTACATGAGATTATGCATTTGTCAAAACCCATAGGACTGTTCAACACCAACAATAAACCCTAATGAAAACTATGGTCTTCAGTTAATAATAACTATATATATTTGTTCACCAATTATAACAACGGCACCATATCAATACAAGATGTCAATTATGGGAGAAACTGTACACAGATTTAGAGAGAATACATGGTAACTTTATATATTCTACTCAATATTTCTGTAAACCTGAAATTTCTCTTAAAATACGAAAATAGATTACAGAGAGAGAGAACAAAAGAATTACTAGATTGAAACTTGGAGATATAAAAGGATGGACAATACATATGAACTTTAAAGAGTGAAAGAGATACACAAAATGTGAAAAAAAAAATTGATAATGTATTTGTAGTCCAGAACAATTTAAATAATGAGACAGAAGTTATAGGTAATGTGACAACCATTTTAAAATACACAAAAGTTATAAAATTTCAGTGGCCACAAGTTCATGACTTAAACACAATATAGAACTAATGAACCCTACCAAGACAAAATAAACAAAATAATCTTAACACTTGTTAAAGATAAGCCATATTAGCTTCAAAGAAGCAACAAAATGGCTAACAGTTGGGTTCTGAACAAAAGCAATGAAACCAGAAGACAATATAATTTTATATTAAAATAATAAAAGAAAAATAATTTCAAGAACACTATATTCAGAAAAATACCTTTCAAAAACAAAGGGAAAGTACAAAATACTGAAAAAAAAAAACTGATAGAATTCTTCACCAGCAGAATGACATCAAAATAATAATGATAATGATAATACTAATAATAGTGAAACATTTTAGGTGGAAGGAAAATTATCCCAACTAGCAGGTTATAGACGCAGTCTGAAATGAAGAACAAATAAAATGTTAAATGTGCTACAAATTGAGAGGCTAAAACAGCAACCATAATATCTTGTGGAGTTACATAAATATATAAATTTAACAGAACTAAGAAACAAATCCATAGTCATAGAACATTTTGACATATCTATTCATAACTGATAGACGAAGCAGTTTAAAAATCATTAAATGTTTATTGTTTAAGATATTAACAAAATGAAAATAATTTAAAAATATTCTCTGTACCAAAAAAATGCCCATTAATTTTTACTTTCTAAAAATATTTCCCCAAATTGCCCTTCTGCTGCTTCATAAAGCAAGTTTGAAACATTTCAGAAAATTAAAATTAAACAAGTTAAATAAATCCAAAGAAAATAGAAGGAAGGAAATAATAAAAGATAAGAACCGAAGTAATAAAGGAGAAAATATGTGTCATAGGTAAAACAAACAAAAGCCAAAAATCCATTCTTGTAAAGACTGTCATTGTGTTATATATCCTTAATATTAGGAGTGAAAAATAGGATATCACTAAGAGCCTCCAGATACAAAACATGAGAAAAATAATAAACAACTATATATAAATACATTTAAAAGTTTAGGGCCTGCTGTGGTGGTTCATGCCTGTAATCCTAGCAGTTTGGGAGGCCAAGGCAGGCAGATGCCCTGAGGTCAGGAGTTCAAGACCAGCCCGGTCAACATGTTGAAACCCAATCTCTGCTAAAACTACAAAAATTAGCTGGGCTGTGGTGGCATACGCCTGTAATCCCAGCTACTCAGGAGGCTGAGGCAGGGAGAATTGCTTGAACCTGGGAGCCAGAGGTTGCAGTGAGCTGAGATCGCACCACCGCACTCCAGCCTTGGTGACAGAGTAAGACTCCATCTCAAAAACTAAAAAAAAATTAAAAAATGAGGCCGGGCGTGGTGGCTCAAGCCTGTAATCCCAGCACTTTGGGAGGCCGAGACAGGCGGATCACGAGGTCAGGAGATAGAGACCATCCTGGCTAACACGTTGAAACCCCGTCTCTACTAAAAAAAAAATTACAAAAAACTAGCTGGGCGAGGTGGCGGGCGCCTGTAGTCCCAACTACTCGGGAGGCTGAGGCAGGAGAATGGCGTGAACCCGGGAGGCGGAGCTTGCAGTGAGCTGAGATCCGGCCACTGCACTCCAGCCTGGGCTGTCCACAGAGTGAGACTCCATCTCAAAAAAAAAAAAAAAAAAAAAAAAAAAAAGAGAGATGACATGGAGCAATGTCTTAAAATATTACAAACTAATGTCACAAGAAGAAAATCTCAATAATCCTATGTCTATTAAAGAAATGCAAAGCTTCACATAATTTTCCTAATGAATTTTACCAAGTATTTGGGGAAAATCACCAAACCTAAGCAAATTCCTCCAGAAGTTACCATTACTCTTTGAAAGAGCATTACTAAAAGGTAAGTTACTGATCTATCTCCAATAATAAAATTCAAAATAAAATATTTTCAGACTAACTCCATTGATCTGTACAAACGAATCACAAGCAATTATAATTTATTTTTGAATTGCAAACCTGGTTTAAAATTTAAAAGTCAAAACAATTCCATTAATCACATCAGTAGAATGAAGGAGAAAATTCTTGTGTTCAATAGATCCATGAAACACATGGATTAAATTTATATCAATTTATAACTTTAAAAAATACTTGGCAAAATAGGGGAAAAGGCATTTTCTTATTCTGGTAAAAAGGAATCTAAACATAGCTACAGGAAACAAATGAGGAAATAAAACAAGGTTGCCCACTAACACCACTTTCATTCAACATTTTGCTTGAACAAATACAAGCTAAATGTGAAAGGCAAATAAAACACATACTAAACCAGTGGTAGCATGGGATGGGGCCTGATTGGTGCGTGATACTGCAATTTAGATAGGTCAGCCAGACAATGCCACTCAGTGGAAAATGATGAGCTGAATTTCAATGATGTGGGGAAGTAGCCCATCAAGGCTGTTAAGATAAAAGGTTCTGGACACAGGGAACAACAAATGTAAATTCCTTGAAGTGAGAGTGCCGTCTGCAGGTTTTCTGAAAACAAAGGCTATATATAGCACAGTCCATATTGGATACTTGGAGGGCCAGGCTAAAAGTCACGTAAAATCTAACCATACCAGTAGTCACTTTTGACGGGAATGGTCTAAATAGAGCAGTTGAATATAGAGATTTTCAGATTACTTTGAAAAATCAAGACCCAAGTATATGTTGTCAATAAGAACTCTACATTAAAGAGCCAGTTAAAAGTAAGGTGAAAGGTAAGTTAAAAGGTAAACATGTTAAAAGTTAGTTAAAAGTAAAAGTAAGTTAAAGTTAAAAGTAAGGTGACAGAGAAATAAACATCATTGACATTAATCAAAAGAAGGCTGGAGTAGCAATATTAATTTCAGACAAACCTATTTCAGAAAAAGAAATATTATCAGAGTTAAAATGTAGCATTATATTTTGATAAAGTACGCAGTTAATTCTTCAAGGAGATAAAACAATCCTAAATGTATATTCACCTAATAATAGAATGTCAAAATACATGAGGCAAAAACTGATAAAACTTAAAGGAGAAATAAAAAAAATTATTATTAATGTTGGAGACCTCAACAACCTTCTGTCCATAACTAACTAATCAGCAGGTGGAAAATCAGTAAGGATACAGGTTCTCTGAACTGCATTATCAATCAACTGGACCTAGATGGCATGTACAGTATTCACCACCCAGCAGCAGTGGAATACACACGTTTCTCAAGCACACGTGGGACATTCAACAAAATAGATCACACTCTGTGTTATTAAACCCACCTTAATATATTTAAGAGAATAAAAATCTCACCAGGTATATTTTCAGACCACAAAAGTATTAAGTTTTAAAAAGTAAGAGCAGGATAGCCAGGTAATTCTCCAATATTTAGAAATTAAACAACAAGGTTTCCCATGGGTCAAAGAAGGAGTCTCTCAAGATATTTTTTTTAAATAAACTAAACCAAAATACAATTTACCAAAATTACGGGTATGTGGACAAAAGCAGCGCTTAGTGGAGAATTTATAGCATTTACATCCCTGCATTAGAAGGAACAAACGGGCAATCATATGAACAGATAATTCACGAAAGAGGGCATACTGATGGCAAATAAGAACATGAAATGACACTTAACGTTACTAATCACTAGTTAAACGTGAAATAAAACCATAGATACAACTACCCACCTATGAACTTGCAAAAATTGAGTAGAATGAACATCCCCAGTGTTGGGGAGGTTGTAGAGAAACTGAAACTCTCATAAAGTGCTCATGGGAATATAGAAGCCCAACCATTTTGGAAAGCCATTTGATAGTGTCAAAACCTTACACATACAACTACTGTATGATTGATTCCATGCTTAAGTATTTATCTGAGATTAAAAAGAATATGGTCCATACAGAGAATTTTAGATAAATATTCATAGCAACTTTATTTATAATATCCAAAAACCCCTAAAACAGCCCAAAATATTCATCACCAGCCAAATTGATAAACAAATTGTCATACATTAACACAATGCAGTACTATTCGGCAACAAAAATGGAAATATGGAGACCCATGAACATAATTAGGCTGAGTGAAAGAAGCTAGCTGGACAAGAGTACATTTTACATTATTACATTTACATATAACTATAAAATGCAAATATACAGTAATAGAAAGTATATGAGTAGGTGCCTGGGGAGGAGGGTATAAGTGAGGCAGAATTACAAAAGAGCAAAAGAAATATTTTGGAGCGAAGAGTGTGTTCATTTCCTTGAATGTGGTGATGTTTTCACAGGTGTTCCATGTATCAAAGCATGTCAAACTGCACACTTTAGAGATACGCATTTTATTGCATATGAATTATACCCCTATAAAGCTGTTAAAAAGAAAAATAGATACCTGCATGCAGGGTTCATTTTCTACAGAGGCACATCTCCAGCCTGCGGGTTCAGGTAGGTTGCGTTTCCTCATCTCTGAGTCCCATCCTCAGAACTCCACTTCCATCTCAATGGTCTGAGTATCTTCTAACAGCAGTTACATTCTAGTTTTTATTGAGCATTTCTAATATCTCTGGAAGCAGCCTCTGGATGAAGCAAGCTGCCTTCTTGCTTATGTTACTGCGCTCGTTACAAAGTTTCATGTTTATCTTTAAATCAACTCAGGAATTTATTCTTTTTAGTGTGCAATTTTTACAGACTCAATCGTATTCTAAAATGTATAGAGTAGAAATCAAGCATTATTATTATACCTGTTTTTACAGAAGGGATTAATTAATTAATCTATTTTATATATTGGGATTTATATATATTGGAAGTTATATATAGTGGAATTTTATATATAACAGAATATAGAACTGAAGTTTGAACCAAGATGTTCCAATTTAGGGATCGCATTCAGCATCATCCCCCAACTCAGAAAATGCCTTGGACAGCGCTGCAGGTGTGGTCCATGTGTCTAATCTACTTCTTTCCTCCTTTATCACCTCAGTGGCATGCCTCTCAAGTTCCACTGCATCTTTCATAAAGGGCACCAGCAATAGGACATATATTTATAGAAGTTATTTTAGAGGTGTGTGATACACTTTTTCTTTGGTTTTCAAAGTACTTCTATTGAAGTTAGCCTTCTGAAAGGTTTTGACCACTGAAATATTTTGTGCCAAAATAACCACAACAGTGATTTTCTTTTCTTTCTTATTTGTGTTCTTAGGCAATAGATTTTTTAAAAAAAATAAAATTGTACCTACTGTCCCAGTATACAAAACAGAGAATGCACTGCTTTTCTTTCCGCAGAATAGTGTCCAGAACCACCCCCTGGTTGCCTTATGTTCAAACCACTGAAATGATGTGAAATGCTCCAAAGGCGTCACCATGGAAACTCCAGGTTGCTGGAAGCACTATTTTCAAGCCACTTTTCTGCATTGAGGCCTAGCCTCCTCTCCTGGGTCAGATGTGCAGACTCAGCTCCCCTCTGAGCCCAATGTGGATCACTTAGGCATATGCTGGAGTCCGAATATTGAGTTTCCACATTGAAGTCCACCTGTGAAGCTTTTGTTTCTCTCATAACCTTTGGTGATATTTCCAAAGACAACAACAATTTTACACATTAATTATTTTAAAAGTGACAATCTCCACATTTTGATACAATGCTAATGCATTTTTATTTCTCTTTTATTCTCTCCCTACCTTCATACTCACTTTATGCCTTAAAAAAAAAACTGATACATTAAAAAAGAATATCAAGTTTAGGTCAATTAATATGATTGTAGACTTCTTTCTAAAAAGTCTTTTCATATTTTTCAGTTTATTATGTTTTTTGTTTTTTACTGTTGATTTTCATTTAGCACAAAATGACATTTTTATTTGGTGGAGAGGTCCTGCAGTACAGCCTACATAACGACTTGTTAATTTAAAAAAATACTTTTTAATGAAATAGTTGATAGTGAGTTATCAATATATTTAAGTAGCTATGTCAATACTGACAGGTGAAGTCCCCTGGGCTTCTGGGTCGGGTGGGGACTTGGAGAACTTTTCTGTCTAGCTAAAGGATTGTAAATGCACCAATCAGCATTCTGTGTCTAGCTAAAGGTTTGTAAATACAGCAATCAGCACTCTGTAAAAACGGACCAATCAGCACTCTGTAAAACGGACCAATCAGCACTCTGTAAAACGGACCAGTCAACTCTCTGTAAAAAAGACCAATCAGCAGGATGTGGATGGGGCAAAATAAAGGAGTAAAAGCAGGCCACCCAACCGGCAGGGGAAACCAGGTCACAGTAGCAACCAGCTGGGATTTAGTTAGTGGAAGTTTTGTTCTTTCACTATTCACAGCAAATCTTGTTGCTGCTCACTGTGGGGGTCCGCACTACCTTTATGAGCTGTGACACTCATGATGAAGGTCTATAGCTTCACTCCGGAAGTCAGGGAGACCACAAACCCACCAGGAGAAATGAGTGGGCGTGACACCTTTAAGACCTGTAACACTCACTGCGAATGTCTGTGGCTTCACTCCTGAAGTCAACAAGACCATGAACCCCAGGAAGGAAGAAACAACTCCAGACATGCCACCGTTAAGAGCTATAACAGTCACTGTGAAGGTCTGGGGCTTCACTCCTGAAGTCAGTGAGACCACGAACCCACCAAATGGAAGAAACTTTGGACACATCTGAACATCGGAAGGAACAAACTCTGGAAACACCATCTTTAAGAACTTAAACAGGCCGGGCGCGGTGGCTCATGCCTGTAATCCCAGCACTTTGGGAGGCCGAGGCGGGCGGATCACAAGGTCAGGAGATCGAGACCACAGTGAAACCCCGTCTCTACTAAAAATACAAAAAATTAGCCGGGCGCGGTGGCAGGCGCCTGTAGTCCCAGCTACTCGGGAGGCTGAGGCAGGAGAATGGCGTGAACCCGGGAGGCGGAGCTTGCAGTGAGCCGAGATCGCGCCACTGCACTCCAGCCTGGGCGGCAGAGCGAGACTCCGTCTCAAAAAAAAAAAAAAAAAGAACTTAAACACTTCCGGTGAGGGTCCATGGCTTCATTCTTGAAGTCAGTGAGACCAAGAACCCATCAGAAGGAACCAATTCTGGAAACAATACCACAGCCATAGCAAAAGATACTAAACTGTTTCCCTGTTAGCCTTTCAACTAATAGTTTCTATTACACACACACACACCAAAAAAAAAACCCACCACAGAATTCACACAAATGTTACCTGCTGTATAGAATAGTGACATATTAATGACTATAATCTTAGGCAAATCAATCTAGAGGTTTTACTATTTACCATTTCCACTCTTTTTTTTACTATTTACTTTTGTATTTTATTATTTTCACGAGTAATAATGAGTATACTGAAAAATACTTGTAATTAGATTATTGAAATTTTTGATTGGAATGTTTTCATTAATCCTCTGAAATTCACTTAAATAAATTGTAATTCCTATTTTTTTATCTTTCTCAATTGTATATATTTTATAATGAAGAAAAATATGAGCTTAGTATCTTTAATCAATATTCTGGATAAAAGTTTTGGAACTCTAATTGAAAATATAAAGTTTAGGCTTTTTATTGTAATATGTACATATACTTATATATGCAATGAATATTTTTTGAAATTTTCCACTATATGTTAAAGCATCATAGTAGAAACTGAATAGGTTTGTTATATTTTTTACTGTTTCTCTTGATAAATTTCTATGTGTTGTCTCACAAACTTAGATACTTCATTTTTTTTCACAAAACTAAGGTTCTAAATATCTGGATATTTTATTCCCATTATATTTGAAATAAATTGTGATGTCTTCGCTCATTTAAACCTCCATGAACTTTCTCAGCATAAACTAATTTTGAGATTTTTGTCCAGAAGTATCAACGACCATAGAGCAAATATTACGAGCTATTTCATTAGATATTTATAAGCATTTACCTTTCAGTTAAACAATAAAAGATTAATTCAATGCCCTGAGGATGTTTTATGTTTTATTGCAAAGATAAATAACTTGCACAAATTTACACAGCTACTGAGTGTCAGAACTAATGATAAAACATAGGATTTTAAGTACACCTTATTACATTTTGGGATATATCTGATTAGAAACCAGAACACATACACATTCAGAATAATTTTCTACCAAGTATCCAGAGTAATTGAGTTTAATGGCAATTATGTAGTCAGAAAGAGTGGTGCAGGATTGTTATTTCATTTCTTACCATCCCACACACATACACAAGGTCAAAGCAGCAGCAGCCCTTCTGACCTGACAGGGCCTCCCTCACCAACATTCAGGTACAAGTACTCTTCCTCTTCTCCTGTGTGAGCTTAGCAAATACCTGTTTGTATTATGGTCACAGGTTACTCTTTAGACTTTATGTGTTTCTTTTATAATCAAGTTTGTGATGATATCTGTTAGAAAATACTACCCTACTCAAAAACCCCATTTTTTCTGTTCTCACTAATAACAATTTGAAAGAATTATTTGCACTATTTTCCTGGGGTTCACTATAAGCAAATTCACCTCAAAAACCCAGGGCAGAATGTCTGACAAGGACATGACTATGAAGACAAATCACATCACAGAATCTTCTTCACTAACAATCAAAATGAAGACAAAATAGTTAGTGAAACAATAAGCAAAACAAGCAAACAAAGCCTAGAAAAATTGGCCAGGTAAGGTGGCTCACGCCTGTAATCCTACCACTTCGGGAGGTCGAGGTGTGTGGATCACCTGAGGTCAGGAGTTCGAGACCAGCCTGGCCAGCATGGTGAAACTCTGTCTCTACTAAAACTACAAAAATTAGCCGGGCATGGTGGCACACGCCTGTAGTCCCAGGTACTCAGGAGGCTGAGGCAGGAGAATCACTTGAACCCAGGAGGCAGAGGTTGTAGTGAACTGAGACTGTGCCACCGCACCCCAGCCTGGGTGATAAAGCAAGACTCTGTCTCAAGAAAAAAAAAAAAAAAAAAAAGCCTAGAAAAATTAAAAATAAAAATCCTGGCAAAGAGAATGAATAAGTCAATTATGCAAGAGCCACACAATGGAATACTACACAACAATGAAATTTTTAAAAATCTACAACTATATCCAAAAATATGGGTGAACATCATAAACATATTGTTGAGCAAATGAAGCTAGGCCATCCAAAATAAATTATGATTCCATTTATATAATGTACAAGAAAGCATTTACATATTGTAGAAAGATTCATATGATGTACAACAGAATCTATGCTGTATCTGTGGGAGCTGTGACTATCTTTCTGAGATGGTGAAAACCATCAGTAAGTGAAGGGTATGCCAAAAATGTCCTCTGGGAAGTCAGAGATAAGAATAGAGATCTTATGCTTTGGACGTTGGTTACATGGGTGAGTTCATAGTATAAAAATTTGTTGAGCAGTACACTTTGATATGTACATTTTACACATGTAAGACTTCAACAAAATCCTTTTAAGGTGATTAAGTTAGTTTGGTGGGAGAACACATTGTTTGATTTTCTTTAAGATTTTATTGTTTAAATAATTTGTCTATGCAGTAAATTAAAACGTGAGGAGAAAAAACTTTATTGAGAATCCACTAATAAGAGAACAGATCGAATATTATGTACAAAGAAGACAATTATAAAATGAACGTTCCATTTTCTGCCCTCTCCCTTTCCTTAGATTCTACAAATGATAAACCATGAATATGGGACCTTTAAAATATAGCAGAGGAATATCCCTAAAGACGTCATCTTACGAAATGGAAAGACACGTTCTTCCAAGGGACACCAGGGACATGGCAAGAACACATACAACTTCACCACTATTTTAGTTTGCCCTAGAGATACAACCACATCAATTGGAAGAGAGCAAACAATTAGAAACGAGTGAGTCTACTACTCTCTGCAGATCCCATAGCTGGAAAATCAGAAGAATCAGTGATACCATGAATAAAAAGTAAAAAGCTTAACTTAATATAAAACTCAATATTATTTATATACAAAGCTGTAAGAGAAAAAAATAATAATGACAGAACTCCACCCATAATAGCAATGAATAAATAAATAAAGGAAAAAGAAGAATACAAATTTAGGAAAAAACTTTAAAGGTCTACATGAGGAGAATTCTAGGACAGTCCTGAAAACCATGAAAATAGATTTGAAGTGTCTTTTTTCCTTGATAGAATACACAACATTGGGTACATCTGATACAAATAAGATCCCAAGAATATTTTTGTGGAGTTATAAAGTCTGATTTCAAAGCACACTTCACAGAATAAACAATAAATTTAGCATAATTTGAACATTAAAAGCAGAAGGAGTGTAACGTATTGAATTGAAACATTGAATTAAAAAGAAACAAACATGAGCACCTGGTTGTAAGAGACTGTTACAGCAAGTCACCCAGTCCCATCCCCCCACTTCAGTGATCACCAGCTCATGCCAAACTGTTTTCATTTATTTTCTTTAGGGATGTCTAATTCTCTCCTTTCCATATTATGAGAAGCTACTTTCATAGAAAATTCTCACCTCGGCCAGGTGCAGTGGGGCATGCCTGTAATTACAGCACTTTGGGAGGCCGAGGTGGGCAGATCACAAGGTCAAGAGATCAAGACCTTCCTGGCCAACATGGTGAAACCCCATCTCTACTAAAAATACAAAATATTAGCTGGACGTGGTGGTGAGTGCCTGTAGTCCCAGCTACTCTGGAAGCTGCGGCAGGAGAATCACTTGAACCCGAGAGGAGGAAGTTGCAGTGAGCCAAGATCATGCCACTGCACTGCAGCCTGGCGAGAGAGTGAGACTCTGCCTCAAAAAGAAAAAAGAAAAAGAAAAAAGAAAATTATCACCTCATAGGAAGTATAGAGTTAGAAAGCTCTCCTCTCACATGCAATGGGATATGTTTCTAATCTACAACATCATATAGTAACAGAGAGAGGGAGGCTGCAAGATTCGTTGAATGAAAATATGCTGTCAGCCAGAGAGGCTCAGATTCTGAAAGTATTATGCCAATTACTAGTGCTTAATTACCTCAATATCACTGATCAGGGAGCAAACTGATAATATGCACCTCTTATTGTAACACCGTGGAAAAATCTACAAGTGACACTGCAATTTCTTCTTAAAAATGATTAACATGAATTTAAACTTTGAAAAACACGATAATCTGAGCTGTGTGTGATTTCACACTAAACTAGTCAGGATTCATTTAAAATGTCAATGTCATGAAAGGCAAAAAAAAAAAAAAAAGGTGGTGGAGTATAAACTTCATTAAAGAGACTAAATCGCCACACCATTCACACATATGAAATGAACACTAATCAGATTCCCGTATCACATAGAAGACAGCTACGGAGGACAGACACTCCGGGACCACTTGGGACATTCAATCATAGACTACTATTTGTGGTATTATTAACTCAATATTATTATCTTGGGTGTGACAGTAATAGGTGTTTATATAGGAGGACCTTCTTTTACTTGAGAAATATTTGAAATTTATGTGGTATGTTACCTGCAGTTTGCAACAAAGTATTTCAGTAAAGAAGTGTGTGTGTGTATGTATGTACGTGTGTGTGTGTACGTGTGTGCAAGAAGAGAGGGAAGAAGACTGAAAAGAGGAAGGGAAATGAAAGAAAGGAAGAAGGAAAGAAGGAAAGGAACAATGAAGGAAGAGAGAACTGGGAAAAACAGAAAGCAAATGGTCTCACACAAAAAGATAAGAAAAGTTAAGAAAAACTTGACCACCTGTTGAAACAAATAACTTCCCATATCGAACAAAAGCAAAACAATGAAAAGGCATGAAAAAGAATAAAAGATACCTCAGAAGGAAAAACAACAGGATTCAACATGTAAGGGTCAGAGGCAGATGAAAAAATGCCATCTGAAGAAGAGAAATACAATTCTAACACGTGTGTCAAGTAATAGAAATGCTTAGGATTATACACATTTAAAAGAAAACAAATCTGGAAGATAAAAGAAACCTGATAAAACAATTGAATTAGATTAAAAAGGAAATTGGGGAAATAAGAATGAGAAGCAAGTAGCATAATTTCAAAACTTCAGAATTAATTGGAAACAGAGTAGATTAAGCAAAGCCTACAATCCCCCCGTCAAAAAAATAATGCCATAGATATAATAGATGTTACTTCTTTTTCTTTTTTTTTTTCGAGATGGAGTCTGCACTCAGACTGGAGTGCAGTGCAGTGGCACAATCTCGGCTCACTGCAACCTCCGCCTCCCGGGTTCAAGCGATTCTCCTGCCTCGGCATCCCGAGTAGCTGGGATTACAGGTGCCCACCACCACACCCAGCTAATTTTTGTATTTGTAATAGAGACAGGGTTTCGCCATGTTGGCCAGGCTGGTCTCGAGCTCCTGACTTCAAGTGTTCAGGTGATCCACCTGCCTCGGCCTCCCAAAGTGCTGACCACTGCGTCTGGCAATAGATGTTATTTCTGAAAAGCATATACCACAGATTAAAAAAAAAAAAAAAAAAAGGCCGGGTGCCGTGGCTCATGCCTGTGATCCAGCACTTTGGGAGGCCGAGGCAGGCAAATCACCAGGTCAGGAGATTGGGACCATCCTGGCTAGCACGGTGAAACCCCTTCTCTACCGAAAAAAATACTAAAAATTAGCCGGGCGTGGTGGCGGGTGCCTGTAGTCCCCAGCTGCTCTGGAGGCTGAGGCAGGAGAATGGCGTGAACCCGGGAGACAGAGTTTGCAGTGAGCAGAGATCGCACCACTGCACTCCAGTCTGGGCAACAGAACGAGGACTCCGTCTAAAAAAAAAAAAAAAAAAAAAAAAGGAAATAGAAAGAGAACCTGGTAGTTCAGAAAGAGTAAGTGGACAATCATGACAACTGGAAGCTTGGAAAGGAGAAGGACTGGGGTAAGACAGGTGCCTGACTCTGTGTCCTGCAGGGACGTGCTCCACTGTGGGCCTAGAAGGGAGGGCTGTGACACTGGGCTTCAGATTGGAATCCTGAGTGAAGGTTTGGATGGAGAAGCTGTGATGGCGCTCAAGGGCCAGTCACTCTCAGGAGCTGTAGTGAGTTATCGTGGGGGCCAAAGGAAGCCTTAATTTTGAAATTCTAGCTTCCAGAACTGGGAGAGTATAACAACTGTTGTTTTAAGCCACCCAGTATGTGGCACTTTGCTGTGGCAGCCCTTGGAAACGTTCATGGCAAATATTGAAACATTCCATGACATCGTGTTTGGAAAATAAGTTTGTTTTGTTTTTTTGTAGAGACAGGGTCTCATTATGTTGCCCAAGCTAGTCTCCGACTCCTGGCCTAAACATTCCTCCTTCATTAGCCTCCCAGAGTGCTGGGATTATGGGCATGAGTCACAGCACCCAACCTGTAAAATTATTTGTTACAAAGTTGTCTTGTGGCAGTGATAAAATTTGTTAGTTGTCCTTTGGATATACTTTTGAAAATGTATTGAAATTTAAAGTTTCTATAGCACAGTAATTTGAGAAGTGTGTTTTTGTCATAATCCCCACCTATTTACATGCTTATTAAGTATTGTTATAACAAAGACTGAAAAGTGCTATGTAAATAAACTGATATATCATACTATATAGCAGTTCAAAGGCTGCAGTTAGATATGCTTGTATTAAGGATGTAGGACAGGCAAGCCCCCAGATTGAGGCTTAACTTGCGAAGGTTCTTGGATTCACCCAGGGGAGATTTCAAGGGCAAACAAGAGGTGGTAGACAACAATCTTTTATTGAAGGTGCCACTCCTTGTGAAGCAGGGCTGACTTACAAGCATTGCACCCAGAATTAACAACATATGTGCTCGGCCATGCACAGTGGCTCACGCCTGTAATCCCAGCACTTTGGGAGGCTGAGGTGGGCAGATCACGAGGTCAGGAGTTCCAGACCAGCCTGACCAACTTTTGTTGGGCATAGTGGTGGGCGCCTGTAATCCCAGCTACTCAGGAGGCTGAGGCAGGAAAATCACTTAAACCTGGGAGGCAGGTGTTGCAGTGAGCTGAGATCGTGCCACTGCACTCTAGCCTGGGCAACAGAGTGAGACTCTGCCTCAAAAAAAAAAAAAAAAAAATGCTCTTGGCATCTGTATTTATACCCACTTACAACTACATGCAAATTAAGGGGTGGGTTAATGCAAATTGAGGGGGCTGGGTTATTCAGAACTTTCTAGGAAATGGGCAGTAACTTCCAGATTATTGACATGGAAACAGGTGGTTATTTCCGGATCATTGCCATGGCACTTTTAAAGTGCCATGGAGCTGATGGGAGTAATGAGAGCAGCCAGGGCTCACATTCCTCTCATCTGCTGGTTCCTACTGGTGTCTTCACTTCATCCTGTCTGGACCAGATCCTGTTTTGGTCAGGAGGGTTGGGACCAGAAAACGAGTCCTGCTGTTCTCTTACCTCACCAACACGTGTAAAGAAAGTCTCATAAAGATGACACGACTTTTCAAATGTAATAAAATAGAAATAAAAAATGCTACATATTTGCATGTATGCATTGAAAATAAATAAGAGCAGATGTGGAAGGATAAACATGGAACTGATAATAGTGTCATTTATAGGGGTAGGAGGGAGAAGGTGAGAGGAAGAGACTTTGGTTGGTCTTCAACAGAACTTATTTTATTCATAATGTTTATTTTTCAAGAACTATATAACCATGGTTTACCATTTTTAAAATACGCTATTACCATCCTGATGGAAAAATCAGTGATTAAACAGAAAGCACAGGAAGTGGGTCACAGAAACTTCAAGGTTAGGATCATTTCCCTGATATGAATAAGTTTTTAAAATAGTTTTTCTTTATAGTTAATGTTTTAGTTTCCATTTCCATGAATACATAATTTTTGAACGTATTTATAAGGTATATGTGATATTTTGTTACAAGCGTAGAATATGTAATGACCAATTCAGGGTCATTTGGGCCATCACCTCAACATTTATTATTTGTTTATGTTAGAAACATTCCATATCCACTCCTCTAGCTATTTTGAAATATACAATAAAATTTCACTATAGTCATCCTACTGTGTGGAATAAGTTTCGAATCCATAGGTGGAATAAGCACATATACTGATCAAGAAATTATTTTTAATCTGAGTAATAACCAAGTTATTTAATATTAAAATTACAGAAGTAGAAATAATTCTGTAGGTAACTAGAGCAAAAACGAAGCCTATATGTAAGACAGAATCCCTGCTCAGAGTTGTCCTCGGTAATACCTCGTATCAGAAGACCCAGCCAGATATTGAAGCTAAGTTTGACACCCAGATTTTATCCCTAGCCAAAGATATTATCAAACATAATAAAACTCGGGAAGTATAACACTGATGAATGCTCATTTTTAAAAAATCCAATAATTAAATCCAATTCAATTAAATAGAATTTCAAATAAAATTAGCCACTGTCTCAGCTTCCCTCACCTTTGTCATTAATAGAGTACAAACCAATTCACCATGGTGCCTTTCTTCACTCCACTTTTTCTCTTTTCTGTGTCTATATCTCTCTTTACATGTATCTATATATCTACATAGATATCTATATTTATGTCTCCATCTCTATATACCTCTATCTATATCCAGATAATTGATTGGTAGATGGGTTTATTTTTAGGCAGATATGTTTCTTTTATTATTTCCCTTTAAATTTTCTCTTCTTTTCTACAATTGGCTATTTTCTGTGTCTCCTCAAAACTTGAAATGTGAACTCCTCTACTATATTCACATCTTCCTTTCTTCTTAAGTAATACAGTCTCCGTATGCTCACTGGTGCTCCCCCTCCACCTTTTTTTTTTTTTTTTTTTTTGCTTTCAAATATTTTTGTTCAGATTAGATGATGTTTTAAACGTTATCCCTGGGATGAAGAGACTTTTGATGGAGTCATCCAAGTCCCTTCAATATGATTTCAGTTCATCTTCTGTTAATATAAATTTAAATTAAATTTAACAGATGCATTACTTGGCTCAGGCTACCATAACACAATACCATAATTGGGGTGGTATAAACAACAAAAATGTATTTTCTCACAATTCTGGAGGCCATAAGTTCAAGGTCAAGGTGCCAGCCTGGAAGGGTTTTGGTGAAGGCTCTCTTCTTGGTTTGCAGATGGACACCTCCTTTATGTGTATCTACACATGGCCTTTCCTCAGTGTGTGTGCATGGACAGAGATCTATCAATTCTATAAAACTCTACCCTAACTCAATTACCTCCTAAAACCTCCATTCTCTAAATGCAGTTATATTGGTGATTAGGGCTTTAACACATAAATTCAGTCCATAGCACTAGATTATATTTAAAATAAATATTTGTGGCCAGGAGCAGTAGCTCATGAATATAATCCCAGCACTTTGGGAGGCTGAGGTGGGTGGATCACCTGAGGTCAGGAGTTCGAGACCATCCTGGCCAACATGACAAAACCTTGTCTCTACTAAAAATATAAAAATTAGCTGGGCCTAGTGACAGGCACCTGTAATTCCAGCTACTTAGAAGTCTGAGGCAGGAGAATCACTTGAACCCAGGAGGTGAAGGGTTACAGTGAGCAGAGATTATGCCACTGCACTCCAGCCTAGCTGACAGAGCAAGACTCTGTCTCAAAAAAATAAACAAATAATAAATAAAATACAATGGCTGGGTGCGGTGGCTCACGCCTATAGTCCCAGCACTTGGGAGGCTGAGGCAGGCGGATCACAAGGTCAGGAGATCGAGACCATCTGGCTAACATAGTGAAACCCCATCTCTACTACAAATACAAAGAATTAGCCAGGCACAGTGGCGTGCGCCTGTGGTACCAGCTACTCGGGAGGCTGAGGCAGAAGAATGGCGTGAACCCGGGAGGCAGAGTTTGCACTGAGCCGAGATCACGCCATTGCACTCCAATCTGAGTGACAGAGAGAGATTCTGTCTCAAAAATTAAATAAATAAATAAAAATAAAAATAAAATAAATATTTGGTGAGATTTCTTTATATATAACCAATATATCTGTCAACCTGTTTATTTGAAGAGTTTTCTGATTTCTCTGAACATTTCTCCAAATCATTGTAATAAAAGATTTATGGAAAGTTATTCACCAAACGGTAATGATATTCATTTCTGATGGTGAGATTATTTCTACATTGTGTTACTTTTTACTTTCTGCTCTGTATTGATTCAGTTATTTAAAATTAGTGGGTAACATTATGACAAATTTAAAATGTCAGTAATATAAAATTATAGCTTGTCAAAATAACCATATCAACGATACAGAGTTTGCTAATGCAGTGTTTCATCAAGTAAAGATTTATTGTGTCAATTATGAATTGAGTATTTTTGTGTATTAGACTTTGGGAATAGTTAATGAAGACCTTGATTCCAGAGAGCATCTAGAAGGTGAGACCGGAAAAAAAAAAAAAGTGAATTAACACCAAAAAAACCCCAGAAATTTTGCTAAGTATAAAAAGAGAAGCAAAAATAATATTCCATTAGTAGAAAACTATTTGATAGACTAGAGAGCCAACTGAAATAAAGAGAGTGCTATAAAATTATCCCTTGATGACTCTGCCCAGAAACAGAGGAGGAAAAGGAGGAATGAATGCAAAGTGGACCACAGGCAAGGCATGGCCTCTGTTAAAATCTTGAGACCCAGAGGAAATCTGAAGGCAAGAGAAATAGAGGAGGTTTGAGATGTTATTAGGCCCAACTATAATAGGTGAAAAATACAAATTTGTATGAATTTTCTAATATCGCTTCATGATTTTCTAGAATCACTGAGGGAGGAAACTTACAAAATTTTCCTTTAGTTAATCATTTTTGACTGCTGTAATCAGTCCTCAACCAAGTCAGGCGTAGAATCCTGCCAACAATGTGCCTGCCTAAAAATATCCAAGGAGTTGGTGCCTCCCTGCATATATTAACAAAGGCATTGAGAAGTGCAGAAGCTCAGCCTTGCTTCATCCACTATCCTTGGAATGAAAGGGTAAATGGATGTCTATTCACTTACGAAAACTCATTTATTTCATGATGCATTATAAAATAGTGTTCTTTTCCTTCCTGACAGTTTCTGATTATTAGAATGTAGTTTTATTTTCTTTTTGGCGTTCCAGTCTCCCTGCAAAATAAGAAAGCCCCTGGAGCAGGGTGCTTGACCTTCAGAGTCTGTTCTTGGAAGATGTGAAGTTCTAGAAGTGATTAGTTTAAAACAGAATTGTGTCTTCTCACACAGCCCTTTGTCTTTGAAATGTTTTCTGGCAATATCTATAAAAAGTAATAAAATTGTTATAGTTTTGTCTTAATGACCTCACCGCTAGATAAAACATCTAAGTAGTAATTCGGTGTACAGGACTGACGTATAATGATATTTGTTGCAGCATTATCATATTAGCTGAACAATTCGAAATAATGTAATTTACCAACAATGAATCAATATTGTATACAAAGCATGATCTCAACTTTATAATATATTAACTCAATGTAAATATATTCATAGAAATAATGACATTAGGAAATGCATCAAAACGTTGATGTTGTTAGAATTTTATATCATTTTTTCTTTACAATAGTTGCTCATTGTCCAAATTTCAGTAAATAGCATGTGCTATTTAACATTAAGAAATATAAGAGCTTACAAGCAGAATAATTTGCACTAAATATGTAGATACATTAAAAATAGTATAGGGACTCAGAACCATAAGGGCATACGTTCTGAATAATCCCATTGTGACGGTTAATACTGAGTGTCAACTTGATTGGGTTGAAGGATGCAAAATACTGTTCCTGGGTGTGTCTGTAAGGGTGTTGGCAAAGGAGATTAACATTTGACTCAGTGGGTGGGGAAAGGTAGACCCATCCTCAATCTGGGTAGGCACCATCTAATCAGCTGCCAGTGCAGTGGGAATAAAAAGCAGACAGAAGAACGTGAAAAGACTAGACTGGCTTAGCCTCTCAGCCTACATCTTTCTCCAATGCTGCGTGCTTCCTGCCCTCAAACATTGGACAAGTTATTCACTTCTGGGACTCAAGCTGGCTTCCTTTCCCCTCAGCTTGCAGGCAGCCTGTTGTGGGACATTGTGATTGTGTAAGCTAATACTACTAATAAACTCCCCTATATATATATATATATAATATATGCATATATAATGCATTATTATATATATATAATAATGTATTTTTTATATAGAATATATATAATAAACTAATACACATATCCTATTAGTTCTGTCCCTCTAGAGAACCCTAATACACCCATAGTACAGATTGATTTTGGAACCTACCATTCCATCCAGAGGAAATGAGAAAAAAACAGAAGATAGACTTTGTCTATTGGGGAACACAATAAGAGCCTGCTAACTCCTCATAAAGAAGCAGGTGTTTGACAACACCCAGGTTGTTGGAGCATACACACGTGTAGAATTAGATACAGAACTCCACTGTCAAATTTGAAAAGACAAACTCCTTTTCTGTATACCTTTGTCCATGATCTTGTCTCTATTTAGGTTTAGTGTCTACACCATTGTAACCTTACAGAAGTTGTATTTTCCAACAGTAAGATTCATTGTTTTATTTGTTTGTTTGTTTTTCTTAAAGGATCCTTTCTCATTCTCACCTTATGCTTGTGGTGTTTTCCCATAGATTTCCCTTTAAAATGTAGGCCATGTTATGTTTTGAACATCTTTTGGTGGCCATAACTCTTGGGGACAAATTTTAGCTTCAGCCAATGTGGCATAAAGGTAAAGATGTTCATTTGCTTAAATTTCTGAAGTGCCTGTTCTGCCTGGGGCTGGCTTCCTTCCACTTGCTCAGCCCCTATAAAGGGGGCCCATGGATACAGCACTTATAGAGATGCTATTACATGTTTGGATAACTTTCTTTAGCTCCCAGGAATTTCCAGATACTTGGTTTTTTAAATGCATTACGTGTAAAATACAGCCCGTTTTACTAGGACTCTGCTTACCTGAAATATTTGTTATTGCTACCTATAACAAGACACCTCTCTAAAGCAGAAAGAGTCTTGTACTCTTTCTCTAGAGACTCTTTATAAAGATTATATGAGTCATCTGGAATAAGGGCATTAAATATAGCAGAAGTATGTAGTATGAAATTCATGTATGCATCGTTCTAGAATAACTAAGATACACATGAGAAATTGGCCTTGTTTCATTTCTAGCTTCAGTAAGGTAGTCAAACAAACTTTCCCTTGGGAAAGAACCTTTAAGCTGTAATGAGCCTCTTCTATGAACCACACAGTATATTGAACCCAGACTCTGATATTGAGGAAGTTGATTATTTTTGCATGACAAAAAAAAAATTCTCTTTCTGTCTGCAGTTCCCCAGGATCAGTGAAAATACAGAGCTCCCATCAATGATCCATCCTTGGGCTGGGGTGACTTAGTCTAAAAGGGCAGCCAATTCCCATGCAACAGGGGGTAAAAATGGCACCTAGAAATTTCTCCCTCCATTTTTACTGAATTTCTAAGATTATTGGTAGAGATCACAGAGCAAAAGGAGCTATGAGACTGCTATGCCGGACAATACTAAAAATTTTGCACAACATTTCATCTCTTAGTTCCTATCAGGGACACTGAAGACTGGAGGTAATTTTAAGCAGGAATTAAGTCATGTGTGGTGAGCTTCCCGATCATGAGATCTAGGGCAGGAATGGAATACTTCTTCCTCACTTCAAACCTAGAGAAAGTTTCCCTAGATGAACCAGAACTAGATGAATGTCTTGTGGTACCTGAGGGACTCAGAGCTTGATTGGTCTTCCCCTAACTACTGAAAAATCTAAAAAAGCAAGATGCTGTGGCTTAGGAGAAAGATTGCAATAGTGGGATGGCCTAATGGCCCTGCCCACAGCAGTTTTGCCCTAGAAGCTCTCCATCTCCTTGCCTTAACTATATACTTCGCACGCATCACTAGCTGACATGTTTAGATGTATTTATTCACTAATGTACTCTCTGCCCCCTACCAGAAGGCAAGCTCCATGAGAACAGGCCTCACTGGCCTTGTTTACTGCTTCACTCCTCACCTGGACTAGAAACTGACTTTTAGACCTTGTTCCAGAGCACCCACCGAAGGGACATCTGCGTGTTTACTAAAATGGGGATAGATGGAGATACATTTTCAGAGCAGTTAATGGGGCTTCTTTGAAGGTTCTGTAGATCAATGTAGGACAAGAGTAACACAAATGTGACCTATTTTATTCTCACTGGAATTTGAAAATCCAAGTAAGAAAACTGAGAGTACTAATAAATGTTGTTCTGGGAGAAAAGGTGTGGGAATAATGTCTCCTCCATTTCATATGAGAAATTTAAATGATGACATTCTGTATAAAGAAATCTAACAGATCCTATCATCATGCTGCCAAAATAATAACTAAGGCTTATTGTCCTTCAAGTTTGTTGTTCATCAGTTTCATTAGACTTCATAGCAAAACTAGAAGGAAGCTACTTTTTTAAATCCATTTTTTAGAAGATAAACTAATGTAACAGAATTAAGGTTAAGTGATTTTCTTAAGATCATAAAGCTAAGTCAAAACAACTTAGCTTCTGCAGTCATAACGCTATAATACTCAGAAAAGCAGAGTGAGAAAAAATTCTTGGTAAGAACAAAATGCTTCTCTCAGAAGAAGTGATTTACAATCTTTAATTGAAGAAAATCATTAAAACTTGTTGCAAGTACATAGCCACCTTATATTTTTTAGAATTGCAGTAACATTTTCCTTAAATCATATAACTAAAAAAAATCTAACTTTTAAAATGTGCTAATTTATTTAAGTCAATTTAAAATAAGAAAACATTAAAAAGGCAGTTACTCTAAAGATGAAATAAAGAAGTCAGAAGTAAAGGTATGTGAGAAAATTGGGTCTTGTCTGATATATAATGTTCATTTACAAAGCTTAGATCTCAACCACCTTAGAGGGAAGGCAAAAGTAGAAGGATGATTTATGTTTAAAGATAATGTAGGCACATTAAAATTTTAAAGAGTTCGTTTGAGCAGACAGCAATTCATGAATTAGGCAGCTCCAGACCACAAGTTGTTTGGGGCTCCTTGGAAAGGGAAGTATACATAAAGTGAACACAGTAGCAAGACAAAGAAAACATAACTGGTTAGAGTGGAACAGTAGCCTTATTTGGATCATTCCCGTGAAAGGTTCCTAGCTAGAGGTTAGTTGGTGGCTTCAAATTGGTTAAGTTTATATTTCAATATCCCAGACTATGACCATTTACACTGAGTTGGGTTTTGGTTTGCTTACATGGAATTCAGGGCACAGGACCCTCCTCAGTCTAATGGTTCCTGTGCCCTGGACTCTGAATTAATTATTTTAACACATGTTTTCGTCTCCTCTTCTGATATAGAGTATCCCAAACTATCTGCACAAAATGGGCTTCTTCTGACAAAATGGAGGCATACATTTTTTTCTTTCATTGTTTTTATGTAAAAGAAAATGAGTCAGTGTCTAATAAGGTCCGGATTTCAGCAAATTCAAGTGGCTTTTGGTGCATTCTGAAGACACATAAATCCCCCTAATTTTCAGTTTCATTTAATATATACCCCCATAAAGGCATTATTCTGTAATGACCATGTACAGACAACCTGACCCAGTGAAGGGAGGTAGCCCAGCATGCTGCATTAAAAGACCTTCTTAGCTAAATTTGTTCATGCATCTTCTTAGCACCCAGAATACAGCACTTCTTCTTATTTTAATGGTAATTTAAATTGAAAATGAAGTGATATATCCTCTCTCATTTTAAAACATGCCCCTTTTACTTTTTCAATGGAAATACTCTAATGAATAAAGAGACACAAGTTAAAAATATGCAAGATATACATCAATTAATCAGTGAGTGAAATACAGAGGATAAGAGAGTTGCTGGCCAAAAGTCACTAGGTAGCATGTGCAGTGGCCCTACCTCCAATGGGTAACCTGAGAAATGTGTTGGACTTCCTCCACCATATCCCAAATATTAACGAGAGGTGTGCAGCAAGGTTTTTCAATATCTACTAAAGCTACTCCTAAGCTATTAAGATGTTTTCTCCTTATAACTAAATATTTACACCATATTTCTCTCAAATACTAACAACCTTCAGTAACATTCTAGCTGAAACGCTAAGTTGTATTGAGAAATTTAACTTGTGTCAGACTTCCAAGAAAGTTACTTTTCTGGTCACAACAAAACAAAACTGAAATTAAGGAAGCAACACAAAATGTCAGAAGATCACAGATCATGTCAGAAGCCTAAAAGGGAAGTTGTTTAGTGAGACCAATCAATTGCAAGTGGTTTCCTCCACATCTGATGGCCCTTAGGTTTCCAGTGAGCGTATACCTGGTCCTCAAACGCCTCGTTGATGAAATGTCAAGTGTCCTCATCAGCGGAGGAGAGCGGTCAGGATGAGTGCGTCATCTGCATGGTCTCAGAGTATGTGCTGCAGGCTGTTTATCCGAAATGCCACACTTTGCAAATGAAGTTTCAAGGATTTATAAAATGTGAGAATATTCAACAAATTTGAAAGACTTAAGGACAATGATAATTCAAAAATGATTAATAATTTATATACTTGGGAACACATTTTATTATTTTGCTGGTGACCACAAAATACTGTATTCCTGATCTTCTGCACATGTTCCTAACTCATGAGCAGTAGTTAAAACACAGCTATAATACCACACATTCTTTCCAGTTGATAATATGTAACACATAATTTGCTATTAAATTGTATGGAACTATGCTATGTCTTTTTTTATTAAATAAAAGTTTTTTTAATGACTAGGTCCATTTTTAAATAATTGATATTTTGAGGTGTCTTCTAATAGTTCATTCATCAAATGTAATAATTTTATAAAAAGTTGAATTTAATTAAAACTGTATGAATTTAAATTCTGATTACAATGATTCAGCTGAAAGACACAATTTGTATCTTCTCTGCCAAAACGAAATAATGATATGATGCTAATCCTTACAGTAACTCTGACATAGATAAATGCAGATTTGTAGTAAGAAGTTTATAATAGCTTTAAAAATTAATGGTTGATTTGTATTATTTTCTATTTACCTTCAGGCAACCTTCAGTTGCCAATGTCAATGTAATTTCTTTAGCTGTGAAAATTCATTGAAGAAATCATTTATTTATTTATTTATTTATTTATTTATTTATTTATTGAGATGGAGTCTCCTCTGTCCTCCAGGCTGGAATGCAGTGGTGCAATCTCACCTCACTGCAAGCTCCGCCTCCCGGGTTCATGCCATTCTCCTGCCTCAGCCTCCCAAGTGGCTGGGACTACAGGCGCCCGCCACCACGCCAGGCTAATTTATTGTATTTTTAGTAGAGACGGGGTTTCATTGTGTTAGCCAGGATGGTCTCGATCTCCTGACCTTGTGATCTGCCTGCCTCGGCCTCCCAAAGTTCTGGGATTACAGGTGTGAGCCACCGCGCCAGCCGAAATCATTTATTACAATTGATGGTTGTGATGACAGTGATGATAGCTGCCACTTATTGAAAATGAACTATGTACTAGTTTTCCTATGAAGATTTCTCTACTAACTGCATAAGAAATATCTGGAGAAAATTTAAAAACAGAAACAAAAAACATTAAATATATGTCTAGGTCTCCCCTGAGACCAACTGAATATCAAAGTCAGGAGTGGGCCTTTGAGTCTACATTTTAGGTTCTTGAGTAAGTGTGCCGCACAGGTGGAGAACACTGAGCGTCCTACCCTGAATGTTTTACATGAATTCTCTCACTCAATCTTCAAGTCATCTTGAGTTATTTCCATTGAATGATTTGAGAAGTTGGGCTACGAAGAGTTTAAATAACGTGCTCAGGTTTTCACACAGTCATTCATATGTGAGGCCTGAATTTGATACAAGTTATTCTAACCAAAAGTTTTGAGAACTACTTCGCTGAGATAGGCAACTTAAGAGGCTTGATTTTTCCTCCATATTTGTATTTATTTTTGGTAATTCACATTCATACTAGATAGAAAATAGCTGAAAGTTATGTAAATGCATACATAAATATGCACACAAAAACGCACAGTACATACATGAATTAGTTAGACAGATAGGTAGAAAATGTCTATAAATAGTATGGAAACTTATTTACTCCATCTGTGTAAGTATTTATTTTCTCATTTGGAATATGCTCCACTAGAACGACTATAGCCATGGCACCATGTTAAGACTCAACTGACCTCTTCCTCTCTTTCCTTGGATCATTCCCATTAAAAGCTGTGGACCACCACCTCCTCTTTCAAACACTTCTGCTCTATGTGTTCTGCTCTCTGTGCTCACGGTTTTCTTACCACGTTTTTGGCATCTTCTGTTCAGTCTCCTTGAATGTTCTTTGCCTCTTTTATTTCAGAGTTTCTAGTGGTTTCATCCTTGACAAACTTTTCATGCAAAAAGAAAGGATTATTTAGAATTACGATATTTTACATTAATTTTCAATTTATTAAAGTTAAAAACTTAAAAATATGGGCTCCTCTAGCCTTAAAGTTCAAATTTTGAAATTAATTATACATTGTTTCAATCTGAGGAATAAAGAAAAAATAGCACCTTTACTTGTGATTGCAGTAAGGTTCAATTAACCTAGGTTGAACAGATTAAATTCCCTTTAAATCCTTGTAAAACCGAGTTAATTAAATTTCTTTTAATATATTGAACTATATTTATTAATTTTTATGTTCTTAGTGTTTTCACATGTCTTACAGAGAGAATTTCCATACTTAACAAAAAGTAATCTTCAAAAGCATTTAAACAACTTTTGTAAATACAACACACTAAATTTAGAAATACAGTAAATGACATTGTGTCAAACCACAGTATAATAATGCACTTAAGGAAATTGTCTTATACTTCACTGCTTAAAATGAAAGTCTAACTTCTACATTTCCCTTAAACTTTAAGAAAATGTTGTTTTTTTTAAAAAAAATTAAGTATAATTACTTACATTAAAATGCACAGATCAAAAGGGCCTATTTCAATAGAAAGTTTTTGACAAATGTAATATACAACACACAAAATATAGGACATTTTTGTTACCCCTAGAAAGTTACCTTGTATTAAGATTCTTGAAAAAAAATGAATATTTACGAACCAAATAAACAATACATAGTGACATTATTAGCATGGTTTTGATATACATTGTAAAATCCATACTTAATTATTTAGCCTTCCAAGTTTAAAAAAATCACCTACCCTTAACAGTGTTTCTCACTTCAATGTAATGTTACCCCACAGGGTTACAGCAATGTAGGGAGACATTTCTGGTTGTCACAACTGGGAGATGCTACTTGCATCTAGTGAGCGCAGGCCAGGGATGTTGCTAAACATCCTATTATGCAAAGACTACTCCCATTCCATTATCCAACCTAAAATATCAGCAATGCTGATATGGAAAAGCATTGTTCTAAAGGAGGCAGATTTGTCATCCCCGACTGCTATAACTGTGTCCAAAGCTATCCATGTTATGTTTGCTTATCTACAAGAGACATAACCCTATCATATGCCCAGGATGTTTCTACACCAACCACAAAAAGACATATTAAACCCTTTGGATAGTTGACGTATGTACAAGGGACCCCTCCCTCTCACCATGAACATACTTATCTGAGATAATTCTGAAAATATATCCCCTTTGATCAAGATATACCACAATCAATTACTTAGTATTATATTTTAAAAATTTTTATCATTTGACTCAAGCTTTACCCATAACTCAAAATATGTTTTTATATCTTCCCCTTTTATTGTGAGTAACTTTCAAATATATATTTTGGGTCACAATTCTAAAATCAGTATGATGGCAACTCTCCCAAGACAACTTAATTTATTCCTTTTTTTGAGAACCATCTATAATTATATTATTCCTGCTATTACAACCTTTGATTCCTTCAGTACCTCTGTTTTAGTAAAACATGACAAGCCAGAAGCATATGTTTCATCTCTCAATGTCAATGTAGCATACACAAAATTTACCAAGCTATTGATTCCTCTTATGCCTCGAGTATCTCCCAAATCTACGCCTCTATGCATTTGTCCCCAGTCACCCCCATTTTATTCTAAACCTCAGACTGGTGACTCACTTTCTTACCTTTTCTTTCTTTTCTTTTATTTTGATTTTTCTTTCTTCTTCTTCCTCCCTTCCTCTCTCCTTCCTTCCTTTCCCTTCCTTCCTTCCTTCCTTCCTTCCTTCCTTCCTTTCTTCCTCTTTCTTTCTTTCTCTTTCTTCTTTCTTTCTCTTTCTTTTTCTTCTTTCTTTCTTTTTTTCTCTTTCTTTCTTTCTTTTCCTTTCTTTTCTCTCTGTCTTTCTTTTCTCTTTCTCTTTCTTTCTTTCCTCTGTTTTATTTGCAATATTGTATCAAAAATAATCTTGTAAAAGTAAAAAATGTTTGTATCTGTCTGGATTCAAAGCCTTCAGTGTTTGCTATCACTGCGTGCTGAAAACTTTCAAAATCTCATTATCCTAGAGGGGATAGAATTGTGTTTTTCATCCATCTATAGTATTTAACTGATATAAGCAGGGCTTGGCTGGATGGAATGTGCGGATCAAGCTACTTTTGCCCATGTAGAGTCAGATCAGCTGGTTCACTTTACACATCAGTGAATGTCTTGGGATCTTCTTTAGGTGGAATTTGTCTACGTCTGCTCAGCTGGGATGCTTAGCTAGAAAAAAATCTATTCCCAGTGATTTTCATCACCTCCTGTGACCAGAAGATTCACCTCTCTCACTGTTTTGACAGAGGTACAAGAGTACAAGAAGCATGTAAGACATGTTGAGGCCTACGTTCAGAAACTGGTACAGCTTTTTTTTTTTCACTTCAGTCTATTGTCCAAAGCAAGTATATGCCTGAAAAGAGAAGGAAGCATTTTCTAGGAGCTTGCTAATTATACAAAGAACAAAGAGCTTCTGTGTTGGACCCTGTCTGCTTATCTGTCTGCAGGAGTGGCTTGAGTTTTTTCCCAGGTTGTTTTATGTGCTATGGCTGGTCCCAGGGATAGAGAGAGTGGGCTCTGTGAAGTCATATGGCAAACGGCATGGACAAGAGAACGTAAAGAATCAGTGTCCTTCAATGCATCTAGGCATCTTCCCATTGCTTTTAGTGCACATGGCAAATTCCCTCACATGGCTGCTACCACCTGCCTCGAGCTTGCCTCACATACTGTATCACACTTAGTTACAATTATTCCTCCTTTCTTGCCTTTCATCCCAGACAAACACAACTTTCAGCTTTTCAAATTCACCATTCTCTGATCTGAGCCTGTGCACATCCTGGGGTTAAATTATAGTTTGCTTTTGTCTGCATATTCTTCAGTCTTCAGTTTCAGTATTACTTATTTAAGAACACTAGTGCAAATCCCTGGGTTGCTTAAAATTTTCCTGATTTTGATTTTTATTGCTCCTTGAATTTTTCTCATGCACTTACTTGTAATTACTTTGCTAATACTTTCATCTCTAGTAGATCATAGGCCTTATGGTTGCAACAGCTGTGCGTGATTATAACTTTATTACCCGATGGATTAATTTTGTTAAAACTGCCTCCAAACATGTATTATTTTTATAGCTTGTTATAACTCTGATACTTAACGGGTTTTGGTTATTTGTCTATTTTATGATGAAAATTTGTATCAAGGAAAGGACAAGAAAAGAAAAAGAAAGAAACATTTACTGAATGCCTATGGTATACTGGGCTGTTTTACATTCTATCACATTTAATTGTGAGAAGTATCTAGACTACTGTTTAACTGATTTTGAATTGAAATTTTGAGAAGTTAAATCACTAATGCAAGTAACGCAGAATTAACTAGCAGAACTGCAAAGCAACCCAGATGTAAAAGGCTTTTTCCTTTACTATAATTTTAATTTTCAATGTTATCAGAAGAGCTCACATTACTCTTCTCCCTTGCTTCCAATATAGAAAATGCAACTTGTTCTTCAATTCTTTCTTTGCATAATTCAATATTATTCTCACACAGTTTATTGATTAGTCAGGTTTTTGCTCTTTTTAAAATTATGTTCCTTGGTTACAATTAAATAAAGTTTTTAACCTAACCATAAGAAAAATAGTTTATAAAGTAAATGCAAACAACATTATTTCCATAGATTAATAAAATTCTCTCAAAATCATTGAAAAGATAAAGAAGAGAATTTGGGTGCCTTCAAATAAAACTCAGGTGATCAATATTCATAAATCAGTTTATAATTAACTTTTAAAAATAATTTTTCACCTCAATGGTATTTGCTTAAGTGAAAATGACACATTTCACAATCTCAAAAGAAGAAATATTATATTAGTCAAGAGTCACCAATTACTATTAAAAAACTACTGCATGGGTTAAGCAGGGAACACGTTTTTTTCCTCAGTTAAGATTAATGGGTGAAATTATAGCTGTGCAGCTTCCAAGTGGCAAATTCAGGAACTAAAGCTCCTTCTATCATGTGACTACCATTTTTTAGCCCTTGACCAACAGCCTCATGAACAAGGAAGAGAGCCTGGGAAACCCAGCTTGTCATTTCAGCATCGAAGTCTATTGGGCAGAATTAGACAAACGGACTCATCTCCTTGCAAGGGGACCAGAAAATAAGTGAAACACTAAAATATGGAATAGTCTTCATAAGTCAGATGACTACATGTTGAAACCCAGAAAATTTCTGGAAGCCAGAGTATGTTCCCGAAGTTTGAACTGAGGCATGGATTTTATCATGCTTCTTCAAAATTATCTGGATATGATTTTTACTAAGTTTCCCCAGTTATCAGCTAAACTTGGTCTTCACTCTATCACTTACTGTAGTCAACTGATGTGATCCGTTCCAGTGATCAGGTAAAGGTTTCACTTGGATGAAACTTAGTGCAGCACTCTTGCACACACATACATATGTCTGATGGATTTTATGGTAATTGCAGTTTTATTAAACTCTTTCTCTGTGTTATGTATTTGCTAAACACTTTACAAATGTGCTCTGATTTAATTAACACAAGTTTATGGGATAGGTACTCTCATTAATTCCACTTACAAGTGAGTAAACTAGAGCCCAAATAAACTAATTTACATACTGGAGGTCCTATGGCATGTTAGTTATGGAGCAGAGATCCATTTGTGAACCAAAGGCTGTTATGCGTCACCTGAGCCTTTACTCATTAAGTTCCTGAATGCTGGAAGGAATATCTATTGGGCTACAGAGACCATGAACCTCTAAGCTACTATTAGACTACTTTTACTTGGAAACTCCAATGCACTATGTTGGGATTTGAAAGGCTCCTGCTACACAAGATATCTGTAGACCAGGATGAGGTACAGGTTGTGATACGAGGTCCCCAGAAACTTCTGCTCTCCAATAGTGATGGAGAAGGAAAGGAAAAATCAGCTGGGGAAAACTTAGACTGCAGAAGTGGCCTGCCTGAAAAGTCATAGCAATAGGTAAAAATAAAACAACCTGGGAAAAAACTCAGGTGGCACCTGCACACAGATAAGCAGACAGGGTCCAGCACAGAAGCCCTTTGTTCTTCGTATAATTACAGACTCCCAGGAAAAAGTTTCCTTCCATTTTCAGGCACATACACAGTGGGCTCCATGTAAGCTGGCATAGGGAGGAGGGGTCTTAACTAAAACAAACCTGCAGTTATACGTACAAGAGAAGCAGTGCTTTGTGCTTGCCTAGAGACATACCCACAGCTGTATAAGATAAGGGGAGTTGCACAGACAGCTTTACTAATAAAAAGTTACTCAAACAGTTACATGGAGGAGAGTAGTTTTTTATAAAAGTTTCTTGCGTTCAGCTGTAACACAGCAATCCACTCGGACTCCCATCTCTGACACAGAGAGCTCTCTTCTTTCACTTATTAAACTTTTGTTCCAACCTCACCCTTATATTTGTGTTCTTTAATTTTCTTGGACACAGGACAAGAGACCCCAGGTACTAGTTCAGACAATGAGAAACTGCTACACTGCATTTTTGGGGGGGGCGGAGCAAAATGGCCGAATAGGAACAGCTCCAGTCTCCAACTCCCAGCGCCAGCGACACAGAAGACCAGTGATTTCTGCATTTTCAACTGAGGTACTGGGGTCATCTCACTAGGGAATGCCGGACAATCGGTGCTGGTCAGCTGCTGCAGCCCGACCAGTGAGAGCTGAAGCAGGGCGAGGCATCGCCTCACCTGGGAAGCGCCAGGGGGAAGGAAATCCGTTTTCCTAGCCAGGGGAACTGAGACACACAACACCTGGAAAATTGGGTAACTCCCACCCCAATACTGCGCTTTAAGCAAACGGGCACACCAGGAGAATATATCCCACACCTGGCCGGGAAGGTCCCACGCCCACGGAGCCTCCCGCATTGCTAACACAGGAGTCTGCGGTGATCTAATCGCAAGGCAGCAGCGAGGCTGGGGGAGGGGTGCCCGCCATTGCTAAGGCTTAAGTAGGTAAACAAAGCAGCTGGGAAGCTCTAACTGGGTGGAGCTCACAGCAGCTCAAGGAAACCTGCCTGTCTCTGTAGACTCCACCTCTGGGGACAGGGCACAGATAAATAACAACAACAAAAAAGCAGCAGAACCTCTGCAGACGCAAACGACTCTGTCTGACAGCTTTGCAGAGAGCAGTGGATCTCCCAACACCGAGGTTGAGATCTGAGAAGGGACAGACTGCCTGCTCAAGTGGGTCCCTGACCCCTGAGTAGCCTAACTGGGAGACATCCCCCACTAGGGGCAGTCTGACACCCCACACCTCACAGGGTGGAGTACACCCCTGAGAGGAAGCTTCCAAAGGAAGAATCAGACAGGTACACTCGCTGTTCAGCAATATTCTATCTTCTGCAACCTCTGATGCTGATACCCAGGCAAACAGGGTCTGGAGTGGACCTCAAGCAATCTCCAACAGACCTACAGCTGAGGGTCCTGACTGTCAGAAGGAAAACTATCAGACAGGAAGGACACCTATACCAAAACCCCATCAGTACGTCACCATCATCAAAGACCAGAGACAGATAAAACCACAAAGATGGGGAAAAAGCAGGGCAGAAAAGCTGGAAATTCAAAAAATAAGAGCGCATCTCCCCTGCAAAGGAGAGCAGCCCATCGCCAGCACGGATCAAAGCTGGTCAGAGAATGACTTTGACGAGATGAGAGAAGAAGGCTTCAGTCCATCAAACTTCTCAGAGCTAAAGGAGGAATTACGTACCCAGCGCAAAGAAACTAAAAATCTTGAAAAAAGAGTGGAAGAATTGACAGCTAGGCTAATTAATGCAGAGAAGGTCATAAACGAAATGACAGAGATGAAAACCATGACACGAGAAATAGGTGACAAATGCACAAGCTTCAGTAACCGACTCGATCAACTGGAAGAAAGAGTATCAGCGATTGAGGATCAAATGAATGAAATGAAGCGAGAAGAGAAACCAAAAGAAAAAAGAAGAAAAAGAAATGAACAAAGCCTGCAAGAAGTATGGGATTATGTAAGAAGACCAAATTTACATCTGATTGGGGTGCCTGAAAGTGAGGGGGAAAATGGAACCAAGTTGGAGAAACTGCTACACTAAGGTGCATTAACGAGACAACAATAGCATTGATAATGGGACCATTCCTCCCCAGACACAATCTCTCAGCTACTCATAGTATCTTGGCAATAAAAATGCAACCAAAGTAGTCTCACTTCATTAAGGATATTATAACACATAGCGGTTGTTGTAAATTCCCTATCCATACCACCTACCCAAGCAAATTCCTGCTTCTAAGTTCCTCGTGTATACGCTTATTATTTATTATTTGTTATAATTTTATATGCTTTAAAGTATTATTGCTATGAGTTTTGGTAAATGGGCATGACAGACTGGAGCAGAGGTATGATGGGTGAAGCATGGACAAAGGAATGTCTACCGTAAACTTGCTGGTGACTACAAAGGTTGACTCCTCTAGATACAATGATGTCATATTGACTAAATTAAACACAGTGACAACATTCTGGCCAGCAAAGGATGAGCTCACTGTCCCAGGCATTCTGACCATCCAGGAAATATCAATCACTCCAGGCACACAGGTACAATGAGCTCAATGAGCTCACTGGGATTGAGATTCTCTCTCTGTGTCTGTCTCTCCCTCCCTCCCTCCATCCCTCTCTTTTTCATGCACCCATGGCAACTGCAACAGCCTCAAGATTTCAGACTTCTTACAACCTTCAGTGGGCATCAAATGCATTTCTGAACAATTCTTCACTTGCTTGATCTTTAGAAGCAATATTAGATTTTCTACAATATTTAAGTTTGAGCATCTGCTTTCAATCATTGCAGTTGTTATAAGAATTGTATATACTTTAGTTATCTCATAGGATCAACATTCTATAGACTCTTTTTACACCTTCTAAATTGTGAATTAAATCAAAGGTTTGCTTTCTCTTTAACATGAGGCTCTCTTAATGTTATCTTTGGGTGACTTACATGATGATTCTAAAAAAATTGTTGTAGTTAGCTTTTGTTTGCCATGGATTATAAAAATCAATAAGTAAATTATGTCAATTTTTATGAGTTAGCAGAATTATATATGTTATATACAGTGTTTTTACTATAACATTAAATATAATTTTGTTCACCTCAACAACAACAATGAAAAAAACATGAGAACTCCAAATGGTTTTATCAAATGCTGAAATAACTGTTGATACTTTTCATAGGGTTATTAGATTAAAAAAAAAGTTCTGTCTTGATTTCAGCAAACAAAAGGCAATATTTTCATGCCAAGAAGGTCAAATTAGTCTTGGTGGCTGTACTATTAGACATTACCCTTTGTATGAACAACTATGTCAATTGGTTTACTCTTGCAACATGAAGGCCAGGTTCTCACCACTAGTTGAAACCTAGTGGTATAAAACTAGAGTGTTTTATACGACTCTAGCAGAGACAAGATCCTGGTAATTTACAGTAGAAAGATTATTTTTATCAGTTGGTCAACTGTTGCTTAATTATGTCATTTAACCAAGTCATTTTTTGGACTTTAGTTCTTTCATCTGTATTTTCAGTAGTGTATTACTGGATAGTTCTTGATATTTTGTGATTATTTATCCTACGACTTTAATAACCTAAAATTTATTAACCTGTAGCCTGTGAGCCCCTAGGTAAGGAGGCTGAGTCTACTTTAACAAAGCTATAATTGTCTGAAATGGCAGATAAACATTCTTATGTTCATATAATCGTATTTCTGATGATCAGTGTTAATGCATACAAATGCCATCAGAAAAATAATGTTGGTATGAATATGGATATTAAAGGCTATTCTGATGAGGTCTCAAACTGAAATAATGAGCTGTTTATTTAGAAAATGGAGCAGATATGATTCTTGTTATAAAGTGGAAAAGAACTTGGTTGAATTTATTTTCAATGTTTTGAGGAAAGTAATACAAACAAGTGATAAAATTATGTATTTAGATGAGGGGATTTCTATGCAAACTGTACAAAGAGCAACTGGGCTTCTCCATGCTGCTTCTAGTAAAATGTGAGATAAGAGATTAAAATGAAGAGATATTTAATCTTAAAGAAAACAGATCTTAAAGATTTGAAAAAGATAAGCCTATTCATATTGCAAAAACCTGAGGAAGAATGTTCAAGAGAAAACCAAGGGTGTAGTTGGACACTCATTCCAAAAAGAGATTATCCATGATGTTAACCAGTCCTATAGGCAGAAGCCAGGAATATAGATGGAATTGTTATGCAAGCAGAGATGCAGTCAGTTTGGATCAAAGGCACAGGACTAGACTATAGAGCTCTTCAGCTCTGACTATGATTTATTCCTCAAGATAAGGGAAGAGGGACTCTAAAGGTAATTCAGTGATCACCAGGCCCACCAAAGGCCCTGGAAGCAAGGCAGCCTCCACCTTAGTTTCAAAAGGGTTGAGCCACCTCTATGGTTTCAACAGGCCTGGCTGCTGCCCCAGCCCAGCAGAACTTCTGGGACAAGACCATCACCCAGCAGGCCCAGAAGTGGAGCACCAAGCCAGAGAGGGTTACCTTCATGTCTTTAGTTCTAATGGAAGTTGCCTTGCTAGGTCTTGGACTTGCCTGCAAACCGGTCACCCCTTTGTTCCTTTTGTTATCTCCCTCCTAGAATGAAAAAGTTTTATTCTAAACTTTTATGCCTGCTCCTCTATCATATTTTGGAAGTGGGTAAGTTGTCTAGTTTCACAGGTTCACAGCTGGAGCGAAAGTACATCAAGATGAATTGTACCTCCATTTTCAAACATATGTCACCTAGATATTTAGATAACACTTTTGACTTTACAATTGATGCTGGAATGAGTTAAGATATGGGGGACTGTTGGGATGGAATAAATGCAAGACATGAATTTCAGAATGCCAGGGTGAAAGTATTGGATTGAATGTTTGTGCCCCTTGTAAAATTCATATGTTGAAACCCTAACTCCCTGTGTGGTTGCATTTGGAGATGGCGCCTCTATAGAAGTACTGTAGGTTAAATGAGGTCTTGAGGTTGGGGCCCTCCTCTGGTAGAATTATAAGAAGAGACACTAAACATACCTGTTGTTCTCTCTCTCCCTAATGTATCCAGAGAAAGGGCCTTATGAGGACAAAGCAGCTGTCTATAGACCAAGAAGAGAGTCCTCACTTTAAACCAAACCCACCAGACTTTGATCTGGGATTTCCATCCTGCAGAACTATGAGAAATAAATTTCTGTCATTTAAACTACCCAGTCTATGGTATTCTGTTATGGCAGCCTGAGAAGACTACACAATTATGAGAGAACGGCAAAACTAATTCTAAACACTAGTCATAAACATAGGCATTTACATATTATGTGATTTAAATGCTTTAGAGAGAGCTCATGTTCTAAAATTTCTTGTGTACTTTGATGCCTAAATGACTTAAATTCCAGAAGTAAGAATTATCTTCTTTTGGGTTATTTTCTTCCTTTCTTATAACCAAACATTTAAGAGGCAAAGCCAAGATTCTAAATATTTTCTAGAGGTGAGGTGACTGGAAGGCTATTGTGAGGGAGAGGAAAGGAGCCAATAGTGTGGTAGAGACTTATTGAAGGTTCCTTACAGCCACTTCACTATCTGCCTTCCCCAACCTTCGAGAGTGGCATGCTGATAAATTAAAACCACAAGTATCTCTTTATTTTCTGTTTGTCATTACAGTACATCTCACTCTATTGCCAACAGTTTGAATGTGACATAACTGCATTCTGAAGTGATAACTCAAGCTGGCCTTCAGAAATGCAATTACACAGCTGCTTGTCAACAAAGATTAATATACTACTACATTCCCAATGCAAACACATACCCTATCACCACTGCCACTGCCGCCGTCACACACCTTATGTATAAACCAAGAACATTGGCTTTAAATAGCTCCTTGTAAAATCTGTGTTTGTTAAATGAAGAACCCACATTTCCTATTCCCCAATGAAAATAATAATTCAGCATTAGTCAAAATAAAATGTTTGATGTTTTATAATAATAAATATTTGCTTCCAGAATCTCTTATTATTTTATCTATTTGCTTTGGGAAAAATGAAGATAAACTAATTCCAAACTGGATTAATAAAGCAGAGAAAGCTGTTTAAGGTTGGACCCCATCAGCAAAAGGAAATATTATGATGGCATTGATGCAATTGTTACATAGAATCTTTTTTAAAAAATGCAGAAAGCATAACACAATCTAAAGATGAAAAGTTTATAATTCCGTCAAAACACAAAGTGGGTTTCTGAGTTTAATAAAAAGGTAGGTAAATAATTTCAACAAATTTTATACTCAAATTATAGGATATTAGAAATGAATAAAAACACACATCTAAATGTTGATGTAAGGGAAAGTTGAAATATTTAGTATGGTCCAAAAAAGAGCTCCTTTTAGGCATGGAAAGTTTGAAGTCTGCTCTTAGCTGTGTCTCTGTCATTATAAAACCATGTGTTGTGGAAATGTCGTTTTGTTGTAAATAATTTCAGAGAAAACACAAATCTGGTAAGACCTAGCACTGCAGATTCATCATTCTGATTCTATAAACACTTGTTGAATACCCGCTGTGCACAGTTCTGGGCATCTCTGGCAAACTCTGGACCCATGGCACCAGGTAAATGGCACAGCCAAGCCCTGCTCCTTTGCCTTCTAAGAAGGCCCATATTAAAGTGCATGGAGGAAAACATACATTGTTTTAAAGACACTGAGGAAAGTGAAAGGACTTGTAAAATCTCCTTCTGTAATGCATTTCAATGTTAATAGAGTAAAATTTTTCTGAAATGAATAGATGAGTTCAACCTTGACTGGCAGCTTTCACAGTGCTTTCATTTTGAAAACAATCTAATCCTATAGCCCCAGAGTTACTACCAAATGCAACCAAATACTGTACGTGGCACATAAAATTCATTTTTTATTCTTTTGTGTCAGAAGACAAGACATGGAGAAACCTGGCCAAAACACTCTATGAGAATGCTTCGTGTTCTCACAGATATTAGTGATAGTATCATGATCACAAAATCATAGCTATGGATAAAAATTCTTCTGAATCCCAGGGTAGAGAAGAATGACTCATGAAAATAGATGTATTCAAGAGACTCAGTATTATAAACTACTTAGCATTGTTTTATTTTTTAAGAGAGTCTTCCACCACTTTGGGAACGGTAACATCTAATTTTTTGTGATCTTAAAAACTTTTGATGTAAGAGATTTAATTCAATGGTTCTAAGGTACATGTCATGCAGTACTGTACTTTGATGCCCTTCTCTGATCCACAATGCCCTCCAGGGGTAATTGCTCTCTCTAAGTTGTATATACTGCTTTAAGCTATAAAATAGTTATTTTGAGCTCTTTATGCAATAAAACTCAGAGCAGTGCATCCCAGATTACAAATATATTAAAATTCGTGGGCCGTACTATTGGAGATTCTGATTTAATGGGACTAGGGGTGGGGGGAGGAATCTGAATGTTAAGTTCATCTTTACCCCACAAGTGTCTCTGAAGCAAGTGGCTTACTGAGCACCTGCTCTAGAAGCAGTAACCTACAGGAAACTACAAGAGAATGTCTTTGTTCTCATTCTTAAGAAATGTACACTGAAGTATCATGGAAATGGAGCACACCCTCTCCAAATTTCTCTCAAATGTTTCAGAGAGGGAGAGAGAGGGGTAAGACAAATAGGATGAAGCCTAAATGATTGCTGAATCTTAATAACCCACATATGAGAATTCATCGTACTGTTTTGCAACTTTATGCTGAATTTAAAATTATATCCAAAATACGGGAAGTCCCTGTTGGGATGGAGTTTGTAACTGATACAGGAAAAAGAGAAGAAGGGAATAGGGGCACTCGGGGTATCTTAGGATTACAGTGTAGAAACTGGAGGATGGTTACTACTATAGGAGAAACAAAAGCATAAATGTACATTAAATAGCTTGTGTGTGTGTGCATGTGTGTTCACAGTCATATGTATCTTGTGTGTTTTATTCCTATATATAATACACACATACACAAAATTCACATAATCATGCAATCCTTAAACTCTATTATTTTTGTATTGTAATTATCTTTATTGAATGAGGAGATAAACTCACCATTTTAATTAGTTTTATGCATGTTTTCACGAATATTTATTTTTCATATATATATATGTCTTAGTCTGTTCAGGCTGCTATAACAAACTACCCTGGACTAAGTGGCTTAAAAACAACAGAAATTGATTTCTTTTCTTTTTTTTTTTTTTTTTTTTTTTTGAGACGGAGTCGTGCTCTATCACCCATGCTGGAGTGCAGTGGCATGACCTCAGTTCACTGCAATCTCTGTCTCTTGGGTTCAAATGATTCTCCTACCTCAGCCTCCCGAGTAGCTGGGACTACAGGCATGTGCCACCACACCCAGCTAATTTCTTTGTATTTTTAGTAGAGACAGGGTATCTCCATGTTGGCTGCTCCCAAACTCCTGACCTCAGGTGATCCGCCTGCCTTGGCCTCCCAAAGTGCTGGGATTTCAGAAGTGAGCCACTGCACCCCCAGAAATTGATTTCTTATGGTTCTAGGAGCTGGGAAGGCCAAGATGAAGTCACCAGCAGATTGAATATCTGGTGCCTGCCACCTAGTTCACAGAGGGCACTTTCTAGCTCTGCCCTCAAATGGTGGAAAAGGCAGTGTCTTTTGGCGGCCTCTCCCATAAGGGCACTAATCTCATTGCTTAGTATCACTTTTGGCCATTTGTTCTTCAAATGTTTATATCTGTCCCCATCCCTCTATTTTCCCCTTTAAAAATTCAACTGTACATGTATTAGGCTGCTTTAAGTTATTTCATAGCTCACTGATGCTCTCTTCATGTATTTTTCTAGTCTCGTTTTTCCTATGAGGTTCTTTTTGGATGGTTTTTTCTTTTTGTTTTGTTTTGTTTTGTTTTCGAGACGGAATCTTGCTCTGTCACCCAGGCTGGAGTGCAGTGGCGTGATCTCGGTTCACTACAAGCTCCACCTCCCAGGTTCACGCCATTCTCCTGCCTCAGCCTCCTGGTAGCTGGGACTACAGGTGCCCGCCACCACATCTGGCTAATTTTTTGTATTTTTAGTAGAGACGGGGTTTCACTGTGTTAGTCAGGATGGTCTTGACTTCTTGACCTCATGATCCGCCCGCCTGGGCCTCCCAAAGTGCTGGTATTACAGGCGTGAGCCACTGCATCCGGCCTTTTGGATAGTTTTTACTGGTATGTCCTCAAGTTCGCTCATCTTTCTTCTGCAATATCTAATCAGCTATTTATCTCCTCTACTGGATTTTTCATCTTAGACACTGTAGTTTTCATGCAGTATTTTGAAGATACAGCTTTTCCTATGTCTTCCATGTCCATTCTTGAAGTGTCCAATCTTTCCTTTCACTTTTCAAACACATGGAATACAGTCAGATTCACTGCATTAACTGTTTTAATGTCCTGGTCTGCTAATGCTATCATCTTGTCAGCTCTGGGATGATTTTAATTGATTGGTTTTTCTTCTCTGTATGTGTCATATTCCATCAATGATGAGTTATGATACTACCTGATGCAAGTTTTAACTTGCAGGGGTGCTGGATATTTTTGTATTCCTACAAATCATCAGGAACTTTGCTCTGATATATAATTAAGTTACATGGAAACAATTTCATCTTTTCAAGAATTGCATGGTTGGACCAGGAGAGTGTGTAGTCTAGGGCTAATTTTGCCTAACTAATGAGACACTTCTGAGTAGACTACCTTTTGCCTTGTTAAGTTTTCCAGTTGGGGATTGGGGAAAAATAATAAAACAGGTCCTGTGAATGCCTTCGGTACCATTCAAGTCAATATTTTCAGGTGAATCTTTCTCCAGTCTTGGGTCTTTTCCTAACATGAATATGTCATCCTGCACTCAGTTTAGGACTCAAGGGTGGTCCTATTCAGGTCACATGTGTTTTCTTCATACATCTTCCATGTTTGAAGCTTTGTCCAATGAACTCTAGACACCTTTGCCTCCCCAGACTTCGAAGTGTGTCTTCCAAACTTAGAGAGACCACTTGGCTCTCTCTCTGAGTCCCTTCTCCTGTGTTGTGACCTGGAGAATATTCTCTGACAGAAACCTAGGAAAATTTCAGTCTACTTTTTTTCCTCCCTCATTTTTGGGGGATGACTTTCTTTGCTTAATGTCCAAGTACTTGAAAAATATTGTATCATGTATTTGTCCAGATTTATTGTGTCATTTCAGGTGGGATGAAAATCCAGTGTTATTTCATCTTTGCCAAAAGTGGAACACTCCAGATTATTTTTGAGTTTTGAGTTTTGATTTTTTTTTATCTCCCAATATTTTAGTTGGGAAGAGAGAATTTTCTGTACCTTTCAAGTTCTTTTAAATAGGAAACAAATATCAATCTTTTCAATCCCTTATGTAAACATATAACATTTGTGTCTTCTAAAACCAAGACAAGATAGATTAGATAGATTTTGTTTCATTATCACTATCCTTTATCAAAAAAACTGGTTTATATTCCTGTCTACTTTTTTTCCATTACAGAATTCCTTTGTTGATTAGAAGTTGAGAGCACTCTGCCCTACTCAGAATGTTCCCAATTTGTGAATTTCTTTAAAAATCTGACTTAATTTACACGATGCATTCTTTTTAATCACTATCTTCAAAATTGTCACTATTTTATCACCTAAATCTGGTTTGAGATTTAACCTTTGACTTATTACTCTTCAGAAATTCTTAAGAAAATTCTTCTTTTGGTGTATTGCAAATAATACAATTTAAGCTAATAATAAATGTTTCAGAGTATTTATTCTCTATATAAATCATAATACTTCCTCAAATTTCAACTTCATCAATAGTATTCTCATTGTCATTCTTTACTCTCATAACAGCTAAACACATTAATATGAAGATATTCAAAGGCTACATTTTACCTTCTAATTATATTATGATCATTTCACTTAAAACACTTTCCATTTAGTCTGTTTTCTCTTTTTCTTCTGTGAAATATTTATACCTCTGATTGTAAGTATTCACTATAATTTTTTCCCTGTGTTTTACTAAGAACAACAGATTTTTCACAAGAGTGTAGGCATAAACATTAGGATGACACAAAGGACATCAGTAAAGACAATGGGCTCCAGCTTGTGCAACAAAATTTTGTACAATTTCAGTAAGGCAGGACCCTGATGATTCCTGTCTATCAGGAAAATACTATTTCTGATTCAAAAGTATGTTTGGGAGGCTGAGGCAAGTGGATCACCTGAGGTCAGGAGTTCAAGACCAACCAGGCCAACATTGTGAAATCCTGTCTCTACTAAAAATACAAAAAATTAGCTGGGTGTGGTGGTGGGCACCTGTAATCCCAGCTACTCAAGAGGCTGAGGCAGGAGAATTGCTTGAACCCAGGAGGCAGAGGTTGTAGTGAGCCAAGATAGCATCACTGCACTCCAGTCTGGGAGACAGAGTGAGACTCCATCTCAAAATAATATATATGTACACACACATATATATGTATGCTCAGTCTACCTTGTGACATCTATGTTGTCACCTTGCCACTATCCATTTAACAAATAATTTAAGTACCTGCTATTAACTTGGCACAATTCTAAAATACTGATTAAAATACTGATACTTAGCTGATTCTAAAACACTAATACTTAGGATTAAGACACAAAATGATCTACTTTAAAACATTTGATATGTCTTGAAAGATATAGAGCATTAAAATGAAAAAAGCAAAACTAGCTCCAAAGAATTTTTCCTGCAGCCTTTATTCCAAATCTCCTAGAGATGATTTCTTTCAGCTAGGGCCGCTAGATAAAATATAGGACATTCAGTTAAATTTGAATTTTAGATAAATAATAGATTATTTTTGTACCAATATTTCTCAAATATTGCATGGGACACAAACTAAAACAAGCAAGCAAGCATGCATTTGTTATTTAACTTTAAATTGAGCTCATCAATCTGTATTTTTATTTGATAAAGAGAGATAAGGTTATGTAACTCGCCCAAGTTACAGAACCAGTAAGTAATGGAGCAGAATTCCAACTCAGAAGCCCAGCTCAGTGTCTACACATGCATCCAATGTAGTTTACTGTTTCTCCTTTAGCAGTCGATGGGTGTTATCCCAATGTTATAAGATACTCTTTAAAACAACAATCAAATGTGTATGTTCAATTCCCTTGTGAGTTCTAAAATTCAACTTCTATTGCTTTACATTATTTTTACAGAGAATTTATAATCATAAGTTTCTAATCATGTCTTTATTTTCTTATGTTGGATTTCTACTATCATTGTTAGTGTCTTAAAACACTTTTAAGACTCGGACAGACAGAGCAGAATACCAAGGCTTGCATTGTTAATTTTACCTCCAAATGAATGGCAAGAACAAACCGGCAATCCCGAGAGGACCCACAGACCTCTGAAGGAAGTGGACTGCTTCTGCAGGACCCTGAAATACTTTGAGTGCCCCAGCTGCAGAAGTGGGAAAGGGAGATCCTCTCCCAAACCTACCCCCACTGGAGAAACTGAAGGTCTGTTTTCGGGAGAAGCTTCCAACCTTACCTGGAGCTAAGTCAATTTAGAAACACAGGAGTAGAGGAAACAGAAAGAAAGGCCCTAGGAGCCTGCTGAGTCCCCAAGCAGACGATTCCTGCCTAGAACCAGAAGGATCCATTGGGAGGGTGGCCAGAGGACCTGGGGGTAAAACTCCACAGGGAGGAGGAAATCTCCAGCTGAACTTTGTAATAATTTGAACTGCATGAGAAGTTTCCTGGCCAGAACTCAGGGGAAGGCATGAATCCGGTGTGCAGACTCCACAGGCCAAGGAAGAACCAAGCCCTTTTCTTTCACAGATTGGAGAACTAGCCTGGGTCAAGTTCTCAAGCCTGGCTTGCCCACCACCTGGAAACAGATGTAGGGGGTTGTTAGGGGGACACGGTGGGAATGCAACCAGCCCTTTGGTTTGCATGGGAGCTGGATGAGGCCCGTACTGCTGGCTTTCCCCAACTTCCCTGACGACCTGCATGACTCAGCAGAGGAAAACATAATCCTTCTGAGTACACTGCTCGTTGACCTGGGAACCTCACCCCCATCCCCCCATAGCAGCCGCAGCAAGACCTGCCCAAAGAAAGTCTGAGTTCAGACATGCCTAGCCCCACCCCCACCGGATGGTCCTTCGCTACCGACCTTGGTGACTGATGGTAAAGGGCATATAAGCTTGGGAGTTCTCTGGTCCCCCCAACCACTGGTTCCTCTCCATACTATCAAAGCTGATGCTCTCTGGAAAGCATCACCTCTCAGCAGGAGGCCAACCAGCACAAAAATAGAGCATTAAACCACTAAAGCTAAGAACCTTCACAGAGTCCATTTCACCCCACTGCCATCTCCACCAGAATGGTGATGGTATCCACAGCTGAGAGACCCACAGAGGGTTCAAATCACAGGACTCTGTGCAGACAACCCCCATCATGGGCCCAGAGCCAGGTAGACTTGCTGGGTGGCTAGACCCAGAAGAGAGACAACAATCACTGCAGTTCGACTAACAAAAAGCCACATCCATAGGAAAAAGGGGAGAGTACTACATCAAGGGAACATTCCACAGGACAAAAGAATCTAAACAACAGTCTTCCCTCTGACAAAGGCTATCCAAATGAATAGGAACCAGAAAACCAACTCTGGCAATATGACAAAACAAGGCTATTTAACACCCCCCAAAAATCACACTAGCTCACCAGCAATAGATCCAAACAGAGAAAAAATTCCCAGCTTACCTGAAAAAGAATTCAGGAGATTAGTTATTAAGGCAATCAGGGAGGCACCAGAGAAAGGTGAAGCCCAATGCAAGGAAATCCAAAAAAATGATACTAGAATTGAAGGGAGAAATACACAAGGAAATAGATAGCATAAAGAAAAAACAATCAAAAATTCAGGAAACATTGGACACACTTATAGAAATGCAAAATGCTCTGGAAAGTCTCAGCTATAGAATTGAACAAGTAAAAGAAAGAAATTCAAGGCCGGGCGCGGTGGCTCAAGCCTGTAATCCCAGCACTTTGGGAGGCCGAGACGGGCGGATCACAAGGTCAGGAGATCGAGACCATCCTGGCTAACATGGTGAAACCCCGTCTCTACTAAAAAATACAAAAAACTAGCCGGGCGAGGTGGTGGGCGCCTGTAGTCCCAGCTACTCGGGAGGCTGAGGCAGGAGAATGGCATAAACCCGGGAAGCAGAGCTTGCAGTGAGCTGAGATCCGGCCACTGCACTCCAGCCTGGGCAACAGAGCGAGACTCCGTCTCAAAAAAAAAAAAAAAAAAAAGAAAGAAATTCAGAGCTCAAAGACAAGGTGTTCAAATTAACCCAATCCAACAGAGGCAAAGAATAAGAAAATATGAACAAAGCCTCAAAGAAGTCTGGGATCATGTTAAATGACCAAACCTAAAAATAATTGGTGTTCCTGATGAAAAGAGAAATCTAAAAGTTTAGAAAACATATTTGGGGAAATAATAGAGGAAAACTTCCCAGCCTTGCTAGAGACCTAGACATCCAAATACAAAAAGCATAAAGAACACCTGGGAAATTCCTTACAAAAAGATCATTGCCTGGGCATGTTGTTATTAGGTTATCTAAAGTTAAGATGAAGGGAAGAATCTTAAGAGCTATGAAACAGGAGCACCAGGTAACCTACAAAGAAAAGCCTGCCAGATTAACAGCAGATTTCCCAGCAGAAACTCTACAGGCTAGAAGGGATTGAGGCCTTATCTTAAGCCTCCTCAGACAAAACAATTATCAGCCAAGAATTTTGTATACAGCAAAAATAAGTATCATAAATGAAGGAAAGAGAGAGTCTTTTTCAGACAAGCAAATGCTGAGTGAATTTCCCACTAACAAGCCACCGCTACAGGAATTGCTAAAAAGAGCTCTAAATCTTGAAACAAATCCTGAAAACACATCAAAACAAAATCTCTTTAAAGAATAAATCATGCAGGACCTATAAAACAAAACCAAGAGTTAAAAAGCAAAAACAAACAAGCAAAAAAAAAAAAAAAAGTACACAGGCAACAAATAGCATGATGAATGTAACAGTACCTCACATCTCAATACTCACATTAAATGTAAATGGCCTCAATGCTCCACTTAAAAGATACAGAACTGCAGAATGGATAAGAATTCATCAACCAACTATCTGCTGCTTTCAGGAAACTCACCTAACACATAAGGACTCACATAAACTTAAAATAAAGGGATGGAAAAAGGCATTTCATGCAAAGGGACACCAAAAGCAAGCAAGGGAAGCTATTCTTATACTAGACAAAGCAAAATTTTAAGCAACAGCAATTAAAATAGACAAAGAAGGGGATTATATAATGGTAAAAGGCCTTGTCCCACAGGAAAATATCACAATCCTAAACACATATGCACCTGACACTGAAGCTCCCAAATTTATAAAACAATTACTAATAGACCTAAGAAATGAGATAAACGGCAACACAGTAATAGTGGGGAACTTTAATACTCCACTGACAGCAATAGACAGGTCATCAAAACCAAAAGTCAACAAAGAAACAATGGATTTAAACTATCCTATGGAACAAATGAACTTAACAGATATATACAGAACATTTCATCCAACAACTGCAGAATACACATTCTATTCAACAACGCATGAAACTTTCTCCAAGAGAGATCATATAATAGGTCATAAAATGAGCATCAACAAATTTAAGAAAATTGAAATTATATCAAGCACTCTCACAGACCACAGTGGAATAAAACTGAAAATAAACTCCAAAAGGAATCTTCAACACCATGCAAATACACGGAAATTAAATAACCTGCTCCTGAGTGAGTACTGGGTCAAAAATGAAATCAAGATGGAAGTTTAAAAATTCTTCACACTGAACAGTAATGATGACACTACCTATCAAAACCTCTGGGATACAGCAAAGGCAGTGCTAAAAGGAAAGTCCATAGCTCTAAATGCCTACATCAACAAGACTGAAAGCATGAACTGACATTCTAAGGCTACACTTCAAGGAACTAGAGAAACTAGAACAAACCAAATCCAAACCCAACAGAAGAAAGGAAATAACCAAGATCAGAGCAGAGGTAAATGAAATTGAAACAAACAAACAAAAAGTATAAATAAAACAAAAAGCTGGTTATTTGAAAAGATAAATAAAATTTATAGACTATTAACAGCATGAACCAAGGAAAGAAGAGAGAAAAACCAAATAACCTCATTAAGAAACAAAACAGGAGATATTACAACTGACACCACTGAAATACAAAAGATAATCCAAGGCTACTATGAAAACTTTTACACACATAAACTAGAAAACCTAGAAAAGATGAATAAATTCCTGGAAAAATACAATCCGCCTAGCTTAAATCAGGAAGAATTAGATACCCTGAACAGACCAATAACAAGCAGTGAGAATGAAATGGTAATTAAAAAATTACCAACAAAACAAAGTCCAGGACCAGCTGGATTCACAGCAGAATTCTACCAGACATTCAAAGAATTTGTACCAATTCCTTTGATACTATTGCACAAGACAGAGAAACAAGGAACCCTCCCTAATTCATTCTATAAAGCCAGCATCACCCTAATACCAAAACCGGGAAAGGACATAACCAAAAAAGAAAACTACAGACCAACACCTTTGATGAACATAGGTGCTAAAATCCTTAAAATACTAGCTAACTGAATCCAACAACATATCAAAAAGATCATCCACCATGATCAAGTGGATTTCATACCAGGGATGCAAGGATGGTTTAAAATATGCAGGTCAATAAATGTGATACACCACATAAACAGAATTGAAAACAAAAATAACATGATCATCTCAATAGATGCAGAAAAAGCATTCCACAAAATCCAACATAGCTTTATGATTAAAACTCTCAACAAAATCAGCATACAAGGGGCATACCTTAATATAATAAAAGCCATCTATGACAAACCCACAGCCAACACAATACTGAATGCGAAAAAATTGAAAACATTCCCTCTGAGAACAAGATATGGATGCCCAATCTCACCACTCCTCTTCAGCATAGAACTGGAAGTCCTAGCCAGAGCAATCAGACAAGAGAGAGAAATAGTGAAAGTACCAACTTAGTAAAGTAGAAGTCAAACTGTCACTCTTTGCTGACGGTATGTTTGTTTACCTTGAAAACCCCGAAGATTCCTCCAGAAAGTTCCTAGAACTGATAAAAGAATTCAGCAAAGTTTCCAGATACAAGATTAATGTACACTAATCAGTAGCTCTTCTATACACCAACTGTGACCAAGTGGAGAATCAAATCAAGAACTCAACCACTTTAACAATAGCTGCAAAAATATATATATATAGGAATGTTTACATAACCAAGGAGGTGAAATGCCTCTACAAGGAAAACTATAAAATGTTGCATAAAGAAATCATAGATGAGACAAACAAATGGATATATATCCCATGCTCATTAAAGGGTGGAATCAATATTGTGAAAATAACCACACTGCCAAAAGCAATCTACAAATTCAATGGAATCCTCATCAAAATACCATCATCATTCTTCACAGGATTAGAAAAAATAATTCTGAAATTCATATGGAATAAAAAAGAGCCTACATAGCCAAAGCAAGACTAAGCAAAGAGAACAAATCTGGAGGCATCACACTACCTGATTTCAAACTACACTATAAGGCTGTCATCAAAACAGCATGGTAGTGATATAAAAATAGGCACACAGACCAATGGAACAGAATACAGAACCCAGAACTAAACCAAAATACTTAAGAGACAACTGATCTTTGACCAAGCAAACAAAAACAAACATAACCCTTTTCAATAAAAGGTGCTGGGATAACAAAAACAAAAACATAACTCTTTTCGATAAGTGGTGCTGGGATAATTGGCTAGCCACATGTAGCAAGATGAAACTGGATTTTCATCTCTCACCTTATACAAAAATCAACTCAAGATGAATTAAAGACTTAAATCTAAGATCTAAAATTAACAATTCTGGAAGATAACATTGGAAAAACCCTTCTAGACTTTGGCTTAAGCAAGGATTTCATGACCAAGAACCCAAAAGCAAATGGAATAAAAACAAAGATAAATAGTTGGAACTTAATTAACCTAAAGAGTTTTTCCATGGCAAAAGGAACAGTCAGCAGAGTAAACAGACAACCCACAGAGTAGGAGACAATTTTCACAATCTATACGTCTAACAAAGGACTAATATCCAGAATCTACAACCAACTCGAACAAATCAGTAAGAAAAAAAAAAAATCCCATCAAAAAGTGAGCAAAGGATATAAAGAGACAATTCTCAAAAGAAGATATACAAATGGACAACAAACATATGAAAAAATGCTCAACATCACTAATGATCAGGGAAATGCAAATCAAAACCAGAATGTGATACCACCTTACTCCTGCAAGAATGACCATAATCAAAAAATCAAACATCAGTAGATGTTGGCGTGGGAACACTTCTACACTGCGAGTGGGCATGTAAACTAGTACAACCACTGTGGAAAACAGTGTGGAGATTCCTTAACCAACTAAAAGTAGAACTGCCATTTGATCCAGCAATCCCACCACTGTGTATCTACCCAGAGGAAAAGAAGTCGTTATATGAAAAAGATACTTGCATATCCATGTTTATAACAGTACAAATCGCAATGGCAAAATTGTGGAACCAATCCAAATGTCCATCAATCAACGAGTGGATAAAATAGCTGGTATATTTATACAGTGGAATACTACTTAGCCATAAAAAGGAATGAATTAATGGCATTTGCAACGAGCTGGATGAGATTGGAGACTATTATTCTAAGTGAAGTAGCTCGGGAATGGAAAACCAAACATTGTATGCTCTCACTGATATGTGGGAGCTCAGCTATGAGGAAATAAAGGTACAAGAATGATACAATGAACTTTGGAGACTTAAGGGGAAAGAGGGAGAGGGCAAGGGATAAAAGACTCCAAATATGGTTCAGTGTATACTGCTCGGGGTTGATGGGTGTAACAGAATCTCACAAATCACCACTAAAGAATTTACTCATTTAACCAAATACCACCCGTACCCCCAATAACTTATAGAAAAATTAAAAAATAATTTAAAAAACACTTTTAAGCAATTGTAACAGATTCTGGTAATTCTTTTTCAATCAGTGGTGCCAAACTACACTGTTATGCCCTCCAGAGAAAGGCCACCAGGAACACACCTACGGCAAGGCAGGTTAGGCTCGGCACCCATTGTAGCAAGGGAGAACACACTGTGGGCTATCTCTGTAAAAGGGAGAAAGAAAGAATCTATTACAAGTTTGAGGTTTTGGTAAGTTGGCTAGAGGAGTCTAGGAAACAAGGAATTGCTTTAGATTGGATGTTGTCATAAAGCAAGGGCAATGGTTATTTCAATAAATCTTATTTCTCTATAGGGGAAATTGTCATGGGGATAAAGCTGTAACTTGTGAAGGAGTAGCATTCACTCATTTTGACTAAGACAGGGGATGTATGGTATTCTGTAGAAGGCATAGTTAACTTGTGTTTATCCTTGATGAGACAAAATTATGAAGTAGGCCTACCCTGTCTCATTTTGTTGTGATCTAAAAGTAACCTTGTCTGAGGTTAGTATTCTGTGATTGTTTAAGTGTAATAAAAGAAAAATGACCTCACTGTGGATGCCAGGTCAGTTTCTGCATTTCAGGAATTGGGATCTTTAAAATGTTGGTATTTTTTAAATATACCAATTAAAATACCAATTTTAATATATCAATTTTAAAATATTGATTTTTAAAAATATATCAATTAGTATAACAATTTTTTAAATATACCACTATTCTAAAGCTACTGGATATATACCATTAAATTTTTCAGTAGTCAAAAATCATACTTTTATCAACAGATAAGTACCCAATTTACTATAGCTTTTTCATGAATATATGATTTATCAACTTGTAACTGTGCTCTGGAACTGCAATCTTCCATATGAAACTCTCTATTTAACCTTTCACGTGGGTGTCTAACAAGAACACACCTGGTACGCCTTAAGCTCAACTCCTCATCTTCCCTCCCCTCCCCTAGTCCTTGTTGCTCCTGCTGTTTTTATGCCCACCTTACGAAAGAGTAACTACATTTTTCACTTGCTTGAACCAAAGCTTTGGACTTGACCTTTGACCCTACTCTTTTACTCGCACCCTTCATCTAATCTCTGCATCCTGTTAGTGCCACTTTAAAATGTACTGGAAGAGGAGCACTGCTCCCTATCTCCACTGCAACCACCTTGTCCAAGACACCAGCCCCTCTTCCGGGGTTAAAGCAATTGTTTTTCCTGCTTTTGTCCTTGTCATCTCATATCCTAATACCTTTACAACAGGTAGGTTGAAAGTTTAAGTTTGTAAGTCACATATGCCACTTTATCTCAGTCCCCGTAACCCAAATACAATTGACCCCAAGGACCTACCCAATTTAACCCTCACTTAGCTGTCTTCCTCATCTTCCAGAATCCACCCCTTTTCCACCACACTTAGCCATGTTAGCTCCTTGCTGTTCTTTCGACATTTAAGACTGGCATATTAAAATTATAATGAAATATAGTATAACATATGTCATGAAACAATGTTATAATAATTATGAATTATATACATTCTATACCATATATTTCCTGTTTTATATATACACAGTGATAATACATAATATACTACATATACAGTCATATAACCCATCATGACATTTTGATATATGGACCACATATAAGACAGTTGCCCCATAAGATTATAATAATAGATTTTTTCCTGTATCTTTTCTGTTTAGATATGTTTAGATACATACATACTTACCATTGTGTTTTGGTTGCCTACAGTACTCAGCACAATAACATGCTGAACAGGTTTGCGGCCTAGGATCAATAGATATACCATACAGCCCAGATGTGTAGTGGACTCTACCATGTAGTTTGTGTAAACGCACTCTATGATGTTTTCACAATGACAAAATCACCAGACATGAAATTCGTGGTGTCTGGAAATGCCCACAGGGTTTCCGTGTAACCTTCTTGATGCATAATTCCAGGAAACCTCAGCTTTTGCTCTTTTAGACTTCTACTGATTGGATGAGACCTACTCTCATTATCAAGGACAATCTCCTTTATAAGGTCAATGATTGCAGGTATGAATCACATCTGCAAAGTAGTTTCACAGCAGTATCTAAAGTGGTGTTTGACCAAAAACCTGGGCATCATAATCTTGCCAAGTTGACATATATGCCTAACCATGACAATTATTCCCCCCTGCTCCTTTTTAAAATCTACTATTCCAGGAAAGCATGGCAATATCCCTTTAGACAATCTGCAACACTTTTTTCCTTTATGTTATGGCTCTGTCATTTGTCTAGATTCCTAGGTTGGCAACTCGTTTCCAAGTGAAGATTCTATTCCTGTTGCTGTGTTCCTGCTGTTTCCTACTGCTTGTGGCTGTTACTTGTGTACCTTACAGCATAAAGTCATCCAGGTGGTGTCATTGTAGCATGTACTGAAGATCTAGTCCACTATCAAACTCGCTATGTGGAAGTGGGAAAGAATGCTGTATTAGTCAGGGTTCCCTAGAGAGACAGAACTAATAGGATAGATGTATATATGAAAGGGAGCTTATTAAGGAGTATTGACTCACACGATCACAAGGCAAAGTCCCACAATAAGCCATCTGCAAGCTGAGGAACAAGGAAGCCATTTCGAGTCCCAAAACCAAAAGTAGGGAAGCTGACAGTGCAGCCTTCAGTCTGTAGCAGAAGGCCTGAAAGCCCCTGGCAAACCTACTTGTGTAATCCGAAGAGTCCAAACGCTGAAGAACTTGGAGTCTGATGTTCGAGGGCAGGAAGCTTCTAGCATGGGAGAAAGATGAAGGCCAGAAGACTCAACAAGTCAGCTTCTCCCACCTTCTTCTGCCTGCTTTATTCTAGCTGCACTGACAGTTGATTAGATGGTGCCTACCCACACTGAGGGGGGTCTGCCTCTCCCAGTCCACTGACTCAAATGTTAACTTCCTTTAGCAACACCCTCACAGACACACCCAGGAACAATACTTTGTATCTTTCAATCCAGTTAAGTTCACACTTAATATTAACCATCACAAGTCCACCCCTTGTCAACTTGAGCCCATACACTTCTCCTGAAATCATACATAATCTCCAAATAAAGAAAATAATAGGCTGGGGGTTCTGGCTCATGCCTGTAATCCTAACACTTTGGGAGGCCGAGGTGAGCAGATCACCTGAGGTCAGGAGTTTGAGACCAGCCTGGCCAACATGGTGAAACCCCGTCCCTACCAAAAATACAAAAATTAGCTGGGTGTGGTGGCAGGCGCCTGTAATACCAGCTACTCAGGAGGCTGAGGCAGGAGGATTGCTTGAACTCAGGAGGGGGAGGTTGCAGTGAGCTGAGATCGCACCACTGCACTCCAGTCTGGGCGAAAAGAGTGAAACTCTATCTCAAAAAAAAAAAAAGAAAATAATAAGGTCATAATTACGCCTAACATAATACAGTTATCCCTTGTACAACTGGAAGCACATTAATCCTTAACCTAAATGCTATTATGTAAAGTTAACAACACTTAAATGCTGATATAAAGTCAATAAATCTTATGTCACATGATAAAGGAAAAAGAAAGAAAATTAAATGAAGGTATTTTCTTATTACAAGTGTATTCATGCACAAACATATTCCTAACAAAATCAGGAAAAAATATTCATGACAATTATAGTCCTCATTTCTGCAGCTGGTCACATGGTTGTAGTTGTTATTAATGACTACCTTCTTTTGCTACCCATTCTGTATTCCCTTTGCCTTCAGCGAGCACCTCAGGATGTCATGGTTTTTCTCCTGGTGGAGTGACCCAAACCTTCATTCCTGAAGGGTCTGGGCCGTCTGTAGTCCTGCCTGGATCGGGCTGTTGTAGTTTCCCATTGACCTTAATCATAAGTCATGGTAATTCTAAGAGACACTCTAAGGGATCACCTGTGTTCCACTCATACTCCTCCTCACCTCCATTATGGAGTAGTAAATTGATTTCATCTTGATAGTTGAGGTCAATCACCCCAGTAAACACTGTAACTCCCTTCTTAACGTGTTGACTTAAAGGTAGGAGGAGCCCAAAGTGTCCAGGTGGCAATCATAACTTCCAGTTTGATTTTATCATTGTTGTGTCTCCTGGTGGCAGCACTCCTCCCTCTGAAACTAAGACCTCTAGACCAGCAGAATGTAATGTCACAGGAACGGGAAGCAAAAATTTTGCCATGGATCACTAGGGATGATGGTGAGTGGTGCCACTTCTTCCACCCCTTGATTCCTGGACCCCTGAATCCTGGTTATGCGAGAAACAGTACCATATATTAGATGCTGATTCAGAGCATACAAGGCCTTCTGGAGAACTTTGCCCCAGTCCTGCAAAGTATTGTCACCTAGTTAGCATTGTAATTGTGACTTCAAAAGGCCATTCCACCGTTCTATCAATCCATCTGCTTCCAGATGATGGGGAACATGGTAAGACCAGTGAATTCCATGAGCATGAGTCCACTGTCACACTTCCTTAGCTGTAAAGTGAGTGCCTTGGTCAGAGGCAATGCTGTATGGTATACCATGACAGTAGATAAGGTATTCCATGAGTCCACAGATGAGAGTCTTGGCAGAAGCACTGCCTGCAGGATAAGCAAACCCCTATTTAGAGTAAGTGCCTATTCCAGCAAGGACAAACTCTGCCCTTCCCATGATAGAGGAAGTCCAATATAATCAATCTGCCACCAAGCAGTGGGCTGATCACCCCGAGGGCTCAGTGTTGGTCTGTGTTGCTGGCAAATTGAGCACTCAGTAGTGGCCATAGCCAGGTCAGTCTTGGTGAATGTAAGTCCATGTTGCTGAGATCATGCATAACCTCCATCCCACCCACCATAGCCACTTTGTTCATGCACCCATTGGGTGGTGACGGGGTGGCTGGGGTAAGGAGCTGAGTGGTGCCCACAGAATGAGTTATTCTATCCACTTGATTATTAAAATCCTGCTCTGCTGAGGTCACCCTTTGGTGAACACTCACATGGGATAGAAATATCTTCACAGTTTTTGCCCACTCCGAGAGGTCCATCCACATACCTCTTCCCTAGATTTCCTTGTCACCAATTTTTCAATCATGCTTCTTCCCAGTCCTTGACCATCCAGCCAAACCACTTGCTGCAGCCCAGAATCAGTACATAATCATGCATTTGACCATTTCTCCTTCCAAGCAAAGTGCACTACCAGGTGCACTGCTCGAAGTTCTGCCCACTCGGAAGATCTCCCTTCACCACTGTCCTTCAGGGATGTCCTAGAAAGAGGTTGTAGTGCTGCAGCTGTCCACTTTTGGGTGGTGTTGGCATATTGTACAGAACCACCAGTGAACCAGGCCCTAGTCTTCTCTTCCTCTGTCAACGGATAATAAGGAACTCCCCATGAGGCCAACGGTGCAGGGTGGCAGGAGTAGAGACCATGGGCATTTGAGCCACTTCCTCATGTAACTTACTTGGGCCTTCAGGATCTGCTCAAACTTGATCATGTATATACCATTTCTATTTGATGATGGAAGGCTGCTGAGCATGATAGCAGGGTGCTTTCTGACCCAGTTCATGACAGACAGCTCAGGTCACATGGTGACTTAATGACCCATAGTCAAATGTTCAGTTTCCACCAAAGCCCAGTAACAGACCAAGAGCTGTCTCTCAAAAGGAGAGTCATTATCTGCAGAAGATGGCAGAGCCTTGCTTCAAAATCCTGGAGGCCTCTGGTATGATTCGCCTATGGGAGCCTGCCAAAGTCTCCAAGCAGCTTCCCTATCTACCAGTGACACCTCAAGCACCATTGGATCTGCTGGGTCATATGGACCAAATAGCAGAGCAGCTTGCACAGCAGCCTGGACCTGTTGTGGAGCTTTCCCCTGTTCTGGATCCCACTCAAAACCAGCAGCCTGTTGGATCACTTGATAAATGGGCCGAGTAACGCACCCAAATGAGGAATGTATTGCCTCCAAAATCCAAACAGGCCCACTAGGCATTGTGACTCTTTCTTGGTTGTAGGAGGGGCCAAATGCAGCAACTTATCCTTCAGCTTAGGAGGAATATCTTGACAGGCCCCACACCACTGGACCCCTAGAAATTTCCCTGAGGTAAAACGTCCCTGAATTTTAGTCAGATTTATTTCCCATCTCTTGGTACGCAAATGTCTCACCATAAGTTCGGTGTGTTTGCTACTCCTCGCTCACTGGATCCAATCAGCATAGTGGATTGTTATCCATTATGACCTGTGTGATATCTTGTGAAAGACAAAAGCAATCAAGACCTCTGTGAACAAGATTGTGACACAAAGCCAGAGAGTTTACACACCCCTGTGGTAGGACAGTGAAAGTTTCTTACTGGCCTTGCCAGTGGAAGGCAAATTGCTTCTGTGGGCCTTATCGACAGGAATAGAGAAAAAGTCATTTGCCAGGTTAATGCCTGCGTATCTGGTACCAGCAGATAGGTTATACTCTGGACTGAGGTCAAGTGAAAGAGATGGAGTGCTCTTGTTCTTCCAGGTTTTACTACAGTGCTTCCAGCAAGTATTTTGTCCTCTGGCTGCCCTTTCGTTGATATAGTAGAAAGAGCCTAATCTATATTTTCAATAGTAAAGACCTGCCAGTGTTTACTAAATTAGTAACCTTGGTTGAGTAACTTAAAATTTCTGAGATGCAATTTCCCCATTTGTCAGTTGGGAAGAATGATACCTAGCACTGCTGTTTGCATTAAATGGTTATTACATAGGTTTAAATTGAGGCAAACTCACCTCAGGAAACTGCTATAGTCATCATTGCATTTCCGACTCTCCCAAGGAACCTCAAACCAGATCCTGGCAATCCAAGCAGTGAGTCTAGTGAGGGCAAATGAACTACCTGGGGTTCAAAGTCATCTCTCTTCCACAGAGCATGGCTTCAGACAATGCTGAATATGTTTGTTTTCTTTATAGTAATGTTTAAATTAACCCTATGGTAAACTGAAGTTGGCTCTTTTTCCACACCATTAGTCTTCATTTAATCCATTCCTAATATTGATTATGACTTTTGCTAAAAAAAGATTTTCAGTCAATGTCTGGCACATTTGCCACTGCTCCCTCTCCCTTACAAATACTAGAGAGGGCTCAGTGATTATTGAACCCTTTAATGTAGATTCAAGAACAGAGGCACAGACTCAGAATCCTTCACTACATGACAATTCAGGCAGCCACACCCACACCATCAGCATCATCATTTTAAATATGTCACATGGGTCAGTCTCAGAGTGGAATGTAAAATGTTCAGGCAGACTGTGCTATTTCCCTTATAGAGCAGTACTGAGTGTGCACACAATGTGGTGAATAGTTACACAGTACTTAGAATCATGGTGAAGTCCTCCAAAGATAATTCTTAACAACCAAATTGGAAATCTTTGGAGTATGATGATAAAAGGCCCTAAACTATGAGAAAAAAAGCTCATTAAAATGTTTTGGAACAAACTTGTTTCAACATAGATATTATATAACACATGTAATTAAAGCATATATCTCATCAAGAATCCAGAACAACTATAGACTGCGTTGTAATCTCCAGCCCTGCTATGTAAGTGTAGACTTGCTTCCTACAGAGCATAAGGCAGATGTCACTTAAAGGCAGGTCCATTTACCTGCATATGAAGGTGAAAATTTATATAAGTTAATTCCTGGAAACAATATAGTATTAAAGCATTGTTAAATCTTGATTATTTACATAGAAGTGCAGAGCGGGTGTGTGTGATTTAGAGAATTCAGGACACAATTCCTTTGGTTGTAGGGGTATTTTCCAGAGAATTCACTGATGAGCATAATTGGAAGCAATTCTGATTGCATGAACATCACAGTAATTTATATGTTAAATATGGTGGAGGGTCATTTTGTAAGGTTTAAATGAACAAAGCAAATCACTTGGGGTTAAAAGACATCAAGTTCTGACATATTTTCTATTAAAAACAAATATCATGGATCTCTTGAACTTATTCCTCCTGCTTAAGTGCAATTTTCTGTCCTTTAACCAATATCTCCCCTCTCCACCCACCCCCATGCCCCTTCCCTCCCAGTCTTTGGTAACACCATTCTATTGTATGGCATGGTGTCTATTGTTAATGATGATACACTGTATTTTTAAATATGCTAACAGCCTGGATGTTAACAGTTATCACCAAAATGTTGATAACTATGAGAGGTAATGCAAATGTTAATTAGCTACCTGTAACCATTCCACAATGTGTATCTACTTCAAAACATCATGTTGTAAATGATAAATACAGACAATTTATGTGTCAATTTAAATAAATAAATAGATAAATTTGGAAAAAGCAAATAATATGGTTCTTTACATTTATTTTGTTCTAGATTTATAGTAACTTTTAATCTGTAACGTGTTACATTTCATCAGTCTAGGAAAATTCTTAATGGATATATCTGAAAATATTGTATCTATCCCTTTTTTTGGTACAGTAGGCTTTTTTAAAAAAAAAAAAAAAATAGGGTCTTGCACTGTTGCCAGGCTGGAGTATAGTGGCATGATCATGGTTCCCTGCAGCCTCCACCTCCCAGAGTCAAACAATCCTCCCACCTCAGTCTCCCAAGTATCTGGGACCACAGGTGAACACAACCATGCCTAGACAATTTTTTTACTTTTCTATAAAGACTAGGTCTCGCTATGTTGCCAGGCTAGTGTTGAACTACTGGGCTCAAGCGATCCTCCTTCCTCAGCCCCACAAAGTGCTGGGATTACAGACATAAGCCACTGCACCTGTCCTCTGTCCCACTTTCTATCTCTCTATCTCTTAGAGTAGGTGGAGACATAGATGTGAGCAGGAAAGGCAGCCCTGGAAACATTGTCACACTAACAATGAGAGAAAAACAATAGTCACATCTTTAGCTGGGTGTGGTGGTGGGTGCCTGTAATTCCAGCTACTCAGGAGGCTGAGGCAGGAGAATCAGTTGAACCCAGGGGCGGAGGTTGCAGTGAGCTGAAATCACGCCACTGCATTCCAGCCTAAGCAATAGAGCAAGACTCTGTCTAAAAAGAAAAAAAGAAAAAAAGAAAAAAACAAACAAACAAAAAATAGCCACATCTGGAATTATGATTAGACTTCTCTGGCCCTAATTGGGAGTTATCTGACCCTAACAGAAGAAAGCTTCAGTAGGGACTTTCCCCACTAGTGAGCATGCACACTTTTGATTTGACTTGCACTAAAGCTAACCTATTGCTTATTATAGTAGTAGGAAAAACACACCTCTGGGTGGATATTTGATGCTAATGAGACATACAATGTATGTACTAGCATGTACAGCCACAAGGCATTCATACCCAGTGGACCATCCAAAACATGCTTGTAAGTAACATCTCTTCACACCCCTTTCATAAATAATCATGTAAGACCTCCATAAAGGGGGTTCCTCACTGTCAGCCCAGTCTGTCTGTTTTTCAGAGCAGCCCACTCTGACTCAGCTTTGAGTGTACTGTCGCTTTAACAAAACCCTGCTCCTGCTTCACTGTGTCTGTGTGTTACTTGGCTAAATTCTTCCCTCTGAGAAGACAAGAACTGAGGACCCTACACTTCCCAGTATCATCTCCACTTATTTTGGGGCTTCAATTATATATAATATTCATTCATATGCTAAACCTTGGCTCCATGTCTCTTTTGTATTTTATACCTTTGTTTCAGTTTCAGTCCACCTTTACTGCCAGTGCTTCAGTTGCCATAATTTTCTTACGACCTGCTCCCGGTTCATTAATCCTCTCCAACTCTACCTAATCTGCCCATAATTCTATCTATGGCATTTATCAAGTTAAGAATTATATCTATAAAGGTAAAAATTATATTTCAGCTTTAGAATTTTACTTCTATTTTTAAATGTATATTCTGTTAAATTTCTCAGTTTTATATTTATTTCCTCACACCTACTAATCACAGTTTTTGAAGTTTATGTCTAATAACTTTGATATCAAAAACTATGATTATATTAATAGTTTCTCCATCTTCTTGTTCTTCTTCTCCTTCTCCCTGTGCTTCTTCATTTTCAAGCATTTGGCCTTTTTTTTTTTTTTTTTTTTAATATTCCTGTTGATCCAACTGAAACAGATACTTTGTATTTAAAAAAAAGGTGGAGATATAATTCAGGCTGTAGTAATACTTTACTTTCCCAGAGAGGATTAACTTTAATCTAATAAAGTATGGAACTGATTTCAGGCTACCTTGTGGTCTTTATGAGGTAAATTTATGGCTCTAGATTATCATCCTTCAGAAACAACTGGAAATCTGTTTTTTTGTTTTGTTTTGTTTTGTTTGAGATGGAGTCTTGCTCAGTCGCCCAGGCTGGAGTGCAGTGGCATGATCTTGGCTTACTGCAACCTCCGCCTCCTGGGTTCATGCCATTCTCTGGTCTCAGCCTCCAGAGTACCTGGGACTACAGGTGCCCACCACCACATCTGCCTATTTTTTTTTTGTATTTTTAATAGAGATTGGGTTTCACTGTGTTAGCCAGGATAGTCTTGATCTCCTGACCTCATGATCCACCCCCCTCGGCCTCCCAAAATGCTGGGATTACAGGTGTGAGCCACCACGCCTGGCCAGAAATCTGATTTTTTTAAAAACCCAGGGCCCTGCCTCCTTGAAGGATGTAGCTGAATTAGTCTAATTAAGCTCCTTGCAGGTTTTTGGTCTCTTGACCACTGCTTATGCTAGAAGCTGATGCTGACAATACACACTTGGACTGAGTTGATTTAAGCCTGGGTTTTAAGCTTTCATTAACATAGTAAAAGCCAGTCTAACTTTCCTGGAAGTGAAAATCAAAGTATGATCTCAAGAGAGAATTTTTCAGTTGGTATACAAACTTATTAATAATTAATTGGCTTGGAATTTTCATAATTTGCTTAGGGTGCTTAAAGGTCCTGATTATGAGAAACTATAACTTCAAATTATTCACTGCATAATGATAATGCATATTGGAGATACCATTTTAGAGAGAAAAAGGTTCGTGTGATCCTCTCTAATGTGATTATTGCACAAGTGTTCTAATAATCCTACACTGTCCCTTCAAATGCAAGTGTGGAGGTTGGAAGATGGGGAGAGTAGAGGAGACAGGGTGCTAGAGAATGAGGAGATTGAGCCTCCGATTAAACAAACTGAATCAAAACATGGCACACACATCCAGCACAATTTGAAAATCTTTTCAAGGCATATGCTTTATTGGTTTCTTTGCATTCCCTTGACAAAGAAAGCAGATCATGTGAACTATTAGGGTATTTCCACTGCAATGTAAGGAAAATGAAGAAACCACAGTGAGAAAAGCAGGAGACAGAGAACTCTCCTAGGCAGATGGGGAGGGTCCTCGGAGAACTTCTGACCACCCAGGTCATTGTGCACAGGGAGCTTGCCTAAACATGCTCACAGTAAAAAAATTCCATCCCTTAACACATGCGCAGTAAGGGAACTAAATCAATGTAGAGTGGCTCAGACTAAGGGCCCGCATATGCCTGGAAGGGCTGGATGTGCAAGGGAGGAGCCTGGCCTCTTCAGCTCGTGTGTGGAAATCCCGGTACTCCACTGTGAGGGAGAGAATCCCTCTCTTTGCTGAGTGCTTTCCTTTTGCTTAATAAATTCTGCCCTCCTCACCCTTCAATGTGTCTGTGTGCCTAATTTTTCCTGGTCATGAGACAAGAATCCAGACTTAGCTGAACTAAGAAGCAAAAGTCCTACATCAACAGGGCAAGGAAGCAACAACACCTCCAGCAGGAATGCCACCAACAATACTACAGTCAGCCTTGCAGAACCTTGGAGTTACTGGGGAAAAGGATGTAAGGCAGCAGAATCACATTAGACACAGGAAGGGACAGTCAGCATTATCCTGGTGCAGGGTTTATTTGTTTCTTACATCTAAGTTCTCCCATATAAAACAGCCTGCTTTACTCTCCTAAACAGAAAGAATTTGAAGAGTAAGGGAGGGACAGGCTGAAGCCCCAGTGGTGACAATTCCATGGAGCAAAACTCTTTAATTGTATGGCCATGACTTTAAAAAGTGGGGGTATTTTATAAAACTCGTTCCCAGATAATACTTCTGAAATCTACTCTCTGAAAATCAAGGTTAACTTATGTTAGTGTATAAGATTGTTTCAAGTATACTAACAACTTTTAAAAAAATCTTATTTTTCTCATATCTAAAAGTCATTTACTATGCAGTCCATTTTTCTTGTTTTGTGCACATGTGCAGGTGTGTTTTTGTTGATATTTGGTGGGATGGTTAATTTTATGTGTCAGCTAGAGTTACGCCATGGTGCCCAACTATGTGATCAAACGTTATTCTGAATGCTTTTCTGATGGTGTTTTGAATTAGTTTAACATTTAAAATGGTGGAAGTTGAGCAAGTAGAGTACACTCCGTAATGTTAGTGGGTCTCATACAATCATTTGAAGACCTGAATAAAACAAAAGACTGACCTCCCCTGAGCAAGAAGGAATTCTCCAGTAGTTGGCCTTCAGACCTCAACTGCATCATCAGCGTTCCCTGGATCTCCATCCTGCCAACCCCCCATCAGATTTTGGAGTCACAAATCCTCCACAATTTCATAAGCCAGTTTCTTAAAATAAATTGCTGTCTCTGTCTCTGCCTATCTGTCTGCCTCTCACAATGGATACAGCATACAGGCATACACACACACACACACAGACACTACTGAAAACAATGACAAAATTGCTGTTTCCTTTCATTCTTCCGCCCCACTCCCTCTGCAATAATGTTACAGTGGTTAATAAAGTATTTATTGATATTTTCATTTCAAGAGTTAAATATGAGTATATCTTATTTGCTAAGTTAAACAATAACAATTTTTCTCCCAGCTTTCAAATGAAGCTGTTAGCTTGGTATATTTGTGGGAATAAAAAGAATTTACACCACTACTCATTTTCTTTATGTCATTCTTTGCCAAATGTTATTAGTTGTATCCTTTCTTTTTGTCAGGATTATACAATATTTACAATCTGTTTTTCACCCTAATCTTCACATTTATTTTTGCCTTAATTCAGTAGCTAATTCACCACCATTTTTTTGTGGATAAGTCATTTCCTTTTTGTTTTCATTGATTAACTTTTTAAACAGCTTTACTGAACTATAGCAAACAATAAACTCCATATATTTAAAATTATAATTTGATAAGTTATTTTTCAAAGGTGTCTATTTTATTTTTCATGTGCCTGGTAGTTGTCTATTATATTAAAATCTTTACCAAGCCTAAGAACACATATATTTTCTCCTATATTTTCTTCTAGGAGATTTATAATTTTAGCTATTAATCTAGTCGTACAATCCTTTCTGAGTTAAATATTTTTATTTGACAATATTTAATTTTAAAATATGTAATATAAATATTTACATGAAATTAAGTATATACTTTCCTTATTCATTTTTCAAAAACAGTACAGAATTTTATCCACTTACCTTCCTCTAATGTTAATGTCTTACACAGCATGTTGGTTAATTGTAGATGTCAGTTTGGCTAGCTCAAGGGTTATCTCGTAGCTTGTAAAGCGCTATCACTGGATCAGTGGACTAAAGAAGATCCACCCTCACCAATGTGGGCAGGCACAATACAATCAGCTGAGGTCCAGATTAAAAAAAAAAAAAGTCAGGAAAAAAAAGGCAAATTATCTTTGTCTTTTCTGGAGGTGCCCCCGTCTCTTGCCCTTGCACATCAGAACTCCACATTCTCTGGCCTATGGACTCTGGAACTTGCACCAGTGGGCCCCCAGTTTCTCAAGTCTTCAGCCTCAGCTGAGAGTTACACCATTGTCTCCCCTGGCTCTGAGACTTTCAGACTTAGACTAAGCCACATTATCAGCTTCCCTGGGTCTTCAGTTTGCAGACTGCCCATTGTAGGACTTCTCAGCCTCAATAATCATGTAAGCCAATTCCCCTAATAAATTCTTTCTTATATATCTATGTCTATGTCTAAACCTATATCCATATCCATATCCATATCTATCTCATTGGTTCTTTTTCTTTGAAGAAACCTGACTAATACACATAGCCATAGCACAGTTTAAAAAGCTAAGAAACTAACTTGGGTGTAATGCTATAAGTTAAGCTACATATGTGAATTTCACCAACATTTTAAATCATGTAATTTAAAAATATTCTAATAAAATTATTTAAGTGTGGTAAAAGCAAATAACATAAAATTTACCAGCTTAGCAATTTTTAACTTGACGGTTCAATGTTGTTAAGAATATTTCCATTGTTGTGCAACCAATTTCCGAAAACCTTTTCATCTTGTGAAACTAAACCTATACTCGTTAAGGAACATCCCACTTCCCCTCTACCACATTCCTGGCGACAACCATTCTACTTTCTGTTTATATGATTGACTGCTCTACATAACTCATGTAATAGAATCATACAGTTTCTGTCTTCTTGTGACAAGATTATTTCACTTAGCATAATGTCCTCAACGTTCACCCATGTTGTAGCATATGTCATTATTTCCATCCTTTTTATGGCTGAATAATATTTCATTGTGTGTATTCATTTTGTTTATTAATTCCTCCATAGATGGGCATTTGGGTTGTTTTTACCTGTTGGCTACCGTGAATAATACTGCAATTAACTTGGGTATGAAATAACTCTTTAAGATTCTGCTTTCAATTATTTTGGATATACACTAAGAATTCAGATTGCTAGATAACATGGTAATTACAAAAAGATTTTTTTGAGGAAGAAACCACACTGTTTTCAATTGCAACTTACTTTACATTCTGACTACCAGTACGCAAGGATTCCAATTCCTCTATATCCTCATCAACCATTTTTAAACTAGTAACAATACTAGTAGGTATGAGGTAATATCTCATTGTGGTTTTGATTTGTATTTCATTTGTGATTTTGAGTATTTTTTCATATACTTGTTAGTTATTAGAAATCATTTTTGGATAAATGTCTATTCAAGTTCTTTGTCCATTTTCTTAATTTACTTCATTGGTTGCTTTGTGTTGTTTATTTGTAAATCTTTGTCTATTTCAGATATTAATCATTATTACATTTGTGAAGTACAAATATTTACTCCCATTTTGAAGACTGACTTTCTGCTTTGTTGATTGTGTCCTTTGTTGTGCAGAAGTTTTAAGTTTGACTTAGTCCCATTTCTCTATTTTTGCTTTTGTTACCAGTATTTTTGGTGTCAATAGTTAAGAAACTATCCTCAAATCCAGTGTCATGAAGCTTTGTCCCTGGTGTTTTCTTCTAGGTGTTTTATGATTTAATCTTTGATTCATCTGGAGTTATTTTTTTGTATATGACGTAAGGTAAGGGCCAACCATTCTTTTGCTTGTTTTCCCATTATGATTATTCAGTTATCACATTATAATGTCCTGAAGAGTCTGTCCTTTTGCCATTCGTTGTCCTGGAACCCTTGTCAAACATCATTTTCCCATATATGAGAGGGTTTATTTGGGGACTTCTATTCCACTGGCCTAGATGTCTGCTTTATGTCAATATCATGCTATTTTGATAACTTTAGCTTTGTGCTTTTTGATTTTTAAATAAATTGTATTTTATTTTAGTAGGCAAATAATAATTGTACATATTTGTGAAGTACAGTGTGACATTTCCATACATTTATACATGGTGGAATGATCAAATCACGCTAATTAACATATCCATTGCCTCGCATACTTATCATTTACTTGTGGTGGAACATTTAAGTTCCACTCTTTTAGCAAGTTTGAAATATATAATACATTATTATTGACTATAGTAACCATGATGCTCAATAAATCATTAGAACTTACACCTGCTATCTAGCAGAAACTTTGTATCCCGACCATCATTTTCCTTTCTCACCCACCATGCCCCACCACAGTCTCTGTTAACAACATCTCCACTCTATATGAGTTTAATGTTTCCAGATTTCTTGTGTAAGTAAAGAAGGTGAATCCGTGAATTGAGAAAAACAATATAGTGGTATTAATGAGCAGTTTGTCATTGTTGGCATTTGGGGCTGGTACTACTGGTTACTGCAGGGGCCATTGAAAATAATATGCTGAGAATAGATAGGGCTCAAGGACAGTGTCTCTAGCTAGTTGCACTTTCAATGAACTCCAGTAGTCAAGGATACTATCTCTAGTTGAACTTTTAATGAACTCTAGTAGGCGCCAAGAAGGCAGACAAAATAAGAAAGAACTTAGAAACAAAGAACTAAACAGTAGGTTATATCTGGGTGCAAAAAGTTTGTTTTGTATTATGTCATTTTTGCTGACGTGGGATTTATGGGTATAAATAAAGTGAGGCGGAGGCTTTAGGCGCGGCCGCCATGTTCTCTGTTTGTCTTTGTCTTTTGTGTGTCTGTGTCTGTTCATTCTCCACTACCCCGGCACGGGCCCCAACAAGTGGCGCAGCGAGCAGGGTACACAGGGTGAGTAGTGGGGAACAAGAAGGGGAACCCCCTAGGAGCGGGTAAAACCCGGGAATTAATTATTAAGGAGAACCTTCTTAAGCTTTCATTATGGGGAATTCCAGTTCCTTGGCCTCGGAATATGTAAGATTATTACAAGGGCTTCTACTTTCTATTGGGGTTGATGTAAAAGAGAGAACTTTGCGGAAATTGTTTGCTCATGTGGAACAACATGCTCTTGGTTTCAATATCAAACTGAAGTACAATTAAATAAGAGAGAATGGCAACAGGTTGTTAAAACCTTCGTCAAGCGCATCAGCGCGGCGATGTAATGTCAGCGTCTTTGTGGGCCCTTTGTGCCTCTATTACTCAGGCTTTGGAGCTCTTAGAGACAGACTCTGAAAAGGAAGAAGGCAGGGATGAGGGGTCTTTGAAGTCTCCGCTAGCCGTTTCTCCTCCTTTAGATAATTCTGTAACTGAAGGAGAAGGTCCTTTGCGTGATAATGTGTCTCATGAAAAGGAATCAGAAATTCAAAAGGAGCTTCAGCCGGTTGTTCAATTGTTACAACAAATTTTACAATTGCAGTTATCTCCCCCCAACCTTTTCCTCCACCACTCCTGTTTTTACTTTTCCCGTGGTTCATCCACCCCCATCAGTGCCTAAGGCGGAGGAGGAGGACAGTTTTCCCCCACCGCCACCGTCAGTGGAAATGCTGCCTCGTTCAGGCACAGTTTTTGCTGTTCCTGCTTCTACTGCCAAAGCTGTAATTAAGGTACTGGATTCTCAAGAGGATGAGGATCCTTTACAATTGTTCCCCATTATTAGGCAACCTTTTGGTCCTAATGACCAATTTCCTCAAGGGGGTATAAATGTACAGTATAATGTTCTTCAATTTAAGTTTCTTAAAGAAATGAAGGCAGCTATTGCTAATTATGGCCCTCAATCTCCTTTTGTCATGGGGCTTTTAGATTCTTTTTCATCTGAAAATTTGTTTTTGCCTCTTGATTGGGAGACTTTGGGGAAGGCTGTTTTGGATCGCTCTCAATGGCTTCAGCTACGCAGTTGGTGGCTGGAAGATGCCAGAGAGCAGGCTCGCCGTAATGCCGCTAGAAATCCTCCAAGACTACAGAGGAGCAATTAACAGGCACTGGTCAATTTGCTACTGTAGAGGCTCAATCTGGACTTGAGGACGTAGCATTATCGCAAGTTAAGCACTTTTTTTTTAAAGGCTTGGTGTAAAGTAGAACCATCAGGGAAAACTGCCTTGTCTTTTGTCAAGATTTTACAGGGCGCAAATGAACCTTATCCTGATTTTGTGGCTCGGCTTCAAGATGCTGTAATAAAGACTGTGAATAGTGGGGCTGCCGGTCAAATTCTGGTAACCACGTTAGCTTTTGAAAATGCAAATCAGAAATGTCAGAGGCTGTTGCGTCCTTTAAAAGCTGCTGGAAACTTACAAATAGAAGATTTTATTAGAGCCTGTGCAGGAGTGGGAGGGGCTGCTTACAACGCTCAGTTGTTTGCTGGAGCTTTATCTAAGGCATTCATGGGAAAAAAGGGAGTTTGCTTCTAATGTGGAAAGACCGGTCATTTTAAAAAGGAGTGCCGTAAGTTTTCTAATAGGAGTGACTCCTCTAAAGTAGAAATTAAAAAGCTTCCTACTGAGCCTGTCGTCGTTGCGGCAGAGGACGACACTGGACTAATGAATGTCACTCTAAGGTAGATAAAAACGGTAACTCTCTCATTTCTAAATCGGGAAACTTGCAGAGGGGCCCTTCAGCTTGGGGCCCCCACAACAATACAAGCCCTTTTCAATTGCAATTTCCAGTCAGCTCAGGGGTTCAACATCAGCAGACCAGTCAGCCAATGTTAACCCCCAATTTTCATTAGCTCAGCTTTTCTCTGCTACTTCCGGTAGCGCTGCTACTGATGTGGCGATTTTACAAGCTGTTGAACTTACCCCAGAAATGGGAGTTGTTAAATTATCCACAGGTGTTTTTGGGCCATTACCTTCACATACTGTTCGATTGCTTATAGGACAAAGTAGTAGCATTTTACAAGGTTTACAAGTTCATTTGGGTGTTATAGATTCTAATTATAAAGGGAAAATTCAAATTATGGCCCAAGCTCATAAACCTATATCTCTGAAAAAGGGGCAGTGAATTGCACAACTCCTTGTATTGCCCTATTTTCAGTTTCCTTCACGGAGACAAAAAAGAATTAGAGGTTTTGGAAGCACAGGTAAACATAATTTTTGAGAAACTTTAGTAACTCAACAAAAACCTTTGTTTCCCCTTAAAGTAAAAGGAAAAATTTTTCAGGGTTTGGTCGACACTGGAGCTGACGTTTCTATTATTGCTTCTAATCAATGACCTTTACAGTGACCTAAACGGCCTGTTGCTGTCTCTCTTACAAGATTAAGTTCTGCCTCTGAGGTGTATCAAAGTTCTCAATCCTTAAATTGCCAAGGGCAGATGGTCAAGTGGCCCAAGTTCAGTTTTATATTGTTCCTATTGCCCTAAATTTATGGGGGCGAGATTTATTGCAACAATTTGGAGCTTTTGTGTCTATTCCTCATGTTTCTAATTCTGCCAAGAATATGATGTTCCGCATGGGCTACAATCCTCTTGAAAAATCTTTAAACATGTAGCCACTGTTCAACAGCCTCAAGCCCTTCCCTTGACATGAAAAACTAATATTCCTGTGTGGGCTGAGCAGTGGCCTTTAACACGTGAGAAACTTGAGGCCTTGGAAAACTTGGTTCAGGAACAATTGTCCTTAGGTCATATAGAGCCTAATACTTCTCCATAGAATTCCCCTGTCTTTGTGTAAAAAAAAATTAAAAAATAAAAAAAAATAAAATAAATAAATAAATAAATAAATAAATAAAAATAAAACAAAAACAAACAAACAAACAAAAAATAAAAACGATAAATGGAGACTATTAACAGATCTTCGTGCTATCAATGCATGTATTCAACCCATGGGATCCTTACAACCTGGCCTTCCTAACCCTTCTATGATTCCTCAAGATTGGTTGCTTATGGTTATTGATTTAAAAGATTTTTTTTTCTATTCCTTTAGATCAAAACAATTGTGAACGTTTTGCCTTTTCTGTCCCTGTTTTTAATAATTCTCAGCCACTTTCTCGATATCAATGGAAGGTTTTGCCTCAAGGAATGTTAAACAGCCCCACTTTGTGTTAAGAGTTTGTTCATCGAGCTTTGAATCCTGTTCGAAAATGTCATCCTTTTGTTCTTTTATATCATTATATGGATGACATTCTTCTTGCTACATCCACTAAAAAAGAGCAGCAAGATGCTTTTACATCCTTACAAACGCAACTCTCTGTATACTCACTTAATATTGCCCCAGAAAAAATTCAAATAAATTTTCCTATTCAATATTTAGGTTATACCTTGAGAGCACAGAATATTCGGCCCCAAAAGATTCAAATTCGACGCGATCATTTAAAAACATTAAATGACTTTCAAAAGCTTTTAGGGGATATTAATTGGATGCATCCTGTTTTGGGAATACCAACATATCAGTTACAACATCTTTTTTCTGTTCTAAAAGGAGACAGTCATTTGAACAGCTCACGTCATTTAACTCCTTTAGCTTTACAAGAACTCCAGCTTGTAGAGAAACAACTTCAAAAGGCCCATCTATATTATATCCTTCCCGACGTTCACCTTTCCTTTTGCTTATTTCATACTTTACATTCTCCTACAGGTATGATTCATCAAACAAATTGGCCGTTAGAATGGATTTTTTTGTCCAACAAAACATCTAAACGTTTGGCTACTTATATTGATCGTTTAGCTAAATTGATCATCAAAAGACGGCATCGCTGTCGACAACTTTGGAGAGGAGACCCTTCCTTCATTATCTCTCAATTCACTCATAGTCAAATTACTTATCTTCTTGCTACTTCTAATTCTTGACAAGTTGCTTGTGCCTCATTTGTCGGACAATTTTCCACCCAATATCCTAAGTCTCCAATTTTTTCATTCTTCAGACAGCATTCTATATTGCCCTTTTCACCCATATCTTTATTTCCTATTCAAGGTCCTACCTTTTTTACTGACGCTAGTAGTAATAGTAAAGCTAGATATTAGAGTGTTCATCAATCTCGAGTTACAGTTTACCCTTATCCCTCGGTGCAACAGAGAGAACTGTTTGCTATTCTCATGGTCTTACTTGATTTCCCTTCCACCAGTTGTAACATTGTTAGTGATTCTCAATACGCCGTCTATGTTACTTCTTATATTTCTCAAGCCACTCTACCTCTTTGTACTACTTCTTCTCTTCAAAAACTCTTTTCTTTGTTGTCTTCTACTTTGAGCCAGCGTAGAGCTCCTTTATTCATCACTCATCTTCGTTCTCATTCTCAACTTCCTGGACCGTTAGTTCATGATAATACTCAAATTGATTCACTTTTAATCGGCCACCTACAGGCTGCAAAACAAGAACATGCTCTACATCACACTAATAGTTCTGGTCTTCAGCGACGATTTCATTTAACTCGTAAACAAGCTCGTTCTCTTATTTGAGCTTGTCCTTCTTGTGCTCCTTTGAGCATTCCATCTTTTCATCCCGGAGTTAATCCACGAGGTACTCAAGTTAATCAGATTTGGCAAATGGATGTCACACATGTTCCTTCTTTTGGACGATTAAAGTATGTTCATCATACTATTGATACTTTTTCTCATTTTCAATGGGCAACTCCTTTACCATCTGAAAAAGCTAATTCTGTTATTACTCATCTTTTGGCTTGTTTTGCCGTCATGGGCATTCCTCTAATACTTAAAACTGATAATGCTCCTGCCTATGTTTCTCGTAAATTACAAGTTTTTTTACAGCAATACAATATTCAACATCTCACTAATATCCCGGGCAACAGTCAAGGCCAAGCCATCATTGAGCGCGCAAATTTAACCTTAAAAACTCAACTGTTAAAACAAAAAGTGGGAAATGAGTCCCCCAGAAATCAGATTTTAAAGGTTTTGTTTACCTTAAATTTTTTGAATCAATGGAGACAATTGCAGGACTCCGCTGCCGTAACTCATCTTTCCTCACCTCCTTCGAAGATAGTCCCCGTCGATAATTTAAAGGTTTGATATCCTAATGAAGAAGGTAAGTATGCACAGGGGCAAGTTCTAAAACAGGGACGGGGTTATGCTCTTATCCTTACAGGGAGTGGACCTGAGTGGTTTCCTACAAGGCGATTGAAACCCTGTTGAAAAGAAACTGGACTCAGCATGCATCTCTTCCTTTGTTGGATGTGTCTCAGTGGAGGACTTATTTCCCTTAGTGAGGCTTTGTATGAATATTAGACTTATATTCCCTTTCCACCCTTGTATCAAGGAGTTGCCTGGGGGGAGGCAGAAGTTAAGGTTTTCACCAATGACACTACTTAGATGCCGTCCCCCTATATGGACAAGGACAACATAGAACGGGAAACGGGAATAATAAACAGCACATACCAATTTGGAGTGGAAGGACTTCCAATTTGCATGGGAAATAGTCCTCATTGTCTCCGAAAATCACATGAAGCTTGGGCTCTTCGCTATAATCATAGCCATGTGGCTGCCAATACTGTTATTATTGTAACTAGAAGTTTTCATTATAATCATACTGTATATATTAATGAGACTATTCCTAGTTCCTTACCTTTTTGTCCTATTCCAGAGGTTTCCCCTAATATTGAGGTATTGGAGTGGCAACATTGTCGGGAAATTAAGCCCCAGATTTTATTAGAATATAATGGGTTGCAAGTAATTGATTGGAGTGTGCACGGTGATTTTCAAACAAAATTTAGTCACATACCTTTAAGATGGCACCGGGTAAATAAAAGTATTGTTGCTGACGGTAATGAAACTTTAGTATGGCGTGAAGGAGGCTTGTCGCCACCTATGCCTCATCTTAGATACTCTTTACAAGTACAAAGTCATCTTTGGAAGTTATTAGCTGCAGGTGATGCCATTAGTACTTTTGTGGGAAATATGTCCCTTAATCTTTCTAACCCGAATAACCCTTTTCATATTCAATTACGGCGGAATGTCTCCCGATATATTATTGCTTGTGTCCGAAAGCCTTACCTATTGTTAGCAAAACATTTAACATGGGATAATGATACGGGGATTGTTAATCGTAAAAATACGTGTACATTTTTGTCTTGCCTCAATCATTCTTAGTGACACAGTTTTACAGGGGATATTTATATCCTCAGAGCTCGTAAGGAAATTTGGCTACCTGTCAACCTTACGCGACCATGGGGGGCATCACCTCTTGAGACTTATATTTGGACTTCCCTTCAACGGACCCGTCGGGCTCTTGGAATTATAATTGCCTCGGTAATGAGCCTTGTTGCCATTGCCTCCACCGCGGCTGTGGCGGGGCTCGCGTTACATCAAGGCATACAAAATGCTAAATTTGTACAGCAATGGCATGAACAATCTCACCGGTTGTGGCTGCAACAACGGAACATTGACTCCCAACTTGCCGAAAGATTGGACAACGTGAAACAAGCTTTGACATGGCTTGGAGATCAGCTCACTGTCCTCAGTACTCAAATAACATTGCAATGTGATTAGAATTCCATGCAATTTTGCGTAACACCTGTGCCTTTTAATGTTTCTCAGAATTGGACCGAAATCCGAAGATTATTAATAGGCCATAAAAATATTAGTTTGGACATCCAAGAACTCACTCAAAATATTTCTTTAGCATTTCAACAAAAATTACATGTATTGTCCGGAGCAGCTACTATGCAGGAGATGGGTCAAAGCCTTGCTGCTCTTAATCCATGGACTCAGATGAAAACATGGATTTCTACAATCTCTGGAAATATATTGCTTTGGGTGCTTGGATTGAGTCTATTTCTCCTAATAATCCGATGCTCCCTCCGTCGCATCCAAAAACAAACAAACAAAAAAAACCAGGAACAAGTATGGGCTGACTTTCTAAGATTGAGGCAAAACAAAAAAGGGGGAAATGCAGGGGCCATTGAAAATAATATGCTGAGAATAGATAGGGCTCAAGGACAGTGTCTCTAGCTAGGTGCACTTTCAATGAACTCCAGTAGTCAAGGATACTATCTCTAGTTGAACTTTTAATGAACTCTAGTAGGCGCCAAGAAGGCAGACAAAATAAGAAAGAACTTAGAAACAAAGAACTAAACAGTAGGTTATATCTGGGTGCAAAAAGTTTGTTTTGTATTATGTCATTTTTGCTGACGTGGGATTTATGGGGTATAAATAAAGTGAGGCGGAGGCTTTAGGCGCGGCCGCCATGTTCTCTGTTTGTCTTTGTCTTTTGTGTCTGTGTCTGTTCATTCTCCACTACCCCGGCACGGGCCCCAACAGTTACTCTCAGAGGAACTACAGAGAATGGAGGGATGGGTTAGTCAACATGTGTACCCATCAATTCCAGTCTGCTAATTGCTTGAAAGTTGTTCCTGTGGGTGTTAATTACCCACAACTCAGGGCTTTCAAAGGAAAAATCTATGCAAGATCCTAAGGCAACCTCCCAAGCCCTCTGGAAGAGAAGCAGAAATACGTAGGTGATAAGTTTATTCTGCTAGAAACTGAAGTGCTGAGAATAGGCTACTTTTTGCCGAAAACTTAGATGTGGGCCAGGTGTACGTGTGGTTGTGTGTCAATCGTGTGTGCTACCATACAGTTCTGTTCCACTCAGGATTACTCATGCCCACTGTGAATCTACTTTGTTACTACACCTCAAGTTGGTAGCCAACTGGCATCTCTGAAAGTAAGTGTTTAAAATAGGAGAATATGCAAGACATGCCATAGTTCTGCTGCTGCAACTGGTCCTCTGGCTACAACTTATTTCCATCAATTCTCTTCTACTAATAGATTCCTACTTTTTAGCCAGTTTTTCCACTCATTTAGTTTTATTGTCCAGTTCAAACATACTTTCTTGAGGAATCTGAGTACCTCATTAACCCGACTTTATCAAGTTCCTGTTGCTCTAAATTCCATTTTACTATTCTCACCAATCATAGGACCAGTAAAAGTTACCCAGCTGAATCCTTGGATTCCACACAAACTCATCCAGGCCCCCATATGTAGCAGTAATCTTAAGTCCTCTGATTATTCCCACTAGGATATAATTTTTTTTTTTTTTTTTTTTTTTTGCTTAGTAGTTTACCAACAAGACTAGGTGTCCACTGTGGTTTTAGAGCCAGTGGAGCACTTACTGTATACTCTTGGAAAAACACCCTCTCTCAACACAGGCACGTCTAATCATACTCAGCCTAAAAGTGTGGAGGGATAACAGAAATTCCCCACATGGGTCAGTTGGAGTGAAAGTGGAAGGAGTAAATTCTCTTTCCACCCTCTTGGTTCGCAACCAAGGAGATCCGGGAATACTCAAACACATATAATGGACTTATGTTCAATATATATACTGCATCCTGAAAGAGCACTACACTCCACAAGAAGACATACTTGGCCAGGTGCTGTGGCTCATGTGTGTAATCCCAGCACTTTAGGAGTCCAAGGGGGGCAGCTCATGAGGTCAGGAGATCGAGACCGTCCTGGATAACACAGTGAAACCCCATCTCTACTAAAAATACAAAAAATTAGCCGGGCATGGTGGCATGCGCCTGTAGTCCCAACTACTCAGAAGGCTGAGGCAACAGAATCATTTGAACCAGGGAGGCGGAGGTTGCAGTTAGCTGAGATTGTGTCACTGCACTCCAGCCTGGGCAACAGAGTAAGACTCCGTCTCAAAATAATAAAATAAAATAAAATAAAATAAAACAAAATAAAATAAAAATAAGACATCCTCAAGAAGACACCCTCATTGAGACTTGACTACATTTCCACATTTAACCCTGACAGCTGTTTCTGGAGGATGAAAGGAGATGCTATCATCATAGTTCCATTGTTCATACCTATGTCACCATAAAATGGGTCCCTCATTCAATGATAATGTTATTTGTGATTTAATGTCAGTAAAGAAGAATGTCTGTAGCTCTTTTAACACTGGTAGAGGCACTACTGACAATAGATAGAATCCCTTATTCAGATTAAGAATCAGTTGTATTAGGGGCAAAATAATGCCCTCCCCATGACTGAAGAGATCTGATGTAACCAACAACTCAAGCATTGTTTTTGGTCTCTTTGAAGTAGGGCACCATATATATAGCTCAGCATTCATCTTGATGGTGTGTCGGATGTTCAGCAGAGGCAGTAGCTATGTCAGCCATGTAGAGGAAAAGTCTATGCCGTTAAATTTGCATGTAGACAGAGACTGGCTCACATCCACTGGAATTATTCTGTGCAATATTGTTTGTGACTTCTTTGTGCTAATGGTTTACGATGAATGTTGGTGTCAGATACAAAGACCCTTACACTTCGTGTGAATTCCAGAGGTTCATTCACGTGCCTCTTACTCAGGCAACTTTTTCTCTGATAATTTAATCTTTCTCCTTCCAAACTTTTCACCAATAAGCCATTTACAACGTTGAGTCTCTATCTGCACCTCAGACAACTTTGTCATCATATTGTATAAAACTCCATGGCAGCTTAAGTGTATTACCCAAGCTATGAACACTGAAAGAATGTATCCTTAACTGCCTTTAAGATCATCCATGAACCGAGCCCTAAATAATTAAGAGTCGTGAGATCCTTTCTCAAAGGTATCCAGTTTTCCCTTTATTTGGTGGGCTCAGAATCTGAGAGCTGGTTCAGAACAACAAGCAGGCCAAGGATCATATATTCCTTATTAGGGAGACTGAAAACATCACTTTACCTATCAGTTACTGATCTCCTTTGTCATATAAGTCAAGCAATATCCTCATTGACTCACCCATAGGCACACTATCCTATTTTAGCTAAATTCAATGATCCTTGCATTTTAATGTTCCCTGAATCATGTCCTGACCTTGATATCCACCAGTTCCTCGGTTTTTAGGGATGGGTGACATCTCTTAAAAATTAGCTTTCTTTGATACTTCGAATAGTCTTATCTCCTCTGCTTCTCCGAACCAAACTTTCTCTGAGAGGGCTTCTGCTGCCATGCCAATCACTCAGGAACTCTCTCAAAATTGCTATGTACGATGTATATGGCTTCTTGTTAAGTGAGCTCCCATCTTAAAAAGTGTGTGTGTACCGAGACTTTCTGAGATCTGCCACCTCTGGGCTGAGAGGCACTACGTCTCTACTCCCCTTTTGTTTTAATGCTTTACTGATGTTGTTCCAGTGCATTTCCTTCCACATGGGTGCTGCTTTTTCTTTGTTTGCCCCATTGCTAAGACAAGACCTGGAAATTTGGAGGAAGCACCTCATCTCTGTAGTACTGGCACGTTTGCTCCTTCTTTCTCAGATGGACCATCTTAGCAGGCACCATCTTCTTTGGTACTCCCCCTTCCTGAGAGATGTGTCCAATTGCAGCAGGCTTTGAAAGTAATTAAACATATTTTGGAGTCTCTAAATTGTACAGTTCTTTGATTTTTGCTGCAAATGGGGTTTGTGTACCTTTCTCCCTCACTCATTCACCTTGTTGCTGTAGTGATGTCCTGGAGGACAGGAAAAATACTGTTTCACATCACATTGCTTGTATAAGAATATGCAGATTAGGACAATTGAAAAGAGAGAACCAGAACTTCTTGCCTGGCTACAAAACTTTAATACAGATATTTCAAAAGTTTCAGTATCTTGAATTTATTATAAGGACATTGCAGCTCATGGAGCAAGGCAACTGACCAGCCTTACTCAGTTATTAGTTTGTAGAACTGGGTTTTGAGTCCCTAAACAACTAGTTCTAAATGTATTATTTTCAATTTATTTTCTGTTCCCTTTTCCTCTTCTACTACATTATTAAGAGAGTTACACACAAAAGTGATTGAAGTCTCACTGGCAGAGTAAATGTAGAAGTTGTTTACTACATCAGGCAAGGAGTTTCTCATTTTCGGAAAAGCTGTACTTTAAGCCAAATCAACCAACACACATGCCACAGTGAGTCCAAATGATGTTAGTATCATAATTTATTTTCATTTGAAAGTCAACAAAAATTCCACATAGTTAGATGAATTGATAAAATATACTATTAAAAATTGTGTTAAAAATAAATTAATATTAAACCATAACCAAGCTATATTTTGGATTTGTGTCCCCATACAAATCTCATGTCAAATTGTAATCCCCAATGTTGGAGGCGGGGCCTGGTGGGAGTTTATTGGATCATGGGGTCAGAGTCCCCCTTTGGTGCTGTTCTTGTGATAGTGAGTGCGTTTTCATAAGATCTGGTTGTTTAAAAGTGTGTGGCACCTCCCCACTCTCTCTCTTTTTCTCCTGCTCAGGCCAAGTAAGAAGTGCCTGCTTCTCCTTTGACTTCCACCATGATTGTAAGTTTCCTGAGACCTCTCCAGCCATGCGTCCTGTGCAGCCTGAGAACCATGAGCCAAAGAAACCTCTTTTCCTTATAAATTACCCAGTCTCAGGTGTTTATTTATAGCAGTGTGAGAACAGACTAATAAACATCTGAAATCTTTGTTAAGGAGGGCGTGGTTTGACATATGTCTGATATTTGTAATCATATCTGAACTGGAAACAGCTGAATAGTCCAATTAGTGTTTTTTAAAAAGTTATGCTTTGCTTTACTCTGGTTTGTATATTCTCATTCATCATATTAGCTTTCTTTGTCCCTTTGCCTCTGTGATGTTCAACCTCAAAGCTGCTATCAATCATCTTTTCACCTTTTGCACTTTTCCATTCTTAAGTTTCCAAATGCTATTGGTGTTCATCAGAGCTGAGGTATGAATTGGGTTAAAGAACATTTTACTCCTTCAATATCCATGATCTATTAATTCCTATCCTCTCTAATCTCTCCACCTCATTTAGAGGATTACAGAGAGTCAATTTGAGCATGACATTGCTTTTTAGTTATTGGATTGGAAATCAGGCTTACATTAAAGAGGCTCTTCTTTCATTTGTGGAAAGGTTAAACTACAATTGATAATTCAAAATCAGGTACTTCTGACACCACTGGATTAGCAAGTAAGTAGCTCGAAAGGAAATTGAAACAATATTCACTAGATTGCTTGGATAGGTAGATGTGTGTGGAAAATGGCAAGAAAGAGGAGTAATCTTTTTTAATGACTAAAAAGTGCCAAATGCTGAACTATGGAGAAAGAGACAAGTGGAAAGACAATGAATAAATGAGTGACGAAAAGAGACAGAGAAAAGAGAGTTGGTGAGGCCGTTCATTTGGCACATGCCCTCAAAATCCATTACCTAATCTTAAAAATTATTTCCCAGAATGATTTTATCATTTCATTATTTTCTCTCCACTTTAGCCGAATCTTCATGAACTTTCTCTTAAACCTATAAGTGCTTCTCCTTTACAACACTGGCCCCTCCCCACTGGGGGCTTTTCCAAGTTGGAATTGCAAAGCTAGCTTCAGCTTGTCTTCCTCCAAGAAGCACGGGTCCTTCTCCAGGCCCCTTAAGGGGCAACCTCCATGAGCCAGGGCAGGGCTCCATGCAAGGACTGGCACTGGGAGAAGGGCAAAACTTCAGAGGCAACAACGTACACTAATCAGGCTGGTATCTTTACTGGAGAAAGCAAAGTATCATTGCTAGAGAAAGAAACCTCCTGCAAAATAAAGGCCAGTCTTCTTAAGAAGGATTTCACTAATCTGAAGCAATGAAAAGTAAGGAAAGTGGAGAAAGGCACAGTGGACAATTGGAGCAGAGGTACGGGGCGTCCAAATGGGAAGTTAGGCTAGATGTGGCAGCTCATTCCTGTCATCCGAACACTTTGGAAGGCCAAAGTAGGAAGAACACTTGAATCCAAGGATTTGAGACTAGCCTGGACAAGGTAGTATGACCTCATCTCTGTAAGCAAGTAAACAAACACAAAATAAAATAAGAAAGTTGCTTTCTATTGTGTGGTCCAAGAGGAAAAATCAGGACTAAATAAGTGGAGAAAATAGGAATCACCTAGACATTAGAAAAGGGAGCTAGGGAATGGGTGCAGTTGCAGGGGTTGGGATAAGAACAAAGAATAAGAGAAGACACACAGAGGATGCAAAGGACCATGGTGACAGCAGACTCGGTCACATCCAGCCACAAGATGGTGGTTAGGTCTGCTTAGTGATGGAGGAAGGCTCTCAGCATCTACCTCTCCCTCCACCTCAGCATCCCTGCTTGAAGTTAGAGGGCTTAGGATAAGATATTCCAGTTGGACATTTTCTCCTACTGCAATGCTTTGCAAATGCACAATTTGTAGGCAAAGAGGTTGTAAAATGAGGATCATTGCAAGGCCATTCTCCCCACAGAAATAAGAAAGCTCACAGGGACTGTCTCTAGAAAGGCCTAAGCTTCTTTTTAGGATAATAAGGTGTTTGGTCTATAGTCATGACTCATATCCCATTTGAGATTCTCTTATTGCCTGGACTCACAGGGGTAAGACTTTAAAAGAATTTGATAGCTTGAATGCCCAGGTCATCATGACTTATGTATAGCATCTTAAAAAGGCTGAAAGCAAATTTAAAAAGTCTGAAAGGTGGTCAGCATTTCAAGCATGCAAAACCTCTATGGCCAGAGCTCTAAGGAAAGCATAATATTAACCTGTCTGCGCAATACAAAGAGTCATGAATATTTTACAAACTACTGTAACTGTATAAATAAATGTTCATTGAATTGGATGGGAACAGTGGTAATAAATGTAACGAAGAAGGTAATGTTTACAGAGTACTAAACTTGGTCCCATGAATTAAACAAAACCCCTCTTGCCTAGCAGAGCAAGGCATCGGCATAATCAAAGCAAAAATTGTCAAATAAATTAAACAGAATGCTAGACTCCTTCGGTACACATTTTTCTCTTGTGGAATTAAGGCTACCCACGGGACCCTTGTTTCCATCTAGGCTTCCTTCACCACCATTGAGAGTTTCGGGCAGGATGGCAGCCAGAAGTTGACATGCTCAGGCTGCCTTCACATAGCTGCTCTCCTCACCCCATCAACATTTGCTGATGAAGTCTAGATAAAGGGCATTTAACAGCAAGTATTCATATAGAAGAAAGGAGTAGGCCATCAAGAATTTATCCATGGACAGTGAGAGGCAGATGGTTCTGGAAGTGAGAGGGTGGCTTCTCCGATGCAGTTGATGATGAATTGCGTTTGATATTACCCTGCAAACCCATGCATACTGAGCGTAAGACAGCTCCATAACCTCTTCTCATGGTTGCTCTTGAGGATATAATCCCTTGTATCTCATGGAAAGGGAGTGCAGTGAGAGGCCACATATCCTCTTAATACAAGAATGTAACAATGCCCAGGCTCACCCATGAGAGGCGACGTCAATGAACAGAAGTGCTTCAGAGACCTACACTGACACCAAAATCTCATCCCTGGATAGATGTCCTTCTGGTGTCTGGCCTTCCCATACTCTTCAGTGAGTGGTGGGAAGAGGAGATTTCTAGACTTTGATTCATTTCTAGTATTTTATTTTTTTCAGAGTGGGTCCAGCCCCCAGAAATGCTCAGTTGCTGTTTTCAGATGTCTTAGGGAATGGATTGAAGAGCATTCTGAACTTACACTGAGTGCAGGCTAAAACAGAAGGATGACGGCTATGCCTTTACTGCTTTCAGGCTGGTAGGATGGAAAAAGCACAGCTCAGGAAATCAAGGGAAAGTGGGTTTGGGTCCCAATTCAGTGCCCAATTTTAGTTATGTAATTTGGGGCTATTTTATTGCATGGCATCAGTTTACTCACTGGCAAAGTATATAATTATTCATATCATTATTAATATTGTTAGAATTTTAGAAAGAGAAGTAATGCATCTGGTGAGTCTCTACCTCCTAGATAACAAGCAATAAGCCTACCATCCCATATTACTTTTCCCTTCACCCTTCCCTTTTCTCACCCTTCTTACTTTGTGACCACTAATAGATCTAACACAAGACAGACAGACCTCAGGTAAGGAAAAACATGTGGCCAGAGTGCAGATCATCGCGTGCCTGAATACTATTTTCTAATAATAAGCAGGACATATTGTAATCCAATAAGATCTAACATACTTAGAAATCCAAACTTTCTTCGACTTTCTGCTTTTTTCTCTCAACAAGTCTTCATTTCAATATATTCTTCAGCACATTCCTTTTTAAACTTTTCCAATTCTCAGGAGACAAGTGTTTTTGAGTGAAAATTCTTTATCTTTAGTCAAATAACCACAATGCTCAACAGTAGGATGTTTTTTCAAGTTCTATTGATTCTAAAGAAGTTACAAGAAGAACTTGGATTAGGTCATGTATAGCATAACAATCCCTTGAAATATCTATATCCTCATCCCCAGAACCTGGGACTGTGTTGGCTTATGTGGCAAAGGCGAACTAAGGTTGCAGACAGAACTGAGATTTCTAATCACATGACCTTAAGACAGGTAGATTGTCCTCGCCTCTCCAGGTGGGCTTAATGTACTCACAGGAGTCCTTAAAAGTGGAAGAGAGATTCTGAAGAGAATCTCCAGGAGAGAAGGCCACCTCTGGAAGCTGCAAAAAGCCAAGAGGCAGATTCTCAGCTAGAGCCTTCAGAAAGAAATGTACGCTTTGCACACCTGGATCTTTACCCACTCAGATCCATGTCAGAATCTCGATCTGCAGAACTGTAAGAAAATGAATTTGTGTTGTTTCAAGCCACTATGTTTGTGGTTATTTGCAGTAGAAAACTTATACAGAATACAATGTATGAGCAGGAGGTACAGAAAACTTAGAACTACTATAATGATTTCACGAAATGACATTATTGACTGAGAAATCCTAGTACTTGAGAAAACTATTGATTTTGTGTTGCACATGCCAACTCAGGTGCTGAGATGGTTGGCTGACAGAGGATCTCCATTGACATCACAATTATTTCTTTCTTTGTCAATAGGCAACATGTGCACTCTTTCCTGACACATTTCCAACATACAATGAGAAAAATTTTTGTATAGTTGTGATCAGAATGAATTACTATTAGGACTAATAGGACATACATAGAATTATAAAATAGTTATAATTTATATTTATATTAAGATGTTTACATTTATATAAGTATATATTATATAATATATTAATAATGCATATTTTATATGATGCTATTCATATTTAAATGTGGCATAAAATATATAACCATAATTATTTTATATTATAGCCAAAAATATTTGTGGATAGCACATACTCAGTCTAGGAGGCAAATAAAACTACATCACAGGCAAGTAAACGTCCATTATAAGGTAAAAATGAGGCTTACAGTAGGATAACAAATTTCTTTTTGCTGGATATATTTCCAGAATATTTTAGGCTAAAAAAAAGAGCATCTTGGCCAGGCACAGTGGCTCATGCCTGTAATTCCAGCACTTTGGGAGGCTGAGGCAGGTGGATCATGAGGTCAGGAGATGGAGACCATCCTGGTCAACATGGTGAAACCCCATCTCTACTAAAAACACAAAAATTAGCTGGGTATGGTAGTGTGTGCCTGTAATCCCAGCTACTTGGGAGGCTGAGGCAAGAGAATTGCTTGAACCAGGGAGTCACAGATTGCAGTGAGCCGAGATCATGCCACTGCACTCCAGCCTGGCAACAGACTGAGATTCCATCTCAAAAAAAAAAAAAAAAAAAGAAAGAAAAGAAAAAAGAAAGAACATCTTCATACTTTAAGATACTTTTAGAGAACATGATTAAAAAACTTTGGTTGAGCAATTCTCTGTGGCAGCACATTGCCACAAATTGAAGATTATTAGGTAAATTGTTTTAACTTTTCATTTATGGACTACCACAAATTTCTATACATTTCACTTTTTAATCTAAGAGCTTGGATTTAGTAGATAAACCTATGAAAACAGAATACATAAAAAGCTTCGATTTCATGATGTGAGTCCAAAATAATAAACCTTCCTAATGTCATCTAAATGCTCAATCCAAGGTAAAGAGAAGAATCCATATTTATTTCTGGAAGACATTGCAGTAAGAATAAAGCCAAGAGTCAACCCTAGAAGAGTGATAGCTGTGCATTTAATTATTGGGTCTTTCTCCATGGAATTCAGACAATCATTTTTAATTTTCCATTAGTATTCAAATACCAGAAATATGTATTCATTAGATTTAACTCATAAGTTTTCACAATTGAACATATTAGGGTCAAGATATGTATTTTGAGATGAAAAATAATTGTTTGTATGACTACGCCCTGTATATCAATTGGTAAAACGTTATCTGCACCATTTGTTTTAATTTATGATTTATCATTATACGAATTGAATGTTTGATATAGACAATGTCAAAACACAGGATACACAGCAGAAAAAAATAGAAAATACTATAATTCTGCAACTGAAATGTAATAAATTTCAATATTTGGTTGTATATTGTATGTTTTTGATGTACATCATACTGAAACTTCTACATCTTAACTAATGTAATTAATCATCAGGATTTTTGTTAGACATTTGGGTTGTTTCCTCTAAAAGAGAAAAGCTATTATAAATAACAGTGTATGTTAGTGGGAGTGTAAATAGTTCAACCCCTGTGGAAGACAGTGTGGTGATTCCTCAAGGATCTAGAACCAGCAATCTCATTACTAGGTATATACCCAAAGGATTATAAATCATTCTACTACAAAGACACATGCACACATATGTTTATTGCAGCACTGTTTACAATAGCAAACACTTGGAACCAACCCACATGCCCATCAATGATACACTAGATAAAGAAAATGTGACACATATGCACCATGGAATACTATGCAGCCATTAAAAGGAATGAGTTCATGCCCTTTGTATGGACATGGATGAAGCTGGAAACCATCATTCACAGCAAACTAACACAGGAACAGAAAACCAAACACATCATGTTCTCATTCGTAAGTGGAAGTTGAACAATGAGAACACGTGGAGGGAGGAGAACATCACATGCCAGGACCTGTCAGAGGATGGGGGGCAAGGGGAGGGAGATCATTAGGACAAATAGCTAACACATGAGGAGCTTAAAACCTAGACGGGTTGATGGGTGCAGCTAACCACCATGGCACATGAATACCTATGTAACTAACCTGCATGTTCTGCACATGTGTCCCAGAGCTTAAAGTAAAATTAAAAATAAATAAATAACAGTGTAAAAACCTCATTTAGATAAATCTTTGTCATTGGCAAAATGTTTCCATATGACTGGTTTCAAATGTCTGGTGAAACTGCTACGCCAGAGAAAATATACAATTAAAAATTTTAGGGCCGGGCGCGGTGGCTCATGCCTGTAATCCCAGCACTTTGGGAGGCCGAGGTGGGCGGATCACGAGGTCAGGAGATCGAGACCATCCTGCCTAACACGGAGAAACCCCGTCTCTACAAAAAATAGAAAAAATTAGCCAGGCATGGTGACAGGAGCTTGTAGTCCCAGCTACTCGGGAGGCTGAGGCAGGAGAATGGCATGAATCCGGGTGGCAGAGGTTGCAGTAAGCCGAAATTGCGCCAAACTGCACTCCAGCCTGGGCTACAGAAGGAGACTCCGTTTTAAAAAAAAAAAAAAAAAAAAAAAAAAAAAATTAACAGTTAAATTCAAGCTACTTTTCACTAGAAATAAGAATGCATATCCATTTATCTGTAAATCAAAGAATAGTAAAGTAGTATTAATTTCCCTTTTATCTTGCGAATTATTTACTCATATGTCCAGGTTCATTTTTCTACTGGGATTTGTCATGCTTTTTGTTAGAAATTTTAATAATTATGTATGTTAATGGATATTGCAAGTGTTTTCTAATGTATTAAATATATATGTGTTTTGGGTGATTTAAAATATATAATTTGACATCATTATATATAACTGTTAAGTAAAATGATAATTCTGATTTTTGCCTTTTTTATTTTTGTTTTGTATGTCTCTGTGTGTGTATGTGTGTGTGTGTGTGTGTGTGTGTAAAGAGAGACAGAGAGAGACAGGGAGATAGAGACAGAGCCTTTAATTAGAGCCAATCCTGATGAGTAAAACAGACCTGCCATCTAGATACTTATTAGTACATTCTACTAGGCCTATTCTTTATTTCTGGACCCTGATGTCCACTTTGTTTTTTAAGTAATTCAGATATTAGATTTATACAGTTATAATCTTGTCATTTGAATTATGCATTGTTCCTCCTTGTCAATATTTTCACAACTCTGCTCAAATATTTACTCTTCAAAATGGATTTTGCAATCATTTTATCAAGAACAACAAAAAAAAACATGCTATTGAAAGTTTGGCTGAAAAAGTAACAATACAGAAAACATAAATTTAAGGAGCATTGACATGTTTGAAATGGTGATGCTTTCTCTTAGAAACGTAATATGTCTCTCTTTTAAATCAATCCTTCTTTCAGTCCTCTGCCAAGTTCTATAGTCTGCGTACACTATTGTTTTTGAGTACTGTAAGGAGTCTTTCTCTGCATGAAGCAAAACAAATTCATTTAGCAGAAGGAGCTTATTACCCTGAGTGCCCCACACATAATTACCAAGACCTTCTGTCTTCAGCGGACACCTCCCAAAGGGGTTTCTGGTCCTGCGGCTGGGACAGGGTCCACTGTGCTCACATCCTGAGGCTCTGCTGGTCACCTTCCCCTTTCTGCCTGCAGGATTGGGTCTGCACAATTGCTTGTGTTGCTGCCAATCATCTCCAAATCCCCGAACTACATTAGTGACATCCCAGTGCAGGCCTGTTCTACAGTCAACCTCCCCTAAACTCTTGGTTTGCCACCCTCTGCAGTCACAAGTCAGCAGAAACGTTCTATCCACCTCTGGCAGCAGCCCTTTCAGAAGGGGTCCCACAGCAAAGGTAATGCAATTTGTTTCCTTATAACACAAGGTTCCAACCACAGGTAGGCACATGGAAGCGTGGGTAAAAGTTGTTCAGGAATGCATAAAAAGAGTTGCCCAGGCCCTGGTGGTCTTTCTCTCTGACAACAAGGCCCGTGGTGCCATCTGTCTCAAAGGGCAGGGTCATGGCCCTCACCCCTGCTGACTGTCTTCCTCCTTTGTTAAGATTCTGGCTCGCAGAGAATCACAGTTCCATATTCATGTTCTACCTTCTGCCCTAGCCAAAGGCCTCTCCCTAGTTTTCTGCCCCAGGGAGCAACCATTGTTAGTTTAAGTTCTTCCAAAGATATTCATTGCATACACAATCTTCTATGTGAACTTTCATACCTAAAATGTTTCCAATCAGATTGTTCTTATATTTATATTAGACTACTACTCCCCATTTTCTGTTGTGCTATTTTGTGAAAATATAAGTCTCTCAGGGATGATTGCATTTAGGTCCATAGGATAAAAAGTGACATCATTTGTAAACTCCTGAATATTGTTCCACTGTATAAATATATTTATGCATCAATCCCATGTTGATAGGATTTTATGCTCTTTCTGTACTTCTCTGTAATAGACAAAGCAACACCTTTAGGGACATGTGCTTTTTTCCACATTTAGATCCCCATCTATGGGATGCTGTGAAACTGGCCTCCAAAAAGATCACTCTTCTCACCCTCCAATCAACATGGAGTTACCTGTACACCAGGCACTTGACTGGGATAGATGACTATCTCATTAAAGCTTTAACTTGCATTTTCCTTATTATGAGTGGTATTGATGCTGTTTCCATATTTAGTAGGCCATTAAGAATTCCTTTTCTGTAAGATATCAATTTATGTCTTTGGCCTATTTTTCTACTAGAATCTTTCTTCTAACTGTCTTACAGCTTATTAGTTTAGGAGAATTACAATTTTATCTGAGATCAAATATTTTAAAATCTCAGTTTGTTATTTTTATTTCAACTTTAAAAAGTGGCATTGACAAATTATTTCTGTCAATTGTCTTTTAGTTTCACACCGTAAAATAGATTGACTTTGGAGTGGTTTGGGGATTTGTGTATAGTAAGAAAAACATTTCATAATTTTAGTAATGCAAACAAAAATCCCATGGTTCTAGTAATTTATATTTGCATTTTTTTATTCCACATGATGCTGCTTTGAAAGTTTTATATTATATGAATACAAGATAGCTATTCATTTGTCACAGAACAAAGACAGTCAATGTTGTATGGTTGACCATAAAACACACACATTTTGTAGGCCAAATTAGTGTCATGTTAAATAGGGTAAAAATGAGACTAAATATGAACGTGCACATATATATTATTATTTTTCATTGAGCACTTTTAAATTAAAAGTAGGTATTGAATTGACTCAATGCCTTCTCAGCATTTAACATACTCAGATTTTTTTCTTGTTTGATTATGACTATAATGATTCTGACTTTTCTTTTTTTAATTTTTTCCTCCTGGTTATAAGTTCCATCTGTTCTTGGCAAATTACTCCTCTGATATGTTGCTTGTTTACGTCTACCAACATTTTATTTTGAATTTTTAATCAGTGGTTATAATTAAGATTTTACTATAGTTTTTATGAATTTGAACACTTATGTATTTTGCTTTTCACATCAAGATCATGCCTCTTTCATGAAAAAAACTTGGAACAGAAATGTGGACTCTGTCTCTACACACTCTAGAGCAGTTTAGAAAGATTAAGGTCGGCCAGGCATGGTGGCTCATGCCTGTAACCCAGCACTTTGGGAGGTCAAGGCAGGTGGATCACCTGAGGTAAGGAGCTCGAGACCAGCCTGGCCAGCATGGTGAAACCCCATCTCTACTAAAAGTACAAAAATTAGCCAGGTGTGGTGGTGGGCGCCTGCAATCCCAGCTACTAGGGAGGCTGAGGCAGGAGAATTGCTTGAACCCAGGAGGCAGAGGTTGTAGTAAGCCGAGATCACGCCACTGCACTCCAGCCTGGAGGAGAAGAGCAAGACTTCATCTCAAAAAAAAAAAAAAAAAAAAAAAAGAAAGAAAGAAAAGAAAGATTAAAGCCATCTGGCTCTAATTCATCTGTGAAATGTTGTGAATCTCTTGCATATTTTTTCTTTGATTAAATTATTGCTTTTATTGTTAATTTTGATATTTTAGCAGTAACTTTTGACCATTTTCACTTTGCTAGAAAACTGATCTATTAAACTAGCTTTTGAATTATTTTTGGATATATATTTCCATTTCCAAAGTGTCAATCCTTATACTATCAGCTTTCACTGTTTTGTGTCTTATTTTGGAGTATTTTGCTTATTTGTACTTAAAAAAAGATTTTTCTCACTAGTTTCCCTCAGAGTATATTTTATTTTAATTTTCAAAGAACAAGCTCTCATACTAATACATATCAGCTTTATTTTTCTAAAACGGCATCCTGTGTTTTTCCAGAGGATGGCACACAGGGTCTGAAGTCATAGAACCCACCAATCTCAAGCCTGGTCTAGAACATGCAATTTTCCCTCTCTTTCTCTGTCTTCTTTATCCCTTCTTTTACTGTCTTTTAAACTATTCCTCTTTAGTATAATTACTGAAAGTAGTTAAGACTTTTACAAGAGAGCCCAGGGGTTGTCAATTTGGCCTTCAGTCCTAGAAATACCTTTGAAATAAGGGAACACAAAAGGTCTAACTACTTACTAGAATGAAAGAACAGTACTCAAATGTATAGGTGAAAGAAAAATCAACACCTCATTAAGATAATCTTACACACTAACTTCGCCAAAACACATTAGAAAAATATCCATATTTACTTTCTTCTCTAGTTCAATTTATATTCCTTGAAATTATCAAGTTCCTACAAATCAGAATTACTCTTTTTACAAAACTGTATTATCAATGTTTTAAAGACAATTTATGAACATTTGTGATTTACATCTTCTGTACTTAATGATGTCTCATTTTTCATAGTTCTCCTTGGCAAATTTTTGGTAGTTTGTATTTTTCTAGAAAACTCTTTCAATATGGTATAAGCTAAGGAAGTAGACATAGTGATTTTTAGTTCAATAAAAAATCACTTATTTGTATTCACATCTTATCTTTAAAAAGAGGAGTAATACAATTCAAATATTATAAATCCATGAAAACAACAAATATATTTGTATAGGTCTTGCTTTGGATGAAAAACAGAGAGCAGAGAAAGTGAAGCAGGACAGAGGAAGCTTAGGTGAGAATAGATGCATAGCAGAGTGCCTGCTGCAGATGAGGAGGAGAGAAGGTGGCTTGAAGAGACAGAGAGAGGATTAAGGCCTAGAGAGGTTGTTATAAATGTGTGTAAGAATGAGGCAGAACTGTAAAAAGGGAGTTCATAGCATCTCCGTATTACACACAGAAGCATCAACCCTAGACCTGGCGCCAGCCTACTTAAAGCAGAGTGGATTGCAAGCTTATGATTTACTGCATAGGCAACACATTGAAAGATGTTTCTCTAAAGGTAACAAATCAACTCTTTGGGGGCCAGTCCTAGGAAAGATATTGAGGCACTGGAACCCTAAATCAAAGATTGTCGCTCTCAAGGAGTATTTTTAAAAGCCAGACACAAGTTAAAGGTGATAAAGACAGATTTTATTTAGCAATAACTACTGCAATAGAGGTTAAAGCCCACTGGATGCCTGTAATCTCAGTGACTAGAGAGGCTGGGGTGGAAGCGTCACTGGGGCCTGGGAGTTTGAGACCAGCCTGGAAACACAGTGAGATCCTTTCTAAGAAAAAAAAACAAAAGAACAAAACAAAGACACAACCCAAAAAAACCCCATTGTAGCTTGAGGTGAATTCTGCTGAAACAAAAGGCAAGAGAGTTTTTAAATGCTATGATATGCAAACAAACAAACAAAACAAACAAACAGAAACAAAACAAAACAAAGAATCGAAAAAGGCGGTGAAGAGCATGATGATGGATTCAGTCCCTGAGACTAGCCAATCTGGTTTTGTGATATTGTTTGACTCTGTGTCCCCACCCAAATCTCATCTGGAATTGTAATCCTCATGTGTCAGGGGAGGGACTTGGTGGGAGGTGACTGGATCATGGGGGCAGATTTCCCCCATGCTCTTCTCATGATAGTGAATGAGTTATCATGGGAGTTGATGGTTTAAAAGTGTGGCACCTCTCCCCTTTCTCCCTCTCTCCTGCTGCCTTCATTCCCTTTTGCCCTCTGCCATGATTTTAAGTTTCCTGAGGCCTCCCCAGCCATGTGGAACTATGAGTCAATTAAACCTCTTTTCATCATACTCAGTCTCAGGTAGTTCTTTATAGCAGTATGAGAATGGACTAATGCAGTTTGCTAATTGGTGCTTTATAGAGGAGAAACGAACATCTCATACCTTCATGATAGGAGGTAGTGATGTAAGTTGGAAAAAGGTGACCTCTGAGATTAGGCCCTTCCCCTCCCTCAGGGACTGTGAGAGAGAGTGAAAGCTACTCTTTGAGTGTTTGCATTTCAAAGAGGTGGCTCTCAGTTCCTTGAGGAGACAGTTCTGGGCAGTAGAAGATTTATATATCGAAGGGGTAGAGAAAGGATTTAGAACTATAAGTTTTCTAAACTAACTACTCTGGGAGGTGGTCCAGGGGCTTATCTGTCCATCACTGGGTTTTGGCTAAAACCAACAGTAAATTCTTCTGGCAATGTTGAGGTTTCTCAGTTGGGCATTGAACAGCAGATAGGATCATCCTAAGGACATGACCCGAAGCTGCTAGAAGTCATGCTATAGTTTGGTCAGGTCTCTCAGTGAGGCATTTGGGCAGAGTCGTTATGTATTAAATGTGAATGGTGACCAATATAGTCAAGGAGAGCTGGCAACTGGAAAGAGAAAGATGAACTAAAAACAATGAGGAGAAAATAGGCCTAGAACGAAAGAATGATGCAGATTCAGGGTACAGAGGAGAATTAAGCAACAACAGAGTGAAACTAGGCCAAATCTATCTTACAAACCACTAATTGACATCCTTATAGGCAGACATCTATATATTTATATGAGTACACAAACACATCAATGTGTATATGTATATATATATATAAAACAAATCAATTTAATTCAATAGAATACCTTTAAAATAATGTTGAAGATTATTATCTCAAAAAAAACAAAATAAATTAATGAGGTAAAGATTTAAAATATTACTAACATTTACACATATAAGAGAATAGAGAATGAGTCCAAAAGGAAATATCAATGCTGTCAAGGTCAATAGGCAGCAGATTGCATGGGTACTGTTAATGCCCAGCACATTTAGTGAAATGAAGATCCACAACTAAATCCATAAGTGTGAAACCTTAATACATCACAAAAGCTTTTAGAATGTAAGTAAAATCTCCTAAGAAGGAATAAGGAGTACTTGAATATCAGGCTTCTCTTTAACACTCAGTTCACCCGAGGTTGATTGAAGAAGGCCTTTACATACTGGGGAAAAGTTTCAAACCTAAAAGACTAAATCATCTCTGAAAATAGAAAATAAATGCAAAGACAGGATAAACAAATTTGCAACTCATCTATTAATTCTAATTAGAGCACACTTATGGAGGAGTCCAGAAAGACTCTTGGGAATGAGAGATATAAAATGTTCCAACTAATTGAACTTTAATCAGCCCAGAGGTTATGAGAAACGGCAGAGTGCAGTACAGGAAACTGTTCACATTTGCATCCAGAGTAGTTGCATCTGAAAGTCACGGGGGTCATGACTTTAGGCCTAGAGAAAGGAAAGCATAATCATAGTATGCAATTTGTGTGTTAAATAAACTATATTTAAGTAGTGATAATTATGTACCAATTGTTTATTTTTAGAATCAATCTGCAAAATCAAATATTGTTATGCTTAGTAATATGAACAGTACAAATGAAAAGATTCAGAGTTTGGGAGGTGGAGGTGATGAGAAGGATAAGACGATCTAATATGAAATGGAAATTTGGGCAGGGTGCAGTGGCTCATGTCTGTAATCTCAGCACTTTGGGAGGCTGAGGCGGAGGGATCACTTGAGGTCAGGAGTTTGAGACCAGCCTGGCCAACATGGTGAAACCCCATCTCTACTAAAAATACAATATTAGCTGGGCATGGGGGCGAGCGCCTGTAATCCCAGCTACTGGGGAGGCTGAGGCATGAGAATTGCTTGAACCCTGGAGATAGAGGTTGCAGTGAACAGAGATAGTGCCACTGCCCTCCATCCCGGGCAACGGAATGAGACTCTGTCTCAAAAAAAAAGAAAGAAAGAAAAAAAAAAAGAAATTTGTTATCTGACTTTTCTATTGGGATCTGCTAAAGAGCTAGAAGTATCCTAAATTGTCGGAAGAAAATGATGGTGGAGAGGAGGCTGGAGAAGGTGGCAAGAATGCACAACTCTCACATCAGTGTCCCTGAGATACAGAAATTGGTGTTCTGTGTATTGGCCTCAGCTTTATGAGGTGAAGCCCAGCCATATTAGGGAATAAATAGGGCAGAGTTTCATCCATTTTGTTCCATCTGCGTAAGAGTGAAGATAGGGCCAATATTCTGCCATTAGAATAACTGGCAAGTTTATTTTTTAGAGTTTTATTTTCCACAATTTTCTCTTGATTGGCCTGTTTTATTTGGAAATTGGAAGAGGTTTTATGAAAGCTGTTTGCCAGCTGACATTTTGTACTAGAATTATTTTGATGGATCTGAATCAGTTGAGAGCACTGGCCTTTCCAAAGATCTTTTCCTGGCATGAAAGAATTACACTCAAGTAACATATTTTTGCTGAGGAGGTTCTAGATAAAGACACAGTTGTAGACCAGTAGAGACGTATTATTCATGCATTTCTTCTTTTTACTCTTCTAGAATTTGTCTTTATGCTGTTAAGACTACTCATTTTTCTGTGTTTTTCTTTAATCTTTGGAATTTTGAAAGTATTTAAGCATAAAAATTTGCTACTTGGAAAGGCTCCAATATGTTTTGTAAAGTTTTCACATGCAGGGTTTGTATTATTGTCCAAAAGCTTAATAATTAGACTTGAATTTCCTCTTTGATTCAAAACAATTTCAGGAATGTATGTGCAATTTTTCAGTGGTTGCATTTGTTCTGACATTTTTATTAGTAATATGTGGGTTTAACCAATTGCTACCTCCATCCATAACTTCTCTGAAACATCTCCACCTAGATGCCTGAGTGCTATTTCAGGTTTGATGTGGCTGGAATAGAACTCTAGATTCCACTGCCCCTCCACAATCTTTTCCTCTTCCAGTCTTGTCCTAACAGAACTGAGCAAATGTCATGACAAGCCATTTATCACTCCAAATGTTCATGCCAAAATCATAAACACTATCTTTAATTCTTACTGTATCTCCAATGTCAAATCCATCAGCCAGTTCCATCTTACCTGTGTGCATCCCTGTTATACTCACTTCTCTCCGTCTCCCCTCTACCTCCTTACTCCACCCATAGCCACCTCTTCCTTGTGCTACTGCATGGTATTGTCATCTGTATTCTCACTTCTATTATTTGGTTCTTATAATCAAATCACAAAGCAGCCAGTGTGATCTTAAAATAGAAAACAGATCTTGTCATCCTTTCCACTGTATTCGACAAAAAAAAAACCACGCTCTTTGCAATGGAATAAAAGCCTGCACATGAACTGGTGTCTGCATAATTTGGAGGTCTTGGCTCTTCCCACTGTCTCCCTTATTTACTAAGCTTCTTTCTGTGCATGCACTTCCCAAGCTCATTTCGACTTCATGACTACTGGGAGTTCTCTGTGGCTGGAAATTCTGCCCCATTTCTTTGCACACCTGGCTTTCCACATAGAGACATCCCTTCATCACCCAGCATAAATCAGTCCTCCCCATCTCTGCTTAGTCACTTTCTGTCCTAACATCTTATTTTTTTCCTTTTATATTGTTTCCTACCTTTTGCAACCAAATAAAGTTCATATTATTTAAGGTTTTAATTATAATATGGGTTACCTCAAATAATATTTAATTGTCTAATGGCAATTTAATATTTAAGTGTGGAATTATTACCATCATTTAAAATGCCTGACACAACTCCATTAATAATTTTAGTAGTTTACAAAACCATTAAATGAGTCTCATTAAGAAAACACAGATAAAATTGTTCACATATTCTCAAAAACAAATCTTCAAAAAAGGTATATCAGGACTATTAAAGCAACTATAAAGACTTGAATAGAAATTTCACTCATCACAAAGATCTACATGGGTAATGCCAGAAACCTTAGAGCAGTTTTGCATGGAAAAGTTTTTATTTTAATGGCAGTACTAACAATATTCTAGGGCAGAAATGATACCCCAGTTACAACAGAGACATAAAGCTGGAGATGGAGAGCTGATAGGCATTGATTGTTTCTTATTGTTGCCTGTTGCTTCTTGCTTTGAACATACAAAGCAAAACAAGAAAACAAATATCTCATTCGCTTTGGTCTAGTTCATGAAATAACGGCCACACATTGATTAATCTGACACCATGGCCACCTTAAAAGTAAAGTGAAGAATAAACTGCAACCAAGTGCAACATCTGATAAAATTAATGGGAAGGAGATGAGCTGTGTGATGGTCAGGAGGCAATCAGAATTTTAGTAGGCACAGAATATCCGGTATGGTTCATTAGGCAATTGTAATGCCATGTGTGTATATACACACACATACACACGCACCTACATGGGGTTTAACTTACACACACACACACACACCCCCGAGAGAGAGAGAGAAAGTCTAACTTACAAAAGCAAAGATTAAATCAAATGCCTTATAGTTTGGGTGTGGGCAACTAAAGATAACTTCCCACCCTCATATTAGAGACCCATCCCCAGAAGAAATCTTCTGCTCCAGGACCCAGCTGGCATGAAGAAGTGCGCTGTATGGCACAGGCGCTCTCCAGGGTGCTGCAGTTGACCCACACATTTTCCTTCTCCACCAATGATTTCATCATCTATCTTTAGCGTAGCTCTGAGGGATTTCATCTTTCTACAGTTTCTCATGCCAGCAGTATAGCAGTGGATGTCAGGATTTTAAGCATTTGTCATTTTAGACATCTTTGTCTCAACATTTTTTCTTGGTAAGCATGTATTTATCAACAGGCACATGTATTTTCTCTTAATCTCTGATAAGTAATTTATCAAGGTAATGTAATATGAGAAATGTAGGCATTTGTATTGTATTTTCTCCATAAATTATGTCTGTTGTTGCCCATTGAATCACCACTATCATTTCTGTCCAGTTTCTCACTGGGGCTTACTTGGGATATTTTGAAATAAACACAATCAATCAGGCTTTTATTATGCAAGTGCCATAAATGAATACAGATATCATTTTTCTAAAAAATTAACTTGGAGGCTGGGTGTGGTGGCTCATGCCTGTAATCCCAGCACTTTGGGAGGGCCAGGCAGGTGGATCACCTGAGATCAGGAGTTCGAGATCAGCCTAGCCAACATAGTGAAACTCCATCTCTAGTAAAAATAGAAAAATTATCTGGGCGTGGTGGCAGGTGCCGGTAATCCCAGCTACTTGGGAGGCTGAGGCAGGAGAACGGCTGGAACTCAGGAGGCAGTGGTTGGAGTGAGCTGAGATTGCGTCATCACACTCCAGCCTGGGCAATAAGAATAAAACCCAGTCTCAAAAAAAAAAAAAAAAGAAAGAAAGAAAGAAAGAAAGAAAGGAAAACATTGACTTAGAGCAGAGCATGTATCTTTTATGTATTTAATGAAGCATAAATTAAAATAGTTTAATTGTAGGCAACAGAGAAGTCTGGATGAAGTGAAATCATTTTTTTCTAGCCTGCTGTAAAAAGGTGAAATAAAGCAAAACCTGGACTCACATAGGAACTCAGGTAAAAAAAGGTGCTGCAGTAACTGACCAAGTTTTAGCAAGGGGATGAACATTACCATTGAAGAGGAGAAAGTTGCCCACATTACATTGTGTGACCAGTGTCAACATGGTCATGGAACTGATATTTTTACCTCCAGAGACAGGTCTCTAAACACTTTGTCACACTGAACCCATGTCTTTCAATCTTGTCTACACAGTAGAATTATCTTGAGGTGGTGTGTGTATGTGTGTGTGTGTGTGTGTGTGTGTGTGTGTTTAATGTCAGTGTCCTATCTTTAAAGTCGAATTGTGTCAAAGCCCTATTTTGTAAATAGCTTCCCCGTGATTTCAATGTGAAGTCAAGTTTAAGAAGTTGAGAATTATACTGATTTTGTGATGGGGAATCAAAAAGAGCCATCTGTCCCCACAGACAATGCTTAAGACCTATAGTTACTATTCTCAAATTTTGATCCAGTCTTTGGAATCCTGGAGTTGTACTGGTTGCTCCAACAGTAAAAACTTGTACTTCCTGGCTGAGCGCAGTGGCTCACACCTGTAATCTCAGCACTTTGGGAGGCTGAGGCAGGTGGATCACCTGAGGTCAGGAGTTCTAGACCAGCCTGGCCAACATGGTGAAACCCCATCTCTACTAAAAATACAAAAATTAGTCGGATGTGGTGGCAAGCACCTGTAATCCCAGCTACTTAGAAGGCTAAGGCAGGAAAATCACTTGAACCCGGGAGGCAGAGGTTGCAGTGAGCAGAGATCGCCCCATTGCACTCCAGCTTGGGGGATAAAAACAAGACTTTGCCTCAAAAAAAACAAAAAAACAAAAAAAAACAAAAAAAAACTTGTACTTCCTGAAAAGACACAGACTGGACTGTCTTAAGCCAGTTAACTGACTTTTATTCTTTCTCTGCTTGATGTAGAAATATTTACCCACATTTATTTTTACATTATATAATCCAACCCCTGTCAGTACCAACTTGACAAGCAAGAGCAGATGCATATGAAATCTAGAAGGAACAGGATCGGATATACGTAGCCAGGGGATTTGCATGTCAAGAGATAGAAGGGACTGGGCATGGCATTTGTTCATGAGGCTCAAAGACCATCTTACCCAGTAATTGGGGCACAGCATTATCATTCATCATAGTGTGCATGGAGTCCAGGGAAATCAGAGGCAAAGCTCTGTCTGGAACTGGATGCACAGGTGGATTCCCCTGGCTCTGGCTTTGGCAAATGGTTCATTTTTTCTCAAATGATTGTTTTTAGTTTGGGTATGCGAGTGTGCTAGTGCAAGACTACTACTCAAAGTGATTACCAGATAATTGTGCATGTGTCAATTTAATTATGGGCTATAGTTGTTCTGTTGGATTATGGGAAAATAAAAATATTAGTTCAGTGAACGGCTGGACCTTAGTCAGAGCAAATCACCCAGGACTGGCTGCAGCCATGGCAATATGGACCTCCGCTGTCTGGGTAACCAGGGATTGAGATTGTTGTTTAAAGGGATAAGGCACTCTTCTTTATCTTGGAGGCATGTCTTCATTAGTGCTAGGTGCTATGTTTCTGGTAACAGAAGCCCAGTTTCTAGGTCACAGGGCAGAATGAATAGGATTTCTCATTCATCCCCAAGGGCTGCGAGTGACTTTTGTCTGTTTATCTGTTGAAACCCATTTTGTGGACTTTAGCACTCTTGTATTCTAAATTACTGATATTCCGGTGCTAGTCAACACCTTTTTCCATCTTCAAACAAGTCCTTTTCCCTCCCCAGCAGAAAAAATAAACTCTGATTATGATAAAATAATCAACCATAAGGCCTCTTTTTACCCAGGAAATATATTTGTGGTTGTATGTGAGCTAAGAGCATCCTGCCTGGCAATGATAAATGACCCAGGAATTGCATTCATCATAATAGCAATTATGCCAGACTTGCACTGATATTGTATCCAATTTTTAAGCCTCATTTAGGATCCATGTCTGACTGAACTTAATACTTTACAGGAATAATGTTAATTTTTCATTTGACCATGGATGATATTTATTAACAGGTACACTGGTGTTTATTTCAATGTAAGATCTTGACTCTTGATTTCCTACAATGCAATTTGCTCTCTTGTGCCCCTGGCAAATAGTACCATCTACGGTTAAAACTCTTGGAATCAGATAATAAAATGACCCCTGGGTCAGTGCAGTAAAGATGTTTTGACATTGACTGATGCTTTAATAGCTTGTGATGACTTCTTGTGAACAGGATCCCTTGGAAATGGTCTTTCTTCCAGCACTTCGCACCCTTCTTTCTCAGGTTAAGGTAGTGAATTAATGGTGCTTTCACTATTGTTTAACTTTGAGCTTTCCTTTCAGTTAAGTGGTGTTTTATGATGTTTTGCCTTAAAGGATATTGTATGAACTATCCCTAAAATGTTCACAGGGCTTGGAAAGAAAATTTCCCAAGTTTGGGGTTTATTAAAATAAAATCTTCCCAAATGACAAACTATATTAAACCTATTAGCTGCCTCCTCTACCATGAAGAAAGTTTACTCCTCCCTTAACGCAAATTTTTATATGCTACACTCCAAACGAAATGTTCCACAGGGGTTTCTGGTCTACCTCCAAGAGCTCCCCTCTCCTGCATGCTTTTATAGCACTCTTGGGTCTCTATTGTCTGGGAATTAGGGAACTCGGCATGGACTGGATATTACCCTATTTCTTCCCATCTAACCCAGTACCTAGCACTCAGTGAGTGCTCCTGAGCTCCAGCCACCTACAGTTTTCTTTTTCACTTGGATTAAAGCATGACTAATGTTGAATTACTTACATCATATAAATTTTGAAGCAGTAAAATGACTTATATTTTGACTTCAGTATTTATGAAGGTACATTATTAAACATTTTAATAACTCAATAAAGGATAAAAATACATCAGTATAAGCTGAATTCATTATATATATATAATCTACATGTATAATGAGTATATACTTACTTCAGCATGCTTTCCCTCTAAATATGGAAATATTTATATTATTTTAATTAATTCTTCAATATAACCAGAATTTTGGTAATAGACTGTGTTCACTTTTGAGGCTGAATTTTCACATATTTTAATTTTCTCAGATATTTGTCCTATTGGGCCAGTTTTTCAAAGGGGGCCAGCTGGCTAAGATAATCCTTGTGTTCTTTAAAAAAATATAGAGAGTTTAAATTTTTAATTCCAACGATGGCATCAAATTATTTTACCCAATCTATTTGCAACACATAAGTTTACTGACTCTAACACCATTACCTCTCACTTTTAAAACTTTTTAAATTCTAATTTTGTCTTCTAGAATGTGTCATTTTCCAAATATAATTATGTCATCCTGAGTCCCCCTTAGGGGGGAAACCATACTTGGCGTTTTTCTTTGTAGAACTCTCCCTGGACGTCTTCTTTCTCTATGATCAAATTTTTCACTTTAGCTCCCATAGCTCCCAAGGCTACCTGTCTCCCCAGTGCATCTCTCATCTGTGCAGTCATTCATTTGTGCACACCTGCATGTTTTCATTCTCTAAGTCAGGAATTATGTCAGAACATCTCAATTTTCTTCTTTCTTCTTTTTCTCTTCTTTTCTTTCCTTTTCTTTTCTCTTCTTTTCTTTTCTTTTCTCCTTCCCTCCTTCCTTCTTTCCTTCCTTCCTTCCTTCCTTCCTTCCTTCCTTCCTTCCTTCCTTCCTTTTCTTCTTCTTTTCCTTTCTTTTCTTTTATTGCTCCCACCAGGCTGAAGTGCAGTGGTGCAATCTCAGCTCACTGCAACCTCTACACCTTCCGGGTTCAAGCAATTCTCCTGACTTAGCCTCCTGAGTAGCTGGGACTACAGGCACGTGCCACCACACCCAGCTGACTTTTGTATTTGTACTAGAGATGGGGTTACTCCATGTTGGCCAGGCTGGTCTTGAACTCCTGATTTCAGGTGATCCACCTGCCTCAGCCTCCCAAAGTGCTGGGATAACAGGTATAAGCCACCGCACCTGGCCAGAACATCTCAATTTTCAATGATATTTCAGTGTTTATTATTAGCCATGATGTATAAAAAAATTATTCTCTCTGCTTAACTTCTGTATGCTGGAAATGTTCTAAATTAAATTTCTAATTGTTGATTTCATGATTTTTTTTAAGATAATAAAGGATCTGGCAACTTCCCACTGGTTTACATGGAAGAATAATTTACTTTTCTCTTTCTCATTTAAAGAAAGAATTTTTTTGTTAAGTTTCCAAGGCTTTGAAAGAAAAAGCCTGGGCTCTGACCATAAATTTTCAGGTGCGATTTTCTCCTGAAATATTTGTAGGGATACTTATCATAGTGAAAAAGTGAATGTGACTCCCCTTGGGGAAATACAGCCCAATTCCCTGGGGCCTTGTACATTACAAGTATTAATATGTTCAAGCAATAAAAAATGATCTCGAAAACCCAGTGAAATTAAAATGGCTGTATTTTATTTTTATGTGTGTGCAGGGAATGCTTTCTGGCCTAGAGAGTTGACACCAATTTCTGTGTGTGTGCTGGTGTGATTTTTATGTGTGTGTGTGTGTATGTATGTTTGTGCAAAAAACAAATACAAAGATATTTTCATTTATAACTGTCTGCTCTTGGTGCCCAAGAGGTGGGTGCTGTGACCTAGAGAAGTCCATTCAGCAGCCATCTCATCTCTCCTGAGTTCTCTCTTTCCTGGCAGTAGCACCAGACCCACTGGCCACCTCAGTTATTTGATCCAGTTAAATACGTTGTTGTCCTTTTCCATGACCTTCTCATAAAACTTGACCTTCATTAAATCATGATTATTACCTACTCAGCCTATCTTCATGGTTGTGTCTATCAAATCTTTTATTCTGCTTTTGCCAAATCATAACAACCACTGGGAAATAAATTTTTTTTATAATTGTCTTTAGCAAGAATAAGAAAATGAGATTCCATTACAATTTTAGGACCTCCTTGCCACTACCTTTGCATAGTATTCCCAAGGGGGAGCCTGAAAGACACAGGATGAGGTTTTCTGTATTCAGAGTTTATATAAATAACCATGGGGTTCAAAAATGTCTCCAAATATACTCTTCCAATTAAGCCACATCTTATGACAAGCTCATCTTTTGAAATTATCATCTTCCTATGAATAATTTAATCAAGTAATCAGATTGCCTAAAACCTAATTAAATTCTACCATGTTTGGTAGGAGCCAGAGACAGTTCTGGTGCCTTGGAAAATTCCTAGAACAGACTCCCCGCACAGACTTTCCCAAAGAGGCTCCAAGGCTGAGTCATAGATGAGCTGCCCCTCCTTCTCTAAACTGAGTCACACCAGATTGGATGGGAAGGGACTACAGAGGACACACAGTGAAACAGGTCCCCACCACTCAATTTCTAGAGATGAAGGAGCACAGCCGCCCCTGGGTTGCATTTTGCCTCTTGTCTCTTCTTTCTTGTGACACCCAGGCACTCAGGACTTGAGAAATTGAATTGATGTAATCACTCATGCATTCATATTTCCAACCATCTAACAAGCATTAATTGTCACGCTATAGTAGACTCCCAGTTTGTTGCTTGGTGGCCAGGAGTGGTGAGGTCTTAGAAGTTCAGCATCTGTCTTAGAATTGTCTTATACTTGTTTGAGGAAAAGGATCACCACCTTGCCCTGTTTTCCTGTGTTATGTTCACTTAGGTATTTGTCTTTCCAAGAGATACTTTGAGTTTTCATTTTTAACTGCTTTTCTTTATTTTAGGGGCATTTTATATTGTCTTGATTAATAAGATTTTATATAATATTAACAGTAATACTGTTGCAGTTTTATTTTGCCATCCTCATCTCTAAGCTCCAATCTTTTATAATTGGAAATGTGTTGATAATCCAACTAACAAGTGATTAATAGAGACAGTGGAGAAATAGCAAAGTGTTGGTTGTGAGAGAGAGAAAGGAGGTCTCCTTGGTTCCCTGATTTCTGATCCAGGTATCTAAGAGGACGGTGATCGTGATGAATTTACTGTGAATATGTTGCATTTAAGGAACCGTCCATAAGAAGATGTTAGGCAGTTTGTGACCAACTGGGATTCTAGCAAGACCCCTGGACTGTAGATGTGGATTTCTGCCTTGCCAAGATTCTTCTTCTCCCTATCTTCTCTTCTAAAATATCCCTCCCAAACTGCTGCCACAGATGGTTGTTTCATAGATTTTAGGGGGAATATATAGGCCTGGTTATAATACATCTTAAACATTACACAGTAAACAAAATAATAAGATAAAATTTAAAAATAATAATAGTATTGAATTATAGCAAAAATAATAAATAAATGCCAGAAGTCTATATGGGTATAAGTACATGATTAAATGCATAAAGAAAAGAAAAATGACAAATCCTTTTTACAGAAGAATTCCAAATATTAAATGTAAAAGGAAGGAGTGAAAAAGAAAATTACTATTAGAATGGCACCATAATAATTGCAGCAGATCCACAGATGAATAATAAAATTTGTAGGTAAAGCCTTAAGGAGAAACAGGAAAATAGCAAAGCCTCAGAATACTTTCCCCCAAATATTTAGTGGCTTTAAGATATGTCTCCAAGTTCTAAGGTCAGGCATAGTTGCTCACGCCTTTAATCCCAGCACTCTGGTTGGCCAAAGCGAGTGGATCACGTCAGGAGATCAAGACCATCCCAATTAACACGGTGAAACCCTGTATCTACTAAAAATACAAAAAATTAGCCAGACTTGATGGCACACACCTATAGTCCCAGCTACTCAGGAGGGTGAGGCAGGAGATTCACTTGAACTTGGGAGATGGAGGTTGTAGTGAGCCAAGATCACACCGCTGCATTCCAGCCTGGGCAACAGAGCAAGACACCATTTCAAAAAAAAAAAAGAAGAAGAAGATATGTACCCCAAGTTCTTCAGTGTTCTTCCTTGTGGGAGGTAGAATTTCATTCCACTCCCACTGAGTGTAGACTGGACTTAGTGACTCACTTCGAAAACAGAAGACACAGAAAAAGATGAAAATGGTAACTTTGCATTGGAGAAACCTGGAAAACATCATCAAATGACCAAGGTTAACCTTACAAGGAATAACTCATGTTGATATGAGGTATCCCATTATATGATTCAATGAGAAGAGCAATTTGGTTTTATCTGATATTTGCTCATGGTTAGACTGGGGTTATATATTTTTTGGAAGAATATCAGATAAAACCAAATTGAATGACATGCTACAAAACATCTGATCCATACTCTACAAGACTGTCAAGGGCAAGCAAATGCATAGAGTGGATTGAGCATACATGACAGTGAAATGCAAATTGGTGTCCTGGACTGAATCCTGGAACAGAAAAGGCATCTTAGTACAAAGACTTATGAATACTCTCTGTAGTTTTGTTAAAGGTATTCTACCAATGTTAATTCTTTAATTTTGATAAATCTACCATGGTTATACAAATTGTTAGCATTAAGGGACTGGAAATGAAGAGCAAACAAGGCCTCTCTCTATTATCTTTGCAACTCTCCTGTAAATCTAAAATTATTTCAACTACAAAGATTTTAAAATGTTATAGAGTAAACATTACTCCTGTTGATTATTGCAAGTTCAATAGACAGGCAATTTAAGATCCTGTAGCATCCATCAAATTAACATATGAAATGAGAGTTAAAGCCTTGACTGTCCCTACAAAAATTAAACCTTACAAAAGTCATTCAAAATCATTTACTCTTTGCTGCTTTTGGAGGAACTGTGATTTAAAAATAGACAAGGGAAGGTGAAGTAGGTCATGTAGCAGAGATGGTTGCTTTTGGCACTGCAGATTTCGTTAGGATGAAACAGTTGCAGACACCAACCACCAGGACGTTAGAATAGCCCTGCTGACACCTATGAGGGTGAGATGGTAGCTGAGACTCTGGTAAGAAAAGAGATATCTTGTTGACTCTCTTGAGCTCTGAGCTGACCCCACCCTTCACAGCACTGTGGCTACTTAATCTCATCAGCCTGGAGGAGGCAGCACGGCCCGCCGCCATGGGGCAGAGTATGGAGAGAAGGTCAGAGCGAAAAGATCACAGCTTTCGAACTAAACTGCAGGACAACTATAGGCAAGAAATGAGTGTAACAATGGGACTGTGAACAATGATATAAAACAGAGATGGCTACATTGGACTTGTGACATCAGAAACACCCAAATCACCTTCTCTCTCAGAGACACAGATACAAACAAGATCAATCCTCACATCTATAGGTATGAGAAATCCAATGCATAGGAAACACACGTAAATTAAGGGTTTGTCATGATTCATGTTATTCTGAAATTCTATGACTATGTACCCTTTTGTTTTATTCTTGTCGTGGGTCCATTTTGTCTTTAATGAAAGGATTTCCATTCAGCACTCTATCCCAGTTTCCGCTATTCAGAGACACTTTAGGTTAATAATAAATTTTCTATGAAAGAAGGTTCATCAACATCTCAGAAAAATGTTCATTATATCTCAAATATCTGTCAGAGCACCCACAAAAGATGTTCTGAATTAAATTCTTATTCCTAATTCTCGGTGGTCCTGTAGCTAACATAAAATATTTTCCTATTCAGAGGAGCAGAGTGGCTGTTTCCTTTCCTTTCCCTTTCTTCATTTCCCCCTTCTGTTCTTATCTTTTATTTCCTTCCTTCATTTCCTTCCTTCCTTCATCTCCTTCCTTCCTTCCTTCCTTCCTTCCTTCCTTCTTCCTTCTTCACCTGTGAGAAGCTTTACTGTTGTTATTGTGATTATTATATACTGGGAAAAACAAGTGTTGCAAATGGAAAGAAATTCTGGTTTAAACAATTGCTGATTGATGCTCAATGACTTATGCAGCCTTTGCTGTGTGGACTACATAGGACTTTGAGTAATACACTCTTGATTGTTCAGCTAGAAGTTGAAGATACAATTATGAAATTGAATCATTTTGAGCTCTCCTTCTTGTTGGTCTATTTTTATCTTAACATGTTATGGAAGAAATAGTTGGAGTGCATCAAAATGAATAAGCAGGAGAACATTACAAGTTAAAAACTAGAAGACATTCGGAGTAATTATCCCTAGTATGAGAATCAAGACGATCTTATAAATAAAGGTTTCTATGATGTCTAATGCTCTTTTCTGACAGAAGGTGGAGTTAATTTATATACCTGCTTCTTTGCTCCAATATATTCTCAGTAATTCCTATCAACTGACACTAAAGGAGCTTATTAGTTGTTTCATTAGTCACCATTTCCCAGGGTAGAAAAGTGATTAAGACATATGAAATACAGTCATTGATTATGAGGAGGAAAGCTGGATTTGAAATAAAGCCTGGAATTGAAGGACCAGATAAACTGCCTAAATAGGAGAAAACAGGTCAGACAGAGCTGAACAGGTAAGCCCTAGGAATGTAGACAACTAAAGGCAGAGAGTTTCCACTAAAGAGCAGCATCAGCCCCACTCCACCTAGTTTACAGACACTGGCAGCCCTTTCCCACCCGAGCCTCCTGCCTGGATCAGGGCTGCTGCTGCCGTTCTCCTTCTTTGTCAGTTATCTACTGCTCTGTTCCTCTCTCTGGCAGCAGGCATTCAATGTGGACACCTGGAGAGATCCCAAGAGAGTCAGGAGAACAAGTATTGTTGTCTCTTCCATTTTGAATGCCACAGAATTACTGGTAGAAGACAAAGCAGCTCTCAGGAGCACTGCACTTTTCTGTTACATGATTGCTGCCTCTAGGCACCTTCTGAGGTGCTCAAGTTGGCCCCCAATTCTCTGGCATAGACAGATGAAAAGTTGATGAGAACCGACAGGTGAAAATTAAACTGCAGAGCAGGTCATTTCTCTGTCCCGCCACCCTCCTCTTTAAAACTTGGTTGCAATGTTCCATCAGTAGGTGGAAGCCTAGACTTGCCAGCCGAGTCCCAGGGCCCTCACGTTCTGTTCCTACGCATACACTCTATTGTTTTCCTACCCGACATTCACTGCAGTTTCCAGTCTCCATGTCTTTGCCCGTCCTGTGTTTTCTGCCTTCTTCATCTTTCTCAGAATTCTAATCATCTGAAATATTGGAAGTCAACTATTAGCCTCTTAAGCAAAGGCTCTCTTGCACTACTCTCCACAACATAAATAAATGAATGCATTCCTGCTGTCCATTCTCTTTGTCATGATGCCCTGCTGTATGTAATTACAGGCATATCATCCATTCTGACTTCTAATATTATAAATTCTTTATTCATTACATACTAAGCTCTTTAAAAATAAAAGACCATGTGTGACTCATCAGTGTAACCTTTTTAGTATTTATCACACTTCTTGGCACATAAGCATCTCCTAATATTCATCATGAAAGTCACCGCAATGACACTGATAATATTTTACCTTCAAAATGTGTTTCCTCCTATCTGGAATCAAGGAACATATTTTTTCTTGTCCATTGTGTGGAGGAAACAAGAACTGCAAATATGTGCCAGACATAGCAGAATTCTCTGGATGAAGAAGGGGCCAGGTGTAATGCCTGCCCTTAAAATGTTCACAGTCTAAGAGCTGGGGCAGACACGCAGCGTGGCCAACACACTGCCCGGGTGTCAAGGGAGAGATTTGTTCTCAGTGTTTTGGAAACACAATGGAAGAGCTGATTGGTTTTACTGGAGGAAAAGAGGCAAGAGGACCAAATATTTTAGGGAAGAAATTGTGCATACAGATCTGGCCCAATTGAGAAATGAGAAAAGGGAAATCCAGGCAAGAGAAGAGGCCACGCATGGCATGGAGTTGAACTGCGAAGATGATCACAGACTGAGATTACAAAGAGAGATTCCCGTAATAATACAAAGTGGCTATAGCACTGATGTCTCCAAACACTGATAGCCACACACATTGACAAACAAAATGACTTGGCATAAGACCTTAAAGGAAGGATATCTCACCTTACATTTGGGTGGACAGGGGTATTTTGGTGGAGGGGGTGGACTTTGAGCAGAGCAAAATCTTCAATGACTAATATAATTTAAACCAGATAAGGAAACACAGGAGAGCCTTATAGAAGGGGACTTTGGTTTGACCAAAAACATGGATATAACAGTATATTTAAACATTGAAGAAATAAATTTGGCTAGAACAGAAGATATGGCAAGTGACATTAGGAGATAAGCTTGATAAGCTATTGAGAGTCTGAAAATTATCCCAAGATCTTGGATTGTATTCTGTTAAAAAAAAAATTGAAGATTTCTGAGGAAGGAAATTGTGTGTTGACATGCTAGATGAACAGATACACAAACTATGGTAGAAACATAGGACAGAGTTATTGTTCAGCCTTTAAAAGAAAGGAAGTTCTGACACACAATACAGCATGGATGAACCTTGAGGACATCAGGAGAAGTGAAACAAACCAGTCACCAACGGGCAAATACCATATGATTCCACTTATATAAGGCACCCGGAGTAGTCACCCTCATAGAAATAGAAGTGGAGTGCTGGTTGCCAGTGGCTGGGGAGGGGGCTATGAGGAGTTGCCGCTTCAGGAGCACAGAGTTTCTGTTTTACAAGATGAAAGGAGTTAGGAAGATGGGGGCAGTAATGGTTGCGTAGTATTATGGACATAATACCACTGAATTGTGCACTTAATATGGTTAAGACAATAAACTGTATATGGAGTTTACCACAGTTTAAGATAAAAAATAGTAAAGTAACTTACTTTAAGTGAGAACTTGCAGTGGGTAAGTCCTCAGCATCATGTTATTAGCAAGGGTGATGTGATGCCCTGAAGATGGAGGACTGTGGCAGGATCCCATCTTCAGCTCTCTGGGCATCAGTTTTCTTATGACCTGCCCCACAGTGTTGTGAGTTTAATTTTTTAAAAACAGACTTAGGCCGGGCATGGTGGCTCACACCTGTAATCCCAAAACTTTGGGAGGCCAAGGCAGGTGGATGACCTGAGGTCAGGAGTGTGAGATCAACCTGGCCAACATGGTGAAATACCGTCTCTACTAAAAATACAAAAATTAGCTGGGCGTGGAGGTCCACGCCTGTAATCCCAGCTACTGGGGAGGCTGAGGTAGAAGAATGTCTTGATTATATGCTGGATTACGTTTATTGATTTGCGAATGTTGAACCAGCCTTGCATCCCAGGGATGAAGCCCACTTGATCATGGTGGATAAGCTTTTTGATGTGCTGCTGAATCCGGTTTGCCAGTATTTTATTGAGAATTTTTGCATCGATGTTCATCAGGGATATTGGTCTAAAATTCTCTTTTTTTGTTGTGTCTCTGCAAGGCTTTGGTATCAGGATGATGTTGGCCTCATAAAAACCAAAGACAAGAACCACATGATTATCTCAATAGATGCAGAAAAGGCTTTTGACAAAATTCAACAGCCCTTTATGCTAAAAACGCTCAATAAATTCGGTATTGATGGAACGTACCTCAAAATAATAAGAGCTATTTATGACAAACCCACAGCTAATATCATACTGAATGGGCAAAAACTGGAAAAATTCCCTTTGAAAACTGGCACAAGACAGGGATGCCCTCTCTCACCACTCCTATTCAACATCGTGTTGGAAGTTCTGGCTAGGGCAATCAGGCAAGAGAAAGAAATCAAGGGTATCCAGTTAGGAAAAGAAGAAGTCAAATTGTCCCTGTTTGCAGATGACATGATTGTATATTTAGAAAACCCCATTGTCTCAGCCCAAAATCTCCTTAAGCTGATAAGCAACTTCAGCAAAGTCTCAGGATACAAAATTAATGTGCAAAAATCACAAGCATTCTTATACACCAGTAACAGACAAGCAGAGAGCCAAATCAGGAATGAACTTCCATTCACAATTGCTTCAAAGAGAATAAAATACCTAGGAATCCAGCTTACAAGGGATGTAAAGGACCTCTTCAAGGAGAACTACAAACCACTGCTCAGTGAAATCAAAGAGGACACTAACAAATGGAAGAACATACCATGCTCATGGATAGGAAGAATCAATATCGTGAAAATGGCCATACTGCCCAAGGTGATTTATAGATTCAATGCCATCCCCATCAAGCTACCAATGAGTTTCTTCACAGAATTGGAAAAAACGGCTTTAAAGTTCATATGGAACCAAAAAAGAGCCCGCATTGCCAAGACAATCCTAAGTCAAAAGGACAAAGCTGGAGGCGTCACGCTACCTGACTTCAAACTATACTACAAGGCTACAGTAACCAAAACAGCATGGTACTGGTACCACAACAGAGATATAGACCAATGGAACAGAACAGAGTCCTCAGAAATAATACCACACATCTACAGCCATCTGATCTTTGACAAACCTGACAAAAACAAGAAATGGGGAAAGGATTCCCTATTTAATAAATGGTGCTGGGAAAATTGGCTAGCCATAAGTAGAAAGCTGAAACTGGATCCTTTCCTTACCCCTTATACGAAAATTAATTCAAGATGGATCAGAGACTTAAATGTTAGACCTAATACCATAAAAACCCTAGAAGAAAATCTAGGTAGTACCATTCAGGACATAGGCATGGGCAAGGACTTCATGTCTAAAACACCAAAAGCAACGGCAGCAAAAGCAAAAATTGACACATGGGATCTAATTAAACTAAAGAGCTTCTGCACAGCAAAAGAAACTACCATCAGAGTGAACAGGCAACCTACAGAATGGGAGAAAATTTTTGCAACCTACTCATCTGACAAAGGGCTAATATCCAGAATCTACAAAGAACTCAAACAAATATACAAGAAAAAAACAAACAACCCCATCAAAAAGTGGGGAAAGGATATGAACAGACATTTCTCAAAAGAAGACATCCATACAGCCAACAGACACATGAAAAAATGCTCATCATCACTCGCCATCAGAGAAATGCAAATCAAAACCACAATGAGATACCATCTCACACCAGTTAGAATGGCAATCATTAAGAAGTCAGGAAACAACAGGTGTTGGAGAGGATGTGGAGAAATAGGAACACTTTTACACTGTTGGTGGGATTGTAAACTAGTTCAACCATTATGGAAAACAGTATGGCGATTCCTCAAGGATCTAGAACTAGATGTACCATATCACCCAGCCATCCCACTACTGGGTATATACCCAAAGGATTATAATTACTCTACTACAAAGACACATGCACACGTATGTTTATTGCGACACTATTCACAATAGCAAAGACTTGGAATCAACCCAAATGTCCATCTGTGACAGACTGGATTAAGAAAATGTGGCACATATACACCATGGAATACTATGCAGCCATAAAAAAGAATGAGTTTGCGTCCTTTGTAGGGACATGGATGCAGCTGGAATCCATCATTCTTAGCAAACTATCACAAGAAGAGAAAACCAAACACCGCATGTTCTCACTCATAGGTGGGAACTGAACAATGAGAACACTTGGACTCGGGAAGGGGAACATCACACACTGGGGCCTATCATGGGGAGGGGGGAGGAGGGAGGGATTGCATTGGGGAGTTATACATGATATAAACGTCATGCACATGTACCCCAGAACTTAAAGTATAATAAAAAAAAAAAAAAGAGAGAAAAAAAAAAAAAAAAAAAAGAAGAATGTCTTGAATCCGGGGGTCGGAGGTTGCAGTGAGCTGAGATTGCACCATTGCACTGTAGTCTGGGCAACAGAGCTAGTCATGGTCAAACAAAAAAAAACAAAAACAAAACAGAGAAGAAGACATGTTAAATAAGATTAATCCTGAAGCAGTAGGCTTCATTTCCATGTTAAATTCATTTCCATGCTAAATTATAAAAACATTTTGCGGCTGGGCACCGTGGCTCATGCCTGTAATCCCAGCACTTTGGGAGGCCGAGGCGGGTGGATCACAAGGTCAAGAGTTCGAGACCAGCCTGGCCAACATGATGAAACCCTGTCTCTACTAAAAATACAAAAGTTAGCTGGGCGTGGAGGTGCACGTCTGTGATCCCAGCTACTCGGGAGGCTGACGTAGAGGCAGGAGAATCGCTTAAACCTGGGAGGCTAAGGTTGCAGTGAGGCGAGATCGCAGCATTGCACTCCATCCTGGGCGACAGGGCGAAACTCCGTCCCAAAACAAAACAAAACAAAATTTTGACAATGGCTTTGTGACAAGTCCTGTGCTTGCGTGCCACAGAGAGTGCACTGAGGAGTAGCAGGGCCTGGCAGGACCAGCAGCATAAGGTGAGGAACGTGGCTGGCAGTAACGGAGGATGGGTAAATATTGTGGACGTGCATGTGCCACAGTTCCCCATGCTGTGCCTGCTTGGCTGATAGCAGGGAAACTCTGAAGGCATGGACAACATGTCCCTTGATTGTTTTGTGGGATGACCACAACCCTAAGTAAGTCATTCCTGTCCCACACACAATTGTCAGGAAACTGTAGGGTATGCCAGCATGTGAGGTGAACACACAACGTAAAGAGCATCTCTTTTTTGGCCAGCCTGGCTGTTTCTTGCCCATGTTCCCCTGAAGAGCACTGTCCCCCGCAATGCAGCTGCCTCACCACAGTGCCTGCTGAAGCCCTTACTGAGTACACTGGCATGGGGTACTGGTATGGTGCTCTTCTCAAAATGACTATAGTGTGCCAAGCTACTAATGTCCACAGAACATCGATGCAGCAAAACTCTCGACGATTTGCTGGAGAAGTGGAGGAGAGTCCATTCTCTGACCTTAATGTCAATTGTATTCCACTGGCCTTCACACAATGTGTTCTTGTAAAATAACATCTCACAGTGATTTTTGTGAAAAGTGACCTGAAATTTCTCTCAAAGCCTCTTTCCCTCAAACCCAGGTAAATGTTCACAAGGGTCTTGGCAGGAGGTCCATCTGCTGAGACAATGCTGGCCTGAGAGCAGCTTTTCTCTTTGATTTTATAGGTCAAATGCACTTGCCTGACTTTTACTTCCCTTCAGAAGAGTTCTTCAAAAATAAGTCTTTGTGCACTCAGACCCTTGGCGAGCTTGTGCCTCCTCCAGAAGCGCTCAGACATTTATTCATCCCAGGATGACCCTGGTTGAAATTCAGATTGGGACGATCTCTACCCCTGGTTGAGAGAATAAACACATAGGGCAGAACCTAGAGCTGGAGATCGCATGAGGAATGACCCATATTTGCTAATGTAAGAAAACACCCAGTATGTAACCATTGCTATCCACACTTCTACTGACAGCATAAGCACAATTGACCTCAACTGCAATATTGTACTTTTAAATATTCATTTAATTTTAATATCTAAGAAACAAGTTAAAATCAAAAGAAAATGGTATGCAATATTGCAGTTGTAATTAAATAATCATCAAGACCCTCTCATTAGACCGTTCATCTTGAATAAGCCGTAAGTGAGTAGCTAGCTAATGTCGCTTACCCCTGCATATCTGAGGGTAGAAGGATTGATTGATCTTTTGGTCACCAAAATGCAAACTAATCTCCAGAAATAATTTAATAAAGGCAACGTTAATAACATTCAAGTTGGTCTCACTGCAGATTCGTATTTTTAAATGTCTCAGGTGCTGTTACACACTTAACCAGCAATCGTCCTGACAGACTGTCATCCATAATGTAAGGACCACTCTGTGGGACAGTGGCTCTGGCACTGCCTTGCTCACAGCCCTGAGGCACTGCAGAGTGCTTCCAGGGCTGCCTGGAGAAAGGAGAGGCTGAGCTCACAAGGCAGGATGCTTTCACCTGCACTATGAATCATTCTCCTTCTAATTTTTCATATATTTAATTTCTGCAAAAGATTTTATACAAAAAATTGCTGTTTGAACAAAAGTAATGCTATGTTTGTATCTAATAAATGAAGAAAAAACTAGTAAATCAGACATTTGGACACTGTGTCATAGAATAAAAGGTCTTTTGTCAGAAAAGGAAGGAAGGAAGGAAGGAAGGAAGAAGAGAAAAAAAGAAAAGAAAAAAAGGAAAAGAAAAAAAGAAAAAAGAAAAGAAAAGAAAAGAAAATAAAAGAAACCAGCAGCCCAAGAGCACTCCGCTGTAGAGTTAACCTGGAGGACTGCAATCCGTGCACTAGCGAACGTGGCCATTTGTTCACTCCAGCACTAGGAATAAAACCTGTGTTTTTTTCTGATTAATCCATGGGCCATAGGTTTTATGTCATGAGGCATCCATTTAGTTCATTATTAATGACTGTACTTCATTATTTAAAAAAAACTTTTTTGATTAGAATTCTTTTTTTTTTTTTTTTTTGCTTTACCAACTACGCTCCCCTATATGTTATATGGACAAAAACATCCTCCTACAGAACAAAAGCATCCGTTTTACATCATTTACATCATTCTGTCTAGTATTTTTTTCTTTATTTTTTAGTGGAAAATAAATTAATTCTTATACGTATTTGATTTACTGGGGTTTATATTAACAGAAAAGGTCACACTGGCTATAAAATGTTGCCATATATTACACTTATAGACCAGTTTGTGGCAGAGATCTTTGTTCCTCTTGTTATTTAATTGGACCCATTAGGTTCACCATTTTCACACAAGACCAAATACTCAAGGGCCTGCCCAGGTGCTGTGGCTCACGCCTGTAATCCCAGCATTTTGGGGACTGAGGTGGGCAGATCACCTAAGGTCAGGAGTTTGAGACCAGCCTGGCAAACACGGTGAAATCCCATCTCTACTAAAAATACAAAAATTAGCTGGGTGTGGTGGTGTATGCCTGTAATCCCAGCTACTCAGGAGGCTGAGACAGGAGAATTAGTTGAACCTGGGAGGGTGGAGGTTGTAGTGAGCCAAGATTGCACCACTGCACTCCAGCCTGGGCAACAGAGCAAGACTCTGTCTCAAAAATAATAATTATTATTATCACCATTGTCAGGCCTCTGAACCCAAGCCTGTACACATACATCCAGATGGCCTGAAGCAACAGAAGAATCACAAAAGAAGTGAAAAATGGCCGGTTCCTGCCTTAACTGATTACATTATCTTGTGAAATTCCTTCTGGACAATGAGTCTCAGAAGATCCCCACTGAGCATCTTGTGACCCCCGCCCCAGCCCGCCAGAGAACGATCCCTTTGACTGTAATTTTCCACTACCTACACAAATCCTGTAAAACTGCCCTACCCTTATCTCCCTTCGCTGACTCTCTTTTTGGACTCAACCCACCTGCACCCAAGTGATTAAAAAGCTTTATTGCTCACACAAAGCCTGTTTGTGGTCTCTTCACATAGATGCTTATGACATTTGGTGCTGTGACTCAGTCGGGGGACTTCCCTTGTGAGATCAATCCCCTGTTCTCCTGCTCTTTGCTCCATGAGAAAGATCCACCTATGACCTTGGGTCCTCAGACCAACCAGCCTAAGGAACATCTCACCAATTTTAAATCAGGTAAGCACTCTCTTTTTACTCTCTTCTCCAACCTCTCTCACTATCCCTCAACCTCTTTCTCCAGTCAATTTCACTTCCACCCTTCAATTTCTCCCTTCCCTTAATTTTAGTTCCTTTCTTTTTCTGGTAGAGACAGAGGAGATGTGTTTTATCCATGAACCCAAAACTTCAGTGCCTGCCACAGACTCAGGAAGACAGTCTTCCATTGGTGTTTAATCACAGCGGGGACACCTGCCTGATTATTCACTCACATTTCAGAAGTATCTGATCACCGTGGGGACTCCTGCCTTGATCCTTCACCTTAATGGCAAGCACCACTTCCCCTGGGGGGCAAGTACCACCCCCCACTGAGTGTCTCTACCTTCTCTTTCCTTTGGGCTTGCCTCCTTCACTATGGACAACCTTCCACCCTTCATTCCTCCTTCTTCTCCCTTAGCCTATGTTCTCAAGAACTTAAAACCTCTTCAACTCACACCTGACCTAAAACCTAAATGCCTTATTTTGTTCTGCAACACTGCTTGACCCTGATATAAACTCGACAGTGATTCCAAATAGCCAGAAAATGGCACTTTCGATTTCTCCATCCTACAAGATCTAGATAATTCTCATCGTAAAATGGGCAAACGGTCTGAGGTGCCTGACATCCAGGCATTGTTTTATACATCGGTCCCTCCCTAGTCTTTGCTCCCAGTGCAACTTGTCCCAAATATTTCTTCTTTCTCTCTTGTCTGTTCCTTCATTCTCCACCCTAAGCTCTCAGTCCTTTGAATCCTCCTTTTCTACAGCTCCTCACCAGGTCGAGCCAGGTCCCAATTCTTCCTCAGCCTCCACTCCCCCACCCTATAATCCTTTTATCACCTCCCCTCCTCACATCCAGTCTGGCTTACAGTTTCATTCAGTGACTAGCCCTCCCCTACCTGCCCAACAATTTCCTTTCAAAGAGGTGGCTGGAGATGAAGGCATAGTCAAAGTTAATGCTCCTTTTTGTTTATCCAACTTCTCCCAAATCAGTTAGCATTTAGGCTCTTTTTCATGAAATATAAAAACCCAGCCCAGTTCATAGCCTGTTTGGCAACAACCCTTAGACACTTTACTGCCCTAGACCCAGAAGGGCCAGAATGCCATCTTATTCTCAATATACATTTTATTACCCAATCTGCTCCTAACATTACAAAAAGCTCCAAAAATTAGATTCCAGCCCTCAAACCCCACAACAGGACTTAATTAATCTTGCCTTCAAGGTGTACAATAGAGAAGAGTTGCAATTACTTGCCTCAGCTGTAAGATAAACCCCAGACACATCTCTAGCACACAAGAACTTCAAAACACCCGAACCGCAGCGGCCAGGCATTCCTTCAGGACCTCCTCCCCAGGATCTTTCTTCAAGTGCTGGAAATCTGGCCACTGTGCCAAGGAATGCCCACAGCCTGGGATTCCTCCTAAGCTGTGCCCCATCTGTGTGGGACCCCACTGGAAATTGAACTGTCCAACTCAGCCGGCAGCCACTCCCAGAGCCTCTGGAACTGTGGCCCAAGGCTCTCTGACTGAGTCCTTCCCAGATCTTCTCAGATTAGCAAATGAAGACTGATGCTGCCTGATCACCTCAAAAGCCTCCTGGACCATCACAGATGCTTTGAGTAACTCTTACAGTGGAGCGTAAGTCTGTCTCCTTCTTAATTGATACAGAGGCTATCCACTCCATATTACCTTCTTTTCAAGGGCCTGTTTCCCTTGCCTCCATAACTGTTGTGGGTATTGATGGCCAGGCTTCTAAACCTCTTAAAACTCCCCAACTCTGGTGCCAACTTGGAAAACATTCTTTTATGCACTCCTTTTTAGTTATCCCCACCTGCCCAGCTCCCTTATTAGGTTGAGACATTTTAACTAAACTATCTGCTTCCCTAACTATTCCTTGGCTACAGCCACACCTCATTGCTGCCCTTTTCCCCAATTCAAAGCCTCCTTTGCATCCTCCCCATGTGCCTCTCTATCTTAATCCACAAGTATAAGATACCTCTACTCCTACGTTGGCAACCAGTCGTGCACCCCTTATCATCCCATTAAAACCTAATCACCCTTACCCCACTCAATGCCAATATCCCATCCCACAGCAGGCTTTAAAAAGATTGAAGCCTGTTATCACTCGCCTGCCACAATATAGGCTTCTAAAGCCTATAAACGCTCCTTACAATTCTCCCATTTTACCTGTCCAAAAACCAGACAAGTCTTACAGGTTAGTTCAGGGTCTGCGCCTTATCAACCAAATTGTCTTTCCTATCCACTCCATAGTGCCAAACTCATATACTCTCCTATCCTCAATATGTCCCTCCACAACCCATTATTCTGTTCTGGATCTCAAAGATGCTTTCTTTGCTATTCCTTTGCACCCTTCATCCCAGTCTCTCTTCGCTTTCACTTGGAGTGACTCTGACATCCATCAGTCTCAGCAACTTACCTAGGCTGTACTGCCACAAGGCTTCATGGACAACCCCCATGAAAAGTCAAGCCCTTTCTCCTGATTTACTTTCTTTCCATCCATCTGCTTCTCACCTTATTGAATATTTTGATGACCTTCTACTTTATAGCCCCTTCTACAAATCTTTCCAACAAGATATCCTCCTGCTCCTTCAACATTTATTCTCCAAAGGATATCAGGTACCCTCCCCCACAACCAAGCTCAAATTTCTTCCCCATCCATTACCTAACTCGGCATAATCCTTCACGAAAACACGCGTGTTCTCCCTGCCAATCATGTCTGTCTGATCTCTCAAACCCCAACCCCTTCTACAAAGCAACAACTCCTTTCCTTCCTGGGCATGGTTGGATACTTTTGCCTTTAGATACCTGGTTTTATCATCCTGACTAAAGCATTATATAAACTCACAAAAGGAAACCTAGTTGACCCATAGATCCTAAATCCTTTCTCCACTCCTCTTTACATTCATTTAAAACAGCTCTAAAAGCTGCTCCTACACTAGCTTTCCCTAACTCATCCCAACCCTTTTTCATTACACACAGCTGAAGTGCAGGGCTGTGTGGTCAGAATTTTTACACAAGAGCTGGGACCGCACCCTGTAACCTTTCTGTCCAACCAACTTGACCTTACTGTTTTAGGCTGGCCCCCACATTATTCCTGATACCACACCTGACCCCCATGACTATCTCTCTGATCCACCTGGCCTTCACTCCACTTGCTCATGTTTCCTTCTTTCCTGTTGCTCACCCTGATCACACTTGGTTTGTTGATGGCAGTTCCACCAGGCCTAATTGCCATTCACTAGCAAAGTTAGGCTGTGCTATAGTATCTTCCACATCTATCATTGAGGCTACCACTCTGCCCGACTCCACTACCTCTCAGCAAGCCGAACTCACTGGCTTAACTCGAGCCCTCACTCTTGCAAAAGGACTGCATGTCAATATTTACACTGACTCTAAATATGCCTTGCATATCCTGCACCACCATGCTGTTATATAGGCTGAAAGAGGTTTCCTCACTACGCAAAGATCCTCCACCATTAATGCCTCTTTAATAGAATTATTCTCAAGGCCACTTTACTTCCAAAAAAAAAAGCTGGAGTCATTCACTGCAAAGGCCATCAAAGGGCCCCAGACCCTATTTCTCAAGGCAACAATTATGCTGATAAGACAGCAAAAAAAAAAAAAAAATAGCCAGTATTCCTACTTCCATCCCTCTTGGCCAGTTTTTCTCCTTCTCATCAGTCACTCCTATTTACTCTCCCACTGATGTTTCCACCTATCAGTCCCTCCTCACTCAAGGCAGAGGGTTCTTAGACCAAAAAAATAAAAATATCTTTCCAACCTCACAGGCCCATTCTATTCTGTCTAATTTTCATAACCTCTTTCATGTAGGTTACAAGCCGCTAGCCTGCCTCTTAAAATCTCAAATTTCCTTTCCACTGTGAAAATCTATCCTCAAAAAAATCACTTCTCAGTGTTCCATCTGCTATTCTACTACTCCTCAGGGATTTCTCAGGCTCCCTCCCATCCCTACACATCAAGCTTGGGGATTTGCCCCTGCCCAGGACTGGCAAATTGACTTTACTCACATGTCCTGAGTCAGGAAACTAAAATACCTCTTGGTCTGAGTAGACCCTTTCACTGGATGGGTAGAGGCCTTTCCCACAGGGTCTGAGAAGGCCACTGCAGTCATTTCTTCCCTTCTGTCAGACATAATTCCTTGGTTTGGCCTTCTCACCTCTATATAGTCCAATAATGGGCCAGCCTTTAATAGTCAAATCACCCAAGCAGTTTCTCAGGCTCTTAGTATTCAATAGAACCTTCATACCCCTTACCATCCCCAATCTTCAGGAAAGGTAGAATTGACTAATGGTCGTTTCAAAACACACGTCACCAAACTCAGCCTCCAACTTAAAAAGGACTGGACAGTACTTTTACCTCTTGCCCTTCTCAGAATTAGAGCCTGCCCTCAAGATGCTACAGGTTACAGTCCATTTGAACTATTTTATAGATGCACTTTCTTGCTCGGCCCCAACCTTGTTCCAGACACCTGCCCTCTGGGTGACTATCTTCCAGTCCTCCAGCAGGCTAGACAGGAAATTCACCAGGCTACTAATCTTCTCTTGCCTACTCCAGATTCCCAGCCATATGAAGACACCCTAGCTGGATCCCTAGGAGTCTGGGTGCAAGACACCTCTTTTAATAGTCCTTCTCAACTTTTCACTTTGCATTTCCAGTTTTGCCTTGTACAAGGTCTCTTCTTTCACTGTGGCTCCTCTACCTACCAGTGGCTACCTGCTAACTGGACAGGCACATGCACACTAGTTTTCCTTACTCCCAAAATTCAACTTTCAAATGAGGTCAAACTACTTCCTGTTCCCCTCATGATACCAATACTTTGCTATTATTTTGTTTTGTTTTTCTTATTATTAATATAAAAAGACAGGAATAGGCTTTGACTTACTGCTGAAAAAGGAGGACTCTGCATATTTCTAAATAAAGAATGCTGTTTTTACCTAAATCCATCTGGCCTGGTATATGACAGAATAAAAAAACTCAAGGATAGAGCCCAAAAACTCACCAACCAAGCAAATAATTACACTGAACCACCTTGGACACTCTCTAATTGGATGTCCTAGGTCCTCTAAAATCTTAGTCCTTTAATACCTGTTTTTCTCCTTCTCTTATTCGGACATTGTGGCCTTCCGTTTATTTTCCCAATTCATACAAAACCGCATCCAGGCCATCACCAGTCATTCTATACAACAAATCCTCTTCCTAACACCCCACAATATCACCCCTTACCCCGAAACCTTTCTTCAGTTTAATCTCTCCCACTCTAAGTTCCCATGCCACTCCTAGTCCCACTTGAAGCAGTCCTTGAGAAACATCACTCATTATCTCTCCATACCACCCCCCAAAATTTTCACCACCCAAACACTTCACCACTATTTTGTTTTATTTTTCTTATTAATATAAGACAGGAATGTCAGGCCTCTGAGGGCAAGCCTGTATGTATACATCCAGATGGCATGAAGCAACTGAAGGAATCACAAAAGAAGTGAAAATGGCCAGTTCCTGCCTTAACTGATGACATTTATTTATTTATTTATTATACTTTAAGTTCTAGGGTACATGTGCACAACGTGCAGGTTTGTTATATATGTATACATGTGCCATGTTGGTGTGCTGCACCTGTTAACTCGTCATTTACATTAGGTATTTCTCCTAATGCCATCCCTCCCCTCTTCCCCCCACCCCACAACAAGCCCTGGTGTGTGATGTTCCCCACCCTGTGTACAAGTGTTCTCATTGTTCAATTCCCACCTGTGAGTGAGAACATGCTTTGTTTGGTTTTCTGTCCTTGCGATAGTTTGCTGAGAATGATGGTTTTCAGCTTCATCTATGTCCCTAAAAAGGCCATGAACTCATCCTTTTTTTATGGCTGCATAGTATTCCATGGTGTATAGGTTCCAAATTTTCTTAATCCAGTCTGTCACTGATGGACATTTGGGTTCGTTTTAAGTCTTCGCTATTGTGGATAGTGCCACAATAAACATACATGTGCATGTGTCTTTATAGTAGCATGATTTATAATCCTTTGGATATATACTGCAATAATGGGATTGCTGGGTCAAATTGTATTTCTAGTTCTAGATCCTTGAGGAATCACCACACTATCTTCCACAATGGTTGAACTAGTTTACACTCCCACCAACAGTGTAAAAGTTTTCCTATTTTTCCACATCTTCTCCGCATCTGTTGTTTCCTGACTTTTTTTTTTTTTTTTTGAGAAGTCTGACTCTGTTACCCAGGTTAGAGTGCAGTGGTGCGACCTTGGCTCACTGCAAGCTCTGCCTCCTGGGTTCACACCATTCTCCTGCCTCAGCCTCCTGAGTAGCTGGGACTACAGGTGCCTGCCACCACACCCAGCTAATTTTTGGTATTTTTAGTAGAGACGGGGTTTCACTGTGTTGGTCAGGATGGTCTTGAGCTCCTGACCTTGTGATCCACCCACCTTGGCCTCCCAAAGTGCTGGGATTACAGGCATGAGCCACCGCACCAAGCCTGTTTCCTGAATTTTTAATGATTGCCATTCTAATTGGTGTGAGATGGTATCTCATTGTGGTTTTGATTTGCATTTCTCTGATAGCCAGTGATGATGAGCATTTTTTCATGTGTCTATTGGCTGCATAAGTGTCTCCTTTTGAGAAATGTCTGTTCATATCCTTTGCCCACTTTGTGATGGGGTTGTTTGATTTTTTTCTTGTAAATTTAAGTTCTTTGTAGATTCTGGATATTAGCCCTTTGTCAGATGAGTAGATTGCAAAATTTTTCTCCCATTCTGTAGATTGCCTCTTCACTCTGATTGTTGTTTCTTTTGCTGTGCAGAAGCTCTTTAGTTTAATTAGATCCCATTTGTCCATTTTGGCTTTTGTTGCCATTGCTTTTGGTGTTTTAGTCAAAAAGTCCTTGCCCATGTCTATGTCCTGAATGTTAATGTCTAGGTTTTCTTCTAGGGTTTTTATGCTTTTAGGTCTAACATTTAAATCTTTAATCCATCTTTAATTAATTTTTGTACAAAGTGTAAGGAAAGGATTCACTTTCAGCTTTCTACATATGGCTAGCCAGTTTTCCCAGCACCATTTATTAAATAGGGAATCCTTTCTCCATTTCTTGTTTTTGTCAGTTTTGTCAAAGATCAGATGTTGAGGATGTGTGGTATTATTCCTGAGGGCTCTGTTCTGTCCCATTGGTTTATATATCTGTTTTGGTACCAGTACCATGCTGTTTTGGTTACTGTAGCCTTGTAGTATAGTTTGAAGTCAGGTAGTGTGATGCCTCCAGCTTTGTTCTTTTGGCTTAAGATTATCTTGGCAATGTAGGCTCTTTTTTGGTTCCACATGAACTTTAAAGTAGTTTTTTCCAATTCTGTGAAGAAAGTCATCAGTAGCTTAATGGGGATGGCATTGAATCTATAAATTACCTTGGGCTATATGGCCATTTTGATGATAGTGATTCTTCCTATCCATGAGCATGGAATGTTCTTCCATTTGTTTGTGTTCTCTTTTATTTCGTTGAGCAGTGGTTTGTAGTTCTCCTTGAAGAGGTCCTTGACATCCCTTGTAAGTTGGATTCCTAGGTATTTTATTCTCTTTGAAACAATTGTGAATGGGAGTTCACTCATGATTTGGCTCTCTGTCTGTTTTTGGTGTATAGGAATGCATGTGATTTTTGCACATTGATTTTGTATCCTGAGACTTTGCTGAACTTGCTTATCAGTTTTAGGAGATTTGAGTCTAAGATGATGGGGTTTTCTAAATATTTAATCATGTCATTTGCAAACAGGGACAATTTGTCTCCCTCTTTTCCTAATTTCTTTCTTTCTCTTGCCTGATTGCCCTGGCCAGAACTTCCAACACTCTGTTGAACAGAAGTGGGAAGAGATGGCATCCCTATCTTATGCCAGTTTTCAAAGGGAATGCTTTCAGTTTTTGCCCATTCAGTATGATATTCAATGTATTATTATTTTGAGATATGACCCATCAATATCCAGCTTACTGAGAGTTTTAACAGGAAGCGCTGTTGAATTTTGTCGAAGGACTTTTCTGTGACTATTGAGATAATCATGTGGTTTTTGTTTTTGGTTCTGTTTATATGGTGGATTACATTTATTGATTTGCATATGTTGAACCAACCTTGCATCCCAGAGATGAAGCCAACTTGATCATGGTGGATAAGCTTTTTGATGTGCTGCTGGATTCAGTGTGTCAGTATTTTTTTGAGGATTTTTGCATTGATGTTCATCATGATTATTGGTCTAAAATTCTTTTTGTTGTCTCTTCCAGGCTTTGATATCAGGATAATGCTGGCCTCATAAAATGAATTAGGGAGAATTCTCTCTTTTTCTATTGATTGGAATAGTATCAGAAGGAATGGTACCAGCTCCTCTTTGTACCTCTGGTAGAATTGGGCTGTGAATCCATCTGGTCCTGAACTTTTTTTGGGTGGTAGGTTATTAATTATTGCCTCAATTTCACAACCTGTTATTGGTCTATTCAGGGATTCAACTTCTTTCTGGTTTAGTCTTGGGAAGGTGTATGTGTCCAGAAATTTATCCATTTCTTCTAGAATTTCTAATTTATTTGCATGGAGGTATTTGTAATATTCTCTGATGGTAGTTTGTATTTCTGTGGGGTTGGTGGTAATATCCCCTTTATCATTTTTTATTGCATCTGTTTTATTCTTCTCTCTTTTCTTCTTTATTAGTCTAGCTAGCGGTCTGTCAATTTTGTTGATCTTTTCAAAAAACCAGCTCCTGGATTCATTGATTTTTTGAAGGGCTTTTTTGTGTCTCTGTCTCCTTCAGTTCTGCTCTGATTTTAGCTATTTCCTGCCTTCTGCTAGCTTTTGAGTGTGTTTGCTCTTGTTTCTCTAGTTCTTTTAACTGTGATGTTAGGGTGTCGATTTTAGATCTTTCCTGCTTTCTCCTGTGGGCATTTAGTGCTACAAATTTCCCTCGACACACTACTTTAAATGTGTCCCAGAGATTCTGGTATGTTGTGTCTTTGTTCCCATTGGTTTCACAGAACATCTTTATTTCTGCCTTCATTTCGTTATGTACCCAGTAGCCATTCAGGAGCAGGTTATTCAGTTTCCATGTAGTTGTGTGGTTCTGAGTGAATTTCTTTTTTTTGTCTTTTTTTTTCTTTTTTTGTGGAGAACGGGGTCTCACTGTATTACCCAGGCAGGTCTCGAACTCCTGGGTTCAAGCTATCCTCCCGCCTCTAGCCTCCCTGAGAGCTGGGACTACAGGCGTGAGCCACCGTGCCCGGCCCTGAGTGAATTTCTTAATCCTGAGTTCTAATTTGATTGCACTGTGGTCTGAGAGACAGTTGGTTAAGATTTCTTTTCTTTTACATTTGCTAAGGAGTGCTTTACTTCCAACTATGTGGTCAATTTTGGAATAAGTGCAATGTGGTGCTGAGAAGAATGTATATTCTATTGATTTGGGGTGGAGAGTTCTGTAGATGTCTATTAGGTCTACTTGGTGCAGAGCTGAGTTCAAGTCCTGAATATCCTTATTAACTTTCTGTCTCTTTGGTCTGTCTAATGTTGACAGTGGGGTGTTAAAGTCTCCCATTATTATTGTGTGGGAATCTAAGTCTCTAAGGACTTGGTTTATGAATCTGGGTGCTCCTGTATTGTCTGCCTTACCAACTGAGGTACCAGGTTCACCTCATTGGACTGATTAGACAGTGGGTACAGCACAAGGATTGTGAGCCAAAGCAGGGCAGGGCATCGCCTCACCTGGGAAGCACAAGTGGTCAGGGAATTCCCTTTCCTAGCCAAGGGAAGCTGTGACAGAGGGTACCTGGAAAATCAGGACACTCCCACCCTAATACTGTGCTTTTCTGATGGTCTTAGCAAACAATACACCAGGAGATTATATCCTGCGCCTGGCTCGGTGGTCCCACACCCTCGGATCCTTGCTCACTGCTAGCACAGCAGCTTGAGATGGAACTGTGATGGGGCATTGAGGCCGAGGGAGGGGCACCAGCCATTGCTAAGGCTTAACTAGGTAGACAAAGCAGTGAAGAAGCTCAAATTGGGTGGAGCCCACTGCAGCTCAAGGAGGCCTGCCTGGCTCTGTAGACTCCACCTCTAGAGGGAGGGCATAGCTGAACAAAAGACAGCAGAAACTTCTGCAGACTTAAATGTCCCTGTCTGACAGCTTTGAAGAGAGCCGTGGTTCTGAAAGCTTTGAAGAGAGCAGTGGTTCTCCCAGCACGGAGTTTAAGATCAGAGAACAGACAGACTGCCTCCTCAAGTGGGTCCCTGACACCTAAGCAGCCTAACTGGGAGACACCTCCCAGTAGGGGCCGACTGATACCTCATACAGCTGGATACACCTCATACAGTGGATTGCTCAGCAGAAATTCTACAAGCTAGAAGAGAGTGGAGGCCAATATTCAACATTCTTTTTTTTTTTTTCAGACAGAGTCTCGCTCTTTCACCCAGGCTGGAGTGTGGTGATGCAATCTTGGCTTACTGAAAGCTCCACCTCCTGGGTTCACACCATTCTCCTGCCTCAGCCTTCCCAATAGCTGGGACTACAGGGGCCCGCCACCACGCCCGGGTAATTTTTTGTGTTTTTAGTAGAGACAAGGTTTCACCATGTTAGCCAGGATGGTCTCGATCTCCTGACCTCGTGATGCACCCGCCTCGACCTCTCAAAGTGCTGGCATTACAGGCATCAGCCACCGTGCCTGGCCCAACATTCTTAAAGAAAAGAATTTTCAACCCAGAATTTCATAATCAACCAAACTAAGCTTCATAAGTGAAGGAGAAATAAAATCCTTCAGACAAGCAAATGCTGAGAGATTTTGTCACCACCATGCCTGCCTTACAAGAGCTCCTGAAGGAAGCACTAAACATGGAAAGGAATAACCAGTACCAGCCACTGCAAAAACATGACAAATTGTAAAGACCATCGGTGCTAGGAAGACACTGCATCAACTAATGAGCAAAATAACCAGCTAACAAAATGACAGGATCAAATTCGCACATAACAATATTAACCTTAAATGTAAATGGGCTAAATGGCCCAATTAAAAGACACAGACTGGCCAATTGGATAAAAAGTCAAGACCATCAGTGTGCTGCATTCAGGAGACCCATCTCACATGCAGAGACACACATAGGCTTAAAATAAAGGGATGGAGGAAGATCTACCAAGCAAATGGAAAACAAAAAAAGGCAGGGGTTGCAATCCTAGTCTCTGATAGAATAGACTTTAAACCAACAAAGATCAAAAGAGACAAAGAAGGCCATTACATAATGGTAAAGGGATCAATTCAAGAAGAAGAGTTAACTAAATTGATGACCTTATCTTGTGAAATTCCTTCTCCTGGACAGTGAGTCTCAGAAGCTCCCTGCTGAGCACCTGGTGACCCCCCATCCAGCCCACCAGAGAACAACCCCTTGACTGTAATTTTCCACTACCTACACAAGTCCTATAAAACTCCGCCACCCCATCTCCCTTGGCTGACTCTCTTTTCAGACTCAGCCCATCATCATCACCATAGTCAAGGGCCCAGTGTTCAGAATATTAATCATCAGGTGGACTCATTGAATAAAAGACATGTCTTCCCCTCATGCAATTGTTGGTTCAGTTTTTCTCAGCATTGAACCCACCCTGGTGTATTCTGTGAGGCTGGGTTTGGGTGCTGCAAGCTCCACTTCCCACACCCCCTGCCAACTGACTTCTTGCAGCCAGTAGGAGACCTGAGAGGGAGACTCAGGGCTGAGAGAAGGGAATAAGGCACTTCTTTCCTGCGTCTTAGTTCCTGGCAAGCATCCCTTGGTGGCTGATTCTTAAGCCTGTTTTTTGACCTTCTGAGTACTTGATGCAAAATGGGTCTCCTTAAAGGTCCAAGCCTCAGCTGTGCAGTCCCCTTGTTGAGTGTTCAGCCTTTCAATACCTGCATCTCTATGCCCTGCACTCAACATCTCCTGTGAATAGTCTATAATGCCAGTTCTGCTGTCCTGACTAGATCTGGACATACACAGCCTTCAATCTTGGAAAAACAGACTCATAGAAGTTAAATTGTCTCCAGTCTCACAGATAGCAGACAGATTATAGAATTCTAAGTTTGGAATGATCCTCACAGATTATAGAATCTTCAATTTATAGATGAATTTTGCATCGTTTTAAAAGTTAGGCAATTTACACAATATGATTCAGCTACTAAATGGCAGAATTAAAACTAGAGTTGATTTTTGATACATACTTTCATTTGAATTTAATTTTTGTGTTCAAAATGCATTGTGGAAGATCCAAACTAACATGCTTCAAATAAAGCTATTGTCAATGAGAGGTAAGTTGAGAGTTTTCAATGGAGAAAAAGGAACCAGCTTATTTTAATATCTGTCATTTTGTACATAGAAATAAATTAACTCTCCTAGTCAATTTTCCTTTCAACATGGCCACAACAGACCTTTTTTGTGCAGAGATACATTGACACATTCTCCAGAATCCCCCAGATGGAAGAGCAGAACTGAAGAGATCAAACTGAGTTGAAAATGAATCCATCTCTGTATTGAACTTCTGACCAAATGTTTCATGTCTCGTCAATTAGACCTCTTGACCTGTGCACTTTTTATGCTTAACAAAGCTCCCTTAAATTCATTGCTCATTATGCATGTCTAATCACCCCAAAGTCTTGAACAGAGAATTCACATGAACAGATTGCCTGCAAGTTTTTGAGGCTAAGCACCACTAAACATATGCTTAATGTCTCCACATTTCAAACAAATTCGTAATAAGCAACTTTCCATGGTAAAGTTTATTTTTTTGACAGGTAAGTTAAATCTTTCTTCTTTGCAGTTCTGCTAATATTTTTGACCTTGAATACTAATAGCAAAATTGACTTAAATCACTATATTACTATTTTTAACAAAAAGTGTTTCATATTGAAAATAAGCTCTTTAAAATAAATTCATTTAAGTGTCTTTATTACCTAGTTGAAAGAAAAAAAATAATGTTTCGATTTTCCCAAGAAAAGGAGTACCTCTCATTTTTTAATGGATATTTCAGCAATTTTAGCTCACTTCTAATTTATTTATGTCCAGAAAGGCAAGACATGATTTTTATTTGATGCCATACTTTTCACTTAAAAGGGATACAACTATTGCAAACCAAATTCACGCCAAAATCATAATGAAATTGAGATCGTAGTTTTGCTTTCTATTGGTTTTATTTTTATATATGAGAGACTATGTCAGTTTAAAAAACGTATTTCAAATATTTGAAATTTCAAGTGAAGTAAATTCATTGAAAGATTTCCGGGAGAGAAAAACTGTCATTAGTTTCTGTCTTAGTAATAAAAGTGTGCTTATCATGCAAGAGGAAGAAAGTATCAAAATGACTTGAGCGTTGAAGCCCCTGTCAGCAAACAGCCACCAAGGTTTGACCAGAAACTCAATGCAAAATAAAATAACTCACTAGGTAACTGGTGGTGTTCTCCTTCCCTAAAAAGTACCGGATAAGAATATCAGCAACCCCCTTAACAAATCATCACTCTCTCATTCTACCTCTTACATTTTATCCTCTGAGAAAACAAATCTTTCATTGGATGACAATTGTACTCTAATTTTAGACACATTCATGAAGGTCTATGTGGAAGGGCCATAGGATTTCGAGTTCATGAGATCTGACTCGGGAGCCATACCACCTGCCTTCTGTGCCTCAGTTTCCACCTTCATGAAAGCAGGATAACAGCACCTCACTAGTGGAAGTGTTGTGAATAGTGAGTTAATATATGTAAAACTTAGTATAGTGTCTGATCCTACTCCCCAGTCTCTTAAAAAGACTAAATACTTTCTGAATATTAGCAATTCTATTATTTCATTCTTATTTTTATTTTTCTATTTTGTGCAAGATTTCTAAAAGATTGATGTATTTGGCCGGGCGCGGTGGCTCAAGCCTGTAATCCCAGCACTTTGGGGGGGCCGAGACGGGCGGATCACGAGGTCAGGAGATCGAGACCATCCTGGCTAACACCGTGAAACCCGTCTCTACTAAAAAATACAAAAAAAAAAAAAAAAAAAGAAAAACCTAGCAGGGCCAGGTGGCGGGCGCCTGTAGTCCCAGCTATGCGGGAGGCTGAGGCAGGAGAATGGCCGGAACCCGGGAGGCGGAGCTTGCAGTGAGCTGAGATCTGGCCACTGCACTCCAGCCTGGGCGACAGAGCCAGATTCCATCCCCCCCCCAAAAAAGATTGATTTATTCAATATGAATTTTGTATCTGGAAAATGAAACACCTAAGTTTATTTTTCATGAGAATTTTTGGGTGTATTGGGGCATAAAATCTTGCTTAAAGATTATATCTTTTTAGAAAAAATAGAGTTACATTTTCTATCCTAAATATGATTGATTCAACATATAATTAGTCACATTGCTCTCTGTCTTCCTATCCCAAAGTCTTTAGTCTCAGGTCTGGAGTTACTACTTGGTTGTAATATTAAGTTATTTCAATGAATATCAACTTTCATTCTGCAAAACAATATTATGGTTCTAATCGTTTTATACAATGTCATGAACTTCTTTTAAATGTGGGGTGGTGTTCTAAAAACATGTCCAAAACATTGTGGAAATCAGTTATTCAAAATCTAAGCTGTAGTCGGGCACAGTGGCTTATGCCTGTAATTCCAGCACTTTGGGAGGCTGAGGCAATGGGATCACCTGAGGTCAGGTGTTTGAGAGCAGCTTGGCCAACACGGCAAAATCCCATCTCTACTAAAAATGCAAAACTTCCCTGGGTGTGGTGGTGTCATGCTCCTGTAGTTCCAGCTTCTCAGGAGGCAGAGGCAGGAGAAATCATTGAACATGGGAGGCAGAGGTTGCAGTGAGCTGAGATTGCATCACTGCACTCTAGCTTGGGGAACAGAGTGAGACTCCATCTCAAAAAAAATGTGTGTGTATATATATACACGCTATTAGAACTCATTATTTTCAGCCTTAAAGAAATATGATTATGGGGTCTGTGTCAGGTGGCAGGCAGCTATACCTTAGGCAGCTGTAACCTTTTTTCTCTGATTATAAGTTACTCTTCTTCCTTATCTGCACAGTTTTCTAAATGTTGTAAAGGACTCAAAGATGCCAGGGAAGACTCCTTTTCACGTCACTGCTGATCATCATTATAAATGAACTTCTCTCTTACCTTTCTTACACAGGCTTCATGGCTACCACATTGTCTTAAGATGGAATATTAATACACCTTTTTAAGTTGAAAAGAAAATAAAAATCACCACAAAGAAAAGAAAATGACCCTTTTGTAGTTCATAAGCAGGATAACTGTGTTTTCATGCTCTTGTGTGAGATGCGCCTCGTTCAGTGTTGTCACATTACCTGTCTGATGTGGAAAAACAAAAAACAAAAAAAAAAGAAAGGAAAGGAAAATAAAAGAAAGAAAAGGAAAAGGAAAGTAAAAGAGAAATGGAAAGGAAAAAGGAAGAGAAGAGAAAAGAAGCAGAGGAGGAAGGGAAGGAAGAAGGAAAGGAAGGAAGAAGGAAAGGGGGAAGGGAAGGGAAGGGGGAAGGGAAGGGGGAAGGGAAAGGAAGGGGGAAGGGATGGGGAAAGGGAAAGGAAGGGAGAAGGAAAGGGAAGGGAAGGGGGAAGGGAAAGGAAGGGAGAAGGAAAGGGAAGGGAAGGGAGAAGTGAAAGGGGAATGGAAGGGGAAGGGGAAGGAAAGGGAAGGGAGGGGGGAAGGGAGGGGGGAAGGGAAGGGGAAGGAAGGGAAGGGAAAGGAAAGGGGAAGAGGAAGGGGAAGTGAAGGGAAAAATAGAAAGGAAAAGGAAAGGAAAAAGAAAAGGGAAGGAAAAAGGAAAGAAGAAGGCTGGGCACGCTGGCTCATGCCTGTAGTCCCAGAACTTTGGGATGCTGAAGCAGGTGGGTCACTTGAGGTCAGGAGTTTGAGACCAGGTTGGCCAAAATGGTGAAACCCCTTTTCTACTAAAAATAAAAATACAAAAAATTACCTGGGCGTGATGACTGGCGCCTATAATCACAGCTGCTCAGGAGGCTGAACCCGGGAGGCAGAGGTTACAGTGAGCCAAGATCATGCCACTGCACTGCAGCCTGGGCAATAGAGCAAGATTCCATCTCAAAAAAAAAAAAAAAAAAAAAAAAAGGAAAGAGAAAAGGAAAGGAAAAGGAATAGGAAAGGAAACCATGGGGAAAAGGAAACAAACTGCAACTAATTAATTTGCTGTTAACTCTCAAACTATCCTTGCATAGAAAATATTGCAATCCTGTAACATTTGTTTTTTCTGCCTACAAGCAAGAATGTAACTTTTAACTTAAGAGCACTGAACCCCTTTCTCTGGAGTCTATGTGTCCCAAATGGACATTCTCAGCTTTTTGTTTGAATAAACTCTTTAAAAGTAGATTCTGATTTTTAAAAAAAACATTTCTGGTTTACAGTGCTGTAGTTAATATATTATGTTAAAAAATAAAACTATGCTAGACAGAAAAGGGAGAAAAGACTAGAAAATTAGGAAGTCTCTTTTAGTATTTCCTAATTACTCAGAGACGTTGGCATTAGGGTGGTAGTAATTGTATAATACCTGCCTTTTAATGGACACCAAAGTCTTTTTCAGTGTGTGTATGACAGGAACACTTAACATGAAGCCTGTCCTCTTAACATATTTTTAAGTGCACAGTACATTATTGTTTATTATAGGTGCAATGTTGTATAGCAGATTTCTAGAGCTTACTAATCTTTCTTAGGGTTCGGAACAGCATATTACAAAATATGGCACCTGGGCATACTGAGTATTCTAAACTGAGGAAATTGAGAAAACCATAGAATTAGAGGGTCATTCTCTGACTTTCTCTCAGTTTTCTCCTTTAAGGCCATGAAAAGAATTCTCTGACCTAGCTAATCTGGAAGTAAATCTTAAGACCCTCATTCCACAGGGATCTCACTATATACCCAAAAGTCAAGAATAATCTCAACAAAGAGGTCTTGCTAAATTCCCTCCAGCTTATTAGTACTAGGTCACCTGCCCTTTTAGTCCAACTATGTTTCTCCACATCTATTAACCTTTTTCATCAGACTTCACATAAAAATACAGTTTGTCCTGAGTTTTGGGGGTCTTCATTTCTGAAGGCTGCCATGCCATGTAAAACTTTGGTTAAGTTAATTTGTTATGCTTTTCTTTTGCTGATATATCTCTTGTCACAGGGGTGTCTGCCATGGACCTTGACATGAGTGTGGAAAAGAGAGTATCTTTTCTTCTCTACATCTTGTTTGACTAAAACACTATGGACCTTAGTTATTACCTGGCCATTTACACCTCCCTGCCCAGCCCCTGATAATCACCATTCCACTCTTTGATTCTACAAATTTAACTGTCTTAAATACCTCACCTAAGTGGAATCATACAACATTTTTCTTTGTGTGACTGGCTTTTTTTTTTTTTTTTTCCAAGATGGAGTCTCGTTCTGTTGCCCAGTGCAGTGGCTGTGATCTCAGCTCACTGTAAGCTCCGCCTCCTGGGTTCACGCCATTCTCCTGCCTCAGCCTCCCAAGTAGCTGGGACTACAGGCGCCCACCATCATGCCCAGCTAATTTTTTGTATTTTTAGTAGAGACAGAGTTTCACCATGTTAGCTAGGATGGCCTCGATCTCCTGACCTCATGATCCACCAGCCTTGGCCTCCCAAAGTACTGGGATTACAGGCGTGAGCCACTGCACCCTGCATGACTGGCTTATTTAACTGAGCATAACATCCTCAGATTTCATCCATGTTGTTGCATATTGCAAAATTTCCTTCTTTTTAAAGTCTGAATAATATTGCATGCAATGTATGTATTGCATTTCTTTGATGTATTTGTATCAATGGCGTACATATTTATACATTTTCCTTAAAATGGGGGAGAGGATTGCAGTGAGACAAATGGTTATGCACCCGTGAGACTTTAGTTAATGTGCATTAAATCTACATTTTACATAAGATAAGGTGAATATTTGAAAAAAAAAAAAAAAACAAGAAAATAGAGGAAGCAGATATCTCAGGGAAGGGTGAAGGAGAGATTAACATCTTCTTGTCTTTGTTCTGTACCTGGAAAATTTAGCTATTAATGGACATTATCAATGTGGAGTCTTCTGAAAGGGCTGATTTTTGTTAAGCCCTTAGGGACAAAAGCCTAATGGTGGCCAGCAAAGGTAGGGATTAAGAGGCATGCCCCACCTCCTGTCATCTCGCCATGGTCTGGACCTCAGCTTCCAAAGTTTCTCTGGTGTCTCCTTAGGCAAGATGGAGTCCAGTCAGTCAGTTGAGGGCTCCTAATTTTATTTTTAGTTTTCACCAACATGTGCTGTCTTTTATATTTTTCTTATAAAAGCCATTCTGATAGATGTGAAGTAGTATCTTGTTTTTATTTGCATTTCCCTGATTGGAATGTTGGCTAGTGACCCTGAGCAGTTTTTTCATTTATCTGTTGGCCATTTGCACGTCTTTCTTGGAGATATCTATTCAAGACGTTTGCCCATTTTTAATTGGGTTATTATTTTGTTTACAATTGAGTTGTGGGAGGTTCCTTATATATTTTGGAAATTAACCCCTTATCAGATACATGGTTTACAAATATTTTCTTCCATCCACAGGTTGCCTTTTCACTCTGTTGATTTTTTCCCTTGCTGCTCAGAATATGGTTAGTTTGGTGTAGTCCCACTATGTTTATTTTTTTATTTTGTTGTCTGTGCTTCTTAGGTGTCATACCTATGAAATGTGGTATATACATAAATGGAATAAGTTTTCCCTTTAGCTTTCTTCTAGGTTTGTATAGTTTTGAGTCTCACATTTAAATATTTAATTTATTGAGTTAATGTTTGTGTATGGCATAAGATAAAGGCCAGGTTTCATTCTTGTGCATGTGGATATCTAAGTTTTCCCAGCACTGTTTGTTGAACAGACTTTCCTTTTCTCATGGTGTCTTCTTGGCAGACTTGTCTAGGATCCATTGGCCTTACATGTGTGGATCTGTTGCTGGGCTCTCAATTCTGTTCCATTGGCCTATGTATTTATATTTTTGTGGCAGAGCCGTATTGTTTTATTTATTATAGCTTCATAATGTAATTTAAAATCAGGAAATGTGATGCCTCTAGCTTGGCTCTTCTTTCTCTTTTGTGGTCTTTTGTGGTTCTATGTGCAAATTCAATGCGCTCTCAATCAAAATTCAGATGGCATTTTTAACAAAAGTAGAAAGGATAATTTTAAATTTTCTCTGGAATCATCACAGTCTGCATTTGGACCTCTCGTGGCCGCTATTGTGGTAGAGCACCTGGGGTGTGAAACAGCCAGCTCTTTGGACAAGGGGCAGGCTCTGTGCTCCTCTCACGGTGCCTGCTCCTACCCCACTGTCAGAGGCTTACATTGACCATGCCCAAATCCCCCACATTAGCTTGGAATTCAAGCCAGGAGATGACCAAGCCAGAAGACAAGGCCATGTGGAGTCCCTTCATATAGTTAGTATGTGTTGACTGGTTACTTTGTGCTAAGCATGGTACCAGCCTCTTCCCAAACAAGACTAAAATTTGCTACTGAATCGGACAAGTCTGTAGGTTCTCTCTTCTATTAAAATATCTACTCTTCAAGAAGTCTTCATAGCCTCATACTCCAGAGGGTTGCAAAAATAGTTTATCAGATGTACCCAGATGTATATTATTTCCAACTCTGTGTGCTGTTGCTAACTCAGGTGAAAATATTGCTACATTTTCATGTAAATGCTGAGTAGTAAGCATTACTCATGTGTTGATTGATCATTTCTGCATATGCAAAAATATTATTTCTAAAGGAAAAACTGTTTCACGTTACCTTTTTTAAGATTTTGGGGATGCTGGTGGTAGCATAATTCTATACACCTTGAAACTCAGCAGAACAGGGTTTTCTTCCACTTACAGAGACTTAAAATGAGGAAACAGTATGAAAGTTTTATATTTCAAAGCTACTGATATTCCTTCTTTGCTGCTCCAAAGTGAGGCCCAGAGCCCACAGCCTTTGTTTTAGCAGAAACTTTAAAGGGTCTTTTGATATACAAAGGCAGACACAATACAAGTACAAAGTGAAGTACTAAATTTCTCTGTATAATAAAGTAAAGAGAATTGATAGCCAACTGAAATAAAGCAAGAGTGAGATTAAGAGGTCAGCTGAAACAAGAATGGAGGAGAGTCAGAAATGATCATGAAACATAGAAACCACAAAGGAACTGGGTAATAGAACCAATTTGATTTAAATTGCAAAGAACAGGGTGACCTTAGCTAATACCTAGGTTATATCAATACAATTGAACGATCTTATCATGACAGGTACAGGCTAAGCAAAACTTCCTCTCCATAGACTAAAAAATTGGGAATTGAGACACTTTGTCTTGATGTGGTGAAAGTCATAGGATCTTGGTCCCCCAAAATTTCATTACAAATCACTGACATGAAACAGATTGATTACCAGAAGAAAAGGCATACAAATTTATTCGATGTATATACACAGGAGCCTTCAGAATTCAGACCCAACTTCCCAGTGAGTTACAAATTCTTACAAACCATTTTGAGGTCGCAAAAATAGAGGGCTTAGATTCTGGTAAAAGAGGTCACAGGAGAAGGGAGAAGAGGCTTGGCTAGCAAAGATGGTCTCGTAATGAAGCCTTCCTTAGAGGTAATAGAGAATAAATGTTTCTTTTTGGACTTTTAAAGGTGTCAGACTGAATCTCTCCCAGATCCAGGAAAACTTAAAAAGGGGGAGGCCTGGCTGCATTAATAGTGATTCCCTACAGATGCAAATTTTCCCCTCAAAAGATAGCTTTGCAGGGCCACTTCTGCCTGCTGCCCAAGTGGCAGCCATGTCAAAATATGTCAAAGAAATATATTTTGAGGTAAAATATTTTAATTTCCTTCAATGTTTAGTAGAAATGTGTTCACTAGAAAGTGACTGGGAGTTAATGAATTTCTTTTCCATTACTTATTCATAAATGTGTAATGGCCCAGTGGGTGCATCTTGCCTGCTTCACAGATAAAACCAGTTCACTGAGATAGTGGTATTGCAGTAGAGAAATAGTTTAATTAGCACAGGGTTAGCCAAGTAGTAGATGGAAGGGTATTACTCAAATCAGCCTCAGAGCACTCAGAGGCTAGAGTTTTTCAAGGATTTTTTGGTAGGCAAGAGGCTAGGGAGTGGGAAATACTGATTGGTTGAATTGGGGATGAAACCTCAGGAGTTCAAAGATGGCCTCTTGCACTGAGTCATTTCCTGGGTAGGCGGTCAAAAGACCAGCTGAGCCAATTTCTCAACATGAGTGACCAGTACAGGTGGCAAAAGCTGGTCTGTCAGAATACAAGGTCTGAAAAATACCTCAAGCACCAGTCGTAGGTTTTACAATAGTGATATTTCCTATAGGAGCAATCGAGGAGGTTACAAACTTTGTGACCTCTGATTACATAACTACTCAGCCATAATTTTAACTTTATGGGTAATTTGTTGGTTTTACCAAGACAGTTTCAGTTCCTGAGCAAGGAAGGAGTTAGTTTGGGGATGGGGCTGTTATTCATTGTTGTTTTAAAGTTAAACTATAAACTAAATTTCTCTCACAGTCAGCTAGGCCTGTGCCCAGGAATAAACAAGGGCAGTTTGGAGGTTAGAAGCAAGATCGAGTCAGTTAGGTCAGATTTCTTTCAGTGTCATAATTTTTCTATGTCAAATTTGTCTGACTGTTATAATTTTTACAAAGGCAGTTTCATATGTGGGTAAGACAAATAAAATCAGCATAGTCTGTAATTCAATATAGATTATAGTACTGCTATAATGTAATTCCACTTCTGTAAGAATTTATGTTTTTAAGTAAGATTTAAAATATTTACTAGTTAATAAAAATATATTTTATCAATATTTAAATATATCATAATTTTCTTTTTCTGGAAAAAAAAATTTTTACATATTTTAATCTTGATGCTTTTTTTACATTACCTGATATTATTATTATACAGTTTTATGATAAGTTTAAATATTATTTATTAATCAACCACTTTTTAATAGTATCTTTTGAACCTGTTTTTGTGAGAAACTGAACAAAAATTAAAGTTCCTGCCACTTTATTTCTATTCCGTTAGCTATTAGATTTGTAAGTCACCCTAACATTTTGATATTACCTAGATTAAAATATATGAGTTATTCCCTAACAGTAACACAAGCTTTTTGTGTTATAGGTTTATTATGGTTTTCTTAACTCAATAAAACAATATATATATAGTTTTACTGTGTCAATAGTAAATATTGCAGAACCAGTAATGTCACTAAGCAGATAGATAGCAACATACATCTATCAAGTCCTACCCCAGAAGAAAACAGAATGAAGGTCAAACCTAAAAAAACTTCTAATTGGTTCACGCATCTCATGAAAATAATATTTTCCTACATTTTGTTCCAATTTTGGTTGAACACTGCACACACACACACACACACACACACGGATGCAATTTTTAAATTTCTAAAAATCTGCATGTATAAAATACATACATTTATGGTATACTTAATTGCTAATTTAAGTTCTTATAGTAAAAATTGTATTCTCTCAGAATTTTGAAGGCATTGCATTGATGTCTTTTATCCAGTGCTACTGACAAGAACGCATTTGTAAGTTGATTTTTCATTCTTTATATGAACCAGCTTAATGTTTCTTCAGATGTTCAGGACTTCAATGGGGTTTACAGATACCCAGTTCCACAAGACTGGGCCTAGTCTTGGGTTTGCATCATGTTTCTGCCCTATTGGGCAGGACTTTCTCACCTGAACCATTCTTTAACACAGGGCAATTGACTGCTCTCAGATCTTTACTTACTCCTTTGCAGACTCTCATGTTTCTAACACCGTATTTTTCTTAACATTTCTCAAATGTCTATATTTGAGACATGATGTCCATGTCCATCATTCTTTAGGTTCTTGAAGAAAGAGTTCTTTAACTTGATTTTCCAAATCATCAGTCTGTTTAGTTTTATTTATTCTATTATTTAATCCATCCATTTATTTCTTCTTTTAATTTGGACACAAAATACATTTATTTTGTTTTGCAGAAACTGTTTTGTGATGGTGGCTCACGTGTGTAATCCCAGCACTTTGGGAGCCCGAGGTGGGTGGATCACAAGGTCAGGAGATTGAGACCAATCTGGCTAACACGGTGAAACCCCTTCTCTACTAAAAATATTTTAAAAAATTAGCCAGGCATGGTGGCAGGCACCTGTAGTCCCAGTAACTCAGGAGGCTGAGGCAGGAGAATGTCCGGAGCCATGAGGCCCGGAATTAGCCGACCTCTGTTGCTTGATCTCCGCAAAGCGGAGACAAGACGGCACATTTCTGGGTTCTTTATTATAAACCCTTCCCACGTGTGCCTAAACTGTTCCCGCGCGCGTCCAAAACTGTTCCCGCGCGCGCCCAAAGCTTTTCCCGCGTGCGCCTAAGTTTTTCCCGGGCGCGCCTAAACTGTTCCCGCGCGCGCCAACCTTTCCCGCGCAGCGCGCAAACATTTTCCCGCCCAGGAAGATATGCAGCCTAGGGCGCAGGCGCAATCCCGCGCCCGGGAAAAGTACAAACCCACGGCGCATGCGCGATTGTAATTTGAGAAGACCCGGCCCCCCGTCACCGCCCTGGCCCAACCTCTTCCTCTGCCAGCCTATATAAGGCATGACCCTGCATTCAATAAACGAGACTTGATCAGGCTACTTGTCTTGTCTCCATTTCTTGTGTTTTCTTGTCTCCTCCATTCCCACTCCCCCTTCCAGGGCCCGTTCGACCGTCCTGCAGGTCGGGACACCTGGCGCCTGAACAGGGACCTGGACACGGGGGAAAAAGTGAGGAAGAAGGCACTAAAGTCGGCCGAAAGTGAAAGTGGAAGAAATTCCTCCGGACGTCGCGGGAGCCTGCCGCGTTGGAACCAGAGGTGAGTAACAGTGTCTGATTATGGGACAAGAATTAAGCCAGCATCAAATTTATGTAGGGCAATTAAAAGAGGCTTTAAAAACATGAGGAGTAAAGGTTAAAAGTAATGATTTGTTTAAGTTCTTTGATTTTGTAAAAGAAACCTGCCCTTGGTTTCCACAAGAGGGGACCATTGACGTAAAGAGGTGGCGTAGAGTGGGGGACTGTTTTCAAGATTATTATAGTACTTTTGGACCAGAAAAGGTCCGGTGACAGCTTTTTCTTATTGGAATCTAATCAGAGATATAATAGATAAAAAGGAAAAAGAAAAAGATCCTGAGGTAATGGCAGTGGTTACTCAGACTGAGGAAATATTAAGAGGCAGTTCCCAAACCGACCTCGAAAAATCCATACCTAATAAAGAAATAGAGCTTATATCGCTACAAAGCGATGAGGAAGAGGCTGGGGTCCCCTCTTTTACGAATATAGAAACATCAAATAAGGAAAAGGCTAAAAAATACCCAGTTTTACCTACAACTAATGAAAGCAAAAGTAAAAATAACCTTAACCCTTCAGAAGTAAACTGGGATAATTTAGAGGAAGAGGCAGCAAAATATCATAATTCTGACTGGCCACAAACTCTTACTTATCCCCCTCCCTATAATAAGGCTTCTGCCCCCGCAGTTATGGCAGTAATAGACCCAAAAGAGGAGCTTAGAGAAAAGATTGCACAGCTTGAAGAGCAAATAAAGCTCGAAGAACTACATCAGTCTTTAATCACCAGATTGCAGAAATTAAGGACAGGAAGTGAGAGCGTTCAATACTCTAAAGGAATAGAGAAACACTCTCACCCTCAGAGACCCAGACAGCATGTCCCAAAAGGAAGGTCGCTTGGTAGTAGGGATAGGGAGGATTCCTCTCCTCGAGATGTTTTTCCAGTAACGGAAACTACAGATGTGCAGGGCCGAGCCTGGAGGCACCACAATGGGTTTGAATTTACTGTAATAAAAGAACTAAAAACTGCTGTCTCGCAATACGGAGCTACTGCCCCGTATACCCTGGCCATAATCAAATCTGTGGCCGAAAATTGGCTCACTCCCATAGATTGGAATACCTTAGTTAGAGCAGTTCTTTCCGGAGGCGACCATCTGATTTGGAAGTCAGAATTTTATGAGAATTGTAGAGATACGGCCAAGAGAAACCAACAAGCCGGAAATAGTTGGGATTTTGATATGCTAACTGGCTCGGGTAATTACACAGAAACCGATGCTCAGATGCAGTATGATCCTGGACTGTTTTCTCAAATCCAAGCAGCGGCTACCAAAGCCTGGAGAAAACTTCCTGTTAAAGGGGATCCAGGAGCCTCACTCACGGAGGTCAAACAAGGACCTGATGAGCCTTTTGCAGACTTTGTACATAGACTTTTAACCATGGCCAGCAGAATATTTGGAAATGCCGAGGCAGGGGTGGATCATGTAAAACAGCTAGCTTACGAAAACGCTAACCCGGCTTGTCAGGCAGCAATCAGACCTTATAGAAAGAAAACAGACTTAACAGGTTACATCCGCCTCTGTTCAGACATAGGGCCCTCATATCAACAGGGCTTGGCTATGGCTGCTGCCTTTAGTGGACAAAGTGTAAAAGACTTCCTCGCTAGTAAGAATAAGAATAGCAGGGGGTGCTTTAAGTGTGGAAAAATGGGATACTTCGTTAGGGATTGTAAGGGAGAACTAGCTAAGACCTTAGAGGCAAAAGCTCCAGGCCTCTGCCCTAGGTGTAAAAGAGGAAAACATTGGTCCAACGAATGTAAATCTAAAACTGACAATCAAGGAAATCCCCTAACACCTCAACAGGGAAACGGATTGAGGGGCCGGCCCCAGGCCCCGAAACAAGCTTATGGGGCGGTCAGTTTTGTACCAGCCAACAACAATCCGTTTCACAGCTTAGTAGAGCAACCCCAGGAAGCGCAGGATTGGACCTCTGTTCCACCTCCCACACAGTATTAACCCCTGAAATGGGACCCCAGGCCCTAAGTACGGGTATATATGGGCCCCTGCCCTCAAACATGTTTGGATTAATCCTAGGGAAAAGCAGCGTCACCATGAAAGGCCTACAGGTCTTTCCGGGAATAGTTGATAGTGATTATATAGGAGAAATCAAAATCATGGCCAAGGCTATTGACAACATCATTATCATTCCTCAAGGGAATAGAATAGCGCAGTTACTCCTGTTGCCATTGCTAAAAACAGCTAATAAAGTCCAATCGCCCCTAAGGGGAAAGGGAGGATTCGGATCCTCAGACATCTACTGGGTACAGCCCATTACTAATCAAAAACCCTCTCTCACCTTGTGGCTAGACGGAAAGTTATTTACAGGACTGATTGATAGACACAGGGGCTGACGTAACAATATTAAACAGCAAGATTGGCCCTCCAGTTGGCCCACTTCAGAGACCTTAACAAATTTACGAGGAATCGGGCAAAGTAATAACCCTAGGCAAAGTTCCAAATATCTCACCTGGAGAGATCAAGAAAGTAATTCCGGTCTCATTAAGCCATTTGTTATCCCTGATTTGCCTGTTAACCTTTGGGGTAGAGATCTTCTCTCCCAAATGAGGGTCATGATGGGTAGCCCAAATGATATAGTCACTGCACAAATGTTGGCTCAGGGCTACCACCCTGGGAAAGGGTTAGGAAGAAGAGAAGATGGCATTTTGTAGCCAATCCCAGCCATAGGAAAATTAGATAAAAGGGGGCTTGGAAATTTTTAACCGTGGCCATTGACATGCCTGCACCCCAAAAATTTGCTGATCCAATCACTTGGAAGTCAGATGAACCCGTTTGGGTTGATCAATGGCCACTAACCAATGAGAAGCTTGCCGCTGCCCAACAGTTAGTGCAGGAACAATTAGAGGCAGGACACATTACAGAAAGCAACTCTCCTTGGAACACCCCCATATTTGTCATAAAAAAGAAATCCGGAAAGTGGAGACTCTTACAAGATTTAAGAACAGTAAATGCTACTATGATACTTATGGGTGCTCTGCAGCCAGGGCTACCCTCTCCAGTAGCAATCCCTCAAGGATATTTTAAAATTATCATAGACCTTAAGGATTGCTTTTTTACAATTCCCCTTCATCCTACTGACCAAAAACGATTCGCCTTTAGCTTACCATCTATAAATTTCAAAGAACCAATGAAGCAATACCAATGGAAAGTGTTACCTCAAGGTATGGCCAACAGTCCTACCTTGTGTCAAAAATATGTGGCTACAGCCATACACTCAGTTAGAGAGACATGGAAACAAATGTATATTATACACTATATGGATGACATTCTTATAGCAGGACAAGTAGGAGAACAAGTCTTACAGTGTTTTGCCCAACTCAAACAGGAACTAACCACAGCGGGGTTACAAATAGCTCCAGAAAAAATACAACTACAAGACCCTTATACATATTTAGGTTTTCAAATAAATGGACCTAAAATTACAAATCAAAAAGCCGTTATCCGTAAAGATCAGTTACAAACCCTCAATGATTTCCAAAAGCTCCTTGGAGACATAAATTGGCTTCGACCCTACTTAAAACTCACCACAGGAGACTTAAAACCCTTATTCGACACCCTGAGAGGTGACCCCAACCCTAAGTCCCTTAGGTCGTTATCAAAAGAAGCTCTTTTATCACTTAATAGGGTAGAGACGGCCATTGCTGAACAATTTGTTACTAACATAGACTATTCACAGCCATTAACCCTTTTAATGTTTAACACAACACTAACACCTACTGGTTTATTCTGGCAAAATAACCCTATTATGTGGGTCCACTTGCCTTCATCACCCAAAAAGGTATTACTCCCCTATTATGATGCCATAGCAGATTTAATTATTCTAGGTAGAGACAGTAGCAAAAGATATTTTGGAATTGAACCCTCTACGATCATACAACCTTATTCTAAGCCACAAATCCATTGGTTGATGCAAAATACTGAAACGTGGCCAATTGCTTGCGCCTCTTATGCCGGTAACTTAGATAACCATTACCCGCCAAACAAGCTTATTCAATTTTGTAAGCTACATGCTTTTGTCTTCCCTCATGTCACCAGTAAAACACCTTTAGACAATGCCTTATTAGTATTCACCAATGGGTCATCCACAGGAACTGCTGCATATACCTTTGCAGACACCACTGTTAAATTCAAAACCAGCAATACTTCAGCTCAGCTAGTAGAATTGCAGGCCCTAATCGCAGTGCTGTCAGCCTTCCCTAATCAGGCCCTTAATATTTATACTGACAGTGCATATTTAGCTCACTCAATACCTTTACTTGAGACAGTAGCACAAATCAAACATGTGTCAGACACAGCCAAGTTATTTTTACAATGCCAACAATTAATACATGACAGATCAACACCTTTCTTTCTTGGACATATTAGAGCTCATTCAGGACTACCAGGACCTCTATCCCAGGGCAACCAACTGGCTGATATGGCAACCAAGACAGTAGCCATAGCTACAAATACAAACCTAGCCCAAGCACAGGCTATTCATGCCTTACACCATCTTAATGCTCAAAGCTTTGAGACTGATGTTTAAGATAACTAGAGAGCAAGCAAGACAAATAGTTAAACAATGTCACACCTGTATAACATACCTGCCAGTCCCTCACTTAGGAATTAACCCAAGAGGACTAGTTCCCAACATGATCTGGCAAATGGATGTCACTCATTATTCAGAATTCGGTAACTTAAAATACGTCCATGTATGTATAGATACCTTTAGTGGATTTATACTGGCCACCCTACAAACAGGCGAAGCTACCAAGCATGTTATAGCTCATTTACTACACTGTTTTTCCATAGTTGGAAACCCTAAACAACTAAAAACAGACAATGGTCCTGGCTATACATCCAAAGCCTTCCAAGACTTCTGTCTGAAATTACAAATAAAACACATTACTGGAATTCCCTATAACCCTCAAGGACAAGGAATAGTTGAAAGAGCACACCTATCCTTAAAAACCACCATTGACAAAATAAAAAAGGGAGAATGGTACCCTACTAAGGGCACCCCTAGAAATATCCTTAATCACACACTTTTTATTTTAAATTTTTTAAATTTGGACAACCTGAACAGATCAGCAGCCGATCGATTTTGGCATTCCGAGTCCAATAAACAATTTGCCATGGTCAAATGGAAAGACCCCTTAGACAACACATGGCATGGTCCAGACCCAGTGTTTATCTGGGAAAGAGGCTCAGTTTGTGTTTTTTCTCAAACTCATGATGCAGCCAGATGGCTACCAGAGCGACTGGTAAGACAGGTACCTAACAATAACCAATCCAGGGAGTAATTTTCTCCCTGAGAGTACTCTTTTCCTCTATTGCAGAGATGAACTTCAACTACAAGCCCCTCTGGACCATGGTGCTTATTTGCCAAGCACTCCAGGTATATGCCGGCTTTGGTAATCCCCATGAGGCCCGTAAATATATACGACAACGATACGGTAAGCCCTGTGATTGTTTGGGGGGATATGTGACCTCCCTTCCAAATACGTACATCTCAGCTGTGTCCTGCTCCACTTACACAGCATACCTGTCTAGTGACTCTCTTAAGTGGAGGTGTGTGTCAACCCCAAGAATATTTAGCGGAGGGGATACCACAACCTGCCCTTATGACACATTTGAGGCTGCTATGCATAGTTCCTGCTACACTACTTATTTAGAATGTACCTCTGGCGGTAAAACATACTATACTGCTATCTTAACAAGATCTAGAACCCCCACTATAGGGGCCAGTAGTGTCCCTACAGTTGTAGGAAATACCAATAACATTATGTCAGCTGGCTGTACTGGAATTGTAGGACAGCCTGTCTGCTGGAATATTCACCCCCCTCTTCATATCTCTGATGGAGGAGGACCACAAGACAAGGTCCGAGAAATTAGGGTACACAAAAAACTTGAAGAGTTGCAAAGGTCCCTGTACCCGGAAATTCACTACCACCCCTTGGCCTTGCCCAAAGCCCGAGGGAAAGAGAAAGTTGATGCCCAGACCTTTGCCCTCCTCACGGCTACTCATAACCTGCTTAACAATTCCAACTCTAGTCTGGCTAATGACTGCTGGCTGTGTCTGCAATCAGGAGATCCCGTTCCTCTTGCCATACCCAGTAATAACTTAAATTATACATCCAATACCCCTTGCACCATAATTCCTCCCCTTAAAGTACAGCCTTTAGAATTTCCTAGTTCCTCTTGCATCTACTCCCCTCCCCTTAATAACACTTACGACCTTGATGTAGGATTCAATCAATTCAATAATTGTTCCACCATAGTAAACATTTCCCAATCGCTGTGTGCCCCAAACAGCTCGGTTTTTATATGTGGCAATAATAGGGCTTATACCTATTTACCTACTAACTGGACAGGACGTTGTGTCTTAGCCACACTTTTGCTAGACATAGACATTATCTCTGGAGATGAACCTGTACCTATCCCAGGTATAGATCACTTTTTAGGAAGAAACAAAAGGGCAATACAATTTATCCCCTTACTTGCAGGATTAGGCATAACTACTGCCGTAGCAACTGGGGCTACAGGCCTAGGGGTTTCTGTTACTCAATACACCAAATTGTCTCACCAATTGATCTCAGATATGCAGGCCATTTCAAGTACTATACAAGATTTACAAGATCAGGTAGATTCTCTGGCAGAAGCAGTGCTCCAAAATAGAAGAGGCCTAGATTTACTAACTGCAGAACAGGGAGGCATCTGCTTGGCTTTACAGGAGAAGTGCTGTTTCTATGCCAACAAATCCGGGATCGTCAGGGATAAAATCAGGCGTCTACAAGAAGACCTAGAAAAATGACGAAAAGAAATAACCAATAACCCGTTTTGGACTGGGTTCCATGGACTCCTTCCCTATCTTATGCCATTCCTGGGCCCCCTGCTTTGCCTATTGCTCTTACTCTCTGTAGGACCTTTGGTCTTCAATAAGCTCATGACATTCATTAAGCAACAAGTCGAGGCTATCCAAGCGAAGCCTATACAGGTCCATTATAATCGCCTAGAACAAGAAGATCGCGGTGGTTCATACTCGAACCCATTATGACCACCTTCCCTATGCGCTGAACTGGACAGCCAATGACGGGTAAGAGAGCATCATCTCTCACTAACCTAAGACAGGAGGGCCGTCATAAGCTACTGCCTAATCCCATGACGGGTACCAGTGATGAGATGCATTACTCCAACCTAAGACCGGCGCAGTTCCCGAGGGACAATCTTCTAGCTGTAATTATATATAAAAAAGGGGGACCTGTCCGGAGCCATGAGGCCCGGAATCAGCCGACCTCTGTTGCTTGATCTCCGCAAAGCGGAGACAAGACTGCACATTTCCGGGTTCTTTATTATAAAACCTTCCCGCGTGCGCCTAAACTGTTCCCGCGTGCTCCCAAAACTGTTCCCGTGCGCGCCCAAAGCTTTTCCCGCGTGCGCCTAAGTTTTTCCCGGGCGCGCCTAAACTGTTCCCGCACGCGCCAACCTTTCCCGCGCGCGCCAACCTTTCCCGCGCGCGCGCAAACATTTTCCCGCCCAGGAAAATACGCAGCCTAGGGCGCAGGCGCGATCCCGCGCCCGGGAAAAGTACAAACCCATGGCGCATGCGCGATTGTAATTTGAGAAGACCCCCCCCCCCATCACCACCCTGGCCCAACCTCTTCCTCTGCCAGCCTATATAAGGCATGACCCTGCATTCAATAAACGAGACTTGATCAGGCTACTTGTCTTGTCTCCATTTCTTGTGTTTTCTTGTCTCCTCCATTCCCACTCCCCCTTCCAGGGCCCGTTCGACTGTCCTGCAGGTCGGGACAGGAGAATAGTGTGAACCTGGGAGGCGGAGGTTGCAGTGAACCGAGATCGCTGCCACTGCACTCCAGCCTGGGTGACAGAGCGAGACCCCGTCTCAAAAAATAATAATAATAAAAATTTAAAAAAAGAAACTGTTGTGTGATGTCTAATCCTTTTTCATAATGATAGATCTATGTTTTACAGATTTAATAATTTTTTGATTTATTCCAATTCCTAGTCAATTCCTCTGCTTGTGATAGATTGATTTCTCACTATGCTCATTCTCCAACTTGAGAGTTTACATTGCAAGTGGAAAGCTATAAATGGAACCACCTCATATTATGGCCTGTGGACATGAGGAAGCAAGTTGTGAGATATCCCAGCCCCACACCAGGGAAAATTGCTCATGTCCATCCTAATCATTTTCTGCTGTTAGTTTATAGGTGTGTGTCCTTGGGGAAGAGGTGGACATTGTTCCCAATATTTGCGTTTCTGTAATTAGCTGAGAGCCTGAGGTGTGCACAAAGTTCCTCCCTAGTTGGTGTCCTTTCTACTAACTTTGATTGGGTCAGTTACCAACATCTTATGAGGGCACTGTGTGTTGTCTGTGAGCTCCTAGTCCTGAGTCCTAGCTCCTCTCTGAGTTTCCATCTACTGAAAATTAGTGTGTTGCTTCTGTGATTGGTGGAAGCAGACGATAGCTTGGGGGTCTGAAAGCAAGATATATCAACAATGTTTTCCTCAAACTATTACAACATTATTGCGGGTTTTCTCAGTCTAAACCTAAATCCGTAACTCCTTTGGGCAGAATCCCTGTCTCTTACATGAATTTATACCATAATTTGAATTTAGGTTACTATCTTTTCAAAGAACTTTGATATACCAAGAATTTTCTTTCCTTTTTTTTTTTTTCAGGGTCTCATTCTGCTGCCCAGGCTGGAAGTGGCAGTCATGGCTCACTGCAAACTCTGCCTCCTGGGCTCAAGTGATCCTCCCACATTAGTATCCTGAGTAGCTGGGACTACAGGAGTGCACCACTACACCCAGCTAATTTTTCTATTTTTTTATAGAGACATATTTTGCCCAGGTTGGTCTCAAACTCCTAAACTCAGGTGATCTGTCCACCTCAGCCTCCCAAAGTGCTGAGATTATAGACATAAGCCATAGTGCCTGGCCAAGAAAATTTTAAATATCGCAGTGCTACTCAGGAAAACTTTTGATAAAAGTAAAATTGTTCAGAGGAGACGTCTCTTAGTACAGAATGGGAATAAAATTACATTCATTAATCTGATTATTTTTATTGAAATGAGGAAACTCCCCAATGAAATTCAGATACCAAAATCACTGTCTTATAAAATTATTTAGATATAAGATGTAAAATATTTTAAGTGATTTTTTTTTTTTTTTGGATTATGCCAAATGACAAATTGAAACTAGTGGTCTTTAGCCTACTATCCATCCTCCTCAGTCTTATGTGTGTCACTTTTCCTCTACCTCTACCTTTTTCCAATCCAGTTCCTTCTTTCAACACAGCTGGGAATCCCTAAAGCTCAATTGGTCCTTGCATTTAAATCCCTTTATAACAGGCCAAGTCCCTCAGGGAGTTTTTCAGCCCTGCTCTCACTCTGGGATGACATATATAATCACATATAATCTCTGGCTACCAGATCTATATTGATGATTTTAGATGTTAGTAGGCACGAAAGAGAGAGAGAAGGAAGGAAGGAAGGAAGGAAGGAAGGAAGGAAGGAAGGAAGGGAGAAAAAGAGAAAAGGATGGAAAATCTGAGTGAGAAAATGCTGAGAAATTGCAGAGAAGGTCAGAGAGACTTGGAAAAGCTGTAGGTAGTAGCCAACATTTTGGAGATTACTTTCAAAGTCTTCTTGTACAAACTGACTAGGCACTAATCCAAATGCTTTAGAGGCTTTAAGGATAGGGCCTTTCACAACTTTACAGCAATATCTAAGAATAGATCCTGAAGCAAATGTGACCCCAGCTCTTTCTTACTTTTATTGAAAGACCTTAAGTCAGAAATTGGGTATTTAATATGTAAAAATATACAGAAATATAAAACTGCCCTGTTGCCAATCTCTTCACAGAACTCTTTCATATGATTTTACAACAAAGACCAAAAAAAAAAAAAAAATCAAATAAGAACAAAAAACTTCTCAATATACTAATGGCCTTATAAAGATAGCAACTAGATGCTCCAACCCAAGTAATTCAGTACCTGAGGAGAGAAATGCTTGACTAAAATGTCTGTGAATACTGTAAGTAAATAAAAAAGAACATTAGCAAAACAATTGTCCCATATTGCTAAAAAACAAAAATAAAAAAAAATGAAGCAGGTAATGATTAATTAAGGTTTATTATCCTCTGAGCAGAAAACAAAGTTCCATTTCATATTTTAGCCCTAATTCTTATTACTAAGAGTGCTGCACCAGTCCTCCGACTATGTTACATAACCTGTTCACCAGAGCCTGTGACTGTCACCACTGAACCATCTCTGGAAACCTTTGCTCCTGTGGCCCCACGCCTGCTGTCTTCATAGTTTGGGGTTTACTATGCAGATGGAGTCTCCAAAACAAATGCTCCACCAATGGCATTTTTGCATTTTAAATGATAATTTAAAGATCACCATGAAATTTGAGACATTCTGTGGGGGAAAATATTTATGATTTCACCTTCAGTGCTACCTAAGGCTGAATATTTTATTGTTATAGATCTTTTTATTGCTTTCTTCAGTTGCTCTAGATCAAGAGAATCACGACTTGTTTAACTTTTTCTACAAAATTCAACACTTTACCTGAACAGTGATGCCTCAGAGGCTCACTGAGGCAAAGATTATTAATCAGGACTACCAGGACCTTAAATTTAAATTTATCTGTGACTCTACCTTTAAGTTATATGTGTGTGAAATGTCTTATTCCAAAAATAAAGTGACGACTGTGATTGATTCCTCCTATCTACTCATGTTTTAATACTGTTTCAAAGGAAAATTTACAATTTTGGGGGGAAAAATATATTAGATGGGCCATGATTAATTCCAAAGAATTAAATACCTCCATCCTGAGAGATTATAAGAAACTCAAAATTTTTCTTGAATGCTCATGAAGAGACAATTTATAGAGATTTTCTAGATTTTGCTGTCTACTGTAGCCAGCAGGTACCCAATTTCTTTATAATCACCACATATGGATCACATTGCAAATTTTTGGTAATTTAACTTTCCCCTGGAGCCTAAATATGAAGGATATTTGGTGACTTAAAATCAGTCTTCAGGCCGGGCGTGGTGGCTCACACCTGTAATCCCGGCACTTTGGGAGGCCAAAGTGGGCAGATCATGAGGTCACAAGTTCAAAACCAGCCCAACCAACAAGGTGAAACCCCATCTCTACTAAGAATACAAAAATTAGCTGGGCGTGGTGGCACATGCCTGTAATCCCAGCTACTCAGGAGGCTGAGGCAGGAGAATCACTTGAATCCAGGAGGCAGAGGTTGCAGTGAGATGAGATCGCACCACTGCACTCCAACCTGGATGACAAAGTGAGACTCTATCTCAAAAATTTTAAAAAATAAAGTTAATAAATAAATAAAAATCAAATCTTCAGTGTCACCCCACTCTGGATGTTTCCAATTATCATAAATCTTTACACCTGTATGTACATGAGCGATTTGGGCAAAAGTTTGCTGTTCTGACTCAATTCAAAAGAATATTGATAGACTGGATTCCTACTTCAGCCTTTCTTTAGGTCTAGAGGGAATTCTGCTCACTAGGTCTAACCAGTCAGACCCAAATAAGTGAAGACCTCCACTGACTTAATCTTAAAGTGTCTTTGACGCTGGTGTCTTAGGCTGTGCGATCCTTGTTCACATTTTTCGGTAGTCAGGCTTAGCTATTAAGGAATTGAATTACTTTATTCTCAGTACATTTCTATCAGTTGTGACAACACTTCAAATTGTGATACTCTTCTTCTGTTACCCTATGAAAGGAAATCCATGACTCTCTCCTCTAACTGAGAATTGACTATCTCAAAAACTATTAGATGGTCCTTAAAAATTCCAGATTTAATCATGTTTGTTGACAGGTCATATCTTAAGATTGAAATGGAAAATGCTTGGGCAAGATATGCCTTAACAGATTTCAACTTATTTCTAAATTATAGCCCCAATCTAAGTAAAAGTTGCCCATATGACAAAACCCATTTCACTCACAACAGACTGCCAAATGAGAAGAGATAAAAGAGTTATAGTATACACAGATAACAAGACTTTGAAGCAGTCCAAAGTTTTGAAATGCTATGGAAACAAGAGTTTTCAGCCTCAGCCAGAAACAAGTTAAAAATGGTCAACATATTAATGAACTGTGAAATGTTCTAATGCTTTTTAAGATGGTAACTATCATTAAAGCCTAGAAAGAAAAGGAAAGCATTTAGGGAAAAGAAAATGCCCTAGTTTATCTTCTACAAGTAGGAAACTCCGGACCAACTCCCCTGGATCCCATGATATGGTAAGAAGTCAGATATTTGAAGAGATTCAAGAAGTTATTAGAAAGTACCAGTTATTGACTCTGAAATCTGAAGAGTTATTGGAACTTTTGGTTGAAAGCTATATGACAATAATCTCTGAAACTTTCATAAAAGCTACTAGCTTGTGGCAGAGAATCCCAAATCAAACTTGCCAAAGATTCTCCATGAAATACGCCAATCAAGTAATGACAAATTGTCTACTATTGTTGACATTAATGGAAACATTGTACAAAGATTACTGAAAATGTCTCTGTCTCAAAGCTCATCTGTTATTAGCACACGATAAAACTAAGAAAGTGGGAAGCAAATAAGAGTCTCAGTTGCCTCTATGAACACTTCCACATTTCTTCTATGGATTTTCATTTTTTTTTTTTTTTTTAATTATACTTTAAGTTCTGGGATACACTTGCAGAATATGCAGGTTTGTTACATAGGTAGACACGTGCCATGGTGGTTTACTGCACCCATCAACCCATCATTTATAGGTATTTCTCCTAATGCTATCCCCGCTACCCACTGACAGGCCCTGGTGTGTGATGTTCCCCTCCCTGCGTCCATGTGTTCTTATTGTTTAACTCCCAGTTATGAGTGAGAACATGTGGTGTTTGCTGAGAATGACGGTTTCCAGCTTTATCCATATCCCTGCAAAGGACATGAACTCATTCTTTTTTATGGCTGCATAGTATTCCATGGTGTATATGTGCCACATTTTCTTTATTCAGTTTATCTTGTTGGCTTATTCTCAAGGTAGATAGAAGCTTTTCTTTGCTGAAGAGATACAGCTCTGATATTAGGGGAAAAATTAATGAAACAAAAAAATTATATTGTATTTCTAACATGGGAATTCCCACCTCTATCTAGTAATATAGCCACTCTTTTGGCTGACACTGGTATTAGAGAACTTTTCAAAGCCTTGCCGCTTACTCAGAAACTGTTTTCTGCTATAACCCCATCACCTACAATCCTCAGGGGGAGGACAGGCAACCAAGTCATTTTAAAACTCAAATGATCAGAATGACAAAATGATCTGGACCTCTCTGGCTTTGTCAACTGAGAGTATAATTTCTTGCTCTTAGGACCCTGGGAACAACATTCCAACCTGCATTAATTTGTTTCAGGTTATCCTGTAAGGTTAGATATTTCTCTCTTGATCTTCAACTCCACCTCATTTCTGTCAGACATGGCAAAGCACTGCAACCAATGGATGGAACATTTCAGTATTATTACCAATAAGCACGAGATGTCTTTACATCCTCTCAAGAAGTCTTCTGCCCTGAAATCATGTTGAAAAGGTCCTTGTTTATTTTTACCCTTAGTACAGCAATTAAATGTGAGGACGTAGCTTCCTGGATTCATGTCTCTAAGACAGAAAGATGTTATGCTGTAACCTTCAACACTGGGAGTGCCATTTTGTTGTTGTTGTTGTTGTTAGGGAATGATGTATAACTGAAAAGTCTAAGAATACTTCAAAAGCATACAATCTTCAAACAATGACAGCTTCCAACATATCTTCAGGTTGAGAGGTTCCATGACACAAACAGCTTCCTCCTAAAATCTATAGAACAAGAACTAGACAACTAACTAGAGCCACAGATCGTCATCTGTGTTTTTCTTGTTTGTTTCATTTTGTTGTTGTTGTTGTTTTTCATGCTTTTGTTCTTGATTTTCTTAGCTATTTTCTTTACTCTTTACTGAATTAAGGTTTTGGATTATAAATAAACTCTATGTTTCAACTGTAATCCTTACAAGGTCTTTATCCTTTGTATTTTTTTTTTTTTTTTGCCTTCTTAGCTATTACTTAGTATGAGTCCAAAATTTAGCTGCAATTTCCTTGCAGTCTGGTTAAAATAACTAATTAGAAATGTGCTTGGCATGATGGCTCATTCTTGTAATCTCAGCACCTTGGAAGGCTGAGGTGGGCAGATCAATAGAGTCCAGGAGATTGAGATTAGTCTGGGTGATATGGTGAAACTCTGTCTCTATGAAAAATACAAAAAAAAAAAAAAAATCCCCAAACATTAGCCAGGCATGGTGGCACACACCTGTGGTCCCAGCTACTTGGGAAGCTGAGGTGGGAGAATTACTTGAGCCTGAGAGGTGGAAGTTGCAGTGAGCTGAGATCATGCCATTGCAGATCCCATGAAAGAAAGAAAGGAGAAAGAAATAAGGAAAGAAGAAAAGGAAGGAAGGGAGGAAGGAAGGGAGGAAGGAAGGAAGGAAGGAAGGAAGGAAGGAAGGAAGGAAGGAAATTAGTAATTAAGATGAGTCATGTGCACACATTTTCCTCTAGTGCCCAACAATTTTTTATATTATCAGTTCTTTATAATTAAATATTTGACTTTATCAGTGTATTAGTTGGTCTGGGCTGCCATAACAAAACACCATGGACTATGCAGCGTAAAGAGTTGTATTTCTCATAGTTCTGGGTTCTGGAAAAGTCTAAAATCAAGGTGGTAGCTTATACAGTTTCTGATAAGGGCTCTCTTCTTGGCTTGCAAACAGCCACCTTCTGACTGTGTACTCACTGGGCTTTACCACAGCAGGTGTGAGGACAGAAAGAAAGAAGATGCTTTCTGGTGTCTCCTCTTATAAGAACATTAGTCTTCTCAGATAAGGGTCCCACACTTATGACCTCATTTAACCTTAATTGCCTCATAAAGGCTCTGTCTCCAAATACAGGCACATTTGAGTTAGAGCTTCAACATGTAAACTGGTGGAGTAAAGGGAAATCATTCAAATAATCAATGAATAAACTCATGAATAAAGTAACCATGATGACAGATATGGAAGGCATTCATCAACTCAGAAATTAGACTTTAACTCACCTAGGCCAACCTACATATGGTCAATGCTAAGTGCCCAATCTGCCAGCAGCAGAGACCAACACTGAGTCCCATATATAGCACCATGCCCCAGGGTGAGCAGCCCACTATTTGGTGGCAGGTAGACTACAATGGACTATTTCCATCATGAAAGGGACAGTGTTTTCTTCTTACTGGAATAGACACTCTGCATACAGATTTTCCTTCCATGCATGCAATACTTTTGCCAAAATACCATCCATGGGCTTATACAATGCTTTATCCATTGTCATGGTATTCCCTACATCATTGCTTATTGATCAAGAAACTCATTTCACAGGAAAAGAAGTATGGCAATGGGCTCATGCTTACAGATTTCAATGATCTTACTATGTTCCCTACCATTCTGAAGCAGCTGGTTTGACAGAAGGGTGGAACAGTCTTTTCAACAGCCCTACTAAGGTTGCAATACCTTGCAGGGCTGGAGCGAGTTCCAGAAGGTTGTATACGATCTCAGTTAGCTTCCAATATCTGGTGTTGTTTCTTCAGGATTCTCAGGTCCAGTAATCAAGGGGTAGAAATGGAAGTGGTACCACTCACAATTTTCCTGAGGGTCCCATTAGCAAAATTTTGCTTCCTGTTTCTATCTGAGGACAGACCTTATGCTCTGCTATTGGTTTCAATATCTTAGTTTCAAAGGGAGGAATGTTTCCATCAGGAAAGACAACAGTGATTCCAGTGAACTGGAAGTTAACACCTTCCCCAGCCAGTTTGGGTTCCTTGTGCCTCTGAGCCAAGTAGCAAAGAAGAGAGTTACAGTGCTGGATGGGGTAAATGATGCTGACAAACAAGGGAAAATTCCACAATGGACTCCTATTCCACAATGGAAGTAAGGAAGGGAATGTCTGGAATGCAAGACATCCACAAGAGTATCTCTTAGTATGAGCATGCATTGTGATTAACGTCAATGAAAAACTATGGCAACTCAATCCAGGCATTAGTACTAATGACCCACATCCTTCAGATGTGGTTTGTGTCACACCCCCAGATAAAGAACCATGACTAAATCAAGTGCTTTCTGAAGTAAAAGGTCATATAGAATGGGTCATGGAATGAAAGGTTGATGTAAATATCATGCGACCAGTTCCAGCAATGAGGGCAATAATTATCAGTAGTATTTCCTCTTTACTTTGTTATAAACATGTAGGTGTGTGCATGTAATGCTTTTGTTTTCTTTCCAATCATATTTCTTTATCATATAACATAGGATGTATTGAGTTTATATCATAGCATTTAAGAACTGTTAACTTTATGCAGTAGTATTTAAGTTAACGTTAGCAAGATAAAGAGTAAACACGCAAGTGTTTTGCCTTTTCTTCTGGGAGAAGGGTTAGTGAGTTTGGGGATGTGTGCAGAAAGGTTTTGTGCTGTGAAGTAGAATTACAACCTTGTGTTTTCTTCAGTTGAATATTAAGTATGGTTTTAAAAATGCATATGAATGTCATGTTGATGAGTAGCAAACTTGTGATGGTTAATTTTTTGTGTCAAATTGACTAGGCCACAGTTTGACTAAATATTTCATCAAACATTGTTCTGGATATTTCTGTGAAGATATTTTGATGAATTTAATATTTAAATCAATAGGCTGAGTAAAGCAGGTGGCCCTCCCTAATGGAAGTGAGCCTCATCCAATGAACTGAAGGTCTGAAAGGAACAAAAAGCTTGACTCTGCCTTGAAAAAAAAGAGGCAGTTCTTTCTACCTGACTGCCTTTGAGCAAGGAAGTGGTTTTATCTCTAAATTTTTAGCTGAAACATCCGCTCTTTCTCGCTCTGGTTCACGAGGTTGCCAGCCTTTGGGCTGGAAGTACACCTTCAGGTCTCCTGGGCCTCCAGCCTGCTGACTGCCAATCCAGGGACTTGACAGCTTACATAATGCTGTAGGCCAATATCTTCTTCTCTGTGTGTGTGTGTATTTGTGTGATTGTGTGTGTGTGTGTGTGTATTCATGTGTATCCTACTGATTCTGTTTCTCTGGAGAACCCTAACGCAATCTGCAATTGGGCTTAATTACTAATTCACCTTTTATATGGCAGATAATACCAGATACCTAGAGATCTAAAGCTACATGTAACATCACATATAAGGAAAAGTGGTTTCTGCATCCTCCAAAACAATGCTCAGAAACCATTTCTAGAAATGAGACTCTGCAAAGAGACTTTGGAAGAGCAAGGATCAGAAGAGGACAGAAAATAGATACCATATATTTAATACTTGACTATGTGTATAGAACTTACAAAGAATGTTCAGTATGTAGGTGAATCTTCTGCTTCTCTATCAAATCTAACCCTTCATCTATGTTCATCTATTTCATTTTTCTACTTTATGTTCTCTCATCTGACACTGGGTAATTTTGAGTCACTCCATATTTATTAATATTAGAATTTAAAAATTTCATGATGGATACAGAGGTATTTTTGCCAAGAGAGGTCATTGAAGAGCCCCAATGACTTTACTGAATTTGTGGTGCAAAAGTTTCATCAGTAAGAACTGTACTTTTAACTTGATATGTATTCTTTGGGAGGGTTTCTGATATTACTCAGGGTACATTTTGGCCTATGCTTTCCTCCTTACGGGAAAATAAAGTCACTGGAAAAATTGATTCAAAAAAGGAAAAAAACTGGACCTAATTTTGATCCACACACTTAACCTTTCAAGGAGGTTTTCAGATGATGCTCCACTTTTTAAAAATAACTTGATACTATAAGAGTCATAGAAAATCGAGACAATCCTAGCTAGCAGGGAAGTTAGACCACAATGTGAGTAAGGCCATAGAAATACCATCTGAGAAGTTAATGAGATTTTATAGGTATTTATTCAAAGTAGAGGATTCCTAGACACTTATCAAGGAATCACTCTTCATTTTTAATGGGAAAATGTGTATTTACAATATTAGTAACTTTTTCAAGATATTTAATATTCTTAGAAAGATCAAGAAAGTAAATTTAAAAATTATAAAATTAGTATATTACTCCTATATTTGTTTCTTTGAGCTTTTTGAATTGGGGATGGAACTTCTTTTGTTTGTTTGCCCATTTGTTTAATTTGGAAACTCCAGGCCTATAAATAGGAAGTGAAGAAAGCTCTGATTATCGTTTCCTTTTTGTATTTGTTGATGTTACCATATCTATGTGTAATATCCAGATTCTTAAATACTGTTGCACATCCACAGGTTGATGAAGTAAGTGAAAAAATGATTACTCAACAAAAACAAGAGGAAAAGCTAGTTTTGATATCAGTTGAAACGACCACCACCAGAAACCAGACATACCATAATGGTTTTCCAAACAAAAGTGCTGTCTGTTAGGGCTGCCATAACAAAATACCAAGGATTTGGTGTCTCAAACAACAGAAAATTATTTTCTTACTATTGTAGAGCCTGACATAAGCAAGGTGCCATGACAGTTGGTCTCCGGGGACGCCTCTTTTCTGGTTTGTTGATGGCTGACCTCTTATTGTATCCTCTGTGCCTTCTCTCTGTGCATGTTGGGAAAGGGAGACAGAGATCCCTGGTGGTTCTCTCTTCTCTACTGGACCTATTGGTTTAGAGTCCCATTCTTGTGATTTCCCTTAGCCTTTATTACCTCCTGAAAGGTCCTATCTCCCACTACAGGGATATTGGAAGTTGAAGCTTCAACATAGGCATGTGGAGGGCACAATTCTATTCATAACAAGTATGGATATGAATTGATCAGGTCTCCAGAGACAATGATTCATAAATCAACATAAGCTGAAAAATGACTGAAAGGGAGCATTGAGAACTGAGACCATCTGTGTCAACAGGGCTGAGTTCTAGGACTAATACGACTTCTATCAACAATTTTTTTTTTCCAGAAAGCATGTGTTTATGAAAGAAAAGGATAAACAAATAAGTAACTTTATTATTTGCTTCAGAAATTTTCTGTAGAAAAATTGGACAAAACAATTTACCCGCCTGAGAAAACCACTTATATATCAAACAACAGTCTACTTCATAAACTTGTTTCAAGTCTCTCTCAATTCATTACTGAAACACCAGGGGTTTGGTCTCTGTCCTACTGCTCGCCCCACAGAAAGCCAGTCACTGAGACAAGTATTGCCAAGGAAAAGGCTTTAATTGGGTGTTACAGCCAAGGAGATGGGAGCTCAGCCTCAAATCCATCTCCCTGATTGACTAAAACCAGGGGTTTGTATAGTAGGAAAGAAATGTAACAAAGTATAAGAAAATAGGAACTAGGGAGGGGCAAGGAAGTAGTTATGATGAATGAGGGGCCGCCATATCTGGTGCAGTGATATGGTGAGTTTTAGTTCTTTGATAGTTTTTTGTGAGTCCTGAAGGTTGCTCCTGATGAAGGAACTCAGATAAAATAAATACAAGTTTCAAGCCTTAAGACAAGAAGTGTCCATTTCTATGTGTGTGTGTGTGTGTGTGTGCGCGTATGTAAAACTATCTATAGGACTATCAAATTCAGTGTGGCCAACAATCCTAAACTACTGTATCGCGAAATTGCTTGAGTTCTAGTTATTAATTATCTGCACCTAAATACCTGTCTTAAACCACTTTAGCCCAGATGACCACAGCCTTACAAATTCTCTATGATTGACTTTCCACTCCTAAGATCCAGATAACACTCTGTTTAGGTTTTGTCAGCCCTTATTGTTTTACTAATGGATTGCCTGGAACTATTTGGATTGAGGGGAATTCTAATCCTTTAAGAGTATTTTGATGGGTGCGATGGCTCACCCCTGTAATCCCAGCACTTTGGAGGCCGAGGTGGGTGGATCATGAGGTCAGGAGATCGAGACCATCCTGGATAAGGTGGTGAAACCCTGTCTCTACTAAAAAACACAAAAAATTAGCCGGGTGTGGTGGCAGGCTCCTGTAGTCCCAGCTACTCAGGAGGCTGAGGCAGGAGAACGGCGTGAACCCGGGAGGGAGGCAGAGGTTGAAGTGAGCCGAGATAGCACCACTGCACTCCAGCCTGGGCAACAGAGCGAGACTCTGTCTCAAAAATAAAAATAAAAAAAATTAAAAGTATTTTGAAATTTTTCCAAGATATAGTTTAGCATCCAGTTCAATTAAAATTTCCAAATTATGAGATTTTCTTCACAGCATATGACAAGAGCATAATGTCATGCAACAACATATCTATCACTATCCATTAGTAGCTTTCAACTCTCTTTTTAGGCCTACAATCCAGAGGATTATGGATACTGTCTGACATTACTGCACACCAGACAATAGCAAGTTTTTCACTTCTCCTCAAACCTCAGTTCGAAATACTTATAATTCAGTCCTGAAATGCTGAACTTCAGAAGTACATATTGCCATACTATAATTGAAAAATGCATAACTCACTTGGAAGCTCAAAAGTCATATATAATGACCTAAATTACAGTTTATTTATACAGTTTAAAAAGTAATTAACTTACCAATAGGAGCTGGGCCTCCATCTTCATGCAAAATTAATGACGAGAAAGTGGGTGGTGGGAAGCTGGATTAGTCAAAATTCTAATTTTACCCTCACCTGCCCTGATGGGGCCTTATCTAATAACACCTCCACTCAGAGGCAAAGAGGTGGTAAAAGTTGGGAGTCCCACATTTACCATAAAGGTATCAGTGCAAACAACGGGGGAGCTAAATATCCACCCCACTCGTCCACTGAAAGCTGCCATTAATTAAAGCCCCATTTTTGTCTGGGTGGCATCATTGGAGCCCAGTAGAAGACTAGCATAAAGCAACACCTGCAAGGTCTTGAGCAACACCTCAGTAGAGGACTATTTGTCAAAAAATTTTAAGAAAAATGTTTAAAAGTTTCAACAGAATATAAAGTTTTATAATTTGTACAAAAAGTTCAGGATAAAATTGAATAAAATTTCTCACCACACCAAGAATCAGGAAAATCACAACTTTAGTGAGAGAAGATAGCCAACAGATGTCAAGAATAAGATGACATATTGGAACCATGTCACAAGTATTTCGAAGAAGCCATCATGCAAATGGTTAAGCAATCAATTACAAATCTTCTTGAAACAAATAAAAAACGAGGAAATGTCAGCAAAGAAATAGGTTATAAAAATTACTAAATATAATGGAATTATATACTAGCCAAAATTAAATTTAAATAATGAAAAAACCTCGCCGATGGGTATAATTGTAGAGTGGAAATGACAAATAAGAGTCATTAAATTTGAATACAGATCAACACAATTTACTCAAATTGAACAACACAAAGAAATAAAGGGGAAAGCTGGGGTGGTGGCTCACACCTGTAATCCCAACACTTTGGGAGGTCAAGGCGGGCAGATCACGAGGTCAGGAGATCCAGACCATCCTGGCTAACATGGTGAAAATCCGTCTCTACTAAAAATACAAAAAAATTAGCCTGGCATTGTGGCGGGCGAGTGTAATCCCAGCTACTCGGGAGGCTGAGGCAGGAGAATGGCGTGAACCCAGGAGGCGGAGCTTGCAGTGAGCCGAGATAGTGCCATTGCACTCCAACCTGGGCGACTGAGCGAGAGTCTGTCTCAAAAAAAAAAAGGAAAGGAAAGGAAAGTAAAGGAAAAAGGAAAGGAAGGAAAGGAAAGGAAAGGAAGGAAAGGAAGGAAAGGAAGGAAAGGAAAGGAAAGGAAGGAAAGGAAAGGGGGAAGGGGGAAGGGGAGGGGGAAGGGGAAGGGGGAAGGGGAAGGGGAAGGGGAAGGGGAAGGGGAAGGGGAGGGGGAAGGGGAGGGGGAAGGGGAGGGGGAAGGGGAGGGGGAAGGGGGAGGGGCAAAGGGAGGGGGAAGGGGAGGGGGAAGGGGAGGGGAGGGGAGGGGGAAGGGGAGGGGGAAGGGGAGGGGAGGGGGAGGGGAGGGGAGGGGGAGGGGAGGGGGAAGGAAAAGGGAAAGAAGAAAGAAAGAAAGAAAGAGAGAGAGAGAAAGGAAGGAAGGAAGGAGGGAAGGAAGGAAGAGAGGGGGAGAGAGAGAGAGAGAAAGAAAGAAAGAAAGAAAGAAAATAGAGGTGAAAAAAGTCTCAGGAGTCTGTATAGAAAAGAATTAATATTCATATCATGAGAATTCAATGAGGAGAGAGATGATGAGACCTTTTTTTTTTTTTTTTGTCCTGAGAGGGAGTCCTGCTCTGTCACCCAGGCTGGAGTATCTAGGCAGGGTCTTGGCTCACTGCAAGCTCCGCCTCCTGGGTTCACACCATTCTCCTGCCTCAGCCGCGGAGTAGCCGGGACTACAGGCACCCGCCGCCACTCCCGGTTAAATTTTTTTTTTTTTTTTTTTTTTTGTATTTGTAGTAGAGACAGGGTTTCACCGTATTAGCCAGATGGTCGAGAATGAGATTTTTTTAAAACTACATAAAGAAATTTTGCAAACATCCCCGATTTGGCAGATGACAAAAATCTGTAGGTTCAAGAGGTTGGCTATACCCTGATTGGGATTAACCTAAATAAGTCTGTACTAAAAAATCACAATTGACACGCGGAAAGTAGACAAATGAAACTCATGAAAATATTCAGAGAGAAATGAGGCATTACTTACAGGGGAGTATTAATTTGTATAACAACTGATTTCTCATCTAAACTATTGAAACCAAAAGGTAGCAGCACAGTACTTTTCAAATGCTGAAACAAAATGGTAGAGCACAAAGTCAGTATTCAGTTGCAGTACCTACCAGGCATCAAGAGGAAATAAATATATTCTCGGACAAAGGAAACTTAGGAGAATTTACAGTCAGCAAACCTACCCTAAATGAAAGGCTAAAGCAAGTTTTTAAACAGAAATGGAATGATAACAATAGAATTATTGGATCTTCAGAAATGGAAGAAGAATATGAGAATGTGTAAAAATTGGTGCAAAAATATAAAAATGTATCTTTCTCATGAATTTATAAAATTGCATTTGATGTTCGAAGCTAAAACTATATTACTGTCTGATGTGGTTCTCAATATATGCAAAGAAACAATGCAAGAGAGTTATGTTTTAAGAATACAGATGATAAAGAGAACTAAATGGAAGTAAATTTTCTACATTTCACATGAAATGGTAAACGTAGGTACAATAGGCTATGCTAAATTACACAGATACAATAAAATACCTGTCTAAATTGAAGTTCATTTATAGAGTTTAAAGCTACTACTAAGAAAATAATACAAAGCAATAGACTTAAAAAACATTCTTCATAAGTCAACCAGGGAGGCTAAAATGTATTTATGCAACTATTGGAAAGGAAAAGAACTTTTTAAAATGTGAAAGAGATAATAAAAGAAAACCAACATAATAAGCAATAAAGTGACACATCAACGCCATAATATTTTAAGAATTGCCCTAAATTTAAATGGTCTAAGTATACAAGTTAAAAAAAATATATGAGCAGACTAGGTTAAAAAAAAAGTAGACTGACTTTATGTTGCTTACAAGAAATTCACCTAAAGCACAGTGACAGGCCTGGAGTGGTGGCTCACGCCTATAATCCCAGCACTTTGGGAGGCCGAGACTGGCAGATCATGAGGGTAGGAGATCGAGACCATCCTGGCTAACAGGGTGAAACCCTGTCTCTACTAAAAATACAAAAAAAAAAAAAAAATAGCTGGGTGTGTTGGTGGGCACCTGTAGTCCCAGCTACTTAGGAGGCTGAGGCAGGAGATGGGCGTGACCCTGGGAGGCGGAGCTTGCAGTGAGCCGAGATTGCGCCCCTGCACTCCAGTCTGGGTGACAGAGCAAGACTGTCTCAAAAAATAAAATAAAATAAAATAAGAAAAATCACAATGACATAGATAAGTTGAAAGTAAAAAGACAAAGCATACTGTGCAAAAATTAACTTAAAAATACACAGAAGTGGCTATACATTTTTTAAAAATTCACAAGAGTGGCATACTAATATCAGGTACCATAGACTCTGAAGCAAAGAAAAGGACTATAGAAAAAAATTACATGTAATTATAGAAAGATGAAACCAATAAGAAGGCATAATTAAATTATTACACTATAAAAGTCTTTGCGATGAGCTATAAAACTTCAAAATACTTAAGAAAAACCCTGATGGAGATGAAAATAGAAATAGATAAATCCTTAGTTATTGCTGAGGATGTCAACATCGCACTGTCAGCATTTAAAAGCACCAGTATTCAGAAAATCAGCAAGGATATAGAAGTGAACAGCACAATGAACCAATAGATTTAAACACACTTATAAATCCTCCACACAACCACACCAGAATGCACGTTTTTCTCAAAATATGTAACATTCTCAAAGTATGTAACAAGCTGGACCATATTCTGGGCTGTAAAATGAACCTCAATAAGTTATGGAAAACTAAAATTGTACTAAGAATGTTCTTTGACCATTATGTAATCAAACTAGAAATCAAACATAAACAAAAAATAAACACTTGAAAATTAACAAAAATATAGATCAAAGAGGCAATCTCAAATACATTTTGAAATATACAAGACTGAATGAAAATAAATATATAGCATATTAAAATATGCATGATGCAGATAAAGCATTGTTGAGAAGAACAGTTACACACCAAATGCTTCCATTGCAAAAGAGATTCTCAAGTTAATAATCTAATTTCCTGCCTCAACAACTTTGAAAAGTAGAGAAAAAATATGCACTAAACAAAAGAGAAAAATGGAAATAATAAAGAACAGAAATCGGTGAAATTAAGAAAAGGAAAATAAGAAAGAAAACAAATGTACCAAAAAATCGTTTTAAAAAACGAATAAATAGATAAAGCTCTAGTAACATTGGCAAAGATTAAGGAAGACAGAAATAGCTATTTTCAGGGATGAAATGGAGGCTATCATTACATCCTGCAGCTACTGAAAGAATACTATAAACAACCATATGCTTATAAATTTGACATCTTCAAAAATTTGACCAATTCGTCAAAACTCATGAAGTACCAAAACTCAATGAAGATGAAAGAGGCAATCAGTTAATCAGCTAAGTAATTGGTCAAAAAAATAAAACCAGGACCAGTGGGCCACTGCAATTGGGTCACCACCTGATTAAACTCACGATAATACACTGTCATTCTCCAAGACCTATCTGTCTTCTACACAAGCCAGACAGAAACATTGAGTGGGAATGCAGGGGGAATTACTACCCCTGTGTCTTTCAAGTCCTTGGTATGGCACTAATTTCTATCATCCCTCTGAGAATGCAAAATTGCTCCTGATTTACTATGTATATTCCTAGGTAGAGGCAGTTCTAGAGGTTTCTACTTGGCCTGTCTCACCATAGTAGCCTTCACTGTAGAGGTCAAGAGACCCATGCAGGGGTTCTGCCAGCTGCTGAATGTGTCTACTCCAGTTGTTTATCTAGAATTGGAGAAATGACCACAGGATGAGAATGGGAACCCCCTGGACTGGACCCACTGTGAGGTGCACTGGAGCTAAAATTGTACTGATTACCTACCCCCTTTCTTTCCCAAAGAGTCACCTCACATTAACAGTAGACATCCTGCAAGGCTAGGAATTTAACTTGCAAGTCTGGGAATTTAATTCATCCGATCACAAGCTGTGGCACTCTATTTGATTTTTCAGCAATTTTAATCCTGTAGCTACAGAAGATAAGACTCTCAATCAAAACACACCTAGACGATCTTAGGTTATTTATGTGGCATTCGAGCTGAGAATCTGATTCCTTGAGCTCATCCTTTTCCTTCACCACCTTGCCCAGTAACACTAGGAGCAAACAAGCAATGTCATCATCATTATATTTCTTAGTTTTGAAAAAAAATCAAAAGTATTATAGTCAGAGTCACTTAGCTCTTTCTTTTAATAGTTGATTATTAGAGGGTTCAGTGTGGATATTTTAATATCTCTATACACATTTTTTTTTTTTTTTTTTTGAGACAGAGTCTCTCTGTCGCCCAGGCTGGAGTGCAGTGTCGTGATCTCGGCTCACTGCAAGCTCTGCCTCCCAGGTTCATGCCATTCTCCTGCCTCAGCCTCCTGAATAGCTGGGACTACAGGCGCTCGCCACCACGCCACCACGCCTGCCTAATTTTTTTTTTTTTTTTTTGTATTTTTAGTAGAGACAGGGTTTCAGGTGTTAGCCAGGATGGTCTCGATCTCCTGACCTCGTGATCCCCCGCCTTGGCCTCCCAAAGTGCTGGGATTACAGGCGTGAGCCAGCCAATGCGCCTGGCCTAATATCTCCATAAACATTTTACACCATGGACTATTAGTGTTCTCTTTACTATGAGAAATAGAGTTATGATGTATTTAAATCTAATAAGATTGAGAGTCAATTCCAGAAAGCCCAGAGACAACTAAGAGGATGCATTTTAAAAATTCTGATCCTTTATAACCACTTTGGTACCAATATCTGTGTTAGTAAGGTTTCTGCAGAGAAACATAAACCATACTAGATATATATGTTGCTTTTTAATTTATAATGGGAATGGTTCATATGGGATGCAGGCTGAGAAGTCCCATGATCTGTGTGTGTAACCTGGAGAGCCAGGGGAGTCAGTGGTGGACTGGGACTCATGAAAGCTGGTGGTATAATTCAGTCTGAATCTGAAGGCCAGAGTCTGAGTGCCAGTGTCTGAGGCTAGGAGAAGACAGATGTTTCAGCTCAAACAGAGAGAGTGAATTCACCCTTCCTCCCTGCCTTTTACCTCTATTTGAGTCCTTAGTACATTGAATGATGCCTGTCCTCATTGGTAAGGGCAATCTTCTTTACTTGGTCTATTGCTAGTCAAATGCTAATCTCTTCTGAAAACGTCCTCACAAATACACCCAGAAATAATGTTCTACCAACTATCTGGGCATTCCTTAACCCAGTCAGGTTGACACTCAAAAATCACCATCACAACAGGTTTAAGACATGAAAGGACAATTCGCTGAACAGTATATACAGATGACACATGATGAGAAGTTCAACATTGTTAGTCACCAAAGAAATGCAAATCAAAACAAAATAAAGTACCACTGGACATCTATCAGAATGGTAAAATATAAAATAAGGATTAACACCACATGTCAGTTGTAGAGAAACTGGGTCACTTACACATTGCTGTTGGGAATACAACCACTGTAAAAAAAAAAAAAAAAATAGGGTAGTTTTGTTTGTTTGTTTGAGACAGAGTCTTGCTTGTTGCCCAGGCTGGAGTGCAGTGGAGTGATCTCAGCTCACTGCAAGCTCTGCCTCCCAGGTTCACGCCATTCTCCTGCCTCAGTCTCCTGAGTAGCTGGGACTACAGGCACCTACCACCACACCTGGGCTAATTTTTTGTTCATTTTTGTATTTTCAGTAGAGATGAGGTTTCACCATGTTAACCAAGATGGTCTCAATCTCCTGACCTCATGATCCACCCGTCTCAGCCTCCCAAAGTGCTGGGATGACAGGCGTAAGCCACCGCACCCAGCCAAATGAGGGTAGTTTTTAAACAAAACTAACCATATGCTTACTATATGTCCCATAAATTTTGGCATCATCTCAGATAAATGAAAGTTTGTTTTTAGAAATATGCTTATCAATACATATAGCACCTTTTTAAAAAATGGCCAAAACCTGGAAATGCAAATGTTTATCAATGGGTCAATGGTTAAACTGTGGTCCATTCATTCCAAGAAATACTACTCAGAAATAAAATAAACTTGACTTTATATAAATAACAACTTGGATGCATCTCAAAGGAATTATTCTGAGTGAAAAGACTGAATATCAAAATGTCACTCATTGTGTGATCGTAGTTATATTGAGTTCCCAAAATGACAAAATTATAAAGTAGGAGAACAATTTAGCAGTGAACACAGGCTGGGGAGGAAGGTAGGAAGGGAGATGGATGGGAGAAGACAGGGAGGCAGAAGGGAGCTGTGACTATAAAGTGGTAGCATTAGGAATCTGTGTGATGAGACTCTGGTGTGTCTTGACTATGTTTGTGGTTACCTGAATCTACACACATACAAATGAGTACATGTAAAGATGGCAAAATTTAAAGGTAAATGGATTTTATTAACATCAATTTCCTGGTTATGATATACTATATTTTTGCAAGATGTTGCCATTTGGGGAAATTGAGTGAAAGGCACATAGGGTCTTTCTATATTATTTCCTACAAATGCATGTGAATCTACGATTATTAAAAAAAAAAAAAAAAAAACCTCTGCATTAAATATCAAATCAAGGATTACACTGGCATCCAGTGTTAAATTGTCAGAATGAGTAAAGCTGTTGCAGAAAGAAGAACTAATTAGATTGTGGCATTCTTTTTTTTTCCTTTTTTTTTTTTTTTTTTGGAGTGGGGGACAGAGTCTCACTCTATTGCTCAGGCAGTGATGCAATTTTGGCTCACGGCAACCTCCGCCTCCTGGGTTCAAGTGATCCTCCTGACTCAGCATCCTGAGTAGCTGGAATTACAGGTGCCCACCACTATACCCGGCTATTTTTTTTTTTTTTTTTTTGAGGCAGAGTCTCGCTCTATCGCCCAGGCTAGAGTGCAGTGGCCAGATCTCGACTCACTGCAAGCTCCGCCTCCCGGGTTTTACGCCATTCTCCTGCCTCAGCCTCCCGAGTAGCTGGGACTACAGGCGCCCGCCACCTCGCCCTGCTAGTTTTTTGTAGTTTTTAGTAGAGACGGGGTTTCACTGTGTTAGCCAGGATGGTCTCGATCTCCTGACCTCGTGATCCGCCCGTCTCGGCCTCCCAAAGTGCTGGGATTACAGGCTTGAGCCACCGCGCCCGGCCTATTTTTTGTAATTTTTAGTAGAGAAGGGGTTTCACCATTTTGGCTAGGCTGGTCTCAAATTCTTGACCTCAGGTGATCCATCTGCCTTGGCCTCCCAAAGTGCTGGGATAACAGGCATGAGCCACTGCATCTGGCCAGATTGTGGCATCCTTTAGACTTTTATTTCACTAGTCATCAATGGTATCCACAGTTATCCCTAAGTCCTGGGGAATCTAGGGAGTAGATATTTACCTAGGCATAGTGATACTCTCAACAATAACAACAAAAACTGAGGAGAAAATCAATTCCATAATTCTCATTAGAAACACTACATTTGACAAACCCTATAGGTTATTCATAAATAAATCCTATCAAAGCAACATTAATAATAATAATAATAAACTAGAGCTCATGAAAGAAAGCAATAGCATTCTAACTACAGTTTTCAGTGATTGTGTGCTACTGATTAGTATGAGTTGTGGTAACATAAAACGGTATTTCCCAATGCACCTGGTACATTTATTTTATATATAGAGAGAGAGCACACACATCATATATATAGACATTTGTGTATTATATGTGTGTGTGTATATATATATATATAAACATTTGCTTGCAATCATTCAAAGTTTATAGAAAAAAAGCCTATCAGATGGTGCAGTTTAATTTTTAAAAATGTATTTTTATCTTGATAAATTAGATATTTAAAATCCATTTCACAAACTCCTGTATAAATTTTAGAAATTATATACATTAGGTAAAATACTAGTAAATACTCTCGCAACAGTAAGCAAACATACAAACAATAAAATTAGAAAATGTTCAGAAAACCTGATGAGATATTTCACCAAAGAGGATATACATAAGTAAACATGAAAATATGTTCACAATCACTTGCTATTTTGAAAAATCAAAATAAAAACAGTTTGATGGATTTAAAACACTAAAATTGTGTTAGATATCACAACATACCTAATCGGAATGCTAACATATAAAGTACTTTGATGAAAATATCATAATTCTCTCAAGGATGCTGAGAAACTGGATAACCCATATGTTTACAGCCACTCTGAAGAGTGTAAGGTACCTTCTGACAAAGTAAATGAGCAACCCAGAAATTGCCCACTCGGACATTTATCTCAGTGAAATGAAAAATTATATTTATATAAAACCTGTACATAATGCTCATAATACCTTTACATTTAATAGCTAAAAGTGGCAAAAACTCACATATCCTACAAGATATGATTACTTGTTGAACAGTGGTACATTCATACAATGAAAACCCAGTTAGCAATAAAAGGAAGTAACAATTGATAGACACAAAAACTTAAATGTATCTCAAGGGAATTATGCCAAGTTAAAAAGAAGTGCCAATTTCTAAAAGGTTACATACTATGTGATTCTATCTACATAACATTCTAGAATGACAAAATTATAGACATAGAGAAAAGATTATGGGTTGCCAGGGTTGATGGAAGCACAGGAGGCTGTTGATGGAAATATTCTGTGTCTTAACTGTGGTAATGAAAGGAATGTGTACATTTGATAAAATTGCACTGAACACAAGTACACCAAAACACAAAATACACACACAGGAGTGTTTGAAAGATTGGTAAAATCTAGAAAAGGCAAGAAAAGTGTTTCAATATCAATTTCCTGTCAGCACGATTGTATTATGGTTTGCGAAATATTACATTAGGAGAAACTGGGTAAAGACTACATGCGATCTCTCAATGTTATTTCTTGTGACTGCCTGAATCTACAATTATCCAAAGTGAAAACCAAGAAGTGAAAAACAATCTTAAAAACTATTTTTAAAAAATCCTTGGCCAGGCGCAGTGGCTCATGCATGTAATCCCAGCACTTTGGGAGGCTGGAGGGTGGATCACCTGAGGTCAGGCATTTGAGACAAGCCTGGCCAACATAGTGACTAAGATATCAAGTATCTCCAAACTCTCAGGCTGCAGCTAAAGCCACATTCTTTTCATTAAAGGCCAGGATTTGATCTAACAATAGCATGACATCTTTCCAAGTGAGATCGAAGGTTTGTCCTAGACCCTGTAGGACATCTATGTGCCTATCAGGAGCATCCGAAAACTTCCCCAGGTCTGCCTTGATCTGCTTTAAATCAGAGAGGGAGAAGGGGACACGTACCCGGGTTGGGTCAAATTCCCCTCCCCCTACAGTTTGAAGGGGACATAACTGAGAGCCTGGAGGTTTTTGTGGTCCTTTGGAGATTTCTTTGCTTATTTCCTTCTGGGTGAGGGAGATTACAGGATTAACATTAATAGGAAGGGAAGCTATAGGGAGGCTAGGATATGGGGGTAAGCTGAGAGGTCCTCTTGTGGGATGTAAATTGCAAGCTTTGCATAGTTGTGTATTCTCCTTCAATGAAAAGAAAGTGTGAACGTAAGACATTTCACTCCATTTGCCTTTGCTCTTACAGAAAAGGTCAAGCTGCAGGACAGTATTATAATTTGTTCTTCCCTCAGGTGACCATTTTTCTCCATCAGAGAGAGAATATTGGGGCCAAGACATAGTGCAGAAAAAAATGAGCTGCCTGTTTTTCAGGGTTTACGGGTCAAATTGCTCCCAATGGCTTAGGATACATTTCAAGCGTGAGCCTGTTGATGCCTGAGTACTTCCATCCGAAAGACAAAACCACCCACAGTTTTGGTTTGTTTTGTTTCTCCCCCTGACCAAGAACCCGCAACAGTCCCTGGAACCAGCTGACTGGAATAGTTGTGCTCACTGATGCAGCAGCTGCAGAAACACTAGTTTTCCTCCCAGACCACAAGAAGGACCAAGGAAGGTCGGATTTAGTGGCCCTTACTGATGCATTCTCGAAACCCCGCACCCTTGCCTGTCCTCTTAGACCACAAAGAGAACCGAGAAAAATCGGATTTAGTGGCCCTTACTGACACATTCTAGAAAACCTCTTAGAATCCTAAGCATTCTCCTCTTAGTACTGGGACCTTAACCATCTCCTACAAAGATGTTATGCCCCAAAAATGAAGTGGAGGGTCATACCCTAAGGGAAGGGAGGGATCTCCAGAGTTGGAAGAGTGACACCTTTTGTACTTAATTATATGAATAGGAAGGACAAAATTTCTGAGGCTCCCCATATCCTAGCTTCAGGAACAGCTTTTGTTAGGTTGTCTGGGAAGGGATCCTAAAGTTCCAGATAGTCACCCCTACAGTGGGGCTTTGGGCAAAAATTCTGTCTTTCTGATTGGTGAGCCCAGGTGCCTAAAGAAGGTAATGGAGTCCTGAAGTTTATACTAGGAATCATTCTTATAGGAGAAACTAGAAAAGTACCAGAGACAGGGAGAGGTTTTTAGAAGTGGGACTAGCCTCAGAGAAGAGAGGTGAGAGGAAGTTTGTCTGGCAGGCATTAGGACCCAGGGGTCAAGGGTCAGGGTAGTTAGAATAGATGGGTGAGTCTCACTTGGGTGACGTGCCTTTGAGAGTTCCATTCATGGCTGCAGGGTCAACCAACTTGTTGTCAGACAAGCAACTTGTTGTCAGTCGGAACCTTGGAGCTGAATGGCTTTCCTCTCTGTCAACCCTCGGCTCAGCCCAGAAGTACAGGAAAAGCAGAAGCTGGTTCCAGGCAAACCAACTCTCCCAACTCTGAAGAGTTCGGGGTTGTTAGAGATCCCTTTCCCAGAAAGCCTTGACACTAGTATCTTTAGTCTGGCGGCCGCATTAGTTGCTTTTAACTGGCCAACAAGTGCCTGGTGTTTAGCCCCCGAATTCTAAGGAAAAATAGGACAGAATAGCAAGCGAAATGGGCCCGATGTTACTCACTGCTTGGCGATAGGCAATGGTCCCATCTGGGTCGACAAAATGCTTCTGGAATTGGTGGATTCTTGGTCTCACCGACTTCAAGAATGAAGCCAGAGACCCTCATAGTGAGTGTTACAGCTCTTAAAGGCGGCGCAGACCCAAAGAGTGAGCACCGGCAAGATTTATTGCAAAGAGCTAAACAACAAAGATCCCAAATCCCTTATTTGACCCCATTCACATCCTGTTGAGTGGTCCATTTTACAGAGAGCTGTTTGGTCCGTTTTACAGAGTGCTGATTGGTCCGTTTTGACAAAGTGCTGACCGGTCCATTTACAAACCTTTAGCTAGACACAGAGCACTAATTGGTGCATTTACAATCCTTTAGCTAGACAGAAAAGTTCTCCAAGTCCCCACCTGACCCAGTAGCCGAGCGGGCTTCACCTCTCAACATCCTGGAAAGACATTCCTATGGACTCTCCACACATTTGATTCCTTGAATTTTTTTTTTTTTTTTTTTTGAGATGGAGTTTTGCTCTGTTGCCCAGGCTGGAGTGCAGGGGTGAGATCTCAGCTCCCTGCAAGCTCCACCACCTACCGGGTTCATGGCATTTTCCTGTCTCAGCCTGCCAAGTAGCTGGGAACATGGGTGCCTGCCACCAGGCCTGGGTAATTTTTTGTATTTTTAGTAGAGACAGACTTTCACCGTGTTGCCCAGGATGGTCTCAATCTCTTGATCTTGTGATTCACCCACCTTGGCCTCCCAAAGTGCTGAGATTACAGGCGTGAGCCACCGCACCCAGCCGATTCCTTGGATTTTATGGTTGGACTTCCCAGATTTGACTGCATTCATACAATCTCCTGCAAAATATGAAGGGCCAGTACTAATCTAAGTTACGATTTTTTTTAACTACATAGAAGGGTTCTGACCAACATTAACAGTCACTTGTTAATTACATAATATGTAGGTATATCATCTGACTTCCATTAACTCATAAACTACAAATTAAAATTTCTGTACTCAAAAGGGTCGTGTCTCCTTGGATTGGAAACAAATATAATAAAAGGTTGCAAAATACTAAATGATACCTATGTTTGGGAAAGACGAGGTGATTTTATTCTAATATCTGCTTAGCCATTTTTAATACCAAAATATAATAACTACACATTAGCAGTGATAATTATTTGTTGATTTACTTGAAAAATATACTACATCCGTAGCAGATATTGGAAAGAATGATGAAGAGCAGTGATTCTCCAAGTTTACTGCATATTGAAAACCCTTATTTCCCTCTCAAAAATCCTCAGGCCTTTTCACATCCAATACTAATTACACTTGATTTTCTTGGGGTGAGATCCAGCCATTGGTATTTTTCAAACCGCAATGTGACTCTAAAGTTCAGCAATGTTTTAGAACTACTGAAACAGAGCATGCTGTTTTAAGAAGTGATTTTAATTTCAGAGTAACCAGAAATCAGCTTCTTATTCAAATTAATGAGAAAAGAAAAACAGGTGCCAATTTCTCCTCATTTAAAAAACAAAAGAGTGGTATCACACTAGAAATGCAAGAGAAGAGTCTTGGCCAGGAATGACCAGTAATTGAAAAACTCAATAAAGGATTAAATGTAATTAATTTCAAAGTTGAGGAGATTGAGACTCTGGATTAGAAAGTGTTATATATGCCAGAGGCCGATAAAATTCAATGTTAGTGCCTTTGGGCTTCTGAACTTACAAGAGGCAGGCTTGTCCAGGCTACTTCTGTAGGAATACTGAGCTCTTTTAATTATTGAAAACCACTCTCTTCTTTGCCTTCTTATTACTGCAATACTATGTCATGAAAGGTTCTGCAAATTTAGATCTTCCTTACCTGAAAGACTCATGGAATAAGTGGAAAAAAACTGTTCTACCGAAAGAAAGGACCAATGCATGTTTTCAGATGCTGATTACAAAAGACAAAGAAACATACCAACTTTAAATGTGATTATATGGTTTTGCTCACTTCTGTCACTAAATTTTTCCTCAGGCTTTTTGTGATTATATGATTTTGTTCAATTCTGTCACTAAATTTTTCCTTCGATGTGTTTTTGTTGAAAAAAATCTTGTTTATGATGATAGGTAGCCAGACGCAAAGAGAAAAACACACAGCCACCTAGTTTGAGATACAGATTAGGAGCCATGTCTTAATTGACTCCTGTATGACATTCTGCTATTACTACTTCATGTCCCCAGCAATAGTTTTCTGAAATCAGAGATAATCATTTTATTTTATTGAGAGTGTTTTTGTAGCTGTAAATATATTGCTCAGTTTTGCCTGCCCTAGAACTTTAAAAATGAAACTGTAACATATATATTATTCTGTGACTGATTTCTTCTGCTCAGGGCTGTATTTATGATGTTTATCCATTGACTCTTTTAGAAATAGTTCATCAGTTTGCACTTTTGTACAGTATTCATTGTACAAACAGCAAAATTTATTTCTAAATTTTACCATTAATAAATGTATTGCCATTGTTTTTGTCATTATGGAAAATCCCACTTTATACACCACACACACACACACACACACACACACACACACACAATTAGACATGGATTATAGACTTAATGATGAAAGGTAAAATATAATTATTTCAGAGACTACAGAGGAAGATATCCTCATGACTAGGAGTTAGAAAAATGTTTATTAAATGGTACATAAAAATCATAAACTATAAGATATATTAAATATAAATTAAATATAAAGATTTAACCAATCATTATAAAATTAAAGAAAAAATTGATAAATTAGGCTTCATTTAAACTAATAATTTTAAAATTTCTTTTCTTTTTCATTACAATCCACAGGGCTAATAAACTAATAATTTTTACTCATCAAAGGATGCCATAAAGCTTTTGGTCAAGAGGGAGTAACTGATGACCCTCTTTCCTGACAAAGAACTACAAAACTGGGAAAAATATTCCATACCTGGATCTGGGTGGAGATAGGTAGATCATAGATGGATAGGTAGGTGGGTAGGTAGGTGGATAGATAGATGGATAGAGTCTGGGCACAGTGACTCATGCCTGTAATCCCAGCACTTTAGGAGGCCAAGGCGGGCGGGCGGATCACAAGATCAGGAGATTGAGACCATCCTGGTCAATATGGTGAAACCCCGTCTCTACTTAAAATACAAAAAATTAGCTAGGCGTGGTGGCGGGCACCTGTAGTCCCAGCTACTCGGGAGGCTGAGGCAGGAGAATGGCATGAACCTGGGAGGTGGAGTTTGCAGTGAGCCGAGATTGCCCCACGGCACTCCAGCCTGGGTGACAGAGTGAGACTCACTCTCAAAAAAAAAATAATAATAATAATAGATAGATAGATAGATAGAGACATTCCCACCCAATAATGATAACTTATTCATTTTACTCTGTGTAAATAATTAAATAAAATCTTTTTAAAAACACACCAAAAAAAAAAAAAAAGCTTTTCACTTTTCACCATAAAATGTCATTTTGTTACGGTAACTTTTATGGAGAGAGATATTCTTTATCAAATTTTAAAAGATGTCTTCCCTTACTATTTAGCTGCTTTTTTATCATTGAGATATGTTGCACCTCATTCAATGTTTCTTCTGCCTGTGTTCATATCATCATTCCTGCTAATGAGGTAAATTATATACATTTAGTTTCAAGTGTTAAGCCAACCTTGCAATCTTGAGGTAAATCTAATTTGGTCTTTATGTCTGATCTTTCTTAATACACTATGGAACTTGTTGTGATACTATTTCATTCAAGATTTTCTTCTCCATGTTCATAAGTGTGATCAGATTGTTATTTTCTTCCTTATGCCTTTGCAAGTTACAATATCAAGAGTATGCCAGTCTCACAAAATAAGTGAGAAAATGTTACCCCATTTTTCTCAAATACGAAATAATTTTGGCAATTTTAATTTACTTATATCTTGAAAGTTTCATAGAGTTGCCCAGAAAATTATTTCAGTTTGAAATAAATTTTTGTGGGAAAATTTTAACAAATTTATTTTTTGAACAAACTACTTTTCAAATTTCTCTTCTTTTTGAGATAATTTTAGTAAGTTTTGAACTTTATTTATTTATTTATTTATTTATTTATTTTGAGATGGAGTCTCGCTCTGTCACTACAACCTCCACTTCTCTGGTTCAAACAATTCCCCTGCCTCAGCGTCCTAAGTAGCTGGGATTACAGGTGCATGCCACCATGCCCAGCTAATTTTTTTATATTTTTAGTAGAGATGGAGTTTCACCATGTTGGCCAGACTGGTCTCAAACTCCTACAGACTTAGTGTAGCTAAGTTGGTAGCTGTTTCTGTGGAATCTTGAGAAGATGGAAACATTGTAGCAGTTAGAAATTTACTAACTTAACACCTGCTAAGCAAGACATACCACAGTTGCACATAAACAAAGAGATGGCAGAAGTTGATTGAAACATGGACTTTGGAGACAAATGGACAGGTGTGTGCTTTAGGATCCTTCTACTTACTGTTAGAATGTAGCTATGCATAAGTTAATTGTAGGTTCTGGTTCCAGTTTCCTCATATATTAAATGAGAATAGTAATCATAATACTTATTGTTAAGTCTAGCCTATGTCTACCCAAGTCTTATCAGTATTGGTGTGTAAAAAGTCTTACATTAGCAATAGCTTCCTAAATTCCATAAATTGTTACCACCTGATTTCAAACTATAGTGCTTCTAAACGTCCTCAACTTTTACTCTGCCATTTCTTGGAATGTACAGGATTGTATGATATAAGTCAGGAAACAGACTTCACAAATTCTCTTCTTGCCCTGTCTTTGGTTTTTTTTTGCCTTTCAGACAGATAAGGTTAGTGCCTTACAACTCCTACTAAGTGACTGATGTGTCAATTTTAAAATTTGCAACAAGTGCTTATTTTTCAGAGCTGCTGAGGATACAAAAAACCTCCAGGGTACAAACAGGGCACTGTGTCCCTGGAGATTCTCATTGTGCTGAAACCATATGAATTTTCATAGAGAAATGGGAAGAATATGTCTTTTTTATTCACATCAGTGCAGCCATAACATACCTCTGGGTCTCCCAGAGGCTTTAGCTAAACAGATTGTTCAATTATTCTCATAAGCACCCTCTTTATAGGGTTAGCTTTAGGATCAGGTCCCTGAAAGAGCACACACTGCTTCCCTCTCCTTTCCTGTATCTCTTAAGATACTAATTAACAGAAAGCCAAACATAACAAAAGCAAACACCTTATAGTCAATAAACCCTAAACAAAATGAATTTCCAACTGGGACTCATACATGCACTAAAATAAGCCTAAATCCCACCTCAGGCTACAACTTGTACTCTACTGCATAGTAGGAGTCTTGCAAAAGGAGCACATCAAATGGCTGACCTAATAAGGGACCCCAATCAATGTTTACTATTAAGGACTTTGGCACGAAATTCGAAATATGAAAGTCAATTAATGCCTTTTTTTCCATTTAAGAATTATAGTTGAGGTAGTTTGGAAGAAGACAAGATAGATGGAAATTTGTCAAAATAGGCCACCCCAAATGATGTTTGCAATTTTTATTCAATCATGCCCATCCTTCAGGGCATCAATTAAAACCATTTTAATCTATTTTAATTTCAGGTCTGCTTTAATCTACTGTTTATTTACAGAAGTTCAAATGTCACAAGCTCATTGGAAAGCAATCATTTTGTCAAAAATTCAGTCAGATTGAGAACATGGAATGATGCTAAATCATTAGTGATAATGTCATTGGACGTTGTTGGAATATAACTCTACTGGGACCAGTGTAGTGAGTTTTCTCTCCAAAATAACTCATTAGCTTCACACAGAGAGAGCTCTAGTCCTCAGGTTGCAGACTGGACCATTGACCTCATTCAGCCGCCTGACAAACATCTGTCACCAGGCTTGAGGGCTCAGGCTGGGAGAGGTCAGCCCCATCCAAACCACTATATGAAAAGTAATTTGCTGCATCTGATTTACAGGTGGCATTGAAGCTTGTTATTTATTATTTTTTGTATTAAAAACATAGAATTTCAGGTCTCTATTTTACTTAACTCGTAGAGGGAAAACACTATACATGTGGTAGTGTGTCTTCGTAAGTAGCAAGTTTTGCTGATTTTGATGAAGATTAAAAGTTAAATTTTGAAATAAAATTTATGCCTCTAATGATGAATCCGTAGACTGTTCTAGACAATATAGGGTGTTGGAACTGATTAGAGATCAAATCCTAAAATAAGAAACAGGAATGTGATACTAGGTAAACAGAGGATACAAATAGCCCCAATGAAGCAGTTGAGCACATGCAGTGGCTGACATTTAATTCATAGCCCACCCCTTGTGCTCCACAGACAGGGACACAGCTCTGTGTACTTCCCCACCATCAGCAATGCCCTAGGGGTCCCTGGCTTCAACTCTTAGCTGTGAGGAGTGTCTGAAATTTGAAAGGGCTAGCCAGGGTTCCCACAGAGAGCACATGTATGGTATGAAGGGCAGTTGTCCAAATGTACAAATATTTAAATAGAATTAAAGGCATACAGTCAATGTTGGGCTGGTGTTCTGCCCATATTAATTGTGACAAAGCTGTTTTCTGTTAATTTTGTAAAATAGAATACACTGGAGAAAGATTAGTTACATCATGGACTTTGTGACTTATTGCAAATATTCAGTAAAACCTAATATATAATGCCCATCAAGTACAGCAATGGAATAGCAATTTTCATATATTTTTTAAGAATACAATTTTGTAGATGGCCGGGCATGATGGCTCACACCTGTAATCCCAGCACTTTGGGAGGCCGAGGTGGATGGATCACGAGGTCAGGAGATTGAGACCATCCTGGCTAATATGGTGAAACCCTGTCTCTACTAAAAATACAAAAAAAAATTAGCAGGGCATGGTGGCGGGCACCTGTAGTCCCAGCTGCTCAAGAGGCTGAGACAGGAGAATGGTGTGAACCCAGGAGGTGGAGCTTGCAGTGAGCCAAGATCCTGCCTGGATCTGCCATGCTGCCCTACAGCCTGGATGACAAAGCAAGCCAGAGTTATATTCCTGTGGCATAAAACAAGAAGAAAAAAGTAAGTAGAACACAGAAAATTCCAACATTCTTAAGTAGGTATAATTACTAAATACTTTGCAATGCCTAGGTAGAATATATATGTAATTCTTTGATAACGAAAATGAAATATTTATGAAAATTGGACACCTAATAAACCAAAAAAAATTTTAACAGTTATATCACTAAAGAGTATGCTAAAAATCTCAAAAAATAATTATTATTAACCACTCATAATTATTAATCAATTTTATGTTGTAAAGTTAGCATGTAAATTAAATTGCATGTAATCATAAATCAAATAACTAGCATTAGCAATTAATTAATCAATCTTCAATTAATAGTTAATGACAGGAACTTTTTATCAACTCTTGTGGACCACAATGTTCAGTGGTCATTGGTGAAGTCAAGAACCAAGAATGTAATCATAATCGCAATAATAACACATTAGACAATAATAGTAATCACTAGTACTATTAGTAATCACTTTAGAATAAGCATCACTACTTAGTCTAAAGACCAAAACCTAAACAATTGTGGGAAAAAGTCAAAGACTTAAATATTTTTCCTTAAGAAGGAAGAAAACATGGCCAGGAGAGGTGGTTCACGCCTGTTATCCCAGCACTTTGGGAGGCTGAGGCGGGTGGATCACTTAAACCACTACATAATATGGTGGCTTAAGGGTTAGGTTCAGTAGTCACGTAGATTTTTGTTTGTTTGTTTGTTTTAATCCTAGTTCCTTTACTAATTTTGGCAAAAATCTTAATCTTTCTGGGCCTTAAATTTCTACAACATAATCGTGACAATAATATATACCTTACTGTGTTATTGCTTTAATTAAATTATATGTTACCTAATGTTCATAACCCAATACTAACAAATAGACTAATAAATTAAAAACCCAATACTAAGAAATAGGCCATGTGTGGTGACTCATGCCTGTAATCCCAGCACTTTGGCAGGTCAAGGAAGGCAGATCACTTGAGGTCAGGAGTTCAAGACCAGCCAGGCCAACATGGTGAAACTCCCTCTCTGCTAAAAATAAAAAAAAACCTAGCCGGTGGGATGGTGGGCGACTATGAGGCTGAGACAGGGGAATCGCTTGAACCTGGGAGTCAGAGGTTGCAGTGAGCCATGATGACACAACTACAAGCCAGCCTGGGCGATAGAGTGAGACTTCCCTCACAGTAAAGAAAAAAAAGAACATAAGAGTGAATAGCTTAGCATTTTCTTTTCTTTTCTTTTCTTTTCTTTTTTTTTTTTTTTTTGAGACAGAGTCTCGCTCTGTCTCCCAGGTTAAAGTGCAGTGGCACGATCTCCGCTCACTGCCAGCTCCACCTCCCAGATTCACATCATTCTCCTGCTTCAGCCCCCCAAGTAACTGGGAGTACAGGTGCCCGCCACCACACCCGGCTAATTTTTTGTATTTTTAGTAGAGACGGAGTTTCACCATATTAGCCGGGATGACCTGGATTTCCTGACCTCGTGATCTGCCCACCTCGGCCTCCCAAAGTGCTGGGATTACAGGCATGAGCCACCATGCCAGGTCATGAATAGCTTAGTACTTCTAAGCAAAGGAGCAACATATTTTAAAAGAATATTAAGATTGAAGAAATTAGAAAATAAGAAATAAATTAGAAAAATGGGCACAGTGGAATTTATAAAGAAAAGTAAGAAATAGATCCCTAAAAATTTTATCAAATAGATAAGACATAATGAACTTGATTTTAAAAAACCATAAACAAATAGATATAAAAAATGTGAAACTGTTCCTTGAAAAGTTAAAATATGAAATAAACTGAAGATTAAATATGAGAAGTGTTATTTATATGGTAAGATATTAAAAAGCCTAAATCTAAAAATACATTTTAAAATGTTGTTAGTGTTTTCAAATAACTATGAAGATACAGTTTTACATTGATAAGTAAGCTATTTCAAACTTCAAATTAAGAAACAAAGACCTTGAACATACAGAAAGCAAAGCTTCTTATGACATTCTACAAATTAAATATAGCAGTGATTCTAAAATCTGATAAATGTGCCACAGAAAGAAAACTACTTGTCAGCAAAATAGCAAAAGAAAATATCAACAACCAATAGAAAGTACTTAATGGAATAAATAATGCATTGTGACCAAATAGGTCCAAGTTCAGAGATGCAATGATAGTATTCAAAGGCATTCAGGGGCCACCCTGCACAGGATGAGTAGGGTGGGATGGTGAGACAGTGAACAAAATGAGCCGGTGCACTCCCATGACATGAGTAGACAAGGTAGAGAGAAAGAAAGATGTACTGCAGTTGATGCATTTTACATACCAGTACAGGAAATGGGGTTAGGAGACAAAGACCAGTTTTGTGTGAGCACGGGACACTGTTCTGCAGTGTCAGCACATGATTTTAGGCAAACATGGGTCAATACTTTCCTCAGAATGGTGTGACACTAGGCACAGAATTTAAACTGTATTCCAGACTCTAACTTGCCATGAATTAGAACATTTAAATTTAGCTATGCTGAGATGTTCAAAACTTCCTGTGCTTGCTATTTATTTTGAAACTCCAAGTTTTTATAAGCTTTTGTGAAGTAAGCTTTTATTTTTACTCAAATATCTTCTCTGCCACCTCTCCACAAGCTGTCCCTTCCGTGGACTCCCATTGTGTTTTGTTATCTGAAAAAACATTTCATTAAAAACAAAGGAACAACAACAAAAACACATTCTGTTGCTATGAAGCATGACCTAGGTATGCATCTTACTGGAAGATTAGGACATGCATTTTGGATGTTCTCACCACAAAGACATGATACATGTTTGAAGTGGTAATACACTAATTACTCTGATTTGATCATTTCACAATGTATATGTATATCAAAACATCACATTATATCCCATAAATATGTACAACTATTATGTGCGAATTAAAAATGAAGTAAAACTTTAAAGGACTCAGGCATTAAGTAGAAAATTCTTTATTGTCTCTTGTAAGCAGAAAAATCCATGATTATCTAATTGTAACTTGAAAGAATACAAGGAGATATGACAACTCTTCCCAAGTTAAGTTATAGATTTAGCACATTTCCAATTAAGAGCCTAATGAGATACTTTATGAAAGCTGACAAAATGATTCTATGACTCATTAAAAAATAAATGATTAAGACTGCTTAATAGATTCTGGAATAAAAAGAATAGTAACAAAAGAATGAAGATCTTATCAGATATTAGAACCCATCATATATCAAAAATATTAAACTTGTGGTGAAGGAACATAAAACTCGTAGAAAAAAAAAATCACTGAAACAATGTAAAATATAAACCAAGGATGATATGTGCAGGAAATAGTTTGAATAATTCTTAAACTGAGCCAACAGTTCAAAATGGAGACAATTAACAGTGTTTGTTCTTCATATAACTGGGTAGCAATACACTTCCAGACTATACAGTACAATACAGAATGTAAAACTTCATTTTCCCTTTATGAAACTATAGAGTTTGATGTAGTTCATTATTTTACAAGGATGAGCTAGAGATTGTGGTCCAGGGAAGACAGTCAGAAAAATGTGAATTGTGGCCAGTACTGAGCCATCTATCTATTATCTGAAAAAGTAATTGTGATCTACAAAGACTGATAATGAGTATTTGCATTAATTTCCTACCTAATGGAAATAAGGAAACGCAATCAGTTTTCTTGGTGCATTTTAATACCATTTCAGTGACATTAGTCTTTTTGTATATACATTATATCCAGAAAGCAATGGATGTGTGGCAAAAGTAATATATGCAGATTTAATTGTAGCTTCAAGGCCAATAGTACTTTTTGTTATAAATATGTTTTCACTGGACTTTACATATACTGCATCATTCTTAATATTTACTTTTTTTCCCTCAGGCAATAGCCAAATGGGAAAATATACACAAATACATACATAATCATCATGCTATAATTCCTGGCATTAAAATTTTTCTGTGTGCAACCAAAGTGAAAAAATGGTGGTGAAAATTTGTGAATATGACCCCCCCCAAAAAAACAGTCAAAAAAATTATTGAGGCTGGGCGCAATGGCTCACACCTATAACCCTAGCACTTTGGGAGGCCCAGGCAGGTGGATCACAAGGTCAGGAGTTTGAGACCAGCCTGGCCAATATGGTGAAACCCCGTCTCTACTAAAAATACAAAAATTAGCTGGGCGTGGTGGAGGGCGTCTGCAGTCCCAGCTACTCCAGAGGCTGAGGCAGGAGAATTGCTTGAACCTGGGAGGCGGAGGCTGCAGTGAGACGAGATCATGTCACTGCACTCTAGCCAGGGTGACAGTGTGAGACTCTATCTAGAAAAAAAAAAAATTACTGAGTGCTACAGAATAGTGAGACAATGGGATGAGAGGCCAACAGATGCATGTCTGCTGCCATAAACACATAGCACAGAGACCTCCTAGTTCTACTTCCCACGCGTTCACTCACAGGTCATGTAGGCCCGAGTCCTACCTCTCCTCCCACTCTTCGGAGCCTGGCTAATCAGAGAGGATCTAAGGAGCACCCGGTCCTATCTTCCTTCCCACTCATTGGAGCCTCTCTAATCAGCCAGAAAGGATCTACGCTCCTGAATAAACTTGAGGCAAGAGCCACTCAGGCCTGTTTTATGCTCCAAGTCAAATCACAATATCCACAACTGACTCCATCCAGGGAGGCTAAGGTCTTCACATGTTAAGAACACTGAATAACTGTAATTACTGAATGTAAAATGCATGCCTCTAGGCTCGTGGCATTATTCTAATGTCGTTCATTTACCTTATATCATCTCTATGACATTTCAGTGTAATTTATATCACATAAATTGCGTGTGAATCATGGAGGCATGAACTCAAGAAATACGGAAATGCTGGGCCAGTTGAATACATATAAGAAGAAAATAGTTTGTAAGAAAGAATGAAAATAGCCAAGGAGTGTTAAGGCAGACAAGATCGTTGCATTTTATCACACAAGAATTTGTTTTGGCAACTCAGTCAGTGAAAAGTATCTGGGGTATTAGTGTACGTGTGAAAAGAGAATGTAAAAACTTCTGCTAACTACCAGTTAGATGATACAGGTAGAAATGTTAAACAAAACCACAGGGAGGAAATCAACAACATCTAGACTGTAAAAAATTCTACAGCAATGCTGCCTACTGTGCGAAGGACCAGTTTGTTTGGGTAGTTAGTTGTAATTTCCAATCCATTTTAAATTTCCAGTAATTTAAAATATAAATACACACATACACATACACACAAATAATCACATACTTAAATTGTAAACAGCTAAAAAAAAGGTTTTTAAATCCTAATTCATCTTACTGTTGTTTATTTTTGAAATTTTACACACAGCAAGTTCTAAATATTGCATGGGGATAGTGGAACAATATTTTCAACTTATACGAAGTTTGAATTGTGTTGTACCATCTAAAACACAAAAAACAAACACATTTGCTAAAAAGTATCAAAAATACCTTGTCTAAAACATATAATATTAACATTGCTTCCCAAAGAAATAATACTAGTTATTTCTAATATACATTAATTATATTGATATAATATTTTAAAGTATATATATATATACACAGTTAGTATTTTTCCAAAGAAAATGTACTGTTTCTTACAGCATTCCTACCTTTTCACTGAAATAGATTAAACATTAATCAGAAGTCAAACTATCCCTATTTGCAGACAATGTGCTGCCATAAACACATAGCACAGAGACCTCCTAGTTCTACTTCCCACGCGTTCACTCACAGGTCATGTAGGCCCGAGTCCTACCTCTCCTCCCACTCTTACCTAGAAAACCTCATATTCTGAGATCTGATAAACAACTTCAGCAAAGTCTCAGGACACAAAATAAATGTACAAAAGTCGATAGCATTCCTATACACCAACAATAGCTAAGCTGAGAGCCAAATCAAGAACACAGTCCCATTCACAATAGCCACAAAAAGAATAAAATCCTAGGAGTACAGATAACCAGGGAGGTCAAAGATCCTACAATGAGAATTACAAAATACTGCTCAAAAAATCAGAGATGACACAAACAAATGGAAAAACATTCCATGCTCATAGGTAGGAAGAATCAATATTAGTCAAATAGCCATGCTTCCCAAAGCAATTTACAGATTCAATGCTATTCCCGTTAAACTACTAATGATATTGTGCAGAGAATTAGAGAAAATTATTTTAAAATTCACATGCAACAGAAAAAGAGCTCAAATAGCCAAGATGATCCTAAGTAAAAGCACAAAAATCATGCTACCTGACTTCAAACTATATGACAAGGCTACAGTAACTAAAACAGCATGATACTGGTGCAAAAACAGACATATAGACCAATGGTACAGAATAGAGAGCCCAGAAACAATGTGGCACCCCTACAACTATCTGATCTTTGACAAACCTGACAGAAAGAACCAACGGGGTGAAAAGGACTCCCTACATAATAAACAGTGCTGGGATAACTGGCTAGCCATATGCAGAAACTTGAAACTGGACCCCTTTCTTTCACCATATACAACAATCAACTCAAGACAGATTAAATATTTAAATTTAAAACCTACCACTATAAAAACCCTGGAAGATAACCTAGGGTATACCATTCAGGACATAGGAACATGCAAAGATTTCATAATGAAGATGCCAAAAGCAATTGCATAAAAACCCCACAAAAATTGACAAGTGTGACCTAATTAAATTTAGGAGCTTCTACATAGCAAAAGAAAGTATCAACAGAGTAAACAGACAACCTACAGAATGCAAGAAAATATTTGCAAACTATGTATCCAACAATGGTCTAATATCCAGCATCTATAAGGAACCTAAACAAATCTACAAGCAAAAAACAAACAGCCCCATTAAAAAGTGGGCAAATGACGTGAACAAACACTTTTCAAAGGAAAACATACATGGCCAAGAGCATATGAAAAAATACATGACATCACTGATCATTAAAGAAATGCAAATCAAAACCACAGTGAGAAACCCATCTCTGGCTTTAATAATTTATTTATTATTAAACAGTCAAAAAATAACAGATACTGTCAAGATTGTGAAGGAAAGATAATGCTTACACACTGCTAGAGGGAATGTAAATTAATTCACCCACTGTGGAAAGTATTTTGGCAATTCCTCAAATAACTTAAAACAGAAATGCCATTTGACACGGCAATCCCTTTATTGGTTATCCGTCCAAAGGAATATAAATTATTTTGTCATAAAGACACATGCACATGTATGTTAATTGCAGTGCTATTCACAATAGCAATGACATGGAAACAACCTGAATGCCCATCAGTGGTGCACTGGATAAAGAAAATGTGGTACATATAAACTGAGGAATACTATGCAACCATAAAAATGAATGAGATCATGTCCTTTGCAGCAACATGGATGGAGCTGGAGGCCATTATCTTAAGCAAACTAACACAGGAATGGAAAACCAAATACACATGTTGCCACTTGTAAGTTGGAGCTAAACGATGAAAACACATGGACACAAAGAAGGGAACCAAAGACACTGAGTCCTACTTGCAGGTGGAGGGTTAGAGGAGGGAGAAAATCAAAATTCTACCTATTGGGTACTAGGATTATTACTCAGATGATGAAATAATGTGTACACCAAAACCCTATGACACACACTTTACCTACATAACAAACTTGCACATGTACCCGTGAACCTAAAATGAAAGTTACACAAGAATTTTTTAAAATTAAAAATAAATATTAATCAAAAAATGACTCTAAATTTATGCAGCTGTGTCTATGATATTGTAAATTGGTCTCTTTATTTTTAATCTGCTGAATAAATATCTTGAGATAAATTCCTTTGAGTAGGATTACTAAAAAAAAAAAGAAGCAATTTTTCGACTGGAATTTGGGAAATATTATTTCTATTCAGGTCTCTGAAAGAATGGGAAAATTTTATAATGACAGTAAAGATTTGTCCATTTACCTAGAGTTTCACCAACAGTGGAGTTTATAACACTTTTGAAAACCTAACTAATTAAAAATTTAATTTAACAAACATTTATTTTGAAATGTTATGTACAAATTAATAAGTTAGGTATTGAGGAAGTGCTGAATCTCCACATAGGTACATCATCCACCATGCCTATTGATCTCTACTAAATCATTAAATTTGGAAATTCTTAAGGATCAATCCTTGTCTCTCTTCTTTGATTAATGTATAATCTCCTCCAATGCAAACTTATCTGTACACATGGATTATTTGGCATATATACATACATGGTTGATTCTCTATTTTTTTTTTTTTTGCAGTAGTTATGTTCTATAAACTTGCTGCAAACACTGAATTAGTGAATATATGGAATTAGTGATACATGGCTTTGAAGGGAAACATGGGGTTAAGTACTTGTGAACCTCTGATCACATTTCCATCAACTAATCAATACAAAACCTTGTTTTACAAGTGTATCTGTTTATGGACAATATATTTATTATATACTGTTGACTAATTCACATGGAACCCCCAGCCAACAGCCCTGTAAATCATGCTTTCACTAAGTTTCTCTAAGACTTGTATTTCCTTCGTAAGACATATCATAGTCACACTCTGCAGGTATTCTAAATATCTAAATCACCAACCAAAGCAGAAGATGCAAAAATATGGCACCAAATAGACTGTGACAAGGCCCCTTGCTAACATTATGAGAGCTGAGACAAGAAAGCAGAGCATGACCTGGTTGCCCTCAGCAGGGAAAATCTCTACCAGGGCACACAAGAGCTTTTGCTGCTCTGGGCATGTCCATGAATGAGCACAACAGCACCATGTGTATTGACTTGAGGGGTTACAAGCAAATTTTAGCAAATAGGTAAATTGAAAAATGTGAAATCTGATAATAATGAAGAAGATTGATTATGTTGGACAAAATAAAAATTTTATCTCTAATTCAGATTATCATCTACAGAGTAGTTTATGAGTGTAGAATACTCTGTTGTCTAAAATTGGAATCATGACTTTCCACCATACACATTTCCATTGTAAGTGACAGGTAACATCCTCCACCCCTCATGGCAAGCAGGAACCTGGCAGTCACCTTTGGTAACTCCCGTGACTGACCCCCACACCTTTGATCACTCCCCAAGGCCAGTTGATTATACCTCATAACTACTGCCAGAGATTGTCTGCTCTCCATCACCACTGATGAAACTGATATTTACGCCAAGATGATCTCACCTAGTTACTTGCAATGGCCATATTGACCTTTTCAATTTGTTATCTACCCTGATAACAGAGTAACCTTTTAAAGCCCAAATCAGACATATCACCTACTTTAAACTCTTCACAGTTTTCCATTGCTTTTCACTGTAAAAAAAAAAATCAAGGCAATAGCATGAATTTTAAAATCACGTACATTTTAAAAAGCACGCCAGTACTTTAGATACATTTGGGTGATGATGAGATGCTTGGAGCTGCTATAATTATTATGCAAGAAATGAAAAAACGAACAGTACAGCCAAAAATCTGAGGATGACAAAGCAAAAAGATGGATAATTAGGTGTGAATGTGTGTATGTATGTTGTGTGTGCTGTAGAGATTAACTGATTTATTCACATGCTATAAAAAGGCACCTAGATTTCCCTTTCCAAGGGCGATAGCTGCTTCCTGTTTCTTGATTTGTTTCCAGGAATATTCTGGGTGGCTATATAAACACATCTTCCTTTTCAGTTGCGGATATGAACATTGTCATACATCTTGCTTTGTTCACTTCATATTCAACTTTTGGAGTTATTCCACCTCAGAATAGTTAGGTCTATTTTTTTTTTTTTTAATTGGACACCAGCATTACACAGAATGGTTGACACCATTTATCTTATTAGTTCTTTTTTTTTTTTTTTTTGAGACAGAGTCTCACTCTGTCACCATGCTGGAGTGCAGTGGTGTGACCTCAGCTCACTGTAACCTCCGCCTCCCAGGTTCAAGCAATTCTCCTGCCTCAGTCTCCTGAGTAGCTGGGAATACAGGCGCCCGCCACCACGCCCAGGTAATTTGTGTATTTTTGGTAGAGATGGGGTTTCACCATATTGGTCAGGATGGTCTTGATTTCTCGATCTCGTCATCCTCCTGCCTCAGCCTGCCAAAGGTCTGGGATTACAGGAGTGACCCACTGTGTCCTGCCACTAGTCCTTTACTGAAAGACATTTGTACAGTTTACATAATTTTGTCATTACAAACAGCAATGCAGGGGGCATCTTGTACATATGCTCTTGTTTGGCAGAGCAAATATATCTATGGCAATGCTGGATTAATATAGGTATGTGGTTGTTGATTTTCACGAATGAACTAAGAATCCTTCTGGAGAAGTCCTGTTAGTGAGCAGCACGGGCTTGTGGTACTGAGTAAGAGTAAGAGTGCTTGTTTCTCACATTTCCCTCAATGCATTATATGGCCCACCCCTACCAAGACTGGACAACCATAGAAAAAGCATGGCAGCCACGCTGGAAGAGTCAACGCAGGCATTATCAGGAGTCACAACCTCACACTCTGTGAAATTTACAACCTGTCAGCCTCTCATGGATCAACTCAGCAATGTTCCAATGGGTCCATGTTTCTAACCTCTCCAGTTTCTTGGACTTGTCCCTCCTGAAGACCCATCCTGGCTTCCAGGGGGCAAATGGACAGGGTCACTTCCATGATGAAGGCTCCACCTAGCTGGCATCCACTGGGCAGGGTTTGGCTGAAGCCCCATCTCTTCCAGGACTTGGTTCTGTAGTCAGGCCACCTATGTCTCTGTTTCTACACTTCTCTTAGATGGTTGATCTTTGGCTTTTTATTTTCCTTGTCTTGCTTTCTGTCCTTTTCTAGGAAATTTTCATCCACAGATCCACTTCCTCCAGTTCGAGTTTGCTGAGCTAGCAGGCTCTAAAACTGTCTTGTCTATATCTCCTTGTTTTGTGAAAGAATAACACTTCATTATTCAAGCCAATGCTAATAGGGTTTTCTGATATTTAAAGTGGCAGCCATCCTGAAACCTAATATCAAGAGTTGGAAACAGGGTTTTGAAGTAAGTTATCAGCAGACTGAGGCCATGGCACCAGGATGATGTTAACCTAAATGAAGCTCTGGCGGAAAGTGGATCCTGATTGAGCCAGTAATGGTGAGGGCTCACATTAAATTCCCTTCCTGTGACAAGGGGCTGGTTCTAGAGCAGTGTGCAAGACACGGGGCTGTGCCCAGTGCTGTGCATTCAAACTTCCTGAGAAAAACCAGATTTGAAGAGCAGTTTTCAAAATAACAGCAACAAAGTTATCTCCAGCGGGGTTGAAAGATTTCCTTCTGTGGAAGGAGTCATGAGACAGAAAAGCTTCGCAGCTTTGTGGCTGCAAGAGAAGCGCTCACTGATGGCAGGGATGTTAGGCGTGCGCAGAATGGAGATCAGAAGAAAGACAGGATTGGTCCGGGGAATCTGGCCCCTGAGGCCCTGACCACCCTCATGAGTGGCGACGCCCCCTGACTCTCTGAAAGCAAGGAAGATCTAATAGGATGAATAGCTCAAGAAAAGGAAAATTGACAGTTGCCACAGGTCTGGAGATGCAACGTTTCTTGGGTAATGTTCAGGCATTCTCATGGTGTTGAGTTAGAGAATAGTTCTCACAAGAAAAGACTTCAGTTATCTGTATTGTGATTACTAACTGTTATTTATTTATTTTCTGAGGAATAGATGCTTGTAAAAATCCACAGCAGGTCTGGCACAGTGGCTCACGCCTGTAATCCCGCACTTTGGGAGGCCGAGGTGGGTGGATTACGAGGTCAAGAGATCAAGACCATCCTGGCCAACATGGTGAAAGCCTGTCTCTACTAAAAATACAAAAATTAGCTGGGCGTGGTGGTGCATGCCTGTAATCCCAGCTACTCAGGAGGCTGAGGTAGGAGAATCACTTGAACCTCAGAGGCAGAGGTTACTGTGAGCCGAGATCGTGCTCGTTCCCCAACCTGGTGACAGGACAAGAGTCCATCTCAAAAAAAAAAAAAAAAAAAAAAGAGAAAAGAAAAAAAATCCACAGCAACACTTATTCTGAAGTATAACTTTAAAAACTGTGGGATAATAACCTAAGGCTTTATATCTAAAGAAATTGTCATTTGACCCTAAATTATGGATCATAATTTTATATTTATTATGGGAAGAAAATATAATAAGAATATTTACAAAATTTTCTCTAAGTTCCCCACCTTTATACATAGTTTCTTTCTTTCCCTGTTAATATCAATTCACCACTAACATGCAATTTACAGACCTGTAGTCACATTATATGATCAAGGTCGTTAGTGCTTTTTTTTTCAACTAGTCTTGTAATAAATTACATATTGACAACTGTCCATGATTTCCAAACTTACATCAGGTAACAGGTACAAGATATTAAATAATTTCTTATTCCTCACTCTTCCAAAAATGTGCTTTGAAAATTTCTACAGTGTTTGCCTCTGAGGAACGAATTCTTCATGGAAATTCCAAGATAGAAGTCATTAACTTATCTAATGTGATATAATCTTTCCCAATTAAGTATTCTAACCCTGGCATGAGAAATGCGGTCAATTATTTCAAAACTTTTCCAGCAACAGATGTTACCTTTTGAAATACCGGATAATTAAATTTATGTGAAAGCTTAAACTAATAGGATATGGAAGAAATGCCTCGCTGTAGTTTCAATGTGTAGCTCTTTATGAATGAGGCTGAGTATTTTACATTTGCACTCCGTATTTGTATTTCTGTGTCTGTGAAATGTTTGGTCGTATCATTTGTATATATTTTTTATATTGAGTGACAATGACTTTTACAATTAATTTATAAGACTTCTTAGTATATTAAAGGATTTAAACTTTTGGCTGTGCTATGACTTGAAAAAATGAGTAATTTTTTCATTTTTGCATTTATCTTTTGAGTATGTGTATACATCTATAAGTTAGACACAGTCAAATTTATCAACCTTTATTCTTCTAATTAGGGCTTGAAGTTTTATTAATATATTTGGAAAGATAATCTTTTTTTCTATGTAATGTGTTTCATTTTACAAGTCAAAAAAAAAAATAAGCAAAGTTAAAAAACAAATTGGGAAAAAATACTTATATCTCAAGAGTATTACAAACAAAGGACTAATTCCCCCAAACATAGAAATTGCTGAAAACATCAACATCCCAGGAGAAAAACGAAGCAAGTTCACCGAACAGGAGACACAAGTGGCCCTTCAACAAATGAAGAGGGACTCGGCCTGTCCTGGTGAGATAACAACCTGGAAGGTCTAGTCCTAGAGTTCCCTTAAAACTCTAGGCCAGGGCTGGGAGCGGTGGCTCACACCTGCAATCCCAGCACTTTGCGAGTCTGAGGTGGGAGGGTCACTTGAGGTCAAGAGTTGGAGAACAGCCTGGGAAACATGGGATAGGCTCTCTACTAAAAATACAAAAATTAGCCGAGCGTGGTGGCGCATTCCTGTAGAGTCCCAGCTACTCAGGAGGCTGACAAGAGAATCACTTGAACCTAGTAGGCGGAGGTTGCAGTGAGCCGAGATCCTGCCACTGCACTCTAGCCTGGGTGACAGGGGGAGACTCCGTCTCAAAATAAATAAATAAATAAATATATAAATAAAAAAATCTAGGCCAGATTGTTCTCACTTCCCGGTTTAGCCCTTGCCAAGGGCCGCTCATGGACTCGGGTGTTTGTGTTTTTGTTGACTATAATCTTGGTGTCCTGACCTGTGGACGAACTCGGTTTTCCCCTGGTGCAAAGTGGGGCTATGCACTCCTCCCCGTCGTCCTTTCCTGTGGCCCGCAGGCCCCGCCGCCCGCATGCAGCCCCGTGGTGCCAGAGGAGGCGCTGCAGCTAAGCACGAACGCACTCCACAGGAGCGTGCTGTGCGGCCGCGGCCTAAGCTGGGGTTTCTAGGCGGTGGCTGGCAACACTCCTCAGTCCACCTCCGCAAACTTCGCACCTAACCACGGGTGACGCTCCAGCCCAGGTAGGCAGAGGGGGCCTCGGCTGGGATGGGGCAGGGGCCAGGGCTGTGCGTGAAGGAGAAGGCAGGGATGAAGCAGCCGCGTCCCAGACCTGCTGTGTCCTGTCCCGCCTCTACACGCCTGCCGGCAGCCCGGGCGCCACGTGCCTCAGTTTCTTCCGGAGCCCGGGAGCTGGCTTGGACTGCTGCTCCTGCAGTTATGAAAGCTGGAGACGCTTGCGGACGCTGCGGGCCATCCCGGGAGCCGGCTGGGGGCTGCCGTAGACCGTCGGGGGCCAAGACTCCCCCGCCAGGTGAGGGAGTGCCGGGGCCTTGCAGGGAGCTGGCTCTGGGGTCCTTGTGGAGTCCTTGGGGTGTCCTTGTGGGGTCCTCGTGGGGTCCTCGTGGAGTCCTTGCGGAGTCCTCGTGCCTTGTGGGGCGCCAGCTCCGCTAAGTACTGGGCGCCTGCGCTCAGCGCACTGAGGCTCAGGAGTCCGTGGTGGCCTCACCAGTGTGGAGCTGACCTTGGCGCTACAGCAGGGCGCCAGCATCATCCGCAGCCTGGCAGCCTAGCGCCTCCTTCCCTGAGTGATCCGCAGCCTGGCGGCCTAGCGCCTCCTTCCCAGAGTGATTCGCAGCCTGGCGGCCTAGCGCCTCCTTCCCAGAGTGACAGAGCGCTGCGCCAGGTCCCCAAGTCCGCTCCGCCCGCAGGGCCCAAGCACCAGGTGCATCCTGTGCCTTATGAGTTCTTACTACATCAAGGGCTCTTTATGGAATTCCATGTAAACAAATCTTTCCTGCCAATTTTCACAGAAAAAGTGTATTTTCTAACAAGAATAATTTGTGGTTAACTGTGATTTATGACACTATAAAATAGTAACAATAAAAGTTAATAAAATTAGTTTTAATTTATCGTTTTATTTATTTTTGAGACAGTCTTATTCCATCACCCAGGCTGGAATACAGTTGTTCCCAGACCAAACTGAGAATAGGGCTGCTATTTTTCCTGGCCCAATAAGGAGAAGCATGCCGGTTGCGGTGGCTCACGCCTGTAATCCCAGCACTTTGGGAGACCGAGGTGTGCGGATCACAAGGTCAGGAGATGGAGACCATCCTGGCTAACACGGTGAAACACCGTCTCTACTAAAAATACAAAAAATTAGTCGGGCGTGGTGGCGGGAGCCTGTAATTCCAGCTACTGGGGAGGCTGAGGCAGGGGAATGGCATGAACCCGGGAGGCGGAGCTTGCCGTGAGCCTAGATCGTGCCTGGATCTACCAGCCTGGGTAACAGAGGGAGACTCCGTCTAAAAAAAAAAAAAAAAAAAAGGAGAAGCAGATGAGCTGAGCTGGGGAGGAAGAGAGTTTTTATTTCTGCAACTGGTTACAGGGAGAAGGCCTGGAAATTATCACCAGACCAACTCAAAATTACGAAATTTTGCAGAGCCCATATACCTTCTAAGCTATACGTCTCTCTGTAAGTGTGCATTCATCTGAAGACGTAAGTAATTAACTTCTTCTAATCTATAACTAAAGTCTGAGTCCTGAGGACCTTCCCCTGGAGCCAAAGTAAATTTAGTTAATCTAAATTGGTTCAGGTGCTGGGGTGATTACCCTCATCTTGTCTCCTACTAAATCATGGAGGTTTGGGGAGTTCCTTCAGACCCCCAATAAACTTGTTTGTGGAGGCCTGGGGAGTTTCTTCAGACCCACTGTAAGACTCATTTAATCCTAAATGGGTCCTGTTAAGAATTCCTGGTTATTTTGTCATGGTTTAAGGCCCAGAAAAGGCCTAGGAAAAACTCTTAGCGGGCTTTTGTTACATCCCAGACTTTGTATAAGGGGACTGGCTTCTAATATTTAACTTAACCACTCAGTCAGTAGCGAAGCAGTTGTTATGGAGGCCTGTGTCAGTGAGACCTGGCCTGCCACACAACAGCACTATCTCTGCTCACTGAAACCTCTGCCTCCCAGGTTCAAGCCACTCCCCTGCCTCAGCCTCCCAAGTAGCTGGGATTACAGGCACCTGCCACCACGCCTGGTTAATTTTTGTATTATTAGTAGAGACTGGGTTTTGCCATGTTGGCCAGGCTGGTCTTGAACTCCTGACCTCAAGTGATCTGCCTGCCTCAGCCTCCCAAAGTGATTGGATTAAGGCGTGAGCCACCGCACCTCGGCTGTTTCGTTTATTTATTAATATTGGGCTAAGAACATTATGTAACATATAATTTAACTAAAACAATAGCACAGGTATATATTATTGTCACCATTACACAGTTATAGAAATTTAAGGCCCAGAAAAATTAAGACTTTTGCCAAAATTAATAAAGGAACTAGGAATAAAAACAAGCAAACAGAAAACTACTCTACTGCTAAACCTAACCCTTAAACTGACATTATATAGCACAGCTCTTATTGTGTAGTTAAATTTTGTAATATGCTTATGTTTATTATAGATGTCTAAGGGAAGACACACATTCCAAATTGGTTCAATCTTATTTGGTAAACACTTTGTTAACAGTATTGAGGAATTTCCATGGAACACACACAGCCAAGTGCCATTGTCATCAGGCACAAAGTGTAGCCAAACATTAATTCACTTAGTACGTATTTATAGAAGGCCAAGAACTGGGATATGGTGATGGCAAAAAGAAATATATTTTTAAATAAAATGGCTTAAGGGATAAAAAAATAAGTGCCATGTTGGCTCAGGAAACAGTTCTTCCATTTGTAGGAGGTGTTGAATAATGTATGAGCTGGAGAAATAAAGCCTTGTGAGTTAAGGGGAAATTCATCTGTGACTCTGAAGCAGGAACTCCATCTAGTCATTACTGGGATTCCTGCTGTCTACCTCTTGTTTCCAACCAGCACACTGAATACTGAACACCTGCCCTTGTGGCTGGGTAGGGCAGTGTGGCCAGTTCTGGTCAGAGGATTGTGAACACAGAGGAACATATTTTCATGAAACTAAAGCATGTAGTTGCTGCTCCGACACTCTGCATAATTCTGGCCCCACTGCCTAGCCTATGTCCTTAAGTGATTAGGGGCAGAGACTCCTGCTGACCTAGGATGAACCTGTGTAAGGATTGTAAAGTAAATTTCTGTTATATTAGTCAGCTGACAAGTGGGAGTTGTTACTACAGCAAAACCTGTATCTTTACTATTCTGACTGATAAAATCTGCCAGCCTCTAGGAACTTGGGGTTATTGTCAGTTTCATCACTATGCCCTTGTCCTTTTGTAATTCATCTCACTGGCCATCACTGGCCTTTGTCACAAGTTTTGGAATACCATGAAAGCAGGGATCATAGAAGAGTATTGTGGCCGGGCGCGGTGGCTCAAGCCTGTAATCCCAGCACTTTGGGAGGCCGAGACGGGCGGATCGCGAGGTCAGGAGATCGAGACCATCCTGGCTAACACGGTGAAACCCCGTCTCTACTAAAAAAAAAAAAAAAAAATACAAAAAAAAAAAAAAACTAGCCGGGCGAGGTGGCGGGCGCCTGTAGTCCCAGCTACTCAGAGGCTGAGGCAGGAGAATGGCATAAACCCGGGAGGCGACAGAGGGAGACTCCGTCTCAAAAAAAAAAAAAAAAAAAAAAAAAAAAGAGTATTGTGTTGCTGCGTCCCGAGCATATATATTACATGAAACTTAGCACGATGTAAGTGTAAAGTATACACTTATGGATGAATTAATGAATATATAATCGAAAGTGTTACATACTTTCTTTACTGAATGAAATCATACATCATATAAGGAAATAACTCCTCAGACATTACCAGGACTTACATTTTAACATAAAATATATAATGGTGTTAAATAATCTTACAATTGTAAATTAAACCTGCCTTTTGTTATACCAGACTTTCTGGGAATAAACCATGAGGCAAGCTCTTCTTTGGATATGACACGGGAGCAGTAAATGCTTCTGTTGAGGATGTGTTTGAGCACACTGGTCTGGTAGCTCTGTTCCTGTTGAAATACCATCAGGAACATCAAAATTATCGTCTAAATGCCCATGTTCACAACCATAACATTAAACAGTATTTTTCATTATGTATCCCTCCATCTCCATTACACCTTCTTCTCCACTAAACATCAATTTCCCAAACTAAATGTAAACTGTCTCATCCCTGATCCGGGTTGAAAGCTGAGGCTGCAGAGCTGTCTGCAGCACGTCGGGAGACCTCTGGAATACTAATAGCGGCAGCTCCACTGGAGCAGCATGGAGCTCTGGGCTCTGCGGACGGACGCTGCTTCCCCTAATGTTCTGGGAGAGAGGTCGTGCATGCACCTCACCTCAGGTGGGGAAGCAAGGGCATAACGACACCGACTGAAAGCTTTCCCAGCTGACACAACACTGGGACATTTTCAGAGTTATGTTATCTCTATATTAAAAGTCTATCCTCCTCCTATTATTTGGGACAAGCAAAGCAACTTGCCAGTAACTTTGGGCCCGTGGCATGGACTTTGTAAGGAAAAGGAAAAGCAAGATTGATTGCCTAATGGAAACTCAGGTGGATGCCACAGTTCTGCCTGCCAGTTGGTCAACTACTTTCCATGGTGAGCACTTCTTTTGGATAAGTAAGCCTGCACCTTGTAGATAGGAAAAAAGAAAGACCATACTCTCTTAAACTAGACTCATATCCGAGTTACTCATAGCATATGTTAGCATCATGATTTTGGCTAATCTGTACTGTTTCCTGTGAAGCCAAATAAATAGCTCTAGGCCTAGCTTAGAAAAGGTTAACATTTCCTGTCAAGGGTTTTGAAAACATATTTGTTTTAATATCTATAATTCAATATATCTTGTGAGACTTTCTCTTTTAAACATAGAAAAAGATTATTTAAGACATAACTTTTGCAAGGATAAAATGGTTCTGATTTTGACCAAGGTAAAGTCTGGTTATTTTGAGCCTAAACTAGGAAACACTGTAGATGTGTATTTCATTAAGTAATAATTGGCCTTAGAAAGGTTACCTCAGACACTTCCTCTTCACTCAGTGGAGGGTATGCACGTTCCACCATAAGATACATATGTTACATTGTATTTTACTAGAATAGTAAATAAAGAGAAAACTAACAGTCTTGTCATTTATCCCCCATTGTCCAGATATTTGTGGTAATTCAAAATTTCTCTAAAATCTGAATAAATAATGACACATTAGAGGAAGCTAAAGGAGTAGTAGGTCATACTGAGTGATCTAATGTCTTCTAGGAAATATCTAAAGCAAGCTGCTCTGAGAGTAATATTTTGATTGGGAAAAAAGTTCTCATTAATTTATTTATTCAGCAAATATTTGTGTATCTTCTGTGCTCATATTTTGCTGGGCCTAGAAGGGAAACACACAGTAGGTCCCTTGCTTACTGTAAGTTTGTGATATCCACAGACACATTATATTCTCTTCATACCATATGATTTGGTGACAAAAGATATGTAGCATTAAAAAAAAAAAAAAAAAAAAAAAAAAACCAGGATGCAATAAGTTGGAGAGTAAATCCATCTGTTTGGCAGACCTGGAGCAGTTAGTGTCTGTTGCTAAGGTTTCCATTACAGATGTGAGAAAAAAAAAGTGTTCTTCTGCTTTCTGTCTGTCTCAGTGGCAACGAAGATTGAATGGGGGATATGACAGAAGAATGTGGTAATACAGGAAAATACATGGACAGAGAATTTTCACAACTCAGAAATAATCTTGTAAACAGAAAAAGCCTAACTACCGTAACTTACTGTTGAAAAAAAGTTATCATATGTCTTTAGTAATGGTTGTATTTTGAAAAGACATTTATCTCTGCAATCTCAGTCCTTGAGAAAAACATTTATCGTATATATACATATGTATATATTTTACATATATATAATTTTGTTGCAGTCATAATAAAAAACACTACAAGGAAACTTTCAGAATCTTACAATCTAATTAGTATTTGGATGCAACAGTTAAGATTTTAAAAATGGCAAAATATAACTTTCAGAAGCTTTTTTAGTAAGGGTTTCTGTGTGATCTTGTTTCTAAAGTATATAGATTTTTATTATTTAGATTATAAAGACAAAGTAAAACTTAGCTTATTTGCCCAGATTTGTTTCTTAGGCAGAATTTATGATGCTTGAAAGGATCAATAGTTCTTGCAACAAAAATCCTATATTTATCCAGAGAACATAACAGAATGTCACAATAAATAAGTACTACTTTAAGGCTCAACCTCTTTCTGCTACAGAGAGCTGCAGGTAGTGCTTGCCTATGACAAGATTAAGGAGGAGCCGCGTTCTGTGCCTGGTGTCCATGCTTCTCCAGCTAAGGCTTTTGCCCTTGTAGCTTGCTTTCCTGTGGCACTGCTTGCTCTTACCCTACCCACACATAGATCGGACTCTCAGAGAGGCTCTACTATGCAGTACGTGATACTCGAGATAGTCCTCCCTTTAGTGTACACTGTGAGCGATGCCCAGCTCCCTATACGATGACACCTTGGAAAACCTCTGACAAGCGCCTACCTACATACTCTTCTCAGGGGAGTTTGCATTTGGCAGAAAAATCCTCACACTTTTTAAGTTTGTCAGTACTTTCTAAAGTACTGAGAAATGGATATCAATTGGTGATTTTCAGTGAGCTGAATAAAGGAAGTACGCAAAAGAATTGCTGTGAGCCAAACTGGACCTCCAGCTGAACGCTGAGGGAGATAAGGTGGGTGGACACCTCCGTGCCTCCTTGCAGGAAAAAGCACATCCTTCTCTTTTTGTCCTCTGAGATATTCCTTTATTCAATGTGACATTTCTGGTAATACGCTGTACTTCCTTTCATCTCATAACTCCATAGCTATGCACAGAGATTTTAAAATTTGCTTCCTCATCAGTGCTCAAGTAAGTTTTGGAAACTAAATTAGATAAACCAGTTTCTTCACTGCAGGAATGTTCAGAAGACTCAAAAGAATAAAGCACTATGCAAAGTAATTATATTACGAGACAGTTTTCAAAACCGTGTTTGCCATGGCACTCGTGTGTGTGTGTATGTGTGTGTGTGTAGATGGAGATGTGCATGACTGTTTTGTATCAATTAATCCCTCAGAAATGATGTTCTATGAAATGTGAAGCAGTGAGCCAAGATCCAGATAGATACAGGTAGATGTCAAAACATTCTTTTCTGGCTGGGAATGGTGACTCACACCTGTAATCCCAGCACTTTGGGAAGCCAAGGCAGGAGGATCACTTGAGATCAGGAGTTCGAGACTAGCCTGGCCAACATGGCGAAACCCTGTCTCCAAGAAAAATACAAAAATTAACCGGGCGTGGTGGCACACGCCTGTAATCCCAGCTACTCAGGGGGGCTGAGGCAGGAGAATTGTTTGAACCTGGGAGGCGGAGGTTGCAGTGAGCCAATATCACATCATTACACTCCAGCCTGGGTGACAGAATGAGACTCCATCTCAAATAAATAAGTAAATAAATAAATATATATATTCATCTTCATATTTATTTTTGATGATCTGTGCTGTCTTTGTATTTGCTCACTCACTGATGATGAAAGAGGCAGAAAACACATGGCTCTAAGCAATACTTCTGCCAGCAGGACCTCAGGAGAGCCCTGATCCAAATGCAGATTTTCAAGGGAGGATTCCATGGAATTAACAAGTACAGAAAACTGAGAGCTTCCAAGAGAATCACATAGGAGTCCTGAGAACAAACCTCCCTGAATCGTGGATGACATTCATCTTTGTAGAGGTGCGGCTGCTGCTTTTCTTGATGATGGTATCTCTGTTTATTGCAGACCATGGGTTGTTATGGTGATGGACTCTGGAATAGGCCAGGGAGGATAGATTAATATGGATAGGGATTTGGGGCTGTGAATTCTCACATTTTTGGGTTGGGCTTACGGCAGCACAATTCACAACCAATTCGCTGATGTGGGAACTATAAACAAAAGAACTTCTGGCCGGGCGTGGTGGCTCATGCCTGTAATCCCAGCACTTTGGGAGGCCAAGGCAGGCAGATCACCTGAGGTCAGGAGTTTGAGACCAGCCTGCCCAACATGGTGAAACCCGGTCTCTACCAAAAATAAAACAAAGTAGTCAGGCAGGGTGGTAGGCGCCTGTAATCCCAGCTACTCAGGAGACTGAGCCAGGAGAATCACTTGAACCTGGGAGGCAGAAGTTGCAATGAGCTGAAATGGCACCACTTCACTCTAGATTGGGTGACAAGAGTGAGACTTCTCGCTTCCAAAAAAAAAAGAACTTCTTAGAATGATGTGCGCTAGACCACTAGACTGGCTTCTGTCTTCAGTGTATCACTTTTTATCCCTATGGAGGTCATGATTAGAAAGTCAATCATCCTTCTACTAATGGTAGAACACTGAACTTCAGGAAATGTAAAATAGGACCAGAGAGTTGGTTTGCCAGATGGGACAGTTTTGCATTTTTCAAATCACAGCGCATGAACATCACCAGTATGATTCTACTTCCATTCTTTTTTACCTTGACTTGGGTTATGCTGTGTGGTGATTATGTAAATTAAGGACAAGGTAAATTAACATTTGTTGGTGGGAAGGCATTACACAGGAATAGGCTGAAAGGGCTAATTAATTTCTTGAAATGTTAGAGATGATATCTTTGAACTTCAAGAAATTCAATTAAGTTTGACTTTGTTATACTTGGCCGTGGACAGGAAAAACCTTTAGATACAGTAATCAGAAATAACATCTACTTAACATTTAAATATATACTAGTTTTTATTAGAGGCAATTGAATGTCCTCCAAAAAAAGACCATGACTATTCATAGGTTCTATAGAGGTTAAACCCACCTAAATAAAGAACATCATAAATGTGATGTGAATAATTTGTTGCCGCTCCGACAAGAAAAAGTAAAATCAAAGCATGATATCACAATTTAATCACCTATATATGCAGAATAAGCACATCTAAATAGAAAGTATTGAAATTTGTTTCGTTCTCAATACTAACAACACTTTTACTAAGTGAAGAATATGAGCATAATGTAAACTTAAACTATAACTCTGAAAACATCTGTCTAGTTGAATCAAGCATGAATTTTATATCATAACTGTTCCATGCACTTTAAATGGAAAACAATGTAAATTAACAAGATATGAGTCCTTTTTACAACAAATTCTGTGAAGTGAATAATACATATTCAACTAATTACAGTACTCTAAGACCTATATGTAGCATGCTTTGTTGGAAAAAATGAAAATGGGCTTTACCACTTGCTAGTTGGATAGCCTCTCTTATATGTTTCCTTTGTTCGTCAGCACAATGGGAACGTTTTACTTGTTTTAGGTTGAGAAGATATAGTTCTTTTTTTTGAGACAGGATCTCACTCTGTCATCCAGGCTGGAGTGCAGTGTCACAATCTCAGCTCAGTGCAACCGCGACCTCCTGGGCTCAAGCACTCCTCCAACCTCAGCCTCCCCCGGAGCTGGGACTATAGGCACACACCACCACACACACCTCATTTTTGTTTGTAGAAACGGGATTTTGCTGTGTTGCCCCGGCTGACCTTGAGCTCTTGAACTCAAGCAATCTACCAGGTTTAACCTCCCAAAGTGCTGGGATTACATGCATGAGCTACCATGCCTTGGAAACAATGTATTTTCAAGTCTTGATATATAAATGTAGTTTCTAACACCAATCGCCACTACTTTTACTGGAATAAATGTCAATATGCAAGGATGCTATTGTGGCCAGAATTGGTTCCTTCCGATGGGTTCTTGGTCTTACTGACTTCAAGAACAAAGCCACAGACCTCATTGTGAGTGTTACAGCTCTTAAAGATGGAGTGTCCAGAGTTTATTCCTTCAGATGTGTCCAGAGTTCTTTCCTTTTGGTGGGTGCATGGTCTCGCTGACTTCAGGAGTGAAGCTGCAGACCTTGCCATGAGTGTTATAGCTCTTAAAAATAGCACATCCAGAGTCATTTGCTCCTTCCAGTGGGTTTCTGGTCTCGCTGACTTCAAGAATGAAGCCACAGACCTTTCCAGTGAGTGTTACAGATCATATAGGTAATGCAGACACAGAAAGTCTGCAGCTGCAAGATTTATTCTGAAGAGCAAAAGAACAAGCCCTTCTCACCATGGAAGGGGATTGGAGCTGGTTGTCTGTTGCTGGAGCTGGTGGTCAGCTTTTATTCCCTTATTTGGCCCCACCCACATCCTGCTGATTGGTCCATTTTACAGAGCACTGATTGGTCCATTTTACAGAGTGTTGATTGGTCCGTTTTTACAGAGTGCTGATTGGTGCATTTACAAATCTTTAGCTAGACACAGAGTGCTGATGGGTGTGTTTTTACAGAGTGCTGATTGGTGCATTTACAAACCTTTAGCTAGACACAGAGCGCTGATTGGTGTGTTTACAATCCTTTAGCTAGGCAGAAAAGTTCTCCAAGTCCCCACTAGACCCAGGAAGTCCAGCTGGCTTCACCTCTCACTATAGGAGTACCAATAATAGAATTCCTCATTAGGCAAACAGTTTTGAAGAATTATCTCAAAGAAAGCTTCACAGAGGAGAGGACGTTTAAGCTAAACCAACAAAGTTAAAATTAGGAGTTTGCAACATAGGTAAGGATTTGGAGCAGAAAATCTCTTGTATACAAATGAAGAATCACAGTTCCTCGATATTTTCCTATTTTGCTAATTCAAGTTAAGTAAATACATGTAGAAAACCTTTGCTAAGCTCTCTAAAGAGGAGTGCGGTGAAGAGATGCCTGGCAGCAGTCTGCTTGGCCATGGCTACAGCTGGGCCTAGTAATATCCTGGAAAAAGGAGATGAGCAGGGAGCTGCTCCACATGAGATGCAGCCATGAGGCCCATCTCAGACAAGGAGCAGGAGCCCAGCGGAGGGGTGACTGGAGTAAGGAAAGCCTGTGTGCTGAGAAAATCTTTACCCTAGCTCAGAACTCCAGTTGCCCTTGAACTATAAAGCTATAGGGGGGACTCATTCTCCAGTGGGGGACCACATGCTTAGGATCAACTTGGTGGAACGTGGTGTGTTACAAAGGCAGGAGACAGCTCTAGCTCTATGTCTGCCTGTACAAGAGCTGCTAGTGGTGGGAAGGGAGTTGGGAGAACACGTGTAGATGTCACTTATTTATTCTGCAAGCTCTGCAAACCTCTCATCTCCAGGTTGTAAGTAAGTTACAATATTTAGCTGGTAAGAACCACGTCAAAGAACTACTTTCTTCTGGAATGTTCCAAGTATGAGCCTATCATTTTTTTAAGACTTACTTCCAACAAAGGGAAAGATCCTTCAATAGTAATTCCAGCCTCCAGAGCCATTACCCTTATGTTGCATTTTCCAATCAAGTTATATAAGACATCATCACACATTTCCTATAGAGAAATTGCTTGAAACAGTTCATTTATGTTTTTAGGAAATTCATTGTTTCCTAACCATCCTCCACTTACTACCTGGCCGCAACTACAATGTCACATGTTTTTTAAAACTGCATGGTATCATCCAATTCTAGGGTCAGATTTCTGTTTCAGTTATCTATTGCCTAAAGAAAATCTCCAAAACTAGTGACTTAAAACAACAGTGATTTACAATTTCTCAATTTGGTTGGATGACTTGTGGTACCTCACCTGAGCTTGAAGATTCAAGATGGAGATGCTGACTCAGTTCTTCTTGAGCAGGCCTCTTATCCTAGAAATCCAGTAGCATAGACCTGCCACCATGCAGGACTCCAGGGTTCCCTGACTTGCAAATTGACCAAGGAGAAAATCCTACAGAAGTGGGTAACTGTGTAATGAGTCACAACAGGAAATCTATGGGACAGATTCTTAAAATGCTGTAGCAGAAAGTCACCTCACACACAGCCTATACAGATACAAGAGTGATTTCCAGTAACTGAAGCAAGGCTAAGTACCTGAAACATAGAAGTTGGACCAAGAAGAGAGAAAGACAAACAAACAAAACAGAAACAACCGCTTCCCCAGCTTTTGTCTCTCTATAGGTAGAGAAGCACTCTACAGTGATTAAAAGGCTGGAGAAATGATCCATGAACCAAAGTTATTTAAACAAATAATTTTCCTCAACATTTATTCTAAGACCGAGTTTCACCACAGTGTGACAGTGCTAGGGAAGGAGGAGGACAGATAATGGAGTCTGCAGCAGAATGGGGCTGTGACCAAGAATGTAGTTGGGAACAGGAGCCCCAGGTGCTCACACCTCACATTTCTGGGCTTATGTTTCTCCTTCCTAGATAGAATAGTGCAAGAAAGGAATGATGGCTGAGGTCAGGAGTTCGAGGCCAACCTGACCAACATGGCAAAACCCCGTCTCTACTAAAAATACAAAAATTAGCTGGGCATGGTGGCAGGAGCCTGTAATCCCAGCTACTCAGGAGGCTGAGAGAGGAGGATCACTTGAACCCAGGAGGCGGAGGTTGCAGTGAGCCGAGATTGTGCCATTGCACTCCAGCCTGGGCAACAGAGGGAGACTCTGTCTCAAACAAAAAAAGAAAAGAAAAGAAAAGAAAGTAATGGTGGCGAACGAGTGCCAAAAGGAAGTCAGTGGAAAAACCACAATCTTGCAAATTACTTCATTAGTTAATAATTAAATAAAATAATAATGAAGCAATTTTTTGTTTTGTTTTGTTTTGAGACAGAGTCTCGCTCTGTTGCCCAGACTGGAGTGTGGAGCAATCTCGGTTCACTGCAAGCTCCACCTCCCGGGTTCACGCTATTCTCCTGCCTCAGCCTCCCAAGTAACTGGTACTACAGGTGCCTGCCACCATGCCTGGCTAATTTTTTTGTATTTGTGGTAGAGACAGGGTTTCATTGTGTTAGCCAGGATGGTCTCGATCTCCTGACCTCATGATCTTCCCGCCTCGGGCTCCCAAAGTTCTGGGATTACAGGTGCGAGCCACTGTGCCTGGCCTGAAGTAAATTTTCAAAGAAACGATTTAGAAAAACTCAAAAACAATAAAGGATACCTAGAGAAAGAAAAGAAAAGAGAAGATTTTCTTTTAGAAAATAGTTAACATAAAACTTTAAACTTAACAGATGTTAATCTTTAAAAATAAGATAAAGTAGGTCAACCTCAACTAAATCTAATCAGAAATATAGGAAAAGATACTAAACATTGAATGAGAAAGAAAATCTAAATAAATATAAAGAAGGCATTACAACTTAAGAGATTGTTATGCAGAACTGTTCGCCAATAAATTTAAAAACGGACCATTTTTGGGGCAATTAATTTAGTTAAATTAGCAACAAAATGAATAGGCTTGATTAGACCAATAACCATGGAAATGTATAAGACATGTTGACAACTTAACTCTAAAAATGCTACATATACATTCCATAGTTAATGTCCATCAAGCAGAGACACCAAGAATAAAAGTGCTGACCAATTCTTTCCATTAATATATAAGCGAGAAGACTAAATGCAATCCTGGCATGTGATGCCCAGTATACATTAGCGATTAATGCAGCAGAGCTGGCCGAGTTGGCAAAGCAGCTCCAGAGTGGACAGCTGCATGGTTCAAAGATGTCAGTCAAGAGGCCGGTAGTTGGCGTTTTCCCCTCTCCTGTGAAAATCAAACTTGGCGTAAGTCTGAGCCCTTTTGCTGATGGAAAGTGGATGCCAGGAGGAAGTAGGGGGATGCGTTTCCTTTTGGATATCCAAAAAGAAGAGGAGGGCTGGCTCTATAACTGTCAACTGTGATTAAAGAATGTATTTAGTTTCCAGCAAACCTTTCCCCACTTCTGTTTGGCCAGAATTGGGTCACATGTCCACTTCTGACCTAATAATTCATGGAATGTGTGGAACTCTCCTCAGCCCAACTAGAGTCACACCTACATGAGATTATTGTGTTTCAGATGTGAACTAAATAATAAAATAGGGTTTCCTTACAAAGAAAAGCAGCAAGTTTGATGCTCATTGGGCAAGTTACCAACATTGGGCTTGTGTATTTTTTATTTTTATTTTTTTTAATTGCCTGAATCCTGGTCCCAGCTGTTCTCTCTCTGAGCTTTGATCAACCATTACCTGGAAAAGAGCTCCCAAAAGTACAACAGAACTTATCAAACAAGGTCACTTTTACAGATTATGTTATGTAGTGGAGAGGAATTGGATGAAACACAGTTCAAAGCCAGTGGAACTGTATACTGGAGATGAACTTCCTGAAATGTCTTTGAAAATTCCCTGACAATGAAGATTGCTCATCTAAGACATTTCGTGGCACCACATTCCTCTGTTATTTTGATATCTCTCCTTTTTACTTTCAGATCTACTCTAGAAAATTCAACTACTTCAAGTCCCCTTTGTGACACCCTCTTCTTTCAGAACATGCACTTGAGGTGTCTCAGGAAGTGTTGTTAAACATCTACTCATGAAGACAGATGGCGCTATTCCCCTAAGAGGCTTAGCAGAGATGACTAAGAATGTGTGCTGCTGTTTTGTTTGTTTGTTAACACATAAAGTACATACCTCAGAAAAGAAAACTGCAATGAAGGGCATGAACACGTCAACAGTGGTTCATTTGTGGTGGTGGAATTGACAGTCACATTTATTTTCTTCTTTGAGTGCTTCCACACATAGTAGGTATGAAACTCTGTTGACAACTTGGATGTGGAAAATACAATTTTAATTTTCTAAGATTAAACTTAATTTACATTTTTCTGAGAAAGAATCTCACTCTGTCACCCAGTCTGGAGTGCAGTGGTGCAATCTCTGCTCACGGCAACCTCCACCTCCTGAGTTCAAGCAATCCTCCTGCCTCAGCCTCCCAAGTGGCTGGGATTACAGGCACAGGCCACCAATCCCAGCTAATTTTTATATTTTTCATAGAGATAGAGTTTCACCATGTTTGGCCAAGCTGGTCTCAAACTCCTGACCTCAAGTGATCCATCCACCTGGGTCTCCCAAAGTGCTGGATTATAGGCGTGAGACACTGCACCCAGACTTAGTTTACATTTTAAATTCCCACTTCTTCAGAGTAGTTACAAACCTGTTCTTTAGTAAAGAAAAGAGTCCTTCCAAACACTCCCCATTATACAAGATTTTATCTAATTTCCATAATATTATGGATGGAGGCCAAAACTCAACATAGATTTCTCAAATGTATACGTCAACACAAGCACCTGACATTTGGTCACGTGCCCATGGTCCTATCTGTTCTTTGACTCTTATTCTGGTCTGCCAGACCCTTCCAGGTGCGGCTTGTGCTCACCTGCTCCTGTGCTTATTGAAGAGCTAGAATGAGAATTGTGCTGAGAATTCTGGGAGATCTCTGTATAGACTCACTAAGCAGCACTTTTCCCATAACTGGGGTCTGTTACCCCGGATACAGTTTTGCCTGAGGAATGAAGGGTAGGCCCTTTAGCTGTGACACCCAACAGACCCATTCCATTTGCTTGGTTATCTCTTCTCCCTCTTCTGGGCCCGAAGTGTTAATTTATTATTTTTTTTTCACACTAGTAAGTGAAGCATATTCTCGAATACTTAGTTTGTGCTATTTAATCTGTAAGGATGTACACATTCTGGAAAATAAAAGCTAGGCCGAGATCTCAAGATGATGTGCCTCCTACCTGCTGTATGTCACACCTCCCTTGACAAAGTGAGGAAATGGGAACCTGTCCCCAAGAAGCTGCAAGTTATTTACAGAAGTGGTTATATTTGTAATGCAGTTTGTAGAAAGTCAGATATAAGTAGAGTGTGAAATATGTCACCCAATGAGGAACTGTGAGAGTCTGTAAGGCATATCAGTTTTCCCTCAGAGCTAAGCTTCCTGGGCCCTGGGATGGGGAGAAGAGATATTTTGCACATTTTTTTGAAGCAAATAGGTTATGCAAATTATCTGCTTTTTCTGTCTGTATGCATTAGATCAATTCCTATGGGCCAGTTACTGTCCCTTACTTTTCTAGTCATTAGTACTTCTTTGTTTTTAATTAATTGTATTCTCTTAAGAAATATACTACGTGTCCCTTAACGATGCAACTTCAACTTAATGTGGTCTGTCCCTGAAATCCAATGTTCATTTCCTGCCAGATTAATGACCCTGAAACAGTTAACCATTTTTAATATCACTGATAGTTTCCATGACCCTAAGAAAGAGTTCTATTAAATAGATGATTAAACTTAAATATTATCACCCTGATTTTAATGCTTTCTACACAACCCTGTCTATGTCAAAATATCTCTTGCTTCAAGGCACTCAAATTTATTTGAGTGACATTAGGAAGATTTGCCAGAAGGAAAAAAAAAAAGGAAAGTGTTCACCCTTGGGTGGATTAGAAAAGATACATGAAGGAGAAAGAATTTTAGTTCCAGACTGAAGGTGTGGACATGTCGAGGTGAAGGAGATCACAGGCTGTGAACTACCTTAGTAAAGGCATGGAGCAGGAAAGGAGTCGGAGAGGAGTGGGGATCTGCTTGCCATTGGCTACTGGGAAGGCTCTAGCAGAGGAAGGTTTAGTAGATAGCTACATTACTGATTCTGGCAAGTGTCCACTCCCGGCATGTTTTCTGAAATTCCATTCTCAAGAGCAGCAGAGACTCATAAAGCCCTAACTGACTTGCTTTTGGAGAGGCATTTTACTATAGTGGCTAAGATCCAGGATTCAAGATTTAGAACTGTGAGGCTCTCATCCCAGTCTGTCAACTGCTAGCCGTTACCTCGGATAAAGTTCCCAACAATTTACTTCGGCTTCCACATCTGGAGAAGTGGATACTAATAGTGCCTGCTTCCTAAGATTGTTATGATGAGTAAAGAAGTTCCTATACCAAAGCACTCAAAACAGTACCCAGCCTGTTATTCAGTAAATGTATTCATATGTTCTTTCACTGCCATAAAGAAATACCTGAGACTGGATAATTTATAAAGAAAAGAGGTTTAACTGGCTCACCGTTCCATAGGTTGTGGCTCGCAGTTCCACAGGCTGTACAGGAAGCATGGCTGGAGGCCTCAGGAAATTTACAATCATGGCAGAAGGCAAAGAGGAAGGAAAAATGTCTTCACATGGCCGGAGCAGGAGGAAGAGAGTGAAGGGGGAGGTGCCACACACTTTTAAACAACCAGATCTTATGAGAACTCACTATTCTGAGAACAGCCAGGGGGACATCTGCCCCTGTGATTCAATCACCTACCACCACGCCCCTTCTCCAACACTGGGGATTACAATTTGACATGAGATTTAGGTAGGGACACAAGTCCAAATCATATCAATAGGTGTTAGCTATGATGATGGAATTTTCATCTCCCCAACAGATTATAATGACTCTCAGGATAGAGCCTATGTATATATGTTTTCTTCCACTTAATGCATTACATAAGTGAGGCATAGAATACATGTACCAGAAATGCATCCTTGTCTTATTTATAACATGGTGATGCAAGTCAAAGCAAAATGCATCATAGAGGAGAATATGGCATTTGTCCAAGTTGGCTCTGATTATTTTTTAAGATCCAGATAAAAAACAGAATTAAGACTCATGAGAAAAGAAAAGAAAGATTTGGAAAAAGAAATAGCACCTAGATGATCTTACAACTCGATGAGATAGGCACTTCAATTGTATTTGGCTCCTGCTGAACTACTTTCCCTTAAGAAGATACTTAAGAAGCTAAATTTAAGCACAAGTTAAACGAGAAACTGGAGAGCCACCTACTGAAGTATTTTCATACCACTTGACTTCCCTAAAGATATTCAGAAATTTTATGGCTATGGATACCCAGACTGGGAATTCAAAGCTGACCTCTAACTTGAGGTGAATGAAGGTAAGGAGGTCATTCTCCCTGTTTAGGGAATGGTGGGGATTCCAATCTGAGGGTTTTGATATTACTAACTTTGATTTTCTCCTGATGTAGATGCCTTAGAGATAGCTGTGATGTTAGGAGGTAAAATAAATGGGACATTCAAGAAAGAAATGTTATCTGTTAGTTATGTGAGGCTAAGAAATATTTATGTTCTATAAATGGAATGAGCAAAGGCTACAGTATGTTCTGTAAATCAAAATCAGCAAAGCAGTCTGAAGGGACCAGACAGGCTCTCATTCTCTTTGTCTCTATGTTCATGAGCGCATGTGTGTGTAGACTCCCCGGGCTTGGGCTGGGGGGGGAATTGTATGCCTACACTTCGGGGCAAGGGTATGGGGAAGGCAGAGTTCTTAAAATGCCCCAGGAGGGGTGAAGACCCTAGTTCACCTTTCTCACTAACTCCAGTGGGAAACAGACACATATCAAAATCAAAAAAGGTCACTTGCAATTGGAGAAACCTTTGAATTTCAATGCTGCCATTAATTCCTTTCTGGTGTTTCAGGCAGCCTGCTGAGTAAGTGAGGTCCTTAGCAATGCAGCAAGCTGGAATTTTTTCAGTCCAAAAAAGTCATTTGCCTGCTGCAAAGAACCTAAAGTTCTTTTCTTTTCACTATTCTATGAATTAAAACTGAGTAAAATCCCTGGCATGCTATAGGATTTCAGCCCATCAGCTTCAAAACAAATGGTGCAACTTTAGCATAAAGTTCTGGACATTTTCTAGAAAGAATTGACTTTTTCACACTTAATCCTCAAACCCTACTGTTGCTTGTTCTGGTGACAATTTAAATCAGTTATTCCCAGTTTTTTACAAGAAGAATGAAGGACCTTTCGAGGATAGAGAGTATTTACAGATTTAGTTAGTGGATATACTCATGAAAGCATTTCTGGTCATGACACTGCCAGAAATTCCCATGGAGAGCCTCTGGGGGCAAAAGTATAAATATATTATTTATCTACCACTGTGCAACAAACTACCCGCAAAATACTCAATCAGTTTCTGTGGGTCAGGAATTTGGGAGCAGATTGTCTGGGTGGCTCTGACTTACTATCTCTTATGAGGTTGCAATGAAGATGTTCTCTGGAGCCAGCAGTCACTGAAGGTTTGACTGGGGCTGGAGGATCCACTCCCAAGGTAGTTTTTTCATAGGCCTGGCAAGTTAATGTTAGTGCTTTGCAGGAAGCCTTAGTTCCTGCTAATGAGCATCTCTAAACGGCCACTTTGGGGTTCCCAGAGGAAAAACTGGAAGCTGTGATATCTTTCATTACGTAACCTTGTATGGCTGTCAGCTTTTCAAATGGCTCCTAATTATCATCACCTGCTGGTATTTACCTCTGATGTGATCCCTTCTCCTTGTGTGTGGGCTGGAGCTCGTGACTTGCTTTAGTGGGTAGACTAGAGTGATGGGATGTCACTTCTTAGGTTAGATTATAAAATAGTCTTGTGTCTTGCTTACATATTACATATGTTCTCTCTCTCCCTCGCTTCCTTCTCCTTTTTCTCCTCTTTCTCTTTTGCTCTTTTTCCCCCTCTTCCTTCTCCCTTTTTCTACCCCTTCATCTCCTTCTCGCTTGTTTTGATAAAACACGCTGCCATCTTGTTAGCTGCCCAGTGGAGAGGACAACAGGACACGGAACTGCGAGACGCCTTAGACCTACAGAGAGAAACTAAGGCCCCAGCCAAACAAGATAATGAATACTAACAGCAAAGCCTGGGTGAGCTTAGAAATGAACCCTCCCAGCTCAGTGAAGTCTTAACTCTACTTTAGCCTTTTGAGGGACACAGCCATAAGAACCAGTTAAGACACTCTTGTTTCCTGACCCACAAAAATAGATAATGTGTATGTGTTATGCAAAAATGGACAACAATACAACTTGAACAGTCATTTTTTCTATATTCTATAACTTACACAGGCCAGCTCTATTCTCTGTGGGAAAGGAACACACAGGCATGAATGGCAGGCAGTGAGAGTCTGGGAGCAGGGTAGGGCCTGCCTACTGCAATACACATCATGTCTTTTCACTGATCCGCTCTGAGGGAAAATCATGAAAAGAAAAGGTGACTGTGGTTTACTTCTGTCCAAAGACAACATGGCAAGGCACTACAGGGCCTGGCTCCCTCTTCAGTTAGCTAGAGAGAAAAACGCCATAATTCTGAGCAGGATTGTAACCCACTTGCATGGCAAGGAAGGAAGGAACAACTTCAGTGAGGCTCCGGGGCTCACTCTTTAGGGGTCAACAAATAGCAAGACTAGGGCAGATGTTTCCAGAGCTCTCTCGGAGAACACATTTTACGTACTCCAGAGAAGTGATGGTGGACAAACATTAGCAGTTTCTTGAGAGGAAAGTGCACCCCATGAGCTCCCGTCACTAAGTGGCAGTCAGAACTGGCCTTTGGAGAGATTGTAAAGGCAAAGGACCATGCATACTGATGCCAGGAGCAACTTGGAGTTATGCAGGCTTTCCTACATAAGGTTCCTGTTAAGTAATTGCTTTGTCATGAAATATAAAGCTTTAATAATTGTTCACTTTTCATATGAGCTTCACAATATTTATTATTTATAGATTTTGGGTTTTGTTTTGCTGTGTTTTGTTTGTTTGGTTGGTTTTTAGTATTATCAATTAGATGTGTCAATGTTCTCCAAACCAAAAGTGGTCTTGGCAGGATCCCCAGTGGCCTCGACATGTGAACCTTGGTGGCCAGAAACTGGTCCTCATCTCCCTTGATTGCCTGTCAGCACTGTTGCTCATTATATCAACCTTCTAGAATCACCTTTGCTATCTTTCTTCCAAGACAACATACTCTGCTGGTTTTAATTTTAGCTTGTTGAATGTTTCTTTTCTTTTCTTTTCTTTTCTTTGAGACAGAATCTTGCTCTGTCGCCAGGCTGGAGTGCAGTGGCGCAATCTTGGCTCACGGCAACCTCTGCCTCCCGGGTTCAAGTGATTCTCCTGCCTCAGCCTCCGGAGTAGCTGGGACTACAGGTGTGCGCCACCTAATTTTTTTTTTTTTTTTTTGTATTTTTAGTAGAAATGGGGTTTCACCATTTTAGCCAGGATGGTCTTGATCTCGTGACCTTGCGATCCACTTGCCTTGGCCTCCCAAAGTGCTGGGATTACAGGCATGAGCCACCATGCCTGGCCTGAATGTTCCTTTTCAATTTTCTTCTCTGCATCTACACATCTCCCAGCCTCTAAAACTTGGAATACTCAGCAGCCCAATCCTTGGACTACACTCTGGCTTCATGTACATCCTCTGGCTTCATTCATGTACATCCATTTATATGCTGATGAATCCATATGCATATCTAAAGCACAGACATTAGCCTGAACTCTAGTCTTGTTTATCCACCTACTTCTTTAATATATTCATTTAGATAGTCACAAGTGTCATGAACTCTACAGTGCTAAATTCAATTCCTGATCTCCCTCTCCCAGCTTAACCCTGAATCCCTTTTCCTTCCATTGTTCCTATCTCACTGCAATGCCGTATCCCCATTGCTCAGTTTCTGCCCTTGGCAGCGATCTATAGTCCTCTGTCTGTCATCCATTCCATTAATAAAACACCTTCCATTCTACCTACAGAGTAGATTCAGATGCTGACCAGGTATCACCACCTCTTCTCCCACTGCCCTCCTGCATAGCCACCCTCTACATTCCACTGGACTATTGTGATCAACCTCTGAACTGGTTTCTCTAAGTCTATCCCAATGGCCCTATGGTGTATCCTCAAAAGTGCAGTGAGTGATCCTTGTAAAATATTCTGTATCATATCAGTTTGCAGACCACACCTCTATGGCTCCCATCATACTCAGGGTAATCCTGAAAGCCTTTCAATAACTGTAAGACCTCACAGTCAAGTCCTCCAACACCTCTCCAAGTTCAATCAGTTAGATTTGCCTCCTTGCTTTTCCTCCAGAACACTAATTATGCTCTCATCTCAAGGCCTTGATCTCACACTTGTATCTCTTCTGGCAGACATACTTCTGGCTATTACATAAATGTTTCTGTGAAATTTTACCTCCCGACCCTTCATCCCCTTTACCAATTTTATCTATACCATGTGATTTATGATATATTTTTTCTTATTTATTTGCTCCTTTTCTCTTCCACTCACTACAATGTAAACTACATAAAAACAGTTTTGTCTGTTATGCCTGATTGATATATATATTATTTGCATACAATAGACTTGATTTCAGGTGTCTGAATGTAAGCATCACCTTAGCTGTGTTGATGAGACAACCAATTTATACATACATATATGTCTATGTATGCATTTAGACATACATTTTATATGTGCATATATATAATTTATACATATATGTATATATAAAATATGTAAAATATATAAAAATATAAAAATATTTATGTATACAATGTGTATAAAATATGTATGTGTAATTTTATATGTATATGTATAAATTGGTTAAATCTCAACAGTGATAAATATGTGTGTATATGTGTGTATGTGTGTCTATACATACATATATCCACAAAATGTTTTTCAAGTGTCTACTGCTGATCACCAATATTTCACTGGGCAAATAACCATGAGTTCCATCACAGGCAGGCAGCAAAGACTCCAGCTAAGAATAGTTTATTCTTTTACATCACTCTCTTTGGGCCAAGAGTTATCACACCTGTAGGGTCTCGTCCATCAAAAGTCACTCATCTGGAATTATAGGTGGCAGAAGAAAGGTAAAGGAGGCCTTTTTTCTTCCACTTCTGCTAGTATTACCTGTGCTTTTGTTTTAAAAGCCTAGACATCAAGTCTGGTTAATTTAGGTGGCCTCTTGCAGTTTGGGAAATAGAAGAAAGCTCAGTGTGCTGGAGAGAATCAGAGGAGATGCCTCTAGCATCAGGTGATCACCAAAGAACCCAGAACATTTCCCGCTGGTATTCTACTGCAAGAGACGGGCTGTTAACCCATGCCCAGGTTCAGGCTTCCTATGCCTCTGGGCACATGTGGGGACAGGGACAGCTAATGAATATGGCATCAAGCCAGTTGGTGGGTCAGCAAGTTGACTGGCAGGGTGGAGGCCATCCAAGCAGCTCCCAGCCACACCCAGCTGGGGTTTACCAGAATTGAGTCAGCCAGGACAGCAGGGAGAATACGGGCCTGGGCAGCACCTGTTTAGTGATTGCAATAACTATAGCTGGGTATATTTCAACAACTGGTTCAGATGATTATTAGCCTAGGTCATAGGGATCATAGTAGATAAGAGTATGGACAGTATGCATCCTGAGCCTTCTCTCCTGCAACAGCCCACAAAGAGTGACAAGAGGACTGCATTGGTAGGCATGAGAGCTAGTGCACACCCAGCCTGGCGTCCTGAATCTCAAGGCCCAAGACATGTTAGCACTCATTAAAATCCATGTGGCTGAAAGGAATGAAACAGAGAATAAGTGAGATTTGTGTGGGGCTTGGGCTCTCCTTCCGATGAGATTCCTGGTAGAAGTCTAATGAGCCACACTCCTGCTTTACTCTCTTCTGTCTTGGTTGCTCCAAGCGGCACAGCCTGCATCAATATAAGTCCCCTGGAGGGCTCATCCTGGGTGGGAATCTGACTTTAGACAAGAAACAGGTCCTGTGCAGACTGAATGAAAGGTGGACTCACACCATTTCCTGCTGGTTTAGGAATTAATGAGCTAAACTGGAACTCTGAAGGCTCATCCTATATTTTTCTTCTGAATCACAGCATGCTCCCTTTGATGCTTATGAGAGATTCCCAGATAACATATTTATGATGGGGTCTGAATATTGGTGATTTTTTAAAATAATTGAAGAACAGAAGATAGTAAAAAAAAAAAAAAAAAAATCACGACTTGGATAGTGCTCCTTGTCATTGACTTGGTTCAGGCACACACCATACCCTTACAGTTATTTGGAAAATACCTGGTCTCAGAGGATTTTGTTCCATTTTCAAAGGAGGCTGCACTATCTTTCCTATCCTTAAAAAATAAATGAATACAAACAACAGAGTTTGACTTTCCAAAACACTACCTTAACTGATAAATGCCCACTTTTCTAACGGTGTTGACTTTACCACTCATAACTCTAAACCTATCCCTGTAGCTTACTGTCTTTCACCTAGAATCTTAAAAAATAGTAAAGTGAAATAAATTTTAAAAACATTTATCATTTATCAGCTCTGTGTCTAGAGGAAAATAATATATGCATATATCTTCCTGAACATGAGTTTTTCAGATGGGAAAATAACTTACCTATTATCTTTCAAGGTCATTTTAAGAGTTAAATAAAACATTAAGTGTTAAATTACTTGTGACCTCCAAAATATTGAGCAAGAAAACATATTGGACTTTTATCCCCAAGGTGATAGGAAATGCACGTAGTTACAAGTAAAGGAGGGAAAGCTATGAACTTCAGTGTGGCGGTAAAGCTAATAGATAGGCAGCAATTGTAAGAGTATGCGCAAGAAATGGTCAACTGTGAGCTAGGCACCAGCAATACGAATGCAGTGTACCTGTCTGAGACGATAGCTGCCCTTGACTGTCAGCAAGTCTCAATTACCCAAATCTCCAGCCTTTCTGTTCAGGGTGATGTTTCTGTTTAGGGTGATGTCCTCCAGCATGCAAGGGGAGAGAGGTACAGCAGTGTGACAAGTGACATTTCACTCTCATAAGGTGTTCCTCATAAATGGATCACAACAGCTGCAATGCCTTGTAATGACATTAAAATGACTCCAAATCCTAAATTGTTTCCTTCCGCATTTAGGAATTTTCTCCTAGACATTTTGTGGCGATCCCACAGGGTTTTCTAATATTGCATTTGCTTCTCTCCACTGTCAGACACTGGTTGAGAAGAGCCAGAGGGCTTTTCACACTAAATATAGTCTTTTAAAAAATCCCTGACACTTGACAAATTGGTTAAAATTAAAGTCCTTTCTATATTTTAGGGGAGAATACTTAGTCAGTTACATACTATAGCCTAAACAAATGCTTCAAGACCTTGAGTTGGGCGTAGGGAAAGAACTCATTCTCGTCTCTTCTACATTTAATAACAGGATACAGAGCTGGCAAGTAAACGATAGCAAATCTGAGAGAAACCACGTAATGAGAATGAACTAACCCATGCGACATAATGAATTGTGCTGAGAGCTTCCTCCAGGAAGGACACATGGCAAAGCAATGGCAATCATTGCTATGAACAACTTGGTTTGTGACTTTGCCTCCCCAGACAAAAAGAGAGGCTGTTAACAAGGCTGCCTTCGATGCCATTTATAATCTCAGTACTCAGGCCTGCTGCAACTTCCCCACTTTTTCCATAATCCCAGCATCTTCCATTTGTCATTCTTCACAATTATTATTTGATGTCATGAATTTTGGCACATTACAGAGAAAACCTCTGTTCCTGCTCTGCATTGTCTTATGAGTGAAGGTTGCAGCTCTCTTACTTTTTGTTGTCAGATTTAGTTGATTAAACGTAACATTATTTTAACAACCTGTGACAGGTTACATAGAGAGGATTTATAGAACATATCCTGGGAATCCATCCTCCATCCTTAAAAATGGTGCCTAGTATGAGGCTATTAGTCAACAACATGGTAGAAGTACTAGCAACAGCACTTACAATGTAGTAACTTAATTTATGATTTTCTTAATGCAGCAGAATTATTTTAGAAGATAGATTATCGTGTTATTTTTATCAATATTGCTAATGTTCTGATGTGCGTTGTTCATCTTTGGATGCCAGTATTCTAGAAAATAGCTGCAAGCAAGTGAGTCCAGAAAAAGAGATAACTGTCTTGGGTTATAAAAATCTCACCTTCCCAATCCTGAGAGTAACCAGTGACATGTCCTCTAGAAGATGGTACAAAGTTTTAAAGTGTGACCCCTGCTTTTTTGCCAATGTTCTAATTAAAATGAAGGAAGATTTATGACCTTAAGGTATTTAAAATGACTCAAGTGGCATTTTTCATAAAGTAAAGCAATAATGACAAGAAAATCAAACAATGGATGTTTAAATACACAGTGAGCCCTGTGCCTGGAGGAAAGGCTGGACCATGCCTGGTACATTCTTGTCAGTTACACGTCCACCTCTGCAGCGGAATGAATAAACCCTGGGATTACCAAGATTAACCTTTCTCTTCATCCCAGTTACCAGCAGTTAGGTTGACAAGAAAATTGAGAAATCCATCCTTTCGAAAGGCCTTTGCATTCTGCTCTTCTATTCTCTCCTCAAGTTTCTTCATTTATGAAGAAGGCAGTCAGTTCTGTCAATCTTAAAATTGGGGGTGGTGAACATAATACATTAATCAAAATTGTTTCCAATGCAACTTTAAAGACTCCTTTTGAGGGAGTTTACTTGGTATGTTCAACAGCAGATCGATTAATCAATTTTCATCTCTTGCTACTCTGTGATTTATGATTTGTTTTTCTAATGCATTTTGAATTCTAGGTCTCATCAGCTAAATTATATTTTTGGATCCTAACAAAGCATTAAATTACATGTTAAGAATAAAACTGCTTTCTCCTTTAATCATATTAGGACTCATGGTCCTTTTATTTTGTTTTGTTTTTGAGGATTGGGTGGGAACAAAATGAAAAGAGCCAAAATGTTCACCTTCCTGAGAATCCCTTACACTAGAAGCATACCATTTTCTTTGTATCTGAAACAGAGCAGCTATCAGGGCTCCATGTGCACACCAGGTGGAGAGGTTTGTAATCGACAGGAGAGGGGCTCAGACACTGTTCTCCTACCCTGTTATAGCAAGCTCTCAGAGGAAGCCTATGTATTTGGCTGGCTCTGCCTCCTTACATGGAGGTTACGTGGGCAAATTACAGGCAGAAGTGTTCTCTTGCAAACCCTCAACATCCACACAGATCTACTGTAAAGCAGGTGTCTGAGTTAATTAAGAATAAAAGGCATCCATGACTCTATAGAATGGAACTTGCCCTGTTTCTGACAGGTTTGTTCCAGTAGATTTGTTTGGTAATTTTGCCTTGCATGGCTCTGATGGCTCATTGTGGCCCCTTTAGTGCCTTTTTTCTTTTATTCAGGTATGTTTTAAATCTGTTTAAATTAATTTTCTAAATTTTGAAATAAATTTTTGGAGGAAAGGTAAAAACAGATCCTTACGATCAGCCCCTGGTTTGTTCCTCAGATGTATCTGCCTGAGCAATATTAGAGATGAGAGGCTGCGGTCCATATTCAGAGTTTTCCATTTTGCTTTTTCTCCATGTATTGCTCACTGGTTTGTCCTCAGCAGTTAAATATCTCAGCCATTGGGACTATCACCCTGACCTCCACCTGACCTGCTTCCCATGCCACCAGCATGATAATTAAACTGCAGCCATTATGTAACATCATTTACCCATTTTCCATCCTCCCTCAAGGTGATTCCCCATATAGGACCATATACGATGTTATCTGATTATATATGATTTCATATGATCTCAGAATTTCATTTTGAGCATCCATACTGTGGTGATGCTCAGGTGAAGGGACTCAGGTAACCTCCTCAGGAGAAAGCCAGGCTTGTGAATACTCTGGCCTCTCTCTACTCCCTCCTTAAATTCCTGGTAGAGCTTGCCATTGGCTAAACTCAACGAGGAAGAGAGGCAGCCTTCAGTTCATTCACCTCAGCTTCCCACGGTGACCAGGGGAGAATTGCTCTCTTATAGCAATTATTATACACTAGCAAGAGGCTCAAGATAAAGCATACAGTACATGAAAAATATAATACTTTGAGGAGTGTTTGCACATAGAGGGACTCCCTACCAAGCCTGGAGTACAGAGTACACAATGATAGTGCAACAACCTGGAACTCATAGTGGCCGAGCTGTAGTCACACCTGAGACCAGAGAGATGATGGGATGGAGCAGCTGCTGGAACCCAGCAGGAGAGCCACTGCCATGATTAATTTTATGTGTCAACTGGGCTGGGCCATGGTACCCAGTTTTTTAATCACACACCAATCCAAATGTCACTATGAAGGAGTTGTTCCGATGAAATTAACATTTAAAGCAGTAGTTTGGGGTAAAGCAGATGACCCTTCATAATGTGGGTGCTCCTCCAATCAGCTGAAGGCCTTAAAAGTAAAGACTGAGGCTCCCCAAGGCAAAGAAATTCTACCTCCACATAGCCTTCAGATGTGAGACTGCAAGATCAAGTCTTCCTAGTCCACCAGCCTGCCAGCCTGCCCTGCAGATTTCAGACCTGAACACCCCCACATTCACACACACCAATTCCTTACAATGAATTAGTCTCTCTCTTCCTCCTCTCTCTCTGTTTATATAATATATACTATATTATCTATATCATTATACAGTATATTATATATTAATACATTATATATAATATTATAAGGTAATATATTAATAACATTAAATTACATATAACACAAAGATATATTATATAAAATATTAATATATTACATATTATCAATTATGAAATATGTGATTTATATAATATAGCACATACTTTTATATTTTATTACATTTTACATTATATATAACAACAATATGTACATTGTACATACCATATTAAGTATGGTAAATATATATATATTTGTGTGTATGTGTGTGTACCTATTTCTTCTGTCTTTCTGTACCCTGACTGATACAGTCCTGATAATGAATCTCTTCCTTAAAAAGAGCAGTGACCTTCAGTCTCAGATAGCCCAGGTAGCCCAGGTGAAGGGACTCAGGTAACCTCCTCAGGAGAAAGCCAGGCTTGTGAATACTCTGGCCTCTCTCTACTCCCTCCTTAAATTCCTGGTAGAGCTTGCCATTGGCTAAACTCAATGAGGAAGAGAGGCAGCCTTCAGTTCATTCACCTCAGCTTCCCATGGTGACCAGGGGAGAAATGGGTAAAAAGAATCTAGGGGGAAGTCTATGGTCGGAGCAACACTATCACTTGTTCTCTACCCTTCACTTGCTCAGCTCTGAACCTCACTGGTAGACTTGAGAAGAAAAACCTGGACACACTTGTTCTCCCTTTATTCCCTAGGGGAAAGAAGCATTTTTTTTTTTTTTTTTTTTTGGTGGGGAGCAAGTGCCCTCTGCTCCTTATGCCAGAATCTGCCATATGCACTGAATTGACACATCCCTAATAATATAAACACAACCTTAACAATACCAGTGGGGGTATGTTCATTTCCCTTACCACTCACTTGGCTTATTTCTCTATTTATTTACAACTTGTATAGGAAAAAGGAGTCCTGTTAGTAATGATAATAATAATGGCAATAATGAGATATTGGTCATTTTGTTCTGCTAATTATTATTCAAATGTTGTTTATGCAATTATTCTACAGCTATATGTGGTCACTTTATTTCCATTTGACTAATGACAACTTGAAACTTGCAGTGTGATGATGATTTACCTTGAATATTAATTAGAACCCATCACTTTCTAATTCCAAAGTCAAGCTTTTCCCAATATTATAGCACTCCCTCAACTTATAACACAAAAGCAAAGTCAAGAAAATAAAATAAGTTATATTTAGAAACTGTAGCATTGACTGGGGATTCCTAAATTGAATATAGTATTCTACTATTGATATAGTTTGGTTCTGCGTCCCCACCCAAATCTCATCTTATAGCTCCCATAATTCCCACATGTTGTTGGAGTGACCTGGTGGGAAATAATTGAATCATGGGGGTAGGTATTTCCCATGCTGTTCCCTTGGTGGTAAATCCCGTGAGATCTGATAGTTTTAAAAATGGGAGGTTCCCTGTACACACTCTTTTCTCTTGTTTGCCCCCATTTGAGATGTGCCTTTCACCTTCTGCCATGATTATCAGGTCTCCCCAACCACATAGAACTGTAAGTCCAGTAAACCTGTTTGTTTTGCAAATTGCCCAGTCTCAGGTATGATTTGTCAGCAGCGTGAAAACAAATAATACAAATATGTTCCTTTACATACAAATTATACAAAAAATGTAACCTATATTTTCCATGGAGACCACAGTGACAGCATCTGATGAGCTGAGCACTGAAGACAGAACTAGGTCTATACTGTGTTCACATTTTATCTACATTCCAGTGAAATAATCATGAGTCATTTATTACCTTCACATGCAGTTTTTCAGAAGGAAAAGAGTGGCATCTCAGAAACATGTGAAAACTGAGGGGACATGCTGAACTCAGTGCAAACTGACCACACAAGACTGATTTTACGTGGGTCCTGTCTGTACATTCCTCTCCAACTCCTATTTTCTTCACCTAGGGTAAAGCATGCCTCACAATCATGGCAGAAGGTGAAAGGCACATCTCACATGGTGGCAAACAAGAGAAGAGAGAGCTTGTGCAGGGAAACTCTTGTTTTTAAAACTATCAGATCTCATGAGACCCATTCACTACCACAAAAACAGCATGGGAAAGACCGACTGCCATGATTCAATGATCTCTGTGGTAAGGTAACTGTAGAGGACTATGCCACGCCCTGGATGAATTTCTGATGATGTGTTTAAACTGATTTCCATGAATGTTTTGACCAAATCCCCAAAAGGATGGGTGGCACTGTTCAGATGGAAATGCTGTGATATAAGGGACACAGGAAGGACATCTTTGGAAGAAGCCTAGCCCTCTGCAGAATTGCCAGATTTAGGAGGAATAGGCACAAGATGCCCAGAAAAATCTGAATTTTAGGTCAACAACAAACAGCGTTTTGATCAGTATGTTTGATGCTATATGTAACTGAAAATCATTTGTTATTCATCTAAAATCCAAATGTAACAAGCATCTTGTATTTTCTCTGGAGACTCCAGTTCTGTGGCAATGACAAAATAATAATGATCTCTCTTTAAATGGAAATAATCATCAGCCTGTTAGAGGGCGACTTCACATGAGCTTATGGCCTCCAGAGATCTGCAATGCAACAATGACTCACTAGTCAGAATAAGGTCTTGGCCCCAGTCTGTTTAACTATGGGTCCCAGTTGGAGCATGGGTTCATACTGTGGTTGTTTTCTCAGTCCCAGATTGCAAAATTCCCATATCAGGTCTTTGGCCCTGGGCATGAAGGTTGTTGTGATAAGGAGAGCCAAATGGAAGCCCTCTGCCGCATCACAATAAGAAAGCAAAAGCAAAAGCAAAAGCAAAAGCAAAAGCAAAACTGCATCCCTGAAGAATGTCCAGAAATTAGTGCTGCCTTAAAGACTCATTCCCACCACATCCTCACTTACTGGATTAGCCACTATAAACCCTAGGTGTGCGGTGAAGGATGACTGTGGATGGTCTTAAACTGAACCAGGGACTGATGATCATGAAGGCTGTCTTTTGGCTATGTTTACTGGAGAAACCAACAATCCGCTCCCATCATGCACACACACACTTGGCAGGGCTATTGGCCTAGAAAGTCTTGTCATGAAGGGAATTCAAAAGCAAGTTTCAATTACATAGCAGGGACAAAAAAGTAGCTTCATTGTTTTGCTTCAAGACTGTGACCACCATCCTGCTGGTTCCTAAAATATAGCTCAGAGAGACTTTGGTTAGCTTCACATCCCATATCATTTATTTCTAGCTTACTATATTCTAGACATTATTCTACCTTGATCCAGTGAATAGGAAGTAATAAGCACCTGATACTGTAATAAGCTTGCTAGAGGTGTGAGATTAACCCTACAAAATTTTAGGGTTTGTCATATTGTTACATTTCTAGAGGGACAGTGTATTAGGATATTTATTCTAACCAAGTGAGAGGTGGGTGACTTTACCTTGTATCCTCCACAAAATATAAAGATGCAGCAAACTTGGGAAGGGTTTGGGGTGTGTTTCTTCGACTCACTTGCCCTGGGAAGCAGTAGCCTAGTGGTTTTGAATGAGAAAAGGAACAGCATCAAAGAACTTCTGGGCGACTGGGCCTGGTGGCTCATGCCTGTAATCCCAGCACTCTGGGAGGCCGAGGTGAGTGGATCACCTGAGGTCAGGAGTTCAAGACCAGCCTGACCAATATGGTGAAACTCCACCTATACTAAAAATACAAAAATTAGCCGAGTGCAGTGGCAAACACCCGTAATCCCAGCTACTCTGAAGGCTGAGGCAGGAGAGTTGCTTGAACTCAGTAGGCGGAGGTTGCAGTGAGCCAAAATCAGGCCACTGCACTCCAGCCTGCGCTACAGAGCAAGACTCCGTCTCAAGAAAAAAAAAAAAAAAAAAAAAAGAACTTCTGGGCAAGTCTAGGCAGCTGCACAATGTGCCCTGGGACTTAGGCCTTGGGACCTGGCAGGACTGTTAGTGTTAGCAGTGTCTGAAGCAGACACAAATGCTATTTGGAGTCTCTGAAAAATGGCAACAGGAGAAAGTGCAGAGCACAAGGATTATGGAGTCAGGCTCTGATGTCCTAATTCTCTAATTGAAAACCAGCTCCGGACTTCTAACTGGGCCTTGGTAGAGACTGACCGTGGACCACAAAACACTGCAGGACCCAAAGTGTCCACCATACAATGGATGTTGCTGAAGCGGCAAACTGCACAAGTGGATGTTCAGAGCAGTGCACCCTATGACGTCACATTTAAAAGGCATGTATCTGAGAGCAGTCCCAGGCAGGTCCTGAAGAAGGAATAATCTGCATGAGGAGGCAGGAGCCACCCCAGCGTCTTGCTTCTCTGCTTTGCCGCTCCATGGAGCACCCACTCTGTGTCATCAAAGGAGTTCCCTACAGCAGGCACAAGTAGGGGAAAAGGCACGGCGCTGTTTCCCCATGCTGGAAGGCAGCCAGGCCAGCAGCCATGCTTTCAACCCCACGCCATGGTAGAAGGAAGTCTACTCAGTGGACAGGATTTGGGGCTGCAAATTCAGTGGTTCACTTTTTGTGGAAGGATATGTTAATTGATATTAATTACCAGAGGAAGATTGAATTGCTGTTAAGCTAACTTTTAAATCTAGTGGAACGCCTTCTAATACGTCCTTACCTAATCATAATTTTGATAGAAAACTACAGCCATCTAAGAATTAATGCAGCAGGGACTCAGCAAGTGGTTAACTTTGGACCCAGAACTTACCTTTGTCTGAGAGGAAAGTTCCACGACATGCTATCTCCATTCTACAGGAAAAACACTGGACTCTTTGCTGCTTTCTTTTAACATTGATAAATATGCAAAGAGGCAGCAAGTTTAGTTGGAATGGCCTCTTTCCATAACATATTCAAGACCAGTTAGTTTCTGTCTCTTTAAGGCATGTATTTCTGGCATCCAAGTTCTCAGCTCTTAACAAACCATGATGACTTCCTTAGGGGACAGAGTGCTGTGTCACAGGACTCTTGCTATAGATTTGTCTAGAGAATCTAGGGAACAGTCTAGGATGACATGGAACAGTCTAGGGCAAAGACATCTACATACTAAGGAATGCTTCTCAACACTACAAGATTAAGCAACCCAGAAATAAGTAGAAACACTCCCCTGTCATGTGGACAGGCCCTGGGAATCCCAAGTTAGTATTTCTTTCCTTGCTGTAACCACATGATGGAGTTTGAGTTGGCTGTACAGTCAACACCAGCCTATTTAACCCGGACAGAAGAGAACTTTAGTTGGTGCTCTGAAGTTTACAAAGAGTAAATATTCTATTCTGGATATATATCCAAAGGAAATGACATCAGTTTTTTGAAGTGATATTTCCACCCCGATGTTTCTTGCGGCATTATTCACAAAAGCCAAGACATGGAATCAACCTAAGTGTCCATCAGTGGATGAATGGACCAAAAAATCTGGTCCAATGGAATATGATTCCACCTTATAAAAGAAGGAAATCCTGTCATTTGAGACAACATGGGTGGACATGGAGGACATTAGGTTAAGTGAAATAAACCAGGAACAGAAAGACACATCCTGCATGATCTCATGCATATGTGGAATCTAAACAGTTGAATTTATAGGATCAGAAAGTAGAATGGTGGTTGTGAGGAACAGGGGGTTACCAAGGGTAGGGGTTAGGGAAATGTTAGCCAAGATACACAGTTTCAGTTAGATAGGAAGAGGAAGCTCTGGAGATCTGTTGTACAGCATGGTAACTACAGTTAACAATAGTGTACCGTTTACTGGAAAATTGCTAAAAGAGTAGGTCGTAAATGTTTGCACCACACCAAAATGATAAGTATGTGAGGTGACGTATATGTTTATTAGTTAGATTTAGTCATTTCACATGCACCTATATGAAGATATCCTGTTGTATATCATAAATATATACAATTTTAATTTGTCAATTGGACCTTAATAAAGCTGATGAAAAACAGTAAATATTCTGTTCTTTGATATGCATGAGGCTAGTATAAGACAGTATCTTCAGTCTGTAACTGAGACATCACTTCTGATGTGCCTGCTTAGGTAAGACTCCATCTGCACAGGAAATCTTAGTTCTGAGGCTGCCTGCATCTGCAGAACCCAACCCAGTAAGGGCTCTGACTGGAAGCCACAGCACAAAGATGTCCAAGAGCTTGCAGAGCCAAGATGGCTGCGAAGCCAGAATATTGTAGGCACTCACACAGCCTGCATTAAATAAGAAAAACGCTTCCGATCTATACCTTTGCAGAAGCCCCTAAAACTAGGCTTGTTTGCTGAGGTCTGAAGCTTATCTCTTATACACATTTGATTCAACAGAGGATTTGCAACCACATCACTAAAGAACAGCCACTTGTCTTTGAGCAAAGCTGTGGTCTAGTATCAGGGTCATTTGACTATGTCTTTGGGCTTGAGATCTTGTACCTAAGCTAAAATAGAGAAACCCAGTCCAATATTAGCCTCCCCAATCCCCCAGTGTGAAAATATCCTGCCCATACACTAAGTCAAAGACACAATCACCTGAGTTCAGCAGAAATCTCAGTAATTCCATGTATTATTTTGACTCTTCTACACTCTATTGTATTCCTTGATTCTCCTGGTGCATATAACAGGTATACACCAGGGGTCTTTGAGGGGCTAAATAAGTAACACATCTCATTTGCATCTGCATTCTGAAAAAATTAAGTAATAAAACTGTTGACTGCCTGATGGGCAAAATAAAACTGTACTCATATTCTTTGCCTCCTTCCCGTTTCCCTAGTTATTTTCTGAAATTAGATACTCCACCAGTGAAATGAATCTCAATTTCTCTTGATATTTGATGATTCCAAAACTTGTATCCTCTCTCTTCTGAACATACCCACTGTCTTAGTCTGCTTTCTATTGCTGTAACAGAATACCTGAGACTGAGTCATTTATAAAGGAAAAGGTGACTGCACACGGTGGCTCACGCCTGCAATCCCAACATTTTGGGAGCCGAGGTAGGTGGATTACCTGAGGTCAGAAGTCCCAGACCAGCCTGGCCAACATGGTGAAACCCCATCTCTACTAAAAATACAAAAATTAGCCAGACCTAGTGGCGGGCACCTGTAATCCCAGCTACTTGGGAGCCTGAGGCAGGAGAATTGCGTGAACCTGGAAGGCAGAGGTTGCAGTGAGTGGAGATTGCACCACCGCACTCCAGACTGGGCAACAGAGCAAGATTCCATCTCAAAAAAAACAAAAAAAAAAAGGGTTATTTAGTTAGAGATTCTGCAGGTTGGCCACCAGCATTGGCTCAGCCTTTTGTGAAGACCTCAGACTGCTTTCACTCACTGCAAAAAGCAGAAGAAGAGCAGATACCTGAAAAACAACAACACATAGCAAGAGGGAAAGTGAGAGAGAAAAACTGAGGAAGGTAGATTATTTTTAACAGCCCACTCTTGCAGGAATTAATCCATTCCAGCAAGAGTGTGAACCCATACACCCCTAAGGGAAGGCAATCTATTCATGAAGAATCCATCCCCATGAACCAAACACCTTCTACTGGGCTACACCTCTCAACACTGCCACATTGGGGATCCACTTTCAACATGAGTTTTGATGGGCTCAAACTGGGCATAAACCACAGCATTCGTTCATTGAAAATATTTATGACAGACCTATATACACTAACAGCTAAGTGTTAGGAACACAGAGTAAGCACAATTAGGAGAAAGCACTGCCTTCATGGGATTTGCATTTTAGTGTGGAAGATACAGATAAAAAGGAAATAAGTAATTGCATAAAATACTAACAAGTCATTTTGTCTGGAGAAGTATACAGTAGAGATTTGGACTGATGAATGCTGAGGAATATTTTACTGTAAGTAGAACATCAGTGTAGCCCCACTCAGAGTGTGACATCTCATCAGAAACGTGATGAACCACGTGTGGCTACTGGGGTTTTTCAATCCCAATATATTGGCTATGAGAATGCTCCAGGGAGAATGACAGTCCTACCTGGTGTGCTTGAGGCAGGCTGAGAACACAGGTGTGCCTGGAGAAGGGTGAGGAGGACAGAGGGAGGACGAGACAGGGACAACAGGGGAAGGTCACATCAGGCCTCCTTGGCTTTTACTCTGAGTGACATGTGGAGCTACTGGATCCTGCTACAGAGAAGATCGACAAGCTGACACATTTTCAAAAGAACATTCTGGCTCCTAGGTGAAAAAGAGACTGTACGGTCAGGTTGGAAGCCAGGGTCCCATTTAAATGACTCTTGCAATAATCGAGAAAGAAATGATCATGGCTAGTGGCAGTAGAAATGATGAAATATCATTGGATGGAATTTGTACTCAGAAGCGTAGGGAAGACTATAGTGTTTCCTATGCTCACCTGCAGTCATTGACGCATAGACAGTGGAATGCTCTTGTTCAGGCTCTCAGATGCATCATGCTGGACTATGATGCTACATACACATGCTCCACTAGAGAACCACAGCCCAGCACAGTCTCCAACTCCCTCTATGCTCTATATAATTTATGGACACTAAATAACTGTCAGCACTGTGCTAGTCCAGAATTATGCAGCTTTAAATAACAAATTTATATGTAAATATAGACAAAAACATTAGCTTACATATCTATTGTGGTAGGACCCTCCATATAGTGTGAGTTAGTTCAGTTTTGTCATTTGATAAATTTAATTGCACACATTTTCCTTTAGTTTGATATGTAAACATATTTCGCAAATAATTGCATTAATTTTTCAAATCCCAATGTATTGGATTTGATTCTTTTCCTAATTTTGCCCGTCATAAAAGCAACTATTTCTTTATAGAATCTGCCTAAATTCCCCACTCCATGAAGTCAGTTTGTATTTTTCATCTTTCCTGATGTCAGTATCTCTCATTACCTATCAAAAGAAAGCTACATTTACTTGAAGCTTATCCCTCCATCATATAATTAATTAAGAAGTTAATTAATAGTCATATTGTTGGCCTCTGTGACACTTCATTAAACACTTCCTTCCTAAAGACACTGTCATTTATTTCAGTTGTTATTAATGGTCTTCCAACTTCAGTTCTTTTTAATGTCAAAACTCATATTTAACCCATATGAAATTAATTTTGCAGGTGAAACTTCATTGAAAGATTATTGTATTAATTATTGACCTAAAGCACTGTATTACCTTCTAATATGTGGGCTGAGTTTGTTTTTGACTACCTTCAAATTCCAGACACATGAATGACAGTTCAAAATTTGCCAGGCACTGTCTTTCTTAGCTATTATTATATATTTTATAATTTTTTATTTAATGCAATGAGCAAACTCCCCTTCAGTTATGATAGGTTTAGTGGAAATTCCCACTACCTCTTTGACTTTACAGAAACTTGATTGCTAGGTATACCACTTCTATATGCTTCTCTTTATGCTATACTTGTATATAATATTGTATATACATTTAAATATTGTTTATCTTTTATTGGCTTCCTTTTCCTATCTCTTGAAATTTGGGGCAAAATTTTCCTTGTTCCCTACTGCTTCTCCTAGCAAATACATGTTTCTCCTTACTCTCTAATTCATTACTACACTAAGACTTACACTTGCCTACCACTCCAATTCCCCTGCTGTAGATCCTAAATGAATCACCTCCTGTATTAGTCTGTTTGCACATTGCTATAATGAACTACTTGTGACTAGATAATTTATAAATAAAAGAGGTTTAATTGGTTCATGGTTCCATAGACTGTACAGGAAGCACAGCTGGGGAGGCCTCGGGAAACATTCAATCATGGTGGAAGGTAAAAAGGAAGCAGACACATTTTCATGTGGTGGATGAGAAGAGAGAGAGAGAAAGGGGAAGTGCTGCACATTTTAAAAAACCCAGATCTCATAGGAACTCACTATCATGAGAACAGCAAAGAGGAAATGTGCCCCTGTGATCCAATCACTTCCCACCAGGCCCCACCTTTAACACTGGGCACTATAATTCAACATGGGATTTGAGTAGGAACACAAATCCAAACCATATTATTCTGCCTCTGGCCCTTCCCAAATCTCATGTTCTTCTTACATTGCAAAATACAATCCTCCCTTTTCAATAGTCCCCCAAGTCTTATTTCAACATTAACTCAAATGTCCAGAGCCCAAAGTCTCATCTGAGACAAGACAAGACAAGTCTCTTTTGCCTATAAGCCTGTAAAATCAAAAGCAAGTTAGTTACTTCCTAGATACAACGGAGCACAGGTATTGAATCAATACATCCATTCCAAGAGGGAGAAATCAGTCAAAACAAAGGGGCTACAGACTCCATGCAAGTCCAAAATCCATCAGGGCAGTTATTAAATTTTAAAGCTCTCAAAGAATCTTTTTTTACTTCTTGTCTTACATCCAGGTCACATTGATGCAAGAGGTGGGCTCCCACGGCTTGGCCATTTCCACCCCTGTGGTTCGGCAGAATACAACTCCCTCAGCTGCTTTCATGTGCTGGTGTTGAGTGTATGTGACTTTTCCAGGTACTTGTGGCTTTTAAGCTATTGGTGATTGACCATTCTGGGGTCTGGAGAGTGGTGGCCCTCTTTGCCCTCTTCTCAGAACTCCACTAGGTAGTGCCCCAATGGGGACACTGTGTTGGGGCTCTGATCCCACATTTCCCTTTTGCACTGCCCTGGCAGAGGTGCTGCATGAAGGCTTCAGCCCTGCAGCAAACTTCTGTCTGGACATTTAGGTGTTTCCATACATCGTCTGAAATCTAGGCAGATCTATCATTCTGAGGTCTGAAGGATAGTGGCCCTCTTCACAGATCCACTAGGCAGTGCCCCGGTGCACACTCTGTGTGGGAGCTCCAACCCCACATTTTCCTTCTACACTCCCCTAGTAGAGGTGTCTGTGAGGGCTCTGCCCCTGCAGCAGATTTCTGCCTCGATATCCATGTATTTCCATACAACCTCCAAAATATAGGTGGAGGCTCCCAAGCCTCAACTCTTGCCCTCTGCACATATGCAGGCTTAACACCACATGGAAGCCACGAAGGCTTACAGCTTGCATCCTGTAGAGTAGCAGTCTGAGATGTATCTCAGGCCCTTTTAGTCATGGTTGGAGCTGGAGCAGCTGGGACAGAGAGAACAGTGACCTGAGGTTGTGCAGGGCAGCAGGGCAGCAGGGCAGCAGGGCCCTTGGTCCAGCCCACAAAACCATTCTTCCCTCCTATGCCTCTGGGACTGCAATGGGAGGGGCTGCCATGAAGGTCTCTGAAACCTCTTTTGTTGTGGCTGTTAACATTTGGTTCCGTTCTCAAAGTGCTATAAAGAACTACCCAAGACTGGGCAATTTTTAGAGGACTGCCCAAGACTGGGTAATTATAGAGGAAAGAGGTTTAATTGATTCACAGTTCTACATGGGTGGGGGGCCCTCAGGAAACGTACAAAAATGACAGAAGGTGAAGTAAACACATCCTTCTTCACATGGTGACTGGAGACAGAAGTTCAGGGCAAAAGGGGGGAAAGCCCCTTATAAAACCATCAGATCTCATGAGAACTCACTCACTATCATGAGAACAGTAAGGGGGAGCATGCCTATGATCTAATTACTTCCCACGAGGTTCGTCCACCAACACAAGGAGATATTTGGATTGCAATTCAAGATAAGATTTGGGTGGTGACACAGAACCAGACCATATCAGGCTCCTCTTTACTTACGCGAATTTCTTCAGCCAACTTGAATTCCTTGTAAGAAAATGAGTTTTTCTTTTCTACCACACAGTAGGGCTACAAATTTTCTAAACTTTTATGTTTTGCTTTCCTTTTAAATATAAGTCCCAGTTTCAGATCATCTCTTTGCTTACACATATGATCATATGCTGTTAGAAGCAGTCAGGCCATATCTTGAATACTTTGCTGCCCTAGGAATTTCTTCTGCAAGATAATCAAAATCATCACTCTCAAGTTCAAAGATCCACAGATCTCTAGGGCAGAAGGATGATGCCTCTAACCTCTTTGTTAACACATAACAAAAGTGACCTTTGCTGCAGTTCCCAATAGGTACCTCTTCTCCATCTGAGACCACTTCAGCCTAGACCTCATTGTCCATATCACTATGACCATTTGGTCACAACAATTTAACAAGTAGCTATGAAGTTGCAAACTTTCCCTCATTTTCCTATCTTCTTCTGAGCCCTCCAAACTGTTCCAACCTCTGCCTGTTACCCATTTCCAAAGCTGCTTCCACATTTTCAGGTATCTTTACAGGAATGCCCCACTCCCAATACCTATTTTCTGTTCTCACATTGTTATAAAGAACTACCTGAGACTGGGTAATTTACAAAGAAAAGAGGTTTAATTGTCTTATGGTTCCCCAGGCTGTACAGGAAGCACTGCTAGAGTGGCCTCCGGAAACTTTCACTCTTGGTGGAAGGTGAAGGGAAAGCAGGTACATCTTCACATGGCAGAGCAGGAGAGAAAGAGAGAAGGGAGAGGTGCTGCACACTTTAAACAACTAGATCTCATGAGAACTCACTATCAGTAGAACAGCAAGGGGGATATCCAACCCCATAAGCACTTTCTCATGGGGGCTTGTTCTGTCTCCTGCTGCTCTTAGAATCAGGTTGCCATATGGAAAAAACAGCCCTAGCCTACTGGAGGTATGTGGCCCCCAGCACAGTTGTAACAGCTCATTACACAGTCAAACATGTAAGTAAGGCTACTACCTCTTTCACCCCAATTAATTGACTTTCCAGACAGTTGTATCTGCACATTGACTCCAGGTAAGACTAACAGAAGAACAGCCTAGAGGAGCCCAGTCCAATTTACTTACCCACAGAATTATGAACTAATAAAATAGTTGGTAGTTGTTCTGAGATATCAAGTTTTCCCACTCATCTGCTAATGGTCAGGTTTCATATTTTAATGGAAAACAGAGGCAACAAATAAAAACTACCTTTTCTCCCTCCATCATATGAGTGAGATCCCTGGTGTCTGCAGCACCCTCTTCTGTGTGTCAAAATGGAGATAAGCATAATTGCTCATCTAAAAATTTGCTTCTCTGTGAATTCTATGCATCCCTTCCTCTATTGCCTCCTTTCAATCTTCATAATTTTGGTTAAACTAAACCTTTCTTCTATATCACCATGGTCTTATATTCTACTTAATACATTCTGGAATCTTATATATGCGTAGTTAGTACGCACTTCCTTAAATAACATTCCTGCCTTTACCCTCCTTGCCCTTGTACCTACTACCCATTTTTTGTTAATCTTTAGAGTGGTAACCTCCTTTAAAGAGCTGCCCCAAGTAATCTTGGAACTTTCTGATTCACTGATTTCTTAAAGCACCACAACTGGCTTCTTTTCCACCACATAACCAAAACTGCTTCTTTTTATATCACCAACAACTGTGCTGGCAGGTCTACAGCACAGCCCATTGTGTTCATTTACCAAAACTGCGACTTCAGGGTAGCGGACACGTGCTCTTTTCCACAACAGCAACTCTGTTGGTTTCTCCTGGATTCTCTCTAAGCTCCCTGTATCTTGATCAATCTCTTCTTCTGGCTACTGGGTCCTACTGCTAAATGTTGCACATTCTGAAGCCTAACCCAGTGCCTCCATCCTCTTTCTCTTTTTATTCTCTCCGTAGGTTTTCTTGTCCATTTTCTTGGCTTGATTAGCAGCTTGTGTTGGTGTCCTGATTTCTCTCTCTTATGTATTTTCAACTTCTACTTAACACATCCTCTTGGATGTCCATGGGCATATAAAAATAGCACGTCCAAAACATAATTCCTCCATCCTACCCTCAATCCTAACCCATTTTCATCACTGCCTTCTCTAATTCAGTTCTCAGAAAATCAAAGTCCAATCTGCTAAGCCAGTGAAGCACAAAACAGACATAATCCTTCATGTCTTTTTTCTCTTACTTCACAGTCAATTCTTCAAGTTCAGTCATTTCATAAGATTAAGAATATCTCATTTTGTTAGTTATGTAAATCCATCTACTATCAAATTTTCCAAATGCACCACTATCTCTCAGTGAATTGCCACGATAACCTTACTGGACTGAGTTTCCTCTGTCTTTCTCAAATCTACTCTCCACATAGACAACACAGCAAGTGAAATTGTTTTAATTAATAACTTGAACAGTTATGCTTCTACTTAAATTCTTCAAGGGACATCATTATATTAATAAAACTCAAAGGGATTATTGAGACTTAGAGATATGTCTTTGTTATCTGACTTTTGATGAAACCCACAACTTCATCTCATATCACTTCTCACCTGGTGGTCTTCTCCTATGTGGCCTGGTTTCAGATGCATCTCCTCTCCCATTTCTTCTTCATCCATTTCTTTATCTTTGGAAGATTTCTTCTCATCCTTTAGTCTTCAGCTTGCAGGCCATGTTATCAAAGAGCTCTTTAGCCACTTTAGACCCTTCATTATCTCTTATAGACACTCTTTTTGGAGGGAATATATATATTCCATAGGTTGTCATTGAAATATTTGTGCTTTGTTTCGGTATGCTTTTTGTTGCCTATGACTCTTACAGGGTGCAAACTTCATAAGGCCACTGACGGTGTTTCTACAATCTACCACTGCATTTTCAGTGCAGAGTGCAGTGCCTGGCATATCACAGGTAGTCATAAAATAACTGTCCAATGAGTGAAGAAAACTATTGTAATTATAGCTTTAGAGATGTGAAGGCTAAAATTTAGAAAACATAAGAAATACCATGTTCTAGCAACATTCTTTACATTTATCTTATTTAATTTTCATAGTAATTTTAGGGAGTTGTGTGGTTAATCCCTTCTAAAGATGTAGGTCTATTATTCAATGCTTACCTTGGGGACAGCTGACATAGTCCCCACCACTTTACATATGTTCTCTCAGTTTTTTATGACCTGGGCTTGGCTATTCTCATTTTAAGGAAATAGCCTCAAGGAGGTCATGTTAATTATTGAAGTACGTCCTCAGTGACAAAATGGCACAATCAAACTTGAAATATACTCAAGCTTTTATCCACGACTTATGCAGCCTCCCGTTCGTAAAAACCTCCTGGGACCCTATATCTGTTTCCTAGAATTGTTGTAACAAATTACCATAATCTGAGTGGCTTAAAAGAACAAAAAGGTATTTTACAGTTCTAGAGGCTAGAGGTCCAAAATCAAGGTGCTGGCAGGGTCATGCTCCCTCTGTAGACTTCTAGGAAGAATCATTACTTGCTTCTTCCAGCTTCTGGTGGCTCCACGAGTTTCCTGGTTTGCGGCAGTGTCACTTTGTTCTCTGCCTCCATCCTCCCTTGGCTGTCTTCTGCCTGTATTCTCCAAACATTTCTCTCTTTACAAGGACACCAGTCATTGGATTTAGAGTCTAATCTAAAATGACCTCATATTAACTTGATTGCATCTGCAAATAACCTATTTCTAAATGAAGTCATAATCACAGATGCCAGAGGTTAGGAATTCAACATATCTTTTTCGAGGGACACAATTCAACTTAGAACAGAACCCTCAAAAACAGAAAGGATCCAGAAATGCAGACATGCTCTAACATGAAAACTTCTTTCAGCAGGAGTTTCTTTGACCTCTGTAGATCCCCGTCCGACCAGGTAGGACTCAGGATTCACAGGCAAATCCCAAATGCCATTAATTTCTAACATTCTCAACATCCAGACCAAAGGCAGCCCTGGTACAAATGTGGAAAATGTTTAGTTAATGACAGAAACACAAGATTCAAACAGGAGCATCCCCACTTCTCCAGTTGCTATTCTTGGACTAGTACTTGAAATATCAATACTTATGAATTCTCACTGATACACCCTAATACAGGAGTCCCCAGCCCCAGGGCCGCACAGCAGGAGGTGAGAAGCCGGCAAGTGAGCTATACTGCCTGAGCTCCACCTCCTGGCAGATCAACAGAAGCATTAGATGCTCATAAGAATGTGAACCCTATTGTAAACTGCACATGTAAGGGATCTAGGTTGTGTGCTCCTTATGAGAATCTAATGCCTGATGATATGAGGTGGAGCAGTTTCTTCTGGAAACCATCTTTCCATCCCCACCAGTCTGTGGAATAATTGGCTTCCATGAAACTGGTCCCTGGTACCAAAATGGTTGGGGACCGTTGCTCTAATAGTAAGATAAGTAGATTGAGATAAAGGCATGCAGATCAGGAAAAATTTAGCATAGAATTCAAAATCAGAGCACAGAAAAACCCTGGAAACACTCAGGTTCTCAGAAGGGAAAAAATGGCCAAACTCCACTCCTATCATGTGAGTGAAAAGATCCCAAACCTACATCACCCTTTCATAGGAAAAGGATATCCAACAAGGAGATGGAGTCACCTGAGGCAAGACACTTCTCTAAATTGCCAAAAGGAAGTTCAAACACTATTTTCTTTTCCTTTCTTTTCTCTTCTTTTCTTTTTGAAACGGAATACTACTCTTGTCACCCAGGCTGGAATGCAGAGGCCTTATGCTGGCTCACTGCAACCTCCGCCTCCTGGGTTCAAGCAACTCTCCTGCCTCAGCCTCCTGAGTAGCTGGGACTACAGGCACCCACCACCACACCTGGCTAATTTTTGTACTTTTTAGCGGGGAGGGAGGCGGTTCACCATGTTGGCCAGGCTGGTCTCAAACTCCTGACCTCAGGTGATTGGCCCACCTCGGCCTCCCAAAGTGCTGCAATTACAGGCGTGAGCCACCGTGCCCGGCCTCAAACACTATTTTTCTAACAAATTAATAAGGCTGGGGAGCACTCACCCATCTGCCCGTTTGTGACAAATATTAGTCCATGAAGATGGTGCCTAGCTGTCATACTGCAGTTGGGAGAAGAACAGGCCTGAGTAAAATGAGAAGAGAGCAAATTAAAGTACGTACAATGTCTAAAAGGAGCTGCCAACATGAAGCATGAACAAGATGAAAAGAAACAGCTTTGTAATTATGCACATATATTACAGCCAGAAGGAAAACAGCTTAGCAGGCACACAACAATTAAACAATCCATTCTGTACTCCCCCTATATATACTCTGAGTGAAAGAAAAAGATGCGTAATAAGTCCTTTTTAATTTAGGAATCCTGAAGAAGACATGACTTCAATAAGAACAAAGATAAAAAGGTGAAATAGTTTAAGAAAATTGAAAGGGAGACCAAAAGGGATTTCATAAGAAAATAATTTTAGGACCAAGGCAAATCATGAGTTAGAAAAAACTCAGAAACATTAAACAATAGACTAGACAAAGCTTAAAATTGAAATGCTCTCGTAGCTTGAATTAATTCCATTAAATAAAATACATAAAGCAAAAAAAAAAAAGAAAATATAGGGAGAGGGTATTTTAAGTGGAGGGATATTCAACATAAGTTTAATGATGTTATATGGATTCAATTCCATGTACGTTTAAGCCCTGAAGCAAAGAAACCAGTAAATGAAAGGTAAAATATTTTTTAAAGTATAAAAAGATATTTTTTTCTAAAACAAAGAAATTACAAAATCAAACTAAAAATCAAACTAGTCTCATCTATTCCCAAAACGAAAACAATTCAATACTCAATATTATGAATTGGTGACCAAACTTCAAGAATAAGCACAGGGTTGTTCAGGTTTACAGAAATAACTTTCACAGGAAGAAGATATTCAGACCGAGCTGAGACTTTTCAAGGCAATTTTGGATCCATCGAAAACATACCTCCCCTCATAAAGTGTGATGTGTGAGTGCTACCAGAGGAGATCACAGAGTGTGTGGACTGTTGCCATTATCAATCTTTCATCGGCAACATCAGCTGAGCCTGGCTCCTCTTTCTTTATCTCTTTCTCTACTCTCATCTCTTCCCTCCCCTTTCCAACCCTCCCCTTCCCTTGTCTCCTCTTTCCTTCTCTCTCTCTCTCTCTCTCTCTCTCTCTCTTTTTCTGAAGAGGGATATTCATGTCACTTCCTTCACAGAGAAAAACTAGGGCCAGCAGGATTTAAGAGATCTCAACTTCCTATCCCTACACATGCAGATGTTCCAATGGCTGCATTTATCCTTAAGATATCCACTTCCCTATTCAAGGCTACTGTGCCTTCATGTACCCTTGCACCCACGATTTGTTTGATTCCTAAATGCTGTGGAGCAATGCTTTCCCCAGGCTCTTTAGTCTGGAATGAAAAGTCGTCCAGCATCTCATTCCCACCTTTCTCTCCCTGCCCTTCACCAACTTCACCCTCTCCCCTTCCCACACCCACAGAATCCCATCCTCCAGCAAATCAATCCACTTAAAGATGCCTTAACATGCAATTTCTTTGCTAACACTGCTTTCTCTCCTTGGAAGTCCACCTCATATTTATTTTCATAATTTAATTCAAGGGTCATAACTCTATAAAAACTCTTTTCATCCTTTTGGTTGGTATCACTTTTATTCATTGTATCCTACTGAACTGATACATAATTGTATCATCCAGTATTATTTTTTCTATGAATGGAACATTTTTGTTTGAAAATCTAGCGTGTCCTACTGTCATCTGCAGACCTAAGGGTAGGGGCCATTTGTTGTTCTTTGATTCCCCGAGGCCTGTCATCGTGGAGGCCACCTGCAGGAAGTCTTTACGTGTTTGTTGAATTGAGTGAATTGACTGAGAAAAAGGTAAGCTAAGTAGCCAGATCACAAATCTAACGTGTGAAAATTCCCACGTTCCAAGTTAGGCTTCTCAGACTGTAAAGTAAGGGTTCCTTAACCTGTGCTGTGATCTCACTGTAAGAAACGTATTTCTTAATATTTGTGGTTTCTTGCCTAAACACAGTTCAAATACAAGCGTTAGGGAAAAATTGAAACCAAAAGGCATGAGGAGGCATGAATCTTACTCTAGTGCAGAGTGGTTCAAGACCTTCCCTGGGCATCAGCGTCTGTGCCAGGCACAATCCACTCTATGTACAAAGGTAATTTTCGTTTTCCTTTCTGAAGACGATAGATTCAGGAGGGTAAAAAGGTATATGTTCACACACTTTTCAATGTCTTTTTGTTTAGGGAGCTCACAGATGTTTTATTGCTCATAACTGGCAAAAAAAAAAAAAAAAAAACAATTTCAAGGAAAGCTTATATCAATATCCATTGAGTTATAAGCCATGAGATTTAAATCTCTGATGAAAACAAAAATAAGCTCTGAGTGATAGATACTAGAATGTTCAGAATATTTGTTCAACAAAGATTTACTGGTTGAAGAGGTAAAACATGAACTCAAAATAAAAAAGGAGAAAATTCAAGAAATATTGAGTATCTAATCACAATGCAGGAAGAAAGAATTATGGATTATTTGGTAATTGTTTCTGATTTATAAAAATTAGGTGATAATTCATCTTTGCCTTTTCTAATGTTTTATTTAAAAAATATTTGGTGAATATCTTATATCTTTCATTTGTTTCTTTATATTTTTTCTCCTCTCACAAAGTCTTTCTATTATCAAATATTCTGGCCAGCTACACAATAATCGAATTGATCTTTGCTCCATTGCACAGAGTAGAAAAGCCTGATGCTACTATTGAAACAATTGTTTTTAAACAATTTTTGTTTATTATCCAATTTACCCTGATATTGGATGCATAATGGGATTGTGAGGCATAGAGATTTATCCAAAAACGTATTTTTTCACTCCAGGCATTGATATTCTCATGCCTTAGGAGGCAGTGTTTTAAAGAGCGTTTCAGCAAACCTAGGTTCAAAGCTTGATTTCACCAGATGCTTTTTCTATGATATCACGAGTGTTTCTAAACACTTGAGCTCTGATTTCTACAAAGATTTTAAAGCGTTATCTCCCACACAGGGTTGTCGTGCAGATTAAGTGAGATTCAGATAGGTGGATGAATAGCCAAAACAAGACACACACTGGACTTCTAGGTTAAGTTTGAGTGCAAGTGTATAAGGTAAACGTGTGGGTAATTAGAGGCAACAAGCTGTTAACTTGTTCTTCACCCAGCCCCTTACGGACTGTGTCTCAGTAAATTTATATATCTATTCAATATATTACAGATTCATTCATCTTTAAAATACAGCTATCATTAGTACTCTCAGGATCAAATCAGAAGCACAAAAGTTTGAATACAATAGATGTTCCCCAATCACTGCTTATATCTCTATTCTTTCAAAATCTTTAATTCCCTTACAGTTAATATGTGAGCAATGCATTATTTAGGCCTTTCAGAAAGATTTAATTTTTATTGCATCTGATTAATGATATGTACCTTTCATAGTCCTGTGCATATTTATAAAATAAAGACTTCTTTATATCAAAATTCAAGATAGGAATTTTTTGAAGACAAAAATAATGACTTTGAAGAAACAAATGAGATTTTTGAAGCTGAATTTATTAATAATGGTGGAATATCTCTCACAAAATAGGTGCTCCATAAATAGTTGCTGAAAAAATGAATACTAAATAAATATATGCATTCAAATTTTACATTTAAATTTTTGGGGAGAAAGGGTCAGAAAACTGGTGAATAATCATTTTATTCCTCAATTATTAGTAAGTCATCTAAGCCGAACCTAAGCTTCCAGCTGCCAATGTCGGAAGGCAGATTCACATAAAGAGAAGGAGAACAAGGTCATTCTGATGAGACAAATTTCTATGCTCACTGTTAACTGAGCTAACAGAATATGGTCTTACAAGTACTCGACCGTCAGCCCCATTGCTTGTTTCTGAATTCCTCAAGAACAGGAAATATGATCATGTCCATGACCTGTGAGATATCTGGAACATACTCAAGCAACGTTGTTGTAGCAATTGGTGAAATAATGCAACATAAGGAAGTGCATGAATTGTTAATTAAATACATATTATGATCCTGTGCATGTTGGTCTTAGCTGCTCAAGCAAGGGCAAGAAGTGTTTCTGTACGCATTGAATACACTCTTGTGCCTAGAGAGTGGCTTTTTAATGACCACTCTTATTGTAAAGACATGTGTAACTAACAGCATGGTACTGGTACCAAAACAGAGATATAGACCAATGGAAGAGAACAGAGCCCTCAGAAATAATACCACACATCTACAGCCATCTGATCTTTGACAAACCTGACAAAAACAAGAAATGGGGAAAGGATTCCTTATTTAATAAATGGTGCTGGGAAAATTGGCTAGCCATAAGCAGAAAGCTGAAACTGGATCCTTTCCTTACTCCTTATACGAAAATTAATTCAAGATGGATTAGAGACTTAAATGTTAGACCTAATACCATAAAAACCCTAGAAGAAAACCTAGGTAATACCATTCAGGACATAGGCATGGGTAAGAACTTCAGGTCTAAAACACCAAAAGCAACCGCAACAAAAGTCAAAATTGACAAATGGGATCTAATTAAACTAAAGAGCTTCTGCACAGCAAAAGAAACTACCATCAGAGTGAACAGGCAGCCTACAGAATGGGAGAAAATTTTTGCAAGCTACTCATCTGACAAAGGGCTAATATCCAGAACCTACAAAGAACTCAAACAAATTTACAAGAAAAAAACAAACAACCCCATCAAAAAATGGGCAAAGGATATGAACATACATTTCTCAAAAGAAGACATTCATACAGCCAACAGACACATGAAAAAATGCTCATCATCACTGGCCATCAGAGAAATGCAAATCAAAACCACAATGAGATACCATCTCACACCAGTTAGAATGGCAATCATTAAAAAGTCAGGAAACAACAGGTGCTGGAGAGGATGTGGAGAAATAGGAACACTTTTACACTATTGGTGGGATTGTAAACTAGTTCAACCATTATGGAAAACAGTATGGCAATTCCTCAAGGATCTAGAACTAGACGTACCACATGACCCAGCCATCCCATTACTGGGTATATACCCAAGGGATTATAAATCATGCTGCTATAAAGACACATACACAAGTATGTTTATTGCAACACTACTCACACTATTCACAATAGCAAAGACTTGGAATCAACTCAAATGTCCATCAGTGACAGATTGGATTAAAAAATGTGGCACATATACACCATGGAATACTATGCAGCCATAAAAAAGGATGAGTTTGTGTCCTTTGTAGGGACATGGGTGCAGCTAGAAACCATCATTTTCAGCAAACTATCACAAGAACAGAAAACCAAACACCGCATGTTCTCACTCATAGGTGGTAATTGAACAATGAGATCACTTGGACTTGGGAAGGGGAACATCACACACCGGGGCCTATTAAGGGGAGGGGGAGGGGGAAGGGATTGCACTGGGAGTTATAACTGATGTAAACGACGAGTTGATGGGTGCTGACGAGTTGATGGGTGCAGCACACCAACATGGCACATGTATACATGTGTAACAGATCGGCACATTGTGCACATGTATCCTAGAACTTAAAGTATAATAAATAAATAAATAAAAAGACATGTATAACTTATATTCTACATTTACTTCTAAGTAAAAAGAAGGTAGCCTTTTATGCTTGACCATTCAGAAGAGGTAAAGGAAAAGACAATTGTGATTGTATCACTGGTTTCCTAGGGGATAGGTATTTTACTTAATTCCAAGGTGGTAATATTTCAGTTAATTACAAATTTCTGAAGTTTATAGAAGTGAGATTTTTACAAAGTAGATTTTAAGCATCTAACTTAAGTAAAAAAAAAAAAAATTTTCTTTTAAATTCCATCATAGATAGCCCTTTCTCCATACTTTCATTTCGCTGATTGAAATTTAAAGTCTAGATATTTTATACATGTTGATTATGAATATATCAAAGAACTTGAAAAGGACTACGTTTTTGTATGATAAAAATCTGGGCTTGATTGGTATCACACAACCATTGAAAATTAAATTTAGTTAGAGTGCTACTGCTTTATTTAATGAGCTCTATTTTTTATTAATTTTGTTTTGATATGCTTTATGCATGAAATAACCTATAGGGTTGATTGACCAAATTAAGTGTTTCTAATGAGGACTGTGATATAAATTTCTACCTTATTCATTTAAAAACAATTCTTTGAAGACCAGTAATATGCCCAGATAAAAATATCCTGTTACCATGCTTCTCTAGTAGTTAAGGATGACTCTGGATACTGTTGCTAACTAATAAAGTAAAATAGAAGCTGAGGGCATGCCACAACTTAAGTTTTGGTCTTGAAATGACTTTACTGATTTAGAGGATTTTACAGTGGATATCAGTGAGAACCTCAAATTAATTCCTAATGCAAATTTTAATTTTAAAAAGTTTTTGTGATGATTGTAGAGTCAAATGCAGTAGTGAGAAGTAATAAACAGAGACTGTGTGTACTCTGAGGCAGTTTATCCCAGTAGCAACATCTTGCATCCCGATAGTAAAATATCACAGTCAGGAAATTAACAGTGATACAGTCCATCTACCTTCTTCTGGTTTCACCAGTTTTACATATATTTATTTGTGTATCTTTGTGTGTATGTGTGTGTATTTCATTCTATGCAAATTTATCACATGTGTAGATGTGTGACCAACCAACACAGTCAATATACAAAATAATTACATTTCAGATGTTTCCCATGCTGTGATTGTATAGTCTCAGCCACTTCTCTCCCTTTCTACCTGCCTAGCCACTGACCATCATTAAATTATCTTCCAACCCTATAATTGTGTTGCTTTAAGAATGCAATGTAAATGGAGTGATATAGCATATAAACTTCTGATTTCTGATATTGTCTTTTTCTTTCCTTTTTTTTTTTTTTTTTGAATAGTCTCACTCTGTTGCCAGGCAGGAGTGAAGTAGTGCAATCTAGGCTCACTGCAACCTCCACCTCCCGGGTTCAAGCGATTCTCCTGCCTCAGCCTCCCGAGCAGCTGGGACTACAGGGGCACACTACAACGCCCAGCTAATTTTTGTGTTTTTTAGTAGAGATGAAGTTTCACCATGTTGGCCAGGGTGGTCTTGGTCTCTTGATCTCATGATCAGCCAGCCTCAGCCTCACAAAGTGCTGGGATTACAGGCGTGAGTGACCGCACCCAGTCAATATTGTCTGTTTTTGCTCAGAGTAATGCCTTTGAGTTGCTGTATATATCAATAGCCCATCCTTATCATTGCTGAGCAGCATTCCATGGTATAGGTGTACCACAGTTTAACTGTTCACTACTTGAAGGGGACTTTGTTTGTTTCCAGTATGGCTATTAAAAATAAATCTGCCACAAGCATTTGCATATATGTTTCCTGTGGGAAGATAAGTTTTCATTTCTCTGGTATAAATGTTTAACTGCAATCACTAGGTGAGAGGATCAGTGCATGTTTAGGTTTGTAAAAAAAAAGAAGGCAAAATATTTTCCAGAGGAGTTGTACCATATTATATCCCAACAAGCAATGTATGAGTGACCCTGTCTCTCCACCTCCTGAACAGCACGTGGTGTTAGACTATTAGTCATTCTGATAGGTATATAATCATATCTCAATGTGGTTTGAACTTGCATTTCTCTAATAGCTAATGATAATAAACATGTTTTCCTGAGCTTATTTGCCATCTGCATATCCTTTTGGTGAAATGTTACCATGTTCCTTGCCCATTTCCTAACTGAATTGTTTTTGATATAGAATGATGAGTGTTCTTAATGTATTCTAGATACTATTTGTTGTTATTTATGTGGTTTTCAAATACTGTCTCACAATCTGTATTGTGTCTTTGTATCCTTATATGCTTTCTCAGAACAAGCATTTTTTTTATGAAGCCAAATTGACCATTTTTTCCTCTTATGGATAATGCTTTGGTGTCAAGTCTAAAAACTTCTCATCTAAGACTAGAAAAATTCCCAAATATTTTCTCTATTATCTTCTAAAAGTTTTATAGTTTTATTTTTTTCATTGAAGTCCATAATCTATTTTGAGTTAAGGGTTTTTTTTGTTGTTGTTGTTGTTGTTAGGTTTAAGTCGTGGTTCATTGTTTTGCCTGTGGATATCCAAACCCTCCAGCATCATTTGTAGATAGGGCAATCCTGCATCTTTGTCAAAAATCAATTTGACACATTTGTGGGAGCCTATCTGAGTTCACTGCTTTGTTCCATTGATTTATATGCTTTTTTCTACACAAATAACACATTTTCTTGATTACTGTAACTTTATGTTAACCCTTAACATACAGTAGAATGATTTGTCCTACTGTCCCATGTAATCCTTTTTTTTTTTTTTTTTGTAAGACAGGGTCTCCCTTTTATCACGCAGACTGGAGTGCAGTGGCACAGTCTCAGCTCACTGCAACCTCCACCTCCTGGGCTCAAGCAATTCTCCCATATCAGCCTCCCAAGTAGCTGGGACACCAGCATGCTCCACCATGCCCAGTTAATTTTTGTATTTTTTGTAGAGATGGGGTTTAATCATGTTGCCTAGGCTGGTCTTGAACCTGCAGGCTCAAGTAATCCACCCACGCTGGCCTCCCAAAGTGTTGGGACTACAGGTGTGAGCTACCATGCCTGGCCTCACTTCATTCTTCCATGTCAGCATTTTTTATAGCTATATAGAATGTGTGTATCTCCAAGTAAATTTTAGAATAAGTGTGTCTATAAAATTCTTACTAAGATTTTGATAGTAACTGTATTAAACTTAAAGAGCAATTTGGAGAGAATTGGTGGCACTTGTACTATGCTGAGTTATCCACTCCATGAAAATGGTATCCCTTATCACTTATTTATGTATTCTCTAATGTGTGTCATTGGTGTTTTATAATTTGTAGTATATAGATAGTGCAAATAGCATCATAGATTTAAACCTATTTATTTTGCTTTCTTAGGAGCTATTATAAAATGGTATTGTCTTCTGATTTCGGTCAGCACATGTTTGCTATTTATATATAATACTGTGATTACTTTGCATGTGTTGAGTTTATAACCAGTAATGACCTATTCTTTTATTAGTTCTAGAATATTTTTTGCTAGAGCTTTTGAAGTTTTTTATGTAGCAATCATGTTATCTACAAATGACAACAATTTTATTTCTTCCTTTCCAATCTACTTGACTTTTATTTAATTTTTGTTCTTGCTTTAACATGCTGGCAAGAATTTCAGTACTATGTGGAAAGACTGATAACAGCATATATCCTTTTCTTATTCCCAGTATTAGGGGAAAACATTCAGTCTTTCATTATTAAATCATATTATTACAGATTTTTAGATGTTCTTTATTATGTTAATGAAATCTATTTTTTCTAGTGTATTTTAAGTTTTTATTTTACTTTATTTCATTATAGTCGGGTTTGGATTTTGCAAAAACTTTTGACATTAATGGATATGTTTATGTAATCTTTCTTTTTTAGCCTATTGACAAAAATATTCAGATTGTCATTTTTATCTTGGACAATTTTCGATAGTTTGCAGTTTTAAGGAATTTGTCTATTTTTACTAAGCTGATGAATTTTTGATAAAAAGGTATTTATAGTATCCTCATTTTTTATGAAAGCAGGATCTGTAGTGATGTCTCATAATCCTGATAATGGTGCTTTGTGTGTTTACCCTTATATTTGCTAGTCTTGTTAGAGTTGTATCAATTTTATTGCAAAAATAGTTTTTATACTACTTTCTCAATTGTTTTCCTGTATTTTAAAGAATTTTGTTGATTCTCTAACCTTTAGTGTTTCTTTTCTCCTTTGTGCTTTATAATGGTTTATTTTACTTTTTTTTTCTGTTTCCTCGCCATAAAAATTCATAAAAATGATTGCTTTGAGACCTTTCCTCTTTTTAATATAAGCACTTATTGCTATAAAAAATCCCTCTCACTACTGTTTTGGCTGCTTCCCTTATATTTGATAAAATTTATTTTCATTTTCATTAAGTTCTATATTGCTTTAAAAATCCCCCTTATTTTTTTTAACCCATGGATTATTTGGATGTCTGTCAGTTAATTCCAACTCATTGGGTCTTATTGTTTATTTTCTTCTATTATTGATTCCTACATTGTTGATTCCATTGTGGTCAGATAATACATTCTGTGTGATTTCTAGTCTTTTGAATTTTGTTTTGTGGAGAAAGGTATGGTCTTGCTTGGTAAATGTTCCATGGGCTTTTGAAAAAAACATGTGTACTTGCTGTGACAGTCTGTTCTATATGTGTATTAATATCGTGTTGACTGACTGTATTGCTAAAGGGTTCTATATCCCTGCTGATTTTCTGTTCATTAGTTCCTCTAAATGCTGTGAAGCCCCTAACTCTTAGTGCAGATGTGTTTACTTCTCCTTTTATCTTTTAGTTTATTTCCATCTTTCTATTGGGCACTCCAGATACTACTATGTGAGAGTGTTGTGTGCCCACTATTCTATGGGACCAGGGCCTGGGGTGAAAAATCAGCTTTCCATTTGGTCACACAAAAACTTTGGCAGGGGCAGTTTTTATTCCATTGGTGCTTGGTTTGAGTTAATCAGATATTGCCAAAACAAACAAACAAAAAGTCAGTATTTTAGTCTATTATTCCCGTCCTTTTGCTAGAGGGACAGGCTTTTGTGCAGCAGTTTTTCTATACGCCTTCTGGCTGTTTCAGTTTGGAGGCTTTTGTTGTACCTGCCTGGGATATAGGAGAAGTAATGAGGAAACCCAGGAACTCAATGCCAGGACATTTCTCAAGTCCCAAGACCTTCAGGTGGTTTACCTTCTTCTTCCTGCTTTTCTGTCTTCCTGTGGCAGCTTACTGCATTGTGTTCAGGGCTTTTTATTCATTAGAGGGAAAACTGGGGAGGAATACAGCTACTCCATCTTGGCCTGAAAAATTATGTTTTTAATCTGCCTGGCTTAATTTTGTTTTTTATAGGTTAGGGGTTAAGATGTAACTGGCATATGAAGCTCTGTAATTCTGCACCTGTTTGACTTGCTCTACCCCAAGCTTGTCCAACCGATGGCCTGCAGGCCACATGCAGCCCAGTAGGGCTTTCAATGCAGCCCAACACAAATTCGTCAACTTTCTTAAAACATTATGAGTTTTTTTGTGATTTTTTTTAACCTCATCAGCTATTGTTAGTGTTAGTGTATTTTATGTGTGACCCAAAACAATTCTTCTTCTAATGTGACCCAGGGAAGCCAAAAGATGGAACCACCCCTGCTGTATCCCTTGTCAGTCCTTCCTATAAACCAGTCACCCCTTCTTTGAGCTTGTATATTATAATTTATTTTCAATTGCAGTTTGTTGTAATCAGCTCTTACCATGTATGTTCTGTTTGTTCAACCTCTTACTTAAAATTACAGATTAATTGAATACATTATTAGCCTTCCAAGATATCCCAGGCAAGAGTTTTAGCAAATGTTTCCCACTGCAGGAAAGGGTCACCATCCAAAGCCAACTTCTAAATTAATCAAGTAACAAATAATTTCCAAAAGTCTGTGTCTGAGAACAACACAAACTATATCTTTCTGTTATCATATAGCCAGCACCACCATCAGGGAACTCTGCTTCATGTCACCTTCCTTTTAGACCCAGGCTGATGCACTAACCACCCTCTTGAAAGTCCCCTTTCTTATAAGTGGAATCATGCAGTGTTTGGTTTTCTGTTCCTGATTTAGTTTGCTGAGAATGTTGGCTTCCAGCTTCATCCATGTACCTGCAAAGGACATGAACTCATTCTTTTTATGGCTGCATAGTATTCCATGGAGTATATGTGCCACATTGAACAATGAGAACACATGGACACAGAGAGGGGAACATCACAAACCAGGGCCTGTCGAGCGGTGGGGGACAAGGGGAGGGAGAGCATTCAGACAAATGCCTAATGCATATGGGGCTTAAAACCTAGACAACAGGCTGATGGGTGCAGCAAACCACCATGGTGTGTGTATACCTATGTAACAAACCTGCACGTTCTGCATATGTATCCCAGAACTTAAAGTAAAAAAAAATAGGTCTCCTTTCTTGTTGTGATAGAAGGAAAAGGAGTACATGGTGAAACATGCACTGACTTTTAAGGCTTTAATCCAGAAGAAACACATGTTACATCTCCTCATATGTCCTTGGTCACACGAAGTTTGAGTGGAGAAGTTCAATCCTACCACATGTTTGTCAGTGGAAAAAAAAGTTACTATGAAAAGGCTTAGTGATTTGACTTCCACAGTAATGTTTCAGAAAAGGTTTCCACGATCCAGAAATGTATTTTAAGCTATATGCAGTATGCAAATGAGATTGGAGGGTTGTTATCTTTGCGGCCAGAATGGCTTTGTACTGTGTATGGGAAGAATGGTAGTCGTAGGCATTGGCTGATCCAAGGGTTGAGGTAGGCTGAACACGGCTTATTGTTTGAAAATAAGTATTTTTCTCTGGTTTCTTATTACACAAAATTTTAATTTGGGTTAGAGAACTAATGTCCTAGTTAATAATAAGAATGGGGAGACTATGTATGCCGGTATTAGATGGTGCTGCTTTCAGAATCATCGTTATATTGATGAAAAGGGTCTAATAAGCCTATCAAGCAACCATTGATTTTCTCATACACTTCTTTTGCCTGGCAATGTAACAATCATATGTGACTATGAAGATAAAAATATTAATCTACAATGCATAGTAGATCAGAAACATAGAAGATCCTAGGTACATAACAGTATTGCAGAGGCAAACATTTAATCCTGTACTGCCAAAATTGAGACTTTTATTGACATATGAAAAAAATAAAAATCTAAATGATTAAGCCATCGTCTCTTAATTTCAGTAGCACGCACCTAATATAATGTAAGTTTAACTGATACAATATTTCAGAGGCATCGCTATCTAATATTTAGTCAATCCAACAATATATATAAATAGATAGAATCTATCTATTTATCTATCTATCTGTGTATCCATATATCTACCTATCTATTGAAAGACACAAAGAGACAGAGACAGAGATTATGTAATTTGTCCAAAATCAACATCTAGGAAATGGTAGATCTAAGAAACAGATTTTTCAGTTCAAGTCTATAAACCTATAAGTTATGTTCTTTCTGTTAACAGTTAAATGCTTTCTGTGATTTTATTTTCAAATTTTGCTTTCTATTTTCCTGTGAAAAATTTTCCTAAAGTACTTGAAATGTTATAGAAATACACGAAGTACAGACAAGCTCTTCATTATCTCTAACCCCTCAATGTTTCCTCATAGTTTCTAACAGCTAAATATTAAATTTTAAAGAGTATGTGAATTCAATATTTAAAATGGGAACTATTCCCCAAATAAATGCCATTAAACGTTAGAATCAATGAGAATGTTTAAGCCTCTTATTTACGCCTACTACTGTGCTAGATGGAGGGTAAATTGTCATGAAAGAATATAGACTTAATAACTCATTTTAAACAGCAACAATTTATCTAATCTTATAAATTTTCTACATAAACAGTCATATCATTGGCAAATAATGGCAGTTGCTTTTAAATCATTTTATCTCTCATTTCTTTTCTTTGCCTTGCTGAATAAAAGAAATTGGAAAGACAGATTTTTTATATGATTGACCATTTAAAAGAACATTTTAAATGTTTTTCCATTAAATATTGTGATTATTTTTTGCACACTGTTTTGCACAGGTATTTTTTGCACACTGTTTATTCACTAAAGAAGTGTCTAGCTATTTCTATGTTGCTAAGTGTATGTGCTTTTTTCTTTAATTTATAAAATTTATTTTATAGTAGTTTTAGGTTCACAGCAAAATTGAATGGAAAGTGCATGTTCATAGCTTCCTTTATTATGATTTCAATTATTTCTTCTGCCTACTTTGGATTTAACTTGCTCTTCTTTTACTAGTTTTAGATCTTTCTTCTTTATGCATGCATTTGATGTTATACATTTTCCTCTAAGAATTGCTTTTGCTACATTCTACGAAATTTATCAAGTTCTACTTTCATTTTGACTTATTTCAAAATATTTCTTCTTTAACCCATATGTTACTTAGATGTGTACTCTTTAATAATCAAGTATTTGGGGATTTTCCCACTATCTTTCTGTTAGAACTTCTAGCTTGGCCGGGCACGGTGGCTCAAGCCTGTAATCCCAGCACTTTGGGAGGCCGAGACGGGCGAATCAAGAGGTCAGCAGATCGAGACCGTCCTGGCTAACACGGTGAAACCCCGTCTCTACTAAAAAGTACAAAAAACTGGCCGGGGCGAGGTGGCGGGCGCCTGTAGTCCCGGCTACTCGGGAGGCTGAGGCCGGAGAATGGCGTGAACCCGGGAGGCGGAGCTTGCAGTGAGCTGAGATCCGGCCACTGCACTCCAGCCTCGGCGACAGAGCGAAACTCCGTCTCAAAAAAAAAAAAAAAAAAAACTTCTAGCTTAATTTCAATGTGGTCTGAGAGCAGACACTTTATGTTGAGCCATCTTCTGTGGCCAGGAACATGGCAGTCTATTTGTGAATGTTCTGTGTGAGCTTAAAGAAGAGATGTGTAATCTACTGTTGTTGGACAAAATCATTTATAGATGTCAATCATAACCAGTTGATTGATGGTGATGTGGAATTTAAATATTTCTTTATTGATTTTCTGCCTCTGGATCTGTACATTTCTGAGAGAAGGATGCTGAAATCTCCAGCTATGACAGTTGATTCATCCATTTTCATTGCAGTTCTATTACCTTTTGTCTCTTGTATTTGGATGCTGTTGTTAGGCATATACACATCAAGAATTTTGTGTCTTCTTGGAGTATTTGCCCCTTTATTATTTTATGAAGTCCCTGTTTATACTTAATAGGTAATATTCCTTGCTGTGAAATCTTCTCTGTTTGAAATTGATATAGCTACTTTCACTTTCTTTTAATAAGTATTACCATGATACATTTTGTCTTCATTCACTTTCGATCCGTAAGTTTTCTTGTATTTAAAGTAGGTTCCCTGTAGACAACATATAATTGAATCTTGTTTTTCAATCCACTCTGACAATCTGTCTTAAAATTAGCATATTTGGACTACTGACGTTTGAAATGATTATTGATATAGTTAGAGTTTTATCCAGCATAATTGCTGTTGTTTTTATTTCTTGCCCTTTTTGGTGATTACCCTAGTGTTTGCAAGATACTTTTACAACTGATCCAGTCCACTTTCAAATAATACTAGATTACATCACACAGAGTGCAAGTACCTTATTATAAAACAAAATATTCCTAATTTCTCCCTCTGGCCCCTTGTGTCATTGCTGTCATTCATTTTATTTATATATAAAATATGTATGCTCATTTCATTTTATCATATAAATATATATATAATTTTTATATATACAAGCAAATAAATTGTGGTTATTACTATTTTAATACACAGTTATCTGTTAGATAAATTACAAATAAGAGGAATAAAAGTTACTTTGCATTCTTTTGTTCATTTTCTGATGCTCTTCCTTTCCTTATGTAGATCTGAGTTTGACCTGTATCATTTTCCTCCAGTCCGAAGGACTTTTAAAATATTTCTTGAAAGACAAGTCTAATGTCCACAAATTTCCTCAATTTTTTATTTTCTTAGAAAGTATTTCTCCTTCACTACTGAGGAAAAATTTTGCAAGGCAAAGAATACCAGGTTAGTGGAATTTTTTTACTCTCAATTATTAAAATATTTCACTCCACTCTCTTCTTGCTTACATTATTCCTGGGGAGAAGTCAGATTGATCCTCAAGATAAAGTGTTCATTTCCCTCTGGCTTCTTTCAAGATTGTTTTCTTTATCTTTGTTTTCTAAAGTTTGGATATGATACCTGTATGTGTAGATTTTATGATGTTTATTCTGTTTGGTGTTCTCTGAGCTATCTGGATCTATGGTCTGGTGTCAGAAATTAAACTAGGGAAATTATTAGTCATTGTTTCTTCTACTGTTACTCCTATTTTTTTCTCTCTTTTTCTGATATTCCAATTGTGTGTATGTTACATGTTTGGTAGCTGTCCCACAGTTTTTGGATATTTTGTGGTTTTTTATTTCACTTTTTTTCTCTTTGCTTTTTAGTTTTAAAATATCCTCAAGATTATTGGGATAACCTCAAGCTCAAGGATTCATGCTTCAGCAGTGTCCAGTCTACTAGTGCACCTCTTACAGGTTCATCTCTGTACAGTGATTTGATCTCAAGCAGTTTTCAAATTCCTTTTTAAAATTTTCACCTCTCTGCTTCCACTGTCCATCTGTTTTTAGATCGTGTCTAATTTTTGCATTAAAGCCCTTAGCGTATTGATTACAGTCTTTAAAAATCTGTGGTCTCATAATGCCAACCTTCTTGCTATATTTGACTTTGATTTGGATGCTTGATCAGTCTGTTAAACTGGCTAGTTTGTTTGTCCAGTTGGCTGGTTATTTTTACCTCATGGTTTACCTTATGCCTTATGGTTTTTCCTTGATAGCAAGGAATGATGAAATGGGTGAAAGAAGCTGTATAAATAGGGCTCTAGTGCTGTGGTAATGAGGTATGGAGCAGAAGCATTCTATAGTCCTACGGGCAGGTCTCATCCTGTGGCGAGCCTGTGCACCTGCATTGTGAACTTCAAACATGTGTCTAATGTTTGCTTCCCATTAAGGTAGGAAAGAATGGCTAGAGGAGGCTGGTTTGGGGTGTCTGCCTTCCCCCAGCAAGTTAAGCTCTGAGTTTCTCCTGAGGTAGACCTGGTTAAGAACAGAATGTTCTGGAGGATTTAAAAATTATTGACTGGGTGTGGTGGTTCACACATGTAATCCCAGCACTTTGAGAGGACAAGGCAGTTGGATCATTTGAGATCAGAAATTTGAGACCAGCCTGGCCAACATGGTGAAATCCTGTTTCTACTAAAAATACAAAAATTAGCTAGGCCTGGTGGCAAGCCCCTGTAATCCCAGCTACTTGGGAGGCTGAGGCAGGAGAATTGCTTGAGCCTGGAAGGCAGAGGCTGTGGTGAGCCGAGATTGTGTCACTGCACTCCAGCCTGGGTGACAGAATAAGACCATGTCTTAAATAAATAAATACTTTTTTTTTTTCTCTTTATCAGAAGCAAAGAATTTTTCTTAGATTATTTACTATGTGGTCTTGGTAGGCCTCCTATGGGTAAAACTCACAAAAGTAGGGATACTCTTATGACTGGGCCCCTTAGAATTTTAAATCTGAGACTTGCCCAACCTATGTCTGCAGCAATTCATCAACTGCAGGTGAGGATTTTTTGCCCTAGCACTAATCCCCATGGAGGTTTGTGATCATGGGTTCCTGCTCCAATAAGCTAATTCCCTGTATCTTCCTGCATCTCAGGTCTTTGGGACAGGGTTTTATGTTGTATTCTTACTTGTTTGATGGCTCTATGAAGAGTTGTTGATTTTTTTTTGACTTGTTCAATCTGTGTCCTTTAATGTTACATGCATCTTTTTGTCATTTTGTTGATACTTTATTGATAATATGTACGTATTACTGTATTTTGTAATATACTCTCTTGACCTTACATTAGAAAAGATTCAATATTAAATATCATAATCTTTCTGTTAAGCACAATGCTTAGATACTTGAACTTGAAAAGTCACTTATCTATTGTCTTTCATTGTTCTCCATTCTTTTCTGTACAACTGTATTAGTCACAACTCCCCAGAAGCAAAAAGGGATGGGATAGATAGATTGATAGATAGATAGATAGATAGATAGGTAGATAGATAGATAGATAATAAGAAATTGGCTATGTCATTTTAGAGGCTGAGAAGTATCAAGATCTGCAGTCAGGTAGTGGAGACCCAGGAGAGCAGATGATATGGTTCTAGTCCAACAGACTGCAGGATTGAGGCCTAAGAAAAGCCAATGTTTCTGTTGGAATTCACAACCAAAGAGAGACTTATATCCCAGCTCAAGATCATCAGACAAGGGGAATTTCCTTTTATTTGTGGAAGTGTCAGTCTTTTTGTTCTATTTAGGCCTTCAACTGATTAGATAAGGGCCACTTGCATTAGGGAAGGCAATCTTCTTTACTCAGTCCACCAATTCAAATGGTTATCTCATCTAAGAAAAGCCTCACAGACACATAATAATGTTTGACCAAATAGCTGGGCAGTCCATGGCTCAGTCAAGTTGACACATAAAATTAACCATCACAATATCCACAATTTTGAAGCTAGAAGTATCTCTGAGATACTTCTAGCTTCAAAATTACCTTTTAGTCATTCTTGTAATGTAAGTTTTGCAAGTCATAAATTTTCTTTTAAGCACTTGAAAATATCATTTTATTGTCTTCTTGCTTCTTATCTTATTATGTTATATTCTTTATGTTAAGTAGTCAGTTCTCAGCGTAACTTGGAAAAATTATGTGATTTTCTTCAAAATTTACTTCTTCCTCTATTTAGAGGCTACTCAATCTTATAATTACTACCTCTTCATTATATAGTGTTTCTATCTCTACATTTTAAAGTGATTTTTAAATTATTGTACTTTTATTTGCTTTAAGAGAATTCATAATTGTTTGTTAAAGCATTTTAATCATGGCTGCTTTAAAATCTTTGAATATTCTATCATCTAATTCATCTCAGTGTTGACGTCTTATTTTTAATAATTTCAACTTTTATTTTAGATTCAGGGAGTACATGTGCAGGTTTGTTACATGGGTAGGACATGCGATGCTGAGGTGTGGGGTACAGTTGATCCTGTCACCCAGGTAATGAGCATGGTATGCAATAAGTAGTTTTTCAACCCTTGCTCGCTTCCTCCCTTTTCTCTCTAGAAGTGCCTAGTGTCTGTTGTTGCCATCTTATGCCCACGAGTACACAAAGCTTACACCCATGAGTACCAAAGCTTAGCTCCCATTTAAAAGTGAGAACATGCAATATTGGCTTTCTCTTCCCGTGTTAATTCACTTAGGATAATGGCCTCCAGCTTCATTCACGTGGCCTCACAGGGCATAATTTTACTCTTTTTTAGGGCCACGTAGTATTCAATGGTGTACAGATACCACATGTACTTAATCCAGTCCACCACTGATGGCAACCTAGGTTTGCTCCATGTCTTTGCTATTGTGAATAGTGCTACAATAAACATGTGAGTGCATATGTCTTTTTGGTAGAATGATTTATTTTCTTGTGAATATATAGCCAATAATGAGATTGCTGGGTCAAATAGTTCCATTTTTAGTTCTTTGAGAAATCTCAAAATTGTTTTCCACAGTGGCCAAAGTAATTTACATTCCCACCAGTAATATATAAACAGTCTCTTTTCTCCACAGCCTCACCAGTATCTGTTGTTTTTTGACTTTTTAGTAGTAGCCATTCTGACTACTGTGAAATGGTACCTCATTGTGGTCTTGGTTTGCATTTCTCCAAAGATTAGTGATGTTAAGCATTTTTTTCAGATGTTTGCTGTTCACTTGTATGTTTTCTTTTGAGAAGCATCTGTTCATGTGTTGGCATCTTTTGATTATTATTTTTTCTGTTTAGAATTGTGATTTATCTTTTTAGTATAGCAAGAAAACTCTTCTAGTACAACAAGAGGTGTGTGTTTTTTTAATTGTATCCCAGATATTTTGGATATTATAAAATCCCTGATACTATTTAATCTTTATTCTTGGCAGACAGTCTCCCTCTTAAGTTCTAGTATGAAAGTCAGGTGATTGTATGTGTATAATTTTCTGCTGGCCCTGCCAAAACTACCTAAAGAAAAGTGGGGCACTGAGTCCCAGTGCCTCATTGTTGATGAGAATGGTGGACCTTGATCTTCCTCCTGTGTCCCATTAGTGCCAAGAAGGGGGGATGCTGAGGGCTGACTCACACTTTCTTGTTGCTACAGGATGAGGACATAAGCCCAGCTCCCCACTGATTCTATAAAAAAGGAGAGGTGGAAGTGGTTCACATACCAGCCCCGAATCCCATGACCTTTATTCTTTTTTTTTTTTTTTAACTCATTGATTGCTGAGTGAGGCTGGAAGCTCAGCTTCTCAGTGATCCCTGCTGACATCAGGCAGTTGAGGGGAAATAGTCTTGCTCAACCCAGCCGCCTACTGTTCCATTCAGTCTTATTACTGCCTGGGGGTGTGGAAGCTCAGCTCCCACTGGCCCCGTAGCACTGGGGAGTCCGTGTGCTCTGAGTGGTGACTGTAGTTCCTTGAGCTGCTTTGTTACTGTTGTTGCCATCAGGTGGGTGTGGAAGCTGAGATTCTAACAAGATTCTGTTAACCCTATCCTGGTAGGAGAATCAGAGAACCATGTGCTTCTGCCAAGCATGAGTGGACTATAACCTTCCTACTCAGCACCACTGACATTACTTCAGCAGCTGAATGAACCCATTGTCTGCTTCCACTGGGCAGAGGAGGAAGATCAGCTCTCTGCTCTGCCCTTCTGAGATTACTCTTCCAGAAAAGTTGGAGCACTGCTCATGTCCACTGAGTGAGAATGAAAGAATACAAAGTGCTGATTCCTGGTGAGGGCACTGGAGGGAGAACTCTGAGGGGCTTCCCACTTCCATGGTGCAGGGATTGGATTAAAAAAAAAAAAAATGCTTCTCCTTTCAGCCCTGTTGGAACCACATTGGTGGGAGAGGGTAGTTTTCCATTAGTGCTTGTATACAATAGAGTGGATACTGACAAAAAGCCTTTGTGTTCTGTGATAGACACTACCCTTTTCCAGGTTCTTTGGCTAGAAAAGGGAGACATTTATTGGATCATTTTTGTCCGTGCCTGTTTGTGATTCCAATTTAGAGGCTTCTGGTGTGTTCGAGAGGCACAAAGAAAGCCCAGTGAACATGCTTTCATGTTGTTCCTCAAGTCATGAGCCCCCTAAACAGCTATCTTCTCCTTGTCACCTTTCAGAGTCTTTCTATGTTTGTTGTTATGTCCAGGGACTTTTACTTGTAAGAGAGAGACCTGGGAGAAATAAGATAATTTCACATTGGCGGGAACCAGAAGTCTTCATTTTCCCTTACAACAGAGAGACAGAGAGAGAGGGAGAGAGAGAGAGAGAGAGAGAGAAATCTGTCACCTCTGTAATTGTAGTTTTTATTGCATACATCTTTGGCATGGAGACATTGTAGTGTTTTGGAACGTCTGCAACATTCACTTTTGCATGTTCTATATGGCTTCCACATTGTGAAAATTTAGTAAATAAGTTTGATTGAATTTACAATGTCATCCTCATGCTATCTGAATTTGATGAAATTTACAAAGCTTCTTTTAAATGGTAACTTTACGATGATATTTTTAACATGCACACACACACACATTTGGGTAACAGGCATAAAACTATAGATGCTTATTGATAATTAGATTCTCATACAGAATCACAAAATAATTCACTTGTAAGATGAAGATTTGTAGTTAGTAACATTCATAACTCAAAGTTAAATTGGAAATATTAAAAATATACCCACTCTTGGCCGGGCGCGGTGGCTCAAGCCTGTAATCCCAGCACTTTGGGAGGCCGAGACGGGCGGATCACGAGGTCAGGAGATCGAGACCATCCTGGCTAACACGGTGAAACCCCGTCTCTACTAAAAATACAAAAAACTAGCCGGGCGAGGTGGCGGGCGCCTGTAGTCCCAGCTACTGGGGAGGCTGATGCAGGAGAATGGCGGGAACCCGGGAGGCGGAGCTTGCAGTGAGCTGAGATCCGGCCACTGCACCCCAGCCTGGGCGACAGAGCGAGACTCCTTCTCAAAAAAAAAAAAAAAAATATACCCACTCTTGGAAGGAGGACAGCAGGGAGCCAGGGGCAGGATGTGCAGAGAGGTGGAGATACCTGTGGAGCTAGAAAGCAAGGTGCACGTGGTCCAATGCCGGAAATACGGACTTCAGAATCAGGAGGGTCTGGGTTTGAATCCATCTTTACTGCACTTAGTCAAGTGCAGTAAAGGCATTTAGGCCTTCCATATAGGCATTTTATTAGATCCTTCAGTTCGTTTTCTTCATTTGTAGAATGAGAATAATAATTTGAAACACTTTGCATATAGCAATGTTTTCTTTCCCAAATCCATTCTCTCCTCATGAATTCACTGTTGCATTATGGAGAAAGATGTGTTACTTCTGATTTAAGGTCCTGCTCTCATTCCAGCTACTCTTCCACCTCCACTCAATCCTACACTCGGACAAAAGATACTGGCAGCAGTATTACTTGGAAATCAGCACTCACAAAGAAGGGAGAACATAAATATGTAAAGCATCTTCCTACAATATGCAAATTGCACCTAACATAAGTTCCTCCCTTTCCAAGATTCTCCCTTCAACCAGTTTGGGAGTGAAAAACATCTTGTGTTTTATAACTACATTTGTTATTACAAAAACATGCGACTCTATAAAAAGTGAGTTCCACACAACCCTTTCTTTAACAGTTCTTTCCTGCAGTCCAAGAGGCTTTATCACAGCACTGATAATAAAGGCAGAGCTAGGCTCATTTCCAGTAACTTAATGAGTTTTCCCAGCTGCTATGACTAGCAAAATACCCTTAAATAGGAAGATAGAGTTACTTTGAAAGCCTATGCTGATTTTTATCTTCTGACTACTCTTCTGTAGTGCACACTAACACATTTTCTCAGATGGCTCCTTTATAGCATGTAAATTATGACCATTGAAAATAAACGCTCACTTATAGTGCTATTGGCTTTCCTATGTTTAAATAAGCCCTCTTGCATCTAATACTGTGATGGTTTTGAATAACCACCTACAGGTCATCTGACAAAGTTACACTTGCTACATTATTACCAGTTGCAGGGGTCATTTTTCAAATGCTTTTCTGGTTTAACATTCTTTCCTCTTCCCTTAAAAATGCCCACACATAAAAGGGAACAATAAGGACTCCCGGCTATAATAAAAAGTTAATTTGCTCATTCTAAATGTAAATGTACATAGATTACTGAGATAAAATTGACATTTTAATTATAGATTGCCAAGGAAAAAGGCCATATTTCATGGAATATTTTGAAGCTATTGCATTTAAATGGCATTGCACATAGAGTAACCCAATCAGTCATTGCTGGAGGCTTGATGATCTTGGATAAATGTGGAAATTTGCGCTTCTAAATAATTAGTTTAAGTATCATTAAGCCTTTTAAAACTCATTTCTGCTTATTATAGTTTACATATTTAAATGCATTTACTGAGGTTTTGGATTATTTCACGTGTGAGAGACGATAGACTAAAAATATATTAAACTACCACTCTCTCAACTGATGAAAGCTTCCAACTGCCCGCCTGTGTGATTGTGCTGCCTTTCCCCTGGTCCCTGTGGCCACTCTTCCATTGTACTACAGTATAAAGATAGCAGTTAGTATATGTGATATATAATACAGAGTCTACATAATTTCTGGGCATGTGGTCATGTTCCTGTCCAACACTTGAGACCTGAAGAAACAAACTCTGTGAAGAGATTCCGTAGGTCAGTATGTGTTCAAGAATGCTTACTGTAGGCCAGGCGCAGTGGCTCACGCCTGTAATTCCAGCACTTTGGGAGGCCAAGGTGGGAGGATCACAAGGTCAGGAGTTCAAGACCAGCCTGGCCAATATGGTGAATTCTCGTCTCTACTAAAAATACACACACACACACACACACACACACACACACACACACACACACAAAATTAGCCGGGCATGATGGTGCGTGCCTGTAATCCCAGCTACTCAGGAGGCTGAGGCAGGAGAATCACTTGAACCCGGGAGGTGGAGGTTGCAGTGGGCCTAGATTGAGCCATTGCACTCCAGTCTGGGTGACAGAGTAAGACTCTGACTCAAAAAAAAAATAAGAATGCTGACTGTAGTTGAGACTTCTCCACTGGCTGAGGTTTATTTGGATATCATCATGTGTATTCCCATTTGCTGAGTACTGAACCAATACTGTTCCCCCAAATTTAATCACTTCTAACTCAAAATAGTATCTGGTTAAAATTTCAATTCCAGTTCTCTACATTTTCACTAAAATAGCCAGGAAAATAATCAAAAATGTAAAAACTCACTTGAAAATATGGACTGGCGCTATCTGGCATGAATAAACATTCATGAGACAGATGAAAATAATGTAATCAAACTTCAGATTTTAAATCATAAAAATTATACTTCTACAATACTATGAAGTGATACTATAAAATGATTTGTATATCTCTATCATCAGTGCTGTAATTATGAAATTTGAAACCAATATCAGCAGTACTCAACATGTTACTCTCAGTCACTCTCAAGTGAGTCCATGGGTCAAAATTATTTCGATGTCAATACTAAGTGTTTGCCATTTTCCTGTGTTGACATTTTCTCTGATGTTACCAAAGTAATAGTGTGTGGTTTGTACACCTTAGCATAAATCACGGCAGCAGCAACAAGCTCTACAAATAGTCATTATTTTCTTAACTGCTATCTACTTGGAATTAAAAAAAAAAAAAGATGCCAATTTCATTTAGGAATGCTTTCAATCTTGATGAAGCAGTGAAAGTTATTATTTTTAAAAAACATCCCCGAGTATATGTCTTTTTATATATTTGGCTTGACAAAATGGGACTACAGATAAAACACTTCTGCTGCTCAATGTTTATCTCCACGAAAACACATGTAGACTGAGTTGTTAACTAGACTGTTTTCATGGAATACTATTTTTAATTGAAAGAAAAAATGGCAGACAAAATAAGGCCATTCAGACTTGAATATTTAGAAATATATATATTTTTTGAGAATAAAAAAAGAGGTTGTCACTTCCAGGAAAACAACTGGCAGTAATTTTTTATTATTATTTTTTGCAAATGATAAAATTCTGTCAAGGTACAATTGTAGAATTTTTCAAAATTTGAATTGACCACCTTGAACTTGGCAGCTTTCTAAAACTTATACCTTTCTGAGGATATTGGTAATGATATTAATAACCATAATATTTTATACACATATTTTTATATGTGTCAAAATTTCAGAGATGAATAAATCAGTAAATTGGTATTTTCCAAATCACTAATGAATGAAATTACCTAGTTGTACACGAGTAAACGAATCCATTCAAAACACAAAATATACACTGAATTTCAGTGTAACTGAGTGTGGAAAAGTTATTGATATGGATTTAGATTCCACAACATACCTTTTAAAAAACTACCACCTACTGTGTTTTGGTATAATCTCAAAGAAGAATAGCTGAAATATTAGACAAAGCCAATAAAACATTCTTCCCCCTTTCAACTACACATCTGTGTGAAGCCAGCATTTCTTCCTATACATCAATGAAAACAATACATAGAAAAATCTGAATGCAGGAAAGTTATCTGAATCCAGCTCTATTATTTAGCCAGACATTAAAGAGACTTGCAAAAACGTAACAAAAAAAAAAAAGACAGTAAAAATTCTATTACTTTTCTTCAGGATATTATTGAAAATATGGACTGGAGCTATCTGGCATGAATAAACATTCATAAGACAGATGAAAATAATATAATCAGACTTCAGATTTTAAATAATAACAATTATACTTCTATGATACTATAAAATGATTTGTGTATCTATCATCAGTTTATTTTCATTTAAAATATGCTAACATTAACATATAATCAGTTAATTATAATTTTTAGTGAATTAAAACATATTTTAAAATTTCTATCTTAATTTTATATACAGTCAATATCAGAACTATAATTCAGGTAAACAAAATCTCTATAGGTCCTTAATAATTTTAGGAATATAAAGTTTGAGGACTACTAGCTTATAACAGGGCTGGCCATAAAACTGAGTGAATTTACTTAACATTCAATAGAGATGAGGAGAATTATGTTTGCCATATTAGCGTACATGCTACCATTTGGTCATATTCTTACATATTGGTAGAGACTCTACACAATGACACTGTCACAAAATGATCAAATCAGAATAAAGTTAATTTTAGAAATAGGCTCCAAACTTTTGTTTGTATTTCACAAGGATAGCAGAAATGATGTTCAGCCAAAATGAGACAGTGTGCAAGTCTGAAGAGAATCTTGTCCTGTTGGGAGGAGTTCGAGAAAGCACCAGAATAAATTTTATCAAGTGGAGGGAAATGACAGAATGTCTGATATATTTGAATACATCTGTAGAGAACACTAGTAATTGGGAGGAGATTTGATAATCCATAAGTTATTTAAAAAGTGAAACAAATTCTCAAAAATGATTACTAAACACTAGAGAAAATAAAAAGAGCAGGAATGAAAATCGTTAAATCCTAAAATATGCCTCTTTTACTATTAATATTTCATAGTCCTGATGAAATAGAGAGAACATGAGATTCCTCTTGGTTTCTCTGTCTCTCTCTTTTTATCTCTTTCTTTCTGCTCCCACCATCTCTTTCTCTCTCCCCCTCTCTCTCTCTCACTCTTCTATATGGGTGGTCAAAGGGAAACACCAAAAAATAAAAATAAAAAATTAAAATTTGTACCAGTTTCAGCATATCATTTAGAAATGTAGTAATAAATATTTTTTTTTAAATTTACAACAGCTAAAAGAATACAGCAGATTTGCTCTGTGGAATGTAGAATACGGGACAGTGTCAAGATATTTCTTTTTTTATTGTTTTGCTTATTCTGTTTTTTAATCTTGTGAAAACTCTTTAATTCTAAATTGTAGGTTGGTACGGCTTAAAATAAAAATTTTAATTAAAGTTGATTAAATGAAGATAAAAATGGAAACTCCTTTATTTCATGGAAAGAACTCACTTGATCATGATAACGAGAGAAAGAAAATAACTGTCAAAAATGATTTTGGAAAAAAAAAATACATGTAGCCATCAGTATCTACAAAAATATACTCTTTATATCTTCTCCAACTCTGGGAAAAAATGAAGGCAAAGAAAACAATCAACAGTGCCTTAAAAATGGGAAATTTAAAAATGCTGATTATTGAATTGTCAGTTGTAAAAATAAACTTTAAATAAATTATATTTAAAAACTAAAGAATCTTTTGAGTTTTTAAAAGATAACAAAATTCAAGCACATGATATTTGTAAGACTTTCTTCTAAAGTTATATAAAATATTTTCTCAAATATACAAAATTGAAACTCTATCTTAGACTTACACTTGTAATCCCAGCATTTGGGAGGCCGAGGTGAGTGGACAGCTTGAGCTCAGGAGATAGAGACCAGCCTGGCCAACATGGTGAAATCCAGTCTCTACTAAAAATACAAAATTAGCCAGGTGTGGTGGCGGGTGCCTGTAATCCCAACTACTCAAGGGAAGATGGCTAAAGCCCTGGAAGCAGAGGTTGCAGTGAGCAAAGATTGCACACTGCACTCCGGCCTGGGCAAAAGAGTCAGACTCTGCCTTAAACAAACAAAGAAAACAAACCACAAATAAACAACAAAAACCAACTCTATCTTCCACATTGTAAGAAAAATAAGGCATTATGATTATAATACCCTTCAAACAAAATAAAACTTTAGAAATAAACCAAAAAGTGTTGTTTTATGTTGGTGGAGAACTCTTGACGTGAAATCAAAGGAAATAATAGAAAACATCATGGCAATGCATGTGTATTTCGAAATTGTTAAAAGAGGAAGATCAGGGCGCAGTGGCTCATGCCTGTAATCTCAGCAATTTGGGAGGCCGAGATGGGCAGATCACCTAAAGTCAGGAGTTCAAGACCAGCCTGGTCAACATGGTGAAACCCCATCTCTACTAAAAATACAAAAATTAGCTGGGCATGGTGGTACATGCCTGTAATCCCAGCTACTTGGGAAGCTGAGGCAGGAGAATTGCTTGAACCTGGGAGGCGGAGGTTGTGGTGAGCCGAGATCATGCCATTGCACTCCAGCCTGGGCAACAAGAGTGAAACTCCATCTCAAAAAAAAAAAAAAAAATTAGCCCAATGTGATGGTGGGCACCTGCAATCCCAGCTATTAGGGAGGCTGAGGCGGGAGAATCGTCTGAGCCCCGGAGGTTGCAGTGAGCCGAGATCGCGCCACTGCACTCCAGCCTGGGCGAAAATGCGAGACTCTGTCTCAAAAAAAAAAAAAAGAGGCCGGGCGCGGTGGCTCAAGCCTGTAATCCCAGCACTTTGGGAGGCCGAGACAGGCGGATCACGAGGTCAGGAGATCGAGACCATCCTGGCTAACACGGTGAAACCCCGTCTCTACTAAAATATACAAAAAACTAGCTGGGCGAGGTGGCAGGCGCCTGTAGTCCCAGCTACTTGGGAGGCTGAGGCAGGAGAATGGCGTGAACCCGGGAGGCGCAGCTTGCAGTGAGCTGAGATCCGGCCACTGCACTCCAGCCTGGGCGACAGAGCGAGACTCCGTCTCAAAAAAAAAAAAAAAAGAAAAAGATGTAATGCAAGACTGTAATATACATCACTTAACCAAGTATTAAACTGGTAGATAGAAGATCTGAACAATGTAGAAAATAATTATGTAAATCTACTACACTTATGTGTTTTATTATGCATAATATAAGCAAATAGTACATTTCTTTTACAAAACTCACAACACATTTACAAATTGATAATATGTTGGCTTCATAATAGCACAAAGTAGATAACCATTACTTATATTAAGAATATTTGGCATTTGATATAACTAAATAAATGTTATACCTTGGAATTGGCCACAGGATCTGGTCAGAGAAATACCTTATTTCTAATGTTAAAGTCTACATAAGGAAGGTAAAATGGTCAAGATAAAAATGACTAACTATCCACTTTTCTTCTGGAAACTTAGAAAGAAAAGGGCTAAAGAAACATGTTTCTTTTTCGAATAGATGAGTTTGAGGGCTATGAACCAGTCAGCTATGGAGCTGTTTCTAGTGGACAGTGGCATGCATGTGTGTCAAGGGCAGGTGCCTGATGGTGGAAGACAAGAGAACACTGTCAAGAAGTGGATCTGTAGTAATCACATTTTTTGGTTTTCACTACAATACAGATTCTTTCCCCCTGCTAAAAGAATCTAGGAACCAAGAGTGCAGAGGCCAGCATGGCCAGGTGGTATGAGAGACATCACCCACACTATGTCCACATGGAAACAAAATGCTCAGATCAGTGCAATGTGAAAGGAGTTTGCAGAGGAAGAAAAGCAGATGAGCAACTGTTACAGTTTCTCCTTTCTTTTCCTTTATTTTTCTCCTACAAAATAAAGACGACTATCCTTCTTTTTCTATTTCTGTTTTGCCTCTAAAAGTTGATGCCTTGTATTAGCATGGTACATTTATAGCAATTGATGAGACCATTGAATACATTATTATTAATTGAAATCCATAGTTTACATAAATGTAACTCTTGGTGTACAATCTGTGAGATATGACAAATGTGTAATGACTGGTATCCAACATTACAGTGTTGGGCAGAAATAGTTCCACTGCCTTAAAAATGCCCTATTTACCTCTTCCTTCAACTCCTGGAACTCCTGGAAAGTACTGACGATTTTATTGTCTCCATAGATTTTTCTCTTCCAGGGAGTCAAATAGTTGAAATCATACAGTATGCAGTCTTTTTTCAAATTGGGGTTTTCACTAAGCCATATGCATTTAAAATTCCTGCATGGTTTTTTGTGCCCCTTTATTTTTTAATCACTAAATAGTATTATATATTATGAATATACTAGTTATTTTATCCATTCACCTGTTGAGGAACATTTTTGTTGCTTTAAAGTTTTGCCAATTGTGAAAAAAACTGCTATAAATATCCAAGTTCAGCCTTTTGTGAGGACATAACTTTTCAACTCATCTGGGTAAATACTGGAGTATGACTACTGCATCATATGGTAAGAGTATGTTAGTTTTAAAAGAAACTGCAAACTATCTGACAGAGCAGCTGTGCCATTTTGCATTCACATCAGACGTAAATGGAAAGTTCTTGGTTAACTGTATCCTCACTAGCCTTTCATAGTGTTAGTGTTTTGTTTTAAGCCATACTAAGAGGTATGTAGTGGTATATCTCTATCCTAATTTGCAATTCCCAAATCTTATATGATGTTGAACACTTTTTCATATGCTTACTTGTCATCTGTATATCTTCTTTGGTGCAGTGCATATTCAAATCTTGTGCCCATTCTTACAGTTAGATTTTTGTTTGCTTATTGTTTAATTTTAAAGACTTCTGTATATTTTTGATAGTCCTTTATCAGATATGTTTTTTTGCAACAATTTTCTCTCAGTGTTTGGCTCAATCTTTTTTTCTCTTAAGGAATGCTTTTGCAAAGCAGAAGTTTTTAATTTTAATAAAGTTCAACTTATATATTTTTTTCTTTCATGGACTGTGTTTTTGATATTGTATCCAAATGTCATCACCAAAACCAAGGCCACTTAGATTTTCTTCTGTTATCGTCTAGTAAGCTTTATGGTTTTGCAATTTCACGTTTAGGTTGACAATCCATTTCAAGTTAGTTCTTTTGAAAGGTATAAGGTCTGTGTCTAGATTTTTTTTTTCAGTTTTGGCATGTGTATGACCAGTTTATTCAGAAACACCACCATTTATTAAAACTGTTGGCTGAGTGTGGTGGCTCACACAGCACTTTGGTAGACCAAGGTGGGAGGATAACTTGAGCCTAGCAGTTTGAGACTAGTCTGAGCAACATAAGTCTATCCCATTCCCTATAAAAAAATAATAATAATAAAGAAGATTAGCTGGTCTTGGAGGTGAATGCCAGTAGTCTCAGATACTCACCTTGACTGAGGTGGGTGGATTGGGTAAACCTGGGAGATGGAGGTTGCAGTGAGTTGTGATCATGCCACAGCACTCCAACCTTGGCAACAGAGCAAGATACTGTCTCAAAAAAGAAAAAAAAAAAAACTTTATTGAATTTTCATTGCCCTTTGTCAAAGATTGATTGATTGTAATTGCATAGGTCAACTTCTGGGTTTTCTATTCTGTTCCATTGATCTATTTGTCTTTTTAAAAAAACTAATACTGGCCAGGCATTGTGGCTCACGTGTGTAATCCCAACACTTTGGGAGGCTGAGGCAAGTGAATCACGAGGTTAGATCAAGACCATCCTGGGTAACATGGTGAAACCTCGTCTCTACTAAAAAATACAAAAAATTAGCCAGGTGTGGTGGCAGGCGCCTGTAGTCCCAGCTACTCAGGAGGCTGAGGCAGGAGAATGGCATGAACCCGGAGGCGGAGCTTGCCGTGAGCTGAGATCACACCACTGCACTCCAACCTGGGTGACAGACCAAGACTCCTTCTCAAAAACAAAACAAAACACAATCTAATACTATACTGTCTTGATGTCAGATAGTGTCAGCCTTCTGAGTTTGTTTTTCCTCCTTCCATGTTGTTGACTATTCTTTTACTTTCCTAAATAAACTTCAGAATAAGTTCATCAATATCCACAAAATAATGTGCTGGAACTTTTATTGGGATTTCATTGACTTTATAGACGAATTTGGAAAAAAATAGATGATTGACAATATAAAGTCTTCTTTTGCATGTACATGGAATGTGTTTCCATTTATTAAATCTTTTAAATTCATTTCATTAGATTCTTGTAACTTTTTTCATATAAATGTTGTGCACATTTTCTTAGGTTGCCAGTATATTTTTTATGTAAGAATGAAAAGATAAAACACATTTAAACTGCAGTAATTATAACTGCTAACTGCTAATATGAAGACAGGCTGGAGTGCAGTGGCACAATCTTGGCTCACTGCAAGCTCCGCCTACCAGTTTCACTCCATTCTCTTGTCTCAGCCTCCCACAGTGTGGATAGTTTTTTAATCCTCACCCTACCCCTACCCTCCACCCTCAAGTAGGCCATGCTGTCTATTGCTCCCTTCTCTCTGTCCATTTGTACTGAAAGTTTAGCTCCCACTTGTAAGTGAGAACGTGCAGGAAAAAATGGTATTGTTAAAGGTGGAAAATTGTGCAGAAAGATTTTTACCCCAAACTCTGTAACATAAAATATGTGAGTTAAATTTTTTAATTAAATGTTTTAAGTAAAAACAAATATATGGACAACAACAAAATACACAGTCTTCCCAAATGCACTTGAAACATTCTCCAGGATAGACAATATATAATGACAAATAAAATCTCAATCAATTTTTAAAAGATATATATGATTAAATTATTTTCTCCAGCCACAATAAGATAAAGTTATAAATTAATAACAGAAAGAAAACTGGAAAATTCAAAAAATTTGTGAAAATTAAACAACAGACACTTTTTTGTTTTTTTGAGAAGGAATCTTGCCATGTCGCCCAGGCTAGAGTGCAGCGGTATGATCTCAGCTTACTGCAACCTCTGCCTCCCAGGTTTAAGCAATTCTCCAGCCTCAGCCTCCTAAGCAGCTGCGATTATAGACATGCACCACCACTCCTGGTTAATTTTTGGATTTTTTAGTAGAGAGGGTGTTTCACCATGTTGACCAGGTTGGTCTTGAACTCCTGACCTCATGATCTGCCTGCCACCAAACCCGGCCAACAACAGACACTTAAATAATCAATGCATCAAAGGAGAAATCACAATGAAAAAATAGAAAATACTTAGAGATGAATGAAAATGAAAGCACAACATATTAAAACCTATGGCATGCAGTAAAAGGAGTGCTAATAGTAATTTATAGTAATACATGCTTAAACTAAAAAAAGAAAAAAAGATCTCAAATCAACAACATACTTAAGTTTACAACTAACGAAAAAAGAAAAAATAAAAATAAACCCAAACCTAGCAGAAGAAGGAAATAGCAAAGGTAAGAGCAGCAGTAAATAAAAGGATAATAGATAAATAATTTAAAAAATTATTAAAACCAAAGTTTGTTCCTTGAAAGATCAAAAACATTGACAAACATTTAGTTATACTGACTACAACAAAATGAACAGTAAAGACTTATTTTTGATTACTAAATCCAAAATGAAACTGAGGATTATCACTGAGTCTATAGATATAAAAAAAAGTTTCTGAGACAGTACTGAGAAGAACTATACACCAAGAAACAAAATAACCTAGATAAAATGACCAAATCCCTAGAAATACAAAATCTATTTAGACTGAATAATAAATAAATAGAAATTCTTAATAGACCTATAACTAGTTAGGAAACTAAATCAGTTATCAACATTATCCTGACAATAAAAGGCCCTGGACCTGATAGCTGCACTGCTAAATGCTATCAAACATTTAAAGAACTAATACTATTCTTCTCAATACTTCCTAACTCAATCTATGGAGCCAGCATTATGCTAATACCAGTGCCAAACAAGGACATTGTAAGAATAGAAAACTATAGACCAATTTTCCTTCTGAATATCAATGTAAAAATCTTCAGCAACATACTAGTAAACAGAATTCAATGGCATCTTAAAAATGATCCTACAGCATGGCCAATTGAGATTTATTCCTGGAATGCAAGCATGATGCAACATATGGAAATTGGTTGCTATAATACACCACATTTAACAGGATGAAAGGAAAAAACCCCATGATCATCTCAATTAATACAGAAAGAGCATTTGATAATATTGAAAACACTTTTGTGACAAAAACACTCAACAAGCTGAGAGTAGGAGGAAGCTGCCTCAACATAATAAAAGCCATATATGAAAAACCCACCATGGACATCATACTCAATAATAAAAGACATGAAACATTTCCTCTCAGGTCAGGAACAAGGTAAAGATGTGTATTTTCACCACTTCTATTCAACACAGTACTGGAAGTCCTAGCTGGAACAATTAAGCATGAAAAAGAAATAAAAAGCATATAGATGGAAAAGGAATAATTAAAATCACCTACATTCACAGATGACATAATCTTATATGTAGAAAACTCTAAAGATCACACACACACACACACACATGGGGGGTGGGGGAATGAAGAGAAACTTGTTAGAACTGATGACTGAATTTAGCAAAGTAGCAGGAAACAAAGTCACACACAAAAATCAGGTGCATTTCTACACACTAGCAATGAACAATCTAAAAAAGAAATAAAGAAAACAACTCCATTTGCATAACATCAAAAAGAATAAAATTCTGTGAAATTAACCTTGGAAATAAAAGTCTTGTACAATGAAAACTACTAAATATTGCCAACAGAAATTAAAGAAGAGATAAATAAATGGAAACACATCTTATTTTCATGGTTTGGAAGACTTGATATTGTCAAAATGCCAATATTACCCAAAGAATTATACAGATTCAATGTAATCCCTATCAAAATCCCAATGATGATTGTCAAACGTTTAGAAAAATCTATCATAATATTTGTATGAAGTATCAAGGGACCCTGAATAGCCAAACAAGTATTAAAGAAGTAAGGAAAACTTGGAAGAGTTACATTTCCTGATTCCAAAACTTATTACAAATCTCAAGTAATTAAACGGTGTAGGACCAGTACAAAGACAGACTTATAGACTAAGAGAGCAGACCGGAGAGCCAAGAAATACGTGATTAAATAATTTTCAACAAGAATGTCAAGACCATTCAGCAAAGAAAGGTCAGTATTTTCAATAAATTGTGTAGGAAAACTGGATATGCATTTACTAGAAAATGAAGTTGAACATTTACCTAACAAACCATACACAAAAAATAAGTCAAAATGAATCAAAGACCTAAACATGTGAGCTAAACTATGAAAGTCTTAGAACAGGGGTGTCCAAACTTTTGGCTTCCCTGTGCCACATTGGAAGGAAAAGTATTGTCTTGGGCCATGCATAAAATACACTAACACTAACAATAGCTGATGAGAAAAAAAAAAATGCCAAAAAAAATCTCATAATATTTTAAGAAAGTTTATGAATTTGTGTTGGGTCACATTCAAAGCCATCCTGGGCTGCATGTGGTCCTTAGGTCACAAGATGGAGAATCTTGTCTTAGAATAAAACATAGGGAGAAAACTTCACTACATTGGATTTGGCAATGATTTGTTAGATATGGCACTAAAGGCACAGGCAACAAAAGAAAAAGTATTTGATTTCATGAAAATAAAAAACCTCTGTACATTATAGGACATTATCAGTAGAATAAAAATGCAACCTTTGAAACTGCAAAATATATTTTCAAATCATATATCTGATGAGGGATTAATGTTTAGGATACAGGAAGGACTCCTCAAATTCAACAACAGCAACAGTCACAAAAATCCTGATTCAAAAATTGCCAAATTACTGAATAGACATTTCTTAAAAAAAGAAGGTATATAAATAGCTAATAAGCACATGAAAAGATGTTCAACATCACTAATCATTAGGAAAATGCAAATCAAAACCACAATGAGATATCATTCCATACCTATTAGTATGGCTACTATCAAAAAATAGAAAATGACAAATATTGGTGAAGATGTGAAGGAATTGGAAACCCTGTGCACCGTCAATGAGTATGTAAATTGTTATAGCCACTGTAGAAAACGGTATGGCCATTTCTCAAAAAACTGAAAATTTAATTGCTATATGATCCAGCAATTTCACTTCTGGGTATGTACTCTGTGTTAGTCCGTTTTCATACTTCTATGAAGAACTGCCCAAGACTGAGTAATTTATAAAGGAAAGAGGATTAATTGACTCATAGTTCTGCATTGCAGGGGAGGCCTCAGGAAACTTATAATCATGGCAGAAGGCAAAGGAGATGCAGGCACCTTCTTCATAATGTGGCAGGGCAAAGTGAGTGCCAGCAGGAGAAATGCCAGATGCTTATAAAACCATCAGATTCCTTGAGACTCACTCACTATCACAAGGACAGCATGGGGAAAACCATGCCCATGATCCAATTACCTCCATCTGTTCCCACCCTTGACACGTGGGGATTACGGAGATTACAATTCAAGATGAGATTTGGGTTGGAGACATAGCCAAACCAATATTACACTCCAAAGAGCTTTAAGCAAAGTCTCCAGAAGATATTTGCATACTAGGGTATGTTAAATCCATTCATTTTAAAAGATGAATACCATTCCATTGAATGCATACAACACATTTTGCTTATTCTTCATCTGTCATGGGCACTTGCGTTGCTCCCACGCTTTTGCTATTGTGAATAATGTTGCTTTGCATTAGGCTATAGAAAGGACCCAAGAAGAAATTTAGGATGGGGACACAGCCAAACCATATCATAGTCTAAAGAGTGGAGTTTCTTTACATCTTCACCAATACTTGGTGAATGAGATGATATCTCACTGTGATTTTGATTTGAATTTCCCTAACTATTAGTGATATTGAACATCTTTTCATGTGCTAATTAGCCATTTATATACTTTTTGAAGAAATGTCTATTCAGTAAATTGCCAGTTTTTGAATCAGGTTTTTTATGGTTGTTGTTGTTATTTAATTTGAGGAGTCCTTTCTATAACCTAATGCATAGCAGGATTATTCACAATAGCTAAAGCATGGGAGCAACTCAAGTGTCCATGACAGATGAAGAATAAACAAAATGTGTTGTATGCATACAATGAAATGTTATTCATCCTTTAAAATGAATGGATTTAACATATCCTACAACAAGCTTGTCCAACCCGTGGCTCAAAATACCTTTGAAAGTGACCCAGCAAAAATTCATAAACTTTCTTAAAATCTTATGAGATTTTTTTGTGCATGATTTTTTTTTTCTTTTTAGTACATCAGCTATTGTTAGTGTTAGTTCTTGCAGTGTGACCTAGGGAAGCCAAAAGGTTGGATGCCCCTGCCCTACAACATGGATGAACTTTGAGGACGTTACCTTAAGTGAAATAAGTCGTTTACAAAAAACAAATATTGAATGCTTCAATTTATATGAGATATTTAGAGTAGCCGAAGTCATAAAGTAGAATGGTGATTGTCAGGGACTTGGGGAGGGTGAAGGAGGGGTTATTGCTTAATGCCTGCAGACTTTCATTTGTGCAAAATGAAAAGAGTTCTGGAGATAGATGTGTGTTGGTTGCACAACAATGTGAATGAACGCAATGTCACTGAACTGTATACTTTAAAATGGTTAAGGTTGCAAATGTTATATTGTGTTTATTTTATCACAATAAAAAGTAGAAAAATACCAAAGCTATGGTATTCATATAAAATTTCACATAAACATCTATTTGATTCTGGGGATAGAATAAATGTTAACTGATAATATAATGAAGTAAAATGAGAAAAAATATTGATATATTAACTATGAAAAATATTTTGTTCTGCATATCAAAGTATACGTATTTTTTGTATAAAAACTGATTTTATAAATAAGAAACAATACATACTTCTACAAAATAATTAGCAAAGAAAACTGATAATTCATAGACAATAAAGATTATTAATTGAACAAGCAGAATATGCTAGATATGTAAATTCTCTAGGCAATAACAGAAATACAAATTATAATCAAGCATTGCTATTTTAGCTGAAAACAGTAAATTGGAAACCAATGAAAATATACAAGGTTATTAAAGGCTTAGACAATCTGGGAGTAATTGTGAATATAGATTCACAAAACCTTTATCAGAGCAGTTGCATTTTATGTCAAAAGTCTTTAAATTTTACTTGCCCTTGACCATTCAATTATACGCCAAAGATTATAAGCCAAATAAATATTTAAAGATTTGTCTGCCACTTACATGCAAAAATGTTTGGTTCAACCCTTTTATGACAGCAAATACTTGAAAAATCCTGAATGTTGATTGATCAGGATTGAAAAATAAATCATGCTACTGTTTTGTAATATATCATCTATACTTTACAAATAATGTTTCTAACAATAGTGTTTACACAGCCTGAAATTCAGAACTAAGCAAAAAATGCTATTTTGAAGCAATATTTGTATAGATTCCATTTTAAAAGTGCTATATAGAAGCACACCAAGTATGAAGATATTTGTTGACATTAGTATTCGCCAAATATTGAGATTGTGTTATTCATCTTTCTTGCTTTTGCTCATCTTTACCTTGATATTACATTTATCATACAAAATTGTCATTTCACAATAAGAAAATAACAACAAAACTTTTTATAATGGAAAAGAAATTAAGGTAGATACAATTTACCTTCCCAAAATGTCATATGAAAATTTAACTGTATTATGGTTGCTTTACATTGCTGCTGGTATTACTCTTAGAAGCAGTGCTGTTTCACAGTGTATATTCTAACTGTTGTATTTATGTTAACTAATCTTTGAAGATACAATTGTTTTTAATATATTGTTTCTCTAAATGATTTTTTGGACATAATTCTTGAAGTGGAAGGAAATTTCAACCTTCTTGTGAAGGTATCAAGATTCATTTTAAATTGTAGAGAATTTAATGCAAGTGTCTGTATTCTGACAAGACTTATCATATTTGTCTCTCACTGTTCTAATGGAGATGCTTGTTTGGTAGCTGTCTCATAATTCATTAGATTGCTTCAGGTGAAGGTAAAGGAAAGCCTTAAAATTTAATATTGACTCTTAGCTCTTACTAATATGTTTTAACTAGTGTGAAATAAAGGATCTGGATATCTTCTAAATGTTATTTTTATATTCAATGTTATAAATGTAATTGGAAATATAAGATTATATAATGTAATATAAAAAATGAAATAGAGTCAGAACATATTTTCAAGGGTTTAATGTTTCCTAAACTTTCTTCTATGGAACACTAATTTTGAGGAAGGCTAATAAGTTATATTGGAGATGGAAGAGATGCGTGTTTTGGTTATGTATTCTCTGAAAACAAACTATCCAAAATCTTAGTGGCCGAAAACAGCAACCATTTTATGGTGTTTCTTGATTTCATGGGTCAGGCATTTGGGCAGGGTTCCGCAGGCTTACTTTTGTTCCAAGTGGTGTCAACTGAAGTCACTCAGTACTGTCAATGATAGAACAATGCCAGGATTTCTTCAGTCACATGCTCAGCACCTTACCTTGTAGAACCTGAAGTTTGGGTTCAGTAAGGGCCATTCTTCAGAACACCTACATGTGGCTTCTCTAGCATGGAGCCTCAGACTTCTGTATCTCAGGGATCCCAGGAAGATGATTCTATGAGTGGAAGTTGTAAGCCCTTCCTATGAGATAGTTTCAGATTCTGTTCTTTTGTGACATTGCATTAATCAACAAGTCATCAAGTTCAACTCAGACTCAAAGACAGAGGAATTCTATTCCACCTCTTAGTGAGAGAAGTAGCGAGGAATTTGTGGCCATCTTTAATCTATTACATGGATTTCTAAGTCAAAATGTTTTGACCAAAGGTAATTGTGATTTTCATGTTTGCGGGTTTTTTAGATATATTAATTCATGTGTAAGACATTGTAAGTAAGTGGTCATTGGGGTATGCAACTTACCTAGACTTCTTTGAGAAAAATGTATTTTCCTGAAAATCTTTTCTGGAATGTTTCCTGCTCCTTCCTTCCTTCCTTCCTTCCTTCCTTCCTTCCTTCTTTCCTTCCTTCTTTCCCTCCCTCCCTCCCTCCCCCCTTCCTTCCTTCCTTCCTTCCTCCCTCCCTCCCTCCCTCCCTCCCTCCCTTCCTTCCTTCCTTCCTTCCCTCCATTCCTTCTTTCTTTCTCTTTCTTCTTTCTTTCGAGTCTCACTCTGTCACCTAGACTGGAGTGCAGTGGAACAATCTCAGCTCACTACAAACTCCACCTCCTGGGTTCACACCATTCTCCTGCCTCAGCCTCCTGAGTAGCTGGGACTACAGGCGCGCACCACCACACCTTGCTAATATTCTATATTTTTAGTAGAGACGGGGTTTCACCATGTTAGCCAGGAAGGTTTTGATCTCCCGACCTTGTGATCTGGCCGCTTCAGCCTCCCAAAGTGCTGGGATTACAAGAGTGAGCCGCCATGCCTGATCTGGAATGTTTTCTGCTTTCTTAGGCGTACATTTGTAAGTATTACTTTTATTACTATTAGTCACTGACACTCTTTCTTACCCAGATGACCATTTAGTCTCTATTAACAGGTTATTTGTTCATTAATTTATACTCATTTACAAATGTAATAAATTAGTTTTTGCTTTGTGCATTGCTTTTTAAATCAGATTTAAATATAATTTACATATTGTAAATTCAACCATTTAAAATGTCATTCACCCATTTAAACAAATTCCATGGATTTTAATATATTCACAAATATTTACAAATATGACCACAATTTTAGAACAGTTTGTTGTCTCAAGAAGAAACACTATACTCTTTATCCATCACACTCCTGTCACCCCTCCCACCCAACCCTAAGAAAACAGTAATCTATGTTCTGTCTCTATGAATTTCCCTGTTGTGGATATTTTCTGTGAATTGATTCATATACCATATGGCTTCTCTTATTTAGCATAATGTTTTCAAGGTTTGTCCATTTGGTTGCATATATCAGTATTTCATTCATTTTAATGAACAAATAACAATGCATTGTATAAATGTAGCACATTTTTCATTCATTTTTTCATTGATGGAAAATTGCACTGTTTCCAGTTTTCAGTCATTATAAATAATGCTGCTATAAACAATCACATACTCCAGGGGCGTCCAATCTTTTGGTTGCCCTGGGCTACACTGGAAGAAGAAGAATTGTCTTAGGCCACACATAACATACACTAACACTAACAATAACTGATGAGCTAAAAACCAAAATTGCACGAAAATATCATAACATTTTAAGAAAGTTTACAAATTTCTGTTGGGCTGCATTCAAAGCCATTGGGCCACAAGTAACCCATGGGCTGTGGGTTTGGCTAATTTGACATAGACATTTTGAGTGGATATATGTTATCATTTCTCTTGGGTATGTACCTAAGAGTGAATTTGCTGGTTCATATGGTGGCCATATAACTGTTTTTCAAAGTGGTTGGACCATCTTACATCTATATGAGTATCCTGATTTCTCTAAATTCTCACACTTGTTACTATATGACTTTGTGATTCCAGCCATCCTAATGGGTGTAAAGTGGTATTTTATTATTGTTTAGATTTGCATTTTTATAACTCATGGTATCAAACATTGTTTCATGTGTATATCTTCATTTGTATATTTCCTGGAAAAAATATATTCAGCTGTTTCTCCTATTTCTTGAATTGGGTAACCTTTTTGTTATTAAACGGTAAGAATTCTTTATATACTCTAGATGGAAAACCCTTATAAAATATATGTTTTATAAATATTTTCTATTTAGTGAGTTGTCTTCTCACTTTCTTGATGTCCTTTGAGGCACAAAATTTGTAATTCTGATGAAGTCCAACTTACCTATTTTATTCTATTGTTACTTATGATTTTGGCATCATATCTAATAATCCTTTATGAAATCCAAAGTCTTAAAGATTGATTATGTTTTCTTCAAAAAGTTTTATACTTTTGGCTGCCACGTTTAGGTCTTTAACACATTTTTACTTAACTTTTGTATATGGTGCAATGCAAGGGCCCAAATTTATTATTTTGTCTGTTGTCTATCCAGTTGGCATAGTACCACCTATTGAAAGCGTTCCTCCTTCCTTTACTGATTGGTTTTGGCCCCCTTATAGAAAATCAGTTGCCCATGGATGGATGAATTTACATCTAGACTCTACATTCTATTCCATTTATCTACGTGTATCCTTGTGCCAGTATTACACTGTCTTGATTACTGCTGCTTTGTAGTAAGATTTGAGATCAGGAAGTGTGAGACTCTTATTTTGTTCTTCATTTTTAGAATTGTTTTGGCTATTCTGAGTTCCTTCGATTCTATATGAATTATGGAATCAGTTTTTCAATTTTTACAAACGAATCAGCTAGGTTTCTGATAGGGACTGTGTTGAATTTGAAGATCATTTGAGGGAGAATTGCACTGAAGCTCTCCATGCTCTGTTCAAATGAAATCGCTTCCGTTGTTTAGTAATTTATGGCTGGCTTCTCCTCTTGGGTAACATCTCTGAACCAGAGCCCTGGAGCTGGGGAATCTCTCTGAGTGACACCTTGCTCTGGGAGCTCAGCACTTGGTGAAGAAAGTAGGAGAGATATCAAGCAGCATGAGATCATCTCAGCTTGCATAGAACTACTCCCTTATGAGACAAGAAAGGGCTGCAGGGCCCCAGGATTCTCAGCAGTGTGGACTGGGCAGAAAAACGGTGTCCCCATCTCCATGCACTCCCCCAGTGCTTGCCTCAGTAACTAAGGGCAGGATGAGAAACACTGAAATTCTGTTATTTCTGGGAGAAAATATCTGAAACCGTGAGGGGGTACGGGAAGCCCTGTGTGCTTGACTGCAGCAATCCAGAACAGAGTCTCCCGTTCAGGAACTGGGAGGGGTGAGGAAAGGAGTGCTTTTGTTCAGATACCACTGATTCTACCTTTCTTACTGAATTTTATAGATTTTCTTGAACAAATATTTCTTATTTGCTGTCTGCTCTTAGGGTTGTTTAAAGATGCTTCAAATTTTCCCCTCTCCTCCCCTCCTCTGTCCTCCCCTTCCCTTCCCTTCCCTACTCCCTTCCCCTCTCCCTTCCCTTCCCCTCTCCTTACCCTCCCCCTCTCCCTTCCCTTATCCTCTCCCTTCCCTTTCCCTTTCTCTTTCCCTCCCCTCTTCCTTCTCTTTCCCTTTCTCTTCCCCTGCCCTCTCCCTTCGCTTCCCTTACCTTCCCGTCTCCTTTCCCCTCCCCTCTCCCTTCCCTTCCCTTCCCTACTCCCTTCCCCTCTCCTTTCCTTCCCTTATCCTCTCCTTCCCTTCCCCTCTCCCTTCCCTTCCCCTCTCCCTTCCCTTCCCTTCCCTTCCCTTCCCTTCCCTTCCCTTCCCTTCCCTTCCCTACTCCCTTCCCCTCTCTCTTCCCCTCTCCTTTCCTTCCCTTATCCTCTCCTTCCCTTCCCCTCTCCTTTCCTTCCCTTATCCTCTCCCTTCCCTTTCCCTTTCTCTTTCCCTCCCCTCTTCCTTCTCTTTCCCTTTCTCTTTCCCTCCCCTCTTCCTTCTCTTTCCCTTTCTCTTTCCCTCCCCTCTTCCTTCTCTTTCCCTTTCTCTTTCCCTCCCCTCTCCCTTCCCTTCCCCTCTCCCTTTCCTTCTCCTTTCTTTCTTTCTTTTTTCACCAGGTTCACTGGGGAGTGGGTCAAAAAGCTCCTCACACTGTAATGCCAGAAGAAAATCTGAGAACTTGGGTGATTTCATTTTACAAGTGCACTCCACATAACTGACAATAAAAAGTCTTGAGCATTGAGGAGACACTGAGGCAGTGGAATCTCAGGCCTTCTCACCTTTAGGGGGTGAAGAAGCTGGGGTGGGATGGGACCAGGCCCTCCCCACAGTCCTTGAACTGCCCACCTGGGTGTGACCACACTCACCCCAGCTAGTGTTAGTTCCAGTTTTTCCACTAGTGTAATTAGTTAGATTTTTGACTTGAACTTCTTTTTCTAAAAAATAAATGAACAGTCCATTAAATGAAAAAGCATGTTCATTTACAGGGAAGGGTTATAAATGCATGACATGCCCAGACATAAGAAAATTTCCAAATCTAAGTTTTATAAAGCTATTTTGCAGTAGTTCATGATTTTTATAACAAGATGCTCTTGAGTCTATCATAAGTTACTTTGTCTTTCCATTTATTCATTTTCACCTGCAAAGTACTCTTAGCTTCCCCGCATTATTATTGTATCATGATACCAAACTGTATATATCATGAAGAAAAAGGAAAACTCTCTAATGAATTCCTCAATGAATTTGATTATGAACTGTGATTGCTTAATATATTCTTTTCTGCAGAAGGACTTGTCAAGTTAAAAATAACTGAGCCTTACATTATGTTCTTATCTTCTATTCATATGAACTCAAAAATAAGTTCTATCATTTTACAGCCAAGCTAAAGAAAAAATGAGTCTGTCACCAAATATGTGGAAAAAACATTGATCTTTTAAATGACACCACTTGTGTTTCAGAAAGTGGCCAAAGATTTGAAATCTAAACTACTTGTGGAAAATCTTCAGGCAATCAGGAAATAAATACAGAAATTACATAAAAATTACTGGAGGTAAATAATATTTTTATTAGTAGTTGCAAAATAGACTATATTTGTTATATAAAACCTGACAATATAACATGTTAAACTTCTACCTCTAGAATCAGAAAGATAGTAGTTTAACCTGGTTGTTTATGCAACGATTTATACATTTACATAAAGGTTTATGTGAAGCGTCTTAATCAACCACAAAGGTATATAACAATTTAAAATATGCACTCAACCAATAAACTATGTTTCAGATTCAAAAGGTCTAAAGCAATCCAGAGAATGAAAGAAAATATTTGCAAATCAAATATCTGATTAGAGATTAATATTCTGAATATATAGAGAATTCCTAAAACTCAACAACAAAAGACCCAAAGTCACTCAAAAATGGGAAAAGGACTTAAATGGACATTTCACCAAAGACAGTAGACAAAAAAGCACAATAAAAGATGATTAACACCACTAATCATTAGGGAAATGCAAATAAAAGCCACAAGGAGATACCATTTCACACCCATTAGGAGGGCTACTATCAAAACAAATGCATGAACAAAGAGAAAATACATGTTGGTGAGAACTTGAAGAAGTTGAACCCTTGTGCATTGTTAGAGGACATGCCAAATGGTATAGCTATGAGGAAAAATAGTATAACGGTTCCATAAAATGTTAAAAATGTGGTCCAGCAATTGCACTTTTGGGTATGTACCCAGACAAATGAAAGCAGGGGTTCAAAGATATATTGTACATTATGTTCATAGCAGCATTATTCACAATAGCCAAAAAATAAAAGCAGCCTCATTGTCCATCTGCGGAGAAATAAATAAGCAAAATTATGTGTGTGTGTGTCTGTGTGTGTGTGTGTGTATATGTATATACACAGACATATGGATATGTCTGTGTTGTTTATATAGATAAATATATGCATACACACACGGATATATGTGTATATACATATACATATATGTCTATGTGTATACATGCATATATGTATATGTCTGCATGCATGTATACACATGTTTACATAGACATATGTATACATACACGTGTATATGTGTATATATGTGTATATATGTATATATGTGTGTTTATGTCTATATTTTATTATAATTTTGCTTAGAATAAGCAAATATATATATACATAATATCCTAATTTTTCTTAGTATGAATGAGCAAAATTATTTATTTGTACATTTATCATGCATATATATACATAATTATACATGTATTAAATATACATATACATTTATTATAATTTTGCTTAGAATAAGCAACATTAGGTGTATATATACACATACATATATGCATACATATATACATATATGTATACACACATATGTATATACGTGAGGCAGGAGAAAAAGGTCTGGAGGCAGGGAACTTAAGGTCAATTCGGGCTGAACCAAGGTAAAACACCAACGTTTGGGTCCAGGGAATGTAAGGCCAATTACCGCAAACTTCCTAAAGTTAATCCAAAAGGAAAGACTGTCTCCCAATGCTGAGTAACAAAGGATCAAAGGCTACTCTCCATACATCCTTCCCTTGCCCTCACATCTCAGAGGGAGAGGGAAAGTGCCTTGGATTGGCTGTGGGCCAAACAGGGACCATCCCTTCATCTGCACAGGGCACCAATTCACCTCAGCCTTAAATTAGCCACAGACCAAATCTTTCATCCACAGAAGAGGTAGCTGACAATAACTTCAAAGGGAGTACTTAAGACCAAGAAAACTTTCTAACTTGGCCCTTGAGCTGCTTGCAGTGGTCCACTTACAGCCTGTGGAGTGCTTTCTCACTTTAATACATCCCTGCTTTTGCTGGTTTGTTCCTGTGTTTCATTCCTCTGCTACTTTGTGCATTTTGCTCAATTCTTTCTTCAAAACACCAAGGACCAGGACAACTCATGGTCAAGACCTGGTAACATAATTATGCATATATGCATGTATGTATATGTGTATACATATTTTGCATATGCACATATATGTATGTATACATATATGTGTTTATATATATACCTAATTTTACTGATTGATTATAAGCAAAACTATAATAAATATGTATGTGTATGTGTGTGTGTGTAGAGATATATATATATATATAGCCAAAGGAAGGAAATTCTGACATATCTTATATCATGGCCAAGGCTTGAAGACATATTAAGTTGTATCAGTCAGGGTTCTCTAGAGGGACAGAACAAATAGGATAGATAGATATGTATAAAGGAGGGTTTACTAAGTATTAACTCACACAGTCACAAGATCCCACAACAGGCCATCTGCAAGCTGAGGAGCAAGGAGAGCCAGTCTGAGTCCCAAAACTAAAGAACCTGGAGTCCGTTGTTTGAGGACAGGAAGCACCCAGCAGGAGAGAAAGATGTAGGCTGGGAGGCTAGGCCAGTCTAATTTGTCACGTTTTTCTGCCTGTTTTATATTCACTGGCAGCTGATTAGATGGTGCTCATGCAGATTAAGGTTGGTCTGCCTTCCCCAGTCCACTGACTCAAATTTTTTTTTTTTTTTTTTTTTTTTGAGACGGAGTCTTGCTCTGCCACCCAGGCTGGAGTGCAGTGGCCGGCTCTCAGCTCACTGCAAGCTCCGCCTCCGGGTTCACGCCATTCTCCTGCCTCAGCCTCCCGAGTAGCTGGGACTACAGGCGCCCGCCTCGTCGCCCGGCTAGTTTTTTGTATTTTTTTAGTAGAGACGGGGTTTCACCGTATTAGCCAGGATAGTCTCGATCTCCTGACCTCATGATCCGCCCGTCTCGGCCTCCCAAAGTGCTGGGATTACAGGCTTGAGCCACCGCGCCTGGCCTCAAATGTTAATCTCCTTTGGCAACATCCTCACAGACACACCCAGGATCAATACTTTCCAACCTTCAATCAAGTTGACACTGAGTATTAACCATCACATAAGTGAAACAAGCCAATCACAGAAGGACTTGTACTGTGTGTTTTCACTCATACAAGGTACTGAGAGTAGTGAAATTCATACACACAGGCTGGTCACCACGGGCTGGCATGCGGGGAGAATGGGGAGTTATTGTTTAGTGAATACAGAACTTCAGTATTGCAAAGACGAAAATGTTCTGTGGATAGAGGGTGGTAATAGTTGTTCAACAAAGTGAATACACTTAATGCCACTGAACTGTACATTTTAAAATGGTTAAAATGCTTAATTTTGTGTTATAAATATTTTACCACAATTTCAAAAATAAATTTAAACTCATTGTATTGGAGATTTTAGCACATATATGTAAGTGATAAAGTAGCACACAAAACATTAAGATGTGAACAACGCAATTAAAAAATGAGACCTACCTGACACAACGTACATTGTGCCTAACAATGCCTTAATATACATTTTTCTCTGGTGCATACAAATATGAAATTTGGCTCACATATTATATGGTAACATAATCTGGGTCACAAAGTATCAACACACTTAAAAGAATTGAAAACAAATATACAGCACTTTCTCTAACACAATAGTATACAGGTAAAATCAGTAACATATAAATAAAAAAGCACTTTAAAACTTTTCTTTGGAAGCTAAGTGATATCTTTTAAAATAATCCATGGATCATAAAAGGAAATCACAAAGGAAGTTTGAAAACATTTTAAAGTTAATGATAAGGAAGTAACAACTTTTCAGTTCCATAAGCTAAAGGTTTTCTCAGAGGGAATTTTATAGAGTAAAAAAATTTATGATCTAACTATGGTGAGGGACCAGAATATGCCACCCTAACATGTGCTTTATTGGTTCGAGGATTGTTGAACTTAAGGCAATAAGAGGAAATAAATGCAGGAAAGTTCTCTGTACTCTCTCTACTTGCCCAAAATCAGGACATAAAGTAAAGACAAAGATCCTCTCCCTCCCCTCACTACCGGTGTGAACCAAGGGTCACCACTATTACAAATAAATTTTTGGTGCTACAAAGGAAATAGCAATCGAATATGAATTTTCTCAGCAAGACAATTTTACTTTTTGCAGAAAAGGTGCTTCTCAGAAGCTTGATTGTCATGAAAGCACCATGAGCAAAGAAAGGCAGAGGTTTTTATCCCTGATGCATTGAGTCCTTATTGCTGTGTCCTGTCTCCACTGGCTAGAGCTGGTCTGCACAATCTAGACTGATCCTGATTGGCTAAAAACTTAAAACTTTGCTAAATAGGTAAACACGTGATGGAGAACAAAGAAAGGATGAGGGTTGTTTACAGAAAACTATGAGAATAATAGGCCGGGCACAGTGACTCAAGTCTGCAATCCCAGCACTTTGGGAGGCCAAGGTGAGCGAATCATGAGGTCAGGAGATCAAGAACATCCTGGCTAACACGGTTAAACCCCATCTCTACTAAAAATACCAAAAATTAGCCGGGTGTGGTGGCGGGCACCTGTGGTCCCAGCTACTCAGGAGGCTGAGGCAGGAGAATGGCCTGAAACTGGGAGGCAGAGTTTGCAGCGAGCCGAGATTGTGCCACTGCACTCCAGCCTGGGCGACAGAGCAAGACTCCATCTCAAAAAAAAAAAAAAAAAAAAAAGAAAAGAAAAGAAAAGAAAAGAAAAGAAAATAATAACATTTCCAAATAAGGAAGAGGCATAGGCTGTAAGCTGGAAAATGCCTGGGCATGTTTGGACATGTCTGAGCAGGCTATAGGCCAGAACAAATAACTTGGTTAAAGTACAAGGACATAGAATGTACTTATTCCCTTACTATATTTAACTACATCGGGCTTAAAAAAGGGTTACTAGCAAAAAGCAAGGAAACTTTAAAGAAGTTAGTTTTTGGAAGAAACTATTATTTCTAACACTTATTATTTATTCTTTAACAAAAAGAGAAACTTTGAAGAGGAACTTTTTACTTTTCACACCACTAAATAACCTTAGGCCTTTCTGGGTCCAGCCTTTATCTGCCACTTACTTGCCTTGTCCCAAGTTGACACCCCTAGACTTCAAAGTCTTTTTCCTTGTTCTTATCCCTTCTCTAAACACGTCCTGTTCTTTGATAAAGATGCTACATGAGCTGTAATTAAATGCCACCTTTTTGAGCACTACTCGTTCCCTGAGTTTGTCCCAAACTTCTTTTTGTTTTTCTTTTATGAATGTCTTTTGTTACATGGGTCCATTTCAACTAAGAACTCAAGAGGGCTGAGGAAAAACATATTTTTCTTCCCCTTTTGTAACCATTTTTAAAAATTAGGAAAAAATATCATGAAATTGACTCCAGGCCAGGCGGGGTAGCTCAAGCCTGTAATCCCAGCACTTTGGGAGGCCGAGACGGGCGGATCACGAGGTCAAGAGATCCTGACCATCCTGGCTAACACAGTGAAACCCCGTCTCTACTAAAAAATACAAAAAAAAAAAAAAAAACTAGCCGGGCATGGTGGCGGGCGCCTGTAGTCCCAGCTACTCAGGAGGCTGAGGCTGGAGAATGGCGTAAACCGGGAGGCGGAGCTTGCAGTGAGCTGAGATGTGGCCACTGCACTCCAGCCAGGGCGACAGAGCAAGACTCCATCTCAAAACAAAAAAAAAAAAAAAAGAAATTGACTCCAAAAATCACTAATGAATGAAACAACTACAGATTGATAGGCATAAATCTGAGAAAAATGCTAAAGTCTATTAAAGATAATAAATGTGAAAACAGGCAAATATGTTCAAAAGTTTCTTAGAATAAAAGATAATTCCATATTTATATTTATAAATATAAAATATAAATAATAGCAAAAATATAAAAAATAGCTGTCCTAAATAAATAATACAATTAATCAGACATAAAAGAAAATAACTCATTTACTATAAAGCTGACAAAATCAATTTGTAAATCTTTTATGAGGAACACTTAAAGATATCAACAAGCTTGTAGAAAAAAACTTGAAAATCAAAAGAAACACTATCTTTGTTAAATACAAAGCTTCCATGGACCATAGAAAAATATTGTTGCTGAATAATCTATTAATTTAATATGATCTTGAAAAACCTTCTAGTCCTAGACAAGCTGATTTAAATGTCATAGAGAATATTTATAAAAATTCTGAAAAGAATAAAGAGAGTAGCTCTACTAAATATAAATATATATATATATAAAGTATATATACAATCACTATATATGTGTAGGGATTGGAACACTATGCTTTGTATAGTACTACAACAGGAGTAGACAAATCAATCAAAGGAACCATATTTTACATTTAGTAAATGTATTAGACGAACTATGTGTCAGTATTTTTTGAAAATAAGCATCTGACTTTTGTAATACTTTTCATACAGAGTGAATTCTAGAAAGCTCAAGACTCTAATTTATGTAATACATAATTAACTTCATGAGAAAAAAACTCAATAGAAAATATGAACAAAGAGTAAGAACATATATTCACAGAATGAGAACTATGAATGACATTTAAACATTACTCAGATGTGACTCATTATAATGACGTCTCATTATAATTATGAGACACATAAAATAAACTCAGTGGACTGTTCTCTCACCCACCGTATTGGGAAATGCCAAAAAGTCTAGGAACACCCTCTGTTGATCACTGCGTAGGCAGTCAATTTTACATCTTTACTTTGGGAGTACAATTTGGAACACAACCTATGAAGGGTGATTTTATAATAACAGAACTCATTTACTACAGCTAAGAGACAATTTGCAAATTTTATCTGAAAAATGCTTAAATATACCAATAGGCACAGTGATGTCAGGAAAGAAAATTAAGGTCTACTTTTGGGTATCAAAATTTCAAATGTACATATCATTTGCCTGTCACATAATTCCAACTGTAAGCATTCATTTACAAACAAAAATCAAGATCACATGCATAAAGCTTATATTTAGTCATTATGTATCATTGAAAAAGTTGGAAATATAAATATCTGTCAAATCACTGAATTAAACTATGATATATCCAAATGAAATAACATGTAGCCACAGGAAAAAAATGAACTTTACGTAGTCATATAAAGTAATCTCAAAGATATTTATGCAGATGAATAAGCAAAGTATAGAATAGTGTGTGGGGTGATTATATGTACCTATTAGTTCAAATATTTTAAAAAATGTCTGCACAAACACAACACTCTGTACCCACTGGCTCCCTCTTGGGAAGGGGAAAATGGAGGACAAATTATCTTGTGTTATTCTGTAGTAACAAAGAACTCCAAAACCTCACTGCATCAACATGCAAAAACATTGCTCCTTGCACATACAAAGTCCACAGTGGCTCTCAGGGCAGTTTCCTCCATGGAGGCTAATTTAATCTTGTTGTTTTTCTGGCTAACTAGGAGGCCTTCTCCACAATCATGCCAGCAGAAAAAAGGCTGGAAAACTTGACAAGAGTGTTTTGCTCCCTCAGCTTGGAAGGGATCCGCACCACATTTCATTGTCCGGAAATGGTTCCATCTGCTACTCATGTGGAGAAGGCTAGGTCACCTGACCTCCGCATCTGTGAGGGGAAGAACAGACATCGGGCAGCACCAGCAACGTCTACCAGGATCCTTTTGCTAATATTTAGGTTTGACCAAGAGAATTTATTACTCTTTCAAAAGACAAGTATGTAAACATTTAGTGAAGATACGAGAGCGCAGAAATGAACAAAGACTTCGATTGTACTCAGATGCACCTCTACACCCATCTATTCATAGCACTACTCATCATAATAGCAGACAATAGGATTGGGCAATCTATTCTGTCACAACTCAGGGAAGATTCCCTAAGTATTTAGAATTAAAAATAATTACATTGAATACTGACATTTTTATCAACATAATGGTTTCTATCCCCATAAGACTGCCGCAATTCCAAATATTATTTTATAATATGATTAACATCATAAAAGCGATATTTAAACTAATACACACAATTTAAAATAATAATATTTAAAAATAGCCGGGCACGGTGGCTCAAGCCTATAATCCCAGCACTTTGGGAGGCCGAGACGGGCGGATCACGAGGTCAGGAGATCGAGACCATCCTGGCTAACACGGTGAAACCCCGTCTCTACTAAAAACTACAAAAAACTAGCAGGGCGAGGTGGCGGGCCCCTGTAGTCCCAGCTACTCGGGAGGCTGAGGCAGGAGAATGGCATGAACCTGGGAGGCGGAGCTTGCAGTCAGCTGAGATCGGCCACTGGACTCCAACCTGAGCGACAGAGCGAGACTCCGTCTCAAAAAAAAAAAAAAAAAAAAAAAATAGTACCTATGTGTATTCTACTTCAAAGGGTAAACAAGAAATTAGTAACTACCAAAGAAAGATGAATTCAAAGAAGATGAAGAAGTAACGCTGCTCTCTACTGTCCACATTTTGTACATTTTAAACTTTTTACTGCAAACTTACCTTAATTATTATTTTTTTTTTTATTATACTTTAAGTTCTAGGGTACATGTGCATGACGTTTATATCATGTATAACTCTCCAAAGCAATCCCTCCCTCCTCCCCCCTCCCCATGATAGGCCCCAGTGTGTGATGTTCCCCTTCCCGAGTCCAAGTGATCTCATTGTTCAGTTCCCACCTATGAGTGAGAACATGCGGTGTTTGGTTTTCTCTTCTTGTGATAGTTTGCTAAGAATGATGGTTTCCAGCTGCATCCATGTCCCTACAAAGGACGCAAACTCATCCTTTTTGATGGCTGCATAGTATTCCATGGTGTATATGTGCCACATTTTCTTAATCCAGTCTGTCACAGATGGACATTTGGGTTGATTCCAAGTCTTTGCTATTGTGAATAGTGCCGCAATAAACATACGTGTGCATGTGTCTTTGTAGTAGAGTAATTTATAATCCTTTGGGTATATACCCAGTAGTGGGATGGCTGGGTCATATGGTACATCTAGTTCTAGATCCTTGAGGAATCGCCATACTGTTTTCCATAATGGTTGAACTAGTTTACAATCCCACCAACAGTGTAAAAGTGTTCCTATTTCTCCACATCCTCTCCAACACCTGTTATTTCCTGACTTCTTAATGATTGCCATTCTAACTGGTGTGAGATGGTATCTCATTGTGGTTTTGATTTGCATTTCTCTGATGGCGAGTGATGATGAGCATTTTTTCATGTGTCTGTTGGCTGTATGGATGTCTTCTTTTGAGAAATGTCTGTTCATATCCTTTGCCCACTTTTTGATGGGGTTGTTTGTTTTTTTCTTGTATATTTGTTTGAGTTCTTTGTAGATTCTGGATATTAGCCCTTTGTCAGATGAGTAGGTTGCAAAAATTTTTTCCCATTCTGTAGGTTGCCTGTTCACTCTGATGGTAGTTTCTTTAGCTGTGCAAAACCAAAGCCTGGCAGAGACACAACAAAAAAAGAGAATTTTAGACCAATATCCCTGATGAACATCGATGCAAAAATCCTCAATAAAATACTGGCAAACCGGATTCAGCAGCACATCAAAAAGCTTATCCACCATGATCAAGTGGGCTTCATCCCTGGGATGCAAGGCTGGTTCAACATTCGCAAATCAATAAACGTAATCCAGCATATAAACAGAACCAAAGACAAGAACCACATAATTATCTCAATAGATGCAGAAAAGGCTTTTGACAAAATTCAACAGCCCTTTATGCTAAAAACGCTCAATAATTTGGTATTGATGGAACGTACCTCAAAATAATAAGAGCTATTTATGACAAACCCACAGCTAATATCATACTGAATGGGCAAAAACTGGAAAAATTCCCTTTGAAAATTGGCACAAGACAGGGATGCCCTCTCTCACCACTCCTATTCAACATAGTGTTGGAAGTTCTGGCTAGGGCAATCAGGCAAGAGAAAGAAATCAAGGGTATCCAGTTACGAAAAGAAGAAGTCAAATTGTCCCTGTTTGCAGATGACATGATTGTATATTTAGAAAACCCCACTGTCTCAGCCCAAAATCTCCTTAAGCTGATAAGCAACTTCAGCAAAGTCTCAGGATACAAAATTAATGTGCAAAAATCCCAAGCATTCTTATACACCAGTAACAGACAAGCAGAGAGCCAAATCAGGAATGAACTTCCATTCACAATTGCTTCAAAGAGATAAAATACCTAGGAATCCAGCTTACAAGGGATGTAAAGGACCTCTTCAAGGAGAACTACAAACCACTGCTCAGTGAAATCAAAGAGGACACAAACAAATGGAAGAACATACCATGCTCATGGATAGGAAGAATCAATATCGTGAAAATGGCCATACTGCCCAAGGTGATTTATAGATTCAATGCCATCCCCATCAAGCTACCAATGACTTTCTTCACAGAATTGGAGAAAACGGCTTTAAAGTTCATATGGAACCAAAAAAGAGCCCGCATTGCCAAGACAATCCTAAGTCAAAAGGACAAAGCTGGAGGCGTCACGCTACCTGACTTAATTATTTTTAAATAAATCAATTAATTAGTAATGAAAATGTTAACTAGTCCGATTATCAGTTGAAAAAAACCCACAATCAGAAGAAAAAAAGAAAGAAAACATAACCTAGCAAAATATGAAAATTAACACATAGAACATTTTATAATTTTTATTGCATGAAATTACATATGAGGTAAAGGATATTTGGGGAAGAAACATAAATTATATTTATTGCAATACTTATGATAAAAATAGAAAGTTAGAGACATACTTTTTCCTGTCTAGTTAATTATTTTGAATAATTTTAATATTAAGCTTTTACCAACTGTCAAACACATTCACCTGTAAAGTATCAGTGACCATCGCTAAAGCAATTCAAATTCTAGAGACATTTTCAAATATGTTTTCAAGCCATGTAAAATGTGGTTATCATATTCCATACTGGCTTTTCTTTTAAAAGCACTTAAAATATTTTAAATCACTTTTTAAAGCATCAACTAAGAACATTTTCAAACATTTTATATATGATCACATTAAGGGATTTTTGTTAATAAAGATAGATGTATTTCATGCTTAAAAGCTTGCATATAAGTATCTGGATATGAATCTCATTTAATATCTTCACCTAGATTACACATTCTTTTTTATCTACATGTTACTCGGGGAAGAAGAGGGCAATAATTAACTCTGGAATAATTATTTCTTTGTTTTTTGCTCCCATATCCAAAGAAGCAGATTTGCTCAACTGTGATTTTTAAAATAAAATTTTACCAAAGTGTCACAGACTTAAAGTACATAAATTATAAGTGTACATTGTGACATATTTTACAAAGTGAGCCCAGCTCCATAATATCAGTATCCAGATCATGAGACAGACTGAGACTCCCTATCCCCTAAACCCTCCCTGGCGCTCACCCTTCATGTGCGCTATGAGACTCTAGATGCCCTGGGTGCAGCCGCCGCCCTCCACTTGCCTGGTTGCTGTCAGCACTGCCCTCTCTGTGGGTCCACCACATCACTGGCGAGGTTTTGCCAAGGGTAGTATGGACATCGCAATCCCAATGTGGATTTTTAATTCCTTTATTTCATTACTAGTTCCTCAGAAATTTGGCTGAAATCATAATTGTATCTTTCTGCCTCATATTTCACTTCACCTGTGTCTTGGTATTATGACTCTATGCTTCTATTTCATATAGTTAAAATCTCCTTGCATTTTCTTAAGGATGACAGCTTCCTAATATTTTCATCTCATGCCTATAAAATTTAGATATCCTTCTAACCTGAGTCTTTAGAATAAAGTTCCTTTTGGGTTTCTACAGTGTCTTCTTTTTGGCTCCCATCTGGAGGCTGTTGCACCACTCCCTGGAATGAGTATATCCAGACCAGGTGATTTCCAACAGGCACACTGCTGGCTGTGCACACGTTAGTGTTTTTCTCCTCTTGCCAGACAGAGGCCTTCATGCACGTCTGGCATGCACAGCCTTAAATCTGTTCTCCAGATCGAACAGGCTTTCATTTACCAGAACTCTGCGGGGCTGATTCCTCCCATCTTGACTGCCTGTTTCCCTAACACTGTAGACTGATGTCATACATGAAAACCTGCAAGCCCTCCTGTGGGATGCTGCCAGACTTCCTCTTTCTTCTGCTGTCATTTTATTTCTAGCAAATTTACCTCCCAGCGTATAATACTATCACTGTTCTACTTCTCATCTCTCTACTTTCTGGTTTCAGGTATTCAGAGATTTGAAGTTTCTCAGCAGGAGAAATGCACTATATATATGTGTATATATAGTAATACTTATATAGTATAGATTTATATACTATATATGTGTATATATACATGTATGTCTATATAGTATAAAATATAGTATATACAATATATAATAGATATTATATTTACTATATATGTATATAGTATATATGGTGTATTTCTACATATATACATACTGTATATGTGTATATACAGTGTATTTCTATACATTTATACACATATGTACAGATATGTATGTGTATATACACATATATGTCTATATAATGTATAGGCATATGTAATGTATATGCGTATACATGTAGGTGTGTGTGTATATATACACACCTACATTTCATCTAAGAAGAAATCCTCTTAGATGCTTCAATTTCTTTGTCAATCCCAGTAATAACTAGACAAGAAATAATTCATGTCTATGAGTTAGGTTTTATATTTCCTTACTTTATAGGTATTTGTTACCTATGAAAATGATAACTGGGTAACTTGGCCAACTGTGTGAATCTGACTAGACCTGATTTTCCTCCTCATGTTCAGCCACATTTGCCAGATACTGGGAGATGCCACTGCTCTCACTCCGAAGCCTGAATCTCAAGGGGTCCCAGATGTCAGTGCTGCTGGAATTTTGGACAGGTCATTCAACTCACTCCTTTGCTGTCTCTAGAATGGGAATAGTATTTACCACATTTACCTCAAGGCCTGTGGTCAAAATTAAACTTAATAACTCAAAAAAATACTTACGAGACTAGATAGCAATAAGTCAATATCCACTAAAGTTTGTTGTTTATGTTTGCTCTGGTGAAAATTGCCTGACGTCTTCCAACACAAGGTTCTTCACTTTCCCTCAGCCCTTGAATCCCTGAATGCTCTCTTTGCATGAATCAACCCAGAAAAACAAAAGTGTTGGCCAACCTCTTCGGAACTGGCTACACACTGTGGTCACAATGTCTGTGTGCCCCCAATGGCATGCATTGAAACCTGATCCCCAGCATGATGATATTAGACGTGATCAGGCCATCGGGGCTCTGCTCTCATGAATGGGTCTCAGTGTTCTTATAAATGAAACCCTGTATTACTGGCTAGTCCCTTCCACTATGTGAGGATGTAGAGAGACAGCATCATCTGTGAACTGTAGAATGAGCCCCCACAAGAGACTGAATCTGCTAGTGCCTTGATTCTGAACTTTCCAGCATCCAGAATTGTGAATGAGAAAGATTTGCTGTTTATAAGCCATTCCGTTTATGATAAATTTGTTGTAGTAGCCCAAATGGACTAAGAGAGTATGTGACTACATTCTGGCCAATAATATCCATGTGCATGGAAATAGTACATGAGAGTTTTTGGAATTGGCCTTAATTAGAGGAAGGTTACACTTATCTCCGTTCTTCCACCTGCTGGTTGGAATGTGAACTTAATGGCTGGAGCTCCAGTAACCATCTTGGACCATACTTGGAGCTTTTGGATGCAGTGAAGCAGTGAGATTAAAGAGGCCTAAGACTGCTGCACCTGCATTACACTTCAGGTCTGACAGCATATTTGCCATGAAAGAATGCAATCTTCTGTGTTTAAGCAACGTGTTATGTTGGTTTTTGGTCACATGCAGTAGCTAACCTAACAAGATATAATAATACTTTGCTTTAGGCTCTCTGGTCTTTGTACTCATGCCATAATTTTCATCTAAAGGCTGATGACTCAGTATTTTTTTAACCCCAATTCAGGCCCAGTTCGAAGCCTATGTAACCTCAACAAACTTGGCATGTTCATGTACATGAACATATACAACACTGAACTCATGATTTCCTTTTGTGTTCACAAATCTGTGTTGTTCCAGGTCCCCTGTTTTAGTTTATGGCATTCCATCATCTTCAAGAAGCTAGAAATCTTGGAATCCACATGAACACCACCCCTTAATTCTCTATATTCAAGCCTTTATGAAGTCTTGTTGATTTGGTATACAAAATATACTCAACTTCTCCACGATTATTCACAAATTACCATGAATTACAACTATCATGAATTGCCCTTTAGATCTCTGATCCTTCTTGTTCATAATCCTATTCTCCACAGTGTAGTTAGTTGACATTTGTAATAATGAAATGCCTTTCCTTTTTTCTTTTATTTTTTTTTTCTTTTTTTTTTTTTTTTTGAGATGGAGTCTTGCTCTGTCGCCCGGGCTGAAGTGCAGTGGCCAGATCTCAGCTCACTGCAAGCTCCGCCTCCCGGGTTTAGGCCATTCTCCTGCCTCAGCCTCCCAAGTAGCTGGGACCACAGGCGCCCACCACCTCGCCCGAAATGCCTTTCCAAGGTTCACAAGGTAGACAAGTACCACTGTCCTAGGCTAACCCACCCTGCGTTCTCTGGTGTCCCACTCTTGGTCTGGCTCAGCAAGTGTCCTGCTTTGCCTCACCCTCATACACCTGAACCTCCTGGCCTCTTTCTTCCCAGAAAATGTCATGCTTCTTGTAGTTATGGTTGTATTGCAACTGTTCGCTTTCCCTATGGGGAACCTTTCCAGCCTATTACTATGGAAATGTGTTGAAACACAATATAAATCAGCAACGAACATACGGGAATGAGGGGATAGAAGAGTGGGAGCCATCTGCCCAGTAGAAAAGAAGAGAGTCCTGAGGTTCCCGTGCTGAAGAAATGGACCAATTTATTCAGGTAGGAATATAAATGCTGGAGGGTAAATGGGATCCCCGGAGCAAAACTCTTGTGCTATTTGGGGAGGTCACACTGAAATCCATAAACAAGCCATGCCCATATGCACAGGGGTCTCAGGGAGATTTCTCAATCAAGACCCAGCACAAAACAAATCTATGTACCCAGCAGCAAAAGGACCGATAACTGTGACCTGTATAAATACATAAACAAAGACCAGCAACCACATGAGCCAAATTTAGCGAGTGAGAGAGAAAGACCAAATCAACAGATGATAGTGGAGATCAATAGAAAATTCAGAGAGCAGAGAGACACTTCATGGGAGACTCAATATTCTTCACCTCTGGGGCCCACAAGGCACCTGGGGAGTCAGACAGCTGTGAGCCCAGGCTTGGATAGAATTTTGTCAGGAATGAGTAGGATTTTTTTCACAACGATATACTAAAAGTATAGTTTTCTTCTTTAGAGTTTATGAAAAATTAACATTCAAGCAGGTTTTCCTATCATGGTCCATTGAATCTCAAGCCCAGCCTTTCGGTTTCAGTTATTAAGCAAAATACACACCAACACTGTTGATTCTCCTAGCCCTCAGCCATACCATTTCATTTTGATTCCTCTACTAGAAAAAGAGATTGTGGTAAAAAGAGATTGTGTAAAAAGAGATTGTGACAAGACCACTTCCCTACAGGAAGATGCAATTGGTGGACTTATACTAGGAGTTATTGTTATCTGGCCAACCAGGGTGTACTTAGTGGTCATTAGGAAGGCAGTGCTGCTGGTGAGAGTTCACTAATTACTCCCAGGGCCATGGCTAACCACCATGCTCCATTCCACTCGCCTACATCTCTGCATTTGCTTATACTAACTTTAGCTAAAGGCCAATACTTTGCTTCCTATAATAACCAAAGTCTTATTTTAGATGCCCTGCTCCTTGCGGAGGTAGTCAGTACGAGTTACACTTTACATTGTTTTATTTCTGCTGTCACTATGTTCCAGTTTTCCTTAAAACTTGCCTCTGTCTTATGGAATGTAATTTATATCCTCGGCAAATAGGCACCTTAGTCAAGCAACCTGATGTTTTTCCTACCGTATCCCTGAAGCTTCAGCTTTGGTAGACCCCAGTTGGAGGCCCAAGTCACAAACAAATTAAACAAATTAAACAACTAATCTCCTTCAAGAATCCTCTCTGCCTTGTCCTACTGCAATTAAGTAACTTCCATGTGAATTTTGCCACTTGCAAATACACAACAGTAGTTCCAATTTCTGCTTAGCCAGGAATTGTTCAGTTGCAAGTAAGAGAAATCCATTACAAGCTAGCTTATGCAAAATGAGAATGTTGGGCTCATACAACCAAAAAGACCAAAAATGTCTAGTTTTCTGTCCCAGTGGTACTGAGTGCTCCCCAGATGTCATCACAGGCCTGGAAGAGCTGAGATCCTATCACTTGACCTTCTGCTCCTCTGTTATTTTGCCAACTTGTACTCACTGTCCTGGGAACAATGGCCCTGAGCAGATTCAGGAGAGGGGGTCCTTGTAGTTTATGAGGCCAGAAGGGCAAAGGCAGGATCCTCCTGCTTCTAGCTGTCATATTAGCCCTTTCAAAAGGACTCTGCTGTAGCTGGAATCACACAAACAAATTCTCCTTTATCAGTCACACTCCTGTGGGTATTGGAGTATTTGGTCCAGCTCTCTCATTTGCACCCTTTCCCAGAGTGGGCCCCATCTCCACAGTGATCACATCTACCAAGTGAGAAGCATGCCCCCAAATTGTGAGGCAAGGGACATGCATTGTGAGAATTACAGTACAAGTGGGAAATGTATTTCTAGAGTTATAGGGAGATCTACATAAATAAGAACTACAAAAAAATTTTTTTAAGTGTTTCCTCTGGAGACTGGGAAAAAAATGCAAAAGACAGATGAGGGGCTTTGCTTTACAAGTCCATCTAGTGATAGTTGAGATATTACTATGTGCATAGGCTATCTCAAAAACATTTAAAAGTAGAAATAATAAATGGAAGATTTGGGAGATGTATGTATTTGCAGGATCAAATAGGCGTTCATATAGTGCCACTCCAAGTAAGGACATACTTTTCTATTTCCCAATGCTAAATTGGATGAATATTGGAGGAATTTAATACCTATGTAATTTAAGGTAAAATGTAAATTTGAATTTTGATTTTGGCTTTACCAGGAGCAGCACATTAATACAAAGCAAAACTCATTCTAAACCCTGATCAAGAGAATATGATAGTAGAAAATGATGAATCAATCCCAATTAGGATTACAGTTGTAAAAAAAAAATGACTAAATTAAAATACAAAAAAATTAAATTCAATGATATATTAAAAATAATCTGTGGATACTAAGTAGTATTTAGGTCAAAAATGCAAGGTTAATGTTATATTTAGAAATCCTTTTCTATAGTACAACAAAATGACAGACATTGTACTATCTCAGAAGTCATTCAATTCTATTAAATGCTTTCCCTGATTTTTAAAAACATGGAAAAATCTTTCAAAGGCAGAACACAATGATACTTCCCTTTCAAAACAAGGAATATATACTTTCAATTATTATTTTATGGCAAGATGTTGGAGATAATAGTACTTTTAAATGTTAGTACCAATAATGATTGCTTACCTCATTATAATTTTAAATGGTTCTGGAATATATAGTCAATTAATAAGGTATGAAATTAATATAGGACATGACCATTATGAAAAGAAAGAGAAAATAATAGATTCAGATAATGCAATTTTGTCTGCAAAACCCAGAAAATTAACAAAAATGTGATAAAATTTAAATTTTAAAATACACAAACCACAAAAAAAATTTTAAGTTAGAGCTCAGTGTCTAAAATAGGTCATTTGTTAGAAATTAATTTAGAATTTTAGTACTTTTATTATAGTTCTAATTATTTTTGTTTTCTGTTCTGCATCAAAAAATCCATATAAATGCTGTAATTCAAGGCCGTTCACATACTTAATGAAGCTACCTGGGGTACTTGTTAACAGGATTTTTATTTTCTCAATAGCAGCAGCATTTGGCTACATTTTCTGGACTACTTTTTTATAATAGCATAAGTAAAAAAATTATTTGAGCATCTCAAGCTCAAAATTTTACATCTTTTCTAAAAATTTTATGAATATATTTTGAAATGCAAAGTCAAACACCGTATTCCCTCATATTCCTCCTCTCTTTTTCTTGGGTGTAAGATGCTGAAATTTTGCTGTTTAAATATTTCATGCACATTCATGTAATAAACAGCCTAGTTAAAACATGTTCCAGAACTGTACACAGTCTTTTTTGCTAGTCTAATAGAAGCTAATACAGGGATACAGTTAAGCAAAGTTATAATATGCCTTCGTAAATGCAGCATTTTCAAATGATAAAATATATATTTAAAGATCTCCTTTTTACATGACCTGAATTGTGATATTTAGAAATTTCTAGTGTGGCCTGTATGACTTGCTCTTTAAACTGGTAAATTTGAGTTGAGCAGTAATAGATATTTTAAAACTCTGACAGAAAACCTATAAGAAGCAGCATTCTGGAAGCTGCAAGTGTGATAAGAAAAAACAGGCATTAAAACAGACTGCTTCAGAAAGCAGGGATTGCCATGCTGCAAAGGTTGGCTGCAGCCACCACTTGGGCAGAAATGCCAGATTGGCTCCAGTGCACCTGCAAAAATGTCAAGGGACAATTCTAGGGGGATGTTACCATCACATTTAGAACTCAGTGCTGGATTTCATGAAGAGAGAGGGGGAAAGCTATTTCCAACTGGCTGGCTAAGAGAGGGGTGTGCCTGCCCTAGTGCATGTCACTCACTTGAAGGTCATGACTTTGGGTTGATGGTCAAAGAAAAAAAGCAGGTTACCCATAAAGAGAAATTATAAACCAGTATTACCCAGGCTTGCTAAAGAAAACGACAACAGACATGATAAAGGCTTAGCAAACCTATTCAAATAGCTTCTCAATATGCACTTTCTCGTTGTGCACTGCAGGGAGAATCTACTGCCACCACTGTATGCCGAAGCTCTTGGAAAACAAACTTGCAGATTTCAGAAGAAGTAAAAGAAAAACTCTGAGCGGCTAAAGGAATATTTGAATATTCAAGTAAGTATCCACTGGCTTGCTTACTATGTGACTGCTATTGAGCTAGGTACTGAATGTATACCAAAGAATCTCAGGACCCCTCAACATGGCAGAAATACATTGTTATTTGGAAACACAAGTTATTTCTGAAGTAATGAAGTAAAAATGCAAGATGAGCAATGGGAACAATAATTAAATCCAGAGGTGGGAAAATGAATCTGGAGTGTGGGAGGCTCTAGGAGACAGTGCCTAAAAGAGGACTGCTGTGAGGATGTTTTCATGAAAAGTTTATTTGTTCGTGGGTTAACTTTATTGCTTTTAGGAATTTGTTTTAATATATTCTTTTTTGCAGTAAAATTATCAGTTGCCAGTATAAGAAAACACAGAAATGTTTAGTGATAAGATATTATATTTACATATCAAATAATACGTGTTTTGTATATTTTAGTAAACTTTTATTTTAGAACTCTTAAGGCTTACAGAAATATTACAAATATAGTACAGAAATTTCCCATGTACCCTGGATCCACTTCCCCGTATTAACATCTCACTTTGGTATGGTTCATTTGTCACAAGTAGGGAACAGCTATTAACACGTTATTATTAACAAAAGTCTACACTTTATTCAGACTTCTCTTGCTTTTTTCTGATATCCTTTTTCAGTTTCAGAACCCCATCCAGGATCCCACATCACATTCACGTCATGTCTCCTTACGCTTCTATTAGCTGTGACCATTTTTCAGGCTTGCCTTGTTTTGATGGCCTGGACACTTTTGAGGACTAGTCAGGCATCTTGTAGGATGCTCCTCTATTGGAATTTGTCTGGCGTTTTTCTCATGATTAGAATGTGGTTATGGATTCTGGTGAAAAGACAGCTGAGGTTAAATGCCATTTCCATTACATTGCATCAAAGTTATGTACTATCAGCTCTCTGTGTGACTGTGATTTCACCCTTTATCACCCGGCTGCAGCAGAGTTCCTCAGGATTCTCCACTGTAAAGTTACTCTTTGCTTCTGCCTTTCCATTCTGCACTCTCTGCAAAGACATCACTATACACAGGCCACACCTAAGGAGTGGTAATGTGCTCCTCTGCTTGTGAGTAGAGTATCTACACACATTGTTTGGACTTCTGTGCAGGAACTTTATCTATTCTGGCTCATGCCCATTTATTTCTTGATGCAATTTTTTTTTTTTTTTTTTTGAGAAGGAGTCTCACTCTGTTGCCCAGGCTGGAGTGCAGTTGCACAATCTCGGCTCACTGCAAGCTCTGCCTCCCGGGTTCACACCATTCTCCTGCCTCAGCCTCCCTAGTAGCTGAGACTACAGGCACCTGTCACCACGCCTGGCTAATTTTTTGTATTTTTAGTACAGACGGTGTTTCACCGTGTTAGCCAGGATGGTCTCAATCTTCTGACCTCCTGATCCGCCTGCCTCAGCCTCCCAAAGTGCTGAGATTACAGGCATGAGCCACCGTACCCAGCCACAATCTTTTATTTATTTAAGTACATACTCAATTTTAATACATTGTATTAAACTCGTCATGATTTTTTTTTTTTTTTTTTTTTGCTCCGATTGTTTCAGCTTTGGCCATTGGGAGTTCTTTCTACTGGATCCCATGTCTATTTAACACGCCCCCATCATTGTGGGGGTTTGTTTTGTTTTGTATAGATATAGATACATAGAAGAAGGTATAGATACTGCTGTAAAGTTCAATGGATTTTGACAAATTCATGTCTCATATAGCCATCATTAAAATATGATAGAGAATATTTTCTCTTACATAAAAATTTCTGGCTGTGTGCTTCAGTTGTTTATTTAACTACCTCCCTGCTCTAGACTTCTGAAAACCACTGATCTGTTTACCATCTATTTTGCCTTTTCCAGAACTTCATATAAATGGAATAATACAGTAAATTGCCTTTCTCAGAATGATGTATTTTACTTAGCAATATGCTTTTACAGTTCATCCATATCTTTATGTAGCTTGATAACTCATCCCACCTTTGTCGCAGAGGAATAGCTCACTACATTGATGTATCACAACTTGTTTATCCATTCACATCTTAGTTGTTTCCAGTTTTTGGAGATTATGATAAAGCTGCTAGAAACATTCACATATAGGTTTTCGTGGGGATATACATTTTCCAATCAATTAGGTAAGTACCTAGGAACACAATTGCTGAATTGTGTGGTAAGACTGTATGTAGCTTTGTGAAAGGCCATCAAACTTTCTTCCAAAGTGGCTATACCATTTTGCAGTCAGATGAGCAACAAATGAGTTTGTGTTGCTTCCCATCCTTGCTGTTATTTGGTATTTTAGAAATCCCTACCCACCTCATTTGGCCATTCCAATAAATGTGTAGTGGTAAATCAGTGCCGTTTAATTTGGATTTTCTAATGGCATATGATCTCAGGTGTACTTTCATGTCCTTATTTATCTGTACATCTTCTTTGGTGAGGTATCTGTTCAGATCTATTGCTCACATAATAATTGTGTCATTTTGTTTCTTAACTGTTGAGGCTTATGAGATCTGTGCATATGTTGGACACAAGCCCTATACTAGGTAGGTGTTTTGTAAATATTTTCTCCTACATATTTATTCTCATATCACTCTGTATAACAGATATGTTATAATTTAGTGAATGGTTTCCATTAATCAATGTGCAAACTTCTACCACTTGATTACCTGTAAGGCAAGCCCAGTTCAAGGTCAAACTATTGATTAAATATTTTGGCAGAAAGTAGAGGAGGAAAGAAAGAGGAAATCAGCAGATATGTTGCATTTTTTAATGCCTTTGGATTATTACCCACATATCTCACCAGGCCTTCTTACAGGAGCCTGCAGGAGCCAGTAGCAGATAAAGTTGAATAGGACTCAAAGGAACCATTCTCAGCATCTAAATAAACAATTAAATGAGAATGCCCCAACCCCAAAAGGGAGTGGCTTCACCCAGATGCTGCAAGATGGTGGACATGGCTCCCAAGAAAACTTGACTACATGATCCGAGAACAGAAAGACAACACAGGAAGACCTTTGCCTATGTTCAAATTTGGGGCATAGGCCCCAAGGCTCCAAGCCTGCACTACGTGAGGCCTGGACTGATGGAGAAGCAAGACCTCTGTGTGTATACCTTCTGATTCTAATGGTGTGCCTGTATCCCCTGGGTCATTCCAATATTACCTATATATTCATGACCTAAGTTTTCCAATAATCTTTGGGGTTGGTAAGCTTCTTTTAAGATGAGTAGCTGCTAGTGGGATATAAGAAAAGGATAACTGGAAAGGCAGAGTGTGTCTTTTCTGGATTTGATTATTATACTGAGTCAATTTCCCCAATTCTGGGTAACCCAAATGTCGCAGTGACGTCCTGTCACTTACTATCTGGAAAATATTGGATTGATCCATATTTTATGAAATGTTAAAACTCAAAGATATCCTCACATTCCAGGAGGCTTGTCACTGAGCTCCTGCTTCTACTGAATTGAGGGTTGGATCATTTTGGCATTCAGCACATTCATTCTTGCTTCATACAAGCAGAGCTCAGGTGGGGAGTGAAACCTCTTTCCTGATTTCATACAAGGAAAAAATAAACAATAAAAAGCATCACAAGCACATACAAACTAAGCATTCTGGAGATGAGCCATTTTTGTTGAAGGTGGTGGGACTTGGAGTGAATTTATACAACAGCAAGAAAAACAACTTAAGTATCAGACATCCTTTGCCTTTACAGTCCTTTTAACACCCAAGACCCAGGATATTTTACTGTCATGTCAGCTAACGGGTAACCTCCCCAGTCTCTTAATATGGAGCTGGCTTCCCATGCCTGCTCCTCTTTTCTTTGATTTTCTTTCTCCCTCTCTACCCACAACCTCCCATGGGTCCCCACCAACTCTTCTAAATTTTTCGTGTTCTATTACGCAGCAAAAGCTAGCTAGCACCTTTAAGATCATGCTTTCATCTCTAAATCACTCTAATAAGCTCAGCAGAACCAAAACACCTTTTATTCGTTATGTCAGGAACACAAAGAATAGCAGAAACTCAAAGTTACCTCTAACTGGCTACTTCAACAGGATGGGAGGCATTTGTGGGTTTGAATATGTTTTCTTCGCAGCACACTAGTGTTGGCAGTGGCAGCTTGTGTTTAAAGTGAGTTGAGGTGCAGCTCCACTTCCTCTGTGTCTCTGTCCTCTGATGGAAGATCCTAAAGGCAATAAGCAAGAATGCTCTTTAGGAAGCTTGGATGAGGGTGCTGTTCTCTGTTCCTTCCTGAGGGGACACTAGATCTGTTCTTAGCACCCTATTGATTTTCTGTGATCTCCTGGGTGTCCAGAAACCCACACACTTATTTCCAAAGCAAAAATATCCTTTGGCTATGTTCAATCTCAAACTGTTTCTTCTGGTTGCCTTCTCTCATGAATGAAACCATATCCTTTTCTAATAATCCAAGAATGGCTCAAAGATTCAGGTTACTGATGACAATGTTCTGTGATTTCCAAAACACCCATATAATTACACACACACACACATACACACTTACACACATATTTCAGTTATTTCAATGAAAGTGCTAAAGAAAGTGAGGTAAACCTGTGAGCTGAAATTGCTTTTCATTAAAAGCCAAAGGAAGTTTAAGCAACAGTGTACAGTAACAGTACAATTTTCAATCACGTAAGTTGAAGCAACTGTGGACAGTAACAGTACAATTTTTAATCATATAAATGAAGAAGTCTTCATTTTAGTTTTAAAATATTCATGGATGTATAACTTTAAACAGTGCTATGAATTTAAAATATTTATTAGATTTCTAAATTTAAATTAATACTTGGTTCCAGGATCTAAATTCTTGCACAGAGCAAGGTATAACTGTGTAATATATCACATGACAATTCAAAGAAAAAAAATGTTCTAACATCTGCCGTAGTGCTTGCTCTGAAAATTATAATACAAAGAAGCCATTACTAAAGAATATTTATGGATGGGAAAACAACATAAGGCTTTCAGGATGGCCAACTTTTGCCAGAGACTCTATTTACGCATATAAATCTACTGTTAACACCAGCTAGGAGCAGCTGGATCTATGCAGATAAAGTCTGTATCCTTTCCTGTTTCTCTTGCATAACCAGTGAGTTTGAATGTTCCTTGAGAGGAAGCAATTTGTGAGATATTGTCGCTTTTTCCTGTTACTGTGTACTGAAAGGTAGAATATATAGCAAGTAGTTGTAAATATTTCTATACTTACTATCCTATTAGGTTAGAGATGTGAAAAAGCAAAAATAAATTTCAAAATATATTTTAAAAGGCATAATTGAATGTTATAATCCTGTTAAAATCTTATGTTTGACAGAAGGTTCACAATTTTCCAAATATAAATATCAGGAACAACGTAACTATTAACCTAACAAGTAAACTATTACATCAAAAGAAAATTAGGCTGGACGCGGTGGCTCACGCCTGTAACCCCAGCATTTTGGGAGGCCAAGGAAGGCAGATCACTTGAGATCAGGAGCTTGAGACTAGCCTGGACAATACAGTGAAACGCCATCTCTACTGAAACTACAAAAATTAGCTAGGCGTAGTGTCGTACGCCTGTAATCCCAGCTACTCAGGAGGCTAAGGTGGGAGAATCTCGTGAACCCAGGAGATGGGGGTTGCAGTGAGCCAAGATCGCGCCACTGCACTCCAGCCTGGGCAGCAGAGTAAGACTCGGTCTGAAAATTTAAAAAAAAATTAAAAAGTAAAATTAGCACAATTACAGCACATTACAAGCGAAATTCATTGGGGAGATAAAACCGATTATGCCAGAACAAAAATTAAAATTTCTACAGAGGTAAGGAAGAAAATAAAATCATTGAAGGAAGCTGAAAAGAGTTCCCAGTTAGTGGTCTTTATAATGGCCACTTTGCTGACCACCTGTAGTAATTATGAAATACTACTGGACATGCAGCCATGTCAGTGGGAGCATCGTATAATTGTTTAGGCACGTGCTAGAGCCTGAGTACTCACTGCAAATCGTGGCTCTGACACTTACTAGCTTTCAACATTGAGCAAGCTGTACATCCTCTTGTATCTTTATTTATGTATAGGAGATAATAGTGCTCCTCACTGGAGGCTGGGGCACAGATGGGATAATGTAATGTATATAAAATAATTGTCATAATACCTGGCTCTTGGTAGCATATGCTTAAAACTGTTTTTATTTTTGTGGAAATGCGGTGTTTTGTACTTGCAATTGACATAAAATGTCTCAAGCAATTTAACAAAGGACTTTTTATTAAAAATCTAGTCATCATTTTTTCTTGTTTGGTAGTTCTCATTACCTATGAATGGCTCTTTCACTCTTTCTCAGATGTTTACTGAGGGCACTTGCTAGGTTGTGTGAACACCACCGAACTGGAACACTGAATTTGTCTCAAAACAAGACACATTACGATATTGAGGATAAAAAGGAAAAACAGGGCTGGGAGTGGTGACTCACACCTGTAATCCCAGCACTTTGGGAGGCCAACTCGGGAGGATGACAAGGTCAACGGTTCAAGACCAGCCTGATCAACATGGTGAAATCCCATCTGTACTAAAAATACAAAAATTAGCCAGGTGTGGTGGCATGCGCCTGTAATCCCAGCTACTCAGGAGACTAAGGCAGGAGAATAACTTGAACCCGGGAGGCGGAGGTTGCAGTGAGCTGAGATCGCGCCACTGTACTCCAGCCTGGGCAACAGAGCGAGACTTTGTCTCAAAAACATAAAAATGGAAAAGCAGATCCAATACAAGAGTTCATCCAATTGATCGTGACCTAAAGAAGGTAGTTTACTCTAGCAGTCTCAATCTCATTAATAAAACCATTCACATACAGAAATAGCAGTTGATTCCATGACTCAGACACTACAAATACAATATTCCAGCTACTTTGCCTTTCAAGGATTCTTATTTTAGTTTGAACCACAGTAGCACAGTATAATTTGGTTTTATCTCCTTTATATATAAATGATATTTGTTATAAATATAATATATATAATATAGATATATGTTCTTGGAGCATTTCGCTAAACCAAAATTACCATCTTAATAGTCTTGTAAGCTTCCTAATGCCCCTTCTCCACAGGAAACAGCTATTGGTTGGACATTCCTAAGGGAAAACTGCAGGAGAGTGGGACTTTCTGCTAATATGGAAATACTGTATAGAGCTCTCGGGCTGCTGCTGAAGAAGAAAGATTTGCTAAATTTCAATGGATATTCTCACTATCTTACGAAGTTAATTGTAGGAGGATAATGACATTTTACACTGCAGAGGTTTCAACAGGAAATAGATTCCATGTGCTTGACAGTAGGCATCAGGAGATGGTCAGGACAGAAAGGGGGTGAGTAGCAGCAGCGCTGGGTCACAGGGTGAATGGAGAAAACATGATTCCTTCTTAGTGCATTTTAAATGAAGATACATTAGAAGTACTGGTAAAGTGGCCAGGCATGGTGGCTCACACCTGTAATCCCAACACCTTGGGAGGCCAAGGCAGACGGATCATGAGGTTAGGAGTTCGAGACCAGCCTGGCCAACATGGTGAAATCCTGTCTCTACTAAAAATACAAAAAAAAAAAAAAAATTAGCCAGGCATGGTGGCGGACGCCTGTAATCCCAGCTACTCGGGAGGCTGAGGTGGGAGAATGGCTTGATCCTGGGAGGTGGAGGTTGCAGTGAGCTGAGATCATGCCACTGCACTCCAGCCTGGGCGACAGAGCGAGACTCTATCTCAAAAAAAAAAAAAAGAAGTATTGGTAAAGTGATATCCAAAAAGACTATCTGCTTTATGCTTATTAACATATGTACATTTGGGACGATTTCAAAAACAAATTTAAATTCCTTTAGGTGTCAAACGCAGAAAAAGCTAAAATATAAATATTCTCATTCTGCTGGTTATGTCTTCGTATCATAAAGACAAATGATTATTATTTTTAACAAAAATAGAACTACTTAGAGAAATAAGAAGTGAGCTGATAGTGATTAATGATAATTTATTTCAATTTTTAGGATTTTAAAAAATAATTTTATTAGAGACAGGGTCTTACTACATTGCCCAGGCTGGACTGGAACTTCTGGGCCTAAGTGATCCTTTTGCCTCAGCCTTCTAGGTAGCTGGGACCACAGGTGCATACCACCATGCCCAGATATTAGTTTATTTTATGGATGAAGAAAATAATATAGAGGAAAAAAAAGAAAAAGTAAACAGAGGGTATCATAACTTGAATTTCTTTCAAATATTCATTTCATAACAAACCACTGACACGGTCATGAAATTTGCATATTTGGTATTTTAATTTTGTTGACATTTATTGCTCAATTAATTTATACTTTTGCTTGTTTCTATAATAGGCACTGTGTCTTATATGCAATTGAGTTATTATGTAAAAACAAATTTTTGGGTAACTATATTTGCTTTAATGTCATTGCCATTGTAGGCCCTCTATTAGATTATATCTTATGCCTTTTGATATTTTTGAAATTCTATTTTTATTTTTCCTTAAAAATATAAAGATCAGATAAATCTTGCCTAATTGAGGCATATTTAATTCATAAGTATTTAATAATAGTTATAGCAAGATAGTTAATATTTAATGCATCCCTGGTAACTATAAATGAGGCCTGACATGATACGTGCTATAGAAATTTGTACACTTCAGAATAAACTCAGACTATGTACAGTACTTGAAAACACTAAAGAATTCAAGACATCAGTAAAAGTGCTTACTTTATCATGACAAATAGGTATGTCACATCATGTCATAACCTTAAAGGGTTGATGGCTATAAGGAAATATATCATTTATATCCTCTTTCTATTAGATTTGACATTTGGGAAGTGGCAAATATATCTCTCATGTGAAAACTATGATGGCAAAGATTTTCCATCATAAAACAAGTGTGAGGTTGACATTGTTATTTCTTTTGAGAAGACTAAAGCCATCTATTCATCTGGATCCAGCAAATGTTAAGATACAAACATGAAAAGCACAAAAGCCACTGACCAATTACTGGGCAGTGATTTCCCTCTCCATTACACAGAATGGATTTGAAATGAACGTCATTGTAGCTCAGCAAGAATAACTATAAAAGAAATAATAATTAATAAAAAGGTAACAATTATTTTTTTACAAAGACAATTCTAGGGGGAAAAAAACCAACTTTGAAAGAATTTTGAAGTGGCCACCACACCCCTTCAAAGAAGCATCCGAGGAAGTGCAGGACGGGAGGGATGGCTGCTGGCCAGGCACGTTCAACCTTGACCTCTGCCTTAATGGGGCCGTCTTCATTTGTCTGATGATTTCTAAATCTGGCTTGTCTCTGTGTATTGGTAGCTGCCTCTGGCACCCACCAGACACATCCTATATATGATTGAGAATTTCATTCAGAGCTTTTCTATAGGACTCTCCATTGAATAGGTCACCAAATTGAAAAGACAAGCAAGTAGAAGAAAAGCCAGGAAACCACAAAGTAAAGCAACAGAAGTGATCCAGAAACAGATCAAATTATGACTTAATAGATTTGATTAAGAAACTCTTTCATGTTCCAGCAAAATTGATCAAACGTGCTACTTCTGTTGACTTGAATACGCCACATTGGGACAGAGTTTTGTCTAATTTTTATATTTAACAATTGAATTTCTTTAAAAAGCTAAATGTTACAAAGAGTATACTAAGTGAAGCTATTCATTCCATACATTTACCTTGTGGTTAATTTATATGTGGATGAAGATATCAATACAAAGTAAAATTTACCTGAAATCTCACCACCAGACAAAAATGTTAGTAATTTTGTTATGATTACCCACACATACACACAAAGAGTAGGACTGGAACTCACAGTCAGAACCTCGATGTGCAGAAATATACATAATTTTGTAATTATGTTCAACTTTCTTATGAGCTCCTATGACTTCTCAACAGTGAAACTAGCTAATTTTCTTTAAGCTAACTTGGTCATTTCCAAATTAAATATTGGTCTTGTGCAGGTTAATTTGCCTGTTGACTAAACAGTCAATTTTTCCTGATTTTCTTCTTTCTCTTTTTCTCCTTTCGGCCTTGTTTCCTGGTGCATTCTAGGGAGGCTCACTGTAAGAGAGCAAAGGGTGCGGAGCTCACACAGCCTCTGTGCGGGACCGCACACGTGTTCTCAGAGGTGCTGGTACCATGGCTGCAGGGTCTGTCATTCCCTTTGCTGTTGTGGCTATAAGAACCAGAGTTGAGGGCTGATCAGCCGGAAGGTGGCCAGAGCATCACGGGCTTGTTCTTTTGCAGAAGCAGGACAAATATAGCTGGCCACAGTTGTGGCTCTCTGCTTAACCTGCTGAGCAGGTTTGGATCTCATCTGTATTCACTGGCCCAGAGTCGCATCACCAACGACTGCTCAGTTTAAGACCTTGTGATCACCAAGGCCTCATCAACCTTCAGTGTCTTAAGAATACACTTCCTCTTTGTCCTCCCATCCCTTCCTATGTTCCACACGCTGACGTTCCACTTAACCTACATACACATCTCATGGATTATTATATAATTTTCCATTTACTGCCTACATTTAACACGTCTTACGATTTTCTTCCATATTATTTATTTTTGCTTGACTTTCTTTGAAGGCAGAGGTGAATTTTGTCAACTAGTTCAGCAAACATACATGATGATTAGTTTCTCAACTAAATGTGTCTCTGATACTAGCCCACTGATATAGTTCTGAAGATTGTAAGGTTTAAAACATGTTCTCACTATTTTTAATCAGTTTTTGGAAAAATATCTGTAATCCTCTTCAAAGTTACAATTTATGTTAAATGGTGACACAATGTCAAAATATATCAAAATTGAAAATGTTGACAGCTTTACTGACTCACCTCTGAGGCCACAAGAAAAGTGTTTTCTTTATGAAGGCTGAGACAACTCATGAGCTCAAGAAATAAAAGCTACTAAATGGAGTGCACTGTCAATTCAAATGCTTTTCTTATTGAAATGCCTGAATATTTCAGCTCAAATGTTTTTACAGATATATTTGATTATTCCCTTCCAGAAAACCTATTTTTCACATATTCTCTTATTTCACAATAAAATTTACCAGAAATGTTATCTATTTGTTTTCTGTTTGCTGATTCAGCAAATGTTTAGATTTTGTAAAATTACAGACCTCTCAAATTAATTATATTTAGCCACAAAACACAAATGTTTATGAGCACGCTATCAGAAGATTTCCCCTACAGATTCCAAAGTGTTCTTTAAAAAAAAAGTAATACTTTTCTATCACTTGTGCTATACGATTTAATTTGTTCAGTTCCTTCAGTGCCTTTTTTTTTTTTTTTTTTTTTTTGAGACAGGGTTTTGCTCTGTCACCCAGACTGGGGTGCAGAGCTGTGATCATGGGTTCACTGTAGCCTCAACCTCCTAGGCTCAGGTGATCCTCCCACTTCAGCCTCACGAGTATCTAGGACTACAGTCACATATTACCATGCCTGACTAATTTTTTTTTTTTTTCTTTGGTAGGGAACTCCTGGACTCAAGTGATCCACTGTCCTCAGCCTCCCAAAGTGCTGAGATTACAGGTGTGGACCACAGCACGTGGCCTTCTGCTACTTTTTTGTTTCAGGTAAATTTTAGTGTTTCCTCTTTCTAGAATTTGTTTTCAATAATTATACCTTTCTAAGGCTGAAAGTATGTGGGCTTTTAGTTATTTAATAATGTTACTACAATTTTCCCACAGAATTTAAATAGTATGAAACCAAATTTTGGAAGACTCTCATTAAATACTATCCAATGCCATTGTAGACATCTATACATGAATAATAGGTCATATCTATCTATCTATCTATCTATCTATCTATTCACCTATATGACTTAATGTAATTTTCATTATGCATTTGGTAGTTGTATAGTTGAGCTATAATAAATGTATGTGTGTAACATATTTATATCAACTGTGGGTTTGATTTGTATTGGTAGAATTGTGTAGTTGGTTTGGACACAGAATGAATTATATCTTTATAACAACCAATTCAAGTGCATTTCTGCTCCAGAGATTTTTTAATATAATAAGAAAAACATTTATTTTAGGATGATTTGGATAACCAAGAAATATTTGTTTTTAAAAAAAAAAATATATATATATATTGAACTTTTATCTGAATTTATAATTGCAATACCATTCACAATAATATTAATTATTTCACTTTAGACAGAATAAACACCAAAAATCTTTCTTGAATCACCTGAGAAAAAAATGGAAACATTATTAGTTAGTGGACTCTCTATTTGAAGAACTGATGACCCTAGTATAAAAGTTATCACTTAACTCTGATTTTTTTATAGTAGTGGAGCCTAGACAATAACAGCAACATTAATGTAGAAGAATACTGCACAGGCCCCAGCAAACATGTCTCTTATAAGAAGAACATGCTGGGCCCTTTCTCATACACCTAAGGGTGTTTAGGCATATGCAGAGGGAATGGCTGGCACCTAACTGCACACGGCTACCTCCCCCAGCCACTTGGTAAACAGCTTATAACAATTTACTTGAATTCAACAACAACAACAAAACACAGTATTTTATTTTTTTTTAAATTTACAACAAATGCTAATCTGAATAGAACCTGCAATATCAAAGGAAAACCATGATATAGAGTCACTCTAGTTTTAATGAACATGAGCAGATATTGTATCTGGGACCCCACATAAAGATGCCATTTTGATAAGAACTGAAATACAAGTAATGATAATAATAGTAGTAGTAATAATCCCGCAAAGAGAGGGATCAGGGAAACCTGCCCATCTCAGCCTTGGCCCTGGATGGAGGAGGGGACGCAATCTCGACTGGGAAGCCACACCACAATCTTATGCAAGATTGGAGCTGGAATTCACAACACTTGCATGATCTCAACAAGCAAACAAACAAAATATAAGCAAAACAAATAAACAATTTAATGTGAAAACAGTTCCTAATTATTATTTTCCAAATGTAGCTGACAAAAAGAAATTTTCTTAGTCCATTTCTTTTGTTTGTTTGTTTGTTTGTTGTTTTTTGAGACGGAGTCTGACTCCGTTGCCAAGGCTGGAGTGCCATCTCGCCTCCCTGCGGGCTCCGCCTCCCTGCGGGCTCCGCCTCTCCCCTGGTTCACGCCATTCTCCTGCCTCAGCCTCCGGAGTAGCTGGCACTAGAGGTGCCTGCGAACACGCCCTGCTAATTTTTTTGTGTTTTTTAGTAGAGAACGGGTTTCACTGTCTTGGCCAGGATGGTCTCTATCTCCTGACCCCATGATCTGCCTGCATTGACCTCCCAAAGGGCTGGGATTACAGGCGTGAGCCACTGCGCCCGGCCCTTAACCCACTTCTTAAACATTTCCTACATACCAATGATACAGTTTATGAGTTCACAATTAAAATCACAGAAATTATAAATCAAGTATTGAGAGTCATCATAAACAGCAAAATCCAGCTTTTCTAGTGCCCACTGATTTTGGAATTATAAAATATAGAATAAAATATATATTATATGTATTTGTATATTCACATATAAATATATTTTTTTGTAAATAAAAAAGAAAATGAAAACCTTAAGTAAGAGATAATAAAAGATGCCCAGGAATAATAAAAAAAAAAATCACCAAATAAAATGTATAGAAATGGAAAATGTGACAATTGACATTGTATTCTCAGTGGACGTGTTAAACAGCAGAATATACACACATAAGAAAAATCAATGGGCAGGAATACACATCCACTGAGGAAAAATATCCCGGATGTAATAAAGAGAGACAGGAGATGAAACAGAAGGCAGAATACAAAAATATAACATCTGACTTATCAGGTCTCCTGCAAAAAGGGACACAGGCATTGAAGGTAGGGGATAAAGAGATAATGACTAAACTTTTTCTAGAAGTAAATATGGAAAGAATCACCTTTGCAGATATTAAATATGTTAAGATTTATATATTTGAAACTTGGAGTAGTTGCAGCAATACGTAGACAGACCCTTGAAACAGTATTCAAAAATAGCCTCATTCTTGTATGAAAACATGAACTATAACAGAGAAGGCTTTGCAAATCAGTGGGAACAGGATGGACCACTTCGGTAATGATGGGACAATTACTTCTCCATTCAATCAGAAACAGGTCACAAGCATTAGACTGTCACAATTACTTAACTTCATAGGAAAAGAGAAAGTGAATGTAGACCAATCGCTAACAAAATACCTAAAAATATATTCAGAGAAATAAAAGCCAGAAAGGTAATTATACCATTATGTGTTTTACTCCTAGTCTGAGAAGTGAGATAGGAAAACATGTAAAGGGTTGTGTAAAGCATACCTAGAAATGGGCAAGGTGCAAATGTTCCCTTAAGGTAAGACTTCAAGGTTGACAGGGCATTAGCCTAGAAGAGACGGCAGAGCAGGGTGCAGAGTCTTCCTGGGAGAGGGACGGACATGTGCAAAGCTGTCACTGGGGAGGAGTGAAACACATACATGAACCAGGAAGTGTTTATTTTTTAAATGTTTTGTCAATTTGAAAAACTATAAGAACTGAATGATTTTATTTGCACTTCACTGATTCCTAATACTTTTCATATTCCTCTGAGTCATTTACATTTTTTTTTTGTTCTGAAATATCTCCTCCTGATTCTACTCTTTTTCCAATACTTCAAGCAGAAGACAAACCTTTAATATGACAGTCAGATATAAGAAGGGATGCCCTTTTATGAGAGTTTGGGGTTGACCACTAAAGAGGTCAGGACACTCTGCTGGCATTACTCACTTCTCTAAGCGTGAAGGACTAGGAAGGGAAGGTCATTTCCAGAAACTCTAACAAACAAAGGTTTAACAAACAGATGTTTCTCTGGGTTTGAGTTTATGACACAGAAGGTGGTCACCAAATTAGAAAATTCACCTTGAAATGCCAGCTAGGTATATGAGATTTGAATGGGGTATTGAGAACTAGAAAAAGTTAAAACATGTTTTGAACTTTGATTATTAGTTTCACCAATGTTTTGTCATTGTTGTCTTCCTATTAGTCTAGACTTGCTTGATTTCAAAACATGGTAACATGTTCTAAAAGAACATTGTGTTGGGCAGTTGTATTAGTTGGCTAAGGCTGCACTTAAAAAAATACTGTAAGTTGGATGGCTTAAACAATAGAAATGTATTTCTCATGATTCTAGAGGCTGAAAGTCTGAGCTCAAAATATTGGCAGAGTGGGTGTTCTCTGGACAGCCAAAATCAACAGAAGCAGTTAAAATAGAAATTGGAGTCTAAGCCCCAGATTTCATGTGGGGGGTTAACCCCAAGTATGCTAGTATTTGTATAGTTCTTCATGTGTTTTTAGATAAGTTTTATTCTTTTATAGATTTATCTTTTTATATACTGTCATTTTTTTGTGTGTTGGTCTATGTTCTATTCAGTAGGTACATTTTGAGTAGTTCAATACTAAACTTCTCCACTTCCAAAAACTCATCTGCTGTAGCATTAAAGAAAACACAAGTGTTTATCATGTACTTTTAGAAAAAAATCTTGCCAGGCACCATGGCTCATGCCTATAATTCTAGCACTTTAGGAGGACGAGGTGAGTGGATTGCTTGCCCACCCTAGGCAAGATGGCAAAACCCCATCTCTACCAAAAATGCAGAAAAATAACTAGGCCTGGTGGTGTCTGCCTATGATTCCAGTCCCAGTTATGTGAGAGGCTGAGGTGGGAGGATCAATTGAGCCCAAGAATTCGAGGCTGCAGTGAGCCATGATAGCACTACTACATTCCAGTCTGAGTGACAGAGCAAGACTCTGTCTCAGGGAAAAAAAAAAAGAAAGAAAGAAGAAAGAAAAAAAGAAAGAAAGAAAGAAAGAAAGAAAGAAAGAAGAAAGAAAAAGAAAAAGAAAGAAGAAAGAAGAAAGAAGAAAGAAAGAAAGAAGAAAGAAAGAAAGAGAAAGAGAAAGAAGAAGGAAGGAAGGAGGAAGAAAGAAAGAAGAAAGAAAGAAGAAAGAAAGAAAGAAAGAAGGAAGAAAGAAAGATAAAGAAAGAAAGAGAAGAAAGAAGGAAGGAAGGAAGGAAGGAAGGAAGGAAGGAAGGAAGGAAGGAAAGAAAGAAAGAAAGAGAAAGGAGGGAGGGAGGGAGGAGAGAGAGAAAGAGAAAAAGAAGAAAGAAAGAGAGAGAGAGAGAGAAAAAGAAAGAAAGAAAGAGAAAGAAAGAAAGAAGGAAAGAAAGAAGAAGGAAAGAAAGAAAGAAAGAAAGAAAGAAAGAAAGAAAGAAAGAAAGAAAGAAAAAGAAAGAAAGAAAAAAGAAAGACTTATTATATTATGAAGTTAGTGGGTGCAGTTATTATGATTATATACCTCAGAAGTTCCTGTAGATTATACATCCCTTTCTGATTCAATAGATAATATAAATGTTTTCCATGAGTTTACTCAACAAATACATGTTCAGATTCTAAACTCCATGCTAAATTTGCTTTTGAATAATTCAGCCCCTTAAATTTTTTTATATTGACAAATGTAGAGCTGCAGAACCAATTCTTAATTATTCCATTCACACTACCTTTTCTTCATTAGTTGGGGAAAAAAAGTGAAAATAACACAAATACTTCAAAAATATTTCCTTCTGCTAAGTATTATATTAGTAGATGGAAACAGGGCATACACAGCTAATGGGTAAATCTGTAAAAACTCTTTTTGCTAAAGAAACTACAAAGTCAGAACAAGCAGAGAGATTAGTAACATTATCACAGGAAAGCGAAAAGCTTCCTGGCTCAAAATCTTTCACCAGCAGGAGCACAATATGGATGACAATAGCGTAACTGTCCTCTCCAGGCCCAGTCCTTTCTGTGTAGGGTTGGAGCTCACCATCATGGCCCATTGTCCAGATACATGCTAGAACCCCTCACCTGCCCAGGAACATGCATCCATTATGGACTTAGCCAGTGCAAAGTTCAGTGGTGCGGCAGCGTCCACAGGATGCTCAAGGCTGAGCATACCTGCTCCACAGCACTCTGACCCCAGGGTGCACACCAGAACAGAGGCTATAACATGGACATTGTTGACATCCCTGGAAGAGACCTTAGACCATCTACAGTTGTTCATCTTTTACTTCCCAGCACAACTCTTGAAGAAAATGTCATGCCATTGGATGTATGTGCCCTAAGGTGTTCGTGTTAAAAATTCGCATTACTTGGTATTTACAGTTTATAATACATTGCCTCTGAAACTGGCTGCACATAAACAAGTTTTACTTCATTACTTTGTTAATTGACTAGAAGACTCATCAATTAAGACATTAAGCCATTCCTTGTTCATAACTTTAGACTGTACCTGGGAAGCACTTGGAAATGCTGAGGTCTCCCAGGCGAATCATTGCCACTTACAAATCATGTGTTTTGTCACATTTCAAGATTCTATTTACAGAATCAGCAGTGCGCCCTGAAAGAGTATTAAAAAAAATCATAGTTTACAACATTAATCCAAGTTAATTTATCTAGCCTGTTTTTGGCAATAACCTGATTACTGATTACTGGCTATAGAGATTTCCAGTACCAATCCCCAGACATACTATTTTCTCTCTGGTATTTTCTTTTGTCTACATAAATACATCAATTTCATGGGAGCACACCATTTTTTAAAGCATTTAATCAATTACCCAATCTTCGCTATATCAAAGTACTCCTTATAAAATAAGTATACCAACACTAATAACTCCTGACACAAAACTTATGATGTTGCATTTGAAGAAAAATGTGGTAAACTAGTTGATTAAGGAAGGTGGTGTTTTACAAAATATTTTTAAAGACCTTATAGATTATATCTAATACCTATGTTTCCCATAATTTACACCTACCACCCTTTGATTGTATGTTAAGTATGGAAAGCCTGAGTAGTTGTTATTTGTTCTAATACACCATTCAAATGCCTAAAAACTGGAAATAATAGTTTGAGCCTCTTGTATAATCATGCTTTTTTTCTAAATTGTAACAGAATTTATGCTCATGCTCAATGTGAACTTACTGCCATTTGTAAATAAGAAATTAATTTAGCAAATATCTTCTTAATAGTATCTAGTGTATTCCCTGTTGCATGTAGACATATGTGCAGTTGTCTTCTCTGTTAGTGGATCAGAAACGAACCCATCCCTCAGTGGATTGAAAGCAAACCATGAGTTAGCAGAATGTAGTTCATAGTATAGACAGCAGGAGGGCAACAGGATGACCAGCGCAATGCTTGGAAGTATCAACCACGAAGCAGTCAGCAAGGTTGACACAGAGAGAAGAGATATATTCAGGTAGTTGATGAAATACACCTTGCCTCCCAAAACAGTAAAAAAGTAACAAAGCATATATGTCAAAGAAATTGTTCTTGCAAATATCTAAGGTGACTAAGTAAGAGGTAGCAACTCTTCTAAGATGTAGCCTTCATCTTCTCCCCCAGAACCAATGACTATATGGCAAAGATGCAGTCCTGATCCCCTTCTTAGCACACTGAGTAAAATAATAGTTTTTAAAGTTTAATGGAAAACATAGTAGGTGCCATGCATTGAAAGTGAAGATTACATAGTTTTTTAAAAATGTACTCTCTAGAGGAACATTTTATTCTTTGGCATAATTTGTCAGGCCGTGAAGATTGAAAAGGTGGTGACTCTACCATCTTAGATTCCAGGGTTTCTGTAGCATCCACTGCCTAATAATACTTGTGGCTGCAGGGTAATCAGTGAGTGCTTTAAGGTTTGATGATCACACCTTAAAGAACTTTGGTTTGTTCAGATTACAACGCATCATCTAACAGGATGAACAATCCCTGACACTCATCGCAGAAACAACTATATTTCTTTCCCTTTGACATAATTTCCAGATTACTTTCTGTTTTAAAAATTTTTGGCAGTATGTGTTGACAGAAACTTATTTGATCTTGATTCCAACAAAACAACTTTTCTACGTAGAGGGACCCTATCCCTGTCAAAACCCATTTTTTTAACTTCTCTTTTAAAACAGAACATTGTACTAACTTTCAAAGACAATATCCATGGGATAAATGTATTGCTTCATATGATTTTGCATAATGTGTTTTTCATTTATAAATATTATTCTATCAAACTGTTAACAAATGATTCCCTTACACACATTTAGAAAATAACCTAATAAAGTTATATTTAGTGAGTTTTATGTTTTTAAAAGGAGGATTACATTGTTAGTACCATATACCTCCTTAACTTTCTGGAAACAGGGATTATGAACACTGCATATTTGAATCCCAAAATTGTTTAGAACAAAGTTTTGCATAAGTGAAAATATCAACCCTTGTCAATAATAAAACTATATTTGTTCATTCCATAAGTATTTTCTGAACATCTGATATAAGGCAGGCACTCTGTTCTGGTGAAATAGCAGTGGGCAAAGTAGAAAAGTTCCTTTATCCTGTGGATTTTGCAATATCATGGGAAATAGGTTATACAGTAAGTAGTATTTACCGTGTGCATAGTTTGTGCCAAGCCCAGTTTTCAACATTCTATAAGTTACTAACATTTAATTCCCACAACAGGAATATGACATGAGTACTACTTTATCACCAACTTTCGGTCAAGGGAATAGAGAGTAGGTCCATAACTTGCCCAAACTAGTGTGTTATGGAGCGTAGCTTTGTAGCTAGGCAGATTGATTTCTGAGGTTGACTCCTGACCAACTGCTGTATCGTGTCTCTTCTTTAGAAAAACATTGCTTAATGATATCCAGGCCTGCCTGCCTATCTGAAGAATTTCCCTTGGTGTGTAGTAAAGAAGGCTTTACGCGCTGAATTGTGATAAGTACAGGAATAGACAGTGTTGGATTCTGCCTGCTGCTTATTTTAATGGCACTTAAACGGTGACAGGCATAGGCAGAGGGAAGTATTGAAATTGAAAGTACAGCACGGGCGCAGTGGCTCACACCTGTAATCCCAGCACTGTGGGAAGCCGAGCTGGGTGGATCACAAGGTCAGGAGATCGAGACCATCCTGGCTAACACAGTGAAACTCCGTCTCTACTAACAATACAAAACAATTAGCCGGGCATGATGGGGAGACTGAGGCAAGAGGCAGGCAAATGGTGTGAACCCAGGAGGCGGAGTTTGCAGTGAGCAGAGATCACGCCACTGCAATCTAGCCTGGGCAACAGAGCGAGACTCCATCTCAAAAAAAAATACTAAAAATAAAATAAAATAAATTGAAAGTACACTTGCTGAACAAACAGAGTGTGAGTGGTTGATAGATGAATTGGAATGCTGAGGGGAAATCTCGTGGCAGGAAGTTAGCAAGGTCTGTGAGGATGTTCCTGAGCGTTGTATGACCATGGGTACCAATCAAGCACCTTGTGCTCAGACTGCCCAGAGAAGAAGACCCTTATTGGTATGGTATTGACATTTACTGGGGAATATAATAATTTTCTTTGAAGAAAGCATCAGTGATTAGACAAGGTGAAGGTCTTCAAGCAGGGACACTGGACTTTACATTTTTTTTCCTAACTCACTCTTGATGGGCACGGATTGCTATTCAATTATAAAGTTTTTAAACCTTGTTCTTAACTCAATTTTCTTTTATGCAGTGCAATACTGTGCATTTTCACAATTCAGGAAGGCATCTGAGGATTGAAGAAATATAAGTTCTTTTTTCTATCTTTGTGCCCTGGAGCAATATATATACCTTCAAATTCCGTAGTAAATACCAGGCATCCAAAACCATTTGGGGCACCACAAAATTACTATTGCATCAGTATGGTCCTTTATGATACTTTGGGAACAATACTAAGGCAGGAGTAATAAAAATCCCAGCAAGGAATTACTGTTGTGTAGACACACTTTTACAGCAGAGTCTTTAACAATGAGGATGCAGTCCCAGGTAGGTGGTAGAGGAGATCCCAGGAGCAATGTGGGGTAGATAGGATACGGTAGTGAGTTCAGCCCTCAGAACATCAGTTTGGAGCTTAATTCTTCATTGACACAATGTCCTACCTTCAACATCTTTGGCAAATGCAGCTCTCTGCCTAGTCATTAATGAATACTGTCTTCCATTAAAATATCCATATTATTATCAAACTTCCCTATCACCTAGCAATTTATTGTTTGTCTCTGATTTCCGCTTAGCTGGACATAAGGTGAGTAATGGTGTGCATTTGTCCAAAATGAAAAAGAAAACAAAATGAAGGTTTTATAATTTCTCTATTTAATTGTTTTCTTGGGCTGTTTTGCACAAGAAGTCACAGATGCTTCCAGTAGGCTGTGGGTGTACCTGTCTGGACATCTATCCCGGGGCACTGAATCCATATTATAAAACTGGATAGGAAGCAGTAAGTTCACCCCTGATGACTTACAGCTGCCAAGGGAACTAGGAGGTAAGAGTGTGTTTGCTAAACAATTTTGCCTCCATGAACTCTTAAGTCTCTGAATAGATGATCATGGTCTGTAACTTCTAATTTTGTCACAGAATTGATTAACACTCACTTTGAGTGTACTGAATTGTAATCTTTATAGCATGCTTCACTCAGCACCTGACTTGTTATTAGTCAGATTGTCATGAGACCTCTAAGTTCCAGAGACTAATTGCAAGGGAACATTTAATATATGAATTACCTTGTATTAATTTATTTGAATACATCACAGGTTTTAAAGTATAATTTAACAGAAATTGATTCTCAGAGTTGGCAAATGTGATAATCCTCAAATGTTTAAAGTGAGAAAATAGTGAACTTTATATTCAAGCTGGAAAAATCTTATTTTTAAAATGGCAACTGTTCACATGGGCTGATAAAATAACTATAAAACAACAAAAAAGAGAATCTGAGCTCAAAATATCATGGAAAAGTTGCAAGAACTGCCGAGTGGGTGATGCAGAGGTCTTTCTGTGGGACTTAGTGTTTTCAATATTTGCACAAACTCATAAGAAAGAGATTGCCTCTCTTGTTTGCCAATGCTTGACACATCCAGATGAACTCTCTCTGGAGTCTATATCCAGAATCCAAATATCTGTCACTCCCACTGTTCAAAAGGTCCTAGCTATCCTACTCAAATTGAAACCTGTGCCCTACCCTGTACTACAAAATCTCTTTAGCCATCACTATATTTTATCTGAGCATTTATGGTCTTCCATAGTACTGTATAGTTGATGTATCTATTATAATTATTTTTTATCATTTATTCCCCTGCTAAAATGCAAGTTTCATGAAGATAAGGATTTTTGTTTTTCTTATTAATGCATATCTTACAGGTGCCTAGCAGTGCCTGGCATGTAATGGGTGGAAAACACAAATTTATAGAATAAATGAATGACCTAATGCTGGAAAAAAGAATATGCCCTTGCTACTCTGACTTTGCCTACCGGCTACCTGCCATGCCCATAGGCCATTGTCATCAGCATCACCTGGGGAATTATCAGAAATGAAGAATGTGGGATCCACACATGTTTTACTAGGTTAGGATCTGCATTTTAACATGCTTTCCAGGTGATCTGTGTGCACATTACAGTTCAAGTAGTATTGTTTGTGTCTCTTATTTCATGGATGCTAGGATGCAGCTTAAGGCAGTAATCGCAGAGGGTAGGGAATTTTACCTCTGCACATATGCCCCTGGCTTGCAGAATGTTCAGAATGGCTTGCTCTAGAAAATGGACAAGACATATGTTCGGGTGGAACACGGTTACCCACCATAAAGACCATAATGAACTCTGGACAAAACAAACTTTTAAATGCTTTTAGCTAGTTGACAATGGTCTGATCATGCCTAGAAACAAATATCCAACTGACATTCAGACATTTGAAACCCAAAGAGCCTGTGGGCAGAGCCTTGTCTGCCTACTCATTAGTGGTCTCATCTGAAATCAGCACAAAAAAAGACAAAACAACTGTTTCCAATAAATGCCCACAAAGGATACATGGGGATGTAAGGATGGAGAGAACAGACTCTAGGGACTTCAAAAGGGGAAAGGAAAGGAAGGGAGAGAAGGGTGATGGTTAAAAAATTATCTATTGTGTACACCATTTAATACTCGGGTGATGGGTATGTCAAGGGCATATGAACCAGAGCAATTCCATCTTAAACAGGAGCTGAGTAAAATGAGGCTGAAACCTACTGGGCTGCATTCCCAGATGGTTAAGGCATTCTAAGTCACAGGATGAGATAGGAGGTCAGCATATAAAGACCTTGCTGATAAAACAGGTTGCAGTAAAAGACCAAGCCAAAACCCACCAAAACCAAAATGCCACGAGAGTGATCTCCGGCCGCCGTCACTGCTACACTCCCATCAGTGCCATGGCGGTTTACAAATGCCATGGCAACATCAGAAAGTTACTCTATCTGGTCTTAAAAGGGGAAACATGAATAATCCACCACTTGTTTAGTATATCATCAAGAAATAACCACAAAAATGGGCAATCAGCAGCCCTCGGGGCTGCTCTGTCTATGGAGTAGCCATTCTTTTATTCCCTTACTTTCTTAATAAACTTACATTCACATTGCACTGTGGACTTGCCCTGAATTATTTCTTGACAGAGATCCAAGAACCCTCTCTTGGGGTCTGGATCAGGTCCCCTTTCTGGTAACAGGTACACTAGAAGCCAATGATTACAGACATTGCAAAGTGTATGTTATACTCCAGGCTTTGTTCTAAGTATTTTATTGCTCTTCTGTTTCCATGTCAATACTAAGGCGTTTGTTTTATAGATGATCTTGGTCCAGATGGAAGTTCTCAGTAAGAGTTTGTCAACAAAAAGGGTAAAACTCTGTAAAACATTTGAGAATTATTCTGGGTCAAGTGTGAGGACTATGAGACATGACACAGCTTCAGGGGGTCCTGAGAACATGTGCCCAAGGTTGTTGGGCTACAACTTGGTTTCATAAGTTTTACAGAGACATAAGACATTAATCAATACATTTAAGGTGTACACTGGTTCAGTCTGGAAAGGAGGGACAACTCAAAGTGGGGCCTTCCAGGTCATAGGTGGATTCAAAGATTTTCTGATTGGCAATTGATTGAAATAGTTAAATTATTATCTAAAGACCTGGGATCAGTAGAAAGGAATGTCTGGGTTATGATAAGGGGTAGTGAAGACCAAGGTTTTTATCGTGCAGATGAGGCCTCCAGGTGGCAGGCTTCAGGGAGAATAGATTATTAATGTTTCTTATCAGACTTAAAAAGGTGCCAAGCTCTTAATTCATTCTCTCCTGGATCAGGGAAAGGCCCTGGAAGGGAAAGGTGGATCTCCACAGAATGCAGATTTTCCCCACAAGAGAAAACCTTGCAGAGTCATTTCAAAATATGTCAAAAAATATATTTGGGGTTAAAATGCTTTGATTTCTTTCAGGACCTGCTCTCTGTCATGTTGGTATCTTATCGCCATGAAGACGCTGTTTGTCAGTCTTAAGATCTTGGCTGTAACATTAATGTTGGTCAGTTGTGCCTGAATTCTAAAGAGAGGAGGGCATAATACATGTCCTGCTCCCCCTAACTATTATGGCCTGAGCTTGATTTACAGGTTAACTTTGGATTGTCTTTGGCAGAAGGGAGAGGTCCATTCAGTTGGGGACCAGTTTAAGATAAGGACTGTTTCTCCCTGGTAGAATGCTACTTGTCAAATCAAGTGCTTAGAATTTTATTTTTGGTTTACAAGTTTCAACTTCTATAGTAATAACTAGTGTCATTCTGCTCTTAGCTCTTGTCCAAGTAGTTCAACAATGTATAGGTGGATTTGTACACCAGAAGAATTGGTAAACAAATAAGGACTGAAAATGAACTCCATAAAGTAAAATAATTACCTTTTTTTTCCTCAGCCAGAAGCTCAAGTTTTACTTTTCCACATTTCCAGAATCACACTGAATAATCAGTTAATGAGAAGTTTTTTTCTAAAAGAAAGTATCAGACCATCGGCCAGGCGCGGTGGCTCACGCCTGTAATCCCAGCACTTTGGGAGGCCAAGGCAAGTGGATCATGAGATCAGCAGTTCAAGACCAGCCTGGCCAACACGGCGAAACCCCATCTCTTCTAAAAATGCAAAAATTAGCTGGGCGTGGTAGCGGGCTTCTGTAATCCCAGCTACTCAGCAGGCTGAGGCAGGAGAATTGCTTGAACCTGGGAGGTGGAGGTTGTAGTGAGACAAGATCGTGCCACTGCAAAGTATCAGGTCATCTTTTGATAAGCATTATTGTATATCATTAAACTCTTTAGAGCATCTTTCTTTGTAAATTGGTCTTCAAAAGTCTGAATATACACTATGGTAGCACTAATGAAAAATATGTTCAAGGAAAATAAAATATCAGGAAATACCCAAGCATTAAAATACAATATGTCATCTCTCTGTCAAGAAAAGTAGGCATCCTATATATATATTTTTTCCATGATTTAAGACAGGTTCTAAAATTCATTATTTCTGTTGATGAATTCTGTCCATTTCGCTAACTTATCCTGTCAACAGATAGTTCTGATTTCTATGTTACAATTTTAACATCTTCAGCCCAAGGCAAAGTAGGAAAATAGGAAGTAGGGAAATTATTTTTATACTGAGTTTTTCCTCCTTCTCTTCCTTGCTTGCCTGTCCTTAGGCACACACCCATCAAATGTTTGCTTCTTATCAAACTAGCTCAAAGAAAGCATGAAATTCAGCCTGCCAAGGTGCAGTGGTTCTGGCATCACTGATAGGAGTGATTTGCACTTAAGCCAACTTAAAAAGTTTAAGATAAGGACTATTTTTCTCTGGTGGAATTCTAGTAGTCAAATCAAGTTGAGGTCTTTTTAGACATTTGAATACACCCCAAGTCAGGTCACTGTACATCCTAACTGGTGTACTTTGCTTCCCAAGTGTTCATATTCCCTTCAAAGATCTTTGCCTACAGATATTATAAATACCTTGCGCCTCACTAATTTTAACCTCTGAAGTTCACTTAACCTTTGTTGAAGTCTAATTTGCTTAAAAGAATCAAGCTTGTTAATTGTGGAATGTAAACTCTGAGGACTTGCCAAGTTTTTCTAGATTCTTGAACTTTGGACATTCAAGAATGGCAATTTAAAAATCAATATGGGTTTAGGAATGTTAACCAAATTAACATTGCATTCCTGTTCACACCCTGCCTTTAATGAGTCTTTTTTATTTTCTACAAGGCTGATCATTATAATTATTTATGCCCCAATTAGTCAGATAAAGCAAATTGCTTTTGTTCTATTAGGCTGTATGCTGGATTCAACTTGCATTAGTAATACATCTTGCACTCGGTGTTCACTTGCAAACTAAAAGGCAGCCACATTTTTTATTCTACAGTTTCCTGAAACCCTATTTACTTTTAAAATTTACTGTTTACTGTTTTTCTCAAGAAGATTTCCTCCTGGCATCAACATCCTGTGAAAAATCCAGTACTTTGAAATTCCAGATTTAGTTTCCTTTCAGAGTCTTTGGCTAATTTCCCGAGGTGGCCATGATAAACTATAAGGCCTGCAAAATGTCTAATGTGCAATCATTATACTTCACATGCCTGAAACCTATCCACTGTAGTGCAACACTGTAAGACTTAAGGAGACTCATTCCCTGACTTTAAAATGTTTATAATATTTAAAGAACTCTATTGTTTTTAGTCTAGGATTAAACCCTGTTACTATTAAATTTTACCCAAAATCTATACAGAGCCATGGATTTAATCAATCTTCATTGACTTGATACCTAACATACTCCAGTAATAGCTTCTACTGAAATTTTAATTAGAAGTAAGAAAATGTTACCATACTTTGATGCTCAAATCTTCTTTACAACTGAACAGAAAAAAAGGGGTCCTATTTTATTTTTTAATTGTGAAGTAAATGCAACATTTCAAAGATAATGACTCTTTTAATATTTAAGTCATGTTGCAGGATTCGTATGGTCACAAGCAAGACAATTTGTGGAAATGAGTAAGTGGAAATGAATCCTAAGCTATTTAACCTACAGCTTTATTCATTAAAACAAGAGTCTAATATTTAAGAATATATTCTTTAGTTAATATTCTCTCTTTAATCAATTATTGATCAAAAATAAATTTCCATTTCCTGACATTACATATAATCCTCTAAGAACAAAAGTACTGTTACTGGATAAAATGTAATTAAACTAGAGATTGCTTTGACACATTTCAAATTTGAGGAATTTAAATTGTGAAGTTTCAGTCTCATGCCTAGCTAACGCTGAAGTGGCTTTCATCATAATCATGTGCACACGCATGCTCACACACAGAAAACATATGCAACCATAGATTTCAAACACTTGCTATTTATGGCAACAGTGCTCTAGTTCACAAAAACCTGGCCTTAGTTTTTATTTAACCCATGTGAGCTTTTTGTCTTACAATCATCACAGGAGTTTGAAAAAAGAGTTAAAAGAATCCTCATTGGACGGCACTCTGAGAGATGCTGTTGGTGTGGGGTAATAGATTAGTCAAGGTTCTCTAGAGAACCAAAACCAATAGGATATGTATATCCAAAGAAAGAGATTTATTTTAAGCAATTGCCTTGTGTGAATACAGAGGCTGAAAAGTCTCAAATCTGCAAGCTGTTGCAGTTCTAGCATGAAGACTGACAGTCAGTGACCCAGGGCAGCCCATGATATGGTTGACGCCTGAAGGCTATCTGCTAGAGAATTCCCTCTTGCTAAGGAAACTGGTCTTTCTGTTCTATTTAGGTCCTCAACTAATTGGATGAGGGCCTCCCACATTATAGAGGGCAATCTGCTTTAATCCAGAGTTTACTGATTTAAATGTTAATCTTATCCAAAAACACTTTCCAAATTGACACATAAAATTAACCTCACAAATCCACCCGTTGGCAATGTGGCACCCAGATGCATCTCCTTAAACCATACTTTATTGAGGCCGAGCGCAGTGGCTCAAGCCTGTAATCCCAGCACTTTGGGAGGCCGAAACGGGTGGATCACGAGGTCAGGAGATCAAGACCATCCTGGCTAACACGGTGAAACCCCGTCTCTACTAAAAAATACAAAAAACTAGCCGGGCGACGTGGCGGGCGCCTGTAGTCCCAGCTACTCCGGAGGTTGAGGCAGGAGAAAGGCGTGAACCTGGGAGGCAGAGCTTGCGGTGAGCTGAGATCCGGCCACCGCACTCCAGCCTGGGTGATAGCGAGACTCCGTCTCAAAAAAACAAAAACAAAAACAAAAACAAAACAAAACAAAACCATACTTTATCTCCGAATGAAAACAGTAACCATGTCATACCTGCACCTAAGGTGATACAGCCTTCCTGCATACAACCCAGAGAGTATGCCAAGCCTTTGGGTGATGCTCAGTCTTCTCCTTGGTATCCTGTAATGGATATTATGACATAAAGTTAACAATGCTTCACCATTATGGTATAAAGTCAGTACCTGTTATGATACATAATAGAGGGATAAAAGAGGGGAAAAGACAAAATGTTGATAGATAGATTAATACACACACAGATATATTTACAACGAAGGGAGGAGGACTCATGATAATCGCAGTCTTCATTTCTGTAACAGGTTACATGGTCAAAGCTGTTGTCTGTAACTACCATCTTCCAGTACCCATTGCTTGTTCCCTGTGCCTTCAGCAAGCTCCTCAGCGGGTCTTCGTGCCTTTTTCTTGGTTGTAGGAGAAACTAGATGCCATAAATCATTCTTTACCTTACTGGGGCTATCTTGACATACTACACACTGACAGACTCCTAGAAATTTCACTGGAGTAGAAGTCCCTTGAATTTTTAATCAGATTTATTTCCCATCCACTGACATGCAAATGTCTTACAAATAAATCTAGGGTATCTGTCATTTCTTGCTCAGTTGGTCTAATCAACTTAATGTCATCAATGTAAACGACTAGTATTCTATCGTCTGAAAGAGAAAGGCAATCAAGATCTCTGCAAACTAGACTGTGACAGAGTGCTGTAAAGCTGATATACCCCGAGATAGGACAGTGAGGTATATTGCTGTCCATGCCAAATGAAAGCAAACTGCTTCTCATGAGTCTTAGAAGCAGGGATGGAGAAAAGGGCTTTTTCTAGATCAATGCCTGCATGTAAGATGCCAGGGGAGGTGTTAAGTTGTTTAAATAATAAAATCACAGGGTACGTGTTAATTTGTTTAAATAATAAAATACGGCTGCTACAATTAAAGTTCAACTTTTTGTTCAGCTTATGATAGTCCAGAACCATTTTCCAAGATCCATCTGTCTTCTGCACAGGCTAAAGAGGAGAGGGGAATGGGGATAAGGTGGAAATCATTATCCCCAGCTCTTTCAAGTCCTTGATGGTGGCATTAATCTCTGCAGTCCCTACAAGAAGGCACTGCTTTCAGTTGGATGGTTTTGGTTTGCTATATTTCAGATTAGAAGTGGTTTTAATGACTTCCACTTGGCTATTTACACCATAATAGTCCCCATTTCAAAGATCACAGAGCAACGTGGAGATTCTGCTTACTGTTACGTATGTCTCTTCTAATTATGCATTCTGGAACTTCAGATATAACCACAGTGTGGGTTTGGGGTCACCCTGGGCTCACTGTGAGTTGGACCCTAGCTAATAATCTGTTGGTCACCTGATCTCTGTAAGCCCCAACTGTGACTGGAGGGCCACATGACGTTTTGTATCACCTAGAATAGTGTCAGCTCAGACCCAATGTTTTAATATAATGTTTTTATAATTAAAAAAAATCATGTAAGAAACAAAGATTCCTATCTTTCCTCCCTCATTCCCGAAAAAGAGAAATTATAACTGATGTTGTATGCGTCTCAGAGAATAAAGAAAGAAGTTGCTATCAGGTTCAACCTCTCTCAGAAAATGGAGATTACACTTATTTCAGAAAAAAAATTCAAAACCGTAACTTTTCTGGTTGCTAAGCAGCCTACTAAGAATGTTTAGGAATAAGAATATGAAAAAGCAGAATATATTTATATAGATTTGTGCTTTAAAGTGACAGAGCAGTGAGACAGTAACTGTGAAGGATCTACAGGTATAGGAGGCACAGAGGGAGCAGATGCAGCCAGGCCCTGCAGCTACACCACAGCCTGGCAGCACGTTGCTCTTGTGGGGAAACTCTGGAGGCAAGGATTAAGCTCAGAAATGAGCGATGGAATTCTTTTCCAACAACAAATCTCATGGATAGCACTATGACTTCTAATCCCAGATAACATAAACTCTCTACCAATAGTAAAGTTAAACACTTTGAAATTCAGTGCATTACCTAGATTCATAGTTTTATTTCACAGAGCTGCTTGGTGAATAAGTCTAGTCTTTTCAAGAGACAGGAAACTGACATAGCCTTTAAAAATATTAATGAAAGTATCTGGGAGAAATTCTATAGCAGAGTGGCTGAGTGGCTGCGGGGACTTAAGCAAACTAAGTTTTGGTGGACCCTCATTTCTCAAAAATGAAATTTTGTTTTTGAAAGGAAAACACTTCTACAGTAACCCCTGGGATTTATAATGTCTAATAGTACTATCACTAAATTATATTTGAGTTATATTTAAACCTTTCAGACTTTTGTTCATATACTTCTAAAACCTCAAAGTTGAAATTGTCACTAAAGATCACGTGGTCCAAAGGCTCAACTTCCTTTGAATTCAGCTAATAGCATCTCTGACAATGGCAAGCTGAGCAGGGAATTTGTGGTTACCAATAACCCCCTTGCGAAGAAACTGTAATCTCTTAGGAGGTGGTTCTCAACCTCTTGTGTAAATCAATTCATCTGTGCAATGCAGTTAATTTACAGAGGGGCTGAATCCCCCTAAATTGACTGAATACCCAGGAGAGGAGACTGGGGCAATTTCTTTTTTGTTGTGTTTTTGTTCCTGATAATTTTTATTTATTTAAGACATTCTACTTTTTAAAAGTAGTGTTAGGTTCACAGCAAAATTGAGAGGTAGGTATAGAGATTTCTTGGATACTCCTGGGCCCCACACATGCACAGCCCCCTCCCTTATCAACATCCCCACCAGAATGGTACATTTGTTACAGTCAGGGAACCCACAGTGACACTGCATCATCACCAGAGTCCACAGGTTTCATCAAGGTTCACTGTTGGTGCCGTACATCGTATGGGTTTGGGCAAAAGTGTCATGACACATATCCACCAAGGTGGCATGATACAGAGTGGTTCCATTGCCCTGAAAGTCCTCTGTGTTCTTCGTCTCCTTCTCTGCCTCCCTGATAATCCACAAAAGGATGCTGTACAATCCTTTTACTGTCTGCATAGTTTTTATGTTGCAGAATGTCATGCAATCGGAACCATTCAATATGCAACCTTTTCAGATTAGTTTCTTTCGCTTTATAATGTGAACTTAAGGTTCCTGCATGTCTTTTCATGGCTAGATGACCAGGTTGATTCCTGTTGATTAAACTCCATCTGTGATTCTGGTGCACACCAAAGACCAAAGACTGTGTACCACTGTGCATTGTCACAGGATTACTGTAGGCTACAAAGAGGAGAAGTGTGATTGCTTTTCGTTTATTTTGAAGAGACCAAGATTGCACTTGCACAACATAAGCTCCTCAACACTTAGACATTACAAAAGGTGTCAGAAGGACCAGACGCAACACTTCCACCACTCCTGGCCTTTCTAGTTCCATTTTTATTATCATAAAGCCAAGGGTAGGAATAAAAATAGTTTCATTTACTTTGGAAATGTGAAATGTTAAGTTATTTTTCAATAATTCACTGGTGAACTCACTAAAGACTTTAGGCAGAAGGGAAATCAGAGAAATAATATTTTGTAATTAAAATAAGTTCCTTTGTTCACACAATCACTTCTTATTTAATGTTAGTTATGTGTCTGGCAAAGCTCTGTTTATCGTGGAAACTGAAGAGATGAGAACAACAAGTTCCCTGCGTATGTGGAGCCTAAGTTCCAGATAGGACGGTGGACAATGTGCAATTAAACAGGTAAATGAGCAAAATAAGTTTAGGTATTGAAAACTGCTATAAGGGATGCAACATTGTGGCATAACTAGAGAATGCCTGGAGATAAAGTTAAGAGTCTGTAGAAACTAGGATGGCTAGGAAGGTGTCTAAGGAGAGCTAGTAAGAAGGAGTCAGTGTGCTGTGGGAAGAGCATTTAGCAGAAACTGTAACACAATAGTGACAGCCACGAAGAGGTTGAAGACCAGACTGCAAAGCAGTAAGATGAGGTGTCTATTGGGGTCTTGGGAATTGCAATTTAGTAGACACAGATGTGACTAGAAGCCAAATTGTGTTTCAAAAAGAAGAAGGGGTATAGGGATTTTTAGAAGGATGCTGAGCGTAATTACACAAGTTGTTTTGAAAGACTCATCATTGATGGAGGTGGCTAACTTAGTACTTGAGTTCACAGCTCATTGATTGTTGCTGTTGAGGAGTTGCAGACCTGGAAAGATTTAGCTGTTTTCTAGGATATTGCGGGTGTGGTAATTTTGCCCTGTTCAAAGGTTCAAGGCAAGTTCCTGTTTTGCCAGGTTGCAGGTTGTGCAGGGAGTCCTCTTTAGAAGGGTTTCCCACTCTGTTTTAGAGCTCTGACCCAGAGTGGTGCTGTTTAGTAAATCAGATTTTACAACAGAAAGAAGATGGAGTAGTTGAGATGAGTATAAAATAGGACTAGTGGTGGAAGAGGTCAGAGGGGAGGCAGGGTGCAAATCATGTGTCTTTTAGGTTATTCTAAGCAAAAAGGAGACTGAATTTTATCTTTAATCATCACTCTTCTCCAAGGTAAAGACTGACTTGAAGATGGGGAAAAAATGAAATAGTACAAGTAGCTTTTAAGAGCCTGTTTCTCAGTTCACAGGTCTTATTGATGAAGTGGGGAGGCAGCAGAAGCTGATACACCAATTTCAAATTTCAGTTACCTTGAGCTTGTTTATATTGCATATGTGTTTCCCATACTGATCCATTTCCCATTTCATTGTGCCACATTTATAAACTATTAAAATTAACTTTTTTGGCATATGTATCCTATCCCACCGTTTTATACTCTATACTTCTCTTACCTAACTCAATATGTATACAAAGCACTCTAAGACTTAATAAATTACAGTTCCATAAATGATAAACAAATTTAATTAATCTTCTAAAATTTACATAATCTCAAGAAAATCTTCCTGTTTTATGTCACTGTTGAGTATACGGAATAATTTATTAATATCATTTATAGTTTAGAAATTACTATGGTTTGGCTCTGTGTCCCCATCCAAATCTCACCTTGAATTGTAGTTTTTATAATCCCCACATGTTGTGGGAGTGACCTGGTGGGAGGTAATTGAATTATGGGGCAGTTTCCCTCATGCTGTTCTCATGATAATGAGTGAGTCTCATGAGATTTGATGGTTTTAAGTGTCTGGCATTTTCCCTCCTGGCACTCATTCTTTCTCCTGCTGCCCTGTGAAGAGGTGCCTTCAGCCATGATTGTAAGTCTCCTGAGAACTCTCCAGCTATGTTTAATTAACTATGAATCAATTAAATTACCTAGTCTTGGGTATTTCCTTATAAATTACCTAGTATTTGGTATTTCTGCATACCAGCATGAAAATGGACTAATACAGTAAATTGACACCAGAAGTATTGCTGTGCTGCTATAAAGATACTTGAAAATGTGGAAGCAACTTTGGAACTGGGTAACAGGCACAGGTTGGAACCACTTTGAGGTCTCAGAAAAGGACAGGAAAATGTGGGAATGTTTGGAACTTCCTAGAGACTTGTTGAATGGCTTTGACCAAAATGCTCATAGTGATATGGACAATAAAGTCCAGGCTGAGGTGGTCTCAGATGGAGGTGAGAAACTTCTTGGGAACTGGAGCAAAGGTGACTCTTGTTATGTTTTAGCAAAGAGACCAGTGGCATTTTGCCCTGTCTTAGAGATCTGTGGAATTTTGGACTTGAGAGAGATGATTTAGGGTATCTAGTGGAAGCAATTTCTAACTGGCAAAGTGTACAAGAGAAAGAAGAGCATAAAAGTTTGGAAAATATTCAGACCAATAATGAAATAGTAAAGAAAAACTCATTGTCTCCCCTATTTTCTGGGGGGAAATTTAAGCCTGCTGCAGAAATTTGCATAAGCTGAATGTTAATCACCAAGACAATGGGGAAAATGTCTCCAGGCCATGTCAGAGACCTTCATGGAAGCCCCTGTCATCACAGGCCTGGAGGCCTAGAAGGAAACAATGGTTTCCTGAGCTGGGCCCAGGGCCCACCTGTTATGTTCTGCCCAGGGACCTGGCGCCCTGCAATCTAGCCACTCCAGCCATGGCTAAAAGGGACCAAGGTAGAGCTTGGGCCGTGGTTTCAGAGGGTGCAAGCCCCAAGTCTTGGCAGCTACCACTTGCTGTTGAGCCTGCAGGTGCACAAAAGTCAAGAATCGAGGTTTGGGAGCCTCCTCCCAGATTTTAGAGGATATATGGAAACACTTGGATGTCTAGGCTAAAGTTTGCTGCAGGAATGGAGTCCTCATGGAGAACCTCTGGTAGGGCAGTGCAGAAGGGAAATGTGGAGTTGGAGGCCCCACACAGAGTCCCCAGTGGGGCACTGCCTAGTGGAGCCATGAAAAGGGGGCCAACATCCTCCAGACCCCAGAATGGTAGATCCACTGATAGCTTGTACTATGTACCTGGAAAAGCCACAGGCACTCAATGCCAGCTCATGAAAGCAGCTGGGAAAGGGACTGTACCCTGCAAAGGCATCGAGTGGAGCTGCCCATGGCCATGGGAGCACACCTCTTGCATCAGTGTGACCTGGATGTGAGACATGGAGTCAAAAGAGATCATTTTGGAACTTTAAGGTCTAATGAATGACTGCCCAGTTGGATTTCAGCTCTGCATGGTGCCTGTAGCCTCTTTCTTTTAGCCAATTTCTCCCATTTGGAATGGCTGTATTTACACAATGCCTGTATCAGGAAGTAACTAATTTACCTTTGATTTTACAGGCTCATAGGCAGAAGGGACTTGCCTTATCTTAGATAAGACTTCAGACTTCTACTTTTTGGTTAAATTCTGGAATGTGTTAAGACATTGGGGGGGCTGTTGGAAGGGCATGATTGTGTTTTGAAATGTGAGGACATGAGATTTTGGAGGGGCCAAGGGCATAATGATATGGTTTGGCTCTGTGTCCCCACCCAAATCTCATCTTGAATTATAGTTTCCATAATCCCCTTGTGTCATGGGAGGGACATATGGGTGATAATTGAATCATGTGAGTAGTTTCCCCCATGCTGTTCTTGTGATCATGAGTAAGTCTCACAAGATGTGATGGTTTTATAAGTGTCTGGCATTTCCCTTGCTGGCACTCATTCTCTCTCCTGCCACCCTGTGAAGACATGCCTTCTTCTTTGTCTGTAGTTTTTCTGAGGCCTCCCCAGCCATACAGAACTGTGAGTCAATTAAAACTATTTCCTTTATAAATTACCCAATTTTGGGTATTTCTTCATAGCAGCATGAGAATGAACTTATACAGTAAAACACCCTCAAATTTCAGAAAGCAATTTGGCAAACTATTATTTAAATTAAATTTATTTTGAAATCCAAATTAGCTACTCAAGTGAGATATAAATAAAATTAATTTGACGATGTTTCAAAGGTGGGTCAGGTGATTATCATGGATACTTCAACCATCTGAATGTGAGTTACAGAGACAGGAAAAAGAGACAGCAAGTAGAGACTGCATATTTTGCCCTGTGCAAATGGTTGCTTCTCAGAACATGAAGTTTTGAGCATTCACAGAAAAGCAGTACACTGCATAGATTACTCCCGTGAGTCAAGGGAAGAGCAGGGAGAAGCAATTATATAGTAGTCTAAATGTGACATTGACCACACTACTGCCTAAATTTTGTTACCTCATTATGCTTTTTTGCTATACAATCACTCAAGCACATTACAAAGCATGTAAAGAAAGCCAAAAAGTACAAAGAAGGAAAATACTATTATATTTTAAGCACTGAAAGAAGATATTCATTAATATTTTGAGATACTGCTTTCTGAAAATTAATTTTACCTAGATTGATATTGATTTAGTTATTTTTCTTCTTCTCCTTCTTCTCCTCCTCCTCCTCCTTCTTCTTCTACTTCCTCCTCCTCCCTCCTCCTCCCTCCTCATCCTTGTCCCTCCACCTCCTCATTCTTCCTCCTTTTCCTCTTCCTCCTCCTCTTTCTCCTCCTACTCCTTCTTCTTCTCCCTCCTCCTCCTTCCTCCTCCTCCCTCTTCATCCTTCTCCTTACACCTCCTCCTTCTTCCTCCTCTTCCTCTTCCTCCTCTTCTCCTCCTCCTCCTTCTTCATCTTCCTCCTCTTTCTCCTCCTCCATCTGTTTCTCCTCCTCCCTCCTCCTCATTCTTCTTTTTCTTCTTCCTCCTGCTCTTTCTCCCCCCCTTCTTCTTCCTCCTCCTCCTCCCTCCTGCTCCCTCCTTCTCCTCTTGCTCTTCCCTCTATCCTCTTTCTCCCTCCACCTGCTCCTTCTTCCTCCTCCTCCTATTCCTCATCCTCTTTCTCCTCCTCCTTCTTCTTCTTCCTCTTCCTTCTCTTTCTCCTCCTCCTCCTTTTTCTTCTTCCTTTTCCTCCTCTTTCTCCTCTTTCTTCCTCCTCCTCTTTCTCCTCCTCCTCCCTCCTCCTCCTTTTTCTTTTTCTTCTTCCTCCTCCTCTTTCTCCTCCTCCTTCTTCTTCCTCCTCCTCCTCCCGCCTCCTCCCCCTTCTTCTCCTCCTCCTCCTCTTCCTCCTCCTCCTCCTTCTTCTTCTTCTTCTTCTTCTTCGTCTTCGTCTTCTTCTTCTTCTTCTTCTTCCTTCTTCTTCCTCTCCTTCCTCTTCTTGGGGGATTGAGCAGCTTACATCATTTTATCCTTCTATACATAAAGTTGCATCTCACTTATTTTTGGTTTTATTTTGTTTTGTTTTCATCTCTGAGTGGAAAATAACAAACTCAATTTCTCTCACTCTACTGTCACAATACACTTCTGACACCAGATATGGTAGAATCTCTCCCCACTAGCAAGAAGGCAATCAATTCTACAGCAGACATCAGCTTGGTGCCCTCTAATTCAGTTAAATTCTGACACTATCTACCTAGAGATAGAATCAGATTGCACAGACTGAAGACTCAGTCCCACAAGACAGCCCCATTTCTGCTGGCAGTCAAAAGCCTCAAGTTATTTTGCCTGTGCTTTGGACCAGCTTGCTATAGATTCCCATAACCCACTCCTTGGGTTCAATTCATTTGCTAGAGTGGCTCACAGGACTTAGGGAAACACTTAACTTTAAAGATTTATTACAAATGATGTATTAAAGGATAAAAATAAACAACCAGATGAAGAGATAGATATGGCGAGGTCTGGAACGGTCCGAAGTACAGGAATATCTCCCTCTGTGGAGTTGGGGTGCACCTCCTTCTTGGTATGTTCATGTGCTCTTAACCACCTTCCTGAAAACCCCTTCATGTTCATCTACCTGCAGACTCCTTGAACTCTGCGTCCTTTTTGGTTTTTATAGAAGCTTCATTACACAGGCATGACTGATGATATCAGTAGCCATTGAGGATCAACTTAACCTTTACCTTCCCTACCCTCCCTGGAGATTGGGGGCACGAATGAAAGGTCCAACCCTCAAATCTCATTGTTGATTTGCCTGGCAACCAGCTGCTGAACTGAGGCTGCCCAGGAGCCCCTACCCATCAGCCAAATCATTAGCATACAAAAGGTCACTTTACTTTGGAGATTTCAAGGATATTAGGAGTTAAACAACAAGAAACACACCACATGTATATTTCACAATTAAGAAAAGGTAAGAATTGCTGATATGTTAAATTTCTTTGAAAATATTATTTGTATGTGTTCTAAAATAGCTCAGCCTATGTAAGCATAGAAAATTACTCAATAATTTTTTTCAACAATGGATGTGTGAACTATTTCTAATTCTAGTCATTTTATGTGTGTGTATCTGTGTCTATGTCTGAGTGTAAGAGAAACCACCTTTGCAAAAATGATGATTGTAAGAGAAGTCTAGCATGGCTGACTCCATCTTGCCTCTAAACTCACAGGCTGGCGGTCCTCGCTTATTCCTGGGCACAGGCCAAGCTTACCAGGGGATGATAACTTCACCGATATTTGGGACTCATGATTAAACTGGCCCTGTGGCCCCAATCCGGAGGCTCAATGCATGAAAATTGTTTTCCACACCTCTAAGATTTCATCCCCAACCAGCCAGCAGCACCCAGTCCTTAGCCTCCTGCCCTCAAAATTAACCTCAAAAAAAAAAACTAGCCTTCACATTTTCCTGGTAACTGATTTGAACAATAATTTCAGTCCTCCCACCTGGCTGCTGTGGGACAATTAAACTCTTTCTCAATACCACGGTCTCAGTGAATTGATTTTGTCTGTGCAGTGGGCAGGAAGAACCTTTCAGGTGATCACATGTGTAATTACTATTTCGTATGACATTCCAAAATTGTATTCCACACTATAGAAGGAGAAAAATCCTCCTGATAATCACATTACTAAATATAACAGGATATAGATAATAGTTCAAGTAATAAAGTCGATAACTACCAGGAAGCCAAAAGATCTTCTAATAGTATATATATACACACACACATATATATGTACTTATTAGTAAAATAGTATGAGAAATATCAAAAGTATTAAAAAATTAAAAGAAATAATAAATACACATTTCTATTCCTCATCCAATTGAAATATTATCTAATCAAGAAAAAATGAGAGTGTACAAAAAGTGATAGAGTACATACAAATTCTGGTTTTCATTTGGGTCAAGAAATTACCCTAGAAGATCTTTGTGAATTGACACAATGTCACAGCCTTCTCATTTGCGAGTTACCACTATAAAAGAGTCTTTCTCCCAATGTCCATTGTCACCTCAAGACACTTTGTAAGCTCAGACTGCTAAATGTTTTGGATAACCTAGTTCGTTGTATCAGACCCCTTCCTTTTGGACCATCTATGGTTTGCAATTTATTTTGCTTTAGCCATAATTTTACTTGGCCTTGGATTGAAGCTTTTCCCTGTCCTACAGCTCTCTTTTCTGGCTCTGATCAGGCCTTCACAGCTCCACTGTAGGCCAGGTCAATATGTTACTCTTCATTACTCTTGTGGTGGAGATTTGGGGAGGATGACACACATAAAACACTGAAAAATTAAATATAGAAACTTCTTTTTTTTTTTTTTTGAGACAGAGTCTTGCTCTGTCGCCCGGGCTGGAGTGCAGTGGCCGGATCTCAGCTCACTGCAAGCTCCGCCTCCTGGGTTTACGCCATTCTCCTGCCTCAGCCTCCCGAGTAGCTGGGACTACAGGCGCCCGTCACCTCGCCCCACTAGTTTTTTTGTATTTTTTAGTAGAGACGGGGTTTCACCGCGTTAGCCAGGATGGTCTCGATCTCCTAACCTCGTGATCCGCCCGTCTCGGCCTCCCAAAGTGCTGGGATTACAGGCTTGAGCCACCCCGCCTGGCAGAAACTTCTAAAGAGTTTCACATCCAGCCTGGCAACATGAGATGATTTATAGGCCCACTGCCCAGTAGAATGGCAGAAAATTACAAATATATATATATATAACAGTAACGAACAATTAGAGTCTCTGGAAATAGTCCTAAGAACACATAGCAAATAAAGAAAACACTTATTTAAGAAAATATAATTAAAACAGTTAAAGTCTGTTTCATTTTATGCATGACCTGCATTTCTACTTTCTCCTCCCAGTGTAGCATGTCTAAAATTTCACTCCAGATGGGAGCATCCAACAGCACTCCCATAAGCAGGTTACACTACCTTCCCAGGAGGGCAGTCCATCAGCATATCTCATCCATTTTTCACTTCTCTGTTGCAGAGACTAAGTAGTGGATGTGGTTGGGGCTGAGTGAGAGATAGGAATTCCTTCTTCAATCCACACCCACCCATGGAAAAGAGGCTGGACCATACCCACTCGTGATAAGAGGCATGGAAAAGGGTGAGTGTACTGAGAATACTAGGTTCTTGATCACCCACACCCCAGCTTATAAATCAAAGGTTCTACTTTGGGATAGGCAATGACTTTGTCCCTATTCCCAGGCCTAGAGCCTGAGTTTATATTTTGCACAAGGGGAAAATAGACCAGAAAGCATAGCACCTCTCAAAAAACTAACTTTTGAAAAGAAACAAAAATGTTAATTAATAAAGTTAATATAACAACATCTGTAAGTACATACTTGCTCTCCCTTCTTTTCCCAGCTTCCCAAAAGATATATAATTATATAAACTAATAATTATTAAAATGTATTTTTGGGTTTGTGACATATATAGTTGTAATGTATATCACAATAATCCCACATGCAAAAAAGAAAAGGTGAATATAGTTGTATAGGAATAACATATCCACATAAGTTGAAATTAAGATATTATCAATTTGAAGCAGATACTGAAAAGTTAAAGTGTATATGCTAACCTCTAGTGAAACCACTAAAGAAATAAACAGCTATATGCAGTTAAAAACAATAATTAAAATCAGACATTAGAAAAATACACTTAATGCAAGAGCATGCAGTAACTGAAGAAGAGAGAAACAAAAGTATCATGAGACACATAGCAAACAAAAAGTAAAATGGCAGACATAAATTTAACAATTTATATAACAATAGAAAATGAAAATGAGCAAAGCAACCCATTCAAAAGACAAAGTCTGTCAGATTGAATAAAAGGAAAACAAAATCAAACTGCAAAATAACAAAATCCAATTATATATTTTGTCTAGAAGACATTACTTCAGATTCAAAGATACAAAGGGATTGAGAGAAAAAGAATGGAAGAAAAATACATCACACCAACAACCATAAGAAAGCTGGAGTGGCTATACAAACATCACAGAAAATAGACAAGAAAACCAAAAAAAAAAAAGTGACTAGATAGACAGAGGGGCATTCTGCAATAATAGAAAGGCTCAATCTATCAGGAACATATAACTAGGCATATATGCACCTAAAAATGGATCTCCAAAATGCATAAGGGAAACTGACAGAAACAAAGCAGGAAGGGAGAAACAGACAATGCAACAATAGTTGGAGACTTCAAAACCTCACTCTCAAAAATAGTTCAACAAATAGGCAGCATTTCACAAGGTGCCAATATAAACCTACTAGATCTAAATCTACAAAACGCTCCACCCAACAACTGCACCATATATATTCTTCTTCTCAAGTGCACATGGAACTTTTTTCTTTCTTTCTCTCTCTCTCTTTTTTTTTTTTTTTTTTGAGACAGTCTTGCTCTGTCTCCCAGGCTGGAGAGCAGTGGCACCATCTCAGCTCACTGCAAGCTCCGCCTCCCGGGTTCAGGCCCATTCTCCTGCCTCAGCTTCCTGAGTAGCTGCGACTATAGGTGCCCACCACCATGCCGGCTAATTTTTTGTATTTTTAGTAGAGACGGGTTTTCACCGTGTTAGCCAGGCTGGTCTCGATTTTCCGAGCCCGCCTCGGCCTCCCAGAGTGCTGGGATTACAGGCCTGAGCCACCGCGCCCGGCCGGAACTTTCTTCGTGGTAGGTTGTGTGCTAGACCATAAAAAAAATCTACCAGCACTTTGGGAGGCCGAGACAGGCGGATCACGAGGTAAGGATATCGAGACCATCCTGGCTAACCCGGTGAAACCTCGTCTCTACTAAAAAATACAAAAACCTAGCCGGGAGAGGTGGCTGGCACCTGTGGTCCCAGCTACTCGGGAGGCCGAGGCAGGAGAATGGTGTAAACCCGGGAGGCGGAGCTTGCAGTGAGCTGAGATCCCCGCCACTGCACTCCAGCCTGGGCAAGAGAGCGAGACTCCGTCTCAAAAAAAAAAAAACAAAAAAAACCTAAATAAATTTAAAATAATGATAATAAAACAAAGTTTGTTCTCGACCACAGAGGAATGAAATTATCAACGAAAAACAGAACAAAATTGCAAAACGTAAATATGTAGACATTAAACAGTACACTCTGGATACATTGTAATAAAAAAGAAAATTAAGAAATACTTTGAGATGAGTGAAAATGAATATACAACGTATCATAACTTCAGATGACATGATCTTATATCTTGTATATGGAAAATCCTAAGGAATGAATTAAAAAAAATTAGACTAATAAACAAGTTCAGCAAGTATGCAAGAAACAAGATTAATAACAAAAGTCAATTATATTTCTATATACCTGCAGTGAAAAATTTGAAAAGAAAAATTTTTTTAAAAATTGCATTTAAAATAGCATAAAAATAGGAAAATAATTAGCAATTTTCACAAAATAATCTCAAATTTATATTTTTTTAAAACCATAAAACATTGTTGAAAGAAATTTAAGATCTGAATAAATAGAAATACCTCTTCTATTCATGAATCAGAAGACTCAATATTGTTAAAATGACAGCACTCCCCAAATTTATCTACAGTTTCAATCTAATTTCTTTTAGGATCTGAGCTTGTTTCTTTATAGAAATTGACAAGTTGCTCCCAAAATTCCTATTAACTCAATGGATCCAGAAATGCCATTAAAAGTCTTGAATCCTACTGAATCTACTTGAAGAAGTAAAACAGAGTTGAAAGATTCTCTCTTTTTTACTTTAAAAAAAGCAACAATAATGAGGCTACTGTGCTGCTGGCATTAAGTATTCCAACAGAGCAATGGAACAGAATTGAGAGGTCAGAAGTGAACCCCTGATCTATGGTCAATAGACATTTTAAAAAGGTAACAAGACCATTACATGGGGGGGAAAATAGTGCTTTCCACAAATGATGCTGAGACAACTGGAAAAACAGTATGAAATCAGAACCTTGCCTCCTACAATATACAAAAATAATCTCAAAATGGATTGATGGTCTAAATGCAAAAGCTCAAAGTATGAGAATTTTAGATGAATACTTAGGGATAAATCTTTGTGTACTTGGATTTGGTGATGCAATCTTAGATATACCAAAAGCATATTCAAACAATAAGTAAGCAAATAAATTAGAGTTCATTAAAATGAAAATCCTCTGTGCCTCAAGAACAGAATCAAGAAAATAAAAAAAGTCAACCCACAGAATGGAAGAAAATATTTGTAAGTCATATATCTGATAAGAGACTTGTATATATGTAATACATATACACAAAATATATGTATTTTATGAACACAGACATACATATATATATTTAAACTCTTTCAACTCAATAGTGAAAAGGCAAATAGGCAATTAAAAAGAAAATGGGCAAAGGGTCTGAATAGATGCTTCTCCAAAAGAATGTATCTAAATGACCAAAAACACAGAAAAAGATGCTTGATATTATTAGTCACCAAGCAAATGTAAAACCACAGTGAAATACCATATCATACCCACTAGGATGGCTAGGATCATAAAGTTAGATACCTGCAAGTGTTGACTAACATGTAGAGACGTTGTAAGCCTCATGAATTTCTGATAGGAATGTAAAATATTGTAGCCATTTTGGAAAAATGTTTGACAGCTCCATGAATGGTCAAGCATAGAGTTACATTGCAATCCAGCAATTCCATTCTTATGCGTGTGTCCAAGAGAAAAGAAGACACATGTCCACAAAAAAAAACTTACACATAGATATTTATAGCAGCATTATTCATAATAACCAAAAAAGTAAGAATAACCCACAGGTATATAAACTAAATAATGGATAAACAAAATGTGATATAACCATACAATATAGAATATTATTCAGTTATATAAAGTAATGAAATACTGATCCATGTTATAACACAAATAAGCTTTAAAAAAAGTGTACTAAGTAAAAGCTATAAAATATAGATTTATATGGTTCCACTCACATAAAATGTTCAGAACAGGGAAATCTATAAAGACAGGATGCAGATTAGTAGCTACTTAAGACTAGGAAAATGGGGAAATTTGGGAAGTGATAATATATACAGATTTCTTTTTGAGATAATGAAAAATTCTAAAATTAATTTTTTGTATATTTCACAACTAATAAATTATTGGGTTTTTTAAAGTTCACAACTGTGTGAACTAAAAAAAAAGTTTAATTTCACATTTTAACTGGGTAAATTTTATGGAGTGTGAATTATATCAGTAAAACTGTTACCAGAAAGAGTGAAATCACTTAAATATGCAAAATGAATGACTATAACGGAAAAATAGAATTAAAAAGAAGGCAAAAATAGAATCATCTTTAAATCTTTGGCTTAATCATTTATTTTTCATTACCATCACTGCCTATGATTTTAACAAAGTCAAGATTGCATTTTTCATTTCTACTTGCCAAATCTGGCACAATGACTAAAGCGCTGATAAACGTGTATCAAAATCGGATGCTACAGAGTGATGATTACTTAAGAGTTTATTATTTCTATGAAATTAACTTATAGCAAGCCATTGCTGGCTGGAGCTATTCTGCATCTGCCCTAAAGGAAATCCAATTTCTTATTCTCAATGATCTCAATAATAAGGGACAACCTTGAACGAAACTTGACTATTGTCCTTCCACCTCATTTGCTATCATAGGTTGAGTCCAACCTACCACTTCACAGGGTACCTTGCATATGATAAACACTTACTGGTATTTACTAAGTGAATGAACGAACTACCACTGAAAAGCAAATGTTAATATGCCCTTGACTCCTTCCACATGCAGGACAAGACAGGCATCTCCTTTTTTGCTTTAATTGATAATATAAAGATTGACACACAATGACTAACTTAACTTTTCTTTTTTTTTCTTTTTTTCTTTCTTATTTTTGAGATGGAGTTTCACTCTTGTCACCCAGGTTGTAGTGCAGTGGCGCGATCTCGGCTCGCTGCAACTTCCGCCTCCCGGGCTCAAGCGATTCTCCTGCCTCAGCCTCCGGACTAACTGGGATTACAGGCACCTGCCACCATGCCCGGCTAATTTTTAATAGAGACGGGCTTTCTCCATGTTGGCCAGGCTGCTGTCGGACTCCTGACTTCAGGTGATCTGCCCGCCTCGGCCTCCCAAAGTGCTGGGATTATAGACTTGAGCCACCACACCCTGCCCTTCACCCTTTAATAGAGCCATCATCCATCAAAGAGAGGCTGTGTTTCCATTTTGAATGTGATAGCCTAAAATGCCATCAGTCTTTAGAATTGTTTGATTCTTTTCATGATAGATAAGAGATTACTTTAGGATATCGTTGAGCCATGGGTAGCAAGTCATTCAGGAAATGAGGCAGATTTTAGACACAGCCATCTTTTTTTTTTTTTTTTTTTTGCGGAGTCTCGCTCTGTCGCCCAGGCTGGAGTGCAGTGGCGCAATCTCGGCTCACTGCAAGCTCCACCTCCCGGATTCAGGCCACTCGCCTGCCTCAGCCTCCCAAGTAGCTGGGACTACAGGCTCCCGCTCTTTTTTACAATAAGCATGGTCTCATTTTCATGGCATAGCCCGTTCTCTCTTCCCTCTTTCTCATCCTCAGTCTCTATACATTGGCCAACCATTCTGTATTCTACCATTTAGATTTCAGTAAGAACCAATCTGATTTACTTGGCTCATTTTAAATGCCTTTGAACAGAGAAATCTTTCGTCTCTCTTCTGGATGGGATATCCTTGAGTCAGGTGCTTGAATTCATTGCAACATTCCCCTGCCATACACTATGCAAAAACATTTCTCATTCTGCATGACTGGATAATGTGCTCTTGTAAAAATATTTTGGCCATAAGGGGATTGGCCATGAAAAACATTTTTACAGACATCTCATTTTATCTACTTTAAACATAAGCTTTATACAATAAAAGTTACCATTATCCAGATCCCTTTACCAAAAATTGTTTAATGTTATTTTTATAGTTTTACTTTTCTTATGCACTTTCAAATCACCTCACTGTAAAGGATAACATTTCTCATAGAATTGAGTCCAAACATCTTTTGCTGGTAATGTTTTGTGTTCATACCGAGGAGTATCTCAACATTTTCATTCTCAGGGTACACTTTCTTCCCACCTGAGCCATTCTTTTATACCACTTCTATGCAGGCCTTTGTCACCAAGGCCAACCAACACTTTAAAGATATCATTATTTCTTCTAAGAACTGGTTACAGTCTCATGGAAACTACTCATTTTCTATAAACATAGGATTTATGACAGATTTATACGTAAAACCTCCTTTTGTTCAGACTAATTATCAAGGTGACTGGAGGCTACAATATTCATGGGTGATTTCAGAGCCTTTCTGACCTTAGTCTGATTGATTTTAAAACTTAGAATTGGCCAGGATCCTAGAAAATTGAATAGACAAATGTTAAGAATTTAGGTGAAACCTGATAGTCAGATTCTCACTCTAATGCTAGAGTGCAGCTGCTTAACTAGCAATCACCCTCCAAATGAGAAAACAAGGTGATAGCCAAAGTGCTCGCCTGTGCAAGTCTGTTACTGAAATGTCTTGTTCTTTATTTTTCATTTGTTTAAATTTATTTAAAAAGTTATTCTGTCTCCTTAAACATGATAGTTTTCCCCAACCATCCTCCCTGCAATAAACCTGTGTTTGCCAAATGGTCACACTTTGGGCCTTAATTTATATTCTCTTTATTTATCAATTGCCAATTTCCTTTCGAAAACTCATGCCATAAATTCACAATTTACATGAAGATTATCATCAAGTGTATTTTTAATATATAATATGGGTATTTTTATGTTTGCAAAATTGTTTACATTTGTCTTTGCCTCCAAACAAGTCTTTAGTCTTAGTATTCATGTTTCACATATGTGGTGTTTGTAAGCAAATGTGTTCTTCTTTCTTCCCTTTTAAAAAATTTTCTGAATTGACATTTCAAGGAATATGACATAGGTCATTGGTAGTTTGTGTATGTTAGTTAAAAAAAGTTAAAGGGCTGATGGGTTGCCAGCACCCCTATGTGCTATGGTCATAGCCACACTTTCTAGGTAGTGGAGACTGACAGAATTGTCCATTTAAATTGTGTTAAATGGAGTTGTATTGCAATGCTCAGATGCAGAACACTAGGATCTGTCAAACATTGAAGATGAGATGAAGACTGTGTAGGGAATTATAATGCAGAAATGGACTTCCCTGTACCCCTAATTTTATAGGATTACTCAGCATATCTATGACCAATGACCAGCAGGACTCATCAAAGTAGAGATAGATTCCAGAATCTGTTATGATGTAAACGAGTTTAAACATGAATGGTTATGGAGTAAGTGGCTGGAACGTCAGGGCACGTTACACGTTAAGGTATCAGAAAGTTATGACATATATGAACTTAAAATGGAAAAAGCAACTTGGCAGAGTCTTCAGGCCTGGGTTTGGAATCAAATTTCTTGAACTTATACGTTATTCTACCAATGACTCACTGTACAAATATGTTTTCCAACAATCTGTACCTCAGTTGTCTCATCTCTACAATTTGAGTAATGGTTTTACCTATTTTACAGGGCCATTGTGAGTTACTTTACATAAAAGTCTATTAAAATATCTGGAAAATAGTGAGAACCTAATTAAAAGTACTGATTTTTATTTTTATAGTATTCAGTTTTGATAACTGCACATCAAAAAATGGAAAAAAGGCTTTTGAAATGGTGATAAACTTTCAGGTAAAAGGTCAGGTATACACAAATAAAAATATTTTAAACTCTCAATCAAAGATAAACATTGGCAGTTGTATTAGAAATGAAAGGGATGAGGATGATGTGTCACAGTACAGAGAAAAATGTTCAAATAAAATGTACATCAGTTGGGAGAGATTTCAGAAAGCATGCTAGGATTAAAAGCCATTGACTGCAAATCTCAATACTCAGAATATGTGAAGCCGTAATATAGATTTTTTTTTAAAAAAGATACTGACTCTTTCCTGCTATCCGATTCCAACATCAAGATGCAAGGAATCAAATCTCAAGAAAGGGTGTCATTTATATGGAAGAATTAGGGAACAACAAGCAGAAAATGGGTAAAATGAAATTAGGGATGAGTGTGAGGTTGACAGAATGAAAAGAAGTTCAAAATCAATAACAGACACAGAATAAAAGCAAAAGGGACACTGTGGAAATGTGATTCTGTAATCTTGAAGACAGCCAAGGTACTCTCCAAAAACGAAGAAGAAAGAAGGGGCAAAGCTATTAAAACAACGAAAAAAGACAGCAGGTCTTGAGAAAGGAAGACCCTGTTCCAGCCTGAAAACTGAAGGTAGCGATGAAAAAACAGTGACAGATAAAACAATAGCTGAAGAGTCACCTGAGAAAGCATCATTCAGCTAGCTTACTGAAAATTAATGTTAATTTTAACAGAATAATTTAGCACAGATTTGGAAAGGAAAAGTGGTAACCAAAAATCAAGAGGTGATTGGTCACTCTCAAGCATGTTAATCTTCCTCCAGAGTTGTGCTATGGAAAAAGAGTGAAGAAAGGACATTATCTGCTGGACATATTTGAGCTTCTTTTCATCCTTTTTTTTACAAGTCACCTAAAGGAGTCCAGGGACTGTCACCCCCAAATGTAACACCCTGGTATGCTCATTATTTGAAGTTAAAGGCCACTGGAGGCTACTAAATGCTAGAAGAGGCTTTACTCTGATATTCCTTTATCTGTCCAAAGAACAGATCTGCCAAAGAGGAACACAATTGTCTTTAATTCCCTCCCTGAAATTTTGTTAATCAAAAAAGATGAGAACTCATATCACGGCAAAAGACACTGAAAATTAAACACCACACATGAAGCCCAAATGACAATGGTTGTCCCAAACCATTGTCTGTTCTATGGTCCAATTAAATTCCCAAAGAGCATCATTTACTAAGCATTGAACATTAGGCCCATTCATTTCCCCTAAAAATCATTTACTATCCATCAAATCATCACTTTTTCCCATCTCTTCTTCCTCTGTGAGAAAGGATATATAGGCATCTGGACATCATTGAATTATTGGATAATCACTGTCTTGTGATTTTCCCCCTGCGCATATTAAATAAATTTGCATACCTTTTTCTCTTGTGAATCTGCCTATTTTAAGTTCACTTTTAGCAAACCTTCAAAGGATGGACGGAAAGCTTTCTCTCTTTGCCTTATAAACCACATCATTTTCATTCTGTCTTTGTATCCAATTGTTCTCTGTGGCCATCTATTTGTTGATTTGTTTTTAACATTCTTTCAAACTATTGATACATAGGGAATACGCAAGAACCTAAGGCATTTTTTTCTCATTGTTTGGCTCATTTTTATATAGCTGATTTCTGGACCCAAATTTAACATTCTTTGCCATCTAATTTTATTTGCCTTGGCAGAATTTTTTTTTACACTGCCAGAGTCAACTTTTCTGATTCATCTAGATATCTCAGAGCTGAATGAGATTCAAGTACAGAAACACAAAAATGATGCCTGAAATAGTTATGGTGAGTTCATACATGGCTGAAGAAAATTGGATGGAATTATGTATTAAATGTTTCGCAATTGTATATTTGGATGTTTAATAAATCAACTTTTACATGTTTTACAAAACAATACTCCAGAATTCCATGAAGAACCTATAATTTTATTATTTAGAATATAATATATTTTATTTGACACTAACAACAAACTGTAGGGGAGGAAAAAATAATTTTCTCTCCACTCTCACAAGTTCTTAGCTAGAAACTCAGTATTAAAAGACAGATTAACAAGAGGAAAACAAACAAAAGTGTGTTAACATGTAAGTCTCATGCCGGGCGCAGGGGCTCACACCTGCAATCCCAGCACTTTGGGAGGCCGAGACGGGCAGATCACAAGGTCAGGAGATCCAGATCATCCTGGCGAACATGGTGAAATCCTGTCTCTACTAAAAATACAAAAAATTAGCCCGGCGTGGTGATGGGTGCCTGTAGTCCCAGCTACTTGGGAGGCTGAGGCAGGAGAATGGCGTGGACCCGGGAGGTGGAGCTTGCAGTGAGCTGAGATCGCGCCATTGCACTCCAGCCTGGACGACAGAGCGAGACTCTGTCTCAAAAAACACAAATAAACAAACAAACATGTAAGTCTCATATATACATGAGAGATACCAAAAAAGTGAGTAACTCTTCAAGAGGTGGCTCAGAATCCGAGCTTTCATGTGACATCCTCAACAACAACAAAAAAATAAATATTTAGATATGTGATAAGACAAAGAAAATGACCTTGATTCTCTAGGGGTGGCAAATTGTGGAAAAGCAAACATAAGTTAGATTAAGGTCAGCTAGTAAGGTTTGTTAATAAATTCATCTGGTGTGGTCTCCAGGCCCGTATGCTCTAAAGTCATCTCTGTTGATAAACCTTTGTCCTTCTTGGTAGAAAGGGGAGAAGGGACACCTTTACTTTTGCAAATTTATGCCATGCGTTTAGGCAAATAGGGGAAAGACAGAGAGCTTGTCTTATATCTACTTCTTCTCAACTGCCTTCAGCTCAAAGACATTCTCATGCTAAAGTGGCTTATTTTGGGATAGTATATTCTGCTACCCTTCAAAACAATTGATATGTAATTGCTCAAGACAAACGTATGTAACACAGTCATACACACACACATTCATATCACACAAATTAATATAAAGAATAAAATAATTTACACCATGTTTATCATCACTGAAATGGTATAGAAAAATAAGAAGTTTTGTTTCTACTTTTCGCCAGTGAAAGATTATCTTATACTATCAAACTAATGCAAGCCACCAAACTAATACAAGCACATCTTCTCTAATGAAGAGATTAATCCTAGATTCCACTTATATTAAAGCAATATATTTCATTTCTAAAATTATTAATCAGCATAGCCTATCATGGACAAAAACTCTTCTAATTATCTTCCAGAGGTGTACTTGGTAGGACTTTCTGAAAAAAAAACCCAGATTCATCATCTGGTCTGAAATTGCTTAGGCTGAAAGAAAGCTATCTTTGATAACTTTAATCACATAATTTATGCTTAACATTTTCATAGTTGCTATGGAGACTTCAAAATCAGTTTCATATGTTAAATATAGCATTCTTTTACTTGTACCAAATTTGCATTTTAAAGACCTAATGTCTATCACTTCTCCTCCGGTACCCTCGGTGATAGTAGCTTTTTGATGCGTTACCTGACATCTTCAATGCTGTCCACAATTTTTTTCTTCCAAAACTGATTTTAGGACTCACATAGAATAAGTTTGCTAAATTATCATTAAATGGGTTTACATTTTTATTTCTTCCTTAAAAATAGTATGCTATTTACAACATTCACACAAGTAAAGTATTATTAGTGACCAACTATCTAATGATTTATTTTAATTCCAAACCTGTTGTAAAAAATCATAATTATACAGGCAAAATAATACAGTGGAAGGATGACCACACATAAAAGATGACATAGCTTCTCCCTTTCTCTCACTAATTGTATGTACTTTCAGCTATCTCTAATATCATTTCATTCGCTGATAAAATGAGGATGATGTTCATTGTATCAAGTCCACAAGTTTTTTGTGAGCACTGCAAACTAACTGCATGAAAGCACTCCATCTAATGGAAAAGTTTTGTGTAAATGTTACCCATTATATACTTCCGGTAGATTCAGGTAGAAAGAAATGTATATTGATATTTAAACAAACAAATATGGAAGCTAAATGAGCTTCCATTTAGCTCAACAACTGAGGAACCTCTGTATCCCAAATTTGGTAAGACCTGGTTTACATTAATGTGTGATTTTTCAGCTGTGCCCTCAGATAACATGCTTCTGCATGTCATGGTTGTATTTTATTCCACCATGCTTGTGACTTGAAGCATTAAGACACTGGGATGTCTTGCTGTGGTTTAAAATGCCTTATATTTATTTATGTTGTGCAGAAAAGGGCAATAAGACATTTTCAACCAAAGTATGTTCCCTTTAAATAAAATAATAGTAATGAAAAGACGGTACAGCTATTTCAAAGTCACAAAGATTTGCTATTAACAGATATTAAGAAAACATATCACAGATATTGCAGACTCTTCTTAACTATGATTTTACTTTCTTCTTTGACTCGTATTGGTCACTATATTTGATATTTAAAAGAAAAAATATATGTATTTGTTGAGTAAGATTTTTCTGCAGAAGTAACTACTTGTCTTAATGATTCATCCAGATACATTGTCCTCAATTAAAGAAAAAAAAGAGGAAATTGAATTGTTGCCATTATTGAAGAACAGTACCTTTTTTAAGAGGTAGAACAGACAGAGAATATTTTTTTGCTGCACTTGTTATTGTTGCTGTTGTTGCAATAAATAGTTCATTTAGAAGCTGGGCGTGGTGGCTCATGCCTGTAATCCCAGCACTTTGGAAGGCCGAGGTGGGCGGATCACCTGCGGTCGGGAGTTCAAGGTCAGCCTGACCAACACGGAGAAACCCCGTCTCTACTAAAAATAGAAAATTAGCCGGGTATGTGGTACATGACTGTAATCCCAGCTACTCAGGAGGCTGAGGCAGGACAATCGCTTGAACCCGGGAGGCGGAGGTTGTAGTGAGCTGAGATTGTGCCATCGCACTCCAGCCTAGGCAACAAGAGTGAAACCCAGTAACAAAAAACAAAACAACAACAACCAAAAAAACACATTTCTTTTGTATGGCACTCAAAGGAAAGTTTAGACTCGGCTGGAATGTTTGTCCATAGGAAATAACAATCTGGGTTACTGAGGAAAGTTAGGACTAGAATAACATATTTAAGTAATTCAGCATTTAGATGACAGCTAAAGATCTGGGAGTATGAGCAATTGCCCAGAAATGGTGTTTATTTTAAAAAGGAAGATGTCCAAGGAAGAAACTTTGTAAACTGCTAACACGTAAGTTGGAAAGACAAAGTTGAAGTGGATATAGAGGTTTTGCCAAAAGTCAGGTCAGGAGGTAAAGTTGCTGAAGTCTAATTTAAATTATTGGCTCATGTCTGTAATCCCAGCACTTTAGGAGGGCCGATCACTTGAGGTCAGGAATTCGAGACCATCCTGGCCAACATAGCAAAACCCCATCTCTGCTAAAAAAAAAACAAAAATTAGCAGGGCATGGTGGCACACACCTGTAGATCCAGCTACTCATGAGGCTGAGGCACAAGAATTGCTTGAACCCAGGAGGTGAAGGTTGCAGTGAGCCAGGGTTGTGCCACTGTACTCCAGCCTGGGGGACAGAGTGAGACTTTGCCTCAAAAAAAAAAAGAAATAAGTAAAATAAATAATAATAATAATACTTCAAGTTCTACTCTTTATCCTGTGTCTCAGCATAGGGCTGCACACAGCAGAGAATGGGTGTCTCTTCCTAATTCATAGGCGGATTCCACAAGGGTTAGCAGCAGCTGTGTTGGGAAAAGACAAGGAGGGCTATAGGAAATGCATGGTTATAATGGTGGGAGACTATGAAAAAGCCACGCATTTCAGTGATTTAGAAAGACTTTTTAAGAGGGTTGGTGAAAAAGTCTGCTTTATACCTAAGTGAGATACAACACATACAAAGAGGTCTCTGAGAAATAAAGAAGGATGTTACAGATAGACGCCTACAAATGATTCATTGCAGCCTCTGGATCGTGGTATTTTTGCTTATTCATTTATGGAGATTGAATATGATTGCCAAAGTTGATTGGGTAAGAGTCACTACTGAATAAACTGTGCTCTGAGCAAAGGTATCGCTCTGCCTGGGATATTTAACTTTTGAATATTCAAACGTCTGTTTTTATTTACTGAGAACATCAGCAACAACAAAAAAAGACAAAGGAAAACTTTTGAAGGACAGTAACTAAATATGTTTTACTTAACAATATGATGACGAAAATTTTGTAAATCCAAGATAACATCTTTTTTTCTCCTTGCCAAAAACTTCCTCCTGGAGGTGTTTTCTCTGGTGCTCAGGCTGACGGCAAGAGCAATGGAGGATCAGTTATGCACTGAGGTTTTGAACATTGTGTGTAGGACTTTGGCTTTAAACAACGATGATATTTCTATTTATAATAGCATCAAGATGCATGAAATAATAAAATCATTTTTTTTAAATGGCTATTGAGCCATAACCATTCTTTAAAATTTGTTCATATAGAAAGATAAAATGCTAGAGTTTTATTTCAAGATACAATGGAACAAGCACACAGTGTCTCTCAAAGAACGCGTGAATAACACCGGGAAGCAGTGCTGGGGCAAGGTGTTTTAGGATTCAAAAGTAAATAGTATGAGGTTAATTAAAGGAAAAGACCAGAATTTAAAGTGCCACCTAAATGATCATGAGATTAACATTTTTTTCTCTTTTGCTATCCCTGGCCTAGTCTCAACACAGCCCCAAATACTGGAAGTTGGCAGAGAAGCCCTAACGGTTTGTCTCAGAGAAGGAAAGGGAAGCCCTCATGCTTAGAGAAAGGGAAAAACACACCACCACCACCACCCCTCCCCCTGCTTTTTTTTCTTAATACTTTCTTCTTGGGCCATTGTCCTTAAACAATTCTGCAACAGTAGAAGTAATGGGACATCACGAGGCTCAAAATTCTTAGGGACCTGAAGCTTCTTCTCACATCAGAAGAGCTATGGTCCCAAGCTGGAGGGAAAACCCACACTGATTTTTTCTCTCTCTCTCTCTCTGTCCTTCAGGCACTGGTTTCTGGTTGCAGGCACAGTCACAGCAATGCACAGCACAAATAACAAAAGCCCCAGCTCTCTTAATGGGGAACTAAAAGGGGAAACACTGGGAACTGGGAAACACTGGGGAGATTACAGAGAAAGAAGAACTCAGGAAAGTAAACCCCTAAAGTTGCCTATGAACTCCTGGGCTTCCCTGTAAGCTATTTGTGTTTAGATCTAGTCCTTTTCAGCATACTAGAGAATGAGACAGTACCCAAGGGCTACACTGGATACAGAGTGGCATGCACATGAGACAGTTCAAAATTACACTTACAGGAATTGGAAAGTTGAAATTACATTGAACCCAGAGACCACAGAATGCATGTTGGAACTTGCAAACTGAAACTAATTATGTTGACTACCTGCTAGGAAAAAAAAAAAATCTATATTTTCCGTAGGATTTAAACAAGATGCATAACATAGTATTAAACTAAGATACAATAAAAACTTACACAAAGAAAAGGATTATATCAACTTACATAGGCAAAGAAATTCAATAAATGTCAAAGATAGGATGACACAGATGTTTGAATTATATCACAAAGACTGAAAGCAACTATGATAAGAATGACTCAAAGTCGTCATTGGAAATAATTTTGAAACAATTGGGGGATAAAAAAAAGCCCTCAGCAAAAAACATAAAAGATATAAAGATGTGGCTGGAGGCTTAGTGGTGTGAGACGGTAGTCCCAGTTTCTTGGGAGGCAGAGGTGGGAGGATCACTTGAGCCCAGGAGTTCAAGATTAGCCTGGGCAAAAAACCAAAGAAATATATAAAGATAAACCAGATGGAAAATTCAGAATTGAAAATTATAATAAGCAAGAAGAAGAGAAGAAGGGCAGAAAGAAGGAGGACGAGGAGGAGTGGGCAAAAAGGAAAGGGAGAGGGAGAGGCAGGAGAGAAAGACTTTTAACTGGATGGCACAATGCCAGAATAGAGGCAGCAAGAAAGAGTCAGTGAAAGTAAAGGTAGATCAATAAAAATGATCAAGTGCGCATTACAGACAGAAATATACTGTTAAAAATGAATAGAACCTCAAGGACTTGTGGGACAATAACATATCAGCAGAGGGTTGTGAACCCTAAGGTATCTGAGACAAGTCTCAATTAATTTTGAAAGTTTATTTTGCCAAAGTTAAGGATGCACCCATGAAACAGCCTCAGGAGATCCTAATGACATGTGCCCAAAAAGGTCAGGGTACAGTGGGTTTTGTACATTTTAGGGAGACATAATACATCAATCACTACATGTAAAATGTACATTGATTAAATCTGGAAAGGCAGGATGACTTGAAAAGGGTGTTTCCAGGTCATAAATTTAAGTTCATAGGTTTAAAGATTTTGTGGTTGCCAATTGGTTGAAGGAGTTAAGTCATTATCTAAAGACCTGGAATCAGTAGAAAGGACTGTCTGGGTTACAATAAGGGGCTGTGGAGACCAAAGTTTTATCATGGATACGAAACCTCCGGGTAGCAGGCTTCAGACAGGACAGATTGTAAATGTTTCTCATCAGACTTACGGCCCATATTGATGTTAATGCTGGTCAGCTATTCCTGAACTCTGAAAAGGAGGATACCATAATGAGGCATGTCCAAGGCCCCCTTTCATCATGGCCTTAACAATTTTTTCAGGTTAATTTTGGAATGCCCTTGGCAGAGAGAAGGGATGCCTTCAGATGGTTGGGGGCTTAGAATTTTATTTTGGGTTTACAGGGGTACTGACTACCACACTCTTCTCATGCTGAGGTTGCTGCAGTCATCTGAGTACCATGAAAATTGGGCAAGAGAGTACAAAGGATCGCCAAGGGTCCAAATATATATCCTCCACTTTCCCCATGGACTAGCAATAGCAACTTCGGCAGATATTTAATTTGCAAAGAATAAGCTTAGTTTGCAAGTTTTATTTTCAAATATGTCAGTTTTGCAATACAACAGTTAGGAGATTATTTTCAAGCAAGTCTCATTATGTAAAATTTCCCCACATTGTAAGGTTATAAAATTTTTTATGATAGTGTTGAAACCATCAAATGCCCACTATGTCTTGATGATGATAACCCTTTTTCTTTTTGTAAAACTGAATGAGTAAACACACAAGAGAGCTAAGTTCTTCTACGAACCAAGGGTGAAACTGAAGGATAATAAGGACTGGAGCTAGCAGACATTTGCGGGCTGAGTGAGGGTAGAGTGGCCAGGGAGAAGACGCTGCTTGTGAGCATCTAAGGAGATCAGTGAGAACATGAGAAGTGTTTAATGGGATTTTTTCTACCTTGTTCTTTGTTTTTCATTTAAAAAAATATATGCCGTGTGCCATCAAAACCTCATCTCAGACCCCATAAAAATTTTGGGTTGGTGGATTTTTATGGTTAATGTTGTAAAGAACTTTGTCCTGCCTGACATAGGCACAGGAGTCAGTGCTTTGTGATCAATTCGATTTAGGGGTAATGCAGACCCCCTGTGAGACTCTTTCAGACCACTCTCAAAGTCAAAGCTATTTTCATGACAACATTAAGACATTTTTTGCCCTTTTCACCTTTATTCTCTCACGAGAATACAGTAGAGGTTTCTAAAGACTATAATGTCTTAGATCACAGCAGATTGAATTCAGAAGCAGATATGAGACTCCAGCTACCTGAATATAAGGCAGGCACTAAAGATATTAAGCAATACCACGTATCAAAGGCAAAATTACCAAAATTTAAAAATCTCAATTGGCTTCACTGTGATTCTAGTGTTGGCAGTACTTTTATTCCATCAAATAGAATAAAACTTCCAATAAATAGAGTAGAGAAGGTTGGTTTTATAGACAGAAAATGCTGAAGAAAGCAGAAGCAAAGAACAAAAAGTGGATTGGTCGTTTTAAAGTTACTTCCCCTGTGAGGCAGGAACCGGGAGACTGGACAATAGAGAAATAACCAATTAGTGCACATCAGGTTACTTCAGGTTTAAACAGAGGGACCTTCCTTATCATGCTCACTGAAACTGGTCTGTGTGGTTAATTACGCCTTTATGTCGCTTTTCTGATTTCTCTGTAGGTCAGATAATAACTCAGTTTTGGTCTGGTGACATGCAGCTTTGGCATGGGTGACTCCATTTTTATTTTTATTTTTAATCTGGTCCATTGGGGCTTAGTCCAAAACTATGGTCTTCTATAATGTTTGTTCAACACACGCTTCTCACTAATTTCTTCGTTTTATCATTAAGCAATACGATTCTTATCATTTATTTCTCTGTTTTTGAAACTTTTTTATGAAAATGTTAATTATATTAACTTAAAATGGCTTATTAATATTTTTAAAGGAATTGATTAATAAGAGTTTTAAAATATATTAGTGCTAATTTGGTAAATGTTGATATATGCAACTCACATCAACAAAAACTCTTTTGGTTCCACAATAATTTTAACATAGTCCTGAGATAAAGAAGCTTGAGAATCACTAAGCTGAGGAAGAAATCTATGCTGCCAGGTTACCAATGAAGGCAGACATGTGGATCACTGTGGTATTAACTAAAACCAGAACCACTGAGGAAAAGAAGGCTTGAAAAAAAAGAGTTGGGAGGAATCTGGTGCTTCGTAGGCCTGAGGAGTGGAAAAATACTGAATATCAGAGCTCAGAAAAGTCAGGAATATCAGAGGTCAGAAAAGTCAGGAAACTCCCCTTAATGCTAAAAACAACAAGGTTATCTGGAAAGTCCCTAGCACGGCAAGCAGCCGTTTGTGGTTTGGTCAAAGGGCGGGAACCAATGAGCAACTGACTAATGTTTAACTTTAAATGTCAGCCAATTGTAAACCTACAACTGTAAAAATCCCCAGTGACTTTGTAACTTGCTGTAACTTGTTTGTGTCTGACTATAAAAGACGGCTGAACACCGAGCTTGGGGTCTCTCCCTAGGATCTGATACCTAGCTGGAGGGAACCGAGTTTGAACTCGAAATAAAGTGATCCCTGCTGCTTGGCTTTGTCTCTGGACTCTGGTGGTTGCTTTCGGGTCATCACGGATCTGGGCATTACAGGCCTCAGCTCAGGAAGGTACTGAGCCAGTGAAATGGCTTTGGAACATATCAACACAGAGAAAAGAGTTAAAACTCAGGTAACCGAACAGTGCTAAGAGCAAAAAATTTAGTGTGAACCTCAAAAATCTGAGACAGGTCTCAGTTAATTTCGACAGTTTATTTTGCCAAGGTTGAGGATGCGCGCCCATGACACAGCCTCAGGAAGTCCTGATGACATATGCTCAAAGTGGTCAGCACAGTTTGGTTTTATACATTCCAGGGAGATGAGACATCAATCAACATATGTTAGAGGAACACCAGTTTGGTCTGGAAAGGCAGGACCACTCGAAGCAAAGGCAGGAAGACTAGAAATGGGGAGGAGGCTTCCAGGTCATAGGTAACTAAGAGACAAATGGTTGCTTTCCTTTGAGTTTCTCATTAGCCTGTCCAAAGGATGCAATCAAATATGCATCTATCTCAGAAAGCAGAGGGGTGACTTTGAATAGAATGGGAGGCAGTTTGCCCTAAGCAGTTTCCAGCTTGACTTTTCCCTTTAACTTAGTGATTTGGGGGCTCCAAGATTTATTTTCCATTTACAGTAGGGTACTGAAAACAAAACCTTCCCAATATCAAATATTTTGAGCATGAGAGCAAAGGGGGACTTGTGAGGATGTGGTGAGAGATCCCATAGCAGGGAATTTTGTTATTAGTAATTATCTTTCATTACCCAGTGTCACTTTACTCAATTCAAGATAGTATTTAGACCTAATATTACCTGTAATGGTTATGTACAAAGATATAGCAACAATCTCACCATGATGTGTTAAACATTGTGAGTACATGTGTATGTCTGTGTGTGTGTATGTGTGCGCACGCACAAATTACCTGCAGCAACTGCTTTCTATTTTTCTTACTTTGCTTTTTAATCTGTTTTCATCAATTTCTTTGTGCAAGTTTCAGAACCACACAACTTCAAGGGTGGCATGTGAAATGGATTAATATTTCCATTTTAAAATAAATTATTCTCTGTATTGTTTAACTTCCGAATCCTGAAGAATGGAAATGTCATTTTGGAAGTGTCAGCAGGCAGCTCACAATTGCAGCACTTAACTTGCAGTTGGTTATTCCAGACAACGGAAACAACCACGCCAACCTCCACCAGCACAACAGAAACAATGCCAGTATGTGGGAACACAAATAATTTGAAAGTTTGGTTTTCAGTTTTTTGTTGTAAAGCACTGCAGTCCACTGGATGGGATCCTGACTGTTTTGTGTCCCTCGGAGATACGAGGAGCACACTGTGAGGCACTGGCTAGTGTTGTAATGTAATTCAGTGGTTGATGTTTATAATTTAATTCAACTTTGCTTAAGGACAGTTTTTTCAGCCTTTAAGAAAAGATAGCTTTCATATAAAGAGTTAAAAATTATTTCACTTTATTCTCAGAGGTCTCTCCACCTCTTATTTCCTACCCCACAATATCCATGCTGTTACACGCAGAGAGCCTTTCACTCCCGTGTTGTTTGTCCTCTTTATGCTGATTGATATGTTAATTTAAGTGACAATTATAGAGCAGTATTTACATGCTTTACATAAGAATAGAGGAATAGAAATGTGAATGCGACACACTTGTTTGCCTTGTTTCATTTAAGAAAGGTGAAAAATTGAATATGTAAACTGGAAATTGACAAAAATAAGAGTATTTCTTGTTTACAGGATTTTTGTTCATCAATTTTACCTTATGGTTTGTGTTCGTCATTCAAGACACCCTTTTTTGGGTTTGTTACCTTTTTTGTTTGAGAGGAGATTTTCTGGTGGCATAATGTGTACTTTTTCCCTGCAGATGTTTTATAAAATGTTAGGAAATTGTGTTTCATGATGATAAATCTCTTCAATTGGAGGAAGTCTTTGTCACAAAAGAAACGTGCTGCACTCTAACACTTTACGAAGCAAAAAGCACGATAGGTAATGCCTCAGTGGAGTTATCTAGAGTTTGAAATAACAGTTCTGTTTCCCTTCTGAGTTAATACACGATTCTGGGAAGAGTGAGAAAATAAAAGGAAGTCGTGGAGAGAGAAAGTTCAGTGACTTGATCTGCTCCCAGAAACACTGCAAAAAGCATATGCCTCATATTCTAAGATGAATGAATCAAGAAATTGCTAGAGAGTCAAAAATACTACACATTTGGAATGAATTGCAGTCATGCACAGCATAATGACGTTTCTGTCAGCGACAGACCAGGTATATGACAGTGGTCCCATAAGATTATAATACTGTATTTTTACTGTACCTTTCTATATTTAGGTATGTTTACAGACACAAATATTTGCCATTGTTTTACAGTTGCTCACAGGATTTTTAGAGACACAAATATTTGCCATTGTTTTACAGTTGCCTACAGTCTTCAGTACAGTAACCTGCTGTGCCGATTTGCAGGCGAGGAGCAATAGGCTGTACCATCTAGTTTAGGTGTGTGGTAGGCTGTACGGTGTAGGTTTGTGTACGTGCATTCTATGATGTTCACACTGTAGCAGGATGAGCCACAGAAAACCCCTCAGACACCGAGTTAAAGAAGGAAGGGCTTTATTTGGCCAGGATCATCAGCAAGACTCACGTCTCAAAAACTGAGCTCCCAAGTGACCAATTCCTGTCCCTTTTAAGGGCTCACAACTCTAAGGGGGCCTGCGTGATCAACTGAGCAAGCAGAGGGTACGTGACGAGGGCTGCATGCACTGGTAATTAGAACCCAACAGAATAGGACAGGGATTTTCACAGTGCTTTTGTATACAATGCCTGTAATCTATAGATAACATAACGGATTAGGTCAGGGATCGATATTTAACTACCAGGCCCAGCTCAGGGTGTGGCACCAGGCTCTCTGTCTGTTGATTTCATTTCTGCTTTTAGTTTTTACTTCTTTCTTTGGAGGCAGAAATTGGGCATAAGACAATATGAGGGGTGGTCTCCTCCCTTAACACAACAACAAAATGACCTGACACCTCGGCTCAAAACATGTCCCCTTTGTTAAACAGCTTGTGTTTTTAATTCACTTCTACTTATCATGTATTTTTAAGCTAGTTCATGATAAATGTAGCTACTCAATCATGGCCTTCATATTTTGTGAGCACATTAAAATATACATCACAATACTTTTTTAAAAAGATCAGAAGAAAGTGAATAAGTAGTGTTCTCACTTCTACTGTGTGGAAAGACTTTGTAAGATTTTTAGAACTCTGTGGAATTTCAATTTAAATTTAGTACCATGCTTCTTAGTATGTCAATATGGAGAATCTTATCCTCATGAATAAATGTAATTCAAGGAAAAAAATAGCACAATGCTCAGTGGAAATTTAGAGAGAAAAGAGAAAAATTACTTCTGTCTGGGAGTGCCTGCGCAAGATTGAACACCTAGTATTTGTCAGTCACTGGATAGATGCTGGGAAGTAGCATTTAAATTACTCTGCATAATTGGAATTTGGGTATTTCATATTATTTTATTCAAAATTTGACTGAGAACATATTTCAATATTCTTACATTTATTTAAAAACATGATGTTAATGACAGCATAATGTTAACTAAATAGATATATTTAAAAGTTATTTTTCACGTTTGGAACCTTGTTTTGTTTTTATTTTTGTTTTTGTTTTTGAGACGGAGTTTTTCCCTGTAGCCCAGGCTGGAGTGCAGTGGTGTGATCTTACCTCACTGCAACCTCCACCTCCTGGGTTCAAGTAATTCTCCTGCCTCAGTCTCCCAAGTAGCTGAGACTACAGGCGTGCACCACCACACCCGGCTAATTTTTAGTAGAGACGGGGTTTCACCTTGTTGGCCAGGCTGGTCTAAACCTCCTGACCTCAGGTTATCCACCTGCCTTGGCTTCCCAAAGTGCTGGGATTACAGGCATGAGCCACCACGCCCAGTCTGGAACATTAAGCCTAATAAAAATGCTATGTCATGTCCTAAAACAAATATGGAAAAAAAATTATTCATCTCTTATTATAGTCTTAGCAAAAATAACTTACTATTAAAAAATGAGAATACATTAAAGTTCTTAAAAGAGGTGAATAGATTACTTTCCAGAAGGGATAGACCAAATTAATCTTATATTTGTTTTATGGCACAGTACATAGTCGACTTCAGTAACCATGCCAGATGTACTTAGAAATCATATCCGGAAGTTTTGGATATTAGTGTTCCATTTAGGTCTATTAGGGCAATTCTTTATTTTGTCCAACTTTTCTATATGGTTATTGATCGCTTTATCTGGTTGTTCTATCGGTTACTGTTCTGTTAGTTATCAGATATTAAAACCCTTGGAAAAATTATATTACATATTTTCCTTTTTATTCTGTTAAGTTTTGTTTTATTTAATTTGAGACCACATTATTATGTACCTGAAGATTTAGAATTGTAATATAGTGTTGGTTATATTAGGCCTATTGGTGTATTTCCTGATCACTTGGCAACTTAGAATCAAACCCTGGGTATTTACCAGGACTTCTTTTCCTGGATAGGCTCTGTTAAATCAAATTTAGCCTAAAGCTGTCTCCTTACATATTTTACATTTAGCCTAAAGGTTTCTCTGTACATAGTAAACTATATCCTAAATGGAGGTGTAAACAGACTGTAACCTACTCTTGTGCCAATTACTGAATTTGGCCAAAGGGTGCCAACTGTTCAAACCATGTTCGAATAGGGCAAACGTTGAGCTGTAACCAATCTGGTTGTTGCTGTACCTCACTTCCATTTTTTTCTGTACATCATTTTCCTATTTCTGTCCACAAATCTTCTACCACGTGGCTGTGCTGGAGCCTCTCTGAGCCTACATTGGAGGCTTGCCCGATTCACCAATCATTCTTTGCTCAATTAAACTCTGTAAAATTTAATTTGGCTAAGGTTTTTCTTTTAACAGCAACAAACTTGAGTCTTTGTTTTCCCTGTTAAGTGAATCTCTGTAAAATTCCACTAAGTTTCTGAGCCTCTCAGAGAGCACATTCAGAGTAGACAGCTGCTTCAAAGAGACAAGAGACTACCAATAGCAGGCATAACTATGGTCTTCCCATCTCCCCTAGATCCTGAGGTTTTCATTCCTCACTGTCTTAGAAACTCCAAACGCATTTTCTTGTGTGCCATTTTATCCAAATTTGCTATTTGTTTTCAACACAAGGGGTCTTACAAAATAATCGAGTTTTCCATTGACAGAAGCAGAACTCTAGTTTGAATCAACTTAAAGCTCTAGGTTGAGTAATGCTGCTAATTCAATATCTAATTTATTATTAGGCTGAGTTCCAACATTTCACTTTTTATCATTAGTTTATACTTCTCCATAAAATAAAGTAATAAATACTGATTAGAATTATGAGCCAATGCCTACAGAAGATTTAACCCATAATACCCCGAGCTATAAAACTAATAACACTCCCATTAATCATTTAAATTCACCTCTTTTTCTTACCCATGTAGAATTATGTCGTAAGTTTTTGTGATAGGGAGAAATCTTAATGATTATGGAAATATTCATAGATTTATATTTTCCTCCTATTCCCTGGCTGTTCTTCAGGATGGCATGTTGGGTGAGGCCTCCCTTATCTGTGTAAGCTTATAGGGAATGTCTCATATCTACTCGTATTGGGTGCAGGTTGAATCTCATCCTGATGGATGATCACTGAGATGTTATTGCTCCTGTCTCTCTAGACAAAGTGATGTGCTTTTATTTATCACTGGAGTCTGAGGTTCCTGACATCTACCCCAGTGCCAAAGCTTCTGGACCTTGCTTCCAGAAGTCAGTAAGTTTATCTAAGCTTTCAGTATCTCTGTAACCTTTCAGAAAGGTTCTCAGAGAACCTAGTACTCTTGGATGAACTGTGATGCAATCTAAGAATGCTTTCAATCCAGGTTCCTGCATCTAGCTTAGCTCCCAGCCTTCTCTTTGCCAAGGATGTTCTATTGCATTGCAATAATGCAAGACTTTTTCAGAGATTCCGTGTGTGAACTGGACACAACTGCCTGCCTTCATCTTTCCTGTCAGCCTAATTAACGCATTACCACCACTGAAGACTTGAACCCAAGGAAGACAGTCTAGAATACTTTCTTTGACCACACAATTTCCTTTATGTCCTTGCTATTGGAAGTGTGGTCAGGGGGGCAGCAATTTCCAAACCACAGGCACATTAGTAAGAAATGTAGAATCTTGACACAAAATCTAGAGTTACTAATCAGGAAGTAAATTCTAAAAAGGCCAAGAGTATAGACATCTTAGAATTGAGAAATATTGCCCAAAGTCATATCCTGAATTATCTCCAAACTTGGTTATTGTCATTACTGAGACCAATTTTTCAACTCTTTCGTCTTTAAAGAACCTCTCTGAATTTATTGTCTTACCGCAGATCGAAAAAAAGTCAGAGTATCAGAACTTGAGGAACGATACCTCTCTTTGCATTTCTCCTATGAGATCTGCATCCATCAGGGTTTGACCATAAAAACAGAATCAGAAGGAGATATATATTAAGCGATTTATTACAAGAAACTGGCGAAGCAGCTTCAAAATCTTTAGAGCAGACTGTCAGTAAGAGTAGGCTAAAGCTGCTGTCCACAGACAGAATTCCTTCTCTCAGAAAAGCATCAGCCCTGCTTTTAAGGTTCTCAACTTAATGAATCAGGCTCACCATGTTATCTAGCCTCCCTTACTGTAAGTCAACTGATTATGGACTATAACTTCAATCACATCTATAAAATGTCTTCAAGACAAAACCTGCATTAGTGACTGATTAAATAACTGGTGACTACAGCCTGGTCACACTGAAACATCAAAAGACCATCATAGAATCTCTCTTCTCAGGGACAAGTGGATGCCTCTGCAGAAATTGGGGTGAGAGTAGAAGTCAGGCCAAAAAATGCAAAAAATTACAGTAGGTTGTCCCGTCCAGCGGGATCCTTAACACAGACCTTGGAGGAGGGGGTGGGAATTTAGAGAGACAAGAGACACAAGAAATGGAGACAAGACAGTATCCTGATCAAGTCTCGTTTATTGAGGGCGTTGGTACAGCTTATATAGGCTGGTAAGAAAGAGGAAGGCGGGCAGGAGAATAAAGAGAGACGTCACCAGGCGCATGCTCGGTAGACTTAGTCTTTCCCCGGCGCGGGAAGTTATCTACCCGCGCGGGAAAAGTTCGCACATGCGGGAAAAGTTGATGATGAAGAACCAGGAAGTGCGCCATCTTGTCTCCGCAATGCGGAGCTTAAGCAACAGAGGCCGGCAATTTCCGGGCCTCACGGCTCCGGACAGTAGGTAAATACTGTAAAAACATAATGCTCATAAAGAAAGAATTAAGCTACTTTTAAACAAGTGAATAAGGGGAAGGAGAGAGGTTAACAATGAGCAAGGACAGGATCTATTAACTTAAATATTAAGGATCATAATGTTCACTGCAATGTTCTCTAATGCTTAGCAACAGCTGTCAGGTTCAGACTGTAAAGGGATGACTTAAGTTCTGCAGCTGCGGCTATTGGAGGCTATTTTTTTAGGAAAGATAACTGATTTCCCGGGTCTTCCATATTACTGGGATCACATGCTGCTTCGTCCCATGTAGGCCAGTTAATGAGTCTTAATCACTTACACATTTAGAGAGGTAAGGGAGCGTGTGTGTGTGTGTGTGTGAGAGAGTGACACACACACACACACAGAGAAGTGAGGTGAAACTATTTTCAAGGAGTTAGAATTTGTGTACATGGGTTTTTAGCTCTTTCAGTACCTACTACGTATTTGTGTTATCTTATATTTGAGTGTTAATGATTTTTAGTTTTTTGCTTTCATGCTTCCATCCCTCTTTCATATCCAAAATTTTCTTCTGAGAACACTCACGTATATCCAAGTTTATAGGCATAAATGTCCCTATGATATTCCAAAAAGTTAATGTTAAATATTAATATTTCATGATACACTTCTTATATTGTTTGGTAATCAATAGCAAAACCTGTAAAACAGAAGACAACAGCACAAATCCCACTGAGAATTTATAGCACAAATGCAGGGAAAAAACCAATCTACGTATATGTAAAGGCTGTGATGGCAGAAAAAAATTCCATATGCAATGTACACAATGAAATATACAAATTATATGGCACAGATATATACAAATTAAATCAATACATGTAAAAAAATTTAAATATACAACATGGGAAACATTTCTGAGGATTGCGCATTAGAAGTTTGGGGACATGTTGGGAAGTTTACTTGAACTTGAAGAGAAGTACTAATATTTATGGAGTTGTTTCCATGTACATGAGCTCATGTTATGCCCTTATAGCACACTGTATCTTAGCATCAATTGACAGAAATTCAGCTTCAGAGAAATTAACAGATTTAACTGAAAATGAGGGCAGACCCAAAATTCCAAGCCAGGTCTACCTGCACCTGCATCTCAGACATTCCCATCCTCTTCCGTCCCTTCTTTCTCCTAAGGAGCGTTAGAAGAGAGTAATTGGCTGGGTGCAGTGGCTCACGGCTCTAATCTCAGCACTTTGGGAGGCCGAGATGGGTGGATCACTAGGTCAGGAGTTCGAGACCAGCTTGGCCAATATGGCGAAACCCCGTCTTTACTAAAAACACAAAAATTAGCTGGGCATGGTGGTGCATGCCTGTAGTCCCAGCTACTCGGGAGGCTGAGGCAGAAGAATTGCTTGAACCTGAGAGGCAGAGGTTGCAGTGAGCTAAGATCATGCCACTGAACTCCAGCCTGGGTGGCAGAGTGAGATTGTCTCAAAAGAAAAAAAAAAAAAAAAGAAGAAGAATATAGAGTGTCAGGCTCAAAACAACTAGCTAGAAACAACAAATCCTTTTTACTCCTTGAGCATTCTTTAAAATATGTGTGAATTTTACGCTCTCCATTATGCATTTATGTTTTATAATAAAAATATGAGATTTTCTTTTTTATTTATTTTTATTTTTAAATTTTATTTGGCCTGTGGGATTGGGAAGGTGGTGCGGGGCAAGAGTGAGTCCCATTCGAAGCCAGGTGACAGTGGAAGTGGGAAGGGCTGCCTGGGAGCCCAGCCCTGAAGATTCCAGCTGAGCTGGTAACTTCAAGGATTAAGTGACAAGGACCTGCCTGGGCAAAATGTAAGATTTTCAATGAGCGTGTAAAGGTGGAAGGCTTGGCCTGATAATGGAACGTCACCTCAGAGACAGCTATTTTCCTGCAATTTGACTTCAGGGGTCCACCCTCTATTGCCCTCTCAAGCAAGAGGCAGAAATAAATAATGCTGTAAAGAAAAACAACATAATTGAAGAACTGTACTTGCAGGATTGGAAGATACGTCTTTGTAATGGCTAGGAATCCAGTCATTCTTCAGCCATGCATCTCATACCAGGATCAATTTAATCATGTATTCTTTGTCTTATTCCCTTTAGGCTGCTAGAGCAAAATGCCATGGACAGGGTGGCTTATAAATAGCAGAAATCTTTTCCAGTTCTGGAGGTTTGAAGTCCAAGATCGAGGCATGGGCAGATTCAGGGTCGGGTGAGGGCCTGTTTCCTGGTCTGTATGGCACTTCTGGCTGTGTCCTCACATGGTGATGAGGTAGGTTGGGGACTCAACTCCAGAGGTGGGGACTCAGACACTGGACCAGACTGAGGACTAGCTAAAACAGGGCTGAGGCAGAAGCAGCTTTCCATAAGTCACATCCATCAGTGTGCCACATCAGTTTACCTACCATTGCCATGGCAACACCCAGGAATTGCCACCCCTTTTCATGACAACAGCTTTATGATCCAAAAGTTATTACCCTTTCCCTAGAAATTTCCGCATAAACCAATCCTTAATCTACATGCAATTAAAAGTTGGTATAAATATGACTACACAATGGCCCTGAGCTGCTACTCTTTGCCTACAGAGTAGCGATAGTCAGCAGAAGCAGTCACAGAGCTGTAATACTGCTGCTTCAATAAAGCTGTTTTCGTTTACCTCTGGCTTGCCCTTTATTGGGCAACGCCAAGAAACTTTGCAGGCTAAGCCCGACTTTGGGGTTCACCTGTCCGGCATCAGTACAAAGGGCAAACAAGCTCTCTCAGGCCTCTTTTACAAGGGTACAAATCCCCTTCATGAGTACTGAGCCCTCATAACCTAATTGCATCCTAAAGACCCCACCGTTTAATATTATTGCATTGAGAATTAGGTTTCAACATACGAATTTTGGGCAGGTACAAACACTCAGACCATAGCAGATAAGTAGGAATGCAAACTCAATCCAGACCCAAAGAAAGAGCAGGGGAGGGTAATGAAACACTAGTCCATGCAGTGAGACTATTTCAGAGAGAGACTCAATGCTAGGATCCACATTTAGGATTTCACATGCAAACTAATAATCCTTTTGGATGGTCAAGAGATGGGAAACAAAGATACAAAATGTTTTTAGAAACACTAGTTTAGAAGTGTGTTCCAAAGTGTAGTAACATGCATAGTCTGGACATAACAAATACATCAGGAAGCATGTTGTCTATTGTGTGGGGAGGAGCAGCCAGTGTGGATTTCCTGAAAGGAGCTCGTTACTCTCCATCCAAATTCCATCTCCCTTTATTCTTTCATAGGATTATGTCAGGACTACATTTCTCAGCCTCCCTTGCTCAGAGTAGATACATCTCCCCAGGAACAAAGGGGAAAATATTCCCCTTCCATAAGTGCTTTTCCTTGCTTCCTTGCTCCTTCTCCTTTTCTCCCCACTGGAATAGTGAAGTCAAGTGGGTTCTTTTTTTGAGACAGAGTCTCACTCTGCCACCCAGCCTGGAGTGCAGTGGTGCAATCTCGGCTCACTGTAACCTCAGCCCCCTGGGTTCAACTGATTCTCCTGCCTCAGCCTCCTGAGTAGCTGGGATTACAGGCACCTGCCACCACACCCAGCTAATTTTTGTATTTTTAGCAGGGATGGGATTTCACCATGTTGGCCAGGATGGTCTCGAACTCCTGACCTCAGGTGATCCACCCACCACAGCTTCCCAAAGTGCTGGAATTATAGACATGAGCCACCGCGCCTGACTGGCTCTGGAATCTTTTGCTGGAGATTGCTGGGCTGCTCTGTCTTTGGGTTCCTGAATGGCTTGCATGGAGAAGTACAACCCAAATCCCATCTGCCTTGCCCCGACCTACCTGGATAGTTACATGGGAAACAAACAAGTGTATATTACATTTGAGCCACTGTATTCTGTGATCTGTTTCATTTCAGCCTTTTAACCTACCCAACTAATATTTTAAAAAGTATACAAAATGCTGGGAAAGGAAAGATTTTTAAGAAATAAGGACAGAAAGAAATCCTCAGGATTAAAAATAGCAATAAAATTGTGACTTGTGAACACCTAATAAGTCCCAGAAACATTTTCATATACTATCTTCTGTTCTAGAAAAAAGAGCTGCCGGAAGGAGCTTCTATTTTGCCCATTTCTTCAATAAGAAAAGTGAGACTCTGGGATTTGACTAACTTTGAGTTAAGAAAACTTGCTTGATATAATTCAACTCCAAGTATGCCTTCAAAAATACATGCTTTTCCCACATACCATATTGACATCTTCCATATACACCTGTGAGAAAAAAAAGACAAAGCTGCACTCAGCTTTTGCCACAGAGAATCCACACCTTGTTTGTTCTGAAGAATCTGGATCATTCAGAGTGGGAAATTTAATGGAGGTTAAAGCGTACACACAATGCTTGAGAGAGTGACTCTTATCTTGGATGGTTTTAATTGTTAATAGTGTTATTTTTCCTCGTTTTACATTATAGAAATACTAAGGTTTCTTTCAGTTGAGAGAAAAAGCATAGGTCCTGAAGCAAAGCCTTAGAGGCACTTATTAACTTGCTAGCTTTGTAGCAGAACACTTCATCTGCAACTCTAATAGTTTCGTGCTGACAACAGTCCTTTATGAACAGTAAATAAGTTTCAACACTTGAAGATACAAACTCTATATAATTTCAACAGTGAAAGGAAGCTCTGAGGTCATGTGACCCAGCCCCATCATTTTACAGTGCCAAAGAAGACTCCCAGAAATGGAAAGGAACTTACCCAATGATATGAAACTGGCTAAGGCAAAAGCAAGAGCACCCATTCCTAATTTTCCTTCAGAGACATTTCCCTCCTGCAATTGATGCTTCCATAGGAATCAATCACAAATGGCGCCTTAGAGAGAGGGAGCTAGGTCAAGGTGAACTGCATAACATAACCAGGAAACTGGATTTTCTAAAAAAACATTTTTTTCTAAAAAAAATTTAAAAAAATTTTTGGTTGAAAAGCAAATCATTCTCACCTTCCTAGAAAGCGTTTTTAAATCCCTCCCTTTCCTAACCAGTCTCCACCCACAAATGTGGCTGATGGGTTTATCCATACTTTTCTCAGGACATTAAATTAGGAATGAAGGTACCTCCTGATGTCAGTATGAGAAAAAGAGAAAGAGATAGGCAAACAGAGAGAGAGAGAGATAGGGAAACAGAGAGAGACAGAAAAAGAGAGACAGAGATGGAGACAGTGACAGAGAGAAAATGACTTAGTTGCCTTTGTTAAATTCAGAGACCACCTAGGAACACAGGTTGATGAGGGACTAGAGAGTCATTTGTTTACATGATTACAAAAAGTCTCATTTTGAACAAAGCTGAATAGATAGGATGCTATCTAGAATTATACTTTAATTACAAATGTCAGAGAAAAAGCTTTTAATATTTTATCATTGAGTATAATTGCATTGCACTTGGGGGAAGAAATATAGTATTTAAAAGGTTCTGTTTATTTCTGTATTTTTTAAACTTGTTAATGAGTATTGAATTTCATCAAATATTTTTCTAAATTTTTTGTTTATTACAGGTTTTTTTAAAAACATTTGGACAATATGTAAAATTAAATCAATTGAGTTGTTTAAAAAATATTTTACCAATCTCAAATTCTGGGGAAAAAAAGAAACCAAGATGAATTATATAATACTTTCTATTTTATTATATTCAATTTCCCCATATTTTTCTAAGGAAATTTTGCCTTTCTGTTCATGACAAACATTGCCATATAGTTTTCTTTTATTATGTGTATTTTCCAAGACTTGGTATCAATGTTATGCTGACCTCAAAAATTAGTTGGGAAATATTCTCCAATTTAAATTTTGTAGAAGATTTCTTTATATTTTTCTTCTTTAAATTTGTTCTTTCTCATAGTCTTTTCCTTAAATAACTGGAATTTGCTAGTGGTGCATTCTGAGTCTATAACTTGCTTTATAAAAAGTTTATAATTAAAAATTAAATTTTGTATGGATATAGGACTATAAAGTTTGTGGTTTTGGGGGTTGTTTCCTTTGTTTCTGTATATGTTCCAGTAGATTTTTTTGCCCATAAATTTGGGCTTGTCACATAAATAAATACATTTGCCATTTCTTGCCATAAAAGTATTCACATATCTCTTATTATGCATTTTTTAGCATCAGTACTATAATCAATTTCATCTACTTTATTAATATCTAGAAGCTTCTCTGTTTTAAAATATCCTTTCTAAATATCAATTTTTATACAGAACACTAGAGAAACACTTTTGATTTTAATTTCTTTACTTTATGCTTCTATTCTATTAATTTATTGTATTATGTTTGCATTGTTTTATACTTACATTATTTGGAGTTAATCTGATACATGGATGTTTACTTAATTCATTAATTTCCAACTTTTCTCCAATATGTAAGCTCAAATGTATCAATTTGGCCAAAATTTCTATACACAGGCAATTGCTCTTCATCAGTTACTGAGTGAGGTTTGATATTTTTTTCACTATGAATTTGGATTTTATTATTTATCATTGAGATCCATGGCTTTGCTGTTGTTACACACATTTTGAAGCCAGATTATTAGGTATTAGGCAAAATAAAAAATGTTAGCTATTGCATTTCAATAGAAACTACCATTATTATCAAATATCTCATTTCCAGAAATGCACGTCATTTTTTAAAGCTCACTTCATCTTATTAGTATAGTTATTTTAACTTTATACTTGTTTGTGTTTGTGTGGTGTAACATTTTTCCTCTTTTTCTTTTCAACTGTTCTGTGTCTTTGTATTTTAACTGGATTTCTTTAAAGTAGTACATCATTAATATTGTGACAATGATTGCTTTTTAATGGGAAGTATTTAGTTCATTTATATTTAATGTAACTACTGATATATTAGAATTTAAATTTTCATCTCCAGTGTTCTATGGGTCTTTTTAACTCCTGTCTTGCCCAGTTGGGGACAAATTATTTGCGTTAGTTATTATTTTGCTTCCCCAATAATTTCCTTGTTTCTTCTTTTACTATTATTAAAGATTTTTTTAAAAAAATAATTTTTAGATTCACAACAAAATTGAAAGGAAGGTACAAAAATGTCCCATAAAACCCCTGCCTCTGCACATGCACAGCCTTCCTCATTATCAGCATCCCCCACCAGAGTGGTACACTTGTCACAGCTGATGAACCTGCACAGATGCATCATCATTACCCAGTGTTTATAGTTTACATTAGGGTTCATTCTTGATATTGCTCATTCTATGGGTTTAGACAAACTTATAATAACAGGTATCCACTGTTATAGTATCCTGCAAAATTGTTTTACAGCCCTAAAAATCTTCACGCTCTGCCCATTCATCCCGCCCTTCCTCCCTCTAATTACTGACAGTCATTGATCTTTTTAGTGTCCCCATAGTTTTGCCTATTCTAGAATGCTTGGAATTGTAAAGTAGGCAGCCATTTCAGGTTGACTTCTGATAATAGTTTGGATATTTATCGCCGTCCAAATCTCATGTTGAATTGTCATCCCCAGTGCTGGAGGTGGGGCATGGTGGCAGGCGTTTGGATCATGGGGACGTATCTCTCATGTCTTAGTCCTGTTTTCATGATAGTGAGTGGGCTCTCTCAAGGTCCAGTCATTTAAAAGTGTGTGGCATCTTCCCTGCTCAGCTCTCGCTATCTTGCTCCTGCTTTGTCCATGTGACGTGCCTGCTCCCACTTTGCCCTCCACCAAGATGGAAATCTTTCTGATACCTCCCAGAAACAGATGCTGCTATGCTTCCTGTACAGCCTACAGAACTCTGAGCCAATTAAATCTCTTTTCTTATAAATTACCCAGTCTCAGGTATTTCTTTATGGCAATGCAAGAATGGCCTAACACAGCTTCTTTCACTTAGTAATGTGCATTTAAATTTCTTCCATGTATTTTAATGGCTTGATGGCTCATTTCTTTTTAGCACTGAATAATATTCCATTGTCTGGATGTACCAGTTTATTTAACTTGGTTGCTTCCAAGTTTTGGCAGTTATGCATAAAGCTGCTATAAACATCCATGTGCAGGTTTTTATTTGTACATAACTTTTCAACTCCTTTGGGGAAATAATGAGTGAAATGCTGGATCCTATGGTAAGAGGATGTTTAGTTTTGTAAGAAACTGCCAAACTTTCTTTCAAAGTGATTGTACCACTTTGCACTCCCACCAGGAATAACTTAGAGTTCTGCTTGCTCCATATCTTCCTCATTAGCATTTGGTGTCGTCAGAGTTCTCAATTGGGGCCATTCTAATAAGCATGTAGTGGTATCTCACTGTTTTCATTTTCATTTTTCTGATCATACGGGATATGGAGCATATTTTCATATGCTTATTTGCCACCTGTCTATCTTCTTTAGTGAGGTTTCTGTTAAGGTCTTTGTCCCATTTTTTTTCTTCACGGTTTTAAGTGTTCTTCTGTTGAGTGTTAAGTGTTCTTTGTGTATTTTGGATAACAGTCATTTATTAGATGTGTCTTTTGCAATATTTTCTCCCAGTCTGTGACTTGTCATTTCATTCTCTTTTCAGTGCCTTTTGCAGAGCAGAAATGTTTAATTTTAGTGAAGTCCAGTTTATCAATTCTTCCTTTCAACAACATGGACTATGTTTTTGTTGTTTTATCTAAAAAGTTAACACCACACCAGAAGTTTGACCTCATTGTCTCCTTTGCTATTTTCTAGTTTTATAGTTTTACATTTTACATTTAGGTCTGTGATGCAATTTGAATTTTATTTTTGTGAAGGGCATAAAGTCTGTGTCTATGCTTTTTTTTTTTTTTTTTTGGCATGAGAATGTCTAGTTGTTACATCACTCTTTGTTGAAAGACTATCTTTGCTCTATTGCATTGCCCTCACTGTTTTATTAAAGCCAGTTGATTATATTTATCTGGGTCTATTTCTGGACTCTGTATTGGGTTCCACTGGTCTGTTTGTCTATTCTTTCACCTTTACTACAATGTTTTGGTTACTGTAGCTTTACTGTAAGTCTTGAAGTCTAATAGTGTAACTTTGTTATTTCCCATGAATACTGCATGTTTGCATTTCTTGAGGATCTATTACTGGTGTCTATTTTTCTCTTAATTTTGTTTCTTGGCAAGCCTAAGAATTTTTCTTTTGAATAATGGAAGTTCAGGATGTTATTTATCTTCCTCTAATAAAGTTGTGTTGTTGCTTCCTGCAGGAAGTTGTTATATGGCAATATCAGTTAAAATCAGTCAGTTACTGAGCTATTCTAAAGATGGGTTCAATTTTTAAGAGAATAGATCTACATTTGGTTTTCATTTTTCCTATGGTGAGGTCCTTTTGGGGTACACTGTGTCTAACTAGAGCTTCTACCAGACCTATCCTCTCTGTTTATCCCTAGAATTTAATTTTTTGTTTCCCAAGAGACTGGTGAATTCTAAGTGTTTCTCTCTCTTAGATATTGCTTTGTGATAGTCTTTTAAGCCTTGTTATCTCCTTCTAACTAACTATATATACAGTGAGGGGGAAATTATGGGATATTGGATTCACCTCAATACATTTTCTTTCTCTTCTGGATTTTAGCAAACTCATGCTGCTGCGTTGGTGAAACTCAAATTTTTGTGTATTTTTTTTTAGCCACTTTTGTAGTAGTTTTCAGAAGGAAGGTTGGGCTGATTTTAACAGTATTCACATTACCAAAAGATACTGGATCGATGCAAAATGAACTGTATTTTAAGATCACCTAATTATCTTTTGAGTAACATAATTATATTGAATTTGTGAGTTTGTTAAAAGGTGGCATTATTTGGCTAAATGTACACAGTTTAAATAAAAGGCAAAAGACTTTCACTTTTGGAAAGTGGGAAAACCTCAAGAAAGTATTACTTCCCCCACAAGAATAAAAACAAGTGAGATACTCTACAAAAATACCATACTTTGAACCTAGCAAAGAGCTCAGGCTTCAAGGTTATCTCAAGAATTAAAAGCCAAGGGGTGATAAGCTCTTTCAAGAAAAGAAGCTACTGAAAATGATTTTAAAATCTTGGCAACAAGGAAAAGAGAAATCAGCCATATATGTGGATAAAAAGAATCAAGTTCTAATTTGTAAAGGTGCATATGGACTGACCTAAGAGTTCAGGGTCTCTAGACATGAAGGGAGGCTGCAGGATCTCTGACATAAAGGGTGTCTACCTGCATCCAACTGCTCTTTCACTAGATCTTCCTGAATGTAGGTCAGAAAGACTGTAGACAGAGCAGAGCTGAAAGACTCTCCTCTGTGGAGCAGGCCTGCCTGAACCTATCAATCACAGTCAGCTGAATTCCCTATCTAATAGTTTTCACATTCCCCCTGGTCAGTCTGGTTCTGATGATTGTTTTGTCTCTGCACACTGCTATTTCTTGCTTATTTCTATGCCTCATATTTTTTTTGTTGACAGCCACTCACATTTTACAGTATTTAAATAAATACTTGTTATATTTTAAGATAAGCATGCATTTCCTTCTGCTGGCCCTTTGCTCTCTGGGTTTGCTAATCTACTCAGGAATTAGGCTGAGTTTAAAGTTCATTGTTGCTATGGTTACCCTCAGGGCGCCAGAGCTTCAAGTCTCTCTTGGGATAATAAGTATTTCTAGTCTGGGAAAACTTGCCATACAGGTCCTCACAGTGTTTATGCTGGGCTGGGCTTTGGGTCATCTCTGAGCTGCTCTGCAGAGAGAATCTGTTTTTGCTGTTCTTCCAGATATATTTTATTGTGGGTTTTACTCAGTGTTGGTACGTGTGGCCACTGGGGTGGAATGGGAACATTTCCTGGTGCTCTAAGCCTCAGTCACAGGCAGGCATTGTCAACCTGGGTGTCCAAGTCCGGACTTAATAAGTACTTCTGCTCCTTTGTGATGTTGGGTTAGTGCTTATTCCTACCCCTCCTTGTCCTCTCTTTCCGTTACAGTGCATTTCCACTATGTCCTCAGCCAGTGTTCTCATATATTTTTGTTCCCCTTCCTCCTACATATCATGGCTTTTGTTCTCCATGGTGGGATGGGGAGATGAGTCTGGGTGGAATTCTTGCAATAATGGTGGCTTCTACCCTCTCCCAGGTAGCACCTGGGAACAGCTTCCCCAGGATTCTCCCCAGTCTTCTCTGTGAACATCTGGTGCGGTCAAACCCACTTGGAGAAAATCCTGCAATAAGAAACGAACCTCCCTATATCAGTGGGCAGCAGGGACTTCATACTTTCCTTCTAGTTGTCACTAAACAGAGCAAATTGCTAAAGATTTCTGGCTGAATCTTCCCATGGCTGATACGGTATTTGATGAGGTCTGCCCAGGTATGCAAATGCTCGGGTCCTGTTTCTCTCTCCAGGCCTCTGTGTCTCTAGATTTCAGGTTATCTGTTTGCTCTGTGACATAGGTTTCTGAGAAGTCCAAGAAATGTGAATGATTTGCAGTGTTCGGTGTTCAGCTTTTTGCTTGTTGTAATGGTGGAGGTGACAAAGATTCTCTCCTAGACCAAACTCTAGCCAGGCTCCTCAGTCCCCATTCTTGAATAGCCTCTGCCTTGGCCTTCAAAGACCTAAATGTTTTAAACATTAAGTCGGTTTCTAATAGCTCAAGGCCATATCCCTGGGATGATGCTAGCCCCCTTAAAGTGCTTGCCTGAGAAACTCAAGGCTGCCAACAGCATTTACTGTTTGCTCCAGCCAACACCTAAAGATAGACCCCCTGTCTCCCAGCCTCTGTGGGAGGCCAGGGGCCTCATTTTCATAAGCACCAGGAAACAAACCCAGATGAATTTCACATGGACCAACCCTTCCTTTTGCTTTCTGTAATGTTTCGCTTCCCCCACTTGCCCCTCATCTTATCCCCATTCTTCCTTTAAACACCCATCACCCCTGAACGAATCCTAGTGTTCAGTTCATGCTGCTGTTTTCCCCACTGCAGTAGCACATGACTGATGAAATCCAGCTTTGCCACTTAGTGTCTGGCCTTATCTTTAACAGGAGCAACAGCCTTTCCAGCTCTCCCTATCTCTGAGCTGAAACTGAAAGTTTATATTGCAGCATAGATTTATTTGTGCTTAAATGCGGTGCTTTTCCTGTTTGGTGGTTTATCCTATATTCCAATTCAAACATGCTTTACTATCCACTCAATGACAGTAGCAGAGGATGCTCAATAAATTAAATGTGTCGACAGTATAGCCCCAAGATATAAGAGGTGTGATTTCTGAGTGTCTAACTGACCCGTCAAATAATAAGCAATTGCAAATGGGACTAACGCTTTGAGTGACTTCAGCTTATTCTCTGCTGTCAGTCTTCCTAGTAATATCCCCGCAGTAGAAGCTGAAAGTCGTCTCTAAACTTACCTAATATCATTCATTTTCTAACTAATACAGAAAAGGGAAGCTTTATACTTCTTGAACACAAAAGAAAATGACTTTTATTTTATTTCCCAGATCCATCAAATTCAGCTTTCCAATCTAATGCAGAAGAGTTATATCTCTCTGCATATTTACTGAGAGCCTAAATCTTAGACTTGTGTTTTTCACATCTGAGTGGCTCTCAAAAGAGCAGTGGTTGATGAAGTAAAATGCCACATTCAGTGACTGGCAAATATAAAGCAAAATGCTTTCAGGGAAGTCAACTGAAATGCCTGCATTACTGACATGATCACTCTGAGGTTGGAAAACTAAAGTTAATCAAAGTACAGTGGAGGGTGGTCTGCCGTGCACTTTGTTTTATTTTATCTGAGTGGAGCCTGGCCTGTGCAGTTACAATAAAGTATTGTGTTCCTTTCATTATAAATTCCAATTTACATGCATTTATAACGTAGCTGTGAGAGTTCAAGATGGGCTCCAATTTCCAGAGCGGCGTCAGCCCAGGAGCAAGATTTAAAATGGCTTGTCTTTGTTACAGAATTCAACAAAGGGCAAGAATGAAATAGAAGTTTTCTTAACCGCATGCCTTTTTTTCCTGATAAAGTACATGTGATATTGAATGCAGTATTGCAAGTCATTTCTGTGTATTGCGTGTGGCAGGGCCCTTGAATATCATGTTAAAATAAAAGCTCGTATAATAATAAAACTCAGAATAGCCTCAAACCATCAATAGCAAAAACCTTACTTTCCTCTAAATCCAATAGCATAATAGCTTATGAAAAATTAAGATAAAGGGACATATAAATTGCATATTGTAGCTTCTTAAAAATCTATGTATAGCTATTAAAGAAAAATAATATGAACACATCCTTAGAGTAAAACACCAAGCTTGAATAAAGATTGTTTAATTCTAGGAGCAGTATTATTCTTCCATGAACTGAACCACAGCTATCTAAATTTGTGGTGCCCTACCTGCAAAGGGAATTAATCTGTGCTGAAGAGGCACAGATAACCAGACTCTGACCATGTTGGTAATTAGAAAATACAATGATTAAATCAGCAAAGAAAAATAAAGTCAACCAAATCTATTTCTTATGTTGAATTCCACATAATTACTTTAAAGGCCATGATAAAAAATACTAACTAACGTGAGTTCATAATAACTCTTTTAGGAATAGATTTGGTATACAAAATCACTTAAAGTATCATAAATTTCTCCTCTATTGATCTCAGTTATGAGAAACCATCACTTACAGATCTGTTTGTCATCTTTGTGTCTGCCTTTCAAAAATATACATTGAATGAATGTCCAAACTAACCAACATCATCCAGCTGTTTTGGCTGCTGGATTGTTGGTAATACAAAGAACACTTTTAATTGCTGTTACACACTCATTTATGTTGAAGTACATTGTTACTTTCCTTTTCATCATCTCTTATTTACTCAGATATCTAAAATATATTTTAGAAGAATCATGATGGTAATTTTTTAGCCCTGACGAAAACACAGATACACCTAGTTTTATTGTGCTTCAGTTTATTGCACTTCCCAAATACTGCATCTTTTTTATAAATCGAAGGTTTCTGGCAACGCTGTGTTGAGCAAGTCTATTGGTGCCATTTTTCCAACAGCATGTCCTCACATCATGTCTCTGTATCCCATTTCAGCAACTCTCATGGTATTTCAAATGTTTTTATTATTGTTGTATCTACTATGGGGATCTGTGATCAGTGATTTTTGATGTTAACATTGAAATCGTTTTGGGCACCATGACTGTGCCCATATAAGAGGGTGAACATAATTGATGCGCTGTGTGTTCTGATCGCTCCACTGACTGGCTGATCTTCTGTCTCTCTCCCTGCCCTCAGGGCTCCCTATTCCCTGAGACACAATATTGAAGTTAGGCCAATTAATAATTCTACAATGGCTTCTAAGTTTCAAGGGAAAGGAAAAGTCACAAGTCTCTCATTTTATTTTATTTATTTATCATTATTATTATTATTGTTATTATTATTATTATTATTATTTTTGGTGAGACGGAGATTTACTCTTGTTGCCCAGGCTGGGTACAATGGCACGATCTCGGCTCACTGCATCCTCCGCCTCCCAGGTTCAAGCAATTCTCCTGCCTCAGTCTCTTGAGTAGCTGGGATTACAGGCATGTGGCACCACGCCTGGCAAATTTGTATTTTTAGTAGAGACGGGGTTTCACTATGTTGCCCAGGCTGATCTCGAACTCCTGACCTCAGGAGATCCACCTGTCTCTGACTTTCAAAGTGCTGGGATTACAGACGTGAGCCACTGTGCCCGACCAAGTATCTCATTTTAAATCAAAAGCCAGAAATTGTTAAGCTTAGTGAGGAAAGAGTGTCCAGTCAATCACTGCAGCAAACTTCACTGTTATCTTATTTTAAACTATTGCCACAGCTACTCCAGCCTTCAGCAACCACCATCCTGATTGGTCAGCAGCCATTGACATCGAAGCAAGACTCTCCACCAGCAAAAAGATTACAACTCAGTGAAAGCTTAGATGATCGTTAACATTTTTTAGCAATAAATTACTTTAAAATTAAGATGTGATTTTCATAGACATAGAATAATATAGTGTAATAGAGTACAAGATAGTGTGCACTAGAAAGTCAAACATTTGTGCCACTCATTTTCTAGCAATATTCCTTTTATTGGGGCTGCTGGAACCAAACCTACAATATCTCCAAGCTAGGCCTGCGTATAATTTTTAATCCCAGAAAAAAAATCACTTATTTCATTTTGGAATTCAGACTCACTTATTGTACATGGATTAATTTTTTTAACAATTGATGGAGAAAAGAAATTCTGAAAAATATAAATCTGTATCAAGGTGGTATTTTCCTATAAAACCAAAATACAGAATTCAGTTATGAGAAAATAAAGCAAAGAGAGATTCAAAAACCCACATCTGTTCCTGGACACAGTCAGTGAGTTTAGCAGTGTTGTATATTCACATTCATTACATTGGCAAATGAATAAATGCAGAAATAACATCCGATTCTGTATATGTAGGTAGCTGGATCGTCATTGCTCATCTTCTAATTCTGAGTGGTATCTGTTAACACAGCAGCAGACTATGTCTTTTTCAAATGTTGAAAAGGCAGTTTTACTGCTTGGAATTACGTTGTATTTCTACTATGCATAGTCTTTTCAAAACATTAAGCAGCAATATTACTGCTCGGAGAGTAATCGCCTACAGCATTGGAAATGTTTTGGAAAATGGACAGAAGAGCGTCGTTTTCCCTGCAGCAGGACATCGCAGGGAGACACCCCAGCGGTGATTGTGAAGCACTTTGGCACCGTCACGGGCGTGGCAGAATGAATCAAGGTAGAGCCCTGTGTGGCCTAAAAACATCATTTCTAACAATTTCACGAGTGGGCGTCTGTCCTCCCGGGGCCTTGGTTCCAGGGCTGTTCCTACCGCATTCTTCAAGCAGGCGGGAGTCGTCCTCCCGCAGGAGAGGCTGCCCTGCCCTCAGCTCTCTCCCAGTAAAAGAAGAGACAGAGGTGATGGTCCTAGAGGCGCCCCTTTCCCAGTATGGGACTTAGCAGAGGGCGGGCCCAGCAGGTCTGAGAGGATTCAAACGGACTGACAGGTACGCGCAGCTAGGCTTCCGAACGCCTCCTGCTTTCCAAAAAGTCCTTTCACGGAGCCCCCCACCTTTTTCCAACAAGGCCCCCTACTGCATCAGGGCTCTTCCCGAATGACACAACCACGTAGATATTCCCTGTCCCTCACCCTGCCATTGTGCAGACCCTCAGTGAAGGGGCCCCTCTCAGGGGAAGCTGGTCAGGGTACTTGCTGACCGACCGCTGTCATCGGGCCTCGCCTGTGGTGTGAGCAGAAGACTGCGGACGCCGGTTACTGCTCTACAGGCGGCCTTGCCCTGTTCTCATCTGCACCACCTGGGTGTGCTCCCGTCCCACACACACGACGCAACGCAGCTAATAATCCTAACTACCATATCTCTTGAAAATCTTTTTTATGTGTTACTAACAGTTTTTTCCTGGGTGCAGGTTCACACACCTGTAATCACAGCACTTTGGGAGGTTGAGGTGGACAGATCACTTGAGGTCAGGAGTTCTAGACCAGCCTGGGCAACATGATGAAACCCCATTTCTACTAAAAATAGAAAAATTTGCCGGGCATGGTGGCTCATGCCTGTAATCCCAGAACTTTGGGAGGCCAGCGTGGATGGATCACTTAAGACTAAGGTCGAGACCAGCCTGGGCTACAGAGTAAGACCTTGCCTCTACAAAAAAATAAAAATTAAAACAAACAAACAAACAAACAAATAGCTAGGCGAAGCTGAGGCAGGAGGATCACTTGAACCCGGGGGTTGAAGCTGCAGAGAGCTGTAATGGTGCCACTGCACTCCAACCTGGGCACAGAGTGGGACAATCTCTTAAAAATAAAATATAAGGGCCGGGCGCGGTGGCTCAAGCCTGTAATCCCAGCACTTTGGGAGGCCGAGACGGGCGGATCACAGGTCAGGAGATCGAGACCATCCTGGCTAATACGGTGAAACCCCGTCTCTACTAAAAAATACCAAAAACTAGCCGGGTGAGGTGGTGGGCGCCTGTAGTCCCAGCTACTCAGGAGGCTGAGGCAGGAGAATGGCGTGAACCCGGGAGGCGGAGCTTGTAGTGAGCTGAGATCTGGCCACTGCACTCCAGCCTGGGCGACAGAGCGAGACTCCCTCTCAAAAAATAATAATAATAATAAAATAAAATAAAATATAGGAATTCTTTTAAATTATTATTATATTTCAAGTTCTAGGGTACATGTGCACAACGTGCAGGTGTGTTACATATGTATACTTGTGCCATGTTGGTGTGCTGCCCCCATTAACTCATCATTTCTATTAGGTATATCTACTAATGCTATCCTTCCCCCTTCCTACACCCCACATCAGGCCCTGGTGTGTCATGTCCCCCTTCCTGTGTCCAAGTGATCTCATTGTTCAATTCCCACCTATGAGTGAGAACATGCGGTATTTGGTTTTCTGTTCTTGTGATAGTTTGCTGAGAATGATGGTTTCCAGCTGCATCCATGTCCCTACAAAGGACATGAACTCATCCTTTTTTATGGCTGCGTAGTATTTGATGGTGTATAGGTGCCACATTTTCTTCATCCAGTCTGTCACTGATGGACATTTGGGTTGGTTCCAAGTCTTTGTTATTGTGAGTAGTGCCACAATAAACATACATGTGCATGTGTCTTTATAGCAGCGTGATTTATAATCCATTGGTTATATACCTAGTAATGGGATGGCTGGGTCAAATGGTATTTCTAGCTCTAAATCCTTGTGGAATCGCTGCACTGTCTTCTACAATGGTTGAACTAGTTTACAGTCCCACCAACAGTGTAAAAATGTTGCTATTTTTCCACATCCTCTCCTTGTAGTTTCCTGATTTTTTAATGATCGCCATTCTAACTGGTGTGAGATGATATCACATTGTAGTTTTGATTTGCATTTCTCTGATGGCAAGTGATGATGAGCATTTTTTCATGTGTCTGTTGGCTGTATGCATGTCTTCTTTTGAGAAGTGTCTGTTCATATCCTTTGCCCACTTTTTGATGGGGTTGTTTATGCATGTCTTCTTTGAGAAGTGTCTGTTCATATCCTTTGCTCACTTTTTGATGGGGTTGTTTTGTTCTTGTAAATTTGTTTGAGTTCGTTGTAGGTTCTGGATATTAGCCCTTTGTCAGATGAGTAGATTGCAAAATTTTTTTCCCATTCTGTAGGTTACCTGTTCACTCTGATGGTAGCTTCTTTTGCTGTACAGAAGCTCTTTAGTTTAGTTAGATCTGATTTGTCAATTTTGGCTTTTGTTGCCATAGCTTTTCATGTTTTAGACATGAAGTCCTTGTCCATGCCTATGTCTTGAATGGTATTGCCTAGGTTTTCTTCTAGGGTTTTTACGGTTTTAGGTCTAACATTTACGTCACTAATCCATCTCGAATTAATTTTTGAATAAGGTGTAAGGAAGGGATCCAGTTACAGCTTTCTACATATGGCTAACCAGTTTTCCCAGCACCATTTATTAAATAGGGAATCCTTTCCCTGTTTCTTGTTTTTGTCAGGTTTGTCAAAGATCAGATGGTTGTAGATGTGTGGTATTATTTCTGAGGGCTCTGTTCTGTTCCATTGGTCTATATCTCTGTTTTGCTACCTCTACCATGCTGTTTTGGTTACTGCAGCCTTGTACTATAGTTTGAAGTCAGGTAGCATGATGCCTCCAGCTTTTTCCTTTTGGCTTAGGATTGTCTTGGCAATGCGGGGTCTTTTTAGGTTCCATATGAACTTTAAAGCAGTTTTTTTCCAATTCTATGAAGAAAGTCATTGGTAGCTTAATGGGGATGGCATTGAATCCATAAATTACCTTGGGCAGTATGGCCATTTTCACGATATTGTTTCTTCCTATCCGTGACCATGGTACGTTCTTCCATTTGTTTGTGTCCTCTTTTATTTCACTGAGCAGTGGTTTGTAGCTCTCCTTGAAGAGGTCCTTCACATCCCTTGTAAGTTGGATTCCTAGGTATTTCATTCTCTTTAAAGCAATTGTGAATGGGAGTTCACTAATGATTTGGCTCTCTGTTTGTCTGCTATTAGTGTATAAGAATGCTTGTGATTTTTGCACATTGATTTTTTAATCCTGAGACTTTCCTGAAGTTGTTTATCAGCTTAAGGAGATTTTGGGCTGAGATGATGGGGTTTTCTAAATGTACAGTCACATCATCTGCAAACAGGGACAATTTGACTTCCTCTTTTCCTAATTGAATACTCTTTATTTCTCTTTCCTCCCTGATTGCCCTAGCCAGAACTTCCAACACTATGTTGAATAGGAGTGGTGAGAGAGCACATCCCTGTCTTGTGCCAGTTTTCAAAGGGAATCCTTCCAGTTTTTGCCCATTCAGTATGATATTTGCTGTGGGTTTGTCATAAATACCTCTTATTATTTTGAGATACGTTCCATCAATACCAAATTTATTGAGAGTTTTTAGCACGAAGGGCTGTTGAATTTTGTCAAAGGCCTTTTCTGCATCTATTGAGATAATCACATGGTTTTTGTATTTGGATCTGCTTATATGCTGGATTACATTTATTGATTTGTGTATGTTGAACCAGCCTTGCATTCCAGGGATGAAGCCCACTTGATCATGGTGGGTAAACTTTTTGATGTGCTGCTGGATTTGGTTTGCCAGTATTTTATTGAGGATTTTTGCATCAGTGTTCATCAGGGATACGGTTCTAAAATTCTCTTTTTTGTTGTTGTGTCTCTGCCAGGCCTTGGTATCAGGATGATGCTGGCCTCATAAAATGAGTTAGGGAGGATTCCCTCTTTTTCTATTGATTGGAATAGTATCAGAAGGAATGGTACCAGCTCCTCCTTGTACATCTAGTAGAATTTGGATGTGAATCCATCTGGTCCTGGACTTTTTTTGGTTGGTAGGCTATGAATTATTGCCTCAGTTTCAGAGTCTGTTATTGGTCTATTCAAGGATTCAGGTTCTTCCTGGTTTAGTCTTGGGAGAGTGTAAGTGTCCAGGAATTTATCCATTTCTTCTAGGTTTTCTAGTTTATTTGTGTAGAGGTGTTTATAATATTCTCTGATGGTAGTTTGTATTTCTGTGGGGTTGGTGGTGATATCCTCTTTATCATTTTTTTATTACATCTGTTTGATTCTTCTCTCTTTTCTTCTTTATTAGTCTTGCTAGCAGTCTGTCAATTTTGTTGATCTTTCAAAAAACCAACTCCTGGAGTCATTGATTTTTTGAAGGGTTTTTTTGTGTCTCTATCACCTTCAATTCTTCTCTGATCTTAGTTATTTCTTGCTTTCTGCTAGCTTTTGAATGTGTTTGCTCTTGCTTCTCTATTCTTTTAATTGTGATGTTAGGGTGTCAATTTTCGATCTTTCCTGCTTTCTCTTGTGGGCATTTAGTGATAACAATTTCCCTTTACACACTGCTTTAAATGTATCCCAGAGATTCTGGTTATGTTGTATCTTTGTTCTCATTGGTTTCAAAGAACACCTTTATTTCTGCCTTCATTTCGTTATGTATCCAGTGGTCATTCAGGAGCAGGTTGTTCAGTTTCCATGCAGTTGAGTGGTTTTGAGTGATTTTCTTAGTCCTGAGTTCTAGTTTGATTGCACTGTGGTCTGAGAGAGAGTTTGTTATAATTTCTGTTCTTTTACCTTTGCTGAGGAGTGCTTTACTTCCAACTATGTAGTCAATTTTGGAATAAGTGCAATGTGGTGCTGAGAAGAATGTATATTCTGTCAATTTGGGGTGCAGAGTTCTATAGATGTCTATTAGGTTCACTTGCTGCAGAGCTGAGTTCAATTCCTGGATATCCTTCTTAACTTTGTGTCTCGTTGATCTGTCTAATGTTGACAGTGGGGTTTTGAAGTCTCCCATTTTTATTGTGTGGGAGTCTAAGTCTCTTTGTAGGTCCGTAAGGGCTTGCTTTATGTATCTGGGTGCTCCTGCATTGGGTGCATATATATTTAGGATAGTTAGCTCTTCTTGTTAAATAGATCCCTTTACCATTATGTAATGGCCTCTTTTGTCTCTTTTGATCTTTGTTGGTTTAAAGTCTGTTTTATCAGAGACTAGGATTGCAATCCCTGCTTTTTTTGTTTTCCATTTGCTTGGTAGATCTTCCTCCATCCCTTTATTTTGAGCCTATGTGTGTCTCTGCACATGAGATGGGTCTCCTGAATACAGCACACTGATGGGTCTTGACTCTTGATCCAATTTGCCAGTCTGTGTCTTTTAATTGGGGCATTTAGCCCACTTACATTTAAGGTTAATATATTTATGTGTGTGTATGATCCTATCATTATGATGTTAGGTGGTTATTTTGCTCGTTAGTTGATGCAGTTTCTTCCTAGCATTGATGGTCTTTACATTTTGGCATGTTTCTGCAGTGTCTGGTACCGGTTGTTCCTTTCCATGTTTAGTGCTTCCTTCAGGAGATCTTGTAGGGCAGGCCTGGTAGTGACAAAATCTCTAAGTATTTGCTTGTCTGTAAAGGATTTTATTTCTCCTTCACTTATGAAACTTAGTTTTGCTAGATATGAAATTCTGGGTTGAAAATTCTTTTCTTTAAGAATGTTGAATATTGGCCCCCACTCTCTTCTGGCTTGTAGAGCTTCTGCCGAGAGATCTGCTGTTAGCCTGATGGGCTTCCCTTTGTGGGTAACCTGACCTTTCCCTCTGGCTACCCTTAACATTTTTTCCTTCATTTCAACTTTGGTGAATCTGACAATTATGTGTCTTGGAGTTGCTCTTCTCGAGGAGTATCTTTGTGGTGTTCTCTGTCTTTCCTGAATTTGAATGTTGGCCTGCCTTGCTAGATTGGGGAAGTTCTCATGGATAACATCCTGTAGAGTGTTTTCCAACTTGGTTCTATTCTCCCTGTCACTTTCAGGTACACCAATCAGACGTAGATTTGGTCTTTTCACCTAGTCCCATATTTCTTGGAGGCTTTGTTCATTTCTTTTTACGTTTTTTCTCTAAACTTCTCTTGTCACTTCATTTCATTCATTTGGTCTTCAATCACTGATACCCTTCCTTCCAGTTGATTGAATCGCTTACTGAAGTTTGTGAATTTGTCACTTAGTTCTCATGCCATGGTTTTCAGCTCTATCAGGTCATTTAAGGACTTCTCTACATCGGTTATTCTAGTTAACCATTTGTCTAATCTTTTTTCAAAGTTTTTAGCTTCTTTGTGATGGGTTCAAACTTCCTCCTTTAGCTCGGAGAAGTTTGATCATCTGAAGCCTTCTTCTCTCAACTCGTCAAAGTCATTCTCTATCCAACTTTGTTCTGTTGCTGGCAAGGAGCTGTGTTCCTTTGGAGGCACAGAGGCCCTCTGATTTTTAGAATTTTCAGCTTTTCTGCTCTGTTTTTTCCCCATCTTTGTGGTTTTATCTGCCTTTGGTCTTTGATGATGGTGACCTACAGATGGGGTTTTGGTGTGGATATCCTTTCTGTTTGTTAGTTTTCCTTCTAACAGTCAGGACCATCAGCTGCAGATCTGTTGGAGTTTGCTGGAGGTCCACTCCAGACCCTGTTTGCCAGGGTATCAGCAGCAGAGGCTGCAGAAGAGTGAATATTGCTGAACAGCCAATGTTGCTGCATGATCCTTCCTCTGGAAGCTTTGTCTCAGAGGCATACCTGGCCATGTGAGGTGTCAGTCTGCCCCTACTGGGGGAGTGCCTCCCAGTTACGCTACTCGGGGTTCAGGGACTCACTTGAGCAGGCAATTTGTCCATTCTCAGATCTCAAACTCTGTGCTGGGAGAATAACTACTCTCTTCAAAGCTGTCAGATAGGAACATTTAAATCTGCAGAGGTTTCTGCTGCCTTTTATTTGGCTATCCCTTGTCCCTAGAGGTGGAGTCTACAGAGGCAGGCAGGCCTCCTTGAGCTGCAGTGGGCTCCACCCAGTTCGAGCTTCCTGGCCACTTTGTTTACCTACTCAAGCCTTAGCAATGGCAGGATCTCCTCCCCCAGGTTTGCTGCCACCTTGCAGTTAGATCTCAGACTGCTGTGCTAGCAATGAGGGAGGCTCCGTGGTTGTGGGACCCTCCAATCCAGGTGCAGAATACAATCTCCCGGTGTGCCGTTTGCTAAGAACCTTAGAAAAGTGCAGTTATTAGGGTGGAAGGGACCCGATTTTCCAGGTGCTGTGTGTCATGGTTTCTCTTGGCTAGGAAAGGGAATTCCTTTACCCCTTGCACTTCCTGGGTGAGGTGATGCCTCGCCCTGCTTCAGCTCTCTCGGTGGGCTGCACCCACTGTCCTGCCTCCACTGTCTGACACACCCCAGTGAGATGAACTCAGTACCACAGTTGGAAATGCAGAAATCACCCGTCTTCTGTATCGCTCATGCTGGGAGCTGTATCCTGGAGCTGTTCCTATTCAGCCATCTTGGAATCTGCCTCAAGAATTCTTTTAAATACATTTTACTGGCCAGGAGTGGTGGCTCATGCCTGTAATCCCAGCACTTTGGGAGGCCAAGGCGGGCAGATCACAAGGTCCGAGATCGAGACCATCCTGGCTAACACAGTGAGACCCTGTCTCTACTAAAATTACAAAAAAATTAGCTGGACATGGTAGCATTTGTCTGTAGTCCCAGCTACTCAGAAGGCTGAGGCAGGAGAATTGTTTGAACCCAGGAGGTGGAGATTGCAGTGAGCAGAGATCCCACCACTGCACTCCAGCCTGGGTGATAGACCAAGACTCCATCTCAAAACAAAAATATAAATGAAATTTACACTGTGTTGTAAAAAAACAGAACCTGACTAAGCAAGGGAAGGGTAATTTTGTATCTGTACACGTAGACCCAGGGTATTTAGCTAGGTGATTAACAAAGAAAGACTTCCTAATTACCATTATCTTTATTCCCTGAGACAATGCTTCTTTTCTATCAAAACTCACTGCATGTATAAGAACAATGACTTCACTCTTTTGAATCTCAGTTCTTTGTTTGAAAACTGAGATTCATAATTCTTAGTTTATGTTTCACTGCTTTTGGAAAAATAAATAAAATCCTTTAAGAGTTGATATAGTGCCTGGCATAGAATTGTAACCTGATGAATGTTACATACATTCACCTTTTTTGTGACTTTTTCTTATATAATGTTTGTTAATCAAGAAATCTCTGGTGATTTAAACTTAAAGATGTTTTAAATGGATGTAGTCCATAATGAAAATATGTTTCTTGACATTTTTATCTACCTACAGACATGCTTCATCCAATTGGCATCAAAAGCACGGAGGAATTCTGAGATCTGGCAAGATTTTACACAATTTAAATGTTTAATACATTATTTTTTGAAAAGTGGGACTCTTCATTTTGTATTTATTCTCACTGATGCCCAAACATATTCCTCTGGCACATAATGGTAATTCACTTCCATTAATCTTAGCAGATTTAGAAGCTCCTGCTCTTGCCATAGCTATGTTTCCATTCAGCTGGGAACTGCATTATAACAGTGTTTAAAGGCTTCATTTTTAATCAACTCTGCCAGACTACTCAAGTGCTCTTAAGACTTTATTTTCTCAAAGTCAAAATGCACAGTCTTCCAAGGATATAATGAGACCAACTGTCAATAGATAATTTTCCTGATTTGGACCGTGGTCCTCCTGACCCAACTTTATTTATTTACTTTTTTATTATATTTAAGTTCTAGGGTACATGTGCATAACGTGCAAGTTTGTTACATATGTATACATGTCCCATGTTGGTGTGCTGCACCCATTAACTAGTCATTTACATTAGGTATATCTCCTAATGTTCCCCCCACCCACAGTGGGACCTGGTGTGTGATGATCCCCTTCCTGTGTCCAAGTGATCTCATTGTTCAATTCCCACCTATGAGTGAGAACATACAGTGTTTGGTTTTCTGTCCTTGCGATAGTTTGCTGAGAATGATGGTTTCCAGCTGCATCCATGTCCCTACAAAGGATACAAACTCATCCTTTTTTATGGTTGCATAGTATTCCATGTTGTATACGTGCCACATTTTCTTAATCCAGTCTGTCACTGATGGACATTTGGGTTGATTCCAAGTCTTTGCTATTGTGAATAGTGCTGCAATAAACATACGTGTGCATGTGTCTTTATAGCAGCATGACTTATAATCCTTTGGATATACCTCCAGTAGTGGGATGGCTGGGTCAAATGGGTCAGGGATCTAGTTCTAGATCCTTGAGGAATTGCCACACTGTTTTCCACAATGATTGAACCAGTTTACAGTCCCACCAACAGTGTAAAAGTGTTCCTATTTCTCCACATCCTCTCCAGTGCCTGTTGTTTCCTGATTTTTTAATGATCGCCATTCTGACTGGTGTGAGATGATATCTCATTGTAGTTTTGATTTGCATTTCTCTGATGGCAAGTGATGATGAGCATTTTTTCATGTGTCTGTTGGCTGTATGCATGTCTTCTTTTGAGAAGTGTCTGTTCATATCCTTTGCCCACTTTTTGATGGGGTTGTTTGTTTTTTTCTTGTAAATTTGATTGAGTTCTTTATAGGTTCTGGATATTAGCCCTTTGTCAGATGAGTAGATTGCAAAAATGTTCTCCCATTCTGTAGGATGCCTGTTCACTCTGATGGTAGTTTCTTTTGCTGTGCAGAAGCTCTTTAGTTTAATTAGATCCCATTTTTCAATTTTGGCTTTTGTTGCTATTGCTTTTGGTGTTTTAGACATGAAGTCCTTGCCCATGCCTATGTCCTGAATGGTATTGTCTAGGTTTTCTTCTAGGGTTTTGATGGTATTAGGTCTAATATTTAAGTCTCTAATCCATCTTGAATTAATTTTCATATAAGGAGTGAGGAAAGGATCCAGTTTCAGCTTTCTACTTATGGCTAGTCAGTTTTCCCAGCACCATTTATTAAATAGGGAATCCTTTCCCCATTTCTTGTTTTTGTCAGGTTGGTCAAAGATCAGATGGCTGTAGATATGTGGTATTATTTCTGAGGGCTCTGTTCTGTTCCATTGGTCTATATCTCTGTTTTGGTACCAGTATCATGCTGTTTTGGTTACTGTGGCCTTGTAGTATAGTTTGAAGTCAGGTAGCGTGATGCCTCCAGCTTTGTTCTTTTGGCTTAGGATTGTCTTGGCAATGCAGGGTCTTTTTTGGTTCCATATGAACTTTAAAACAGTTTTTTCCAATCCTGTGAAGAAAGTCATTGACAGCTTAATGGGGATGGCATTGAATCTATAAATTATCTTGGGCAGTATGGCCATTTTCACAATATTGATTCTTCCTATCCATGACCATGGTATGTTCTTCTCTTTGTTTGTGTCCTCTTTTATTTCACTGAGCAGTGGTTTGTAGTTCTCCTTGAAGAGGTCCTTTACATCCCTTGTAAGTTGGATTCCTAGGTATTTTATTCTCTTTGAAGCTATTGTGAATGGGAGTTCATTCTTGATTAGGCTCTCTGTTTGTCTGTTACTGGTGTATAAGAATGCTCGTGATTTTTGCACATTGATTTTGTATCCTGAGACTTTGCTGAAGTTACTTATCAGCTTAAGGAGATTTTGGGCTGAGACAGTGGGGTTTTCTAAATATACAATCATGTCATCTGCAAACAGGGACAATTTGACTTCTTCTTTTCCTAACTGAATACCCTTTATTTCTTTCTCTTGCCTGATTGCCCTGGCCAGAACTTCCAACACTATGTTGAATAGGAGTGGTGAGAGAGCACATCCCTGTCTTGTGCCAGTTTTCAAAGGGAATCCTTCCAGTTTTTGCTCATTCAGTATGATATTTGCTGTGGGTTTGTCATAAATACCTCTTATTATTTTGAGATATGTTCCATCAATACCGAATTTATTGAGTTTTTAGCATGAAGGGCTGTTGAATTTTGTCAAAGGCCTTGTCTGCATCTATTGAGATAATCATGTGGTTTTTGTCTTTGGTTCTGTTTATATGCTAGATACGCAAATCAATAAACCTGATCCAACTTTCAATCTCAAGATTTTACTGTGGATATTTTTATTGTGGATATTGTTCAAAGCATTGATATAAATGCTGAAAATGAATACAAAGGGCATTATGGCCCTATTTGTATAAATTTGAGTGTCAGAAAACACTTTGTAGAGTACTAAATTTTTACAAACTACTTGGCTGACAGCAAAACAGTAATTTAAAACTTTAAAGCCTCCCTTTCCTTATTTTATAAAGCAGGATCAATAATACTTTTTCCTGAGAATAAGCGTGTGACAAACACCTGATAAGGTAGGTAAGGAACTCAACATACTTCACTGGCAAATATTCATTCTTGTCCATTCTTGATTTCCCTAGATTTCCTTTTTCTAGAAGCATGCTGAGCCATACTTACCCTCTGAACTGAGGCCTGCATGCTAGTGGGAGATGGCATCTGAAGGCCTTTATCTGGGGACTGTACTTCCCTTCCTCTTCCGTCTGCTCCAGACGCAGATGTCCCTCACTTTTATAAGCCAAAAATCAAATAATAGTCCCCCAAGTGACTGAATGGATCCCCTTTCAACGAAGGAGATTCGAAAGAAACCCATGACACTAGTTCAGGTCGTGACAGGAAGGGTGGGGTGGGTGTCAGATATACTTCACTGTGCCCGCTCTCTTTTGAAGTTCAGGTACAAGTGACGAGCATTAAGATTAAAACAGAGATTCTAAGACTGACAGAACAGACTCTCTGTAACGATAAGATACCAGCTCCAACCTGATTCAGATATAAACATCACATGACAGGTTACAGGCCTAAAGGAAATAAAAGTATTTTACTCCAAAGTATATTTCTTTGACATATTTTGGAATGGCCATGAAAGCCATCTCTGATAGGAAAAATTTACATTCTGTAGAGAATTATCTTCCCTTTCCAGGTATTTTCTTGACCTAGAAGAGAAAACTAAAAGTCTGACACATTTTAAGGTCTGATAAGACATTTAACATCTATTCTTTCTGAAGCCTAGAACCTGGAGGCCTTCTCTACATGACAAGTACCTTGGTTTTCATGACCACCCCGTACCCATCTTAAACCCAAGCATTTCTCTGCTGATTTCAACTCTTTAGGCAAAGCTTAGCTCTTTCAACCAAGTGCCAGTTAGGAAATCTTTGGATCCATCTGTGACTTGTAAGCCCAACCCCTGCTTTGACATGTCCAGCCTTTCCGAGCTGGACCAATGTGTACCTTCCATGTATGGATTTATGTCTTTGCTTGTAACTTCTTTTCTCCTAAATTGTATAAAACCAAGTTGTAATCCAACCACCTTGGGCTCATGTTCTCAGGGTCTCTTGAGGCTGTGTTGTGGGTCATGGTCCTCACATTTGGTTTAGAATAAACCTCTTCAATATTTTACAGAGTTTACTTTTTTCATCAACACTCTTTTATACTTGATGATTTTACATTTACAATTCTATCTGATCTTGGAAATATACCATGGGTTATCAGACTATAGTACTAAAAACATAAGAAAACAGCATGTTTTCTACTGAAGGAAGCTATACTGTTGTTTGTCTCACAAATTGTTCCAGATGTTCAACCTTTTCTTCTTAGTATTTAAGAAAGGTGTTCTTAGGCAAAGATTTTTGGCAAAAATATTCTACTCCTCTTTCAGAGCTTATATTGCTATCTATATCTATCTTTTTCTTTTTCTATTTATCTATCTATTATCTATCTATCTTTTACAGACAGAGAAAAGAGAACAATGTGTAAAGTTAAGTAAATGTACAAACCAGTTTGTATTCACATTATTCATAGGTTCCATACTCCCACATATGTAACTAATTTATAAATCCCTAATTTTGCATGCCTTTTAATCACAATTTGCAACTATGTTTTTAGTTGTTTATCTTACATTTTATCATTGATTGCAAACTAGAGTTCATTCTAAATGTCTTCATGTATCCTGTGAAATTTTTTTATCTTTGAAAATATACACTAATTGTATGAAAACTACATTTCTTGTTCTTGTATTAACACTTCAGCTACTCGTATTCAACTTGATTATGTGAAGTAAGGCAAATGTGACTAAGTATTTAAACAATTGATGAAGATGAAATTGTTCCTGAAACGAATATGTTCTCTGTATGTCAAGCCTGCCTAAGCGGCATTCCTCAGGATTTCTCTGTCTTTTGAAGTTTGAAAATTCTGAATTAGGTTTACAAAGGCAGTTTATGAGGTAGCGACGCCATGTCAGTGTACCCAGAACAACATTACTTTCTTGATCCACGAATGGATCTTCCTTGTTTTCTTCAAAGTCTGAAAAATAAATTACACATTGACATATTATTTGTGTTCACACCTCCTTCCTCAAGATGACATTTTCAAAAGCAAACTGAATTCATAAGAGGTATGAACTGGAAAACATCCAGGTACATTTGGGCGAATTTTATAGAAAAGCGCCTGACAGACACATAAAGTTCCTATTGGGAGAAGTAGAATATGAATATGGGAAGATAAATTCAGGATATAGTTGGAAGCCTTACATTCCATGTTATGAAGTGTATAGCTTAGTTTTTAGAAGTAGAGCGATGTTACTATATATTAACAGCTTAATATGTTGAGCCGTGTTTGAGAACTAAATATTTCAAATGTTTCCTTCACTTAATAGGAAAATTATAATTAAAGTTTTGCTTCAGTAGGTTATAAAGGAAGTGAAGAATGAGATATAATTAAGAAGTGCAAAGGTTAGGCCTAGATAGTTGAAGAGGAATACTTGGCTGCAAGGCTACTGCCGTATGGTTTTAATGTTCTAGTGTCCCCCCAAAATTCATATGTCAGGACCTAATACCTAATATGAGAGTATTAAGATATGGAGCCCTTGTGAAGTGATAATTCATAAGGGCTACAGTCTCATGGATGGGATTAAAGCCCTTGTAAAGGAAGCTCAAGCACACATCGTTACACCCTTCTGCCATATGAGGATGCAGAAAGAAGGTACCATCTATGAAGCAGAGGTGCCTCACTGGACACTGAATTTCCTGGTGCCTTGATCTTGAACTTCCCAGCCTCCAGTATGGAAAATAATAAATTTCTGTTGTTTATACATTGCCTCGGCTAAGGTATTTTGTTATAGCAGCCCAAATGGACAATATATCTACCATAATGCTAAATTAAAAGGGAATGACAATGTATGTTATAATCTAAAGAGATAAATCTACTTTTTGGCTAGACGTGGTGGCTCACACCTGTAATCCTAGCACAGGAGGATCACTTGAGGCCAGGAGTTCAAGACCAGTGTGGGCAATACTGCAAGATCCTGTCTCTAATTTATAAAAAAAAGAAATGACTTTTTATTAGAAGAACAAGGAATGTACCATCGACTCTGAACAACTGAGTTATATATACAAAGGCCAACATTTATTCGAGCCTCAGGATGAACTAGCATCTGGACTTCTAATTCTCACTGGTGCTTTCTTTCTTTCTTTCTTTTTTGTATTCTGGTTTAATTCTTGTTTCTTGCTGAGGAAGATTTCTTTACCATAACATACAGAATATGTTCATCAACCATTCCTGTATTTTTCATCTGGTGGCTTCAAGCACTAGATATACAAGCTTACTCTCTTGGCTCACTTTCAAAACTCCCAGAGCCAGAGATGGGTTTTCAGTGTCACATGAAGCTAGTGTGACATGGATGCTCTGATAACACTACATATTTAAGAAGTGGGAGATGAACATGTAAGAAAGAGGTTTATATTTACATATATCTCCACTACAAGCAATCATGGGCATGGTAAGCCCAGACACACATTATATGATTCATTTAAGAAATATTTACTGGCCAGGCACAGCAACTCACGCCGGTAGTCCCAGCACTTTGGGAGGCCGAGGCAGACAGATCATCTGAGGTCAGGAGTTCGGGATCAGTCTGGCCAATATGGTGAAACCCCGTCTCTACTAAAAATACAAAAATTAGCCGGGTATGGTGGTGGGAGCCTATAATCCCCGCTACTTGGCAGGCTGAGGCAGGAGAATTACTTGAACTCAGGAAGTGGAGATTGCAGTGAGCCGAGATCACACCATTGCACTCCAGCCTGGGTGACAGAGCAAGACTCCATTTACAAAAAAAAAAAAAAAAAAGAAAGAAATGTTTACTGAGTGACTATTATGTCACATACTATGACAAGTAATGGGTATACCACACTATATAAGACAGAATCCCTGGCACAGCATATATTATATTGAAAAATAACACTGGATTATGTCTATACTTAATTTTTAGGGTTGTGAGTATTAAATGAGTTTATATATTTAAGGCATTTGAAGTGCCTGCCACAGTAAATACACCTCATGTGGTAGCTATAAGTGTAGGCATTCATATCAAATGGCCAAATGTTCAGCAAAATAAATTTCTCTCTCCTATGAGCCTGGAGAGATTCTGAGAGATCTCAAGTGGCTTCAGCCTGTACTACCAAGGCAATCATTTCTAATCAACAATCTTTTAGTTATCAGGGAAGGAAAATTGAATCAAGTCATTTTACTTTAAAAGGTGAAATTGTCTACCCATTTAACACATTGTGGGATGTTTTATGTATGGGTAGGAATCTTTGTTTATAATAAATGGAAACGCCCTTCAGAGAACTTGAGTGATGTGGGTACTTCGGAGACATGGGGCTCCCTATAAGTAAGAAAAAGGGCCGCTGAAGAATAAGAATTCCGAAAGACCCAGAGCAGAACATAAAATCTGGGTAGTCAAGCTGGTGGGCAGGTTCTTGAGGGACTGGTGTGCATCACATTGAGTCACCCTGGCTCCTGTTGCTGCTGGTGTCTCAGCCTGAGGGGCAGGCCTCTAAAGGGAGGAACTGGGTTCACACAGCACCCCCATCCATGTGCCTCCCTGGTGGCCAGGGCCCCTCAGTGGAATCGGTTCCCAAGAATATGTTGAGTAGCTGGGGCAAAAGCAGGAAATTTTATACTTTCTAGAAAAAGGGAAAATGATTTTGGAGCAAGAAAGTGAGAAATAGCTAGTATAAAATATGAAGACTCGATGTCTGAGATTTCTGTAAGTCCTGTAGATTATATAAGAAAGAACATACTATAATAACACCTAATTGTTTTTTCAAGCATATTCTAAATAATGCATTTCTTCAATATTCCTAAACCACAATTATTGGTGGTTAATATTTTTACTTTTTATTTTTAAGAGCTGTCCTTTTAGAAAAACAAAAATCACTAAATTATAACCTAAATGTTTTATCTCTGCTACCTATGTCTCTAAGAACACAATCTGAATGACTCTTAAACATAATGAAGATCTGGATGAATAATTTATATGTGGAATTAAAAGCAAAATCATTTTTCACAGTGCAATCTATATTAAATATATGTCATTATTGGTAAGACACACCAATTGTCACTACTCTGTATGAAAACAGGTTTTAGATCCTTTTATAATATCTCTTACTATGAGGCTGTCATTTTTCAAAACAAAACCAAAGAAAATGTAAATAAAAGTTTATGTTCACTTGCAAACTCTAAGTGCAGTCCAGATCCTGAAGTTGGTTAAGTGTGTTTTCCCTTCTATCACCTAGAATATGTTCCCTCAGTAACTATTAGCAGATGTTACTTAGTATTCACACTTAGCAGTTCTTCTGAAAAATGATGGTTTTAGTGTTTTCCATTTCACTGGAATTCCCATTATATATCTGCAAGAAAATGTAAACTCCTGTGTCATGATAGATGACTCAGTCAATCAACATTAAGCACTTATGCACTCAGAAAAGAAACTAAGTTTGTACCTGGGTAGAGATGTGAAGGACTTGCCAGCCCAGTGAGTGATCATCAAATCTGTCTCTGTCTCCCTAACGCCAGGACTCAGAAAGGAGATATTGACCCATAACTTTTCTCACTCCAGACACAGACAAAGGTGGTTTCAAGATGGGATGTGCATACCCAAGTTTTCACTTTTCTTCTTTTTGTATTCAATTGAATAACACATACTGTGTCCCTTATGGCAATAGCAAAACAGCATTTAAAGAGCGCACAGATCCCCAGGCACGAGCAAAGTTAGCCATTAAGGTGCCATAAAATATATACGTCTCCAGACATTTAAAGTCTCTCTGGGTTAAGAAAAAATGCAGAGCAGGATTAAAACCATTCACTGAATCCTGAACATTTCTCTCCTGTCTGCATGCTTTTGCTCTGTCAGGGTTTCACACCCCACAGTTCCGCTCCAGTTCCTGGGTCCTGAGGTCAAGTCAGAAAGGTCAAAATTACAGAGGAAACTTATATGATGCAGAATAAACACAATAGTTGATCAATAAAATTTATTGAGAACCTACTCTGCCAGGCTGTAATAAAAGAAGGAGCTATGACCTTCTTACAGTTAATGGGCCAACAGGAAAGACAAGCTGAAAACTATACAATGGCAAGCTGTGTAATGCAACAATAAATAACGTAGACTTCTGTTTACATATCCTATCTCCAGGCCATACACAAGGACAATCATCTGGTGCAATAGAGGGATAACTTCACCCCGTGGGAAGCAATGAGGCATTGTGTCACAGAGGAGCCGAGATTTAAGGATGGTCAGAAATTAACTAGGTGAGCTAGTTTGAGAAAAAGAATTCTGGCGAGTGGGAAGTGCATGCATGGGGTTATGAATACAGAAGACAACAATGAACATAAAACCTTTGTAGAAAAAACAAAAACAAAAGCTGGCCCCAATGTGCATCTGTGTTATAAGCCAAAGAAGCATGTAAACCAAGAACACTGATGAAATCAATGTGATTGGAAATCTAGGAAGATAAAAGTCCAGACTCAGTGCAAGCAGAAACAAGGTAAGGTACAGGTACCATAAATTTTGAACTGGGATGATAGACTTTTGTATCTGGAATTTTAGTAACTGCAGGCTTTTCACATGAGATACCCAATCAAGCAGAGGAATGACTAAAAAGGCACACCTGAACTTTGTGTCCTCTGCCAGTTACCATGTTAATCTTTTCCATCTGTATCTAAGCCCTTGGAAAGACAATCTTTAGTAACTGCATCAATGATATCAACCCAATGTATTCTTCATTTTATTTTGACAGAATAAGAATATGCAAGAATGCAAAGACAATTGGAAAGAAGATGGCAAAGAGGTAGATGGCTTAGGGGTTACTAAGTAGCTGGATCAGTTTTGGTTGCTGCTTCACATCTGTTCTCCTTTTCCCACCCAGCTCTGTAGCCCCAGGCTGAACTGTATCCCCAAATCAACAGAATACTTCCCTTTTGACTTTTGCTTAGGTTCAGCCTAAAAATGTCATAAGCAGAAAGAAGAAAGATTGAGGTCCAGGTTTCCATTCTTCTTTCTCCATCCATGATGGGTTACCTCAGGCTGGGTTGTTTGACCAAAAGTTATTGATTCTACCAAGAGATTCTCTTAAATACCCCTGTGCTACCTCTTTCTTCCTCTCTCTTTGCTGGTAACTACTCTCTCCCCTCAGCTTCTAGGCTTGGGCTGGTGATGGCATGTAGTGCCCTGCTCCTTCCAGTCCTGGGAAGGCAATGGTTTGTGTTCCTTCTCCCTTGAGAATCGCTTTATAAATAGATTCCTGATTTTCCCCAAATCATCCAAACTGAGCACGCCATTTGTCATCTTGTCAGGACCTGACTGGTTGGTCATTGGTACCAGGAGTGGTGTGAGGAAAAAGGCTGTTAGAGCATTCTTTGATTGAGTTCATCCCCACTGGAGATATGCAGGGTAGCCACCTGGCTGGATGGGGGTGGGGCACAGATATCCTGTCCTGCAGTAGAGTCTTGCTTGGGATGGAAAACAGGAGGGGACCATGGCCTGCAGAAATGAAGTGCCTGAGGCCATCAGTCACTTTGGAATGCAAAGTGATTTGGAAGGCAGGGCCTCAGCTGGTATTTTGATGGCCCTATGATGCAAGGAACTGAGAAATGTAAAACTGTTGAACATTTGATGGAAATATACAGGAATAATTACATTTGATGGAAATATACAGGAAAAACTAATAACCTTCCATGACAGATTTGAAAGAGTTCCTCATTCCCCTCAGTTTGAAAACAGACACAGGTGAAGACCAAGCTGAGGGCCTCATGGAAAGGCTGTTTACACTGGGAAAATAGCACTAGTGGGCCTAAGATAAGGGATGGGAATATATACGCAGACGCCTAAGAGTCTGAGAAATTCAAACTTTGGTCTCCCTGGGGAAGCAGTCCTCTGAATAAGTGAATTCCAGCTGTCTTTCCTGAGCATTTGCTTACATGAAGCTTCTGAAGACCCTGAGCTACCACCACTGTTGCTTTGAGGCCCACGGTGAGATTTAGGTCCCTTCATAAGTCAGGGAGGAAAGCGTAAGACCTTCTGTAGGAGGTCTTACCCACACTCCAAAAAGCTTATAGTCCTGTATAGATTCTGTATAAATTCAGCAGTCTGCAGAGTATATATGGTAGCAAGTCCTAAAAGAACTGTGACAATAGCAGGCCAGATGGGACTCGATTAATGAAAATGAGCATATTCCTTTTGGATTTAAGGTTCAACGTGTTAAATGAAGCCCATGATGGTGGCACTGACTTTCTGTGCTTGCGGAATTGAAACCCAGATGCAATACTTTCATAAAAGAAGCAGGCTGACAAGCAGAGCACACTAGAGAAGCCTCAGCTTGTCAGCCTACTTCTTTTATGAAAGGAGTCGAAGTTTCTGGAGTGTCAGCAACCAGGTTCTTTTCTGCCTACATGCAACAAGCCAATCACTGTGGCCACTAGTTTTTGAAAAAGAGAAAAGATTTTATTCACAAGGCTGCCACGTGAGGAGATGCAAGAACAAATCTGAAGTCTACCTCCCTGAAAATAGGGTTTTGGGGTAGTAAGGGATAAACAGCCATTCTAAAGTGTGGACAAAGATGATTGGTGGATAGGAAAGATGAGATAATGGGGGTTTCTGTGCAACTGTAATCAAGCCACATTGTTTGTCACAGGATTCAGCTGCATGAAATAGTAGCATAAGCATTACCTGAGGGTGGCATTTTTAGCCCTCTGAGGTTAAAAGGTCACTCTTCAAGCACCCCAGCAGGCCCAGGTAAAGGTTGGTGGCCTCAAGCAGCTTAAACTGGACACAAGCTGCCCCCTAGTTCCTGAAAAACAACTTTGAGCAACTGTTACTATAGTGACCCACAGTCAGGTATCTATAAGGAGGGTAATGGAATTTTAGGATCAACTGGAAGTAGGCAATTAAAAGCAAGCAAGGCAGGTTAGCTTTGGTGGCTTAATCAGGTGAGCTTTCAGTTTCAGGAGAAAGCATTGTTTAAAAGGATTAGGTGCAAACTCTCACCCCTCCCATAATCACAATCTTCAGGAGGGCCCCAAAGGCACTACTCCCTTCTTTGATGCAAAAATGCTTTAGTGAGGAGTATACCAGCATTCTTAAAAAGGTCTTGTCTGCCGGGCTCCTGTAATCCCAGCACTTTGGGAGGCTGAGGCGGGTGGATCACAAGGTCAGGAGATCGAGACCATCTTGGCTACCATGGTGAAACCTCGTCTCTACTAAAAATACAAAAAAAAAAAAAAAAAAAATTAGCCGGCCTGGTGGCAGGCGCCTGTAGTCCCAGCTACTCAGGAGGCTGAGGCAGGAGAATGGTGTGAACCAGGAAGGCGAAGCTTGCAGTGAGCTGAGATCACACCACTGCACTCCAGCTTGGGCAACAGAGCGAGTCTCTGCCCCCCCCCCCCCAAAAAAAGAGGTCTTGTCCAGGGTTTTTATGGTTTGGGATTTACACTTAGGTCTTTAATCTATCTTGAGTTAATTTTTGTATAAGGTTTAAGGAAGGGGTCCCGTTTCTGTTTTCTGAATATGGCTAGCCAGTTTTCCCAGCAACATTAAATAGAGAATCCTTTCCCCATTGCATTCAGGACATAGACATGGGCAAAGACTTCGTGATGAAAATACCAAAAGCAATTGCAACGAAAGCCAAAATTGACAAATGGGATCTAATTAAACTAAAGAACTTCTGTACAGCAAAAGAAACTACCATCAGAGTGAACAGGCAGCCTACAGAATGGGAGAAAATTTTTGTAGTCTACCCATCTGACAAAGGTCTGATATCTAGAATCTACAAGGAACTTAAACAAATTTACAAGAAAAAAACAAACAACCCCTTCAAAAAGTGGGCAAAAGATATGAACAGAGACTTCTCAAAAGAAGACATTTGTATGGCCAGCAAGCATATGAAAAACAGCTCATCATCACTGATCATTAGAGAAATGCAAATCAAAACCACAATGAGATACCATCTCATGCCAGTCAAAATGGTGATTATTAAAAAGTCAATAAACAATAGATGCTGGTGAGGCTGTGGAGAAATAGGAACACTTTTTTGTTGTTGGTAGGACTGTAAATTAGTTCAGCCACTGTGAAAGACAGTGTGGCAATTCTTCAAGAATCAAGAACCAGAAATATGATTTGATCAGCAATCCCATTACTGGGTATATACCCAAAGGAATATAAATCATTCTACTATAAAGACACATGCACATGTATGTTTATTGCAGCACCATTTACAATAGCAAAGATGTAGAACCAACCCAATGTCCATCAATGATACACTGGATAAAGAAAGTACGTAACCACCATGGAATACTATACAGCCATAAAAAAGAATGACATTATGTCCTTTGCAGGGTCATGGATGAAGCTGGAAGCCCTCATCCTCAGCAAACTAACACAAGAATATAAAACCAAATAGTACATATTTTCACTCATAAGTGGGAGTTAAACAATGAGAACATATGGACACAGGGAGGAGAACAACACACACGGGGGCCTGTCGGGGGTTGCGGGGGCAGGGGAAGGGAGAGCATTAGGCCAAATAGCTAATGCATGTGGGGTTTAAAACCTACGTGACAGGTGCAGCAAACAACTATGTCACATGCATACCTATGTAACAAACCTGCATATTCTTCACATGTATCCTGGAACTTAAAGTAAAATTTTAAAAAGTTGTTGTCATATATAGCTCTGAATGAGGAATTAATGCTGAGAATGCTGAAAGTAGAGTTAGATTCTATAGTTGTGAAGTAGGTTCACTGCTCACAGATTACCAGTCTGTAATTTCTACCCCTTGCCTGCGTTCAATGAGACAGAACCCTCACACAACCAGTTAAGGAAGCCACTTAATTACTCATATATGGGAAGCAAGAAATAAAAGAATCTTAGAATTTATGGCAAGTCAGTCCTTCAAGACTCATAAAAATGCAGGGTGAATGGAGTGTTGTCTGACATGCCCCATGTCACACTGCAACTAAGTGACCCTGAATGCATTCTACTCTAGGTTTTTATACACTGAAGTCCTTTAATTTAAATGGGCTAAAGCACTACAAGACACAATTTTCTTCACAGAGTAGGAATGGATCTCAGTCTGTTCTGAACAGATCCTCCTTCTCAGTCTGTTTCATGCTCAGCACATTTTATCATTGTTCTAAGAATTACAAGTGGGAAAGACTGACTTATATGAACATTAGTTGACTATCTGATGTTCTGGCTTCTTATTTGCTTTAGCCAATAAGAGGTCAAGCAGAAGACTGGAGGGAGGTGGGAAGCTGACCTATTGAAGCCTTTGGTCTTCTTCTATGTGTGTGACTCTGAGCTGGCTGCATTCCTCAGTCAGGGTTAAAGCTTCTGTTAAGCACTCCTCTGCACATATCTCTGTCATTCCAGGCTCTGGCATCTGCTCCTTCCAATCCCTTCTGGTCTCCTGTGCAGCAGTATCCCTACAATACTTCACTAGTTCTTTTGGTTTCTCCATATCTTGCATACCTCTTTAGCCCCTTAATTAAACCCTCCTCAAATTACTAAGTTTAAATGTAATGTCTGTTCTGTTCGGTTTTTCAGTATCTATGATTGCTACAAAGAAATAAGCAAGCCGGCCGGGCGCGGTGGCTCAAGCCTGTAATCCCAGCACTTTGGGAGGCCGAGACGGGCGGATCACGAGGTCAGGAGATCGAGACCATCCTGGCTAACACGGTGAAACCCCGTCTCTACTAAAAAAAATACAAAAAACTAGCTGGGCGAGGTGGCGGGCGCCTGTAGTCCCAGCTACTCGGGAGGCTGAGGCAGGAGAATGGCATGAACCTGGGAGGCAGAGCTTGCAGTGAGCTGAGATCCGGCCACTGCACTCCAGTCCGGGCGACAGAGCAAGACTCCGTCTCAAAAAAAAAAAAAAAAAAAAAAAAGAATAAGCAAGCCAATTCCTAACTTCCCAGCAGGGAAATCTACAAAGCATTGATGTATAGAACAGAGTCCTCAAAGACCCAGGAATCGGCAGGAGCACTTACCAGTGGGATTAGTACTGATGGGGTGGCGATGAAAAAGTAAGTTACAGTGAGTATAAATGGCTTGAAAGGATTTTAAATGCTAATACCCTCCTCCAGTTCCTTTTAGCTAAGTGACCTGCCAACCCCTTGCCAACCCTGAATTTTTGATTTCTCAATGGAACAGAAGGTCTCTGGGCTGAAAAAAAAGCTGGCACAATTGAAAGTGCTGATACCATGACCAAAAAGAGGAGTCCTGGGAATTTTCCTCAACTGAATCCTTAATAAAGAGCCCCTCTACACCTCTTTCTCCATTCTACCCCAGCATGCTGATCATCAATTCTTTATCTTTGAGTCAAATGCTGTAACAATTTTTCCCTGGGTAATCTAACCATCTGAAGGGCAAAGAATACAAAATAGAAATGAGAGTTCGCCAACAAATAGCCCATGCTTACCTTTTCACAGTAAAGCTCAGGTTACACAAACCGCACATACAAGATCGGAGCTGACAGTCACTGTTTTGTTGCTCTACAGTATAAATTATGAGCAGTGAGACAATGATTTTCAGACATTGGAGAAAAATGCCTAACAGAAAAAGCAGACAGGAAAATACTAAATTGGAGCATTCTTGGCAGAGAGAAAAATACCTCAACTCCGTCATTAGTATCTTCAGAAATATAAATTTTATGGCATCCACAAAACAGAAATAGGAGCTTTCAGACAACGTAAAGGAGCCCATGGAAATTAAAAACATAACAGCAGAAATAAACACCTAAATAAAGGATTTGGAAGATAAAGTGAATATAACTCCAAGGAAGTAGAGAAGAAAAGATAGAAAGATGGAAATTATAATAAAATAATTGCCCAGGAAGTTCAAACTCTGAATAATGGGGAATCTGGAATGAGAGAGTTTTTTTAAAATGTTACAGATGATGCAGATATTATTAATAAATTAGTTCAAGAGAATTTTCATCTACAGTAAAAAAAAAAAAAAAACCCTAAGTATGTGTACATTGGAAAAAATAAATCCAGAGCAAAGTACATCATTAGGAAATTTCAAAGTACTTATGACCAAGAGAAGATTCTACAAGGTTTTAGAGTTTAGAGAGAGAGAGAGAGAGAGAGAGAGGCAGAAAGAGAGAGAAAGAGAGAGAGAGAGAATATGTAAACATGTGAAGAGCAACCTTGGAAATCCCAGGACAATAGCATTCTCCTGACAATTCTGAAAGGATATAATATTCAACCTCATATTACATACCCAGGCAAATTAAAGAGTTAAAGGGTATGATGGTAGAATAAAAATATTTTTAGATACTTAAAGTCTCAAAAGATAATTGCAAGGGATTACACCACTTCTGAAGAAGGTGCAAAAGGATGTACTGACTGCATAAGAGAGTGAGTCAAGGAAATGAATATACAGGATCCAGGAGGCAGGCTATCCAGTGCAGGAGGGAGGCAGAGGTCTCTCCATGAGGCCTCTAAGAGGATAGTAGCTGGGCCCAGCATCAGTGGGACTGGAAAGAAAGAAGGTCAAGAAATGTCATCCAGATGCCATTGGATTACTTTTTAACATTTAGAGTGAAGTGGATTATCACAGGCAGCAATTGTACCTCAGGTCAAAAAACTGAATATTGCCACCATCCAGAAGCCTCCTCATGTCCCTTCATAATCACTGCTGATGTTTCTTCTCAGAATATAGGCTACATCCTACCTTTTAACACTGTAAATTAGTTTCCTCTCTATTTGATGATTACTTAAATGGGATTATACATTCATATCCTCTTTTGACTTCACTTGTTCAATATTACATTGTGTGTGGTTATTGCACATTCATTTTCATTGCTTTTTCATTGCTTTTTCATTACTCAATTGCATGAATGTGTACTAATTTGTTCATTTATTCTACTGTTGGTGAATATTTGGGTTGCTTCTTGCTTTGTGCTATTACAAAAAATGCTGCTACCAGTGATTTTGCACATGTCTTGGTGTATATGTGCTTGCATTTCTTTTGGAGATATATCTAGGCTGTAGGGTAAGCTTAAGTTTGACTTTCATAGACAATTATATATTGTTTCTCAAAGTGACTATAACAAATTGTGCTCCTACCACTAGTGTACAGGAATTCCTTTCGCTACATATTTTCACCAACATAAATATTTGTAGTACTTTTAATTTTAGTTATTCTGGAGTGTATACAGGGGTTTCCTATTGTGTTTCTATTCAGCTACTAAGTGGCACAACCAATAGACAATATCAAGGATACAGGATTGAAAATTTGATCTCTACTCTAGAGCTTGATGTACTAATTACACTAATCCTGTAAAACTGGCAAAGTGAAATTTTTAAATCTTGTATTTCCACTGAAACAGTATAAGTAAACAGCAGTGTATTGTCAGGTATTCATTTATCTCCTCTAACTTTCTACTACCCAGGGATAGTTTATGCAAACAGTGACCTACCTGCAAGAAACATTATTTTTTAGGAAAGAGATAATTCAATGCAAAAAGAAAGAAGAAAGGAAGGAGGAGAGGGAAAGGAAGAAAATGAAAGAGAAAGAAAGAAAGAAAGAGAGAGAGAGAGAGAGAGACAGAGGGAGGGAGGGAGGGAGGAAGGAAGAAGGAAGGAAGGAAGGAAGGAAGGAAGGAAGGAAGGAAAGAGAGACAGAAAGAAAGAGAGAGAAACAGAAAGAAAGGAGAAAGAAAGAAGAAAGAGAAAGAAAGAGAGAGAAAGGAAGGAAGGAAGGAAGGAAGGAAGGAGAGAGACAGAAAGAAAGGAGAAGAAAGAAAGAAAGAAAGAAAGAAAGAAGAAAGAAAGAAAAGAAAGAAGAGACAGAAAGAAAGAGAAGAAGAAAGAAGAAAGAAAGAAAAGAAAGAAGAGACAGAAGAAAGGAGAAAGAAAGAAGAAAGAAAAAGAAAGAAAGAAGAAAGAAAGAAAGAAAGAAAGAAAGAAGAAAGAAGAAGAAAGAAGAAAAGAAAAGCAAGCAAGCAGGCAGGCCAGGCGCGGTGGCTCATGCCTGTAATCTCAGCACTTTGGGAGGCCGAGGTGGGTGGATCACAAGGTCAGGATATCGAGACAATCCTGGCTAACACAGTGAAACCCCGTCTCTACTAAAAATACAAAAAATTAGCCGGGCGTGGTGGCCCCAGCTACTCGGGAGGCTGAGGCAAGAGAATGGCGTGAACCTGGGAGGCGGACCTTACAATGAGCTGAGATTGCGCCATTGCACTCCAGCCTGGGCTACAGAGCAAGACTCTGTATAAGAAGAGAGAGAGAGAGAGAGAGAGAGAGAGAAGAAAGCAAGCAAGCAAGCAAGCAAGCAAGCAGGAAGGAAGGAAGGAAGAAAAGAAGGGAGGAAGGGAGGGAAAGAGAAAGAAAAAATGAGCTGAATCTTTTTATTGTTAACATAGTTACCCTGCCCTTTATTTTTAACAACTAAATTTTCCTGAACAAAATAATGATATCAAGAAAATTATTTATATTTTGTCAATATAATTAGAGCTTTAAATAGATGAAGCCTAGAGAAAATAAAGTATACCTGTGTACATAGCTTTGTAAGATAATATACATCTATATTAGTCAGTTCTCCAGAAAAATGGAACCAACAGAATCTCCATCCCTCTATCTACTGATCTAATTGAGAGACTTATTATGAGGAATTAGTTCACATGATTATGAAGGCAAAGAAGTGCCACAGTTCGCTGTCTGCAAGCTAGAAACCCAGGAAAGCCAGTGGTACAGTTCCAGTCCAAGCCTGAAGGCCTGAGAACCAGAGGAGACAATGGTGTCAGCCCCAGTTGATGTGTCGAAGACCCATGTCGCAGCTCAGCCAGTCAGACAGAGGAGTTTCCTTCTTAGGCAGTCTTTTCCTTCTCTTCAGGCCTTCAACCAAGTGGATTAGGCCCACCCACGTCGGCAAGGGCAATCTGCTTCACTTGGTCTACTCAATTAAATGTTAATTTCATCCAGAAACACCCTCACAGAAACTACAAGTTTTAACCAAATATCTGAGCACTCCATAGTCCTGCCAAGTGGACACATGAAACGAACCATTGCAGTATACAAATGTGGCTAAAGATCATGAGGTTACCTGATGAATAGGCATCTTCCTCCTTTCACAGAGTTCTAATCCCACAGTTCTCTGTGGTTGGTGTATCATGGTCGGCTTCTGTGTGGTATTTGTGCTCCCATTCACTATCCTGTGGTGCGTGCAGAACCGTGCATGTGTATATGGGTTTTTTTTCATTTTTAAGATATAACAAAATTGCCAAAAAAAAAATTGTGATAAAGTATTTTAAATAAGACATCAGAAATCAAAACAAAATTCCAAATAAGTAGAAAATTATAATAGAAAATGTTAATTTAAGTATCTAACCAACACAGAGAAATGAAAAAGATTAGATTTGATATACTCATCATTCTTCTAGAAAAACATAACAATACTTTGATATAAATAATTATATATAAAAGAAAATAGTTTTAAATCAATTATTTACTAAGAAAATTATTGATAATGTATGAACAGGTAAACTCAGTAAAAACTTGTAGTAATAAAAATTGTATATTTTATGTAAATATTGAGATATCTATGTAAATATTGAGATGATATATTTTATGTAAATATTAACATATCTAGTAAATATTGAGATAAGAGGTTGTGTTGCTATAAGAATTGCTGGCAATCAAATGTGGTCATAATCTTATTTAACACTACATTGACAAAGACGTTTTGTCATGCTCTCTTCTCTAAGTGCCCCCAGAGTGAGCCTGAAATCCATGCTTCAGTAAAAATGCACTGGAATTAATTACACATTTTACTTATTTATCCACACAGCCATCGCTGTGGTTTATGAGGAGAGAAAGAAGAACAAGAGAGAAAACATGGTAACTAGTTCTTAAACTTCTCAAGTCTCTACAGCAGAGATTATATAGTTATATGTTCCATGAGAAAATATCTTTCAAAAAACACATCCTAAAACTAATGAATATTTAGTAAATAACTGAAAAACACAAGTTATCATATTGTAATGAAGTCTTTCCCAAATTGACATAAAAATTAACATAGTTTTTAAACAAATGAATAAGTGCTAGAAGCATAGAACCATTATAAAACTCAAAGTAAACTATTCTCATATTCATCCCTGATATATGCTAAAAATGGTTTTGTTTAGCCTTTTTTTAAATAGTGTGAATAAAATATGTCATATACTTGTTGTGCATCTTTAAATTTTTGGCCAGTGTATACAGGAACACATGCACACACACACACACACAGAGAGAACCATCTGCATCTATGAAGGGACCAGGGGAACTCTGAGGTGCAGCTTAGCTGTCAAATGCAGTGGGTGGTGTGGGCTCTTCCTCCAATCTGGTTCAGCAGAACTGCGTTTCTGTTCTCACATGCAGCATTTAATGGGTTTCCATGTAATAAATATTTGGGGAAAACCAACATTTGAGATCTTATCTAACTGTTCATTGGGCAGATCTAAATTAGTAGGCCAGTGGTGAATATTTTGACATGAATAGGTCAGAGGTAGGTCAAGAAATTTCAGTAAATAATTGTCAAATCTCATCATCATCATTATGCCATTGTTGTGTGGTTATTGTCATCATTATTAATTGTAAAGAAATATTACTTTCTTCCATGGTACTCTGAAAAATACCTGCTACTCTTAATTTATTACCCCAGGAATGGCCCACACAGGACAGAGGTCCAGAGCTTTCTTTCGTCTCTCTGTTGCTTTCCATTGTCACAGCAGGAAAATTATTGATAACCCTTAATTTGTAGTAGCAAAAGTAATGCCAGCCTTGACTCTATGGTAAGGAGGCCACATTCTGGGAAGAGAAACAAACCTTTTAAACATTTTCTTTTTTGAAACATTTTCCCAAATAAAATCATATGCTATTTTGAGGCTTAATTTGGTTCACTCACACTGAAGGGCCCCTGTTGTTAGTTCTGAAGTAATACAGCTTTCCCGTGGACTCATGCGTGGAATTTGAGCTGCATGTGGTGACCTGGAGGTATGCGGGTCATGGCCATCAGCCCAGGGGAAGGCACGCAGCACCTTTGGCAGCAGGCGACTCATGGTTACTGTCTGTTGCCTAATACGTTTTAACGTCAAATACACTGCACTAGAAGAAAGTGAATAAAATGCAACCACACTGAATTAGGAAACTTCATAAAATTAGGAAACTTCATAAAATTAGGAAACTTCATAAAATGAGTACCCATTAAATTACCCCCAAAACCTTAGACACCCCCATTGTGTAACTTCCCCATCACAGCCCTGGTCACCACATAGATAACCACTCTTTTGAATTTTATGATAATCTCTTACTTTTCTTTTTAAAGTAATTTATCACCTACATGTGTTTCCCTTAACGACATATCTGGGTTTTTTTCCTGTCTTTGCATCCTACAATAATTTGAATCATATTCTATCTATTATTTTATTTCTTTTTCCACATGAAATGATAACTGCTAGAGCCATCCGTATTCATGTACATGTTTATGGTTCCTTCTAGTATTTGATGGTATGCATGTACAATAATGTATGTTTCATTTCTTCTTTTGATGGACATTCATTTTTGTTTCTTGCTTCATTTTTGTCACCACCAGGCCTGCCTTACAAGAGACCCTGAAGGAAGCCCTAAACATGGAAAGGGACAACCGGTACCAGCCATTGCAAAAACATGCCAAAATGTAAAGACCATGGAGGGTAGGAAGAAACTGCATCAACTAACGAGCAAAATAACCAGTTAATATCATAATGACAGGATCAAGTTCACACATAACAATATTAACCTTCAATGTCAATGGACTAAATGCTCCAATGAAAAGACACAGACTGGCAAACTGGATAAAGAGTCAAGACCTATCAGTCTGCTGTATTCAGGAGACCCATCTCACATGCAGAGACATACATAGGCTCAAAATAAAGGGATGGAGGAAGATCTACCAAGCAAATGGAGAACAAAAAAAAGCAGGGGTTGCAATCCTAGTCTCTGATAGAACAGACTTTAAACCATCAAAGATCAAAAGAGACAAAGAAGGCCATTACATAATGGTAAAGGGATCAATTCAACAGGAAGAGCTAACTCTCCTAAATATATATGCACCCAATACAGGAGCACCCAGATTCATAAAGCAAGTCCTTAGAGACCTACAAAGAGACTTAGACTCCCATACAATAATAATGGAGACTTCAACACTCCACTGTCAACATTAGACAGATCAACGACACAGAAAGTTAACAAGGATATCCAGGAATTGAACTCATCTCTGCACCAAGCGGACCTAATAGACATCTATAGAACTCTCCACCCCAAATCAACAGAATATACATTCTTCTCAGCACCACATCGCACTTATTCCAAAATTGACCACATAATTGGAAGTAAAGCACTCCTCAGCAAATGTCAAAGAACAGAAATTATAACAAACTGTATCTCAGACCACAGTGCAATCAAACTAGAACTCAAGACTAAGAAACTCAATCAAAACCACTCAACTACATGGAAACTGAAAAACCTGCTCCTGAATGACTACTAGGTACATAACGAAATGAAGGCAGAAATAAAGCTGTTCTTTGAAACCAATGAGAACAAAGATACAACATACCAGAATCTCTGGGACACATTTAAATCAGTGTGTAGAGGGAAATTTATAGCACTAAATGCCCACAAGAGAAAGCAGGAAAGATCGAAAATTGACACTCTAACATCACAATTAAAAGAACTAGAGAGGCAAGAGCAAACACATTCAAAAGCTAGCAGAAGGCAAGAAATAACTAAGATCAGAGCAGAACTGAAGGAGATAGAGACACAAAAAACCCTCCAAAAAATCAATGAATCCAGGAGTTGGTTTTTTGAAAAGATCAACAAATTTGACAGACCGCTAGCAAGACTAACAAAGAAGAAAAGAGAGAGGAATCAAATAGACGCAATAAAAAATGATAAAGGGGATATCACCACTGACCCCACAGAAATACAAACAACCATCAGAGAATACTATAAATGCCTCTACGCAAATCAACTAGATAATCTAGAAGAAATGGATAATTTCCTGGACACTTACACTCTCCCAAGACTAAACCAGGAAGAAGTTGAATCCCTGAATAGACCAATAGCAGGCTCTGAAATTGAGGCAACAATTAATAGCCTACCCACCAAAAAAAGCCCAGGACCAGATGGATTCACAGCTGAATTCTACCAGAGGTACAAGGAGGAGCTGGTACCATTCCTTCTGAAACTATTCCAATCAATAGAAAAAGAGGGAATCCTCCCTAACTCATTTTATGAGGCCAACATCATCCTGATACCAAAGCCTGGCAGAGACACAACAAAAAAAGAGAATTTTAGACCAATATCCCTGATGAACATCGATGCAAAAATCCTCAATAAAATACTGGCAAACCGGATTCAGCAGCACATCAAAAAGCTTATCCACCATGATCAAGTGGGCTTCATCCTGGGATGCAAGGCTGGTTCAACATCCGCAAATCAATAAACGTAATCCAGCATATAAACAGAACCAAAGACAAGAACCACATGATTATCTCAATAGATGCAGAAAAGGCTTTTGACAAAATTCAACAGCCCTTTATGCTAAAAACGCTCAATAAATTCGGTATTGATGGAACGTATCTCAAAATAATAAGAGCTATTTATGACAAACCCACAGCTAATATCATACTGAATGGGCAAAAACTGGAAAAATTCCCTTTGAAAACTGGCACAAGACAGGGATGCCCTCTCTCACCACTCCTATTCAACATAGTGTTGGAAGTTCTGGCTAGGGCAATCAGGCAAGAGAAAGAAATCAAGGGTATCCAGTTAGGAAAAGAAGAAGTCAAATTGTCCCTGTTTGCAGATGACATGATTGTATATTTAGAAAACCCCATCGTCTCAGCCCAAAATCTGCTTAAGCTGATAAGCAACTTCAGCAAAGTCTCAGGATACAAAATTAATGTGCAAAAATCCAAGCATTCTTATACACCAGTAACAGACAAGCAGAGAGCCAAATCAGGAATGAACTTCCATTCACAATTGCTTCAAAGAGAATAAAATACCTAGGAATCCAGCTTACAAGGGATGTAAAGGACCTCTTCAAGGAGAACTACAAACCACTGCTCAGTGAAATCAAAGAGGACACAAACAAATGGAAGAACATACCATGCTCATGGATAGGAAGAATCAATATCGTGAAAATGGCCATACTGCCCAAGGTTATTTATAGATTCAATGCCATCCCCATCAAGCTACCAATGACTTTCTTCACAGAATTGGAACAAACGGCTTTAAAGTTCATATGGAACCAAAAAAGAGCCCGCATTGCCAAGACAATCCTAAGTCAAAAGGACAAAGCTGGAGGCATCACGCTACCTGACTTCAAACTATACTACAAGGCTACAGTAACCAAAACAGCATGGTACTGGTACCACAACAGAGATATAGACCAATGGAACAGAACAGAGTCCTCAGAAATAATACCACACATCTACAGCCATCTGATCTTTGACAAACCTGAGAGAAACAAGAAATGGGGAAAGGATTCCCTATTTAATAAATGGTGCTGGGAAAATTGGCTAGCCATAAGTAGAAAGCTGAAACTGGATCCTTTCCTTACCCCTTATACAAAAATTAATTCAAGATGGATTAGAGACTTAAATGTTAGACCTAATACCATAAAAACCCTAGAAGAAAATCTAGGTAGTACCATTCAGGACATAGGCATGGGCAAGGACTTCATGTCTAAAACACCAAAAGCAACGGCAGCAAAAGCAAAAATTGACACATGGGATCTAATTAAACTAAAGAGCTTTTGCACAGCTAAAGAAACTACCATCAGAGTGAACAGACAACCTACAGAATGGGAGAAAATTTTTGCAACCTACTCATCTGACAAAGGGCTAATATCCAGAATCTACAAAGAACTCAAACAAATATACAAGAAAAAAACAAACAACCCCATCAAAAAGTGGGGAAAGGATATGAACAGACATTTCTCAAAGGAAGACATCCATACAGCCAACAGACACATGAAAAAATGCTCATCATCACTGGCCATCAGAGAGATGTAAATCAAAACCACAATGAGATACCATCTCACACCAGTTAGAATGGCAATCATTAAGAAGTCAGGAAACAACAGGTGTTGGAGAGGATGTGGAGAAATAGGAACAGTTTTACACTGTTGGTGGGATTGTAAACTAGTTCAACCATTATGGAAAACAGTATGGCGATTCCTCAAGGATCTAGAACTAGATGTACCATATGACCCAGCCATCCCACTACTGGGTATATACCTAAAGGATTATAAATTACTCTACTACAAAGACACATGCACACGTATGTTTATTGCGTCACTATTCACAATAGCAAAGACTTGGAATCAACCCAAATGTCCATCTGTGACAGACTGGATTAAGAAAATGTGGCACATATACACCATGGAATACTATGCAGCCATAAAAAAGGATGAGTTTGCGTCCTTTGTAGGGACATGGATGCAGCTGGAAACCATCATTCTTAGCAAACTATCACAAGAAGAGAAAACCAAACACCGCATGTTCTCACTCATAGGTGGGAACTGAACAATGAGATCACTTGGACTATGGAAGGGGAACATCACACACTGGGGCCTATCATGGGGAGGGGGGAGGAGGGAGGGATTGCTTTGGGGAGTTATACATGATATAAACGTCATGCACATGTACCCTAGAACTTAAAGTATAATAAAAAAAAAAAAAAAAGAAGTTTAACTGACTCAGTTTTGCATGACTGGGGAGGCCTCAGGAAACTTACAATCATGGTGGCATGGTGGAAGGAGAAGCAAACACATCCTTCTTCACAAGGCAGCAGAAGAGAGAATGAGAGCAGAGGGAAGAGGGAAACCCCTTATAAAACCATCAGATCTCTGATCAGAACTCACCCACTATCACAAGGATAGTATGGGGGAAACCACACCCATGATTGAATTATCTCCACCTGGTCTTGCCCTTGACACGTGGGGATTATTACAATTCAAAGTGAGATTTGAGTGGAGACACAGAGTCAAACCATATCAACAGATATTCAGAAATTCTATTTTTATTGAGGTTTGTTCTGCTGTGCTCTTTAGTGAATATGTCTATTCTGTTGAGATGAACAGATTTACTGGTAAAAAGTTATTCATAATATTCTTTTTATTCTTTTAATTTCTGAAATATGTGGTAATATTTCCTGCTTCAATACTAATATTGATAACTTGCGTTTCTTTGCAGCTTCGATTAGTCTAACTAGAAATTTGTCATTTATGTTTTCGAAAATATGATTTAATTATTATTTTTTTCTTTTCTTTTTATTTCAAGGATTTCTTGTATTAAAATATTGTTTTCATTCTATATTTGTGGGTTTAATTTCTTCCTCTTTTCCTAGCTTAAGAAGGAAATTTATATCATTTTTCATAAACATTACTTCCTTTTGAAATCTCAGATCTTTATAAAGTTCTTTTGTAGAAGGACGAGCCACAGACAAAACCCCTCAGACACTGAGTTGTAGAAGGAAAGGCTTTGTTCATCTGGGAGCATCAACAAGCTGTCATCTTAAAATCCGAGCTCCCCGAGTGCACAATTTCTGTCCCTTTTAAGGGCTCACTTCACATGAAAGTGTCATGATTGATTGAACAATCTAGTGGGTACGTGATAGGGGCTTCATGCACCGGTGGTCAGAGTGAAACAGAACAGAGCAGGGAGTTTCACAATGTTCTTCCATACAATGCCTGGAATCTATGGATAACATCAGTTGCTAAGACATGAGTTGATTTTTAACTACTAGGTGTAGGCCAGGCAGGCCCAGGCCTGGTTTCGGGTGTGGTTTTGGGTCTGGTGCCTGGTGCTGGGCTGCCTGCCTTTGGTTTCACTTCCTTGTTTCTTCTTAAAACAGGTACTAAGTATAAAACAATATAAAACAATATGAGAGAGTTTCTCTCTTCCCTCATTTCCCCACTTTGAGACTTTCACTCATTTTATTAGTGGGAATTCCCATTTTTATTTTCACTACTCATGTCTACAATAGATTGATAGTGATTCATATAATGTCCTTGTACTAAAGCATTCTGGTGAACTCAGGTAGCGACAAAGCTTTTTATCATTTGGAGAAGTACAGGGAGCAAACAAGGGAGCAGAAAGCAGGTTCTTATTACTATTATTACTCCTATTATAAGAGTTTTAAATCCTCCTATTGCTGGGAACCAATTTCTAAACATGGCTCCTGGATTAAATCCACACCACACTTGCATGGGTACATGTGCTAGTTTTGTTATATCTTTAATTACTTGCCCCTGATCATCTATGTGTAGACAACAATTAGTAAAGTTAAATTTTGCACAAACTCCTCCTTTAGCTGCTAACAAGTAGTCGAGAGCAAATCTATTTTGATAGACAGCATTTCTCATCTGAGTCTTTTGTGGGGCAAGAACAGTCAAGGCTTGACCAGTTTTATTAGTAACAATTTCTTTTATTATTATTATTATTATTATACTTTAAGTTCTAGGGTATATGTGCACAACGTGCAGGTTTGTTACATATGTATACTTGTACCATGTTGGTGTGCTGCACCCATCAACTCGTCAGCACCCATCAACTCATCATTTACATCAGGTATAACTCCCAATAGCATCCCTCCCCCTCCCCGCTCCCCATAATAGGCCCCAGTGTGTGATGTTCCCCTTCCATAGTCCAGGTGATCACATTGTTCAATTCCCACCTAAGAGTGAGAACATACAGTGCTTGGTTTTCTGTTCTTGCAATAGTTTGCTGAGAATGATGGTTTCGAGCTGCACCCATGTCCCTACAAAGGACATGAACTCATCCTTTTTTTATGGCTGCATAGTATTCCATGGTGTATATGTGCCACATTTGCTTCATCCAGTCTGTCACTGATGGATATTTGCGTTGATTCCAAGTCTTTGCTATTGTGAATAGTGCCATGTGTCCATGTGTCTTTATAGCAGCATGATTTATAATCCTTTGGGTATATACCCAGTAATGAGATGGCTGGGTCATATGGTATTTCTAGTTCTAGATCCTTGAGGAATCGCCATACTGTTTTCCACAATGGTTGAACCAGTTTACAATCCCAAAAACAGTGTAAAAGTGTTCCTATTTCTCCACATCCTCTCCAGCACCTGTTGTTTCCTGACTTTTTAATGATTGCCATTCTAACTGGTGTGAGATGATATCTCGTTGTGGTTTTGATTTGCATTTCTCTGATGGCCAGTGATGACGGGCATTTTTTCATGTGTCTGTTGGCTGTATGAATGTCTTCTTTTGAGAAATGTCTGTTCATATCCTTTGCCCACTTTTTGATGGGGTTGTTTGTTTTTTTCTTGTAAATTTGTTTGAGTTCTTTGTAAGTTCTGGATATTAGCCCTTTGTCAGATGAGTAGATTGCAAAAATGTTCTCCTGATCTGTAAGTTGCCTGTTCACTCTGATGGTAGTTTCTTTTGCTGTGCAGAAGCTCTTTAGTTTAATTAGATCCCATTTGTCAATTTTGGCTTTTGTTGCCGTTGCTTTTGGTGTTTTAGACATGAAGTCCTTGCCCATACCTATGTCCTGAATGGTATTACCTAGGTTTTCTTCTGGGGTTTTTATGGTTTTAGGTCTAACATTTAAGTCTCTAATCCATCTTGAATTAATTTTCATATAAGAAGTAAGGAAAGGATCCAGTTTCAGCTTTCTACTTATGGCTAGCCAATTTTCCCAGCACCATTTATTAAATAGGGAATCCTGTCCCCATTTCTTGTTTTTCTTAGGTTTGTCGAAGATCAGATGGCTGTAGATGTGTGGTATTATTTCTGAGGACTCTATTCTGTTCCATTGGTCTATATCTCTGTTTTGGTACCAGTACCATGCTGTTTTGGTTACTGTAGCCTTGTAGTATAGTTTGAAGTCAGGTAGCGTAATGCCTCCAGCTTTGTTCTTTTGGCTTAGGATTGTCTTGGCAATGCGGACTCTTTTTTGGTTCCATATGAACTTTAAAACAGTTTTTTCCAATTCTGTGAAGAAAGTCATTGGTGGCTTAATGGGGATGGCATTGAATCTATAAATTACCTTGGACAGTATGGCCATTTTCACAATATTGATTCTTCCTATCCATGAGCATGATATGTTCTTCCATTTGTTTGTGTCCTCTTTGATTTCACTGAGCAGTGGTTTGTAGTTCTCCTTGAAGAGGTCCTTTACATCCCTTGTAAGTTGGATTCCTAGGTATTTTATTCTCTTTGAAGCAATTGTGAATGGGAGTTCACTAATGATTTGGCTCTCTGTTTGTCTGCTATTAGTGTATAAGAATGCTTGTGATTTTTGCACATTGATTTTTTATCCTGAGACTTTCCTGAAGTTGTTTATCAGCTTAAGGAGATTTTGGGCTGGGATGATGGGGTTTTCTAAATATACAGTCACATCATCTGCAAACAGGGACAATTTGACTTCTTCTTTTCCCAATTGAATACACTTTATTTCTCTTTCCTCCCTGATTGCCCTAGCCAGAACTTCCAATACTATGTTGAATAGGAGTGGTGAGAGAGCACATCCCTGTCTTGTGCCAGTTTTCAAAGGGAATGCTTCCAGTTTTTGCCCATTCAGTATGATATTTGCTGTGGATTTGTCATAAATACCTCTTATTATTTTGAGATACGTTCCATCAATACCAAATTTATTGAGAGTTTTTTGCATGAAGGGCTGTTGAATTTTGTGAAAGACCTTGTCTGCATCTATTGAGATAATCACATGGCTTTTGTATTTGGTTCTGCTTATATGCTGGATTACATTTATTGATTTGTGTATGTTGAACCAGCCTTGCATCCCAGGGATGAAGCCCACTTGATCATGGTGGATAAACTTTTTGATGTGCTGCTGGATTTGGTTTGCCAGTATTTTATTGAGGATTTTTGCATCGATGTTCATCAGGGATATTGCTCTAAAATTCTTTTTTGTGTGTGTCTCTGCCAGGCTTTGGTATCATGATGATGTTGGCCTCATAAAATGAGTTAGGGAGGATTCCCTCTTTTTCTATTGAATGGAATAGTTTCAGAAGGAATGGTACCAGCTCCTTCTTGCACCTCCGGTAGAATTTGGCTGTGAATCCATCTGCTCCTGGACTTTTCTTGGTTGGTAGTCTCTTAATTATTGCCTCAATTTCAGAGGCTTGTTTTGATCTATTCAGGGATGCAACTACTTCCTGGTTTAGTCTTGGGAGAGTGTAAGTGTCCAGAAAATTATCCATTTCTTCTTGGTTTTCTAGTTTATTTGCGTAGGGGTGTTTATAGTATTCTCTGATGGTAGTTTGTATTTCTGTGGGGTTGGTGGTGATATCCCCTTTATCATTTTTTATTGTGTCTATTTGATTCTTCTCTCTTTTCTTCTTTATTAGTCTTGCTAGCGGTCTATCAATTTTGTTGATCTTTTCAAAAAACCAGCTCCTGGATTCATTGATTTTTTGGAGGGTTTTTTGTGTCTCTATCTCCTTCAGTTCTGCTCTGATCTTAGTTATTTCTTGCCTTCTGCTAGCTTTTGAATGTGTTTGCTCTTGCTTCTCTAGTTCTTTTAATTGTGATGTTAGGGTGTCAATTTTCGATCTTTTCTGCTTTCTCTTGTGGGCATTTAGTGCTATAAATTTCCTTCTACACACTGCTTTAAATGTGTCCCAGAGATTCTGGTATGTTGTATCTTTGTTCTCATTTGTTTCAAAGAACATCTTTATTTCTGCCTTCATTTCGTTATGTACCCAGTAGTCATTCAGGAGCAGGTTGTTCAGTTTCCATGTAGTTGAGCAATTTTGAGTGATTTCCTTAGTCCTGAGTTCTAGTTTGATTGCACTGTGGTCTGAGAGAGAGTTTGTTATAATTTCGGTTCTTTTGCATTTGCTGAGGAGTGCTTTACTTCCAACTATGTAGTCAATTTTGGAATAAGTGCAATGTGGTGTTGAGAAGAATGTATATTCTGTTGATTTTGGGTGGAGAGTTCTGTAGATGTCTATTAGATCAGCTTGGTGCAGAGTTGAGTTCAATTCCTGGATATCCTTCTTAACTTTGTGTCTCGTTGATCTGTCCAATGTTGACAGTGGAGTGTTGAATTTTCCCATTATTATTGTCTGGGAGTCTAAGTCTCCTTGTAAATCTCTAAGGACTTGCTTTATGAATCTGGGTGCTCTGGTGTTGGGCACATATATATTTAGGATAGTTAGCTCTTCCTGTTGAATTGATCTCTTTACCATTATATAATGGCCTTCTTTGTCTCTTTAGACCTTTCATGGTTTAAAGTCTGTTTTATCAGAGACTAGGATTGCAACCCCTGCTTTTTCTTGTTCTCCATTTGCTTGGCAGATCTTCCTCCATCCTTTTATTTTGAGCCTAAATGTGTCTCTGCATGTGAGATGGGTATCCTGAATACAGCAAACTGATGGATCTTGACTCTTTATCCAATTTGCCAGTCTGTGTCTTTTAACTGGAGAATTTAGTCCATTTACATTTAAGGTTAATATTGTTATGTGTGAACTTGATCCTGTCATTATGATATTAGCTGGTTATTTTGCTCGTTAGTTGATGCAGTTTCTTCCTAGCCTCGATGGTCTTTACATTTTGGCATGTTTTTGCAATGGCTGGTACCGATTGTCCCTTTCCATGTTTAGTGCTTCCTTCAGGATCTCTTGTAGGGCAGGTCTGGTGGTGACAAAATCTCTAAGCGTTTCCTTATCTGTAAAGGATTTTCTTTCTCCTTCATTGATGAAACTTAGTTTGGCTGGATATGAAATTCTGGATTGAAAATTCTTTTCTTTAAGAATGTTGAATATTGGCCCCCACTCTCTTCTGGCTTGGAGAGTTTCTGCCGAGAGAACTTCTGTTAGTCTGATGGGCTTCCCTTTGTGGGTAACCCGACCTTTCTCTCTGGCTGCCCTTAACACTTTTTCCTTCATTTCAACTTTGGTGAATCTGACAATTATGTGTCTTGGAGTTGCTCTTCTTGAGGAGTGTCTTTGTGGTGTTCTTTGTATTTCCTGAATTTGAATGTTGGCCTGCCTTACTAGGTTGGGGAAGTTCTCCTAGAGGATATCCTGAAGAGGGTTTTCCATCTTGGTTCCATTTTCTCCCTCACTTTCAGGCACACCAATCAGATGTAGATTTGGTCTTTTCACATAATCCCATATTTCTTGGAGGCTTTTTTCATTTCTTTTTCCTTTTGTTTTCTCTAGACTTCTCTTCTCACTCATTTCATTCATTTGATCTTCAATCATTGAGACTCTTTCTTCCAGTTGATCGAGTGGTTTAGTGAAGCTTGTGCATTTGTCACATATTTCTTGTGTCATGGTTTTTATCTCTGTCAGTTCGTTTATAGCCTTCTCTGCACTGACTATTCTAGTTATCCATTCTTCCATTCTTCTTTAAGATTTTTAGTTTCTTTGTGCTGGTTACGTAGTTCCTCCTTTAGTTCTGAGAAGTTTGATCTACTGAAGCCTTCTTGTCTCACCTCGTCAAAGTCATTCTCCATCCAGCTTTGATCCGTTGCTGGTGATGAGTTGCGTTCCTTTGGAGGGGCAGATGGGCTCTTATTTTTTGAATTTCCAGCTTTTCTGCCCTGCTTTTTCCCCATCTTTGTGGTTTTATCTGCCTTTGGTCTTTGACGAAGTGATGTACTGATAGGGTTTTGGTGTGGGTGTCCTTTCTCTTTGTTAGTTTTCCTTCTAATAGTCAGGACCCTCAGCTGTAGGTCTGTTAGAGATTGCTTGAGGTCCACTCCAGACCCTGTTTGCCTGGGTATCAGCAGCAGAGGCTGCAGAAGATAGAATATTGCTGAACAGCAAGTGCTGCTGTCTGATTCTTGCTCTGGAAGCTTCATCTCAGGGGTGTACCCCACCATGTGAGGTGTGAGGTGTTGGTCTGCACCTAGTGGGGGATGTCTCCCAGTTAGGCTACTCAGGGGTCAGGGATCCACTTGAGCAGGCAGTCTGTTGGTTCTCAGATCTCAACCTCCAGGGTGGGAGATCCACTGCTCTCTTCAAAGGCATCAGACAGGGTAATTAACGTCTGCAGAGGTTTTTGCTGCTTTTTGTTAGTTATGCCCTGTCACCAGAGGTGGAGTCTACAGAGACAGGCAGGCCTCCTTAAGCTGCAGTGGGCTCCACCCAGTTCGAGCTTCCCTGTGGCTTTGTTTACCTACTTAAGCCTCAGCAATGGCAGGTACCCCTCCCCCAACCTCACTGCCACCTTGCAGTTAGCTCTCAGACTGCTGTGCTAGCAATGAGGGAGGCTCTGTGGGCATGGGACGCTCCACGCCAGGTGTGGGATATAATCTCCTGGTGTGCCATTTGCTAAGATCCTTGGTAAAGCACAGTACTAGGGTGGGAGTTACCCGATTTTCCAGGTGCTGTGTGTCTCAGTTTCCCTTGGCTAGGAAAAGGGATTCCCTTCCCCCTTGTGCTTCCCAGGTGAGGTGATGCCTCACCCTGCTTCAGCTCGTGCTGGTCGGGCTGCACCAGCTGACCAGCAGTGATTGTCCGGCACTCCCCAGTGAGATGAACCCGGTACCTCAATTGAAAATGCAGAAATCACCCATCTTCTGTATCGCTCATGCTGGGAACTGGAGGCTGGAGCTGTTCCTATTCAGTCATCTTGCTCCCAACCCATTAGTAATAATTTCTAAAACAGCTTGTAACCATGTGATCTGGTTGAGCATTTAGATGGGGGTCCAATATCCCCACAGGCCATCTTGTGCCCAAGTGGCGAGTCCATAATATTGTATAATTTTTTCCAGGGGGCCATTCAGTATCTTTTCAATTACCTATAGCTGTGCTTTGTTTTTTGCAGGAAGCATAAACAGGGAAGCCCAGGAGTTCACCTGTTTTTATGGGCAGTAAGAAGAAAGATGGTTTAATGGTGCCAGTTACACAGCTACCTATCCACTGATTATGCAGCTTAGCAAAGTAGGCTGTATGTCCACATATCCAGTATAACCCAGTGGGGGCAGTCCAGTCTTGGTGGAATTCTGGGTGGGCTCAAATCGTCTGCAACTTTGGTAATTTACTGAATGGATTTCTTTCTGTGTAACTGGAACTCCACCATGTAACTGTTTTTGAGGTACCATTATACAGTTTTTGCCCAAGACAACTAAGCCATCCTACAGGATGAGTGAATCCTTTTCCTTCTCTAGCTATGCAATACTGTCTAATAATTCAGGCTTTTAGATTCCAAAAAATTGTCAGGGTGGTTCTTTTGGGCTGGAAATTCATCAGAAACTAGGTCTGTGGGAACTAACTCTCGGGCTTCCCACAGCCATTGATCTCCTGTTACAGTTCCTCCACAAACATGACATGAAGTGACTTTTAGAGACTGGGCTACATGTTCAGCTAATTGCAAAAACAAATTTCTAGATTTTCCTGGAATCTCAGATACTGGCACATTTAATTGATCATAGAAAGTCTGAAATACTGGTTCTGAAGAGCATCTTCGAACCTCCCCTTTTGTTAGGATGCTTACTCTAGGATCTGGTCCTTTTCTATCAATGCCTAATAATACATATTCTCATTTATTTTATTTTGGGTCTGAGGGGTTTGTGATTGCCAGTTCTGAAGGGTTGCAGCTCCCACTTCTGCAGGAGGGACTGCCTTTTCCTTCCCGGAGCCAAACAGGATCTTTTTTATCTTCTTTCCAAGTAGCCCAAATGACACAAGACCAATATTGACACCTCTCACATAAATATGATTATTGAGAGATATACTTATTTTCTTCTGTGTAACTTTTTTCCCAATCCAGATAACTGCATCCTATTCCTTGCTGATTACTATTAATAGCAGCACAAGCATCAAATTTTAAGCTTACGTTTTTGGGGATCCCTCTTTCTTCTGTTCTAGCTATTATTTTACTTGTGTCACCTAGAAAAGGACCAGTCCTTAGTCTTACTTCAAAGACTGTGATCATGGGAGGTTCAGAAGGGTCGTAGCACACATTGGACTGGTCACTTCCTGGATTACATACTTTGTACTGAGTGTTATTATACAAACAGGTTCCTTTTGGAGTTCCCAGGCATTCATAATAACTATAAAATAAAAAGATTGTTTTAACTTGTTGTCCTACCTCAGTGACCTGATGTATGCACTTAAGGCAGTCCTCTGTGTGGGAAGAAGCAGTGGAAGCTTTTACCACACAAGTCCATGTTATAAGGAAAATAAGTCTGACGATGATCTTCCTCATGCTTTGGCCATGCGTAGACCAGTCAGCTTCTGGACGTGACTAGAGCAGGGCTTGTCATCTTCCTCAGGGTCACTTTGCAGAGATTGTACAGGCTTGGTTTGACCTCCCAGGTCTCAGGCGCTGCAGGCTTCACACCGCTGTGGTGAATCCAGGCTGATTCAGAAGGAATCCAGAAGATTCCTTCTACCTTTACAGCTGTGGGAGTGATCAGAATAATGGTCTGGAGTCCCCTCCACTGTGGCCGCAAAGGAGCCACATTCCAGTCCTTGATCCACACATGATCACCTGGAGAAAAAGGGTAAACTGGGGAGAATAAGCTGACTGGGCACCTATCATTTACCCAAGTTGAGATTGTATGGGTAATTTTCCCCAAGTCTTGTAGTTTCGTTGTAATTCAATTTCACCTAACTTTTGGGGAGTACCTGAAAGTCCTCACAGTAGAGGAGAAGGCCTATGATACAGAATTTCATAGGGGGAGTATCCTGTTTTCTTAGAGGGGGTACACCTAATATTTCACAATACTGTAGGAAGGACTTGTATCCATTTTAATCCTGTCTCCTGACATACTTTCCCTAAACTATTATTGATAGTTCGATTCATTTGCTCCACCTTTCCGGAACTCTGAGGTTGGTAGGTGATATGTAACTTCCATGTGATTCCTAATACCTTTGCTGTCTTTTGTACAAACTCAGCCACAATGCCGGCCCATTATCTGAGCCAATTCATAGAGGCAGTCCAAACGTAGGGATGAGATCCGGAAGAAGCACGTGGGTTACTTCACGAGCTTTTTCAGTTTGTGTTGGATAAGCCCCCACCCACCCAGAGTAAGTACACACTAGAACCAGTAAATATTTCTTACCTCCGCATTTAGGCATCTCTGTGAAGTCCACTTGAAGATCTTCAAAGGGAGCTGCTCCTTAGGCTTGTATACTGGGAGGCACAGAGGGGCCTTGCTTTGCATTGTGCTGTGGATAGGTAATGGATCACTGTGCTACTGTTTTAGCAAGAGCTGGCAAGTGTGAGATGTAGAAATACCGGCCTAACAACTTTTCAAGTGATTCTTGGCCTAAATGGGTAGTTTCACGTACAGCCAGCATGACTGTGGCTCCTAGCAGCTGTGGCACAGCTATTTTTTCATCTGGTAACTTTATCCATCCTTCCTTTACTGTATGTCCTCTCTCTGCCTGAAGAAAATCTTTTTCCTCTTTAGAATAAGTAGGTACCAGATCAAGCATTTGAGGGAGTAGTGGGGCTGTGACTAATGCCCGGTAAGGAGTAGATGCTGCTTTTCCTGCTTCTGTGTCTGCTCGGAAATTTCTTTGGCTCGCCAAGGTGGAAACTCACTGGTGTCCCCTGCAATGCATGGCTGCCACTTTCTGGGGCTTCCACACTGCTTCAAATAACTGTAGAATTTCTTGTTGATATTTTATGTCCTTTCTCCCAGAATTTAACAGGCCTGTTTCTTTATATAATACTTCATGTACTTGAAGGGTTGGAAAGGCATATCAAGAATCAGTATAGATGTTTACAGTATTACCTTCACTGAGTTCCAGAGTCGGAGTTAAAGCAATGAGTTCTGCTTTTTGGGCCGAAGTGCCCTGAGGCAATGGCTTACCTTCAATAACATCATCCAAGTTTACTACCACATATCCTGCGCACCTTTCTCCTTGCGAGTTGATGAAGCTGCTTCCATCCATGTGTAATTCCCAGTCTACTGATGCCCATGGCTGGTCTCGAAGATCGGGTCCGCTAGAATAGACTGAGTCCAACAACTCTACACAGTTATGTTCAACAGGGCTGTCGGATACTGGGAGCAAGGTGGCAGGATTTAAAGTGTTACAGACTTCAATGGTTATGCAGGGGTTTTCACATAACAAGCCTTGGTACTTAGTTAATCTAGCATTTGTTAGCCAATAGTGTCCTTTGGTATTCATCAGAGTTACCACCGCATAGGGGGCTTTTATATTTAGGTTTTGTCCAAGGGTTAGCTTACCTGCTTCTTGTGCCAACAGGGTCATTGCCGCCAAGGCTCTTAAACACAGAGGCCAGCCTTTAGAAACCCCATCAAGTTGTTTTGAGAGGTAGGCCACTGGTCTTGGCCAGGGCCCCACAGTTTAAGTTAAAACTCCTACTGCCATTTTTTCTCTTTCTGACACATAGAGCATGAAGAGTTCTGTCAACTCTGGTAGTCCTAGAGCTGGGGCTGACATAAGTTTTTCTTTTAACTTACAAAAGTTTTGCTGTCATAGAGGCCCCCATTTAAAGGGCTCTCATTTGCTCGCCTTTGTAACCCCGTACAATGGTTTGGTTATCACCACAAAGTTTGGAATCCATGTTCTGCAAAACCCCACAGCTCCTAAACATTCCCTTACTTGCCTTCTGGTTTTAGTTTCCAGTAGGCTGCAGATGACCTGCTTTCTTTTGGACCCTAGGCTGCGCTCCCCGTTTTGAATAGTAAAACCCAGGTAGCATACCTGCTGTCTGCAGATCTGAACTTTCTTCTTGGACACCTTGTACCCACAGTCCTCCAGGTGCTGAAGCAGGGCATCCATCCCTTTTGCACACCCAACGGCCATGGAGTGTCCTAGCAGAAGGTCATCCACATACTGGAGCAAGATACAGCCTAGGTCTTTAGCAGAAAACTTCTGGATGTCTCGAACCAACACCTCCCCAAAGATGGTGGGGGAGTTTTTCAACCCTTGGGGAAGCCGAGTCCAAGTGTACTGACTGAGTCGTGACACCTGACCCCGGATCTTCCCACTGAAAGACAAACAGTTTTTGGCTCTCAGGAGCTATTATGATACTAAAGAAGGCATCTTTCAAGTCCAGGCAAGTAAACCAGCCATCCTCAGCTGGCAGCAATCCTAACAGTGTGTAAGGGTTAGGAACTGTTGGCTGCAGAGTCACTGTAGCTTGGTTTACCAAACATAAGTCCTATATGGGTCAATAGTTTTTGGTCCCTGGTTTGGGGACAGGTAGGAGAGGGGAGTTCCATGGAGACTGGCAGGGAACTATAATTCCAAAGGCTTTTAAGTATCTAAGATGAGACTGTATTCCTTTAAGGACCTCCCTGGGAACTGGATATTGCCTTTGTCTTATTGGCCAGGCCCCAGACTTGACTTCTGTGGGTATGGGGGCTTGACTGATTGCCAGCCCCAGAGGATTGTCCTCTGCCCATACTCGGGGCCATCGCTTAGCTAGAGCTGGTTTTATTTCCTGACCTGGCTAGGTTAGAAACGTCTCAATTTTTCTTCCCGGGGAACTGTAAGGGTCATGATGACTCCTGTTTCCGGTAACTTCAGCTGTAAAGAGCCCTGTTTTGTAAAGGAAATGGTGGCTTTCAGTTTGCTAAGCAAGTGTCTTCCCAACCAAGGCAAGGAGCAGTCAGGCATATACAGAAAATGATGAGTCACTTTATGTCCTCCCACTGAGAAAGTCCACGGTAGGCAGAAAGCCTGCTTGGCAGAGACTCCTGTTGCTCCAGTTATATCAATGGTCTTTTTAGATAAGGGGGCCACTGGGATGGTTATCATTGAGTGTTCAGCTTTGGTATTGACCAAAAACTTAATGTCCCTGACCATGGGCTCCTTGGGAGCATTTGAGCCCGGTCCCCTTCAGTCTAGTAGTCCTTTGGCCAGATTGAACAAAGTCCATTCATCTTTGTCTGAGGTCTTTTGCTCTGTATCACCCTACTTCTCCTTTAGTTGGGGACATTTATCTTTCCAATGTCCTATTTCTTTACAGAAGGCACATTGGTTACACTGCAGACATGAGCAACTGGACTGGGCATTCCTCTCAGAACCCCCTTATGTCTGCCCTTTTGGGGGATTCCTCTAATTGCCACAGCGAGCAAATCAACATTTCACCTGGCCTGGCGTTTGCCCTCCTTACGGCTTTCTTGGTGGCTTGTTGCATCTCTATTTACAAATACTTGATTAACTATCTCCAGTAACTGCGAGATAGTCATTCCTGCAAACCCAGTCTGTTTTTGCAGTTTTCTCCGGATATCTTCCACTTTGACTAACTAAGGCCATGTTAATCATACGCTGATTTGCAGGACTATCCGAATCAAAAGGAGTGTATATACGATAGGCCTCGCACAATCTTTTATAGAACCGGTCTAGGCTTTTCCTTTCCTTGGATGACTTCAGAAACTTTATTTACATTGGTGGCCTTTTCAGCCCCTTTTTTCAGACCTTCAATGAATGCCTCTCGGTACTGTCTTAGTCTCTCCATATCTAGCCCTTCATTTGGATCCCATTGTGGATCTGTTCCTGGCAACTGAATTCTTATGTATTCCTGGGGATTTTGGTAATCGGCTGGGAAGTGCTTCTCTAGCCATTAAGTTGTTGCCTGGAGCACCCAATCTGGATAATCATTTTGAGCAAGTCAATTAGAGCTTGAGACTTTTCAGTGTAAGATGGAGTGTTATTTTTCCAATTGAGGAGGTCAGCAGAGGTGAAAGGGTGATGATACACAAAGGCACACATTTCCACCATGTGTCTGTCCCCATCTATACCAGTATATTGCTGCTTTCTCAGGGGCATTTGGATTCCAGTCTTGGGCCATAAGCGGGCTGCCAAGAGAGGAGTTTCTCCTATGGCTTTACTTCCCTTCTTGTCTACTCTGGGTAGTCTAGGGGCTGTTGGCTCAGGATAATGGGGCCCCTCTACTTGATAAGGAGAGGGCACTGTTGGTGCCATCTCTTGCCATGAGGCTCTGGGTCAGACAGAACTTTAGGTGCTGACTTCCCTCAGCGTGTGGAGTGAGAACCTTCCTTAGCTAACTGTCCCTTTGCTACTAGTACTGCTGCTGTCTGTCCCCTTAACCTCTGTGGGGGATCTGAAACTAGCTGTAACCAGAAATCTGTATATGGGAATTGATCTGGGTGTCCTGGCTTGCCAGTTACTTTGTGCCATACCTTTGAAACTAGAGACCTGTCTAGGCTTCCTTCTGATGGCCAACCTACATCTAATGCTGGCCAGTCTATTTCACACAAAGTTCTAAGTTTTCCTGAAGTCATAGTGATTCCTTAGTCTCCTTTGAATCCTTTCTTGAAATTCTTTAACATAGTCCCTAATGGGGTGAACTTAATTTGTGCCTGACCCATGTTTTCTCAAGACAAAATATCACGCTCACACCACACACTCACCACAAAACAAAGAATGGGTAAAGAGGGCACACACACACCTTTACAGTTTGTACCAAACTAAAAGTGAAACGAAAACTAGAGTATCCAGAAATTCAAGCCAAGTCAGAACTAAAACCAAAGTATCATGCAATTCAAGTCAAGTCAAAACCAGAACAAAAGTGCCAATGCAGGCACGCAGTGCGTGATCGGGCCACACTTCCAATCAGATGGAGTGGGCAAGTTCCAAAGACTAGTCTTACCAAGTTTCAGATGTCCAGACTCCAAGTGCCAGTTCCTTCCTGGTGTTCAGCCACTGTGTTAATCCTCTGTGGAGGCCTGCTACATACTGCTCTGGTGAGGCGTTCCACCAGGACAATTGCCTACTTGGGAGCGCTCTTTGAATCATGTCACTCAGGCTGACCAGAGTCCCCCACAGGGATGCTCCACAGGGCAGGCTTAAGTCATCTAAGGGGCTGCCTTGGCCGTCTGTCAGTCACCTCGCTTCCTGGTCAGGGAACCAAGAAATGTAGCAGGACCAGCCACAAACAAAACCCCTCAGATACCTAGTTGTAGAAGGAAGGGCTTTATTCAGCTGAGAGCATCGGCAAGCTACTGCCTTAAAATCCAAGCTCCCCGAGTGCACAATTTCTGTCCCTTTTAAGGGCTCACAACACTAAAGATTTCACATGAAAGGATCATGATTGATTGAACAATCTAGGGGGTACGTGACAGGGGCTTCATGCACCAGTAGTCAGAGTGAAAGAGAACAGAGCAGGGAGTTTCATAATGCTCCTCCATACAATGTCTAGAATCTATGGATAACATCGGTTGTTAAGTCATGAGTTGATTTTTAACTACTACGTTTAGGCCAGGCAGGCCCAGGCCTGGTTTCGGGTGTGGTTTTGGGTCTGGTGCCTGGGGCTGGGCTGCCTGCCTTTGGTTTCACTTCCTTGTTTCTTCTTAAAACAGGTACTAAGTATAAAACAATATAAAAAACAATATGAGAAGGTCTCTCTCTTCCCTTACTATCATATGTCCTAGAAAGAAAGTATGTAGCTGTTCATTCATAGACTAGGAAAAAATACATTTTTCTCTACTTTTCATAGTTTTACTTGAAATGGACCCTGCAACAAAAGACAGATTAGCAAAAGAAAAATAAATGAAAGTTTCATACATATACATTTCATGTACACATGGAAAATACTTCGAGAAATGAGGAAATCTCAAAAAAGTGGCTTTGATTTCAGGCTTAAATTCTGTTTTCCACTATAAGAAGGAAGGATGTTTAGGGTGAGCAATAAAGGGGAGGTGACCAGAAAAAGCGTGGCAAATGAGGGTAAAGTTTTTATGCTGATGTAAGTCTGTGCCTTCTTCATTGACAAGAAAATCTATTTACAGGCATCCTTCTCTCCCTGGTACAGAGAGAGACACTCTCACAAAAGGAGATCTCCTTTAGAGATGTAAATTGCCCTTACAAAATGGTATCTTCTGCTTTGTTTTCAGAGCTTCTCTTGTATCTGCAGTTTCTCAAAATAATCAGCTCAAAATAATCCTTATGCGAAAGAGGCATGATTTTGTGTGGCATTCTTGTCTGCATACATCAATTCTTTTTTTTAAATTTTTGCTAGGGAAGATACTTTAATGTTTTCTTTATAGGTTTTTCATATTTCTTGCTGTAATTTCTGCTACCAGCATATTTTAGAGATTTTGTTGTTGTTCTTTCCATAATAAAAGACACTTTTTATTACTTTATTTCACCTTAGATTTTTATTTTGATCATATAAAATCTGTTGATTTTTTATTAATTTTAAAAAATTGTTCAAGGAATTTTTACCAATGAATTTCTAGTTTTTTCTAGTTATTTTACTAGCAAATACAAAAATTTAAAAATTTAATTCAAATTTATATAACACCAATTTTTTTCCTCATATCTTAATATAGTAGCTAAATTTCTCAAAATACTGGTACCTCATAATGGAATTTTTGCTTTAAAAAAATGGCGCAAAAAAGCCTATAACATTTTCCCATTAAGTAAGCTGCTGGATTTGAGATAGGTATATTAACACATTTTATTATGTTAAAGAGTTACCTTTCAACTTCCATTTTATTGATGCTTCAAACATTAATAAGCATTTTTTTTTTCTTTTTTGAGACAGAGTCTCGCTGTGTCTTCCAGGCTGGAGTGCAGTGGTGTGATCTCAGCTCACTGCAAGCTCCGCCTCCCGGATTCACACCATTCTCCTGCCTCAGCTTCCTAAGTAGCTGGGACTACAGGCACCCGCCACCATGCCTGGCTAATTTTTTTTTTTTTTTTTGTATTTTTAGTAGAGGCGGGGTTTCACCATGTTAGCCAGGATGGTCTTGCTCTCCTGACCCATGATCCACCCGCCTCGGCCTCCCAAAGTGCTGGAATTACAGACGTGAGCCACCATGCCCAGCCAACATTAATAAGCATTTAAAGATTTAAAGACTTTTTCAAGTTCTATAGAGATAACTGTCAGACCTCTGAGTCCAAGCTAAGCCATCATATCCCCTGTGACCTGCACGTACACATCCAGATGGCCTGTTCCTGTCTTAACTGATGACATTCCACCACAAGATAAGTGAAAATGGCCAGTCCCTGCCTTAACTGATGACATTACCTTGTGAAATTCCTTCACCTGGCTCATCCTGGTTCAAAAACCTCCCCCACTAAGCACTTTGTGACTCCCCAAACCTGCCCCCCAGAGAACAACCCCCTTTGATTGTAATTTTCCTTTACCTACCCAAATCTGTAAAAACATCCCCACCCCTATCTCCCTTCACTGACTCTCCTTTTGGACTCAGCCCACCTGCACCCAGGTGAAATAAACAGCCTTGTTGCTCACAGAGCCTGTTTGGTTGTCTCTTCACATGAATGTGAGTGAAATTTTGGTGCTGTGACTTGGATTTGGGGACCTCCCTTGGGAGATCAATCCCCTATCCTCCTGCTCTTTGCTCCATGAGAAAGATCCACCTACGACCTCTGGTCCTCAGACTAACCAGCCCGAGGAACATCTCACCAATTTTAAATCGGGTAAGTGGCCTCTCTACTCTCTTCTCCAACCTCTCTCACTATATCTCAACCTCTCTCACTATCCCTCAACCTCTTTCTCCTTTCAATCTTGGTGCCGCACTTCAATCTCTCCCTTCTCTTAATTTCAGTTCCTTTCCTTTTCTAGTAGAGACGAAAGAGACGTGTTTTATACGTGAACCCAAAACTCTGGCACCAGTCATGGACTCAGGAACACAGTCTTCCCTTGGTGTTTAAATGTGTGGGGATGCCTTCCTGATTATTCATACACGTTTCAGAAGTGTCTGACTACGCAGCGACACCTGCCTTGGCCCTTCACCCTTAATGGCAAGTACCGCTTTTCTGGGGGGCAAGAAACCCCTGACCCCTTCTCTCCATGTCTCTACCCTCTCTTTTCTCCAGACTTGCCTCCTTCACTATAGGCAACCTTCCACCCTCCATTCCTCCCTCTTCTCCCTTAGCCTGTGTTCTCAAAAACTTAAAACCTCTTCAACTCACACCTGACCTAAAACCTAAGCACCTTATTTTCTTCTGCAATGCCACTTGAACCCAATACAAGCTCAACAGTGGTTCCAAATAGCCAGAAAATGGCACTTTCGATTTTTTCCATCCTACAAGATCTAAATAATTCTTGTCGTAAAATAGGCAAACAGCCTGAGGTGACTGACGTCCAGGCATCCTTTTACACATCGATCCCTCCCTAGCCTCTGTTCCCATTGCAATTCCTCCCAAATCTTCCCTCTTTCCCTCCCGTCTGTCCACTCAGTCCCAACCCCAGGCATCGCTGAGTCTTTCTAATCTTCCTTTTCTTTTTTTTTTTTTTTTGAGACGGAGTCTTGCTCTGTCTCCCGGGCTGGAGTGCAGTGGCCGGATCTCAGCTCACTGCAAGCTCCGCCTCCCAGGTTTTACGCCATTCTCCTGCCTCAGCCTCCCGAGTAGCTGGGACTACAGGCGCCCGCCACCTCGCCCGGCTAGTTTTTTTGTATTTTTTAGTAGAGACGGGGTTTCACCATGTTAGCCAGGATGGTCTTGATCTCCTGACCTCGTGATTCGCCCGTCTCGGCCTCCCAAAGTGCTGGGATTACAGGCTTGAGCCACCGCGCCCGGCCTCTAAGCTTCCTTTTCTACAGACCCATCTGACCTCTCCCCTCCTCTCTAGGTTGCTCCTCGCCAGGCTGAACTGGGTCCCAATTTTTCCTCAGCCTCCACTCACCCACCCTATAATCCTTTTATCACCTACCCTCCTGACACCCGGTCTGGCTTACAGTTTTATTCCACGACTAGCCCTCCCCCACCTGCCCAGAAATTTCCTCTTAAAAAGGTGACTGGAGCTAAAGACATAGTCAAGGTTAATGCTTCCTTTTTCTTTATCTGACCTCTCCCAAATCAGTTAGCGTTTAGGCTCTTTTTCATCAAATATGAAAAACCCAGCCCAGTTCATGGCTCGTTTGGCAGCAACCCTGAGATGCTTTACAGTCCTAGACCCTAAAAGGTCAAAAGGCTGTCTTATTCTCAATATACATTTTATTACCCAATCCACTCCCGACATTAAATAAAACTCCAAAAAATAAATTCCAGCCCTGAAACCCCACAACAGGACTTAATTAACCTTGCCTTCAAGGTGTATAATAATAGACTAAAGGCAACCAAGTAGCAACATATTTCTGAGTTGCAATTCCTTGTCTCTACTGTGAGACAAACCCCAGCCACATCTCCAGCACACAAGAAGTTCCAAATGCCTGAACCACAGTGGCCAGGGGCTCCTCCAGGACTGCCTCCCACAGGAACTTGCTTCAAGTACTGGAAATCTGGCCACTGGGCCAAGGAATGTCCGCAGCCCAGGATTCCTCCTAAGCCGTGTCCCATCTGTGCAGGACCCCATGAAAAATCGGACTGTTCAACTCGCCCAGCAACTACTCCCAGAGCCCCTGGAACTCTGGCCCAAGGCTCTCTGACTGACTCCTTCTGAGACCTTCTTGGCTTAGTGGCTGAAGACTGACACTGCCTGATCACCTCGGAAACCTACAGGACCATTACAGACCCTTTGGGTCACTCTCACAGTGGAGGGTAAATCTTTCCCCTTCTTAATCAATACGGAGGCTATCCACTCCACATTACCTTCTTTTCAAGGGCCTATTTCCTTTGCCTCCATAACTATTGTAAGTATTGATGGCCAGGCTTCTAAACCTCTTAAAACTCCCAACTCTGGTGCCAACTTAGACAATACTCTTTTAAGCACTCCTTTTTAGTTATCCCCACCTGCCCAGTTCACTTATTAGGCCGAGATATTTTAACTAAATTATCTGCTTCCCTGACTATTCCTGGGCTACAACCACACCTCATTGCTGCCTTTTCCCCCAGCTCAAAGCCTCCTTCACATCCTCCCCTTGTATCTCCCCACCTTAACCCACAAGTATAGGATACCTCTACTCCCTCCTTAGTGTACCACTTACCATCCCATTAAAACCTAATCACCCTTACCCCACTCAATGCCAATATCCCATCCCATAGCACACTTTAAAAGGATTAAAGCCTGTTATCACTCACCTGCTACAGCATGGCCTTTTAAAACCTATAAACTCCCCTTACAATTCCCCCATTTTACCTGTGCTAAAACCAGACAAGCTTTACAGGTTAGTTCAGGGTCTGTGCCTTATCAACCAAATTGTTTAGCCTATCTACCCTGTGATGCCAAACCCATATCCTCTCCTATCCTCAATATCTCCCTCCACAACCCATTATTCTGTTCTGGATCTCAAACATACTTTCTTTACTATTCCTTTGCACTCTTCATCCCAGCCTCTCTTCACTTTCACTTGGGCTGACCCTGACACCCATCAGGTTCAGCAAATTACCTGGGCTGTACTGCCACAAGGCTTCACAGACAGCCCCCATGACTTCAGTCAAGCCCAAATTTCTTCCTCATCTTTTACCTGTCTTGGCATAATTCTCATAAAAATACACGTGCTCTCCCTGCTGATCGTGTCCGGCTAATCTCCCAAACCCCAATCCCTTCTACAAAACAACAACTCCTTTCTCTCCTAGGCATGCTTAGTGAGGTCAGAATTCTCACACAAGAGTTGGGACCACGCCCTGTAGCCTTTCTGTCCAAACAACTTAACCTTACTGTTTTAGCCTAGCCCTCATGTCTGCATGAGGCGGCGGCTGCTGCTGCTTTAATACTTTCAGAGGCCCTAAAAATCATAAACTATGCTCAACTCACTCTCTACCATTCTCATAACTTCCAAAATCTATTTTCTTCCTCTCACCATTGCTCAGGACAACACTTATGCTGATAAGGTGGCTAGACAAGCAGCTAGCATTCCAATTCTGTCCCTCACAGCCAGATTTTCTCCTTCTCATCTGGCCACTCCCACCTCCTCCCCCGCTGAAACTTCCACCTATCAATCTCTTCCCACACAAGGCAAATGGTTCTTGGACCAAGGAAAATATCTCCTCCCAGCCTGACAGGCCCATTCTATTCTGTCATCATTTCATAACCTCTTCCATGTAGGTTACAAGCGGCTAGCCTGCCTCTTAGAACCTCTCATTTCCTTTCCATCATGGAAATCTATCCTCAAGGAAATCACTTCTCAGTGTTCCCATCTGCTATTCTACTACTCCTCAGGAATTTCTCAGGCCCCCTCCCTTCCCTATACATCAAGCTTGGGGATTTGCCCTTGCCCAGGACTGGTGAATTGACTTTACTCACATGCCCCGAGTCAGAAAACTAAAATACCTCTTGGTCTGGGTAGACCCTTCACTAGATAGGTAGAGGCCTTTCCCACAGGATCTGAGAAGGCCACCACAGTCATTTCTTCCTTTCTGTCAGACATAATTCCTCGATTTGGCCTTCCCACCTCTATACAGTCTGATAGCAGACCAACCTTTATGAGTCAAATCACCCAAGCAGTTTTTCAGGCTCTTGGTATTCAGTGAAACCTATATATTCCTTACCATCTGCAGTCTTCAGGAAAGGTAAAACGGAGTAATGGTCTTTTAAAAACACACCTTACCAAGCTTAGCCACCAACTTAAAAAGGACCGAATAATACTTTTACCACTTGCCCTTCTCAGAATTTGGGCCTGTCCTCGGGATGCTACAGGGTACAGCCCATTTGAGCTCCTGTATGGACCCTCCTTTTTATTAGGCCCCAGTCTCATTCCAGACACCAGACCAACTTGGAACATGCCCAGAAACCTTGTAATCCCTACTATCTTCTGTCTAGGCATACTCCTATTCACCATTCTCAACTACTCATAAATGCCCTGCTCTTGTTTACACTGCCAGTTTACACTGTTTCTCGAAGCCATCACAGCTGATATCTCCTGGTGCTATCCCCAAACTGCCACTCTTAACTTCCTCTTAAAGTAAATAATCTTTGCTGGCAGGGCTATGCTGAACCTCCTTGGGCACTCTCTAATTAGATGTCCTGGGTCCTTACAATTCTTAGTCCTTTAATACCTGTTTTTCTCCTTCTCTTATTCCGTTTAGTTTTTCAATTCATACAAAACCATATCCAGGCCATCACCAACAATTCTATATAACAAATGTTTCTTCTAACAACCCCACAATATCACCCCTTACCACAAAATCTTCCTTCAGCTTAATCTCTCCCACTCTTAAGTTCCCACGCCGCCCCTAATCCCACTCAAAGCAATCTTGAGAAACATCACCCATTATCTCTCCATACCACCCCCAAAAATGTTCACCACCCAAACACTTTACCACTATTTCATTTTTCTTATTAAAATAACAAGACAGGAATGTCAGGCCTCTGAGCCCAAGCTAAGCCATCATATCCCCTGTGACCTGTACATATACATCCAGATGGCCTGTTCCTGCCTTAACTGATGAACTTCCACCACAAAAGAAGTGAAAATGGCTGGTCCCTGCCTTAATTGATGACATTACTTTGTAAAATTCCTTCTTCTGGATCATCCTGGCTCAAAAAGCTCCCCCACTGAGCACCTTGTGACTCCCCACCCCTGCCCGAAAGAGAACAACCCCCTTTGACTGTAATTTTCTTTTACCTACCCAAATCCTATAAAATGGCCCCACCCCTGTCTCCCTTCACTGACTCTCTTTTCGGACTCAGTCCGCCTGCACCCAGGTGAAATAAACAGCCATGTTGCTCACACAAAGCCTGTTTGGTGGTCTCTTCACACGGATGTGAGTGAAAATAACTGTATTATTTTGTCTTAGATGAATTAATACAATGAATTATAATAATAGCTTCCTAATATTGAGCACATTCTACATTCCTAAATTCCTCTTCATATTGGTGTATTTTTTAATGCTATTGGATTATGTTGGCAAATATTTTCTTTAGGAATTTCACATTACTATAAAAAGGCATGATTTATATGAAAATTTATTTTTTTGCTATCCTTACCAGATTAGAATGTGAATATTTTACTTGTTTATGGCAAGTTGAGTTTTCTTCATTTCTTGATCTCTGAAACACTTTGTGTATTATTAGAACTATCTGTCTTAGAAAAGTTTGTAAAATTCTTGTGTAAAAAATCTGGGCCTACTTTTTTTCATGTGGATGTTCTTGAATAATGTTCTCAATTTTTTTTTTCATAGAAAATGTCTTTTCTAAGTGGAGTCAATTATAGCATACTAAAATTTCCTAAGAAATTATCAGTTTTACCTGTTTCCAAATTTATTTTCAAAAAATTACTAAAATTTATCTAATATTTTAGAAACATTTTTCATTTTGAATCATTATTTTCTACTTATTGTGACAACATCTGAATATTTATGACTTTCCATTTTTGCTTCCTTTTGTGTTGGTTTATCTATGTTGCTGAAAATTTAAGAATCGATGTTACGATTTGTTTTGCAGTTCTGCCAATTTTTCATTCTCTTCCTCATTCATTTTTGATTTTGCATTTATTATTTTCTTCTTTGTTTTACTTTTCTCTTTTGCTCTCTGTCTTTTTTGAATTAAACATTTTCTTTCTCTTATTCTTTCATTTATATTTCTGCATCTAAGTTGATAAATTTTTTTCAGAAGCTGTCTTATTTTTATCTCAAAGAGTCTAACATGTAGTATGTTACTGTTGTTTTAAGAAATCTGGGCTGGAAGAGGTGGCTCACGCCTGTAATTGCAGCACTTTGGGAGGCCGAGGTGGGCAGATCATGAGGTCAGGAGATTGAGACCATCCTGGCTAACACGGTGAAACCCTGTCTCTACTAAAAATATAAAAAAATTTAGCCGGACATGGTGGTGGGCACTACAGTCAGAGCTACTAGGGAGACTGAGGCAGGAGAATGGCTTGAACCCAGGAGCAGAGGTTGCAGTGAGCATAGATCGTGCCACTGCACTCCAGCCTGGGGGACAGTGAGAGATTCCATCTCAAAAAAACAAAGAAAAAAAGAAATCTGGAAATTTAAATTTTATATATATTTAGAACTAAAAGTTGATTAATAGAGTTAGAAAATCTTAAAATATGTGGCATTTTTTCTTGATTTTGTTACTTTCTTGTTTTACAGAATGTGATAACTGTTTTTTTCTACTCTCATGGAATTTGATGAGATTTCCCCACATAAAAATTGACTATCAAAAATTTTTGTGTGTTCTATTAAAATCTCAAAGTATTATTTTGAAAACAATGGTGGATTTACTATTATTGGAATACAAAGATCTTTCACACATATACACATAACATGAATCTTCCAGATTTTTATTGTTTATGTCTGTTATGTATTAATTATTTGTTGGCTGCCATAATTGCAATTAAAAGTCTAATTGTAGTGTTTTCATTTTTGTATCATCTATCCTTTCTGCTTTATAAAATGCATGTTGTGTTGTGTGATGCATAGACATTCATAAATACTTTATTTTAATGTGAAATGTGACCTTTCAATAGCAGAATATTCTTTGGATTCTTTAATGTTCTGGCTTCCTTTTCTGATATCAGGATTACATCAAATGCTTTCCATTTGTTTGCATAAACTTCTATAGTGTTGTCCATCCTAATTCAGTTTTTCTCAATTTGTGTTAGGTGTGTCTTTCGTAAATAACATCAAATTTGGTTTTGAGCCAATTTTAATATTTTTTTGCTTGTGAGTTAAGCAAATTAACATTTTTAAATTTAACTGGTATGATTAACATCAATTGTATCATAATATGTTAGGTCCCTAAATATATTGTGTAGTGCATTATATTTATTGTAATTTTTCCTTTATGTGGTTTGCTTTGTTTGATTTTTACTTGTAATTTTTTTTTTGGTGTATATGAAACCATAGGAAAAGCATCCCCTCAGCCCTCTGAAGGTTCACAGAAAATGAACTGACAAAAGGCAGATTAGTAGGAGGAAAATTCATACAGAATTTCATTGATGTGCATGAGGGAAGATCACAGTAGAGCGAAACCCAAAAACCCAATGTGGTCCAGATGCTTATACATGCTTCCTCATAGAGGAAGGGCATATAGGGTGTGTAGGAGTAAATAATTTTCAGGAGAAATGAATGAGTCCAAAGAACAAGGACCCGGGACAAAGTTGTTTGAGGTCTGAGAGAGGTGGTGGGAAAGTGAGGGGTGAAACTTCACTGTGAACAAAGGCAGTTTTATTATGCAGATAAAGCTTTCCAGATAATCTCTCAAGCTGCCCTCAGAACAACAGATGAACAAAATCTGGGTGTGGGGAGGACTCCCTGTGTCTTCTCTTTTCCAGTGGGTAATCTTTTCTGGTTATTTGTTGAGATTTCTAAGAAAGGAATCTTAAGATAATTGAGTTACTTTTGGAAATAAAGATTTTAGTCAGATAAGGACAAGGGGCTCCGGTGCTTCAGGAATGAAAGAGGATCAGAGAGAGTGGGGCAGAAGGTCACAGGGAGACTTCGGTTCTGAGTCTTATTTCTGAGGCCTTTCACTTTTCTTTAAATTCACAGCACCCAGCATATCAACATGCCATATTTTGGGGTATTGTTTTCTGTGTCCTGATAAAGCTTCATGTTTTTATTCAAGTAGAAGCCTTTAATAACACCATTGATAATGTACTGAGCCCTTCTTTTAGTTTCTACTTTTTGTTTAATCATCTTTAAATATTTTCTTTGTTATCTATCCACGTCATAAATTAATAAGCTTATACAACATTTTTCTCTCTCACTCTTTTCCTCCAATTTTAAGTTGTTATTTCTACTTAACCAAATCATTTATCATTTATATACTACTTTTCCCCCTTAGAGATACTTTTTTTAAGTCTTAGATTTACAGTTGAACTTAGTCAATACTTATTGCCAGCTGCCTCTCAGTTATCTCTTGGTGGATGAAGCATGTTTTTATTATTCTTTAGGAATTTCTTTTGAAAACATTTTCCTGGCATTAGGGAAATGCAAATTAAAACCACAGTGAAATATCCCATTACTCATATATTAGAATTGATTTTTAAAACACTGAAACTACTGAACTCTGGCAAATGGGACTGCAAAATGGTACAGCTGCCTTGGAAGAATGTTCGGCAGTTTCTTAGAAAATGAAACAAGCACTGACTACATAACCCAGCAATCACAGTCCGAGCCATTTACACAAAAGAAATGAACACCAGCATTAAGAGACAATTACACGTCTTGGCCATCTTTTGGCATTTGATTTCCATGTAAAGTTATAATGTTTTTGTTAATTTTAATAAATTTAAATCAGTCTAGAGATAAGTAATTTCTTTATATTACTGAACCTTCATTAAAAGATGTGCCTTTGGCCGGGCGCGGTGGTTCAAGCCTGTAATCCCAGCACTTTGGGAGGCCGAGACGGGCGGATCACGAGGTCAGGAGATGGAGACCATCCTGGCTAACACGGTGAAACCCCGTCTCTACTAAAAAATACAAAAAACTAGCCGGGCGAGGTGGCGGGCGCCTGTGGTCCCAGCTATGCGGAGGCTGAGGCAGGAGAATGGCGTAAACCCGGGAGGCGGAGCTTGCAGTGAGCTGAGATCCGGCCACTGCACTCCAGCCCGGGCGACAGAGCGAGACTCCGTCTCAAAAAAAAAAAAAGATGTGCCTTTTAAAAAAATGTTGTTCTGCTTATTAGTATCATATAGATACTCAATTTACACATATTTTTACCTTGTATACCACAAACTTAGCAAACTGGCAATATCTTATAACACACAGAGAGAAGGCTTTTGAGTTTTCTGTATATATAGGTATGTAATCTGTAAAACTAGATTAATCAAAGCAGGGATTGATTTGCCTGGAATCTGTGTTTCCAACCCTTTGAGGAAAGGTCTATTTCAAATAATTCTTACCCTTTTGTGGCCTCAACTTAATGTTGGATGATAATTCCAAGATATCTATCCCTCCTTTTTGAGAACAATTTTTGTCTCATTAGCCTTACAAGGGGGTTAACATCTGCACTCAGCTTGTCAGCTTCTCAATGCCTCCACTGAAAGCAGAAGCCAAAAAGAAACACTAGAATTGTCATACGTTTCTATAAGAAATATGGTTTCAATTGCTAGGCTCATCTTCCTGGTTTTCGATTTCTTTAGTATTTTAAGCATAGATTTTTAGCCTTCAATTAAATTTGTATTACCAATTATAGGTAATCAAACGTATGTTACCAGATGGGATACAACAAAAAGATCACAGCATCCCATATGTAATGTTCTTGCTAAGTTCCAATATGAATCAAATCATGAGAAATGAAAAATGGGAAACATTCTGCAAAACGACTGGCCTGTAATCTTCACAAGTGTCATGGTGAGGCAATCACTTATATATATTTGAAGTGATCAATGATATTCTTGCTCTATCATGGCTGAATGTAATGGTAAGATAGACATTACAGTTTCTTTTTTTTTTTTTTTTTTTTTTTTTTTTTTTTGAGACGGAGTCTTGCTCTGCCGCCCAGGCTGGAGTGCAGTGGCCGGCTCTCAGCTCACTGCAAGCTCCGCCTCCGGGTTCACGCCATTCTCCTGTCTCAGCCTCCCGAGTAGCTGGGACTACAGGCGCCCGCCTCGTCGCCCGGCTCGTTTTTTGTATTTTTTAGTAGAGACGGGGTTTCACCGTATTAGCCAGGATGGTCTCGATCTCCTGACCTCGTGATCCGCCCGTCTCGGCCTCCCAAAGTGCTGGGATTACAGGCTTGAGCCACCGCGCCCGGCGACATTACAGTTTCTAAAATCACACCATCCTGTGTATCCCGAAGAAATCCTTCAAATTCATTTTATGATGAGCCCTCTGGAAATATCTGGGAGGCACAGGAAAATTTATTTATTAATGGTAACTTGTCAAATGACTTTTTATATAAATACATTCATAAGGCAGAAAATGAAAGAGATGATACGATAATATTTTTTATACATTTCGTCAGTAGTTTATTAGAAGCAGGGTGTGATGAGAACTGTTAGCTTTTGCACAAGTTTCTGACCTGAGAATCAATTAATCAGAGACTGTCCATCTAACTATTCCCCAATGAGAGTCATCTGATCACACACAGAGGCTTCAGGCATACCCTAAATGATTTCTTGCTTTGTATCAGAGTGGGATCCAATATCTGGCTGACCATTCAAACATTAAAAATTCTGAAGTACACAGCAGGCAATTCCCAAGAATTAGCTATTTGGATACGACTTTTATTTCAGATGATTTTCATTTTTACATAAATATAAAAATAAATCCACAACTACTTTGTATAGGTATAGAAAGCGTTAGCATTGATACGAAACTGAACATGAAAAAAAGTAACTTATTTGCCAAGAATATCAAAAAGATTATGTAATTTAGAACATGTACATGAACCCAAAGTTACTGAAAGCATTGAACAAATGATCAAATTCATTCTTCTTGTATAGAGGATAAATGAATAACTGAAAATGCAGAGTGGATAGTGATAATGTAAATATTGGCCACTAAGATTCATTTAACTTCATCAATATTTTTCCTTGAAAGAGTTTTCAGAATGCTATTGGCTAGTTAGGTCAATATTGCATTATTTATGACAGGTATAATAGCCATAATAAGATTTCTCCTAAGTACTATGACTCAAGTAACATAAAGCTGTTGATCTTCAAAATGAAGAACTAGCAAGACAAATAGTTGGACAATCCCAAATTTAAATACATACATATATATGCACACACACACACACACACACACACACACATATCCTCTACTTAATATTTCTCTAAATTAAAAAGGGAAAGTGTAAACAATACACACAGAGTAATTTTAAATTGCACATTGAGAAAAGGAAAAATATGTTGATGAGCAAACGTTAAAGAGTATAAGATAATTTTTAAGAAGCCATTTTTTAGTATAAAATAAAATACCTGCTATGTAGAAAATTCAGAGAGTAAAAAAGTTAAATTAAATAATCCTATCATTCAGAAATAATTAAGGAAAACATTTTATTTTGCTGGGACACATGTACCTATCTTGAGATATTATCGGAAGAGAAAAACACCTTAGATGTATTGCCTCCTCCCATTCACGCCTTCTTTCCCTCATAATTTATTGTCACATTATTTGTTAGAAATATTTATCTTTTGTAAGTAGTGCTACAATAAACATACGTGTGCATGTGTCATTATATTAGAATGATTTATAATCCTTTGGGTATGTACCCAGTAATGGGATCGCTGGGTCAAATGGCATTTTTAGTTCTAGATCCTTGAGGAACCACCACACTGTCTCCAACAATGGTTGAACTAATTTACACTCCCACAAAGAGTGTAAAATTGTTCCTATTTCTCCACATCCTCTCCAGCATCTGTTGTTTTCTCACTTTTTAATGATCACCATTCTAACTGGTATGAAATGGTATCTCATTGTGGTTTTGATTTGCATTTCTCTAATGCCCAGTGATGACGAGCTTTTTTTCATATGTTTGCTGGCCGCATAAATGTCTTCTTTTGAAAAGTGTCTGTTCATATCCCTCACTCACTTTTTGATGGAGTTGTTTGTTTTTTTCTTGTAAGCTTATTTAAGTTCCTTGTATATTCTGGATATTAGCCCTTTGCTAGATGGATAGATTGCAAAAATATCCTCCCATTCTGTAAAAAGACTTGGAACCAACCCAAATGCCCATCAGTGATAGACTGGATAAAGAAAATGTGGCACATATACATCATGGAATACTATGCAGTCATAAAAAAGAATGAGTTCATGTCCTTTGCAGAGACCTGGATGAAGCTGGAAATCGTCATTCTCAGCAAACTAACACAGGAACAGAAAACCAAACACTGTATATTCTCACTCATAAGTGAGAATTGAACAATGAGAATATATGGACACAGGGAGGGGAATATCACACAGTGGGACCTGTCAGGGAGTTGAGGGCAAGGGGAGGGATAGCATTAGGAGAAATACCTAACATAGATGACGGGTTGATGGGTGCAGCAAACCACCATGGAACATGTATACCTATGTAACAAACCTGCATGTTCTGCACATGTGTCCCAGAACTTAAAGTATAATTTAAAAAATAAATATTTATCTTTACAAAATGAGATCTTTCAGAAATTGCATATTCACCAACCCACTCCTAGTCCCCTGTCCCAGAAGAGAACCATACTTTTGTGGATGGGGGAAGGTGGGTGTAAAGCTAAGGTTTACAAAAAATTTAACTTAACATTTTACGTTTATTTCAGAAGTTTATGTATATTTACATGTTCCAGATCAAAGAAGAAAAGTGATTTTCTTTTTTCTTTTTTTTCTTTTTTTTTGAGACGGAGTATGGCTCCGGAGTGCAGTGGCGCGATCTCGGCTCACTGCAAGCTCCACCTCCCGAGTTCACGCCATTCTCCTGTCTCAGCTTCCGGAGTAGCTGGGACTAGAGGCGCCAGCCACCACGCCTGGCTAATTTTTTTTTTTTTTTTTTTTTTTTTTAAGTAGAGGCAGGGTTTCACCGTGTTAGCCAGGATGGTCTCGATCTCCTGACCTCGTGATCTGCCCTCCTTGGCCTCCCAAAGTGCTGGGATTAAAGGCGTGAGCCACCGCATCCGGCCAGAAAAGTTATTTTCATGGTAAAACAAAAAAGAGAGAGATAGAATATAATGGTAGCAGGGAAAAAAAAAAATCTGTCAATCTAGCATCCAAATCCATCACAAATATATTTCCAGAATAAGGATAGAAGAAAAAAAAAAAATTAAGACCAAAAAAATAATAAGAAAAAATGTGTGACCCACACATCTGGTCTAAGGGATATAGTAAAGGTGTTTTTTTGGTAGAAGAAAGATGATCTTAATGAAACATTCAAGAAGTGGAAAGGAACAAAAAGAAACAAAAAACCATAAATATTTGGAGCTCTACTGGCCTTTAACGTTGGTCTCTAACTTCCTGTTCCAGTGTTCATACCAGGATTCTTCTTGGCAGCTTCCCCTGAAATACTCAAAAACATTATGACATATTTTCTCATTTCTTCCATGTGAGAAAATCCTCATTTAGATTTATTCTGAGCCTTGAGAACTGTCACAATCTGTATTTCCTTAAGACGCAGTGATATTCTATTAAAATTATCAGCATAGCCAATAATACAGTTTTCTTTAGCACTGAGGTCATTCCTCTTCAAGCTGCTGCTGTGAGGTTGATTGATTTTCCTATTTTACAGAATATTGTTAAAAATTTGCCGAATGATTTGAGGGTTTCCCAGGCCTATCTGTAGTGTCTGAGGCATAGTTAGCATTAGAAAATATAGGAACTGAAATTCTAACCTGCTGTCAGCTGGATGAAATCTTGTCAGAGCACTGTCTAATTAATAAAAATGCACGTCTCTAATACTTACTATCAACCCTATTTCATGTCAAATACTGATTTGTTGGCATTGGACACTCACTTATTCTGAAATTTGACAGAATGCTTCCGTTTCAAATGTGTAGCCAATGGCAGAAATATGCTAATTTCTACTTGTTTCTTCCACATGGACTTTTTCTTTATCATATACATGACTTAATTGTGTCAACGTGAAGTTTTTCTCTACCTAAAAGTAGAATAAGTTATAGTGTTTAAAGTGAAATTTGACATTTTAAAAATAACATTTCTGTTATTTTGGCCCATCCTAGTGCTTAATTATCTTACTGTGCCCCTTAGAGGTAGATGAGAAATAATAAGAAAAAGAAATTGTTTACATTGGACAGAGTTTTAATTTTATTCCTCCAAGGTGCGTTTTCTGCTTTTAACAAAAAGATTGAGGTGTTTACCATCTATGCCTTAAACATAGACATCAACTTTCCAAATATCACCTAAAGTGGTCTATGTAGTTGTATTAGCTCCTCATCAAAAAATAATGATTTCTCACAGTAAAAATAATGGTATAAACTGATATTATCCTTTTAGCTTTGCTAATTGTGACTTCATTTATCACTAAAAATACAAGATCCAAAGTATGTTTAATTTCCATGCCATGTCTCAACCAAAGGGTTGATTATTATAAATGTATAACAGACGAAGTTCTGTTTTCCCACTTCATCTAGGGAAGTCATTTCTGTCAGACATAGGCTTAGGTACTTTTAAAATAATGACACCCTTTGTCTCATAAAGAGGCTTCAAATTCTGTTAGAGTGATTGCAGGAAACCACATAGAAGAGAAATAAATACAGATTATTGCACTTACAAAGGAGAATCCAATACAGAGGGTCATATTTGCAAACTGAATAAAAATATATCAATTTTCAGATTTAATGAAAAATTTAAAATACGCTATGGCCTGTGTTTTACACGACACTCGTGTAAGATTCATAGAATCACCCCTTAGGGCCTTAAACCCTCAGGTTCCCATGTAGCAGGGGAATCTTGACTCTTCACACATGTTTCTTCAGTATCTCCTAATAATGCAAGCTTGGGAGGACCGTATGTTCAGGCTTCATAATTATTTAGAGTGCTTTAGCTCTCAAGAGCCTATGTAACTGTGTATTTTTCCCAATTACAATCATAGAATAGTCTGTACTCTGTTCTGGATTTTTTGATATACATAGTATAATATATGTGTTTATGGGATACATACTTCTCCTCAACATTAGCTAATATCTCAGTTATGAGACTAATATCTATAGAGGATTAGAGGGTTGCTTGAAAGCTGCATAGTCCATTCAACAACCTTGCCTGTTCACATTCTAGACCTTATTCAAAACTTAAGAGAAGAATGCCTATGTGGATTTGTTTGTTTGTTTTTGTAGGGGTTTTTGCTTCTTTTATATAGTACTTTTACTGAATTGGGGTTTGGCATCATGCCCTCGACTTCCGTAGAACAGGTAAGAAACACATAACACCATAAAACGTATTTATTTTGGGGATGCTGTTTTGGTTGTTATCTACTATGTCACACTGTGCCTCTTTATGAGGACTCAAGGGAGTAATTTCCTTCAAATTTCTGTGTTCCTTTCCTGAGAAAATGGTTTGTTCTTCTCTTGGAGACATATTTTATTTTCACTTCCATCTATACCAATTATATAAGGCCTTATGATATTGTTCACCTTATTATCCTTTACCATGAATTTCTGTCAATATCTTAGTCTCATAGCAAACTGTAGTATTTTTGTAAGTTATGCCATCCCTTTTTTTTTCAACTTTTTTTATGAAGATAAAGAAATAAAATACATTTATCACCCTCATCATGTTGTTGGAATGAATAAGCTCTGAAGAGTGTACTGAACACATCTCGCTGGTGAAGCTACCATAATTAAAACCCAATTTAGAGGATTAAAAATAGCCTCTGATTCCACTTCTGCCTAGGAAAGTGGAAAGAGTAGCTACAATATTAGCGCCTTTTTAGTTGCCCGATATCCTGCAAATCATAACATACTCTGAAGCTAGCAGAGAGCAGGCAATTGAGCAGCCTAAAATCCAAGGAGAGGAAGGATCACAGTGTGAAAAACTGGAGACACAGTGCGGGAGTGAGGAATGGTTGCCATATATACGGGGTGAAAAGAAAGCAGCTAACATTTTAAAGAGTTGTTGAAGACTGTCTGTTTGCTAGAATGACAGGTAAGAAACTCCAGGGAACCCACACACAAAGGGAGCTCACGTGCATTCACAGGCTCTTTTCCATTGGTCCTCAGCTGGATGATCACAAGAAGAATAGGGGCAGAGTTGGGGTCCAGAGAAAGTCTTCTGCAAGGATCAGTCACCATTGTTGGAAACGTATGACACTCTCCCTATTCCGGCTGCCCTTTCTCATATAGAGCAAACCAACAAATTAAGCACAGAGCGGAGAAGAGACAAATTTGTCATGTAAACATCCATCACTGATGGGAGATGGCAAAATGGAAAGTCCTCCCACCCTTAGAGTAGGAACAGAAATACTTCTGTGATCCAGCACCTATACCAGTACTATTCGAGCTTTCATACCAGTAAGGGAGAAGCAGGAAACTCTCTCCCACAAAAGACCAACCCCCAATATTTGGCAATGCCTGTTTACCACAGAGAAGAAGGGGAGAAATGAAGGAGAAGACTCACCTTCAAGGAGCAGTCACACTAAAAGTAACAAAACCTGCAGGTGGGCTAAGACAATCCAGAATCCCCCTGCCTTTCACTATGAGGCTATTAAGCAGTGACTAAAAGTCAGCAGCAGATGTGTCATTTCCAGTCTGACATGTAAAGAATTTGGAGATTGTCACTCCCATCCTCACAACAAGGAAAGCAAAAAGCTGAACAAGCAGAAAATCATCATCTCTTATATCCTTCAGAGAACTGAGGTCCCAGGACAAACATCTGCTCTCAGTATTGGGGAAACAGGTGAACACAGAGAACTACACTTACCAGGAACAGAAGTTCCTGAACAGAAGCAGACTGCTGGCACCTGTCAGAACACTTAGACTGCAATTCATGAATTTCTGCAGACTCAATGTGGAGGAACTTGAGAATTATAAAGTCTGTTTGAGCAATCAAGACATACTTCAATAGGTGAATAGATGAACAAACTGTAGGATGTCCATACAAGGGAGCAGTACCAGCAATGAAAAGAAATCAGCTACTAAGCTATGAAAAGACATGGAAGAATCTTAAAAGCATATTGCTAAGCAAAAGAATCAAATGCAAAAAGACTATATACAGTGTGATTCCAAATATATGACATTCTAGAAAAGGCAAAACTATGGAGACAGTAAAAATGTCAGCAGTTGCCAAGCATCTGGAGGGAGGGAGGGAGGGATGACTAGGAGGAGCATGGAGGATTCTTAGAACAGGGCAACTGTTACCAACCTGTAGTGCCAGAGATCTGTCGCTATACATTTGTTAAAACCCACAGAAAGTACCACACAGAGGATGAACTAATGTATCAATATTTGCCCATCCATTGTAAAATAAACAGAACTGATTCTAATAATAAACTGTATGTAGTTGGAGTATGTGTCTGTGGAACACGTGTGTGTGTGTGCACATACACATTAGAGAATATAGGAACTCTCCATGCTTTCTGTTCAATTTTTTGTAGACCTCAAACTTCTCTGAAAAATAAAGTTTATTTAATAAAAAGAAAAAAAGTAACAACAGTCTTCTTCTGGGATCAGGGAAAGAGTGGAGTGTCTTCTTTGTCATAAGCATATAAACAAGCTAAAAGATGAAACTGCAAAAAGTTGTTAAAATCTCTCTGGTCCCGAAGCCCTCACTCTACTAACTGATCCTAAACCCATCTCAAAAACTGACGACATACACACACACACACACACACACACACACACAGGCACACACTACTGTTTTGAACAGAAGAACGATGTGCCCATTTCCTAGTAAAACTACTGCGTGCACCTTTCCTATCGGCGTGGTGCCTGGCATTCAGAGTCAAACACTAAGACACATACACAAAAAAAGAAAAAAATGCAAGCAAAAACATTCCATTGTCAAGAGAAAAGGTAATCCAAACAACCAGATTCAAAGATCACCCAGAAATAAATATCTAGTAATAACATTAGAAAACATGCATTTAAATGGGGAATTTGAACAGATATTTAAAAACCATAAAAATCATATAATGGAAGTACTAGAAATAAAAGTAGTGTCAGAAGAATTCCTTTTATGAGATTATTAGTAGACACAAAATAGTTGAGGAAAAAATAAGTAAAATTGAAAATAGGACAATAGAAATTACCTAAACTGAAACACAAAAAGAAAAGTGAGAATTTTTTTAAAAGATGCACTTAAGAGTGGTGGACGATAAAAAATGGGCCACTATATTTGGAATACCAGAGGGAAGAAAGAGGGAAGCCATAGCAGAGACAATGATTGAGAATTTTCAGAAATAATGATGAAATCAAATCACAGATCCAATAATTTCAGAGAACCTCAAGGAGGTAAAAAGCCTAAATATGTAATATTCAAAGAGTTACAATGCAAAGATGAAGAGAAATGTTTGAAGACAGAGAAAAAAGACACATTATATATAGAACAAAGTTAAGGAATACATCATACTTCTAATAAAAAATTATATAAAGCAAAAACAGCAGAGCAGCCTTTTGATAGTACCAAAAACAAAATCTGAAACCCTGGAATTCTATGTTCCGTGAAAATATTTTTTTCAAAAATGAAGGTAAAATAACATATTTCCCCTGAAAATATCTAAGAGTATTCGTTGCCTGGAGATCCGAACTTAAAGAAATATTAAAGGAATTTCTTTAGTTACAAGAAACAATACCAGACATAAAAATTTAGATTTATACAAAGGAATGAATAGCTTCAAATGGCAAACAGAATGTAATTTTAAAGTGCATACTTTATTTTTCACTTATTTAAAAGATAATTAACATTTAGTAAAGAATAGTAACAATGTCTTGAGTAGTTTATAAGATACATTTCAACACATATGACAGCACTGGCACAAAGTTTGGGAGGGAATAATTGAAAGGGCACTATTATGAAGTTCTTATACATACGGTATAAGTATTTTGAAATCAGATGGTGATAAATTAAAGATTTATATTGTAAGCCCTAAGGTAAGACTAAAAAAATGGAAAAAAGATTTATAGCTAATAAGCTGTAATAAAGAAACAATTGAATCATAAAAAAACAATTAATCCAAAAGCAGGCAGAAAACAAGAGAACAGAATAGATAAAAACAAAACAAAATAAAAAAGCAGCAAGATGGTAAATTTAAGTACAATCATATCAATAATTATCTTAAATATAAATGGTATAAGCTCACCCATTAAATGACAGATTTTTTATATTAAGTATAAAAGAAAGACCAAACTATATGCAATTATAAGACATTTTCTCTAAAATGTTAAAAGTCTTAAAAGCTATACCATTGAAAAGGTTATGCTAACACTAACCAAAAGAAAGGTGAAGTGGCTGGACTTTAGAACATGAAATACACCAATGATAGTAAATATACATCATGATAAAAGGACTAATTTATCAAGAAGACCTAACAATCTTAAATGTATGACACATAACAACAGGGCTTGTATTTCAAAATATATGAAATACAAAATTACAGAACTGAAAAGCTAAGTAGGCCAATCCATAGTTAAAGTCAGAGATTTCAACACCTCTTTCTTGTAATCAGCAGAAAAACTTGATAGATAATTATTGAGAATAACAGAAATGTGAATAACACTATCAACTAACACTCTTCTCAATGACAGTGGGATAAATATTCTTTTCATGAACATTCACCAAGATCGATCTCAACTTAAAAAATAAAACTTTAAAAGCTGTAAATTTGTATATTCCTACAGAATGTTTTCCTATAGAATATCTTTCTGACCACGGTGAATACACCAGTAGCAGAAAATATATCTGGAAACTATTCAAATGTTTGGAAGTTAAAAAACACACTTCTAAATAACCCATCCCTTAATCATTCTAATGTTCAAAAAGCAAATAAAATAAAGGCTTTTTCATTCTGCAATACCATGGAACAGGCTAAGCCTATTGTACACAGAAAAAAAAAAAACATCATTTTTGTAGGTGTTCCCATGACAGATGGTTTAGCTCTCTTAGTCACAGAATGTATGAATAGTTCGAGACAAGAAGGTTAGCATTCTTCTCTCTTCTGGATGAAATTGTGTCTTGTTTTGCTTTGTTTTAGTTCATCATGAGGTGTAGTTTTGCTTACGGACAAGATCAGTTCTAAGAAAATGCTGAATGTGTCTTTGCAATGAATAGATCCAGCTGAGCAAGATAACTTTAAATGTGATTATAGTTTCCTGGTTGGAAATGCTGCGAAAATATCATGCAACAAAGAGTGATTCCAAGATAATAAAAGTAGAAGTTTTTTTTTTTTAATTCACTCAGAATTTTTAATTTTAAGAGCATACTCAAATTGCATTTTAGACTCTTTTCCAAAAGTTGCAATCCACCCCCTTACATTGTATCATTACAGAGTGTATTTTATAAACATGTGCATTGATAACGAATGTCTTGAAATTACAAGTATCTGTTAAGGTACATTTTGTTTGATGTCTCTTTTCTTTTTTTATTATTATACTTTAAGTTCTAGGGTACATGTTGCACAACGTGCAGATGTGTTACATATGTATACATGTGCCATGTTGGTGTGCTGCACCCATTAACTCATCATTTACATTAGGTATATCTCCTAATGCTATCCCTCCCCCCTCCCCCCTCCCCACAATAGGCCCCGGTGTGTGATGTTCCCCTTCCTGTGTCCAAGTGATCTCATTGTGTGGTATTTGGTTTTCTGTTCTTGTGATAGTTTGCTGAGAATGATGGTTTCCAGCTGTCCCTACAAAGGACACAAACTCATCCTCTTTTATGGCTGCATAGTATTCCATGATGTATATGTGCCACATTTTCTTAATCCAGTCTGTCACTGATGGACATTTGGGTTGACTGCAAGTCTTTGCTATTGTGAATAGTGCCACAATAAACATACGTGTGCATGTGTCTTTATAGCAGCATGATTTGTAATCCTTTGGGTCTATACCCAGTAAAGAGATGGCTGGGTCAAATGGTATTTCTAGTTCTAGATCATTGAGGAATCACCACACTGTCTTCCACAATGGTTGAACTAGTTTACAGTCCCACCAACAGTGTAAAAGTGTTCCTATTTCTCCACATCCTCTCCAGCATCTGTTGTTTCCTGACTTTTTAATGATTACTTTAATGAGGATAAAATTATACAAAGTTCATGAGTGAATGACCAAATCAGCAACATAAAATAACTTTATTTTCAAGTATGAATTGTTTGAAGATGTTGGTATTACACACCTAATATGTTTTTAAGTTTATTGTTGAATCTTTCACCTGTTTGTTTCATTAAAAATGTGAGCATTACAAATTTTATCGCTGTACTAACTACTTATTATTATAACACATCCAGATTCAAGCAAAAGAGAATCTCCACTCTAAAAATAAGTGCTTTTATAGTTCATTGTCTAGAATCAAGAGGCAAAATGTTAGCAGTCCAGAAAAATTGTGCATAGTACTAAAACAACATGACATTATAATTAAGTTAGTAATTATTCAATAATTCTTAGAGTATTACTATATTAAAGTATAGTTTCTCCATATATTTTTAAAGGACATGTCTACTAAGACAATTATTCTTCATAAGAATAGTGTCTACGTTCAATGAGCTCATTCCATTTCAACATTGAGAAAACATGCCAAACACCTTATTTGTCTAATTATGCAGGTTGTGTCTTGGTTCAAAGTGAATAAATAGTATGTTTTTTATTTCTTTTCTTTTCTTCGAGATAGAGTCTTGCTCTGTCACCCAGGCTGGAGTGCAGTGGCATGATCTCTGCTCACTGCCAGGTTCAAGCAATTCTCATGCCTAAGTCTCCCAAGTAGCTGGGAACACAGGTGGGCACCATCGTACCCAGTTAATGTTTTTGTATTTTTAGTACAGATGGGTTTTCATCATGTTGTCCAGGCTGGTCTCGAACTCCTAGGATCAAGTGATCTGCCCACCTTGGCCTCCCAAAGTGCTGGGATTACAGGCGTGAGCCACCACGCCCAGCTGATAGCATGCATTTTAAAGAAAAATATTTACAGGCGTATTTTTTAAACTTGAAAATGTATTTGTGTATCAAAGTATTGAATTTTCAATGTAATGGGAATATTTAATAAATAAAACAATCGAGAAAACCATAGGGAAAAATATGTTTATTTGTGTTCCACAATGAGAATTAACAAAATTTTTATTTTCTTCTTCTGTGTGCATGTGTGGTGTTTACATAACTGAGGATTTAAAAAATCTTTACTTATTTCGAGTACTCTATAAAACAACGTAGTTTTTTCTTGTATCATCACATAGGATGGAGAAGAATCACATTAAAATATAGTCTCCAGATTTATTAAAGGGGGCTGCAATTAAGCGTTTAATAATTATAATTTGGGCATACATTTGGGCTTAAATTACATGTGCTATTAAAAGTACTACAGTAAGAAATACCTTTGCATATCAATTCATTTGGCATTTTTAATCACTAGCAAGAATTCTTAAAAGTGAGATTTTCAGTTAAATATGAAAGAAGATCTTTAAGGATCTTGATACATGTTGTTAATTTTTTAAGATACTGCATATTTAGCTGTTTTTTTCCCACCAGTGTGGGAATGCTTATTATCATGCAACCTTGTCATAATTTATTATTTTTATTTAAAACACATTTTGTAATCCAAAGTTATTTCTAATTGTTTTCTGAATGCACATTTTATTATTCATGGAAATATTTTTGTATTTTCCTATTTACAGCTTTTTGATTCTCATCCTTTACTCAATATCAAATCATAGTTTTAACATGTTTCTTACCAAATTGAAAGAATTTTAAGCATGAGGAATATTAAGGTATGTTACATTTGGTATATTAATATGTTAATGTCTTATATTTGCAACAAATGCTATTTTTATTATTTTGTTCGTTTTTCTGAATGTAAAAGTAAGTTATATTTACTCCAAAACATTAAGCATATACAAATCCATAATTCTAAAAACCCCCAAAATTGCTAATATTTTATGTATATCCATAATTATATGTACCTTAATCTATTACTGTCTTATTATTAGAATTACATTACCATAATTATATATAATTATTCTCATTAAAGCTTTATTTTTATTAATGATTTTCCATACAATTACTTTAATAGCTGTCAAATACTCTAAAATATGGAACAGTTTCACTATCTCACTAATCTCATACTTTTGAAAGGTTAATGATTTCCACGAATATCATATTGAAAAAAATATCTTGGTGGCTACATTTTTTGTGTTCTTTCTTTGCTTTTTCCTTAGGATTCACTCCTATAAGTAAAATTTTGGCTCGAAGAATATATAATCTAGCAAATTTATTGACTCAATATTACTATTTTGCTTTAAGGAAATTACAACTATTTATATATACTCACTGGCACTCTGAGATATTCTGCTTTATGATTACTATTATATATGTGTATACACATACACTTATACACACACATGTATAGACACATTTGCATGTATATGCACACATATGCACGTGTTTATGCACATTGCAAAACAATGGCAATTAGATTAAACTTAGACATTTATTGTTTAAAATATTACATCATTCTTTTTTTTAGATTGCATCTCGCTGTGTCACCCAGGCTGAAGTGCAGAGTAGCTGGGATTATAGACATGCACTGCCATGCCCAACTCAGGGTTTTGCCATGTTGGCCAGGTTGGTCATGAACTCCTGACCTCAGGTGATCGCCCAACTCGGCCTCCCAAAGTGCTGGCATGACAGGCATGAGACAACGCACCAGGCCATCAAATACTTCTTAATATTATGAGGGGATCAACTATTTCCCTGCATTATAAAACATAATTTTCCCATGGTTTTACTTCTTTTGGTAATTTTGTATTTTTATATATCAAATTAATGTTTTATTTTTTTCTGTAGCTGAAGATTTTAAAAGGTATTTCCTGAAATTAAGTTCTAATAGTGACTTATACTTTTTTTGTGCTGTAAATTTACACTATTATTTCACAACAATTGAGGATTTTCTTTTGTTAAAAACTTAATAGAAATTTAATTTATATAGAGCATGTGTACATAATTGTGTCAACCATAAGCAGATAGCCTGATGGGCTATCACATATTTAACACCTGAGCAGCCAGCATTGACATCAAGAAAGGAATTGTGATCAAACACTGGAAGCCCCACGTGTCTCTCTCCAATCATTTCTCACCCCTCCCAAAATGGCAGCCACCATCCTCATGTCTAACATCATAAGGTGAGTTTGCTTCTTTTTAAAATTTGTAGTAAAGGCATGGTACAGTATGTTTTCAGCCAGAATTCTCTGGATTATTTTGCTCAATATCATATTTGTGATAATCCTTTTCAACCATGTTGATACAGATACTCAGGGTTGTTTGCAGTTTTTGGCAATAAAAAACAGTTTTGCAGGAACATCCTAGTATGTCTTTGGATGAACACAACCTGGAATTCTGTGGGTTATATAACGAAGGCTGAATTTCTGTCACATAAAGCAGGCTTATGTTCTGCTTTACTAGATAATATTGGACAATTTATCGAAGTGAATGTATCAAATTATATCCCCGCCAGCAACATATGAGCACCCCAGTTTTTCCACATCTTTTCTGGTAAGTGGTTGTTTTGTCCTCTATTTCATTTGCATGTTGGTGTGTTTTAGGACTATTGCGTTATGATTTCAACACGTACTTCCTAGTTAACTAGTGAAGTTCAGCAACATCACATGCACATATTGGTGACTGGGATACCCTCCTCTACGAAGTGACTTTTTGGTCTCTTTTTCCACTTCTTTTTTCCTTGTTTTGTTAAAAATTTTTTTCTTTACTTTCTGGGATACATGTGCAGAATGTGCAGGTTTGTTACATGGGTATACATGTGCCATGGTGGTTCGCTGCACCTGTCATCCATCATCTACATTTTAAGTCCCGCATGCATTAGGTGTTTGTCCTAATGCTCTCCCTCCCCTTTTCTCACACCCTCAGATAGGCCCCAGTGTATGATGTTCCTTCCCTGTGTCCATATGTTCTCATTGTTCAACTCCCATTTATGAATGAGAACATGTGATATTTGGTTTTCTGTTCCTGTGTTAGTTTGCTGAGGATAATGGTTTCCGGTTTCATCCATGTCCTTGCAAAGGGCCTGAACTCATTGTTTTTTATGGCTGCATAGTATTCCATGGTGTATATGTGCCACATTTTCTTTATCCAGTCTATAATTGATGGATATTTGGGTTAGTTCCAAGTCTTGTGCATTTGTATTTATAGTAGAATGATTTATAATTATTTGCAGCCCCATCAAAAAGAGGGCAAAGAGTATGAACAGACACTTTTCAAAAGAAGACATTTATGTAGCCAACAAACATATGAAAAAAAAAAGCTCATCATCACTGGTCATTAGAGAAATGCAAATCAAAACCACAATGAGATAACATCTCGTGCCAGTTAGAATAGTGATCATTAAAAAGTCAGGAAACAACAGATGCAGGCAAGAATGTGGAGAAATAGGAACGCTTTTACAGTGTTGGTGGGAGTGTAAATTAGTTTAATCATTGTAGAAGACAGTGTGGTGATTCCTCAAGGATCTAGACCTAGAAATACCATTTTCCCACTTTTTAAATTGGGCTAATGGACTTTTTAAAATGGATTTGTAGCCATACTTTCTATACCTCATATATTTTGGATACTAGTACTTTTCAGGTATATGTATTACAAATATCTCCTCTCGCTCTGTTTCATATTCTGTTAGTGGTGTACATTATCCAAAGGGTTGAATGGCCAAAAAAGAGTCATACAGATCAGACATCTCACCTAGCAAAAATCACTTAATGGTTTCCTGGATTCAAGTGAAAAGCACATGCAGCCGTAGCAACCCTCTCTAACAGAGGCTCACTGCCTTTTCCTGATTGCCCCTTTTATTTTTAAAGGCACCTTCTATTGTGCATTTTTATAGAACCAATGAACTAGTTCTGGTTATTCTAACAAAAGAGCACTAACAATTTGTGTGGTGCACACTAGCTGAGAGGAAGCAAGGAGACAGGAGAGTTGACATGACTACATCCACCCACATGTAATTCTTAGATCCACAAATTTAGGATTCTTTACAACAACACTCTAGACCAAGAAGTGTATCTTGCTAAATATTTTGGGTTAAGAGTCCCGCTGGTTATCCTGCTGCTAACAAATAACCGTTGTCGTGTTTATAAAGAAATCTGAGGAAAGTCAACACTGCCTCAGGTATCCTTATGGGAATAGTAAGTGCATAAGGGATCTGCCCTTACCCTTTTCATTGCCCCCCAGGTGTCTTTTGGTGAACAGAAGTTCTTAATTTTTTTTTTTTTTTTTTTTTTTTTTTTTTTTGCTGGTATGATGGCCTGCACCTGTGGTTCCACCTACTCGGGAGGCTGAGGCATGAGAATCACTTGAACCTAGGAGGCAGAGGTTGCAGTGAGCCGAGATCATGCCACTGCACTTCAGCCTAGGCCACAGAGCAAGACTCTGTTTCAAAAAAAAAAAAAAAAAAAAAAGGCAGGGCATGGTGGCTCAGCACTTTGGAGGCCAAGATGGGTGGATCACCTGAGGTCAGGAATTTGAGACCAGCCTGGCCAACATGGTGAAACCCCATCTCTACTGAAAATACAAAAATTAGCTGAGCATGGTGGTGTGTGCCTGTAGTCCCAACTACTCAGGAGGCTGAGGCAGGAGAATGGCTTGAACCTGGGAGGCAGAGGTTGCAATGAGCTGAGATCATGCCACTACACTCCATTTTGAAAAATCAAAATGTTTCTTTTTTTTTTATGGTTTGTTTTTTCTTTCTTTCTTTCTTTTTTTTTTTTTTATTATACTTTAAGTTCTACGGTACATGTGTATAACATGCAGGTTTGTTACATATGTATACTTGAGCCATGTTGGTGTGCTGCACCCATCAACTCGTCAGCACCCATCAACTCGTCATTTACATCAGGTATAACTCCCAATGCAATCCCTCCCCCCTACCCCCTCCGAGTGATAGGCCCTGGTGTGTGATGTTCCCCTTCCCAAGTCCAAGTGATCTCATTGTTCAGTTCCCACCTGTGAGTGAGAACATGCAGTGTTTGGTTTTCTGTTCTTGTGTTAGTTTGCTGAGAATGATGGTTTCGAGCTGCATCCATGTCCCTACAAAGGACACAAACTCATCCTCTTTTATGGCTGCATAGTATTCCATGATGTATATGTGCCACATTTTCTTAATCCAGTCTGTCACTGATGGACATTTGGGTTGATTCCAAGTCTTTGCTATTGTGAATAGGGCCGCAATAAACATACGTGTGCATGTGTCTTTGTAGTAGAATAATTTATAATCCTTTGGGTATATACCCAGTAGTGGGATGGCTGGGTCATAGGGTACATCTAGTTCTAGATCCTTGAGGAATTGCCATACTGTTTTCCATAATGGTTGAACTAGTTTACAATCCCACCAACAGTGTAAAAGTGTTCCTATTTCTCCACATCCTCTCCAACACCTGTTGTTTCCTGATTTTTTAATCATTGCCATTCTAACTGGTGTGAGATGGTATCTCATTGTGGTTTTGATTTGCATTTCTCTGATGGCGAGTGATGATGAGCATTTTTTCATGTCTGTTGGCTGTATGAATGTCTTCTTTTGAGAAATATCTGTTCATATCCTTTGCCCACTTTTTGATGGGGTTTTTTTTTCTTATAAATTTGTTTGAGTTCTTTGTAGATTCTGGATATTAGCCCTGTGTCAGATGAGTAGATTGCAAAAATGTTCTCCCATTCTGTGGGTTTCCTGTTCACTCTGATGGTAGTTTCTTTTGCTGTGCAGAAGCTCTTTAGTTTAATTAGATCCCATTTGTCAATTTTGGCTTTTGTTGCCGTTGCTTTTGGTGTTTTAGACATGAAGTCCTTGCCCATGCCTATGTCCTGAATGGTATTACCTAGGTTTTCTTCTAGGGTTTTATGGTTTTAGGTCTAACATTTAAGTATCTAATCCGTCTTGAATTAATTTTCTTATAAGGAGTTAGGAAAGGATCTAGTTTCAGCTTTCTACTTATGGCTGGCCAATTTTCCCAGCACCATTTATTAAATAGGGAATCCTTTCCCCATTTCTTGTTTTTCTCAGGTTTATCAAATATCAGATGGCTGTAGATGTGTGGTATTATTTCTGAGGACTCTATTCTGTTTCATTGGTCTATATCTCTGTTTTGGTACCAGTACCATGCTGTTTTTGGTTACTGTAGCCTTGTAGTATAGTTTGAAGTCAGGTAGCGTGATGCCTCCAGCTTTGTTCTTTGATTTAGGATTGTCTTGGCAATGCGGGCTCTTTTTTGGTTCCATATGAACTTTAAAGCAGTTTTTTCCAATTCTGTGAAGAAAGTCATTGGTAGCTTGATGGGGATGGCATTGAATCTATTAATTACCTTGGGCAGTATGGCCATTTTCTTTTTTTTTTTTTTTTTTTTTTTTAACGATACTGTTTCTTCCTATCCATGAGCGTGGTATGTTCTTCCATTTGTTAGTGTTCTCTTTTATTTCACTGAGCAGTGGTTTGTAGTTCCCCTTGAAGAGGTCCTTTACATCCCTTGTAAGTTGGATTCCTAGGTATTTTATTCTCTTTGAAGCAATTGTGAATGGGAGTTCACTCTTGATTTAGCTCTCTGTTTGTCTGTTACTGGTGTATAAGAATGCTTGTGATTTTGGCACATTAATTTTGTATCCTGAGACTCTGCTGAAGTTTCTTGTCAGCTTAAGGAGATTTTGGGCTGAGACAATGGGGTTTTCTAAATATACAAGCATGTCATCTGCAAACAGGGACAATTTGACTTCTTCTTTTCCTAACTGAACACCCTTGATTTCTTGATTTCTTTCTCTTGCCTGATTGCCCTAGCCAGAACTTCCAACACTGTGTTGAATAGGAGTGGTGAGAGAGGGCATCCCTGTCTTGTGCCAGCTTTCAAAGGGAATTTTTCCAGTTTTTGTCCATTCAGTATGATATTGGCTGTGGGTTTGTCATAAATAGCTCTTATTATTTTCAGATACATTCCATCAATACTGAATTTATTGAGCATTTTTAGCATGAAGGGCTGTTGAATTCTGTCAAAGGCCTTTTCTGCATCTATTGAGATGATCATGTGGTTTTTGTCTTTGGTTCTCTTTATATGCTGGATTATGTTTATTGATTTGCGTATGTTGAACCAGCCTTGCATCCCAGGGATGAAGCCCACTTGATCATGTTGGATAAGCTTTTTGATGTGCTGCTGAATCTGGTTTGCCAGTATTTTATTGAGAATTTTTACATCGATGTTCATCAGGGATATCCGTCTAAAATTTTCTTTTTTGTGTTGTGTCTCTGCCAGGCTTTGGTATCAAGAAGATGTTGGCCTCATAAAATGAGTTAGAGAGGATTCCCTCTTTTTCTATTGATTAGAATAGTTTCAGAAGGAATGGTACCAGCTCCTCCTTGTACCTCTGGTAGAATTCAGCTGTGAATCCATCTGGTCCTGGACTTTTTTTTGTTGGTAGGCTATTAATTATTGCCTCAATTTCAGAGCCTGCTATTGGTCTATTCAGGGATTCAGCTTCTTCCTGGTTTAGTCTTGGAAGAGTGTAAGTGTCCAGGAAATTATCCATTTCTTCTAGATTTTCTAGTTGATTTGCATAGAGGTGTTTATAGTATTCTTTGATGGTAGTTTGTATTTCTGTGGGGTCAGTGGTGATATCCCCTTTATCATTTTTTTTGCATGCATTTGATTCTTCTCTCTTTTCTTCTTTATTAGTCTTGCTAGTGGTCTATCAATTTTGTTGATCTTTTCAAAAAACCAACTCCTGGATTCATTGATGTTTTGGAAGGTTTTTTGTGTCTCTATCTCCTTCAGTTCTGCTCTGATCTTAGTTATTTCTTGCCTTCTGCTAGCTTTTGAATGTGGTTGCTCTTGCTTCTCTAGTTCTTTTAATTGTGATGTTAGAGTGTCAATTTTAGATGTTTCCTGCTTTTTCTTGTGGGCATTTAGTGCTATAAATTTCCCTCTACACACTGCTTTAAATGTGTCCCAGAGATTCTGGTATGTTGTATCTTTGTTCTCATAGGTTTGAAAGAACATCTTTATTTCTGCCTTCATTTCGTTATGTACCCAGTAGTCATTCAGGAGCAGGTTGTTCAGTTTCCATGTAGTTGAGCGGTTTTGATTGAGTTTCTTAGTCCTGAGTTCTAGTTTGATTGCACTGTGGTCTGAGAGACAGTTTGTTATAATTTCTGTTCTTGTATATTTGCTGAGGAGTGCTTTACTTCCAATTATGTGGTCAGTTTTGGAATAAGTGTGATGTGGTGCTGAGAAGAATGTATATTCTGTTGATTTTGGGTGGAGAGTTCTGTAGATGTCTATTAGGTCTGCTTGCTGCAGAGATGAGTTCAATTCCTGGATATCCTTGTTAACTTTCTGTGTCGTTGATCTGTCTAATGTTGACAGTGGGGTGTTGAAGTCTCCCATTATTATTGTTTGGGAGTCTAAGTCCCTTTGTAAGTCTCTAAGGACTTGCTTTATGAATCTGGGTGCTCCTGTATTGGGTGCATATATATTTAGGAGAGTTAGCTCTTCCTGTTGAATTGATGCCTCTACCATTATGTAATGTCCTTCTTTGTCTCTTTTGATCTGTGATGGTTTAAAGTCTGTTTTATCAGAGACTAGGATTGCAACCCCTGCTTTTTTTATTTTTATTTTTTTGTTCTCCATTTGCTTGGTAGATCTTCTTCCATCCCTTTATTTTGAGCCTATGTATGTCTCTGCATGTGAGATGGGTCTCCTGAATACAGCAGACTGATGGGTCTTGACTCTTTATCCAATTTGCCAGTCTGTGTCCTTTAATTGGACCATTTAGTCCATTTACATTTAAGGTTAATATTATTATGTGTGAACTTGATCCTGCCATTATGCTATTAACTGGTTATTTTGCTCGTTAGTTGATGCAGTTTCTTCCTAGCCTCGATGGTCTTTACATTTTGGCATGTTTTTGCAATGTCTAGTACCGGTTGTTCCTTTCCATGTTTAGTGCTTCCTTTAGGGTCTCTTGTAAGGCAGGCCTGGTGGTGACAAAATCTCTGAGCATTTGCTTACCTGTAAAGGATTTTATTTCTCCTTCACTTATAAAACTTAATTTGGCTGGATATGAAATTCTGGGTTTAAAATTCTTTTCTTTAAGAATGTTGAATATTGGCCCCCACTCTCTTCTGTCTTGGAGTTTAGCCGAGAGATCTGCTGTTATTCTGATGGGCTTCCCTTTGTGGGTAACCTGACCTTTCTCTCTGGCTGCCCTTAAGATTTTTTCCTTCATTTCAACTTTGGTGAAGCTGGCAATTATGTGTCTTGGAGTTGCTCTTCTCGAGGAGTATCTTTGTGATGTTCTCTGTATTTCCTGAATTTGAATGTTGGCCTGCCCTACTAGGTTGGGGAAGTTCTCCTGGATGATATCCTGAAGAGTGTTTTCCAACTTGGTTCCATTTTCCCCCTCACTTTCAGGTACCCCAATCAGATGTAGATTTGGTCTTTTACATAATCTCATACTTCTTGCAGGCTTTGTTCATTTCTTTTTCTTCTTTTTTCTTTAGACTTCTCTTCTAGCTTCATTTCATTCATTTGATCCTCAATCACTGATACTCTTTCTTCCAGTTGATCGAGTCGGTTACTGAAGCTTGTGCATTTATCACTTATTTCTTGTGTCATGGTTTTCATCTCTGTCAGTTCGTTTATGGCCTTCTCTGCATTAATTATTCTGGTTATCAATTCTTCCACTCTTTTTTCAAGAATTTTAGTTTCTTTGCGCTGGGTACATAATTCCTCCTTTAGCTCCGAGAAGTTTGATGGTCTGAAGCCTTCTCTCATCTCGTCAAAGTCATTCTCCGTCCAGCTTTGATCCGTTGCTGGCGATGAGCTGTGTTCCTTTGGAGGGGGAGATGTGCTCTTATTCTTTGAATTTCCAGCTTTTCTGCCCTGCTTTTTCCCCATCTTTGTGGTTTTATCTGCCTCTGGTCATTGATCATGGTGACGTACTGATGGGGTTTTCGTGTGGGTGTCCTTCCTGTTTGTTAGTTTTCCTTCTAACATTCAGGACCCTCAGCTGTAGGTCTGTTGGAGATTGCTTGAGGTCCACTCCAGACCCTGTTTGCCTGGGTGTCAGCAGCAGGGGCTGCAGAAGATAGAATACTGCTGAACAGCGAGTGTACCTGTCTGATTCTTACTTTGGAAGCTTCCTCTCAGGGGTGTACTCCACAGTGTGAGGTGTAGGGTATCAGTCTGCCCCTAGTGGAGGATGTCTCCCAGTTAGGCTACTCAGGGGTCAGGGACCCACTTGAGCAGGCAGTCTGTCCGTTCTCAGATCTCAACCTCCATGTTGGGAGATCCACTGCTCTCTTCAAAGCTGTCAGACAGAGTCATTTGCGTCTGCAGAGCTTTCTGCTGCCTTTGTTGTTGTTGTTGTTGTTGTTGTTGTTTAGCTGTGCCCTGTCCCCAGAGGTGGAGTCTACAGAGACTGGCAGGCCTCCTTAAGCTGCTGTGAGCTCCACCCAGTTTGATCTTCCCAGGGCTTTGTTTACCTACTTAAGCTTCAGCAATGGTGGGCACCCCTCTCCCAGCCTCAGGTCGCAGACTGCTGTGCTAGCAATGAGGAAGGCTCCGTGGGCGTGGGACCCTCCCGGCCAGGTGTGGGATATAATCTCCTGGTGTGCCTGTTTGCTTAAAGCGCAGTATTGGGGTGGGAGTTACCCAATTTTCCAGGTGTTTGTGTCTCAGTTCCTCTGGCTAGGAAAAGGGATTCCCTTCCCCCTTGCGCTTCCCAGGTGAGGCGATGCCTCGCCCTGCTTCAGCTCTTGCTGGTCGGGCTGCAATAGCTGACCAGCACCAATTGTCCGGCACTCCCTAGTGAGATAAACCCAGTACCTCAGTTGAAAATGCAGAAATCACCTGTCTTCTGTGTCGCTCATGCTGGGAGCTGGAGACTGGAGCTGTTCCTATTTGGCCATCTTGCTCCGCTGAGTTCTTAATTTTTAAGGCAATTCAACTTATTATTTTCTTTTGATCAACATATTTATGTTCTTGTTTCAGAAATATTTTGCTACCATAAGTTCAGGAAAATGTTCTTCTATGTTTTCTTATTACAGTTGTACTATTTTACAAGCCACAATACACCTAAAATCGGTTTTGGTTTATATTGTGAGCTAAGGGTTGAGGTTCATTTTTTCATATTCAATAAACTCAACTTTCAATGAAAATATCTTCTTTCTCCACTTATTGTAACTTCAGGGATGCCTTTGTCATAATTACAGTATATGAATGTTCTTTTCTTTTTTACTGCTGTGGGTTTATGTTTACAACAAAGGTAAATTATCCTAATTACTGTAGTCTACTAACAAGTCCTGATATCTGCTACAGTAAACCTCTGTCTTTGTTTTGCTTTTCCAAGTTTCCTGAGCCATCTTGAGCATTAGAAACTTCATATATATTTTACAGTTCACACACACACATACACACACACACACACACACACACACAGGTTTTTATTGGAGCTGTGTTGATTCTTTAAATCTATCTGGGTAAAACTGACATTTTTGCAATACTAAGTTTTCCAAACTATAATCATGGTATATGTTGTTCTTTTTATATTTCCCACTATTGTGTTGTGTGTTGTTTTTATTTGTCATTTCTATTATGCAGGACTTTCACATATTTTATCAGATTTGTCCTTAGATATTTGCTCTTTTCAATGCTATTTTAAATGGTAATTTTCAGCTTCATTTCTATTTAATGGTAACGAGAATATAAAAATAAAATGGATTTTGGCACATTGACTTTAAATCCAGCCACCTTGCTAAATTTACTCGTTAATTCTAGTATGTATTCATCAGATTCTATATGTTCACAATCATGTCATGCACTAATAATTTTGCTTTCTTATGCAAAGATTAAGGCATTTGTTTACTTTAACCCTTTGTGGTCACTAAAACATCTAGTGCAATGTTTTGTGTAAGTGGTGATGGTTCCTCTGTTAGGGAAAATTTGCCTTGGATCTCTTATATTCCTACATATCATGTAAGTAAGCTATTAATTGCCCTTTTGTTCTAGACTAGGTATTCAAGTATATTTAAATAGTGAACAGCCATAAAATCTAGAGATTGTACTGCTCCAGAGGTGTGTTTGCTCTCTAGTCTAATAAAGATAATGCCTGCCTCCAAGACAAGGGGTAAGTTTGCTTTCAACCACTGCAAAATATTCAAGTTCCCTAATCTTAGGGCTACTCAGCTGTGATCTACACTTGCATCATGCACAGCATCAACCTGGGATGCTGTATCATCCTATGGGACTTAGAGGACAAAGGGAATGAATACATCCAAGTTGATCACAGTGCTTGCCATGCTGAGAGAATCTGTCCTTGTCTGACACTCTTGTTTGTTCCTTTTCTGTTGGTATCCATGAAAGAGCAAAACACTTCTGTGAACTTTTTAAGTAGGGTGGTATCTCAAACTCTTCACAGTTTTTGACAGTTGCTTCCAGATTTCCTTTTTAAACCACGGATTATTTGCTTGTTCCTAAGTTTCCAAATGTTTGGAAATTTTCCCAATCTCAAAATAACTGATGTCTAATTCAGTTCTATTGTGATTAGGAAACAATCTGTATAATCTCAATTATTTTAAATTTGTTGAAGTTTGCTTTATGGCTCACAATATGGTGTAACTTGGCTTACGTTTTGTGAACTCTTGAAAAGAATGTGTATTTTACTATTATTGGGCAGAGTGTCTTATAAGTGTCAATTAGATACTCTTGTTGAGATAATGTCATTGAGTTCTTATGCATATTTGGTAATTTCTTGTTTGTTTGTTTGTTTGTTTTTGAGATGGAGTCTTGCTCTGTCGCCCAGGCTGGAGGGCAATGGCGCGATCTTGGCTCACTGCAACCTCTGCCTCCTGGGTTCACACCATTCTCCTGTCTCAGCCTCCCAAGTTGCTGGGACTGCAAGCACCCGCCACCACGCCCAGCCATTTTTTTTTTGTATTTTTAGTAGAGACAGGGTTTCACCATGTTAGCCAGGATGGTCTGGATTTCCTGACCTTGTGATCCGCCCACCTCAGCCTCCCAAAGTTCTGGGCTTACGGGTGTGAGCCACAGCGCCCGGCAATATTTGATAATTTCTTTCCAGTTGTTTTATCAATGATTGGGGGAAAGTTGTCAAAGTTCTCAACAATGATTGTGGATTTGTGGTTTCTCCTTGCAGTTATATCAGATTTTGCTTTGTGTGTTTCAAGCCCTGTTCTTAGTCACATGCACATTTAGGATTATTAAGTCTTCTTGATGAATCAGACATTTATATAATTTGATCCCTATTTATATATTTCTGTATAATTGACCCATTATATAATATCTCTCTCTACTAATGGTAATTTTATTTGCTTTGGATATCTCTGCTGTATTTGATATTATTATTGTTACCCTTGCTTTATTTTGATTAATGTTTGCATAATACACTTTTCCATCGTTTCACACTCAGTCTGCATATAGCATTGTATTTGAGGTGAATTTCTTATAGATAGCATATAGTTAGGTCATGATTTATAATCCAGTGCAATTAATGTCTTTCAATTGGTACATTTAGGCCATTTATATTTTACAATCTTTGTTATCATAATATCAGTAGTCACTGATAGATAAGGGCTTATGTCTGCCATTTATTTCTTTGTTTTCTGTTTTTCCTACCTGCTTTTTATTTTTTTCTGCTTTTATCCTCCTTAGTTAGCTGCTTAAAACTTTTCTTAGAATTTAATTTTGATTTATGAATAGTGTTTCTCAGTGTATCTCTTTATGCAGGTTTTTTTAGAGATGGCTATAGCTATTTCATTATACATACATAACTTACCACAGTCTACATGTGTTAAAATTTTAAATTTTTTTAAATAAATTTTTTATAGAGATAAGGATCTCACTATGTTGCCCAGGCTGGCCTCAAGTGATCCTCACACTTCAGCTTCCCAAAGGATACTTTATACATTTGAGTGAACACAGAAACCATCCCTCATTTTGCGCCCCCTTAGCTTCCCCAGTTTACAATGGAATTGTCTCACATTTTTACACATATGCTATGTGGCATATTTCATATATCAGAGGTTATAACTTTTGCTGCAATATCACACATTATTTAGAAAACTCAAGAGGAAAAGGAGAGAGTCTATTAGATTAGTTTATCCAACCACATTCTTTCTTTGTCCAGACGTTCTAGGGTTACTTGTTTTATCATTTTCTTTCTGTTTTGAGAACTTCTCTTAGCCATTCTAGTAAACTAAGTCTACTGGTGAGAAATACTCTTATCCACTTTTTACCTGAGTATGTCTTGATTTTTCCCTTCATTTCTGAAGACTATTTTTAGTGGATATACGATACTGAGTTGACTATGCTTTTCTCTCAATACTTGAAAAATATTGTGCAACTTCCTTCTGGCTTCTGTGGTTTCTAATGGGAACTCTGCTGTCATTCTAATTATTTGTTATTCACAAGGTATAGTGTTTTTTTGTCTTTCTCTCACTGCTCTCAAAAATTTTTTTTTGTCTTTGGTTTCCAGAAGATTAAATATTGTATATCATTTCATAGTTTTCCTTGCTTCTTGAATTATGTCTTTTACCAAATTTTGAAAAATTTCAGCCACTATTTTTCCAAGTACTTTTTCAGCTCCACATTTTTTCTCTTCTTCTTTCTTCACTAGAATGCAACAAATGTTAAATGTGTTTTATAGTTATATAGTTTCCTGATGCTCTTTTCATCATTTTATTCCAGTCTGTTTTCTCTTTGCCATCGGACTGGATTTTTTCTATTGTTTTATTTTCAGGTTTACAGATTCTTTCCTTTACATCTAAATTTTGTTTGGGGTTTATCTATATGTTTTTATTTATAATATTTTTCAGTTCTAAACGTTCTGATGGGTTCTTCCTTATAGTTTTTGTTGTTGTTGAGCTTTCTGTCTTAGCTGGTGCTGTTCATTTTTTTCATTTATACAAGCATGTTGGTATTAATTTGTTGAAGCATTTTGTAATGGCTAATATAAAATGTTAGAATTATCTGATATAATTCTAACATCTCTGTCAACTGAGTTGGCATTTATTGATCATCTTTTCATCACTTAACTTTGTATCTTCCTGTTTCTGGGTATGATGAATGATTTTTTCAAATTAAAACCTGGGGATTGGGATATTATGGTGGGATATTCTGGACCTTGTTTAAACCATTGGTTTTAGCTGGCTGCCTCTGATACTACTCCACCAGGAGAATGAGGATTGATATCACTTCAATACTGCCAGAGGTAGTGAGTGCATCACAATGGTTTTCTTTTGGCCTCCGTTGACATCAAAGTGGGTGTATCATTTCTCCTGGGAAGTGGTTAAAATCCGACTATTTACCCTATAGATTCCTCTGACATCATCCCAGGAAAAAAGACCTGTATTACCATGCCCACTTAAGATAGCAAAGGTTTATAGGGGATCCTATAATTCTATCCTTGCTAGATCATAACAATCTGGCAATTACCTATATTTGGACATGTTTATTATTTTCATTATGTTTTTGTTTTCTATCTGACATCCTGCTTTTTTTCTCTCCCTCTGTGCCCTTTCTTTGGTTAATCAAGTATGTTGTGTAATTGAATTCTCTCTCTCTTATGTTGCTAGTTACACATTATTTCATTTTAAGGTATACTTTAGAGATCAGACAATTCACTCTAGACATGTTATAGTCTAATAAAAATATTTTTTCTATGTCACCTAAACAAATATCTTTATTTCACTTTTATTTTTGAAATATTTTTTCTGGGTATAGAGTTATGGGTTGGCAGATAAATTCTTTCAACCCTTTGAACATGCCATTCCATTGTCTTTGGCTTTAGTTTTGTTGTTCTATTTCTTGGTAAGAAATATACCATAGAATTTCCTTCTATTATAGGTGGTGTGCCTTTATTTCTCTGGATGTTTTCATTATTTTCTTTTGGTCTTTTGTTTTTCACCAATATTACTACGATGTGTCCAAGGTAATTTTCTATGTAATTATCCTGTTTGGTGTGAAGAGATTATTTTCCTCATAGTTAACGTCTTCCAAGACTTTTGTAAAATTCTCAATTATTACCATTTTAAGTATTATTCTGCTTCATTTTTTCTCATTTCCATCTGGGTCTCCAATTACGTTAACTTTAGAAACTTATTACAGATTCCACGTAGCTTTAATTGTTTTTCTGGATATTCTATTTTTAGTAATTCACTTGAGTTAGACTATTTTCTATGGACCTTTATACCACTTCACACAAACTACCTTTTAGTGTATTTCACATTCTATCTAAATAATCTAATGATTCTTTAATTTCAAATATGTTATCAGTCTTGGAATTTTCATTTGATCATTTTGATTATATAGATTTCCCAATTATCCATAAAATACTCCATTTAATCTATTTTTCACAGATTTTTACCTGATTTCTTGAATCTATTAATCATAGTTTCTATTAATAATTTTTTCCCAAGAGGGACGTGCCCAAGATGGCTGAATAGGAACAGCTCCAGCCTCCAGCTTCTGGCGTGAGCAACACAGAAGATGGGTGATTTCTGCATTTTCAGCTGAGGCACCTGGTTCATCTCACCAGGGCGTGTCAGACAGTTGGTGCTGGTCTGTGGGTGCAGCCTGACCAGTGAGAGCAGAAGCAGGGGGAGACACCACCTCACCTGGGAAGCACAAGGGGGAAGGGAATTCCTTTTCCTAGACAAAGGAAATTGAGACACACAACACTTGGAAAATCGGGTAACTCCCACCATAATACTGCGCTTTATCAAGGGTCTTAGGAAATGGCACAACAGGAGATTATATCCCACACCTGGCCCAGAGGGTCCCATGCCCACAGAGCCTCCCTCATTGCTAGCACAGCAGCCTGAGATCTAACTGCAAGGTGGCAGAGAGACTGGGGGAGGGGCACCCGCCATTGCGGAGGTTTAAGTAGGTAAACAAAGCTGCCAGGAAGCTAGAATTTGGTGGAACCCACCACAGCACAAGGAGGTTGGCCTGCCTCTGTAGACTCCTCTGGGGACAGGGCATAGCTGAACAAAAAGCAGCAGAAACCTCAGCAGAGGTAAATGCCCCTGTCTGAACAGCTTTGAAGACAGCAGTAGATCTCCCAACATGGTGGTTGAGATCTGAGAACAGACAGACTGCCTGACTGCCTGCTCAAGTGGGTCTCTGACCCCTGAGTGGCCTAACTGGGAGACATCCCTGACTAGGTGCAGACCAACACCTCACACCTCACATGGTAGGGTACAACCCTGAGATGAAGCTTCCAGAGCAAGAATCAGACAGCAACACTTGCTGTTCAGCAATATTCTATCTTCTGCAGCCTCTGCTGCTCATACCCAGGCAAACAGGGTCTGGAGTGGAACTCAAGCAAACTCCAACAGACCTACAGCTGTGGGTCCTGACTGTTGGAAGGAAAACTAACAAACAGAAAGGACACTCACACCAAAGCTCCATCAGTATGTCACCATCATCAAAGACCAAAGTCAGATAAAAGCACAAAAATCGGGAAAAAGCAGTGCAGAAAAGCTGGAAATTCAAAAAATCAGAGTGCATCTCCCCTCCAAAAGAATGCAGTTCATTGCCAGCAACGGAACAAAGCTGGCCAGAGAATGACTTGGACAAGTCAAGAGAAGAAGGCTTCAGTCAATCAAACTTCTCAGAGCTAAAGGAGGAACTATGTAACCAGAGCAAAGAAACTAAAAACCTTGAAAAAAGATTTGATGAATGGCTAATTAGAATAACCAATGTAGAAAAGTCCTTAAAAGAACTGATAGAGATGAAAACCCTAACATGAGAATTACGTGACAAATGCACAAGCTGCAGTAACCGAATAGATCAGCTGGAAGAAAGAGCATCAGCAATTGAAGATCAAATAAATGAAATAAACTGAGAAGAGATGTGTAGAGAAAAAAGAGTAAAAAGAAATGAACAAAGCCTGCAAGAAATATGGGATTATGTGAAAAGACCAAATCTAGGTCTGATTGGTGTACCTGAAAGTGACAGGGAAAATGGAACCAAGGTGGAAAACACTCTGCAGTATATCATCCAGGAGAACTTCCCCAATCTAGTAAGGCAGGCCAACATACAAATTCAGGAAATACAAAGAATGCCACAAAGATACTCCTCGAGAAGAGCAACTCCAAGACACATAATTGTCAGATTCACCAAAGTTGAAATGAAGGAAAAGTGTTAAGGGCAGCCAGAGAGAAAGGTCGGGTTACCCACAAAGGGAAGCCCATCGGACTAACAGCAGATGTCTTGGCAGAAACTCTCCAAACCAGAAGAGAATTGGGGCCAATATTCAACATTCTTAAAGAAAAGATTTTCAACCCAGAATTTCATATCCAGCCAAACTAAGTTTCATCAGTGAAGGAGAAATAAAATCCTTTACAGATAAGCAAATTCTTAGAGATTTTGTCACCACCAGGCCTGCCCTACAAGAGATCCTGAAAGAAGCATTAAACATGGAAAGGAAAAACCGGTACCAGCCATCGCAAAACCATGCCAAAATGTAAAGACCATTGATGCTAGGAAGAAACTGCATCAACTAATGAGCAAAATAATCAACTAATATCACAATGACGGGATCAAGTTCACACATAACAATATTAATTTTAAATGTAAATGGACTAAATGGTCCAGTTAAAAGGTACAGAGTGGCAAATTGGAAAAAGAGTCAAGACCCATCAGTCTGCTGTACCCAGGAAGCCCATCTCACATGCAGAGACACACATAGGGTCAAAATAAAGGGATGGAGGAAGATCTACCAAGCAAATGGAAAACAAAAAAAGCAGGGGTTGCAATCCTAATCTCTGATAAAACAGATTTTAAACCATCAAAGATCAAAAGAGACAAAGAAGGACATTACATAATAGTAAAGGAATCAATTCAACAAGAAAAGCTAACTATCCTAAATATATAGGCACCCAATACAGGAGCACCCAGATTCATAAAGCAAGTCCTTAGAGACTTACAAAGAGACTTAGACTCTCAAACAATAATAATGGGAGACTTCAACACCCCACTGTCAACATTAGACAGATCAATGACACAGAAAGTTAACAAGGATATCCAGGAATTGAACTCATCTCTGCACCAAGCAGACCTAATAGACATCTACAGAACTCTCCACCCAAAATCAACAGAATATACATTCTTCTCAGCACCACATCACACTTATTCCAAAACTGACCACATAATTGGAAGTAAAGCACTCCTCAGCAAATATACAAGAACAGAAATTATAACAAACTGTCTCTCAGACCACAGTGCAATCAAACTAGAACTCAGGACTAAGAAACTCAATCAAAACCACTTAACTACATGGAAACTGAACAACCTGCTCCTGAATGACTACTGGGTACATAACGTAATGAAGGCAGAAATAAAGATATTCGTTGAAACCAATGAGAACAAAGATACAACATATCAGAATCTCTGGGACACATTTAAAGCAGTGTGTAGAGGGAAATTTATAGCACTAAATGCCCACAAGAGAAAGCAAGAAAGATCAAAAATTGACACCCTAACATCCAATTAAAAGAACAAGAGAAGCAAGAGCAACCACATTCAAAAGCTAGCAGAAGGCAAGAAATAACTAAGATCAGAGCAGAACTGAAGGAGATAAAGACACAAAAAAACCTTCCAAAACATCAATGAATCCAAGAGCTGGTTTTTTGAAAAGATCAACAAAATTGATAGACCACTAGCAAGACTAATAAAGAAGAAAAGAGAGAGGAATCAAATAGATGCAATGAAAAATGATAAAGGAGATATCACCACTGACCCCACAGAAATACAAACTACCATCAGAGAATACTACAAACACCTCTTTGCAAATACACTAGAAAACCTGGAAGAAATGGATAATTTCCTGGACACTTACACTCTCCCAAGACTAGACCAGGAAGAAGTTGAATCCCTGCATAGACCAATACCAGGCTCTGAAATTGAGGCAATAATTAATAGCCTACCAACCAGAAAAAGTCCAGGACCAGAGGGATTCACAGCCAAACTCTAACAGAGGTACAAGGAGGAGTGGGTACCATTCCTTCTGAAACTATTCCAATCAATAGAAAAAGACGGAATCCACAACTCATTTTACGAGGCCAACATCATCCTGATACCAAAGCCTGACAGAGATACAACAAAAAAAGAGAATTTTAGACCAATATCTCTGATGAACATCAATGCAAATATCCTCAATAAAATACTGGCAAACCAAATCCAGCAGCACATCAAAAAGCTTGTCCAACATGATCAAGTGGGCTTCATCCCTGGGATGCAAGGCTGGTTCAACATACGCAAATCAATAAACGTAATCCAGCATATAAACAGAACCAAAGACAAGAACCACATGATTATCTCAATAGATGCAGAAAAGGCCTTTCACAAAATTCAACAGCTCTTCATGCTAAAAACTCTCAATAAATTCGGTATTGATGGAACGTATCTCAAAATAATAAGAGGTATTTATGACAAACCCACAGCCAATATCATACTGAATGGGGAAAAACTGGAATCATTCCCTTTGAAAACTGGCACAAAACAGGATGCCCTCTCTCACCACTCCTATTCAATATAGTGTTGGAAGTTCTAGCTAGGGCAATCAGGCAAGAGAAAGAAATCAAGCGTATTCAGTTAGGAAAAGAAGTCAAACTGTCCCTGTTTGCAGATGACATGATTGTATATTTGGAAAACCCCATCATCTCAGCCCAAAATCTCCTTAAGCTGATAAGCAACTTCAGCAAAGTCTCAGGATACAAAATCAATGTACAAAAATCACAAGCATTCTTACACACCAGTAACAGAGAAACTGAGAGCCAAATCATGAATGAACTCCCATTCACAATTGCTTCAAAGAGAATAAAATACCTAAGAATCCAACTTAAAAGGGATGTAAAGGATCTCTTCAAGGAGAACTACAAACCACTGCTCAATGAAATAAAAGAGCACACAAACAAATGGAAGAACATTCCATGCTCATGGATAGGAAGAATCAATATTGTGAAAATGGTCATAAGCCCAAGGTAATTTATAGATTCAATGCCATCCCCATTAAGCTACCAAGGACTTTCTTCACAGAATTGGAAAAAACTACTTTCAAGTTCATATGGAACCAAAAAAGACCCCACATTGCCAAGACAATCCTAAGCCAAAAGAACAATGCTGGAGGCATCATGCTATCTGACTTCAAACTATACTACAAGGCTACAGTAACCAAAAGAGCATGGTACTGGTACCAAAACAGAGATATAGACCAATGGAACAGAACAGAGCCCTCAGAAATAACACTACACATCTACAGTCATCTGATCTTTGACAAACCTGACAAAAAGAAGCAATGGGTAAAGGGTTCCCTATTTAATAAATGGTGCTGGGAAAATTGGCTAGCCATAAGGAGAAAGCTGAAACTGGATCCTTTCATTACTCCTTATGTGAAAATTAATTCAAGATGGATTAGAGACTTAAATGTTAGACCTAAAACCATAAAAACCCTAGAAGAAAACCTAGGTAATACCATTCAGGACATAGGCATGGGCAAGGACTTCATATCTAAAACACCAAATGCCATGGCAACAAAAGCCAATATTGACAAATCTAATTAAATTAAATCTAATTAAACTAAGAATCTAATTAAACTAAAGAGCTTCTGCACAGCAAAAGAAACTACCATCAGAGTGAACAGGCAGCCTACAGAATGGGAGAACATTTTTGCAATCTACTCATCTGACAAAGGACTAATATCCAGAACCTATAAAGAACTCAATCAAATTTACACGAAAAAAACAAACAACCCCATCAAAAAGTGGGCAAAGGATATGAACAGATATTTCTCAAAAGAAGACATTCATACAGCCAACAGACACATGAAATAATGCTCATCATCACTCACCGTCAGAGAAATGCAAATCAAAACCACAATGAGATGCCATCTCACACCAGTTAGAATGGCAATCATTAAAAAATCAGGAAACAACAGGTGTTGGAGAGGATGTGGAGAAATAGGAACACTTTTACACTGTTGGTGGGACTGTAAACTAGTTCAAGCATTGTGGAAAACAGTGTGGCGATTCCTCAAGGATCTAGAACTAGAAGTACCATATGACCCAGCCATCCCATTACTGGGTATATACCTAAAGGAGTATAAGTCATGCTGCTCTAAAGACACATGCACAGGTATGTTTTTTTGCAGCACTATTCACAATAGCAAAGACTTGGAATCAACCCAAATGTCCATCAGTGATAGCCTGGATTAAGAAAATGTGGCACATATACACCATGGAATACTATGCAGCCATAAAAAATGATGAGTTCGTGTCCTTTGTAGGGACATGGATGCAGCTGGAAACCATCATTCTCAGCAAACTATCGCCAGAACAGAAAACCAAATACCGCATGTTCTCACTTATAGGTGGGAATTGAACAATGGGATCACCTGGACACAGGAAGGGGAACATCACACACCGGGTCCTATTGTGGGGAGAGGGGAGAAGGGAGGGATAGCATTAGGAGATATACCTAATGTAAACGACAAGTTAATGGGTGCAGCACACCAACATGGCATATGTATACATAGGTGACAAACCTGCACGTTGTGCACATGTACCCTAGAACTTAAAATATAATAATAAAAAAAAAATTTCCCAGTTAACGCCAATTTCTGGAACACTTGCGAAAGTGTTGCTATGGGTTTTCTTTTTCCTTTGCTCTTGCAAATAAAGTTTTATCGTTGGTTTATGGTATTTTTTCATTAAATGCCAGATAAAGCACGTAAAAAATAGAGACTGCCCTGATGAAATTATTTTTCTCTAGCAAGGGTTCTTTCACTCTTCCCTTCCTGGTGAGAAATAATCATATCTGTTTATCTTGATATAATGAGACTGGGCTAAATCAAGGCAAGATTGCCATCCTAATGTGTCTACTCTCGCCCTGTGGAGTTTTTAGCCAACAGCCTTTCATAGTCTGTATCCTCCTGTCCTTCACTGTCATGACTTAATCACTATTTTCAGTCTCACCCTCAAAGATCTCTGATCTTCTTTCCAGTAGCTTTCTGTTTAGGTTATTAATCTCAAACTCCCTGCAGTTTTGGTACTCAGCAAATGTCCTGGAGATGAAATGAATTGGCCAAATGTTTCAAGCCTCCCCTCCCCATTGGTGGTCTCAACTTATGCAGTTTTATTCTTGCCAAACATTAACAAATGCCCACATGCAAAATGAGCTGTCAAAGACCCACTCACATTCAGAGGTGCTTGAGTCTAGATTCTAAGGCCCTGGAGCTCTCATTGCTTTAGTAATTCTTCAGTGACTTCATACACATCATTTCTCTATTTAACTTGCTCTACTAATTTTGGTAAGCATGAATATTTGCCTGCTAATAGATAGTCCAACCAATTTGAAGGTCAAGTTAATGGTTTAAATGTAAACCTAGTAGTTGGGTCAAATGTATTTGGGTATACGGTAAGCATTTTTTTCTTTTCCAAAGAGTTAACTAATTAATCTCTACAGTATCATTTACTAAATAATGATTTTCCTACTGCTGTGAAGTATATTCATTTTCACATTAAAATTAAACATAAAGTTGCAATGGTTTCTATCAATATATACCTTCTTCAGAGCCATACTTAAAATAAAACTGTGACACATTAAAATATGTATACATATTTGACTGGCAAATCTCCATTATTACTTTCAATTTTCATCATTTTTGTGGGTAGTCCCATGTAGTTATTATTTTAGGTAAATAAATATTGAACCTAGTGATTTTTTTTTTTAAATCAAAGAAGAAACAAATACTGAAGTTTTGAATAAAACAATAAAATTAAAACTCCTTTGTAGTGAATCAATATTTTTTACTACCTTAAAACTTCTTATTCAAGGACTGGTACATATCTCTCTATAAATTTTTATAATTTTTACAATGTAGTTTTACTTATTTCTTATATGTTTATGAACTGATACTTTATAATGAATGCTGTGAGTGAGATGATTCTTTAAGAATAATTTACAATAACATCTGAAGTAACTGTTTTATTGGTTTTGTCATGGGGTATGTCATGAAACTCTTACATTCGAAATAATGCATTTTTTTATTTTAAGTGTAAAAACCATCATGTACAACTCAACAATTTACTGAAACATAAACTCTGTCAAATTAAAGAAATAGGATATTACCAGCACTCCCAATACTATCCTCTCTGTCACCTAAAGGTAATCACCATTCTAATATTTGCGGTGAGTATTCTCTTGCATTTTTATTGTATTATCACCTAACCGTACATATAAAAAGCATTCTAGTTTTTGTGAATTTTGCATACTCATAATGTTATTTTTTGACACTCTTCTTTGGTCAAAATTCCATTTGAGATCCATTTATGCTGTTTTTGACAGCTATAGCTTGTGAATATTTTCTGTTCTCTAGAATATCATTGTATTTGTAATTTATTTATTCACTAGCTAATGGATATTTTTATTATTTCCATTTTTGGTGGTTATATGAATAATGCTGCATTGAATGTTTCTGTATATATTCTTTAGTAGTGTGCCTTGCCCTTGAGTGCCTTACCCAGATGGGAAAATTTGGGGAGATTATTTTAGTATTTAATACATAATATGAAACTTTTTCCAAAGTGACATTATTGATTTATACGCACACCAGTATAGGAGATGTCCTGTTGATCCACATTTTGACAAATATTTTCAAAATTATATTTTATGGGTGAGTGCAGTGATATCACATTGCTATTTTTATAGAAATTTCCCTCATTGGAAAGATGCTTGAGCATATTTTCTCATGATTGTCACCATTTAAATGCTCCAATTTGGAAATTTTGGTCCAGGCGTGTTCCTGACTATTCTGTCTGACCTGTGACTTTTCTTCTTAATTTATAGAAGTTTTCTCTATATATTATTAGGATGACCCTTTTTTAGATTATGTGTTGCCACTATTTTATAACATCTTGCAGTTTCCTTTTTCATAATCTGTATGGTGTCCCTAAGATCTGAAGTGATATCTTCTCTTTCATTCCTTGTTTATTTGCCTCCATCTCTTTTTGTCTCCTGGTTAGTTTATTTTTATATCAATTTTATTGATCTTTCCAAGAAACTAGTTTTGGTTTCAATGTTTTTTCCATTTTTGGCTTTCTATATTATTAACTTTTGTGCTTCTTTCTTTTTTGTTTATTTATATTTTCTACTTTTCTTATGTATAAACTTAAGTAATTGATTGGAGATTTTTCATATTCCTAATACAAAAATTCAGCACTTTGGGAGGCCAATGCAGGTGGCTCACCTGAGGCCAGGAGTTCGAATCCAGCCTGACCAACATGGTGAAACCCTGCTTCTACTAAAAATACAAAAATTAGCCCAGCATGGTAGCATATGCCTGTAATCCCAGCTACTTGGAAGGTTGAGGCAGGAGAATTGTTTGAACCTGGGAAGCAGAGGTTGCAGTGAGACGAGATTGTGCCATTGCACTCCAGCCTGGGTGACAGAGTGAGACTTCATCTAAAAAAAAAAGATAAAAATTTAATGCAATCATTTTTGCTCTAAGCAGTACTTTAAGTGCAGTTACAAATTTTAACATTTTATTTTACTTATTTAAAATATTAAAATATCTTTTATAATTTTTGACTCATAGGTTATTTTAAAGGGGATTTATAAATATCCTAATATTTAGAGGGTTTCACAAATATCTTTCTTTATTGATTCTTTATGTATTTTCCCTGCAGTTTAAAAACATACTTCATATTATTTTAATTCTCACATATTTATTGAGAATTATTTCATGGGGAGAATATGGTCTATGTATTAGTAAGTGTTCTCCAGAGAAACAGAACCAACAGGATATCTAATGATGTCGATGAAAAGATCTACTATGGTTATTGGCTCACATTATTGTGGAGGCTGACAGTCCCATAATCTGCCATCTGCAGACGGGATGGCCAGGAAAGCTATTGGTACAATGCAGCCTGTGTGAAAAGGCCAAAGGCCTGAGACCCTTAGAATGGAGGTGGAGGTGGAATAGGGGCACATGTGAGGGTATGACAGGCACTGGTATACGTCCCAGAGCCCAAAGGTAGGAAAACCAGGAGCTCTGATGTCTGAGGGCAGGAGAATATGGATTCCCCAGGTCAAGAAGAAGAAGTAATCCAGTTGTCCTCTGCCTTTTTGTTCTGTTCTGGCCCATAATGGACTGGATCATGCCAGTCCATGTTAGTGAGAGCCAACTTCTTTACTCAGTCTACTGATTCAAATGCTGATCTCTTCCAAAAATATCCTCACAGACAGAGCAAGAAATATTATTTTATCAGCTGTTGGGGCATCCCTAATCCCAATCAAATCAACACATAAAATTAATCATCACAGTCTACCCTTATGAACATTCCAGCTGCACATTCCATGAATGCTTTATGTTCACTTAAAAAGTGCACTTGTATTCCAATATTGTTGGGCAGATTATTATATAAAAGTCAATTAGGATAGGGTTGTTAAATTTTTGGTACCCTAAAGCTTTTTCTCTTAGTTCCATCAATTAATATGAGAGGAATGCCGACATTCCCAGCTATAATTATAAATTAATCTACATCTTTCTGTTTTCTTGGTTTTGATTCATGCATTTTAGAGTTTTGTTTTTAGGCATATACACATTTATGATCTTTAGACTCCTGTTATCATTACGGGATGTCATTCTTTGTCTTTGTAACTATCCCTTGCCTTGAAGTCTACATTGTCTTATGGAGCACGGCTGTTCCTGTTTTCTTAAGATCGGTTTTTGTAGAAGACATCTCTTTTTCATCCTTTTCAGTTTAACCCATTTGTATCTGTATATGTAGAAAGTGACTCTTGTAGATGGAATAAATATAATTCAATCTTAATTGTTTGAGCCAATCTGATGATCTGAAATTTAATTTGAGTGGTTAGAAAATTCTAGCCATATTTAACATATCCATCAATGTGACTGAGTTTAAAATTTATCATCATGTTACTTATTCCTTATTTTCTCTTCACCTATCTTCCTTTAAACTAACATGTATTAAAATGATTCAATTTTAACTCATCTTTGACTTGTCAAACTTGTACCTGTTTATCTCATTTGTGTGTGTATGTACATGTGTGTGTATGTGTGTGAGAAAAGAGAGAGAAAGAAAGAAAGAGAGGGAGAGAGAGAGACCACTCTAGGATTCTCATCCATCTTTAATGTATCATAATCAAAGATCAAATATTATACCACCTCAGAACAGTATGTGAGCCACAGAGTACTTTCACCTCCCTCCCTTCATCCCTTGAACTACTGTTATCACATAAGAATGTCTACACATGTTGGGAATAGACCCCCAAATCTGGCCATAAACTTGCCCCAAAACTGGCCATAAACAAAATCTCTGCAGCACTGTGACATGTTTATGATGGCCATGATGCCCACACTGGAAGGTTGTGGGTTTACTGGAATGAGAGCAAGGAACACCTGGCCCATCCAGGGTGGAAAACCACTTAAAGGTGTTCTTAAACCACAAACAACAGCATGAGCAATCTGTGCCTTAAGGACATGCTCCTGCTGCAGATAACTAGCCAGAGCCCATCCCTTCGTTTCCCATAAGGAATACTTTTAGTTAATCTAGAATCTATAGAAACAATGCTTATCACTGGCTTGCTGTCAATAAATAGGTGGGTAAATCTCTGTTCGAGCCTCTCAGTTCTGAAGGGTTTGAGACCCCTGATTTCCCACTTCACATCTCTATATTTCTGTGTGTGTGTCGTCAATTCCTCTATCGCTGCTAGGTTAGGGTCTCCCAGATCGAGCCAGTCTCAGCAATACACCTCTACGTGTATTTATTATGTATGTACATGTAATAAACAAGTCAAAACATTGTGGTAATTTTTTGCATCAAATAGCTATCTTTAAAAGAGTTTTAAACACGTGAAAATATTTTATATTTATCAATACATTCACCATTTCAAGTACTCTTCATTTATTTTTGTAGATTCAAGTTCCCATCCAGTGCTACTCTTTTCCTTCCCGAAAGGGTTGATATGATGTGTTGTATAGTGCTTAATGCTAGTTTCCTGACAATTAGTTTTATTTAATTTTGTTCATCAGAAGTCTTTATTTTGCCTTTGCTTTTATAGACAATTTTTTTCTGGGTATATAAATCTACGGCTTTTTTTTCAGAATTTTAAAGATATTTCTCTATTACCTTATTATTTTGTAGTTTTTGATGAGAAATCTATTGCCACTCCTAGTTTTGCTTATGTGTATGTGATAGGATTTTTTCTCTTTGGATGATAAGATTTTTCTCTTTATCTCTGATTTTCAGTGATGTGATTATTAATATATGCTTTCATGTGGTCCTGTTTATGTTTATTCTGTTTGGGGTGTTTTGAAATTTGGGGGATCTGTGAGGTCATCATTTGTATTAGTTTGGAAAATTATACCCATTATTGTATCAAATATTTGTTATACATCCCTTTTGTTTTCTTCTTGGACTTAGATTTCACATGTTTTAGAGCTTGATATTTTCCACAGGCAATTCACACTCTAGTCATTTTTCTTAATATTATTACTCCCTATGCCTCATTTTATTATAGTTTCTTTTGTGATATCTGTTATTTTCAGAACCTTCTCTGGCAATCTCTACTAGACTACTGTTAATCTTATCCAGTAAATATTTTTCAGATTATTTTCTCTAAAGGTAATATAAGATTTGTTTTTTTTTTTGGCCGGGCGCGGTGGCTCAAGCCTGTAATCCCAGCACTTTGGGAGGCCGAGACGGGCGGATCACGAGGTCAGGAGATGGAGACCATCCTGGCTAACACGGTGAAACCCCGTCTCTACTAAAAATACAAAAAACTAGCTGGGCGAGGTGGCGGGCGCCTGTAGTCCCAGCTGCTCGGGAGGCTGAGGCAGGAGAATGGCGTGAACCCGGGAGGCGGAGCTTGCAGTGAGCTGAGATCCGGCCACTGCACTCCAGCCCGGGCGACAGAGCGAGACTCCGTCTCAAAAAAAAAAAAAAAAAAAAAAAAAAAAAAAAAAAAAAAAAAAAAAAAGATTTGTTTTTTCTTGAAACAAGTTCTCTCTCTGTCACCTAGGCTGGAGTGCAGTGGTGCAGTCACAGCTCCCTGCAGCTTCAACCTCCTGGGATCAAGTGATCCTCTCACCTCTAATAATTTTTGGTACTTGTGTATTATCATAATTTTTCATAAATTAGTTTTAAATACTTCACAAATAATGCAAGACCCTTACAGCAATACCTGCTCATTTACCACCACTAGGTCTTTGTGCTCTGGGATCAGACATACTGCTTCTACATGTTATAAACTCCATAGTGTGTGGTCCTTAAATTGTCTTAAAGTGGTTAGTTTTCTTGCAGTGTATTTAAGAAGTATGAAAATAAGACTGGCCTCATGTTTACAATATTCACTTTGTCTCATATTTACAATATTTACCACTCTTCCTTCACTTATGTAGATCCAAATTTTCCTCTGTTATTTTTCTTCAATCTGAAGAAAGTTTAAAATTTTTCTGTAATGAAAATCTGCTGGATAAACACATGCATTTTTGTGTATCTAAAACTTCTCTATTTAATTTTCATTTTTGAAGGATATGTTCTCTGTATATGGAGAAATACTGCTTGTATAGTGTTTTGTTTTCTTACTTCATTTTAAAGATGTTCCTCCACTGTTTTCTGACTTTCATTGTTTTCAATGTGAAATTAATGAATTTTTTTTAACTTGTTGCCTCTCTGTGTGTAATTGTTCTGTGTTTTACCATAGTAAAGTCCAAGCATGGTTTTGGTTGCTTTTATTCTGATTGGGATTTAATGTTTTAGTTCTGTGCAATATTTTTCTCAAGTGAGGAAACAAAATTCAACTTTTTTATTTTAATATTTTTCCCTCTAGTGTTTCTTTCTTCTCTCCTCTCCTTCTGGGTCTCAAATTGTACATATCTTTGATACTAATATTGCCATAAGATCACCACTAGCTTGTTCATTGTTTCACTGTTTTTTCCTCATGGTCATGTTTACTAATCTTCTTATCTATACTTTCCAATATATTGTTAATCCCACTGGACGAATTTTTCACATATTCTATTTTTCAGTTCTGCAGTTTCAATGTTGTTTTTTGTAGTTTTAATTTCTCTATTGACATCCTACTCTCTTTACTCATTATGCCCATCTAATGCTTTATTTCCTTAGGTATAAATGTAGTATCTACTTAAAAATAATTCTGTACTAATTTCAATAGCTCTGCCATTTCTCCGTCTCTTTCTATTGCTGTTTTCCTGGCTGTGTAATGTATTGGCCTCATATTTTTGGTACAATGTTTTAAAGAATTGAGTTTTTTGTTATGTACCTTTAAAAGCTATTGGTTGTTTTGTTTTTCTTTTTTTCCTTAGACGGTAGTTAAATTCTGCTAGCCTTTTTGAGACTGTTTTTAGGCTTTGGCAGCAGAGGTTTAAAGAAGTAATTACTCAATTTAATACCCAGACACCTTGACTGTGTCCAGTTTCTGCTCTGGGTATTAGAAGCTTCTCTCTTGCTCTACAGTTTCCTCTCTTCAATATTTTCATCCATCTCATGGATCCCCAGTGGCTGTACTCTTCCAAATTAAAACACATTCTTTTTCCTGTGCAACCAAATACACAGCCAGAAACTTTAGGGTGATGGCAAAAGCCTGGAACTCTCTTGCTGGGCAACTCTTTCTTCATGGCTCATCTGCACAAATACCAGCTGCCCCAGTCTCGCAGGTCTCTCAGCTCCACCCCCTCATCCTCATGGCATTGTTTCACTTTGCTTAGCACTGCCTCTCTTCCTGCACTCGGCCTGCAGGCTAAAGACACATGCACACGTATGTTTATTGCGGCACTATTCACAATAGCAAAGACTTGGAATCAACCCAAATGTCCATCAGTGACAGACTGGATTAAGAAAATGTGGCACATATACACCATGGAATGCTATGCAGCCATAAAAAAGGATGAGTTTGCGTCCTTTGTAGGGACATGGATGCAGCTGGAAACCATCATTCTTAGCAAACTATCACAAGAACAGAAAACCAAACACCGCATGTTCTCACTCATAGGTGGGAACTGAACAATGAGATCACTTGGACTCGAGAAGGGGAACATCACACACCGGGGCCTATCATGGGGAGGGGGGAGGAGGGAGGGATTGCATTGGGAGTTATACCTGATGTAAATGACGAGTTGATGGGTGCTGACGAGTTGATGGGTGCAGCACACCAACATGGCACAAGTATACATATGTAACAAACCTGCACGTTATGCACATGTACCCTAGAACTTAAAGTATAATAATAATAATAAATAAAAAATAAATTTAAAAAAAGCCACCTAGATATCTTGCTTGTTTCCCATTTGTCAGGGATCACACTATCCAATATCTGAAAAGAATTGCAGTGCATAATCTTTCCAGGTGTATAGGTGTTGAAACAGATGGATGGTTAGTCTGGTGACAGATACTCCATTATGGCCAGAATCAGATATATTACTCATTAGTTTTTAATAGCAACCTTATTTATGTTGAGCTCTGAAAACAAAGCATGAAGGAATGATCCCTTTTCTTCTATTCTCTGGAAGAACCAAGGTAATAATACTATTATTTCATGAAAAGATTTAATAGGATTCATTGTTGAAACAAGTTTGAAACTTTCTCTTAGGTACTTTTATAATACAAAATCCAATTTCTTTAATAGCTGAAAGACTTGTTAAGTCTTTTTTTAGTAAAAAAAAATTATGGGAGCTCTAAAAAAATGGTTTCTATGAAAGAAAAAATGTTTAACTTTGAACTTCCACAAATCCTAATAGTCACTGCTTCAAAGTATATTATATTGTAAGGTAAATATTCTGCTTTCAGACAACTTATCATTTATCTGTGGAAGGAAGGAGACTCAGACAAGCAAGGACTAAATAAGTATAACACCCACGTATTCTTTCTAAAAAAGCACTTGAAATATTTCAGCAGCTTGAGAGATGAATGAACCTTCCAAGTGAGTATTTTTATAAAAAGGAGATAAAGAATGAATACAGGCAAAGCTTTAACAAAATTGGACATTAACAAACAAGCTACATGCAAGGTTAAAAAAATAATTATAAAATGACATGATAGGACATATTTATCCTCATTTATTATTTTATAATTATTGCATATAGATCAAAGATTTAATCTTACATTAAATATAAATGTTGATGGGGCATATTTAAAACAATGTGGTATTAAAGTTAAACCACAAACATAGGCAACAACTCTTCCAGCTGCAAACGACATAAATTCAACTCAAACCAACTGAAGTGAAAAGGCACTACATGTTAAACACAGTTGATAGAAGGTTATTGGCTTGGACCAACCACCTGCATTAGGCCCCAGCAGACCAGACCAAACCAGAATGGAGGGACTTGTGCTGTGCACCACATAATCAAACTAAACTTTGAAACAGGCCAGTTTTCTCAAAAACAAAATTCCAGTCAACCTGAGCCAGCACAATAAGGAAGTCACTTCCATTTAACCCTATAAGAAAATAACTTTGAAATGACCAGTCCGCCTCTTGTTCTCTGTGTCTGCTTTCCTTGAGCCCTTTACTGTCCATAAAGCCAGACTCCCTGCCTCAGCTCATTGGAACACTCATGCCATTTAATAGAATATATAAAATGTACATAGCTAACTGCCTAATGATAGACATTTGGATATTTCTGTTTGTGTGTGGGTGGGTGCGAGGAGGGATGTGTGGGTGTTGAGGAGCATAAGAATGATGAAGAGAGAGTTCCCCGTGTGTTTAAGTTTAGGTCTAAAACTATGTCAAAAGCAGAATAGATCAAAGCACATCCTAAACCTTCTGAAATGTTTAACTCTTTGGCCTTTTTGTTAGGCCCAAATATCTTCTATAATAATGAAAAAGTTGAAAAATCTGGACCATTTGAATTTAGAAAGAAAATGTGAGGCTTTGTAAATATTGTCATTTTGAAAAGATGAGGCCTTTTTTCTCCCTCATGTTGGATGTCATAGTTTTTAGGAGTTTTACCCACTGGGATGAACCTAGACAAAGAAGGAGACACAGGATATTAAGCAGTAAAGTTGGATTACGCTAAAGAGTGAGTTATGAAGGTAAATCGCAACAAAGGTTGAAATGATGGGTTGTCAGCCTAGGTTAGGAGTACTTCATGATAGACTTGGAATGCTTGATTAAAGAAATTAAACTTCTATTTTAGTTAGTGAAGAACAAAGAGGACTATAGCATTTCCAAATCTCTTCTTTAGGCAGCGAATGGTTGAAATAAGTCAAGTCTGCTTTAAAATATTACATGCAGACATAAGGGTAGAAGCTTTTATTATTTAGGTTTAATGCACACTGCTCTCCAGTTTTTCTTTGCAGGGAAATACTTCAATGTCTTGTTTCCTTCAGTTCTGTACAATTAATTCTGGAATGTTCAGCCAAATTCTAAAAGTAAAAATGTCTGTAAATGTAGCCTATGTTCTAAATCTCAACTTCAGGTAGAAAATAACATTCTTTTAAAACTTTCAGGACATGTATCTCATAGTGTGATATATCCTCTTGATCCTGCAGATACAGTGGACATTTTATATTTCTTGCAAGTAAATTGTAAATAGATAGTACAGACTAACAGTATACCTTGAAGCTGTGACTCGGTTAAATGACCCTGTATAACAACATTAACTTAAATGTCTTATAAATTTAAACTGTTTCTTTTTTGTTGGCTTTATAGCAGGATTACTGTAAACAATTTCTATACAGACCTTGAGCATTGTGGCTGATTTATTCTTACTGTGTTTTATGCAGTGTGACTCCTCCATAGGTTACATTCTCACTTCTTAGGAAACTCACTTTACTGCAAGGCTTCTGTTCGCTATTGCACCATATGTACTACAAAATAGAAAAAAAGCTCTTTTAGATGTTGGCCAGTGATTTTTTTTTCACTTGACTTCTAAGACATAAAATCACCTTATGATTGAGCTGGTGCTGTAATTTACATGTTTGGCTTAAAGCTGTGAGAACTGGAGAAAAGTTGCAGGCACTAATTATGCCTAGTGCAATCATTCCTCCTCCTTTTTGTCTATTTGTAAAATCTATTACAAAATCACCTTTTCCTATTTATATGTTAAAATTATCTTGAGTATGTCTTAGTATGAACATCTTGTATCAAATAAGAATATTCTATACATTAAACAAATTGAACAGATTGAGAAACTGAATAATAAACATGTTTGAATACTTAGGGCAATAAATTCTGAGTTTAGATACTTTTCAGAAGAGAAAGAGCCACTGCACGGACAAAATATATTTGTTCCTCCAAGGACAAAGCATATATCTGAACTTTAGCTGGCTCTACCCACCCCACGGAGGTGATGAGACAGGTTCATGAGTCAAGAGGATCTGTTTATTGAAAAAGGCTGATAGAAAAATCTTCCATGATAAAGTTCAAGGGAACAGACTTAGAAGAAACAGACAGAAATAACAAAACAAGTATTTTGCCTCAATGTATGGATTTTTAAAATAAGAACTACTTAACCATATTTTTTTACATAATGAAGTAAATTTTCTGTCACTTTTTAGTCTTCAAGACAATTTGTCAAATATTGTAGAATGAATTTCTGATATAGAAGAAAAGCAAAGACTATCTTTTGTATGAAGAGTACAGAATCAAATCAACCTGAAAGATACAGTTTGCATCACTATATACTCTTAATGGAATGCTAACTGAATGTTGAATGTGTTCTTAATTGAATGTTGTGACCTCATTGTTATGCTGCAGTTCATTTACCAATTCCTGCTACAATTTATTTGGTTTTTACAGCCATTTCAAAACTTCATTACTCTCCTTGTACCCACCCTTGGCTTTCATTCATCAGCAGATGACCTTGTCTACCAATTCATTAAGAATACTGAAATTCATAAGTGAGAACCACATAAATTTATCTCTTATGCGATGTGATGATGACTCAATCTTTATTATTAGCATTATTTAATGTAAGTGGCACCTTCTGCTGGCGTTATTAATTATATTATTATTTCCAAATAGTCTCTGTTTTTGTAGAAAGCCAGGAGTGAATAACTCTGCCCTGTGAACAAGAAACTATTTACCTGCAGACTAATGCGCATTCCCCAGACCTTAACTTGCCTATTCCTCTTTCAACATATTATGACTATGAGGCAGAGATGTTATATTAATATACCAGAATTCTCTTTTGGGCTAGCTCGTTTTTAAAAATTTGTGAGTCTTCTTCAGGAAATTGCTGGGAAGTATAGAGAATGAGGTACTGAACAAAGAATTTACCAGCATGACTCAAAATCCCATCGCACTAACCTAGTGATTGGGTGAAAAGCAGACTAGGAGCCAGGCATACCTCAGACTAACAACATATAATCTGCCTTGAACAAACTCTAGCTAGGCTACTCAGAATCTGCTCCCCAAGTAGGCCTTGACCTTGGCTTAAAAAGACTTGAACTAGGGCCGGGTGCAGTGGCTCGCGCCTGTAATTCCAACACTTTGGGAGGCCGAGGCGGGCAGATCAACTGAGGTCAGGAATTGGAGACTAGCCTGACCAACATGGCAAACTCTGTCTCTACTAAAAATAGAAAAAATTAGCCGGGCGTGGTAGCGGGTACCTGTAATCCCAGCTACTTGAGAGCTGATATAGGAGAATCACTTGAACCTGGGAGGCAGAGGTTGCAGTGAGCGGAGATCGTGCCACTGTACTCCAGCCTGGGCCACAGACCGAGATTCCACCTCAAACAAAAAAAAAAAAAAAAAAGAAAGAAAAAGAAAAAGAAAAAGAAAAAGACTTGAACTAACATTGATATAGTTTTTGTGAACTCAAGGTTGCATCCCTAGAATGACCCTGGTACCCCTAAGGTGCCTGCCTGAGAAAACTCCAGGTTGCCCGAAGCAGTTACTGTTTGCTTCAGTCAATAGCTAAAGATGGGGCCCTTGTTCACTAGTGTGTATGGAAGGGCAGGAGTCTAACTTTGACAAGGACTATTTAGCAAGCCCAGAAGGCTTTTATGTTGACAACCTACCCTTCCTGCCTTTTGTAATTTTCACTTTCCTGACTCCACTGGCCCCCCTTGCCTCCCTCCCTATTCCCTCCTTGTCTCTTTAAGCATTCAGTCACCTCTGAATAAATTAAAGTTGAGTTCAGTTCATGCTAGACTTTTTCCTATTCTAATAGTTATTATAGATTAAAATATGTCCTTCCCACTTTAAATTGTGTCAGTCTTTGTTTATCTTTAATGCCAATCTAACAAATTCTTGCTCGAGGAAGAATGTGGCACAATAGAAATATAACAATAAGGAATATTTGTCCAGGATTTTCCTCTCAGACAGGTGGATATTCACATTTGTCAGAGGTCCACATCGAACTTGCATCACTTGGATTTGCTGAAAAACATAAAGTGAAGAGTTAAAATTAAAACAAGCATATAGCGTTTCTGATACATTGAAGATAGTCAGAAATACAATAGAAAAACTGAAGATAGATATTGAAATATACATTATAATTGCAAATTGGCAGAGATCAAATTAACATTTGAATCTTTATTATCAAAATTAATAGTTTACATTTCTCTATGAAAAGATAGAGGCAGATTTAGGACGTGAACAAGTAATAGAAAGTGAATAAAAATATACAATTGAGTGATAAAGAAAGAACCTTAGATTTACCCTTAATAATATGTGGCAATACAAATTTTAGAGGGATTGTGTAGTTAAATGTTTACAAAATAATTAGGAAGCTACCATATTTTATGAACTCTAATATCTGTGTATTTTAACTTTTTTTTTTTTTTGACACAGAGTCTCATTCTGTCGCCCAGATTAGAGTGCTGTGGCGTGATCTCAGCTCACTGCAGCTTCCGCCTCCCGGGTTCAAGCGATTCTCCTGACTCAGCCTCCTGAGTAACTAGGATTATAGGCGCACACCACCATGCCTGGCTAATTTTTGTGTTTTTAGTAGAGACGGGGTTTCACCATGTTGGCCAGGCTGGTCTCAAACTCCTGGCCTCAAGTGATCCGTCCCCCTTGACTTCCCAAAGCGCTGAGATTACAGGCGTGAGCCACTGTGCCTGGCTATTCCAACATTTTAATATCATTGAAATAGTGATTCATCTTTCAGTGAATGGCATGTAATAGTATTATTATTTTTTAGGATAATTGTGTATTAAATTAAATAATAAATTTATTTATTATTAACAAAATAATTGTGTATTTTATAATCAAAATACCTTAATTTTGATGAAGCATGGTATACACAAAAGAAGGTAATTACTTATCTGATCTTGGGTGACAGGAGGATTTCTGAGTAATGTGGAAATTACTCTAAAATCATAATAGCTAAGCCAGACTCCATAAAGAAAGATTGCACTGGATAAAAATGCAAACTATAATATTAAAAGTTAAACAACAAAGTGAGAAAAACTTTGCAATGTAAGTGACATATAATAGGTTACTGCTTACTGGTTTTCATTTTATATAATTTCGTACTCAGAGAAAAGTTGGAAGGCTAACGTAAAAAATTCCATTATAACCTTCACACAGATTCTTGAAATGTTTACATTTTTTCCTGTATTTGCTTTAGTCTTATCTCTTTCTATAGAAAGCTAGATATATAGACAGATAGATGATGATAGAGGACAGATAGATATACAGTGTATGTATTATACATATATAACCTTTGAGAATAAATTACTGAGATATCTTTTGATCAACAAATGATTTGGTACCTATTTTCTAAAAGCAAGGACATTCTCTTACATAATCACAGTACAATAATAAAAAATTTAAAAATTAACATTGATACAAAACTATTAAATTATTATCAACATTTCAATGATTATTCAAATAATTTTCTCTTTTTTTTTTTTTTTTTTTGAGATGGAGTCTCACTCTGTTGCCCAGGATGGAGTGCAGTGGCTCAATCTCGGCTCACTGCAAGCTCCACCTCCTAGGTTCACCCCATTCTCCTGCCTCAGCCTCCAGGGTAGCTGGGACTACAGATGCCTGCCACCACACCCAGCTAATTTTATGTATTTTTAGTAGAGACCGGATTTCACCATGTTAGCCAGGTTGGTCTCGATCTCCTGACCTCATGATCCACCCACCTCAGCCTCCCAAAGTGCTGGGATTACAGGCGTGAGCAACCATGACTGGCAAATAATTTTCTTTTATAGGACAAAAATCCAAGAGTATGAGTTGCATTCACTTATTGTTTTTCTTTCCTTTAATCTGGAATATTACTTTACTTTTACTTTATTTTTAATGACCTCGACTTTTTAATGACACAGGGAAGTTATTTTTTCAAATGTTATTAAATTTGAATTTGTCTAGTGTTTCTTCAGTATTAAATAAACATCATTTATTCTTGTCAGAAATACCCTACAATTGGTGCTATGTTTTTTTCATTACCTCATATCAAAAGGCACAGAATATCAATTTATCCCAATATTGGTGATGTCAACTACTTGAATAAATTTGTGCCTGCCATATTTCTACACTGTAAAATTACTATATTTTATTTTGCGATGCAAAAGTATCCCTTGTGTAGATATTTTGAAGATATGTAAACATACATCCTGTCAATCATCAAATCTTCTCCCACTAGTTGTAGCAACCACTGCCATTCCTTACCTGAAACAACAACTACTACTACAATGGTTACTGTTTGTAATTTCCTAATTCTGTGAATCTTCCTGTGAATATCAGTTAGGATGCCAATGTAAGAAAACACCCCCATCATTTGTTTATTTTCTCTTACCTTATTTTTCTTCTTCTTTTTTTTTTTTTTTTTTTTTTTGAGTCTCACTCTGTCACCAGGCTGGAGTCTAGTGGCACCATCTCAGCTCACTCCAACCCATCTCCCGGGTTCCAGTGATTATCTGGCCTCAGCTTCCCAAGTAGCTGGGATTATAGGCGCACCCCACCACACCTGACTAATTTTTGTATTTTCAGTAGAGACAGGTTTTCACCATGTTGACTAGGGTGGCTTCAATCTCTTGACTTCATGATCTTCCTGCCTCGGCCTCCCAAAGTGCTGGGATCACAGGCATGAGCCACCGCGCCCAGCCTTAGTTTTCTACTTACCTTCTTATTTTCTGATAGAAGTCTGGACTCATGGATTCTTATGTTGTTTAACAGGTAATACGCAATTAAAATTATATGATTTTGATATGCAAATTGCCCCAACATTGTCCAGTGGGAGCCCCTTAAATCCCTCTTTGGGGTAGGGTATGTGTGGAAGGGTGCGGGGGGTGTGTATTGTCGTGTTCCTTTATTCCCTAAGCATCTCCCTTACTTTCTGGCACAAAGAGATGTTGCACACTCATCCTTTACTTCATTACCCCAGGGCTGGCACCAGCCATCTTTCTAAAGAACCGTGGTTTCTTTGGATGAAGATGAACATTTAGTTTGCTAATTGTTACTAGGATGTCGTTCTCCTAGGCTTTCTTAGAGGACAGAGCTAAAAAATACATATATTCACTTAGAGAGATGGAGATAGTTTAGATAGATATAGATAGTTACAGCCATATATATTCACACATAGATATATCATTAAAACTAGATATCATTATATATATATGCATATCCATTGATCTATATAAATATATCTGTACCTATATATGACAATATATATCAGCCTATATATATTTAACTATACGTAAATCTATATCCATATCTACTTATCTATTTATATAAAACTGTGAGTTTTTCGTGCCTTTGTCTTTATCACAACATTACAGGATTCATTTTAGCCTTTCCTTATTTATAACTTTCACCTTTGACAGTGAGAAACCTGTTTCCCATTATCCACAATACATTTACTTCTTATTTGTTCAGTATTAGAATTCACGAATAGTAATTTTAGATTTACCATTTTTCTCTTTGTTTTAGGCTGAGAATATAGAATCCCAATACTGTGTACAAATGTTGCTTGGATTAGTTGTTTCTTCTCCCCTAGTGTGGTTAATGTTGTCTGTTTAAAACAAAGTAAGCATATTTGTTTCTGTTTTAGGTTGGTATTTTTCTCCATCCCTGTTGATTGTGCCTGTGTGTGTGTGTGTGTGTGTGTGTGTAATATGAAACATTAATATGTCTCCAAATGTCAACTACTCAAAAAAGACTACTCAGAGAAGTGACTCACCTTACACTCTTTCTAGTCTGCCATTTTTCTTCCCATTCCAACCAATCATTGTATACATTTCCAAATATTAAAAACTGAGACATAGAAATTATATTCTATGTATAAAATTGTATCCTATTTATCATTGTAAATAATGTCTTAGTTCAGGTTCTCCAGAAGCATGGCTTGAGTTAAGGGCATTGTCCACACTAGTTATTCAGGATGTGTTCCAGGAAGGCTAGAGGGAGTAGGGCAGAGATGAGGACAAAGTCAAGTAGATGTGGGTTTCGGAGGAAGTGATATTCTGAGTGTTTGCAGCTGAATCATTGCAGTTGTCCAAGGGTGGTTCACTGAAGGTTTCAGGTTCAATTGGTTAGGAATTAAGAAACCAGAAGGAGAAGCCCTGGTACCCTGACCAGGGAAGAGGAATTAGATGAGGCAAGAAATCCTCTGCTCCGACATGGCTACCAAAATGCAGTCACTGAGCTTAACTGAAGAGTTAGCCAAACAAAAATAGGAAGACAAGGATGAGGATATTGACAGAGCCACGAATTAGACTAACGTGCCTGCAATCCCCACTCACATATTTGTGACATCAGAGCCTCAAGTTTGTCTCTAACCTTTCTAGCAACAGATAAAGAAATAAATTTAGTATATCAATTAAGGATGACCATAAGTTAAAATATAGGCAAATATAGAAGAACTAAAGCTCCCCTTAGTAGTAACATTGAATAGGAATTTCATCAGACTGACTTCATGAGTATTACTCTGTGAAACACTCTGAGCGATTTCATTCACAACACACACTCTTGAAAAGCAGCTGCTTTTACTGTGACCTTCAGTTCGGGTATATGTTTTTATACTAAAGCAGAATTCAGTATAAAGTTGTAAAACACATACGTTTCTTAAGGCCCTTTTTTTCTTATTGTCCTTATAATTGCTAAGTTGTTTTCCTAATTTGTCAGAAGAAAGTCTATCGAACCATGATTCCTTCTTTGATACCAGAAATGGAGTTTCTCTTTCCTGGAAGGCTCTCCTATCAGGGATGTGGGACTAAAGGCAGAACCAAAATGACAAACTGGTGTGAAATACTGTCCCACATGGCTCAAGGGCCTCTCGCTGTCTCTGTCGCTAATTCTCTTTATATTTTTCTTTGCCTCATCTCTATCTCACTATTTCTATACCTGTCAGAACCAAAGACAAAAACCACATGATTATCTCAATAGATGCAGAAAAGGCCTTTGACAAAATTCAACAGCCCTTCATGCTAAAAACTCTCAATAAATTCGGTATTGGTGGAACATATCTCAAAATAATAAGGTCTATTTATAACAAACCCACAGCCAATATCATACTGAATGGGGAAAAACTGGAAGCATTCCCTTTGAAAACCGGCACAAGACAGGGATGCCCTCTCTCACCACTCCTATTCAACATAGTGTTGGAAGTTCTTGCCAGGGCAATCAGGCAGGTGAAAGAAATAAAGGGTATTCAGTTAGGAAAAGAAGAAGTCAAATTGTCCCTGTTTGCAGATGACATGCTTGTATATTTAGAAAACCCCATCGTCTCAGCCCAAAATCTCCTTAAGCTGATGAACAACTTCAGCAAAGTCTCAGGATACAAAATCAATGTGCAAAAATCACAAGCATTCTTATACACCAATAACAGACAAAAAGAGAATCAAATCATGAGTGAATTCCCATTCACAATTGCTTCAAAGAGAATAAAATACCTAGGAATCCAACTTACAAGGGATGTAAAGGACCTCTTCAAGGAGAACTACAAACCACTGCTCAATGAAATAAAAGAGGACACAAACAAATGGAAGCGCATTCCATGCTCATAGATAGGAAGAATCAATATCGTGAAAATGGCCATACTGCCCAAGGTAATTTATGGATTCAATGCCATCCTCATTAAGCTACCAATGACTTTCTTCACTGATTTGGAAAAACTGCTTTAAAGTTCATATGGAACCCAAAAAGACCCAAAAGAACAAAGCTGGAGGCATCATGCTACCTGACTTCAAACTATACTACAAGGCTACAGTAACCAAAACAGCATGATACTGGTACCAAAACAGAGATATAGACCAATGGAACAGAACAGAGCCCTCAGAAATAATACCACACATCTATAACCATCTGATATTTGACAAACCTGACAAAAACAAGAAATGGGGAAAGGATTGCCTATTTATTTTTTTTTTATTTTTTTTTTATTATACTTTAAGTTCTAGGGTACATGTGCATGACGTTTATATCATGTATAACTCCCCAATGCAATCCCTCCCTCCTCCCCCCTCCGATTGCCTATTTAATAAATGATGCTGGGAAAACTGGCTAGCCATATGTAGAAAGCTGAAACTGGATTCCTTCCTTACATCTTACTCAAAAATTAATTCGAGATGGATTAGCGACTTAAATGTTAGACCTAAAACCATAAAAACCCTAGAAGAAAACCTAGACAATACCATTCAGGACATAGGCATGGGCAAGGACTTCATGTCTAAAACACCAAAAGCAATGGCAACAAAAGCCAAAATTGACAAATGGGATCTAATTAAACTAAAGAGCTTCTGCACAGCAAAAGAAACTACCATAAGGGTGAACAGGCAACCTAAAGAATGAGAGAAAATTTTTGCTATCTACTCATCTGACAAAGGGCAATATCCAAAACCTACAAAGAACTCAAATAAATTTACAAGAAAAAAACGTAACTATACCTCTATTTATCTATCCATTTATATTAACCAGTGAGTTGATATTGGTGTCTTTAACTTCCACGCGACACAGGATTGCCAAGACCTACCACGTGCTGGGGAGTCTCCAGTTCCAATATCTTTCAAAATTACAGAAAATGAGGGTTCACATAGGAGATTTTCCCTGACCTCCCAGGACATATCAGGAAGGCTGCATGAAGGTGTGTGCCACATGGCAGGAGGTACTTTGACATGCTGGACTAGATTAGCAGGACACTGTACCAATAGGGAATAGTTCTGAAACCAAGTCATATATGGCAGTTGAAGAAACATAAAATAATTACAAGTACTTGTATTCACAATCTCTGTAGGGGAATCTACAGAGTAAAAGCTAAACCAATTTATGTGAGTTAAAAAGACACTTAAATTGTGAGGACAAACTTTAAACAAATAAAGTGGCCCCCAAAATCATAGAAACATCCTGGGGAAAAATTACATCCAACACATGTTTCAACTAGATGCTGATTATATTCCATATTTTCATCAGCCAGGCTTTCAAGTCCCTTCAAACTGCCCAATATTATGGTTTTAGAAAACTATTTTTAAAAGAGTTTGTCTTTGGGAACAAAGGGAAGTGACTTTACAACCTATGAGAGACTGAAAAAGTTACTAAACTTCTCTAACCCCAGTAAAGTTATCTATAAAATTTGGATAGGACTTTCATCTTGATTTCAAATTTGTGATATTGAAGTAAGATGCTCTGCACAGTTTACAAAAAAATGGGCATGACACATGGTAGGTAAGCAATAAATGGGGATCTTTCTTCCTCTCAGCCAAAGTTGCAGAATTTGTGCCAAGATCCATTTGGATAATGAATTCAAAGTATGTAGTAATAAATATGGTAATACCATGAAAATAATACTTTCCTACATAAGACTTCATTATTTCTTAAAAAGCCACCAAACAAAAGTCAAAATTTTGGATTCTATTCCCATCCTTGCCCATTGCATATGTGGCAAAATTATCATCTCTGGAACTCCATTCCCTCATTTTGCAACACAGAAATTGCCCCCATTTACCTCATATGGTTACTGTGAAAATCAATTGATAAAAATGTACACTATCAACTATAAAATAATATAAAAACAGTAGGTGATGGTAATATCAATGTTATGTGATTATAGTCATAAAAGTATAAGTGTAGTACAAAGCTGTAATGCTAGATCCAGGGCAGAATAGTGTATTTCTTTTCTTGAGTAGTTTCCTTATTTCAATTAGTGGAAAAAGTTTCTGTGGATAAAAGTATGACACAGGAATAATTTTCAGATTTGAATGTTTTTGGTAATTATCACCTGTAGAGTCACCTGTATGGCCCTTACACTCCACTCCTGGGTCAGTGCCACAGATGGCAAAGCCTCTTGGTGTTGACAGTGTTCTTGAGTGAGGATGAACAGCAGCTTTCACAGGGTGTGGCAATAAGCCTCTAACCGCACACAATGCTTACCCAACCTTTCCTACTCTTCCTGAGAGCATTCATTTTTTAAAAAAAACTCCTAACACTGTATCCATTATGTAGAATAGGATAATTCAAGGGGCTCCCAAGACTTCACAGGACGCACTCACGTGAAGCTTCACTAACAATAAGGGATATAGCATGGTTACAGGAAAATCCTCAGGCAAGCATTGTGTTTCTAGAAGCACTACAAGCACCCCCCAAACCCAGGGTCCTTTCTCACTGCCACAGAACGCACCTTAGGGTGACCACCTCCTCTGCCTCCTGGGGGTTCCCTGTCTTAGCACTTGAAGTTCCGTGTTCTAGGAATGTCTTGAGTTCAGGTAACCCAGGATGGTTAGTCACTCCAGATGAGTTTCGTCTTCAGCTTAGGAACCATCAAGATACATGTGGTTTCAGGGAATTCCAGGCGAAAGGTCCCATAAGATCTTCATTCCACTGGTTTTGCAGCAGGGTCAGTCTGGGTAACCTGGCGCGTCCCGAATAAACCACCCATAAGTGGAAGTATTTGTAAAAAATATATAGAGATGTAAGCTAGGGTGTCTCCAGGGAAATTTCAAACTGTAAACAGCATATTATAGTTCACTAGTGAGCCCATCTCCTTTCTATGTTGGACAAGGGTCAGGATCAGATGTTCGGGCATCCCAGAAGAAAGCTTAGAGCTATCCTGTCCAGCTGTAAGACTACCTTATCTTTTGCACTATTAAATTCGTCTCGGTATCTAAGGAATTTAGAGTTGTAGACAGGCCAGCATAATCAGCCAGTGGTGGGCAAGACTCTAACTTAGAATCCTCAAGATGCCGCCCCCCGGTGTTCATCACCATAATTGCCTCCCCTTGAATGTGGGTGGAGCAAGTAAACATGATGCATTTCACTCCCATGGGGATACTAACTTTGAAAAAAAGGAGATTTTTCTGGTTGGGCCTGACTTTATTAGGGAGCCATTTCAAAACACGTGAAAGGACAGAAAGCTGCTCTCCTACTGGCCTTAGAAGAAAGCTAGCCCCCAGGCTGTGAGAGGAGGAGGCCACACAGCAGAGACCTTCTGGTAGCCTCTAAAAGTGAAAGCAGTCCCTGGAAGCCGAAGAGTCCAGCATTTGGCCTCTGCGCTCTGAAATTTCAAAGACGCCATCAACTTGCAGAGATAAATTTCATTACTCTTTAAACCCCAGATACTCAGTCTTGGTGCTCAAAAGTCAGTTTTTTAATGAATAAGAAGTAGCCAAACTGCTGGAAATGAATTTCAATAGATCACTCAGTGGACTATAGAAAAGATTGAGGGTTATGCAACACTCTGAAAAGGTCATGATCTTTAAGCCTCATCTAAAGACATCACAAGCACATGAAGAGGATTAAAATCACTTTGAAAGCATTGTTTACCCATCGCTAATGACCAAATGGAATTTCATTTCTTTTGTTATTACAGTTATTTTCTAAGCCAATGGACACGTACTTTGGTAAATGGGTTTAACCTTTCACAGATAGAAAAAATAAGAGGATTTTCATTTAATCTGTTTTCTACAAAGCTAATGCTGAAATGAAACTCCTCCAGCCATTGTATTTTTGTACAATGCATTACATAACTTTACAATACTTAAAATTTTAGTCATATGTATACAAAGGAGATCATTAGCATACCTAATGTCCCTAAAATGATACAGGTCAAAGTTATTATTGTGTACATGGCAGTGACATATATTTCTCTGACAAAGAGCCATTATTTCTTCCCCTATTAAAGTTGAAATTGTCAAATATTTAATTTTCCATGCTAAATTTAATTTTATCAAGAACATGATTATTGTAGGCATACATATTTAACATCACTATCTACAATGGCATATAATCAAACTCCAGTCATGTTAAAAATTCACAAAAAATAGGAATACCTAATACTACTTGAGGTCTTAGTTCAAAGAATCAGGGAATAGAACGAAGGTAAGAAGGTAAAAAATATATATATTCTACCTCCCTTCTGTTTTTAGTGGAACAGCCCCTGTGTTATCCTTTTCATTCCATTATTGTAAGAATTATCCTGAAATTTCCCCCTCCTTCTGCACTCTCCTCATTCATCTCTTCCTCTTTCTAAGCTAGCTGCACTACTGATTCCTCCCTTCATACATCATCTCCCCTCTCTTTGACTCTAATTCATGTCCTTCTTTTAAAATAATATAAAGTTAACCATTACCTTATTTTTCTTTATGTACAAGTGTCTCCTTTGTAATCTGTGAGGAAAACAACAATAGAAAGAACTTCCCCTAACAAAGCTATTCCACGTAGCCTTTCATCCCATCTACCTCTTTCACCTGCAAGAAAGGCCAGTGCTTCATGTCTAACTAGGCAACAGCAACATCCTATCTGAATAAAATCAGATTTCCAACAATAACAATGAAAACAATGTGACTGGGCCTATTACAATCTGATGCTTTCCAGTATCGTCAATCAATTTGTCAGCACCAGTAAGACTGCCTAGCCTTAGCTGGCTCTATTTTTCCATCCCAGGCATGCACTGCTGCCTGTCCTTATATAGAAGGCTATCATCACAGGAGTAATGACTACCAAGGTAATTGGACCTGTCACACCTTGCAGCATGGTTTTCAGCTTATGGGAGAAAGGTCTGCATCCCAGAGCTGAAGAAATGGGTTCACATTCAATTGAGATGAAGCCATTTTGAAAAGGTTATCCACATAATGTATCTCTTGTAATAAACCCAACTTCTGTCTTTCCCATTGGGCTCATGTTTTTATGATTTTTTTTTCATATTGTCTATTTTGTTTTTGGTTGAAGGATTGAAATCTGCTCAAATTTTTATTAAGTATAAGGAAGTAGAAGGTAAAACAGTTGTTTAATGTGTATCATTATAAACTTTTAACAAGTTTGCAAAATGTTATATTACCTTTGTTTATAACTATTTCAGCATAGGATCTTCTATCTTCTGTTTCAAAACACAGGGAATCTATAGTTTTCACTTCTCCTGACTACTTTTGTCTTTTGTCCTCTTTTGCAATTGCGTGTAGTTGACATTATGACGCTGAGCATCCTTATCTCACTTCCTTATCATTGTTTTGTTGCTCTTTCAAGACATCATGTAGTTGGGCTCATCAGCCTCACAGTATGGGACTTTCAGCCAGACTCCTTCTTCCACAATTTGATTGATGGAACTTTCTGTTCTCGGCATTGCCTTCGATTTTGATTTTATTTTCTGCTGTAATTTTGCTTGGGGCACAATCTCTGTTTTCTGTTGTTTTTTCTTTTTTCCTTGGTTAAATATACATTCCTTCCGCTTTGATTTTGTGAACAAGAATAACCTCAAAATATTATTTTTATTTTTATGTCAACAAATTGTCTGAAATGAAAGATGTTACTTTGGGTGTTCACAGATAACCCCCACATTACTCTCAGCAATTAATGTAAAAATTGTAAATTAATTTCCTTTACACCTTAGGTAAGAATTAAAATACTTAGAGAATAATCTTGTACTGACATGCACTGATTTTGCAGATTTTGATAATGGGTATTGAAGCACTGAGTTGAAAATAACTGGGGGTTACGGACAGAAAGGTGATACCAAGAGGAAACTCTTTATGAGTGCAGAAATCTTAAACAACAGGGAAGGCAGTGACTCTCAGTTTCCTAAAACAAAATGCTCCCAAAGGTTATCCGATCAAATCTCAGCCTATCCCCTGAGACAGTACCAAAAACATGATAGGCACTTAAAGGATGTCTGCCAGGAAATTAGGTAAATGCGTGAACTAATATATTCAGAGTAATATTTTATAGAAATGAAAAAACAGAGAAAGAGAGAGAGAGCAAAAGAGAATATAATCACATGAGGTCAACAACTTCTCCTCTCTATTCATTTCTAAACACCCACAGGATTTCCTGACTTACAGAATGTTGAGAACCAATTCCGTCTAAATCACCAAACTTTGCTGTAGTAATGGGTAAAATAAGGTGCTTGGATGCTCACTTTATAATCATAGCACTTCATATTATGTAACATTTTAAAGTTTACTGAGTGCTTTACAAAATGCATTATCTCATTTAAAGTCATCTTCTATGAATGATTTCATATTGCCCAGATGAGTGTCAGTACACCTTAGCAAAATTTTAAAACAAAAATGGTCATATTGCCTGATGAATACAGCTCTGCTCACAATTTTTTTTTTTTTTAATGGTTAGAAGAACACATTGTATTTGCATTTAAGCTTGCAGGCAGGAAAGTGATATCTGGAAAATACACTCACCAGATAAATGAGCTAACTGCTCTGCTTAAATCTGTCATTGGCTGTTTCAAATATAGGACAAGGAAACTGAAAAGCTTGTTCAGGCTGGAAAATCCTGTTATAATTTAATTTATTTATTTTTATTTTTTATTTTTTATTTTAGACAGAGTCTCGCTCTGTCACCAGACTAGAGTGCAGTGGCATGATCTCAGCTCACTGCAACCTCCACTTCCTCGATTCAAGCGATTCTCCTACCTCAGCCTCCTGAGTAGCTGGGACTACAGGTGCACACCACCACACCCAGCTAATTTTTTTGTATGTTTAGTAGAGACGGAGTTTCACCGTGTTACCCAGGATGGTCTCGATCTCCTGACCTTGTGATTTGCCTGCCTCAGCCTGCCAAAGTACTGGGACTACAGGCATGAACCACTGCCCCAGCTCGATTATGATTTCAAATAAGGGAAAAGGTTCCTGTGATCGCCCTCATCCCCAACCCTAGGGTTCATGTTGCAGGTTGGGATTTGAGCACAGTGGTGGCCTCCCCAGGTGGGCTGGGTGGTGGTGGGGAGGGCTTATTCTGATCCAGACAGTAGGGCTGCACTGACAGTAGAGAACTCAGCAACAAAAACTACCCAGTGGTCACCATGCACCAGTCATTCAAAAACAATGTCAGGGAATACTCCTCCTGAACAGGACAAACCATATCCCCAAACCCTTACCCACAGCCTACCTGGCTGCAGTTGAGACAGGATGTTTCAAGATAAAAATTCTAAAACAGGAGACAGTTGCCCTGGAGAGTCTTTGCGTAGTGCAACTCATCCCCATACTAGTGGGACCCCAGACAGACCCCTACAGCCTTAAACTTCCTAGATGCATCAATGCTGAGTTCCAATAAGAGTGGAAACTCCCACATTCATAACACACGTCATAATCATGTATCAGTAGAACACATGGGCCTTAAGCTCACCTAGATAATTAACTGATTATCCTGATAAGAAACATACTATTTTATAACAGCTCACTGTTCTATAGGAATCAAATGATGTGATTTCAAATGTCATGTTTTGAATATTTGAGTTTCAATCCCCTCATTAATCACCCACAGTAAACTGATTCTTTACAGGTATTAATTCAGTTTTGTCTGTTGCTGTCAGATTATTAATGCCACAAGCATAAAGTGTGTCATTATAGAACTTATTATCAGTATAAAATTTCTGCAAAGATTACAGAGATTTGGCTTGATAAGAGCAAACTAAATCAAGACCGATGGAGAATAATTATCTCAAATGTTTAAATTAAACAATCAGTCTTTTCAGCTGGAAATAAAGTCCTATTATCAGACATGGGCTACCTTTTGAAGAAGATGGATTCCACTTCAAGTGTTTCCTCAGAGTTTGAGGCTGGGACCTGCCTTCTCCATGCCATTATCCTTTCCAGGTAAATTCTGTCATTTGCTGGCTTCAAGGAAGCACCACGCTCTTCTTTCAGATGTCTTTGAAATCAAAGATAAGGCTCTCTGATTTATTTTCCTCTTTTCCCCTTAAATAGCATTCAAGTGCTGCAGGAATTAAACAGTGCATGATTTCACTTGGTGAATTTTAGGATATGTGAAATTAATCTTATAAAGCATGGCTTCAGTGTGTGTAACTGTTCTACTTTAGCTGCAACTTTAAGCACATAAGAATGAAAATGAATTACTGATGACAAAGCAATTACCCCAACTCTTGTAGTTCAAGTTAAGCTGAAATAAAAGTACTTCTGTTGCAATGAAATAACAAATGACTTGTTTACAGATATAGAGAAGATTTGGGTGGAAACTTCTTTCCTATTTTTATTTTTACATGCATGAATTCAGTTTTCTCCTTAAGGGTCCAAGAAGATAAGGACTAGAAGAGGAAGCTATTGTTTGCCGAATCCCGCTATTTCTCAGGCTCAGCAGTCACGTGGGCCTTCTCACTGATCCCTGAACAGAGATACAGGTCTTCTCTAAGGTTCACACAGCTTTTCTTAAGTGGTTGAGTTGATATCATACATCTCCGAACCATGTGTACTGTCCTTGTTTGTTTTGTACTGCTTTAACAGAATACCACAAACTACATAATTTATGAATAAAATAAATTACCACAAACTACATAATTTATGAATAAAATAAATCTAATTTTTATGATTCTAGAGGCCAGGAAGTCCGATAGCAAGGTGCCAGCATCTGGCAAAGCCTTCTTGCTGCATCATTCCTTGATGATGAATGGGCAAGAGACAGCAGAAGGTGAATGGGCAAGAGACAGCAAGAGAGCAGGAAGACTGAACTCACTTTCATAATAAACCCACTCTCTCAAGAACGGGTACCCACTTCTGCTATAACAACATGAATCCTTTCACAAGGGCAGAACCCTCATGATCTAATCACCTCTTAAAGATCCCACCTCTCAACAATGTTGCTTTGGGGATTAAGTTTCCAACACATGAACCTTGGGGGACACAATTGAACCATGGCATGTCTAAAGATAGTTCTGTACCATCAAGAGGTAAGAATGTTCTAGGTATCCAGAAAGTCAATCCAAACATTTCCTTCATCTTGATAAAGTTGCAGAGGTCTGGCTGTTCAGTGTTCTCTGAAGTGGGACTTACATGCTGGGTCTTCCTTCCAGAACAGACTGAGCTACTCTGCAAATCTCAGCAAAGCCTGCACTAGATAAATGTCTACCCACTTTTAGCACTCATGCCTCAATTATAGTCTCCCATATGAACCTCTGCAACAGAAGTTAAGGTGACAGTGTTTATCCTCAGAAATCTGTGGAAGACAATATTGGCTTGCACACACTGAAAGAAAGGGAAAAGTGGCTCCGATAATAGAATTGAGTATATACACTCTAACAACCACCGCTCAGAGACAACGTAGACTCTGAATCTGTGTGCGTGAATCCTGTGAAGACCTAAGCTATTCCCTTAGCAGCCACAGAGACCACCACTAGGAATGGGGCACTAGTCCGCAAGAGTGAGGACTCTAAATGCATGAACTGGTCATATTCACTTTGAGGCTTCGACAAGCCTCTCCTGATGAGCCCTGAAGTAGCCTAAAATTACATCTAGCATTTAGGGAATACCTCATCATCTGAGAAGACATTGAAAAATTTCTAACATAGAGAAATGAAACAGTCTGTAATTATTAGGGACCCCGAGCCTATGGGTCCTGACCCTGACCCTGACTCCTCCAATGCAGTAAGAGTCATATGAGGGCTGGATTGACTGAGTCCATTAACTGTAAGTGATCACTGCTTAGTGTCCTCCAAAGCAGACCATGGAAAGTCTTACCCAAACACAGCTATTTACAGAGGTGGTGAGTATATAGCAGGCTTCATTTGCACTGGAATTATAAACGTGACCCATATACATAAGTGCTCCAATCTCACCCTTCACCTCTCACTCCCACTGACTGCAAATTTTCCCCAGAACCTCCCTTCCAGATATAACTCCCTTCCAGAAATATATAAATATTTCCAGAATAATTACATAGGCTACAAGAATATCCCCTAGAACCTAAACTTTACTTCTCCCCAAAACTTCTCCTCTAAACTATACAAGCTGGAGAAAAGCTTTGGGTCACATAAAACAGGGCAATGCCCACATCCCCAGCTCTTGCTGCTGCATTTCTCCTCACAGCCCACCCATTGCTGCCTACATCACTGTCAGCCTCCCCAGAGCGGCAACTGTGCTGCCAGCGGTTTCATTCATGTTGTTTTCCTTTTCACAGCACTCGCTGCGATGGGACCTACTGTCCTTCCTGGCCCACTCTTTTGGGTGGGAGACAGGCTCACTGTTGTGCTTCTGAGCCCCTAGTGACATGGTTCTTATCTTTACATCACAGCTTCTCCCCCAGGATGCTGCATCAGTGGTTGCAAATTGGGGTTGGGGGGCAGGAATGCCTTCAAGTGGAACACAGACCTTCACTCCCGCCCACATCCAGGTGTGCTGTACTGGAGTCATCCTGCATATGTAGCGATTCTTTTTTCTTTTCTTTTCTTTTTTGAGATGGAGTTTTGTTCTTGTCCCCCAGGCTGGAGTGCAGTGGCACGAACTCGGCTCACTGCAACCTCCTCCTCTCAGGTTCAAGCGATTCTCCTGCCTCAGCCTCCCGAGTAGCTGGGATTACAGATGCCCACCACCATACCCAGCTAATTTTGTATTTTTAGTAAAGATGGGGTTTTGCCATTTTGGTCAGGCTGGTCTTGAACTCCTGACCTCAGATGATCCTCCAGCATCAGCCTCCCAAAGTGCGAGGATTACAGGCATGAGCCACCAGTCCCAGCCGATTCTCTTCAAATCCCAGTGACATCCCTCTTATGTCGAGCGTCCTTCAGTGCCTTCAAGTCAATTATGCAAGTAACGCCCATGGAGAGCCAGACACTGCCATAGATGATGAGGACAAAATGTTCATAAGGCCACCAAGGTCCCTGCTCCACTCTAATGGAGGGAGGTAAACATATGTATGTAAACGTAACAGTAGGCAATATAACTTTTAAAATGTTTTTCCCAAACATGAATTACAGTAAGAAGAAGGACTAATGAAGATTTTGAAGGAGGGCGGAAGGTCTATCTGAGGAGCACACCTAAAAGATTGGAATCAAATGCCACATGAAGATACGGGGCAAGAGCAGAGGAATTGCAGATGCAAAGACCGAGAGAGAAATGAGATTTGTGCAGTGGATGGCAAGAGAAGAGCAGGGAGGCTGAGTCCAAGGCACAGGGAGAAAGTCACAAGATGAGGAGAGACAGGTGGACAGGGCCCTGCAGGTGTGGTGAGGTGTGTGGATTTCCTTCTCATTGCAAAGGACTCTGGTGGATTTTAGGCTGATAGCAACTTGATCTGATTTTACTTTTAAAAGATCACTGGCTTCTATGCAGAGAATGGACTGAAGGAAACCAGGAAAACCAGCTTTAGTTAGGAAAATGGTGCATTTAAGGACGACAGTGACCTGGCCCATGACTTCCTCCTCAACATCTGTGAGTTCTGAAGCAAGATCGAGTGGGCACACCCAACCCATGCCATACTGTTTCACCTTGCTTTCTCCTGTTCCTGACAAGGGGGATGCATTTACATTTTGGACACAGTGGCCCTCATGGCCAAGTTCCACGCACACCTCTTAGCTCTCTGGATGAGAGTGTTCACACCCACCATATTGCACAGTCCTGGAAGAGGAAACTTCAGTGTTCTGGATTCCCATAGTGTGACCTAGAATGGTGGAGACAGCATGTCTCCTTGGCATTGCTGCTGCATCCCCCTAGGGCAAGGGTACAGCCGTGGAAAGGTGGCTTTGGGCCTTCTGCAGCACAGGGCCCAGGTCTAAGGACAGTGCCAACCCAAACAAGGACTGCAATTTACTGTCATCTGCAGGACGTATTTTGAGGTTGAGGCATCCACTGTGTTGAAGGCCTGAATACCCATTAGATAGGTCCTTCTCTGAATAACAATTGAAGAGATGTTCCGATGCTCCTCAAAGAGATTCTGCATTCCATAAAAACTGAAGAATATGCATAGATACCTGTGTTAAGTACAATTGAATATCTCATGACATTAAAATCTTCTCTGAACATATTTTCTTATTTAAGATAATCGCCTGTCTGGAGCTCACCCTCTGCAAAATCTTTCATATCATCAGTCAAATATTACAAAAATGTTTTCTCCCAGAATTCATTTAGCAAGCATTGGACATAAACGGTGTCATCTTTATTTTACAGATGAAATAAGTGATGATTAAGCAACAGAAGAATTTACTATGTAAGTCTAGACCTCCAAGGTGCACGGATCTACCTTTACAGTCTTTGGAGGCCTCAAAAGAGCTTACAGATCCAACAGCTCATCTCTAACTCTTCCCCATGTTCCAAAGCAGATCCCAAAGACTGAGAGCATAATGTCAAATCTCAGAGTAAAGACTATTGCTCTCCCTCCCAGTTCTTACCGTGCAGCTTAACAACTGCTCAGTTCCTTCCTGGCTTCACATACACACACACAGACACACACACAGACACACACACACACACACCATGGCTACGGAGTGTGGTTTCTTTGTAATTTATTTTCTTTATGTGGGAAGCGAGTACTATTATGTTTTGCCATTTTGAGAAGGATATATAAAAATACGCTCTGCATCTCAGAGTGGCTGGATTGGAGGGCAAGGTTAGAAATAGAGGTTAAAGTATGTGTGTTGCTGGAGGAAAAGCATATTTTTACGTTCCCTTTTTCTACTTGGCAAGCAGATGGCTGGAAACTTCTATGAGTGCCAGGAAGAAACAGCTGGCAAATCAAAACATACTGCAAGTGGTTAGAAGTGCTTATGAGCATTTGGAAGAAACAACAATTTTGAAAGAGGGGAAAAGTTCAAGCCATACTTAACATGCAGAGATGAGCTTGAAGCAGGAAGCTGGAATGCTACAGAAACTGAGCAAAGACAGGATCCAGCGTGAATTGCCAACCCTCCTCAAAAGGTACCTGCCTCAGTAGGATGCAATGGCTATAATGCACCTGAAAGGAAAGGTAATTCAGAGAAAATGAGGAAGAGAGTAGGAGAGGGAGAGAGACCAAGAGGACAGGGAGCAACCAACAGGAGATCAGTAGGAAAAGAGCAGAGCCAGAGAATCAGGGTGATGAGTGGGAAGAACAAAGGAGAAACGATTGAAGATACCTCCCCTCTGGAGGGGTCAGTTCATCTCTGAATTCTGGAATTCTCACTTGTTTTCATAGTCCTTTGACATGACTCTCCCTTTGAGCATTTAAAGCCAAACATTTGGTCCCCAGCACCTCCTGATGTTTTGCATTGAAAGAGAACATGATGTTGACAAACAGGACTGAATACAAGGATCCTCAAAGCTTTTTCTGAATGGGGCTGACTCCTAATCTGAAGTTGTGAGCAAACAGGTAAAACACTTCCCAGGCTCACTCACACCCACAGCAGTTTCATGGGCAGGTACTCAGGATGATGGGAGCCTCCCACAATTCACAAGGGAGGAGTTCAAATTACTAGAGAAGTGTGCATCATGACTAGCATCAGATACACTTGGAATCCTTACACCAGGCTGTCTGTGTGTGTGACAATGGACTAGTCACTTATACTCTGGGAGCCTTGGTTGCCTCCTTTGGAATATGGGGATAACAACACCCACCTCATAGTTTGACATGGGAATTAAGTGAGAAAAAACAATCAAATGATCAAACAAAATGTTCTGCACACTTGGGGATGTTCCATTAATTTCAAAAACTATTTCACTGATGACCTTAGAAAATAGTCATGGGCCATGACAGTGATAAACCTATAATTACTACTTCACATTATTCTGTGATTGACAGTTGCCATATATGGTCATTAGTATTTCCATTTATTTTTTTCCTATTTTTATATAAATAAATGTTTCCTTTTCTTTAATATATTCAGGATCTGAGAGTCATGAGGATTATGGATTTTAAAAAGGGTAGGTCAAACATCTAAAATGTTTATGTCGAAGGCTCTAAAAAATAGTATTACTACTTTGGATATTTTGATGAAATTTGGTCAAGGCAGATAAGGTAATTCAAATATCTACTGCATAATCAGAAACTATTCAACAGCCTGTGCAGAGAAATAATGTAAAACATACAAGATGACTTGGATTCCATATAACTGTCCAGTAAACTTGAGAAATATATTTACACTTTTGGTGTCTGAATAAGTTCATTTATAAAATATGCATTAGGTGGACGAAAGATCTCTTCTAACTTAGGAAAATTCCTTGCTGTATGTGGGACCTGAGCTTTCTTTGCTGATTAGATCCCAAGCAAATTTATAAAGGAAATCTGTTGTGTTTTCCAGCCTTGCTAGATTTCTTCCTTGACCCCTTCTCACTTCATCCGTGCTGCCTTCTGAAGACCTAAGCTTTCCCACTATGGATCCCTCCAGAATTCTCTCTAGTCAAATTGGAGAAGGTCCTAAACTGAACCTTCCTCTGATCACATTAACTTTATTTAGACTCTTTCCCATTTGTTAAGTTTCCTATTAAGATTGTAGACAAGGCAGAGATGAGAATCAAGATGTAAGTGTTAAAGTGAGGAATCATTTGAAGGCAGATCTGAACTGAGCTGCTGTCCACTGCTCTAAGTGCAGGTCCAGACCAGACGCCTTGGAGATCATTGGCCAACTCCACTGCTCCCAACATTTTAGTACCTCTGCAGCTTCAAGGACAACTTTTTGGAAGTAGAAATCGTTGGAGGAAAAGTCTATATTGTAAAGACCTAATACCTAATTATCATGAAAATTAATATATTTGATTTTCAGCCATCTGGCCTAATTTTTTTCTCTCTCTACATCCAAAAAAAAAAAAAAAACCCAGATTTTTTAATGGTTAGAAGGCTCTTCTTTATATCAAATTAGAGCTTATCTTCCACTATTTTTAATCTTTTGGTCCTAGATCTACCCACTGGAGCAGCTCTCTCTCCCAAACTGTTTTCTGCTTTAACACATACCACACGTGCAACAGACTTCTCTGGGAGTAAAATTGCCATGATTATTAATGATGTACCCAAAATGACTGCACATTTGAGCCGCTCTACTAAAAGATCAGAGGTGATGTACGCACAGTTCCTAGCACAATAGCTTGTTTCACTCTTTAAGAAAACATGTTCATGCATTCTTCCATCCATCCTTTCATTAACATGTGTTTATTGATTGCCTCCTATATGCAGGGACCATTCTAGTGCTAAGGATCATCATCAGTGGTCAAAACAAGCAAACAAACACACCAGCAAGCAAACTCTTGTCCTCAGGAAAGGAAAGTGATACCTTAAATATTGTATTGATTGTTCTCTACTTTGTAAAATACTTGTACAGTCTCTGCAAACAAATCTCTGAACTGTGGTTAGGGAGTGCTCTGGAGGGGCTTATGAAACAATGTTCACCTCTTTTTCTGTCTAATATTGTTTCAGATGGTGAAAATGCCTATCATGTTCCCCTTTGCCTTCTCCCACTTTCTATGTTTATTTCTCTTTGACCTGCCTTGAAAATCTCTCGCTTTACCAGTTGTTCATCTTTAAGCCCACATTTTTGTCAGAATGAATAATGAAGTTCATATGTTAGTGAAAGATTGGGAGAAATAAGAAAATCAAGTGTTTGAAGTTCTTCCGAAGCTGAAGAAAAGAGCCAGGAATGAGAGTGGGAGAAGAAAAAGGACAGTGGATTGGGTGAAGTGAGTTAAATAAGGGTGGGAAAGAGTTTTCCTCTGGGCCAGTTCCCACCACACATCCAGCTGTGACATCATCCAGTCCTGGAGAGCTATTAGACTGCGGTCTGATGAATTAAGGATTCCGAAATGGGGGATTAAGCAACTGTGAGTTGAGGTTTCTAGATGCTATCACCTTGGGCACCAAAGTAACAAGTGGTGATACAAGATCCAGCATGGGTAAAAATGGGACTTTAGGTTAGAACATTGTCAACATATGGGGGAAACCACTTATTAGCACAGTGCTTTGTGTGGATGACATGAACCACACAACACATACATTTCACCCCTTAACTGAAATAATAATTGGTAGGGAAAGGTGGAAGTAGAAGAATGATCATCTCATAAAAGCGTTTTATAGTTTGGGCCTTAGGAGAACAAGAAGCCTACCATCTTGGAAACTACGGGAATTATTTGGTTGGGTCGGGGAAAGAATTATACTTTCACTAAGAAAAAGAAGTAAAATGAGCCGTGTTTGAAGGTTTAAAGAGGTAGAGTGAAATAGCTCTCAGCCATCTTTCTATGCCCACTACAGTCACAGCAGCAACATACAGTGCATAGAGTTAATGTTGGCTTTGCAGGAAAGGTGGGAGGAGGAGAGACACCACGTGGGGTTAATTACACACCATGTGGGGTTAATTGCACCACATATATAATTGCAAATCCAGACCCTCTCTGTTTCCGCAGGCTGAATTGCTTCCTGAAAGCTATGCTTTTAAGAGTCAGCAATGCTGGACAATTTATTTACAGTAATATAGGGATTCCAGATGGTGCAATGCAAAGGAATAGGAAAAAAAATGAGCCATCGAAGACAGCCAGGTGCAGTGATGCATGCCTGTAATCCCAGGCTTTTGGGAAGCCAAGGCAGAGAGATCATTTGAGCCCAAGAGTTCAAGACTAGCCTGGGAGTGATAGTGAGACCCTGTCTCTACAATTTTTTTTAATTAGCCAGCATAGTGGCACATGCTTTTGGTACCAGCTACTTGAGATGCTGAGGTGGGAAGATCGCTTGAACGAGGAGGTTGAGGCTGCAATGAGCTGTGATCCTGCCACTGCACCATAGCCTGAGCAACAGAGCAAGACCCTGTCTTAAATTAAATTAAATTAAATAAATAAATAAAAACAATGTGGGCAGAAATGGATAATGTCAAGAAATGAAGTGTGGAGAGATTAGCAGGTCTCTGTAGGTGCAAGTTCAACTTCAATGTGAATTTCATACAAAATCCCAGTTGTTGACACAGCATCACAGGGCAGTATCCATTTGATGAAAAAAAGTTTGCAGCAGCTACTTGGGAGGCTGAGGCACGAGAATGGCGTGAACCCGGGAGGCGGAGCTTGCAGTGAGCTGAGATCCGGCCACTGCACTCCAGCTCGGGGGACAGAGCGAGACTCCGTCTCAAAAAAAAAAAAAAAAAAAAAAAAAAAAAAAAGTTTGCAGCAGCAATATTTGTGTGAAGAGTTATAATTGTAGACCGCATAAGATACATTATTTATAGTTTAACTTCTAGCACCTTCCAAAATTAAATAGAATTTGTTTAGTCTCATCCAATTAACCCCCATCCCAAGAATCATAAGCTTAATGTAGGGCTTTTATTTCCCCTGAATGTAAAACCAAAGTGTCTGAACTCATCTAAAGTGAGTTCGCTCTTGCTATGGGGACTAGAAATCCAAAACCTTGGAGCCATCCTCTGAAATCACTTACAATTTTGTTCTGTGTTTCTTGTTTCCTGTTATTTGCTTAGGTTGACTTCTAGTAGCTACCTCCACGAGGACCACGCTAGTGATAATTTACTAATAATCCAGTGTTTTTAGTTGCTAACAGATTGTGCCTTGTAGGCCTCTAAGATATTTAGCTAAAAAACCATCAGGAAAGCAACTGAAACCAATTCTCTACTGACATATTCTTGCCCATAGCTATAAAAACTGGCAATCTTTATGGTTTTAACAGTCACTCTACCCACTCATTTTCACCTTTTCCACATCCATTATTAGTTCTGAAGACAGAATAATCCTAATGTCTAGATCATCTCCATTTAACCTTCTCACATGCTATTGGGTGTCATGTTTATACCGCTGGTCTTCCCACTTTCTTCTGGAGCACGTCTGATGTGTCAGGACAGGGGAGACCGCACGATTTCATATCCTTCCTTTCAGCTCTCTGAACTCTGTGCTTTCTTCCTTGATGATAAAGCCAATCAACTTGGAGACTCACTTTTAGCTTCTGCTATTTGTCCCAAGATTACATCTTTCAAAAGTCTTTTTAATTTTAATGCATGTCTATCACTATGCTTTATTTCTCTCTCAGTTCCAGTTTCTTAATGCTTCTTTAAATATTCCAAATTCAACAGACATTTGTGTGATTGATCTGGGGTAATGGAAAAGCACGAAGTATGATTCTGAGAAATGTTTATTTTACAATGTGATCATGTGTTATGATGGCCTTGGGCTTGCAAGTGGAAACTACAAAGGCATGGGACCTGACTACAGTACTAGTAACAGCCCCAAGACCTCAGGTGTGGGGCAAAGCCTTTCAGGACTTAGTATCTTATCTGAAAAACAGGGGTAATGTTACTCAGCTTCTTTTGGGGCTATGTGTGCTACACACAGCATCTAGCATAAGCCAGTGCTCATGAGCCACATGAACATTAGAAATTATATTATCTGAATTCCTTCCATTGGTTATATATTTTATATTGGCGATTTCCTCAACTTTCTTCTTTGAGGTTAAACACTGTAAACCTATACACTTTATCCTCTGCTCATGCTAATTGCATATCGTTGTGGAATGCCTTCTTCTTTTCTCTTACTACCTAAATGAGTCATCCATCAAGGTTGCCCATGGGATTCGTATTGCAAAACCATATGAAGATTTCTTAGCCTTCATCTCATTCACCCCACCAGCGGCATTTGACAGTGGATCAATCTTTCCTACCTGAAATTTTTGTTTCACTTGACAACTGGGACACCACTCTTTTTATTTTCCTCCACCTAGTTTACTGGGATTCTGCAATTAAGATTTTTCTCTAGTAAACTTTTACTTTTGCCTTCTTTTTTCGACAACTAAATTAATACTTTTGTTTATGTTAACCTCTTGAGTTTTTTGGTGTATATGAAATGTCAATAAATTTCATAAATTTAACAAATATATTATATGTATTTATAACCACAATTATGGACAATTACTTCATACAGCTTTAATTAACAATGAGCCTTATTGACTTTGTCCCTGGACTTATTTGCTAATAGTAGGATAAATTCAGCATGATTACCAAGACATATAAAAACTTAGTATCAAAGCTATGCCAAAAAATAAAAAAGAAAGAAAATACTCCAATTATTAAATCATGTTAAACACATGTGATCTTAGTTTATCATGGAACAACTGCTTTGGCCAAAATGAAACCAAAAAATATTTAAAGATAAAAAAATGATAATAATTTCAGGCTAAGATTGTAAGGATGGCATCAGATAAAAAATGTTTTTATTCCCGTATTTAAGGATATATTGGTTTAAGAAATGCTGGCTGAGTATAATAAAGAAACACCAAAATTTCAGTGGCTGAACCCCATTACATCATATCAGTTTTTTAATTCATTTATACGTCCATTATAGGTCCTCTTGATCGACAGTCAGCCTTCTGTAGAGTAACTACAGAATCCAGTTAGTTTCCATCATGTGGATCTGTCATCTCCCATATGTGACATCTAAGATTTCTGTGCTCAAGAGCATCAAGACAAAAAAAGAAAGAAAGAAAGAAAGAAAGAAAGAAAGAAAGAAAGAAAGAAAGAAACATGGAAGTGATAGCAACATCAATTCTTGTTAAACTCAGTCCAAATCCATACCTAACTGCAAGAGCCGTCAGGACATGACTGTAGATGACCAAGATAAAAGAGTAGGCCAGGTGTGGTGGCTCACGCCTGTTATCCCAGCACTTTGGGAGGCCAAGGCAGGTGGATCACCTGAGGTCAGGAGTTTGAGATCATCCTGGCCAATATGTTAAAACTCTGTCTCTACTAAAAATACAAGAATTAGCCAGGCATAACGGTGAATGCCTGTAATCCCAGCTACTCAGTGTGTCATTTTGGGGGTCAAACACAGGAGGCTGAGGCAGGAGAACCGCTTGGGTAATAGAGCGAGACTCCGTCTCAAAAAAAAAAAAAAAAAAAGATAAAAGAGTACATGCCTTTGTAAACAGCTATGCAATGTCCTAATCTACCTCACGCATCCCCAGCTACTTATGTTTACCTTCTTACCACACACAGAAATTTCCCATCCTTTCCCCATGTGAGAGAGTACACAGTTATACCCAGTCACTGCATGGAGCTTAAGATCTAGAATTTCCAGGTGTTGTAGACTCTTCTCTACTGTTCCCAAAGCAGATCCTCATGGCGTGATGACCTGTGAACCAATGTACACCAAAACATTGGTGTAGCAGGGAGAGGAATCCGAATGAAGATTCCATCGTAAAAGGAAAATAAATCAGAGACAGCATTACTGTATTTACAGTTGGCAGAATTATAATTTCCTGTGGGGTAGTTATGAGAAAGGCACTGTCCTGAGAATGGGAAGGGTCCCTGACAAGACTCTTGATTCTGCCTTCTGAAGGAATCCTCGTGTCCATTGTCCTCTTGGCTCCCATGCCTGGGAAGTTCTCCTTCAGCCAGCTATCCTACATGGGCTCATCGGAAGGGGCAGCAAGGAGGGCACCCTCACTTGGGGATGCAAGGTTTTCACAACCCACTTCCTGGTTGTGGAGAGATGATGCAGAGCTGTTTCGAACCTCAAATAATAAATTTTTTTGCTTGCTTTACTTGTGTAGAGGCTCCTGGATCTTTTTTTTTTTTGGTAAGTTCATGTCCACAGGAATGAGGATTCTTTAGCAACACAATTTTCTCAAACACTTTGTGAGTTTCTGATTCATTTGCTTGTAGTTGGTATTAATTTTATGTACCAGTAAACATAATTACTATTTTTGCTTTGTTTTTTTCTAAACATAGCCTCAGATCTACTTTTTTCTGCCCTTCTCTCTCTCTCTCTGTCTGTTCATCTCTATCTCTGTCTCTCTTTATCCTAAATAGTATTCACCTTAAAGGCATCTAAAAAATATACTTAAAAGGAAATAACACACTTGTATTCTAATCTCTGCTATAAGATTCAACTTTTTAAACCAATATTTTCATTTTTGTCACTCAAAGCCTTGTTTAGTCTTTATCTTATGAATAGGATTCCAGAAACAGTTAACCTTTCCAGTGTATAGCCCCTTGATCTTTGGACCCCTCATTTTCTTTGATCTCTGCTTGGCATGCCATCTATTTTTGTCTAAACTTTTTCTTTTTTACAATTCTATGCTAAGGGGACCTAACAATAGTCAAAGTGCATGCACTGGCTCTTTCCCTCCCCTTCACTTAAGGCTGCAGGTTTATCAGGCATAGGGTCCACTTGCCAAGTTATTGCAGGCTATAGCTTAACCAAATATGCTTCCACTGCACCACATTGTTCATTGAGGTTCCAACCTACGAAGTCATTTGAGCTCAATGCTAAACATAGATTTGCTAGGACAATGCCAAAGACTTTAGTTCTATGCTAAAGCAGAAACACACTACAAAGTATCATTTTCTAATTTAGTTAAAGTATTAAAATGGCCCCCAAAATGTATTGGTATATACAGAAACGGAGAGTAGATACAAAGTGTGTGGTTGTGTTACATTCCTATGGCTGCTGTAGTACATTACTGCATACTTACTAGCTTATAATGACCCAGATTTGTTAGCTTATAGTTGTAGGGACCAAAAGCCCAAAATAGGTCTCACTGGGCTAAAATCACTGTGTCAGCTGGGCTATATTCCCTCTGAAGTCTTCAGAGAAAATGGTCATTGCCTTTTTTAACTTCCAGAAGCTGCCTACATTTCTTGACTTGTGGCCTCTGTTCCATCATCAAGGTCATCAGTGGCCAGTTGAGTCTTTCTTACTCACTCTGATGTGGTCACTTCTATCTCCGTCTTCCACTACAATAACTCTCATGATTAAATTGGATCCAGTTAGATAATCCAGGACAATCTCCACATCACAGTATCAGCAAATTAGCAATCTTGAGTGCCTCTGCAACCTTTACTCTGCTTTCTCATGCAACCTGACATATTCACAGATTCTAAAAATTAGAATGTGAACGTCATTTGGAGGGGAGGGGCATTATTCCATCTAGTGGCAAAAAGAAGTCTCTATCAACTTTTGTCCCCCTACCCCGTTTTCTGTATGTGATTTTCCGTTTTACCGTGAGTGTCCCAGTAAGAAGAGAAATGCTGAGATTGAGTGGTTTCTGTAAGCCATACCTGGAAGTGAAGCAAGTCATTTCTGGGCAGATTCATTGGCTAGAACTCAGTCACAAAAAGGCAATTAACAAACTCTTATAGAGGCTTGAATAGTCAATCTCACTATTTTCATTAATAGAATAGCACACATATGTAGTGAACAGCCAGTTAGGCCGTGTCACATGAGTCAAGGTCTTGATGTACAGAAGCTGAAGATAACAGAAGAGCACAATGTAGTATAAAATATTAATTTAATAAAATCAAGGTTTCTAAATATATTGCTATGCTTACTTCACATTGTAATATGATAGGAAAAGGTCATGAAGATATTTTTATTTCAACCATGCAAAGGTACAAAGTTTCTTCATTACAAACTACTGGGAAGAGGCATGGGACAAAGAGATGAGTTAGTAATTTTCCTTTTACACGATCCTGTCTTCTGTTTTGAAATTACATCACTCTTTCTGCTATAATATGGGGGCCATCAGTCACATATGTAGCAGACATTTTTAAATTTTAAAAACTTATTTTAATCTGTGTCTGTAAGTTATGTAAAATGTGAGAAATAAAGGACATTTTGTAAACAGTTATTTGGAAATGTTTTCACTGTATGTGGCTTTGTTGCGAAATGACATGTGAAAACTAAAAAAATACTAATATTTTCACACTAAATAACTTGAAAACTGTATTTTCTAACTTGTTTAAAATTCACCCAAGTAGAAAAACTTTTATTAGAATTTTAACTTGCTTGTTAACCCCTCCCCCTGGACATATTATTGCCCAGATGCCACCTTATATGAATCATCCTCCTCCTGTAAACCATCTAAATGCCCCCACTTTAAAGGCATAGAATAGCAAATTGGTTTAAAAAAAAACAAGACCCTACCATATTTTTCTTCAAGCAACCCATTTCACATGTAATTACATGTAAAGGAATGGAGAAAGATTTATGGAAACAGAAAACGAAAAAAGAGCAGGGGTCACTAATCTGATGTCAGATAAAACAGACTTTAAATCAACAACTACAAACAAACAAAATACAAGAAAGGCACTTTACACAATGGTAAAATGTTCAACAAGAAGACTTAACTACCCTAAATATATATTTACCCAATATTGACACACCAAGATTCACAAAACAAGTACTTCTAGACCTATGAAAAGACTTGGACAGCCACACAATAATAATGGATGACTTTAACACTCTACTGACAACACTAGACAAATCATCAAGGCAAAAAATTTATAAAGGCCGGGCATGGTGGCTCATGCCTGTAATCCCAGCACTTTGAGAGGCCAAGGTAGGGGGACCATAAGGTCAGGAGATCGAGACCATCATAGCCAACATGGTGAAACCCTGTCTCTACTAAAAATACAAAAAAATTGCCAGGTGTGGTGGCAGGCACCTGTAGTCCCAGCTACTCCAGAGGTTGAAGCAGGAGAATGGCATGAACTCGGGAGGCAGAGCTTGCAGTGAGCCGAGATTATGCCACGGCACTCCAGCCTGGGTGACAGAGCAAGACTGCGTCTCAAAAATAAATACATAAATAAATAATTCATAAAAATATTCTGGCTTTAAATTTGACGTTTGATCAACTAGACCTAATAGACATCTATAGAATGCTCCACCCAACAACCAGAGACTATTCATTCTTCTCATCTGCACATGAAGCATACCCTAAGATTGACCATATGCTTGGCTATAAGGTGAAGTGTCAACAAATTCAAAAAAATCAAAACTACTCCAAGCATACTTTCATAACACAGTGAAATACAAATAGAAATCAATACTTAGAAGATATCTCAAAACCACAAAATTACATGGAAATCAAACAACCTATTTCCAAATGACTTTTGGGTAAACAGTAACGTTAAGGTAGAAATTTTTAAAATTCCTTGAAATTAATGAAAACCAACACAGAACATTCCAAAACCCATGAAGTGCTGCAAAAGCAGTGTTAAGAGAAAAGTTTATAGTGTTAAATGACTACATCAAGAAGTGAAAACAATCTCAAATTAACATCCAACATTACACCTAGAAGAACCAACTAACCCCAAAGGCAGCAGAATAAAAGAAATAACTAAAATCAGAGCAGAAATGAATGAAATTGAGACCCAAAAATCCATACAAAAAATTAGCAAAATAAAAAGCTGTTTCCTTGAAAGGATAAACAAGATTGATAGACTGGTAGGTATATTAGCAAAGAAAAAATGAGAAAATATTCAACTAAGCACAAACAGAAATGACAAAGGCAGTATTACAACTGACCCACAGACATACAAAAGATCCTCAGAGACTATTGTGAACACCTGTATGAACATCAGCTAGAAAATCTAGAGAAAGTGGATAAATTCCTGGAAACACACAAACTCTCAAATTGAACCAGGAAGAAATTGAAATCCTGAAAAGACCAATAATGAGTTCTACAATTGAATCAGTAACATAAAAATCCTACCAACCAAAAAATGTCCTCGACCAGATAGATTCAAAGCTGAATTCTACCAGACATACAAAGATCAATCCTATTGAAACTATTTCAAACAATCAAGGAAGAGGAATTCCTCTCTAATTCATTTTATGAAGCTAATTTTGTCCTGATGCCAAAACCTGGCAGACATAATGAAAAAAGAAATCTTCAGGCTGATAACCTTGATGAACATAGATGTAAAAATACTCAAGAAAGCACTAGTAAACTGAATTCAAAAGCACATCAAAAATTTAATTCACCATTTTCAAGTAGGCCTTATTCCTGGAGTGCAGAGATGGTTCAGCATACACAAGTCAATGAATGTGATGCATCACATAAAGAGAATTTAAAACGAACACCATACAATCATCTAAATAGATGTAAAAAAGCTTTCAATAAAATTCAGCATCCCTTCATGATAAAAACCCTCAACAAACTAGATGTCAAAAGAATATATCAAAATATTAAGAACCATCTATGACAAACCTACAGCCAACATCATACTGAACAGGAAAATGCAGAAGTCATTTCCCTTGAGAATTGGAATGAGACAAAGATATCCAATATTTTTCACTCTTATTCAACAGAGTACTGTCAGAGCAACCAGCAAGAAAAAGTCCTAGTCAGAGCAACCAGCAAGAAAAAGTAAAAATCAAGCTAACTCTCCTCACTGATGATACAATTTTATTAAAAAAAAAAAAAGCCTAAAGACTCACCAAAAATCTCCTGGAACTGATAAACGACTTCCATATGTTTCTGGATACAAAATCAACGTACAAAAATCAGTAGCATTTCTATACAACAATAACATTCAAGCTGAGAACCAAATCGAGAATGCACTCTGATTTATAATAGTCACCAATAAAAAGCTACCTAGGAATCATATAACCAAGAGGTGAAAGAGTTCTAAAAGGAGAATTATACCACAATGCTGAAAGAAATAATAGAGGATACAAACAGAAAAATATTCCATGCTCATGGATTAGAGGAATCAATATTGTTAAAATGTACATACTATCCAAAGCAATGTACAGATTCAATGCTATTCCTATCAAACTACCAACATCATTTTTCACAGTATTAGAAAAGCTATTCTAAAATTCATATGGAATCAAAAAGACCCCAAACAGCCAAAGCAAACGTAAGCAAAAAGAGCAAAACTGGAGACATGACATTACCTAACTTCAAAATATACTACAAAGCTACACTAGCCAAATTATCATGGTACTAGTGCAAAAACAGACATGTAGACCAATGGAACAGAATAGAGAACCCAGAAATAAAGCTAACACCTACAAATATTGGATCTTCAACAAAGTCAACAAAAATAAACAATGGGAAAAAAAGTTTCTATCCAATAAATGTTGCTGGGATCACTGGCTAGTCATGTGCAGAAGACTGAAACTGGACACTTATCTATCATAATATACAAAAATTCACTCAAGATGAACTAAATAGCCGGGCGCGGTGGCTCAAGCCTGTAATCCCAGCACTTTGGGAGGCCGAGACGGGCGGATCACGAGGTCAGGAGATCGAGACCATCCTGGCTAACACGGTGAAACCCCGTCTCTACTAAAAATACAAAAACTAGCCGGGCGAGGTGGCGGGCGCCTGTAGTCCCAGCTACTCGGGAGGCTGAGGCAGGAGAATGGCGTAAACCCGGGAGGCGGAGCTTGCAGTGAGCTGAGATCCGGCCACTGCGCTCCAGCCTGGGCGACAGAGCGAGACTCCGTCTCAAAAAAAAAAAAAAAAAGATGAACTAAATAAAGACTTAAATGTAAGACATCAAACTATAAAAATTCTAGGAAACCTAGGAAATACCCTTTTCTACATTGTCCTTGGCAAAGAATTTATGGCTAAGTCCTCAAAAGCAACTGCATGCAACAAAAACAGAACAAAAAACAAGTGGGACCAAATTAAACTAAAGAGCTTCTACACAGCAACAGAAACTATCAACAGTGTAAACAGACAACCTATAGAATGAGAGAATATATTTGCAAACTATGTATTCAACAAATATCTACTATTAAGGAACTATAAGGAATATAAACAAATGAATAAGCAATAAACAAACCCATCAAAAAGTGAGCAAGGAACACGAACAGACATTTCTCAAAAGAAGACATACGTGTGGCCAACGAGCGTATGAAAAAAATGCTCGACATCACTAATCATTAGAGAAATGAAATCAAAACCACAATGAGATACCATCTCACACCAATCAGAATTATTATTAGTAAAAAGCCAAAAAATAACAGATGTTGGTGTGGCTATGGAGAAAAGGGAACACTTACACACTCTTGGTGGGAACGTAAACTAGTTCAGCTACTGTGGAAAGTGGCTTAGAGGTTTCTCAAAGAACTAAAAGTAAAACTTACCACTGGACTCTACAATCCCATTACTATCAACAGTGGATAAGATAAAGAAAATGTGTGCATATATACCATGGAATACTATGCAGCCATAAAAAATAAAATCATGTCCTTTGCAGCAACATGGATGCAGCTGGAAGTCATTATTCTAAGCAAATTAGCACAGAAACAGAAAACCATGTAACCATATGTTCTCACTTATAAGTGAGAGCTAAACATTGGGTACTCATGGACAAAAAGATAATAACAATAGACACTGGGGGATACAAAGGGTGGGGAGGGAGGGAGACAGAGAACAAGGGTTGAAAAACTAGCTGTGGAGCACTGTGCTCATTACCTGGGTGACAGGTTCAATCATATCCCAAACTTCAGCATCATGCAATATACCCTTGCATAAACCTTCACATGTACCCTCTGAATGTAATGTAAAAGTTGACAAAACTATTAAAAAGTAAACCATTTTGCCTAGGTTGCAATGAAGTAGTGTCAGAATAGTGTTATCACTATTTACTATCACTAGTAAATTATTTTACTAGCTAAATTATATCAAAAGTTTGTGTAATTGGTGAAAGAGATGATATGTCTTTGGAATAACACACTTAATTGAATTAAATAGCAAAGTGAAAGGTATGTACCAATTTTATAGGTGTTAAAATATAGAACCAAATAATGATGTGCATCTTAAAGTATAAATATGGTAATACACAGAGTCAACCACGTATGTCTTCCATTTATAGCTACATATTACTGTGAGGTTTCTTCTTTAGATATGACAGCCACTAATTTTAATCAATGAAATAAAACAAACTTAGAATAAAACCTTCAATTTGCTACATTACAAAGTGTTACAGCAAGATTTTAAAGTATAATGTGTTCAATCATGCTGTGACAGAATATAATAATAATAATGCTAATAATACTAATGGATTTTGTACAATTAGTAAGCATAATATATTTAAGAGTATATTGAAATATTGTTCACTTTGCCTTTTAAACAAATTCCATTTTGTTTTATTTCTATAAATCACACAATAGATTATTGTATGAATGTATAATTTTATGTAAAAACGGTCACTAAATAAAATGGTTTAAATTTTTAAATGAATAAATAAAAATATGTTGTGGAAAATATATTTGAAGAGATTTCTATCAAAATGATTCCTCATGAGAACAAAGATACAACATACCAGAATCTCCGGGACACATTTAAAGCAGTGTGTAGAGGGAAATTTATAGCACTAAATGCCCACAAGAGAAAGCAGGAAAGATCTAAAATTGACACTCTAACATCACAATTGAAAGAACTAGAGAGGCAAGAGCAAACACATTCAAAAGCTAGCAGAAGGCAAGAAATAACTAAGATCAGAGCAGAACTGAAGGAGATAGAGACGCAAAAAACCCTCCAAAAAATCAATGAATCCAGGAGTTGGTTTTTTGAAAAGATCAACAAAATTGACAGACCGCTAGCTAGACTAATAAAGAAGAAAAGAGAGAGGAATCAAATAGACGCAATAAAAAATGATAAAGGGGATATCACCACCGACCCCACAGAAATACAAACAACCATCAGAGAATACTATAAATGCCTCTACGCAAATCAACTAGAAAATCTAGAAGAAATGGATAATTTCCTGGACACTTACACTCTCCCAAGACTAAACCAGGAAGAAGTTGAATCCCTGAATAGACCAATAGCAGGCTCTGAAATTGAGGCAACAATTAATAGCCTACTCACCAAAAAAAGTCCAGGACCAGATGGATTCACAGCTGAATTCTACCAGAGGTACAAGGAGGAGCTGGTACCATTCCTTCTGAAACTATTTCAATCAATAGAAAAAGAGGGAATCCTCCCTAACTCTTTTTATAAGGCCAACATCATCCTGATACCAAAGCCTGGCAGAGACATAACAAAAAAAGAGAATTTTAGACCAATATCCCTGATGAACATCGATGCAAAAATCCTCAATAAAATACTGGCAAACCGGATTCAGCAGCACATCAAAAAGCTTATCCACCATGATCAAGTGGGCTTCATCCCTGGGATGCAAGGCTGGTTCAACATCCACAAATCAATAAATGTAATCCAGCATATAAACAGAACCAAGGACAAGAACCACATGATTATCTCAATAGATGCAGAAAAGGCTTTTGACAAAATTCAACAGCCCTTTATGCTAAAAACGCTCAATAAATTCGGTATTGATGGAATGTACCTCAAAATAATAAAAGCTATTTATGACAAACCCACAGCTAATATCATACTGAATGGGCAAAAACTGGAAAAATTCCCTTTGAAAACTGGCACAAGACAGGGATGCCCTCTCTCACCACTCCTATTCAACATAGTGTTGGAAGTTCTGGCTAGGGCAATCAGGCAAGAGAAAGAAATCAAGGGTATCCAGTTAGGAAAAGAAGAAGTCAAATTGTCCCTGTTTGCAGATGACATGATTGTATATTTAGAAAACCCCATTGTCTCAGCCCAAAATCTCCTTAAGCTGATAAGCAACTTCAGCAAAGTCTCAGGATACAAAATTAATGTGCAAAAATCACAAGCATTCTTATACACCAGTAACAGACAAGCAGAGAGCCAAATCAGGAATGAACTTCCATTCACAATTGCTTCAAAGAGAATAAAATACCTAGGAATCCAGCTTACAAGGGATGTAAAGGACCTCTTCAAGGAGAACTACAAACCACTGCTCAGTGAAATCAAAGAGGACACAAACAAATGGAAGAACATACCATACTCATGGATAGGAAGAATCAATATCGTGAAAATGGCCATACTGCCCAAGGTGATTTATAGATTCAATGCCATCCCCATCAAGCTACCAATGACTTTCTTCACAGAATTGGAAAAAACGGCTTTAAAGTTCATATGGAACCAAAAAAGAGCCCGCATTGCCAAGACAATCCTAAGTCAAAAGGACAAAGCTGGAGGTGTCACGCTACCTGACTTCAAACTATACTACAAGGCTACAGTAACCAAAACAGCATGGTACTGGTACCACAACAGAGATATAGACCAATGGAACAGAACAGAGTCCTCAGAAATAATACCACACATCTACAGCCATCTGATCTTTGACAAACCTGAGAGAAACAAGAAATGGGGAAAGGATTCCCTATTTAATAAATGGTGCTGGGAAAATTGGCTAGCCATAAGTAGAAAGCTGAAACTGGATCCTTTCCTTACCCCTTATACGAAAATTAATTCAAGATGGATTAGAGACTTAAATGTTAGACCTAATACCATAAAAACCCTAGAAGAAAATCTAGGTAGTACCATTCAGGACATAGGCATGGGCAAGGACTTCATATCTAAAACACCAAAAGCAACGGCAGCAAAAGCAAAAATTGACACGTGGGATCTAATTAAACTAAAGAGCTTTTGCACAGCTAAAGAAACTACCATCAGAGTGAACAGGCAACGTACAGAATGGGAGAAAATTTTTGCAACCTACTCATCTGACAAAGGGCTAATATCCAGAATCTACAAAGAACTCAAACAAATATACAAGAAAAAAACAAACAACCCCATCAAAAAGTGGGGAAAGGATATGAACAGACATTTCTCAAAAGAAGACATCCATACTGCCAACAGACACATGAAAAAATGCTCATCATCACTGGCCATCAGAGAAATGCAAATCAAAACCACAATGAGATACCATCTCACACCAGTTAGAATGGCAATCATTAAGAAGTCAGGAAACAACAGGTGTTGGAGAGGATGTGGAGAAATAGGAACACTTTTACACTGTTGGTGGGATTGTAAACTAGTTCAACCATTATGGAAAACAGTATGGCGATTCCTCAAGGATCTAGAACTAGATGTACCATATGACCCAGCCATCCCACTACTGGGTATATACCCAAAGGATTATAAATTACTCTACTACAAAGACACATGCACACGTATGTTTATTGCGACACTATTCACAATAGCAAAGACTTGGAATCAACCCAAATGTCCATCTGTGACAGACTGGATTAAGAAAATGTGGCACATATACACCATGGAATACTATGCAGCCATCAAAAAGGATGAGTTTGCATCCTTTGTAGGGACATGGATGCAGCTGGAAACCATCATTCTTAGCAAACTATCACAAGAAGAGAAAACCAAACACTGCATGTTCTCACTCATAGGTGGGAACTGAACAATGAGATCACTTGGACTCGGGAAGGGGAACATCACACACTGGGGCCTATCATGGGGAGGGGGAGGAGAGAGGGATTGCATTGGGGAGTTATACATGATATAAACGTCATGCACATGTACCCTAGAACTTAAAGTATAATAAAAAAAAAAAAGAAAAAAAAAAAAACAAAACCAAAATGATTCCTCAATAAAAAGTATTATGAGTTCATGAGCCTGCTCTCTTGGGCTGGGTTTGCAGGTCTCCATGGCTTGCCTGCACCTGTCTGTTCCTCCCCACCTTAGTTTGGGTTTTAGAAATCCACTCTACCGAACTGCTTGTATTCAAGTGTACCATGATCTTCCTCTGACCTGTCCCTCTGGCATGGAACTTTTCCCTTTTTGTTCACAAGTTAAGTATTTTCTTCTTTCAAAAGAAAATTAGTGCAGATGTCACCACACTGTGTCCTGTTTACCTGTATGGCTTCCATCATCACACCTTTCTGTTGGCATGTCCACTTGTTGCCCTTAGACTCTGGACTCTCCCAGGATAGTGGACATGGCTGAATTATGTTTAAACTCCTAAAGTGTGTAGCCTGTGGCTCTTAAAAAGTCATTCATTAAATGAAAAGAAGAAAAATGAAAATAATAAACCAAAAATTCCATTTCTTGACTTTCTTATATAATCCAGGAACTGGATTATGCTACTTATATATCCACTCATCAGGTTAATCCTCAATCTATCCTGGTGAGGAGATACACTCTGAGAAGTTGAACAAATGTTGTGTGATTAAAGGATTAGTGAATGTCAGAGACAGAAAAACAAAACCATGCCAATGTTCTCTGTGTTTTACGCCAATTCACAAGTGAATAGATATATAAATGGATGATATGTGCCTAATTCTGATATTTGGTCATGTATATTTTATTAAAAGATGAGATCGGGTGTCTAATTTCTGCATTTTTACCAATACTTTGATCTATGATAAAAAATATACAGGGTACTGATGTTTTGACAATAATTAATTAAAATTTTATCATCCAGTTTCAAACACACAAAGAAGTTTTTTTTTTTTTTTTTTCTGAAAAAGGAAATACAATTATCTTTGGAGATATTTCTTTCTGGTCATATCTCCAAATTGCAGTGGAGCTATCTCTGTCGTGTCTGCTGAATGTTGACAATGTCTTGGAAGGGGTTCTCTTCATCTGAAAGTCTCTTGAGTATGGTAGCCCAAGAATTCTCATTTATTTCCCAACAAATAATCCCCAAGGAACATGTCTAAATGCAACATGCCCACCATTCTGTGGATGAAGACATTTTGGACATCCTACTATTATTCAGTTAATTAGACACACTGGGTCAATTAATAGTTTTTCTCCTCCGCATCTCTCCTGAGTTGCAAATGTCAAGCTGGACCCACCTGTCCCTCCCACAGAGCACGGCAGGTTTCCACAGGCTGAGGAGGGCGCCCACTGAACTGGGCATCCCCACTCCTTCCCTTTCTCCCGCGCAAGGTGCCTATGAAAGAGGTGACTCTCAGTGTGGCTACAGATCCTATTCCACTCAGAAACCCAGCCAGAAACATAATCTTTACTCAAAGCTGCTTAAAGTATAGTAATCTATTCATCAACTTAATTGTCCAGTCCATTATTAAAGCCTCTTGATATATTAAATTCTGTACTAGGAGCTAGGGCTTGATATATGAGTGAGACATCCTCCCTCCTTTCAAAAAGCTTATAGCCAAATAGAAAGATGGACACATAAACAAATAACATCTTATCAAGTGTGCTCACAGTCATGGCAGCGCAATGGGGGTGTGAATAGACAGCTTGCTTTAAGCTGCCCAAGTTAGAGGAGAGTTCACAGAGGGTGAAGGATGAGAAGAGCACACAAAACACAAAAGAAATGACCCTTTATCAAAGCACAGAGAGGGAAGGAGCATAGCATGTTTAGAAACAGACTATTTGCTTTAAGACAGAAGCCCTGCGCCATGCATGATGGTGAAGTGGCTATGTTGTCTGGGATACAAACCTGGGGTTCATCGCCTGACACCAGGAAGATTTAGGATAGGGACACACACGAGGAGTTTAGGAGTGGAGGTTTAATAGTCGAAAGAAAGAGAAAAAAAAAAGCGAAAGGAAAACAGCTCTCTGTCTAGTGAGAGAGGGGGGACTTCAGAGAGGAGAAAATCTGGCCGGCTGTGAATGTGTTGGATTTTTTAGTCTGGCTTGGGGAGGCGGTGTCTGATTGACATATGGCTCACAGATTGATTCGATCAGGTATGATGTTTACATGATGCGCAGGAAAGGCTGGGGACCCCACCCTAATCTTATTATGCAAATGAGCTTTCCAGTTGACGGGGCCATCTTGTCTTCTCCTTATTACACACTCGGCTGACAAAGAGAAGGGAAGATGGAGCCGCCATCTTGAACATGATTGACAAAACTGTCAGCATGTACGTTCTGCAGCTCGATTTTACAGGCTGCTCTTTGTTAGAAGGAGAATAATTTGGGGCTGCTTTTCATTAACAGGAAAACTTTACTGGAGGACTTTCTACCCTCACTATCTTCCTGAGTAATTTCTTCTTAACTACGGTATCACTGGGACCTAGCAGTAGGTAAGGTAGGAAAGTAGAGGGCATTGAACGTCTTTCTTAAAAATGTTGACTGTGTCTCTTTGGGAAATAGAGTCACTAAAGAATGCAAAGAATGAAAATAATGCAATCACCTTCTCATTTAGAAAACTATTTTAGGCCGGGGGGGTGACTCATGCCTGTAATCCCAGCACTTTGGGAAGCCGAGGCAGGCAGATCACCTGAGGTCAGGAGTTCAAGACCAGCCTGGCCAACATGGTGAAACCCCGTCTCCACTAAAAATACAAAAAAAACCTATCTGGGTGTGGTGGCAGGCACCTGTAATCCCAGCTACATGGGAGACTGAGGCAGGAGAATGGCTTGAACCCAAGAGGTGGAGGTGGAGGTGAGCTGATATAACGCCATTGCATTCCAGCCTGGGCAACAAGAGTGAAACTCCATCTCAAAAAAAAAAAAAAAAAAAGCTATCTTTTGAAGGTGGGAGGTAGAGTTGGAGACAATGTCATGGATCTGAACTGAGGCAACAGAAATGTTGATAGATAATGAGTGGAAAAACTGCAATGGCATTAACAAGGCTTATTTGCTTATTGGTTATAGAAGAATAAGCTTTAAAAAGAAGGGCTAGAAAATGATGCCCAGACCTCTTGCTTGGATGGAAGGTTTGAGAGGATCCGCCAACGGTAGAAAAAGAAGGAAGGTTTGGAGTGGAGTGGGCGAGGTGGGGAGAAAGAGACTGAAGAGCAATTTGGACATGGTAACATGCTTAAGGAGCATTCAGGTGGAAATTTGTAATTGAAGATTGATTTACGGGACTGCACCTCAGTAAAGAGATCTGAACTGGACATATGTGGATTACTAATTTGCAATCATCCTCACTGAATTTTCTTTCAAGAATGATGATTGATTATGCTTAGTTTTTCATACAATTTAACACAACTTATTATGCATATCTCATAGCGCCCCATCTGTGCCCTCTGCCACTGCGACAACTGGGCCATTCATTTCAAGGCTCTGTGTCAACTGCTTTGACCATCTTCCCCAGAGCACTTCTCAGATAGGTCAGTCATGTAAACGTGTTTGCCTGATTATCTTTCAACTGCCTCTTTCCTTCTGCTTTCTTGGCCCATTGAGGTAGCTCCCATTGGTCAGGAATAAATCCATAGCTTATCCTGTTTCCTTTTTTTCATTCTGGAAAAGTCTCTTGGCATGTTTCAAAAATTGTGACTTATAGTGAAAAAGGGTTTTGTTTTGTTTTGAAGAGACACTATCTTTTGAGTTTATCAAACTTGATTCTGTTTTCCATCCCTTAACATGTATGGGGCTTGTAAAGAGTAAAAGAGAACAAGGAAACACTCATGAATCTTGACAGTACCTGTGATATGGTCTGTATATTTGGCCCTGACCAGCTCTCATGTTGAATTATTATCCCCATTGCTGGAGGTGGACCTGGTGGGAGGTGTTTGGATCATGGGGGCGGATCCCTCACAGCATCCCTTCCACTCTCTTTGTGATAGTGAGTTCTCAAGAGATCTGATCATGTAAAAGTGTGTGGGACCTCCCCTCCACACTCACTCTCTTGCTCCTGCTTTCGCCATGTGGCACGCCTGCTCCCCTTTTGCCTTCTGTCATGATTATAAACTTCCTGAGGCCTCCCCAGAAGCTGAACCGATGCTAGCGCCATGTTTCCTGTAAATCTTGCAGAAGCGTGAGCCAATTAAACCTATTTTCTTTATAAATTACCTAGTCTCAAGTATTTCTTTATAAAAATGCAAGAACAGCCTAATACATCCTGCAATAGCTGAAACCTATAAACACAGAGAGTCAAGTTTATGTAACTTGGATCCAGTTACTTTTACAATGTAGAGCAGCCAATTTGAGAAGTGATTCTAGGAGCAAACAGTTGGATTCAGACTGTCACTATTGAGCTTTCCTACACAGATACAAATGCCCCTGATGCTTACATCTTTCAGACTAAAAGGCTACTCAGTATGACTCTTGAAAGGACATTAACTAGTACCTCTGACTTACACTTGGTCTTTGGACCACTACAATTCAAAATAATCATTTATTCTCCTCTTCAGCTCATCAATAATTAGCACATCCCTTCAAGTTATGTATATAAAAAAGATAATGATTATATAAAATCAAAGCAGAACTATGCCCTTTAATGCTATTCTGATTAAACCTTTCTTTCTGGGAGAGCAGAGGAGAGGAATCAAAGAATATAAGGTTACTGCTGTGCTTAAAATGAAGATGTACAGTTCAAATTCTATCTTAGGAAGCTGAAATTCAAAAGCTGAATTTAAAGAATTGATTTAAAAGCAGGTAACTTTCAATTGAAATAATGGTCTTCACACTAGTTAAAAATATTTTCAAAATCCCATTTATTTGTATTTGAAAATGTAAAAATATAATAGGGAAAAGAACTTAAAAATTATTGATTGGCCAAACCACCTAGCCTGTTATTGCTATCCATCCACTCCCACCAAAGGATTTGAGTACATCCCATGCTGGGAATTTTGTTGCTTATAAGATCAGAACATATTTGAAACTTTTGACTCCTAGAAATGTCTTTCTTCTATTAAACTGAAATCTATACTTGCATACTCCACATGTTTGTCTTATTTTCTGTTTCTTTATGAACACAACACCATTTTGTGAAATTCATATTTGGTATTATGTATCAAAACTGCTTAATAATCTTAGAAATGTGAAGGTGTTTCTTTTCAGTCAATTCTGTCACATTTTATTGTGTCAAGCTATTTTGTGTTAAATATTTTGACCTTTAAGAGTAACATCCAGAAGATATCCAATTATTATTGCAATGTCTAGAAAAACACAGAGGTGTATTAGATATACATAAAATATATAGAAAAATGAGAAAATATGAAGCTGAGTCAGAAAAGTAATTGAATGTAAGAGAGAGGAAAATGAGTAGGTGGGCCGTTGATTGAATGTGCAGTGGAAAATCTGCAGCAAGTTAGTAACTATGTTTTATTATAATTATGTTTTCATGAAAATGTGAAGAAAAAGGAAAGATGCTGAAAGTCTGTCTCAATATGATAAGGCTAAAAGGATTTAATTTAAGGTAAGATCACTTAAATATTCTGCTTAATAGGCACCAATCTTTTTAAAGTGCTTTACATATGTTAACTCATTTATTCTTCACAGCAATCCCACAAGGCAGGTTCTGTTATTATTCCTTTTTAAAGATCAGGAAAATGAGATATATAGTTGTTAATAACTTGTCCAAGGTTATACAGCAGGTGAGTGACAAAATGAGGTCCTAAGTCCTGGCATTCCCCTTAAAAGGCCATGGTTTTTAATTACTGTGAGTCAGTGAGATCGACTCTGCTGGTGGCAGCTATTGCAGTTACCAATAACGAGGAAGTATGGTGTCTTGGAGGTTGAGATAGATTGTTTGTGCTCTTGAAGTCTAGAGGCAGCATTTTTGAAGAATCCCGGTCAAAACCTTTATAAGATTAGATCACGATGAGTTCATAGTTAGGGTAATGGTGTAATTAATTGCCCCAAATAGGGCATTTTTGAGGGTGAATAGGACATATTGAAAATTAAATTAGAGGGCCGGGCGCGGTGGCTCAAGCCTGTAATCCCAGCGCTTTGGGAGGCCGAGACGGGCGGATCACGAGGTCGGGAGATCGAGACCATCCTGGCTAACACGGTGAAACCCCGTCTCTACTAAAAAATACAAAAAAACTAGCCGGGCGAGGTGGCGGTCGCCTGTAGTCCCAGCTACTCGGGAGGCTGAGGCAGGAGAATGGCTCAAACCCGGGAGGTGGAGCTTGCAGTGAGCTGAGATCCGGCCACTGCACTCCAGCCCGGGCGACAGAGCGAGACTCCGTCTCAAAAAAAAAAAAAAAAAAAGAAAATTAAATTAGAATAAATGTACCAAGAACTTTTCCTGGCAAATCAGGATAAATAAATATAAAACATTTTCCCAGAATTCATATATTATAGAGCAAGACCCCATCAAATAAATTAAAGTTTCTGATGTTAAAAAGAATTAGGACTAAGAGGCAGATGTTTTTTCCATTGATGTGATTTTTTTTCCTCTGTCATTTATCTTCTGTAAAACAATAACATTTACCTTACATCAGCTCATGCATTTGAAAAAGGGCATATCAACATTGAAATACAATAGGCTGGCATAAGCCCTGAAATGTGCTTGCCATCAGAGAAACTGGTGGTTTTTCCCCGAGGCAGATTTTGAGTTGTTATTAAACATTACCGTGGCTGTAACCTTGGGTCATTTATCTTCTTACATTGTACCTTGTCATTTGAACATCCATCCACCTATGCATTCACATCCAATTTGAGTTTTGTCTGCCGCTAGAGTCACAGGAATTGCGCTTTGCAAAGCACAGTTTTCATCATTATAAGCAAAGATCATCTCCCCTTTCTCCCCTTCCCCCCAACAATGGTCATCAGATAATAGGAATTTTGTTAAAGTCATCTGGTGGTGCATTTTAAGTCACTAGTTATATTTAACATAATAGAGAAAACAATACTCAGGGTAAATTTCTACAGATTCATGAATGATTAACAAAAATAAACAATAAGGGAAATTTAGAATGATCAGGCTACAGGTCAAATGTTGAAAGGAAAACATACCGCTCTCTCTTATTTCTCTTTTTAAGACTGCTGGAAATTGACTGGTAGGTGCTTCTTCTTTTGTGCCCTTACCAATTTTGCTTCATTTTATTCATGGTAATCCATTCTAAAAATTCCACGTTAGGGATGAATGCATCTCACTAAGCACCATATGCTATTGGAGGAAAAGGAGAGTCCACATAGCAACCTAGAATCCCCAGGGAGGAAAGGCTTGCTGGGAGAATCCCTGTTCGATGATGGTGCTGCCTTTTCCTGCTTAGTATATGCAGATGATCAATATTAAAGACAAAATCATTACAGGAACAATGATGAATTTTAATTACACATTCTGGATACAAATACAGTACTTGATCAGATACGTGACTGGCAAATATTTCCTCCAACTCTATAGCTTGTCTTTTTATTCCTAAATAGTGTCTTTAACAGAGAAAACATTTGTAATTTGATATAACTTGAGTAAATTTTGGTAGTTCGTGGGATTTTCTGTTTGTTTATTTTTTAGGCAAAGTCTCACTCACTGTCGCCCAGGCTAGAGTGCAGTGGTGTGATCTTGACTCACTGCAATCTCCAATTCCTGGGTTCAAGTGATTCCCTGGTCTCAGCCTCCTGAGTATCTGGGATTGCAGGTGCACACCACCACGTCAGGCTAATTTTTGTATTTTTAGTAGAGATGGGGTATCATCATATTGGCCAGGCTGTTCTCCAACTCCTGGGCTCAAGTGGTCCACCCATTTCTGCTCCCCAGAGTGCCAGGATTATAAGTGTGAACCACCATGTCCTGCCAAGTTTGTGTTTTTTTGAGAAACTGATTCATTTTATCAAAGTTGTCAAATTTATATGTGCAGAGGTGCTCACAGTGTTCTTATTACTTGAAGCTGAGTCAGCAAAAGCAAACCATTAAATGTATGAAAGAGGAAAATGAGTAGGTGGCCCATAGATTGAGTGTGATGGGTCTTTCAATGTCTGCTTTGTCTGTAGTGGCATTGTCCTTTCATCCCTGATATTAGTAATGTGCCTTCTCTTCTCAGTTAGGAAAAAAAGACTTTATTTATTATTTCAAATAACCATATTAATTTCACTGATTTTCAGCACTCCTTTGAGTGTTTAGTTGCCTCTACCAATCCTGAGCCAAAACAGGGGGTCTTCTCTGAAACTCTGTGCCACAGTGCTCACCTCTGAGTTTCAGGCTGTGTTGAGTTCAGGTGGGAGATATTAGAGACAGAAAGAGATAGAAAGAGAGAGGCAGAAAGGAGAAAGAAAATGGTAAGCTCATTTACAGTTTAATGGCTTCAAAGTCTGATGTTCATCTGCAATTTGCTTGCTGGTATTTACATTACAATCTTCAAAGAGTTTCTCCAGGCTGCATACTATCCAGGTTTTATGACTGCATTCACTGGAAGATCAAGTGTGAAGCACACTCATTCCATCTCACCCAGAACAGGAACATGGCAGTAGTTTTTTAGTACCTATTTTCTACTGTAAAAACTAAGCTTTGTACTCATTATTGAGCAATAAGAAGAATCTCACAAGAAGCCTTATGTCATTGGTTGTCTGTTGGGATAGGACTGTAACAACAAGAAAATAAAACCTTGTGAGAGGGACTTAGAGCCTTAAATGTCTATTTGTCAGTTTTGGTTGAAATGACTTCCATTGCTCTTGCAGGCATGGTTTTTTATCCTCTGTTTATATCTTGTGAGATATTTTTTAAAGAATTTTGTTTTAATAAAATATCAAACCTAAAGACAAGTTTTGAGAATAATATAAAAAATTCTCAACTGCCATTTACTTCAACTTAGCAAATGTTAACATTTTTTTCCTCTTTTTCTCGTTTTATTCAATGGATTATACTCGTTACTCTCATGACTTATTTCAACGTTCAAGCTTTTCTTAATCCAGAGTGAAGCCCATCATCCTGAAACTTTTTTCATTTTTGACATATTATTATTCTTTATTACATTCTCACTTTCTGATGATCAGAATACCACATGTACCCCGTAAATAGGCAGAACTATCCTATATCGATTTTTTAAAATGTCCCAGTTCCTAGAACTGAAATAAATCATTTCTCCAGGGGGCTAAGACTTCTCTCAGAAGGAAATGTCATCTGGAAACCAAGATAGAGGTGTACATATTGTTACTGGGGGATCCCATTCTTTTTTTTTTTTTTTTCTATATCAGATTAAACCTGGCTTGAAGCTTCCCTGAATAAATTTGAGAAAAAACAACTTTGGTTTATTTAGTGAACTTTGGTGACTTTCTCTTCTTCAATGGGCTTTTACCCTGGGGCTCATGCAGCCTGGGCCATAAAGGGAGAGCCCTGTGGCTCCTGTCACGATGGCCACTGCTGTTCTTCCTCGTTGTGCAGATCCAAGTGGCCCAGCGCATCGGGCTGCTTTGCTAGCAGCCTCATCCCTCCTGTGCTGAGCTCAGCTCTGGAGACCTATGTTGAGGTTTTAATGCTGGGGTCTCCAGGGCCCAGTGCTTACACACCCATGCTGCCGTCCCCACCCTGGGCTACTGCAGGAAGGCAGGCTCCAAACCCCTGGGCCTTGCTAGACCTGTTCCTAAGGCTTTTTAGCAGGCAGAGCAAGGGGGAAAAATATATACACTCATATACACAAATACACATATATATATGTTTCTATGTGCACATATTTACATATCAAAACCATGACTTCATTTTTCATCTCACCCAGGACAGTCATTTCCACTCTAACACACTACCATTTATTCTCATCCTTTTCCTGTCCATACCTTTCCAGCTGTGAAAACTCTCAACAATCTATTTGCTCAATCCTAAGAATTACTCACCAATAAAATTGTGAAAAACAACCTAGACACAGGAGTTCAAATTGAGTTAAAAGCTCTCTCTTCCTTTAATCTAGGAGATACACTTTGTTCAAAAGTTATTTGGGTTAATTGTTCTTTCATCACTTGTGTGTGATTGTTACTCAATTGAAATAAAATTATGCCCATTTATTTCTCTTTGTATTACATTTTGGTTCTTTTTTTTCCCCATTATTCTTGCTTTGTTTTTGTTAATATTTTTGTGGTGCTGTTGTTTTGCTTTGTGTATCTAAAAATATTAATCTAGCTCCAAATGTCAAAACTCTACAAAAAGGTGTATTCAGAGAGATATACTCCATCTCTATCACCTAGTCCCTCTAGGTAAAAAAAATTTCAATAATTTCTGTATATATTTCCTGTTTTTCTTTTTTATAAAGATAAGCATGTGTGTGTGTACAAATATCTATATTTAATACATACGATATATATTAATTAAATATATTAATAAATAAATATAATTATAATTCAAATAATAATTTAAAGATAATGAAATATGTTTAACAAATACATTCAATATATAATATACATTACATTTAAATTGTTATTTTAATAGTAATTTCTTTTATGAAACAATATTTTAAATATTATTTATTAAATTATATTTAAATTATTATTATATTTAATTATCAAATATATAATAAACATATATATTAAATATATTTAATGTGCACTTATTATTATGTAATTAATATATGCATATATTTTGTAAATACTTTTTTTATGTTTGCTTTTACTATTTAACAACCTATTGTGTATATCATTCCATTTGAGTTCATAGAGATATTCCTCAATCTTTATTATATCTGCATATTCCATTGACAGATATACCATAATTTATTCAAATACTTTCCTATGTATATGGACATTTATGTTGGTTCCACTATTTGCCATATAAAAGTTTGATATTTTACTTTAATGCAACCAAATTTGTTGATTTCATTGCTCCTGGGTTTTGAATCCAAATTAGGTATATATTTTCTCTCAACCACAGTATTGATGAATACACACATATTTTCTTCTTGTACTTTTACTGGATCACTTTAGTTCTCTCTCCAGCTATCTGATCCACTTAGAGCAGGGTTTCTTAACCTTGACGCTACTAATATTTGAGGCAGGATGACCTTTGTTGTAGGGCTTATTCTGTGCATTATATTAATAGAATTTTATCAGTGTCTCCAGCCTTTGCCCATAAGATGGTGGTAGCATCCCTCAGTTATAAAAATGTCTGCAGACATCACCATGTCCCTATGGAGGAAGATAGACAAAATGACCCACGTGAGAGCCACTGATTTGGAGTCTACATACTGTTTTAGTTGTAGGCTGTTGTTCTATGTTTACATACCTAGAAGGATTAGTAGTCCATTGTGATTTTTCCTTTCCAAGGTTTTTTTTTTTAACTTTTTTTTTGTTTTTGCTTATTTGTATAGTTCAACGCAAAGCTTTAGTAGTATTTTGTATTGAAGTTGTGTTAAATTTATAATTAACTAATTTAGAGACCACCAACAAGGAAAATTAAAATAGCTTACCTTAAAATGTAACTGCAAATAAATGCAATGAATTCCAATAATATTGTTTAAATTTAAAAAATAAAATCAAATATGTTATAAACCAATAAAACAAGTTATAGTGATTTAATTGAATAACAGAGATGCATACCTGAGCATAAGTTCTTCAAGTAGAAGAATAAAGTGGTTTTTATTGGTTGACAATAAAGTAACCTTAGATTTAAGGAAAAAACTTACACCCTCAGTGACATATTTTTGAGATCAAACAGTACTGTAAATTCCATATTTTGGGTACTTGTTCCTATAGAATATATATATTTTATATATATATATAGTGAGAGTCATATTATCTGGTAGAAAAGAAAAAATCCTAACCAAAATTGTGCGATTCTCATTATAGTTTGGTTTCAATAAGCCAGCTGAAGAATTTTCTGGAACCAATGCTACGGGGTCAAGTTATTTGATAAAGTCTATGAAATCATGGGGAAGGGATGAGGTTTTATATTCAGGTTGGCTTTTACTTACAGAGGTAAATGCTTATTATGATATTTATACCAAATCTTTCATTAGTCTCAAGTCCAAAATATATTCAGAAAGTTATATCAAAATATATTCAGTTTGTGCTAACAATAAAGAGGATGAAATTCATCAAAACCAATTGTTTGTTCTCTTAGGTTCAATTTTGCAGTTATCAGAATGATTATTTATTTATTTATGTATTTATTTTTTGAGACAGGGTCTCACTCTGTCACCCAGGCTGGAGTGCAGTGTTGACATCTTGGCTTACTGCAAACTCCACCTTCTAGGTTCTGGTAATCCTCCAAGTACCAGGGATCACAGGCATGCACCACCATGCCAGGTTAATTTTTATGTTTTAGTAGAGGCAGGGTTTCACCATGTTGGCAAGGCTGGTCTTGAACTCCTGGCCTCAAGTGATCCACCCACCTTGGCCTCCCAAATTGTTGGTATTACAAGCATGAGTCATGGGGCCAGCCTCAGAATTATTTTAATTCCTGTAATATAGCCTTATAAAAACAAATTTAAATCATTCAAATATTCTAACAAGATGTGCTGGGAATTGCCAATTTGCAAAAACCATCTCCCATAGTCAAGTTTATCTGCAACTTGTATCCCTTGAGAATGTTTCCATTAAGGAAGCAGTAACGCTCTACATAAGCCAGTTGTTTGTAGACAGGGTACTTCTTACCAGAAAGCTGACACAAGACCCCGGTTAAAAAGTACCTTGCCTTTCTTCTTATTAATAGATGTGCATAGACTAGCAAAGACTTGTATGTGTCTCCACAATTGTCCCCAGAGAATTGTGGTCTCACATTCAGTTCATAAACATGTTATGTTTATGGTGAAGTCAATGCTAAGTTCAGAATTTTCTGCATCAAGTATGTGATTTGTTTGCTACTAAATATCTTTATTGACTTTTAAAAATTTTTGATAACTGATCCAAAAAAAAAAAAGATTGAAGGATTTCACAGTATCAGTGCATTTATCAATTTTTATTGACACATATTGACTTTGTTATACTTGTAATCAAAATATTGTTATTTTTCATTTGTGATGAGATCTGTAACTCCACAACCAGCTGTGTCAAGGGGAGCAAAAACAATCATTTTGCATGCTTTGACCTTTATTACTTTGACCATTAGGAGTAGGTAAAATAAATGTCTCATATATTATTTCACTAACTTCTTTATTATTCAATAAATGAAATTTCCAGGGCTTTCACGTTTTCATCCTCTTTCCATCTGCTGGTAAGTTTACAAGATCCACTTACTTTGCTTCAAACTTTGTGAGTTTTGAATTGTGTTCTTTCTACATTTCCAGTAACATTTGGGGATGGTCTATTTCCAGAAATTGTATTTCCAGAAATATTTAAACATAACTGGTAGATTTCATACCATTACTCATTTTTAAAATGTTTCAAATAAGCCACATCATATTACCTGAGGTTTTTTTTTTTTTTCATTGTGCTGGAACTTTTACAACAATAGTAGATATTTAAGTAAGCATTCATCTGCCTTTCCACATATTTATGTAAAGTTATAGGAATTAATTTGTTAGATTCAAGCAATGATTTAAAAAACCTACTCTTTTGGTATTTTTAAAATGTAGCATTCAAACACTAATTTACATAGAGTTCAGCAGAAAAGGAGAGGCAGAAAGAGAAGTGTGGAGGAAGGAAGAGAGCAAGGGAGGTAAGAGTACACGACTGAGCCTGGTGCACGATTTCTATATACACATACTTTAACCATTGAACAATTGCTGAATTCCACAGGCAAGTTGTTGGTATGTGGTGGAAAGGAATACAGCAAGGAATAAAAAATTATTATTTGTGGGCCTTGCACAGTGGTTCACACCTGTAATCCCAGCACTTTGGGAGGCCAAGGCAGGCAGATCACAATGTCAGGAGTTCGAGACCAGCCTGGCCGATATGGTGAAACCCAGTCTCTACTAAAAATACAAAAATTAGCTGGGCATGGTGGTGGGCGCCTGTAGTTCCAGCTACTCAAAGGTTGAGGTTGCAGAATTGTTTGAATCTGGGAGCAGAAGGTTGCGGTGAGCCGAGATCATGCCACTGCACTCCAGCCTGGGCAACAGAGCAAGACTCCATCTCAAAAAAAAAAATTATTATTTGTGAATGCTTACTACTGACCCATAGCATCCTTTCTAACTGTACTTCCTAAGAACTATGGCAGAAACTTTGACGATTGAAGGTGAGTAAGATAAGGTTCATATGTTAAATAACTTTGTTAAAATTCCTTCAGCTGAAGAAAACATGGGTTGTTTTGAATTCAAGCCTGACTTCACAGACATGCTTATGCCCTAATTCTCTTAAGGAATATTCCTTATTTCCAGTTACATAAGGTGGTTAAGGAATAGTAATAAGTTTATGCACGTAGCAAAAAACTGTACAAACCCTAAGGTAAAAAGTAATTCTAATTTCTGCTGCTTTTTTTTTTTTTAAGTATCTTTGTAGGCCATTAAAAAACTAATACCATGCCAACTCTTAGGGCTAATTTGCACAAATTGTAGTAATGTAAGTCCTTGTGTTTCAGAAAAACAAAGAAGAATGTTCACTAACTCTTCCTAGCAACGAAAGTATTTTGAAGCTTTTCCCTTGCTGCCCTTTTCTCATTTCCCCCTAAGAAATAGTTGGAACTACAAAATTCCCTTTACTATTACTGTAGGATGTTGAGAAAAGATAAACTTGTGGAGAATGTGTGGAGGGTGTACAATGTCTGCTGGAGGCTGCTGATACGTCCGGGCTTCAGAGCACTCACTAATTGGGTCCTTCCCGAGCCTCTTCCAGTCCGAAGACATTACACATTGCTCCTGCAGACAACTGCATCGTAATGAGTATCCTCGGGGTAGTGGTAGCCTATGTTCCCCCTAATTTCCCATTTTATCTTTTGCTCCATTTCTTTGGCCTCTGACTCCTATGGTGTTATAGGGACCTACCTCAGGTACCTGTTTATTTTCAAGCTTTATTTCTTTGTAAAAGAAATGCAACTGGATTATGGAAACCTGAGCAGAGGCCATCACAGTCTTAATGCAAGTGAAAAACCTGGCCCTGCGGTATAGGAATCCCAAAGCCAGACCCTGAAAAAGTCAGTCTATTCCATCCAGTATCATGGGGAAATGTATTAATTTTATTAGGTGGGGAGCACAGGAGTATTCCGTATAATTTGATTAAAATAGTTATGACAATTTTGACCCATTTCCTCATCCATCAAAATTATTCTGGTCCTTCAAGTGCTGCTTCAAGGTGCAGCTCTTATAGAAGCATTTCTAGTGTAATTCACATCAGTTTCCCCTTGAATGAATCAGGATGGCATTAGTATGTGCACACGCATTCACAGATAGTTACCAACTCTATCAAGGAAAAAATGAACTGAAAATAACAAAATAAATGAAATAACAAAAACTACATCTAATTTTTAATAGGAGTTCCTTGTTACTATACATAGCTTGTTATTGTTTGTCAGTTACAACCAGAGCAACGTCCCTGACCAGGGCCTCTTGTTAATGAGGTGAATTCCACGGGACCCTCATTTTCCGTGTTGCTATATAAACTGCACAGTCTTCATTTGTGTTTGCTTCATAAGCCTCTCTTTTTATGCTCATCACTTTAACCTCAACACTGGCATAGCGCCTGGGTGCTTGCCCGTTGGGTGGGGGCGGGGGGGCGCTGAATAAATCCCTGAGGAATGAATCAATGCATGACCTTCTAATGACTTCATAATATTCTGTGAAATTTTTGCAGCATAACTCATCTAACTATTCTACTGTGTTTAGTGAGTTTTCTCTATTGTAGGGACATTATGGCATGTGTACATTTTGTGGTACGATGTGATCACAGAGTATCTTTTCTGCAGAGGCTCTTGTCTCCACTGGGATATCTCTCCTGATACCACAACTTCCTGCCTCCCCTCCCTGGGTCAGGTTTAACCTGGAAGCTGGGGGAGGCGAAGGGACAGGGGCAAGAACATCGTTGGCTTTCTCTCTCTTCCTCAACTTTTGGTCTAATCCTCCTTCCCCACCCGTTGGCCACTCTAGATCCTCCATGATGAAAGAGGGAAAGGAGAAGAAGGACCGAGTCCAGATGTGCCTTCACAGAGTGAGCTGTAATTCTCATGAGTTTCTTATGGCCTTCCGGGGTGTTGGAGGCCCTTTAGCACGCAAGCCCTTTCCAGGCATCTCTGGAGGTCCCTCATGTGCCCTCCAGCTGCAGTTCAGCCCATGGCCCCATTTTCAGGGCCACCGCTGGCCTTCCCCTTCCAGCCTCTGGGATGACAGCATCCCCTGGCCCCTGTAGAAATCCTTCTTGGGCCCTACCACTTGTGAGATTTGGCAAATAAAAATAGGCTGCCCAGTTAAATGGGAATTTCCAATTAAGAGTGAATTGTCTTTAGTGGAAGGATATGACAAAGGGTTGACTGAGCTTTAGTGAGTGTATTCTGAATCCTCTCACCAAGGAGGTCTCAGCTTGTGAGGTTTCACGTGTGTGTGTCTTTGCATTTCCCAGTTGTAGCAAAAATCCTGCCAAATTGATTCAGTGAGAATCTCCCACCCTCAAAGTTCCAATCACCCTTGATATTGATCAGGTTCTGCATCCTCCACCATTCCACAGGTGATGTCAGATCACCTAGGCCTGCCATCAGCAAGAATCCTGTGGCCTCAATCTATCTCTCCTTGGAACTTTATTTTTGTTTTTGCAGATACTTGCCAGTGTCTGCCAAACACAGAGCAAACCTACCAAGATTCCTAGTCTCCTGGAAGCCCCCAACACTGAGCTTCAGATAAGAGAAAATATATATTCTACATTCCCACTTACCCAATGTAAGGCAGACTGGAACTAACTACATGCCAGCAATCCTTCTCCTAAGGAATCCTCTCCATTTTCCAAACATCTTCAAGGTAACTGTTGAGTCCAGGGCCATGTGCTGTCCACATTTTTTCTAAATCATGCATAGCTGGTCCAGCATGTCAGTGGGAAATTAGAGCACTTGCCAACTGTGGTCAGCTCTGTTTTCTTAACTCTAGCACAGCTTAAAGACATAGTGTTCTATTGTTCACATCCTGTTACATGCATAGAGTTGTTTCCCTCGTTTTTTCATTTATTTGGGAAAGAATTTCAATACCATGATTATATGAATATGCATGAACATTTCTGTGACTCGTAAACTCCACTGTATCTCATTTGACTACCTCTGTTTTCCTCAACTCCTCACAGCTGGGCTTCTTGCCGCCTCCCACCAACAAACCAATGCTGTCTGAGGCAGCCTGGCACCTGTGAGCATCACGGGTTGGGATATTTGCAAGGACTTACAAGACTCCACTGAGCATGTCACAAAAGGTTCTTGAGTAAGAGCCCTGGATGCTGCCCAGGAGCCCCTGCCTTTAAATATGAGCCCAGTGTCCCTGGGTCAAGCCACTAAGATTTGTAAAAGGAATTTGGGCTCCTGAAGAGGTCAAGGCGGAAGTTCCAGTGAGGTTTAGTGCCCCTCTGTTCAAAGAGTCAAGTGAGGCAGGCTCACTGGTTAAGCAGATGAAAACAACACCCAAAAGCAAACTGGCCTTAAGGGCTTCCAGGGGAATTTTGGACTTCAAATAGTGTATCACAGATCCCACTACCCTTATCACGCCTTTAGTTTAAATAGACACAGAATTCAAACCTTCATATTGTGCTAGAATAGGAAATAGATATTTGTTCTGTATCCCCATTTTCAGGTTATAAACCTCTTAAAACCCTTGTAGTTTCCTGTGCAATGAGGGTAGTAGGAATAGGGTGTCAAACAAGATACCCAACTGTCTCTAGGGATAAAGTTAGACTTTTCTGTCAAGCTATAAATCAACTTCGCAGCACTTCCCAAATTTCAATTAGTATTGAGTTTGAATCTTCAGACAGGAATAGGGAAAATCAACTCTGTTTTTCCTTCCCGCCACTCATACCACTCAATATTTCACTTCTGACACCAAACTGTATAGGAGGAAAAAACAAAACTATACTCTTCTATTAGTCTCACACAATACAGAACATTTTGATGGCCAGAATGTGTATGTTTCCACACCAACCAAGTCTCCAGCATCAGCTGGGTGTCCTGAAATAGATGAAGAGGTACTTAGGGCAAGGTCTGAAAGTGTCCTCTGCAGTCCCCATTGAGTGGGGGTGCGACACCCTCTTGGCAGATGGATGTATTCACCTATCAAGAAACTCTCCATCCCCAAAGTTTGGTACTTTTCGTGGAGACTTACTCATGTTGGCACAAGTAATTATTATTAACTCCATTTCCAGCCCTCTTCTCTTGCTAGAGGATGGGAGTTAGAGTTGAAAGCTCCAAGCTTCTAATCATGATCTGGTCTTTCTGAGGACCAACCTCCACCCAGGAGCCCACAAGAGGTGTCTCACTAAAAGAAAAGACACTCCTGTCACTCAAGAAATTCCAAGGATTCCAAGGTCCCAAAGAGCCCACCAAGAGTCATCTTATTAAAAAATTTTTAAAAAGACATTCCATCACCCAGGAAATTACAGGGTTCTGTGTCAGGAAACAGGGTCAAAGACACAATATTAGAACAAAAGATGCTCCTACTACCCTCATGGCTCAGGAAACTGCAAGGGTTTTAAGAGATTTGTAACCTGAAAATGAGGATAAAGAACAAATATCTATTTCCTACTCTAGCACAATATCAATCTTTGAATTCTGTGTCTGTTTAAAATAAAGTCTGGCTGGGCGCAGTGGCTCACACCTGTAATCTCAGCACTTTGGGAGGCCGAGGAAGGTGGATCATAAGGTCAGGGGTTTGAACCAGCCAGGCCAACATGGTTGAAACCCTGTCTCTACTAAAAATACAAAAAATTAGCCGGGCGTGGTGGCAGGCACTTGTAATCCCCAGCTGCTCGGAAGGCTAAGTCAGGAGAATCGCTTGAACCCAGGAGGCAGAGGTCACAGTGAGCTGAGACCACGCCACTGCACTCCAGCTTGGGCAACAGAGTGAGTGAGACACCATCTCAAAAATAAATAAAATAAAAATAAAGACCGATGTACACCTTCCTAAGTATTCTCCCAGCAGATATTCCCTGTGTAGGCATTACCCAGGGAGATCTAGATTTACAATTTCCTCTTCTTATCCCTTCATCCCTCCATCCTCATTTTAATTAGACAACCAGAGCCTGATGAGCTTCTTGGCCTAATATGTTATTCTTCCTCTTCCTCAGATCCCTGAAAAGGAATCAGATTCCAAAACTGGGACCTCTCATGACTCCTCCTTGATTTACAAGGGTGTCTGCTTCAAGTCTCACAAGGTAATCCATTTTTGCCATGCTATGTTTCTGGTTAAATGCCTTATAGGTAATAGCTCTACTTGTAAGCATTAGGAGAAATACTTAATGTAAATGATGAGTTGATGAGTTAATGGGTGCAGCACACCAACATGGCACATGTATACATGTGTAACAAACCTGCACATTGTGCACGTGTACCCTAGAACTTAAAGTATAATAAAAAAAAAGAAGTTTGAAGACGTTGACCATAGTTTCTTTTGAAGAATTTATATCATGAAAATTATTATAAACCATGTTTTAAATATTATTTTGAGAAGTTATACAACAATACCTTAAATATTGTTAAAGAAAGTTTAGCCTAAAGCTGCCCCCTACATATTTTAAGGTTGACCTTTAGGTTTCTTCATACATAGTAGACTGTAACCTAACTGGATGTGTAAACATACTGGAACCTACTCTTGTGTCAGTCACAGAATTTTGACTAATCACGAACAATCAATTGTTCAAACTATGTTAAAATAAGGAAAACATCGAGCTGTAACCAATCTGGCTGTTTCTGTACCTCCCTTTCATTTTCTTATGTCATTTTCCTTTCCCTGGCCATACATTGTCTCTGACCATGTGGCAGTATCAGAGTCATTTTGAACCTATTCCGACTGAGTGGGGAGGTTGCTCCATCTGCAGACAGTTCTTTGTTCAGTTAAACTCTGTTACGTTGAATTTGTATAAAGTTTTTCTTTCAACAATATGATCATGGATGCAGATTTATGATGGAGGGAAAAAAAGAAAATATTGTATTTCTGAGGGTTAACAAGATTGTCATAATTTACTACAGATTTGACTTTTACTTTTGTTTCAGCAAAAGAAAAACGTGACAGTTGACATGGTTCACATTTCAGCTACAAAGTAACACGTTAGTTCATCAGAAGTATAAAAGTCTTTTTGATACTGCTAGAATTGTCTGATATGAAAATTTGCACAGAAGATACTAATAAAATGTCCTTCATGATATTATTTTGAAATCTCATAGAAGCCAGTTTTTCTGGACCACATTTTGAATGATTCTATGTGAATCTTAAAGGCATATCATTAAAGTGTAAACTCAGTAAAGGTGCTTCAATGGGGGCTAAGATTACGTGGTCCGAGGTTATGACTTTCCAATAGTCTAACATAATCAAAGTATAAAATTTAGAAGATAGATTAGAAGATAATTGGAACATTTATTAGACTATCTTTCCTAAATAGCACTAATGTCTGTTTGGTACAGAAATATTTTAGATGCATTTTTAGTATTCTCAACAGAAAACCACATAGCCTTTTCTGTATAATACAGTGACAGCATTCAAGAAATTTGTATTGACACATCTGATGGTTACATAGACCTACATGTAAATAAATACACACACACATATACATACACTTGAATTGGATGACAAACTTTAAATCATTTACCTTTTACTCTTTTTCAAAATGCTATATCTAAAAATATAATGAAACAATGCAAGAGCTATTTTAGCAGATATTTATTATGGTTTAGCACACAAATGGCTCCAGCAAAACACCAGCTAGTGAAGTGGAATGTAAAATGTACCCTGGGAACATAGAGGAAAAAGCAACAAGATAAACAGGGTTAGGCACTACGTATTTATTGAGGAGGCAACGTTTGAATGAGAGCTTGAAGGATAAGTAAATGTCGATTGATGCAGAAGACAGTGTTGCCATCAGAGAGAAGCACCTGGGAGATGGTAGAAAGGCAGAAGACAGCACAAGACGGATGGGGAGCAACTTCCATCCTGGAAGCAGGAAGGCACATGGCAGAGCATTGAGGAGTGGGCAAGGTGAACAGAGGTGAGCACAGGCTGAAGAGCTGATATTGTGTCCATTAGACTAATGGAAGTAGGTGGATGAGTTTTTGAAAAAGGAGAATAAGAAAGCTGTGATTAATCATGTGACCATGGATTTTAGACAAATAGCAGCAATGAGGGCTGGATAAAAGTTGGCAGACCATGGAAGAAGATGAGTTAGGCCAGCTATGAGGCATCCCAGAGAGTGGGGACACACACCACTTCCATGACTGCACCCCTGTCCTTCCTGTCCTACTGCGTGCTTCTCTATTCTTCCCATCATGCGTTGGCAGCTAGCTCTCTCATGGCTCCAGTCTCTGCCAATATTTTCTATCTCCTAGGCTAGCCCATGATTTTCCCTTGTGTGTATTTCTCCACCATTGGGTCATCTTTTTTCTCTGTCTTTTCCAGAACTCCTAAATTATGTGTCCAGCAGGCTTCAACTTTAACCACAATCTACAACCAATACTAAAATTAAATTAACATTGTAAACATAAGTAACCCAATCACATTCAAAATGTCTTAGTTATTTCATCCCAATGAAAATCAGTCATATTTACTTCCATTTTGATTTAACCCTAGTTGAAGCTACAAAATTTAAACACCAAACAGTAAGTGAGAACTCAAATGAACCCTCTCTAAGTTAGAACCCCTTTAGCAAATGAGGCCCAGAGAGTTTAAGCATTAATTTTCAAAGAAACATGAAAACTAAAATCTTTTGAACCTGCTCACCAAGCCCATTTCGATCTTCATCAAGTTTATTGAGTTTCCAGAGAGTTAAGGAGTTGACACATTTACAATTTGGATAACTGACTATATTCCTGTAATCTGACTATCTAGAAATAGGTGAGCATTTCCTTTTACTTTAAGATTTCTGGAAAACACCAATCATGGATGACTCTGCATGTAAATGTTACTAAAAAGTGCCAGATATATTCTGTTTTTACAGCTATCTCTAAAAGTATGCTTAAATTGGTAAACTCCATGTATTCAGCCTGATTTATTAACTTGTTACCCTTTATGTAGCAACTGGTAGATTGATTACTACCCAAATAACTAATTTCTACCCAGTAAACTTTTCTTTGTCTCTTCCAATATTCACAACATTTGGCAGTGGAGTTAATTGGAAGAGAAATCGTTATTTTATGCATTTTTTTTGGAAACAATAAAAGGCCACTGAATGGTTTTACACAAAGGATCTTTGCGGCTGTAGATCGTGTTGTGAGAGCGATATTTACCCAGTGTTGCAGATGGTTTTAAATGATAGGCTTTTAGATTTCCATTTGGAATAACGATGACAAGAAGACTACTCAAGTTATTTTTGTATTAAAGCACTTGCACACATCAGTAAGTGAAGAATTTGAACTTTAGAGCTTATTGATTTTAAAATGTATTATACAATGATCCATACATCAATGAATTAGACAATGAGAACAATCTGTTCATAACAAACACATTCACTTGGAAGAATATTAGTTGCACAGAGGATAAGAATCTCTTTAAAATTAAATAGAAATAAAAGTTTCATCTTCTTAAATTTTGATTCAAAGAATCTCGATTGAAGCCATTTTTAAAGTTAAGCATCTCTGTTGAAGTTAGATTCATCTGGAAAAATATTCACTAATAAACTCTTATCTTTGTGATTCTGCCATTTACTGCATTTGCTGTATCCTCATGCTCCTAGCTTCAACTGTGCCAGTGATAAAATCTTTCTGCAAGACAAACCCCTGCAGAATGTGACCACAGACCTCCCTCACAGCTGACATCGATTTGCTTTTGGTGTTTATCTGACAATTATCAGATCTACTGTCTTAGCTAACAATGAAAATCCTTAAAGCTATAATTTACCCTTAATTTACCCTTTACCATGGATTTAAAACTAGAACAACCTGCATCAAATGCACTGGAAATTATCTTGCATGAGTCCAAAGGAAAAGAAAAGAAAAAAAAAATGCACAGACACAGACACACATTCATACCAATTTAACTCCTTTTTTATAGTATGCTTGCACTATTCTTAGACAGTCTTGGTACCAAATTCTGAAAAGAAACAGACATCTTCACATGTAGTAATATGATTTATTCAAGAATGTTGAACTGGTTGACTATTTTCACTTAAAATTATTTTAATGAACTACACTCTGTTCTCAAAGATCAATATAGGAAAACCAAAGCATTCAAAAGAGCACAACTGGATCTTTAAAACAATATGACAATGAAAATAAAAATTTGAATAGAAATATGGAATACCTAGGTTATCTTTTTCTACTCGTCTTAATTTTAACCATTTACTATTCATATGAGCTTTAGAACTAAATTAAAACAAGCAGGCAATTCAGTAGAAAGCAATAGTTTTGTGATTGCATAATTACTGACTTTTTATAAGCCGTGATTCTCAGAACTGAGTCCATGTGTACATGCACAATGCCAGAAGGAATGTTTCTTATTCCAGGCAAAAGCCAAAATAAGTTATCTTGAACAGTAGGCCCATCAGATATCAAAGAAGGAAGGAAAATCCATAAAGTTCACACACTTGAGAAGGGGTTTCCAATAGATTCAGAGAAGAGGCATGTCTTCCTATTGGTGAAACACCCTGACATTTCATGGACAAGGTTAGAGGTTTGCCCTGGCCTACCTGTTACTAAAGAAAGCTTTTTTTTGATTTATCAGTGTAGCAGCAGCAAGGCCCAGATCTGGGAAAGATATTGTACTTAGGACCTCCAATGACCCCTAGAACCTAGTGAAGGTCTGTCCATGAGAAAGGTTTCCCATAGATTAAGACAAAAACGTCATCACATCACCAATAGGGGAAGCAGGTTAAGAACTCTGACAGTTTCCATAGGTGAACCAAGGGAAACATATTGAAACCAATGGATGGTCTCTTTCTGGAAGGAGTTGAAATCTTGATTTCTTGGGTGGTGTAATGAAACTTTGCTGCTTTTTTGTCTGACATGATACCTACCCAAAGTTATCAACTTGCATCTTCAGTCAGCAATAGTTCTTAGTTCTTAGGAATCATGAGAATGGAAGTGGCCATGGCTTCCCAAGCAAGAACGTTAATCTCGGCTTTATAGGACCCTGTGTTTTCAGGATGTCTCTCTCCATTCTTAAAACTCCCCTATACTTACAGTTGGCCTATATATGCACGGGTTCTGCCTGCATGGACTCAACCAACCACAGATCAAAAATAGTTTAAAAAAATGGATGGTTGCATCTGTACTGAACATACAGACCTTTTTACTGGTGAAAATGAGAAGGAAACCCAAGGAATGTTGGAACCACAGGATGAAACTATCCTGCGTTCCTAATGCCCAAGTAGAGGACAGCACCTCTGACCACAGGAGCATTCACCTGGAGGATGGTAGGAAAATCATAAAACTTCATGTGACTTCAAATACTAAATTTTAGTGATTAATCTATTATTGCAGCTTTCCCATTCTACTCTAACAAATACAGATTCTTTCCTATATCTATACTATTTGATATTTTTGACATTATTAATGTGTTCCATGTAAATTTTCACATTGATCTTGCTGAGAGTTTAGGTCACATAACTTCCTGATTTATTCTTCAACAAATATCCCCCCATCCAATTGTATTTGAAAGATGTTTCTTTATCTTGTAACCATTTAAACTATATTTTTTCACTGGAACATATCCGTTATCTGTCTTACTGATTTTTTTTTTCTCACTGCCTTACTTGCTGCTATATTTTTGCTTTTGTTGTGTTTTGTTTTGCAGATATGATCAACAACAAAGTATTTTTCATTATTCAAAATACCCTTAAAAGACAAAAACTGTTTCTCTAGTTTTCTCTAGAGGATACTACCCTAAGTTTCTCACAGATTCACATCCTCTTGCTGATCGCCAAGTAGAGACTTAATAATACTTTGTTATGTGATGACATGATAAAAGTTTACCTATAGTATCCATCCTGTGGATCCAAGAACCCATCCTGTGTCCGCCCAGTCTTTGAGATACAGGAATTGGAGGGCACCAGTGAAACAAGTTACACTGGAATCAGACACTGACTCTAGAGCTTGAAGTTGCTACCACAATGTATAGCTAAAAGTCCAAAATCTTCAATTCAAATTACTGGTTCCATTTAGTCTCACCTAAAACTTTGAGTACCTCTTGGGTTAACAGACATCACAGATTAAATTCTTTGGTGGGAGTGCCAGATTTAGGACACATTTCTTCTCTGAAGAATATCTTCCCTTGACCAGACTTTCTTTTGCAGTCTTAGCATCTCATTGTCCCTCTATCTTGATCAATGACATGGCTTTCTAGACAAGCAAGAAATCCTGTCTCAGAAGAATAAGGAGTTGCTCAACAGGGCTGGAAACTATGGCAGGTAGAAGTCAGGGGACACAGAGATTAGAGAGCCCCTTCTTCACTCTAATTTCTCCCTGTAAGAGAAGAGTCTGGTTAAACAGGACAGAGGCTGATGAGGACCTCCACTTTGAGGATAGACACCTAGGTAGAGTGATAGGGACAAAAGGACTCACACTTCCATTCATTCTTTTCCACTGGCCCTCTAGTCCTTCCCAGAGAGATCATTCATCTGAAATATCAGCAGGCAATGAACAGTTCCCACCATCACATTTATGTGGGAACACAAAATTTATTCCCACTACCATAGGAAAAGGATGAGATTCCCACTATGGCATTAATTGCTTTTGATCTCAACATTGTAACTAGTAAATCAATAAAAATAATCTATATTTTGGCAATGAAGATATAGCATTATCCCTACTTTCTTATTATGATAGCTAATGAGAAACAATTGATAATTAACTGAACAATGTTAAAACAAAGATCAAGTGGAAATTAGAGAGTAATGGCTAGTGTTGAAGGGAATAATAAATAATTAAATTACTTAAATTTATTTGTATCAGTAATAACCAATTAAAAACATGGAAGCAGCAGAAATCATAATAGCAATAAGAGATAATATGTACATATTTAACAAGAAAATTGAAGATGTTGTATTAGTAAAATTGTGCAATTTTCCTTTAGGCATAGAGGAAAACTTGAAAGAACAGGAATGGAACTCAGTGTTATAAAGAAAGATGGAAGTTATTGTAAAATAAATTTCTGTTGGAATTTTATCTAAATTCGAAATAGAATTTGGGATAAGGTTTTAGTAAATGGTTGTGTTGGGAGACAATTTGCTATGGGTCTCTCAGTTTCTGTACATTTTGTGAGCAGACATTTACAGGTTTTGCTATAGACTACCTTATCAAGAATGTTTGCAGAGCAAACAGCTTTTAAAGTTTGAGATAATGTCTTCCCCAGAGGGCAAGTAGTATATTGGCCAGTATAATAAAAATAACGTCTCCCTCAGAGCAAATGTCAGGTGGGTTTACTGGCACACCATTATAAAAGATTTGGCCTATAGAATATTACCAAATATTTTGGTGAACTGTTTAAATATTAAAATGTTAAATAAGCAAAAATCATACAGAGTATGTTATCTAACCATATTGAAATCGAATTAGAAAATTACATAATTACAACAGGAAAGTCTTCAAGCACTTGGAAATCAAGAAGTATACTTTTAAATAATCCATCAGTCAAAGAGAAAATTCCAAAAGAAGTAAAAAGCACATAAAACTGAATGGAATAAAATTAAATATATGAAAAATGTGGAATGTGTCTAAGCAGTGCAGAGGAGGCAATGAACAGCACAAAATGCTTATAATCTAAGTTGTTAGCTCAACAAACTAGAAAAGGAAGATAAAAATAAATGCCAGTGGGGTTCAGGACATGCTACCCCAGAATATAAATGCAGAAGGCTGGAATATGCCCCTTCTTAAATATGCTTATTGGCATAGGAATTATTTTGAGTAGTTTATTTTGAGAAATTGCAGTCTCGGAAGAATTTATGAAAACAGAGTAGAAGATAACCTTTTGTAAGTGAAATTTACATCTATAAAGGAAACCTCTATTTCTAAGGTTGTCTCCTTCTCTGCAGAAAAAGAAGGATGACTAAATCACTAGAGAAGGCACCAACTGAATCAGCATAGCAAGCCTTGCCCTTGTTAAAGTGCCATCTTCCCTTCCCCACAGGTTTCTTTCCTAGGCTCATTCAGCTCATGAGGGTATTTGAGCCTGAAGTCAAAGCCTCATTTCTTTTAGCATCACTCATGTATACATCAGGCACACATGTTAATAAACTTCTCTTTGGTTTTCTCTGATTAATCTGTATTTTGTTGTAGGGGTCTGTTCCACCTAAGCACTGTAAAGCATCAACTTACTTTACCTCCTCAACAATGCAAAGCAAGTGTAAGGAAGAAAATTGTAATCATAATAGCAGAAACAAGTAAAATTGGAAAGAGAAACACAATAAAGAATACAAATGAAACAAAACCTTTTATTCAAAAAACTTGTTAAAATCGAACAAGATTAACAACAAAAGAAAAGAGTGAAGACCCAAATCAGCAAAAATACCGGGAATGAAACAAGAGATATTGCTACAGATCCTGCAGACATTAAAAGGATAAGGAGATGCTATAAGCTATTGTGTTGTCATAAATTTGACAACTTAAGAACTATACCTATTCCTCAGAAACCAAAAACTACCAAAATTCAACCAAGATGAAACAGACAATCTGAATCGTCCTATAACCATTAAAATATTTGAATTGATAATTTAAAAGCTCTCAAAAATGAACTATCTAGAACTAGAACTAGACGTTATCACTAGAGAATCCTACCAAATATTTAAAGAATAACTGACACATTACCATCCATATTACACAATCTCTTCCCCACCCCCACCCCCACCAAAAAGAAGAGAAACAAAAACTTCTTAATATACTTCATGGGACTGATACTACCCCATTACTAAAACCAAACAAAGACAAAAGAGAAAGAGAGAGAATAAAGTGAAAAACTAGTATGTCTCATAGACTTTTGGGGGCAAGGGAGATAGCAGAATAGAAGCCTACCCCGATCATCCCCCCCAACTAAAACGCCAAATTTTAACAACTATCTGCACACAGAAAAGCACCATCACAAGAACCAAATATCAGCTGAGCAATTATAGTATCTGGTCTTAACTTCATATCACTGAAAGAAGCATTGAAGACGGCAGGAGAGACAGTCTTGAATCATCGACGCGGCAAGAGCCTTGCAGCACAGAAACAGAATCTATGCACTTTGGGGAGGAAGAATGCAGTGACTGGGGGACTTTATCTCGCACTCAGTGCTGCCTTGTCATAGCAGAAAATAAGCTGTGCTGGGCTCAGCCAGTGCCCATGCATCAAGAGAGCATTTGGACCAGTCCCAGCCACAGGGGAATCACCCATCCCAGCAGTTAGAACTTGAGTTTCTCAGCAAACCTCACTACTGCAGGCTAAAGTGCTCTAGGATCCCTAGCAAACTTGAAAGGAAATCTAGGACACAAGGACTGTAATTCCTAGGCATCTCCTAGTGCTGGACTGGGCTTAACATCAGGAGATTAGGGTGGTGTGTAACCTAGGGGGACATGAAATGGAGCAGCTAAGGGAATGCCTGTGCCACCCTTTCCCCAACCCAACACAGTGCAGCTTACAGCAACAAAGGGGCTCCTTCCTTCTGCTTAAGGAGAGGAGATAGAAGAGTAAAGAGGACTTCGTTATGCATCTTTGAAACCGGCTGATCCACGGTAAGACAAGGTATTAGGCGGTCAGGAAGGCCCATTCTAGGCCATAGCTCCTGAACAATGGTTCTAGGCACACTCTGTGCCCAAAGGGACCCTGCTTCAGGGAAGGGCCCAGTCCTGGTAACAGAGACATTTGAACCAGAACAACTCTATCTTGAATAGGGACTGAGTAAAATAAGGCTGAGACCTACTGGGCTGTGTTCCCAAGAGGTTAGACATTCTAAGTCACAAGATGAGATAGGAGGTTGGCACAAGATACAGGTCTTTATGACTTTGCTGATAAAAACAGTTTGCAGTAAAGAAGCTGGCTGAAACCCACCAAAAACAAGATAGTGACAAGAGTGACCTCTGATCATCCTCACTCTCATTATACACTAGTTATAATTTATTAGCATGCTAAAAGACACTCCTACCAGTGCCATGACAGTTTACAGATGCCATGGTAATGTCAGGAAGTTATCCTATATGGTCTAAAAAGGGAAGAAACCCTCAGTACTGGGAATTGCCCATCCTTATCCCAGAAAACTCACGAATAATCCTTGGTTAGTATATGATCAAGGAATAGTCATAAAAATGGGCAGCCAGCAGCCCTCAGCTGCTCTACCTATGGACTAGCCATTATTTATTCCTTTATTTTCTTAATAAACTTGCTTTCACTTTACTCTATGGACTTTGCATTAATTCTTTCTTTCCTGAGATCCAAGAACCCTCTCTTGAGGTGCTTGCCATCACGGGGTTCTTGCATTACCATACCCCTAGTTCTCGGTGGCTCAGAACAGAGAGAGACTCTGTTTGGGAAAAAGTAAGGGGAAAGAACAGGAGTCTCTGCCTGGTAATCCAGAGAATTCTTCTGAATCTTATCCAAGACCACCAAGATGGTACCAATATGAGTCTGTAAAAACCACAGTGTTATAAGGCTTGGGGCCCAAATCCCTTCAATATCTGGAAAACCTTCCCAAAAAGGACAGGGACTAACACATCCAGACTGTAAAGAATGCAAAAAATACCTACCTCTTCAGTGCTGAGACATCAAAGAACATCTACAAGTATATACGCCATCTAGGAAAACATGACCTCACCAAATAAACTAAATAAGACACCAGGGAGCAATCCTCAAGAAACAGAGATATGTGATCTTTCAGACAGAGAAATAGCTATTTTGAAGAAACTCAAAGAAATTCAAGATAATACCAAAAAGGAATTCAGAAGTAGATAAATAATAAACAGATTGAAATAATGAAAAATAATTGAGCAGAAATTTTAGAGTTGAAAAATGCAATTGACATGCTGAAGAAGGCATCAGATTCTCTTAATATCAGAATTGATAAAGCAGAAAGAAGAATTAGTGAGCTTGAAGACAGGCTGATTAAAAATAGTCACAGGAGACAAAAGAAAAAAGAATAAAAACAATGATGCATGCCTACAAGATCTAGAAAATACCCTCAAAAGAGTTATTGGCCTTAAAGAGGAGGTAAAGAAAGAGGTAGAAGTGTAAGTTTGTTCAAATGGAGAATATCAGATAACTTCCCAAACCTAGAGAAAGATACCAACATTCAAGTACAAGAAGGTTATAGAACACCAAGCAAAGTTAACCTAAAGGAGTCTACCTCAACGCATTTAATAATCAAATTCCCAAAAAGTCAAGATAAAAAAAGCATCCTAAAAACAGCAAAAGGGAAGAAACAAATAACATACAACAGATCTCCAATATGTCCGGCAGCAGACTTTTCAGTGGAAACCTTACAATCCAGGAGATAGTAGCGTGACATATTTAAAGTGCTGAAGGAAAAACAAACAAACAAAACCTTTTAACCTAGAATAGTATATCCAGTGAAAATACTCTTTAAGCATGAAGGAGAAATAAAGACCTTCCCAGATAAACAAAAGCTGAGGGATTTTGTTGACACTAGACCTGTCCTACAAGAAATGTTAAAGGGAGTCCTTCAATCTGGAAGTAAAGGATGTTAATGAGCAGGAAGAGATCATCTGAAGGTTCAAATCTCACTGGTAATAGCACACAGGAAAACATGGAATAGTATAACACTGTAATAGTAGTGTGTAAACTATTCTTGTCTTAAGAAGAAAGATTAAATAATGAACTATTTTCAATGGAGAAGGCACTGACTTAAATCTAAATACCAAATGTTACTACATACCAAACCCTTGTTTACCATACTGTTTCTGGTTACTTGCTTCACCTGCCCAGACACACAAAACTCCTTTTCTTTTGGTGATATTTACGCTCAAGATCTAATTACCTCATGAGTCATTCACCTGTGAGTTCTTCTGTGTGTTACATGCATGATGCTCTGGTTAGTAGTTTTTGCTCTTACTAATCTGTCTTTGGCCAGTCTAATTTACAGGGAGTTGGAGAAATTTAAGATGGGTTACTTTGCCCTTACATACTCAACGTTTATTATGATATTTTAAAAACTTGATTAGAAGAGAAAAATCTTTTTAAGAAATAAAAGTCGGCCGGGCGCGGTGGCTCAAGCCTGTAATCCCAGCACTTTGGGAGGCCGAGACGGGCAGATCACGAGGTCAGGAGATCAAGACCATCCTGGCTAACATGGTGAAACCCCGTCTCTACTAAAAAATACAAAAAACTAGCCGGGCGAGGTGGCGGCCGCCTGTAGTCCCAGCTACTCGGGAGGCTGAGGCAGGAGAATGGCGTGAACCCAGGAGGCGGAGCTTGCAGTGAGCTGAGATCCGGCCACTGCACTCCAGCCCGGGTGACAGAGCAAGACTAGGTCTATTAAAAAAAAAAAAAAAAAGAAATAAAAGTTTAAATAAAATAACTTACTTATAAAATAGCCGTTATTCACTGAGTGTTTCTCTGTTGAGTCATGATTGCAGTGAGCTTCCATGGGTTTATAAGGAAACACTTCAAGGACAGGTTGAAATTTCACTGTTTTGTGTAATTAGAAATAATTAAGTTAATTTTTTCCAATGTCATGGAATTGAGGAAAACCACATAATTTAATTATTTACAAGTAGAAAATAAACTTTCTGAGAGTGGTCTACACTCTCCTTGTAATAATATAGTAATTTGATATCTACCTTCTTTATTGGAACTTGAAAATATCCCATATCTTAATATACAAGTGATCACTATAGTAAGTAAAATATGCATTAGCCAAGATTAGTGATGAGTTAATAGCCCCATTTATAGAATACCAAGTAAAATGGTTGTCTTAAACAATATATTTCTAGTGAGGCAATATTTAATTATGGAGCAGTCTCATGGCCATAAAGTGTATTTTTTTTTTTTTTTACATCCGTGAAAAGGCAAATAAAGAATTATTTTAAAAGAAAATTGGATTATGTTTGATGCATAGAAAGTACAGAAATGTTCAGATGGATTTTTTTTCCAATATGGGGAAATATTTAAAAATCTGATAATAGCAATTCAGTAAAAATGAGCACACAGCATGTAAAGAGCTGTTATTGAGACTTGGAGCAAATAATTGTTAATAATTATTAATTTTTTGATGGACAAAAGATAATTGCATACATTATGAGGTACAATGCAATGTTTTGACATATTCATATCATGTGAAATAATTAAATCAACTTAATTAACATATGCCTCACCTCACTTACCTTTGATTTTTTATGATGAGGCATTCAAAATTTACTTTTAGTTATTTTGAAATACACAATACTTTATTATTTAGTATAGTCACCCTGTTCTACAAGAGATCTCAAACCCTGTTCCTCCTGTCTGTCTGAAACTGGTATCCCCTCCCTGATCAACAACTCCTCATTCTTCTACTCCCTTCCCCCCAAACTTCTGGTAACTATCATTTTACTATCTGCTTTATGAGTTCAACTTGTTTAGATTCCATATATAAGTAAGACCATGCAGTATGTGCCTTTTTGTGCCTGGCTTATTTCACTTAACAGATTGTCCTCCAGATTCATCCCTATTGTGCAAATGACAAGATTTTCCCTCTTTTAAAAAGGAAAGTAGTATTACATTGTGCCTATGTATCACATTTTCTTTATCCATCCATGCCTTGGACCCTTAGGTTGATTCCATATCTTAGCTATTGTGAATAACACTGCAATGAACATGGGAGTGCAGAACTCTCTTCAACATATTTGTTGCATTTCCTTTGGATCTATAACCAGAAGTAAGATTACTAAATCATATGGTAGTTCTATTTTTAATTTTTGGGGAAATCTATATACTGTTTTCCACAATGGCTATACTAATTTACATTCTCATCAACAATGTACACAAGAGTTATTATCTCTACATCCTCACCAACACTTGTTATTCTTCATAATTTTCATGATAGTCATTCTAATAGGTGTGAGGTGATAGCTCATTGTGGTTTTGTTTTGCATTTACCTAATGATTAGTGATGCTGAGCATTTTAAAAATATACTTGGTCATTTGTATTTCTTCTGAGAAATGTCTATCCAGGAGCTTTGCCCAAATTTTAATTGGGTTATTTGTTTTCTTGCTATTGAGGAACAAATGAAATTTGAGTTAGACACTATTTCCAGTGAGATTTCTGATTGGGAACCTGACATTCACAGTCTCTCTAATTGTCTTTAGAGTTAAGTAACTGGATTTACACATGTACTAAGTCCTCTAAGAGAAGAAGGGCTTGACGGTGTGAGGAACAGGAAGAGCTGTCCCGAAACTAGAATTTGAGCCTTTAAGGATGACAGTTTGCAATCTGGTGTGAGGTACAGAAGGCACTAGGACCTGAGAAAACAGCATAAGCAAAGCAAAGACCTGGAGTCTCAGAAGTAACTATAGCTCACAACATAGGAAATGTCTGAAAGATAAAAGGTTGTAACTATAAACAGATAATCTACATAAATACTTATGTAATTTTATGCACAAGAGAACCATTTCTACATTTACAGTTTCTGCATGTTAAACAAACAGGTAAAGGAAGAAGTTTTGTTGTTTGTTTACTTTTCTTTTTTGTTTGCTTTGTTTCTTTCTCTATGTCTTAAAATATTCAAGGATGATTTTGCAAGCAAAGAAAATGGCCCAAACAGTGCCAATTCAATTTTATCAGAGAATATCTGTATGTTGGGGCTACCAAATCCTTATTAAGAATTATGGTATTCCAGATATGTATTAGAATAAAAAACAGAGTAATATTGGTGAGCCCACAGATCTGCATATGTGAATTTCTTTGAGAAAAATGAATTCATTTCCCAAAAGCAAATGATATTTAAAGGCAGGGCCACTAGAAACTTCTCCAGAGTTTGCCACACTTGTATAAGGTACCTTTGAAGGTCACTCATATGTGGTTCTCTCTTTTGAGGCAAATGGAAAACTTCACTTCCCCATACTTCTGTGGATAGGTAAGACCTTGTGACTAATTCTGGCCAATACTCTATGAGCAGAAATGACATATATCACATCTAGGCTGAGGAGTTAATTGCTGGTGTAAGACCTAGTGCTCTGTCTCTTTCCTGGGTTCCGTATCTTAGAAAACCTCATGTTTCGGGAGGTGGAGCTACAAGAAAATCTCATGTTTCGGGAGGTGGAGCTACAAGGTAGACACACTGTGTCCTGCGTGGCTGAGCCTCCCTTCCCAGTCTCTTGCCAACCTCCAGTAATCACAAATTTTAAAAAACATTGTGTTTAATAACAGAGATTTTGGGCTTGATACCGAAGCATGATAAAAATTATTTTGACTACCATGAAAACCTTTAACTAGTTAACATGGAACTTTTTAGTAATTATTAAATCATATTCACCATTATAAACTTATTTTCCAAAAAACAGAGAATGATCTTTTCTACAGATAAGAACATTTTTAAATATCAAAAAGCAATTACGGGAGAAAACTGACATATACAATCTCACTTAATTCTCACTGTAGCTTATGATGTGCATACTATTTCCCTTGTCTTACAGATGAAAAAACTAATGAACAGTGATTTCAAAAGAGATTTACTGGCTTGATGTGGTGGCTCATACCTGTAATCCCAGCACTTTCCAAGGTCGAGGCCAGCAGATCCCTTGAGCTCAGGAGTTTGAGACCAGCCTGGACAACATGGTGAGAACCTGTCTCTACAAAAAATACAAAAATTAGCTGGGTGTGTTGGTGTGTGGCTGTAGTCTCAGCTACTAGGGAGGCTGAGCTGAGAGGATCACTTGAGCCTGGGAGGCAGAGGTTGTAGTGACTCAAGGTTGTGCCACTGTACTCCAGTCTGGACGACAGAGCAAGAGACCCTGTCTCAAAAAAGAAAAAACAAAAATCACCAAAGTTCGCATGAGTAATAAACAATGAAGTTATAATTCAAACCCATGCTTTATTTTTTTTTCATATTATGTGCACTGGATTATAGGCAGGGGTTTCTAGAGAAGAACAATTGTTTAATTGCAGGTCTCTTATCTCTAACTGTAAGTCTCTGTAAACATAGAAGACATAGATCTCCCTGAATTGTTAAATCTTTAAATAGCTTAAGATTTAAAAATTTAAAATAGTTTAGCATACTTCTTCAGTAACTTTATTAGTTTATAGAAATATAAATAGATTGATATATACCTACCTACATTCACATATTTCATCTTAATCTTAATCTTAGATTAAGATGAAATATAATTCTTCTTTGGTTTGTTTGTCATTTTGAATATTTTAAATGACAGTATTAAAAAACCTCTGTGATTTGTTTTGAATCATATAAAACTCCTGATAATCCAATTCTGTGAACTTCCATCTTCTAACTTATTAGACAGAGCATGATTTCTGAATGAGCAAAGCCTGAATCTGAACTCTAGCTGCACCATCTCTAGTCATGAGATTTGAGGCAAATATCTTGGTGTAAGTCTCAGCTTTCTCTTCTGTTTAACAGAATAGTAGTACCTATTTGAAAAAAATTATTGTTAAAATTAAAAATCACATTTTTAAAGTAAAAGAAATTACACTGTATCTGCCTCATGGTAGCAAAGTAGAAGCTGTTTGAATTAGGCTGCTTTTAAATTTGAAGATGAGAATGAGGAGTATTTTAATGTCCATTACTGGGGAGCTTTCTTGGAATATTAATTTCATGACTCATCATCTCATCTGTATCAGGATAAATCAGACAAAAAGTATCATCTGTCATCTAATAATTGGCACACCATACTTTATGCATATTTATTATTCCGATATGTTAACCATTTTTAAATAGACAATGACTATACTTAATAATCTACGTATAATTAGGCATTTTCCCCAAAGGAATATTTTTAGTCAATTACCTACAAGTGAAGATTATAATTGAGGTAGAAGATAGATGAAATGACCATGTGAAAATGAGAACTATTTTTCAATTAGAATTAATAAAAAATGAAATAATTTTTATAATTCAGCAAAACCCATGTCTATTTGAAAAACTATAGTATTCTGATATGTTATTATTCAAGTGTAAGAGTTGATTTTAAAAAGAGCACAAAAGCATTTTTAGAGTTTGGAGACATGAGAGAATCCTACCTTATTATTAGAAGACTTTGGGCAAGTCATTTATTTTCTCTGAGTCTCAGGAACTTGAAATGCAAAACAAAGTGATAATATTTTTACCACCACTTTCAGAGGGATATGTATAATGCATATACACATGCTTTTCCAATTGTAAGTTTCTGTACAAATATACATGTTTTTTATCTAGACCCTGAGCAATTACATATTTTTTCATACCAAACATGTTACTAAAAGCATTCCTTATGTGGAGTATTATAAGCAGATTATTCTTATTCTCATTTGATATCCAAATCTAAAATACAAGTTTCATTTTCGGAGGACATGGTTTGGGCTAATTTGGATTGATAATTTAACTTGATCTCAAGTATAACAACCTTTAATGGGTATTTGTTATTGTCTCTAGACTGTAAGAATTTGTAGTTTAAAAATTCTCCTTTCATCATTTTATGGGTAATTGTAAAAAAAAAAAAAAAAAACACTCAGCTACATAGTGGTATTTTTATAAGAAAGTAAGAAGAAACGATGATTTATTTTTATTTTCTGTAATTTAAAGGATGATTATGACAAGAAAGGGCTTCTGAACAATGAGGATAAAGAGACGGAGGAAAAGAAAGTGCTTATTTATTTTAAGGCTGATGGAAGAATTACTTTCCTGTTAAGTACTTGTTCATAACTCTTATTATTGTTCACATATTGAACTTTTACTTCCAGTTTAAAATTTAATGGAATTTGCCTTAAAAAATAATTCCCACTCTCTAACTTTTTCTATTATTCTAATCCAAATCCTTTTTGTGAGCCATAGATACGGACTTCTCATGTTCAGTTGGCTGCTTTTTGTGTTTAGGAGATTATATTTGAATACTAAATTTTATCTAAGCTCTGAGCTAACAATACATATAAAAATAGCACATTGGACTAGTTCTGAATTTAGAAAAAGCATATAATTGTGCTTTCATTTTCTTCTGGTATTGTTCAAATTGCTCTATTAAACAGGCAAAACAATAAAATTTTAGTTGAGCTTTTGTATTTCAGCACATCTAAAGAAGTAGATTTAGAGAATGATGATAGCACATTGAAAACTGGACTTGAAAAATCCAAATTCGTCTTCTGAGTATTCTTCAGACAGATTCCTTGGCAAGCATGAGCATAGCTTTCCATGGCTTTCTAACACTTCAGAGCATAGGTTTACGTGGCTCAGACCAAACCAGAGCCAGGGATCTCCATTGTAGAAAGGATGCAAGCATGAATAAGCAGGAATCTCATCATCTGATATTTTCTGCTATCTTGGGCCATTCTTGGGTGTGATGTGGCCAGAAGGCATTTTAGTACAAATCAAAAACAGTAAACCCTATTTTCCACTAAATTACCCTTTCGCAAAATACTGATTTATTTGATTATTGCAACTGGATTCCAAATCACTGTCTACCTCCTTTACTGCAAAAATTCACAATTACACCATGCATACCCTTTATTAGACAGCAAGACAAACATGCAAATAAATAAAAATCAAAGCTAACTGAGAATGTGTTCTACTGACAGAAACAAGCTCTGAAATGCAGACAGAGAATTCTAAATAAACCACTAGGAAGTTTTGCTAAAGGCCATTAATAAATGGCATAAAAATAAGTCTGGCAGATTTCCTCAAGAACTTTATATTGCTAATTTTGAGGGCGAAGGAGTCTGTATCTTCTACAAATAGATCATGGCCTTAATATTTCAAATGTTAATATTTCCTTTAAAAAATGCTTTCCAAGCATGCTCTACGCACAGCAGGCACTCTGAAAATGCTAGTTGATTGTTGGTTAGATTTCATTTAGGGGAGATCGGCTGAAGCAAATAGATTTTCAATGAAACAGTAATTGCTTGCCAGGAAAGAGCTGACCGAAAGAAGAGGCGTGCAGGAGCCCCTGTGGCCATACCACCCTCCTCTCCTTCCACCACAATGGGCACGAAGGCTTGGAATCGACCATGCACGTGAAGCACAGGAACTCCCTGCTGGCCACTCCAAAAGCTGCTGCAAGGCCCTTGTTTAGATGATCTTAGTGTTAGATGGTAACACTTGAGAATCCATGATAGTCTAGACGTTCAAAAATAAATCACAAAACTATACATGATTTTAGACTGATGCAAGAAGCACTTTGTAGAACTCACTCAAAACAAAACACAATGCATGCATCTGACTTTAACACAAAAGTCCATCCTTGTGTTTGGAGGGCTCTTCAGGAAAGTGTTTGTTTATTAATCCGTACATTCTCCTCCCGAGGCAATGCAGCCTAGTTGCAAAGGTCATAGATTCCAGACCCAGAGTGCTTGATTTCACCTCCTGTCTGCCATGGAATGCTCTTCAGCTGTGTGCAAATGAGGCAACCACTCTGTGCTTACTTTCTCAACTATAAAATTAGTTGTTACAGACAACATCAACCTCACAGGATAGTTGTGAGACTAAAGGGGTTAATCATTTATAGAAAGTGCTTACCACAGTGCCTGGTGTATAGCAAAAATACAAGAAATGCCCTTTATCATTTTTCTTGAGTTAATGTCATTAAATATATCCATAAAATTATTCTTCCTCATGAATTTGGAAGCTATTAGAATGGATACAATTATTACATTGTTCTATGTAATATCAAGTTTACTTTAAAATATTTTTTAAAACTCTCTTATAAAAATAATGTTAATTTTTAAAATTTTTTATAGAGACAGAATCTCATTATGTTGCCCAGGCTGGTCTCGAACTCCTGACCTCAAGTGACCCTTTTGCCTCAACCTCACAAAGCGCTGGAATTACAGGCATGAGTTACCACACCTGGGATTTAAAATGTTTTAAATGTAATAGGATTAAACGATTAGAATACATATTCCTGTTCTGTGCCATAGAGTCATATTTTCTTTTTTGTTTTGAGACGGAGTCTTGCTCTGTCACCCAAGCTGGAGTGCAGTGGCGCCTCCCGGGTTCATGCCATTCTCCTGCCGTGTGTTTTGGAATTCACTGTGGTTCAATACTCTATAAGCTTTCATTTTATTTTTGAAACCAGCTTTTGAACATTCAATGGAAAAGTAAAACACTAAGACATGATTGTTTAGTTCAGTTTTAAAAGAATGTATTTTTTCAGAGAACCTATTTAATTTCTTAGGTTTCTTAATAGATTATAGAAAATTAGGTTGTCATTGGAATTTTGTTAGTCTTTTTGTCTTTATATTACGATGCTAACATTTAAAGCTTTTAAAAACTGTTAATGACTTTTTTCAAACTTTTTTTTTAAGTGTTGAATAATTCTCTGTATCTCACATGATGTTCCCTTTATTTAATTCATTCTATCTGGTATTGATTGGTGTCTTTTTCTTCTTTTAGTGTATATTTTAGCTTACATCATTTATTTTTAATAACTTTTGTGGGGTTTTTTGTACTTTTGTAATGTGATTATCATACATTGATTCTTTTTTTCTTAATAAATCCAAGAAATAGGTAAGTTTTTTAATAGATAAGTTTAACATGTTGATGTTAACATGTTTAACATATTGGTGATAATTTTTAAAACTGTTATATCTTCTGTTATACTCTGTTATGCTCTTGTTAATTCACTTGTTTTCTTTACTTGCAATATAATTTATGTTTTAGTTAATTTTATGCCCCATGATTACTGTGTTATATGTTCTGATTATAATTTTATCAATATGTAGGCTAAAATATATAACAAGCATGTGAAATCCTACAGTTGACATGATAGTGGATGATCAAATAGGGCCCTATTAAGGGATCTTGCTGCACTGATTAATTGTGTTTTTTCCTGGTCACCTCACTCTATCTGTGAAATCCTAGTCATAAGTTCCAAAGTATTCCACTTTAAAAAGAGAGAGAGAGAGGAGAGAGAGAGAGAAGGAAAGAAAAGAAGAAAAAGCAGTGTGCCTTCCCTCATCCCCACCTTCCCCTTGAGCTTTCAGTGTGCTTCCTTAGATAGCCATGCTGCTTGAGCAGCATCGTTTCCTCATGTCCCATCTCCTAGAATCAGGCTTCTGGACTCTTCTACACCTAAACGACTCTCGCTAAGGTCGTCGACGACCTTGAGGTTTATCAATTCAATAGTCACTCTTTATTCCTTTCCTCACTCAACTCCTTTCAACATTGGAAACCCTCATTCCTACAGAGCAGGTCTTGGACCTCTTGCTCTTTGGTGCCAGCTCAACCTCATCTCAGGAGACTGGATTCCTCTGAAGCTCATTCCACAATGCTCTGTTCTTTTCACTCTATATTTTCCCTAAAATACTATCATCCAGTTGCATGGTTTTAAAAGTCACCTAATGCTAATGACTCTCAAAATTGTGTTTGCATCTGGACTTACCCTTTGTACTTCAAATCCAAGTACCTAAAAAATCTCAGATACTGTCACAGGTTCCTCAAACTGAATATTCAAAACTCCCAACCTTCCCCTGCTAGCCATCATTTCCTCTAGTTTTTTATCCATCAATAAATGTTGCACAATAAGACTTAGTAGCCTACACACACACACACACACACACCCCTAAAAGTTTTTCTTGGCAATTCCTTACCCCTATTAGTTTTTAAATTTATCACCAATTTGACTGATGCCTCTAAGATATATCTTAAATTCTTCTTATATCCAATGCCCCATCACCTGCTGCCAGGGCCACCTGGCCTCCCTTAGATGTACAATTGACAGCTGTTTCCACAATCCTTCAGTTCTTAGGTGAAGCATCCCCTTTTCTGTAGGCTTGCCTCGACCACTCTAACTCAGCAGGACACTTTGTGGCTCTCTGTTGTAGTGCCCTGCTTGTTTTCTTTCTTGCACTAATCACTATCTACAATCATTTCCTTACTTAGTTACTTTTTAAAACATATACCCTTCCTAAATTGCAAAGTCTATAAATGCAAATATCTTGCCCATTCTTTTGTTTATCTAACATAGTCCCTAGTGCATAGTTTATACACAGTGTTTTTAGAAATAACGGGCCGGTCATGGTGTCTCACGCCAGTAATCCCAGCACTTTGGGAGGCTGAGGTGGGTGGATCACCTGCGGTCAGGAGTTCAAGCCCAACCTGGCCAACATGGTGAAACCCATCTTTACTAAAAATACAAAATTAACTGGGTGTGGTGGCCGGTACCTGTAGTCCCAGCTATTCGGGAGGCTGAGGCAGGAGAATTGCTTGAACCCTGGAGGCGGAGGTTGTGGTGAGCCGAGATTATGCCACTGCATTCCAGCCTGGGCAACAGAGCAAGACTTTGTCTCAAAAACAAAACAAAACAAAACAAAAAACAAACAAAAAAGAAGGTATGATTACAAACACACAAATGGATATACGTTATTTACAACATTTGTCCTATTAGCTTCCATCTTTGGTATTTTGCACAGCCACACAGTCAGCATTATCCTCTGTAGCTGAATTGCAGGGAGGCTGTTTGAGACTGAAGATGGTTTCTACCATAGCAATATGGTGTCTAACAGGGATCTCTGCCCTGAGTCTACATGGAGAGGTAGGAATCCTGAAAACTCCTTCCCTTTCCACAAACCTCTCAGAATGATTTATTCTGAAGATAAAAGATTCCAAGAGGGCATGACACATTGACCACAAATTTATCAATTTGATACGTTGAAAGTCTGTCCTGCTGAGAAGCAGAATTAAAAGCCGGGTGATAATTACTTCCTTGCCATTGTAAGCCCAAGGCCACATTTGTGGGGAGAATAAGGAAGATCTAAGTTCCTGTGAAGGTCAGGAGACGGTAGCTGCATGAAATAGTTTTAACTCATTTCTCTGCAAAGTTAGTTGAGATTCAGTTAAACACAATGTGTTCAATTATGCAAAAATTACATGAGTGGTCACTGTAGAATATATAGTAAATTCATATTCAATTTGGTGTTTTTTTTTTAATTACTAGAAGGTGAAAGTGATGAGGCATATTATATGATAATCTCATTTAACTCGGTATCCCTAAGAGATTCAGTGAAGCAACATCAGTTCTTTTGTCCAAACGAAAGAACAACTCTAGCTGTTTAATATGATCTCCAGGGAGTAGACCTCTGGGTTCAGGGCCCACATGCTCTTCTCCATATTCTAAGTGCATCTGCCATTCTATAGCTGTACACCAGCCTGTAAAAACCTTCCTTTTAAAGAGTAACATATGATGTTATATGTCTGGAATATAACATATTCCATGTGTTATACGTCATGACTGGATATAGTGTTTAAAACAGCAAAATGAAAAATGCTTCCTTGAGTAAAGTCATGGTTCTATTTTCACGTAAGTGAACCAAGGTTTATATCTGTTACAACAGCTAACTAGTTGCAGGGTTATGGTTAAGTCACTTAAGTTTCCTGGGTCTCACTCTCTTCAGCTGTTAAATGGAATACTCAGACCAGTTAAGCTTTAAGTTCTTTTTCTTTTTTTTTTTATTATACTTTAAGTTCTAGGGTACATGTACACAACATGCAGGTTTGTTACATATGTATACATGTTCCATGTTGGTGTGCTGCACCCATTAACTCGTCATTTACATTAGGTATATCTCCTAATGCTATCCCTCCCTGTTCACCGCTCCCTCCTCCCCACAAGAGGCCCCAGTGTGTGATGTTCCCCTTCCTGTGTCCAGGTGATCTCATTGCTCAATTCCCACCTATGAGTGAGAACATGCGGTTGTTGGGTTTTCTGTTCTTGCTATAGTTTGCTGAGAATGATGGTTTCCAGCTGCATCCATGTTCCTACAAAGGACACAAACGCATCCTTTTTTATGACTGCATAGTATTCCATGGTGTATGTGTGCCACATTTTCTTAATCCATTCTGTCACTGATGGACATTTGGGTTAATTCCAAGTCTTTGCTATTGTGAATAGTGCTGCAGTAAACATGCATGTGCATGTGTCTTTATAGCAGCATGATTTATAATCCTTTGGGTATATACCCAGTAATGGGATGACTGGGTCAAATGGTATTTCTAGTTCTAGATCGTTGAGGAATTGCCACTGTTTTCCACAATGGTTGAACTAGTTTACAATCCCACCAACAGTGTAAAAGTGTTCCTATTTCTCCACATCCTCTCCAGCACCTGTTGTTTCCTGACTTTTTAATGATTGCCATTCTAACTAGTGTGAGATGGTATCTCATTGTGGTTTTGATTTGCACTTCTCTGATGGCAAGTGTTGATGAGCATTTTGTCATGTGTTGGTTGGCTATATAAATGTCTTCTTTTGAGAAGTGTCTGTTCATATCCTTTGCCCACTTTTTGATGGGATTGTTTTTTTTTTCTTCTTCTTGTAAATTTGTTTGAGTTCTTTGTAGGTTCTGGATATTAGCCCTTCGTCAGATAAGTAGATTGCAAAAATGTTCTCCCATTCTGTAGGTTGCCTGTTCACTCTGATGGTGGTTTCTTTGCTGTGCAGAAGCTCTTTAGTTTAATTAGATCCCATTTGTCAATTTTGGCTTTCATTGCCGTTGCTTTTGGTGCTTTAGACATGAAGTCCTTGTTCATGTCTATGTCCCAAACGGTATTCCCTAGGTTTTCTTCTAGGGTTCTTATGGTTTTAATCCTAACATTAAAGTCTCTAATCCTTCTTGAATTAATTTGCATATAAGGAGTAAGGAAAGGATCCAGTTTCAGCTTTCTACTTATGGCTAGCCAATTTTTCCAGCATCATTTATTAAATAGGGAATCCTTTCCCCATTTCTTCTTTTTGTCAGGTTTATCAAAGATCAGATGGCTGTAGATATGTGGTATTATTTCTGAGGGCTCTGTTCTGTTCCTTGGTCTATATTTCTGTTTTGGGACCAGTACCATGCTGTTTTTGGTTACTGTAGCCTTGTAGTATAGTTTGAAGTCAGGTAGCATGATGCCTCCAGCTTTGTTCTTTTGACTTAGGATTGTCTTGGCAATGCGGGCCCTTTTTTGGTTCCATATGAACTTTAAAGCAGTTTTTTTCTAATTCTGTGAAGAAACTCATTGGTAGCTTGATGGGGATGACATTGAATCTATTAATTACCTTGGGCAGTATGGCCATTTTCACGATATTGATTCTTCCTATCCATGAGCATGGAATGTTCTTCCATTTGTTTGTGTCCTCTTTGATTTCACTGAGCAGTGGTTTGTAGCTCTCCTTGAAGAGGTCCTTTATATCCCTTTTAAGTTGGATTCCTACATATTTTATTCTCTTTGAAGCTATGGTGAATGGGAGTTCATTCATGATTTGGCTCTCTGTCTGTTATTGGTGTATAAGAATGCTTGTGATTTTTGCACATTGATTTTGTATCCCGAGACTTTGCTGAAGTTGGTTATCAATTTAAGGAGATTTTGGGCTGAGACAATGGGGTTTTCTAAATATACAATCATGTCATCTGCAAACAAGGACAATTTGACTTCTTCTTTTCCTAATTGAATACCATTTATTTCTTTCTCTTGCCTGACTGCCCTAGCCAGAACTTCCAATACTATGTTGAATAGAAGTGGTGAGAGAGGGCATCCCTGTCTTGTGCCAGTTTTCAAAGGGAATCCATTCAGTATGATGTTGGCTGTGGGTTTTTCATAAATAGCTCTTATTATTTTGAGATATGTTCCATCAATACCGAATTTATTGAGAGTTTTTAGCATGAAGGGCTGTTGAATTTTGTCAAAGGCCTTTTCTGCATCTATTGAGATAATCATGTGGTTTTTGTCTTTAGTTCTGTTTATATGCTGGATTATGTTTATTGATTTGCATATGTTGAACCAGCCTTGCATCCCAGGGATGAAGCCAACTTGATCATGGTGGATAAGCTTTTGGATGTACTGCTGGATTCAGTTTGCCATTATTTTATTGAGGATTTTTGCATCGATGTTCATCAGGGATATTGGTCTAAAATTCTCTTTTTTTGCTGTGTCTCTGCCAGGCTTTGGTATCAGGATGACGTTGGCCTTATAAAATGAGTTAGGGAGGATTTCCTCTTTTTCTATTGATTGGAATAGTTTCAGAAGGAATGATACCAGCTCCTCCTTCTACCTCTGGTAGAATTCAGCTGTGAATGCGTCTGGTCCCGGACTTTTTTTGGTTGGTAGGCTATTAATTATTGCCTCAATTTCAGAGCCTGCTATTGGTCTATTCAGGGATTAAACTTCTTCTTGGTTTAGTCTTGGGAGAGTGTATGTGTCCAGGAATTTATCCATTTGTTCTAGGTTTTCTAGTTTATTCGCATAGAGGTGTTTGTAGTATTCTCTGATGGTAGTTTGTGTTTCTGTGGGGTCGGTGGTGATATCCTCTTTATCATTTTTTATTGCGTCTGTTTGATTTTTCTCTCTTTTCTTCTTTACTAGTCTTGCTAGCAGTCTATCTATTTTGTTGATCTTTTCAAAAAACCAGCTCCTGGATTCATTGATTTTTTGAAGGAGTCTTTGTGTCTCTATCTCCTTCAGGTCTGATCTGATATTATAGTTATTTCTTGCCTACTGCTAGCTTTTGAATGTTTGCTCTTGCTTCACTAGTTCTTTTAAATGTGATGTTAGAGTGTCAATTTTAGATCTTTCCTGCTTTCTCTTGTGGGCATTTAGTGCTATAAATTTCCCTCTACACACTGCTTAAATGTGTCCCAGAGATTCTGGTATGTTGTATCTTTGTTTTCATTGGTTTCAAAGAACTTCTTTATTTCTGCCTTCATTTCGTTATGTACCCAGTAGTCCTTCAGGGGCAGGTTGTTCAGTTTCCCTGTAACTGAGTGGTTTTGATTGAGTTTCTTATTCCTGAGTTCTAGTTTGATTGCACTGTGGTCTGAGAGACAGTTTGTTATAATTTCTGTTCTTGTACATTTGCTGAGGAGTGCTTTACTTCCAACTATGTGGTCAATTTTGGAATAAGTGAGATGTGGTGCTGAAAAGAATGTTTATTCTCTTGATTTGTGGTGGAGAGTTCTATAGATGTCTATTAGGTCCTCTTGGTGCAGAGTTGAGTTCAATTCCTGGATATCCTTGTTAACTTTCTGTCTCATTGATCTGTCTAATGTAGACAGTGGCATGTTAAAGTCTCCCATTATTATTGTATGGGAGTCTAAGTCTCTTTGTAAGTCTCTAAGGACTTGCTTTATGAATCTGGATGCTCCTGTATTGGGTGCATATATATTTAGGATAGTTAGCTTTTCTTGTTGAATTGATCCCTTTACCATTATGTAATGGCCTTCTTTGTCTCTTTTGATCTTTGTTCGTTTAAAGTCTGTTTTATCAGAGACTAGGATTGCAACCTGTGCCTTTTTTTGTTTTCCATTTGCTTGGTAGATCTTCCTCCATCCCTTTATTTTGAGGCTATGTGTGTCTCTGCATGTGATATGGGTCTCCTGAATACAGCACACTGATGGAGTCTTGACTCTATCCAATTTGCCAGTCTGTGTCTTTTAATTGGACCCTATAGTCCATTTATATTTAAGGTTAATATTGTTATGTGTGAACTTGATCCCGTCATTATGATATTAGCTGGTTATTTTGCTCGCTAGTTGATGCAATTTCTTCCTAGCATTGATGGTCTTTACATTTTGGCATGTTTTTGCTATGGCTGGTACTGGTTGTTCCTTTTCATGTTTAGTGCTTCCTTCAGGATCTCTTATAGGGCAGGCCTGGTGGTGACAAAATCTCTAAGCATTTGCTTGTGTGTAAAGAATTTTATTTCTCATTCACTTATGAAGCTTAGTTTGGCTGGATATGAAATTCTGGGTTGAAAATTCTTTTCTTTAAGAATGTTGAATATTGGCCCCCATTCTCTTCTGGCTTGTAGAGTTTCTGCTGAGAGATCTGCTGTTAGTCTGATGGGCTTCCCTTTGTGGGTAACCCGACCTTTCTCTCTGGCTGCCCTTTACATTTTTTCCTTCATTTCAATTTTGGTGAATCTGACAATTATGTGTCTTGGAGTTGCTCTTCTCGAGGAGTATCTTTGTGGTGTGTCTGTATTTCCTAAATTTGAATGTTGACCTGCCTTGCTAGGTTGGGGAAGTTCTCCGGGATAATATCCTGCAGAGTGTTTTCCAAATTGTTTCCATTCTCCCTGTCATTTTCAAGCACACCAATTAGATGTAGATTTGGACTTTTCACAGAATCCCATATTTCTTGGAAGCTTTGTTCATTTCTTTTTATTTTTTTCTCTAAACTTTTCTTCTCACTTCATTTCACTCATTTGATCTTCAATCACTGATGCTCTTTCTTCAAGTTGATCGAGTCAGTTACTGAAGCTTGTGCATTTGTCATGTAGTTCTCGTGTCATGGTTTTTATCTCTATCAGTTCATTTATGGACTTCTCTGCATTGGTTATTCTAGTTATCCATTCTTCCATTCTTTTTTCAAGGTTTTTACCTTCTTTGCACTGGGTATGTAGTTCCTCCTTTAGCTCTGAGAAGTCTGATTGACTGAAGTCTTCTTCTCTCTCTCAGCTGGTCAAATTCATTCTGTGTCCAGCTTTGTTCCATTGCTGGCGATGGCGCCATTGTTACTGCTGATGAGTTCCTTTGGAGGATGAGATGCACTCTGATTTTTTGAATTTCCTGCTTTTCTGCACTGCTTTTTCCCCATCTTTGTGGTTTTATCTGCCTTTGGTCTTTGACGATGGTGACATACTGATGGGGTTTTGGTATCGGTGTCTTTTCTGTTTGTTAGTTTTCCTCCTAACAGTCAGAACCCTCAGCTGCAGGCCTGTTGGAGTTTGCTTGAGGTCCACTCCAGACCCTGTTTGCCTGGGTATCAGCAACAGAGGCTGCAGAAGATAGATTATTGCTGAACAGCAAGTGTCGCTGTCTGATTCTTGCTCTGGAAGCTTCGTCTCAGAGGTGTACCCAGCTGTGTCAGGTGTGAGGTATCAGTCTGCACCTAGTGGGGGATATCTCCCAGTTAGGCTACTCATGGGTCAGGGACCCACTTGAGCAGGCAGTCTGATCATTCTCAGATCTCAACTTCCATGCTGGGAGAACCACTGCTCTCTTCAAAGCTGGCAGACAGGGACACTTACATCTGCAGAGGTTTCTACTGCTTTTTGTTTAGCTATGCCCTGTCCCCAGAGGTGGAGTCTACAGAGGCAGGCAGGACTCCTTGAGCTGTAGTGGGCTCCACCCAATTCGAGCTTTCCAGCGACTTTGTTTACCTACTTAAGCCTCAGCAATGGTGGGCACCCCTCCCCCAGCCTCGCTGCCACCTTGCTGTTAGATCTCAGACTGCTGTGCTAGCAATGAGGGAGGCTCCATGGGCATGGGACCCTCTGGGCCTGGCGTGGGATGTAATCTCCTGGTGTGCCATTTGCTAAGACCCTTGGTAAAGTGCAGTATTAGGGTAGGAGTTACCCTATTTTCCAGGTGTTGTGTGTCTCAATTTCCCTTGACTAGGAAAAGGAATTCCCTTCCCCCTTGTGCTTCCCAGGTGAGGTGATGCCTCACCCTGCTTCAGCTCTCGCTGGTTGGGCTGCACCCACTGACCAGCACCAACTGTCCGACATGCCCCAGTGAGATGAACCTGGTACCTCAGTTGAAAATACAGAAATCACCCATCTTCTCTGCTGTTCATGCTGGGAGCTGGAGGCTGGAACTGTTCCTATTCAGCCATCTTGTGCAACCCCCCAAGTTCTTTTTCATTAGATCTATGAAGCCAATTTTCTCCACCTTCTAAAAACAATCCAATTTTTTTTATCATAGATTATAAACACTTAAATGTCTCTGACTGCCTTTCCAGAGGCAGAAATTTCCTAGAAATTCACTTTCACAAGCACAAAGCCTTTTCTCATTTCAGAGCCTTTCTCTTTGATTCCCTTTGCCTAAAATGTTTGTCAGCCCATGCATTTGCTCTTGCCTAAAATGCCTCCTTCTCTGAGAGGACTTCTCTAGCTACCCCATTAAAATATCATCTTTCTATCCTCTTGTGTTAAATGTTTCTTTTACTCATATTCTTGATTAATGTAGAACATTTTATTTTGGGATTTATTGTGTCCTCTCACAAGAATGTATATGATATAATAGACTGGATAAAGGAAATGTGGCACATATACACCATGGAATACTATGCAACCATAAAAAAGAATGAGTTCATGTCCTTTGTGGGGACATGGATGAAGCTGGAAACCATCATTCTCAGCAAACTAATACAGGAACAGAAAACCAAACACCACATGTTCTCACTCATAAGTGGGAGTTGAATAATGAGAACATACGAGCCCAGGGAGGGGAACATCATTCACTGGGGGTTGTCGGAGGTCAGGGGCAAGAGGAGGGATAGCATTAGTAGAAATACCTAATGTAGATGACAGGTTGATAGGTGCAGCAAACCACCATGGCATATGTATGCCTATGTAACAAACCTGCACATTCTGCGCATGTATCCCAGAACTTAAAGTATATATTAAAAAAAAAAAAAAAGAATGTAAGCTCCATCATGACAGTAACTTGGACACATGTGTTCATTTTGGTTGCAATTTTTTATTTATTTTATTTTATTTTTTGAGACAGAGACTCGCTCTTTTTGCCCAGGCTGCAGGGCAATGGCAGGATCTCAGCTCACTGCAGCCTCCGCCTCCCAGGTTCAAGCAATTCTCCAGCCTCAGCCTCCTGACTAGCTGCGATTATAGGCACTCACCACCACACCCAGCTAATTTTTGTATTATTAGTAGAGGTAGGGTTTCTCCATGGTTGGCCAAGCTGGTTTTGAACCCTTAACCTCAGGTGATCCACCCACATCAGCCTCCCAAAGTGTTTGGATTACAGGTATGAGCCACCGTGCCCGGCTTTTTTTTTTTTTTTTTTTTCTGAGACAGAGTCTTGCTCTGTTGCCAGGAGTGCAGTGGTACAATCTCTGCTCACTGCAACCTCTGCCTCCCAGGTTCAAGTGATTCTCCTGCCTTAGCCTCCTGAGTAGCTGGAACTGCAGGTGCATGTCACCACGCCTGGCTAATTTTTGTATTTTAAGTAGAGACAGGGTTTCACCATATTGGTCAGGCTAGTCTTGAACTCTTGACCTCAGGTGACCCACCTGTCTCGGCCTCCCAAAGGACTGGATTATAGGCGTGAGCCACCATACTCAGCCTCAATTCTTAATTTTGGTAACTATCACACTTTCTTTTCTAATCAAAAATTCTTAATACAGACTTTTACTTATGGTAAATACCTTATAATATTCATGAGGTTTATCATATGAGTATTCTATAAATTAGATCATGTTGTTTAAGTGTTATGTTTTAAGCATAACCTTCACACTTATATTGACTGTATAACTTAGACAAATTATTCAAATCTCTAAACTCCAGGATCCTTGGTTGTCATTGTTTTCAATAATAAGATTTACCTACATAAATGATGGTGTATATTAAATGAAATACAATGAAACCAAATCACTGAGCACAGTTTTGACACATAATAGGAAAAAATTTATTAATAGTAAATTTGTGCATACAGGGTGTATGATAAACCAGAAATACTATGCTCAATTTCTGACAATTCTACAAATTAACACTTTTTTGATGAGTGTGTAAAATCAGCTTCTAAAACATCAATATTTCAGATGTCAAGTATACAGAAAGCTTTTAGTGTTCTTTAGAACATTAAAAGAAATCACTCAATTCCATATTGCATTAACTTTGCTTCCTTCTTGGTGGTTCCAGTTCCATGAGTTTATGATGGAATTAATATTGGTCTTGGCATATATTTTATTTGTTATGTAGCTCAAGAAGTTATGGAGCATCAAAAGTATGCAAAATAAGATATGGGATTGTTTAAAATACTGTGCCATTTAAATAAAAAACATGGTTTATTACTCTCTAACCTGAACAACAATAATCATTTACTATAAATCTTGTCAATCCAAAATGTTCCAAGTTACTCTTATACAACAGAACATGGCATTAGAACAGTGCATGTATAGTCCTGGAGGTTTCAAAATCAATAGCCAGTTTTTTATATAATTTTGTCTTCAAACATAGTCTCAAATTTTGTCAGACATTTTGGGCAATCCCAAAGGACATTTTCCTAAAAATAGCAGTAGATCATGAAAAAAATGATAGCTCAATGTTATTATTTGTTGAAACATTTCATTGTTATCGATAGGTTTATTATACTGGTTTGATTATATGCTTTCTGAGATGCGTTTAAGATATGATTAAGAATTGTAAAAAGATAATAATACTTGTTTTTTCGGCTGTACTGGATTATGTCTCTAGTACATATACTCATGTAGTTTTTTGAAAATCCTACTATCAGCTCACACTCACAATCCCACTTAATTTGTGAAATTAATCATTTGCTTGAATTAATCATCTGTGCCCAATATACCCACCTCAGTCAATGAGACCACTACTCCCTGAGAAACTCTGTCATGAAAACCCTGAAATCTGGCACTCCCATTTATATCACACCATTCCATTCCCCCCATTACCAATATTCAGTAAACCTTTAAATTCATTAATTTTTGCTTAGAAATCTCTTTCATACTATGGATTCCTTTTTCTTTCTAGAAGATCAGATTTTTGAAGAGCCCTTTAGCTGTTCTTTCAGACTCCATTTTTTTTTTCTACTTCCAGTACTTCACATATATTGCCAGGCCCTTATCTTCTGTTCAAGGTAACCCCTAGCACGTGCTACATCCAACGTATGCTCCCTTCTCAGCTTACGGAGATCCAGAATCTAAGTGCAGTGACCCACAGGCCCCCCTTTTCTATCATTCCCTCCTCAGAAGCTTGAGCTCAAGAAGACAGCACTTCTTGACTCTCTTGACTATTTGATTTATAGCACTGCATAGGATCCCCACAGCATCTGAGCCATCAGGCCCACTCCCACCAGCATGCTGTTTTTTCAGACCCTACTACCTGCCCAATCAGTTTCCTTTCCATCTAGATCCAGAGCAAACCCAACTCTCCATAAGAAGTTTTTGTGGATTACTTTTAGCTCATTCTATTACCTTACCTGTCTCTAGAACTTTTTACTAAGTGAATTATGAAAAAGCCTTTTTTTACATAGCTCTAAAATACTTAAGATGGCTTGAACGTCCATAGACTTAAAATATTAATAGTTCAGTGGTTTACTTCTGGCCTTTTTGCTTATGTATACATCTCTATTTTCTTCATAACCAAAATTGTTATGATTGAATAGAGGTTTATTGTGTACTGATTTTTTAAAAATATAAAGCACTGATGCTTTCCCCTGCAGTCTTAGGAATGAGTGAGCTAATCTCTGTTTAATGGCTACTATGAGACAAACTATATACTATCTATTTTACAAAGAAAGAGATTTCAAAAGATGGTGAAATAGGACTCTCCAGCAGTCATCCTTCAACAGACACATTAATTTGAATAACTACCCATGCATGAAAATACCTTCATAAGAGCTAAAGGAAAGAGGAGAGAGATCAAAGCATCACATGGGAATAGCACAGAAATAAGGAAAGATGCATTGAAAAGGGAAGGACAGTTTCACTTTACCTGCTTCACATCTTGCCCAACCAAAGGCAGAACAGCACAGAGATACCATTTGCTCGAGGGAAAGATAGGAAAGTATCGCTGAACTTTGCCTTGAGCACTGGGCCCACCTCCATAAAACTCAGAACCAGGCAGGCCCCACAGCCCCAAACTCAAGGCTGGTGCCTGCAGAATGAGCCTCTAGAACTGCCCCAGAGACAGGCTGGGCTGCCCTGCAGCTTTCAGCTCCAAATCTTCATGGTGGACTTCATCTCCTGTCTGTGTCTGCCCCACTTGTGTTCCAAACTCAGCAGCTCAAAGTTCCCAACCACCCTCAGTACCAGGCTCACCCCAGGAGCACCAAGCTATGGGCTTACGCTAGTGGTGGGCTAGTCTCAGTGAGCCCTAGGCTTCAGGTCCACCTCAACTCCAGGCCAGCTCCTATAGCCATAGTAATTAGGCCAGTAACTGTGGACCCAGGCTTCAGGTTTGTGCCTACAGCCCCAAGCTCCACATCTCCCCCAGGTTCCAGAGCAACCCAGAGTCAAGTTGGCCTACACAGCCCCAGACTTCAGAAACCCACACAAGCATTAGATCAGCACACCTGACCTGTGGGTACCCACTCAGCACCTACAGACCCAGGCTCCTGATCTACATGGTGTCAAAATAATCCCTACATCTTCAACGTCTAGGTAGAGCCCCTGAAGTCCCAGGTCATAGGTTAGTCCTTACACACCTGACTTCTAGGATAGCACCCACACATTTTGTTTTCAAGCTGGCCTCCATGAGCCCAGAGTCCAGGCCAGTCTCCAGGACTCCAGGATTTAAGCTGGCCCCTGTGGACTCATTCTTTGGAAGACCCAAGGTCCAGGTCCATTCCAGTAGACCCAGGGATCAGCCCCAACCCAGTAGACATATATGCTGGGCAGTCCCCTACATACTCATGTTTCAGGGTCATTCCTATGGGTACAAGCTCCAGGCTGGTCACCATGGCCTGAGGACATAGGCCAATTCCCACAGATTGAGCCTTCAGGCCAGTCCCAGCACCAGTCTAACACCCATGGCCCCAGGTTCCAAACCAGAACCTACAGACTGAAGATCCAGGCTAGTCATGGTGGCCCCAGGATTCATTGCCTCAGAGTCCAGGCCTGCTGCAGTAGACCCAGGGTTCAGGTCTACCCTAATGGACACTAGTACCAGGCTAGTCCTCACAGGCTAGAGCTGTAGGAACACCCCTGCAGATCCAATCTCCAGTCCCTGGACCCAGGATCGAGGCTCGTCTCAGATGATACAGGTTCGAGGCCAACACCAGTGCCAAGCTAGCCCCTGTGAACCCAGGGGCCATGCTCACCCCAACAGACCCAGTCAACAAATCCAGCATAATGCATCTAGGCTCCAGGATTACCCACCTGCTGACCCAGACACCTGGCTAGCAAGTCATCTCATGGACCATACTAGATGGCCTGCCTTGAATCTCTGGATGCGTTAACTGGTGACGAGCTTTTCCAGACAAAACTAGTCTGCATATTGAAATATGTACCTACTTCTTTAAATGCATAGACACCAACACATAAGGATTAAGAATAATCAGGGAAACATGACATCGCCAAAGAGACAAATTGAAGCACCAGTGATTAACCTAAATAAATTACCTTCCTGACAGAGAATTCAAAATAGCTGCTCTGGGGAAGGTCAGGAAATTTCAACAAAATACAAAAAAGCAATTCAATGAAATAGGGAAAACAATAAATGATTGAAGGAAAAATTTTACAGAGATACTAAAATTATTAATAAAATAAAGCTGAAAATATAATAAATGAAATAAAAACTGCAATAGTGAGCTAATAGCAGAATTTATTAAGGAGAAGAAATAATCTATTAACTCAAGATTATTCGAAAATATACAATCAGAAGAGAAAAAAGAAAACAAGAATGAAAAAGCATAAAGAAAGCATACAGAATTTAAAACAGTATAAAAAGAGCAAACATTCAAGTCAAAGTTTAGGAAAGAAATGAGACAGTCAAAGAAGCAGTACTTACTTAAAGAAATAATAACACAAATCTTTCCAAACCTGGGAAAAGATATAAGTATCCAGATACAACTCCCCAGTAAGATTCAATCCAAGCAAGATACCTACCCCTTAGATATACTGTAACCAAACTGTCAAAACTCAAAGTCAAAGAGAGGATCCTAAAAGCAGCAAGAGAAAAGAAACAGATAACATGTAAGGGAATTATATTAAAGCTAGTAGCAGATTTATCAGCAGAAATATTATAGGTCAAGAGAGAGGGCACAAAGTGCTAAGGGAAAAAAAATGCCAACCAAGAATATTGTATCTGGAAAAGTTGTCCTTGAGAAATGAAGAAAAGATTTTTCCAAACAAACAAAAGAAAGCTGAGGGAGCTAATTGCCACCAGATCTTTCTTACAAGAAATACTAAAGGGAATTCTTCCAGCTGAAAGAAAAAGATGCTAATTGTAATGCAAAAACACAAAAGTATAAAACACAAAAACATGAAAATATAGAAGTAAGAATGCAGCAAAATTCAGCACATGCTAATACAGTAATGAGGTGAGTAAATGACTTGTATCTTTAGCATGAAGGTTAAACAACAAAACCATTAAAAATACTAATAGCTATAATAATTTGTTAAGAGATATGCAATATACAAAGTTGTGACATTAGAAATTCAGGATGTGGGAATGGAGTCAAAATGTAGAATTTTTTGTTTGCTTGGTTTTTGTTTTAGTTTTTGTAATCAAAGTTAGGTTTTTATAAGTTTACAGTAACTTATTTAGCTAAAAGATGATTTTATAAGTGTCGTGGTAATCCCAAAGCAAAAAAATATAGTATATACACAAAAAATAAGAAGAAATTAAAGCATACCAATAATGAAAATTATCTAATCACAAGGAAGATAGAGAAGAAAAAAGGAATAATAGATCTACAAAACATGCAGAAAACAACTAGCAAAATGACAGTAGTAAATCCTTACTTACCAATATTACCCTTCAATGTAAATGGATTAAATTCTCCAATCAAAAGACATAAAATGGCTAAATGAATTTTTTAAAATATGCAACTATGTGCTGCTTATGAGAGATTCCCTTCACCTGTAAGAACACACATAGACTGAAAGTTAAGGGATGAAAAAAGATATTCCATGAAAACAAAATGCAAACGAGAACAGAATTTGCTATACTTACATCAGATAAAATGGATTTCTTAAGTCAAAAACTGTAAAATAATACAAAGTTGTTATATGATGATAAAAGGGTTAATTCGGCAAAAGGAAATAATGACTATAAATAAATATGCACTCAACGTCAGAGCACCTAACCATATAAAGCAAATACTAATTGGTATTAGGAGAGAGATAAACTGTAATACACTAATAATAGAGGAATTCAACAAACCCACTTTCATCAGTTCCAAGATCCATAAACAGAACACTAAAAAAGAAATATTGGGCATAAATTACACTTTAGACCAAATGGACCTAACAAACATGCACAGAACACTCCATCCCAAAGTAGCAGAATGCAGATTCTTCTTCTCAAGCACATGGGGAACATTCTCCAGGATAGATCATATGTTAGGCCAAAATACAAGTCTTAGCAAGTTTAAAAAGTTTGAAATCATATCAATTAGCTTTTCCAACCACAATGTTATGAAACCTGAAATCAATAAAAAAAAGAAAGATTGTAAAATTTACAAAACATAGATATTAAACAACGTAATCCTAAACAACCAATGTGTCAATGAATAAGTTAAAAGAGAAAATATACAAACAAAAATGGTTAGACAAATGAAAATGGAAATACCGCATACCAAAACATATGAGATAGCAAAAACAGTTATTATAAGAGGGAAATTTATAGCAACAAACATTTGCATTAAGAAAGAAAAGTCTCACATCAACAACTTAATGTTGCACCTTTCTAGAAAAAGAAAAACTAAGCCCAGAGTTAAAGGAAGTAAATAATAAAATCAGAGCAGAAATAAATAAAGTCTAGAAAATCAATAGAAAATATCAATAAAATGAAGACTTTGTTTTTGAAAAGAGAAACAAAACTGACAAATCTTTAGCTAAACTAAGAATAAAAGAAAAAAAGCCTCAAGTAAACAAAATCAGAAATGGAAAATAAGACACTACAACTGATACAACAGAAACACAAACAAAGGGTCATATGAAGTTATTATGACCAATTATTTGACAATAAGCTGGACAACTTAGATGGATGAAATAGATAAATTTCTAGGTGTATCAACTTACCAAGGATGATTCATGAAGAAACAGAAAATCCGAAGAGACCATTAAAGAGTAAGGAGATCAAATCATTACTAAAAAGTCTCCCATCAAAGATGGGATGACTGGATGACTTGATGACTTCACTGATAAATTCTACCAAACATTTAAAAATACCAATCTTTCTGAGACTATCCCCAAAAAATTAAAGAGGGGAGCATGCTTTCAATCAAAGCCAGACAAGAACACTACCCAAAGAGAAATAGAAAAATAAAAATAAAAATAAAAATTCTGGCCAATATCCCTGCTGAATATAGATGTAGAAATCCTCAACGAAACACTAGCAAACAAAAGTAAACACACATTGAAAAAATTATTCATCATGATCAAGTGGGATTTATCCTAGAGATTTAACATATGCAGACTTACAAATGTGATACACCACATTAACAGAATGAAAAACAAAAGACATAATCATCTCAATGGATGTAGAGAAAGCATTTGACAAGATTCAACATCCTTTCATAATAAAGTCTCAACAGATTATCTATAGAAGGAATGTACCTCTACACAGTAGAGTTCATACATGACAAATTCATAGGTAACATCATACTCAATGAGTAAAAGCTGACAGTTTTTTAATCTAAGATCAGGAACAAAATAAAGATGCCCACTCTTGCCAGTTCTATTCAGCATAGTACCGGAGGTCCTAGCCAGTGCAATTAGGCAAGAAGAAGAAATGAAAGGCATCCAATTGGAAAGGAAGAAGTGAAATTGTCCTTTTTTGCAGATGACATGATCTTACATATATTTTAAACCCTAAACAATCCACCCCAAAACTATTAGAACTAATAAACAAATTTAATAAAGTTGCAGGATACAAAATCAACATACAAAAATTAGTAGCATTTCTACACACTAACACCACACTATCTGAATGAGAAATCAAGAAAATGATACCATTTACAATAGCTATCAAAATACTGAGAACAAAATTAGCCAAGGAAATAGTCTATACACTGAAAACCATAAAACATTAATGAAAGAAATTGAAGAAGATGCAAATAAATGAAAAATTCCATGTGCATTGACTGGAAGAATTACTATTGTTAAAATGTCCATAGTACCCAAACTGATCTACAGACTTAATGTATTCCTCATCAAAATTCCAATAACATGTTCTCAGAAATAGAAAAAAATTTCTAAAGTTTTTATGGACTGCCTAAGACCACAAATTGCCAAAGCAATCCTGAACAAAAAAACAAAGCTGGATGCTTCACACTCAACCTTCAAAATTTACTGCAATGTTGTAGTAATCAAAACAGCATGGCACTTGTCTAAAAACAGATATTTATGGAGATCCCAGAAATCCATAGAGATAGATAGGTGATAGATAGATAGATAGATAGATAGATCAAATAAAAGTAAAAATCAGTTTTCAAGTGATTTTTCACAAAGGTGCCAAGAACAGACAAGGAGGAAAAGATAGTTTCTTCAATAACTGGTGCAGGGAAAACTCAATCTCCAAATACAGAATAATGAAATTAGACCTTTGTCTGATATCACACACTAAAACAGCTCAAAACCACTTAAAAACTTAAATGTAAGACCCAAAACTGTAAAACTACTAGAAGAAAATGTAGAGAAAAACCCCACAACATTGGTCTGGGCAAAAGCAAATCTAAAAAAATGGAGTTGCATCAAATTGAAACGTTCTCCACAGCCAAGGAAACAATGAACATAGTGAAGACAACCTATGGAATGGGAGATAATATTTGCAAACGATGCATCTGATAAGGGGCTACTATCCAAAATATGTAAGGAACTCAATTCAACTGCAAGGAAAAAAATATTTTAAATGGGCATAGGAACTGAATAGACCTTACTCAAAACAAGACATACAAATGACCAAGAACTGTATGAAATAATGTTTATCACTAATCATTAGAAAAATTAAAATTAAAGTTACAATGAGATATCATCCTATGTCTCTTAAATGGTTATTATCAAAACAACAAAAGATAACAAGTGTTGATGGGGATATAGAGAAAAGGGAACCCTTGTGCTCTGTTGGTGAGAATGTAAGTTAGTATAGCCATTATAGAAAACAGTATGGAGCTTCCTCAATAAATTAGAAACAGAATTACCATATTATCCAACAATCACCCTACTAAGTATACAACCAAAGGAAGTGAAATGAGTATGTTGAAGAGATAGCTGCACTCCCATGTTTATTGCAGCATTATGTACAATAGCCAGTATCGGGGGAACCAGCCCCCAGTATTTCAACATAGGTTCTTTCTATTTTCCATAAGTTTGGGCTGGCTGAGAATTAAAGAGAAAGAGTACAAAAAGAGGAATTGTACAACTGGGCCTCTGGGGTGACATCACATATCAGTAGGATTGTGATGCCCACCTGAGCCACAAAACCAGCAGGGTTTTATTGAAGATTTCAAAAAAGGGAGGGGGTGCAAGAACAGGGAGTAGGTCACAAAGATCACATGCTTCAAAGGGCAAAAAGGAAATAAAGATCACATGCTTCTGAGGCCAATAAAGATCACAAGGCAAAGGACAAAGCAAAGATCACAAGGCAAAGGGCAAAATCAAAAACTCCTGATAAGGGTCTATGTTCAGCTGTGAAAGTATTGTCTTGATAAACATCTTAAACAACAGAAAACAGGTTTCAAGAGCAGAGAATGGGTCTGACCTCAAATTTGCCAAGGTGGTGTTTCTTCCCCACCCTAATAAGCCTGAGGGTACTGCAGGAGACCAGGGCATATTTCAGTCCTTATCTCAACTGCATAAAACAGACACTCCCAGAGCAGTCATTTATAGACCTCCCCCCAGGAATGCCTTCCTTCCCCAGGGTATTAATTATTAATATTCCTTGCTGGGAAAAGAATTTAGCAATGTCTTCCCTACTTGCATGTCCATTTATAGGCTCTCTGCAAAAAGAAAAATATGGCTCTATTCTGCCCAACCCCACAGGCAGTCAGACCTTATGATTGTCTTCCCTTGTTCCCTAAAATCACTGTTATTCTGTTCTTTTTCAAGGTGCACTGATTTCATATTGTTCAAACTCATATGTTTTACAATCAATTTGAACACTTAGGTACAATTATTACAGTGGTCCTGAGGTGACGTACATCCTCAGCTTAAGAAGAAAACAGGATTAAGAGATTAAAATAAGATACACATAAGAAATTATAAAAGTATTAATTTTGAGAACTGATAAATGTCCATATTAAAATGAAATCTTCACAATATATGTTCAGAGATTGCAATAAAGACAGGTGTAAGAAATTATAAAAGTATTAATTCTGGGAACTGATATATGTCCATATTAAAATGAAATCTTCACAATTTATGTTCCTCTGCTGTGGCTCCAGCCAGTCCCTCGATTCAGGGTCCCTGACTTTCCACAACAAGCCAACATTTGGAATCAACTTGAGTGTCCATTGATGAATAATTGGACCAAAAAAAATATGTGGTATGTATACACAATGGAATACTATTCAGCCATAAAGAAGAAAATACTGTCATTTGTGACAGCATGAATGAACTTGGAAGACATTATGCCAAGTGAAATAAAACAGGCACAGAAAGACAAATACTGCATAATCTCACCTATATATGGAATCTAAAACTATTGAACGCATAGAAGTAGAGAGTAGAATGGTGGTTACCGGGGGGTTGGGACATTGAGGGGAAAGGGAGATGTTGGTTAAAGCTTGCAAAATTTTAGTTTAATAGGAGGAATAATTCCAAATGTGCTAATGTACAACATGGTAACATGGTAACTATAGATGACAATATATTACATTCATTAAAAATGCTATTACATTCATTAAAAATGTTAAGGTAAACAAGAAATGGGGAAAGGATTCCCTATTTAATAAATGGTGCTGGGAAAATTGGCTAGCCATAAGTAGAAAGCTGAAACTGGATCCTTTCCTTACTCCTTATACGAAGATTAATTCAAGATGGATTAGAGACTTAAATGTTAGACCTAATACCATAAAAACCCTAGAAGAAAACCTAGGTAGTACCATTCAGGACATAGGCATGGGCAAGGACTTCATGTCTAAAACACCAAAAGCAATGGCAGCAAAAGCCAAAATTGACAAATGGGATCTAATTAAACTAAAGAGCTTCTGCACAGCAAAAGAAACTACCATCAGAGTGAACAGGCAACTTACAGAATGGGAGAAAATTTTTGCAATCTACTCATCTGACAAAGGGCTAACATCCAGAATCTGCAAAGAACTCAAACAAATATACAAGAAAAAAACAAACAACCCCATCAAAAAGTGGGCAAAGGATATGAACAGATATTTCTCAAAAGAAGACATTCATACAGCCAACAGACACATGAAAAAATGCTCATCATCACTTGCCATCAGAAAAATGCAAATCAAAACCACAATGAGATACCATCTCACACCAGTTAGAATGGCAATCATTAAAAAGTCAGGAAACAACAGATGTTGGAGAGGATGTGGAGAAATAGGAACACTTTTTTTTTTTTATGTTCATATTTTATTTTTTATTTTTTATTTTTTATTTATTTATTTATTTTTTTATTATACTTTAAGTTCTAGGGTACATGTGCATGACGTTTATATCATGTATAACTCCCCAATGCAATCCCTCCCTCCTCCCCCCTCCCCATGATAGGCCCCAGTGTGTGATGTTCCCCTTCCCGAGGAAATAGGAACACTTTTACACTGTTGGTGGGATTGTAAACTAGTTCAACCATTATGGAAAACAGTATGGCAATTCCTCAAGGATCTAGAACTAGATGTACCATATGACCCAGCCATCCCACTACTGGGTATATACCCAAAGGATTATAAATCATGCTGCTATAAAGACACATGAACACGTATGTTTATTGCGACACTATTCACAATAGCAAAGACTTGGAATCAACCCAAATGTCCATCAGTGACAGACTGGATTAAGAAAATGTGGCACATATACACCATGGAATACTATGCAGTCATAAAAAAGGATGAGTTCGTGTCCTTTGTAGGGACATGGATGCAGCTGGAAACCATCATTCTTAGCAAACTATCACAAGAACAGAAAACCAAACACCGCATGTTCTCACTCATAGGTGGGAACTGAACAATGAGATCACTTGGACTCGGGAAGGGGAACATCACACACTGGGGCCTATCATGGGGAGGGGGTAGGGGAGAGGGATTGCATTGGGAGTTATACATGATATAAATGATGAATTGATGGGTGCTGACGAGTTGATGGGTGCAGCACACCAACATGGCACAAGTATACATATGTAACAAACCTGCACATTATGCACATGTACCCTAGAACTTAAAGTATAATAAAAAAAAAAATGCTAAGGTAGTAGATTTTAAGTCACAAAATAATAACTGTGAGCGAATGCATATATTAATTTGCTCAATTTAGAGATTTCAGTTTATACATGTTTTAAAGCATCATTTTTTACAAAGTAAATATATACAATTTTGCAAATTTAAAAAATACAGTAAGATAAATGTTAAAAAAGAAATTTCTGATTTCTAAGTGAGCATTAGATATCAATGCCTATGACTATAAGAGATTATTGTGTGATTCATATTTTCAGGCAGAAAAAGAAAAGAGAAGCAGAGATTTGTTTTTAACATTCAAACTAAAGAAGTCTATTCTTGTTTAAAGACTCTGCACAGATTGAAATTTGAAATTTTTGCAAGTAGTTTATAAAAATGTTGAAAATTAACTCAGACAATATATGATAACAAAATAGTCTGCAATCTTATCATTCACTATTTTTATTTTCGGATCAAAGTTGTTTACATAGTAAATCAAATGCAAAAAAATCAAGAAAAACTCAAAAACTTGAAACTTTTATTATTTATTATGTTTTCTGCTTTTTAGACATATATGTTTTCTATCCTCATTTCTATGTCCTGAGTTGCTACCTAGACTTCTCCTTGTTTTCATGAATAAATTAGTACATAATTTATGTAGTTTTGATCCCTCCTCTCCAAAAAGACTTAATTAGATTTTTCATCAATTACAGCCTTGTGTATGAGACTTTATGAGATTTTAGTTGTCTTCATTCATTTGCTTACACCCACAGTGGGAAGTATGTATACCATGTTGTTCTACACCATAAAATTTTAAATGATAGTCTTCATCCATCATATTAATAGTCCAATTAACAGTATACAGCATGCTATGGTTCTACCTGATTTACCTCCTCTGGCAAACAAGTAGACAATATTTCTAGTTAGATTCCCAGTATTAAGATTACCAGGAAAACTAAGATTTAAACTTGTTGCTACACTGTTAATAATGCTAAATATAAAGTTTTTAAGCAACAAGATATGCATCCTGTGATTCTTACCAGTCGTGCATCTCATACAGAAAGTAAACTGCAAAGACATCCTCTCAACTCATGTGAAACCAATTCATTCTCTAGTGCTAATTATAAGCTATCGAAGAGATGACATTTTCCAAGGTGCCTAGACCTTTCATGAGGATTTCAATGGCACACCTAAGTCAATTGATTAAAATACTATTATTTGTCTACATGACTTTTTTTCCAATGTAAAATGTTTCACATTATTAAGCAATGGAGTAATCTTGACAAAGTTAAAACTTTATCTAAGTAATGAGCAACATTAATCAAAGTCCAACAGGACTAATCAGGCTTCAGACAATGCAACCATTTTAAAAAGTTTGCTAATGAGTGTTTCAAGTGGAAGTGAATGATTTTATTCTTAGGTGTAATATCACTATTCATGAGCATCCACTGGAAACATTAAACTCTAGTAGAAAGGCCACTGCTGCAGCTTCCATAATTACCTATAAAAACTTCTTCAACAATGGTCAGGAATAGAATATATTTGCATAATACGCAATTTCAATGCCCAGTGGTTTTCTGACCAATGCATCACTTGTCAAACTTCATCTTAGGTTAGCATAATGTTTTTCTCTAGCCACTGACAGAGACTGAGTCTTTTTTGCATTACTTTTTTGTGTTTAGCACTGAACAAACAAAAATAAATGATGAACCTCCAAATAAATAAAGCCTTTGACTAAAGCAGGCAGGAGAAAAGAATACAATGAGAAATGATCACTATGTCCAAATCTTAGCCTGCCTTTATTTACTTACTTTGTTGTGTGTTTGATTTTGCATCACTGTGGCGGGAAATACTATTGCCCCCAAAAGATGTCCTCATCCTAATCCCAGAGACCTGCAATTTTGTTACCTTACATAGAGAAAGCAGGACTTGGCAGTTATGCTTACTATTTAGATGGGAGGGTCACCCTAGGTGACTATTTAGATAGGAGGGTCACTCACTCAGCTGAGTCCAGTATAACCAGTGTAGAGAGACTGGAAGGTGCTACACTGCTGGTTTTGAGTGTGGAGAAAGAGGTCACAAACCAAAGACAGCAGGCAGTCTCTAGAAACTAGAAAAGACAAGAGAAGCTATTCTTCCTGAGAAGTCTCAGAGAAATATAGCCTTGCCACCAAATACCTTGATTGTAGCCCAGTGAGAACCATTTTAGACAACTGATCTCTAAACTGTAAGATAATACATTTGTGTTTTCTTAAGTCACTTAAGAATACAACTAAAATTGCATCCACCCTCAATTTTTGCATATTACTCAACTGAATATCTCTCATTCGTGTCTCAAAAATCCCATTTTTAATCTCAGTACAAGTTCTTTAATTTAGACTATCACCATTACTTTCCATAGTTGTTTTCCTTAAATTACTTGGCTAGAACCTCAGGGAGCTTGACCTTCTGCTATTTTCATGAGAAGAAAATGGTTGAAATGTGCAAGGCCTTCAGAGAAAGAGAGATCCTTTCTTGTTGGAAGAGTCAGAGAAAGCTTGCAATGACAAGGATTATTGTTATAATCATGACTTTGCTCCCATTTTTAAATTTTATTACAGATATAGCAAAAACAAAGTCTTTTTGCTAAGAAAATGAGGAGCATGTGCCTCAGTTTGGTATTCCTGATCCCCAACATTGTACCTCCAGCTGCATCATTCACTGTAGGTTATAAATACACCAAAAACTCTCCCCAAACTATGCAATCATATAGCCTGATAAAAGTGGTTTAGTTAACACTTTTAGTTAAAGTGCACATTGATAAACAATTAATTTACATTTGCAGGTGTTCTGGTCACTTTTTTTTTAAGTTGTACACTTTATTTCGAGTTATAGAGAAATAGAAAAACCAGGAACCTTGATTGTAACAAAACAGCAGCCACACTGGAGCACTCCTTCTTCTCCGAATACACTTTAACATTTCTATGGCTTTGTCTTCAGTGCTGCTGTTACGTGTGTGTGAATTGCCTTTCACCCACAGCCTCCACTCATCACTCCCTGAAAAAACTTAAAGGACTTGAAAATGCCTCTGATTTAGTCAATCCAAGCCAGAGACCTATCAAGAGTGTGTATGAATTTAGTAACTGATGACTTTTTCCCTAAAAATCAATGGCTGTTCTTCCACATCCTGGAGGAATTGATTCAACACCATTGATGTCTTTTCTCAAGCTCTAATTTGATCATTATCTTACCTAATGAAGGAGTCCAGCTACTGAGTCCACTAGAGGACATGGTCTGAGCCATCTGGCCATCCATCATGACCTCACTAACTCTTCATTGACTCTGTTCTTTATCCCAATGGTAAGGACCATTTTACTAGAATGATCTCCATTGTATAAAAGTTTTCTCAGGGTTTGATTTTAATAATTGCATTCATTCAAAATGTGGAATTAGTCATTAGTGCTGTTCACCAAGCATTTATGTTCTCACCTATCTGGGCCTGTGGTGAGATTGCACTTCAGAAAGCCCTTGAGGTCCTATGGGACTATGTAACAAGTTCTAGCCAATGCTTTTCAAGCAGGTTTCTGATGTGAGGGCTGTTTCCCTCTAGGATGATGACTGGCTATTTTCAGGATGGTACCAGATGCCTCAGCCAGGGCAACTGAATGACCCAATGAGCAGAGTCCTTATGGCAGATGGGAGAAGTATGAAGTATGAATATGAAAAACATCTTCATTGTTTTGAGCCACTAAAATTTGTAGGTTGTTTTTTACTGCAGCGTAATCTACTCTATCCTGATTGATACATATACATGTTTTGCGTGTAACGTTGTACACACAAGAATGAGAGAAAATGGAGCAAGAATGAGAATAGTATATTTGTCCATAGTAAAGGAGATGAGAGACTAGCCAAATCTCAAAAAAAAAAAAAAGGCAGCTCTCTAGATTCCTCCTTTCTGGGCAGGACATCTCTGAAAGATAGGCAGCAGCCCCCATCAGAGGTGTATAGATAAAACTCTCATCTTCCTGGGACAGAGCATCTGGGGGAAGGGTTGGCTGTGGGCACAGCTTCACCAGAATTAAATGTTCTTGCCTGCAGGCTCTGAAGAGAGCAGTGGATCTCCCAGCATAACACTTGAGTTCTGCTAAGGGACAGACTGCCTTCTCAAGTGGGTCTCCTCCTGACCAGGAGACACCTCCCAGCAGGGGTCGACAGACACCTCATACAGGAGAAACCTGGCTGGCATGTGGCAGGTGTCCCTCTGGGATGAAGCTTCCAGAGGCAGGAGCAGACAGAAATCTTTGCTGTTCTGCAGCCTCCCCTGGTGATTCCCAGGCAAACAGGGTCTGCAGTGGACCCCCAGCAAACTCCAGCAGACCTGCAGAAGAGAGGCCTGTTAGAAGGAAAACTAACAAACAGAAAGCAATAGAATCAACAAAAAGGACAACCACGCAAAAACTCCATTCCGAATGTCACCAACAGAAAAGACCAAAGGTGGATAAATCCACAAAGATGAGGAAAAACCAGAGCACCAAGGCTGAAAATTCCAAAAACCAGAGTGCCTCTTGTCCTCCAAAGGATCACAAATCCTCACTAGCAAGGGAACAAAACTGGATGGAGAATGAGTTTGACAAATTGACAGAAGCAGGCTTCAGAAGGTGGGTAATAACAAACTCCTCTGAGCTAAAGGAGCATGTTCTAATCCAATGCAAAGAAGCTAAGAACCTTGATAGAAGGTCAGAGGAATTGCTAACTAGAATAACCAGTTTAGAGAAGAACATAAATGACTTACAGAGCCAAAAAACGCAGCACAAGAACTTTGGGAAGCATACACAAGTATCAAGAGCCAAATCGATCAAGCGGAAGAAAGGATATAGGAGATTGAAGATCAACTTAATGAAATAAAGCATGAAGACAAGATTTAAAAAAAAAGGAATGAAAAGGAATGAACAAAACCTCCAAGAAATATGGGACTATTTGAAAAGACCAAACCTACATTTGATTGGTGTACCTGAAAGTGATGGAGAGAATGGAACCAAGCTGGAAAATGCACTTTAGGATATTATCCAGGAGAAATTCCCCAACTTAGGAAGACAAGCTAACACTTAAATTCAGGAAATGCAGAGAACACCACAAAGATATTCCTCCAGAAAAACAACCCCAAGACACATAGTCATCAGATTCAGCAAGGCTGAAATGAAGGAAAAAATGTTAAGGGCAGCCAGAAAGAAAGGTCGGGTTACTCAAAAAGGGAAGCCCATCAGACTAACAGCAGACTTCTCTGCTGAAACCCTACAAGCCACGAAAGAGTGGGGGCCATTATTCAACATTCTAAAAAAAAAGAATTTTAAACCCAGGATTTCATATCCAACCAAACTAAGCTTCATAAATGAAGGAGAAATAAAATCCTTTCCAGACAAGCAAATGCTGAGGGATTTTGTCACCACCAGGACTGCCTTATAAGAGTTCCAGAATATAAATACTGGAAAACCCAATCCAGCAGCACATTAAAAAGCTTATCCACCATGATCAGGTTGGCTTCATCCCTGGGATGCAAGGCTGGTTCAACATATGCAAATCAATCAACATAACCCATCACATAATCAGAGCCAAAGACAAAAACCACATGATAATCTCAATAGATGCAGAAAGGCCTTTGACAAAATTCAACACCCCTGCATGCTAAAAACAGTCAATAAACTGGGTATTGGTGGGACATATCTCAAAATAATAAGAACTATTTATGACAGACCCACAGCCGATACCATACTAAATGGGCAAAAGCTGGGAGCCTTCCCTTTGAAAATTGACACAAGACAAGAATGCCCTCTCTCACCACCCCTATTCAACATAGTATTGGAAGTTCTGACCAGGGCAATCAGGCAAGAGAAAGAAATAAAGGGTATTCAAATGGTAAGAGAGGAAGTCAAATTATCTCTGTTTGCAGATGACATGATTGCATATTTTAAAAACCCCATCGTCTCATCCCAAAATCTCCTTAAGTTGATAAGCAACTTCAGCAAAGTCTCAGATACAAAATCAGTGTGCAAAAATGACAAACATTCCTATACACCAATAACAGACAAACAGAGAGGCAAATTATGAGTGAACTCCCATTCACAATTGCTACAAAGAGAATAAAATACCCAGGAATACAACTTACGAAGGACGTGAAGGACCTCTTCAAGGAGAAATACAAACCATTGCTCAAGGAAATAGGATACAAACAAATGGAAAAACATCCCACGTTCATGAATAGGATGAATGAATATTATGAAAATGACCATGCTGCCCAAAATAATTTATAGATTCAACACTATTCCCATCAAGCAACCATTTACTTTCTTCACAAAATTAGAAAAAATACTTTAAATTTCATATGGAACCAAAAAAGAGGCCATATAGCCAAGACAATCCTAAACAAAAAGAACAAAGCTGGAGGCATCAGGCTACCTGACTTCAAACTATACTAGAAGGCTATAGTAACTGTAACATCATGGTACTGGTACCAAAACAGATATATTGACCAATGGAACAGAACAGAGGCCTCAGAAATAACACCACATATTTAACAACCATCTGATCTTTGACAAACCTGACAAAAGTAAGCAATGAGGGAAGGATGCCCTATGTAATAAATGGTGTTGGGAAAACTGGCTAACCGTATGCAGAAAGCGGAAACTGGACCCCTACCTTACATCTTATACAAAAATTAACTCAAGATGGATTAAAAGTTTAAACATAAGACCTAAAACCATAAAAATCCTAGAAGAAAACCTAGGCAATACCATTCAGGACATAGGCACGGGCAAAGACTTTATGACTAGAGCTCTAAATGGCAATGGCAACAAATGCCAAAATTGACAAATGGGATCTAACTAAACTAAAGAGTTCTTCACAGCAAAAGAACTATCATCAGAGTGAACAGACAGCCTACAGAATGGGAGAAAATTTTTGCAATTTATCCATCTGACAAAGGGCTAATATCCAGAGTCTACAAGGAACTTAAACAAATGTACAAGATAAAAGCAAACAACCCCATCAAAAAGTGGGCAAAGGATAAGAACAGATACTTCTCAAAAGAAGACATTTATATGGCCAACAAACATATGAAAAAAGCTCATCATCACTGATCATTAGAGAAATGCAAATCAAAACCACAATGGGATACCATCTCACACAAGTTAGACTGGCGATCATTAACAAGTCAGGAAACAACAGATGCTGGAGAGGATGTGGAAAAATAGGAAGTCTTTTACACTATTGGTGGGAGTGTAAATTAGTTCAACCATTGTGGAAGACAGTGTGGCAATTCCTCAAGGATCTAGAACCAGAAATACCATTTGACCCAGCAATCCCATTACTGGGTATATACCCAGAGGATTATAAATTATTCTACTATAAGGACACATGCACATGTATGTTTACTGCAGCATTATTCAGAATAGCAAAGACTTGAAACCAACCCAAATGTCCATCAATGATAGACTGGGTAAAGAAATGTGGTACGTATACACCATGGAATATTATGCAGCCATAAAAAAGGATGAGTTTATGTCCTTTGCAAGGACATTAATGAAGCTGGAAACCATCATTCTTAGCAAACTAATACAGGAACAGAAAACCAAAGCATGTTCTCACTCATAAGTGGGAGTTGAACAATGAGAACACATGGACACAGGGAGGGAAACATCACACACCGGGGCCTGTCAGGGGGTAGGGGGCAGGGGAAGGGATAGCATTAGGAGAAATACTTAATGTAGATGATGACAGCTTGATGGGTAGAGCAAACTACCATTGCTCATGTATACGTATGTAACAACCCTGTATGTTCTGCACGTGTATCCCAGAACTTAAAGTATGATAAAAAAAAAAAAAAGAAAAAGAAAAAGAAAAGGCAGAGGAACCCTAGAGACCTCTGTTTATCACTTCTTATATACCCTGAAATCACAGTTCCCAACCTCTTACTCTAAACGGCCCCATTTCAATCTCAGAACATACTGAGATGCCTGTGTGCTTTTCATGTTCATCGATTGGGGATATATATGATGAAAACTGCCTTGTGTGAATTGAGAAAAAGATCACAAATTTCTATTTATTTGCTTTTGTTCCCTGACCAAAAATCATTGCCCAGGCTAATGTTGTGGGATGTTCCCCTATCCTTTATTTTAGTATTTACAGTTTCAGGCCTTACATGTAAGTTCAATCGTTTGAGTTGATTTTTGTATCCTAATTTCATTGTTCTGCATTTGAATATCCAATTTTCCCAGCACCGTTTATTGAACAGACTGTCTTTTCCCCGTTGTCTGTTTTTGGCACCTTTATCAAAAATCAGAATATACAGGCCTCACTGCTAAGACAGGAGAACCATGCAGCATAGTTAATAACTGCTCAGAAGCACTCTCCCACGGAGCACAGTATAATCTCTTCCCAAAATTCTGCTCTCAATCCCTCCCAGGCCAAATTCCTATTTGATGTCTACCTATTCTATAGAACCTTCAGCATTTTGGTTGCTCCCTAAATACTTCTCCTAAGACATCTTCTCGTCAAATAATTCCTAAACAAACCTGATGTCATCTTTGTTTCCAACAGCAAGTGCAGCAACTCGTAATCTCTCAGAGACCTTTCCTCACTTTGCTTGTCTTGCAGTTAGCGTGGTAAGATACAGATGCCCTTTAGAGACAGTAGTGACTGCAGCCAAATCCCATACTTTGACATTATTTCAGCCCATTCAATCAAAATATATTCATGGAACCACTGTCTGTTATCAGTATTAGAGATGATCAAAGTTAGGAGCTGGGTCTCAATTTCCGCCAGCCCAGGACCTTGGGTTCCCCAAATAAGACAGACCAACTGTGATCAAACTATAAGACACAGGTTGCCAAAATGAGAATAACGTTTATTGGCTTATCATGAGATATACAGCTGCCAAGTGTCTCGGAGTGTACAAATCCATTACCCAGCATGTGCTTCTTTTCTGCACAGAAACTAACTTATAACCAGCATGGTGGTTGTTGAGCCAGATATAAATGGAAATGGTAGAAACTGTACAATCATAAAAGTTAATATTACCAAATGGCATCTATTCATATGCTCAAAAGGGTAAGCAAATGGAGCTAAATAGACATAGATAGGTAAATAGGGCACCCACATCTCTGAACTTCTGAGTAAGGGTGGCCCAGTCTCTGTCCTTAGCATTCTTTCTGCCCAGGCCCCATATGCATCCCTTCTTTTCTGTGAACATAGCGCTTCTTCAAACATAGTCGCTTGATGGACTGGTACAAAGGATTATTCTACCTGCAGATGTTCACTTGATCTTGACTTTGCTTGCTTGCATTTACTTTAGAGGCTATCTACTTTTGTATTATTAATAAAATAATAACAATGATAATTGCATGTGGAAAGTGTCGATGGCACTGTGTAAGTCTCCCTTTATTTCTATATTTTTCAAGACACTTTTAAACCACTCCCTACCTTTTTGTAAATGCCCATGTGCCTCTGAGAGAGTTCTCTCTTTGTTCAGCTTGGAATTGGAATTCAAATTTTATGAAGCCAAAACTAAAAACAATTGCATATTGAGTGTTACACAGAGATTTTTTACTTTAACTAAATTAAATTGACTTTAAATACCCCAAATTCTAAAATTATAAACGCTTGCTTAGTTTTTGTTTTGTTTTGTTTTAAATAGGATCTCACTCTCACCCAGGGAGGAGTACAGTGGTAAAATCATAGCTCACTGTTACTTTGAACTTCTGGGTTCAAAAAGTCTTCCTGCCTCAGCCTCCTGAATAGCTAGGACTGCAGATGTGTACCATAGTGCCTACATATATATATATTAGAAAGTCAGGGTATTGCTATGGCTCCCACGTTGGTCTCAAATTCCTGGCCTCAAGTGATCCTTGAGAATCCCAAAACACTTGGCTTCCCAAATCACTGGGATTACAGGTGGGAGCTACCAAGCCTGGCCACTGGATATTCATTGAAATGAAATATCATTGGAAAAACCAAATCAAACATACAGGTTCAAATGGCACTGTACATTTCTGGATTTCAGTAATCCAGAAATATCTTCTTTGAAATATCTTCTAGGAAAGGAAGCAAAATTAAATGTCATCCTGGTTTTTTATATTTTTGATGTTTTGAGAATGGATTTTCCTGCAGCTTGTAAGTTTGTATTTTAACAAAGTAAATACTCCAACATCTGAATCAATGTGATTTTCTTCTGACTTTTATTAATTGCATGAATAATATTCTAGCAATATGAAGGAAACAATGTGAAAGAAATGCAGCCACCAGAAATGCAGCTCTTTTGCTTTTTTCCATGTGCACATGCACTTTGAACAAAATAAAAATTAGAACTTACATTTTATTATGCTTTTTAATTTAATATTCTATCAGAAACATTTTCATATGTTGTATAGTCATTACATGCTTAATAGTTTCATATCTTAATTTAATTATTTCATAATATTATATCATATTTGTGTACCATAATGCACTTATCCGTTATCCCATCTTCAGACAAGAATTTTACTTCCTCATTTCCACTACATAAATATTATTTTAAAGTATATATTTGACTTGTGTGTGCTATACATTTTCCAATTTTGAATTATAACCTTTGAGTATATTGTTTAAGGAAAACAATTTTTAGACACAAATTGATATGGTTTTATATTATGTTTTACTTTACAAGTGTGTCAATGTACACATTCTCACACAGCAATCATGAGTGTATTTTTTCAATACAGTATTTCCAACACGAGTAAATGTGGCTGCACCTCTTGTTCATGCTTGCTTTTGACCTGAACCTCCCAGGCCCTGGGGAATGAACCCCTCAAACAGTGCCCTTAGCACCTGCCTGGGGAGGGAGGAATGATCGCAGCAGCAAGGCGGAAAACGAAGGCACAGCTTCAGGTCTTAGCTCCTACTCCAGAGTGTGTTTCTAAGCTTTCTTTTGTAGGTAGTGCTCTGAAAAGAAGAAACGTGTTAGTTTAAGTCAGAGCTTCTGAAGGTGGGAGGATCTCTTCTGAAAATACAAACATTCACTCTAGGAGACTTTCTGGGATGACTTGGCTCTTGTGAAAGGAGATGAAAAGTGAGAAGTATGCAAGAGCCTGAAGATGAGAAGGGGTCCCCTGCCCTCCCACTGTGGCGCTCCTGAGCGCTGGGCTCTGACTTTTATTATAATCTTCTTGTGGCTCCCTACTGTGGAAAAGGAGTTAGTCTACTTGATGGGAGGTGCATAGCCCTGTCCCAAGTCAAGGAAATATCCTTTGAAGACCCCAGGGATATGGACCTGAGCATGGCCTCCAAGAGTTGCTTTAAAAGGTGGGCACAAGCCAGAGATGTGTGGGTGTGGAGGGCAGGAGAGACAGGGAGTCTGGAGGGAACTCTGGCATGAGGGCGGTGGTGCTGCAACTGCACCAGCAGGATTGGGATAAAAAACCTCCTTTGTACCCACAGTTGATGGGGACTGGTAGCATTCTGGTTGGTTGGAGAAAAAAAAAAGAGATGCAGATATAAAAATTGCTCATTTTTAACTTTCCTCAATTTGTTACTTGAGGGTTTGAGGCAATCTTACTTTATCAAAAGGAGCTTGGGTGCAGAGTCTTGTTTCTTGCTATTTCTTGATGTGTAGTTTCACGTTCTTCAGTCTAATTTTTCTGTTCTACAAAATAGGGAGAATGATGCATTTCTCGTGGAATCATTGTGAGGATTAAACATTGAGATGATGGATGATGATGATGATGATGACACTAATACTAGCTAATATTTATTCTGTTCCACTCAGACTTTTCCATACCTTTATATTTCAGTCTGCTGCTATCATGTTGTCCCACTATTATTTGTTTTGCAGATGAGAAAACCAAAATTCAGAAATGGGAAATGTACTATAGGGATACAGTCAAGCATAGGTTGCCAAGAGCTGTACAAAATGTAGCTGCTGCTGTCTTCTCTGGAGTGGGAATTCTTTTTACTTTTTTTGTTTGTTTGTTTGTTTGTTTTTGAGACAAAGTCTCACTCTGTAACCCAGATTGGAGTGCAGTGGCATGATCTTGCTCACTGCTACTTCTGCCTCCTGGGTCCTAGTTCAAGCAATTCTCCTGCCTCAGTCTCCCGAGTAGCTGGGATTACAGGCACATGCCACCATGTCTAGCTAATTTTTGTATTTTTAGTAGAGACAAGATTTCACCATGTTGGCCAGGCTGGTATTGAAATTCTGACCTCAGGTGATTCGCCTGCCTCAGCCTCCCAAAGTGCTTGGATTACAGGCATGAGTGGGAATTCTTTATATTCTTTGTCCCTTGCTGCTTTACTTTGTACACTCTATCTTATTAAGCTGCATTAGTCTTTATAGTAAGATAATTAAATCACTCTAATCTTTTCCTTTGATATAAATGCTTTGATGTTTAGTGATTTGTTTTTAATTTTAGTTCTGTTATTTGGAAATGCACAGATGATTTATTTTTGTCTTTGTGGCATGTTTTAATATTTGTTTATATTTTCTATTGCTTTAAAATATAGGAATGCCCATTCTTTCACACACTAAAGAACTTACTCTCTTGAACCCATTTTCCCCTAGTAAAATAGTGTAAACATTTTTTCACTTTCCTTTATAATACCTACTTTGTCACATAATAAATCTAGAAAGAGAGGCAAAATAATAATATTTCTGTTATTAGTGTTCTGTTTCATTGATCTATATGCCTCATGATTCTTATCCACCTATGCCACACTGACTAAATTATTATTCGTTTACAAAGTGCTTTAAAATTTTGGTGAACCAACAGCACTTTATAATTTTGTATATGTATACACACATGTATACTTATTCTTTTTTTTCATAATGGATTCATATTTACTCAATTGATTACAAAATAGAGCCTGTTAGGGTTTGTACAAACACATATGTATATTTCACATATATATGCATATATGGGTATCTATATACTTGTTTTCATTGTCATTTTTATTTAACACTTTCACTAACGTAGCATGTATCTTTATTAAAATTCTCTTCTAAATAACGAAATGAAACTTGCTTTTTCTTCTACCAGTAGTATACATCTCTCATTATATGTATTTCTAAATAATATTTGTCTGTATTTATTTTATTAACATTTCTTTTCCATTATGACTTCTACTTAATTATCACCAGAGGCATTAATGCATTTGTACTTCAGCCATCACATTTTGAATATGCAGGCATTCTTTCCTGAGCTCTGCATGCTTGCTTTCCTTAGTATCTAGTTACTGTTTTATGGAGAAAATACAGCTGAGTCATATCATACTGAAGGCTAGGTTCTAAAATCAGGGAATGAAGCAAAGAGCAGGGAGTCAAAAATTATTCTCCAGTAGCCTCTAAATAACAAATTAAGTAGAGTATGCACAGTTTTGTGAACTATTTATCAACCCATCTAAGCAATCATGAGCTGAGCATTTCTAAGCCAGGTCACCACCACCAGGAGGAAGAAGCATTTACTCTGGGATGCAAATGGCATAGATATTTATCAAGGTTTCCTCAGTCATTTTTGAGATGGCTACTTGGTTTTATCCTTCTGTCTCTACTTTTCCTTTTCCCTAGCTGAACAAACAACTGGTGTTTGATGAGAGGGGGAATAATGGAGAGGTGGTTGGTGTTTGGTGGGAGAGAGAATGGTGGAGGGGGTCATAGTTAGTGTTTGGTGGGAGAGAGAATGGTGGAGGAGGTCGTGATTGTGTTAGGGGGGCTTTCTTTTGCAGACTCCTTTTACCTGCATATTCAGCCCCATCACTTATTTCTAAGCATCAGCAATCTGCTGGGTCTACTTTCTAAGTTTCAAAAATATGTTAAAATCTTTCACCAGATGATGGTCCCTTTGTCTTCTCTTTGAAGTTGTGTGCTTGCCCCTTTTTAATCCCTTTCTGAGATTTTAAAGGATTTCGGGGAGAAGTAGACACAAAAACGTATGTTCCATCTGCCAAACTGAACTAGCAGCTTCTGTCTCCTTCATATCATTCTTTCCTTGATTCTCCAGTAATTGCTTCTCTCATTTGCTTTTCAGTCTCCCATTCTGCCTTACAGCTCTCTTATTTGCAACTTGTCTACAATTATTTTCCCAATAATAACCTTCTTAAAATCTCATGGCACCGTATCATAGAAGTAACATTTTACTGCCAAGTTTGGGGAGAAAAATGTGTCATATAAAAATTCATTAACTTTGTATCTGTTATTACATTTTAAATTACTTTATAGTCCAGTGTTTAAAACATTAAGTGACAAATGGAAATGTGGTCGACTTGCCATGAAAAGCAATGGAGAGAAGGCAACACTCAGAAATGAGTTTAAATCTACAAATTATGATGTCAGTGCTGACCAACGAAAACCACCAGGAATGCATTTGTTTTGAACAAGTTGTGCTTATTACTCTTTGCAGTGAGAAGGGACACACACCATGGAGAACTTTAGCACATTTTAATAAGAAAGAGCTAGGAAAGCATTATTACAACATTTAGGCTGTTAGGTGATTTTTGAGTAAGTTTTCAGAAAGCAGGACTATGCTCTGCATTGGATGCTGTCAAGGAGGAGGGGTTGTCTTATGATTGGGTTTCTGAATAGATTTTATCTAGAAGAAAGAAGACTCGGCCAAAGCTAAAGGAATACTTGCTAAAGAAGCCACCTTCACTTATATCAGCTAGCATAGGGGGTATTTGTCATTTTTTGTTTGTATGGACAATGTTAATGTTTTATTTATGTTAGACTTGATTACAGACTCATCTTGTTTTGTCCTGATCAATAATGTTCATGAATGACCTTGTCTCATTTTGATGTTCTGTGAAATTTATATGTGTAACAGGAAAATGCAGTGCCATGCACACCATAATCTACTAATGGTACCAAGCAGTTTGGGGGTATCAAGAGCTGCTATTCTCAACAATTTAAAAACATCAAAAATAAAATTACTTTTAAAGATAACTCCATCAATTCCTATTTCTTCATTCAAGCTCCTTCATTAAAGTGTTTGAAAGTGATGTCAAGAGTGATTTTCATTTTTGTTACATTGTAATGGACAAAAATGATCATGGGGGTCATTTCCCCCATGCTGTTCTCATGATAATGATTGAGTTCTCATGAGATCTGATAGTCTTATAAGGGGCTCTTCCCCCTTCACTCTCTCTCTCCTGCTGCCTTGTGAAGAAGGTCCCTGCTTCTCCTTTGCCTTCCACCATAACTGTAAGTTTCCTGAGGCCTCCCCAGTCATGTGGAACTGTGAGTCAATTAAACATCTTTCCTTTATAAATTACCCAGTCCCAGGCATTTATTTACAGCAATGTGAAAAAGGACTAATGCACATGTATAGCTGTGCAAAGAAAGAGACAGACGATAAATTGAAATCTGTATATAACCTTGTGAAATTTTAGTCCCACAGAAAATAATTTTATTTTTTAACTTTATTACCAGCAAAAGACATTATTACCACCTACAACATTTTGTTGTCTTCCAAATAATTAACACACTTGAAACAATATCATAGTTATTAGTAACTCTAAATTCCCTAAGTCATCTGTCAACTTCTCTAGTGTTTATTACTAATGATACAGTGACATTAGCATTTTAAAATCAGTATTTTTTAACAAAGTTGATGTCAGAAAAGTTAGTAAGGAAAGAGAGTTATGCCTTCTTCCCCTCAAGCTACTTTTGTTTTCATTGGAAGAGAAATGTTTTTCACATGCAAGCTACACCAGAAAAATAATTCTGCCAGCATTACACGGTATCATACACAATTACCTAAGTAAAATACAGACTCGAAATTAGGCAGATGCCACTATGATTTAAGGTCTCTGGGCCCTATAGAAGCAACCTTCTTTATTACTTTGAATAACGTTCCAAATAAAACAGGACCACTATTCTTTTTTGGTTTGGTTTGGTTTCAACTTTTAGTTTAGATTCAGGCGGTACATGTGCGGGTTTGTGACCTGAGTATATTGCATGATACTGATGTCTGGTGTGTGAATGAGCCTGTCACCCAGGTACTGAGCATGGTATCCAACCGTTAGTTTTTCAACCCTTGCTCCCCTTTCTCCCTCCGCTGTCTAGTAATCTTCAGTGTCTATTTTTGCCATCTTTATGTCCATGAGTACTCAATGTTTAGCTCCCACTTACGAGTAAGAACACGCACTATTTGGTTTTCTGTTCCTGCATTAATTTGTTTAGGATAGTAGTTTCCAGTTGCATCCATGTTGCTGCAAAGGACATCATTTCATTCTTCTTTATGATGGTGTAGTATTCCATGGTGTATATGTAGCACATTTTCTTTATCCAATCCACCATTGATAAGCACCTCGGTTCATTCCATGTCTTTGCTATCGTGAATAGTGTTGTGAGGAACATGCAAATGTGTATGCCTTTTTAGTAGAATGATTTGTTTTCTTTTGGATATACACCTAGTAGTGGAATTGTTGGGTGGAATGGTAGTTCTGTTTTACATTCTTGAGAAAACTTCACCTGCTTTCCACAGGGCTGAACTAATTTACATACTCACCAAATGTGTATAAGCATTCCATTTTCTCTGCAGTCTTAATACCACCTGTCATTTTTTGACCTTTTCATAGTAGCCATTCTGACTGGTGTGAGATGGTATCTCATTGTGGTTTTGATTGGCATTTCTCTTGTAATTAGTGATGTAGAGCACTTTTTTCATCTATTTGATGGCCACTTGCATGTCTTCTTTTGAGAAGTGTCTGTTCATGTCTTTTGCCCATTTTTAATTGGATTATTTGCTTTTTGCTTGTTGCATTGTTTAAGGTAATTCTGCAATTACCTTAAACCACAATGCTATGATTTAGATGAGATTACACATGTACTGGAAAGGGCGTGGTCTTTAGATCAGAAAGATCTAGATTTGATTATGCAAGTTTTTTTGTTTTTGTTTTTTGTTTTTCATACATGGGAAAATTTTAGAGCTACAACATACTTTTTCATAAGCATTAGTTTCTGATTTTGTGAAATAAACTTAAAAGTGTGCATTCTATAAGGTTATTGCAAAATTTAGATGAGGTTGAGTCCACAAAACACCTAGCAAAAGTATCTGGCACTTACAAGAGCCTATCGGACACATAACACCCATTTCTCACTTTCTTGTTGATTTTATACTTCTTCTTATTATTATTATTGTTATTAATATTGCTTTATCGATCCTCCTCCTTTATTTCTATCATTGCCATCATCATCACCATCATGGTCATCACCCTCATTGTCCCTCCATATTGTGTTCTTATTCTGTTTCAGGCCCCATGCTGAACACACTATAGGCATAATCACATTAATCCTAACTACATGCCAATACTATGAAGCAGACAGACATATCCTATACAAAGTCATCAATATCAGAATAGTTAAGTATTTTACCTAACATTCAATAGCTTGTGGATTTCTTCCCTTCAACTTCTTAACATTGAACTATCCCAGAACTCTAGTATTGATCCTTCTCTGCTAGATTTCTCTATCAACATGCCTCATATTGTTTATCTTTAGTCTCATGGCTCCATATACCATCTGTATACCAGTGACATATATGTATGGGGATATATTCCACCCCAAACAATTCCCCTCAACTTCAGATTCATGGTATGCAATACTCCTATGAGATATCTAACATATGTTTCAAATCTGATAATGTGCCAGTAAACTCTGAAAATCTTCCTCCAAAATCTACTCTACTCCTCAGTTTTTCTTATTTTGGTGAACAACATTTCCATACTAAAATCAAGCCAAGAATTTTGGGATTACCTTGATTTCACTCATATCCCATCTAATCAATCAACGAAATAATTATTCAAAAGATATACAAGATGTGACTCCATGTATAGCTACCAAGTGTCTCTTCCAAGCCATCTCACATCACTTCCAGATAATTGTACTGTTTTCCCTTCGCTTTCACTGGTTTCCCTCCCCTTTCACTGTTTTCCCTCAAGGTTGTGTAAAATGTCCCAAGAGCCATCCATCTCACCGTCAACCCTCTGTCTTGCCATCACTAGACCTGGTCATTCTCTGCTGGCCTCTTTGGTCTTCCTCCAGTCCTGCAGGTATAGTCCTACCCTTGGCCCTTGGCATGTGCAGTTTTCTCTCCTCCCTTCCCGAGTATCTGCTTTTTTCACCTCCTTTTGGCATTTGCTCAAACGTCCTTTCCTCAATGATGAATTTTGTGATTCTTACATTTAAAATTCACAACACATGCTCATGTCAGCATTCCCCATCCTACTTCTTAGCCTTAATTTTGTCATAGTACATATTACCCTTTAATATTTTCTATAAGTTATTTGTGTGTTTGTATTATTTCTCTGTCCTACTTGAGTGTAAGGACCACGGAGGAAGAATTTTCATTCAGTTTTATTCATCAGCAGACCAAAAATATTTAAAACAATACCTGACGATTACAAAATATATTTTAAATAAATGGATGGATACACACACTGAATACTAGCTGAGGAGTTACTATGGATATTGATACCCTGGAAACCATTGCAGAAATATGACACTGCAGCCAGCTCATCAGATGTGTGCTCTGGAGAGAAAGCTCTGATGGCAATGTGAAAAATAAGTGGACATGGTTAGAAATCACACGTAGAAAGTCCAGATGAGCATGCAATTGCAATAGTCCAAATGAGGATGGGATCTAAGCTCAAAAGTGTAAAAATAAGTTCAAGAGGAACTATTAGGATATTATTTAAATAATTTGTCAGATGGTTGGAAATAAAATATAGAGAAGCTGGAACTGATAAAATCATGGCATACTTTCAAATCTTATGGATGCGGGAGTTGGTGTTGCCATTAACAATTTTGCAAGCGGCAAATTTACTAATTTATCAAGAAAAAGAAGGAAATATTGTGGATATGAAGAGCAAATATAAATTCAATATTAGGCAATGGTTCTACACAAGAAGTGGTTTTGCCCTTCAGGGAACATAAAGAAATGTCTAGAGATATTTTTGATTTTCACATCTGGGGATGATGGGGCAGTGCCATAGAATTTACTGGCATCTACCATGAATCTACATTCTACAATAAACAGCAAATAATTATATGATCCACAAAGTCAACAGCACTCAAGTTAAGAAATCTTGGTACCAGCCATGCTGAATGTGAGATACCTGCTCTGTATTCACATAAAACCACTCAAAAGTCAAATCTAGAAATCAGTAGACAGGTTATTTTCAGTAATGTAGTTTAATATTCATTAACTATGTGTTTTTGATGGTAGCTATAAAAATAGTTAAAATCATCAAGAAAATACAGTTTGAATGAGAATCCAAACACACAACTTTAGCAAACTTATTTACATGTGTCTGGATAATTAAAGAAAGCAAATCAGGGGAAGGAGGGAGAATTTGGATGAAATGGAAAAAGAGACAAGATAAGAGTCTGAGAGAAAAGAAGTTGAGGAAGACTTTTGAAATGAGAGGAGAAATGATGCTGGTTTCTTTGTTGAGAAACAGGACTTGAACAAGGATGAGGCAGGATGCAAGGCATACTTCCACCAAGCAGAGCAAGTCTCAGGGTGAGTCCCGGGCACTTTAATAGAAAAAGTAGTGGCAGACATAGCTTCCTGAGGTCATAAACAAAACAGAGAGACAGTACAGTGTAGGGGTAAGAGAATCCCACTGATTTGGGTGAGGTCCTCCCTCTTCTGCTTGTTGGCTCTGTATCTCCTTGATCCTGTGTTTCCTCTTCTGTAAAATGGTGGTGACTCACTTAGACTGCAGGTCTGCAACCAGGGTTACATGGGATCTTGTGTGTGTAGCACCCATTTCTTTCAAATCCCTCTCACATCTTCTCTTTCTGGGGCTTTGTATCAGTTTCCTTTCCTTCAGGCTTTTGGGGGAGGGTCGACCAATGACAGCCTCTGGTGGGAGATTAGAAGACAGAAGAAAGAAAGTTGAGAGTGTTTCTCTCCCTTCTTCTTTGTGCCTGGAGGAGTATGCTCCATGACTCCAGTTTCTGCTGTATACTCATCTCTCCCTCTGTGGCCTCAGCTAATGTTGACTAGCTGTGTCGTAGCACTGGGTCCTGCACTTCTCTGGCACCTTGGCTGCAGAGACACCAGGTCTTCCCATCCTCCTCTATGCCTAGGCACCTCACAAGTTTCCTGGAATGCCTCCTTTTGTGCTACTTGGGTTCTACACTTCTCTATCTGTGGTGCAGATAATCAGGTAGATGAAGTCCTCTGAAGTTTTTCAGTTCTAGGGTGTCTAGTGACCCTGCGGTTGATTAATAACATAATGCACAATATGTGCTTTCTGGGTCTATTGAGTTGGAAATATCAACAGTAAGGCCAGGTGGGAAGCTGTAAATTCCTGAGTGCTCAACTCATGCTTGACACCAGCACAGCACTTAATCAGCAGCACATGATGACTTCGTCCCTTACTTTCTCTTGCTTTCTAAATATTATTATTCTGCTACGTGGAAGCCAAAACATTGTTTTCATTAAGAGACCATTTTTTTCCATGAATAGACTCATGAAAATTACATCTCTTGAGCTCTCATATAAAGGATTTGAAACCTACAGACAATATTTTCAGCTACTACAAGTTTCCAATTCCTGAAATGATGTTTCTTACAAGGGCATTCAATAAAAGCCAAGAACAGAAGAGGGTTTTGCCAGAAAGTTGTTTCTGTACTTGTGTAAATTAATTTGGGCTAGGAATGTAAGTTTTTGCTGAAACTGAGTACAGTGAGGTCTTCAAAAAACATAAGGAAAGAGAAATTTTGAACACTCATGTTATTTTTAAGAATCTTTACTAGGTACCAAAAATCACAATAAAGTTGGTTTGTCAATAAAAAAGCCACATGTAGTCTTAGCCAATTTTTCTTCAATTTTTCTTCATCTTATCTAGACTAATTCTTTAATTGCAGGATTCTTAAAATGAAAATAGCCCCAACCATCTCTTTGAGAACAAGGACGTAGATCTTACATCAAGAACCCAAGGTGAGTGAAAAGGATTTCCTCGGGGCTTGCTCCCTGAATGTTGACTTTCTGCAGCCCACTTCTTATGGAAGTGTCCACAAAGGATGGAGCTCCCTGAGTGCACAGAGGAAGCATGTGCCAGCTACTTCACAGCTTGGACCTATCTGAGACTTTTTTTTATAGTCTTTCTACTTACCAAAACACCCTGAAATTTTAGGAAGGGAAGAGGAAAGTAAAAAATTTTCATTGACATTGAAGAGTGAAGAAAGATTCTTTTTGTTTTCTCCCAATTTGGTGGAAAATTCTATAGATTAGAAATCTAATAAATTGGGTCAATACCCAATGATGAACTGAGTGTTTTTTCCCCAAATTCATGTTGTAATCCTATCCTCCAATGTGATGGCATTAGGAGGTAGGACTTTTTGGAAGTGATTAGGTCATGAGAGTAGAGCTCTCCTGAATGGGATTAATACCCTAATAAAGGAGACCCCAGAGGGACCCTCACCTCTTGTGCCATGTGAGAATATCACAGAACCACCAAGTTATTATGCCCACTGCCTAGTAACAGACCAATACACCAAGACAGAAGGGTTTGCAGCAGATAAAGAGTTTAGTGATCCCAAGTGAGGCAATGGGAGGGACTTTCTAGTCCATCTCCCTAAGGAGTTCTGGACTGAAGTTTTTAAGGAGATTTTGGTAAGCGAAGGGCTGAAAAATTACGGTTATTTATTGCTCAGGGTAAGGGAGATGAAATCATTGGGATTTGGAAACTGCATTCTTTGGTGAGTCAGTGTCTCATGGGGTACTTCAGACCACTTGACATCAGTAGTTTCACTGGTACACGGGACCAAAAGAGTATTTCGGATGGAAAATTTAACATTTTACAATGTTCAGGTTTTTATCTACAGAGAAATTAAGGATAACTGTAATCTTGTGATAAGATCTACATGATTCTGGGACAACAGCAGAGAAAATCTATGAGGAAGCAGGTCGGAGAGCAAGCTGACCCAGTGATGAATACTGAGTGTGCTGCAAGCTTGGTTTACTTTTGTTTCTCATCCACTCATTTTCTCTGATGATTTTTATGAAATTTATACAGACAGTTTCAAGGACTCAGTAAGAAGATGCCATCCATGAACCAGGAAGTGGGTCTTCAGCAGACACCACATCTGCCAGCACCTTGATCTTGGACTTCCTAAGCCTCCATAACAGTGAGAAATAAACATGTGCTTTTTAAACCACCCATTCTATGGTATTTTTGTTACAGCAGCCCAAATGGACTAAGATAGGTATTATTCCAGTCCCGAGCACCCACTAGTTTTGTCCCTCACAACAGCCAGACATTTAATCTTCCTGAATCTGTTGTCTCATTTCTACAATGTCAGTGATAATAGGCTCATTTCCACCTCAATCTCTTGCAGTGAGAATCAAATAACATATGTAAAAATTTTTTGTTACACACAGTTTTCAAACTATGAACAAGCCATAAAGGTTTATGATACTAAAAAGAGTTGTATTGTGAAAGTAAGATTTTACCAAAAAAATTGTGCAACAATAATCTATCTGGAGATTCTGCTTATTTGCTGGGCTTGGGCAAACCCACATTCAAGTAACCCTGATGTCTTGTAATTCTGTGTTTTTTTCCCTGCGACAATTACTATGCTGATTATGCAGGGTGGGCAATTACCCAGTTATGGTTCATGGGTCTTAAAAACAGATTTAAAGATTATGAAACAACTGTGTTAGCTAACTGTCACCAAGGAGATGATTATGCAGCATTACACAGCACAATTAAAGTATACTTCAAGAGATGGAATAAAAGCTTTTCCTCTTTGCCCTTGCCAACACTTGAGTTTAGCATCTGTGATTTTCCATCATAGTCAATTAAATGAAATAGGAAAAAATAATCCGTGAGAGGTCATGGCAGTTATTTTGATTGCAAGGTATTAGTGACTGCACCATTAATTGGAAAAAGAAAAGGACCCTGAAATCACAACTGGGGGAGGAGAGGTGGTAAGAGATGATGATTTCAAATGGCATTTAGTTAGGACATCGTGGAAGTGGAGAGAGTCATGCCCACTGAATCATGTTCCTATGTTCCTGAACTAAAATTTAAAATAAGTGCAGGGATAGAGGAAATGAAGTTGATGTGTCGCTTGCAGTGGTGTGTCATGTCCCAGAGAGAACAAGCCATACAGAAGATGACATTGGTACTTGATGTGCTTGATTTCATTTTTCTTAAGGCATTTGCATGGTTACAAGAGGCTTCAAAGGATTACAGAGCAATTAGATATTTTTCCCATTATGCTCTAAAACCATTGTGTCTGATTCTCCATCAATGCTCCTGGCCCAGCTCCTTGTGTAGGTGACCAGTCAGATGCCCTCTGTATCTCACTGCACTGTGATTCACGCCAGCCCCACCATGACTTTGGCAACCCTTGCATCTCTAAAGAAAGGCAATTCCTCTGCCCCCCTGAGTCACTTGATTATTGCACTGAAACTCTTAATCCATTTGAGCCAGGACTGTGCAGAGTCTTGGATGTAAGTGACCCATGCAACTTGTCCCCATCAACTGGCTCCACTGCTCAGGCACTCCTGCCAGGGTCCACCTCAAGTGATGTTCCAGGAGACCCTAGCACTTGTATGTTTTAATTACAATGGACTGTCTTCCTTATTTCTATCTCTACCTTCCTACTCTCACTGTTCTCCATTTCTTCTTTGCCTGGTCTCTCTATCTTTTCATAGCAGAAAATGTCTTCACAGGTTATGACGTTAGCTCTCAGTGCTGCTCGTTGGTTCCGTGGAGACTTTTCTTCTCTTGTTGACTCCCCAGATTGCATTTTGGGTGTCAGATCTCATCAGCATTAACTGGGGCTGTCCCCAGTCTGCATTCAGTCTTTATAGATACCTTGTGATATTGAGGGGCTCATCCTCACATGCAGCACCAAAGTGAAGTTCTTTAGACAACGAGGTTTGACCTTGAGGATGAGATTGGTGCAGTTTCACGTGTTTTGAACTGGGAGTTTGGGAAGTCTGAATTCTGGTCAAAACTTTGCTACAGATAACCTATGCACTGGGCCAAAACACGTGCTCTCCAGAAAGCATTTCCCTCAACAGCAAATAACAAATTGCTAGTGTCTCTTCTAATTCCAGTGATTTTTAGATTGGCTGTATAAACACTTAGAGCTGAGAAGAAGAGGAAGGGAACTTTGTGGACACAGGTGTCAGGGTCATTTGCGTTGTACAAACGCACATCTCTGTCACCAAGAAGGAGAGGCCCAGCACCTCAGCCAAATGGAATAGCCTTGGCAACCCAGAAATCGCTTAAGAAGCATCTAGGTGCAGCCTGCTGCGGTTGCCCATAAGAATGGAATGGAATCATTAGTTGGCAACGAAAAGGAAAAGAGCATCCCCCTGGCAAATGGTGGCTGTAAATACTGCCCCCTCAGGGTCACAAGGGGCCGCCAGCAAGAAAGAGAAGACAGAAAAAGCAATAATCAATTAGACCAAGTGCAAGTGAAATGTAGGCTGCCTGTGGAGCAGGAATCAGAAGAAAGTGGGTTTGAGAAATGATTCAAATGACAGACTCCCTGTCTACATAGCCAGGAATTCACAGAACCAGAGATCTCTGTGAGGAGGAAGGGCCGAAAAAGTCACTGACAACTGTGACTTCAATCCAGTGCCTGTAAGGCAGCATCAGGCTTGTGGCTGAGGCTGGAGGCAGGCTCATACTCCTGCTCTCCTGCCTGCTGCTATCAGAGTCTGCAAAGGACCCAGCCTTTCTTTGCTGGTATCTCCAAGACTGGATGCTAAGCAAACCCATGTCAGAAGGTCTTTGGAACATTAAATGCGTTAACACATGTATAGTCATTAGAATAATAGCAGCCACAGTCCGTCATCTCCTTTGCTAAAATCATCCCTGAGGACTCAGACATGCCTCTCAAGTTGGTCAACCACAGCCTCCTGGTCCTGGGTCCCGCTCCCCAAGGCTACCAATGCCCCTTCTCTAAGAGCCCTTCCTTCTGGGGCCCTTTGCTCCTTGCTCTCCCTCCTTGCATTTCCTCCCTGCCTGCTCTAATATTTTCTCTACCCAGTGCAGTAGCCAATTTGTCTTTTCTTCATTCTTTTTTCTCTCGCAGTGTCTTGGAGCCCTTTGGGAGTTTAACGTAAGCTTTGGACTTCTCAAGAGAAAATTCAGACATGCAAATATCTACGGAATTTGTATATGCTAACATTAAAAAATTTCCCACTGACTTGTCTATTTCCTGTGATTGTGAGGCCCATTTTCGACTTACTCCTTTTCTTTTCAACTTTTTCACTCATTTGCCTGCCATCTTTAACTTTACGTGCCACCCCCCGCCAGCACACTTTCTGTGACACTACAACCTGCCATGCAGGCATACACATGACATAATAAAAAAGGTGCCTCAGGCCAGGCGCGTTGGCTCACGCCTGAAATCCCAGCACTTTGGGAGGCCGACGTGGGCAGATCACAAGGTCAGGAGTTTGAGACTAGCCTGCAGGATGGTGAAACCATGTCTCTACTAAAAAAAAATACAAAAATCAGCTGGGCATGGTGGTGGGCACATGTAATCCCAACTACTCAGGAGGCTGAGGCAGGAGAATCTCTTGAACCTGGGAGGCTGAGGTTACAGTGAGCCAAGGTCCCACCACTGCACTCAAACCTGGGTGACAGAGCAAGACTCTCTCTCCAAAAAAAAAAAAGTGTCTCATGTGTACAAATTCCCACAAATGGGCACATAGTGATGCATTCTGGGTCTGTTGTAACAAATGAAAAACCAAGAGGGTGGCAGTCTCAATGTATTTGCCGAAGACAAAGACCTTAAAGTTTAGGCTTAGAATCTTCTTTTAAAGCAGATATGCCCAGTTCCATCTTAGCCCCCCAAACTCTCAGTGAAACACATGCAGAACACCAAATGGTAAGAAGGTGCCTCGCTGATGATGTCAAGCATCACCAGTCAGCTAGCGGCAGTGGTTGGTCTGCTCTTGGTGACATGTCTGTTTCAGTTTGAAGAATACCTGCCAAAAAGGACAACTTTGTTTTAGAATAGATGACTCAAAGCAATTCACTCTGTCAGTAATTAGATAACAGGACTCATTGCCTACAAAGAACATTTGGAGTTTGTGAAAAATGACTACATCTATCTACTTTTTGTAGATAGGTAGGTAACTTCTTTCCACTTCTGCTTCCCTGTGTATACGCTGAACCATTAGTGTCTACCTCAACAGGCTGGGGTGAAAATGAAATGAGATTGCATTGCGGCCCAAAACCTGCCCTGGATTAGGCTTTCAACAAATGCAGACTTACCCCGACCATATACACCATGTCCTCTCCTGTCTTATATCCTCACCTGACGCTCCTTCCTCCACTTGACTTGAAATGAGAAATGTACCCTGTCCTTGCATCTTGAATGCATGCCGAACATCTTTGTCTGGCAGATTGTTTGATTAAGCATTTTGTGAAGAGGTGAGGTTACAATGTTCATTACTGGTAACGATTAAAACCCACTTAGAGAGAACACTGTTTTGCAGCAGAGGATCCTAAAACCTTGTGATAGTAGAACGTAGATAAACAGTAACATCTGCTCTCAGCATAACATTCATGCTCATAAAGCAAACATTTTCTGTTGTAAAGATCATCATCTAGAAAGGCCCTCCTGATACTCCTTGTTTGTGTAAAATCCCCTCGGCACGTTTAGTGTACTCCAATTTCCTTATCTTGTTTTCAATCTTTCCTCTTCTCAATCTCTTTTGTTTTTGTTAATAACACAGAATATAATTTTTAAGGCCATAAAGGGAACATTGTTGCACTCATATTATTGTTTATGCCAACAGAGTGCTCAATTTTGTAAATAAACATATGCCTTAAAATTTTACCTCTCAATGTAGGTTTAAATTTAATGCCATTCTTTCTTAACACATGAAATGATGATGATCTAAAGTGTTGCATTTTTTTTTCCCCTTTAGTGACTTTGCTTCTTACCAAAGAGGGTGCTCAGCTTTAGAACAGTGAGATCTGTTGGCTATTTTGATAAGCAACTGTACTCAATATTGGATCAATTTAGAAACACAGACTCCCCAAATCCAGCATGTAGCTTACACCATGGCCCATATGGTGAGACTGATCCATTGGAAGAATAGCACAATATATTGGATAGCCAGATGCATCGGGTCAGTTCAAGCCAATTAATACCAAGTAAAGTGCCAGAATCCTTTGAATTGTTAGTAAAGCAAGTGCCATGTTTCCAGTGGCCTTTGATAAGCTGAATTAATGTAGCAATTATACATGGGCTCTAGGGACTTTTCTGTAATGCCTTTGAAACAAAGAGAAATGCTCCATCTCCCACTCAGGCCTGCATTTTAATGTCTGCTCTTTGACACAAGATCTAATTAATAGACCTAATTAATACCTTTAATCAACAGCTTCTGGCTGATAGTCAATTGTGGTTTTGTTTTGTTTTGATTTTAAACCTTTTTAGATGTATCTCCCCAAAATAACTGGTTAAAGAGCACCATAGTACCTTCAGTTTCTATAGAATTTTACTCCCTGAGTAACTTAAAAGACAACATGGCGGCTCATGCACTTTGGTAGGCCAGGCGGGTGGATCACCTGAAGTCAGGAGTCCGAGACCAACCCGACCAACATGGAGAAACCCTATCTCTACTAAAAATACAAAATTAGCCAGGCGTGGTGGTGCATGCCTGTAATCCTAGCTACTCGGGAGGCTGAGGTGGGAATTGCTTGAACTTGGGAGGCAATTGCGGTGAGCTGAGATTGGGAATCACTTGAACTTGGGAGGCGAGGAGGTTGCAGTGAGCCGAGATCACGCCACTGCACTCCAGCCTGGGCAATAAGAGTGAAACTCTGTCAAAAAAAAAGGCTCATAAAGCAATCCAAATGATGAGGAATTAGCTTTTCAGAGCCATATCCACATTAGATGATATGCTTTCCCCTGGAGACAATAAAGTCCAGAGATGGCTTCTTGGTGGGTTTTTATTTCCTTAAAACACTTCTTCTGCCGGGAGCAGATGACTGTGGTGCACTCTCTTATACCTCTTGGTATTTCCCCTTCCAGTATTAAGTACTAAGAAACAGAGAAAAACTTTTAAAATTGCATTTCTCCTCTTCTGTTCCCCTGATGCTAACTACCTGCTTGCTACAGGCTTTCCTGAGGGTTTTTGATGAATTCTTCTCCTGACCTTGGCAAGTGTCTCTCTACTGCCATCCTCTAGTCCTGCAACAAAGGCTGTGTGATCTCAGAGCCATTCGCAGGCAGGCTCTGCTCCTGTTTGCACTGGTCTTTTAACTGCTCTGTAGATTTTAAAGTCCTCTCAATAAAGACTTGGGGGAAATATATGAAAATGTAATAACATTATTGAATAGAATATTAAGAAGAAATCATTTCAAAACAGTGAATGGAAATATAATGGTAGGTCATTATTTCCATGTTTGCTAATCAGAATGCTTATGAATAGATGCAAATATAGAAGAGCTTCTTATTTTCCCACTTTTCTTTTTGTTTATTCACTTTTCAGAAAACTTGGTTAGTTAATAGAAAAATACACAGGTTATATTCCTAATTTTAGAGACACTTTGAAAATATATGTAAAATGTTATACTCATTTAATATTTGTGTTAGCTGTTAGTTTAGCCTTTGAATGACCTGATTTTATTCCAAAGCAATGTGTGGTTATCAGGGTTATGACTGTCATAATAGAGTACACAAGACATATAGACAACTAAAGGAATCCAATTTTAGGGAAGGGTTTTTCCAGCAACTACAGCTCAGTAAAGTGTGGGGTCAGCTCAGGATAATGTAGTATAGGGTCAGAGAAAATTTCCAACTGAATCTTTTTGTGCCCGACCCAGCCTCCACTGTTTATGCATGCTCCTGGCAATTTGAACTTTTCTAATGCTGAAAACCTTCATGGCCTATGAAATAACAGTGAGTGAGATCATGGGCTAATGACCAATTACCCATTTCAAAGAACAGTGTGTGGCTCATTTCTGAAAATCCCTTTAGAGATGCAAAACTCTTTTTGAGAAATCAGTCTTAAATGTGAACACCATCAATGCAGGCCTTTTTTTTTCTGCCAGGAGTATTCATTAGCACTAACAAGGCCTGAAGCATGGAGTGATTTTTGTCAAAGGCAGTGCACCGTTAGATTTTTCCATGAATTGATTGTAATCACCTTCATCTTGAACTTCAAGGATATAATTTGGACATAAGTGTTTTCATCTGAAATCTTCCATTTTCAAGTTGTAAAAAGTCCACAAACTTCTAAGTTCTCAAGTGCCGAGGTGCCTGTGTTCCAGGCTTTGGGAACCTAAACCAAAATCTATTCATGGATGGGATTAAACAAAAGATGTAAAATATCCCATTTCCATAGCCCTTTCTAGGGTGTGAGAGGAAGGAGAGTCAAACACAATTATCCATTAAGAATTATCAGATAGAGGTCAGGAGATCGAGACCATCCTGGCTAACACGGTGAAACCCCGTCTCTACTAAAAAATACAAAAAACTAGCCGGGTGAGGTGGCGGGCGCCTGTAGTCCCAGCTACTCGGGAGGCTGAGGCAGGAGAATGGCGGAGAAGCTCGGGAGGCGGAGCTTGCAGTGAGCTGAGATCCGGCCACTGCACTCCAGCCCGGGTGACAGCGCAAGACTCCGTCTCAAAAAAAAAAAAAAGAATTATCAGATAGGCAAGCAGAACCTTAGAGTTATATAAATTCAGAACTCAGAAATCTTGGAGAACTTCAAGGCACTGATTCTCAGAGTTAATGTCATGAGGAAACTGTTTTGCTTCCTGTTGTTTATCTGTGCTTATATTTCAATCCAGTCCTGCAATTGCAAGTTGCTGAATTGCCTTAGCAACCTGAACGAACTTGGAAGAAGGCCCCGGCTAGCTTCAGACGAAAACACACCCTAGGAAGGGCTATGGAAATGCGAGAGTTTATATCTTTTGTTTAATCCCACCCATGAATAGATTTTGCCCTGGAAAGCCAACCAGGTTTTCCAGGGTGGAGGCCCAGGACCCAGGTGGAAGAACCATCTCCAGCTGTGAGTCCAGAATGCAGCCTCTCACAGGAGCAGGCGACTGTCAGGAAATGCCTGGCTCCTACATTTTGTCCTTCAGCTTCTGGGTTAAGGAAGGGACTGACCCAAGGCAGTCTGAAGGAAGGCGAGTGTGGCAGAGAGAGAAAAGTTATTGCATAGTTTTTGTTTTTCTCTAATCTATGTTAGGGGTTGACTTGGGTCCCACAAAAGTGATATGATGGAGCCTGAATGTGACCATGTTTGGAAATAAGGTTACTGCAGATGTCATTAGTGAAGACGAGGTCACACTGCAAGGTTTAGGTAGGGTGCTAACCTAATATGGCTCGTGTCCTTAGAAGAAAACAGCCACATGAAGACACAGACACACAGGCACCATGCCACGGAGGCTGGGATTGGAGCGCTGCAGCTGCGATGTCCCGGCACTGATGTGGGCTACCGCCACTAGAAGCCAGAAGAGGCAGAGAAGTATACTTGCCTACAGGTTTCGGAGAGCGCAGCCCAGCTGACACCTTGACTTCAGACTTGTAGCCTCCAGAGAAGTTAGATAATGAGTTTATGTGGTTTGGAGCTTCCCAGTTTGTGTTGCTTTGTGGCAGCAGCCTGAGCAAACCCACACGATGTCATCTCGTGGTCTTGTCCTTAACCACGCCCACCCATCAAATGGCTTCGCTCCTCTGTGTTCACAGCCATGGAGGATAATGTGTGACCTCACTAAGAAAAGGAAAAATCAGAGGAAGATAGTCTTCCCGGCTGGACTTTTCAAAAGATTTCAGGAACAAGAGACGACTCTAGGCATAGACGAATGAGAGGGAGAGTTGGGCTTCTCACCTCACTGCCTGGCTGAAGAGCTCATGGGCTTGTAGGGGAAGCGAGATGGAAGCTGAGGTGGATGAGAACAAAGAAGACAGAGGGCCTAGGAGAGATGTCTGGGCTCTACACACAGGAAGGAGGGACATGGCAGCAAGGGCACTGGGAAAGATGAGCACCACAATGGGGTGGCCTTCAACCCCTGCCGCCTCAACCCACTTGCACTGGCTGCCTGCCCTGCCTGGGTCTGGGAGACTCTTGCCTCCCACCTCAGCCACTGCTTCCTCTGGTGACCACGGCAGGACTGCTGCCTGCCTCTGCTCTGAAATTGTGTGAGGTCCCCTGGGACCCCAGGCGGACAACCCATCTTCCTTCTTGGGGATGTTACAAAACACCCATGGGTCCACAGGAAATCAGGAAGACCCCAGAAGCTAATGTTAGGGGGTGATAGGAAAGGGAGAGGGTCCACTCTGACAGGGGGAGAGCAGGGTGAAACTGTGAGTACACTGGCTCTAGCTCCTGCTGCAGGCTGGACCCGTCAACTCCTTATTTGCACAAGATTTAGTGAATAACGTAGACTGAAAATTTGTGTCCACTTAAACTCAGATGTTGAAATCCTCACTCCCAGGGTGATGGTATTAGGAGGTGAAACTTCCAAAGGTAGTTAGGTCATATGGGTGGAACCCTCATGAATGGGATCAGTGCCCTTATAAAAGAGACCCAGGGAGCTCTCTGACCCTTCAGCCATGTGAGGATGCAGGGATGACAGGGAACTAGGAAGCCTGTGCTAGGAAACAGGGATGGGCCCTCACCATACACGGATTCTGCCTGCACCTTGAGGTTGGACTTCCAACCTCATAATGAAGAAATAAATTTATATTGTTTGTAAGCCTCCAGTCTGGAATAGTTTTGTTACAGTAGCCCAAAAGGACTAAGACAGTGAGTCAGTAACACATAGAAACCCATCAGGACACCCAGGGGCCATCTATAAAAGCAGTCAGGGACCATAGAAGAGTGGTGACAACTCTCAAGAACTCTTTTAATTCAGGAAATTTTGTTGTTTTCCCACTTATATACGTGACTATTTCTGCGTAGTCATTAACAATGAAACCCCGGAAACAAATGGTGCTCTCTCTTCAGAGATAGGATGAGGTGGTTTTGTCCCTGCTGGTGACCCGCCCCACAGACAGCCTCCCATTTCTTCCTTTGTTCGGTGGCCAGGTAGTCCTCCCCAGCTACAGCCTTCTGGGTGGCTTCTTAGAGAGGTTTATTTGTTCTTCCAAAATGTGCTGGGAGATTATTTCATTGTTCTGAGAAGGGGTGATACATAGAGTGTCCTCCGCCATGTGGCATCATGAGAGGATGAGTCTGAAGATGGAGACCAGAGACAGGAGAAAATAAAGGAGCAGAATCATGGAAAAGGCCGAAATTCCTCATAACTTTATCTGGCCACTAAAATAGTCAACCTACTGCCTATTTGGTGTGAGTTAGTAAATGTCTTTAATTCTTAAGCCATTTGAATTGGTGGAATGTGCAGCTGAAAACAAACTAGCTGAAATCAAACACTGTTGGTGTTTGTGGGCTCCTGCATGGCCTGTCCTGGAGGGCAGAGAGCCCCGCCTAGGGGACTGTGTGGGGAGTTTTCAAAGCACAGGAAGTAGGAGAAAGGAGGAGTCTGCAAGGAGACAGGGTACCAGGAGCTTAAAATACGATGTCCACATGTTTTTGGCCCTGTTCCCAAGCAACTGAGTCCTCAACGTAGACCACACGAAAGGGAACTCACTATTGTAGTCACTCAGTGGCAGTCATACGTAAGTGCCATTTCTAAGCACTGATTCTCATGTTAGAGCCACTGTTGGGAAAGTGCGGAGAAATATTTGAGAGAATAAAGTATTGGGAAGGTGTAGCATACTTTTAGAGCAGAGCAGATCAGAGCATAATGAGCTCAAGAAATATTGGGATGTTCTCCTGAAAAGCTGAGGAGGTGCTTTGGGCTCAGGCCCACCCTGACACCAATGCTCCCAGAATTAGCACCCTGTGCCCAGCAAGTGAGTGCCAATCAGGCAATGCTTTCCAGCTCTCTGACAACCTCAGACTTCCATGGCAGAGCACAGGGGGTGCAGCACATCTGCACTAGTGAAAAACCTACTGGAGTGGCTGATACTTTTCTACAAGACTTTAAAAGTTTTACCTTATTTTCATTGTTTTTTTTTTAATCTGAAGCAATTATCCTCCAAGAATTGTACAGTCTGTACTTTAAGAGAAACCTTTGACATGGCAAGTTATTTCTAATTCTTCAGTAAGTATTTTAGCTTCACCTGAATTCACAAGAACTGGTTAAGTCTAAGTAAGAAACACAGAAAAAACAAATGAGAGGACATTCCAAAAGTCAAGACTTTTTCTCAAAAAAACAAGATCACTCAAAATATCAAAAGAGAGAGCAAAGTAATTGTTGGTGATGAGCAAAAGCCAAAAACATGGGCGTTGCTCCCGGAGAACACAAAAGTTTCTCTTAGATAAAAGACATTTCTCTTCTGCTTCATCTTTTTAAAAAAAGAACAAAAACCCAGAGAAAAAAGCTGACAAAAGCTTTCATTATTTATTTAGCAATGTTTAGATACTTTAATTTTTAATTTTCACAAATAACTTTTTTGGGAGAAGTACAAAAAATGTTATGTAAAAATTATGGTCTTGCTTATAGATGATTTGTTCTGTCTTGGCACTCTGTTAATAATTCCTGAGAGTAAACCATTTTGTGCCTTAGAAATATCATCCTACAGGTTGGAAATGATTCATAAATCTCTGGACTTTCAAACCCTTTTTTCTTAAAAATCCCTTGTTTCCCTTTCACACCAACCACCCTAAGCTGGATTCTGAAGAACAGAAGGCTAATTTAATTATGCTCATTGATTTCCAGTAAGTTGATTTTCACTGATTTTTACTTCCATTTTTCAAAGGTGAGCTGCACAAGACAGAGGGAATCCCTTGACACTGGATAACCATGGACATAGTTAGGGCCATTTTGTGACTCTCCATTTTGTGATACAGATCTGACTTTTTCCACTAAAGCTTGGCTAATCTTTCCCTTGCTCAGAAACATTTGAAACCCCTGGAGATGTCCCCCTTGTGTTTGCAAAGACTTCAGCTAAGGTCAGAGGACACACTGCTAGCTGCGGCACCCACGCTTCTATGAGCAGAATCTACCTCATAAACCCTTTTCCATCATGAGTCTCAAGGCCTTGGTTCCTGAAATCCCAAAGTGTTTCTGTTTTTTTGTTTGTTTGTTTGTTTGTTTGTTTTTTAATGTAGGAAATGAGCGAAATCAATGTAGTTGGATCCCAAAGTATGAAACAGGGCTTCCAGGATGTTCCCTGAGAGATCCAGGGAGAGTGTTGGGGACAGTGGAGTCACCATGTTTGGCTCTGATATGCATACAGTTGTTCACATTTCTCATATAATGAGCATTTCTCAAGTGCCTTCTAGATGCATACTCTGTGCCTACAGAACACATCCCAAGACCCCTGCCTGCCAAGCCTACTTTGTTTCTGAGCATCTCTGATACCATCTCCCTTCTTCCTTCCTTCTTCTCCCTCACAGATTCTATTCCACAACTGTAACCACACTTCCTGGACCTGCTAGTCTCTGTCATGTGTCTGTCTCAGCAGCTGGATTTGCTGTCTGGAATTCCTTTACACACCTCCTTCCCCAAACCCTCACTCCATGAACATTTACTCTTGTAGCTCCCAGCCCAGATCAGAGACAATTCCTGCTCTTGAAAACTTTTCTCTGGTTGAGTTCTGCCAGTGGAGAGGAAATAACTCCTTTCTTTCCCCCTTCTGTTTTTCATTGATATTTCCAAGCTCTCAAAGATGCTGTTGCTCTTACTTGCTGAACCTCAAGGGAGCAGCCCCACCTTTAGTCCAGCATTGCTCTGATTTCCTGGGAAGTGATCTGGACCCGAATCTCCATTCCTGGCTTTCTCTCCAGATGCACTGAGTCCTAGGGTTGCAATGCCCTTGTCTACGTACTCGACAAGGGCCTGCCCATTGTTTTCCAGTTGACTTTAGTTCAGAACTGGTTATAATCTATTTTTAAACCTATTTTTCATGGAATTATTTTTGAGAAACAAATCTCTAAATAGTTACTGACTTCCTTAATTGAGACATTTGAATTGATAGGTGACAGACTTTCACAGCCTTGTTTTCTCCATTGCTCAGCTGTCCTCACTAGAAACCACTCCCTTCTTGAGACAAACACATAGTGCTTCACCTCAGTAAAGGGTTGCAATTTATTTGTGACTTCGAGTCCTCTCTCTTTTGGAAGGAGTTGGTTTTGATATATGTTTGTGTCTCCTGAACATCACCTAGGGAAAGACACAGAGTTGTTGAGCACTGATTACATTATTTTAATAATTTTAAGGGTGCACAACTTGGTCTTCCACTGAAGAGTGGTTTAAACATGTATTAGATATGTTCCAAAATAATTATCTAAATGTAAGCATTCCCAAGAGATGCAATGAGCCCAAAGCCTTCAGTGTCCCTGAGACTAGATGTGACAAATTCTTCATCTACAGAAATAGCAGTATACAAAAGTTTCTCTCTCCAAACTTCCAGAGCAATCAAATCTTGGGCAAAATAGTAAGTTTATTTGTTTAACTTCTAGCTTAACTTTCCAATGAAGTTATGAGTAAATATTTTTGATTCAGCCACAATAATGTTGCAAGGTATGTCTTATTAACCTTGTTTTTCTTATTTGAAAATAAATGCGTATAGGGGTGATACTTATCAGAATCCTGCAGCTTCTCAATCATAGAGGTTAGTTTTCCATCTGATTCAGAAACCAGGTTTCCCCTGATGGGAACATGAACTATGTCATGTTTTTTGGAGGTAAACAGGCAACTGCATGCCTGGTTAGTTCATACATTTGATTTGCAATCTGGATTTCATGTGAATAAGAGATTCAGCCACTGGAAATGCCATAATTTTGCTTCCTTCTTTCTGTTCTCACTCTCACTCTAGGTAATCCGATTTCTCTGTTACCAAGAGACACTTTAATTTAACACACAGCAGAAATGTGAAGTTCAGGGAGACTTTTCTCTTTATTTTAGCTGAGTAAGCCTAAGGTGTGTTAGTTTCAATGAACTCAATTGAAAAAACCATTGGTTGCTTTCAGAGTGGTTGGCCTCAAAGCATAAAAATAGACCTAACTTAGAAATATTTCATCACATTTTATTTTAAAATGCTGGGTTTCATTTTCATATTACCAAGGGATAACACATTATCATGAGTAAATCTATGAAATCCCTGAGATCTTTTGAGTTTTGCTTCTCCCTCCTTGAACTACTAGGTTCCTCAAAGGATTGTCTTTTTTCCACTATACTTTAGTCATCAGAACTTAATTTGTGTTAAATACATTGAATAAGCAAATAGGATTTGCCAGTCTTTACAAATAGCAAAATTAACTTCCAAAGACTGAGAGCATTATAATTTTTTTTTCTACAAAATCCAGGTAATTGCCATGTAGTTCACATGGGAGAGTTAAGCCGTACTTCCCTGAGAAGGTTGTTCTTTGTCTCTAGGGAAATAAATGTACTTCATCTTCTACAGAAAGGGCAGTATCTGTATATATGAAGTACTCTTGTATATAGACTATGTATATAATCTTCTATATACAAGAAGACAAGATGTCCCATATGGAACAGGGATGATTTTTAGGCACCTCAAAATTTTGAAGATGTCACTACCCAAAAGAGAAGTTGATATAATTGCTCCATATCAGCAGCTGAGATAAGAGGAAGTGTGAATAGACGGCATTCGTGGAACCAAAATGTTGATAGCATATCCTCGCTGATGAAGACTCATACTTACAGCACCCCCTGCATTGCAGAGATGTGATCAATATCCACCAACAGGGGTAGCGAGAAAGACTGAAATATGCTTGGGAAAGCTGAAGCCGAGCCAGGAAACGAATACATTCATATGGCATTTCTCAGAAACTGTCATACACCCAGCCTCAGAGTCATCTTGTTACAAATTTAGATATCTGGGTTCTACTGCAGACCAAATGAATTCAAGTAATCAAGTATGGACTCAGAAATGTGAACAAGCCCCTCGAGTATGTCTTGTGCTCAGTAGAGTCTCAGGTCCACAGTATTCCATGCTCAGGATCGGCAGTCAGAGAAAGAGAAGGTGGAATATCCTAAGAGCACGCAGCACAATCTAAGGATGCCAGCCGTGATGGAGGGGGTCTGCTTGGTTTTTCCCCGTTTAGAGGTTATACCCGTGCAGAGGCTGCCTGGCAGCAGTTGGTGCGGAGTCAGCAGATGAGGACACCACGGAGAGAAGGACCAACAGGAAGACAATTCTCACAGAAGAAAGGAGAGAAAGCAAGCAATGCCGTGTACTTGCAGCAGGAAAGATGCTCTCTTCTGACTGTGGAGGGGCAGAAAGAAACAGCTCAGGGAGGTGGGAAGTCAGATGGAAGCAGATAGTGGGAGTTAGAAGACCTCTATGTTCTCTGTCAAGTTAGAGGCTACAATCTACAAGAAGAAGAGAAGGCATGGAATGAATGCTCTGCAGAAAGCAAGCTGGTGACAGAAAAATACCAAGATTGCAACCCAGAATTGCAAACCCTGAGCCCAGTGGCCCCAGTGGGCAGAGCACTGTGGCAGCTCTGGAGATTGAGGAAGCTCTGTCCTGGGGACAGTTTCACTAACAGGAGATGAACAAAATGGACAATATGAAACAAAGACAGGTAGTTTGTAGTATATACTTGACGCTAATTGAGTAAATAAATAAATATTGAGGGAAGGGTGACAATTACTGTGACAGCCTTTTCTGTTACCCCCGGTTTCTGGGGATCTTGTTGCATATTGAAATTCGACCCTGAGCCAAAGGATGATGTATGTGAAGGATCCTGATGGGTTAATGCAATTATTCACTGAGAGTTTTTCTCACTAGTGTTAAATTTCTCTTTGTTAAATAAAGTAAAAATAAAACATTAAATCACAATACTTCTAAAATAATTTAATGTTTCTTACAGAATACAAAAACCATTATCAATTCTTTGACGGTATTTACATAAAAACACTATGACTTAAATTACATAGGAAGAAAAATTCTCCTATCTGCCTAGTGTGTTTGATAGCAATTTTGTATGGAAAAGTGAAATACAAACAAATAATAAGCTGAATGCCGTAAGCCCTGGTGGACAATTAAGGACAAAAACCAACCACATGTTTAAGGAAGTCCAGGATGAAAAATAACCCTATTACTTTTACATCCATGGTGTGTACCTGATGAGCCAATTTTAATTAAAAACAGACACAATAATATTTTTAAAGAATGAAATGAATTTTCAGTGACTACAAAGTTTACAAAGACCATAGAAATGAATTGAGGAAAAGGGTAATCTATTGTCCAGTAAAATCTTGCCTATGTTCTTACTCTATTGAGCTTTCCTGAGAGAGTAAAAGGAAAATAACCAAAGCAACATATAATGTATAATGTGTTTGTTAATTTGTGCTGTTTGAACAGATGTCACGTGGTTCATTAAAAAGAAAATAGCCACATATAATTTATAAATACTTGGGTGTATCCTTAATTCTACTAAAGTCAACAGAAACCAACATGAATATTGTTAAGATTCAAAGAAGTTCCTTCCTGGAACTGGGGTCTTCTGTATATTGGAAGAGCATGGATCAACTATCTACATGATCTTCCTTTAAGTGAAGTGTTCCTCCCTTCCTTCCACCTCTACTTCCACCCTCCCCATTGCCCCTTGCATATTCTTGAGGCATTTTGTCTTTGGTAATGACGTTTATTTTCCTGTATTCCTACCTAAGCCATACACATATAAGCCCTACCTATATCCAAGTTCTGGTGCTGTTTAATACATAAATGTTCCTTTATTGTGGATGGTGGAAGGAACATGAATTTCCCAGTCTGGCTTCCTGCTAATGTACTCCTCTGGAATTGGTTTTGCCACTATCATCAATAATCTCCAAGTTACGAAGTCCAAAGGAAATATTCCAATATGTCCCTTGCTTATTGGCTTTGTTGGGTTGGCAGCATTGATGGAACACTTTTCCTCCTTGCTTCCTGAGATTTCATGATGACAGGGTTTTCCAGGGTTTCTTTTGCCATTGTTCTCCTTCTCAGTCTCTTACCATTGACTTCCAAAGTTATGCTGACATCCTAAATCTACCCAACACAGATCTCTCTCCTAAATTCTTGATCAATGTGTCCACTGCTGCATGCACTTCCATTTGGTTATTCTACTTGGACCTCAAAATCAACTCAAAACTGATTCCAAGGTTCCCCTACCCCACCAAGTCCACCGTGACATTCCATTCCTGCTGCTCTTTTAATTATTGAGCCATCAGAAAGCTTCCTTCATTGAGAGCCTACTCTGTGTCACATATCAGGCACTATGACCGCTCCTACCCAAGCAAGACCTTCCAGGAGAAATTGGCTCCAAATCTCACGTGACTCTTTCTTCTCAACAAGTCTTCATATGACTTTAATTATGACTCCTATCATCTCTTACTTGGATTCAGACAATAGTTTTCTAACTTTTTTAATCACTGCAAGCCCTTCTCCCTCCAGCCACAAAGCTAAGTAAAAGGCAAACCTGATCTTTTCATTTTCTTAATTAAAACACCTCATTGTGCACTGAAAAAGTTTATGCAGCATGTAAACTGAATACATAATAAGTCTTAGTTACTCCCATTTGTACACAACCATTTTCTAAATATCTGCAGATGCCTTTGTGATTACTATTTGATACATATTTATACATGAACTTAAACTTTTATTAATTCAAAATAGTTAATCATTATATATTTTAATTGTGAATTAAAAGTCCAATTACTATCTGTAAATCACTTTTTGTTTTTAAAAATAGATGGGAACACTTTGAGTAATGGGAAATTTCCAAACTCATTAGCATGGCCTCTCTGTACAGGTGCAGCCTCGCCTCTTAGTCCATCTCATCTCATATCTTTTGTTTCGAACATACCACATCACCAGACGTCTCCAGTATGCAGATTCCTTTTTGAAGTGATCCTTTGTCTTTTTGAGAGTATTTTGTCCACTTCTTTCTTCTAATTAAGAAATCTCTTTGTTAACATGGAAGGCAGAGATCTTTTCATCCCAGGGAGGAAAGCCCTGCCCAGGCCCCGGGAATGAGAACAGTCACTGCATCTCCATGCCCTGTAGCCCATGCCCCTGTCTGCTAACAAGAGCTATGGCAGGTATTCTTAGCTCTCCAACCAGGTTAGAGGGCTTGATCCATCTCTTCTGGAATAAAATAACGATGCCTCCCATGGAGCAATATTTTCATTTCCTCTCTGTCCACCCTTCTCGTTTCTTTCATGAAGGCAGTTTTAATGACAGGATTGCAGTTGCTGAAAAGGAAAGGCCAAAAGAAAGCCAAAAGCAGCAGCTCCAGTATCACTGATTCTCTCATCCAATGTTCGGAAACTGCCTGCTTTGAATTTAAATCACAAAAATAAACTAGACTTCTACTTGTATTTGTGTAACTTACATCCACATAAACCCTAACCAATGTACTTCTCATGGCTGCTAACCTTTGCATATGCTAGCAATATGGATTCCTCCTTTTCTCATCTGGCTAAACCTTTCCCAACATTCAGAAGTCAACCAAGCCACCACAATCTTTCAGAAGCCCATCCTGTGCGTGATAGCACTTCTTACAGCATGTCATAAAAGACTGTTTACTAGTCCATCTCCCCTAGTAGACCGTCTGGGTTTTTGTTTGGTTTGTTTGTTTGTTTTGAGATGAGGTTTCTGTCTGTTACCCAGGCTGGGGTGCAGTGGCACAATCTTGGCTCACTACAACCTCTGCCATCTGGATTCAAGCAATTCTCCTCCCTCAGCCTCCCAAGTAGCTAGGATTACAGGCATGTGCTACCATGCTAGGCTAATTTTTATATTTTTAGTAGAGACAGGGTTTTGCCATGTTGGCCAGGCTGGTCTCGAACTCCTGACCTCAGGTGACCCACCCACCCACCTTGGCCTCCCAAAGCGCTAGGATTAAAAGTGTGAGCCACTGTGCCCCACTGGGCCATCTGTTTAGTAACTCTGATGTTTATACCCACTTTTCACACATTAATTGATTTCCTTTAAGCCGGTAACCACATTAGACCCAAGCAACAAGACAAAGAGCCCTATTGCCTGGGGTCCCTTGATTTTCAGAGCACGATTCTGGCCTTCATTTAAACCACTCCCCTCCGCACAGATAGAGGATTCCCCCAGACCAGGGGATGTGCCCATTCAGACCTCATGCTCGTCTTCTAAACCACACATGCAAACTGGCACCACCAGAATGCACTGCCAAACCAGGCCCACACTCTGAGCCCAATTCAGGACCTTCAAAGGTGTTTTCCACATTCAAACTCCTGACAGCTGCAGACCCACAAGGTGTTGCTCCCCTAATCTGGGGCAGGGGCAGGGGTAGGGGTGGGAAGCAGGAGAACTATCTAGGATGAGGCAGGACAAAGCTTGGACAAGGGTATCCAGGCAGACAGGTGTGGGTGAGGCTCCTCACAAAGTGAGGCAGGGCAGAGGGAGAAAGAACAGGACTGCACTGCTGCGTTCCCTCGAGCAGAGGGCACTCAGACTCGGCTCCCAAGCCATCCCACCTGTGCCAGAGTAGGAGGATGGGAATGATTTTACACAAGGCCTGGCAGTTACTTTCCTGATATGGTACGCGGGCCTCATGTTCCACTCTTATCAGTGCCCATAAATGTTAGAAAGAAGGTATTCTTGAAATTGCTAACCATGTAGTGTATATATTAAGGCTGTTAAACAAGCAAAATAAAGAATGAATGAATACAAAGCCACAAACATCTCACACATGTATGTACTAATTCAGCAAATCTTTCCTTATCCAGTGCCAAAATGTGAGTGTGTTTGGGTGTGTGTATGTGCATTTGTGTGTGTGTGCTTCTGTGCGCCTGTGTGTTTGTATGTCATTTGTATGTGTGTTTGGGTGTGTGTTTCCGTGTATGTTTCTGTGTATGTGTGTTTGTGTATCTGTGTGAGCTTGTTTGTGTATCTGTGTTTATATGTCTGTGTATGCTTTTTCATGTATGGATATGTGTTTGTGTGTCTGTGTGTGTGCGTTTCCGTGGTGAATAAATAGGTGCAGGCTGCTATGGTTTGTGGTTTGTCCTCTGAATTATCAAATTATTTATTTTAAAATGTAAGTATTATTGGGCCGGGCGCGGTGGCTCAAGCCTGTAATCCCAGCACTTTGGGAGGCCGAGACGGGCGGATCACGAGGTCAGGAGATCGAGACCATCCTGGCTAACACGGTGAAACCCCGTCTCTACTAAAAACTACAAAAAACTAGCCGGGCGAGGTGGCGGGCGCCTGTAGTCCCAGCTACTCGGGAGGCTGAGGCAGGAGAATGGCGTAAACCCGGGAGGCAGAGCTTGCAGTGAACTGAGATCTGGCCACTGCACTCCAGCCTGGGCAACAGAGCGAGACTCCGTCTCAAAAAAAAAAAAAAAAAAATAAGTATTATTTAGTTATTAAAATTAAGTTAAATTACTTAACTATTAAAAATAAATAATAATTAAAATAGAATATTAAACAAAAATTCTGAAGTTCTGTGGATGACAATTTACGGACTCAGAGGAGCAGCCAGGAGATCAGTTTCCCAGCCATTGTGATGGCCCTGGAGAAGAATCCCAGGAGGGGCCTGCAGAGCTGAGGGAAAGGGGGTTTTTGGAGTCCTTGCTGTCTGTGAAGGACAGACTTGGGAGCTAGAGAGGCTGCAGAGAGGTGTACAGCGAGTGGCTTCAGACTGTATCAACTTGATGTCTCTCCTGCCTTTCTGTGGTCCTCACCTGGCTTCCTAGAGTTACCAAGGGACTTTAGGTAGACAGTTCATAGCCTTAGAAACTTGTTTTGGCATTTGCCTCAGTAAACCCAAGGTTGCAGGATGGCTCTGCACACTGGTTACTCAAGTCTGCAAGTACCTGCAAGACTTATATACCCCACATCCCTTCCTTGCTGGAACAGGCAACTGTCCGCCAGCTCCTCTCTGACAGTCCCCACTATATCCCAGACTGCTTTTACAAAGAGTAGCGACCATGTGCATATCTCAGCAAAGCAGGTACTAAAGAAGTCACCAGTCGTGCCTCCTTTGCATTCTTGATTCTACTTCTAGGTTGCAAAGAAAAACAAAACAGAACTGACAAAAACCTAAACTCCTTGAATGTGGCAGTCTCATGACTTTTTCCTAAAACTGCCTGTACCATCCAAACTTGAACTCTAAGCCTGATAGTCAACTTGCCTTGTTTACACACACTTAATGTGGTTAAAGAATGAATGATGCAATGGAGATGATGATCATTACGAAGTGAAAAATAAGTTCTGACGAACAGAACAATTCAACAGAAAAATACTGCATCAGCAATACCTGGATCTTAAAGGGGTAGTCTACATATAGAACTCTCATAGTCCCTTTAAATCTTCAGATCCACATGGTATGATGTATATATTTAAGTAAATTGGCATAAGCATTGCCTAAAAGAGTCTCTTCCTAACAATATGCTTTATTTATTCCCAACTCCTTGCTGGAAAATATCTGTTGGAAGCCCAGGCACTGAGGGAGATGCAATACTACTTATGCAAAAGCCATTTAAATCACTGACTGTAAGAATGTTATTATGCAAGATATATTGCGCCAGACCCAGGATTGCACTCTGAAGTTAATTCACAAAAGTAGAGTAATTTGTAGTTACTTAAAATGTTTGTCACAGTCCTTTGAATCACCTTCCCTCTGATATTGAAAATGCAATATCTGGAGTACTTGTGAAGGCATTAGACTTGTATTAAGGATGTAAACAAACTTCAGGTGAGCCTTCTAACTCCAAAGGTACACAGATGCTATTGTGTATCAGAGAGATTGGGCATTCAAGACAAATGGACATAAACTACTAAATACTTGTGTATGTGTCCACCAAGTGAGTCACTAGAAAGCAACACAAGAAAACATGTCCTTTTTTTAAAGCACGCTAAAAGTGGTGAATTTCAGCTATATACAACGCAATCATTGCAAAATGCTTTGGAGGACTCAGGATAGCTGATTCAGTGGTTAGTGTCTTCTAGACAATGTGGTAAAGTTAGTTTCAGATATAAATACATACAAAAATGTGTTTCTCTCTCCTTTTAAGGCAGCCTGACCAATTCGGCCTTTGTTCTGTGCTCTTGCCATTAGATTGATTCAAGGCTAAAGTTGATTGATGGGAGCTGCCTGCAGACACTGTGGGCAGCCTTCTGAGCAGCACTTTGTAGAGTTCTGTACATTTGATTTGCTCTCTATAACTTACAGTAAGTTGAAGGAGGCCACATCCAGGGATCAATCATTTTGAGCAAGTATGTTTCCAAAGTTTTTCTACTCTTCATGACTCTTTTTCTCCATTGTGTGTACATATATACCCCACATGAATTTTTTTTTCAAAATATGTTCACTTAAGGGAGTTGAACAATGAGAACACATGGACACAGGAAGGGGAACAGCACACACCGGGGTCTGTGGGGCATGGGGAGCTAGAGGAGGGATAGCATTAGGAGAAATACCTAATGTAGGTGATGGGTTGATGGGTGCTGCAAACCACCATGACACGTGTATACCTATGTAACAATACTGCACGTTCTGCACATGTAACCCAGAACTTAAAGTATATTATATTGTATGTATATACACACATATTCACTTAAATAATTATCTAATGGAATCATTGGAAGGCCTGAATCTTTCAGTAGAATTCATCAGCATCCACAGAAATAAGAAAGACAAAGTATAAAAAGACATAGTTTTGAGCAAGAATGAGTTTATTTAGCAACCTCTCATTAAGTGAGAACTGTTCTTAGGATTCTCCATCCCAAGGCACTCTTTTTTGACAACAGATCGGTATTCATAGAGATCACGCTATTTTACTTTCCTGTAGAGATGATAAGGATACCCAGGAGTCAATAACGTGTCTCTACCAGTAGATGACTTTGGAGATTTCACCCTCTAGTTTCTACAACTGTCATCATTTGAGGTCAGGGCTGCTGTTGCATTCCTAAACTCAACCCATAATTGCTTTAATGAATTTAAATAATGTATTTACCTACAAATCATCAGCGAGCATTGCAGGAGAAATCAAAAGTACTGCTGGAAGAAAACAAACAGGTAAATTATATAAGTGTGTGTGTGTGTGTGTGTGTGTGTATAATCTTTTTAATATAACATATATTCCATAAGTATAACACATACTACTAGTATAATGTATAATTATGTGTATTATATAAAACATTATACATATATTTATTATATGTAACACTTTTTAAGCTCCAGCAGGTAAGCCTATATTTTAGATAATAATTGTTTATTAAAGCCTAAAAATGATTATAATGAAATTATATTTGATTGGATGTTCACAGATCAGGCAACAGTGGTAGTTGAAGCTATAAATTCTTATTTTTTGACTGGTTAAAGTCCTCGTCCTCTAATTCTGAAATCTTTACTCCCCTATGTGAATCAATTTCACATTTTAGCATATTACTAAAGACTTGTTAGGCAATGTAGGGAAACTAGAGGCTACAAATACACTTAGCATACATTAAATTTGCATCCAGTTCATCAGTCTTAAAAATAAAAACACATACAAACTGTGTATTCTAGGGAAAAGTTAAAAATACCTTCTATCCAACTACCTTACAAACAGCAAACCATGAAATCAACTGGATGTGAATGCACACGAGGCCACTGCAACAAAATATTTCTGTGTAAAGTAATGAGCAGCAATCTATCCATAGGCCAGGAGAAAGGCAAAGTGAATGACGTGGGGGAGGAGGAAGAAGAAATACAGAAGTATAAACGTATAAAATAAAAGTGCCTCTGGGCATGTGCCTCTCTTTAGAGAGCAGCTAAGGGGTCTGGATAGTCTGATGTCAGAACAGTCCCTGCTAGTGGCGGCTTTTAGAGCCTGTCTTTCACTCCCATCCTGCTCTTTGCTTCTCAAGATGCCCTTGCTTCCTGGGCTCCTCTATCTCCCAGTGCAAATTCCTGGATCCCCAGCTAGACTCTACTCCAGACCAGGCACCCTGCTACGATGGAGGAGGAGTCTGGCTCAACCCAGCTGCAGCAGATTCACAGGGACTGAGAGAAAGGGGTCAGTCTGCCTGGGGCTTGCCATAAGAATGAGGGAAAGGTTTCTCCTTGTCCAGGCAAGGCAGTGGGGAAGTGGGATATTTTAAGAAGCATCAGGGGCTGGGCCTGACTCAAAGGATCAAAAGGTTAAAATTGAGATTCATAGGGCACAAGTAATGTGATATTTCTAGTTAATAAAATGCCTAGGCAAACCTGAGAGATTTGATGTCGCTTTTATTGCTTTCCGAAGGAAGTATCCTGTGAAGATTTCCATAATATCTTTTCTAAGCATTTTCATTTTACAAAGAAAATGCAATGACCCCCTGACCACTTCACATTGTTGGTGTCAAAGAAAAAGTATTATAATAATTAAACTCTAGTTCTTAATGTCCAGATATAAAGACATGTATATATGAGCCACCATAAAGTGTATTTGAATATGCAAAAGCTGAAAAAGAAGTAGTATCTTACTGTTTCTCATTTAATTTGGATAATTATGTTTTGGTTACATCATGGTAATATTATCAATGTTTTACAAATGCCCTTTGGAAATGACATTTTTGGCCAGGGGCAGTGGTTCATGCCTATAATTTCAGCACTTTGGAAGGCTGAGGCCAGAGAATCACTTGAGGCCAGGAGTCCTAGACTAACGTGTCAATATAGCTAAACCCTGTCTCTACAAAAAAATTTTAAATTAGCTTGGCACGTTGGCACGTTCATGTAGTTCTAGCTACTCAGAAGGCTGAGGCAGGAGGATTATTTAAGCCCAGAAGTTTGAGTTTACAGTGAACTAATATGGCGCCACTACACTCCAGCCTAGCCCAAAGTGAGATCTTGTCTCAAAAAAAAGAAAAAAAGAAAAAAGAAAAGAAAAAAAAAAGAAATGGCATTTTTAACCATCTTTACACACATTTCATATGAGCTAAATCAAGAATGGTTTGAACTGCAGGTGTATTCTCCAGCCCTTGTCCACGGTGGTATTGCTGGTAAACATTCATGGCCATGACTAATCTGGCATGGTCTTCATCTTTGCTCAGTGATGAGATGGGCTTCATGCCTGTGGTCTGCTCCTCCTTTGACTCTGTCAAAGCAGTTGAATAGTACATCTCTAAAACTCAAGTAGAGCCTACAGTCTGCACACTCATCATGAGTCCTAAATTACCAACTTTTGTATATGTGTATATGAAAACAGTATAACTATAAGGGAGTGACAGTTGAGACCACACTTAGGTCTAAAGGAGAAGCAAGCAAAATAAGAGATGTAGGTTTTCTTCATTAAAGCAAGACTCACTTGACTATGCCCCCCTGGCTTTGTAAGCACAAGGAGAAATGGTGACTGTCCCTGGGTGGCCTTTCCCAGTGTTCCCTGGCAAAGCTGAACACCGAGGAGCAGATGGGTAAGTGTGCAGAGAGACCCAGAAGCTCCAGAAAGGAATGGGTCCTTCCCTTGGGAAGCACGTCCTTTCCAGTGGATTGGACTGGATGTGCCAAGGGCCACTGAAAGAAAGGGTCCCATGGGAGAGCTCACCATAGAGGAAGGTAGACTGGGGGTGACCAGCACCAGCACCAGGGTCCAGCATTGTCCGTCAGAAATGTGACCCACAGACCTGGTGTCACAGTCTGCCAGGGATTCACTTGAAAGAATAACCAATGCAACATCTCCCCAGTACACACATGTACATGCACTGGAAAGGAGAAACTTAACAATTTTCAGTAAAAGCTCTCTACATTCATATTCACAACCACGAGGGACTAAAAAACTATGCATAAGTTTTGGTTGCTAAATCTGTCCATTGATCTACGTCTGATCACAAGTACTTAAATTACTTGACATTGTGGCTAAGGTAATTTCAAGTTTATTGTTGTCAAATTTGTGTTAGTATTTCTATTGTGTTGTGTTAGATATTTAATTCACAAAAACTGATTCATAGCAAAAAAGTAGTTCATCAAAGTATAAAATTAACAATGAAAACTGTAATTAAAATTTTAAATTCCAAATAATTTTGTAAAAACAAATTGTAAGCAGGATTCCAGTGTTGGTGGAGATTGTGAAGCCATGACAAGTGAAACATTCACGGAGAAACACACCACGCATGCAGAATGAAAAAGAATGGTGTAATTAGGAAGTATGAATGTAAATAACACAAAATTGGGTGGGGCTAGCAAACTATTTGCCTATAAACTCCAGTGCATAACCTTTTAAGAAACAACTTTGCTATTAAAAAATAATAATAGTAGTTTTGAAAGTATTAAATCAGCCATACTTTTTATTTTGGATAAGCAGGAAATAAGTCTTTCTACCATGAATTAGTAAATTATGGTACTTCTGTGAGGAAGAGAACAAAACTACAGAGCAGTCATTCAAAGTTCCACTTGCACTATAGAGCAACTGAATGGAAATCATTCTCCAGGTGTATAATGAACGCAATTCAAATCCTGCTAATGATCAGTGACCTCACTGGCTCTCAGGATCACTGCTCCCTGCAGGAGGCACGGTGGTGGGTATCAGTATCCCGCTGGCTTCTCGGGCTTTCCAGAATGCCCACACTCTTCTGCCTCCCTTAGTGGAGTTTTGTCAACCACGTTTGTTCCCAAATTTATTTATGGAAGTTTGGCTCATTATTATAATAGTTTAATTTTACTAAATATCATGTTGCTGTATGAATAAGGATACAAAGAGTGGTTCCAATGAAAGTCAAATTGAATGCTTTCAATAAAAACAAATAAACGTCAATTGCTGAAAATACTTGTAGCAAATTTAGATAGGTCTGAAAGAGCTAGGGAGTAGAGAATCATATAAATTTAGTAGTACTGTCCATGTCAGTTGTTTCCCAAGAATATTTACATTCAGAATCCATGTTAAAGAGTGGTGACAGGCCAGGCGTGGTGGCTTGTGTCTGTAATCCTAGCACTTTGGGAGGCCAAGGAGGGCAGATCATGAAGTCAGGAGTTCAAGATCAGCCTGGCCAATATGACACAATCCTGTCTATACTAATAGTACAAAAATTAGCTGGGCATGGTGGTGTGCGCCTGTAGTCCCAGCTACTGAGGAGGCTGAGGCAGGAGAATCGCTTGAAGCCAGAAGTTAGAGGTTTCAGTGAGCCGAGATCATGCCACTGCACTCCAGCCTGGGTGACAGAGTGAGACTCCATCTCAAAAAAGAAAGGAATGGTGACAATGAGTATGCTGACAGCAAAAATAGGTCTTGTAATAGTAATTTTTACAAAGTCTTGTCCTTTCACCAAATATTCACAGTAAATGCCCACTCATATTTTCAAGTTAAGCTAAAGTGTCTAAGTTATGCTAATAACATTTTCATTCCATATTATAATAAGCTTTTTTTTCAATTAAATAAACAACTACTGCTAAGTTTATCAAATTGGCTAGACAGGCATCCACTGTAATACATTCATCAGTTCTCCACAAGCAACATGGAAATTATTATTTTAACAAAGGAACTTCATGCATATTGGTTAATGAAATGATACGCAATCTGAAGAAATAAACTCCTGTCACATAAGCATGCCAGAAGTAATGCAGCCAGATAAAACAACAGGTATGCAAAACAAATCAGAATTTTGGAATATGTGAGGAAAACTTAGCAACCACAATATCATCTGTAGGTTTTTGAAATCTCATTCAAAAGAAACCTCACGCTAAGGAAAAACCAATGGTTCACAAGAATGGCTGCCCTGGGAACCCATGCTAGAGTGGAAAGTAGGCTGTAGTGGAACTCATATTTTGGGAGGACCTAGGATATTGTAGGACCTATGCTACAGGGAAAGGCATATCATCATTTAATTACAGATGAGTTTGTGAACACAGAAACAGATTTGATTATAAGGACACTGTGACAGGTCCTGATCAAAGGCCAGCTGTAATGGCAGCTACTTTCATTATCAAAAAACCATGATCAGGCCACGCGCAGTCGCTGACACCTGTAATCCCAGCACTTTGGGAGGCCAAGGCAGGTGGATCACTAGGTCAGGAGTTCAAGATGAGCCTGGCCAATATGGTGAAACCCCGTATCTACTAAAAATACAAAAATTAGTCAGGCATAATGGCATGCGCCTGTAATCCCAGCTACTCAGGAGGCTGAGGCAGGAGAATTGCTTGAACCCAGGAGGCAGAGTTTGCAAGCCGAGACCATGCCACTGCACTCCAGCCAGGAAGACAGAGCAAGATTCCATCTCAAAAAAAAGATCATAGGAGTAAAAGTTAACTTTTTTTGAGTATGTAGTAGTGGACAGGTAATGTTCTAAATACATGTAAGATAGAGACTGTTTCTATCCCCATTTTATAGATGAGGAAGCTGAGGCAAATATGGATAAAATAATTGGTTCAAAATAACACAGTGAATAAGAGGTAGAGCCAGGACTGAAACCCACATAATCGAGCTACCCTATGGTGTATGCTGGGCTTATGACTGAGATGCTGGAGTCTCTGCCCACACCAGTCCCACCCAGGCATGTCCCTTGCCTACTGGAGAGATATGGGCAAGAGTACGGGCTCCGCTTTTGAACACTATGAAGTGATGGCTGTGGAGGGCTGGGGCTCAGACTAGTTTTTGAAATAATGGCTCTGAAAAAGCTAATAAGGCTATTCCCATAATTTGAAGTGACTGATGTGAGCAATATTTCTCAACAATAAATCCATTCTAATGGAGAGCCCAAAGAGCCTGCATCAAAATATCATATTTTTTAATATTGAAAGATCATGAGGTTCTTAAGAAGATTATTGCAAATAGTTTTATTGCCAACTGTATGGCAATTTCCTAGTGCTTAATGATTTTCTTCTTTTGTTGGAGCAAAAAAGTCAACAGCGGATTATTAGGTATTAAAATAAAACAAAATACAGATCTTCACCCAAGAGCTGGAATGGAAGTAAAGAAATGCTTCTCTGAATGAAGTATATCAGAATGGGTAAGAAATCCACCCAAAGCTACTTCCAATGGAAACATCTAAGCACCCCACTTTTACATCGGATGTCTCAACTTTTCTGAAAAGGTGCTGAAACAAATTTTCACTAAGAAGTCTCTATATAGCTTCTGAGTCTATGGTTGAAATAAGTACCCCAGACTGTGACAGAAACTTCAGACCTTTGCTGCATTTCTACCAACTTTTAGTAGTGAATCAAAAAAATAATTTTATAGAAATAAAGAAAAGAATATAAAAGAACTTTATGTGGAAACTGACCTAGGGCTCAAAATATCCACTGTCTAGCCAGGCATTTGAGCCTTGAGGAGGGATTATAAATAATACCTTTCCTCTCCCTCCATTACATAGTGACACTAATCATTAGAGTTAGCAATATTATGTTTTCTTTTAATTATATTAAATTTGTGATAGTTACTAATTTTTTTCTTTGTAAACCAACCAAAAATCAGTACTCTCGGTGGCTGCCATCTTTGCTGTTTGGGAGCCTTCACTGGTGATACCTCCAGGTACTGGAAAAACTGAGGTGACCAGGGACCACAGCAGCCCTACAGAGTAGTGGCCAGACTTAAAAGAAAAACAAACAAACAAAAACAGCAACAACAACAACACCGACTAAAATTCCATCCAAAAGTCAGCAACCTCAAACATCAAAGGCAGATAAACCAATAAAGATGAGAAAGTATCAGTGCAAAAATGTTGAAAACTGAAAAAGTCAGAGTGCCCACTTTCCTCCAAATGACAGCAACACCTTTCCAGCAAGTGAACAGACCTGAGCTGAGGCTGAGATGGCTGAAATGACAGAAGTAGGCTTCAGAATGTGAATTGAAATGAACTTCGCTGAGCTAAAGGAGCACATTGTAATCCAGTGGAAGGAAGCTAAGAATTATGATAAAACAATGAAGGAGATGACAGCCAAAATAGCCAGTATACAGTGGAACATAACTGACCTGATGGGGCTAAAAAGCACACTGCAAGAACTTCACAATGCGATCACAAGTATTAATAGCAGAATAGACCAAGTGGAGGAAAGAATCTCAGAGCTTAACGACTTGCTTTCTGATATAAGACAGGCAGAGAAAAATAGAGAAAAAAGAAAAAGTAATGAACAAAACCTCTGAGAAATACAGGATTATGTGAATAAACCAAATCTATAACAGATTGTGGTACCTGAAAGAGACAGGGAGAATGGAATCAATTTGGAAACCACATTTTAGGATATCATCCAGGAGAACTTCCCCAGTGTAGCTAGACAGACCAACATTCAAATTCAGGAAATGCAGAGAACCCCATAAGATATCCCAAGAGAAGATCATCCCCAAGACACATAATCATTACATTCTCCAAGTTTGAAATAAAAGAAAAAACATGTTAAGGGGAGCCAGACAGAAAGGTCAGGTAACCAAAAAGGGAAGCCCATCAGACTAATGGTGAACCTCTCAGAGGAAACCCTACAAGCCAGAAGAGATTGGGGGGCTAATATTCAAAATTCTTAAAAGAAAGAAATTCCAACTGAGGATTTAATATTCACCTAAATTGAGCTTCATAAGCAAAGGAGAAATAAGATCTTTTTCAGACAAGCAAATGCTGAGGAAATTTGTTACCACTAGACCTAACACTAAATATGGAAAGGAAAAACCACTGGCAGCCACTACAAAATACACTGAAGTACACAGACTAGTGATACTATGAAACAACCACAAAAACAAGTCTCCAAAATAACCAGCTAACATCATGAAACAGGATCAAATACACATATAACAATACTAACCTTAAATGTAAATGGGCTAAATGCCCCAATTAAAAGACACAGAGTGGCAAGCTGCATAAAGTACTATTGTTATGGTGTCTTCAACAGACCCATCTCACAGGTGAAGATACACATAGGCTCAAAATAAAGGGATGGAGGAAAATTTACCAACCAAATGGAAAACAGAAAAAAACAGGGGTTGCAATTCTAGTTTCTGACAAAACAGACTTTAAACTAACAAAGATCAAAAAAGACAAAGGAAGGTATTACATAATGGTGAAAGGTTCAATTCAACAAGAAGAGCTAACTATAGTAAATATATGTGTACCCAATACAAGAACATTCAAATTTATAAAGCAAGTTCTTAGAGATCCCCCAAAGAGACTTAGGCTCCCACACAATAGTAGTATGACACTTTGACACCCCACTGACAATATTAGACAGATCATTGAGACAGAAAATTAACAAAGGTATTCAGGACCAGAACTCAGCTCTGGATAAAGTGGATGTGATAGATATCTACAGAACTCTCCACTGAAAAACAACAGAATATATATTCTTCTCATCACCACACAACACTTGCTCTAAAATTCGTCACATAATTGGAAGTAAAACACCCCTCAGCAAATGCAAAAGAACTAAAATCATAACAGTTTTTCAGACCACAGTACAATCAAATTAGAACTCAAGATTAATAAATTCACTCAAAACCATAGAACCACATGCAAGTTGAACGACCTGCTTCTGAATGACTTTTTGGTAAATAATGAAATTAAAACAGAGTTCAAGAAATTCTTTGAAACTAATGAGAACAAAGATACAATGTACCAGAATCTCCGGAATGCAGCTAAAGCAGTGTTAAGAGGGAAATTTATAGCACTAAATGCCTACATCAAAAAGCTACAAAGATTTCAAATTAGCAACCTAATCACAAAATTAAAAGAACAAGAGAACCAAGAACAAACAAACCCCAAAGCTAGCAGAAGACAAGACATAACCAAGATCAGAGCTGAACTGAAGGAGATAGAGATGCAAAAAATTCTTCAAAAATTAACAAATCCAGGAGCTCTTTTTTGAAAAAATTAATAAAATAGGTAGACTGCTAGCTAGACTAATAAAACAGAAAGAGAAGAACCAAATAAACACAATCAGAAATGAAAAGAGGATACTACCACTAAACACACAGAAATACAAACAATCATCAGAGAACATTATAAATACCTCTATACATACAAACTAAAAAATCTTGAAGAAATGGAAAAATTCCTGGACATATATACCCTCCCAAGACTGAAACAGGAAGAAATTGAATAGAAACTGAAGCGATCAATAATGAGTTCTGAAGTTGAGGCAAAAAAACCCCAGAACCAGATGGATTCACAGCTGAATTCTACCAGGAGTACAAAGAAGAACTGGTGCTATTTCTACTAAAACTATTCCAAAAAGCTGAAAACCAGGGCCTTCTCTCTAACTCATTCTATGAGGCCAACATCATCCTGATGCTAGATCCTCGCAAAGATACAACAAAGAAAACTTAAACATTGATGCAAAAGTCCTCAACAAAATACTGGCGAACTAAATCCAGCAGCACATCAAAAAGCTTATCCACTACTATTAAGTAAGCTTCATCCCCAGGTGCAAGGTTGGTTCAACATATACAAATCAATAAATGTGATTCATCACATAAACAGAACTAAAGACAAAAACCACATGATTATCTTAATAGAGGCAGAAAAAGTCTTCAATAAAATTCAACATTCCTTCATGTTAAAAAACTCTCAATAAACTAGGTATTAAAGGAACACACCTCAAAATAGTAAGAGCCATATATGACACATCCACAGTCAATATCATACTGAATGAGCAAAAACTGGAAGCATTCTCCTTGAAAACTGGCATAAGACAAGGATGCCCTCTCTCACCACTCCTATTCAGCATAGTATTGGAAGTTCTTGCCCAGGCAATCAGTCAAGAGAAAGAAATAAATTGTATTCAAATAGAAACAGAAGAAGTCAAACTACCTTTATAGATAGCATGACCCTATGTCTAGAAAACCCCATTGTCTCAGCCCAAATGCTTCTTAAGCTGATGAGCAACTTCAGTAAAGTCTCAGGATACAATATCAATGTGCAAAAATTGCTAGCATTCCTGTACGGCAATAACAGGTGAGGCGAGAACCAAATCATGAATGAACTCTCATTCACAATTGCCACAAAAAGAATAAAATACTTAGAAATGCAGCTAACCAGGAAGTTAAGGACCTCTTCAAGGAGAACTACAAACCACTTCTCAAGGAAATCAGAGAGGACATAAACTACTGGAAAAATATTCCATGCTCATGCATAGGAAGAATTAACATCATGAAAATGACCATACTGCCCAAATCAATTTATACATTAAATGCTATTCCCAATAAATGCTATGCCCATTAAACTACCATTGACATCCTTCACAGAATTAGAAAAACCTATTTTAAAATTCATATAGAACCAAAAAAGAGCCTGAATAGCCAAGACAATCCTATGCAAAAAGAACAAAGCTGGAGGCATCATGCTAACCAACTTCAAACTATATTACGGGGCTACAATAATCAAAACAGCATGGTAGTGGTACAAGAACAGACACATAGACCAATGGAACAGAATAGAGAACCCAGAAATAAGACTACACACCTACAACCACCTGATACACAACAAACCTGACAGAAACAAGCAATAAGGAAAGGATTCCCTATTTAATAAATTGTGCTTGGAGAGCTGTCTAGCCATATGCAAAAACAAAATGAAACTGGACTCCTTCCTTACGACGTACATAAAAATCAACTCAAGGTGGATTAAAGACTTAAATATAAAACCCAAAACTATAAAAACCCTAGAAGGAAACCTAGTCAATATCATTCAGGGTATAGGCACAGGCAAAGATTTCATGACAAAGACACCAAAAGTGATTGCAAAAAAAGCAAAAATTGACAAACGAGATCTAATTAAACTAAAGAGCTTCCACACAGCAAAAGAAACTATCAACAGAGTAAACAGACAACCTACAAAATGGAAGAAAATTTTTACAATTTGTGTATTTGACAAAGGTCTAATATCCAGCATCCATAAGGAACTTAAATTTGTATGAAAGAAGCACATAACCCCATTAAAAAGTGAGTAAATGACATGAACAGACACTTCTCAAAAGAAGATGTACATGTAGCCAACAAATATTTAAAAAAAGCTCATCACTGATTATTAGAGAAATGCAAATCAAAACCACAATGAGATCTCATGCCAGTCAGAATGGCTATTATTAAAAAGTCAAAAAACAACAGATACAGGTGAGGCTGTGGAGAAAAAGAAGTGCTTTTACACTGTTAGTGGGGGTGTAGATTAATTCAACCACTGTGGAAGACAGTGTGGCAATTTTCCTGTAGCAGGACAAGCCACAGACAAAACCTCTCAGACACCAAGTTGTAGAAGGAAGGGTTTTATTCAGCTGGGAGCATCAGCAAGCTACTGCCTTAAAATCCAAGCTCCCCAAGTGCACAATTTCTGTCCCTTTTAAGGGCTCACAACACTAAAGATTTTACATGAAAGGGTCCTGACTGATTTGAGCAAGCAGGGGGTATGTGACAGGGTACACCTGCATGCACCGGTGGTCAGAGAGAAACAGAACAAGGCAGGGAGTTTCACAATGTTCTTCTATACAATGTCTTCTATACAATGTCTGGAATCTATGAATAACATCGGTTTCTAAGTTATGAGTTGATTTTTAACTACTGGGTTTAGGCCAGACAGGCCCAGGCCTGGTTTCAGACCTGGCGCCGGGCTGCCTGTCTTTGGTTTTACTTCCTTGTTTTTCTTAAAACAGGTACTGAGTATAAAACAATATAAAACAATATGAGAGGATCTCTCTCTTTCCTCATTTCCCCCCTTTGAGACTCTCACTTTTTATTAGTGGGAGTTTTCACTCTTATTTTTGCTACTATGTATTTTTGTGCAATAGATTGATAGTGACTCATATAGTACACCTGTGCTGAAGCATTTTGGTGAACTAAGGTAGTGATGAAGTTTTTTTATCATTTGAAGAAGTACAGGTAGCAAACAAGGGAACAGTAAGCAGGTTCTTATTACTATTATAACTTTTAATTTATACTTTTAACTATTATAACTTTTAACTTATTATATTATATTATAACTTTTAACTTATTAACTTATTATATTAACTTTTAACTTATAACTTAAGAGTTTTAAATCCTCCTAGTGCTGGTAACTAATTTTTAAACATGACTTCAGGGCCTAATTCGTGCTACACTTGTATGGGCACATGTGTCAGTTTTGTCATATTTTTAACTATGTCTTTTACTACTTGCCTTTGATTATCTATGTGTAGATAGTAATTAATAAGGTTAAAGTTTTTATAGACTTCTCAGCTGCTAGCAAGTAGTCGAGAGCCAATCTATTTTGATAGATAGCATTTCTTATCTGAGTTTCTTGCTGGGCCAGAATAGTCAAGACTTGACCGGTTTTATTGGTGATAATTTTTAAAACATCTTGCAACCATATGATTCGGTTGAGCATGTAAATGGGGGTCCGGTATCCCCATGAGCTGTCTTGTGTCTAAGTGGCAGGCCTATAGTATTGTATAATTTTTTAGGAGGTCATTTATCATCTTTTTAATTACCTATGGCTATGCTTCGCTTTCTGCAGGAAACATAGACAGGGAAGCCCAGGAGTTTGCCTGTTTTTATGGGGAGTAGGAAGAAAGATGGTTTAATAGTGCCAATAACACAACCACCTGTCCACTGGTCAGGCAGTTTAGCGTAGGCTGTATGTCTACATATCCAATATAATCCGGTGGGGACAGTCCAGTCCTGGTGGAATTCTGGGTGGGCCCAGACAGTCTGCAACCTTGGAAATTTACGAATGAATCTCATTCCGTGTAATTGGAACTCCACCATGTAACTGGTTTTTTTTTTCGGTACCATTATAGTTTTTGTCCCAGGCAACTAAGTCATCCTACAGAACAAGTGAATTTTTTCCTTTTTTTAGCTATGCAATATTGTCCAATAATTGAGACCTTTAGAACCTAGAGATGATCAGGCGGACTTTTTGGGGCCAGGAATTCATCAGGAACTGGGTCTGTAGGCACTAATTCTTGGGCTTCTTGTGGCCCATTGATCTCTTATTACAGTTTTTCCACAAATATAACATGAAGTGACATTTAGAGATTGGGCTACATGCTCGGCTAATTGCAAAAACAAATTTCTGGTTTTTCCTAGAGTCTCTGGTACTGGCACATTTAGTTTATCATAGAAAGTCTGAAATACTCGTTCCGGAGAGAATTTACGAACCTCCTCTTTTACTAATATATTTACTCTAGGACCTAGTCCTTTCCTGTTGATGCACAGAGATACGTGTTCTCCTTTTTTCTACCTTGGGTTTAAGGGATTTGTAATTACTAATTTCAAGGGGTTGCAGCTTCCACTCATACAGGAGGGGCTGCCTTCTCCTTTTTGGAGCTATAACAGGATCTGTTTTATCCTTTTTACAATGGTCTAGATGACACAAGACCAGTAATTACATACATTTGCACATGAGCTTAATTCATGGCAGATATACTTATTTCCTGCCATGTAATCTTTTTTTTTTTTAATTTAAAGAACTGCATCTTATTCTATGCCGATTGCTATTGATAGTGGCACAAGCATTAAATTTTAGGGTTATATGCTTGGAGACCCCTCTTTCTTCTGTCCTAGCTATTACTTTACCTGTGTCACCTAGAAAAGGATGAGTCCTTAATTTTATTTTAAAAACTATGGTCATGGGAGCTAAAATGGGTTACAACAGGCATCAGGTTGGTTATTTCCTGGGCCACATACCTTGGATAGAATAGCGTTATACAAACAAGTTTCTTTCAGAGTCCTGGTACACTTATAATAACCATAAAGTAATAGGACTGTAGCGATCTTTTGTCCTACCTCAGTGACTTGATATATATACTGGGAGCAGCCTCAGTCTGAGGAAGGTCAGTTGAAGTCCTTACCGTACAAGTCCAAATTTTAAGGAAAATGAGTCCCACGATGAGTTTCCTCATGCTTCGGCCATGCGTAGACCAGTCAGCTTCCGGGTGTGACTGGAGCAGGGCTTGTCGTCTTCTTCAGAGTCACTTTGCAGGAGTTGGTGAAGCTGCTCCCACCCATGTACAGCTCCCAGTCTACTGATGTTTAAAGATGGTCTCGGAGGTTGGGCTCACTAGAATAAACTGAGTCCAATACTCTACACAGTTATGTTCAACTGGGCTCTCTGATACCAGGAGCTAGGTGGCGGGGTTTAGGGTGTTGCAAACTTCAATGGTTATGCGGGGATTTTCACAGAGCAAGCTTTGGAATCTAATTAGTCTAGCATTCATTAGCTAATGGTGTCCTTTGGCATTTATTAAAATTACCACAGCATGGGGGGACTTTAGGTTTTACCTAAGAGTTACGTTGTCTGCTTCTTGTGCTAATAGGGCCGTTGCTGCCAGGGCCCTTGGACATGGGGGCCAGCCTTTGGAAACCCCATCTAGTTGTTTTGAGACATAGGCCACTGGCCTTGGCTAGGGCCCTACAGTCTGAGTTAAAACTCCAACTGCCATTTTTTTTCTTTTTGACACATAGAGTGTAAAGAGTTTTGTCAGGTCAGGTAGCCTCAGGACTGGGACCGACATGCATTTTTCTTTTTAACTCACGAAAAGCTCATTGCTGTTGGTTGTAATAGATGTAGTTTATCTAATCTACATTTTTATTGACTGTCATCTACCAAAATATTGACTTAAATCCTGTAACTATTTGATGTCAAACTTCAAATTGATCTGATATTCCTTGCCGGGCTCCAATTGCATCTAAACAGATGTGAGAGTTGAGAGACCTATAAGCGGCTTCTCTCGCTTTACCATGTCTTATAATTATTTCTTTTTCTTTGGTTGATGAAATGCCAGGATGAAAAGGATAGCCAAATGGACTAAAGCACAAGTGCCACTCCAGTTATTCAACAGAGTACCCAGTAAAGGTCCACAACACACCCGCTTGGGGATGAACAAGGGCTGACTGATTTATAAACTCTTGAAAATTTTTAAGCTCACTGCATCCCTTCAAGTCTCCAAGGAACATTAAGTCTCCTCCCTGCTGTGAGATACATGAAGTGAACTTAGTGTTGGGAGACAGAAGCTGGATTGCCCTCGGGGGCTGACCTGCAGGGACTTCAGGATATAGCAGAGAGAGCTTGACATGACTCAATACTCCAGGCTGTAGAATCCTGGAAAAGAGCTACCATGCAGCCCACGCCTGGTAGATTGGAGGACCACCTTAGTGGAAGGGGGCAATCAGGGCCTCTGGCCTGCCATATGCACAAGCATAACAATTGCTTTTGTTTAACATGCAGATGGAATATTTGAACCATTTCAACCAGGCATTTGCATCTTGGTATGTTGTCTTAATTGTCAAAGTTTATTTTAAGTCTTTAACTTCTATGATCCCCTAGCAAAATGAATGTTTCCTTTAGCACCTATTTTTATTAGTTTTTAGACCAAGGAAAGTTAAACACCATTTTATATTTAATAATGCTTCTTATATGATTTTTATACCAGATAAGGTAAATTTTACCTTTATATTAGTGTGTTATTAATGTTGAACTTAATTTTAATAAAACCTTGTAGACATATTTGTTCATTTTTTATGTTTGACCATAAGGTAAAATTTTGTAGACTCTTTTTAACCTTTTATAATTTTTGTTAAAGAGCAGTTTGATGCTTTAAGAAAAACCTGTTGCATTTTACTTTAATGTCCAGTTCACAGAAAAACTGGATGTTACCTTCTTTAACTTTAGCTAATATGTTTATACACAGAATTTTCTTTACAATTAACGTTTTAAAACTTGCTTAAACTTTCAAAACAATAATATTTTTTAACCTTTTAATGTAGGTAAAAATCCACATTCTTATGCCTCCTTATAATCTTTTTATCAAAGGTATATTTTACTTTTCTTATATACTTTGCACATAAACTGTTTCTTCAGTAGTACTCAGGAGGTCTTATTACTTTTAAATTATACAACACTTTTTGCATAAAAATTTTTTTCTTTTACGACTTTCGCAGACAATTTTTCGACATGACTTAACTGTCTGACCTATTACAAACATTTTTTTTAAACAACCAGTTAATTCATTTCAGGACACGAATTTACCATATAACCTTTTTAATATAAATTCTGTCTCCCCCCCTTTTTCCCTTCATTGAAATTTTTTAGCATAGTTCCCAATGGGGTGGGCTTACTTTGCACCTGACCCATGTTTTCTCAAGACAAAATACCACACTCAAACCACACACACTCACCACAAAACAAAGAACAGGTAAAGAGGGCACACACACACTTTTATCATTTATACCAAACCAAAATCAGAACACCATGAAATTCAAAATCTGAGTACCAAGAAATTCAAGCCAAGTCAAAATCAAAACCAAAGTATCCAGCAATTCAAGTCAAGTCAAAACCAGAACGAAAGTGCCAATGCAGGCACACCGTGGGTGATCAGGCCATGCTTTCACTCAGATGGAGTGGGCATGCTCCAAAGACTAGTCTGACCAAGTCAAGTCAAAACCAGAACAAAAGTGCCAATACAGACACGTGGTGGGTGATCAGGCCACACTTCCACTCAGATGGAGTTGGCAAGTTCCAAAGACTAGTCTTACCAAGTTTCAGATGTCTGGACTCCAAGTTCCAGTTCCTCCCGGTGTTCAGTCACTGTGTTAATCCTCCGCGGGGGACTGCTACGTGCTGCTCTGGCGAGGCGTTCCACCAGGACAATTGCCTACCCAAGAGCGCTCTTTGGATCACTCAGGCTGGCCATCCGCAGGGATGCTCCACAGGGCAGACCTAAGCCAACTAAGGGGCTGCCTAGGCCGTCTGTCAGTTACCTCGCTTCCCGGTGAGGGAACCAAGAAATGTAGCACGACGAGTCGCAGACAAAACCTCTCAGACACCAAGTTGTAGAAGGAAGGGCTTTATTCAGCTGGGAGCATTGGCAAGCTGCTGCCTTAAAATCCGAGTTCCCCGAGTGCACAATTTCTGTCCCTTTTAAGGCTCACAACACTAAAGATTTTACATGAAAGGGTCGTGAATGATTTGAGCAAGCAGGGGGTATGTGACGGGGCTGCATGCACAGGTGGTCAGAGAGAAGCAGAACAAGGCAGGGAGTTTCACAGTGTTCTTCTATACAATGTCTGGAACCTATGAATAACATCCGTTTCTAAGTTATGAGTTGATTTTTAACTACTGGGTTTAAGCCAGGCAGGCCCAGACCTGGTTTCAGGCCTGGCACTGGGCTGCCTGTCTTTGGTTTTATTTCCTTGTTTTTTCTTAAAAAAGGTACTGAGTATAGGCCGGGCGCGGTGGCTCAAGCCTGTAATCCCAGCACTTTGGGAGGCCGAGACGGGCGGATCACGAGGTCAGGAGATCGAGACCATCCTGGCTAACATGGTGAAACCCCGTCTCTACTAAAAATACAAAAAACTAGCCGGGCGAGGTGGCGGGCGCCTGTAGTCCCAGCTACTCGGGAGGCTGAGGCAGGAGAATGGCGTGAACCGGGAGGCGGAGCTTGCAGTGAGCCGAGATTGCGCCACTGCACTCCAGTCTGGGCGACAGAGCGAGACTCTGCCTCAAAAAAAAAAAAAAAAAAAAAAAAAGGTACTGAGTATAAAACATTATAAAACAATATGAGAGGGTCTCTCTCTTTCCTCACTTCAAAGATCTAGAAACAGAAATACCATTCGATCCAGCAATCCCATTACTAGGTTTATACCCAAAGGACTATAAATGATTCTATTATAAAGACACATGCAGGTGTATGTTCATTACAGCACTATTCACAATAGCAAAGACCTGGAATCAACCTAAATGCCCATCAATGATAGACTGAGTAAATAAAATCAGCGAATTCTACAAAGCAAAACTTGCCCTCCCAGAGAGTTGTTTGTTAAACATTTTACTAGCCCATGGCAAAAATTCATTTCTCTTTCTCTCTCATTTCTCTCACACACACAGCCGCCTAAGGGGCTGACTAGGCCTTCTCTCTCTCACACAGAGAGAGAGAGAGAGAGAGAGAGACCTTGTGCCTCTCCAATTGTAAGCTTTGGCATCCTTGACTGAAGGCTTAGCTATCAGATTATCAAGTCAGTATTAACCAAGGGTTTTAGCAAGCTTCAAAAATACCACTAAAGGGAGTCTGAAATGTGTCTTATTGTTTCAAATTCACAGTGTTTGAGGTTATCTCACCAAAACACACTTCCCTTTTTAGCACACCAATTATGCCCATAAGATGTTTCTAACACTATGTACATTGCATCTCCCATTTCCCAAGAACTTTCTTGTGCTAACTCCCCATTAGCTTGGCAGGGCTCTGACAACCTGGCAGCTCTTGCCAGTGTTATCGCCCTTGCTCCTGGTCAGCAGGGGACTAAGGTAGAGTCAGCTGAGCATTAATCCCACCTGGTGACCATGGCAGCCACCTCCTCCACCTGGAACCACCCTGGATATCACGGGTCTTAGGTCAAAAGCATAGCTCTGTGCCACCTGGAGTTACTTCATTTACATGACTGGGGTAAATATCTAGAGACTGGTTCTAACAAAGGCAATTTCCTGATCTGCCCTGTCTCCAAACAGCTTCCTCTCCTAATCTTCCCATCTCACACTGAAGTGCCTATAGGATGCCTCAAAGCGGACACTGCCCCACCTACAAAATTAACTCTGTCATCTCTGTCCTCCCTTCCCTGGAAGACCATATACATAATATGGAACATATCAGAATTCTACTCAAATAATTATGGGATGTTAATGAAACTTTTGTGTTGTTTTGACTGATCCTCCTTAATCAATCAGTCGGTATGGCTTGTCCTTCACAGCACGTTCAACCCCATGCCCTCGGGTTGAGAAAAACTCAGTAGGCATGTGCACTTGGCTCTCTGCCCTTAACAGTCTGACCTGGGAGAAGGGCACAGAACCATGTGACTCTTTGGGAGGGCTGGTGTTCGATTTGGGTGTTTTCATTCTTTTCAGGGGGTCTTACGTTTTTCATCACATTGAATTCCTGTGGTTCTCTATAAGCAATGTTTTAAATAGCAGTTATTTCAGAGTAATTTGATGCAAAAAAAAGTGCCCTTGAAATTCTGTTAATCCTTTATGGCTACCAACAAAATATTGCATTTCAAGCCTATCCACCAAATACTGCATTTCTAATCAAGAGATAAACGTTGTTGCTGAGAGCCACAGAAGAAAACCTCAATGCCAACTCCAGAAGTTGCCAAAGGAACTTCATGGATATGTGTGGTTTCTTCCTTGAAACTCGCCCTAGTCCTGTTGGCAACAGCCTCTTCCTTCCTCCCTCTAGCAACCGCTGACAATGTCCTTCTGAGTACAATACTAATCACTGTTTGCATCATGTTCATTTGCACTGCCCATTTCCTGCATATTCTTAGACTATAAGCTTTCTTAAGACAGCATAAATACCCTTCCTACCTTGCGCTCCCCATTCCCTGCTCTCTGCCTGGCCCAGAGAGGGCGCTCAATAAATACTAAGCTAATAAATAGATGAACTAACAGTGCTTTGCCCTTATTCTCATATGTTCTTTAAAAAAAAAAAAAAAAAACCCTATGCTTGTAGTCTTAATTTAGATTATCTAGCAGAAATTAAGAGCTATTAGGTACTTGATTGAAAATATGAAATAAGCCTCTATGGACTTTCAGCCTAAGAGAGGGCCCCAAGACGCAAAATAGAGAGAAAACAGTTCCAGTTCCGATCGTCATTGAAATCTCAAGTGACCTTGAGCCACTCTCTTTACCTCCCTGAGAGGCAATTTTCTCCCTTATAAAATATAGATGATGAATAAGATGCTTTCCTAAGCCTCAGAATCTTAGCAAATGTCCATTCTTAGTAAACCCTAAATATAACTTTTGTGAATTGTTTTGGCAAAAAGCAAAACTGCCCAAATAAATGACCTGATAGTTTTGCATTTTCTCTTCTTGTGTTTACAGAGATAATTAAATATTGATGACATTCAATTTAATAACCAAGATGTCAATGTAGCCAAGAAACTTTTAGCTTTTCTTTGTCAGAGACTCTCTTTTCTAGGATGGGGGAAAACATAAAAGTTTTTGAAAAATGGACTCCAAAAGCAAATATGAAGTTGCCAAGTAAGAGCAGGGAAGATGGTGATTTTACAAGTGGAAATATCTCCCTCTGTGTTCTTTCTTTCAGTGTTAGATTATAAAAATGTGTTTGTTTTCTGTTCCTCAGCTCCAGGTCTCTGAAAACAAAAAGAATGAAAATATTTTTACCTTTTTTAACTGTAAAGTGATAGAGTTCTACTTCAAATTTATCAGCTTCAAAATATTTTCTTATTTTTAGTTTATTTATCTAGGATAATAAATCAACTCACATTTCAGATGCCAGGTCCACATACCATGGATGTCCCTGTTGTCACGTGCATCCCTGTGAAGAGACCACCAAACAGGCTTTGTGTGAGCAACAAGGCTGTTTATTTCACCTGGGTGCAGGCAGGCTGAGTCCGAAAAGAGAGCCAGTGACAGGAGATGGGGTGGGGCCATTTTATAGTATTTGGGTAGGTAATGGAAAATTACAGTCAAAGGGGGTTGTTCTCTGGCGGGCAAGGGCGGAAGTCACAAGGTGCTCAGTGGGGGAGCTTCTGAGCCAGGAGAAGGAATTTCACAAGGTAATGTCATCAGTTAAGGTAGGAACCGGCCATTTTCACTTCTGCATACTGACAGGCTTGAATGCACCCCCATGAGGATCTTTTCCAATCAGATTTTCAACTTAGAGTCACAGGCATAATTCTAAAATAATTCTACTGTTAAGCTATAGAACTATTACTTCACTTTCCCATTCCATACTATAAAAAATGTACAGAAGATAAGAATTCATGGGTGGGTGTGTGTGTGTGTGTGTGTGTGTGTATTTTTAATTTCCTTTTTTCTTTCTGATAGTGTTAAGATAGTGTTTGGATGAGTATCAGATGTCCATTCTGCAGAAATTAGGGCCTTGGTGACATGAATATTTCCATAGAGGGACCAAAATATTTCAACCCTGGCCCTAAGAAGGATTGCTGGATGTGCAACATTAGGATTTGAGATCAAGGTGACATAATCTAGAAAGTGAGGTTAACTAGAACTTTCCTCTTACATTGCTTTAGATCAAATTAGGTGACCTTCGCACCAATCTGCACCTTACTACATACAATGCTATGTATAGCATTTCTAGAATAAACTGAGAAAGTGAATCAAAGCACTTAGAAAACATCAGTATGGTTGTGCCTTGACAACTCTTTCAAACCTTTCTGAAGTCATCAAGATACTATGAAAATTTACTCAAAGTGAAACTTTCACAAGAGTGAACCTTAGAAAATGGCAGAATTTTTTTTTTTATACTTTAAGTTCTAGGGTACATGTGCACAACATGCAGGTTTGTTACATATGTATACATGTGCCATGTTGGTGTGCTGCACCCATCAACTCATCATTTACATTAGGTATATCTCCTAATGCCATCCCTCCCCCTTCCTCCCTCCCCACAATAGGATCCAGTGTGTGATGTTCCCCTTCCTGTGTCCAAGTGATCTCATTGTTCAATTCCCACCTATGAGTGAGAACATGTGGTATTTGGTTTTCTGTTCTTGCAATAGTTTGCTGAGAATGATGGTTTCCAGCTGCATCCATGTCCCTACAAAGGACACGAACTCATCCTTTTTTTATGGCTGCATAGTATTCCATGGTGTATATGTGCCACATTTTCTTAATCCAGTCTGTCACTGATGGACATTTGGGTTGATTCCAAGTCTTTGCTATTGTGAATAGTGTCGCAATAAACATACATGTGCATGTGTCTTTATAGCAGCATGACTTAAAATGGCAGAATTTTTCACCTTTAAAGATAAACCATCGAGATTTGGAATGGAAGCAATACAGCTTCACAATGGTTTGAAAGGAGAGCACAGATCCAGTCCAGGTTACTTCCTCTGGAGCCAAGTGTCCTTAGAACAGAAGGCATAGAAGAATGTGGAGCCATGCTAAACCCAGGCCCTGCCACACAACTTGTGACTGCCCCTAAGGAACTAGTCTAGGGGTGTTCACAGCTACACTGCAGCCCCACATTCCATGGGGGTGGTGGCTGGAGGAGACCACCTCTAAGCCACTGCAGCTGCAGGAAGTCCCATGAGTCTCCAGGTGAGGGAGTGCCTTAGATACAGCAGATCGGGACTCAGGTATTTGTGATGGGCAGTGGAAGGCCGTATGCTCCTGCTCCCTGTGTCCACTGATTTACATAAGGAGGGTCCTGCATAAAGAATTTGTACCATGCCTATGATAGAGATTTGGAAATGTGGGTACTTACAGTGACACTGGAAGGAGGTCTTAGTGACTTGGAGCATCCTGCCCCACCTAGGAAATGGCAGAGTGGATCTTCCTGGGTCTGCAGCAACCTGAGGACAAACCTCAGTTTCTCTCACAAAGTGAGTCCTTGAAGAGCCCCCTTTCTAGTATCAATCCTGATCCGCCCCCCCCCTTTACCACAGTCTTTCCACTAGGCCCCTTTTCTTTTTCATAGAAGCTTTAAATGTCTTGCCCCATTAAATGCATCCAGCACAATGCACACACGCTGACTCCATTCTTTGCTCATCAGCAGCTCTAAAAGCCAACCAGAGGCAACAGCAGTTGTCCTAGTTTCTCACTATTCTGCATTTCTTGCCCTTTAAGCAAGCTCTGATACCTGTCCCCAGCTCATCAGCTTGGCGCTTAGCTCAAAAGCTATTGACATCCAAGCTTCCTGTTTCATCTCTCAACTATCACTGGTCCTCTGCTCCAGGCATCCCCTGAACTTTGGAGCAGACATCTTCATCTGTCTTTGTGCTACGGCAACACATGTGCCTGACCCAAACCTGCTCACTCCCTTTCCTTCTGCCCCTCATCTTGCCCAGTGGAAGAGCATTCAAAACTGCAAAAGTGGAGCCTGGGGCACTTGCCTGTAGCAAAACTGGAAATAGAGTGGATTTTTGCAGGAGGGCAAGGTAAGTGGTTTGGTTGGGCAGCCCAAAGTTTTAGAGTGTCCTCATTGGCCAAATTATAGAAGCAAGTGGAGCTAAATTAGGGGTCAGCAAACTGTGGCTCAGGGGCCACATCTGTCCTGCTGCCTGTTTTGTAAATAAAGTTTTATTGGAATACAGCCATACTGATGTGTTTACATATTTTCTGTGACTGCTTTCGTAATACAAAGGCAACATTGAGTAGTTGAAACAGAGACTGTGTGACCCACAAAACCCTAAATATTCACTATCTGGCGCTTTACAGAAACATTTTATGGAACCCTGAAGTTGAGCGAGTGCCCTCACAAAAATACACCAAACCAGAATCTAAAGCACCCAGTCTACACCTAGCAATTCATCAGATAAAAGCTATGCAGCAAAAAAGCACCTTGTCAGAGACTTTATATGTGATATATATATCTCTCACATATATATATATTTGTGTGTGTGTGTGTATATATATATTTACCTCTATACAAACAAAAAGAGAGAGAGAGAGGAGAATGTCAAGTGATCTATGCAGACATACCATAAGTATAATTGTGTAAATACAGCATGGGAAAAATAGATACAGATGTACCAAAATGGTAATAATCACCAATTATTTAACTAAATAGATCTGAGTAAATTTTGAGGGAATATTTCTGAGGAAAGGTGGAAGCTAGGTTACATTCATCCATGCAAGCATTTAAATGGAAGTGTAGATACTAGCTGTTTGTAAAATGTTTCTCAGACATTATTTTCCATGACATTTACATCCTCTCCATCTAACCAGGTCTTGTTCTGTCTTTATTTTTCTAGTTTTCCGCCATCTTCTCTTCTTCATTTCCTCTTGCTTATTCCCCCTTATTGCCTTTCAAGTAACAAAATATTTGTTCCCCTGTTCTCTTGCATATGTTTTCATATTATTTCTATTTGTGTTAAAGATAATATGTAAATGTTATGTATTTTTGATTTTTTTGTTTAGTGAAACCTCAGGGTTTCATCATCTTTTCAAAAGTGACTGATCAAAATTATTTTCCAAAGAAAACCGTTTCCCTAAGACATCTTCCTAGGAGGATGTCTAATATATTCTTGAAGCCTTCTTCAAAGATGTTCCTATTCTATTCCCATTGTTATATTTATTTAACTACTTCATAAAGAAAGCAGAAAATTACTTCACCACTAATTTGGCTACTCAAGTCATCTTCTGTGATGTGACTAGGAAAGGATAATTAGACTGTTTTAGACTCTTTGCTCAAGTGGTTTTAAATGCTGATCTTTCAAGATGGGACACTGAGATTAGGCAAAGTTCACAACAAAACAGTGTAGGGTTGGTAGGCACAGCCAGGTAAAATCTGAAAAGGAGTCTTACAAAGTAAATTGTTATTGGAAAAGTAGACAGTTTTTCAAGGAGCTAAATTCTGATATTTGATCAAACCTTACTATTAGTCCCTAGCTTTGTGTTTTCTGTATGTCTTCATAAATATGTTAATTTGCAAAAGAAGAAAAGTTAAGTTACCCTCTAAATGTTATTACAACTTTAACAAGCAGCATCAAGGGTGACAATTTCCCACAAAATACCAGAGCAATGTCAAGAGAAATCAAACCACAAACAAGGACACTTACTCTCAACATTATTTAATATTGCTTTGAAATACGTAGCAAAGTCAGTAACATATAGATGATGACTTAATTATTAAGATGATTGTAGTTCTAAACAATCAAAGATACGTATTTGTTTTATACTTTTAATATCCATCAGTAAAACCCTAGAAAAGATCAATATAACTAGCCTACAAACTTTCTTCCCACTAGTAATAACTGGTTTAATTCCATTTTAAAATAAGTCTCATTAAAAACATAATAAAATATTTCAAAACTGGAAACCATGAAAAGTGTATGTAAACTATTGGAAGAAAGTGATGAAACTCAGGTACACAAAAAGACTATATTTCTCATATATTATTCACTTCTTTATATTCCCACTGAATCATTCAATATAAGCTTCCATTCTCTCTCTCTCTCTCTCCTATCACACCAAGTGCTTTCTATTTGGTGTCCTAGAAGAATGGTTAAATAAATTTTAGTAGGAACATGCATTCACATGTGAAATTATTATTATAAGTAAGCAGAAACAACAGCAAAGAAAAAAATATATATATATAATACTATGAAGGAAATATATAAAATTATGGTGATTAGCATTGGATACTAGAATTATAAAATTTGAAAATAATTATTTATTCATTTTTTCTATTGTTTAAAATGTCCTAAAATGAACACGTATTACTCTGAAAAACTAGGGGAAAAATGAAAGTATACTAAAATTAATTAAAACTATTTGTGATGTGACTGATGGATAAACAAGATGTGCTATATATATACAATAGAACATCATGCAGCCTTACAAAGGAAGGAAATTCTGACACCTGCTATGACGTGAATGAACCTCGAGGATATAATGTTCAATGAAATATGCTAGGCGCAAAAGCACAAATACTATATGATCCCAAATTTAAGAGGTATCAAAAGTAGCCAAACTCATAGATATGGAAAGTAGAATGGTAGTTACCAGGGCATAGGGAGAGTAGGCAAAGGAGAATTGTCGTTTACTGGATATATTATGGAGTTTCAGTTCTGTGACTTGAAAAAGTTCTGTAGATCTTTTTCACCACAATGTATACATACTTAAAACTCCTATGCTGCTAGGCACAGTGGCTCACATCTGTAATCCCAGCACTTTGGAAGGCAGAGGCAAGTGGATGGCCTGAAGTCAGGAGTTCAAGACCAGCCTGGTCAACATGGTGAAATCTGATCTCTACTAAAAATATAAAAATTAGCCAGACGTGATGGTGCACACCTGTAGTCCCAGCTACTCAGGAGGCTGAGGCAGGAGAATCACTTGAACCTGGGAGGCAGAGGTTGCAGTGAGTCGGGATCGTGCCACCGTACTCCAGCCTGGGCAACAGAGCGAGACTGCTTCTCCAAAACAAAACAAAAATTCCTACGCTGTACGATTAAAAATGATTAAAGTGATAAATTTTATATGTGATTTTTGATACAATTAAAAATTGTATGTTATTGTCTTACAAGTATTTTATTTCTATATAATCTGATAGAACCTAAAAACTTCTATATTTTTTATAGGTAAGTATTATGGGGTGCACTTTTGGAATATGGGAGATTTTTATTAATTCCTACAACCAAACTTAGATTATGGCAAGTTAGCAAAGTTAATAATTTATTATATTAATGCTAATAATGTGTCATTTAGGTATATAGCATAAGGCATGTGCTAATTATGATAACTAAAACAGGAATCTATTCTCAGAAATTATATCATAGTATGCTTTTACAACACAACACTCTCTTTGGTTTTCTACTGAAAATTACCTTGGCTGAATTTTTTAATGCTTAACATCAGTTCTCATCTGTCTGTTTTCTATTTTAGGCATAACTGCAATGAATATCCTATGGGTAAATATGATAATCTTGAAGACCACAATGTGTGTATTTGGACATGCACATATGATAGCATGGGTAGACTCCAGTGGGTTTTCCCTCCTGTGTGCAATGTTCCCACAATACCGTAATGCTCAGCTTAGAGTTACTGCTCTTTCTTTTGGAGAGGAGAGACCTATTTACCTTTGCCCGCTTTTCACCAAAATCGTGCCCGATACCTCTCAAGCACCTCTAAGTATGTGTTCAGTGAATCAACGAACATAAACCATGATCATTTCAATCCCTCTACTGAGAATCAGCCACTGATTCAGCAGGTCATTTTTAACAGAATTCAGTCATTATCATATGTACACTTTCCTGAACATAGTACTTTTCAAAATGCCTAATTGAAAATGTATTGTTCTGAAAAATACTTGATCTTTATCACTTGACATGGTATTACTAACTATTAAAATCAAATAATCCATTAGGTGTTTAGGCATCATTGTTGAATAATTAAGAGTATTAATAAATGGGAAACAAGTATCTCGTCTATGTTTATGTGTGTGTGTGTGTGTGTGTGTGTGTGTGTGTCTGTGTATGTTTAAAGACTGCAGATTTGAAGACATGGAGAGGTCAGGTATAGATCTTTAACTATCCAATGAAAAAGGTGCATGGATTGCATTCACTAATTGAGCATCACTGGCTTAGTGGGAAGGCTCTTTTCTCAGTCAGGACACCACTGAAGCCAGCTTTTCTCATTTCAGATATTGATTGTTTCCCCTCACCTTGAGGAATGCATTTTGTCTATGATCCTCTGCTATTCATGGATATCATCTTCTCATTTCTCTAGAACGCACCTAGTGTTTGTGGCACTCTATGTCCTGGACACTTGCTCCTAAAAAGTACTATCCAATTACGATGTAGAGGAATAGCTACTGGGAATTCAGTAATGAGAAAAACCTTTGGAGGCTGAAGCTGCCAATACATCACCTTCGCACATGAGAGCGCAGAATAGTTCTTCTCACCAACTGGGCCAGTGTGCATGGTGGGAAATTAAAGAGAGAGAAGCAATGGGTCGGAGCCTGAAAAAGTAATGAACAAGGGTGTGGCATTGAGTTTGCTCAGCAAAACAGTCGCTGGTAAATTTGTGCTCGAAATCCTTATTCCACTACCAAATAGGAAAAATGTTTGAAGACATAGCAGGCTTTCCAAATGCATCTTTAAAAATCTTTGGAGTCGTTTTCATTTTAAAATTATTTTCAAATAACTTTACATTTTAAATATGTAAATTTATTTTTTTTATTTTAGAAATTTATGTTCTTGTATTCTCTTTTGGCATGAATCCTGTTGGATAAGGTATAACTAGCTTGTCTTGCAGTATATATTGCTATTGGCATATACTAGAACATGAATATTATTTCTTCTTGGGAAAAAAGATATTTCCCTAAACTTTCTTTGTTTATATTATCATACTTATTATATTATGGATATATTATAATTATGCATTACATTTATAATTAATATATATGAGCTATAATTGTGGATATTTACATGTATATTTAAGACAAAATATGTTTTAATTGTATGTACATTTTAAGTCCCGACTTCTCATGTAGATCCGAAGCAGTTTAATTTGTCCACTATTTGCTCAACTACATCCTTCTTTAAAAAAAAATCCCTTTCCTCCGTTATCTAATACTTCCTAACCTCTGGTATCCAGATATCTTCTTTTGTGAATTTTTCTGTTTATGCTTGTTTTCTAATGGTGGCTATAAATGCTAATATGTGGGTCCATTCTATTAATTAACAAATCCTTCTGTAGAGTTTACTCTACGACATCATCTTACATGCTTTACAAATATTAACTTTTTATCCTCAAAATAATCCTTGGAGGTTGGCATGGCCATAACCCTCATTTTACTGATTAAACAAACAATCAAAAAATAAAACTGAGGCCCAGATGGCTAAAGGAGGTTGCACACGGTCACAGATGTTGTAAGCAACCTGGTTGGGAATGCTTCTTCAAGTGCTCCGCTCCAGGGCCCTGCTCTTCACCTCTGGGCTCTGTTGTTGCTCTGTTTCTAGGCTGGTTGCATTAAGAACAGGGACTGACTCTTGCTTTTCTTCTTTGGGAACCAGCAATTCCTCTGCAGGGATCCCTGTTCCATGCTTAGTGAATGCTGTGGTGCACTGCCTCCATCCCATTTTCTGGACTCAGGCACACACTTTTCCAGCAGCCAAGACAGTTGATGGCTGACAATTCTCAGCTCTCACCCTCTCTGGCCATTGTCCTCACTGAAGGCAACTGCCACATCCAATGTCACACCCCCTCCTGAGGGGCAGCCCAAATCTAGTGACTGTCCATGTCCACCCAGTGACCCACCCTCTTTTCCAAATTTGAGAGAACTTTGAAAGGCCATCCCAGCTCCAGAATTACCTGTGGAATCTGCTGAGGACTTAGCTGGGGCCGCATTACACTTCGGCCCTTCCTCTGCTCAGTTCTAAATCCATAGTTAACGACCTACAGGGCGCTCCCAAACACACTTCCTCTCATGTTAATTCCAAAGCAGTCAGTATTAAGGAGCTGACTCTAATGTGGGCGTTGGCTTCTAGACCAAGGTGGCAGCTAGGCACCAGCTCTGCAAGGGCTTAACTCAAGAGTATGAGGAGAACAAGTTACAGGTCCTGTTGCCTCTGCAGAGGGTCTCGGGGGCCACAATTGATCTCTATCATCTTCCTCTACCACCACCATTCCTCAGTCTTGGCCAGCACTTCAGTGGATGTAGGTTGCTTGTTAGACCTACTTCCAGGGTTCAGAGTCTTTAATTAATTTGTAAAAATTATCAGGCCATGATTGATGCAGTTTTCTATACACATTGTTAACATGGTGTGGAAGCACTCAGGAACTCCTGGATTCCACATATATTCCCTCTGACGCAATTGGGTAACACCATTAGCACCAATCCTAAATCCTCACTGTAAATGGAGTCTATGATGCCCATTAACGTGGTAACTTCCAACTTCGCTGGCTCACTGGACTCAGGAACCCAAATTAAGCAGATAATAGCATCAAATTCAGTGCAAATCTCCCTGGATACTTTTTTTGAGTGAATTCCCCCTTTATAGTCTGAATTTTGGGAAATGAATATTCAAATTTTACAAATAAGCTATTGAGAATCTTGCTAAGAGAGACCAATCCTACTTCCACCTTGTGATTCCCAGACGTTCATCCCACTTGTTGAGTACATAGCAGCACATGCCATAATGGCCACTGGAGTGTAGAATTCCTACCCACCTTAAATTGTCATCTCTCTGGTGCTTTGAGGAAGAATTTGGCAGACTAGTCCATCATTTTCTTGGGCCAGCATCCTCTGAGTGACGAGGTATATTGTCCAATAAATGCATTCCATAGTTACCTGTCCATGAAATGAATCCCCTGGTCTGAAGCAATTAGGATCTCATGCCCTTAAATTTAGCATTTTTTTTCATGGTTGTTCTGGCAGAAGTTAGTTGCTTTTCATGGTTGTCCTGGCAGAATTTAATATTGCGGGCACTTTTCTCACTGATATATCTGCAAAGCTTCCAAACAAAGGCAGGCTTCTATCCTCTGGGAAGGGCTGATTCTGATTCATGAAAGGTTCAAGGAAATCTGGGTTTAAGATTCTCAGTTTGCCTTCACAAATATCCCAGAAGTTACCCTTTGGGCATGGAAGGCAATCTTACATAATCACAGTTGGGAAAAATAACACTGGTGTCTTACAGGGTGCAATGGGTTCAATGTAATCAGCTTTTACAAATGGTGAGTTAGTCTTCTTAAGAGATGATGCCGTATCAGACAGCCAGTGTTGTCCTCTGCTGATAACAGGTGAAATATTCAGCAGTTGCTAGGCTAGACTTAATGGGACAGAGCTCATTATCTCGATCCCACACAAAGCTCCCAACCCTGCCTCGGTGGTTTCTCTGTTCATGTGCGGATAAGAGAAGTCGTTCTGTTTATATAAGTGTTGAGTGTCTCATCATAGTGAATGCTATACAATGGGCAATAGCAGGACACAAGAAAGATCTGTAATTTTGTACCAGCCTTCATAGGTTCATCCACATTTTTGTTCCTTAGAAATTCCTCCAGAGACAGATATTTCTTCTGACTTGCTATCTTGGTTTGAGGAGGTGGGGAAGTTTCAGCAGCTTCTCCTTGACCATTCCTATCCTGACGGCTGTTACTCCACAGGTCAAGGAGTCAACGTGAGGGTTACGCCAGCTATTATGTCTATTTATCCCAATTATACTATGGAAGAAAGTGCACAGAATATAAGCAGGTTTCAAACTTGGGCCAAAAGTCCATTTAATACCTGGTTCTCTTTATATTCCAATCTAATTTGAGGACCACTATGACATTTTGGGTATTTGATATCTGTGTTTGTTCTTTATACTATTAGAGTATACCTTGTTTACTAGTGCATAGTTACCCTAGTTAATGGCTATAAATCTCTTGGTAAATATAAGTGCATGGTTATCATTTATACCTGTAGAGATGTGCAGAGCCCTCTACAGTATAAACGGGATCTGTCCTTCCCTTTAGCCAGTGGACTTTGTTCCTATGACTTGGCTTTGATTTGAAAAGCAAAATTAGGTCTGTGAGTTTATAGTGCTTTCTTTCTCTCTCTCTCTCTCTCTTCTCTCTCTCCCCGCACTCCTCCTTTCTTTCTTTCGTCTCTCTCTCTTTCTCTCTCATCTCTGGATCTTCTCACCAACACTCCATTTTTGTCTGTTCCCTGAGTGAAAGAAACCCTGGTTGGCCCTTCCTTCACAGTGATCTGTTAGTCTTCACCACAGAGCCCCTTTTGCTGTTTACTAGGGTCATTATTTCCACTCTGCTTCTGATAAGTGCAACCATTTGGCTTCAGCCATTCCATTCTAAACCCCAGGCTGTAGCACCCTACTGTCACTCTGCCTGTAGACGATAGTTACCACAGAGCTTCTGGGTACATCGAATACATGCATTTCTCATTACTTTAGTGAAGGGAGTGCCACCTGTGAGGCATCTGGTCTCATATAATGAGTCATTCTAACATTGCTACCTCCTTTAGCCTTATGACTCGTTCCTCAAAACTATGCCCAGAAAGTTAAGAAATATCCAGCTTCTTTACTGTAGGCCTTTTACATCCCATTAGCATGTCAGGATCAGGTCAGGGTTCCAGCCAAGATATTTATTTATGTCATCAGTGAGTTCTCTCATCTGAAAAGTTCCTCCTCTATCTAGATTTCATATTTGATTCCCCTCCCTGCCTCTGCCCAACACCCTCAGTATGTTCTTCTCCATGTGTTTTCCCAGCTCCTACTGGAATGGAGTAGGTGATTCCTGCAATGATTTTCATGTGTGAGCTCCTCCCTCGAAGAGCAGGAACAGAATTTCCCCATTTAAGTTGTACTGAGGTCTGACCTTGGTTTTATGTCTGTAGTCAATGAGGATTCACCGGGTAGATCTTAAAGAAGATGATTTTAATATTGCGGACACTTTCCTCACTCTCTGCAGAGCTTCCAAATAAAGGCAAACTTCTATCCTCTGTGAAGGGCTGATGCTGATTAATGAAAGGTTCAAGGGAATCTGGGTTCAAGATTCTCAGTCTTGCCTTCACAAGTATCCCAATTCTATATTTTACAGTTCTGCTATTTCGTTATCAGGGCCCTGCTATTGCCATAGGAAATATGCTGAGTCCACCTCTTTTGAAGCTCTTCTATCCTTTCAATTAAATCTTGGGCCTGGTTTTCAGCATGGTCTTCTCTGCAGCTGCAGGAGATGAGAGTCTCTTTACACTCAACCATGGAGGATTTCTGGCTTCCAAAACACACTTGAATTGTTAGCTGGCTGACTTGAGATCATATTTACCTCCCAAGATTTCCAAAGCAGTTAACAAAAGCCAGCTAATTTTAAAAACCCTTAAAATTATGTCCTTCCCTCTCCATACTGTTCACATGCCACAGCTCATGTAAAACCTAACTATGCATCTTCTACTTGAATCTTTCCCCAACCCCCACAAGCTAGGGGTTCAGCAATTGTGATGCTGACCCATGCTTTTTCTCCAGCAATGGGATGGTCCTTTTTAGCCATCTGACTAGAGAAAGATCCAGCTTACTACTGGATTTCTACTTACTATGACAAAAAGTCCTAATGACAGGCTATTTCTAGTTTTGCTAATTGTTAACTTGGGTTTTCCAAGTAAAATCAGAGACAGTGTCTTTTGTGTAGGCTTTTAAATTTGGGGATTACTGTGAGGAATGAAGGAAAGTCAGGAAGGAAGAAATGCCAAGAATATTGTGTGTTATTCAGTTTTCCACTGTTTGGAAGAATTAGTGCTCAATTCCACAGGACCTTCTGAAGAGCTTTATTAATTGTCCCAGTTGGAAAGGACAGTCATGTGGAGTCTGCCTACTCCTGGGGAGCTGTATAGGACAGGCCTTGGGCTGGGAGCAGTGCCATACTAGAAGATGAAGGGCCCTCACAGCCCATGTTGGACTCATTGCCTTACTAAAATGATAGTGGTGAAAGAGATTTGATGTAACTGATTCCATCTTGCTTTTAACCTATGACCTGTCCTTGCTTATTCCTGGGTGTAGACCAAGCTAACTATGGAAGAAATTTAGTTTGTATTTTAACTTTGAAACAAAGATGATAACACCCCCTTCCCAAAATAAAACTCTCTCCTTGCTTGGGAATCAGATCTCTTCTATAAAACTAACAAATTAGCCACAAGATTAAAATTGTGGCTCAGGACTTATGTAGCCAGAGGCCACAAGAACCTTAACCTCCTTTATTGCTTCTATGGATAATGTTACTATTGTAAAACCTAGGATTGATGTTCCAGGTATTTTTCAGACCCCGCATTCTGATGTACCAGCTGGCACCACCCAGACCAGTAAAGTGGCTCATCTAGTCTTGTAGCATCTACCCAGGAACTGGCTCTGCACAAAACAACAGCTTCAACCCCCTGTGATTTTATCCCCAACCCAACCAATTAGCATTCCACATTCCCTAGTTCCCTGCCCACCAAACTATCCTTACAATTCCTAGCCTCAGAATTTTCAGGGAGGCTGATTTGAGTAACAGTAAAACTCTTGTCTTCCATTTAGCTTGCTCTGCATTTAGTAAACTCTTCTCTATTGCAATACCACTGTCTCAGTAAATCTGCTTTTCTGGGCAGTAGGCAGGATGAACCCACTGGGGAATTACATTTTGAGGGAATGTCTTTTCCTGTTCTCAGTGTGATGTGCACTATGTATACGTGCATGCATCAGTAGTCCTCAGGCACAACCCCAACTGTCTGTATTTCAAATCCCATGGAAAGGGGTTGAGGTCTTCCACTGTAGCATGCAGTGGAGTGTGCACAGCCACACTGCTGTGTTGATGCAAACTCCACTGGCCATGGGGGACCTCTGCATTGCAAGGGGCTGGATCCTGTGCTTATGCTCTCTCCTCTTGCTATAAGCAAATTCTGCACTACTCGAGCCTGTGTGCATGTATCTGTTCTTAGCCACCTTGAATCATGTGCTGGTTTCTTCCCTGGCTGGAACTTATCCGTCTTTTACCCTTGGTCATTGTTGAGACTCAAAAAACTTATACCTCAAAATATGGCACTTTGACATATTGAACTAAAGAAACAGTCTCAAGTTGTCTCTAACCTTCCCCAGATCTCATCTCTCAAATCCTTTGTCTCTCTGAAACACAGGATAGAACTATTCTCTGAAATTCCCTTATCTATCTAGAAATTGGACATGCCAAAGAGGAATACAATTGCCTTTTTTTCTTCCCTAAAATTTCATTAGCTGGAGAAGATGAAAACTCATATTACAGAGAAGGAGACTGAAAATTAAACACCTGGAGCACAGAACTTTGTCTCAAATCATTGTGTGTTCTCTGATCCCTTTCTCTTTACAAGAGAATCAATTATGAGCAAATTTCTGTCTTCAAGTCCATTTATCTCTCCTAAAGTTATTTACTACTCCTCTAAAATTCTATAGTCATCCTTTCCCTATTCCTTATGAAGAGGGTATTAAAGTTTCAATTATCTGTCCCCTCATTGAGTCTCCTACTTTGTGTAAGGTTCCCATGTGTGTGCATGGTAAATAAATTCGTATGCCTTTTTTCCTGCTAGTCTGTCCATGTCAGGTCATTTCAACAGACTTAGACTTAATCCTTTAGAGGGAACATTTGAACTTCCTTACACCATTCTCATGTTATGTTCTGTCCTGTAGCACAGCCAGGCCATCCGATGAACAGTGACAGAGTACCTAAGAACTGTCCTTTATCCATTGACTCCACCACCTGTAGCAAAGTGGGCCCCACAGGCACTAGGGGACAGCTGGCATGTTCTCAGAGTAACCACCCTGGAAGTCAGAGAAGCCTGTGGCAGAAAGTGAGGGCCACATGGTGCAGGCCTGAGGGTCAAGGCATTTGATGCACCTGTACAAAAATGGCCAGAACCTGCATGGACTTAGTTATTGCAGCAGTGATTGGTGGAAGAGGAGGATTTGAGGTGGTGCAGAGGACAGTAAGCCAGGTTGTAACCAGCAAAAGATTCTGATAAAACTCTTGGCTGTGGATTCACCCAAGTTTCAGATGAGTCTCATACTGAGCCACACTATTCAATACCAGCTAAGTCTTGGACGAGAGTTCCTGGAAAAAGCATGTTTGCAGCAACAAATAGATGTACATAATAATCCTCTCACCTCATCCAACTTATTTTTCATGAGCCTTTCCACAGTAGATTTCCCTTTGGGAGAAATGGCATTGACTATATAAAAGTTATTTAAGATTTAAATGTTTTCGGAGTAAGAGTCCAGGCCACAAGTACCTGTTTCACTTGCCTTTATTAGCATCTAATATTCTCAGCGCTGAAAAAGCAGAACGTCTCAGTTTCCAGTCCAAGCTTCGAACTATATATCTGAGTATCACTTTTGCTGAAAGAAAGTTATAAGGTAGAGCTTTGCATTGGCTCTGACTAACGTACTTTGCTGAGCTAAATTGCTTGAGATTTAGCACAGAGCTTTGCTGCAATATTCTAACGGTGAAAAATCAGGTGCAGAGCAAATGAGATTAATGCCCAGGCAGTACTGTATATTTCCTTTGCTTAACGTGGAGCATGCCGTATTTCCTTTCTTGGTGCGACTTCAAAGAATTATCGTATTTTAGAGTGAAACTAATTGTCAGAGAGAATGGAAGTTCATTTCCACAGATGAGTTAGCTCCTCGGGCCCAGGAAGGAAGTGGTTTTCGTTTATCTTTATTTGCATTCTCCAAAGTGACTAGAGAGACGGGTATAAAGACGTCTGCATTACGGCTGCCCAGCTGCTTGGGCAAACCCTTTGTCTTCTATTGCTGACACGTACAGGATCTGCTGTTCTCTTCAGCTGTATTTGTAGTGGAGAATAATTCTTAAGTTGATTGGTACAATAATGGCAATGGTGATGATGACGACAATGATGATAACTAATAATTAAACAAAGGAACAAGAGGTTATGCTGGGCATGTTACACTATCACTTCATTTGGCCCCCTCAATATGCATATGGATTACATATCATTAAGAGCATTCTATAAATTAAGAAATATGCTCCAAGAAGCAATGAGTACTCAGGATTTGAAATAAAACCTCTAGTCTTTATTTTCTTCTTTGGCTCTTGATTCAAGGAAGATACTGTACTTTATGTTAGAGAACATTACTTGAGCATAAAACATTGACCAAAGGTTGGAGATAGAATGTCAGAGATGGATATGCGGCCTTAAAATCATTTATTCATAGTTTCTTACTTCAGATATTAGGAATTGAAGGCCAAACAGGTAAAGTGACAGGCCTAAAGTCACACAACCATTCAAAGGAAATATCCTAGCCCAGTATTTAATGAATGTAGGCACTTATAGTTGACTCTAGTATAATCTGCAATGATACCATGCTCATATTAAATGTCTTAACCAGGGATGGGTTAATAACAATACAGTGTAGGTATATAGAAGATTGAATTACTTCTGATTTTTTGTGCCTGAAACTATAGCCCAGAGAGCAAGTAATCATTGAATGACTCTGGTGGCAATTGACTGGATCCCTACTGGCTCAGACCTCCCTTGTCCTAGGGACCCTGTGTCACCACCACCAGCATAAGGTGATGCCCTAAGTCTTATATTTCCTTTTCTAGATGAGATTGGAAAGCCGCTGCAGTGAAATTTTTGTGTAGGTGCACAATCTGCTTAACAAAGATGGAACAATTGATGAAACTAACACATTGCCTGGCAAGTTTCATAATAAATTGAAATGATTTTGTTGTACCTGATACATGAAAATCAAAATTTGGTGAACCTAAGTCAGAGTAGTAGGGAATAATGTTTGAAGAAATTGCAATTTGTATATGAAAGCTAGTAGCAAAGAGCAAACTGTACATAGTAGCAGATATTCTGTTATCTGGATATATAACAGAGAAGACACTGGATTATTGTGTTGTAACAACTTCTTGCAGACCAAACATTCTTCAAAAAGTTTTCTTGCTCTTTTCCCAGATACATAAAACTGTCTGAATCAGTGTGTTCTCTGCACTTCATTTCCCACCATGACCATAAATTCTTGTCTTTCGTCTCCATTGGCAGAGTTACTGAAGCCAATGAGACTGGCACTTCAGAAGGTCTCAATTGTATGACTCCTTCCAAGACCCCCTGGGGTGGGTCGTAGCAACTTGCTGACATGCCAGTAGGTTTCCTAAAATTTGCCAAAATATAGTATATTGATTATTCTCAGCTGAGGTTCTGCCTTTCTACTCTGATATTCCTTCTTCACACTTCCCTTCACATTGTATGGCATTATAGTTAGTATGGGAATTTTTGGACTTTGGTCAAGGGAAAGTGGATGAGGGAAAGTTGAATTTGGGTTTGGAGTGATATATTTATATATCTTTCAGTAGCTTCCATGTTCACTTGCGCTTTTGGTAGCACCTTAATGTAGCAATGACTAGAAGAAGCTGTCCATTGCCCTCTCTGGTCTCTCAGGGGTGTGTCACTAAAGTATAGAGCTGGTATGTGCCCTTTGTCACTTAGCACCAAAGGTAGGTGAGCAATGAAGGAGAAAATGGGAGGAGATGCAAACACAAACCTCCAAGAAGTTGCCTCTTCATCCTCTCATCTAAACTACCACTGATTATTTTATGCAGGAAAAATAGATGCAACTGGTAGAATTCAAGACCATATCAAAGGGTTTACAGAAAAAGTAGTGGAAGTGGACACTTGACCCATTCCTTCTCCCTTATTGCACTTTCCAACACCAAGTGCCGGAGAACCATGATTGCTTTCCATCTTCCTTTTATGTTTGAACCCATATCTTGTTTATCAATGCCATAAAAGACCTGCTAATTATATTATAAAAGATTGACACTTAGCTTACTTAGAACACTGCCCTGCTCATTCACAATTTTTAATGATTATTATTTTGGTGTTTCTATTTGCAGCTCTAAGTCTCATATATTTCATTTCATCGACTGGGGAAATAATAGTTCAAAATCTGTGAATCAGTTTTTCACATTCAGAACCAATCTATAAACAAAACTTGGAAGACATAAATACCACCATAAAACCTAACGTAAACAGCATCCCCAGTGTCAAAGTAAAAATGTATGTTTTGCTGACAGAGATGGACAGATGAAGAGGGAGGAAAAGGGAAAGGAAGGCTGTCCTCATGGATAGTGAAACTCAGACACAAGACTATGTCTTAAGAAGCCAGCAGACGGAGGTTAGAGAAAAGTGGATTTCATATTAATGTATGTTTTATGGCTATTACACATTTATAAAGATACACGTATATATGTGTGTGTATATACATTAATACATATACATAGGTGTGTATGCCTTATTGACACATCCTCATGTTACCCCATTTCAAGACAATTCTGTAAGATTTTTAGCATTTGGCCAATTTAAAATCATCTATTTATGTTTTATATTATTTTTGACTTAGTACATTGACTAGGAAAAGTTAGTGTTCCCAGCTTTGCAAATAAATACTGGCATTACGTAAAGTCTTTTACCGACACAGATTTTTCAGTGAATCACATTTAAAGTTACCTCACATGTAATTTTGAATAATGGAGCAAAACTGCACTGCCAGCCCATTTTACAATGCAGGGGATTAGGCTGGCGTTACACTCAAGCACTTCCTAATTCACAGGATGGCAATCTCCACTGTGGCTCCCTGGAACACAGTGAGAGGCTTTTGCTTCCCGAGGTTCTGAAACTGTAATTAAAGACTTATAAGAGCACCAATCTCCCTGTGCTAATTACCTGCTGCTTAAAACCTAGTTGGGATATAACTTGGCCCTGTGCAAATCTTCTTTTCTTTTTCTTTTCTAATGATGGCGTTAATTGTAGCTATTTTATAAACTCCCCTGCTAAAAAAGAGGGGAAGTTGTAAATTGCTCATATTTTTGGCTGTTTGAAAACACAAGATAAAGTGATTTTTAAATAATTTATAAAAATAGTTTGTTATAGTTAAGGGCAATACCAAATTATAATCTGGAAACTGATTAAATTAAATTTATATATTTTTTCTTTTTCCTGAGGATTCATTGAATGATAAAGTGGACTCTTGTTGTTCTATTGATTTATTATTTACAGGATTTCCTGTTCTATTAAGAAAATGCTCAGCATCATATTTGATTCATCAGAATGGCAGAAAGAGCCTTTTTGAAGGAAGAAATTGAAGTAAGGACTAGTTGAGGGAAAAATCATCTTTTCCTTGTGAACATGAAGAAAAATTCCAGTGGATCAAAGGAGATTTTAGAGATATGTTTGTACCTTGAGAAATGATGAATTTTTCCCACATAAAAATAAGTCTTTTTTTACAGTTTACAATGGTATAAACTTGATTAAACTCATTGCTGCATAAGAATGCAGCAATAGCATGCATAATTGATGCATGCTATTTTTCACTTCACTGTAAAACACAAACTTACTAATGCTAACTTAGAACCTAACCCTCTTCCAGTTGATTTTTAATCCACCTTCCCCACTCCACATGCTTCCTGTTAATTAATCATCTTAGCACTTACCTAGCAGGTTCGAAGCTCTCTTTCTCGGAGGAAAAACAGGGGAGTTTGCAGGCTGAAGAACATAGAGTAAAACAGACTTTCTAAAGTCAAATGTGTTCTTTGTGCTCAAGGAATTGAGCTGTTGTTTGTTCCTTCAAGGAAACTCCAAAGATTCTCTGAGCAAGAACAGTAGGATTTAAATATTAAAAATTGAAAGGATATTTTCACTCATTACACTAGGAAGATTCTACACTCTGCAATTAAAGCACAATTTTCTCCACATTTATATTCTCCCCAACTTTCTGTCCTCACTGTCTCGGGGCACACAGGATAGCTGCAAGAAAAACTTACCTTTATAATGGACCATATTTACTCCCTAGTGACAAAGGTGGAACTCATTTAAACATGCTCAAATTTTATTTCTGAAAGTACAGTAGTTTTCATGAAGTCTGTAATAAAAGTGTATAATGCTATGGAAGATTACAAACTTAAAATGTGACATTCCATCACACCTTCTTAGAGCTTCTCAGTAAGTCATCAAGGGTTATTTTCTACCAAGCCAATAACATAACAAGAGAGAAAGTCATATTGTGGCACATTGTTGGATAGTATTTATTTAAACATTTAGTTATTCATAAAACTACTGTTCATTGGCTCCTCTATACCAACCATTGGGCTGCATACTACTGAACATTCAAAGTTATGTCAGGCTACATACAATAAGCTTTTGGACTCATTAGAGAAATAGGACATCAAGGACTAGTATGGAAGTAGAGATTGGTGGGCACTTATTGTAGCATTGGAAACAGAGCCTCCTGTTCAATGCAATGCAAAATGACAAGGCTGATAATGGTAGTGAACACAAGAGACAGTCATCTTGTTATCAGTATTTTCCTAAGATGCGCACAAGTTTTTAACTAGAGATACGAGTAAGAAAATTTTAAGCTGGGAATTTTAGGGAGAAATTTGGACAGAAGATCACATGAGATGAACTTTGAAAGACAGGGTGATTGTGGAGATAATGAAATGATTAACTAGAGAGTTTTAGCATCGTGGGCAATCCTGAGTAAATCACAGAGATAAAAAAGTATATGTCACATGCAGGGAATATGAAATAAATTCAACATGATGGCAGCAAAGATTTTTAAAAGTAGAGACCAGAAAGTGAAACAGGAAAGCTAGTTGCAACAGGCTGTGGCACTCATGACTTTCGGGCTAAGGAGCTGGAATTATAGCCTGTAGGTAATAGGGAGCCTTTGAGAACTATAGCGTCCACTTGGATGAACAGCCCAGGTATCCCTGCAATGAAAAGTGTGCTAGGAGGGAGCAGGCAGAGTCTCCAGCTGTCAGCCCGTTGAAGGATTGCCTGAGCTGCAGGGGTCCTCGCCGAAAATCAGTGACTGACCAGGGTGGAGATATTGACTTTCTCAGCCCAATAGGAGACAACTCTGAAGGGCCGTTTTAGATTCAGAGCTCCCTGCAGGCCTTCCAAGGCTGGTGCCAGCCTGTGTTGCATCTTGGCTCCTCCCCGTACTCTCTCCCACCTCCCCTGCCTGTCCATGATGCTGATCCTAAAGGCAGTCAGTCCCTAATAAGCATCCTGCACACTAATCACAGAGCCTGCTTTGCAGGATGCTTGACCTACTGCAAAGGCTTGGAGCTGAGAAGTAACATGAGTAGAACTGTTATAAAGATGTTAAGGTGGCAACAATGATAACACCTGAGGATGGGGAGTGTGTGGCGCGATTTTAGGATTTTCTAAACCTTGCAGGAGGGAAGGAGGCTACACAGGGTAGCATGGAAAAACTGAGTCAACAGGAGGAATATGCCAAAATGGAATCATTGCAGATTTGTGACTGGTCAAATATTTGGAGAAAATATGAAAGAATCAGAAATCATTCAAAGTTGAATGACTGAAATGGTACTGTCAGTAGAAAATAGGCACAGAGAGGAAAGAACAGAGAGGGTGAACATGAGGAGCTCAGTTTTAGACACATTGAATTCGCAGGGCTGGAGGGACATGATACCCAGATGTTTAATACTTGGTGGGATTTCCAGGCTGATATTTGAGAACAGAAATTAGGTAGAGACAAAAATAAGTTATTTTCAAAAAGGATGATATTTACTTATGCAGACATTGGAGCAATGTGTGTGTGTGAGAGAAGAACAGTTGTGGTTCTTATATTTAGGAAGTAGGAAGGGAAAGGAAGGGGAGCTGGAAAAGGAAAAATAATTCCTGATCAAATGTGTCAGAGAAGAAAAAAATACCAAGAGAACCCAGTATCCCAGAAACCAAAGGGCAAGGTATATATTGCAGTAGCAAGAGGAGGCTGTGGACAAATCCTTCAACCAGATGAGGGGCTAGAAAGGATGCCCTATGAGTGAGCTGGAGAGGGCAGTGAGGGGGAACATGAAGCGTCTACTGGGAAGGGGTGCAGGTGGGAAGGGGGAGGAACTACTAGCTGGAGGACAGACAGTAAAGGTGTTTCCCAATTGTAGAGTGCTAGAAAGTTTGAGGGGATAATTTTTTATGGTGGGAGGTGGAGAATTTAATTCTTCAAATCTCTGTTCTCCATGGAAATCAGACCAAAAAAAAGTGAAAAAAAGACAAAATTATCAGCCATCTGAAAGTGACCCTACCCACAAGTTAAAAAGGAGCCACCTCATGCTATATTCAAGTGACAGAACCCTGGGAACCCCGGCGAGCTGGAGGCAGTGCTGGGGCAGAGGAGAGGGAGGAAATGTCTCAGGAAGAACATTTTGAGTTCTTCACAGAAGAACAAGTACTGAGTACACAAGAATTGAGGTAGAATGTAGAGAAATTTGGGAAATGCTGCAATGACTGTGACTTCTCCAGCAAGGATGAGATACTATTAAGGCTTAGAATTCCTTTGTAATTACATGTGTCTGATGTGACAGTAAGCAAAGATTGGGCTCCTTTAGGACATAGCATTTACTATGCAATGTCTGTAGGCAGAAGAGACAGGCCCTATGCAGGGAGGATGCTTGAAGATCATGAGAAAGAAAGAGAGTGACAGACACAAGATGAACAAGACAGCTCCTTGCATTTTTCTGCATACATGACATAAACAAATGGTAGTGCATAAAAATGTTCCAACAGCGGTGTGCAGACACAAAGATGCCATCTGTGTTATGGTGTGAGATAAAAACTTCACAGGAAGGGAACTAAAACTAAGGAAGGAAAAAATGTAGAGTGGAAAGACTATGGGCTTTGGGGTGACCTAGAACAAGATGTATGTAGGAAATGAGGAAACATCTACCTCAAACTTAGAATAAATCATAGAAAGCATTTGTGAATTATCTCGCAACTAAGAGATTCTTACGTCTTCTCCCTCTGTATTGGGAGAACCTGCCGCCAATATCTCAGTGTAGGTTCTTTCTATTTTCCGTAAGTGTCGGCTGGCTGAGAAATAAAGAGAGACAGTATAAAGAGAGGAATTTTATAGCTGGGCCACCAAGGCTGACATCACATATCAGTAGGACCATGATGCCCACCTGAGCTGCAAAACCAGCAGGGTTTTATTGAGCAGTTCAAAAAGGGGAGACGGTGCAAGAACAGGGAGTAGGTCACAAAGATCACATGCTTCCAAGGGCAAAAAGGAGAACAAAGATCACATGCTTCTGAGGTCAATAAAGATCACAAGGCAAAAGGCAAAGCAGAGATCACAAGTCAAAGGGCAAAATCAAAAACTCCTGATAAGGGTCTATGTACAGCGGTGCACGTATTGTCTTGATAAACATCTTAAACAACAGAAAACAGGGTTGGAGAGCAGAGAGCTGGTCTGACCACAAACTTGCCAGGGCGAGGTTTTCCCAACCCTAGTAAGCCTTAGGGTTCTGCAGGAGATCAGGGCTTCTCTCAGTCCTTATCTCAACTGCACAAGACAGACTTTCCCAGAGCGGCCATTTATAGACCTCCCCCCGAGGAACGCATTCCTTTCCTAGGGTATTAATATTAATATTCCTTGCTAGAAAAATAATTTAGCAATATCTTTCTTACTTGCATGTCCATTTATAGGCTCTCTGCAAGAAGAAAAATATGACTCTTTTTGCCTGACCCCGCAAGAAGTAAAGACAGGCATAAGAAATTATAAAAGTATTATTTGGGAACTGATAAATGTCCACATTAAGACGAAATCTTCACAATGTATGTTCCTTTGCTGTGGCACTAGCCAGTCCCTCTGCTTGGGGTCCCTGACTTCCCGTAACACCTCTCAGCATATAAACTAGCCTTCTCAAACCAGACTGGCTGCTCCCCTACCTGAAATTAAATCACAACAGCTTACCTTTGACGAAAGCAACAGTATTTTTTTTTTTTATTTTTTGAGACAGTGTCTCGCTCTTGTTGCCCAGGCTGGAGTGCAATGGTGTGATCTCTGCTCAATGCAACCTCTGCATCCTGGGTTCAAGCAATTCTCCTGCCTCAGTCTTCCGAGTAGCTGGAATTGCAGGCACCTGCCACCACTCCTGGCTAATTTTTTGTATTTTTAGTAGAGACGGGGTTTCGCCGTGTTGGCCAGGCTAATCTCGAACTCTTGACCTCAGGTGATCCACCCTCCTCAGCCTCCCAAAGTGCTAGGATTATAGGTGTGAGCCACCGTGCCTGGCCCAGCAATGGTATTTTTAAAAATCTCATCTAGTCCTCAGTTTATTTGGCTATACAGTTGAAATAGAGAACTGCCAATGTATATATATATGCATACTGATGTATGTATAGCTCCTTCCATTTTCCTACATATATGACGTAAACAAATGATATACATACATCAGTATGTATATATACCTACTGATAAATATACATATAAATCATAAATTTCCATATATACCATATATATGAGACGTATTTAGGGTTTGCTGCTTAGGAGGTACTTTATGTTAGGATATAAATTGCTATTTATTTATAATAATAATTCAATTGTCCATTTCATAATAACAAAAAGAGCATAATTGCATTGTTTGTAACAGAAAGGATAATTGCTCGAGGTGATGAATACCCCATTTATCCTGTGTGATTATTATGCATTGCATCCCTGCATCAAAAATATCTCATGTATCCCATAAATATATACACCTAATATGTAACCACAAATATTAAAAATAAAAATTTAAATATTATAAAAGTGTGCCATTCTTTTAATTTCATTAGAAAACTCTGTTTTTGTATGAAAATATATGAAACATGAGCAACTATATGCAAAAACTGCTTTCTGATTTTTTCTCAGAATATGTATTTTTTCTCAACATCTTTAATTTTTTAAAAATGTAATTTCATTTTTAGATTATTAAGAAATCTCCATATTGTTTCCTGTAATGGTTACGCTAATTTATATTTTTACCAACTGTGTACAAGAATCCTCTTTTCTCTGCATCCTCACCAAAACTTATCTTTTGTCTTTTTGATAAAAGGCTGAGTATGAGGTAATATCTCATTGTGGTTATAATTTACATTTCCCTAATGATTAGTGATGCTGAGATTTTCTTCATGAATCTATTGGTAATTTGTGCATCTTCTTTTCAGAAATGTTTGTTCAGATCCTTTGCTCATTTTTTAATCAGATTACTACTTTACTTGTTATTGAATTTTGTTCCTTATGTATTTTCAATATTAACCCCTTAGAAGATGTATGGTTTGTAAATATTTTTTTCCCACTCTGTGGATTGTCTCTTCCCTCTGTTAATTATTTCCTTTATTATGTAGAAGCTTTCTGGTTTGAAAACCAAAAATAGAACTACTATATGATCCAGCAATCCCACGTCTGGGTATATATCCAAAGAAATTGAAATCAATATATCAAAGAGATATCTGAACTCCAATGTTTTTGCAACCAACGTTTTTTGCAACATTACTCACAATATTCAAGACATGCAATCAATCTAAGTGTCCACCAGTGGACAAATGGATAAAGAAAATATGGTATATACATAACAGAATACTATTCAGCCTTAAAAAGGGAAGAAATTGCATCATTTGCAACCAGATGAGTGAATCTGGAAGACACGCTTCATGAAATAAACCATACATGGAAAGACAAATCCTTCATGATCTCACTTATACATGTAATCCAAAAAAGTCAAAATCGTAGAAGTAGAAAGTAAAATGGTTGTTAGGCGGCTGGGAGTGGAGGTTGGGAAGTACAATCGAGGGATGTTGGTCAAAGGGTACAAAGTTTCACTTAGAAATAAGTTTGTGAGATCTATTGCACAGCAGGTTGAGTACAGTTAATCATATTCTATTGTATATTTCAGGATAGCTAAGGGTAAACTTCAAATGATTCACAGAAAATGGTAAGTAAGTGAAATGATGGATATGTTAATTAGCTTGATTTAATCATAGCACGTTGAATACAGTTATCAAAACATCACTTTGTATCCCATAAGAGTATACAACTATGATTAGTCAATTAAAATAATATGAATTTTAAAGTGTGGCTTTTAAATTACCCATCTTTAAGAAATATAACTAGTTTACTTTGATATTCCATAATTTTAGTGTCTTATTAGAGACATATTTGCTTAATTTATATATTTAAATGTTTGGATATTTCCACTAAACAAAATAATCAGTAAAATACTTGTTTGTACCTTGAAGAAGATTGCTTTGGAGAATGAATCAAGAATAGGATTTAATGTCATGTACAGAATCACTTATTGGTCTCATAGTTTACCAGCCTACATGAGCCTTACCAAAGCCTCATTGCATCATCTGTATAATGGGTGGAATAATTCAATCATTTGATCAGTAAATCAGTAATGAGGCAGATCACATAGTACAGCAGATTTTCACTTCCTCCCTTTCCTCAATAAGGCTTCACCTGCTGCATTTCACAAATTTACATAATTTTAATTTCTTTATCACTAAGCATATACATGTAGATTCAGCAACATCATTACATTCAAAGATTCACAGTTAACAGGCACACACATTTGGCTGTCTGTCTAAAATAAATGGCTTCTGTCAGTTCCCTGAATGACTCCGTCTGCATTTTCCCCATCTCTTCTTAAAACTTTTGAAATCTAGCATGCATACAGCAAAGTGTACATTTTGTGAACGATGAGTTAAATGAAAGTGTACATTTCGTGAGCAAGGAGTTAAATGAATGTTCAGAAACTGAACGTATGTATAGAACCAGCACTCAGATGAAGACATGGTACGTGGCCAACAAATCAGAAGCCCCCAAATGCCTTTCCCAGTCAGTCACTGCCATCTCCACTAAGAGTCCCCTCTCCTGACTTCTAACAACACAGCCTACCACCCTCTGTTTTTATGCTTTATATAATTGGAACTAAACAGTACTCCATCTTTTCTGTTGAGCTTCGTTTGCTCAACCACTTGTTTGTGAGAGTCATCCATATTTTGATTCTCATTGCTGCACAATATTTAAATGGGAATATACCACAATATAATTACCCACTTTACTGGTGATGGTCACTAGTCTAGTTTCCAGGTTTCCAGGTTGCATAGTGTGATACAGACATTTTAGCACAAGTCTTTTCATGAACTATGTACATGTTTCCATTTAGTATCTCTACTAGAGAAGTTTTTAATTTTAATATGATTTGACTTATCACTTTATTTCTTCCATAATTAGCACTTTTGTTCTTAATCTTTTTTAAGATAGCACTTCTTTCACCATCCTTCAATATTTGTATTCTCCAGAAATCCTCAGCCACATCTCACATATTTTGCACACTTCTGTTGTGTGAATTTATGTTTTCAACTATAATGAAAGTGTGGACATTTTGAAATTTTCAGCCAAGATTGCATTTCAAAATTCTAAGCCCATGTATTTGTCATAATTAAGGTAAAATTTACATACAGTGAAATGCATAGGTGCTAAGTGTAAAATTTGATAAGCTTTGAAAAAGTTTATGAGTAACCACCAGAGTAATAAAGACCTACAAATTTCTTAGATAATCATCACCCCACCATAGGCAAACATTTTCTTTTTATGACCACAGGTATATTTGCTTGTTATAGAACTTCATACAAAGTTTGAAACTTATGGCAGACACTCTTTGGGGCCACTCTTCTTTCTTTCAACGTAATGCTCTTGAGAATCATTCATATTGTTCTGTTTTTATAGTTCCTAATTTCTCTTGCTGAATAGAGTTCAATTTTATTAACATACCACTTTTTTTTGTTTTTCTTTGAGTCAGAGTCTCACTCTGTCTCCAGGCTAGAGTGTGGTGGGCTATCTCGGCTCACTGGAACCTCCGCCTCACTGGTTCAAGCATTCTCCTGCCTCAGCTTCCCAAGGAGCTGGGACTACAGGCACACACCACCATGCCCAGCTATTTTTTGTATTTTTAGTAGAGACAGGATTTCACCATGTTGGCCTGGATGGTCTTGATTTCCTGACCTCGTGATCCACTCGCCTCGGCCTCCCAAAGTGCTGGGATTACAGGTGTGAGCCACAGCGCCCGACCAACAGACCACAATTTTTATATCCATTTTTATATTGATGGACATTTGGTTTATTTTAGTGTTGGAACATTATGAATTAAACTGCCATAAACATTCATATGCAAGAAATTTGGGAACATATATTTTCTTTTCTACTTGATCATGATATATTCACATTATTCTATTTAGTTGTTTTTGACTTGCGAAGTTTTCCTTAAGTGTTTATTACATGTAGGTTCATAGAGATAACTGCCAGTAATTTTCCTTTCTTAGGTCTTTTTCAGGTTTTGCTGCTTAGGGATATTCTGCTCATATAAAATTAGTAGTGAAGCTTTCACCTTTTGCTATTTTCTGAAAACAACTTTGCATTAAATTTGTATTATTTCTTTCTTAAATGATTGCCAAGATTTACCAATAAAATTGCCTAGGTCTGGAGCCTTTTTGAATGATAGGGTCTTTGATTATAAAATCAAATACTTAAAAAATACAGAGATATTCATATATTCTATTGTGTATTTTATCAGTTTTTATATTCTTTTCAAGTAATTTGCCTGTTGTGTTTAAATTTGTCTAATTTATTGGTATTAAGTTGTTCTTTGTATTCTTTTATAATCTTTTTATTACTTATAGGATGTGAATGGATATCCACTGTTTTACTCATCCTTTTGATAATTTGTGTTTTGATAATGCTTTTATTGATCCAGATGGTTAGGGGATATTCATTTTATTCACACTCTCACAGAATAAACTTTGGATTTTGTTAATATTCTATATTATTTGCCTGTTTTGTATGTCATTAATTTCTGCTCTTTTTTGTATTCCCTATATTTTATATCTACATAATTTTTTTCTTTTTTAACCTAGGTTATTATGGCAAAAATTTAGATTTTTAAAAATCTTTCACTTTTTCTAATAATCATTTAAAAATATACATTTCCGTAAGCACTGCTTTAGCTGAATTTCATAATTCTTGAAATACTATATTTTAATTATCAGTTGGTTGAAATTATTTTTAAATTTATCTTGTGGGTACTTTATTGAAAAATGAGTTTTTTAGAAACTTATTAATTCTCGAGTATTTGGATTTTTAAATAAATGTCATATTCTTACGGATTTCCAATGATTACCTTTAAAATCAGAAAATACATTCTATAAGATTTCCATCTTGAGATTCATTGAGACTTATTTCATAGTCCAAGATATCATCTATTTCAACAAACATTGAATGTGCCCTTAAAAAGGATGTGTATTCTTCAGTTGTTATGTGTATTGTTTTATAAATATTAATTAAGTCAAGATTATAATGTTGTTCATATCTTTTATAATATTAATACTTTTTTACCTAGTTTTAGCAATCACTGAGAAAGGAGTGTTAAAATTTCTAACTATATTTGGAAATTTGTCTATATCTCCCTTTATTTCAGGTGATCAATTTTTGCTTCATCCATCTCTATTATTAGATACATAGGCATGTATGACTATTATGTATTCCTAATGAATTAGCCTCTTTGCTCTTATGAAATTTGCCTCTTTAACCATTAATAGTATTAATGCATTAAGGAAAGAACATATTACATGGCAAAAGGGCCTTTGCAGAAGCAACAAAATTAAGAACCTTATGATGGAGAAATTGTCCTGGATTATCAGGTGGGCCCAGTCTTGTCACATGAGTCACTGATATTGAAGAACCTTTTCCCAGTGACTTCAGATTCAGAGGGAGATGTGACTCTGAAACAATGAGCAGAGGAATGCAAATTTGAATTTGCTGACTTTGAAGATGGAGGAAAATTAGCCAAGGAATGTGGATGATCTCTAGAAGCTGGAAAAGTCAAGAAAAAAGATTCTCACCTAGAGAATCAGACAAAGGAGCAGCCCTACCTACACTTAATTTTAGCCTATGTCAAACTTCTAATCAATAGAACTTTGAGAAAATAAATTTATGTTGTTTTAAGCCTCTAAATTTGTGGCAATTTGCTATAGAAGCAATATAAAACCAATACAATTACTTTGTCTGAGGTTAACATAGACATACCAGATTCTTAGGCTAATTGTTAACATGCTATATCTCCCCCACCTCTTCCCTTTTTTAAATTCGAAACTCTTCTTGGCATTATATTTAAATTGTTTCTTTTGAAGAATTGGATCTTGCTTTTGTTTTTTATACAATCTGCAAATCTCTGTCTTTTAATATGGTACTTTGTTCATTTATATTTAATGTAACTATTGATATGATTGTGTCTAGGTTTATCATTTTGCTATCCGTTTTTTATTTTTCCCATCAATTTTGTTTCTCTGCTTCACCTGTCTTATCTATTTTGGAGAAATAAGACATTTTTAATATATAATTTTATAGTCCTCTAAAGACATTTGGTTATAGATTTTTGGTATTACATTAGATATCTATGTGTAAATTATGCATCCTCAGTTTATTTATAATCTACTTGGAGGTTAATATTATACTACTGTATATAATATATTAGAACCTTGAAACAACATAATTTAAAAGACTCTCCTGTTCTTTCTAATATTGTTATTATACATTTTACAGTTACATATGCTATAAATTCCACAAAAAAGTTATATTTTATTTTCAACAGTAACTGTGTTTTAAAAAAATTTAAGAGAAGAACAGAAGAATGTCTCTTATTCTTACCGATATTTCTAATACTTTTCATTCCTGTCTGTGAAATCGAGTGTCTAGCTTCCATTTGGTGGTCAACCTAAAAAGACCTTTAAATATTTCTTCATATGCAACACTGCTGGCGATGAATTATATGAGTTTTTATTTACCTAAGAATTTATTTTGCTTTTATTTTTAAATGATATTTTTACTGAATATATAATTATGTTCAACAGCTCTTATTCTTTCAGTACCATAAAGATGTTTTTCCATTCTATTCTGGCCCTCAATGATTCTGTTGGGAAGTAAACTATTATCTATATTGCTGTTCTCCTCTGTAAGATGAATATTTTCTCCCTCTGGCTTCTTTCAATATTTTCTCTTTATCACTGGTTTTTATCCATTTAGCTATGATAGACCACAGTGGGTTTTATTCCTTGTTTTCTTTTATTTTCTTTTCTTTTCTTCTCTTTTCTTTTCTTTCTGCATGGGCTTTGATGAGTTTCTTAAATTTGAGAAAGACTGTTTTCAGCAAATGTGGCTGTTTTTTTTTTTTTATTTCTTCAATTTTATTTTTTATGAAACTTTTTATTTTCTCAATTCAATTTCTAAATCATCTTCTCTCTTTCTGGGACTCCAAAAATGTGCTCGATAGTGTTTTATGTGGAGAGAATTAAAAAGAGGGAGTTTCCAAATCTCCATATAAACTCCTCTCGCAGCACTGGCTAACTATTGAACTGTGCATGTGGATGGGGACTCTGAGATTAGTGAGAAACTTCAATTGGATGGTTAAAACACTAGAGATAGGTAGCAATTGACATATTTGCTCCAGTGTTTTAATCACCCAACTGAAGTTTAATTCTCTCCTATTTTGGATCTCCACCCCTCAGTTTTCAGCTTCTCTGTTGATTTAAGTCTCCTTCCCCTGACCTCAAACGTTCTAGTTACTGTGGCTTTCTTCTTGAGTCCTATTTTCAACATTGTCCTTAGTGGAAAGTCTCTTCAGGTAAAAAACTTAAAAACATGGATCTTTCCCAATTCCATTTCCTTCTTTCAATGGTCAAATAACTTCCATATCCTGCTTGCTTTAGTTCACTTTCAAGTATCTGCAAGTAGTTGGGTTTTCAAAAATATTTTGTTCAGAGATTTTGTCATTACATGCTATAGAGTGTGTTACATACTCACTTCACTGTTATCACAACTGGAAACTTCTGGATCATTATGTCTGCCTGTTTCTTGAACAACTTCTTCCAGATTACCCATAACTCTTCACCTCACACTCCCTCTGTCATTTTTTCTCCCTCATATTCCCTCAGTAAATATCAAAATATATTCAAATTATTTCCTCATTTATTATTTAACCTAACAGACATTACTAAGGGCCTATTGTGAGTAAAAAATTATTTTAAATTATGAGTCTACACCAGTGAGCAAGTGGGACACATTGTTGTCACACGGGGCCTGGCTTTCCTTGATGTCATCCTTCACGGTGCGCTAGTCACCAGGTTTTGTTGATTCAACTGGAAAGAACTATAAAGTTGGCCCATATTTTTACATCCTCATAGCTATTTAATTATTGTGTCTTGCCTAAACACAGAACAATGTCTTCTAAAGATCCCTTTCCAAAGAGTAGCTTCTGTGTTTCCCAAGAGATCTTTCTAAAGATAAATATCAGCATATTGCTTCAATTTTTTAAATTACTAAATTCCTAAGCGAGCCTGTGTTATCTAGGCCTTTTTGGCCTATCTCTCTAGCCTCATATTCATTTTTATATGCACCTTATAACAGTAACATTTCAAAAGTTAGACTTTACTAATTTTGAGAAATATTTCTTAAATGCTTTGCATACTGTTCCCTTTTATTGGAAAGCTTTTTTACCCATAACAGTAGTTTAATACATGATTAGATTTCAAAAGTTTCTTCAAATTTCAACCTATAATCTTTCTTTTTTGAACAAATCTTACATCTCCTCCAAGTACAATAATCTAGTTTACACTTAGGGGCTTTTTTCACATGTCATGCATGTTTCTATTATAACTCTGACACTATACTCATAATCTCCCTGGTCTATCTTCCAAATGAGAAAAATATTTAATAACTGCATCACTTTCATTTCTCTTTCAGTAGATGATGACACAAGGCCTGCTTCATTACCTAACTCATTAAAATATTTGTATAGAACACAGAGTTCAACCCCTGCTGGATAAACATATCAGTGACCCAATAGCTAGTTTGGCTTGATTCATAAAAAAGACACAGAATTAGTTCCAAGTTATATATCCTGCTATGTCATTTTTATTTCTTTTTACATGGAAATGTTCTGCAAGGTGGTACACACATTTCCTTCAAGATTATCTGATTGCCCAGGGTTTATTGGCCAAATAAACTAAAACAAAACAAAGCCTGTGGTCATGTTTCACTACATCAGGTAATATCCATTGCAATCAGGCTTACATTAGAAATATCCCTTGGTTGTACCATCTGATAGGATGTAATTTGTTGATGTTAATTACTTCCTACCCACCCTCCTTTCCAGCTGAAGTGATCCTTTAAATTACACCTTTCCACTAAGACATTAATCTTCCTTTGGGTTTCATTTTAATGTTTTCTCTACACATAAACTGAACAGAATTTAGAGCTTAGAAATCTCTAAGGAGAGGACTTAGAAATCTTCTCACACAGTGCTTCTCAAATTTAGGAATATAAGCCCTGTGGGCACATGGCTGTATTCCGGGGGGTGGCCTGAAGAGCTACAAGAAAAATCTCTGTGAAACATGAGTTTTCCCCCAAAGCCTCTGCGGGAAGTTAAAGTCAAATCTTTGTTTACAACTAATTTGAAGAATCATTTCATATTAAAAGTAGTATATATGATGACTTTAAGTGCAAATTAACTTTAGTAGTTGAATTCATCAGGACAGTTTTTAAAAATCTAAGTATGCATTGGTCAACCGTAGTACATCTTAAACCAGACATTCATTCTTCAATGGCCTTAGGTATTTGAATAACAGTGATCTAATCTATTCTTTTTCCTTCCTTCCTTCCTTCCTTCCTTCCTTCCTTCCTTCCTCCCTCCCTCCCTCCCTCCCTGCCTCCCCCACTCCCCCTCTTTCTTTCCTTCTTTGTTTCATTCTTTCTTCCTTTCTTTCTTTCCATCTTTCTCAGAGATAAAATATGCCCAAAGAATAGCAAATTAGCTGGCAACCTTCCTTCAGCACTTTTATGACTCCATATCCAGTCCTCTCTGTACCTTACCCTGCTCATGTATGATTCAGCACGTTTTCTTCAGCTAAATTAAAGAAAATAAATTCTTTGATTTATTTAACTAAATTAAAGAAAATTCTTTAAAAGGATAAAGAAGGTATCCCTTTCTGGGGAATGTGCTCCTTTCCTCTCACGCTCTAGTCCTCCACCACATGAGATGCCAGGGGTACACAGGTGGCACTTCATCATCTCTATGTCACACTGGAGAAAATTTAGGCTCAGAGAAATTTAAAATTTCAGAAAAAAATTACAATGTTAACATGGAGCTAAGATCCAAACCACCATCTATTCCAAATTATACCCCTTTCCCAAAATGCTTCTCAGTTACAACGAAAGTCTGTCTAAATAAACAGTAACATGCTCATCACCAGGAAGCTCTGTGTCATATTGGGACAAGCAAGGGCTCATTTCCTGTTGGAACTGAGTGAAGCATGCAGATGGCCCTCCTCCCCCTGCCCCAGCAGATTCAATCACAGGTGACATGTGGCACCAAGATTCAAACTCTGTGCAGCCACAGATGCCAGGTGATATTTCCTGATGAAATTAAGGGCATCTGAGTTTATTTCTTTTACTTTACTATTGGATCTTGGAATACCATTCAATGACTTCTCCCTAAATGGTTTCTCACTAATCCACTGGAATGTTATAAGCACAAAGGCATTGGAGATTTCTAAAGTGGAATGTATTTAAAATAAATGATTAGACTGGCAATTAAAATCTGTAAAATATTTGTTTCAGTTAATTCCTCAAAAAATTCTTACTCCTTAAAGCATAGCTTAATTTGCAATTATGAATCCATTTCTTTTGCTTCATATTGTGAAACATAATAGTGTTTCCTAAATATATGCTAACAGTTAGTTCTAAAATTGTAGTAATAATCTGCTTAATAACCCAAGTGCTAGGTAAACTGACAGTTATAGTCACAAAAAGGATATTAAGTACAATCAGCTCTGCACAGGCAACCACATATCTTTTAGAAGTTATGAAAACATCATAACTGCAATGAACATTTTATTTAATTTGCATGGTTTAAAAAATACAGCATGTGCCTGTATTTGACTTTGCTAAGATTTACTAAGTGTGGAGCTCCTTCAAGGAGATGAGCTGCTGTCAAATGTACATTCTCAAGCCTTTGTGTGGTGGAGAAGATCATTGGAGAAGCCAACCAGGACAAATATTTTATGCTTTGCTTTGGCATCTCTAAGAGAAGCAAGTACTACATGCCATTAATTTCTCCAACTAGATCTCTACAGGTCTGCCATCAAATAAGACCTTGAACCTTTGAATTACAGAGAGCCTGGCTTTCTGAATCAAAAAGGTCAGCATCCCAGGGTCGAGCAGACATTGTGGCACAGGCCATAAAAGGTTTCCTAGGCTACACTGGTAGAATGCTTGAAATCACAGCATTCTAGTCTTCATTGCTTAGTGTCACTGGATCAAATAAAATCAACTTAGAAAAGAGTATGGCTGTAGCAGAGAAGAGGGTCTTGAACTGATAAATGATACCCAGAAACTTCCAACATTTCTATTGGACCCAAGGAGAGAAACAAGCAACAGATACTTACAGGGGAGCATCTAATTCACTAGGAAGAAAACCTAAAAGAGAATGTGTCATGACAGAAATGAAAACCAGACTGCACTTCAGGATGGAGGGAGCAGACAGTTGCGTCGAGTGCTGGTAAGAGGCTGAATAAACTTTGGAAAGAGAATTGGTCTTGGCCTAGGAAGGTAAAAGCCACTGCCACTTTAACAAGATGTTCTGAGATGAGTAGGAGGCGTTCTAATCGGTAGAAGTAGCAGTATGAATTGAGGCAGGATAGACAACTCCCTTGAGATGCTTTCCTATGCATAGAGAGGGACAATAACATCAGAAGCATGCAGGAGTCCAGGGGGGTCAAAAGCTCCTATGTGGAATAGGCCTTTTGTAATGCAGTTTGTAGTTCTTAGGATTTCCATTTGCATTGTCCCTGGATTCAAAGAGTTTACAGACTAATATGGGATATTTATGTATGTGTTTGCATAAATAACAGGCAATGTGATAAAAGGAAACAAGGAGGTATAGATACAAATAAATGAGGTTAATTCTAGAGTGAAACAAGGAAGTGTTCAGGAGAGCTAGCATTTAAGGTAGGCCCTGAAGGACCGATAAAGTCATACCGGGTATAAAAATGAAGGAAGGGATTTTCATGCAAAGAGAACAATATGAGCCAAGGTGGACAGCTGAAGTGGTGTGCAGCACTTAGTTTGCTCGGTACTAATATGAGTGATTTGAGGGAATAGAGGAAGTACGACTGGACAGGTAGATTACAGCCATATCATGGATGATTTTGAATATCCCTATGAGAATTTAGATCTGAGCCAATAGAAAGCTGAGAAGAATATCTCCAGCAATGGAATGAGAGAAAATCTATATTTTAGTGGTTTGAGTATGCACTAACAACATATATTGTCAGGTTGTGAATTTTGAGCTTCTTGACATTGTCAATTTACATAACAAGTCCATTTTGGTGTAGGGTTTAGGCTGAAATCTGAGCTCACACTGCTTGGATTTACAACCTGTCTCTTCCTATTAATTGCATAGATTTATTAGGCAAGTTTTTCATACTCTCAACACCATAGACAGTTCATTATAAGTGCTCAAAGAAGTGTAACTATTGTGACTACAACATACCTCCCTAATTCTTGAGAGACACCATTACTTCCAAGATGGGCTCATAAGAAGATGAGGTTCATGTCGCATTTGCTGTGGGAGGATTTGTAAAAGGGAGTGCAGTTGGAGCAAAGAGAATACGGCAGGTCAGAACAAGGAATTAGGGCCACATTCCATAGATAACAGGGAGAAAGGAAGTGGCACCATCACAGGTGTCCTTTATCAAATAAGCCTGGGAGTAGAATGTAGCACAGAAAGAATCTATTTATTCAGGGATTCCTTCAGCAAACATATATTGAGCACTGTCTTTGCTCAGGACTTGGTTTACAGTTAGGAACCAGCAGACATAATACCTGTCCTCAAGGACCTCACAGTATATCAAGAGAAAACTGAGAGTCTAGGGACAGGGACACTCACTGAGAGGCCCAGAGGATCTGAGCTGGAGGATGACATATAGAATACAAAGAAGGGATGTTAATTAACCAGATCCTGAGTATAGCAGGAAATGGGCTCTGACACCAACCCGTCCTGCTCCTTGTAATGAAAGGAAGCACCATCTGCAAAAGGCTGTTAGCTTTAGAGCAGTGCAGCCTCCACAGAGCTCCCTTATGGATAGAGCAGCTTGCTTGCCCAAGAAAAGGTACACAGAGGGCAAGAGGAGGTTCTTGCAGAGCCCCTTCCCCATAAGCACCACTGTGCTCAGACATCAGCTTCTTTGGCAGTCAAGTCTCCTCTCTGATCTGCATTCTCACAAAACCACAAGTACTAGAATCATCTCTAGTTCTTAACCACTCCTCTCTCCATCTTAAATGATTCTGCTTTCTTTTTTACACTACTAACCAAACTCCAAACATGCTAGTATTTCAAGTTCTGTGTTAGATATTATATCAATTTCACCCCACTCAAATTTAGAGCATTTTAGTTATATCTTTTTAAAGATAAATTATTTTGTTTGCATCTTTCTCATGGCCTTTGGTATACTACTTGGTTATTTTCATTGGTGTCTCTCTCACTACAAGATAAATACATCGTAAGTACCCAAGACTGTAGTCACTGGCATCTGCGTGCAAGTACCTAGCACAGAGTTTTTCATATGGTGAATAAACAAACAAAAACACAAAATGCTAATTGCTCATACTTTATATTCTTGTTTATATTAAAAATCACATTCAGCTACAGAGTGGTGGGCTATTACTAATCCTATACTACAGATGAGAAAACTGGGGCATAGAGATATTATATAATATATTTAAAGTTACACAACTACAAAATAGCAGAATCCAAATCACTAGATTCCAAAGCAAGTTAATCGAATGCTATAGCCCCATCTTCACCAAAGGTGTTTACTGAGTGTTAATGTTTACTGAGTGTTAATTGACAGATTCTGCTCTTGGTGTTTTTCATATTGCTGTAGGCAGTACAGCGTAGGTTGTTCTGCTGTAACAAATAGCCCTGATGTCTCAGTGGCTTAACTCCACAATTATTTGTTTTTCATGCATGTTACATTTCCATCTTAAGTTGATTGGGCATCATATTGACTCCTTACTTCAACCTTGGGGTAGAGAAAAAGCAAGGCAGAGAGGCAAGACCAAGAAATAAATGCTTTCAGCTAAAAGTACCACCCATCTTCCACTAATATTTCCTTAGCCAAATGAAGTCATATGGCCGTGCCTAACTAAAACTGGTCAAGGTATTATAGTCTTCCCATGTGCCTGAAAGGAGATAGAAATCAGTTATTGATGACCAGTTACATTGCCTACCTTACAAGTAAAAACTCCTTTACAACAATGCAGTCAGGTAGGTAATTTCATTATCTCTAAATTATAGATGAGAAAACAGGGCACAGACAAGGAATTTGCCAATGTACACACAGAGAGTAAGTGGCAGAGCTGGATTCAAACTAGGCCGTCTCCCCCAGACTGTATGCTCTTAACTCTTGCACTTATTCTTCTCAGGAGATAATAAATCTAATCTGCCCCAAGAAGTACACATGTCACTTTTTGGAGTCTAAGAAAACATTTTAATGTTTTTTTTTAAAATCAGAAGAAACAAAAAGAATGTGATCCAACATGGATTATATTTGTCTTTATACCAATACAGTCTTAAAACCACATATACAAATGCACATATATGTTTATACACATGTATGTGTTGTGTGTGTGTGTGTGTATGTGTGAGTGCACACACATAAAATATTAGTAGTCTATCAAATCAAAAATGCCCAAAGTTCATAAAATCCATAATGTATCCCTCATCCTCTGGATCTTGATTGTGCAACTTAAACAAGCTACTGCATTTTGGCATTTAGAAAAGTACTTGAATTAAACTCAGTATATTGGTTTTTTTCTGTAGTGTAGACAATTAGACTCATTAAAAGTTTATCAACAGGGAAGTAAGCTAATGAAAGTTGAATATCAAAGTAATTTATTCACTGCTTTACTCACAGTTGTTTTTTGGGCTGAACTGTTAGTGCAATGCCTTAAGGCTTTCCTATTTAGGATGAAGAGAGAATCGTATCTTTCAGTTATCTGTAAGATGGTCTCAAGTCTTCACCTCCTTGTATTCTCAGCCTTATGTAACACCCTCTTGTTGGGTGTGGACTGGAACTAATAAAAAGTTTCTAAGAAACAGAATATGGCAAAAGCAATGAATGTCACTTGTGATATTAGGTTACGAAGAGGCTGTGACTTTGGTCTTGAGCTGTCCTCTCTCATTCCCTTGCTCACTTTGAGGAAGGCCAGATACCATGTTGGAGGTGCCTTAAGGAGAGCTGCACATGGCAAGCAACTGTGGGAGGCCCCATCAACCACCCAGCAAAGAAATAAGACCCTCAGTCCAAAAACCAGGGATAACTCAATCCTGCCAACAACCACGTAAGTGACCTTGAAATAGGATTCTCCCTATGTTGAACCTTCAGATGAGACCACAGCCCCAACCGAAACCTAAATTGCACCCTGTGAGAGACCCTAAGTCAGAATCATCCAGCTAAGCTGGCTGAATTTCTGACTTATGAAATCTGTGAGATACTAAATGTTGTTGCTTTAAACCACTATGTTTTGGAGGTAATCTTTTATGAAGCAATAAATAGCTAACATATTATCCCATATTACCTTCCAAAGCACCACCAAGATCAAGTCTCAGCAGGACCCATGCCTGGATAAAAATAGCTTAAATGGCACAGGAATTGCAGCTACCATGGAAACAAATGTGAACATGAATCCTGAGACTCAGTTACCTGTGGAAGAAGATCAGAATATATGGCTGGATAGGGAGAATGTAACAACCTGTGAACTCTTACTCATGACTTGGAATTCAGAGTTCTAGCTAGGAACCCTGGCACTGATCTTATTATACTAATAAGATGGCTCATTGAACTTGGACAAAATTTTGACCTACAATAAAAGAGAAGGAAATGCTGGATCTAGTTTACCATAGCATTAATGATGAGAACCTAGCAGGAATTGACTTCCAATGGACTGAGTGATCATAGCTACCCACCATTAAGTCTTTTCAAGTCTGCTGAGCCATACCAGTGGTGGAGAAATCCATTGTTTAATGAAAATGTTATATTTGGAATGAGGTCCAAGTGGGTCCAGGAAGAATGAATACGTTTTATTATTAGATAGTCCAGATGCCCATGTCATATACTTGTTTTGCACTGAAGCCTGTGCTTTGAATGACACTAATTTTGGGTGATTTCCAATGCCCAGCCATCAGAGAAGGAATGAATTCTGACCTAATTCATAGATATTTTAACATAATACATTGCTGTCAGGGGAAGATGGATCTCTGTCACATTATAGGCCCACTTGTTGGTGACTCTAAAGAAACTAAAGGGAAAATTCCCCGGAGACATTATAAAGAGGAGTTCACTATTCTATTTGGAAAGAATTGGACTGACCTATGGAAATAGAGACCTGGACAATGGGTAAAGTCATGGCTAGTTTATTAGAGATAAGGAAGGAACAAAAGTCAAAAGTCAAGTATAGGAAGAGCAGGGGAAGTTAGTATATGAGCAGAAAAGTGAAATTAGGGAAGAAGCAAGTACATTTTTAATGTATTCCATTAAGGGCCAGCAGTGGCCATCTACACCAGAGGATCCTTTCAACAAGCAGCTGGGCAGAAGGCTAGTCCTGTGCATGCAGTACAGCCTTTCTCCTTGACCTGCCCAGTGCTGCACCATGGGCCCACCATTCACAGAGCAGTCATGGTGACTGGGATAGAATCACACATGGGCTGCGTCTCTCACCACATCTAGCATGGTGACACTGCTGTTGACTTTCCAACCTGCCAAGAGCATAAGCCAGGCCTTGGCACCATTCTTTGATCAGACCAGCCAGCCTCATGGCCTTTTCCATCCTGAAGTGATTAGTGATTTGTCCTTATTGGAATGAACATGTACATATTTGCTTATTGTTTGTTTCTCTGCCTACAGTGCCTCAACCAACCCTACCATCTGAGGACTTATGAAATCTAAGTTATATGAATATGGCATCCCCATTCAAAGCTGCTCCAGACCAAGGGGCATATTTTATGGCAAATAAGGGCTAAAAATTGGCACATTAACCTGAAATGTGTTGGTCTTACCCAGCTGCATCACCCAGATACAGTTGGTCTAATAGAACTGTGCAGTAACATGTAAAAACTCAGTTAAAAAGTCCCCTTGGGAGACAACATGTACAGGTTGGAGTGGCCCCCTCCAGAAAGCAGTGTAACTTGTCCAATCTAAAACAGTGACCTGCTTGAGAATTTTGAAATTTTCATCACTAACTTAGGCTCCATGGACTTATATGCTCTAATTCCCAAGAAATGAATGTCTCTGCCAGCTTGAATCTGTGGCTATGATCCGGTCATTTTGGGCTCCTTGTGTCTGTGGAACAGCAGGCAAAGAAACTTGTTATTTAGTTCAAGGGGAATCACCTCTGACTACTATAAGGTGTGAGAGCTGTTCCTGTACAATGGGGGCAGGAGAAAGTTTGCCTGGGCCCTAGAGGATTCCCTGAACATCTCTTGGTGCTTCTTCTTGTAATAATAAGAACTGGGTAATTATAGCAATCATGGCCAAGTAAAAACAAGGCAACTGATTGCCTGCTACTTGCTTTTTCAGGAAAGAAGAGAGGACATCTTATCATTTAAAAAACAATTAAGGCCCCATATTGTATTATGAAAGTCAAATGTAATGTATGGCATAAGCAGACCAGAGAGGTGCAGGCTGAGCTGGGTGCACATTCACTGCAGTACCTCGGCCCACTGGGGCTTGTTTCAGCTGCCGTCTCTGAGACCAACCCTGTGTGCACTGGTCAGATCCATGCCAGCACAGCCTGACAGCTCCTCATCACATTCCTCTTCTTATCCCAACCAAGGTCCCTCAGCAAGTGGCTCTGCACCCATGTGTGTGCAAGACCTGGAGGCACATGGCATGAGACCGCCTTGGGTTTAACTAAAGGGAGGTGGGAGTGGGTAGATAAGTTCTTCCATGCGTGACCCCTGGATATAGGTTTCCATGCTTCCTGCCTCTTTTCCCTTTGCTCCACTCTCACTTCATAGGATTCCCCTCCTTAGTAAGGAAGCACCACTTACTCCTTTGCCTCTGCCTGCATTTTCTGAGGCACGCAGGATGGAACACTGCCCGACGCATCCACGGGCCACTGTATTCTATTGCATGTGTTTCTTCTTGGTACTTATCCAGCCTGAAATTATGCATTTATTTTATTGATTACAGAGACTGGGATTAATTGGTCGTGTGCACCCTGGCATTCTCAAGGCCAAGAACAATTCCTGACATATTACTGGCACCCAATTACATATGTTCAATGAACAATTAATCCTCCAACAACTATCAGAGATGAGGGTCAAAGAGGAGATCTGAAGTCTCATTTTGTCACTATTCTGAGAAGCTAAGAAGGTGTCATAGATGGAAGACTCTGTTCTGCTCCTAGATCTTACTGTTTCCATTAGCCCAAACCACCCCATCTGCTTCACGACCCTGACTCTTCTTTCTACAGGATGAACTGCCTCTACCCTGGTGAGTTCTCAATTCCAGGAGAGCCTAAATGCCCTGCTAGAGCTTGCCATTCTGATGAGAAGCTATTGGTCCTCAGAGGCTCACACACTCAGGCTTAAAGGGAAAACTTGTCACAAACTTTGGAATTGCCTCAGCACTAGATTAAAAATCAAGAGGAGTTGTGGGAAACTATGTTTAAACACTTTCATTTAAATAAAATTAAATATTAAGTGATTTGCTTCTAACTGGTAAATAATTAATACATTTCCCTTTTCAGAGTGGCTTTAATAATGCAACTGAAAACCTCTACTTGCACCTCTAAAATAAGTTGTTTTCAAATAGTGGGCTAGGCGATAGTTATTTTGCAAGCACAAATGCCTCCTAACATAACCAGATGGTCAAATCCCCAAAGTCCTTCGAACTCATAAAGAATTTCCAAAGGATTACCAGTAAAATATAGTGCTGACCCCTGGAAAGAGGCTTCCAAAGGGCCTTGCATAAAACACTGTGTAAGTTCCATCAAAGGTAGGATGAACACTGAATCCCAGAGGCCTCCTGTTTTGATGAACTGCCAGCTTCTTTCCTGGGAAACTGTCTGAGATCGGCCTCTGGTAATCTCTCTCGGGCCACTGTTGCCTCTGGTTGACAGGTCTGCTTTCAGGCTCCTGTTTTGAGACCCAGCTTGGAGTTACACTGCTTTAAATGCTTACCTTTGGGCCTTTTCAGTAAAGAATTATCTTTGGTAGAGGAGTGATAGTGCTTTACTAGGGGTAAAGTTTATTAAATCCTGAAAACAATCCTATAGGCCTTAAGTTAGGTGCTATTACTAACCCCGTTTCACAGATGAGGAAACTGAGACTTAGAGACTATCAGTAACTTGCCTCTGAGGAAAGCTGGGGCATCTCACGGAGTGGTACTAGATCAGTCACTCTACTCCTCTGAATCTTAGCTTCTTTGTAGAAACGGATAGAACAAAGTCACAGGATAATAGTAAAAATTATTTATGACCCTTGACCTTCCAAAATCCTAAGTGCTATGGAAATTTAAGCACTTCTTGCTTATGACATGAATCTAAATGGATGATTAGTTTCATGGGGACTGACAGTTTTTCATGGTGCGTAAGGGCACAGATTCAAATCCTGGCTCCACCCCTCCCTAGCCAAGTGACTTAGGCCTGGTTATTCTCCTCTCTGAGCCTCAGTCTTCTCATCTGCGAATGAGGGGTAATAACAGCACGTGGCCAAAGGCTTATATAATTGGTTTTCGGATTAAATAAATTACTAAATACAAAGCCGGGAGCAATGTGTCACACAGATCAAGTACTGTATAAATTTTGGGTTATAATTGATTCGACTGTAAATATAGAAAGCTTTCAAATTTCTGTGTAAAACAATGGAATTATTCAATATCTTCCAAAGGCATATTAAAATCTAAAAATATAAATAATAATCTTTTAAATCCCACATCTATGCCAACTTTTCTAAGCATCTTCACAACCTTCCCAAGGTCCTTTGTAACTTGATGGACTCATTCCAACCTCTCTCCCAAACCCCAGAATAGAGTCATAGGTACCCTCTGCCGCAGCACAGAGTATAAATTATTTGCATGCCCTGGAAAGTGCCAGGCTGTCCTGTGTCCCTCTGCCCTCACATGTGCCACCATTAGCCTGGATGATCCACCCTCCAGTAGAAGCTTTGAAAGAGTCATTAATCAAAGTTCTGCTCATCAGGACTCCACAGTGAATACTTTCCTTACTCTCATGTCTTCCTCTGGATTATTGCTCTGTGTTTGGGGCCACGACTATCATTTCTTCAGAAATAATATCCTATTCAGGATTATGTTTTTTATGTTATTATGTGTATTCCTTTGTTATCTTTCCCTGTGACAAACTGTGGGAATGGAGACTATTTTCTCTACTGTTGAATCTCTTGTGTATCACAATCATGTTGAGTATATGTGGAAGGTTATAAGGTACTAGCTTGTAATAATCAAACATACTCCATTATTAGAATTGAATTCTATTTTCTATAACAAAAGACCCCAAATAAGTAGAAGTATATTTTCTCTATTTCACAACACAAAGTTCAGAGATGATGCCGTCCGGGCTGTTTTGGAAGTTCCATAGTCATCAGGGATTGAGACACCTTCCTACTTTCACCTCTGGCTCCTGGCATATTGTGCATGCTCAAAGTTACTTCATAGCCCAAAATGGTCGCAGGTGCTTCAGCCATCACGACCACATTCCACTTAGGAGGAAGAACATGACCCTATCTGTGATTTCCAAGAAGTCCCTACATGTTTCCTTTTAGATATAACCACCAAAATATTTTCTCATGGCCACATGTAGAAGCAAATGAATCTGGGAAAATATGTCTTTTTTTTCATATCACAACAAAAAATGGGGTTGTATTAATGGAATAGTTAGCAATCAATGCCACATAATCTATTAATGCACTTGCCATGTCATTTACATATTTACTCACATGGGTCTTACATTCAAGATTGTGAGGGCCTTGAGAAAAGGGACATTATTTATTTAGTTTTAATGTCAGTAAAGTCTAGTTCGATGCTTGCACCTAGGAGCCATCCAATTTGCTGAAGGAGTGATTAAAAGGATGAATAAATAATTTAATCAACAAACAAACAGATGTTTGAAATTTAGAAAGCTACGTCTTTCAAATGTACTTCAGTAGCCTTATTCTTACTTGAGAATTTTCCACTTATTAAATCTAATATTTATTACCATTTAAAGTTTAACAAATTGCTTAAAAGGAGATCTGAGATTATTCTGACATTTCAAATGGGAGAGACTTTTTTTTTGCAAACATTCCAGGGCTATAAATTTTTATTAGTTAAGTTTGCCCATTCCCTAATGTGAACGTGGCATTTTTTTTCTTTCCAAAGGTTAACTGTGTTTTTCAAACGTCTACTTTTTTTTTGAACTCACATAAGGTACAATATTTAAACACAATGACCTCATTCTTTTACATCTTTTGCTGGGATTTATTCTAATTTTGTTAGTGAAAAGATTTGAACATAATATTCCAAAAAGCTAGCTCAATTGCTTTTAAACAATATTGACTTAAAGTTATTCTAAAATTCTAAAACCTTTGCAAGGATAACTATGCTATTTCTTTTCAAATTTAAGCAGGCCCATAAATAAAATGTGAAGGCAAGCCATAGATTCCTCAAAACCTTTACGTTTTGAAAAATAGAAGCTCAGAGTGCTGAATTTCAAATATATTTTGGTTTGAAATTAATAGCTGATTTAGATTCTAGGGCTTTTATCATCTGTGCATATTCAATTAGAAATGCACTTGGAAATGTAACAAGTTTCATGCATCATTAAGCATTTTAAATAATTAATAGTTGATTATTTTCTCTTTTAAGATGGCCTCATTTATAATTCTGTGTCAACGATGAGATTGACCTTTAGGTTAAAATCAAGTTGCATTTCTATTTAGAAAATAGTTCTTTACTTAGAGAACATAATGAATGGCATTGCCAGCCTTTATGCTGTGTAAAGTGATGAAGGTTTGGCCAATGTTACATAAACATTAAGTGAAGAGATCAACAATCATTGTAGTAATGCAATGTTCAAATTGGCATTTTCAGTGCCTGATTACTGGGACCTTTTGCTAAGTCCCGGATTGTAAGTTAGTAAACAAGGCAGATCCATGGAGAGTGCTCCTCCTCAGAGCAGAATGACAGCATCGGCTCTGACAAAGCCACGGAGAGCCCTACCTCCCACTCACTACGCCACCAACAAGAGGTTTCTTTGCTTGTGTTTTCCTCACTTGAGAGCTGGGCAGCACCTAGTGAGCTTTGAGGGTGGACTTTCACAGGATGGGGTTGAGAATCTTCAGGTGGTATCGACACCCATCTCCAGATTAGTGATACATGTTCCAAGTCTATATCCACCCCAATAGGAGTCTTCAGAAAAATGCTATCGATGCTATTGTAACCCATTGAGTTCATACCATGGAGAAGAAGACAAGGGGTAAGTAGTTTCTAGAGAGCAGTTCTGATGTCACAGTGACCAGGCAGCCAAATAAGATTTTATGGAGTCCAGAACACAAATTTGTTCCTCTCCATAGCTGGCCATTAAACAAACCTTTCACTTCAGGCAAACTAAAGGCAGCTTTGGGTTCTCCCAAGTCACCAAACCAGAGGTCAAAATTCCAAACAATTTAACCAGTCTTTCACCAAGGTCAATTAAAATAAAATGATGCTCACTAGTCTGACCTCTGCTTTTACTCATAAAGAGCTTGCCCATTGCCCTTTAACTTTAAAGCCAGAGGTCCTGAGGCCAGCATGTGCCACTTCAGGGAACACAATATGTGTTCGGTTGGATCCTAGTGACCCACAAGTGAAAAGAGAGAAAACTGATTTTCAAAATTCCACAACCATTTTTATGTAATAATCTCATTGAATTATCTTAACAGTCTTATAGGATAAATATCATCATTTCCAAATTCCAAATTAGGATACTGTGACTTAAAGGGGTTTTAACTTAACAATTACGATATATAGATAAGTAAATGACTGGAACTTCACAACTCCAAAGGATTTTGGAATGATAGACGAAGAAAGAAAAAAGGGTTTCACAATTAAATGACAAAATTATACATATTACATCTCTTAAAGTAAGCAGATGATGAGATACTGGGATAAAATAAAGAAATTCATGAAATGGAGAATTTAGCCTATCCTTCTTACAGAGGAATTTGGGCTCACTTAGTCCAGGAATCAGAAGTGTTCATATACCTAAGGTATACTTCAACCTGTAAGTTGTAAAACACCATTCTAATAGTGTAGATGGTTCACTTTATTGTATATAAATCTTTTAAAGATGGTTCTCTGAAAGGCTAATAGAAATGTAGAGTGTGCTTCAAACCTCATTCCTTCCCTTAGCCCTTCTGGACTTATTATGTATGATAGGTGAGTTAACCTCACTCATGTAATGTGGAAAACATATAAATCTTGGTGCACTACAGTAGTCTTCAGGGAGGTATTGACTTTTTATGGATGTAATTATTTTGTGAATGATCACAGTGTTTTAAGCCTCTGAGTGATGTTTCACGGAGAGTTATGGTGTTTCACTACATTAGTATTTTCAAATATCCTCCAGTTGCCAGAAAGTTCCAGAGCAGGGTGAGCGGGGATCCTGATGTTGGGCTGAGGAGAGTGTCATGGAGGTGGGATCACAGGGAAAGCTGATGTTCAGAAGTAGAGATGACATTTGGTACATGTACTTAAACTCTTTCTTAATCCCACTCAGGCTCAGAAATGAAAAAAGAAAATCAGAAATAGGAAAAAGCTTGCATAAGAGCTGAAACGAGGGTAGGAATGCCAACCATCAATACATTTCTTCCCATGGTGGTACAGATGAGGCCATGTTGCTATATTTTTCTAGTGAATTTTGAGAGGAAGTCTTGGCGAAACCTCCCATGGGAATGAGCAATGTGGAAGGAGAAGATAGGTTTAGAACTCACTATTTCACATGAACCCACTTCGTTCTTCGGAGATCATCACCTCTCGGAGATGGCCGTGTAGAGTCCAGGTGTAGCTATGCCAACAGAGGCATGTGAGGATGGACAAGATCCTGCAGCCCACCTTCACCCACAAGAGGAAGCATTCTAACAGTTAAAAGGAGTGTCCTCTGGCCGGGTGCTGTGGCTCAGGACTGTAATCCCAGCACTTTGGGAGCCCGAGGAGGGCAGATCACGATGTCAAGAGATGGAGACTATCCTAGCCAACATGGTGAAACCCCGTTTCTACTAAAAATACAAAAATTACCCGTGCATGGTGGTGCACACCTGTAGTCCCAGCTACTTGGGAGGCTGAGGCAGGAGAATCGCTTGAACCCAGGAGGCGGAGGTATCAGTGAGCCAAGATCACACCACTGCACTCCAGCCTGGGCAACAGAGCAAGACTCCATCTCAAAAAAAAAAAAAAAAAAAAGCAATATCCTGCATGGCAAGGACAACCCACCTGACCCAGTAGCTGAGGGCAGAGGCAGGAAGCAGAAACAGACACCCCTCACACTCCAAGACCTCACCTCATGGAATACTATATATTCAATCAGAAAATCACAGCAGTGAAGGTTTTTCTACTGGCCATACATGGCTTTACTTCCATATTGCCTCCAGCCTCCTTCCAGTCTTCAGATCCCTGAATTGGAACCATGATGCCCGTTCACTGAATTAAATTTGACAGGGTGAATCCAGAGGTCCCCAAGAAAATAAAGGCGGGTACAAGAAGAATCCATCCATATGACAGTGGACAAATAATGCTCCACTATCAAAGAAGAAAATGTCCTTGTTTCAGAATCGTTACCTTGGAAAATATTTTGGTATTAAAAAAATGTGAATTAAAAAAGGGAAATCAATATATTACTTTTAACATTTAACCAATGCCACAATAATAAACACAAAGGAACTACCCAAAACTTAGTGGCCTGGAACAGTCAGCATTTATTTATCCACATTCATTTATCCAGAAGTTGACTAGCTGCCATTTGGAATGATGGTAGCAATTTGCCATGTGTGTCTCATCATCTAGCCAGCTACAGTGGACATTGTCTCTTTAAGAGGTAGGGTTCTGGCCAGGCGCGGTGGCACATGCTTGTAATCCCAGTACTTTGGGAGGCCGAGGCGGGTAGATCACCTGAGGTCAGGAGTTCGCGACCAGCCTGACTAACATAGTGAAACCCCGTTTTGACTAAATACAAAACAAAACAAAAAAAAAAATTAGCCGGACATGGTGTTGCATGCTTGTAATCCAAGCTACTTGGGAGGCTGAGATAGGAGAATCGCTTGTGCCTGGGAGATGGGGGTTGCAGGGAGCCGAGATTGCGCCATTACACTCTAGCCTGGGCAACACGAGTGAAGCTCCATCTAAAAAAAAAGAAAGAAAGGAAAAGAAAGAGAGAGATGAAAGAAGGAAAGAAGAAAGAAAGAAGAAAGAAAGAAAGAAAGAAAGAAAGAAAGAAAGAAAGAAGAAAGAAAGAAAGAAGAAGAAAGAAAGAAAGAAAGAAAGAAAGAAAGAAAGAAAGAGAGAAAAAGGGAGGGAGGGAGGGAGAGAGGGAGGGAGGGAGGAGGGAGGGAGGAGAGAGAGAGAGAGAAAGAAAGAAAGAAAAGAAGGAAAAGAAAGAAAGAAAGAAAGAAAGAGAAAGAAAGAAAAGAAAGAGAGGCAGCATTCCCAGGAAGTAAAAGGAGGAGTTCAAATCCTCTTTTTGTGTACCCATCACTGGAATACTTTACCTAGGTTCAGAAAAACACACCTCACTTCTGCTTTCACTTCTGTTGCCAAAAGAAAGTGACAAGCCCAGCCCAGATTCAAAGGGTAAAGATAAAAGATTCCACCTGCAAGGTCATATTGCAAATGGTATAGATACAGGAATGAGTGGAAAATTGGACCCAATTTTATAATAAACATGTTATGGCATAAAGAAATTGAAAACAAGATTTGAAAAAGAATTTATTACAAGAAATAATTTATTAAAAGCATCTACTTGTTCTCTGAAGGGTTATAAAGAATATATGGATCCCTTGAAAGTAAATATAGATGAATGGTAAGATGTTAAATCAGGAGACAAGAGATTTATAAAAGAGACTGACTTAAGGAAAACAATATATAGGTATTACCACACCGTAATTTAATATGCCTATAAAAGTGGTACAAATTATAATTGACAATGCAGATAACTAAGTCTGAAGAGGTCAAGTCTAGAGTCTCTTGGAACACAGAGACAAAAGGTAGCTATAAATACAAGTTAGGAGAAACAGTAAAAGGGAGTCCTGGCATTAGACCTCTAACAATCTCACAATGCTCCTGAAAATCACAAACGGAGAGAAACACTACTATAAGATTTAACAGAAGAAACTGTTTTTAAACTGAGAAAAGACCTACACGTGGTAATCCAAATCATTCACTAAGCATCAAGAAAAATATAAACACAAAAACAACTAAACTAGTGGGGAGGAAAATAGGAAATTAATGGCTCTTTAAAGTTGAAAAAGTCTAATTAACAATTATATCAAATTCCACTGCTTGAACTAGACAATATAATACAAAAATTACTAACAGGAAAATGTTTGACACAAATACATGACAAAAGGCAGTAAGTCTACAATGGAGTTAAGGACAAGTCTTTTCAAATGTACAAGTAGTAGGTAATTTCTATTCTAAAACATGAAAGGGAATTTTTAAAAAATTGAATGTCTTCCATTCTCTTTTGTAAATTCTATGTAAGATTGACATCAAATCTAGTCAAAGCAATTCAAGTAACACAATATCTTTGAATGTACATGCAAGCATTTTGACTATAATCTGCACAGATTTATTTTGTGTTATTTTAAAACATTAATATATTGCAACTATGATATAATAACTGAAGAATGATTAAATATTATCAGAAAACTTATGGCATAAGTCCTCATGTTAATAATTCAATGAAGAAAAAGTATATGACTACCTTCAATAATTCTGAAAAGCAGCTCGTAAAATTGTTTATTACTAGCAAATATTGTTGCCAAATTGGTAATATATTCATAAAACCTAACATGACATAGAAAAATCATTTACAAACAACAGAAGTCACAATTAATAAAGACACTATCTTTTTTTTTTTTTTTTTTTTTTGAGACGGAGTCTCACTCTGTCCACCAGGCTGGAGTGCAGTGACGCGATCTTGGATACCTGTTTATCTATAAGTCAATATAAATAAGAGTCATAATTATTGAAAATGATAGACAATCATTATTACTTACAAATTTATGACTGCATGCCACAAGAACAAACAAAACAGCCCTTAGAAATAACAAGAGTTCAGGCCGGGCGCGCTGGCTCACACCTGTAATCCCAGCACTTTGGGAGGCCGAGGCGGGGGGGGATCATGAGGTCAAGAGATAGAGACCATCCTGGCCAATGTGGTGAAACCTCGCCTCTACTGAAAATACAAAGATTAGCTGGGCGTGGTGGTGTGAGCCTGTAGTCCCAGCAACTTGGGAGGCTGAGGCAGGAAAATCACTTGAACCTGGGAGGTGGGAGTTGCAGTGAGCTGAGATCGTGCAACTGCACTCCAACCTGGCTACAGGGTGAGACTCTTTCTTAAGAGAAAATTAAAAAAAGAAAGAAAAGAAATAAGAGTTCAGTAATGAGACAGTGCTTAAAATAAACACTAAAGTTACTATTATTCTTTACATCAATAGGTATTTTGCAAATAGGGTAAAAAATCCTTTTCAAAAGGCTTCAAAAATATAAAATACTTGTAAATATAATTTAATTAGATATATGTGTATCTTATGCAAGCAAAATTATAGAATATTGTTGAAGAAAAGAAAAGTAGATTAGGCATATCAGGTTCCTAAATGGGATTTTTCTGTATGGTAATGATTTTAAACCTTCCTTTAAAGTGCTATAACTTTAACATAATTTGGATAAAATCACATTCATATTGTTTGGAACTTGCCAAGGTTGTTCTGGTTATCTGAAAGAAGGTGTGTTGGAATGGGAATTCGGTTTTACTCACGTGGAATGGATAAGGTAGGCACAGAATTCCATGGTCTCATACTAAGCACAAAACAACAAAAGCAAATATAACAGCAAAGAGACAGAGAACAAAGAGGGATTAAAACACCTAAATCATTTATTTAAACTGAAAACTTGGAACAATCAGATGAAGCCCAGCAAATATTCACATTTTCTAATTTTTAGATATTAAAATTTGAATAAAACAGTTTTTACAAATATGGCACCACATCCCCAAATGCTTTTTGAATTCAAACTTTGAATTCAAAGTTTGCGGAAACATAAGGAATAGTTTTGGAAATACTAAGAAAACCATGTACTGCTGTGTTTGTACAGAATGAGACCTCAACATGCTTTCCTGCCAACATTCCTTGCATTCCCACTATACAGGACGAGAAAGGCTGCTGGGACACCTCTGAGTAGGAGAAGAATGAGAATCACTTTGCTTCTCTGTAATTGGGTAAGATTTATCAAAGAGAGCTCACTATGCAATTATAACAACATAAGTGATTTGGAGAAAGGTAATAAGGTTTCTATAAGGAGAAATGGGGTGCATTAATCTAGCTAGGATCTATCTGAAAATGAGTAAATAAGCATGGTGACACAAATCATTTTTTTCCTTTGGCAAAATTTCAACTGAAAAGCTATAAAATGAATTATCATTAAGGTCTGGAGCAATGTTTTATCATGAATAAGGAACTGGAAATTGAAATATGCCCCTGCCACTAGATTAATCTTCCCTTGGTATTCTATTTTATTTCTCTACTCAAAAATCAATGAATTCCCACCAGCTGACAAATATTATATGAATTACTTAGTCAGGTATTTAATGCCCTTGATGCTCTCATTTTAACTTACTTCTCTTCTCTTGAAATTACCTCGTGCTCCAGTCCAACACTGTTCAATAGAAATGTAATGTGAGCCACATATATAAATTTTAATTTTCTAGTAGCTAAATTAAAAAGTAAAAAGAAACAGGTAAAATAAATTGTAATGATATTTTGTTTAAATTAATATACCCAAAGTAGTATCGCTACAACATGTGATCAACGTATCCTCACTTATAAGTGGGAGTTAAGCTATGTGTATGCAAATGCATCTAGAGTGGTATAATGGACATTGGAGACTCAGAAGACGGGAGCTTGGAAAGGTGTGAGGGATAAGAAATCACCTATTGGGTACAATGTGCACTAAAAGCCAAGACTTCATCGTTATACAATTCATCCATGTAACCAAAACCACTTACACCCCTAAAGTTATAGAGAATTTAAAGAGTTTAAACAAAACAAAACTAATGACATATTTTTGAGTCTTTTTTGGTACTGTCTTTGATATCCGGTATGTATTTTATACATACAGCACATCTCAATTGGAATTAAGCACATTTCAAGTATTCCAGAGCCACCCGGGGATAGTGGCTACTATGCTGAACCATACAGCTCCAGTTGAACCAATGGTTGGATTCTTCTTCCATTCCACATCTTCACTGATTGTATGCCTTGTGTCTCTTCCTCATGGTAGAACAGCATCACCATCCTTGACGCCTTCTGTGCAGTGATTTCCTCTGTATCATGTTCCTGGAGATGTAGCATTGCAGGTACCGGAGAGCCTCAGTGATGCTGTATTCACTCATACACAATCAAACAGATGATATATAATTATGGCATCCTCTGAAATACACTGTTAGTCACCCATGGTCCCAGCATTACAGACAATATGTTCTGTTAACATTTCTGGCTTTTTAGAAAACAGGAACTGTCTATTTTTCATCTGTGCGACTACAACCCCCACCATTGTCTCCTCACTACACACTAAGCTAGAATAGCATATCCATGTTTTACATTGTTAATAACTGTTTCTAGGTAGAATGAGACAAATAAAATCAAACAGTTTGGTCCTTCACACACTGCTGGTAAGCCTAGTTTAACCATTTTATAAATGGCATCGGAATGGAATATTCCATGAAATACTCTAGTTTACAGATTGCAGAGGTAGTGAAATGCCAGGCTGACAAAGATAAATTTCAGGAAAAAGAAAACTCACAGGACTCAGTGAGTGAGCAGAAATCTGACAGACAATCTCCACTGTGAAGAAGGGAAGATAATGCATCTGAGAAGAAAATGTGCCCTCGTTATTAAATGACGTGATCAGAACTCTCATTTTCAAGGCAAGTAATGGAAGTAGTAATAAGCAGCCTGCTTCTTAAGCATAACACAGTCATAGGTTACTAAGTCTGCTTGAGCAAGCCAGCAAAAATGACATAATTAGTCAAGAATTAGAAAAGTGCAATTCTACTGAGCAAAGGCTGAGTTTGAACCCGTGACTGACACAGCCAGCCACAAAGGGGTTAACAGAGGTGGTTCATAAGAGAAGCCTGTGGTTTAAAACCTGGAAATGGATGAGCCTGCTGCAGTGGGCTTGTCCCTGGAGGGAAAGGGAGTGAGCACAATAACAGAAGTCTGCCAGTCATTGAGGGAAGAAAGGGCACCAGCAGCAGGAGATGTTCCAGAAAGCAGCCAGGGGAAGGGCTGGTTTCCTGCAGCGAGGTTATGGAGGCCCAGAAAACATAACAGCCCACGATTTCCCACAGGGCTGTAGGGTTGATGAGGATAGGCTGAAACAGGTTTGGTGGACTGGTAAGGACAGGCAATGCCCCATCCTCCTAGCCAGGTTATCCATCTACATATTAGGCATTGGTGGGAAAGAAAATGCCCACATAAACAGACTGAGCTCCAAAATGATGCACATACACGGGAATGAGAGAAAAGTCAGATCATTAAGAGAAAAGCACTATCAGAAGCTCACTTGGATGCGAAGCCATCTCAACGACTGGCTTAGATTTTCACACTGTATCCAAACAGGTTTCACCCTAGAATGCTTCTCAAGCTGAAAGTATTGCTATGTAGACTCAATTATGAAGATTTGGTGTTTCCAGGACACAAGGAATCAAACATGCTGTGGTAAAGGTCATCTGTCTTCAAATACTTGTTTTCTAACCAATATATAATGTCATAGATGTAGTTACCAATAAAAGCATAAAATGTGTGTGCGCGCGCGCATGTGTGTGTGTGTGTGTATACATGTTGTCCTTGGAATGAAATTGCATCTTGGCACAGCCAACTAATTCTTCCTTGCCTATTCTTCTTGCTAATAGTAAAATTGCACTCACATCACCAAGTGCTTATGGCAAAATCAAGACTTAGTATTCCTAGAGTGCAAAAAATTCCAAACTCTTCACACTGTCCTGGATGAGCATCATCAGAAAGCAGCTACAATGGGAGGCTCTACATCTGCAACAGCTGTACAGAGAAAGACACCACACAACAGGGCTTCTCACTAACACATCAGGCAGCTCACATGCAAAGATGACTTTGTTCAGCCATACTGGAAGCAACACATAAAAGTTTATCTAAATATAGAACTGGAAACAGAAATTGAGTTTCTACCATACCTGTAGCACATGCAAAGAACAGATCCCACAGATGTAAGTTCTCTGCTTGGAAAACCTATGCTTTTAGCTGTATTCCTAATTTCATCAAAGTAGAAGATGGCCAAACAGATGATATAAATGCAACTTGATTATCTTTTCAGCTAATATACAGTTGACACTCAAACAAGACAGAAGTTAAGACCACCGGCCCCTCAAGAAATTGAAAATTGTTGTATAACTTTTGAGTCTCCCAAAATTTAACTACTACTGCTGACCTGAAGCGTTACTGATAACAAGGTCAATTAACACATATTTTATATGTTATGTGTATTACATATTGTATTCTCACAATAAACTAAGCTAGAGAAAAGACAATTCTGTTAAGAAAATCATAAGGAAGAGAAAATATATTTACTATTCATTAAGTGGAAGGGGATCATCATAAAGGTCTTCATCCTCCTTGTCTTCACGTTGAGTAGGCTGAGGAAGGGGAGGAGAAGGAAGGGTTGATCTTGCTGTCTCCAGTGTGGCAGAGGCAGAAGAAAATCTGCATATAAGTAAATCCACATAGTTAAAATCCGTATTGTTCACGTGATAACCATATAATAAAACACATTAAAAAAACTAAGTTGTCAATGAAAGACTCAAGACAATTGTCCTCTCTTTATGACTATACACAGAACCTTTTATTCAAGAACGACTAATTTTAAAAATTTAACTGCAATAGATTTTGTAATATATTTGCAATATAAAAGCATAAAATCAAACCAAATTGATAGGACTGAAATATGTATTATGCAGTTTCTAGAAATCTAAAAATGTCCAGATTATAAAACAAACTTATTTGGCATACAAAGGATTAGGAAAATATTCACTCACATTTGATAAGACAGCAGATACCAATATTAAGAGAGCACAAATATTGGAATTACCTAGCATGCAACCATGAAAACTCTTGAAACAAATGGAAACACAGTCATCCCTTGGAATCCCTAGGAAAATGGTGCCAGGACCTCCCTCAAATAACAAAATCTGCAGATGCTCAAATCCCTTACATAATCTGGTATATTTGCCTATAACTATGTGTATCTTCCCCTACACATTAAATCGTCTTTAAATTACTGAAAATGCCTAATATAATGTAAATGCTATGTAAGTCACTGTTATGCTGTATTGTTTAGGAAATAATGACAAGAAAAAAATACATACCTGTTCAGTACAGATGTAATGTTTAAAAATGTTTTTGAGCCACAGTTGCTTGAATCTATGAATAAGGAACCCACGGATGTGGAGGGCCAATTGTATAGAATGTTTAAGCAAATAAATAGAAGATAGAAAGATGAATCAAATGGAAAGATTAGAACTCAAAAATACAATAACCAAAATAAGTTTAAGTAAATAAATTAATAATTGATAGATAAGAAAAAATAAGAATAAGAATAAAGATGGAGGAATCAATCTACTAGATTTTAAGATTTACCGTAAAGCTACAGTGATCACACTACAATGCAGTATTGGCAGAAAGATCGAAAATTAGATTACTGTAACAGACCAGCTCAGCAGTAGACCACATGAATATGAACAATTGATTTTTGACAAAGGTGCACACTCAATTTAATGGAGAAAATATAGTTTTTTTTAACAAATTGTGCTGAACAATTGAATAGAGGTATGTACTTAAATATACACCTCAATGTACACTTCAGTGTCTTATACAAAATTTCACTCAAAATAAAGTATGGACCTAAAGGTAAAATTCAAAGATACAGAATTTGTAGAAGAAAACCCAGGGGAAAACTTTCATGGTGCAAGGTTATGCAAAGTGTTATGTATGACACCAAAAGCACTATCCAGAAAACAGTGATAAACTACATTTCATCAAAATTTTAAACCTTTGTTCTGTGAAAGACTGGTTAGGAGAGTGACACATCAACCTACAAACTGTGAGAAAATATCTGCAAATAACATATCTGAAAAAGACTTGCATTGCAAATATACAAAAGACTTTCAAAACTCAACAGAAAGAAAAACAATCCAATTTAAAAATGAACAAAAGACACCAAGGATGCTCTGCATCCTTGACTATCAGTGGAATGTCAATTAAAATCAAAGAGATACCACTACACCTATTAAAATGCTTAAGATAAAAAATATCAACAATTTCAAGTGCCGATGAGGATGCAGAACAACATTGCTGATGGGTTAAAAATGATACAACCATTCTGGAAGAACAGTTCTTCAACTTCTTGTAAAATGAAATATATATTTAAAATATGACCCAGCAATCATGTCCCTGGATATTTACCTTAAAGAATCAAAAGTTTATGTTTACAGAAAAACCTCCACATGAATGTTTATAGTAACTTTATAAAAGCTAAAAACTAGAAACAATTCAGAACTCAGAACTCTGACATCCTTCAATATGTGAATGATTAAAAACTCCTGGGCTATATCTATATAACAGAATAGTTGTCATCAATAAAATTCAACCAACAAAATTCATCCAACAAAAACTTGAATGAGGCCGGGCATGGTGGCTCATGCCTGTAATCCCAGCACTTTGGGAGGCCAGGGCAGGTGGATCACCTGAGGTCAGGAGTTCAAGAACAGCCTGGCCAACATGGTGAAACACTGTCTCTACTAAAAATACAAAAATTAGCTGGGCATAGTGGTGCATGCCTGTGGTCCCAGCTACTCGGAAGGCTGAGGCATGAGAATCTCTTGAATCCAGGAGGCAGAGTTTGACAGTGAGCAGAGATTGCGCCACTGCATTCCAGCCTGGGCGACAGAGCCACACTCCATCTCAATAAAAAAAAAGACTAACAAACAAAACAAATGAATCTCAAAGGCATTCTGTTGAATTAAAGAGGTCTTACAAGATTACGTATTTTTGGATTCTACTTATTGGCTATTCTGGAAAAGGCAAAACTATAAATGAACAGAATAGTGGTTGCTAGGCATTAAGGGTTGAAGAAGTGTGTGATCATAAAATTCCTGATGTAATATTTTGGATTATGGAACTTTTCTGTACTCTAATTCTGGCGCAGTTCCACAAATTATTCTTCTGTCAAAACATATAGATCTGTATGCCAAAACAAAATGCCACCTTTACTACAGCCAAATATTTTTTAAAAAGATTTCTAGCTTATCACCTTCTGACAAATATGTGTCTTATTTATGCATACAAGGGAAGTTCTCCTCCCTTTACCAGATACAATAGAACAGTGTTGTCAATAGAGTAGACTGATGAAGACTGAGGACAGTCTCTGTAAACTAGATCATGATAGAAAACCAGAAACAACATAGCCCAGTGGAAGTGTAGTTCTGTTCCTTCCAGGTAAACTGTAATTGATAGTACTTTTAAAATAATATAGAGAAAAAGCATTTTCTAAACCAATCACTACATACCATGTGCCAGGGGCACATAGAATTACTCCAATAAAGAAACTGCATCTGGAAAAAGAGCTGTAGTTGAAGCCTCCAGCTGATAAAGTTTAAGATAACACACAGACATTTTTAAAGACACATGGACTTAATGCTCAAGTAAAATAAGAAAGATAAAGGGATAGAAGAAATAAAACCTGCAATGTAATTTTTAGTGATTTATGTTGGCACAGACTCTGTGATTATACAAAAAAGTGTCACTGTTTTCAGTTTGCTATTCTCGGTCAGGGAGCAAGCACCAGAAATTCCCTCTTTATTACTTCTTCCTACCATATTAGCAATATTTAAAAAGACCACACAGTCTCAGGCAGGTTATTGCATTCTCCATTGGCAAGCACCATTTCTACCCATGTTCTTAGGTTACTTATGTGCATATATGCATCCATAAATGTACATAGAACGTATATTAGTGCAAAATCTAACTCATAAGAATTTATGTAGTGTGTGTTTGTGTGTGTGTGTGTGTATGTACCCATACAACTTAGATTCTTATGAGTCAGATTTTGCACTAATTCCTCTTAGGTATGCAGTCATCTTACTCTAGTTATGCATCAGAAGGCAGTAGTGAGTGGTAAACTCTTCTTGAGGAAAGTCATCTCCTTGCAAAAACAAAAAACAAAAAAACAGGTAAAAATGCAAGTATTTACAAAGTCTTTGAGCAAGAGAAGTGTAATTTCCTTAGAAGCAGGAGCTAGTTCTGTTGGTGAGAGAAGACTGGGGATTTCTGAAGGTTCAAGGTTCTCATATTTGTCATGTCTTACCCCAGAATCCCTGTCTAAAATCTCATTTCTCACTGCCTTACACTCAATGCCTTTACTCCCCCAGAGAAGAGTTAATGGATGCTCTGTATTCAATTCAATGTTTCGGTTACCTTTTGTACAATTGTATATTGCATCTTATTTTTAGCCATATTTTCTCCATAGCTATTAAACAGAAGATATTTTTAGAATATTCATGGAAATGCTCAGGTTCTCTGTTACTTTAGCTCTGGGTTTGTTATTGTTGTGAGTGAGCTCACTGAGTTGTCTTCCCAACCCTTGGTCTTATAGCTATTATTACTCTGCTCAAATGTATTGTTTGCCATGTCATATCAAAATTCTGTCACTTGTAAGTATTCTACACCAAAGAGTGGCAGGTAATTAACAAAAATAATTTGGATGCCAGATTATTGCAATGTTTTATTTGCCACTGGAAAGGAGGTCATTATTAAAGAGCAGTCATCAACCCAATATCAGAATCCTGTTTTTGAGTATCTATTTCTTGGTGTCATCCCTGATACCAAGCAGTAATCAGAAGAATAAATACAAAGAAAGAGAAATTAAGAGATACTTGAAACTGGGCAGCAATAGAAACTGAGCAGCAATGTAAGTTTTTTGTGTATGTGTCCAAATTGTAACTGCATCTCAAACTTCAATAAACATGAAGAAGAAAATAGTAAATTTTAGCTGAGATATATATAAAAAATGAACAAAACATGATAGAGAAATTTAACAAATCCAAAATCTGATTCTTCAATAAATCAATAATGAAACAGCATTGTTGTCTGAAGTAACACCTGAGGTTCATTATCCCACACCCATGGATGGAGAACAAGGATGCAGACGTACAAAGAGTGAGGTTGAGAGTGAAAGTTTTATAAGCAAAAGAAAGAGAAGAGCTCTCTGCTTTAGAGAGGGGTCCTGGAAAAATGGGTCACCAGACCGCAGTGAAATGCAAGGGGTTTTATAGATGAGTTGGTGAGGAGGCAGTGTCTGATTCACATAAGGCACAAAAAACTGGTTAGACCAGGTGTGCCATTTACATAGGTTGCAAATTTTTGGTAACCCCCACCTTAATCGTTATTATGCAGGTGAGTTCTCTGCCTGAGCTGTGCCATGTTGCCCATTTCTTTGTTTCTGTACACATGTAACCAAAAAGGGAAGATGGATTCTTCATGTTGGACATGCCTGGTGCGTGCCCAGGTAGCCCTTTCCTCTTGATGCAGCTGCCAGCATACCCTCTTGCAAGCATCCAGCTTGCCTATCTATGTTTGCAGATCAATTTTTCAGGCTGCACTTTGTTAGATAAGAAATGATTTGGGGGACTGCTTTTTACTAAAAGGGTAGCTCTGCCGAGGACTCTGATGTCCTCATTACCTGCCAAAATAATTTCTTTGTACCTCCTGTATTAATAAGATATATTGATTTCCATTTTATTACAAAGATACATAGATGCATATGTTCATTGCAGCACTATTCACAATAGCAAAAATATGAAATCAACCTAAATGCCCATTAATGGTAGACTGGGTAAAGAAAATGTGGTACATACCCACCATGGAATACTGTGCATCCATAAAAAGGAACAAGGTCATGTCCTTTGCGGGAACATGTATGGAGCTAGAGGTCATTATCCTTAGCAAGCTAATGCAGGAACAGAAACCAACTACTGCATATTCTCACTTATAAGTGGGAGCTAAATGATGAGAACACATGGACACATAGAAGAGAAAAACACACACTGGGGCCTGTTGAAGGGTGGAGAGTAGGAAGAGGGAGAGGATCAGGAACAATAACTAATAGGTACTAGGCTTAATACCTGACTGATGAAACAATTTGTACAACAAATCCCCATGACACAAATTTACATATATAATAAACCTGCACATGTACACCTGAACCTAAAAATAAATAATTAATTAAACAAACTTTTCATTTTCTTGCTTCATGCAACACATTTGGCATGTAAAAAAAGATACATTGTTCATGAAGATAAAAAAGAAGATACAAATAAACAAAATTTAGAATAAAGAAAATGAGAGGTGAAGACATATATAATAGTTAAAATTATAAAAATATATATAAACAACCATATAATAATAATTTTAAAACCTGGATGAAAAATAAATCAATAACTTGGAACAAGAATAAATAGACAGCTTGAATAAATATATTTAAACACATTTAAAATGATAATTCAAGTTACTTCTTCAAAAAAGTCCCATGTGAAGACATTGTTACAAGTAAATAGCGTCAACGTTTCAAGGAACTGAGAATCTATACCAGGGGATTCCAACATCCGGGCCATGGACTGGTACCTGTCTGTGGCCTGTTAGGAACCTGGCTGCGCAGCAGGACGTGAGTGGCGGGCAAGGAAGTGAAGCTTCATCTGTATTTACAGCTGCCCCTCATCACTCACATTACTGTTTGATCTCTGCCTCCTGTCAGATCAGCAGTGCCATTAGATTCTCATAGGAGAGTATCTAATTCTATTGTGAACTGCATAGGCAAGGGATCTAGGTTGTGCGCTCCTTATGGGAATCTAATGCCTGATGATCTGTCACTGTCTCCCATCACCCCAGATGGGACCGATTACTTACGGGGAAGCAAACTCAGGGCTCCCACTGATTTTACATTACGATGAGTTACATAATTATTTCATTATATATTACAACGTAATAATAATAAAGTGAACAATAAATGTAATGCATTTAAATCATCCCAAAATCATCCCCCGCCACCTGCCGCCCTGACCCGTGGAAAAATTATCTGCCACGAAACCAGTCTTTGGTGCCACAAAGGTTGGGGACTGCTGACTTATACTATAAGACTTCTTAAAAAAAAAAAGAAAATAAAAAAAGGCAAAGTCACCCAGTCATTTTGTCAGACAAGAATAAAAGGACGACAAAGTCTAAAGCATAAAGAGAAAAATTTAAATAAATAAATAATTAAATAAATATTATTATGACAACAGATCCACATTACTTTGTATAAACATAGGTGCAAAAATTTTAGGTAAGATGTTCCTAATTGTACCTAACACATTATTATAAAATACACTAATCATGTTTCGCATGAATGCATTGATGATTAATATTCAAAATATCTATAAATGAAAAATACACTTATAATGCATTAGAAATATGATAACATCTACAGATATTTTGGGTATTAACCATCAATGTATATGCATTACACAGTTACATGTGTAATTTCAAAATTATGTATATAAAAAAACTAAACTGCACTCCTTTTCTTTTACTTTAAAATATTATTTCCTCTTAATTTTTACATTGATTTGTTCAAGTCAGGATCTAGACTGAGAGATACGCATTTCATTTGATTACTATGTTTCTCAAGCTACTTAATTTAAAACTTGATGTCACTCACTTTTTTTCTTGTCTTTTTAAAAATTGGTATTCATTATTTTCTTTTTTTTTTTTTTGAGGCGGAGTCTCGCTCTGCAGCCCAGGCTGGAGTGCAGTGGCCTGATCTCAGCTCATTGCAAGCTCCGCCTCCCGGGTTCACGCCATTCTCCTGCCTCAGCCTCCCGAGTAGCTGGGACTACAGGCGCCCGCCACGTCGCCCGGCTAGTTTTTTGTATTTTTAGTAGAGACGGGGTTTCACCATGTTAGCCAGGATGGTCTCGATCTCCTGACCTTGTGATCCGCCCGTCTCGGCCTCCCAAAGTGCTGGGATTACAAGCTTGAGCCACCGCGCCCGGCCAGTATTCATTATTTTCTAGGGTAGCTTTGGTTTATAAAAATTTGAGCAGAGAATATAGATAGTTCCTATGTACTCTTTTGGCCCTTCTGATTATTGAGACCTTACATGAGTGTTGTACATTTGTTACAATTGATGAGCTAATATTGACATGGTATTATTAACTAACTAAAGTACATAGTCCATAATGGGGTCATTCTTTGGGTTTTGGCTGATATATAATTATATACATTCACCATTAAATTATCCAACAAAACAATTTCACAGCTCAAAAAATCCCTTGTGCTCCACTCTTTCATCCTTCCCCCCACAAATCCCTGTCTAGTACTGATCATCTTATGCCTCCATGGTTTTAGCTTTTCCAGGATGTGATATAGTTGAATCATAGAGTATACAGTCTTTGCACATTAGCTTCTTTCACTTATCAATAAGTATTTAACTCCTCTTCATGTCTTTATGTGGCTAGGAACCTGTCATAAACTGAATGTTTGTGTCTCCTCCATAATTCATCTGTTGAAGCCTTAATCCCAAGTGTGATGGCATTTGGAGGTGAGACATTTGGGAGTTAATTAGGTTTAGATGAGGTCATGAGAGTGGGACTCTCATGATGGAGTTACTGCCCTTATAAGAAGAAAAAGAAAAACAACTCCTGATCACCTCATGCACACACACCAAAAAGAGGCCAATGTAAGGAACCAGGCAGAAGGCAGCCTTGTGCAACTCAAGCAGAGAGTCCTTACCAGATGCTGGCCCTGCTGGCACCTTAATATTTGACTTCAGTCTACAGGACTGTGAGAAATACATTTTGTTGTTTAAATCACCCAGTCTATGGAATTTTGTTATGGAAGCTGAAGCTAAGAAAGTTCCTTCCTTCTTCCTTCTTTCCTTCCTTCCTTCCTTCCTTCCTTCCTTCCTTCCTCCTTCCTTCCTTCCCTCCTCTCCCTCCCTCCCTTCTTTCTTTCTCTTTCTTTCCTTTTCTTTTCTTTTCTTTTCTTTTTTCTTTTCTTTTTTTTCTTTTCTTTTCTTTCTTTTCTTTCTTTCTTTTCTTTTTCTTTCTTCTTTCTTTCTTCTTCCTTCCTTCCTTCCTCCTTCCTTCCTTCTTTCTCTCTTTCTTTCTTTCTTTCTTTCTTTCTTTCTTTCTTTCTTTCTTTCTTTCTTTCTTTCTTATGTTTCTTTGAGATTATTGCTTAGCCTGGTGTACACTAGTGTGATCATTGGCTTATTGCTTCCTCAACCTCCCGGACTCAAGTGGTTTTCCCATCTCAGCCTCCCAAGTAGCCAGGACCACAGTCACATGCCACCCACGCCTGGCTAATTTTTGTATTTTTTTGTTGAGATGGAGTCGCACCATGTTCCCCAGGCTGGTTTCAAATCCCTAGGCTCAAGTGATCCTCCTGCCTTGGTCTCCCAAAGTGTTGGGATTACAGGCATAAGCCACCATGCCCAGCCATCATTTTGTTGTTGAGTAATATTTCATTATATAGATGAACCACATTTTGTTTATTTATTCACCTATGGAAAGAATTAGTTGCATCTAAGTTGTGGAAATTCTGAATAAAGTTGCTATAAACATTTGTTTGCAGAGTTTTATGGGCATGTACATTTTTTATTCATTTGAATAAATACCAGGGAGCATGATTACTGGATCATGTGGTAAGACTATGTTTAGTCTTGTAAGAAACTGCCAAACTCTCTTCCAAACTGGTTATATCACTGTGCATTCCTTCTGGCAATGAATGAGAGTTCCTCTTACTAAATGTTTCAGTGGCATATGAGTTTTCAATGTTTTAGATTTCAGTCATTCTGGTAAGTCTATAGTGGTATCTCATTGTTTTTTTCATTTGTAATTGTAGTATAATAATGTTGAATATCTTCTCATATACTTATTTGCCATCTGTATGTTTTTGATGAGATATCTGTTCAGATATTTGCTCATTTGAATTGGATTGTTTAATTGGATGGTTTACAATATTTAATGATTTCTTATTGTTGAGCTTTGTGTTTTTGTGTATTTTGGATAACAGTCCTTTATCTTACATGTGTTTTCCAAACATTTTCTCCCAGTCTGTGGATTATCTTTTCTTTCTCATAACAATGTCTATCTCAGAGCAGAAGTTTTTCATTTTAATGAAGTCTAATTTATCATTGTGGTTTTACTTCTTGGATCATGCTTTTGGTCACTGTATCTAAAAAATAAATGACCAAACCCAAAGTCTCCTAGATTTTCCTCTATGTGATTTATCTTCTAGAAGGTTTATGCTAGTTATAACTAAGTCTATGATCCATTTTGAGTTTGCTTTTATAAAAAAGTATAGTCCTTGTCTGAATTCATTTTATTTTTTGCATGCAGAAGCCTACTTGTTCCAGCACCATTTGTCAAAGAGATTATCCATTCTCTGCTGAATTCCCTCTGCACTTTTGTCCAAGTTTCATTGACTATATTTTTGTGGACCTATGCCTGGACTCTCTATGTGGTTCCAATGGTCTGTATGTCTATTCCTTAGCCAATAGCCAATTGTCTTGATTCTTATAGCTTCATAGTAAGCCTTGAAGTCAGTTAAATATCAATCTTCTGACCTTCTGCTTATTTGTCAATATTGTTTGTCCATTCTAAGTTTTCTTACTTTCAAAATACACCTTTTTTTTTTTTTCGAGATGGTGTCTCACTCTGTTGTCCAGGCTGGAGTGCAGTGGCACGACCTTGACTCACTGCAACCTCCACCTCCTGGGTTCAAACATCTCCTGCCTCAGACTCCCCAGTAGCTGAAATTACAGGCATGTGCCACCAAACCTGGCTAATTTTTGTATTTTTAGTAGAGACAGAGTTTCACCATGTTGGCCAGGATGTCCCAAACTCGTGATATCAAGTGATCCGCCCATCCTTGCCTCCCAAAGCTCTGGGATTACAGGCATAAGCCACCCAAACTGGCCTCAAAATACACTTTAGAATCTGTTTGTTGATGTCCACAAAATAACTTGCTAGGATTTTGATTGGGATTGTATTGAATCTATAGATCATATTGGGAAAAACTGCTATTTTAAAATATTGAGTCTTTTTATCCATGTATATGGAGTATCTCTCCATTTATATGTTTGATTTTTTTCCTCAGAGTTTTACAGTCTTCACTCAAATAGATTTAGTATATATTTTTAAAGATTTGTATATGCATTTCATTTTTTCATTCAAATGTAAATGGTATTGTATTTTCAATATCAAATTCCAATTGTTCATTATTGGCATACAAGAAAGTAATTGACTTTTGTACATTAACCTTATTTCCTGCAAGCTTGCTATAATGGTGTTTCTTCCTTTTTTCTTTTCTTTTCTTTCTTTTTTTTTTTTTTTTTTTGCTTCTTACAGTTTGCCAATTTTATCAATTATTTCAAAAAATAGTTTTTTGCTTTATTGATATTCTATATTGATTTCCTGTCTCCAAGTTCAGTGATTTCTGCCTTAAGCTTTATTGTTTCTTTGTTTCTACTTAATTTTAATTTAGTCTTTTCTTCTTTTTCTAATTTACTTCAGTTGGACCTACATTATTGATTTTAAGGCCAGGCATGGTGACTCATGCCTATAATCCCAGCACTAAGAAGCAGGAGGATCCCTTGAGCCCAGGAGTTTGAGAGCAGCCTGGGCAACATAACAGGACCCCACTGCTGTTTTGTAGAAAATAAAATCAAATATAAAATCTTTCTCTTTTATAATATATACATTGAATATTAAAAATTTCCATTTAAGCACTGTTTTCACTGCATTTTACAAATTGTAATGAATTGTATTTAATTTTTATTTAGTTAACAAAAATTTTAATTTTTCTTGAAATTTCTTCTTTAATCCACATGATATTCAGAAGTGTGTTCTTTAATCTCCAAGTATTTTGGGATTTTCCACCTATCATTTTGTTATTGTGACCTAAGAGCAAACCTTGCATGATTTCTATTTTTTCAATTTTTTAAGGTATGTTTTATGCCCCATAATGTGATCTAATTTGGTGAATATTCCATGTGAGCTTGAAAACAATGTATATTCTGTTCTTATTATATGAAGTATTTTATAGATGTTAATTAAGTCCAGTTGACTGATGGTGTTGTTCAATTCACTATATCATCACTGAACTACTGGATCTATTAGTAATGAAAGGATGTTGAAATCTCCAACTTGAAAGTGGATTCATCTATTTCTCCTTGCACTTCTACCAGTGCTACTTGCTCTGAAGTCTGCTCTGTTTAAAGTTAGTATAGCTTCTCCAAGTCTCTTTTAACTAGTATTAACATGGTATACCTTTCTCCAATTCTTCACTTTTAATCCGTCCAAGATTTTATATTTAAAGTGAGATTTTCACAGAAAACATATAGTTAGAACTTTTTAAAAAATTCATTCTAACAATCTCTCTCTTTTAACCAGTATATTTAGACTATTGACACTTAGAGCAATTTTGATATAGTTGGACACAGGCCTTGTTAAGAAAATCAGAATGCTCTGGGCATACTTCAAAATAGCTCCTCTCATCTCGCCCTGCCAAAAACATCAGGGGATTTTTCTCCCACCCTCACTGTGAGAACCTGGAAGAGTTAGAAAAGCAAAACTGATGAAAGTGTGGGGACCCTCCTAAGACAGCGTCTTCCTCAGTTTTAACTTTCAGATTTGGTCCCCCTGAGCCTCCCACAGTTCCTTCATTATGAGGTGCATTTCTTTCTTCAGCACTTGTCCCTGTGGGCATCTCTGCTCCTGGGCTTTGGCTGTGGTAAGTTCCCTGGTGCTGCCTATCTTCTTAATTTTGGGAGTAACAGTTTGCTCTATGACTGTCCTCTAATGGGTCTAAGAAGAGTTGTTGATTTTTAGTTTGTTCAGCCTTTTTCTTGTTGCATGGACAGAAGCGATGATCTCTGATTTCTTATATCTGGAGCAGTAACCAGAAGTCTTGACTACTCCCTTTAAATACAAAGAGAGGACAAGAATGCCCGCTAGGGACCAGACCTTGTGGGTAATACATAAAAACCAGCAAAAGAAACAATGCATGTACAGAATTGAAAAAAATAGAATGTTCATTGTTTATAGATTTTATGATCAACCACAGAAAACACAACAGGAATTTAATATACTATTAGAAGTAAGAAGAATACAAGTTTCCTAGCACAGAATTTAAAATAATAAAGACCATTTCTCTATATCAGCAATAACAATTAAAAACTACATATTGAGAAATGAAGCTCACATGGAAAATACACAACTTTTTAAAGAAAATTCTTAAAACCTGATTAGAGTAAAAAAGTAAAAATACTGTATTTAACTCCAATTAATCTATAAATGTATAATCTAATCACAATGAAAACTCAGCTGGATTTTTTCCAAGTGCTCAATAAAATTACTTAACAATTTACGTGAGATAATAAAGGTTCATGAATAGCTAAATTAGTCTTGATAAAATAAAGGAGAAACTTGTAAGAATTTATGATATAAAGAAATAATAATAATGTTAATATTAATAATTTAAAAACTGTGTGATACGGTTATTCCAACTAAAATATAGACTCTTCAAATAGAATGGCAAGGTCAGAAATAAAACCTCATAAAATATATATAACCTGATATGTAGTAAAAATGGCATCAATACACTAACAATAAAAGGAAAAATATTTAGTAGCTTGTTTGGGGCAGACTGCTGAGCTTACTTGAAAATAAAACTGGATCTATATCTTAAGCTAACTATAAGGGAGTTCAGTGTTATAGACTTAAAAGTGAAAGATAACATAAGCTAAGAGATGAAAATATAGAACACCGTCTTTAGGATCTAGACGTAGGAAATTCTATTTTAAACAACATTTTTTTTTATTATTATACTTTAAGTTCTAGGGTACATGTGCATAACGTTTATATCATGTATAACTCCCCAGTGCAATCCCTCCCTCCTCCCCCCTCCCCATGATAGGCCCCAGTGTGTGATGTTCCCCTTCCCGAGTCCAAGTGAATTTTAAACAACATTTAACACTCACAAACCATTAGGATCAAGGAAATTACTGGAACATATTGTATCAAAATTTGAAATATCTGTTCAACCAGGATAAATGAATATGAAGGTATGGTAGAGGACACCCTGTGAGAAGATAATTGAAATGTAAAACTTTAGCAAAGATTACTATTTAGAAAGATAAGAAATTCCTAAAAACATAAGCAAATATAGGAAACCCAAACAAGTTTAATTCAGCAAAGACAGGAAAAAGACAAATAATAAAAGGACAACCCATACAGCTAACCAGTTCAGAAAGATATGCTCAAATTTATTAGTAGTTAGACAATTTCAAAGAAAAACAAGATATCAGTCTGCACTGATCAAACTGATAAATGCAGAGAAATTCATGGGCCTCCAATGTAACATTCATGGGACAACTTTTGGCTTCAATATTTGCGATATCCCAACTTGGAGATATCTGTAAGAAAATAGACACAAAGAAAATTGTGATGTTTACATGATGCAAAATGCGATGCTACCATTTAAAGCAACAAATTAAATTCATGCATAGCAACGCTGATGGACTTAAAGGCCTGGGGGTATGTTTTTATAAAAGAAAACATAAAAGAATATCTATTGCACAATAGCACTGATATTTACCTATGAAACCTTTAAACATAAATGTGTAAAAGAGTACTACCTTTATTCAACAAAGAATTGAACAACTCTTGTGGGTCCTAAACTGTTCTAGATACTGGAGTTTATTAGGGGCAAAAATAAACATATATATCCTTATTATGATGGATCATGCAACTCAGAGGGTGGAGACTGACAATATGCTGATTTGAAAACCAGTGGAACCTAAAAGGATGACAGAGAATGAGAAAGCTGGAAAGGGCCAGTCAAGCACTGGGAACTAAGAAGCAGCAACCGTGAGATGGGAGGGCACTCAGGAGATGGAGCCTAGATTTTTCAAGAAAGGTGATGTGGTCAGTTATGCAAATGCCTCTGAGTTTGAACAGAAGGACCGAACAAGTGGCTTTGGGCTGTGCAATGTGACATCATTCATAATCATGTTAAGAGCAGATGTCCTGGAGCTGCAGGAACTGATGCCCCAGAGCGGTGAACTGTGGTGAGACAGAGGTTCAGAAAGCAGGTGGAGTAAATACGGGAAACTTTTTCAAGAAGTTTTACTGTTAGAAAAGCAAAGCAACATGGAGATACCTGGTGAGGAGCCTGCGCACATGAGTGAGGTGTGTTTTTTTAGAGGAAGAGAGAATGATAGCAGGTGCAAAATATTCAACGACAGAGAAAGTAACTCAAGCATGGTTCAGGAGTCGACCTTTGGAGAAGGGTCGCTTTGGCCATCCTAGAGAGACTGAAGGTGCCAGATGTGGAGGCCAATGCAGTGGAGTTGGTAGATTTGGGGCAGGAACATAAAAATGTTCCCATCCATTTAGTTTCTCTGCAAAATGAGGCAAGGCCATCAGCTGTGACATAGAGGAGAGGGGTGTGCAAATAATTTTACCTCCTTGAGCTGTGAGGTCTAGGTCTAAGTATGTTCCAATGAAATAAAAATAATTCAGAGCCTCATTTTTCCATGCACACTCCTGAACCAAGGACTTGGGAGACAGTGAGAGCGCTTTGTCCACGCACAACCAATGAACCCTTCCTCATTAGTAGACAGTGGTAATGGGGCATCATTTTGCAGATAATGGTAGAGAAACATTCTGAATCATGATGAGAAAACACAACTCAAACAAGTGAAGGCATGCAAGGCCGGCTGAGGTGAGGGAATTGCTTAAGCCCAGGAGTATGAGTCTGCAGTAAGCTATGATTGTGCCACTGCATTCAAGCCTGCGTGACAGGGCAAGATCACATATTTAAAAAAATAATTATTATTTGAAAACGTGAAGCAAGAAGAGGCACATCAGAAACCAAAGCTTCACATGTTCATTACAAGATGATAATAAACAGGCCGTTATTTCATCTAAGAGGGCAACATAGTAGTAGATTATGAAATCAATGTAGTAGGGTCAAGTTCAGCATTTTAAAAGTGAATAAGAATAGAATAGAAGAGAAGAGATTAGGAAAAAACTGAAAGCCTCACTGTGCATCTGATGGATATATACGCACATAGTACACACAAATCCTATGTTTGTGTACAATGGAGGTATGCACGGACATATGTGAGTACTATGTCATAAACTATCACTTGTTTGAAAAATTGAAAAATACTTCTGTAGGAGATGCAAAGATTTAGATATAATCCCTAAATTCTAGGAAAAATAATGCTCATAAGAGGGCTAGGTTAGGGACCAACTCAGAGGTTACATTCTCAGGTAAACTCCCCTTTCTTACCATTCCCAAAATATTAGCCACAAGCTAGAATTTTGTTTCATGCCACCTCTAAATGCCTGTAGTACTGGTTTATACTCCTCCTGTTATAAATGCTGCCATTGTCAGTCTTTTAAAATCCTCCTGAATATTCTTCTGGATACCATTTTATTTATTATTTATTATTATTTAGAAAATACTGCTAGATATATAATATTTCAGGGTTAAAAAAATATTTCTTGTTGCAATATTAGTTAATGAACTCAGCCTGTACAAGCTGTGAAGAATTGAAGGAAATAGCAAAGAATGATATTGTTTTGTGCTATCTACAAGAAATTGTGGACTGGTTTTATTCTTGTCATTCCAATATTTTGTTTGTTCTTTACTGTCTTTCAAACTGCATAGAAATGTTATTTGGTTTAGTCTGAATTAAAGTAGACATATTCTGAAGCTAAATTTAAAAAATACAACAAAACAAGGGTATCTTTCAAGACTTTCGCCATTCTAAATATTTTATCATAAAAGTGATAGCAGTTTAACCATAACTCCTTCCCTTTGTTGGAGCGATAATATTTTCCAGACGTTTCCTTACATTTACACACACAGATTTTTCCATCAGGAACACTACAGAATTCTACCTATTGGGTTTTATTTGTTATTTCTGTGAATTGTATTTCTGCATTTCATTTCCTCCTTTTTTCTGAGACAGGGTTTTGCTCTGTTGCCTAAGTTGGAGTTCAGCAGCACAACCGGGGTCACTGCAGCCTCCACCTCCTCTGCTCAAGAGATCCTCCCACTTCAGCCTCCCATGTAACTGGAACTATAGGACTGTATTGCCATGCCCTGATAAGCTTTTTGTTTTTTGTTTTGTAGAGACAGGGTCTCCCTGTATTGACAAGGCTGGTCTTGAACTCCTGGGCTCAAGTGATATACCCACCTCAGCCTCCCAAAATGCTGATATTATAGCTGTGAGCCACATTTCCCCCTTTTTGAAACAAGAAATGTCATAGCTGTGTTGCTCTATTAATGCAGATCTCCAACCTTGTTTGTCCATTTTAGACTTTTTTAAGGATCTTATTTTTAATAATTTAAAACTATCGAAAAAGTACGTAATGGAGATATTATTTTTCTCCACTCTTTTAATACTACAGCTGAAGTGAAGAGCTCCAGCGCATCTTTCCTGGCCCCGGAGCCCAGCCTGTAGGCAGAGACGCTGAGGCGGCTGTGGCTGTGTTTCATTTGAACGCTGTGTAAGTGTCACACTCGGCTGTGCAACACTGTCACACTCATGGCTGACACTTGCTGCTGTAGCCATAGCTGTCTTTGAAACAACTTTTTACCTGGATAGAATCTGAAATCTCCAGGGAAGCACATTTTCCTGGTAATTTGGAAGCATGTTCAGTGTCAAAGGAAAGAAAGCAGCAACGTGGAAAGAGAAAAAAAAAAAAAAAAAAAAAAAAGCTGTGCTGTTGAGGAGGCAGGGGTGGGATTCCTTCAGAAGATAAATATGCCCCAAGGGTTTTAGGTCATAGGGGCTGGCACAAAATCCACAGTCTCTTCAAAGGCAGTTTCTCCCTTTCCACTTAACTGAAAGCAGTCTTTCCCCTGAGGAGAGTGGTTACTGTAAGCAGAGGCAGCTCTTTCTCCCACAGATGGCTAATAAGACAACTGGAGAGGTGTAGATTTTCCTAGTTCACCTCTACTCACTCGAAATCCCTTTTCTCTTTTGCTGAAATTCCTGACATAAAAATGTATGGATGCAGATTCCTGAACACCCCTCGCCACACACAACTCTCATTAATCAAGGTTTGTAGATCCGAGTTCACACCTCTTTAATTCACCTCCTCCCATTATCCTGGAAGACTTCAAGGTCTGTGCAAAGCAGCCATCCAACCAATTTAACCATGATCTTTGAAATTCTCAATTCTAGTGACTCTCAGACTCAGACCCATTAGCCACCCGGTGGCCGTGGTCCACAATTTACATCACCCACAACTAATCTACACCTGAAATCCCAGCGTCCAGCGATGTGCTCGGATCACAAACTGTACTTCCAGCGTGCTCACCTCCTGGCTTCCTTGCTTCCACAGCACCTACTCCTTGAGACTGACAATTCTTTCAACCCCTTGACCCCATCATGTTTGCAGTCTAGCCACCATTCACTGGCCTCACTTTTCAATATGCATCTTAAAGTTCACGGTCCATCAGGTGAACAAACCACTTGTGATACTTTTCATTTGCTGATTTCCATCATACTCTCACATTTACATTTTTTTGTTTTTGTTTTTGTTTTTAATTTTTACAGGTACACAGTAGGTATATATATTTAGGGGATACATGAGATATTTTGATACAGGCATATGATGCATAATAATCACATCAGAGTAAATGGGGTGTCCATCACTTCAAGCATTTCTCATTTATTTGTGTTACAAACACAATTATACCCTTTTAGTTACTTGACAATGTACATTATTATTGACTGTAATCACCCTCTTATGCTATCAAATACAAGCTCTTATTCATTCTACCTAACTATATTTTTGTACCCATTAACTATCCCCACTCCTCACCCCACTACCCTTCCCAGTCTCTGGTCACCATCATTCTACTCTCTATTCGCTTACAATACTTTTAACCCCTTTCCATTGGTCTTTCTTTCAATATGACGTCACCCTCAATCATTAAGTAATCCATTGTTTTGCCCCACCTCTCAGATGCCTACCCATATGGAGACAGACACAAATACTACCAAAAAATATTCTTTTCTCCACTGATTCCGAAGCGGCCCTAATTCCATTTGTTTCTCTCTAGTAAGGTTCCATTCTTATTTGCCCCAATGAATATTTTAAATATACACGAATTTCCTTTAATCTCCTTCTCTCAGTTTCTTTACTGTCGGTATCATATCCACATTTTTAATATTAAAAATAAAATAGAACTCTCAAGAAAGGTTGCTAAATACAGATGTGCAGCATGTGCACTGCACAAAGGCTACTGACCCAGGAATAGTGTGGGGACTGAAATTCAGTCTGTACTGAGGTAGAGGGCTCCTCGGTTTGTATAATTTGCTTGATGGGAGACAGCATCCTTTGACAGTCAGTCCACAAGAGATGCCTTTTTTTTTTTTTGTAATTTATAAAATTCTGCATCAGACATTAATTATTCTCACTTCTCCCCAACACAAACACACACACACACACACACACTTTTTTTTTATTATACCCACCCACAAACCCTTCTCTGTCATCTCAGCAAAGATCACAGCTGTCCCCTTGTCTAGACTTACCCCACACATGAGTTTTCTATCTCATCACCTTCACCCTTCTCTGGACCCTCCCTTCAGTGTTTATCTTTTGTTCTTCTATATCTTCAAGCTGTCTAGCATGGTCCATTTCCAAAATAATCTAGGATAAGAGCTGCAAGGTAACATTGTGACAGAATGAATTCCAGAGCTAGGAATTTTCTGTAACACTAGCTAGATTAGGGGAGTTGAAAATGAGTTGAGGTGGATACATTATTATGCAAGAAATTGTCAATTAACTTGCCTTAAAATTTCACCAACAACATTGCCATCATATTCTGCAGTGCTTAGTGGCAGCCAAGTGTGGGAAACCAGGAGCCTCAGGTGTGGTGCTTCCTGATTCACTGAGAGGCTTGGTGGGGCACTGCCTTTGAGTGACCTGCACTGAGCTTCAGAAGCACAACATGGGTGTGGAAAGACAGCCTGCACTTGTAGCAGGGTAAATGGGAGAGATGTTAGAAAAAAGTATAATGGAGTTCAGATTTTTAAGCAGATAGCCAGTGATTCCTAGTCATAGGACTTTTATCAACTTTTCATCTGCCTTGACTTGGCTGAAGTATTTGCTATTGACAATCATCCCCCTTCTCCTTAAGTGCACATTTCCTTTTGCCTTCAGGGACAGCTGTCACCCAGATCCCACCTGACTATCAGATCATGGCTCTTCCCACCCTCAGCTTCTACTTTTCTGTCTCTGTTCCCCAGCATGGATGTCACATGGGTGTGGGCCTCAGCATCCATCACTGGCTCCCAGCATGCCCCTCTCACCATCATCCCACCTTAGGCTTCCACTGCCCACTTTATATAGTGGAGCCCACTTCCACCTCTGCTGTCCTGATGCCACAGTATTACTTGTACTAATAAGATCAATTAAACCAACTTGTTTTCCATTTCTGGTATGTGGATCCCTGCCTTGATTAAGTAAGGAATTCCCTTCCTTCCACCGTGGGCATTACTGTTGGCCTTCCCTATATGTGGGTTCCAAATTTGAGGATTTCACTAATCAAGGATATAATTTTTGTGGATCTGCAGTTGGTGGAATCCATGCTCAGATGCGGAACTCACAGATACAGAACCCACAGATGCAGTGGTCTGACTGTAAGGAACTTGAGCATCTGTGAGTTTTGGTATCCACTGGGGCCCTGGAATCAATCCCTTGGGGTTACTGAAGGATGACTGCACTTAGCTTTGGACACCCACCCTCAGCCAGGGCTTCTGTTCCTGCTGAAGGAATCCCTGGTGTTCATGATCTGTCCCTGCCAGCCTCATTACTATAACTTGGTGAAGGCAGCTTCCCCTCAATTTTCAGTGCCAAGTCCCATTGTCCTGATTGGACATGCTACCTGGGAACCTAGATGGACTCTGAGCTGCGCCACCAAATTCTCTGCACGTCAGCTAAGACCAGGTGGACTTTCTGTTACCACCTGAGCTCATGTTGTTCCCTTAGACAAACCTCACCTGATTCAAATGGCTCCTTAAAAGAAGGGTGTTTCCCTCAGACCCTATCACCTCAGAATGGGCTATAGCAAAGGCCTTCCTCATGGTCCCTCTTTCAATCTCCCTAAGTAAAATCTCACTGCTGCCAGATCAGCCGTGCTGGAAATGACTTATAAAGGGAACTATCCTGTCCAACAAAGACGTTATGGTCAAAATCCTCTAGATGGCTGCCCAGTTGACAAGTTCCCATTTTCTAGAACTTCCCATCTTCTAATCTACAAGTAGACATGTTTTCTTTTATGTTCCTATGCTAACCCTCCCTTGTGCTATCCTTGGTTAGATGGGACATAAATATATGTGTCAACCTTAGTTCTCCCCCCATGAGTTTTGAGTAGGAAAAGAGAACACTGGATGGATCCCTCTGTAGGGCTGGGTCTGTGCTATAGATGCTCAGTGAGCTGGAAACTGAGACAGTGAGGTCATCTGTTTTGTGTTACTCAAAGGAGTATTTCAAGGAATTGTCACACAGGATTGCAGTTAATTGATATTGCCAGTTCTTGCTTCTACTTTCAAAAAGTGCTTCCAAAATGGGACTATGTTGTAATTCTAACATTGTGCCACTTATTTAGACATCATAGATCCCTGATGCAATGGGGTGGGATACATCCACCATCCAGTGCCTATTTGCTAAGGACCTGCAGTGTGCAAGGAACTATGGGAACATAGAGGATCATCAGGCAAGGATTTTATGCAACAGAAGCTTGCAACGCAGAACTGAAGAAATAAGATGATGACCCACATCAAATTGTATTTTCTTTGGCATCTGAGTTCACCAAAGAAGAAAGGAATTTCCCTGAGAGAAACACGTCAAAATAAAGTTATGTACTGGCAGTTCCTAATCTTCTGATGCCTTTGGAAATTAAAACAATGGCACAATGGGACAAAGGTAATAGCAAAATTTGTCATTAAGATTTCTGCCCTTGATTGAATACTATTCAATAATAACTGCAAACATCACAGAGATCATATCCAATCTCAAGCTTTTAAAAAATTGAATAATTTCAATCTCCCATTTTTCTTTCTTCATCTGATGTATGTTGTATGAATCTAAGAACCAATTGGGGTAGAGGGCTGAGATGTTGTACACTAACCAAGCAAGACAGCCGAAGACCTTCTTACTATTTTGTAAACTGAATTATTTCCCCCAACCCCTAAGCCCCAAGGAAATAGGCACCAAAAGTAAAGAGAAACACCCTTGAATCCAAAACACTGTCTAGCATGAGGGACTTAAACTTCATAATCAAACATTTATTTTCACTTCCTACCTTGATACCCTCAGGTTGAACAAGAAAGGAGACACCTTTTTTCCTTTGTATTTGCCAGTTCCTTACACCGTTAACATCCCTGATGACCAGCCAAAAATTATTAAACTGCCTCAGTAAATCCAGCACTAGCCTTATGTTCAGTTTAGGAGGAAGGGAGGGTATTCTACCAACATTGTTTCTGGGAATTCATCTACCAAATAGGCTAGTTAGATAGGGGAATTCTATAATCCGTAACTGAACACAATTGTGACCTATTAAAAATAAAAACTCAGAATATAGACACCTTGTGGTAGAGACATCAGAGTTCCTTTAAGCATCTGCTGCCCGGACCCTGTAAATGCCTACACCTATTTCGGAATGCAAGAGAAGGCTGCATGTATTATTCTGCCGCCAGTAACTCCTGTGATAGATTATAACAGATGGAAGACTTGGCAATAATAGGCACAGCTGTGCAGGGCCAGGACAAAAGAAGAAAGAAATCACTACAGTCCAAGTAAGTGCTTCTAATTATCTGTTTCTTTTTAATATGAGAAATGCCATTGTGTCTCTGTCTTCTAAATACTGAACACAAAGCATATTTATATTCATCTAGGACTTAAAGATGCTATCCATCCTAGGCAAACCCTCCAATTCCTAGCATTATTCTTGTGTTAATATCATGAAGATGTGCCTGGTTTATAGAAGTATGGTCAAAACTTACCTATTGTAACCATTTTTTCTTCTAAAGTTGTTACTTATGGATGTAACAGAAATAGAACTCTGACAAAATCTTACTATTTTTCCAGATAATTTTTTTTTTACTTTTATTTAGTGTCATTATTCCTATCCTTAAAGCAAAGTAGGGTAATGGGAGAAAAAAAAAATTTAAAGTCGTGGATTTTTGACCTCATTCTCCCATAGAATATTGGAGGATAGTTACACAACCTCCCTGAGATGCATTTTGGAAAAAAAACAAGTAATAGTAAGCGTTTTACAAATTTAGTTTGAGGATTAAATGTAATAATGATTATTTGTTAAACTTCCAATAGTGAGACAGATAACAAGTACTCAATAAGCATTTGTGAAATATGGAAATCAATAACTTTGTATTATATGATAACGTTATCATCTCTATTTTAAGAATAGGATATTTGTCGGCAACAGTTGTGGCTCTTTCTTTTGCACTCATGTTCCCCCTACATGGACCTAAGCAGGAGGCCATCAGGGTATGTGGCTGGGCTGGGCCTGAATTAGAGTGACCTCAGCACCAGCCGAGGAGGGGCAGGGGCTGGCGCTGGTGTCCACACCTTTCCTTCCCTAGGATGTTTGGTCACCCTAGATTCTAAACAGCAGAGAGAGGCACTCAGTGTGGAAGGATGATGAAATTGAAAGGATGCTGTCTTCAGAGTCAAACAAACCCAGCTAGAAGTGCTGGCTCTGCTACTTATTCATGGTCCTGACCTTGTATCTTCACTGCCCTGAGTTTCTATCCTCAGCTAGTACATAGGGACAAGCAAAGCCACTATCAACCATCCCCATTCCTGAAAGGTAATCTATGTAACAATTCTACCCTAGTGCCTGGTGTTTCAGTCCTCAACCAATGCTGCCATTGTTATTGAGGACTGTGTTCCTCCCAGCTTCACCCCACGTCTCCTGCTTCTGGGTTCATAGGTGCATGACACACTTAAACAACACACACACCCCCCACAGATATACAACACACACATGCAACACACACCTGAAACACACACACTATAGACACACCACACACAATGCGCACATATAATGTACAACACACACTATAGATACAACACACACACACTACACACCACACATACAGCACATACAACACACAACACATACATAACACAGAGAACACACACCACTACATAACACATACCCAACACACACAACACATACAGGCCTACCACACAACACACATAACACACACAACACACACATCTAATACACACCAAACACAACACAACATAGGCACAGCACATATAATATACTACACACAACACACACAGCCAGTACAGAACACAGACATCATCACACATTCATAAAATATACAACACATAACACATATACAACAAACACACAAAATACATGCAGACATACTACACAATACACACACACAAAACACACACGTGCCACACACCACACACACATACATAACACAAATGCCACACATAACACACATTAGTTGTGGCACAGGTTCTGAGCCAAGTTTCTGTGAGCAAGCCTCCACTGCTGTGCTGGTAGAATCAAATTATTCTGCCAGACTGGAGATCCAGCTGGTTCCAGGAGTTTCTATGCCGTGTATAAGACCCAGCCTACACTGTCCCACGAGATGAGGTCCAAGCTCGCATGTTTCCCAGGCTGCAGCTCCAGGCAGCCTCTGAGACAGGCAGACCAGTGGAGGTGGATTCTGTAGGAGTGCGCTGAGCTCCAACCCTGCATGTTCGAGGGTTTCAACTCCCTCCAGGTCTCAAGCTTAGCCAGTAGCCACAGCACCCTGATGCCTTGTCAGGTGCTTGATGGCTGTCCTCAGAACTGGAGCCTCACCCCATATCCCACCTTCCTGCTTGGAGTCCTGCCATTTTGTACAATCTCCTGGCTGGTGATCTGGCTAACTCATAATGACTTATCTCTCAAACACCCTACTGATCCTACCTGACTATTACCAACAGCTGGGATCAATTAGCCCGCCACAAGCTCTGGGGATTGCATCCTAAAATCTTACGTGGCCTATCCTCAGGAAAAAATTTTTTTTGAGTAGATGGGGTTGTGATATTGATATTGACAGAACTACTCTATTTAAAATGGGGTTACTCAATTTATCCCTAAATTGATGACTTCCAGGAAAATACAGATTTTACCAACAGATTGATTAATGATATTTATTCATAATTGATCAATCTACTGAATATAGAGTATCAGTATCTACTATATTACCGATTTTAGTAAACTACCCAGTATTTACCTAAAATCTCCATCCTCAAAAGCAAGGCATGCTGCCTGAATTAGAAAATAGATAACTTTCTAAACTCCTTCTTAGTTTTCCTTTATTAAAAAATAATTCACACACTGGGACCTGTTGGGGGGTATGGGGAGAGAGAGAACATCAGGAAGAATAGTTGATGGATGCTGAGCTTAATACCTAGATGATGGGTTAATCTGTGCAGCAAACCATCATGGCATACGTTTACCTATGTAACAAACTTGCACATCCTGCACATGTGCCCTGGAACTTAAAAGCTGAAAAAAAAAAAAAAACTGTAGTGTATAGGTTGGGCATGGTGGCTCACTTCTGTAATCCTAGCACTTTGGGAGGCCAAGGTGGGCAGATTACCTGAGGTCAGGAGTTCAAGACCAGCCTGGCCAACATGGTGAAACCCCATCTCTACTAAAAATACAAAAATTAGCCAGGCATGGTGAGATGGTGCCTGTAATCCTAGGTACTCAGGAGACTGAGGCAAGAGAATTGCTTGAACACAGAAGGTGGAGGTTACAGTGAGCCAAGATTGTGCCATTGCACTCCAACCTGGGTGACAGAGCAAGACTCCTTCTCAAAAACTAGAAAAAAAATGTAGCATATATTTTTAAATTGCTAAAAGCATAGTTGTTTAACATTCTTCCCATAAAAACAAATCGTAAGTTGGTGAGGTGATTGTTATGTTAATTAGCTTGATTTACTCTTTCTACCATTGTAGACTGTACAGAGTTCAAAACATCACATTGTACCCCATAATATATACAATTATTACCTGTAAATAAACAAATTTTAAAAATCCATACAATAATTAAAACTTTAAATAACAGTAATAATATTTATATACTTACCACGTGCCAGTTCTGGCCCAAGTCTAAAAGTCTTACATGAACCACTTCATTTACTCCTTATAAGAAGTACATGAGGCAAATACTATTACAGTGCCCATTTTACAGGCGAGCAAATATTTGCTAATTCTTTTGTTAACTATAACTTGTATAGTTCAGGTATAACCTATTCTATGTTGAGTTTAATACCAATAGGAGACATTCATTCAATCACCATATTCTTATACTTTCTTCTGAAAGTTGATGCTCACAGTTATACAAGTGAATATGCAAAACTTAGGCAAAATTAGATCTTGCTCCTGAGCCAGAAATACCTTTACTAAGCTTATGGACAGCATTGATCTGTGAGGCTACTATAGATGCGTTGTTGAACACTTTTGTGGCATGCAGTGTGAAGCGGATAAACTCTGTCTCATACTTGAAGCTATGAGAACAATATCTGGGCCCCGAGGAAGCTGTAATGGAAGGCTGTGGCTGCTCAATGCAGGACAGGCCAGTGCGCCAAGCAAGAGAAGAGCAGGGTTCATGGGCCTCTTCCTGCTGAGCCTCCATCAGAGCCCAGCTGCCCTCTGTAGCCTGGTTCGCCTGAGTCACAAGGGGATCTGATGATACCTGGGAAGCAGAAGAAAGGCCTTTGTCAAACAAAGGCCACATTTCCATTTTTCTTGGCTTACAGGAGGGATCCACAGCCTGGCTGAGAAAAGAGAAAATGAGAAGTAAGCAAGGTTATAAAGATGGTGTTGCTGAAAGGTTTGTTCTTTTTCCGACTGATGCTTAAGATAAAGGAATAAATGACTTCTCATGGGCAGGCATCTCACAAAAATATAGCAAAATTTGATCACCTAAAGACCACCTAATTTGATCAAGTGGCTTGAAAAATGAACCTAGAGATCATAGGAGAAAAGAAAAAAGCTGCAACAAAGCTGAATGAAATAGACTTCATCTTCTAAGAAATAGAAATAACATGTGAGAGATGTCCAGTATTCTAGACAAAGACAAGAAAGATAGTTTACCAAAGACCTACATGTTTATATACTGCTATGCAGTGAAGGTAATAGTATCTCCTAGGAAGCACCAAGGCACAGTGAGAAGAGGTTTATAGTGGAAACAGCAATGGGACTTGGGAGGAGCAAGGGAGATATATTTTATTTTAAAAGTCACACTTGTGCAGGAAGGAAAGCAACTTGGTTTCATACGCCAAGAAACACATGAGCATGAAAATGCATAACCTGAAAATCTCTCCCTGTGAAGGCTGACTTGAGAGCAGGGGAGACTGAAATGAATTGTGTGCTCCACCTACTGACCCAAAGATGGGCAACAGAGTGAAACAGAGAATCCAGGTGGACCTCAGAAATCATTTAATAGAAACGCCCATCGACTGCCTTAATTTTAAGCAACTCCAGGCCCTTCACCAGTTCCTCTCACTGTTCCGTTTTCATGCTAGAATCAGGTGATATCTGTACTAAGAAGAGCACCCTAAGGGAGCAAGAAATAGGAAAACTTCATTTTGTATTCCCTCCAAATCCCCCTCATCGAATGAATGGGCTGATTTTATTTTTTAAATCATATGCTTCTAGCCTAATGTGGTGCAGGAAGTGCTTTGACTGCTCCTTGCACATTACATGTACACGCCACAGAAACCCATCATTATTTCCCTCTACCTGCTCCAGCAACCTTCCTCTCGTGATATGAGATTCATCCTCCGTGAGTGCCCTGAAACTCTGCAGCCCTCCAGGGAGGATGCAATCAAACCGCAGACACGTTGGTGGAAAGCACTGCAGGGGTCCATTTCTTTAGGCTGGCATCCAGATGGACTAAAATATTCACCAGAGGAAAAGCGGGACCACGGTCATTAGAAGAGAATAGATTGAGGAGTCTCCAGAGTGCCTCAAAGGAAACCAAAAGCCCAAATACATTTGAAAACTAAAGTGTGGTATAAATCAATACATTTAAACTTGCAATTCAAGGTTATTCATTCAGCTGAAACTTCTCCCACATTTCAAATGTCTTTTCTGTAATTTCAAAGAGTTCATGCCTTTGAAATGTGAAACAAATAAAAAGGTCAAACTTTACATTTTCACAAAAGGCGGCATGTCTGTGGAGTAATCATTGTTTGGGATTACATGTTTTGTATCATATATTCAGAAGACTTTGTTTTATTCTACTTTGTCCCAGAGTTGGTAGGAAGATTGGACTGTTTCGCTGTGATCCAGAGCTCATAATCGTGAAACATATTAGTCTCTTTGGGATGCTGGAATCAAGTCTTTCGTGTAATAAGTCAAATCTTAAGTCATATGCTGTATTTGATTTATCTTGGCTTGTTCTTTTATGTGAAAGGAGGCTTGAAGACATAGGCAGAATAAATGTTCTTCTTTGATAGAGCCAAAAACTCTCTAGGCCAAAAAGCTCTCCCCAGCAGCCTTTCAGATCAATGGAAAATCACTTTCTAGGATAATCATACACGGGCATATTTCATCTGCTGACTTCTCAGCACAGATGAGGTTATCAGAATAGCAAGAACTGAAACAGGAGGCTCTCCATAACGAGCCCAGAAGCAATTTCTTTTCAAGGGAGAGAAGGTCAGGGAATAATCTGGGTGTTGGCTGACTCAGCAAGCACCACAGTAGTTCTCTCCAAGAGGCAGAAACAGTAAGGGCCAGGGGTATGTCCTCTGGAGTGGGACTGGCTGAGGACCCTAACTCTCTGTGTCTCAGTTTTCTCAGCTGTAAAATGAGAATTAAAAGTATAACTTTCGGCTGGGCTTGGTGGCTCATGCCCATAATCCCAGCACTTCGGGAGGCTGAGGAGGGAGGATCACAAAGTCAAGAGATCGAGACCATCCTGGCCAACAAGGTGAAGTGACATCTCTACTAAAAATTCAAAAATTAGCTGGGCATGGTGGCGTGAACCTGTAGTCCCAGCTACTCGGGAGGCTGAGGCAGGAGAATCGCTTGAACCCAGGAGGTGGAGGTTGCAGTGAGCCGAGATCATGCCACTGCACTCCAGCCTGATTACAGAGTGAGACTCCATTACACACACACAGAAAAGTGTATCCTTCTTATAAGGCTTGTTTTGGGGAACAGCAAAGTTATAAGGCACTGAGAATAGTAATGGGTACATAATAAAATGCTACCTAAATAGCACTGTCATCGTACTTATCACCATCATCATTATCATCCTCAACCTTATCAAAGTTAGTATAGACCATATTAAACATATTTTAAATGTGTATATCAACATCCAGAAAGCTTTAGTAACTCAGAAGCCTGAAGCCTGAAGGCAGCCAAAATATATATATAAAACACCCAAGAGGAACAGGTGATCTGGGTCAGTGGCATCAAAATGGTATATTTTCATACCAGGCAAGAAAAATAAGGCAAGATGCAGAGGTGAAGCAGTTCCATGGCAGAGACATATGCTTCTCGTGTGACTTTGGCTTGAGAACTTGGAATAAATAAGTCTAGCTTTGGATTTCAGGGCTTACACAATACAAGATTTTACTTCAAGTTCACATTTGCTGCTGCACAATTATGTTCAAATAGGACTTCCTAAGTAAGAAGTTCTCCAACACAGCACAGGTTGAACTGAGGAAAGAAAGGTAAATATGTTAGATGGGGGCTGGGAACTGTCGTCAAGCTGATGGCTCTGACCACCTCCTTTCTGTATGGCCCCTATGGGAAGCGATTGGGTCACATAGTTTCCCCAACATAGAGAAGGGGACATAGGCTTTGAAGCATGTCAGCAGCTTCCTCATAATATAATGATACCTCTGACTCAGATCACCCATTCTTCTTTGGTCATTATATGTGTATATATATTTTTATATATAATATGTAGCATGTATTATTACTATATGTATATACATTATATGTATATATATGTGTGTGTGTGTGTGTGTGTGTGTGTATATATATATAATGACCCAAGAGAAGAGGAATAGGTGATTGGAGTCAGAGGCATCATTTTGGAAAAGAAGGGGTTGTTGTTGTTAACTTGAAAGATGAAGAATGAAGAGACCTGTGAAAGGCCAGATTAGGGACTGGGAGAGTAGGGACTGGGAGAGCTATGGGGCCAGCCTGTGCTGTCCTAGCTCAATACATAGCATCCCCTTTTCCTTAGTGTGTTCGTCTTTTAAATGGCTTTCTGTCTCTGAAAAGTGTTACAATAATTTAACAATATAATAAATGGGAATTACTTTGAAAATTAAAAGACATGATGGAAATAATTGTAATAGCTAATATTTATTGTGAGCTCAATTTCCTAAGAGCCTGGTAATTTTCCAAACTCTTTTCCTATAATAATAAATTTTAATATTCACAACATTGCAATGAGATGGTACTAATAGTCTCCCCATTAAACAGATGAGTGCAGCAGGTTAAATGGTATGCCCAAGGGCGCATAGGTAGTAAGAGGCCCATATCATGTGCCAGACACCATCATAGGGACTGGGGATTCAACAGTGAACAGGAGCAGAAAGGTGGTTGCCTTTAAGAATGGCAAAGTGTCACATACAAGACTAATGAAAAACTAACCACACTGTCAGATGGTAGAAGGGGCATAAGAAAAAGAAGGCAAGGTCAAGGGGCGAAGCAGTTACATGGCAGAGACATATTCAAACAGGACTTTATCAGGGAGATGATCTGCTGATGGAACACAGGTCGAACTCCAGAGAGAATCGCATTTAGGATGGGAGGTTAGGAATTGGGGAGAGGCAGGAACAGCTGCAGTGCTGTCCACAGCTGTGGTGCTGAACACCCCTGCTTGTATGTGGGATCTATGGGAGCTCGATGGATAAAATAGTTAAAGAAGAAAGAAGCACCAGAGGGCTCCAGGGAGAGAAAACAGCAAGTGTGGCCAAGCAGGCCAGTGAGGCAGGAGATCAGTGAACAAGAAGGTAGTGATGCTTACTAGGGTCCTGACATGCGGGCACAGAACTTGTGACCCTGGCGTGGAATGCTGTGTTGAACCATGACAAAGCAGCAAAATTCACATAGGTACCCACAGTATTACTGATCATCGGTTATACTATCAGTATCTTCAATACAAGTTTGTGAACAAATAATTCACTTAACTAACAATTCATGCACTGGGAGGGAAGCCAGTGGAGAGAAGTCTGAGTTATCAGACATACTCAGTACCAGGATTTTTGGGTAAAGGCCAGTTAATCATCAAACAGATTGACTGAAATCATGTGGTCCCAGGGGAACACTCTTCACCTGTGAAACAATCCACGTGAGTGGGATTTCATTAACCAAGTAAAACAAGGAGCCGAGCCCAATATGATTTTCAACGTGGCTTTGTATAAAATTACTTGGAGGGAATCATGTGAATTACACTTTGCTAGTGAATTAAATTTTTCCTTACTTTCTATTGTACGTAGTTGTCAAGGGAGAACAGCCCATAATTTATCAAAGACCTGGAAAATATTTCCAATACAATTGATTTCATTTCTCAATTAAAAAGGTCAGTGTCCTTGAATTCTAACAACATCTGAAAGTATCCATCTAATTAGACTTTCAAAAATCTATGAGAGGAATTCATTTTACCTACCTGTCATCTGTTTTGATTGTTGAACTTTTTAACAAATGAAAAGCAATTGATGAAGTTACTTATCAAACAAGGCAAACATAATGCCAAATGCTAAATCCATCACTTAGAAACAGAAGAAAGTAACAGCCAAGATTTATGCATCAATAAAGCTCAGCTGCTTTTTTCAGTAAGTTTCCCTGGGATCTAACCTGCAAGGTGTGTGCTTCTCTTATCACTTTGGCTTGAGAATTTGGAATAAATAAGTCTCGCTTTGCATTTCAGGGCTGACTTGATACAAGATTTTACCTCAAGTTCACATTTGCTGCTACACAATTATGTTCAAATAGGACTTCCTAGGTAAGATGTTCTCCAACACAGCACAGGTTGAACTGAGGAGAGAAAGGTAAATATGCTAGATGAGGGCCAGGAACTGTCATAAAGTTGATGACTCTGACCACGTCTTTTTTGTGTGGCCCCTGTGGGAAGTGATTGGGTCAAATAGTTTCCCCAACACAGAGAAGGGGACACAGGCTTTGAAGCATGTCAGCAGCTTCCTCATTGTCCTACCTTAGAGCATGCTTATTTGTGTGGCTGAAAGGAGTGGAGGTGGAGTGGAGATAGCTCTGCTACTGTTACCTGATTATCCTCTCTAGGACTGTCCCTAGCTTCAGGATTCCTGTATAGTGCAGTTCTCTGCTCAACAGCCACAATAGACTGGGTTCAAATCCCAACTCCACCCCTTCCGAGCAATGACTTTGGGCATATTAGAGAACTTCTCTGTGCCACAGCTTCCCCCAGATATAAAAGGGATGAGTAAGAAAAAGAAGCAGCAGTGTTGTTGAAAGAATTCAATGAATTAAAGATTAAATCAAATTGCTCCCACCACATAAGGCATGCTAAGTGAGATGATAACTATAATACCAAATGAAACTGCATGAATATCATAAAAGAGGTAGTAACAAATCCTTATGCATGAGCTAAAGTACGATCACTTTCCAGATGAAGGTAGCACCGACGACTTCAGAAAGGGACTAACATTTGAGCTGAGCCCTAAGGATGTGCTGAACATCAATAGCGTAGTCTCAGGCCTCTTTGGGAAGAAGAAGGGCTTGAACATAAGAGCAGAGGGCCCATTTTGGATAAATTTTGTCTGGCCTGACTCAATTGTAGGGTTGGTGCTGACAGAAATATTAATGAAAATTGTCATCATCTGTGGCAGTCTTTTTCTGACTGCTTTACATATATTATTAATTCTCAATATATTCTATGATATTTGTACTATTATTATCTCCATTTTATGCATGAATAACTGGAGCATAAAGAGATTTAGTAAATTGCCAAAGGGCACAGTTAACACCTGGGAGCTGGGGTTCGATCCGGGGAGTTTGCACCCAGCACCTGTGCTCTCTGGCGTGCTGACTCAGTTACCTCTGAAACAGCAAATGGCAGCGCTGGAACTCTTCAGAATTTGCATCTTCCGATCATTTGAGTATCAAGACCAGGATAAGAAGTATCTCACCCAGGATAAGAAAATAAATGAGTCCTAAAGTATCGCTTTGAAAATTAATTCTGTGATTTTCCAAAGTATGCTTTTTAGACTCTAAAGGGAGGGCATAATAGTTTCATGATCTCACCTTTCTTCTTTATGGAGATCAATTCTACATAAAGATGATTATCAGGAAATATTGAATGTCTTGCATCACTGGTTCTTTTATCCTTGAGGGTATATTACTATGGTCAAAATGAGTATTTAAAAGCCACTGAAACACTTTGAGCAAGCTTTACTGAAGCTCTCATAAATAGCACTATCCTCCTACCCAATATATGGAGTTGCTGAAAAGACCACCTATCTGTGCTACACAATGACCCACCCACGGGATTTTTCTGATTTCATCCTGATGTCATTTAACTTGTTCTCCTGTCTTTTACTTATATTGTCAACTGAAAATTACATCTAAAGGCTTGACTAGATCAGGCTATAGATTTTAGAAAGAGTCTTTCACAGGTGGTGCTAAATACTTCATTTACATCACATCAGAGTGCACACATGGTGGCATAAGGTCACTAGTACTGATGCTGAGATTAATCTCTGGTTAAGCCACTAACAGGGAGATCTCTCCATTGAAGTTGTGTTGCATCCCTCAGGATGAGAAAATGATATGTGAAATGTTAATTTTGCACAATGTGAACATTCCATTTTCTGACGAACTTTCACAGAATGATCCTATCGCCCCCTGATGCTGACTGCTTGAATCAATTATTACATTAGGATTTGTAAAGTGGGCATTACTATATTCAATAATTCCTTTTATATTTATATCAAGAGCTTTTGGCCAAGAAATTAACCTTTTTGGTTACCTTGAAATATAGTTGTATTGGAAAAGCAGTTTAGTACTAATTTCTTTCCTTTATACATTTTCAAAGAAATGAGTCAGTGTAGTCGCCTCCAATCATGTCAAATACAATCTTGATTTTGTGTGTATGTATGGCTTTCTATTTTGTGGATATAATTATAGAATTAAGAATGCACTCACTCACTCACAGATGGAATCTTTTTATTGTGTCTCCATCGATCACAATTGCCTTCTTTTCCTTGATATCCTAACTGTCCCTGCTTTGCGCCATAGATTCTCCTGCAACGTAGCTCCTGTTTCCCTTTGTCTGCACCCTGTCTGGTGTTGAGAGTTTCCTTGCTTTTCAGCATAGCAAGATTCTTCTGTAAATTAAAAAGAAAGGAGAGAAGAGGCTTCTGTTTCCAGAAAAATGGAGCAGTCATAGTTTTTTATATTCCTCCTACACAACTAAACGTAGTCTCAACTAACTTGAAGTACAGCTAAAATTCCTGGACATTATATATAAAATAAACACAGGAGAATTCTGTGTTTAGAGGTGTAGAGAAGAAGGCAGGTTGTCCAGAGATGTTGGGATCCAAGCAACTACATGGCAGTAAGTTCTCTAGGTTTCCTTTTCATCTCATATATCCCACATTTGGAGCTGAAGAAGTCATATCAGAAATGCCAACAGACATGGGACATGAACAAAGACAGCACCAATAAAAGCTCTGCTCTCTTTAGCCAAAGGTGTAGGAAAGAGAGCAAGATGGAAAACTTTTGCATAATAAGCAAGGAAACCATGGAACAAAACGATGGCACTATCTTCATCCATGCTGCAAGGCCGAGTGTGGAGTTTAAACTGCCACCCTAGCAAGACTATGATAAACTACTCCAACATCCATTGTAAGGTCAAGTCAGAGAAGGTCAGTTAGTGGGCTGCCTCTACCCTGAGAAGGTTAGTGGGTATCACATGGGGAACTTGAATTTTTATGCCCTTCTCTGCCAGGGTGGTACCAGAGGAGGACTCGTGAGGAGTCTAAACTTTCCCCGTCATCCAATAGTAACTAGACCACTCTCAAGACATTGTGAGTGAAGATCACATGGGGAGCAAGAACTTGCATTCAGCAGTAAAGGGAATTCTCCCTCCGGTGTCAGGGGGAACTGAAGGAGGAACCTGAACACCTCTGTCCACGTGGCAGTAGTGAGGCAGTGCCAAACAAAGACATCTAAAACAGAACCCTTAAATGAGATTCAGATGCTCATAACATAATATGGAAATGTCTAATTTCAGTAAGAAATTACTCATCATGCCAAGAAACATAAGAAATAAAGCTAAATGAAAAAAAGAATTTGTCCTTGTCAACACCAAGATGATGAGATGTTAGAAGCGTCTGACAAAGATTTTACAGCAGCTATCATAAACATGCTTTGACAAACAATTACAAACATGCTTAAATAAACTTTTAAAATTCAAAATCTCAACAAAGAAATAGAAGATGTAAAATAGAGTGAAATAGAGTGTAAAATAAAGTGTAAATAGATGTAAAATAGAGTGATTTTATAACTAAATAATACAATAAACAAAAGAAAATATTCAGTTAATGAGCTCAATAACAGAATGGAGGGGACAGAAGAAAGAATTAGCAAAATAAAAATAGAAAAATAGAAATTATAGTCTGAACAACAGATAGAAGCTATACTTTTTAAAAAATCAGAAGAAAATGAAGACAGCCTCAGGAACATCTCTATGTTATACAGTGATAGCTAAACTATTTCTTATATAAGATGTTGTAAAAGTGTTTGTCTGTTTGAGATGAGGTATTACTTTGTCACCCAGACTGCAGTGCAGTGGTGCAATCACAGCTCCTGAAGCCTCAACTTCCAGACTCAAGTAGATCCTCTCACCTCAAGCCTCACACAGAGCTGGAACCACAGGCATATACCACCATGCCCAACTATTTTTTTGTTCTTGTAGAGATGGAGTTTCCCTGTGTTATTCAGGCTGGTCTCCAACTCCTAGGCTCAAGCGATCCTCCCAACTCAGCCTCCCAAAGTGCTGGGATTCCAGGTGTGAGCTACCGTGCCTGGCTTTACAAAAGTTTTAACATGTGTGTTGTCCTTAAAAAACTGACTTCAAATGTTAACAATCCGAACAGGTTTTAAGCAAAAGCATGGAAAAGAATCTATCAGATAAACATTAATCAAAGGAAAGTAAGATTCATTATATAATATAAAATAAAGTAGATTTCAGGAAAAAAAGTTTAGCCAACACAATGGGGATACATATAATGAAAAAAGGACTGAGGCACCAAGAAGTCATAGCAATCTTAAATGTGTATGCAGTGAACAAAAGAGATGCAAAATGCATAAAACAAAACTGAAAATGGACAAATCCATAACTGTAACGGAAAACAGCAACTCCTGTGTCAACAACTGATAGAACAACTAGACAGAAAATAAGCTTGAACATTGAAGAATTCAAGAATACCATCAACCAATGGGACCTAACCAATTCAACAACTAAAGAGACGTAATAGAACTTATTTTAAAACATTTCAGCAAAAATACAGCGCTTATGGAAAAAAACTATCAATTCTTAAATCTGCATATGAGTGTGTACATTGTTATACACTCTATTTTTCTATGTGCTTAACATTTTCATAATAAAAGTAAAAAGATTGGCAAATAATAAATGGTACTTCCTTTATAACTAGTCAGCTGTTTTCATTAGGTAACTTCCCTTTGATTGTTAGAACTACTATGTGGACCTGGTAGATATTTTTAGAGCATTTTAACAATATAGAAATGGTTTTTCTTTGAGCTTTTCAATATAGAGGCCAACAGCTTCCCTATTTTTGCCCTCATTCTTCTTTTAAACAGCAAGCATTTATTGAGTGCCTATTTGGACAAGATGAATAAAACCAAATAGCTTTTCTTAAAAGCGTCCATATCCTGATGAAGGAGATAAATATGTGGATAACTATGCAAAATACACCGTGATACCTGTGGTACAGGTTTAGGTACAATGTATAATAAACACAGAAGGCGTGTAGAGATTATCATGCTTCAGGGGAATGGGAGTGGGGGGTGTGGTGTGTGATACCTGGTCTTTGCACTAAACTGATGTATGATGAGGCATTTACCAGACAGAAAAGAGAAGGAATGGTATCCTAAGTAAAAAGGAAAGTTCACGTAATGGCACAAGGCGAGGAGATAGGAGCAAAAAACATTTAATTCTAGGCAATTTAATATTGCTGAATTAAAAGGCGGAATGGCTGGGAATAAGGCAGGATAAGTAAATATTAATTGTATCATGGGAGGTCTTACAGATCATAACGTGGTCAATCCCTGAAGTCTACAATTATATTTTTGCTCTTCCAGGAGGAGGAGGGCAGCCTTCCAATCCTGTGTGCATGTTAATCATGGCAAGCTGTTGTTAGTGATTCCCAAGAGATACAAGAGCATTTCAGTGGGAATTTGAGGCAAGAGTGAGTGTTTCAGGGTTCATAATTTCTTGTGATTAAGAACTGTGTGTCATAACCCATGAAAGGCATATGGCACTAGGTCAATACCAACTGTTTTAGCCGAGTGTTGCATTGTCATGGGCAGCCAGGAGAAATCACAATTTATTTCTCACGATATTGCATACTCCAGCTGCTTGCGCTAACTCCCAAGGAGATAGCACCCTGCTAGGCAAATAGGCCATGCCTTGCCTGTTTTTCACTGTTAAGTCTATTGAACCTCAAATAATAGGGAATGCGATCACAAAACTGAAATGCTCTTGTCAATTAGCACAAAATACAATTCACTGACTTTATCCTGGAAACAATAGCAAACTATAGAAGATAAATCAAAGTAATAAAAAATGAGCTGTGGATAAATCACTTTGGTAACGATGTAAAAAAAAAAAAAGCTAGAGATAGCTGAGAAGAAAATGGCCATGTAAGTGATGAAAGACAAGAGACTGAAACAAGGGAGCCACCGTGTAGGTGTAGAGATCGCGGCCTGTTTTAGTGAGGTAGAAAGTGGAGGACGTAAGGCTCAATGGCAAACAGACGAGAGGACAGAGAGTCCCTGCATTCAAGGCTTAAGTAACTCTGTGCGGCCACTGCTGTTACCTAGGATAGAAGACCTGGGCAGATAATAGTACTGAAGAGTAATATCAAGAATTCATTTTTTACAGTTCACTGATGAACTTATAAAAATCCAGGCTGAGATGTACAGTATACTGTTGGTGCTCAAACAAGGGGTCTGTTAGACTTAACTTTGGGACCTCTTAGGCATGGAAGGAATAGTGACCACCTAAGGACACTATGGAAGAAATGAGGAACTGACAAATATTGTTCATAGTGCAGATGTTTGGTTTTGAAACATAAAAAAAAAAAGTAAGCGCAAATCATTGCACTGTATAAACAATGGTCCAGAAGAAAACAGAATAAAACAAGGCATGTTGTTTACAAAGCAACACAAATGCATAACAATGAAAAAGAAACTGAGGAATTACGAAATGCCATTTAGAAGGAATGTGACTTTATCAGGCAGCTTAGACTAAGTTACATGGTGCTAATAAACGATCCCCAAAAGCTCAATGACTTCTAGAAGCAAAACATGTATTTCTCCCTCCTGCTACATGTACATCACAGAGCGGCTGGGTGCTGTTCTGTTAGGCTTTATCTGACAGTCCAGTTGAAGGAGTAGGCCCTGTGAAGACATTTCCACTGCCATGGAAAAAGAAAAGATAACATGGTAGAACCGCACAATGTCTGAAAGCTTCTAATTGAATATTGCAGCACCACTTCTAGTCACATTTCTTTAGTCAAATAAGACTCTGTCAGACATCAATAGAGCATGGCTGTGCAATGATCCCATAGAACTTCCAATCCAAGTCACTTTTAAGTGTTTTTGATAGATTTTATAACAAAAAAGTGACTATTGTATAGAAAAAAACAAACTCCATAAAAAGGACATAAAAACAAAATAGACAATTATTTGCAAAATTGGTAACACAAATTGTTACCGCTTCATGGTGGTTAACTAGGAAGTAGGACTTTCAAATCATTCTCCCTTATTTCCTGCTATCCTCAGGAAACGAGTGTGTCTCTATTCTTGTTCACTCATAAACAGCATCAGGTCTCTGTAGAATGCAAACATCTCACCTTTTATTTATGCTTCTCTATATGTATTTGCTGTTTTACAATTAGCAAGTATCATTTTCATAACAATAATGCTTCTAAAATTGTAAGAAAATTATCAAAATTCCAATAGATAAATGAGTAATTATTATGAGTGGAACCATCACAAATTAGGAAATAGAAACAATAAAGAAACACATGGAAAATGTCCAAGAACATTTGTAATGAAGGCATAGAAATTTAAGCAACAAAGAAATTCAATTTTACACCTATTAAATTAACATAAATCTAAATACATGTTAGGACTTAATCCAAAATGAGACAACAGAACCGCACTAATTCCTTCTAAATAATGTTGAAAATTGGTACAATTTTGGAAAACATAATACAATTCAAGAGCTAAGAGGAAGTTATTAATTTTTGAACCATTAATCCAACTCTTGGGTATTTATCCCTAAGAAATAATTCAACAGCAGAAGTCCCCCTAGAGCTTATATTATGTTGCCAATGCTGACATTGATTGAAACCTACAGAAAACCCTTTCCCCTTGGCCCTCTCAAGTGGAGTTGCTCACCTGCCAGCAAGGCTTGGAGGTGGACCTGGGAGTCAGCATCTCCGGCCCCACATGCTCCCTCGTTTCCCACAATCCTCATCTTCAGTGCAGCTAATTGGGAGGAAGCGGCACCCGGAACACAGCGAGCACTTGATGACTGCTTCTTTAATGATTTAATTAGAAACCTCACCACAGAGAAATTATCTTAATCATAAAACAGTAGCCCCCAAAAAGGTTACTGTGACACAATTGCCCAAACTACTGAGTTTGAAAAAATAAAGAAAAATTAGCTGAATAAAGCATGGTTTGAAAGGTCAAGACTATTATCATTCAGCAAAGTAGTCACTGAGAACAATTTTTCTGTTCAAAAATGCAGTAAACTAGAAAGAATAAGATCTACTACTTAGTAACAGAGTAGGGAGACTATAGTTAAAAATTTCTTATGTCTTTCAAAATAACTAAAATAGTGGAATTGGAATGTTCCCAACACGAAGAAATGATGAATGCTCAAAGTGATGGATACCCCAATTACCCTTATTTGAACATTATCCATCGTATGCTTTTATCAAAATACCATAAGTACATAAATATATGCAATGATTACATATCCATAATTTAAAAAAATTTTAAAAAACAAATGCAGAAACACAAGCTCACACATGCAAACTGGTCACAGCTCTGCAGAACTGGAAGGTAACAACTGTAAACTAGGGTGTTGCAATTCTTTTTTTTCAATGTTCTGCAGAGCTTTTGACTTGGAAAACAGAAGTAGTACCTATAGGATGCTGGGATGCCAGAGGTGTGGGCAATACTTCTGCCTCCTGCAATTGACATTTCTGTACGTCTCATCCCAGATATGCATGGAATTCACTATCAGTAACTGCTGAAACATTTTACACATTCCATTCTTAAATTTTTTACTAGTTACAGTCAAACTCCATCTTGTATTGTCGATTGATTTACATTCCAAATATCAACAACTCCAATTTTTGAAGTTAAAATATCATCCATTTTCTGCATTTAACATTTTACACATTCCATTCTTAAATTTTTGACTAGCTACAGTCAAACTCCGTCTTGTACTGTCAATTGATTTACATCCCAAATATCAACAACTCCAATTTTTGAAGTTAAAATATCATCCATTTTCCGCATTTAATGGAACTTGATTTCTTACCTGAAATGAGCTCCACTCTGTGGTCCTGAAGCTAATTATTTCCTCTTAGCATCTTCATTAGCTCCTACACATGCCGCGGTAGCTGGCTCGATAAATCTCTCTGTGTAAATGGTTCCTCCCTCAGGACTCCGCATCAGGCTGCCCATGGATTGATAAATTTCAGGGTAAAATGACTGAATCACCCACTCTTTCTTCCTTTGCTTTAAATGAGCTTACTGCTTCTTCTTGTTTCCCATTTTCTCAAATGATAGAAAGTGAGCCATATTACAGGTGCCATGATCTGTACACAAAATGAAACTCTACTTTTGAGTCCACTGATTCTTCTCTAAGTAACTTTTTCAGGAGGAACTTGTTCAATGAGTTATTTCATAATATGTCAAAACCAAGACTAAACTAAACAACTAATTCATTTACTGCCCTCAACAAATGCTGACTTTTCTTAAAGCTTTGAAACTCCAAACTATAATTTTGAAATGTTATATTGAAACATAATCAAGGCTATTAGAAGAGAAAAGCTACTGAATTGGATTATTTTTTATTTAAAACTAGCTTTAAGTTATTGATATTTTGGACTTTTATATCTAATGGTCTAGACAGAGGTCTCTGATTTTTCATTAGCTATTTCTGCACTTCCTGGAGTCCTTCCTTTTTCTTAAGTCTTTTTCATGTCATTCACTTTTCATAGTTTTTACCTCTGCCGTCAGCTGTGGCTTTATTTCAGGATGCAATGTGCTTGACAGACCACAGAAAACAAAAGGGAAAAGTAGCCACCAATAAGCCTGGTAGTGACAACACATGGGAAGAAATGCATGACCTTAAATGTGAAATTTTGCCAATCCTTGAACGAAAGGATCAAGTTAAGAGAATAACCCAAGCCTGAGGGACCTCAAATTTTGGCTTCTACTCAGTGGCAAGGTTGGGCAAATAAAGGCAAGTAACAAATTTTGGTTGATACACCTCAAAGGTGTGCCTAGGTCTGGGTAAATGTAAGGGCGGTCAGTGTTCAAGGCAGCCAAGGGCTCCAAATTTCCTAGATTCTCAGGCTCTGCCAAGACCCTCAGAGTGGCTGCTCTGCTGGAACGGCAGTCCATCACGATGAGATACACAGAGGATTATCCAGACCATAAACGATAAATTAAAGAAAATGAGTCCCGTATTTTATGGCCTAGTCAGTCTGGGAAGAGTTGTTCAGAGTGAAGTCAGAAAACCCCTTAATGAGAAAACATGAGCAGCATAAATCATAATAGCATAAAAATTGAACTTAGAGGGGGGCAATATAAATAATTCTAAATGTTTATGGAACATCACAGTTGCTTCAAGATCTATAAATACAATCAGTACCTAGATTTTTCTTGGCTCGCTTGATATATTTCATGTAATGAACTTTATCCATGCCACAAAAAGTACTATCATCTATTCTTCTAACATCATAGAACAAAAACATTTCCATGGAGTGTCTTCGAATACTTGTCCTGCGCTAGGTCATCTGCTATGTACTTTCACCAAAGAAAAGTCACCTAGCCTCTAGAGAGGATTGTGAAATTTTGAAGGAAGGCTTGCAAAGGTTGGTACCAAAGTTTGGATGTTTATCCCCTCCACATCTCATGCTGAAATGTCAGCCGCGATGCTGGAGGTGGGGCGGAGTGTGAAGTTTTGGGTCACAGGGGTGGATCCTTCATGAACGGCCTCCTGGCAGTAATGAATGGGTTCTCCATCTGTTGGTTCATGAGAAATCTGGTTGTTTAAAGAGCCTGGCACCTTCTCCCCTGTCTCTGTTGCTCACTTGCCCGCTCTCTCAATCTTTCCCTCTCTCTCTTCCTGCCTTCTTCTTCTCACTCTCAATTGCCACATGACATGCCTGCTCCCTGTTCACCTTCCTCCATCCTGGTAAAAGCTTCCCGAGGCCTTCCCAGCAGTTGAGCAGATGCTGGCACCATTCTTCTTGTGTACTCTGAAGAACCATGAGTCAAATGAACCTCTTTTCTTTACAAATTACCCAGTTTCAAGTATTCCTTTGTAGCAACACAAAATGGACTAACACAGTACCTGGCTTGTGCACTGCATAGACGGTGGGAATGGAAGGTGAAGGTGAGTCTGCCCAACTCTGAAGCCTGGCCTCTATGGGCCAACATTCTGCTTGTCAACATTTCAGAACGAATAGTCACATAAAGGTGTAAGCGATGAGAATTCTTGGACTGTTCAAAGATCATGAATTCACATCCAGGGAATCATTTCGATATTGAGAAAAATGTAGGTCAACTGTCATAGCCAGCCTAAATGTTTTCTCCTCTTGTGTCTTACTGTCTGTTAATATTCATTAATATTTTCTATCACTATGACTGGGAAGTAAGTAAAATCTGATTTTTCTCTCTTCTCACTCTTAATCATTTCTGGGTTTGCTCCCAGGATGTTTCGCAGAGCTGTGGCATCTAGAAGCTGGTATCTCAGTGGTGTTTTAAGGAATTTAGCTGATTACAGTTTGAAAAGCGGCTTCCTATACATTACCTCAGTTGATCTATTATATATTCCAGCCTATGAGATAACCTGGTATTAGCATTTTCATTTAACAAGTAAGAAAGCAGATTAAAGTAGGAAGTTCAATGTGGAGTGGAAACTCATAAATATAAGTACAGGTCTTAGAACCAAATCCTGAGCTTCCTCCACTTCTGATTTATTCAAATTGTTAACACATAATTCAAATTGTTAACACATAATTGTTAACACATAAAATTGGCCTAAATGGAATTTCCGGGGAATTCCATTGTGAGAATGTGTATCCTTTAGCTCAGTGATTTCAACGTGTGGCCCCTGGGCCAACAGCATCCTCACACAGAGACTTGTTAGACATAGACATTCTCAGGCCCTTCCCCATACCTACAGAATTGAGACCGCTGGGGTGGGGCCCAGCATCTGCATTTTAAGGAGCCCTCCAGGGGATTCTGATGCTTGCTGGAGTTAAAGAGACTTTGGTTTAGCCAGAGGAGTTAGTATGAATTTAGCAGTTCAAACCAGATCAAGGTTAGAGATCTAATGTACCATGTAAGGACTAAAGTTAATAACATTATGCTGTATTGGGAATTTTTGTTAAATAAGTGGAGTTTAGCCTTTCTTGTTACCAAAAAAGTAACCATATGAGATGACAGATATGTCCATCTGCTTCACTATAATAACCATTTTCCTATCTCTATGTATAACATAACATCACGTGGTAAACCTCAAATATGCACAATACATGTTATTTTTAAAAATAAAAAGGAATTAAAGAGGAAACAACAGTTTTAGAAATCACTGTTTTGCAGGCTATCCTACCCCTAATATCTATAAACTTGGGGAGATGTGACTGTGCTGAAAAGCTCTTGTGACCACCTTGCTCTGGATGGTCAGGCTGGGGAAGCGAAGACAGAATCGGCAAGGGAAGAAGCAAAGGCTGCCGCAGTCCCCTGAAGTAAGGGAATCGAGGCTCCACAGACCGCTTTGTGTAGGGATTCACTTTAAGGAGGAAGTGCTTAAGTTGATCTTGCTGCTCTGATATTTACTAAAAGTCACAACTAAGAGTGTGATTACAGTGAGTCACTACATGTTTTCTAGTCTTAAAAATCAGGGGTTTAACTCAGTTCTTAAAATATGTACATAATGAAGTGCATGGCATTCCTTATAAAGTATCACTTAAAATTTAAGTCTGATTCTCGTCAAGCCTTTGAGCCACACTTAGCAGTTACAGAAAAATCAGGGGATAGACAAGTAGTCAGTGGCCCCACCAAGGAAGCAGTCGGATGAACTCAGCATCTACAAACGCTACATGCCCCAAATTCAAACTCTTGAAATTAAACAGTAGGGTGGCTAGTCTAGAATAAATTAGTAATGAATCTAATAACAAAATGGGATGTGATTTGTGCAGCTTAATTGGTTCCTTGGTTTAGAGGGTATTAGCTCCATGTAGATAGACAGATAGAGATAGGTTGATAGAGATATGCATACAGAGCAATTCTTATAGAATGCCCTCAATTGTTGAACCAAGGTGGGCACAGATGACCATTTACTATTCTTGTAGTACATTTATGTCTGAATTTTTTCAAAATTAAATGTTTATGAAAACAGTGAAAACAAGGAAGTTATAGAGAAGAAAGGAAAAAATCTCTTTATCTCTTCCATCATTCTATGATTAACAAAATCTAGATTAATAAAAGAATAGAAAGGCAAGCAAACGTTTGTTGAACTCCCGATTTCTTTATCTCGTATTCTATGGTAATCAAATCAAAGCCTCTGACCCTAAAGCTACGTCTCTTCAATTAGAGTCAGAAATTCCAGGGACTTGTTGCATAGTCAAAATGCTGCAAGGATCACGAGAGCATTTTCCTAACGGACTTCCTCATGGTCTCATGACTCCTCCCCACTCCCAGGCCTCTGCTCCCCACATTTTCCTTCTCAGACATGAAAATATGAATGGAATAACAAGGAGAACAGGGCTAAAGGATTTCTGAACACTGGTGATAATAAATACAAACACATACATACGCCCAGACATGCACACATGTATCCACACACCTGGAGAGAAAGAGAGAGACTAGAGGATGCGGGTGTCAGGCTTCTCAAAAAGTTTTGCCAGGTCGGGCATGGTGGCTCACGCCTATAATCCCAGAACTTTGGGAGGCCAAAACGGGTGGATCACCTGAGCTCAGGGGTTCGAGACCACACAGGGCAACATGATGAAACCCCATTTCTACTAAAAATGAAAAAAAAAAAAAAATTAGCCAAGTGTGTTGGTGCATGCCTCCAGTCCCAGCTACTTGGGAGGCTGAGGCAGGAGAATCACTTGAGCTCCAGAGGCAAAGGTTGCAGTGAGCCAAGACTGTGCCACTGCACTCCAGCTTGGGCTATGGAATGAGACTCCACCTCAAAAAAAAAAAAAAAAAATTGCCAAATAATATCAAATTAACTTTAAAGTTTTAACAAACAAAAATCTTATTTTGAACGCAGAAATTCTCCTTTCCCATATGAAAATATTTCAAATATTTTGGGTTTTCATGCATAGAACTACACTTTCAACTAAATAAGATGCCACTCTGTCTATAGCATCTCCCTCATCTCCGATACCACCCTCTCTGGACACATTGTTTTTTCTTACTTTTTTGGCCCCTTAAATGAAACACATATTAAAAGGAAGGATGTGACATTTTGCCTATGTATTCACGGTACCAACTCTCTAAATCCACCTTTTCTACATTAACATATACAAATTGAAAATATATAAAATGAGACAAAGCACACATATATTATACAGGCATGTGCCAGTTAACAATGCTTTAGCAAAGGAGCAATTGCATATAGACAGTGGCCCCAAAAGATTATCACCCCGTATGTTTACTGTGTTTTTTCTATGTTTAGATATGTTTAGATACACAAATACTTGCCGTTGTATTACAATTGCCTATAGTGTTCAATGCAGTTACCTGCTGTGAAGCTTTGTAGCCTAGCAGCAACAGACCATGCCACATAGCCTAGCTATGTGGTGGGCCGTACTACCTAAGTCCAACTACCTAAGTAAATGCACTGTAAGATGTTCACACAATGATGAAATCAACTATAGACACATTTTGCAGAGGTATCCTCTTCACTAAGTGATGAATGACTGTATATGTATATATAGAAAGAGTCAGGTATGTATATGTATATGTACCCCAAGACAAAATAACTGCCTTCGATTATGCATGTGAGTCTTTGTGTACACATATATGTATGTGTGAATAAACTTTTCTGCCACCTGTTGCTCTTTGTGAATTAAACATTTGAGAAGCGAAGATTTGCTTAATGCCATAGGCTTTGGATTGTAGTATTATTTTTCTTCCTCTCTTTTTTAAATTTCCCCCATGCATTTATTATTTCACGGAAATGGAGCCGATAAGGACGGCAAAATCTCCAGCTACTTTACCACAGCTTCATAAATAACAGGGTACAGCTGCCTGGGCTTTGTCCCCGCAAGGAAGAGAAAACAACAGTCGAGATGAAAGCACATCGAGTTGTTAATCACTTTCTAATAGTCTGTGCTTAGAATTATTGGTGAGATATCTGAAACCACATCTGCAGGTCTGGGGTCTAACTCTTGCATATTGGTGGAATAACAGCAGTCATGCCAATGCCGTGCCCTATGGGGCTATGTAATTGGCGAGGCCACCTCTCCCTTGCCCTATGCACACAAAGTACCATTTTAATGTCATCTGCCATAGAATCAAGTCCCAGGGACTGCTCCAGCTTTTGAATTTTGATTTTAAAATGTGCTCCTGTCTCAAGTGTGTTTTTTTGCTGTGGCTTCACAGAAATATTCCAGGGAGGGTTAATATGAACAGACAAGATCATGATAATGGCAACTGTGTTTTGGGGTATACCTCAGAGTGCTCAGCACACTTCCCTGGTGTTTTGTTTCAAACTGGGATGAGTTTCCAAAAGTGTCCCATAAGAGATAAAAACCCTAACATAGTTTTTCACCTGCTGAAGAAATGTTGCATGTGGTTTGCTAATGATAGAAAAAGATAGTTTAACCACAATTTCCTTTATGAAAAGTTTGATCTAAAAGAAAATCTAATATATATTTGGTATGGTAAAAACAATTGATTTTAGGAGGAAAATCATTAATATATTTAAATATAGTACAATTTCTGATACAGAGATGAATTATTGGTTCACTCTTGATTGAACACACTGATTCCAATTTTATTTTCTCCAATGAAATAGAAGAGTCTGCACAATAGGGCATCTATAGTTAACAATAATTTATTGTATATTTCAAAATATTAATAACTAGAAGAGTGAATCTGGAATGCACCAAACACAAAGTAATGATAAACAATTGAGGTGATGGATATCCCAGTTACCCAGATTTGATCATCGCACATTGTATGCTTGTATCAAAAAGTCACAGGTACCCTACAAATGTATACAACTATTATGTACCCATAATTATTTTAACAGCAGAGTAGAAGTTGAGAAGCAAGGAGCCATATGAAGCTTTGGAGATTTAAGCATGATTATCTAATGAGAATACACCCAATGGCACAGAGCTCAGTAACCTTGTATGTGAGTTTAAGGTCAAATCAAAATTTATATTTTTAATGTAAATTATTTCATATACTTTTCAGTGTCTTTCTTGTTCTCTTTGCATCAAATATGTGCTAGAGAGAACCTGGAAAAAGAAAGAGATTTTGTCTGCTTTGCACCAGAATTGTAAAGAGGAGACTAGGAGGCTATGGTGAAGATGCCTCAGAAGGCTAAAGTGATGACAACAGCCTCTTCCTTTCCTGGGCCGTTCCTCCTGACCTGACCAAGTCTTTTCCTTCTGCTGCTGCTTTTCTCTAAGATACCTTGGAGGTTTTCCACCTAGTTTTGTTTTGTTTTGTTTTTTTCCCACCTGGTTTTAATATAGAAGATTTGATCCCTTGCAAGTTGCTGCAGGGGTGTGAATATCATCACAGAATGGGAACAAAAGGATATAATGACTTATAGAGTCCTAAAATTCAGAGAGAGGGGCCAAATGACAGTGTATGCATGACCCATACAGAGGAGTAGCGTTTTTGTTCACAGCTGAGGAGACTATAAGGGGAAAATAACAAGAAAATAAAACATCTTAAGTTCCAAAAAAAAGAAGAAAGTTGCTTTTCTCTTCTTCAGATTCTATATCCCTTTGTCTCTATAAATCCATGTTTTTGTGCATCAGTTCTTCCTACAAAAATCCAATTCACAGAACAACTCCAGGGATAAAAGTAACTATGTCATGGTATTTTATATTCCAGATTTTGAAGACAAGCAAAAAGATAAATAGGTTTGATATGTTTTTGCAATCTGAAGACTGTAGTTGTTCATTCACTCTTTTCTATATGAAAAAAATGAATACTTTCAGACACTTAAACAATGCATTTCTCACTTTCTTGCAGAGCACAAGAGGAACTATCTCCTCTGTCAGATCAACGCAAAATAAATGAATGAATGAAATCAGGAACTGGACCAGAAGCCTCAAACACCACCAGATTTTGACTTTAAATGTAAAGGAAAGATTCTGGGCCAGGCGCGGTGGCTCACACCTGTAATCTCAGCACTTTGGGAGGCTGAGGCAGGCGGATCACAAGGTCAGGAGATTGAGACCATCCTGGCTAACACGGTGAACCCCCGTCTCTACTAAAAATATGAAAAAAATTAGCCAGGCGTGGTGGTAGGTGCCTGTAGTTCCAGCTACTCCGGAGGCTGAGGCAGGAGAATGGCGTGAACCAGGGAGGTGGAGCTTGCAGTGAGCCTAGATCGTGCCACTGCACTCCAGCCTGGTGACAGAGTGAGACTCCATCTCAGAAAAAAAGGAAAGATTCTACCAACAACCAGGAGAATAATGAGAATCTGGCTCTCCATTTAGACACGTGCCCAGAGCTGAATGAACCACTCCTCTTTCTGGAAAGATTAGAAGTTGGATGATGGGTGACCTGCATACCCTGGGTCTATAGAAAAAAGAAAAGTAGTACTCATTATGAATAGGAAAAGAATTCTTCAAAGCATACACTAACACATAAAATGGTGTTCTCTTTAGGATTTCAAGCAAGTAAGGAAGTAGACATTCTGAAACATGATTATATGTAAGAGGTGGATAATGACAAACCAATTTGAGCATACTGAATTGGCGCAGGCAGCCCCCAGCCAGACGACAAGGAAAGAAAATGACTCAGGCCCACCAGAAGGTGAGGGGTGGGGGAGGTGAGTAAGGGAAGAGTCGCAGGCTTCACGTGGCTTCACCTTCACTCCATCAGTGGAATTTTGATTTCTGCTGGAATCACCACATGGGTTTGTCCATACATTCAGCAGTGCACTGACAATTTTAACAGATGTTCTTCTTGTCCCTTTACATTTGTCACACTGCTAGAACAACATGTGTACAGCACACTGTGACATACCTTCAATTCATTTGACAATTTTATAAAGTGCCTAGAGTGTGCCAGGTACGGATCTCAGTTTCTGGCAATATAATAATTAATCCAAGAAACATATGTTCTGCCCTTATAGAGTTTGCATTATGATGGGTGACAGGAGGGAGGGGGCAAAGAAAATTGACAAAACTTGGAGTAAAACTAGAAAGTGGTAAGTGCTGGGAAGCAAAATAAAGCAGAGAAAAATAATAGGGAATTGCAGGAAGCAGAAGTTGTGAATTTTGAAACAAATTTAATGAAGGCCTTGCTTGGAAGGTGATATTGAATAAAGAACTGAAAGGGTTTGGAGAGGAAAAGTCTCTGCTGATTTGTAGGGGAAGACCGTCCCAGGGAGAGGAATTGGAGGGGAAGAGCTCTGGAAGGAGTTGGTGCTCGCCCGGTTCCAGAAATAGCACAGAGGCAAGAGTGGCTGCTGGAGAGTGAGCGAGGGAGACAACAAGAGGCCCAGTGATGAGGATGCTAGAGGAGACCAGGTGCTGCAGTGTCATTTAGAAGATACAGGAATGACATTTCCTGAAGCACATTTTAACAGGAAATTAAATGGCTGCCATGCGGGAAACGAATCAGGATAGGGATAGAGTGCAAGGCTGGAAGCAGGCAGGCCAGTTAAGAGATTATGACAGCATCCCAGTGAAGACATTACACTGGATTGCAGCAGAGTGATAGAGGTGGAGATTGAGAGATAGATTCTGGACATGCTTTGAAAGTGGAGAATTTACTGATAGATAAGATATGGGGTATGCAAGAAAGAAAACAAAATGGCTCCATGACTTATTTATCTATCAAACAAAGTCGGAGTTGCTATCAGCTAAGAAGAGGGAGAATGTGGAGCTGGGGCCACAGATTTGGGACAGAAGAATCAAGATATTCCTTCTGGCCATTGTATAAACAAGATGCCCAACTAGACATTTGAGGGAAAATGTCAACAGCTGATCTGTGAGTCTGGTGTGATATGGATCTTCATGGATGGAGAGTTGAGACATTCTAGCATCAAGAATTTGGAGAGATGAGGGTACAACAAAGTATAAAGAAAGTATATATGGAAAAGAAGAGATGAATGAGCTAGGGAAAAATCCTTGTGGTATCCTAGAAACTATATGATGAAAGGTTTCAAGGTGCAGGAGCCATTAGCTGTGTTCAATGATGACTTGGGTGCAGCTAAGATGAGGACTTAGACGTGACCATTGTGTTTAACAGCATGGAAGTTTTTGGTGACGTTGGCAATGGTGGAAGTGATTGCCTACTGTATAAACTTTGAAAGGGAAGTGGAGGAAAGAATTCTGAGACAATGAGCAATTTTGAACAACTAATGCTAAAGGAGAACAGGGAAATAAGGCAAGAAGTGGGGAGGTAAGAGTGGCCATTCATTAGAAAGAGAAAATATCAATATATTAAAAAAGATACCTGCACTTATATGTTTATTGCAGCACTATTCACAATAGCAAAGATATGGAATCAACCCAAGTGTCCATCAACAGATGACTGGATAAAGAAAATGTGCTATGTGTACACAATGGAATACTATTCAGCCATAAAAATGGAAATCATGTGTTTTTCAGCAACATCAATGGAACTTGGGGTCCAAAGCAACTCAGACACAGAAAGATAAATATCACATGTTCTCACATATAAATGGGAGCTAATTGATATCTATAAATGCATGTAGAGTGTGAAATGATAGACTATGGAGACTGAAAAGGATGATGGGGTGGGAGGATGAGTGGATGACAAGAGAATACTGATAGTGTACAATGTACATTATTCAGGCAGTGGATATCCTAAAGTCTTGAGTTGATGACTATGAAATTTGAGTACATGACAAAATTGCATTTGTGCTTATAAATTTATATAAATGAAAAAAGAGAGAGAAAAAAACTTGATGTTGACCCCAGAAGGCTAAGGCATCATTGCTGGAATGATGTCCATGGCATGGGGAGAGGACCTGGCCAGTAAAGCACTGGAAGGTTCTGGTGGTGTAATGATAGATGTACTACTGGGGAAGGTGACTCTCAAAGATGATCCCTGATGATTTTGAGGGGTGGTTGCCCGATGCTGGAAGGAAGACTGTGGGTACAAATGGGTATGGCTATTCGGTAGCCATACCGGTAGACAGTTTTCAGTTCCACACAGTTAGCCTTATTATTATTTTCATTGTCATGATCATTACTTAAAACATGATATGACTGAATCCTGTGATACAATATCTAAGAGTTTGAGGGGAACTGGAAAGTCTTAACTCACGTGTGCAGGCAATAAAACATGTTCCAAGACGTCTAAAGATCTGTTCATTAAGCCCTCAATATGCCCTTCATGAAAATATCCCTAGGAATACTTGAGCTTATGAAAATTTGAATCAATTTTTTTAAACTCAAAAATCATAGTGTTACAATATAAAATGGGTAACTGTGACCATGGCAACAAGCTAAACAAATAAGGACTAAATAACTGATGTCAGTATGCTTCCAAACAGAAAAAGTCAAAAGTGATTGGTCTTTTTTTAGAGAGAAGATAGACAATTAAACATTAATAAATAAGATAATCCCAGCTTGTACCAAAAGTACCTATGAGAGATATGAAGAGGTGCATTTATCTTATATTCTGGTTTATAGACATTTTATTTTCAATGCTGAGAATTTTTAAGCTATCAGCTAAATCGCATCTCTCTGTGGATGTTAGCTAATACTAGTAAGTTTGTTATAAAAATAATCCCTAGATTAGCTGATACAGTTTGGCTCTGTGTCCCCATCCAAATCTCATCTTGAATTATAATAATCCCCACATGTTGTGGGAGGAGCCCGGTGGGAGGCAACTGAATCATGGGGGCAGGTCTTTCTCGTACTGTTCTCATAATAGTGAATAAGTCTCAGGAGAGCTGATGGTTTTAAAAGGGGGGTCTCCTTGCACATGCTCCCTCATCTGCCATCACGTAAGACAACACTTGGCTCTTTCTTTGTCTTGGACCATGATTGTGAGGTCTCCCCAGCCATGTGAGTCCATTAAACCCCTTTTTTTCCTTGCAAATTACCCAGTCTCAGGCATATCTTTCCTAGCAGCATGAGAACAGACTAATACATAAAGTCATTTAAATGGAGGTGTACGATTTCTAAATGTCAAGAAAAAAATTAAAAATAATTAAGGTGAATATACATAAGCAGAAAAGACAGAAAAGGAATTAAAAGATGTGAAAACATCAAAGGATGATAGAAATAGTAATATATGCATTATTTTATTTTATAATATGATAGGTGTGTTCCTTTAAAATATCCCAAATACTAGGGTTCTAGTATTAAAAATTATGTAAATAAGAGATACACAGCCAGCTTCCATAACTGCAAGTTTTGTATCTACAGATTAAACCAATGGCAGATCAAAAATATTTAATAAATAAAGTACAACAATAAAAACAATACAAATAAAAACCAATATAATATAGCAACCATTTATACAGCATTTAGATTGTATTCGATATTATAAGTAATCTAGAGATGATTTAAAGTAAACAGGAGGCCGTGCATAGGTTATGTGAAAATAATACACCATTTTATATCAGGGACTTGAACATCCTCAGATTTTGGTATGTGAGGTCGTCCTGGAACCAGTTCCTCACGGATACCAAGGGATGACCGTAATCCCATGGGAAAAATCTTGCTCATATTTAAGCACATGTAGAATATATTTAAAAACCGTATGCTTCTAATTTGATGAAATATGTATGTACATATTTATATCATAAAACTAAATTTTTCTTGTCTCTTAATCATAGGATTTCTGGGTGGTTATTTTTCTCATTTTACATGCTATTAGAATTTACTTTAGCGAGCTTGCAACCAGTTTTTATTCAGGAAGCAAATCCCATTTTTGTGAAACTTATCTTTTCTACTCCCTGAAAATAAAAAATTTTTAATTGTAATAGTTTAATAAAATAGTAATTCAGAAACAGTATGTGAATTGCATTGTAAATTAAAATTAAAAGATTTATATAAAATTTTTCTTTGCATGGCCGGGCACGGTGGCTCAAGCCTGTAATCCCAGCACTTTGGGAGGCCGAGACGGGTGGATCACAAGGTCAGGAGATTGAGACCATCCTGGCTAACCTGGTGAAACCCCGTCTCTACTAAAAAATACAAAAAACTAGCCGGGCGAGGTGGCAGGCGCCTGTAGTCCCAGCTACTCGGGAGGCTGAGGCAGGAGAATGGTGTAAACCCGGGAGGTGGAGCTTGCAGTGAACTGAGATCAGGCCACTGCACTCCAGCCTGGGCGACAGAGCGAGACTCCGTCTCAAAAAAAAAAAAAATTTTCTTTGCATTATATATAATAATGTATACTGATAGTGATAGGAAAACAGATATTTAAATTCATATTTAAATATGGCTTTGCTCTGGGTTATACAGCATTAGAAATTTGGATTGATTTTGGACCAGCTGGCATTAGGTACCCTTTCAACTGTGAATGGACAAGATTTTATTCTGGTCCTCTTTTCAATCCTCTCACCTAACTTAGAAAGGACAAAGTAAAATGTAGACAGGAAACCTCATCGTAGAAACCACACCCTGGAGGACAATAACACAGTCCATCATACCAAACACTTAAGCCAAAGCCTGCACCTTGGGATCTAGGTGGGGCAGGAGTATCTGCTAGGCATGAAGTCAAGTAGCCAGAAGTATAGGGTTAAATCAGCAAATTAATGACAGCAAAGAGCACAGCATGGAAATATTAGAAAATTCAAGGATACTTCTCTTGTCTCTAAAATCAATTCAATGAGATTCTCTTCCAAGTGGAGAGGGTGATATTGATGAAATGGCTTCATTCTCAGAGTGTTAAACTTGCAAGGAGAGAATTACCGTGACTTAGAGAAGACGCATTCAACTAAACCAGACTGTTGTTCAAAATCTTCGAATCTCTTCAATCAAATTACTGAGCACTTGACAACAATCAACTTAAAGCTCTTCTGCTGTGCCTGGCACAACAAATGAGGCTATAAAGTTTAAACTCTTGAAGACGGGAAGGTGTGCATTAAAAAATAAAAATAAAGAAAAGAATGTCTCTGTTTAAACATTCAGAAGAGAATACCAATAAGAAAGGCTGACTTGCCAGTATTCATAAGGATTTTGGAAATACCCAAAATAATCACCATTTAAGAAAATATATTTGTAATTGATGGCAATGAATCGGTCACCTCCAGGCAGGCAAATGGTGGCAAGAAGCACACAGTATGGGCTATACTAGACAAGAACATGTTACGCCTCCCCAAAGGGAGCTCCCAGTTGGACTCACAACTGCTGAACACACAGCCCATTTTTAGTTATTCTCCCAGAAGAGCTTACAAATCGTGCATTTTGTGAAACTCTTACTTTGGGAAAACCTGCGTGATGGGAGATTTTAATGAGAGATGAGAACAGATGAAGGGAAGGTGGGAAAAGCCTGCACTGTTACTGCTATTCTCCTCGTCATTCCTTATCATCAGGTAATACCATGGAATCTATCAAGAACTCACTGTCACCTGGAATAGCCTTACTTCAAGCAGATTTCCAGACAGTAAGTGAATTTTATCATGCCATGTTTCAAACTTCAGTTTTCTGCCTGATAATGTTTTCAAAAAAATAGGCAAAATGTCTATAACAAGAACACCTTCATTTGGAAAACATTTGAGTGTTTACGTTTCTCTTTTATAAGTTTTGCATTAAGGTAAATATATGTCAGCAAAAATATATTTCTAAAGGACCAGCTGTTTAGATACTTACGAAATTTACTGGAGAAGACTTTCCAATGCATTTATATCGCAAGGTGAAACTAATGACAAAAACAGTGCTAGTCTCACTGATAAAGCCTCATAGGCACTGAGAAAGCAATACCATTCCTGGCTCTGCTCATCTTGTTTTAACGTAAAACTAAGACGAAGCCATGCCAGGAATACATTTCAGTTCCTCTAGTACTGCATAACCAAGAAAAACATTAAGATTTTATTGTTTTTCTCCCTCTCTTTATTTTTCTGTTTTATCTATCTTTGCATTGTAATCATTTCTTCACATATATATTCCAAAGTGACTACAGAATAGTCTAAATATAAAATGACTGTTGTGTAAGACTTATACAGGCAAATTCCCCTCTCTATCCCACCTCTCTGCATCTCTATCTATCTCTGTATGCATCTGTACTTCTACCGTTTCAAAAAAATTTTGAGATAATTCAATGCCTGGTTGCAATGAAGGAAAAAAGAGCATCAAAGAATGGCAAGTGCAGTGTGGAGGGAAAGAGCAGTAAAAGCACAGGGAGCACTGTTTCAGGAGCATGTCAATTGCAGGTCGTGGGAACATAAGGCAGTTACTTCCTCAGCGGCACCATTCGACTTGTTCCCATTTCAAGCACACTGAAGGCAGGGATCAGATCACCCATGTCATTTTATCAGAAATCACCATGTGGAGGTGACATTGTGGTATTCACTGAACTGCCCAGGGCTACCTCAGGGCTTAGCACCAGCCCACAGCCCACCCAGTCTCTCACGTCGCCTACATGAATGGCCCAATTCCAAAGAGAGAAAAGCAGAGATGCCACATGCTACACCATAACATGCCTTCTGCAATTTCCTCATTTCAAGTTTAAACAAAGAAAAAAGGAACTAGGACACTGAGAAGAACTTTATTTCTGCAACTTGCACCTGAACTTGGAATTACTTTTCCTATTTCTAAAAGGCAATAGGAGTTCTAAACTTGATTGAAATCCTGGGCCAGGGGATCAGACACATGAGCTTCCAAACCAGACTATCTTTGTATACACAGTTCCCCACCCATGTACTGAAGGCACAAGTCTGTGGCATTACGATGTTAATGAATTGCATGTCATAAAGATGCAAGCAGCAGCAACTTGAGCAAGCTGAAGGGCCATTTCTCATCTCAGATCAGAATTCCAAAGGGGAAGCTCCAGAGATGTGGCTGTGGCTTTGAGTGGGGAAACCCAGCCTTGGTCCCTGGTGGTGGTGCCTCCCACTATATCCTTCAATCCAGGCCAGATGGTTTCCCACTTCTACTGCTCTCTAGATTCCCCCCAACTTGGCCTCTCAGATGCAATCATCATTATATACCAACCTCCTGTATTTAATTTTATGTGCTTTTATATTTTGTGGATTTCAATGGGAAGACCCTGCTGTCCTCCAAAGACCAAATTATCAACAATATATTTGTTGCATCCTTCTTAGAGTGAGATATGCAAACTAAGGCTGTGGGCAAAATGAGACCCAAAACCTGTCTGTGCAGACAGAATTGTATTATAATCCAGCCATGCTCATTTGTTAAAGTCTTGTTCATGGACACTCTTCTATTATAGCAAAAAAAGTTGAGTGGTTGTAACAGAGACTATTCAGCCCACAAAGCCCAAAGTACTAACATTCTGGTACTTTCCAGGAAAAGCTTACCGGTCTCTTGTTCCTCTGCATGAGATGACTTGCCATCATATCTATGGTCAAGTTCTAGGATGGAGGAAGGGAGGAAGAAAGGGAATAGCTCCGTCATTTAAGCACATGCCCCAGAAGCTGCACATGTTTCTTCTAGTCCAATTATGTAGAAGTGAACTTAGTCAAATGGTCACACTTAGCTGCAAGGGAGACTGGCGAGTTTTGTCATTATTTTGTGTAGGGATGGACTTAACAGCAACACTGACAATTATCTCACTTTGTGAGCAGGTGAGAATTGCAGGTCTTAGCATGAGAGCTAAGAAAATCCTCATTTTAATTCCAACAACCCAAAGCAAGTATATTCAATGCCTTGCATGTTTGCAATGCTAAACAAATGTTTTTATTAAAAAGTGACAGTGATCCTTTTAAAAGTCAGCACCTGGCACTGTTTTCCTGAGCCCTGACATTTTATGATTGTACACAATGCCTACTATGAGTTGTTTACTGAATTTTTATTACTTTATAATCATACTGGAATCATATCTGTGGAGCTCAAGCCAATAAAATCCCCACAGCATTCAGAACACAAGGAGAAAGCTGCTGGAAATATTTGCACTGCAGCCAGCAGTAAGGGCTATAATCTCTGACACTGGTCTCTGCACTATAAATAATGCTTTGCATCTTAGTTTGTTAGTACCAATTTTTGTATTATGAACACACCATAGCTGGAATTTAAATTTTTTTGGAGAATGGACGATTGTAAGAAAAGAAATCAGATTCTACTACATTACTACAAATACCCTAAGCATTTTGGTATACTACCTTTTTTTTTCCTTTTTCCCTTGCATATAACTTTCTCTTTATTTAAAATTACAGTCTTTAGAACTACATAAAAATTAAATACAGGTACTATTAATAAAACTGCATTGGTACAATGCACTGAGATGCATTTATAGCTTGTATTGGTATTCTCTTCAAGTCCTGGGATATCCAGATTGGTAGAATTGGAAGAGATTTTACTCAAAAATGGTGTAATCCATGGCATGGGAATCAGGTACAGAGTGACTTCAAAAGAGTATGGCTTTATAGTTCTTTTTGCTGATTCCATTCCCATTCCAACACAACACCAGAGTCATCTACACCCACATGACTAAATTATTGAAACTGTCATTCAAGAGGTAAGGCAGCCTGGCCTGGTGGCTCAGGCCTGTAATCCCAACACTTTAGGAGGCCAAGACAGGAGGATTACTTGATCCCAGGAGTTCAAGACCAACTTGGGCAACATAGCAAAACCACATCTATACAAAAAATTTACAAACTAGCTGGTTGTGGGGACACACACACCTGTAGTCCCAGTTACTCAGGAGATTGAGGTGGGAGTATGGCTTCAGCCCAGGAGTTCAAGGTTGCAGTGAGCTAGGATTGTGCCACTATACTCTACCATGGAAAACAGAGCAAGCCTCTGTCTCTACCAAAACAAGCAAACAAAAACAAAAGAAAGAACCTATACCAAGAATAAGAAGGGTGATACAAGGAGCCATGGTGAGCAAGTAAATTACTGGTAAACATGTAAATAAATCTAATTTTTTGTTATAGGAAAATAATTATTATAGTTATTATTTAGATAGTATTGATTGAAAACAAATTAGAATTAAAATGCTACACTATAGGATCATGAAAGAGGAGAGGAAAATAAAAATTATAGTGCCATTGCTTCAATTTAAATTTTATTATATTAAAATTATTTATTGTGTCTCATTTACAAGAATGAAAAATAAATACCAGTAGAAGAAAAAAGTGTGTTTGGGTGAATAGAGAAAATTTAATCAGTATAATTAAAAGCAAGAATGAAAAGCAGAGGAGAAGCATAAAAAAATAGAATGTGTAAAATACATGATAGAAATAAATCCAAGGAAGACAGACCCCTCTGAAATCTTCAAGTGATAAATGACAATTGATGTAATTACTATTTCCAGTGATTCACTTATGGATGCATTTGTATTATACTGCTGCATGACAAATTGCCACGGACTTAGCAGCTTAAAACAACAGGCCTTTATTATCTCACAGCTTCTGCAAATCAGGAGTCTGTGCACAGCTTAGCTAGGTCCTCTGCTCAGGATCTCACCAGGATGGTAGTCAGGTGTTGACCAGGGCCAGGATTTTACCTGAGACTCAGGGTTCTCTTCCAAGCTCCCTGGTTGTTGGCAAAATTCACTTCCTTGTGCTTATAGGACTGTGGTCCTAATTTTCTCATTAGTTGTTAGATGGAGACTTCTCTCAGCTCCTAGGGGCCACCACTATTCTCTGCCTCAAGGCTCCAATAGGCAGTTCAGGACATGACTGTTGGCTTTAAAAGCTCATCTCTCTGATGCTTCATCTTAATTTAAAAGCTCCTCTGATTAGGGAAGGCCCACCCAAAATGGTCTCCCTTTTGAGTAACTCAACAGTGACTGATTTATAGCCTATGCAGAGGAGTGATACGTCATCTTCTCAGGTTGCACCCACACTCAAGGCAAACAATTGTGCAGGGTATGTCCACCAGAAGTAAGAATCTCAGGGCCATCTTCATGTCCAATCTAGGCTGAGTGTGAACATATAACCCAAACCTGGCAAAGGATTAGGTTTGTTAAATCTTTTGGAGACTTCTAATGTTTTTCCTCATGATGAAAAGTGAGATGCTTGTGAGAAGCAAGTTCACTTACTTTTTAGATTTTCCATTTGCTGTGGAAAGAAGTGATGCTTGAGCTGCAGCCAGCCTGCAGCCATGACTAGAAAGCTTGGAGACTGTGGCTGGTGGAGGCCTGACACATGTTTACAGATGGAGCTTAATGCAGTTGGGGAATCTGTTACTCCAGCAGTGAAAATGCCAAGTTATAACAGTGAAGATGCCAAGTTATATAGAAGCACACATGAGATAAATTATAAAAACATACCCAGAAAAAGTGAACACCAACTTCCAACATGTGATTACCTGTGTAGTGGGAGGAGGTAGAGAAATGTGGTGGGAGGGTGCCTTTGCCAAATTGCATGTTTTTATTTCTCAAAAATATAACACAAAGATTGAAAAAATGTTAACATTTCCTAGATCTAAGTAGTGAGTTTTAACAAGTCTGTTGTATTATTTTGTATGCTTTTCTGTATTTTGGAGTGCTTTTTAACTTAAAATAGAGCATATTTGGTGCAGGTAAGATTACATCACAGCTCTGCAGGGTACCCTCAGAATGACCAGCCACCCCTCCCTCCATGTTTCAGCTGCCTCAGCTTTACCATGGGCTAGTAAGCAGAGTTTTACATGGATACTTGTGAAAAATCAGTCAGATAAGCAGTGGGAGACAGAAAACCAAAGAACTTTCACATTTCTGGAAAAAGCACTTATTTTAGCACACAACATTCTAAACCAGGTTCCTCAGTGCTCCAGGAAAATCTCAAAATTTATTCTAATTTTAATGTTGACTATACCAGATGAGTAAAGCAGATTTTTGCAACAATTTTATTGAGGTATACCATAAAATAATTATTTTAAGTGTGCAATTTCATGATTTTTGTCAATTTACTGCATGGTGCAACCTCCATTGCTATCCAGTTTTAGAACATTCTCAAAATTCCAATAAAATTCCTTTGCCTATTTGGAATTTAATTTTTTCTTCGTATCCAACCCAGGCAAACACTAATCCACTCTACATCTCTATATTTTTGTCCTACAGGTACATTTCATATAAAGTGCATCATACAGGATTGGACTTTTGCCTCTGGTTGTCTGCCCTTGGCATATTTTTGAGGTTCACCTGCAGTGTAGCATGCATCATACTCCATTCCTTTTAACTGCTGAATAACATTCTACTGTATGGATGGATATGCCATATTTTGTTTATCCATTCACTAGTTGATGAACATTTGAGTTATTTCCACTTTTGGGTTACTATGAATAATCTTGCTATAAACATTCACATGCAAGTTTTTGTGTGTGCATGTGGTATTGTTTTCTCCTGCTTTGGAAGGTACTTAAGACTAGACTTGCTGGGTCATTTGGTAAATTTCAAAACACAAGTACTCTTACATTTTCTATCTCTGTAACCAGTCCAAGATTAGGAGGTATATTAGCTTACCAAGAATTAGGTTTCCATTAGCTAAAAACATGAACACAAGCTACTCTACAGCTAATACGGCTTTCAGAGGCATTGCCTTAAAGACTTTGGGAAATGTATCACATGGAATGAATTTAAAATTTGGGGGTTAATATAAAATTCCATTTTAATAATAGGCATAAATTTGTTTATTTTCTAGTATGTAATATACTTATTCATTTAACATAAAATCATAACAATTTTCAACATTTCTATATATTCTTTTAAGTTGCTGCTTAAAATCCCAATGAGTAGACATGGTATTTACTTAATTATTCCACTAGAGATGAATATTCAATTTATTTCTCTTAAAAATTATGAAAAATATCTTTCAATATCATTTCTGTACACAAAAAAATGGCAGCTTTGCCATGTTTTTGGATAATTTCTTTAGGACAAAAAAAATTCAAATGTAGTTCCTGAGTTACAATAAATGTGCACTTAGTGGTTTTTGACCTATATTGCCAAATTGCTTGCCAAAAGGTCTATTCCAGTGCCAGTTTATATTGCCACTGGCACTGTATGAATGTCCATTTCATTGTATAATTGCCAGCATTGGGTATTACCTTTTCTAAGCATGGCATTTTCTCAATACTCATTTTTCTAAATCACAATAAATCGATGCAAGAAAAAAAAAATCAGGGGTCCCCTGCCTTGTTTTCCTAAAATCTATATGGAGCCCACAGCCACTCGCTGGTTTTTTGCTATGAACAAGGGCTCATTTTCTTAGAAAAGTTCAGAATCTTTACTAGATATATCTTCTTCTTTTCTCCTCCTTTGCTCCATTTATTCTCCCCCTCCCCAGCTTGCATTCTTTATAGACCACCATCTCACACTAAAATAGACTGGCTGTGTATTCTCTTCTCTTCCCTAACAGAAAGATCTTTCCAAAAAATATTTGTTGGAATAAGATTTTCTTTTTTATCTGGATAGTATATTTTATTTTACATACATAATATATACATACACATGCACATTTATTTATATTTTATTTACTTATAGAAGGCATGGAAATAGTGTTTAACGTACCAGCAGTTTGAAGAACCAGGTGTCTATTTCTTGATAACTGATTCAAGCACCTGCCAGAATCTTCTGGGCTACCAATTCCATAATATATCTTGCTAAAAAAAATGTTGTTCTCTCTGTGTTCAGCAAGAACGTTACCAAAAATGTAGCACAGTCCATTTTCTCCTCAAAATGCCAAACAGCCAGTGCCTATCCTTAAAGGTCACACAGCAACTCCTGGTGGCATATCTCAGTGATTACTGTCACAGGACAGTGTCCAGCCCCACACTACCTCACAGACCCAGCAGCTGGGTTCAGCAGCACTTCCAAGGATCTTCTCACAGCTCCTACCTGTGAACCCCTCCTGCGTGAGCTCTTGGCAAGGGTGGGAACAGACTCTACAGTTACCAGAAGGTGCATAGCTGGACACACCCTTAGGTTATTGTGTACCCCCTCAGCAGGTGTGGCTCTTGAAGTTCCTATTCTCCCACAGGCACTCCTGGAGCAGAAAATGTGCCTCAATTTCCCCTTAGGTTGGGGTCAAAGCTTGTTCTCAATGATGGTCATCCTTCCCTTCTAGTAACACCTGAATATAGATAGCTAATGACCGTCAGTGCCTGGACACTTCTGTCTGCACAGGAGGACATACATGTTCAGCACAGGACATATTCAGCAACTCTTGAAACCCAAGACTTTGTGAGATAAAGAGGAAAACTAACTGCAATCATGATCATTACCCAGATTGTTAAGTAGTGGCAAAATCTGACAGCAAGATTAGAGAGCAGTTCATGACAATAGGATCTTAGGATATATTAGAACAAGGAAAAGAAAGGAAGGATGTGAATTAGAAAACATGTTTGTGAACTACCCGCTAAGTTATAGACAGTGTTTTTGAAATGTCATTATGGATGTTATGTTTCTTTCAACCTACATAGCAACCTTCCTTTTCCAAGATGAGGAAAATAAGGTTCAGGAAAGTTAAGTAGCTCACCAAAATTAGCTTAGCTCATAAGTGAGAGATCAGAATTTAAATTGTATTGGCCAAAGGAGAGGAGCCTTTGCTGGGGAGAAGTAGGGAGAAACGTAAACGCTGAAATATATGTGATCTGAGAGGTGGTGGAGTCTTGAGAGGAAGGTCTTGCTGCTCGTAACTATGCCAAGCAGAGCCATGACACTAAGATGTGACACATATTATGAAGCACAGTTCTAATTGTCACCCCTGCCCCATTTCCGAGAGGCAAAGGCAGCTAAAATGAGGTCTAACTGGGGCAATCCATAAGAGAAGACATCCCGTTGCCTGTCTCAGGCCCTGTCTGCCCAGCACACATGCTGGCTGATTGATTAGTTCCTGCCAGGCAGGGCAAGCCTGTGCACCAAGTGCAATGGGTAATGGAACTTGAAGTCAAGGCTGGTGTGTCTCAGTTAACTAGAACCAAGAACACAGAGTCTGCCCAAGCGGTTGTGACGTTATCAAGATCCACAGCCCCGTGGCAGATAGCCAAACATCAATCAAATAAGAAGCTTCATACAAGAGAGCTAAAAGAGATAAAAGGTAAATGCCAAATAACCCTTTTATCTAGCTTAAGTGTTCAACATGTTTCAGTCACACACAAAAAACCTTTTAGACATTACAGTCATTCTGTGTAGTCACAATTAACTCAGGTGCAAGCCTGTGAAACAGCATATGTACTCTTATTTTCCCAATGTTTTAAAAAATATATTATGTTCCTACTAATGGGATTCAAAAAACCAAGCAAATAATTTACAAATACCTACACTGTTGCCTCACTAAATTTGAATGATTCTTGCTTTCTCATCTGGATGCTAGAATCTATTTATTTTAATGTAAGTAGACACAATCCTGGGATTGTTCAAACTCAGTCTCCATCACTTTCTGTTTGTGAAGCCTTGGGAAGGTCAGTTTTATCTCACTGAATGGGGACTTTTGATTTATAATTCAGTAATAGCAGTGACCATCTCACAGATGCCAGGGGTCTGGAAACTATGAATGTAAAGAAGCTGAAACCCAGCAACACTGAATAGGTAATAATGAGCCATCATAACTGAACAGGTGCTGGGATGGCAGAGGAACTGTTGGGGTCAGAGTATTACAAAATCTTTTTACAAATGAGGAAACCAAGGTGCAGAGAGAAGATGCCCCAGAGCTAACTGGTGAGAACTATAGGAAAACAGAGCACGAGCCTCCAGCTTAGCCCAAGTCTGGTGCCACTATATCATATGCTTCCTTCCAGGGCAGAACATGAATATTAATGACTCTAGCCCAGCAAGCAATCCATGCTGTGATTTTTCAGTTCATTTTTATTTAGTCATTCATTATAAAATTAGACCATAATAGAAAACAAAGCTTTTCCTATGTACAACATTGAGCAAATCTTTTGCACTGAATTTTCTCACATGTAAAAACTGAAGTTTTTTAAAAGTGTATTAGTCCATTCTCACACTGGTAATAAAGACACATCTGAGACTGAGGAACTTATAAAGGAAAGAGGTTTAATTGATTCACAGTTCTAAAGGGCTAGAGAGGCCTCAGGAAATTTACAATCATGGCAGAAGGGTAAACAAACATGTCCTTCCTCATTGCAGCAGCAAGGAGAATGCAGAACAAACGTAGGGGGGAAAGCCCCTTATAATACCATCAGATCTTGTAAGAACTCACTATCACAAGAACATCATGGAGGTAATTGTGCCCGTAATTCAATTACCGCCCACCAGGTCCCTCCCATGGCACATGGGGATCATTGGAACTACGGTTCAAGATGAGATTTGGGTGGGGACACAGCCAACCCATATCATAAAGTGATGAAAATCTTCTAAAATTAACTGTGTGATTGTAGTACATTTCTGTAGATATACTGAAAATCACTGAATTGTACATAGTGGATGAATTGTATGGTATGTGAATTATGACTCACCAAAGCTGTTACATATAATTAAAGGGTTTAAAGAGATAAACCCCAAAACTTACTCTATCCACAAGAGGAAGACAAGGAACATACTGCAATATGAGTTTTAAATTTAAAAGACTAAATTCTTACCTCTGATAGACCTCATTCTAACTGTGTCACTGGGCAAATTATCTCACCCCAATAAGCCTCAGTTTCTGCATCATTAAAATAGGCTGGTGTAAATAACACCAGATAATATGACTTGACTGTGTCCCCACCCAAATCTCATCTTGAATTGCAGCTCCCATAATCTCACGTCATGGGAGGAACTGGAAGGAGGTAACTGAATCATGGGGGTAGGTTTTTCCCATGCTATTCTTGTGGTTATGCATAAGTCTCATGAGATCTGATAATTTTATAAAGGGCAGTGCCCCTACACATGCTCTCTTGCCTGCCACCATGTAAGATGTGCCTTTGCTCCTTCTTTACCTTCCACCATGATTGTGAGACCTCCCCAGCCATGTGAAACTTTGAGTCCATTAAACCTCTTTTTTTCTTTATAAATTACCCAGTCTCAGGTATTTCTTCATAGCAGCATGAAAACGGACTAATACAGTAAATCGGTACTGGTAGAATGGGGTACTGCTATTAAAATATCTGAAAATGCAGAAGTGACTTTGCAACTGAGTAACAGACAGAGATTGGAACAGTTTGGAGAGCTCAGAAGAAGACAGGAAGATATGGGAGAGCTTGGAGCTTCCTAGAGATGAGTTAAACGGTTTTGACCAAAATTCCAATAATGATATGGACAGTGAAGTCCAGGCCGAAGTGGTCTGAGATGGAGATGAGGAACTTACTGGGAATGGGAGCAAAGGTGATTCTTGCTATGTTTTAGCAAAGAGACTGGCAGCATTTTCCCCTGCCCTAGAGATCTGTGGAACTTTGAACATGAGAGATGATTTAGGTATCCAGTGGAAGAAATTTCTAAGCAGCAAAGCATTCAAGAGGTGACTTGATTGCTCTTAAAAGCATTCAGTTTTATTGATTCACAAATATATGGTTTGGAAGTGGAACTTATGTTTAAAAGGAAAGCAAAGCATAAAAGTTTGGAAAATTTGCAGCTTGATGATATAATAGAAAAGAAAAACCCATTTACTGCAGAGAAAGTTAAGACAGCTGCAGAAATTTGCATAAGTAACAAGAAGACAAATGTTAATCTCCAAGACAATGGGGAAAATGTCTCCATGGAATTTCAGAGGTCTTCACAGCAGGCCCCCCCATCACAAGCCATGAGGCCTAGAAGGAACAAATGGTTTTGTGGGTTGGCCCAGGGCCTTGCTGCTTTGTGCAGTCTCAGGACTTGGTGTTCTACATCCCAGTGGTGGCTAAAAGGGGCCAATGTACAGATTGGGCCATTGCTTCAGAGGGTTTAAGTCTCATGCCTTGGCAGCTTACACGTGGTATTGGGCCTGTGTATGCACAGAAGTAGAGAATTGAGATTTGGGAACCACCCCCTAGATTTCGGAGAATGTGTGGAAGTGTCTGTGTGTCCAGGCAGAGCGGGAAGGGCATTCATGGAGAAACCTCTAGGGAAATGTGGAAGGGATATGTGGGGTGGGAGTCCCCACACAGAGTCCCCACTAGGGTACTGCCTAGTGAAGCTGTGAGAAAAGGTCCTCTGTCCTCCAGACCCCAGAAGGGTAGATCCACCAACAGCTTACACTGTGTGCCTGGAAAAGCCTCAGACGCTCAACACCAGCATGTGAAATCAGCCAGGTTGAGGGGCTGCACCCTGCAAAGCCACGGGGCAGAGCTGCTCAAGACCATGGGAACCACGTCTTGCATCAGCATGACCTGGATGTGAGACATGGAGTCAAACGAGATCATTTTGGAGCTTTAAGATTTGACTGCCCTGCTGGATTTCAGACTTGCATGGAGCCTGTAGTCCCTTTGTTTTGCCCAATTTCTCTCATTTGGAATGACTGTATTTACCCAGTGCCTGTACCCCCATTGTATCTAGGATTTAACTAACTTGCTTTTGTTTTCTACAGGCTCATAGGCAGAATAACTTGCCTTGTCTCAGATGAGTCCTTGGACTGTGGACTTCTGAGTTAATGCTGAAATCAGTTAAGACTTTGGAGGACTATTGGAAAGACATAATCGGTTTAAAATGTGAAGACATGAGATGTGGGAGGGGCCAGGGACAGAATGATATGGTTTGGCTGTGACCCCACCCAAATTTCATCTTGAATTGTAGCTCGCATAATTCACACATGTGGGTGGGGCCCAACGGGAGGTAATTGAATCATGGGGGCAGGTTTTTCCTGTGCTGTTCCTGCAATAGAGAATAAGTCTCATGAGATATGATGGTTTTATAAAGGGCAGTTCCCCCACACACACACTCTCTTGCCTGCCATCATGTAAGATGTGCCTTTACTCCTCTTCTACCTTCCACCATAGTTGTGAGGCCTCCACAGCCATGTGAAACTGTGAGTCCAGTAAACCTCTTTTTTTCTTTATAAATTACCCAGTCTCAGATATTTCTTGATAGCGGTATGAAAATGGACAAATATACCATGGCATAGGATCTCAGTGAGTGTATGTGAAAATGTCTGGTGCTTAAGAAATGCCCAGATTTTTCAATTCTTATTAAAATTCTAAACTATGAGGCAGCTGGCTTCATTGCTATTTAAAAATCAAGCACAATTCCTATGAACAGGACTCTTGCTATGAATAGTACACTCACAAGCAATGGTGTTATACACAGAACTGTACATATTTTCTTAAGACTTGGGAAGGTGACTTGGCTGTGTATGCAGCTATGTTTATTCAAAAGAGATGTAGACATGCATCTCCCAACAAGTAATTAAAATAATACAAAGAAGCACTTCTCAGATCTTACCAGTCTGAATAAAAATGGAAATGGCAAGGACACAAGCTGAACTGTATTTGTGTCTATATCAACATGGCCCTCCTGTGGCCTTAGGTGGAAGGAGAACTTGCTCCAGTCTCAGAGAGAATGGCTTTAAAACACATTGTTTGCTTCCTATCTCTTCACTGAGGGGCAAGTTGCTTAATCACACTGAGGCTCACAATGTTGGTTTGTAAAATGCTTATAGAATTACACTACAAAATAAAAGAAGCATTATACAAATATTGCCTAGTTCTGTATTACGTCTATCAATATTTGCTTTCTACTCTCTTCATAAAAATGCAAAAGTTGGTCAATAGATGTGTGATATAAAAATTCACAGGCCTACATGGCATCATATAGACAAAATTATCTTGTGTTTAATTGACTTTACTTTTCATCCAGGTATGTGCATGCTTATTTTATGTTCTTTGCCTAAAACTCATCATAAGGATAGTGAGAAATTAAAAATGATTGCTCTTGAGAAGTCTGTTGAGGCAGCAAGGAACTAGCTAAGACTAGCCCCTAGTAGGTATTCAGTCTTGCTGAAAGTCTATGTCAAGCATGTATTAAATTCAGAAGAGAACTGCAATTGCCATTCCAGTCATCTCTGCCCTTTGGCTTTACTTTTCTTAAATTTTCAGGGGAAGAAAACATAAAAACTCCCCAAACCCTCAAATCTTTATATCTTTTACTGAGGGTGCTAAACTGTCCCTTTTTTTCTGTGTAGATATGAAAAAGATATGGTCTTGCCTCTGGTGATATTTGCTCTGTGGGAAAGAAGCTGAAATAACATTCTGGATGCAGATAGACTACAAATGACTTGAGCCCTTTGAAAATCACTCTCTGGGTATTGATTCACTTGGGGAATGAAAGGCTATTAGACTGACTGAAGCCAGCCCTGGGAAGACACAGACCCAGGGCTGCAGAATTCCATGGGAGAGGCAGGAGTGTTCTGAGAAATTCGAGCTGTCAAGGGCACTTAGCAACATGCCCACCAGCCAGGCTTGCTTCAACTTCACGCCTGCCTTTGAAAGGCTTTTAGTTTATTCTGAACACTCTCTCTCCCGTTTCAGGTGACAAGTTTGGAAAAAAAGAATGGAGTCATTATTTAATACACTAGCTGTGATCACTAATGATGTAACAATACTTTGCTTTTTAATTTTCAAAGCTCTTGACGAAACATTGTATTTTAATCCTCCTACAAACCTGGGACTAATTCTCTTTATTGAGCTAAGTTTTTTCTCCAAAGAAGGAGGAACAGACTCTGAGACCCTCGAAGAGTGGTCAACAAGGCAACTTAGGTGGAGCCAGGTTTGGCTGTGTATTCTCTGACACCTGATTAGTATTATTGCACCTCTCTCAACAGCTTCCAGGGTTCCTGGCAATACTAGAAACACATCATCCATCAATGTAGGAATAGTTAATACATTACATTAGAAATACAATAGAAAACCATGCAGCCATTTGAAAGAATGAGCTAGAATGTAGCACTGACGTGGGAAAAGTCAGTCTATGCTGTGTTGTGAAAATAAAAAGTAAAAAATAAAAACAAGCAATAAAACAAAGGGACAGCATGATTCAATTTCAGTTTTGGAAAATATTTCTGTGTTTTAAATGTTCTTGCAAGAAGATCTTCAAAGGTACTCACAAAAAGCCAAAGTGAATCTGGGATTCTCTCTGCAGTAAAAAGCATGACTGGTTTGGGGAGGTTGAGAGTAAAGGAATAGCAGTTTCAACTTTTTTGAGTGATGGAATAATAGCACCAAGTCCCTCTCACCCCTGGGCTCCGATGTAACCAGCCAGCATGATCTGAGTTAGGATGCTTTGTAGGCCCTCCCAGTGTGCTCGTCGAGTCGTGATCATATTTTTAAATAAATAAACCTACTTTTGTTGAGCCAGACAGGGTGCTGGGAGCTCTAATTCATTCCCTCTTTTGTTCTTTGCCACTACTCTGCAAGAGAGGCATTAACATGAAAAATAATAGCTCCTCTGCATAAATGCTGGCTAGCAGGACAAAAGGGGGAGACTTGCACATTTACAGGTTCTTCTAAAGGCAGAAGCTGATACTGAGTGTGCACAGTTAGACCGTGTCCCTACACTACAAAGTAGGGACCATCATCTCATTTTACTTGAGGGAAACTGAGACTCAGTAAAGAAGTACCCAGAGTCATCCCTCCAGCTAAATGCAGAATCAAACCCCATATGTGACACTGTAGTCAACAGAGACAGTTAAAAGGGAATGAGTCCTTGGGTGTAGCTCCGGCTGAACTTAGCTATGTGAAATATTCAGCACCTGTGTGCAGGCACGCGTGAATGTGTGTGAGTGTGTGTATGTGCAGTGTGTGTACTTGCACACCCATATGCATATTACCCACTGTCAGTAGGACAGGGAAACAATACTTGCTGTCTCATGCAGGTGCCACAAGCTAACCCTTTTCATCGCAGTTAATCACACCAAAAAAGTCCTGTCTGCCCTCCTTCCAGTCCTCAAGCTGCCCCACATCACTTCATATGACAGTACTGGGGATACTCAGGAAGTTGCTTGAGCCCCAAGAGACCTCCTGGGGAGAGTTTCTGGTACCTGGACAGAGCTACCTTCCCATTTTTCTCTGCAGGATTCTTCTGGAATGTCCACTTTTTCCTGTTGCAGAATTGGGGGTGTATGCAGAAATTCGATGAAGGAGGAAAAGGATTATGAAACTGATAAAGACTCCTTCCCATCTTTTTTCTGATGTGTGTTCTGGGAACAGGGAAATCTTCTAGCCTTGCGAAGACGTTGTTATTGAGCTCCCTTCTCCACCCACAGAAGCAGCCCCCTTCTGGGGGACTGTTCATGGGGTCAAATGAGGGCTGGCCTGGGTATATTTCATTATGAGACACAGAAGCACAGGATTTGAGCTAAAATCCATTAAAAAGGAAAATGGGACTTCGATGTGTGTAGGTGAGTACTGGGGTGGCTGACACATGTCACTGATGTCTTCAAGTTTGAAGTTTCATCTGGAAAACCCCCTTGGTACTCTCCCCAGGGTTCTGTATGCACCCAACTGTAATTTAAACTGCAACATGATACAATAGATGGAAACAGAGAAAGTTGAAATAAGCCTTTTGGAACTTGTAGCTGCACAAAGCCATTGTACATGAAAAGTACAGAGAAAACAATTGGAACCATTTCAGGCTTTGAAAACTTATAATTACAGGTGAGTGGCTATTATGTTATTGGAACAGCCATTATAACTGAAAGGTACAATTTCAGATAATATATGTGAGGACATTAATACACCATCAGATTTTTACAGCACAAGTATCACAATGTATCCAATTTCAAATTAAAGGTTACCTTCCTGGGTCTTTTTTCCCCTTGATTCTCTACCTCTATTTTTAAGTAGAGCATTCATGTGAAATAATGGCATCATTTCTCAAAAAAAATCACAATAATTTTTGGTTGTGCACTTTTTACTATCATTTAAAAGCCTCCGGGTCTTTAACACTGTAGGAAAATGACAAAAATCAAAATCACCCATCAGTACACTCTCTACAAGACTGTCACCTCTGAGTTATTTATGCTAATTGAATAGAACTATGGCATGACAAATCAAGATGGAAGCAAATCTAGAAATTATCTTTATTTACACCTAGAATTTAATTTAAATGTGCATGCATTTGTCACCTTGGAGTTCTCCAGACACTGGATTAAGAAACTCAACGAGGACTGCAGAAAACCGAGAGACATGAGCCATAGAAAGTACCATCCAAATTCTGTCCGGAACTCTATCACCTTGCTGTTGGGTGACATTTCTAGCATCCCTGACCCTCTGCACCCTTATGAGTCCCATGTGGCATGTGATCCAGAGGATGATTGTGATGGAGAGAAAGGCACCAACAGACAGAGATGAAGGACCAGGAATGGGCACAAAGACACATACATGGCGCCCTTTCCACAGAAAGGGCAGTTTCCTTTGACCAATGGGCTGTGTGTTGTTCAACCTATAAAGGAGTAAAGTTCCCAGTATAAGATCCCATGGGAAAACTCCTTTGGCCATTCCCACAGGGATTTTTGTGCCCTCCTGGTCCTTCTCAGCCACCCTAGGATCTCTAGCTGAGTGGTTACTTGTTCATTTGTGAGAGTAACTGAAAACAAACAGTAGCAACACAACAGTTGCCTAAATCCTTATTTTGAGTCTGAGTGAACTGTAGGTCCAATAGCTAGGTGTTCATCCTCTTGGCAAACTCACTTCCCAGGTTGTTGTATGGAAATCTAGCTCAGTTCAATGCCTCACCTGGTATGAATTCCTAATACAAGTTAGTTCCACCATCTAAGAAGATTACACATGTTTCCATCCTCCAACTTCCCTGTTCAAAATTCCAAACAACATATGAGCTTCCATGATCATGCAAACGCAGGCCTGAGTTACGCTATCTTCTCCTTTTGCATTTACTTTTCATGTTTTCTTGCTTTGTTGAAGGATTTAACAATTTGCTATAGGGCCACCTTCTCAGACTGATGGGCTGTAGGTTATTGGAAGGAGTGACACAGGCCTGTGGCAACAACAGATTTTATTACATAAGCCACAATGATAGGAATCTGACCTAAATAAAAGAGAAAAGGGGGTTGAGAATATTAATTATGGATGATTGAGAAATGAAATGGCCTTTTGTCATTTTAAGATGCAAGTTTATTGCAATGCATTATGTTTTCTGTATGAAATTAAATACAAAAAGTCCCAATTTATGATAATCTAAATATTCTTTCTGTGAAAGTTGTCTTATGTCCGGATATACAAAGTAGTTCTGAAAACAGTGTTAAAACTGCATTGTGGATAGTTAGTTGGAACTCTTTGAAGGGGCTGTACAGTGACGAGCATATTCCCATGAGTAAGAACACCTTTAGATATACAGATGCTCCTCAACTTCTGAATAGGTTACATCCCATAAACCCACCATAAGAAGAAAATGAAATGTGTTAAAGATGCATTCAATACTCCAATGAAGCCATTGTAGAGTCAAATAATAGTAAGCTGAACCAATTGTGGTACAGATGCTCCCTAACTTACGATGGCATCACCTTCCAATAAACTCTTGGTAAAGTTGAAAAATTACAAGTCTAGTCATAGTATGTCAGGGACAATTTGTACCAATAAATAAAGATCAAAGTCAGAAAAAATAGCAGCCTAAAAGAAAAGCAACTTAGAAAATCTCCATGAAAACCTTGCTGTAGATACCGGCTATGGAGAGCATGACACAGGTTGGGGCCACATATCAGCAAGTGTGTTTGCTAGTTGATGTCAGGATAGTTTTGGTGACTATGTCAATCATATTTCTATGGCAAAATAATCACATATCATGTAGAAAATATAGATGGCAAAACAAAAATGTTACATGTCACCTACAATATGACACAGATGTTAATTTTCAATATGAAACTACAATATGAAAGAGAAAAAACATTTTGAACAAAATATTTGACATGTGTGTACATAGCAGGCAACACATCCAAGGAAACACTAGTTCTGTACTTGTGCCAATAGTACAGGTTCTGATAAGAAAGCCCAGGCACTCAGTGATTCATTCCTGCATCTTAAGCACTTTCTCTGTGTCAGATGCCCTGGGACAGGAACGTAGAAAGTAATCAGCAGGACCCTGAGCTCCGGGCTGGAGTCAGCAACGCCTCTCCTTTCTCTGCCACCACCTTCTCCCACTCACTCACACCCCAAGAAGGGAGCAGTTGACAGAATCCCTTAACTAGTGTGAATAATTTAAGGATGCTTATTAAACTAACCCTAAAAATTTTAAATAGTTGATAGACTATAAAGACATAAGTATAAAGTTTAACAGTACTGTAGAAGCAAGAAACTTATTCTTGTCCAAACATATATATTCAACTTGAGAGAAGTTTGTTCTCAAAACCTTTAAAAAGGAGAGTCTCTTTCCTAGCCATCGCATACAAAAATAATCTGTAGAAGTGGCAAAGATTGTTCACGAGGTTCCACGGTGTCAACTCACACACTCTTTAAACGTGGACTTACATTCACACGTGTAAGTCTATTTTCAGAACACATTTAATAGGCAATATGACAAAGATACAGAAATACTTTCTTTTTTTTTTTTTTTTGAGACAAGAGTCTTGCTCTGTCGCCCAGGCTGGGGTGCAGTGGCGTGATCTCGGCTCACTGCAAGCTCCACCTCCCGGGTTCACACCATTCTCCTGCCTCAGCCTCCCGAGTAGCTGGGACTACAGGCGCCCGCCACCTCGCCCGGCTAGTTTTTCTTTTTTTTGTATTTTTTAGTAGAGACGGGGTTTCACCATGTTAGCCAGGATGGTCTCGATCTCCTGACCTCGTGATCCACCTGTCTCGGCCTCCCAAAGTGCTGGGATTGCAGGTTTGAGCCACTGCGCCCAGCTAGAAATACTTTCAAAGCATGTACACTCATAATGCACAAATGACTATAGTGTAAATTAGCTGAGTTATTCATTGAGGTACAGTGCCAGACAAAATTATTGGGACAGGTTTAGTTCATTTTTCAAAACCAAAAATTGTCAGTTCCTCATGATGCCTGAGGGCACATTACATCCATGTCTATATAATGCTAAAGCATTTGCGGGAAAAATAAACCATTCAGCCAGTCATCTCCCATGTTTCTCTACTGAGGTCAAAGTTAGCTGGATGAAGACTTTGGACAAAAACATCCAGTCGATTGACTACAGTATTAAGGTGAAACCTGGAAAATAAAATGAGTTTTTCACAGCTTTGAAGGATGTAAGTCAAATTCTTTGATTGTTTACGTGAGAAAAGAGGCCAAGAGAAGCTGGGCAACTTACCTAAGCAAAGAGCGTTTCTGATAACTAGAAGGGCCAAGAAATACCAGGTAAGGTGTAAGGTAAGAGCAGTGTCCTTACCTGGACAGATCACCACCCTCTCTTTGCTTCAGGTCTTCTTGATAAAGGGAAAACCTGTGGTTTGGGATAAGAAGTTTAATCAAAGTGAAAACTGCGTCCTCTTTCAAAAAATATCCCAGTAAACTCTTTGCAATTAGTGTTGTTCATGTTAAAGTAGAAGCAACATCTGGCAAGGTGGCAGCTCAAGGAAGAGGGGCTCAACCTCATCCTGAGTTTTTGGGTGTGAGGCATGTGAAGGCTTCATACACAGCCAGCCCTAACACTCTTCCATTTCCAACTTGCATCCTGGGATTAGTGGTCCACAGGACCCCGTAACAGTGTCTGTGAGAAGTCTGAACTGAACTGCAGTGTGGTCAGTGGTCTTTAAAGATGGGCTGCAACAACTGCTCCCTCCTCTGTGTGTGAATCCTCCTCCTTCGTCAAGGAATTGTGTTTATTTTCCCTTCATTTGTATAGAGGTTGAACTTGTGACTTGTTGAACAGGTGCAGGTTTTAGGTCTAGCCCTTAACAGGACTGAAAGTATTTGCTTTTACTCTCTTGGACCCCTGTCACTACTGTCTAAGGAAGCAAGTAGAAATTGTTCAGGAAGAGTGAGCTCTTATGCAACACCAATGGCTAGGCATGTGATAGAGGCCATTCTGAAAGTGCCAGACCCAACCAGGCCTTCAGCTGAAGGTGGAGGCAAGAGCAATCCCAGCTGACACCAAGTGGAGCAGAAGATCTGCTCAGCTCAGCAAATCCACAAAAGCCTGAGAAGTAACAAGCTGCTGTTGCTTTACTTGCTAAGTTTCATGTTTATGTTGAGTAGATAGCAAGAAGTATCCGGGCCTCAGGACATAACACACATGTAATGTGAGTTATCACAAGAGCCAAGTTCTACTAGGGCTTCTTATTCAGAATTGCCGTGTTCACATGAAAACCAGAATCAGTGTTTGACCCTAATTAAGCTACAAACCTTCTGAGAGCAGGCAAAGGAAAGGACATCATGGAAGCTAGGATGCTCCGTCATGTAACAGAAATAGAGAGAGGACTCATGGCAGGGGACGGTATAAGGAGAACAAAAGAGGAAAGACCAATTAAACAATGAAAGGCACATCTGGATTCTGTCTTTCTGATACTACAGATAATTCCAAATCAGTGAAAACTTCCAGCTGGCTCCCTGCTTCTCACCATCCTTTACCAGAAAGCAGCTAGCATGAATATCAAAATCGACCATGTATATCTTTTGGAATCTGAGCCCCAAGAAGGGAGAGAAAGATTGGCGGCACATACATCGTCAACACTAACTCATGAAAAATATAGTCTTCTCCATACCCATACCACCCTGAACATGCCCGATTTCATCCCATAAGTATGATCTTGTGGCACTCCTCTGTCTTGCTTTCCTTGACCCGTTTTGAAGAGCAGTTGGGTTTGTCATGTGAGACAATGAATTAAGATTGTCCTGCACATTTGTGTGCTTTCTTATTTGTCCACAGCACACAATATATGTAGTATTTGTAGCACATAATATATTGTATAATATATGTAGCACATAATATATTGTAGTATTTGTCCACAACACACAATATATGTCGTGGCTCCAGTGATGCTCCCTTGCTCGTGGTGTCCTTTTGCAGCTGATTGATCATATAGCTGACCAAATTTTATGATGGTTAATTATGCAAGTTTCAGACAGCTAAGAATGATATTGAAATGTGATCTATGCCAAGCTTAATGTTCCATTTCACAGCAATTTAAATGGAACAAAAATGATATGCCCGTAGTCCCAATAATCTTGAACTCTCAGCTATCCTATAATGTGACAGAAATTTCTAATCAGTAAAAATGAGCAGATGAATTCATCAAATAAAACCCCAGAAACTCGCAGAACTAAACCCTCCCTCCTTGAACACAATGAGCAACGGAAACACCATTGGTCCTTCATCAAGGGGGCAGGAAAACCAAAAGACACATGTGCATGTCCGCAGAAGCTTTGAGTAGAGAAGACAACATGATGGAGATTCAGTCTTGGATTCTTTCCACTTTTATTTAGTGATTTAGTGTCTATCTTGTGCTATAAGGGCTGTGGGGAGCTATGGACAGAGAAGAAACAATGAAAATTCCATTAATTGAGTACTATCTCCACCTTGGAAGTTTTCACCAATTGAGGGTGGTCATTTAGGCAGCTAACCGTGAAATAACTGCCAAATTCTGTAATTAAGTTCAGAAAATGTATCTTTTCTAATTATGTAACCAATTTAGTACAGCACTGAGAATTTTTTTTAGGTGTGAAAGATATGGACATTTCAAACATTTACAATCCAGTGTGATACACACATAAGATGGGTGACAGAGTGCTAAGGGAGCTGAGGAAGGGAATCTAAAGCAGCCTGTAGAGGTCCACACATTCTCCCTCTTTTGTTGTGAGTCTTGAAAGAAGCATTGGAAGTTCTGAGTAGAGAATGAAGTAAGGATACCGTGGGTAGAGACAGTAACGGATGAAAGGGTATGTTTTGTGCAGGCTGGCAACTGATTCCATGTGACTGTCACATAGAATGAGCTTGGGTCTAGTGAGACACGAGTCTCAAACAACCACCTTGTTTTGAAGTTGACTACAAAAGGACTTGAATACTGTAATATACAATTTAGAAAGTATGGGGAAAAGCAATAAAGGGATAAATCTAATAAATCTAACAGACATATGTAGAACATTCCACTCAACAACAACAGAAAGTACATTCAAGTGCACATAGATCATTCTCCAGGATAGACCATATGTTAGGCCACAGATTAAGTATCAATATATTTTTAAAAATTGATATCATGCAAAGTATCTTCTCCAATGACAACAGGATAAAGTTAGAAATCAATAACAGAAGAAAACCAGAAAATTTATAAATTTGTGGAAATTAAACAATACACTTTCAAAAAGCCAGTGGATCAAAGAAAACTCAAAATGGAAATAAAATATCTTGAGACAATAATAGTGAAAACACAACCTACTAAAACTGTGAGATGCAATGAGAGGAATGCAAAGAGGGAGATTTACAGCTATAAACCATTATGTAAAAAAGAAGAAAGATCTCAAATCAACAATTTAACTGATAAAGAAAAAACTAAAGCCAAAGACAGCAGGAAGAAAAAAATAAAAATTGCAACAGGGATAAATGAAATAGAAAATGAATAACAACAGAGAAAATCAACAAAACCAATTTTTTTAAAATCATAACATTGGACAAATCTTTAACTAAATGGACTGAGAAAAGAGAGAAGGCTAACATTACTGAAATCAGAAATGAAAGTGGGAACATTCCTACCAATGGTAGAGCAAAAAACAAAAAAGAGAGAGTTGTAAGAGTACTGTGAACACATGTACACCAATCAGTAGGGTAACTTAAATGAAATGGACAAATCACTAGCAACACAAAACTGGTCAAGACTTAATTACGAAGAAATAGAAGTCCTGAATATACCCATAACTAGTATAGGGATTAAATAAAGAATCAACATCTAACAAAATAAAGGCCCAGACCCGATGGCTCCACTGGTGAGTTCTACCAAACATTTCACAAAGAATTAATGTCAAACCCTTGTAAAGTTGTCCAAAAACTTGAGAGAAAAGAACATTTCCTAACTCTATGAGGCCAGCATGACTCTGAAAACATAAGCAGACAAAGACTACAGACTAATATTTCTTATGAATATTGATGCAATAATTCTCAACAAAATACTACAAACCATATTCTACAAACTACTACAAAATACTACAAAATACTACTACAAATATACTACTATAATAATACTACAAAAAACTACTACAAAATACTACAAACCACGAGTTTATAACCCCTGACAAGTAGTATTTATAAGAATGGTTCAACATATGAAAATCAATCAATGTCATATACCCCATTAACAAAACTGAAGGAGGAACTGATTATCACAATTGAAGCAGAAAAAGCATTTGACAAAATTCCACATCCTTTCATGATAAAAACACTCAACAACTAGAAAAAAAGAAAATTACTTTAACATAATAGACATAACATATAAAAAACCCACAGCAAACATACTCAATAGTGAATGACTGAATATTTTCATCTAAGCTAGAGAAAAAGGCAAAAATGCCCAATTTCATGACATATGTTCATCATAGTACTAGATGTTTTAGCCAAAGCAATCAGACAAGAAAAAAAGAAATAAAATGCATCCAAATTTGGAAAGGGAAAAGTCAAATTACCTGTGCTCACAGATGACATGATCACCTATAGAAAACCCTAAAGCTTCTACAAAATACCTGCTAGAACTAATAAACAAATTTAGCAATGAAATAGGATTAAAAATCAGTTGTATATGCAAATATGCAAAAAATCAGTTGCATTTCTATACACAACAATGAACAATCTGAAAATAAAATTAAGAAAACAATTCAATTTCCAATAGCATCAAAAATAAAATACCCATATTAACTAAAGAAGTTAATGATGTGTATGATAAAAACTATAGGCCAGGCACAGTGGCTCACGCCTGTAATCCTAGCATCTTGGGAGGCTGAGCTGGGCAGATCACAAGGTCAGGAGTTTAAGACCAGCCTGGCCGATATGGTGAAACTCCATCTCTACCAAAAATACAAAAAAAAAAAAAAAAAATTAGCTGGATGTGGTGGCACATGCCTGTTATCCCAGCTACTCAGGAGGCTGAGGCAGGAGAATTGTTTGAACCCAGGAGGCAGAGATTGCAGTGAGACGAGATCGTGCCACTGCACTCCAGCCTGGGTGACAGATCTAGACTCTGTCTCAAAGAAAAAAAAACTATAAAACATTGCTGAAATAAATTAAAGACATGAATAAATGGAAAGATTCATGTTCATAGATTGGAACACTCAATATTGTTAAGATGTCAATATAACCCAAAGTGATTGAGAAATTTAATGTAATCACTAACAAAATCACAATTTTTTGTAGAAACAGAAAAACCCATCCTAAAATTTATACAGAATCCCAAGGGATCTCAAGCAGCCAATCTTGATTGAAAAAAAAAGCTGGAGGACTCATGTATGCTGATTTCAAAACTTATCACAAAGCTACAGGAATGAAAACTGTGTTGCACTGGTATTAAGACAGTATCCAAATTAAGACATTAAGTATCCCTTAAGACATATAGACGAATGGAACAAAACAGGGAGCCCAGAAATAAACCCTTGTGTATATAGTCAAATTATTTTCAGCAAGAGTGCCAAGACCATTCAATGTGGAAAGAAGATTCACCCTCTTTTTAACAAATGGTCCTGGGAAAACTGAATATCCAAATGTAAAATTAATGTGGACACCGTATATAAAAGTGGCACCATATGTAAAAATCAACTCAAAATAGATCAAAGATCTACATATAAGGACTAAAACGATAAAACTCTTAAAAGAAAACGTAGGATAAAATCTTCATGACATTAGATTTGGTAATGATTTCTTGGGTATGACACTAAAGGCACAGGCAATAAGGAAAAATTAGACATTGGATTTTACAAACATTTTAAAATTTTATGCATCAAAAGACCCTACTAACAAAGCAAAAAGGCAATTCACAGAATTGGAGAAAATATTTGAAAATCATATATCTGATAAGAGATTAATATCTAGAATATATAGAGAACTCCTAAAGCTCAATTACAAAAAAAGCAGTCTTATCCAAAAACTGGGCAAAGGATTTGAATAGATATTTCTCCAAGGAAGATATACAAATGACCAGTAGCTACTTGAAAAGATCTTCAACATCACTAGTTATAATGGAAAATGCAAATCAAACCACGATGAGATACAATCTCACACACGTTAGACTACTATCAAAAAGAAATAACTAGGCCGGGCGCGGTGGCTCAAGCCTGTAATCCCAGCACTTTGGGAGGCCGAGACGGGTGGATCACGAGGTCAGGAGATCGAGACCATCCTGGCTAACACGGTGAAACCCCGTCTCTACTAAAAAAATACAAAAATCTAGCCAGGCGAGGTGGCAGGCGCCTGTAGTCCCAGCTACTCTGGAGGCTGAGGCAGGAGAATGGCGTAAACCCGGGAGGCGGAGCTTGCAGTGAGCTGAGATCCGGCCACTGCACTCCAGCCCAGGTGACAGAGCGAGACTCCGTCTCAAAAAAAAAAAAAAAAGAAATAACTAAATAACAGAAAATAACAAGTGTTAGCAAGAATGTAGAGAAATTGAAACCCTTAAGCACTGTTGACGGGAAGGTAAACTGGTGCAACAGCTGTGGAAAACAGTGTGGCAGTTCCTGAAAATATTAAATATAGAATTACCATGTGATCCAGCAATTCTACCTCTGGGTATACACCCAAGAGGAATGAAAGCACAGACCCAAATATCTGTACACTCATGTTCACAGCAGCATTATTTACAATAGTCAAAATATGGGAACAACCTCTCAGGGCCACCTATGGATGACAGAATAATTGAAATGTACTGTACATATACAATGGACTATTATTCACCCATCAAAAGGAAGAAATCCTTATATATGTGTCTCAGTCTGCTTGTGCTGCTGTAACAGAATACCAAAAACTGGATAATTTATAATGAACAGAAATTTATTTCTTATAGTTCTGGGGGCTATAAGTCCAAGACCAAGATGCCAGCAGATTCATCATCTGGTTCAGGGCAACTATCTACTTCCAAGAAGAGGCCTTATTGCTGCAGCCTCCAGAAGGGAGGAGCACGTGTTCTCACATGGCAAAAGGAAGAAAAGCAAAAGGGGGACAAACTCCTTCATCAAGTCCTTTGATAAGGGCACCTAATCCCACACATGATGGAAGAGCTCTCTTGATCTAATCACCATGTAAAACCCCCACCTCTTCATAGCACCACATTGGTAACACCTGGATTTTCAAGTTGATCCATTCAAATCATAGCAATGTGCCACAACATGGATGAACCTTAAGACATTAAGCCAAGGGAAATAAACCAGTCACAAAAAGACAATGTGTGACTCTACTTATATGAGATATCTAGAATAGTCAGATTCACAGAGACAAAAAGTTAAATGGTGGTTGCCAGGGACAGAGGGGAGTGAGAAGTGGGGAATTGTTGTTTAATGCATATGAAGTTTCGGTTTTGAAGGATGGAAAGCATTCTAAAGATGGGTGGTGGTGATGGTTGCACAACCACGTGAATGGACTCAGTACCCCAGAACTGTACACTCAGAATGGTTAAGACAGTACATTTTATGTTATGTGTATCCTGCCACAATAACAAAAATGTGTTATTTAAAAATGAGCAATGCAGAAGAAATAGGGAGTTTTTAAACAAATAATGACATTATTTTTTCTGTATTTTAGGAAGTTGATTTAACCAAAACCATGGAGAACAGCATGAAAGAAAGAAAAACAGTAAATGTTGGGTGAAGGCATAAATGAAGACCTGGACTAAGACCATATGTTTTCAAGAGAGGAGACGACATGCCCAGGAGACACTTGTGTGGTATCATTGGTAGGAATTTGTGACCAATTTGAGACGAGGGAGTGAGAGAAGCAGATGGTAAGCTGTGGGACCCTGTCCTCGTCACTTGAGTGGAAGGAAGCAGCATCACCATGGCAGAGAAAGCAGGAAAAGCAGCTGAGAAAGAGGAGGTGGAGTTCAGGGCTTTACACGAATTGAAGGGATATCACCCAAATGAAACTCGTCACTGAGATTCTGCTGTCGGGTATGTCAGTGCCGTGGACTGAATGTTTGTGTCCCCTCACAAATTCAGATGTTGCAACCCTCACTTCCCATGTGATGGTATTAGAATGTGGCGCTTTGGGGAGGTAATTAGGTCACAAAGGTAGAGCCCCCATGATGTGATCAGCATTCTTTTAGAAGACATTGTAGAACTCCCTAGAGTTCTTCCTCTATTTCTCACCGTCTCTTTCTCTCTCTGCTGTGTGAAGATAGAAGGAGAAGGCAGCCATTTCCAAACCAGGAAGAAGGGCTTCACCAGTCACTGGATCTGCAGGACCTTGATCCTGGCTTCCCAAACTTTGGAACTGTGAGAAATCGATTTTTCAGCCCAACCTGAAAAAACACTTAGTCTCATTCTCAGAAATGTCTTGGTTTGAGATACATATTTGAGAATTATGAGTGAATAGACAGTAAAGATCTGAATATGAAAAAAGTGGCTGAAAAAACCCAGTGACTTACCCAAGATGGCCCGCAGAAGCCAGAAGGTTTACATCATCTCTGGAACACAAATCTCTCACTAAAACGTTTCTTCTATATTCATTTGCATTAAATCATTAATTTTATGTGAAATAATGACCACTACTTGTCTATAATTATAATTATTATTTTTAGTACTACACATCTGCAAGTCACGACAGTTTTGCACAAGAAAACAAAGCTTGTGAGAGGCAAGAGCTATGACCTCAATTTTATAGAGGAAATATTCTATTAACCTCTGCAGATACTGCGTGTTTGGGGCCAGTTCAACAATCTTGTGACATGTGCTCAGGAGGAAATATAGACCTGGGTAATTTTCCTTCATGACTTCAGCATATAATAGCTGTAACAGTCGTTTATTAGAAACACCTACTTCTAAAAATGGGTGGGAACTGCAAGAATCTTAGCTGTATCCATGATGAGGAGTTTAGGCTACCTGGAGGCATAGTTATTGTGGAATATATTTCCATTCTAACAAAACATTTGATTCCAGATCTCAGCATCAAGTCTCAGCATATTTTTCTCAGCAGAAACTATCACGTAGTAAGCAGTCGGCAAATGTTCATGGATGATGCTAATATTGGAAATGTTTATTGTTGATTGCCATAGTAAGGTAGTGAGTTTCTTTTTTGAATTGGAATTAACTGTTGAGTAGCTGCTAAACATTATTAGAACCAACCAGTAGAAGGGGAGTGACTGAGTAAATAAGCAAGACATGCCCATCACCATGGACAGCTCAGGCCTCCACAGTTTTAGGAATCGTCTCTGAGCCCTGGGATGCAAAATTGGCAGGTGAGGTTAGCAAATACTATTGGTGGAAAGTCACCTCCCACAGTTGTTCACTGGGTTTTTATCCAGGAATCAGGACCTCATTGAGGATGTCAGGCACAGCTTCCCAGAGAAAAGACCAGTGTGGCAGGAGTGTCCACAAGAAGGACTGCTGAAACTTGAGAGGCATAATACGGGATGAAATAGAGAGGTACCTTTTCCCTCACCCTCAGGCAGGGCTCCAATGCTGAGTCCTGCAGGGGAAGAGGTGTCTTTTGTCAGGACCACTCAAACTGGCCAGATGGCTTCTGTGCCCACAAGGGTGGAGACTAAAACTAGTCAGGTTTCTCTAGAGGGACAGAACTAATAGGATATAGATATAGATACAGATACAGATACAGACATAGATATACATATAGATACAGATACAGATACAGATATAGATCTAGATATAGATATAGATAGATATAGATATAGATATGGATATAGATATAGATATAGATAAAGGGGAGTTTATTAAGTATTAACTCACATGATCACAAGGTCCCACAACAGGCTGTCTGCAAGCTGAGGAGCAAGGAGAGCCAGTCTGAGTCCCATAACTGAAGAATTTGGAGTCTGATGTTTGAGGGCAGGAAGCATCCAGCATGGGAGAAAGATGTAGGTTAGGAGGCTAGTCCCCTCTCCTTTTCACGTTTTTCTGCCTGCTTTATATTCTCTGGCAGCTGATTAGATTGTGCCCACTAGATTAAGGGTGGATCTGCCTTCCCTTGCCCACTGACTCAAATGTTAATTTCTTTTGGCAACACCCTCACAGACACATTCAGGATCAATACCTTGTATCCTTCAATCCAATCAAGTTGGCACTCAGTATTAACCATCACAGTGGTGTTTGACTTTCTGCGTGTCATCCCCAGGAGACTACCAGCCCTCTGCCCCTTAACATCTTTGCACAAAGATTAGACTGGGCACAGTAGCTCATGCCTGTAATCCCAATGACTTGGAAGACCAAGGTGGGATGACTGCTTAAGGCCAAGAGTTCAAGACCCACCTGGGCAACATAGCAAAACCATATCTCTACAAAATGTTTTTTTTTTTAATTAGCTGGGCATGGGGCACACACCTGTAGTCTCAGCTACTTGAGAAGCCAAGACAGGAGGATTGTTTGAAGCCAGGAGTTCGAGGTTGCAGTGAACCACAATGATGCCACTGCACTCCAGCCTGGGCAACAGAGTGAGACCCTGTCCCTAAGAAAAAAAAATTACATTGGTAAGATAATATGTTCTCTGTTCTGAATTTTTTTTTTTTTTCTTAGAGACTGTCTCGCTATGTAGCCCAGGCTGCAGTGTGGCTATTCACAGGTACAATTCCTCCCCTGGTCAGCATGAAAGTTTTGACCTGCTCCATTTCTGACCTGGGCTGCTTCACTCCTCCTTGGGCAACCTGATGGTCCCTCATTCCCGGAGGTCACTGTATTGATGTGGAACTTAGTGTGGACACCTCACGGTCACAGTGCACCACAGACCAGAACTCCTGGGCTTGAGCAATTCTCCCACTGGACTATGTGCACCCACCACTGCCCAGCGGTGTTCTGGGATTTTTTTAAAAAAGAGAATCTTAACATAATTTATTTTTTTAAAAGTGAACATTTGTAATAGAAAAATCTCTGGGGATTGCAATAAACAAATATTCAAAGTCAATGATTTTAATTAATTTTTTAAACCTCAAATTTTCTGTCTCATTGAGGGGGAAGATTATACAATAGTATTTTACAAGGAATGTTGTACTTGCAATCATAGACTCTAAGCTGGAATTACAGCTCTGTCTTTTCTCTTCTGTGTGATCTAGAGTACAGGTCTCTTAACTTCATCTGTAATTTGGAGATAATTATTCATCACTTACCTAGTATTTAAAAACTAAAAGCTATACAAAAAAAAAAAAGTGTTATCCTGGAAAGTGAAAGGACAGGCATAAAATAAACTGCTTTTTGCCTCTTCAGTATTCACAGTACTGAAAACTTATATCTGAGGTACTTGCATAAAATCACATACTTTAAATGAATGTGCACAGTGCTAACTATGGAGATTATATGATCACTGGAGTCCAGAACTCAAAAAGACCAGAAAAGCGATGTTTTCAAATACTTACAGTAATTATTAAGATCCCTATTGAAGAAGAATCTGGATCGGTTTTCACTTTTCTTTTTCAAGAAATGACAGAAATGGTATGCAAAATATTTGATTTTTTAAAAAATAATGGAAATTTTAGGTGAATAGAATCTGGCTAGATGCAGATTTATTAGCCAGAATCTGGAAGTAGGTTACTCAATGGATGACAAATAAGACTAAACCTGGGACCAAAGTCAGGTGACACAAACCAGTGATGTTGCATTTATCTTGATGGAAGTTTAGAATCATAGGAAAAGATGTATTCCTGAAGCCTCCCTGTCTGAAATAAAGCCACAGGGAGAGTTGTGGGAAATAATCCATACTCAGATTATAAGAACTAAGGAACCATTATTGAAAACAACTCACACAGGCAGAAATAAGGTACTGGCTGGAGGCAGTCAGTATATGCAAAATATTTTAGGGTAATCAACATAGATTCTGGTAGAAAAATTGTGGAGTGATGGTGAATGGAGTGATGGTGAGACTCTTCACTAATAAAGCAAGACCAGTGTTTAGATGAATAGAACTCCAGAGATTTTAACTTCTTAGGGCAAAGTACAATATATACGAAATTAACAAGTTAGAATTATTTGCCAAATAGCTAAGTTTTCGAGTTTCTCACACTTTTAAACATTGCTTTTTGTATCTTCCAATTTATATAGAAATTTGGACTTTGACATATTAATGACACTCAAAATAAATGGTGTGGATCTCTTATTTCTTGTTTTAACACTGTATAAGATATTTGGCTATAGGGTCTCCAATATATCACTGTCATGTGGTGCCAGACATACCAAATTTTAGATACCAATCTCCTGGAGAATTACAATTTCTAGGGATTTTTCCCCATTATTCCACTTATTTCTCTCATCATCTTTTACTTGTAAAGCCTTCCTTTCATAACACTTATGACTCTCTGCTTTATGGTACTTATTTGCTTAACAACGAGACTCATCCAGGCTAGACACTGAGGTATGTATAAAAGATTCATGGGTAAGGATGGCAATATCTTTCCCTCCCCAACAGCTTGGTGGTGAGATGAATTTCTAAGCATATAATTAAAATTCCAGGGTAAAGATTACTATTATTGTCAAGATAATGATAAGTACTATGAAATACAGAGGAGAAGAGAAAAAACTTTTCACTGTAGGGGGAATAAAAATCAAAGTTGAGATGGTAACAATTATGCAGCATAGTGAAAGATAAGTAGAGCTCATCAGACCCTGGCAAGAGAAACTGCACATGAACATAACTAACACAGTTAAAGAGCATTGCCTGTTTGGTCTTGGTAAGCACTGTGGTGTCATTTGAGCTAACTGGGTATTATCAAGAGCAAAAGGCATGAAACAAAGTTGGAAACATAACTTAAGTACAGTGCTAAGAAGATTGGAAATGGTGAGTTAAAAAAAGGCATTTTAAAAGAGAGTATTGAAATCAGAATTGTGTTTTTGAAAGATAACCTCTTAAAAGTGTGTAAAGAATGGATTGAGGGATTAGTGCCTGGAAAAAAAATAAGCAAAACAGGAAACTACTGCAATAATAAGAGTGAGGTTTAGAGACATTGGCAACAGTGAAAGAGACAGAATGGATTTGGCAAACATGATGTGAAGAATTGTAAAGAGTAGAGGCAGAAAGAAGGCAGGGAAAGCTTCTGCATTTCTCAAGAGGAAATTTGATGGGGAGTTGTGCTTTACTATGTCCTATGCAACTCCAGGTCTGGGTAAAGTGAGTTAGACACTCACATTGATGCACAATCTAAAGAAGCACTAAAAATCTTAGTTATCAAGAGATGTAATATTTTAATGTAATATTCAAAAAAAATCAATGTAAAAATCCATGATGAATGAATTAGAGTTTCAGAGAGAAAGAAAGAAAAGAGTGGCAGATGATTACGGAGGCTGATAAGTCCCAGGTTCTGTGGGGTGGGTCTGCTTGCAAGCTGGAGACCTCGGAGAGCTGTGGCGTAGCTCCAGCCTATGTCCAAAGGCCTGAAGACCAAGATATCTGATGGTGTAAGTTCTAGTCTAAAGGCTGGCAGGCTAACTACTCAGGGAGAACCAATGTTTTAGTTCAGATCTGAAGGCAGGAAAAGTGCTGATGTCTCAGTCTGAGGGGATTAGGCAAGAGGACTATCCTCTTACTTGGGGAAGGTCAGTCTTTTTTGTACTATTCAGGGTTTCAAGCAATTGGATGAAGCCCACCCACATTAAAGAGAGCAATCTTCTGCACTTAGTCTACTAATTTTTTTTATATATACTTTAAGTTCTAGGGTACACGTGCACAATGTGCAGGTTTGTTACATATGTATACATGTGCCATGTTGGTGTGCTGCACCCATTAACTCGTCATTTACATTAGGTATATCTCCTAATGCTATCCCTGCCCCCCACCTCCTCACAATAGGACCTCATGTGTGATGTTCCCCTTCATGTGTCCAAATGATCTCATTGTTCAATTCCCACCTATGAGTGAGAACATGCGGTATTTGGTTTTCTGTTCTTGCGATAGTTTGCTGAGAATGATGATTTCCAGCTGCATCCATGTCCCTACAAAGGACATGAACTCATCCTTTTTTATGGCTGTATAGTATTCCATGGTGTATATGTGCCACATTTTCTTCATCCAGTCTGTCACTGATGGACATTTGGGTTGATTCCAAGTCTTTGTTATTATGAATAGTGCAGCAATAAACATACGTGTTCATGTGTCTTCATAGCAGCATGACTTATAATCCTTTGGGTATATCCCCAATAATGGGATGGTTGGGTCAAATGGTATTTCTAGTTCTAGATCCTTGAGGAATCGCCATACAATGGTTGAACTAGTTTACAGTCCCACCAACAGTGTAAAAGTGTTCCTATTTCTCCATATCCTTTCCAGCACCTGCAGTTTCCTGATTTTTTAATGATTGCCATTCTAACTGGTGTGAGATGGTATCTCATTGTGGTTTTGATTTGCATTTCTCTGATGGCGAGTGATGATGAGCATTTTTTCATGTGTCTGTTGGCTGTATGAATGTCTTCTTTTGAGAAGTGTCTGTTCATACACTTTGCCCACTTTTTGATGGGGTTGTTTTTTTATTCTTGTAAATTTGATTGAGTTCTTTATAGGTTCTGGATATTAGCCCTTTGTCAGATGAGTAGATTGCAAAAATTTTCTCCCATTCTGTAGGTTTCCTGTTCACTCTGATGGTAGTTTCTTTTGCTGTGCAGAAGCTCTTTAGTTTAATGAGATCCCATTTGTCAATTTTGGCTTTTGCTGCCGTTGCTTTTGGTGTTATAGACATGAAGTCCTTGCCCATGCCTATGTCCTGAATGGTATGACCTAGGTTTTCTTCTGGGATTTTTATGGTTTTAGGTCTAACATTTAAGTCCCTAATCCATCTTGAATTAATTTTCATATAAGGAGTAAGGAAAGGATCCAGTTTCAGCTTTCTACTTATGGCTAGCCAATTTTCCCAGCACCATTTATTAAACAGGGAATCCTTTCCCCATTTCTTGTTTTTCTCAGGTTTGTGAAAGATCAGCTGGCTGTAGATGTGTGGTATTATTTCTGAGGCTCTGTTCTGTTCCATTGGTCTATATCTCTGTTTTGGTACCAGTACCATGCTGTTTTGCTTACTGTAGCCTTGTAGTATAGTTTGAAGTCAGGTAGCATGATGCTTCCAGCTTTGCTCTTTTGGCTTAGGATTGTCTTGGCAATGCGGGCTCTTTTTCAGTTCCATATGAACTTTAAGGCAGTTTTTTCCAATTCTGTGAAGAAAGTCATTGGTAGCTTAATGGGGATGGCACTGAAACTATAAATTACTTGGGCAGTATGGCCATTTTCACAATATTGATTCTTCCTATCCATGACCATTGTATGTTCTTCCATTTGTTTGTGTCCTCTTTTATTTCACTGAGCAGTGGTTTGTAGTTCTCCTTGAAGAGGTCCTTTACATCCCTTGTAAGTTGGATTCCTAGGTATTTTATTCTCTTTGGAGCTATTGTGAATGGGAGTTCATTCATGATTTGGCTCTCTGTTTGTCTGTTACTGGTATATAAGAATGCTTGTGATTTTTACATATTGATTTTGTATCCTGAGACTTTGCTGAAGTTGCTTATCAGCTTAAGGAGATTTTGGGCTGAGACAATGGGGTTTTCTAAATATACAATCATGTCATCTGCAAACAGGGACAATTTGACTTCTTCTTTTCCTAACTGAATACCCTTTATTTCTTTCTCTTGCCTGATTGCCCTAGCCAGAACTTCCAACACTATGTTGAATAGGAGTGGTGAGAGAGGGCATCCCTGTCTTGTGCCAGTTTTCAAAGGGAATGCTTCCAGGTTTTGCCCATTCAGTATGATATTGGCTGTGGGTTTGTCATAAATAGCTCTTGTTATTTTGAAATAAATTCCATCAATACCGAATTTATTGAGAATTTTTAGCATGAAGGGCTGTTGAATTTTGTCAAAGCCTTTTCTGCATCTATTGAGATAATCATGTGGTTTTTGTCTTTGGTTCTCTTTATATGCTGGATTACATTTATTGATCTGCATATGTTGAACCAGCCTTGCATCCCAGGGATGAAGCCCACTTGATCATGGTGGATAAGCTTTTTGATGTGCTGCTGGATTCGGTTTGCCAGTATTTTATTGAGGATTTTTGCATCGATGTTCATCGGGGATATTGGTCTAAAATTCTCTTTTTTTGTTGTATCTCTGTCAGGCTTTGGTATCAGGATGATGTTGGCCTCATAAAATGAGTTAGGGAGGATTCCCTCTTTTTCTATTGATTGGGATAGTTTCAGAAGGAATGGTACCAACTCCTCCTTGTACCTCTGGTAGAATTCAGCTGTGAATCCATCTGGTCCTGGACTTTTTTGGTTGGTAGGCTATTAAATACTGCCTTAATTTCAGAGCCTGCTATTGGTTTATTCAGGGATTCAACTTCTTCCTGGTTTAGTCTTGGGAGAGTGTAAGTGTCCAGGAAATTATCCATTTCTTCTAGGTTTTCTAGTTTATTTGCATAGAGGTGTTTATGGTATTCTCTGATGGTAGCTTGTATTTCTGTGGAGTTGGTGGTGATATCCCCTTTATCATTTTTTATTGCATCTATTTGATGCTTCTCTCTTTTCTTCTTTATTAGTCTTGCTAGTGGTCTATCAATTTTGTTGATCTTTTCAAAAAACCAGCTCCTGGATTCATTAATTTTATGGAGGGATTTTTGTGTCTCTATCTCCTTCAGTTCTGCTCTGATCTTAGTTATTTCTTGCCTTCTCCTAGCTTTTGAATCTGTTTGCTCTTGCTTCTCTTGTTCTTATAATTGTAATGTTGGGGTGTCGATTTTTGATCTTTCTTGCTTTCCCTTGTGGGCATTTAGTGCTATAAATTTCCCTCTACATACTGCTTTAAATGTGTCCCAGAGATTCTGGTATGTTGTATCTTTGTTCTCATTGGTTTGAAAGAACATCTTTATTTCTGCCTTCATTTCATTATGTACCCAGCAGTCATTCAGGAGCAGGTTGTTCAGTTTCCATGTAGTTGAGTGGTTTTGATTGAGTTTCTTAGTCCTGAGTTCTAGTTTGATTGCACTGTGGTCTGAGAGACAGTTTGTTATAATTTCTGTTCTTTTACATTTGCTGAGGAGTGGTTTACTTCCAACTATGTGGTCAATTTTGGAATAAGTGTGATGTGGCGCTGAGAAGAATGTATATTCTGTTGATTTTGGGTGGAGAGTTCTGTAGATGTCTATTAGGTCCGCTTGGTGCAGAGTTGAGTTCAATTCCTGGATATCCTTGTTAACTTTCTGTCTTGTTGATCTGTCTAGTGTAGACAGTGGGGTGTTAAAGTCTCCTGTCATTATTGTATGGGAGTCCAAGTCTCTTAGTAAGTCTCTAAGGACTTTCTTTATGAATCTGGGTGCTCCTGTATTGGGTGCATATATATTTAGGATAGCTAGTTCTTCCTGATGAATTGATCCCTTTATCATTATGTAATGGCCTTCCTTGTCTCCTTTGATCTTTGATAAAGTGTTTTATCAGAGACTAGGATTGCAATACCTGCTTTTTTTTTGTTTTCCATTTGCTTAGTAGATCTTCCTCCATCCCTTTATTTTGAGCCTATGTGTGTCTCTGCCTGTGAGATGGGTCTCCTGAATACAGCAAACTGATGGGTCTTGACTCTTTATGCAATTTGCCAGTCTGTGTCTTTTAACTGGACCATGTAGTTCATTTACATTTAAACTTAATATTGTTATGTGTGAACTTGATCCTGTCATTATAATATTAGCTGGTTATTTTGCTCGCTAGTTGATGCAGTTTCTTCCTAGCATCGATGGACTTTACATTTTGGCATGTTTTTGCAATGGCTGGTACCTTGTTCCTTTCCATGTTTAGTGCTTCCTTCAGGATCTCTTGTAGGGCAGGCCTGGTGGTTACAAAATCTCTAAGCATTTGCTTGTCTGTAAAGGATTTTATTTCTCCTCCATTTATGAAACTTAGTTTGGCTGGATATGAAATTCTGGGTTGAAAATTCTTTTCTTTAAGAATTTTGAACATTGGCCCCAACTCTCTTCTGGCTTGGAGAGTTTTGCCAAGATATCTGCTGTTAGTCTGATGGGCTTCCCTTTGTGTGTAACTCAACCTTTTCTCTCTGGCTACGCTTAACATTTTTTCCTTCATTTCAACTTTGGTGAATCTGACAATTGTGTGTCTTGGAGTTGCTCTTCTCAAGGAGTATCTCTGTGGCATTCTCTGTATTTCCTGAATTTGAATGTTGGCCTGCCTTACCAGGTTGGGGAAGTTCTCCTGGATGATATCCTGCAGAGTGTTTTCCAACTTGGTTCCATTTTTCCCGTCACTTTCAGGCACTCCAATCAGATGTAGATTTGGTCTTTTCACAGAATCCTATATTTCTTGGAGGCTTTGTTCATTTCCTTTTACTCTTTTTTCTCTACACTTCTCTTCTCACTTCATTTCATTCATTTGATCTGCAGTCACTGATACTCTTTCTTCCAGTTGATCAAGTCAGTTACTGAAGCTTGTGCATTTGTCACATAGTTCTTGTGTTATGGTTTTCATCTCTATCAGTTCTTTTAAGGACTTCTCTACATTGGTTATTCTAGTTAGCCATTCGTTAAACCTTTTTTCAAGGTTTTTAGTTTCTTTGCGCTAGGTACGTAGTTCCTCCTTTAGCTCTGAGAAGTTTGATCAACTGAAGCCTTCTTCTCTCAACTCATCAAAATCATTCTCTGTCCAGCCTTGCTCCATTGCTGGCAATGAGCTGCATTCCTTTGGAGGGGGAGATGCACTCTGATTTTTTGAATTTCCAGCTTTTCTGCACTGCTTTTTCCCCATCTTTGTGGTTTTATCTGCCTTTGGTCTTTGATGATGGTGATGTATTCATGCGGTTTTGGTGTGGGTGTCCTTTCTGTTTGTTAGTTTTCCTTCTAACAGTCAGGACCCTCAGCTATAGGTCTGTTGGAGTTTGCTTGAGGTCCACTCCAGACTCTGTTTGCCTGGGTATCAGCAGCGGAGGCTGCAGAAGATAGAATATTGCTGAACAGCAAGTGTTGTTGTCTGATTCTTGCTCTAGAAGCTTCATCTCGGGGTGTACCCCACCATGTGAGGTGTGAGGTGTCAGTCTGCATGTAGTGGGGGATGTCCCCCAGTTAGACTACTCAGAGGTCAGGGACCCACTTGAGCAGGCAGTCTGTCCATTCTCAGATCTCAGCCTCCATGCTGGGAGATCCACTGCTGTCTTCAAAGCTGTCAGACAGGGGCATTTACCTCTGCTGAGGTTTCTGCTGCTTTCTGTTTAGCTATGCCCTGTCCCCAGAGGAGGAGTCTACAGAGGCAGGCTGGCCTCCTTGAGCTGTGGTGTGCACCACCCAATTCGAGCTTCCTGGTGGCTTTGGTTACCTACTGAAGCCTCAGCAATGGCGGGTACCCCTTCCCCAGCCTCGCTGCCACCTTGCAGTTAGATCTCATACTGCTGTGCTAGCAATGAGGGAGGCTCTGTGGGAGTGGGACCCTCTGGCCAGGTGTGGAATATAATCTCCTGGTGTGCCGTTTGCTAAGACCCTTCATAAAGTGCAGTATTAAGGTGGGAGTTACCCTATTTTCCAGGTGTTGTGTGTCTCAATTTCCTTTGGCTAGGAGAAGGAATTCCCTTCCCCCTTGCACTTCCCAGGTGAGGAGATGCCTCGCCCTGCTCCAGATCTCACTGGTCAGGCTGCACCCGCGGACCAGCACCAACTGTCCAACACGGCATGCCCCAGTGAGATGAACCCAGTACCTCAGTTGAAAATGTAGAAATCACCCATCTTCTGTGTCGCTCACGCTGGGAGCTGGAGGCTGGAGCTGTTCCTATTTGGCCATCTTGGGCACACCCCCCTACTCTACTAATTTAAATGTTAATCTCATCCCAAAACACCCTCAGAGAAGCACCCAGAATAGTATTTAACCAAATATCTAGGCACTTTGTGACCCAGTTAAGTTGACACATAAAACCAGCCATCATAATAAACAAAATATTAAAAATTTGAAATTTTTTATATTATTGACTTTCTTTTTGTCTCAGGCTCCTATTTGGCTTGGCATGGCACTGCTCTTCTGTCTTATAATATCTCCTACTTCTCACAGTGTCACTTGAAGTGCTATTCCCCCAAGATTTGCAACGTGCCCTATAAGCATTCAATAAGTGTAGCTTTCAATGTGCCGAGAAAGGGTTCAATAAGTGTACATTTAACAGAGTAATGCAAGCCACTGTGTGTGGGAAAGAAAGATTTTTCCACCACAAGATAAGTTTAATAGCAAACTCAGAATGCCTTTAAATATTCCTAGGATGTATCATAAAAAAAAAAATTTATGCTTTGTGGTTAATTTTTAACCCACAGTACTGGGTTTGGAAATGAGTGGAAGCTAATTTTCTTCTGTTTTCTATGGGTGTCATTTCAACAGCTGTAACCATGGGAATGGCATATGAAGGATAATGGAAACAGAGTGTCGTCAGAATATTTCACATCCTATTGCATGTAAAAGAATGTTATAGTGCTCCATAAATTAGAAAAGTAAGGTTCAAGGAGTTTAATTAGCTTGGTCTTGGCTGCATGCTTAGTAGGCCGTGGAAACATTACTTGGCCATAGTTCTGTCCCACTCCCAACCTGATGATGTTTCCATTACTACCTCTGGGATAATCCTCTCAAATATGCCAAATACCTAGCATTGTTTTCTTGAAATGTATATATATTTACTTTCAAGAAGTCTAACACAGTAAACAACTAATTTCTAATTTTGATTTGCATACCTACACCAAAATGCAATAGAAGTTATGATTTTAAAATATACATCTGAATGTAAACCAAGTTATTTTCCCAATAAATTAAATGTTACCAGATGTCAACTTAAAATAACCAACTCTTCAATAGCATTGTTCCAATCAGGAAAAGTAACCATAGCAACGTAATTATCAACTTACACAGTTCCTCACCCCTCCATTTTGATTCTGAAAGGCAATTTGGTTGAATTACTTGTTTATGTATTTTTTGCAACCTGGCTTTCTATTCACATTAGCTTCTTATTCAAGTCGAATACCTCTTCCCCCAACCACATGTATTCTGACATGAAATCTAAACATCAAATCTCTCTCAAATCTGTGCCCTCAGTCCTTCCTCACATCTTTGACTGCTGACAGTCATCTCGTTAAGTGTTGTCTCTTCGCATGTAAATATGGAGACAAAAATGTGTCAATTTAAAATTCTGGAATATCAACTGACATGCTTTTCTGCAGTATTTCCTGTTACTCTGTAGTAATGTCCATTCGGAACTAGACCATGAGGCATCCGTTGCTTCAAGGAAATGCTTTTCCAAAATGAATGTAAAGAACTAAGTAAAACAGACAAATACTGGCTTTGAAGTTTTAAAACTTGAGGTCCAGGCATAAGACACAAAGGTCTGGACGTGACCCCTGCAAACCTGCCAGGGACTGACAATGAGTGAGAATGCTGCAAAGAATTTCAATTTAGAAAATAGACGACAATGCAACATCCCCCCCAATGCCCCCAGTAAGATCAACTGCCCAGAACCTAACGCCCTCAGCTGAAAGGCTGCAGCAGATGCCAGGAATGAGCTGTTACCAGACTTTACCCAATTAACTGAAATTACATCTCCCATACTAGTGGAAAGTGATTCAAAGTATTTTGAAAGTAAATACGGAACAAATAAAGCTGTGTTTATTATATACCTAAGCATATCTAAACTTATAACTTAGTATTTGAATCTTGAATAGTTAATACCCCTACAGTCATTATGAAGATAAAGTGAGATAAAAACTAAGGCTTATTTAATTATTGGATGTCCACAGTTCTGTCTTCCACCATAGTTTATATTCACAACTGAAACTACCTCTTTATTAGCTGACTCATAGCCATCATACAGAGTCACATTGCTAAAGTGCACTAACCTTATGACTATCTTCCTTAAAATCATTCAAGGTAAAGAAAAATACTTAATTCCTTTCCCATTTCATGTCCCGATACTTGCCCATGTGCTGAACAAACTTCAAGACACTGAAATTCTTGCCATTGTTCTAATCCACAATTTCACACCTAGCTGCCTCTGTCAGTCTCTTCTCTGTCTGCCTGCAGCACAAGCACATAGAAATCCCTCATTTACCCAGCGACTTTCTTCCATGCCTTATGTTCTCTCAAATATCATCTCCCCTAAGAGTCAATGAAGAAAACCCCTTCCTCCAGGATGGACCTTAATCAGTGTTCCTGTGCTATCCTAGGATCAATACTGTCTTCAATTATAAACTCTTAAAACATTGTGTTGCTGGGTTTTTTTAAAATTAATGAATCCTTTGCCAGATTATAAGCCTCATAAACATAAAGGACAAAATGTTAACTATTCTTTTTAAATTATTTTTATTTTTATAGACTTAGGGGGTACAGGTAGAGTTGTGTTACATGAATGTATTGCATAGTGGTGACGACTGGGCACTACTTTTTTTTTTTTTGGCAAGTTGCTGGGGTTGGAACACATCACCTTAATCCCATCAGGGACTGCCTTTGGCCTGAGGTCAAGACTTTTAGACTTTTTTAGACTTTTAAAGGCTCAGCTTACCTTTCTTTCATCCCTGCTTCTAAGGTATAGTCCTCCAGGGGTCCCATGGTGTGAGGTTTGTACCCATGAACTTCTTCCCTGAGTTGGTCCTGAAACCATGAGATTTGTCTTTTAGAACCATGAGATTTTCAAAAGCTCCAGTTAGATTTTTAGCAGTCTTAGTGTCTTAAATATTCATTCACTGTAGATTAATAATCAGCAAATCTATAAGCAAGTTCAGAAGGTACCAAATGGCAATTTGTGAAAAACCCAGATTTCTCAGTGTAGGAAGGAGATAATATCAAAGAAATTCCACAAAATATACCACTTGGTTAAATTTTAATTAGAAATATGAATATGTATATATTATTTTTCTTATATAAATTATACATATCTATATATATCTACTTCCTAACTCCATAGAATGAACATGGAAACAATGTCATCCCAATATCAATCAATTCAGTCTTGGCTTCTAAATAATATTCCTTACTAACAGGAATCAAGCAAGAGAATTACTAGATAAGCTTTGGATATTTTGGACCAGAAATCAAAGAAATGCTCTAAGAAACAAGTAAGTCCAAAGGATAATTTATTATCACCTACCTTCTCATATAATACAAAAGGCAATTTATAGCATGAACAATACAATTTTCTCACCAAAAATACGTAATTTGAGTCTAATAAGGTCTTCAGGTTTAATTTCAAGTTTCTGGAAAATAAAGGAGATACAAGAAAAAAATAAATTACAGTCCAAGTAATTTACATACACAAACAAAATAAAGTGTATACAGCAAAATTTTAACAACTGTTGAAGCCAGATGGTAAGTAAGTGGGTGTTTGTTTTATTATTTCTTCAACTTTTCTGCAGTTTTGAAACATTTTATAATAAACACTTGGGGAAAAAAATGTCCTCCCATTGATTCTGTCTCACTGCAACTTGTGGTAGAAGCTGCTGGCTAATGCCCATGGGTTGCGAAAGTGGAGACACACTGTGGCACCACAAATGCATCTGTTCTGACAGCAGAGAACTAGAAATCCCATAGAGACAACCCTTTCTCTTTGTTCCAGCCCTGGGTAATCTTTTCACCATCTAGAGCAGGGGTGTCCAATCTTTTGACTTCCCTGGGCCACCTTGGAAGAAGAATTGTCTTGGGCCACAGATAAAATACACTAATACTAATGATAGCTGATGGGCTAAAAAAAAAAAAAAAAATTGTGAAAAAAACCTCATAATGTTTTAAGAAAGTTTATGAATCTATGTTGGGCCACATTCAGAGCTGTCCTGGGCCACATGAGGCCTGTAGTCCATGGGTTGGACAAGCTTGATCTAGAGAGAAAGCATCCCAGCTCATGTTTCTGCATGGCTGTGCTTCGGTTGATCCTTGTCACTTGCAGGACAAAAACCCAAACCTGGAACTGAAACAGAACACTGAAACACAATTTGGCCACTAGATTATACCTCTTTTCCATGTGACCACGCTGTCTACACGGTGCTATAAGCAATGGCTAAAATTCCCCCTCTTCCCTGAAACGCCCTGCTCCTCCACACAGTGATGTTTCTGCCCATGCTTGCTAATATGGTGAAAAGTCCTTTCCCATTCCCCAAAGATTATTCCTCTTTAAGTTTCAAAATTTATGGAGAATGTCTCTGCTTAATTCTGTGTACCTATTAGGTAGCACTGTCATTTGCATTTAACAACAAACTTATCTCTCTACTTCTGGCATCTAGTATTAGGTCAGGCACATCCATGCCCATTGCTTTAATTCTGTTATGTTCAACAAATATTTATCTAGTAGGTGGCAGACAAGCACCAGGCTAACGATTGGTGACTGTCAACAAAAATGAACGAGAAGGTGGCCTCAAACCTGGCCCAGAAAATCACACTTGGAATCCTCATTACTATAACTATAAAAGAGAAAGCCAAATGCCTCACCATGGCATTTTATGAGTACAGCAATGCTTCACTTCTTCAAACACTCACAGTTGCCACATCCACGATTTCTCAACTGCATGTGAGATTCATATGCAGATGCCTCAAGTGTAGCAGCAAGTGATGATCTGAAATCAAGGCAGTTGGTCAAAAATGGAATTCAGGCCGGGCATGGTGGCTCACGCCTATAATCCCAGCACACTGGGATTACGAGACCAGCCTGACCAACATGGTGAAACCCTGTCTCTACTAAAAATACAAAAAAACTAGCCTGGCGTGGTGGTGAACGCCTGTAATCCCAGGTACTCAGGAGTCTGAGGCAGGAGAATTGCTTGACCCTGGAGGCGGAGATTGCAGTGAGCCAAGCTTGTGCCACTGCGCTCCAGCCTGGGCAACAGAGAGACTGTCAAAAGAAAAAAGAAAAAAAAAGGCATGCAAAGCTACCACAATTGAATGTTGCTCCTCCAAAGAAAAGCCTTCCATCTTGTAGCAATGCTGATTTGTTCAGATATAATGCTTCCTTTAAGAACACAGAAAATAAAAAAATGTGCTTATTCAGGGACACAGATGAAGCTGCAAGCCATAATTCTCAGCAAACTAACGCAGCAACAGAAAACCAAATACTGTGTGTTCTCACTCTTAAGTGGGAGTTGAACAATGAGAACACAGGGACACTGGGAGGGGAACATCACACACCGGGCTCTGTTGGGGGCTGGAGGGCAAGGGGAGGGAGACCATTAGGACAAATACCTAATGCATGTGGGGCTTAAAACCTAGATGATGGGTTGATAGGTGCAACAAACCACCATGGCGCATGTATATTTATGTAACAAACCTGCACATTCTGCATATGTATCCCAGAACTTAAAGTAAAATAAAATAATTTTTTTAAAATGTGTTTATTGTATCAACAAACACAGTTGGCACTGAAATTCGTAAGCGTAACAATTTTTGGTCTTGTTTTCACAACCATATTCCTTCCTTCTTGAAATGTCTTGGGCATAACAATTTTCATTGTTCTAACCAAGAAATGTTGAAAGTTTAGAGCTATGTTTCACCTCACACTATCCAGCTGGCGTTTTCCCAACTCATTGCCTACCACTGATTTTTTCTGGATGATCTCTTTGCACTCTAGTACTGAAAGTGGTATGTAAGAAGGTCTTCTGTTGTAGGAGATAAGACACAGAAAGGACAGGCAAGAAAGTATTCAACGAAAGTCTAAATTATTGGTTTTTACATGTGTTTATTTCTATTCAAAGCAACCAAAAGAACAAGTATTTTAAAGCAAATAGGAATATAACAGATAGATGATGACAGACAGCGAGATAGACAAGTGGATAAATAGGTGTATTGATAGATATATGGATGGATGGATAGATAGATAGATAGATAGATAGATAGATAGATAGATAATACAGATATATGGACAGGTAGAAAAAGAATAAATGGATAGATAGCTCTGACACAGGTAGACCTTAATAAAGGATTTAATACAAATAAGCTCTAGAAATAGAGAAAGAGATTATTAACTCAGCAAGGAGAAATCATGGAAGGCTTATAAGATTTTTTGGTGCCTCTCTACATTCAATGTAACAAGATCTATGCTGTAGAAATAGTGCAAACATAAAGAAAACGATTATGATTAGGTACCTTGGTTTTGAAATACTTAGAGCCACCTGTTATTTTAGGGCTACTCACAGGCCAAATTTTGTTCCAGGCCACAGCCTTGATCAAAAGGTAGAATTCCAAAGATTGCAGAAAAACAGTTAACAGGAAACCAAATGTCACTCTCTAGTTTCAAAATAACAATGCAATTATCAGAAGCAATGAGGAAAAGGGGGACTTTTGTGTCTAGTTTTGCTTTGCTTTGTTTTCCAATGATAGTACCAAAACGTAAAATATCCAAAAAGAAGATACGCCTAATTTCCATAACAGGACCCAAGAAACTGTGGAATTCAGTATTAAAACTAGAGATTTTAGACGCTCAAGCAAAGGTTTCTGTGAGACGTCTTGTTCTGAGGTTGGCCTAGTATTTGTCGTAGCTTCCCCAGCTCCACCTCACCCTCAAACCACCAGACTCTGAGGACAAGCCAGGCCATGCTGGGAAGCCTTAAGGGGAGAATTGGTACAGGACCAGAAAATGTGGTTAATAAGTCCATTTTCTTGCCGATCCCACTCTTTATAAATGAAATTCAAGCAGGTAACGGCAGGAATTGAAGACAGATTCCAAATTCTGAGGTCTGACAGACAGCCACAAATAAATCTAGTAGCCTAGTAGAGAAAAGGATAAAGACAGAAACAGGATAACTTGGGGAGAAAAATCAGAATAGGGGCCACAACTCTAATAAGCCATGTCTAGAGGACAATTTGGTCTTAGTTACCAAAAAAAGAAAATTGTTCTTAAGAAGATATTAAGAACAAAATAATAATAAATACCAGGCTTTTTAATGACTATTTTGAGCTTCTGCTCCTTAATCCTTCAAGGAAACCATCATTAAACTCACATTCCATATGTGAAACACTGAGGGGCAGAGAGTTAAAGTGATGTACACAGCTGGAAAAGGTAGGACCAGGATTCAGTCTCAGATCTGACTCCAGCATTGCTGCCCTTCCTCTTGTGAAACTTTGACACTTAAGAAGTTGCGTATGTGTGTGACCATGGGGATGCCTATGCATGCATATGTAGAACTACATGTATGTGCACATGTCCATACATGTGTATTTCAGTGTATTACCATGTGAATATAAATCAAACTCCAGTTCAGCAATATACAGAGACATGCTGAAATTGCTATAGAATAATCAGAAGAGATTCATATAAAGCCAAACTTCCTGTGTTTGCCACTTAGTCATTGTGCTATCTTGGACAAGTCCTTAAAATTCTTGGTGACTCAGTCTATACGCCATAAAAAGAAGATAATACTAGTACCAATATTACTAGATTTTCTGATTACATGATTTTATAACGTTCCCTAGCCAATTATCTTTGTTATATAATTGTTATCTATTTTTATTACTCATATGTTTCATTGGAAAGTGGCTTACTGTTTCTTTCTTAATTTTTCATTGTTTCATTGTTTACAGCTTTCTATTTTCCATAAAGGACTTCCAACAGGTTTTGTAATCCAGATTTATCTAAAGCTATAAAACATTCAACTATATTTCAGAATAGGAATCTCTGCTGTGTTGCCGAGAAAAAGACTTCTTCACAGTTGAACACAGACAGGACAACATGATCCAACTGACATAGCACTATGAGGTTGTGCTATTATGGGTTAATTTTCACTTAGCAAAAATGGGTGGTGGGCACAGGTAGAGAAAGGATTGTTCACGCAAGATCTTCAGTGGTCATTTGAGCGCATGTGCTCAGAATGTCTTCCCAAGGCTCTGGCCACACTCACAACTGACCCACAGCAGTTACAGGCCATTGAGTTGAGTTTCAACAATATAAATTATCTCATATGTGTGGTTCCAGGGTCCAGTCTATCAGCTTTTCTCTCTAGCTCATAAAACCTTGCCAAGCCTATTTTCTACTCAATTAACTATTTACTATTTTCGGTTTCTCAATAATCCAACACATTTCAACAGCTCAGTCTCAATATTTTTCCACATGTGCATTCAAACAGTGGGATTCCTGGCAATCTGAGAAGGATTTGCTGAAAACTCACAATAAATTGGGTCCAGCTTTTCAGCATTAAAATAAATCTCAGCTAGTAGAAAACCATATTCCAAGCAAAAGTGGGTTTTGTGATTTTCAGAATGAAAACCATTTTTACACAGAACAACCAGATACAGGTGCTCAGAAGAATGCCATAAATTGACCGAGCAAAAGCCATGTAAATAAAGGCAATTAGTGCAGACACATTGTCCAATCTGCCACAAGCTCAACACCTGTCTCTTGTGGAAAGGCCTATTTGGTGCCCTCCACCGCACACACATGCAATGTACACACATAAATGCATGTGCTATTACATATGCATGCATGCATACACATGTGCACACACCAGTAAGGAAGGGACGATAGACCTTCCTAGGACATGCTCCTTGTAGATAGTTTATTGTTTTCCCAGGTCACCTCTTATTCTTCCATCTCTTCTACAGTAGTTGTACAGAAAGCCTCAAAAACAATTTTCACATTTTTCTCAGAGACAAAAGCTATTAGTAGGTTGGGCCATATAAAACTGCCATTTTTGTAGCTAAAAGTAGCTAAAAATAAGTAATTTAATATGGCTCAACATTATGTTGCTTACTTTTATTTATCAAAATATCATTTATATACAGCGAAATGCACAGCTCTTAAACATATAGATTGATAAGTTTAACAAATGCATTACCTGTGTAGTTAAGATGCGAGTCAAGATATAAACATTTCCATCTTCTCATAAAACTTCCTTGTGCCTTTTTCCAGTCAGCCTCCTGCCATCCACAACCACCTGTATGATTTTTATCAACATAAATTAGCTTTGCTGTTCTAGGCCTTCACATAATAAAATAATGCCAATTCTTTCATGTCTGGCTTTTTAATTCAGCGTAATATTCCTGAGATTTGTTGACGTTGCTGTACATGTTAGTAGTCATTCCTGCATGCTGCTGAGCAACGTTCTGTGGAATGAACAAACCATAGCTTCTTTTTGCTCCTATCAGCAGGTATCTAGATTGTATACAGTTTGAGGCCACTATGTGAAAAGAAAACAGAGAGTGCTATGAACATGCTTAAATGCATCTTTATGTAGATAAATATCATCACTTTTCTACAGAAAATACCTAGAATTGGATTGTTATGTTTTTAAAAAATACTTCATTGACCAAAACAGCTCACCAATTTTCGAAAGTAATTCTATATTCTCATTAGTACTATATTCAAGTTGCAAGTGCTGGATATATTCATCAACATAAAGTGTTATCGGTCTTCATCATTTTAGTTACTTTAGTGGGTATGAAGTGGTATCTAATCTCATTCCCTTCATGAAGAACAATATTGAGCACTATTCATGTATATAGTCACCATTTCTATTTCTTCTGGTAGTCCATTGAATTGAGATTCATAACATAGTTAATTGGTTTCTGCATATGACTAGACGAGTAATGTGTAAATTGTGTAAATTCAGGAACTGAAAGTGGGAGAATCCCTATTTCACACATGAAGTAAAAAAATCAAAAGGGAGTCTGCAGAGCAAAAATTACAATAGAATAAAGTAGGAATCAGATGGGACACTAGCATTTCAGGGATGCTGAACTTCTGTTGCGTGTTAGGTTCCATTCCCGAGTTTCAGCTGTTTCACTGAATGTGTGTTCTGATCCACAGTAAGCTTCCTTTCCTTGCTTAAGCAAGCTCAAATTGGTTTCTGTTATGTTCAGTTACTCCAAAGTAACTTGAATAATGCCAAAATTGCCTGACTAATAAATTTTTAAGTGTTTTGCAAGTATTTGGAGTTGTAGAAAGACCTCCTTTATTTAAAGAAAATTAAACCTATTAAATTATTAAATCAAGTATTAATTATTAAACCTATTAAACACGTACCCACATACACACCTTAGTAGCTTTCTAATTATTTTTGAGAAAATATTCAAAGATGTCCCTTTGGTAAATTTTTCAAAAAAAATAAATTATCTAAACATAAATATGATAAAAAATGAGGAGGTTGAAAAATCTTTACAGTTTCTGTATGTGTGTGTTTTTAAAAATATTTTATGTGTACTTGATATTTTATTGTGCCATAGGAAAGTTTTGCAAACTTTGATTTTTATTTAATTTATTTATCTACTTGCATTTCGTGTCTTACCATTTTCTTGTTTTATTGCATTAGCTAGAATGTCCAGTATGATGTTGAATACGAGTGGTGAGAGAGGACATCCTTGCTTTGTTCCCACTCTTAGTAAGGAATTACCTAGTTTCTCACCATCATATAGTTTTTCTTCTATGGTCTACTGTTGTGATAAATTACAATAATTGATTTTTGAACACTTAACCAACCTTGCATACCTGGAGCAAATCTCACTTATTCATGGTGTATAGCTCTTTGTATACATTCTTGAATTCCATTTTAAGTATTTTGTTAAACATTTTTACATATGGGAAATATTTTTACATATGGGTTTATGAGAGATATCAGTCTGTAGTTTTTCTTTCTTGTAATAGCTTTGTCTAGTGTTGGTATTAGGGTAATTCCAGCCTCATAGAATGAGTTAGAAAGCTTTCTGTCTGCTTTACTTATTTTTTTTGTAGATAATTAGTATCAATTCTTTCGTAAATATTTGGTAGACTTCCACAATAAAAATATCTGGACCTGGTGCTTTGTTTTGAAAGGCTTATAATTTTTTAATTTAATCTATTTAACATATACAGCCTATTTTTCTTTTCTTTTTTTTTTTTTTTTTTTTTTGAGACGGAGAGACAGAGTCTCATTGTGATGCCCAGGCTGGAGTGCAGTGGCACGATCTCTGCACTGCAAGCTCTGCCTCCTGGGTTCACACCATTTTCCTGCAGCTGGGACTACAGGTGCCTGACACCCCGCCCGGCTAATTTTTTGTATTTTTAGTAGAGACTGGGTTTCACCGTGTTAGCCAGGATGGTCTCGATCTCCTGATCCCGTGATCTGCCCTCATCAGCCTCCCAAAGTGCTGGGATTGCATATATAGCCTATGTAGCTATTAGTAATCCATGTTTTCTCTCTTTTTTTCTTGGTTACCCTGTCTAGGGTTTTATCCGTTGTGTTGATCTTTTCAGAAAACCAGCTTTTAGCTTTGTTGATTTTCTCTATTGTGTTTCTGTTTTCAGTTCCATTTATTTCTGCTCTGATTTTTATTATTTATGCTCTTTTTACTTTGGATATAATTTACTCTCTTCTTCTCTAGCTTCCTAAAGTGGAAACTTAAATTATTGATTTTAGATCTTTCTTCTTCTCTAATTTTTATATTCATTTCAATAAATTTCTCTCTAAGTACTGTTTTCACTTCATTCCATGAATTTTAACAGGTTGTATCTTCATTTAGTTCAAAACATTTTTAAATTTCTCTTGAGAGTTATTTGATCCATATGTTATTTAGAAGTGTGTTCTCTTATCTTCCAGGATTCTGAGATTTTTCAATCTATCTTTTTGGTATTGATTTCTGCTTTAGTAGTATTAAAGTCTGAGTGTTCTCTTTGTATGATTTCTATTCTTTTAAATTTTGTTTGGGTTTGTTTTGTGGCCCAGAATGTGGTCTATCATGGTGAATGTTTTACATAAGCTTGAGAAGAATGTGTCTTCTGCTATTGCTTGATAAATTAGTCTATAAATGTCAGTTAGGTCCAGTTGATTTATGATAGTGATCAGTTCAGCTATGTCCTTACTGATTTTCTATTAGATTTGTCAATTGCAGATGGAGGTGTTGCAGTTTCCAACTATAATAGTGAATTTGTCTATTTCTCCTTGCAACGGTGTCACTTTTCCCCCATGTAAACTGATACTCTGTTATTCCACAGAATTGTTATGTCTTCTTGGAAAAATGACTCCCTTTATTATTACATAATGCCCTTATGTACCCCTGATAATCTTATCTGCTCTGCCATCTGCTTTGACTGAAATTAATATACTTATTCTATCTTTCTTTTGATTAGTGTTAGCATCATATCTTTCTCCTTCTATTTATATTAGTCTATTTATGTCATTACATTTAAAGTGTATGTCTTCAGACAACACACAGGTGAATCTTATTTTTTAATCCTTTGTAGCTGTCTCTTTTAATCAGTATATCTAGATTATTGGCCTTTTAAAGTTGATATAAATATCTTTTTTAAAAGATCATAATATAAAGTGTTGATATAGATTAATATCTTCTATACATGTAACTGGGTTTTATATATTGGCCTGTTCTTTCTTCTTTTTAAGGGGTGTAGTGGGGGGAGGTCTTCCACTCTTTTTCTGTCTTTTCTGGTTTTAATTGACCCATCATTTTAAATGATTTCATTTTCTCTCCTTAGCATATAAATTATACTTCTTTTTAAAATTTTCTTAGTGGTAGACCTAGAGTTTGCAATATATATTTATGACTAACCCAAATCTACTTTCAAATAATACTATTCCACTTTACAAGTAGTGCAAGTACATTATAACAAAGTATTCCCAATTCCTCTCTCCTATCCTTTGTAACATCGCTGTAATTCATTTTATGTGTCTACATTATGGTTGCCAATGTTGTTACTATTATTATTTTGGATAAACTGTTATCTGTCAGATCAATTAAGAATAAGGAAATTACAAGATTTTCTTTTACCTCCATTTATTTCTACTATAACATTTTTTTCTTTATGTATATCTGAGTTTCTGACCTACACCATTTTCTTTATCTCTGAAGAACTTCTTTTAACATTTTTTTTTTTGTTTGTTTTGCAGGGACAATATGTTAGTGACAAATTCCCTTAATTTTTGCTTGTGTGGGAATGTCTTTATTTGTCCTTCACTTTTAAAAGATAATTATTCTGGATACAGAATTCCCGGTTGATGGGTTTGGTACTTTTTTTTCTTAACACTACAAATATTGTAGTCCACTCTCTTCTTGTTCGCATTGTTTCTGAAGAGATGTTCAAGTTTCTATTGACGTATCTTTAAGCTCACTGACTCCTTCCCTGGTTCTTTTTGCATGTTGTTCACTTTTCCCTTTAGAATCCTTAGCATATGAATCATAGTTATTTCTATTCCTGGCCTGATCATTCCAAAGACTCTGCCATATTTGAGTTTGGCAAAACTGATGCTTGGTTTGTCTCTGTTCTGTGCTTTCTCTCTGCTTTGAGAATTCCAAGTGATTTTTTGTTGAAAGCTGTATATGACATTCTGGGAAGTAGGAACTGAGGTAGATAAGACTTTAGTGTGTGTTTTGATGGTAATCTGACTAGGAGTTAGGCTGCATTTACTGATTGCTGTAGTTGTGTTTTCATAGGCTAAAAGCTCCTTAGGGCTTTTGTTTTTGTTACCATATCATATTTGGGTGTCCCTAGAGACGTTTTAAGTTTAAGGGACTTGAGGCTGCAGCTCATTTACTTGTAATCAAGTGTTACTGTGCAGGAGAGCAGTGATGTGGTGGCAATGTGTGGTGGGAGGGGACTCGCATTCTAGGGTCCTCTATTAGGTCTCAGTCTTTTTAGTGAGTTTGAATTACCATCCCCTGTGCCAAAAGCTGGACATGGCAGGAGTTGGGTGTTTATCTTTCTTCAGGTAAGTTAGGCTTTGGTAAAACAGTAGGTAAGGCTTAGTTTAAATAATTTCCAGTGAGGGGAGGTCTTATTGAAGACAACAGAAAGTCTTGGTGTATTTTAAAATAGTTTACTTTCCCCTCTCTCTGCCCAGGGCTCCAAGGGCATTTTTCCCAGATATTTACTGTGAGGACCTGGTAGGGATCCTGGAGATAAACTCACGAAAGTGGATGATCACTAAGACTGGGTCCCTTCCAGATGAACTCCCAACCTCATCCACATGGATCTCCGAGCAATTCATCAATCTTAAAGTGATTCTACAGATTCAGGCTTCAGGGACTGCTTCTGCTCCTTCTCTTGCCTCCATGCCGTGATTTTCTGTATCTATCTGCCTGTCTCTCCAGTTTGCAGAGTAGGAGTTTGCCCTGTGACCTTAATTATCTGATAGATCTAGGTCAAGTTGCTGACTTTCTCTTTATTCAGCTCTTTTCCTTGGGACTGATGACTTCCAAGCACCTTCCATGTAGTAGCAGAAACTGGAAGCTCCTTGATTTCAATAAAATACCTAAAACTATGTCTGATAACACCCAAAAATATTTTCCTGAGTTAGTGTTTCTGATCATCTTTACAGTCAATTGACTCTGGTCGGAGGTAAGACTGCTACACTAACCTCAAAAACAGATCTTATTCCTAAGCCAGTTCCATTTCCTCTATTCATGCACTCAATTCATCTAAGAATATAGAATCTAAATTCAGAAACTAACCACTGGGCTGAGATGCCAGATCAAATGAAAATGCCAGTGGAGAAATCATTTATCTTTGATCAATCAGCACATATCTTTAGAGGGCTACTATGTACAGGACATGTACTCACAGAATCTGGTGGAATGTCTGATACAGTAAAATTAGAATGATGCCTGCAGCCTTCAAGACAGGGCAACACAGTAGGGGTACTTGTCATGATAAAGTAAGAATTCCTCCTAATGAGTTGTATTCACAAAGTTAGGGTAGACCATTAGTCAGCAAACTGTAAGATAATTATTTTCCGGCTCTACAAATCCCAAACAGTGGTCATTACAGATGTCAATTTTCCCTTAAGGTGAGGGAAAATTGTGTAAGGTGTCTCTTGTGGTCACTTTTGTTATCCCCCGTACTTAGTATATAGAATGGGATGTATTGGGTACTCATAAGTATTTGTGAACAAAACAAGTGGAGAAATGTTTGTATCCAGTCAGAATCACATAAAGATTAACCTGATGGCAGAGGCTTAGAATTCAAGAAAGTACAAGTGGATGCTGCCTCTTGCACAGCAACTTTGCTTGGCAGGGAAAAATTAGGACAGGGTAACTCGAAGCAATATACTGTCATTATTCATACCCATTGTATATCCCAGAAGTCTCTGGTCAGATTTTTAGTAAAGCAGAAAAGGTACTGATACTGTTATCAGTGTGGAGACTTGGGGAAGAATGTAACGCATCAATGCCACAGCTCACATATGCCTTTCAGTCAGAGTGAAGTAGGTCTACATAGTGCCTGCTGTTCATTCTCATGGCCTTACTCTGCAACCAGGGTTCTTATGCTGCAGTTCACGGATGAATTTCAAGGGGCCCCTGAGCCCCCAGATACTTTGTATATATGTTTTTATGCAAGAAGAGCCACAGCTTTCATTAGCTGCTGAGATAGTTATATACTGTAGAAGAGTATAACCATATAAGTAGCTGGAAAATGACCCCAAGACTTGTTCCCATTTGCAAAAGTTCACCAATTATTTCAGTAAACAGATATCAGATGTCTGCTCAGAGCAAGAGAGACAGAGGGACAGAGCACTGACCGGTTGCATAGCTACATCCTCACAGTCTGACTTCTGGGGAGGAGAAAGAACAGACCCAATCATTGAGAGAGAAAGTTTTTTTAAGGTTTCAGTCTGAGATTTTATCATCAGTTTCTGTTTACATGACAAAAAGATGACTGATCTTTCCATTTTTATTTTGACATAAAATAGCTATTTAATGTATTAAATTATCACCAACTAATGAGTTATCATTGTCATTAAACTGCTGCATCCCAGAAAAAAATAGAAAAAAATCAAAATCAATAGTATTTTCATCTTCATCACAGTGGACTTAGGGACTCATACATATGAATCCTAATACTGTGGCATTTTAAGTAACATTTCACAGAGGCTGATTCCTCCCTGCTTTCTAGCTCCCTGACAACTTTTCACACTCCTTCTTCCTTCACCTTTACCCTCTAGGGCAGAAAAGGCCAAAATCTCTTGACCTTCCTTCACTTAGAAAAGGGTAAGACTGCAAACAGAATCAGAAATAACAGACTTTAATCATGCAATTCAAGGCACCGGGAAAGAATGTATTTTTGCAGAGTCAGAGAGTGATGGAAAATCACCCTGAAGGAAAGGTCACCACATCCTTGCCCATGGAGGCCGAACGCCGGCTTACTAATTGACCACTTACCTCCCAGAACCGTAACAAGCAGTCACTCATCTGCAGTTCTCAGAACTTTAAACACCTCAATGGATCAGGTGGGTTTAAAAAATGAAAGATTCTGTTAATTAGTGCTAATTGATTCTACCTGGGCAGGCTTTACATTTAACCATCTACACTACTCCTTCTCTGGAGGTCAGGACTGTTTTGTTTATTTGGTAGGTAGTGAAAAAAAAAGTCTGAATTAATTAGGGAGAAAGTACATAAACTTAGCAAGAAAATCCAGTGTGCATGAACTTTTTGTCTGTTGCTCTGACTCCCTGAGTTTTAATAGGCATTTATGGGTTGAAATCACTTTCCTATATGCTTGATCCTGAGAAATTGCTTGAAGAGCCAGGATCTGTTTCTGAAAGGGAAATAGTAAACACAGAGCTTGTGACAAAGATTCTGCCACCACCGCCTTTGGTTGTTAGACAATGCTGTTTCCTAGAAAAATAAAAGAGAGATGCTATACATGTCATCTGTTGTTATGCACCATATCTTTTACTTACAATATCATATTTTTAAGTTAAACAGTTCAATAATGTTATAAAAACACACTAATCACAATCCTGGTTTCCCCCTCGTGCATGATTGAAGGCACACATACCAAATTCTATTTTTCTTGTTCTGATTCTCACATTCATTAACAGTAGTTTTGCACCCAGCAAGAAATTTCACATGAATGAAATGGATTTTTTGTGTTTGTCAAATGTGTCCCTCTAGCACGACCAGAAGTGCTTGAAGAAAACTTCCTAAGTGACTGGCCTTTGAATAGATGCTCTAGAGGAAATTAATGTGGAAACAAGTTCCTGTACCAACAACATTTAAAAGAAGCTAAAATCTCATTAGGAACCTAGCAACTTGTCAAAAATATAACCCATCCGGATTTGATTTCTTTCTCAGTATTCTATCGTGCTGATGATAGCATCTCAAATGTGGGAGATGGCTATAAATTCATGGCGTTTGACATCTTGACCTTAATGATTTGGGGTCGAGTTGTACAGAAGAATCCTAAGGCAATTTGGGGAGAATGACTTTTTCATTTCATAAAGGTCAATGACACAAAAAGTTGTAGGTATACTATCTTTAAAGTATTCTAAGAAGCATAAATAGGTATATTTTTCTGGAAGGCAATTAATAGCAAAATATACATAGCCTGTACACACACACATATATATGATGCACATGTACATGTGTGTAAGTGTGTGTGTTTGTTTATCTTTTGATCTGGTGAAGCCACTTTCAGGAATTTTTTTATGTAGTGGTAACTGAAAAAATATGCATAGCGAGATATAAAAAGAAGTCTATTGAAACCATGTTATAATCGTGAATAACTGAAAACCACTCCTAATCAATGGAAGTGATAGCACATCCAACCAAAAGCATAAACTTCATTCACCAGCGATGACACAGGCTTATTTATCCACATAAGGAAATATCTAGAAGACCTATGTGACAGGAAAGAAGAGGATAAAATTATAATATATAAGAATACAGTGCTATATATGGTGAGAGAAAAAAACAAGAAAATGTCTGAAAAGAACATCATCAAAATATCAATCTCCACATGGATATTGCTTCAACTCTCTTCTAATATTCAATATTTTGAATTTTCTCTATAATCATAAGCAAAACAATAAGTCTGTTTTTGTTTAGAGAAGAAAACCCTACATATAAGAACTATACACTGTTCAAAATAGCAAAATAGTGGAAAATAGTGGGACAACAGAAGATTTGAAGTGTTACCCAAGTTCAGATACTGCCAGTCTAACAGCATGCAGTGGGCAAAGGTCCTTTCAGTCCTGGTCAAACAGGAGTTATCACAATCAGTCGTTTCAGACTGTATGGAGAAAGTCAACTCTCTCCCAGAGTTGTTGAGGCATCAAACCTTCTATTCAAGGTTTGCAGCTTAGCAACCACTCTCCTCAATGATTTGTTCCTTCACATTTCACCTGTGTCTAATGACACTCAGTCAGACACCTGTGTAGTGCTCTACTGTTTCCATACAGAAATTCATACCCACTCAAGTAAGCAGATGGATCACAATAAAAAATCTTCCAGGTAAGATCGCAGATTGGGCACAAGTCTAATTTCTACCCTCTCAGAGACCTATTAAAATAATAGAACATAAAAGAGAAAACCCTCCCCCATTTAGATGCTGAAAACGAGAGAAGTAAGACAGTCTGCACATCAAAACAGAAGTATTTCTGCTGCACATGGAGCAGAGGGCATCAGCTGAAGGAAGGATAAAACAGCTCCTCTGGAAAGGAAATGAAGGAGATGCGGCAGAAGCCTATTGATACACCCATTTAGAGGAGGCAAGAATTGGAAGAAAGGAGTACACCAGCTTATTCAGACCTGCTACAGCAAATCTGAAAGCATTCAGCCCGTACTGCTTGGATGCAGTCCTGGGGTGGTAAAGCCACGCTCCCTGCCCACACGTCACGGTGACGCCTGCTTGTGGGAATGATTAGACAAAGTGTCCCTACCCAGCTTTGTGGTACCATACCAAAGACACAAGAGAGAGTCACTGAAATAGACCAAACTGAAAACGACATTTCAGTAAATTTAAATGTTGTTCCACCAATAACTAATCTGGACTGAATCCATTTGAGTGCTAAAATGTATATATATATATATATATTTAAAGAGGACTAGCTATCAAATATCTAGATAATCATGAAGATAAAGCCATGTAAGGTCAAAAAAGACAAATGAAAACACAAGCTATAGTTGCCAAATTTAACATTTCAATAGGGGCAAGGAATATTTGATTGGATATTCAGAAGGTGAATTAAGAAAGTAGAGCAAAGTGAAAGGAAGAATCCTAAAGCACATAAGAAGATGCTAAAAAGCTTAGCAGATAAAAGTAAACATATCCAAGCATATAAAGTAAACAGGAAGAGAGAACCAGAAAACCCACTCCACTTACAATATGGATCCAAGAAGTAAGGAAAATGGGGGAAAAAATAATCAAAGAAATAACAGTGCAGCTCTCCTGATCCAAACTGGTTTCCCTTCTCTCGTAGAGTAAAATCAAAACCCCTGCCCAGCCCACAAGGACGTCCACAGTGTGGCCACTGCTTCTTCTCTGACCTGCCACCCATTGTTCGCTCATTGGGCCCAACTGCAAGGGTGCCTTCATTTATGGATCCCACCAAGCACATGCCCTGCTGAGAGACCCTGCCCTGCTCATTCTCTAACCTGCTCACCCACTTCCTCCTGGTCTCCCTGACACTCAGCCTTTATATGGGCTCCCCAGGGACCCCTTCTTCCACCTGCCTGCTCTACTGGTCTTCACAGCACTCTTCTTCAGAGAACACACTATGTGTTCGTGCATTAACTTATTTTATGCCTCTTCTCAATTACCCCATAACGACAGGCACATTGTCTGTTTTGTTACCTAGTGCAGTGGTTCTGGATATGGCATAAAGGGGCATTGGATGTCTGGAAACATTTTTTGCTTCCAGACACAACTCGAGGAGAGAGGGGATGCTACTGGCATCTAGTTGACAAGGGCCAGGAATGCAGCTAAACATCGTACAGTGCACAGGCAGGACTCCCACCACAAAGAATATCCAGTTCAAAATGTCCCTAGTGCTGAGGTGGAGAAACTCTGCCTTATGGTATCTCTAGAGTGTAATAGGTGCACAGTAAATATTGTGGATAGATGGATGAAGGAATGGAGGAATGGTTGGGAAAATGAACTGAAGATAACTTTCCTGAGCTGAACAGAAACTACGAAGCTTGAGAAAGATAACTGATCATTAATATAAAATGGAGAAAAACAAATATATTTCTACAGACATTTTGTTGCTTTTTAATTCCAAGTTGTGTTTTTTTAAAGGATATACATGAAGGAAAGGGAAAAAGTTACCAGTAAATAAAATAAACAAACAAATACATAAAATGAGGCTCAGACTCCTCTGGCCACTCACTGCCCAAGGAAGCTGTTGATGTCTACAGAGCTTTCTGGAGAACAACTGAGAGCAATGTGTTTTATTTCCAGTTACCTGTTGTCATGCATGACCATGTAGAGAGGAGCAGAGTGTTTCAGCTTTCAAGAAGAGGAATTATTCACATGCACCCCTGTGAAATGAGGGATAACTCAAATCAAATCATTCAGGATTGGGAGGAGTAGACAGAATTGATGGGCTCAGAGCAATAATATCTGTCAAGTATAGAGTTGTATAACTAAGCATTGTTGATATGCAAATGAAACTTAATGCAAATGCAAAAATAACCCTTGTACAAAAAAGCTACACAAAATCGAAATGAAATCTGCATATGTAATTATAGCAGCAAAAATATTCTTAAAATATTCAACATCTAGTAATAATTACACTATTTTTCCTACTTAAGTAGAAAACAATTGCAATAATAATTATTCCCAGTATGGTGGAATACAAGGAAAGAGGCACTCATATACTCTTGTGATGAAAGTATAACTTAGTACGAACTGCCTGGAGGGCAATTAGGCAGCACAAGGAGAAAGCCTCAAAAACTAGCGTACGCTTTGATGAAGGAGTTTTATTTCTAGCAATTTGTCCTAAGGAATCAATCACAGATGTTTAAAAAGATGCATGTGCAATACTGTTCTTTGCAGCATAATTTATAATAGTGAAAAATTGGAAACAATCTAAATGGCTGCCAATAAGAAATTGGTTTTTAAAATATGGAACATATAAACTATGATGAAATTCAAGAGAGTGATTAGCAGACATGTGCAAGAATACCAAATGAAATAGGAAAAAAGAATCATGAGAAAAGTAAGCTCAAAATTATGGGTAGTGTGACCTAAATTCAGTTAAAATATGTGAAAATATAATGCTAATTTTTATATGTGTAAAATACGTGCAAAGAAAAGGGCTGAAATTAAATATAGCATTGTTATTGGTGAGTCTCTAAGTCAATGTTGCAAAGTAAGAGTGAAGTGGAAACGCTTTCCCTGCCAGTTGTGAAAACATATTACAAAGTCTCTTGGTATTGACCATCACAAACAGTCTAATAGGCCAATAAAGCAGAATAGATAAGTCAGAGATTGACTTACATGTATATAACAAATTTCACATTTGGTAAAGATGCCACCAGAATTAAATGGAGAAAAGATGGGTAGTTTAAAATAATGTTGAGAAAATTTGTTCACTTAATAGAAAAAGATAAAGATGGCTTCCAACCTAATGTCATATACAAGGTGAACCATGGCTAAATCTATAATAACCAAAGCAGCACGGTGCTGGTATAAAAATAGGCACATAGATCAATGGAATGGAATAGAGAATCCAGAAATAAAGCCACACGCCTACAACCAACTGACCTTTGACAAAGTTGGCAAAAATACGCAGTAAGGGAAAGGACACTCCATTCAATAAATGGTGCTGGGAAAATCAGATAGCCATATGCAGAAAAATAAAACTGGACCCCCATCTCTCAACATATATAAAAGTTTACTCACGATGGATTAAAGGCTTAAATGTAAGATCTGAAACTATGCACATCTTTGAAGAAAATCTAGGAAAAACTCTTCTGTACATTGGCCTTGGCAAAGAATTTATGGCTAAGTCCTCAAAAAGAAACACAACAAAAATAAAAATAGACGAATGGGACTTAATTAAACTAAAAAGCTTCTGCACAGCAAAAGAAATAATCAACCAAGTAAACAGACAAGCTACAGAATGAGAAAAAATATTTGCAAAGTATGCATCTGACAAAGGGCTAATATACAGAATCTACAAAGAACTTACACAACCCAGTAAGACCAAAAAATAAGTAAATGAATCAAATAACCTGATTAAAAAGTGGGCAAAGAATGAACAAACACTTTTCAAAAGAAGACATCCAAGCAACCAACAAACATGAAAAAATGCTCAATGCCACTAATAATTAAAGAGATTCAAATTAAAACCACAATAAGATACCGTCACACACTAGTTATAATGGCTATTATTAAAAAGTCAAAAAACAACAGATGCTGGCAAGGACGTGAAGAAAAGGGAATACTTGTACACTGTTGGTGGAAATATAAATTAGTACAACCTCTATGAAAAGCAATATGGAGATTTCTGAAATAACTAAAAATAGAACTACTCTTCAATACAGCAATCTGTTACTGGGTATATACCCAAAAGGAAAAAAATGTGTTCTATCAAAAAGGAAACTGCACTCACATGCTTATTAAAGCACTATTTACAATAGCAAAGACATGGGGATCCACCTGTGTCTGTCAAATGGATAATCAGATTTTAAAAATAGGGCATATACGCACACATTATGGAATACTACTTACCCATTAAAAAGAATAAAATTATGTCTTTTGCCTCAACAAGATGGAGCTGGAAACCATCGTACTAAGTGAAATGACCATGAAACAGAAAGTCAAAAAACACACTTTTACTTACAGTGGGAGCTAAACAACGGGTACACACAGACAAACAGAGTGGAGTAATAGACATTGGAGACTCCAAGAGGTAGGAGCAGGAGAAGGGGATTGGGGAAGCAATACTGCCTACTGAGTGCAATGTATACTATTTGGGTGACGGATACGTTAAAAGCTCAGACTTCACCACACTACACAATACATCCATGTCACACTTGTACCTCTAAATCCATAAATTTGTTAAAAAGATTAAAGGTAAAGTCTATATTTAAAAAACTAAAAAAAGACTCCAATATAAAAGTAAATTTTCAAAGTTAATAGAAAATATTGTAGGAGAAAACTCGTGAACATAAAGAGGAAGAACACTGATTAAAGAAAACTTCAAAAGTACACATAACCAAAACAATAGTGAATTTGATAATACACAAGTTAATAAGTTATCTTTTTTTTTTTTTTTTTTTTTGAGACTGAGTCTTGCTCTGTTGCCCAGGCTGGAGTGCAGTGGTGCAATCTCGGCTCACTGCAAGCTCCGCCTCCTAGGTTCACGCCATTCTCCTGCCTCAGCCTCCCGAGTAGCTGGGATTACAGGCACGTGCCACCACGCCTGGCTAATTTTTTGTATTTTTAGCAGAGACAGGGTTTCACCGTGTTAGCCAGGAAGGTCTGGATCTCCTGACCTGGTGATCCACCCACCTCGGCCTCCCAAAGTGCTGGGATTACAGGCGTGAGCCACCGCCCTGGCCAAGTTATCTTTATTTTTAACATTTTTATTGAGGTATAATTGATACAGGAAGAACTGCACATATTTAATATGTGCATTTGATGCGTCTGTACTTAAGCAAACACTTATAACGCCATCACCACAAGGTAACAGACATATCCAATACCTCCCGAAGTTGCTTCGTGTCCCTTTGTTTGTTTTCCTGGTAAGAACACGTGACATGAGCTCCACCCATATAACACATTTCGAAGTGCACAATATCATGTTGTCAAATATAGACACTATAGTTTACAGCAGATCTCTAGAACTCATTACGCTTGCATAATTAACACTTTATGCCCATTCAACAAGACTTATAGAAAAATTTCAAATTGAGAGAAGATAGTTCTAATGACCGAAGTGAAAAGGATTAATATCTAGAAAAGGCCGCAAAATCCTGCAAAAATAAGAGAACCATTACTCTACATTAAAAATGAGTAAAGAAGATAATTTTCAGAAAAGAAAATCTCAAAGTAAAAAAAAGAAGAAAGAAAAGGTGCTCAAATTCAACAGAAATCAGAGAAATACAAATTACAGCAAAAATGATACATCAGGGGGGAGGAGCAAGATGGCCGAATAGGAACAGCTCCAGTCTCCAACTCCCAGCGCGAGTAACACAGAAGACCGGTGATTTCTGCATTTTCAACTGAGGTACTGGGGTCATCTCTCTAGGGAGTGCCGGACAATCGGTGCTGGTCAGCTGCTGCAGCCTGACTAGCGTGAGCTGAAGCAGGGCGAGGCATCGCCTCACCTGGAAGCGCAAGGGGGAAGGAAATCCCTTTTCCTAGCCAGGGGAACTGAGACACATAACACCTGGAAAATCGCGTAACTCCCACCCCAATACTGCGCTTTAAGGAAACAGGCACACCAGGAGAATATATCCCACACCTGGCCGGGAGGGTCCCACGCCCACGGAGCCTCCCTCACTGCTAACACAGCCGTCTGCGGCGATCTATCGGCAAGGCAGCAGCGAGGCTGGGGGAGGGGCGCCCGCCATTGCTGAGGCTTAAGTAGGTAAACAAAGCCGCTGGGAAGCTCGAACTGGGTGGAGCTCACAGCAGCTCAAGGAAACCTGCCTGTCTCTGTAGACTCCACCTCTGGGGAAAGCCCACAGCTGAGGTCCAATAGGGAAAGCAGCGGGGGCGGTGCAGAGGCGAACGACTCTGTCTGACAGCTTTGGGGAGAGCCGTGGATCTCCCAACGCGGAGGTTGAGATCCGAGAACGGACAGACTGCCTGCTCAGGTGGGTCCCTGACCACTGAGTAGCCTAGCTGGGAGACATCCCCCACTAGGGGCAGTCTGACACCCCACACCTCACAGGGTGGAGTCATCCCCGAGAGGAAACTTCCAAAGGAAGAATCAGACAGGTACACTCGCTGCTCAGCAATATTCTATCTTTGGCAACCTCTGCTGCTGATACCCAGGCAAACAGGGTCTGGAGTGGACCTCAAGCAATCTCCAACAGACCAACAGACAGTCCTTCTGACTGTCAGACGGAAAACTATCAAACAGGAAGGACACCTATACCAAAACCCCATCAGTACGTCACCATCATCAAAGACCAGAGACAGATAAAACCACAAAGATGGGGAAAAAGCAGGGCAGAAAAGCTGGAAATTCAAAAAATAAGAGCGCATCTCCCCCTGCAAAGGAGCGCAGCCCATCGCCAGCAACGGATCAAAGCTGGTCAGAGAATGACTTTGACGAGATGAGAGAAGAAGGCTTCAGTCCATCAAACTTCTCAGAGCTAAAGGAGGAATTACGTACCCAGCACAAAGAAACTAAAAATCTTGAAAAAAAAGTGGAAGAATTGACAGCTAGACTAATTAATGCAGAGAAGATCATAAACGAAATGACAGAGATGAAAACCATGACACGAGAAATACGTGACAAATGCACAAGCTTCAGTAACCGACTCGATCAACTGGAAGAAAGAGTATCAGCGATTGAGGATCAAATGAATGAAATGAAGCGAGAAGAGAAACCAAAAGAAAAAAGAAGAAAAAGAAATGAACAAAGCCTGCAAGAAGTATGGGATTATGTAAAAAGACCAAATCTACGTCTGATTGGGGTGCCTGAAAGTGAGGGGGAAAATGGAACCAAGTTGGAAAACACTCTTCAGGATATCATCCAGGAGAACTTCCCCAACCTAGTAGGGCAGGCCAACATTCAAATTCAGGAAATACAGAGAACGCCACAAAGATACTCCTCCAGAAGAGCAACTCCAAGACACATAATTGCCAGATTCACCAAAGTTGAAATGAAGGAAAAAATCTTAAGGGCAGCCAGAGAGAAAGGTCGGGTTACCCACAAAGGGAAGCCCATCAGACTAACAGCAGATCTCTCGGCAGAAACTCTACAAGCCAGAAGAGAGTGGGGGCCAATATTCAACGTTCTTAAAGAAAAGAATTTTCAACCCAGAATTTCATATCCAGCCAAACTAAGTTTCATCAGTGAAGGAGAAATAAAATCCTTTACAGATAAGCAAATGCTTAGAGATTTTGTCACCACCAGGCCTGCCTTACAAGAGACCCTGAAGGAAGCCCTAAACATGGAAAGGAACAACCGGTACCAGCCGTTGCAAAAACATGCCAAAATGTAAAGACCATCGAGGCTAGGAAGAAACTGCATCAACTAATGAGCAAAATAACCAGTTAATATCATAATGACAGGATCAAGTTCACACATAACAATATTAACCTTAAATGTAAATGGACTAAATGCTCCAATTAAAAGACACAGACTGGCAAACTGGATAAAGAGTCAAGACCCATCAGTCTGCTGTATTCAGGAGACCCATCTCACATGCAGAGACATACATAGGCTCAAAATAAAGGGATGGAGAAAGATCTACCAAGCAAATGGAGAACAAAAAAAAGCAGGGGTTGCAATCCTAGTCTCTGATAAAACAGACTTTAAACCATCAAAGATCAAAAGAGACAAAGAAGGCCATTACATAATGGTAAAGGGATCAATTCAACAGGAAGAGCTAACTCTCCTAAATATATATGCACCCAATACAGGAGCACCCAGATTCATAAAGCAAGTCCTTAGAGACCTACAAAGAGACTTAGGCTCCCATACAATAATAATGGGAGATTTCAACACTCCACTGTCAACATTAGACAGATCAACGAGACAGAAAGTTAACAAGGATATCCAGGAATTGAACTCATCTCTGCACCAAGCGGACCTAATAGACATCTATAGAACTCTCCACCCCAAATCAACAGAATATACATTCTTCTCAGCACCACATCGCACTTATTCCAAAATTGACCACATAATTGGAAGTAAAGCACTCCTCAGCAAATGTACAAGAACAGAAATTATAACAAACTGTCTCTCAGACCACAGTGCAATCAAACTAGAACTCAGGACTAAGAAACTCAATCAAAACCGCTCATCTACATGGAAACTGAATAACCTGCTCCTGAATGACTACTGGGTACATAACGAAATGAAAGCAGAAATAAAGATGTTCTTTGAAACCAATGAGAACAAAGATACAACATACCAGAATCTCTGGGACACATTTAAAGCAGTGTGTAGAGGGAAATTTATAGCACTAAATGCCCACAAGAGAAAGCAGGAAAGATCTAAAATTGACACTTAACATCACAATTAAAAGAACTAGAGAGGCAAGAGCAAACACATTCAAAAGCTAGCAGAAGGCAAGAAATAACTAAGATCAGAGCAGAACTGAAGGAGATAGAGTCACAAAAAACCCTCCAAAAAATCAATGAATCCAGGAGTTGGTTTTTTGAAAAGATCAACAAAATTGACAGACCGCTAGCAAGACTAATAAAGAAGAAAAGAGAGAGGAATCAAATAGACGCAATAAAAAATGATAAAGGGGATATCACCACCGACCCCACAGAAATACAAACAACCATCAGAGAATACTATAAATGCCTCTACGCAAATCGACTAGAAAATCTAGAAGAAATGGATAATTTCCTGGACACTTACACTCTCCCAAGACTGAACCAGGAAGAAGTTGAATCCCTGAATAGACCAATAACAGGCTCTGAAATTGAGGCAACAATTAATAGCCTACCCACGAAAAAAAGTCCAGGACCAGATGGATTCACAGCTGAATTCTACCAGAGGTACAAGGAGGAGCTGGTACCATTCCTTCTGAAACTATTCCAATCAATAGAAAAAGAGGGAATCCTCCCTAACTCATTTTATGAGGCCAACATCATCCTGATACCAAAGCCTGGCAGAGACACAACAAAAAAGAGAATTTTAGACCAATATCCCTGATGAACATCGATGCAAAAATTCTCAATAAAATACTGGCAAACCGGATTCAGCAGCACATCAAAAAGCTTATCCACCATGATCAAGTGGGCTTCATCCCTGGGATGCAAGGCTGGTTCAACATTCGCAAATCAATAAATGTAATCCAGCATATAAACAGAACCAAAGACAAGAACCACATGATTATCTCAATAGATGCAGAAAAGGCTTTTGACAAAATTCAACAGCCCTTTATGCTAAAAACGCTCAATAAATTCGGTATTGATGGAACGTACCTCAAAATAATAAGAGCTATTTACGACAAACCCACAGCTAATATCATACTGAATGGGCAAAAACTGGAAAAATTCCCTTTGAAAACTGGCACAAGACAGGGATGCCCTCTCTCACCACTCCTATTCAACATAGTGTTGGAAGTTCTGGCTAGGGCAATCAGGCAAGAGAAAGAAATCAAGGGTATCCAGTTAGGAAAAGAAGAAGTCAAATTGTCCCTGTTTGCAGATGACATGATTGTATATTTAGAAAAACCCATCGTCTCAGCCCAAAATCTCCTTAAGTTGATAAGCAACTTCAGCAAAGTCTCAGGATACAAAATTAATGTGCAAAAATCACAAGCATTCTTATACACCAGTAACAGACAAGCAGAGAGCCAAGTCAGGAATGAACTTCCATTCACAATTGCTTCAAAGAGAATAAAATACCTAGGAATCCAGCTTACAAGGGATGTAAAGGACCTCTTCAAGGAGAACTACAAACCACTGCTCAGTGAAATCAAAGAGGACACAAACAAATGGAAGAACATACCATGCTCATGGATAGGAAGAATCAATATCGTGAAAATGGCCATACTGCCCAAGGTTATTTATAGATTCAATGCCATCCCCATCAAGCTACCAATGAGTTTCTTCACAGAATTGGAAAAAACTGCTTTAAAGTTCATATGGAACCAAAAAAGAGCCCGCATTGCCAAGACAATCCTAGGTCAAAAGGACAAAGCTGGAGGCGTCACGCTACCTGACTTCAAACTATACTACAAGGCTACAGTAACCAAAACAGCATGGTACTGGTACCACAACAGAGAAATAGACCAGTGGAACAGAACAGAGTCCTCAGAAATAATACCACACATCTACAGCCATCTGATCTTTGACAAACCTGACAAAAACAAGAAATGGGGAAAGGATTCCCTATTTAATAAATGGTGCTGGGAAAATTGGCTGGCCACAAGTAGAAAGCTGAAACTGGATCCTTTCCTTACCCCTTATACGAAAATTAATTCAAGATGGATTAGAGACTTAAATGTTAGACCTAATACCATAAAAACCCTAGAAGAAAATCTAGGTAGTACCATTCAGGACATAGGCATGGGCAAGGACTTCATGTCTAAAACACCAAAAGCAACGGCAGCAAAAGCCAAAATTGACAAATGGGATCTCATTAAACTAAAGAGCTTTTGCACAGCAAAAGAAACTACCATCAGAGTGAACAGGCAACCTACAGAATGGGAGAAAATTTTTGCAACCTACTCATCTGACAAAGGGCTAATATCCAGAATCTACAAAGAACTCAAACAAATATACAAGAAAAAAACAAACAACCCCATCAAAAAGTGGGCAAAGGATATGAACAGACATTTCTCAAAAGAAGACATCCATACAGCCAACAGACACATGAAAAAATGCTCATCATCACTCGCCATCAGAGAAATGCAAATCAAAACCACAATGAGATACCATCTCACACCAGTTAGAATGGCAATCATTAAGAAGTCAGGAAACAATAGATGTTGGAGAGGATGTGGAGAAATAGGAACACTTTTACACTGTTGGTGGGATTGTAAACTAGTTCAACCATTATGGAAAACAGTATGGCGATTCCTCAAGGATCTAGAACTAGATGTACCATATGACCCAGCCATCCCACTACTGGGTATATACCCAAAGGATTATAAATTACTCTACTACAAAGACACATGCACACGTATGTTTATTGCGGCACTATTCACAATAGCAAAGACTTGGAATCAACCCAAATGTCCATCTGTGACAGACTGGATTAAGAAAATGTGGCACATATACACCATGGAATACTATGCAGCCATCAAAAAGGATGAGTTTGCATCCTTTGTAGGGACATGGATGCAGCTGGAAACCATCATTCTTAGCAAACTATCACAAGAAGAGAAAACCAAACACCGCATGTTCTCACTCATAGGTGGGAACTGAACAATGAGATCACTTGGACTCGGGAAGGGGAACATCACACACTGGGGCCTATCATGGGGAGGGGGGAGGAGGGAGGGATTGCATTGGGGAGTTATACATGATATAAACGTTATGCACATGTACCCTAGAACTTAAAGTATAATAAAAAATAAAAAATAAATAAAAAAAAAGAAAAAAAAAAAAAAAGAAAAAAAAAATGATACATCATTATACACAAATTAAATTTAGAAAATTTAGAGAGCTGGAAAATGTCAAGTATTAGCGGGAAGAGAGGTGTATAGATGCAAACTCGCTTGCTCTGCTGGGGAGAATGTAGACCAATGCAGACATTTGAGAGAGCAGTTTGGCAGTGTTGAGTCCAACTTAAAATATTCATAATATAATCTGCAAAATGTGTACTCATGGGTTTAGTTCCTGAGGATATTCTCATACAAATGGATAAGAGAAACGTTAGTAAAGCTAGAAAAGGGCTGTACCCCATTGCCAAGTATGGTTATCCAGTTAGTGCTTGAAAAACACAAAATGTTTCAATGTAAAATGATGGAGAAATATTTAGGCAAATGCAACCAAGATGATACTACTGCGGCAATAATCATAGCAAACAAAAGAGAATCTAAGACAAAGTACATTTGTAAATATGAAGCGTCAATACATATGAGAAAGACTCCATAGACAATTAGATAAAACCATTGTAAACTTGTGTACATGGTATAATATAAAATCAGAATATGCAACAAAACTTTGACTCTTTAAATAGTCCAACAAATAAAACATTAACCTAAATGATTTTACAAGTGATTTTATCAAAGCTTTAAGAAAAAGATAAATTCAGAGACTAGAAAAGTGAGAATATTCCCATTTATTTCATATCATATGAATATGGTTTCAGCCAGATCTAGGTTGAATTTCCAAATCTGACAAGTAGTAGGTTGGAACTCTGGAATAATTTACCTAACCTGTACAGTTTCCTCATCATACATTCAACAAATATTTATTTGGCACATACAACATAATTCTAAGTAGTAGAGACACAGTAGGGAACAAAATAGACAAAAGCCCTGATCTTCGTGGAGGTGATGGGGGAGTCATGTGCACATCTACGGAATGAGCATCCAGGCAAAAGCCACATGTGTAAGAGCCCCTGGAGGGGAGCAGGGCAGAATCACGCATGTCACCAATAGGAATGGCAAGAGAGTATTAGGACATGAGGTCTTGCAAGGTTTGCCCTTGGTAGCCATTGGCCTTTCATTTGTATTCTAAATAAAACAATTATCCACTAGAGAGTTTTGAGCAGAGAATGAACATGGTCTGTCTTCGTTTTTAACAAGATTATGCTGGCAACTGTGTTTTGGATCGACTGTAGGGGACCAAAGATGGTAGGAGAGAGTCCAGTAATCCAGGCAGGAGATGACAGTGGCTTGGAGAAGAGGGATGGCAGAGCAGGTAACGAATGGTTATTAACCTCTGGATGTATTTTCATAGAGCGGTTGATTAGACTGACTGACGGATCGCTTGCCTGGTAGAAGTGACAAAATGGAGTCAATTACTCCAAGGTTCTTGGCATGAGCAAATGGAGTTTCTTTTAAATGATAGGGAGGGCTGTGAGAGGAGCAGTTTAGGGAAAATGGTCTGAAGTTCAGTTGTGAACATTTGGAAATGCCTATTACTCATCCAAGTGGAGATTTGAGTTAGCTATTGGGTAGAGAATTCTAATACAAATTTGAAATGTTATCAATATCAACAGTGCATGTAGATGATATTTAAAGCCAGAAGGCTACATGAGATCATTGAAGAAGTAAATATAATCAAGAAGAGAAGGAATCCAAAGACCAAGCCCTAGGCTGCTCCAGGAGATAAACAGAAGCCAGCTGACTGGATCCTGATGGAAGAGGCTTCTAAGGTAGGAGGAAAACCAAGCAAACACAAGGGTCGAGATAAAATTATGAGAAAAAATTGAAAGAGGTTGATATCATCTAATTCAAAGGATTATGAACACCCCGAGACAAGTAAAGTATATGATGGGCTTTCCTCCCTCTTTTATTCCACATACAGACCCCCATGGAGATTGCTTACTAGATAGATAGATAGATAGATAGATAGATAGATAGATAGATAATAAGTTCTATATAATGAGATGGAAAGTAAGTACTGTTTAAAATTGTTTAATAAATTATTATGATTTATTGGCAGTATGTATCCAGAAAAAAAGATACATATCTTTGTTTTGTTTTGTTTTGATGCCATTTTTTATTTTTATTATACTTCAAATTCTGGGATACATGTGCAGAACATGCAGGTTTGTTACATTGGTATACATATGCCATGGTGGCTTGCTACACCCATTGACCCATCATCTACATTAGGTATTTCTCCTAATGCCATCCCTCCCCCAGCCCCCCACCCCGCTACAGACCCCATGTGTGGTGTTCCCTTCCCTGGGTCCAAGTGTTCTCATTGTTCACCTCCCACTTATAAGTGAGAACATGTGGTGTTTGGTTTTCTGTTCCTATTAATTTACTGAGAATGATGGTTTCCAGCTTCATTCACATCCCTGTAAAGGACATGAACTCACCCTTTTTTGTAACTGCACAGGATTCCATGGTATATATGTGCCACATTTTCTTTATCCAGTCTATCATTGATAGGCATTTGGGTTGGTTCCAAGTCTTTGCTATAAACTACACGTATCTTTGAATAATTAGTTCCACCTCTCAGAAGTAACTCATATTTGAAGAATAATTACATGTAAAATATCCTTATTTTACTATTATATATCAAAGGACAAACATGAGTGACCAAAAATCAAGGAATGGTTAAATAAATATGGGATATTCACTCAAAAGAATTAAAAATGATTATTGTAAATACTCTGCTATCTGGGAAAAACTGACTTAATAGAAAATGTAAAAGCCCTGGTAATATAAAGAGAATTGGGATAATGATTAGCACTATGTAAAAAATATACAAACAAAAGATTAAGAAAGAAATTGAATGGTGTTCAAATGTCAGGAGGGTTTCTGTTAAAATAACACAAATACAGATGTCCTTTTTTTTTTCTTCCCTCTCCTATAATAGTTTACCAGGTTGTATTTCTATAGCTGAGACAATAAAATCTCACATGACTTGAAAATTAAAATTCATTATTAGATTTTTTAAATACCATGCTTAAGAGATGTTTTTAGTGATGATGTGGCATAGCAATTGAGCCTAGGTTACACCTCACAGGAAAAGCTGTATAATAAAGCCAATGAAAACAACATGAAAATAATTTGCTCACAAATCAGTATAAAGGCCCGACTGTGGTTCTTCAGTTCTACAAAGTCAAGAATATGCTGACAGAAGGAAATCTCAAATAGCTTGTACATGCACATGTTACACATGGAACACCTGCTGGGGAATCCATGGCAGGGCAGCAGCTGGAACCTGGGGATGCTCCGTCTCCAGCTTGGTAATTTGCTTTGTTGTCTCCAGTCCCAGTGGAAAGCTTGAGCAAAACTTATACAATCTACATTTCCAATATAAAATTAAACGGACTTTGGATGCTGACATATTTTTAGCTAACTAAAGGGTAAAATTTCTGATTTATTTACATAAATAATTAAAAACAGAATAGTAACAAGATTGAGAGAAGATGATGAAAGAGAAAGAAAGGGATAATGGAATCCAGTTTCATACCTGGTGTTCTCAGAAACATTCACAACCACTAAAATTATCCTAATTTTGCCTTAAAACTTGTGTTCACTTGATTTCCTTCCTACCTTAGTAGTCTCTTCCTTCAGAATCAAATCAGCTGTTTCCTGTTTATCTCCTGCTATTGACAGCACTTCTTTTTTTTGGTAACTGAAAATAGCAACACCAAAAAGTATGAGATAAAGTCAAGCAAAAATACAAGTCCATGTATGACTTAAAATCTACCTGTGAAAAAACAATATAATAGTTCTTATTAAGTCCATAGTTTACAGTAAGCTCCAGCTTAGTTGGGAGTTGTTCTAGTAAATAGAAATACGAACAAGGAACAGGAAAAAGTAGATAGTAAGTGTGCATCCTAGAGGTAGGTTTACCATAATTAATTTTTCCAGATTGGAAGGTGACCACCACAGGGAATGCCTCTAGAATATTTTAGGACTCAGCTTTCTACTCCCAGTGTTTCTTCTCTTTCTATTTAAGTGTCGGGGAATAGAAGACTAAAGGAATGACAAGTGTAAAATTTACAGTGAGTGACTTCAGGAAGAATTACATTCGATTTTTAAATAAAGGAAAACTAAAGATTTTCCTCTATTGAGGACAGAAAACCATTAGTCGAGAATTGTAAACAGTATTTGAGGTTTAGTGGGAAAGAATTTTAATATTAGGATTTGCTCCCTGATCAAACCCCTATATCTTGTTACAATAAACAAGAAAAATGATTCCGGATAGTATAAATAGGAAAAAAAATCTTTAGAAGGATACCAAGTACAGCAGAATCATCAAGAAGCCTAGAGAAACAGGGTCACGAAAGAACAGAAATCAGGGTAGGTTCAGGGATCTTAAGAGTAGGAATTTAATAATGATAGTAATAATAATAATTGCAACAATAACAATAATAATGATAGATTTTATCTGTTGAGAGAATACTATGTAACAATATGATAGTAAGCACTGTACCTGAATTAAGTAATTTAATTTTCACAATTAGTCTAGGGGGTAGTTATTGTTCCGTTCTGATAAAAGAAAATGGAGACATAATAAGAATCATCTTGCCAAAAATTAAAGTGACAAGTGGTAAGTGGCAGGAAGTCCCACTCACAAGCCATCATTGTTATCCACAACAACTTAGTTCCTTTCAGTGCTGTAAACCAAAGAAATGATTGGCTGTAACTACTTTTTCCATCCTATCACTGCATTCTAGGCTCAAAGTCACAGGGACACACTGGAACCTGCAGTCTAGGGATCTGACCCCTAAACAGGGCCTAGGAGTCTACCCCTATTTTCACGCCAACCTCTGGAGGCTACAACCACATCTGATACACACATGATTACCTGTGTATATTTACACACACATTTATACACACATGATATGTACATCATTCTTTCTCTAGAATAATGTATTCATGGGTTCTGGATAATAGATTCATTCTTTCCTAAAGAAATTTGATTCTCATACATGCAAAGGGCTAGCAAATGGTGCACACCAAAATCTAACCCCATCTAGCTATGCCTAGAATGTGACCAGGAATAAAGTGAAGAGTTAAGGCAGAAAAACCCAGATTCCCCAGGTTCCTTGTCCATCAAACCCTGGCCATTATGCTTTACAAAGACATTTCATCCTATGTTCAGAATACCCCCGCACTGTATGATTATCCCCACTTCTAGGTGAAGACATTGTATTCGGAGAGAAAAAGAGGCTGCCCAGGATGACACAGCCAGTCAGTGGCCACAGTGTGAGTTCCACCCAGTGTTTTCAGCTTCCCAGGTTCAGACTCCTCCTCCTCAAGGCTGACTGTGTGTGCATCTGTCAGCAGTCATAGAAAATCAGTGTGATACACTGTTGGTGGGGCAGTTGGGGTATCTTCTACAGAAGGCTGCAGCTCCAAATCTAACTCCCTGTTTTAATCTCTGCTTCAGAGAGAGAAGCTGGTGAAACCATCACAGAGCCACACTTTTGTACTTAATCCAGATGGTCCTGAAAGATCGGTGGAACTGGTGAGAGCAAGCAAATTGGAACCAACTACGTTTAACGGACCAGTCACGTTTGCTGCTTTGTTCCTCCAGCTTCTTGCCCTTGCTCTTGGTGCCCAATGCTTGCTCTATCACAGTGCACTTTGATTACTTCTGAGACTTCTGGGTGTATTAATATTTCATTTTATCTCTCAATTCTACTTGTGAAACTGCTTTTAAATTACAGCATGTCCACACAGACACAAGCTAAAATTCAAAATTCAAGCAAAAAAAAAAAAGCATCTGTAAAAGTTTCTGCATCAAAGATCCCACCCACCGAGGTAAAAAGGGATGTGCAATTAAAGATCTAATTCACAGGGCAAATCCAGCTGAGAGCAGAGGAGGGACGGCTGGTGGAGGGTTTCAGAGGAAATGTCTGAGTGGATTTCCACACGGCCACACACTGAAAGCAAAATAAGCCAAAGCCAGCCATCTGCACTTGAGAGGATGATACTGACTCCAAGCCAAGAAAGAGAGGAAAAAAAAAAATAAAGCAATAAAATGCTTGAAAACCGTGGAAGTAAACATTCAAATTGAGCTTATAAACCAAACTGCATTAGGTCTAAAGTACATCTTTTTGTCTTGTCTCAATTTCACTCTCCCTCTGGCCTTGAAGTTAGGCTTTTAAATTTTAACCATAATTAGATATTTTCACTACATTTTCTATAATCTAATTTTTCCACAGTTCTTTAAAGCTCTTAAAAAAATATTTCCCCATGTACTGCAGTTAAAAGCAAACCGCATGCAACCTCTTCCCACTTACTGACACACAGCTCTACAAGGCAAGGTACAAACTATGCCAGTAAGACCCTGGGCTCACATGAATGCGCCACTGCAATTGCAGGACGTGGGATCCCAGGGAGTGTCCCTGCCGGTGATGCTGTACTGTGTGTAGCCTTTCCATTATCTCTTCAGTGTATCCTGCCTGCTGCCAGCTTGCCCACCCTAAAGGTAAAACACATGCAGCCAACTCAGGACTCCACAAATGTGCTCTGTGTTCTCCAAATGTAGCAGCTTCAGGGTCCAAGAAGCCTCACCTTTAGCTCCTTCCAATTCAGAGAGGGAGACCCAATGCCCCCCACCCCCAGTGTAGAGCAGCGTCTCCCACTAGTTGAACTCAACAACGTTATTTGTTAGCATTTTCATAATCGTTGCTTCAAACATTTATCCCCTCTCCTCACTCCAATCCCTTCCTTCTCTGCCATCTCCTTCACACATCTGTTTACTCCACAACATTCTCTAAGCCTATTCCCAAGGTTGTTGGGAGTTCTGATCACTGTCTTCATCTTAACAGTTTTCCAAGGTCATTAGCCCCTTCCAAATAAGGAGAGTATCTAGAACAGAACTATTCAATAAAAATACATGGAGTGCCACATAGGTCATTTTAACTTTCTAGTAACCACACTGAAAAAAAAGGGAGAAAAGATAAATTGATTTAAACGACATATTTTATTGAACTCAATATATTGAAAATTCCATCCTGTTAATACGTGATTCTAGTTACATTCCTAGTGCCCAACAGTGACATGTGGCTAGTGGTTGACATATCTGTCAGGGAAGACTTAGAAGATAATAAACCCTCGCTATGTGGGAGGGACTTCTGTTACATTATTTCACAGGTATTATTCATTCCACTTCACCATGAGAAAATTATGTTTATTGCAGCACTATTCACAATAGCAAAGACTTGGAATCAACCCAAATGTCCATCTGTGACAGACTGGATTAAGAAAATGTGGCACATATACACCATGGAATACTATGCAGCCATAAAAAAGGATGAGTTTGTGTCCTTTGTAGGGACATGGATGCAGCTGGAAACCATCATTCTTAGCAAACTATCACAAGAACAGAAAACCAAACACCGCATGTTCTCACTCATAGGTGGGAACTGAACAATGAGATCACTTGGACTCGGGAAGGGGAACATCACACACTGGGGCCTATCATGGGGAGGGGGGAGGGGGGAGGGATTGCGTTGGGAGTTATACCTGATATAAATGACGAGTTGATGGGTGCTGACGAGTTGATGGGTGCAGCACACCAACATGGCACAAGTATACATCTGTAACAAACCTGCACGTTATGCACGTGTACCCTAGAACTTAAAGTATAATAATAATAATAATAATAATAAAATTTTAAAAAAAAGAAAGTCAGTGAAGCTGTGCAGCCTGCTCAACCTTACACAGCTTGTAAACTGAAGAGCTAGAATTAAAACTAGATCTATCTGACACCAGAAGACATGTTTTTTCTATCTCTCTATACGTCTCCCTACTTCCAAAAGAAGACTATAGTCCCTCAGTCAGCTAATTCAAAGATGCAAAAGCCATGGGACTTTATTCCCTTCAGGCACAAACTATGCGCCAACCACCACCACTTCCTCCAACCCCTCTGCTCCCGACACACATATGCACTTACACACACACGGAGAGAGAGACAGGGAGACCTTAACCTCTATAAGTTTACACTAGCCAAACTCAGACGCACTCTCAGAGCTCCTTGACAAGTTTGTTCTTTCACCTTGGTTTCCTCACATGTCTTGATTTTTCTTAATACCCTTTAATGCCGGTGTTATGTGGCTTATTTTTCCAACACTCTACTTGAACATTTTTGGAGGTCTCTGGTCATCTTTGTATACTAAACACAATGGTCATTTTTCAGTCTCCGGTCTCACGGGGGACTCTTTCACTCTTGAAGATCAATTTCATGTTTTTTTAACCTCCACTATAAGAAATGTGTTGTAATACACATTAGTTGGCATTTTTGCTAACTTGTTATTCACAGGAAGTTCTTATGTCCACAGGAAGATACTTACTGTGCTTCCATCTCAATTTCTTTCAGCTGAAACCAGACCAATTATAGATATATCATAAGATTTCTGTTTTAAAAATATATATTCCCCACATTTTAGTGGATAATATTTACTAGCCTGCTTTGGTTTCTAACCATTCATTTAGAGAACACTCTAAATGAGGCTTCATTGGCAGATTGTCTAAATAAATAGCATGATCATTTCTAATCGTAAATGTAGCTATTTCAACTATGAATTCGTGACAGATGAATTCTGATAGAAAAACAAAAACATTGTTAAAGTTTTCCCTAAGGCACAATATTTTTTAAAAAGAGTTACATAGGTATATATTAGTAGTTTAAAATTTAAAGAATATTCTTGCCTAGTCTTTGATTGACTGAGTTTAGCCTAATGACTATCTCATTAATCACTCTCTTTAGCCCTGTGTTCTCAGTAAGGGCAGAAATTCTTAGGTTAACAGGGAACCTACATAATCCTCAACAGAAACACCTCATGTTCAATGTCCTGTCCTTATTCTTCCTGAGAAAAGTGCATGATCGTCTTTACATATGCTGCTATCCAGTTCAAAATACCACTGTATTTTCATCAACTCAGTGACTACCCAGGATAATGCATCTATGTCTTCCAAAGGCCAGCATTTCCTCTGAATTTTTATTTTCATATAGCTTATGGTTTTGCTCACATGAACTTTTCTATCTCTCACAACTTCAATCTAAATTTCTCCAATTTTTTTAATCATTTCTTTCCTTCCCAAAGACCTTCTAAATGGTTTGCTACTTTTAAATAAAATCTGTATATATTTAAGGTGTATGACATGTTTTGGTATAAGTATACATATATGAAATGATCACCACAGTCAAGCAAATTAACATATCCTTCTCATGTGTTACCTTTTTTTGTATTTTATTATTATTATTATTATACTTTAAATTCTAGGGTACATGTGCACAATGTGGTTTGTGCATAGGTATACATGTGCCATGTTGGTTTACTGCACCCATCAACTAATCATTTATATTACGTATTTCTCCTAATACTATTCCTCCCCCAGCCCCCACCCCCGACAGGCCCCATTGTGTGATGTTTCCCGCCCTGTGTCCAAGTGATCTCATTGTACCTTTTTTTTTTTTTTGTAGTAAGTGCACCTGAAACCTAAAATCTCCAACATACAATATGGAATGATAAACTCTAGCCATTATATTGTACATTTTATCTCTACACAAGTTCATCCTACATAACTGCACCATGTCTCCTCATTTCCTTCACCTCTCCACCCCTCTGAGGAACCATCATTCTTCTACCTGCTTCTAAGAATTTGACTTTAGATTCTGCACATAAGTGAGACCATGCAGTGTTATTCTTTCTGTGTCTGGCTTATTTCTCTTACCACAATATCCTGCAGGTTCATTCATATTGTCACAAATGGCAGGGTCTCATTTGTTTCTAAGGCTAAGTAATATACCACAATTTCTTTATCTATTCATCTGTTGATGGGCACATAAGTTGTTTCCATGTCTTGGCTATTGTGAATAATGATGCAACGAACATGGGAATGCAGACATCTCTTCAAGGTACTGATTTCATTTTGGGGGTTATGTACTCAGAAGAATGATTGCTGGATCATATAGTAGCATCTATAATGTTTTCCGTAATCATTGTACTAATTTACATTCCCACTTTCAGTGTACAATCTTTTCTCCACACTCACACCAACACTTACCTCTCATCTTTTTGATAATTGCCGTCCTAACAGGAATGAGGTGGTATCTTATTGTGGTTTTGATTTGCATTTCCCTGATTATCAGTAACATTGAGCACCTTTGCATGTCCCTGCTGGCCATTTATATGTCCTGTTTAGAAAAGTGACTATCCAAGTTCTGTGCCCATTTTTCAATTGAGTTATTTGGGGGTTTTGTTTGTTTATTTGCTATTTAGTTGTGTGAATTTCTTATATGCCTTGGATATTAACCCCTTATTAGATATATGGTTTAAAAATATTTCTCTTTATAGGCTGCCTTGTCATTTTGTTGATTGCTTCCTTTACTGTGCAAAAGGTTTTTAGTTTGGAATAGTCTGACTGATTTATTTTTGCTTTTGTTGCAAAAAAAGAGTTTGGTGTCACATTAAAAAAAAACAAAAAAAAAACTTATTGCCAAGACCAATGTCATGAAGCTTTTCCCCTACATTTTTTTCCAGAAATTTATGATCTTAGGTATTATGTTTAAGTCTTTATTTTGAGTTTACTTTGTGTGTGTTGAAAGGGCCAAATTTTATTCTTTTGTGTGAATATCCGGTTTTACTAAAACCATACATTGGCATCCTTCCCTCATTGTGTATGTTCATTGCCATTGCTAAAAATTAGTGGACCACTTATGGTTTGGTTTATTTCTGGACTATTCCGTCCCATTGGTTTATGTGTCCATCTATATGCCAGTACCATATTTTTTTGATTAATGTTGCTTTGTAACATAATTTGAAATCAGGAAGTTTGATACCTCCAGCTTTGTTCCTTTTGCTCAATATTGCTTTATCTATTTGGGGTTTTTTCGTAGTCCCATACATATTTAAGAACTGTTTTTTCTCTTTCTGTGGAAAATGTCATTGGGATTTTGATAGAGTTTACATGAAATCTGTAGGTTGCTTTGGGTTAATGTGGACATTTTAACAATATAAATTATTCCAATCCATGAACATAAGATTTGTGTCTTCTTCAATTTCTTTAATCAATGTTTTACCACCTTTTGTGTAAAATCTTTCACTTCTTTGGTTAAATTTATTTATAAGCATTTTATTGATGCTATTGCAAATGGAATTGTTTTCTTGATTTCTTTTTCAGTTAAATTGTTGTTGGTTTAAAGAAAGACAACCAGTCTTGGCTAACACGGTGAAACTCCGTCTCTACTAAAAAATACAAAAAACTAGCCGGGCGAGGTGGCGGGCGCCAGCTACTCGGGAGGCTGAAGCAGGAGAATGACTAAACCCGGGAGGCAGAGCTTGCAGTGAGCTGAGATCCGGCCACTGCACTCCAGCCTGGGTGACAGAGCGAGACTCCGTCTCAAAAAAAGAAAGAAAGAAAGAAAGAAAGAAAGAAAGAAAGAAAGAAAGAAAGAAAGAAAGAAAGAGACAACCAGGACATAGGCACGGGCAAAGATTTCATGACAAAGCCATCAAAAGCAATTGCAACAAAAGCAAAAATTGACAAATGGGATTCAATTAAGAGATTCTTCACAGCAAAGAAACTATCACCAGAGTGAATAGACAATCTACAGAATGGGAGAAATTTTTGCAAACTATGCATCTGACAAAGGTCGAATATTCAGCATCTATAGGGAACTTAAACAAATTTACAAGAAAGAAAAAACAACCCCATTAAAAAGCAGGCAAAGGACACGAATAGACACTTCTCAAAAGAAGACATGCATGTGGTCAACAATCATATGAAAAAACCGTCAACATCACTAATATCACTAATCATTAGAGAAATGCAAATCAAAACCACAATAAGATATCATCTCACACCAGTCAGAATAGTTACCAAAAGTCAAAAAATAACAGACGCTGGCGAGGTCGTGAAGAAGCGAAACACTTATATTCTGTTGCTGGGACTGTAAAATTAGTCCAACCATTGTGGAAGACAGTGTGGCGATTCCTCAAAAACCTAAAGACAGAAATTCTACTTGACCAAGCAATCCCATTACTGGGTATATACCCAAAGAAGTATAAATCATTCTGTTATAAAGACACATGCACGTGTGTGTTCACTGCAGCACTATTCACTATAGCAAAGATGTGGAATCAACATAAATGCCCATCAGTGGTAGACTGAATAAAGAAAATGTGGTACATATACACCATGGAACACTATGCAGTCATAAAAAATAATGAGATCATGTCCTTTGCAGGGACATAGATAGAGCTGGAGGCCATTATCCTCAGCAAACTAATGCAGGGACAGAAAAACCAAACACCACATGTTCTCACCCATAAGTGAGAACTAAATGATGAGAACACATGAATACATAGAAACAGCACACAAGGGGGCTTTTCAAACAGTGGAGGGTGAGAGGTGGGGGAGGATAAGGAAAAATAACTAATGGGTACTAGGCGTAATACCTGGGTGATGAAATAATCTGTAAAACAAACTCCCATTACACAAGTTTACCTGTATAACAAACCTGCACATGTATCCCTGAACTTAAAATAAAACTTAAAAAAAAAGAAAAGCAACCAATTTTTGTATGTTGGTTTTGTATCCTGCAAGTCTACTAAAGTCATATATTAGTTATAGTAATTTTTTCTAGAATCTTTAGGTTTTCTCCACATAGAATCATGTCAGCTCCAAACAATTTTGCTTTTTATTTTCTAATGTGGATGACTTTTTAAAAAATTCTTGTTTAATTGCCCTTGCTAGTATTTTTTTTAATCATGAATGGATGTTAAACTTCATCAAATTCTTTTTCCACATGTGTTGAGATGATCATGTGGCTTTCATCTTTTATTCTATTAATGTGATACATCTCATTGATTTCTTTGCATATGTAAAACTAATCTTGCATTTCATTTAATTTCATTAAATTCCACTTGGTCATGGGGTATAATCTTTTTGATGTGTTGTTGAATTCAGTTTGCTAGTATTTTCTTGATGATTGTTGTATCTATGTTTATCAGAGATATTGTCCTGTAGTTTTCTTTTCTTGTGGTGCTTTTGTACGACTTTGATATCAGGGTGATGCTGGCCTCATAAAATGAGCTTGGAAGCATTCTGGAATTTTCTGGAAGAGTTTAAGAAGGATTGGTATTACTTCTCCTTTGAATGTTTGGTAGAAGTGATATAATCCTGGCCTTTTCCTTATTGGGAGGTTTTTAAATTACCATGTCAATCTTCCTATTTGTTATTGGTCTATTCTGGTTTTCTCTTGCCTCTTAATTCAATCTTGATAGGTTATATGTTTCCAGCAATTTATCCATTACTTCTACATTATCCCATTTGTTAATATATAATAGTCATATAACAGGCCTTCTTTATGACCCTTTTTAATTCTCAGGCATCTGTTGTAATACGTCCTCTTTTATTTCTGAATTTGTGTATTTGAGAAAACCCTGATTTGAGTGATATTCTAGAAGGTCACTAACAGCCAGTGGGCTTCTTTTCAGCCTTAAATTTGTTTTCACCCTGATTACCAAAGTGTGTTTCTTTGTGTCCTCAGTGCCTTATTCAGTGCTTGGCACATAGTTGGTGCTCAGTGAATAGCTCTGGAATGAATCAGTAAAGAAACGGATAAGTGATTGACTGAATGAATAAACTTATGTGATACTTAAGTCTCTTATGTATCTTCTGAGATACTCAGCATTAAAGAATTTCATGAACAAATGATTTTGAAATTATCCTTCATACCATCTTAAGACAATGCACGCTGGCATAACTGACAAATCAGAGAAGGCGACCCTGAGTCAGTACGACTCAACCAGTAGGCTATTGGAACTAAGACTTAAGAATGCTACAGTGTCTTAAGCACATTAAAGGACAAATATGTGGAAGCTGTTAGTGGCACATTCATAGGAGGTCCATGCTATTCTCCACATTGGTGTCAGTGCACAGATGTAAATCACATCTCTTCCCTCCTCAAGATATGTCCTTATCTCCCTAGAGCACGTAGAAGTTCCAACCACCACTCTTCAAGTTAATTTCAAGGCCTCTGCTTTCTGACCTAGCCTATGGTGAGGCATGGTACATGGAAGATCTGCGGTGCCATAGCTAAAGCAGCTAAGTTCCCTGGAACACATCTTACCCACTGATTGGCTCTCTGAACATTCACTTTCAGGCTCCACAGCTCACCCAGAGCCCAGAGAGCCAATCAGAGGGTAAGATGTGCTCATATTTGAAAGGTCTAGGTATGAAAGCATTAATTCATTTTTTTATTCACAGAGATAAACAGTATATGCATATAGTAGATCTCTCATATGGTACATTCGATTATATACATGGTATTTGTATGCAAGGAATATACATGTATATATGTATATGTTTATGGTACATATGTATATACGCATAGAGAGTATACTCTTGCAAGACAGGATATGCAATGAACATTCTTACAACTTCGTGTTTATTCTCATTTTCAATATTAGACAGTTCTTTTTGACACTAGCAGGAACCCTAATAGATGCTATTTTAAAAGAAGCTGAAAACAGGAAAATCTGATTTGACCACACCATCATTTAATTCTTTACCAGACAAAGGTTCTATTGATTTTAGTGTATGCAATGAACTGAACAATTCTGATATTCAGGTGATAATGAAAGTGTTGAAGAAATATATTGTGAAGTGTCAGAAGTTTGATCAATTCAAAACAAAAAGCTAAGCAATATAAAAATAAACTGTAGTCAAATCAGTCAGGTTATAAGTTTCTTTCCCTCTGAAAGATAAGCCAGCCAAGAAAAAGTGTCCATTTTATTTTTCAGAATTCAATTTATAAATTGAAATATAAGTATTTTGATTGTTTTCTGTAATAGTCTCTCATGATGACCAACAACAGTAATACTGCCTACATCAGAGGATAGACAATGAGAGAGTTAAAGGAAGTATTCTTAAAAAAAATTACTAGAAAGGGCAGAGAGATAGTAAGGAGGAAGGAAGGAAAGAGAGGGACAGAGAGCCTTTCAACAAACAGAAATTGCATTTTTTAAAGTCTCATTAAAATACTAAACAGTAACTCCACGGAAATATAGAATATGATGATACAATCAAGACAAAAGATGTTAAACAATGTGATACATCTTTGCAGTTAGATGTAGCTGTGTAATATGTTAGTTTAAAAGAAAGTGAAGGAGAAGTAAATCTATGTTTATCCTTAAGTTGTACTTATAATTATTTTAATTAATTGATTTGAATGACAGTTGTGGATAACGAATGAGCTACAGATGTCCAATTCCAAAATTGCAAGTAAGAAAAACATGGCTTATCAGTACATTTTGAGAAAAGATACAAGTTTATCTGCCCTTCTTTTCTCATAAACCCTTCTGTCTTTGTGAAATATCTCTGGCTCCATCTTCAGAGAAATAATGTGTGTGCAGCTTGGAAAGAGAGACTGTGATCTGGGAAGGCACAGACCAGTTTATCAACAAGACTCAGCATACCGCCTCTCTTCTCCAGGACCAGACCACTTTCCTGTACTGCCAGGATGCCAGGATACAGCCTTTGTTTCCTAACCATGGTTTTCAATGCTGAAATTATTCTTACAAGTCAATAGTAGATTTATTTTCAAGAAAAACGCACAAGCTATTTGGAAAGGAATCATATAGCGGGCATGTTGCTGGACAATTTGCAAGCCTCCAGAGTTTCCTGGAGTGTTTCAGAAGGAAAAACAAACAGCAAGACAGGTTATAGGGGCGTGGATGGTGAGCTCCAGCAGTTAATCTGCCTGTGAATGGTTATTAATCAGCTTTGCATGCCAAAAGCTGAACATTCAGGAATGCATTCCGATTCATAATTAGAAAGTTTAATTCTAGCCTTCTAACCAAATATTTGGTTCAGAGAAAGTACCCTCGTAAAGCGCAGATTAACAACCTTGAGTAGCAGCCATGAGCTCAGTGCAGCTCACTTAGGAATCTCAGGTGTCAGTGCTCTGTGTCCCGTGCCACTTGAAGCAGATTGGCTGACACCTTGACAGCTTGCTGCATTCAACCAGTCCTGTAAAATATGTGGAGTTCTAGCCCTAGGAATCAAGGCTTTTGAGGCAAGAGATAGGTTGTTGATCAAGGTCAAGGAATAAAAGAGAATAAAAATTTAGATTTCCTTTTCCCCTCATGCAGCCAACATCAAAACAGATTAAAACTGTTAAGTTCACAATTACAAGGAGAGTATGCTTTTAGTGATACCTCGATAACAGACCAGGAAATTTTTATAGGATATCTTTAAAAAGCCATCCCACAGTGATTCACCAGACACTTGGAGGCAATAATGAAAGTGCCTGAATGCCTTACTATTTCCAATAACTGAAACTTAAATCCAAGAGAGTCAATACTTAACATTATTTATGTTTTTCAATAAAAACTAATTAAAGATACTTAAGTTTTTAGTGATGGTCCGAGAAATGTAATTGAGCAGGCTCAGATTTAGCAAGCCATTAATTGAGTTCTCAATAAGGATCTGAATGAAGAAGGAATCAATTGCTTCTGAATTTCGGCTCTTTTGGCTCCACTTTCTGCAAACAGGCAAGGAAGGAAGCCTAAGATTCCATCTTCTCTCAGTCTTCTTGTCTCTCAGCCCTGGAGGGAAAGAATATTTTAAAGGCATTGTTAGAAACTCCCAGAAATAGTGCTTGAGATGAAATTTGTTTTTAATTTTTCAGCTGGATCATTATTTCTTGAGAATGTAAATAGTGGCAAACGCCAATCATTGAACTTGAAAAAAAGCAAGAAATTAGCCACAAGACGCTTAAGTCACTTATAACTCAATTCTTTCCCTAAAGCTGCCTGGAAAACACTCTAGTTCTATTTTAAAGATGTCTTTACGTTCACAAAAGGCCATCGCACAGGCTTGCTGCTGGCTGCTGTGAAGGGAAATTCAAATTCTGGCAAACTGCTGCTTTCATCTGGTCCTTGAACAAAGAAGCTATTTTGAAATTCTGATGGCATCTTAGGGAAAACAAGACATACTCCAAAATTTCAAAAATAAATATAGCTTATTGCCTAACACTCTGCATGTAACAACTAATATCCCCAAGGAAAATGTAGAGTCTGGTAGCAGCACCACATTCTAGATTTAAGATGATACGTAGATCAAATGCAGCATTTCTCCAGTGAACCTTTGTTTACCAGTACAGGAAACCACGCCACGACTCACAGCAGATTTCTCCAGACCTCGCCACTATGGGCAATAGTGGCACCTAACAATCCAATGCAACACTAAGGAATGGGGCGCACCAATTAAATTTCACAGTAGCTGACTTTGGTTTTGCTTCACAGGATGTTTCTCCCAAGGAACATAGCTTCTCTTGCAGAAAATACGCCATCGGCTTCAGATCAACACTAGGATTCTTCTCTAATTGACCATTTGTGCTCCTGCTCCACACACAATGCCCACTGAAGACACATCATTGCCTTGATAACACTCTTGACTTCCTTGGCCCATGAGAAATCACAGGTCCTCTCAACTCACTGGGCTCTCTGTGTCTTTTCTTTGGAAGAACACTGTAATAGCTGATGATATTCCTTCTACTGCCTTTGCGATTATTAGCATCATGCAAATAATGCTAACCTACACCCTCACCTGCTCACCTGCAATTCCATGTTAAACATCCATCTGCTCCGCTGGAATGGAAGCATGAGGAGACAAGGGACAATGCATGTGAGGTTGGGTGTGTTATCCAGAGAAGCCTAGCATGCATGCTTTAGGAAAGCAAAAAGTATTTCTTAAATTTATACAGAAGTAAATCATAAAGCTGGGTTTTTCATGATTAGAATTCATTTTTTTTTTTTTTTTTTTGAGACAAGGTCTCTCTCTGTCGCCCAGGCTAGGGTGCAGTGGTGCCATTTCAGATCACTGCATCCTGTGCCTCCTGAATTCAAACAATACTCGTGCCTCAGCCTCCCGAGTAGCTGGGATTACTGGCGTGTGCCACCTCACCCGGCTAATTTTTGTATTTTTAGAAGAAACGGGGTTTTGCCGTGTTGACCAGGCTGGTCTCAAACTCCTGACCTCAAGTGATCCACCCGCTTCAGCCTCCCAAAGTGCTAGGATTATAGGCGTGAGCCACCGTGCCTGGCCAGATTTTAATATTCTTGATACTGATAACACTATATAGTAGCTTATACAACTTGGTGTGGCTCTTCCATGGCAGTCCACTGTTTTGTAACACTCCATGCCCAGAAAAGTTTTTCCCCATGGGATTCTGCAATTATTTTTTCTATAAGCGTTGGTCTAATATGGTAGTTTTGGGTGTCATATGTGGAAGTAAGCCCAGTTGTTCATCGTATTTACAATAGGAAATGTTGTTAAAGCACAGATTTAATCTCAGCATCTGGGAAATGAAGCAAACCTAGTCAACAGCCAGTGTTCACATTTCAAAAGGGTTTTGCTCCTGTGGCATAGGTCCTTACCAAATCATTACAACTAATGCAAAACTACAAGCTAAGTGATTTTGGCAAGTTTGAAATTCTGATGGCATCTTAGGGAAAAGTCTAAAAATATATCAAGGTTCTAGTTCAGTTTGTCTCAAGCATAACTGGATGTGAAAATCTATTTCTTTAGTGTGTAACTGTTTGTAGCTCTTTTCTGAGGTAGACATATTTTGATTATTTTTCTCACTTTTGAAGGGCATGAAACATTACATGCATGTAGTTGTAGTTTCACATGTATCTTGGAATACTATTTAGTCACAAAAAAGAATGAACTCCTGTCATTCTCAGCAATATGGAGGGAACTGGAGGACGTTATGTTAAGTGAAATAAACCAGGAACAGAAAGTTAAACACTGTGTGTTCTCACTCATATGTGGAAGCTAAATTTAAAAGTGAATTCATAGAAGTAAAAAGCAGAACAGGTAATACTAGAGTCAGGGAAACGCAGGGAGAAGAGGGAAAAAATAGTTAAAGGATATAAAACTACAGCTAGATGAGAGGAATAAGTCCTAGCATTTTGTAGCACTGTGGAATGATTATAGTTAACAATAGCAAATTATATAGTTTCAGATAGGAAGAAGAAGGATATTTAATATTTTCAACACAAAGAAATGACAGAGGTTTGAGATGAGGCATGTGTTAATTGCCCTGATCTGATCACTACACATTATATGTATCTTAACTTCACTATATATCCAATGAATATGTACAATTAATATGTATCAATTTAAAATTAAAACAATTAAGAAATAAAAATACATTTAAAAATGGTGATAAACAAATGTTCATCAATAAATAAATTAATGTCATAGAGTGGCAACCTGTATTTTTGTATGCATTTAAATAGATAAGTCCTATTAGAAAAAATTCCTTAAGGGTTATGAATACATATCCTATTAATTGAGGGAGATTTGGATAATTCTGATATTATCTGGTTGACTTACTTTAGGATTTGTCAACCACGGTGCTATTGACATTTTGGGTCAGGTAATTCTTTGCTATGGGGTCTCCCCTATTGTGCGATATTTAGCAGCATCTCTGGCCAGTACACACTAGATGCCAGTAACACCACCCTAGTTCTGAACAATAAATTCCTTCAGACATGGCCAAATAGGGGCAACAAAAGGGGTGTCAGCAAGGTGGCAAAATCACCCCACTTGAGAACCACTGCTTTAGTGCTATCTTGAAGAAAAAAATGCCAGACTATGTCATTGAAAACCTAGGCAGCACATTGTACTAAGCATCTTACAAGCTCTGCTACCGATAATTCGTCAGTGTCATCCTACTCCAACTAGTCAACAAATCTTAAGATCAGTCCATGAAGAAGTTCTTCCAGAATACCCATTGTGAATGAAGGTAAAAAGATTGCAGTTTTAATCATGCATAATTAAGGCTTTTTACTGAACTGCACTGGAACTCCCCTGGTCACAATACTGCCACTCCACATGCTGCCCTACGTTCTGCACCTGATGGAAGTAATTTTAGCTGATTCTCTCAAAAAGCTTGCAAAAAAAAATAATGTAGATCCTTGTCTATAAATGAGGAGAGAAAAAAAAAACTTGAGACTGTTAGGGATTTGTCCCAGGTTGGACAGCCAGAGAGTGATGAGAGGGGTTTAGGATTCTGTCCTGCCCGATTTCACATTGTGTGTTCCATCATTTTCATCCTAGGACCTCTGTCCATCATTTTCATCCTAGGACCTCTGTTCATATGCAGTTTGCTAAATTGAGATCATATCCATTGACAAGTGTCTTGAAATTAAGCTGAGAGAACGGTGGTGAAAATCAGCATCTTTTGCAGCCCTGCAGCAGCACCATCATTCCCCTAGTTCGTTTTGCTTCTCCCACAGCTGAGCTCTTGGCTCTGCTGGCCTCCAAATCCCTGGCCCTGTGCCACCCCATCACCCTGCCTGCAACCTGTGCCCTCAATCTCCCCTCCAAATTGTATCTTAGGAGAAACAGCACTGTAGGATAGATAAACCATTTTTCAGTTGAAACCCTGATGGTGCCATCAAGATGCAGGGGGACCTTGAGGTTTGATGCATCTTCTTTTCTCACAGGGCTCATGGACAAATCTTCCTTTCCTAAAGGACACGAGAACTCTGTCTCCTAAGCACCAGAGATGCTCAGCCAGCAGAGACTTGGAAGATCATTTCTTTATGTAGGGAAGGATTTTCTCATGAATTTTATACCAAGTGGTGAATGGCTGCTACCTTGTTTTCCAACCTAGCCTTCTGTTATTTGATTTTGACATGGCGTCCTTACTTTAACTAACTTAATGCATTTCCACTGGGGACACTGCAGGTGGGTATCATCAAGAAAGCAACTGAGAAAGGGGAGGTTGAGGGCTGCAAAGGAGCATCCTTGGCAGCATCCCCATGGTTGCTGGGTGTGCAGGCCCCATACCAGCTCTGGGTGCCTCAACCCTGCTGGCTGCCTGGGCTTTCTTCCTTTATGAATATTCAATCTCTTTTTTCCATAAATTTGATCCATTGACTGAAGAGTCAAGCAGGAATTTTCTTATTAGGGCACAATTTTCTTATTAGGGCACAATTAGGGGTCTCATCTCTGTCTCCTAACGCAGCAGGGGTATAAAGGAAGGGGCCGGGCATTGCATCAAACGCCAGTGCTGCCCTTCCTGCCTTCAGGACAATTGTTAGTCCCAGGAACTGGAACCTCGCCTGGAAGGGAGGGCTGGGCCCCATCTACTCAAAGTCCTTTCTGGCTCTGAAACTGTGTCTGCAGCTCATCAGGCCCTGCTCATTGTGCCAATTGGGGTAAGCAGCCTAACGCGATTTGTCTGGCTAATGATGTGATGTGGGATGGACAGAGAAATTGCACCATGATGGGCTTGTTAATGATCATTAGCATATGCACCCGCAGCTGTGTACCTGCTTCTGCTGAGCGCAGACCCAGCTTGTGCTCCTCTCGCCATCACCTGAGCATCAAGGACTGCCAGAATCACATAGGCATTTAGATTGCCGGAACAGGCTTCCTTCCCTCCTTACCCTGCCCTCCGAGTGTCTTCTGCAAATCTGTCTTCTCACCCTATGGATGTTCTTCAGAGAGGATGGGCCCTTGCCTCCCTGAGTGGGTCCCTGGACCCACCTTGGGCATTGCCCTGTTGGGGCGTGTTAGAGGCGCAGACTCTCAGGGTCCACCCCAGACGCACTGTATCAGATCTCCCTGTTGATTCCTGTGCAAGTTAAAGTTTGAGAAGTGCAGATCTAGACCAGGAGGCAAGCACTGTGAGGTAGAGTGGGGCCGTCTGTCTCCGGGAGATTTTAGTGATCTTAATGCAGTTTAACTCCCAATGGAAATAATTGCCATGGGTTGAAATGTGCCTCTCTAACAAATTTATATGGTCAAGTCCTAACCCCCTCATTTGGAAATAGAGTTGCTGCAGATGTCTTTAGTTAAGATGAGGTTATACTGAACTGGAATGTATACAAAGGGGACATTTGGACACAGACACAACAGGAAGAACACATGTGAAGATGAAGCAGAGGTGAGGGCAGTGGTTCCCCAAGCCAACCAACACCGAAGCCTGCCAGTGACCATATGGGCTGGAGGTGAGCCCGGAGCAAACTCACACTCACACTCGGTCTTCCACCTCTCGCCTCCAGAACTGACAATAAATATCTTTTGCTTGCACCATCCAGTTTGTGCTACTTTGTTATAGCATACTATTATAGTCCCTAACTGATATTAACTCCAAAATCTAAGATAGTCAAAACATAAAATTTTTCTGAGTGGTGCTGCATGCCATTAGCATCCGAGAGAAAATATAGGAATCCTCCCCCCAAAATTGTTTCAGAAGCTTTCTGGAAGGATGGTTTCTGACACCTACTGGGTCAGATGGCCTCTTCTGAGATGCTTCATCACTGTCTCCTATCCCGTCCCGCACCTTCTTGGAGGCTGAACACAAGCTCTGTTTGTATTTGTCTGCTCTGAGTTAGCCTGCGTCTCATAAAAGCCCATTGCTGCCTAAACAGGATGGAGTCTGGGCTGGAATGATACTGAAATAACAGTGAAACATAAAGTTATAATTTCACAGCCTGGGACAAACTGGCAGAACCAGGTTACATAATATTAAAATAGTAAGCTCTACGTGTTTAAGAAACTCTTATGTCACACCACCCAGAGGTGGATTTTTTTCCACTGGTTGCTCTCACAGTGACTCAGGACCCTAATTTATTATTTATATGGTTTGAAAGATGCCAGCTGTCTGCCATTTAAGAAACAATTGCAACCTACAGCATTGCGTTGGAGACTTTAAATATATTTTAAAAAGTAATCCTTTAAACAAATCCCACAAATCTATTTCTATACCCATTTAAGACATGAGGAATTAAAGATCAATACAGATAAGTGAATTGTCTAGACTGCCAGCGTAAGTACTGCAACTTTTTTTCAGTTTTCCTTTCTATGCCCTGTATCAATAAGAACTGTCTATCTTGCTTTTGTATACTCAGGTCCTAGCACCATTCTTTGCCCGCAGAAGCACCCAATATAATAGTGGTTCATGGAAATCAGTAGATAATGCTTAAAGAGCAAAATGTCCTGCCTCTCCATTGCTTTTGAACCCTAAGAATGTTAAACTTTCATGCAAGAATGGGAGGGAATCCATTAGCTATGTATGACCTTGGAGAAAAGTGACACACCCGAGCCACCAGCATCAGTAACAGCCTTAAAGGCTTTGGGTTTGGGTTGCTTGAGAACGTGACAAGGAAAGCCTGTACAGGACAGGAATGGGGACATTTTGCAGAGTCTGTGGCAGCTGGGTCTCCAACTGCAGAAGTCCACCCCTCCCACAGAGAGAGCTGGGAGGGTGCAAGAGTTAAAGGCACAAACTTCAGCATTCCAGACCTCGTTTCACTCCTGGCTCCGGCCTATATATATATATATATATATATATATATGTGTGTGTGTGTGTGTGTGTGTGTGTATGTGTGTGTATATATATTTCTTTTTTTTTTTTTTTTTTTTGAGATGGAGTCTTGCTCTGTCACCCAGGCTGGAGTGCAGTAGTGCTAGTAGTGCTACCTCGGCTCACTACAACCTCTGCCTCCCAGGTTCAAGTGATTCTCCTGCCTCAGCCTCCTGAGTAGCTGGGACTACAGGTAAGTGCCACCATGCCTGGCGAATTTTTTGTATTTTTACAAGACAACATTTCACTGTGTTATCCAGGATGGTCTCGATCTCCTGACCTCATGATCTGCCTGCCTGGTCAATATCTTAACTCTTCTGCATCTGTTTTCTCCTTTTTCAGATGAGGTTACAGTGGTATTGGCATCTCAAGGTTCTTATGAGGATGCAAGGAGGTATTCTTGTATGTTTGCATGGAGTCTGACCCACATAAGCACTCGGGAAGGGCTGCTCCTCAGCGTGGGTGGTTGAACCCTGGGCTGTTCCTGTCAGAGGACCTCAAGATCCCCAGTATTCACAGTCCCTGCTTGTCCAAGCCCCCCAGCAGGACTCCCTGCCCACTGCAGAGACCCTTGTGGAGATCCCAGGCTCTGAGAAATGGCCGTTCTGCAGCAAGCCCTGCATGCAGCACATACCTGCCTCTGATGCTTGACAGCCCACTCCAGCCATTCCCTTTGGAAAAGACTTTAAAACTTTTGTGAGAAATCCAACCTTTGACTCACTCAAGTGTACTGGTGATCATCCTTCTAGCGATCTCAGGGACCAGCCTCCCTAAACACCCCAGTTTACTCAGTTCAGCTGCCTCTGCCACCTGCTTCATGAGGCCCTGCAAATGCCACAGGCTGTATTTACATGCCTGTTTTCTGCCTGTGATTTCAAATGGCCTAATAGTTGCCTTAAGATATGTTCTATAACTAAAATGTGCAAAGAAAAAAATGACTGATTGCCATACGTATTTCATAAATTATAAGTTCAATTTCTTGCAAGCATTCTCAGGTGTATTTGTTAGATATCAGGAGAACCATTTCTCTCTTTTCCTACTGGTCCTCAGGCTGAACCAGTGAGGGGTCGGTGCCCATATTGGCTTGGCAGGAGCCGTGGGAATGGTGCCCAGCAGGTGGAATCTGACCCTAAAGCCCTGATTTTTAAGAAGCAATGGGCATTTACTTCCTGAGAAAACCAGTGTAATGTGTGGCATTGTTCTTGGTAATAGATTTAAAATCCAACCAGAAATGTAGGTGCACTTTGAATCACTGCTGGGAGAAAATGGTGTGTTCACTTAGGTTCCTAAATCTTTGGATGTCCAAATATCCTTCCACCCTGAAAGGAGATCAAGTATTGCCTTCTTACAATATAACTCAATATTAAAAAAAAAAAAATCCCCTTCTCTAAAAGAGAATTTCCATGTCAGGGTAGGATTTTCTTATTTATGCTTTGTAGTTATATTTTTTATGAAACTTGTTTCCCTAGCACAGGAACATAAACTGTTGAGGCAGAAAGATACTTATTAAGTAAAATGGCAAAATGTGGCATGAATCAAAATCACCTTGAATGTTTGTGACCTTTTATCATGGCACGCTGAAGAAACATTCTTCTGTATAGGATGTATTTAGGCTTGTCAGCAGAGAGATTCTAGTAATATTAGATATTATTGGGTTTTCCATGTAGACAATAACTTCAGCTGTGCCAAAATTTATATCCTTTGGCTCAGTTCGATCTGATCTTCAAAGAGTCCTTATGTGAGAGAACAGTGGCCCATAAAATCACGTGTTCATCTGGAAACATCAGTTACAACAGACGGCCCAGCTCCACAATCAGCGAAGCCAGGTCCTGGTGCCATACTTAGGCCTCCCTTCTTCTGTGGAAGGAGCTGCTTAGAGGCTCCTGCACCATAACCTTAGCCTTGTTCAAAAAGTATTCTCTGCAGATAAACACAGAACACAGGATCTTCTGTCCTTATGGAGTTTGGGGTGTGCCATCGTTCTGGTTCAAAGATGCATTCTTGTTCACCAGCCAGAAGCTCTCCAAACCCCGTGGGTGAGAGATTTTATGAAGGCTGTGTGGCATAGGCATGACTGATGAAATCCATGGCCACTGGTGACTATGTCCATCTCCAGCCCCTCTCCCCTCCCTGGAGGTAGAGGGCAAGACTGACTGTTCCAATCATCTCATTACATGGTTTGTTCCCCTAGAAACCAGCCTCCACTCTCTTCTTTTAATTTATGTATTTTCTGGTCATTAAGCAAGTTTAAAGCCTCCCCCACCCCTATTTAGTAATCATGGCCAACTTTTTCTTCCTTCTTTTTCTCATTTTAATTCTCAGTATACTATAAGCTTTCCTTGTACTGATTCCAAGTTTTCTGCCTATTTTTTATTCTAAAATTCAAGCTGTTATAAAATTAATATAACATGTGACCTAGAAGATGCATTCTCTATTGCTAAGCTTGCCAGGTTGGAGTCAGGCTACATGGTCTTACATGGGACCCAGAGTCTGGGGGAGGGTTCGTATGGGCCCCTGACTTCAGCTGAGCCCCAAAGCCAGAGAGACCAGGTGGAGGGCCTCGAACAGGCACTTACCCCAAGTCTGCCTTGACTAACCTTTAGAGTCTATGAAATGATGCATATGAAATATGTAAAAGTACTTTTATGTATCATATAAAGTTACATAAATTAATACACCTAAGGGATATTCAAGTGTGCGTAGTTATAAATATTATACCAGATATACCACTCCATAAGATGATGAATATTATCATTCCATGACTTAGGGGGAATGGCTGCAAATCAACGGATATCTATAAAACACCAAAGACAAATGTTACATTTAGTCAGGTTTCTAAATTTGACTTTAAAATAATATTGATGTGAAATGTCTCACTACCTTTGAAAATCGTTGGTACTCACAAAGCATCCAAAAGGGGCCAGTTTAAAGCTTACAATTTTATAAGTTCTAGCTCCCATGAGGGGCATGCCTTACAAATATACTGTGAGTTCTCTGACCTAAATCCCAAACCAAGTCAGGTAATTAAGATGTAAACTTGCATTTCTATGCAATTCTTTGCAGATCTAGAGACTGATACCAATGATTAATGTTTTGAAAGTAATAAGTTGGAGGATAAAGACATCTGCCAAGTTCTAGCAACTGTAAAGTGCTTTACCTGGGGACAGTAACTAATAAATGTCAGGTTCAGTTTCTGTGCCTTCTTCCACCTGGACCTCAGTGGTTGCCTCTGGTTATGTGACATTTAAAATCAGCTCTCCCTCCCCTCAAAAAAGAAAAAAAATCAGTGAAAGAGATAAGAGTCCAGTGAGAAATTTGATATTTAACAATTATTTTTCTTTAACTTGTCTGTTTGCAACAAATTAATATATCAGATAAACTCACTCCTTTTTACCAAGTCTGTAAAACTACACACATAGGCACAACTTTCCATCAGATGGCATAAAACATCTGTAAGTGTGACGATCAAGAACTCCCTATGTGTAACCTTTGAGAGAGGCACAGCCCATCCTGAATAAAATGTCTCCCTTACCCTCAAGGGAACACCCACGCGGTGCATGGCACCTTCAGGGAAAAGTCACAATTGCTCTTCAGAGCTGAAAACTGGTGGGGGTAGAAAGCAATGACTGCCTTTTTAGCCTCATTTCCTTGTGGGTGCGTGATCTCTTGGTTAAGAGCAAAGGCCCCCAGTGAGGCAGATTTAGGTTCAAATTCCTTCTCTTCCAATCATTCTCTTTATAAACTTGGACTCATTCCTTAATTTTTGAGTCCCAGTTTCCTGCATTTGGTAAAATGCAGACAATATGAAATACCAATACCTAGTCACTAGGTTGTTGCGGGGCCTGAGCAAGACATTGTAAAACACCTGGAAAGTCACAAAAGATGTCAATACACACAATCCCAACTAATATGTGATCTTAAAACTCATTTCACCGTGGACCCATCCTGTGGATTTCTCTCCTCTCTGCCCTGATTTCTCAGTAAAACTTTCTTTGTTCCTGCTAAGCATTTGGCCACCTTATGTTATTTTCATTGTGCCTTCCTGTTTTATACATGGGTTTTTTGCCTTTCCAATAAGACTTTAAGTAATTCTGAAGGTGTTCGTGCAGTACTGGCAATGTGGTAAACAACATTATGTTGTAGCATGAAAGGCTGGGCTGGTGATCCAATTCAAACTGCCCGCCTCTGTTGACGGATCACATGCCTCCTCCCTCTGCTCCGGACACTCCTGCCACACAGGGTTTTTGGAGCTCCTTGAATCCACCTCACCATCAGGGCCGTTTCATACGCAGTGTCTGCCCTACTGGTGTTTGCTCTTGCTCTTACTAATCCCTACTCACCTCCAGGTTTTAGAGTGGCATTGTCATACTCTCAGGTTTGACATCCCTTTCTAATATTCTTAGAGGACACTGAATTTCCCGTTGATCCTGCCTATTAGACCAGTGATCACTGGTTTGCTGTCTATCTTAACCCACCCAACCCTGCCTGTGGCCAATGTGGGGGGAAAACGGATCATGTCTCTCTTGTTGACTGAGCTCTGAGGCCTTCGTCCAGTGGCCAGCATGTGGGGCATCAATCATACTGGATGAAGGAGAGAACAGTGAACAAATGAATCAAGTTTCACACATTCTGATGATGACTTTGAAACCAGCACTCAGCTTCCTGTTCTTCTCTGGTGTTTTTCCATCTTCAGAGGTGATACCCCTGAGGCCCCAACAGCACCTTGGATCAGGCATGTCTTTCTGAAAACTTCTTCTGAGCCATGCTGAGCCCCAGCTGCAACAGTACCATGGAAGGAGGCCATCTATGTGGCCAGAGAAGATGAAAGAGTCAGCAAGCTCAGGATCAATGGCTCTGAGCAACGTCTGAGGGCACTCAGGAGAACACTATGAAAGCAATGCTCTTGCCCCTTACAGGCACCCAGAAAGAATATCTATAAGTCCTTTTATTTTCATGTTTCTATCACATGTAGAAAATAACACTGTTGACAATCAAACAGGTTATTGAGGAACCCTATTACCGGCACACCGATCCTTTGTACAAATATCTGCAGAAAAGTAATCTCGTTTTAATCCAAGATGTTTTTAAGTACATGGAAGACTTGGGCCAAGACCTAGGGATAACATGCACCATCAGCACAGACACTCATGGATCAGCACGCAGTGGGTCAGCAGTTGTGTGATTTGGAAGGCCTCTTCATTCCTCAGCCCCAGCATTCTCATGCCCTCATCTGTAAACGAGATGTGCGTGTTGGTTTAGGACACAGGGCAGGGGCTCCCAAAGGATAGCTAAGACTCTTTCCTAGTCCAATATTCAACAGTTTGTTAATCTTTCAATGAATAGAATCAGACTCAGTCAATGTAAGAAAACCATCTGAGCCAATACACTTTCATTTTTGTGTTATTTTATTTTGTACACCAAACATTGATGGCCTGAAATGTGTCAAGGAAAACAATAATCAAGAAAACTACAAAACTCTCCCCAGTTGTAGAAGTACAGATACTTGAATTAAACTATTTTTTACAATTTCCTTGGAAATACATGCCATCTTGTGATCTCCTTTAACCCCTGCAAGCAACTTTATTCTTAATTTTCAGTATATTTTCCCAGGACAGATTCAAAGCTACTTGGCTCAAAGTTTTAAAATGCTGCTGCTACCAGTGAAGGGATTAAAATTATGAAATAAAGACTGCATATTACCATACTGTATATGGTCCATGTGTTACAATTCACATTTGAATAGGAAAATGTTTGAAGACTTTCTTAGCATGATTAAGAAGAGGCAAGCAATAAAAAGCACTGTATAAAAACCAGCCTCATTTCATAAAGAAGATATTTTCTTGTAACGACTTTCTGACAAAATTAACGAATGCCTGGGCCAGTGCATTAAGAAATAAATTATCACCATGATTCTTTCTGACTAGGATAAGACTTTCCATGTGCCTTTGCCTATGGGAAGGTAATTCAGGGTCTGAAAGATGTGGGAGCTATATTTTTTATTTTATAATAATTAAAAATATTTTTATTTCTTCACAAAAAATCAATGATATTTTTAATTAAATGTAATCTTGCAAAGGAAAGAGGAAAAAAATCATTTTATTATGAGACCCCAGTGGGCTGGGCTTCAAGATTACCTTGAGTGTTCTCAGCACCCTATGGTCAGCTTGGGAAGAATAATAAACAGCTTGATACCAAGCGCCCTGTTATGAGGCCTGCACATGCTGTTAGAGGCAGAAGCCAACAGACAGGGTTCAAGAGTATGTCTCCAATAACACCCCAGGCCAAGGTTATCCATCAGATTTACTCTGGAGTGGAAAAATCTGACAGCTCAATTTCACATCAAAGCTCTTGAGGGAAACCTGATTGAATGATAAAAATAGTATCTATTTTTATGGTATGTGTATAATCAATATACTGTGCACTCTTTATAGTAGCCATGAAACCATTTTAATATAGGATATTGAGGTTCTGAGTGGTTACAACTAACCAGTCATGTGGTAATTAAGCCAAAGTTGAATCCCAGTCTCTATGCCCCTCTAACATCTTTCCAGACTGGGAAAATTGGGAGGCCTTTAACAGATTGTTAGTGGTCTGGAGAAACAATCTGGGCTCCTTATTCTACAGAGAAGCATCTCAAGTTATGTTTCTAAAAACATTAATGACAGGATAACTCTGGAATCATGTTGGCACCCAAGTCCAGAGACAAATCGACTAAGCACACACTCCATTTAAAACGGGCAGGAACAGGTTCAAAAAGAGAAGAGAACCAAGCATCAAATGTACCCAAGAAATAAAACCCATAGGAAACATTTAAGAAAGTCTGGGGCCAATTGCTGCAAAGGAGCCTGAGAGGCCTCCTGCAGGACATTCTTGACCTCACCTGCTGGTCCAGGATGCTTTGGCCTGACTCAGAATGCAAGCTGAGTGGCCAGAAGTACGCAACTTGTGCATCAGATCTTAAAAGCCAAACAGCAGCCAGTCATTGTTGTCATCTTCAAGCATATGACCAGGGGTCTATGAACCCTCATAGGAGTTAGGTTAGAGAGAAGGAGTAAGAACTAACAGTTCTAAACACTAATCAGTTGTTGAAACTGGTTTTACAATTGGTGAGTCCTTCATCTTCCTGAGTGAGGAAGTCTCTTCTTCCCTGAAGTCAAGAGCAATTACTAGCTGAACAGTCACGATTCTGTTCTAGGAGTAGGTAAGGCTTCACATATAAAACGTCCATTTTTCAAATTCTTTCATCAGAACCCCTACTAGGTTGCTCTCCTCAAACATTAAAAGAAAGAAGATTGAAACATGGAATCCTTTGAGGTCAGAAGAGCCAACGATGAACAGCTAGGTAAAAACATTATTCTGGCCCAGTTCCCTTGAAACAAGAACTCTTACATTGTTTCCCTTTAAACTAAAAATAATCCTTCCTTTTTTTTCTTCTCCTTACAATGAAAGAAATAATATTCATTAGAGAAGAATTATGCAACATAGAGAATCTAAAATAATGACAGAAATCCACATTTGTACCACTCTGATATAACAGTTGTACTTTATTTTCTTTATTTGTAAATCTTATTTCTGAAGGAGGTGTGTGTGTGTGCGTGTGCGTGTGTGTGCGTGTGTGTGTGTGTGCATGCATGCACATGTGCTCAAAAGGATTATGAAGAGGAAGAGGATTTCCCTCTAGTGGAAAACTGGTGATGAGGCTTGAGGGAAATCCCAGCTGGGGGAAATTCCTGGTAGCAGGCATTTCATATTGGTGCTAGCCAATATTAAATTGTGAATTGTTGGCTATCTGTGATGTAACATTCCTCCACCACTTCCATTATTCCCCTACTTTCAGCAAAATCTTCTCTACACAGTGCCTTCTCTTGGTTATATTTTGTCCAGAAAGAAAGGTGGGGAAAGGCATTGTCATAAACTTTTTAGTTGCATTCAAGTGGATGGAATTTAACAGTCACAGGAGCAGAGTTGCAGAGTAGAGAAGGAAAGTTCAGTAGAACAATCAAACAGACTTGGAAAGCTGGAGGCCCTCAAACAATCCTTCTTGGTTTGGGAAAAGAATCTGGACTGCTTACTCTACAAGAGAAGCATCTTAAGGTGGATTTCTAAAAGCATTAATGAGAGGATGACTCTGGAATGGTATAGAATCTGGGGACATGAACGTTGCTGAGAAATCTCAACTGGTCCCAAGCAGCCCAGTGTTGAGGCACCCCATTTCACAGAACACAGTCGAGCAATCCAGCAACCAAAAGTAACTTAGTGTACTGTAAGTGTTCATGCAGACTTTCAAAACAATGCCTAATGGAGTGTAAATCTGGGATATAACCTTGGGAAAGTTAATTACCTTCTCTGAACCTCACTTTCTCCTTTGTAAGGTGGAGATCACTATACTTCATTTGCACTGTGGTGGAGTATGTGAACTAACAATATAAGGGGAGTGTCTTAGTTTATTTACGTTGCTATAAAGGAATACCTAAGCCTGGGTAATTTCTAAAGAAAAGAGATTTATTTGGCTCATAGTTCTGCAGGCTGCACAAGAAGCATGGCGCCAACGTCAGCTTATGATGAGGGCCTCAGGCTGCTTCCACTCATGATAGAGACAAAGTGGACCCGGCACGTGCAGAGATGACATGGCAAGGGAGGAAGCAAGAGAAAAAAGGGAGAGGGGTCAGACTCTTTAATAACCAACCAGCTCTTGCAGAAACTAATAGAGTGAGTACTCACTCATTGCCAGGAGGATGGCACAAAGTCATTCATAAAGGATCATCCCCTACCACCCAAACACCTTCCATCAGGCCCCACCTTCAACAGTGTGGGTCAAAATTCCACATGAGATTGGAAAGGGGAAAAACATCCAAACTATACCGGGGGTGAGAACAGTGCATGGCACATAGTTGGTGGTTCATGGACATGAATTTCCATTCCTCGTATTGGTAGCACCTGTACTGAGCTTTTTAATACCCATTAGGCTCCCACCAGTGTTCATATCATGGTCATTTCTCACATTGGAGTTTCCTGGTGTGAACTTTCAGGATTTATATCTCACCTCCTTTGGATCAGCTGCTCAGTGCCTTGCAAAAGGGTAATATCATAAGTTAATATGTTTCTTGGCAACAATATGCCCGTGAAAGAAAACTTGTCAGCCTCCCACTTGGACTATCAGTCTGTTTGCTTTCAAATGCAATGCTTTGGAGTTATCTAGACAAGCTGGAACAAGTTGAAAGGAAATACAGCAGTAAGAGGAAACTCCTAGTTTTTCTGCATGTGAAATAGCTGCAGAAATTGTGCTGAGGAGCTAAGAGGAGAGAAGATTCAAAAGACTATAATCCTCGTCTTCAAGGGCCATAGCTTGAGACATATTTGAGAGTATTTATGTTTAGGAATTTTCCATAAGGATATAGTGACTGTGTTCTAAGAGTGCATTACTGACTCGCCAGAGGACGGTGGAAGCCATTTCCTCAGCTGTGGGCCTAAGAGAACTATAGCTGCTGTCTCTCTGACACCTAAAATGCAGGGATTCTAAGAATCAGATATTTGGAATCAATAATTGATGATCCATGAAATACCTGAGCAATGCCCAGAAATCTATAGGGTTAACAGCACGGAAGTCTGGGGCATAAAGGAAACTGAGCTGTCTGCACCATTACCTGCCTATTCCTCGACAGAAATCACAGTGATCTAAATATATCTTATGCTGATTTTGATCAAAAATATATCTGAATCATTTTTATTTGGTCTCCAAATGAGCAAGGACTAAAGCCAAAATTAAAGCCAAAAATCCTCTTATGTAGAAGAAGAAAGGGTACCATTAGTTTGATCTATATTACCTCAGAGGCTAAAACTAGGACCACTGAATATAAGGCATAGGAGAAAATATTTCTGCTGAGTGTAAAAAGGAGCCAGAAAGGTGGAAATGTAGACTGAGTTATCTCAGCAAGCAGTGAGTTCTTCATGGACATATTCAAGCAGAAACTGTGCGGCCACTTACTGAGAATGTGGCAGACAACACATAATGACCTCACAGCCTCAGCTAGGTCACCTTGAGGCTTCCTTTTACATCTGAGAAGTTACAGAATTCTTACACAGCACCATAAAAACAGGCCCCCATGGAGGACACCTCCAAGCAGATAGCAAGGTAGGACCATAGAGTCACAGGTCAATGTTGCAGGGATCTTCAATCTGTCAAGGTCCTACTGTACCCCTCAAACCACACTGCCACAAGATAGCGAGTTGTCTGGAATTTTACCTACTACTTCTGTCACTTGGGCATCATATATCAGACAGTCACAACTGATGTCTATGGTTAGGAAAAAGACTGACTCCCCAGATGAATTGGTCTAGGAATTTTTAGCCCGAAGGTGACACTTAGAAATGGATGGGTCCAGACATCAGCATGGTGTCCTGTTGGGAAAAACATTCATTGTGGATTCCAATATGCTTCTTGTATTTATCTCGAGCTTGCAACTACTACAGAATAAGACAGAATGGGGTGTCTTGAAGAAAGGGCTGTGGAAGCCATGGAAGGGGCCAGGTTAGTCACTTATCAGTTCAACTTATGAATAATAGTAATTTGCCACTCTTTCAATGAGCAAAATAGAATGATCTAAGTCTTCCCTGCCTGTAAATTCTGCTCACTTTGGATTATTCTTCAGCCCATATCTTCAGCACATTCTAAAATGCCCACCAGGCTCATTCGGGAGAATAAGACAACGTTTTCCTTTTTGCATCTGACTGAAATACTGTTGTTTGGTTTTTTGATCATCAGTACTTGAAAAAATTTTAAGTTCAGCCCATACTCCTGTATTGAGGAGGGACAGCAGGACCTGTGATCCTCCTTAAACTGGGGTGCTCTAACTCAGAAATCCCTGACATGTAGCTTCAGTTCCAGGTCGCCCACTTCCAAACAACTTCCCTCTGCGCTCCACAAGGATTTCAACAACCTCCAAATGCCAGAGGCAGATGTCGGAAGCTGCCAAAAGGAGCAAGCCAAGACAGCTGTACTACAACTTCGTGTCTGCCTGTAGCGGTTCGCAGACAAGGCAGCACCCACTAAGCCCTGCTCCGCTAAGGCAGACAGCTTCTAGGAAACACAAAGCCATTTGTTACCTCGCATGGTTTTTGCATAACTTGCTTATGAAATTCTGGCGTATGTCCAGTTCTTTGTCCTTGTTCTTACACAGCACAATGAATATATCATTCCATTAGCCCACAGCTTAGAGCCGATTTCACTATCATCATCCGTTTAGGGCTTAATAGTGTTTACCAAGGCTTTAGCAGAGTTCTTTGTGACATGCAGCAGAAGCCAGCCTAGCAACTGTAGCTAACAGGCTGGGAGCAAAGCCATGCCGATGCAAAATCAGTGGCTTACAGCATCTCAAGGCATTTGGCTGGTATGCTTTGAAAAATCAAGAGGCTCTAACAAAAGAAAATAAACTGCTAGGGACCAAGACGGACAAAGGAATAACAAGGAACATCCTGAGAAGCATTACAGTTTTTAGCAGCCTTGGATGAGGAGGAGGAAGGAGGGGAAAGAAGGTGATGTGGCCCATTTATCAGACTGCGCAGTGGGAGTTGATGTTAGGAGAGAGCATTAGTACTTGGTAACAGCCGCCCACAGGCGCTTAATGTGATTCAGAGATGTCTGAGCAGGGGCTGGTGGATGCAACCAGATGTGCCCCACTGCCCACCTCTGTGGCTGTGAGACCACCTTCATCAGCACTGGGGCAGATGCCAAGCCCACTGCCTGCAGGGCCACACTGTCCTTCCTGGTCTTACCTACCCTCACCCAGGACCTTCAGCTACCCAGAGTTTTCAAGCTAACTAACTCCCCAGTCCTCCTTACCAAACCCCATTTGTGAGCTGGGTTTCCAGAATATTCACTCTCACTAGATCCAGTTTAAATTGGTTTTGTTTTCTGATGCTTTCATTTTGGTGTTTGGTCATCCAATGGCCGATTGTAAGGATACCTTCTCTCTCAATGGCAATTTCAGACACAAACAAGCCTTTGTTTTGAGAAAGGGCTGGGCTATAGCTCTGTGCATGAAAATGTTAAAAGTAAATGTTCCCATGAGTCATCTGAACACCCTGAATCCCATAATGATTTCATAGGAATCTTCTAGAAAATATACTTCATTAGCTTCTTCAGGTTTTTCAGATGTTACATTTTTACTTTTCTTTGTCTTTGTTCCTATCTTACCCAATTCTTAAGAGAACAACTACATCTTAGGAGTCAAGCAAAGTCCAGTTTCCACTTTGTGCCTCATGTCCTGATTGTATTTGGTTCTCAAAATCCTCCCAGGAAGATGATTTTCTGTTAAAGGTGGCTGACAGGAGTCAAGGGCCATGCAGAGACAGTTCAGACGTGGCTTTCTACTTTTCACTCAAATCCCTTGAGGGCTGTCTACTGGTGCATCCCAGGAAAGAGAGAAACTTCTGCGGGCAGGGTCGTAGATGGTCCCCAAGCTCTCAGGTCTCTTGCATATTGGGCCAGGTTAAGCTTCACAGGAACGGGGTCATCACCAGGTTGCAGACGTTTTTCATTCCTTGGAGGTGCCTTATGATCTCTCTACCTGTTTCCTTAATATAATTTATGTTTTTCTTTCCTCATCATTAAAATTGAAATAGTAATAGAACCTAGAGCTCACATTGCTGATTGACCTCTCTCAATTTGCCCACCACCCTGAGAGACCGGGGTCAGACATAGAGCCGTTAAGAGTCAGCTCACACATGTGTGCTCCTGCCCTGGGTTCCCATTACAGCTGCAGCATGTCCACAGGCGATGAGTGAGCACACATTCACCTCCACCAGCCTGCCTCCCCTCCCATCCTCTGTCTCTCATTCCCATCGCTGATCTTACTGATCCCACCGTTCCTCCTGCTCCAGGTTTCCAGGCTGCCTGTGCCCCCACCCCCCATCCCCACCCACCCATCTTCAGGGGAGTTTCTGTTGCAGTCTCACAGAAATCTAATCCTGAGTGGCCAGATTTAGCCCTGTCACTATGAAGGTGGAAAACCCCTTGGAGACATGGGGGAAGAGAATTTGATCCAGCGCTTGACTGCAGGCTGGTGGGGTCCGTGGGGCCAGGACCGTGGCACACTGCCACCTGAAGGAGGGACACCCAAGGACCAGGATCATGCGGGACAAGTCAACTCCTGCTGCTTCTCACCTGCTTCCCCCTTTGGGACAGAATCAGCAGGGGAGAAATGCCATCTCTGGAGATTGAGGAGCGCAGGGCAAAGCCCCCAGCCATTTAGGATTCAGGTTCTTATTCAGGCTTCAATAGGAGAAGAGGAGCTAGGTAGATTTTTGTAGGTACGTAAATCAACATACACAAGAGACAGTAGGGCGCAGGCTTCCTGGCTACTTCTGGCTGACCCAGGGAGAAGGGGCGGCTGCATTCCTGAGTTTCCTCATGTGGGAATGTGGAGAGCACCACCGCACAAAGCATTCCGTGGATTAATGCATGAATAGCACTCGGCCCGGAGTCTGACTCACAGCAAGCACTCAGTAAACAAACGCAATTAAAATTATCTACAGCTTGATGTTCATCTGAAGTGTCTGGAAGTGCTAGAAGCAGGGCCTTATATAAGGGATAAATGCAAAAGGCTGCAGAGTGATAAATGAAGCCACTTAGCTGCTTTAAACCTTGAGACACCAGACATACATCAGCAGAGATTATCTGGACACCCCCTAATGCCGCGTGCACATCAGGAAATGCAACTGCGTTTGTACCAGCCTGGGGGAGCCTGAACAGGGTGGCACCTGCTTTGCCCACTCAGAGGCCACAAGCTCCATAGCAATAATCCTTATGCAGAAACCTGAGAGTGGCGATCTACCTTCAAAGCAGGGTCCCAGAATAGGGAGCAATGGGTTCCCTGGTGAATCTGGCCCAGCAAGATTCAATACGCCAAGGTACAGTAAGCAGGCAGTCACTGCATGCAATATCCACAGCAGAGCAGAGCTATTCAGAAACTGAGCATGCTGCAGTCCCAGGCAGGTGCGCTCACCTTGCAGAGGAAAGTGAAATGGGAAGGAGAACAAAGCCAAGGGCAGGAACTAACACCTTGGAGTGAAGACAACCAGGAACCTCTCAATTTGTGCAGGGGAAATGGGTGCAGTAGAGGCCGTGGAGCAGCTGGGCTGTGCACCATTGGGGGACTGTGGGTCCTAACAGAGAGTGGAGTAGCACCGCCATTAGGGGTTGAACTGTGTGTCCCCAAAACTCATATGTTAAAGTCCTAAGCCCCTGTATATCAGAATATGGCCCTATTTGGAAATAAGGTGATTGAATATGTAATCAGTTGAGATGAGATCATACTGAACTAGGGCGGCCGCATTCTGCTATGACTGATGTCCCTATAAAGAGGGCAAGTTCAGAGACAGACACATACTCAGGGAGAAGGGCATGTGTAGATTGGAGTGATGCTGTCACAAGCCAAGGAATTACCAGGAGCCAGGAAAGAGGCCTGAAGCAGCTCCTTCCTAGCACCTTCAGAGCACAATGGCCCTGGGCACAACTTGATGGCAAGCCTCCAGCTCCCAGAACTGCTCAACAATAGTCACTTATCAGTTCAACTTATGAATAATAGTAATTTGCCACTCTTTCAATGAGCAAAATAGAATGATCTAAGTCTTCCCTGCCTGTAAATTCTGCTCATTTTGGATTATTCTTCAGCCCATATCTTCAGCACATTCTAAAATGCCCACCAGGCTCATTCGGGAGAATAAGACAACGTTTTCCTTTTTGCATCTGACTGAAATACTGTTGTTTGGTTTTTTTATCATCAGGGCTTGAAAAAATTTTAAGTTCAGCCCATACTCCTGTATTGAGGAGGGACAGCAGGACCTGTGATCCTCCTTAAACTGGGGTGCTCTAACTCAGCACCCCAGTTTCTGTTTCTGTTGTTCAGGACACTAAATCTGTGACACTTTGTTATGGCAGCCTAAGAAGATTAACACAACTTCCCAGACTGGCTCAGGGACAGGAGCCAGATGAGAGGAGGGTGGATGAGGCCGATGTGGACACAGCGGGAGGGCTGGGAGAAGGTTACCCTGCTGTGGAACACAGCACCCCAGAATCTGGAGTTATGAAACAGCAACACTGGTCTTGTTCATGAATCTGCATTTTGGGCAGGACTTCGATCCTGGAGCCTGTGAGCCAGGCACAGGCAGGGCATCCCTGCTCTGCTCGTTGTCACTGGTGTGGCTGAGAGCTGAGGTGGAAGCGTCTCAAGATGCCTCGCTCACACACGGGGCTCCTGCAGGCCACAGGCACAGCCAACTCAGCAGGGCTGGCAGTGGGAACATCCACTGGAGCTGTTCATGCGGCCTCTGCTTAATCACAACATGGCAGCCAGATTCCAGGGTGAGGAGACCAGAAGAGAGTGAGAGACAGAGAGAATAGGACAGAGAAAGAGAGACAGAAGAACAGAAACAGAGGGACAGAAATGGAGGGAGACAGAGACAGAGAGAAACAGAGGGAGACAGAGAGAGACAGAGGGAGGCAGAGAGAAAGATAAAGAGAGACAGAGAGAGAGTAGGACAGAGAGTAACAGAAAGAAAAAGACAGGCAAAGAGAGAGACGGAACAGAGAAAAAAGGAAAGGCAGAGACTGAAACACAGAGAGACAGGAGAAACTGTACCCTATTATGACCTGGCCTCAGTGGTCACTCAGCATCCCTCCATCACACTCGTTGGTTGAAGTGTCACTAGCCTATCCAGGTTCAAGAAAAAATAAGCTTGATTTATTGATGGAGAGCGGCAAGCTTCTGGAGGAGCATGTGGAACCAGAACTACTGCCATGGTTTTTTTTTTTTTTTAAACACAGTTTGCCACAGCCTGCCCTCTGGCTTCTATAGAGAGTCACATTAATGCATTAATACATTAAGAAAGTTTTAAGTGGTGAATTGATACTGGAAGCAATCAGTGCAAAGGATACAGAAAAACTAATTTGCTCTCTTAATAACAGGATAAATGAAAAAATTAACTTTATTTGGCAAAGACAAAAAGACACTGTCACAGTTCTATTTCCAGCACTTTTTCCATGAACAGTCAGTTCTCATTGTCCATAAGTATATTCAGCATTGTACTTTATTCATGCTAAATCTTACTTCCAACTCTCTTTTCTATATTATCTCAGATTTAAATAAGTCCTTCCTCGGTCAAATACTCAATAGAATAAATGCAATTGGCTGTCAAGATGATTTGGTCAATCTGGATAAATTTCCTTCTAAATTATATTAAGGATGGAGGCTCCTATAAAGTCATGGGTATACAACGTTTAATTTTATAATGGTGGCATATTAAAAGTATTCAAATTCAATGAACCAATTTTGCTTATTATTACCCTAAATTATATCCTCTGGTTCAGCAAGAGACTAAAGAAGATTTTAGTTTCTCTTCTTGTAGTCCAAGCCATATAGTAATGACCTCACATCAATTCCACCACTACCCCTGTTTTCTCCACCCCTGGCTTTCCAGGAACAAATCAGAAAGTGAGCAAAAAGTTTAAAGTCAGCAAGGACAGAATGTTTTTATTTTATTTTCCAGAGGTGCTTCATGGTACAGAATAAAAATTATATGTAAGCCTATAGAGTAGAAAGTAAATCTCGCCTCTTTTTTTTTGAGCCCCAGCACATCCTCCTCCCAGAGGCAACTAATGTTAATAATAATGTGTACATATATAATCTTACTGACATAAATGCGAATACGTTTTACCCACTGAGCTGCTCCATGTTCATTATTTTGACAATAAATCTTGGAGACTCTTTCCCATCAGCTCCTAGAAGGCTGTGATATTGATTGTGATGGCTGTCTGGCATTCCACTGGATGACAACCCTCCACGACACAGCCAGTGCCCTATGGTGGGCGTTTGGGCAGTTCCCATTCCTTGGGCTTTTGTTAGTCACACAGGACAGCTCTTCCTTGTCTGGAAGCCATCAGTCTGAGTGGTGGTGTTCTCCCGATTTATCAATGGACCTTGTTGAACAAAAGGACAAGAGGCAGAATCTGGAAAGCACCTCTGCTCCCCATGAAAGGGGTGTTCTTGGGATGGCTTCACCACCTCATCCAGGTCGTAGGATGTATCCATGTTCTTGCAATTGAACTGCGCAAGGGCAGGAGGAAATGCTGAAGAAAATCACCATGGGCACTGCTTTACAGGGTCCACTGGACTCTTAGGATTCTAACAGCCCAGCAGATATTCCACACTGTTCAGCATGAGCAACACTGACTCTCAAACACATCTTAGTGGAGGAGGCATTGTCCACCTTTGTGTTACCCTACACTGGTGGTGTGGCACACCATCGCTCAGCCCATTAGGGTCTTGTTGCCTGAGCTGATTCCATCTCTACAGATGCTTGCCACGAGTGCTGGGGCCAGGGCCTTTTTTCCCCATCTCTTCCCTTTGCCTCTCTGTGGGAAAGGGTCTGGACTCACACAGAATTATAGGCTCCATGGCAGTGTGCCTCAGGTTCCTCTGCTAGAAAGGATGGGGTGAGGGAAGATCAACTCCACCTTCGTGATACAGCTCTTGGTGTGAGGCTGGGCTACAGTCCTGAAGCCAGCAGTGTCTATGGGGAAGGGTCAGGCTTACAGCAAGGAGTGTAATGACTGCTTAGTAAGCATTCTGTGATGCCAGGAAGCTGCCCTACCTGCTCAAGCCTGGAACGATAAGAGGGGAGAACAGAGACAGGGGAGCCCACCTGACATAGCTCTCTTCTGCATTGTTCTGAAGTGGGCCTTGCCAAAATTTTCCCTACCTGGCTGTATTCCTCGACAGATGGCTCAGAGCCACATGAAGTGTCTGGAGATTTCTCCACTTCCTGCCTGGTTCCATGGAGCAGATCATGGATTCAGATGTAAAGATCACGTTTGGGGTCACCAAACTCTAAACCGTTTTGCAAACCAGAGCTCTGCAAGCCATATTGAGCTCACATAAGCCTTTGGTTTGTTGGAACATAGATTTAAAAGTATACATTTGCATCTGTAGCCTGTCATGCCCTCTCAATTCACATGAGTCCCACAGTCCCAGTGAATCTACAACGGGTGCTTCCTACAAGTGTGCCACCTGCTTGGCCCCTGTGTCTGCAGTTAAGATGGGATTGTCTTCTCCTCCTCTCTGTTTCTCAGGGCTCTCCAGGAAGGTGGAAGCTTCAGCCTGCATCCTGCAGACTTCCATGCACACGATGGCCTTGGTAAGTTATGTAAGAAAAGGAAATGCTGATGTCCTGTATTATCAAATAGAGATAATAGCACTTATCTCCCAAGACCGTCATGAGATTCAGGATGATCTGGGTAAAACGCCTGGTTCCAAGGCTGGTGCGATGGGAAACGGCCAATAAACATCTTAGTGCTCTTCCTGCATCTTCACCCTGAGCAACTGTCAAAATGCTTCAAATTGAAATTTTGTGTTCTACTCTCTCCTTAGCATAAAAGCCTCCCTCCCTCCAAGTAAAACTATTAGTCAGGCGACTTGATATAAGCCTATGTTCTCAGCATAAAGAAGTGTGATTGATGTAAAGAAAGACACAAAAGCCAAAAATTCAGCCCTGAGTGCTTCTTGCTTCCAACTCAAAGACAAAACGCCTTCTGACATATTATTGCTTAGACCGCAGGAAGCAGTGAGTGGCTGCTGACATTTCCAAGGACCGGCAAACATTTTTCTAAGGTGCCTGACCATGCGGAAACATTTTTTTGTTTGTTTGTTTGTTTGATAGAAAGCACTGAAGTTCCTCTGGGTTTTAAGGAGAACTCGGTTTTGCCTGTGTAGGTTCCATGAGCTCCCTCGAAAGGCTGCTCATACTAAAAATGAGCTAATGCCAATTTCCCAGAAACACAGCTAGATATGGGGATTTTGAGATTCTTATTGTAGGACCCCTGATAGGCAAATTCATTAAGTTTGGATTTCTGGGTTGTACTTGATTTCCAATTCCTGCCAGAGAGATTTCTTTGTAAGTTAGGTCTTTACCTATTTTTAGGAGGATAAGCAGAATTATCATGATGCAGAATTAGAGCCTCAGAGACTGCGTCATCCTTAAAGCTGGGAAAGGGGTTGTTAGAAATGGGACACTGGCACCTGTCACCTTGCAGGGACAGGCATCTGTCATGCTGAGAGTTGGGGTGTGAACCATGTCTTCATGGCTCCATTACTCACTGCCTTGTTCCCTGTGCCTCAGGGGGTCACAGAGCATTATGGGAGAGGGAGAAAGGAGGAACAACTTCCAGCTGCCGCCTCCTCTTCCAAAGTCCGTATCACACATTTTCTCCACTTCTGCCCTTTCCTTTTCTCACCTAAATTATATTTTCCTCAGCAGCAACGATTTGCAGCTTGTAACTCAAATTCCCAAGGAGGTGCCTCACGCAAATGCCCTGCTCTTCTGTATATGTAATTTTCTAATAATCCTATTTTGAGCCCCTTCCTTAGAATAGTGCCATTCAGTGAAGACACAATGTGAGTCACATGTAATATTCCAGGAGCCACATTCTAAAAATTTTAAAGGAACTGGTCAAATTAATTTTCACCATAAATTTTTAGCCAAATTTGTCTAAAATGTTATCATTTCAACCTACAATAAAGATGAAAAACAGTAGTGATCTTTTTTCAACTAAACCTAAATCCAGGGTGTACTTTATGCTTACAGCAAATCTCAATTCAGACTGGCCACATTTCAGGTGCTCAGGACCCATCTGTGGCTGATGGCTACCATCCTGGGCAGGCAGTCCTAGGCGATACAGTTGCCAGGGGGTGGGAAGGAGCCACCATGGGTAAGGGTGAGCACGACGAGGATCGCGCTCCCCAAGAGCTTGTTGTGCTCTTCTTGGGTAGCAAGATGTAGCAAGAAAACAGCAGAACGGTTAAGAATAGCAGCTTCTGCATCAGAAATGCCTGGATTTGATAGATTAGCTACCCCCCTGTACCAGTTATTTAACATCACTAAGCCTCGTGTGATCACACACACTGAAGAAGATCAGTAATAGTATCTTCTCTTGAAATCGTTTAAGGATTGAATAAGTTGATGCTTTCATGTGCTCAGCCTTCCGGAGGTACCTATACTCTTAAGTTGGAAGTTGTTTTCACCTCTGCACCAATCTCCGGTATCCGAGAATCCTACCTTCCTTTCCCTGTCTTTCTAAGGGACTTGGGTATATTCTGGAGAGGAGAGCTGGCCCCAGCTCCTAATGGTGGGAAAATATTGAACAGGACATGGCACCAAGCCTCATGGAAACTCTCAGAAGACATGGGCAGGCCACACCTCTACTTTCCCCCAGTTCCTGGGAACGTCCATTTCTATGAGCATATTTATAATATTGTTTTGTACCTGGATAGTTACATGAAGGTTTCCCCATGGACTTCTTAAGGGCAAATATTTTTAAATGCCTCTTCTCCTAGCTCTGATTCCTGGGAATTGAGCTAACTAGAAACCAGCCATGCTGTGCAGAGTCTGCTCTAGGAACCCCCTTACCCTGCCTGGCCACACCACAGAGGAACAGGCTGCTGTCACACAGCTCCTCCTCCAGGGGAGGGAGAAATCAGAGGAGGAGAGAGGCTCCAGGACATCTGGGTTGAGGAGTAGGGTTGGGGCCTGCTGAGGATGGCACAGCTGGAACTGCCAGGGGTAAGGAGAGGACAGGTAGGTGAGGACCTGACACTGGCTGGAAGGAAATGAATGGATGGGACCTCTAGAGTTTCTGGTCTCTCACCTCCTCCTTCCAGCTTCTTCTGTTGCCCCATCTGCTCCTCCAGCCCCATGCCGTGCCAGCTCTGCAGGCACTTTGCCCTCTTGTGATGATTTTTCATCCCTGGCTTCCCTTTACAACTCATACATTTCATGATGTTTCTGAGAATACATCCATGGCCAATCTGCAAGAGCATCACCTGGGAGCTTCATAAAATGAAAATCCACAGGCCCCACTGGCATCATGCCACAGTAGCACTGGTGGGATTGAGGAAGGATGCCAGGGCACTGGTTTACACTTCCCTCAGCAGCAGCTCCAGAGTCACCTGGGAGCTTGTGGAGAATGCTTATTCTCAGGCCCCAATTCTCAGACTGAGAATTCTCAGTCTCAGAATTCTCAGACATTCTCAGGTCTCAGCTCAAGACCAACAGAATCCAAAGGCCTGAATGGAGCCCCGCAAGCTGCTTTAACCAGCCCTCCAGGCAATGCTCATGCGGGCAAAAGTTTGAGCCCTGCTGCATTAGAAGATGTCAACATACTTCAATGGCAAAGGATGCGGACATTTGTCATGCTCATTCTACAAAGCAGGAGGTATTATGTCATGCTCTCAGACACATTACAGCTTTCCTGGTGACCCCAAGTTATCCATGTAGCCATGAGGGGTAGGGATCCCCTGGTTCTGAGAAACGGCCTTTATCCACTTCACAGTGGCTTCCCCTTCTACCTCTTTTCCTCTCTGGCTCCTCTGGAGATACTGCCTCTAAACCCCCATCTGTTTCTGGGTATTCATATCAGCCCAGGTGCCAGACCTGAATCCCAAGGAAGGAAAAAGTGGCAATCTACATTCATGCCAGGTCCCCAGATTCTCCTTCTTTCATGTCTGTCAAAAATGTGACAGTTCCACACTGCATGGTGCTGTCTCCTAGGCTACGATGGGCCCAGGGACTCCAGTGCCCAGCTCCCACTTCCCCCAAGCCTGGTCTCCTCCCTGCCTAAGCTCCAACCCCAGCAACCTTGTTCCTTTACAGCTGTTGCTATTGGTCAATAAAAGTGCCACACAGAGATTCTATGTGAAGCTAATGAGGAGAATATCAGTGGCAAAAGTGTTCTTTGCCCCACTCCTTTTTCAAAGAGTTCTTGTCCATTGTTCTGCTCTCTCCTGGGATGCATACTGTTCTCTCTCCATAGGGCCTTTGCCTTTATCTACAGCAGTGGTTCTCAACTGTGCACACCAGAGTCACCTGGAGAGTGTGTAAAAAACGCAAATGGCTACAGATGACTGGCCGTGCTGCCAGGGTTTCTGATTCTGGCGAGCCCTAGTATTTGCATTTCTACTAACTTCCCAGGTGATGCTGATGCTGCTGTTCCATACACCATGCTTCAACAACTGGCAGTAGTTCTTAACCACATGGTGGAATCATCTGTGAAGTTTAAAAAAAACAAAAAAGCGATGGTAGTCCCAGCTACCTAAGAGGCTGAGGCAGGAGCATCACTTGAGCCTAGGAATTCAAGGCTGCAGTGAGTTGTGATCATGCCTGTGACTATCCACTGAACTTCAGACCGGGTGACATAGCGAGCTCACGTTTTTTTAAAAAGTGGGGGGCCATGACAACCTACCTAAGACCAATTAAATCAGAATTCTGGGACTGGAACTAGCCTATGCATTTATATTTTTTAAAGCATCGCAGAAGATTCTAATATGCAACCAGTGTTGAGACTATCTGAAACCCAGTCAGTAGCAAGAGACTCAGCTAGCTGTTAGCCCACAAAATGCCATGGAGGGTCTCCCATCTTCATAGGCTTGCAGATTTCATTGTTATTCTTGGTGCAGTGGGAAAGGGGCCCCGAAGAGTGTGAAGAGCTGAGAGGGGTCAGGGGAGTCTGACCAGGTGATGCAGGTTCCTGGCTCCTCCTCTCCTCTGCACAACCAGACCAGCAGGATGAGGAGCCTGTCCTCTCCTTTCCCCTTCTCACGTACCTTCCCTCAGCTTGGGATACCTCCCCTTGCTCTCACCCAGGCTCCTTCCCCTCCACTGAGAGGTGCAGGCACCAAGAGGAAGGGAGTGGGCTGCAGAAGACCCATGGGGGGTCCTGAAGTGGCCTTTGCAAAAATTATAGCAGTGAGAAAATTATGGCAGTGGGAGAGATCTGATCTAAACAACCCCACTCTTGCCTTTAGCTTTCAAGCTGCCCTTATGTATTCCTGGGCTTAAGCCAGGCCAACTTTGGGAGACATTTAGTTTATAGTTTAAAATATAACAGCCCTTCCCCAAAACTCAACTGCTTTTGTAGAGCTAGTGAGAGAACATGAGGCTAGAAGGGTGAGGAGCCTGAAACCTGCTAAGATGTAGACATAAATAGTCATCAGTTATTATTCTGGAGGTCACAAGATATGCAACTTCCCCAATTATACCTGCCAATAGCATCACTATTGTAGAATCTGAGATTGGCCTTTTGCAATATCTTTCCAGGTGTTTTGTATGTCTGACAACCAGTGGCTCCATGTGGACCGGCCCGTGCTCCTGTAACCCCACCCAGAAGTGACTGAGGTCACAGGAGGACAATTTCCCACACCTTTATGACTGCACCCCAATGAATCAGCACCAAGCACCCGTTGCTTAGCCTCCCCCATCACATCCCCCAAACTAACTTTGAAAAATCCCTAACCTATGAGCCTTTGATAAGATTGATTTGAGTAATAACTCCATCTTGCACATGGCATGGCTGGCCTCACATCAATTAAACTCTTTTTTTCCTGCAATGCTATAGTATTGATTTTCTTTGTACAGCAAGCAGGAAGAACCCACCAGGTGGTTACAGTCTCAGACACAGTTCCCAGACCTCAGACAATACAAGGGGAGGAGAGAGAAGAAAGCTGACAAGCCCCAGCAGCCCACAGGAAGGGGATTTAAAAAGAGGAGGGGATTGCCTCAAAGGGAAGGACTGAAATATCTGTTCCACTTCTGTTCACTCTGCTCTGATTCCTGGTTAGAGGAACAAGATCACTATCTATAGGATATGTCTATAAACTGGACCAGGGTAAGTCAGAGGCAGCTTGTACTTTGAACTTTTTGAACTTGTATCTTCTTGTATCTCTTTCTTTTATATCTCAAGTCTGATTATTTTTTATAAAGTTTTTGGGAAAATTTACATTTGTGAGTAGAAACTGATGTCCATCTTTTTCCTGCATCTTTTGAGGTCTGAAATTTAGTAGGACATGTAAATGTAACCATGATTAAAATAATAACATTAGCTTTTATTGTTGATAGCCGGTGTGTTTGGTGACAAATTTCTGCAGAAAACAAATTTCATGGAATATTGTTGGAATTCTTCCAGAATTTGAGGGAATATGTGAAAAAGCAGAACAGTACTCTTTCTGTGGTCCTGTTGTAAGAATCACAATTTGGCCGAACCCAGTGGCTCATGCCTGTTATTCTAGCACTTTGGGAGGCCAACGTGGGCAGATCACCTGAGGTCAGGAGTTTGAGACGAGCCTGATCAACATGGTGAAACCCCGTCTCTACTAAAAATACAAAAATTGGCCAGGCATGGTGGGGCATGCCAGCTCCTCGGGAGGCTGAGGCGAGAATTGCTTGAATCTGGGAGGTGGAGGTTGCAATTAGCCAAGATCACACCACTGCATTCCATCCTGGGTTGCACAATGAGACTCCGTCTCAAAAAACAAACAAACAAACAAAAAACTCACAATGAATATATAACCATAAATATTATAAAGCAGTAGATTCTCAAATGAGCATCCACATGAGCTCAGACCTTGTTAGAAATGTAGATTCTTGGGCCCCACCCAAGCCTACCAAATCAGGAACTCGAGAGTGAGGCTCAAGTTGCAAGCCACTCTCAGAAATTACATGCATGCTCTGCAGAGGACTGAGCCCCAGCAGACCTTCCTTCCCACCACCCAGCTGTCTGTCTTGTGGTTCCCGCAACTCTCTACATTCCAGTAATCCTCCACACACTCTCATCTCCCCCAGGACCATCCCTCGGTGCAATTCTACTGGGAAATTTCCCCCTTGTCCTCCATTTCTGTACACATCACATTGGAAGTGCCCTGACATCTATTTCTTACAGTATTTTTTCTTCTCTTCTTTACATTTGAGAAGAAAAAAATAGAATTCTAAAGTCACCAACTGACTGAACTAACCCCTCTTAGCCAAGAGGACTGCAGAGAAACTATAAAAATTGAGTTCCTGTCCATGGCAGTGTTAAGGAAGCAGGAGGCTAGGAGAGTAAGTCCATTTCATGCTCAACTCCATCTGGAGACTAACAAGGCACATACCTTGCCAGTCACGACCCATGGTCATAAGCTGTTTATAGTGGAGGAAACAGCCTAAAGTACCTGCAAGGACATACTCCTACAAAACAGAAAGTCCAGATGTCTCAATGCCCATAGCATTCAGTTATTATAGTTATGCTGTGATGGACTCACACACTAAAATGTCAAGGATTGTTTCCTCTAAATCAATAGAATAATTTTTGTCATGCTGCCAGCCAACCCACATGTAGGCACAGCTTAGTTTGGTCTTTACATAGACAAGACTTCTATATAAAAAAAAACAAAAAACAAAGCCGAGGTGTCCTTTCTCTTGCTTTCTGAAGATGCTGTGCTCTGTAACTAAGGAGCTTTCAATAAACTCTCTCTTCCTATGCACTCTGTGACTCATCTTGAATTCCATCCTGCAGGAGATCCAGGAACCCTTTCTTGGGGTCTGGATCAAGACCACTTTTCCAGTAACAATGGGATGGGAGGTCAGACCCACCTTATCATGCCCCCTGCCTTTCTCAGTTTAGACACAACAACCCACCAGCATTCATATTAAAATAGAGGTAGGTCATAGGACTGACAGAACGAACTCTTTGTAGCAGTAAGATACTAAATCATAAACAAGACCTAAGGCCACGCCAGGCAAGGGTTACATCATTCATCTCTATACTTAAAAAGTCAACTCTGCTCTAACTGCCACAGGGTTTTCTTCTTCTCCAGCATCTAAACAAACTCTGGCCTGGAGATGAGCCACACTGAAACAAGTGCAGCGCGTCCACTGCCCGACGCTGACTGACTGATTTCATTCCACAACCATAACCACAGCTTTGACTGGACACAGGCTGATTTCAGTGACTTTCTCATGGAAAAGACCACGAACCATGGGCTGAGTCTGAATGGCTCACAGAGGCTACACACTGAGCACCTGCATGCACTCTCCTGCGTCACCTTTTGAAGGACAGGACCTGATGGGAATGTATTTAAATGTGAAGATTCCACCACAGAGGGAATATGGGTCATATGTAACATGCGTGTTGTGCACGTTTATTCTTATTTTGCAAAAACATTTGGGGAAGAAAGTTGCAAAGCAAAGTTGCATTCATTGGGACCCTTTCCTGAGTATTCACAGTTATTCCTGTAACCTGTTGAATGTGTACATGAGGCTAACCTGTTCAGCACAAATCCCTGTTCCACCCTTCCCTCCCTTGAAGCATCTGCTAACAGTGGTTATGCTTCCCAGCCTGTCAGGATGGCTACCTTGCAGGCTGTAACTCTTTATAAGAAATAAAGTCTCTTCCAAATTTACAGATCTTGTGATTTTTCTTAATGTCAGCACTTTTTAGAATCTTCTCAAATTTGACCTTAAAGAGGACCAATAAAAGTGCTGTGTTAGTCCATTCTTATGCTAATAAAGACATACCTGAGACTGGGTAATTTATAAAAGAAAGAAGTTTAATTGACTCACCGTTCCACATGGCTGGGGAGGCCTCAGGAATCTTACAATCATGGCAGAAGGCACTTCTTTACAGGGTGGCAGGAGAGAGAATGAGAACCGAGCAAAGGGGAAAACCCCTTATAAAACCATCTGATCTCATGAGAACTTACTCACGATCACAAGAATAGCGTGGGGGAAACTGCCCCATGATTATATTACCTCCCACTGGGTCCCTCCCACAACACGTGTGGATTATGGAAACTACAATTCAAGATGAGATTTGAGTGGGGGCACAGCCAAACTATAACAAGCGCTAACCTGGTTTCATTTTCCTGACACATCTGATTAACTTATCTTAGATTTTCTGGGTTAAATTTTTGTAAAATGTTAGACTGGGGCATAAGAGCGTACAAATGAAAAATGCTTTACAGACCAAAAAATCATTCTTAAGTTAATAAAAATTGGAATAATGGTAGGAAAAAAAAAAGCTTTGAGTTTTCTTCTGCACTCCACCACCAACTTTTCAGCTGCTGTTGAGCTTCATCTGCTCCTCAGTCTCCTTGCATTCTAAGGCAGGCTGAAGAGGGCCCTGCTCCAGCTGTGTTCCTGGGAGCCCCGCTGCTCCAAGAGCCACTTAGGCTTTTGCAAAAACATTTGGGGAAGAAAGTTGCAAAGCAAAATATAACTTTCAAACTTCTATGATCTTTTACGTCCCTCTGGTATGAAATGTGTGTGATTTTATGGAGTTTCCCAGAGGAATACGACAGCAGCATGTAAGGCGAGGCTTGGCTGTCTGGGCTGAACCAGACTAACCAGCACGAGGCCACTGTGCAGGCCAGGCTAAGCTGAGGCTTGGATGGTGGGAGAAAACAGAAATAAGTTCAAGGGCAGAATCACTGTTGAGACAATGTGAGGTGATGGTAGGTTGGTGAGAGCAACTGAGTGAGGTCCCAGGGATGTCTTAGAGGAGGGCCTGACCTGGCAGTCCCAGCAGGAGCTCACCTCTGAGGGGCATGGCTCACACGTCCCTCCCTGAGCCAGGATGCAGCACCACTGTGTATGTCTGTGTGTGGCTGTGTGTACCAGTGTGTGCCTGTGTGTGGCTGTGTGTACCTGTGTGTGCCTGTGTGTGACTCAGTGCAACTGTGTGTGCCTGTGTGTGCCTGTGTGTGGTGGCTGCTTTCTCCTCAAACATTGAGTCATGCAGGGAGCATGGATTCATCCCAAAGCTCCTTGTCTACTCTTGCAGCAAGCACTTGTTTTATGGCCAAGGAAATTAAATTTTACTTAATTGGTATAAGCAGAAATATGGGAAAACATTCATTTCAGTAATATTCTGATAAAATATTTGAGGTACTGAATATCCCTATTACCCTAGTTTGATTATTACATACTGTATAAATGTATCACAATATCACATGTACCCCCCAAAATACGTACAACGAGGATATATCAATTCTAAAAGTTTTTATTATCCTCATGGATGTTTCCATCACTTAATTTTCTTTGTTTTCCAGCAATACAAAATATTCTAGCTAAAACTGATACTCAGATACAGGATACCGCTAAAGACAATGCAGAGCCACAGACACGGGTGAGGATTGGGGCAGGCCTCAAGGCCCCAGGAGCAGACGGCTGCGTGGTCACTGACAGGACTGACAGGGTCCCAGGAGAGCCCCATTTCCGGGAGAGGGAGGAAGGCCAGGCTTGTTGGGGCATATGTCCATCCGTCACTAGGTCAGTGGCCCGGAGGCATGGAGGTGAGACAGATCCTCAAAAGAAGAAAAAGCGCTGACAGAACACCTTAGTGGAAGAGTGGGGAAAGGATGCCGCAGCAGCAGCCCAGCTGTGTGTGGGAGTGGCCTCTGCAAGGGATGCACCACGGTGGCAAGAAGGAGCTGGGTGACCCTCAGAAAGGCACGTCAGAAGCCAAAAGCAACAGGATAATAAGGAGATTTCGTTATCATAAATGCTGGTGGCAAAGATGAGATTGCTAGCAGAAATAGAACCTCGAGGAAGGAAAGAGAGAAGCGGGAAGCAGCATGACGGTGTTTTCATCAGGGCTCTGTGTGACGCCACATCAATTGGCTCTGCCTCCTGATAAAATGTCCAGTAAAATGATTATCACCAACGAGCGCTTTCAGAGAGGGATTTATTTTCAGGCAGATGCAATTAGGGAAGGGCGGAACTGATTCACGGTGGATATGATGAGAGCAGAGGCTGCCGGGGGGTCCCCTCCATAGCACTTCACAGACCTGCCACAGAAATCGGGGACAGATCTGTTTTCAGTCTTTCCTTGCCTAGAGGAAAACATTCTGTGTCCCTCCCAAACACACAAACTTTTAACTTTTCTGGGTTTTGACCTGGACAACTTTTAACTTTTCTGTTCCTGACATTTTAAGTGCTGAAATGTATTTAAAGATTTAACTTAATATGGGTTTGACACTTTTTTTTCTATTTTTGAGTACAAATAGGATAAATATCATTATTGGAAATACTTAAAAGGTTCATATTCAGCCAGGCATGGTGGCTCACACCCATAATCCCAGCACTTTGGGAAGCCAAGGTGGGCAGATCTCTTGAGGCCAAGAGCTCAAAACCAGGCCTGCCAACATGGTGAGACCCCATCTCTACTAAAAATACAAAAATTAGCCAGATGTGGTGGCACACACCATGGCCTGCATCAGCTCCATGACCCTAGTCATAAAGCTGACTTCGGGTGCCATCACCATTACAGCAAATCAATTGCATTGTTTCTTCTAGTAACACAGCTGAACTCAAGATTACCCAACACATCCTGTCCCTCAGAACCCCATTGATATGAGTGTGTCCCCACCCAAATCTCAATTTGAATTGTATCTCCCATATTTCCCACATGTTGTAGGAGGGACCTGGGGGAGGTAATTGAATCATGGGGACCAGTTTTTCCCGTGCTATTCTTGTGATAAGGAATAAGTCTTATGAGATCTGATGGGCTTATCAGGGGGTTCCACTTTTGCCTCTTCCTCATTTTCTCTTGCCACCACCATGTAAGAAGTGCCTTTCACCTCCCATCATGATTCTGAGGCCTCCCCAGCCATGTGGAAATGTGAATCCAATTAAACCTCTTTTTCTTCTCCATCTCGGGTATGTCTTTATCAGCAGTGTGAAAACGGGCTAATATACCCATCTCCTACCTACCCCAGGCCTCAAAGTTCTGTGGTTCTGAAAAAGAGTGATGAAAATGACCGTGAAGCCAATCAAACCCAAGAACTTAGCCCTAAAGATGTTCTTCTTTGGGGACTGGGGAAGGTGTGTAAAATTGTGAACACACTAAAGGAGATCATGGCAGTGATGAGCCAAGAGAAGTTACTTCATTGAGCACCTACTATGTGTCATGCTCAGGCACAGTTACCCATGTTTCCTCATTTCCTCCTCACGGTGCTGCTGAGAGAGACAATTATCAGCTCTCCTTGACAGATGGAGAATCAGGCTGTTTGACTCACCCTACAGGAAGCATCAGCATTTAAAGTCAGGAGCTTAAGGCCAGCAACTGTGAGCTGTCTGGCCTACGACACATCACTAAGTAAGGTCAGAGTAGTATAGAGCATGAGGGCTTTGGAGGCCCAGACAGAACTGAGTCCTGTCTCTGCTCCTTAATAGGTGTGGAATCTACTTGATTCATTGAAATACTCTAAGCCCCAAGTTTCTCACATATAAGACAACATATATGTATGACAACATACATTAACATACACCACACAGACGTGTTGTGAAAACAAGACTTAATAGTGTGCCTGGTTCATACACATTTAATAAAATGGTCCCTCATTTGCCACTCCAAATTCACATACCTGTCAACTCTAAGCTCAAGATTTGAATTCAGCCCATCAGCCTCCAGAACCTCTGAGCTGTCTGGCCTATGGCACATCACTGAGTAAGCTTCGAGCAGGCCCTGCAGAGCAGCAGCCCTGCGTCCAGCACCACAGACTCCAGCCTCTGGGACCAGGCATCACTGTGTCCAGCACCACAGACTCCAGCCTCCAGGGCCAGTCATCACCATGGAACATGAAGAGCAGTAAGGCAGCATCGCTGCCCCTCGCTGCCTTGTGTTTACAACCTACACAGCTTTGTATCACACCACCCTAGAAAGAGATGTATAGTGTTAGACTCATTGTGGCCATAGATACAGTGTTAGTCACCCAGGGATCAGCACAGAATTTCCTTTGCCTGGCAACAATCCCCACATTGCACACAGCGAGACATTCTATGGACACATTTGTCTATTAGTTCTTGTAATTGCAAGATTTCTCCCATAATATTTTGAACAAAGTACTACTGAGCAGACAAAAACTAATGATTTTCAAAATAAAATTTAGTTGTGGACTGGGCTTATTCTCTTTAGTACCAAGGTCTCCATCCAGGCCATGGTTTTCACTAAGCATAACCTAGGCTCCCACTGATCATTAAGCCACATGTCCACATGTCTGTCTTGTTATAATTCAGTCACACAATAGGCCTCCCTTCTGGTTTCTTGTTCTTTCTCTCATCTTCCAATAGGTTTGTTCTCATCTTCAGGGGGTCCTAAACAGGGAAATGCTCTGCCAGGAGACACCAGCCTTTTCTTTTCTTTTCTTTTCTTTTCTTTTCTTTTTTTTAGATGGAATCTCGCTCTGTCGCTCAGGCTGGAGTGCAGTGGCATGATCTCGGCTTGGCTCATTGCAACCTCTGCCTCCTGGGTTCAAATGATTTTCCTGCCTCAGCCTCCCAAGTCGCTGGGACTACTGGCACCTGCCACCACGCCCAGCTAACTTTTGTATTTTTAGCAGAGATGAGGTTTCACCATGTTGGCCAGGCTGGTCTCAAATTCCTGACCTCAGGTGATCTACCCACCTCGGCCTCCCAAAGTGCTAGGATTACAGGCGTGAGTTACCCCACCTGGCTGACACTAGCCTTTTCTGTTTCCACTGTTTATCCCTCTTCATCTTGAGGCCATGCTAATTTAAGTATCAGATGGCTACACATGCACATGCATACACACTTTCACACGGATAATACTTTTGAGTACATGATGCTCTTTGATTGATCTGATCCATACGTTACTGGTACACAACTCAAACCATTATGACACTGAATTTAAGTACTTAATATTATTGGACCTCAATTTTCTTCTCTGTAAATGAAGATGGCAATGCATGTCCCAAGAGGTCAAAAGGAGGTTTCCGTGAGATAATGTGAGTAAACTCCTAATAGAGTGCCCCTTCTCCATTAGCTGCTCAATCAGCTCCCTGTTTTGATACTATTTACTGATTTTTCCTTAGATTACACAACTTAAACTGTTCAGGAGCCAGCAAGCTAACTCTCAATATCTCCTTCATTAAGACTATCATCAGACATCTCTTTATTTGCTCATACTCATTATGCATATGCTGAACTAAAAAAATAAAACTGTCAATCAAATACAACAGAACACACCAAAAAGGGACATTTACTGTACAGCATGCTACCACAGGCAAAATTAAATTCAAAAACAAAGGCAGATGGACACACTAATTGGCAAAGCTGACAGCACACCTTTTAAGTCTCTTCATAATGAGTAATTATCGGGATATACAGAGAATGAAATGAACACTGCATGAGCTCCCAAAAATCTTCAGCAAACTACAATGGAGCCTCCTTGTGCCACATGTCATTTTTCAAACATACCTTACATAACTGCTGGTCATATAGTTTCCTCCAAAACAGAATAACCACGTAAGAACTGAGGAATACAAGAACAAGGATTAGCATTAGTCCTGAAAGAAATTTCAGGCAATATACTTCTCATTTGGCAACCTAGGCTTCCAACAGTAATTGATGACTTGGGGATGGGCAAGAAGATTCTGCTGTCCAGAAAATACTTCCCCACCTACTCAATGATGCACTCAATCACTTTATCAGTACCTGTTCCAATCACCCTGTGGCTCTGACTTGCAATTCTTGATATGGGTGGTTCTGCCAGTGAGTTTGGTAGGAGACTCATGGGAATTTTTCAGTGTCCTCAGTTTCTGCATCCTCATGGGGACCAGTCAACCTCCCCAGCCCTTTCTGTCTATTCGCCGACCCCACAGACCAATCCCAATGCCTCTCAGGTGGGAGGCAGGTAGGAGCCCCATTCGTGTGACAGATGACTCACCATGGGGAAGGTGGGCAGGAAGGTTACTCAGAGCAAGACATGAAGTAGGGTGAGTTCACACGACCATGGCCACAGCAGGCCTGGAAGCATGGGGTGAACGGAAGCAGTAGGAGGAGGAAGGGTCTTTCAGTTCAGACAGAGGCTAACAAGTCAGAGAATAAGCAGGGCCTCCCACACACAAGATACGATTGGAAGCCACGACGCTGAAGCAGCCCAGGCACATGAGGTCAATGACAGGGCTACTTGCCTATCTTGGAGTTTGATTTTGTTACAAAGCTACTGACATTCATCATATTTAATAATTTAAATTCAATACAAATAGGTTCAAACTACCATGGTGTGGATGCACCATCAGGGTAGCCCGCGCAAGTCTTGGTCTCTAAACCAAGAAATCGGTGCAAAGCCTGGGACATGGGCAGGCCTGAACCCACTGATCAAACGAGGGACTAAGTGAATGAGCCGTAAAGACAGCAAACACCACTGCTTTCTTCTGAGCTTTGAGAAAATTGTACAAGACACAACAGAAAAACAGAACTCAAATCTGACTTCTGCTGCGAATGGCGACTATCTCCTTTTGCCACTCCTTCCTCTTGGTGTATTCATAGTCTGTGCCCTTAAAAATCTCTCACGGGTTTCTCTTGGGATCAACACTTAGCTCACCAGTCTATAATCTTCCTACTTCTGAGTCATAGAAACCCTTGGGAAATTCATGAGACCCTTGACTAACTCTATGGAATGTTCTTTTTTCCCTTTGAAGGTAGATTGAAGTATTAAAAACTGTAACTATTTGTATTCTTTTTAAAGTAAATGGCATCAAAAGCTGTGTGGCCCCTTTTTCATAAAATAGGCCTATACTGAGAAAATCGCAAGTGGAGCACAAGAAGGATCTCTCATCAAAATCATGTTGAAGGCAGTGAGGAGTGTGTTTGCTGTGTTTCTTCAGCACTAGACAAAAAGAAGAAATGTGCCTCTCAAGGCCAAATGAGAAGACCTAGTGCTATGAGGTTCACCAGTGAGTCCACCCTGTGGAGTGTGCACTGCGGACTATCAGCAGCTCATTCCACCCTTTGACACAGTTTCCCTGTTCTGTCCATGGAGATGAAATGAGCTGACAACCAGCTCTTGGCATCCAGCCCTCCAGCAGATGAACAGGACCATGCCTGGCTGGACCGACAAGGCCCTCCCCGGGCACAAGACCGGAAGCTGTCCTTGCAGTACTTGGCACCATCTCAGGGAGCAGAGGGGCACTAAGAGCCTTACAACTGAGCCCTGTCTCTTGGTTTCCTGAAACTTCTACCACCTTCAAAATCTGTTCTCCTTATACAGACACAGAAAGAAAAATACTGCATGATCTCACTTAAATGTACAATCTAAAAAATAAGTCAAATAAATGGAATCAGGGAGTAAAATAGTGGTTACCAGAGGTGAGGAGGGGGAGGAATGGGAAGAAGCAGGTCAAAGGTTACAACTTGCAGTTAGGGAGGATGAATAATCTAGAGATCTAAGGTACAGCATGAAGACCACAGTCAATATTGCATTAGATAAAAGAAGTTTGCTAAGAGAGTAGCTGTTAGGTGCTCTTACCACACATATACACAGAAAAGTAACTATGGAAAGTGATGGATATGTTCATTTGCTTGACTATGGTAATCATATCACCATGATATACATATAAAAATCTTGCTGTACACTTCAAATATGTATTATTAAGATCTATGGAAGTGACATACACACTCTCACTCCTAACATTAAAGTTGGAGTAAATGCTTTTCTGCGGTAAGTCTATTTTCTGTTAAATCTCTCTCTCTCTCTCTCTCTTTCTTTCTCTCTCTCTACACACACACACACACACACACACACACAGTCGGTCCTCCATCTCCCTGGATTTCCGGTTATGGATTCAACAAATCAGGGATCAAAAATATGTGAAAAAAAATTGTGTCTGTACTAAATATGTACATGTTTTTTATTGCCATCATTTCCTAAACAATGTAGGCTATATGTAAATACTACACTATTAGCAATAAGGAATGTGAGCACCAGTGTTTGGTATCCTTGAGGGTCCTAGAACCAATTCCCCAAGAGGAAAAACTGGGTATGTACAGTCCTCTCTTCTGTCTCTCTAAATATACATATATTATATTATATATTGTATATTATATTAAGCATATATATTTATATATATGTATGTTTATACACATACATGGAACTCAAATTATATATCTATATTGACTTATACACACACACTTGCGTATATGTTTATACACATACAAGCCAACCTCAGTCCTGCTGGAGGCCTGGACACTCCTTCCCCAGCCACTCCTGTAGCTCCTCACTCCTTTCAGGTCTCAGCTTAAACTTCATCAGAGAGGGCACACTGAGGCTGTAACCTCTCCACACTCACCTGATCATCCTCCATCTTAGCTCTTCCCATCTCCTGGCATTTGTCCTCTCTGAAGACAGGGCATTTTACAGTTCCCTATTGTCTGCCTGGATCCCACGGTTATGCCTGGCATGTGGTCGGTGCCCAGTAGATGCTGGTGGAAGCCAGAGAAGGAGAGGCACAGAAGGTTAGTGGAGGTTGTTTGTGATTGCTTGGCCAGGCTGCCAAGGGCCTGTCCTTCGTGTGGCCAAGTCATTCAACTCTACTGAGTTTGGGGAGCTCTTCAGTATCTTTTCAGTGAATTTTTTTTTAAAGAAAACCAGTGTCCAATGATGTGATTTGCAGCCAAAGACCCTGGGTGGACACACCCCCTAAATGTTCTCCTCTCCCTGTGACACCCAAGGTTCCTCCTAGCATGTGCTTCCTTGCCACCCACTCTTCTCAGCCCCTATGTCCAGCCATAACTCAGGCCCTTCCACTGACTGGTGGTGTCACCTTAGAAGCCCTTAACTGCTCTGAGTCTCAGCTCACTTGTCAGTTCCATAGAGATTTCAGCCACCTCCCTCCTGGTGCTGCTGTCTTGGGTTTAGGGATATACCTAGGGAAATATCTTATAAATAGAGAGAGTTTCATCAGCACAAAGCATTATAAAGTCAGGTATGTGAGGTTTTAATTGAAGAAAGGAGGTGTATTAGTCCGTTTTCATGTTGCTGATGAAGATATACCCAAGACTGGGCAATTTGCAAAAGAAAGAGGTTTAATCGGACTCACAGTTTCACATGGCTGAGGAAGCCTCATGATCATAGCAGAAGGCAAGGAGGAGCAAGTCATGTCTTACATGGATGGCAGCAGGCAAAGAGAAGATAAGGAAGATGCAAAAGTAGAAACCCATGATAAAACCATCAGACCTCATGAGACTTATTCACTGTCACAAGAACATCATGGGAAAGACTTGCCCCCATGATTCAATTACATCTCACCAGGTCCCTCCCACAACACGTGGGAAATCAAGATAAGACTTGTGTGTGGACACAGCCAAACCCTATCAGGAGGCAAAAAGAGAAAAGCATCATGGGATCAGGGTGAATGGAATTAGGTGGCTGGAATTTTCCACCATGTAGCTGTTCGTTAGTGGGCTCAAAGGCCTTTCTGTTGTCATGCATCTAAACTTTTATCATTTAAATAAGACCTGGGGTCTACATTTGAAAGGGTTTATGTAAAGTTTAGGAACGTTCTTAAAGAAAGTTGACACATCTTAACATATTTCCTTATGGCTTTCTTGCATAAGGGCAGATGAGGATGGAGGAACCTCAGTCTCCAGTCATCCCAATGAAAATACTGACCTAGATTCAACTTACTAGCACTTCCTACTTATGGAAGTAATGAATTGATGATCATCATTTCACCTGTTATAACAATTTCTAAGTGGTCTTGCCATACCCACAGAGGGCTTGGAGTGAATGTAGAGATAATGACATGCATCATGAACCTTTATTTCTCACAAAAAATGAGATATTTTGAACCATCCACCTTCAGGGTTAGGCCAGCTCTTGGAAACTGACTTTTGGAATGAACAGCTGCACGTGGCCTCTGTCCTTTCTCCACAGCCTCCAGCCCAGGTCTATGTGTTGAGCACTATAAAACCTAGCACCAAAAATAAATATGAAGGAGGCACCCTCACTAATGGAAGAGGCTCCAAAGGAAAAATAGTTCTAGTACCCTCTGCCCTTCCTCCTAATCCTACCTGGTCCCCACTTTTTTTTATTATTATTATTACTCTCTGGACTTATTTATTAAGGGTGAATTTGGCTAGAGATCCTATGATATTAATCTTTTTGACAAAGAGTTGGTTCCTTACTCTATGTGGAAAACCAGGGGGTGGATATAGATCTCCAGGCATATCCTGCACCAGAGGCATTTGAGCCAGAGTGACTCCATCTTGAGTGAGGGCTAGGAAAATGAGGCTGAGCTTGCTGGGCTGCACTCCCAGAAAGTTAGGTATTCCTAGCCTTTAGATGTTTGCAGTTAAGGGAACAGATTGATAATGTCAACTAAACAGACCCAGATTTGGGAGTGTCCTGATATCTCAATATCTTGAGAACAAACACATTCCTAATTTTGCTTTAAAGAAAATAGTATCGATTCTTGCATAATATAGCAATTAAGAAAATTAATCCTTTATCATAAACCCTTGTAGCAGAGCACATCTCCCCATGGTCTTTTTTATCCTATATAAATGAGTCTTGTATCTAGGGTGGACGCATTCCTCCTCTTACTTTGGGAACGCCCTACTCTGTCTATGGAGTAGCTGTACTTTCACTACTTTACCTTCTTAATAAACTTACTTTTGTTTTTCACTGTGGACTCACCCTGAATTTTTTCTTGCATGAGATCCAAGAACCCTCTCTTGGGATCTGAATCGGGACCCCTTTCCTGTAACACCTGAACAGGGGCAGCACCCACCACCTGGGTCCTGCCTCAACTGCTCAAGTGTGGCACCACTCCCAGGCAGGGGCCTGCTGCTCCTTGGTCCTGGCCTTTCAAAACCACTACCTAGTAAGTGGGGTCTGTGGTGGGGAAGGTAACTGCCACTGGCTGTAATGCCTTTATCTTGCTTAGGGTCAACAGAACTGGCAATACAAAAATCTAAATCTTTTCTGGTCAGACTGTGGGACTTTTAACACAAATTGCATCTTCCTAGACACTGAGCAGGACCCATGAAAGAGAAACAATAACATTCTGCAGGATAAATATTCTATACACAAGTTAAACACGTTCTACCTTTTCTCAAAGCCAAAACATTATTATATAATAACAAAAACTTGGAAAAATGTGCTCTCCATACATTCTCAGGAAAAGGAAACCATCTTCTATATTGAGCTTCCCATTCCTGGGAGAAATTGATTGTGTTGCTTCCCGGGGGAAGCCGGGAGGGAGTAGAACATCAAATAAACTGATTTTGAAACAAAACGACATTCACTAAAGGTTGTTCAGATGAAGAACAATTCTTTCTGTGGCTCTCACAGCTTCCCCAGTGCCCTTTAACATGGGTGCAGTTGGTGTGTGGAATATCGCTGCTGTCTGGAGTTGGGTTTGGCAGGCACAGGCAGCTCAGTCACATTAAATAGATTCATTTAACAATCCAACGAGCCGAATGGCACACACAGCCAACAGGGGGCTTAGTAGGAAGCAAGTCTCTCTGAGCAGGCATCCACCTCTCCCTTGAGGCTGGAGGAATCAAACAAAGCCAGCCCTTTCCAAGGAAGCTGGTGACTGGCCTCCCCCTATCTCTCCCAAACACCTGGCCCTGTCTTGAAATGCCACAGACACGCCCCCAGGCACACTCCCCCTCATCCTGGCCATGACCAAAAGATCACAGCAGACAGAGGCCCTACAAAATCTAAGTCCTGTCTGTTTTCAGGATTAGCATCATGGAATACTATTTTGACACACTTATAGCAGGTCGACGGCCTTCTGTGAAGAAATAGAACCTCCAGCCTTGTAAAAGAACGTGCAGATTTGGAGAGTTTGAAGAACAAGGAGGTATCTAATTAGTATCACCTCTCCAGCATCCCAGCCAAGGGGTTAAACGACACTACCCCTGGCCATGCTGCTCCTTCTCAAGACAGCTCTTTCTATCTGCCATAGATTTATGAAAACATGCTTCCTGGTATTGATTTGAAATTGCTCTTGGAGTTTCACTACTTTTCTCAAACAGTGGATCTCTCCTTAATTCCATGATTTTTTTTTTTTTACTTTTTTTTTTTTTTTTTTTTTTTGAGGCGGAGTCTCGCTCTGTCGCCCGGACTGGAGTGCAGTGGCCAGATCTCGGCTCACTGCAAGCTCCGCCTCCCGGGTTTACGCCATTCTCCTGCCTCAGCCTCCCCAGTAGCTGGGACTACAGGCGCCCGCCACCTCGCCCGGCTAGTTTTTGTATTTTTAGTAGAGACGGGGTTTCACCATATTAGCCAGGATGGTCTCGATCTCCTGACCTCGTGATCCGCCCGTCTCGGCCTCCCAAAGTGCTGGGATTACATTTTTTACATTTTTTTTAAAAAGTTCCAAGGTGTTTAGCATTTACTAATCCATGTCATTCAAAGATTCTTCTTTTTGATCACAAGGTCCCTCCAGTCTCTATAGGACTTCTTAGTTATGTGCCCTCCATGCTGTATGCTCCTTTTTACAATCAGAGGTCATTAGATAGCTCCTGTAACAGGATGAATCCCAACAGGAAACAGGATGATTCAAGAACGGTTATTTACAAAGGGACCAATTATGACAGTGTAGGTGTAGATGGGGGGACGGGGTTGGGGGTGGTGGAGAATGACAGGACCAGCAGCAGCAGAGATGTTATCACCCTCAGACTAGGAAAGGCGGTGGGAGGAGGAAGGTACCAGAACCCTAGAGCCCAGAGAGTGGTGGCCTGGAGGTGGGCAGTGACTTCTGAGGGAGGGACCTAGACAGTGCTAGAGAGAGCCAGGGGAATAAATCCCTGCCTGATCCACCTCCCTCCAGCTGTTCTCCTATAGGGCGAGGGGTCTGTTTTGTTTTATTGTATTTTAAGTGACAAATAATAGATCTATAGAAGCACTCCCCTTATTCTCAGCTCTACTTTCCCAGGTTTTGGTAACCCATGGTCAACTGCAGTATAAAAATATGAAAATACTGTGTGAGAGAGAGAGAGGGAGAGAGAGAGAAAGACCATATGCACTTAACTTTTATTACAGTATATTTTATAATTGTTCTATTGTATTATTAGTTATTATTAGTCTCTTACTGTGCCTGATTTCTAAATTAAACGTTGTCATAGATATGTATGCATAGGAAACATAGTATATATAGGGTTTGGTGCTATTCAGTCTCAGGCATTCACTGGAGGTCTTAGAATGTATTCCCTATGGACAACAGGGACTACTGTAACATCCATGGGATACAGTGTGATGTTTTGGTCCATGTTTATATTGTGGAATGATTAAATCAGGCAAACTAACATAACCATCCCCTCATATACTTATTATTTCTTTGTGGTAAGAACATTCAAAATATATCCTTTTAGCAATTATTAAGTACACAATACATTGTTATTGACTACAGTACCCTGCTGTACAATAGATCATTAAAACTTATTCTACCTGCCTAACTGAAACTTTGTACTCTGTGACCAACATCTCCCCATTCTCCATCCCCTCACCCTCTGCCACACCCTACCTCTGATAACCGCCAATCTATTTTCTTCTTTCATAAATTCAACTATTTTTGCTTTCATATATAAGTGAGACCAGGCAGTATGTGTCTTTCTGTGGCTGGGTTATTTCATTACAAGCAGAAGAATGAAATTAGGCCCTTATCTCATCCTATCTACAAGAATCAACTCAAAATGAATGGAAGACTGAAATGTAAAACCTGAAAATATAAAACTACTCAAAGAAAACAGGAGAAAAGCTCCATGACATTGGTCTGGACAATGGTTGTTTTAGATACAACTCCAAAAACACAGCAACGAAAGCAAAAATAGACAAATGGGATTACATCAAACTAAAAAGCTTCACAGCAAAGGAAACAGTCAACAGGGGAAGAGACAACCCACAGAATGGGAGAAAATATTTACAAACTGTGTATCCAACAAGAGGTTAATATCCAAAATATATAAGGGACTCAAATAATAGCAACAAAAAAACCCATATAATCCAATTTAAAAATGGACAGAAGACCTGAATAGATATTTCTCAAAAGAAGACATACAAATGGCCAACAGCTACATTTAAAAATGGTCAGCATCACTAGTCATCAGGGAACTGCAAATTAAAACCACAATGAGATACCGTCTCACACCTGTCAGAATGGCTGTTACTGAAAAGATTAAAGGTAAGTGTTGCTGAGAATGTACAGAAAGGTAACCCTCGCACACTGTTAGTGGGAATGTAAGTTGGTACAGCCACTAGGAAAAACAGTATGGAGGTTCCTCAGAAATCTGAAAACATATCTAGCAATGCTTCTTCTGTGTATGTGTCCAAAGAAATTGACATCAGTATCTTGAAGAGATATTTGCACGTGCAAGTTCATGGCAACATTACTTACAAGAGTAAAGATATGGAGTCAACCTAAGTGTCCATCAGTGGATGAGTGGGGAAAGAAAATGTGGCTTATATGTGCAATGGAGTACTATTCAGCGATAAAGAAGAACAAAATTTTACCATTTCAGACGACACGCACGAACCCAGAGGGAGTCTGTTGAAGCCTTCCACAAAGTCAACTCTAAGAAAAGGCAGAAAGGGGAGGAGTGCATCTGGTGGCAGGTGCCCTGTGCAGTCCCCTGGACTCAAAGGGGACTCTCCTTGTCACTCCCATGTACCTGGGCAGTAAATTCCCTTCTAAGGATCTTCTCACCTCGTGGGTGTTTTGCTCTGCCATTCCTAGTATCACTGCTTGGAGTCTTGTCTACCTGTCCTGGGAACTTTCTGAAGCATGTCTTCCTGCAGTCCTGGTGACTCAGCTGAGGGGCCGTCTCCCTCCTGGGGATGATCACTAATCACAGCTTTGCATACTGCCCTCTGGACTCCTCCTGTCATGGCCCTGTCTCCTAGTAACGCTGACCAAGGTAGGGACTGAGGGGCAGGAAACCTGGGTTCTAACTGGACCAAGGCAAGCCTGAGCCCCTGGCAAGTGTGTAGCCTGGCTATTCTGAAAGTCCAAGGGCCTGAGTCCATTTAGAAGGAGGAGGCCTTTGCTCGGAGCCAAAACAGCAAGAGACTTTGGGAGGAAGGCAGAGGCTCCTGCCCCAGTAAACAGCACTTGTCACAGATTGGAAGTGGTCAGCAATTCTGCTTCTGTGAGGATGCAGCAGCTGCATGGTCTACAGCTCTGACCACATGGCCTGTGGGCAGCCCCGGGCAGCAATGTCAACAGGCTCCTGTAGAAACAGACAGCAGTGGTCAAGTGACAGCATCCAAAGGGATGAACTTAGCGTTGCTTAGGAACATACATGAGACATCTCTGAAGCTGGCTGGAGTCTGGGAAAGGACAAGAGTTTGGATGTGGGAAAGGCTGTGGTCATCTGTGACAACTGAGAGTCCACCTACATCTGAAGGCAGGTGCATTAGAGAAAGGCATGCTGGGCTTCCTGTTCCTCAGCACTGGGCATGACAACAGTGTCCCTACCTGTCTTCGCTGTTGCTGTTGTTTGTTTCATTCTCCCTTTAGGAGAAGCAACAGGTCCTAAGCTGATTTAAAACCTTGTCAGAGTCCTCGTTGTTAGCCCGAGGACATGTCTGTAGACAGCTGAAGATGTGACCTTGTCCTTGGGCTACTTTGTGTGATCTGCGCACTAGCACCATGGAAGCCCTTCCTATTATACCCACTCTTTCTGGTCATGGATTTCTACACAATTTTGTTTTTCCTCAACTTTTCCCCAAACTTTCAAGACTTCTCTCCTCCCTGTGAAACAAGCCCATTCTTTGTAAAACAGCCTCTCATTCTAGCAACACTCATGTCACATCGAGGCCCTGAGTGTTGTTCTCCCCAGTTCTCACTGGTCACTCTGTGCCTGGGTTCTGATGGGAATTACTCCTGGAAATAGCTCCTTTACTCTCCTTGGGACCTGAGTTTCCATAATGTCAGAGCTATGGTTTGAATGGTCCCTCCAGAATGCATGTTGAAACTTGGTTCCCAACGTGCCAGTGTTGACAGATAGGGCCTTTAAGAAGTGATTGGATTATGAAGGCTCTGCCCGCATAAATGGATAAATTAATGGGTTATCATGAGAGTGGGGCTGATGGCTTCATAATAAGAGAAAGAGAGACCTGACCTAGCACACAAGCACACTCAACCCCCTCGCCGTGGGATGCCCTGCACAGCCTCAGGACTCAGCAGAGTCCCCACTAGCAGGAAGGGTCTCACCAGACACAGCCCTCTTGATCCTTGGCTTCTCAGCTTCCATAACTGTAAGGAATAAATTTCTTTTCCTTATAAATTACCCGGTTTCAGGTACTATGTTGTAAACAACAGAAAATGGACTGAAACATTCAGTTTCCACCAACATGAACTGAAAGTCTGTCCAAGTCTCTGGCAGGGAAATGCCTATGACTGTCTCATAGAAAGCTACTAGGCTGGGCACGGTGGCTCACGCCTGTAATCCCAGCACTTTGGGAGGCTGAGGTGGGTGGATCACGAGGTCAGGAGATCGAGACCATCCTGGCTAACAAGGTGAAACCCCATCTCTGCTAAAAATACAAAAAATTAGCCGGACGTAGTGGCAGGCACCTGTAGTCCCAGCTACTCAGGAGGCTGAGGCAGGAGAATGGCATGAACCTGGGAGGCAGAGCTTGCAGTGGGCAGAGATCGCGCCACTGCACTGCAGCCCAGGTGACAGAGCGAGACTCTGTCTCAAAAAAAAAAGAAAGCTACTTAACTACCACCATCCAGTTTCTTATTTGTAGAACCAAGAGATTCCACTAAAGGATCGCCACCCCAAATTTGATGGGTGCACAGCCTGGCATACAGAAATGATGTTAGAGCAATGCCTTCCTTTCACACTCCCACCACACTGGCAGCACTGTCTCTTGCTTCACCTGCAGCTTCTGACTCCCAAATCCACCTGCAGAGACTGCATTGAAGTAGGTGACTTGGTGATTCCCATCAAAAATGAAGACGGGGGAAGAAATGCTCCTGCAGACAGTGACCAGCAAAGAGGTGGTCCTACCTAAAAGGCTACCAACCATGCAGAGGAGAATCCAAGACAATCCCACGCCTCCTCACTGGGATTCCCTGGTGGTGACATTATATCTCTCTTGATCCCAGAACACACTTGCCCTGTGGCATCCCATTATCTCCAGGATATTGGCTTCTTCACAAAACTCTTCCAAAAGCATGCTTATTTGTTGTCCTTTTCCCCAGGGGACTTCAAAACTCTTGAAACACTCACATCATGCATGGAGCCCTCCTAAGATGGCCAGAAAACTTTACCAAAGAAAGCACCTAGAAATTCAGGCAAAAGCAGATGGAAAGATGGATGTGGAAATGTTGACCCAATTTCCTTTACCATGAAATGTTTTAATTTTATTCCACTTCTTCAAAAAGGAAACCCCTCAAGACTCCAGGCCAAGTAGTCTCTGACCTCTCTCCATCTCCTTCAGTTCTCCCTTCTCTCCCATGTTCCCAGGGGATGGTAGACATGGTGCCTGGATTGAGGACATGGAAAGAGCTATTGAGGAAGTAGAGACTTGGGGCAAGACAAGTATGTCCTTCAATGCCTTTGGACTGTCTGTATCTTTCTGTCATCCTCAGGTTTAATGAAAACCACTTCACATTGGCATGCATGCCGGGGCCTCAGAAAATAAGCAAGTCACTGACCGTGAGTGGCGGCTGCAAAAGAGCCTCAAATGCCTCTCTGGGCTATACAAGGTCTCTGGGCTATTCACAGATTTTCCTATTAAAAGCCCATGAGCTCTCAGGAATGCCAGGCTTCTCCACATGTGTTCCTGCCTCAGGCTTTCCAAAGGGTTGGCTAACTGTCCAGCGTTCAGTATTTGGCTTCAGCTTCCCTCTCCATTATATTAATACATTTCCATCTGCCCAGCTTCCTGTCTACTGGCTTTTGCTCTTTTTAGCCAAAGTGTAGACAAAATCACATTTTCCTCCTTTGGTTAAAGATGCCCCATGGTCATATCACATGTGCTTTAGCCTCTTTTTTTGTTTTATTTCTACCATTTAATTCAAGGCTTTTGTGAATTTATCCCCCACATTTTCCACTTACCTTACAAGGAAACAGCCTTTTTAAGGCTTTGCAGAGTGCTTAGCCCAGTAAACAAATCACTTCTCTGCTGTTTATTTGTTTGGGACAATGAAGACTCTTGTCAAGAAACAAGCATTTCCACCTGGCATTTATGATCAATTTCTGTAGCTATTTAACAAGGCCATGAGCTTTTTGAGAAAAGTCTACCTACCCTTTTGTCTTATACAATTCATGGTTACTAAAGGTTCTTTTCCAGCATCATGAATAAAATATCAAGAAAAATAGACTGGTCTCTGCTTTTTATTTATGAATCTTGGTTTTTCTATAGAATAAATACTCACCCTTATATGTGTCTCCACTGTGCCTAGTCTCTTATGCAGCTCACTGGGAAGGTAGACACAGGGTCTTTGTGCCCATCCCATAAAGAGCCAAACAGCACTACATGCCGGGAAAATGTGTAGAGATCAGTGTAACGCAATCCTCACCAGAAAGGGGCTTTGTGCAAATTGTGAAAGGGGCTTTGTGCAAATTGTGAAGACAGAGGCAAATAGGTTTTTCCATATTTCATCACGCTAACTTGTTACAGCAAACACACTGGACTTGTACCTGAAATGAAGTCATGTTTTAAGAATAAATATTAAGCAAAACAAGCTGTAATGCTGCTCAGCACATTATGGTTTTCTGAGCTGTGCTTCAGCTGTCTGCTTCTGCTGTCCAGCAATGACTCAGAAACGACTGAATGACCACAATGAATCAAAGACCTGGTACACACTGAATTTGCTAAAACCATCATCCCTCAGATTTGGAAAAGTCAGACCCAAACAGCATGGGTCTCTTTGTGCCTTAATTACTGCAATAAGTGGACAATCCTTGGTTTCACTTCAACTGGCCCAAGGAGACTTGGCTGGAGAGATTGTTTCCACTCTCCTGTAAGCTTATAAACAAATCAGGAATAATCTGTCTTCCTTGGCTCAAGCTTGGTTCATTAGCAGAACCAGAAAACAAGGCTCCATGCCAGGTTCTGACAGCCACCACAGCTACACACCGTGTGACTAATCAGCACTGGCAACACATGTACTTGGGTATCCAAGAGCCCACCACAAGGGAAGCCCCCTTAGACTGGAGGAAAGGGGGAGCTGGAGGAGACCCACCCATCATGTCTCCAGCCTCTCTCTGTAGACAGACTCAGGGCTAGGCAGAAGAAATAAGATGCAGGAAAGAACTAATCTCAATCCCTCCTAATTCACCCGCAAAAGCTGACAGAATTCAACATGCATGACAAGACTCTTGGAGTGGACATTTTCAGTTCTCTGGGGGCAAAGACATCAGCAACAGGACAAGCTCCCGGGACTTGCCAATCTCCGCCTACTTGCCCTCCGAGTGCTCCTGATGGCTGTGCCGACCAGGATTCTATGAGAGTGATGACAGCTGATGCTAGCCCCAACTCAGCTGCCATTTGAGAGGAAAGGCCAAGAAATTTAGCCAGGTATCAAAGCACATTTTCATTAGAACCTTGCCTACCCCACATCTAACCTTGATCCCAGGTTTGTACTCAGCAATGCCAGCACACCCCAGAGGTCCACCTACAAATTCAACTCTGAGTTCACTCCACATGGGAATATTCTCACCTACACAAACTCATTAGAGGTGGGTTTCTAGTTACGATAAATCAATAAGAGATAAGTCTATTTTAACTTACTTGAAGAAGCAAATTTAATAACTCTAGGACCAAAGAAAAATAGCATATTCTGATCAGCTTGAGGCTCTATCCACTGCACTTAGAACAGTGCCTTTCAATGAACATTTGTCTCCTTTTTCGTTTTTCTCTTTACTAGGATTTACAGATAAAGGTCTATGGCCATCCTGGGAACTTCAGAGATCAAGTTCACGCAATCCTCACCAGAAAGTAGCTTTGTGGAAAACGTGAAGAAAAAGACAAATGGATCTTTCTTTTAGATATGACTTGCCTAAGGCTACTTGACTACACAGTGGTGGAGCCTGGTTTTCAACTGAGAGCTTTGTGGCTTCTGGTTTAACACTAGTTCCCACTATATCATGTTGCCTCTGTTCTGTAGTATTTCAGCAAGAGGTTATCAGGTGGCTATGCTGGACCAGTCACTAAGGTAGGTGCTAGAATCCAGAGATGAGTATGGTAATTTCATCCCTGTCCACAGGTGCTCATAGTCCCCAGTACAAGGTGGCAAAAGGGCAGAACAACCCCTAGAAATAAGAGGCAGCTGCTCCCTGAGTGCAGCCTCAAGTGACAAATCAGCATTATGCAGGTGACTCTAGGTGGCTGGCATGGGTGCTTCTGACAAAAGCTCTGCAGAATCAGCGAGGGAGGGCACTGCACACCTGTTGAGACAGATAGTCCTCATCCTGGAGTTTGGTTAGGACAGCATGCACACACACAGAACCACCAGAGGATTTATTAAGGTACAGATTCCTCCCACCTACCCCCACCTCAGACCCCTGATTAGGGAGGGCAGGGCAGGGCTTGGGGAATGTGCATTTCTAAAACATTCTCAGGGGATGTTGATGCTGCTGGTTCGGGACCACCTGTGACCCACTGGGATAAGAGGCTGAATAAGAGGGAAGGGGCAGAGGCACAGAGCACTGCTTCTCTTCCTGTGTTAGAGGAACAAACCACGGATCTGACAGAGAGGTAAACTGGTTAATTAATGTGTGACATTGTTAGGAATGAAAAAGGTGAAGTATGACTTTTGCCTTCATGCATCATGTTATTTTCTCCTTCTCCTCTTCTCAGCAATCCAAACCCCACACAAAGGGCATTCAGTAATGTTAGCTTCTCTCTCTCTCTCTCTCTCCTCTCTCTCTCTCTCTCTCTCTCACCCCCCCCCCTTCCCTCTCTGCTGCTTTCCAGGAAGTTTCTGTAAGGTGGTGACATTCATGTGTGGGAATTCAGCATTACCACCACTCACAAAGAACAATCCCCAGGGAAAGAGTGAAGATTAAGTCCAAAGAATTAAGCAAGAATGAAAAACACTCAAGCATCAGTGGAAAAGAAATTTGGGAGCTTTTTCCTACTGATTCCATATTAAAACATGACAGGACCGGTATCTGCTTTCTGGATTTGGTGATAATAATAGAAGCAGAAAGTAGGCAGTGGTGAAAAGTGGTAAGTAGTCATGCATCACAGTAGTAATCTACTGATACTACACACAATAATGCCCAGTGTCTACCTGCTACACGAGACCAAATCAACTCCACCCTCAACACGGTTGTGTTGTTAATGGGTAGTCATTACTTTCTTGTCTTCCCCCTACATTTGCACTACATGTGCTGCTATTGTTAACAAATATTTTAAAATCTAAATTATATTATTTAATCCTGTTAACAGCTCCGTTAAGTCAGCTGGAGAGATGTTATCTTTGATTAAAAAGATTTGACAGGCCGGGCGCGGTGGCTCAAGCCTGTAATCCCAGCACTTTGGGAGGCCGAGACGGGCGGATCACAAGGTCAGGAGATCGAGACCATCCTGGCTAACACGGTGAAACCCCGTCTCTACTAAAAATACAAAAAAAACTAGCCGGGCGAGGTGGCGGGCGCCTGTAGTCCCAGCTACTCGGGAGGCTGAGGCAGGAGAATGGCATAAACCCGGGAGGCGGAGCTTGCAGTGAGCTGAGATCTGGCCACTGCACTCCAGTCCGGGCGACAGAGCGAGACTCCGTCTCAAAAAAAAAAAAAAAAAAAAAAAAAAGATTTGACATACAGAAGTTACTTACGCAGAATTCCTTGTAAGCATAATCCAGCTGGCTTTGAACTTGGGCCTTATGACTTCTACCCTGCCACTTCTTCACTTTGCCATCCATAGACATGTACAGAAAAAAGATTCATGAACACCACGGCTCACTAAAACAGCCTATTGCCCCACTAAAAACTCATTTTGTTATAGACAAACGTTTTAAAGAGAAAAGGAATAACAGTCAACCCTCGATTTCTTACACAATGCAGTTCTGCCTTTCATGAAGGTCCTCAAAGGGCTCTAAGAGAGTGCTCAGAAACAGACCTCACACATGTGGAAACCGGACACAGGACAGAGGTGGCCCCATATGCCATAGGGAAGGGGGTCTTTGCAACAAATGGAGCAGGGAAAATTGCACGTGTGTTTTTAAAACGTGAAATGGGATTTCTACCTCACACCAGACACAAAAATTGATCCACATCCATTCATAAAAGATATCAAAAAGATGCCAGGTGCAGTGGCTCATGCTTGTAATCCTAGCACTTTGGGAGGCCAAGGCGGGTGGATGACCTGAGGTCAAGAGTTCGAGACTAACCTGGCCAACATGGTGAAACCTCGTCTCCAATAAAAATGCAAAAAAATTAGCCAGGCATGGTGGTACACACCTGTAATCCCAGTGACTTAGGAGGCTGAGGCAGGAGAATCACTTGAACCCAGGTAGCAGAGATTGCAGTCAGTCAAGATCACACCACTGCACTCCAGCCTGGGTGACAGAGCGAGACTCTGTCTCAAAAAAAAAAAAAAAAAAAAGAGAGAGAGAGATAATTCACATCACCAAGTAGGAGAAGATATTTCCTCTAGTTAAAACAAAGGATTAATATCTAGGGTATATAAAGATCTACACATCTACAAGAAAAAGACACACAAAGCAATAAAAAATAGACAAAATGTTTGAACAGGTTTTTTACAAGAGGGGAAATCTAAACAGTCGGTACATATGTGAAAAAGTTGATAACCTTGTTAGTAATAAATGAAACGCAAATTAAAGTTACAATGAGATACAATTATACTCCTACTAGATTTAGAAAAATAGAAATGTCTTTTAACACTAAGTATTTATAACATTGCAGAACAATGTGAACTCCCATTTAATACTCTTGGGAGTTTGATATAAATACTTCAGAAAACTTTTTGATATTTTCTGCTAAATTTAAAGATGCTTTTACCCTATGGCCAAACAAGTCCATATCTGAAAACATATAAAGTTATGTACCCCAGAGAAACTTACAGGAAATACCCAAATATATGTAAGCTAGTATTCAAAATATCCAAAAACTGAAAGTAGCCCATACATCTATCTGCATTAAAGTGGATATGTTGTGTTATGTTCATACAATGAAATAATATAGAGCAATTTTAATCAATGAGCAACACACAACAGTATGAATGAATTTAACAACAGATGTATTGAGAAGAAAATAATCTACCAGTGATCCCACTTCTATTGTATAAAATAAATAAAAACATTACAGCCAGCTCTCTGTATCCATGAGTTTCACATTCACAGATTCAATCAATGGTTGATTGAAAACTTTTGGGAAAAATATCAATAAAAAATAAAAATACAACAACAAAAAATTGTGCAAATAAAAATATATCAACTATTTACACAGCAATGGCATTGTATCAGGTATCAAAAATGAACTTAGAAATGACTGAAAGCATATGGGAGAGTGTGCATAGGTCATGTGAAAATAATGCACCATTTTGTATCAAGGACTTGAGCATCCTTGGATTTCGGTACTCACAAGGTGTCCTGGAACAAATCCCCCATGGATACTGAGGGAAGACTGCATCATTAGGGATACCCACAGGGAGGTAATGCAACATAAAGAAAGCATGAGACTGATTGACGTAGATGTTCAGGACAGTGATTACCTTTAGTGAGAGGAAGGATGTTGCGATGAAGAAATAGTACAAAAGGGTGTGTGTACTGTATTCTCATCAAGGCTGACTTTATGGCTGCAACCAGCACCATTGCACAAAGCCCATTCTTAGAAGACACTGTATTTGGTTTAACGCTCTCCTCTGTCATCTTGAAATTCTTTTTTTTTTTTTTTTCTTTGAGATGGAATTTTGCTCTTGCTGCCCAGGCTGGAGTGCAGTGGCATGATCTCCACTCACCGCAACCTCCGCCTCCTGGGTTCAAGCAATTCTCCTGCCTCAGCCTCCCAAGTAACTGGGATTATAGGCATGCACCACCACGCCTGGCTAAATTTTTGTATTTTTTTAGTAGAGATGGGGATTCTCCATATTGGTCAGGCTGGTCTCGAACTCCCGACCTCAGGTGATTCGCCTGCCTCGGCCTCCCAAAGTGCTGGGATTACAGGCGTGAGCCACCGTGCCTTGTCCGCAGCCATGAGGCCCGGAATTAGCCGACCTCTGTTGCTTGATCTCCGCAAAGCGGAGACAGGACGGCACATTCCCGGGTTCTTTATTTACAAACTCTTCCCGCGCGCGCCTAAGTTTTTCCCGCGCGCGCCAAAACTGTTCCCGCTCGCGCCCAAAGCTTTTCCCGCGCGCGCCCAAGTTTTTCCCGGGCACGCCTAAACTGTTCCCGCGCGCGCCAACCTTTCCCGCGCGCGCGTAAACATTTTCCCGCCCAGGAAGATATGCAGCCTAGGGCGCAGGCGCGATCCCGCGCCCTGGACAAGTACAAACCCACGGCGCATGCGCGATTGTAATTTGAGAAGACCCGGCCCCCCGTCACCGCCCTGGCCCAACCTCTTCCTCTGTCAGCCTATATAAGGCATGACCCTGCATTCAATAAACGAGACTTGATCAGGTTACTTGTCTTGTCTCCATTTCTTGTGTTTTCTTGTCTCCTCCATTCCCACTCCCCCTTCCAGGGCCCATTCGACTGTCCTGCGGGTCGGGACAGTGCCTGGTCAAAATTTTTTATAATTTTTTAATAAGGGGACTCACACTCTCATTTTGCACTGAGTTCCATAAATAACATAGCCATTCTTGATTTTTGTTACAGGGTATTTGCTGTATAAACGTGCCCTTAGTGTTCTGTGCACTTTAGAGAACATGTGCTATATTTAATAAAAGAAAATCATTAGGAAAACACTATGAAAAAATTATTTAAAGCAGAGGGGTTACGGGTTAGGCCAGTGATATGGTGCCGGTAATGATGTTCTCTAAACTACTGAAAATTTTATCAGGGTAAATTTCACTAGTCCTTCCTCAGTAAGGGACTGAGGGGCAAACTGAATTGTTTTCCAACCTCTACCAGCCTGTAAACTACTCTCTTCATCTGAATCAAGTCAATTCTCAACCTATAATTTTTATGTATTAAGTCCATTCTGGAAGAAAGTGGGGAGAAATGACAAATAATACATCACTGGCAAATACAAATCACAACATCCCTAAGAGAAGAGAGAGGTGGAGAACTCCGCAGACTACTCTGGCCACCATTACCCAAGTTAACTTATTACACCTGGAAAGATTCAGAACGGATGAGTCTCAGAAAGTGAGTTGCTGAACACATAGCTTTCCCCAACGTGGAAAGAAAAGAGCTGAGGACATCCAGCTTTCGATGGTGGAGAAGCACTGAAGGTACCTGGCGCATGCGCCGCCCTAAGAGAGTCCCAAGAGAATCATGGAGAGACACAGAAATGTCTAATCTAACACTGAAGGACAGGGATAGGGATGGAGCTGGAAGTCTCAGCATCCTAGGATGTACAGCTGAGAGCCAACCTGCAAGAATTTCTGAATTCACCATCAACCTCCCTGGTTTCTCACTAGTGGAGAGGGGCACACCCTCTTCACTTACAAGGTTAGGCTGCCAGGGTGGGTCCCAGCTTGAGCTTAGGCCATATCTCCTCTTGGGATTCGCATGTGGCCGAGGGCTGTGGCAGGGTGGTGGTGCGGTAGCCTTGCCTCTGTCTGTGTGAGTTGAACTGAGTTGGGATGGAGCTACACTGACATCCCTTTCTACTCTCCCCATCTGGGGGTTCTTCAGGAACATATGGAGAGACATCACCCTTACTACACTCGGTTTTCTCCAGAGTTGTCTTAATATCTTCCCCAAGTCTTGTCCCCAGGAAATGAAAGCAGAAAGCTGTCATAAAAGTTCGTATGTAGATCTCTGGCTTTTTAGAAACTTCCCCTTGCTAGGTTATAAACACGTGGAAGGATGGGTTTTTTCTTCTTGACCCAAGCTTATAGAGCAGAGCCTGCTTCCTAATGAAGGATCCTTACGTGGAGGAGAGACCCAGCACTGGTCCAAGTGTCACCCTCGAGGAGCTGCGGGAGGTGGGCAAGGCATGAAACCCCTTTGCAAGTATTTTCCAAACACTGGGAATCAACAAGCAATCTCTCTCTAAGTGCCTTCCCATCCCAGAACTTGAGTCAGAAAGCTTTCCGGATCTACTTTTCTACTAATGCCTGGGAAGGCTTGAAAAGGACGAAGAATCACACCTAAATGTGAATGAAGGATCACAAACTATTGTGTGTGTACATGTGCCTCTTCGTGTATGTGCACGTGTGTGTATGTAGGTGTGCGTGCATAGGTGTGTGCACATGTGTGCGTGTGTATGCAAGCGTGCACATGTGTGTGCATGTGGGTGTGTGCATGTATGTGTGCGTGTGTGTGTGAAGTGCAAAAAGAAAAGAAAGTCTGCCCAAATGGAACAAGCTGGAGGTCTGCCCTGGGAAGCAGCGAATTTAATTCTCTGTGGATCTGGCTGTGAAGAAGAGTGAAGCCGTGGGAGTAAAGCATGAGGAGGAGGAAAATAAAGTAAAACAGAGAACTCTGCTATTTTAACAGTTTATAAAATTGTGTCTTTAAAATCTTTTGTGACTCTAAAAACAATTTCTGAGGAAGGAGGCTGCTGAGTGTCGGGAAATGTTTAGTGAGCTGAGGGCCAGAGAGACCTTGCTTCCCACCCCCTCAATTATACCTCCCTGGCCACCAAGGACAGGCTTGGGTTTAAGAGAAGTAATCTTAATGCTAACAGCGGCAATTCACCACGTAATAAAATGTAACGCCGCGTTCCCTCCAGCCTCTGCCAGGCCTCTGTGGAATCCGGACTCAATCACCTACTGCTAAGGGCCGCCGAGCTGTGGGTGAGAAGAGATCGCCTAGTGGGCCTTCTGGTTCTTACTGATTTATGACTTGGGCGAGTGGATTAACTGCGTTGCTTCCATTTTGTCAACAGTAAAAAGGAGATAATGGTCCATTCCTCACAGGGTTTTATGAGGAATGAGTCAATACTCATAAAGGGTTCAAAATGGCGCCTGGCACATAGCGTACTTTTGCCAGCTATGTGTCCTGGACTAAAGTTCTTAAACCATGACCCCCTCATTTCCCACATTTGTAAAGTGAGGGTTCCCGCTCACCGTCGGCTTCCCCACATCCGGGCCCACCCAGCAGCACCGCGAAGGCAATCAGCTACTGCCACGCCACCCCCAGCCACGGGCAGCCACACGGACACCACCCAGCCACCCCCAGCCACAGTCAACAGGGGCACTGGGGGCCACACGGCCATGTCGTCCCAGCCACGGGCATGTACAGTCAACGCAGGCACCAAGGGACACACAGCCACACCACCCCAGCCACGGGTGGGCACAGCCAACACGGGCACCAGGGGCCGCACAAATAGCCCCAAGCAGGCCTCAGCATATTTACCTTCCATTTTCATGGTAAAGTAGAAACTAAAAAGGGAAATTCAGGAGACCATCCCGCCAAAAAGGAAAAGCACACGTTAAAATGATATGAAGTCATGTCCAAAACCCTTCCATTCACTCAACCTCACTCTTGTGATCTTGCAAAATGGGATTAAGTAAATGACAATGGTTCTCTCATCGGGTGGCTGTAGAGATTAAATAAGATAATGTAGGTTGTAAAGCTCCCTGTGGCTGGCACCATATGTGCATTTGATAGAACATGCTCTTATTGTAGTCGTCATCATCATCATCATGCCAGATACTGATTGGAATGTCCATCCCATCTCTTGCTACCAAATTATCAGCTTTTCAAGGGCAAGGACTGCGTCTTCCTCATTCTGATATCCATCACACTACCCTACATCATATAGTAACTGGTTAAAATTATGCTATAATCTCACTAAGTTGAATAGTATATTTAGATAATTTGTCCTATTGGTTCTCAGCACTGACTGTACATTTAAATCACTTTGACCAGCTTATAAAGTACCTGTGACAGTTCTTTACCCCAAGTCAATTAAGTCCACATTTCTAGGGGAAGTTTTCAGGCATCAATATTATATAAAAGCTCCCCAGAGGACTCTAAAGTACAGCCAGAGCTGAGAACCAGTGTGCCTGTCACTCACTCCCTGTTCATCCATTTATTATTCACTACTAGGTACCAGGCATGGCTGTAGACAACGAAGACAAAAACATAAATGAGATGCTGCTCATTCTCACAACCTGCAGTGAACTATGCATAAGTCCTTCATTAATAAATTATCACAGCGTGGGTGTGGGTCCTGAGACGGAATCGTGTACACGGAGGACTACACCTGCTAAAGGAGAACACAAAGTTCCTTTAGAGGAAGAGAGATTTTCAAATGAGGGAGAGGATTAGGGAAAATGAACTTCCATTAATGGATTTTCATGATTATGCCTTCAATGTGATTGTTGTGAGACAAATCCATGTGGAGTCTGTTTATGAAATAAACACATTCCATTGTATGACATGTAAATGTCATTGTATGAAATATAGAAATATGTTGGTGGAATGATCCACTAAAGGATTCTTATAAGAAACTTCTTTCAGAGCTGCTTCTTTGCTCAGCAGAATTACCATTTTCCTCCTTTCCAGCACTGTGACTTACCAAACTTGTTTCCCTACCCACCTTGAACTCCAGAAATATTATAGACACAGTTCTGCTCATTAGTGAATGTTGTGTTTAAATTACGGCTAAACTAGGAGAAGTTTTTCTGTTTTTTCTTTTGGACCACTACTCTTAGTTTTGAAATTACTTCAAATTCTCTGTTTTGACATGATGGAAAGAAAACAAATACTAATTATTTCAAATAATTTATCCAAATGTCCTTGCTCTATACTTCCTTCACAAAAAAAGCATCTATTTTTTGCGTTTCTTACTTAAGCCGGGTTAGAAATGGAGAAGGGGTAACACAGATTTATTAAATCCTTATCATGTGTCAAGCAGTTTGTAATTTGCTTTATGTATATAATTTAAATTGATTATTTTAATAATCCCATGATTGTGGTACTAACCTCCCATTTTAGAAAGGCAGAAGAAAAATGAAATTCAGATACAGTGGGGTCAGTCCAACGAGGGGTTGAATGATATCTGCCTTAATGTGGCATCTATTATATTTCCAATTAGTGCCTCTTCTCTCAAGGTTTGCTGTTTGGTCATCAAATATTTTACATCCCCTCCAGCGATGTTTCAAATGCAAACATTGAGTCTCAGCCATTTCCCATCATGTACGTGCACTCCTTAATTTAATAAATTAAATCTATTGCTAAATGAGGCACATCCAGAGCACTTGGTGTGATAAAGAGTTGAATCACAAATGGATTGTGCCCTTAAGGGAATTTATAAACTATTAGAGGGAGGAAAACACACATATAATAATTAAAACTTGTGCAGCAGTACAGCTCTATCCAAGACAAGGAACAGCTGAGGCTTTCTCCTCTTCTCCGCATCATACTGGGAGGCCACTGTCAGGCGATCCCCATGCAAGTGGCTGTTGGGGCAGGAGCAGGCACTGAGGTGGAACCAGGGAGAATCAAGTACTGGAACCAAAGAGAGAAAACACTCACGATGCCCAATAGGATATCTAGAACTGTAATGTACACAGCCGTCTGACTAAAGGGCTGCTCATGATTCCCCAGGTCTAAGGTGGGCCTGAAATTCTGTGATTCTAACAAACTCATACAAGAGGCCTGGGATGATATTTCAAGAACAACATTTTGAGTAGCAAAGGTCAACATTTTAAGTTCAATCGTGTGAGTGTGGAGCTGGGAACAGGCCAGCAGCCTGCAGGTCATGGAGGGACACACAAGTAGGCAAAGACAAGGATGAAGTGGAGGTCAGAGGGCTCCTATTCATACCATCCAGCTGGCCATGACACCACAAATTCACTGTCATTCCTGTGTCCACTCAAAGGTGAGTGGAGGAGCCAGTTTAAAGCATGCAATGATGGGACAGGTCATCATTCAGGGCTTTCATTTAAAATAATTAGTCCAAAAAAAAACTGGAAATGAAGCTATTACAGGAAACTCAGTGATTCTGGCCTCAGTAAGAAACAAGCGATTCGGAACCAAGTTAACACATATCCACTATTATTTTGGAGCAGTTGAATTTTGTTCATCTCTTCAGCTCATTGGTTGTCTGTTTCCATGGTGGTGGTTGTAGGTTTGTCTTGATTCATTTTTGGTCATGGCGGAGTTTGGAGATGTCAGTTACATTCGGGCAGCAGAGAGACCTCATAGCTAATGTTGTGGATGGGGCTAACACAAATCTGTTTTGAATGAAAGAGTTGAGTCAAAAGTGCTGTGTAAATACAACCTAAGTATTAGCCATTGGGGTTTTTTTAGAACACAAATTGGACAGTTAAGAGTGCCCCCTATTTGTAAGAGAAAAAATACCCTATAAAGTAAATCTTAATTCAATACCAGAGTACTATTATTTATTTAGCATTAACACAAATATGACTAATTTCTGGGGTATGTCTTACTGAGTGTTGGAATTTTGAATTCCAATTTTGAATTTGTCTTCTTTACTGTTTGCTTTATGCTAGAGCACGTGGTTTCACTGATTTTCAAAAGGAACCTGTCTTTTCAGTTCTGAATCATAACTTGAAAGCGACAGCCGCAATAATTTGACAAAATAGTCCCTCACACAAACTTCATGCCCTGTCATCTAGTATAGACTTCCAAAAGCTCAACCATTTCCCCCAGAGAGCTCTGGAAGTGGAAGCCAAGGGTACATAGATTTTAAAAAATGAAGTCCCAGCTGTTCTGGGCCAGTCTTGCATTCTGGGTGAGTACTAGGGGCAAAGTAAACAGTTACTAGGATTTTAATAATCTGAGGAGCAAACTTGGCCATCAAGTTTAGTTCTTTTTCCTGGAAAATAATAGAATCAGGTGCTTGTGAACAAAGAAAGGCTGCCTAGCTGGTTCCAGAAGGATGAGCCATTTGAATCCATGGTAAAAGAAGAGCTAGAAATCAAGTTCACCTGCAGAAAGGATCCAGCAATTCATTCCAAAATCCAAGTGGGAGACATTCTGCCCATGTATGCTTTGGGGTCTCGACAATTTGGTTAATGTGAATACTATGCCACTTAAACCATCTTCCATGCCCCTAAACATATGATGGAGTAGGGCAGGTGAATGGAGGTGGAGGTGAAACCTACTAGAAGATGAAGAACACTGCAATACTGCAGTTGCAATACTATATGGATATACAAGATCTAACATCTACATAGGGCAAACCAGCCTTGAATCTTACATAATCCTTTCTCCACCATGCACCAAGACAAGAACAGGGCAAGGAAAAGGAAGAAAAAAGGGGTGGAGGTGGTTATTTTTAGTCCTAGTTCTCATTTCAACCAGGGACTATCACTCTCCAGACTCAGCAGATGGCAGGCCAGACAGTTTTGTCTGATGATCTAATTAGTTTTCAGCACCTCATTATCACCTCACAATGGAATCTAGAATAAAAGCTTAAAGTGCAGAATGTTTAACGGGCTTATTTCAATGCAGTAAAGTGAGTTCTTTAAGTTAAATTCTTTCATCAGCAATGGGCTTTATCTACTCAGGAGACATTTGAAGAGAATGAAGATTTAGGTGAGGACTGTTAATAAAGTAGCATGTCTCTAATATTGAAATGCTGTCAAAAATATGATGTGGTATTCCAGATATAACAGAGATAAGCCACAACATTCTGTAGTAAAAAGAAACTGAGAACCAGAAGAACTGAATTCTAGTTTCATCTCTGCCACTAATTAACCATATGGCTACAGGCAAGTCAGTTTCTCTGAGTGCCATTCCCTTATCTGTGAAATGCAAACACGGGGCCAGGCAGATGGACTCTACATTTTCTTCCAGTTCTAAAATCCTCCTATTTAGCAACACTTCTGTAAGGTCAACTCTGAAGCCTTCTACAACACACTTAGGAGATGTAATTTTTTCAGATAAAATAATTTTCAAAATTGCTAAGCATGAGGGTTTTTTTGGAAAAAAAAAAAAATAGAGCATAATTGCTCCGGCAGTGTCATCTCTTTCCAGCAACAGCGTTCAACACACCCTACATTCAAATGCACTGGCTGAGCTGGCAAATGCCTGAGCTGAATCCATGGAGAGTTAGGAGCCTATGGAGGTTCCACAGTAGCCAACCTCAAAATCCTTCGCAGGACAACTGCATCAGTAAGGACTGCTGATCCCTGGGGACTCTCAGGGCAGTGTGACCTTGCTGAGCCTGAGAGAAACTATGGGGCAGATATGATGTTCTCTACTTTCAGTGTCTGGCTCCCACTTGCTGCTTAATAATGCTGCATAAAGACACAGTACAAAGTATTTTTGCGCAGTGGTTAAAATGCACCCCAGATGCAGGATTTTTTGCCTGTTGGCATCATATTTTTTTCTACCCAAAAGGGGTAGTCACACGTGCCTGTTTAAATTTAAATTTGAATTGACATTAATATTAGATGAAATTTAAAATTCAGCTCCTCCTTTGCACCAGCCACATTACAAGTGACCTATAGCCATGGTACTCACTAGTTGGCATTTCATAGATAAGGGAATGGATAGATGCATGGTGGGTACGCTGGGGACCTCAAATTGGGACAGTGTGGATCTAAATCATTTCTATCACCATCAAAAATTCCACTGGACAGTGCTGATCTAGACTGACCATCCCTGACTCCATGAAATTACTTTTTGGTTTTGACTTAAGAGTACACAACCAGCACTGAAACATTCTTTGTGTGTTAATACCTTAAGAGGCAGGGTGGGGTGGCTCACACTTTTAATCCCAGCATTTTTGGAGGCTAAGGTCAGTGGATCACCCTAGGTCAGGAGTTCAAGACCAGCCTGACCAACATGGTGAAAACCTGTCTCTACTAAAAATACAAAAATTAGCCGAGTGTAGTGGTGCACACCTGTAGTCCCAGCTACTCAGGAGGTTGAAGCACAAGAATTGCTTGAACCTGGGAGGCAGAGGTTGTAGTGAGCTGAAATCATGCCATTGCACTCCAGCCTGTGTGACAGAACAAGACTCTGTCTCAAAAAAAGAAAAAAAAAAATCATAAGAGAGCTACCGTAGGTCGTTTCGGGCCTAGGAAGATGTGATCTAACATGGCATAATTTAGCAATTTCTTTAATTTGTCCTTGGGGAAACCACCAAGTGCTCTCACCCAAAAAAGTCAACTAAAATTGAAAAATCTCAGCTAGGAGTAGTAGCATGTGCCTGTAGCCCCAGCTACCTGGGAGGCTGAAGTGGGAGGATCACTTGAGATTGGAATTAGAGGCTGCAGCGAGCTGAGATCATGTTGGTGCCACTTCACTCCAGCCTGGGCAATGGTGAGACACTCTGACTCAAAAAAAAAAAAAGAAGAAAGAAAGAAAAATCTCAGGTCACAGTCAGATATGTTTTAAAAATTCTAGTCAACAATTTATACTCTTGATTATTTCATAACCTAAAATATCAAGCTTACTCACATACTTTATATATTTACATTTATATCCTTTATTTATGTGCAAGTAGATTTGTAGATTGTGCTGAAATATCATCTCAGAGGAAGAAGACTGCTAAGCTAATCTATACTTCTGTCCTCTACCCTCCTACTACTCTTTTTGTTTTTCTACTTTAGGCTGTTACAGTCCCCTTTCTGTATTCGATCTAGTTCAAAGGTTGGCTTTTGTTTTCATTCATAGCCTTCCCATTGTGGAGATTTATTTATTTTTCCTTTTGATCTCTCTTCCTTGAAAAGGTTAATTCATAAATAAAAGGAATGAGCTGATGATTATTTCTCATGACCACTAAAACTTGATCTTCATTGTTCTCTTCCTTTGAAGGATTCCTCCCCACTTCTTTACGTGAGGTATTCTATTTGGAGCACAAGACACACTTTAGTTGCCTGGGTCAGATGTAGGAATTACTTAAAATTCATACAAACACCTTCTTTTATAAAATATGGAATCACAAAATATTGGCTTATATCAGAAATTATTTCAACACTACAATTAAGCTAGTGTTGCTCTCAGAAAAAAAAAAATAGTAATATACATGCTTTTTGTAATCAGCTTCTATTTCTTTTTTCAGTACTGATTCTTCCATTTTCTCCTGGGATTCCTGCCTCCTCCCCTCTAGGAAGACATTCAGAAGATCTCACTTGCCTGAGCCGGGGGGACAGAGCTGCTACTGCCTGCTGTGTCCATGAGGAATCAGCACGATGGGGAATGGAACCTACACAGAAGAGAGACAGATGTGAGATGCAAATGGGGAAACTGCAGGCTGGGGACATCTTCTGAGCCTCCAAGTTCAACCAGCCTGACAGCTGGTTTCTCTTCACTCCAGAACCTTTTTCAATCCTGAAGTCTGAAATACCTTTAGAATTTCAGTGGAGCCTGCTTCCTATGGGTTCCAAAATTCTTTATCATGCATGGTTTAAATTGTGAAAACCTCTAGAAAAAATGTCTTAACTTGGTAATAATTTCATGCGAATTATCTTTAAAAAGTGGCATGTATTTTAACAGAGGAAAACTTTTCTCAAACTATCCAATTTGCAGTAGCACAAGAAGGCAGTTGTGAGATTCTGCTAAAATTAATAGGCACATTGTTAAGTAATTATACAATATTAAAATATCGCCAAGGGGACAGAACTGGAGATAAATGTCCTCATCTGGACTGGATGAAGCTCTACTGGGAGACCATGTTATGAAGTTCTTTAATTTAAAAAATTACATTTCCAGGGCCTAATATTGTCAGAAAGACAAATAATCTGGCTCAGTAAGATATATAGATTTAGAGGATTGTACTTAAGGGCCTAGCACCGTGGCTGTACATCATTGTCAAGCAGGAAGGAGTAGAGCTACAGATGCTGCATCCCTGGATCGACCGTGCAAGTGTTAATAGAAAAGGTATGCTTGAACATCTCTAAATCTGAGATGCCTGAGAGCCCAGTCTCTTGCTGATACATTGCCTTTGGATGCTCCCAAACACATATGCTGTTTTAATATAGGTTTATTATTATATAGGCATGGGAAGGCCAGTAGATTGGAAGATGACTGACTGCCACCAGAAAGACAGATTATTATTCTCACAGATCCCAAGATGAGGAATATGGCACTCCATCGAGAGTCACACAAGGAAGCACCAGGGCCATCCAGAGGCAGAGGGAGTGAGGAAACGTGAGTAGGAACCTACATTTTGGTATCCACTGGAATAAATGGGTATGGCAGTGTACACAGGCTTAGGATCAGATAGGGCTGTGCCTACTTGTCTGGTGTCTGGCCCTGGGGTGAATAGGGCAGGAGGATGGTGACCTGAGTGTCAGAGCCCCATAAAGGTGGGGCTGGGGGTGTGGGCTCCAGTTTAATTGTTGTCTTAGTTTAGGCTGCCATAACAAAATACCTTACATAGGCTGAGCAGCTTAAGCCACAAATATTTATTGTTTACAGTTCTGGAGGCTGTGAAGTCCAAAATCAAGGTGGCAGGAGACCAGGTGTCTGGTCAGGGTCTGCATTCTGGTGTGTAGATGGCCACCTCTTCGTTGTATCCTCACAGAGCAGAGAGGAAATAAGCAAAGTCCCTCATGTCTCTTCTTATAAGGCCACTAGTCCTGTCAGAAGGGCTCTACCCTCATGACCTAATCATCCCCAAAGTCCCCACTTACTAATATAGCCTATTGCAGATTAGAGTTTCAACATATGAATTTTGGGGTGACACACTGAATTCACAGCAGTTAGCTGGCATTTGAAAAGCGTGCTCATGTGTGAGCTGCTTAGTGTTTCTAGGAATTGGCTAGCCCTTAATGTCTCCAGGAATTGGCTAGCCTCCAGAGTCCTCAAAGCCCCAGATGTCAAAGCAACCAAATACAGACAATAAAAGATACGGTTAATGTACATAGTTAATGGCTCACCCTCAACACCAGCATGGGTGTCTGAAGGGTGCTCTGGGGCCTCATATTAGGTGGCAAAGGAGGTCCCAGGTTTCCCATAGGGATGAAACCCTGCAGAATGTGCTGATAACAAAAGTAAGGCCAGTCTGTCCATTTAAGGCATCCCCAGGAAAGTTTCTAGATGAAAAATGCCTGCCATTCACTGCCAACACTTCATTTCACAATTCTTGTGTGCTGAAACACACAAAAGGTATTCTCTTTCGTATGTTGTGTGAATTCTAGAAAACTGAACCAAGGAACAGACCCTTATCCTCTCTCCCAAAACCCTTTCAAGAAAATTCTAATTTAAAAAATGAACTTAAGAGTTGGCTGGACCTTCCTCTTTTCCTCAAGGATCCCTGACATTTTTGCAGACTAAAGTTCTTGTGAAGACTTGTAAGCCAGGTAAAGGGCTACCTTCCCTGTTATTCAACGGTCTGTAAAAAATCACTAGCTCATCACCAGGATGAGCCTGCCTCCCAGGGACAGCACATGATCCTAAACGTCCCAGCCAGCAGACCTCTGCACTCTCCTGGTCAGCACAAGCACCCTGTCTTTACTCTCTTACCCTACACACAGACTGTTACCAGAATGCCAGGGTTTGGTCTAGGCTAGGTCCCATTTCTCGCTGCACAGAAAGCCAATCACTGAGACAATGAGTATTGCAAGGGAAGAAGGCTTTTTATTCTGGTGATGTCAACAGAGAAATTGAGAGAAAAGTCTTCCTAACTGACTAAAATTGGGGGGTTTATATAGCAGGGAATGAACGTGGCTATGTGCAGGAAGGACTCAGGGAGGGGTAAGGAAGCAATCATGAGGAATGAGGGGCCTGGCGTTTATTGTCTGGATGCCATGAGTCAGTGAGTTTCAGTCCCCTGCCCGGGTCAGTTTCCTGAGGAAGAAATTCAGATGAGATAAATGTAAGTTTCAAGTTTTAAGATGAAGGGTCAATTTCTACATTTATTCAAAAACCTGTAAATATCACCTCTATGAAACAACTGGACCAATTTCAAGACCAGTGAGAAACTTGTTGACCCCAATGATGGCCCCTGCCCTCCAGAGGGACTGCACAGTTCTGAAACAGACCGCTCCCCTACATCTGCAAAAGGAATGCTCTTCCCTGTCCCTGCACCTAGAGAAGCCTGATAAACCCCTTGCCTATGCCGCACACCTTTCAATCAAAAACTGAAAATAAACCAAAAAATGCAGCCTATCAGCCAACAGTTGCCTGTCCCTTTATCTCCAGCCTAAGAAAAGTGAAAAGAACCCACTTAAACAAAACTGGACTTTTCTCTTACTTTGAATCTCCCCATTCCCTGGAGACCCCAACAGCCTGAACAAAGATGCAGAAGCCAGGAGAGAGCCCCAAATGCCCTGGAGCTCGTTTACCTGTAAGGGAAGCAAAACACTGCAGAGAACAGGGCAGGAAACAGCTGCTGTGCTAGCGTAGGAGGGCGGAGAATGCCTGTACAGGGCAACCTGGCTGCATGCTATCACCTGGCGGGCAGGCGAACACAAAATAATGATGCAGCTCACACCCCTAGAGACTCTGACTTAATTGGTGTGGGCAGCAGCCTGAGCACTGGGGTTTTTAATAGCTCCCTGAGTTTAGCCACAGTTGAGAAGCACATCTATAAGAAGATATTGCAAAACATTATTTCTGACTTTTTAAATGTAATAACAGAACTGGAAAGTCATGAATTCATAACCTGGAAGGACCAAGGGGATGCTTCCTCACAACAAAGTATATTGAGCACCAGAAATCATTTTTATTTATTTAAAAAATGTTTATCTAGCACTTATGTGCAAGGCGCTGTTAAAGTACCTTAACAGTATTAACTCAATTACATTCATAATGAACCTATGAGATCAGTACTGTTGTTATCTACTTTTTAAATATGGTAAACTGAGGTGGGCGTTGGGTAAAGAACATCCACTTAATTCAAACATTCAAATACTATGAGCAAAAAGTTTGGATGGGAAGGACAGGCCATGGAGGGCGACACTTCTCAATCTTTAACATGCACACAGGTCCCTGGGATCTTGGTACAGGCATAGATTCTGACTCAGGAAAGGGGTTTGGGAGTCTGCCTTTCTAACAGACTCCTGGGAATGCTCCACAGCTAGCAAGGAGAATTAATTTGTGAATAACGGTGGTTCAGAAGAGACACAAAGGATAGTAAAGGAAATAGAAGAAATTTTCCCTGAGGTGAAGAAAGCCTAAATTTTTAATGGAAACAGTTTATTTCCCCAGAAGGATTAATGAAAATAAAGCACTGACTGACTGTGAGGGGCCCTCATCAGTATCCGGAGTGACTAGACAGCTTACCAAGTAAAAGGCATGGGACTCCACGGACTCCTGACATGCCACTAAAAGCTGGAACATGATTGCAATCCATTTGGCTTTCCTGCAAAGAAACCTTCATCTGTCCAAAGCCCCTTCTCCATGACCAGAAGAAAGGCATTTCAGGCTGGTGAGGACTGGAAAGAACGACTACAGCTCATTTTCTGAGGAAGCTTCTAGTGGAAGTGCCCAGCCTGGAGAATATTCACTAAGAACAATGATCCCAAAACAAAAGAACCCAGAGAAAGCAGCAAGTGAGCCTTAAAATATCACAAATGTTAAACAGCAAAATTAGAGGGAGTCAGGAATTGCTTTGGGAAAGTCAGGGCATGGCCCTGAGAGTCAGGTGGGCAACTGATTGGGTTACCTGTGAAAATGAATGATTAGGACAAGAGCAGATTGTAGGCTGTACAAAGCCTGTCTTCCCAGTCCACTGGGCCTCACAACACTGCCTCTCACCTGCATCGGGGCAGCAGGTGGTACAGAGACAGAAAGACCCCATGCAGACAGTAGGCCACTGTGCTTCTCTCCACACCAGGGACTGGTCAACAATAGCAAATGTGGCCACCCCATCTCTCAAATCCCTTTACTCCAGCCTCAAAAGAGTTATTTAACTCAATGTTTATGGCAAAGAGAAAAGGATTTGCTGAAAATTGCTAACCCCACAAAACTGAATAAGAAATTTAGGCAGTTTTGTGTACATTAACCTACCCAGGCTATGATCATTCTTTGACATTCAGAAAGATTGAGTCCCAAGACCTTTAGAAAACCCCAAGTTTAGGAACACATAAATGCTTATGCAGTCTCTGAAAATGTATTGCTATTAAGAGCCATTTACATTCTGGGAATTTCCTTAAGCTACATGCTAACCATCTTTCAATCCTCGTTAGGTTTTATCTCTGAAAGAGGACTGGGCAGCATTGGCTGGAGAACTTCCTGGATGGCTTCACTGATCAATCAATTGGCTGTCACTTGTGGGTTGGTAGCAAGAGTGAGGCTGGATCTCTGAGCATGCAGAGCCCATACCCAAGGCTGGGCCCTGGGGGTTCTGGTTTTGTGGCAAGAACTCATGTTGTGGACTTGATGAGGACTCCCCTGTCACCCAGACTTGAACCCAAGAGAACAGTCAAACCGAGAAATGCTGTGCCTGTGGGTAAACTAGCCCCCCAGAGGCTGTAAAGTAGAAAAACAATGCAGAATTTACAGCTTGATGATTTCTAGGAAGCTGCTTCAACTCTAACCCTGGCCAAATTTAGTTACATTACTATTGTTCTTCTATCCAAATAAATAGATTATTTGGGTATATTAAATCAATCAAGTCAGTTTTACTTTCTTTTTCACATTACTTGGAGTGAAAATTTGGAGAAAGCACTCCTCATCCATGATTAGTGAATTGTTTCCTAACAGACATGACTGCTCCCCGGTGAGTTGTGTCCATGGAGTGCCAGGAACCATGCTCAACTGACCACAACACATCACCTGAGGACACTGGAGGTGTCACAAGGTCTCCAATAACTAAATGGGAAACAGGACCTTTATGGAAGGGGCTCACTGCTCTGCTGCAGGCAGGGCACACACTTGTTCTCTACAGATGTTCTCTGTAGCCTTGGCTTCATTGCACCCCTCTTCCTCTTCCACCTTCTGCTACTGGCCCAAGCACAACTTGCTTTGCCCTACTCTCCTGCTTTGAAGCTCCCTGACTAGAGAGTTAAACTCCGTCTCTCGGATGTGGTCCCATGACATAGAGAAGACAGACCCACTTCATGAGTCTGGTTTACCCTAAGCAAAAAGCTCGATGCTGCTGGCCCATCCACACAGTCACCTTTGAGTGAGACTGGATCTAGTCACCACCCTTGCCATTTCCTGAGAAGCCTTACCCCTGCAACTCTGCAATGTGGCCCAGCACCTCACAACCCCTCAGACCCTGCACCTGTTCTCTCTGGTGGGTTTGTTGGCCCCGTAAGTGACCTGTAAAGAAACGTGAACTGTGGGCATTTGGTAGACCAGGCAGAGTGAGCGGACACCCCATAGCACCATCCCACCTGATGACTTTGCTTTTCAAGGCTTGGTGAGCCTCCATCTAATAATATTAATAGTCGCTATCATGATATGATAGTTAATATTTATTAACTGCCTGCTTTGATGTGGGCAGAGTTCTGCATATTTTTCCAATATTAGTTTATAGCTTTAACTTGCATTACTCCATTAAAAACACAGTAGGAATCAGATGAAGTTTACCTGGAAAGATGGGCCATAGGCTACATTCACAGGGCAGGGAAGGGAAGCAGGGATGGCAACTTCAATGGCCCTGGGAGGATTCCTAAAGGAGAAAAAGGTTCTGATCTCATATGTTCCTGTGGCTAGGCTGGTGTAGTCACTGGTCCCAATTTTAGCAAAGCTGAGGAACACTGTATCAATCCCAAAACCATACTATCATCTTACCAAGTGCTTACATAACAGCCATGATGCATACTCTGAAGGTTTATAAGCCAGAATTAAGAACATTGTTAAAAGAGAGACTCCACCCACTGCGGCCCCAGCCCAGGACTTCAGGAAGCTCCTGTGGGCCAGCCCCGAGCCTTGACCACCAGCCCAATGTTGTATGTGTGTGCTCTGCACCACATAGCCAGAAGGAGCCAGAGAAATCTCGATGGGTGTGCTTCTTGACGTCTTTCTTAGGTTTTTCTTTCTTCCACCTGTTTCAAATACTGTTTTTTCCCTCATAGCTGTCTTGCAGATACTATCTCTCCTCAATCTGATGCTCCCACTAGCTGATCTAATTTCTTCCATGGCTTCATCTAGCTAAAATTCATATAATACATCCTAAATAAATATAACCACTCCAGACTTGTCTCCTGAGCTTCCAGCCTGGAAATGAAATAGCTGGGTGCCAATGTCACTTGGGGTACATACACCACAGCCTCTGCAGTCTCATCATGTTCCCTTACAAGGCCTGATATTCCCTCCTGGGGTCTACCTCAGTGAATTGCACCCGTTTTCCAAAGGTGGGAACTGGAGTCAGTGCTTCCCTCCTCTTCTCTGTCTTCCACATCACGTAAATTACCACAGTCTTGTTAATTACACCTCTATGTATCTCTTGAAACTCTTTCCTTCTTTGAACTGTTTAATCTTCCCTGGTTTGATCTTTCAGCATTTCTCCCCTGGTTACTCCCACAGCACCCTTTGAGCTTTTCTGCTCTTAAGGAACTCTCCAAATTACCAGAATGTCGCATTTACTAATTTGCACATCTGCTCACACTCCTGTTTAAAATCCTCCTCTGAAGTTCCAGAGCCTTCAGAATAAAATTCGACATCCTTGACCTGACATCTTAGGCCCTTCAAGATCTAGTCTTGATGTTCTCTGTAGCCTTGGCTTCATTGCACCCCTCTTCCTCTTCCACCTTCTGCTACTGGCCCAAGCACAACTTGCTTTGCCCTACTCTCCTGCTTTGAAGCTCCCTGACTAGAGAGTTAAACTCCGGCTAAGCTCTGTTCATCCTTCAAGACTCAGTTCCTCTCTCTTCACATCTGCCTTGGCTTTCCCTACAAGATATGGTGACGTCCACTGATAAGCAATCGAAAGCAATGAATTAGAGGGAGCAGAGAAGGATGGGAAGCAAGTTTCCCCCATTGCCTCCTGAGTTACTGTTGCCTCTGACTACCTGGCATGGGCTGTGGAGGAAATGCAGACAAAAGAAACACAATGCTCTCTCAAAGGCCTATCCAGAAATATCAGAAGTGGCGTTATGCACAAAGAGTTGTATAAGCTGGATATTGGCAAATTATAGAATTCCATTATTGTTCTTCTAAACATGGGAGAAAAATAAATATCATTCTTTCTGTTGCTATTTCATGGAATACTCTCATATTGTTCATTAGATTTCATTTCTAAGAAATCTTTAGATTTCTAAGCCATCTTTCATTCACCTCAGCATACAATAGTCCCTTGTTACCCACGGTTTCACTTTCCATGGTTTCAGTTATCTGGAATCTAATTGAGAAATTAATCTTTATCATACATATATATATATGCATAGGAAGAAACATGGTATATATAGAGTTCAGTACTATCAGCAGTTTTAGGCATCCACAAGGGGTCTTGAAACATGTTCCCCTGGATGAATGGGATCTACTGTATGGCTACTACCCTCTTGCTGCAGGCCAAGCACTGAGCAAGAAGCTTGGAACTATAGGCAAGCATGACCGAATCCTACTCTTCAAGGATCTCCTGGAATGGCCATCCCCCTGACACTCCCAAATACACCACTAAAATTGAGTCAGGCAGCAGACGCACTTCCAGAATGGTGATGGAAGCACTTCTGAAAATATGTTCCTTGGTGAATGCGGCAAGAGCACCTGGGAAATTTCCAACTTTTATTTGTTCAGGACACTGTAAATTAAGACAGGCTTGCAATAATCTTAAGGTGTTTACTCAAGAAAAAATCGGAATTTTTGTAAGAAAAGTAAGCTTTGGGTATTTTAACTTGTTCTATTATCATCCCCTGTCCCTACCTCCATATAGCCTGAAAACCAACAGCCTCCACAACAAAGGCTGGAGACAGAGGAGGAGAATAGACTCTCCAGTTCCCCCACATTGTATTATTTTTAATTTGTAGCTTTTCCACAACAAAAAGTTACAAGATACATAGAAGAAAAGGAACTGGGGGCTACACACAGGGAAACAATGTGGTCCCTAGAAATTGACACTGAGGAAATCCAAATGTTGAACTTTTAAGACAAGAAGTTTAAATCAGCTATTACAAATATACTCAATGGGTACAGAAAAATAGAAAGAATCATTGGGACCTACTATTTGATAGCACAACAGGGTGACTATCGTCAATAATAACTCAATTGTATATTTTTAAAGAACTCAAAAAATGTAATTGGATTTTTTGTAACTCAAAGGATAAATGCTTGAGGGGATAGATACCCCATTCTCCATGATGTGCTTATTTCACATCGCATGCCTGTATCAAAACATCTCTTGTACCCCATAAATATATACACCTACTATGTACCCACAAAATGTTAAAAAATAATAAAAAATTAAACAACAAATATGATCAAAGAACTAAAGAAAATCATGTCTAAAGAATTTTTTTAAGTATGATGAGAATAATGCCTGATTAAATAGAGATGACTACTAAGAAATAGAGATTACAAAAAGAACAAAATAGAAATTCTGAACTTGAAAACTGTAAGAACTGAAGTGCAAAATCTATTAGGATTCAACAACAGATTTTAACTGACAGAAGAAAGTAAGAGCAAAGTTGAAGAGAGTCAAACTGATGTTCTTTTATTTTGAAGAATATTAAGAAAAAAATAAGAAAAATGAACAGAGCCTCAAAGATCTGTGGGACACCATTAAGCATATCAATATACACATGAATGGGAGTCCCAGAGAAAAGAAGAGGAGAGAGAGAAAGGTGCAGAAAGAATATTTGAATAAATAATGGTGAAAACTCTCCAAAGGTAATGAAAATAATAATGTGCACATCTAAGATGTTCAATAAAATCCAAGTAAGAAAAATTTAAAACTACATTGTCAAAAGACAGTCAAACGGAGAATCTTGAAAGCATCAAAAGAGATGTGATTGAATATATAGTGATCCATAATACAATAACAGCTAAATTCTTGTCAGAAACTATGCAAGCGGAGTGGGATGACATACTTAAAGTGCTGAAGAAAAAGACTATCAACCAGGAACTCTGTTTCCAGCAAAATCATTAATTAAAAACAAAGAAGAAATTAAGATATTCCCAGATTAAAAAAAAAAAAAAGCAATGGAATTTGTTGCTAACAGATCTGCCTCACAAGAAATACTCAAGGGAGTCCTGTAGACAGAAATGAAAGGAGGTTTGCATGAAGAGGAAATCCACAGGAAGAAATAAAGAGCATTGATAAAAGAAAATATAAAAAACAGTATAAATATAATTCTATTTACATAATAACTCTTTTCATCTCCTATCTTACACATAAGAAAACTACATAAAGCAATAATTAAGCAGCATTGATAGGTTTATAATAAATAAAGATATGAATTGTATGATGATACTAGCCTAAAGAGAGTGAGAATAAATACCATTAGGGCAAAATGGTATTAAACTTACTGAAATTCAGTTATATTATTCTAATCTAGATGTTTTAAGTTAAGATGTTAATTGTAATCCCCAGAACAACAACCATTAATAAAATAACTAATTCCACGTTATATATATAAACACATATATACATAAATACATATATATTTATAAAGAAACAATAAGCAAATTAAATGATAGACTAGAAAAATCAATTTAACACAAAAGGAGGCTGTAATGAAGAAATAGAGAAACAACAAATTTGATATAAAAGAACAAAAAGTGAAATGCAAATGTAAATTCTACCTAAACAATAATTACATTAATATAAATAAAGTAAGTACCCCCAATGAAAAGCAGATATTGGCAGATAGGTTAAGAAAACAAACAAAAACATGGTCTCACTATATGTTATATAAAAGAGACTTTAGCATCAAACACAAAACTAGGTTGAAAGTAAAAGAATGCCAAAAAGAGATACCACGCAAACAGTAACAAACAGAGAGGCAGAGAGGCTAGATTACTATCAGATAAAATATAGTTTAAAACAAAAGTTATTACTAGAGACTAAAACAGATATTTTATAATAATAACAAGGTCAATCCATCCATTAGATATAATAACTATGAACACATGCATCTAACAACAGATCCTCAACAAATGTGAAGCAAAGACAGAGAAAAGAAGGGAGAAACAGACAATTCAACAATAATATTGGAGACTTCAGTACTTCACTTTCAGTAATATGGAGAATAAAATAGGTAGATCATCAAAGAAATAGACTTGAATAACACTATAAACCAACTAGTCCTAACAGATATTCATAGAACACTCCAATGAACAGCAGCAGAAAATAGTTTTCTCAAGTGCACATAGCACACTCTCCAGAATAGACCATGTGTCAGCACATAAAATAAGCCTCAATCCATTCAAATTTTTGAAATTATAAAAAGTATGTTCCCTGACTGCAAAGGAATAAAATTGGAAATCAGTAACAGAAGGAAGTGTGGGAAATTCAAAAATAGATGAAAATTAAATGACACATTTTTAAATAGTTCATACATCAAAGAAGAAATCACAAGGGAAATTAGAAAATATTTTGTGTTAAATGAAAACAAAAACAAAACATACTAAAATTTATGGGAAGTGGTTAAAGTAATGCTTAGAAGAAAAGGTGTGGCTGTAAACAACTATGTTTAAAAAAAGAAAATCTCAAATAAATACCCATCCACCTTAAGCTAACAAAACTCAGATCAAGCAGAAGAAAACAAGATTATAGTGAAAATAAATTTTAAAAAAAGAAAACCAGTAGAAAAAATATTAAAGCCAAAAATGCATTATTTGGCTGAGTGTAGTGGCTCATGCCTGTAATCCCAACACTTTGGAAGGCTGAGGCAGCCAGATCACCTGAGGTTAGGAGTTTGAGACCAGCCTGGCCAACATGGTGAAACCCTGTCTACTAAAAAAATACAAAAATTAGCCAGGCATGGTGGCATACACCTGTAATCCCAGCTATTCAGGAGACTGAGGCAGGAGAATCGCTTGAATCCAGGAAGCAGAGGTTGCAGTGAGCTGAGATGGTGCCACTGCATTCCAGCCTGGGTGATACAACAAGACTCTGTCTCAAAAAAAACACAAATATATATACACATACACACACACACACAAATATAAATTTATATATATACAAATATATATAGTATATAATTGTATATGTATAATTTATATATTATATATATATATAATTTGAATAAAATAAATAAAATTGACAAACCTTTAGCTGGCCAGAAACAAATGGGAGAAGATATATATTACCAATGTAAGTAAAGAAAAAGGGACATCACTATTGACCATACATAAACAAGAAGGATTTTAAGGGAATACTGTGAAAAATTATATGTCAATAAATGGACAAATTCCTAAAAGGAAAACTAACACTAACAAACACTAAAGCAGAATAAAACATAAAAAGAAATTTTGAACAGATCTATAAAAAGCAAAGTTATTAAATTAGTAATCAGAAAAGCTAACCACAAAGAAAGGTCCAGAACAAGATAGTGTCACTGGTAAATTATTTCAAATATTTAATGAATAATCATCAATGTGCCACAAAGTCTTCCAAAAACTAAAAAAGGAAAAAGCAATTTTCAATTCATTCATTATTTCTATTCAAAATTTTACCATTCAGGTAAATTAGGGGAAAAAAAGTAAAAATTATCCAGATTGGAAAGAAAGAAGTAAAATTTTCTCTGTTCACAGGTGACATGATTTGTACAAAGAAAATTCTAAGGAAAAACACACACACACACACACACACGAAAGAAATAGAATTGAGAATCTGGAAATGACCTCTTACATTTATGATCATTTGGTAGTTTTATAGGAAAGTCAAGACAAATCAAGAAGGAAACATTATCTTTTTAACAAATGATGCTGGAAAAACTGGATATCCACATGCAAAAGAATGAAGGTCGATCCTCACCTCACACCATATGCAAAAACTAACTCAAAATGGATCAAACACCTAAATGAAAAAACTAAAACTATAAAACTCCTAGGAAAAAATACATAGAAATAAATTCTCCTGACCTTGGGTTACGCAATGTTTTATTAGATATGACATGGAAGCACAAACAATAAAAGAAAAAAGTGGACATATTCCACTTGATAAATTTAAAACTTTTGTTCCTCAAAGGGCTTACTGGGTCCCCAACAGGCCATTTCTGCCTGGCACCACAGGGACCCTTTGGGAGGGCAGCCAGAGGTGTGGGGGAAAATGCCACAAGGAGAAGGAAGTCTCCAATTTGACCAATTTTGTAACCATTTGAACTGTGTGAAAAGCCTTCTGCCCAGAACTCAGGGGAGGGCATGAATCCAGTGTTCAGACTTCACAGGCAGGGGATGAACCAAAGCCCTATGCTTTCTCAAGGGGGAGGTGGGTAGCCTGGGGCAGGTTCTCTTGCCCTGCTCACCCACTGCCTGGAAAGAGACTCAGACTGTTAGGCGGGGCATGGTGGGACTGAATGCAGCCTTTCAGATCATGCGGGAGCTGGGTGAGGCTTGTGACTGCCAACTTTCCCCCACTGCCCTGACAAGCTGCATGACTCAGCAAGGGCAGCCATAATCCTCCTAGGTACACAACTCCATTGACCTGGGAACTTCACCCCCTTCCCCCATGGCAGCCTCAGCAAGAACCACTCAAGGAGAGTCTGAGCTCAGACATGTCTGGCACTGACCTCACCTGATGGGCCTTCTCTATGCATCCTAGTAGCTGAAGACAAAGGGGAAATACTCTTGGGAGTTCTAGGGCCCCACCCACTGCTGGTTCCTCTCCATACTACTGCAGCTGATGCTTTCTGGAAAGTGCCACCTCCTAGCAGGAGGCCAACCAGCACAAAAATAGAGTATTAAACTATCAAAGCTAAGAACTCTCACAGAGTCCATTTCAGCCCCTACCACCTCCACCAGAACAGGTGCTGGTATCCATAGCTGAGAGACCCACAGAGGTTTCACATCAAAGGACTCTGTGCAGACAACCCCCAGTACCAGCCCAAAGCCAGGTAGACTTGCTGGGTGGGTAAACCCAGAAGAGAGTTAACAATCACTGCAACTCAGCTCACAGGAAGCCACATCCATAGGAAAAGGAGGAGAGTACTACATCACGGGAACAACCCATTGGTCAAAAGAATCCAAATAATAACCCTCAGCCCTAGACAGAGCCTAACCAAATGAGAAGGAACCAGAAAACCAACCCAGTAATATGACAAAACAAGGCTCTCTAATACCCCAAGAAATCACACTAGATCCCCAGCAATGGAATCAAACCAAGAAGAAATCCCTGACTTACCTTAAAAAAAAATTCAGCAGGTTAGTTATTAAGGAATCAGGGAAGCACCAGAGAAAGGTGAAGCCCAATGCATGGAAATCCAAAAAAAAAAACAAAAAAACAAAAAAAGATACTAGAAGTGAAGGGAGAAATATTCAAGAAAATGAAGAGCTTAAAGAAAAAGCAATCAAAACTTCAGGAAACATTGGGCACACAGAAATGCAAAATACTCTGGAAAATCTCAGCAATAGCATTGAAAAAATAGAAGAAAGAAATTCAGAGCTTGAAGACAAGGTCTTTGAATTAACCCAATCCAACAAAACAAAGAAAAATGAATAATAAAATATGAACAAAGCCTCCAAGAAGTCTGGGTTTATGTTAAACAACCAAACCTAAGAATAATCAGTGTTCCTGAGGAAGAAGAGAAATCCAAAAGCTTGGAAAACATGTGGGAGAATAATCAAGGAAAACTTTCCCACCTTGCTGGAGACCTAGACATCCAAATTCAAGAAGCACAAAGAACACCTGGGAAATTCATCACAAAATATCATCACCTAGGGACATTGTCATCAGGTAATATGAAGTTAAGATGAAGGAAAGGATCTTAAGAGCTGTGAGACAAAAGCACCATGTAACCTATAAAGCAAAACCTATCAGATTAACAGCAGATTTCTCAGAAGAAATCCTACAAGCTAGACGGGATTTGGGCCCTATTTTCAGCCTCCTCAAACAAAACACTTACCAGCCAAGAATTTTGTATCTAGCAAAACTAAGCATCATATATGAAGGAAAGATACAGTCTTTTTCAGACAACCAAATGCTGAGAGAATTCACAACTACCAAGCCACGACTACAAGACCTGCTAAAAGGCACTCTAAATCCTGGCACAAATCCTGGAACCACATCAAAACAGAACCTTTTTAAAGCATAAATCACATAGGACCTATAAAACAAAAATACAAATTAAAAAGCAAAAACAGCAACAAAAAAACAAGGTACACAGGCAATAAATAGTATGATGAATACAATGGTATCTCACATCTCAATACTAACATTGAATGTAAATGGCCTAAATGCCCCTCTTAAAAGATACAGAACTGCAGAATGGATAAGAACTCAACAACCAACTATCTGCTGCCTTCAGGAGACTCACCTAACACATAAGGACTCACATAAATGTAAAGTAAAAGGGTTGAAAAGGGCATTTCATGCCAAATGGACATCAAAAGTGAGTGAGGGTAGCTATTGTAATATCAGACAAAACAAACTTTAAAGCAACAGAAGTTAAAAGAGACAAAGAGGGACATTGTATAATGAAAAGGCCTTCTCCAACAGGAAGATATCACAATCTTAAACATATGTATACCTAACACTGGAGCTCCCAAATTTATAAAACAATTACTAGCAGACTTAAAAGATGAGATAAACAGCAAAACAATAACAGTGGGGGACTTCAATACTACACTGACAGCACTAGACAGGTCATCACAATAAAAAGTCAACAAAGAAACAATGGACTTAAACTATACCCTGGAAGAAATGGACTTAACAGATATATAGAGAACATTTCATCCAACAAGCACAGAATACACATTCTATTCAACAGTACATGGAACTATCTCCAATATAGGCCATATCATAGGCCACAAAATAAGCCTCAATAAGTTTAAGAAAATTGAAACTATATCAAGTACTCTCTCAGACCACAGTGACATAAAACTGGAAATCAACTTGAAAAGGAACCTTCAAAACCATGCAAATACATGGAAATTAAATAACCTGCTTCTGAATGATCATTGGGTCAACAATGAAATCAAGATGGAAATTTAAAAATTCTTCAAATTGAATGACAATAATGATACAATCTGTCAAAACCTCTAGGATACAGCAAAGGCAGTGCTAAGAGGCAGTTCATAGCCCTAAATGCCTACATCACAAAGACTGAAAGAGCACAAACTGACTGTTAGGCAGGAATCTAGACCCAACATGGCAGCATTACCCAGCATAGCAGGCCTTTTGTTAAAGACTCCCTTCACCCTTGTACACACCTGCAGACTTACATGTGTCAGAGTTCCGGTTGGGCAGTCACACTCCGCCATGACCTGCAGCTCACCTGCATTCCACAAGTTTGTAAACAGTAGTTTTGGTTGACAGTTTCCAAAGACCCCTTCCTCACGACCCTTACTCAACTCCCGCCCTAGTAGTTTCAAGACCCCCCAGGCCCTGTTTGCACAACCAGCTTCCTTACCTCTCAGGCTCTAAGAAGCCCCTACCGTCCTCCCTCAGTGCAACTTCCTTGGCCCACACCTTTGGACCGAGGAACCTCGCCCGCAAGCCCTAATAAAAGCTATTCTCACTGCCATTTGCCTTGTGTCTTCGTTCCCGGTTTGGCTCCAGCCTCAGTTTACCTTTACATTTGGTGCCAAAACCTGGGAAGAGACCCCCCCCCACCTCCCCAGACCCCTGCTGGGTCAGGCAGGCTCTCTTGTCCCCGAGCCAGGACCGCCTTTCCGAGCCGGGAGCCGTTTCACCAAATCCAAGACTCAATTTGATCACTGCTGGGTAAGTTTTCCCCATGTCCTGAAGGCTCCCTCCGGAAGTCCCTGTCCAAAACACGTGGCCGCATCAGGGGCTCTCTCTGGTCAACTGTGACCTTGGCACCGGGGACTAGGAGACGTCCAACCTCCCCGGAAGCCGCCGTACCCCGCATTCCACGTGGCAGTAGGAGGATGCTCCCATTGCCTCTGGACTACCCACCTTGAGACCATGCGAACTACCCAGTCCAAACCAGACCGAAAATCCCCTCTGAAGTGCCTCTTGGCTGATTTCCAGACTTTAGGTCTCAGCCAAGACCTAAGACAACAGCGGCTCATTTTCTTCTGCACAGTGGCATAACCACAGTATAAATTAGATAATCAGTCTCAGTAACCTGCAGAAGGCACTCTGGACTTTAACATTCTCACAGATCTGACCAACTTCTGTAAGAGACTAGGCAAATGGTCTGAGATACTCTATGTTCAGGCCTTCTTGGACTTGCGTTCTTGCCCAGACCTCTGTGCCCAATGTTTGTTGGCCCAGGTCCTGCTCACGAAATCTACTCCCTCAGCCAAGGAGAAGGACAACTCTTCCTCCTTCTCTGAGCCTCCTGACACTCTTTCCCTGCCTCCTCTTCGGTCCCCAACTCAACCCCCTCCTTACCCTAACCCCTCGTTGTCCACATCCTCGTCGGCACCACCCCTTCCCTCTACCCCTTCTGTGTCCCTACCAAACCTGACAGATCCTGTCTCCCCTACCTCCACCTCCTCCCTTCCTCGCCTGTCTCAGCCCATACTCGGTCCAGGACCGACCTCCTGCGAGAGGTGGCAGGCGCCGAAGGAGTAGTCCAGGTCCATGTGCTGTTTTCGCTGGCAGACTGTCTAAGATTGAAGAGCATGTAGGCTCCTTTTCGGCCAACCCCACTCAGTATTTCAAAAAGTTCAGATACCTGTGCCAGGCATATGACCTCACCTAGCATGATCCCCGTGTCGTTATGACCTCAACCCTGTCCCCTGAGGAATGGGAGCATATCCTAGCAGCAGCCAGGCAGCATGCTGACAGGTTCATTTAACTGACCATGCCATGCCACTTGGCACTAAGGCAGTGCCCTCAGCTGAGGCCAACTAGGACTAGCAGGTTGGTCAGGCAGACTGCCGCCACTGAGATATGATGGTCCAGTGCCTTCTTGCTGGCATGCAGGCAGCCTCCAATAAGTCAGTCAATTTTAATAAGTCAAAGGAGATAGTCCAAGGCTCAGATGAAAATCCAGCTGTTTTTCTTAACCAACTGACAGAGTCACTTATTCAGTACACCCGCCTTGACCCTGCCTCCCCTGCAGGAGGAGCCCTTTTAGTTTCATACTTTATTTCTCAGTTGGCCCCTGATATCCAAAAAAAAAATTTTAAAGGCAGAGGACAGCCCTCAAACTCCCATCCAGGATTTAGTCAAACTGGCCTTCAAGGTCTACAACTCCAGGGAGGAAGCAGCTGAGGCCCAACGACAGGCCAGGCTAAAACAGAAGGTACAACTCCAAACCCAGGCCTTGGTAGCAGCCCTGAGGCCAGCTGGCTCCAGGAGCTCCCAGAAAGGAGGTACTCCCCAAGTGCCATCTGGTGCCTGCTTCAAATGTGGCAACGACAGCCAGTGGGCCAGGCAGTGCCCTAACCCAAAGGAGCCAACTCGCCCTGTTGAACTGTCCGCAGATGGGCCACTGGAGGTCAGACTGCCCCAACCTAAGGACGGTCGCTGCGCCTCCATGTGATGACCCTCCTCCAGGTATTGGAGACGCCTTCCAGCTCCTAGACACTGACGAAGATTGAAGAGACCCAGACTCGGGGATCCGTCTCACTCTCCCCGAGCCCAGGGTTATGCTCCAGGTAGCAGGTAAGTCCATATCCTTCCTTATGGACACGGAGGCTACCTACTCTGTTTTGCCTTCCTTCAGTGGCCCCAGCCACCCCTCCACTGTCACAGTCATGGGAATTGACGGCACTCCCTCCACCTACCACCAGACTCCTCCTTTGTCTTGCTGCCTGGATGGCTCCCTCTTTTCGCACTCATTTCTTATCATTCCTTCATGCTCAGTCCCCTTGTTAGGGCGAGATCTCCTCTCCAAGCTAAAGGCCTCAGTTTATTTCCGGCCCAACCCCTCCCCACATCTTGCGTTCCTCTTCCCCCTCCTCTCACCTGATGAACCCCGCCAGGCTGACCCCCCCCACTCCCGTTTCTAGTCCCCATTAACCCTAAGGTGTGGGACACCTCCACCCCAATCATTGCCCAGCACCATACTCCTGTCCTTATCCGGCTAAAAGACCCTTCCAAGTTTCCCTCTAGACCCCAGTTCCCTATATCCCTTGAACACTGACAGGGATTAAAACCTATCATTACACGCCTGCTCCAACAGCACATTCTAGTTCCCACCAATTCACCATGCAATACTCCTATCCTACCTGTACGGAAAAGCTCTGGGGCCTATCATCTCGTGCAGGACCTACGCCTCATCAATGAGGCAGTAGTCCCCACCTTTCCAGTTGTTCCTAATCCATATATACTCCTCTTGTGTGTTCCCCCTGACACCACTCATTTCACTGTCCTTGACCTGAAAGATGCCTTCTTTACCATCCCTCTACACTCAGACTACCACTTTCTGTTTGCCTTCACATGGGAGGACCCAGACACTCATGTTTCTTCCCAGTTGACCTGGACTGTCTTGCCTCAAGGGCTCCGAGATAGCCCCCATTTTTTTGGACAGGCACTGGCACAGGACATCCTCCTCTGCCCCCTAACCCATAGCACCCTTCTACAATACGTAGATGATTACTATGTAGTCCTTCCTGGCAGTGCTCCCTTGAAGACACTGCTACACTTCTAAATATTCTAGGCGACCAAGGTTATCGGGTTACCCTGACTAAGGCTCAACTTTGCACCCCTTCTGTCACCTACCTGGGCATACTACTCACACCCACTATAAAAAGCCTTACAGCAGATAGAATAAGCCTCATTAAAACTCTCCAGCCTCCTCAGGATGCGGAAGAGATCTTGTCCTTCCTAGGACTGGTAGGGTATTTCAGGCATTGGATTCCCAACTTCGGGGTCCTAGCCAAGCCCCTCTACCAGGCTGCCAGGGAGACACCCACCGGACCACTGTCCGACCCCTCCTTGGTTGCCAACTCTTTCAAGAAGCTTCAGAACTGTTTCCTTTCTGCCCCTGCTCTCTCTCTCCCCAACCCCCTTCTTCCCTTTCATCTATTCACCAAGGAGCACCAGAAGGTAGCCACTGGCCTCCTAGCCTAGCCGGGTGGATCCACGTACCAGGCTGTGGCCTACCTCTCCAAGCAGTTAGATCCCACAGTCCAGGGCTGGCAACCTTGTCTGCGAGCCCCGGCAGCTGCCACAGAACTTACCTAAGAGGCCCTCACTTAGGTGGTGGCAGTAGTTTACGTCCTACCCTTTCTAAGCCCCTTACTAATCATTGGCTTCTTGCTACTCATAGCTCCCTGTGTCCTCCGCTTCATCCAGGACTGCATGAAAGAATTCTCCCAGGTCACTTTCAATCAGATGCTGCTCCACCCCTGTACCTGAGTTCTGACCTCCGAAAAACCCCACGACGACCCATACCAGCAGGAAGCAGCCAGATGAACACATCACCCCATTTTCTTATTAGAAAGAGGTCGGAATGTTAGGCAGCAATCTAGACCCAACATGGCGGCGTTACCCGGTGTAGCAGGACTTTTGTTAAAGACTCCCTTCACCCTTGTACACACCCGCAGACTTACATGTGTCAAAGTTCCGGTTGGGCAGTCATACTCCCCCATGACCTGCAGCTCACCTGCATTCCACAAGTTCGTAAACAGCAGTTTCGGTTGACAGTTTCCAAAGACCCCTTCCTCATGACCCTTACTCAACTCCTGCCCTAGTAGTTTCAAGACCCCCTAGGCCCTGTTTGCACAACCAGCTTCCCTACCTCGCAGGCTATAAGAAGCCCTTACCCTCTTCCCTCAGCAGGACTTCCTCGGCCCACACCTTTGGACCGAGGAACCTCGCCCACAAGCCCTAATAAAAGCTATTCTCACTGCCATTTGCCTGGTGCCTTCGTTTCCGGTTCAGCTCCAGCCTCAGTTTACCTTTACACTGACATTGTAAGGTCACACCTCAAGGAACTAGAGAAACAAGAGCAAACCAAACCCAAACCCAGCAGAAGAAAGGAAATAACCAAGATCAGAGCAGAACTCAATGAAATTGAAACAAAAAAATAAAATAAAGTAAAATAAATGAAACAAAAAGTTGGTTCTTTGAAAAGATAAATAAAACTGATAGACCATTAGCAAGATTAACCAAGAAAAGAAAAGAAAATCCAAATAACCTCAGTAAGAACTGAAACGAGAGCTGTTACAAATGACACCACAAAAATACTATGAACACCTTTATGCACATAAACTAGAAAACCTAGAAGAGATTGATAAACTCCTGGAAAAATACAACCCTCCTAGTTTAAATAAGGAAGGAATAGATACCCTGAACAGACCAATAACAAGCAGCAAGATTGAAGTGGTAATTTTAAAATTACCAACCAAAATAAAAGCCCAGGACCAGATTCACAGCAGAATTCTACCAGACAGCCAAAGAAGAATCGGTACCAATCTTTTTGACACTATTCGACAAGATAGAGAAAGAGGGAGCCCTCCCTAATTCATTCTACGAAGCCAGCATCACCCTAATAGCAAAACCAGGAAAGGACATAACTAAAAGAGAAAACTACAGACCAATACAGACCAATATTCCTGATGAACATAGATACTAAAATCCTTAACAAAATACTAGCTAACTAAATCAAAAACAAAAATCAGATGATCATTTGCAATAGATGCAGAAAAAATGTTTGACAAAATCCAGCATTCCTTTATGATTAAAACTCTCAGCAAAATCAGCATACAAGGGACAAACCTGAATGTAATACAAGTCATCTATGACAAACCCACAGCCAACATAATATGAATGGGGAAAAGTTGAAAGCATTCCCTCTGAGAACTGGAACAAAACAAGGATGCCCACTCTCACCACTCCTCTTCATCATAGTACTGGAAGTCCTAGCCAGAGCAATCAGACAAGAGAAAGAAATCAAAAGCATCCAAATCAGTAAAGAAGAAATCAAACTGTAACTGTTTGCTGATGATATGATCATTTACCTTGAAATCCCTAAAGACTCCTCCAGAAAACTTCTAGAACAGATAAGAGAATTCAGCAAGATTTCTGGATACAAGATTAATGTACACAAACCAGTAGCTCTTCTATACAACAACAGCAACCAAGCAGAGAATCAAATCACAAATTCAACCCCTTTTACTGCAAAATAAAAATAAAAAACAAAATACTTAAAAATATACCTAACCAAGGAAGTGAAAGACCTCTACAAGGAAAACTACAAAACACTGCTGAAATAAATCATAGACAACACAAACAAATGGAAACACATCCCATGCTCATGGATGGGTAGAATCAATATTGTGAAAATTGACCATACTACAAATTCATTGCAATCCCCATCACAATACCACCATCATTCTTCACAGAATTAGAAAAAACAATTCCAAAATTCATATGAAACTAAAAAAGAGCCCACATAGCCAAAGCAAGATTAAGCAAAAAAAAACAAAACTGGAGGAATTACACTAATTGATTTCAAACTATACTATAAGGCCATAGTCACCAAAACAGCTTGATACTGGTATAAAAATAGGCACATAGACCAATCGAACAGAATAGAGAACCCAGAAATAAACCTAAATACTTACAGCCAGCTGATATTTGACAAACAAAAGCATAAAATGGGGAAAAGTTGCCCTTTTCAACAAATAGTGCTAGGATAATTGGCTCGCCACATGTAGGAGAATGAAACTGGATCCTCATCTCTCACCTTATACAAAAATCAACTCAAGATGGATTAAGGACTTAAATCTAAGACCTGAAACTATAAAAATTCTAGAAGATAACCTTAGAAAAACCCTTCAAGACATTGGCTTGGGCAAGGATTTCATGACCAAGAACCCAAAAGAAAATACAATAAAAAACAAAGATAAATAGGCGGGACTTAATTAAACGAAGAGCTTTTGCATGGCAAAAGGAACAGTCAGCAGAGTAAACAGACAACCCACAGAGTGGGAGAAAATCTTCATAATCTATACATCTGACAAGGACTAATACCTAGGATCTACAATGAACTCAAATGAATCAGCAAGAAAAAAACAAACAGTCCCATCAAAAAGTGGGCTAACAACATGAATAGACAATTCTCAAAAGAAGATGTACAAATGGCCAACAAACATATGAAAAAATGCTCAATGTCACTCATGATAAGAGAAATGCAAATCAAAACCACAATGCAATACCATCCTACTCCTGCAAGAATGGTCATAATCAAAAAATCAAACAGCCGTAGATGTTGGCATGGATCCAGTAATCAGGGAGCACTTCTACACTGCTGATGGGAATGTAAACTATTACAGTCACTATGGAAAACAGTGTAAAGATTCCTTAATGGACTAAAAGTAGAAATACCATTTGATCCAACAATCACACTACTGGGTATCTACCCAGAGGAAAAGAAAGTCATTATACTTGCACATGCATGTATATAGCAGCACAATTCACAATTGCAAAATCATAGAACCAACCCAAATGCCCATCAATCAGCAAGTGGATAAAGAAACTGTGGTATATATATATTCCATATATATACTCATATATATATATATTCCACCTCATATATATATTCCATCATATATGTATATATACATATATATGATGGAATACTAAGCCATAAAAAGGAATGAATTAATGGCATTCACAGCATATATATATATATATATATATATTATATATATATATGATGGAATACTACTCAGGCATAAAAAGGAATGAATTAATGGCATTCACAGTGACCCGGATGAGACTGGAGACTATTATTCTAAGTGAAGTAACTCAGGAATGGAAAATGAAACACCATATATTCTCACTGATACATGGGAGCTAAGCTATGAGGAAACAAAAGGCATAAGAATGATACAATGGACTTTGGGGACTTGAGGGTAAGGGTGGGAGGGACCCAGAGATTAAAGACTACAAATATGATGCAGTGTATACTCCTCAGGTGATGGCTGCACCAAAATCTCACAAATCACCACTAAAGAACTTAGTCATATAATCAACCACCACCTGTACCCCAATAACCTATGGAAATTTTTTTAAAATTTAATTTAATTTAATGTTTAAAAAGAAATGGTAAATAAGCACATGAAAAAATGCTCTTCAGCATCAGTCATGAAATGTAAATCAAAATCAATCTGAGATACCAGTTCACACTATCCTTTTAGCTTCCTTTTTTAAATTTTAGGATAGCTAAAGTAAAAAAGATGAAGTGTTTGTGAAGACCTGAAGAAAATGGACGTCTCATACATTGCTAGTGGGGTGTAAAATGGTACAACCACTTTGGAAAATAGTTTGACAGCTCCTCAAAATCTTAAATATAAATTTAATATAACTGAGAAATTTTATTCTTGGTGTATACTCAAGATAATTAAAAACATATATCCACACAAAAACTTGTGTATCAATGTCCTAAGCAGCATCAACCACCAAAAAGTGTAAACAACTCAAATGTCTGTCAACTTATTAACGGGCAAACATCATGTATTATATACATACAATGGAATCTTTTTCAGCCATAAAAAGAAATTAAGTACTGACTCACGCTACATGGATTAACCCTGAAACTGTTACGCTGAGTGAAAGAAGCCAGTTACAAAAGAGCACATATTGTTGACTCCATTATATGAAAAGCCCAGAATACAAAAATTCATGGAGACATAAAGTAGATTAGTGGTTTCCAGAGGATTAGGGGAGAGGTAAATGGCTAGTGAGTGTGAATTGGTACTGTCTTTCTTTCTGTGCTAATAATTTTCTAAAGTTAGATAGTAGTGATGGTTGCACAGCCTGGTGAATAGATTAAAAACCGTTGGTTTGCATACTGTAAAAGGGTGAATTTTATGGTATACATCTCTATAAAATCATTATTAAATATAGAATTAGACCAGTGAATCTGATCAGTGAATTAACACAGGGCTGTTTGAGACCTGGAGACAGAATGGATCACTTGCCAGGAGGTACATCATCTACAACTTTATTGTCATTGAAGAAGTCCACCATGTGAGCTTCTCATCTAACCACCTTCCTTGTCTACTTACTCTATACTCTAAATGTGATTATTCCCACCGCCATACTCACCTCTTTCCAACTCTTCTTCCACTCCAGTGAAATCTGTGGATCCCACTGCAGCCCTGGTTACCTGATGGTTCACATCTGTGATCAGCCCCTGTCTTCTCACTGTAAAGCCAAGGTTTACACAGCACAGCTCCCCAGGAACACTCAAGATTGCATTTTCCACCTGTACAAGAATAAATGGGGTTTAAACACGTGATTGGAGTCAGAGTCTGGCTTTGAGCATCTCATATGAGTGCTTGGATTGGAAGTTTTAAGCAAGGCCATGCCACCTTTGCTTAGTGTTCAACATTCAAACAATAAACAGGTCTATTTTTCACTCATAGGAGTACAGATAGGAATAATAACATAGCCACATTAGTTATGTGGGCATTTGTAAATGAGAAAACTACTTCAGAAAGAACAGGTCTATTATATGGCAACAGATTAGACTTGGCAGGTCTTTCTGGCCTGAGAATGAGAACATTATATTACTTGAAAGGGCATACATTTACCCAGCAATTCATATAATACAGAATAAACCAGAAGCTGGAAATTAGTAAACATAACAGTGCTTTTTGCAAAGAACCTGGCATTACACTAAGATCTAAAAATAGAAATATGTGGAACAAGAGCCCAGCGCAGAAGCATCTCTTATCCTGCTGTGTCTCCCTGAACCACTGCTATTACCTCAGCTCAGCCCTGCACCAGCCCTTGCCTGGACTGTGCAAATTGCTTCTTAATTGTTTCTCTGATTCCATGTGAAGCCCCTCAAGCTGATCTTCTACACAGCCTCTCAAGATAATCTGTCTGAAAGGAATCCTGTCCATAATCCACAAGATTCAAGTTACACAACGCGTGGAGATCTTTCTCTTGTCACCCTTCTTGCTGTCACCTCGTGATGCAGTCTGGATGAAATCTCTTGCAGCTTTGTTGCAAGTCATTCACTAATTTAGCACTACCAGGTACTCTGCTAGAGGCCTGATTTCATTTCACATATTTAATCTTTCCAACAAAACTGCCCCACTTAACAGGCGAAGACATGAAATAAATTGTGAACGTCACCCGGATGGAAAGAGTGGGGCAGTCCAGATCCTCCAGTGTGCACGCCACACCCAAACCCCTTGACTGCTTTGTTGATGGATCACGTGTGCTCTCTGAGGCCTTCATGCCTTCACTCATACGTGTTTCTCTCTCCGACATGTTTTCTATCTGGCAAACGTCTCTCAAGGCCCAGGTCAAGTGCTAGCTTTGCTATGAAGGCTCTGTGACTCCCCAGAAACTGCTCCCCTGACGTCCCTCCCTGTACTTCCCACGTGTCCCTGCGCTACTTCTCCCATCACTGCAATGGCCTCAGAAGACTGTTTCCCTTTCATCAAGGTACGACATGCAGTAGAAGCACAATAATTTCTATTTTGCTTTTTAAAACTTTTCCATTTTTTATTGCATTAGAATACATGTAACATAAAATTTACCATCATAACCATATGAAGTGCACAGTTCAGTGATATTAAGTATATTCATAATGTTGTGCACCCATCACCACCACCCATCTGCATAACCTTTCATGCTGTAAAACTGAAACTCTGTACCTGATAAACACAAACTCCCCATTCCGTCCTCCTCTCAGCTTTTGAAAACCACCTTATGAATTTGACTAGTCTAGGGACCTCATGTAAGTGGAATTGCACAGTATTTGCCTTTTTGTGACTGGTTTATTTCACTTAGCATAATGTCCTCAAGGTTAATCCATGTGGATTATGTCTTAGAATTCTCTTCCTTTAAGGCCAAATTGTTTGTTTACACCATTTTTTGTTTATACATTCATATGTCAGTGGATCCCTGGGTTGCTTCCGCATTTTAGCTATTGTAAATAAGGCAGCTATGAACATGGCATACAAATGTCTCTTGGATATTCTGCTTTCAATTATTTTCACTATATGCCCAGAAGTGGAATTATTGGATCACAAGGTAATTCTGTTTTTTAAGTTTTTGAGATACTATCACGTTGTTTTAGTGGCTATAACATGTTACGTTCCCACAGAGAGTATACAAGAGTTCCAATTTCTTCACTTCCTCACCCACACTCGTTACTCTCTGATTTTCAATACTAGCCATCCTCCTGGGTGTGAGGTAGCCTCTCACTTTGGTTTGCACTTCCCTAATGACTAGCGATGCTGAGCATCTTTTCATGTGCTTATTGTGTGATTAAGGACCTTGAAGAGGGTTTTGTTGCACCAGAAATAACCTCCGATGGGAGCCGTCTGGGTCTTAGCAGGTGGCTGGGTATAATTACACCAGGAGGTGTTTGAAGTAGAGTAGCAGAAAGGAAGGATTGGACTTTCTGGGTTTTGGTATAGTTGGACTTGGAGTAAGAATGGTTTTTGGGAGGTGCTTGTAGAGTTAGTTGTGGCCTTGAAAGCAGTAGGTAAAGGGACTGCCACTAAGGGGGCTCTTTCAAGGGCTGCACAGAGGAAACAGTGGGAGACATTTGTTATGTTGGCTGCCTGTGTTAGGTTTAACCCTTGGCGGACTAGTTTTAACCATGAGAAGGGGTCTCTATTGGAGGAGTGTAATTGATCTTGTAAGGCCTATTCTTGTGATTGTATGGCTAAGGTTAAATTCTATAAGACTTGTATGTTTTGAGGAAGGGATTTTTGCTGGACAAGTGTTCTTTTTATCAGGAGAGTAGCCATGGGAAATGAACTAAGAATTGTGTAGCCTGTGTAGAGTCCACTTTGACTCCGTCTGCCCATCGGGGGTCCCATGGGTCTTTGATATTTAATTGGTATTGAAGCGGGGTTCGTGGATTCGCAACGGTGAAGAGAGCAGTGGGTTTCTCCTGTCTCAAGGTTGCATAATGGATCTTACAATAAATATAAGGGCATCCTAGGTTCTTTTGTTTCCAGTAAGTCTTACAATTGTAATGTGTCTGATCGTGCAGGAAGCAGAGAGCCTTAGCTCCGGCCGCACTGCAACACGATAGGGTGAAATTTATAGTAAGATGGGGTTGGCAGCCTGAAGGGGGGCAGTCAGTGATGCCTTGTAGCTGTGAGTGCTGTTTATTTTTGCGTGACCAGGTCTCAACTATAGAGAATCTCCATATGAAAATTGGGTTAGTAATAGAGATTGAAATGCAAGAAAAAGATAGTACTATAAATATGAAATAGGACTTCATCTTCAGTGTAATCACCGAGTACACCTTGCCACTGAAGATGTTCTATAAAGGTAAGCGGGAAAACCACTGTGATGGGCTATTATCTGGAGGCAAGTAGGGATCTGGGGTAATATATTGGAATTCTGTTATGTTTATATAGAGTATGCTGAGAAATCGGGATAAGCGTAAGAGGTCAGGGAACATGTGGTGGTTGGGAGAGTTTGGTGAATTTGAGACGGGTAGGGGTAAGTCTAGTAGATGTCCACTGATTGTCTCCTTTTTTAATTGTGATATATGGACCCAGTGCGTGTGTCCTAGAAGTTTGGCTGCTGTGTGTGTGGATAGGAGGACAGTATAGGGACCTTTCCACCTGGGTTGAAGATCTTTGGCTTGGATATCTTTTAAGTATACTTGGTCTCCTGGGCTGAGAGAGAGATGTGGGCTATAGGTGTCTGTTGGAGGGGGGTGTGCTAGTTCTGCATGTTGTCTCAGGAGTTGTCTCAAGAGGGTGAGGTATGGAAGATAAGTTGCCAGCGGGGAAGAAAGGGTGGGTAACTGCTGGAGGGTGAGGGGCCGGCCGTAAACTAATTCAAATGGACTGAGGCCTGTTGGACTCCGTGGGGCTGCTCGCAGCTGGGTTAGGGCTAAAGGAAGGAGAGTTACCCACGATTGTGGAGTCTCGAGGGAGAGTTTGGTGAGTTGTTGTTTGATGAGTCCGTTAGCCTTTTCTACCTTACCAGAAGACTGAGGTCTATAAGGGATGTGGAGTTTCCAGGTGATGTGTAGGAGGGCTGCCACCTGTTGGACTACCTTGGAGATGAATGCTGGACCGCTGTCAGACTGAAGGGTGACCGGGAGGCCAAACCTAGGGAATAATATATTCAGTGAGTATTGAAGCAACAACATTAGCGGTTTCTCCTGTGGTGGGATAGGCCTCTATCCACCCTGAAAAGGTGTCCACAAGGGTTAAGAGGTATTTGAATTTTTTATGTTTTGGCATATGTGTGAAATCAATTTGCCAGTCTTCGCCCGGTTGGTGTCCTCTGAGTTGGTGGCTGGGATGGGGATTACGCAATGTGCCTTGGGGATTTGTCTTTAGGCAGATAGAGCACTGCTGGTTGATTATAAGTAAGTGTTTTTGTAGTGTTGGACAGTGGAGGAAGGGATTTAGAAAATTGTAAAGGCTTTGGGTCCTATATGTAAAGAATTATGTATGTCTGTTAGAATGGTATGGAGTTGTGTGTCAGGAATGACTAATTTGTTATCAGTATATATCCAGTCATCTGTAGTTAGTTTGGCTGTTGGATTCTGTAATAGTTTGGCTTGGGTGTAAATAGGGATATATTGAGGAGAGAGAAAAACAAATAGAGGGAAGCGTGGGGGTGGAGAATCCGGCAGCCGATTTGGCAGTGGTGTCGGCAAAACTATTGCCAGCTGTTACCGGGTTAGATGGAGTTTGGTGGCCTTTACAATGTATAATGGCTACCTTGGAAGGTCCCGACAGTGCATCCAGTAGTTTGAGTATTTGGTTTTTGTTGATAATAGGGGTACCGCAGGTGGCTAAAAACCCTCTCTCTTTCCAGATGACTGGCTTTAAACCTTGTAGATGTGTCGGAGGTAGAGAGAATTGGGGGCGGTTTGGGAAACGAGTGGGGTCTTTGAGCTTGACAAGAACTGGTGGGTGGTGGGCCGCTATGACTGGGATGGAAGTGTGCCACACTTGAGGGTGTACAAAAATTGGGAAGATGGGGGGTGGGGGTGGCATAGGAGGAACGTGTATGCATGCACAAAGCATGAACAACAGGTCATGAGGGTATTGGAGGGGAGTAGATGAGTTGGTGGGAATGGATATGGAGGCCTTTAAGGTGCTAAAGATGTCTCAGCCTAATAAGGGGGTAGGGCATGAGGGTATATTGAGGAACAAGTGCCCAAAGTAGTTGTTGGCCAGGCAGCAATTAAGGAGAGGAGTTTTTTGCGGAGTGGACGGCCTTCCGTTTACTCCTACTATGGAGATATTGGATGGAAGGCTAGGTCCAGAGAAGGATGGCAAAACAGAATAGGTAGCCCCACTGTCAATCAAAAAATTAATTGTCTTACATGCTACCAGGAGAGTTACCCGCGGCTCGGCGAGGGTGATGGGGGTCCCCAAGTCTCGGCACCTTCGGTTATCGTCGTCCAGATGTAGGAGCTGGAAGGAGCTCCCAGGATCCTGGGAAAGGGGGTCACGTTGAGACGTGGCACCTGTTCTCAGGGTGGGGCAATCAGACTTCCAGTGTCCTTCCTGTTGGCAAGCAGGGCAGGGGGTTGCTGGTGGACGAGGGTTAGGACATTCGCTGGCCCAGTGTCCTGACGCCTTGCACTTATAGCAAGGCTGCGTTGGGGCTCGGGGGCCTTGTGGACACCTGTTGGCATAGTGTCCTGCCTTGCCGCATTTATAGCAGGCTCCTTTTTTAGCCTTGGAGTCTGCGGGGTGTGTGCTCTCTGGTTTGGGGTTACGACTGGGCTGTAAAGCCACCGCTAGGAGCTGTACCTTCTGTTTGAGGCGAGCTTGCCGCTGTGCCTCAGCCGTTTCCTCTCTGGCGTTATAGACCTTAAAGGCTAGTTTAACCAAGTCTTGTATTGGTGTCTTGGGACCATTTTCCACCTTTTGGAGTTTTTTGCGAATATTGGGAGCTGATTGGAAAATGAAATGAGATGCCAAAATGGTGGCCCCTGTGGGGGAGGCTGGATCTAGCCAGGTATATTGGGTTAGAGTCTCGATTAGCCTATTTAGGAATGCAGCTGGATTTTCTTCCGGATTTTGAGAAATTTCTTTTAATTTGTTAAAATTTATGGCCTTGTTTGAAGCCATTTGCATACCAGCCAACAGGCACTGGACCATGATGTCTCTCTTACGGCGCCCAGGCTGGCCTACCTGGTAGTCCCAGTCTGGGTCTGCCGAGGGGACTGCTTGCTCCCCTAGTGGAATGGTGGCATCAGTTAAATGTTGTTGGTTGGCGTGCTGCCTGGCGGCCGCTAGGATGCACTCTTGCTCCTCAGGGTTTACGGTAGAGGTTAGGATAACCTGGAGGTCATGCCAAGTTAAGTCATAGGCCTGACAAAGGTATCTAAATTCCTTTATGTATACAGTGGGATTAACTGAGAAATCCCCTAAACGCTTCTCAGTGTTGGAAAGGTCAGCCAGTGAAAAAGGGACATGTACTCTGACTACTCCCTCCGCCACAGCTACCTCTCGCAAAGGCACTAACACTGTAAGAGGGTATGGGGCAGGAGTGGGGGTGTCAGCAGGGCACTTAGAGCAGGTGTGGGCAGAGATAGGGGACCCTAGGGGGCCGGCTGAGGACGTGGAAGGGGGCACGGGAGTGAGCGGGCCACCAGTCGATGAGGAGGAAGGAAGAGGAGTCTGGGCAGGAAGGGAGGGGGTGGAGAGAGCGGGGAGAGAAGGAGGAGTATAGGGCAGGTTGGGACGAGAGCGTAAGGCCCAAAAGCCTTGAATGTAATTAATTTCAGACCACTTGCCTAGTTGCTGGCAGAAATTGCTGCTAGGGTGCCCTCTGGTGGCCATTGATTAGGGCCACGCCACAGTGGAGAGGAAAATTAACTGCTTTCTTTTGAGGTCTTGTTCAAGTTGTAGAGTTTTTAGATTGGCTAGGAGGCACCCTAAAGGGGTGCTCTTTGGAAAGTAGAACTCGGGGTTTCCCATTTGTTTCCTCTTTACTTGCACAATGGACACAATGGAAGTGGAAGTGGATCTCTGCCTGGCTTCAAAGCGTCCTTTGGAACCAGCAGAGACAGACTGGAGGCTCTTGGAGCCAAGGTGGAGATTACCTTCTGGCGACGTCTCCGTCCTAAACGGGTCTCCCGAGCCACGTGGTGGCTCAAAAGTGGGCCTCAGACCTGTGCAGGATTTTTGGCCGAGGGAGGTAAAGAGGAGACAAGGGCACTTACCCCAGAGAGGCCGTGAGAGTGAGGGAAGTGGGTCTCAGGTCATGGTCCATCCACGGCACGGAAGCAGGAGGAGGTTCCTCAATCCTCAGAGGCCTGAGGAGAGGAGGGGTCTCCTCCCGGGTTTCGGCACCAGCTGATTTGCTTTCTAGGAAGCTGATTTGCTTCCTAGGAAGCTGGTTTGCTTTCCAGGAAACCGATTTGCTTTCCAGGAAACCGATTTGCTTTCCAGGAAACCGATTTGCTTTCTAGGCTCACCAGGGCGAGTATTAAAGGACCAGCGAGTAGGCAGGGCTAGGAGCAAAACTGCAAGTTTATTTTTCAGTCAGCCAGCTTTGTGGGGGAGGGGTGAGGTCCATCGGTCTCTGGCAGGGGAGGCCGGGGGAGTCACCTGGTGGAGCTCTCGGGAGGAGTTCCTGCAGTCCCGACAGGAGTGCAGGCTGAGGAAGTGCACCCAGCGTGCCCGCCGGGAGCAGCTTTTATGTCCTGGGCCTGGGAGTAGGGGGGCAGTGGGTGGGACATAGGCGGGTCGGGGGCCGGGCGGTAGGTGTGGCTAGGTGGGTTCCGGTTTTTCTCCGTGGGAGGTTGGGTTGCGCCTGTGCAGTCGACCTGTGTCTTTCCCCCGCGCGGGAAAGCTGACGGTGCAGAACCCGGAACGGTGCCATCTTGCCTCCGTTCATCCAAACACTTATGGACCATTTGGATGTCTTCTTTAGAGAAAGGTCCATTTAAGTCCTTCAATCCATTTTTGAGTTGGGTTGTTTATTGTTGTTTATAGGTTGTTTATTGTTGTTAAGTTTTAGGAATTCTATTCTAGTTATTAATCTCTTATCAAATGTATGACTTTCAATTATTTTTACCCATTCTGTGGATTGTCCTTTTACTCTGTTTATATTATCTTTTGATGCAGAAGTGTTTTCATTTTCACAAAGTTCAATTTGTCCACAATTGATAGTTACACAGTGACAGTCACAAGGATAACACAAACTCTCCATTTAACTCCTATATTTGCCTTTTGTGTTCTGAACAGATCCAGTGTTGTCATTAGAACCCACATTCTGTCTTCCTGAAGCTTTAGGTTGAGGATGACCCTGTGCCAAGGGGCACTCATGGGGAATGGAGTACGGTAGGATAGCATCAGCACCGCAGTAAACCCCAGAATGCACACGTCCAGGCATGCCCTGAGAAGTGAGGAGAGGAAACTTGGGTCTAGGGCTCCAACTAACATGCCTGCAGAGGGGGGTTAAGGAAGCTGTCAAAAGAGCCTTTCAAATTCGAATTTATTTTTTTTTAGACTGAGTTTCATTCTTATCATCCAGGCTGGAGAGTAATGGCGCTACCTCGGCTCACTTGATCCTCCGCCTCCCGGGTTTAAGCAATTCTCCTGCCTCAGCCTCCCAAGTAGCTGGGATTACAGGTGCCCACCAAGCAAGCCCAGCTAATTTTTTATGTATTTTTAGTAGACACAGGGTTTCCCCAGGTTGGCTAGGCTGGTCTCGAACTCTTGACCTTAGGTAATCCAGCTGCCTTGGCCTCCCAAAGTGCTGAGATTACAGGCGTGAGCCACTGCGTCTGGCCAAATTTGAATTTCTTTAGCGTATACATGTAAAATATTTTAGCACATTTGGAAAATATAGAAAAAAAATTTTTTTAATAAAATAAAAAGATCACTTAAAACCCATGACCTGGAAATAACTGCTGTTAAGTGCCAGTGAAATTTCTCCCCAGTGTTTTTGGTTTGTTTGTTTGTTTTCCACTTCTCTGTGTATTGTAAGGGATACGATTTTCTGCTGGGCTGCTGTTTCAAAGAAAAATTTCTGTAGGTGACTTTTCCCCCTTGGGGACGCTTAGCAATGGCTGGAAACACTTTTGGTTGTCAAGGGTACTACTGGCATTTAGTGGGTAGAGACCAGAGATGCTGCTAAACATTCTACAATATCCAGGACACACACACACACACACGCACACACACACACTCAGAGTAAAGAATTATGTCCACAAAATGTTAACTGTACCGAGGTGTGGAAGTTCTGCTCTGCCACCACAATAAGCTCATTTATCACCCCTTCTCATCATCTTGCAGGCTTGTTAAAGCACGCGTTGCCAGGCTCACTCTCAGAATTTCTCATTCCATTCGTCTGGGTGGGACCAGAGAACCTGCATTTCCAACAAGCTTCCTGGTGACCCCACACTTTCAGAGTTAGGAAGAGCCAAGGAGGATCACATCTCCACCTTTCCCTAGCTCCCCACTCACCCTCCCAGAGGGGAGAATGAGCTGTGCCGTGGGGGTGGCATCCACTATCTACCCTTCCCCGCTGACTGGAGGCCCTGTGTTCAAATCCACCTTCTCTCTCCCTGCTGGCCAGGCTCCCGGGAGAGTGGCATCTGCTCTCTTCAAGGCCAGAACGCACAGGGATGCCCTTCTCCACAGGTGCCCATTCCTGCCACCTACCTCGACCTGGGTGGGAGGAGAAGGAAGCCCACCTGGCCCCAGAAGCTGATTTATGCTCTGCTCAGCCCAGTGCCACCACAATAAGCTCATTTATCACCCCTTCTCATGTTGGCCAATTTCTCATTCATTTCTGAATTTAAAGGGAAAAGGGGGTATAGTTTATGGGTCTCTTTAAGCTTCACCACAAGGGGTTTTGACTGGAAATTGAAAAGGAGACATGTCCTTGCAGCTAGCCACACGCAGGACTAACTTCACACGTGGGAAGTGGAAGGTCTCAGTGGTGGCCAAGGAAGGAGAGTGGCTGTGGGGCTGGGGACTCTTACTTACCATTTGGTGTCCCAGTAGCTTGTTGTGTTCAGCAGCCATGGGTACCCAGTTGTGCATTTAATAGGCCCCTGGCTGTTTTTAAAAGGTACAAACTTTAGTCAACTCCGGACAAGCAATGCCAACCGCTGGCTTTGACCTTAGCCTGTGAGGAGAGACAGAAATGAGTTGAAAGGCTTGTCTCAAAACAGACCACAGGCTTTTGAGTCATTGCTGTGGGAACTATTTTTGCTCCATTTAAAATGTGTTTTCAGCCAGGACTGCAGACGGGGCCTTAAACAGGCATGGTGGTTCCTTTTCAGGAGGGCTGCAGAGACCCCACCACTGAGGTTCCTGCCTTTATATTGTTAATGCCATCCACTCCATCACTTCCTTCAAACATCTTACTGGTCTTCCTCTCATTGCAAACTGCGTTGCAGTGGCACTTTGAAGGACGCAGGACAGTCACTCTCTGGTGTTTAGGGTTTGTCCTCAGAAAATTTTTTTTTAAAGTCACAAGGCCCCCATGAGGACATCACTGTTGCAGTGTTTGTTAAAAACAAACAAATTGTAAGCCTGAAGCCTGTCCTTGGATTTCAAGGACTCAGACAGTGAGCTCAGCCATAAAGGAATGATCAATGTTATCAAGGAGCAGATAATGACAACGGACCAATTATACAATTATAGGGGAATCCGCTTCTTTCTCTAGGGCGTGGCTGTTTACCCAGCTAAAGGCTCTGTAAAGAGGGTGTAGGCCACACATTTTCTCTAGGAATCCTGCTTCCTCAGGAGATCAATGAGAGGCTGCATTGGGTGTGAATCTAGACTTTGTTATTAGTGTCAGAAGAGAGGCAGTTGCAGACAAAAGGAGAAGCCCCGATTATACTGGAGAAAAAAGAGGAGCTCCCTTAGAAGGATGTGAATTTTGAGGCAGCCTCCAGACACATAGAAAAGGGGTACACAGGGGTGCTTCACCCCATCTGCCCCTGCTATTTCAGGATCACCGAGAAACAAAATGCAGTTGCCATGACGTCCTCAGCATCACTGCTGTCCACAGAAATCCACCCAAAGGCTGCAGTAGTGACCTGTCTGTGGCTCCTTTCAGAATGAGAAGGCAGAGGTCACGGGATTGATTTGGACAGCAAATGTTTTTGATTGACCCAGAAATTGTTGATTTCACATTTCTCATTCTGGGGGATCCATAACATGAAACCTAGAAGAAAAACAAATGTCTAGGCCTAAAAGCAAAAGGAGAGTTTAAAAGAAAAACAGCACTGTGATAAAACAACAGCAGCCCCACAGGAGGAGGGACCACCTTAAGCAGATGACCACAGTGGACACCTGGCAAGGCCTCCTGAAGAAACCGAGGGTACAGCAACACCTGATGTGGAGGGCAGATCCAGAGGGGACAGGGACGTGTGATGTGGAGGGCAGATCCCTGCACAGTTTTCAAGGCAGCCATGCTGAGGAAGTGTGTAAATGATTCAAACGGACGCTAAAGCCCTCACTCGGCTGAGGCATGGAGGCAATGCTGCAGTTTTATAGGGTGAGGAGGAAGGGCCTTGTGGTTTGGCTCAGAGATAGAAGCTGGGTGGGTGAGGGAAGGAAAATAGATTAGGCTTTCCTGGAGACGACCCCACTGCCCGGGTCTTATAATTGTAAAGGAAAATCTAAAAATCTCAGGATCCCCAAACTTACGCCTGGAGGCTGAGTCATGCAACACCCCCTTGCAAATGAATAGCTGTGACCAGTGCTATGCATCAACCAGGTCCTCATGGAAAGATGAAGGGCCTCAGGCGTCTGCACAGGGCTGTCCCCACAGACCATTCATGAATCAATTCTTTGTCCCTCTTATAAAAAAGGACATGCCAATTGTAGTGTTAGGTCTGCAATCTAAGTCTAGCTCCTACAACTAAAGTCACATTCCACACTAATGTCAATAACAAGCTTCTCTTCCCAGGTGCAGAACCAGGTCTAGATGAGATCAGCCCTTCCTCTACCTCATTCCTTCTCTCTTCGTGCATTCACCTTATCTTAGGTAAAATGTAGATTTACTAGGCACCAACCAAAGTCTCACAGGAATGTAACCACTCGCCTTACCACCTGCCAGCCCTTCCCCCTACATACCCTCCCCTATTTAAGGAAATGGTATAAATATGAAATCTCCCGAAAACCTCTTCAGGAAAACAGCCATACATGTGTCTGTGGCTCATGATTTTCCCGGTGCACACTGAAGCTAGCTGAATAAGCCTTGATGATTGAGGCCTTTCCCTCACTCATTTCACAACCACCTCATCCATGCCATGCCCTCCCCTACATGGTCCGTTTGCACATGGCCAGTATTGGAGGCAAGGGTTGGGGAAGGAAATTGAGTTTCTGTTGGATCTGAGATTCAAGTTTCTAAACGGACACAATTGAACTAGGCCCTTAGCAAGTGAGGGTGCCTGCAAATAAGAAGCCTCTGCCTAGGATGAGATGGGGCGTGTGGAGTTGCAGGGGTGGCTCCTCGGGCTGGGAGGGCCAACAGTCTTTATCCTTTTATCTCACTAGGTTCTGCTGTCCAATATGCCCATGACCTAGAGCTGGAATTCTAAAGTGCTTTTATCACTTTTCTTAGGACATCTTGGGCTGGCTATAAAAGGAAGAGGTTGAGAAAGGCAAGTTAGAAAGGTGCAGGAAAGAGGAGCTCATAAAAGTAATGTTTCATGCTGGAACAGAATGTGTTCATGCGATGGAGGTCCATCTGGACAGGACCTGGGGAGACTGGGGAAGGGGAGGTGCCTGGGAAGAGACTGGTGACCCCAACCCCGGCACCTGAGTCAGAGAGCAGCAAAGAGCAGGGAGCAGAGAGACCAAAGAGGGCCACAAGAGAGCCTGGAGACAAACCCCTTTGTGAGGTCCAAGGGCTTCATAAAGGCTGCTGGAGACTGAATTTGTCGACATGGAGTGATCCTGGATTATGACCTGCTCAAACTTACGGTTCTGAGATGGCAGAAGTCAAATCAGTGTGAAAATTATTTTATTTAAATAAGCAAGGAATGTGAGTCTTGAATGTTGGATAGAAAACTCCCCTAGATCTTGGCTGGGCGCAGTAGCTCACGTCTGTAATCCCAGCACTTTGGGAGGCCAAGGCGGGTGGATCACCTGGAGATCAGGAGTTCGAGACCAACCTGACCAACATGGAAAAACCCCACCTCTACTAAAAATACAAAAATTAGCTGAGTGTGATAGTGCATGCCTGTAATCTCAGCTACTCAGGAAGCTGAGGCAGGAGAATCACCTGAACCCCAGAGGTGAAGGTTGCAGTGAGCCGAGATCACACCATTGCACTCCAGCCTGGGCAACAAGAGCAAAATTCCATCTAAAAAAGAAAAAAGAAAAAAGGAAAGAAAAGAAGACAATTCCCCTAGAGCTTAATGGAGCATGGCAGAAGATGGAGGAAATTTCCAAAATCCTTAATAAGTGTAGGCAAGTGATCTTAAGGGATGCCAGAATCTGTGAAACAGGAAGAAAGGGTTTTTGCATAATCCTAGAAGAATCCAGGAAATTGCAAAGGGAAGCCAGGAAGTCACCACTGCTCCTAACAGGCTATGGGTATGTGAAGTGTCCAGGAAAGGTCAGACATCTCAAAAGGACCATCATGGACATAGGGTTCTCAAAAGGGATCTTTTGAGATCTGGCCTACAGATCTGTAGGCCAGAGGGAAAATGCTGCCAGTCTCTTTGGAAAAGTATAACAAAAGTCACCTTTACTCCAGTTCCCAGAAAGTTCCTCATCTCCATCTGAGACCACCTTAGCCTAAACTTCATTGTCCATATCACTATCAGCATTTTGGTCATAACCATTCAACAAGTCTGTAAGGAATTTCAATCTTTTTCACATTTTCCTGTCTTCTTCTTAGCCCTCCAAGTCACTAGGAAGTTCCAAACTTTCCCACATCTTTCTGTCTTCTTCTGACCCCTCCAAACTGCTCCAACCTCTGCCTGTTAGCCCGTTCCAAAGTCGTGTCCACACTTTTGGGTATCCTTATAGCAGCACCCCACTCCCTCAGTACCAATTTACTGTATTAGTCCATTCTCATGCTACATATTTCTCATGTTGGGTATGAAGAAATACCCAAGACTGGGTAATTTATAAAGGAAAGAGGTTTAATTGACTCACAGTTCTCCACAGCTGGGACAACCTCAGGAAACTTCAAATCATGGGGAAAGGCACTTCTTCACAGGGTGGCAGGAGGAAGAATAAGAACCCAGTGAAGGGGGAAGCCCCTTATAAAATCATCAGATCTCGAGGGGGCATTCCAAGATGGCCAAATAAGAACAACTCTGGTCTGCAGCTCCCAGCATGATGCAGAAGATGGGTGATTTCTGCATTTCCAACTGAGGTATCTGGTTCCTGTCATTGGGACTGATTGGACAGTGGATGCAGCCCACAGAGGGTGAACCAAAGCAAGGCAGGGCATTGCCTCACCCGGGAAACATAAGGGGTCGGGGAATTTCCCTTTCCTAACCAAGGGAAGCCGTGACAGACTACCTGGAAAAATGGGACACCCCCGCACAAATACTGTGCTGTTCCCAAGGTCTTGGCAACCAGCAGACAAGGTGATTCTCTCCTGTCCCTGGCTCGGCAGCTCCCACACCCATGGAGCCTTGCTCACTGCTAGCGCAACAGTAGGAAATCAATCTGTGAGATAGCAGCCTGGCTAGGGGAGGGGCATCCACCATTGCTGAGGCTTGAGTAGGTAAATAAAGCAGCCAGAAATCTTGAACTGGGTGGAGCCCATGGCAGCTCAACAAGGCCTACCACTTCTAGACTCCACTTCTGAGGGCAGGGCATAGCTAAACAAAAGGCAGCAGACAACTTCTGCAGACTTAAATGTCCCTGTCTGACAGTTCTGAAGAGAGCAGTGGTTCTCCCAGCACAGCGTTTGAGCTCTGAGAGCAGACAGATTGCCTCCTCAAGTGGGTCCCTGCACCCCCTGTAACCTAACTGGGAGACACCTCCCAGTAGGGGCCAACTGATACCTCACATAGGCAGATACCCCTCTGAGATGAAGCTTCCAGAGGAAGGATCAGGCAGCAATATTTGCTGTTCTGCAGCCTCCGCTGCTGATACCCAGGCAAACAGGATCTGGAGTGGAACTCCAGCAAACTTCAACAGACCTGCAGCTGAGGGCCCTGACTGTTAGAAGGAAAACTAACAAACTGAAAGGAATAGCATCAACATCAACAAAAAAGGTCAGCTACACCAAAACCCCATCTGTAGGTCACCAACATCAAAGACCAAATGTAGATAAAACCACAAAGATGGGGAGAAACCAAAGCAGGAAAGCTGAAAATTCTAAAAATCAGAGTGCCTCTTCTCCTCCAAAGGATCACAGCTCCTCGCCAGCAATGGAACAAAACTGGTTGGAGAATGACTTTTATGAGTTGACAGAAGTAGGCTTCAGAAGGTCGGTAATAACAAACTTCTCCAAGCTAAAGGAGGATGTTCAAACCCATCACAAGGAAGCTAAAAACCTTGAAAAAATGTTTGATGAATGACTAAACAGAATAAACAGTATAGAGAAGACCTTAAATGACCTGATGGAGCTGAAAACCATGGCACGAGAACTTTGTGATGCATGAACAAGCTTCAATAGTCGATTTGATCACATGGAAGAAAGGATATCAGTGATTGAAGATCAAATTAATGAAATAAAGCGAGAAAACAAGGTTAGAGAAAGAACAGTATAAAGAAATGAACAAAGACTCCAATAAATATAGGACTATGAAAACACCAAATCTATATTTGATTGGTGTACCTGAAAGTGACGGGGAAAATGGAACCAAGTTGGAAAACATTCTGCAGGATATCATCCAGGAGAACTTTCCCAACATAGCAAGGCAGGCCAACATTCAAATTCAGGAAATACAGAGAAAAACCACAAAGATACTCCTCAATAAAAGCAACCCCAAGATACATAATTGTCAGATTCACCAAGGTTGAAACAAAGGAAAAAGTGTTAAAGGCAGCCAGAGAGAAAGGTCCGGTTACCCACAAAGGGAAGCCCATCAGACTAACAGTGGGTCTCTCAGCAGAAACACTCCAAGCCAGAATAAAGTGGGGGCCAATATTCAACATTCTTGAAGAAAATAATTTTCAACCCAGAATTTCATATTCAGCCAAATTAAGCTTCAGAAGAAGTAAAGGAGAAATAAAATCCTTTACAGACAAGCAAATGCTGAGAGATTTTTGTCACCACCAGGCCTGCCTTACAAGAGCTCCTGAAGGATCCACTAAACATGGAAAGAAACAACCGGTATCAACCACTTCAAAAACAGGCCAAATTGTAAAGACCATCAATGCTATGAAGAAGCTGCATCAATTAATTGGCAAAATAACCAGCAAACATCATAATGACAGGAGCAAATTCTGTATAACAATATTAACCTTAAATGTAATGGAATAAATGCCCCAATTAAAAGACACAGACTGGCATAGTGGATAAAGAGTCAAGACCCATCAGTGTGCTGTATTCAAGAGCCCCATTTCACATGCAAAGATGCACATAGACTCAAAATAAAACTATGGAGGAAGATCTACCAAGGAAATGGAAAGAAAAAAAAAAAAAAGCAAGGGTTGCAATCCTAGTCTCTGATAAAACAGACTTTAAACCAACAAAGATCAAAAGAGACAAAGAAGGGCATTACATAATGGTAAAGGAATCAATTCAACAAGAAGAGCTAACTATCCGAAATATAAGTGCACCCAATACAGGAGCACCCAGATGCATAAAGCAATCCCTTAGAGACCTAAAAGAGACTTAGACTCCCACACAATAATAATGGAAGACTTTAGCACCCCACTGTCAATATTAGACAGGTCAGTGAGACAGAAGGTTAACAAAGATATTCAGGACCTGAACTCAGCTCTGCAACAAGCAGGCCTAATAGATACCTACAGAATTCTCCACCCCAAATCAATAGAATATATATTCTTCTAAGAACCACATTGCACTTATTCTAAAATTGACCACATAATTGGAAATAAAGCACTCCTTAACAAATGTAAATGAACAGAAATCACAACAAACTGTCTCTCAGACCACAGTGCAATCAAATTAGAACTGAGGATTAAGAAACTCACTCAAAACTGCACAACTACATGGAAACTGAAGAACTTGCTCCTGAGTGACTACTAGGTAAATAATGAAATGAAGGCAGAAATAAAGATGTTATTTGAAACCAATGAGAACAAAGACACAACATACCAGAATCTCTGGGACACATTTAAAGCAGTATTTAGAGGGAAATTTACAGCACTAAATGCCCACAGAGAAAGCAGGAAAGATCTAAACACACCCTAACATCACAGTTAAAAGAACTACAGAAGCAAGAGCAAACAAATTCAAAAGCTAGCAGAAGGCAAGAAGTAACTAAGATCAGAGCAGACCTGAAAGAGACAGAGACACAAAAAAATCCTTTAAAAAATCAATGAATCTAGGAGCTGGTTTTTTGAAAAGATCAACAAAATTGATAGACTGCTAGCAAGACTAATAAAGTAGAAAACAGAGAAGAATCATATAGAAGCAATAAAATATGATAAAGGGGATATCACCACCAATCCTACAGAAATACAAACTACCACCAGAGAATAATATAAACACCTCTACACAAGTAAACTAGAAAACCTAGAAGAACTCGATAAATTGCTGGACACATACAACCTCCCAAGACTAAACCAAGAAGAAGTTGAGTCTCTGAACAGACCAATAACAGGCTCTGAAATTGAGGCAATAATTAATAGCCTACCAAACAAAAAAAGTCCAGGACCAGAGGGATTCACAGAAGAATTCTACCAGAGATACAAAGAGCAGCTGGTACCATTCCTTCTGAAACTATTCCAATCAATAGAAAAAGAGGGAATCCTTCCTAACTCATTTTATGAGGCCAACATCATCCTGTTACCAAAGCTGGGCAGAGACACAACAAAAAAGAATTTTAGACCAATATACGTGATGAACATCAGTGAGAAAATCCTCAATAAAATATTGGCAAACTGAATCCAGCAGCACATCAAAAAGCTTATCCACCATGATCAAGTCGGCTTCATCCCTGAGATGCAAGGCTGGTTCAACAAATGCAAATCAATAAACATAATCCATCACATAAACAGAACCAATGACAAAAACCACATGATTTTCCCAATAGAGGCAGAAAAGGCCTTTGACAACATTCAACAGCGCTTCAAGCTAAAAATGTTCAATAAACTATGTATTGATGGAATGTATCTCAAAATAATAAGAGCTATTTTTGACAAATCCACAGCCAATATCATACTGAATGGGCAAAAACTGGAAGCATTCCCTTTGAAAACTGGCACAAGACAGGGATGCCCTCTCTCACCACTCCTATTCAACATAGTGTTGGAAGTTCTGGCCATGGCAATCAGTCAAGAGAAAGAAATAAAGGGTATTCAATTAGGAAATGAGGAAGTCAAATTGTCTCTGTCTGCAGATGACATGTTTGTTTATTTAGAAAACCCCATTGTCTCAGCCCAAAATCTCCTTAAACTGATAAGCAACTTCAGCCAAGTCTCAGGATACAAAATCAACGTGCAAAAATCACAAGCATTCCTATACACCATTAACAGACAAACAGAGAGCCAAATCATGCGTGAACTCCCATTCACAGTTGCTACAAAGAGAAGAAAATACCTAGGAATCCAACTTACAAGGGATGTGAAGGACCTCTTCAAGCAGAACTGCAAACCACTACTCTAGGAAATAAAAGAGGACACAAACAAATGGAAGAATATTCCATGCTCATGGATAGGAAGAATCAATATCATGAAAATGCCATACTGGCCAAAGTAATTTATAGATTCAATGCCATTCCCATCAAACTACCAATGGCTTTCTTCACAGAAATGAAAAAAACCACTTTAAAGTTTATATGGAATCAAAAAAGAGCCCGCATTGCCAAGACAATCCTAAGCAAAAAGAACAAAGCTGGAAGCATCACACTACCTGACTTCAAACTATACTACAAGGCTATAGTAACCAAAACAGTATGGTGCTGGTACCAAAAGAGATATATAGAGCAATGAAACAGAACAGAGGCCTCAGAAATAATATCATATATCTACAACCATCTGCTCTTTGACAAATCTGACAAAAACAAGAAATGGGGAAAGGATTCCCTACTTAATAAATGGTGCTGGGAAAACTGGCTAGCCATATGTAGAAAGCTGAAACTGGATCCCTTCTTTACACCTTATACAAAAATTAATTCAAGATGGAGTAAAGACTTAAATGTTAGATCTAAAACCATAAAAACACTAGAAGAAAACCTAGGCAACATCATTCAGGACATAGGCATGGGCAAGGACTTCGTGTCTAAAACACCAAAAGCAATGGCAACAAAGGCCAAAATACACAAATGGGATCTAATTAAACTGAATCTTCTGCATGGCAAAATAAACTACCATCAGAGTGAACAGACAACCTACAGAATGGCAGAAAATTTTTGCAATCTATCCATCTGACAAAGGGTTGATATCCAGAATCTACAAAGAACTCAAACAAATTTACAAGAAAAAAACAAACAACCCCATCAAAAAGAGGGCAAAGGATATGAACAAACAGTTCTCAAAAGAAGACATCCATGCAACCAATAGATACATGAAAAAATGCTCATTATCACTGGTCATCAGAGAAATGCAAATCAAAACTATAATGAGATACCATCTCACGCCAGTTAGAATGGCAATCATTAAAAAATCAGGAAAGAACAGATGCTGGAGAGGATGTAGAGGAATAGGAATGCTTTTACACTCTTGGTGGGAGTGTAAATTAGTTCAACCATTGTGGAAGACAGTGTGGCAATTCCTCAAGGATCTAGAACTAGAATTACCATTTGACCCAGCAATCCCATTACTGGGTATATACCCAAAGGAATATAAATCATGCTACTATAAAGACACAGGCACTTGTATGTTTATTGTGGCACTATTCACAATAGCAAAGCCTTGGCATCAACCCAAATGTCCATCAATGATAGACTGGATTAAGAAAATGTGGCACATATACACCATGGAATACTATGCAGCCATAAAACAGGATGAGTTCATGTCCTTTGCAGGGACATGGATGAAGCTGGAAACTATCATTCTCAGCAAACTATCACAAGAACAGAAAACCAAACACTGCGTGTTCTCACTCATAGGTAAGAATTGAGCAACGAGATCACTTGGACACAGGGCGGGGAACATCACACATGGGGGCCTGTTGTGGGGTGGGGAGCTGGGGGAGGGATAGCACTAGGAGAAATGCCTAATGTAAATGACAAGCTGATGGACACAGCAAACCAACATGGCACACATATACCTATGTATCAAACCTACATGTTGTGCACATGTACCCTAGAACTTAAAGTGTAATAAAAAATATAAATAAAAAAAACTGCTGAGAGGAACTTCTAAAAAAAAAAAAACCATCAGATCTCATGAGAACTTACTTACTATCATGAGAATAGCATGGGGGAACCACTCCTGTGATTCAATTACCTCTCACTGGGTCCTTCCCTCCATACATGGGGATTACGGGAACTACAATTCAAGATGAAATTTGAGTCAGGACACAGCCAAACCATAGCAAAAATGGTTTTACTTTGGTGATTCGTCACCATGGCCCCTACTGGAGATAACACTGCACCTGGCATATAGCTGACTCTCAGCAAATATAAATTAATGGTGAATAATGAACAAAACAATCATAGTCAAAAAAAAAGAGAGCCCTTTATTCCTTTACTTCTGCTGTGTGGCACCTGACAAAAGCTGCAGAAGGCAAAGCTGGGAAGAGGGCACTCACTGCCTTTGATCTGCTTCACCAACTCCAGCCTGGACCCCCATTCTCTCAGCACCTTGATTCCTGTCATCCAAGCAAATATGCTGGGTCCAGTCAATTGTGAGCGGATGTCTTGTCTCTATCTTGTAGTCATCACTCTTCATTTCAGAAGAGCACATTCATCATTCCATAAATGTCTAGGCAGTATCCAACCTTTGCCAGACCATGTGCTAATCTAGTGATTAGGACAGGCTTTTAATTCCTCTAGGCTTTGGCTTTTTGAGACATACAATGAGATCATTAGGCTCCATCCTGGTGGTCCATCTGGCTCTTATTTAAAATAATCCTGATACAATGTAAGGCCTTTCCCCTAGTACTCATGAGTATTTGTGTTTTAAAAGGTGTCCATAAAGTCCAAGGAATTGAGGAAACAGGCAAGTCTCTGCCCCGCATCCCACCAGCTGACTGCCTGTGGCAGTCCCACTGAAGGCACAGGTGGAGGTGGCACATTTCCTCTAGGCCTCCTATCCCCAGCAGCAAGGTGGCACTTTTCCAGCTCAACACGGCCAGAAGACACTGGTGAACATTGGCTCACCTCTTGTGCTAGTTCTCTTTCAACTGCAGATACAGAAAGTGAACCAGAGCAACTAACAGGGATCGTGTTCCTTACACACTGGAAAGGATGCTGAGGCAGCCTCAAAGGAAGCTCCAACAGGGCTGTGGTTTCCACAACTGGAACAGGGATTCACTGCAGCCAGGCCTTTCTTCCCTGCTCTCCCCTTCCTCTCACTCTCTCCTCATCTCCCTTCTCGGATTTCCTCTGCTTAACTTTATTCTGTAGAAAAGCTTTTGCATGACATGGGCAAGGTCGCTGCTAGCAGCCCCGGCATTCCATTATTCCAGATTAGTGACTCTACTTAATTGTTTTCCAATATCTATATCCATTTATTTAAAAAATATTTACCAAATTCCTCCGGTTCTGGGTGCTTGGACTATATCAATAGAATAAAGAACAAGGCAAAAAGCAAAACCAAACTAAACTAACTTTCTTGGAATGAAACACTGGACCAGCTACTTGATAAGAATGCTAGGATTGGTAGGGCCTGAGTCATATGCTCATTCCTGAGATGGGAATTGGAGGATTGCTGAGATTGACAGCCCTAACAAGCACATGGAAATTAAAAAAAGAAAAGAAAAGAAAAGAAAAAGAAAAAAAGAAAAAGAAAAAAAAATGAATATACCCAGAGAAGCATCTTCCTCTCATATCCCCTTCTCTCTCCTGTGGACTCTTCTCCATCCCTTGCTGCGTAATTTCCTACATTATTGTACTCTCACATTCTCCAAGGGCCATGGCTCCTGTCCCATTTCCCTGCCTGCCTTTTCTTCTCCCCTGACCCTGAATAACTTCAGCACCCACCCAGGTGATGTACGTAACACTTGTCTTCAAAACTCCTGTATTCCTAGTCACCTGTAAGCAGCAATGTAACTTCATCCTTGAACTTGGCTGTGACTCAGAATGGGTTGGCTTCACAGACACAAACTTGAAAATCCTGCCCTCTGGCTTCACTCTCCCATCATTTGCATCTATCATTCTTATGAACCTTGTTCTTGAAACTCATCAGAAATTTTGTCATAGGCCCCTATTTTCAAGAATCTCCCTGGATTTGTTTTTCAGCCCTACCCAGGCTAAGCCCAAGGTATGGCTGTAACTCTGTTAAGAGTAGCACTGCATGGCCAGGTCACCCTGGCAGTGCTCTGTATACCCGAGCATCGCTGCTCCCATGGCTTCTGGGTAATTATGAAAAGAGTCTGGGAAACCTCCTGACCTCTTCTCTGGAGCTGACTGTTTCACCATTTTCTCTTCTCTCTCTCTCACTTGCTGTTGTGGCATCCCATCTCTTCTAGCTTTGGGTCTTGCTAGTTTTCTTCCCTTACATTGTTTTCAGAACATGTTTCCCCCAATGACTTCCTTCTGTTTCTCATATACTCAACTTCTTCCCTGCTCAGCACTTGGGAAGTTGCACCCCTCTCCACTTCTCCAGGCCTGGTATCCTTCCATTCTCCTGCTTGCCCTGGAAGGGGACTGTAGGTGGCATGCCCATCAGATGGGCTTGAGTACAAGGGTAATACCCAATCATTTTCATATTCTCAGTGCAAACGTAGTTTGTGGCACTCAGTAGGCACTCTCCAAAATAAAACTGTTGACATGAAGAAAGTTGAGTCTTGCTGGGCTGGATTAGATTAAATTGCACTACGTGATGTTTGCGCCAGAGTTAGAATGCTGGAGGACACTCATCAAGGATCAAGTAAGATGAGAAGTGAAGATATAACCTGGGTGCAGCTTCTGACAACAGCATAGATTTAAAAATGCAACAACTCGAATGAGAGCTGACCTAAAATGACCTATATTTTGCAAGTCCTTATCGCTTTAGAATCAAAACAATTCAAAGGAATCCAGAAACTGCTGAGATTGGCTACAGATAAATTCACCTGCTCTGAAAGAAGTTAACAATTATAACTGGCAAGAGGTAACATAATAGTAATAAGGAAAAATAACTTTTCAGCAGTCTATACTCAAAATGTTTCACAAATACTTGCACAAAAAAATAAATAAATTGAAGTCACTGTGGAAAGAACTCTCAACTAATGAGCTTGACATCAATTAATTCAGTCCATCATGTTCTTTCACCCACCATCCCCTGCCCTTTCCCTACTTTTTTTTTTTAATTTTTTAATTTTTTTTAACTTAGTCTTGCTCTGTCGCTCAGGCTGGAGTGCAGCGATGTGATCTCAACTCGCTGCAACCTCCGCCTCTCAGGTTCAAGCAATTCTTCTGCCTCGGCCTCCCTAGGAGCTAGGACTACAGGTGTGCGCCACCACGCCTGGCTAATTATTGTATTTTTCATAGAGATAGGGTTTCACCATATTGGCCAGATTGGTCTCGAACTCCTGACCTCACGATCTGCCCACCTCAGCCTCCCAAAGTGCTGGGATTGCAGGTGTGAGCCACCATGCCTGGCCTTATCTACATCTTTTTTAGTTTATCCTTAACCCCTGAAATAGCTGAAAGTCAGGGAATTTACAAACTAAATGCACTGCTTTAACTTAAGATGCTCTCATTAGGCAACTAACCTTTATAAGCAGGGCAGGGGCTGTGGAGGATGCAAATGTGAGCACATCACCACTGCCGGGAAAGGGCTTCCAGGTTGCTGTGTGGAGCGGTCCCATCTGCAGAAATGAGGGAAAGATTGTAGTGTGCCCTGAGCAATCTTAGAAATAGATCCTCATTTTCCTATCTCAAATTTGAAAATTTTTCATTTGAGACTCACGGCAGGGAGGGAGTTAAATTTGTACTTCCCAGCAATCTTTCTCTTGCAAAGAACGTGGAATGAACCTGGGAAGTTGGCAAGAATCATATTCATCCTATCAGAGTATGTTCTAACAAGTCCCTGAGAGGAAATGGTATTTTTCAGCAGATGAGCAGCAAATGAAATGTGGTTGACAGAAGGTCAGGAAAAGCTTCAGCATGGGGTGTCTCTCAGAAGGGCTGGAGCTGGGCGTGGTATTCGGGTAGTGAGGGCATGGACACTGCTGGAAAAGATGGGAGAAGAGCCCCCAGGGCCACTGAGCCTCCACCAAGGGAAATGGTACCACTGCCAAAGGCCGTTCCTACTGCATTTGCCAAAAAGTGTGGAGTGATGGAATGTTAGCAGCTCTGGAAGAAAAAGTAGAGACAATCTTGTCTAATTCTCTGCTTTGCAAACCAGAGAAGTGGCTTATTGCAGAGTACCCAGAAAGTTGACAGCTGATATGTGGCTAAAATCCAGGTTTATGGCTTTCCAGCCAATGATCCATCCACAAAAGCAGCAAAGAACTGCTCAGACACACCTCTCCTCAGCTTTGCAGCTGCTCCACAACAAATCTGCTGGGCCTTGGTAGCTTTGATCCCTACAAAGGGACCAAACTATCCGAGCTAGAAACTGACATAGAAACTCCCAAATACTGTTTTGATTAATGACCATTAAAAACAAACATAGAGTTCGTAAAGTGATGAAGATTACTGTGTAACCCATTAAGTGAGATCAGTAAAATTAGTATCAGAACCATGAGAAAAAATAATATTAATAATAACAAATCATCTAACCAACCTCTTTGAAAATGAGAAACCACTAACGCTGTAGGTTGACTCTTTCACTGTGTGGGTTAAACTGTCACCTACACCAAGTCCTTTGTGAAATTAATACATCCCCTACCAGCTTAGGATCTCCTCTTGTCCAGTCAGCTCCAGTGACTCCTTGACCCTGCACATCAAGAAACACATCTCAAATACTCACGTAACTTTTCCAAATTGCACAGAGGAAATAATCTCAAACTCCTAGAGTATAGAAAGCAATAATTCATGAAATTTCTTATTACTTATTTTATTGTTCTTTTATAAGCTTTTAGCAGAAATCCATGCAAGTAAATACTAAAATATTAAGTAAAAGCTCACAGCAAGTGGAAATGCAACAGAAAGTCCAGAGAAGAATGAAATAATACATTGCAGAAATAAAGCCCATTTGAGCCTGTGCCACTGGTACAGATGAGCCACTAGATTGGCTCTGAGGTTCCTAGTGGCCAAAGCAGAAACAGAAAGAGAGACAGAAAGATAGAGAGTGGGAGAGAGGGATACAGTATTAACTCTTACAATGAATGAGGTACTCTATATCTGTTTAAAATTTTTCATCAGCTCTGCTAGGGAAAACTATCATATCCCTTATCTCAAATGAGGAAGCAGGTTTAAGGAGTTAAGCTATTTATCTAAACTCAAAAACCTAAGGGGGTTGAAAGCTTTGATTCCAGCCTAGATCAGCCCAACCCCAAAGCCCATGATTGTGACACACACAGGGGTGGAGACAGAGCTGACTCCTGATCCTGTTATGTCATATTGAGAGCAAATAGAATGACTTCTTTATTGTGGTGTTCAAAGTCGTCTAAACAATGTGGACCCTGTGCCACAGGTCTGCTGTGTCCCAAAATTTTGTCCTGGCATGCAGTCCTGTGTAGACAAGTCTCACAGGTGGCATTACTGGAAACAAGGTAATGTGAATGAGTACAGGATTTGGAGACCCACAGCCTTGGGTTAGAATCTTGGCCTCATCTCTTGGGTAAGGCATGACCTCCAGTTCCCTCATCTATCAAGCAATAATATTGTAAGGAAGAAAAGAGATTTTCTCTACCTTATATTCTTTGACTAGGGCCTGGAAATTAAACTGACAAAAGCCAGGAGAAAAGTCAAACAAATTTTAGCTGATGTTAATATTTTAATTTTTATGTGCACAAAGGCCTTCAGAGGAAAGAAGTGAAGACCCTAAAGAAGTAGTGAAATTTGGTGGATTCATATACAATTTCAACAAAGAGTGATAAATTATGGAAAAGTAACAAGATAAAGGAAAAACGGCTTGGATTTCTAGGGGTGGTAAATTGTGAAAAGGTACATATATAAGAAAAACTAACAGAAAACAAGGGTGACTGCAGTTAGGTTTGTTTACACAAACCCATCTCCATGCTAACCTTCTCTCTCCAATGATAGATAATGGTTGTTTTTCCCCCTGCTGGTATGGAGTAGGAGGAGGGGAAGACCTTCACAAAGGAAAATTTATGTACTGCTTTTAGGAAGATACATGGAGAGTGTGCTGCTTCTTAATTGCCTTCAGCTCAAAACAACCCCCGTGCTAAAGTGGTATACTTCAAGGTGGCATGTTCCCACTCTCTCCAATATCAGCCCTGCTGATCAGAAATTCGGATTATAAGTGATTGTGTGTACAATATCTAATAAAGGGCAAGTGCTCATTTAATGCTGATGATGTCACTGTAGCCTCACCAGTTCTGCCATTCACTGTCAGAAATTGGTTTTTTTTTTTAAATATTGACATAGTTGCTAGAGGAAAATTATAGAATGTCCTCATAGGGTTTTCAGGTATTCTCTCACCAAATTCAATGTTAACCTCTTATTCAAATCATAACCCACAGTCTTGCTAAGTTTTGCTTAGAAATGAAAGACAGCCTGTGCCTCCCTGGAGGTGTACCTTCTCTTTTTTGTTCTGGCCTTGCCCTGAATCAAGCATGCTTGAATCGCCAATCTCTTCTCGCTCTCTTGTCATCTCAGCAGAGGCAGGCCAAGTCCCCAGCAAGACAACTTCTTTTTGCAAAAGTTCCACTCCTCAGGAAAACCTGGTTTCAAAAGAAAGCCATTTTCCAGTCCCCCAGAGGACATTTATAGACACAAACCTTCAAGAAATACATGAGAGGGAAAGGAGTCCTGCCTGGCACTTCCAAATCAAATGCTTATGCTCTTAAAGAGCAGTTGAAAGAAAACAGAGACTGCTGTCATTCCCATACCATATCTTGGATTCAACAAAAAAGTTGTATCTGATGAGTCAACAAAGGTGAGAAATTGGCCAAGAGGAGAGGAGATGAAACCTCTCAAACCTTAACCCAGCCCAGCTGAGGAGTGAGCACACAATGCAGCTGTCAGGTCCCATTCAGAACACATTCCAACACCCTTGTCAGCACAGTCCTCCAGGCCTCCCTCTGCTCTGCAACAGGGGCCAGGACCACAACAGGGCCATATCCAGGGATGCACTGAACAACCACAGCTGCACCACGCTCTGGCACAAACAAACAGAACGTGAAATAATTTTGGCTCAAGACTCAATTTAGTTCTCTCTCTCTCTCCATATATATATATATACACACACACACACACACACACATATATATACACACACACATATTTATATGTGTATCTCCATATGTATGTATATATATTTATATGAGATATGTGTATCTTCCCATATATATATATAATAATATACATATGTGTGTGTGTATATATATTTGTATCACAACATTAGCTCCACATCAGGCTCCAAAATACCCTTGAGTTCAAAAACATTTCCATGGAGAAAATTCCATCAGGAGAAAAACAAGGCAGTACAAGGCTTCTTCCTGCCTTGATTCAGAGGTCATATCTGTCAGAAATTGATATAGACCTAGTCTGTCACCCCAGTCACCATCTGTCCCTCACCCAACCTCCAATCATTCAGCTCAATGTTTGCATTCTAAGGCATTTGTTTGGAAAATCTCATGTTCTCTTAACAGATTTTAGTTGGTGGTAGCAGGTTGAAATTCCAATACTTGTGGTATAATGTTGGTGCATCATTTCCCCACACTCAAATATAGTCAAACAATTTTTTGAGGGAAAATGGCAGATAAGAGGCAGGACAAACTAGCAGCTCCCACTCAGATGGACAGAGCAGCATGTGGAGACCCATATCATTAACTTTTGCTCCAACACCTACCACAGGAACATGCCAGGAAAGTTGAGAGAATCCGTAGGCCCTTTGAAGTATGTGAATTGCTGCTTCAAGCTCTGTGGGACAGCTGAGGAACTGTTGAGTCAGCTTACTTTCTCAGCTGGGAGTCTGGTAGCCTGAGGCAAGTTCTCAGCCCTGCTCACTGGCTGCCTGGAAATAAACTTGGTGCTGTTGAGGGGCCACAGTGGGAGTAAGACTGGCTTTTCAGGCTGTGGGCTGTGTGGGAGCTGGGTGAGGCCCCTGTCTGCTGGTTTTCCCCCACTTCCCTCACGACCTGTGTGATACAGCAGAGGCAGTCTTAACCCTCCTGGGAACATAACTCCACTGGCCTGGAAACCACACCCCCATCCCCACAGCAGCCATAGCAAGCCCTGCCCAAGAGGAGTCTGAGCTCAGACATGCCTAACCCTGCTCCCACCTGGTGGTCTTTCTCTAGACCTGGTAGCTGAAGACAAAGGACATAATCTTTTGGGAGCTCTATGGCCCTGCCCACTGCCTGAGAAATTTAAATATCTAACCAGCCAACCCTAGGGCAAGTTTGCACCCTCCCTATAGAATTGCAGCTGATACACTCTTGAAAGTGCCACCTCCTGGCTGGAGGCCAACGAACACAAAACCAGCACACTAAACAAAAATACAACTAAAGATACTCACAGAGTCTATTTTACTCCCCTGCTACCTACACCAGAGCAAATGCTGGTATCCATCACTGGAAGATCTGAAGATAGATCACATCACAGGACTCTTTGCACACACTCCACAGTACCATCCTGGAGCCAGGTAGCGCCACTGGGTGGCTAGATCCAGAAAAAAACAAAAACAAAAACAATCACTGCAGTTCAGCTCTCAGGAAGCCCCATCCCTAGCGGAAAGGGGAGAGCACCATATCAAGGGAGCACCCTGTGGGACAAAAGAATCTGAACAGCAACCTTGAGTCCCAGAGCTTCCCTCTAACATAGTCTACTCAGATGAGAAGGAACCAGAAAAACAATTCTGGTACTATAACAAAACAAGATGATTTAATACTCCCAAAATATCACACTAGCTCACCAGCAATGGATCCAAACCAAGAAGAAATGTCTGAATTGTCAGAAAAAGAATTCAGAAGATTGGCTATTAAGCCAATCAACGAGGTACCAGAGAAAGTTGAAGTCCAACACAGAGAAATGAAATATATAATACAGGATACAAATGGAAAATTCTTCAGTGAAATAGACAGCGTGAATAAAAAACAATCACAACTTCCAGAAATGAAGAACACTTAGAGAATTGCAAAGTACATGGAAAGTCTCAGCAATAGAATTGAACAAGCAGAAGAAAGAATTTCAGAGATCAAAGATAAGGCTTTTAAATTAACCCAAGCTAACAAAGAAAAAGAATTTTTAAAAAATGAACAAAGCCTCTAAGAAGTTTGGGATTATGTTAAACAACCAAACCTAAGAATAATTGCTGTTGGCCGGATGCGGTGGCTCACGCCTGTAATCCCAGCACTTTGGGAGGCCGAGGCGGGCAGATCACGAGGTCAGGAGATCAAGACCATCCCATTCTGGCTCACACAGTGAAACCCCATCTCTACCAAAAATACAAAAAACTAGCCAGGCGTGGTGGCGGGAGCCTGTAGTCCCAGCTACTCTGGAGGCTGAAGCAGGAGAATGGCGTGAACCCGGGGGGCGGAGCTTGCAGTGAGCCGAGATCGCACCACTGTACTCCAGCCTGGGCGACAGAGCGAGACTCCGTCTCAAAAAAAAAAAAAGAACAATTGCTGTTCTCAAGGAGGAAGAGAAATCTAAAAGTTTGGAAAACATATTTGAGGGAATAACTGAGGACAACTTCCCCAGCCTTGCTAGAGATCTAGACGGTCATATACAAGAAGCTCAAAGAACACCTGGGAAATTCATCACAAAGAAAGATCATCACCTAGACATATAGTCATTAGATTTTCTAAAATCAAGACAAAGGAAAGGATTTAAAGAGCTGTGAGGCAAAAGCATCAGGTAACCTAAAAAGGAAAACCTATCACATTAACAGCAGATTTCTCAACAGAAACCCTACAAGATAGAAGGAATTGGAGTCCTATCTTTAGCCTCTTTAAACAAAACAACTAACAACCAAGAATTTTGTATCCAGTGAAACTAAACTTCATAAATAAAGGAAAGATACAGTCTTTTTCAAACAAATGTTGAGAGAATTTTCCAGTACCAAGCCAGCAGTACAACTACTGCTAAAAGGAGTTCTAAATCTTGAAACAGATCCTCATAATAGACGAAAATAGAATCTCCTTAAAGCATAAATCTCACAGGACCTATAAAATAATAACACAATGAAAAAAACACAAAGTATTCAGGCAACAAATACCATGATGAATAGAATAGTAACTCACATATCAATACTAACACTGAATATAAATGGCCTAAATGTTCCACTTAAAAGACACAGAATGGCAGAAAGGATAAGAATTCACCAATCAAGAATCTGCTGTCTTCAAGAGGCTCACATGACACATAAAGACTTACATAAACTTACAGTAAAAGCATGGGAAAATATACTCCAGCAAATGGAAACAATAAGTGAGCAGGAACAGCTATTCTTATATCAGACAAAACAAACTTTAAGGCACCTACAGTTAGAAAAGACAAAGAGGGACATTATACAATTACAAAATGACAGTCCAACAACAACAAAAAAATCACAATCCTAAATATACATGCACCTAACACTGGAGATCCCAAATTTATAAAACAATTACTACTAGACTTAAAAAATGAGATAGACAGCAACACAATAATAGTGGGGGACTGCAATACTCCACTGACAGCACTAGACAGGTCATCAAGATAGAAAGTCGACAAAGAAAAGGCCAAGCACGGTGGCTTCTGCCTGTAATCCAAACACTTTGGGAGGCCGAGTGGGGCAGATCGCAAGGTCAGGAGATAAAGACCATCCTGGCTAACACGGTGAAACCCTGTCTCTACTAAAAAGACAAAAAAATTAGCTGGGCGTGGTGGCGGCTGCTTGTAGTCCCAGCTACTTAGGAGGCTGAGGCAGGAGAACGGCATGAACCCAGGAGGCAGAGCTTGCAGTGGGCTGAGATCATGCCACTGCACTCAAGCCTGGGTGACAGAGCGAGACTCCATCTCAAAAAAAAAAAAAAGAAAGTCAACAAAGAAACAATGGATTTAAACTATACCCTGGAACACATGGACGGATTTAACAGGTATTTACAGAACATTCTACCCAACAACTACAGAATATACATTCAATTCATTAGGGCATGAAACTTTCTCCAAAACAGACCATATCCTAGGCCACAAAATAAGTCTCAATAAATTTAAGAACATTGAAAATTTAAAAATTTTTTGAACTGAATGACAATAGTGACACAACCTATCAAAACCTCTGGGATACAGCATAGGCGGTGCTAAGAGGAAAGTTTATAGCCCAAATGCCTACATCAAAAAGTCTAAAAGAGCACAAATAGACAATCTAAGGTCACACCTCAAAGAACTAGAAAGTTTATAGCCCTAAATGCCTACATCAAAAAGATGGAAAGAGCACAAAAGATAATCTAGGGTCACACCTCAAAGAACTAGAGAAACAAGAACAAACCAAACCCAAACTCAGCAGAAGAAAGCAAAAACCAAGATCAGAGCAGAACTAAATAAAATTGAAACAAAAAAATACAAAAGATAAATGAAACAAAAAGCTGGTTCTTTGAAAAGATAAATAAGATTGATAGACCAGTAGCAAGAGTAACCAAGGAAGAAAAAAAAGAGAAAATCCAAATAAGCCCAATTAAAAACAAAATGGGAAATACTACAACTGACACCACAGAAATACAAAAGATCATTCAAGACTACTATAAACACCTTTACTTGCATAAACTAGAAAATCTGGAAGAGATGGGAAAACCCCTGGAAAGATACAATCCTCCTACTTTAAATCAGGAAGAATTAGATACCTTGGACAGACCAATAACAAGCACTGAGATAGAAATGGTAATAAAAAAAATTACCAACAGAAAAAGTCCAGGACCAGATGGATTCACACCTGAATTCTATCAGACATTGAAAGAAGAACTGGTACCAATACCTTTGACACTATTCCACACGATAGAGACAGAGGAACTCTCCTTAAATCATTCCATGAAGCCAGTATCACCCTAATACCAAAACCAGGAAAGGACATCACACACACACACACACACACAAAAAAAAAAACTACATGTCAATCCTCAAGAAAATACTAGCTAACTAAATCCAACAGCATATCAAAATGATAATCCACCATGATCAAGTTGGTTTTATACCAGGTAAGCAAGGACAGTTTAACATCTACAAGTCAATAAACGTGATACACCACATAAACAGAATTAAAAACAAAAGTAACATGATCATCTCAATAGATGTAGTAAAAGCATTTGACAAAATCCAACATCCCTTTATGATTAAAACCCTCAGCAAAATCGGCATACAAGGGACATAATTCAAGGTAATCAAAGCCATCTATGACAACCAATAAAAGCCATCTACAGCCAACATTATGCTGAATGGGCAAAAGTTAAAAGCATTCCCCCTGAGAACTGGAACAAGACAAGGATGCCCATTTTCACTACTTATATTCAACATAGTACTGGAAGTCTTAGCCAGGGCAATCAGACAAGAGAAAAAACTCAAGGGTATCCAAATGAGAAAAGAGAAAGTCGAACTGTCAGTGTTTGCTGATGATATGATTGTATACCTAGAAAACTCTAAAGATTCATCCAGAAAACTCCTAGAACTGTTAAATAATTTCAGCAGTTTCAGAAAACAAAATTAACGTACACAAATCAGTAGATCTTCTATACTAACAGCCACCAAGTGTAGAACCAAATCAAGAACTCAATCCCTTTTACAATAGCTACAAAAAACAAAACAAACAAACAAAAAAAAAACCTTTAGGAATCTATTCAACCAAAAAGGTGAAAGACCTCTACAGGGAAAACTACAAAACACTGGTGAAACAAATTATAGATGATACAGACAAATGGAAACACATCCCAGGCTCATAGATAGGTAGAATCAATATTGTGAACATGATCATACTGCCAAAAGCAATCTAGAAATTCAATGCAATTCCCATCAAAATGTCATCATCATTCTTCACAGAACTAGAAAAAGAATTCTAAAATCCACATAAACTGAACCACAAAAGAGCCCACATAACCAAAGCAAGACTAAGCAAAAAGAATAAATCTGGAGGCATTACATTACCCAACTTCAAAATATACTATAAGGCCATAGTCACCAAAATGTACAGCATGGTTCTGGTATACAAATAGGCACGTAGACCAATAGAATAGAATAGAGAACCTAGAAATAATTTCGAATACTTACAGCTAGCTGATCTTCAACAAAGCAAACAAAAACATAAAGTGGGGAGAGGACACCCTATTCGACAAATGGTGCTAGGATAATTGGCAAGCCACATATGAAACTAGATCCTCATCTCTCACCTGATACAAAAAAAAAAAACTCAGTATGGATCAAAGACTTAAATCTAAAACCTGAACCCATAAAAAATCTAGGAGATAACATTGGAAAAACCCTGCAGACATTGGCTTAGGCAAAGACTTCATGACCAAGAACCCAAAAGCAAAGTCAACAAAAACAAAGACAAGTAGATATGAATTAATTAACCAAAAAGCTTATGCCAGCAAAAGAAATAATCAGCAGAGTAAACAGACAATCTACAGAGTGGGAGAAAATCTTCACAATCTATACTTTTGACAAAGGACTCATATCCAGAATCTACAATGAACACAAACAACTCAGCAAAAGAAAAAAAAAAACAATCCCATCAAAAAGTGGGCTAAGGACATGAATAGACAATTCTCAAAAGAAGATATGCAAATGACCAAAAAACATAAGAAAAAATGCTCAACTTCACTAATGATCAGGGAAATGAACATGAAAACCACAATGCACTATCACCTTACTCCTGCAAGAATGGCCATAGTAAAAAAAAAAATCCAAAAATAATAGATGTTGGTGTGGATGTTGGTGGGAATGTAAACTAGTACAACCACTATGGAAAATGATGTTGAGATTCCTTAAAGAACTAAAAGTAGATCTAATATTTGATCCAGCAATACCACTCCTGGGTATCTACCCAGAGAAAAATAAGTCATTATACAAAAAAGACATGTGCACTTGCATGTTGATATAGTGGTACAATTTGCAATTGCAAAAATATGGAACCAACCCAAATGCCCATCAAGCAAAAAGTGGATAAAGAAAACGTGGTATATATATACACACACATACATACTATGGAATACTACTCAGCCATAAAAATAAATGAAAAAATGGCATTTGCAGCAACCTAGGTGAAATTGGAGACCATTACTCTAAGTGAAGTAACTCAGGAATGGAAAACCAAACATTGTATATTCTTATTCATAAGTGGGAGCTAAGCTATGAGGATGCAGAGGAATAAGAATTACACAATGGACTTTGGGGACACAGGGGAAAGGGTAAGAGGGATATGAGGGATAAAAGACTGTACATTGGGAGCAATGTACACTGCACAGGTGACTGATGCACCAAAACCTCAGAAATCACCACTAAAGAACTTATTAATGTAACCAAACACCACCTGTTCCCCAAAAACCTATTGAAATAGATAAAAAATAAATAAAAATAATTTAAAAAAACAAATACAGTCATACATCACTTAACAACTAAGATGTGCTCTGAGAAATGTATCATTATGTGATTTAGTCATTGTGTGACACCATAGAGTGGACTTACACAAATCTAGGTGGTGTAGCCTACTACACGACTAGGTTACATGGTATAGCCTACTGCTCCTAGCCTAAAACATGTACAGCATATCACTGACTGAATACTATAGGCAGCTGTAATACAATGGTAAGCTTTTTTATATCTAAACATATCTAACCATAGAAAAGGCAGAATAAAATACAGTAATATCATCTTAGAGGACCACCATTATATATGCAGTTGGTTCGTCCTTGACTGAAATGTCATTATGTGGCAAATGACTATAATTTTACTGTCCATGTCTACATCAACTGTTCTTAAACTGTGTTGCTGAGAATACCAGTTTCAATAGATACTTCACAGAAAGGTACAGGGAGGGACAGAGAGATGAAAAGGAGGAGAGTTAGAATAGGAAGGAATTATATTCTATTTCTCAGAAATTCAATTTAACATTTGCATGGTAAAGGCACTGAGAAATCCTGTGCTAAAGAAATCTGTTTAACTCATCCGTACCTGATTATATTACACCAAAATACCCTTTTTTGTTTTCATACCACTCCCAAATATAGGAGCAACCACATACCAACTAAAACCAGGAAGTCAAGAGGGCTGGCAAGATGGCTGAATATGAACAGCTCCGGTCTGCAGCTCCCTGTGAGACCAACACAGAAGGTGGGTGATTTCTGTATTTCCATCTGAGGTACCCGGTTCATCTCATTGGGACTGGTTAGACAGTGGGTGCAGCCCACAGAGGGCGAGCAGAAGCAGGGTGGGACGTCACCTCATCTGGGAAGAACAAGGGGTCAGGAACTCCCTCCCCTAACCAAGGGAAGCTGTGAAGGACTGTGCCAAGAGGCGCTATGCCATGAGGGATGATGTTATCTAGCCCAGGTACTACACTTTTCCAATGGTCTTTGCAACCCACAGGCCAGGAGATCCCCTCAGGTGCCTACACCACCAGGCCCCTGAGTTTCAAGCACAAAACTGGGCAGCTGTTTGGGCAGACACTGAGCTAGCTGCAGGAGGTCTTTTTTCATACCCTAGTGGCACCTGGAACACCAGCATGACAGAACTGTTCATTCTCCCGGAAAGGGGGCTGAAGCCAGGGAGCCAAGTTGTCTTGCTCAGTGGATCCCACCCCCACAGAGCCCAACAAGCTAAGATCCACTGGCTTGATATCCTCACTGCCAGCACAGCAGTCTGAAGTCACCTGGGAAGCTGGAGCTTGGTTGGGGGAGGGGCATCTGCCATTATTGAGGTTTGAGTAGGCCGTTTTCTCCTCACAGTGTAACCAAAGCTGCTGGGAAGTTCAAACTGGGTATGGAAACCATCTCAGGGCTACAAAGCCGCTATAACCCGTCTGTCTCTCTGGGCAGGGCATCTCTGAAAGAAAGGCAGCAGCCCCATTCAGGAGATTATAGATAAAACTCCCATCTCCCTGAGACAGAGTACCTGGGGGAAGGGGCAGCTGTGGGTGCAACTTCAGCAGACTTAAATGTTCCTGCCTGCCAGCTCTGAAGATAGCAGCAGATCTCCCAGCACAGCACGTGAGCTCTGCTAAGGGACAGACTGCCTCCTCAAGTGTGTCCCTGACCCCCATGCCTCCTGACAGGGAGACACCTCTCAGCAGGGGTTGACAGACACTTAATACAGGAAAAATCCGGCTGGCATCTAGCAGGTGCCCCTTGGGGATGAAGCTTCCAGAGGAAGGAGCAGGCACAAATCATTGCTGTTCTGCAGTCTCCAGTGGTGATACCCAGGCAAACAGGGTCTGGAGTGGACCCCCAGCAAACTCCAGTAGACCTGCAGAAGAGGGCCCTAACTGTTAGAAGGAAAATTAACAAACAGAAAGCAATAGCATCAATGTCAACAAAAAGGACAGCCATACAAAAACTCCATCCGAAGGTCACCAATGGCAGAGACCAAAGGTAGATAAATCTATGAAGATGAGGAAAAACCAGTACAAAAAGGCTGAACATTCCAAAAAGCAGAACGCCCCTTCTCCTCCAAGGGATCACAACTCCTTACCACCAAGGGAACAAAACTGGATGGAGAATGAGTTTGATGAGTTGACAGAAGTAGGTTTCAGAAGGTGGGTAATAAGAAACTCCCATTAGCTGAAGGAGCATGTTCTAACCCAATGCATGGAAGCTAAAAACCTTCAAAAAAAGTTGGAGGAATTGCTAACTAGAATAACCAGTTTAGAGAAGAACGTAAATGAGCTGATGAAAGTGAAAAACATAGCAAGAGAACTTCATGAAGCATACACAAGTATCAGTAGCCGAATCAATCAAGCAGAAGAAAGGATATCAGAGATTGAAGATCAACTTAATGAAATAAAGCATGAAGATAAGATTAGAGAAAAAAGAAAGAAAAGGAACAAAAAAAGCCTCCAAGAAATATGGGACTATATGAAAAGACCAAACCTACATTTGATTGGTGTACATGAAAGTGATGGGGAGAATGGAACCAAGTTGGAAAACACTCTGCAGGATATTATCCAGGAGAACTTCCCCAACCTAGCAAGACAGGCCAACATTCAAATTCAGGAAATACAGAGAACACTAAGATACTCCTTGAGAAGAGCAATCCCAAGACACATAATTATCAGATTCACCAAGGTTGAAATGAAAGAAAAAATGTTAAGTGCAGCCAGAGAGAAAGGTCGGGTTACCCACAAAGGGAAGCCCATCAAACTAACAGTGGATCTCTGTGCAGAAACCTCACAAGGCAGAAGAGAGTGGGGGCCAATATTCAATATTCTTAAAGAAAACAATTTCCAACCCAGAATTTCATATCCAGCCAAACTAAGCTTCATAAGCGAAGGAGAAATAAAATCCTTTACAGACCAGCAAATGCTGAGGGATTTTGTCACCACCCGGCCTGCCTTACAAGAGCTCCTGAAGGCAGCACTAAACATGGAAAGGAACAACTGTACCAGCCACTGCAAAACCATACCAAAATGTAAAGACCATCAACACTGTGAAGAAACTGCATCAACTAACGGGCAAAATAACCAGCTACCATCATAATGACAGGATCAAATTCACACATATCAATACTAACCTTAAATGTAAATGGGCTAAAGGCCCCAGTTAAAAGACACAGACTGGCAAATTGTATAGAGTCAAGACCCATCTGTGTGCTGTATTTAGGAGACCCATCTCACGTGCAAAGACACACATAGGCTCAAAGTAAAGGGATGGAGAAATAATTACCAAGCAAATAGAAAGCAAAAATAAGCAGAGGTTGCAATCCTAGTTTCTGATAAAACAGACTTTAAACCAACAAAGATCAAAAAAGACAAAGAAGGGCATTATAAAATGATAAAGAGAACAATGCAACAAGAAGAGCTAACTATCCTAAATATATATGCACCCAATACATATGTACCCAGATTCATAAAGCAAGTTCTTAGAGACCTACAAATATTAGACAGATCAATGAGACAGAAAATTAACAAGGATATTCAGGACTTGAACTCAGCTCTGGACCAAGAAGACCTAATAGACATCTATGGAACTCTCCACTCCAAATCAACAGAATATACATTATTCTCAGCACCACATAGCACTTATTCTAAAACAGACCACATAATTGGAAGTAAAACACTCCTCAGCAAATGCACAAGAATGGAAACCATAACAAACAGCCTCTCAGACCACCGTGCAAACAAATTAGAACTCAGGATTAAGAAACTCACTCAAACTGCATAACTACATGGAAGCTGAACAACCTGCTCCTGAATTCTACTGGGTAAATAACAAAATTAAGGCAGAAATAAATAAGTTATTTGAAACAAATGAGAACAAAGATACAATGTACCAGAATCTCTGGGACACAACTAAAGCAGTGTTAAGAGGGAAATTTATAGCACTAAATGCCCACAGGAGAAAGCAGGGAAGATCTAAAATCGACACCCTAACATCAGAATTTAAAAAAAAAAAAAAAAAACTAGAGAAGCAAGAGCAAACAAATTCAAAAGCTAGAAGACAAGAAATAACTAAGATCAGAGCAGAACTGAAGGAGCTAGAGATATGAAAAACCCGTCAAAAAAATCAATGCATCCAGGAGCTGATTTTTTCTAAAGATCAACAAAATAGATAGGCCACTAGCCAGACTAATAAAGAAGAAAAGAGAGAAGAGTCAAATAGATGCAATTAAAAAATGATAAAGGGGATATATCATCACTAATCCCACAGAATACAAACTACCATCAGAGAATACTATAAACACTTCTGTGCAAATAAACTAGAAAATCTAGAAGAAATGGATAAATTCCTGGACACATACACCCTCCCAAGACTAAACTAGGAAGAAGTCGAACCCCTGAACAGGTCAATAACAAGTTCTGAAATTGAGGCAGTAATTAATAACCTACCAACAAAAAACGCTGCAGGACCAGATGGATTCACAGGAGAATTCTACCAGAGGCACAAAGAGGAGCTGGTCCATTCTTTCTGAAACTATTCCAAACAATAGAAAAAGAGGGACTCCTCCCGAACTCTTTTTTTATGAGGCCAGCATTATCCTGATACCAAAACCTGGCAGAGACACAATAAAAAAAGAAAATATCAGGCCAATATCCCTGATGAACGCTGATACAAAAATCCTCAATAAAATACTGGCAAACCGAATCCAGCAACACATTAAAAAACTTATCCACCGTCACCTGAGGTCAGGAGTTTGAGACCAGCCTGAACAATATGGTGAAATTCTGTCTCTACTAAAAATTACAAAATTAGCCAGGCATGGTGGTGGGTGCCTGTAGGCCCAGCTACTCAGGAGGCTGAGACAGAAGAATTGCTTGAACCTGGGAAGTGGAAGTTGCAGTGAGCTGAGATGGTGCCACTGCACTCCAGCTTGGGTGACAGAGCAAGACCCAGTCAAAAAAAAAAAAAAAAAAAAAAAGCATAAAATAAAAGGGAAAGAAAATAAAAGAAAAAGAAAAAAACAGCTTATCCATCACCATCAAGTCAGCTGCATCTCTGGGATGCAAGGCTGGTTCAACATTTGTGAATCAATAAATATAATCCATCACATAATAGAACCAATGACAAAAACCATATGATTATCTCAATAGATGCAGAAAAGGCCTTCAATAAAATTCAACACCTCCTCATGCTAAAAACACTCAATAAACTAGGTATTGATGGAATGTATCTCAAAATATTAAGAGCTATTTATGACAAACCCACAGTCAATATCATACTGAATGGGCAAAAACTGGAAGCATTCCCTTTGAAAACCAGCACAAGACAAAAATGCCTTCTCTCACCATGCCTATTCAACACAGTATTGGAAGTTCTGGCCAGGGCAATCAGACAAGAGAAAGAAATAAAGGGTATTCAAATAGGAAAATAGGAAATCAAATTGTCTCTGTTTGCAGATAACATGATTGTATATTTAGAAAACCCCATTGTCTCAGTCCAAAATCTCCTTAAACTGATAAGCAACTTCAGCAAAGTCTCAGGATACAAAATCAATGTGCAAAAATCACAAGCATTCCTATACACCAATAATAGACAAACAGAGAGTCAAATCATGAGTGAACTCCCACTCACAATTGCCACTAAGAGAATAAAATACCTAGTAATACAACTTACAAGGGATGTGAAGGACCTCTTCAAGGAGAACTACAAACCACTGCTTAAGGAAATAAAAGAGGACACAAACAAATGGAAGAATATTCCACACTCATGGATAGGAAGAATCAATATTGTGAAAATGGCCACACTGCCCAAAGTTATTTATAGATTCAATGCCATTCCCATCAAGCTACCAGTGACTTTCTTCACAGAATTGGAAAAAAAACTACTTTGAAGTCCATATGGAATCAAAAAAGAGCCCACATTGCCAAGACAATCCTAAGCAAAAAGAACAAAGCTGGAGACATCATGCTACCTGACTTCAAACTATACGACAAGGCTACAGTAACCAAAACAGCATGGTACTGGTACCACAACAGAGATATAGACCAATGGAACAGAACAGAGGACTCAGAAATAACACCACACATCTACAACTATCTGATCTTTGACAAACCTGACAAAAACAACAATGGGGAAAGGATTCCCTATTTAATAAATGGTGCTGGGAAAACTAGCCAGGCATATGTAGAAAATTGAAACTGAACCCCTTCCTTACACAAAAATTAACTCAAGAGGGATTAAAGACTTAAACATAAGACCTAAAACCATAAAAACCCTAAAAGAAAACCTAGGCAATGCGATTCAGGACATAGGCATGGGCAAAGACTTCATGACTAAAACACCAAAAGCAATGGCAACAAAAGCCAAAATTGACAAATGGGATCTAATTAAACTAAAGAGCTTCTGCACAGCAAAGGAAACTATCATCAGAGTGAATAGGCAACCTACAGAATGGGAGAAAAATTTTGCAATCTATCCATCTGACAAAGGGCCAATATCCAGAATCTACAAGGAACTTAGACAAAATTCACAAGAACAAAACAAACAACCTCATCAAAAAGTGGGCAAAGAATATAAACAGATACTTCTCAAAAGAAGACATTTATGCGGCCAACAAACATATTTTAAAAAGCTCATCATCACTGGTCATTAGAGAAATGCAAATCAAAATGACAATGAGATACCATCTCATGCCAGTTAGAATGGCAATCATTAAAAAGTCAGGAAGCAATAGATGCTGGGGAGAATGTGGAGAAATAGGAACACTTTTTACCTGTTAGTGGAAGTGTAAGGAGCTCTGGCCTGGGGGCAGCAGCCAAGTGAATTCCGGACCGGCAGGGGCTGAAAGCAGTGGAGAAGCTGCAGGAAACAGCAACAGTGCCTAGGAGATGAATGAGGAGGTGCTATGGAACCTAGTGCCAAAGGAATGCTGCACTGTGGAGGATGAAGGGTGGATCACATGCCAGTTAATATCTTGTGGAACTGGTGTTTCAAAGAAAGTACATTGGTAAACACCTACAAACTCACATATTAGGGCCTTTATGAAAGTGAGGTAGGATATAAAAATTTCTTTCTTCTGCTTGGTGTTAGAAACTCAAGTTCAAAGTAGGGACATAATATTTCCTGCTCCCTCTTCTCATTCTCTCTTTTTCCCCCTAGTTTCCTCCTTCAGGCAAAAAGAAGTAATTAGTTCATCTTTGCGAATTATAAAGCCAGTGAGATTTTCAGCATCTGGATACGACACATTTCTGATGTAAATCTGGGACTGTCCTCCTATTGTCCTCAGCAAAGGTTCTGGCTTGAGACATTCGCTTGAAGACCTCTTCTCTGCATCAAACACAAAGGCTGTGGCCTGAGTCCTGACTCCTCATGTATTCAATGAATGCTCTTTGCTTTAAAACAACCATCTTATCATGGCCTACTCTCCTTCCATTCTTATCCCACTAGCCCCAGATCTTAACCTTGGCTCTGCCTCCCAGCAATAAAAACACACCACTTCCTCTCCTAGATGACTCTGCTATCAAAACTCCATCTTCCTCCAACAAGCAAGATACTAGTTGCCCATGAACTAAACTCACAGGATCCCCACATGAGCAGACCCCACAACACATGCCAGTTGTAGGAGCCCATGCTGGGACTGGGATTGGGCCAGAACCCCCCAACCCAACCCCTCTTGAGAGAACGCCTTTCCAGAAAGCTAGAACTGAGCCCATCGTGCATTGGCAACACCTGGATTTCTCAAATGTTCTCTACTGTGCCGTGTACAAAAAGAGATGGTTCACTTCAAACCAATATTGACCCACTCATTAATTTGTCCAGCCGATACTTACAGCATGCTTTCTGGGGTCAGGCCCTGGGCATAGAGCAGTGAATAAAGGGGTGAACCCTGCCCACAGAGAGTGAACAAATAGGGAGGCACAATGCCGTGAGCCAAGGCTGACTGCAGTAGTCCATCTGGTGACAGATTTTTTGATAAAGAAGGCTAAAATCAAATATGTAAATGAAGCATCACGGTTATAATTAATTACAAATAACCTCTACTGAGAAAAAGGTACAGCTTGTTTTAGTTGACAGTCCTAAGTTCAAAGGCTGCCCACCGCATCACATAGTGTAATAATCAGGTTATTTACAAAAAATAGACACAGTCATCCTTCATTCAAAAAAACTGGTACAAACAGAAATAAGTCTTTACGATATATTTTCAAGTAATAAAAAATGAAAGAAAATTACCATATCTAAACCATTATGGTAATAATTGACCTAAGCAAAAAGCATTAACTGAAACTAAATCAAAATGAATGGGTAAAAGTTCAATGAGGAGAAGGATGTTTACATAATCTCAAAATACTTTTACCAATTAATTATATTTTTAACTTTATTTTTTATTGAGGTAAAATAATACTTATGAAATTTACCAGCTTTACCATTTTAAGTGTACAGTTCAGTGGTAATAAATACATTTATATTCTTTTTTTTCCCTTCATCCACCCCCACCTCTCCACCCTCCCCAGCCTTGGATAACTACCAATCTACTCTCTATCTTCATGAGATCCACTTTTTAAGCTCCTACATATGAGTGAGGACATACGACATTTGTCTTTTTGTGCTTGGCTTATTTCACTTAACATAATGACCTCCAGTTTCAGTAATGTTGCTGCAAATGACAGGATTCCATTCTTTTTATTACTGAACAATATTCCACTGTGTATATGCCACATTTTCCTTATCTATTTGTCTGTTGGTAGGCACTTAGGTTGATTTCATATTTTGGCTATTGTGAACAGTGCTCCAATGAACGTGAGAGCACGGTTGTCTTTTCCATAGATTAATTTCCTTTCTGTTGGGAATATATCCAACAGTGGGATTGCGGGATCATATGGTAGCTCTATTTTTAGTCTTTGGAGGAACCTCCAAACTGTTCTCCATAGTGGCCGCATTAATTTACATTCCCACTAACAGTATGCGAGGGCTGCTTTTCCTCCATATCCTCTCCAGCATCTGCTATTGCCTGTCTTTTTGATAAAAACCATTTTAACTGGGATGATATCTCATTAGCTCATCGTGGTTTTGATTTGCATTTCTAAAATCGGTAGTGATGTTGAGCAATTTTTAATATACCTGTTGGCCATTCGTATGTTCTGTTGAGAAATGTTCAGATCTTCTGCTCATTTTTTAATGGGATTATTATTATTGTTATTTTTGAGTTGTTTGAGCTCTTTATACATTCTGCTTATTTATTCCTTTTCAGATAGATAGTTTGCAAATATTTTCTCCCATTCTGTAGGCTGTCTCTTCACTTTGCTGATTACTATGCAGTAGCTTTTCAGATTGGTGTCATCCCATTTGTCTATTTTTGCTTTGATTACCTGTGCTTTTAAGGTCTTACACAAAAAATCTGTCCAGAGTAATGTCCTAGAGCATTCCCCTGACATTTTCTTTCAATGTTTTCATATAATCAGATCTTAGATTTATGTCTTTAATCTATTTTGATCTGATATTTGTATATGATGAGAGATGTGGGTCTAGTTTCATTCTTCTGGATATAGTTATCCAGTTTTCCCAGCACCATTTACTGTCCTTTCTCCATTGTATTTTCTTGGTGTCTTTGTTGAAGATGAGTTGGCTGTAAATGCGTGAATTTATATCTTGGATCTTTATGCTGTTCCATTGGTCTATGTGTCTGCTTGTATGGCAGCACCATGCCATACATATGATTTTTGTTCTTGTTTCTGTTAATGTATCACGTTGATTGATTTGCATATGTTGAACCATTCTTCATCCCTGGGATAAATCCCACTTGATGGGTAATGATATTTTTAATGCATTGTTGAATTTGGTTTGCCGGTATTCTGTTCAGGATTTTTGACTTTTTAGTATCTTTTGAAGTCAGGTAGCATGATGCCTCCAGCTTCCTTCTTTTAGCTCAGGATTGCTTTGAGTATCGGGAGTCTTTTTTGGCTACAAATAAATTTTAGAATGCTTTTGCTGTTTCTGAAAAAAATCACTGATATTTTCATAGGGATTGCATTACATCTATGAAGTGCTTTGAGTAGTATTGTCATTTTAAAAATATGAATTATTCCCATTTGTAAGCATGTAATATCTTTTCATTTCTTGTGTCTTCTTCAATTTCTTTTATCTGCATTTTATAGTTTTCCTTGTATTGACCTTTCATCTTTTGGTTTGATTAATTTCTAGGTATTTTGCATTTTTTAAGTTACTATAAATGGGATTACTTTGTTGATTTCTTTTTTTTTTTTTTGAGATGGAGTCTCGCTCTGTCGCCCAGGCTGGAGTGCAGTGGCCAGATCTCAGCTCACTGCAAGCTCCGCCTCCCGGGTTTATGCCATTCTCCTGCCTCAGCCTCCCGAGTAGCTGGGACTACAGGCACCCACCACCGGGCCTGGATAATTTTTTGTATTTTTTTAGTAGAGACGGGATTTCACCATGTTAGCCAGGATGGTCTCAATCTCCTGACCTCGTGATCTGCCCATCTTGGCCTCCCAAAGTGCTGGGATTACAGGCTTGAGCCACCGCGCCTGGCCACTGATATCTTTTTCAGATTGTTGGTATATACAAATGCTACTGATTTCATATGGTGATTTTACATTCTACAATTTTATGGAATTTATTTGTCGGTTCTAACAGTTTTTTGGTGGAGTCTTTAGGTTTTTCCGGGCATAAAATCATGTAGTCTGTGAATAACACTAATCTGACTTCTTCCTTTCCAATTAGGATGCACTTTATTTTTTTCTCTTGACTAATTCTTTGGCCAGAAATTCCAGCGTCATGTTAAATAAAAGTTGTGAAAGCGGGCATCTTTGTCCTCTTGCAGACCTTCAGTTTTTTCCCATTCAGTATGATGTTAGCTGTGGGTTTGTCATATATGGCCTTTATTATTTTGAGGTATGCTCCTTCTGTGCCCATTTTGATGAGAGTTTTATCATAAAGGTATGTCGAATTTTATCAAATGATTTTTAGGCATCTATTGAAATAATCATATGATTTTTGTTCTTGTTTCTGTTAATGTATCACGTTGATTGATTTGCGTATGTTGAACCATTCTTGCATCCCTGGGATACATCCCACTTTATTATGGGTAATGATATTTTTAATGTGTTGTTGAATTTGGTTTGCTAGTATTCTGTTCAGGATTTTTGCATCTATGTTTATCAGTAATGTTGACCTACACTTTTCCTTTTTTATTGTGTTCCTGTCTTGTTTTCATATCAGGGTAATGCTGGCCTCATGGAATGAGTTTGGATGTATTTTTTCCTCCTCAATTTTTTGAATAATTTGAAGAGGAATGATATTAGTTATTCTTTAAATTTTTGGTAGAATTTAGTAGTGAAGTCATCTGATCCAGGGCTCTTCTTTGATGAGATACTGTGTTATGGCTTTGATCTCATTACTCATGATCGGTTTTACCATTTAATTATTTTTAAAAAATAGTGACTTTAGAGTGGGGAAAAGGGATCAAAATTAACATCACCAATATTGGAAGTAACCACCTTCATGTGCCGCTTGATACTAAGAAGAACACAACATGGCTTACGAAATAATGCTGCCCAAACCTGCATTATCTGAGACATCAGACAAACCCAAACTGAGAGGATGCGCTAGAACGTAACTGGCCTGTAATGTTAATGATATAAAAGACAAAGGGCCAAGAGTCTTCTCCAGATGACAGAAGGCTAAAGAAACATGATTATAAAATGCAATGTGTGCAGCAGGACCAGACCCTAGACCAGAAGCTAAATAGCTATGAAAGACATTTCTGGAAACTAGAAAATTGAAATAAGAATTGTGATTTTGATCATCACACTGCATCAAGGTTAAAGTTCCTGAATTTGGTAACTATACTGTGGTTATGATAGAAAATGTTCTTGTTCTTAGAAAATACACACTGAAGAATCACAAAGTAAATGATAGAATATATGCAATTGACACTAAAAAGGGGTAGAAAACATTTGATATATAAAGGGAGAAAGAAAAAATGGCAAAATATTAACAATGGTGAATCTGTACGAAAAGTGTATAAGAGCTCTTTATTCATTCTTGCAACTTGTCTACAAGCAAAATTATTTCAAAATTTAAAAGGGGAAAAATAAAATATTATATGTCAAGACAGTACAGAATTGAAAAATAAAATTCAATATTTTTTCTTTCTATTCCAAGTCTCAGTTTCTTCATAAGCACAATGGGAAAATAATAATACCCCTCTCATAGGCTGCTAAGGAACATTAAATAAAATGTGAAAACTTCAATTACAGAACCTCACACATAATAATGGGCATTCAATGAATGCAAGTTCACTCTAAAATGTTGAGTAATTATCCTCAAAAAATAGATACAGGAAAACTGGTGGAGTACATGCTCCTTACCCTTTGTTTCTAAAAATAAATAATATTGTGCACTGAAACTGTGCTAACTGAAGTCAGTTATATACCTATTTGCTTTCCCTTGGTCAAGATGTTTTCTAACTTTGTTCAATTTTATTCTATGTGCAAATATGTTTCTGTACCTAATATTGACTCTACAATGTTTTCAGTATGTGAGCAGCCTCCGAATTAAAATTTTTTAAAAAACAGATTCATGTGCTGGGCTTGACACTTAATAATATCTGAATGAAAGCAGCAGCAGCAACCTAAACACCAGTGTCCTCACTAGATTTCGGTACCAATGTCTGGATAACATTTTTCACCTGGAAGGATTGAGAAAATTAAATGGAAAATGAGACATAATTTTTTCAAATTTGAAGGGGATCAAGTTCAACAAACACTAGCATTAACATGAGCCAATACAGGCAGAAGGAGTAAATGGGAAAGAAAATTACCTTAGAGAGTTTTGAATCCAGTGCTCTGAGAGTAACAACCATTTGCCTTGTATGTGTGAGGCACAGTGGATGCCCATCCTGTAAGTTACATATTATTATTCCCATTTTCTAGATGAGGAAAGTAAGGTCAAAGAGTTACGTATTTGCTCAAATCGCTATTCACTTAAATGGAGATCTCCTGGATCCTAGAAGAGTTTTCCTTTCTGGCCTCCAGATGAAGCCAGTAAAGGCAACATTCTATTTGCCTCTGAGCTCACACAGCCCCATCTCCTCCCACTGTGTCCCTTGACCCTCCTATGATGCTTTTTTATGCATATACTTCTGCTCCAAGGGAAAAGCAGAGGTTAGGAAGAATTATGGATCTATCTAATCCAGGTTGCTTTATTTACCCCCAGCAGCATCTCTAGGTTTTCCTGGAGGCAAAGACCCAAGGTAGTAAAAACAAGACTACAAAGAAATTAGGAAATTCGAGTTTAGCCCCAGCTGGTCCACCATACAGGGTTGCTTAATTCCTTTGACTTTGTTCCCCCTGAAGCATTGAGAAATTAAGTCCTATCATTAAGTCCTCCAGCTCAGCACTCCTGAGAGGTACACACTAGGGATCAGTCATACTAAGGATCCCCCAAATGCATGGTTCTGAGAAACCCTCTGAGAGGCAAGAAATCAAAAGGAGAATGGTCCTGGACCACGTGATCATGAGACAGACTAGAACGCCAGAGTCCAGCACCAGGCCCCTGAAGATTTCTCAGTTATCTGGGTGGCATTATCAGTTCTCATGAGATGTGGGGCTCTCAGCAGTGGACAGCGAGGGCTGGGCATAAAACAGATGGAGAATAGAAAATTAGCCCATGGAAAATACTGATTTGAATGTTTTGTCTTTTTTAACATTCAGCTTTTACCTATTTTTAGAGCTTAAAAAAACTTCAAAAACATTCAGGTGGATAAAGAACATGGTAGACACACATCTGTCTTCCTGAACAACACAACCCGCACAGCATGTTGCAGGTGTGCAAGAGCTTGATTAGACGTGGGCACACACGGTACTCCCAACAGGTAGAAAGGATTTCCTTTCGTGAGACAGCTCAGGTTAGAAGATCACACTCCAGGCCACCCAGCTAGCAAGCCAAAGCCTGTTTTCTGAGTCTATGTCTACTGCTTTCTCCAATATTCCATACTCCCTGGTTCTCTTCAAAGTACTTTTAACAAAGTCAAACTCAGTATCATTACAACATAATTTGTCCCCAAGGTTGCCTTCATGTTAAATCAAGACACACCTTAGGTTGCGGTTTACACACAGCAAGACGCTGCGGGGCTGCACACAGGCACACCACTCCCTCCCTCCCCAGGGAGGGTGGCAGGATCTGCTGAGAAACCTTGTCTCCCCTCCCTCCCACAACACCGTACATGGAAAACCTGATTACTCCTATACTCCTGTTCATTTAAATCCCCTGTGGCATCAAAGATTTTTTTTTTCTTTTTTTTTTTTACTGACAATGATTGCCCTTTCCATGATAAAGTAGCAGCCAGGAGGGAGGCAGTCCCATGTGTGTGCTCCTCGTGACTAATTAGCCGCTAGCAGAAGAGAGCAGCCCCACACAAGTGACTGATTTCCATGTGCTCCTCAAATGTGATTGAATGCAGAAGCGCATCTTTGAAATATCCATCTTGTTGTCAAAATGGTAATCATGACACAGGGCTGCTTTATTACACAGAACCAGAGTCAGGCAGTTACAGACGCAGCCAATGATGGGCTCTACAGATGCTCTCTAAAAATAAAAAGTAAAAGTCCACCTGCCAGCCCCACTTAGAGCCTGTTTCTAAATGTTCCTACAGTCTTCTCAAGACAAGTGGAATAAACTTTCTGAAGCAGTTATGCGACTCTGATTCTCAAACTCAGCTCCCAAATTCCAGATCCAGTGGTAAATTTGACAGCCATTTTCCTGACATAACACCACCTCTATCACCAACTCAAAGCATCAGGGAGTAAATGTTTAGAAGTTTTAGTTAAACAGAACTTAGTATTTCCCAATAGATGGAGAAAAGTCAGCTTGGTTCAACAGGCCACTGTCAGTGGAAGTCAACTAAGCAGCTACTGTGCAGCAACTTTTGCCCATCACATTCATGCCCTTTCCTCAGGGCTCCCTTAGCCCTGGAAAACCACAGCTGCCCAGTGAACTGCAGTGACCTAGCTGAAGGTCAGGACCTTAGCAGGAAGGACCTGAGGGTGGAGAGCAGTGTGGCATGCACAGGGCACGTGCCTCACACAGAAGGTGCCCCAAGCATGCGAGTGAGGAGGTTGGCAGGGTCACTCACAGCAGTGGTTCAGGCAGAGCATGTTACCACTCATCCAGCAATGGGGTTTTATCCAAAGGAAGAGGCACTCCTTAATTACCTGCCCAGCTCCAGAGATACAAAGCCTCCAGGTGAATATAGAAGCTCACGGTCAGCCCAAAATTGAAAGGAATACAAATGAAAAACAAGAAAGGGGGATGACCAAGGAGGTAGTTGGTGATGTTGTACTAGGAATGGAGACAGATGAGCCTGGAGTTTGGCCTGTAATCAACGTGCTACATTTTACATAAGAGAAAGCTGCTCTTATGCAAAGAGCTATGAGCTATGAAAATGAGCTAGGTCCTATGTAGTAGCCGATCTCCAAGAGCCTCCCCATGATCCCCACCTCCTGGCATTCAAAATCTTATGCAGCCCCTCCCACAATCAAGCATGGCAGAAGTGATCTCGTGCCACAGATTATAAAGACACTCCCCACGGCTTCTGTCTTGGGCACACCTTTGCTTGTGTGATGCTCTGTCTGGAACCACCTGCTCTGGGAAAGGCCATGTTGTGAGTAGCCCGATGGAAAGATCCATGGGGTAAAAACAGAAGCCTCCGCCCACAGCCACGTGAATGTATCCTCCAGCCCCAACCAATGTCCAGAGACTGCAGTGGCACCTGACAGCTAGCCTGCAGCCTCACAAGAGACCCAGAGCTAAAGCCATGCAGCCAAGCCACCTCTGGATTCCCGACCCTCAGAGTCGGAGTGAGATAACACATGCATGTTGTCTCCTGCCGAGTTTCAGGATAATCGTTGCACAGTGATAGGTAACCAACACAGCTGACAAGGAAGTGACAACTCTGCCAATGAAAACAACCCAGCAGGGGGGCGGAGCAAGATGGCCGAATAGGAACAGCTCCAGTCTCCAACTCCCAGCGCGAGCGACACAGAAGACCGGTGATTTCTGCATTTTCAACTGAGGCACTGGGGTCATCTCACTAGGGAGTGCCGGACAATCGGTGCTGGTCAGCTGCTGCAGCCTGACCAGCGAGAGCTGAAGCAGGGCGAAGCATCGCCTCACCTGGAAGTGCAAGGGGGAAGGAAATCCGTTTTCCTAGCCCGGGGAACTGAGACACACAACACCTGGAAAATCGGGTAACTCCCACCCCAATACTGCACTTTAAGGAAACAGGCACACCAGGAGAATATATCCCACACCTGGCCGGGAGGGTCCCACGTCCACGGAGCCTCCCTCACTGCTAACAGAGCAGTCTGCCGCAATCTATCCGCAAGGCAGCAGCGAGGCTGGGGGAGGGGCGCCCGCCATTGCTGAGGCTTAAGTAGGTAAACAAAGCCGCTGGGAAGCTCGAACTGGGTGGAGCTCACAGCAGCTCAAGGAAGCCTGCCTGTCTCTGTAGACTCCACCTCTGGGGAGAGCGCACAGCTGAAGTCCAATAGGGGAAGCAGCGGGGGCAGGTGCAGACGTGAATGACTCTGTCTGACAGCTTTGGGGAGAGCCGTGGATTTCCCAACGCAGAGGTTGAGATCTGAGAACGGACACACTGCCTGCTCAGGTGGGTCCCTGACCCCTGAGTAGCCTAGCTGGGAGACACCCCCCACTAGGGGCAGTCTGACACCCCACACCTCACAGGGTGGAGTCACCCCTGAGAGGAAACTTCCAAAGGAAGAATCAGACAGGTACACTCGCTGTTCAGCAATATTCTATCTTCGGCAACCTCTGCTGCTGATACCCAGGCAAACAGTCTGGAGTGGACCTCAAGCAATCTCCAACAGACCAACAGACAGTCCTTCTGACTGTCAGACGGAAAACTATCAAACAGGAAGGACACCTATACCAAAACCCCATCAGTACGTCACCATCATCAAAGACCAGAGACAGATAAAACCACAAAGATGGGGAAGAAGCAGGGCAGAAAAGCTGGAAATTCAAAAAATAAGAGCGCATCTCCCCCTGCAAAGGAGCGCAGCCATCGCCAGCAACGGATCAAAGCTGGTCAGAGAATGACTTTGATGAGATGAGAGAAGAAGGCTTCAGTCCATCAAACTTCTCAGAGCTAAAGGAGGAATTACGTACCCAGCGCAAAGAAACTAAAAATCTTGAAAAAAGAGTGGAAGAATTGACAGCTAGACTAATTAATGCAGAGAAGATCATAAACGAAAAGACAGAGATGAAAACCATGACATGAGAAATACGTGACAAATGCACAAGCTTCAGTAACCGACTCGATCAACTGGAAGAAAGAGTATCAGCGATTGAGGATCAAATGAATGAAATGAAGCGAGAAGAGAAACCAAAAGAAAAAGAAGAAAAAGAAATGAACAAAGCCTGCAAGAAGTATGGGATTATGTAAAAAGACCAAATCTACGTCTGATTGGGGTGCCTGAAAGTGAGGGGGAAAATGGAACCAAGTTGGAAAACACTCTTCAGGATATCATCCAGGAGAACTTCCCCAACCTAGTAGGGCAGGCCAACATTCAAATTCAGGAAAACAGAGAATGCCACAAAGATACTCCTCCAGAAGAGCAACTCCAGGACACATAATTGCCAGATTCACCAAAGTTGAAATGAAGGAAAAAATCTTAAGGGCAGCCAGAGAGAAAGGTCGGGTTACCCACAAAGGGAAGCCCATCAGACTAACAGCAGATCTCTCGGCAGAAACTCTACAAGCCAGAAGAGAGTGGGGGCCAATATTCAATGTTCTTAAAGAAAAGAATTTTCAACCCAGAATTTCATATCCAGCCAAACTAAGTTTCATCAGTGAAGGAGAAATAAAATCCTTTACAGATAAGCAAATGCTTAGAGATTTTGTCACCACCAGGCCTGCCTTACAAGAGACCCTGAAGGAAGCCCTAAACATGGAAAGGAACAACCGGTACCAGCCATTGCAAAAACATGCCAAAATGTAAAGACCATGGAGGCTAGGAAGAAACTGCATCAACTAACGAGCAAAATAACCAGTTAATATCATAATGGCAGGATCAAGTTCACACATAACAATATTAACCTTCAATGTCAATGGACTAAATGCTCCAATTAAAAGACACAGACTGGCAAACTGGATAAAGAGTCAAGACCCATCAGTCTGCTGTATTCAGGAGACCCATCTCACATGCAGAGACATACATAGGCTCAAAATAAAGGGGTGGAGGAAGATCTACCAAGCAAATGGAAAACAAAAAAAAGCAGGGGTTGCAATCCTAGTCTCTGATAAAACAGACTTTAAACCATCAAAGATCAAAAGAGACAAAGAAGGCCATTACATAATGGTAAAGGGATCAATTCAACAGGAAGAGCTAACTCTCCTAAATATATATGCACCCAATACAGGAGCACCCAGATTCATAAAGAAAGTCCTTAGAGACCTACAAAGAGACTTAGACTCCCATACAATAATAATGGGAGACTTCAAACCTCCACTGTCAACATTAGACAGATCAACGACACAGAAAGTTAACAAGGATATCCAGGAATTGAACTCATCTCTGCACCAAGCGGACCTAATAGACATCTATAGAACTCTCCACCCCAAATCAACAGAATATACATTCTTCTCAGCACCACATTGCACTTATTCCAAAATTGACCACATAATTGGAAGTAAAGCACTCCTCAGCAAATGTCAAAGAACAGAAATTATAACAAACTGTCTCTCAGACCACAGTGCAATCAAACTAGAACTCAGGACTAAGAAACTCAATCAAAACTGCTCAACTACATGGAAACTGAAAACCTGCTCCTCAATGACTACTGGGTACATAACGAAAAATGAAAGCAGAAATAAAGATGTTCTTTGAAACCAATGAGAACAAAGATACAACATACCAGAATCTCTGGGACACATTTAAAGCAGTGTGTAGAGGGAAATTTATAGCACTAAATGCCCACAAGAGAAAGCAGGAAAGATCTAAAATTGACACTTTAACATCACAATTAAAAGAACTAGAGAGGCAAGAGCAAACACATTCAAAAGCTAGCAGAAGGCAAGAAATAACTAAGATCAGAGCAGAACTGAAGGAGATAGAGTCACAAAAAACCCTCCAAAAAATCAATGAATCCAGGAGTTGGTTTTTTGAAAAGATCAACAAAATTGACAGACCACTAGCAAGACTAATAAAGAAGAAAAGAGAGAGGAATCAAATAGACGCAATAAAAAATGATAAAGGGGATATCACCACCGACCCCACAGAAATACAAACTACCATCAGAGAATACTATAAACGCCTCTATGCAAATCAACTAGAAAATCTAGAAGAAATGGATAATTTCCTGGACACTTACACTCTCCCAAGACTAAACCAGGAAGAAGTTGAATCCCTGAATAGACCAATAGCAGGCTCTGAAATTGAAGCAACAATTAATAGCCTACCCACCAAAAAAAGTCCAGGACCAGATGGATTCACAGCTGAATTCTACCAGAGGTACAAGGGGGAGCTGGTACCAGTCCTTCTGAAACTATTCCAATCAATAGAAAAAGAGGGAATCCTCCCTAACTCATTTTATGAGGCCAACATCATCCTGATACCAAAACCTGGCAGAGACACAACAAAAAAAGAGAATTTTAGACCATATCCCTGATGAACATCGATGCAAAAATTCTCAATAAAATACTGGCAAACCGGATTCAGCAGCACATCAAAAAGCTTATCCACCATGATCAAGTGGGCTTCATCCCTGGGATGAGCAAGGCTGGTTCAACATTCGCAAATCAATAAACATAATCCAGCATATAAACAGAACCAAAGACAAGAACCACATGATTATCTCAATAGATGCAGAAAAGGCTTTTGACAAAATTCAACAGCCCTTCATGCTAAAAACGCTCAATAAATTCGGTATTGATGGAACGTACCTCAAAATAATAAGAGCTATTTATGACAAACCCACAGCTAATATCATACTGAATGGGCAAAAACTGGAAAAATTCCCTTTGAAAACTGGCACAAGACAGGGATGCCCTCTCTCACCACTCCTATTCAATATAGTGTTGGAAGTTCTGGCTAGGGCAATCAGGCAAGAGAAAGAAATCAAGGGTATCCAGTTAGGAAAAGAAGAAGTCAAATTGTCCCTGTTTGCAGATGACATGATTGTATATTTAGAAAACCCCATCGTCCCAGCCCAAAATCTCCTTAAGCTGATAAGCAACTTCAGCAAAGTCTCAGGATACAAAATTAATGTGCAAAAATCACAAGCATTCTTATACACCAGTAACAGACAAGCAGAGAGCCAAATCAGGAATGAACTTCCATTCACAATTGCTTCAAAGAGAATAAAATACCTAGGAATCCAGCTTACAAGGGATGTAAAGGACCTCTTCAAGGAGAACTACAAACCACTGCTCAGTGAAATCAAAGAGGACACAAACAAATGGAAGAACATACCATGCTCATGGATAGGAAGAATCAATATCGTGAAAATGGCCATACTGCCCAAGGTGATTTATAGATTCAATGCCATCCCCATCAAGCTACCAATGACTTTCTTCACAGAATTGAAAAAAAACGGCTTTAAAGTTCATATGGAACCAAAAAAGAGCCCGCATTGCCAAGACAATCCTAAGTCAAAAGGACAAAGCTGGAGGTGTCACGCTACCTGACTTCAAACTATACTACAAGGCTACAGTAACCAAAACAGCATGGTACTGGTACCACAACAGAGATATAGACCAATGGAACAGAACAGAGTCCTCAGAAATAATACCACACACCTACAGCCATCTGATCTTTGACAAACCTGAGAGAAACAAGAAATGGGGAAAGGATTCCCTATTTAATAAATGGTGCTGGGAAAATTGGCTAGCCATAAGTAGAAAGCTGAAACTGGATCCTTTCCTTACCCCTTATATGAAGATTAATTCAAGATGGATTAGAGACTTAAATGTTAGACCTAATACCATGAAAACCCTAGAAGAAAATCTAGGTAGTATCATTCAGGACATAGGCATGGGCAAGGACTTCATGTCTAAAACACCAAAAGCAACGGCAGCAAAAGCCAAAATTGACAAATGGGATCTAATTAAACTAAAGAGCTTTTGCACAGCAAAAGAAACTACCATCAGAGTGAACAGGCAACCTACAGAATGGGAGAACATTTTTGCAACCTACTCATCTGACAAAGGGCTAATATCCAGAATCTACAAAGAACTCAAACAAATATACAAGAAAAAAACAAACAACCCCATCAAAAAGTGGGGAAAGGATATGAACAGACATTTCTCAAAAGAAGACATTCATACAGCCAACAGACACATGAAAAAATGCTCATCATCACTCGCCATCAGAGAAATGCAAATCAAAACCACAATGAGATACCATCTCACACCAGTTAGAATGGCAATCATTAAGAAGTCAGGAAACAACAGGTGTTGGAGAGGATGTGGAGAAATAGGAACACTTTTACACTGTTGGTGGGATTGTAAACTAGTTCAACCATTATGGAAAACAGTATGGCGATTCCTCAAGGATCTAGAACTAGATGTACCATATCACCCAGCCATCCCACTACTGGGTATATACCCAAAGGATTATAAATTACTCTACTACAAAGACACATGCACACGTATGTTTTTGCGGCACTATTCACAATAGCAAAGACTTGGAATCAACCCAAATGTCCATCAGTGACAGACTGGATTAAGAAAATGTGGCACATATACACCATGGAATACTATGCAGCCATAAAAAAGGATGAGTTTGCGCCCTTTGTAGGGACATGGATGCAGCTGGAAACCATCATTCTTAGCAAACTATCACAGGAACAGAAAACCAAACACCGCATGTTCTCACTCATAGGTGGGAACTGAACAATGAGATCACTTGGACTCGGGAAGGGGAACATCACACACTGGGGCCTATCATGGGGAGGGGGGAGGAGGGAGGGATTGCACTGGGGAGTTATACATGATATAAATGATGAATTGATGGGTGCTGACGAGTTGATGGGTGCAGCACACCAACATGGCATAAGTATACATATGTAACAAACCTGCACGTTATGCACATGTACCCTAGAACTTAAAGTATAATAAAAAGAAAGAAAAAAAAAAAAAAGAAAACAACCCAGCAGAGTGCGGCTGAGTCAGCAGTGTGGAGGAGATGCTTGCAGTGAAACTTTAAAAGTTTTCATTGAACAGGGGTGGAGGGAACAGCATTAGAGATGCCTCCCTATTAGTCTGCTGGGGCGCCATAGCAAAGTACCAAAAGCTGTGAGGCTTAAACCACAGAAATGTACTTGCTCCCAGTTCTGGAGGCTGGAAGTCTGAGATCGTGGTGCTGCACAGCCCTCCTTCTGAGAGGAGGCTGAGAGGGAAAGACATGCTCCAGGCCTCTCCTGGGCTTGTAGATGGTGTGTTCTTCCTGTGTGTTTACATCATCTTCCGTATGTGCATGTCTGTGTCCAAATGTTCCCTTGTAAGAACAACAGTCCTGTTGGATTGAGGCCCAACTTAATGACCTCATTTTAACTTGATTACCTCTGTAAAGATCCTGTCTCTGTGTAAGGTCACATTCTAGGTACTTGGGGATAGGGCTTCAACACAGGAATTTTGCGGAACACAATTCATCTCCTAACACGTCCTCATTCTGTAACCTCCAAAGCACCTGCCTCATTACTACGTGAGAAACAGGAGTCCCAGTTAGCAGGCAGCATTTCTTAGGAAGATAACTCACATCCAGTGTTTTGTTTTGTTTTTTTTTCACATGGAGTTTTGTTCTTGTTGACCCGGCTAGAGTGCAGTGGTGTGATCTCGGCCCACTGTAACCTCCACCTCCCGGGTTCAAGCAATTCTCCGGCCTCAGCCTACTGAGTAGCTGGAATTGCAGGCATGCACCACTATGCCCAGCTAATTTTTGTATTTTTAGTAGAGGATAGGGTTTCACCATGTTGGCTGGGCTGATCTTGAACTCCTGACCTCATGTGATCCACCCACCTTGGTCTCCCAAATTGCTGGGATTACAGGCATGAGCCACTGTGCCCAGTCGAGAACCTCCATTCAGTGTTCTAAATCCACAGCTCAAAGCCACCATGCTCAAAAAGGGCCTGCACAGGTGTTCTTTGTGACTTTGCCCAGCAAGAGGGAAAAACAGTAAAAATGAAGACAGTCTTTCTATTGTAATTTCTCCAGAGTTGCTTTTTAAACTAATGCCCTGTCAGCCACATAGAGGTGACATTCAAAACTGAAGTCAGTACTAGAGAGTGATCTATATGTATATGAAGCCGTTTTCCTGTTGTTGGTTAAAATGAAATCTGTAATACTCTTTCTTGTATCATTATTGCTCTTCTAAATGTGTACCCAGAGGCTATTCTGTGATGGCCACCTACAAAATTTAGAACAAATGTGTTTCTGTAGCTGTCACAATTATTCAAATGTAAGAGAAATGTACACTTTCCTGAAAGATTAAATTTGAAGTAGTTTTGTTTTAGTATTCAAAATTCACCTTTGAATGACAATAAAAGATACAAGTCTTTCCTTTCCCTAATGTCTAAGAGAAGTATGAAACTCTTTAATGCCTGTCATGATTAACTTTCTCTGCAGGTTGCCAGGATACCCTGAGAGTGTGTGCTTTACTGCCAGTGGTAAATGACCGTGTCCACCAATACTTGAGATTTAATATGCAGAGCTAGAGATGGAATAAGAAAGACGACGCCTCTGTCATTTTTCTGCATCCTTCCCACTGATGTGACTGGCAATGTGGGACTGGAATTAGAGGACAGTGAGATTAATTTCAAGCACTTTTAAGGAGCATGTAAAAACTGTTTCTTTATAAGAGGATATGATTGTTAACATAAATCTCAGAATAAATGATGTAGACCCTTCAAAAATCACAAGATTTGAAGTAACAAGTAAAACTCTAGTACAAATCAGAAAACACGCACTAGCAAAAAAAAAATGACTTATTGTAAACATAACTTATCCTAGCTAGGTTTCCAAAACCTAGACTAGAACTTAGGAAGAAGTGAGAATTAAGTCCCTTCTGGTTCTGGTACCTACTGGATGCTGAAACCTCTCTCCAACACACCTGAGCCCTGCTTTCATCCTCTGTAAGAGAGACATTTAAATTTTGTGTAAAAGGCATGTGTTGAGAACTAGAAATAAAACAATAAATGGCCATCTATCATTAAAGAAATTATAGATCAAAAAGATAAACATAAATTCAAACAAATTTAATAAATATTAAGTCAAATCTTGTTCTAGTCATTGGAATACATGGGGGAACAAAATGAAGATCTCATGAAGCTCATAAATGAATGTAATGCAGAATGAGCAGAGGGAAAGGCTCCAGAAGACCAGAGAATGGGCCCTGAAATGAGACTGGGAGCTGGAGATAGCCAGGCCATTTCTTCCTTTAACACATTGTACTGTGCCAGAATGCCTCATATATGTCCGAAATTCTGCCAAGTACCAGTGATATAATGAAGCGTAAGAAAGGCCCTGTTTCTGCCTTCTGGAATTTAAATTCTAGTTGGGAATACAGACAATTCAACAAGCAATTTAAACGCAGTACAATCACAATTAACTTTAGTTCTCATGTAAGAAGTCATGATTATGATACTTAAATTACAGGACAAAGTGCCTAGCACAGAGTAGGCACTCAAAAAATGCTTGGTATTTTTACAAACTAAACAGTTTACTTGCATGCAGAGAGAAGTTATAAACAATAGTACATTGTAACGATTTCAGGAGCAAAGAAGGTTAACACAGGAAGTTTTGATGGATCATATAACCTTGAATTAAGTGCAAGGTCTTTGTTCCCCATTTCTGTGGACTCCTATTTGTCCAGCCCAGACTAATTTTTCTCTCCTAATTTCACTGTCTAGGAGAGCTCATTAAGAGATTTATCTGATCAGACTAAACGTTTCTTTCCTTAATCCATCTCATTACACTTCCAACACCCCTGGTACTGGCCTAAACATTTGAATTTCATAGCTCCATTAATGCAAATAGAATCTCATCAAGGTCTAAAGATTCCTAGGAGAGCAGGCATTGAATGTCTTCATTTGAATGCATAAGGTAGCAGCATCCCCTTGCATATTTCCCTTGTTTACAATGATTCCTTTGGTCAGAGGTGAGATCATCAGTGCTATGCAAAGCGAATGAATACATTTCAGATTCTCTAAGTGCCTGAATGAACCCAGATCCCCTTATTCAATTTCAGACACATCCAATAAAGTGTTCGTGATCAGATGAAGTAGGATTGAGCAGCGACCTGTACAGAATTATTAACATTCAAAAGCAATTGATACTTATGACAAAATGAAGAACCACGAAAGACAAAAAAATAATAATAATAATAAAGGAGAGGTCACTGTCAAAGTATGCAACCAGTAAGAAACCGCTGCTGCTCTCTCAGAGGACCTGCACGATCTCGGCTCACTGCAACCACCACCTCCTGGGTTCAAGAAATTCTCCTGCCTCAGCCTCCCAAGTAGCTGGAAAGAGCAAATGTGAATTTGAATCTTTACCTCAGTTCTACCAGTTAAGAGACCTTGATGAAGTCAATAAACTGTCTTCGCCTACCTTCTCCATCTGAAAACAGGGATAATAATCTTCATCTCAGAGCTGCACTGAGGACTCAGACAACAGCAGAATAGAGGAATGATTTACATAGTACTTGGAAAATAGATAATGTACAAAGAACCAGAGATACAATAGGGATTAATTTCTTCAAAAGTCTATGTATACACACTTAAACACTCACACAAACATACAAGGAATCAGGAAAGAGTTCATTTCTTTCTTATTCAAACTAAAATAAGAGATTTTTCTAAAGGCTAAAAAACACCCAACTCATTATTTGGCTATTATGAGCTTGATATCAGAATTTAAAAAGGATAGTACAAGAGAACATAATTAGAAATCACTCTCATTAAGGAAAGTAAGCAATATTATATAAAAATACCTAGAAATTATTTTCCACAGGGTATAAGAATGCATAAAAACACAAAGATATTGCAACCTCAAAAATCAATGTTTTTCCTTTCTTGTTATTTATTTATTTAGAGACAGTGTCACTCCATTGCCCAGGCTGGAGTGCAGTAGCACGATCTCAGCTCACTGCAACCACCACCTCCTGGGTTCAAGAAATTCTCCTGCCTCAGCCTCCCAAGTAGCTGGGATTACAAGCGTGCACCAATATACTCGGCTAATTTTTGTATTTTTAGTAGAGACGGAGTTTCACCGTGTGGGCCAGGGTGGTCTTGAACTCCTGATCTTAAGTGATCTGCCCATCTCAGTCTCCCAAAGTTCTGTGATTATAGGCATGAGCAACCACGCCTGGCCAGAAATCAATTTTAATAATGTAAAATAATTATTTTAATAATGAAAATAATAAATCCATTTTCACAGAGCAATGAAAAAATGACCATTTTGAAATAGTAAAATTGAATATTTATGATTAAAAATACACTTAGCAAGCTGGAATAAAAGGGATTTTCATACTCTGATAAACAATAGCTTACAGGAATCCAGAGCAAACACGATAACTAATGCAGAAACAAAACAAGAAACAAAAACATATTACCACCTCCTTTTAACATTGTACAGAAGATCCTAGCCAGTGCAACAAGAAAAATGTCTTTAAAAGTTAAGACAAAAAGAAATAAATAAAAGTCTCTGTTCAAACAATATATTGAAAATAGTATGGCATCTCCAATAGCGTCAGTAATGATTCTACTAAAACTTTTTTATTTAAAAAAAAAAAAAAAAACTGCAAGGAGAGACATCAGCAAGATGACTGGCTAGAGGTGTGTAATGTTCACCCCTACAACAAAAAAGGATCAGAATAAGCAACAAAAATAAACTACATTTCAACTAGAGTGCCTAAAGAAGACACTGGAACACAGCAAAGGATGACAGAAACCCTGTGAAGCAGGGAAACTAGGGTGGCCCCATAAAGAGAGGAGTGATGTTTTCTGCCTCTGCAAAACCATGTTCCCAGCCAGGATCAGCTCAGAGCCAGCAGGGACTTCTCATTGTGGGAGAAAGGTAAGCAAAGGATTCCCAGAAGCCCCCATTAGCACTACAGACTCCTGCAGTCCTTGCTACAGGGGAGTTCACAATTCTCACAGGCCCTGAGTCTAGTTTACAGGTCTGCCTGGAGTCCACATGGCTGCATTGCTCTAAAGAAGGAACCCACGTGAACCAAGTTGTTTCAGAATAGCACTTCATGAACCAAACTGCTTCAAAACAGCACCATCTTGAGATGGAAGTCACTACAAGACTGCATTCTGCTCCAGGGTCCATCTGGAGGCAGGATGGGCCCTGCTGTTACTCCACCATGCTCACACAACTGGCTGCTACATCACAAACCTGGCTACTCAAAGCCTAGACCCAGCAGACCAGCCATGTCACTAACACGCAAGCCCAAGTGGACCTTTGCAACCCAAAGAACAGGAAATTCTTCACAGCAGGGTGGCTGCCCCTGTGACCAGCAGAATCACCATATTGTGTATCTCCTTAGGGACTGAGGCCTCCTCAGTGACCTCACTCCCAATACTGTCAACCCTGCAACTGGCAGAATCACTTAGCTTTGTGCTTGCCCTGCAAGGCCTCAGGACCAGCTTACCCAGCAGCACCACAACCAGCCAAACCTTGCCACTGGCTCCACAAATACTTGCAGCCTAAGCCACTGAGGCACTCAGAGAGACCGCTGACACTGATTATAGCTGAAGAAATTACATGAAGACTGCAATAATGTACCTACCTAGAAGCAAAGCCAAAATAGACTACCCAAACAACATTCTAGGACCCGTCTACCGAAAAAAGGTATTTCCTTACAAATCTACTCCACAAAATTGGAAGAGTCAATTGTCCCACCAAGATACAAAGATATCAGTATAGGAATATGAGAAACATGACAAAGCAAAAAAGCATGACCCCTTCAAAGGAAAACAATAATTCTCCAGTAACAGACCCTCTCAGAAGAGGAAATCTGTGAAATGCCTGACAAGAAATGAAAAATAATGATCTTAAGAAAACTCAATGAAATATAATACATATTAAAAGCTCAATAAAATCAGAAAAGTAACTCGTGGCTTTTAATGAGAAATTCGACAAAGATAAATATTATAAAAACTAAACCAAGCAAAAATGCTGGGGCTGAAGAACTCAATGAGCAGAATTAAAAACTATATTGAGTGTTTCAACAACAGACTAGATCAAGCAAAATAAATAATTTTTGAACTTGAAGTTGTTTGTTGTTTATTTTTTATTACAGAAGGAGTTTCCCTCTTATCACCCATGATGTTGTGCAATGGCATGATTTTGGCTCACTGTAACCTCCACCTCCCGGGTTCAAGTGATTCTCCTGCCTTAGCCTCCAGAGTAGCTCGGATTACAGGCGCCACCACCACACCCACTGATTTTTGTATTTTTAGTAGAGACAGGGTTTCACTATATTGGCCAGGCTAGTCCTCCTGACCTGAGGTGATCTGCCCACCTTGGTCTCCCAAAGTGCTGGGATTACAGGCGTGAGCCACCACACCTGGCTACATCTTTTGAAATAACTTAATCAGACAAGAAATGAGAAAAAAAAGAATAAAGAAAGTCTATGGGACTGATGGGGCACCATAAAGTGAACAAATGTTTGCATTATGGGACTATTAGAAAGAGAAGAAGCAAGAAAAAACCAATATATAACAAACACATAGTAAACATTATACTTATCAGAGAAAAACAGAAAGTTTTTTTCTAAGATCCAGAACAAGACAAGGATGCTCACTATTGCCATTTCCACCCAACATAGTACTAGAAGTTCTAGCCTGACGGATCAGGCAAGAGAAAGAAATAGAAGGCCTCCAGATTGAAAAAGAGAAAGTCAAATTGTCTCTCTTTGCAGATGACATGATACAGAAAACCCTAAGGACTACACACACACACACACACACACACACACACAAACTGTTAGTACTAATAAACAAACTCTGTAAAGTTGCAGGATACAAAATAAACATACAAAAATCAACAGTGTTTCTATATGCCAATAGCAAGCTGTTTGAAAAAGACATCAAGAAAGCAAGTCCAGTTACAATAGCTACGAATGATAAAATACTGAGGAATAAATTCAGCTGAGAAGGTAAAAGATCTTCACAACAAAAGCTATAAAATATTGATAAAATAAATTGAGGACACAAATAAATGGAATGATATTTATGTCTGTGGACTGAAAGAATTAACATTGTTTAAATGTTCACATTACACAAAGCAATCGACAGATTGAATGCAATCCATATGAAAATATCAGTGGCATTCTTCACAGAAATAGAAGAAGACAATCCTAAAATGTATTTGGAACGACAAACATTGCTGAAAGTCAAAGCAATCTTCAGCAAAAAGAACAAAGCTGGAAGCATCACTCTACCTGACTTCAAAATTTACTACAAAGATGTAGTAAATAAAACAACATGGTATTAGCATAAAAGTAGACACATAGGCCAATGGTACATAATAAAAACCCATAAATAAATCCATGCACTTACACCCAATTGTTTTTTACAAAGGCACTAAGAACATATATTGAGGAAAAAAAATAGTCTCTTCAATAAAGGGTGCTGGAAAACCTATATATCCATATGCAAAAAAAACTAGACACCTATCTCTCACCACATACAAAAATGAATTCAAAATGGATTAAAAATGTAAATGTAAGATTCAAAATTATAAAATTACTAAAAGAAAACATAGGGGAGGCCGGGCATGGTGGTTCATGCCTGCAACTCCAGCACTTTGGGAGGCCGAGGCAAGTGGATCACCTGAGGTCAGGAGTTCAAGACCAGCCTGACCAACATGATGAAGCTCCCTCTCTACTAAAAATATGAAAATTAGCCAGGTGTGGTGGCACACGCCTGTAATCCCAGCTACTTGGGAGGCTGAGGCAGGAGAATTGCTTGAACCCTGGAGGTGGAGGTTGCAGTGAGCTGAGATTGTGCCACTGCACTCCAGCCTGGGTGACACAGTGAGACTCCATCTCAAAAAAAAAAGAAAAGAAAAGAAAAAGAAAACATAGGGGAAATGCTTCCTAACATTGGTCTGTGCATGAATCATTTGGATAGGAACTCAAAAGCACGAGCAACAAAAGCAAATACAGACAAATGGATTATATCAAACTAAAATGCTTTTTTACAACAAAGGAAGTAACAAAGTGAAAAGACAACCTACAGTTTAGGAGGAAATATTTGCAAACTGCATCTGACAAGGGGTCAATATCCAGAATAATAAGTCACTCAAACAATGCAATAACAAAAAAGCAATAATCCAATTAAAAAATGGGCAAAGGATTGAAATAGATTTTTCTCAACATACAAAGAGGAGGAGACAGAGCAAGAGGACCAAAGAGAAGCCTCCACCAATCATCCTCACCACAAGAACACCAAACTTGACAACTATCTACACACACAAAAAGCACCTTCATAAGAACTAAAAACCAGGTAAGCGGCCGGGCGCGGTGGCTCAAGCCTGTAATCCCAGCACTTTGGGAGGCCGAGTCGGGCAGATCACAAGGTCAGGAGATCGAGACCATCCTGGCTAACACGGTGAAACCCCGTCTCTACTAAAAAATACAAAAAAAAACTAGCCGGGCGAGGTGGCGGGCACCTGTAGTCCCAGCTACTCGGGAGGCTGAGGCAGGAGAATGGCGTAAACCTGGGAGGCGGAGCTTGCAGTGAGCTGAGATCCGGCCACTGCACTCCAGCCTGGGTGACAGAGCCAGACTCCGTCTCAAAAAAAAAAAAAAAAAAACAGGTAAGCAATCACAGAACCTAGTTTTAACCTCATATCACCAAAAGAGGCACTGAAGAGGATAGGAAACAGTCTTGCATTGCTGACACCACCCCTCCCTCATCCCCCAACAGCACCTACATGGTGCATAGAGAGAATCTGTGAAATTCGGGGAGGGACAGTGCAGCAATTGTATGACATTGCATTGGAATGCAGTGCTGCAAACATCAGGCAAAACACAGCCAACACCCATGGAGGAAGCATTTAGACCAGACTTAGCTAGAGGAGAATCACCCATCCCAGTGGCTGGAAACTGAGTTTCAGCAAGCCTTCCCACTTTGGACTAATGTACTTTGGGATCCTAAATAAACTTGAAAGGCAGTCTAAGCCGAAAGGACTGCAAATCCTAGGCAAGTTCTGGTGCTGTGCTGAACTTGCAACAAGTGCACATGGGGAGCACATGATCTAGTGAAACACCAGCCAGTGCGGCTAAGGGAGTGACTTCCCCCAACCCCAAGCAACACATCTCACAGCTCCTAAAGAGGCTCATTCCTTCTGCTGAGGGGAGGAAAGGAGAAAGGAAAGAATACTTGGTCTTGCAAAGTGAATACTATTTAAGCCACAGGAGGATAGGGTACCAGGCAGATTCATGGAGCCCCATTCCAGGCTCTAGCTCCCAGATGACATTTCTAGACACACTCTGGGCTGGAAGGGAACCTGCTGCCTTGAAGGGAAGGACTTAGCACTGGTGAATTCATTACCTTCTGACTAAAGAGCCCTTGGGCCTTGAGTAATCTACAGCAGTGTCCAGGTAGTACATGCTATGGGCCTTGGGTGAGACTCTGAGACATGCTGGCTTAGGTTGTGACCCAGCATATTCACAACTGTGATGACTATGAGGAGAGACTCCTTCTATTTGAAAAAAGGAGAGGGAAAACAAAGGCAACTTTGTCTTGTGGCTTAGGTACCAGCTCAGTCACAGTGTAGAAGAGTACCAAGCAGGCTCTTAGGGTCCCCGATTCCAGGCCTTGGCTCTTGGACAGCGTTTCTGGACCTACCCTGGGCCATAAGGGAGCCCACTTTCCTGAATAATAAAATCCAGGCCTGGCAGCATTCACAAGCTGACTGAAGAGACTTCAAGCCTTAAGTGAACAGCAGCAGTAGTCTGACAGTACTCTTCTTAGGCCTGTGGTGGTGGTGGCCATGGGGAGAGGCTCCTCTGCCTGTGTAAAGGGGAGGGAAGAGTGGGAAGGACTGTGTCTCAAGGTCTGAGGGCCAGCTCAGCCTCTGCCAGTCTAGATTCTAAGGTTTCTAAGGTAGATTTCTAAGGTTTTTGTCTCTAGTACCTGGCTCCCAGGTGGCATCTCCTAACCCACCTGGGGCCTGGGGGAACTCACAACCCTAAATGGAAGGAAGCAAACATGGCTGGCTTTACCACCTGCTTAAGATCTTGTAGAGCCCCAAGGTCTTGAGCAAACATAGGCGGTAGCCAGGTAGTGATTTTAACATACCTTGAGCAAGACCCAGTGCTGTACTGGCTTAAACCTGACCCAGTGCAATTCCAGTGATGGTGGCCACAGGGGTTCTTGTGCGTCTTACCCCAAGCTCCAGGTGGCTCAGCACGGACAGAGAGACTTCATTTCTTTGGGAGAAAGTAAAGGAAAAGAACAGGCAGAGAGCGGTAATCCAGAAAATTTTTCTGGATCTTATCCAAGATCACCAATGCAGTACCTCTATGAATCTGCAAGATTCACAGCATGACTGAGTCTTGGGTGCCCCTTAATGCAGATATGGCTTAGATCACAGCACCCAAGTCCTTTCAAACACCTGGAGAGCCTTCCAAACAAGGACAGGTGCAAATAAGCCCAGACTGTGAAGACTACAATAAATACCTAATTCGTCAATGCCCAGACACTGACAAATATCAACAAGCATCATTACCATCCAGGAAAACATGACCTTACCAAAAGAACTAAGTATGGCACTGGGAAACAATGTTGAAGAAAGAGAGATAGATATGTGATTGTCAGATAGAGAATTCAAAATAGCTATGTTGAGGAACAAGTTCAAGATAACACAGAGAAAGAGTTGTGAATTATATCAGATAAATTTAACAAAGAGATTGGAATAATTAAAAAGAATCAAGCAGAAGTTCTAGAGTTAAAGAATGCAACTGGCATACTGAAAAATCTTTTGAAAGCAGAGTCTTTAAAAATCAGAGTCTTTTAAAAGCAGAAGTGATTAAGCAGAAGAAAGAATTAGTGAGTTTGAAGACAGGCTATTAGAAAATACACAGACAAGAGGAGATTAAAAAATAATAATAAAATGAAGGACACCTACAAGGTCTAGAAAACAGTCTCAAAAGGGCACATCTAAAAGGTTTCAGCCTGTAAGAGGAGGTAGAGAGAGAGATAGGGGTGGAAAGTTTATTCAAAGGGATAATAACAAAGAACTTTCCAAACCTAAAGAAAGATATCAATCCAAGTACAAGAAGGTTATAGAACACTAAGCAGATTTAAGCCAAAGAAGACTACCTCAGGCATTTAATAATCAAACTCCCAAAGGCCAAAGATAAAAAAGGATTCTAAAAGCAGCAAGAGAGAGGAAATAAATAACATTCAATGGAACTACGGTATGTTTAGAAGCAGACTTTTCAGTGGAAACTTTACAGACCAGAAGAGTGGCGTAACATATTTAAAGTGCTGAAGCAAAAACCTTGTACCCTAGAATAGTATATCTGGTGAAAATATCCTTCAAACATGAAGGAGAAATGAAGACATTTTAGGCAAACAAAAGCTGAAGAATTTCATCGACACTGAACCTGACCCACAAGAAATGTTAAAGGGAGTACTTCAATCAAAAAGAAAAGAAACTTAATCAGCTATCAGAAATCATCTGAAGATATAAAACTCACTGGCAATAGCGAGAACATAGAAGAACACAGAATATCATAACACTATAAGTGTGATGTGTAAACTACTATTATCTTATGTAGGAAGATTAAAAGGTGAACCACTCAAAAGCAGTAACTACAATAATTTTTAAAGACATAGTAAAATAAAACATAAAGAGAAACAACAAAAAGTTAAAAAGTTGTGGGATAAAGTTGAGGTGTAGAGTTTTCATTACTTTTTTTTTTTTTGCTTGTTTTTTAGTTTGTTTATGCAAACAGTGTTAACTTGTTGTCAACTTAATGGGTTACAAGATAGAATTTGCAAGCCACATGGTAATCTCAAATCAAAAAACCTACAATGGTACACAAAAAAAACAAAAAGTGAGAAGTTAAATTATACCATCAGAGAAAATTATCTTCAGTAAGAGAGAAAGGAAGGAAATAAGAAAGAAAAGATTTTTTTTTTCAGATTTGTTCTCTTTTATTCTTCTTTATTCAGCAGATTAGGGGCTGGGCATGGTGGCTCAGGCCTGTAATCCCAGCACTGTAGGAGGCCGAGTTGGGTGGATCACCTGAGGTCAGGAGTTCGAGACCAGCCAGGCCAATATGGTGAAACACCATCTCTACTAAAAATACAAAAATTAGCCAGGTGTGGTGGTGCATGCCTATAGTCCCAGCTACTCAGGAGGCTTAGGCAGGAGAATCTCTTGAACCCAGGAGGCGGAGGTTGCAGTAAGGTGAGACCATGCCACTGCACTCTAGTCTGAGTGACAGAGTGAGACTCCATCTCAAGGAAAAGAAAAAGGAATACAAAAGAGAAGGAGAAAGCAGTCAACAGTAGTATAATTTAAGAAGCTGACCCCAGAATATATTCCGTATTCCATGTTTCTTCTATGGGGTTTTATTTCCTTTCAGCAACTTCTTCAAAGAGGCAGTTTATTCTGCAGTACACTAGTTAAGTCTCCTCTGAACACCCTAGAAAGGTTTTTCCATCAGAGCCTCTATCCAACTGGTTCCGTTCATTAGTTTAGTGGTGGCAATGACGTATTCTGTACCTCCATCTTCCAACTAGGAGAGAAATCACAAGGCAGAATTTTCAGCAAAGGTTACGCCCCCGAGGAAAAATATCAGAGTCACTCGGTTTTCTCCCTGTTGACGTTTCTTCTGCAGTCCTGTAGAGAGTGGCTGCCGCTCCTCAAGGTGGGGCCCTGGGAGGATGCGGAGGACCTCATCAATGCTCCACCAGCCAGGCCGGGAAAGCAGCTGGACCAGCTGCACACTGAGCGGGGCATACCCACTGTACATATAGGATATGTCCGTGGGGTTTTGCTCCTTAACATCGTCTATCCAGAGGGCTAATGTTTTCCGTATAGTTGGGTAATTGTTTCTGCCCCCCATCTGCGGTTTCAGCAGGCCGGCCTTCTCCAGGTTGTGTAAGGTCAATAAGTGCTCATAGCCGTACGTTGGAGAATCTCTCTTTTGTATTAATCCAAAACTTTTTGTTTGAACCCACTATTACACACGGATTGGAGGCAAACTGGTCTTAACACCTTGATCAATGAGTGCTTTTGGGCGATACAATCCTCAATGTAATTGTTGACCTTATCAGTGTCTATTCCAGACATAAACTCCTGTTCCACGGTTAATTTATCAAAAAAGTCTTCAGAAGTAGTGACATCTCTGATCAATTCTGCAATTGAGGTATGGTTTGCAAGCGAGCCCCTTGCTGCCTGCATGTGGGGCAACTGGCAAACAAACTACTTGATCTCTCCCACGGTCTTAGCATTGTGTCTTTCCTCCAATGCTGCCAAGATGATCTTTGCTTTCTTGCTGAGCACAGAGCCCACAGCGTTGAAGTTCTTATCTCGGATCTCAGCGTAGAGCTCCTCTGCAGAATTCAGTTGCAGCTTCTTTGCTTCCGTGAGGAGGTCCTTACCACCACCGCCCTGTTTCTTAAGTGCAAATGTCTCTGGAGATAATTTCACATAACTGTTCTGAATGCCATAAATTTCATCAGTGAGTCCTTCACATGTCAGCTGAGTGGCAAGAGGTGTTAATAAATCCACATACCGATCAAGCAACAAGAGATTATCAAAAACAGGAAATATTGAATTCTGGCTTCCTGTAAACTCTCTCTTCATCCTGATCATCATATTGGCCACTTGCCTAGCGCATTCTCCTTTCCCAAAGATCTGGGGGATTGTTCCATACAGAGCGTGCACGGTCATCAGCCCCTTGGCTGCGTGGTACAGGCCCATCTGGTCGCCCTCCGGGTAGCACTCTTTGAACGTACCCTCTGATTCCACGGATAAGAGATTACCATAGAATGGAATGAGATCTAAGCTGTACTCCTCCCTATGAATAAAGGATCCCAAGACACCCAGATCCTTCAATGGCTGTTCACACAACAGGCTACAGCGTGGCACAAACAGAATATGAAAATCTCTCGTTGGGCCTCGTCTATCTTCACCGAGCACGTTTTCAGCAATTATATCCATCAATTATAGCCTGGGTCTGACAAAATAATAATAATAATAATATTCTTGACATCAGCTGCAGCAAACGATTTCCTTTAAGTGTGAACATTTTTTCCACTTCATGTCCCTTCAATAGTGAATACTGTGCAGTCAAGCCAAAGGGTCCAGTTAGGTATTCATCCCAAATTATTCCCTTGCTTCCTGCGCACTTGTCCAGGAACTCCCACAGCTCGCGATACACCGCCTGGCGCAGCACGTTTAGGTTCACTCACCAGTAGGACGGGTGCGCCGCCATCTTGCCCCACCACCCCCTGCCAGAAAAGATCTTAAAACAAGAAGAAAACAAATTTTAAAATGGCAGCAGTAAGTCCTTATCAATTATAACGTTGAATGTAAGTGTACTAAACTCTCCATTCAAAAGACATGGACTGGCTGAATAAATTTAAAAACCAAGATCCAATAATGTGTTGCATACAAAAAAACACACTTTACCTATAAAGACACATGTAGACTGAAAATAAAGGAATGGCAAAAGATATTCCATTCAAATAGAAACCAAGAAAGAGCAGAAGTAACTATACTTACATAAAAAAATAGATTTTAAGACAAAAACTATGAAAAGAGACAAAGAAGGTCATTATATAATGATACAAGGGTCAATTCAGCAAAAGGATATAACAATTTAAATACATATGCACCCAACATTGGAGCACCCAGATATATAAAGCAATTATTATTAGACCTAAAAAGATAGATAGATCCTAATACAATAATAGTTGATGACTTCAATATCCCAGTTTCTACATTAGACAGATCTTCCAGACAGAAAATCTACAAAGAAACATTGGATATAAGCTTTACTGTAGACCAAATGGATCTAATAGATAGTTACAGAACATTTCATCCAACAGCTGCAAACTATACATTCTTCTCCTCAGCACATAGATCATTCTCAAAGACAGGCCGTATGTTAGGCTCAAAAGCAAGTCTCAAAACATCTAAAAGATTGAAATAATAAGTAACTTCTATGACCACAATAGAATGAAACTAGAAATCAGTAACAAGAGGAATTTTGGAAACTACACAAACACATAGAAATTAAATAATATGTTCATGAATGACGAGTGGATCAATGAAAAGATTAAGAAGGAAGTAGAAAAATTTCTTGAAACAAACAATAATGGAAATACAACATACCAAAATCTATGGGATTCAGTAAAAGCAGTACTAACAGGGACGTTTATAGCTATAAGTGCCTACATCAAAAAATAAGAAAAACTTCAAATAAACCACATAATATGCATCTAAAAGAATTTGACAACCAAGAGAAAACCAAATTCAAAATTAGCAGAAAACAATAAATAATAAAGATCAGAACAGAAATAAACAAAATTGAAAAAAGAAATCAACATAAAAGACCAATGAAATAAACAGTTTCATTTTTAAAAGATAAATAAAATTGACAAATCTTTAGCCAGACTAAGTTAAATGGGATATCTCATTTACCCCGATTATTATATATTATATATTATTATTTATTATTATATATTACATATATTTACAAGGTATATGGGATATCTTTATATCGATGTAATTATTACACATTTTATAATTATGCATTGTAGGCCAGTATCAAAATATATCATATCCATATACTCTATAAATATATATACCTACTATGTACCCACAGAAATTAAAAATTGTAAAAATTATAAATAAAATCAGTTAAATTAACTTTAAATATTTAAGAAAAGAAGATATACAAACAGCCAACAGCTACATGAAAAAATATTCATCACTAATCATTAGAGAAATGAAAATCAAAACCACAATTAGAATAGTTATTACTAAAAAGATAAAAAAATAACTTTGGGAGGCCAATGTGGGCAGATGGCTTGAAGTCAGGAGTTTGAGACCAACCTGGCCAATATGGTGAAACCCTATCTCTATATTTATACAAAAATTAGCTGGATGTGGTGGCACATGCCTGTAATCCCAGTTACTCAGGAGGCTGAGTCAGGAGAATTGCTTGAACATGGGAGGTGGAGGTTGCAGTGAGCAGAGATGGAGCCACTGCTCTCCAGCTTGGGCAACAGAGCAAGACTCCATCTCAAAAAACAAAAAAAAATAATAATAAAGATAAAAATAAAATAAAAATAAAAAGACAAAGAATAAACATTGGCAAGGATGTGGAAAATGGATAACCTTACACACTGTTGGTAGCAATGTAAATTAATACTGCCATCATAAAAAAACAGTCTGAGCATGTCTCAAAATATTAAAAATAGATTTACTACTACATGATTCAGCAGTTTCACTGCTGATCATTTATCTAAAGAAAATGAAATCGGTATGTGAAAAAAGATGTCTGCACTCTCATATTTACCACAGCACGATTGACAATAGCCACGATGTGGAGTCAACCTAATTGTCCATCAGTGGACAAATGGATAAAGAAAATGCACTATGTATACACAAGGGAATACTACCCGGCCGTAAAAGAGAATAAAATTCTGTCATTTGTGGCAACATGAATGAACCTGGAGAACATTATGCTAAGTGAAATAAACCAGGCACAGAAAAACAAAAACCACATGATCTCCCTCAATTGTGGAATCTATAAAAGCTCATCTCAGAGAAGTACAGAGTCGAGTACTGGTTACCAGAGACCTGGGAGTGTAAGGGGAAGCAGGGGATGGAGAAAGATTAATCAGTGGGTACAAAATTACAGTTACATGCGATGAATAAGTTCTGATGTTCTGTATTACTGTAGGGTAACTATAGTAAGCAATATTACAGTGTATATTTTAAAATATCTAGAAGAGAGGATTCTGAATGTTCTTGCCACAAATAAATAATAAATGTTTGAGGTAATGAATATGCTAAATATAATAATTTGATCAATGACACAATGTATACATGTATCAAAACATCATTGTGTATCCCATAAATGTGTACAATTACTATGTGTCAATTAAAAACAAAATTTATTTAGTAAATAAAATATCATTGGATATAATATTTACATAAAAATAGCAGCAGTATCCCTGTACAGAAAACAATAATTAAACATAATAAAATTGTAAAATACCAATAATTTCACAATAGCAACAGGAAGCATAAGGCATTTGGAATAAATGTTTTTAAAGATGTTTAGATAATTGCAAATAATTTTTGAATAAAAAATAAAATCCTGTATAAAAGTAGATACATCTTTATAGCTATCAATATAATTACAGAGACAGACATAGATACAAGTATAGATACACATAGAATAGATGTGGGTACAGTTATAGACAGATATTGATATAGATATTATTAATGAAAACCCTGAAGATAATGAAGAAATAAAATATTTCCCCAATTTATCTATAAATTAATTGCAATTTGGTCATAATCCAATGAAGTAGTTTTTGGAATTTGACCAGCTGAAATTTATAAGGAGTAAAGAGCTAGGATTACTGAGACAATTTAGAAGAATAAGCATAAGGAAGTAGTATTTTTCTTATAAGATATTGTCTTAGCCTGTTTGTGTTGCTACAACAAAATACCTTAGACTAGATAATTTATAAACAAAATTTTACATTCTGACTGTTCTGGAGGCTGTGAAGTCCAAAATCAAGAAGTCAACAAATTTGGTGTCCCATGAGTGCTCCCTGCTTCAAAGATGGTGCCTTGTTGCTGCATCCTCCCATGGCAGAAAGCAGAAGGACCAAAGGCCTGTCTGGTTCTCTCCAGCCTTTTTATAAAGCACTAATCCCATTCAAGATTGGGGAGCCCTAATCACTTCCTAAAAGCCCCACCATTTAATACTGTTGCATTAGGGATTTTTCATCATGAATTTTGAAAACATCCAAATATTCAAACTGTAAGGAGAAAAAAATGAAAAATATCTTTAAGACTTCAAGTACATAAAGATTTCTTAAACAAGACGCAGAAAACACAAACCATTTTTTAAAAATGGTAAATGTGACTATTTTAAGTTTGAAAACTTCTGTTTAGCAAAAGACAAATATGAGTAGTTTTTAAAAACCACAAACAGGTTTTAAAAATGTTTAAATATATATAAAAGCAGAATAGTATGATGGATAGATAAATCACTATATAAAAGTTACATCAAAAAGAAAAACTGAATAAAAAATTGAACAAATGATATTAATATATAATAACAAAAGAAGAGTGCCAAATAGTGAATAAATATGAAAAGACACTCAAATTCAGGCAATGTAAATTGAAAGAATAAGATACTATTTCGGCCAGGTGCAGTGACTCATGCCTGAAATCCCAGCACTTTGGGAGGCTGAGATGGGCAGATCCCCTAAGGTCAGGAGTTTGAGACCAGCCTGGCCAACATGACAAAACCCCGTCTCTACTAAAAATACAAAAATTAGCCAGGAGTGGTGGTGCAGGTCTGTAATCCCAGCTACCGGAGAGGCTGAGGCAGGGAGAATTACTTGAACCCAGGAGGCAGAGGTTGCAGTGAGCCAAGATCACGCCACTGCACTCCAGCCTGGGCAACAGAGCAAGACTCCAACTCAAAAAAAGAAAAAAAGAAGGTAGTCTTTCACACCCAATTAATCTGGCAAAAATTTTAAAAGTCTTATAGCATGTGGAGAGAATGTGGAGAAGCAATACTGGTGGAATAATACATTGCTGTGAGTATTTTGAGCCAATTTTGAGTGATCTTACGAAGTTGAATATGCATAGGACTTTTACTTTATCATACCACTTCTGATGCTTCTGATGCTAGAATAACTTTCACCGATATGCATAAGGCAATATCAAGAATGAAATTTAGGCTTTAAAAAGTAGAAATAATCCAAATATCTCTTAATAAGGGACTGGATAAATTCATTTTTGTCCATTCATACAATTAAATGCTATACAGAAATTACATTGAATAAAATAGAGCTATGGTTACCAACATGCATAAATCACAAAAACATAATGAGCAAAAAAGAACAAGTTGCAGAAGCATATGTACAATATGCATATTATTCATCCTAGAAAATAGGTAAAACTATTATGTATATTGTTTATGGATACATACATATGAAGCAATGCAATATATATGTGCATTGGAAAGTTTGCCTCTGCTATGGCCAATTAGCTCCTATTGGAGAAAAATGTTCTGATAATAACAGCCAAATAATCTTTGAAAAAATATTTTAAAACAACTAACTGGAGGGACTAGATATTAAATAAAAGCAGGCATAAACTAGAGAAGAGTAGACACTTGAAAAAAAATGGAAAGGAAAAGGGTCATTGCTTTTGTTTTTAGAGTTTTTAGCCTCAGGTAGGCTCAAGACTATGCCATGAAATGTGGCTAACTCTCCAAAGGAAGGAAAAGCTATAGTCTTGCTAGCTAAAAGAACCACAGGGTATGGTTTCAGGCAACTATAGCTAACAGAAAAAAATAAGGGTGGAAATCTCGGAAAAGAAAAATCCAGAGAGGGAAAACCTTATATTTAACAACTATTGAATGAATGCTGATATAGTTTGGATCTGTGTTCCCAACAAATCTCATGTTGAATTGTAATCTCCAGTGTTAAAGGTAGGGCCTTGTGGGAAGTGATGGGATCATGGTGGTGGAATTCTCATGAATGGGTTAGCACCATTCTCTCAGTGCTATTATCTTGATAGTGACTGGGTGAGTTATCATGATATCCAGCTGTTTAAAAGTGTGTGGTGCCTCCCCGCTCGCTCTCTCCTTCCTGTTCCATCCATGTGAAGATGCCTGTTCCTGCTTTGCCTTCTGCCATGATTGAAAGTTTCCTGAGGCTTCCCCAGAAGCCGAGCAGATGCCAGCATCATGCTTCCTGCACAGCCTGTGAACCATGAGCCAATTAAACCTCTTTTCTCTACAAATTGCCCAGTCTCAGGTATTTCTTTATAGCAATGTGAGAACGGACTAATACAACTGCTGACTTCTCCTCAGAGAAATCGTGAAAGTCAAAAGACAGTGGAACAACTCTTTTAAAGAACTGATATTAGCAACGAAAGGGGGATATCATGAGGGCTTAGACTGAATTTGGAATAAAACCCAAAGCAAATTTGATCCTGTAAGTGGATCAAATATTCTTTTTCTAAAGAATATAACAGTGAGGGTCTTTCACTTCTTATGCTAACATTACATGGTCAAGGAAAAACTAACAAACACTCAAAACAAAACAAAAAGGAAAGACAAAATCAAACTCAAATGTCTACTTTTTTTTTTTAAAAAAAAGGGTAGAGATTAGAAGATATAAGGACAAATAAAAAATGATAGATTATTAATATTGATTAAAAGGAGAATCTACACTACAGAAGGAGGGAAATGTACTGTAATCACTAATGAAAGTAAATGAGTTCTTAGTAAACTAAGGAGAAAAAAAATGCATGCCAGCCAGAATTCTATGTGAAGTGGAAAAAAAAAAGAGAGACAGAGAGAGACTGACAAATGGATAGAGGGTGAATGGATGAGAAAGGTAGTGGAGTGAAATGTTAATTGAGGAAAACAGGTACTGGACATAAAAATGTATACTTCTAACTTTTCCATGTGTTTGAATTTCTTCATAATACAATTTTTAAAATAAAACAATGATAGAAATAGAGATAGAAATTCTAGAGTGTTTGCACTCTGGCTACATAAATGAAAGCAGCAAGAACAAAATTGCTTTTACAATATTGTTGAGACTGTCTAGAGGACTTCCCAGGGATTCCCTTCCCAGAGTGACTTGGTTCTTAGCCCAACAAAAATACTCTTGTCCATTGTCCCTAAGTGTGTTTTAAGCATTATGTACACCTGTGGTGTGGCTCAGTTTTCAAACTGAAGACTATTTTGTTCCAGTAATTACCTCTCCATGTTTCTTTTCTGACCTTTTGGTGACTTAGACCAGTCAAGGTCACCATCTGAAGCTGAGAAAAGAACCTGCCACATACGAAGTTGCTAAGCAAATAACAAGTGAATGAGAGAGTGAGAGCAAGAATGACAACTTAACCATTCTACCGTGGAAATCAGGAGGCAGAGAAAGGATTGCAACACGGAGTTAAATACAGTGCTTAATCATAAGAACCACATGAAACCAACTTTCTTTTTTGGCCACAGACCTCAGTAATTATAGATTCTATAATGGAGACAGTAGTATCTCAGGGACCTAAAGGCTACAATGCTCTTCCTTTATCTCCACTTCCCTAGGTTTAAGGGAAGGATCAGAAGTGTCCAAGGAAAAACAATAAATCAAGAGAGAAGAGAAATGATGTAAACCTAGGGAGGTGGAGATAAAGGAAGAGCATTGTAGCTTGGTCTACAATGCTCCCTAACATTTCTCATGCACCCGTCATCTACCTCCCCTCTCTCTTCTCCTCTCTCCTCTGCCTAGTACACTGTCTTCCCTCACCTCCTTTTAACCTCCTTTGTTGTGCATCATCTCCTTTTCACCTTGCTCATGAAATAATAATGAGAATGACAAATTGAAAATTGTGAAGGTCTCTAAGGAATTCACAATTCTGCCGAGTACACAGATATACGAGCAGGTTTGAAATACTGATGACTGAACCTTCATGTGAGCTTGATAGAAACCTTCTATTAACCAAACCCAGAGAAAGGGCAGGAGCCCGCAAGGTAATTTTTAATTACAGGTACTTTATCAAACTCGCTTTTTGAGATGACTCATTCTGTGCTAGAGGGAATTAAATGAACGAGGAAGGGAAAGCACAGTCACACATTAACCCCAGATTTGTCTCAGAAAAACTGGTCAGAGCTGTACATTTATAATCTGCTGGTGCCAGTGCTAACCATGAATGGGTGGCTGCCCACCCTCTGAGGCCTAAAGTAAACAAACAAAAAGTAAGGATGCACTTAATATGAAGCATGCTATGAGCCTGGTGGGAAATGTGATGTCTTCTAAATATTGCTCATGTTGTATGTGGGAATCTGGACTATAGGGAGAGTCAACTACAAACCTCAACCACAGGTTTCCCTAATGTAAAATGTGTATTCCTGTATCTGCAAGGATTTCTATCCCAGTCAATGTGAAATAATGGGTACTGTTTTGGGAGAGATGATTACAAGTTGAAGGGTGGGTTAGTGTGGACCTCAATGCTAGCCGCCACCACCACCATTACCAGGAAGGAGATGGTAACTTGGAAGGCAATATAGAAAAGTGGTTAAGAGCAAAGACAATAGGGACAGGAGAAAAGCCAAATTTAGGGGGAGTCCTGCCTTATCCTTTAGTAGCCAGATAATCTCAGGCTACTTGTTCTGTTTGTTCATTCATTTACTTTTAGCAAAGGTATACATATACATGTGTATGTGTGTATGAGTACATCCATATATATATGTATGTACATACATGAATATGTGTGTGCACGTATGTATGTCAAACAGGTTCCTGTCCATTATCACTGAAGACCAAAGGTAAAAACTTTAATTCCTTTAATTGATTATGCTAATATTTATATTTTCTGGTATTGTTTGCAACCAAATTTCTGAGGTTTCTTTCAATGCGTATACTGCTATTTTTTGACGTTTCTGTCTCAAATATTGTTATTGGATTCCACTAAGCTGATGAGGACTTAAATCTCTAATATTCTACCCCAGAAACCCTAACATAGCGTACCTTCCCCTAGTCCCCTAGTACAGTTATATCAGAAGTTGTAGTCAGCTCTGTATTTGTTGTTCACTTCCCTGTGAGTACATTGTTAGTCACAGCTGAGCCATGAAGTATTATTACATTTATTTTCCAGGGTCAACGTTGCGTTTTCCCTAGAGTAAGTAATCCCCTCTCCCAACCTTCCCCCTTCTTTCTCACCTTCTCTCTCAGGGAAGAAAGAAGATTTTTTAATTGTTGTCTACCTTTAAGTCATCCCCAAGATCTCACACATGAGGATAAGTCCCCTCTCAATATATCCAAGCACATCAAATCCTCCTGGATGTGACAAAACTACCGTCCTTGGGCTTCCTTCACCACCATGCTGAGGATTCCCTTTCCGTAGGGTGCCTGCTATGAAGTTAACATTTGCGTCCTCCCTAAAATATATGTATGTTGAGCCCTGACCCATCAGTGTGGCTGTATTTGAAGTAAGGAAACAGTTAATGTTTGATGAGGTCATAAGGGTGAAGTTTGACCCTACAAGTGCAGTGTCTATAGAAGAGGACACCAGTGACCACAAGCCAGGGGGAGAGCCCTCACCAGGAGCTCACCCTCCTTGATTTCAATCTGAAATTTCCAACCTGGAGAACGGTGAAAAAGTAAATTTTTGTGTCAGCCGCCCAGTCTAAGGTACTTTGTTACAGCAGCACCAGCAGATGAACACACCCTCCATCTATTTCTCTGGAGCCTATGCCTTCCTCACTACTGCTCACACCCCTAATAATGGCATGGAACACATTGGCTAGGAGCTTCTTGAGAAGAGGGGAAAGCTAAAATGTTTGAGATTTATAGACCTGGAAATATCTTTAATCTACTCCCGCACTTGGTTGAACATCAGATGGGGTATGAAACCCTAATTTTTAAGTCATTTTCCCTGAGAACATTGATGACATTTCTCATTGTTCCTAGTGCATATTTCCACTAGTTTCCCAGGCCATTCTGAAGGAGTATGGTCTCATTTCTACCTTGACTCTGAAAGTAACCTGCATGTCCGTTAGTGAGAACATTAATTTGTGTGTGTCTGGAGGTTTTTACAATCATTTTGTCTCCATTATTCTGAAATTTCACCATTTGCTACTTAGTAAAGATCTATTTTTGTCCACTTTGCTGGACACTCAAGCAGAGTATTCAACCTAGATACTCATGTATTTCAGCTTGGGAAATTTATTGAGTCATCTTTAAAATGAGTAGCTTTCTATTTTCTCTGCCCTTCCTTTTTGGAACCTTATTATTTGGATGTTGGATCTCCAGGACTGACACTCTTCTTGTTTTTATTTTTTCTTTCCTGTGTGATATCTCTTTTAGTTCTACTTTTCGGGGCAAAAGCCTATCTTCAATTCTATTGTCTAATTCTTATATTTAATTTTTCATTGTGTGATACATTTTAATTTCTGGAAGTTTTGTTTGGGTTCTCTATTTTTTAAATAACCTCCTGTTCATGTGTCATAGATGGCATTTGTTCTCTTATCTGTCTGAGGATTTTAAACATTTGTTTAAGTTTTCAATTTCCTGCATGTTTTCTGCATACTCCAAATTAGGTTCATTTGTTTTGTTATGTTTGCTATTTTTCTGATTTTTAAATCTGTCTTTCAAATTAGAGGTTTACTAAAACTATCTTGACATCTCTGGCCCTCTTTATTCACCAAAGAAAGGCCTGATGTGACTGCTTTAGGAATCACCTTCCTAGCCAACATCTACAGGATTTTCTCGTTGGTTGATCAATTTTTCAGAAGAGGACTTCTCCAGTCTTCTCCAGTCCTCTTCCTTATAAATCTAATGTTTTTCACAGTCTGGGACCATCACATTGGTCCATGTAGATTTCCACTTGACTCTCTGTTGTTCCAGAGCAGTACCTCTCCCATCAGCTGTGCCTGGGGACTCTATTCCCGAATTCCTCTGATTTAGCCTTTACAGCAAAAGTCCAGTGTTCTGCCAAGGTTAGAGAGAGGCAGTTGATGGGATCCTCAGGATCCCATGAGTAGGGTTCCAGGAGTTTAAACATCTATTATACATGATTCAGAAAACCATTTCAGCCTTATCTCTAGCCCTAGTCTTTCAAGTCCCTGTTTCCTCCACAGTCCTGAACTCTGGGTTGTGAAAACGGGCTAGCTTGCCGCTGGGCATCCCCCATCACTGACTCAATTTCCAATGTCTGCAAACAGCTAGGTTTGTTTCCTCTCACCCTTTACTACTACCTTAAAAATGTTACTGCTAAGGCTGGGTGCAGTGTCTCACACCTGTAATCCCAGCACTTTGGGAGGCCAAGGTGGGTGGACCACCTGAGGTCGGGAGTTCGAGACTAGCCTGACCAACATGGAGAAACCCTGTCTCTACTAAAAATACAAAAATTAGCCAGGCATGGTGATGCATGCTTGTAATCCCAGCCACTCAGGAGGCTGAGGTAGGAGAATTGCTTGAACCCAGGAGGCAGAAGTTGCAGTTAGCTGAGATCACGCCATTGCACTACAGCCTGCACAATAAGAGCGAAACTTCATCTCAAAAAAAAAAAAAAAAAAAAAAAATATATATATATATATATACACACACACACACACACATATATAACTGCTATTGCCTTCTCACCTATACTCTTGGCCCATGTGAGTATATAGCATTTAAAAAGTAATTTACCATCACTGTGGTGATACTTTAGGAGGAAACTGATAAACACATGGGTTCACTCTCTGTTCTGAAACCACTTCCTAGATATATGCCCTTAGTCAAGTGATTGATTTCCTGTAACTCAGTTTCCTTATTTCTCAAATGGGGATAATAATGGTTTTCAACTGCGTAAGGTTATTTTGAGGATTCAGTAGATAATACCTATGAAGAGCTTGAACAGGAAATTATATAACTAGCAGCAGCACCCAAATACTACATCAAGGGACTTGTGTGAGCCTCTGAGACTTGCTGGCTTCGGGTGAGACTCAGCAGATTACCAGCTGTGGTGGCTATGGGGCAAAATTCCTTCTACTCGAGAAAAGCAAAGGGAAAAATAAAGGGGACTTTGTCTTACAACTTAGGTTGAAAGACCAGCAGGGCCACGGGTGGGTAGAGCACCAAGTGGGCTTTTGGGGTCCTTGATTCCATGATTTGACTCTTGGATGGCATTTCTGGACCTTCCCTGGGCCAGAGGGAAGCCCATTGCCCTGAAGGATGAGTCCCAGGCCAAGCAGCATTCACAACAAGCTGACTTAAGAGCCTTCAGGCCATAAGGGAACATCAGTGGTAGTCTGGCAGTACTTCTCATGGCCTAGGGTGACAGTGGGTATGGGGTGAGGCTCCTCTGCCTTTGGAAAGGGGAGAGAAGAGTGGGAAGAGCTGCTTCTTATGGTTTGAGTGCCAGATTAGCTGCAGCACAATTGAACACCAAGCAGACTTCTAAGGTTTTTGACTCTAGTCCCTGACTCCTAGATGGCACCTCAAGACCCAGAGGCAAGGGGACCTCACTGTCCTGAAAGGAAGGACATAGATCTTGAGGGCTTTGCCACCAGATGACTGTACAGCCCCAGGACCTTGAGTAAGCACAGGCAGTAGCCAGGGAGTGGTTACAGCAAGACTTGGATGAGCCCCAATACTGGCTTCAGGCCTGACCCAGGACAGTCATAGCAGTGCTGGCTACAGGTGTGCTTGTGTCATTAAAGTTACATGTTTAGGTGGCTCAGAGCAAAGACAGAGAAACTCTGTTTGGGACAAAGTAAGGGAAGAGAGCAAGAGTCTCTACCTGGTAACCCAGAGAATTCTCCAGGATCTCCAAGACCATTAAGGTAGTACCTCTACAAGTCTGCAAGAATCAGTGTTACTGGGTGTGGAGTGCCCCTCTAAAGCAGACAGAGCTTAGGTCACAACACTCAAGTTCTTTCACGTATCTGGAAAACCTCCCAAGAAGGATAAGTACAAAAAGGCCCAAACTGTGAAGACTATAAGAAATACCTAACTCTTCAATGCCCAGACACCAAAGAACACTTACTAGCATCAGCAACATCCAGGAAAACATGACCTCCATAAGTAAATTATATAAGGCACCAGGGACCAATCCTGAAGAAGCAGAGACATGGGACCTTTCAGAGAATTTAAAATAGCCATGTTAACAAAACTCAAAAGAAATTCAAGATAACACAGAGCAGGAATTCAGAATTCTATGAGATATATTTAACAAAGAGATCGAAATAATTAAAAGGAATAAAGCAAAAATTCTGGAGCTGAAGAAGGCAATTGGCATACTAACGAATGCATCAGATTCCTTTACTAGCAGAATTGATCAAACAGAAGAAAGAATGACTTTGAAGACAGGCTATTTGAATCTACACAGTAAGGAGACAAAAGAAAAAAGAATTAAAAACAATGAAGCATGCCTATCGGATCTATAAAATAGCCACAAAATGGCCAATTTAAGAGTTATGGGCCTCAAAGAGGAGACAGAGAAAGAGATAGGGGTAGAAAGTTTATTGAAAGGGATGACAGAGAAATTCCCAAACCTAGAGAAGGACATCAACATCCAAGTGCAAGAAGGTTATAAAACATCAAACAGATTTAAGCCAAAGAAGACTACCTCAAGATGTTTAATAACCAAAATCCCAAAGGTCAAGGATAAAGAAAGGTTCCTAAAAGCAGCAAGAGAAAAGAAACAAACAACACGCAATGGAGCTCCAATATGTCTGGCAGCAGCCTTTTCAATGGAAACCTTACAGGCCAGGAGACTGAGGCATGACATATTTAAAGTGCTGAAGGAAAAAGTTTTTACCCTAGAATATTATAGTACATCTGGCAAGAATATATCCTTCAGACATAAAGGAGAAATAAGGACTTTCCCCGAGAAGCAAAAACTGAGGAATTTCATCAACACCAGGCCTGTCCTACAAGAAATGCTAAAGGGAGTACTTCAATCAGAAAGAAAAGGATGTTAATGAGTGATAAAAAAAAAACTCCTCTAAAGATACAAAAATCACAGATAATAGTAATTACAAAGAAAAACACAGAATATGATAACGCTGTAACTGTGCTGTGTAAACTACTCTCATCCTAAGCAGAAAGGCTAAATGATGAATGAGTCAAAAATAATAACTACAGTTTTCAAGGCATAGTCAGTATAATAAGATATAAATAGGAAAAAACAAAAACAAAAAGTTAAAAAGCAGGAGACAAAGTGAAGATGTAGAGTTTTTATTAGTTTTCTTTTTGTTTGTTTGTGCAAATAGTGTGAAGTTGTTATCAGGTTAAAATAATGGGTTATAAAACAGTATTTGCAAACCACATGTCAACCTCAAACCAAAAAAAATACAATGTACACAAAAAATAAAAAGCAAGAAACTAAATCATAGCACCAGAGAAAATCAGCTTTGCTAAAGGCAGACAGGAAGGAAAGAAGAAAGAAAAAGACACCATTAGACAACATAAAACAAATAATAAAATGGTAGTAGTAAGTCCTTACTTACCAATAATAACATTGAATATATATTGATTAAACTCGCCATTCAAAAGACATAAACTGGCTAAATGGATGAAAAAAACAAGACCCATTTACCTGTTGCCTACAAGAAATATACTTAACCAATAAAGACACACATAGACTGAAAATAAAAGGATAGAAAAAGTTATGTCATGCCTAAGGAAATCAAAAGAGCAAGAGTAACTATACTTATCTCTGACAAAATATATTACAAGACAAAAACTAAAAGAGAAAAATGTCACCATGTAATGATAAAGTGGTCAACTGAACAAAAGGATATAACAATTTTAAGTATATATGTACCCAGAACTACAGCACCAGATATATAAAGCAAATATTATTAAAGCTAAAGAGAGAGATAGGCCCCAATACAATAATAGTTGGAGACTTCAACACTCCACTTTCAGCATTAGGCAGATATTCTAGACAGAAAATCAACAAAGAAGCATCAGACTTAATCTGCACTATAGAACAAATGGATCTAATATACAGAACATTTTCATCCAACACCTGCAAACTACACATTATTTTCCTAAACACATGGATCATTCTCAAGGATAGGCTATATGTTCGGCTCAAAAGCAAGCCTTAAAACATAAAAAAGATTGAAATAATATCAAGCATCTTCTCTGACCACAATGGAACAAACTAGAAATTAATAACGGAGGAATTTTGGAAACAATACAAACACATGGAAATTAAACAATATGCTCCTGGGCTAGGCTCAGTGGCTCATACCTGTGATCCCAGCACTTTGAGAGGCCAAGATGGGTGGATCACCTGTGGTCAGGAGTTTGAGACCAGCCTGGCCAACATGGTGAAGCCCCATCTCTACTAAAATACAAAAATTAGCCTGGTGTGGTGGCACATGCCTGTAATCCCAGCTACTCAGGAGGCTGAAGCATGAAAATCGCTTGAACCTAGGAGGCGGAGGTTGCAGTGAGCTGAGATGGTGCCACTGCCCTCCAGCCTGGGTGACAGAGAAAGACTCTGTTTCAATTAAAAAATAATAATAAATAAAGAAATAAATAAAACCTCCTGAATGACAAGTGGGTCAATGAAAAAATTAAGGAAGACATTGAAAAATTTCTTGAAACATGTAATAATGGAAACACCACAAGAAAAAACTATGGAATAAGGCAAAAGCAGTACTGAAAGAAGCTTATAGCTCTAAGTACCTACATCAAAAAAGAGAAAAAACTCAAATAAACGATCTAATGATGCATCTTAAAGAACTAAAAAAGTAAGAGCAAACCAAATCCAAAATTAGTAGAAAAAATAATAATAAAGATTAGAGCAGAAATAAATGAAAATAAAATGATAACACAAAACAGGAAGAAAACAAAATGTTGCTTTTTTGAAAAGTTAAACAAAATTAACAAACCTTTAGCCAGACTAAGAAAAAAAGAGAAAAAATACCAATAAATAAAATCAGAAATGAAAAAAAAGATACATTACAACTGATACTGCAGAAATTCAAATGATAATTAGTGGCTACCATGAGCAACTACATGCCAAAAAATTGGAAAAATCTAGAAGAAATTCACCAATTCCTAGACACACACAACCTACCAAGACCTAACCAATAAAAAAATCCAAAACATGAACAGACCAATAATTAGTACAGAGATTGAAGCTGTAATAAAATGTCTCTCTCTAGAGAAAAGCCTGGGAACCTATGGCTTCACTGTTAAATTTTACCAAACATTTAAACAAGAACTAATACCAATCCTACCCAAACTATTCCAAAAAATAGAGGAGGAGAAAATACTTTCAAACTCATTCTATGAGGCTTGTTACCCAAACCAGAAAAAGACACATGAAAAAAAGAAAACTCTAGGCCAATATCTTAGAAGAATATGGATGCAAAAATCCTCAACAAAATACTAGCAAACTGAATTCAACAATACATTAGAAAGATCATTCATCATAACCAAGTGGGATTTACCCCTGGGATGCAAGGATGGTTCAACATATGCAAATCAATCAATGTGATACATCATATCAACAGAATGAAGGATGAAAACCATAAATCATTTCAATTGAAGCGGAAAAAGCATTTGATAGACTTTGATATCCCTTCATGATAAAAACCCTCAAAAAACTGAAGATAGAAGAAACATACCTCAATAAAAGCCATGTACAACAGACCCACAGCTAGTATCATACTGAATGGAGTAAAACCAAAAGCATTTCCCCTAACATCTGGAACACAACAGGATGCCCGCTGTCACCACTGTTATTCATTGTAGTAGTAGAAGTCCTGGCCAGAGCAATCATAAAAAAGAAAGATATAAAGGGCATTCAAATTGGAAAGAAGAAGGCAAATTATCCTTGTTTGCAGATGATGTAATTTTTTTTTTTTTTTTTGAGATGGAGTCTCGCTCTGCCGCCCAGGCTGGAGTGCAGTGGCCTGATCTCAGCTCACTGCAAGCTCCACCTCCCGGGTTCACGCCATTCTCCTGCCTCAGCCTTCCGAGTAGCTGGGACTACAGGCGCCCGCCATGTCGCCGGGCTAGTTTTTTGTATTTTTAGTAGAGACGGGGTTTCACCATGTTAGCCAGGATCGTCTCCATCTCCTGACCTCGTGATCCGCCCGTCTCGGCCTCCCAAAGTGCTGGGATTACAGGCTTGAGCCACCGCGCCCGGCCGATATAATCTTATATTTGGAACAATCTAAAGACTCCACAAGAAAACTATTAGAACAGATCAATAAATTCAGTAAAGTTGCAAGATACAAAATCAATATACAACATTCAGTAGCATTTATATGCCAACAGTGAACAATATGAAAAAGAAACAAAAAAAGTAATCCCATTAACAATAGCCACACATAAAATTAAAGACCTAGGAATTAACCAAAGAAGTGAAAAATCTCTATAATGAAAATATAAAACACTGATGAAATAAACTGAAGAGGACACCGAATAATGGAAAAATATTCCATGGTCATGGATTGGAAGAATCAATATTGTTAAAATGTTCATATTACCCCAAGCAATCTACAGATTCAATGCAATCTCTTTCAAAATACTCATACCATTCTTCACAGAAATAGAAAAAAAAAATCCTAAAGTTTATATGGAAACAGAAAAGGCCCAGAATAGCCAAAACTATCTGAAGCAAAAAAGAACAAAATTGGAGGAATCACATTACCTGACTTCAAATTATACAACAGAGCTATACTAACCAAAACAACATGGCACTGGTATAAAGACAGACACATCAACCAATGGAACAGAATAGAGAACCCAGAAATGAGTCCACATAGCTACAGTGAACTTATTTTCAACAAAGGTGCCAAGAACATGCACTGGGGGAAAGACTGTCTCTTCAATGAATGATGCTTGGAAAACTGGATATCAATATGCAGAGGAAGGTAGATCCCTATCTCCCACCAAATACAAAAATCAAACCAAAATAGATTAAACACTTAAATTTAAGGCCTCAAGCTATAAAACTAGTACAAGAAAACATTGGGGAAATCTCCAGGACTCTTGTCTGGGCAAAAATTTCTTGAGCAATGCCCCACAAGCTCAAGCAACCAAAGCAAAAATGGACACATGATATCACATGAAGTTAAAAAGCTTCTGCACAGCAAAGGAAACAACCCACAAAGTGAGGAGAAAACCCACAGAATGGGAGAAAATATTTGCAAACTACCCATCTGACAAAGGATTAATGACCAGAATATATAAGGATCTCAAACAACTCTAAATGAAAAAATCTAATAATCTGATCCAAAAATGGGCAAAAAATTTGAATAGACATTCCTTAAAAGAAGACATACAAATGGCAAACAGGCATATGAAAAAGTGTTCAATATCATTGATCATCAGAGAAATGCAAATCAAAACTACAGTGAGATATCATCTCACCCTAGTTAAAATGGCTTATATCCAAAAGACAGGAAATAACAAACACTGGCAAGGATGTGGAGAAAAGGAAATTCTCATACAGTGTTGGTGGGAATGTAAATTAGTAAACCCGCTATGGAGAACAGATTGGAGTCTCCTCAAAAATTACAAATAGAGCTACCATATGATCCAGCAATCCCATTGCTGGGTATATACCAAAAAGAAAGCAAATCAGTATGTCAAAGAGATATCTGCACTCCTATGTTCGTTGCAGCACTGTTTACAATAGCCAAGATTTGGAAGCAACCTAAGTGTTCATCAACAGATGAATGGATAAAGAAAATATGGTACATATACCCAATGGAGTATTATTCAGCCATAAAAATGAATGAGATCTTGTCATTTGCAACAACACGGATGGAACTGGAGAACATTATGTTAAGTTAAATAAACCAAACACAAAAAGACAAACATCACATGTTCTCACTCATTTGTGGGATCTAAAAACTAAAAAAAAAGCTCATGAACATAGAGAGTAGAAGGATGGTGACCAGAGGCTGGGCAGTGTAGTGGCGTGGGGGGAGGGCTCTGCTGATCAAGGTGGGGATGGTTAATGCGTACAAAAAAATAAAGAATGAATAAAACCTACTATTTGATAGCACAGCAAGATGACTATAGACAATAATAACTTAATTGTACATTTTTAAATAACTTGAAAAGTGTAATTGGATTATTTGTAACCCAAAGGATAAATGCTTGAGGGAATGTATACCCCATTCTCCAAGATGTACTTATTGCAAATTGCCTGCCAGTATCAAAACATCTCATGTACCCAATAAATACATACAACTACTACGTACCCACAACAATTTAAAATAAAAATAAAAATCTTTAAAAGAGCATGATTTTGATGGCACACAGCTGGGTTCAAATCTTAATTGTATTATTTACTAGCAAAGTGAATTTATGTAAGTTATTTACTAGTTCATGCCACCCCTTCTTCATGTGTGAAACAGAAAACACAGTAGCTCCTACCTTAGTGAGTACTTATAAGGGTTGCATGAGATAATCTTCAAAGTACTTAGAACTTGGCAAGCTCTCAATAAAAATTAAGCTATAGTGTCATTTTATTTTAGTGAACATAAATGTATTTCTAAAAGCTTATATAGTTTTCACTGAAAACTTGGTTTTTCTTGCTTATCTTCTCTAGAAAGTTCGTATCATGTCACAAGCAGAATTGTAGAAATATAACTAAGGTGATTTTGGAGGAAATACAGCATTTCCAGGAGACCAAATATTTTTCTCTGCAAATGTGCTAAACAATACTCGATGGTGTTCATAAAATAACTTGACAGTGATAAATGTGAATGGTCCCAATGTAAACGTTGCATTGAGCGAAAATTTTGGCAGGAGTGATGGGACTTGGAAACTCTTTCTAAGTTTTTCTTTATCATAAGAGTAGGCTAAGAGAGTTGGACAAGCAGGTAGGTAATTGCATGAATAAATAAGATTCCCAAAGATCCTTGAACTCAGAGACACCAACATAATCCATGAGCATAACTGAAAAATGAGGCAAAGAGATGCAGGAAGAAGAGATGGAGAAGACATGGCACAATAACAAGAATGCAGAAAACATCCAATTACAGAAGTGGTTGTCAAAGTTCATTCCCAGGAGCACAGTGTTGTCTGAGCTGCTCAGAAGTATCCCTCCCCACAGGATGCAATAGCAACATCCTTCTCATATAAAGTCATCATCACTCAGTTAATCAAGTTTTTCTTAAGTTGTTGTTGTTGTTGTTGTTGTTGTTTGTTGTTTGTTTTTGTTTTTGTTTTTTTGCGATGGAGTCTTACTCTGTCTCCCAGGCTGGAGTGCAGTGGCACTATCTCGGCTTACTGCAACCTCCACCTCCCAGGTTCAAGCGATTCTTCTCCCTCTGCCTCCCAAATAGCTGGGATTACAGGCACCTGCCACCATGTCCAGCTAATTTTTGTATTTTCAGCAGAGACAGGGTTTCACCATGTTGAAACCAGACTGGTGCTGAACTCCTGACCTCAAGTGATCCACCCGCCTTGGCTTCCCAAAGTGCTAGGATTACAGGCATGAGCCACTGCACCCTGCCAATATAAGTATTTCCTCCACTAAAATATTAAAACTTTTTATACCTTTTCCTGCCTCTAGACCTTTGTCTTCCTGAGTTTTGCAGCAGTATGGCTCTGAGACCAGCTTTTCCTCCTGCAGCCCAGGGCTAGAATCTTGGTAATGCCTTAGTTTCCAGTTCCCCTTAGTTTCCACTGCACCCAAGTGCTGAACCCTGCCTTACTCAAGAATCTGTTAGCTGGCTTGGTCATATTTTAAGCCAGTGGATTTCAACTTTAATGTTTTTCCTTATTTCTTATTATAAAAATAATACATTGTCATGGTTGAAAATCTGCAAAATACAGAGAAGCACAAAAAAGAAAATGTTTGAATCATCTCCAGGGAGAGCGACAGTAAATATTATCTAATTTTCCAGTAATTTTCTGTATATTTTTATAAAAATGAGAGCATGTATTGTGAACATACCATGTAATAAACATTTTTTTCTGTTCTCACTCTTCTGCCACAGAGCTTCATGGTTTCTAACTTTTATATATGTGCAAGATGTACTTAATGGATCCCTCTATGTGATAATTTAGTATGTTTCAGATATTTCACCATTACAGATCATGCTAAAAATACTCCTTTATCTCCTTTAATGTATCCAACATTCTCTGCTTTGGAGAATGTTTAAAAAGACATTCAGTACTTTAAAAAGACAGTCAACATCCTCTGCTTTGGAAGGCAGAGAACTGTTAGGAATATTTTTATACAAGAATTTGGGAAAGTTGTTAGTATAAATGAATAATGTTTTTAAAGATGTTGGAAGTAGAGTGTAAGTGTCAGTTTGTTTTGTGCTGCTATAACAGAATAGCATAGATTGGTTAATTAATAATGTACATATATTTATTTGAATTATGGTTCTGAGGCTGGGAAGTCCAAGATCAAGGGGCCCCATCTAGCGAGGGCCTTCCTGCTGCATCACAAACATGACAGAAGGCATCAGATGGTGAGAGAGGATGAGGGCTGAACCCATCCTTTTATGAGGAGCCCACTCCCACAACAATGGCATTAATCCATTCATGAAAGCAAAGCCCTCATGATCTAATCACTTCTTAAAGTCCCACTTCTCAACTCTGTTGCAATGGGGATTGATTTCCCAACATACAAACTTTGGGAGAGGCATTCAAACCATAGCAGCAAGCTTTATTCATTTACTTCTGTATCTCTTAAATGAACTGTCTCATTCCTCCAAAATGTTGAGAAATGTGAGAAACTTTTTACAATAGCCAATACAAATGCACTTAGTAACAGCCAATAGGTAACTTTTCTTTCCTTCTGCACTGGCTATTGCTTGTATCCTCCAGAAAAAGCCAGGGAACAAGAGAGGGTCAATACAGACAGAAGAACATACAGACAGTTGGAGGGGAAAGGCAATTTATTCCAACTTTCCTCATTATTCATAGAATGAGACTGAGGTTTGAAGAGAGAAAGTGACTTCCCCAAGATCAAGAGGGAATTCCAGCAGAAAGAGGAGCTTCAGACTCCGGTGTCCTGACCAAAATCTTTCCTTCTCTATAATGCTGGCTTTGTCAAAGCCATATTCACTGCTCACTCCCCAGAAAGACCATCAGCATGAGTTTTTCATGAAGTCAAGGGAAGTTTATTAGACCTACAGTAATGGAGAAGAATACCAGCTTGCCTGGGTCTTCGAGCTGTTGGAAGGAAACAGTCAAACAAGGGATTTTGACAGAGTCTGGGAGACTGGCCTCAAGGGGTCTTTCAAGGTGGAGGACAGATTGTAAATGGGTGCTATTCATGATTTAGGATTGGGGAACACAGTAAGAAGAGCATTTTAAGCCATTCTCTATAAGTAAACTACTCCTTGATAAGCAAACTGTTTGCTGACTAGACTTGACAGAATAGCTATTGTTCAGACGAGCAAAATCTTTTCCCATGGAAATTGGTTTACAGGAAGTTCCTAAGGCAAACATTGAATGATTGGTTGGTTTATAGACTGATGTTCTCAGAAAATAATTTCCTGCTACAAATAGTTACGTCATGGTGTCATACAGGGTGGTCTTGGTTCCCAATCCTGAGATTTCAGGTTTGCGAATGCCGGCATTCCATCACTTCATGAAGGCCCTGGCAGCGGGGATCCAGGCTGGCCATGTGGCCACCTGAGGAAAGCGGGCTACCTCTGACTGAGGGGTCTGGCCCAGATAACTGAGGAATGATCACAAAAACAGGGTGTCATTAAGAACCTGGTGAAGTTTCAGCTACCTACAGGAACTCCTGCTGAATCAAAGAATAGAAGCACAGAAAGCATGGGACTCCTGCTCTGAGCTGAGCTGCTCTTCAGCAGTTCTTCAGATCTGGAACAGTCATGTCCTGGCCATACTTCATCTAACCTCTTAAATCCAACCTCCATTAATTAAAAAAAAAATTGATTAAGTGTCCACTAAATGCCAAGGAACAAGCTAAGCATGAAGATGTATTTTACATACACAACCTATGTTTATTGCAGCACTATTCACAAAAACAAAGACTTGGAACCAACCCAAATGCCCATCAATGATAGACTGGATAAAGAAAATGTGGCACATATACACCATGGAATACTATGCAGCCATAAAAAAGGATGAGTTCATGTCCTTTGCAGGGACATGGATGAAGCTGGAAACCATCATTTTCAGCAAACTAACACAGGAACAGAAAACCAAACACCGCATGTTCTCACTCATAAGTGGGAGTGGAACAATGAGAACACACAGCCTGTAATCCCAGCACTTTGGGAGGCCGAGACGGGTGGATCACGAGGTCAGGAGATCGAGACCATCCTGGCTAACACGGTGAAACCCCGTCTCTACTAAAAATACAAAAAAAGAAACTAGCCGGGCGAGGTGGCGGGCGCCTGTAGTCCCAGCTACTCGGGGGGCTGAGGCAGGAGAATGGCTTAAACCCGGGAGGCGGAGCTTGCAGTGAGCTGAGATCCGGCCACTGCACTCCAGTCTGAGCGACAGAGTGAGACTCCGCCTCAAAAAAAAAAAAAAAAAAAAATGAGAACACACAGACACAGGGAGTGGAACATCACACACCGGGGCCTACTAGGCGATGGGGGGCAAGAGGAGGGAAAGCATTAGAAGAAATACCTAATGTAGATGACAGGTTGATGGGTGTGGCAAATCACCATGACATATGCATGCCTATGTAACAAACCTGCACATTCTGCACATGTATCCAAGAACTTAAAGTATTTTAAAAAAGAAAAAAAAAATGTGTCTTAGAGTGTGTGTGATCCAGTGAAGGATACAGCACAATATAGAAAAAGTTCCATTTAACGGAGTAAAGTAGTTAGAAAAAGTCTCACAAAGATGACATTCACAATGGGTCATAAAGGATGATGGATTCTGCAGGTAAAGATGGGAGGGAAGAGCATTTCACCAGAAGCATATGCAAGTGATCTTGAGAAATGGGGTCTTATGAGGACACAGGAAAGCACAGGCCCCGTGGCCAGGAGCAGAGCAAGATGCACTGGGAAGGGCAGGGAGGGGCTGTATCTTTGAGGGACTTTCATGCCATTCTAAGGAACTGACTCCTTAAGGAGATGTGAGATAGTGAAGATTCATCCATGAAGATTTGATCTTGGTCTTATTCAGATATTTCTGGCACTTTGGTGGAGGACAGGTTGAAGCAGGGGACAGAGGAGCTGCCCACTGACCAGGGAGCCTGGAAGCGTGGCAGGAGAAGGGCCCTGTAATGGATAAGAGAGGCAGCAGGACCACCCCAAACCCCCAGTCTCACTGCTTTGACTTATTTTGCTGGCACCACAGGAAGACCACCATAGTCCCCCCTTATCTGAGGTTTCATTTTCCACAGTTTCAGTTTCCTGCAGTCAACCTCAGTTCCATAATATTAAATGGAAAATTCCAGAAATAAGCAATTCACAAGTTTTAAATGGTACGCCATTCTGGGTAGCGTGATGGAATCTGGCGCTGTCCCCTCCACCTCACCCAGGAAGTGAGTCCTCCCTTTGTGCAGCATGTCCACACTGTAGATGCTAGAGGCCCCTTAGTCACTTAAGAGCAGCTCAATTAGCAGATCCACTGCCCAAAAATCGAAAATCAGTACTGCAGTGCTTGTGTTTAAGTAGCCCTTATTTTACTTATCAATGGCCCCAAAGCATGCAAGTGGTGATGTTGGCAATTCAGATGCAGCCAGTTCAGATGGTTTCTCAAAGAGAAGCCATAAAGTGTTTCCTTTAATGGAAAAGATTGGCCGGGAGCTGTGGCTCACACCTGTAATCTCAGCACTTTGGGAGGCCAAGGAGGGTGGATCACCCGAAGTCAGGAGTTCCAGACAACCCTGGCCAACATGGTAAAAGCCCCTCTCTACTAAAAATACAAAAAAAAATAAAAAATAGCCCAGCATGGTGGTGGGCACCTGTAATCCCAGCTACTCAGGAGGCTGAGGTGGGAGAATTGCTTGAACCCGGGAGGGCGGAGGTTGCAGTGAGCCGAGATGGCACAACTGCACTCCAGCCTGGGCAACAAGCACAAAACTCAGTCTCAAAAAAAAGAAAAGGGGAAAAGATAAAAATCCTCAACTTAATAAGGGAAGAAAAGAATTATATGCTGAGGTTGCTAAGATCTACTCTAATAATGACTCTTCCATCCACAAAACCGTGAAGAAGGCAAAAGAAATTCATGCTAGTTTTGCTGTCACACCTCTAACTGCAAAAGTTACAGTGATGGTGTGTAATAAGTGCTTTGTTAAGATGCAAAAGGCATTAAATTTGTGGGTAGAAGATATGAACAGAAATACGTTCCTACTGATGGCAGTGCATTTCACCAGAAAGCACTGAGCCTACAGGAAAACTTCAGTAAGGGATCTCTTGAAATAAGTGACACCATACCATTTACCGCAGATTCAGAGACACTAAAGGTCAGTGGGAGCCTAATGCCACATCACAATGCCTGCATACTTTATCTCATCACATAGGCATTGTATCATTCACTTCATTACAAGTGGAAAAGGGGTGTGTGTCTATAGTACAATAAGATATTTTGAGAGCGAGAGAGAAACCACATTCACATAACTCTATTTGTTATCATTGTCCTATTTTATTATTCATTTTTGTTGTTAATCTCTTACTGTGCCTAATTTTTTAAATTACATTTTATCATATGTATGTATGTATGTATATGGAAAAAAAGCATATATAGGGTTATGCGCTGTTTCAGGCATCCACTAGGGCAGTGGTCCCCAACCTTTCTGGCACCAGCGACCGGTTTCCTGGAAGATAATTTTTCCACAGACCGGCAGGGCGAATGATTAAAATGCATTACACATTCATTGTGTACTTATTTCTATTATTATTATATACTCACCATAATGTAGAATCAGTGGGAACCCTGAACTTGTTTTCCTGCAACTAGACAGTTCCATCCGGGGGTGATGGGAGAAGGTGACAGATCATCAAGCCTTAGATTCTCAGAAGGATCACACAACCTAGATCCCTCACATGCGCAGCTCCCAGGTTTGCGCCTCTATGAGAATCTAATGCCACCGCTGATCTGGCAGCAGGTCAAGCTCAGACGGTCATGCTCGCTGGCCGGCCACTCACCTGCTGTGTGGCCTGGTCCCTAACAGGCCACAGACCAGTACCAGTCCATGGCCTGTGAGTTGGGAACCCCTGCACTAGAAGAGTCTTGGGAGTATATCCTGAGAATAGAGGGGAACTACTCTCTATTAAAAGACCAAGTCCCAACTCATAGGAAAGGAAAGATTGACCTTTGAAAAATGCTCTTCAGCATGATAAGTGGAAAAATTAAGAATCAAAACAAACTTTTTCTTAAGTAATTTGTTTTTATTCTCAGTGAACTAGTGAACTGTTTGTAGTTCCCTACAGAATCACTCACCAAATTAGTATTTAGGTCAACCTGGCCTTGGATAAAGATGTTTCAAAAGGAGATTTGTATCTTGGTAATAGACAATGGTCCTTTGCATTCAGAGCTGGGAGCCATTAGTAATTGTTGAGGTTTAACTCTGGGAATGCGTTCAGTGCTTCTTCCAATCAGCGTGAGATCTACTCAGACTCCAGACTCAGCAGGGTGGCGGGAAGTATTGAGAAATTTTGAAGAACAGAGCTACTTAAACAGAATTAAGGCAGCTGGTCTGGGCAGCACACCTCAGGGAGAAAGTTGACATATAATCTTGCCTTTGTGTCAGCTGGCTCCTTTAATTTTGCTTCTGAATATGCGGCATGCTTTTCCCACTTTCCACTTGTGACTGGGCTCTAATAAATTCACAAGAAGACATTTAAGATTGCCATCATCAGCCAGGCGCAGTGGCTCATGCCTGTAATCCCAGCACTTTGGGAGGCAGAGGAGGGTGGATCATGAGGTCAGGAGATTGAGAACATCCTGGCCAACATGGTGAAACCCTGTCTCTATTAAAAATACAAAAAGAATTAGCTGGGCATGGTGGCACGCACCTGTAGTCCCAGCTACTCGGGAGGCTAAGGTAGGAGAATTGCCTGAACCTGGGAGGCAGAGGTTGCAGTGAGCCACGATAGCAATAGCACCACTGCACTCCAGCCTGGCAACAGAGCAAGACTCTGTCTCAAAATAAATAAATAAATAAATAAATAAAAGATTGCCATCATCTTAAAATCGTGCTGGATATTCACAAAGACACATTTGTAGATGTATCTCTTGAGAAATCTAGTATGAGTCTGATGTCTTCTACTAATTAGGAATCTGGTCTAATCAATGGCAGTGATAGGAAGCCCTATAGGATGCCCAGGTACATCAGATACTTCCACTGCTAATGGGCAGTTGCCATGCATCACAAAATGTGAAGGATCCACAAGGAGAAGACATACTCAACCAAGATGCCTGGGGACATATATATTCCCAGTGAAGGTGGGATCATGTTTATAGCCTCAGACCTTCCATTTGTAATAAAAGTGACCAGCTGAGTGCAGTTAGAGTAATGGAGCTGCTGTAGCAGAACTGAGAACTATGATATTGGGGTAAGGTGGAGGAAAGATGATTAAACTGTATAATCTTTTATGCAGTTTTTGCTCCTAGAGACTGGTCTTGATTTGTTCCTAACTTCACCCTTTGCTACTTCTGGGCATTATGAGGTGTATGACTTCTCCTCCAGCCCATGATTAGTTCATTACCTGAGATACAAGGGAGATCATACTACTAAGGGGAGTTGGAGCTGGTGTGGTGGTTTTGAAGTCAGACAGGCCTGGATTTTAATCCTTCCTGATAAAAGAATTAATTTTAACTCAGGAAATTTTACTGAAGACATGCCGGCCTCAGACTACTCATCTACAAAATGGGAATAATAATATCTACTTTGCAGAGGTCTTATAAAAATTGGTTGTAATGCAGGTAAAGTATCTCAAAAATAGTAAGAATTATATTTATTATATTAGTTCTGGGCCAAAGATGTTAGCTGAACAATCTTGAGAGATCAATTCATGGCTACTGTTTTTTGAAATGATTTTTTAAAATCTCTTTATAATTATCTGGCATTCTCAAAAACAATGCAATGAATTTCAACATACATAAAATGTTTCTTTGCAGAACACTCTGTGGTCATTTCCCCACCGAGATGACTCATTTTTTCTCTGGCCAGCATGTGATACAAATCAAAGTCCAATGGACAAATGCGCATGGCCAGGGTGGCTTCCAGGGTGCTCTGTGCTGCATATACTCTGGAGCGTTGCTACCAAATGTCAGTGTGAACACACAAGGGTATAACTTCCACAAGTCAGAAAAAAAAGGAACTATAAATCAGAGACTCTAGGGTAAAATTATTGAAATTGCTATGCCCTCAGCACATGGGAAATGGTCAACCATTGTGATAATAAATAGGTCCACCTGAAATCCCAAAGTAGGAAGGAGGTTTTAGCTCAAAGGAAATATATTCAGTTCTGCCTCTTAGCTTTCCAAATAGCATTCTATTGGAAATGTGCAAATAAACTTTTAGAAATTAGGCATTTGATGACTGAATTTAAATCAAGCTATAAGGTTCACATCCATTAGCTTCAATTCATCTTGAGAAATCTGAATTTAGAAACCCATAGCTGCAGCCTTCTCTGGCATACAAATAATTCAAATTTACATCTTTTTTGCACAGCTATAGCTGTATATATTTTCTGCCTATCACCAAGGAGAAGACACAGAGCTACAATTGAAGGGCAATTGCTTCTAACACTGGCACTGGACCGCAAGTCAGATCACCTGACAAACCACAATGCATTCCAAGTCGTAAAGTTCGCAAAGCACTCACATGTCTCGGCATGTGGTGTAGATGGACCTTTTGTGGCTAGTGCTCACAAGGGCAAACTGGTCCCCAGAAAGTTCAATGTCTTATCCAAGGTCACTAGAAACAGGAAACAAAGAAATGCATGCCTGTAGCAAGGTGAATCCTGAAACTTGAAATAAGAGATGGCTGAGGCTAAATAGTGAGTCAGGATTAAAAAATCCAAGGTGGTGACAGAGCTCTTTGCAAGTGAAGTTAAATTCAACAGCCTCACTCCACAGATGGAAGTGGCTGCATGTAGGAAACCTCCCCAGAGAGATCTCAGGTCTAGAACCAAGTGGATCCGACAGCAAACCCACACTTTCCACCACACCGAAACCCCAGGAGCAACACGTCCTCCTCCACACTCAACTTTCATTTGCGATGGGGGAACAGAAAGGAAAATAGCAACGTCCTTTCAACAATCTCAATAATGAGCTATCTGAGCAGCCATTTTAGAAATGACTGTATTAATTGGGCTTAATTAATCACCCTCTGGGTTATCTACAGATGGGAGAATGGAGCTTTCCAAGGAGGTCAGAGGGTATCAGCCGTTTAGAGGTTTTGCCAAGAAAAAAAAAATCAGAGTTTTTTTTCTTAATTACCAAAATTACTGTAATTCACAGAATAATCAGAAACAGCTGGTCATCTGTTTAGGAGACAATTTCACATCATCACATAAAATAAATGAGTGCCAGGATCACTGCATTTGCCTATTCTTGACTGTATTAACTCACAGTTGGAACAAACAGTATCAATAATAGATTACCTCCTATGTATGAGCTACAGCCTTCCTTTGCCATTTTGTGCATTTCACAGCATGAAATTTTTACAAACTTTTATCCAGCAAAATAGAAAAGTCATTTCAGAACCTTATATATGAAAATACCTAATTCTTCCTACAACTGAGACAGAAGACAATCAGCAATTCTCGCTTTCTTTATATCAAGGTATGGATGACTTTAAAATCTCAAATCAAGGGCAATTGTGAGTTTTTTATTTTTAAAAAATCCTTCATCCTGCAACTTCTGAGGCTCTCAGATGCTTCTCACACTTAGAGTAAGATGAGAATCATCACAAGTAAGAGGAGAATGCCTCTCGGACAGCAGCCGTCAGAGAGAAGACGAGCCTGTTGCACAAAGGGGACATCTGTTTTGCAGTTTCACAGTATTTACTTGGGGATTATAAAATAATCATAACTGTCTTAAATTTGCATGTGCCTTATAGCTTCAAAAATTGTCAGAATACAAAGAAAACTGGATGCATATACAATAACAGTGGGCAATGCAATACATTTTTTTGTAACTGGTAGAATGAGTAGAAATAAACGTTAAGTATGTTACTCAAGGATACTACATATCTGATTCATATGAGTAAAGTACTGTCATTTAGGAGTTCAACGACTTCTAAAACAATTTCTGCACAAAGTGCTTTGCTTATACTACTAGTAGAAAACATCAAGAAATATACTAGAAATTTCTGCCAACAGGCAGTCAGTGTGACCTCAGTCTGGCTGAGATGGAGCAGGGGAATTGCAGTTACAAATATCTCACCAAGATGAACATGACGTGCAGATGTGAAGCCTGTGTCACACAGGCCCTGGAGAGGTTGCAGGAAACGGCGAAAGAGGCAGAGAGGTCAGGAACTGAGGGTTTGGCAACCAAAGGGAGTACTGGGTTGCTCGTAGGTGAAATGTTTTCTACGCGATCCCAAGGCGACAAGAACAGGACTGAAACATAGAACAGCTTATCCGCTCACCTCCTCCCTCCAGAATACACCCGCCCGGCCCTGGCTCCTCGCCTGGTCATTTCCTACGTGTGGCACAGCCACCAGGGAGCCAGCTCCCACTCTGAACAGAAAGGGTTTTACTAAAATGTGTCTCTTGTTCAGGTACTGTCAGAATGGCTACAGTAATCACTGTGTTTATACTTGGCCCCATTAAATAACAAAAAATGTGTATTGCAAATATTAATGCTAACTCAATGAAAAGTACACTCCTACCTGACTTAGGTGATCCATCCTGCTGAGCCACTGCCGAACTGTGACATAATGGGGTCATTAAGTGGCTGCCATGAATAGGCAGCTGTGGAGACAAAGAACTGCTTGAAATCTAAGCTCGATAGTCATGGAAACAGCCCCTGGGTTCCCCCATAGAGTCAGAGCTAGGATGGCTGCAAGGTGGCATGACCAGCCTCAGCAAATAAAAACCCAGGGGCTGGGCGCGGTGGCTCACACCTGTAATCCTAGCACTTTGGGAGGCCGAGGCGGGAGGGGTCATGAGGTCAGGAGATTGAGACTATCCTGGCTGACATGGTGAAGTCCCGTCTATACTAAAAATACAAAAAATTAGCCGGGCGTGGTGGCGGGCGCCTGTAGTTCCAGCTACTCGGGAGGCTGAGGCGGGAGAATGGCCTGAACCTGGGAGGCGGAGCTTGCAGTGAGCCGAGATGGCGCCACTGCACTTCACCCTGGGCGACAGAGCCAGACTCCGTCTCAAATAAATAAATAAATAAATAAATAAATAAATAAAACGCGAGAGACTCTGGTCAAATTGAATTTCAGTAAAGAACAAATCATATTTAGTGTAAGTATGGCTCAAGTAGTCATGGAGCCAGGTGCAAGCACACAGTAGTATGGGGAACATCACACACTGGTATTTCACCTAGCCACCCTACTCCTAGGGAAAGTATTTGGAAACTAAGAACTTGCATCCCCTACCCCATGCCCTGCCAGTGCCCTGCACCACACAGCCTATCTGGTATCTGTGAATACCAGCAGCCGTGGAAGGGTCAGCATGGCCACATGTCTTCCACAGGACCCTCACTCGCGCATCACATCTAACAGCCAACTGTTCACGTCTCTCAGCAGCGGTTGCCAGCCTCGGCTGTCCAGCACGGCACAACGGCGCCTGCAGGGCCTGTGACCAGAAAGCATGCACGCACCTATCTTTGCATTCCCTTCAGGTTCCGTTTTAGCCAGCAAACCTCAAATATTGAAGGCGGAAAAAAAGCCTGCTAGGGACAGCTGCTGCTGAGAGGAGAGGCAGAGGCTGACTTTCCATTCTGAAGGCCCACCTGGTGGGGGCCAAGCCGCTGAGGACAGGAGAGCGGCACTCCACATACACCATCTCTGCCTCCTCAGAGATCCTGCAGGCTCACACAGGCGCGTGCACACACACTCACATACGCACAACACCCACACACACACTCACACACTCCGACACACACACACCCACACACACCCAGATGTGCCCTCACACACTCACACACCCACGTGCACCCACACACCCATAAACACACCAACACGCACACACCCACACACACTCACACACCCACACACACACTCTCACACACCCACACTCTCATACACACAGTCCACCCACACCATTCACATGCTCACAAACCCACACAAACCATTCACATGCTTATGCATTCACACATCCACACACACCGTACACAACAGTCACACACACCATTTACACACCCGCTCCCACATTCACATACCCACATACCATTCACACATTCACACACGTACCATACACACCATGCACTCACACACACACATCCATGCATCATACACACTGACACACACAAATACGCACACACTCATTCTCACGCAATCACACACGATACACATTTACACACACACTTTACACACATTTACTCACAAAATACACACACTTGCACACAAATACTGTCACACACATTCACACACACTGACACACACTGTCACACAAATGCATACACTATAACACACGAAACAAATTCAGTCTCACATTCTCTCACACACACATAATTATCTTGGTAGTGTTATGACATGGGCATCACAGGGCCCTCAGCTCTTTTTTCAAGGCAAATAGCTATATCCTATATTGTCAAAAGTTGTGTCATTTTTTTTAACATTCCATCAATAAACTGATGACTCTGGGGTTCACTGCGACATATCTAAAGTTTTAAGAAGGAAAATGCATCCTAGTTTGGGCTGAGAAAACGGTGCGTCCTCCAACAATCCTTTATGACTTCCTTTAATAACATGAGGGAGTCGCGCGCTCCTCTGCCTCCAGCCTCCCTGGCCTGCCGGGACCCACCTGCCTCTCCTCCACCGCAGCTCCCAAGGCCTCTCTCCCTTACCTCCTGTCTTCCCAAGGTAATGACTTCTTTTTTATAACTGGCCTCGAGTCTTTTGTTCAAGTAGGTATGGCATACTCATGGTCTTTTAAGAAGCCAGTTCTCTTTTTAAAGTACGCTCCCGATAAGCTAAGAGTTCTTCCAGGAGATCTTTAAATAAAGCAGCGGGTAATGATGGAGGCACCAACCGAGAGGCGGCCCCTTGGCTCCCTGTAGGAGCCATCCCAGGGCCGATGGCTAGCAAATTGTCAACCCAGAAGGGAATGAGAATTTGCAGAGAGGAGGGCGAACCTTGCAGCAGAAGCGCTGGACTGAGAAGTTTTATGAGCTGAGCTTTAAAGGAGGGCTTCGTTAACTAAGGATACTTTTCACTCGGCCCCTGTGCCAGCTGCTCTGAACTCCATGATCTGATTCCATCTCCTAGTGGAGCAGGGGTCTGAGTGCTAATGGAGCCGACCGCAGTGTGAATGTCGATCTGGCCTCCTGGGAAAGCACTTTAGAAAGGGCCCCTTGGCAGTTAGGGCTTAAAATAAGCACATGGCAAAATCAGAGCACGGGTGCCTCTGGGGTCTCAGAAAGGACGCGGTGCTCAGACTGTAGTCCCCTGTGGGGCAGAGCAGCCCCCAGGAATGACCCAGACCCAGCATCCAATCCTGAGAGAGGCCTGCAGACCTAGCGTCAAGCCGCCAGCAACCCCACTGTGGACATCCTAACCTACCCTCATACCCAGGGTTCAATCCAACATGGTGACCCTGGCCTGGTGAGAGATATACATTTTGCCAGAATTTTAAAGCATAACTGAGAGTGTAAATGAGAAAAAAAATGAAAAGATTCCCAGTTACAGCCCTCTTCACGCAAACATCCTTGAGTTTTAATAAATCGCTAAGTTGAATGTTCACACAATTCTCTGATTTTCTCTGTATTCATTCTTGGTCACTCTAGACATTGAGTCACTTGTGGTCTTGTGATTCTCTTCCTCCTCTTCTCTAGTGTGGTGGTTTGCAAAGTGCAGTCTCTGGACCACCGCCTGTTAACCATGCAAATTATCTACCTCATCCCAGACCTCCTGAATCCGCATCTCTGGGAGTTGAGTGCAGAAATCAGTTTGGGGGCTTTCCAGGAGATTCAGGGGTATTTCCCTAAGAGATCCACTGTTACAGGAAGACCTGTGCTCCCCACTCTCATCCCCAGACAACATCCAACACCATTTTAGAGGCACTGTGTCCCTCAATAGCACTGGCTCATCCCCAGGCTAGCCCATCGTGTCTCCTCTAGAATGTGGCCTGTGCTGCTCCTCAGAGGGGGTTGTTGTGGGGAGAACTCTGTGAGCCCTTGTCCAAATGGAGAGCAGCACCATGCTAGCTCAAGGACTTTGGCAACTCCTTCACCTCTCTGATAATCAGCTCCTCAGCTGTCCAATGGTGATAATAGGGCCATCATCATTGGATTAATGTGAAGAGACACCAAAGTAATACAAGCAAAGCAAATTGCATATAGTAGAGACCCAATAAATAATGATTATTTTCTTCCACCTAAAAGAGATACCCGTCTACTCTTCTATCTTAATTGTACTGTGCATCATCTAACACCTGCTGCTAATGCTATTTTCTCACTTATTGTTAAAGAAAAATTTATCCAAACACTTGTTAAAAAATGGTATGGCAGACTTTATTCAGGGGGTACATGGTGATCAGTGTAGGGACTACCGCAATGAGGGCTTGCTGTGGGGAGAGAGGCTTGGCTCATCTCTGAGCACAGCATGGGTGAGGGGATTTCCAGCCTAGAAGTAGGCAGTGGGTGGTGGTGGAAAATGACTAAGAGGAAATCACAGAGACAAAGGGACTGTTGTTAGACCCACTCAGGTGGGACTTGTGCTGAGAGCACACCAGGGTGACAAGACACAGAGGGTGGTCAGATCCCAAGGATGGGGCTGTGTTGATTAAAGACTCAGCAAGATTCTTGCTCAAGCTGGATTCCACAAGGAAAGAGGGAACACAAGGTCAGACCTAGTCTAAAAGGACTCAGAAAAGCCTGATAAAGTTCTGGTCAGAGTGCCTCTTTGTCACCATAAAGATTTTCTAATACTCCAAAGGGAAGCGATTTCTCCCCCTTTTGAGCCCACTGCCAGATTTCTTAACTCCTGTGACATCCTGCTTTGTTTCATTGTCTTGAGTAGAATTCTCTTTTTTCCCTATGGAACTTCAGTTGCTCCACAATGGGCATAAGTACACCTTACTCATCTCTTATCCACCCTGCACAAAGCCCACAGGTGTGTTTAACACCTGCTGGGATGTGACATCTGTGTTGTGACGGGACGTCCAGGCCAACACCTGATGCCTGCTTCCATTACCCTTGTTCTGTTCTACAGCAAGGAGAAGACCACACAGCTTCTCACACGAGACTATTTTCCGTGCCCTCCCCAAGACAAGGAAATTGTTTTCTGGTGGGCTCCTGCAGCTGTACTGAGTACTGCACGGCTGCAGGCTAAGTTGTGTTCTCAAAAATTTGTATGTTGAAGTCCTAACCCCAGCGCCTCAGAATGGGACTGTATTTGGAGATGGGGCTTTAAAGAGGTGATTACATTAAATTAAGGTCTTTACAGTGAGTCCTAATCTGAACAGTGTCCTTATAAGAAGAGATTAGGACACAGACACACACACAAGGGAAGACCATGTGAGGACACAGGGAGAAGACAGCATCTACAGGCCCAAGAGAGAGGCCGCAGGAGGAACCAACCCTGCCCACATCTTGATCTCAAAATTCCAACCCCCAGAATTGTAGGACAATGAATTTCTGTTGTTTGAGCTGCCCAGGTGTGGTGTTTGCCATGGTGGCCCCAGGACACCAACAAGCCTGACCAGGTGTTCAGTGGTGCCCTTTCTCCCACCCCTGGCCAAACACAGGAGACACAGGCCACGAGAGCTCACATCTTCCCGAGGGGACGGTGCAAGGCTAGGGGGTGGGCCTCACTCCTTTGCAAGGCATCTATGACTCCTCATCTTAATCTGATAGGAAGGATGAGGAGGAAGCTGAGAGCAAAACCACCTCTCTGGAGTGCTGGCAGTTGGCTCTGCACCCCAGGATCCTGGCAAGGAAGAGGGGCCACCAGACTGGCCAGGGACACCTTCCACCAGCCCTGACTGGCCTCCCCTCTCCCTTCAGCTCCCAGGGCCCATTTGGCCTCAGGAATTCCTTCCTCCCTCCAGAAGCGGACTCACCATCACAGAAGCTCGAGGAGCACTGACACCAGGTACCGAGTGCAGAGTCACGGTGCTCAGTGGGGCCCCTGAGCTGGTGAGGGCACCCTTCACAAGTGTGCATATGTAGTGTGCCGACAAGGTGTTCTTTTTTCTGATATCAAATACTTCTGTATTCGATGGGTAAAAGCACACTTCACTAGCTTGGTGAGGCACTCCACGTCCTTTCCACTTCCTCCAGCTCCTTCTAGGGGTCCTGTCCCCTGGCTTTCTCAGGCCATCTCCCTTCTCTCATCCCTGCAACTCCAAGGGGACTTCTCCAGGTCACCTGCTGTGGGAAGCCTGAGGCTGCTGGTTCCATTCCCCAGGCGCCCCTCGGCAGTGCTCAGGTTCACACGACACCCCAGTCTCCATTGCTAGCGCCAGAGAAAGAGGAAGTCCTCACCAGCTCGCTCTGGCTGTCATACAGACCCTCATGCAGCCTCTCCTTGTTCTGCCCCTGGGAGATGTCAGTAAGACACCATTCAGTGCTCACCCACCTTCCTGTACATGCTCCTGGTGGGGGCCGGGTGCAGACATCGGTCCTGGATAGAAGGGGCGGGCTACGTTCCATCACCCCATCCTACGCCCTCTTCTTTAGACCTGTGTGTCTGTCTCAACCTCATCTTTCCTGCCTTCTGTTCAGAGAGGTTCTTTCACTGCTACTTTAACTGGGCCCTTAGTGAGCCACCCTCATGTCCCCACTTTGGACAAACCTTGGCATATATCATTCCAGAAGGAGGAGACACTCAGCTGAGATGAAGAATGCCCCCATGTCACTCCTGTTGTCTGTAGCCCTTCCCTAGGCTGGCAACCAAGTTTGGAGGGGGTGGGGGGCCCATTTCACAAATGCTAAGGGAGACTACAGCTTCAGAAATAATCCTGCCAGTGAGACCCGGCCTTGCTGCTCTGGGCGCTGGTAAGAAACTGAAATGAACCACAAGGGCTTATGTTCAGAATCAAAAACTACCCCACATTTACCAATATTTTAATTCATGATGTTTATTTTCTCAGGATGGGAGAAAAACAAAGAATACATCTCATCTCTATACTGTAACCTACCCTTTTGGCCTATAAATCTTGAAAAGGTAACTACCAACTAAGGCATAGATCCTCCTCCCAGCACAGGGGCCTGCCTTTTCTAGCCTAAGCAGTGTTTCCAGATAAGATTTGACTGTCTTGTTCTTGAGTTTTCCGCTCAAGAACACAGTGCCACCGGCTCTCAGATTGACCTGTCAGGCCCATTAGGATTCAGAGGTGTCTGAGCGTGTCCTTTCCTTCCCGCCCTTCCAGGCCCTCATCCTGAGTCCTGCCTCCTGCCGCGCCTGCATTCCTTGTTGCTAGCACTGCTGACTTTACTGGAGATGAGTCTTTTCTCCTATCTAAATGTGCCCGCTCCGCTTGCCGTCCTGCCTGGGTCTCCTCCACCTGGTTTTTTGGACCATTCCCCCAGTGCAGGTGCAGATGCCCACATCTGTCTCCAGGGGGAGGCACTGAGCTTCCCAGGAGGTGTGATTCCCTTACCACACATGGGACATCAGACCCGCGAGATCCCCAGCAAAGCAAATTCAACGGGGATGGATACGACACGGCTGCGTCCAAGACAATTCACGTGGCCAACGCTGCTGCAAAGATATTTTTGTTGCTGCTGTTCTACAGAATTCTCAAGTCGTTAGTTTCTAGCTAGGAAAGAAAGATTTCTGGAGCACTTTACGCTGGGTGAGGTAGATATAGCAGCTCCTCCGCATGTCACCTTTGATAGTGAAACAGGTGATCCTCGTGGCTCAGCCAACCCCAGGCTCTGTGTTCCCCGAGAGACAGACCCCACCGCCCAGAGAAGAGCAAAGCCTGTCTGCCCAGGGCGACTCACTGACACTGTGGGAAACAGCGCAACCCTCTCCCCACCACAGGAAGGGAGCCCTGGGCAGTTCTCCTCAAACACGGCGCCAAGGGGATCCCGTTACCTGCCCTGGGAGCTGGAGCAGAAGCAGCATTGACGCCAGCGGAAGGCTGTATCAGAAAGGCCCTCAGCCTAGATGTGCGCAGCTCCCTCTCAGAACAGCAGGCGGCCCTGCGCCTCAGCCCCCAGTCTGCGCCTGTGAGGGAGGGGAAGGAGGGGCAGGAGTCGAAGGAGAGGGGCTCCTCTGCCAGCATCCACGCTCGGTTGCCAGGTTACTGCTTGCTGGTCTCTGCGTCGCCTGGGGTTGCGTTCCCGGCTTACAAATCCAGGGATTCTCTAAAAAGAAGAAAAGGAAGAAATGTTTTTACAAGATTTGATTGTCATGTTCTTGAGCTTTACCATTTAAGAAACAAGTGTCATTGCTTTTCAAATTAAGCCTAAGTTGCCTCATTAGGATTCAGCTGTATCTGGGCATAACCGCAAGGCTATTTACAGGGAGATTTTATATATACTCACATTGCATACACACACACAGAGGACGGAGACGTATACACATGCCTATGTATCTCTGTGTGTATATACATACATGGACATATATGAAATATACATTTGCCTAAAAACAATGGGGGAAGAAGCGTACAGCCTGAGAAGTCCCTGGGAAAGAGCTCATGAAACAGAAAACAGCAGAGCCCTGTGGGTGCCCTGGACACTCAGAAGTCTGGCTTCCTTCTCAGCTCCCTCTCTCAGCGCTTTAACTACCCTGAAAGACAATGTCCATTTGATTCATTTTTGGTTTATCTTTGACCTCCCGTCTAGCCGACTCGCATAGGCATTTGCCCTTTGACCAACCCCATCCGCCTTCTCGGGAGTTATCTCAAATAGGCCAAGTAAGAAGCAGCCTGTGCACAAAGCTGGGCATCACAGCATAGTGAGACAAATGGCTGGAGTCAACCCTCATGTCCATTGCCAGGGGATTACATGGGGCCATGTCCACCCCCATGCAGTCCTATGCAGTTATAAGCAAGAAGAGCACCCTCGCCATGTGCATCTGGAGTGTGGTTTTCCAGTCTGTGCTGTAAAGGAAAAGGAGAGTACAGAATGGTGTGTATGGCAGGCTGCCTCTGTGTTGACGATGTAAATATCCACATGAATGTGTTTGTATACACTATGTATTATATATCACATATATTATAAAGCACATGTGTATACTATATAAACTTAAAAACAGTGTAAACATAAACCAAAAACAAATCAAATGGACATTGTCTTTCAGGGCAGTGAAAGAACTGAGAGAGGCGACTGAGAAGGAAACCAGACTTTTGAGTGTGCCTTGTTTTAGTTTTGACTTTAGAACCATGTAAACATTTTACAAACACATACCAAAATAAACTAAATATATTTTCTAAAAATCCCTAAAAATTGGAAAACAATCCAAAACAGATAGAAGCTAACCATAATTCATGTTAGTGGTGCTACCATCCTGAGCGGAATTATCTCAAGGGGCTTGAAAATGCATTATTTTGACTCTGCAAGCTCAGCAGAATGTAGCATAAGAGTAAGAAGAACTCCACAGACAACCCTTAAACTGCAGTCACCAGCTTTATTGTTGTAGTAATGGTGGTGTGTTTACATTTATACTAATAAATGCATATATGTAGCAGGACAAAGCAAATAATTATATCAATTATCATTAAAAACAATATTCAAATAGAAGCAGATTCAAGTAAAAAATCAAAGAATTGAAGCATCATCCTGGCAATGCCAGGTCTGAATTGGAAATATTAGGATCAACTACTGCTTTATGTTTCTCCCTTACATATTTTTTAGCTTTTGGAAAGGCCTGAAAACAACAACAATCCAGCATTCATGAGCAGCCCCTGATGCCCAAATTGTCCATGAACACTTTTCCCACCCACAGAGACCAAGGGCCAGGGAGAAATGGATGAAGCAGGAAATGCAGAAAAAGAGCCTGCAAGATTTTGTTGTACCAGAAAGCAAAGAAATTGTCAAATACTACTGGGATCATCTCCAAAGGGGCGAGATGTCATCTTGAAGGGGCTCAGAAGAAACAGTTTGAGTCTTCCAAATGAATAATAATTATAATGTATTGAAATACATTAATTACATAAAAGTCATACTCAAAAACCCAAAAAAGCAACAAAATACAAATATAAAAACAAACAAAAACGCTTGTTTCTGATTGGAGATCACTGGAGCACTGATTATTATGTAAAAGGAATCAAGCAACTATCTTCTCTGTCTTGGACAAAGTGTTTTTTTTTTTTTTTTTTTTTTGAGATGAAGTTTCACTCTTGTTGCCCAGGCTGGAGTGCAGTGGCACAATCTCGACTCACCACAGCCTCTGCCTCCCGGGTCCAAGCAATTCTCCTGCCTCAGCCTCCCAAGTAGCTGGAATTACAAGTATTCACCACCACACTCAGCTAATTTTGCATTTTTAGTAGAGATGAGGTTGCTCCATGTTGGTCAGGCTGGTCTTGAACTCCCAACCTTAGGTGATCTGCCTGCCTCGGCCTCCCAAAATGCTGGGATTACAGGTGTGAGCCACCGCACCCGGCCAACAAACTGTTTTTCATGACAAATAATTGTTGAAGGAAATCATTTTATAGAAGAATTCACATCATAAATTCAGGCTGAAATTTAGAATTTGAAGTCTCATCATTTTGAAATCACATATGAGATGATAGGTCTAGGTGGCAGCCATCCATGACTGCTTAAACTATCATGTGAAAGGGAGATGGGGAACTTTAGTTTGGATAATCACACTGACACCACCTGAACCCACTGACCTGTGTCATCATTGGTAAAATGGACAAGCAGGCCATGTGTCTTCTAGTGGGACAGGGACATAGCGTATCCCATGTTCCTATGCTGATGGGATAGGGACACAGCCTAATGAAACTTTCTTGCCAAAAACAGAAAAAACAATCAGCATCTAAGCAAGCCTCTAGGTCCGACTACAGATTTACAAGAAATAAAGGGTTCCAACGAGTACATGAACAGTGAAGGATGGACTTAGTTTGGATCCTGATTTAAATAAACGAAATGTGAAAAAAACTTTTATGTGAAACAGTGAAAGAAAACTGAACACAGGGTGGGCATGAAATGATGTTAAGAAATTGTTATCAATACCACTGGAAGTGATCATAGTATTGAGAATAAAGCTTGTCTATCACAGAGTGCCACTAAAGTATTGATTAGTGACATGATATACATCTGGGATGTTCCAGCAAAAATGATAGGGATATCTGAAAGAAAAATAACAAATGGTTGCTACTGATTACTGCTGGATATGATTGAAATTTTCTGAAATAAAAATTAAACCAAAAGAACTGATGAGGCAGCGTCTGAGGGAAACAGGCCTCTCACTGACATTTCCTCTGGCAGATATGCTGGAATTGGGGCTGAGGCCTTCAGCTCAAGGACTGAAGGTCAGGGGAACAGAAAAGATGCCTTCCTCACCATCTCTGATGTTAGAAACTGCCCAAAGTGGGAAGATGAACAGGTTACGCTGCCATTTTGGAAATTCCTTTTGGAGCACTTAAAGCACATAGCAAAACCAGTGGCCTTAGCAGCAGACTAGGTGGGAAAACATCTGGGCCTGAACAAAACAGGCAAAAAGAGACCACAGACAGAACTTGGGCAGGAAGACAAACTTGGGGCAACGTCAAACACGTTCTGTGGTAGCATGAAGGTGGTGGTGGTAACCACAGCACAGATGTTGGAAACTTGGTGAGTATCAGGGATTTATGCTTGGGTCCCCCCAGATTCATTTGTTGAAACCTGATCTCCAATGTGGTGGTCTTAGGAGGTGGGGCCTCTGGGAGGCAATTAGATGATAAAGATCTCATGATAGGACTAATGTCCTTATCCAGGAGGCCCAAGGGGGCTCATTCACCCCTTCCGACACAAGAGGATGTGGCCAGAAGGCACCATCTGTGAGGCACAGGCCCTCAGCAGACACCAAGTCTGCTGTCATTTTGAACTTGGACTTCTCAGCCTCCAGAACTGTGAACAATAAATCTGTATGGTTTGTAAATTACTCAGTCTAAGGTATTTTGTCTTAGCAGCCCAAACAAGCTAAGTTCAGACTCATTCTGATGGAAGTTTCTGGGGAAGGTGTGCAAGAAGAGGTGGAGTTCACACAAAGCAGAAGATTGAAGAAGCAGAGAAATAAGGCCAAGGAAAATCTGAGATACAGAGAGGATATTAAAACATGTCTCGCAGGGCCTGCCTTGAAATCACAAGAAAGGCACTAGGGACTCACATAAGAAACATTCTCAGAACTGAGCCTGTGTCAGGCACTCCAGCATATGAATCCCCAAAGCACCCTATTGGGAGAAATACATGAAGGTCTTCTCCTTCCTTTTCCCTTTTTCAGTGAAGGGCAGGCTTCCAGCATCTGATGTCCTGTCTACAGAAGCACAGCCACTTCAGTTTTGAAGTGCTCCCTACAGAGGGGCTCTAAGGGTTGCTTTTATCCTGCCATGGGATCCAGCATTCCATGTGGTCATGCTCCTCTTTAGGATAGCCTGGTGCACAGGCAGCTGGGCTTATGCATGCTCAGGGATGCCCACCCCATTCCCCCAACACTGGCATCCTAATAACAGAGATTCATATTACATTGTTTCATTGATACAAGCTTTATAGGATGGAACCAAGGTCCTGGCTGCCAAGAGGCCCCCCCTACATGAGCCATGCAGGAATAGACCCCTAAAACTTAACTGAGAGCTTCTTAACCCAAACCCACTATGCTACCACGCCAGTAGGAGCAGCCCCTCCTCCTCTGCAGCTCCTCCTGACTTGATGGACAACCCTGCATATGCCTTGCTGTGGAAATTAGCTTGAAAGGGAAACCTGTAGTCCTCTACTCAACTCCCACCTGCTCTAGAGACCAAAGGCAAACCCCAAAAATGACTTACACCCTAAGACAATATGATTTTGCCATTAGATGTCTGTAAAAACCCATGACCTAGATGTGAAACTGGAATCTGAAGGCATTAGGCCAGGGAAGGAGTTACGCATTTTTAGATTAAGATAAATGCATTTGTAGAAATGCATTTGTTTGATATTTCAAACTCCAAGTCTGAGCTCTAGCAGCCTGGGCAGACAGTATGCTAATTGCTTGCTAGGTTAGTCAACTAAAATTTGAACTGAAGGATGGTCATACAAAACAATATGAGATACTAGAGATTCTTTAATGTAATATAAAAGATGAAATCTAAACATTTGGGAGACAGAAATGTTGGAGTATTTTTCATCATATCTGAGCATTTATTTTTCTCCAACTCTGCAACATGAAGAAAAGCATCAGAGAGGCCTCTCAGCACCAGTGTTTCTGAGGAACAGTGATGATGATCCTCCAGCAGTCAGGGATAAAAGTGGTAGACATCCCATTAGTGGACTGTCTGGTATCAGTGGTGATTACATGTTCTCTGGATGACAAGCTTAGAAACTAGAGACAAGAAAGCATTGTTACTGGAATAGGCAGTAGAGCTGGGAGGAAACTCAAAAGGGACTGACCCTAGGGAGCATTGGGGGTGGGAGTGAGGTTTCATTGAATAGAGTTCCTAGAGTGAAACAGGTGAGCAACCTAAGACTAAACCTGAAATCTCCCTTGACGTACATGGCAAGCTTGTTAAACAGAGACTGAAGTACCCATAGCCTTCCATCATCCTGCATCTCGTTCAGTTCATAGACTGTCTTAATTATGGTAGATTAGGCTGCAGTAATAACATAAAAACCCAAATTTCAGTGCTTTAACAAAATAAGGGAGGGATGAGTGTTCAAATATGATAAATCCACTCTAGCATCTCTTTCTCTCTAACATTTGAATTCCTTCACTCAAATAACATCAAATGACAGTGCCCTGGTTGGTGGGCAGCTCTCCCTCATGCCATAATTCAGCATTCTTCTATCTTTTGCCTCCACCATTCTCCAGGGCCTTGTCATTTTCATCCAGCTTCCAGGAGGAGAATAAGTGCATAGCGTAGGTATCATGCTTCTTGGAAGCCTTGATTTGGGATTACTACACAGCATTAGTTGAAATAGCTGCATGGCCTGAAGATATATTCCCTTGCTGGCCAGCCACTTCGCAGTTAGCACTGTAATGAATGTAAGGGATGAAAAAATATTGGTCAACAGCTCCCCAACTCTGTTAGAGAGGTCCAGAGCCACTTGGAAGGGAGGCCTGGCAAGGCTGAGGAAGGATGTGGAGTTCTTCCTGTAGAACATGTATTGCAAATACTCTCCCAAGCCTTTCCCAAAGGACTCATCTATTTTCCAAAGTATCTAAGTGCTGTGCGAAGGGATTGTTGGAAACTGGCTCTGAACTGATGCAACCACTAGGGACCCATATCCCTGTGGTTCATCCAATAGCACAGGGCTTTCTGTGTATCTTAAGTTGACCTTTTTCATCATAGAAGGGGTAGGAATTGCTGTTCCTCTCATAACCAAGAAACATGAGTCTAGCTTTCAGGAGGTGATGATGGGAGTACACTGTGCACACTCTTCTTGGTCTCCCCAACTCAGCCCCCATCTCTGCAGCCCTGAGTTCTGCTGAGTTAGACATTTTGGCACTCAGGGTAAAAATGTTTCAACCAGGTGATGCAAAACTGCTTCTACTGAGTTGAAAGCTGAGACCACTGGAGGCACTTTAGGTCCCTTGTGACAGTAGGAAGAAAAAGGTACCAAAGAGAGCCTACACTGTCAACTGGAGTAATTGGGCTTGATCATTAAGGGGGATATGAGGATATATAAAATGGAGAAGGGAAAGTGCATCTGGATCTGAGAGGTCCCGTATATTTTCCTAGTCCTACAATGGTGGACCCCCAGTGTTAACACTCAAAGAAAACTATAGCAATAGTGTACTTCCATGACTATCAAGGCACCAAACCCTTCAGAAAGCAAAGGGGTCGCCCCACCATAAAGAGCTCTAACCAGTCAAGATACTGCTGAGGGCAATGGAAACATGGGCTGTGCCAGAGGTTATCATGTGACCATGGCTTATAGCAGGTGCAGAAGCAAGGATGACTGTGCCCACCTCATCTTACCTCTTGCTTGGACACATACTTATTTGCATCTGTAAGTGGAGTTGGTTTTGCCCTCTCCCATGTCTCTAACACGTATGTAAATCATTTTGCCACTGTTATCTTTACTCATTAGTCTATAGGTACAAAATATCAAGCCAATTTCAGGATACCACCATAGAGGACAATCCTTGCTGAGTTTCCATGACATAACCCACTTCTCTCCATCTCCATCCCCTCGTGTATGCTCAACTCCCCCGCTTTTTTTTTTTTTTTTTTTTTTTTTTGAGAGGGAGTCTCACTGTGTTGCTCAGGCTGGAGTACAGTGGCGCGATCTCAGTTCACTGCAAGCTCTGCCTCCCAGGTTCACACCATTCTCCTGCCTCAGCCTCTAGAGTAGCTGGGACTACAGGTGCCCACCACCACGCCCAGCTAATTTTTTGTATTTTTAGTAGAGATGGGGTTTCACCATGTTAGCCAAGATGGTCTTGATCTCCTGACCTCATGATCTACCCACCTCAGTTTCCCAAAGTGCTGGGATTACAGATGTGAGCCACCACGCCCGGCCCCCTCTTTGTCTTTTTTACAACACTTCCTTGGATTGGCATTTTGGGGTATCTACAATGTCTCCTTACTTTTGATCCAAAATTCATGAAAATCACCCTATGGTTTGCATTTTGGTGAATCCCCCATCCCAAAATTCAAAAGTTGAAATCTAACCCACATTGCAATAGTATTATGAACCGAGGTCTTTAGGAAGTGATTAGTGGCCCCTTACGAAAGAGTTGGACAAGAGCAGCCTTGCCCCTTCCACCATGTGAAGATACGTAGAAGGCACCATCTTGGAAGCAGAGAGCAGCCTTACCAGACATCAAATCTGCCTGCATCTTGATCTTGGATTTCCCAACCTGCAGAACTGTGAGCAATAAACTTCTATTATTTATAAATTACCCAGTCTCTGGCAAGTTTTTATGGAAGCCCAAACAGATTAAGACAATCTATCTGCCCTTCGTAATGATAATTCCTTAATTTCCAATCCTACACCAGTCCTCAATAATCAGAATTCCCTCCAGATCATTCTACGGAAATGACTTTCACTGATGCCTCTAATTAAGAAGTGCAGTGGAGACTTTTCTGAATCTGTTCCTTGGCACAGGTCTTCTCTTCTGTTTAACACTGTTGATTATTCCCACCTTAAACCTCTCAACTCCATTCACTTATATTTAGGAGCACGGGTGACGCTGTGACCTGGGCTCTTCCAGTTCTCTTTGTACTTTGTTAAGTTTTTCATTCAGGAAATGTTTACTGGGCCCTGCACTATATTGCTGGGAAATGAGAGAGAGCTTTCTGAAAGGAGTGACAATTAAGCTAATAGCTGAAGGAGGAATGAGAATTAATCTAGAAAGGAACGAGGGGAAGAGCATAGAAGACACTGCAGACAGAAAGAAGGGCTTTCTTAAAGACGATAGGTACAATTAAAAAAAAAGGCATACTTAAGATATTACAACTAGTAGAGGCTAGGTAGAGCATCCACTTTGAGGCAGGAAATGGTAAAACACGAGTTCAAATATAAACCGTGAAGGGTTTTCCATGCCATTCTCCCAAAACATGGATTTCATAGAGAGGGCAATGGATGTTCATGGAAGGTTTGTTAGCAGGGGAAGATCAAAGGATTGCACTTCAGGAAGATCACGCTTGTAGAACTGCAGGAACAGGCAGTCTGACGACCACGACAGGGAGCACATTGGAAACTCATGCTGGTAATCTAGGTGGAAGATGATGGTGGCGGGAATTTCCACAAGAAACAAGCAGAAAAGTAGACATATTGGAGCCACAGAGTGTTTTATAGCACACAAATGTTCATCCCTTGAATTAGCTATAAATGATTACTTGGAGAACACACTTAGTGTTATATGATAACTGCCAGTTACAGCATCAAATAATGAGAGGTAACACTGTAGAAACTACAGACAACATTGTCTATAATAACAGAAAGCTTCCACACCAGCCACACAACTGCTTTCTTTGAGTGCCCTTGTTCTTCTTTTACCCTGATAAGAGTGGGTGAAAAGCCTCTGCTAACGATGATGCTGGTGGTTTCAGGAAAAGAGAAGCCGTTCTATTGCTCAAAAGCTAGATGGAATCAAATGCCATTAATTCAAGGACATTCTATTTCTATTGATATGCCTACAACAATTGAAAATGCACTTATTAAAGAAATCTGCAAGAGGTGCAGAAGCAAGGACAATTGTGCCTACCTCATCCTATCTCCTGCTTGGCCACACACTTACATCTGTCAGTGGGTTTGATTTTGCCCCGTCCCATGTCACTATCCTTTATATAAATCATGTTGCTACTGTTAGCTTTATTCATTAGTCTATAGGTACAAAATATCAAGCCAAGTTCAGGATAAAACCAGAGGAAGATTATAGTAGAAACATCTGTCCTTACATTCTCAAAAGCTTTAGCCCTGAATCATCTTTTCCCCCGGAGCCTTTTGTTTTTGAAATAGGAGTTCTGAGAAATGCCATGACTTTAATCTTTTTATAGAGCAGTGGTTCTCAACCAGGGACTATTTCGCTCACAACAAAGGACATTGACAATTTCTGGAGACATTTTTGGTTGTCACGACTGGGGAGTAGGTGCTACTGGCATCTAGAAACTTACATTCTAAATATTCTACAATGCACGTAACAGTCTTCCATAACAAAAAAGTATGTGACCCCAAAATGTTGACAGTGCTGACCCTGTACTTATACCTAGATTCCCTTCTGAGTTTCAGACTTATAAACTGAGGCAAAAACAGCTCTACCTTCAGGAAATTATCCCCATTTTACAGATAAAGGAACTAAGATTCAAAATCATTACTTAATTCATCCAGGGTTTCAAAGCTGGTAAATTCTGGAGTTGATACACAGTTGAGAGATAGTGGCCCCACTACAAAATATGGCCTCCCACATCCTTCTCCACAGGGGAGAAGGGGGCAGTGTCAGCTCTAAGCCACTCCTAGATCAGATCAATGCCATTGTTATCTAGGATACAGTAGCTCCATACAACTATTTATTTTATTTTATTTTATTTTTTCTGAGATGGAGTCTTTCTCGGTTGCTCAGGCTGCAGTGCAGTGGCACGATCTCGGCTCTCTACAACCTCCACCTCCCGGGTCCAAGCAATTATCTGCCTCAGCCTCCCAAGCAGTTGGGATTACAGGCACCCGCCACCACACCCAGCTAACTTTTGTATTTTTAGTAGAGACGGGGTTTCACCATCTTGGCCAGGCTGGTCTTGAAATCCTGACCTCGTGATCTACCCACCTTAGCCTCCCAAAGTGCTGGGATTACAGGCGTGAGCCATCATGCCCGGCCTATTTATTTTAATATTTGTTAAGTTATAGCAATTTAGTTTGGTTCTCAGATTCTTCTTCCCAGCTTTTCAAACTAGCAAAATACTTTTAGTTTCAGATTCAAGTCCTATGATGCATGTCAGGAAATCCAGGCTTCATCCATAACAGCAACCACAAGGCTCACATCTTCTTCCCTCACCTGTTCACATTGCTTTGTGGCTCTGGGAGAAGCAGTTGTCTTTTGGAGGTCAGTTCTTGCGGCAGCATGCTAGGTGTCGAGCCCAGATAATAACACCTTTCTGCATACATCTTTGTATTAAGAACTTATCTTTTTATTCCACCTAGTGCTGCCTGCCAGCTTACTTCAAATCTCCTTTAGAAACAAGCATCCCAGTATGCCTTCTGCAGTGTTAGTATTAGAAACGAGATGCAGTTTGCAGGCACACAATGCACTCTTAGTGAGTCTGTTCCTTCATTCTGTGGCTGCATTTCCTAAACGGTGTTCCTTGAAATGCTCTTTTGGGAGAGGTTAATAAATGTGGCAGGAAGGAAACGGAGGGGGGAAGTTGCAGTTCAAAAGTTTCCATGAAACTTCTTCATGGAAATTCAAAAAGCATATTTGCCAACAACGGTTTCTGAGAAGCCAAAGGGAAGGATAGATAAGCCTCTCTAATGTCATCTTACCCAGACTTTCCCAGGCTTCTTTGATTATCAAACCCATTTTTCATAACACGTATTAGCCAGCAGGCCATTGTTTCATACAGCATCAGAAATGCTACCCTGAAATGGAAGAAATTAAGGTGTGGTTATATCCATTTTACAAATGAGAAAACAGGTTCAAAGAAGCCACATGACCAAACTCAGTGTCACCCAATAAATGCAACTTGGCATCAAGGCTGAACTCAGGGTTTGTGAATCCAAAATTCTCTCTCCTCTATACCACAGTATTTTCATTATCATGCCTCACTTTTGCAAAATTTTCATACATGAGGAATTTCCACAAAACATAACACTACCAGGCCATGCCTGGTCTACTCAAAAAAGCCTTAAGCCTTCCACTTACACAACTGGAGACCTTTGACAGGCTGTCAGTCACCCAGGATAGTGGGATGCATCTTGGTTCATTCTTTAGGAGTCATCTGGAAACAGAGAAGTGGATTGAAGAATTGCTGGCTTCATATTCATATTCTGGGGCTCAACATTAAGTTAGCAGGGCTGTTGGCCGGGCCATGGACTTGTTTCCCAGTTATGACAACTGGTCTTCTGTCATATTCCTAACACAGGGCTCTTGCTTAGTGCCTGGTAAAGACCCCTAACCTAATTCCCCATCCAAATAGCCCAGGTGCTTCTGCAGAGAGGTACTGCCTTGCTCTTTCTGGGAATCCTGTTTTAGAGCTGGGATATGGCTTAAGCCCTCAAGGACTTCCTATGTTAATGACATGGCATGTCCATTGTTGCTCACCCCAAGGTATTTTCAGTCATCCTCTACCTGTCTGCAGAAGCAACCACCATTAGTTCAAGGAGCCTGATAGCCCCGTGCTATTCCTTACCACACTCTTCAGCTTAACATTCCTTCTGCTTCCTCCGGAATTATCTATTTCCTGACTCCCCTATGAAAACAAACCCAGTGCCTGCTCAAAAAAAAAAAAAAAAAAACCACAAAAAATCCATTCATCTTTTCAGTGAATGAAGCACATGGCACCCAGAAATAGTCATTCATTTAACAACTGCTGAGTGCCTCCTATGTCTCAGAGCTGGTGCTAGAGTCCAGCTGAGGACAAGACAAAGCTTCCGCCCCTGTGAATTAATACATAATGCAAGGTCAGATAGATACAAACGCCAGACAGGAAGCCCAAGCAGGGTGAGAACGGAGAGAGTAGCCAGGATGGAGGGCCATTGGATAGTCAGGCAAGGTGGGAGGATGGGGCGCTGCTACAGGATCTGAATGAACAAAGGCAGACGTAGGGAAGAGAGTTCCAGGCAGACAAAACACTAGCTGCAAAGATGCTGAGGTAGCAGGAATAGCAAGTAAGCTGCTGTGGTGAAGCTGTGCCCTGCAACCAGAGAGTGTAGACAGGAGGTCAGAAATACAGCTGGAGCCTGGGGCCTCCTAAGAGGGCAGGGGAGTCATGTTTTAGAAACACAAGTGTAACCTCAGCACTTCGGGAGGCCAAGGTGGGCACATCACTTGAGGTCAGGAGTTCGAGACCAGCCTGGCCAACAAGGTGAAACCCAGTCTCTACTAAAAATAGGAAAATCAGCTGGGCATGGTGGCAGTCTCCTGTAATCCCAGCTACTCGGGAGGCTGAGGCAGGAGAATCACTTGAACCCAGGAGGTGGAGATAGCAGTGAGCGGAGATCGTGCCATTGCACTCCAGTTGGGCAACAAGAGCGAAACTCTGTCACAAAAAAAAAAAAAAGAAAGAAAGAAAGAAAAAAGAAAAGAAAAAGAAACACAAGCAGATGTGGTGCTGTTCAGAGGCCACTTTGGTATGGATGGGCAGCCTGAGAGAGGAGATCTGTCCAAAGTCCAGGCAAGAGAAGAGAGTGGCTCAAGTGAGGGAGACACTGGTAGAGAAAATGAGTTGTCAGACCCAGGAAAATGACTCAGGTACAAAAGGCAGGACTTCCAATGAAAAAGGAGGGACAGATGTCTCGGGCCACCGTGCCTGGACTCAGAAGGAGTGTGCCTGGGGTGGGGAGTTCAAATATGGGCATGCTACACGTGGGGCCCTATAGAGGAGGAGGTTTCCCTCCTCACCTGCCCGAGGTTCAGGGCAGAGGCCCCTCTAACAAAAGACAGAGCAACAAGAGAAAAGCATGCACGTGGATTTGATGTCAGTTTTATATGACATGGAGCTTTCAAAAATGAAGACTCAAAGGAGCAGGAGAATCTGTGTTTTTTATGCATTTTTTAGATAGGTTTGAGGAAGAAGTGGATAGTTTTGGAGAAGTATGACTGAATAAATACCCATACCATTAGTATGAGCTAATGGCAATGAACTGGTTGGTCGGGGAGACTTAGCAAGGCCTGTGTGCTCACAGTCCCCTCTGTGTCCCTGTGTCCTCAAAGATAAGAACGTCCTTTCCTTATCTTGGAAGGGAAGCCATGTCTCATGTGAGGCTCTGATGTCCTGCTTCAGAGGAAGGCCAGAGCATCTGTCCTTCAGGTGAGAAGGGTGGGGAAAGGTCAGAGTGACATTCCTACTTTTGCCATTGTTTTCAAATTCCTTCAGCTTAGAATGCGCAACTGGACCTATTAGACATCCAGGTGGAAATAAGAAATATGTAAATATGGAGTTTAGGGTGGGAGTTGAGGCAAGAGACAGAATTTGGAGGCCCCCAGTGAGAGATGAGATGGAGATTGCATAAGAGTACCTAGGAGTGACTGAAGATTAAGAAGAGAACTGAGAAACAGGCCCTGAGACACTCGACTTTCTCAGTATTTAAAGGGGATCTGGAACATAAGGAACCAATCAAGGAGTTGGAAACAGAGTGGTCAGAGAAGTCAGAAGAAAGCTCACAGGGAGCCAAGCAAAGAAAATGAACCCAGAGGCTGAGGAGGACCACGAAGGAATTGCTGGATGAGGGTCCTGAGCTTACCTGGCGTCCTGGGCAATAGTGCGATGGGAACAGAGCAAGAGTGGAGAGGATTTGAGAGAGAATAGAGCTCAGACAGGACATGCAGAAAAGTTTTTTCTGGGAATTGCAGAAACTGAAAGGAAGCAAAAAAAAAAAAAAAGAGAGAGAGAGAGAAAGAGATTTTCTAGCTTGTTTGTGTGCCTCAGTGAAAAGGGAAAAGAGAGGGGATATTAGCACAGTCAAATTCTCTATTAGGCCGAAGGATTTGGGACCCAGCACATCAGGGCAGTGTTTGCCAAAGACAAGGAGGCACCTGTACGTTCCCTGTAACCACAGGGAGCAAACAAGAGGGCTCAGTCTCAGGGTGGACAGGCTCAATGGTGCAGAAATGAAAAGGGCCTCTTCCAATCAACTTTATTCTGTCATTGAAATAAGGAGTGAGGCTACTGAGTGAGGAGGGGTGGGCATGATGAAGTGGACAAGAAAATAGGTGTGAAGCAATAGAGAGGATCAGAGGCCAATGGAGGAGGGTCGCCTGCCCAGCAGACCTGGGCTCACTGACCAGTTTGGAAGAGAGAGAACTAGGCACATGCCTCTTCATGATCTCATGAGCATTTTTACACCAAAGACAGGAAAAGCAACAGGGAAAGATCTTAAGGTCAAAACGTTCGAACACGTGGCAGTGAATATAAACTCTCTCTAGATACATTTCAAATAGGTGCCAGCAGAGAAAATAGAAAGAAAACAAGAAGAGCAAATATTCGACATCTCAAAAGACAACCTAATCCTCTTTCTGTCGTAATAGCCACCTACTTATGCTGCATTCCTCTTTCTTTTTCAGACCTTTTGCAAAAGAAGACAAAAAGTCAGGCATTCTGTTACGTTATGACTAGAGCCATTCAAAGAAATTAGGGTACAAGATTACAAGACATTACAAACATTGAAAAATTTGCATTTGTACCAGATGAATAAAAATCATTTCATTCTGTCCTAGCCTCATAAAAAAAAAAAAAAAGGATAGGCTTGGTTAAAAGGAACCTTCAATTGCTAAGGGAATTGCTAAGGGAATAATAACCTCAGATTTACAGAATAAATAACATTTTAGTTCATGCTCCAATTCATAATATCAAGATCACCAATGTGATCTTCCTCTCTTCCCAGTAGCTTAAAGTGCTTACACACGTGGTCTAATTTATCAGTATAATAAGGCAGGAGTGGATATTTTAAAGTCTGTTTTGCAGATGGTGAAGGCATAATGTAAAAGCATTGGTATTATTCAAGGTCATATAATTCCTCAACACAGCTTCGACTAGACATAAATTTCTGCTATAGTGGAATTTTGAATGAAAAACAAAAACAAAATGAAATGGTTCTTTAGTTTGTAACCAATCTTTCACTACCCCTGTACAATGCGCATTTCTATTGTCTTTCTACCTAGGTAATTATTTATATTTATAAGGTAATTTTATTTTCTTATCAATCATAGTTCTCATACACATTTAAGAACTTCCTTGAAGTGATATTCCAACGTCATGGAGAAAAATTGGTTATGATATGTTGGAAAGAATTAGGTTCCCAATTTAAAAAGCAATTATTCTCATTGACATCTTATTTGGCAGGAAGCCAGGAGATGGGGCCCTGGGCTGTGTAAATAGCCACAGTAATGACAGGCAGACGCGGAGAGCTCTATGCCAGGAGGCAGCAGCACACTGAGTCCCTGGCCCAGGCTGCAACAGCCAGCGGGAAGTCAAACGAGCTTCATCTCCATGTCCCAGGCTCCTTGCCCTCAAATGAAACTTGCCTTCAAATCAGGTGTAGTCAGATCCTCTGATTTTTCGAGGAAAATAGCAAGTTAGGATTCTGAAATGTAATCTCCAAATGTTTTAGTGCTGTCAGTTACATCCATTCTTTTTCATCCCTTTATGTGGCCCAAACCAAGCACGTGTACAGGTCCAGTCTCATCAACCCTAGTTTGCAAACTCTGATCAATCCCCAACTCTGACAGTCTTTGATTCTTGGTGGTGGTAGAGGTTGCGTTCTAAGAAATCCAAGCCAGGGAAGTGAGCTGTTGCCTCATCCTCGTGTGACCTGCTTGGTTCTAGGACAACACTTGAACACAGATAAAACCACAGAGTCCCAGTCATTGTCCCTACCGGTGAGGCTAAGCTGCCCGTGCTACCAGCCACACTGCTGCCTGGATTCCAGTTAGCATCATGGTTTCCTCAACTGGCTCTGCCCCTTACTCTTAGGGAGGAGACAACTATTCTAACAAGGAGGCTTCTTTCGTAATATACGTCCTTTTTCTCTGTGGCTTTAGTTAGGCCTCCTGTAGCCAAGGTCAAACTATCTCCAGTTCAGTGGTTTACTACACTCTTCAACTCTGTCCCAAACCCATGTCACTTCAAGTGCAGAAATGCAAAAGGCATGCAACTCCTGCAGGAAACAAGAGTAGCCAAAGGCAGAAGATGGCAACATGGCAACCCCAACCTGTAACCATGTTCTGCCTCATGTTGTCAGGCAGTTGGCAGTAGTCAGAGATTCATCTTTTCAACGTAGATTAGGAGTAGACCATCCCTCTTAGGTTCAGTCCTGCCAACAGCCAGCTGGGCATGACTCCACGCACCTCTGTGGGTTCCCTGATTTTCTCAAGTTTTTCATCAGGCAACCAGGGCCAGCTTCCTGGGTCCCACACTCTGTTTAAAGCTCTGCCCTCATTATCTTGAAATTCCTAATAATTTTACCTTAGAACTGATGTTTTATCTAAGTGAGATATGCTGGGAAAATAAGATGTGCCCATGAGCAGAAGAGATATGTAAAAGAGAGGTAAACTTTTACATTTTAATATCTTTACAAGACAAATAAATTCTGTTTTCTCTACTCACAGCTCTTCTGACACCAAATGTGTGTGTTTTCCACACACTGCAATTCTATAATATCAGCAGACACCAATGGAGTGTCCTAAGACCTAATTTAATTCTGGCACTACCTGGAGTTAGCGCAGACCCCACAGGTTCAGGGCTCAGCCCCACAAGACTGCCCCCACATCAATGCCATCCCAAATTCAGGCCTCCCTTCTGACTTCTGACTGATGGGCTACAAATCAGGGGTCCCCATGACTACCTCCTTGGGTTCACTAACTTGTCTGCTCTTACAGCTCACAGGACTCAGGAAAACAGTTTACTTCCTATTACTGGTTTATTATAAAGGATGAGACTCAGGGATAGCCAGATGGAAGACATATGCAGGGCAAGGGCTGGGGGAGTGGGGGCAGCATGGCGCTTTCATGCACTCTCTGGGCGCACCACCCTCCCAGCACCTGTGTGTGTTCACCAACACAGAAACTCTCTGGACCCCATTGTTTGGGGGGTTTATGGCTTTTCCATAACGTAGGCACGAATGATGAAAGCACTGGCCATTGGGGCCCAAGCTCTATCTAAGCTGCTGCCCCTCCTGGGACGTTGGGGACGGGGCTGACAGTTCCAAGCCTCTAAGCCTGAGGTTGGTTCTGGTCACCAGCCCCCACGTGCAGGAGCCCCCTTGTTAGCACAAACTCAGATAGGGCTGAAAGGAGCTTGGTAGGAGTAATGACCGAAGTTCCTCTCACACCCAGCATTCTGGGAATTCCCAGGGTTTTCGAAGCAAATCAGGGGCAGAAACCAAGTGTGTATGTTCATACCTTCACAGCACGTGCTCCCTTCCCTCTAAATAGGAGGCCCCACATTTGCCTCTTTGCAGAGGTTCCCGCAGTTCGGTGACTAGGCTTGCCTGCAGGAATTGCCTTGTGACTGTGGCCTACATGGGAGGAGACTTCAGAAGGAAGACAGCTCTCCCCAGTGAACACAGACCGAAATTTTGGCCTGTGCCCACTGACAACTTTAATTTCCATCATCCTAACTGCAATGCCAAGACCCTGCTGCGGGCCATTTTAAGCCCTTTTTAAACTCCCTTAGAGTTTTTCTTCCATCCCACCTCAGAAGGTCCCTGTGCAAGCGCTAGTAATGGTGACACCTCTACCCTTGCGTCTCTCCCTCTCACTTGGGGTCTTCTCTCTCTGCACTGACCAGCAAAATCACACCACCCAGAGAAAAAGGATGCAGGAGAGAGGGCTGGATGGGGAGCCACTGGGGGAGGAGGGGACTTTGTAGTTGGGCGAGACTCAGTGGATGTCTGAAGCTGCCTCCCTTTTGAGCCCAAGTTCCAAGTCAACCAATGTTGACACCTCTCAGAATGAGTCACAATAAGCCTTTTTTTCCATACAAACCCCTCAGGAACCTATTAATGACACTTTCATGTGGTTTTGAGAGGGCTATTTCAAGGAATATGGAGTGATTAAGCTTGATTTCCTCCAGAACGCCCCTGCCCTGTACTCTGTGTTCAGAATGGCCTGAATTATTTTTATTTCCTTTGTATCTCTCATAATTTCTGTCTGTTGAGACAAATGTAAGTGGACAGCATTTGTGGGCTGAGGCCTTGGGGGCAGCTCTTTGGCTGTCTCTACTTTCATTATCCATAGTCAAGACTGACTCACCATTGGTTAAAAAAAAAAATCCAGTTCAACTATTGCAAAAAAGAAAAAGAAAAAAAAAAAAGCAAAATCCTAGAAGTAACCCCTATCACTACAGGCACAGCCATTGAGACCAGGAGTGCGTGTCCTGCAGTACGTGGACCTGCAAGTAGGCCTCATGAGAGACCCTCAGGAGTCTCAGGACCTCTGAATGTGTTTGTTCAATTCCTCGTGTATGTGGACATATGCGCTGTTATAGAATCAAATGTTCACTAAATATCAAAAATGTGCCAGGCACTGATCTGTGCATTTTCCACACAGAAAATAAAGTATGGCCTTAAGTCCTAGCAAATTTCAACAGACTGAGCTGGGAGGTAGAGAGAAATGGGCACAAGAATTTGTTACCACTTGCAAAGCCAAGTTATCCTCAGGAGTATTCTGACTCCTGGAGGTGTTTCAAGAAGACTCACATCTGCTGCCTGTGGTCACGGGAAAGTTGGATCAGCTGTCTTAGGCTGCTTCCACATCAGTCAAGTTGGGATATGAACACATTCGTAAGAACTGCTGTGAAAATTTAATGAGATAATATGTGCAAAGGAATAGCCATGGTCAGGACCACCAGGACCTTGACAAACGATAGCCCCTCTGACCTCTCTGGAGCCGCTTTCCTAGTTACACAGTCCTCACCACCTGTATTGTCCACACTCCTGAGCTTTGCAATTTCCAGCAATTCTAGCAGCACGACCCTGCAGCCCAGAGATAAGATGTGATGGAATTACCTCTGCTAGTCTGGTCTTTGGTCCCAATTTGATGTATAACCAATGCAGTCAGCCCTTTTATCAAGGTTAGGGTTTCTCTGCACACCCCTGCAGCATGCCACAGCTGCGAGAGCAGAGCATACATCTCCCTTCTCCTCTCGTAGCCTAGCTTGAGTCCATTGTGCCAGCCAGCGGGGACCCTGCACTGAGCCACTGAGCAATTAGCCAGCCCCCTGCCGGTTATCCTGCCTGCCTGCCCACAGGGCTGTGAAGCACTCCTGTCCTAAATACGAGGCTCTCAGCCCCTGGGCCACAGAGAACAGTAGCAGCCTCCCATGGGCAGTGTCTGGCTGGAGCTGTTCTGTGCAGCTGCACTGCGTTAGGGGGAGCGAGGGCTGCTCCAGGTGGGAGGTACATGCAAATGGGTCAATGGGAAAACCGTGAGGAATGAAAGCCTGAGATCAGCCCCAGCCTCATGTTAGCCGTTTAAGCAGGGCTCCTCTCACCAAGAACACAGGCAGAGCCGCTTTGTCTAAAACCCTAGTTTTAGTGTCACAATACCTGGAAAGCTGTTGGAAATACAGAATCATGGGCCCCATCCAGCCCTCCTGAATCCGAAGCCCAGGCTGGAGGCCCAGAAATCTTTGAGCAGGTCCTCTCGGGTGTGAGCATTTGAAGCTCAAGCTTGAGATTGGTGGGCTCAGGAATCTTTCCCTTCTCATCTGCCCACGCCCTGCTCTCCCTCCAGGGTCTGTCCCATTATTGTCTATTTGTCTGAGGCCTTCTGGACCTCCCCATCCTCACTACACTCAGAGAAATCAACCCCCCTTCAGAGCGTCATAGACCTTTTTATACCGAATTTGTGGCCCTTTTCCCAAATGGCTCACATCCTGCTTCAATATTTCCCACCGACATGTAGGGAGAACCACCAAGAGCCAGCACCCAGGAGAGCGTTCCAGGAAGTAGCTCACATAGTCCTCGCGCTCCACAGCCCCAGTGAGCACTGTCCTCTGGAGATTCATCTCACACACGAGAAACCAAAAGCTCAAAGAGGTTCAAGTGCCTGGGCAGGGCCAGCCCGCAGTACATGGCAGAGTGAGACCCAGTCTGTTGTTCACCACCTGTGCCCCTTCAGGGCGGGAACACGTCTCCTTTCTCCCAGTATCCCCAGTGCTGCAGCAAGACCTGGCACGAGGAAGCATGTTGTTAAATGGGATTGGATCACACCCCATATTAAACCCACAGATGATCCGCAAGTTAAACCAGTACCTTCAAGTCATCAAAACTAATTCTTGGCTGGGTGTGGTGGCTCACGCCTGTAATCCCAGCACTTTGGGAGTCTGAGGTGGACAGATCACTTGAGGTCAGGAGTTCCAGACCAGCCTGGCCAACATAGTGAAACCCCATCTCTACTAAAAATACAAAAATTAGCCATGTGTGGTGGCACGTGCCTATAATCCTAGCTACTTGAGAGGCTGGGGCAGGAGAATTGCTTGGACTCAGGAGGCGGAGGTTACAGTGAGCCAAAATTGTGCCACTGCACTCCAGCCTGGGTGACAGAGTAAGACTCTGTCTCAAAAAAAAAGAAAAAAAAAAAAAGACTAATTCTCAGCCACCACTGGCTGCTGCATGGGGCTCCTGTCTTCCCACACACAAGGTCTGGCCTCCTGTGATGCCCAGCACTGCCAGTTCTCTGGTAAGGTGAGCCACCTGATTCTCTCCCCACCCTGTGTTTCCTCTGCACTAAACATGCATCCGCTCAGGCACGCTCTTGTGAGTACGTGCACACTCTTTATCAGCCACACTCGGTCCCGGGTCACATTCTGCAGCTCCAGGAAGTAGAGGGCCTTCTAGCCCTCCTCTGACCTCCTGCCTCCCACACTTCCAAACTGATCTCTCTCCCACCACCCTTAAATGGATCGTTGCTCTTTTGAGGCTATAGTTTGTCCCTAACAAAAATGGCAACCTCTAAAGCCAGGTCTTTGGCTACATTCTTTGTACGCTCCACTTTCCTAGTTGGCATAGGGCAGATTGCATGGCTGCTCTCTGGCATGGTGACCCACATGCCAGCCTCCTGGGTCACAGATCATTTTTTAGGATGTTGCCATATAACATTACTGACCACGAGTTCTACCTACTTCATTCGTTCACTCTTACTCAGTGAACATTGAGTGCTTCCTGCTTTTCATGCATGCGATGGTTCAGTTCAAACTCCCACTGTGTAACATCTCCTCTTTGGACTTATTGTTATTAATCAGTCAGCTGGGCCAAATTTATTTCACTTATGTTTATTACAAAAACTTCCTGAATCAGATCCTTAACTGGTTACCTCAGAAAAGAAAGAAAAAGAGAGAGATTATTTGAGAATAGACTGTGTAAGACCAATGTTGAAATCAATCATTTGTAGTTACCATTTTAAATAATCCCACATAATCTAAATATAAGTGTTGGCCAGGGCTCATCAGCCAGTGAGGAATGACACATAGCGACATGTCAACCCTCAGTCCTGTCCCAAGTTCTTGGTGCGGTCACTAGACGTCTACTTCTTTACCCTTTGGGGTAGCAGGAGTGGTTTTTTGTTTTGTTTTGTTTTTTAATGTATCTTGCAACAGGCTGATAAAACCTCTCTGAATTTACCTGATGTCTCTTTCTGAATTTTTTTTTTTTTCTTTTTTTGAGACAAAGTCTCAGTCTGTCACCCAGGCTGGAGTGCAATGGCACGATCTTGGCTCACTGCAACCTCCACCTCCCTGATTCAAGCGATTCTTTGCCTCAGCCTCCCTAGTAGCTGGGATTAGAGGCACACGCCACCATACCCAGCTAATTTTTTTGTATTTTTTTGGTAGAGATGGAGTTTCACCATGTTGGCCAGGCTGGTCTGGAACTCCTGACCTCAGGTGATCCGCCTGTCTCGGCCTCCCACAGTGCTAAGATTACAGGTGTGAGCCACCCGTGCCCTGTCCTCTTCCTGATTTAACAAGGGTTTTGCTCCTGTAATAGCAGGATCATCATCCAGAGATGGTTTGGGGCTTTGTTGTGTACATGCTGTTTCCTCTTCTGTTAGGGTTCCAGCAGTCTGGGCTCAGCCTGATCCCTGGGCTCTTGCCTGCATCCACGCTCAGCGTTGCCTCCTTGTCTTCTTTTCAGCAGCATCTGACAGAGATAAAGGTCAAAGTGCCCAATGACTGCCAGCCTGTCTCCTAAACGACCTCCACCCCGGTGCAGCCGGCTGCTCTCATTCCCGTTACTTAGGCTCTCCACATCTGCCTACTTCCCAGGGCCTGCTGAGAGTTTTGCATGTTACAGTGTACAAAGTGACAATATCATCACAGCTACCCACAGGCTTCCTCAGGACAGGCCTAAGTTCTACAAAAGCGCTCTCAAGGTGGCCTGACGGAAGGGCAAATGAAGTCACCAGCCGCACTGCGCCAGCTGCACATCCTCACTTGGTAGCTGCATCAATTCTCACACAGTGATTTGGCAGTCCGCTCGCTCTGTGCCATTTGGATGGAAGATGCCATTCGTCTCCCCCTGCTTCAGGGCAAGACATGGTATCGCCCAGTCAGAGGGAACATTGTTCCCATCATACAAACAGACCTCCACACCCTCTGCTCCATTCTCTCCAGTCAAAGCGCTTCCTCGCCTGAGCTACAGAAGAAACTGCCCATAGGTACCCTGCAAAAGCTGCCACTTTGCTCTTGCAGGTAAGATGGAAGCGTTCCGAAGCTTTCAGCGCCTTTCAACTGTGTTGTACTCACTGACTGTGGACTGAATTTGCACCTTTACTCTTTTACTTTTATGTTCTTATTTATATATCTCACCTTTCACCTTAGCTCAGAAAAGAATTGAGGTGAGGTGTATAAATTAACACATATAGTCATTAGGCGGCACAGTTTCCAAGAACTTATTTAATAAGATAAAATAAAAATAGGAGTAAGGCCGGGCGCGGTGGCTCAAGCCTGTAATCCCAGCACTTTGGGAGGCCGAGACGGGCGGATCACGAGGTCAGGAGATCGAGACCATCCCGGCTAACACGGTGAAACCCCGTCTCTACTAAAAATACAAAAAAAAACTAGCCGGGCGAGGTGGCCGGCGCCTGTAGTCCCAGCTACTCGGGAGGCTGAGGCAGGAGAATGGCGTAAACCCGGGAGGCGGAGCTTGCAGTGAGCTGAGATCTGGCCACTGCACTCCAGTCCGGGCGACAGAGCGAGACTCTGCCTCAAAAAAAAAAAAAGAAAAAAAAAAAATAGGAGTAAAAGTGGGATTAAGAAAACGAGAGCAAGACAATAGAATTGAATACTTAGGCCAGGCACAGTGGCTCATGCCTGTAATCCCAGCACTTTGGGAGGCCGAGGCGGATGGATCACCTGAGGTCAGGAGTTCAAGACCAGCCTGGCCAACATAGTGAAACCCCGTTTCTACTAAAAATACAAAAATTAGTCGGGTGTGGTGGTGGGCGCCTGTAGTCCCAGCTACTGGGAGAAGCTGAGGCAGGAGAATGGCGTGAACCCGGGAGGCGGAGCTTGCAGTGAGCCGAGATTGCGCCACTGCACTCCATCCTGGGCGACAGAGCGAGACTCCGTCTCAAAAAAGAAAAAAAAAATTGAATGCTTAACTGGGGCTGTTTCTGTGAGTGAGCCACAAAAGGTTGGTTCTCATCTTCCAGCAAATATCTGGTTGTTTTTGTTTGGTGCAAAAAGGGAAACTATCAGCTATAGGATTCCAGGATCTACAAAATGAAAACTGGCTGATTCTGACCCTGAGACCTGGGAGGATGTCTTCTTTGGACCCTCGTGAGAGGATGCTGTGCAAAGTCGTGGATGGCTTCTGCCTCTGGGCGTGTATTCATTACAGATTTATTGATTTACAGTCTTTTTTTCCTTATCTGAAAATAATACAATGAGAATAATAAAGCAAGAGGGTTTTCTTTTCTCTGGGCTCTGCATAATCCTTTGTATCTTCTTTTAAAGGCTTTGTTCTTCAGTTTGAGTATTCTTTTTACACTTCTGCTAATATTGTCCACATTCAAGTCTAGAAAGCAAATGCATTGGCTTTTGATTAGATTTTCAGAATGTATGCTGTATAAGCAAGATGTTCTTTTATTTTTAATACATGTGGGTATTTTTCTCATGTATTATTTCAGGAAAATATGCTGTAAAGTGAACACAATGGAACCAACGAGATAAATATGCGTCTAAGAATGTGAATATTCAATTTGGATCTGTGCGCATTCTAATCTTCAGTTAAGTGGATTCTTTCAGAATGTTGCCATTTCCAAAACATCAGTGCCATCCTCTCTCTCATTTCCTTTGGGTTAGCTCACCCCAAGCATCATGAACCATATGCACAATTACCGCCTGGAGTGGGGTTATGCTGTTCACAGCAGGTTACAGAAAACAGGTAATGAATAATTTAAGTAATTCATTATTTAAAGATTATTAGTACATATCATTTGGAATCATTTCCTTTTACTTTTCATCGCTTAAGCTCATTATTTTTTAGCCTTCAGAGTTAAGTAGGGCCAGTACAATGTTTACGAAGGGTGAAAAATCACTTCAGTTCTCAATGTTTACCCACTCAAACAAAAAGCATACTCATCTTTTTTAAAGTCATGTCTGATTAACAGCATCCTTATGAAGATCCGCAGCCTGGGGACAGCCGTCAGCCACTGACGCACGCAAGTCCACCAGAGCTTCTTCACACACTCAGACTTTCCATCCTGGTGATTTGGAAAAGGTATTTTTGTTGAACAAGTGATTAAGTATTTTCGAGCAAAACGCTTTTGAAAACATAACCATGATGATTTCCACGTTGAAGCTGCTTTTCCAGAATTTCTGTGGGTCAGCAGTGACACCCAGTGGCTAGAGACACTTGCAAGCTACAGAAATGTCTCCTGTATCCCATGGTAGTGAAGTAAATTGTAGGCAAAAGCATCTTTGGGGCCCAGGTGCTGGAAACTACTCCATGGGGAGGCAAGTGTAAATGCAGGATGGACAGAAATGGGTGGAGGCAGCATTCTGACCTGATGCCACCACTCCATTGGCCTACACCAGAGTGATCCCGGAAACAAAAGACTTTTCTGGTACCACACAGTTGGTATCAGAGGGGAAAGAGGTACCAGTGCTATGACAGGGCCTATAGCACTGACAACTACCCCAGCTGGATCCAGAGAACATGGACCCATTGAATGATGCTTGTGAAGTAGAGGACAAATCAGACAGGAGACAGATATCACCAAGGCACCCTTTCCTTTTGCGGATGCAACCAAGGCAAATGCACGCGCAATTTCAGCCAACAACTTTGTAGCTTGAACAGAAACGTGGGTCACTTACCTCCTAGGCCATTACTTTTTATGTCATCATTTTATAACATCAAAACACATGGTGATGCATTTTGACAGACTACATAGCAGTGTCTGGAAAGCAGTAAGAATATGCTTCTGGTCTCTATAGGATTTTAAACTAATATTAAATTTTTTACATTGAGAATTAGTGCAGTTCCATATATTGAAAGAAGTTGGAGATAAAATCAAGTGCCAGGGATGACTTGTTCCTATACTGAAATGAAGTGGAAGCTGTGGATACGGGGCAAATCTAGGGATGTTCTGGAAGTTCTCAAATGCTAGTGCCTTGTTCGATGATAAGCTGTTCTTTCTGAAGGCAAACTGTACTCCTGACAGCATTAGCAACTTAAGGCTGATTTTTTCAATTGGTAGGACAAACGTGCCCCACCACCCCTCTCCTTAACTCTCAAAAGATGCTTTGTTTTTTAATTTGTTAAAAGCAAGGTATTGCAATAGAGAGACCATTAAACTTGGACCTAGGTAACATGGGTGTGAATGTGAATTCTACTGCCTACTAACTGTGTACACTCAGTCTACTTCCTTAAACATTCTAAAACTCTGCTGGGCACGGTGGCTCATGCCTGTAATCCCAACACTTTGGGAGGCTGAGGCAGCTGGATCACCTGAGGTCAGGAGTTCGAGACTAGCCTGCCCATCATGGCAAAATCCCATCTCTACTAAAAAAGTACAAAAAATTAGCCAGACGTGGTGGTGGGCGCCTATAATCCCAGCTACTCAGGAGGCTGAGGCAGGAGAATAGCTTGAACCCAGGAGGCAGAGGTGGCAGTGAGCCAAGATCGTGCCACTGCACCCCAGCCTGGGCAACAAGAGCGAAACTCCATCTCAAAAAGAGAAAAAAATTTTTGACACTCATTTCCTAATATATTGTAAAACAATAATGCTATTTATCTCAGAGAGTGATTGTAAAACTGATAGTATAAGCTAGTTCTAAGTGCCCCACATTTGATAAGAAACTATTTGTTTCCTCACATTTGATTATGAAACTTTTCAAACGTGTAGAAAAGTATAAAACATCTCCCAGTGAACGTTCCTATATCCCCCATCTCAACTGTACAATTAAGGTTTCACTATATTTTATTAATTACCCCCATCTATCATTCCTCCACCCCTTCATCAAACCATCAGATTATTTTTTATGCATTTCAAAGATGCAAACACCAATTCATTTCCACATGTCATTAACTTGACTTCAGTGTTTGTTTATGTTTTTTTTTTTTAATTTGGGGGATAATATTCACATACAATGAAGTGCACAAATCTTAAGTAAGCCATTAAATAAAGGGATTTCAGTAAATGCTCACACCCTACTACCCAAGTCTAATTATGATAAAGACATTTCTGTCACCCCAGGAAAACTCTCTCAGGATCCCTTCAGATAAATTCCTAACCCTCACCCCAGATGCAACCACTGCTCTGATTCTTTTTGTTGTACATTTGTTTTGTTCCCATCTAAAGCTGATCCAAAGGAAGCCAGAAACTACATGACTAGAGATTTTACCTCAAGGAAATTCTCATATATTAACCAACAAGTCAGTCCCCAAATAGGTGCTGTCTTCATTGTTGGTGGCATCTTGGTTTCTCGGAAGAATTGTATCTGTAAGCTGACAAAGTATTCGCATACGCAATCCAAGCTCCCCTCAAGACGCAGAATGTTACCAATAACTCAAGAATTATTTTTGCATAAACAATGAAATGTTTTACCAGCAGGTGGCAGTAATAACCCATCGTGTCACTGGGAGCCCTTTACTGGGATCCACCAGCTTTATGATTACATAATAGATGGCCCCCAGTTTAGGACGGTTGGACTTAAGATTTTTTACTTCAAGATGGTACAAAAACATAAACATTCTGTATGCCTCTCAACTTAGAATGAGGTTCAGATAAACCCATGGTAAGCTGAAAATATTGTAAGCCCAAAAATGTACTTTCAATTTGCAATATTTTCAGTGAAGATTAATTTATCTAGATGCAACCCCAGGGTAGGTCGATGAGCATCTGTATTAATTTTTGATTCCATATTCACAAAAGCACACTTTTTTAACAAACAAAGATTCAAGCAACCAAGAGTGCTTATTTTTAGGGATATAATTTCTCAACAGGTAAATGAGTGGGATCCTAGAGAAATGCACCAAGGAGGGTGACTGATGCATGAGAACTTCAGGTGTGTTTGGTCACGCTGCAGCTTGGGGAGCAGAACACGCTGTGGGTGACACACATCTGAGGGCTAATTACAGTCGCCAATTACAGAATTGGTTCCTGAACACTGGCAATATTTAGCATGGCTGAAAGAAAAGACCTTCCCTGAAACTTCACAAAGTAACTGAGATGGTGGTTCACTTACTGCCTGTCCATCCTGTCTCTCTGATCTGAGTGCACATAGGATGCCAAGAGGACAGAACATTTGCATGGAAACTGGGGAGGCAACGGTGGCAGGATCTACACAGAAACATTGAGGAATCGTTCAGAGCAGCCCGGGAGAAGCTGGGGATGGGGGCAATTCTAAGTGTCAACTCACTACTCACTCATATATATATATATTTGAGATGCAGTCTCGCTCTGTCACCAGACTGGAGTGCAGTGGTGCAATCTGGACTCACTGGAGCCTCTGCCTCCTGGGTTCAAGCAATTCTCCTGCCTCAGCCTCCCAAGTAGCTGGGACTACATGCACATGCCACATGCTCAGATAATTTTTGAATTTTTAGTAGAGACGGGATTTCACTATGTTGGCCAGGATGGTCTTGTAGCAGGACGAGCCGCAGAGAAAACTCCTCAGACACAGGATTAAAGAAGGAAGATGTTTTTTATTCCTCCGGGAGCGTCGGCAGACTTGCGTCTTAAGAACCGAGCTCCCCGAAAAAGAAATACTTGGCCTTTTTAAAGGCTTACAACTTTAAGGGGTCCACATAAAAGGGTCGTGATAAATCGAGCAAGCGTGGGAAACGTGACTGGGGGCTACATGCATCAGCTAACCGAACAAAAAGTTTTACAATGCTTTTTTCATACAGTGTCTGGAATTTACAGATAACACAAGTAGTTTAGGCCAGGGGTTGATGTTACTATTATTACTTTGTTTAACTCCTAGGGCCGGGTGGTGGTGCCAAGGTTGTCTGGCTATTTATCTTACTTTTGTTTCTTTTTCTCTTTACTCCTGTCTTGTGAACTAGTCAAGGTGGGGGGAGGAGGGCAGCAGGAGTAGTAGTGGTCTCCTTCCTTAGTCTCAATCTCTTGACCTGGTGATCACTCATATTTTTTAATAAAGTATGTAACGTCCTGGGAGCCGAGAAAAGGTCATGTCAGTAACCCCCTGCATAACTGCAGAGGAGAGAACTAGAAGAAGAAGAACAAAACCTGCAGGAGGCAAAGAGCTAGAAGCACCGCTTGAAAAGGCCTTCCAGCGCTGGGAGACCTTCAGCAGCGTGGTGACGGTTTTTTCCAGCACTGCATTCCCTTTCACTGAAATGTTCAAAGCAAAGGCAAACAACTGCACTTGGGGAATGTTAAGGAGGAAAATATATGTGTCAGCCGATGTTAGAACAGATCCGTGCTTTGAAAACTGGGATGTGCACCACGTGTAGAATATGCCATGACTGAGGAATAAAAAGATGATTTTAGGAGGTGCTTAGACATACATGAAATAAAACACATAACAAGCTAATTCTGAGAAGCCAGTGATGGGCCCTGTGACACATACAGTCATTAGGTGAGATCTTGGTTCCCATACCACAGCTACCACCCACAGCCAAGGAAAACCACAGAAAAGATTCTTCTGGCTACAAAGGGAATAGTCCCACAGTTAATGCATTTCCCACCTTGCCCAACCTACCTAAGCATCTCGCACATTGCAAGGCCCACCTAAAGCCACGCACACAAGCTAATCCTTACAAAAGGCCCCCTGGCATCCCCCTAGATGGAGATGCTCCAAGCTTCACCCATGATATGCCCCCAGGGACAGTAAGTTAAATCAACTCTCCTGGTGAGCACAGGCAGGCTGGTGGCTGTCTCGTGATGGGATTCACCAGGTCCCTTGTTCTTCGGCTTGATCTTTGATGATGCCAAAGAGAAAGACCTGGCTCAGTGGTAACGGGTGTCCCCACCTCTCCAGCCATCCCTCTCCAGGGCACAGAGAGCCATCTCGGGCTCCTCACTCCAAGGCAGCAACCATACCTGAGGAGAATGATCAACAACACTCGGTCACTGAAGCATGTAGGTTCACACCTCACAGATTGTTTATTTATGACAGGCAATGACGGATTCACATTCATACTAGTGCTAAAATCTTTCTTATCAAATAAATAATTTAAGTAAACAGTGTGAATCTGCTTAAAGAATATTAACAAAAATTAGCATAAGCAATATTCAGATATGGCAGAAACATGAAGGGAATATATGAATGACAGAAAGTTGAAGAAATACTGAATTAAATGAACTCTTCAATTAGTTTTTTAAATATATGGTCAATATTCTAAAGAAATAAACAGATAACAATAACCTAAGACCCTTCTAATCAATTTTGATTTTAAGTCAGTCCACTTGTCATTTATTTTTCCCCATTTTTTGAAAACCACTATATATAGATATATTTTTTTTGCTTGCTTGCAAAATGCATCACATGATGAAGTGTTACTTGCTGGAGTGCTCTTGCTCAGCCTCTCTTTAGAGAGGAGGCCCATTGGAATAGAAGGCCATTAAAATTACCTCACTCATCCAAAGTTCTACAGGTAGGTCTTGGGTGATACGCTGGATATCTCAGCACGTAAGTTCCTTTTCACTTATATATAAAAATGTTCATGATTTGCAACAAGAGTTAAGTTTACTTTAACATATTCCATAATGCTAAAATCACTTTGATTCCTGAGACTGACAAGAAGCACATACTAAAGAGTTCCCATGATGAAACACCTGTCTAGTCCTTAAGTAATTTAAATGAACAGAGTCGTTAAAGACCCATTTGCCTTCACCAAACACCTTCAAGTCAGACAGTTCACTCATGAAGACAATGAACAAAAGAATTCCAGGGTAGATAAATGAATATATCAGGTTTAGATCAGAAATTTTTGTAAATGTGTGTGTGTGTTCCCTTTGGCTAAAGTAAAATATTGTAGGCTGGGCGCGGGTGGCTCATGCCTGTAATCCCAGCACTTTGGGAGGTGGAGGCAGGTATGGATCACCTGAGGTCAGGAGTTCAAGACCAGCTTGACCAACCTGGCAAAGCCCCATCTCTACTAAAAATACAAAATTAGCCAGGCATGAAGGCACATACCTGTAATACCAGTTACTTGGGAGGCTGAGACAGAAGAATCACTTGAACCCAGGAAGCGGAGGTAGAGGTTGCAGTGAGCCGAGATCATGCCATTGCACTCCAGCCTGGACAACAAGAGTGAAACTCCGTCTCAAAAAAAAGAAAAATCTTTCTGTGTGTGTGTGTGTGTGTGTGTGTGTGTCAATTTGGCTAAAGTAAAATGTGGTAGGAAATATCTCTGACCCTTATTTCAATGTCAGCACAGTGTTCGTTCCTCAGAAAAGCTGCCTGGGTTTACTGTTCTCTCCTAGGAAAGGGATCTGACGTGAGCTGAGTGCTGATTCTCACTCCAGGTGTCACCTCACCTAACATCGCCCTGACGCCCCCGCTTAGCAGGGAGGTGAGCTGACCCCTGTGTGCAGAAGAAGACGCTAAGGCCGAGGAGGCTCAGTAACCTATCTGGGGCCACTCCACCTGCCATTGGCCCCATGACCTCCCTGGCTCCAGACACAGCACAATGTGTGACACTGGCCATTCTCCCCCTTCACAGATGGGAAAACTCAGGCTTAGAGAACAGCTTTCCTAAAACTACACAGCAGAAGTGCTGAGACCCTTCGTATTGACTCTTTTCTCGTGCCATAGAAACTTGTCAGCACCATTTTCATTCTCAGGTCCTCATTTTCCTCCCAAGTTTCTAACTCATTTTCTCCATTGCTACAGTGGGAAAAAAAAAATGTGTTAGGAAATAACCCCTACTGCCTACCTATTTCTATACGTCCATTCTTTTATTTTTCACTATCTGACTTCCATCCAACCCCTTGACGGAAATCCTGACAATTGCACTTTCAAAGGTCTTTGGTGAGCCAAGATTGTCTTCCAATTGCTGGTCTTCCCGGACAATATTGACCAATCTTCTCCTGAAACACACAAGGTATCTCAAACTTCACTGGCTCTTGATCCTCTTCCTCTCTCAATTACAGATCTCTCTCTCTCTCTCTCTTTCTCTCTCTCTCTATCTATCTTTCTCTCTCTCTCCCCCTCCCTCACTGGTTTCAGCTTTGATTTCAAACATACAGAATTCAAACCCTGGACCCACTAGAATTTGACCTCAAGCAAGGTATTTACATTCTCTGAGCTTCTGCATCCTCACCTGTAAACTGGGAAGGATAAGGAAATAATTATAGAGTTAAATGAGAAAAGAACCAAAATTAACAAGAGTAGATGTTATTAATTTCCTGCCCATCCTTTCCATTTTCACCTCCATACCCCATATGGAGTCCATCATAGTGAGCCCTCAGCAAACATCTGAACTTACATAAAAGCAGGAGTCATGCACACTAACCAGCTTCAGGCATGACCAGTGAAGTGAGCTAACACGAAGAGTACGAAGGACCACTGGAGAAGCAGGTTCTCACTAGGCGAATTCCTTGCAGACCTCTCATCCCTGGCCCTTTTCCCTTTGGGACATCACTCACCTCTCACTGCAGTCTCTAACACCCTGGGACAGTGTCTTCAAACCCATGTGTCAGCAGGCAGTGGAATCCAAAGATAAGAGAGGTTAAAATGTGAGTGTCAGGGCTAAGGAGGGAGCATATTTTTGTCCTGCTTGGAAAAAAAACATATATTTAATAAACATTTCACTCATCTATAAATGGTCTAAAGTTAACAACAGTATGTTCAATTCAGAATTTTTAAGTCATATTTCTTTGACACAGAGTTTATATTCCTATGTTTAAACCACGAATGGATAGCTTTGATAGTCTGTTCTGGCTCATAGCACATTCTTGGGATTAAGACAGCATTGTGAATTCTTAGAAATCATAGCACAAAAGCTCATTTTGGAAGGAGAAATTACTCATTCCAAGATCCAAGTTTCATGTTTCTATGTCTCAAAACTTGATGTTTAGGAGTGCTTTTAAAACAAGGAAAGAGCTATAAATTTCCAATAAATGTCAATATTCTTCATTGAAGGTGAACTTCACAATCTTTAAAACCCTTTCTAGTTTTTGAGGAACCTCTATAATGTTTTCCATAATGGCTGTGCTGATTTACATTTCTACCAGCAGTGTAGAAATGTAAATGTTTTTGCTTTTCTCCATATCCTCTCCAACACTTATCTTTTGTCTTTTTGATAACAGCCATTTTAACAGGTGTGTGGTGATGTCTCATCATGGTTTTGATTTGCATTTCCCTAATAATCAATGATGTCGGGCCTGGTGTGGTGGCTCACGCTGTAATCTCAGCACTTTGGGAGGCTGAGGCAGGTGTATCACCTGAGTTCAGCAGTTTGAGACCAGTCTGACCAACATGGTGAAACCCTGTCTCTATTAATAATACAAAAATTAGCAGGTGTGGTGGCACACACCTGTAATCCCAGCTACTCGGGAGGCTGAGGCAGGAAAATCACTTGAACCTGGGAGGCAGAGGTTGCAGTGAGCCAAGATCACACCATTGCATTCTAGCCTGGGCAATAAGAGCAAAACTCTATCTCTAATAATAATAATAATCTGTGATGTTGAGCTTTTTTTCATATACCTATTGGCCATTTGTGTGTATCCTTTTGAGAAATGTCTGTTCAGAACCTTTGCCCAATTTTTAACTGGGTTATTTGTTTTCTTACTATTGTGTTGGGTTCCTTATATATTGCGGATATGAGCCCCTTATGAGTCACATGATTTGCAAGTATTTTCTCCCATGCTGTAGGTTGTCTCTTCATTTCGTTTTGCAAGTATTTTCTCCCATGCTGTAGGTTGTCTCTTCATTTCGTCGATTGCTTTCTTTGCTGTGTAGAAACTTTTTATTTTGATGCACATCCCATTTGTCTGTTTTTGCTTTTGATGGTCATGGTTTGATGGTCATATCCAAAAAAGTCATTGCCCAAACAAATGTCATAAAGCATTTCCCCTATGTTTTCTTCCAACAGTTTTAGAGTTTCAGGTCTTATGTTTAAGTCTGTAATCATTTTGAGTTGATTTTTGTATATGGCATGAGATAAAGATCCAATTCCATTCTTTCAGAGATGTGTATTCAGTTTTCTCAATATCATTTATGGAAGAGACAGTCCTTTCCCAATTACGGGTTTTTGGCATCTTTGTCAAAAATCAATTGACCATAAATGTGTAGATTTAGTTTTGGCTTTTCTATTCATATACGTTCCATTGGTCAGAACCATGCTGTTTTGATTACTACAGCTTTGTAGTCTATTTTGAAATCCAGAAATATGATGTATCCAGATTTTTTCTATTTAGTTAAGTTTGCTTTGGCTATTCAGGGTATTTTGTAGTTCCATACAAATTTTTGAATTTTATTTTCTATTTCTGTGGGAAAAAAATCATTGAGATTTTGATACAATTGAAATAAATTTGTTGATTATTTTAACCCAGGAACACAGAATATCTTTCTATTTATTTATGTTCTCTTCAGTTTCTTTCAACACTGTTTTATAAAAAATATTTAGTGTTCAGGTCTTGCACCTCCTTGGTTAAATTTGTCTTTAAATATTATTTTTCTAGTTATTGTAAATTGATTTTTTAGGTTTCTTTTCTGGATAGTTTGTTGCTAACACATAGAAACACTACTAATTGTAATATGCTGATTTGTATCCTATACCTTTACTAAATTTGCTTATTAATTTTAACAATATTTGGAGTCTTTGGGGTTTTCCATATATAAGATTATGTCATCTGCAAACAGAGACAATTTAACTTCTTTCATTTTCCAATTTGGATATTTAAATGCCTTTTATTTCCTTTTTCTTTGTCTTTGTCTTTCTTTTCTTTTCTTTTCTTTTTCCTGCCTAATTGCTCTGGCCAGGACTTCCAGTACTGTGTGGAATAGAAGAAAAACACTAAAAGTAGAACTACCCTATGATGCAGCAATCCCACTACTGAATATATAGTCAAAGGAAGTCAAACCAGTACACAGCAGAGAGGGATCTGCATCTCCATGTTCATTGCAGCATCATTCACAATGGCCAGTATATGGGATTAATCTAAGTGGCCATCAGCAGATGAATGAATAAAGAAAATGTGGTATATATATACAATGGAATACTATCCAGCCTTTAAAAAGAAGAATCCTGTCATTTGCAGCACAACATAGATAAACCTGTTAAGTGAAATTTGACGGATTCATCTATTATGTTAAGTGAAATAAGCCAGCCAGAAAGGCAGATCTTGCATGATTTTATTTACATGTAGAATCTTAAAAAGTCACACTCACAGAAGCAGCGAGTAGAATCATTATGACCAAGAGCTGAGGGAATTGAGGCAGAATTGAGGAGATGTTGGTCAAAGGATACAAAATTTCAGTCAGACAGTGAGAATAAGTTCAAGAGATGTATTACACTAGGTTATGACTACAGTTAATAACAATGTATTGCCTACTTGAAAATCACTGAGAGCACATTTTAAGTGCTCTCACCACAAACAAAATTTTAAGTAAGTGAGTTAGTGCATATGGTAATTAGCTTGATTTTGCTTTCAATCAGGGCAAATGTATATCACAAGCTATATCTCTTGGAAAACATCATCTTGTAAAATAGAAATATAAACAATTTTGGTCAGTTAAAAATTTTAAAATAATAAAATTTTTTTTTTAAATCCTGCTAAGTTCATCACACAATAGAAGTAAAAGCACCCTGGGGCACTAAAAAAATAATTATTAACTGCTTTATTGATAGTTAATACATATACCATCGACTCCTAACTTAAAGTGTATAGTTCAGTGGTCTTTAGTATATCCTGAGTTGTACAACCTAATTTTAGAACATTTCATTCACTGCAAAATGAGAACCTATAACCATCAGCTTTCACTCTCTGTTATGGGTTGAATTACATCTTTCTAAAATTTACATGTGGCAATCCTAAATCCCAGTATCTTAGATTGTGACCTTATTTGGAAATACGGTCTGATATAGTTTGGATGTTGCCCTGCCCAAATCTCATGTTGAAATGTAATCCCCAGTGTTGGAGATGGGGCCTCGTAGAAGGTGATTGGGTCATGGGGGTGGATTTCTCATGAATGTTTTGCACCATCCCCTCAGTGCTGCCCTAGGAATAGTGAGTGAATTCTCAGAGATCTGGTTTTTTAAAACTGTGCGGCACTCTCTCTTGCTTTCTTGTTCCTGCTTTCATCATGTGATATGCCTGTTTCCCTTTGCCTTGTGCCATGATCAGAAGCTTTCTGAGGCCTTCCCAGAACCAGATGTCCCTATGCTCCCTGTATGGCCTACAGAACCATGAGCCTATTAAACTTCATTTCTTATAAATTATCCAGCCTCAGGTATTTCTTTACAGCAATGTAAGAATGGACTAATTCAGGACCACTGCTGTTGTAATTAGTTAAGATGAGGTCATTAGAGTGGCCCTAATCCAATATGACTGGTGACCTTATACAAAGGGGAAATTTGGACACAGACACATACAGGGAGAAGACTGTGTGAAGATGAAAGCAGAGACCGGAGTAATGAATGCCAGGGGTTGCCAGCAACCACGAGAAGCTAGGAGAGAGGTGTGGAACAGATTCTCCCTCACAGCCCTCAGTAGGAATCAATTCTGCCCACAGCTCGATCTCAGACTTCCAGCCTCCAGAACTTGGGAACAATACATTTCTGTTGTTTAGGCCATTCAATTTGTGAAACTTCATTATGGCTACCCTAGCAAACTAATATACATTCTGCCTGCACCTCTATTCCCATCCCAGCCTTAGGCAGCCACTCATCTACTTGCTGTCTCTACAGACTGGCCTCTTTTGGACATTTCATATAAATAGAATCATAAAATATGTGGTCTTTCATGACGGCTTCCTTAGCATAATGTTCTATATTATTTAGGATGATGTTTTCAATATTCACCCATGTTGCAACATATATCAATACTTCCTTCTTTTTATTATTAAATTATATTTCGTTGTATGAATAGATCCCATTTTGTTTATGCATGCATTGGTTGATGGACATTTGAGTCGTTTCTCTATTGTGACTGTTATCAACAATGCTACTATGACGGTTCATGTGCAAGTTGCTGTGTGACATTTTTTCATTTCTCTTCTCTACGAGTAAAATTGCGCAGTCATATTGTAACTCTAACATTTTGAGGAACTGCCAAACTATTTTCCAAAGTTGCTGCAACATTTTATACTTCCACCAGCAATGCACAAGGGTTTTGATTTCTCCACATTTTTGTCAGCCGTTGTTATTTTCTGTCTTTTATATTTTCAGGCATCCTAGTGCATGTGATAGTATCTTATGGTACTTTTAACTTGCATTTCCCAAATGACTAATGATAATGATCACCTTTTCATGTGCTTAGTGACCATTTGAATATTTTCTCCGGAATAATGCCCACTCAAATCCTCTGCTCAATGTTTTGACTAGGTTGTCATTTTATTTAGTCATAAACATTTTTTATATATTCTTGACACATGTACTTTGTCAGATGTATAATTTGCAAATATTTACTCATAGTCTATGGGCTGTCTTTTCACATTTTTTTTCTTTTTTTTTTTGAGACGGAGTCTCACTCTGTCACTAGGCTGGAGTGCAGTGGCGTGATCTCAGCGCACTGCAACTTCTGACTCCCTGGTTCAACCGATTCTCGTGCCTCAGCCTCCTGAGTAGCTGGGATTACAGGCATGCACCACCACGCCCAGCTAATTTTTGTATTTTTAGTAGATATGGGGTTTCATCATATTGGCCAGGATGGTCTTGATCTCCTGACCTCATGATCCGCCCGCCTCAGCCTCCCAAAGTACTGGGATTACAGATGTGAGTCACCACGCCCAGCCTTTTCACATTCTTAATTGTGTTCTTTGTCCACAAAAAATTTTAACTTTGATAAGATATTCCATTTCTCTATTTTTTCTTTTGTTGCTTTGCTTTTCATGTAGTATCTAAGAAACCATTGTCCAGATGAAAATCACAAAGATTTATTTCTAATTTTTTTAGGAGTTTTAATTGTAAAAAAGAAAAGTTCTTACATTTTGGTATATGATCTATTTAGAGTTAATGTTTGTGTGTGGTGTAAAAAACTAGTTGAACTTCATTCTTCTGCATGTGGATATCCAGTTGTCCCAACACTATTTGTCAAAACAAGCATCCTTTCCTCCAGTGAATTGTCCTGGCATGATGATGAATCAACTGACTATAAATGCAAGGATTGATTTCTGGATTCCCAATTCTATTCTATTGATCTATATGCCTATCCTTATGCTAGTAGCACATAGTCTTGATTACTGTAGCTTTGTAGTAAGTTGTGAAATTGAGAAGTATGAGTTATTTAACTTTATCCTTCAAGACTGTTTTCGCTATTTTTGGACCCTCACATTTTCATATGAATTTTAGGGTCAGCTTGTAAATTTCAAATAAAAACCTAGCTGAAATGTTTATTTGGAGTGCACAGAATCTATAGATTAATTTGAGAAGCATAGCAAGTGGGAGCTGAACTACCTGTACACATGGACACAGAGCATTGAATACCCATGGAAATTCAGGACAATGGGAAGGGGAGTAAGGGATGAAAAGTCACTTAATCGCTACAATCAAAAGCTCTGACTTTACCACCACACGCTATATCCATTTAACCTAACCACACTTGTAGCACCTAAATCAAAAAAACTAAAGAGAAAATGCATGTTCTATCCTCTTACTTTTGTAGATGCACCTTCATGATGACATGCAAGGTCTCACAGTTGGCTTATCAGCTGCCTTGACTCTTGACTGGACCATCTCCCTTCACTTCATCCCTGATGGAGTGTGCCTGGCTCCATCCCAGATGGTGAGGGGACTCGTGAACCTTTGTGTGGACAACACAGTTTGGAAGCCCAAGCGCTTGCCCCAGTCTCTGAAATCAACCTTTCTTTGGACAACTCTAAGGCCCAAGTGAGACAGTCAGGTTGGGGGGAGGGGTCCCTGGAGAAACTCCAACCAGCCTACCCACTGAAGTGGAGCCCCAGGAAGCTCACCACGTTTGTAGCAGGGAGGAGCCTGACCCCTTCTCTTCCTGTGTAAACTGGGATTCGAATGGCTAGGTGGGAAGCACTCTAGCAGGGACTCTGGCCTGGAGAGAGTTCCTGCTTCCCCCTTTTCTTTATTTTCACCCAATAAATCCCTGTCTTACTAACCATTCAAACTGTCTGCGAGCCTGAATTTTCGTGACTGTGGGAAGAACCCTGCCTTTAGCTGAACCAACGAAAAGTCCTGCAATATCGTTGATGCCTAATGTGGGACTCAAGACCCGTGAGTGAAATGGGAACTCAAAATCTCTCACTGTTGCTTCTAAGTTTGTCCATTCTTGGACTTCTGAGGGTGGGGGAAACCATGCCCCCACCGTGCCCTGTCGTTCCCGGGCCTTTTCATGGCCTTTTCCTTCCTTTTTCAGGACGACCAGTGAGCAGTAGCTCACTGCTGTCCCCTCCCAGCCGGGGCTGGGATGCATCCCCCACTGCTCTCCGCTCCCTGCTGGGGCTGGGATGCGTGGTCCAAGAGTCCCACACAACCAGCTGGCTGGCTTTTCCACCATGCACCTCTGGAGCCTTCCCGTTCCCCAGCCAAGGGCCTTTACTCCATCAGACAGTAATTAAGCTTTTCTCCAGGTGGAAGAACCAGTTGTATAAGAATAAGAGTTCTTCCTCCAATATTTTTAAACCTTTTTTCTTTCCTCTTCTCCGCCCCGTCAGCAGTTAACCTTTTATTTATTTATTTTTTTTTTAGAAGACATTTTTGTGAGGCCAATCCCCAAAACTATCACTGTTCATATTTTCTGCAGAGTTTTTGTTGGGAAATCAAGGCTCCATCCTCTTCTACATCCTGAGGGCATGGCTTATAACTCAGAGGCAAGGCTTTGTTTAGCAATCCTGCCTTAGGGTATGAACCCTCTCAGGTTGGGTATCTGCATGTTTTCCTAGCCCTGTCTCTTAAAGGGTCCCACACAGCAACTGGGTTTTCTTCTGCCTATTGTGTACTGTGTGTGATGTCTGTACAAAGAGCTCTAATTAATTTGGCCTAAAGAAAGACAAGCCCTTGGATCAAGTACTTTTTTTTTAAAGGAAGTTAAAAGCTGTGGTACCTTGGGGTTCACCTGACTCTAATCTTTGAGAAATAAAAACAGCCTTAAAGATTATGGGTAAAATGCAGGGGTCATTAAAATGTAAATAGATGAACTAAACTACGCAGGTCAGATGCAAGGTTTGCTAAGTGTTTTGAGGTTACAAACTGCTTTTTGGACTTTAGAACTGTGTGGCTGGGACTCCTTTAAAAGGCACCTTCTTTTTTCCTTTCTTCTCCATGGATCTCTCTTCACCGATAGGTAATTGTGTCTCGGTACTATGAGACACTTCCCTCAGATGCATCCTCCAAACTGGAAAGAGTTAGTTTCCCAAACCTTAAACTGGTTGGCTTAGGATTGGACTCAGAGGAAAGGAACCAAGAAGCCCAGCATAGTGGCAAAAGGGTAAAGCGTTTTTAACGAGTCAGGCTTTTGACCTCCCTCTCCCCATGCAAACTGGTAAAAGGTCTTGGAATTTTTGAGCTCTTCTTACCCCATTCCTTGTTTTGTTTTGATACATGTTTACTAATAACCTAGTTTGTCTGTTCTTGCCTTCAGGCCATCATACTCCCAACGGTCATGCAACTGGAGCCTCTGACGATGGCCCTTTCTTCTGGGAACCCTTAGATAGGCCTTTCAGGGAGATCTCACTGCTGTTTCCCCCAAAATAGAGCCCTCTGTCAGAGGAGGCAATTCAGTTCTGTCTTTGTCCTTATCCTTACTCTAATGGCAGCTAGATGTACTTCTTTAGAGGGGGTAATGAGACAGCCAGGTGGAAGGGAGTCCCTGGAGAAACTCCAACCAGTCTGCCCACTGAGATGGAGCCTCAGGAAGTTTGCCACGTCTGCAGCAGGGAGAAGCCTGGCCCCTCCTCTTCCTGTGTGGAACCTGGGATTCGAATGGCCAGGCAGGAAGTGCTCTAGCAGGGACTCTGGCCTTGCGAGAGTTCCTGTTTCCCCCTTTTCTTTATTTTCATCCAATAAAACCCCCTGTCTTATTCAAATTGTCTGAGAGCCTGAGTTTTCATGGCTGTGGGAAAAATAACCCTATCTTTAGCTGAACTGAGGAAAAGTACTGCAACGTAGGGGCACTCAAACAGGTGACATGTCCACCCTCAGGAGGACAGACCCGAACAGAAGCCCCCCACAGGCTCTGGAAATGGACTCAGAGGCATTTGGGAAGGGAAATACAAGATCCCAAACACAGACTGTGGCACAGAATAAGAATCTGGATTTCAAATGCTCATACTCCCTTGGTTCTGTGCATTCCTCACCCCTTGGTGGAGGAACACAGGCAGTGGAGGCCGGAGCTCTGTAAGGCACAGGACTCAGGAAGGGCACCTCTAGATCAGGTTTAAGGTGCATTCTGTCTGGAAGTCCTAACCAGCATCTTCTTGACCCTCACCGCCATCTCTAATCAGAAACGAAGTCCTGTAGAGTCTACTTTCTAAATAACTTTCCATTCTGTCCCAGGGACATCACTCTGTATCACCATAAGCTCCCACCTTCGCCATCTGATCAGCCTTCTCACAACCATCCTGATACCTTCCTCCAATCCATTCTCCATGCTCTAGCCACAGAGAGCTTTGTGGAATGCAAATGTAATCATTTCTTTGCTTAAATGCTTTTAATGATTTCTCATTGTCAATGGGTTGTACTCATCAGGAGAGATATTTATTGCAATAAAGTGGAAATAACCCATTAAGTTAAATAACACATATGGTGAACGTACCATTTAAGAGGTGTTTTGTTTTGTTTTGTTTTGTTTTTTGAGACTGAGTCTTGCTCTTGTCGCCCAGGCTGGAGTGCAGTGGCACTCAAAAATAAAAATAAAAAAAAAGAATGATAAGTCCCTCTGCCCTCTGCTCTCCCAACACAGGTGCATAGAGGACCTTTTCCTCCAGTTCTGTGAGCTGGTCTGTGTGGCTGGCAGATTTAGCTGCCTTGACTGCTCAGCTTGCTCCCTGCTTCTGCCAAGGAGGGTGTAGTTTGCCCTCAGGGAGCATGAAAATAGGGGATGAGCACCTGACCTCAGGACAAGGTCCCATGTGCTTTCATGACCTTTGCATCGCCTGGCCTTAGACCCTCTCCTCTCCAGCACCTGCCTCTCCACCTTGCTGTAGTCCCAGCTACTTGGGAGGCTGAGACAGGAGAATTGTTTGCGCCCTGGAGGTTGAGGCTGCAGTGAGCTGTGTCCTTACCACTGCACTCCAATCTGGGCAACAAAGTGAGACCCTGTTTCAAAAAAAAAAAGAGGAAGCAAACCATAAGAATTCAAAAATTTTGAAAAAGTAAAAAGTGTTTTTAGGAGAGCAATCAAAACAGGCTGTAGGGTAACCTGCTAGAGAGATTAGCATGACTAAAAGAGAGACAGATGCTAACTATCGGGATGGTGTGGGGAAAGGTCCTAAAGGCATTGTGGAAATCTTTTAGGCAGCCCCTCCCATTATAGGCCCAGAGGCCTGGCAGGACAGAATGGCTTTGGGGGCCAGGCCTGGGCTCCTCTGCCTTGCCCTGCCTTGAAATGCAGCCCCCTACCTGCATCCCCGCAGCTCTGGCTTCAGCTAAGGCTCAGATGGCCCCAGATACAGCAGGCTCAGTTTCAGAGGGTGCACATTTCAAGCCTTGGTGGCTTCCACATGATGTTAAGCTTGTGGGAGCATAGAATAAAAGGTGGCTAAGGTTTGGCAGCTTCCACCTAGATTTGAAGATGTGTGAGAAAGGCTGGGTGCCCAAGCAGAAGCCTGTTGCAGGGGCAGAGCCCCCACAGAGAGCTTCTACTAGGGTGGTGTTGAGGAGAAATGTGGGCTTGGAGCCCCCACACAGAATGCCCACCAGGGCATTGTCTATTGGAGCTGTAGGAAGAGGGCCACTGCCCTTGAGAGCCAAGAATGGTAGATCCACCAGCAGTGTTCACCCTCAGCCTGGAAAAGCCACAAGCACTCAACTCCAACATGTGAGAGGAGCCACAGTGTTGCACCCAGCACAGCCATGGGAAAAGGGCTGCCTAAAGCCTCAGGAACCCTGCCTTGTGCCAGTGTGCCCAGGGTGTGAGACATGGTGTCAAAGATTAATTTGGAGCTTTAAGGTTCAATATCTGCCTTGCTGAGTTTCATACCGCATGAGGCCTGTTACCCCTTTCTTTTGGCTGATTTATCTCTTTTGGAATGGGAATGTTTGCCTAATGGTACAGCACCATTATATTTTGGAAGGAAATAACTTGTTTTTCATTTTATAGGCTCACAGCTGTATGGACATTACCTGCAAGTCTCAGATGAGACTTAGGACTTTGGGCTTTAGAGTTGATGCTGGAACGAGTTAGGATTTTGGCGAGCTATTGGGAAGGGATGCTTGTATTTTGCAATGTGACAAGGACATGAGATTTCGGGGGGCCAAGGGGACCGTAACTGGACACATGGTTTCAATTTTTATCACATTATTTTATAAAACTACTCAGGATTTATTTATTCATTTGTCTATTGCTTATCCAATAGACAATTATTAATGTGGCTTCATGATCCTAGGGAAACATTAGACACTTAGCTTTGTTTCATGTCCAGAAAGTGCTCAATTCTATTTTGAGTCAGCGACCCCTAGAATCTGCATTGCCCTAAAGTTTTTTTGTGATGTAGATGGCAGGTGAATTTCTTCAGCAGACTAAGGCTGTTGATCTGGAAGGCAATTTAACATTGGGAAGTTGGGATGGATAAGATTTGCTGGCTTGCCTGGAAGGGTCTGCAAGGTTCAGTCCTGGGCCTGCTTAGGAGAGTGCTGCAGTTCAGGCCTGCATTTTCCCTCCGTTACCACTAGATGGAAGTGGTTTCTGCGATCTTTTCCCCCAGTGTTGGAAGCATATCTGGGGAGCTGCATGCAGCACTGCTTATTTCGGTAGAAGACGCCTGTCCTGGTGTCTGCATTCTGCAGAACAGCTGCTCTGCTGCTTTCCAGCTGGAGGTAGCTGCCCCCTGCAGCCCAACACACACGTCCATGCAGAGAACAGCAATCTGCCTTGTCCAGGCCTTGCTGCTTACCCAGTGCTGCCTATGCACAATTATATTCTGCCCTCACAGAACACCTCTGACACTGGTGTGGTGTTCTGTGCACTTTGCAGACCAGGAACTATTCAGTGGTGCTCAGGCCCTGGACCTGGCTGCAGTGCAGGACCCCCAGGGACATGGGCCACCTAAGCCAACGCAGGCAGGACTTGTCATCAAGGACTCTTTTCCCATGAGAGTCGTGCAGAGCCTCTGCCTGTGGAGTGGGACCCCTGCCCTCTGCTGCCAGCTTCAGGCTCCCTGCAATTTGTGGAGCCTGATGTTATCTGCTCCTCCAACCTCCAACTCCAATTCCCCTCCTGGCCACTAAATTACCTTCCCACCTGCTCATCATCTCTCCAGACTTTCCATCATCACCACCTCTCAGGTTTAACAAAGCTCTCTGGCCTCATGCCTGGCTTCCTGCTCCACTCACCGAATAGCTGTGCTCCTGGAGGGAAAGAGAGCCCACCACACACAACTGATAAAGGGCAGGGCTGAGATTTCAACCCAGGGCCTCTAACCCCGATTCTCACACTCTCATATACTGATTACACCTCTCCTGTTCTGTCCACACCTAAAAATGCTGCTCTAGTGCCTCTGTAGAAAAGTTTCTAATCAGCTATCAGATCAGACAGGAGTGGCACGTGCTGTGCCCACAGCAGACATGAGTAGCTGCTCACAGCGGTTGCTCTTCACCCTGCAGGGGGAGGCCTCATCATCCTCATCATCATGCCCAAGAGTGTACTTGGATGTATTTGATGTGACATGATATCACACTGACTGGTCATCCCTAGACTAAGGGCACTTCTCAACCCTAGAAGAATTCTTCTTGCTCCAAGTGTCCATCATCTGAAGTCAATTTAATTACCTCTTAGAAAATGCTGTTTCTTGGGCAGGTGCAGCAGCGTGCACACCTGTAATCCCAGCACTTTGGGAGGCCAAGGTGGGTGGATCACCTGAGGTCAAGTAAATTCACAGTCTAGACTTAGAGACAACAAGTCCGGGATACATGGGAGAAGGGACAAGTGTCAGAGCAGGAGTGCAGACAGGCGTCTGCCAGAAGCTCCTGGAAAGTTGAAGCAGGAGACACCAGGAGTCTTTGAAAGGAACGGGGCAGGGAGTCAAATCTTGCTTCCACATTTTTTTTTTTTTTTTTTTGAGACGGAGTCTCGCTCTGTCGCCCAGGCTGGAGTGCAGTGGCCGGATCTCAGCTCACTGCAAGCTCCGCCTCCCGGGTTTACGCCATTCTCCCGCCTCAGCCTACCGAGTAGCTGGGACTACAGGCGCCCGCCACCTCGCCCGGCTAGTTGCTTCCACATTTATAAGCCTATATAATAATCTTATATAATCTCATATAAATCCTATTGTTGCCAATACAAAGTTATGTAAGTCCTGCTATTGGTAAATGACATCAATATCTCATAAGTCATTTAGATTTTAATGTGAACACTTGTGTTGTTTATTGTGATCTGTCTTTAGTCCCTGAATTGTACGTCCCGTCCCAGTCAGGCTGTGACTGTGATCTTCATCAGCCTTTCTTTCTCTTTTGCCTGTTTTGCTTTTAATGTAGACATCTTTAAACAGAAAAACAGAGAAAGTTGAAAAATGAACTTCCATGTGCCCATTACCAACTTCAACAACTAACAGCAATAGGAATCTTTCCCACTCACTGCCATCCTTGCTCCAGATTATGCTGAAGTAATTCCCCAATAGCAGATCATTTGATCTGGAAATATTTTAGCAGCATATACCTTTATTTTTTTGAGACGGAGTTTCACTTTTGTTTCCCAGACTGGAATTCAATGGCATGATCTCGTCTCACTGTAACCTCCACCTCACTGGTTCAAACAATTCTCCTGCCTCAGCCTCCCGAGTAGCTGCGACTACAGGTATGTGCCACCATGTCTGGCTAATTTTTCTATTTTTAGTAGAGACGGGGTTATACCATGTTTGTCAGACTGGTCTCGAACTCCTGACCTCAGATGATCTACCCTCCTCGGCCTCCTACCAAAGTACTGGAATTACAGGCGTGAGCCACCACACCCAGTCTTAGAATATACTTCTAAAAGATTAGTTCCAAAAAAAAAACCTTAGAATCACTCCAAAAAAATTAACCATTATTTCTTAATACCAGCTCATATCCAAGCAGTGTTCAAATGTCCCTGAATGTCTCTTTTTTCCTCAGTTCTTTTTCAAATAAGCTCCAAAGAATGTCTGCCCATTGCAGCTGGTTGGTAGGACTCCTAAAGGTGTCTTGTAATCTATAGCTTTCCCTTGCATCTATCTTTTTTCCTGGAAATGAACTTGTGGAAAGAATGGGGTCATTTCTCTAGTAGTTTCTGAGAAATACACACTGCTGATGGAATGCATCTGCCGTGGTGTCCATTAGTACCCTCTGACCTTGTATTTCCCATGACTTGGTTATTGGATCTGAGGCTTGATTTAATTTAGAGTTTTTTGGTAAAAATACATAGATAGTTCTATTTCCACTCAGTGGTCCATCATCACTCCTTCTGTGATATTAATAGCCATTAAAGATTATTAACTATAAGATGGAGCACAATTGTTTCTTAAATCTTTTCTTCTTTTTTTTGAGAGACAGAGTTTCACTCTTGTTGCCCAGGCTGGAGTGCAGTGGCATGATCTCGGCTCACTGCAACCTCCACCTCCTGGGTCCAAGTGATTCTCCTGCCTTAGCCTCCAGAGTAGCTGGGACTAAAGGCACCCGCCACCATGCCTGGCTAATTTTGTATTTTTGGTAGAGACGGGGTTTCACCATGTTGGCCAGGTTGGTCTCGAACTCCTGAGCTCAGGTAATCCACCCACCTCGGCCTCCCAAAGTGTTGGGATTACAGGCGTGAGCCACCACACTCAGCCCTTAAATCTTAAATATTAAACATTAAGAATAGAATTGCATCAATGTATTTACATATGTACTCCAGGTTCAAAAAGGATTTCAGGCAAATAAAACACAAAACTACTCCCAGAAGCCCCATAGCCAACCCACAACCCTGGATCACCATTTCACCCTGTAAGCAGAAAGAAATGTCAGCCCAGAAAACCACCTGTTGACCCTCACAGGCTTTAGGTACTAGCACTTCCTCCCAGTTAGAAGGGCATCAACAGCTGTGGCCATACTTGGGTCTAGGGAGCAGGGGTTGGGGCGGAGGCAAACACAGCAGCACACACCTGTGGATAAGGAGCAAATGAGAAGAAGCAGAGGCAGCCAGGAAGAGACCTGGAGAAAGGAGAAGGAGGGGAAACAGTGAGCCTACAGAGCTGAGGAAGACTTGGATCTTCAAGTACTGCTCAGCCAGTGTGGAGAGGCAAAAGGTAAGGAAAGAGGTTTGTGATGCTGGGTGAAGGGAGTTCTTCGAGAACTCTGAGCAAAGGCTCTGTTGTAAGTCTGATAGGGGTACCTGAGTGGTTTGCACAGCCCCATCTCCCCTGTCCTTCCATGGCAGGGGCACAGAGGGTTGTTTTAGCTCACTCCATGGCAGTCCACAAGAGGGATGTGGATTTTTTCTATCTTCCCACCACTCCCCCAGCCACTGCAGGCTCTGCCTTCCCAATAGACTGTCTTGAAAGTTGATATAGCACCTCCTGCTTGTCATATTCCAATTTCCTACCACCACCCAGAGGCCACCGAAGCTGATTGGAATGTAGAGGCTCTGTATGTTAGATAAAGCATAGAAGAGCAAAAGGCAGACTGATTTTTAGAAGGGAAACAACTGAAAATAAAAGGTTAGTGTTAATGGCCTACAGCTTTGAAAGACCTGGTAGAATGGTCTCTCAGCTTCTGCTACCTGCAAGTGCTAGGTAGGTACAAGGAGCCACATGCCACATCCCAAAGAAAAGTGTTGTCCTATGGCTTAAGGCTGATTGGAATGATGATGGTGGTAGTGATGGTGATGGTGGTAGTGGTGATAGTAAAGATAGTCATGGTGGTGATATTGGTAGTGGTAATGATAGTGCTGGTAGTGGTGATGGTGATGATAGTAGTGGTAATAATGATAGTGATGGTGGTAATGGTGATGGTTGTGATGACGATAATGGTGGTGATGATAGTGGTGATGATGGTGGTGATGGTGGTTGTGGAGGTGGTGGTGGGAGTGATGGTGATGATGGGGTTAATGATGTTGATGATGGTGATGGTGATGATGATACTAGTGGTGGTGGTAATGGTGGTGATGGTAGTGATGCTGGTGATGATGATGGTGGTGGTGATGATGGTGGTGGCGGCAGTGGTTGTGGTGATGGTGGTGGTAGTGATGGTATTGTTGATGGTGATGGTAATGGTGGTGGTGATGGTAGTGATGGTGGTGATGATGGTGGTGGTAGTGGTTGTGGTGACGGTGGTGATAGTGATGGTATTGTTGATGGTGACGGTAATGGTGGTGGTGGTGGTGGTGGTGGTGGTGATAGTGTTGATGGTGATGGTAATGGTGGTGGTGATGGTGGTGATGGTGGTGGTGGTAGTGGTTGTGGTGATGGTGGTCATGGTGATGGTAGTGTTGATGGTGATGGTAATGGTGGTGGTGATGGTAGTGATGGTGGTGATGATGGTGGTGGTGGTAGTGGTTGTGATGGTGGTGGTAGTGATGGTATTGTTGATGGTGATGGTAATGGTGGTGGTGGTAATGGTGGTAACGATGATGGTGGTGGTAGTGGTTGTGGTAATGGTGGTGGTGGTGATGATGATGATGGTAGTGTTGGTGATGATGGTGGTGGTGATGGTGGTGGTGGTATTGATGATATTGATTGAGCAGTCACCATATATCAGGAACAGTTGATATACATGTCTGTCACTGAAACCTCATAATAACTCATTATTGAACTTGTCCCTATCTTCCAGTGAGTGTCCTACAGGGGTCCTGTGGACTCATTAACCAGGGCAGGATCCCAGTCAGGATCAGGAGATTTGGAAAAGAGACAAAGATGTTGAGGCTATAATTGCTATGGAGTAAGGTGTTACAACTAGTCTTACAACTAATTAAACAAGAACTTGGGCTGCTGGGTGAGGTGCTCTGATCACATTACCATGAACAGCAGTAAAGAGACATAGATGCTTTTCAGGTGCCTAGTTGACATGCTCCATTTGATATTTTGCCCACAGTTGGTGTGGAGTAGAAAAGCAAATGGGATTTCAAAAAGCCTTGATCACCAGTCCTGAAGACCAGGGGACTCACTGAGGGCCACATGGATGGGGTAAGAAGAGTTTGCTTTGCTCGGAACTGTATCGTTCAACAGTCTCTGACTTTCTCTGGAGAGTTTGTGCTTCTGTGAGTGCCTGCACCAGTGAAGATACATTCACTCTGGCAGCCTCACCAGGAAGTCCACGTTCTCAGTTGGGAAGGAAGACCTGCCTAAGACACAGACACCCTCAACATCATGTTCATACTGTACCCTCTCATTTGACCTATTAAGCCTCATTTCTTCTTGAAAAGCAGAGAAATCACCACTGGAGGGGTTGTTTGTATTTTTAGAAGTCCATTGAGATGAAAGTAACCTACAGAGTCCAAAGTGGAGAATCCATAACTCAGACTCCAAGCCTGGAAAAAAATCCTATCACCCTACCTGGCCAATCCCAGCCCAGACCCTAAAAAGACATAAAATTGGTGTTGAATCACATCTAATGCTGCAATATCCCAGGGAGGCTGCCAGTGTTCTAGGGGCTATGTAGTTCCTGCACATGAGAGGCAACATTGTTGTACAAGGATGCAATAATGATGCAGGTCATGTTGGGGAGACAGTAGGGTAAACAATTGTTGAAAGGTATCCTTTTGATATGGGGTCCACGAGAAAAAGGTGGAGTAGGAATGAACCCTAGAATCATAGAGAACCCTGGAGCAGGTACAGCGATCTCATGGTATCTCACCCCATCCTTATCCAGAATATAAATGTCAGAAATAGAGGAATGACTCAAGATCATTATCCCAAAATGGAGCCAGTGGAAACCCCTGTAGAGAAAATTTAGTGCTGTGATGAGGTAGCCAGGTCCAATTCCTTGCCTTGAGCCCCTGAGCAGGCTCACAGGTGCCCTCTCTCATAGCAGGTACCCTCTGGGATCCCTCATCCCAAAGTCACCCTCAGATTTGCCCCAACAGCAGAGTATTTGGTGTCCACAGCAACCACTGTGCTCAGCTGCAGGGGACTGAATGAACACAGCATTTTCCAAGTGTTAGATCTCCCCCAACCCTGGACACTGGGTAGGAAGACTTCCAGCGAAAGACTTCACCCTGATAATGAGGCTGCTGACACAAATGAATGTTTCAAAAAGAGCTTCTACCTGTCCTGTTGTGAACTGAGTTTCAGAGCTGGCTGCAGCTTCCCTGGGCTGGGGTCAGAGCACCCTGTCAACATATGTCAGCCTTTGGTGATGGGCAATTCCATTCTCAATGAGGTAGTTTAAAATTGACTTCTACTGTGGTGGAGTCCCCATGAAATAGGCACAAATGTAGCGTGCCCTACTCAGACAGCAGCATCCACCAATGAGCTGCAGGGGTCATTCCTCACTGCAAAAGCACAGACAGCATAGTCATTAATCAACTGCCAAAACACTGCAGGTTCTCCTGGGACCCAGATATTATTCTCTCCTTTTTAAAGAGATTGATATTCAAGACAGTTACCATAGAAAGGATAAGACTAAATCCAGGCCATAGAATATCTAAGATTTTCTGGAATTTTCTCAGAAAAGAGCATATGAGATGTCAAGTTGGGATGACATCCAAGCAGACCCTGAGGCCTTGGTTCAGGAGATTGTAAAGTTGCTGGTTAATCAAGTGCTAGAGATGGCCCTGGCACAGTATGGCCACTGTGTCAGGACAGACTGATATTAAGACAAGTCATGTCCAGAAGGATCTCCTGTACTCATCACTGTTGCAGATACAAGCGAGGTTGGAGGCACTTTGAAAGTTAAATTTTGTAAATGTGTGCATAGTAAGGAGATGGTGCAGGAATGAGGGAACCGAACCAGCCAGTCTCAGACAATGAACACAAACTTGAGGTTGTAATAATCCCTATTTAAAAAGTTAGACTTTTTTCATCATAAGCACATAAGATGTGAGGAGTACATCTAGCTAAGAGTTTGTTGGAGCCTTTTCCTCAGACTTTGACCTCATCCCAGGGGCTATGGTGGATATAAGGAATTAATCCTCAGCGTCCATCCCTAACATCCCCCAGTATGCCTGTATTCATCTCTTTGTGCAGCTATAACAAAATACCAGGCCGGGAGTTGTGGCTCATACCTGTAATCCCAGCACTTTGGGAGGCCAAGGTGGGTGGATCACAAGGTGAGGAGTTCGAGACCAGCCTGACCAACATGGTGAAACCCCGTCTCTACTAAAAATACAAATATTAGCTGGGTGTAGGGGCAGGCACCTGTAATCCCAGCTACTCAGGAGGCTGAGGCAGGAGAATCACTTGAACCCTGGGAGGTGGAAGTTGTAGTGAGCCAAGATCACACCACTGTACTCCAGCCTAGGCAACAGAGCAAGACTCCAAAAAAAAAAAAAAAAAAAAAAGTCTACTGGGTAGCTTATTAACAGAAAGTTGATAAGCCATTGTGCCTTTGGAGGTCAAACAGATTGGTGAATTTTTGACCTCCACAATGTCAGCGGTGGCCTTTGGACTAACAATCTTCCTGGCTGGCTGGAGTCTGTAGTTCTGTGGCAAATGCCAGGCCCCAGCTCTACAGGACTGCTTACAGGGTGCTCCCAGGGCCTAGAGCCTGCTCCTCCAGCCCTTCCTACAGTTTCATAAGCACTCCTTCACTGTCTTCATCTCTGTTCTTCTCAAAAGCTAGACTTGTTCAGAGAAGAAACACATCCATTCAGCAAGAATTCGGCTTGCTCTCTCTCTCAACATCCATTTCAAAGATGTTGGCTTCATTCTGAATGGGAAGAGTCCTTGAAAGACTTGGAGGAGAAAAGAGATGCTACTAGACTTATTTTTTATTTTATTTTATTTTATTTATTTTTATTTTTATTATTTTTCTTTGAGACGGAGTTTCACTCTTGTTGCCCAGGCTGGAGTGCAATGACACCATCTTGGCTCACTGCAATCTCCGCCACCAGGGTTCAAGTGATTCTCCTGCTTCAGCCTCCCAGGTAGCTAGGATTACAGGCACCTGCCACCATATCCAGCTATTTTTGTATTTTCATGTTTGTTTGTTTGTTTTGAGATGAAGTTTCACTCTGTCGCCCAGGCTGGAGTGCAGTGGCACGATCTAGTCTCACTGCAACCTCAGCCTCCCGGGTTCAAGTGATTCTCCTGCCTCAGCCTCCTGAGTAGCTGGGATTACAGGAGTGTGCCACCATGACTGGCTAATTTTTGTATTTTTAGTACAGATGGGGTTTCACCATGTTGGTCAGGCTGGTCTCGAACTCCTGACCTTGTGATCCATCTGCCTCAGCCTCCCAAAGTGCTGGGATTACAGGCCTGAGCCATCACGCCTGGCCTAATTTTGTATTTTTGGTAGAGATGGGTTTTCACCATGTTGGTCAGGCTGGTCTCAAACTCCTGACCTCAGGTGATCCGCCTGTCTGGGCCTTCCAAAGTCCTTGGGTTATAGGCGTGAGCCACTGTGCCTGGCTTTGGACTTACATTTTAAATGAATCATCCTGCAGCCATGTGGAGAATAGACTTATGTTTCATAAGGCTGGAATCAGGGAGGCCAGTAAGGAGGCTGTGGCCAGGATTTAGGTGAGAGATGATCGTATCTGGGATAGGCAGGATAGAATCAGTGCCTTGACAAAAGCCCAAATTCTCATGTGTTTGTTTTGAAAGGACCAGAGGCTGTGAGAGGCAGGGAGGACTCAAAGGTAACTTCAAGGATTTGGGTCTGAGGCACTTGTAAAAGGGGAAGATGAGGGCAGTATTGGAGGAGTAGGTTCAGGACAAGCTAAAGCTGGAGGTGCCTAACGGGGACCCACATGGACTTCCAGAGTAGTCATCTGGATAAAGGCATCTGAATATCAGAAGAGAGGTCCAGATATCCTTTACATTCCCAACACAAGTGTGCATTACTTGTATATGCAGAATAAAACAATGGGATTTTTAATACAATTGAATATTAGTAAATGTTTTGGTAGTTAAGTGTTTGTAATCATTAATCACTAGAGGGCAATATACATTAATTTTCTACTATCTAACAATCTCAAAAAGAGGGAATTGCTGGAAATGGTGGCTCACGACTGTTATCCCAGCACTTTGGGAGGCCAAAGCAGGGGGGGATCACGAGGTCAGGAGTTCGAGACCAGCCTGGCCAGCAAGGTAAAGCACCATCTCTACTAAAAAAAAGTACAAAAAATTAGCCACACATGGGGGCACAAGCCTGTAATCCCAGCTACTTGGGAGGCTGAGACAGGAGGATTGTTTGAACCCTGGAGACGGAGGTTGCAGTGAGCCAAGATCGTGCCACTGCGCTCCAGCCTGGGCAATAGAGCAAGACTCAGTCTCAGAAAAAAAATTATTTAATTAATTAATTTAAAAAGAGGGAATTAAAGCAAGTCTGATAAAATGATGAAGAAAACCGAGGTAAAGAGTCAAGTATTCCAGCCCAGAATGGCATTAGCTGTTTAGAGGCTGACTTTGATGGTGTTGGCGTCTCCACAATGGCAAGGTTTATGTCAGGTCACTGCACTTAGGGAGGCTGAAAGTTGGCACATTCAAAATGAGTGAGCAGGTCATCCTTTACTCAAGTTGGACCCACTCTTTACTTACTATATTTGCCAAAATGGCAGGCAAACTGTTCCCTCTCACCTCCGCATGAGGTAACGTGCATATCAGTCAACACTAAGGGAACTTGGCCAAGCATAGCCCTTTTGTCCTTGGGAAAAGGTGGGGTAAGGTCACGGCATTCCTAAGGGACCCTGGCTCCCTTTGGTGCTCTCTTCACCTAGTTACAATTTGCTAAAGAAAACAAGCAGAGCGTACCAAGGGCAACACATTTCTAAAGACAGTTTCCACCTCACAGGCCACAATGCCCAGGGAATGAGTAATGCAGTATGGCACATTAAGGGGCAGGTTTCACCTGAGTTAGCACAGGCGGCAAAGGGGAGAAACCTTGCCATCACAGTGTGATTTATTATGCATGGGGGCGAGAAGGGATGAGGGTGATTTAGGCAAGCCCCAGGTGGGAGCAACATCCTGAGTAGAGAGAAGGTCCAGCCTGGCTACTCAGCCCTGAGACACTGCTCTCCAGCTGTAAGTAGTAGCCTGTTCAGCCCTGCTCACCTGTCTCTGTTAAGAACTACACGTCCCACGGGGGTTACACAACCACTAATACCTTTAGACACCTTTGAAATGGAGGGAAAAGGGTGAATGTAGTCTCTGAACCTCACAGGATACCCATGCCCTCTCTCATGCACTCTCTCAGTAACCCGGAGAAAAGTTACCTTCATGAACAAGGAAGAGGACCAAGGCACGATGTATTTCATCCAGCAAGTGGCTCTGTGTGCCAGGATGCAGCATCTATGCTTACATAATGAGAAAAGGTGTGAGAGGAACTTTTGTTTCATGGAGCATTGCCCAGCCCACACCACAGTCCTGTAAGTGCCCATCCTGTTTACTTAGCTATTGCTGCACGGATGGACAGCCACCTATGGGGACAAAGCCAGAGCAAGGGGATGCGAAGCTGGGCTGGACCAGGAGAAGAGTTGCCTCAGCCATCTGGGGATGGGGAGGGGACATAAATCTCTGAATCATTCTCTAGGGGGTGAAGGTCACTGATGGGAAGAGGACACAATGAGCCACATCCAAGGGGTGGGAGGGAAACAGAAGAAGGGGTGAAAGCAGAGGCTGGGAGAGTCAAAGTGGATAGGTCAGGGTGGGGTGAGGAGCCCACAGAGGGGAGAGGTTTGGGATGGAGCTACACCTCTAAGAGTGTAGGGTCAGGCTGGTCCTAAGACTAGAAACAAAGCAGCTAAATAGAATCCAGCCACTACTGGGAACAGACATGATCCAAGGACTGAGATCTGGGAGCTTCATGGTAAAGAACTACTATGTGAATTAAATAAAGAAAATAAAGAAGTGGTCAGAGAGTGTGAAGATCAGGAAAACCTAGCTTCACAGAAGGAAATGGAGGAACCTGTTTCAATGAGTGGACCATTGACAATGGCCAATGCCAAAGAGAGATGAAGAACACTGAGAACCTAAACAAAAGGCCACTGGGCCTCATCTCCTTCAAGTTTTTGTTTCACATATGAAGTTCTGGTAGAATATAGGGGCCTACCTGATAGGGCTCCAAGGAGGGAAAGAGCCACAGAAGAACAAGTCAGTATCTATGATATGAGAGTGGGGCAGGAAAGTGCTGGGTAGAGAAGGGCAGGTCCCAGGCTAGGGCTCCACCCCCGGGCCTGTGCTCACAGACCTAGGTGAGGACAGGTATTTCTGTATTCATGCCCAAATGTTGTATTTGTTTCCCAAGACCATCCTGGCCCACCACGCCCCCATCCTGTGCCTATAAAAACCCTGAGACCCTAGTGGGCAGAGGCACAAGAGGCTGGACATCTAGAGGAACACACTGGAGAAACGGCACACCGAGAGGCACCAGCAGATGCCGGCAGGTTATTGACCACTGGGACAACATGGAGTTTGGCCAGGGTAGTCAGAGCAGAGCCCAGCCGCTGGGCAGCCTGACTCTAGGGGAAAACCACCACCTTCCCATTCCATCCCCCTTCTGGCCTCCCTGTCCACCTCGCTGAGAGCTACCACCACTCAATAAAAAATCTTGCACTCATTCTCCAAGCCCAAGTGTGATCCAATTTTTCTGGTACACTAAGGCAAGAACCCGGGATACAGAAAGCCCTCTGTCCTTTCAAGAAGGCAGAGGCTCTAATTGAGCTGATGAACACAAGTCCCCTATGGATGGCTAAACTGAAATATCGCCCTGTAACACACGCCCACTGGGGCCTCAGGAGCTGTAAACCTTCAACCCTAGAAGCTGCCATGGGGTTGATGCTCCACACTACCTGCCCGTCTGCATGCTCCCCCTAGAGGTTTGAGCAATGGGGCACAGAAGAAGCGAGTCACACCCCCCACTGCAAGTTCTACGAGGGGGATAAGGGAACTTTTCCTGTTTCATCTAGACCACAAGTTGAAGCATTTGAATAACAAAAGGAAGGAACTAAGAAGACAGATATCCAGTTGACTGAGCACAGCTCTGGCAAAAATAAAGAATTGTGTCTGGAGTGGAGGTGCATGGACATTTGTGTGTGGCTTCTCAAGGTTACTTTGCCATCATATCATCTCAGTTCAGGGTCTTAGCTTTTCAAGCAGAAATTCCGCTCTTTCTGTGAGCCTGGTACTGATTTGATCGCAGACAATGATTCACATTAACTAAATTCACACAATCCAGATAAAGAAACCAAAATATCAATTATGATGAACATGAGTCATCAGGTAAGTGCAATTCCCATATAAACACTTCAGAATGGCTAAAATGTAAAGGACTGCCAATACCAAGTGTTGGCAAGAATGTGGATCAAGTGGATCTCTTATACTCTGCTGGTGGGAATATAAATTGGCACATCCTCTTTGGAAAACAGCTTCGAAAGCTAAGCATATACCTGCTCTGTGATTCAGTCATTGTATTCCAAGATGTAACACTAACAACAACAAATGTTCACATTCACCAAACATGCATAATAGAATGGGCATAGCAGCTTTATTCATAATGGCCAAAACTAGAATCTACCCAAATGTGAATCAAGTATACTAGATAAATTGTAAAGCATTCATACAGTGGAATACTGTAGAGCAATGCAAAGAACAAACAGCCACTACCTGTAGTACAAGTACATGGAGGAACTCACGGCAAAAATAGGCTGGGTGTGGTGGCTCATACCTGTAATGCCAGCACTTTGGGAGATGGAGGTGGGGGGATCATCTGAGGTCAGGAGTTCAAGACCAGTCTGGTTAATGTGATGAAACCCCATTTCTACTAAAAATGCAAGAAATTGGCCAGGCGTGGTGGCATGTACCTGTAATCCCAGCTACTCGGGAGGCTGAGGCAGGAGAATCGCTGGAACCTGGGGGGTGGAGGTTGCAGTGAGCCGAGATCACACCATTGCATTCTGGCTTGGGCAAGAAGAGCAAAACTCCATTTCAAAAAAAAAAAAAAAAAAAAAAAAGCCACACACAAAAGAATGAAGTGTTTCCTCTGCTGTTTATGGGGATGGGGCACCAAGGGACCTTCCAGAGTGCTGAAAATGTTCCATGTTCAGTATCTAGCCCTACAGGGTGGTAATGCAGGTATACGCATTTCTAAAAACTCAAGCAGCTGTGTATTTACAAGAACTGTACACTTGACAATATGTATGACATAATAAAAATTAAAAGAAAAAGAGCTTACCTACATGATAAATGGAAGTTGTAGAGTTAAACAAAATTTTTATTACATGAAAAAAGTTGGTTTTCATCTAATAAATCTTTGTTTTATTCTACAACTGTGCTGGATTAGAAACAGCTTCTGCCAGCGAGGGCTTCTGATGTAGTGAGAAAATTCCATGATTTATCTCCATGAGGTTCTGTGATTCTGTTCTGTTTCTGGTACCTAGAAGAGCTCCTGGAACATATTAGGCACTCAATAAATATGTTGGTAATCAATAAATAGAATGAATACACCAGAGCTGTCCTAAAGGAATATCTCAGAAGAGCAAAACTTTGATATTAAGACTTTAGTTTAGGTCAGGTGCAGTGGCTCACACCTATAATCCCAGAACTTTGGGAGGCCGTGGTGGCAGATCACCTGAGGTCAGGAGTTTGGCCAACATGATTAAGCCCCGTCTTTACTAAAAAAGCAAAAATTAGCTTGGCATAGTGGTGCGTGCCTGTAATTTCAGCTACTAAGGAGGCTGAGGCAGGAGAATCACTTGAACCAGCGAGGCAGAGGTTGCAGTGAGCTGAGATTGTATCACTGCACTCCAGCCTGAGCAACAGAGTAAGACTCTGTCTAAAAAAAAAAACAAAAAAGACTTGAGTTTCAACAACAGTAGAAACAACAGCAAAATAGCACTTTTGTGGCTCTCTCTCTGTCTATTTCTTTATTGCTTAGTGACTATATCCTTTGTGGTAAAGTTAAGGCTCATATGTGTGCCCCAAATACAACTTGTTTCAAGTTGTATAAATCTGATACGTGTATACAACTTTATATGCTAAGTTTGAATTCAATTAGGAAATCCTGGATTTTTGCCAAAAATCAAGATACCAAAACGAACAACAGAAAATTGAAACTACTCTAAGTAATGGATAAAGGCTGCCATTGTCACACTTCTCCAACTTAGTGAAACTTGCCTAGCAGGAAAAGTGTGGAAACTTGGATAGCAAATCCTTGCAAGTTGCCAGTTTCTGTTTGTTACAGAAAATGTTTATTGAACATACAGTATAGGTGGAACAAAATCCAAAGTAAGTTTTCCCACATGCTGCTACTTGGAAAAACATCTCATCCAATGACACAGCACAGTCCAATAGGCTGTGAAATATTGCTTCATGAACTGTACCAGCATACTGTCACATCATAGGCAAAAGCCACTTCTACATATTATCTTTACTTGTCTATCTTCTCAGGCCCCACCATCCACTGTAAACACCCAGCATCCACACCTCTGCCGTCAGCTCAGGAACATCAGGGACACTGTCATCTGCAGCAGGGATGTAGGGTTGACAAATAGGTCTCATCTCATGGGACCCTTACGATGAGGAGCATGAGCATCCCACTGTTAGTGGCTCCGGAAGCGGGCCACATCCAAGTTCCATAGGAAGCATTGCATGATGAGTTAGTGCTGCCTGCAAGAGACATGGGAGAGAGGAGTGGGTCTATGAGCACCACTGCTGGTACTCCCTGGTAGTGCAAAGAGGACTACACTGGAATCACATGAGGTAACACTGATGACGTTACAGAATGATGCCACTCAGGGGGTGGATGGTTAGTTGTGTGTGGCCCCTTTACCATTTTAGAGTCCTCTCAGTTCAGGATCTTTTCACCAGCATTCAAGCGGAAGTTGTCACGTGTGTGTGTGTGAGCCCAACAGTTATTTGTTTAAGGAAACTAATTCCCATTAATCAAATTCACAAGAGGCCAGTGTAAAAACCAGATATTAACTTCTTAAATTATGTTGAGATATATCAATATTCAGGGAGATATAAATCATATCCAAGAAGACGTGTCTTTCCTTCTATTGGAACATTTATATGGAAAACAAATTATAGCAGAAAAAAAAAAGGGATCAGAGGCAGCTGATCAGTCTGAAGGCGAAGCCCATAGAGTTGGTACAGCCTGAAACCACCATTTCCCCTGGAGAGGTTGAGCTTGCTGATTGGAACGCTGTCTCCTCTGCACAGAGCTAGAGAGATCTTACCAATTCTGACCCCATGGCATTGCTTTGTAGACTCTGTGAAAGCACTCCAGCTGCTTCTATTAACCCTCTCTGCACAGAAGTTAATAGGCCCAAAATTTTTGTACATTCAGACGTGTCCATCCATCAGGGCAATTTCTGTAGTCATACAGGTTCATACATTATTTGCTGATTTTACTTGCCATACTATCAGGATATTACTTGCAAGTTCTTAGGAGCACCTCACAATAGCAACATCTTATACTGCCCACAATTTCTGGTTTAATCTGACACTAATTAGCTTTGTAACTTTGAGTAAGTCAATTCACCTTTTTGGACCAAAGCTATGGAATCCATAAAATTTTAGCATATAGGGCAGGACATAGACCAGATGGCTTCTTGAGGTTACTTCCAACCTAAGATCAATGATTTCAAGGAGAAAAGAGCCTAGAACTCGAGCATTCACATGGAGTACAGCTAGGATTTACACAGAGACTATTAGAGTTGTGGTTACTCCTCTTCTTGGAACAATTCCCTACGAGTTTTCTGTTCAAACTGTCTTAGGAGTCAGTTAAGTCAGTTAAGTCACACATGAGGAAATACACTTCTTGTCATACAATGGATTCTTTTTTTTTTTTTTTGGAGACAGTCTCACTCTGTCTCCCACGCTAGAGTTCAGTGGTGCAATCTAGGCTCACTGCAACCTCCGCCTCCCGGTTCAAGCAATTCTCCTGCCTCAGCCTCCCGAGTAACTGGGAGTACAGGCACACGCCACTATGCCAGACTAATTTTTGTATTTTTAGTAGAGACAGGGCTTCACCATGTTGGTCAGGCTGGTCTCGACCTCCTAACCTCGTGATCTGCCCGCCTCTGCCTCCCAAAGTGCTGGGATTACAGACGTGAGCCACCATGCCTGGCCCCATTCAATGGTTTCTCAGATCAGTTTGGCAACTTACAGTCTATAAAACTTTGCTGTTTCATAACAATTATATGAGGTATTCATTGTTGTTTATCCCTACTTTATAATTAAGAAAAATCACATCAGAAGTTTTAAGCGAGTGCCTTAGTTTCCATTCCTGAAAATTACAAGCTGTGTGTCAAACCATTCTGACCTCAACTCCATTGCTTCTACCAGTAAACAAGGTCCATACCCTTCAGTTCTATTTGCCTTTTCACAATTTACAGGCCATTGCAGCTCAATTTGTTCATGTAATACTCTTTTAATTCAGTATGGTCAGTATGTACAGCAAGCAAGATTTAAACACAAAAAGATGTAAACAAGAGTTTAGTATACATTCCACACATGCCGCTTAGAAGCGGGCCTCTCCATGACAGGAAAACATTCGCCAACGGAACATGCAATGGCTGCACAGGTCCTATGTATCTGGAGTTTCCGGAAGGGAAAGATGCCAAGGCAAACTTGACACCAGGGATCCCATACGTTCTTCCTTATGGACTGAAACTCAACACCTGCCTTCACAACGCACAGCCTGCCTATCCTTTTCCTTATTTGGAAGGTGCTATCACAGCTCATACTTGAAATACGAGCAGCCCTGCTACTGGACAAACAGTATTGTGTGTCATGGGAACATCAGATCCAGAGACACTGGGGGTGCTTATGTGATCATTATGCTGTAAGGCTAAACTTAAGAATCTCCAACTTGGAGACCACTGGGTGTTTCAATGCACATACTTAGTGTCAAAGAAAAGCCAAGCAGGAATTGTTGCCCAGCAGTTATAGCTGAATCAAGAAGCACAATAGGAAATATTTCCTCTTCTTCACATTTCATGAATGTTAATTAATGAAACGATTGGTTAATTAATAACTACTCCATCCAATCAAATCTATTTCTCTTTTCTTTGGAAATGTGCCTAAATTGCATCTGAGGAAGAGGAATGGAGTTTAATTACTCTATCTTGGATCACGGAAGTCAGATATCCTATGCCCTGTTATCTTCTCAAATTTTCTTCCACCAAAAGGAAAAGAGAAAGAATTTATAACATGTGCCTATTTACAAATACAAGTGAAAAACAAAATTGAATTTGAAAATGCATAATGGAGTGTCTTTTATAGTGATATGACCACCAGTGATGTGAATACCAGATTTGCTTAACCCTCTACATTTGATAAGAATTGGGAATTACCCCTCTGGTAACAATCCTAGCATACAATTTCTTCTTACATAGCAGGCAATAGTTGCCCAAACCAGGATTGGTCTGGGAATGAGTGAGGTCTGAGATCATAAAACCTTCCCCTGGGTTGGGCACAGTGGCTCACGCCTGTAATCCCAGCACTTTGGGCGGCCGAAGTGGGCGGATCACAAGGTCAGATGATGGAGACCATCCTGGCTAACACGGAGAAACCCCGTCTCTACTAAAAATACCAAAAAAAAAAAAAAAAAAAAAAAAAAAAAGGTCGCCTGTAGTCCCAGTTACTTGGGAGGCTGAGGCAAGAGAATGGCGTGAACCCGGGAGGCAGAGCTTGCAGTGAGCCGAGGTCGTGCCACTGCACTCTAGCCTGGGCGACAGAGTGAGACTCCATCTCAAAAAACAAACAAACAAAAACAAACAACAAAAAAAACTCCCACCATACTATGAGGAGCTGAGGACAAAGCTGTGAAAGGAGGTGGAGGCCAGCAACAATCACTTGCAAGATTTTTTTAAATCTTTTGCTTTCAAAGTAAAAAATCTGTCTAATTTTTCAATTATTTATATTCTCAGACAATATTTATTCACGTGAAAGATAATTCATCTAAAGGAGTATAAAGAAAACAAATATTATAACCAAGTTTTTGTTATAATCTTATTTTCAAATTATCCTGGACATTCAGAGTCTTTAACACAGGCTGTAAAAAATAAGCCAAACTATTTGTCTCAGATATATTTAGCATAAAACAAAGGTTTTAAAAATTTTTTGCACTTTTAATTCCTGATGTGGCTTTTTTTTTTTTTTTTGACAGAGTCTTGCGCTGCCACCCAGGCTGGAGGGCAGTGGCGTGATAGCTCACTGCAACCTCCGCCTCCTGGGTTCAAGCAAGTCTCATGCCTCAGCCTCCCAAGTAGCTGGGATTACAGGTGCCCACCACTACGCCCGGCTAATTTTTGTATTTTTAGTACAGACGGGGTTTCACCATGTTGGCCATGCTGGTCTCGAACTCTTGGCCTCAAGTGATCCACCTGCCTCAACCTCCCAAAGTGCTGGGATTACAGGCATCAGCCACCATGCCCAGCCTTAATTGCTGATTATTTCATATACCAAAATAGCCTTCAATATGAACAATTCATGTAATCCTTAGGATGGGTCTATGAGGCCAATATTTTGTTCTCCTATTTTATAGATGGGAATTGCGACTCCACTGGGGGCCTTTAGCACACACCCCCAGCCTGCATCAAGGGGCTAGTTCTCTGAGTAATAGCTTCACTCTGGAAGTTACACCCAATTATAAAATCATTTTAAGGCTGGGCACAGTGGCTCATGTCTGTAATCCCAGCACTTTGGGAGGCCAAGGTGGGTGAATCATTTGAGATCAGGATTTCGAGACCAGCCTGACCAACGTGGTGAAACCCTGTCTCTACTAAAAATACAAAAATTAGCCGGGCATGATGGCAGGCACTTGTAATCCCAGCTACTTGGGAGGCTGAGGCAGAAGAATTGCTTGAACCCAGGAGGTGGAGGTTGCAGTGAGCCGACATCGTGCCACTGTACTCCAGCCTGGGTGACAGAGTGAGACTCCACCTCAAATATATATATATATGTAAGATTAGTATTTTAAAAGAAAATCATTAATTTGGGGAGTCTGTTTATTGACTGAACCATAATCAAATTTCTGACATTTAGTAGGCACACTACATGGATGACTGAATGAATAAACTTCCAAACAACTAAAGGATTGATGAATGAATGAACTATGCCTATTTCCTCAATTTGATCACTTGAAAAAAGTCCCTGCAATATATTCATCAGCTTAGTTTCACCACTGAGAAGTGAAGAAAACTGAATCTTAGTTGATATTTTCAAGTAATTTTTAAATAACTTAATTTTGTAAGAGATACATATGCATTATAGATATCAAATGATGCAAAAATTTTAAAAGTTTAAAATCACCACAAATCCCATTATCGGAAATAAGCATTTTCAACATGTTGTTGAACTATTTTAAGTCTCTCCACATATTGTTGAACTATTTTAAGTTCAACATATGTGTATATACACAAATAGGATCATGCCTTCCAAGTTATAAAAGAGGCATAATGCATGTAATATCATTTCAAGAATTCAGTGAAAGAATTCCAGATGCAAAAAGCCTTATTAAATGACCAAGATACTTCAGGCCAGGTGAGGTGGCTCACACCTGTAATCCCAGAACTTAGGGAGGCCAAGGGGGGTGGATCACCTAAGGTCAGGAGTTCAAGATCAGCCTGGCCAACATGGTGAAACACTATCTCTACTAAAAATACAAAAATTAGCTGGGTATGTCGGTGCACACCTATAGTCCCAGCTACTCAGGAGGCTGAGGCAGGAGAATCACTTGAACCCAGGAGGCAGAGGCTGCAGTGAGCCGAGATCGCACCTCTGCACTCCAGCCTGGGCAAGACAGAGTGAGACTGTCTCAAAAAAAAAAAAAAAAGAAAGAAAGAAAGATACTTTGGCAGTGATCATATTTTGATCCTAACATATCATCTCAGCCTGAATCCTATCATATATGCAAATTCTCTAATGTGAATTTACTGTGAAAACTATAACAAAACACAACTGTTTCCAATATGCAGTTGTTTGTTAGAAGTTGTTTTGATGTTATATCAGATATTAAGATTGTAGCAAAGTGCAGATATTAAGTTGAAAGGAATAACCTGATATTCTTTGGAATTTCCAAATAAGCATTATTGACTAGTATTAACAAATTAAAAGTACCAACTGCTTAGCTGCAGATGAAAGATCTATACCAGGCTCCAAAGTTCAGTGCAGCTATTCTGTAGACAGCTTTGTTTTAGAAGTGGGTTGCAGTCGAAATCTTACGCAATGCCTCCTGACCCCTTTTCCAATTGTTCTCTCCTTCCTATGGGGTGGAGGCATCATAGCTTTCAATTCTATTAATTTTGGTTGATTTCTGTGGAATCTGTCTGGACAGGGAATTTGGCATGGTTCTTGCTTGGTGGATGCTGGTATTCTTTCAACTCAGTAGGTGCACAGAGCAATATAGGAAGACAGAGGCTTAAGGATTGATGATTGCAAATGTAATGAGAGAAATGCAAATTCTGCAAGGCTCATGTGTCAGCCTGCTGCATATTGACACTTTTTTGTATGATCTATCTAATAGCTAGAACGTGGGAATCACCTTTACATGTGAAACAAAGGTAAACTATGCATTCTGATCACCTTCGGTGGATGTCACCTTGAGGAGTTGTTCATCCCCCTGGGTGGAGCCTCACCCGCCTCAAATGAGCAGTCTTCTCCCTTGAGACAGATCAGTCTCCTTGTAACCTCACAGAGGATGGCAACCAGCACACAGCTCAATGAGTCCACCAGACCTTTAACACCTGTCAGATGGCAGAGTATCTGAGAACAAAGGGCTTTTGTGGGTTGGTTGGCACCATCTGTGAAATACTCCTCACAGCTACTGTCCACATTCTATTTTTCTCCTTCCATGGAAAGTGGGAGCAAAGGAGAGCTTCGCTGGCTATCGTATGACTGAGTAGCAGGGCTTTCTTTGCAAGGCAAGGAGGCAGCATCTCCATGGTCAGGCCTGGCATGAGGATCATCAGGATCACAAGCCCATGACAGAGGTGCAGGAGATCACCAGAAAATTTATCTTATCCATCTGGTTCACTTGAGATTGACAACAGCTCACTTCTCACCCTGCTGGCAGGAGAGTTGATATTTAGTGTTGCACCATTTCATGCCATCTGCTTTAATGATGACAGCTCATTTAAAAATCCATTGTGGAGCATTGCCATTCAATGATAAAAAACAGAAGATACACTCAGCTGCTTATTTGGCTATTTTATCGAAATCTGAGAAAATATTTTACATTGGCCCAAATGACTAATGATTATTTGTTTTCCTACTTGTGGGTTGTTTCTCTCTCTCTCTGAGTTTATAGCTTTTAACAAAACACAATTGGAGAACAGAGAAACATCGGAACCAAATTAACACATACACAAAGCCTTAAGATCTAAAGGCACAGTCTTACTGTCGTGTGAGACCACATTTACACCTTGCCCAAAAGATCAGATTTATCTTAATTTCAAAAATCTTTATCAAGGGGAACCTTCATTACCTCCTTTAACAATCTTTACAGTCAGGAAAACTTTGTTCTACTCTGAAAATACACTTTCCATCATTCTGGATCAATACTTCTCTACTCTCCAAGCTAAACAAATCCAGTTTGTTAATTATTTTAGTGGTTTTCTGCCAATTTGTACATAGGCTAAGACTTCAAAAGGCTGACTTTTATGATATGTGAATTGCATCTCTATTTTAAATGTACAGAAGGTGATCCCACCCTACACACATACTTTATTGATATAAGTATGAATGTATTTATTTGCATTTCCTGCCTGTTTAGCTTTCAAAGGAAATATAAGGCATAACATATAAAGATTGTCTCACACCAGTGATAAAACTTTCACCTCTCTTCCATTTCCTAATGTAGAATTTTGGGTTCTCCTACACATCATAACTCCTATCTGCGGCTTTTTCTCCTTTACTTACTTAGCTCAACATTTTCTATATTTATAATGTTACTTTTTATCTGTATTGGCGTTGCCTTTATGCAACCTTAAATAATTGAATGATTAATTTTTGCTTGCTTTTGTCATCTATTTTCCATGGTATTGACAAAATTATGCCATTTTTGCTGAGTATCCCTCTGTGCCATTCACTCCTCCCAGACTAACCTTAAGATGCTCATTTCCATTACTGAGCTGGCCACACCTTGCCCCACCTCCCTCCGTTAGCCCAGTCACTTCACGAATCTCTGAGCACTGTAAAGCCACCGGTAACAATCAGTGTCAGCTCTGCATACACAGATGTCACTTGCTTTCTTGGGCTACCATTTTTGCCTGTATTCTTGCCCATTGTTCCCAGTCAGTTGGCAAACTGCTGAAGAACAGAAAACTTTTTCTTTTATCATCATTCTCTCTTTCCCTTAAATTGTTCTCTACCCATGAATCTAGTCAATGTATGTTTCGGAATTGTGGGAGCCACATTTGCTGAAGTCGATTTGAATTATCTCTCTCCTGCAGCCCTATTTGTCTCCACCTGGCTCTGTGTCAGCTGCCAATGTACGAAGCATGCTTTCCATTCCATCTCACCCAGGTCATTGATAAAGCTGTTAAGCGATACTGGGCCCAGGTCCAACCACTGACGAACACCTGCTCTCTTATGCTAGGTATCTCAGATCTGTCGATAGCTACTCTTGGTATAGACCTCTGGCCAGTTGCACTTAATACTTGCAATTCATTTTCCCCCTTGAAACTTACTGTGTCTATCTGGAAACAATTGCTTGTTCAAAGATGTTTCATAATGGAAGTTACAAGCAAAATTATAATTATGGACCAACAGTTAATGAAGTGTTAAATCATTTTATATGTTAAACAAAAGGTACTATGAGGATTCATTAGTGTGTATTGCAGTAAGAGACAATAAGGCAAGGAATTGTTGCACCAGCGAACAGTGCTGGATAGCACAGCCTTCACTTTCCACTTGTTAACAGGCTTCAAGACTTCTTAACAAGGTATTTGTAACATTCTCATTATGATTAACTTCCAAGGATGGTATGGAATGGATAGCGTTCACTAACAGACTCTTTTTTCCTTTTTCTCTTTGTCCGTTTTACTTATTTAATATTGCTTTCCATTTAGCTGCTTATAATTCAAACTTTTTAATTCAGTGGCTTTTTTTAGGTGATAACTCCTACCTTAAAATAAATCTAGACAGAAATGGAACTGAAGGTTATATGAAGAGAACAAGTGTAGCCTAAATGATATCATCTAGAGTTGTTTTATTATTTTATTTTATTTTTTATTTATTTATTTTGAGATAGAGTTTCACTCTTGTCGCTCAGGCTGGAGTGCAGTGGCACGATCTCGGCTCACTGCAACCTCTGCTTCCCCGGTTCAAGCGATTCTCCTGCATCAGCCTTCCAAGTAGCTGGGATTACAGGCACCTGCCACCACATCCAGTTAATTTTTGTATTTTTAGTAGAGACAGGATTTCACCATGTTGGCCAGGCTGGTCTCAAACCCCTGACTTCAGGTGATCCACCCACCTCGGCCTCCCAAAGTGCTGGGATTATAGGCATTAGCCATTGTGTCCAGCCTCTTTGACCTCTTTTTAAAGAGCTTTGTCAAAGTTCTTCCTTCCTTCACCCAGAACTGCATCCTTGAGGTACCAGTAGTCTGCCCCAGCCTGACACAGTCACTGCTTGGAAAAAAATATGTGGGCTGCTAAGGTGGAGTGCTGGGGCTGAAGTGTCAACGCTGGGAATAATTGTGTGCACATTTACAATTATTGAACTTCCCAGTTTCTTCATGTGTAAAATAGAGGAGGAAATAATTACTTTGAAAATAATTGAGAATTTTAAGTAAGTCAATGTGTTTTTCAAAACATTTAGAATGTTGTCTGCTACAGTGTAAACAGCTTTAAAAATTCTATAAGTCTATGATATTTTGCTAAAAATGCTTTCATCTAATTGGGTGAAAACATCAGATAAACCTGAACTGAGAACATTCTATAAAAAACAACAGCAAAAGGCCGGGCACGGTGGCTCACGCCTATAATACCAGCATTTTGGGAGGCCAAGGCAGGTAGATCACCTGAAGCCGGGAGTTCAAGACCAGCCTGGCAAAAATGGTGAGACCCTATCTCTACTAAAAATACAAAAACAAACAAAAAAAAAGTAGCCGGGTGTGGTGGCTCATGCCTGTGATCCCAGCTACTCGGGAGGCTGAGGTACAAGAATCACTTGAACCCAGGAGGCGGAGGCTGCAGTGAACTGAGATCGTGCCAGTGCACTCCAGCCTGGGTAACAGAGTGAGACTCCATCTCAACAAAAACAAAAACAAAAACCAGCAAAAAAAACCCAAAAACCCACAGGAGCTGTCACTGACTGGAGGAGATACTGATGGCAGGACAACTAAGTCCATGAGGGACCCTGGTTTGGATTCTGGAACAGAGAAAGTACATCAACAGGAAAACTGGTGACTTTTCAGTAAATTCTGTCATTTGCTGGGCATGGTGGCTCACGCCTGTAATCCCAGCACTTTGGGAGGCCAAGGCGAGTGGATCACCTGAGGTCAGGGGTTCAAGACCAGCCTTGTCAACATGGTGAAACCCCATCTCTACTAAAAATACAAAAATTAGCTGGGCATGGTGTTGGGTGCCTGTAATTTCAGCTACTTGGGAGTCTGAGGCAGGAGAATCGCTTGAACCTGGGGGGCAGAGGTTGCAGTGAGCCAAGATCGTGCCACTGCACTCCAGCCCGGATGACAAGAGTGAGACTCCGTCTAGAAAAAAAAAAAAAAAATCTGTTGTTTAATTACTACTGTTGTGCCAATGTCAGTTTCCTGGTTTGATAATGGTGTCATTGTTTATGTAAGATATTAATATGAGAGGATGTTGGGTGAGGACTGCACAAGAACTCTCTATGCTTTTATTTTTTTATTTTTATTTTTTGCAATTTGTCTGTAAGCCTAAAACTATTTGAAAACATTTCAAAATGTTATTTTTTAATGTAAAAACAATCTTAAAGTTATATTTAGTTCTTTTAAAACTTTGCATTTTTAAATGTATTACTTCATATTATCCTTGATGCCCGAGTTACATGTGTGTCATTTTAAGCACATACCATTTAGAGAAGGCTGCAGGGAAGGAGAGGACCAAGCACTGACCAGCATTTGATTTGCTCACCTGCAGGACACTGGTGGTTGTGGTAGGGAGCCTGCCTGCAGAAGGCCCTAGAGAGAAGGGGAGGTGGGTGCTGGAAGCAGCAGGCACGGGCAGCTCTTTCGTGGAGGGTGGTTCTGGCAGACGCAGTGGGACTGGGGACCCCCAGTGGATAGTTAAGATAGAATCCATTCCAACATCTTGGTTTCCTGATGAGAGTGATCCAGTACAAGGAGAAAATATGTTGATGGGAGGGGGCATATTGGGGCAGAATTGGAGGAGCAAAGCCCTGGGTGGGAAGAGAGATGGGTCTTAGGAGCAGGAACCTGCTAACCTCTTACCCTCTTCAGCAAGGGGAAAGGCAGGTCATAGGTGCAGAGGCTGGGTGACTGAGAGCAAGCGACTGGGAGAGATGAGAAAAGGTTTTTCTGATTGCTTATGTGTCTTCATGAAGTGAAGGCCAAAGTCACCAGGTGTTTTAGAGTTCTCCAGAGAAACAGAGCTGATGTGTGTGTGTGTGTGTGTGTGTGTGTGTGCACGCGCACGTGTGTAGGAGAGATTGATTTATTATAGATATTGGCTCCTGTGGTTATGGAGGCTGAGAAGTGCTGTCTGTAAGCCAGAGATTCAGGAAAGCTGGCGTGTGCTTCAGTCCAAGTCCAAAGCCTTAGAAAAGGTAGAAGCGGGGGCAATGCATTAAGTCACAGTTTGAGTCCAAAGTCCCCAGAACCAGGATCTCTGATGTCCAAGGACAGGAGAATATGGGTGTCCCAGCTCAAGCAGAGAGAGAGATAATTTGCCCTCCCTCTGCCTTTTTGTTCATTAGGCCCCTCAGTGGAATGGATGGTGCCTACCGGCACTGACAGGCATTCTGAGGTGTGGGACACTGTGACAGACTGTACTCTCCAGACAGAACCCCTACAAGGTAGAGCCCAACAAGACAGGTAAGAAACATAGGTCAAGAGTTAGAGTGTGCCTCACCTTGGGGTGTCGCTAATTCCAAACCACTGAGTTGTTTTCCTCCATATCACCTAAGGTGCATGAACTTGGTTTTTATTTTGCCTTAAATTCATATGATTTTTTGTTGTTGTTGTTGTTAGGCAGGGCATTGCTCTGTCACCCAGGCTGGAGTGCAGTGGTGCGATCTCGGCTCACTGCAATCTCTACCTCCTGGGTTCAAGCAATTCTCCTATCTGAGCCTCCAGAGTAGGTGGGACCAAGGGCGTCTGCCACCATACCTGGCTAATTTTTGTATTTTTAGTAGGGAGGGGGTTTCATCATGTTGGCCAGGCTGGTTTCCAACTTCTGACTTCAGGTGAATCTCCCTGCCTCAGGCTCCCAAAGTGCTGGGATTGCAGACGTAAGCCACCACACCTGGCCTCATATGAAAATTTTAAACATAACAAGATTCTAAAACCACCAGGCATTCCACTTGTCCAACTAATCACTAAAGAACGCACACTCGCTGCCTGAAACTCTCCCCTTCGCACCTTGAATTTTTGTGGGCACTTTGAGTATCATTGTCCTCATCCTACGCTGAGGATGCTGGAGCTCAGGGACACTAAGAAGCTCACCTGGATCGAATCCCAGATCTGTTCAGTCTTAGTAAATAGCATGAAAAGAATAGCGTGATAAATACTAAGCACAGCATACCTGAAAAATCAAAAGGGAGTGTGAGCTTGGTACCAACTAAGAGATAAGGAATGGAACACTCTGAGCCCACAGGCGGTGTGTAGACCACAGAGGGCTGTTCGGACTTTGATAAGAACCTTAATAAAGAGTAAACAGTAGATTTCCTTAGTAAACAGTAGATATTTTAAAAAGTAGTTTAAACTTAACGCTTGTATTTAGCTAGGGTGTCAGTCCTGTACAGGGGATCAATGTTCAGGTGAGTCCAGGAATATGACGGGAGGTCAGATGGAGTGGAAGACCATGCTTTGGTTAGAGCCAGCCTTCCTGCATGTTCTTTCATTTGGGGGTTATGTGATTTGACTTATAGTTAAAGGAACAATAACTTCTAAACTGGACATCTTTGTCTCCAGCACCCTGCTCTCCCAGACATTGAAAACTGGTGGCTTGGTATATGTTTGGCCTGCAGATACATATGGTTTAGTTTATAGAGTGTCTTTAAAACAGTTTTACTTAAGTGTAATTGATATATAATGAACTGCATATATTTCAAGTGTGTACACTGGTAAGTTTTTTTTTTAATTAATTAATTTATTTATTTTTGAGACAGTATCTTGCTCTATCGCCCAGGCTGGAGTGCAGTGGCACTATCTCGACTCACTGCAACCTCTGCCTCCCGACTTCAAACAATTATCCTGTCTCAGCCTCCCGTAGCTGGGACTACAGGCACATGTCACCACACCTGCCTAATTTTTGTATTTTTAGCAGAGATGGGGTTTCACCATATTGGTCAGGCTGGTCTTGAACTCCTAACCTCAGGTGATCCACCTGCCTCAGCCTCCCAAAGTGCTGGGATTACAGGTGTGAACCACTGCTCCTAGCCCATGTCGGTAAGTTTTGATATACATTCACACCCATGAAACCATCACTCTAATTAAGATCATGCCCAATCCTTTGAATTGCTCCCTCCTCACCCTTTGCTACAATCCCCCCCCAACCTGCAGTGCCCCGGCAACCACTCATCTGCTTTCTGCCACTAGAGATTAATTTGTATTTTCTAGAGTTTTATAAAATGGGATTATCCAGCATGTACTCTCCACATCTGGTTACCTTCACTCAGTAGAACTATTTGGAGGGTCTTCTATGTTGCTGCATATATAAATAGTTAATTCTTGTTTATGTATTTTTACTGAGACAGCATCTCACTCTATCACCCATACTGGATTGCAGTGGCAAGATCACAGCTCACGGTAGCCTCTAACTCCTTGGCTCAAGTGATCCTCCTACCTCAGCCACCAAGTAGCTGGACCTACAGGGCTGCACTAGCATGCCTGGCTAACTTTTTTATTGTTTTGTGGAGACATAGTCTCACTATATTGCCCAGGCTGGTCTTTAACTCCTGGGATCAAGTGATCCCTTCACCTCAGCCTCCCAAAGTGCTGAGATTACAGGTGTGAGCCACTGTGCCTGGTCTAATTCTTGTGTATTGATAAGTAGTAGTCCATTGTATATACATACCATAATTAGTGTTGCCTTTACCCGCTGTATGCTTGTGTTGTTTCCAGTTTTGGGACATTACAAATAAGGCTGCTTTGAACATTGGTCTACAAGTCTGTGTATAGACATATACTTTCTTTTCTCATGGGTAGAGACCTAACAGTGGAATGGTTGGATCATATTGTAGGTACATATTGAACATATTGAAGTAACTTCCAAACTCTCCTCTGACTAGCATCATTTTACATTCTCAGAAGTAGTGAATGATAGTTGTAGTCCCTCCACATCCTCTCCAACACTTAATATGGTCAGTCTCACTATTTTTCGCTATTTTTTTTTTTTTTTTTTTGAGATGGAGTCTCGCTCTGTCGCCCAGGCTGGAGTGCAGTGGCACAATCTTGGCTCACTGCAATCTCCACCTCCTGGGTTCACGCCATTCTTCTGCCTCAGCCTCCTGAGTAGCTGGGACTACAGGCGCCCGCCACCATGCCCGGTTAATTTTTTGTATTTTTAGTAGAGACGGGGTTTCACCGTGTTAGCCAGGATGGTCTCGATCTCCTGACCTCATGATCCGCCCACCTCAGCCTCCCAAAGTGCTGGGATTACAGGCTTGAGCCACCACGCCCGGCCTATTTTTCGCTAGTCTAACAGGTGTGTGGTAGCATTTTGTTGTCTTTAATTTACTTCACCCTAACAACTAACAAGATTTTGAACATTATTTCATTGCTTATTATCAATCAATATATTGTTAAATGTCTCTTCAAATCTTTTACCTGCATTTTTTCTGGGTTGCATTTCTGCTCATTAAACAGTTTTAAGATTACCTATATAATATGATTACAAATATAAGATATATTTGTGTATATTACGTATATATATTCTGAATACAAGTCCTTTATCAGATATGTGAATTGCCAATATTTTCTCCCAGTCTGTGGCTTATCTTTTCATCCTCCAGGGTCTTTTCAATGAGCAGAATTTTTTAAATGTTGATAAAGTCCAATTTATAACTTTTTTATGGACTAGATTTTTGGTGTCATATCTAAGAAATATTTGCCTAACCCAAGGTGATAAAATTTTTCTTCTATGTTTTCTTCCAGAAACTTTATAATTTTAGGTCTATAATCTGTTTTGAATTAAATTTTATACAATGCACAAATTAGAATCAAAGCCAATCTTTTTTTTTCATTTGGAATGTTCACTTGTTCCAGCACCATTTGTTGAAAATCTATCCTTTCCCTACTGGATTGTCCATTTGTTGATCGGTTTTTTTATATAAGTGCAGGATTAATTCTGGATTCTTTATTTTGTGACATTGATCTATTTGTCTAGCTTAATGCTAATGTTAAACATTTCATGCAGTGTGCTAACCAAAATTTCTTGATAATTATAGCTTTAGGGTAAGTCTAGAGATCAGATAATGTCAACTCCAACATTATTCTGCTTCTTCTTTCCTTCTTTTTCTTTTCTTTCTTTCTTTCTTTTTTTTTTTTGAGACAGAGTTTTGCTCTTGTTGCCCAGACTGGAGTGCAGTGGCACAATCTTGGCTCACTGCAACCTCTGCCTCCCAGGATCAAGTGATTCTCCTGCCTCAGCCTCCCAAGTAGCTAGGATCACAGTCACGTGCCAACATGCCTGACTACTTTTGTATTTTTAGTAGAGATGGGGTTTTGCCATGTTGATCCGGCTGGTCTCGAACTCCTAACCTCGGGTGATCCACCCGCCTCGGCCTCCCAAAGTACTGGGATTACAGGTGTGAGCCACCGTGCCCGGCCTTCTTTTTCTTTTCTTTTCTTTTTTTTTTTTTTCTTGAGAGGGAATCTCACTCTTGTCGCCCAGGCTGAAGTCCAATGGTGTGATCGCAGCTCACTGCAACCTCCACCTCCCAGGTTCAAGCAATGCTCCTGCCTCTGCAACCTCCACCTCCCAGGTTCAAGCAATATTCCTGCCTCAACCTCCCGAGTAGCTGGGATTACAGGTGTGAGCCACCGCACCTGGCCAGATACAATTTCTACAAGAAAACCTATTGAAATTCCAAAGAAACTATACATAAATTGAGGGGAAATTGACATGTTGGTAATATTAGTCTTCTGACCTGAACATGGTGTGTGTCTCCATTTACTTGGCTCTTGCTTCATTTCCTCTTGAGACATGTTTTGTTGCCTTCAGTGTTCAAGTTGTGTACATCTTTTGTAAGATTTACTACCTCTTAATATATCATATCTTATACTATTTTAAATAGTACTGTCTTATGAATTTCAGTTTTCTCTTGTTTGTTGCTATATTATAGAAATAAAATTAAATTTTGATATTAATCTTGTTTGCTGCAATTTTGCTAAAACTGGCAGCTTTTCTTGTAGCTTATCAGATTTTTTTTTACATAAACAATTGTGTATACCCTGCGTATGAATAAAGGCAGTCTTATATTTTACTTTTCAATATGGATACCTTTTATGTCTTTTTACTGTCTTATTGGAGTGGCTATAATCTCCACCATACTGTTAAGTAGAAGTTGTTACAGCAAATATCCTTGCCTAGTTCATAATACTAGGGAGAAAGTATTCATTCTTTCCACCATTGAGTATGATGTGAACTGTAGGTTTTTCATCAATGTCCTTTATGAACTTGAGTAAGTAGACTTCTATTTCTGATTTGCCGAGTGTTTGTTTGATCAGCAATGGATGCTTGAATGTTATTGCATGTTTTTTGCATTGAGATGATCATATGGTTTTTAACATTTTATTAATATGGTGAAATGCATTGACTGCATTTTAAGTATTAAATCAACCTTTGATTTTCACTTATTTTCATTCACAGGATAAATCTGGAGCCCTTCAGTCAATTCTAAGACTTGATCCAGTTTACAGACCCAGAACTCCTTGAATGTAGGGGAAGCCACATGCACTTGAGGAAGGATCGTAGTTCACTACTGAAAATTTATACTGTTAATTTTTCTCTCAGTACCCAAAGAGACTAGCATCACCATACAATGGGGAAAAGGAAATAATTGGAGAATTTGGGAACTACTGGACACTGGCTCTGAACTAACATTAATGCTGAGAGACCCAAAATGTACCCCCGTGGCTGACCTGTCAGTGTAGAGACTTATGGAGGTCAGGTGATCAGTAGAGTTTTAGCTCAGGTCCATCTCATAGTGAACCCAGTTTTGTCCCTGGACCTATCCTATGGTTACTTTCCCAGTTCCAGATGGAGAATTGGAACAGATGTACTTAGCAGGTGGCAAAACCCCTGCATATGTCTCCTAACCTCTGGAGTGAGGGCTATTATAGTGGGAGAGGCCAAGTGAAGCCATTAAAACCACCTCTACCTAGGAAAATAATAAATCAAAAGCGTTAACACCCAGCCTGGGAAACATAGTGAGACCCCATCTCTACAGTAAAAATAAAAATAAATTAGCCGGCCAGGCGAGGTGGCTCATGCCTGTAATTCCAGCACTTTGGGGGGCCGAGGTGGGCAGATAACAAAGTCAGGAGATCAATACCATCCTAGCTAACACGGTGAAACCCCATCTCTACTAAAAATACAAAAAATTAGCTGGGCATGGTGGTGGGTGCCTGTAGTCCCAGCTACTTGGGAGGCTGAGGCAGGAGAATGGCATGGGAGGTGGAGCTTGCAGTGAGCCAAGATCACGCCACTGCACTCCAGCCTGGGTGACAGAGCAAGACTCCATCTCAAATAACAATAATAATAATGATAACAACAACAACAATAACTAAAAATAAATAAATAAATAAATAAATTAGCCAGGCTGGGTGGTACGCAACTGTAGACCCAGCTACTCGGGAGGCTGCTTGAGCCCAGCAGATGGAGGTTACAGTAAGCTATGACTGCACCACTGCACTCCAGCCTGGGTGACAGAGCAACACACTCTCTCTCTCTAAGAGCAATAACACATTCCTGCAAGGATTGCAGTAATTAGTGCCACCACCAAGAGCCTGAAAGATGCAGAGGTGGTGATTTCCACTTTATCCCCATTCACCTCTCCTACTTGGCTTATACAGAAGACAGATGGGCCTTGAAGAATGATAGTGGATTAATCATAAGCTTAACCAGGTGGTTAATCCAACTGCAGCTGCTCTACCAGATGTGGCTTCACTGCTTGAGCAAATTAAGACGTCTCCTGGTACTGGTATGGAGCTACTGATCTGACAGATTTTTCTCATTACCTGTTATTGAAGACCACCAGAAGCAGTTTGCTTACAGCTGGCAAGGCAGAAACACCTTCCCTGTCCTAGCTCAGCTCCCAGCCCTATGTCATAATTTAGTTTGCAGGGATCTTAATAGCCTTTCCCTTCTCCAAAATATGACCTGGTTCATTACCTTAATTATGTGTCAGAGGGTGGGAAACAAATCTGATGAATATTTATTTTGCAAGGAAGCCTTATGGTTAAAAAAGAGAGAGAGAGAAAGAAAATTTAGGGGCCTCTATGGGTCCTGTGGTGTGGAACATGCCAAGATATTTCTTCTGAAGTGAAGGATATGTTGTTGTATTTGGCCCCTCCTGCAACCAAGACTTTCTTTAGGTGGTAGAGGCCAAGTGAAACCATTAAAACTGCTTCTATCTAGGAATATAATAATCAAAAGCAGTAACATCCAGCTTGGGCAACATAATGAGTCCCCCTCTCTACAATAAAAATTAAAAAAAAAAAAAAAGGCTAGGTAGTGTGCAACTGTAGTCCCAGCTACTTTGGAGGCTGAGGTGGGAAAATTGCTTGAGCCTGGGAGATGAAGGTTGGAGTGAGCCTTCTTAAGGCACAATGTCTAAAGGGACTTCTTGGATTTTGGAGGCAAGACATTCTTCATTTGGATGTGTTACTCTGATTCATTTACAGAGTGACCCAAAAAGCTGCTAGTTTTTTGTTTTTTGTTTTTTGTTTTGGTGGGGGGTGCCCAGAACAAGAGAAGGTGCTGCAACAAATCCTTGCTGCTGTGCCATGTGGGCCACATGACCCAGCAGATCAGATGGTGCTTCAGGTGTCAGTGGCAGTTGGGAATGCTGGTTAGCCGTTGGCAGGCCCCCACAGGTAAACTGCAGTGCGGGTCCTTAGGATTTGGGAGCAAGGTCCTGTCATTGTCTACAGATAACTTCTCTCCTTTTGAGAGACAATTCTAGTCCTGCTGCAGGGTGTCCTTAGAAACTGAACACTTGACCATAGACCACTATGCAACCTATGCTGCCCACTGGGTGTTATCTGATAACTGGGTGTTATCTGACCCAATAAGATATACAGTTGGTTATGCCCAACACCACTCCATTATCAAATAGAAGTGGTTCATATGTGATTGGGCCCTGAAGGCACATGTCAGTTACATGACAAAGTTGCCCAAATGCCCATGGTCCTCACTCCTGCTACACTGCATTGCCTCTCCCAGCTTGCACCTATGGCTTCACGGAGAGTTGCCTACAATCAGCTGACAGAAGAAAAGAAGACTCAAACCTGGCTTACGGATGATACTGCCCAACATGCAGGCACCACCTGGGAGTGGGTAGCTGCAGCAGTACAGCCCTCTCTTGCACATCTCAAATATTTCAGATTGTCCAGATATTGATTTTGTTATTTTTTCTAATTTAATCCCATTGTGGCATCCCTAAAGGAGAGTGGTGTGGGAAAATCTTCCCAGTGGGAAGAGCTTCAGGCAATGCACCTCATTGTTCACTTTGCTTGGAAGGAGAAATGGACAGATGTGCAATTATAGCCAATTCATGGGCTGTGGCCAATAGTTTTGCTGGATAGTTAAGGACTTGGAAGAAAAATGATTGAAAAATTGATGACAAATATCTGTGGGAAAGAAGTATGTGGTAGGCTTCTCTGAATGAGAAAAAAGAGAATATCTTTGTACCCAATATGAATGCTCACCGAAGGGTAACCTCAGCCAAAGATGATTTTAATAATCAAGTGGATAGGATGAACTGTTCTGTGGATACCAGTCAGCTGCTTTCCCAGCCTCTCCTGTAATAAGCAAAGTGGCCATGGGAGTTATGCATAGGCTCCACAACATGGACTCCCACTCACCAAGATGACCTGGCCCTGGCCACTGCAGAGGGCCCAGTCTCCCAGCAGCAGACTAACACTGAGCCCCCAGTATGGCACCACCCCCAAGATAATCAACGGTACTTCTACTCATGTGAGTAGGCTCCATCCAATCCACTGAGGGACTGGATAGAACAAAAACAAGTCCTTGGCACGGTGGCCAAGGCGGGCAGATCACCCGAGATCAGGAGTTGGAGACCAACCTGACCAACATGGAGAAACCTCACTGCTACTAAAAGTACAAAAATTAGCTGGGCACGGTGGGGGCGGCGCCTGTAATCCCAGCTACTCAGGAGGCTGAGGCAGGAGAATAGCTTGAACCTGGGAGGCAGAGGTTGCAGTGAGCCGACATCTGGCCAGCCACCACATTCCAGCCTGAGAGACAAGAGCAAGACTCTGTCAAAAAAAAAAAAAAAAAAAAAAAGGTGGAAGGGCGAATTCCTCTCTCTGTTTAAGCTGGGAAATCCATCTTCTCCTGCCCTTGGACATTGACGTTCCTGGTTCTCAGGCCTTCGGGCTTGAACTAGAACTACACCACAGCTTTCCTGGGCTTCCAGCTTACAGACCAGCAGACTGTGGGACTTCTCAGCCTCCACAATACTGTGAACCAATCCCTCCTTACAAATCTCTTTCCATGTATCTATACACATCTTATTGATTCTGTTTCACTGGGGGACCTTCACTAATAGAGACATTTTACACTAATGTTCACAAAGGTCATTGATGGTAGAGTTTTGTTGTTTTCTTTCAATTCCCCTTGTAATATCTTTTTCTGCTTTTTGCATAAGGATAATGCCAACCTCAATAATAATTAGTTACAAACTGTTTCCTTCTCTTCAGCTTTTCAGAGGCGTTTCCGTAGAATCAATATTATATTTTTCTTTAAAGGTTTTGTTGAATTTATCAGTGAAATCATTCGGTCCTGGAATTTTTTTTTTGTTGGAAGGTGTTTTGTTTTGTTTTGTTTGAGAGGGAATCTTACTCTGTCTCCCAGGCTGGAGTGCAGTGGCACAATCTTGGCTCACTGCAACCTCCATCTCCCGGGTTCAAGCGATTTTCCTGCCTCAGCCTCCTGAGTAACTGGGATTATAAGCGCGCGCCACCATGTGTGGCTACTTTTTGTACTTTTAGTAGAGGTGGGGTTTCACCATGTTGGTCAGGCTGGTCTTGAACTCCTGACCTTGTGATCTGCCCGCCTCTGCCTCCCAAAGTGTTGGGATTACAGGCATCAGCCACCTTGCCTGGCCCATTGGAAGGTTTTTAGCTTCAAACTGAATGTTTTCAATAGATATCGTGTGTTTTTTCTTCCTAAGTATGCCTTGGCAATGTGTCTTTTATGAAATTCATCTACTTTATCTAAATTATCAATTTTATTGGCATGAAGTTATTGATGTTTATCTTTATCTCTTAATATCTGTGGAATCTGTAGTGATTGATCACTTTCATTCCTAATATTAGTAATCTGTGTCTTTTCTTTTCACCTGAGTAGTCTGCCTAGCAGTTTGCCAATTTTGTTGATATTCTCAAAGAAATAATGTTTGAGGTCATTGAGTTTTTTTCTGAAGTTTTCTCCATTTTCTATTTTATTTATTTCTGCTCTGATCTTTATTACCTTATGCTTAGGTTGGGATTAATTTGCCTTTCGTTTTTTTCTAGTTTCTTATGGTGGAAACTGAAGTCACTGGTTTAAGACTCTACTTCTTTTGTAATACAGGTCTTTAGTGCTAGGTGTTTCCCTCAAATACTGCCTTAACAGCATCCCACAAAATGCATACAGTGTGTTTTCATTCTCATTCAATCCAAAATAGTTTCTCATTTCCCTTTTGACTTCCTATTTGATCCCTGTGTCACAGGCATTGGAACCAGAGTGACTCCATCTTGAGTGAGGGCTAGGAAAATGAGGCTGGGACTCACAGGGCTGCATTCCCAGGAAGCTAGGTATTCCTAGCCTCTAGATGTATATGGTTAAGGGAACAGAATGATAATGTTTACCAAACAGACCCAGACTTGGGAGTGTCCTAATATCCTAATATCTTCACAACAAAGACATTCCTAATTTTGCTTTAAAGATAATAATATCAGGCTGGGGCACAGTGGCTCGTGCCTGTAATCCCAGCACTTTGGGAGGCTGAGGTGGGCAGATCATGAGGTCAGGAGATCGAGACCATCCCGGCTAACACAGTGAAACCCTGTCTCTACTGAAAATACAAAAAATTAGCTGGGTGTGGTGGCACGCACTTGTAGTCCCAGCTACTTGGGAGGCTGAGGCAGGAGAATCGCTTGAACCCAGGAGGCGGAGGTTGCAGTGAGCCGAGACCACGCCACTGCACTCCAGTCTGGGCAACAGAGCGAGACTCCATCTCAAAAAAAAAAAAAAAAGATAGTAATATCAATTCTTGCAAAATTAATCCTTTATCACAAACCCTTGAAGCAGAGCACATCTGCCTATAATATATATATTTTCTGTTTGTTGGCTCATTTGTTTGTTTGGGGCGAGTCTCCCTCTTTCACCCAAGCTGGAGTGCAATGGTACGATCTCGGCTCACTACAACCTCTGTCTCCTGGGTTCAAGTGATTCTCCTGCTCAGCCTCCCAAGTAGCTGGGTTTATAAGCACATGCCACCACGCCCGGCTAATTTTTGTATTTTTAGTAGAGATGGGGTTTCACCATGTTGGCCAGGCTGGTCTCGAACTCCCAACCTCAAGTGATCCGCCCGTCTCATCCTCCCAAAGTGCTGGGATTTACAGGGGTGAGCCACCGTGCCCGGCTTCCTTTTTTATCATATATATACGAGAATTGTACCTACGGTGGAAACGTTCCTTCTCTTACTCCTACTCTGTCTATGGAGTAGCTGTACTTTTACCACTTTACTTTCTTAAACCTTGCTTTTACTTTGCACTGCGGACTCACCCTAAATTCTTTCTTGCGTGAAATCCAAGAACCCTCTCTTGGGGTCTGGATTGGAATTCCTTTCCTGGAACACTTGGGTTTTTTAGATGTGTGATATTTTGTTTCCAAATATTTGGGATTTTCCAGATATTGATATTGCATTGATATGTAATTTAATTCCATTGTGGCCAGAGTGATACTTTTATGACTTTAATTTGTTTATGTTTTTTGAGACTTCTCTTATGGCCTATAATTTTTTTATCATGATAAATATTTTATGTGCACTTGAAAAAACACATATTCTTCTATTATTGGGATAGAGTGCTTTTTGACTTGTGTTTAGAAGAAAATAAACTCTTAATCAGGAAATGTTAGTCTTCAGCATGCTCCTCTTCTAGAGGATAAAAACTGGCAGCCTCTGTGCTTATTTGTCCTGCAGATATATTTGGTTTTGTTCACACGGAGCATTAAAACATTTAAATAATTTCAACAGGTAAAAATTGGAGTGGCTTTCCTGCTAAAATCCTGTCTCCTAAGACCCACATAAATCCTAGCACTTAATGACCAGGCTAGCTGAAATCTTTTTCTGGGCTATCCATTCTCCCCGAAAAACAGGAGGATAAAAGAAAAGCCAAATTTATAAAGGGTCAAAAATGTTATACACGTATGTTTAAACTTGACTTTTTCAAGCAGTGGGAGCCACTGAAGAATCCTAAGGCATGTGAGGATAGTGATGCTGGCTGGTAACAAAAGGTCAGACTTGTGTTTAGTAGGCCTATCATAGGCGTGTGAACCAGAGAGACACCATCTTGAATATGTCTGGGTAAAATAAGGCTAAGACCTGCTGGGCTGCATTTCCAGAAGGTTAAGGCATTCTTAGTCAGTGGATGAGATGGGAGGTCACCCGAGATACAGGTCATAAAGACCTTGCTAATGAAACAGGTTGCAGTAAAGAAGCGGGCTAAAACCCACCAAAAACCAAGATGGCGATGAGAGTAACCTCTGGTCATCCTCACTGCTACACTCCCACCAGCACCATGACAATTTACAAATGCCATGGCAACGTCAGGAAGTTACCTTATATGGTCTAAAAAGGGGCTGCATGAATAATCCACCCCTTGTTTAGCATATCATCATGAAATAACCCTAAAAATTGGCAACCAGCAGCCTTCGGGGCTGCCCTGCCTATGGAGTAGCCATTCTTTTATTCCTTTACTTTCTTGATAAATTTGCTTTCACTTTATGGACTCACCCTGAATTATTGCTCGCACGAGTTCCAAGAAACCTTCCCTGGGGTTTCAGGACCTCTTTCCAGTAACAGGCCCATCCTGAGGCAGATTGAATGGTGGTACAAGAGGCAGCGAGGCTGCCACCATCCTCCAGATGAGAAATGATGAGTGCCTGAAGTATTGGTCTAAATGTCGTGAAACTGCTGGGTCACTTTTTGGCCTGGCGTAGGGGATGCGAGAGACCGTTCTGTTCTATGGCCATAAGCTCATTGCTCCAGTTGCCTCTTTGGTATTAGGCAGGTCAGGCAGGTTAAATTAGGTGGCTTCGAATGGCCTCAGATTTTTTTCCTTGGGTCTCAAAGCATCATCCTTCTGTTTCTTCTCACCAACTAGAGCTGCTAAGTGAAAGGTGTCCAGAATGGATCCCTCACTGGTTGGGGATTCTGAAGTTTTAGATTATTTATTCTCTTTTGTATATGTAGTAACTAACCACAGTGAAATATCCCAGTATATTTCTTCAGCATATTTGTCTGCAGTTTGGGATGATAAATAATTGAACAGACTCATGTTTGTGTGTATTAGTTGCTGTTCTGAGCTAAGCCATCTTATAGTCAGCACAGGCCAGGGCAGCGGGGGGTGGGGGCGGGTGTGCTGGACACACTTTGTTTCATCCCTAGCTAGGTGTATCGTAACACTTACTGCCTATAGTGTGCAGAGGCCACATCTCCACCTAGGAGGTGAGCTTCCATTCCTCCTCGTTCTAGAACTCAGAACACGGCCTAGTGAGCTTTCCCTGTAATCTCTTCAAACTCTATACAGCAATTATATTTTGTAGAAGGGTAATCTATGTCTCACCGCCCTCTCAAGTCAACTCCTCAAGCTCCTGTGCAACATATATACACTCACACACACACACACACACACAATTTACCAGGTGTGACTAAAGTAGATAGATTGATCCTTTATATGTAGAAATAAACATTATTTAGTCACCTCCCATACTAATAGGCCAGTGCTGAACCTTTGTGTCACTTTGCTCTTTTTATCATTGATCTTGACCAATATCCACTCAAACCACTCCTCCTACTCCAACTACTTGCTGTGATGGGAACAACACACACACACACACACACACACCTCCCACATATCCACCCATACACACACAATCCCTTGGCAGTAAAGTAACTAGGATGACCCAGAAGACCCATCCCCCAACTGACAAGTGTAGAAGCCATGAGTTGCACCTTTTTTTTTGAAACATCTGCTGATTTACATTTGCTAAGATAGTTATGGATTAGCTAGCCATGTAATGTGAAAATAATGACATAGAAGGAAAGGGGAGAATAAGGCAAACTTATTCATTTTCCATCCAGTCCTTCCTTCCCCGCCTGTTGGTAGAATGTGTTTGTGTCAAGAACTGAAATAAAAACAGTTGAGTAGAGGCCAGGTGTGGTGGCTCACACCTGTAATCCTAGCACTTTGGGAGGCCGAGGCAGGTGGATCACTTGAGGTCAGGTGTTAGAGGCCAGCCTGGCCAACATGGTGAACCTCCATCTCTACTAAAAATACCAAAATTAGCTGAGTGTGGTGGCGGGCACCTGTAGTCCCAGATACTCAAGAGGCTGAGGCAGGAGAATCACTTGAACCCGGAGGCAGAGGTTACAGTGGGCCGAGATCATGCCACTGCACTCTAGCCTGGGCAGTGGAGCAACACTGCATCTCAAACACACACACACACACACACACACACACACACACAGAGTTGAGTACAGATAGAGTCAGTAAGTTCTCACCATTACCTCCTCTTCTTTTTAGTTTCTGGAGCTGGCAGCCTGGCTTCCCTCTCATCGCTAACCCTGCAGCTGTGCAGGCCCTGATCATCAGTCTTGAGGCCCTGGCACCACATTGCTCCCCTCATACCAGGTTAAGTCCTGCTGCCACCCTTATACTTAAGCAATGGAGGAAAGTCACTGCCCCTCTGGTGTGGCTGAGCCTCTGTCTACAAGCAGGTTTGCTATTTTCTTTTCTTTAGAGAGGGGGCCGGCTGCACTTGGGTTCAGGCAGAGGCACAGAGCCACTAGAACTGGATTCACCTCATTCTTCCCAGAATCACTTAAGTACTTTTGTTAGTTATGCAAATGTCGGACAAGCAGGTGGCCTTGGCCCCAAAGGGGTGACCATAGCAAGACTGGCTGTGCTTTGCACAGCTTCAATCCATCGCCTTGCCTTGGTGGGAGCAGAGCTGGGGGTAGAATGAGAGGTGGACTTGGACTCCTCCGCTTTAGAATCCAAGAATCTACCCAGTACCCTAACTATATCCCCTGATGCCCTGGGGTCTGGTATATGCCCTGGGAAGGGGCTCTGAAGGTTACTAGAAAGAGTTATTACCTGGGACGTGTAAAGGCAAGCACCCTCCCCAGGCATCCCCCAGAGAAGCCCTGCGGCCAGCTGGAATCAGCCTGCCTCTGGAGGCCCGGCACACATGGGCTCTGGAGCACCCCGACTTGTCCACAGTTGGCAGCAGTCAGTCACAGCACTGATGCGCGCAGCTCCCTCTGAGATTGGTGACGAGTGAGATCTGACCTCCTACCCCATTTAGTCCGTGGGATTCGTGGATCATTAAACAGCGGTGGAGTCCTCAAAATGGAGAGAGTTGACTTCTGCCAAAAGGCATGTGATGCTCAAGTGATTAATTTGAAAAACGAAAGTAATACCTACAGAGGAGTAAACATTCCAGAGGTGCCTGCATTTGAGAGCTCTGTTCCCTGGGGTGAATGTTTAATCTGGAGTGTGGGAAGGAGCTATTCCTCCAGAGTTTCAGCATTCCTCCTTACTTTGCTATGTCCTCCCTAACACTCATTCCCATCTTTGCTGTTGTTTCAATGAGTAAAACAAAAGAGGTCGGACGAGGTGGCTCCCGCCTCTAATCCCAGCACTTTGGAAGGTCGAGGCAGGCGGATCACCTCAGGTCAGGAGTTTGAGACCAGCCTGACCAACATGGCGAAACCCTGTCTCTACTAAAAATATAAAAATTAGCCAGGTGTGGTGGTGGGCACCTGTAATCCAAGCTACTCAGGAGACTGAGGTGGGAGAATGGCTTGAACCCAGGAGGCGGAGGTTGAAGTGAACTGAGATCATGCCACTGCACTCCAGCCTGGGGGACAGAGTGAGACTCTGTTTCAAAAAAAAAAGAAAAAGAAAAAGAAAAGAAAAAAAATCTTATAATCATATTAGAAAATGGAATACAGTACCCCTACAGCATTCACAGATCTGATATTTTGTTCTGCATTTTTATTTAAAAAATAGCCCAGGAGGCCGCAGCAAGAAGGAAGGTGTAATTCCACTGAGCACAGGTGATATGCACACCAGGGGAAGCTTTTGGCCGGAGAGTTCACACCATCACCTCCAGCAGCCCTATCTCCACTCTGCTAAGGTGTTTCTGACTCTACAGTAAACAGGATGCAGTTGCTCTTTGGAGTAAAAACAGTTGTGTTAGTGTCTGTTGTTTGTGGGTAATTTGCCAATTCAAGGGACAGTGAACTTTTGTTGTGAATGTTGTCATCAAGGTTGCAGAAGCCTCTCTCTTGAAATATTTATTCTAGAGAAATTGAGAAGCCTGTACCCAAATTTCCATCGTTGTGAATCTGCAGATTCTTGAAGGTCTCAGAAAATATTTCTGGAGAATATGTTTGTTACATAACTGAGGTTTCCTAGGCTACAGTAGCCTGTAAGTAAAAATAATGTCCAACTATAGTGGTGAGTGAGAATGCTTCTGCCTCTATCCCATTACCTTAAGGAACTCCAAGCCACTGATGGCTCTGGGACTCCCCTAAGGAAGTTCTTCCTGGACTGCACAAATTAGTGCTTCCTTCACACCTGGTGGCATCCCTAGGTCCCTTTTCTTCAGCTCGCTGTCCCTCGCGGCTGCCAGCGATACTACAATACTATGTCTGGCTGCTGGTGCGGACAGTTGCCCCTATGACTAAGGCCTTCCTTTACAACTTTAAAACCCATTGTAAATAAACTCCTCCCTGAGGCCTCAACTAGGAAAAGCCCAGGGTGATGTGGCTTAGTGCTGCTCCTTCTTAGACCTGCCGGAACCACAAGAGTTTCTGAAGGCCTGGAGGAGGTCACAACCTGCTTGATGCAGTGTGAGGCCACGAATTCCCCACCCATGATAATGAGAGACTTGTGGATCCTTGAGCTTCTCCTACGCATCCACCCTCAACGCCCAGGATGAGCTTCTTCTAGGAGGCACCACACTCTTCATGAGGTGTGAATCCTGGCAGCCTACATTCTCCGTCCATCCAACATGCCTGGACAAGCCTGATGCAGAAAGTAACATAGGATTGGTGTCAGCTGGGAGCCCTCCTAAATGCTAAATATTTGAGAAGCCAGGAATAGAGAACCTATTCCTTTTATTTCTTCTTGATAAATGTAGCCCATAAACTCACTAAAAAGATCAAATTATAATTCTGGGAAGGAGGCCATGGATTGGCACCAAAAGCCACCATATCCAAAAACATAAATCAAAAATTTAGAATTGTAGTTATATTCCATCAGCCAATCCCTCCACTCTCGAACCATGTTAAATAATAGAGAATTGTAATATATAGTGCAGCAAAAAAGAATATAAAATACTGCTAAAGCCATCTTTGATTTTTGGAATGACTTCAGAATTGAATAAAACTGAGTAAGTATGAACAATATAATCTTATTTGTAGACGAAGAAGATTATATTGCCCTTAACCTTTAGTTGACTTCGAATCAGGCAAGTTCTCCAAGGCAAAATTATATATAAAGACAGAACAATTGTCGGCTCAGGTCAGAAAAACCTCTTTCGTCAAAACTACGTGGATACATTTTCTGAAGAGGCTCATATTTCCAGAAAACACTGCAAGGAATCCTACATGCAATTGCATAATCCTTATGTGGGTTGAGGGCGTGGGTGCAATGTTACATAAGATCATGGACTGAACATCTCTGAAAAGAGGTGAACAAATGCCTCCCTACACAGTGCAGGACGGGAAGCACAGCTCTCAGTGTGCTTGCACTAGGAGGAAAATTATGACAGCTGGTGGCTTAAATAAGAGCTTCATGATAAAGTGGCAGGATAGCCAAACCTACAGATTCTCCTTCGTTTGCCACTTGGCAGAGAGCACAACACGCATGTGCTGACAAACGCTAGGTGCTGGGGCTGCTTCTGCATTGAATGTTTCACGGGAGGGCTGGGTGACAGGCATAGATTAAAGTGACGCATTTGTACAATGGCCAAGAATATAGGGTCTCAGGTAAGGTTGCCTGGTATGAATTTTTGCCCTGAGTAACACTGGGTGACTTAAGTTCCCTAATTCTGAATTTTTTTTCATTTATAAAATGGTGGCAACAAGACTTTTTATTATATAATTATAATAAATATATAATAAATATAAATAAAATAAATAAAAGTATATTTTATATTTTTATTATAAAATTATATAATTTTTATATAATTTTTTAAAAGAGACAACAATAGTACCTACCTTTCAGATCCTTTTAAATATAAAATTATTGGCCGGGCACAGCGGCTCATACCTATAATCCCAGCACTTTGGGAGGCTAAGGTGGGTGGATGATCTGAGGTCAAGAGTTCAGGACTAGCTTGGCCAAACATGGTGAAACCCCGTCTCTACTAAAAACACAAAAATTAGCTAGGCACGGTGGTGCGCTTGTAATCCCAGCTACCCAGGAGGGTGAGGTGGGAGAACAACTTGAACCTCGGAGGTGGAGGCCGCAGTGAGCTGAGATTGTGCCACTGCACTCCAGCCTGGCAACAGAGCAAGACCCCATCTCAAAAAATAATAATAAATAAATAAAATAAAAAAATATATATATACATACACACAGTGATTAGAGTTATTAATGAGTTTAGTATAGTGCACATATAGTATAGACCACATCTAGGAAGTGGTCCTTAAAAATTAACTATTAATAGGCTTGGCACGGTGGCTCACACCTGTAATACCAGCATTTTGGGAGGCTGAGGTGGATGGATCACCTGAGGTCAGGAGTTCATGACCAGCCTGGCCAACATGGCGAAAAATGCGTCTACTAAAAATACAAAAATTAACCAGGCGAGGTGGCGGGCACCTGTAGTCCCAACCACTCAGGAGGCTGAGGCAGGAGAATCACTTAACCCAGGTGGCGGAGGTTGCAGTGAGCTGAGATTGTGCCACTGCACTCCAGTCTGGGCAACAGAGCGACACTCTGTCTCAATTTAAAAGAAAAGAAAAAGAAAAAGAAAAGAAAAAAGAAAAAGCAGCCAGTCATAAAAGGCCACATATTGTGTGATTCCATTTATATGAAATGACCATAGTAGGTGAATCCATAGAGACGTAAAGCAAATCGTGGTTTCAGAGAGTGGAAGGATGGGGAGTGAATGCTAACGGATACAGGGTTTATGTTGGGGGTGATAAGGATGTTCTGAAACTAGATAATGGTAATGGTTGCACAACTCTATGTACTAAAAACCACTGAATTGAGAGAGGTGAATTTGATGGCACGTGAATTATATCTTGATAAAAAGGAAGCTCTCAGGCCGAGTGCAGTGGCTCACACCTGTAATCCCAGCACTTTGGGAGGCTGAGGTGGGCGAATTATGATGTCAGGAGTTGGAGACCAGCCTGGCCAACATGGTAAAAACCACATCTCTACTAAAAATACAAAAAATTAGCTGGGTGTCGTGGTGAGTGCTTGCAATCCCAGGTACTCAGGAGGCTGAGGTAGAGAACCGCTTGAGGAGGCAGAGGTTGCAGTGAGACAAGATCGCGCCACTGCACTCCAGGCTGGGCGACAGAGTGAGACTTGGTCTCAAGAAGGAAAAAAAAAAAAAAAAGCACTCTACACAAATAATTCTTTCAGTTACTATTGTTAATGACCCAATGTAAAATATGTCCTGTTTAATAACGTGCCATTCTGAAAAGAAAGTTATTCAATCCTCGCCTTAATGCAAACTTGAGAATGTAATGGGGAGAGTGGAAGGCTGGATTTGTGGGGCCCCAGACCTTTTCTCAAGGGTCTCCTTGGCCTAAATTCAACAGCTCCTCACTGCAGACCCAAGTTCTTTCGCTCGTCCACAGCCACAGCTCCACAAAATGCCAAGCACTGTCTTCTGCTGGAGAATTTACATTTTCCCCTGGGGTTTTAGGAAACAGAGGGAAGGGTTTCTAGAGCTGAGGGTGCCTTGAGTACTGCAGCACACTGGCTGGAAAAGAGGACTTTGGATGCATGACTGTTCCACTCCCAAAAACAGTACCCCTAGTCACCCCCCGGCACCACCTTCGCCCAGCTCAGGTGACATGTACACCTGCCAGAGCGCAATGACCGGTGTTTGGCTCTTGTTTCTGCTTTAAGTTCTTTACAAGGGGCCAGGACTCTAGCTGCATGGCTGTGCAAGGAACTATGCACCAAAAGCAAGTGAACAAGTCTGAATAGTAAGAGTTATGTGGATCAATTGCTTACCAGCACTAGGTACCACTGCAAGAAATTTGCACACTTTATCCCATGTAATCCTCCCCTTGGGCCTGGTGAGTAGGCACTCTTCTTACCCCTGGAAGGCAGAACTACTGTTATACCATCAGTTGCTCACTTGTTGTAGTAAAGTCAGCTTTGAAAAGTTGCAACCGGCCGGGCGCATTGGTTCACGCCTGTAATCCTAGCACTTTGGGAGGCCGAGGTGGGTGGATCATGAGGTCAGGAATTCGAGACCAGCCTGGCCAACATGGCAAAACCCTGTCTCTACCAAAAATACAAAAAAAAAAAAAAAATTAGCCAGTCATGGTGGTGGATGCCTGTAGTCCAAGCTACTCAGGAGGCTGAGGCAGGAGAATCGCTTGAACCTGGCGGGTGGAGGTTGCAGTGAGCCAAGATCATGCCACTTCACTCCAGCCTGGGCAAAAGAGTGAGACATCATCTCAAAAAAAAAAAAAAAAAAAAAAAGAGCCAAAAAGGTTGCATCCGTAATAGTTTAGTTTCTAAATCTGTGTTAGACTGCGTGGGCTGCCATAACAAAATATCACAGACTGGGTGGCTTAAACAACAAACATTCATGTTCTAACAATTCTAGAGGCTGGAAGTCCATGATCAAGGTGCCACCAGGGTTAGTGAAGAAAGACAGAGGACTCTGTTGTCTTTTCCTCTCCCAATAAGGACACCAGCCCTATAGGATCAGGGCCCCACCCTTATGACCTCACTTAACCTTACTCACTTTTCTAAAGTTTCTATCTCTAATTACCCTTACACTGGTTACAGTTACAGTTTCTACTCTAATTACAGTTACATTCAACCTATGAATTTTGAGGGGAAACAATTCAGTCCATAACACATTGAAAATAAAGATCCTTTCCGTATCTAAATTTGCATTAATCATATGGTACGCTTTATTTATTTAAAAGGTCCTTAGGATTTTGTAAGATTCAGGCCCTTTGAAATCTGGATCCACCCCTGAATATTCCCATTTTTAGAGAGGACGACACTAAAGCCTAGAGAGAAGTAACTTGCTCTCGGCAATACCACCAGTGAGTGGAGGATCAGACCCGAAGATGCTCAGGGTGTTTGACCCTAAACCCTCGCTACTCAAAGTGTGCTCCCTGGGCCAGCAGTCTCCACTTCCCTGGGAAGTGTTAGAAAGGTAGACTCTCAGGACCCAGCTGGACTCGCTGCATCAGGAACTAAATCTTAATAACATCCCAAGAAGTCTCCATGTTTATGAAGCTCTGCTTTAAACTGGACTGTCTCCATCTGTGTCTTTGATTTCATTTTCCCTCCAGAAAGAGCAGCTGGTGTAACTGCAGGCACCCACCTCGCGTCATGGAGAGTTGAGCATACACCGATGGGGGCTGTTGAGACCCCAGGTATGCCTGGGAGGAGAGGTAGGAGCAAAGAAGGGGGATGGGTTTAGACCAAGGAGAGAATGTCCTTCAAGTAGCCTTACACTCTGGTCTCAGGGCAGCTCCTACTGCTTAGGGCAAGAGCTGATGCCACTGTAGTCCAGAGCTGTAGCCTGGGGCACCCATTACAGCCCATACCAGGACACAAGCATGGTGCCCTGGGACAAAGAGCAGCACTCAGCCGTGCTCTGTGGATGAAGGCACAAAGGTTCTGCTTTCATGCATGTGGGAAGGCAAATCGTGGAGAGCTGCAGTCTTGCTGCATCTTCTGTAACTCCCTGTTCAGTGACTTTACAACACCCTAGCTTGAAATCTGCCAAGGTGCGTTTACACTAGGAAAACTAGCAAAAGCTACAAATAGGGGCTCTTTTTTAAAAAAATAAAAAATGCCATTTTTAAGCATTTATCAGCACATCCCTGGATGTTTGCCACACTATAAAATATAGATGATTTAGTGATGGTCGACATCTGAAAAAGTGGCCAGGTGTGGTTGCTCACGCCTGTAATCCCAGCACTTTGGGAGGCTGACGTGGGTGGATCACTTGAGTTTGAGATCAGCCTGGCCAACAGGGTGAAACCCCATCTCTAATAAAAATACAAAAAATTAGTCAGGAGTGGTGGCAGGCTCCTGTAATCCTGGCTACTTGAGAGGCTGAGGCAGGAGAATCGCTTGAACACAAGAGGTGGAGGTTGCAGTGAGCCAAGATTGCACTGTCACACTCCAGCCTGGGCGACAGAATGACTCTCTCTCAAAAAAAAAAAAAAAAGTGACAGTTTTAATAAGGACATTTAAAAGCACGTGCAGGAAAGAGTCCATAAAGAACATCTTTCTCTTTGAGTTTCCCTAGTATGTGATTGCGCCATTTGCTCGCTGAAGGTCAGTAAGCACAGGAAAGAGCGCATTCCGCTCAGAGACATGTGGTAGGCCGATCTCGGTGACCCATCTTTTACAAGGCCCCGCTCAGCCCTTTGCTTTCAGCCCATCACCTATTCCTCTTTCTCACTGTCTGTCTGGAAGAGCTCAGCCCTGTCTGTTACTTCTGATTTCCTCGCCTAGCCCTCCCTGTGAGGTGGCCACATCCACACCACAGACAAAGGCTGGCATATAGTAGATGCTCAAAAATATCTGTTGAACTATACAATTTTGGAAAACAACTCCCCACAGTTGCATCTCTAGGGGCCCTTATCAGTCAGGGAAGTGTGGGTGGCAATATGCACAGAATCTGAGTCTCAGGTGCCGCCTGCCCACCCTCCCCCCCCGGCGCTGTGGCCCTCCCCACAATTGACACAAGTGATTGGCAGTCCTGGCCCATGTAGTCTCCAGGCCCTCGGCCACAGCGTGCAGCTCCTCCCTCTGGCAGCAAGTCTGACCCTTACTCTCTGTCTCATCGTGACAGCTCTAACCAGGCTTAACCCTCCACCTCATTTCTAGAAACCAGTTTCTGTTGGGTTTCTGAATAGATGTTTGGGAGCCTTCCAAGGATCTGAGGTTGTCCAGGCCTAGGGTCACCTGGGCCTTCTTCCTAGAAGAACAAGTTGCATCTTGGCCTTGAGGTGGCACGTCACCTCCTTCTCATTGTTTTCCTGGATGTTGAGGAGCTTATTCTTCACCATCCACCTGCTTCGGGCTTCCTGTTGCCATCTGTGCTCAGCATCTGAGACACTGGGTCACTCTGGGCTTCTTTTGCTCCATGTCCCCACCATACTTCCTTCTGCTGCCTCTGCCAGGTGCTTGGGGTATGTGTCACCTGTGAGGTAGACTTCTCCTTGGGGACTTCAATGGGGTCTGGCTCACATTGCCTAGTCTAGCTTTCAGCTCTGGCCCCTCCTGGGTAGCCCTTCCCATGGTGGTGTCCAGAGCAAGGAGGGGCTCCCCAGATTTTGGGAGAGACTCTCTAATACCCACACCCAAGGTGCAAGAAGAGATTCATTCATTCAGTGCACCCTTTGTTTACTGAACACTGACTCCACCCTGCTAGGCACTGCCCTAGATGCTGGGGGTGATAATTCAGTCAAACGACCAGCACTTGCTAAGATCACATTCTAGGGAGGAGAGCAATAGCAAACACATGAGCAAAATATATGTGGCATAGGATATGTATTTATGTTTTTCTATTCCATTTACATATAATGTATCTACCATGTTTATTTATAAGTTTGCATAAATACAAATTTTATGCATTCGTATAAACAACATGTTTATAAATATAACACATTACATGCAAATATCTTTATAAACTTACATTTAAATATAGATAATACACACATATATATACACACACAGTGACAAATGCTCAGAAGAAAATTAGGACAAGGCAGCAGTCAAGAGCTTGAGTGAGAGCTGCTTTTATTTTGCATTATGCGACAGGACCTCACTCCATTGTCCAGCTTGCCCCCCTCACCGCCCTCCCATAGCTGGGACTACAGGTGTGTGCCACCACTCTCCGCTAATTTTTTTATTTTGTAGAGAGTTATCCTATGTTGCACAGGCTGGTCTCCAACTCCTGGGCTCAAGCGCTCCTCCGGCCTTGGCCTCCCTGAGTGCTGGGGTTACAGGTGTAAGCCACTGTGCCATGCAGGGCGCTTTTTGACAGAGAGGCCAGGAAAGGCTCCTTGGGGAGACCATGGAATGAGAAGGACTTGCAGAAAGAGAACTGTGGAGCAGCATCGCAACCAGAGGCCCTGAGTCGGGAAAGTGCTCCACTCATGGGAGACTGGACGGCAGGGCAGTGAGTCCCAGGGCCACCTGGGGACTTAGGAATCCTTCTAGGTGGGAGCTAGGGAGCACCCAAGATCTGCCATCGGTGGGCTAGGGCTCACATTTTGCATCTAGGCTGGTCTGCCTCCTCCTTCAGTTAATGAGAAAGCAGGGGATCAGAAGGAGGAAGGGAGGCGCCGCAGGCCTCTGGACACCTCATCCAATGACAACATCGCAAGGGGATCATCACCCCCAACGCTGATCGCCGTGCAGGCTCGCTCGATCTGGCCTCTTGTTGGTCTTTTATTCGAGTCATTGAAACCATATGAAACTGCCACTTTTATAGGTCAGCCCATCATACCAACCAAGATCTTAGAGAGTGGAGGTGAAGTTCGGCAGATCAGGGACCTCTGGCTGACTTGCTCTGGGCCTGCGTGTGGCCGGCAGGACCTGCAAATCTGCCCGCCGGCCCGCACTGGAGTGGCAGGTTGTGCTACAGTAGCGCCCAGTGAATCAGGTTGGCAAACTTAAGCGTGCATTCACCTAGAGCGAGTGAGTTGTTAGCAAAGCGAGGCCGCGCTCCAGCCCGCAGTTTCTGATTCCGTGGGACCCGGTGGACCCCCCAAATCTGCATTTCTAACAAATTCCCGGGTGTTGCTGACGCTCCTGGTCGGGACTCCCACTTTGCGACCCCACGCACTAGACATTTGCTGCACGGATAAAGGTCGGAGAGCGGCGCCGGACACTCACTTCTCACCCTCCAACGTCAGTCCTCCCGCGCAGTTCTGCTCACCTCGCCCTCGCACGCCCTCCAGGCTCCAGGTGGTTCCCCTCCCCCAGCTCCGCCAGGGAGGCGCCGGCCCCGAGATTTCCCCCACTCTGCCCAGAGAGGGGCGCGCTCCCCGCCAGGGAGAAGCCCTCTGCCGCAGCCGCGAGTGTCGGTGCACGGCCCAGGTGCCGGGGGAGTCCTTACCCGGACGCTCGCCGCGGGCCGGGTCGGGGCTCGGAGCAGGCGGGGCGGGGCGGGGGCGGTGCTCTGGTGGGCGCGGCGGAGCCAGCCGGGCGGGGGCGCGGCGCACCTTGCTCCCGCCGCCCCCGCCCCGCGCCGCCGCCAGCCCCTCCCCGCGCTCCCGGCGCCCCCGCCCGTCAGAGACGGTTCCAGCCCCTTCCGTCCGCCCCGCTCCGCCGCTGTCCTCCGCCGGCCCGCGTGGGAGGACGATGGGTCAGCGCGGAAAAAGTGAATGAGGGCGGCAGCGGTGGCGGCCGCAGCCAGCGCCTGACTCGGCGGGGCCCGAGCACCGCCCGCTTCCCGGCCCCCGGCACCATGGACGCGCCGCGCGCTTCGGCGGCCAAGCCCCCGACCGGGTAAGCTGCCCCGCGGTCCGGCGTGGTGGAGCGGGGTCTTCCCTGGGGTCGGACGCCCGCGTCCGCACCGCGCGCTCCCGGGCAGGGCGCCCTCTCTGCTGTCCCAGCGGATGCTGGTAGTAGTGGTGGAGCAGGTGGTGCGGTGCTGGTGTTCGGTGCTGGTGTTGGGTGGTGGTGCGTGCTGTGTACTTTAGGCGCCCGGGTCGTTGCCCAGGTAACCGTGTCCGGCCGGGACCGGAGCGCACTTTTCGCGCGGGGTGGTTTGTATGCAGGCGTCCTTATGGGGTCCCCGCCAGCACAGCCCCTACTCAGCTCAGAGCTTTCCTCAGGCCCCCGAAGTGTTTGCCATAGAGGTGGAGCGGGGAGCGAAGGGACGCCCGGCCTTTGACTCCAGCCTCGTCCCTGCGGGCTTGCCTCTTGCCAGTGTTCCGACCAAGTCTTCCCTCTCCCGGCCACGGCGGCAGCCCCAGGGTCGGCTCTCCGGGTAGCGTGGAGGGGAGGGCTCCCCGGCTTCGCAGCCGCCCGGGCCCCGCGTTCTCGAGAGGTGTTCGGATTGCCCGGAGGGTTTCATGGCAGCAGCTCTCCCTCCCTGCCTTTATTCCAGGGTCTCTCCTGGCAGTGGAAGGGACGCCCTAGTGGGGCCAGGCCTGAGGCGCAGACATCCGTAGCGGACCCGCGAGTCTGGGGGCCCATCCCTGTCTTCGCGATTCGGCTTCTGCCTAAACCTCTCCGGGTTTCTGTTTGCCATCCCCACACCTTGCGTGCAAAGATTACACGTCACGTTCAGGATTTGACTCGCATAAAGAGTAATTTCCCTCATGCAGGACTAGCAGCCCTGCTCATTATCCAGACCCCGAGCCAGGTGGGCCGTGCCCATCCCTGCCAGCCGCGCAGGCTGGGCCGCGGGGTCGCGCTCAGTCCCCGCGTACTTTGTAGATTTCAGCGCGGCGTGCTGGGGACCTTCGACCTCGCTCACTTGCGTGGAGCAAACGTGTATGAGTCTTGCAAATGGAATGAGGGTTGGGGTGAGCCCTGCACCTGCTTACCGAATGGGCCCACTTTCTGCTATGGCAACTGGACTTGAAGGAGGCAGCTTTGGGGACAACAAATGTTTTTTTCTTTTACAGTTGTGTCCCACTGACTCACCCTGCCCATGTGCCCATAGGCAGGCGTGTTGCCCAAGTGTGTAAAAGACTTTCAATTGGGCTGTTTTTAAAATTTTAAAGTTTTCCTTTAATGCCAGGAAAAAGTGAGCCAGATTAGCAAGTCAAATAATCCTGAAGCTGAGAAATGTTAAAAAAAAGTTTTCTTTCTCTCTCTCTCTCTCTCTTTTTTTTTTGCAGTGCACCTATTGGTGGTTATATAATTCTCTTTGAACAAACAAATTCCCCAGAAAGAAAATAAGTGTGGGAAATCCTTTTTCATGGTAATGGGCATCCCAAAATAACATAGGGAAATGTGAAACAGAGGTATCTTTAAATCTGTGGCTTTCATAGCCTATTAAATGAGCCTATTTAAAGACACTGAATTATTTTGTCACTATCACCTTATAAATAAATATGAAGACAGAGAGAACATTTAAAAGGCTGGCAAAACTGTATCTAAAGAGTATCTATAAGATCCTTGAAGGAAGTCTAATGATAGAAGTGAAAGGATGTACCCTAAGAGCGCGGCACTGTTTTTAGCCTGGTACTGTGTAGCAAGAGGTAGGCGAGGGCTGGCCTTGTCAGTGCTTGCCAAAGCTCTGATTGGCCTTCATATCTGAATGGCAAAGGAAAACTAAGGATTTTTGCTATGGAAAACATGAAATTATTATTCCTGATGCATTCAGTTCTTTCCCTCACTCGTATCCAGTGTCTAATTTACTTGTCCGAACGTCTTTGTCCAATAAATGTAGACCTATTATTTTTAACTTCTATTGTTCTCAATTACTTTGTCATTTGTTAATACTTTCTGCATTAACATTAAGCATCAATAAAATATTAATATCCTTAATAGTTTTTCAGACAAGAATTACGTGTTTAATAAGCAATTTTGTGTTCAAATCTGAAGAGATAAATGGTGTTAGGTCTTTCAATATTTTACATAATTTAGGTGTATGCTTGCTAATTATAAAGGTTAGATATTGCTGTGAAATTGCTGGCCTTAGTACATTGTTGGTGGCAGGCAGATTCTATTGGCTCTTCACTGAGATTACTCATCTGTTCCCTGACATTAAGGCAGTGTTTGCAGTGTTCTTGAGGAAAATTTGTTTTCCATCTGATTCTGCAACCGTTTATTATAAAATCAAACTTTCAGTAAGCCACTGTCTTCCCACATGATAACAAACTGATGAGGTGAAGCTTTTGCTGTTGCTGAAACTACCACTCCTCCTTGTGTTTTACAGAAACAAGCTAGACTGGGTGCAATGAATTAAGGAGATTTCACCCTGTGAAATACGGCCTACAAACGCTTTTCTAGAGGATTACTGAAGGGAGATGGGTTGGTGAATGTAAATTCCCTGACTCTATGTCTGGCTAAATTATTAATAGGTAGTTATTAGTTAATTTTGTGAAAAACACAAATACGCATTTTTACTTGGATTGAAATTGTATGGTTTTTACTAGGAATTTCATGAAAACAGTGATATATGACTTCCTTGACTCCTGGGGAAAGTGCTCTTTTAGGAAAGAGGCTGTGTGCAAAAACAAGTCAGACTTGATGTGACTTTTAGGGAGTTTTAGAGCTCAGTTGAAGTATAAGAATTGACAGAATACTCAGAACACAAATAAAGGCAAATTGCCTTTTGGTGAGGTTTTGAAGTATATTTAACTCCGTACTTTATCTGTTTACTTTATCTGTTTGTCTGAATATTTATGGGAGCCATCCCAGTAGTCGGCTGTTACAGAACACAGGGCTAAATTTCCCATTGGACCCTCTGTTAGTAAAGGACAGAAGAAGGCTTGCTGTTTGGCAGGACCATGCTTACTTTTTTTTTCCTATGGAGGAAAGACATGTTTCTGTAGAATACAATAATCTCCAATGACATGAAATGTCAAAACAGCTGGTGCATTTGATCAATGGCTGTATTCAAGCAGTTTGCTCATGTAAAAATCAGTGAAAGTTTTGCTAATCAGTTTCGTCAAAATGTGGACTTCATGTAAACATAGCTGTTATTTCTTTGCATAAATTTATATTTATTTAATCAAATTATTAGAACCAGAAGAAATTTGAAAACATTAGTCGAAGTGGGTAACTTGAGCTACTCTAGTCCCGTCGGTACTGCACATAGTATTAAGTGTAGAAGATCTGTGACAATTGATAGTGACCTGGGGCAACCACAGTGACATTTTGTATTAAACCCTCATAAGCATGCAAATATTATGGAAATATTAACTCTACACCATAATCGGTGGCTTAGGTTTCTAGGCCTTTGGCTTTTGGCTAACATGTTAGAGAATGTGTTTACATTCTTTCAAATGAGAGCATGTATAATGAACTGTTACATAAAACTTTTCCTGTTAGATTTGAGCAATATTTTTAAAAGATGTTACTTCTGAGCTACTCTTTATTTTGGCAATTCATTTAAGAAAGTAAAAGTTAAGGATTGCTTGATGTAATGTAGAGAGTAGGCCTAGGAATTTTAATGTTTTGTAATTAAAATATTTATGAATAAATTAGAAGAGTTGGACATTTCTGTGTTGCAATATCACCTAGTCTCAGAGCATTTTTATTATTTCTCAGTGGTCGTATAAAGGGGATAGAACTGAAGTATGAATATAGAACTGAAGTATGAATAAAATTTGTTACAAAGGTATTTGTTAAGTGTTGCGTTTCTTCTGCCCCCAGGAACTTTTGCCAGCAGTCCCTCCTGTGTTTTCTTGTGATCTCCAGTGCACAGGTGGAGTGGGTTATTGTTGGGTGGAACCTTGACCCAGGCAGAGCGATAGCCCCCACGTATATGCAGGCCTGGATTCTGTGGACTCCTTAATTTGGGATCCAGGGAATGAAGTCATAATCTGTGTGCACGCAAGTGCTCCTGTAATTATTAAGAAAACAATGATTATAGGATGCATCTATACACCATAATAAGTAGTTTAGGTTTCTAGGCCTTTGGCTTTTGGCTAACATGTTAGAGAATGTGTTTACATTCTTTCAAATGAGAGCATGTATAATGAACTGTTACATAAAACTTTTCCTGTTAGATTTGAGCAATATTTTTAAAAGATGTTACTTCTGAGCTACTCTTTATTTTGGCAATTCATTTAAGAAAGTAAAAGTTAAGGATTGCTTGATGTAATGTAGAGAGTAGGCCTAGGAATTTTAATGTTTTGTAATTAAAATATTTATGAATAAATTAGAAGAGTTGGACATTTCTGTGTTGCAATATCACCTAGTCTCAGAGCATTTTTATTATTTCTCAGTGGTCGTATAAAGGGGATAGAACTGAAGTATGAATATAGAACTGAAGTATGAATAAAATTGTTACAAAGGTATTTGTTAAGTGTTGCGTTTCTTCTGCCCCCAGGAACTTTTGCCAGCAGTCCCTCCTGTGTTTTCTTGTGATCTCCAGTGCACAGGTGGAGTGGGTTATTGTTGGGTGGAACCTTGACCCAGGCAGAGCGATAGCCCCCACGTATATGCAGGCCTGGATTCTGTGGACTCCTTAATTGGGATCCAGGGAATGAAGTCATAATCTGTGTGCACGCAAGTGCTCCTGTAATTATTAAGAAAACAATGATTATAGGATGCATCTATACACCATAATAAGTAGTTTAGGTTTCTAGGCCTTTTGTGCTTTGTTACAAATTTATGATTGAATTTAATTTTGTAATTGATCTACAGTTTTGAAAAGTGAGCATCAATATTTGATACCAAAGTAGTAGTAATATTTAGATCAAGGACATGCAAATCTTAAATATGCTAATAACACTTGGTTCTGATTTAGACTTAAACTTTGTAAATACACTAACAGAGAGTTCCTGTATTTATTTACTTTTTTGGTGGGGGGACATAATCTCACCATGTCACCCGGGCTGGAGTGCAATGGTGCAATCTCAGTTTACTGCAACCTCCGCCTCTTGGGTTCAAGTGATTCTCCTGCCTCAGCCTCCTGAGTAGCTGGGATTACAGGTGTGTGCCACCACACCCAGTTAATTTTTGCATTTTTTTTTTTTTTTAAGTAGAGATGAGGTTTCACCATGTTGGCCAGGCTGGTCTTGAACTCCTGACCTCGTGATCTGACCGCCTCGGCCTCCCAAAGTGCTGGGATTACAGGTGTGAGCCACTGCAGCTGGCTGAGGTCCTGTATTTATTATATGGTGTCTTCTTACATCCCTTCATTCTCTCCCCATCCACATTTAATTATGAAGATTTTATGTGTTGGTTAATTTTAGTTATGTGATTTTTTTCAGTTACCTTATACTATAGCTGAAAAAAAGTTGATATTTTATGACCCACTGAAAGCTTTTACATATCTTCATCTTTGTACTTTTTCTCTATTTAAAATACTGTACTTGATGCTGGTTTATATTACTACATAGAGATGTATTGATAATATGCCTTTTTATACTTTTATGATTTTCATTTATTTGAGTTGTAAATTTTAGTTTCCACCTCCCCCATTTTGTACTTCGCTTTCTCACTTCCACCTTGTCACCTGAGTGTTTCTGTATTTTTCAGGGTCACTTCCTGGCTTTCTGCCCCTGAATTGATGGGTAGCCTATGTCAGTTTTCTTTCATGGTTCCATAATTCCGTATTTTTCATCTGTCTCTTCCTGGAATAGAATTAAACTTTTTTTCCTCATGTATACTTTATATGATTTTAGTTGCCTCTTGCAAAGCTAAAGATGGTCAATACTTTCAAGTCCTAGTGCTATTTATTCTAGACTAGAGTTTGCTGTCTCCTCCGGTGTGACAATAGACAATGGGTCTCCAACAGTGTGTATATTTCCTGCTGCCTGTCTCAGGGCCATCCCTGTGCTTCTGAGCCAGCCCCTCCAGAGAAGGATGGCTTTCCCCAGCTGGGAGAAACTCTGTGGCCTCTTGGGGTGTTAGCACACTCCCTCTGCTCTCCTCATCAGGTGGCGAGCTGCTCCCTGCCAGGGCCTTGTCTTCTACAGGCCAAGTCCAGTTAGAGTAATGCCCCAGCTAAAAACATTTCTATTAAGGAAAAAGCTTTTTAAGCAACTGCCAGAGTATATTTTTCTTGGATACATTTGATTAGACAGATTCCCAGACCACAAATACTTTTGTACAAATACTTTTGTAGATCTAGTTCCCATCTGCACCACACCACGTGATGCCTGTAAAAAAGACACCAATAGATTTAGAGAAGCCAGTAAAGTCCTTATCCCTTAAAAAAAAAAAAGAAAAAAGAAAAGAAAAAAATACAACCGGCCAGGCTCGGTGGCTCACGCCTGTAATCCCAGCACTTTGGGAGGCCGAGGTGGGCAGATCACGAGGTCAAGAGATCGAGACCATTCTGGCCAACATGGTGAAACCACGTCTCTACTAAAAATACAAAAATTAGCCGGGTGTGATGGCGGGCGCCTGTAATCCCAGCTACTCAGGAGGCTGACGCGGGAGAATCGCTTGAACCCAGGAGGCAGAGGTTGTGGTGAGCCGAGATTGTGCCACTGCATTCCACCTGATAACAGAAAGAGACTCTGTCTCAACAAAACAAAACAAAAACAATCCTCTAAAGATAAACCAGGTAAGTCAGGAGTCCTGGCTGGTCGATCCCATCTCTTGTCTCCCAGGTGCCCCTCTAGCATTCACTGCCCAAGAACCTGAATCCCCATGGGGAGCCATTGCCTTAGGGATGCTCCCACCTCCCTCCAGACAGAGGCTGGCAAGGGCCAGACAGGGCATCCTTCCCTGATTCAGAATGCCCTCTGCTTATTTGTTAATCCTGTTGACTTTCTTCTACCAAAGGCAGACAGCGGGAGGATTAGTGGAAAGAAAATTATCTCAGGAACAAGAGCTTTGGACCCTGGTGCCAGTTGTCCAAGGTGAAATTGCTCCTTCTCCACGCAATCTGCAGACCCATCCTGTTGGGGCCTCTCCACACTTGCTCAGCTCAGGGCTGTCTGATGATGTTTCTGCCAGGCACCAGTGTTCTCCACCAGTGCTGCCACAGGTGCTTCTGAACACTTGACTGGTGAATACTGCAACTAGGAGCTGAGTCTTTCACCTTTTAAAATTTCAATTCATTTAAACGTAAATAGCTGTGTGCAGCTAGTGCCAGTGGACAGCGAGGCTCCAGCCTTTGGATTTGCCACTCTTTGTTTGCCACTGCAGCTTCCCAGGCCTCGCCCGGGGTCTCAGGCTTTCTCTCTGCCTTGGCCTGGAGGGCCTTCTTGCCCCTTTCTCAGAATGCCACCTGCTTATTGTTTAAGCTGCGGCTGGTGCTCCCCCAGGAGGCCTCCTGAGAGTAGACCTCTCACACCCCACGCCCTCCCCTGTCCGAAAACCTCCTATGGGATTATGATTGTCCCTTTACTTGCCCCTCTGACCCACTGAATTCTGAGCAGCTGCTTGGAGCCAGGACTATCACTTTGTAAGCTTTTGTGTCATCGGTTTGTGGCCTGTGATGCACAGAACAACCCCTGCTTCCCTCTTGCTCGTGGAAGGAATTAGATAACATGATCGTAGACTCATGTGAGCTCTGAAATCATATGATTCAGTGTTCCCAGAATATTCTAGAGTCCTCGTTCAAAAAAACTGTTTCTGAAATTGCTGCTTAAATCTTGTTTTTGCCAGCCTGTATGAGAACAGACCGATCTACTGGCACTAACATATTTGGAACTGATGTGCTTGGACTGTGCTTGCCAGTCATGCAGCCTGTTCGGTGCAGATTTGGGAGGTGTTAAGAGGTCTTATTTTGAGGAACATAAAGTGGTAGTGGCTTAAAGAGGAGATAATTCTCTCTCTTAACTAAAAGTCCACCGTAGGGGTCCTGGGCTGATGTTGGGGTGCAGTGCTCCCAGAGACCTGCTGATTTTTATTTGGTGCTCGACTGTAGCTAGTGTGCAGTCTCCATCTGTTCCAGCCTGGCCTGAAGAGGGGGAGATGCACCCTGTCCTTTCATATTTCACCTGCCAGCCATACAAGTCCCTTTGCTCATGTCCCCTTGCCCCAACCATAATCACATGGTCCTTAAAAGAGCAGCTTGGAGGCAGGGGGAACAGAGATCTTAGCCATCATGATTGCATTTATGACTCCTGTGAGGGCCAGGGGAACGTAGGTGTTAAAGTGTACAGATGGGTAGGTGGCTCCAGTGAGCATATGGCTCCTCTTCTCCCCACCGGGGTCTTGAGAAGGGGTTGACAGTTTCTGGCCTTTCTGAAAAACATGTCCTTAGTTTGCTGTGACACACACCCACATCCTGTAGAGCCATGACCTACAAAGCCCATGCCTTCCAGTCATCTAAGGGGAGGAAGTGACGTTTATGCTGTAATTTTAAAGGCCAGTGGTAAACAGGACTTTGCATTTGCAACACATCAGGGTGCTGACGTCCTTTGCTTTTTATGATGTCTCTGTTCTCCTTGTCCATGCTATAGCCAGCCACTTCCACTTATTCATACTGGGCCCTAACCTGGAGGAATGGGGGAAAGAGGATCCCCCAGCCCCAGCCCTTAGGGTAGTTGCACCTGGGAAAGTCAGAGCTTCCTGCTGGTTTGGAGGAGGTAGGCAGGTTGGAGAGAGTCCTTGTTAGAATGAGGAGTATTGGCAAAGCATTGTCTTATCATAAGTTCTCTGTGTGGCTTAAGGACTCTTGAGAGCTGGAAGAGGAGAAATACCGAATGGATTAACTTTGCAATTACATGTGGATGGCTTGAGCAGTTAAGTAAGTAGCAAACTAAGGCTAAGGAACATAATGGGAAAACCGGCTGTGTGTGTGAGTGTATGTATGAGTGTGTGTGTGTCTGTCCGTGTGAGAGTGGGCATGAAGTTAAAGCTAACTTCCAGCACTTGGCAAAGCAGCAGATTACCAAATCAGTTCTGGCAGTTTTCAAACTTAATGACTTGGGAGTTGTATTTAAAAATAGTCTTGGGGAAGAGTGTTAATGCAGCCAAAGTGTATACTTTCGTTCATTTGGCTAATTTTTTAGTCTCTAAATACAGTTTGGTTGGCTAGAACCCTCTTAATTAAGTGCAAAATCCACTAATGTTCAATGCACAAACTATTAGCCTGGAAGGAGACTGATCGACAGCAGCCAGAGTCTGAACATTTGCCATGCAGGGCAGGTCCTTGCCAGGCTTTCCCATCCGTCCACCTGTCCATCTGTCTTGTTGTCTATAGCTACCAGGTAGAATTAGTTTTGGGTGGAACTGAGAACTTTCTTCCTCCTACTCCTGCCTAAACCACTTATTACATGATAATGGTTATCTGCGCTCTAACAACATCACACATAGAAAGGGTGAATTGCAGATCATTCACAAGAGCCAAGCCACCCAATTGGATTTAAAAAGTGTGAATTGGGGTCATGAAGTCTGAATGTTTCTCATGCTGGGACAACACCCTAAATCGCTACACTTTACCACTTCTCAGAAATATTTGATTGGTTTCAGTTGGTTTCAATGGCACAAGCCATAATCAAAGACTGTGTTCTGAATGCAGTTAATTTGTGAATTTCACAATAAACGGAAAAGTAAGGAAAACTAGTTTGGAAGCTAGACTAAACTGAAAAATATTTCAGTTTGGAATATTTCCTTATTATTTGTCCATTTATTTTTACTTACCATCATGTTTCACATTTTTAGAATGATAGGTTTTTCTAAAGGAGGACACAAAAATGTTCTTCACAAGGACTTGCCATATTTCTGCATTTGAGCCACTTGTCTGCTGCCATTGTCCAGCTGACAGAGGTAGGAGATGGTCAGAGCCTGCTCCTTGTGCGTGGGAGGTCTGGCTCTCCCCATCACAGCCCTCTAATGTTGGTAGGACAATACTGTCCTCTGTGTTTTTTGTTTTTGTTTTTGTTTTGAGATGGAGTCTTGCTCTGTCACCCAGGCTGGAGTGCAGTGGCGTGATCTCAGCTCACTGCAACCTCTACCTCGTTCAAGCAATTCTTCTGCCTTAGCCTCCTGAGTAGCTGGGATCACAGGCCTGCGCCACCATGCCTGGCTAATATTTTTTGTAGTTTTAGTAGAGATGGGATTTCACCATATTGGTCAGACTGGTCTTGAACTCCTGACCTCAAGTGATCCACATGCCTTGGCCTCCCAAAGCGTTGGGATTACCGGCTTGAGCCACCGCACCCAGTCTATCCTCTTGGTTGTGTAGGTGAGATTGCCATGTGACTCTGAAGTCTCTTGTCAGTGTCCATGTCCTCATTCTTGGCCACTCTGCTAGGCCACATTGAAGCACGGAACTCATTTCCAAAGCTGCTTTATGAAAGCTGCTGCCCTGGCTCCCTGCAGGGTGAAGGACAATGTTGCTCTACTCTATTTCTGAAGCCCTGGAGTGTCTCAGCAGCATTTTGCCATGAAAAGCCAGTCTGCCTGCAGACATCCTTATGACTTATTCCTGGTATAGGAGCCTCATGATTACCTGTTTGATTGTGACAGAACTCATGCGTTTCTAGCATGTGTGACTCCTGAGGCTCTTAGGTGGGATTTTACTTTTTCAAAGAAATATGTGGGGTGTGATGGGAGAGGACCAAACTCAGCTGTTGTAGAGCACAGAGCAGTTATGAATTAGTGTAAGGAGTCGAATCCAGACTCCCCCTCGTCAAAGCAAGATGTTCTGCCTTGATACTGGCTGATTAATTAATAGACATTGAAAAGTCTTCTCTTTTGTACAGGATGTTGGCCCAGCTCAGTGTCTTGGGCTGATAAATTTAATGAAAACACAGAGCTCTGCTCTGTTCAATACATGAGCTTCCTTCAAAGTAGAAGCTATACAGAACCCAGACCCACAAATTCACTAATTGTGTTTTCTTTAGGTAACTTTATGCAGCCCTTGCTCCAGGCTGCAAGAGCCTCAGTGATGAGCTGGGTGATGCTTTTAGGGCCTCTTCTCTGCAGGTGAGTTGGGCCCTGTTGGCCTGGGCGTGCTAGGCAGTGTCGGGGCTTCTAGAGGCCAACACCCTCCAGCAGGGATGAGCTGAGCGTGGGGAGAAAATAGCCCTGGTGTGTGGCACTTCCAAGCCCCTCTAGATTCATGGTGCCTAGTGTCACTGTGCTTGTGGGATCCCACTCATCTGCATTACAGCTCACACCTGAAGACACTTGGGAAGCAAGAGCCATCTTCATTCATCAAGTATAATGTTTTTGTTTTTTTTTTTTCCCCAAGACAGAGTCTTGCTCTGTCGCCTGGACTGGAGTACAGTGATGTGATCTCAGATCTCAGCTCACTGCAACCTCCATCTCCTGGGTTCAAGCACTTCTCCTGCCTCATCCTCCCGAGTAACTGGGATTACAGGCATGTGCCACCATGCCCGGCTAATTTTTTTTGTATTTTAGTAGTGACAGGGCTTCACCATGTTGGCTGGGCTGGTCTTGAACTCCTGACCTCAAGTGATCCACCTGCCTTGGCCTCCCAAAGTTCTGGGATTACAGGCATGAGACACCACGCCCGGCCATCATTCAGTACAGTATTTTAAGTGCATTCCTGGTACCTGGTTTAGGGGCTTTTTAGTGCCATGAATGAGCTGTGTGTTCTTGGCTCTCCTGGGGCCTATGCAAGCAGAATGTCCCTCAATCTATTTTTTTTTTAATTTAGTTTTAGTCACTTTCACAAAAGTAATTTATCCTTCTTACAATGTTTCACTTACCTGTGCAGAATCCTCCTTCTGTTAGAACTGATTGTTCTAATGACATGCATCAAGCTGGAAGATTATATCTTTTGTCTTTTTATTTCAACTGTTGATCTGTAGAAAATATTGCTTTTTAGATGAGGTATCTAGACGGCAACCTCAGAGGAAAATTATGTGTTAGAAATGTTTTCTTGATGTTTGCTTTTCATTTTCCGAGTTTAAAATTATACAGTATTCTTACAGTCAGGGATAAGACTGGCTGCAGAGCCTGATGGGAAGTAATATACAACTTGTATTTACACTGGGCTGGCTTTCATGATTTACCCATGTGCCTGGGAGGGGGATGCCCTTCATTTGTGTAACATTTTTTACTTAGGGTGGTGTTTTTATAATGCTAAATATTTGTTATCATGAAAAGATGTTCTTATTTATTTTAAACAAATGAAAGTGACATATAACTGAAACAGATTTTCCACAAGGCTCAGCTTGTGTCCTTCTTTGTTGTGTCACAGTGACGTAGGGACCAGTCCTTGCGCTACCTAATGGTGCTGGCATTTGGAGGGGCGGGGGCTGTGCTCTGGGGAGCACGGCTGGTTTGCAGCTCTCTGGTAACTTCTTGGTGAGGGTGTCAACCTACAGAATGTGAGTGGAAGGACAAGGCCCACACATCCATCCTCCCCCTGAAAGCTGTGTCACTCTGAGGGACTGTTTAACCTCCTTATCCCTCAAGACTAAGGCGGAGATGATTAGATTGCAGGGTTTTATGAGATGATTAGAGACCAGGAGTAACAGCATCAGTGGAGGGCCTGTCACAGGACAGTTCCCATTTTTTTTTCAATTCTTTTCTCTTTATAAAGTATTGTTATTTTCCCATTATTGTTTTTCTGCCAGTATTCCATCATTCTGGACCAAGAACATATAATAGATGTGAAACTCTATCCAAACACCTGTTTTTACAAAGTCTTGCACTGCCTTTCCAGTAGGAAATATTACTGCTACCATTCTGTTTTCTTATGGTAAAAATGTGGCCGGTGCCATCTTGATAGGAAACTAATGATTCTAATAATCAGAAGGAATCTGTTGGTTTAGAACAGAAAAATAGCACTAGAAATACAATAAAAATCATAGCTTGTATTCATAAATTGTTTTTCAGTGGATGTTGTAAGCCAGGTTTGTACCAGGACCAGGTGGGTCACACCGATGAGGAAGTCATGGGCTGGACAGGGTGGGTTGGGGACTGTGTGGAGAATGAATGGTGACTCCTGTCCCACTGGAAGAACTTTGTTAGAAGGCTGGACCCTCCTGTGACCTCTGCCTCACCACTTCTGAATAGAGGTCATTGTGCTGTGCCCTTTGTTTTGCTCTCCTAGCAGTTCTTGGATGCTGTGAGGGCGAGACCATGATTCCTCTGTCATGCAGGTGTGGCTGCCTCTCTCACACCATCGCTTTCTAAGCTGACCTTGGTGCTGGTGACAACCTGAGACCGGATTCTGGTCTCTTGACTATTGGACCAGTGAGTGATTTTGGGGGAGCACTAGCGTCTGGGGACTTCCCTCTGAACTTCAGGATGCCACCAGCATTATTCCATGAAACCCTTTACCCATTAAAAAAAATATAAAAATAAATGTCTGAGTTTAGTGTTGGTGTGCATGTAGTCAGCAGCCTGTCCCATATGTTCTGTCGGCAGCTCTGCAGACCACTCAGAGAAAAATAATAACAAATGATGACCACCTTTAAAAGTGATGTTTGGATATTAGATAAAATCCTCAGCCAGTCTGTAGACCCACTGGGAAAAGTGTAAGGAAAGGATCCATACAGAACAGATCAGAATACATTTGTACCTTTCCTGTTTGGAGTTGGATCAGCAGATAAGCTGAATTTTGATACATGTCTGTGTTTGTCACATGTAACATCTAAGAGCTTGGTAAAATCCCTCTCTCAGGCACATTAACTTCATATAAATAAATAGGTGCTCATGAACACCAGTTGCTTTGATACACTTCCTTGTGGAATGAGTCTGTTTTTGCTAGAGGAAAGTAATGATAAGTGATGTCTCTGTTTCTGTGGCTGCCTCCATCTGGGAGGGCTGGGGATGCCACCCTATCACCTCTCACCTCCAGTGGAATCGCCTCTGCATGCGTGGTCAAGTCAGGTGCGCACAGAGACAGGATTACTGGTTTTGTATTTTTGTTTGTTTGTTTGTTTGTAGAGATGGGTTTTGCTGGTCTTCAACTCCTGAGTCAGACAATCTGGCTGCCTTGGCCTCCCAAAGTGCTGGGATTACAGGTGTGAGCCACCACGCCTGGCCCGGGATTGCTGGTTTTGGATGATGGGCTTTCCTGTCCACCATTCGATTAGGTTTTGTGTCCCCAGATTTTATAAAAGGGTATAAAGCGTTTGTGTCTATCTCTGCATCCAAATGTAAAAGCATAAATGTGAAATTATGATCTATTGTGTTAACTTTGTCATGAGGCTTGGGAAAACATCAATGTATTGTATTTTAAAACAATCTAATTTGTGAAGTACAGGTTTCTATTGCAGTGATAAAACAGTAGCTTGTTTCTGAGCCGGCAGCCCTGTGAGTGGGTTATTGTTGTCATAGTTTCAGCATTACGTTGGGAAGACTGAGCTGGTGATTTAGCACATGCCAAAAACTGAGTCACCACAGCCGTTTGGTTGGGGGTGAGGGGTGAGGCGTCTGTAACACTCTCTGATAACAGTGCTTGGTGCCCTGTATAGCATTGTCTTTTAAAGTGGTAATTTATTACCAACGAGTAAAACTGATCTCAGTTAAGTTCCAGTATTTTGAAAGCATAATTATTACCAGAATTGTGAATTATTATTATTTTTTTCTTAGAAATAGAGTCTTGCTACATTGACCAGGCCAGTCTTGAACTCCTGGCCTCAAGCAATCCTCCCTGCCTTGGCTCCCCAAAGTGTTGGGATTACAGGCCTGAGCGACCACACCCAGCCCAGAATTGTGACTCTTTTTTTTTTTTTTTTTTTTTTATTTGAGACGGAGTTTCACTCTTGTTGCCCAGGCTGGAGTGCAATGGCATGATATCGACTCACCGCAACCTCCGCCTCCTGGGTTCAAGCGATTCTCCTGCCTCAGCCTCCTGAGTAGCTGGGATTACAGGCCTGTACCACCACACCTAGCTAATTTTATATTTTTAGTAGAGACAGGGTTTCTCCATGTTGGCTAGGTTGGTCTCGAACTCCCGACCTCAGGCAATCCACCCACCTCGGCCTCCCAAAGTGCTGGGATTACAGGTGTGAGCCACCACACCTGGTCCAGAATTGTGAATCTTTAGGAAAAAAATTAATGGTCTTATCAATTTACTTTAGCAATAGAATTTCTTATAAAACTTAACTGCTAGGAAATGATGGCATCATTGCTTTATTTATGTGACCCCCTCCAAATTTATTATGGTGGGAGTGAGGCCAGGCCTTCGCCCTTGTTAGCCGAGCAGTCTTCACCTATTTTGTAAGCACCTCCTAGGATGGGGCCAGGCTGCGGAGACATGCAGCTGGGTGGCTGCCCTCCAGGAGGGCCATGACACTGAAGACCCGTCAGAGCCAACCAGGGGAGAGGCCCCTGGCTCTGACTGTTTAGGAGCCATGCCTCTTTGAAGCTGGGAGAGGCAAAGCTTCCAGGTTTTGAACTGGGGGTTGAAAACTAGATAAAATGCGGCTGGGCAGAGAGGCAGGCATGGACCAACTGCCAGGAATAGAAGCCCAAGGATGGAGGAACATACAGGGGTTCCCAGCACAGTGGGACCCCACAGAGCAGAGGAATCTGCAGTCCACTGGAGGGGACACTGAGGATGGCAGATGACTTAGATGCCTGGATCCGCAGCTGGAATCTGTGACTTGGAACCACGTAGCAGTGGACAGGCAATGTGGGGGTTTGGATTTTCTCTGGAAGAGCTGGGGGATTGGTCGGAGGCCTTAAGCAGAGGAGCAGCTTGCTTGCAGATAAAGGTTGTTCTTCGAATATTAGATTGACACCCAGGTATGAGAGAAGCCCCGGAGGAAAGAAGAGAGGGTGGAGCCCGGCAGGGACAGCCTGCAGAACACGGCCCAGTCCTGAGAGACAAGGGCTTGGCCTTGCCACCCGCAGCACCGCTGTTAAGGAAGGGGCAGTGCTGCCGTGTTGTGAGCTCCCCGCTGAGGTACAGGTGATGGGGGCCCAGGCAGTTCCCCATCACAGAGCCCAGACCTCCGACTGTGAGGCCCCTGGCCAGATAGGAAGGAGGTGCCAGGCGCGGTAGTTGAAGTTCCCTCACTCACTCTTCTCTGGCCATATTAGTGCTGAGGGTGCTGCCTGCCCAGAAGAGGATAAAGGGTGAGTGTCCTCCAGAGGCTCCAGTCTCAGAGGAAAGACACATCTACCAGGAAGCCCCAGAGAAGGGGAGAGTGGTCCAGGGAGCAGGGGAGGGTCCGCTTCAGAGCAGCAGCCTGCGCAGTGGGCGGTGCGTGTATTCCACCGCACTCACTCCTCATCTCAGCGTGCGGGGTGAGGGTGCTCTTCCCATTTTAACAGTGAGGCACGTGGGACACAAGATAGTAACATGGTGACCAAGGGCAGCCGATGGAGCGGTTAACCCCACATCTGGACCCCGCAGTCCCACAGCCCAGCGCACACTGCTAACCCAGTCACATGCACCTCAGATATCCCTGGAAAGGATCCCAGGGCCCCTGATGACAGTTGTGAGTCTGAGCTAGAAGTGGGGAGAGGGGTGGGGAGGGTTTTCCAGGAACTGTGAATGGCAGGAACAAGTCAGGTTCTTGGGAGGGTGTGAGTGTCCCGAGAGGAAGTGAGAGTTCCCCAGAGAAGGCATTCTCCCATTTTACCCACGAGTACAGTGAGCCCCAGACTGTGTTCCTGCCTCACTTGGGCAGTGGTGACAGGATGCAGACCCAGGCCTGTAGGAGCACGCACCTCCTTCTAACATACCGCGTAGCTCCTTCTAACACATCAGGTGACACTCTGGGTAAGAAGAGTCCAGACCCAGGCCAGTTGTGAGAGCCTTACACGGTTTAATAACCTCTGTTTTGGCCAGGTGCGGTGGCTCACGCCTGTAATCCCAGCACTTTGGGAGGCTAAGGCAGGCAGATCACCTGAGGTAAGGAGTTTGAGACCAGCCTGGCCAACATGGTGAAACCCCCGTCTCTACTAAAAATACAAAAATTAGCTGGGCGTGGTGGGGGGGTGCCTGTAATCCCAGCTACTCAGGAGGCTGAGACAGGAGAATTGCTTGAACCCAGGAGACAGGGGTTGCAGTGAGCTGACATGGTGCCACTGCACTCCAGCCTGGGCAACAGAGTAAGACTCTATCTATCTCAAAAAAACAAAACAAAACAATAAAGCAAATCTCAGTTTTGATTCTGAAATCTAAGGCAAGCATGAGCATGTGTAATAGGGAAGTAAGGAAGGCACAAGGGCAATAGACTGGGTCGTTGGGGTCAGAGATGCATGGCCTATTTGCAGGGCCTTGAGGCCTGCGCTAGTCCAGGTGTGGTCTGTGAACTGGTCTGCAGTGAGATGAATGCGCCACTAAGAGTGAGCATCAGCAGACTTTCATAGCAGCTTGATGTTGTTGCAATATTTAAGCGCGTGGTCATTGACGGTGCCTCAAGTAGGGTACAGATGACCTGTCTTGTGGAGTCATGGGTCACCTGTGGCATGGAGAGCTTTTCCTGTATTATGGTCCTCATCCCCCAGTAGACCTGTACGTAGGTGCCATTACTGTCACTTTCTTGAAGAGGAGGACACTGAGTCTCAGAGAGGTTAAGCAGCTTGCTCAGGGTGACAGCCCGCCCTTGTAGCCATGAAGCCTTGCAGCGGCCTCTCCCTTGGCGCCATTTCAGCTCTTCATATGTTTTGTTTTTCTCAGAGCAGGACTGCCAGCCTCTTCCTGGGCCCAGGGCTGCAGCACCCATCCTCCTTAGAAAGCGCCAACTGGGTTTGAGGAGTGCCAGCAAGCTATGGGTCAGTCACCCTGGAACCTGGACTCATATGCTAGGAATTATTAACCATTCGGTCCCTTTGAAACTTGTGACTTTAGGGAAGAAAGAGAAACAGATAGGAGAAGATAGGTAAAATCTAGATGTCTATAGTCTCTATTGATTTACCTTATTTTCTGTTCTAGCAATATCGAAGCAAAGGATATGCACAAGTTCTTTGGAATATAATACTTTCTAAATAGCCAATGCTGCACCTCCTGGGCAGACAGGCAGTGGACGCCACTGTGTGTGACTGTTGCTGGCTTATGCATTCGTTAGTGTCTTAAGGATGTCCAGCCCTGGAGGAGGGGTGTCTGTGTGTGTGTGTGTGTGTGTGTGTGTGTATGTGTATGTGTGTGTGTATTTGTATGTGTATGTGTATATGTGTGTATGCATGCTCATAGACCTGGAAGGTTGTGTGGCTCATCTTTGGGAGGTGTGCTGTGCAGCCTGTCCGGCCTCAGGGACAGAAAGATATGAGGTGGCCACCAGCAACACCTCCCTTTGGCTTTCCTGGCCTATGCCCTTCGTGGTTGAGGAAAGCTGTTCAGGTGGTGCCTTCCTGACTCCATGAAGATTGATTGTACTGGGGAGAATCTGGGTGGAGAGTATCTTGGGGTAGAGAGGAAGAAGAGAGCTGAGATATGAGAAAGGGCTGATTTGCTGGGACAAGTGGGTTTGACCTCAGAACTTTGATGTCATCTGTGCTCAAACAAAGCCACTGTAGTCTTGTTTGTGGTTTTGGATCGTACAGTATCATGTTAGTGGTGCAGTTGTTGTTACTAACTACTGAGGTAGGATGAGACTTACGCAGCATGTGAAGTGACAGGGTCAACAGTGAAAATTTACACATTTGCACCATTTTGCAGCTTTCAAAGTCCCAACATCTGCCTATTCTTTTGACACAAAACATACTCATGAGCCTGGTGGGCAAGCATTTCTTTCCCTACTTTTCGGATGGTGAATGGGTCATGAGCTAAGCAAGAGCAATGAAGTGGCCTGCCTTGCTCACATTTGCTTTCTTGCTGGGGTGGGGGGTGCCCTGTGTGGCCCCAGCCCATGTGTTAGGTGGTCAGAGCTCAGAAGTGATGGAGAATGTCATTGCAGGAGCATACACAGGCAGCAAGCTGCACAATTAGCCCTGAATAGCAGGCCACCTCTTAAAGCATGGCCTGACCACAAAGGTGACTGGGTTGAAGCCTGTAGGTGTATAGTTACCTATTGCTACATAGCAAATCACCCTAATCTTAGCAGCTTAGCAGTGGGAATGGCTTTACTGGGTGGTTCTGATGAGAATTTTAGGTTGTAAGTATGCTTAGAGTCATACGTGGTGGCTGGACAGTGGCTCAGTTTTTGCCAACTTTTGTCAGGATGCCTCAGCTTTTTGCCATGTGGCTTCTCTGTATGCCTGAGTGTCCTCACAACATGGCGACTGACTTCCTCTAGAGCATGTGATTTAAGAGGGGATACAAGGAGCAATTTGCAAGGCCTTTTATGACCTATCCTTAGAAGTGATATACTGTCACTGGCTTCATACTTTATTTGTCAGAAGCAAGTCACTAAGTCCAGCCCACACTCAGGGGTGGGAAATTAGGTCCCATCTTTGGAAGAGATTGGTGTGAAACATTTGTGGTCATATTTTGACCTACCCTAGGGCAATATGGTCTTGATTGTCTTTTCCCAAAGCAACGTGGCTGAACTCCTAGTGAAGATGCGTTAAAAACATACATCGAGTGGCCTCTGAAGAGGAGACTTTTATAACCAAATCCCACTGATACAAACCTTTCTAATGGTTGGCTTTTTCATGTATCAAGGGCTTGCATGGACAGTTTTCTTTATAGAAATATGTATCGTTGTTTATATAAAGATTTTCAAGGCCAGGCATGGTGGCTCAAGCCTGTAATCCCAGCATTTTGGGAGGCTGAGGCGGGCAGATCACCTGAGGTGAGGAGTTCGAGACAAGTCTGGCCAACATGGCAAAACCACATCTCTACTAAAAATACAAAAAATTAGCTGGGCCTGGTGGCAGGCGCCTGTAATCCTAGCTACTTGGGAGGCTGAGGCAGGAGAATTGCTTGAACCCGGGAGACGGAGGTTGCAGTGAGCTGAGATAGCACCATTGCACTCCAGCCTGCGTGACAGAGTGAGACTCCATCTCAAAAAAAAAAAAAAAAAGAAGCTTATCAAAATGATGAAACTTAGCTTACCATGTTAAAAACAACAGAAAACCTCAGGTACTGAAAAGTGACCACATGCCACAATTGGGACAGTCCCAGTTAACACCTGCTGTGATTCCTAATAATGCCCATTTCACTTATCAAATTGCCCTGTCTGGACTATCAATGTTATGATTGCTCAGCCATGATGCTGAGGCTACCTACGTAAAGATGAGGACGGGATTCTGCCCTGGTGGGTATTAACCAGGGATGTGCATCCCAGTCACCCTGGAGCTTTGGATTAGAAGCATACCTCAGCTCTTCCCAGGGGGATGCTGCCTGGGCCAGCAGGGAGGGGACTCACAAGACGGTCTGAAGGCGCTCCCTGGTGATTCAGACATCCAGCCTTGGCTAAAGATGATCCTTTTATTCATCATTCAGTATTACACCCAGCCATCAATTCCTTAAATGTGTATTAGTTGAAATATTGTTCCAGCTGCCAAGGTGGCCAGCCTGGGAGTTCTATCTGGTGGAAAAGACCTGAATACATACAGCGTGGTCGTTTTCCAGAACAAGCATTTCCTCTTCATGAAATATGTGTTTGTAATGCACTTCACATGGTTTAACCAAGTTACTTTGGAAAAAGGTGGTCCAGCCCAGATTGCAAGCGAGTTCTCGTGCTATTCTTAGCACCTCCCTGTGAGTAATCAGCAATATTAAAATGCCCATAAATCCTCGCAAGCAAACATCTACCATGAAACAAGAACTATTCTGTAAAATACTTTCTTTCTTCCTTTTTTTTTTTTTTTTGATAGTAACAATAGCATAGGGTTGTATTGTGAATTAAATGAACAGAATAACTAACAGCTCTTTAGAATGACTGTAATCCAGTAAGTAGAATTCGGTAAACTGGCTATTTTTACTATTCTGAAAATCAGTCTGTTATCGTTTTTATGAATTGGAACTGGCTGGAGAGTGGGGTCCAAAAGTATGGGTTTTCTAACCTAAACACCCAATTTTGGTTACTACGGATTGAAAGCCTAGAAAGAATTAGAAAGCACATCTGGCAAATGTAGATTACTCAGAGATGCCTGTACCGAATAAAACATTAGTAATAAGTATTAGAACTTGAAACAGCTAAACAAAAAGAGCTCACAGATGCCATTCACCAACATCATATGTCAATTTTTTTTCTTAAACCAAAGAAACATCATTTGCCTACCAGCTGCCTCAAAAATGTAATTTAGAAGCAAACATACATACATACCGTAAAATGCTTTCAGAGTCATTTATCTAATTGATTTCCTGCGGTATTATTTGCCCCCCCAAAAAGTTATCTTAAGTTGTTGATGAAAAAAGAAATGAAATATTTAACTTGTGTAAAATAATGCTTTGGTAAAAAAGCAAAACCAAAAACAAAAGAATAAAAAAGAAAAAGAAAGTAAAGCCAAGCTTAATTAAACAAAAATATTGAATGCCTTCATTTAATCAAACGTCTCCCATGTTAGGACAAACTTTACATTAAAATGATATGTGTATGATTGTCTCTGTGTTGTTTGTCATATTGCCCTACGTATTATGAAAGTTTGAACATGAAATGATCCATTTTTCTGATGTAGGATCATTTTTAAATGGATTTATTTAATTGGCTCATGATTTTAAAAAACTATTAATTAAAATTCACCTGTGTGCTGATGTCATGGGTGTCCCTGCCCTGATCCCACAGTGAAGAAGAGAGGACTGATCTTTAAAGGCCATTGCAACAAGTATTATCATAGAGACGTGTGCAAAGTGCTTCATGAACACCCAGAAAAGGAGGAGCGGAGCAGTTAGTTCCACTTGTAGGGTGGGGCTAAGATAAGTCAGGTTTATTTTTATGAAAGGCTTCTCAGAAAATTATTTTGCTGAAGCAGTTCTTAAATATAACACTGCTTCCAGACCTAAGCCACAGCCAGGCCAGACGAGCTGTAAATATCCCCCAAGATTAGCTTATGTAAATAGTAGCTTAGGGATTACTCAGGGAGGATTTTTAAATTTTCATTGATCACTTAGGGGAGGGTACAGAGGTATGGAGAAGTTCAGACTTCTGTGAGGCTGCCAGGATTTGAAATTTTTCAGAAGGGTTAACAAGAAAGTTGAGATTAGGTTGGCCACAGTTTCTTGGACTTTGATGGCAGTTGTTGGACACATCATCTATAGGGACCTACGGAATGCCAGAGGCACAGGACAGTTAACACAGAATGTGAACTGATGGCCCTGGGAGGGTGTCGTACATATCCTTGTCTCCAGGATGTCCTGTTTGCTTTGCTGGGTGTGTCCCAACACTTGCAAAGTAGTTGCTGTCAGTGACAGTCTGAAAGGACAGGCCTGTATCAGTGACTGTGTATATATCTAGGCATTTGCAAGATTATTTCATTGGTTCCAGTTAATTGGGCAATATTTTCTTAGAAAAAAATGTTTTTTAATATATATATTTTCAATTATTATTCTTTTTACCCTAAGTTCTGGATACATGTGCAGAATTTGCAGGTTTTTTACATAGGTATACATGTGCCATGGTGGTTTGCTACACCTATCAACCTGTCATGTAGGGTTTTTTTTTTTTTTTGAGCCAGAGTCTTGCCCTGTCACCCGGGCTGGAGTATAGTGGTGCGATCTCTGCTCACTGCAACTTCCGCCTCGTGGGTTCAAGCGATTCTCCCTCCTCAGCCTCCTGAGTAGCTGGGATTACAGGCACCTGCCATCATGCGTGGCTAATTTTTATATTTTTGTAGAGATGGGGTTTCAACATGTTGGCCAGGCTGGTCTTGAATTCCTGACCTCAGGTGATCTGCCCGGCTCGGTCTCCCAAAGTGCTGGGATTATGGTTGAGAGCCACTGTGCCCAGCCTATCATTTAGGTTTTAAGCCCCTCATGCATTGGGTATTTGTCCTAATGCTCTCCCTCCCGTTGCCCCCACTCTCCAACGGGCCCCGGTGTGTGCTTTTCCCTAATTGGGCAATATTTTTAAAAATAAACAATTTTGATAACTTTGAATAAGTGATACCAGTAAAACTTTAAATTCTATATAAATAAAGCATAGATCATGTGCAAGGACAGTGCTAGGTCTACAGGGGGTACAAAAACATGCTTATATTGCTGGACCTCAAGGATGACATGGTTTAGTTAGAGGCTAGTGATGTCAAGTACAGAAAAATATTAAACTTTTACTTGGAATTAAGAGTAAAATAGTTCTTTTTTTTGAAATGGAGTTTCACTCTTGTCGCCCAAGCTGGAGTGCAGTGGTGCAATCTCAGCTCACTGCAACCTCCACCTCTCGGGCTCAAGTGATTCTCCCACCTCAGCCTCCTGAGTAGCTGGGATTATAGGCCTGTGCCACCACGACCAGCAAATTTTTTTTTTTTTTTTTTTTTTTGCACTTTTAGTAGAAATGGGGTTTCACCATGTGGGCCAGGCTGGTCTTTAACTTCTGACCTCAGGTGATCTGCCTGCCTTGGCCTTCCAAAGTGTTGGGATTACAGGTGCGAGCCCTGCGCCTCTGCCTTTTTTTTTTGAACGGAGTCTCACTGTGTTGCCCAGGCTGGAGTGCAGTGGCATATCTCCACTCACTGCAGCCTCCATCTCCCAGGTTCAAGTGATTCTCCTGCCTCAGCCTCCTGAGTAGCTGGGACTACAGGCATGTGCCACCATGCCTGGCTAATTTTTGTATTTTTAGTAGAGATGTGGTTTCACCATGTTGGCCAGGCTGGTCTTGAACTCCTGACCTCAAGTGATCCGCCTGCCTTGGCCTCCCAAAGTGCTGAGATTATAGGCATGAACCACCAAGCCCAGCCTAAAGTAAAGTAGTTCTTGACTGTTGAAAAACTTAGGCAAGTAGCTACAGACTGAGTGCCTGTCACTGACATACTGGGAGCATTGTGCATGATCCAGCACCCCTTACTAAGCCTGGGACAACCTGGGAGCACTGTGCGTGACCTAGGACCTCTTACGAAGCATAGAATGACCTGGGAACACTATGCATGATCCAGCACCCCTTACTGAGCATGGGACAACCTGCCTTATAGCCAGTGTCTGTTGGTTCTCAGTTACGGATGAATTTCTTCCTTTTCCTCTTTGTGATTGAGAAGGTGTACTGTATTTTGGAGCTACCTTAGTGAGGTATATTTATGTACAGTAAACTGTACATATTAAGGCATACAGCTTTATGAATTTTGATGTGTGTGACACCCTTGAAACAGTTACCACAACTGAGATAGAGAAGTTTTTCTGTTGCTGCTCAAAGGTTTCTTGTGCTTCTTTACAATCCATTCCTCCCTCTTCTGTGCTCCTCGACCACCATTGATCTATTTTATTTATGTAGGTGGCGTCTTTTTGTCTAGTTCTTTCACTTGGCGTGATGATTTCATGGTGTCTCTATTGTTCATCCCTCTTTATTGATGAACAGTGTACCATCATTAATTTACAACAATTTGTTCTCCCATTGATTGACATTTAGGTTGTTTTGGGGTTTTAGCTATTACAAATAAAGCTATTATGAACATTCATTTATAGGTTTTGTAAGGACGTATATTCCTTTTCTTTGAGGTAATTACCTAGGAGTGGAATGGCTAAGTCACACTCTAAATGTTTGTTTAATGTTTTACAAAACTGCCAGGGTTTTTTAGCTGAGAAGTAGTTTGGCGAAAACGAAACGAAGCAAACAAACAACCACAAAAATGCCAGGCTGTTTTCCAAAGTAATTGTTTCTTCTTCTTCTAGCAGTGGATGGGAATTACAGTTGTTGGGTCAGTCTTTAATTTTCACCATTCTAGTGTGTGTGAAGTTTATTGAATTTTAAATCTAAACTTTTTGATTTGGGGCATCACATGTGTTTAGTAACTTATTCCTTCACTTCTGTCATTGTCTTACTCAAGGGAAAGTGGAATCCTGGCCCCAGGGTAGCAGCAGCCTTGGCTGCGGGGTGCATGGAACCTGTGTGCCCAGGCCTGGGATACGTGGGCATCCCTGAAAGGCCCCGCTCCTCTTTACTCAGGGCTACTCGGGGCCTGCAGGGGCTGCAAAGAGTTGGGCTTGGGCAAGCCACAGGCCTTGGAAGGAGCTTTGCTTTCCAAGCTTGGGAGTGTGGAGGGAGGAGGGGACAGAATGAGGTCCCAGACAGGAGGGACCCTCCACACAGGGGAGTGCTCAGCCAGGTCTCCCTCAGAGCTGGCAGCAGGTCTCACAGATGTGTGCTGGAGAGGCTGAAGGAGAATGGCTACCTAGAAATGCGCAAGAATGCCTTTTGTGTCAGCAAATAGAATGTGTCACTTTCTAATACCTGGCTTCAGGAAATAAGGGGGCCATTTAAAGAATACAATTAGATTAGGTTGGCTGAATTATGTTTTTCCAGCTTTTGATGAATTTTTTAAAATGTCTTTATCAGTCATATTTAAATAGTACTCATTCTAAATAATCAGATTCTTTAAAACAATACTCTTGGAATGGATGACTTTTTATGGGATTTCCTCAAATATAATAATCAACAGTCATTGATTTGAAGATTCATTTAATTCCATTCAGTGGGTGCCTTAAAATGACAAAATGGACATGGAAACTTTCAAATGTAAATAAAAGCAGAGAACATAGTAAAGAAACCTTGTGGGTCCATTCATGAGCTTTGGCAATTTTTAACATTTTGCCAATTCTCCCACTGTTTTTTTTTTTTTTGAGACGAAGTCTCATTCTGTTGCCCAGGCTGGAGTGCAGTGGCACAATCTCAGCTCGCTAAAGCCTCCACCTCCTGGGTTCAAGAGATTCTCCTGCCTCAGCCTTCCAAATAGCGCCCTCCACTACGCCCAGCTAATTTTGTATTTTCAGTAGAGATGGGGTTTCACCATGTTGGTCAGGCTGGTCCAGAACTCCTGACCTCAGGTGATCTACCTGTCTCAGCTTCCCAGAATGCTGGGATTACAGGTGTGAGCCACTGTGCCTGCCCCCACTTCTTATTTTTTATTTTTGGCTTGAATATTTTAAGGCAAAAGTCCCCCCATTCTATCTTTTCATTTGTAAATACTTCGTGCTCATTGTGCACTGATAAAGCTTACTTTTTGTTTTTTTGAGATGGAGTCTCACTCTGTCACCCTGGCTGGAGTGCAATGGTGTGATGTCGGCTCACTGCAACCTCCACTTCCTGGGTTCAAGTGATTCTCCTTCCTTAGCCTCCTGAGTAGCTGGGATTACAGGCGCCCACCACCACACCTGGCTAATTTTTGTATTTTTAGTAGAGACGGGGTTTCACCATGTTGGCCAGGCTGGTCTCAAACTCCTGACCTCAGGTGATCCACCCACCTCAGCCTCCCAAAGTGTTAGGATTATAGGCATGAGCCGCCATACCTGGCCTGAGAAAGCTTACTTTTTTATGACCATCACCTCATTACCCTGCCTGATAATGATTCCTTAATGACAGCTGATTTCCTGTTCATACTTAAATTGCCCAGATTGTGTTCAAGGTAACTTTTTACAGTTGTGTATGATCCTTGTGCTGGAACTCCTGGCTAGGACTTTGGAAGACACAGAGGTTGGCCCCAGCGATCTCCTTTCTGGTGAGTCTGTGACTCACAGTTCGTGTCTGTATCTTCTGGTCACTCAGACATTCCTTATGTGTCTGTGTGCCCCAGCCTTGCTTGTGGTCCCTGAGATGCCTGTTCCCCCCCGGTGCCCCTCAGTCCTTCTTCACTGCCTCGCGATGGCTCACTGGCTCTAACTGGGGTTTCTGCTTTCCTTGCTTTGGTGCTCCATGTAGCTAGCTATTCATCTGTTCATTCAATCATACCCCAAGGGTTGTGAGCCCCTGGCAGGAACAGGCACTGTGCTAGATGCTGGAGACCTAAAGAAGACATGGCCTTTGCTCTTGGGGCGGAGCGCGAGGGACAGAGGCAGATTCCATGCAGTACAGTGTGGTGTTGCTATGCAGACACCAGTCCGGAGGGAAGGGCACACGCCTGTGGAGGTCCCCTGCTTCAGGGAGTGGCACCGGAGCTCCCACCTGAGGTCAAGGTGTTCACATGGAGAGGGGAGTATGCATGGTGCCAGAAAGGGTGCTGGCCTGGGTGTCTGGGAGAAGTGGGATTTTGCATATTAGTATTCAGGGTTATTATTGAGCAGTTTAATTTTCCTGAAACTCACAAAGAGGGGCCGAGGCTGAGGTTGTGAGGGAAGATGGAGAGAAAGTCAGGGAAGTAGGAAGCCCAAGAAGGTTAAAGCAGGGTGGGGCGAGCCTAAATTTGAGTTTAGAAAGATAGCACACATCTTTCACGCACCCTTTGTTCTGATATCTGTGTTTATTTAGGGGTAAACTAACTTCTGATTAAGACAAGATTTAAAGGAGGCTGAGCGCAAATCACTTTACATTGTGGACAAGCTTTTTCCAAGCCAGCAACCTGAGTTGTGACGTTGCAGGTTTCACATTATCTCTGCTGGAAGGACCCTGCTGATCAGCCAGCCAGGCATTCTAGTTTGCCTGTTCCTTCAGAACCCATGTTCCTCAATGATTAGCAGTCAGATTTCCAAATAAGGCAAATTAGATGTGCTAGTGGCACACATTGTCCTCTGGTAACCAGTAGCACATAATTTATGCCACTGGCATTGTGACTTGCCTTTTCTATTGAGTCTGTGATTGGTGTATGCATTTGATTGTGTTTGCTCAAGTCCAAGTGTTGATCTTGAGCAATCACCACCTTTCATTCAGGTTGCAAATATGACCACCCTAAGGTTACTGCTACTTACATGGAACATTTTGCTTTGCAGCATCTTGGGGGATTTCTCTTTTCCTGAACTGCTGTTTTTCTCTGTATCTCATTTGTTTTCCCAAGGCCCTGGTATGGGGCTGGCATGCTGGAGGATGAATAAAAATAGAAACAGGAAACCAGGCCAAAGAAAGGCAGAGAGGGGAGAGATATCAACCATGAAAGCAAATCTGTGTCTTGCAATTGAACATCAGTTCGGTCTTTATGTTTCTGACAAGCTGGGCAACAGGGAAACAATAATTTCCATAGTTCTCATTATTGAAAGTAGGACAAGTTGCATTTCCTCAAAGGAGGCGTCATTGTTTTTGGCACTGAAAGGTAATTACTTGTAGTTGTTTGTTCTGATCGCTGCTGTTCACTTCCATTCTGTGGCTTGCTGGGAGTGTTCACATAAAATTTGCAGATGTTGTTAGCATACCTACTGTGTGCAAGGCACAGAAGTGTTTGAGACTGAGTCTTATTTCTGGAATAAGGAGAAGTGGCCCTCCAGGAGAGGAGGTAAGCAGGAGAGCAGATGGGCAGGGTCAGCACATGAAGGTCCTCTGAGCCCTGCTGCCCAGCGGAACTCCATTGTAGACAGTGGAGGAGCCATGGAAGATCATCAGCTCCTGTTTTAGGAAACAAGCTCTGACCACTTTGCGGAGGGCCATGCCCGAATGCAGTGACACGGGATCCAGGGAGGGCTGAGAGGAAGTGTCAGCAGGAGGGCAGTGAGGTCTATGGCCCTGGGAGCCTAGAGTCACTTGGGAGGTGGGTTAGGAGAGCAGACAATGAGAACACGGAGAGAGAAGGATACAAGTAGGTAGAATGACTTGCAAAATAATCAAATGATAGGCTTCTTCCCAATTGTTTAACACCATTTGTTGAATAGACTATTTGGGACAGAATAACAATTTAAAAAGGAAACTGTTACGAGCAAATCAGTTGCTGTCCATTGTTCACTGGGCCCTGAGCACCAGTGTGGCCAGCCTGCTGGGAAGAGATGCTGCTAACCTTAGACTGTGCAGGGCTCTGTTCCGCTGTTTCTGTGCCATCATTATGCACAAGTGGAAACCAGACATTTTGGCCCTGCTCTCGTGAGCACTATTTTATATTGTTCTTTACAGTTTTAGCCCTGATGATTCCTCATATTGTTCTTGTTCATATTTTAACAAGGACAGGTTGAGTAAATGAATTAGTTGCATGCAATTAATTGAGTAGATAGAAGAGTATTTTCATAGGTATCCATCTTGAAGACTGGCATTTGCATTCAATTCTTATTTCCCATTTGTATTTTCTAAAAGTATTTATTTATGTATGTATGTATTTATTTATTTATTTATTGAGACTGAGTTTCGCTTTTGTTGCCCAGGCTGGGGTGCAATAGCGTGATCTCGGCTCACCGCAACCTCCACTTCCTGGGTTTAAGTGATTCTCCTGCCTCAGCCTTCTGAGTTGCTGGGATTACAGGCACCTGCCACCACGCCCGGCTAATTACTGTATTTTTAGTGGAGACAGGGTTTCACCATGTTGGCCAGGCTGGTATCAAACTCCTGACCTCGAGTAGTCCACCCGCCTCAGTCTCCCAAAGTGCTGGGATTACAGGTGTGAGTCATCGTGCCCAGCCCAATTTGCATTTTCTGTTCTGTTCTTTTCTTTTCTTTCTTTCTTTCTTTTTTTTTTTCCAAGACTGCTGCCAAGACGATCTCGGCTCACTGCAGCCTCCGCCTCCTGGGTTCAAGCAATTCTCCTGTTTCAGCCTCCCGAATAGGTGGGACTACAGGCGCCTGCTACCATGCTGGCTAATTTTTGTATTTTTAGTAGAGACATGGTTTCATCTTGTTGGTCAGGCTGGTCTCAAACTCCTGACCTCAGGTGATCCCCCCACCTTGGCCTCCCAAAGTGCTGGGATTACAGGCATGAGCCACTGTGCCCAGCCCCCATTTATGTTTTTTAAATTTTACTTTTTAAACCAAAATGGAATCCAGTTGACTTCTTTCATAGTTCTGTGAATTTTAACATGTGCATAGATACCACAGTTAGGACACAGACCACTTTCATCACCCCAAAATTTTCTTTTGTTCTCTTCCTGGCAACCACTGATTTGTTCTCCATCACTATAATTCTTTTTTGAGAATGCCCTATAAATGGAATTGTAGGGTATATATCATTTTGAGCCTAACCTCTTCTGCACAGCATACTACCTTTGAGATTCAACTCCTTTCAATCGACTGTCAGTAGTTCATTCATTTTTTTCTTTTTTTGAGATAGATTCTCGCTCTGTAGCCCCATTTTTATGCAGAGTCATCTTCCATCATATGGGTCCACCACTGTTTGTTTACACATCCACTCATTGAGGGACATCTGGGTTTTCTCCAGTGTTTTGTGAGTGTGAATAGAGCTGCTATAAACATTCATGTACAGGTGTTGGTGTGAACCTAAAGTTTCATTTCTTTAGGGTAAATACCCAAGAGTGGGAGTGCTGCATCATAACTATATGCCTAAAGTGTTTACCATTTTAGGAAACTGCCAAGTGGTTTTCCAGAGTATCTGTACCATTTTGCATTCCCACCAGCAATGCATGAGAGCTCCAATTGCTTTGTATCCTCGCCAGCACTTGATATTTTCAAGATTGTTTTATTTTAGCTATTCTTATATCACATCATGGTTTTACCTTGCAATTATCTAAAGTCTAATGATGGGGAAGAATTACATGTTTATTTACCATCCATATGTCTTTTTGGGTGAAATCTCTTGCCTGTCTTTTAAGTCTTTTGCCTATTTTTTAAAGAGTTGTTTGTTTTCTTATGTTGTGGGATTGTTTTTATTTTTTGATTTTTCGACTTTTATTTTGGAATAAGAGGGTTCATATGCAGTTTTGTTACATGGGTATATTGCGGGATGCTGAGGTTTGGGGAATGGTTGATCCCATCACCCAGGTAGTGAGCATGGTACCCAGGAGGTAGTTTTTCAGCCCATGCTGCCCTCCCTTTCTCCCCACCTCCAGCATCCTCAGTGTCTGTTGTTCCCGTCTTTATGTCCATGTGTATTCAGTGTTTGGCTCCTACTTATAAGTAACAATATGCGGTATTTGGTTTTCTGTTCCTGCATTAATTCACGTAGGATAGTGGCATCCAGCTGCATCCATGTCGCTGCAAAGGACATGATTTAATTCTTTTTTATGGCTGTGTAGTATTCGATGGTGTATATGTACCATATTTTTTAAATCCAGTCCACCATTGATGGGCACTTAGGTTGATTCCATGTCTTTGCTATTGTGAATAGTATTGCAGTGAACATATGAGTGGCATGTGTCTTTTTGGCACAATGGTTTCTTTTCCTTTGGATATATATCCAGTAATAGGATTACTTCATTGAATGGTAGTTCTGCTTAAGTTCTTGGAGAAACCTCTAAACTACTTTCCACAGTGGTTGAACTAATTTGCATTCCTATCAACGGTGTATGTATTCCCCTTTCTCTGCAGCCTCACCAGCATCTGTTATTTTTTGACTTTTTGATAATCACCATCCTGACTAGTGTGAGATGGCATCTCATTGTGGTTTTGATTTGCATTTCTTTGATGATTAATGATGATGAACATTTTTTTCATATGTTTCTTGGCTGTTTGGATATTTTATTTTAAGAAGTGTCTGTTCATGTCCTTTGCCCATTTTAAAATTTGATTATTTTTTGCTTTTTTTTTTTTTTAAGTTACTTGAAGTTTCTTTATATAATGTGGATATAGCTCCTAGGTCATATGTGATTTGCAGATTTTTTTTTTTCACTCAGTATCTTGTGTTTTTGTTCTTTAGCAGTGTCTTTAGAAGAGTAGAAAACTTTAATTATGAAGAAGTATAGCTTGTTTTTAAAAAAAAAAAAAAAACTTTACGCTCTAGACATGATTTGGGCACTGTATCTAGGAACTCTTGCCTAACCCAGGCCATGAATATTTTCTTGTATGTTTCTTCTAAAGGTTTTATACCTTTACTTTTCCATTTAGATCATGGTCCATTTTGAGTTAATTGTTGTGTAAGGCATGTGACTTAGGTCAGAGTTCTGCTGCTGCTACTTCTTTTTGTTTGACATAGGGTATCCAATTGTTATAATACCATTTGTCAAAAAGACTTTCTTCTATTTAATTGCCTTTACACCTTCATAAAAAATCACTTGACTGTATTTATGTGGATCTATTTCTTGATTGTCAGTCTTGTTTAATTGATTTATAACTGTTGCTTTACCAATATCACACTGTCTTGAATACTGTAGCTTGGTAGTAAGTCTTAAGGCTATGTAGTGTGATGCTTCCAACATTCTTATTTTTCAAAATTAGTTTGGCTCTTCTCATTTCTTTGCCTTTCCATATAAATTTTCAGATCAGTTTGTCTATGTCTACAAAAGCAGTCATGCTGAGAATTTGAAATTTTGTTAAATTTGTAAATCAGTTTGAGTCATCCAACCAATGAATATATGTCTCTCCATTTTTCTAGGTTTTCTTTGATTTCATTAACCAGTGTTTTGTAGTTCTCAGCATACAAATCTTATGCATGTCTTCTAGACTTATACCTAAATAAGTTTTGGTAGATGTTTGTAAATGGCATTTAAAAATTTTAATTCCTAATTATGGATTGTTAGTATAGAAATATATTGATTTTTGTGTGTTGACTTTGTATTCCACAAACTTGCTTAAACTCTGTTAATTCTGTGAGGATTTTTTGCTTTTTTTTGTTTGCAGATTCTTTGGGATTTGTTATGTATGTCTAGAGGAAAGGTGTGGTTTATTTCTTTCTGTCCAAATTTGATGCCTTTTATTTGTTTTTCTCTTCTTATTGTACAGTGTAGATTTCCAGTAAGAAGTTGAATAGCTGGGCATGGTGGCTTATGCCTCTAATCCCAGCACCTTGGGAGGCTGAGGTGGGTGGATCATGAGGTCAGGAGTTCAAGACCAGCCTGGCCAAGATGGTGAAAACCTACCTCTACAAAATACAAAAATTAGCCAGGCATGCTGGCACGCTCCTGTTATCCCAGCTACTTGGGAGGCTGAGGCAGAGAATTGCTTAAAACTGGGAGGTGGAGGTGGCAGTGAGCCAAGATTGTACCACTGCACTCTAACCTGGGTGACAGAGCAAGACTCTGTCTCAAAAAAAAAAAAAGTTGAATAGAAGTAGTGAGAATACGCACTCTTACCTTGTTCCTGATCTTAGGGGAAAACATTCAGTCTTTCTTTGTGAAGCTTGATCTTAGAGGCAGGTTTTTTTTATAGCTTTTTTTTTTTTTTGAGATGGAGTCTTGCTTTGTTGTCCAGGCTGGAGTGCAGTGGTGCAATCTTGGCTCACTGCAACCTCTGCCTCCTGGGTTCAAATGATTCTCCTGCCTCAGCCTCCTGAGTAGTTGGGACTACAGGTGTGCACCACCATGCCCAGCTAATTTTTGTATTTTTAGTGGTGACACAGGTTCACTGTATTGGCCAGGCTGGTCTCAAACTCCTGACCTCATGATCCATCTGCTTCGGCCTCCCAAAGTGCTGGCATTACAGGCATGAGCCACCGTGCCTGGCCTTATAGCTCTATTTTAATAGGCTTAGGAAGTTTTTTTTTTTATTTCTAATTTGCTAAGACTTGTTAATATTGAATTACGTCAAATGCTTTTCTTTGCTTTGATTGATACACTCATGGTTTTTCTTCTTTAAACTGTCAGTATGGTGAATTACGTTAATTGATTTTCAAATATCGAACCAGCCTTGCATTCCTGAGATTAAACCTCCTTGACTGTGGTGTATTACTCTTTTTTTTTCTTGAGATAGAGTCTTGCTCTGTCACCTGGGCTGGAATGCAGTGGCACAATCTCAGCTCACTGCGAACTCTGCCTCCTGGGTTCACACCATTCTCCTGCCTCAGCCTCCAAAGTAGCTGGGACTACAGGCATCTGCCACCATGCCTGTTTTTTTTGTTTTTTTGTTTTTTTGTTTTTTTTGATTTTTAGTAGAGATGGGGTTTCACTGTGTTAGCCGGGATGATCTCAAGCTCCTGACTTTGTGATCTGCCTGCCTCGACCTCCCAAAGTGCTGGGATTACAGGCATGAGCCACTGTGCCCGGCCTATTCTTTTTATATATTGCTAGATTCTATTTTTTTTTTTTGAGGAATTTTGCATCTGTATTCATGAGGGATATTTGTCTGTAGTTTTCTTATTTTTATTTTTATTTTTTGAGACAGAGTCTCGCTCTGTCGCCCAGGCTGGAGTGCAGTGGCGCGATCTCAGCTCACTGCAAGCTCCGCCTCCCGGGTTTACGCCATTCTCCTGCCTCAGCCTCCCGAGTATCTGGGACTACAGGCGCCCGCCATCTCGCCCGGCTAATTTTTTTGTATTTTTTAGTAGAGACGGGGTTTCACCGTGTAGACCAGGATGGTCTCGATCTCCTGACCTCGTGATCCACCCATCTCGGCCTCCCAAAGTACTGGGATTACAGGCTTGAGCCACCGCGCCCGGCCTGTCTGTAGTTTTCTTGTGATGTGTCTGTCTCATGTTATTGGTGTTTTTTCATTTTATGTTTTTCATCTTAAATGCTTAATAAAATTGGCCAGTGAAACCATCTGGGTCAAAAAATTTCTTTTTCATAATCTTCTTAAACTGCGGATTTGGCTGGACGTGGTGGCTCAAGCCTGTAATCCCAGCACTCTGGGAGGCCAAGGCAGGCGGATCATCTGAGGTCAGGAGTTCAAGACACGCCTGGCCAGCATGGTGAAACCCTGTCTCTACTAAAAATACAAAAATTAGCTGGGTGTGGTGGTGCATGCCTGTAATCACAACTACTCAGGAGGCTGAGGCAGTAGAATCGCTTGAACCCGGGATGCAGAGGTGACAGTGAGCCAAGATCGCACCACTGCACTCCAGCCTGGGCAACAAGAGTGAAACTCCATCTCACAAAAAAACATACAAACAAAAACTACAGATTCAAATTTTTAAATGAGTACATTTGAATTATCTATTTAATCTTTAATGAGTGTGTGTTGGTAGTGATTTTTGATAAATTGATCTGTTTCATGTAAAGTTGCTGAATTTATGTGTGTAGATATGTTCACAGCATTCCCTTATTATTCCTGTATTGTCGGTAGTCTCTGTAGTGATGTCTTCTTTTTCATTCCTCGTTAGTAATTAGTGTCTTCTCTCTTCTTTGTCATTCTTTTTATAGGCTTCTCAGATTTATTATAAAGTATCTTTTGTGGTCATTGTTTTCTATTGACTTTTATCTGTTTCACCAATTTCCTTGTGTATAATTTGGGTTTGTTTTGCTCTACTTTTTCAAATTTGATTTAAATGGAGGTTTAAATGAGTAGTTTGAGAACTTTTCTCTCTAATATGAGCAGTTAATGCTCTGCATTTCCTTCTAAGCACTTCTTTATCATCATGCCACCAGTGATGATTTTTAAAAACTGTATGCTCAAGTCCCTCAGAGTTCTCTTTCTCCATGCATTCTGTAGTCGTATATTATTACATTTCTAAGTGCTTATAGATTTTATGGTTATCTTTGTTATTGATTTCAGGTCTAATTTCAGTATGTTAGAGAACATACTTTTGTATGCCTTTAATTTTTTTTTTTATATTTGGTAAAATTTGTTTTATGTCCCAGGAGATTGTCTTTCTTGATTAGTGTTCTATTTACTGTAGAAAACAGTGTATTTTCTGAAGTTGGGTAAAATTCTAGTGATGTCAATTAAATCAAGTTGGTTGATTGTATTTGTGAGTTCTTCTGTATTCTTGTTGATTTTCTGTGTATGAGTTGTATTGATTTCTAAGAGAGTATTGTCTCAAAAGTTAATTGTGGGTTAATCTATTTCATTGTTGTTGTATCTATTTCAAAGCTTCATTGTCAGGTGTATTGAAGTTTAGGATTATTATATCTTCCTGTTGAATTGACTGTTTTATGTAATGTCCCTCTTTATCCCTGATGTCTTTGATTTGTCTGATGTCTGTACTTTGATATTAATATAACCGTCCCAGCTTTCTTTTGACTAATATTTCCATCATGTGGTTTTTCCATCAGTTTACCTCTAACCACCTACATAATCGTATTTAAAGCGAGTTTTATGAAGATAGCATGGAGTTAAATAATATCTGTTTTTAGTTGGATTGTTTAGGCCATTTACATTAAAGAACTATATTAAACTATTACATTACATCAAATCATTTGCATTAATGAAGGATAATGGCCTATCGTCTCACTCATATTTTTGGATTTAGATCAACCATTTAATGATTTATTTTTTTCTTTTTGCCTGACTTGCATTCTTGTTTCTGCTTTCCAATCTTTCTTTATTTGAAATTTTTTAGTATCTTATTTTAATGTACCTACAGGGATTGTTAGTATATCCCTTTGTGTATTTTCATGAGTTTTCTAGGGATTAAAGTAATCCAACTTCTCACAGTCTCCTTAGAATGAGTATTTTACCATTTATGTGGAATGTAACTTACTATTACATAGGTATCCTCCATGGTTATGTGTTACATCTGCATTTTAAAGAACTCAAAAAAGAAGAATCATGTATTGGCCTAGATGTTTAACATGTCTGTTCCTCCTCATGTTCCAAGTTTTCTTTCTGTACTGTTTCTATTTATCTGAATAACTTACTTTAACAATTATTCTAGAACAGTCCTGCTGGCAGTGAATTCTCTTTGCCTTCATTTGAGAATATCTTTGTTTCACCGTCATACTTGAAGGAGATATTTACTGGATATAGTAACATGGTTTACAGTTGTTTTTTTTAATCTCAGTACTTTAAAAGTCTTTTCGACTTCATTCTAGCCATTGTAATTTCTGTAGTCATTCAAATTATTTCCATTTAAGAAATGTGGCTTTGTTTTGGTGATTCTCAAGGTTTTTTCCTTGTTTTTAGTTTTAAGCACTTTGATAGTGATGTCCCAGAGTGTGGGCTTTTTCTTGTACTCATCCTGTATAGAGATTGCTGAGCTACTTGAATCTGTTTTCTTTCATGAAGTTTTGTGGAATTTGAAAAGTTTTCTGTTAATTCGTGAAATATTTTTTGTGTACCACATTATTGTTCCTTTCTTTCTAGGATCCCATTGACATGAAAATTAGACCTGTTGGTATTGCCCCACTTAGTCCTTTCTCTTTACGTTGTTCAGATTAGATGATTTCTGTTGACCTGTATGCAAAGTCAGTGAGTCTGATGTTGAGCCCATCCCTTGAGTTTTTCATTTTAGTTATTGTGTATTCAAATCTAAACTTTTCTTTTGTTTCTTCTTTATATCTTCTATTTCTTTGCCAAGACTTACTAAGTTTTCATTCATTTCAAGAGTTCTTGCCCTTACTTAGAGCATTTTTATAACGGTTGTTTAAACTCTTTGTCAGACAGTAGTATGTGGGTCATTTTGTTACAATAGCCATGGATTGTCTCTCCCAAGGAGTTGAAATTTTCCTGGTTCTTTATATGATGAATTATTATTGTATTATTTCCTAGACATTTTGACTATTTCATTATGATACTCTGGCTCTTATTTAAAACTTATGGAGAATGTTGACATATATATTTTTTAAATCTGGCAATTGACCTTGTTGGGTTCATGTTTAAATTTCTTCTGAGCCCTTTGTGCTTGTCATTTCAATGGTAGGTAAGTTTGAAAAGTCTGTACAGTGTTATTCAGATCTTCTCATGTTTGTGCTACCAGTGGCCAGTCTGGGGGATGTGGGGTGGTGGTCTGTTCAGTTCTTAAAGCCACCAAGGGTCAGATCCATACATGTGCAGTTTGGGGACGCACCCAGGAGTTCACAAATGACTTTGTGTTGTTCCTCCCTCTCCAAAGTGTCTCAGTGGTTTCTACTTCCCTTTCCTTTTTGTACTCCAGCCAGAAAACTAGGCTCTATTTTCCCTGCTTTGCTGCACATATCCTGTGACTGCACCCACATATGGGGCAAAGCAGCAGCAGAAGAGAGAAAGGAGAAAAAAGCAGTGGAATTTAGTCCACCTTCTTGGGACCACAGCTCCTCTGATCCGAGAGAAGAGTTTTCCTCTTTTTGTGTTTGCGAGTCCCTGTGCTACCACTGTTACTGTCACCCACTCTGCCACCTCAGAACTGCTTGTGGACTGGGGCTCATAGGAGCAGGGAGATGAGCATAGCAGAGAATTCTCCCTCCTCATTAAACATTAGGGGACCCATTTCCTTCTTTTTAACCCAGCACTAGGGAGTTTCTCTTGTAGCACTCTCTGTCCAAGCCATTGCCCACTGCCCAGGCTTCAGGCTGCATTGAATCCAGGATTGGGAAAAAAAATCTTAAACTGAGCGCTGGTTTGGTGGTACTTCGAATTCTGGTCTCTAGTTCCAACTTCTGAGTCATCAAATAGCTGTTCCTTGCATTCTGGCCGGATTTTTTTGCTGCTCTGTGTCAGGGAGAGAGGGCACAATATGTTATTCCATCTAAATGATTTTTCTTATAAAATCGATGTGCCTGTTATATTCAGGCAATGGAATGTTATTTAATGCTAAAAAGAAAGGAGCCACCAAGCAATAGAAAGACATGGAAAAACCTTAAATACATATTATCAAGTGAAAGAAGCCAATCTGAAAAGGCTACATGCTGTATGATTTCAACTCTGTGACATTCTGGAATAGGCAAGATAAGATCAGTGTTTGCTGTTGCCAGGGGTCGGGAGGGGGAAAGGGTGGGAACAGAAGATTTTAGGGAAATGAAAATACTCTGTGTGATACTATGATGGATACATGTCATTGTACATTTGTCCTAGCCCACAGAATGTGCGACACCACAGGTGAACCTTAATGTAGGTTGTGGACTCTGGGTGATAATGATGTGTCCACGGAGGTTCATCAGCAGCAACAGATGTGCCAGTCTGGTGGGGTGTGGGTTGTAGGGGAGGCTCTGCATGTGTAAGGTCAGAGGGAATATGGGCAATCTCTGCACCTCCCTCTCAACTTTGCTGTGAACTTTAAAACTGCTGAAAGAAAAAAGTCTGTTTTAGAAAAATGTGCCAGTGATTTCATATTAAAATAATTAGAGAACCTGGTGAATGTAGTTGAAAATTTCAGGTGATTTATTTAATAACAAAGAGGAAACAGAATTATCAAAGAAAGTATAATGCATGTTGGAAGTACATGGGGTAAATGCCACCCATTCCGTTTACTCTTTAGTAGTTAGGCATGGCTCTTAATTAGCTTCTTCCATACATTTTTGGGATTATATCCCTTATGACCAGGGATTTAGTAGCTACTTTGAAAGATGTTGAAACTTCATGATGAATTTAAAATGTGTGCCACGCCTTTCCCATACATTTGTCAGGCAGCCTCTCTGTATATCACTGGGTTTTTAGAAAGCCAAGCCTTAGGATTAGTCACTGTCAGTGCGGGACTAGTACACAGGGCAGGCCCTGATGGTAATTTGAGTATGACAACAGCTGTATCACTCCTTACAGGACCACAAGTGTCTTGGGAGAAAAGCATTTCCCCGGCCGCCTGCCGCCTGCTGCGTGGGTGCTGTGATTAGTCATAATGTGCATCGTGCTGGGTGTGTTTTGTAGTTTTGCTGTTCCTGTAATTGACAGTTATCTCCAAATTGAAATCGTCTGGAAAAGCAGATGCTGCATGTTGGGGGATTTTAATTTTCCTGTGCTCTAGATGATGGGTGTCATTTTCATATTGTTAAAAAGTTTGTTGTTATTTTTGCTTTTGGTAGAAGGGCACATGGAGGGGCTGGTCTATCACTGCCTGGATTTGGAGACTTGAGTCAAGAACCTGTCTAGGCCGGGTGCAGTGGCTCGCGCTTGTAATCCTAGCATTTTGGGAGGCTAAGGCGGGCGGATCACCTGAGGTCAGGAGTTCGAGACCAGCCTGGCCAACATGGTGAAACCCCAGCTCTACTAAAAATACAAGAGTAGCTAGGCATGGTGGTGCATGCCTGTAATCCCAGCTACTCGGGAGGCTGAGGCAGGAGAATTGCTTAGAACGCGGGAGGCAGAGGTTGCAGTGAGCTGAGATCATGCTATTGCACTCCAGCCTGGTGAAAGAGTGAGACTCTGTCTCAAAAAAAAAAAAAAAGGAAAAGAAAAAAAAAGAACCTGTCTAAATATAGCATGCTTGTCTCCCCAGGCAGCTGGGAGGAGGGGCCTGCGTGATCGTAGTTGAGGGTGCCTTGTCCACCTGGCTCTGGGCTGTCACTGAGCATACTCTTCCTCAGGACGGCGTCTCAATTCAGCTAATCTCCGGATCAGATTCGCCCTGTTTGGTGTGCATGTGTGTGGGAGTCTCTGTGAATGTGGAGCTTCTAAATTTATTTATCATTTGATATGGGTATTGAGTTCTAGTATTTGCAGAGCTGGCACCCAAGGCTGGCCACTATGTTTTTAGTTTAGAGATATGATTCAGAGATATGATTGTAGTTGAGACGTCCCCAGAGGCCAGCTGCTGATTTGATGTGTCTCTCTGTTGTGCTTCACGCAGGCACAGAGAAGAGATCAGTAAATAGCGAAATGAATCTGCCCCGTGATGTTGACAGATATATCCTCGCTTACTTCCTAGTTCCTCAGAGCCAGCTTGGGAATATTGCTGGGTGTTCAGAGAAAGTATTTAGAGAGCCTGGGCTACAAATGGCATTACCTGTCTGCCCATCTGCTGTGTCTCTTGAGTGTTCTTACCTAGCTGTGTGTCCCCTGCTCTCACAGTGCCCTGCTGTGCTGGATCCCTGTAGCAACACTGTAGGGGCAGCATTGTTACCACCTCCATTTGGCAGTGTAGAAACTGCAATGCGCAGGGTGTTCCACCATTGTATCTCTATAGCACCCTGTCCATCCCTGCGTCTAGCCCTCCGTCCAACTTGCTATTTGTTAGTATTTAATATACACACCATGAATTAGCCCAAAGTCGGGTGGGCGGGACGAGGGCACTGACTCTTGCTGCATTTGAGCTGAAGTATCAGAGAGAAATTACCCCATCATCACTGTGTGCTCAACAGTCCTGTCTTCAGTTTTTAAAGATACATTTTTTAACTTTTTATTTTGGAATAATGAAAAATTCCCACATCATCTTCATCTAGATGCCACAGATGTTAACAGGTGTGTTTGCTCTATTCTCTCTCTCCTTCCCTCCCTCGCAAGCACATATGTGTGTTTACACTTGTGCACGCACACACACAGAGATGCGCACACATACATTCTCTCTCAGAGCAAGGCACACGTATTCATGAACTTGCCCTCAGGCTTCTGTGAGAGCAGCCTAGCCCATTTTCACTTAGTTGGTCATTGGCTTGGGTCCCTGCGCATGTGTGGCCGTCATGGAAACAGAGAAGGCCTTGTCCTGTGCCTTGGCAATGAGTGTCCCCGGCCTGGCTCTGGGAAGGATGGCTGGCCTGTGATCCTGCCCTCCAGGTGCTGCTTTGGCAGAGGTTGATGATGGGGCCTCAGTGGGGCTGGTGTGAGGACAGGAGGGCTGTATCATTGTCTCCTGGCCCTCACCATCTATGTGTTCGCTGCTCCCAGATGCATCTCCTCTTCTGTGGTGCCCTCTCCTACATTTCACAGCTCGTATCCGGTCAAATCTTATGATCCTCAGCTGACTCCTCTCCCTTGTATGGTAAAAGCCACCTCTGAACCCTTCCCTTTCTGGCCCCAGGCACCCTTAAGGGCCAGCCAATACCAGCGTCCAGCTTTCCAGAATGCCGTTGGGTTTTCTTCCTGTCTCCTAGAGGTGTCTTCCTTCTTACCTGCCTGCTCACTCTGCAAGGCCTGCTCACATCTCCCCTTTGTCCTACACAGCTGCAGCTCCCAGCCCACCCCAGCTCAGACCTGGCAGTGTTTACTGTGGAGAGTGACTTGTGTCTGTGTCTCCTTTCATCTCCCACACCTTGCGCAGTCCCTGGTGGGTTGGAGGTGTTCCTTAAAGCTTGTGGAAGGTTTGAACGATAAATGACAAGGACTGGTGTTAGCAAGAGGGGAAGGAAAAGCCTGAAAAGCAAGAAAGCCCACAGTAGATAGGGCCTGTGGCAGGCAAGACCATCTGCATGCAGTCCCTGGGTATGGCCTGTCCCTACCCTGAGGAGCTTCCACAGGGTGACCCCTTTCCTAGAAGCTCAGGTCCCATTCGCCTTTCCCAGAAGGAAGAAACCCCAGGGCAGGACTCCCAGGAAGCCACAGCAGAACCAAAGTTCATAGTTCTTGGTGCTGCCGCTTTTTATTGCCACGACAGTCCCCAGCCTCCCTGGAACAGTTACTCATGGATTAAGGAATGTCTGAGAACAGCTTCAAACTGTGCTGTGCATGAGTGCTGTCACCCAGCCCAGATCTGTGAATGCCAATTAAAATGGGTTCCTTCGAATTCCTGTGTTATTGTAAACAGAAGTTGCATGGTCCCAGAGCCTAAGTGCACATCTTCATTTATGAGCTTGATATTTATTTCTTCAAACAATTCTTCCCACAATGTTTATCATTTGGAAAAGCCAAAGGACGTTTGTGGGAAAAAGGAGGAGGCTCATTTCCATTGAAAGTAAATATAAGGAAGATAAGGGCTGCTTTATTAAAACAGACAACCTCACAAAACCCTAGCAGAGCAGGTCAGAGGAAAAGAAAAAAGTAGGGGAGAGAGAGGCCCTACAGCCCCTAGTCAGGCTGTGGAAACATTCTCACCAAGCAGCATGGAGACAGGGGCCTTGATTTTCCACCGTGAGGGGAAGGTGGAATCGCCAGCCTTCTGGGCTCTGTGTTTTCACCTTCCTTGGGACAGGCCTGCTGGGTGGGCTGTGTGCAGAGCTCACAGAACACTCACAGCTTTTGGTGGCTGGTGGTGGCTGGTGGTGGTTGGTGGCGGCTGGTGGCAGCTGATACCAGTGGCAGTGGTGGTGGTGGCAGATGGAGCTGGAGTGCACTGTTGCTGGGGGCGCCTTGAGGGAGACCCAGGGGAGAATTCCCCCCAGACCTGCTCTGCATGGGCTGCGGTGGCCACACATGGCTAAGGAGCTGGGACCTCAGAACAGCCAGGCCCTGTCAGACAGAACTGGAGGCAGTGGTTTCCCAGCAATCAAAAACAAATCCTAATTGTAAAAAGGGAGTGCTGAACCTTGCATTACTGGCAGAGGGGAAAAAAAGCAGGAGGATGGAGGGGACTTGTGTCTCAAAACTTGAATACAGATTCAGCCTTGTTCTTGCCTCTCCCTCGGGTCCTTTGCAGGAGGGCAGCCTGGATACTGTGCAGCTGGCCCCTCCGCAGCCAGCCCTTGGGCTTCTCCCCTCCAGCCTGCAGGGGCGACCCCTTTCTCTTATGTGCAGAGCAAAACAAACATGGAACTGCTCCGTGTGCGTCCCTCACCTGTCTTGAGCCTCTCCTGTCCTCTTCAGCCCTGTCTTTGTTGCTTCTCACTGCTGTCTCCCTGGAAGGTGGGGATTCAGGCTGCGAGGAGTTGAAATGCACGGCCAGATGATTTGTATTTTCATTTGTTGATTTTAGTGTTTCCCACTTTAGACAGAGCCTTGTACGTAAAAACGCAGGCCTAAAAATCAGGTCAAATGATTGCTATCAGAGAATTCTTTTTACTGAAAGTATCTCAGAAATCCCTGAAAATATCTCGGATTCCCAAATGCTGATCTTCTATCTTATATTTTAAAACATGACTGGTTTGCAAAAATTAACACTTACACTGGTGTTTTCTAGAATACATCTGTTGTACAAGGCATCCCTGAACTTGGAGTTTTCATGTGAAAGTCATTTGTTGAATGAAAATCCTCCACCGCACAAATAGGAAAGGACATTTTGAGCCTACACACAAAAGTGTGCTTAATGATGGGCTAGAGTATTTCAGCTGAGCTCCTGAGGCTCAGCCTTCCATAGTAAAGTCACTGCATCTATGAAAAAGTGGTCTTCTCTGCCCAGCGCCGGACATCCACTCTGTGTGGTACAATTCTTTCCTTCTTTCATGGATAATGAGTGGTCAGCTTGGCTGGTTTGTTTGAAAGTGAAGACTAAGAAGTGGAACGCAGTCAGGAGCCTGTTGTGGAGATGGAGCAAACAGATAAAGGGGAGCTCACCTACAGCTGCCGCAGGACCATGCCCAGGAGGACGCATTCAAGATTCTGGCAGTGTATAGTCAGCACTGGGGGACAACGGACAGGGTGCTCTTCTCCTGCGAGCAGGGAGGGTTGTGTGTAGTGTGTTTGGGAGGGAAGGCGTTTCAGCAAGGCTGGCTGTGAGTTTGAAGTGCTGTGCGTGCACAGTGCAGGGAGTGAAACGGGAGGTGGCCTGTGTGATGCATGGCTGGCAGCTGCAGGTCCTGTGCTGGGGAAGGGGAGTGAGGGCCTCGCTCAAGGCATGGACTGAGGGGAACTGAGCATGCTAGTATTTGAGGCTACGATGTTCTGTGGTCTAAGGAGAGCATTACAGGGAAGGGAGGAGAGCCCAGAACAGATGACTGAGGAAGATCGCATTTGATGGATGAGGGGGACCCAACTGCTACAAGGGGAGTTGGTGTCACCAGAGAAAACAGCACCGGGTACATGGACTGTGGCAGTTTGATGACACTTCAAAATACAAACACCTAAAATAGGTTTTATGAGGTGTTGGCATTCCCAAAACACTGAAGTGTTTAAGTATTTTGGGAATTGTATTTAATTATTGAACAACTTAGGCAAGTTAGCTATTTTCAAATAGGTAAAATTAGTTTGTCTCTCTGGTAGAACTTGTCATTCATTTTTAGATTCTTGAGTTTTAAATGCCAGATAGATCCAGCTGCTATAAATATGCTGCAGATGTAGCTGCCCAGTCACTCAGATAGGCAAGAGCTGATCATTGAGGGTGAATTTTCAGTCTAACAGCAGAAGCAAGTGTCACAAGGTAAGTCAGCTTCAAGCCTTCATTCCGTGATGTCAGTGATGATTTCCTTAGGAATGTCACTGCAGATATGGGTTTGTTTTTTTGTTTGTTTGTTTGTTTTTGGTAAATGAGGAATTTTAGATAGTGGTAGCTGATGTTTGCCCCACGTACCTTTGTAACAAGCTAGAATATACATTAAAAATTCACAAAGTATGCAGCTTCGTATTTTGAGATAACTTTCTTTCCTTTTTTTTTGGGAAATGGAGTCTTGTTCTGTTGCTCAGGCTGGAGTGCAGTGGCACGATCTCAGCTCACTGCAACCTCTCTGCCTCTGGGTTCAAGCGATTCTCCTGCCTCAGCCTCCCAAGTTGCTGGGATTACAGGCGCACACTACCATGCCCGGCTGATTTTTGTATTTTTAGCAGAGATGGGGTTTCACCATATTGTCCAGGCTGATCCCGAACTCAAGTGATCCTCTCACCTTGGCCTCCCAAAGTGCTGGGATTACAGGCGTGAGCCACCACGCCTGGCTTTGAGGTAACTTTTCAATGGCCTATTATTTGACTTTTATTCCTAAAGAAGAGAATGATGTTTTTGTTGTTGTTGTTGGTATTGTGTTCCATAGATTAAAACTCAGACGTAAAGAAGGGGAGAAATGACTGGACCTCTATACTATTAAATTGTCTTTACCTGCAGATAAGAGCAGAATTGTGACCCTAGAATCGTGAATTACATGTCTTAGCCCACTGGCTTCCCTTGGGCTTTAATTCAGACATGGGGAGACTCCCAAAGTACAGGCGTTGGTGTGGAAATGCCAGAAAAACATCATTTGAAGAAATGCCTCAGGCCCTGTGTGTCCAATTTGTGCAGCCCTTTGCCTCTTTGAGTGTTTTAGAGGTCCGAGCACAATTTCACTGTTATTTTCAGACCTAGATTGGAACATGAAGAGCCGTGGATTAGTTTCTTTCCTGAGTGTGCATGTTCCAATATTCTGGATTTTCCTTTTTAAAGCTCCAAATTTAAATGATTTTTTTCTTGCATTGCCCATGATGGAGTGTTAAATAGGGAGATAAATATTGACGATTCTTTTAATTTTAACTGTTTTGTAGTTCTGGCTTCCCTGGAGTGAGAATAATAGAGTAGTTGATGAGGATTGCCTCTTGGAATCAGACTGCCTGGGGTGAAATATACACTATGAGTTGAGAGACCTTGCCAAGTTACTAAAACCCAAACTCAGTATTATAATCTGCAAAATGGGGATAAAATCCAGCCTACCGGAAAAAAAAATCATACTTTGAGTGGGGTGTACTTGCATGAAACAACAGGGAACAGAGGGAACTGAAACTTGCAATGGTAGAAACCATTTATGTGCCCTGATTGGCACTGAGGATTGCTCACTTAGTTAAATGAGTGAATTTAAAATGTTAAATGCTTTAAAAATATGCATTTACATGTATTGAGCAATCTTTTGATAGAGGGCCATGTCCAGAATCCATTGTTTCAGTTTGTTTGTTTGTTTGTTTGTTTATTTATTTTGAGACAGAGTCTTGCTGTGTCACCCAGACTGGAGTGCAGTGACACGATCTCGGCTCAATGCAGCCTCTGCCTCCCGGGTTCAAGCGATTCTCCTGCCTCAGCCTCCCGAGTAGCTGGGATTACAGGCACATGCTACCATGCCCATAATTTTTGTATTTTTTGTAGAGATGGAGTTTCACCATGTTGGCCAGGCTGGTCTAGAACTCCTAACCTCAAGTGATCCTCCTGCCTCGGTCTCCCAAAGTGTTGGGATTACAGGTGTGAGCCACTGTGTCTGACCGGTTTCAGTTTCTTTAAAGCCGACTAAGAGCATACAAATAATTGTAATTAAAATCTGAGTACAGAATCCTGGAACTGATGATTTTTTTCCCCTCTCCTCAGTCTTTTTCAGTTTCCTCTCCATCACCTAAGTAAACTTTTATCGATTTACTCATTTTTTAAAGCAACTCACCTTTGTTTTTCTTAAATATTTAATGTAGATTTCATGAGACTCATGCTGTGCTTTTTCTGTGCACCCATTACCTTCTGTAAAATTAACTAGTGGGATTAAAGCAGTTAACCATGACTGACATAAGCAGTTTGGGGATAATGCAGTTGCCTCCTAGTGAGAATATCCCCAAACTGGTGAGAACAGAAGTGATGGGGCTTACTAAGGAGTAGCCCACCAGCTCCAAGAACCAGCCAGTGGGTTTACAAAGAGCAATGAGGAAAGCATGGAATGAAGTGGTACATTGAGCAGGAGCCAATCTAGGTTCAGGTTCAGGAGAGTATGGTGTGCCCTGCAAACGTTCCTGCTTTATCCTGTGGGTCAGGAGTCAGCAGATGTTTTCAGCTTTGCGGTCGCTGTGTCTCTGGTGATGCCTCAACCCTGCTGTTATGTGGAGGAAGCAGCCATGGATAGCTGACACGCACTGAGGCTGGTGAAACAGTGCACAGACTCCCCAGCATGGAGATGCACCAGGCCTGGCGGCCCGTCCCAAGCATTCCTGGGAGTAGCAGGGCCTGTGCAGACCCTAAAGGATGAAGAGGATTTAGGTTGATGCGGAGGAGAAAGACTGGCTTGTCCACACTCCTTAGCTCATGGGCCCCCTACTGTCTGTATAGGAATAATTAAATTGAACAAAAATAAGTTAATATTTCAGTACTATGTGCTGGGAACAAACATACATACTTGTAGATTTCTAAAATCTGATTTCTTGGTTTTTTTTTTTGGTTTTGATTTTTTTTTAAGTCGAATAATAAAATGTATTTTAGGCACATAGTAATTATTGAGTAAATTACCATCAAGTCAATTTTGACAAAAAAAAGACCTTTGGGTCTTTCAGAACTCTTTTTGCATAACTTTAGTTTCCATATTTATTATTTCCCCTTTTAGCACCTCTGTTTTCTCTAGAAATATTCTGCCTTTAAACTCCAATCTCAAGGTAGTATCTGATGATGGTGATTAAATTTATGTTATCTCTCCCAGGAATATTTGTATTTGCATTATCTGTTTATCCAGTGAAAAGCATTGTCTCTTTTAAAAATGATTTAAGTGTAAGGAAGCCGGATGTTTTTGTCTTCTGCCAAAATTCACCCTACGTTCCCTTACCCTCTCTTCCCCACGAGACTTCTGAGAACACTGACTGGCGTGTAGTAGGCACATCATAAATATGTGAATGAATGAGCATATTGAGGAAATTCAGGACTGTAACCAAGAATTTGCGTCTTTGGAGGAGATCTTGTTTTGAAATCTTTCTTGAACGGAACTACCACTATTCAGCACCTCAGAGTCAGTCTTGGCTCTGAGTTTTGCTATATTTGGGCCGTAGAAAGAAATCTTCCTAGAGTAAACATCTTCTATTCCCTTCTAAAAAGGGTGCATTTTATTTTGCTCCAGCCAAGCCCTGTGTGCTCAGACAGGTGTCCAGATTCAGCTCCTGTCACAGGTTATATCTGGCAAAAGTGCTCGTGCAACAACACAGGTGCTTTAGAACCCGAGTCCATTTCAGGGCATGTAATAGACTGCAGATGAAAACATGTCCGTTGGGAACTTTTCAGAGCCTCTGTATTTTCTTAACTTGCTGACTTGATGAAGTTCAGCTAGAGGGAAGGAGAGACTGTGCACAGGTGGGGGTGTTATTCCCTGTGTCAGTACGGCCGCCAGCAGGCTCAGGATTTTCTTTGGTGCTTTCTCCTGCCACGTCCTCAGTCAGGGAGACAGAGCACCTCTTGTCTCTTGACCAGGGATTCTTGGATGGGGAGCATTGGTGTAACAGTGAACATCCATTTTCCAATTGAGGCTGAGCAAACTAATAGAAAGGATCTATAAAGAACCTCTAGAAAAGCGGTTTCCCTCTCTTCACTCTGGCCTTCATAAAGTAAAGGGTCCTTATGGTGAAACCAAGTGGCTGTGGCTTTTGCTGTCCTCTGGTTTAAGCCGAGTATATCTTGTGTGTTTACCTGGAAGCAGCCACTGGCAAGGAGAGCAGTGGCCGGAGCAGGGGCAGGGCTGTGACATGGAGCCCACGCTCCTGAGCACACCTCTGCCCCCCACATCCTGCTGATGCACCACGCAGACCTGCCTAGTGCTCGACTCTGGAGGTGAGAGACGTTGCGTGGCAGCTGTGTCTAGGCCCTGTGTCGCTCACCAGCAGCACGGCATGACAAGCGCTGGCCTCCCATCTCCTTCTTTCCTGGGTCACTGATGCATGATGTGACTTAGGACCCCACTGCCATGCAGTTTTCTGTCCCCTGTGTGGCTGCATCCTGGCTTATTCAGCCAGGCCTCTAAAGGAAGAATGTTTGAGCCACTTCTGCCCTGCCATTGTAAGGAATAGATTCCCAACACATGGGCTTTTGTACCTATCCTTCCTTCCCTGCAGTTTTGATCCAGCAATTCTGAGGCTTGGTAGAGGACTGCGATTTGGACACAGAAGCACTCCCCACCCCAGGAGTGTGTGGGGACACAGCGGCTATACAGAGCCTGCTGCAGCGGGTGGCTGGGTGCTGGTGCCTTCTGGCTGGCCTCCCTCCATCACCCTCACTTCCCTGGAGTGCACTCCGTTTTAAAGGGCTGGCACAGCTACTCCAGCTCCAACTGTGTCTTCTGAGGAGCCTGAGTTTTTTTTTTTTTTTTGAGACGGAGTCTCACTCTGTTGCCCAGGCTGGAGTACAGTGGCGTGATCTTGGCTCACTGCAACCTCAGCCTCCCGGGTTCAAGTGATTCTCCTGCCTCAGCCTCCTGGGTAGCTGGGACTACAGGAACCTTCTACCACGCCCGGCTAATTTTTATATTTTTAGTCAAGGCGAGATTTCACCATATTGGCCAGGCTGGTCCTAAACTCCTGACCTTGTGATCCACCTGCCTTGGCCTCCGAAAATGCGGGGGTTACAGGCATGACCCACTGCGCCCAGCTGGGGAGCCTGATTAAGACACCTGTGTTCTGGGCCGGGCGCGGTGGCTCAAGCCTGTAATCCCAGCACTTTGGGAGGCCGAGGCGGGCGGATCACGAGGTCAGGAGATCGAGACCCTCCTGGCTAACACGGTGAAACCCCGTCTCTACTAAAAATACAAAAAACTAGCCGGGCGCGGTGGCGGGCGCCTGTAGTCCCAGCTGCTCGGAGGCTGAGGCGGGAGAATGGCGGGAACCCGGGAGGCGGAGCTTGCAGTGAGCCGAGATCGCGCCACTGCACTCCAGCCTGGGCGACACAGCGAGACTCCGTCTCAAAAAAAAATAAATAAATAAAAATAAAAAAAAAAAGACACCTGTGTTCTTATTTCCACATCTGCAAAAGGGAATTACTCTATGATCCACCTGCTTCACAGGGCTGTGAAGATCACATGCCTTAAACATATCTAACACTGCCTCGCACAGAGTGAATGCTTAGTAGCGCTTCTGCTCAGCGTTCATCAGCATCACAGGAAGGGTGGTGGGAAAGACTTTTTGAGGAGGAATTAAGTGTCCAGTGGGTGGAAGTGTCCAGGGGGTGGATGGTGAGGCTGTTAGTGTAGGAGCTTGAGGGTCCAGAGGGCAGAACTTTGGCAGAGGCAATTTTTCCCACAGTGAAGGGTTACCATGGTACAGGGTGCATTGATTGCATTTTCCTTTTAGACAAATGACTGGGAGTATTGACGATGCTGTCTCCCAGTCCTGGATCTGTTGTAGCACTCATTCGTAATAAAATTCCTGGTTACGTATTTGCCTTCCTGGAGTGCTGAGGAAGAGGTTTCTTTATTGAGAGTGGGCAAGAACAGTGCCCCAGATGGCACGTGGAACTGAGGACACCCGCAGCGGACACAGCGCCTGCAGGGTAGGAGGGAGAAAGGCTGTCCAGTCCTCATCTCTACCACCAATACCATATACCAGGGCAGGGATCTTCCACTTGGTGAGGTATTAGAGTTGTGATCTCCAAAGTGGAGGCATGGGCCCCCATGTGTGCTTCATGATGCATTTGGGATAAGGAGGAAATGAATACATTTGGGAAGATAATATTTATTGTATTCTTTCCAAAGTTCTTTTTGTGGTCGGGTGTGGTGGCTCACACCTGTAATCCCAGCACTTTGGGAGGCCGAGGCAGGCAGATCACTTGTGGTCAGGAGTTCGAGACCAACCTGAGCAACATGGTGAAACCCCGCCTCTACTAAAAATACAAAACTTAGCTGGGCATGTGGCAGGTGCCTGTAATCCCAGCTGCTTGGAGGCTGAGGCATGAGAATCACTTGAACCCTGGAGGTGGAGGCTGCAGTGAGCCGAGATCACACTACTGTACTCCACGCTGGGTGACAGAACGCAACCCTGTCTCAAGAACAAACAAACAATGACAAAAAAGCAAAGTTCTTTTTTTGTGTGTAGTGTCTGTAGTGTTCTCAATATACTAGTAACATGTATAATATACTCTCGATATACTAGTTATATATATATGTATAAAAAAATACAAATAAATGAATGTACGAAATCGGAAGTAGAGGTCTCAAGTCTTTGTGGAATGGGGCTGTGCTGTGGAGGTTCTCTTGAGCCCCTGCTCACCAGTGCAGGTGGTTGTGAGTCAGGCCCCGCGCTGGTTTTGTTCTGGCTCATCTGCATGCCTGAATAGAGGAACATCTTTCATGAAGGTTTTCACAGCAGGGGGTTGGGAAAGGGTCCCAGGTTTGGCGTTGTTAAAAATGTAGAAATAGCAAGGGTTTCAGATTTTTATTTACTGAAAAATCAAAGTAAATTAGATACTTATTTTTGTTCGAGGTTTTTCTTCCAGCGCGGGCCTTTGTGTGGCCTCTGTATTTATGTGGTGGGAGAGTGGTGGTGAGTGGAGATTTCGAAAAATTGGGAGGGTATCTTTGATACCTTTTGGGTTTATCGCAAAGCCCTGTGGAAATCCTGGCCATGATACAATTTTATATGGTTTTCATTTGTAATCATATGTTATTAAGAAGCAGAGGGGCATTGATGTCGAAATGTAAGTTAATAGGGATTGTAAAGATGGGATTCATTTTGCAAATTTGCCTTGGGACTCCTCCCAAGGGCAACTCCTCCAAACCATGAATTGGGTTATCTTAATAAAAATGTTAGGTTTCTTGATCTCGGTGTCCGTAGCACTCAAAAAACATGTCGGAAAAGAACTATGTGTGGGTGCTTGTGTTCTAGAGTCCTTTCCTTCCGTCCATTTGTGGGAAACAGAGTCAGCCCTTGCACATGCCATGTTATTTGTGTAGAAGGACTTGCAAGCAGCAGCCAGAAAAGCCGTTTCTCACTTTGTCATTTAAAATAACAATCAGTTAGGCCGGGCGCGGTGGCTGAAGCCTGTAATCCCAGCACTTTGGGAGGCCGAGACGGGCGGATCACCAGGTCAGGAGATCGAGACCATCCTGGCTAAGAGTGAAACCCCGTCTCTACTAAAAAAATACAAAAAAACGAGCCGGGCGAGGTGGCGGGCGCCTGTAGTCCCAGCTACTCGGGAGGCTGAGGCAGGAGAATGGCGTAAACCTGGGAGGCGGAGCTTGCAGTGAGCTGAGATCCGGCCACTGCACTCCAGCCTGGGCGACAGAGCGAGACTCCGTCTCAAAAAAAAAAAAAAAAAAAATAACAATCAGTTGATCTTTCTTTTTGTTTTGTTTTGAGATGGAGTCTCGCTCTTGTTGCCCAGGCTGGAGTGCAATGGTCCAATCTCGGCTCACCGCAACCTCTGCCTCCCGGGTTCAAGCGATTCTTCTGCCTCAGCCTCTTGAATAGCTGGGATTACAGGAACGCACCACCATGCCCAGCTAATTTTGTATTTTTAGTAGAGATGCGGTTTCACCATGTTGGTCAGGATGGTCTCAAACTCCTGACCTCAGGTGATCTACCTGCCTCGGCCTCCCAAAATGTTGGGATCATGGGTTTGAGCCATTGCACCTGGAAATCCGTTGATCTTTAAAGCAAAACTAAAAAGTCAGAAATTACGTTAATGACAGCAGCTTTTGCCTATAAGACAGTTAGATTTCAATCTATATTTTACTATATATTTAGTGTCCATGCAGAAGATGAAATAATTTATTGTTTTGTGATTAATTTGCCCACATGTGATTGTTTCTTACAAAATTAAAATGTTTTAGCAGCATGTGTCACTAATTACTTTAAAACATCAAAATTTGCCTTTCTGTGTAATGAATATTATTAAATATTATGTTAATCCTAGGGGGCTTTTAAAGTTGTATATTACTGTGAAAGGAATTGTGAATTGAAAAAAAAATGGTAGGGAAACATCAACCCACAGGATCACATCTGGCTGTAACTTTTGTTATAAATTCGGTGGTGTAATGGAAATCACACATGGCTGTTTCTTTAGAATGTGAGTTTATGTACACTTTATGTGGCAAAACATCTGTCAGTCCACGGGGACAGTTGATCCACATGGACTTTGAGCCTGTCATAGAAGCCTGAGAGCCAGGGCAGGGAGGGAGGGTTTGCAGAGGAACAGGCACAGGCCGCCCTGGCAGGGACAGGTGTCCGGAGAAGCCAGCCCACCCACCCACCCCTTCTTTCCCTCTGGGAACCTCAGGTATCTCGTCATCCAGGGCTTTCTCCTGGTTGGGGTTCTGCGGGTGGCCCTGGCTGAGGGGCATGCTCTCCCTTTCACTGTCCTCTGTGCATGTGTGTTTTGGATCTTTGGACTGAGATAAGTTCTGTTCCCAGGGCTGCAAAGAACCTGCCTCACCTCCACCTGTGACCTTGCTAGAGCAGAGGTACAGCCTATCCGCATCCAGCCTGGGGAGCCTTCTGCCCTAAGCCTGGTGGCAGTTTGCCTGGTGGGTGTGGCTGGATGTGCTGGGGTCAGTAACTGGGGAACAGCCCCTGCCCTGGGTTTCTCTGGAACCCAGTTCTTCTGGTTCTCCCCTCTCCAGAGCTATTTAACTCCCAACCCCGACCTGCTTTCCCAGGTCTTTGAAAGCAGGTGTGGATGCAGATGCGACACTAGCCTTGTAAAGCTACAGTGAGGCTGAAACAGAGGAGCACACGGTTAAAGGACTGGGAACACACAGAGAAAGCGATCAGAAATGCCCCCGGGGTTCTGCTGTGTAGACTTTCTTGAGTGGGGCATCAGAAGTGCTGCCACTGGTTGTCGGGCATTGGGCTGCTGTTGCATGCCTCTTTAGGAGGCCTTCACGTTGGAAACGTGAGCATGAGTGACTTACTGAGGGCCAGAGGCCTCTGGGCGTTCTGGGATGAGAAGGAAACTGCACTTGACATCTAAGGCCTCTTCCGTCCCACAGTTCAAAATGGAATACATTTATGGGATATTTCCTATAGATATGAAATCTAATTTTATATGCACATATGTATGAGAGAGAACAATATAATTAACCTGTGGTGTACACTTTAACATGGTGTATTTTGTTTCATCATAAAACCCACTTGCCCTCTACCTCAGCTGGTGGGTTTTGATGTTATCAATGTGCATTTAAAAACATTTAGTTCATTTTTCTTCAAACGTTAGGGGTTGCTTTTTTTTTCTTTTTTTTTGAGATGGAGTCTTGCTCTGTCGCCTAGGCTAGAGTGCAATGGTGCAATCTTGGCTCGCTGCAACCTCCACCTCCCGGGTTCAAGTGATTCTCCTTCCTCAGCCTCCCGAGTAGCTGGGATTACAGGCGTGCGCCACCATGCCCGGCTCATTTTTGGATTTTTAGTAGAGACAGGGTTTCGCCATGTTGACCAGGCTGATCTCGAACTCCTACCTCAGGTGATCCACCTGTGTTGACTTCCCAAATCGGTAGGATTACAGGCATGAGCCACCACATCTGGCCAGGGGTTGCTTTTTAATTATATTTTGTTTTGCAATTATGTAAAACATCTAACTGTTACATAGAGGTGTCCTCATTCTCTGTGCCCTGTATGGCTGCATCCTGGCTTATTCAGCCAGGCCCCTAAAGGAAGAACGTTTGAGCCCCTTCTGCCCTGCCATTGTGAGGAACAGATCCCCGACACATGGGCTTTTGCACCCACTCTTCCTTGCCTGCAGTTTTGATCCAGCAGTTCTGAGGCTTGGGGGCTGCGATTGGGACACAGAAAGCATCTCAGAGGGACCAAGCTCAGATAGACCTGGGCTGGCATCCTGGCACTCTTCCTCACTGGTTTTGTTGTCTTTTGACAGCGACATAATCTAGGTTTCAGTTACATCTTCTATAAAAGTGGAGTAACAGCACCTCCCTTGTGAGCTGTCATGAAAACTGGTTGGGACACTATGAACCTACCACAGTGCCAAACTCATGGTTAGCATTCCATCAACTTTAGTTATCTCCTGGCCTTATTTGAAATGGGGATCATACTCCTTATGTAAACTGTTTTTGTATAGGAATCATATCAAAATATTTGCTAGTTGCCAAGAAAGTGTTAGTGACATTGTGTCATTATCGGCAGCACAATCCAATAAAACCAGTCTGGCTGGTTCTCTCTCCCAGGCCTTGCTGGGCAGCCCTTGAACTTATGGTCAGGACTGCTGGTGCTGAAACCAGTGAGCTGGACAGCCACTCCTGGGAGCTCTTCATCCTCCCAGGTACTAAAGCTTCAGCTGAAAGCACTCAGGTGTGGGCTCCATAATTCCCCACCAAAGTGGGGACCTCCACCTACTGTGGGGAAAAAAAAAGAGCTTTTTTTAAAAACTGTTTTATGGTCTTGGTTCTTGGCTCAGGCCCTTGCCAGCACTTTCCGGGGCTCCTGAAATGCTCTTCTGATTTCCTTCCTCCAGCCTCCTACTTTCCTTATCCACCCCCCATATTGCTGCCAAAAGCGATTTGTGAAACATATCCCACTGACCATTTATCTTCCTGCTTAAAACAATCCATTTGCTCCCTCCTTCTCATACGTGGGAGTGAGTGTGAGACCTTGTGGGCCCTCCTGGCCCGCGTGCTCTCGCTCACAGAAGCCTGGGGCTGGAGGGTGTCTCTTGCACCTTCCCCAGTACAGTGTAGATGACAGGTGCTGTTCACAGGCAGGACCCGCTCCCAGGGCCGCCCTCGGCTTTGGGGGGGCTTCCGGTGAGCTGGGGGGAACTCCCCAACTCCACACACCACACCACTTTGCTATTAATGAGAATGTGACCGGCGACACCTCCATGTCTCCTGACATCACGTCGGGGCTCCACTGATTTCAGTTCTACCCACCCTGGCATGGAGACGAGGCTGGTCAGTGCCTCACCTTGCCCAACTCACCTGCTGGACACTGACTCCTTTTTCCAGACGCAGCTCAGGGCTGCTGCCGGTTCCGGTTCCCAGGCTCCTGGCAAGGTGAGTCTCGCTGCCTCCGGGCCCTGCCTTGCCTCCTGCCAGGGGTTGCTGGTAGGGGTGGGCAGTGAGGGAAGGACAGCTTCTTCATTATTGCCCTCTTCATCCTTGTATCCCAGCACTCACTCCACAGCCACTGAGACTGCCCTGGGACCAACTTCCTGGCCCCTGGTTCGTGCTTTAATACTGGCATGTCTTCACACACATCTGTCATGTAAATCACTTTGATTGTTTGCCCCAGACGTCCATGTGATGATGACTACATGGCACATGTCGCCATCAGCGCCCTGTTGGTTTGCAGGCATGGCGACTTGGTGCTGCCTGTTGTGATTTCCGGGTGCAGTCTTCCTGTGTGCTCTTGCTCGGCTGTCGTCCTAACAGGGCCATTTTCTCTGAGGGTCTCAGACCCAGTCCTGAGTCACAGGAGTCCTTTCCCACGGCCACCTCACTGTGGAACTGTTCGTCTTGTCCTACTGACTTCCTCTCTTCAGTTTCTGACTCTGACATGGTTTCTTCTGGAAACTTCGTTTTCTGACCTTCTCAGCCAGGGGTTCCCTCCTCACTTTCCTGTCACCTCCTGGGGCTTCTTTGAAGACTCTGCCCCTGCTTGAGACATTTGGGTTCCCAAGTGTGCCCCTGTCCTGCACCTCTTCTGCCTTATGTTCTCCTCGAGGATGTGGCCTCCTGGGGCTGGGCCACTGTCAGACTCCACTTTGGCTTTGTGCCCGGAGCCAGCCATGGCTGCTGTGTGGTGAGTGCGGTGAGCCTGGCAGGAGCGCTGCCACTGGCCACGTTCTTCCTGCACTATCAGCACGGGCTCACCCCTGTGCAGCTCCATCCCAGCCCCTCTCCCGAGCAGCTTTGGACTTGCCTGCCCAGAGGATGTCTCACAGAGCCTGCAACTCAGCATTCCTCAGGCTGCCTTCTTCTTCTTCTTTTTTTTTTTTTTTTTTTTGAGATGGAGTTTTGCTCTTGTTGCCCAGGCTGGAGTGCAGTGGTGCGATCTTGGCTTGCTGCAACCTCCACCTCCCGGGTTCAAGTGATTCTCCTGTCTCAGCCTCCCTAGTAAGGCAGATGCCACAATTCCCAGCTAATTTTTGTATTTTTAGTACAGCAGGGATTTCACCATGTTGGTCAAGGCTGGTTTCAAACTCCTGACCTTAGGTGATCTGCCTACCTCAGCCTCCCAAAGTGCTGGGATTACAGGCATGAGCCACCACGCCTGGCCCCTCAGACTGCCTTCTTTCGACACCTCCAGGGCCCGTACAACTGGGCTTGGTGCATGCTCCCTGTCAGGCATCACCTCCGGTTCCTCCATTCCCTCCCTGCTGCATCAACTCTCCACCAAACATCTCATCACACTGCTGTGTTCTTAGCTCAGCTGAAATCACCATTGATATTTTGTGTTTTGCAGTAACTTTCGACTCTATTCTCACCTTCGTTCATTCATTGCACAGATATTTACTGTGGGCCTTCTACTCACCAGCATTTTATGCCCTGGGAACCCAGTCATAAATATGACAGGTGAGGTCTCCCTGCAACTCTAATACATTATGTTCTAGTGGGGGAGATAAAGATTAAATAAATAAATATAAAGTAAAATTTCAGGAAGTGATAATGAGTTGAAAGAGAGTTACAAAGGGTTGCAGTTTTTCTTTTTCTTTTTTTTTTTTGAGATGGAGTGTTGCTCTGTCGCCCAGGCTGGAGTGCAGTGGCGCACGATCTTGGCTCACTGCAACCTCCACCTCCTGGGTTCAAGCGATTCTCTTGCCTCAGCCTCCCAAGTAGCTGGGATTACAGGTGCGTGCCACCATGCCCGGCCAAGGGCTGCGGTTTTGGATGGGCTGTCAGGAGAGCTTCTTTGAGGAGGTTTTGCTGTACATGGACCTCAGTGAAGAGAGGAGTAAGCCGTCTACAGTGTACAGCAGCATGTGCACATCTCCTGAAGTGGGACTGAGCTTGGTGTGTGTGAGCAGCAGGAATCAGGCAGTGTGGCAGGAGTAGTGGGGCACTAAGGAGAACGGCTGGAGGGGAAGCAGGAGAAGTGGGCAATGGAGAAGGGGTGTGGAGATTTATAAAGTTCATGAGATGCCCTCAGAATGTTTTGGGGAAAGGCAGGATGTGATCTGAGCCCACCTTCCTTATCCCTCCAGAGAAGTCATGGCTAAATGTAAGTACGATCTTGTTATTGCCCTGCCTGGAGTCCTCTGTGGGTTTCTGCCACCTGTGGGATAAGATCCAGGCTCTGCTGCCTGGTCCCTGCACCCTTTACATGGCTGCCCTGCTGTATACTGTCAGGCCCCAGCTGCAGCTTACCTGCAATCTCAGTTCTTCACACATCCCACAACCTTTCCTATCTTCTCCTGTAGAGACCCTTCCTTCTGCTAGATATGTCCTTATCCCATTCTGCAACACTTAGCTCAACCAGTGCCTCAGGATTGTCCCCTCAGGCCACCACCCTCTTTCCTAGAAAGAGCATCTGCTCTTATCTGGAGCTCCACGAGCATTGTATGTGAGCCTTTCTCATGGCACAAGCCTTGGTGTCTTGTGTTTGTTTATCTGTGTTTCCTACCAGTGGTGGACTTGCATCAGGGAGGGATCCTGTCATCCACATTTGTGGATGTTCAGAATCTATCCCAGATACTGACCCATGGAAGAGAAATAGTAAGTATCTTTTGAGTGAATGAAAGGATGAATTCAAGTCATGTGATCTTTCTCCCTTTTTATTTTCAATGCAAACTTTACATATTATCCTGTTCTATAAATGAGATAGACAAGAGCCACTTCATAATTTATTTTAGATCTTTAGAAATAGTATACGGTCTTGGCTGGGTGCGGTGGCTCAAGCCTGTAATCCCAGCACTTTGGGAGGCCGAGACGGGCGGATCACGAGGTCAGGAGATCGAGACCATCCTGGCTAACATGGTGAAACCCCATCTCTACTAAAAAATACAAAAAACTAGCTGGGCGAGGTGGTGGGCGCCTGTAGTCCCAGCTACTCGGGAGGCTGAGGCAGGAGAATGGCGTAAACCCGGGAGGCGGAGCTTGCAGTGAGCTGAGATCCGGCCACTGCACTCCAGCCCAGGCGACAGAGCGAGACTCTGTCTCAAAAAAAAAAAAAAAAAAAAAAAATAGTATACGGTCTTGATAGAGCGAGCACCATCTTCCCCATGTGGTAGGGTTGCACATGATCAGTAGCTACAACTCGAGAAAGATGACGGAGCAAAAGCAAAGAAAAATCCCTTTGGTTCCAGAAAATCTCCTGAAAAAGAGGAAGGCTTATCAAGTCCTCAGAGCCACCCAGGCAAAGCAGGCACCTTTGGCAAAGAAGGAGCAGAGGAAAGGAAAAGGGCTCACATTAAGTGACTGGAATCATTCTTATATGATTCCTGGCGGCAGAAATGTGACAAGATGCGTCTCAGACAACTAGAAGTGAGACCTCATGCCTTGGAATTGCCAGATAACTTTCCTTGGCCTTCATTGTACGCATTGAAAGGATGAATGGCGTGAGTTTACTGGTGCAGAGAACCGTGGCAAGACTTTGCCCAAAGAAAATTTTTAGTGGTGTCTTTGTAAAAGTCACCCCCCAGAACCTAAAAATGCTGCGTATAGTGGAAACTTATATGACCTGGGGTTTTCCACATCTGAAGTCTGCCTGTACACTCATTTTGAAAGGTGGACGAACCAAAGTCAAGAAGAAGACTGTTTCTCAGATGACACAGTGATGAGGAGCACTTGGGGAGGTTTGGTGTCATTGGCTTGGAAGACCTCATTCGTGAAATTGCCTTCCTGGGGAAGCATTTCCAGGAGATCTCATGGTTTTTGCGCCTTTCCACCTCTCAGTGGCCCATCATGCTACCACAAATAGAGTGGGCTTCCTCAAGGAGATGGGCTCACCTGGCTGGCTGTTGGGGTGAACACATCAATCCGCTCATCCACCAGCTGAACTAGACCCAGGTGAGGCAGGGCTGAAAACTGCCCTTGGGCTGATTTTTGATGGGCCATGCCTTGCCACTTAAAAGTTCTTTTTGCAGTTACTAGTATTCCTACCGGTAACCTTGAGATTGGGTTACTCTTTTTTTATTTTTTTTGAGCTGGAGTCTCACTCTGTCGCCCAGGCTGGAGTGCAGTGGCGTGATCTTGGCTCACTGCAACCTCCACGTCCCAGGTTCAAGTGATTCTTCTGCCTCAGCCTCCCAAGTAGCTGGGATTACAGGCACCCACCACTGTACCTGGCTAATTTTGTATTTTTAGTAGAGGCAGGGTTTCACCATGTTGGTCAGGCTGGTCTTGAACTCCTGACCTCAAGTGATCCACCCGCCTGGGCCTCCCAAAGTGCTGGTATTACAGGCATGAGCCACCGCGCTCGGCCGAGATTGGGTTACTATTAAGAGTAACCTTGAGATTGGAAGGAAAGAGGAGGCTGGTTCTAACACATGGAGACCTGCTGGGAGCAATGAATGCCTGATTAGGACATCGGGCTATGCATAGCCTAAGAGTTATAGGCTTAAAGATGTTGAGTAGCAAAAAACTGTGTTGCTGTGGTCATTTAGCTGGAAATGAGGAAGGAATAATATTAATAACTGATTTCAAAAAGGACTTGAAAATGTGAATCATTTATTTTGCTGAAGAAATCTTAACTTTTTTTGAAATTACTTTTTATTGCTGTTGTTATTACTTTTAGGTGCCACACTGCAGTAAATTTTTATCAGTGCAGTAGAAGCATATGTTTTTGCTTTTTGGGGGGAATTTTTATCAAGTATCTTCAGAGAAGATTATTTCCTGCTTGATCTTCAAAAACTGAAAGGAAGGGTCAAAGAAAAGACAGTAGGTGACGTTCATGGCAAGCACCTCTCATCACAGTCCAGTTCTAAGGAAAAATTCCAGTGTTTTCTACATTGGCTGCCGCCTCATCTGAAATCAGCACATTCCATGGAGGAAGGAGTCCTGCTTTGTTGTGTGGTCTGTCCTAGGGTTTAATGTTGGTAAATGAGTAACTCTAGCATTTGTATAAGGCTCCCTAAGATTCCTGCAGCAATCAGCCAAGCCCAGGGACATAATTGAATCTGGAGATTCCTGGGGCTTTGTTTTGAAAAAGACTTGAAATATACATAGGAAGAAAAGCACAAAAATAAATGTTCACTTGTCTCTTCGAAAAGCAAAAAAAGTATATGTTTTTAACCATTCATTGAAGAGTTATACACTTTTAAATAATAACAGTTTCTTTTAATTTGTTTATGGTAGTCAGTTATAACTGTCTTCACTAATTAAGTGTTGCTTCTAGTTATAAAAAAGTATATTTTGAAAAGAGCTATCTTATTTCCAGGAAAGTAATTTAAAAATTAGCAAACAAATACACTATATTACAGGTAAATGAATAATGAATTTTCTTTGTTACAGCAAATACACAGTGTCCTAAAGCTTAGCTTTAAAGTTTAATTTCGTTAATCAAAACATTTCCTCATTGATTATCAATACCTAATTGCAGGTCTTACAGGAATAGACAGGGAAGATTTCATCAAAATCTGAGTGAGATTTTAGTGTTTTTGTGAATCTGTTTTTTTAAAGATCAGATTATTTTACTAAACATTAAAATGGCTCTAGTGTGTAAATTCTTTCATATTTTGTGTGATGAATGCCAAATATTAGCAATATTTTTAGAAAACAATTTTAACTGAAATATATTTTATGTATACATCTTATAAAATTATGTATATTTATATATAGGTTTATCTGTAAATGTACATAATCCCAGAATAAGTAACTTGTTCTCAAATGAAAGCATATTCAACTTAAACATTGAAGTGTATAAGCCTACCTTTCTTACGCAGAATGAACCTTTGCATATTGCTTAACAGTATTCTGGATATACCAAATTAATTCCATGATTTGTAAAATCGTGGTGGTGCCCGACACAGTTCAGTGTATGTGTCCACTGTGTTCTCTTCCTCTACTTTCTTTAGATATGCTGTCGTTTTATCCTCAATCAAGACAAAACAAAAGAATGGCATATTTGCATTGTTTGGTCTCTGTATTTAAAGACTTCTACTGAATGGAGCCTTGGTGTGATGTAGGTTTGATTGAGGGGAGAAGCAACTGTTGGAAAACCATGTTTGTATTTTTTGGTTTTGGCACGTTGTTAGGGACATAATTCAGTATTGCACACCTCGTCTTCAGCATGAGGGCTGCAGGGCACTGGTTCTCTGGATCTGTCTTCTTTTATCTTGTGACTTGGGAGCTTTAAATCTGGCTTTGCATCTCATCTTTGCCATGACCACTAGGAAGCTCAGAGCCTTGTCTTGCTAGTCTGGAATGCAGGCTATGCAACAACATACATGACACTTCCACTGGACTGGTTTAGTTTCTGCTCTTCTGGGCTTCCTCATTCCCTGTTCAAGTCTTGTGTCTATTTTATATAATAAATGAGTAAGGAAAATTAGTAAAGGAATCCTTAACTGTGCTCTGGTGCTATATGTAAAATTCCATGTCTAAGAAGAGTGGAATTACTCACTTTAAACAGTAAATCCGGGAAGCAGCTGTCAGACAGGAAATATTTTTGAGTAAAACAATATAGTGAGGTAATAAAACTTCTCATTAGAGCACCTGTCATCATTTAGCCAGTTGGTGACCTTCATCAAGTCTCACAGCTTCTCCGGGCTTTCATTTCCTCACTGGTGGTGGTAGTAACACTGGCCCTGCTTCTGCCTGGGATCTGTGAAACCACGTGAGGCTTGCAGGAGTGCCCTGGAGGCCTTGCTAGGGTGGGTGGATGTGGATCCCGGTAGTGGTGCTGCCCCTGGGCATCTTCCATGGTGCTTTTTCATGAGGAACTCCTGAGTGAAAGCCCAGGCCCATGTGGGTGTGGTCATTGCCTCTTTGTTGTGTTCTGAAATTGGACACAGCCTGTGAGTTATTGTGTGCCCTGAAAGCCCCAGCAGTGGGCCCTCCTGACACACAAAGACTTGCTTGTGGCCCTGGGCGTCAGCTTTCCAAAGAGCCTGAGAGTAGAATGGTGGGACCCAGGCTCCTGCAGGGAATTTCATGGCCCGACCTTTTGTGCCTCGGCTCCAGCCCTTTATTTAGTGTGCTACAGTATATATAGATTGAGAATGCTAATTTGTTCTTTGCCAGCTAAAGTACCCAGGGCAATATGACGAGGAGTCAATTTAAAGGACTGCTGTCTTGGGTGGGCCGCCTGGAAACACTCTTGTCTTTGTGCTTGGGCTTGATAGTGCAGCTGCTAGGAAAGTGTGACATGGAATCCAGGGTCTCAGCTGAGCCACACGGCATTCCAGAACACATTTCAGAAATCCTTTAACCATGGGTGTGTTAGAGCAAGGAGTAAAAATAGAGGCCAAGCTTTTGGTGGAGAGATGGCTACATGCTGGCCCAGGTCCCCAGAACCCTGGTTGTGAGATCTGGCCTTGCCCTCAGGAGCTGGGCTTCTCAAACTCTGCACAATCTAGGGGACAGAGCAGGGGCTGGGCTGGAGTCTCGTTGGTCAGCTGAGTGGCCGTGTTGGGTGGGGCAACCTTCAAGGCTTGCATTGCTCCTGCATCGGCACACCACCTTGATGTGAGGTCATTGGAACCTCCTGAGGTGACACCACCGAGTGCCTGGCTCACCACAGCCCATGATTCATCCTGAGTCTCTGTTCTCCACCCTAAGCCCTGTGGAGCCCTTGTTTTTGCCAGGAGGAAGTGATCTCGGCAGAGAACTTTCCTAGTCGAGCCACTGGTCATTGCTAGAGTATGCTCAGTCCCCTTCTTTGTCCTCTTCCATGGATGAACCCAGGCCTGGCCAAACTTCTGAGCATGTTCCTCCAGCCTCTCAAATATGCAGACCCTCCCTCATGGGATGGGCACGATGCGGGAATGAAAGGCAAGTGGTCTCACTGCAAATGAAGGAAGCCTTGGAGGATACTGTTCCACACTGTTTCTCTAGTTTGGTCCCTAATAATTTTATAAAGAGGAAATATAGGAAGGGCTGCATTGTGGTGGTTAATGAGTTTCCCAGAGAATGAATCTTTAGAGTCACACAATGGGTTGGATGTTACTGTCTCTGACGCTAACACTGATGATGTTGCCCAGCAGTGTCTTGGGCAGCAGTTCCTCATTTTATCCTCATAACAGCTGAAGGAGGTTGCTACGATTATTCTTCTCTTAATTACATCATGTATTTTAAACGTTTGTTTATACTCAAGCGAAACTTGCATATTCTACATAGCAGGGTCAGAAATAGTGTAAAATATTCAGATTGATTCACTCTTCACATGGATCCTGTGATTTAGGGTTTAGTGTGACTTAGCTTTCAGAAATATATGTTTGGGTAGCAGCTTGAACTATCCGCAACGTACTTTTTAATTAAGTGAGAAGGGATACATAGAGATTGAAGTATGGTATAAGATGTAACTTTTTAAATGCTGTTAGAGCTTTTAAATAGTAATCAACTGAGAAACCAATACAGCAACCACATTTATTCAGCCCTGTGATAAGGTCTGAGGAAGATCACGAGAAAATGTAACACAAATTGAAATCGACTGCCCAAGGGTTGGTGTTTTTCACCTTCTGCAGTCCCATTCATGAGGTCAGATGGTGGCTGTGGAGCTTATGAAAAAGCCGGCATTCACAGAGATCAGTGCATCTTGGTTGCTGAACTCACAAGAACTGAGTAGGCCACTTTCTAGAGAATTCTAGTAGTCAACCATTCTAGAATCTGATTGAGTGGTGGAGAGGATTGGGGGGCCACCTGTACCTCAAAGAAGATGGAAAAATGGGGGATGGAAAGAGAAGGAAGGAAGACAGATACAGGGGTATATGTGCATGTTACCAGGATGTTGTTTGAACATTGGCCAGTTTGTTTTGGTTTGGTTTAGTTCAGTTCTAAATTTGATGTTGAAGGTAGTTTATATTTGTCTATTTGTTGCAAGTGAATAATGTGTTTTCCCTTATATACAAGTTTATATGTAGGACTCAATTTAGCACAAATAATACTTCTATACTGGAAGGACTACAGTGTAATCATTGGAGATCAGACGCCTCTTATCCTTCCATTTTTTTTCAAAAACGCTTGAAACACAGTCTCGCCTCATCTGTGAACGTCACTTTACGTCAGCCATAAAAGTGAAAGTGAAAAATCATTATGAACTGACATGGAGTGATTTGCAGTAATCATTGTCAACGAAGAGGGCACATGGAAATTATTTATAGTATATCTTTTTGCAAGAAAGAAGAGAAAACAAGAGTAAACACATATTTGCTTTCTTTTGACAGAGAAAAACAACTCAAAAAAAAAAAAAAAGGAAGAATGAGGATGTGTGGGAATGCGGTATCCAACATAAAAATAGGAATTAGATTTCTTTGAATATGGGTTGGTTATATAATTTTGATTTTGAACTACACAAGTGTTTATATATTCAGAAAACAGAATACCATCAAAATTGAAAAAAGGAAATTTTAAAGTGGAAAAACAGAAACAAAGGAATCTGTCTAAAGTTGATAACACAACTGCCCGGAATAAAGACTTAATTCTGATAATTTTGAACGGTTTTCTGAGATCATATATCTTTATTGGAACATATTTTAAGAACAAAAGAAATGGCAAAGAACTGTTGAGATTTACCTGGTGCAATTATAGTTGGTAATGGTGTTGTGTTGTAATGCTTCAATTATTTTGTAGGTATTGTAGGTGGTACAAAAAAATAAAATACATTGATGTTATTGGGAATGAAAGTTCTAATTGTGGAAGAAGGGCTACAAGCAGTAAGAATTCTCTCACCTTTTCACTCTATGGATATAAATATAAATATAAAATAAATAGCAATGATACCTTTCCAACAGTTACACTAATTACAGTTTCCCACATGGATCCTTGGAGAAATGGCAGATTACAGATCTTGACAAGGTTGTGCCTGGGGCATCTTGTGCTGGAAAGCAAGAAGGTGTTCAAAGGCCTGTGGAGTAAGTCAAAAAAAGAAACCCAGGAGTAGGCTACAGGACCTCCTGCTGGCAAGAATAATCGTACTAATAGATTGTAATATATTAAATTAAAAGATTCAGGAGTCTGAAGTGTTACTCAAATAGAGAGAATGTCAGCTTAATAAATTCTGAAGAAATCATGCATTTTATATATTTATTTATTTATTATTTTTTTGAGATGGAGTCTGTTGCCCAGACTGGAATGCCGTGACTCCATCTTGGCTTACTGAAACCTCCGCCTCCCAGGTTCAAATGGTTCCCCTGCCTCAACCTCTCGAGTAGCTGGGAACACAGGTGCCCACCACCACACCCGGGTAATTTTTGTATTTTTTAGTAGAGACTGGGTTTCGCCATGTTGAGCAGTCTGGTCTTGAACCCCTGACCTCAGGTGATCTGCCCGCCTCGGCCTTCCAAAGTGCTGCAATTACAGGTGTGAACCACTGTGCCTGGCTAAAATTATGCATTTTAAAAATCATCGTTTTGCAACCTTGACCTAGGCAAGAATTAGGTTTGAGTGATAAAATCACTGGGTTTTGAAAGATTGTTGGAGAATTAGATATTTATGTGTTCTCAGGTATTATCTCACAGATTACCTACTACTTATAAAAGGGAAAACAACCATTACAATGGAATAATCTAGAGGCTAGCCTCTTAAGCTATTGCTTAAATTCAACCCCTCCTGCTGGGGACAACCTGATAATATGTGCCAATATTATGCCCTTATATAATGCTAGGAGAAATCACCTATACTCCTCTGTAGTGTTCTTGCCCCAGAAAGCTTTTAATCTGGATTATGAAGAAACAATTGAACAAATTGAGAGTATTCTTCAAAACAGCTGCAGTGGAGTCTCCTCACAGAACTCAGTGTCATGATCCTAAAAGTCACGTGGAAATTCAGGAGACCCAGAAGGGCTAAAACAATCTTGGAGGACTCATACTTCCTGATTTCAAAACTTACTACAAAGCTACGGTAATTAAGAAGGTGTGGTACAGGCACAAGGATAGACAGGACAATGGAGCAGAACAGACAGTTCAGAAATACACCCTTAACTTACACTTATGGTCAGTTGATGATTTTCATCAAGAGCACCAACCACATTCAAGAGCACCAACCACATTCAGTGGTTTTTTAACACATGGTGCTAGGACAACTGGACATTCACATGCAGAACAATAAAGTTGGACTCCTTGTTGATACTATACACAAAAATTAACTTTAAATGGATTATAGATCAAAATATAAGAGCTAAAACAATAAAAGTCTTAGAAGAAAACACAGTAATAAATCTTTATGATGTTGGGGTTAGGCAAGGCCTTTTTAGAAATGACACCAAAAGCACATGGGACAAAAGAAAACGGATAAATTGGACTTCGTAAAAATTTTTTTTTTTTTTTTTTTGAGGCGGAGTCTCGCTCTGTCGCCCGGACTGGAGTGCAGTGGCCGGATCTCAGCTCACTGCAAGCTCCGTCTCCCAGGTTTACGCCATTCTCCTGCCTCAGCCTCCTGAGTAGCTGGGACTACAGGCGCCCGCCACCTCGCCCAGCTAGTTTTTTTTTTTTTTTTTTTTGTATTTTTAGTAGAGACGGGGTTTCACCGTGTTAGCCAGGATGGTCTCGATCTCCTGACCTCGTGATCCGCCCGTCTCGGCCTCGCAAAGTGCTGGGATTACAGGCTTGAGCCACCGCGGACTTCGTAAAAATTAAAGACACTTTTGTGCTTCAGAGAACACCATCAGGAAAGTGAAAACGCCTATAGAATGGGATAGAATATTTGCAAATCATGTATCTCTTAAGGACTTGTATCCAAAATATTTGCAAATCACTTATCTCTTAAGGACTTATATCCAGAATGTGTTCTGAAGTTGTGAACTCTTACAACTCAACTTTAAATAGATGAATAACCCAATTGGAAAATGGCCAAAGTATTTCTGCTGACGTTTCTCCAAAAAAGATATTCAAATGACCAATAAGCTCATGAAAAGATGTTTAATATCATTAGTTATTAGGTAAATCCAAGTCAAAAACACTGTGACATACCACTTCAAACCCACTAGGATGGCTGTAATCAAAGACAGTAACAAGCATTGGCAAGGATATGGAGAAATTGAAACCCTCATCCGTTGCTTATGGAAATGGTGAAAGGGTGCAGTCACTTTGAAAAACTGTTTGGCAGCTTCTCAAAATGTTAAACATGACTTCTGGCATATGACACAGGAATTTTACTTCTCAGTGGAAACGTGAAAACATATGTCTGCACAAAAACTTGTACATAAATGTTAATGGCAGCATTGCTTATAATGAAAAAATGGAAATAATTAAAATGTCTATCAGCTGCTGAATGCATAAATAAAATGTGATATATTAATACAATTATTAGGTAGCAGTAAAAGCAATGAAGTACTGACACATGGATGAACCTTCAAAACAGTAGGCTACATGGAAGAAGCCAGTCACAGAGCATACATATTGTATGATTTCACTTATGTGAAATGTCCAGAACAGGCCAATCCATAGAGATGCAAAGTATTAATAGTGGATCAGTGGTTGTCTAGGGCTGGGGAGATTGGAAGAAAAAAGGTGGGAAGGGGGGGTGACTGCTAATGCTAATGGGTTTGGGATTTCCTTTGGGGATGATAAAAAGAGTCTAAAATTGTGGTGATGGTCCCGCAACACAGTGAATATATGACAAACTATTGAATTGTACGACGTAAATGGGTGAATTATATGGTGTGTGAATTATATCTCAATAAGGCTGTTTTTAAAAAGCCAATGTCATGAAAAACAAAACAGAACAAAAACTCAGGGGAGAGTGTTCTAAAGAGATCTAAAATGCAGTGCATGAACCCTGATTGTATCTTGGATTAAAAGAAAAAGCTGTAAAAGATCACATAAGGACATCGAGGAAGTTTGTGTTTGGATTATATGTGGGATCCTGTTTTCTTAGGTGTGATAAAGGTATTGAGCTTACATAGAGACTGCTGTTACTCTTAGGAGACGTGCTAAAGGACTTTAGAGTGCAGTACTGTTTTTTCAGCAACTTTCAAATGATTCAGAAAGGAAAAATGGTGTGTGTGTGTGTGTGTGTGTGTATATACATGCAAGTATGCATAGAAAGGGAAAATGGATCATGGAGTAGTTTGAGGGTAGTTTATTGTACCAATCTTTCAACATCTTTTAGGCTTCAAAATTTCAGTTGCTTCTCATCACTGTGTGTTCCATCTGACAGATACTGGTTGAGTGTACACTGTGTGTCTGGTACTGTGATCTGGGTGTGCAGTGGGGACAGTACAATTAACGATGATGTCCATGTCAGCCAATAATCTATGAAGGACAGAGAATGCAATACAACTTAGAGATATGATCCTTGCCTTCAAGGATCTTGATATGGATCTAAATCTTGATAACTAGTGTTAGAAATAAATTCTAAGTGAATCTCAACTATTGTAAGCTAGGGCAGCTTTGTGTGAGTCATTTGGCAGAGGTCACTTGAGAATGATCACACATGGGTGGTTTAAGTTGTCACACCTTTGTGTAGCTGGCAGTGTCCTGAAACAAGGGCACAGAATCCTCTCTTACCAGCAGTTTCCTGTAACACAAAGTTGTTAACATTCAGCCTTCTCCCCTGGAATATTATGAGCCAATATTGTATTGGATATATTTTGTTCTTTGAGCTCCTAGAGTTAATAGCTATGTAGTTTGCAGGAAGCAAAATACCTGGCATGTCATACACATTCTCTTGGTGTCCTTTTCTTAGTATATTTTATGTGTTCTAATTTGCAGGTTTGACCCCAGTCCTCTGCCACTCAGGTGACCTTTAACAGTTGCTGCTCGAGATGTTATTGATTATTTAAAATTTAGAATGTATACTGTTACCTATTATTAGAATATGATCATCATTAAGTAGATTTAATAGCACTGTAAAAATCATCATAAATAGGTCAATTATTTTCAATAGTAATTTAAAGCAGGAAGCCATAAAATATAACACATAATACCTTAGTTATTTTAATGAAAAGGTATGTTAGAGGTATGTTTATTGGCCAATTCTTTGATGTGGCTGAGGCCCCTCTTTTGTGTGAGGGCAGAGCTGCTCTATCAGTCTTTTGGGCTTTCCAGCATCAGGGTTTCGAGTCAAGGCGGCAAGAGGGGCTGAAATCCAGCCCATCTCTACTCAGCAAGCTGTGCATCTGTAGCTTTGTGTGTGAAGGACTGCCACCTTTCTCCAGCTTACATTCAGCTTATATAATACCTTAGTTATTTTATTTATGATGGCTTGGCCATATGGGTCCAGTGTTTAAGGTTCAAGGACAACTTTGTAAACCATCTTAGTAATATATGAACTAAAAATTTCAGTTTGTTTTTTAAAAGTACCTGGACAATAAAAGATACTTGCACAAAAATTTGGGAAGTAAATGCTTCTGTATTTTTATAATTCCTCCCACTCTTGTCATTTTCAGTTTTCTTGCCCACACTCAATTAAATAATATTTTTAAAAAGTAAAGATAGCCTTTATAAAATTTGTCCACAGCATTTTACAAAGTTTTCTTGAAACTGTCAACTATTTTTATTTTCAAACTTTAATTTCATCAGTTTACGTAATATTTAATTAAATTTTATAATTACAATAGCATAGTCAACTGACAGTAATAAATTGGTGAGCAAAATTTCTCTGCTTTGGCAATTGTAAAGTCCACCTTATAGGATGAGTTCTCTGAGTGTGTACCATCACTTTCTGGCTGCAAGGCTATTTGGTGTGGGGTGGACACAGGCCCATCAGAAAGAGGACAGAGCCGTGATTACCAGGCTGGCCAGCTGGTGGAGGTTTGTCAACTCTGTATTTTCTTTCTTTTTCTTCTTCTTTTTTTTTTTTTTTTAATGGAGTCTCACTGTGTTGCCCAAGCTGGAGTACAGTGGCACGATCCTGGCTTACTGTAACCTCTGCCACCTGGGTTCTAGTAATTCTCCTGCGTCAGCCTCCTGAGTAGCTGGGATTACAAACATACGCCACCGCACCCAGCTAATTTTTGTATTTTTAGTTAGAGACGGGGTTTCACCACATTGGCCAGGCTGGTCTCGAACTCCTGGCCCCAAACGATCTGCCTGCCTCAGCTCTCAAGAAAAATTTTCTTCTTTAAGGCAGTTCCTGGTAGAGTTTTCACAGCCAGCTCTGCAGAGGGTTTGAATGTGAGCCTCTGTGCCCAGTTTAGGTCTGGTGGCTCCTGGCAGCATTGTCTGGTAATCCAGTTGTTATTCTGATCAACAAAAGAATTATAGCGTGGTGAAAATGCAAAAATAAAGCTTTCATTGAGGAGCAAAAGTAAAAGGAAAGTGTCAAGTAGGAACAAAGATGATTACAAAGAAATGTGGATATTCTCTGCTTGGAGAAGAGAAGTTACAAAATTTATTACACTAATAAAAATGTGATTAAAAGGAGTGACATTGGAATCTTTCCTTGTCTAATCTATCTTTGAAGGATTTAAGACATGTTCACTTCTGGATTCCATGCTCTGCCCTCATCTCAAACATGACTCATCCTGCGAGAATGGTTTCATGCTCACCTTTCCAGGCACATGTTCTGTGGGAAGGATGAGAGATTTCCAGGAATGTTTCATGCTTAGGGTTAAGCAATGGATTTTCTGTGTCTGTTGCGTTCACTCCATTGCCTTCGCTTTCAAAAATTCAGTTTTGGGGTTACATGTCCTCATGTCACCCAATGGATGGTTCCCTGGCTGGGGTCCCCTTCACTCACCAGGGTTCACAAATAGCCTTGCCTTGAACACCGTTCATCTGGATCCCATACACAGGAGTTCTGAGAGACAGATTCACAAATGGATTCAAAAGTTCCATCATTTAAACATATTGAATAGGTATAAATGCAGACTTGGGTAAATAAACTGTACTATGTCTATTTTAGAAAAAGATATGTTCAGAATGGGTCTTAACCTGGTTTATCCCAGTATATCTTCCAAATCTTAATTACATAATGGGCTTAGAAAAAGTAAATTTTTGTTCAGATGATAAAGATTGTAAAGTTATCCCTGAATACATTTGTATCTGAGGTGCTTCTGTAGCTTTGGGGATGACTGAATAATTTTCTCCTTAAAAATTTAACCACTAGGTGACATTGTTGTGCCTATGCCCATTATTCTGTCTGAGGCATCTTTCATTTTTATTTTTTAAAATTTTGTTGTTAAAATCTATTTCCTAGTTCTTTTAAATTTAAACGATTTGTATTTAGGTATTTACAAAGACTGGGTAGATTGAGGAGTGTTAAAGCTGATATAAACAAAAGATATTTTGTGCCATTAGAAAATAATCTCCAAAGAATCATTTGTGTCCTATTTGTAAAATGGGGAGTAATTTACCACTTGTGTAATGTACATGCACTCAAAATACACATTTTTAGACCCCTGCCCTCCATCTTGTACCATCCAACTGAATGTGAGGTTGAATAACAAGAACCAATGGATCATCTGACAGTTTTTTTTTTAGGGGGTGGCTGTGGTTCCTGGGGTCCTCTGAAGTGTCTTGCTGGTGTCTCCTTGAGGAACTGCAAAGCCCATGGTTGGGACATGTTGCTCTTCTTCTCTTCCCTTCCAATTAAGTGTAGTCTTCCCCATAAAATCATATCTCTTATTTCATATTCTAAAGCAATGGAATAGAGCAGTATTATTTTATATGTAAGTTTTATGACATGAATCATTTCATAACCACAGATGCACAGTAGGAGGAGAATTCTTTATATTAAACTCATATCTTTATCTTTTGATGTGCCTCAAAGTGGTAGACTCTGTGTTACAATTCTGTATGCAAAGCCTGTTTTGTTGTGTCGCCCAGGCTTGAGTGTAGTGGCATGATCTCGGCTCACTGCAGCCTCCCCTTCCCCGACTCAGACGATTCTCCCACCTTAGCCTCCTGAGTACCTGGGATTATAGGCATGCACCACCATGCCTAGCTAACTTTTGTATTTTTAGTACAGATGGAGGTTTCACCATGTTGGCCAGGCTGGTCTTGAACTCCTGACCTCAAGTGATCTACCCATCTTGGCCTCCCAAAGTGCTGGGATTACAGTGCTGGAATTACAGACATGAGCCATTGCGCCTGGCCTTGTGTTTGTTTGTTTATTTTTAATTTAAGTAGAATAACCCTTCCAGGTTTTCTTTCAGCAGTAACTCAGCTGACGGGTCTGCCTTAGGATAATTTCAATAGGGTTGAATATGGCAAGAACCAACCTGGACGCTGTTTGCTGGAGTGATGCAGACCTTCTAAAGATCACTTTGAATAGGTGGAGGAGAAAGACTCCCCACCCCCTGCCATGAATGCCTTTATGTTATGGGAGATGGGAGCAAGCTTCAGCTATGAGATGCTTCCATAGTCACCTTGCCTCTACCTGTCCAGTGTCCACCTTTGTATACTTTCTTCAAAAGAAAAATAAAGCCACCATCTCCCCCATTCATCCAACCAGTTGTCTTGAAGTGGAAGATTTTAAAATTTCCTATTTCCTTTCCAATTTTCAACCCTTCCAGGGAATCTGTTATTTATACCTTACTAGCAGAAACCTCAGGAGATCCTGTCCGAAAGGCTGGTTCTGATAGTTGAGAGGGAACAGAGAACATGATCCCACTGGCTGTGGGTAACATGAAGAGACAGTACCACTGAGAAAGCCGAGCAGCCCCGAAAGAAGAGAGACTTCAAGTTCACGGTGTTTGTTGGGGCCATTCCCAGTTGGGAGTTGTTTGGGAGGGTCCTCTCTGTGGATGGCCTCCAGCCTTTAAGGTGCACGGCCTGTGACTTAACATGGCAGGTGGGAGGTAGAAAGGAGCTGAAGCTTCTGCCTTGGGAATGGAAGGGTGCGGGGTCACCGCACGATTCTGGCAATGACCACAGGTATCCACTGGTTCTGTGAGGCACTGAGTCCTGCAGGCCCGCACTGCTTGGTGTTTGCAGGGAGGCTGCATCTGTGTTGGCTGTAATGACTTATTGGGGGCATGCTGGGTTCTAATGCTTAGGACTTGGCAGGGAGAGGGGTCCACCCTGGGCTATTTTGGGAACACACTCTAATTTTTCTTTGAATCGTTCAGTGTAGTCATTTATTTTTCATGTAGTTTAAAAATAATTAAAAATGTAAATGAGTCATCTGCACAAAAAAAGCCCATTTGTTCTTGCCAAACTTTGGAAGAAGTCTGCAAGTATGACAATCTGTGTAACTGATAGAATCTACAAGTCAAGAACACCATAGAATTGCAACCACAATAACTCTTTCTTCGTAAACATTACAATACTTCCTTAATCAGCATTTTGTGCATTTTATTTGAATGCGGTAGAAGTTATATGGCCCAGGTCTAATAGCATGGCCTGTGCTACACTGTATGGTGTACAGGCATGGTTCTCTCTCCACCCCACCAGGGCTGACAGCCAGACCAGCAGGGACGCTGTGGCTGGGACAAGGTCAGGGCTGGATTGGGTGCCAGGGGAGAGTTTCTCCTGGAGCTTTGGGGAATGAGCCATGATTGGAAGTGGGATGAGAGGATGGGCAGGAGGCTCAGGGTAGGGGAATTACTTGGTGCATGTGTCCTGCTGACAACAAACAGCATTTACCACGGGCTTCTGAGCTGTTAGGGATAGAGGAGGCGGCCCCTGCTGATGGAGATAGAGCTCCTGCCTGGATAGACTTGCTGCAGGCCTTTTGTCTCCCTGGTCCAAATTATACAGGAAAATGCCATCTTCTTCTTAGAGTCTTTTTTTTTTTATTTCAAGTAGGAAACTTAGATACTTGCTTTTCTGCATTAAGGCTAGGATATTTATTTTTTTAGTTTTAAATTCATGGAGTGATAAAAAGAAGTGTGAAATATTTTCTAAATGCTACTAGATATTTTTAGGCCTTTCTGCTTAAAAATAAATGACATATACATACCACATGGTGTAATTCATAGATATCATCCTTGCATTTGCAGAGATCTTTGCCATAATGAAAACTAAGTCTTTGGATGATGTATTATTTTTGCTAAAATCATTTCCTCACAAAATTTCAAGTTACTCTGCAGGCAGGATTTGTCCTTTACCTAAACTTTGTTTTGCATAATTTAATAATATCAATAAGAAAACTTTAAAAGTGCCCCAATGTTTGAATAGTGCCATATGGTTTGCGAGGTGCCTTTTGCTTATTTCACATCAGTTAATCCCAGGCTTGCTTTTAGCTAAACAGTTGTGTCGGTCTTATTGCCCTGGAACCTTCTTGTGATCTGAGACCATACACTGTACTGTAGTATCATTTATGTTATAGACTCCCTAGGAAATACCCTGTAAATGGTAGGTCCTGATACATGTTTGCAGAATACATGAAACTGTATTTCTCATTTTATATTTATTAATATATTATTTCTTCTATGGGATGTAATTCATTCATTGGACTCACATTTCAGCAGGCTGCTATTAGCTACTCTGGTGGTTGAGTTTGGTAAGAGGACAGAATTGTCCACTCCAAGGGAGGAAGGGAATCAGTACAAATGTTATAGAGTTGTGGAGAAAGTATTTAGTACCACAGAATTGAAATCTTAGCTTTTGCAGAAAATACTTCTAATTTCAGCAGGAGTGGGTAGGGATGAGGAGAAAGTGAAGATGAAAGAGTATGAGCTGGATTTTAGAAGGGGCTGGTGTTTTGTTGGACTTTGAAGGCATTCCAGGCAGAAGAACAGCATCCACAAGACTCTGGAGATGTGAAAGCAGGGGTTTCAGGGAGCTGTGGACTTGCAGGAGAAGGGTGTGTGGGAGGCAGGGAGGGTCATCATGGGAAAAGGCAACTGATCAGGTCGGTTAGAGCGTGGAGGAAGCCTGGCTGTAAAGACATGGGTTTCGGAAACTATGAGGAAATTGGGACATTTGGTATAGGGCTACTCTTTGGAAAGGTTTCCTCTTTTGAATGGAAGGAGGTGTGGAAAGAGGAAGGAAAGAACAGTCTCAGCTAGCGAGCCAAGACAGGGACAAACTAAAGATAGGGGAACAGAGAAAAAAATGGGTGAAGCCTTAGAAGAGATGTGAGCTTAGCCCTTTTCTGAAACCGCGTTCCTTGCAGGAACTCCTTGGGGTCTCTGCGGACAGAAGCATGGTGAGGGTGGAGCCCAGGACAGGAACATGTTGGGCGAGGTCTTCCGGGACTTGAAATGGCTGCAGCAATGATATAATGGGGCTGAGAGCAGTGAGGAGGAACATCTACTTGGGGGCCCTATTGGGGTCACCACATGTGACTTTGTGGGGAGGGCCAGTTTCCTCTGGCAGTGTCTTGCAGCCTGGGAGAAAGCGGAGGGACTTAGGGGTTGGAACTGGAACACACTGTGGGTGACAGTGAGTGGCCGTAGGAGAGGCTGGGCCCCATGAGACCCTATTGGTTTGGTGTGAAAAGGAGGAAGTACCTCTGTATTGTCAAAAGCAGCATCCACACAACTCTCTATCTGTGGCCAGAATATAGAGTTCCCTAACTGAAGGTTTTGGACATGTGAGTGGCTATTACAGTAGCCTGGCAAAGAAGGCCATGTGATTGAACAAGTCAAGAAACCATGAAGTGTTTGAAAAGTCAGTGTCTCTGTTTATGCCTTGGTGGACAACAGCAGATGTATAGGAAGGAGGACAGCAAATATCTACTGCAGTCATGGGGCACCAGGGCATGCTGGGCCAGGCCTCTGTAGAGGACTTAGACATTCTCCTTGGAGTGTGGCTTATTCCTGTGTTTCCATTTTGCACTGGAACATGGTTTGCAGCCTCAGTTCTCATTGGCAGGTTGTGCACTGGGTTTTATCTTGGAGCCTTGAGGGTGGGAGCTGAGCACACATGTGTGTGCAGAAAACTATGCTGGAGAGGAGGGTGTGGGCAGAGTCACCTTGCAGGGACCGACATGGGGAAAGCATTTTCACACGATGGTTTATCTTTCCTTAGCTGATATATTTTTTAATTTTTAATTTTGAAGATTCACAGGAGGTTGGAAAGGTAGCACAGAGGTCCTGGTACCCTCCCCAGTTTCCCCATGGTTTTGTCATCTGTAGTGTAGGACAATACCAAAACCAAGAAGAGGACACTGGCGCAGGTGCCCGCCACATGCACATCCTCACACCTGGAGGTCCATGCAGGCCAGACATGGTGCCCCTCCTTCACCCGAAGACCTCCTTCTACCCCCTTTCAGTCACAACCACCACCTCCTGCTGTCCCCAACTCCGGCAATCACCAGTGTGTTCTCCATTGCTATGATTTTTGTCATTTTGAGGATTTTGTATCAGTAGGATCATAACATATGTGACCTTCTGAGACTTTGCTTTTTTTCACCCAGCATAACGTCCTAGGGCCCCACTCAGCTTGCTGTGTTGCCTCCTTTTCCCTGCTGAAGGGTAGCCTGTGGTATGGGTGCACCAGAATTTAACTGTTCACCACAAGCCCCGTACCATGTTTTCATAGATATATACAAGATTATGCCTTAGCTCATTTTTAATTCTGTGGTGAGTATATAATTTTAAATTTCCAATAGATCCCATAGTAGCAGCTGGTATTGAGTGCTTTGCAGTATCCCACGAGGGGCAGTGACATGACTGTCACCCCTGTGTCACCACTGGAACCTGAGGCACAGAGGGGTGAGATGACCCGAACATTAGGGGGACAGGGAGTCACACCGCAGCATCAGCTCCAGCACTTGTGCTCCCTGCATGCAGCTGCCTTCACATCAGTGCATTGAGGCCACAACATTATTTCAGCTTCATGGAATAGTGTCCAGAATAGTCCCCACCTCAGCACGTTGGCTTGAACGCATTCTCTTACATCAGTTCATGCCATGTTTTGCCCATCCGTCCTTAGTGGTACAACAGGACTGGCTCACTCATCCAAGCAGTGCCACCACGGCAAGTTTAACAAGCGTAGAAAATTGGTCTGGTCCTAGCTCCATGTCCCTTCATACCTGGTCAGCCCCTCCTGGGTGCCTGGTGACCTTGGGCAGCTCCCCAAGGGAGCAGCCAGCCCTCCTCCTTTGGGGCCTGGACTTCCCTTGGTAGCGGTTACCCTCGGCTTTGCTCTGCGTTGGGCACCTTGTTGGATGAACCAGCTGTGCGGAGGTGATAATGTTGGCATCCGACAGGGCCTCGCAGAGAGGAAGCACCTGGGCAGGTGGGCCTCTTCTACCCAGGGATTGGGCTCAGCTCTGTCTCCAGCTCTTCCAGGGCCCAGTTCTCAGAACAGAGCAGATGGTGGGTATCTAGCTGTGTTCAGATCCTAAGTTAACATTTTCTGTTTGTGGATTTTTTTTTTTTTTTTTTTTTCAGAGAATTAGGCCACTATTTTATTTTATTTTTTATTTTTTTTCTTTTTTTTTATTTTTTATTATACTTTAAGTTCTAGGGTACATGTGCATAACGTTTATATCATGTATAACTCCCCAATGCAATCCCTCCCTCCTCCCCCCTCCCCATGATAGGCCCCAGTGTGTGATGTTCCCCTTCCCGAGTCCAAGTGATCTCATTGTTCAGTTCCCACCTATGAGTGAGAACATGCGGTGTTTGGTTTCTCTTCTTGTGATAGTTTGCTAAGAATGATGGTTTCCAGCTGCATCCATGTCCCTACAAAGGACGCAAACTCATCCTTTTTGATGGCTGCATAGTATTCCATGGTGTATATGTGCCACATTTTCTTAATCCAGTCTGTCACAGATGGACATTTGGGTTGATTCCAAGTCTTTGCTATTGTGAATAGTGCCGCAATAAACATACGTGTGCATGTGTCTTTGTAGTAGAGTAATTTATAATCCTTTGGGTATATACCCAGTAGTGGGATGGCTGGGTCATATGGTACATCTAGTTCTAGATCCTTGAGGAATCGCCATACTGTTTTCCATAATGGTTGAACTAGTTTACAATCCCACCAACAGTGTAAAAGTGTTCCTATTTCTCCACATCCTCTCCAACATCTATTGTTTCCTGACTTCTTAATGATTGCCATTCTAACTGGTGTGAGATGGTATCTCATTGTGGTTTTGATTTGCATTTCTCTGATGGCGAGTGATGACGAGCATTTTTTCATGTGTCTGTTGGCTGTATGGATGTCTTCTTTTGAGAAATGTCTGTTCATATCCTTTCCCCACTTTTTGATGGGGTTGTTTGTTTTTTTCTTGTATATTTGTTTGAGTTCTTTGTAGATTCTGGATATTAGCCCTTTGTCAGATGAGTAGGTTGCAAAAATTTTCTCCCATTCTGTAGGTTGCCTGTTCACTCTGATGGTAGTTTCTTTTGCTGTGCAAAAGCTCTTTAGTTTAATGAGATCCCATTTGTCAATTTTGGCTTTTGCTGCCGTTGCTTTTGGTGTTTTAGACATGAAGTCCTTGCCCATGCCTATGTCCTGAATGGTACTACCTAGATTTTCTTCTAGGGTTTTTATGGTATTAGGTCTAACATTTAAGTCTCTAATCCATCTTGAATTAATTTTCGTATAAGGGGTAAGGAAAGGATCCAGTTTCAGCTTTCTACTTGTGGCTAGCCAATTTTCCCAGCACCATTTATTAAATAGGGAATCCTTTCCCCATTTCTTGTTTTTGTCAGGTTTGTCAAAGATCAGATGGCTGTAGATGTGTGGTATTATTTCTGAGGACTCTGTTCTGTTCCACTGGTCTATTTCTCTGTTGTGGTACCAGTACCATGCTGTTTTGGTTACTGTAGCCTTGTAGTATAGTTTGAAGTCAGGTAGCGTGACGCCTCCAGCTTTGTCCTTTTGACCTAGGATTGTCTTGGCAATGCGGGCTCTTTTTTGGTTCCATATGAACTTTAAAGCAGTTTTTTCCAATTCTGTGAAGAAACTCATTGGTAGCTTGATGGGGATGGCATTGAATCTATAAATCACCTTGGGCAGTATGGCCATTTTCACGATATTGATTCTTCCTATCCATGAGCATGGTATGTTCTTCCATTTGTTTGTGTCCTCTTTGATTTCACTGAGCAGTGGTTTGTAGTTCTCCTTGAAGAGGTCCTTTACATCCCTTGTAAGCTGGATTCCTAGGTATTTGATTCTCTTTGAAGCAATTGTGAATGGAAGTTCATTCCTGATTTGGCTCTCTGCTTGTCTGTTACTGGTGTATAAGAATGCTTGTGATTTTTGCACATTATTTTGTATCCTGAGACTTTGCTGAAGTTGCTTATCAGCTTAAGCAGATTTTGGGCTGAGACGATGGGTTTTTCTAAATATACAATCATGTCATCTGCAAACAGGGACAATTTGACTTCTTCTTTTCCTAACTGGATACCCTTGATTTCTTTCTCTTGCCTGATTGCCCTAGCCAGAACTTCCAACACTATGTTGAATAGGAGTGGTGAGAGAGGGCATCCCTGTCTTGTGCCAGTTTTCAAAGGGAATTTTTCCAGTTTTTGCCCATTCAGTATGATATTAGCTGTGGGTTTGTCGTAAATAGCTCTTATTATTTTGAGGTACGTTCCATCAATACCGAATTTATTGAGCGTTTTTAGCATAAAGGGCTGTTGAATTTTGTCAAAAGCCTTTTCTGCATCTATTGAGATAATCATGTGGTTCTTGTCTTTGGTTCTGTTTATATGCTGGATTACGTTTATTGATTTGCGAATGTTGAACCAGCCTTGCATCCCAGGGATGAAGCCCACTTGATCATGGTGGATAAGCTTTTTGATGTGCTGCTGAATCCGGTTTGCCAGTATTTTATTGAGAATTTTTGCATCGATGTTCATCAGGGATATTGGTCTAAAATTCTCTCTTTTTGTTGTGTCTCTGCCAGGCTTTGGTATCAGGATGATGTTGGCCTCATAAAATGAGTTAGGGAGGATTCCCTCTTTTTCTATTGATTGGAATAGTTTCAGAAGGAATGGTACCAGCTCCTCCTTGTACCTCTGGTAGAATTCAGCTGTGAATCCATCTGGTCCTGGACTTTTTTTCGTGGGCAGGCTATTAATTGTTGCCTCAATTTCAGAGCCTGTTATTGGTCTATTCAGGGATTCAACTTCTTCCTGGTTCAGTCTTGGGAGAGTGTAAGTGTCCAGGAAATTATCCATTTCTTCTAGATTTTCTAGTCGATTTGCGTAGAGGCATTTATAGTATTCTCTGATGGTTGTTTGTATTTCTGTGGGGTCGGTGGTGATATCCCCTTTATCATTTTTTATTGCGTCTATTTGATTCCTCTCTCTTTTCTTCTTTATTAGTCTTGCTAGCGGTCTGTCAATTTTGTTGATCTTTTCAAAAAACCAACTCCTGGATTCATTGATTTTTTGGAGGGTTTTTTGTGACTCTATCTCCTTCAGTTCTGCTCTGATCTTAGTTATTTCTTGCCTTCTGCTAGCTTTTGAATGTGTTTGCTCTTGCCTCTCTAGTTCTTTTAATTGTGATGTTAAAGTGTCAATTTTAGATCTTTCCTGCTTTCTCTTGTGGGCATTTAGTGCTATAAATTTCCCTCTACACACTGCTTTAAATGTGTCCCAGAGATTCTGGTATGTTGTATCTTTGTTCTCATTGGTTTCAAAGAACATCTTTATTTCTGCTTTCATTTCGTTATGTACCCAGTAGTCATTCAGGAGCAGGTTATTCAGTTTCCATGTAGTTGAGCGTTTTGATTGAGTTTCTTAGTCCTGAGTTCTAGTTTGATTGCACTGTGGTCTGAGAGACAGTTTGTTATAATTTCTGTTCTTGTACATTTGCTGAGGAGTGCTTTACTTCCAATTATGTGGTCAATTTTGGAATAAGTGCGATGTGGTGCTGAGAAGAATGTATATTCTGTTGATTTGGGGTGGAGAGTTCTATAGATGTCTATTAGGTCCGCTTGGTGCAGAGATGAGTTCAATTCCTGGATATCCTTGTTAACTTTCTGTCTCGTTGATCTGTCTAATGTTGACAGTGGAGTGTTGAAATCTCCCATTATTATTGTATGGGAGTCTAAGTCTCTTTGTAGGTCTCTAAGGACTTGCTTTATGAATCTGGGTGCTCCTGTATTGGGTGCATATATATTTAGGAGAGTTAGCTCTTCCTGTTGAATTGATCCCTTTACCATTATGTAATGGCCTTCTTTGTCTCTTTTGATCTTTGATGGTTTAAAGTCTGTTTTATCAGAGACTAGGATTGCAACCCCTGCTTTTTTTTGTTCTCCATTTGCTTGGTAGATCTTCCTCCATCCCTTTATTTTGAGCCTATGTATGTCTCTGCATGTGAGATGGGTCTCCTGAATACAGCAGACTGATGGGTCTTGACTCTTTATCCAGTTTGCCAGTCTGTGTCTTTTAATTGGAGCATTTAGTCCATTTACATTAAGGTTAATATTGTTATGTGTGAACTTGATCCTGTCATTATGATATTAACTGGTTATTTTGCTCATTAGTTGATGCAGTTTCTTCCTAGCCTCGATGGTCTTTACATTTTGGCATGTTTTTGCAATGGCTGGTACCGGTTGTTCCTTTCCATGTTTAGGGCTTCCTTCAGGGTCTCTTGTAAGGCAGGCCTGGTGGTGACAAAATCTCTAAGCATTTGCTTATCTGTAAAGGATTTTATTTCTCCTTCACTGATGAAACTTAGTTTGGCTGGATATGAAATTCTGGGTTGAAAATTCTTTTCTTTAAGAACGTTGAATATTGGCCCCCACTCTCTTCTGGCTTGTAGAGTTTCTGCCGAGAGATCTGCTGTTAGTCTGATGGGCTTCCCTTTGTGGGTAACCCGACCTTTCTCTCTGGCTGCCCTTAAGATTTTTTCCTTCATTTCAACTTTGGTGAATCTGGCAATTATGTGTCTTGGAGTTGCTCTTCTGGAGGAGTATCTTTGTGGCGTTCTCTGTATTTCCTGAATTTGAATGTTGGCCTGCCCTACTAGGTTGGGGAAGTTCTCCTGGATGATATCCTGAAGAGTGTTTTCCAACTTGGTTCCATTTTCCCCCTCACTTTCAGGCACCCCAATCAGACGTAGATTTGGTCTTTTTACATAATCCCATACTTCTTGCAGGCTTTGTTCATTTCTTTTTCTTCTTTTTTCTTTTGGTTTCTCTTCTCGCTTCATTTCATTCATTTGATCCTCAATCGCTGATACTCTTTCTTCCAGTTGATCGAGTCGGTTACTGAAGCTTGTGCATTTGTCACGTATTTCTCGTGTCATGGTTTTCATCTCTGTCATTTCGTTTATGATCTTCTCTGCATTAATTAGTCTAGCTGTCAATTCTTCCACTTTTTTTTCAAGATTTTTAGTTTCTTTGCGCTGGGTACGTAATTCCTCCTTTAGCTCTGAGAGGTTTGATGGACTGAAGCCTTCTTCTCTCATCTCGTCAAAGTCATTCTCTGACCAGCTTTGATCCGTTGCTGGCGATGGGCTGCGCTCCTTTGCAGGGGGAGATGCGCTCTTATTTTTTGAATTTCCAGCTTTTCTGCCCTGCTTTTTCCCCATCTTTGTGGTTTTATCTGTCTCTGGTCTTTGATGATGGTGACGTACTGATGGGGTTTTGGTATAGGTGTCCTTCCTGTTTGATAGTTTTCCGTCTGACAGTCAGAAGGACTGTCTGTTGGTCTGTTGGAGATTGCTTGAGGTCCACTCCAGACCCTGTTTGCCTGGGTATCAGCAGCAGAGGTTGCCAAAGATAGAATATTGCTGAGCAGCGAGTGTACCTGTCTGATTCTTCCTTTGGAAGTTTCCTCTCAGGGATGACTCCACCCTGTGAGGTGTGGGGTGTCAGACTGCCCCTAGTGGGGGATGTCTCCCAGCTAGGCTACTCAGGGGTCAGGGACCCACCTGAGCAGGCAGTCTGTCCCTTCTCGGATCTCAACCTCCGCGTTGGGAGATCCACGGCTCTCCCCAAAGCTGTCAGACAGAGTCGTTCGCCTCTGCACCGCCCCCGCTGCTTTCCCTATTGGACCTCAGCTGTGGGCTGTCCCCAGAGGTGGAGTCTACAGAGACAGGCAGGTTTCCTTGAGCTGCTGTGAGCTCCACCCAGTTCGAGCTTCCCAGCGGCTTTGTTTACCTACTTAAGCCTCAGCAATGGCGGGCGCCCCTCCCCCAGCCTCGCTGCTGCCTTGCGGATAGATCGCCGCAGAGGGCTGTGTTAGCAGTGAGGGAGGCTCCGTGGGCGTGGGACCCTCCCGGCCAGGTGTGGGATATATTCTCCTGGTGTGCCTGTTTCCTTAAAGCGCAGTATTGGGGTGGGAGTTACGCGATTTTCCAGGTGTTATGTGTCTCAGTTCCCCTGGCTAGGAAAACGGATTTCCTTCCCCCTTGCGCTTCCAGGTGAGGCGATGCCTCGCCCTGCTTCAGCTCACGCTGGTCAGGCTGCAGCAGCTGACCAGCACCGATTGTCCGGCACTCCCTAGAGAGATGACCCCAGTACCTCAGTTGAAAATGCAGAAATCACCGGTCTTCTGTGTTACTCGCGCTGGGAGTTGGAGACTGGAGCTGTTCCTATTCGGCCATCTTGCTCCGCCCCCTGTTTGTGGATCTTATGAACCTGAAGATCATAATATTCAACAGCATCAAGTAGGTGACCTCAGAGATCAAAGAGTCAATTTATGGGTGAGGAATTGGAGTACAGCAGGGTTGGCGGACAGCTCAGGTTGATTGACACTCTGGAACTTTCTGGCACCTTTTTTATACTGTACAACTTGAAGCTGAGTCCAGCCAGGGCAGCCTGTGGTACCAGCAGAGGGTATCCAGGTTCCTGTGTCTTGAACAAAGAATTGGACAAAATGTGCAAACAAAGCAAGGAAAGAATGAAGCAATGAAAGGCAAGATTTATTGAAAATGAAAGTACATTCCACAGGGTGCGAGTGGGCCCGAGCAAGTGGCTCAAGAGCCTGGTTACAGAATTTTCTGGGGTTTAAATACCCTCTAAAGATTTCCCATTGGTTACTTGGTGTACATCCTATGTAAATGAAGTAGTGGCCCACAGTCAGTCCGATTGGTTGTGGGAGGGGACCCATCAGAGGCTTAAGCGAAGTTATAAAGTTACACCCTATGCAAACATCTGCTTGATTGCAGAAAGTGACCAATCAGAAGCTGAAGTGAAGTTACAAAGTTATACTGTTATGCAAATGAGGACTTGGCCTGAGACCAGACTGGTTGTGAGAGGGGACCAATCAGAGGTGCTTTCAGTTTTTCATCTGTATGCTGGAAAGGGGAGTAGCCTCTGGTCCTTTTGTTACTTGGGAATGCAAAGTTGGGGTTTTCCTTTTGATTTAGGTCTAGGAAGTCAGCGTGAATTGGCCTTAGGGTCCCTGTCTTCAGACATTACCCTCCTGCCTCACCTGTGTTATCCCGTGTGAGAGGACTCCTCCCTGAAGGAGCTAGCACTTCTCTGCAGGATGGACCTTGTGAGCAGCTGAGGAATGAGGATCATGAGTCTGGAAAAGGCTTTATTACCTTTTTAAAACCATATGAAGTGAGGAAATACTGACACGGCAGTGTTTGGCTGCCGGAGTTGTCAGCCTCCATCTCTCCTTGCCATATGTGTTAGTTTGTCACGTGTACACGACTTCCATTTCATCAAACTGCTCTTCCAATGACAATGACTTTTACTTTTTTAAAAAATATGAGATTAATTTGTGTCTCTTCCTGTGGAGCCGGAGCTACATCACTAAAATGTTAATCAGTGATCATGGGAACGGCCAAGGAACATTGGTTTCTTAATGGAATCTGCGCAGGGGAGCACCCAGGCCTTCTAAGGGGACCAGCTCTGCCCAGCATGGAGCGCCTGTGGGGAGACATGTTCTCACTGGCATTTGGTTCATTTATGTTCTAAAATGAGTTTAGACACTGAATTGTTGTCATGAATAACATGCAAAATAGTGTGTATTGGGCTGAAAATGGAGACTTACTAAGGACCAGTTAAGTAAAAGAATGTTTAAAAGTTTGTGTGTAATCTTTTGTTATTGGAGGGACACGTTGAGACTTCATTGAAGTGTTTTCCACATTGTGATCAAAACTGGAATTTGCTCTAATAATCCTTAAAAAAAAAAAAAAAAACCAGAGATGGTGCAGGACCAAGGTGCTATGCCCACTCATGTGTTCGTTTACTTAGCCTGAACACCGGCAGGGTTACCAGGTCCTATTCTGGGGCAGGGAAAGGCTGGATCAGATGCAGCCCTGCCTTTAAGGCACTCACTGCCTGGAATTGGGTGGGTGGCAAGGCCCACTGCTCACCAGTCACCATCAGGACCCCTGGGATAGGCCGTGTGCTGGGTTAGGAATTGTTGAACAGCCAACTTTCCGAGGAAACGGTGGTCTTATGAAATTTCACTTATGAAAAGGATGTGTAGTACATAATTTAAAATAATACTAGGCTGGGCACGGTGGCTTGTTGGATGAACCAGCTGTGCGGAGGTGATAAAATCCCAGCATTTTGGGAGGCCGAGGCGCACAGATCACCTGAGGTCAGGAGTTTAAGACCAGCCTGGCCAACATGCTGAAACCCCGTATTACTAAAAATACAAAAAGTTAGCCAGGAGTGGTGGTGCATGCCTGTAATCCCAGCTACTCGGGAGGCTGAGGCAGGAGAATCACTTGAACCCAGGAGGTGGAGGTTGCAATGAGCCGAGGTCTCACCACTGCACTCCAGCCTGGGCAACAAGAGTGAAACTCCACCTCAAAAAAATAAAAAATAAAAAAATAAAATATGTTCAGTACTCTTTAATGCAAATTCCATAGAGCCAGTTGCTGATCAGATGCTTTTGTTTACTTGAGCCACACTTATGTCCATGGGCCATGCTTGGCTGCACTGATGGAACCCAGTTCCGTAATGAATGTTGATGGATATTTCATTTACAGTGAGTAAAGTGAGAGAGTGAATGTTGGAATGTCCTCTTTCCTTCACTGATATGAGACTTTGCTGAACTGGATTAAGTGTATGAATACTCACAGTGTTTCCTTAAATTATTATGCAATTCACAATGTGGAAGCGACAGACAGGACCACTTGTGAATGTGTTCTGCATTGTCAAGATTTCCTCATCACCATCCTAGGTCTGGACCAAGGCTTGGCAGGCTGTGGTCAACAGACCAGATCCTGTTTTGGTACAGCCTGCAGTCTTAAGAGTGGTTCTTACATGTTTAAAGGTATTTTTTTAAAAAACAGGAAAATAATATTTTGTAATATATAAAAAATTATATGAGATTCAAAGTTGTGTCCATAAGTGAGATTGTATTGGAACACAGCCAAGTTCATTCATTTATATATTGCTTTTTTGCCACAGTGGCTAAGCTGAGTAGCTGTGACAGAGATCATATGGCTTACAAAGCCTAAAATGTTTACTATGTAGCTATTTATGGAAAATGTTGCTGATCCCTGATCTAGACAATCAATAAAACAGTAACGTGTGCCTTGATTTGTCACATTTGCTCATTTCCATGGCATAATACCATGACTGATAACCAGCCACTAAAGTGAGACATGAGTGTGGAGCTGGGCAGAGGCTGTGGCAACTCCCATCAAGTAGTATTCTTACCAGAAAGGGGTCCGATCCAGACCCCAAGAGAAGGTTCTTGGATCTCATGCAAGGAAAGAATTGGAGGCAAATCTATAGAGTAAGGTGAAAGCAAGTTTATTAGAGAAGTAAATAAACAAAAGAATGGCTACTCCATAGGCAGAGCAGCGCCTGAGGTCCTGGTTGGCAACTTTTATCATTATTTCTTGATTATATGCTGAACAAGGTGTGGATTATTCATGAGTTTTCCTGGAAAGAGGTTGACAGTTCCTGGAACTGAGGATTCATCCCCTTTTTAGACCATATAGCGTAACTTCTGGGCCTTGCCATGGCATTTGTAAACTGTCATGGCACTGGTGGGAGTGTAGGAGTAAGGACAAACAGAGGTCACTCTTGTGGCCATCTTGGCTTTGGTGGGATTTAGCCAGCTTCTTTACTGCACCCTGTAATCAACAAGGTCTTTATGACTTCTATTTTGTGCAGACCTCCTATCTCATCCTGTGACTAAGAATGTCTAACCTCCTGGGAATTCAGCCCAGCAGGTCTCAGCCTAATTTTACCCAGCCCCTATTCAAGATGGAGTCGCTCTGGGTCAGATGCCTCTGACAGTATTTCTACCCCCGTACAGAATGGATTTTAATAACCCCAAAGGTACAGATAACAGTGAAATGAGTAGGAAGTGATAAGGGCTGCATATTTATTACCCTTATTTTTAATATATTTTATTTAACCATAAGTTTATATAATTTACTTTTTAATAATTAATATGCTACCAGCACTCCAGAAAATTTAACAGTTGGCTCTCGAGAGCCCTGTGAGCTGGTTTTAGGGCATCTGTGGCTGGGTCGGGGGGAGGCTTCTTCACCTGGGACTCCTGGGAAAAAGGATTTCCTGACCAGTATATTTAGGGATGAGGCAGGGTTGCCAGGGAAATAAGAGGTAAGACTTCTCTGCAGAGGAGAGAGCAGTCAGGGTCACAGGGGGATAGAGGAGCACAGGGTCAGGGGCCATGAGCATTGCGGTGGGGGCCAGGAGGCTGCTGGATACACCCTGCACTGAAGCCTTGAAAACACGAAAAAGACTGTGGCTAGTGTGTATTCAAAACCAAAATTTGTTCCCCTTTGCTTTAACATAAGAAAAGACACAGCCTTATTTTACCCATCCCCTGTTCAAGATGGAGTTGCTCTGGTTCAGAGGCCTTTGACACTTCTCTTAGGGCTGGTGGGCAAAGAGTAACTTCAGTATAGGTTACAACTGCTCTACCCTGTGTTGCTGCATTCAAACTGAAGAGAGGTTTTCAAGGGGAAACGAGAACTCTGCCCCGCTACTGTCGTTTACTGAGGGCTTCACGCGGAAAGCCCAGGGAAGGGCAGGGGTCTCCTCCGCATGAAACCCAGTATGTGGAGGGAACTACAGGGAAGGGACCCCAGAGTGGCCCAGCCATCCTTGCTCCAAAGAACAGCACTTCTGTTGTTCTCTAAGGTACTCAGGTGTGGAAGTCACGTGGCTTCCTTCCTTCAGGATACATAACTGGTAGTCGAACAAATCTACCATGGCAAATCCAAACCAGGAGAGTGGAAGGCCTGGAGGCAGCCAAGGGAGACCCCCAAAGCTGCTTGGTCCCAGCATCCTCTCTGGTCACTGCTGGCTGTCAGCATGGTGGCTGGCATGGGCCACCTTGGTCAGACTGGGCTCAGGTAGAACTTCCTTTTCCTTCTTCATTCCCCTCTGGTACCAGAGGGGCATGCCATGGAGGGTGTAGCCCTGGCAGGTTGTGAGGATGTCAGCAGAGCCACCTGTGACATCAGCAGTTACTTCATGGGCTGGACTTCCAGGTGTAAGCAGACGGCTCCCAGCCTTCAGAGGGAAGAACCCCAAAGCTTCAGGAACAGAAATCCCATCACACTCTCTTGGGGACCTCGTCACTGTATAAAACACCATGTAAATATTGCTGTATTCTAATACACATTTTGTTTTCATTACTAAACACGTTCATGTTTCAGAAATAGAGGCAGCCCTTGGATTTTTTTGTTTTTAACAGACCATGACATGGCCCAAGGCACCCTAGCATGGGGAAAATATGACGAGCATTCTATGTTTTTAATAATACTACATTAAGCTTTCAAAAGCTAGTGGCAAAAATGTGTAGACATGTGGCATATGTATTACTACACCCTCTCCTATTTTGGAAGTTTTTTCTTTCTTTTTTTTTTTTTTTAAAAAAAAAAACAAAGGTTAAGGGACTCACAGTTTATGTAGATCAACAAACCCTAAAAGTAAATTCAGCTATTACATCTTAGTGAACTTACTTTTCAATATTATTGTCATTTGTGTTTTAAAATTTAGCAAAGTTACAATGTAATATTATTTTCAACATAGAAAGAAAAGTGTTGTCTATGGACAAATTATTATGAGGGTGCAGAGAAGTAAACTCCTTTATTTGCTTAAAATCCTTTTTTTTTTCTAATAGGCTAGAATTAAGATAAAAAAATTAACTTTTAGCTCTTGAGAGTTATTAAAGAATTCGTTTACTTTGTGAGTGAGTGCTAAGTCAAAGCAAATGAGGGACAGGGTGGCAGATCTGGAGTCTGGGGAGGGGCACCATTGAACTCATGCACATTGAGGACTAACTTGGGCCAGGCCCAGAGCTGGGCATTTTGCTTCATCATTTCTGTTTTGATTTGAAAGAAGCAGTCAGAAACTGCAAGGAAGGAAATATTCCCTGGGTTTTCCTCAGGCCAGTCCAGTGCATACTGGAACCAGGGCACACAGAACCAAATGAGGTGGTTCCTTCCCCACACAGCCCTGTTAAGCTCAGCTGTGAAGAGGCGAGACTGTTGCCCCCCTGAGTCCCTGCTAGAGAGGGAGGGCAGTGGAGGATGGAGACAGGGCAGAGATGGGTTTAGGACACTGACCCTGCTGCATTCATCACAGACATGCCTTGTTTTTTGAGTGCATCGTGTACCAGATGCCTTGACCACATTAGTTTATATAGTACGCATTGCACCTGGGAAGTAGGTAGTCCCATTACCCTTTACAGGTGAGGAATGTGAGCTGCAGAGGGACAGCTGGGAGTATCAGATCCAGGATTTCAACCCAAGCCCCTCCCACTTAGCACCCAGGCTCTTTCCCAAGGCACTACCCTAAATTTCAGCTCAAGCCGGGGACTTTGAGTTTGGCTTTGGCTGGTGAGAACACCGAGCAATAAAAAGTGTAAATTGCCAGTCATGAGCTGTTTCGTTCAAAAGGGGACGGATCCCTAAATTTTCTTGTGGTCTCCTTCACCAGAAGTGAATGGGTGCATCCTCCTGCCGAGCCCCAAGCCTCCTCCCCGCGGCCCAGAGCCCTGCCCTGTCCTCTCCTCTGTGAGGCCTTCCTGCATCTCTCCTGGAAAAATTGTCTCTTCCTCTGCGTGGCTCATAAGATTTCTCATTTCTGCCCAGTGCCTATTGCACTATAACCTCCACCTCTGAATCTCCCTCTATGTTTTAAGTCACTTGCAAACAGGAACTGGGTTTTCCCCTTTCTTAGATCTTCCCAGTACTCCTTGTGAGGGCTCTGGGCCTGTTTTCTGTCTGTTAAGTGGGATGACCATTCCTGGCTAGGTTGCCGTCAAAGGCCTGGTATGTTGGTACATTTGAGTGTTGGTCAGCATTAGTTTCCTTCTACGTGAGGACACACTGAGTGAGCCCAGGCCCCTACTTATGTAAAAGGGGAAGGATTTATCTGAAAATGTATTGTCATTTTTTTCAAGGGGATGTCGGGGTTTCTGTTATGTTTTTCTCGTTTCTTTAGCCAAGTTGAAGAAGTGTTCTGCCTTGGCGGGGAGTAGAAGGTGGACTGTGTGACTGGTGGGGGCCTCCTCGGCTCAGGAAGAGTGCAGGAGGGGATGGGGAGTCAGCTGGAAAAGTGGCCTGTGTTTTTGCTGAGGTTGGACAGTTAGGGCCTCCCGTGTTGGGCCAAGCTCACCGCCTGACTTCTAATGTTTGTTGTGCTTTTTGTGTTCTTTATCTTAAAGAGGCTTCTCAGACTGTTAACTTCAGGCCCCTCCAAACCAGTACGTGCCCCGTGGTGTGGGTTTTGTCCAGCCAGTGGGAAGCTGTGGGTGGAGGACAAAGGGAAGCCTTCTCAAGGTCAGGGGGTGTCCGTGGCTGTTTCCGGTGCTTGGCTTTAGGCTGAGGTGATATAATTGTTCTCTGGAAATCATGCACTTGCAGTAAAAGTTCTGGTTATAAAAGTTCTGCAATAAAAACTCCCACCACAGTTTTGTGTCTGGTTGTTAAAGGCAACTGGGGGCTAAAGAAAGGGCCCAAGAGGTTCTTGGACATAGGAAGAGATGCGGGGCGGCTGCACTTCCTTAGCCACAGCACACAGTCCCTTCAGATCCCTGCCCTGTCACCCGTCAGAGCACAGCAGACCTAACATTGGATTCCCTCAATCCAGTCAAGACAGCCTGGATACATCAAGGAATCACCCGTCCTCCAAATCTGGGGGCCGCGATAGAAAACTGAGAGGAGTTCACTTGGAGAATTGTGGTGTTAGGGCACGTACGAAGATGGCGTGTTTCTTCGTGGGCTGTCAACAGGTTGGGCTGCTTGACTTCAGAGCATGGTGGACATTGGAAGTGCAGATTAGCAGAGGATAAAATGCCAGGCCAAGGCTGGAGACATCCATAGGAGCAGGCATGAGCGTTGTGAGGTCTGCAGACTGTCCCTCGGGACCCCCAGAGACAGGTTGTGGAGGGGACAGAACTTCTGGAGTGGAATAGCCTCAAATATAAAGTCTTCTCTTTCTCTCTCCATCCTTTTCTCCCTCTATTCTCTCTCCCTCCCTCACCTCCTCTCGTGCTCTTTGTCTTTGTCTCTCTTTTTCCAAAGGTAACTGAGGTTCAGGTGGTAAACCCAAGCGACATGTGCCACAGCATGTGCCCTGGCCTAGTCCAGCCTGCTGTTTACCAGTGGCCCTTCAGTCAGGGTTCTGTGTTCTGAACTTTCTTTTCTTTTTCTTTCTTTTCTTTCTTTTTTAAACAGGGCCTTGATCTGTCACCCAGGCTAGGGTGGAGTGGTGCCATCTCTGCTCACTTCAGCCTCCACCTCCTGGGCCCAAGCAATTCTCCACCTTAGCCACCAGAATAGTTGTGGCTACAGGCACACACCAACACGCCCGGCTAGTTTTTGTATTTTTCGTAGAGAGGGAGTTTTGCTGCGTTGCCCAGGCTGGTCTCGAACTCCTAAGCTCAAGTGATTTGCCCTCCTAGGCCTCCCAACGTGCTGGGATTACAGACGTGAGTCACTGCGCCCGGCTTTTTCAGAACTCCTGATGCTGGTGGTATTTGGGAAGTGGGCGAGCCCGATGCCAGGTCTGGCCTTGCCAGGCAGGGCTGTGCCCAAGGGTGGGTGGCCACAGGTCTAACAGTGGACGAGAAGTGCCCGGAGGCCACACGGCTGCTCAGCAATGCCTGTCAGAGCCTCTCAGCTCAGGTTTCGCCAGCCCAGGGATCCTCTGGGAGGCCCAGTCTCTATTTTGAGAAACGGTTCACGATGAGGTGATCAAGTGTCATATTTTCAACGGAGAATTAAAGGTACCCAGCACTTAGCTCTTAGCTCAGAAAACACCAGTATCAAAACAGGCCGGCTCTGGGCCTCTATTTCTGCATATTTTCACATCTCCTTCTTTTCTGCTTTTCTTACTGGACAGTATCTTTCAGTATAGAGTAATACCATCCTAAGTAAAATGCTTTTGCCATTTATTTTAAGCAGTGAAACTTCTACTTATTAATAGAGGTAGAAATAAGATTGTAAGGTGATTACATTTGAGGTAATAAATACCACGGTCTGGTTGTTTTTATAGCAAATATGCACAAGTTTGTTAGCCGGATTGCAATAAAGTAGTCAAAAACAAGGACTGGAAATCAAGCACTCTCCATTAGACACTGGTGTGTGCGCATCCTGCAGACGTCCATTTCCTTGAACTGGGGTGTCATGTGAGTCTGTGGCCCCAAGTGAAGGGAGTTGGGTTCATTTTCCTGAGAAATTCTCACAGCTCTGTTGAGTTCCAATCAGTTATGGGCTGTGTGGAGAGCAGGCTAGTCAGATTTCACTGCTTTTCTGTTATTGACAGAAGCACACAGAAATGGATGGGGCTTTTCAGCAGGCAGCAGAGATACCTTTCAGAGTGCACGGCCTCCTGTCTCACGTCTCGCTCTGCAGTTTTTGTCTTACGATTTCCACTCGGTTTGGTTCTCTTTTCCACACTTTGCTGGAAGGAACTCAATACAGCTCTGCTCCTTTTTTTCCCCCCCACTGAAGGAAAAAACAAACATTTTGAGTGGCTTGGTGAAAGCAAATCACTATCCTTAATATGTTCTTGCCTTCTAGGTCTGGCGTTTCTGTTCTTTTGACTTTCCTTGTCTCTTGCCGGTTCTGTGAGTAGAATCCAGAAGAAAACTGTCGGTTTTGCTATGGGTCTTCTGAGCTGAAGGCAGCGCTGATTTGGCCAGCCTGTCTCTACAGATGCTCATGGAAAACCAAGGTGTTTTCTGTCACTATACATAATTAGATGCCTGTTATGCCCCAAATACATGATGAAGCCATTGAATGATTTTTAAAATTAGTATTTGTAAAAATTCATTCTGACATATTCAAGAGCTTAATGGCTGTTTGTATTTATTTTCTCTTACACTTCTTGTGGACTATTTGTCATTTCCATGGTTATGTGTGGTCAAATTTACTCCTGGTCACTTGCGTAATTATCTACGATTTAATGCCTTAATCATTAAACTCACACATAGCGTCTCTGATACTCTTCATGCAATGTGGATGTTCATGGCCAAACAGCCCAGGAAGAAACTAAATAAATATTCAGGAGAAAGTCATAAAAATATCTGATTGTTCTTTCTTTCTTTTTTTTTTTTTTTTGTGATGGAGTCTCTCTGTCTTCCAGGCTGCAGTGCAATGGCACGATCTCGGCTCACTGCAACTTCTGCCTTTCAAGCGATTCTGCTGCCTCAGCCAGTTCAAGCAATTCTCCTGCCTCAGCCTCCCAAGTAGCTGGGACTACTTGGAGGCACCCGCCACCTCGCCCGGCTAATTTTTTGTGTATTTAGTAGAGGCGGGGTTTCACTGTGTTAGCCAGGTTGGTCTCAGTCTCCTGACCTCGTGATCCGCCCGCCTTGGCCTTCCAAAGTGCTGGGATTACAGGTGTAAGCCACCGTGCCTGGCCCTGATAGTTATTTCTTAAGAAAATAAGAATCCCCCTGCTGGCCGAATCTCAATGTAGGGGTGCACTGGTGTGAGCCTCTCCGTGGCTCTGCTTTCTAGGTCATCAGTGTGGTTCCATTTCCACCCCTTCTGGAGTCCATAGCCAGATGGGTTGTGGGAACTCTCAACTCTGCCTTCCTCTCATGGTGCCCCAGAAAAGGCAAAAGGAAGAGACTGATATTGTATGGTGATTCTGTGCTTTTCCTTTTTTATTATTTTCTTCTTCGTTTTTTGGGGGGATGAGGGGAGACTTCCATTTTTGACTAAGAAAATAATGATGACAAAGGTGACCATGTGTAGCAGTTTGTGGAATGGATTAACTCAACAGATTATAGTCTTTCTCTCCTGATTCTCTATCCGGGAAGGTGTCTCGGTAGCCCATAGCACTCAGCTCTGCATCATCTACCAGAACGGTCCCATTTCTCAGAGGTTAGGAAGTTCAGCCTCTTCTGAATGACAGCGTCAATCCCACATCCAGCTGAAGCTCTCCCCATCCCACCCTCCACCGCACTCAGGTCCGACCATGGCAGGATCCCAGGCCTGGGTGGCTGCTGTCAGACTTGGGTCTCCTCCCCCTGGGGTGCTGCTTCCATGGCTGGGTGGGGATGAGGGGCAGGAGCTCTTCTTCGCTGGTGGTCAGCATACTTTCTGGTGCTACAGGTCTGGTGCCACGTGCTCTTGTGGGGTTTATCTGCGGGTGTGTGGGGTTCCCACCCTTGGCTTCTGCCCTGTGAGCCCACAGCCTCTCCTGGCTCGGCCCACCCTGCACCCAGCCCTCTGGTTCAGGCTCCTTCTGAGTCCTCTTGGGTCACCTGATCCCTGCAGCAGCCACCTGCTTCCAGGCACCACCTTCTGACCTCTCTGTCACATGCTGCTGTGGACAGCCCTGGCCAGCCACCGTCTGGTCCTCCTTAGGACACAGGCATTTGTTTCAAGCTCCTGCACTTCCCTGATCCAAAAACTCACATCACAGTGCTCCCGAGCAGCTTCAGGCCTGCAGTTCTGCAGCTCCATGTCTGTGGCCCTTGACCCAGCCCTGCATATGGCTCCCCAGGACCCTCTGTTTGGTTTGGTAGAGGATGGAGGGGCACCACGTGAGGGGAGGAAGCCACTGTGATGTCCTTACTAGACAGACCTGCTGGCCATGGAGACACTTCTTCTTTTTGCTGATCTCTCATCTTCTCTTTAGCATGTTAGATGGGGAAGGGAAGCACACTGGGGTTTCCTCTGCACTAGAGCAAATAGGTAAGAACAGATGGGTTCGATTTGACACTGGGTTACAATAGTTACACTAACAGAAGGTTTAGATCCCAGCCACTGTGGCACAGGTTTTGCAAGAATGAAGTCACTTAATTTTTGCCTAATCCTGTGGAGAAGGTATAGTTATCCCATTATACAGATGAGGAAATACAGCCCAAAGGAAGTTAAATACATTGTGTTAGTTCACTCGCTAGTCAGTGGTGGTGCTGAGATTTGAACCCAGGCAGTGTTAACGCCTCTTCCAGTCAATTCCCTAAGGTCCTCTCTCCCATAGTACCCCTTTGATCTCCACCGCCATTATGGGACACTTCTAGAGTCAAGTCTTGTGTGTCTTCCTCTTTTGTGACTTTACTCCATTCATTCACTCCCTGAAGACTGGTGAGGGTTGATGGAGACAGGATGGCAGGAGGTCTGCCCCACATGCAGAAACACCAAGGTTCAAGTAACCATGGTGTGGGCAATGAGGGGTGTGGGGAAACAGCCTTGAAGTCCAAGGCAGATCAGACAGAGGAGTTTGGGCTTGACCCAGTGGGCAGTGGGACCACTAAAGTATTTGCATTAGGAAGAATGGCCAGATGGACCATGCTTGAGGAATATTCATCTTCAGTGTGTGGAAATAGGACTAGAGAAGGGGAGGCAGGTGATGCAGGAGATTCCTTCGGAGTCCACTGTGAGTCTAGGGGAGAGAAGGCAACACCCCGAGTAACAGTGGAGCAGAGATGGTAGGAAAGGGTCAGCAGAAAGTCAGATAGAATCCCATGTGCAGGGAAAGGAGCAACAGTGGAGCAGGAGCAGGGGAAAGGAGGGGCTGGGGTTGAGTCTTGGCAGAGCTGGAATCAACTTGGCAGTCTTTGGCCTCGGGAGGAAGAAGAGACGGAGATGACAATGAGGTAGAAACCTTGGCACATAATGAAGCCATGACTGAAATGGAGAGGCAGGAGAGGCAGTGGTGCCCCGGAGAGCTCTTCACTGGGTGTCGTTAGGCCTGGAAACCAGCAGACTGGTGCAGTCTCCTCAGGTTGTGGCAGCGAAATGGCAGTGTGCTGCGTGTGTGGTGTCCACGTAGGAGAGAAGCTTGGAGGAGGTGTGTGTATGATGGGGCCAGCCAGCGGCACACTCCTTGCTTCTCAGGGCTGTGCTGGCCTGGCCATGCCTCCTCCCTGGTCGGGGAGGGAGGTCAATCAGAACTCTGGGGGCTGCCAGTCAGGGACACGGTTATATTCAGGTGATACTGCAGCCTGCACAGATAAGGCAGCAGGGGCTAAAGGTGGGGGTGTGATCTGGAGCCATGGTCAGATCCCTCCATCCCCAAACCTGCTGTGCCCTTGTTGGGACCTTCGGGCCCTTGCTGGGACCTTCGGGCCCTTGCTTGGACAGGAGCTGAGAGCCCGTCAAGCTCAGGACGTTGAGCATCTGCACACGTTGAGCAGTTTAGCCATGTCTTTGTAGTCCTGGGACAGTGGTGTTTGGTAGAAACCAAATACGGCTTTCAAGCTTGACAATCCACGCTGCCCATAGAGACTGGCTGCAAGAAAGCAATGAGCTTCTGGTTGCATAGTTTTAGGGGAGAAGAAAAGAAAAAAATCAGAACTCCTTTAGGAAAAGAGTGTACTAAATCATGCCTGAGAGGTGGCAAAAAGAATTGCTTTATACAAATTCAACAAATGCTGAGGTTGGTCAGCTAAGATACAGAGCTGTCATGTCTCTCTGGGAATAATTAGGCTTTCTCCTGAAGGGATCACCTGGGCTGACTGCCCTGGAAAACTGCTAGAAGGTGGTGGACGAATGCACCTTGGGAAAAGGAAGCAAAGTTGCTGCCAGGCATCCCGATGAAAGGCGAGCTCTGCCCTTCCTCCCTCACAACTCTTGCGATCTCATTCTCATTTTCCAGGCTTGGAGGGTTTGTGAACAAGTGAACCAAGACAATTCACTCGCTGTCTTTCTGCAGAATGACTTGAGATTTCCATTGCCGGGAGTATAGGCGCCGGCACCGCAGGCTTGCTTGGGAAAAGCTGCATCAGGTGGCACATTTATGAATAAGTCACTAGCTGGATTGGATCAGATGCCTCTGCTAGTTCTCAGGGCACTGCTTCATTCTGCACTCCTCTTCCAGGGAAGCCCAAGGAGCGGTTTCTGTCTGTTAGCTCCTGGAATGGCATTGGCTGTGCGGTAGAAAGCCCTTTGTACTCCTTTTGGGGGCAAAGCAAACCTACTCCAGGCGAGAGGGCAGGGGACAGCTTGGGATGTGTGCAAACATTGCCTGGTGGTTTGGGAATCAGTAAGTTTTCTCTGATCTGTTCCATTTCAGTTGTTAAGAATGTTCAAACTTCACTGTAAACTAGCACTGCTTTTTTTTTTTTTTTTGAAGGAGATACCCTTTTTCTATGATATTGAACAATGTAGTAACTCTTGTTTTTATCTGAAACTTGGAGCAGGGGTTGCTCTGCTCAGCATGAGCATGGAGTATTTGCTGATAGTTAAGTGATCCTCACCGACAGGCTCTTTCCTCACTTGCTGGTAGTTGAGTAATAGCTGTGGGACTGGGCTCTCAAATGTTCCTCTTTGAATATTTACTTGATGTGTTGTGAGATATCAGTGTTCCCATATCTACAGGCCCTGAAGTTTAGTTTGGTGAGTGTTATGGATATGTTTTGTTATTATGTGTTAGAGAATCCTATCTAGAAAGCTAATCTTTTTATGTTGAATTACTGAAAGCTTCCCCCACCCCCGGGTCAAAACTGTGAAATTCTATTGTGTAGGATTTCTTAGGCAGTTATGAATGCATTTGCTGCATAAATGAGCTTTTATTAGGCATTTTAAGGAGCCAACTTCTACTCTACCCTTGCAGAGACAAGAGGCTTGCTGCTTTTCTTTTTTTTTTAATAGAAAGAGTAAGCATGCTAATAATAATAGTAAAAAAAATTGTAATTACCACCAGTCATTGAGTGCTACCTGTGTCTCGGTGTCTTACCAGAAACTTTACAAGAGTCATCTCATTTAATCCTCACATAAACTCAGCTAATAAAAGCTGAAATCTCTCTCTGTTCAGCTCTTGGGGAAACTAAGGCCTACAGATTCTAGGAGCTTATCTGGGGGAGATGCACAGCCTGGCCACATCATGGCTGGATTTGACCTCATGTTTTTCCAGCTCTAGAGCATGTCACCAGGATGCGGTGGATGGTGTTGAGCTGTGGAGAGTGTCCTGGGGCAGACTTTCAGCAGGCAGTGCCTTTGTGTGCCCTGAAATGTGGTGTTTTGATGGGTAAAGTCATTTCTTCCTGGCTTATTGCACCAGTGTGATATTTATTGTTTTTATGCCACAATTCTGCAGGCTGCAGTGTGATTGTTTCATACACACACATTTCAGCCCTTACTTATCTGGATCTTCTGTTGACTGTTTTTCTGGCTTTCCGTTTTGTTTGCAGGGGCCAAGAAAGTAGGGAAAGCTTTGATGGGACTTTCCTCTGATAGCTCTTCTCCTCTGTTAGAAGGAATTCTTGTCTTCACAGGAACATTGCCCTGAGTTTTGGAGGTGCCGAACTCCAAGAGAAGATATTACATGGATTCTTAATCTGTAGTCCCTGGTCATCAGGATGGTTTACAGACATAATGTACAAGGAAGAGGCTTAGGAGTCTGAGACTCAGGGGCATGTAGCAGTTTAAAAAGAGCAGGGTCTCTGCACAAGTCTAAGGAAGTCATCAGAGCTGGGACCTCGCCCAGCTCCTGCTGGGCACACCCATCGCAGGTGCTCCTGGCTGGTGGCAGGCAGGCTGGAGTGCATCTTGCTTAGAAGAAGGTCCATGGCCTTCATCAGATACTCAAAGAAGTACTTGACCCTAAAGGTATTCAGGGATGCTCGAAACTGACCTGGGGCCTGTCCCAGCTCTGCCACCTACCTCATGTCACGCCTGGGCACATCCTTCCATCTCGCTTTGACTCCTCTGTCTCCTGAGGCAGTTGAACACAGTCCCTATGAGTTCATCTGAGCCTCGTGGAACCTTGAGCACTGAAGGAAGTTCTTGGAGGCCCAACTGAATTTGCAAAGAAGGCTTGTCCAGATCCCACATCAGAGTAAAGGGGGTGTCTCTGCAATTATGTGCTGGAAACCTTCACTGCAGAGTATTCTCTAACCTGACCCCTCTCATCAGCCAGCACTGCAGGACGCCAGCGTTCTAGTATGTGTCTAGGAGTCCAGGCATCCTAACATCAGTCTGCCAGGAGCCCTGGTGTCTTCTGTTTTCAGGAAGTAATTATGGATGGAGGCAGTGGTGCAAAATGTGTAGGTGGTGTCCTAGGCTCCGAAAGACCTGGGCTAGAATTCCAGTCTTTTCCAGCTATGTGATTGTGAGAAGGTTACTTAACTGGTCGGATCCTCAGCCACCCTGTCTGTAAAATGGGGAGAATACGCTTGTCATATGAAGTTGCTGGGGGTGTTGAACATACACAGCGTGGCATGGTGGCTGGATCATGGCCTGTTTAGAAAATGAGGGCTTAAATGAGATTAGTGTGGGACCCAGGGATGTGGGAGCTGGTACAGGATGCGAGGATTCCTCATTCCCCTCTGGTAACCAGTTCTGCAGGCTGCGGTAGCACTCAGTTGTTTTATGGGCATTTGTTTCTGGACATCTTTCTGACTTTTTATTATTACTATGAAAGCTGGGCACTGACTCGGCAGCTGAATCCCAACTCACTCACTCACTCACTCACTCACTCAGTCACTCACGCACTCATGCACTCATGCACTCACGCACTCATGCACTCACGCACTCACGCACACACTGGTGACCGAATTCCTTCCCTGGGCCCAGCACTTCACTTACCAATGATGAACAAGAAAGTCATGGTTCCTCTTCCCTTGGTAGAGGGAAATCTACAACCGTGGCTGCAAATAAAGAGCCAGACACAAACCAGACGCATCTTATGTACAGCTTGTAAACAGGTTGAAGCAAACATCCTATTGCTGAAGAATCTCATGGAAAGAGAATGGCAACTCCCTTCTGCCTGCGGCATAAACAGACTCTCTGAGCCAGGAGAGCCGGGTGTGCCTGGTTTCTCTCTGAAATTCCATTTAAGCACATGCGGGTTGCCAGCAGCCAGCCAGTGTAGCCAACATGGTAAACAGGCACCCATGCTGTAGGCGTGCCATTCAGGTCAGCTGGCCTCAGGATCACTGTGGATTTCCCAGTCCACTTTTCTTGGACAGTAAGAAATTGTTATACTTTCATGTCCACAGATGACATTTCCAGCTGGAAAGATGGAAGAAACCTAAAGCATAGTGCTTTTGAACTCGGGGTCTGGGAAAGTACAGAGATGCGTGAATTTTCCCTTTTCAGCATGCGGTCCCTGTCTACCTCAGCCTGACCAGCCTGGCTGGGCAGTAGCTGTCACCTATAGACTTAGGTTTTAATTCAGCTACCTGGGCCCCACACCTGCGATTCGCATTCACTGCACCATGTCACCTAAGATCCTCTGACTTTCAGTGAGTGGATTTCAAGCCTTCTGCTGCATGTTGAAGAGCTCTCAGAATAAAAACCCAGCTGGGAGCTTCCAGCTGATGTGGGGATTAACAAGTGTCATCCTGAAACTTAGTAAATATGTGATGGTTTTAATCTAAAATCATTTGGAGCTATGGTTGATGACCTTGGAAATGGCAGAAATGTTTTCATATATATATTTTTTCATTTTATAAACAGTTCTTGCCAGGGCACGTGTAGCTTTTTCAACCTGGAGGGATCAAAGGAAGCTTGAGTTGTGTGCGCTGTGATTCATTCCCTGCTGAGTCCCAAGGACTCACCCTGCCTCCTGCTGGAGGGGGTGAGAGGACGGAAAGCTGGATTACCCAAGGCTGCATGCACTGCCAGCCAGGAGCACCTGCTATGGGTGTGCCCAGCGGGAGCTGGGCAAGTTCCCAGCTCTGATGGCCTCTTTAGACTTGTGCAGAAGCCCTGCTCTTTTTAAACTGCCACATGCACCTGAGTCTCAGACTCAACCACATGACATCTGCACAGATGTTTGAGAAAGGCATCCCCTGGTTGGTAAGCTAATGACTTTTCACAACCGAGTACAGATGCACAGGAGTCCCCGTGTAAATAGCAACGATTCTTTCCCAGGCTGAGCCACTCACAGACACAGGAAGCCAGGCGTTTTCTGTTTCGTGCTGTGACTGTGTTAGCTGGAGGGATGGTGCTTGCATTCAACAGAAGCCACACTGAAAGGCACAAAATAGACAATGGGGAACAAGCCTGGTCTAAGCCTGTGCAGGCCATCCACACGCACAGGCCATCCACACGCACAGCCCACCCACACACACAGCCCACCTACACGCACAGGCCACCCACACCCACAGGCCATCCACACACACAGCCCACCCATATGCACAGTCCACCCACACGCACAGGCCACTCACACGCACAGCCCACCCACACGCACACAGTCCACCCACACGCACAGGTTGCCCACATGCACAGTCCACCTACACGCACAGCCCACCCACACGCACAGGCCACCCACACGCACAGCCCACACACACGCACAGCCCACCCACACGCCCAGCCCACCCACACGCACAGGCCACCCGCACCCACAGGCCATCCACACACACAGCCCACCCATACACATAGTCCACCCACACACACAGGCCACTCACACGCACAGCCCACCCACACGCACATAGTCCACCCACACGCACAGGTTGCCCACACGCACAGCCCACCCACACACACAGCCCACCCACACGCACAGGCCACCCACACGCACAGCCCACCCACACACGCAGGCCACCCACACGCCCAGCCCACCCACACGCACAGGCCACCCGCACCCACAGGCCATCCACACACACAGCCCACCCACACACATAGTCCACCCACACACACAGGCCACTCACACGCACAGGCCACCCACACGCACAGCCCACCCACACGCACAGCCCACCCACACGCACAGGCCACCCACACGCACAGCCCACCCACACACGCAGGCCACCCACACGCACAGCCCACCCACAGGCACAGCCCACCCACACGCACAGACCATCCACATGCAGGCGGATCACCTGTGGTCAGGAGTAGCCTGACCAACATGGTGAAACCCCATCTCTACTACAAATACCAAATTAGCCGGGTGTGGTGGCACATTCCTATAATCCCAGCTACTTGGGAGGCTGAGTCAGGAGAATCACTTGAACCTGGGAGGCGGAGGTTACAGTGGGCCAAGATTGTTCCATTGCAGTCCAACCTGGGCAATACAATGCGATTCCATCTCAGAAAAGAAAAAATAATAAAATAAAAATTCCAAACACCCTGGAGTGCTGTCTGGCAGGTGTCCCTAGCCTGGGCATGCTGTTTTAGCATCTTCTCCTGTGATGTGCAGTACAGCATTTTCTTGTTTTTTCTTTTTCCCTTTGGGGACTTCTCCTCCTGCCCCAGGCTTTGTCTCTTTTTCTCATATCTGAAATTTCTGCTCATCTTTAAGACTGTTCAGGGCCTCCTTGGCTAGGGTGTTAGGGTAGACACCCCACTAATGCGGTCTACACAGGTATTTTCTCCCTCAGAAAGCTTGGCTCTTTGAAACATTTCTTATTCTGCAATCTCTTTTTCATTCCTATCTCAGGCTTTTGTAAGTCTGCAGTGTTTCTTGTAGGCAGGAACTACGTATAATTTTCAGCCGTGTCAATATCATCATCATCAATAAGCATTTTTAAGCACAGTCATACATAGCTTAATGATGGGGTGCACGCTGAGAAATGTATCCTTAAGCGATTTCGTCATTGTGTGAACATCACAGAATGTACCCAACACAAACCTACATGGTACAGCCTACTACACACCTAGCTGTATGCTATAGCCTATTGTTCCTGGGCTGCAAACCTTTGCAGCATGTTACTGTGCTGAACACTGTAGGCAACAGTAACACAGTAGTAAGCATTTGTATGTTTCAGCATATCTCACCATAGAAAAGGTATTACGGTCTTATGGGACCACCTTTGTATATGTGATCCTTCAGTGACTGAAGCACTGTTATGTGGTAGATGACTGCACCCGCAAATATGAACTACATCATGCTACATATTGAAAATACAAATGGCCTTGCTGCCTTCTAGAGTTGTTAAATAATAATAGAGTTGGTATTCAGATTTAACTGGTCCATGATAGGACCTGGGCATGTTTTAAGCTTCCCAAGTGCTTCCAGCCACAGTGCGGCCAATATATATATCACCGATTCAGCTATGTGTGTGCCCAGGCCTGGAGCACCCAGAAATGGGTTCTCTGATGACATTGTTTTGAGCCATATATTTGAGAACAGAACAAGTGAGGCAGAGAGTACAGTGAGGCCAAGACGGTTGGGGATTGGTTGGGCAACAAGAGTGAAACTCCATCTCAAAAAAAAAAAAAAAAAGAAAAAAAAAGAAAAGGAAAGAAAATGGCATTGTGGATCATGTCTTAATTCTGCAGTCCATGGATCCAGTTTTACAAATGCATGAGGAAAGAACAGAATGCCTATTCTAAAAGTGAACAGCTTCTGGAAACTGGAGCTGTAGGCCAATTTCCAGAAGAGTGGAGGACATTGAAGAATGGTTCAGGTCTAGGGCTGGTGGAGATCTTCAGACTCTCTGGAAGTTTGGGTATGTGTTTACAGCCCTCCAGGGCACAGATGTATGATATCACTGAGTGAACAGGTCCCGCGGTCAATAGGTCCAGATGGAAACACACAGCCTTTTTTTTATTGTGAAGATGTCTAGGCTTCATCAAATATTTTCTCCCAAAAGCAGGCCAAAATTCATTTTGTTAGTGTGACATATTCCAATTTTTTAAATGTTGGCTAACTTTAATGCGTACACATGCACATGCAGGCACACACACATGCATGCACACACTAATGCACACAGCACTCTGCTGGGCAAACAAACTTCCCTGGGGCCCTTGCAGCCTGCTGGTTGCAGCTTAGGCCGCAGCCAGTGGGCCCTGCCAGGCGTGTAAGCAGTGCATGCCCAGAGCAAAGTCAGGCCTGAGAAGACAACAGTCCTTGCAGGCTGCTTCCAGTGACACTGTGGAGGGAAGGGTGGAGTGTGTACCATATGTGATTCATGTGACTCCACCTTTGTGTGTGCCATAGAGATGAGGGCTTGGACCAGGGTGGTGACACTGGACGTGGGGAGGGCGGTTGGATGAAATTCTATTACAAGGGTGCCTCTGAGTAGCTGGGGACAGATTATTTGTTGGGGATAAGTGCGGGCTGGCCATAGATTTGGAGCTGGGGCAGGATTTAATAGAGTGTTGCACGTGTCAACGAGCCCACCTGATTCATTGTGATCATTAATTCGTGTGATATGTCATCCCCGTGACAATTCAGAAGGGTCAGTCCAAACCCCGCTGCACCCACCCTCCCCTGGACCAGATCCTGTGAAAACAGGCTTGTGTACCTCCCCAACAGCTAGCACATTTCTAAGGTGTTTCTTTCTGGGAATGCTTCCTTTCAATAGCCCTTTCTCTATTTTGTTTACTTTATTAGTTTTTACTTGTTTGGGGGACACTGATTTTAAAAAGGCCATAGCACTTGGAAGGCACTCCTGAAGACAGACCTGAGTATGTATAAAAATGAATTATTCCTAGGCAGGTAGGAACATTGCCACTCACTCTGTGCCTCTGTGTTGTGGTTTTTAAGGAGGAAGATGAAGGCTCGTGCTCCCCCACCTCCTGGAAAGGCTGCCACTCTGCACGTGCACAGCGACCAGAAGCCCCCCCACGATGGGGCCCTTGGGTCACAGCAGAACTTGGTTCGCATGAAGGAGGCGCTGAGGGCCAGCACCGTGGACGTCACCGTGGTCCTGCCCAGTGGGCTGGAGAAGAGGAGCATGCTCAATGGGAGGTGAGAGCCAGTGCTGCGGGAAGAGTCGCTGTACTCACTTTGCGAGTATAGCGGGGAGAATGGAAAGGCAGATATTGACGTATTGCGTTTTCTCCCTCGTCGGGTCTGACCTCAGGGACCTCATGGATATAAATCGGGCCTAGTGACCACTTAGAGCAGCCTAGACTGTCTCACCTGGGGTGGGCTTATGCTAACTGGCCCAGCCATGATGGCTCACCAGATGCTTAGGAGAGCTGGGGCTCCAGGGCTGCCTCCTATGAGGAGGCAGGCTCAGAAAGGAGGGCAGGTGCAACGGTGACCTACACCCCCGGGTGGGACAGCAGCCACAGTGTGTCTCAGGCATCCTCGGCTCTGAAGGGACCCAGCCAGGAGGGCAGCCTCCTGAATTAGCCATTCCCACACCTACTTGCAGCAACCTGTGGCGGTGTGCGTACAACTGGCAATCAGCTTTCTAAAGTGAAAATATTTCAGGTTTAGATGAAAGAATAAACCAACCCAATCACGGATTTCCAATTTAAGGGCTTGAATTTGAGACCCTCAGTTCCCGCATGCACTCTTCTCAGGACTGACCTGCCCGTGGCTGAGTGTCCCATGCCACTTCACTCACGAAAGGTGCAGCTGAAACACTGACAGAGCCTCCTTCATCATAGCATTTCAAGTTTATGACCGATAGACTTGCACATTTTATGTTTGACATTGATCCAAATATATCGTAATTTTGTCTGAATAGTTTTGTGCTATTCTTACTGATGCTTTTAGTGATAGCCCAATGTATAATAAAAACTAACGAAGTCACAGAAAAAAGTTAACTATAATTTATACGTGTTTTTACTGTAGAGAAGTATGATAGAATGATTAATTACAACAACTTTCAGGCATACATGTATATTTGTGTAATTCTGATGCAGCAGTGAATTGAAGCAGCTTTTCTAAGAAAACGGGGAGAATAAGAAATGATATAAAATGGACTGGGCATGGTGGCCCGTAGTCCCATCGCTTTGGGAGGCCGAGGCAGGCAGATCACTTGAGGTCAGAGGTGTGAGACCAACCTGGCCAAAATGATGAAACCCTATCTCTACTAAAAATACAAAATAATTAGCCAGGCATAGTGGTGCATGTAGTCCCAGCTACTCGGGAGGCTGAGGCAGGAGAATTGCTTGAACACAGGAGACAGAGGTTGCAGTGAACCGAGATCGTGCCATTGCACTCCAGCCTGGACAACAAGAGCAAAACTTAATCTCCAGAAAAAAAGAAATGATACAAAATGTTTTATTCTTATGAAGCAGTTTGCTTAAGTAATTTTAATGGATAATGGGGAAAATTAAATCACCCTGGGTGTTTTTATTCTCACAGATGCCTTTTAAAAAGTGATGTAAGCATTGTATTTTAAAATACCAGTATTTAGATTATAGTTGAAATTACCTAATCCTTTGCAACTATTTTGTTACTTTTTCAAATTAACCAGTTTATAATCAAAATTCCAGGTGATAGTTTAATTGGCAAAGGGGTACATACGTTTTTCAAAAGTATTTTATGAGATAAGTGAATAAAAATTTGGGGAGCATTGCTCGAGGCCTCGGAATATGCCTAGGATTGGAACTGTTGAGTCATGGGATACAGTATTGCAGCTGCACCAGGTGAGGCCAACCTGCTCTCCAGTGTGATGCCACTGGGCTGGAACCAGAGGTTGCTCCTCAGTGGGGGTCCTGTGGCTGCGGTCATAGCAGGAGGGCTCAGGTGCAATTAGCTATCTACAGTGGATCAAGGTGGGAGGTGCCTGGGCTCAACGCCTGGTCTACCGGAAGCCACTATCTCTTGCAGCAGTTCGATAGGCTTTCCCTCCAGGGTTCATGCACAGTGGAGTGACAGGAGTTTCTGTGAGTTTCTTTGTTTTATAAAGTAGTCGTAGGCCACGGTACACTTTTCCTATACGACTTTGTAACTTAAGAAATTAGTCACATTATTATAGTTTTAAAAGACACTTTAGCATATGCATGAAATTTTCTGTGAGTATATTAGGGTTTACTCGCTGTTCTTATATTTTAGCCCAATTCCTAGGTACATATTTTGTTTAGAAAATGGCATTGTGGCCCAGGCGCAATGGTTCACACCTGTAATCCCAGCACTTTGGGAGACTGAGGTGGGCGGATCACCTGATGTCAGGAGTTCAAGACCAGCCTGGCCAACATGGCAAAACCCCGTCTCTACTAAAAATACAAAAAAATTAGCTGGATGTAGTGGCAGATAATCTGTAATCCCAGCTACTCGGGAGGCTGAGGCAGGGGAATCGCTTGAACCCAGGCGGTGGAGATTGTGGTGAGCCGAGATCATGCCATTACACTACAGCCTGGGCAACAAGAGTGAAACTCCATCTCAGAAAAAAAAAAAAAAAAGAAAGAAAGAAAAGGAAATAAAATGTCATTGTGGATCATGTCTTAATTCTGCAGTTCATGGATCCAGTTTTACAAATCCATGAGGAAAGAATAGAGTGCCCATTCCAAAAGTAAAAATATTATTTTAAAAAAATGCTTTCATTTATTTTATTTCCCTTATAAAGTAGAGGTTGCCACCATGTAGTTTTGTAATGTAGTGACTGAGAATAGGTGCAGCCTTAGAGATGGAGTATTAAAATAATGTTATATTTCTTAAGTAGTGAATTATTATCCCCTCTCATGGTTTCCTGAAGCATCAGTGAGTTATAGCAGCAGCTGTGAGCTGCCTCCAGTGGGTCTTTGGTGGGATAACTATTGTGGATGCAGCAGCTCCTTGCTTTGGGAATTGGTTTTATGTTATGCTCTTTAGTAATGTAAGAGTGGGCTGCAGTTAAATTCCTGATCCTTGCTTAAAATAGATCTACTTACTTTTTGTCGTTGTGGTTTCTCTCTTCTGCCTTAAAAAGTGGGTTTAGTAAAGAACATGCCACCTTTTCATAGGGTAAGCAAGGAGTTTGTAATTTATAGTCAGCCCCTTAACTGTGTTATTCCCTGACATGAAATATTCCGCAAAAGAAACACATTAGTAATTGGATGCTGAGAATCCCATTTGGAAAATCAGTGATTTTTTTTTTTAAGCTTCCCTTGAATTTAGAAACATAAATAAAAGTTGCAGTCTGTTCTTACAGATTAAAACATGAGAATTGGTGCTCTGGGCCGTTCACAGGGGAAATGTTCTGGCCTACCTTAAGGATGGTATTACCAGCAACCCACACAGCTGCTGGACAGAGGCCACCATCACATCACTTTAATTGAGGCACAAGAAAAGAAAAGATCTTTCAGTCAGGTGCAGTGGCTCATGCCTGTAATCCCAGCACTTTGGGAGGCTGAGGTGGGCAGATCACCTGAGGTCAGGAGTTCGAGACCAGCCTGGCCAACCTGTCTCTACTAAAAGTAAAAAAAAATTAGCTGGGCATGGTGGTGCTTGCCTATAATCCCAGCTACTCAGGAAGTTGAGGCAGGAGAGTCACTTGAACCCAGGAGGCAGAGGTTGCAATGAGCCAAGATTGTGCCTGTGCACTCCGGCCTGGGCAAGAGTGAGACTCCTTCTAAAAAAAAAAAAGAAAAGATCTTTGAAGAGCCCTTTACAAAAGGGTGTCAGGTATTTAGTGTGTTGGGCTGTATCATTGTGATGTGGTCAGTGCCTTGCAGCCAAGCTGGTGTTCAAGGCCAAGGGCTGGGGCAGAAGAAGGCAAGCCTTCCTTTTGCAGAAGAGAGGAAATCTGCCTCATTTTCAGTCCTGTGATTCTGCCTCTACAGGGCATTACACCCCCTTTACAACAGACAAACTTAGACCTGTGCAGGGAGTTTTAGGTCCCTGTCCTTGTGAAACAGCATAGGACTCTTGCAGCAGCAGGTGTTGGGCCTCCATGTTCCTTCTGTAGAGGGCTCACCTGTTCTCAGGTGCAAGGGAAGGGAGGCTGGGAGGGACCTTCAGCCCTCTCTGTCCTGTGAAAGTATTGATGGAGCACATGTGTGGTATCCTGGAGGACTCTGAAGGGCTGTGGTCTTGGCCTTGCACTCTTAGGTATGAGGTCCTGGCCCTGGAGTCTGAAGGAAGTAACCTTTGAGAGGACAGCTTTGCTGCCATGCACTGTTGAGTAGGCCCCAAGAAGGCTGTTCTGAAAGTTACAAGGTTACAAGTCAGGTGCACCTTGGTGTGATTATGCTTCTATTGGAAGACTACCCTTTTCAATAGAGTAAATTCCTGGGAGCCAGAGCCCACTTTGGTAACCTGGACCTTTTTTTTTTTTGAGATGGAGTCTTGCTCTGCCACCCAGGCTGGAGTGCAATGGCACAATCTCGGCTCACTGCAACTTCCGCCTCTCAAGTTCAAGCAGTTCTCCTGCCTCAGTCTCCTGAGTAGCTGGGATTACAAGCGCCTGCCACTACGCCCGGCTAATTTTTGTATTTTTAGTAGAGGTGGGGTTTTGCCATGTTGGCCAGGGTGGTCTCAAACTCCTGACCTCAAGTGATCTGCCTGCCTCAGCCTCCCAAAGTGCTGGGATTACAGACGTGAGCCACTGCACCTGGCCAGCGTTGTCTTTTAACAGTTTTGAAATGCGGATGCCTTTACAGAAGGCATTCCCTCTCCGGTTAGCGACAACCCCCATCTGTCCCTAAACTCACATCATGAGAGCCCTCAAAGACTGGTAGCAGCTGCTTGGCCTCAGGAGGTGTTTCGGTTTGTGAGGGCTTGGCCAACTCTCGGAGGTCTGACAGCATCCTCCTCACTGTGGCTCTGGTGTTAGTTATGGGTTCCGTTTCTGGTGATGTGGCATCTGATTTGCATCTGTGAGGTAGGCCCCTGCCCACCTCAGTTGACAGGCCTGGGACCCAGGCCTCTGTGAAACTGCATCCTTACAGAGATCTCAGCCTCACACCTAGGGTCCTGCCTCTCTAGCCAACAGACTTCCCGGTTCTGGGCTTCCTCAGGTCACCTGTCTCCACATTGACCCTTTTTGTATTCTGCTGACGTGTTCCTTTGTGTAGAGCCTCATTGGCATGAACTGCCTGTAGTGCAGCAGGCCACAAGCTTTTTGGCATCAGGGACTGGTTTTGTGGAAGACAGTTTTTCCACAGACCAGGCCAGGGATGGCTTTGGGATGATTCAAGCGCATTATGTGTATCATTAGGTTCTCATAAGGAGCACATACACAGTTCACAATAGGGTTGACACTCCTGTGAGAATCGAATGCCGCTGTGGTCGCACAGGAGATGGTGCTCAGGGGGAAATGCTTGCTTCTTCACTGCTCACCTGTTGTGCGACCCGGCTTCTAACACACCATTGACCAGTCCTCGTCTGTGGCGGGGGGCTGGGGACCGCTGCTGTAGAAGACCCACATTAAGCCGTCAGACTGGACTCTCTCCCAGGGCTTGACTCTGTTACTCCAGAGTCTGCCTCATCCAGAGCTTAGGTCCCACACAAGAAACTAGGCCACTCTGGATCAGTTTCAGATTTGACAGTTCATGCAAATTAAATTTGTTTTAACTTTGTGTTGGGAAGTAGCTACAGCTACCTTAAAGTGATTTGTAAACTTGGCACTGAGTGACCTGTTTACTTAACACATACGTGCTAAGTGTGCATGTCCTGGGTACTTAGAGTCTAGTAATTCTTAAAGTAGGGTTCCAGACCAGCAGCAATGGCTTCACTTGAGAACTTGTTAGAAATGCAAATTCCCAGCCCCTCCCCAGACCCCCTGAGTAGAAATACTGGGGAGGAGCCCAGCAACCTGTGTTTCAGCAAGCCCTGAAGGTTCAGATTGCATATTAAAGTTGCAGTCTCCTGCTATGGTTCAGATTGCATATTAAAGTTGCAGTCCCCTGCTATGGTGCATGCCACTGGCTCTGCTAGATGTCAGGGATATTTGATGAGTATGCGGTCCTAAGAGTGAGCCCAAGGTCTCACTGGTGGCATGAACAGGGGGACTATAGGAATGATTTGTGTCAGTGGCTCAAGAACGACCCTTGGCAGCCTTATCACAGAGTATTTTTAGTCCATTTCCACACTGAATGGGGTCTGAGGATCTGGTAGGACAGCTGGCTTGTAATGTAGATAGAAGTCCCCTCAATTAGAGAAGAGTAATTCATTAATTGGCCAGGGTGTGATGGAAATGGAAGTAGGACTTGGCCTCTCTGACATCCAAGTCCCAATTGTGTGTTCCCCAAGCAATCTTTCGCTGTTGCCTGCTTTCTGAGGGACAGTGGCCCCTCTGCACTAGGATGGGTATTGGGACAGGCTGTCCGTTTCTCATCTAGGGCTCTGCTAAGATTTCAAAAAGAACCACCTACAAAAGAAAACCAGTTGTTTTTCTAATTGAAGTCACTGACTCAAACAAAAAAAAATTTTTGACATCTGTACACATTTGGAAAATATTATTTTTAAAGAAGTATAATAATTATGCTCACTTGTTAAGTTTAAAATCAGAGACCACAACAAATACAAAAAAAAAAAGTAACATTTACCTCTACCTTGTTAACACTTAAAAGGCCTTTGGGGGAACAGAGGTAAAGAAGTTAGAGGTAAAAACGATGTTGAGGAGGAAGGGGAGAGAAACCTGAAAGGCTTGTTCTTATAACCCCCACTACCCCTGCTATCTTAATTTTATGGTAATCATTCCATTTTGTTACTGTCTTTTATCTTTCCATTGAACCTGGGATTTAACCTGAATATAGATAGATGAGAGAAAGAGAAGGAGAGGCAGAGAGAGAAGGAAAGAGATTGAGGTTTTCTTGATGTCTGTGTAGTCAATGAAAATAGCGATCCTATGGGATCATCCCTGAGGCCAGGGAGAGCCATAGCCCTAGTCCCTTTCCTGAAATACCTGTCTCTGTTTGACATTCTAAGAGGGTCTAACTCTCTTAGTTTTATTCTTTGTACAATCAGAGAAACTATTGTGCATTGCTTCAAAGATGCTGCTTTGAAAGGGTCTAATATCTTGGTAAGAGAAGGATGGCATTTGGCAACATACAGACAGGCGATCCTTTGCCCTGCACTAGGTGAATGCCTTACTATGTAGAATCCAAAATAGAAAAGGTGGGAACAAATTAACTCATTTATTTAGCAAGCACTGACCTTGTGCCTACTATATGCCTGGCACTGTGCTTGATGCCTTAAAAATGTTACTTCACGTAAAACTGTATCCACCCTGTGAGGTGGGCACTGTCATTCTGCTCTCACCAGTAATAAAACTGAGGCACAAAGGATGCAGTCAGCGCCACCCAGGTCAGAGAGGCAGTGAGCAGTGGTACCAGGATTCCATCCCAGGCAGGCTGCTCCGAGCACCATCACTGCACCCAGTGCTGATGTGGGAAATCATGCCCAATTCCTAATCAGTGGGCAAAGCTGCAGATCAGGGTGGGGCTGCTCTATCAGAGGTAGTGAGGAGGGGAGGCCAGACCCAGGAGGTGGCGAGAATGTGTGAGTAGCCAGGGAGCCTCTTCCACTTGCCCGTGGTCCAGTGGCCCAGTGACCTACTGAGGTCTTGTGAAGGGATGCACTTGTAACACCCAATTAGAGAATCATTAATCCTTTGTCCTCAGGAGATGAGAGGCAGGTTGGGATCTGATGAGCGTGTAAGGAAAACCCACAGGGAGTAGGCTGCAGCTCTGCTTCTCTGTCCATTGTTGGGCACTGCCGTTGTCCCAAGGGTGGCCTCTCTCTGGGTGAATTCTCCAGTAGCATCAAAGGAGGCTTGAAAGAACTGGCGGACTGTTTGGAGTTTGGCATTTGAAAATGTCAGCCAGTAGCAACTTAAAGGGCGTGGTGCAGAGTACCAGAAATGGCATCCCCTCACACCTTGCTAGGCAAAGACATGATCCAGAAAAGTGTATAGTGGAAAAGTAGTCAATCAAGCTGCATTTTACATGAGCCTGGGAAGGGTCACACGGAGTGTCAGACGTCATAAAACAAGTTCCTGCTATTGGACCCATGTCCTCACAGGGTCGAGCTTGTGTGTGTCCAGGTTTTTTATGCTGCCAAGTCAGGTCTTCCTTAGAAAGCTGTGTTTACCTGGCACAAATAGAGGCAGCCCCAGAGAGAGCAAAGCAGCAGCCAAAGCTGGAGCTCCTGGCAGCCCCCAAACCTCCCACTTTCATGTGGAAGACCCGCTGTCCTGGGTGCAGGTTCCAGCCCTGGGAAGGGATGGTGTCTGAGGTCTCCTCCAGGTTGAGAGGGTGACTGTGCCCTGCAAGTAACTGAAGCACGTCTGATAACCCATGTCTGTGGGGACTGGGTTTTATTATCATGTTCTTACAGTGTTTGGGGGCAGAGTTTTGCCTCCCCGCAATTTATATTTGGGCAGGTGGGTTGTTGATGATCTACTCCCACCCTCAACTGCTGAAGGTGTCATGGCAGCTTTCACATGAGGAGCACTCGCCAGGCAGAGCTGCCTTCACAGGGTGGGGCATGGATGCAAAGGCCCACATTGTGGAGGACTGACCAGCAGAGTGTGGAGATCCATTTAGCGCACAAGGTGGAGATTTGGGCACTCAACTATTTATTTGACTGGAATTAATATACTCCTCTGTGAGCACACCACATACTGGCTTCTGTTGTGGCCAGGTGGGGTTATTCTCTGTGCGGGGGAAAAGCTGTGGAGCCCCGGGACTGTCTATTCCCTTTCACCTCTCTAGATGCTCCAAACCTGTCTTCAGTTGTTGGACTAAAAGAACAGAGGATCACAGTAGTAGCATTTGTGCAATTTTTTGTGTTCTTTGACAACTGATTTGTATCTGTTTACTGGGTAGAAACAGCCTCTTGATGGGGATTAGAGGGAAAGCGAGTCAGGTCAGATGGAGTGAGAGTGGACCCCAGCTCCCCTGCCTCATGGAAACCCAGGGACCAGCTCCCCATCCTCAGACCGCAAGAGGACTGGAGGACACCATGGGCGGTGCACGATGTGGCCACAGGCTCATCACAGATACACAGGATGTGATCAGGAGCCTGTGGTATTCGTATATTTAAGAAGTCTATTCCCTATGCTGAGGGTTCTCTGTGGACTGCCGTGTCTGCAGGTTCATGGTGATGTTCTCCCTGTTTTGTTTCCTGGAGCTCTTCATTGATGTGAAGGTTTTTACCCAGGATCTGAAAGAATCAGAACTCATGGTAGTTATTAGCCTGCAAGCCCTGCTGTGAGGTTCTGGAGGGTTGGGGCTGCCCGGGCTCCACCAGGTGCTCCTGCTGCCACCAGCACCCATTTCCTAGGGGTGTCTAGTATCTTCCTCATTGGCACCTGCTGTTCCTTAATCACTTCCTGGAGAGTGGATGAGGGTAAATATTGTCATGGAGATAGCTTTGAGCATTGCTTGTGTCAATGAGAACATTATCGATGCTCTTGTAGCAGTGGGATGAGAAAGAAGGCACTTTGGGGATTCTTGCAGGATTGGGTTTGCCTGTGGGTTTATGGCTCAGTGTTAGGGCCCCACAGCTCATGCTCAGGGTCACGGAGGAATGAATGAGAATCTTTGGCTGGTCAGGCGCCTAGGGCTTTGCAAGTGTTTTGAGTTCAGAGACAAAATTTTATTTATTTTAGAGTTTTCCAATTGGCCTAGTAACACACTGCACCCACTAGGTGATCTGTAATCACTTGTTAAATTAAATATGTACTTTTATTTATGTACAGTTTCCTTCCATTTCCTTAACCAAAAAATAAATGTTCACTGTCCCAAGTATCTATTGGGAAAAGTAATTTTTTTTCTTGTGTTTTATTTTCAGCTTTATTGGGAGTGTAATCGACAAATAGAAATGGTACATATTGAAGGTGTACACATGATGTTGATTTACATGTGTATTTGTGAAATCGCCACGAAGTAGTTAACACATCCATCACACGTTTGTGTGTGTGTGTGTGTGTGTAGTGAGAACACTGAAGGTCAACTCTTGTAGCACATTTCAAGTATACAGTGCAGTATTGTCAGCTGCAGTCCTCATGGTGGACATTAGACACCAGATCTCCAGAGCTTAGTTGTCCTTTGTAACAGAAACTGTGTGTCTTTGACCACCTCCCTATTGCCCAGCCTCTGTAACCACCATTCTACTCTCTGCTTCTAGGAGTTCAACTGTTTTAGATTCCACATATAAGTGAATCAGGTGGTGTTTGTCTTTCTCTCTGGCTTTTACTTAGTATAGTGTCCTCCAGCTTAATCCATGTTGTCACATGTGGCAGGATTTCCTTCTCTAAATTTTAAGGCTGTATGATACTTCATTGTATATACATGCCAGATTTTCTTTATCCATTCATCCATTAACAGTCATTTAGGTTACTTCCACTTCTTGGCTGTTGTGAATACTGCTGCAATAGATATTGTGAATAGTGCTGCAATAGATATGGGAGTGCAGATATCTCTTAAAAGTTCTGATATCATTTTCTTCTTCTTCTTTTTTTTTTTTTTTGAGACAGAGCCTCACGCTGTCAACCAGGCTGGAATACAGTGGTGTGATCTCGGCTCAATGCAATCTCTGCCTCCTGGGTTCAAGCAGTTCTCCTGCCTCAGCCTTCCAAGTAACTGGGATTACAGGAATGTGCTGCCACGCCTGGCTAATTTTTGTATTTGTAGTGGAGACGGGGTTTCGCCATGTTGCCCAGGCTGATCTTGAACTCTTGACCTCAGGTGATCCGCCCGCCTCAGCCTCCCAAAGCGCTAGGATTACAAGCTTGAACCACTGTGCCTGGCCCATTTTCTTTAGAAATATATACCCAGAACTGGGATTGGTGGATTATATGGTAATTCTATTTTTAATTTTTTGAAGAACCATCAGACAGTTTTCCGTAATGGCTGTACCAATTTACATTCCTGCCAGCAGTGTTCAAGGTTTTCCTTTTCTCTGCGTTGTCATCAACAATTGTTATTTTTTGTGTTTTTGGTAAAATTGCCATTCTAACAGGTGTGAGATGATATTGTGGTTTTGAATTGCACTTTCCTGATGGTGATGTTCAATATACCTGTTGATAATTTGTATGTCTTATTTTGAGAAATATCTATTCAGGTCCTTGGCCCATTTTAAGAGGGTTATTTGCTATTGAGTTGTTTGAGTTCTTTATCTATTTTGGATATTAACCCTTTAATTGGATATGTGGCTGTCAAGTATTTTCTCCCATTCCATAAATTACCCTTCTCTCTGTTGACTGTTCCTTTGCTGGACAGAAGCCTTTTAGCTCAATGCAGTCCCATTTGTCTATTTTTGCTTTCGCTTTCTATGCTTTTAGTGTCTTATCTACCAAAAAAAAAAAAAAAAAGAAAAACAAAAACAAACAAAAAACTGCCCAGACCAGTGTCATGAAATGAAGCTTTTTTTATGTTTTCTTCTCATAGTTTTATGGCTTCAAATCCTATATTTAAGTGTTTATAATCTATTTTGAGTTTTTTTTTTTTTTGTATATAGAGTGAGATAAGGGTCGGATTTCATTTTCTACATGTGGATATTCAGTTTTCCTGGCACTGTTTATTGAAGAGATGGTCCTTTCCCCATTGTGTCTTCTTGGCATCCTTGGCAAAGATCTGCTGGCTCTTAATGCATGGATTTATTTTTGGGCCCTCTATTTTGTTCCATTAGACTACATGTTTGATTTTCTGCAAGTACCATACCGTTTTGTGTACTATAGCTATGTAACATATTTTGAAATCAGGATGTTTGATACCTCCAGGTTTGTTCTTCTTTCTTAAGATATCTTTGAGTATTCAAGATCTTTTGTTGTTCTATATGAATTTTTGGATTGTTTCTTTTCTATTTCTGTGAAGAATGCCAATGGGATTTTGATAGGGATTGCATTGAACCTGTAGATATTTTTGTGAGGTATGGAAATTTTGACAATATTAATTATTCTAATCCATAAACACAGAACGTCTTTACATTTATCTGTGTCTCTTTTGATTTCTTTCATCAATGTATTATAATATTCAGTGTACCAATCTTTCATCTGTTTGGTTAAGTTTATTCCCAAGTATTGTATTATTTATTGTTGCTATTTTCCTACTTTCTTAATTTCCTTTTTAAATAGATCACTGTTTATGTGTAGAAATGCCACTGATTTTTTTTTTGGCCAGGTGTGGTGGCTCACGCCTGTAATCCCAGCACTTTCAGAGGCGGGGGTGGGTGGATCATGAGGTCAAGAGATCGACACCATCCTGGCCAACATGGTGAATCCCTGTCTTTACTAAAAATACAAAAATTAGCTGGGTGTGGTGGTACACGCCTGTAGTCCCAGCAGCTCGGGAGGCTGAGGCAGGAGAATCACTTGAACCCAAGAGGTGGAGATTGCAGTGAGCTGAGATAGTGCCACTGCGCTCCGGCCTGGTGATGGAGTGAGACTCTGTCTAAAAAAAAAAAAAAAAAAAAAGTCACTGATTTTTGTATTGGTTTTATATTAAGCAACTTTCGTAAAATTGTTTATTACTTTTAACAGTTTTTTCTTGTTGAGTTTTCAGAGCTTTCTATGTATATGATCATACCACTTGTAAACAGGGATAATTTCAGTTATTTTTTGATGTATGTGCGTTTTATTTATTTTTCTTGTCCAATGCCTCTGGTTAGGACTGCCAGTACTGTAGTGAATAGAAGTTGTAAGAGCGGACATCCTTGCTTTGTATGGACCTTAAAAGCTTTCAGTTTTTCTTGATTATAATGTTAGCTGTGAGCTTTTTGTAATGGTTTTTGTAATGTTGAAGTAAATTCCTTCTCTGCCTTTTTTTGGTGAGAGTTTTAGCATGCATGGATATTGAGTTTTGTCAGATGCTTTTTCTGTATCCATTGAGACAATTATGTAGTTCCTGTGTTTCCTTCTGTTGATGTGTTGTATCACATTGATTAATTTGCAAATGTTGAACCATCCTTGCATTTCAGGGAGAAATCCTACTTAGTTTTGGAGTATAATCCATTAAATGTGCTGTTGAATTTTGTATCTAGTATTTTATTTAGGATTTCTGCTTCCATGTTCATCAGGGTTATTAGCCTTTAGTATTCTTTTATTTTGGAGTCTTTGTCTGACTTGGGTGTCAGCATGATTCTAGCCTCATAAAATTTGTTTGGAAATATGTCCTCTTTTTCTGTTATTTTTTGTAAGAGTTTAAAAAGCACTAGTATCAATTATTCCTTGACTATTTGATAGTGTTCTTCATTGAATCGATTTGGTCCTGGACTTTTCTGTGTGTGATGAGATTTAATTGCTAATTTAATCTCTTTATTTGTTATTGGTCTCTTCAGGATTTCTGTTTCTCCTTGATTCAATTTTGGTAGGTTATACATGTCAAGGAATTTATCCTTTTTTTTTTTTTTTTTTTTTTTTTTTTTTTTAGGGATTATGTGATTTGTTAGTGTATTTTTGTAATACTACCTAGTAATCTTTTTTATTCATATTTCTAAGATATTTGTTATAATATCTCCTCTTTCAGTTTTTAAGTCTTCTCTCTTCTTTTAATACAGCCAAGAGTGTTTTTTTTTTAATTTTTCTGTTCTCTATTTCAATTATCTTTGCTGTAATCTTTATTATTAACTTCCTTATGCTAACTTTGGACTCAGTTTGTTTTTATTGTTGTTCCCTGAAGTGTAAAGTTAGGTTGTTTATTTGAGATCTTCCTTCTCCTCCTCTTCCTCCTCTTCCTCACTATGATTATTATTATTATTATTATTATTATCATTATTATTATTTTTCCAGATGGAATCTCGCTCTGTCACCCAGGCTGGAGTGCAGTGGTGTGATCTCGGATTACTGCAAGCTCTGCCCTCTAGGTTCAAGCAATTCTCCTGACTCAGCCTCCCAAGTAGCTGGGATTACAAGCCTGTGCCACCACGCCTGGCTAATTTTTATATTTTTGATAGAGATGGGGTTTTACTGTGTTGGCCAGGCTGGTCTCGAACTCCTGACCTCAAGTGATCCACCTGCCTCGGCCTCCCAAAGTGCTGTGATTACAGATGTGAGCCACTGCGCCCGGCCGTTCCTTCTTTTTAAATGTAGGATCTTACTGCTATAAACTTCCCTATTAGTGTTAGTTTTGTTCCATCCCGTAAGTTTTGATAACTTTTGTTTTCATGTTCATTTGTCTCAAGATATTTCCTAAATTCCCTTTTGATGTCTCCTTTGACTCAGTGGCTGCTCAAGATTGTATTGTGTAGTTTCCATGTACTGTAGTTCTCCCTATCTGTGGGGGATTTGTTCTTAAACCTCTGGTGAATGCTTGAAATCACAGATAGTACTAAAGTTTATATATACTGTGTTTTTTCCTATACATACACATCTATAATAAAATTTAATTATAAATTGGATATAGTAAGAGATTGACAATGAATCAATTTAAAAATAAAATATAACAATTGTAACCATATAGTTATAATAGTTATCATACACTGTGGCTATAACTTTTGCAGATTGAGGCACAACAGCAAAACTAGCATGAATTTCTTTTTTCTTCTTCACAATTTTAGGGATAGAAGATTCATTTTTACCATAGATCTTAGCAACCTCAGCCTACTTTTTTCTTCTTTCCTTATTAAGTCAAGAACTTTTACCTTTTCACTTAATGGATGCACTTTATGGCTTTTCTTTGGCATCTAAATAGCCAGCATCACTACTCTTGAGGTTTGAGGCCATTATTGAGTAAAGTAAGGATGACTGAAACACAAGCAGTGCAATACCATGACAAGTGATCTGATAACGGAGATGGCTATGAAGTGACTAGTGGTCGAGTAGAGTATACAGTGTGAATACATTGGACAAAGGGATGGTTGATGTCCCAGGCAGGATGAGGCAGGATGGTGCAAGATTTCATCACACTGATTAAATTTGTGAGTTGCTTATTTATGAAATTTTCCATTTAATATCTTCAGTCTGTGGGTAAAATGATATTACAGAAGGTGAATGCCATGTTTGTATTTTTTTTGTTCTTAAAAATACTGTTATTGATTGCTAATGTCATTCCATTATGGCTGGAAAAGGCACTTAGAAGATTTTTGTCTTACTAAAATTTTCAGACCTCTTTTGACACCGAACTTGTTATATACCTTGAAGAATGTTCCATATGCTCTTGAGAAGAATCTGTATTTTTCTGATATTAGATGGCAGTTATGTATCTTAGGTCAATTTAGTCTATAGTGTTGTTCAGTTATTCTATTTTCTTATTGACTGATTTTCTACCAGAATGATCTATCCATTTTAGAGAGTAAAGTTTTGAAGTCTCTTCCTATTATTGTATTATTACAGTATTGCTGTCTCTTTCTCCCTTCAGATTTATCAATGTAATACTTTACATATTTAGGTGCTTTCGTGTTGGTGGTATAAGTATTAATATTTATAACTATTGAGTCTTTCTGTTGAATTGTCCCTTATATCATTATATAATGACATTTGTCACATGACAGTTTGGACTTAAACCCTATTTTATTTAATGACAGTATAGCTACCCCTGCTCTCCTTTCTTTCTTCCTTTCTTCCTTTTCTTCCCCTTCCTCCCTCCCTTCCCTCCCTCCCTCCCTCCCTCCCTCTTTCCCTCCCTCTCTCCCTCCCTCCCTCCCTCCTTCCTGCCTTCCTGCCTTCCTGCCTTCCTGCCTTCCTTCCTTCTTTCCTTCCCACTCTGTCACCCAGGCTGGAGTACAGTGGCACCATCTTGGCTAACTGCAATCTCTGTCTCCTGGGTTCAAGCAATTCTCCTGCCTCAGCCTCCTGAGTAGCAGGGATTTAAGGCACCCGCCACCATGCCCACCTAATTTTTGGTATTTTTAGTAGAGATTGGGTTTCACCATGTTGGCCAGGCTGGTCTCGAACTCCTGACCTCGTGATCCACCCCTCTCGGTCTCCCAAAGTGCTGGGATTAGAGGTGTGAGCCACCGCACCCGACTCCTTTCTTTAACCTTTCTCATGAAATATCATTCTTCATTCTTTATTTTCAACCTCTGTGTCCTCAAATCTAAAATGAGTCTCTTGTAGACAGCATATAGTTGATTATTATTATTTATTTGTTCATCTACAGTATTTCTTTTGATTGGACAGTTTAGTATATTTGAATTTTAAATAATTATTAATAGGTAAGGACTTACTCTTGCCATTTTGTCATTTGTTTTCTACCTTTTTTATAGTTCTCTTATATGTCTTGGTGTCTTCCTTTGTGGTTTGACTATTGTAGCAGTGTACTTTGATTCTTCTCTCTTAATCTTTTTTGCATCTACTATACATTGTGTGTGTGTATTTGTGTGTGGTTACCATGGAGTTTACACTGAAGAATTTATAGTTACAGCAATCTGTTTGAAGCTGATATCCACTTCACTTCAGTCTTATACAGGCGCTCTATGCTTTACTTCCCCCTCCCCCACACACTTTATGTAACTGATGTCAGATTTTATTTTTCTGTATTGTATTTCCATTATTAAATTTGTGTAGCTATATTTATTCTGACAACTTACCTTCTAATTTATATACTAGTGTTTAAAGTGATTTGTGTGTACCATTTCAGTATTAAAATATTCTGTGTTTAGCAACAAGATTTATATTTTCATATGCTTTAATGATGCTGTTTATTGTCTTTTCATTTCAGCTGGAAAAACTAACTTTAGCAGGTCTAGTGGTGACAAACTTCCTAGTTTTGACAGGGAAAGACTTATCTCTCCTTCATCCTTAAACTACAGTTTTTCTGGATAAAGTATTCTTGGTTGGCATTTTTTCTTCCAGTACTTTGCTATATCATCCCATTGTCTCCTGGTCTGCAAGGTTTTTGCTGATAAATCTTATGATGTTTCCCTTGTGTGTGACAAGGTACCTTTCTCTTGCTGCTTTAAGAATTGTCTCTTTGTCTTTTACTTCTGAAAAACTCTAATATTTGAGACAAACTATAATGTGCTTCAGAGTAATGCTCTTTTTGTTTAATATATTTGAAGATCTTAGGACTTTATGTCAACTTCCCTCTGTAGAGTTGGGAAGATTTTTGCCATTATTTCTTTAAATAGGCTTTCCACCACTTTGATGGTGTTCTGTAAGTTTCATAGGCTTTCTTCACTTTTCATTTTTTTTTCCTTCTAACTGGTTAATTTCAAATGGCCAGGCTTCCAATTTACTGATTCTTTTTCCTACATGATCAGGTTTTCTGTTGAAGCTCTGTCTATTGGGTTTTTCAGTTCAATCCTTGTATTCTTCAGCTCCAAGATTTCTGTTTGGTTTCTTCTTAATGCTTCTGTTTCATTATTAAATTTCTCATTTTGTTCATGTATTGATTTCCTAATTTCATTTAGTTTTAAAATCTGTATTCTCCTGAAGCTCATTAAGCTTCTTTAAGATGGCTATTTTGGATTCCTTTTCAGGTGATTTATGGATCTCCACCTTTCTGGGATTGGTTACTGGGATTTTGTTAGTTAACTTTGGTGGTGGTGTGTTTACCTTATGCTTTGTGATCCATGTAAACTTGTGTGTGTCTGTGCATTTGAAGGAGCAGACACCTCTAGTCTTTAGACTGGTTTTGGCAGATAAGGATCTACTCCTAGCTCACCAGACTGATGTTTTTGCCTCTGGTATCTCAGTCACGCTGAGTTTGGAGCCAGGTAAAATGACTGTTTCAGGGAATGCAGTTGGGACTGAGCTTGGGAAACCTGTCACCAAGGGTATGAATAGACATGTCTCCCAGCAGGCCACAGTCGAGAGGGGCTGGAGCCAGGGCACATGACTACTTCAGTATCTGCAGTTGGGTCTGAGGTCAGCAAGCATGTTACTGGGGGGATAGGTTGGGTATGGCCCCTCTCAGGAAATAGAAGATGGGACTTTTGGAAGCACCACAGCTCTTTGTGGTTGGAGCTGAGTTCATAGGAGGACAGGGATGCTTTCAGTCCATAGCTGGTACCAAAGCCTATGAACCTGCCAGCAGACTGTGGGCCTCATTTCTCAGTGTATCCCTCCTCAGTCTGGGGCTCTACCAGGGTCTCACAATCTTCTTTCTGGATCCCAAAGCTCTTACAAAGGAACTTCTGTGCATGGCAGGCTGCCAAATCATTTTTTCTGTTGGGGTACATGAGCCAGAGACCCCCTGTTCTACTGTCTTACTGATGTCACTCGCATCTGTGTGTTTACCAGTGCCCTATGAGTTCCCAATCTTCAATTTATTTGGTAACATCTGGAAACCATAATTATGTCCTGCAAGAATTATGCAAGTTACTTACTAAGGAGTAGATCAGAGGAAAAAAAACCTGTGCCCATCTTCTTGGGAAATTCATAGGAAAAGAGAGTTTAGCTTTAAATAAATAAAAATATTCTGCTAGAAAAATGTAAAAGATATAAATGCAGATATAAATCCCAACAAGACACTTCACAAGAAGATCCCTCCTAAGACACATAATCATCAGATTCTCCAAGGTCAAAATGAAAGAAAAAATGTTAAAGGCAGCTAGAGAGAATAGTCAGGTCATCTGTAAAGGGAAGCCCATCAGACTAAAAATGGACCTCTTAGCAGAAACCCTACAAGCCAAAAGAGCATCGGGGGCCAATATTCAACATCCTTAAAAGAAATTCCAACCCAGAATTTCATATCTGCACAGACTAAGCTTCATAAACAAAGGAGAAATAAGATCCTTTTCAAATAAGCAAATGCTGAAGGAATTCCTTACCTCCAGACCTGCCTTACAAGAGCTCCTGAAGGAAGCACTAAATATGGAAAGGAAACACCATTACTAGCTACTAACACTAAAGTACACAGACTACTGACACTGTAAAGCAACCACTAAACAAGTCTGCAAAATAACCAGCTAACATCATGATAACAGGATCAAATCCACATATATCAATACTAACCTTGAATGTAAATGAGCTAAATGCCCCAATTAAAAGGCACAGAGTGGCAAGCTGGATGAAGAACCAAGACCCATTGGTATGCTGTCTTCAAGAAACCTATCTTACCTGCAGTGACACACATAAGCTCAAAACAAAAGGGATTGAGAAAAATCTACCAAGCAAATGGAAAATAGAAGAAAGCAGGAGTTGTAATACTAATTTCAGACAGAACAGATTTTAATTCAACAAAGATCAAAAAAGACAAGGGCATTACATAATGGTAAAGGGTTAAATTCAACAAGAAGACATAACTGTTTTAAATATATATGCATGTAACACAGAAGCACTCAGACTCATCAAGCAGTTTCTTAATGACCTTCAAAGAAACTTAGACCCCCACATATTAATAGTGGGAGACTTTAACATCCCACTGACAACATTAGACCATAAAGACAAAAAATTAACAAAGATATTCAGGACCTGAACTCAGCACTGGATCAAATGGACCTGATAGACATCTACAGAACTTTTCACCCTAAAACAACAGAATATGCATTTTTTCATTGCCATGTGTCATGTACTCCAAAATCGATCACATAATCAGAAATAAAAGACTCCTCAGCAAATGCAGAAGAAATTAAATAGTAACAACCAATCTCTCAGACCAGAGAGCAATCAAATTAGAAATCAAGACTAATAAATTCACTCAAAACAATACAATTACATGGAAATGGAATAATCGGCTCCTGAATTACTTTTGGGTAAATAATGAAATGAAGGGGGAAATCAAGAAGTTCTTTTAAACTAATGAGAGCAAAGATACAGCATACCAGAATCTCGGGGACACAGCTAAGGCAGTTTTAAGAGAGAAATTTATAGCAGCAAATGCCTACATCAAAAAGTTAGATCTCAGTTTAACAACCTAACACTACAATTAAAAGAGCTAGAGAACCAAGAGAAAACCAACACTAAAGCTAGCAGAAGACAAGAAATAACCAAAATCAGAGCTGAACTGAAGGAGATTGAGACATGAAAATCTATTCAAAAGATCAATGAATCCTGGAGCTGTTTTTTTTTTTTTTAATTAATAGACTGCTAGCTAAGCTAATAAAGAAGAAAAGAGAGAAGATGTACATAAACACAATCAGAAACAGCAAGTGGGGTGTCACCACTGACCCCATAGAAATACAACTAATCATCAGAATATTATGAACACTTCTATGCACATAAACTAGAAAATCTAGAAGAAATGGATAAATTCCTGGATACACACACACTCTCCCAAGACTGAAACAGGAAGAAATTGAATCTCTGAACAGACCAGTAACAAGCTCTGAAATAGAATCAGTAATAAATATTCTACCAACCAAAAAGAAAAGAAAAAGTCCAGGAGCAAACGGATTCACAGCTGAATTCTACCAGATATACAAAGAAAAACTGGTACTATTACTGCTGAAACTGTTCCCATAAATAACTAAATAAGTAAGTAAGGATGAAGGATTCCTCTCTAACTCATTCTATGAAGCCAACATTATCCTGATACCAAAAACTGACAGGGACACCACACAAAAAAAGAAAACTTCAGGCCACTATCCTTGATAAACATCAGTGGAGAAATCCTCAACAAAATACTGGCAAACTGAATCCAGCAGCACATCAGAAATCTTATCCACCACGATCAAGTAGGCTTTATCCCTGGGATGCAAGGTTGGTTCAACATATTCGTATCAGTAAATGTATTTCATCACGTAAACAGAACAAAAGACAGACACCACACGATTATTTCAAACGATGCAGAAGAGGCTTTTGATAAAATTCAGCATCCTTTCAGGTTAAAACCTCTGAATAAACTAGGTGTTGAAGGAATATACCTCAAAATAATAATAAGAGCCATATATGACAAACCCACAGCCAAGATCATATTGAATGGGCAAAAGCTGGAAGCATTTCCCTTGAAAACCAGCATAAGACAAGGATGCCTCCTCTCACCACTCCTATTCAACATAGTACTGGAAATTCTGGCCAGGACAATCAGGCAAAAGAAAAAAATAAAGGGCATCCAGATCGGAAGAGAGGAAGTCAAACTATCTCTATTTGCAGACGACATGATCCTGTATATAGAACACCCCATAGTCTTGACCCTAAATCTTCTTAAGCTGATAAACAATTTCAGCAAAGTCTCAGGATACAAAATTGATGTACAAAAATCCCTAGCATTCCTATACATCAACACAGTTAAGCTGAGAGCCAAATCAGGAATGCAGTCTCATTCACAATTGCCACAAAAAAGTTATAAAATACCTAGGAATGAAGGTAACCAGCAAGGTGAAAGATCACTACAAGGAGAACTATAAAACACTGCTCAAAGAAATCAGAGATGATACAAACAGATGGAAAGGACAGACCAGTATATATGCTGTGCCTATTAAACTATCAATGACATTCTTCACAGAACTAGAAAAAACTATTTTAAAATTCACAGAGAACCAAAAAATAAACCCAAATAGCCAAGGCAATCCTAAGCAAAAGAACAAAGCTGGAGGCATCATGCTACTTGACTTAAAACTATACTATAGGGAGTAACCAAAACAGCATGCTACTGGTATAAAAACAGACACATAGGGCAATGGAACAGAATGGAGAACCCAAAAATAAGATCACACACCTATAACTATCTGATCTTTGATGAAGCTGACAAAAACAAGCAATGGGGAAAGAATTCCCTATTTAGTAAATGGTGATGGGAAAACTGACTAGCTATGTGCAGAAGATTGAAACTAGACCCCTTCCGTATACCATGTACAAAAGATAACTCAAGATGGATTAAAGACTTAAATTTAAAACCTAAACTATAAAAACCTTGGAAGACAACCAAGGCAATACCATTCTGGACATAGAACAGTCAAAGATTTTATGATGAAGTCTCCAAAACCAATTGCAACAAAAGCAAAACTTGACAAATGGAATCTAATTAAACTACAGAGCTTCTGCACAGCGAAAGAAACTATAACAGAGTAAACAGATAACCTACAAAATAGGAGAAAATACTTTCCAACTATGCATCTGACAAAAGTCTAATATCCAGCATCTAAAAGGAACTTAAATTTACAAGAAAAAAAACAAACCCCATTAAGAAGTGGGCAAAGGACATGAACAGCCACTTTTCAAGAGAAGACATACATGAGGCCAACAAACATGAAAAAAAGCTCAACATCACTGATCATTAGAGAAATACAAATCAAAACCACAATGAAATACCATCTCACACCAGTCAGAAGGGCTACTATGAAAAAGTCAAAAAACAACAGATACTGGTAAGGTTGCAGAGAAAAAGGAGCACTTATACACTGTTGGTGTATAAGGTGGAATTGTAAATTAGTTCAACCATTGTGGAAGACAGTGTGGCAATTCCTCCAAGACCTAAAAACAGAACTACCATTCAACCCAGCAATCCCATTACTTTATACCGAAAGGAATATAAATCATTCTGTCATATGCACATGTACGTTCATTGCAGCACTATTCACAATAGCAAAGACATGGAATCAATGTAAAGGCCCATCGTTAGTATGTTGGATAAAGAAAATGTAGTACAGATACACCATGGACTACTATGCATCCATTAAAAAAAAGAATAGGATCATGTCCTTTGTAGAAACATGGGTGGAGCTAGAGGTCATTATCCTTAGCAAACTAATGCAGCAACAGAGAACCAAATACTGCATGTTCTGACTTATAGGTGGAAGCTAAATGATGAGAACACATGGACACATCGAGGGGAACAACAACAACAAACACTGGGGTCTCTCAGAGGATGGAGGGTGGAAGGAGGGAAAGGATCAGAAAAAATAACTAATGGGTACTAGGATTAATACCTGGGTGATAAAATAATCTATACAACAAACCCAAGTTTAACTATGTAACAAACCTGCACATATACCCCGAACTTAAAAGTTAAATCAAAAAGATACATTATATTTATGAATAACTGAAAATTTAGTTTCTTGTATGCATGAAAAATATTTGTGCTAACAGACCTTAGATGATTCAACTCAACATACCCTTGGATTTAACTAAAAATATAACGATTTTCCAAGCTATTAATTATGATTTTTCTCTTTCAATAGTGTTGTTTGTTAGTGCTGAAAATGTTAACATATTGCTCTACAACCATGCAGAAGGAATTAATGAGCTGCTGTTGTCTTTTTTCATAAGCACATCTAATTTGCTCATTCATCCACTTGTTCATTTGTTCTACCCTTATTTAGCCAGGCAAAAGAGAGAGGGCAGTCATTCCTAATAATCATGATTTGTTTTCCTTTTTTCAGCCATGCAATGATGGACCTACTGGTTGAACTTTGCCTTCAGAACCACCTGAATCCATCCCACCACGCCCTTGAAATTCGGTCTTCAGAAACCCAACAGCCTTTGAGTTTTAAGCCAAATACTTTGATTGGGACCCTGAATGCGCATACTGTGTTTGTGAAAGAAAAAGTTCCTGAAGAGAAGGTTAAGCCTGGTCCCCCTAAGGTGCCTGAGGTTAGTAGGTACCTACATGGAGATACTTGTGTGTGAATGTGTGGCAGGTCCTGAGTAGAGGCCAGTGTGGCTCTTCTTATCTAAATACAATGCAGAGATTTGTGGCTGAGGCTGCTACTTTCATGCCAGACAAAGCTAGGCACTGAACAGAGTTTGTTTTAGGAGACAAAATATATAGAATTGAATAATGTTCATCGTTGTAACATTGCTCCTTTATATATTATAGAAGAGGAATTGATCTACAGTGAGCTATCCATTAGACCTTCATTCAAAGAGGGACATAGTCTCTAATTCTGTACTTTCTAATATGATAGTCACTGGCCACATGCAGCTTTTTTTAAAATTTGGTATGTTTATTATTGTTATTGTTGCTCATGTAGATTTTTCTTTTTTCATTTTAATTGACACATACAGCTTTTGAACACTTGAAATGTGGCTGGTGTGATTGAGAAACTGAATTTTTTATTTAATTTTAATTTTAAATTTAAATTACCACTAGCTAATGGCTACCTGATTGGACAGTGTAGTTCTAGAATTCTTCCTGACTCAGGAAGCAGTTGGCATCTATAGAGGATTTAAACATCTTCCCAGAGGAAGAGAATAAAAAGGGAAAAATTTTTTTTCCAAAAAATGATGTCAGAAATATTTATTCATTGCATTTGGAAAATGTCTTATATACATAGCTGTATTCCAGGCTTTCATTAATTAAAATTAATTCTGGTAGCTTATTATATACTTTTATTGTTTTTGTTGTTATTTTGAGATAGACCTTCACTCTTGTTGCCCAGGCTGGAGTGCAGTGGTGTGATCTTGGCTCATTGCTACCTCTACCTCCCAGGTTCAAGCAGTTCTCCTGCCTCAGTCTCTGGAGTAACTGGGACTACAGTTGCATGCCACCATGCCTGGCTAATTTGTGTATTTAGTAGAGACAGGGTTTCACCATGTTGGCCAGTCTGGTCTTGAACTCCTGACCTCAGGTGAGCCACCTGCCTCAGCATCTCAAAGTGCTGGGATTACAGGCCTGAGCCACCATACCCAGCCTTATTGTGCTTTTAAATAAGTCTTTGATACTAATCTTTTAGCTCAAATTAAAAGCAATGTTACTTTCAGATTCTTAGCAAATCTTCTAAATTTTCCTGCTTTTAAAAATGGCAGTGCAGCCAACATTAATCTCCTATTAATTTCTAGGATTGATTGGTTAGTGCATTCTCATTGTTGCTCTAGAACACTCTGACCAGAGATTTCCCCTTATTCCTCAAGTAAACAGTGTTTGAGGCAGAGCATCTCTGTATATACCCTGCGTCTTCCCTTGACTTCCTGCTTCTCAGGGCAGGTAAGCCCAGGCGTATGCATGATTCCACTTGTTAGGACAGGAGAGGACCAGTAAAAGAGCAGTAGGTTCCATATTTTCTCCCAAAATTCATCGTTATCCCAGCCACTGGGTCCTGGTACGCAGGCTGGAAGAGAGTGTGAGGCCTTCCTTTGCTGCTCTTTTGTTCAATCTACATTTACTGTGTCCAGCTCTGCAGTGTGTTAGCACAATTAGGATGATCAGTAAAAGCGCAAGAAAAATGATCAGTAAAAGTGGAAGAAAAATGACTACCACTTTATCTGCAGTCATTTAGAATTAGTATTAGTCAATTGAGTGTTTTTCTTCCTATTATACGCCTGGTATTTTTTTAAATAAAATATATTTCTAGCCTACATACATATATGTAGTGTGTATACATAAATACATGTAAGTCTGTGTACACACTGTATGTGTTTCATATATGTGTATATAGTATGTATGTACACTATATATATATTATATATACATCTATGTACATACATAGGTGTTCCTATATTTATGTGGATATTTTAACTCCTTAAAACTTTGACGTCATGTTTTTGGGGGGTTTTTCTTTAAATTATTCATACTACTTCCAAACTATTTCCTTTAGAAAATGCATATAAGTGCCATGTGTTCACATCTGGCCAGAACCCTTGGAAGACAGTAAAGTATATGTGTTGGATTTTAAATGTAGAGTCCTCCCTGATGTTTATTTCACTGTGTTGTTAGCAGCTTGTTCACTAGTAAGAGATTCTAAACCAAATTTATTATTCTAGACATTTGTTTTTCAATATTCATTATGCCATTTTCCCCCATGACTCACTCAATTTGTGGAAGAAAGATTTGGGCTACACACAATCCTGTCACACCCAACTGTCAGACTGACACAGGAGTTGAAGCTTTGTGGGAGGATGTCTTACCAAATTCTTTTTGCCTGTGTGTTCTTCCAGAAATCTGTGCGTTTGGTCGTGAATTACCTGCGGACACAAAAAGCTGTTGTGCGTGTGAGCCCTGAGGTTCCTCTCCAGAATATTCTCCCAGTCATTTGTGCAAAGTGTGAGGTCAGCCCAGAGCATGTGGTTCTCCTCAGGGACAACATTGCCGGAGAGGAGCTGGAGCTGTCCAAGTCCCTGAACGAGCTTGGGATAAAGGAGCTCTACGCGTGGGACAACAGAAGAGGTGAGGCCCCGCTGCGTCTTATGCATATCCCCGTAATCACACAGATGCGCGGCTTGCACATGTCCTCTGTTGGCTCTCCTCAGCACTCTCGGTAGTGCCAGGGAGAGATGGGTACATGAAGTTCCAGGCAAGTCAAGTTGAAGTAGGCAAAAAAGAAATTTGGCCTGTTTTCCTTCCTCTGGATTGAACTGTGCCTCCTTTCTCCCAGCCCTGAACATATCCTTTATCCTTTGTCTCCCTGCAAACTTCCATGACATAAGTAAAAGGGGAAAAGGTGAGGCGAGGTTAGAGCTTATGCTCTGAAGTAACTACTCCAAACCATCTATAATACTTTATTGTGGGTTGGTGGCTCACACTTGTAATCCTGGCACTTTGAGAGGCCGAGGCAGGAGGATGACTGGAGCTCAGGAGTTCAAGACCAACCTGGACAAAATAGTGAGAACCTATCTCTACAAAAAATTTTAAACTTAGCCAGACGCAGTGGTGTATCCCCATTCCTGTAGTACCATCTACTTGAGAGGCTGAGGCTGGAGGATCGCCTGAACCGAGGAGGCTGAAGCTGTACTGAGCTGTGATCACACTATTGCCCTCAGCCTACGTGACAGAGTGAGACCCTGTCTCTTAAAAAAAAAAATTATCTTGATTTTCTTTTTCAGTTGCCATTAGCTGCTGTTCCCAGGTTTCAAACATTACATCTAAAACCAGTGGCAGAAATGCATTTAGCTTTCTCTAAAACTGAACAGTTACAGTGCATGAGATCCATTCCTGAAGATAACTTTAGGGACACCTTAGGCCTCCTTACTGTGTTGCCAGTGTCATCCTGCTCATCGTGTGAATCTGGCTCTTAGTATGAGGCCACTGTTAGAGCCACTGGTGAGAGTGGCAGCCCAGAGGCTTGCTGGTGCAGAAACTGATATGTTGTATAAGCACATGTTTCTGACTGATATAGAGTGCTAACTGCATATTTTAACTACTGTCAGACCACAGGAAATGTTATATTCCTTGACCTTAGAATGATCAAAATGGACTTTGTAAAAGTTTCTCTTCTAATGAGCCTCTTTTGATGTCTCTTGTCTCTGATTCATTATTCCACAAATATTGAATAGGTTGAGTTTTAAAAATATATACATATTCAAGTTTTTCCTGTTTTTCTATGGCTTGTTTTCTAATTTTTTCCAACAAAAATGTATTTTTTCTTTTCTTTTTCTTTTTCTTTTCTCTTTTTTTTTTTGAGATGGAGTTTCACTATTATACCCCAGGCTGGAGTGCAATGGTATGATACTGGCTCACTGCAACCTCCATCTCCCAGGTTCAAGTGATTCTCCTGCCTCAGCCTCCTGAGTAGCTGAGATTATAGGCACCCGCCACCGTGCTCGGCTAATTTTTGTATTCTTAGTAGAGACAGGGTTTCACCACATTGGCCAGGCTGGTCTCGAACTCCTGACCTCAGGTGCTCCGCCCACCTTGGCCTCCCAAAGTGCTGGGATTACAGGCGTGAGCCATTGCGCCTGGCCATATTTTTTCTTAATACCAAGTTTATTGTGAAATCCATGATCATAGTGGAATCTCTGTCCAGTCTGTCCTTTCCCCCCCCAAGTCAGCCCTTGTCTTCCTGGGTATCTGGCATCTAGATCTGATTTGACATTCAAGAGAGGATTTTGGCTCAATTGAGTATAAGATACATGGACTATTTATTCCTTTAAAAAAAGTACTTTGACATTTGAGAATAATGCTTCTTGTGTTTTATCCAGTGTCTTTTTAAAACACAGACAGAAATACTCTCAGCATCGCTGCACAGGCCTGGTGGCACTGAGTGTATCAGCGCTATTGAAATTTGCTTTACATGACTCTTTGGAAACAGCTTCCATTTGTTAAGATAAAAAGAAAAATGAAAGGAAAACTGTTCCACATTCAGGTGTCTGTAATAAAAAGGCTTACAAGTGTTTCTGTTACATGCCACCACTTGAACGTGTCTTGAAAGGTAGATGTTGAACCTGGCACTTGAGAGAAGTCATATAAAACCTGCCTGTCTGTGAAGGAGAGGACCCAGTCTAGCCCATGGTCATTGGAAATGCAGGAACTGAAGTATTCATGTGATCAGGGGCCCAGAGCATTTCTTCTGATCCTCATACGGGGCAGAGCAGAACATACTGGTGCGGTCAGCTTGGCCGTTCAGATTTTGAAGCACTTCTGCCCTTGGTGGGAACTAGCTGCTTCCAAACGCCCAAGTCCCCCTCTCTACTGTCTTGGACATTTTGGCCCTTTCCACCCCACCCCCAAGGCACCACGAGCTTCCCCACCGTGGGAACTGTGCTCCAGCCCTGTGGCCAGCACCCCTCTCATCTGGACTATGCCTGTGCCATACCAGCTGTGACATTTGATTACCATCCCTGCCAAGTGCCTGCCTCCTGCTCACTGTCAAATATTTGAAAAGACACTTGTCTAGAGACCATCCCCGAGGCTCCCTTTCTCCCCTACAACTGCCCTGGGCAGGCCTGCTGGGTGCTGCTGGAGGAGCCCTTGCTTTCACTCCTCTTGGTATTCACTTGGAGGGGAAAGGCTTCCACTCCTGAGCCCTACCACTGCTGGAGAACAGAAGGGCAGCTGGCAGGAGGCAAGGCATTGCTAGGCAGAGGCCCGCCCTCCCCTGGAATCCCTGGTGGGGGCATCTTGAAAAAGCCAAGGGCTCTGCTGCCACCTGCGTCCACAGAGGCACTTAGCAGGCTGTGCAGCTGCAGCCCCGAGAGGGCTAGCCCAGAGAGGCAAGCTGACCCAGCAGGAGGCCTTCTCACTGCTGCAGCAGGACAGCCCCCTCTGAGCCTTGTGAGAGCCAAGACCTGGGTCAGGGGCTCCCACACATCTTGAAACTGGACTTCACTCTCTCATTACCTGCCTTTTTCAGTTCGTCTGACCAAAACTCAGTCTGAGCCTTCCCTGAGCTGTCAAGGTACAGTGAACCTGGGGCTTCCCGCTCACCCTGTGAGGCTGCACTTTGCATGGCTCTGGGGTCAGAGCTGCACGGAGGTGATGTTTTTGTGCCAGACTCCAAGGAATGGAAGTTTGGCTTGGGGCCCTTCTGAAGGTGCATGCCAGGCCGACATGAGATTTTGGTTTGGTTTCTTGATTACCTGGTTGGTTTAGAGAAGAATGCTTCTTATGAGAATTTGCCAAGAGAATTTGCCATGATGAGAAAATGCTTCTTATGAGAATTTCTCATCTAATTGGTGAGAAATGAGGGAGGCAGTCACAGAAAACAAATTCTGTTGCCCAGTAATTCAAGACAGAGCAGATGTGGTGCACACGGGAAAGGCACCCTTTCCTTTTCACCTGTGCCTGCCCGTGCTTACCTGCCCCTGAAGGCCATCCTGCATGCTACAGAATTTGGGACAGTATGGATTTTAAAATTTAACCTTTTCTGTTATAGACAAGTATGCAAATGATTAGTCCAGATTTTGCATTTATTCCGACATCTATTTAAAAGTTTCTCTCATAGAGATATTTCTGTACAGAAAGAGATATTTCTCTACAGAAAGAGATGTTCATATGTATATATAGACAGATACAGAGATACATATGTGTGTATGTGTGTATATATATACTTAATCATATACACATATGCATATGCATATATAGAATGCCCATTGTACATTTGCAGATGTTCACCTGGTCCCCTCCTTCCATTTACTGCTTGCTGGCCTTGTCCTGGTCACTGAGTCTCCTCCTGTAGACAAGTGAGTGGTTTGGACTCATTGGTCTTTAAGGGTCCTTCATCCTTCATCCTTCTCTGCCCCTCTGTAATTCATCTTTAACATTTTTCAAATCATTGTAATGCTCCAGAAAGTAAAACTTTCTTGCAGATTAAGTGTGAGTTTCCAGATTTTTCTTAATATTTAATTACTTGTAAATTAGAGTAAATTCAAACAAAATAAATGCCACCCTCAGCTTATCATACCATAGGCACTGTGGGTTCTAGAGCTCACTTGCGTATGTTCGAGGGCTGGCTACGCATCAGTTGTTCATGGTTACTCCGCTTTATAGCCAGGCAGCCTCTGGACATTTTGGCTGATGGCAACACCGAATTCTACTTTTCTCCCAAACCAATTCTTCTTCAGTGTCTGCCAAGCCTCAGAGGCCTCGTAGGAGGCCCCTATCAGTCAGTGACTGAGACCAAAGCCTCACCTCTAAAAATAGACCATCTGCGTTAGGCCCAGCTCAGCATTGTGAGTCTCAGGGCCCTGGTGCCTCTACACAGCCGCGGGCTGTAGCTGCATGAGAAAAGTGTCACTACTGTTGAGGGGCAGTTCTGGTGCTGGGGCTGTCCTGGAGCCTTCATCAGGGAGCCGACCTCAGTCCTTAGGGGTGATGATCAGCCACTGTGTCATTCAAGAAGAGAAACAACAGGCTAGATTTCATTGCAGTTTTCTGATGCAGTCTGTCCTTTCTGTGGTCAGTGTAATACAGCTTGTGTACCAGGAACATGTTCTACTTCTCGATTATCAGTAGGATACTATGATGCCATCTGTTTTAACATTGACAGTTTCTCAACTTACGATTTTTCAACTTTACCGTGGTGTGAAAGTGCTATGCATTCAGTATGCTCCTGGACTTACGATGGGGTCACGTCTGGATAAAGCCACCGTGAACTGACAATATAACCCCATCATCAGTTCGCGAGCATCCATTGGTCCATGTCACATACCACTCAAGTCTAGAAACATCCTTGGTTATAAACATACATATTAAAGCATATAATAGTTTAGATGTAGTCTTAACTGTGTGCTGTTTTCCTCTTTATAGCTCTGTAGCTAATAGAGGGCTTGGTGCAACTAACTTTGCGGCATGTTTGCACACATGCGTTGGTGCTGCTGTACCATGTTGCAGCAGGCCCTCTGGTTTGGGTACTGTGCGATGTGGAGCCTGCTTGATGCCTCCGCTGGAGCCTCCTGCATGTAACTGAGTGTCCTGGCCCTGTCCTGGTAGCTAGGACGTGTACCTCTGCTCCTACAGAGTGATTTCGGGAGCGTGTATGCTGGGTTTTTGCTTTGCTGTGTGGACACTATCAGTGTTCATGCCTGTGTTATTAATGTACTGACTGCTGTGTGTGTTCTCTGACTCAAATATGAAATCATATATTAGCAGATCAAGAAGTTAATTGAGGGTTACCTTATTTGCATTAATAGTCTTATGGCAGAATTTGTAAAATCCCAGCCCATGATTCTGTCACCAGTGGTCTAGAGCTCTTGCTCTTGTCTAGAGCAGTTGACAGTGATATGGGAAAAATAATTTTTCTATCCTCCAGGAACACCTCCACTTTCTTCCTCTTGTCATATCTATATGCCCTGGCAGAGAAGAATGGAATGAAGTAATGACAAAGGCTTTTCCTGAACAAATAAATGTATGATACTAGTGAGCAGTGTGCTGAGCTCGGTGAGTGCCATCATGTGCGCTTACTGCACTCACCCTCAACCTGCACATGAAGCTGCTGAGACTTGGAGAAGCTAAGTGGTTTTCCCAAATGTGCCTCACACATGGGCGCTCTTAATCTCTTCACACCACTCCCCAAGCATGTTCTCCAGACCCTCAGCTTAAGCCTCCTTAGGGGCTAGTTTGACTGTGTAGTGCTGGGCACTGCACCCAGGGTTTCTTATTCTGGGGGTCTGGAGTGGGCCCAAGGATTCTTCTCTCTCACAAGTTCCCAGTGATGCTGATGCTGCAGGTTCCGTCTCGCTTTGGGAACCACGACCTGTGGCTCTCTTGTCAGCTGGCAGACACATCTGGGCTTCAGTGTGCTTGTCTGGAATTCGAAAGTGTCCAACTTGGCTCTAGAATCCTGATGAAGAAAAATTCAAGAGGGCTTGAGGATTTTGAGCTTCAGAAAAAAGGAAGAAGAGAACACTTGCCCCCCTAGAGAATGTAATTTGAAAGGAAAACATTCTGGATGCAGTAGAAGGAAAATCTGGAAATGTGGTTCCTGGGAGATTTGATGAGGTTGTTTCAAATACCACCTGGGGAGCCCATACTGTTACTCCATTTTCTGGAAATGAGCAGGAAGGCTGCTGATTTAGTTAAAGTTTGTACCTCACTCATAATTCTTAAAGCAGGTGTATTGCACTGATGTCACAGTCTTAGAGCTGTGCTCATGTGGCAGCCACAGCCTCATGTGGCTCTTGCATGTGCCCAGTCCATACTGAGATGTGCTGTAAGCCTAAAGGCCTGCTGGATTTTGAAGACTTAGCACCAAAACCAATGTAAAATATCTCATCAATACTTTTTATATTGACTGAATGATAGAATGACAATATTTTAGATATATTGGATTAAATGAAATTATTACAATTAATTTTACTTGGTTCTTTTTAATGTAGCTACTAGAAGATGTAAAATTACATATGTGGTCTGGTTGAGCTTTCTTTTGGACAGCTCTGCCCTAGAACTTTATTAATTTTGTCATTCTCCAAAAGGACACAACCACACCCAGAGAAAATGCCTCCATCATCCCTAAAAGACTGTGTAAGAACCTGTAGTGATTTCCCAAATGGGCCTGAGGCCTTGAGGACAGCTTTGAAAGAAATAGTTGATGGTTTTCCGTCTCTTACAAGAACTAAAAGTTTAAGAGTAGATGATTCATTTATTAAGATTTTTGGAGGGTGGAGCAAGATGGCCGAATAGGAACAGCTCCAGTCTCCAACTCCCAGCGCGAGCGACACAGAAGACCGGTGATTTCTGCATTTTCAACTGAGGTACTGGGGTCATCTCACTAGGGAGTACCGGACAATCGGTGCTGGTCAGCTGCTGCAGCCCGACCAGCGAGAGCTGAAGCAGGGCGAGGCACTGCCTCACCTGGGAAGCGCAAGGGGGAAGGGAATCCCTTTTCCTAGCCAGGGGAACTGAGACACACAACACCTGGAAAATCGGGTAACTCCCACCCCAATATTGCGCTTTAAGCAAACGGGCACACCAGGAGAATATATCCCACACCTGGCCGGGAGGGTCCCACGCCCATGGAGCCTCCCTCATTGCTAACACAGCAGTCTGCGATCTGACCACAAGGCAGGAGCAAGGCTGGGGGAGGGGCGCCCGCCATTGGTGAGGCTTAAGTAGGTAAACAAAGCCGCTGGGAAGCTCGAACTGGGCGGAGCTCACAGCAGCTCAAGGAAACCTGCCTGTCTCTGTAGACTCCACCTCTGGGGACAGGGCACAGATAAAAAACAACAACAACAACAAAAAGGCAGCAGAACCTCTGCAGACGCAAACAACTCTGTCTGACAGCTTTGAAGAGAGCAGTGGATCTCCCAACACGGAGGTTGAGATCTGAGAACGGACAGACTGCCTGCTCAAGTGGGTCCATGACCCCGAGTAGCCTAACTGGGAGACATCCCCCACTAGGGGCAGTCTGACACCCGACACCTCACAGGGTGGAGTACACCCCTGAGAGGAAGCTTCCAAAGTAAGAATCAGACAGGTACACTCGCTGTTCAGCAATATTCTATCTTCGGCAACCTCTGCTGCTGATACCCAGGCAAACAAGGTCTGGAGTGGACCTCAAGCAATCTCCAACAGACCTACAGCTGAGGGTCCTGACTGTCAGAAGGAAAACTATCAAAAAGGAAGGACACCTATACCAAAACCCCATCAGTACATCACCATCATCAAAGACCAGAGACAGATAAAACCACAAAGATGGGGAAGAATCAGGGCAGAAAAGCTGGAAATTCAAAAAATAAGAGCGCATCTCCCCCTGCAAAGGAGCGCAGCCCATCGCCAGCAACGGATCAAAGCTGGTCAGAGAATGACTTTGACGAGATGAGAGAAGAAGGCTTCAGTCCATCAAACTTCTCAGAGCTAAAGGAGGAATTACGTACCCAGCGCAAAGAAACTAAAAAAATCTTGAAAAAAGAGTGGAAGAATTGACAGCTAGACTAAATAATGCAATTGATTGAGATCAAATGAATGAAATGAAGCGAGAGAGAACAAAAAAGAAAAAAGAAGAAAAAGAAATGAACAAAGCCTGCAAGAAGTATGGGATTATGTAAAAAGACCAAATCTACGTCTGATTGGGGTGCCTGAAAGTGAGGGGGAAAGTGGAACCAAGTTGGAAAACACTCTTCAGGTTATCATCCAGGAGAACTTCCCCAACCTAGTAGGGCAGGCCAACATTCAAATTCAGGAAATACAGAGAACGCCACAAAGATACTCCTCCAGAAGAGCAACTCCAAGACACATAATTGCCAGATTCACCAAAGTTGAAATGAAGGAAAAAATCTTAGGGCAGCCAGAGAGAAAGGTCGGGTTACCCACAAAGGGAAGCCCATCAGACTAACAGCAGATCTTCGGCAGAAACTCTACAAGCCAGAAGAGAGTGGGGGCAATATTCAACGTTCTTAAAGAAAAGAATTTTCAACCCAGAATTTCATATCCAGCCAAACTAAGTTTCATCAGTGAAGGAGAAATAAAATCCTTTACAGATAAGCAAATGCTTAGAGATTTTGTCACCACCAGGCCTGCCTTACAAGAGACCCTGAAGGAAGCCCTAAACATGGAAAGGAACAACCGGTACCAACCATTGCAAAAACATGCCAAAATGTAAAGACCATCGAGGCTAGGAAGAAACTGCATCAACTAACGAGGAAAATAACCAGTTAATATCATAATGGCAGGATCAAGTTCACACATAACAATATTAACCTTAAATGTAAATGGACTAAATGCTCCAATTAAAAGACACAGACTGGCAAACTGGATAAAGAGTCAAGACCCATCAGTCTGCTGTATTCAGGAGACCCATCTCACATGCAGAGTCATACATAGGCTCAAAATAAAGGGATGGAGGAAGATCTACCAAGCAAATGGAGAACAAAAAAAAGCAGGGGTTGCAATCCTAGTCTCTGATAAAAAGACTTTAAACCATCAAAGATCAAAAAGACAAAGAAGGCCATTACATAATGGGAAAGGGATCAATTCAACAGGAAGAGCTAACTCTCCTAAATATATATGCACCCAATACAGGAGCACCCAGATTCATAAAGCAAGTCCTTAGAGACTTACAAGGAGACTTAGACTCCTATACAATAATAATGGGAGATTTCAACACTCCACTGTCAACATTAGACAGATCAACGAGACAGAAAGTTAACAAGGATATCCAGGAATGGAACTCATCTCTGCACCAAGTGGACCTAATAGACATCTATAGAACTCTCCACCCCACATCAACAGAATATACATTCTTCGCAGCACCACATCGCACTTATTCCAAAATTGACCACATAATTGGAAGTAAAGCACTCCTCAGCAAATGTACAAGAACAGAAATTATAACAAACTGTCTCTCAGACCACAGTGCAATCAAACTAGAACTCAGGACTGAGAAACTCTATCAAAACCACTCAACTACATGGAAACTGAACACCTGCTCCTGAATGACTACTGGGTACATAACGAAATGAAAGCAGAAATAAAGATGTTCTTTGAAACCAATGAGACAAAGATACAACATACCAGAATCTCTGGGACACATTTAAAGCAGTGTGTAGAGGGAAATTTATAGCACTAAATGCCCACAAGAGAAAGCAGGAAAGATCTAAAATTGACACTCTAACATCACAATTAAAAGAACTAGAGTGGCAAGAGCAAATACATTCAAAAGCTAGCAGAAGGCAAGAAATAACTAAGATCAGAGCAGAACTGAAGGAGATAGAATCACAAAAAACCCTCCAAAAAATCAATGAATCCAGGAGTTGGTTTTTTGAAAAGATCAACAAAATTGACAGACCGCTAGCAAGACTAATAAAGAAGAAAAGAGAGAGGAATCAAATAGATGCAATAAAAAATGATAAAGGGGATATCACCACCGACCCCACAGAAATACAAACTACCATCAGAGAATACTATAAACACCTCTATGCAAATCAACTAGAAAATCTAGAAGAAATGGATAATTTCCTGGACACTTACACTCTCCCGAGACTAAACCAGGAAGAAGTTGAATCCCTGAATAGACCAATAGCAGGCTCTGAAATTGAGGCAATAATTAATAGCCTACCAACCAAAAAAGTCCAGGACCAGATGGATTCACAGCTGAATTCTACCAGAGGTACAAGGAGGAGCTGGTACCATTCCTTCTGAAACTATTCCAATCAATAGAAAAAGAGGGAATCCTCCCTAACTCATTTTATGAGGCCAACATCATCCTGATACCAAAGCCTGGCAGAGACACAACAAAAAAAGAGAATTTTAGACCAATATCCCTCATGAACATCAATGCAAAAATCCTCGATAAAATACTGGCAAACCGGATTCAGCAGCACATCAAAAAGCTTATCCACCATGATCAAGTGGGCTTCATCCCTGGGATACAAGGCTGGTTCAACATTCGCAAATCAATAAACGTAATCCAGCATATAAACAGAACCAAGGACAAGAACCACATGATTATCTCAATAGATGCAGAAAAGGCTTTTGACAAAATTCAACAGCCCTTCATGCTAAAAACTCTCAATAAATTCGGTATTGATGGAATGTACCTCAAAATAATAAGAGCTATTTATGACAAACCCACAGCTAATATCATACTGAATGGGCAAAAACTGGAAAAATTCCCTTTGAAAACTGGCACAAGACAGGGATGCCCTCTCTCACTACTCCTATTCAACATAGTGTTGGAAGTTCTGGCTAGGGCAATCAGGCAAGAGAAAGAAATCAAGGGTATTCAGTTAGGAAAAGAAGTCAAATTGTCCCTGTTTGCAGATGACATGATTGTATATTTAGAAAACCCCATTGTCTCAGCCCAAAATCTCCTTAAGCTGATAAGCAACTTCAGCAAAGTCTCAGGATACAAAATTAATGTGAAAAATCACAAGCATTCTTATACACCAGTAACAGACAAACAGCCAAATCATGAATGAACTTCCATTCACAATTGCTTCAAAGAGAATAAAATACCTAGGAATCCAACTTACAAGGGATGTCAAGGACCTCTTCAAGGAGAACTACAAACCACTGCTCAGTGAAATCAAAGAGGACACAAACAAATGGAAGAACATACCATGCTCATGGATAGGAAGAATCAATATCGTGAAAATGGCCATACTGCCCAAGGTGATTTATAGATTCAATGCCATCCCCATCAAGCTACCAATGGGTTTCTTCACAGAATTGGAAAAAACTGCTTTAAAGTTCATATGGAACCAAAAAAGAGCCCGCATTGCCAAGACAATCCTAAGTCAAAAGGACAAAGCTGGAGGTGTCACGCTACCTGACTTCAAACTATACTACAAGGCTACAATAACCAAAACAGCATGGTACTGATACCAAAACAGAGATATAGACCAATGGAACAGAACAGAGTCCTCTGAAATAATACCACACGTCTACAGCCATCTGATCTTTGACAAACCTGAGAGAAACAAGAAATGGGGAAAGGATTCCCTATTTAATAAATGGTGCTGGGAAAATTGGCTAGCCGTAAGTAGAAAGCTGAAACTGGATCCTTTCCTTACTCCTTATAGGAAGATTAATTCAAGGTGGATTAGAGACTTAAATGTTAGACCTAATACCATAAAAACCCTAGAAGAAAATCTAGGTAGTACCATTCAGGACATAGGCATGGGCAAGGACTTCATGTCTAAAACACCAAAAGCAACAGCAGCAAAAGCCAAAATTGACAAATGGGATCTAATTAAACTAAAGAGCTTCTGCACAGCAAAAGAAACTACCACCAGAGTGAACAGGCAACCTACAGAATGGGAGAAAATTTTTGCAATCTACTCATCTGACAAAGGGCTAATATCCAGAATCTACAAAGAACTCAAACAAATATACAAGAAAAAAAAACAAGCCCATCAAAAAGTGGGGAAAGGATATGAACAGACATTTCTCAAAAGAAGACATTCATACAGCCAACAGATACATGAAAAAATGCTCATCATCACTGGCCATCGGAGAAATGCAAATCAAAACCACAATGAGATACCATCTCACACCAGTTAGAATGGCAATCATTACAAAGTCAGGAAACAACAGATGTTGGAGAGGATGTGGAGAAATAGGAACACTTTTACACTGTTGGTGGGATTGTAAACTAGTTCAACCATTATGGAAAAGAGTATGGCAATTCCTCAAGGATCTAGAACTAGATGTACCATATGACCCAGCCATCCCACTACTGGGTATATACCCAAAGGATTATAAATTATTCTACTACAAAGACACATGCACACATATGTTTATTGCGGCACTATTCACAATAGCAAAGACTTGGAATCAACCCAAATGTCCATCTGTGACAGACTGGATTAAGAAAATGTGGCACATATACACCATGGAATACTATGCAGGCATAAAAAAGGATGAGTTTGCGTCCTTTGTAGGGACGTGGATGCAGCTGGAAACCATCATTCTTAGCAAACTATCACAAGAACAGAAAACCAAACACCGCATGTTCTCACTCATAGGTAGGAACTGAACAATGAGATCACTTGGACTTGGGAAGGGGAACATCACACACTGGGGCCTATCATGGGGAGGGGGGAGGGGGGAGGGGTTGCATTGGGAGTTATACATGATATAAATGATGAATTGATGGGTGGTGACGAGTTGATGGGTGCAGCACACCAACATGGCACAAGTATACATATGTAACAAACCTGCCCGTTATGCACATGTACCCTAGAACTTAAAGTATAATAAAAAAAAAATACAAACCTTAAAAATAAATAAATAAATAAATAAAAACAAAATCTGTTATTTAAATTAATCTGAATAAAAAAAGATAAATTGATTTCCATGTAATATCCATGAAGGCAGGAATGTTTTGCCTATGTCATGGTAAGCTGAGAATATGTGCCTTTTGAATGAATAAGTATATGTGGCAAATGAATGTGGCATTAAAAAGTCTAAGTAGTTTTTGGATTATTAAATTAATCTCCAAAAACAAAAAAGATTTTTAAAGTGAAGTATTTAATCTCTTGTTTCAGATTCTGAAAAATAACTTAGTGCTTTTTTTTTCCAGAAACCTTTAGGAAATCATCACTTGGCAATGATGAGACAGATAAAGAGAAGAAAAAATTTCTGGGATTTTTCAAAGTTAATAAAAGAAGCAATAGTAAGGTAATGGATTAAATACACATATGATTTTGTATAATGTAAAAAAAATAGTCTCTTAAGATATATGCATTCAACCTGTCCTGGAACTTCTCTAAATAATTCTATTTAGGAATACTAATTCCTTCAGGTAAAACAGCTTATTAGCATGCACTGGAATGACGGGCTGTGCTTCCACACTTGATCCCAAAAGGAATCATTTGGGATGATGGTGTTTTATTCACTGGGGAACAGGAAGCCTGTAGGCTCCTAATGACCAGGGCCATGAGCCCTTCTGCCTGCGGGTGTTCTGGTGCATCCGCAGACCTCTGCCTGTGGCTGAAACTCAGGAAATCTTGTTGAGATTCATGAATGACTGAATGGATGTTATAATTAAGTGTAAACAGTCAATATTGCTATCAGTGAACTGTAGCTTATGCCTTGTGGCAGAGAAGAGTATCAGTCATTGAACTTGTCTGCTTGCTAGTAATTTTTAGTTGTTCTTCGGTACTCCTGATATGATCTGGGAATATACCATGTGATAAGTTAATTTTATTGATCTTGTTGGTGTTTATGAAACACATCTTAAAGTCATATTTTGGACACAATATTCTAGAGTAGTTAAGTCATAGTACCCAGAATAAAAATGAAGATTTTTATAATTAATTATAAGATTATCAAACCCATAAATGCCTTCTGATTACCAAGAAAAGAAAATGCTCATTATCCCTATTTATATTTGTTTCACAAGTATATTTTACGAATATCTAGTATTTTATCCTTACTAATAAATGAGACTAAAAAAGGCAAAACTGTTCCAGTGAATGTTAGGTGTTAATTCCACTAGCTGAGTTTGGAAGCGTGCTCCATCTGTAGATTTCTAGAAGAGATGTGAAGACTGGGGACTCAAGTTTGTATGCAGACCTTCTCAGTGCCATGGTGCAGATAGGTGCATGTAGCCCAAGGCTGGACACCTGATTTCCTGCCCTTCAGTGGCCTGTGGTGCAGCCTCTGCTGTTAAAATTGTGTTTCACCAGGTTTGTTGATATGGATACCAGAGCTCAGAGAAATAAAGTAACCTTCTTAGTGTCCCAGGCTTAGACACAGATGTGTCTGCGTGCAGAGCCAGCATGTCCCTGTAGCCCTGTGGTGTTTGGGAAGGGAAGAGGAGAATGAGAGCCAGATGAGAATAGAAGGTCCAGTGGAGCTCAGCTGAACTGGCAGAGACTTCTTGTCTTTAAGAGTTTTTCACAAACCTCAGATTATTTTTGTTTTTTACCACTGCTGAAGCTTCGGTAATGGTTTTGTGATTCTCTTATACTTAAGAGATTGTGCTTTCCCCATGTTTCTGCATATCGTTTGAAAATCTGTATTCCATGCATGTCTATGTAAGACCTTTGGATCCCTGACATTTTCTGTCCCCTCCCTCTCTCCAACGATCCCTTCCTCTCCTCTTCTCTTCCCCCCTACTCTCCCGACTTCCTTTCCTATCAGAATTATTTGAAATTACAGAATTAGAATTTTGTGACTGGGTGCAGTGGCTCGCAAATGTAATCCCAGCACTTTGGGAGGCTGAGGTGGGCAGGTCACCTGAGGTCAGGAGTTCAAGACCAGCCTGGCCAATGCAGTGAAACCCTGTCTCTATTAAAAATACAAAAATTAGCCAGGCGTGGTGGCAGGTGCCTGTAACCCGAGCTACTCAAGAGATTGAGGCAGGAGAATCGCTTGAACACGGGAGGCAGAGGTTGCAGTGAGCTGAGATCATGCCATCACACTCCAGCCTAGGCAACAGAGCAAGACTCTGTCTCAAAAAAAAAAAAAAGAGAATCAGAATTTTTTATTTGAATTTTTGCTCACTCTATGAATGTTGTTTTCTTGCTTTTGTTCCTGACATTTTTGAGATAAGTTGGTTGGGACCATGTTCACCCTTGTCCTCCTTGATCCTGATGACACCAATTCACAGTAAAATCCACCATTCCTCACCCTTAGACCTCTAGTAGTTGTTCCCTTTGTGTCTTCTTCTTTGTAAAAGATGAAATGGCCAGAAAAACCAAGTGAAAGATCTAGAAAGACTTTCGTTTTTAGTGAAATAAGGTCACCTAAAAAGCTGGAGATGTGGAGACTGTGACTCAGCTTCTGATAGTTCAGGGGGTGGGGAGATACCACAACTGTCAACACAGCAGTGAAGGCCCAGTCAGTGATCCAGTCCCATCTGTGGATTGCAAGGGGCTTTCTGTTTTTCACCATTGTCAACCTAAAGAAAGAAACGGACTCAAAATTAATATAGATAGTTTATTTGGGCCAAGGTTGAGGACTGTAGCCTGGTACACACTTCGTTTTCCTTGGGGAATGCTCCATTCAGCCGTAGTTACAAGAAGGTTTTTTAGGGCAAAAAGGAAGAAGGTGTGGCTGACACAAAGTTGTTTGACAAGGATTCTCACTAGTTTACAGAAATAACGCTGATTGGTGATTGACTATACACTCCTGAACTGTGGCAAATGAGTTATGGTGTCCAGTGTATGGCATTTTATAGCTACTTGGCATAAAATTCACTCAGTGTTAGAGCTCAAGTAGCAATTGGCTTTAAGAGGTAATTATTTAGCTCAAGTGAGGTGTGGGACATGACCACCGCCGCATTTCAATGCCTCCCTGGGCCTGATAATTAAAAGGGGCTCACATTCTGTAGATAAAAAGTGTATTTATTTCTTCATTTCCCCCTTTTGATACAAAATATTTCTTCTTGAAAGCATTGATGATTAAAGGCTGAGTGTCAAGGGGTCCCTTGTCACTGGGAAGGGTCGTCCTCAGATAGCCCTATAACATGTTAGGGAGGAAAGAAAAGATGTTGTAGTGAAGAATTTTAAGAGAACCCAAAAGCCAAATTAGGATGGCATTACAGAGTGGCAAGAATGAAACCTCAGTCGCGTCAGTAATTTATTAGCTGCTGTTGCTTGTTGAATCATCTCTAGTCTTTGGAGTGCCGTTTTAGTTTTCTCAGAAGAAATAAAACCACAAGAGATATATAGCATTAATAATCTGAACAGTGAAAGCATAATGCACACAGGACTGGATTATAGTCAGAAAAATAATTTATATGCCAGATCAAACAAACCTGAATTCCATTAGGGAACAACTAAAAATGTCAGGCAGAACATTAAATCCTGCTTCTTCTTTAGAGACTTGTAGCCAGGAGATAATTCAGGATTCAGTCCAAATTGTAGGCAAATAATAATATCACAAAAACAATAGTCTGTGCTAGAACTGAATAACAGGTAGGGTATTGAAAAATAATTTTTCTCTCTCCGGTTCCTCCAGTTTTACCAAAGATAAATCATAGTGGAATCAGTTTATTTGTAAAATAAGTTTTACACTTATTATACTTGGCATGATTATTTGCATAAGATGCAGCAAGAAGAGTGGCCATAATGACTCATTTTATTTGGCTTTGCTGGAACTTTTGGATAAGGAATCTCAGATTAGACTTTTAAACGCCTCTTGTGGCTAGGAAGCCAAGTTAAGGATTCACCACCTAACTGTGCTGGTAATACCTGTATCAATTGGGTGAATTTCTTTCTTCTGGAGATCTCAGAATATCTTGAGATTACTGGGCCTTGCAGAAAGTGACATGCTTTTACTTACCGCAAAGTCAGCAACCTTGTAAGGGAACTATGTTGACAAGGAACCAGGCCAGCCATTTGCCAAGTCCACTGGCTATAAAGTCAACTTCAGCCCTTCAAACCAGTCTGGTCATATCTGAAAATCTATCATTCCAGTCGAAGCCTTGGTAAAATAACCAGTGCTTTCAGTGTGTCCTGTTACAAAAGAAAACAGATCCTATTGAACTTATGCAAGTAAGTATATTGCCATAAAATGAAAATACAAATAGTTTCTGAATTTTGGAGAAATCAGGTAGAATGAAAGATAAATGTCTCAGTGTGCCCACAATAGTATACTTTACCCAATTGCTATAAGCTATAAATAGCTCAGAAAGAAAAGTTTTCTTGATGCTAAAAAACAAAACATGAAAAGAACCTACTGTGTTTCAAACAAAAAGAAGTCACAAAAATTATTTCAGTGCTCTGTCACTTCAGTGCCATGTACTTAACTTTTATTCTGCTTGAAGTTGGGTTAGCAATCTTTATGAACTCATCAGGTTTTAAATTAGATTACCGGATTTTTTTTTTGTCTTGTTCAATGGCATGGTCTCCAAAATGATCAGAAACTTGTATTCACTGTGCTTGTTGTGATCTTCTCCATAAGGTTACTTGAAGATGCAATGCTTTGGCATTTACAAAGAACTTTTAGGAAAAGAGAGCATCAGAATAAAGCAATTTACTGTTTATGTCAAGACACATCAAATTTTTCGGTATGTTTTACAATTATAGAATGCATATTAGTAGCATATTCATATAAAAATAACCTGAAGAAAGTTAAACGCCATCTCTTGGCTGGGCGCGGTGGCTCACACCTGTATTTCCAGCACTTTGGGAGCCTGAGGCGGGTGGATCACCTGAGGTCAGGAGTTTGAGACCAGTCTGGCCAACATGGTGAAACCCCATCTCTACTAAAATACAAAAATTGCTTGAACCTGGGAGGCAAATGTTGCAGTGAGCCAAGATTGTGCCACTGCACTCCAGCCTGGAGTAAGACTCTGTCTCCAAAAAAACCAACCAAACAAAACAAACAAAACAGAAAGTTAAACACCACACCATCTCTTATGTAACAATGCGTCTAGTATGATTTTCACATACCAAATATGTGTAATATGCCTCTCTTGGAGTTCCAGGGTCCCTGTCTGGATTTCCAGGAGCCCTAATCTCCAAAAGTTAGTTCAATGTGAAAAAGACTCAATTAGAATTTGAAGTTTCATTTTAGGAAGTTTGTCAAATGTCAAAGGCTTGAAACACTTGATTTCAAAATGGGATCACAGTAAAATAATATTCATTTAGTCAAAGTGATTTTTTTCAAAGATTTCAAAAAGCAAAAATATTTACTCTTTGATTAAGAAGAGACTTAGCCGGGCACAGTAGATCATGCCTGTAATCCCAGCACTTTGGGAGGCCGAGGCGAGTGGATCGCCTGAAGTTGGGAGTTGGAGACCAGCCTGACCAGCACGGAGAAACCCCGTCTCTACTAAAAATACAAAAATTAGCTGGGCATGGTGGCAGGCACCTGTAATCCCAGCTACTCGGGAAACGGAGGCAGGAGAATTGCTTGAACCCAGGAGGCAGAGGTTGCAGTGAGCCAAGATAGCACCATTGCACTCCAGCCTGGGCAACAGAGTGAGCCTGTCTCAAAAAAAAAAAAAAAAAAAGAGGAGGCTCAGTTTTCAGACCTAATAAAGACATGGCAAATGTGTCTTCCTTTCTCCTCTTTTTTAATTGCAGCTTACTCAAGAGGTAAATAAAAACCTTCATTATTTTTTATCAATACTTTATGAAAAGCTTGTTCACAAGAGAAAACCAAGTTTTACCTTTGTATTAATGTATTTTTAATAATAAACCTAATTTTAATAAAACCTTATAAACAAATCCATCCAACCTCATTCAGCTTTAACCGCACAGATAAGTTTCTATAAATGTTTTATAACCTTTTACAATGTTTTTCATTTTTTTCTAACTTCCTATACCCATTTAGTTTTATCTATCATTTTTGTATTTCATTGATTTAAAACAACTTTTAAATAACCTTTAAGCCATGCAAAATTGTTGTTCCTTTAACAAAAACCACATACACACACACACGTGGGTGTGTGTATGTATGTGTATATATATATATACACAGAGAGAGAGAGAGAGAGAGTGTTTTTTGCCCTTGTTGCCCAGCCTGGAATGCATGATCTCGGCTCACCGCAACCCGCAACTTCCACCTCCTGGGTTCAAGTGATTCTTCTGCCCCAGCCTCCACAGTAGCTGAGATTATAGGCATGAGCCACCATGCCCAGCTAAGTTTTGTATTTTCAGTAAAGACGGGGGTTTCACCATCTTGGCCAGGCTGGTCTCAAACTCCTGACTCTCATGTGATCCATCCACTTCGGCCTCTCAAAGTGCTGGGATTACAGGCATGAGTCACCATGCCCGGCCAACAAAAACCATATTTTTATGTCTTTTTTATAACCTTTTTAATTTTTATTTATTTATTGTATTTATTTTTATTTTTTTTGAGACACAGTCCTCTCTGTCGCCCAGACTGGAGTGCAGAGGCACGATCTCGGCTCACTGCAACCTTTGCCTCCTGAGTTCAAGCGATTATCTTGCCTCCGCCTCTCAAGTAGCTGAGATCACAGGCGCCTGCCGCCATGCCTGGCTAATTTTTGTATTTTTAGTAGAGATGGGATTTCACATGTCAGCCAGGCCGGTCTCAAACTCCTGACCTCAGGTGATCCGCCCGCCTCAGCCTCCCAGAATGCTGTGACTACAGGCATGAGCCACCACACCTGGCCTATAACTTTTTTAAAACCAAAAATGCATTTTACTTTTCTTGTGTTCTTTGGATACAAGTTGCTTGTCTTTTATCTACTAGATTTAATTACATATATTAATTTCAGTGTTAACTCTTAGTATCCCAAATATTTGTGAAAAGTCTTGAGAAATAAGCAATTTTAATTGTGTACCTTGATACAGAGCCCAGAAAAAAGGACAGAGTTATGAAGGCAATGCCTGGAGAACCAGCCCCTCCCAGCATTTTCAGGAGGCACAAGTGAGCCAGGGAAGACATGTAGTGTAGCTCCGCCCCGCAGCTCTTGGCCTAGGTGCTGCAGACATCCACGTGTCCCCAGGCCTTCCCGTGGCCACTTGTCTGTACCCCAGAATCAAACAAGTATCAACAATATCACAGAAGCAATAGTTTTATGACCTTAAACACCTAGCAGAAATAGCCTAAACCTATTTGACTAGTAGACCCAGGCAAAAATGTCTAAATTAAATTCTGAAAATAATTCTGTTTTATTTTACCAACAATTTTAAAACTAGCCTCATTTACCAAAGATTACTAAAGTCACATGAACTTGAAAAGCATTTGGACTTATTTACTAAATTTATGAGAACTGATTTACTTATAAGTTTGGTACCATGTAGACAGTATACAAACTCAGACGTGTACACGTAAACATACAAACATAGTCAGAAATAGAGATTTCATAGCTTTGATTTTAAAATTTTAGCCATGAGTCAGGTAAAATTCACTAGTTCAAAAGGACATTTGGATTCAAACTGTGCTTTTGTAAATGGAACAAGTTAAAGTTTTTCTGTCTCACATGCCTAAAGCCCTCACAAAATTTTAGAGAACAAGGTAGCAAATTTACATTTCAAAGCAGAGAGAGAATTTAGCTTTTGTAAAGACCAATGAATTTTACATTATCTTTGACAAAAATCTTGTCCTCAAAAGGGAAGCAGACCAAGGGAGTATATATGGTCAGCAGGGGTTTAAGAAGAAAGAGATTCAATCAACTGAGAAACTCTTATAGAGAGAACAGACGACTCAAAAAATATGCATGTATGTGTATGTGTGTGTGTGTGTATATATATATCCCAAATATCAGTTATTCATTAAGTTACCTTTTGACTAAATCTTTTCAGTCTCTTATCAGATTTTAGCCAGGATGAATCAGCCAATATCCCTGCTTTTGCACTTTTTAATTTTTTCCTCTTTTAAACCAAAGATACATTTCCAAGTGACTCACCAAAACCAACATGCCTTAACCAAGGTTGTGATTTAACCAGAGACTCGACAGGTATCTCCAAAGAGGTGCAACACAGTCCTCACAAGACCCAGAGCCACCAGAAAAACTTCAAAGGAAGGAAGGTTTTGCTAGCTGCAAATGGGGTACAAGCCCCATCTGTCCTGTCTAGCCATGTTCCCTAAGATCTCAGCTTCTCAGCTGACCGTCTATATACAAGGTCCAGACTGAGGATTTAAAGAGACAGTGGGAAAGACAGGAAAAAAAAAAAAAAAAGCTGCCTGTGGGGGTAGTGCCCAAAGGCAGGAAAATGTGGGAAGGTAAACCTATGGGATGAATAAAGACTGCACCTAGATTCCCTGGCACTGCTGTCCTGAGTCCATGAGCAAGTCTTATAATGGAGCCTATCTTTAGGTGGGAGTGGCAGGCAGGAAAACCTTTGTCTTTCTAAATTGCTGTTCTATTATCAGGCAAGCCAGGGGAAGGGGCAGTGTCTCCCTGGATGTTAACCTTCTTCAGCTCCCAATCCCCAGTACTTAGGAGAGGAATATTTTGGTTTCCTTCAGTAGATAGGATTAGAAATGAGTATCCGAGACAAAGAATTCAAATTCATTTCTGATAAATGTTTCTTTCCTGAGCAAAAGATATCCACTGAGGAAATAAATGTTGTGGTATGTCCCAAGAACGTTAACTATGTGTCAAACCTATTCTCAGCTGGAATGCTGCTTAGCTAATACAACGCATGTTAACATTTCCAAGACATGGTAAGATTTACATCTCCAAGGGACTGAGAAAGGTCTACAGGCAGTTTAGGCATTTAAAGAGTTTTTCTGGGGAGTTTAAGGAACACTCTTTAAAAAAAACTCTCAAATCTCTTAATTTGGGGGTGAGATAACTCACTTTCATGCACCTTTTGGTATAAAACTAATAGGAATTGGTCACAAATATTTTAAAGTCCAAATTATAAACAGTAGAAAACAGCTGCAGTTTTAAAAGCATGCTATATAAAGTGATGTCACCAGTGCCAAACTGCCAGTACCTTGACCTACCTGCCCCAAGGTGGAAAAGGTAGTTTTCCTTTTTAATCACTGATGCCTGAATCACTTGCCTGCAAGGCAAAGATAGAGCCTCCATTCCAGAAAGTGCGCAGTGGAAAGAGCAGCCCAGGTGAAAATCATAGGGCGGTCCGGATTCAGGAAGTCTTGCCCTTTGCACTGCGCGATCCTCTGGAGCTGGGGACCCAATGTGTTGCTGGTACCAAGAGCTGGGTCTGAGAGAAAACACGGAGTCTGAGAGATAACGCTGAGTCTGAGAGAAAACGCTGGGTGCTGGTGTGAGCATCACTCTGAAGCCTGCCGACTTAGACCAGATATGGTGGCCTAAAAAATGAAACTGAGGCAAGATTAATGTAGAGAGTTTTTTGGGCAAAAGGTGAGCCTAACTGCCTAGGACACACTTCCAGGTTGCCTTGGAGAGTTTCAGCCATAGTTATAAGAAGGTTTTTAAAGGGAGAGGGGGACAAGGAGTGGGCTGATACAAAGTCATTCCACAGGAATTGTCACTGGTTTACAGAGATGACATTGGTTAGTGATTGGCTATCCCTTGCTGAGCTACAGGGCGGGAGTTAATGGTGTCCAGTGTGTGGCATTTTATGGCTCCTTGGTGCCAGTTAGACTGGAGCCCACAAAGCAGGTGGCCTCAAGAAGTCACCATTTGATTCAAGGGTGGAGTGAGATATGACTGCTGTGCATTTCACTGCTTCTCTGGTTCTGATCATTAAAGGGACTTATATTCCTCAGATACAAAGCCTGTTTTCTTTCTCACTGTCCTGAACTTGCTAGAAATATTTTTCATTTCTCTATACCTTATCTTTCATTTGTCACTTTCCTTCTCATTTATTTTACTGTATTTTGCTCTAGACATCCCTTCTTCAGTCTTATCTTTATTGGATAATTTGTTATTGTTGTTTTGTGTTAAATTTTAGCTTCTTGTTTCTCTTGATTTTTATTGTTTGAGATACTGTGCTAAATGCAGCCTAATGGAGTTTGTCCTCACGTAGCCCCATTTTACAGGGAAGAAACTTGGGCTGAGCAAGTCCAAGCCCAGCATAGTGCAGGTAAATGCCGGAATTCATAAACACCAGAAATCAAACCCAAGCCTGTCTTTCCAGAGTCCTTGCTGTTAATCACTGGTTTACATTGTATAGTGTGGTATCAATTTCTTTATCAAGAAAAAGGATTGGAAACAAATAATTTTAAAAAATAATTTGTAAAATCCTGTGATGTCAGACAGTCTGCAGAGTCTCAGTGGACAGATGCTAAGAATGGAGAATTACTGAGGCATTTAAAACTTAAGGTGACTCTTTATCACCTTAAAGGAAAAAAAATTATAGGCATATGTGTATATGTGTATGTGTTGTATGTGTGTCAATGTGTGTATAAAATATCAATAGGAAATATACTTAAAGAAATGTGATACCAGCTAAAATAAATGATAGCAAATCTCTTTTTTGTTTTCAAGCTTTTGTGTTTTAAAGTTTTTAAAGCATTATAGTTTTATATCATCTTGACATTATTTATTCTCCTAACACAGCAGTTCTCAAAGTCCCTAAGAAACACCTTGAGACCTAGTTTAAACATTGGATTCTTGGGTCATGTACCCAAAGATTCTCATTTGGGAGGCCAGGTTGGGGTCTGGAAATTGAATTTTCCAGTTGCACCAGATGATTTTGGTGCAATAGAAAGAAATATTATCATTTTTCTTTTCTGGATCATAGGGAGTGAGATACTGAAATTTTTCTCTGCACACCCAATAAATTAGCTGTGCAGTGATTAAAACTTTGAAGTCCTTGGGCTGGGAGCAGTGGCTCACACCTGTAATCCTAGCATTTTGGGGGGCCAACTTGGGCAGATTGCCTGAGCTCAGGCGTTTGAGACCAGCCTGGGAAACAAGGTAAAACCCTGTCTCTACTAAAATGCAAAAGAATTATCCTGGCATGGCAGCGTGCGCCTGTAGTCCCAGCTACTCGGAGGCTGAGGCAGGAGAATTGCTTGAACCCAGGGGGAGACGGAGGTTGCAGTGAGCCAAGATAGCACCACTGCACTCCAGCCTGGGCAACAGAGCAAGACTCTGCTCAAAAACAAAACAAAACAAAACAAAAACTTTGAAGTCTTCAAAACCTAATTAATTTGCTTGCTGACCTAACTCCATCACTTCAGGCCCACTACTGTTTGAAAATTGCGTATTTTCTCTGGGCGAGGTGGCTCACGCCTGTAATCCCAGCATTTTGGAAGGCCAAGGCAGGCACATCACCTGAGGTCAGGAGTTCGAGACCAGCCTGGCCGATATGGTGAAACCCTGTCTGTACTAAAAATACAAAAATTATCTGGGTGTGGTAATGCACGCTTGTAATCCCAGCTACTTGGGAAGCCGAGGCAGGAGAATCACTCAAACCCGGGAGGTGAAGGTTGCAGTGAGCTGAGATCATGCCAATGCACTCCAGCCTGCACACAGCAAGACACTGTCAAGAGAGAAAGAGAGAAGGGGGGGGGGAGGGAGAGAAAGGAAGGAAGGAAGGAAGGAAGGAAAAAAAAGAAAGAGAGAAAAAGAAAAAGAAAGGAAGGAAGGAAAGGAAAAAGAAAGGAAAGAAAAAGAGAAAGAAAGAAAACTCATTCCTGTGAGTGTGGATTTCAAAATTGTGATTCCCAAATCAGGGAGCACTTTGGTTCAGGTCTGTTTATAAACTGGCAGAAGCGGCAAAGATTACACCTATTAAGTGAAGGGTTTGCTGCCTTGTGGCCACACTGGCATTTTTGCCTTAATGAACGCTAAGGGCTATGTTTTCTGTCTGAACTTTCACCTGGAGATGACATGGCCTGGTGCTTGTGTTCCAGGCTGAGCAGCCCGTGCTGTCAGGTGCAGACAGTGATGAGGACACCTCCAGGGCTGTCCCAGGAAGGGGTTTGAACGTGAGTACTAATGCCCCAGCAGGTGCTTCTGCTAATTGCTTGGAACTTCTTGCTTTGCACGACCTTCCAGATAGTGAAATCACAGACCGGTTTAGTTTGGTGGTTTGTTTTTTGTAGTCTAGATAGAGTCGAAAGCTGCCTATTGATATTTTTTTAGTTACCCATGCTACTTTTGGAATACGTGGAATATTTTAGTTTCTGTTTTTCTATTTGCCAGTCAGCGTGATCAGGAGAAGCCTTTATTAGGGTAATTGAATTCATGCTTCCCGAAATTACCGTCATGCATCATAAGGAGTAGCCTGGTGCTTTTGGAGCTACTCAGTCCTGTTTTCCAGCCCTGTAGCTCTGAGCTGCTAAACTCTGAGCCTACGCGCTGTTCATGGAGCCTTTGAAAGGATTTGAAACTACCTGTGCCCTTACATTGCGCAGTTGGCATCTATAAAGTTTCTTCATAGTTTTAAATACTCAAGAGAATGTAATTCATGACATCTTATAAATATTGACATTTTAAATATATCTAATAAAAGTTGGATGTTTACTATCACCTATTAAAAATTACATGGGACGACTCTTCTGTATTAGTAAGAAAGTTTATATTATCACTTTTTCTTGATTTCACATTTCCAGGTCAGTCCCCACGTAAAATTTTATTCTATTCAAATCATATTTTATGCCTCAGAGTCTTTAATAAGGACTTTAAGTAAAACATATTATAAAATTAAAATATCTCTCTAAGTTATATTTTTTATTTGATGTGATCATAAAACTGTCAGTAGAAAAATATTTTTCTGGGATGAGTTCTCATAAAAATTACAAAATAAATCAAAACAGTATAAATATATTACAGCTGTTGACATATAATTGTTAAACATGGAAAGTAAATTTTTCTTGAAAAGACATTTATTAATAAGATGAAAGACAATTTAAAAATTTTATGTATCTATCGTGTTTGAACATGATTTACTGATAAGAAAAGCTTCAACATTAATTCTGTGTCTCTTCATTTTTATGGAAGTAAGCCCCCAGGAAACACTTTACATAGATAGCATATAAGGATGAAAAGTTCTGTTACAGCAGTGCCTTTCAATTCCTGAAGTCCTCAGAATCTAACATGCCAAAAATCACAGAGATCTGTTCTCAGAAATTATCTTGAATGATCCTTTTATGATCCTTGAATGATACCTAATTAGATTATCTTTCAAATTTGTCAATAGCTAAAATTTGGAAGCCATCTGACTTGCAAAGTGATTTGTTATTCATGCACACTGGATATTGACTTCTGGCAGGTATAAGAAAAAAATGCCTTGTTAAGACTCATCAAATGACAATTATACTTAATGTGCTTTTGCTCATAGGCACTCTTGGAGGAAAGAGGATGTGGCAATGGCTCTTTAAAATTTTCTTAAATTTGATTTTATTTTTAATTGATTCATAATCATTGTACATATTTATGGGGTACAGTATGATGGTTTTGATACATGATTACGTTGTGTAGTCATCATCAGGATAAGTAGGAAATCCGTTACCTCAAACATCAATTATTTCCTTGTGGTAAGAACATTCAGAACCCTTTCTTCTAGCTGTTTTGAAATGTGTAATACATTATTATTAACTGTAGTCACACAACTGTATGATAGAAAGCCAGAGAGTATTCCTCTTGTCTAACTGTTACATTGTACCTGTTGACCAACCTCTTCCCATCCTTCTTCTCTGCTCTCCGGCTTCTCTCTACTTCCATGAGATCAACTTTTTAGATTCCACATATGGTAGCATGGACTATTTTTCTTTCTATGTCTGGATAATTTCACTTAACATAATGTCCTCCAGTTTCATCCACGTTGACACAAATGACAGGATTGTCTTTTTTAAGACTAAATAATATTTTGTTATATATATGTATATATATACATCTCACAGTGTCAGGTTTTGTTTCAGAGCTAAGTTAATTATCAAGTTTTCTTAGAAAAATAAGCAAGGATAGGGAAAACTCTGAAAAGCATGAGCGATGGGTAAGCCTTACCAGTTTTAAAAATAGGTTTTAACACCTTTAAAATTACAATAATTATTACAATTACACTAGCTCAGTGAAGCAGAATAGAACATATAGGGCCAATCGTATAACGAAGCATGGTATACAATAGAGTCAACACATCAAATCTGGAGGGGGAAGTAAACTGGTAAGTAGAACTGTGATCATCGAGTAGCCATAGGAAAAAGAAAATTGTACATGTTTTCATTGTATACAGTAGGAAAAAAAATCAAATGATTCAGAAATCTAAGTGTGCAAATGGAAACCATATAAATACTAGCAGAAGATATAGTGAATTCATCTATAAAATGAGAGTAGGTAATGCTTTTCCAATTATGACTAAAAATCCAGATGTGATAATGGAAAATATTGATGTTTGTTTCCTTAAATCCATTTTTAATTGTGGGTATAGAGTGGGTATATATATTTATGGGGTACACGAGGTAACTTTGATGCACCATGCCATGTGAAATAATCACATCATGGAGAATGGAGTATCCATCCCCTCAAGCATTTGTATTTTGTGTTACAAACAATTCATTTACACTTAGTTATTTAAAAATGTACAAAAAAGTAATTATTGACTATAGACACCCTACCTTGTTGTGCTATTACATAGTAGGCCTTATTCATTCTTTATGTATATTTTTGGTACCCATTCACCATCCCTACCTCCACAGTGAGTTCCCCACTACCTGTTCCATCCTTCTACTCTCTATCCATGAGTCTGTCATTTGGACTTTCAGGTCTCAGAAATAAGTGAGAACATGCGGGATTTGTCTTTCTTTGTCTGCCTTATTTCGCTTAACAGGATGAGCTCTGGTTCCACTCCTGCTGTTGCAAATGACACGATCTCATTCTTTTTCATAAGCGACTAGCACTCCATTGTAAACCACAAAGTAACTGAAACAAGTCTCCATCAATTTAGAAAGTTTATTTTGCTAAGATTAAGGATGCACTCATGACACGGCCTCAGGAGGTCCTGACGACATGTGCCTGAGGGGGATGGGGTATAGCTTGCTTTTATACATTTTGGGGAGGCATAATGCATCAGTCAGTACATGTAGGATTCACATTGGTTCTATCTGGAAGGGCAGAACTCCTCGAACCAGGGTGTTGGGGGACTTCCAGGTCATAGGTAGATTTCAATATATTCTGATTGGCAGTTCGTTGAAAGTGTTATTATCAGTAGAAAGGAATGTCTGGATTAAAATAAGGGGTTGTGGAGACCAGGGTTTTATGCAGATGAAGCCTCCAGGTAGCAGGCTTCAGAGAGAATACATTGTAAATATTTCCTATCAGACTTGAGGTCTGAGTTGATGTTAATGCTGGAGGGTGTAATGAGGCATGTCCAATCCCCTCTTCCGTCACCACCTGAACTAGACTTTTAAGTTAATTCTGGAATCCCCTCGGCTGAGAAGAGGGGTCCATTCAGATGGTTAGGGAGCCTTAGAATTTCATTTTTGGTTTACAGTACGTACCACATTTTCTTTATCCATTCATCTGCTGATGGACACTTAGGTCTTAGCTATTGTGAACAGTTCTGCAACAAACATGGGAGTGCAGATATCTTCAATATACTGATTTCCTTTCTTTTGGGTATGTACCCAGTAGTGGGATTGCTAGATCATATGCTAGCTCTATTGTAGGTTTTTGAGGAACCACCAAACTGTTCTCCATAATAGTTATGCCAATTTACATTCTCACCAGCAGTGTATGAGGGTTCCCTTTCTCCATATCCTCACCAGCATTTGCTTTTGCCTGTCTTTTGGATATAAGCCATTTTAACTGAGGTGAAAGGATATCTCATTGTAATTTTGATTTGCGTTTCTCTGATGATCAGTGATGTTGACCATCTTTTCATATGCCTGTTTGCCATTTGTATGTCTTCTTTTGAGAAATGTTTGTTTACATCTTTTGCCCTTTTTTTTTTTTTTTTGAGACAGAGTCTTCCTCTGTCACCAGGCTGGAATGCAGTGGCACGATCTCGGCTCACTGCAACTTCCACCTCCCGGGTTCAAGTGATTCTCCTGCCTCAGCCTCTCAGGGAGCTGGGACTATAGGCATGTACCAGCACACCCAAAGCGCTGGGATTACAGGCGTGAGCCACTGCGCCCAGACTTTTGCCCATTTTTTGATAGGATTATTAGACTTTTTCCTGTGGAGTTGTTTGAGCTCCTTATACATTCTGGTTATTAATCCCTTGTCAGATGAGTAGTTTGCAAGTGTTTTCTCCTATTATGTGGGTTATCTCTTCGTTTTGTGGGTTGTTTCCTTTGCTGTGTAGAAGCTTTTAAACTTGATGTGATCCCAGTTGTTCATGTTTGCTTTGGTTCCCTGTACTTGTGGGGTACTGCCCAAGAAATTTTTGCCCAGACCAATATCCTGGAGATTTTCCCCAAATTTTTTTGTAGTAGTTTCATAGTTTCAGGTCTTAGATTTAAGTCTTGAATCAATTTTGATTTGATTTTTGTTTATGGCAAGAGGTAGGAGTCTAGTTTTATTCTTCTGCATATGAATATCCAGTTTTCCTAGCACCGTTTATTAAAGAGACCAGTGTATGTTCTTGGCACCTTTGTTGAAAATGACTTCACTATAAGTATGTGGATTTGTTTCTGGGTTCTCTATTCTGTTGGTCTGTATGTCTGTTTTTATGCCAGTACCATGCTGTTTTGGTTATAATAATTCTGTAGTATAATTTGAAGTCAGGTAATGTGATTCCTCCAGTTTTGTTATTTTTGCTTAGGATAGCTTTGACTATTCTGGCCCTTTTATGGTTCCATATAAATTTTAGGATTTTTTTCTATTTCTGTGAAGAATGTCATTGGTATTTTGATAGAGATTGCATTGAATTTGTAGATTGCTTAGTGTAGTATGGAAATTTTAGCAATACATAAACCTGGAATATTTTTCAATTTTTTAGTATCCTCTTTAATTTCTTTCATCAGTATTTTATAGTTTAAATTATAGAGCTCTTTCACTTCTTTAGTTAATTCCTAAGTATTTAATATTTTTTATGACTACCATAAATGGGATTATTTTTAAGTTTCTTTTTCAAATTGTTTACTGTTGGCATATAGAAATGCTACTGATTTTTGCATGTTGATTTTGTATCCTGCAACATTACTGAATTTATTAGTTCTAATAGATTTTTTGTGAAACTTTAGGTTTTTCCAAGTATAAGATCCTATCATCTGCAAACAAGGATACTTTGACTTCTTCCTTTCCAGTTTGAATGCCCTTTATATCTTTCTCTTGTCTGATTGCCTAGCCAGGACTTCCAGTACTATGTTGAATTACGGTGGTGAAAGTGGGCATCCTTGTCATGTTCCAGATCTTAGGGGGAAGGCTTTCAGTTTTTCTCCATTCAGTGTGATACTGGCTGTGGGTCTATTGTATATGGCTTTTATTATGTTAAGGTAAGTTCCTTCTATCCCCAATTTTTTGAGAATTTTTATCAAAATGGGATGTTGAATGTTATCAAATACTTTTTGATATCAATTGAAGTGATCATCTGGTTTTTGTCCTTCATTCTGTTGATGTAATGTATCACATTGATTGATTTGCATATGTTGAACTCTCCTTGCATCCCCAGGGATAAATGTCTCTTCTTTCTAATGTTTTGTTGAATTCAGTTTGCTAGTATTTTGTTGAGGATTTTTACATTTTTATTCATCAAGATATTGGCCTGTAGTTTTCTTTTGTTGATATGTCATTGTCTGGTTTTGGTATCAGGGTAATACTGGCCTCATAGAATGAGTTTGGAAGTATTCCCTCCTCCCCTGTTTTTTGGAATAGTTTGAGTAGGATTGGTAATAGTTCTTGTTTAAATGTTTGGTAGAATTGAGCAGTGAAGACATCAGGCCTTGGACTTTTCTTTACTGGGAGACTTTTTATTATGGCTTCAATATTGTTACTTGTTATTAAGTTGTTTTAGTTTTAGATTTCTCCCTGGTTCAATCTTGGTACACTGTATATGTCTAAGAATTTGTCCATTTCTTCTAGATTTTTCAATTATTGGCATATTGTTGCTCATAGTAGCCACCAATGATCCTTTAAATTTCTGCAGTATTAGTTGTAATGTCTCCCTTTTCATTTCTGATTTTATTTGTATCTTCTCTTTTTTCTTCATCTGGCTGAAGGCTTGTCAATTTTGTTTAACTTTTAAAAAATCAACGTTTTGTTTCATTGATCTTTTATATTGTCTTCATTTTTATTTCATTTATTTCTGCTCTGATATTTATTATTTCTTTTTCCTCCTAATTTTGGGTTTGGTTTGCTCTTGCTTTTCTAGTTCTTTAAGATGCGTAGTTAGATTGTTTGTTTGATTTTTTTTTTTTGACATAGGCACATATTACTATAAACTTCCTTCTTAGTACTCCTTTTGCTGTATCCCATAGGTTTTGGTATGTTGTGTTTTCATTATTATTTGTTTCAGGAAGATTTTTAATTTCCTTCTTAATTTCTTCCTTGACCCAATGGTAATTTGGGAGCATGTTGTTTAATTCCCATTATTTGTATAGTTTCCAAAATTCCTCTTATTATTGTAGTTTTATTCCATTGTGGTCAGAGAAGATACTTGATATTATTTCAATTTTTAAAACTGTTTTTTTTTTCTTTTTTTTTTAATACTTTAAGTTCTAGGGTACATGTGCATAACGTTTATATCATGTATAACTCCCCAATGCAATCCCTCCCTCCTCTCCCCTCCCCCTGATAGGCCCCAGTGTGTGATGTTCCCCTTCCTGAGTCCAAGTGATCTCATTGTTCAGTTCCCATCTATGAGTGAGAACATGCGGTGTTTGGTTTTCTCTTCTTGTGATAGTTTGCTAAGAATGATGGTTTCCAGCTGCATCCATGTCCCTACAAAGGATGCAAACTCATCCTTTTTGATGGCTGCATAGTATTCCATGGTGTATATGTGCCACATTTTCTTAATCCAGTCTGTCACAGATGGACATTTGGGTTGATTCCAAGTCTTTGCTATTGTGAATAGTGCCGCAATAAACATACGTGTGCATGTGTCTTTGTAGTAGAGTAATTTATAATCCTTTGGGTATATACCCAGTAGTGGGATGGCTGGGTCATATGGTACATCTAGTTCTAGATCCCTGAGGAATCGCCATACTGTTTTCCATAATGGTTGAACTAGTTTACAATCCCACCAACAGTGTAAAAGTGTTCCTATTTCTCCACATCCTCTCCAACATCTATTGTTTCCTGACTTCTTAATGATTGCCATTCTAACTGGTGTGAGATGGTATCTCATTGTGGTTTTGATTTGCATTTCTCTGATGGCGAGTGATGATGAGCATTTTTTCATGTGTCTGTTGGCTGTATGGATGTCTTCTTTTGAGAAATGTCTGTTCATATCCTTTCCCCACTTTTTGATGGGGTTGTTTGTTTTTTTCTTGTATATTTGTTTGAGTTCTTTGTAGATTCTGGATATTAGCCCTTTGTCAGATGAGTAGGTTGCAAAAATTTTCTCCCATTCTGTAGGTTGCCTGTTCACTCTGATGGTAGTTTCTTTTGCTGTGCAAAAGCTCTTTAGTTTAATGAGATCCCATTTGTCAATTTTGGCTTTTGCTGCCGTTGCTTTTGGTGTTTTAGACATGAAGTCCTTGCCCATGCCTATGTCCTAATGGTACTACCTAGATTTTCTTCTAGGGTTTTTATGGTATTAGGTCTAACATTTAAGTCTCTAATCCATCTTGAATTAATTTTCGTATAAGGGGTAAGGAAAGGATCCAGTTTCAGCTTTCTACTTATGGCTAGCCAATTTTCCCAGCACCATTTATTAAATAGGGAATCCTTTCCCCATTTCTTGTTTCTCTCAGGTTTGTCAAAGATCAGATGGCTGTAGATGTGTGGTATTATTTCTGAGGACTCTGTTTTGTTCCATTGGTCTATATCTCTGTTTTGGTACCAGTACCATGCTGTTTTGGTTACTGTAGCCTTGTAGTATAGTTTGAAGTCAGGTAGCGTGACGCCTCCAGCTTTGTCCTTTTGACCTAGGATTGTCTTGGCAATGCGGGCTCTTTTTTGGTTCCATATGAACTTTAAAGCAGTTTTTTCCAATTCTGTGAAGAAAGTCATTGGTAGCTTGATGGGGATGGCATTGAATCTATAAATAACCTTGGGCAGTATGGCCATTTTCACGATATTGATTCTTCCTATCCATGAGCATGGTATGTTCTTCCATTTGTTTGTGTCCTCTTTGATTTCACTGAGCAGTGGTTTGTAGTTCTCCTTGAAGAGGTCCTTTACATCCCTTGTAAGCTGGATTCCTAGGTATTTTATTCTCTTTGAAGCAATTGTGAATGGAAGTTCATTCCTGATTTGGCTCTCTGCTTGTCTGTTACTGGTGTATAAGAATGCTTGTGATTTTTCACATTAATTTTGTATCCTGAGACTTTGCTGAAGTTGCTTATCAGCTTAAGGAGATTTTGGACTGAGACGATGGGGTTTTCTAAATATACAATCATGTCATCTGCAAACAGGGACAATTTGACTTCTTCTTTTCCTAACTGGATACCCTTGATTTCTTTCTCTTGCCTGATTGCCCTAGCCAGAACTTCCAACACTATGTTGAATAGGAGTGGTGAGAGAGGGCATCCCTGTCTTGTGCCAGTTTTCAAAGGGAATTTTTCCAGTTTTTGCCCATTCAGTATGATATTAGCTGTGGGTTTGTCATAAATAGCTCTTATTATTTTGAGGTACGTTCCATCAATACCGAATTTATTGAGCGTTTTTAGCATAAAGGGCTGTTGAATTTTGTCAAAAGCCTTTTCTGCATCTATTGAGATAATCATGTGGTTCTTGTCTTTGGTTCTGTTTATATGCTGGATTACGTTATTGATTTGCGAATATTGAACCAGCCTTGCATCCCAGGGATGAAGCCCACTTGATCATGGTGGATAAGCCTTTTGATGTGCTGCTGAATCCGGTTTGCCAGCATTTTATTGAGAATTTTTGCATCGATGTTCATCAGGGATATTGGTCTAAAATTCTCTTTTTTGTTGTGTCTCTGCCAGGCTTTGGTATCAGGATGATGTTGGCCTCATAAAATGAGTTAGGGAGGATTCCCTCTTTTTCTATTGATTGGAATAGTTTCAGAAGGAATGGTACCAGCTCCTCCTTGTACCTCTGGTAGAATTCAGCTGTGAATCCATCTGGTTCTGGACTTTTTTTCGTGGGTAGGCTATTAATTGTTGCCTCAATTTCAGAGCCTGTTATTGGTCTATTCAGGGATTCAACTTCTTCCTGGTTCAGTCTTGGGAGAGTGTAAGTGTCCAGGAATTATCCATTTCTTCTAGATTTTCTAGTTGATTTGCGTAGAGGCATTTATAGTATTCTCTGATGGTTGTTTGTATTTCTGTGGGGTCGGTGGTGATATCCCCTTTATCATTTTTTATTGCGTCTATTTGATTCCTCTCTCTTTTCTTCTTTATTAGTCTTGCTAGCGGTCTGTCAATTTTGTTGATCTTTTCAAAAAACCAACTCCTGGATTCATTGATTTTTTGGAGGGTTTTTTGTGATTCTATCTCCTTCATTTCTGCTCTGATCTTAGTTATTTCTTGCCTTCTGCTAGCTTTTGAATGTGTTTGCTCTTGCCTCTCTAGTTCTTTTAATTGTGATGTTAAAGTGTCAATTTTAGATCTTTCCTGCTTTCTCTTGTGGGCATTTAGTGCTATAAATTTCCCTCTACACACTGCTTTAAATGTGTCCCAGAGATTCTGGTATGTTGTATCTTTGTTCTCATTGGTTTCAAAGAACATCTTTATTTCTGCTTTCATTTCGTTATGTACCCAGTAGTCATTCAGGAGCAGGTTGTTCAGTTTCCATGTAGTTGAGCGGTTTTGATTGAGTTTCTCAGTCCTGAGTTCTAGTTTGATTGCACTGTGGTCTGAGAGACAGTTTGTTATAATTTCTGTTCTTGTACATTTGCTGAGGAGTGCTTTACTTCCAATTATGTGGTCAATTTTGGAATAAGTGCGATGTGGTGCTGAGAAGAATGTATATTCTGTTGATGTGGGGTGGAGAGTTCTATAGATGTCTATTAGGTCCGCTTGGTGCAGAGATGAGTTCCATTCCTGGATATCCTTGTTAACTTTCTGTCTCGTTGATCTGTCTAATGTTGACAGTGGAGTGTTGAAATCTCCCATTATTATTGTATGGGAGTCTAAGTCTCTTTGTAGGTCTCTAAGGACTTGCTTTATGAATCTGGGTGCTCCTGTATTGGGTGCATATATATTTAGGAGAGTTAGCTCTTCCTGTTGAATTGATCCCTTTCCCATTATGTAATGGCCTTCTTTGTCTCTTTTGATCTTTGATGGTTTAAAGTCTGTTTTATCAGAGACTAGGATTGCAACCCCTGCTTTTTTTTGTTCTCCATTTGCTTGGTAGATCTTCCTCCATCCCTTTATTTTGAGCCTATGTATGTCTCTGCATGTGAGATGGGTCTCCTGAATACAGCAGACTGATGGGTCTTGACTCTTTATCCAGTTTGCCAGTCTGTGTCTTTTAATTGGAGCATTTAGTCCATTTACATTTAAGGTTAATATTGTTATGTGTGAACTTGATCCTGTCATTATGATATTAACTGGTTATTTTGCTCATTAGTTGATGCAGTTTCTTCCTAGCCTCGATGGTCTTTACATTTTGGCATGTTTTTGCAATGGCTGGTACCGGTTGTTCCTTTCCATGTTTAGGGCTTCCTTCAGGGTCTCTTGTAAGGCAGGCCTGGTGGTGACAAAATCTCTAAGCATTTGCTTATCTGTAAAGGATTTTATTTCTCCTTCACTGATGAAACTTAGTTTGGCTGGATATGAAATTCTGGGTTGAAAATTCTTTTCTTTAAGAACGTTGAATATTGGCCCCCACTCTCTTCTGGCTTGTAGAGTTTCTGCCGAGAGATCTGCTGTTAGTCTGATGGGCTTCCCTTTGTGGGTAACCCGACCTTTCTCTCTGGCTGCCCTTAAGATTTTTTCCTTCATTTCAACTTTGGTGAATCTGGCAATTATGTGTCTTGGAGTTGCTCTTCTGGAGGAGTATCTTTGTGGCGTTCTCTGTATTTCCTGAATTTGAATGTTGGCCTGCCCTACTAGGTTGGGGAAGTTCTCCTGGATGATATCCTGAAGAGTGTTTTCCAACTTGGTTCCATTTTCCCCCTCACTTTCAGGCACCCCCATCAGACGTAGATTTGGTCTTTTTACATAATCCCATACTTCTTGCAGGCTTTGTTCATTTCTTTTTCTTCTTTTTTCTTTTGGTTTCTCTTCTCGCTTCATTTCATTCATTTGATCCTCAATCGCTGATACTCTTTCTTCCAGTTGATCGAGTCGGTTACTGAAGCTTGTGCATTTGTCACGTATTTCTCGTGTCATGGTTTTCATCTCTGTCATTTCGTTTATGATCTTCTCTGCATTAATTAGTCTAGCTGTCAATTCTTCCACTCTTTTTTCAAGATTTTTAGTTTCTTTGCGCTGGGTATGTAATTCCTCCTTTAGCTCTGAGAAGTTTGATGGACTGAAGCCTTCTTCTCTCATCTCGTCAAAGTCATTCTCTGACCAGCTTTGATCCGTTGCTGGCGATGGGCTGCGCTCCTTTGCAGGGGGAGATGCGCTCTTATTTTTTGAATTTCCAGCTTTTCTGCCCTGCTTTTTCCCCATCTTTGTGGTTTTATCTGTCTCTGGTCTTTGATGACGGTGACGTACTGATGGGGTTTTGGTATAGGTGTCCTTCCTGTTTGATAGTTTTCCGTCTGACAGTCAGAAGGACTGTCTGTTGGTCTGTTGGAGATTGCTTGAGGTCCACTCCAGACCCTGTTTGCCTGGGTATCAGCAGCAGAGGTTGCCGAAGATAGAATATTGCTGAACAGCGAGTGTACCTGTCCGATTCTTCCTTTGGAAGTTTCCTCTCAGGGATGACTCCACCCTGTGAGGTGTGGGGTGTCAGACTGCCCCTAGTGGGGGATGTCTCCCAGCTAGGCTACTCAGGGGTCAGGGACCCACCTGAGCAGGCAGTCTGTCCGTTCTCGTATCTCAACCTCTGCGTTGGGAGATCCACGGCTCTCCCCAAAGCTGTCAGACAGAGTCGTTCGCCTCTGCACCGGCCCCCGCTGCTTTCCCTATTGGACCTCAGCTGTGGGCTGTCCCCAGAGGTGGAGTCTACAGAGACAGGCAGGTTTCCTTGAGCTGCTGTGAGCTCCACCCAGTTCGAGCTTCCCAGCGGCTTTGTTTACCTACTTAAGCCTCAGCAATGGCGGGCGCCCCTCCCCCAGCCTCGCTGTTACCTTGCGGATAGATCGCCGCAGACGGCTGTGTTAGCAGTGAGGGAGGCTCCGTGGGCGTGGGACCCTCCCGGCCAGGTATGGGATATATTCTCCTGGTGTGCCTGTTTCCTTAAAGCGCAGTATTGGGGTGGGAGTTACGCGATTTTCCAGGTGTTATGTGTCTCAGTTCCCCTGGCTAGGAAAACGGATTTCCTTCCCCCTTGCGCTTCCAGGTGAGGCGATGCCTCGCCCTGCTTCAGCTCACGCTGGTCAGGCTGCAGCAGCTGACCAGCACCGATTGTCCGGCACTCCCTAGAGAGATGACCCCAGTACCTCAGTTGAAAATGCAGAAATCACCGGTCTTCTGTGTCACTCGCGCTGGGAGCTGGAGACTGGAGCTGTTCCTATTCGGCCATCTTGCTCCGCCCCCTTAAAACTGTTTTAAGTCTTGTTTTGTGACCTAACATATGGTCTGTCCTTAATGATCCATGTACTGAGGAAAAGAATGTGTATTCTGAAGCCATTAGATGAAATATTCTGCGCATATTTATTAGATCCATTTGATCTATACTGTAGTTTAAGTCTTACGTTTCTTTGTTGCTTTTCATTTGGAAGACCTGTCCAGTGCTGAAATTGGGTGTTGAAATCTCTGGATATTATTTTATTGGGTCCTATCTCTCTCTTTAGCTCTAATATTTGCTTCATATATCTGGATGCTTCAGTGTTTGGTGCATGCATATTTAAAATTGTTATATGCTTTTGCTGAATTAACCCCTTTATCATTATATAATGACCTTCTTTGTCTCTTCTTACAGTTTTTGTCTTGAAATCTATTTTGTCTAAGTATAGCTACTTCTGCTCTTTTTTTGGTTTCCATTGGCATGGAATATCTTTTTCCATCCCTTTGTTTTCAGTTGAGGTGTGTTTTTATAGGTGAAGTGTGTTTCTTGTAGGCAACAGATCAGTGGGTCTTGTTTTTTCGTTCATTCAGGCAGTCTATGTTCTTTTGAGAGTTTAGTATATTTACATTCAATGTTATTGATAAGTAAGGACTCAATCCCGTTATTGTGTTACCAGTTTTCTCGTTCTTCCCCCCGCCCCCTTGCTTTCTTCCTTCCTGTCTTCCTTTAGTGAAGGTGTTTTTCTCTGGCGGTATAATTCAGTTTCTTCCATTTTATTTTTGTGTAACCATTGTATGTTATTTGGTTGGAAGTTACCATGAGGCTTGCAAATACTATTTCAGAACTGAACGCTGCGTAAACAAATAAATAAGCAAAAAGAAAATGAATAAAAATTATGCTTTAACTTCATCTCCCCACTTTTTAAGTTTTTGTTGTTTTTGTTTATATCTTATTGTACTGTCTATGTCTTTAAAAGTTGCTGTAGTTATCATTTTTGATTGATTCATTGTTTAGTCTTTCTACTTAGGATAAGAGTAGTTTATACACCACAGTTACAGTGTTATCATATTCTGTGTTCTTACTATTACCCGTGACTTTTTGTACCTTCAAGTAATTACTTATTGCTCATTAGTTTCGTTTTTTTCTGATTAAAGTATTCCCTTTAGCATTTCTTGTAGGTCAGATTTAAGAAATTCCCCAGCTTTTGTTTGAGGGAAGTCTTTATTTCTCCTTTATATCTGAAGGATATTTCTGCTGAATATACTATTCTCAGGTAAAAGTATGTTTTTCAATCAGCACTTTAAATATGTCACTCTCTCCTGGCCTGTAAGGTTTTCCATTGGAAAGTCTGCTGCTAGACATATTGGAGCTTCATTGTATACTATTCGTTCCTTTTCTCTTCCTGCTTTTAGGATCCTTTCTTTATCCTTGACTTTTGGGAGTTTGATTAGTAAATGCCTTACGGTAGTATTTGGGTTAAATCTACTTGGTGTTTTATAACCTTCTTTGGATATTGATAACTTTCTCTAGGTTTAAGATGTTCTCTTATTATCCCTCTCAATACATTGATAAATTTGACCTCAGAGAAAATATTAATAAATTTGATTTTAGGGAAAACAAACAGAAAACCCTCTTGAATGACAAAAAGAGAAAATGAAAATAAAGGAAAGAAATAAAACTCTTACTCAAAATGAGCAATGTAAATGAACTACAGTGAACATTGTATGAGCTTGGCAAAAGCCCAAAAGTTTGTTACTATACCTTTTTCACTAAACTGTGGGGCCCTTAAATGCGTTGCTGAGCAAAATGCAAAGTGCCAGCTTTATGGTGGTGAATTTGGCAGTATCTAGCCAAGTTACACATACATTTAGTTTTTGACACAGAAATCCTACTTTTGGAATACCTGAAGACTCACTGACAAAAATCTAGAATGATTATTGCGTAAGGCTGTTTATTGTGGCATTATTTGTAGCAACAGGAGATGAAAGCAATGCTTGTGCCCATCAGGAAGGGATTGGTAGATGAAGCTATGGTATATGAAGATGTGGTATATCTACGTGATTGAATACTATGAATCTGTGAAAGAAGGAAGAAATTTGTTATTGATATGAGGTGTTTTCTGGGACATATTTTTTCCATTTTTAAAAATCAAGGGTGACTTTTCCTATGAATCAAACTAATAAGGCTTCAATATGATAGATTAGTATTAACTCATAAATAAGAATATACTGGGTTTCAAGCCCTAGGACAGTACAGCACTTAAAATAATAATGGTTACCAGTGATGACCATGCCTGCTGCTTCAGTCCTGTCTGTTCTAGGCACTGTGCTTAGTTATGTGGGCTCATTTGATCTTCCTTACATAGACACAGAAAATGTCCAAATGCCAGAGGTGAATTGGTTGATCAGATTTATTGATATCTACTTATTTATGTTGGCTCTGATGCTCTCTTCAGTTAAGGATGTTAGTGATGCAGTATTTCTTAAGAGCGCTCAGCCGTTGTTTTTACCTATTTCTTCCAAGCCATTGATCCTAGTCTGCATGTTTTGATGCCAGTGCTTGCTTAATCTTACCAGAAGAGAGGATCAAAGGGAGGCATGAGTCACATCATCCTTTCGCTGCTTTGAATGTCCTCTATTTTAAGGGATTTTGCAACTCTTCCTTCCCTTAGTTCACTGTCTAGACTGTGAGAGGCACTCTTTTTGTGTATATCCCATGATAAAATGTAACACTGATCCATCTCCTTGTGAATTCCTTCCTTCCTTAGCTTAGCACTTAGCTTAGCACTTCTTGCTTTACAAAATAAAATTGCAATGAGTATTGGCTTTATTGGTGCTCCCCCTGCTGGCTGTTTCTATGTCTTTGTGCAAACAGGGTAACTGCTTCAACTCCATGTAATAGTCAATCTCTAGCCTGGTGGAGGCGGAAGGCAAGCCTACATCATTGGGGTGTTAAAGCCCAGCTTTCAATTCTGGCCCAGCATGCAGAACCTATCTTCACTTCCCTCATCTGTTAAACTTTGTAGGTTCATTGTAGCGATTAGAAACTATATAGCTCATCTGACACTCATAGGAAATGTTCTGAAATGGTGAGTAAACCTGACTGGAGCCCTCCAGAAAGTTTGCAGATACTATTATGTATTATTTTTTCTTGAGAAAATGTAAGTGGTTTGTTATGTCTATAACTTGAAGACTCTATGATAATAGATTTGCATTAAAAAAAAATCCTAATGTTGATGGTCAAAGAAATTTGATCTTCTCTGGAAAAGTTAGTGAATATCTTAGAAATTGAAGTTTACTCTGTTCCAAGATATATCTTCACTGTCTTAATCAAAGGGTGCTTGAATCATAGTAAATATTCTCATCTTTCAACTAACTTTAAGTAGTTTTCCTAGAATTTTACATTTTCCAGAAAACACTCCTTTCTGTATCTGTGAAAGAAAGTGTGCCTCAGGCTGTAAACTGGGCTGCACTGGACACCTGCAGGGGACTCTGGCTTAGTGGGGACATGGTCAATATTGGTTTTCCTCAAACTCAGCCTGTGTAGCTGTGAAGGCATGAAACAGATTACACTGCAGTTAATGTCATCCCACACATCTGGACCCCAAGACGCAGGTAGGTCACATAGCTGGTTGTGGATGCTGATTAATGATAAGGTGTGAGTTAGCTCTCGGGTCTGCTTCCTAAGTCACGCAAACAGCAGTGATTAACTGTCCTCACAAATGAGACCAGGTACCTGAGTTAATTTGTAATTCAGCACACAAAAATGCAAAGGAAATTATTATATCAGTCTGATAAAGTGCAAATGTTCTGATGTAGGAGTAAAGTGATGTGGGTTCTAATCCCGGTTCTGTTATTCACCAGGATAACAGACCAGTCATAGCAGGCCTTTCTGTGAAGAATGAACTTTTGAAAGTAACTTGCCTTTTATGGGCCCTGCTTCTTGGTTTCTTGGTTTTTTTAAAAATCCAAATTCTATATATTTGATCAATCTAAAGGTATTACTATGTGCTGCTTCATCAGCTATCTCTGCATTTCTTGATATCATAAAGTTGAAGTTCTTCTAGTAAAAAGAGTTTTAAAAATCACTGCCTTAGAAAACAAACAAGCAAACAACAGAATAAACCTGTCTGGAGACATTTTGCCCATTTGCCCTGTTCAGGCAGCAACAGAAATAGGGTGTCATTATAGTGTTTCGCAGATGGAAGGAGCCTACATTTGAAGTGATTTCCATAGCAAAAGCCCTTAAAAAGTTTCCAGAATTCTTCTTGAGTGGCATTGGTTTTGATGGAAGCCTCTGCAGTGTTGGGGACAGGCATTTACAGGGAAGCCCACCAGTAAAATAAGATTTTCAGAAAATGTTACTAAGCTACGTTGTAAAGAAAACTTCACAATTTCAGCTGCCCTGAATCCTATCCTTACAGAGAGCCTGCATTTCCACCCAGCCGATCCAGGTCTCCAGGGGGATTACAGAGAACTTTTAAACGTGGCTCGAAGCATATGTGAAGCTGTGCTGCCACAGGGTGGCAGTGTTGTCACACACACAGCAAATCACCACACAAGCTTTTCTGGGCCTGGAAAAGCTCAAATCTGTTCTGTTTTTGGAGTGTTCACCAATTGAGAACAGGAAAATGTGTTCAGAGGACTGAGCCACATGTTTATGAGGTAGAACTAATTTTTGTTATACATCAATTGTGTAGAGATTTTTTTAAAATTTAGCTTGTACCTTTAGAAAGTGCTTTATAAAGCAGAGGTTGCAGTGAGCCTAGATCGTGCCACTGCACTCCAACCTGGGTGACAGAGCGAGACTCCATCTCAAAAAAAAAAAAAAAAACAACTTTATATTCAAAATAAAATAAATTGCATATGGCGGGTTTTAAGAGTGGAGTAGGAGAATCATGTCCGGTGCCTACAAGTCTAACAGAGTTTCTTGTTGCATGTTCTCCTGAGCCTTTCTCAGTATCTGCATAGTTCTTTTAAAGGCTGTATGATCTTCTGTGTAAAGGGAAAAGCATGGCTTTTGTTTTTGTTTGCTTGAATTTGGATTCTGACTCATATACAGTTCTTTGACCTCTTAGAGTCTTGTCTTCCCGTGTGTACAGTGAGCTCATAGTCATCAGCACCTGGCATTCTTACGAGGATTAAATGAGACTGAATGAGTGCCAAGCACAGGAAGGAGCTCACAGCTAGCACTCGATGAAGGTTGGCTCAGCCCTGTTGCTCATTGCTTCTTTTATTCTGGTATAAATAATGTGAAAGTCACCTTTATCCCAAAAGCCTTTTTTCGTTTAGAGGTTTTCTTTATGAAAGAGACCTGCAAAGGTATTAGTGAATCAAAGGATATGACAACTTTATGGCATTACTGCATTGTTTCCCTCGATGACTGTGTCATCAACAACAAATAACAGTACGTTATTATGGCCACTCAACTCTCCATTTCTGATTCAGAGCCTTGTATATATAAAACGGCTATCAACTATTGGAAAGTAAATGGACCTTAATATGTAATCTAGAAAAATCATTCTAAGGTTCTTTACGTACCTATTTGACCATTAAAAATAGGCCAGGCGTGGTGACTCATGCCTGTAATCCCAACTTTGGGAGGCCAAGGTGGGTGGATCACCTGAGGTCAGGAGTTTGAGACCAGCCTGACCAACATGGCAAAAACCCGTCTCTACTAAAAATACAAAATTAGCTGGGCGTGGTGTCACGTGCCTGTAATCCCAGCTACTCAGGAGACTGAGGCAGGAGAATCACTTGAACTCGGGAGGCAGAGGTTGCCGTGAGCCGAGATCATGCCATTGCACTCCAGCCTGGGCAATGAGCTAAATGTCTCAAAACAACAACAACAACAACAAATAGTTTTAAAAATATTCTTATCATATGATCTCTAATGCAAACCTGGAAACTATCAGAGGAGGATTTTGGTTTTAAAGCTTTGATGAATTTTTTTTTTCCCAGAGCATTCGGTTCTTACGCTGGGAGTAGCATACAAATAGATCCTGAAGAGTTGATAACGGCCTAATGCCAGTACCAGTTCTCAGAGGGAAAAACAGAAATGTAGATTTTTCACCACTTGGCTGAAAATGTGATGTTTGTAAGGATACTGAGGTAGAAAATGTCCCTTTCAAATACTGATTTTCCTTATGTTCCCCTAAAACATGACTATTATTTCCACTGTCTATGTTTCCTTTCTGGCCTTCCCCTGCTCTTTGTCAGACAAGTATAAAACTAGAATCTCACTTGCCTGCACATGGATTTAAGTTGCTTCAGAGACCAGAGAAGGTGAGAAGCATCTGTCGCTCAGTACCCTGTCCTGTCTAGGAGGTGACGTATCTGCCATCACAGTGCCTCAGGCCAGAACCTGGGGAGGCCCCCTTTGCTCTCCCACTCCACCTCCTTTGCTCTCCTACTCTGAGTTTCGCTCATTGCCCAGGCTGGAGTGCAATGGCACGATCTCTGCCCCCTTTGCTCTCCCACTCCACCTCCAGTGCAACCCTCATAGCATCTGCCGCCTTCAGGATACATCCAGAATCTCACCACTTTGCACAACCTGCCCTTGTCACCTGGCCCGGACCTCCTGGCGCTCCACTTCCCAGCACCTGTGGTCTCCAAAGCCTCCTCCGCATCTCCTTGCTTTGCGCCTTGGGTTTCAGGGGGCAGCCAGGGAGCATGGCCGCCAGGTGCGGGCGGCCACCAGGTGCGCGGCTCGGGGCTGCAGAGAGCCCGCAACGCCGCCTGCGCTGCCCTGCTGCAAGCTCCTGGCCAGCCAGCTCTTCTTGTGTCTTGATCCAGATTCTTAAAAAAAGGAAGTCGACTATAGACAGGACGTCCCGCACACTGGCAATTCACACGGTCGGCCCTTGGGGCGCTGTTTCTCAGCTCGCCTTCCTGCCCACACAATCCCTGCACCCCCACCGCGCTGCGCCTTCCCTGTCCCCCGCGCCATCCCTGTCTCCCATCCCGTGCCTCGCCTTCCCTGTCCCCCGCCCCATGGACACCCCTGGCTTGAGAGGGCAGGGGGCGCACAGGCCAATGTGCTTGTCCCCAGCATCACACTCATCTTCTGTTTTTATCTGATGTTACAGATTTCATTTCATTAGAAATGAGTGTTTCCTCCCCGACTTTTGCCAGCTTTCTTTTCCAACTCCTCCCTGGGAAAGGGCAGGGGCGGACACTTTCCGAGCCTCCTGCACTGCTCTGTTCGGAGTGGCACCTGCCCCAGGGGGTCTGGGCCCCCCGGGGATGCGTCCTCCACCCTGGAGACTGGGATCTTCTTAAATTCCCACTGCTCCCTTATTGTCTCCTCAGCTAGCGCCACTATTGCTTCCTCTACCAGGGTTGTCACATTTTCTTGATTTCTGCATCTTAAATATGACCCACGTGGACCAATAGTCCTTCCCTTTTCTTCCTGTTGAGCGATGATTACAGACTGTGGACGCGTGTGAGTGCGGAGGCTGCTGGGCTGCACCTCCTCCCCCACCCTGCCCTTCCGCCATCCCATGGGTTCGGGTCCATTCTTTCAACATACACTACACCTTGATGGTCTCTTCTCCTTTTTGAAATTTGCATAGTACCAATTCATAGATTACAGAGTAAAATAAATAGAATAAACAGAAATAGAAAAACAAATAGAAATAGCAAAATAAATGTAATAAATAATAAATAAAACAGTCCCATACCAATCATCCACCATTAACAAATGTTAATGTGTGTTTAACTACATTTGCTGCATTATCTTTTTGTTAACAACTAAGAAACACAGCAGACGCAGTGACACTGCCTCCCTAACACAACTGGTTCTTTCTTCCTTCCTTCCCCAGGAGCAGCAACCCTTTTAAAAGTTTTATATTTTTAGAAATATAGTGAAAGGGTGTCTGTCCATAAACAATGCAGAGCATATTTTGTATGTTTTAACAGTGTGTGTGATGATTGTCTGTATTTTGCTTATTTCCATTGACAAATAAAAATTATTTATCAAGGCATTGTGCAACAGCTAAATCAAGCTAATTACCATATCCATGACCTCACATACTTATATTTTTGTGGTGACAACCTTTGAAGTCTACTGTTTCAGTAATTTTCAAGTATATAATACATTCTTATTAATTATAGTCACCATGTTGTACGATAAATAGACTTCCTGAAGTGATTATTTATTTTCCGAAGTCTGAATTTTGACTTAGAGAATAAGAACAATGAATGTTGAGGGAAAAAATAAGGAAAGAAAGAAGGAGAAAAGAAAAGGGAGAAGAGAGCAGAGTGCCTCCTCTAAAATCCCTCCCCACATAGACACTCGCCTTCCCAACCACTTGCCCTGGGCACACTCTGAGTCTGTCCCATAGGAGACACAGCAGACCAGGGGGCACTGGGGACACACAGAGGAGCCAGGCCAACCCCCTGCCCTCAGAAGACACCAAGGAACCCCTTGCCAGTGCTACTCAAACTCCAAATGCTCTGGCATTGCCGGGGGCCTTGTTTATTTTTTTTGAGGCAGAGTCTTGCTATGTTGCCCAGGCTGGAGTGCAGTGGTGCGATCTTGGCTTACTGCAACCTCTGCCTCCTGGGTTCAAGCAGTTCTCCTGCCTCAGCTCCCAGGTAGCTGGAATTACGGCCCGCACCACCACACCCAGCTATTTTTTTTGTATTTTTAGTAGAGACGGGGGTTTCACCATATTGGCCAGACTGGTTTTGAACTCCTGACCTTAAGTGATCTGCTCACCTTGACTTCCCAAAGTGCTGGGATTACAGGTGTGAGCCACCGTGTCTGGCCAGCCCAGGCCTTGTTAAACCCCTGATTCGAGGTATGGGGGCAGATGAGGCAATAGGAGAACTAAGCCTGAGGCCCTGGTGAGGAGCTAGAGTCAGAGGGCTCGGCTCTCCTTTGAGAAGGGTGAAGGAAGGTCTGTAAAGAGAAGGCAAAGCCTCAGCTAAGCTGCTGATGCTGCTGCGTGGCTCCCTCTCTGAGAGGGGAATCCAGCTTAGGGGCATCTGTGTTTCTGTGTTAAGTACAGAATACTTTAAGGGGGAGAGGGAGGAGAAGGGTTGAGAAATGAAAGTTCCCACTCTTCAGCAGTTCCATTTAGTGATTTGAAAGTGCACCCTTAACTACAGTTCATTGTGTATGTCTGTGTGTGTGTGTGTGTGTGTGTGTGTGTATGTGTGTGTGAAGGGTGGTTTTTTTTATTGACTGTACATTGGAAACGTGTGTTTAAAAATAGACTGAACAAATGACTAGCTATTTCTCAATATTTGACCCTTCATCTGGGGTAAGAAAGATCAGAGAATTCTTTTATTTGCTTGGCTAAGAATATTTGCCGTGCCAGATGATATATTCTGGATCTATAATTATATGGTGAGTGTAATTCCTTCGAATGACAGCCTCCAATAAAGCTGAAAAATTCTGGGTGATGCTTTTTGCTGGGTGATTCCTGGGGAACCTGATGTCTCCTTCAGAGGAGACACTCAGGTGAGCTTTCAGAAAGGGACATTTCAGAAGTATTGGCCCTGAGCTTCAAACTGAGGTAATTTGATAAACTTGGACAAGAATAACTACTGTCTGGACATCATGGGGAGATAAAAAAGGGGAAAAAACAAGAAAAATGAAAGGGTAAGAAAGGAATTAGTTTGCCTTCTTGGCTTGTAAATTTTGTGTGTATGTGTCTGTGTGTGCAGAGTATTTTGGTTGAAATACAAAAATAGACTTTTAGTCATATATCCTAAGTGGATTGTCTTTGATATTTGTTTTCTTTTAGCACAATGAATTTCTGTCCTATATTCTGGATGATTTCCTAGTTTTATAGCAAAAAGTGTAAGCAAATTATAAATACAGGTGTTTGTGAAGCTTATTTCTTTGAAAATACAATAGTTTACAGAGAAACTATGATTCCCAGTTGCATTTGAATTTCCTTGATCTCTCTGTGTTTTGCTTGGTTGCATGGAGAGTGGCAGAAGTGAATGTTGATATTTTCATTACTGATGATGCAGGCTTCCTTCCATAAGAACCGTCAGAATGGGACCTAGAGTCCATGCTTCAGGTCACTTCTAAGCAATTCACACAGTAGGGCTTAAATAGTCCTGAGCAGATAACGTTTCTCTGTTTAAGTTCCATTAAGTTAAAGGTTTACTGACTTGGATACCACTCTGTTTAACACACACTACTCCGTAGGTGTGGAGCTTCTGAGTGTTCCTTCATTTATGGTCAGGGGAGTTGAAATCTGTAGAAATGAAACCAAGGGTATATAGGAACTGTGCAGTCTTTCTTTCTTTCCTTTCTTTCTGTTCTTTCCTTCCTTTTTTTTTTTTTTTTTTTGAGACGGAGTCTCGCTCTGTCACCCAGGCTGGAGTGCTGTGGCCGGATCTCAGCTCACTGCAAGCTCCGCCTCCCGGGTTCACGCCATTCTCCTGCCTCAGCCTCCCGGGTAGCTGGGACTACAGGCGCCGCCACGTCGTCCGGCTAGTTTTTTTTGTCTTTTTTTTTTTAGTAGAGACGGGGTTTCACCGTGTTAGCCAGGATGGTCTCGATCTCCTGACCTCGTGATCCGCCCGTCTCGGCCTCCCAAAGTGCTGGGATTACAGGCTTGAGCCACCGCGCCCGGCCTCTTTCCTTCCTTTCCTTCTTTTCTTTTCTCTTTTCTTTTCTTTCTTTTTGAGATGGAGTCTCACTCTGTCACCTAGGCTGGAGTGCAGTGGCATGATCTCAGCTCACTACAACCTCCACCTCCCAGATTCAAGCAATTCTCCTGCCTCAAGCCTCCTGAGTAGCTGGGATTACAGGCGTGTGCCACCAGGCCCAGCTAAATTTTTTTGTATTTTTAGTAGAGACAGGATTTCACAATGTTGTTCAGGCTGGTCTTGAACCCCTGACCTCGTGATCCACCCACCTCAGCCTCCCAAAGTGCTGGGATTACAGGCGTGAGCCACTGCGCCCGGCTGGGACTGTACAGTCTCTCTATTACCAAGTGAAACTCTTTATTGTCCTAAATATTGCATATTTTATGACCCAGGCAAAGAGTGGCTTCTGACTCTGTCTTTGCAGCCATCTATTGATAATTAGTTTGACTGTGTCCAAAATCATCTCTGCCCCTTCTTCCAGAGGTTATCTTCTGACCTCAATAACCATTTGTAGCTGAATTTTATTAAATGTTGGAGTTAGTTGGGAGCAAACAGGTAAAGTGACTTTAAGCTCTATGAGGACAGAGCCACTTATTATTATTATTGCTATTATTTCTGATTGTTCAACTAGTGCAGTGCTTGGAAACAAGAGTAGGAACTTAGATATGTTCATTGAACGCATGCCTGCCTTGGTCAGAGGTGTAGCTGATGAGAATTGATCTTTGGCGCAGTTTGTTAATATTTATATCCCGTGTTAGAGACAGTCTCCAGTAGTGTAAGCAAAAGTTACACACATAAAAAGGAAAAAGATTGGGGAATGCTGAAGCAGATGACCCGGTTGCCCAGAACTCTCAATTTTGATGCAGAGATTTTGAATGATATTTTCCCCAGTGGAAATGGAAGAGGATATAGTGAATTTTCTCGAGTGTTTTGTGAAAATTGCCCATGCCCATTCCTCTCCTCTTACCTGCTGGCTCCACACCTATAGGTTGGGATTGGGATGTGTGCCAGTGACGCAGACCCTAATGTTACCCATGGCCCAGCCACAGATTCTCAGAGAGGAGGGGAGGTGCCCACATCGTACCAGGAGTTATTCGTACAGAGGTTGATGAAAAGAGAAGCCTCATTTTAATGCTTTTGCTGGGACATAATGACATCTATTGTTTTACTGAAGTACAGTCATGCCCCAGATCAGGATTTGCTGCCTCCATTAGAATCCTATTCGCTCCCCTGGCACTGTGAGTGATGTCAGTTCTATGGCACCCTTCCTGTAAACCTCTCAAAGCCCCTTTGTGCCTTGGCCCTCCGTGCCCTGCCCATGTTCTCTGCTTCAGTTTGTGCTCATAGCACATTGGTCTGTGCCTGTTCTTATGAGGTCCAGCAGTCAACCTTAGGGCTGTAGCTTAAAACCGCCCTCATGGTTTGTCCTCTGGCTTCCTTCTATGTGTGGAGAATATGCATGGAACTCTGACTCCCTTGGCTGTGGCCAGCATGTTAGTAAGGCGGGGCTAAGCTGCTCTCACAAGGAAATCCCCAGAATTCAGCAGCTTTGGATTCAGAGGCTCTTGGTGACTCTCAGGGGACTTGGGAGGTTGCAGCTGCCAAGGTTGGAGGCACTCACCTTTCAGCAACACAGGCCTTCATGACGACCATGGCCATCTGCTTCTCTGTCAGTTGGAGGGGACGCCATGGAAGGACACATTTGTGAGGTCTCTACAGGCCAGTCTGGAAGTCACATGCACCTCCCATCCATTCCCATTTTATTGGCGAGAACTTAAGGACATGGCTCTATATTGCTGCAAAGGAGTCTGGGAAATAAAAACGTTAGCTGGCCGCCGTGTGACAGCACTGATATTGGAATCACTGAAAGGGAGAGTAGAGGTACTACTCAGCTGGCTGTCCTGACGTTACCCACCAAGCAGGGCCAGAGACCCTGTGGCCTCCTTACCATAGCAGCTTCCGTGGTCTTTTGTCCCCATTTCCTTGATGACAGGGAAGGGAAGGATGTAAAGAAGTCATGTGAGTTCACTGGCTGTCAGCAATCATATTGCCCATCTACTGTGTAAGAGAAGAGAAGCCGATCTATGAGACTGTAGGTCACGGAGCATGCTGTTAACAGCAGACAGCAGTCACAATGAAATCTTCAGCAATGTTATTTAAATAACACATACTTGCAGGCAGCTTCTCAGTAATGAAACATTAATATACAAGTGCATTAGGAATGATTACATTTATGGTTGCTTTTTAGTATAGAATAGGGATGGCTTCTTGTTTTTAGTTATTTTAAAATTATTTGCTAACCATCTTAATTATTAGCTAGATATCTTTAATTATCAGTAATAATTAATTGGTAGCAATAAAGCAAAATTAACAGTACTGTATTATTGAGAAATAAGAGTGAGTCATAGCATTTTAAACCTAAGACCAACTTTTGTATGGTGCCAGTGATGTGCTAATAAAAAAGCATCTTTCTTTATGCTGTGAGCTTCTCACCAGGGTGGGCACGCATTTGATAAGATCTTTACAATCCCCCGTAGCACCTGGGACCCACAGAAGAGGACAAAATTAGAATCCAGAGTAAATTCTAACTATGTATTAATTTAACCTTACAATATACAATAGTAGGCTAGTGATAAGTAGCTCTTAGCCATATGTGAAAGTGAAAATCTTCGTAACAAAGGATTGTGGTTTGGTTCAGTTCATTGCTTGCCCTTTTAGAGGATTCTTGATTTGCCTCCCCCGCCCTCCGTGGATGGCAGATCTGAGTTAGAGAATGCCTGGGCTGAACCACTGGAGCATTCCCATTCAGGCACGAGGAGCAGAAATGTCCCCAAGATCATCGCCAGCCTCTGCCCCAACATGGCCTTGAATGCACCAGACAAATCATATAACAAGGATAAGAAAAGATGCTGCTTTCCAGCCTGTTTATATTGTCAATTAACTTGTATATGAAACCACTTTTAGTTTTGGAATAATTTTCTACCTTTGCCAACTCTTAGCAACAGAAAACATAGGTAGGTTTGTAGGAAGCAACAGAGAAAACTCATGGCAGTGGATTTAGCTGAAGGAGAGGAATACTTGGGAAACCTTGAAAATATTAATTAATAGCTTATTGCCATTTTTTTCTCTTGCTTTAGGTCTGGCAAACGTGCTAACAGAAGGGGCTGGACAGAGATGGTTTCTATAAAAATGCAAGTCAGCCTCCTGAACCCCCCAGGGAGTAGGCAGCCTCGGGGGTTCAAGAGGCTTAGGAGGATGGGACAAAAGTGAATCATGGTACCAACTAAATTTGACTGGGGTGGGAGTCAGGGTAGCTAAGAAACAAGCTACAGATGTGAGAGCTTTCCTGGTATTGCAAAGTAATTGATTTTTATTTGACTTACGGTTAAATGGCCCCCTCTTCCTGTTTTGTCTTACCTTAAATCAAAATTGAACAGCTGTCTCTGGAGCACTTGTCATCTCTGCATATTTGTCTTGGGCCTGTCCCTTGTGCCTAGCCAGAGTGTTCCTTTTCTGGTCTTGGAGTAGTAGTCTATCTTGGCATTTTCCTGTAATGCCATAGTCCTTAAACCTTCAAGGCATTGTTATGGAATGTGTGCATCACAAAGTATGACTTTTTGAGTAAGAGCAGAGTTTGTCCTGAGATCATAGGATTTGTGAGCAGGAAATGGCTAGTAAGCCAAAATCAGATCATTAAAGAGATGTTTTGCTAATACGCCTGAGTTAAGGAATGGCCACAGGCCACTGAGGGTGCTGACCATTGGTGAACAGCAGGTGGGCGACCCTGGCTTGTCCATGGGGTCTCCGAGGTGGAGGCTCTGTGTCCAGCCTGCACCAGGCACACAGGTCCCTTTCTGCTCTTGAAGAAATGATTCAAAGCTCTGTCCTAACCAAGGAAGCTGGGAAATACTCCTTTTAGCATCTGCTGGTATGATTATTTTTCAGTTTGTCCTAAAGCCTGAGCTTCCTCTTGACCAGGAAATTACAGGGCTTACTGGACTTTGCTGCAGGCCAGCTGTAATTATCCTAAATGTTTATTCTGCCTCTCTTTGTATGCTTTTATGAAGCTGCCAGGTCATGAAGGGTATACTCTGAATGGTTAACAAGGCTCAAATCTCTTTTTTAAAAAACCAGAACCTTTAGTTTTTCACCTTCTTTTACATTCTTAGCCATACCAGTCACTTGTTAATATCTCATTGAGAGACCCTGGAAGGGCAGGTGCAACGCCAGAGTGGGGGACAGATTTCCTCCAGTGGGCATTTTCTCTTGATCTGTGAGAGCCTAGAGGAGCGATGTCCACCTGCATCCCAGGGCATGGGAACTCAACATACTTACAGGCCGCAGGTTGTAGATGAAGCAGAACCGGGTGGGATAGCAGCAGAGGTGACACACAGCATTTATACAGATCTTAGTTGCCTGTGATGCAAGGCCAGAGGACTTGAACATAAAACAGTGCATTAAGCCTGGAAATGTTTGCCTATGTACAGCAGCTGAACCGAGATAGGATTTTACAATAGTGTGGGAAAGAGCCGAGGATTTTCATTGGCAGAAAGATCCACATCTGAAAAGAGCTGTGTTTTTGTCTGCTTCATGCAAGCACAGGGGACTTACTGACTCATTTTCTTGCCCTGACCATGGTCAGAGGTCAGATCAATATTGGGAGGAGTCGTCAGTGCCGATTTGGGGTGGGGAGGGGAGCAGGTGACTCTTGCTCCTGAAGAAGGGGCTCTGTGCGACCAGAAAGAACCAATTGAGCATCTGAAAAGAGTTGAAGTGTGGGCCCATATCTGGGTAAGAACATGACATCCCAGCTATAATTTTGTGCTAAGAAAAATAGAGCAGTCTCCCCAAGATCTAGTACCTCTTGGCCAGAAGCAGACATTTCCCTTTGAGTTATGCAGCCTGTGGTCCCTCCCCAACCTTGAGCAGCCATAGGTGGTCTTCATCTGGGCAATGAACTCAACCAGAATTATCTACTGGAAGTGGCCAAGTAGTTGTGTCAACCTGGTCTCATTGTTTTGGCTGAAAGAAGGTCAGTTATAGTTTCTATTTTCTCCTGGAGGATTGGAGGATTGCCTGACTCCCACAGTTTCTCCAGGAAACCAAGAGAAATGTTAACATTTATGTTGAGGACAATGAAAATGTAAGAAGATGAGTATAGCCATTTAATAGTAATGATGATGATCCACGGCAGCTCTGTGTATTGGGGGAGCTTCCTGAAACGCTGAATGGAGAAGGTTACTGGGGTTGACTAATGATGTCTCTCTTAGTGTGGGATGAGTATGAAAGGTATGCCGAGTGACTTCTCTTCCTTTCCTAACACCTATGTTCAATCGTAAACGCTATCAGAAGTGTAGGAAGCTGTCTAGGCTACAGGCCTTGTGAGTAAGAGCAGTAGACACTGGCCTGTCAGAGACTGTGCTTGGCGAGAAGGTTGGGCTACTCTGCTAAGGCACTTCTGGAATACACAGGTCACTTAGCTGATGAGTGAGCCCAAGGTGTACCCATCGTTCTGCAGCTCAGAGGGGCTCGGCTCCTCTCCCTTCGCCCTGCAGTGTTTTCTGTGGAAGCGACACATGCCTTGTTTTCTGTGTGAGAGCATGTGCTTGCATGCCTGGAAGTATCTCCCCGGAGAATGCCACCTTCCAGTGTTTTAATGGAAGTAAAGAAAACATAAGAAGTTCCAGAGGAAGTGATCACTTTTGTATTATTATTTTAGACATTCTGGGCTGGCTGCAGTGGCTCACGCCTGTAATCGCAGCACTTTGGGAGGCTGAGGCAGGCGGATCACCTGAGGTCAGGAGTTCGAGACCAGCCTGGCCAGCAAAGTTGTGGTTTACAAAGATGCTGAAACCGTGGCTCTACGAAAAATACAGTAATTAGGTGGGCACCTGTAATCCCAGCTACTCGGAGGCTGAGGCAGGAGAATCTCTTGAACTTGGGAGGAGGAGGTAGCAGTGAGCTGAGGTTGTACCACTGCACTCCAGCCTGGGCGACACAGTGAGACTCCATCTCAAAAACAAAAAACAATACAAAACAAAAACACATTCTGGGACAAATAGTGAAATAATAAATTTGGAATTGGGTTAAATCTATTAAGAGTAAGTTCACCAAACACTCTAAAAGCAATGAGAAAATCAGTTTATTTGCTTATTCTTGCAAGTGTACCAGCCAGTTTAAAAGTTGCTCAGAAAGTGGGAGATAAAATTGTAGACAAAGTGGGGATGGTGTCTTACTTGTAGTGCGAAGATAGGTTCAGGAACACATGACCCTTGAAGAAAGTGTGACTGGGGAGGAAGCCTGGAGCCTGGACAGACCTGTCTTTGACCGCAGGTGGGGAAGGCACCACAGATGCCAGTTCCTGCCCTTTCAGGAGAAGTGATGTGCTCCCGTGGTATTCAGAAAATGGATGTCTGCAGCCCTGTGGCAATCATCAGGAGATGACTCTGTTCATGAGAAGTGACGGACACTTGCACTTTACATTGCCTCACAGAAATGGAGACAAAATCAAGCCAAGCAGCAGAACAGTGTAGCTGTGGGGCCATATGGAGAAAATAAATGCCCCTGCAGGCTTGGCGTTTATAGCAAACCTTGACATAGAGCATAGAGGATGTCTCAGGAACTTGGAAAACCACACCACCCAGAAATAGGGAGGTGTGGTTCCTGTATTAAAATTGGAATTGTGGGCTTGAGTGTTTACAAAGATAAGAGATTTTTTTGTGGTGGGGTGAAGTTATGTATGTGTATGCATGTTTACACACACACAGAGTAAATGATAAAGGGGTTGGGGATGCCTAGAGTAGTGGTTCTCCACAGGGGGTGTCTGAACGGCCAGCCCTGGCTTGCCTCTGCTACACCCCCCCTGGCTGCACCCCACCTCCTTTCCCACACCTTGACCTGGCTCTGAAGGGGTATTCAGGGGAGTGGATCTCAGACAGGTGAGGCCAGAACGCCGAGAACCATGGTCGTGGAGGGATATGCATTTCCAGTTGGCAGGATTCCCAGGAAAGGGAGCTAAGGAAATTCAGGAGTGAGCCACAGCAAGTCAGGAAAATTTGGGAGTAAGTCAAGGGCGTTTATGGGCAGCCAGGCAGGAGAGGGGCCAGGATAAGACCTTAGTGGCATGGACAGCATCCATGGGCCAAGGCCTTGGAAGCCGCTGTGTCAGAGAAAAGATGGAGGGCAACAGGACCCAGTGGGCCGTTGAGGGGTACCTGCAACTTGGGGAGAGGGAGACATTGAATAGCACGTATAGTTTTGCTTAAAAGCCAGTAGAGTTGTACCTTAGAAACCAACCAAAATAGAATCTAACAGGAGCTGAGGTGGAGCGTGAGCTATGAGAAGAAGACAAAGCGAGGGAAGATGAGGGGAAATGGGTCCGCTTCCCTTTGTAGCCCCCCCCCCCCGCCCCCGTCACTCCGGCTGCCTCCCACCTGCCCTGTAAACAGTAAAATAGAGGTTCCTCTTCAAAGAGACTCTCCTCTCCGTCTAATTAGGAATAAATCATAACTTCTCTTAGAAGCAAAATTTATTCAAAGACCTGTGCTAACATTCTTAAATATCTGCTAGCCATAATAAAGAAATCAATGTGGCTGGGCACGGTGGCTCACGCCTGTAATCCCAGCACTTTGGGAGGCCGAGGCGGGTAGATCACGAAGTCAGGAGATTGAGACCATCCTGGCTAACACAGTAAAACCCCATCTCTACTAAAAATAAAATAAAAATGCAAAAAACTTGCCGGGCGTGGTGGCAGGCACGACAAGAAAATGGTGTGAACCCAAGAGGCAGAGCTTGCAGTGAGCCGAGAGCGCGCCACTGCACTACAGCCTGGGTGACAGAGTGAGACTCTGTCTCAAAAAAAAAAAAAAAGAAAAGAAAAAAGAAATCAATGTCCTTTATGTTATTAGCTCTTAGCTCCCACAATTTAGCCTAAGTATTTGCCCTGGCATGCTTATACTAACCCAAGCGGGCATTAGGTCATAGCCTGTTCCTCTTCCTTATTTGAAGGTGTTTTTACCTTTCTCAGCATTCCACAAGTTACTTACTCCTTCCTTTGTTCTTTGCCTTTGCCTCTTTTAAAAAGTTCTAAGTTGCTAGCCAAACAGGACAAATACAGCATGTGAGGTCCTGTTCCAGCCAGTGGAAACCGGACACAGCAGTAAGGTGGATGCATCAGATTATAAATGACCCTGTCTCCTTTGTTTGGTGTCCTCTCGTGGCAAAACTGCTGGCGAGTATACCCTTTCTGCAGAAAGTAAAAATGACCTTGCTGAGGAAATTAAATTTATGTTCAAGTGCTATATCTTTATGGCAGCGAGGAACAAGCATTTCTAACAAATGTGACCCATGTAAGGCTGAGGGACCTTTTTGTGAGCCAGGACAAGGAAGGGCTTAGTGGATGGCCATGGGCAGGTTCTCAGCATGCTGGCTCCCAGCTGTTCTCTAGAGAGGGGAGGCCATACCCAGCCACCTGCAAGTGCAGGACTGACACAGCCTGGAGGTCACAGCTGCCCCAGGGCTGCAGAGTTCTGACTGGACTCTGAGAGGCAAGCCTTTCCCCTCCCCTCTGCAGTGCCTTCTCCTGTCCCTGTGCAGGGACCCTGGTCTGTAGAACACTTCCTGCCGGTTAATGAGGAGCCCCCTGCTGGCTCCCCATCACTATGCCCAAGGTGGGGAACTAAGAGTGTCACACCCCTCCTGGGGCTGCCAGGGGATCAGCGGCCGTATCTGCTCTCCAACTTTCCAGTGGACCACAGCCCTCCTATTAGGTAACTTTTGTAGCTCTTGGGTTTTCCTCCTGACTGCTCTGACCTGCTCACCTGAGTTGGAAAGAAGCAAGGGAATACCCTGTATCCCTCACGACTCCTGCTCTGCACCACCTGCCTTTACATGAGAAAATGCACAGCTCTTCACCAGACCTTCTTTTTAACTCTCCCCGCTTCCCAAAAATCTGGGCTATTGCCCTCCTCCCCACCCCGCATTCCTGCACTAGCGGCTTCATGGCAGTCGCCTTCCTCTGTCCCCTCTTTTTATTTCCAACAAGAGATAATATCTTAATGGGAGAACAGAGGGGGGCATGGCAGAAGAGCTACAGAATCTGAGTCCTACAGGTCATGCCAGAAAATAGGAAAGGACTGTGGCTAAATGACAAGATTACCAGGAGAACCTCAAGGAAACCGCCAGTTGCTTTGAAGGTGAACTTCATGGGTGACCTTGAGATGCGTATGCTTGGCAGCCCTTCCCTGCAGTCATGGGGATGTGCACTTGACCAGCTGTTATGCTTTGCATCAATTCTAAAAGGAGGTGGCAGGGGAGCCCCAAGGAGGGGCTGATTAATTATTTGTTAATTAACAATAGAGTACCAAAATTTGTGAGTGATTTAAACAGACAAAAGCCATCCAGTTTCACCTGGAAAAATGTGATTATTCCCTCTCTGATACACTTTTTGAAGAAGACAGAAGGATGGCGTTGCAGCTCTGGCACAGATGCTGCTCACAGAGGCTGGCACCTTGCATGTGAAACCCATGCATATGAAATCATGGGGCTTGGGACCAGTAATATGATGGCTGATGCTCTAAGGCACTGTTCCTTAAGAGAGAATAAAAGTGAGCCACCTCCAGCCTGGGCAGTGTGCTGTGATAGTCAGGAGCAAAGGTAAGAGCAGTGGGGCCCAATCTTGATTCCCAGACACAGATGCCTAGTGGAAGCAAACACACGGAAAGATGCCTCCACCTCATTAGTAGTGGGGGAAGTGCAGTTCAAAACCATAGGGAGACACTGCTTCACACACACGAAAGACGGCTGTTCAAACAAAAGGAAAACAAATGTTGGTCAGGACATGAATAAACTGAAACCCTTGTTCATTGCTGATGAGAAAGTAAAATGGTACAGCCACTGTGGAAAACATTTTGGCTGTTCCTCAGTAAGTTAAACATTGGAATAACAGGCCGGGTGCAGTGGCTCAATCCTGTTATCCCAGCACTTTGGGAGGCCGAGGTGGATGGATCACCTGAGGTCAGGAGTTCGAGACCAGCCAACATGGCGAAACCCCATCTCTACTAAAAGTACAAAAATTAGCCGGGCGTGGTGGCGGGTGCCTGTAATCCCAGCTACTCAGGAGGCTGAGGCAGGAGAAGCTTGAACCCAGGAGGTAGAGGTTACAGTGAGCTGAGTTTGCGCCACTGCACTCCAGCCTGGGCAACAAAAGCGACACTCCATCTCAAAAAAAAAAAAAAAAAAAAGGAATAACTTATGAGCCACAATTCTGCTCCTAGGAATATACCCAAAAGAATTAAAAACAGGCTGGGCACGGTGGCTCACACCTGTAATCCTAGCACTTTGGGAGGCTGAGGCAGGCTGATAATTTGAGGTCAAGAGTTCAAGACCAGCCTTGCCAACATGGTAAAACCCTGTCTCTACTAAATATACAAAAAATTAGTCGGGCATAGTGGTGGACGCCTGTAATCCCAGCTACTCAGGAGGCTGAGGCAGGAAAATCGCTTGAACATGGGAGGCAGAGGTTGCAGTGAGCTGAGATTGCACCACTGCACTCCAGCCTGGGCGACAAGAGCGAGATTCTGTCTCAGAAAAAAAAAAAAAAGGAAAAAAAAAACAAAACAAATTAAAAACAAGTAAAACAGTACACAAATGCTTATAGCAGCTCTGTCCACAGTAGCCAAAAAGTAGAAACAACACTAATGCTCATGAATAGATGAGTGGATAAGAATGTGGTATATACATCCAAACATTCAGCCTTAACAAGGAATGAAATACTGATACATGCTGCATTGTGAGCAAACGTTGAAAACATTATGCTAAGTGAAAGAAGCCCAACACAAAGACCATATGTTGTTTGATTTCATTTATATGAAACATTTGGAACAGGTAAATCCATAGAGTCCAAAAGCAAACTGGGGTTTGTCCGGGACTGGGGTGGGAAAGGAGATTGGGGAGTGTCTGCTTAATGGGTACAAGGTCTCCTTTTGGGATGATGAAAACATTCTGAAATAGATAGTGGTGATGTCTGGATGAGTGTCAGTGTACTTAACACCAGGGATTGTATGCCTTCAAATGGCTAACATAGTTACTTTTATGTTCTTACACACATTTTGTTATCATAATTTAAAAAAGGAAAACAGCCGGTGCCTGGTCCGGCTCCAGGGTTTCGGATATGCTTGGATTGGGGGTGCAGCCTGGGTGTGCACATCGTTAATGCTCCAGGGAATTCCATGCAACTGAGTTTGCGAACCTTTACCCCAGAGCCAGCCTGTCTGGCTCCACCACTTCCTAGTGTGTGACTTTGGGCAACCACTCACTCACTGTACCTGAGTTTCCTTAGCTGTGAAAAGAGGATCATATAATTACCTTCCTCATAGAGCTGGTATGAGGGTCAAGTGGGTTAATATGTGTAAAATACATGCCTGCACACGAATCTATCACCATTTTCTGAGCCTGGAGTTTAGATTTCCTCCCTAACCGGCTGAGTTGTTCTCTTTGCACCTGTCAGGTGTCAGCTCATGTGCTACCCAGGTGGAGAGAGCACACTTCTGCTAGCCTGGGACAGTCCCAACAATGCTGATGTCACTGCGTTCTTTCCCATTAGGCTTCCTTTAGATCACTTGAAAACTAGTTCTAATTTGAATAATAAATTATGTGGTCACCCTCTGAACCCTCTTCTACAGCATGCTACATGCAGGTAGTGATGAGTGGTAAGTCCCTTAGCAGATTACACAGGGCGACATTATAAACAGTGCATCAGAGAATTAGTCTACTCCCCGAGAAGAGAGGCTCTGGAACCACGCAGCTACTTTTCCTGCTTCTTAAAAAATAAATCCTACTTTTCTTGAAAAGAAATTTTTGCCAAGGGGGAAATCTGATCAGCTTATTTCCTCCACCTCATGACTCAGTGACCTGGAGTTACAGGGAAGCCTTCCTGATTTGGTGCACGTTTTAGAAACAATCCTACTTACTGCACAGGAATTGTTTCCTTTTTTGCTTTGTTTCCGTATCCTTTAGTGGTACCCTTTCAGTCGGCACCCAGACCTGCCCCGTGCACGTCTACAGCCGAGCTTCTCGTTCCTTTCCTGGTCTAGTCCATAGTATTATTAAAATGCTCTTTAACAAAACGCCCACTTAAAATGAAATACTTGGTTTCATTTGGAGAAATCCATTAATCTGGAGGAGGGCTACACATAAAGTATCACTCTTGATGAAGTGTAGAAAACTGAACTTATAAGTCAGTTATTCAAAATGTGTCACCACATAAATTATGGGAAATTTTACATGCACATTTGGGAGGGAAAAACCTTCCCCTTTTCATTAGGATTGTATTATTTATATAAATTGGAAGCTCATTTTTCCCTGAAACTGTACCTAATTGAGTTTGCCTCAGCTGAAATCTGACCACAAGCAGTCACCACACATACTCACACACACACGCATGCAGATTGAGGCATGCCCTGTGAACATCCTTTCCCTGACGCTCTTCTCTGCTGCTGCCAAGCCCCCACTCCTTGCCTTGTAATTCTGGTCAGTCACTACACTGCACATCATGACTTAACCTTTCATAACCTTCTCTTGCCTTATCCTTCCCCTTGGATGCCCTTCCTCTTACTTTTCCTCCTCCACCTGCCCTGATGAAGTTTGTACCATGCCCTGCATCTGCTCCCTCCCCCTGGCTTGGCTGGAGATGAGCTTCTATGGTCTGCTGTGGCCACTGTCACAAGATCCTGCCTGCCTGAGGACACACATCACGTGTCATCCATCTTTGAAGCACCCCAGGGCTCATTTCCTTTTAATTTACAAGCTTTTCAGAAACCTCTGCCTTTCTGAAATTGTTATTATTAAGCATTCTAAACATTCAGATGCCTCACAGATGGTCCTGCTTCATAAGACTGAAATACTGTCTGATAGCTCACCTTCAATCGTATCTTCCAGTTTTGTTAAGAGAAAATAAAATATCAGGTCTGGCGCGGTAGCTCATGCCTTTAATCCCAGCACTTTGGGAGGCCGAGGCGGGTGGATCACTTGAGGTCAGGAGTTCAAGACCAGCCTGGCCAAGATGACAAAACCCTGTCTCTAGTAAAAATACAAAAATTAGCTGGATGTGGTGGCATGCTCCTGTAATCCCAGTTACTTAGGAGGCTAAGGCAGGAGAATCCCTTGAACCAGGAAGGCAGAGGTTGCAGTGAGCCGAGACCACACCATTGCACTCCAGCCTGGGTGACAGAGTAAGACTCTGTCTCAAAAAAAAAAATCAAATACCAGTTGGATACTCTTTGTTTGCTCATTTTAAGAAAATGTCTTGCCAGCCAAGAAATTATCAGAGAGCTTACGTGACATGGTATTTTGTTGGCTGAAATGTGCATCCAGACCAAGTAGCTTCTGCCACTTTTCTTCTTCTGAATACTTTTTTTTTTTTTTTTTTTTTTTTTGAGACAGAGTCTCGCTCTGTCGCCCAGGCTGGAGTGCAGTGGCCGGATCTCAGCTCACTGCAAGCTCCGCCTCCCGGGTTTACGCCATTCTCCTGCCTCAGCCTCCCGAGTAGCTGGGATTACAGGCGCCCGCCACCTCGCCCGGCTAGTTTTTTGTATTTTTTTAGTAGAGACGGGGTTTCACCATGTTCGCCAGGATGGTCTCGATCTCCTGACCTCGTGATCCGCCCGTCTCAAAATGCCATCCCCCAGGCATTCCATGGGGGAACTTGGCCAAGAAAGAGCAATCGTTTCCTACTCGCCTCACCCTGTAGAAAGGAGATTCCTGAGTTCCATTTTCCTGCCCATTCCTGGTGATTAGTTCACATGAAGCTGGCAAGCTTCATGGTTCTTGGTTTGCCACTTCCTCAGAATCAGTGCAGGATTTCCAGGATGCCAGAAGACAGCTCGGGATTTAGCTCAGGGATTCAGCTTAAGGAGTGTCTGTCAGGAAGGCTGTGCCCTGAGGATAAGGAAATGCAGAGACAGCGAACACCCTCTTTGGAAGGAAAGTTGGCCTTGTCCTTACCCAGGACTGTGCCAGCCACCACAGATGAGAAGCAGCGTTCTCCCCATTCTCACCTTACCAGGAACTTTGACAGACCTGAGCTGCTCTGCCAAACAGACCCCAGGGAGTGTCCATTCGCCTCATCTGGTTTATGTCGCATTGTTCTGCCTTGAGTCCTGTCGACACCTGTATCCGAAGAAAAGCCAATGTGGATAACAGGTTCTGAGTTGAATCTTCCCTCCCACTTGATTCTGTAACAAAGCATTAAAAAAAAAAAAAAAAAGTTGTAAAGCCTTTCAAAAGGGGGCAGCATCGTCTAAGGAGAGGAGGCTGCTGGCAACAACAGGAACGTATTTCTAGTTTCATCTTTCTAGTTGATTCTGTTACTAAGGAACTGAGCCATCCTGAGTAGCTCCATCAGTCTCCTGGGCCTCAGTTACTCTCACCATCAAAACAGCAAGCATCATGCCATTCTAAGAGGATCTGATCCCATTTAGAAGAGCCTCTGCTGAGAGGATTGCTGATTGCCAGCTCAGAGTATACTTACTGTAGCCAAAAGATATCCCTTAACCTTGACACAGAAATCAACATCTGAATTCCTCAATAGCCATGTCAAAAGATCTAATCAGACTTTTGGTAGACTTGATTAAATGAGTCAAGATATAATTGTATTTGTAGGATAGACACCTTTGAGAAATGGAAACAAAATGACTATTCATCTCTTTAAAAAAAAAATCAATTTAAACAGAAAGATTTCAGGTACAGCGTCTCCTGTTTGTCCCTGGAAGTGTATTGTGCAGTACAGTAAGGGACTGAAGTCCATCAAGCCCCTTTTTGTTGTATGAACAGATGGATCCATCTTAGGCTGTGTGATGTGGGTGTGCTTGTGAGGCAGCTCTGTGAGGATCTCTTCGAGAATTTTGGCAAAGGGAAATGAACCATGGCAGTTTGTACTGACTCGAAATAGGAATGTTTACCTTGAACATGCTCAGCTTCCTGTCTGGTACTGATCACTGATCAATTATAAGTCAATGAGCGAGGGAGACAACGTGTTTTCTGTGGTACTTGTGAGCCCTAAAAGTGTTCCAGGGACAACCTGCATTCTCAGGGCCCTATCAGGTTCTATGGGGCCCTTGTGCTGTTGGGGCCATGCCCCTGCTGCCCAGTGCTAGCTCTGCATAGCTTCTTGTCCCTGTCAGTGGAATAGTATTTTGTGGTCACAATAAAAGTCAAATAAAAGGAAAATAAGCTTTGCTGAGACGAGTACATTTTAAACAGAAGCAATCAAATATGTACATATATATATACGCGCAAACACACCCATGCATACATAAATGTGTGTGTGTGTGTGTGTGTAAATTTAAAATTAGGACCCATGTCAAATATACTTGCTGCAGATGATACTGGTTTTATTTTGAGCCGACACTCAGATCTGGAAATGGTTCGTTTCCTCTTCTTCCTGTCCTCTCTTCCCAGATGTGCGTATGAGGGTCAAATCACTGATATTTTATACTGAATGTGATGAGTTAATTGGCTATCAGTGGTGTGATGACATGGACACAGAGAGTTTTGCATTGTCTTTGGTGGGTGCAGTGGAATTTGACTATCCATCAAATGACAGCAGCTGGCCTGGAAGAAGTTTAAATCCCACCAACCAAAGTCCCATGAAGCCTGAGACAGAAGGTTCTATTTGCTTAGTTTTCTTTTCTCTGTTATTCATTGCTTTTTCTTAATGATTTATCTGGTTGCACTTGCAACTCCTGAGAAAATTTGATAAGATCATGACTGCCAAAATCTGTGGATTTTGGTGCCAACCTTTGGTGAGAGCTATGACTCACTTCCCTACAAAAAAAGTTGATATTAAAAACATGTATATATTGACAAGCTTGGACAGGAAACCAAACCTCTCTTGCAGGCAAGCAGTGGCCTGTCCCTCATGAACTTTGCCACTTTGTAGCAGGAGACAACCAAGGAAACTGGGATAATAGTGGGGGCCAAGCGTTTTGACTCCAGACTGCATACATTAAGCTCTTGGTTTTCCCTTTCACTTCCTGTTGATATGAGTCAGGACTTGAAAGGATTCAATACTTCACAATGTTTTCCTCCCATATTATTCTGTGGATTGTTTTCTAAATTCTGTGCACAAATTCCAAAAGTAGGGAAAGAAGGAAGATAGAAATGAAACACAGGTATTCTCTGGACAGCACAAAGTTTTTGTCTTCCCTTGGGTTAAAGGGAAGACACTGTTGAGTAGCAGAACTGAGGAGTGGGTCTGGTGGCTCAGGACAATTGGACCCTGCAATCGACCTCCTTAGGAGTGTTGCGGGAGGTGGGAAGAGACATTTGTTAATTGTGAGAACAAATTAGGGGAGAAAAATCACCTGTTGTATTGAAATTCAGTTAAGTTCCAGAGTCTCAGATGATGGCATCATGAGGAGCCCATTGTGTGAAGATAATCAACATCAGAACTTCTAGGAGGACTTGGGATGGGGTGCACTTTCGCCTTCTGACTTTCCACCATTCAAGGTCATCTCACTGTGGCCCTCATGAGGTCATTGTCATTCAAAATAGATACCAGAGAAGAAGGAAACGACATACATAGGACACTTCTAATGTGCTTTATCTAAATTACCTCGTTTAATGCTTGTAATAACTTTGAAGGAAATGGAATTTTCCCCATTTTAAAGATGGGGATGTACCTACTATATGGGGTCTATTCCCATTCGTTACCTTAAAAAGTAGATAATCCAAAATGTCCAGGATGCTTATGAGAGCAAAAAAAAAGTTACGAATTAAAACCTGAAATCAATGTGAAATGGGAGGGGGCTGTAAAGTTCTTTTAAGGGAGTATTCTGCACAGACCTTCCTTAAGTGCTCAGGGCATTTACAGGACAGAGGTGGATTCACAGCAGTGTTGAGTGATCAGTCAGGCAGGCATAGTTGTGGTGAGGACCAAGGACAAGAGGAACTGGGAGTTCCATGTCTAGACAGGGTGGAGTAAAGACAAGCAATTAGATATGTAGTTGTGGAATGCACTACCATGGACATTGTGTTTCTGGGATGCCAGATGGGGCATGTGTGCTTTAGAGATATCAGGTGGCATGGGTGGAGGTGTGTAGTTCTTCATCGACTACCACAGCTTTAAGCATCCTCCAAAACGTGCGTTCACGTGTGAGTGCACGTCTGTGAGCGTGCATGTGAGAGTGTGTGCACATGTGCCTGAGTGTGTGCATGTGCAGTCACTGTCAGCAGAGACGTTGTGGATGAGGAAACACAACAATGTGGAAGGTCCCATTGTCCATGCTTTGGCCATATGCTAAGTGACTACTGATGAGGAAAGATGGGGTTTGCAATCCCCCTGAATCTGGGGGCATTTGCACAAACCAGCCATCCAGCAAAACACCTTTCCAGCTCCAGAACTGTGAAGAGCAAAATCCCTTCTCTGGTTTGCTTCCTGTGCTTCATTTAGTCTTCTAGATCCTGCAGGGTTAAGTAAATCTGAGTTGCGTCTCCCTGAGTCCTCACTGTTGCCATGGAGGGGGATGGAAGGCAGAGTTTATTTTGCGTGGCTTATTTGCTTAGTAATGACTATGATGGCTGCAGAACTCAAGGACTCAAGGGAGCAACTTACATTTTTCTGTGGGAGCCTAAATAGGCATTGATGAGTTTTCTGGGTGTTAGTTTCTTTTCTGTTATACCACCCTCACCTGTTTCCTATGGAAACTCTGTACCTGATGGCCAAAGCATGGGGCATCAGTGATGTTCAGTGTCTGCAGGGAAGCACTAATGGCATGAAAAGCAGCTTTCATGGAGTGTTTTGTCCTTTGGCTTTAATATTTAAGCACAAGAAAATCTGTGATTCAAATTTTTTTCAGGAAAACAAATGATCGTATAACTGGCAGAGCAACAGCATTTGCATCTGAGTACAAATAATACTGGGCCATTGTTTAATATGATGGATTTCCTTTATATCTTCATTTTAAATATGGAGAACCAGTTGTTCAAATGAAATCTTACCCACAAGCTTATTATGTAAAACATGAAATCATAGTGACCCAGAGGGTCATCTGTCTTTTCATTCATTCTCAGGAAGGTTGACTGAAGGGCCCTCCACCTACTAGGAACTGTTTGGAGCTGGGATTACATACAGTTTTCAGTAAAAATGAGTGATAATTAGTGTGTTCATTGAGTTCACATCTTAATGGGAGAGAAAGATACAAACAAGCAAGTATAATAATCATAATAGCTAACACTTATTGGGCACTTACTTTGTACCAAGAACTCTTTTTTTTTTTTTTTTTTTTAAAGTGGGATCTCACTCTGTCTTCCAGTGACACCAGCATGGCTCACTACAGCCTCAAACTCGGGCTCAAGAGATCCTCCCACCTTAACCTCCCAAGTAGCTGGTACTATAGGTGTGCATCACCACACCCAGCCAATGTGCCAAGAACTCTTTCAAACTCTTTTACATCCAGTCACTCATTTGATTCACATGATAGCTTTGTAATGCGGGAACTATTATTTACCCCACTTTTACAGGAGATAAACTGGGATAGGGAGAAATTAAAAATTTGCCCAAGATTTGTATCTTACTCATGTATCTTACACACACACCAAAAAAACCTCATCTAAGGTCAAAAGAAGGAATCAAACCCAGGCAGTGTCTCCAAGGTCTGTGGGCTTAACGCTTTACTGCATTGACTCTCAGTGTTGACTGTGTCCATGGTAACAGGTGCTGTGAAAGAGCTGTCGTGGCTAGGAGAGAAGAAGCACCAGGACACAGCATGGTACCATCTTGTTTTCAATTTGAAGTTAGAGTGCTGGCTCTGCTGGTTCCCCAGATGCTCTTTCTGCACTAGCACTTACATGATTCTATTAACAGACCTTAGGGAGAAAAAAGATTCAAAAAGTTTGTGTGTCCTGTAGCCTGCTCCCCCTGGTATAGAAATTGCCCCTTGAGAGCAGTTAATTAGTGTATTGGTTTGTATTTCTTTCAGCTTATTAGGTATCCATCCCTAAGTACTGTACTGATGGTTCTAGACAGTCTTCATAGCATATTGCTTATACCACATTGTCAGTTTTCCTGACTTCTGAAAATTAGAAGAAACATAAGCCCCCTCCTGGCAACAAGTGGAGTACTTCCCAAGATGACCAAGATTGTTGGTGTCTTCCCCATGGACATGTATTTCTTGATCAGTTCCTTCCTCTTTTCAGTGTCTAAGAGCTCATTCTGACAACAGGTTAAAGTTTTAAGGAGGCCAGTTCACACCTGCAGGTTGGTCAAGAAGTGTAAATGATTCTAGCTGCTAAGTGTTCTCTTAGTGGCCTAAAGAGTCTGCCATCGCCTTCATAATTAAGAAAGTGAGCCTCATAGCATGAGTCTGTTCTGCAGCACCTTCTCCAGCTTTCCCTGGAAAGCTACAGGCGGGGCTTGCTAAAGCCTTTCAAGCTGCCCGCAGAGACAGCTGCCGTGCAAGCTCAGGTGGACGGATTGGAACTTTGTCTTCACATGTGAGCATTCATACAGGGAGAAGTCATCTCACACTGATTTGGTTTTCTGTTTGTCTCTTCCCCAACAGGGCTGTTTAACGACACCCAACTCCCCATCCATGCACTCACGTTCCCTTACGCTGGGTCCATCCCTCTCGCTGGGCAGCATCTCAGGGGTGTCCGTGAAGTCAGAGATGAAGAAGCGCCGAGCCCCTCCTCCTCCAGGTTCAGGTCCACCTGTGCAAGACAAGGCATCGGAAAAGGTAGGGCAGTGGGCCTTTCTAGCAACCAAAGCATCTTTTCAATGGCACAGTTGATTCTTCCAAAGCTCCCTGGGAACACAGTAATCCTTCATGTTTGTGGCTTTAGCGACTGGAGTGTTGAGGGCAAATATTTAAGCTTTATTTAGAAGTAAAGGCAAGATGCCAGGAAGGGCTCGTGTTTTTAACTCGGAGAAGCTGAGTTCCCCAAGGCAGTCAGGATGCACCTAGCAGCCCAGTCCTGCTCCCCACACACCCTAAGATGTCAGATCCACCATGCAGGTGTAAAGATAAGGATGCAGTCTTTTTCCCTGGGCTGAGATGTTTCTGACTGACTGCATCCCAGCTTCCTGTGGAGGCAGTATGCCACAAATGCCAACATTTACAGAAAGCACATTCAGAGTCCATTCATTCTGTGGCAGGACTTTATTTCCTAATTCTTGCCGCTTGTGTCATGTGGCCTAGCCCAGTTGCATAGAGAGTGTCACACCCCTGCTAGTCTTTAGGTTCAAGGCCCCTTTTTGCTCATTTGCTCTCAAAATACCCTAAAAACTGTCTGTGCCTCCTGAATGTGAGGCTTGGCCCCTGGATCTTGATTAAAAGTCATAGCAGCAGAAACGAAATAGCAGGGTCCTGACATGTCATGTAATTTCCTTATCAGCCTGCTTGTCGGTCTGTCCAGGTATGTCCATCGGTCCGTCTATTTTTGCAAGTCGGTCCTCTGGTCATCCATCTCTGTTCCTTCATGGGTGTTATTTATCCCTGGGTCTCAGAGACCATCTTGCTCCTATCCTTAATCCTTCATATCCCTAAAAACCTATCTGAAAAGCCTGTAGTGCAACACATTTTCAAAGAAAATATTTTTATTTTTGTGTCTCTTAAATATATTTTAGGCTGGGCGCAGTAGCTCACGCCTGTAATCCCAGCACTTTGGGAGCCTGAGGCAGGAGGATCACCTGAGGTCAGGAGTTCAAGACCAACCATGGCCAACATGGTGAAACCCCGTCTCTACTGAAAATACAAAATTAGCCGGGCATGGTGGTGCACGCCTGTAGTTCCAACTACTCAGAAGGCTGAGGCAGGAGAATCGCTTGAACCCAGGAGGCAGAGGTTGCAGCGAGCCGAGATCATGCCACGGCACTTTAGCCTGTGCAACAAGAGCAAAACTCCGTCTCAAAAAATATATATATAAAATAAATATATTCTATATAAAATATAGAATATATATATATTCTAATGTGACTGACTTATTTTGAGTTCTTCATGATATATTAGCTGTGTTTTCCTAAAAGAAATTTAGGCACAAATGGTACCTTTTTGTTGTACGCATCCATGATAAGATGATGCAAATGGAAAACACAAAGCTGTTTCTTCTGATTATCTATAGTGTGTCTCATTAATTTGCTTGGATGTAGATTCTGAACTTTTTTATAACATGCAGACCATATTGATAGCATTGGCCTTTCCCAGCTACATGCCCCTGGGAATGTCTTTTTGCTTTGGCTTAGGATAGGTATTTCTTTAGCAGTAATAAAAAGTATGACTTCCAGGATCAATATTATGTCAGCTTTTTTCTTTTAATAAGAACTATATTTTCTTAATGTGATAAAACGTAGATGCTGAACTGTACCAGCATTTTAAAAATTTCTTCCACCCAGAAAAGATGTTGTATTTTTCTGCATTTAATGTGCTTACCCACAGTGGATAAAGTCTGCTTGAGTGGGAAAATGTGCAGTAAGTAGAGAATTGGGAATTCTGAATGAAAAATAAATAGTACTTTATACCCTGTAGAATGAACAGAGTTTCCTCTGAGGCAGTAAAAGCTTTTTGCTGAAATCTGTTTTATTTGGCACAGAATGCGTGGAGAAATTGGCTCATGGAAACCATCTTCCTTTTTAAGCACATGAGTGGCATATGGATTAGATTTAAGCATTTGCTCTGAACATGCTTTTTTAAACTGAAAGGTATTTTGTTATTTACTAATTTCTGGGAAAGGAACCCAAAAATGTATTGTCGTTGTTGTTAGGGAAGAACGTCAATTCCTTCTTCATGAACTTCCTTCCATATAAAGATAAGATGTTTGTTTGGGAAGCCTTATTTATATGCAACTGTTACTAACACCAGTGTCCTGAACAAGGAGGAAAGGTTCATTTTCAGGGACATGACTAGTTTGTAAGAAAACGAGAATGCCTAAATTTGTATATTTTAAAATATTATTTTGTATCAACTAGTTTAAAAAATTCAGTATTTGCTTCTTCAAGTTCTAATGGTGGGATAATTTTAGCCATCCTCCAGTTCATTTGAAAAGTTTCTAAAAATTATAATCATTATGTTAGTATTTGTCACCTGCTTATGTATTCATAATTTGATCATGTGTGTTTATTATTTCTAATTTTGAAGAGGTTTTCCCAGAAGTTTTAGAGCCTGGAGGTGACCAAATGCTCTCCTCAGACCTCATGCCTCTTCCCACAGTACTGTGAATGCAACTTTTATTATGTGGAAACTTCAGACCAGAATGATTGATTGTACACATTAAGGCACCTTATGCTCTCAGGATTTCTCAGATTTGAGCGGGCATCAGTTCACCCAAAGGGCTTGTTAAAACACATTTTTCTGGGCCCCACCTGAGTGCTAATTCAGTAGGTCTGGATGGGGCCTGAACGTTTGCATCTTAAGTGCTGCCACTCTGGCAAACCCCACTTTAAGAACCACCCCTCCATAGCAAACTACCTCGTTCAGCTGCTGGCTCTGAATTTTAACTACTCAAAGGCAACAGATCTGCTAAGAGATTCTTCAGTAGGAAAGTTACCTGAAAATGAGTCCATCTATACTGTAGAATAATAATTATATGCAGTTTTCCATGAAGTTAGCTCAGGCCTAAAGTTATGTGTTAAAACACATCAGTAGTCCTCACTCCTTCTCACTGGGACCCAGGGAACCCTCATCCAGGAGGACAGAGGAATTGACTGTTCTGCACAGGATTTTCTTCCTGCTTCATCTGGGGCCCACACTGTCCTCTCACCATCATGCCATGTACAGAGGGTGAACTCTCCCTTTGTCCCGGACCCTAGGCAGCTGCTGGAATTCTTGCTCGCTACTCTTGCATTTGGGTTAGAACCACTTTCCTATACTGTGTGATATGGTTTGGATGTTTGTCCCCTCCAAATCTCATGTTGAAATGTGATCCCAGTTGGAGGTGGGGCCTGGTGGAAGGTGTTTGGGTCATGGAGATGGATCCCTCATGAATGGCTTGGTGCCATTCCCATGGGGATGAGTGAGTTCTCGCTCTGGTAGTTTACCTGAGATCTGGTTGTTTAAAAGTGTGTGGCAGCCCCACAGACCCTGCTCCCTCTGTCACTATGTGATCTGCCTGATCCGCCTTTGCCTTTCACCATGAGTAAAAGCTTCCTGAGGCCTCACCAGAAGCCGAGAAGATGCTGGTGCCATGCTTCCTGTAGTCTGTGGGACCATGAGCCAATTAAACCCTTTTTCTTTGTAAATGACCCAGTCTCAGGTGTTTCTTTAGAGCAACACAGACTAACATACCAAGTCTTTAGCAACCCATCCTGAAGGAGAGTTTGTTTTCCTCTTTTTTGCTCATGGTTTCCTCACTTGTTCTGCTCTTAGGCCAGGATTAAGATTGTGAGTAGGGGCTGTCAACACAGATGCCTGGGTGGGCATCCCTCTGCTCATCTCCAGTCCTCAGTTTCCTCTGTAAAATGGGAACATTAAGAACAGCACTGGCCAGTGATCGCTGTAGTGGTCAGACATAGATCTCATGGCACTTGCCTGGGTTCTGATCCCAGCTTGACCAGCACTAGAAATGGGAGCTTGGATGAGATCACCCTTCTCTATGCCTTGTGTCCTTAGGTGTGTGCTCTGCATAAAGGTGGGAGATGAGAGCTGGCCACAGTGCAGTGGGGGACAGAAGTAGCCAGGATGCCTAAAGCAGGGAGGGCTGGGCAGAGGGAGTGAAGGGTTCATGGCCGCAGCCAGAGTTCTGTATTAACCAAGTAGCAGATTATATTTAAAAATCAAATTTGCTATTGCTGCAAATACCAAATGTACAATTAAAAAATCACCAAGGCCCTGCAGCAGACTCATTCTGTTAAACAATACCAGCATCCTCTCCTCGCTTGGTGGTATTTTCCCTTCTCAGCCACAAACCACAAACACCCTACTCACTATTCCATACCTTCTCAGGATTCTGGAGAAGAGAGTTGTTCATCCCTTTCAGTCCTGATAGCTTCTGTTTAAGAAGAAGAAAAATCACCGGGCATGGTGGCTCACACCTATAATCCCAGCACTTTGGGAGGCCAAGGTGGGCGGATCACAAGGTCAAGAGAACCCCATCCCTACTAAAAATACAAAAATTAGCTGGGCGTGGTGGCAGATGCCTGTAATCCCAGCTACTTGGGAGGCTGAGGCAGGAAAATCGCTTGAAACCGGAAGGCTGAGATTGTGCCACTGCACTCCAGCCTGGGTAAAAGAGTGAAACTCCATCTCAAAAAAAAAAAAAGAAAAAGAAAAAGAATCAATTACTGTCAAGACACCCTTTCATAGGAGACTCAGTTTATCTATTAAAGATTGACACAATACTCTAAATTATTCCTGTTGGCATCTTTCTTTGTATAATACTTGGCATTTTACAGAGCAAGTTTTTAAAACTTTTTTGGTATTGCATTTAAGTGATTAAAAATAAGTAACTTGTGGAAGTTTACTTATCTGTGTTATTTAATTTTAGTTTTCATTATCCACAAGTATATAATGCGTAGTTACTCATTTTTTTCAGTCAGTATACAGTTATATGCTTACTTTTATGCAGATAAAACTATAAATCCATTTTTATTGTAATTGACAAGTAATTCAAAAATATTTTAAAGTAATTATTCCAGCTTTCTTTTTTTGCTAGTATTTGAATTATTGCATTTATTATGTTCAACACTATAAAATTCCAACTTGACAAGTCTGTTTCTGCATGATCTCAAGATTATTGCATTGGGACTGAAATTGCTAGTGATGCTGGCCATTAAAATAAGTGATGGTGGAGGCTATGTTATGATCAGTTATTAGTATAACCCAAAACAGACTTTTCTATGAAAAATTTGCTTATGTATTAGTGAATATTTGTTGAATAACTGCTGTGCACAAGGTCTTGCACTTGAAAGCATGAATTGGTATTTATTACTCTAATATCTCAGCACAGTGTATACATAAAAAGATAGTATTTCACACTGTGTGAAGACTGAGGATGATCTGTGTATGTTAGACATTTAATGGAAAGCATTATTACTTGAAGTTCTATTTCCTGGATCTGGTAACTAGCATATTACAGGAAGTGATAAAACTATGCTGACCAGACTCCCAAAGACACGTTTCATCAAGAACTGAAGTGTCCATTTGATCATCCTCAGTCGCTCTGGTGTGTTCTTGATCCTGTTCTGCAGAGAGGATACCCAGGGGCAGGCAGGCCCTGGCAGCCCCTGTACTGGGAAGGACCTGAGAGCTGGGCTACAGACCACTTGGCCAGCGGATGCCAGACTGAAGTGTCCTGTCTCCATTTAGGCCTGATTTTTTTTGCTTATTAAAATGAGCATGCATATGTCCCATCTCTCCGAGCTGGGATGTTGAGATCATTGCAATACTCATCTTTGCAGACTTCTTCCTGCTGTCCTTCTCCTGGAGTGAAGTCTGCCTCCTGTTTCTTATCACATGCCTTGTGGTGGTGGTTAATTGGTTACTGATAAAGTGGATGATGCCCGGAGACATTGAAAAATTGCTTTTCACACTAATTAGAGGGCTCTGATCTTTGCCAGGTGTATCTCATGGCCACTCCTCAGCCACTTGGCCTCCTGGAGTGCTTTGTTTGGAAGGAAGAACTCTGAGGTCGGCTGAGGCTCAGCAGACAGGAGAGAGTCCTTCAGTTTACCATGAGCTCAGGAGGGGAGGACCATCTCGGCCCACCCAGAGTATGAGATGATGAGGACAGAATCTTTAGACCCACCTTGATGGCCTCTCTTCTTGCACACATCAACCACATCGACCTGTCAGGGAATCCTGCCTGTTTTCCTTTGAGGTGTATCCTTCCAGCCACTTCCCTCTGCTCCCACCTGCACTCCTGGGCTCAAGCACTCCCATGCCCCACTGAGATGTTTCCTGGTGCACTGGCTTCCTAACTAGACCCTGCTTCTGCTCATGCCCCTCTCCCCTGCAGAATCTTCTTTACACCATTGCTAGAGCGACAGGTATCTAAACAGAAACGGGGTCATGTCATGCCTTAAATCCTCTGCTGGCCTCACGTCACAGTTGACTGTGCCAGCTGCGTCTCTCCTGCTTCTCCCCACACCCGGCAGAGCCTATCACCTGCCTCTCCCTAGCGTCCCATTCACCTCCTCACTGCACCAGACCTCGCTTGGCAGTCACTGCATCCATGAAGTCTCGCTGGCCACCTCCACCCTCTGGTAACTCTCTGCCCCCTTCCCCGGTTTCAGGTTTCTTTCAGCCCCTGCCAGACAGCTCAGGAAGCTGGGAATTCTGTGTTCCCTGACACACCTCCAGTGTCTAACACTGTGCTCATTAAACCAGTAAATATTTATATAAACTTACTTTATGTGTACATGATTTATTTACCAAACATATGTATGGATCATCTCTGCTGTGCTCTAAATGTTGGCATCCTCCAAAACTCAGATGTCAGAATCCTAACTCCAAACATTATCATGTTTGGGGAGTGATGAGGTCATGAGGGTGGAACCTCATGATGGGATTAGTGTCCTTGTAAAAGAGAGCCCAGAGAGCTCCTCCGCCCCTTCCACCATGTGAGCACACAGCAAGAAGGCGCCCTCCAGACACAAGTCGGTCCACACCATGATCTTGGACTTCAGCCTCCAGAACTGTGAGAAATCAGTATCTGTTGTTTATAAGCCTCCCAATCTATGGTATTTTGTTATGGCAGCCTGAAGGGTTTCTCAGTGAAAAAAATCTGATTTCAAAATGTGCGCAAATAGTGAAGGAATTGCTTTCCTCAAGGAGCTGACTTAGCGTTTAAGGAATAAATGATGCCAGCTTTGGCCAGGACTTGCAATATTTACTCCTCACTAAGAAAAAGAGTTGTAAATGGGCCATGAAAAGTGCAGGTGCCAGAGTTAGAGAACGATCTTACTGCCTCAGTGCGAGTTGGGGCAGGGACAGTCTGTCTGGGCACAAGTAGGAGTAAGGGCACAGGCAGGCCTGTTTGCAGTTTGCATGCCACCTGGCAGACCAGAGCCGCTGTTGCTGCCCGCCTGCCACAGTGCCAAGGGAACCTGCTTGTTCATCTTCCATCCACAGCACAGCACTAATGGAGCCTCCATGAGGGGCTTGAGGGGCGCAGGGCCCTGGCAGCAAAGGGGAGGCCATAGGAGCAGCCGTGTGGGCTGGAGGCTGACATTGCCGCTTATCACACAGTGAGCGACCGAGCTTCTGCTTTCTGTAAATGGGTACGATGGCCACACACAATGTGAAGATAAGATGGGAGGGTTCTTCAGCACTTGCTCCCCACCCCTCCCTCTTATTTATCTCCCCTCCCCACTCTGTGTTTGGCGCTTTTCTGCATCTGGGATTTTTTTTCTCTTAGCTATCTCGCTGTCTTTTTAAATTCCCTTCACTCAGTTTGGTCTTCCAATGTCTCTTAACCATATCTCTTTAAAATACACACACACACACACACATACACATACAGACACACATGTTCCACTTACTTTGCTGTACATAAAATGTCTCCTCATGACTTGTTAGATCTAACCCTCACAGCCATCCTGGTAACCTTGCTAATTATGATGTCTGTTGTCACCTGAGTTGTAGAAACTGAGTCTCAGACCAGGATGAGCTGCATGTCAGAGATGCCTGCAAAAGAAGAGCAAAGAAGTAAATCTGGGTTTAGAGCAGGGACACTTTCCCTCTGCAACTTTGTATGAGATGAATAAAAACCTTAGAGAGGAAGAGGGTGTCGCCATCAAAGTGGGGTTTCTGTGTATCCAGGGACCCATCTTAGAGTTTAAGATACTTCAGATCGTATACATGAACCAGCTGCCCAGACTTTCTTTGAGATGTGGCAGAAGTTTTCCCACTTCCTGCGCTGTGAACTGAATAACACAACTTCATATTCTGGAATACTGTGGGAGTGCTGTGTTTCCCTTTCATGTTACAGTGTGCATCCTCCGGTGAAGGTCAAGAACAATGAGTGGTGTTACCGTTTTGTGTTTTGCCAGCGGTTGGTAACTCAGTGGCACATTGTTATGTCCCCCAAAAGAGCTGAGGTTGTTCGGATCACCCCTTTGCTCTCTGGGGCTGCTCTTCAGTAAAACGCCCCTAGCCTTCGCACACCCAGCCTTCAGGCCGGAAGGGAGGTTTCCTTTATAGCCACACCCCCCAGACCTTTCAGCTTCTTTTGTGTGTTTGTTCCTGTGTCTTTTTGGACTTATTGTGAATGCTTTAGTCTTTCAGAAATTCAGAAGTCTGCCTTGAACACAAGGCCGCCGAACACTCTGTTCCCACAACAACATCCTCTCCCCGACCTTATACTTTTTTGTCCAAAGCAAAATGCAGCCGGTGACTTCCTGGACAAGGAACCTGCACCCTCCCCAGTTGCGTCTGTCCCTGTAGCAGAGTGAAAAATACTCTTGGTTTGTTCCCTGTTCTTCTGGGTGCCAGAATTCTTTCCAAAGGCATAATCATGCTCCGCTGTTTAGTTGTGGGCAGCAGCCTAACAAGCTGAGGACTTGGGCATCTGTCGCATCAGTGGCCCCATCCCCCCTGCTGGCTTGATATACTCTTTCAAGAAACCAGACTCTGGGTGTAGCCCACGTTTGTGACTTTCCAGTTCGGTGTCTTTGTAGCAGCCGCCCATGTTGTCACTCATCTCGTAGTACTCCTTGGTGAGGGTAGTGATAGACCAATATGAAGTGGGACCACAAGCAACAAGGTTGAGACAGATCCAGGGCCCTCCACGTCCCACAGTCTCAAGCACACAACTTGTATTTGCCATCAGCTTGGCTGACTCCCCAGCTTGGGACCATGACTTGTTCCCCGTGGTGGCCCCAGCCATAAGCATATGCCTGATGTGTGGCGGACCCTCAGTAGACATTTATGAGCAGGTGAACATGGCCTCAATGTCAGACAGCTAAGGAGGCTCATGGGAGACGAATGGGCCATTGTCTTTCTGGAGGGAGGTCTCTAGTAACACTGAAGAGGGGGAGCACCTTGAATTAACCAGCAACTTGGATATGTTCTGCTCCAGCTGCAGGGTTTGGTGAATGGAGGGCAAATAGACAGGGCAGCATTAGGGTTCAGAGTGGTTCCCTAAGCCAGGCAGATCCTCCAGGAGATGACATTTGGGAGGGGTGAGTGACTCACACTCTCAGGGTCTCTGATGACGTCCAGATCAGTCACTTCCTTGCTACACATGCCATGGACTGTGAACGAGAGGAGCTCCACGTCCAGGTCCAATCCAGGCTCCTCTGTGTACCTCAGTCCAAGGCCCACCCCAGAGGCCCTTCAATTTCAGGTATGAGAATTAGGGTGCCCTGATAAAAATGGCACACCCAAGAAAGCCACTCAGGCAGTTTGGTGGGGCTAGGAGCCAGTGAAGGCTGTGAAAGGGATACATTGGCCTAGCCTGTCCTAACAGAAGCATGATGATTAGGATGAGTGTGGGGTGGTGCCAATCTATTCTGTGCTGGCAACATCTGTTCCTTCAGTGAGTAGGTCTCTGAACACTTTTTTTTTTTGAGACAGAGTCTCACTCTGTCACCCAGGCTGGAGTGCAGTAGCACTGTCCTGGCTCATTGCAACCTCCACCTACCAGGTTCAAGCGATTCTCCTGCCTCAGCCTGTATAGCTGGGACTGCAGGTGCACGCCACCCATGCCTGGCTAATTTTTATATTTCTAGTAGAGATGGGGTTTCGCCGTGTTGGCAAAGCTGGTCTTGAATTCCTGACCTCAAGTGATCTGTTCACCTCGGCCTCCCATAGTGCTGGGATTACAGCGTGAGCCACTACACTCAGCCTGAACACTATATTTTAAGAGAAAAAAACTAAAAGGTGTTCAGAGGAGAACATTCTTGGAATTGAAGCGTCTAGAAGTTACCATCCCTTACTTAAATGATACAGAAATTAGAAAATGTTAGCTGAAAAATGGAAAGTTTCACTGGTAAACAATCACTACATCCAGATGTTTAATTTCTGTCCCAAGACAGTAGGGCGACATCTCATTGCCCCAGAAGACAAGACCTGAGCGAGTATGTGGATGTTCTGAAAACATTTGTTTTAGATGAATGTAGGAAAAAAATTTCTGTCAGGCCAAATTGGGGCAAGAGAGCTATGAATATATGGGGAAAGTGCCACATGGCAGTATATTTAGTGTTTACCTATATTATCTTATTTAATCCTTCTCAAATCCCCACAAGATACAGACTGTCATCTCCGTTTTATAGGTGATGGGGCACAGAGAGGCTGAGTGATTGCCCGGCACCATGACAGTTTGTAAAACGGAAGACCAAGTATAAAACATAGTCTGGAGGAGTAGATCATAGTTTAAATTTTTGCAAGCATAATTATTGCCTTAACATTTAAGTGAAAGGGTGTGTAAGTTTTCTAGGGCTGCCAAAACCAAAATGCCACCGACCGGGTGGTTTCAACAACAGAAATTTATTTCTCACAGTCCTAGAGGCTGGAAGTTCAAGACCAAGGTGTCAGCAAGGTTGGTTGCTCCTGAGGCTCTTCCTTGGCTTGCAGACAGCTGTCTTGCTGCTGTGGCCTTGCAGGGCCTTTGTGGTACCTGTGCATCCCAGGTGTCCTGTCTTCTTCTTATAAGTACAGTCATATTGGATTAGAGCCTACCTTAATGACCTCATTTTAGTTTAGTTACTTCTTTAGAGGCCCCATGTCCAAATATAGTCACGTTGGACAAATTTTGGTGGGAGAGGCCAGGCACGGTGACTCACGCCTGTAATCCCAGCACTTTGGGAGGCTGAGGCTGATGGATCACTTAAGGTCAGAAGTTCAAGACCAGCCTGGCCAAATGGCAAAACCTTGTCTCTACTAAAAATATGAAGAAATTAGCTGGGTGTGGTGGCATATGCCTGTAATCCCAGCTACTCAGGAAGCTGAGGCACAAGAATTGCCTGAACTTGGGAGGCAGAGGTTGCAATGAGCTGAGATCACACCACTGCACTCTAGCCTAGGCAACAGAGTGAGACTCTATCAAAAGAAAAAAATTGGAGGGGAAACAAGTTCAGATCATAATAAAGGAAAATGGGGTTCCTGTCTACAGGCAGAACAGTTTCCATGAGGAACTGAAGGGTGTGTAAGGCTCAGCCCTTTAAAGGCTCTCAGCACTGAATTGGAGCAGTTTATGTCCCTAAAATGCAGAGAATGCTTGTCTCTTGGGTAGATTATGACATAGGGGTCCAGGACAGTGGCAGCAGCCAACCCCATGGGAAGCTCCCACTTGCAACTTTAGTTTGTATGGTTCCAGTCTAATTCCCATCCAAGAGAAGCCATCAGTGTTGGAAAGGCCATCTCATTTCAGTTGGGGGCCAGAGATACACTGGGTGAAGGTGTCACTTCCAAATTCTTTCTTGGTAAGTGACATGCAAGTCATGGAAGAAATCCAAGCAGACAGAGGTTATTCATCTCTGCTGGTCACATTTTAATTGCTAAATCTATTGGAGATTGCTAGATCAATGAAAGACCATTGTGCCCGATAAATTGCATGTGGAAGTACACTGGCCAGCAGGAAGACAGCAAAGGCACCATCATCCAGTCCTCAGCCAGCTGGTCCCATGAAACGTGTCCCAAGTTAAGCGCAACAGCAATTAGAGAGACCCAGCAACAGTTCAGTTCTTGTTGGATCCCAGGTACTCTGCTAGAACTTTTATGCACATCATCTCATATAACTTCATCTTTACAATATCCTTATAAGGCAGGTTCTGTTATCTTCATTTTACCAGTGAGGACACTGAGGTTTACAAAGGGAAAGTGAGGTCCCAGGGCTGCTACTACTGCCAGTAAGCAACAGAATATGGGCCTGTCTGATGTCTTTTCTGCATGAAGCCATCATGCATTGATGCTGATTCAATCAAAGAGAGTTGTGTAATGCTTGGCAGAGGGGGTGCAGGGTGACTCTGGCTCTGCAGCCTCTGCCAGGGATGATGTGGGTGAGGAGGTGGCATGGTGCTGTCACATGGTGTAGCACTGCAGTGAGTCACTTCAGCACGATCTTGTTAGAGATTCTGGAATGGAGAAAATGTTTGACTCATTTACTCATCATTGACAGGGAAGTCATGCATTTGCTGCTTGAGAATCAAAACTCAAAGACTTAAAAACAGTTGTATGCATCTTCTTGAAGGAAGAATGTATCCCTGCTCCATCATTGGCAGCCTCCTTGGATTTTTCACTGGAGTGCTTCCTTAGCACTGTCTGTTCATGGCACTCTTTCTCAGCAGCCTGTTCTGCTCGTGCAGAAAGTCCTACTACAGTTGAAACATCCTGGCAGAAAATGATAGAATTGGTTCGTCTCCACACATGGTCTCTTGTCAAAAAAATTAAGCAAAACTGGCAAGGTAGTGACAAGCGATACAAGGCTCTTGTTCTGTAGAACTCTGTTCTCTTGGTGGAACTGCTTAGTAAATGGGATTAACTTCATCAGGCTAGCTAGCTCCGAATATATATAAACTCAAGAAGTCTGGAACCCATGTCAAACTTATGTTAAAAGGTGTGAACTGCCAACCATTACTGTAGGCATAGCCAAATGTATTATAAATATATCAGTTTTGCTCAGATACGGACATCTGCCTATTTTTTGAGATGCTTCCTTTTGTTTTGGCTTTACCCAACTTCCAAAAATCTATCTGTCTCCTCATACAGTATGTTATGAGACTTTAAAAGTCTTGATAGGGACAACAAATAAAACAAGTAGGTTTCTTTCAGGCCTAACTAAACTGTTTTTGAGTCTACATTTTGCAAAAATAATTTTGCCATTTAATTTTTTTTTTTTTTTTTTTTTTTTTTTTTTTGAGAGAGAGTCTTGCTCTGTCGCCCAGGCTGGAGTTCAGTCAGTGATACGATCTCAGCTTACTGCAGCCTCCTCCTCCTGGGTTCGAGCAATTCTCGTGCCTCAGCCTCCTGAGTCACTGGCATTATAGCCATGTGCCTCCACGCCCTGCTAATTTTTGTGTTTGTAGTAGAGACAGGGTTTTGTCATGTTAGCCAGACTGGTCTTGGACTCCTCACCTCAGGTAATCCACCCACCTCGGCTTCCCAAAGGGCTGGGATTACAAGCGTGAGCCACCGCGCCTGGCCGGACATCTAAATTTTAAATGTTCCAGGTATAAAACATATCTGCCATTTTAGTAAATTAACAAAACTAGCAAAGAGCTAAATAACTGAATTTATACTAATGCATTTTGTAATACACAGCCAAGTATCGGTTTTATTTATATTCTACAATGTAGAAACACAAAAACAACATTTATGATGGTACAAAACAACCTTTCTAAAAATGCTGGGAAAATAGAAGTGCTGCAGAGATCATCTTTGGCATCCAGGCTGTCTCCTCCCATCCTGGAGATGATGAAGATGAGGACAGCATTGTGCTCAGAGGCACGAAGGAAGCCGAGTTCCTGTCTGACACAAACATCCCTGGGAACCTGTGGCATCTCCCACTGCAGAGCCTGTGAAAACAGCCAGGCTGCAAGGATACTCCTTGCTGGAAATAGCCAGGCAGCTAACACTGGTGTGCAGAGAAAGGAAACTGGAGCTATTTTAGTTGCTTAACGTCTACCTTTTGTTTGTGGATCGTTTCCTCTCTGACACTTGTGGCTAAAGAAGCAAGTGTTGTTTGAAGGAGATTAGAGTCTTAAGTATTTTTAGTGCTCACTAGAGTGTGACATTGTATGGGGGCTGTCTGTGATAAAATCAAAGTGAAAGGTGAGCTCGCCACTCACCTGCACGTTGACATTTTAGCAACACGGAGGAAATGGGAAGCTGGCTTTGTGTTAGAGAGTTACGCTGTTCAAATATCCACCATTTAAGTATGCTGTTCTTATTCTTGTACTTCATCATACTTTGTCACTTTGGTTTTGCCTGTCAGTCACATCAATAGTCAGTATGTTTTTCACTATGAAGGGAAACTGCTGAAAGGGGGAGTTAATTATTTCTCTCACTTTTACATTTTGCAACTTTTTACATATATTCATGATTCTCTCCAGTCACCTTGATAATCCACAATCAGAAAAGCAGGTTGTCAAATATAAATCAGGATTTTAAATTTGCAGTGTAAAAGATCCTAATTCCTGTCTTTGAGGCACTGTTCAGGATTTGGAAACTGAAGCTCCGTGCAGAGCCTCCTAGGCACCATCTCGTCTTGAACTTCCATTCTGAACTCAGCCTTGACTGCTCTGGGTTCATTGCGGAACTTCCATTCTGAACTCAGCCTTGACTGCTCTGGGTTCATTGCGGAACTTCCATTCTGAACTCAGCCTTGACTGCTCTGGGTTCATTGTGGAACTTCCATTCTGAACTCAGCCTTGACTGCTCTGGGTTCAGAGAACTAACCTTCTTTCAGAGACATTTGATTTACTCCTCAACCAAGCTCACAAAATTTTAGTATCTGCAAAGCTTTTGCTTTTGTGCAACAAAGGACACAGTCAGCAGATTAAAAAGACAACACGCGGAATGGGAGAAAATATTTGCAAACTATGTATATGATAAGGGATTTATATCCGGAATGTATGGAGACTCCAACTTCAACTCAACAACAAAAAACAAACAACTCAATTAAAAAATGAGCAAAGGGCTTAAATAGACATTTCTCCAAAGAAGATATACAAGTCAGCAAGCACATGAAAAGATGCTCAGCAGCACTAATCATAAGAGAAATGCAAATCAAAACCATAATGAGATACCACCTCATACCCATTAGGATGGCTGCTATGAGAAAAAACCCAAAAGAAAAGATGCATTGGCGGGGACATAGAGAAATTGGAAGCCTTGTGCATTGTTGGTGGGAGTGTAAAATGATGCAGCCACTATGGAAAACAGTATGACAGGTCCTCAGAAAATCCAAAATGGAACTCCCATAGGATCTAGCAATTTCACTTCCGGGTATATATCCAAAATAATTGAAAGCAGGGCCTGAGAGAGATACCTGTACACCCATGTTCATCGCAGCATGATTTATAATAGCTGAAACATGGAAGTAACACAGATGTCCATCAATGGATGAATAGGTAAACTGTGGCTTGTTTATTTGTTTACAATGAAATATTATTCTGTAATAATACAAAAATAAATATTTAAACATTTAAAAGGAAGGAAATTTTGATACATGCATCATCATGGATGTACCTTGAGGACATCATGCTAAGTGAAACAAGCCAGTCATAAACAGACAAATACACAAATGCCATGTGATTCCACATACATGAGGTACCTACACTAGTCAGATTCATGGACACAAAAAGTAGGATGATGCTTGCCAGGACCTGGGGGGTGGGATTTGGGGAGTTATTGTGGGATGGGTACAGAGTTTCAGTGTTACAAGATGAAAAGAGTTTTGGAGATTGGTGGCACAACAATGTGAATGTACTTAACACTACTGAACTGTACAATGAAAACTGGTTAAGATGGTAAATTTTATGGTATGTGTATTTACCACAATTAATAATAAAATTTTAAAAATTATTTAACCACTTCCTTTAAAAGGTATAATCTTAAGTAAGATCTTTTTACTTAAATATGGTAAATATAGTTTCGCCGAATGCCTTACTTGTGTTATATTTTTGAGTAAAATATTTTCAACCTAAAAAGGTTCACTGATGCCTGAAACATTTTCAGTGGGTAAATTTATTTGACAGTGAAATAACTTATATTTTAGGCCATTTACCCTCCCTCTGCATGTATTTTCTTTCTCCTTTTTATGTCATACCATTTGACTGCACTGTTTTGACCCCGTTTTTAGATCCTTGCGAGCTGGAGTTATAAAGGATTCTGTTGTTTTCTATTTTTTCTATACTACCATATTTATTATATTTACTTACTTCAATACATTAAGATTGCCAAACAGGACTCCAGCCAAAACTCTGAAAGCAGGTAGCGTGTCTTTGCTGAGGGAGCCAACAATTAAGAACAGACATCTTGTATTTAATGAGATCTACTGGTTTAGAGGCTGTGTGGTCTTTCTCATCCATTTACAACTTCTGTACAACTGTGGGCAAGTCACACAAAAGGACCTGCCAATCAACTTTTCTGTTTCCTTAGAAATCAAATAATATCCTTACCTATCTACTTAACTAAGGTTTTGAAGAGTTAGTGTATTAATAGAATTAGTAATAGTACTTAAAAAAATAGTAAGGATTTTCAAATATTTTAAGTCCTATATAGATGAATATTTTTAAGTGAATGGTTTTGTCATGGGAATAATTCGGTAAACATCTAAATAATACCTGACCCGTTGATGTGGAGGACCACACAGGCTTACTACAAAGACTTGAATTTAACAGACAATTGACCTGTATTTGTGATACAAAAATCTTGTTTTTCCCCTTAAAAATTTTACTTACTACCCAGTTGCCATATTAGAGAAGCTTATGGTGCAATGTCTGATTTTAGAGGAAAAGGGCGTTGAATCATGAACACAGCTTAGCTCCCTCCTCCTTTTACTTTACAAACATGGACCCAAGGTAAATGGACTTCCCTCACAAGCCAGCTGTGAGTTTGTCTGTCAAGAATAATTGGGTTCTCTGGGTTCTTAGAGAATGATGGTTTTATAGCTGTTACTTACAAAACCAATGTTTTTCTTAGTTTTGAGCTACCTCTTTATTTAAACTATTAGAAAGTGTGTCACCATATATATATATATATATCACTAGGACATACATGGTAATGAGAGAGCCTAGATTAGGTGGCTTAAATACTATGATACCTTAGAAGAGGTAATAATATCACCAAGGAAACTTAGTTTATAACCAAACTGACAGAATCTCTGTATTTGTCAGATAGTGTCCCTGTAACTTTGGTAGGTATGTTTTAACTGTTTTATGTGTCTGAATTAAACTGTGTCATTTGTAAAACTTTCCTATGTGACGTAATCTCTGGTGACTTTAATTATATATTAGAAAATAAGATGTTTTCAAGTGACTCTGGGACTGAGGAAACTAATTTTGTATTTGGGTATTTTGAGCTGCAGACATGGGTCTGACATCCCACATGGCTGCAGGAAAGCTGGACAGCATTGATTTGCAGATACTGTGCTCCTTCTGTGGACTCCTCTCTCTGTGGCTGGGTCCAGCCTGCTCCAGCAGTGTAGAGCATAGTTTGCTTGTTGAATGTAGGAGGGATATTAGGAGGACATAGGCTTTGCCTGGATTTGAATCCATCCCTGACTCCACCAACACTAACCTGTACAACCTTGGGGAAGTTATTGAACCTCCAGGGGCCCCAGATTATAGGAGCATAAAACATACTTTTGATCTTTGTGACCAACATACCCTAATGTGACACCCCCCACCACCCCCAGTGATTCACATCCTTGTATGAGCCCTTCTCCTTGAGTGAATTGGAACTTGGAACTTGCTTCTAACTTGCAAGATGTGGCAAAGATGATGGGATGTCACTCCCTGTGATTATAAAAGATTGTGAAATGCAGGTGGCCCCTAGGATGCGAGGATTATCTCTGCTCAACAGTCAGTAAAAGGCCAGGTCTCTCAGTCATGAACCTGCCAGAGAAGCAATTTTCAACAACTCCACTGAGCCTTCCCAGTCAAACCTCTGGATAGAAACACAGCCTGCTGACACCTTGATTGCAGCCTTGTGAGACCCTGAGCAGAGGACCCAGCTAAGCTATGCTTGGACTCCCAAACCATGGAAACTGTGAGATAACGAATGTATGTGTTTGTGTTTAAACTACAAAGTTAATGGTAATGTGATATGCAGCAACAGAAAATTAATACACTACTCAATAGATTATATGTAAACTCAAGAAGGTAACTTGTGGTCCCCATGTGTTCTGGCCTAATTCAGAACCATGTGGCCAGAATTTAGGACAGCCACCAGCCTCTGGAAAGTGAGGAAAGAATACTAGAAAGGAGAAAGCCAGAGAGGGACAGCCATAAATTTTGTGAATAAATTCTGGCTAAATCTCTGGCTCAGCCTTGAACCATGCATGAAAAGGATAGATACCAAGCAGCCTGGCTAAGAACTAAAGAGCTGAACTGAGATTTGATTGCTGCTGAAGAAACAGGACTTCAAGTAAATCCAGTCAGCTTATTGCCCGAGCAAAGTAACTTACAGTCTCCTGAGGAATATGAGGGAATCTAGAACCTCCTAAGCATAACACTCACAATGTCGAGGATGCCCAGACAAAATTATTTAACATATGAAGAACCAGGAAAATGTGACCTATTCTCAAGGAAAAAGACAGTCAATAGAAACCAATCTGTAGATGACTGAGATGTTGGAATTAGCAGATAAGAATTTTACCACTGCTCATAACTATGGTAACAACATAATGGGAAATATGCTCATAATGAATGAAAAAATGGAAAAATCTCATATGGTTAATAAGAACTATAAATAAGAACCAAGTAGAAGTTCTAGAATGGAAGAACACAATAGCCAATATAAAAATTTCACTGATGGGCCCAACAGTGGAGTGAAGGTAACAAAAGAAAAAGGCAGTGAAGTTGAAAATAAATCGATTTGAAATACCCAGTTTCAAGAAGAAGAGAAAAATTTTGGAAGAAAAAAGTAGATCCCCAAAGATTTATTTTTTCTATTTTTTTTTTCTTTTTATTCTGGGACTTTATTGACTCCAGAATAAGAGAGAAAAGTATTTGAAAAAACAAGGGCCAAAAGGTTTTCAAATTTTGTCAGACAAAATTTACAAATTAAAAAAGTTTGGTGAATCCAAATCAAAGTAAATAAAAAGAAAACTATGCATAGGTACATAGGTGCATTATAATGAAATTACTTAAAAATAGGCTTCATGAGAAAATCTTATACACAAGTAGAGAAAAATGCCATATTTTCTGCAGGGTAGCAACAGTTTGAAAGTGAATCACTTTATCATCAGAAGCAGTAGAATTTGGGTAACAATGGAACAGCTTTAAAGTGCTAAAAGAGACAAAACAACTGTTAATTCAGAATTACCTACCCAGCAAAAATATCCTTCAAGGATAAGGCAAAATAAAGACAATTTCAAACAAAATATAAAGAATTGCCATTAGACCTCCACAAAAGAAACACTAACAGAAATTCTTCAGGCTGAAGATGAGTGATACCAGATGGAAAGTTGGACTCTTAGAAAGACATAAAGAGTAGCAGAAATAGTACATAGCTAGATAAACATAAAAAACTATTTTTTCTCTCAATTTGTTTCCGATATATGTGATATATTTCTTTCCAATATATGAGACTACTTCCAATATATGTGATTGCTTAAAAATTATAGTATTGTCTTTGGGGTTTATAATCTCTATAAATGTAATACATAAGACAACTATAGCATAAAGCATGGAAGGGCTGGGTAAATGGACCTATGTGATTGTAAGGTATCCCCACATTTGATGTGAAGGGTTATAATACTTAATCTAATTTGACTGTAAAAGTTAAGCTCACATATTATAATTGTTAGAACAGCCATTAAACCAAATAATGCAAACAGGTACAGATAATCCAGTGGTTAAAATTTTAAAACCCAAAAGTAAAGTAAGAACAGAGAAACAATAAACAGAAGCAACAACAGGAAACAAACTGGTTTATCTAAGTTCGGCCATATCAATAATTACATTAAATGTTAACAGACTAAACACTCCAGTTAAAAGGTAGAGATTGTCAGAATGGATAAGAATGTTGTCTATAAGAACCTATTTTAAATAAAAAGACAGATACTGATTAAAAGTGAATGGGTAGAAAAGGATACCATTTAAACAGTAAGCATGAGAAAACTGGAGTGACTGTATGGGTAGCGGATAAAATAGCCTTAAGTATTACTAGAGTTTAAGATGGACATTTCATAATGATTAAAAAATCAATACATCAGGAAGATTTCATACTCATGTATATGTGTATGTATCTAATAACAGAACTTCAAAATACATGAAGATTTGACAAAATTAGGAGAGATAGACACATCCATCAGCATATTGGAGAACAGCATGACTGAGAACAATCTCTCAGAACAACTAGACAAAAAAATCAGTAAAGAGATAGAGGATCTGACCGACACTACCAACCACCCATATAAATGATACTTATAGAACACTGTATCCAACCACTACAAAGTACACATTGTTTTCTAGTACAGTGTGGTATGTTTACCAACACATCTCAATATACTTAAAAGGATTTATATCATGTGTATATAATGTGTTACATTAGAAATCAACAATAATAACATGTCTAGGATAACCCTCAAATATTTGGTAAACAACATACTTTTAAGTAATCTAAGTCAAAAAAGAAATCACAAAGGAAATTAGAAACTATTTTGAATTGAAGGAAAACAATATACAATATATTAAAATTTGTGGGATGCATCTACAGCAGTCCTTAGAGGAAAATTTGTAACTTTAAATGTCATATTAGAAAAAACTAAAGTTTGAGAATCAAAGACTTAAGATTCCATCTTAAGATGCTAAAAAAAAAAAGAATAAAATAAATCCAAGAGAGATATAATAAAAATAAAAGCAGAGATCAGTGAAATCGAAAGCAGAAAGATAGTAGAGAAAATGGATAAAATCAAAGCTCTGTCTTTTACATGATCAACCACATGATCCCCTTATATCTAGATTGATCCAGGGAAAAGAGAACATAAATTAATAATCAATTTAAAAAGATGGCTTATTAATATGATTCTATAGATATTAAGATAATGAGGAAATGTGAACTTTTTACCAACAATTTTGAAAACTTAGATGAATGGAGAAATTCCTTGAAAAATACAACTTACCATTTGACACAAGCAGAAACAAAAATCTGCATCACACATTTATTGTGGTGGTGATGTTAATTACAGTGAATATTTATCATTAGTGTATGCATTCATCCATTCAGCTGAATAATTTAAGTGCCTGCTGTGTGCTACAGGAATAGTTAAAATCGGAGCTAGTATTGGGATGTAGAAAATAAACAAGTAAATTCATACAATATTTCAGATATCAGTAAGTTATCATAAGGAATATTTTGGGGACATGATTAAGAGTGATGTAACAGGGCAGTTAGTTTCGATTCCGACTTGAGGAACTCCGCTCTGTGCTAAGGAATAAATGCTCAGGAGGATTTGGCCTTGTGACAATCTGGGGGAAGAAAATCCCAAACAAGGGACCCCTATTGCAAAGGCCTGAGGTCAGGACAAACTTGTGATCAAGGACAGAGAATGGCAGATACATCATTTCTGTAAGAAAACTTCCCGGTTAGTCTTCTCTCTGGTCTCTCTCCAGATTTACTGTCTTACAGAAACAGTATTAGGGTGAGGTTCTGGCTAACTGATTTCTTTCCTTTTTTAAAGTTTTATTCTAAGTGTGAGATTTTTGTTGTGGTAAATGTTTCTTAAGTTAAATACCCAATTTGAAACACTTATTATCTCTGGATTTTTTTTTTTTTTTTCCTGTAGTACGTGAGAACCAGCCCTCAGAATGTGACCGTGTATACCAGTGAGGAAGGGACAGCACAGTAGGGAGACAGGGGTCTACTCACACTGATTTGCCTTTGATGGGTGGAGCTGAGACAAAAGTCATCCCTGGGGGTTCTGCTGTTGTTAGAAGTCACCTGCTCCTGACTGTGTTGGAGGGGCTGCTCCTGCTTCCAGCCTCGTGGCAAGTACAGACTTGTGTTAGACCTCCCCAGCAGGCTCCCTGCACATATGAAGGTGGAGATCATTTATGTAGACCCAGAGTCTAGGTTTTGGATCTTTCACAACAGTTCAGAGTGTTGGCCACATTTTAAAATATCTAATTGTCAGTACTGAGAGGATCACATAGAATAACCTAGAAAACACGCACATTTCCCAAGGCCACTGTTTGGCCTGTAACTATAGAGGGCAATGAGTGATTTGTGTCTGCAGATTGAGGTCAGTTGGAAATCTTTCAGCCCAGTCATAGGCCTTGATTATTTTTAGTCAATGAATATAAAACAGACAACCTTAGATTATGTGAAGAAAACCACACTTAATTCCATCAAATTCAAGTTTGTTTCATATTTCTCGTAAACTAAATCAGTAAGTGCTAAGAACAGCAAATAACACATTTCTGATATGGAAGAGAAATTTATTCCAAATAATATTGAAAAGGAATGATTTCTTTAAAAAGGACTCATTCAAACATATAATTTTTTTCCAAAATCTATTGTTTTGGTAGAAATAATTTTAATAAAAGAAGCACAATATTTTTTGTGTTTTTCTATTTAGCACTCTACATTTGCCAAGGAACACATGTTAAGGAACCACTGTAGTAATTTTAAGCTGTGGAATTGGGTGACAGTAAAAGCTTCCAGTGACTAAAAAATTTCTTAACAATGTTTTTTTAAGAGAGGATAGAATATCATTGGAGAGAGAGTAGACAAAATAAGAGTCTGATTTCTTAATGAAAACTTTATAAACAATAGCAATGATAACTCATAAAAGCTTTTACTTTTCATTACACAGTTTTAATAGTTGATAGACCAATAAGCCTAGTAAGTCTTCCTTATTTATGTGGTTTGTATTTTATTTCCTTCGTATATTCTGAGTAGTACTTTGCACTTGATGCATCTGCGTTTGCTATTCTCTTAAGAATATTGCCAGAATCCTGCTAGAAACTTGTAATGAAGCATAGACGCTACAAATGAGCTGTCATCCTGAGTGGAAGTGTATTCTCTGGATGTGTGGGACCAGTACCTCTCCAAGAGATGTTACTGTGCAGAGGGAATGCATTTCACACCCTAGACCTGTGCCAAAGGATTTTTATCATTTCCAGAAGGTTAAGATGTCTGCAGCTTCCACGTCTCATGGGAGCACATCACCATTAATTCATTTTCGGTTGTAGGAGTTTTTATATTTTGTTTGTGGTTGTCACATATGGGAAGAAGATGATGCTTGAGTATGCTTGTCTAAGAAGTGTCTGAAGCTGTTGGCATCAAGAGCACAATTATTTTGTTCAAAACAGATCTAGATAGGGCAACTGAAGCTAATGAGAAATCTGATTGTGCCTTCCTGCCGGCAGCATTGACCCGAGTCCTAGGCACCAGCATTCTTATGCAAGAACCCCAAGGGCCCCTCCTCTGTGGGCTGCAAAGCAGGGCCAGATTAGTTTTACTTCTGATGAGACCCAAAGGTGCAAAGGACAGCCGTCTCCATGCAAGGCCTAAAAGAGGGGGATATTTCAGTCATTAGTCAAATGCCGGTGCTCAGGGAAGCAATCTGTAGAAACTCCCTGAAAGATCCGTGTACAGAAGTGAATATTGTAACCTATGCATCTGCAGGGAGACCCCAACATGAATGGGAGCTAGAAAGGAAACAGTGCTCATTGGTCATGAAGCACTGCTTGCTTCTGGAGATAATATTGTGTTAATAAGTAGTTTTTAAGTTACATATTAATCATAAACTATATATTTTTAAATGGTCCATATCTTAGAAGTTCTCTGTGGTCCTTTGCTTCCAACTTTCTTTTAGGGGCAAAAAATAAAAATAATCCACAGAACACTGAAGAAAGCAACACAATTTCCATGATGAATTGGAATAGAAATATTGATGCATAGCAAAGATAATTACTCTGTGTACAGAATCTACCTTGTAATCCCACCTCATGGCATTCTAGTTTCTCCTTCTCCCTTATGCTTTTGCAACCATTAAATTGTTTCCAGGCGTTATACAGTTGACTGTTACGTGTGTGGGAGTCTTTAGTGAAAATGGAAATAGACATCCACCTGAAAATTGCCTGGACCTGTTCATAGTGGTCTCCGTGCCATGCAAGTGAACTGTATTTCTTTGACGATATTGATGAGAATATTACCTAATCTTCACCTCTTCCTAGGAACACACTTTACCATATGTCCCTGTGAAATAAATGTTGAGTGAAATAAATAAATCGCATTATGTACACAGGCCCTTTCTGCCCAGTCTCGCCATTCAGAAATGCACTCATTTAGTCTCCTAGTTGTGAACACTTGCTGGGGCCCATCACGTGCCCTGGCTGGCACTGCGCAGTGCTGAGCAGCACAGATGGATACAGCTTCCCCTGGTATTGAGGAGGCCTCATCTAAGAAGATACGCAGATGTTACCATGAAGCCAAGAAGCATGCCGGGGCCCAGGCACAGGGGGAGAGGCAGCCGTTTCTTTTCTGTGAGATGTAGTATTAAAATGGGCCTTGAAAGATGGATGGGTCATGAGGACAGGACAATTCAGTGAGAGAGGACACTCCGTGCTGAGGCTGAGGTGGGGCCGGCGGGGAGAATCGGGGCCACTGGAAGAGCAGGATGCCACACTGCACACACCATTTGAGTAGGATCCTGCTTACAATTATGCAGCAAGTGACAGTGAATACAAACCAAGCTTCTTTCCAATGCCAGTAATGCCATACTGGCCTCCGCATCAGTTCCTCTTGTGGCATGCAAAAGGCCGAGTTAGAAGGGCTTGTTATCAAAGAGACAAAAAGCAAAAGCTGGCGAAGATGTGGAGAAAGGGGACGCTTATGCACGCTTGGTGGGCATGTAAATTAGTATAGCCATTATGGAAAAGAGCATGGAGGTTCCTCAAAAACCTAAAAATAGAACTACCATATGATGCAGCAATCCCACAGCTAGGTATTTATCCAAAGGAAATGAAATTAGTATATTGGAGAGATGTCTGCACCCCCATGTTTATTGCAGCATTATTCACAATGGTCAAGATATGGCATCACCTTAAAGAAATAAAAGTAGAACTACCATTTGATCCAGCAATCCCACTACTGGGGATCTACCCAGAGGAAAAGAAGCGTTATCCAAAAAGGATACTTGCACACACATGTTTATAGCAGCACAATTCACAATTGCAAAATCATGGAACCAACCCAAATGCCCATCAGTCAACGAGTGGATAAAGAAACTGTGCTATATACATATGATGGAATACTATGCAGTCATAAAAAGGAATAAATTAACAGCATTTGCAGTGACCTAGATGAGATTGGAGACTATGATTGTAAGTGATGTAACTCAGGAATGGAAAACCAAACATCGTATGTTCTCACTGATATGTAGGAGCTAAGCTATGAGGATATAAAGGCATAAAAATGATACAATGGACTTTGGGGACTTGGGGGGAAGAGTGGGAGGGGGTTGAGGGATTAAAACAACAAATATGGTGCAGTATATACCGCTCGGGTGATGGGTGAACCAAAATCTCACAAATCACAACTGAAGAACTTATGTAACCAAATACCACCTGTACCCTGATAACTTATTGGAAAATAAAGATATGGAATCAGCCTAAGCATCCATCAATGGATGAATGGATAGAGAAAATGTGGTGTATATACACAATGGAGTACTATTCAGCCATAAAGGAAAAAATGAAATCCTGTCATTTACAGCAACATGGATGGAACTGGAGGCCATTGCGTTAAGTGAAATAAACCAGGCACAGAAAGAGAAATAATGCAGGTTCTCACTGTTATATGGGAGCTAAAAAAGTGGATCTCACGGAGGTAGACAGTAGATTGGTGGTTACCAGAGGCTGGGCAGGGTGGAGGGGAGAGGGAGGAAGAGGGAATGCCTAATGGATATAAAAGTTCAATTAGGTCAAAGGAATAAGTTCTAGTGTTTGGTAGCATAGTAGGGTGACTATTGTTAACAATAACTATTGTATAGTTTGAAATAGAAAATATTTTAAATGTTCACAATACAAAGAAATGATGTTTGAGGTTAAAGATATCCCAAATATCCTGATTTGATTATTATACATTGTAAGCTTTTATCAAAATACAACATGTACCCCATAAATATGTGTAATTATATGCGTCAATTTTTTTAAAGAAAAAGGAAGAGGCCAGTTTGCATCCCTTTGCTCTCGCCTGTGTCATTCTTCCTCGTACCTTTGCACCGGTGTCCTGTTTCTCTCACCGCCTCAGCGCTCCGTCCTCAGCCATGGGAACATGTGACTGCCTTTTGTTTCTGTGGAAGGTGACACTACTAACATGATGCAGTGGTTTATTTCTGTCTTCCCTCACTGAGACATACATTCTGTGAGTGCAGGGAAGGAGTTGGCTGTCTTTTTTGAGGCTCCCCTTCCTTTGTGGAGAACAATGCCTGGCGTGTAGTCAGTTTTTAGTAACATTTTTGACAAACAAATGAGTGATAGAGCCTGGTAGCACAGTGGAAACTGACTCAGAGACAGCACAGCAGAGAGGGAAGAAGCATTTGAGATAATTCAGACAGGAAATGCAAGGGGCCTGAATAAAAGCAGGGGTAGCCAGGTGTGGGAGGCAAGGAGGGAGATGCGATTTTAGGACTGTCATAGCAAAAACTGAAGTGCTTCAGGAGCAGTGCAGTGAAGGCGGCAAGTGAGATGGAAGTGGCAAAGGATCCAACCTTTAAAGAATATCCAGAAGGGTCTGCAGATGCAGATGACGACGCAGAACCAGTTGGAGCTGAAGTGTGTGCAGGAACCGCACTGGCAGTTGTCTGGAGCTCACAGGGTGGTGCAGTCACACGGATGGTTTGAAAATGACCACCAGTAGGTAGTAGTTGGGGAAATAGGAGTGGATGAAAAGCAGAGATGAAGAGGAGAGGCAGAGCACCACGCCCAGGATGGGAAGCAGCCCGCGAGTGTGCAGAAACTTGCATAGCACAAGGAGGGAGGAGTCTGCCTGGTGGAAACTCATGGGACCTTTGGACGTGACCATCAGAACACCAGGCGATTCACACAGGTGCCACATTAGGCAGAAGGCCTGTGGCAAGGAAGGTGGGGTGACTGAGACTAGGCAAAAGGAAGTTGAAGTGGAACCTATTCTTTCAGTAAACTTGATGGGGCAGGGTGTGTGTGTGTGTGTGTGTGTGTGTGTGTGTGTCTGTGTCTGTGTGTCAGTGTGGCATCTTTGTGTGATGGCTCCATGATGGGAGAGGTAGGCAGGTGTCTTTGATAAGGAGGTGCTGGAGATCTATACAGGAGCTCAGGATGACCTCCCCAAGGCTGGCTGCAGCACTCCAGGGAGGGCTGAGTTTGGGGGAAGCAGCTTTCCTTTGGAGAGTGAGGCCCAGTGTCTGAGGGCTGGCTCCTGCCTGGGACCTCCACTTTTTCTGAGTTATGGAGTAAGATCATTGCTAACAGGGAAGGGAGTGAAGATGGAGCAACCCAGGAGGCCACAGGATGGGAATACATGTTTGGCATTTGCAGATGGGAAAAGCAAACAGAAGGAATGAGAATAAGGATTTCTAAACAATCACTTTGCAAAACTGTTTGCCAGCGACTTCAATAGATAGACACACACCCCATGACCCAAGCACCTCCAACTGTGGGCACTTCCAACAGGGGCACCAAGTCGTGCACATGAGTATTCACAGCAATGCTGTTAACAGCATCCCCAGGCTCACCCCAGCCAAATCCCTTTCCACAGTCGAACACATAAAGCGTGGTGTATTCACACCGAGTGCCACTGCATAGCAGCGGGCTACACACAGCAGCGGATGAGTCTCCAAGCAAAAGAAGCCAGATACCATGATACGAAACCCCAAAACAGGCAGAGCCAGCCTCCGCTCATGCCACCAGGAGAGTGGCTGCTGTCAGGAGAGGATAGGGAATCAGAACGTTGGCCCGAGGATCCTTGGTGGGCTTGGCCACAGTGGCAGGGAAGAGGAACAGAGTTAGGAGTGCCAGAAGCTGGAAGCGTGGGCTCTGGGTGAGCCCTGGATCTGACTTAGAGGCACTGGGCAGGATGGAAGCATGTAGGCAGAGGAATATTCTCTTTTCCTCTGAAGACATACTCCCAGTTTCTGCTAAGGGAGAGGATGGGCTGCAGGAAGGATGACACTGCAGGAGGAGGAAGAATCAGTGGAAAGTGGTGGCAGCTAGCAGGACACCCATTCTCTTGGACTGGGGGATATTCTGCTGCAAGTAGGAGATGCTATTAAATCTCTTGGTTGATTTGCATGTCATCCTTCCTGTTTGTTAAGGAGATTCCCTGCTGCTTTGGCATCTTGGATTCCCCAGGGGACTGTGGGGTGGATCCTGTCCTGTGCCTCTAAGGGCCTCTTTGAACTGTGCTCCCTCTGGATCCTGAGCGCAGCAGGGGTACGGAGAGGTGAGAGGTTTGCCCATGATGTGTCAGTACTGGTGATTGGCAACTTGTATACATGCACCAGTGTACAATTTTAAAAGAAGCAGTATCTTCCTGCATTATTTTAAAAAACTAAAAAGAGTATAAACCTCCGCACATATTTCTAGCTAAAACAATTTTAGCAGAAAAATTAATCCTTAACAAATATTGATATTTACTGAAGTGGGAATATGAAACCGTAATGGACTGGGATATACATATTGGAAAATATGAAGAGATCTCCATGTAAAAACCTCTATTTAAAAATACTAGGACTGGGGGTGGTGGCTCACACCTGTAATCCCAGCACTCTGGGAGGCGGGCAAATCACGAGGTCAGGAGTTCAAGACCAGCCTGACCAATATGGTGAAACCCCGTCTCTACTAAAAATACAAAAATTAGCTGAACATGGTGGTGTGCACCTGTAGTCCCAGCTACTTGGGAGGCTGAGGTAGGAGAATCGCTTGAACCTGGGAGGTGGAGGTTGCCATGAGCCAAGATCACACCACTGCACTCCAGCCTGGGCGACAGAGCGAGAGTCTGTCTCAAAAAAAAAAAACAAAAAATGAAAACTAGGATCACAAAAAAAGTATTAAGTATTTGAGGTGAGGGATATGTAAGCTTGCTTGATTTAATTATTCTACATTGTATTTACAGATCATAACATCACTTTGTATCTCATAAATTTATACGATTATAAGCTGTCAATTTGTAATGAAAATGAACTAGGAACACATTAGTATTGTTTCAAGGCATTTTGTTCTCAGGTAGAAAAAAAAGGACTTGAACAGCAACTTTTGTTTCTCCTCATAACTTTCCATGAAGCATGCCCAGTGTTTTCCTTTCTGTAATTAACAAGAATGATAATGATAGAAACTGTTTTCCCTGCCAGCATGCCTGTGCCCACCTGTGAAGAGGCCTTTAATTTTACCAAGTGGAACATCAACAACCGCAGGGAATCATTTGATTGACCTAAGGCACTAGCATTTGATGGGAGTCATTTCAACCTTGCTTAGGAGCCTCAAGAATAAAGCAGAATTGATGGCAGAAAATACAGTGATTTTATATTTACCTAACAGCAAATAGCAAGTAAAAACTTCCCATACCTTGGGTACAGGCCTATGATGTGTGGTTTGTGTAGTCCCTGGGAGAACTCTTTTTTTCTTGTTTTGGATTTGGGATTGAAATGGCAACATATCACTTAAATTCGAATTTTCCTCCTCCATCTGCCAGGATGACATGAGCCGGGATACTGGTTCCAGCAAACATGCTCCTTACACACAGGGGTCGGCACTGCCTTATTACAGTGACCATATAAAAGCATAGCTTGTTCTCGACAGGAAGATTCACTTTTGAAATTAAGATGATACAGGAACATCTAAGGTTCAGAATCCCCACGTTTCATATTTCATGGATAACTGGGATGGATGTATTTTTTTTTTTTTTTTTTTGAGACAGAGTCTCACTCTGTCACCCAGGCTGGAGTGCAATGGCATGATCTCGGCTCACTGCAACCTCCACCTCCCTGATTCAAGCAATTCCCCTGCCTCAGCCTCCTAAGTAGCTGGGATTACAGGTGCACGCCACCACCCATGGCTAATTTTTTTTTTTCTATAGAGGCAGGGTTTCACCGTGTTAGCCAGATTGGTCTTGAACTCCTGACCTCAGGCAATGGGGTGGATATATTCTTTCTGGTGTGATTTAGCAAACCTTACAAGGTGCCAGGTGCTCCCAAATTATTCCTGTAAGATCAGGATGTCATCATCTCCTTCAACCCCTCCTGAAATTCCCCGGAATTAAAGTCGTTCTTTTGTATTAGTATTTGAGCCTTATTTCTCCAGGCCTCTCTCAGCCTAGGAGGGAACTCAGGAGCACAGAGGGTGGATGTGAGATGGAGTCTTGTTCTGTTGCCCAGGCTAGAGTGCAGCTCACTGCAGCCTCGAACTCCTGGGCTCAATCAGTCCTCCCATCTCAGCCTCCTGTGTAGCTGGCACCACAGGTGCACATCACCACACCAGCTAATTTGTTTGTATTTTTAGTAGAGATGGGGTTTTGCTGTGTTTCCCAGGCTGGTCTCAAACTCCTGGGCTCAAGTTATTTGCTTGCTTCAGCCTCCCAAAGTGCTGGGGTTACAGGTGTGAGCCACTGCACCCAGCCAACTCATTTAATTCTTTTTTTTTTTTTTTTTTTTTGAGACGGAGTCTCGCTCTGTCGCCCAGGCTGGAGTGCAGTGGCCGGATCTCAGCTCACTGCAAGCTCCGCCTCCCGGGTTTACGCCATTCTCTCGCCTCAGCCTCCGGAGTAGCTGGGACTACAGGCGCCCGCCATCTCGCCCGGCTAATTTTTTTGTATTTTTTTAGTAGAGACGGGGTTTCACCGTGTTAGCCAGGATGGTCTCGATCTCCTGACCTCGTGATCCGCCCGTCTCGGCCTCCCAAAGTGCTGGGATTACAGGCTTGAGCCACCGCGCCCGGCCCCATTTAATTCTTATACCAACCCTGCAGTAGGCATGCTATCATTATCCCATTTAAAATGAGGGAACCAAGGCACAGAGAGGTTTGGTATTTGAGCAAGTTCACACAGCAAGTGGTAGGTAGCAGGGCAGGCAGGCCACCGCAGAGCCTGTGCATCCCTGTCTTTCTGTAGGGTGGTACTGACTGTGAGAAACACACATTCACCTGTCTAAACCCAAAGAATGGACTTGGAGACACAAAAAACAGCGGAAGCGAGACTTGTAATGGCGGTCTTGCAAGATCAGGCGTCTGGTAGGCAGAAACATCCGGGGCAGGTACAGCAAGTAATTTGTCTCCTAGCACGGAAGTCCCTCCCCTGTTTCTCAGTGGTTGAGGAATATGGGGTTACAATCTTCCCCAAGGTCACCTAAGGTTCATTATCTCCCTTTAAGGTTATACCCTGTCCCCTTCCCTGCTTAAGTTTCAATTTCTCAATAACAAAATTTTCTTCCCTTTTATGGGCTGACCCCTACTCTACATTGTGTTTGCTTATCGTGACTTTCTAGATGCATGAGCCATGCGGTTTGTTCCATTCTCAGGCTGGCTGCCTGTACTTAGATTTATCATGCCTTGAAAATGGACCATTTAAAATGTTTTCTTACACGTCAACACATTTAGCCTCAAGAAACCTAACCAGGTGACAGGATAACTAAATTCTCTCAGGACCCTGGCGTGCCCTACAGGAGTGAGACCAAGATCTAGGTAGTTCAGATCTGGTTCTCAGGGTGATGTCAGGGTCTCCAGGCTCCTCTTAGGCTGCCGACTGTTGGTTAGGGGAGTGATTAGAATGATGATGAGAAGAAAACTTCAGAATAACCTGCCCACCAGTGAGGGCACTGGGTTTTGTACTTTTCATGTTACTACTCATTTAATCCTAACAGTAAACAAGAGAGGCAGGTAATATTTTTCTCCCTGTTTTACAGATGGAGAAATTGAGGCACAGAGAGGTTAAGCAACTTATCCACTATCACGCAGTTAATGGTGGACACCAAACTCTAAGCCCTGCAGTCTGGCTCCAGGGTGTGAGTGGGGCCACCACGCTGTGCTCTCATCTCTTGCTCTACTTTTCTAAGCTGTTCTGGCTCATGATCTTTTTGGTCATCATCTTAAAAATACAAGTATATTTAGAGGAAATTACATGTAGTCATCATGTAAAAGATTAATAGGTTAAAATGTAAGTTTAAAAATTTAATTCAGAGTAGCCTCATTATACTAAAATGTTAGCCTCCTGGTGTCCCTGGAAAATGAGAATATGATAAAGAAATAACTACATTAGGTGACTGAGGATTTATCCCATCACATACAAATCTCTTAAGAAATTACTTAAGCACTTTAGAGGGAAATCTTTCTAGAATGAATCACAAACTTTTCTGAATTCTCAGACTTGACCCTGACTCTTTCAGGAAACTTTGGGCTTATTGATTAGTGGAAAGGGAATCAGATAACTTTGGTGACAAAGTTAGGCAGGCTCTGCAAAGTGGCCGCCAGGGCCTGGGTTGAGGCTGGGGCCCAGGCCAGGCCCAGGCAAGCATGTCGGGAAGGGCACCCCTCTGACTTGAGTTAGATATTCCAGCTCTGCATGGTTTGAGTCTGTGTTCTGAATGGGTAAGATTTCCAGCAAGCCACATTCTCCATGGATGAGATGCCACTTTATACTTCAGTTAGTGAAGGAAATGTCAAAAGTTGTAATATTATTGTAATGTGTTTTATTGTTGTACAGATTCCTGCAGGTTTATAAAATAAACATCATCTCCATTGTAAGCTAATCATTTAGCGGAAATGTAGAGCACATAGCAAAATTAAATCCAGGTTTATTTGAAGTAAAATTGTAAAAAATTAAACCATAAAGCCACTTTAAAAACTTCGAATCGAATCCCTTTCTTAGTATGCCACATGGTGAGAAACCAAAAAAGGGCAGAGAGAACCCTGGCAGATTGAATCAGATAAAATTTTACCTTCTGAAAAAGTAAAATTTAGAAAATTCAAGGCCATGACAAACTAGGGGAAATACTTACTATATATATGCTATATAGAGGATATTGCTAAGAGCACATGGACGCCTCAATAGGAAAAAAAATGGATGTGAACAACCAATTCTCTCTTTCTCTCTCTCTCACACATACAAACACATAAATAAATAATAACCATTAAACGTTGCTAATCCTAATATGTGAAAAATTATAGATTTTTAAAGTATTCAGAACACTTTCACTTTGATAAAAAACAAGCATGGTCATTGACACTCCCTGTTGTTGAATGGGGGAGAGGGGCTGCTGAGCACTTAAACTAATAGCCTTTCTGAAAGCCTGTTTACAGCATGAATCACAGTTTTTAAGAATGTATTTTTTTGTGGTAGGAACACTGAACGTGAGATCTTCCCTCTGAACAAGGTGTGAAATGCACAAGAGTGTTGTCACTCTGAGTACAGCCTGTGCAGCAGATCTCTAGAGCTTATTCATTCTGCATCAATGGAAATTTGTACCCCTTCAGCAGCAACTCCTATTTCCCTCTCCTCTCATCCCCTGGCAGCCACCTTTCCACTCTTTGGTTCTATAATTTGACTATATTAGAAGAAATCCACGTGGTTTTCCTTCGCTTGTTTGTATTATTTGCCCATGGACCTTGGCACTGAGGAGACCCACGTGTGAATGAATGAACAAATCACCACGTGTGAATGAATGAAGAAATCAAACAGGTGAACAAATGAATGTGTAAATGGATGCAAGGTGCTGAATCCTGCTCATTTTCTTCACAACTATACAGACCGAGGCTCTGTTAATGTCTGTCTTCTTGAACTAAACAAGTGAGGCCTTGAGGAATGTCTTCACTTCCCCTAAGAATAATGTGAACCTAATGTATGTGTGTAGATGAAAGGCATAAAGTGACATGGAAGATAAACACACCAACATTTAATCACCTTTTACTAAGTTCCTATGAAGTGCCACTCCCAGAGTGAGGTGCAGGACCAAGGTCCGGAGCAGGAGCATGAGGCTGTGTCTGGTGATGAGAGTTCTTATCTGTCCTCTTTAAGGTAGAACTTCCCTCCCCCTTAAACACTTCTGACCTTGAGGATGATGTACATAATTGGCACAATGAGATTAAGAGACCAAAGAGACCAAAGTGGAGCAAATGCTTTTAAAAATGACCCAGAAATCCATCACCCTGTTTCGGCTATTGGGGAAAGTTTCCTTGCTACCGTATGCCAGATGGGAGGCATTTAACAATCAGTCCTGACTGAGCAAGAGGTGTCTTGGCTCACACTGCTATAGAAAATATAAAGTGGATGGGTTAAACAACAATTATTTCTCACAGTTCTGGAGGCTAGAAAGTCCAAGATCTTGGCACCAGAAGACTCGGTGACTGATGAGTGGTCTCTTCCTGGTTTTCTGACAGCTGTCTTTTTGCTGTGTCCTCATATGGCAGAAAGAGAGCTGGAGAGCTTTTTGTGGTCCTTTATAAGGACACTAATGCCATTCATGAAGGCTTCACCCACTTACCACTTCCCAAAGGCTCCACCTTCTAATATCACCTTGGATGTTAGGATTTCCACACTTGAATTTTGGGGGAACACACACATTCAGTCCATAAGAAGGTGCTAGATGTCCTGGTTCCGGGAAGGAAAAGGGCTACCTGCATGCTCTGGAAATCAGGCAGGACTGGATATTAAGTGTTCCTCATAGAATGTACTAAAGATAGGCTTTTAAAGTATTTTCTAAAACAACACTTTGAAGTGCAAACTGGTTTCTAATATGCCCAGTAGGTGGGTGCTTTACTAGGTGAGAAATTCATGGGCTTTAGTCACTATGGTATCATAAAAATAGACATTTCCATTCAAAACTGCAGCAGTTATTTCTTCCTGACCTATCCGCCTGAGGCTGAGACAGCAAGGTAAGGACAGTGGTTAAAGACGATGGGCTTAGAGTCAAACGTGCTGAACCAGCTGTGTCCGGAAGACCCTAACCCAGCGGCGCTAGAGGAATTAAAGACACATACACAGAAATATAGAGGTGTAAATTGGGAAATCAGGGGTCTCACAGCCTTCGGAGCTGAGAGCCCCGAACAGAGCTTTACCCATGTATTTATTAACAATAAGCCAGTCATTAGCATTGTTTCTATAGATATTAAATTAACTAAAAGTATCCCTTATGGGAAACGAAGGGATGGGCCGAATTAAAGGAACAGGTTGGGCTAACTAGCAGCATGTCCTTAAGGCACAGATCGCTCATGCTATTGTTTGCGACTTAAGAATGCCTTTAAGTGGTTTTCCCCCTTGAGTGGGCCAGGTGTTCCTTGCCCTCATTTCCATAAATCCACAATCTTCCAGCTTGGGTGTTACGGCCATCATGAACTTGTCACAGTGCTGCAGAGATTCTGTTTATGGCCAGTTTTGGGGCCAGTTTATGGTCAGATTTTGGGGGGCCTGCTCCCAACACAAACCAAAGCTAAATCCTCACTCTGCTCACTTATTACTTGTATGACCTTGGACAAGTTATCTTTCGTAATCTTCAGTTTCTTCCTTTATAAAATAGAAACAGTAAATTACCTCCCTTTGGGGGGATTTGAGTCATATGAGATACAGTTAACACCCTGAGTAAACGTTTAATAAATATTTATGGCTGACAGCATTAATATTTGTTTGAAGTCTCTAAATACATCTACCAGAATCCTTTTTTTGAAGCACCTTAAACCAACACAAACTCCCATTAGACCTTGTCTCTATTGAAGGGTCTCTGACTTTGCCAGACATTCTTCAAGCATGTTATCTTAATTTACCAGGAGTAGCACCATGACTGGGAAATACATGGTATTCAATAATTGTTTGTTGAATAGATGTTATTAACTTTGGGAGAGAACTTCCAGAGGCAAAGGTAGGCAATTTTGGCAAAGCCTCAAGGAGTTTAATGCTTCTCCAAATCATGTAACAATGAGTGAGCCAAAACCGTCTTTCAACAGGTGAAATTGCTTTTTCAAGTTGGGTAAACAATTTGAAAAAGAGCTGCTTTTTTTTTTTTTTTTTTTTTTTTTTTTAGTTATTGAAAACGGAGTCTCACTGTGTCACCCAGGCTGGAGTGCAGTGGTAGGATCTCAGCTCACTGCAACCTCTGCTGCCCGCGTTCAAGTGATTCTTGTGCCTCAGCCTCTCATGTAGCTGGGACTACAGGTGTGAGCCATCATGCCTGGCAAATTTTTTTTGTTTTTTTTGTTTTTTTGTTTTTTGTTTTTTGTTTTTTTTGAGCCAGAGTCTGGCTCTGTCGCCCAGGCTGGAGTGCAGTGGCCGGATCTCAGCTCACTGCAAGCTCCGCCTCCCGGGTTTACGCCATTCTCCTGCCTCAGCCTCCGGAGTAGCTGGGACTACAGGTGCCTGCCACCTCGCCTGGCTAGTTTTTTGTATTTTTTAGTAGAGACGGGGTTTCACCGTGTTAGCCAGGATGGTCTCGATCTCCTGACCTCGTGATCCGCCCGTCTCGGCCTCCCAAAGTGCTGGGATTACAGGCTTGAGCCACCGCGCCCGGCCAAATTTTTTTTGTATTTTTAGTAGAGATGGGGTTTCACCATGTTGGTCAGGCTGGTCTCAAACTCCTGACCTCAGGTGATCCGCCTGCCTCGGCCTCACAAAGTGCTGGGATTACCGATGTGAGCCACTGCACCCGGCAATGAAACAGAACCTGCACCTCTTCTAATTAATTACCTTCAGCTTAATGTGGACCCTTAAGAGAATTCTGGAATATGTCATTATTACACAGCCATCAGTGAGAGCGTAGAGGGCTTCAGCTAACCAATGTGGATTCATAGAACAAAGCAAGTCCCCAAGTAGGATGCAAATGATAGTTTTTGGTAGTGTTTCCAACCTAGTAGATTGTGTGAATGCTATAGAATTATCTCTCATACATTAGACTTTGAACAGCTTGAGGTCAGGAACATTTTACATCTTTGAATCCACTATAGTTCCTATCACAAAGTAAGGATTTAGCAGCTCCTTGCTAGTTAACTGAAGGAGTAAGTGAAATCATGGCATTTAACAAAGTCTCTCAATATTTTAAGGAGAGAATGAGAAATAGAGACTAGAAAATAATGTGTGTGCAAACCTATAACATTTGAACTATCACCATTAGTTAATAGATTGATGTCAACTCTGAAGGAAGAAGTCTAGTAACCAAAGCCAAGGTGTTATGGCTTTCAGTGTTATCAACAGATAGGATGGAAATTGTAGGCAGGTTTATCACAGTAGAGGTGGTGGCAAGGCCAGACATCTCATCTCTTCCTAAGAACACTTCAATACTCAGGTATAAGGTCGAGCCAGGGCTTCTAAAACACTAGAACACCACATCACACCAGCCTCTAGGCCTAGAAAATGTTACAAGTTAGAACATTGGACTAAAGTGATAAGTAGATATTAACAGAAAAATGGAAAGGTTTTGTATCCATTTATTTGAAAGAATCCTAGTGATATTATCACAAACCAAATGTGAACTAACCAGATGACAAGGACTCTTTATTATTATTGTGGTTAAAAAAAAAAACCACATAGCACGAAATGTATAATCTTAATCATTTTTAAGTGTAATATTTAGTATAGGCACCTTGTTGTGCAACAGATCACTAGAACTTTTTCATATTGCATAACTGAAATTTTATACCCATTGAAAAATAAATCATCTTTTCCCCCTCACTCAAGCTCCTGGCAACCACCATTCTACTTTCTAAAGTTTGACTACTTTATATAGCTCATGTAAATGTAATTATGCATTATTTGTCTTTTTGTGACTGGCTTATTTCACTTAGCATAATCTTTTCAAAGTTTCTCTAAGTTACAGCATGTGTCAGAATTTCCTTGATAATGTTCCATTCTGTGTGTAGACCACATTTTCTTTATGCATTCATCCATCAATAGATATGTATGTTGCTTCCACCTCTTGATTATTGTGAACTGTGCTGCAGTGAACAAGAACATATCTCTGAAATTCTGTTTGCTGTTCTTTTGGATGTATACCCAGAAGTGGGATTGCTAGATTATGTGGTAATTCTATTTTTAAGTTTTTGAGAAACTTTATACTTATTCCATAGTACTTGTATCATTCCACATTGCTACCAACAATGCATAAGAATTCCAATTTATCTGCATCCTCACCAACACTTGTTTTCTTTTCTCTCTCTCTCTTTTTTTTTTTTTTGATAGTGGCCATCCTAATGGAAGTAAGGTGATGTCTTATTGTGGTTTTGATTTGCATTTCCCAGATGATTAGTGATGTTGAGCATCTTTTCATGTGCTTTGTGGCCATTTGTATATCTTCCTTGGATAAACGTCTCTTCAAATTATTTGCCTGTTTGTAAATTGGATTATTTGCTTGTTGTCATTGTTGAGTTGATGTTCTTTATATATTCTATACATTAACCCCTTTTCAGACATAGTTTACAGATATTTTCTCTCATTCTGTAGGTTCCCTGTTCACTCTGTTGATTGTTTCCTTTGTTGCACAATAACTTTTAAGTATGATATAGTTCCATTTGTCTATTGTTGCTTTTGTTGTCTGTACTTTTCATGCAATATCTAAGAAACCATTGCCAAATAGAATGTCATAAATATTTCCCTCTATGTTTTCTTCTAGGAACTTTATAATTTCAGGTCTTACATTTGGATGTTTAATCCATTTTGAGTTAATTTTTTTTATATGGTTAAAGGTAAGGGCCCATCTTCATTCTTTTGTATTTGAATATTTGGCATTTTCCAAACACCATTTGTTCAAGAAACTATCTTTTCCACATTGTGTTAACACCTTTATCAAAGATCTTTTGATTATATACATGAAAGTTTATTTTTGAGCTCCTTATTCTGTTTCATTGGTGTATACATTGTGCTCTATGTCAGTACCATACTGTTTTGATTATAGTAGCTTTGTAATATGTTTTGAAACCAGAAAGTGTGAGGCTTCCAGCTCTTTTATTTTTTTCTTGCCCTCAGAATTGCTTTGTTTATTTGGAGTACTGAGATTCCATCATGCCCATTACGATTTGTTTTTCCTATTTCTTAGAAAATAAAAGAAAATGCTATTGGGATTTTGAGAGTGATTGCTTTGAATCTGTAGATTGCTTTGGGTAGTATGGACATTTTAACATTATTAAATCTTACATGAAAATATTTATTGTGTCTTCTCTAATTTCAGCAATGTTTTGTAGTTTTCAGTGTGCAAGCCTCTTTTATCTCCTTGATTAAGCTTATTGCTTTTTTTTTTTTCTTTGAGACAGAGTCTCACTCTGTCACCCAGGCTGGAGTGCAGTGACACAATCTCAGCTCACTGCAAGCTCCACCACCCGGGTTCACACCATTCTCCTGCCTCAGCCTCCCAAGTAGCTGGGACTACAGTTGCCCGCCACCATGTCCCGCTAATTTTTTTGTATTTTTAGTAGAGATGGGATTTCACTGTGTTAGCCAGGATGGTCTCGATCTCCTGACCTCGTGATCCACCCACCTCAGCCTCCCAAAGTGCTGGGATTACAGGTATGAGCCACTGCACCCCGTCCTGATTAAGCTTATTTCTAAGTATTTTATTATTTTTAATGCAACTGCAAATTAGATTATTTTCTTAATTTCCTTTTTAGATTGTTTATTGTTAGTGTATAAAAACAAAACTGATTTTTTGGAATTTATTTTGTATCCTGCAACTTTGCTAGCTTATGTATTAGTTCTAACAGCATTTTTGTCAAATCTTTAGGATTTTCTACATATAAAATTATATATATGCAAAAGAAATAATTTCACTTCTTCCTTTTTCAATTTAGATGCCTTATATTTCTTTTTCTTGCCTAATTGTTATGGCTAGGACTCCCAGCACTATTTTCAATAAAAATGTGAAAAGAGAGTATCCTTTCCTTCTTCCTCATCTTAAAGGGAAAGCTTTCAGTTTTTCACAATTGAGTATGATATCAGCTGTGGGATTTTTATGTGTGGACTTTGTTAAGTTTAGGTAATTTCCTTTGCTTCCTAGTTGTTGAGTGTTTTTTTAATCATAAAAGGGTATTGAGTTTTGTATGGTTTTTGTCTTTCACTGTGGTATATTACATTAATTGATGTTTTTATATTGAAGCATTCTTACCTTCCAGGAATAAAATCTGTGTGGCTGTAGTGTGTAATCCTTTTATTGTGATGTTGAATTCTGTTTGCTAGTACTTGGTTGAGAATTTTTATACCAATGTTTCATCAGGGATACTGGTCTGTAATTTTCTTGTACTATCTTTGTCTTATTTTTGGTGTCAGGGTCCTGCTGCATCATAAAATGAGTCTAGAAGTCTTCTTCCTCATCAATGTTTGGAAAGATTTTGAAAAGAATTTGTATTTGTTCTTTAAGTATTTGGTAGAATTCTCCATTGAAGCCATCTGGTTGTGGGCTTTTCTTTGTTGGAAGGTTTTTGGTTACTGATTCAATTTCCTTACTACTTATAGGTTATGTCCAGAATTTTTATTTCTTTATAATTCAGTCTTAGTAGGATATATGTTTGTAAAAATCTATCCATTTCTTCCAGATTATCCAATTGGTTGGTGTGTAATTATTCACAATAGCCTCCTATGATCCTTTTTGTTTCTGTGGCATCACTTGTAATGTCTCTTCTTTTGTTTCTAATTTTTGAAATACGAGTCTTCTCTTATTTTTTACTTAGTGTAGCTAAGGGTTGTAAATTTTGTTGATCTTTTAAAAAAAACTGAAATTCTGTTAATATTTTAACCAAAGTTCTGTTATGTTGTTCTTTTTCTATTTTCTATTTCATTTATTTCTGCTTTAATCTTTCTATTAAATTTTAGTTTAATTTGTTCTTTTAGTTTCCTGAGGTGTAAAGTCATATTGCTGATGAGCTCTTTCTTTGTTTTTCATATAGGTGTTTATTATTACAAGCTTTCCTCTTAGAATTGCTTTGCCTGAATCCCATGAGTTTTGGTATATTATGGTTTTATTTTCATTTGTCTCAATATATTTTCGGACTACCCTTGTGATTTCTTATTTGAACCCTTGGTTGTTCAAGATTGTATTACTGAGTTTGCACATATTTGTGACTTTTTCAGTTTTCCTTTTACTATTGATTTCTAGCTTCATTCCTTTATTTATAGTCAGAAAACATACTTGATATGATTTTAATCTTTTTAATTTTGTTAAGACTTCTTTTGTGACTTTAAATGTAATCTATCTTAGAGAATGTTCTATATAACATAGAGATAGAGAAAGAGACAGAGATCGGTATCTGTAAGATCCCACTGGTCTATATTGTTGTTCAAGTCCTCTGTTACCTATGGATCTTCTCTCTAGTTAATCTATTCATTATTGAAAGTGGAGCATTGAAATATCCTACTTTAATTGTGTTTCTGTCTATTTCTACTTTCAGTTATGTCAATGTTTGCTTTGTATATTTGAATACACTGCTGGTAGATGCACATATATTTATAGTTGTTATACCTTCCTAGTGAGTAGATCATTTATCACTATATAAGCTCCTTCTTTGTTTCATGACAGTTTTTGACTTGAAGTCTATTTTATCTAATGTAATTATGGCCATATTCACTCTTTTAGTTACTATTTGTAAGGAATATCTTTTTCCCTCCTTTTACTTCCAGCCTATTTATGTCCTTATATCCACAGTGAATCTTTTGTAGACAATGTATAGTTGGATCTTGTGTTTTAGTCCATCCAGCCATTAATGGATTAAATATTTTGATTATATATTTTGATTGGGGAGTTTAATCCATTTACATTTAATAAGTTACTAATGGAGAAGGACTTGTTACTATTTCATTAATTGATTTCTGTATATCTTGTAGTTTTGTTTTTCTTTTATTCTGTTGGCAATCTCCTTTGTATTTTGTTGACATTTGTAGTTACATACTAATATGGTTTGGCTGTGTGCCCCACTCAAATCTCATCTTCAATTTTAGCTCCCATAATTCCCACATGTCATGAAAGGGACCCAATGGGAAGTCATTGAATCATGGTGGTGGATCTTTCCCTTGCTGTTCTCATGATAGTGAATAAGTCTTGTGAGATCTGATGGTTTTAGGAAGGGGAGTTCCCCTGCACATGCTGTCTTTGCCTGCCGCCATGTAAGACGTGATCTTACTCCTCATTCACCTTCCACCATGATTGTGAGGCCTCCCCACCCATGTGGAACTGTGAGTTAATTAAACCTCCTTCCTTTATAAATTGGCAATTCTTTGGTATGCCTTTATTAATTAGCAGCAGCATGAGAACAGACACTTTGATTCCTTTTCATTTCTTCTGTGCATCTTTTGTAGGTATTTTCTTTGTGTTTATAAGGAGGATTACATAAAAATCTTATAACAGTCTATTTTAAATTGATAACAATTTAACTTCAGGAACATACAAAAGCTGTTTTCCTTTGCATTTCACCCTATACACATCATATTTTGATGCCACAAAGTACATATTTTCATACTTTGTATTTATTAACATAGTTTTATACTTATATTTTTACGCATTTTTTTAATTCTCTATCAGAATTAGAAATTATTTACACACTATTGTAAGCATATTATATTCCAGGATTATGTATTTGTCTATATAGTTACTCCATCAGAGGGTAACTTTATTCATATGCTTTCATGTTGCTAACTAGCGTCCTTTCGTTTCAACTTGATGGACTTCCTTTACCAATTCCTGTAATACAGGCCTGGAAGTGATCAGCTTCATCAGTTTTTATTTATCTAGCATGGTCTTTATTTCTCCTTTATTTTTAAAATTTATTTACTTTTAATTGATAAATAATAATTGTATATATTTATGGGGTACAATGTGATTTTTAATCTATGTACTCATTGTCAAAATATTCAGTCAAGCTAATTATGGTATACATATTACCTCACTAACTTATTTTTTGTGGTGAGATTATTAAAATTATATTCTTTAAGCAATTATGGGATATACAACACATTGTTATTAACTGCTCACCATGCAGGGCACTGAAACTTATTCCTCCATTTTAACTGAAACTTGGCACCCTTTAACCAATGTCTCCTCTTTTCCTATCCCTCCCTCTACTCCTTAGCTTCTGGTTACCCCCTTTCTGTTATGTTTCTATGAGATCAACTGTTTTATATTCCACATATAAGAACATACAGTATTTGTCTTTTTGTACTGTCTTATTTTACTTAGCATAATGTCCTCCAGTTCCATCCATGATGTCACAAATCACAGAATTTTCTTCTTTTAAAGGCTGTGTAGTATTACATATATATGTAATATAAATATATAAGTAATAGATATATGTTATATATATATTTTCATATATATATATAAAACAATTTCTTTATCCATTTATCTGTTGATTGCCACAGGGTCATTCCATATCTTGACTATACTTTTTTTTTTTTTTTTTTTTTGGTGACAGGGCCTCTTGCCATCGTCCAGGCTGAAATGCAGTGATGTCATCATGGCTTACTGCAGCCTTCAGTCCCTGAGCTCAGGCAATCCTCCTGACTCAATCTCCTGAGTAGCTGAAATTACAGGCACATGCCACCATACCTGGCTAAACTTTAAAAAACATTTCGTAGTGACAGGGTCTTGCAGTGTTGCCCAGGCTGGTCTCAAACTGCTGGCTTCAAGAGATCCCAAAGTGCTGGGATTGCAGGTGTGAGCCACTGTGCCCTGCTGTGGGGATAGTTGGCTCATACAGCCCTGCTGTGGCTATTGGTAATAATGTTGAAATGAACATAGAAGTGCAGATGTCTTTTGATGTATTGATTTCAATTTTTTTGGATAGTAGAGGTGGGGATGGTTGGATCCCATGGTAGATCTATTTTTAGTTTTTTGGGGAACTTTCAACTTATTTTCCAAAATGGCTGGTACTAATTTACATTTTCACCAACAATACACAAGGGTTCATTCATCTTTTTTTTTTATCATAGCCATTCTAACAAGTGTGAAGTGATACTTCACTGTAGATTTTACTTTGCATTTCTCATATGATTAGAGATGTTGAGCATTTTTTCATATGTATGTTGGTCATTTGTATCCCTTTTTTTTCACAAAATGTCTGTTCACATTGTTTGCCCACTTTTTAAGTCAGTTATTTAGATTTTTGCTATTGAGTTACAGTTGCTTACATATTTTGGATATTAGCCTTTTATCAGCTATATGGTTTGCAAATATTTTCTAACAAATCCAAGGATTGTCTCTTCACTGTGTTCATTGTTTACTTTGCTATGCAGGAGCTAGTTAGTTTAATGCATTCCTATTTATGACTTTTTGTATTTGTTAATTGAAACAAGGAGGTGAAAGATCTGTACACTGAAAACTATACAGCATTGCTGAAAAATTGGAAAGGGCACAAAAAATGGGAAGATATTTCATGTTCATGGATTAAAATAATTAGTATTATTAAAATGTCCATACTACCCAAAGTGATCCTACAAATTTATTGCAATTTTTATCAAAATTCCAATGTCTTTTTTCAGAGAAATGGAAAAAACAATTCTTAAATTACTATGGAACCAGAAAAGACTCCAAATCTTGAGCAAAACGAACAAAGGTGAAGGCGTCACACTCCCTGATTTCGAAATGTAAAGCTGTTGTAGTCAATAGCTTTGACTACAGCATGGTACTGGCTAAAAAACAGACATATCAACCAATGGAACAGTACAGAAAGCCCAGAAATAAACCCAAGTGTTTCTGGTCAATTGATTTTTGACAAAGGTATCAAGAACCGACAATGGGGAAAGAACAGTCTCTTCAATAAATGATGTTAGGAAAGTTTGATATCCACATATGGAAGAATGAAATTGGAGCCTTATTTCATGCCATATACAAAAATCTACTTAAAATGGTTTTTAAAAAGTTAAATGTAAGGCCTGCGACTATAAAGCTACTAGAAGGAAACATATGGGGAAGCTCTATGACATTGGCCTGGACATTGATTTCTTGAATGAGTCGACTTCACTTTTGAAATATAGTTTTGCCAGATTAAAGCAGTAGTCCCCACCGTTTTTGGCACCAGGGACCAGTTTTGTGGAAGACAGTTTTTCCATGGACCAGTGGGGCAGGGATGGTTTTGGGATAAAACTGTTCCACCTCAGATCATCAGACATTAGATTCCCATAAGGAGTGCACAATCTAGATCCTATACATGCGCAGTTCACAATAGGGTTTTTGCTCTTAAGAGAATCTAACATGGCCGTTCATCTGATGTGAGGCGAACCTTGGGCAGTAATGCTTGTTCACTTACCACTCACCTTTTGCTGTGCAGCCTGGTTCCTAACAAGCTACGGATTGGTACTGGTCTGTGGCCCCAGGGTTGGAGACCCCTGAGATAAACTATTCTTGGTTGGAAGATTTTAAGTATTCTTGGTTGGCAGGTGGGGTTTTTTTTCTCCGTTTTTAGCACTTTGAATATGTCATTCCACCCCCTTCTGGCTTGCAAAGTTTTTACTGAGAAGCCTACTGATAATATTATAAGACTCCCTTGCATGTGATGAACCAATTTCTCTTGCTGTTTTCCAGTTTCTCTTTTTGTCTTTGACTATTGATAGCTTGATTTTCATGAACTGTGGTATGGTCCTCTTTGGGTTTATTCTAGTTGGAGTCCTTTGAGCCTTTAAAATTGTGTATGTCTATTTCCTTCCTCCAATTTGGAGAATTGTCAGATATTATTTCTCCAGATCAGCTATCCGCCCCTTTCTCTCTGTCTTCTTCTCTGATCCCCATATTGCATATTTTCATCCCCTTGGCATTGTCCCATAAAGTCCCTAAGGCTCTGTTCCCTTTTTGAATTTTTTTTTATTCCTTTACTCAATAATTTCAAGTGACCTGTCTTTTAGTTCATTGATTATTTCCTCTTCTTCTTAATACAGCCTGCTACTGGACTCCTCCAGTGAACTTTTTAGTTCGGTTATTTAATTTTTCAGCTTCAGAACTTCTGTTTTTTATGGTTTCTATCTCTTTATTGATATGATTCTGTTCATGCATAGCTTTACTGATTTTGTTTAGCCGTCTCTCTTGTAGTATTCTCTTGTAGTGCACTGAACTTTAATTTTTTTAAGTCTTTTCTGGCCATAGATTTCCATTTATTTGTTATTTCTGTCTCTAGATGTTTATTTTGTTCCTTCAATTGGACCATGTTTCCCTGTTTCTTCATGTACCTTGTTATTTTTTAATGTAATTTGTGCATTTGAAAAAATAGCCACCTCTTCCAGCCTTTACAGACTGGTTTCTTACAGTGTAATACCACATCAGTCAGCTCAGCTAGAGATTCTTGGGGCCTCTCAACCCTTTTCTGGATATCCATCTTCCCTGGGCTTGTTGGTATATTTTCCAATTAGAAAGTTTGCTGATTTCTTCTTTTTTTTTTTTTTTTTTTTTGAGGCAGAGTCTCGCTCTGTTGCCCGGACTGGAGTGCAGTGGCCAGATCTCAGCTCACTGCAAGCTCCGCCTCCCGGGTTTCCGCCATTCTCCTGCCTCAGCCTCCCGAGTACCTGGGACTACAGGCGCCCGCCACCTCGCCCGGCTAGTTTTTGTATTTTTAGTAGAGACGGGGTTTCACCGTATTAGCCAGGATGGTCTCGATCTCCCGACCTCGTGATCCGCCCGTCTCGGCCTCCCAAAGTGCTGGGATTACAGGCTTGAGCCACCGCGCCCGGCCTACTGATTTCTTCTTTATGAGCTTGTAATCTCTCGCTCTCTCTTGCATCTGTCTATGGTACTGCAGATTTTCTGGCACTGCGGCCAGCCTCTGAGCTCTCTAGTTTTCTAAAACCTTCAGCCATCCAAAGTGTTTCAGTTTTGTCTGTATTCCTAGTCAACTGAGACAGAAACCAATCCCTTGAATAAGCCTCCCCACAAATCCAGAACATTGCATGTACTTTTTTACTTATTTCTTCCCGAGGGATAAGCAGTGAGCTGGGTGCTTTCTCTTGATTGCACTGAGCTGTGCTGGCCTCTGCCTGTGGCACTGGCAGATCTCCACTGTTGCAACCAGCCTCTGAGCTCCTTTTTTCTCAGTGGCTCCCAGGCATTCAGAGTGTGCCAGTTTCCCGTCAGTGCTCCCAGTCAGTCGAGACATAAACTAGTCCCTCAGGCAGCCCCCCTGAAAAGCTGGAATGTTAGACGTACATTCCATTCTTCTCTTTTCTTCCCAAAGGAAAAGCCATGAATTGGGCTCTTTCTCCTACACACACTGAGCCATACTGGCTTAGGGGAAGGGCTGTCACAGTTGAGGTGAAGTGGCTTTTCTTACCCATTTCAGCATAGCCATTCTTGGCATTAAACTTGCCTGTGGTCCTGCGCCTTCTTAACTGGTTTCTGGAGTTCTCGTAAAAGCTTCTGGATTACAAATTGCTGTTAAGTTGATGTCTTTGTGGGGAAACTGAGGTGTGGGGCTTCCTTTTCTGCTATCTAGTCAATATCACTTCTTCATGACAAGAAGTCTTAAAATTGGGATAGCAATTTTAGAATCTTGTCTCTTCACTGAATTTTATGTGCTCTGTACCTGAGGAGTTTTAGTAAATGGATTTATTAAAAACTCTTAAGGAGAGAAAAAGAAATGTGGGGAAAAGATAAAATTACAGAGCGTTTTAAGAAGTTTCATTTGTTATTGCCAAAACCAAATAATTTCAATATTTAGCTAAAGGCAAAGGGGCTAATTTAGTTAATTATGGCTCATCAATTCTGTGGAGTACTAGGCAGCCATTAAAAAACACTTGAAATTCTGCTAAGAGGGTTGATATTAAGTGTTTTTACCACAAAGAAAAAAAAAGAAAATGGTAATTATGTGAAGTGATAGATATGTTAATTAGCTGATGTGATTATTTCACTCTAGATATGTATATCAGATCAATTGTATACCATACACACACAATGTTTACTTGTTTGTTTCTTAATAAAGCTGAAAAACTATGGGAAAATATATGGCTAACAAAACAAATCTATGTCTCTCCCTCTGAAACTCCACTAAAAAAAAAGTATTACTTCACTGTGACAGAGGAGAGAAGCATTGGCAGCTGATGACAGTTTTCAGTAGACACTTTGGGACTGCAGTGTTGTGTTTTTGTTGTTGTTGTTGTTGTTGTTGCAGTGTTGTGTTGTTGTTGTTGTTGTTGTTGTTGTTGTTGTTTTTGATACGGAGTCTCTGTTGCCCAGGCTGGAATGCAGTGGCATGATCTCAGCTCACTGCAGCCTCCACCTCCCAGGTTCAAATGATTCTCCTGCCTCAGCCTCCTGGGTACTGGGATTATAGGCGCCCACCACCACACCTGACTAATTTTTATATATTCAGTAGAGACGAGGTTTTGCCATGTTGGCCAGACTGGTCTCAAACTCCTCACCTCAAGCGATCCACCCGCCTCGTCCTCCCAGAGGGCTGGGATTACAGGCGTGGGTCACTGCGCCCAGCCTGCAGTGTATTCTGATTGTGGTAAATACCTAGCAAAGCAGAAGAACCTAAAACTTGACTGCTGGGTGAAAGAGGCCCAGCAGAAGATGCCAGATCCTAGGACAACTCAGGAGTTTGGGGCACATGTTTCTCCGCACATGACCATAGAACGAGCTGATGAGGAAGGAATGGCTGAACACCTGCATGTGAAACAGTAAGACCTCCATACCACTCCCTGCCCACCACAACCAGATGTCTGCACTGCCACCCCCTGCAGTGGTAGAACTAAGAGACTCAGACTCCAGGACATCAGGCACAACAGAGTCTGCACCGACACAGGGATGAGCGAAAACCCACATGCCACAGGAGAGCTTCAAGGCCTTCTCACCAGGGCACTCAGGAAGGCCTAACTTCCCTCAGGCAGGAACTGGGTTTCCCCTGTGTGGATGATGGCCGAGCTAGCAGACAGTCCTGCACGTATGAATATCTGGGGATCTCTCAGCTACTGCATTTCTGCCCAGATCCCCACTGAGAATCCCAGACCCTAGTGTATGAACAGACCCTAGACACAGAAACACACATATTATAAACAATCAGCCACGAATTTGAGGAAGAGTCAAAATATGATAAACAGAGGCCAAGACAGAGAGCCGAAAGGACCCTGGAGAAAAGTGTGATGCATATGGCTGAAGAAAATGGAAATTAAAATGTGTTCTTGAAAAAGATATAAAGCATCGTTTCCAAGAGGAAAGAGAAGCTATGGTATCCAGGAAACAAGACCATGATGCTATATTTTAAATCCATAACAAGAAGGTGCTCTTGGAAATTTAAAAGAAAAAAAAAAAACAGTAACAGAAATTAAAAAACTCATGGGTCTTACAATGGAGAAAATTTCTAAGAAAAGGGGGAAAATCAGAAAAAATTTAGGCAAGAGTACTCAAGAAAAAAAAAAAGACAATTGAATTAGAATCCTTAGTGTTCAATTAATTGAAATCCCAGAGAAAAAGAAACACAGGAAAGGAAAAGTTGAAAAGAATAACAGTAACAGATTCTGCAGAATTAAGGATATTCAGATTGCAGGGGTCAGTGAATGCCCCAGACAATGAATGAAAAGAGCCCCACCGGCCGGGCGCGGTGGCCCAAGCCTGTAATCCCAGCACTTTGGGAGGCCGAGACGGGCGGATCACGAGGTCAGGAGATCGAGACCATCCTGGCTAACACGGTGAAACCCCGTCTCTACTAAAAAAAAAATACAAAAAAAACTAGCCGGACGACGTGGCGGCGCCTGTAGTCCCAGCTACCCGGGAGGCTGAGGCAGGAGAATGGCGTGAACCCGGGAGGCGGAGCTTGCAGTGAGCTGAGATCCGGCCACTGCACTCCAGCCTGGGCGACAGAGCGAGACTCTGTCTCAAAAAAAGAAAAAAAAAAAAAAAAAAAAAAGAAAAGAGCCCTACCTAGCACTTGCCATCATGAAACTTCCGAGCAGGAAGGAGTAAGAAAGAATCCCCTAAGCCTGCAGAGGAAAAGCAGATACCATGCAGAAGACTGAGCCCCACTCTGGATCCAGGAGTCTCAGCTGAGCAGTTCCAAACTAGGAGACAGTGGCGTAATGGCTTAGCATTTTGAGGGACAGTTCTTTTCATCGTAGGTTCCTGTAGGCGCCTATACTGACTGTCCAGTATAGTAGAATAAAAACATTCTTACATTTTGAAGGTCTCAAAAATCTTCCTCATATGCATCTTGTGTCAGAAAGTTTCTGGAAACTGGGTGCCACTAAGATACAGTGAATTAAAAACAAAAACAAACAAACACACAAAAACAGGCAGGGCCCGACACAGTGGCTCGCGTCTGTAATCCCATCAATTTGGGAGGCTGAGGCGGGCAGATCCCTGGAGCCCAGGAGTTCAAGACCAGCCTGGCCAACATGGCAAAACCCCATCTCCACTAAAAATACAAAAATTAGCCTGGCATGGTGGCAGTGCCTGTACTCCCAGCTACTTAGGAGGCTGAGGCAGGAAAATCACTGGAGCCCGAGATCACACCACTGCACTTCAACCTGGGCGACAGAGTGAGACTCTGACTCAAAAAAAAAAAAAAAAAGAAAGAAAACCCCACACAAAACAGGCGGAATATCCAGGAAACAAGGATCAGAACTGAATAGAGGGAAAGGGAATTTCCAGGAAATGCAATTAAGATATACACATGTACCCTAGAACTTAAAGTATAATAATAAAAAAAAAGAAAAGAAGCTAGAAAACAAATCAGGGAAAGCAAAAAGGTAGTTTAGAAATTTTAATTATGATATACATTATACATCTCAGCAGGAGAAAATTCCTGCTGAAGAGAACTTCTGTTTTTCATAATTTTGATGTCTACTATAGCTAAATGTGTATAACTAAATAGTAAATATTAATTTAAATCTTTTGCTATAATTTTTTGGAAAATGGAGAGGAGAAGTATGAGTCTGTGTGTGTATATGTGTCTCTCAAAGAATCACATCCTCGTCTTCTGGAGTAGGACGCTAATACCTAACATGGAAAAATCAAGAAACAGTACAATAAGCTTCTTATTTAGAAAAATGGAATAAATACCAAAAAAAAAAAAAGTGTGAAGTGGTTACTGCTGGAGAGAGGGTGGTGGACAAGAAATTGCTTGTTTTTTGACTCAGCTTTGTGGGGTTATTTACTTTCTGTTATGTCCATGTTTTATGTAAAATTTATTACAGAATTTTAGAGGTATAGGAGGTTATACTGTAACAGAAAAGAAAAAATTATTTTTAGAAGAAAAAGACTAGAAAAGCATGCCAATTGTTAGTAGTTTGAGTATTAATAAAGTGATTATGTTCTTCCTTTTATATGTATTTTTTAACTTTTTTTTGCAATACATGTGTATGTGTATTACTGATAAAAACTAAAAGGAGACTTTTTTTTTTTTTTGAGACGGAGTCTTGCTTAGTCGCCCAGGCTGCAGTGCGGTGGCGCGATCTTGGCTCGCTGCAACCTCTGCCTCCTGGGTTCACGCCATTCTCCTGCCTCAGCCTCCCGAATAACTGAGACTATAGGTGCCCGCCACCATGCCCGGCTAATTTTTTTTCTTTTTTTTTTTGTATTTTTAGTAGAGACGGGGTTTCACCGTGTTGGCCAGGATGGTCTTGATCTCCTGACCTCGTGAGCCACCCGCCTCAGCCTCCCAAAGTGCTGGGATTACAGGCATGAGCCAGCGCACCCAGCCTAAAAGGATACTTTTTACACACACACACACACATACACACACACACTCTCTCTCTCTCTCTCTCTCTCTCTCTCTCTCTCTTTCTCTCTCTCTCTCTCTCTCCCCCCGCCCTCATTGTCTCTCTCCCTCTTTCTGTCTCCTGTATACATGGTATACATGGTGCAAGCATGAGTTAATAAACCAGAGAGCACCAAGATCAGAGTTGCAGTGGCAGACACGGGGTGTTGCAGGCACCATTCCTGTGACAGGCCCTTGGAAGGCCAGGAAGTACTTGGACTGGAGGTACAGACTTGGCTCTGAGCTGCTCCAGAGCAGGACAGCTCTCATCATATGATAGTCATCATATTCATTCTTTTTTTTTGTTTTCTTTTCTTTTTTCTGAGACACAGTTTCGCTCCATCACCCAGGCTGGAGTGCAGTGGTGTGATCTCGACTCACTGCAATCTCCGCTTCCCGGGTTCAAGCAACTCTCCCGCATCAGCCTCCTGAGTAGCTGGGACTACAAGTGTCCACCACCATGCTCAGCCCATTCTTTGCATATACTCAGCACTGCTCTACACACAATGTCCTTTAAATGAATTTTAATCAATGAGAGTGAATGAATAAAAACTTTCACCCTAATGAGGAGAGGAGGGTAGGATTATGTAGTCCTGTGGAAACAAAGAAATGGAATTAGTGGGTTCAATTTTACAGACAAAACAGATTTCACGTTCAGCAATTAGACCTGCCCAGTATTCATGAGCTGGCTTTAGAAGCTGTGTGTCTTTCACTGTTGAAGGCTGTGAGCAGGAGATGGATTTCTGCTGTGGTTGGGGGGCTAATGTCCATACACTGATCTAATGTTCCATATACTAAGAAACTTCATTGCGATTCTGGATCAAGATGTGTCCACCTGTGGACCATTAGATAGTCTTGGCTGTGGCTGCTCTGGAACATGAACATGCAGTCAGGGAAGCAAACCTAAGTCAGGTCAGGGTGAAGTCTGAGCTGAACCCATCAGCTCTTCCTCTGTGTGATCACAATTCACGGCAGCCCATCCTGTTCCGGAGGGAATTGTTCTCCTTACGTTTAATGAAGGGCTGTGGGTCTCCTTCTCATGTGTGACAGGGAAGTTTACCAACTCTCCAGACTTGCCTGGAGTCCCTGGAAAATATGAGCTCCCTGCTCATAAGGGTCTTTGGGGTGTCTATGAGCAACACTGTGCTACCTCCAGGCCACTCCTTGGACATCCGCTGGTCTCTCACCTCACGACCTCCCCTGCCTGCATGGGAGGACCTGGAAAGGGAACTGGCCATCTAACAACCTTCTTGGAGCACCACCTTCCGCGTGCAGGTCCTGCCCCAGCACAGTCACCCTGACACTGCCTGCCTTTCTTTCTTTATACTTTGTAGGTATCTCTAGGGTCACAGATTGATTTACAGAAGAAGAAGCGGCGAGCGCCAGCTCCCCCTCCACCACAGCCACCACCACCAAGTCCCCTGATCCCCAGCCGCACTGAGGATAAGGAGGAGAACAGGAAGAGCACAATGGGTGAGTGAGGCTTGGCCTGCCGTCTGCATGCGGGGATGCTTGCTGTGTCCTGGAATGTCACCTCTGATGTGAATTCCTGCAGTGGCCTCATCCATAATGGCATTAACCCAAAAAATATTAATGCTAAAGAAAGAAGGGCTGGAAAGAAATAATTGCAAGTTCACTTCATATCTTACTAGCAGTATTTCGTGGACATTATGTGAGTATTTAGGAGGTGGGGGACGGTGGAAGCGGGGAAACGGTTGTAGGAGCCCGGAGAGGGTGAAAATGGAAAGCCTGTGAGTGTGAGTGTGTGATGTGTCTCTGATGACAAAAGGAGAAGTTCCTAAGGTGACATCGTGGAAGCTGCTTTGAAGGACATCTGGCATTTCAAAGAGATCTGAGGCCACAGGTGATATATAGACAAGTTGACATCAGCTCAGTAATTCTTAGGCCATCCTGTTTGAAATTGATATCCACTTATATTTCCTGATACACATTTAGCAAAGACCCTGATCTTCTTTGAGAAAAAGAGAGCCCAGAGGAAAGAAGATGGACTCATACTATCTGTGGGCAGAAAGAGACCTATTAGATCATCATCGCCCACCCCTCGTGCTACAGGCGAGGTGGAGAGAAGCTGAATGATGGCACTCTCCAGGTCCAGGGGAGTCAGGGGTTCATTTTATTTTTAAATCATTCAGCATTTGTTACTTCACTTATGTAGGAACAAAAATGGCTCTTTCAGAGAGTGGCTGGAAAATGGCAGCCTAGGAGTCACACCCTCCTGAGCTGAGAGCCCCGAGAATGGCATGTGTCAGTGCTCATGCCGACGCCACCAGCACTCACAGGCCACTCACCATGCCCTTTAACTCACCCAGGCAGCCCCGCGTTGTGCCTTTGCCCTAAGGTCTGCAGCTGCAGGAGGGAGAGTCCGCCCAGGATAAGTGACTGCCTTGGCAGTTTCTGGACCTTTAGTGAGAGCTCCATGGCAGTTTGTCAGCGTCTTTCCCCTTAGTCAATTCCCCGCTTTTAATGTGTTAGCATTTCAGCCTGGGAGTCAATTACCCTAAGAAGCAATAACCTGTATTGCATGTCACCTCATCCCCTTTCCCAAAGGATTGAAAGAAAACATTGTCAGTGGCTCGTTAAAATAAACCGGTTTTCTCCTATTTCATGAAGAGCCCCCCTTCTCCCTTCCAAGCTCTCTCCCCATTTTTTGTAAAGGGACAAAAGCCCCTGGTTTAAATCTTAAATGGCATCCACTGTAAATGGCTGTATGTGTTTGGGTCATGCTGATCCCTAGGCCAGTCACTTCAACCCAGGGCAGGACCCCCTGACTCCGTCCTGGAGGCCTGAGTCCTTGTGTCCCATGTGCTTGGGACACAACATCCCCACCCTCTCTACAACTTAGGACATTCTTCTAAACAAACTTGGAGAACTGTTACCCTAAACAACCAAAGGGGTTGAAAAGTATAAATGGACTCAGGAGATAAGTTAAATGAATGCTTCATCTAGCCAGAATAGGTCAGTGACTCTAGAAAAGCAACAAGAATAGGCTAAAAACAGATCTATGAACCTGAAAAAGACTAACATGAATAAAAGGAGTTCCTTTAAACTTGACAAAGCTCTGTAGGGGGTGTTGAAGGATCGTTTTCAAGCCCAGCATTTATGTAGCTGTGTCTGTTAAAAAGAAATTGCAACCAGGCATGTCTTTCCAAACTGCTCCAATGATAGAACACCATGTATGTAAAATGTTAAAGTGTGAGTGTGGCTGGATGTGGTTGGTGCCAGATGAGAATGGATTAGGTGCTGGATAAGACTGGATCCGGTGTTAGGTGTGGCTGGATCTGGTGCCCAGTGAGGTTGGATTTGGTGCCTGGTGAGTGATGGCTTAGCTTAACCTGCTGAAGTAACTCCCTATTGATTCCGTATAGGTGGTGGACGGCAGGTGCCACAAAAGCCTCCCAGAGGCACTGCTCGGGGTCCACCCCAGTTAGTGCTCCCCCCACCCCCGCCCTACCCACCTCCTGACCCAGATGTGGTGGAGCCTCTCAGCTTTCCCGGGGAAGGCACTGGTTCCGAGGCCTCAGACCAGAGACCCAAACGTATGTTCCTCTTGCTTCATTCTGACTGTGTTGACTGTTCATTTCTCTGGGCACTGTGATGTCAGGGCTGGGTTTCCAGATTTTCCATTCTTGTCTTTGGATGTGTGTGCCTTTCCTTCTCAGCTCTTGTTTCCCAATGCTGAATGCAGTGTGTCTGATTTCACAGAACACGCACTCTGGAGAATTTAACCAGGAAATCATGCCTATCTGTGGTCAGACTTCAGCTAAACACACATCTTGTGGTTGTAGGGACGTCAGCTAGGAGCCAGTGTTCTGATACTAGAATGAACCTCAGAGTGTCTGTAGAGAGAGACAGCTGTCCGGCACAGCCATCATGTGATCTGGATGGTGGGCTGACTCAGGCAGGCTGTGGGCACACCTGCAGAGGTCGCACTCGAGAGCTGGGGAGACGTCCTTCGTAAGGTAGCCTTGGAACTCTGTGGCCAGCGGCCAAGCATGAGTACTGCTTGTCTATGGAAAAGGAAACTGAGGTATGAGAAGGGGAAGCAGGTCACTTTGAGTGTACTAATAGCCAGAATGAAAGTCCTGTTTTGCTTCTGTTTCCTGGCACACCCTGTTTGAGATGAGGCTCTCCTTGTTGTTTCCTGGGGTTCTTTTGGACTTTAAAAAGTAGGGATAGCATTCCCACCTCCAGACAGGCATAGTTTTATACACTTACTCTTTATACTCCATGGCATTGTGGTCATATTGGGCCTGCGTTTGGACCGCTTCAGTATGTCTTAGCTGTGCGGTGACACTTTCTGATAAAGCAAGCGCCATCCTGGGCTGTGTACACGGAGCAGCACAATGTCACTGTGCATGCAGCCGGGAGCCCTGCTGGTGCCCACATGAGTGTGCACAGCCTTCTGGTTAGGAAGTTCATACTTTTTTTGCCACTGGACGACTTTATCTTTTTCTGTCTTCTTTCGAAATGATGATTAGCTGCCTGCCAGCTTCTGGGTAAAGAAGATAATTGTTGGATTACTTATCGAATTTCTCTAGGCAAAATAATCCTGATTCATTTTGTCTTTCTTCACAAGTACCTCTTTTCCACCCTTAAAATATGTTTGATCATCTTGACATTCGACATGCTTCTGAATGCAAATGAATTTTTTACGGCATTCAGAAAGGAAGGGTTAGGCTTATCAATCAGAAAGACAGCAGCCGTGGCGTGGATGGCTCCAGAGCCATTTCATCTCCGAAGACAGTGGGTTTTAAGCCCCACACACCAAGGCCGTGAGAGTCGGTGCTCTCTCCTGTGGCCGATGCCCTCACCTACAGAATCTCCTCCCTGTGGGAAAAAGTGAGGGAAAAATAGCTGGATGAAAGCTATAAAGCCAAGTACAGCCCGTTGACAATCACAGAATGGGCCCAGCACCAGGGCTCTGTGGCAGCCTACACAGGATGGGAGAGCTGGGTGCAAACTTGCAGACCCTCGTTTCCTCCTGGGTTCCCTGTGTGTTGGGGGCACTCACTGTGCAGGTGCAGCATCTGCTGGGGCAATGTGCCGACAAGATGTGGGAGGGGTACTGACCAAGGCTGCAGCAGGCTTGAGGCATCAGGCTTCATCCTGCATCTCTGCAGAGCTGTGGAACCTCCCCACCCGCTGCCCTTAGACCTTCAGACAGGTCTGAGCCGGAAGGAGAGCGAAGTGGCAAAGAGAAGACCAGACTCACCTTCAGCTTGCCTTGTGGCTCTATTTCCTCCCTGTGCCCTCTGCCAGCTCCATACTAGTTCATTCCCACAGGTCCATGCACCTGGGGCTTCCTTTGCCCTCAGCATCATAATTCACCTTCTCCCTCCTCTTCCCCTGTCACACCCACAGCAATGGAGTACGGGGAAGAGGAGTTTGGGACAGGGAGGCCGAAGGAGGCGTCAGATGGAGTACACCAATTTCATCTCCCCCTCCCCTGCAGACCAGCCGGGCGCCTTGCCCTTCTTGGGACTCAGAGTCTCCCCTCCTTCTCCTGCCCCGCTCCAGCCCGCGCTCTTGGCTTCCGGCGCACCACAAGTTCCAGCATCCACCTCCGAGCTTTTATGTTGCTAATTAGCAGAACCAGCCTGCTCATTGTTTATGGCTTTACAAACCAGGATTCCCCGCCCAAGCAGGCAGAATGCAACTTGCCTTCAGGACTTAAAAAAGTTAAGGAAAATGAATCTTTTCTTTTCATTTGTTGTATCTTTTTACCAAATGTTGAAATCTGGGTGATCCTTCCACCCATCCCCAGCGAGGCACAGGCTGTGGGCACCTGAGTGCTGGGTGTGAATGTGCGTCCCTGTGGCCCATGTTCACCCCTGCGCTCCTGAGCAAACTTCTGGCTGTTTTTGGCTGTGTGGAAGCTCAGTGGAGACGTTTTAATGCCAGCTATAAGCACTTGCCTATCTCCTCTTGAGTTCAGTTTTAAAACTATGTTCCTCACATAACAAACACTGTGTTTATAGGGGAGCTTACCCTGAGTACCTATGAGGCCTAGTCGGTCCACCAGGCGTCTCACAGAAGCTCTCTCACTGCTTCGTAGGGTATGCACAGTCACCATAGGGAAACTGAGGCAGGAGACCTTACCACCATAAGCAGTATAGAGAGGTTTCTCTTTATGGGATCTCGGACTCTCAATGTGTAGCTTCATCCATCACCCTGTACTTCTCTCCTGCCGCTGCAGAGACTCCCAGGGGACACTGTGGCTTTCACCTCCATTGTGATTTCTACAGCAGATGGTATATTCCTCTTAGGCTGTTAAAAAGGAGAAATACACTTTTTTGAAAACTAGTGTCCACTAACCTTCATAAGATAAAAAGATTCAAAAAGCTAATGGATAATGGATTTGTGTGCAGATTTAAGAAGGCGAGGAGAAGACATAAATAGGTCCTATACAACTTCACCCTTTATTTTATCTCTTCAACTCTGAGCCATTCTGTTCCAGCCATTCCCCTGTCTCCTCCCTGACCTCTGTAAGATCTTGACCCACTCACAGGCCTGATGACTTTGCTGGGGTCTCAATAGGCTACTGCCAGCCTCTCTTCCACAGCCAGCCTCCTGCCAGCCTGCCTGGAACTCAGCCCAAGCACGAAGCCCTCACTCCCATTTTGATGCTGAAACTGTTGTTAGTACTTGATACTCGGTCATGAAAACCACATTTACCTGGAACAAAGGCCAAATGGAGAAGACTGTGTGCTCAGATGTTCAGTGCCACTTATGTGTGGGGCTTCTGAACTCTTGTGAACAAATACATGGTTTGTATCAAGAGTTCAGAAGAGGTGGAGCAACCACCTGTCCGGGTGTATGTGGCTGTAAGAGGCCACCTCTTGGCAGCCAGCTCTGCAGCTCACTGAGCCCGTGTGCAGATTGCTCTCAGCTCCCTACCTGCTCAAGCCACAGCTGCACAGGGCAAGTTCTCTGTGCACGCCCTGTGGCCATCTCAGGTACCTATCTCTGGCAAGCCTCTCACTCCCTCCAGTGGGAATTCCTCCCACTACCCTCTAGGCATTTATCCTTTACTGTACTCACCATACCATATTACACACACCTGTTATGTGCCTCCTCTACTAGTTCGAGCTGTTGATACTTGGAGGCTTAACTGTTTTATCCATATTTGTATCCATCCTTCAGATTGGTGCCTGACACATAGCATAAATTTACTAAAGAAATATACCAGAATTTATCTCACCATGTGAATTGTAAGTATCAAATTATGGTGGAATATGCTATTCTGTTCAGCTTCATTAAACATGTTTTCCAGGCTAAAGAGCATCTAGTACCCATCATTTTAGGTCTGTCTATAGGACACCCCTCAAAAGAGTTAACACTGCATCAAAGGCCTGTTGCAGTTATACTTGAGAAAGATATGAAGATCTCTGTGGATTTCAGCATCCAGCCTTGGTTTCTTCTTGAGTGGTTTCTTGGTCTGGCCTTGCCTCTGGGATGCCTTCAGTTGTGTGTTGGCCTCTCTGAAGTGGCTCTCAGTGATTCCCACCTCCTGTGTTCACCCTCTAGCCTCTTGTAGTCTCTTGCCATGAATGTGCACTCTATTTAGTGACTCCTATCTAAGGAATCGAATATGGCAAAGGTAGTGGGATGTCACTTCTTACATCCAAGTTTAGGGTTGAAAGGGACTGTGGTCTCCATCTTGGGCACCCTCTCTCACTTGCTTACTCTGAGGAAAGCCAGCCACCATGCTGTGAGCTGCTCTGTGGAGACCCATATGGCAAGGAGTTGATGGAGACTTCAGCCAACAGCCAGTGAGGAACTGAGGCCCTTTGTCCACTGATGGTGAGCCTAGAAACCTGCCAACAGCCACTTGAGTGAATTGGGGGCAGATCTTTCCCCAGTAGAGCCTACAGATGAGACCATAGCCCTGATTGACACCTGGATTGTAGCCTGGTGAGAGGCCATGAGTCAGAGGTACCCAGCAAAGCCATGCTCAGATTCTAGACTCACAGAAACTATGGAATAGTCGATGCTTATTGTTTTAAGCCTCTAAATTTTGGGATAATTTGTTCTGCAGCAATAGATAACTCAAACAAGTGTCAAGTAAGCAAAACCCATCTCAAACCTACTTCAACAGTTAAGGAATGTGTTATCTCATGGAACAGGAACCCCAGAGTGGAGTAGCATTCAATGTTAGTTGAATCTGAAGCCCAAGTTGTCATCAAGGATCTTGGTTCTTCCCAATTCTTCTCTATATCATATTTGGGGTCAGCTTTCCCCTAAGACTGGGAGCAACGGGTCTCTGGCTGTTCCAAGTATCATATCTAGACACTACAATTTTCATAAGAGGAAGACAGACTATAACTCTTTTAATAGTTTTGTAGGAGAAAGGAAACCTTTCCCAGAACACCCCCCCACACACACTAAAGAGTTCCTCTCGTGTTTCATTGACTACAGTTGAGTAATACACTGAGCCAATTCTTTGGCAAGAATGGAATGACCTTAGATGAGCCAGGCCCATCTGGCAGATGTGGATGGGGTCAGCTTTCTCTGAGGTAAGTGGAAGTCACTGGTCAATGCTGGAGTTCTGTTAACTTGGAAGTATGGGTGATGTATGCTATGTGAACAGCCAGCAGTGTGCACTACACATGGGTTGCAGCCTTCAGTTTGATTTTAGTCTGGAGCATGGAGGATGTGTGATGAGTAGGTACAGAGAGGATGGTGAGCCAATGTTGAAGAGCAAGTGAGTGATTTGGCTCAAAAACAGTAAGGCCAAGCATCAGAAAGTCAAAAGTCACCAAAGAACCGTCCTCCTGGAGGGATGATTTCAGTGCAGAACTGGCCACTTCAAATCTAGCCTCCACCTACACTTCTCATTTTCTGCTTTTCCAGAGCAGAGGAGCTATTGTAAATGCTCCTAGCAGTAGATTATGCCTATTCAGTGTTCAGGAACTAAGGCATCTGCTTTCTTGATAATCTTTGTAGTAAGAGGTGTGTTCATCACACGAATCTGAAGAATACTGGATCTCACTTGAAATTACTTCCAGCTGTAGAAAGCATAATCTTGTCTCTTCCAGAGTTAGTTTACAGTGGACAAAGTGCAGCCTTTTTAAAGGCAACATAGGGCAAGTGTGAAGGTGTGTGTGGCCAAAAAACAAACTCGTGCTCCCTGCTGTCACCTTGTATAGAACTGAGATTTCTGTTGCCTGATCCAGGCTGTCCATGTCTTCCTGGCTGTCATGGTCAGGACAACTTGCAGAGTCTGAGTTGATAAATACCACACATATAGGAGAAGGGCTATTAAGGTATGTAACCTCTCAAAGCCGCATGTCACAAAGGGCATCACTAGTAGGATTTTGGTGTGTGCTTGATGTTTCCCAGCATGGTTTTAAGAACAATGGAAGAATGGCTCCCTGGTATGTGGTCTTTAATCATGTTTTTTCTTGTTAATAAGAATTTGCATTACACTTTAGATATCTAATTATGTACACAGATGCTTTATGTGCATGTCTAAACCAATACAGTTGTGTGCATATGGATTTTTCCTCATAACTTTCTAATCAGCTTGCTTTCTGCCGACATTTGATTTCAGTTGAACCTTCGTTGTGAATCACCATAATGGAGCCTATTCCCTTAGTGAATTGTTTATTTACAAGATTTGCAGTGCGGATTATAATTAGGCTATTAACAAGTTATGAATTATCTATTTCAATTAGCAGACCTTGGAGATTTAAAGATCAATGCATATGGAGCTCAAATTACAGATTCTCTGTTTACTTTATATTTTTAAAATGAAAATATTCAGTGACTGTCATTTTCTTACACATTTTTCTGCAACAGGCTTGAGCAAATAAACCTTTCCTTGGGCATACATTTACAGGGTAATTGACAAAAGATCAAAAGGTATGAAGGAAAGATAGGTCATTGTCTCCTGTTCTAAGTGACCCCCCCACAAGGGATACTATTTCTAGCTAATTGATTTTAAATTTGTGACCAAGTGTCCAATTCTAAAGAACTTTAAGGAAACTCTGAAACAGGGAAATAAAATGAGAGGAATGAACTATCTATTTTGAATTAGAAGAGAGTATCTTGAGTTTGATGAATGCAAAAATAATAATAAGAATGGTTTATATTGTAAGCAAGTGATCCAGCAGAGGAGCTACGAATCTAGAAATACTTGTGGCACAGCTTGAAATATTTGGTGGCTATAATCCTATCTCTACATTTGGGGACCAGATGCTCACTAAGGGCTGCTGGCTTGGTGAACAGCCATGTGCTGCTTGAGCAGAGGGCATGGAACTGGAGAAGGCAGGACAGGAATTTGGCTGATGCCCCTTAGGTTGGGACTAGTCCTCATTAGAGTCTCCTAATGCCTTATTCTCAAATTTGAGCCCAAACTAAGTACTTTTCCTATTTCAAAACAAAGCAGTTAATTCTAAAACTTGTGACACAACCACAGTTCTGTGCGTCCTGTTTGTCGTGGGAATCACCTGTGAAACAATACAGGTGTGGAGCTCAGAGCAAGCCCTGGGAAGCATTCTTGCCCTTGGCTGGTGTTTATTTGCCACTTTCCTTCCCTGGCAGGAGAGCCAGCCACACAGCTGTTCCTGCTGCCACGGGACAGGCATGGCATCCAGGAAAACAGGAAGTGGGTCGGGAGCAAATGGGCCTTTTCATAAAATGGAAGGAAATCGTCAACTGTGGGAGCAGAATCTGTCCCTACTCAAAAGTACATTAGAAAAATATGGAACTGAACTTTTAGCCTGTTATTATTGTACCTTGAAAACCATTAAATCAACCCAACGTAGACTACAGATTGGACGCAGCTTAGAAGTAGTGAGAATCACAATAGCTCTATATATAGCTTTTTTAAAAAAACCTTATGAGCCTATTTCTTTTTGCTAATTACTTCTTAGTCTTTTATTTACAAGGTACAATGTCCCTAACTTGAGAGATAATTAAAAAACTTAGTGACAACTCAATAGAACAGAACAGCACTTTGCCAGCTCATAAAAGCAGATTGTTAAAATTTCAGGAATTTTGCAAACCAATGGCTGAACAGACCCGCTATTAAAAAGTAAATTATACAGACATACAATTAAATAAATAATATTAAAAACAGAGGTATCAAATACTAAAAACTCATCACTTCCTAATTATTTTAGTACATTTCATTACTATTTTGATGTTGTTGAGGTTGTTTACATATATCAGATCTGTAGGATTCAATGCTATAGAATAGTAAAAATATGTCACAGTGCACTACTGCACATCTCTTCCCAGCACCGCATTCAGTGACTGATGTCAATAGCGGAAATCAACCATCGAGAAACTATTTATAGCATAGGAATTAGCAAATGTTATAAATCAGGTATTGATTGGTCTTGTTAATTGTCTAGATGTAAGACAGTGATTGGGAAATGTAATAATGCAGATTAAATAGAAAAGTATGTCATATCTGTAGCCAATACATTGTGAATAGCAGAAAAAATTGAATTGTACCTCCATTTTCCAAAAACCATGATCAATTCAGCCAAGTCATTCATGGGATTGACAGATGAGTAAAATTCCAACATACATCTTTCTGGTTTTATTTTCATCTTACTGTCTGATGCCATCATGTTGAAGTTATACTTGTTTGTTAACAGTAATAATTGACTGGCTACAGATTAAAGAATCTGGGAAAAATTAATGAAAGCATTCTATGAGAATCAACTGGTAATACAGAATTCATAAAAAATAGTTTTGTGCATTTTATTACTTATAAATTTTGTGCTACTTATCCTTTATATAAGTAAAACTGATTATAACTATTTATAACTTTTTCCTCCAAAGAGCTGGTTAGTAACCATTTACCAACATACTACTCCAAAGTAGTAACAAATATGAATAGAAATGGTGAAAAGAAATAAAATTATTTAGTTAAGAAACCTGAGAACAGATTTCTTTGATTTTCATGAGTCAGTGCTCAAGCCCTAAGCTGATGCAAATAAACACAACTGTATCGTGTTTCCTGGAGCTTTAACTTGTAGCATGAACTCAGGTTAGGCATAAAAACCATGTTTAAGAACTTCTTTTTGGGTTTATGTAAATTTAAGTCCTTCCCAGAAATAAGGCATAAACATCTTGATATTTCAAGAATGGTTTGAAGTTGTTATTAAATATCATTACCTTGTTTTACTAGTTAAGAAGTAAATAGGGATTCTGACTCAGGCATTCCCTTATGACAATAGTCTTCTAAACTGTTTGTCTTAGGAGGTTTTGGGTGATAATGTGCACTCAGGCATGGCCCTTCTTTATTTTAATCCCTCTCTCCCAAGGCCTTCCGAGATTTAAAGCTACTCTCATGTAATAGCCCTTTGCACCGCAGGTCAGTCTCCCAGTAGAAAAAACAGCAGCACTCAGGAGTTTGCTCCACAGGTACTTGCAGTAGATGTCCATCTCCAATTCAGTAAGTCAACCAGTATTCTCTAAGTTTATATGTGGGGCCTGCCCAGTGTCACCGTTATCAGGATGGGATATACTGATCTGAAACTGAGTGCATCACAAAGCCATATTGTCTATTTTCCTCTGGAGTTTTACAAGTAACTTAGACTTTTTTTCAAGAGGTAAGAAATACATGAGTTTTGCCTACCAGCTGCTTCGTGTCTCTGCTTGTAAGGACCTTAGGTTTCATATCAGATGCAAATCATTTTATGTGGCAACCTGAAAGACCAACCATAAGGGAAGTAATGCTTATGATATGGTTCTTACAGGAGACAGAATCGTATCTGTTGGATCAATAAGCCCTTTCCACAACTGGCATACAAAAAGACTAAATGGAAAGGAAGAAAACAATAACAATATGCTTTGGCTGATAGAACGCTTGCTATGCAGTGTTAAATCTCCAGGGGCTGGAAGATGAATGATAATGGCAAATATTTATTTCACCGCAAGTGTGCGTTCACATTTTGCCATTTATTTTCCCCCGCAGTTTATTGCTGTGCGTCATTCCCTACTCAGGCCAAGCACTTCTGATGGACGGGCCTCCTCCTGACCTCGGACCTTTCCCAGTGTTTCTTCTGCCCTGGGTCTGATTTTCCTGTTGTTCTTCCTCCTTTCAGGATGAAAGGGCTCATTGTACACCCACAATTTTCTTCCTTTGGGATTTACATATAAATGCATAATAACAGAGATTTGTTTGACTGAGGTTTATGTTTTTTTGAAGGAGGTGAAGACTTTTATATGCAAATTTTAGGTTGATAATATTCCCCTGTCTGAAATTCACTGATACTTGGAAATGTTCCTGTGAAGAACTCTGCTTTATTTTAATTCATTATTAACTCATATTTTTCTTATTGGATATTCAATTCCAGATTTTATTGCCCATTTTTCGTAAAACTAGATTGTGTCCATAAATTGACCAGTATAGTCAATTTGGATAGAACTGAAACTTTCTGTCTACCTGATAAAACTAAGTGCCTAAAAACATGAACTATAAAATAGTAGGAACTCACAACTTATATATACTATCCATTCAATGATACATAGGACCCAATGTTTTTGTGTTTTTGAGGTTTTCTCATTACTGTGTACTTCGCCATTTTACATAGTTCACTAAAAAGAAAAAAGCGGGAGAAGAAGAGTGTTCTATTCATTATTCTATATTATGATTCTCTTCATTATTCTATTCTATGCATTATTCTGTTCATTTCTTCACCCATTTATTCGCTAAACAGTGACACAATACTTACCGGATGCTAGGTATTACACCAGTTTTGTGGGCTATAAGAGTGAATAACAAGCACATGACCTCTGGCCTTAGATTTTACTACCTGTGGTTCCCCAGGCACATGAAAAGAAGTAAAGATGGTTCCATTTGATAAGTACTAGTCCCAAGGGTTGTACATGTGATAAAGATGCCAGAGGGTGTGACCACCACATCTGTGCAGAAGTGTTGCCGGCTCCTCTTTGAATGTGAGATCCCTCTGCAGTGGCACAAACTCAACCAGTTACGAAGAGCTAGTCACCTCAGCTGCATTGTCCCAAGACAGGCAGAGTAGGTAAAAATAGTCATATGTTAAAATTCAAGGTTTAGATAAAAAGACAACTAGTTCTTGCTTGCTTTGATTAAGTTTTATTATGCAGACGCATTTGAAGCTTGTCATGTTTCTCTCTAAAAGATGTTTTTAAATGTTATTGCTCAAAGTTAAAAAAAAAAAAAAGAATCAGTAAGTATTCCTGACATGTAGGACTGTTGCCAGGCTGATCCCAATGAAAATGTTAGCTATGACTAATGAAGGAATTACCACAGCTTACATTGGTATTAATAATAAAGAAATATAAGTCAAAGCTATATGTAAGTGCTGTGTATTGGTGAAAAAAAACAGAAAGTTACAGAAATTACTCACAATGAAGCATAGAACAAGTTAGAAAGGGCCTTTTTTTTTAAAATTGAAATAAAGGACTTTTGTCTGATAAGTAGCAGTCATTTGACCTCAAATCATTAAGTGGGGAAAGTCTAAACAAGAAAAGGTAATGTTTACCTGAATGTTGGGGAAAGCATTAGGATTTATGTCCCAGACTTAAAGATTGTAGAAGATTGTATATAATTACAGCAATAAGCATTTGTGTAAGAAGTAGCTATTATGCTGAAGAAAGATGGGCACAGAAAATCTCTAGGCAAATCCTTGGAACAGGGGAAAGTGATACTGCTCATAGAATTATTCGTTCAAGAGGCAGAAAATATGATGCATAGCCGGGCATGGTGGCGCATGCCTGTAATCCCAGCTACTTGGGAGGCTGAGGCAGGAGAATCGCTCGAACCTGGGAGGCAGAGGTTGCAGTGAGCTGAGATCGTGCCACTGCACTCAAGCCTGGGTGACAGAGCGAGACTCCTTCTCCAAAAAAACAAAAAAACAAGACAAAAAAAAAGTTTCTTCCTTATTTTCCTTACATGTATGTTTCTACTGGTTTTTTTCTTGTTCTTTCTCATTTAGTCTTGTCTTTTCTTATGGCATTCCTAGTAAACTTTTATCTGCCTCCAAAAAAAAAAAAAAAATAGAAAATATGATGCAGTAAGTGTATCAAACTCGATTTAAAATAGGGGACAGAGGTATGTGGTGGGGGAAAACAAAGGCAGTAGGGCTAAGTCAGCTTACATGGGGTGAATAGAATTTGAACATGGCACTCCCAATTTACTTGATCATAAAGTTAGCCAAAGATGTGAGTGGTCAATCTTTGATGATACTCTAGTGATCTCCATGAGAGATGGCCTGATAGATGTTGGATAGAATCAAGGGCCATTTGATGAACAAGTTTTGTAGATTTACATGTAACTTGTCACTGTGCTGGCATTAGAGCCTTCTAAGAATCAGACAAATTAATTAGGTGAAACATTTTTTCCCAAAGCACTTGCATTTCAGAAAGTTTCTCATTTCTGACTCAGCTCAGAACCCATCCCTTATTGCAGGTCATTTCTTCTCCTTATGAGCCATGTCTGTTTCTTTTTTCCATCATGTCATACACCCTATCCACAAAAGATGGTAGCTCACGTTTTCTAACTAGAGACATGCAGACAAGTTGATAGCATGAATAATCCCTTGGGAATACCAATTCTGTAGCAAATGCTAAGGTAAAAGAAAAACTGTGCATTATTTTTCAACTATACTTGGCTTAAATTCTTAGTTTCACCCTGGAGACTGTGTTGCCAGTGGACAATTGAGCATGCTGTGATTTCTAAAATGCAAGCTAGTTTATATGATAATGTTTGCCATCTCACTTCACCAGTACTTTTGACCTTTTCATATGATTCTAAAATCACTTACTTGTAAATAAATGCTCCTAGTTCTACAGATGAAACAATTTGGAAAAATCTTAAAACTGTTTACTCACTGACATTTTATTTTAGCACCCATTATAATCAATCACACATCGCATCTGTGTTTGTGATGCTTATCAACTGCTAATTTTCACAGTTTTCATGCTAATTTGGATCCATAATATGATACAGTTTGTTCACAACTTCCATAGCTCATGTAATGTGAATCAAAACGTTTCCACGTGCAGACTAACATTTCCCATAACAAAACAAACTTTTCTGCCATAGGCATAAGGGTATATCTTCCAAAAATTACAAGAGAAAGTGAGGGCCTTTCAAAAAAGTATTCAAGATGTCTGGAATCATCACAACCAATTACAGATTATCCAGACCCAGAAATTAATCCACATACAGAGCACTTGCTTCCTCCAGCTTCTTTGAAGTGTGTGTGTGTGTGTGTGTGTGTGTGTATGTGTGTGTTAACTGTTTCATCCTTCATACCCAAGGAATGTGGAGCAGGAGAAAAACCCAAAATAGCTTTTGCACCTTATTAGTCACCATGGTAAAATGACAACAAGCAAACTTCAAACACTTCAGTGAAGACAGAGGTTCAAGTATTAAATAAAATGAAGCTCAGGAGTTATCTGTATATTTTTGGTTTCTTTGCTTTATTTGTCACCAATAGCAACACATAATTGGTAACCCTTTTGTCAAATAACTCCCTTTGCTGGAAGCTTTGTGATTTAAATTTACTGTTACTTCTGTGTTGATTTTACCTTTAAAGGCTTTGTATTATAACCCTTCTTTTTCCTTCTTATTAAGAAAATGACAAATTTTTGTTACTGTGAACAAAGCTGCATAAAAGAAGGCTCTGAGTGTATTTTTCAGTAAAGGGAAAAAAGAACCCCCCCCAAAAGAGATTAGATCTATTGAGATTATTTAGACTGGACACACTGTTTCCTGGTTGATAAATCCGCTACAGGGCTTCAGGGTAGGAAGTGAAGAGAAAAAATAACCAAAACATAAAACCCGAACACAAATAGAATAGCCAATATCTATCATACTTTCTTCTTTGGCCCAAGGGACAAGATTTAAAGAGCGGATGCATCCTTTCCCTGTATGTTTTGTGTGAATAAGAAGTGGTAGGGAGGAATATAAAGACATCCTGAATCATACAAATCATCAGCCACAGGATGGAAATGGATGGCAGATTGCCATGTCTAGCCCACACACGCATCCTCTCTGCCAGGTAAAGTTGCCAGTATTAAAAGTCAGATTTGGCTTGAAATTCTGGTTCTTCCTGGAATGTCTAAAGAGCCTTCCCAAAGGACTCACATCCTTCAAGTAAGCCATGAGCATAGCTTGGCAGCAGGTGCTCCCTGAGCACAGGCCGGCACTTGCCATGCGCCACGGAGCCCACCAGTCCCACAGCTGACACCCAGGCTGAGAATCCAGTATTTTCAGGCTCGTGTTTTTGCAACAAGAAATTTAAAGGAGAAGTGATTATGTCCTTTTGTCAGGGGCCTGAGAGGACCAGAGAGGCAGATGCACAAACTTACAGAGCTGCTGTTCCAACAAGAGAAGTGTAGTTGGTGGTGGAAGGAAGCATATTTGTATCACTTGCCTGTTTCTGCCTCATCCCTGCACCCCTCACTTGGCCCTTCTCTCTCAATCGTTTCTCTCTCACCTGGTCTTTCATATGGGCAAACCCCAATCTGCCCCCACAGTGGTGTATTGACAGGGCTGTGCAGGAAATGCCCTGGAAGGCAGATTCCCTTTCATGTCTGCTGGCTCCATTCTGCCCCTTTACATTGTCATTGTCATATTAGTGAGGACTGGGTGCGATCAGGCCGAGGGCGACATTTTGCTGAGCTGGAACTGTCACTCACTGCACACGTGGCCTACATTTGGAGTCTTCAGGCTCCATAGCAGAAACCTTACATGTGAAGACTGAGTTACTTAAGTTCAATAAATATAAAATAATAGGAAATGGTTATAAATTGAGACGAGCTTCTAGTAGGAAAATTACAAGTCTCCATTTAATATTGCAAGGTGAAGTGTAGAAAGAACATTGATGGGGATTTCTGGGTTTTAAGCTGTTTTTTATATTTCACAACTTTATAGGAGTATAACTCACACAAAACAAACTGCATATGTACAAAGAAAGTATATAATATAATCAGTTTTGACACTTGTATTCACCATGAAACCATCACTCACCATTGAGAGAATAAACACATCCATCACCCTCAAGTTTCCTTCCATCCCTTTGTCATCATTTTTAACCTGTGCAAGTATGTGTATGTATATGTGTATATATGCATAAGACATGCACACAACTGTATGTATTACTTTATGACTACTGTAAATCGAATGGGAAAGTTAGCAAAATATAGGTTTTAATAACAAATCCTAATTAATTGAGAAGTAAAACTCCGTTCTAGCTAATTGGGAAATTGTTTAAATGGAGAACATTAAGTGTTAAAATTGATGACCCTAATGATAAAGCTTTGTATTGATCTGAGGAGAAAGAAAGCTGGTCACAGCATTTTAATAGTCATCTGAATGCATCCTTTGTGAAGTGAAAATGTGGGGATGTGAGTGCACATACAACCTTTGGAACTATTTCTCCCCCATCCAAGTTTTCAAGAGGAAACAAAGGTAATTTCTCCACTTAATTTTCTTCTGCCAGAGAAGCATGAGTGTGTTATTTAAACCATGTTTACCAAAAGTAGCTGAGATGGGGTCAGCCCACCTCCTCTGCCACGCCAGGCTGGCTTAAGAACTGCCAACCAGGATTGCTGGCTGTAGTCAGGAGCCCAGCTGCCTGGCTGGGGCTAGGCAGTGGCAGGCACCAGGGCAGCATCTGTCCTGGGCTCCACTGCAATGGCCAGCTGCCCACTGACCCTCACTCCCTCTCTGCCAGGTTAGAGAGCAGCCGAAGGGACTGCTTATTTAAGACAAGAGCTTCTTGGATGACTTTACCTGCACATTTCAGCCACCAGGGGGAACCCTGATTATCCCCATTGATGGACAAAGTTGAAGGGAATGGAAAGAAACATACAAGAAGTTAACAATGAGGCTTTGCTGCATTTATGCCAATATTATGTTGCAGCTAGTGATACAACAATTTAGCGACTGTAATTATAGGATTGAGTTCTCTCATTTACAAAGAGAGGAAAGTGAGTCAGGAGTCCAGTGACTTGCCTAAGATAACGTAGCTAAGAAGGGTCTGTGCTCAGATGGCTGACTCCCCTTCTGCTGTTACAGTGTGACTAGTAGGTATAAAAAGGGATGTGTGTGTATGTGTATACATGCACACATACATGTGCATACATGGATGTGCAACCATGGTGCATGCATATATAGACTCATGTACATGTGCATATACAGTGCATGTATGCATACCCACACAATACATGTGCACACATAGTGTATCTTAAACATTTATACAAAATATGTATGTATATATACAGATGCATGCATATATGCCTACACATGGTATACATATTCATGTATGTATATATTCATGCATACAGCACATCTATATACATTTGTAACTTGTGTGCAAATATACATACATAACATGTGTGCACTCGTACATCCATGTGTATAAATTGTGTGTGTGTGTGCCTGCACGTGTATTAAGATATGAGGCTAAGAACAGTATGCGCCTTTGTTAGCTTGTTGCTGCCAGTATGCTCCCTCACCCCCACCCCACCCCAGGCACAATTTATCTCTGAACCTGGTTCTTCGGTCACTGGTAGGCTTTGCAAGAATTCTGAACTTGTCCACTTTGCCCTCCCAGAAATTATTGTCAGGCTTCTTCTTTGGTGCCTAATTTATGACTTGGAAGAGATTTAAAGATTAAAGCGAATATGGCCAGTTAATTGTTTAAATGGATAGTCTTCCATAGTTAGATAGGGCAGAAATCCAAATCAACCATGTTAGTAAACTCAAACCTCATCTTTCATCTCTGCCCTTGCACTTATGTCTGCCTCCATCTGGCTATTTATTAGCCAGGAGGCACCTTGCCATGAAGGAGGCGGCCTCTGCTTGGGTGCAGGCTGCATAGTGGGACTACAGGAAGGCTCAGCCCATGGAGGGGCAGGGGTCTTAGTCTTCTTAGATGCGCTGCCAGTAGGGTTGGGGCAGGAAGTGATGAGGATAAAGCAGCACCCCCTTCCCATGCACTTTTCCTGGAGTAACCCTTTAATCTGTACCACAGCCCTATGAGGTCACTGCTATTGTTATCATCCTCATTTTACAAATAAGAAAACGGCAGCACAGAGACAATAAGAAACTTGTCTGCGACCAAAAGCAAGTTAATATTTAAGCCAGGACTTGAACCTTGCCAGTCTGGTCCCAAGCACCTGCTTAACTTCACTATCCCTCCTCCCTACTCTGTGTCCTGTTAGTCTGTGGAGAGGGCTACAAGGCTCTAACCCTGCTCGGATCTCCCCAGGAAGCCATTCCCTGTGTCCACAGAGGAAGGAGAAAGTGGAGGAGGTGGCGCGTGCCTTTTGAGCTTTGTGGGAGGATCTGTCATGTGCAAGCCCACCTGAACCCACAGCCAACAGCAAGTATGGGGCTGCACAAAAATACCAGGAAGGAGGGGCTTGACTCCAGAGGAAGGGAGATCAGAGGACCTCACAGAGACTGAGACAGTCACCATGTGTGGGCCTCTCAAGCCGCAGACACTGTCCTGGACTTCAATTACTTTAATATTTTCTTCACAGCAACACAGTGCACTGATGTGTTAGTCTGCTAGAGCTGCCATGATATCATACCACAGACTGGGTGGAAATGTATCCTCTCACTGTCCTGGAGGCTGTAAGTCTGAGATCAAAGCGTCAGCAGGGTTGGTTTCTCCTGAGGCCTCTCTCCTTGACTTGCAGATGGCTGCCTTATCCCCAGGTCTTCTCTTGTGTGTCTGTGTCCTAACATTCTCTTCTTATAAGGACACCAGTCCTGTTGGATGAGACCTCCACCCTAATGGCTTCATTTTAACTTAAACATCATTTAAAAGACCTTATCCTAATAAGGGTACATTCCGAAGTACTGGAGGTTCTGACTTCAACATATGAATTTTTAGGGAACACAGTTCAGCCCATAGCACTTGATATGCATTCATTAGCCTGTGTGCTGATGACGACAGAGGCTGGAGAGCTTCTGTTGTACCCAGGCGGATGCACAGGGGAGACCCGGACTCTGACTCCAGGGCTTGGCCCTGTTGGATGCCTGGGCCCTGCCACCTTTCTGGCCAACTGTGCTGATTTTGCCCAAAGCTGGCCGCAGCCCACACCAGCCCAACACGGTATGTGAACCACCATTCTTGAGTGCATTCGGCCTCTGCCCTGACTTTGAATTTCCTCCTTGCCCCCACAGTTTATGGAGCAGCTGAAGCTCTGATAAGACTTCTGAGCTTGCTTCTGAATACCACAGCCCCAGGCACAGCAAAGCCAAGAACCCTGTGGATGAGTGAGGACCGCAATTCTCTGCACAATCCTGAAATCAACTGTTGCTGTTTCTCTTCCTCCTCCCCATTTCCCCGGGCACTGTTCAGCCTTCACTTAGGTCTTTCAAGCATTTGTGAATGCATGTGCACACTTAGACACACACACACACACACAAAACCTATCTCGTGTCTTACCTACCTCTGAAATATTGGCACTTAGAAGACAATCCATAATCAGCTAACACTTGTTTTTTTCTGTCCTCTGTGTGCTTGTTAGAATACTGTGAAGGTGTTTTCTATGGACCGACTTCTAAATGTTCCTCCTGAAATCAGTGTTATTCACACAGTTGTAATGTAATGAATTCTATCTGTCTGAAAGCTTGCCATATTGTCCCTGGTTTCTCCCAGCTAATAGAAAAATGAGGAAAATGAGCCTGAGTACGAACCCGTCACCACAGACCGCGCTGCATCCTTTCCAGGCAGCAGGGCCCAGGAGACCGTGCTCAGGCCTGGCAGCCTCTCTGTTTCACTTAGGCTTGTTTTGCTCAACCCAGGCAAGACTTTTAAAATTGTTTGAATAAGCTGCTGCATCAGTATGTTTTTTTAAATTGTGATTTTTAAAAAATAATATGAGATGTCCCATTCCTTCCATTTTCAAATGCATACTTCAGTAGATTTAAGTATATTCACAATGCTGTGAAACAGATCTTCAGGACCTCATCGTCCTGCAAATCGCATACTCTCTACTCACTGAACAGCAACTCCCCTTTGCCTGCTTGTCTTTTTGCAGCTGGCTTATTTCACTTAGCACAATTTCCTCGAAGTTCATCCATATCGTAGCATATAACAGAATTCCCTTCCCCTTTAAGGCTAAATATCTTCCAAGTATATGTATAGACCACATTTTCTTCATCCATCCATTGTCAATGGACATTTAAGTTGTTTCCACCTTGTAGTTATTGTGAATGATGCTGCAGTGAACACGGGTATGTAATTATCTGAGACTCTGCTTTCATTTTCTTGGGGATATATACCTAGAAGTGGGATTGCTGGTGAATCAGCATATCTTTGCCTGAAAAAAAAAGCCACTCAAGCTGAGTTAATGCACAGAGATATATATGGGATCCTATACTGCACCTATAGGGGTTGGTTCAGCTCACTTACCCCAAATCAGCCGTATGTGAGTTCCTGAACCAATCACAGTAGCTGAGGGAGTGCCACACACCTATTGACCTAGGCCAGAATGCACTGATCAATCATCAGGGAGGAGGACAGGATTACCATGTTTGATTGGATAATCAGGGTTCATCTCCCAGACAACCAGGTTGCTCCACAAAGGGGATGGGGCAGAAAGGGTGCTGACTGTCCTGCACTGTCCAGAGAAGTACATAGCATGGAGCTAAAGCTAGGTTGCATGGACTCAGGGCTTGGGTCTGTTACTGGGTGATTTCAGGCAACTTGCTTAACTTCTCTGTGCCTGAGTTTCTTCATATTGAAAGAAAAAGTGCTTTTGAGAATCACACATGCAAATACACATAGAATATTTAGAACTGTTTCGGGGGCTGCTGGGTTGGAGTCAGCAGATCCTAATTATTATGAAAATAGCCACAATTTAAAATGTAGAAGATTGTGCATTAAAATCTTGATTTCTTCTTTTTTAAAAAAGTTAGAGATAAGGCAACACCAGTTTTACTGCATGAAAGGAAGTGTGGGATGCATACTAGCTACTTCTTATAGACACGTGTAGCGCCGGGTTTCCTCAGGGTCCTCATGGGGCCACACCTGGCCCTCGGTCTGCCTCCTGCTGCTGTCTGCAGACCTCTGTAGATGGATCGGTGCAGGTTCCCTGATTCAGTCAAACTGGAGAAATGAAGTCATTCAAACCCTCATTTTTAAAAAGTCAGAAAAATATAAGGATTGTGTTGTCAAATACACAACCCTTAAAGAAAATGTTAGGCCGGACGCAGTGGCTTATGCCTGTAATCCCAGCACTTTGGGAGGCCTAGGCGGGTGGATCACCTGAGGTCAGGAGTTCAAAACCAGCCTGGCCAACATGGCAAAACCCCGTCTCTACTAAAAATACAAAAATTAGCCGGCCGCGGTGGTGGGTGCCTGTAATCCCAGCTACTCGGGAGGCTGAGGCAGGAGAAATGCTTGAACCCGGGAGGTGGAGGTTGCAGTGAGCCAAGATTGCGCCACTGCACTCCATCCTGAGTAACAGTGAGACTCCATCTTAAAAAAAAAAGTGAGAAAGAAAATGTTTAATTTTCTACCTTATACACTCACATAAGTGATGCAGAGCAATTTCTGTCTTCTTCCTTTTTCTGAGGAAATTTAAGAACTGTGTGTATTGCCTTTGAGAGAGTGCTGAAAATGTGCTCCCTACAGCTTGTAAAAATGAAGTGCCTGTCCTGTAGCACAGAGCGCCTCTCACTGTTTCGGGGGCTGCTCGGTTGGAGTCCTGAGCAAATGCATGTCAAAGACTCAGGACTTCACTGTGCTTGCTCCTGTGTGTGCCCCAGCTCTCTCCACAGGTGTCTCAGGGCCTCTTCCAGGATAGCCGAGCCGGGACCAGTAGGCTTGCTCATGCCACCCCCTGCAGACGCAGTCCCTAATGCTGGCAGGCACGACTCCTGAGACGGCAGGCTGAGAACTGCCTCAGATGGCACGTTGAGCCATGCCCCTGGCTGACAAGGGAAAGATCATTTTCTCCTCCAGCCCCTGCAGATCAGCAAGTGCCCACGTTTCCATGTGATGATGAAACACATAAGTAAATAAGCCGTGATGTTGTCTGGGAATGCTTCAGCCAGTGTGGCTGGTCTTAAACTGGTCCAGTTTAGTTGAGACACTTGGAGTGGCCACTCGTTGGCTGCTTCAGAGAAACCAGCAGTGTTAATTGGAAGCCTCTCTCCAAGTCTCAGCAGGCCAGCTGAGCGCCGGGACATCATGGCTCGGACTTAAGCCTTTGCCCTGCAGTCGTGCTGTGACTCAGGGGATGACCCAGAGCTTGGGATTGTGGAGGCTTTGGGGAAGCAGCTGCACCTTCAAACAAGTTTCCTTGGATGTATCTCCTGCCACCTCTCACAGACACAGATTAAAAAGAGAGAGAGAGAGAGAGAGAGAGAGAGAGAGCCATGAACTGTGTTTTACTGCAGCAAACATCCACACTGGATCTGCTATCAGGGTTGCATCCTGGGAAAGCTAATTTTGTAGACTTAAAGTAATGAATAATTAGACCATGGCTAAATGTATGTTTTATTTTCTGAACAAATTCAAAGCATTAGAAAGATAATGAAGATTATCTTAAAATTAGGCCTAGTTTAACCCTCCCTACTGTTTAGCCCTAATGTAGTATTTATTCCAAAATCTCTGTTAGTCAGGCTTCTCCAGAGATACAGACCAATAGGATATATTTATGAGTGTGTGTGTGTGTGTGTCTATGGCAGGGAGAGATTTTTTTTATAGGGATGGCCTTGTGTAATTATAGAAACCAAGAAGTTTGACCGTTTGCCATCTGTAAGCTGGAGACCCCGGAAAGCTGGTGATGAAATTATATCCAAGTCTCAAGGCCCTAGAACCAGGAGCTCTGATGCTCAAGCACAGGAGGAGATGGGTGTCCCAGCTCAAACACAGAGAACACATTCACCCTTCCCTGCCTTTTTATTCTGTTCAGACCCTCAGCAGATAGGATGCCTACCCACAGTGATGAGGGCACATCTTCCTTACTGTCTGTCAATTCAAATGCTGATCTCTCTGGTAAACAGCCTCACAGACACACCCAGAAATAATGCTTCACCAGGTATCCGAACACCCCTTGCTTAGCCATTGCAGGTTAACCCCTTGCCAACTTGCCACCTATGTGCACATCTTTAAATCATAATTTCCAGAGAAAGGCAAAACTAGGTCACAATTCCAACTGGCATGACACCGCTGTCCTGTGTACAACTGAAAATGCACTCATGCCTTCCCAGAAGAGAAGGTAAAGTCCTTGAGTTGATGTTTACTCTCTCCTGATATCCTGTAACTTAAAATACTATGGTGTAAAATTATCAATAATTAGACACTGCTATACAAGTTGCTTATGTCCCATGTTAAGGGAATAAGAGGAAAGGAAACAAAGGTATTTATGTATATACATATATGTACACACACACACATACAAACATATTCTTAACAAAATGAGAAGGAAATACTCATTGACAATTACTGTTTTCATTTCTGTAACGGGTCACATCACAGCTGATATTTATAATATCTTCTACCCATTCTGTATTCCCCTTGCCTTCAGCAAGCACCTCAGCTGGTTGTGGTTCTTTACCTGGTGGTGTGATGCAAACCATCATTCCTGCAGGGTCTGGGCCATTAGTGGTACTAGCTGGACTGGGTCGGGGTAGTTTCCATTGACCTTCATCGCAGGGCTTACTAAGGGAAGTCCAAAGAGATCTCCTGCATCCCATACTGTTCCTTACCTCCATTCTAGAGCAGTAGTCTATTTTCCCCTGGGTAGTCTGGGTCAGTCACCCAGCCAACACCATAAATCCCTTCCTCACCTGTTGACTCAAAAGCCTGAGGAACCCAAACTGACCATGTGGCATCTTAACTTCCAGTTCAGTGAAATCATTGTTGTGCCTCCTGGTGGAATCATTTGTTCCTCTGGACCTAAGATCCCTCAGCCAGCAGAACATAAAAGTCATGAGGAAAACACTTTACTAGTAGGTCACTAGGGATAATGACGGTGCCACTCCCCTTTTAGCCTCTTGATTACTGGACCCTGTGGGAGAAACAGCACCATATATTGGACGTCATTCAGAGCATACACACCTTCTGGAGAACATTGCCCCAGCCCTACAAGGTATTGCTACCTCTCTGACCCTGTAACTGAGTTTTCAAAAGTCTACTCTACTGTTCTATCAAACCAGCTGCTTCAAGGTAGTGGGGAACGTGGTAAAACCAGTGAGTTACATGCACGGGCTCATTGTTGCACTTCTTTGTGTCTGATCAAGCGAGTTCCTTGATCAGAAGGAATGCTCTGTGGAATACCATGACAGTGGATAAGGCCTTCTGTGAATCAAGCTACACATAGTAACTTTGGCAGAACTTACATTCTGTAAGCTACTGATGGAGAAGCCAGTGGGAACCTGTGCTTCCCAAGAAGTAGTTTCCTGCAGAGGTTGCTTTGATAACCGTGAAGAAAATGCAACCTGTTAAGACCGTTCGTTGTGAGATCTGGGCTGGTGTTCGTGTGCTCAGGGACCTGTGGAGTGCTGGAAAACACCTGGAGGAGGCACTGCTGTCAGACAGCCAGAGTGAACTGTGTGCACTGAAGATGAGATCAGATCGACTCGTGGAGGCATCCGGCAGAGCTTACGGCAGGACCCATCATGAAGGGAGGGCCTGTGGAGGGTTTAGTCAAGACAAATTGGGAGCAGATGCCTCCATTTCAATCCTACACAGGCATGGAGGGCCACATGCTCCCTGTGAGGGGTGCGATGAGGATTGAACAGTTAGCAAAAAACAGACCACAGTGGGTAATGCTAAGAAGTAGAAAAACCTTCAGATCCCACTGGGACTGGAGAATATCACGTAGAAGGCAATCATCTTGGCTGTATTTCTGGGTGGAGTTAGTGCAGACAGCAGGATGAGGGAACAGTGGCAGGGTAACTGGGAGACGGTACCCTTACTAACTCCTCCCTGCCTGGCTCGGACTCGCTTATGTTAACAGGGCCAGCCCTCACCCTCCCACCCACCCCCACCTGACCAGGCTTGTTTGATCTACAAACAACCCCACGACTCCCTCCTAGAAACCCATGTGTTTCAGGCCCCCTCACCCCGTCCCCGTTCTGTCCTATTCCTGGGAAGGTTCCCCAAAGCCTTAAGATTGCAGTTTCTGCAGCCCCCACATAATCACATTTGTTCTTTAATTTCCAGTGTTTCGAAAGATCATGGCCACTAATGAATGATTATATAGTAAGTCCTCCTCGCTTAACATCATTGATAGGTTTTTGGAAACCGCAGCTCTATGCAGAATAACAGATAATGAAACCAATTTTACCATAGGCCAACTGATAAAAACGAGTTAAGTTCTTAGCACATATTTCTGGTCACCAAGACATCACAAAACTTCTAAATAAAGACCAAAGCACTTCTAAATAAAAACCAAACACTACTAATATTAAACACTGAAATAAGTATGAGCTGTATGTACATTTAAGAAAGATTAATTAAAGCAAGTAATGTGATGATTTACCCAGTTTTTCCAGTTCAGGGTCACAGGTGGCCGCAGCCTACCATGGCAGCACGGGGGTTAAGGTAGAAACCAGCCCTGGGCTGGCCCCCATCCCATTGCAGGTGTACTTGTACTCACCCACATGGGGACAATTTGGACACCCCAGTGACCCTAACGTGCTCAGTGTGGGGACATGGGAGGAGAGAAGTGCATCCGGAGAAAACCCATGCAGACCTGCCGAGAAGGTGCAGTCTGCACAGACAGCGGCCCCAGCCTGGGATAATAAGATGATGTTGAATGAAAGATGTTGGAGGACCTGCCGTATCAGCCTGTAGGCTGAAAACAGATGGGAATCACAGCAATCAGACTCATTCTAACAGCCCACATTCACAGGCTCCGGCTGTCCAGGCTCTGTCAGGCTTTCCCTGCCTCATCACGCCTCTCCGTGAAGCTCCTGAGTGAATGAATACTGTTATTCTTATCCCCCTTTTACAGATAAGAAGCCATAGCCTGTAAGCACTGATTTGCTGGAGACCACAGTCGAATCCATACAGTGTTATGTAATTGTTTTGGGGGGTTGTATTGTTGTTTTTGTTGTTGTTTATTTGTTTTGAGACAGGGTCTCGCTCTGTCACCCAGGTTGGAGTGCATTCATGCAATCGTAGCTCCCTGCAGCCTCGATTTCCCACGCTCAAGCAATCCTTCTGCCTCAGCCTCCCAAGTAGCTAGGACTACAGGAATGCTCTGCCCTGCCTGGATAATTTGATCCTCCCACCTCAGCATCACAAAGTGCTGGGATTACAGATGCGAGTCACCGTACCCATAATTGTTCAAATTGACACAAAAGATGGAGAAAAGTGTGTCTTTAATCTGTTGAGTACAAAGTGCATACATAAACATAGAAAGGCAGTGTATCTGATTTTCTTCAAACATTTGAGAAATTTTGTTACATTTATCCAAAAAGCTTCTTTTAAAAAAGACTACCAAAAAAACCAACCTAATATAAACCATGGTTATCTTGGAGATAAGTGATTATTTTCTTTCCAAATGTTTGTGTTTTCCTTTACTTTCTATATGAAAGAAAAAGAAAACAAACTTCATTTTAAAAACCAAAATAATCCTAATTTTTTTTTTTTTTTTTTTTTTTTTTTTTTTTGAGACGGAGTCTCGCTCTGTCGCCCAGGCTGGAGTGCTGTGGCCGGATCTCGGCTCACTGCAAGCTCCGCCTCCCGGTTCACGCCATTCTCCTGCCTCAGCCTCCCGAGCAGCTGGGACTACAGGCGCCCACCACCTCGCCCGGCTAGTTTTTTGTATTTTTTAGTAGAGACGGGGTTTCACCGTGTTAGCCAGGATGGTCTCGATCTCCTGACCTCGTGATCCACCCAACTCGGCCCTGGTAGAATGTGATTGTAGGAGGGTATCTGTAATAAGAGGAGTGGAAGAGGTGGGGTGTGGCTGTCTATCCTTTCAGGACATGGAGGGGAAAATGGGGTCCCTGCCTCGTAAGGGGACAGCACCCAACTTCCAGTCCCTGGGACAGACCCTGAAACCCTAAGGCTGGAGCCCCAGCATCTCATGTAGGTTATTTTGAGTGTTGGTGGGTTTTGCTGAGGTGAGTGTTTTCTGGCCAATAAAGCCGAGTTATTTTGGGCCACCATAATTGTGAGTTAGACAGGTGGTTTGTGTGTGAAACATTTAATTTGCTGGCTGTGTAGTCTGTTGACTTTGGATAAGGCTAGAAACAATTCTATACAAGTTTCCCAAAATGATGGGCCCTGATGCTGATCTTATCACTGTTACAAGCCAATGTACATTGCCAAGGCAGGCTGCACTACGGGAGGGGAGCTGTAGGGGAAAGTCATCGTGTTACTTTTCATTGCTTTTATGCTGACTACTCTACTGTATTTGAGTACCTTTTAGGTATAGTAGTCCCCCGCTTATTCACGGGGGCATATGTTTCAAGACCCTCCGTAGATGCCTAAAACCTCAGCACTGAATATATGTGTGTGTGTATGTGTGTGTGTGTGTATACACATATATACATATATATACACATACATTCACATATATATACGTGTGTGTGTGTATATATATATGCACTGTTTTTTTCCTATGCATACATACCTGTGATAAAGTTTAATATCTACATTAGGCACAATGAGCAACAATGACTAGCAATGAAATAGGACAATTATAACAATATGCCAACAGCAGTACTCTTGTGCTTTGGGGCCATTATTAAGTACGATAAGGGCCCCTGAACACAATTTCTGCAACACTGAGACAGTCCATCTGAGAACCACGACCACTGCTCAGTGACTCACAGGCAGGGGAGGAGACAGTGTGGATCCGCTGGACAAAGGGAGGATTCCCGTCCGTGGCGGGACAGCACAGGATGGCAGATTTCACCAGGCTGCTCAGAAGGACACAACGATTCAAAACTAACCAAGAGTTTGTTTCTGGAATTGTTCATTTAATATCTTCAGACCTTGGTTGATCACAGGTAACAAACTGCAGAAAGCAAAACCTCCAACAAGGTGGGACTACTATAATGGTTTTTGCTGTGTGTGTGTGTGTGTGTGTTGGGAGAGCACTGTATACAAGCATAGTTATTAGTCATTTCGCTTTTCTCCACTCACTTTTAATGGTATGTTAGCGTTGTGTGATTTCTAAAAATACTCAGAAGAGAACTCATCTTGGAACAAGCCTGTATTAGAGTATCTTTTCAATATTAAAAGATATGTTTTATTCCTTAGTCCAGAACTCCAGGTAACAGTTTAAATTAGTTGTCTTCACAGTCTTTGCTATTTAATCTGACCGAAACTTCAGGCAATTGGTACAAATAACTAATAAGGCAAAAATAACCCAACTGGCCAGGAAACTAATGTCCTGAGGTTGCAGATGGAGGCACTGGTGCAGAGACACCAGACAGGTGATCCTTGGAGACCCAGGCTTCAATGCTGCCATTGATGAGGGCTCATTTCCCCTGGTGACATTACAGGCAACTCTCACTAGCCTTTTGACAGCCCTTTTACACCTGGAACATGGAGGCTCTTTGCTGCCTCTCCTCTGTTTTCTCCAGCATCTCAGGATCCCATTTGCTTACACTCAGGCTGTACCACCCCTACCCTGCTCAGCTTTCCTACCCCTGCTCTTCCTCCTGCCCCCAACTTCATCATGCACCACACCCATATTGTTTCTTTGCTCTTTGTTTTTGACATAGTTTACAAACATTTGGAATGTGTTTTATTTTTGTAAGTAGTTTCCTCATTCTGTCTTTGTGAAACTATTCTATTATAGCTTCCACAAGTAATTATTTCAGCTCCACTTCTGTCTGAAGGAAAATGTCACTTGTAACTTTGTTGAGGGCATTTTGGGACAAGTTCCCATGAAACAGGAGACATGTGAAGAGCACTGAGATGGAAAATGGAATCTGCTAATTTTAGAAAAAGGCAAATACTCCTGCCTTTTGAGAGCAGGGACTGAATGTGACTTTTTGAGACTGGTTGTCCATTAACTCCAGCGCCTGTTGTTGGAGACAGCTGTCTTTGAATTATTGCAGGCAATAGGTTTCAGTAAGATGACGACAGAAAGCTACATGGAGTACGAAGCTTAAATGTAGGTGGTTCTCACCTGCAGCCCAGCAAGGGGAGCAAGCCGGCTGGCCAGGAACCCTGGGGGAGGTACGAAGGAAGCCCTCCCACGTGTGGCCCAGGCTGACCGGCAGCAGCACCTGGGAACATGCACCCCTGGGCCCACCCCAGCCCCACTGAATCAGAAACTCATGGGGGTATGGGGTCTGGACAATCTCTATTTTAACAAGCCCTCCAGAGGATTCTGACATGGGCCAAGTATTAGACCATCATCTTCTCAGAGAACTTAGGATGTTTATGGCCAGCCAGGCAGCTAGGCCCAGCACTTGTGATAATTTTAGCTACCATTACTGAGCATTGACCCTGTGCCCTGCTAGGTCCTTCATAAGTGCTGTCTCGTTTAATCTTCACTGAGTCCTTAGAGAGAGGAATTCGGCCTTGTGGATGAGGACATTAAGAGATGAGTTTGAGTTTCCTGCAGCCCTTGAGGGGCTGAGCACCGAGCTGGAAGGACACACTATTAGTGCAACAGAAAAGAGTGGCAGTGGCATGGGCATTGCAAGTCCAAGAAGGATGCGGGCTGGGGCCCCTGGAGATGCTAACTTCATGGAGGAGGGAGGGCCTGAGCCATCCTTGCAGGAAGATGAGGACTTTCAAGAGGAAAGAGAAGGACATGTTCTGAGAACTCCAGCTGGAGATGGGTACAGTAGCCAACCCTGGGGTCATATCTGCAAGTCCTCTTCTCTCTGAACCTGTGCCCTTGACCCCCTCTCTCCTGGCTTCCCATCTGTCCCCTCAACTCTCCAGGCTGCTCCAGGGAAGAAAGGTTTGGATCCTGGATAGCGGACAACCTTCTCTGCTGAAACAAGGAAGGCTGTGGAAAGGAAACAGATATTTTACATTAAAAGCAAGTTCCATTTTCTTATATTTCCAGCCATATCATGGGTGATATGCCCCGAAAACCCCTTCTGCTATCAAGCATCTTGAAAGCCTGGGTTTCTGTGATGGACATCATTGTAAATGCATAGCCGAGCTTTATGTTGCACAGAAAATGAGAAGGAAATCATAAAACAGAAGCATGAGGGAGAGCTGAGATGCTGGGGGCTTCTGAGGAGGCTGGGGCTGGTCTTAGTCATCTGGGGCCTGCCTTGTCCCGAACAGGCACAAGGCCCCTGGCCAAGCGGCAGAGGGGAATGGGGCCCACAGCAGTCCCCAGTGCAGGGAGATACCATGGAGGAAACAAAACATCAGAAAGTCACTCCTCTCCAGGCCAGGCAGGCAGAAGAGAAAAAACGTTACAGTAGCTTCAATTCTTCAGAAACATGGCCATCTCCCAACAAGCCCAGCACCCATATGAGGAAGGCCCATGAAGAGTCCTTTGCCCCCAAGGAGCGTGAAGAGGCCTGGCCAGCAAGACGGAACTGTGGGGCCAACCCAGTGCAAATCTCACAAACTCAATAGATTTTTATAGATGACAAAATTTAAGAAGTCATCCGTAAGGAAGTAAAAGAACTGGCCAAAAAAGAAGTTTGTAATTTATGTGAAAAGAAAAGAAAAGAAAAAAAAAACGCAGAGTTTCCTTTTTGTGTGTTCTTTGTTGGTCTGAGACAGAGTCTCACTCTGTCGCCCAGGCTGGAGTGCAGTTGCGGCACGATCCCAGCTCACTGCAACCTCTGTTTCCTGGTTCAAGCGATTCTCCTGCCTCAGCCTCCCGAGTAGCTGGGATTATAGGCACACGCCACCACTTCCAGCTAATTTTTGTATTTTTAGTAGAGACAGGGTTTCACTATGTTGGCCAGGCTGGTCTCAAAATCCTGACCTCAAGTCATCCACCCACCTTGGCCTCCCAAAGTGCTGGGATTACAGGTGTAAGCCACTGTGCCCAGCCCTTTTTATGTTGTAATTTTTCTTTAAGACACCTAATAAAATGTTGCATTGCAGAGGAACAGTGACAATTTTGTCTGTCACCACCAACCTCCACTTTTAGGTACAAGGGAAGGAGGAGCAGGGACATGAAGACGAGAAGCTAAGATTGGTTGGGCCCGGCCGAGGGGCCCTGTGCCAGGTGGGGAGGCACCTCTTGGGGGCAGGTGAGGCACAGGGACGGGCAGTTGGAATGACTGGCATTACAGGGTGGCATTACAGCGCACCCGGACATCTTTTCTGAGTTACAGAAAGTGACCTGTAATGTTGTCTGTTCTTCAGCATGCAAGAGGTGAGGCATCTGGATTCTTAGCTTTTGTCAAAGAATGCTCTTTTCTGTTATTGCATACTAAATATTGATTATATTATCAAGAATTTACATTGCACAGTGTGCCAGCTTAAGGAAGCCTTCCTGACTGGGTGAGATGCCCTGAACTCCAAGTGCCCATTTGAACAGCGTCAGCCTGGGTCCCTGAGGGCAGCACAGGACAGGGCACACAGCTTGCCCAGAAGATGCCATCTGCCTGTCAGGCAAGAGGATGGTCTGACTCCTTTCCTCTCTTATATCCATAGAGATCTATTTTATTTCTTAGTTAAATCACAGTGAATTTCAAAGGGGATTGGAGGCAGCTTTTTGTGTCAATATTATTCAAATTAGAAAAGTCTAGAAAAAGGAGTAATTTTTATTTTAAATGATTGGAAATAAAAATATATTAATTAATGCTATTTTTGAAACCTACATTTTCCTTAAGTGGCTAGAAGTAAACACTAGGAGAGCTCAGAAATGTGTGTGCTGGGAAGGGAAAGGGAGGAGGAAATGTAGTTAAAGGCAGCCACAAAGGCACAACTCGGTCCTGCCTTCTTGGGAAACAAGGCTAAAGGGATCAGAGAGGATGCTGCATCAAACAGCACTCATTTATTTAATAATTTGGTCATTTTTGTATGAAATTTACATCCAGAGTGATGGATGAACAGTGTGTTATGGAAAGCTAAGTAAAAGTAGGCCACAGACTTTATTCTCTAGGGTTCTGATGATAAAAGGATAGAAGTTGGAAGAAAGCAGCAGAAGGAGGGATGGCATTTTTCTTAGGTTGCCCATCTCAGACGGTGGCTGACTCACCTTTGCTTCATAATAGACCCAAAGCATAGTCAATTTGAGATTGAGTCCCTTGGCACCTTGGCAGGTCCCTGAACCTCTCTTTCTGAGGCATTGGTTAAATAAAATTTATGTGTTTTAATAGACTAGACAACCTGGAGACAGTTTCTATTTTGACAGTGAAAACTAAGACACCAGTTTTGTTCTTGCCAGCGGGGATGGCCATCCACTGCCCCACACTTCCCTCAAAGGTGAGGCCCCAGAAATGTGTAAAAAAGGACTGAAGGTTTTTTCCTCAAGAAATGGTTTCAAATATGTTGAGATTCCCAGATAAATGGATCCAAGATTTGTTACATAGAACATGGTAGCAAATCTTTCGGCTTAGAAAAGTCTAAATGCAGATACACTCAGTAAGATTCATGTAACACGTTGGTTAAAGAACCTAAATTTGACTCCTGCCTACCATATGGGTTTTTTGTGATGTTTGAATGAACTTGCCCCTTTTATAAGCTGAGCAGAGTGTTTCTGCAACACGTACCCTCAGGGAGAGGTGACATAATTTGTTGGTTGGGGCTTCTTTTATAATTTGCAAAATAGGAATAATAATATCCACACTTCAGGGGGCATGTGGATTAAATAAGGAGGTAGATAAATATTATCCATTTGAACACTGCAGAATGTCAAAACCCAACTACCATTATTTGGTTTGCAAATATCAGTGTTGAGCTATACTATCTGATAGTAAATTAGCCAATAGTGTAATATTTTAGACTACTCCTAAAGTCCATGACAGTGGCGTAGAGGAGGAATCCTGTTTAACTATTTGCTTAGAAACAAAAAAAGCACATTAAAACAAAATGAAACTTCAGTTTCAGGGTGGCTGAACTGATTCTCAGCACCATCAGCCAAAGCCAGCATTGTGGCTACAGAGAAAAACTGACCACCCTATCCGAATTGAATCCTCACCCCAGCATGCAAGCGTCTGTCTCTGTCCCTGTGGAATTTCACTTAGTCCAGTCCTGGTTCATGTACCGCATCCATGACTGCTGTTGATAGACTTTCTGATCCATAGTAAGGAAACAGCAATATTCACATGTGGCAAAGAAATTCACTCCATACCATTGCTGACACCCCCATTTAAACACAGGAAAGATGCCACGACTCGGTAGACAATTGTGTTTTTAATGCATGAGAGGACAAGGTGATCAGAGAAATTTACTCCAAAGGAAGTAGAGTTAAGTTAGGAAATAGAACAAAACTTTAAAATAAATACTTTTAGTCATTGCCTCCGAAAATTTCAGTAGATCATCACATACATAAAATAAAGGCAGGCTATTATTGAAAAACAAATAAGCATCAAAACATTCTTGGAAATTAAATACACATCTTTAGAAATGTGCACATTTAGACACATTCAGGTAAAAATTTTAAAACTCCACATATAAAATTTTACTAGCTTCTAGAGAGGGGTATGTATAGCTGTAAACAAATCATGAGAACATATGCCTTCTCATCTGTGACACAAGATGCTAGAAAACAGAGGAGCTGAGAAGACAGTCTTCAAGAAGGATTTTCATCTGAACCTTCCTTTGGTTTAGCCATATACTGGTATTCAAGGATGAGAATTAAATTGAGCCAGCCTTCAGATACAAGAGAACTTTAAGAGTATACCCTCCTAAGTTAGATTATACTAAAGTATATAATCCAAACAATGGAAAATAAATCTAGGAAAAGGAAAGACATGTATGTAGCTGTCCAATTTAATATGTAATATAAAATAAAGGTTCCTATAATAGAAATACCATAATGTTACATAGATATATGTGCAAAATCAAAGAAATTTAGACATTTATTAGACAGGACTCCTCAGTTCTCATAAATATGTCTTGAATAGTTATGCATAATTGGGTTTTGTGGTGATTTTTAGCTCACATAACTGGCACTTCCAAGAGACTCATCTTTATTATGGGCATGGTTGGGTCCAGGAGCTGAAACATTGTCTTAGAAGTATGTTCTTCTCCAATCTGTGGATAAGTTCTTCCCTGTGCTGGTTAAAATGGCTGCCATTTATCCAAAACTTATAACCAATCCATTTATTCCAGCCCAATTGGACCATCTTCCTGGTGGTGCTGAGAAGGACTTTGATTGGTCCAGCATGTGACACATACTCATCTTTGGACATAACATTGTCCTAGGGGAATAGTTAAGGGCAGATAGTCTCACCCAGATATGATAAATTGGTTACCTGCAAGAGTGAGAGTGACAAACAGAGTGAGAGTAGTGGGCAGAGAAAAACAACAGCTGTTTATTATATGTTTTTAAAAGAACAGCAGTTGTGTCCTACAGTGGAATAACTTGGAACTTTCTCTGCCCAGGGACTCTAATAGGCACGTTAGGATTCTAGGACTAGAGATTGATTCAGATAGTGAAGAAATAGGAGCTGACTGATACCAAGAATACATCACTTGACTCTTAAGAGAATCCAGGTCTAATTTTAGATCCATAAATGTTTTTCAAACCTTCATTATCTTGCCTTCTTGAAAAGATAAAAATGTGTATGTGTATATTGCAGTGTTCTGGAGTCAACTGTTTACCTTCATCATAGAATGTCTTTGAGGAGCCCAGGTCTGTGGCATTTTTGACTAGGGCCTTAATATAAAATGTTAGGAAATGGTGCCCATCAAAGTAAAGAGGCTGTGATTTTGACAAGGAATGAACAGGCAGACTTCACTTGGAGGAAACTGTGCCTAGGGAATCAGTTAGAGAAAAAGAGGGGAACGAAGTTTGAGGTGCATACTCACAGCAGAATCTATATAATGCTGGTGGCAGAGGGTCTCTCAAAGGCACGTCCTAAACCCAGCGCCTCCAAACCATGCCTCCTGAGCATGTGCACCCTGTGTGTGCACACAGACACTAGGGATTTCATCCACTCAACAGTATTTGATGTTTCCCATGCAGCCTGGCATTTCTCTGCTTTTTCCCATCTTTTGACCCAACTGTCCTCTGCCTGCCAAAATCATGCTTGTGTTCAGACACAGTCCAGTGGTCGCTTTCCTGTCTCCTCTAATTAGAATGAGCGACCACTTCTATATTCCTGTGGTATTGTCCATGAACCCCACCATCTCAACTCTTAAATTGACTGAAATGTATTGTGTACGTTGGTGGGTTTGAACTAGGGTATACATTCTTCTGGGAGAACACCAGGACTCTCCAAGGGAATCCACTTCCACATGTTATACTTCCACATGTATTCTTTCCTGGAATTCATGTGCCTGAGAATTCACCCATGACCAGCATCATTCCAAGTCTTTTTCCCCAATGCCAGTTTTACAGATACCTGCCTTCTCCCTCATAAAAGACAGACATACCCCTCACCTATCAGGAATCTCACTGGGATGCACTTTCCTGAGATGGGGAAACCTTATTCCCGACCTCAAACAAGAGAGCAAATGGAAATATTGGTATAAGATCGAGCAGATAAATAACTTTAATGAGTTGGTGGCGAATCTTTTTGAACATCAGGTGGTTTCCCAATTTTTCTTTCCAACCAAATTGACAAAGGATCTAATTGAGTTATCAGATTATAGATCATTAAGAATAATTTTTGTGACAGACTAATTAAGTGATTATTGACATATGTTAGAGGAAAAGTTTTAAAAACCTAATGGAATGATGTAACTATAACAAAAGTCCCTTAATTTACCTTCGTATGTGACAAGCTTTGCCTAGTGCTCATATCTGTAAGATGAAAAATAGACTTGAATTTATGCCAAACCCTGCCTCATGCTAGCAATAAGTAATCCAGTCATTTTTAAGGAATTAATTGGAAAAGCCTCACTCACTTATGAAATGCATTTCCAAATGATATTTTACCTTTTTGCTTAACAAATGTCAAAGTTTCTAGAACATTTACGTAATTTTGGTTTGCTGTTTTCTATTAGTGCAAGGATAACAGTATACAAAGGAATTTAATACAACTGCCTTATGGTTAGGGGAAATAAAAATTACATTTTAACTTATATACATATTTTATACAAAGAGGCTTGATGAATGAAAAAAAACTCAAGCATAAAGTACATTCAATTAGGATGAGATTTTGTTAGGTATTGAAATGGAAATAAGTTCAAGGAAAAAGAGACATGCTCTAAAACTCTGCCTATTAAAGGAAGAACTCATTTACTCATTTTTATGTGGAGGGGGCTGGGCATGAAAATACTGTGATATCCAGATTCATTTGTTTATATTTTTAAATGGCAAAATATTTATTTGTAAAATATGAATACTTACAACACAATTAAAATGTACATCTCTTGCAACCAACTGAACTCGTGATGGAAATTTTCAGATATCAGTGAAAAATGGAAGGAGATGCATGATTGTTCAAAATTATTTGGAGGGATATGCAAAACAAAAATTTCCATTTATTTATTTATTTTTAAGATGGAGTCTTGCTCTGTTACCCAGGCTGGAGTTCAGTGGTGAGATCTCAGCTCACTGCGGCCTCTGCCTCCCAGCTTCAAGAGATTCTCTGCCTCAACCTCCTGAGTAGCTGGGACTACAGGTGCCCACCACCACACCTGTCTAATTTTTGTATTTTTAGTAGAGATGGGGTTTTGCCATATTGGCCAGGCTGGTCTCAAACTCCTGGCCTCAGTGATCTGCCAACCTCAGCCTCCCAAAATGCTGGGATTACAGATATGAGCCACTGCACGTGCCCCCCCACCCCCAAATTATTGAAATGCTTTATGTCCGTTTGTATCACCAGTTCAGAAGCACTTCATGTTATTTTTCCCTTTCTTCCAAGTGCCTAAAACATGGAGAACAAAGCACAGGTTAAGATGAAGTGCAGCATTGCTTATTGGTTGTGAGTGGCTGTGGAACCCACAGGCAGCAGTGTGAGGTGGCAAGGTAGCTTTTCTTTCTTTGAAACATTTTCTCTGGGCCATATACATTTGGTGAAACTGGCTCTTGAGAAATCTTCTTTCTTAATGAACCACAAAAAAGCAATATCATAGGACACAAGATCTTTAATTTGCATTTAATAAAACAATAAAAACGAATCCATTCCAAAATTATTTGGAAGATACTTAGATTTAGTGATGGAATTATCTTTGCTGACTCTGTAAAAGAAAAACTAGTACCGAACTGAGAATAATTGTGTTCAACGTGAGGAACTGCTAGCCCTAAGTTAGCATTTTCTTCTTTATGCTTGAGCTGAAGAATTTACCAAAGCTCATTCAGAGATACGTAATGGCCTCTGATTGTATAATTTAGGTGGAGGACAATAGAAGGGTTAATACTCCTTACTTAGACTCTGTGGCTATTCATTTAGAAGAGAATTAAATCATGAATTTATATGAGGCTTCTGCTAAAGACAAAGTAAGTGTGTTTTTTCACATTTGCAAAAATCCTGCAGTAATAACTTTTTAGTTCAAAAAGGTTGTTCATGCCTTAAGAGAATAGCAAAGCTGCCAGTGCATTAATTAACTCAAAAATAATGACTTACCCTCTCAGGGACGACAGAATATAGCAGAAAGGACAAAGCCAATGTTGTATTCCTTTTAAAGATTCCTAATTAGTCACTGGTCAGTTGTAAAAATGGGTGTTTACATCCTATATTTTGATTTGGCATTTCAAAGACTGCAGTTCTAGAAGGGATTTTAGAGCCCGTCAGAACCAACTGCTTATTTTACAGAGAGGGGAAAGGGGATTGTTCAGAGCACAATTTGGGCTCTTAATTCAGCCCTCCTCCTGCTGACCCTGGGTTTCAGGCTGGGGTCCCTGGACCGCTGGCTCTAGGCAAGCCCCTCAGGGGCTGAAGAGAGGGTGGGAAATGGGACACACACAGGATCTGGAGGACAGGACCTGGGCCCCCAACCTCGATGCAGCCCAAGCAGCTCCACGTTTTCCTTTTATGTTCTGAGTTTCCGTTTAGCATTGATGAAGAAAAAAAAATAAAAAAGTCTCCTGCACCATTATCTCATTCAGAAATTGTCAAAACATGTTACAGTTAATGGGGTTAATCATCGGAACCAGCCAAAGGAAGAAAAGAGATGTGGGGTGGGGGCAGGATGAGTGAGATGGGCGTGTCTGATTCCAAACAAAAGATGCCCAGGACAGAGCAGACCTCAGAAAGGAGTGATCAGAAATTGCCTGAAAACTCACGCCAACCCAGGTTGGGGCTTCACAGAAATATCTCCCCTTCTCTTCAGATCTGTGCTCTTTCTGACAGCTCACCAGGAAGCTTCTCCAGGAAGTTCCCCACGCAGCCACCATCACCCTCCTCAAAGCCTTTGCAGGTGCTCCCCCTTGGCCACAGCCTGCCCCACCCTATACTCCGAGCAGGTGCCAGCATCACTGTGGGGAGGTCTGCCTGGTCGGGTCCCACCCCTTTGGCAGAAGGCCTTGCACCCATGTTCCCTCTCCTCCCAGCATTTAGACAGTTATCTTTTCAATTCCTGTGCCACTCTTCTCCCTAGACGCAGGTAAACCTCCTGAGAGCAGAGCCCCCCTGCCTGCTTCTGCACCAATGGCATGAATGGTGTCACAGGGCTGTGGCCAGGCCACACAGGCCATGGGAAGATTATCCACATGGAGAGCAGGAGAGTTGGCCTGGGCAAAAGGGGAGCTCTGGTAATAGCACTCGCATTAGTCATTTTGTAAATGGTTTAACACATGTGTGCACCAAATATGTGACCTCTCACTCCATGTTGATTTAAGGCTTTGCAGGTGGCTTAATTTAGACCACAGGCTCTCAACTTTTTTTTTCTTTTGCCTCAAAACTTCTGAGGAATATATATGTATGACCAGACAAGCATTCCTGATCTTTATAACTGGCTAGAGAAGGGATGGAGGCGGGTTAGAGTCCCTCTGCCCTGCAATGTGTTCTGTGCCTCCAGAGTGCATGTACCAGGTGCTCTGAGGGCCCCCTCCAAGGGGCCTGGCAGCAGAGGGCTAGCAGGGACACATTTGTTCAGGCCACTTCACACCTGAGTGATAATCCCTGGAGAGGGAAGAGGATAAGGCAGGCTAAACCAGCATTTGTGTGGCCCCTATTGTGTGCCACCACCTCGCTCAGTCTGGCGTGCCACACTCCACCTATGGGAGCACACCGAGAGTTGGTGTGACCATACAGCATTGTCATTCTTTGTGTACGTGTCTGTCCCTTCAGAAGCTGTGAGTGCCAGAGAGCCCACATGTTTGGATTGGAAATCTGTGTCCCCAGGCCCTGTCATGGGGCCCTTCACATTCAGGCACCCACTCAGCAATAGGGACCCTGTGGGCAGCAGCATGACTTTACTCTGTTAGGGTGTGAATCCAGGCCTCTGTGACCTGAGAGTTTTGTTCTTGTCATACTTTTTATATACAACATAGACAGAAAAAACGTGCTGGTTTTATTGTTCAGTGATGGCGGCAAAAGGGAAGGCAAGAGAGGAGTGAGGGGAAACAGGGAGCTACTGTGACATTTCTTCTCAGTATTTGTCTTGAATTAAGAGTCTGGCCACAAAAGCTGGGGAGAGAACTAGAAGAGCGAGGTCGCAGCAGACCAGCATCACTGCATTCAGCATATCTCCTTGTGCATTTGCGCTGCTCTAAACTATTCCTTTTTTTTTTTTTTTTCATTCTATTTACTTTGGAGCTCTTTAGTGAAATGTATATTCCTTTAAACTTTTGTTCTTTCGTTTGTTTTATTGTTTGGAATCTCAAACCAACACCTGATGGGATTTTATTTTGGTTGTGTTGCTGATAAGTTGTTCGTCTCCTGTCTAGTTAAAATATTGGTGATGTTGAGTGCAATTGTGATGTCACTTCACCTCAGTGCGTGATTTTGTAGAGTGAGCATTCCTAGAGGAGTCTTAATTCACTTTGGGCATCCAGTGGCTATTTAGGGGAAGAATGACTTTAAAACAAAATACACTGGGACTGCAACAAAACACAGTCCTTGTTTCCTGGACTGACTGTCATAAATAGTGCTGAGATCATATATCCTGAAGTGTCTTGAAGTTTAAAATCTGTTTTTATTAAAAAACAGTAACAACTCTAATATACATCGGGCTAGAGTTGTGTGTTTTTGTCCTTCAAACTTCATCTGTATGCATAGAGCCTTCTGTGATTTTAGGGAATCTAGAAGCTCAGGAAGAGAAAAATAATGACCTCTCATTATTTACACTTAATGTGTGGCTATCTACAAATAGCTAGGTAGTTGTGCAGAATGGCCATAGTGCTACCCATCATTAGTATTAGTGCTTGACAGAACTTGGCGTGGAGAGCAAGTTGCCACTCTGTGCATCTCACCAAACTGCTGCAGCAAATCACATTTAGTGCGTAGGAGCCAGGTAACCACAACCACAGAAACTGGCCTCACATGTAAAAATTAAGGGAGAGCCAAAAGCTGGGGAGTAGGGCCATGAATCTTCTAGGCCAGATTTCAAATATGAAATACACGTGAGATGTTTTCAAACTGATATTTATGTCTGCGTATTTATATTTCCAAAAACTCTAATTGTTGTTAATGTTTTTCTAAAGATCTCAGGTTAAACAAGTTCCATTAAACCAAAGGTCAGACTAGAAACAATTGTATTCAACATGTCATTAGTTTGAATTTTTAAATGTGCTTGCCCATAGCCATAGAGAGGAGACCAATGTAAAAGGCTAATTAATCAAATACTGATTTTTAAGGGAAAATTTTGCTCTCAATCTTACACAAATGACTCCCTCTGAGTTAAAATGTTTCAAGAGTATTCAGCAGCATTTGAATGAGGGTCTTCCTTTATTTTGAGCACCCTGAATCCGAAATTTTAGAGTGGGGCCAACACACTGATGTCACACTTGTTAGGCAGTATGGACCCCGGAGTGGTTTGGGCTGACCTGTCCTTACCGTGTCTTGTCCAGTAAGCCTGCCCCTGGGGTCTGGCAGCCACTGCAGCCCAGATGGAGTCCCACAGGTGCTGTCAGAGGCGGAGGAGACCGTGTCAGTTGGCAGCTGTTTTGCGTCGGAGGACACGACCGAGGACTCGGGAGTGATGAGTTCCCCCTCAGACATCGTCTCTCTGGACTCACAGCAGGACAGCATGAAATACAAAGACAAGTGGGCCACAGACCAGGAAGACTGCAGTGACCAGGACCTCGCTGGAACCCCAGACCTGGGTCCCCAGAAGAGCCCCTTGTGGGAGAAGAATGGCTTTGAGAACTCACATCTGAGGTGAGTCATGGGAAGGACGGGTGGGGATGGAAGTCACAGCCACATCTGTGTCTCTAAAGAGTGTCTTTTGTCACGGGATCCAACACGTGCTATCACAATCTGCTCTGCACCAGGGCCCCGACCCTGATTCACGGCAGCTGCTCTCAGGCATGTCTCTGTGCTGTCCGTACATCTGCAGTAACTTACAAAGACTGTGTAAGAGTGACTTGTTTGCTTTGGCACCATACCCTTAAGTATATTTTTCTACTCAACATCGTGTTTGTAAGATTTATCCGTGACGATATCTGTGTTGTTCATTCATTTATTTACCCATTTTCCTGATAATGAGCACTTAGATTGTTCTAGTTTTTCAGGGCTAGAAACGATGAACAAGAAACATATGTCTCCATTTACATGTAGAGACTTTTCTAGAAGAGGAAACTGACAGGAAAGAGACTCATCTTCAGCTTTATGGGATACCTGAAATGCTCATGCAGTTGGCAGGCCCCCCAGTGTCTGCAGGGTCCCCTTGTTGCACACCGATGCCAGTATTTAAGATCAGTAGACATCTTGAGCTTTGCCAACGTGTAGGCGTCAGATGGCTTCTCGTGTAGCTTTCATTTACAGTTCTCTGATTAGGAAGGATGAGCATCTTGTCATTTGTTCATTAGCAATTTGGGTCTTGTATTAATTGCCTTTTCATAGCCTTTGCCCTTTTAAAAAACATGCTACATTTGGCCTGGCATGGTGGCTCATGCCCATAATCCCAGCATTTTGAGAGGCTGAAACAGGAGGATTGCTTGAGCCCAGGAGTTCAAGACCAGCATGGTCAATATAGTGAGACCTTTTCTCTACAAAAAAAATTTTAAACTTAGCTGGGCGTGGTAGCACGTGCCTGTAGTCCCAGCTACTCTGGAGACTGAGATGGGAGGATCACTTGAGCCCAGGTGGTAAAGGTTGCAGTGAGTTGAGATTGTACCACTGCACTCCAGCCTAGGCAGTAGAGCAAGACTCTGTCTCAAAATAAATTGAATTAAATTAAAAATTGTTATGTTTACTTTTTTTGGTTATTAAATTCTCCTTTGTCAGTTATTTGCACATGGAACATTTCTAAGTCTGTGGCTCCAACCTAACTGTGTTTTCTTTTCTTATACAATGATTGTCTTCACATTTTAGTATTCGTTTTTCCTTTTTCTCTCAGATGTATATAATCTTTGCCTATTTAAGAGATCCTTCCTGTACCCTAAAAGACTAAAGATAGTCTGAATTTCTTGTAAAACTACATTCTCACATTTGGGCTCTCCTATACCTGGGGTTTATTTTGGGGTGTGATGTGAAGAAGGATCTATTTTTTCCCACTGATTCCTATCCCCACTGTGGTCAGACATCAAGTGTCCATGTGCACGTTGTTCTGTTCCAGCGCTCTTTCCGTAGCACTGGTGTGTTTGTCCATCTCTGTACCAACACCACACTGTCAGGATTCCTTTCTTTATTCTTATATAGAAAGGCATGTTGATTCTCTTCAGCCCGCCAATGTTTTTCGTCTTTTAGATAACTTCAAGAATTCATCAAATAAATACTATGGAAATGTTAACAGAAAGAAGGTAAAATGGGCTGGATGCAGTGGCTCAAGCCTATAATCCCAGCACTTTGGGAGGCTAAGGTGGGTGGATCACCTGAGGTCAGGAGTTCAAGACCCACCTGGCCAACATGGTGAAACCCCATCTCTACTAAAAATACAAAAATTTGCTGGGTATGGTGGCACTTGCCTGTAGTCCCAGCTACTCAGGAGGCTGAGGCAAGATAATCACTTGAACTCTAGAGGCAGAGGTTGCGGTGAGCCGAGATCACGCCATTGCATTCCTGTCTAGGTGACAGAGTGAGACTCCATCCCAGAAAAAGAAAAAAAAAAAGGAAAGAAGGTAAAATGATTTAAAGAAATAGTTCATAAGCCAGTCACCAAAATGAATGAATACTTTTATAATATGTTTTTCAGGTTTTGTTCCAACCCTATTCATATGAACACACAAATCTGTATCTGGTTAGTGTAATTGTCTTATCAATAATACTTTATATATCTTTGTACCTAACAGTTTGTCATGACCAGTTCCCCATGTTGTTATACACACTCCCTAATAACGTTAAAGTATAGCTCTTCAATTCTAAGGGTGACTCCAAGACCAAGTTTATATTTCATCAGAAAGGAAATTTGAAGGCAGCAATTGGTTCCTTCCTGCCTACCCCACACAAGATGCATTTTGCTGAGGTTGGCCTGTGTTGTTTACATCTGTGAGAACAGAGGAAAATTATGGCATTTTCCTTTTAGTCATTTAACATAAAGGAAAATCACTTTCTACTGTAATCTCCACGTCTTTTCTGCAGTTTGCATGGGGATTGCACAGGTTTGCATTCCACATCTGAAACTAATCAGACATGCGTTACTCTGAACCCCGAGGGATGCTGCGCATAGGACTCATTGTTTGCTTTGCTGGTGCTGACCGTTGATATAAAATCTTGCTGATTTCTATCCAAATAATGAGGGTTAATATTGACTATGGCCACAGCCAGGATAATCATTGAGTCTTTGGAACCTGATGCTTTATGCAAACAGGGAACACGGCATGTTTTCCTGCCCTCATCTCTGGGGTGCCACTGAATTTGAGAGTACTGTGGTGGGGAGGGAGGGAGTTTGGCAATCAGATAGACCTACAATGGAATCTCACCACCACTAACTAGCTGTTTGGCCTTTAAGAGTCCACTTAATTTTGCCAAGCATTACCTTTTGATCATACACAGTGCGGATATGCCACCTGTCTATCACAGTTGTCATGAGCCTGTGAAAAGCCCAGCACAGGTGACACCATGCACGTTGCATATATCATAAGTAGTACCCATTGTCAGAACTACTGCCCTTAGTTTAGGAAATGGGGGCACCATGAATTGCCCTGGACAATCACTTTCCTTTGCCGGGTTGTGGTCAGCTCATCAGTCGGATGAGGATGAAGATGCTCTCTGAGCCCCTCAGCCCTGGCTGTGATGCTGGGTTATTTGCCCAAGAGTTGGGATTGACTCTGCCCTTGCATGGAATGACTATAGTCTTTTTGCTTTTTGGTTTTTGTTTTCTGTTTTTGGAGGGTAGGGGGAATTTCATAGAATGAATCTAGTTTTTTGGGGCACCATTTTGAGTTTTTTTGGGTTTTCTTACAGGAATTATCTTAACTGACAAATCAGACATATTTAGAGATTTCAGCATGGTATATCACTTTTTTTCCCAAATACATGATTTTCAATAAATTTCAGGATTACTTCAAAGCAGTGCCTCCCATGCAATGCAAGGGTTGCAAATGTGGATGCCTTAGAGGCAAGGCAGTGGTTAGGCAAGGTTGAGGGAGGCTCAGCAGATGAGAGACCACAGGCAGTGTGGAAAACACATGCTTTCTCTAAAGAGAGCAGCCCTGCTCCCTCTGTCCAACTGTTGCCCTGGGGGTTACAGACCCAGTGTGGCCAGTTTTTGAAGAGAAGCCAGAAATCTGGATTTTTATGTAACGTCTCCCAAATTGTAAATGTTGGCAACCAATTCAAGCACTCAGGGTGAAACGGAACACATATGCAAGCTGGATGTGGCCTGTTCCCAGACTTACACCCTTCTGAAGACTGAAGGCTGCATCGATTGTTCCACTTCTTTTTGGGACAAACAAGATTACTTTCCTTGCCTATTCGCCAACTTTGGAATATAGTTGCAGCTACTCAGGTATTTCCTGTGCTTGAAAAATATCGATTCACACATAAAGTTGGGAATGAAGAGAGAATCTGCCTGTTTTGATGAAAATAGTGTGTTCCAGGGACAGGCTTGGCATTCATATCTGGAGTGAACCCTGTCGAAAGCCGAGGCAGCACAGGGGTGGTAAAGGCAGGGCTGGCGGGGGCTGCCCCGGCAGCAGAACTCAGGTGTGGCCTGATGGAGCAGACTGGTCGGGTGGTCACGATCCCTACAGTGAGGACCCATGCCTCAGGACTGACAGCCCAGACTCAAGGTGAACTCGTGAGAGTGCAGAAACCACCACTGTTGACAGGGGTGTGGCCCTCACCTTGGCCACCTGCACAGAAGAACCCTATCAGAACACTATAAACAGCAGCATCCATGTTCACACTCTGGCGGTCGAGAGAAACGATAGCAAAGAGGTGGTTTTCTGACAGGCAGTGTGAGCAAAAGCCTGGCAGAGCGTCCCTAGTTGGCACCTCAAGCTCCTTTTTCACTGTGTACCTGAAACACGTACCCAACCTTGATCAAGAGGAGGCTGCCCAGAGAGGGCATGACCACCATTCCTGGTGCCCTGTGCCTGGTCCCCGAGCCCAGCCTCCTGGCCGTACCCTGGATGACCCCCATACCTGGTTTCCACAACTCATCCTGAGCTGTCCATTTGTACTCCCAGAACCCGTGTTCATCTTACATGGCAAACGATGAAGATGTAGGACCTGGCTGTGACATGAGCCCTCTCCATCCCCTCTGAATGCCAGGCCTTAGGGGCTCAGGCAAAGCAGAAGTCACCTTCTGGCTGGCTGGCAAGGCCAGGCCTCTAGGCTGGGAGTGGAGTTGGATAGGTTGTGAAGCTGTCCCTGATAGCCCCAGACATCTTCAGCTTGCAGAAAGTCTCTGCTGTAGTCCCAGTCATCAGGAAAATGAGGATTGCTCATGGTTTATCAACTTGGCCAAAGTAGTGTCTTCTGTTGCCACCCCTCTGTTATTTGGGTATTCACTAAACACTGTTTGGGAACAGCCTTAAGACCCATCATCACCTGGGAAGACCCAAGTGTGTAAGGTCTACATCGCTGTGTTCTAGTTTTCTTAGCTATTTCTCCTTTCTCTGCACCCTACGAAGGTCAGAATCATTTAGACTCCTTTGGCTAGGGATGCCTGGGTTCGTACATTGACAAGCTGGAGGCAAACACCATTTCCTCAAGAGCTCTGTCACCTGTCCAAGGAGAGAGCCATATTGGGCTGGCCACAGCTAAAAACTGTCCTGGTTCAGTGGCATCTTCACTGCTTGGGTTGTGTGCAGTTGTATTTAGGGGCTCGACTGGCCTCACTGCTGCTGCAGCCCTTGCTTCATACATGGCAGCATTGGTGGGCTCCATTTGGTGTCCTTGGAGCCAAGGCATTAAATTGAAGAGTCTAAGGAATACCGTGCTTCTAAGAAGAGCAAGTGTGAATGCTTGGTAATAATTGGAATATGTTGCACGTTGGCTCACGCCTGTACTCCCAGCACTTTGGGAGGCCGAGGCAGGCAGATCTCCTAAGGTCAGGAGTTCAGGACAAGCCTGGCCAACGTGGTGAAACCCCATCTCTACTAAAATTACAAAAAATAGCCAAGCATGCTGGCGGATGCCTGTAATCCCAGCTACTAGGGAGGCTGAGGCAGGAGAATCACTTGAACCCAGGAGGCAGAGGTTGCAGTGAGCCGAGATCACACCACTACACTCCAGCCTGGGTGACAAGAGCAAAACTCCATCTCAAAAAATAAATAAATAAATAATAATAATAATAATAATAATAATTGGAATATGTTATATGTGCTACTGCAATTTGAAAAGAATATGTTTTTCAAGTCATTTGATTGTATCCGATTATAATTTTTCACTGCAAAATAAATCTCAGTTGAAATTTGATCTTGTAAAGGGAAAATCAGACTCCCAGAGTCTTCCTCTCAACATAGTACAGCCAATGAAGAAACTCCTAAGGAAGAGCTCAGCCCAAGAGCTGAACAGGAATAACAGAAGTGTGCATGTGGTGGTTGCATTTCATTCTGGGGACACCTGGGCATGGCCCTCAGGAAAGGACCTGTGTGCCTCACACACAGCTCTGCCATGGTCTACATTCCCACAGACTCTTATGACAGGCATCTGTCCCTTATGTATGAGCCCAGCCAATGCTCTTAATACTTAAGGAGTCACTTAATGTGAAGATTGAAGAGTCTGCACTTAGACTGCTTAGGGAAGGAACTGCCCATGGCTGGCAGTGGTTTGCCCAGTGGCTTCACCTCTTGGTTCAGTTTCCTGGTCAGTAAAATTGAGATATGCACTACTTCCCCTTACAATAGTGCCTGATACGTTGCTAGCCTTCAACGATTGGTACCTGGTGTTATTGTTGCAGGTATTGTTATGTACAACTGACTGAGGAAGGGGAGAAATTTGATTTGTTAGGTAATCTTTGTAACTTGTATCTAGCTCTGATCATCTTCCTCTTTATTTATAACATGTTTGAAAAAGATAAATAGACACATATATATGTGTGCATGCATATGTGTGCATGTATTTGTGTATATATATATGTGTGTATGTATATGAGAGAGAGGGAGAAACAGAGAGAGAGAGATGGATGGGGAAGTAGAGGAGACTGTTATCTCCTCCTACCTGCAGGGAAGGAACAGTGGAACTAGCACTGATTATAAACTCTTGAATTCTGAAAGCAGCCTTGCTGTAATCAGGCAGTATCTAACTGTGTATAACTATTGTGAAAATCTGAGTTCTAGGGTTCCTTTTGGGAACATCAATTCCACAGGAATGCTGTGAGGAGTAAAAGAAAGAGATTGAATAAGTGGGTGTCAGGCCTTTTTTTTTTTTTTTTTTTTTTTTAAACGGTAAGGCCAAACTGTAATCATGTGCAGAGCCACCAAAGGTAGAGAGCGTAGTTTCTCCAGTTGAAGGGAGCCTCCCTGGAGTGCCTGATGTCCCATTTCAGCCTGGAAGCCTGTACATTCCTTCTCAGCTCCCACTTTTCGGTGCATGCTGGGGATGATGGCTGCAGAAGCACTTGATGAGGAGCTGTGCCGTTACCTGCAGGCTTGTGGCTATGAGGGGCCTTATGGGACTGAGGGCCTGTAGTGAGAGGTGCAGAGGGACCCAGATCACACCAACCAACCTCTGAAACTTGGTGGGTGCAGAAACGTTGTGACACAGGAGCATTCAGAAACATTTGGCACCACCTAGAACCTTGAAACTTCATTGTGGACTGAAAGGTGAGTATGCAGCTCGTGACTGTGTGAGAGTGCATAGATTAATTATGTGCAAATAGTATGCCTTCTTTTTTTTTTTTTTTTTTTTTTTTTTTTGAGATGGAGTCTCACTCTGTCACCCGGGCTGTAGTGCAGTGGTGTGATCTTGGCTCACTGCATCCTCCCCCTCCTGGGTTCAGGCGATTCTTCTGCCCCAGCTTCCCAAGTAGCTGGGATTACAGGTGCATGCCACCATGCTACTTTTTGTACTTTTAGTAGAGACGGGGTTTCTCCCTGTTGGCCAGACTGGTCTCAAACTCCTGACCTCAAGAGATCTGCCCACCTTGGCCTCCCAAAATGCTGGGATTACAGGCATGAGCCACCACACCAAGCTACTATGCCATTTTATTTTATTTTATTTTATTTTATTTTTTTTGTCTGTCTCCTCTTAACTTTATTTATTTATTTTTTTATTTTTTTTTTATTATACTTTAAGTTCTAGGGTACATGTGCATAACGCTTATATCATGTATAACTCCCCAATGCAATCCCTCCCTCCTCCCCCCTCCCCCTGATAGGCCCCAGTGTGTGATGTTCCCCTTCCCGAGTCCAAGTGATCTCATTGTTCAGTTCCCACCTATGAGTGAGAACATGCGGTGTTTGGTTTTCTCTTCTTGTGATAGTTTGCTAAGAATGATGGTTTCCAGCTGCATCCATGTCCCTACAAAGGATGCAAACTCATCCTTTTTGATGGCTGCATAGTATTCCATGGTGTATATGTGCCACATTTTCTTAATCCAGTCTGTCACAGATGGACATTTGGGTTGATTCCAAGTCTTTGCTATTGTGAATAGTGCCGCAATAAACATACGTGTGCCTGTGTCTTTGTAGTAGAGTAATTTATAATCCTTTGGGTATATACCCAGTAGTGGGATGGCTGGGTCATATGGTACATCTAGTTCTAGATCCTTGAGGAATCGCCATACTGTTTTCCATAATGGTTGAACTAGTTTACAATCCCACCAACAGTGTAAAAGTGTTCCTATTTCTCCACATCCTCTCCAACATCTATTGTTTCCTGACTTCTTAATGATTGCCATTCTAACTGGTGTGAGATGGTATCTCATTGTGGTTTTGATTTGCATTTCTCTGATGGCGAGTGATGATGAGCATTTTTTCATGTGTCTATTGGCTGTATGGATGTCTTCTTTTGAGAAATGTCTGTTCATATCCTTTCCCCACTTTTTGATGGGGTTGTTTGTTTTTTTCTTGTATATTTGTTTGAGTTCTTTGTAGATTCTGTGCCATTTTATACAAAGGAGTTGAGCATCCACAGAATTTGGTATCTATGGGGGATCCTAGAACCAATGCCCCTTTCCTCAGATACAGAGAGAGGGTTGCATAACAACTTCGTGGCTACGGGATCATTTAGAAACATTTTCTACACTTCAGACCCCTTCTAGAACCCTGAAACTTTGTGACTGCATTTACAAAGGAGTGTTTAAAACATGTGTGAGACCTTGGAGAGCTGCACCATCCAGTATGTGTGTGGCTGCTGAGTGCTTGCCAAGTGTCTGATCCAAACTGACATGTGCTGTAAGTGTAAAATATACATCAAATCTGGTACAGAAATAAAATAATCTTATATTAATTATTTGCAGAAATCACTAGAGTATTAAAATTAATTCTACCTATTTCTTTATACATTTTAAATATTATTATAAAAAGATTTTAAATTATACATGTGGCTTATGTTGTATTGGGCACCATTGTTCCAGGACTCTGAAGCTTTGCTAATACAGGAACATTTACAAATGGAGCGGGAAGGTTAAGCACATATGACTATCATCAACTGCATATTTTCCCAGGCTTCTTGCCTTTAGTTTATCAAGTAATCATTTTGAAATCACAGGGGTTGGTTTGGTTGTCATTAGCAAATTGGATTGCTACCTAAAAGCAACGTCTTTCTCCTCTTAGACTTGTTTTTATTTCATTAATTCTGCCATTGTACTAAATTGCTTAAGGAAACTCTTCTAGCCTCATCAAAAAGAAAAAGTGACTTCATGTGCAATGAACCCATCTTGTACATTTCAGATTGGTCAGATTCAGCCCATTCTCACTCATAGCAAATGAAAACAACAAATCAAAAAGCGATTTTGGCTCCTGGCACTAACTGAATGTGACTGCCCCTAGTTCTTGTTTTTGCTGGAGGCTGAGGTGTGAATGCAGAGGCTCAGCAAGCCCTGCACACACCCGGCTGGGTGGATCGGTCAGCCTGCCACCCTCCGACCACCCCAAGAGGCTGGGCCCAAGGACGCAGGTCCACTTCCTGGGCAGACTCTGGTTTGAAACTTGCCGGTGCTGAGCTGTATCCGCCATATCGCATGCCGCAATAGCCTAAACATTCATGTTCCCTGCAGAGTGCCCACCTCCGTGTAAGAAAATAACTCTGCCATACTTACTCAACACATGCAGCCTGGTATCAAAATGTCTGCCCTGTGTTTGTTTGCATTTTATTTTCTTGGTCTTAAGCCAGAACAAACTGTCAATAAGGAACATGTCTAAAGATTGGGGTATGTGTTGGGGGGAAAGGAAGCCCAGGAAAAAAGCATCTGGGCAGGTTTACTTTAAGCTAACAGAGGCTGATGTTTCTTGCTGACTGCTAAGTCTTTAGGGACACATACCTAGGGCTCCCCTGCTAAGCCCACACAGAGCTGGCCTCCAAGCCCAGTGACTAAGGGCATAAATCTGGTGATTTTGCAAAGAGAGAGGAATGTTTATAATCCATTAGTAACCCTTTGGAGAGAAGTAGATGGGAGCTAGTAAGGAAGGAAAATACTGCTGTCTCTCCCTCCTGCTTTTTTACACTGGAAAATAAAATCACTACATTGCCATTGGCTCTGGCTTTTGCTCGATAATCCATTCATACATGCTCAGAACGCAGCCGCCCTGTATTGCATCAAGAGAAGAGCAGGCTGCTCCTCTTTCGTCTCTCAGAGATGCCAAGAGCTTGGCAGCCTCAGGAGAAACACCAAACAAGGTCCTTGGCTGCCTGGTGGCCAGACCTTCCCTCACTCCACGGTGCACACGGGCTGAAAGCTCCTAGCTCATGTCCACTCTTTCTTTTCAGGGCAAGCAGGGCCCCAAGGAGCCAGCCCCACACTGAAGTGTCGGGGAGCAAAGCTGGAGCAGAGGTGGGATGCAAGGTACCAGCAGAGCCTGGAACCAAGCAGCAGCATCCAGGGCAACCTTTAGAGTGTCAAGTGAGGCCAGTGGTGGGAGGGAGCTGGACAGGAAAGAACACAGGGATGAAGGACTAGGGCTGAGCACAGGGTCCCCAGACTCCAGAAAGGCAGCTGTAACTGGTGGATAGGGGAGAAACCAGCTGAGAAGCAGCTCCAAGTGCCTGGAACTGGGCTCCTGCTGTTTCTAAAGGGCAGGGAGCCCAGAGCCTGGGAGGAGGAAGGTGTTGAAGGGCTGAGACTGTTCAGACCTTGTACATCCTCTCTGTTACAGTTTCAGGCTGACAGCCACACACTAGGATTGCTAGGCACTCAGTAACAAAATAAAAGTACTTAACTGTGTGCAGTGTAAGAAGAATGCAAACTCTTTTGCAGGAAAGAATTCTTGTTCACTAAAGGACAAAATTATCCTTTTAAATTTTGCTGGCTAAAAATTTGCTCTATCACCCAAGCTGCTTTGAATTCAACCAAGCACAGTTCTAAAGAAAAAAGGCAAAATATTCATCCTAATTCAACCTTTTCCTTCAGTCACGCTGGTTGGTTTCTTGTCTAGATTTCTATCTCCCCCTTGTCCAAAGGTATTTGCTATTTTTATATTATCACAGTGTTTCTATATATGTGTGTACTGATTTCTTCACATAACATGCTAGCATAAGCATGGATCTGTGTTTCTGCATAGACTTGATGATCATCATATTTACTGATTTTAATGCCCTTTGAAATGTATATGTAATAATTTAGGTAACTGCCTACTGCTGGACATTCTAGAATTCTAACATGAACATTGTTGTATTTGTATTTTTCCTTCTATTGGGTTTCCTTAAGGCAGATTATTAAAAGAGAGATTAATGGGCCAAAGTTCTTACAAAGATAAAGTGATTTTTGTTTGTGTGTTTTTTGATATATATTTCCACATTGCTTTCCAGTTAAAACCTGTAGCAACAAGTGTGGGTCTCTCAGATTTCATCACATCTTCATCAGTTTGGGGGTGGGTTTTTGTTTTGTTTTGTTTTGCTATTTTGCAAAATGGTAGAATCAGTGGAGTTTTTATCTTACATTTGTTTTAATTCTTATTGATAGCATTATGTGATATCATTATGTTCCGTGTCTCATAGTGAGTGACGTGGTCAAGCATACTTTAAAATGAAGGCAAATACTTTGAAATAAAAGTATGTCTGTAATTTTGTTTGGCTGGGCTTTAAGCATCCTAAACTAAGAGCAAGCATTTAAAAAGTTTTCCATCTTTCCAAGCATTTAAATCTGTTTTCCGTTTCAGATTGTTCTTTTATATAGCAATTTCCATTTTTCTCTGCCATGTATTTTATTAAAAATTTAAATATATTTAAACCATCACATTTCATGAAAGAGAAAAGCACAACTTTAGTAAAGTGCATTCAAATAATTAAAATCCGTGGCAAAAGTAATAGGGAAGACAGTCATGCACCTCTTGTGGTCCTTATTAATGGGTCCACATGCACACACATCTCCAACCAGCCCCCTTTGTGTAGCTTGTCAGAGGACATTAGCTGAGACTAATCTGGAAGCCACTTCCTGGCTCCCAAATGGACATAGTCACCAAATAAGAAAGACTCATTTATCAGAATAAAAACTTTGCTACGTGAGGGTTGTGCAAAGCTTATTTCATGCATCATTATCTGGGCCTGATTAGCAATGATGGAAATTGGTCCTCAATGCAATGATGGAAATTGGTCCTCAATTTTTAACAATCAGCGGGAAACAAACCTTCAGCTTTCACTGAGGATAGACAATTGCCATAGACATGTCTCTGTATTTTCTGCACAATAGGAAAATAGAGGCAAGAGCCCTTGCAAAGACAGTTTTTAAATTGTTTTGGCAGCAGTTGTCTCACAGATGCCATTGTCCCTGTGACGCAAATAAAGCCAGATCCGGCTCTCTGAGCAGACGGGTTGACATCTTCCTGGCGGCCCCGTGCCACAGGGGCCACATTATTATGTGTTGTGGCCCCAGATGCAGCTGGTCGTTCTTGGGCTTTGGGGCAGGAGGCCTGGTTCTGGATGCCAGTGTGACCTGGGCAGCTCTGTAGTCTCTCTGTACCTAGTTTCATCTCTCTACAATAGTGACAGCAACACTACCTACTTGAAAAACTGTTTATGAGGGTTATAATAAGATAATTTGTGCAAAAGAGCTGTGTTCGGGGGCTGGCACAAAGGCATGCAGGCAGGCCTCACGCTGCTAGGAGCTTCCTCCTGTTGAGTCTGAGAGGGGACCTTGGGAAGGGGCTTGCAGGGTCAAGGGTGGAGCGGTTATTCCTGTTACTGTTGCTGTGAGGCTTTTTGGCCATCCTCATTGTCTTTATGTCCCAGTTCAAGATCCCAGGGAGTACAGCTCTTCAAGTGGCATTATCAAGCCCCCAAGCCCTGCCCCTGCAAGTGGCATTATCAGGCTTCCTGTCACCTACCCAGGGTAGAAATTAAGCCAAAGTAAACATAGAGTCTGTAAAAGTCATTTATAGTCCAGGGAGTGAAATTTCTCATTTTCTGAGTATGGCAGGTTGGGCCACTGCTAGGGTGGACACAAATGGAGGCTGAGCTTATGAAGTTAGTGGGACTTCTGGAAACCCTCCTCCATGCAGCCCTCCCCACAGGCCTCCTAACAGCAGGCAGATCCTGCGCCAGAGGTATGTAGCCTTTATCACTGGGACCTCGAACGATGTTGCACTTAAATGCACAAGTGCCGAGGAACAGCCAGGCTGTGCAGTGTCGAGGTGAGGTGGACCAGCCCCCAGCCACGTGCACATGCTTGGCCTCCAGATGGCTTCACTCCTTCTTGCCAGGTGCCAGGTGCAAGGAACTTGCTGTGGTGCAAGGCAGAGATGCCAGCAAATCCTGGATCACATGAACCCGTCTTTTGTGCAGTGGAATTAAAACTTTGACTTCAGTCTGCAGAGTGAATGAAAGCTGTGTGTGGTTTGGTTACTTTTAACACTTTGGGGCCACACACACACCATATATCACATGCACACCACATACAAGACATATACTCCACACATGCACACATGGCACCTGCATCCCACACACACCTGTGCACACGCATGGGGGACACACACACCCATGAACAATCTGCATCTCCGTAGTTCTGAGGACAGCAGCAGTACAGTGAGTATGTGACTGCTTGAATTTGAGTATGAGCTGTTCTATCCGCAGATATTCCTGGAAAGGAGTACATGAAATCAATAGTAAGAGAAATGAGTGCTCCTTTCTCTTTGGTCTTCCCCAGAACTGAAAAAGCTGCCACAGCCTCAAATGATGAAGAAGACCTATTAATTGCTGGACAGTTCCATAAAACCCTTGCAGAACTTGATGAAGACCTGGAAGGTAAGAACCACCTGATGTACTACTTTGATATTATGCTGCATGAAAGTAGGTGCCAACAGTAACTTCCTCTGAGCATACTTTGATGTATCTATGTGAGGAAACAGCCTTGGAAAGGAATGCCAGGCCAGTTTGGTGAAAGCCTGGATGTGAGGCACACACAGTGTTCCAGTAGACTGCTTTTTATCTGGGCCGCCAAGCAGTACCTGGAAACATCCAGACAGCTGCTTACAGTGTGCTCTGAATAATACTAATTCTGCGCATTAAAAAGTATGCTGCACATGTTAAAGAATAAAAAGGGTGGTGCAAAACATAAACAGATTTCCTCCTTAAGACTTCTCTTGATTTGCTAATATATGGCATCTCTCTCAATGAGAAATACTCAGCCTTTTGACCACAATGAAGCCATCTCATGGCACTGCTATTTTATTAATATATTTTGGGGAAATAATACTGGAAGGCCAAAGCAGATGGCAAATAATTGCAGTAAACAGCTAGGGAATCTTTCAAACAAAGCAGCTATGTTATTTTCTCCAATGCATATGTTGAAAATAAACTAAAAATTAGATATTTATCATGCCTTAAAAAGAGAGAGAAGATAACAGACTGCAAAACTGACAAGTTGTTTTTGTCCGACTCACTTTTCAGTTTCCTGTCCTGAGAATGTATAGTTGACAGAGCTAAAAATCTGAATCAGCCATGGTGTGTCCCGCAGGTTCTGACCCCATGACCGTTGCATCATTTGGTGCTTGGAAGAGCCATGGTAATTCTGAGATACTCAAGACTTAGTCATCTGCTTCCTTAAGAGGTTAAAGCTAGAGCCCGTGGTCCTCTGGATTCTGTTGTGCTTCTAGTGGACATGAGAAACATGGAGGTCAAAACCCAGAACTCACTTTCATGTTTCTATGTTGAGACAGTGTTTCCAGAGGCTTGGATCTAGAAATCAACTTTTTTTTTTTTTTTGAGACGGAGTCTCGCTCTGTTGCCCAGGAGTGAAGGATGTTGGCAGCACGTTGTAACTGAATACCTTGCCTTGAAACATCATGGATCTGCAGACAGCTGTGTTGAGTAATGAAAGTTGAGATTCTGGCCCCAGGCATATTATGTAGATTATAAACCCAAATAATATTTTAAAACATATGTAAATAATGTATTCAAAAGTAACCTCAGGGAAATCAAAGTCATGGCTGCAATTACACTAAGTAATTGGCGTGGGAAACATCTGTGATTTGTGTTTGTCCCTCTTTGCAGAAATGGAAGACAGCTATGAAACCGACACCAGCTCCCTTACCAGCTCCATCCATGGTACATCCAACCACTGCCCACAGGATGCCATGGTCCCTCATGGCGACACAGATGCAATCCCAGTAACATTCATAGGGGAAGTTTCAGATGATCCTGTGGATTCGGGGTTGTTTTCCAATAGAAACAACAATGCTGGGTCTTTCGACTTGGAGGGTGTTACCAGCAGGAGAGCCTCCCTGGCGCCACTTCAGGCTGAGCACAGCCAGCCCCCTGGAAAGGCAAGGGAGGAAGTACCTGCCCTGCACCCCGCTTCCCATGACACGGGAAAAGGAATCCGTGTGGCCTTATGCAACATCTGTAAAGATGGAAATCTAATGGAAATGGTGCCTAGGGTGACTTCTTTGGCTGCGAATCTTCACACAGACAACCTAAATGCAAAAGCGAAAGACAAAGTGCATGGCTGTGCTGACGGGGAGAGGACTCAGGCCACAGAGACAGTGAATTCCCAACCAGTGAATGAAAAGGAGGGCAATGATAAAAACGCTGCCCTGGCACCAGCATCATGGCACCAACGAGGCCAAAACCCAGGGAAAAGCTACAGACTGAAGCACGGCCTCACAACATATAAAATCATTCCTCCAAAGTCAGAGATGCGCTGTTACAACAGAGACGTGTCCCTCTCCACCGGCGCCATTAAGATTGACGAGCTGGGGAACTTGGTGAATCCCCACACCACCGGCATCAGGATCATTTCCCTGTCTTCGTCTGTGCCTGAAGCAGAATCTCAGCCCATTGGGAAAGTCAAAGAGTTCTGGAGGTGCAACTCTGTGGAAAAGCACCTGGGTCGGCCCTCGGAGAACTCTGCCAGGGGACCCTCTTCCCTGCCTGTGCGCACCCAGACACAGCATCCAGAGAGCAGACTCCAAGCAGACCCCAAGCCAATATTGCCCCAGCAGCAGTCTGCCCACCATGAGGGCCGGAACCCCCTCAAGGAGGGGAGAAGCCAGCCCTCCACCATGGGCATGGGTCACGTGAAGGTGCCAGCAACTCACAACACAGAAGTCACATTTCTCAAGCCTCAGAGAAAAACATCCAGCCAGTATGTGGCCTCTGCCATTGCCAAGCGCATAGGACCCCCGAAAGTCCATGCTGACATGGTAAGGCCGCACGGTCATGCCGAGAAGGGTTATGCAGGCAGGGTGCCAGTGCTGGCTGCACCACCTGTAACTGTGAAAGATGACAGGACCTCCAGCCCACACTCAGAGACACAAGGTTGGAAGGACGGTGCCCAGCGGCCCTGTGTCACTCCTCCTGACAACCATGGGGAAGACTCAGCAGTGGGAGCCCCTCCTGGCAGGGAGGTCAGCAGCCCATACAGCAAGTTGTATACTCAGGATGGACCTGCTGCTATCCACAGAAGCTCCTGTTTTTCACTGGTTCAGTCTTCCCAGAGGGATGGTGTTTCTGTGGGACAGAGCTGTGGTTTCAGTGGAAAGCAAAGCACAAGTAACCAGGAGGCCAACTCAGCATCTGAACCCAGACACGCACCTGATGGTACAGACCCACCCCCTCCACACATGTCCAATGCCCAGGCCTGCAGCAGGGAGCTGGCCAATGGCTCTGTGCATGTCCCAGGCCGCGGCGAGCCTTCCCATCCTCCAGAAGGGTCTGGCACAGAAAGCCACATTCTCCTAGAAAGAGAGGAAAAGCCCAGTATGTTCTCTACAGATGGAAATGAAACAGACAGTATTTCGCCACCCAGTATTTTTGGGCCGAAGAAAAAATTCAAACCTGTTGTCCAGAGACCAGTCCCAAAAGACACATCCCTGCACTCTGCCCTGATGGAAGCCATCCACTCTGCAGGAGGGAAGGACAGGCTACGCAAGGTGAGGATGGCAGCCTCCAGGGCAGGCTGCAGAGAGGTCTTGGGCAGGCCTTCCACACCTGCCCACTTCAGTGCACTGGTCTCAGTCTCAGAATAAAGCGGAGAGAGAGAGATGGGATGAGGATAACACTGAGGCGTTACCACACAGGTTTCATTTTAACTAGAATTCCCTGCCTCCAGATATTTGTACTGAACTACTAAAGGGACAAAATGGATGGGTGTGAGACTAGTCCACACTGACTTCAGGCCCTTGGCTGCCCTGTGGGAAAGGTAACAGCTGGTGATGTCCATCTACAGGGCCAGAGGAGTGGAGAGGCCAGGGGCAGGACCATCCGTATGCTCATCCTTGAACAATGAAACGGGGGAGAAAGTTCAGGCAGGGCCACTTCTTTCCCATATGCATTTGTAGCAACAGCAAACTGTCATTCTTCAGTAACACAGGAGTAATTTTAGGACACGACTTGCCCACTGTCTAGGCACTTAACATACCACAAGTATTATCTCATTTGCATGCTACACCAAGGCTGATAATAAGGAGATATTTCTTCCATTTTGCAGATGAGGAAACTGAGGCACAGTGAGGCCAAGGGGCCTAGTCCAAAGTCAGGCACTAGCTAGTGGGGGCATGGATTCTCTTCTGGGTCTGCAAGATGTAAACACACACATCAGCTCTGTAACGCTAGGATGGATAACAGTAATGATCTGCCATTCAGAGGCAGTTTGAAACTACCCCAGATGCGCTGAAACTACCCCAGATAGGCAGCCTTTGATTCTTATGTGTGCCTTCTCATAGACAGGGGTGTAAAACTGACCCTATAGGTCTCAGCTGACGTAGGTGGATTTTCTTTCTTTTTTTTTTTCCTGAGACAGAGTCTCACTCTATGGCCCAGGCTGGAGTGCACTGGCACGATCATGGCTCACTGCAACCTCTGCCTCCTGGGTTCAAACAATTCTCCTGCCTCAGCCTCCCGAGTAGATGGGATTACAGGCATGAGCCACCGTGCCTGTCCCATGAGTGGGTTTTCTCATGAGCTGCCTTACAGTTCGCATTTCTCCATGTTCTCAGTGAAATATGTGACACTGTTAATATTCTAGACGGCAGAACACACCGGGGAGGGCAGGCCAGTGAAACTGTCCTACGCGGAGGCAGAGGGCGAGCGATCTGCACTGCTGGCAGCTATCCGCGGGCACAGCGGCACCTGCAGCCTGAGGAAGGTAAGAGGTGAAGGGCCTTCCATGGTGCCAGGAGGTCAAACCCACTCACCCCTTCTCCCCAGGCACCTGGGTGGTGGCTGCAGAAGCTTCTGTTCTTCCGAGTGGATAGCGAACCATCCGTCTTTAGAGTGGCCAACCCAGCCTGCCTGAGACACTGGAGTGGAAACCCTGCTCCAAGAGCCTGGGGCAGCCATGGCAAGGAGCAGTGAGAGCTTCCAGACACTCTCTGAGCCTGTGCTGAAGCACAATTCCTTCCTATGCCTAGAACGGAGTCACTTGGACAGCTGGCATGGCTTCCAGGCTTCACTAACTGGACAACCAGAACTGGAGCCACTGCACACCCTGAAAAAAGTTGTTGCATGAATATAGCGCTGGTTTTGGCACAACCTCGGGAGCCAGTATGGACTTGAGTTTAGGGCAGAATGGTCTCGTCTTAGTTTCCAGGGACAGAAATTGAGGAACAATGCTACTTGTACATCACTCATTAGGTTCTGAGTGCATGTCTTGTCCCCATTCATGGATTGGATATATGTGTCCAGCCTCTATGTTTACTCTTACGTGCCAAGAAGAGTCATGAGGCCAGAGAGTTCTCAGTAAGGCAGGACTGCCAACTTCTGGTCTCTCCGATCAGCTGCTTGGCTGCCGACAGAGCATGGGGGCAGATGTCTCAGCCATGAAGTGGACAAACTTCCTGGGATTATTGCAAAAGAACTGTCTCAGGTCCAAGGGTAAGATAATCAGCCGTGTGCTGCTCTCTCAGAACCTTTGGAGACAGTGTCACTGCCTTAGTCTGTTTGGGCTGCTATACCAGAATCCGACAGACTGGGTGGCTTATAAATGACAAAATTTTATTGCTCACAGTTCTGGAGGCTCAAAGTCTTAAGATCAAGGCACCAGCAGATTCAGTATCTTGTGAGGGCCCACGTTCTGGTTCATAGACAGTGCCTTCTCTCTGCGTCCTCATATAGTAGCAGGGGTGAGAGATCTCCCTGGAGCCTTTTTTGTATAAGAGCGCTAATCCTATTCATGAGGGCTCCACCTCATGGCCTAGCCACCCCCAATCCTCCTCTCCTCATGCCACTACCTTGGGCGTTGGGATTTCACACCTGAATTTTGGGAGACATTCACTGTATAATAGTCATTTAATCATCTCATTGCCAGGTGGCATCCTCTGCCTCTGAGGAGCTCCGGAGCCTCCGAGACGCCGCACACTCTGCACAGGGCTCAGAACGTCCTCTGCTGGAAGATCTTGGCCTTCCGCCCCCTCCAGCTGTGCCCCCACCACCTCCTCCACCCTCCCAGGCTCTCTCTGCACCAAGGACGGCCTCCAGGTCCAGCACAGGCACCCCCAGCAACACCATAGACGCAAGGCAAGCCTTGATGGATGCCATCCGCTCCGGCACAGGGGCTGCGAGACTGAGAAAGGTGATGGCGACTGTGCATGTACATTTCTGTGGGGCCAGAGGGATGGAAGTGCGGCTCAGATCCAGGGACACACTTGCCTGTGGGCAGGAGCCGTGGGGTGGTCACATGGGAGTGGGGTGGGAGAGAGCCGGCATTGCTGTGTCGCTCACATGTACTGACCAGAGTGGCAGGTGAAGGCTCCCGTCTGCGGGTGAGGAAGTCAGCCTCCTGCATGGTAGGTGCGGGCTCCAGTCCTCAGTTCCTTGGTGATGGTGACAAGTGGAATCTAAACCCCACTGTAACCCCAGCGCAGTCCCACCCTAACCCACAGTTTCTACTGGTCCATAGAGAGGATGGAAGGTCATCCATTTGGGGCCCCACAGAGCACACATCACAAATTCATGGCCCTCAGCCTGCATGGAAGCCTCCAGCCTTATTCATTCATTCATTCATTCACTCACTCACTCACTCACTCGTACATGCTTGCATTCCAGCCTAATGTTGGACAATTATGGAATCTGAAGTCCCTTGGGCAGAGCATGCACTTTCTGGATCTCCCCGGCTTTCTCCCCAGCTTCTCACAGTTTGGTCTTGTGCTGGTCTGCACATTACTGCCCACCTGGCCCCTGCAATAGAATTCCCAGATTAAAGGGCTGCCTGGGCCAGATGGCTTCTGAGACCTGTTTCAATTCTGACATGATTCAGTAAATGGATTGATCCTCTGTCCCTGCCCATTCCTAGTGAGTGTGGGGAGTTATGCTAATAATTGGGAGGCTGGAGAAAGATTTTACTTTCTGAGTGATTATTTCCAGATCCTAAGCTTACGTTTTCACTTGTATCCAAGGGGTTAGTGCTAAAGATTATCCTCACTTTCTATATAAAGTAGGCCAGGCTCAGAGGAGTGAGTCGCTTGGCTTGGTCACACAGGGCCTGGACTTAGATGTGGATCAGTTTGGGCACAAGAAGTGCTCATCCCCAGGTCACAAGCTATGTGCTCTGTAGAGAGCAGGTAACCCAGGAGACTCTGGGTAAGCCACTCTCACGTAGGACTGCTGGCACCATGAAGAGAGACAGCTGTCCAGATCTCCCACTCAGAAGCCTCAGGGCACTGAGAACAGAGGAGGCCCCACACCCCGCAGGCAGCCCTGCTGTGAAAGGTACTGCCTCGAGGGATGGGTCTCCGCGGACACCCAGACGTTACAACTTTGTTTCCCTGTGCAAGAACAGCCTGAGCACCCACGGATTCAGTGGCTCTCTGAGCTCCCCAGGGGCCGTTTGTGATGGCTCTCGGGGCAGCTCCCCAGAGCTTGTCCCGGTGTGAGGGTGAGGCATTCATAACTGTGTGATGTGGCCCTGAGACCTCAGCCAGCAAGGATGCTAGCCACTCATCACTGAATGCACAGCCCACCCACAGATACTGGGGAGAAAAATCTCCTTACCCAGATGGCAAGGGATGTGGCAAGTTTTATGCCATCTCCTCAGGATGGGGGGCTATTAAAAATTACTTAAGGCTCTTTGGTTTTCTTTATGCTTTTTTATTCCTATGAAATTTATGTGTTGATGAATGTAAGTACTTATGTAAAATGAGGGAAAAGTGAAGAAATTGGGTTGAATGGCTAAATAGGGGTCATAAAAATGAGCACAAATTCTGTTGAAGATGGCTCTTGAGGTGCAGCCCCGAGGCACCCTCTCTGCCCCACACACATGACAGCCACCGATTTCAAGGGCTGGTCATTGGTAGGCTCTCTGAAGGAGTCTGAAGCCGTGCGGCTGGGATCAGCTGTCACTCTACTGATCCCAGGGTACGTTTCTGAGCTACTAAAACTGTTTCTCAATGTAAGTCCATAGGACATCTGCATCTTGAATCATATTTTTCAGCCTACAAATCTGCAATTTTCCAATGCTTTCCAAGTGACTTTACATTAAGGTTGGAGACAATTGTCTATCTCATTTGAGCCTTTCATGCATTTTGAATTGCACCGACTAGGATCCCGTGAAGGCCATGACTACACACTGTACTCACTGCTTTATAAAACTCATCTCAGTGACTGGTTTCTACATCTTTTTCTTTTACCCTATCCATCTTGTGCAGAGTCATGAAGGGCCTGGGGCCCTGAGAAGCTGAAAGCTGGTCCAAGGTCCACAGCCAGCAAGTGGAGGAGATAAATTTAACACCAGGACTTCTGGCTTCTGAGAATGCGTTCTTCTGCCTTACAGAAAGGAAAAAAAAAAATAAGTTTGGGACTAGCCCAAAAGAACAGAGGAAGCTGTGCTGTGAGACAGAAAACGAGGAGAAATGCACAGGCCACAGAGAGAGAGAGGCCAGGCCTGGACGAGGCCGTGGCGTTGGTGCCGCGCGAGGCCCAGGCATGCTTGGAGGGAAAGGTCACCGCAGCTATAAAGTGCTGGCCAGGGCGGGAGCTGGGCTTGTGTTTCTCGCACAGTCTCAGCCATCTGTCAGCTGCTTCAAAGGGCATTCAAAAGTCCAGGTTTTGATTGTTTCTTGGATTAGTCTGAGTCGTGTGGTCTGCCTTATCCACCCTGGAAAGTTCTAGGCAATTAATATTTATGTGGCATTTCTGAGGTTTTGATGCCCCGCGCCATTTACAAGATGCTCCCGGGCTGAAAGCTGGGCCCTGAGTTCCTCGGCTGAGTCCTGCGCTGGAAACCACGTTCCCCTCAGTCTCATTATTACTACCATGCCCGGTGATCCCAGAGCCTTCCTGCACTTGACTCTTTATCACAGAACCACAAAAAAATCTGCTGAAGAAGCCTGCCCTAGGAGGACAGGAATTGGGTGATCGACCTGCATTCATCAGTGAGACTCAGGTGCAGGGGGCCAAGGTGGCCTCACCTGGACCAATGATTCATTCTCTTGAAGGTATTAACCAACTGCATTTCCTAGCAGTTTGCCCTGTCTGCTCATTTGTGTTGAGAGTAGACCTGTGGTCATGGGAAACATTTGCGATTCGGGAAATGAATTACAATTTTTTTAACAAGCCTGGTTAGATGACACTTTTCTGCTATGCATGGATCCTGGAGATTATATTGTCTTTGTAGTAAATACACTTTGGTGTATGTCATGGCATGCGAACATCAAATTATATGGACTTTGCCTCTTATGATTTAGTTTTATTTCACCTTTTGGACTTTTAAAGCTGTGCTGGTTGGGCATAGTGGCTCACACCTGTAATCCCAGCACTTTGGGAGGCTGAGGCGAGAGAATTGCTTGAAGCTAGGAGTTTGAGACTAGTCTGGGCAACATAACAAGACCCGCATCTCTACAAAATATAGAAATGAGCCAGGTGTGGTGGCATGGGCCTGTAGTTCCAGCTCCCTGGGAGGTGAAGGTATGAGGATTGTTTGAGCTCAGGAGTTCAAGGCTATAGTGAGCTATGATCATACCACTGAACTTGCATCAGCCTGGGTGACAGAGCAAGATCCTTTCTCTTTAAAAAATAATCAATGAAATTTTTTTAAAAAAGAAAAATGTTAGAAGCTATGCTAACCTTGAGGAAAATACAGTAAATTCAGGGGCTCCCACTGTGTGCAGTGTTCATCGGTTCTCCATAGGTTCTCAGTAGATGTAGAGTTTCCTGGGTCTTCTTCTGGGTGTTCAGCGAGGGCTCCAGAACAGCATTGCTGGGAGCATATCCTGGAATGGAGGGGTGTCCCTGGCTTTCCCAGCGCTGCAGTACATGAATCTGCAGGCTCTCCTCCTCCCCATAGCAGTGCAGCCTCCTCCTTTTAATGAGGGTGCCCAGCTATGCTGGGAAGGTATTCTGGGACAGTCGCAGGCAAACTGGGTGATTGGTCACCCAACCTGTAATACACAAGGTTCACATTGGCAGTAATGCTGCCCATGATCAAATACAAAAGGGTAAATTTGATGTAGGAGAAATAATTACCTTAACAGTGACTTTGCCATTTTTCAAGGCAATTGAAATTACACTTGCCTTCATGGTGTGAATCCAGTAATGTCTCTGCCTCTGTATTTGTGGCTGCCAGAGAAACTTCCAGCTGTGTTTCTCCTCCAGCTCCAAATAAGAGCATTTGCAGCTCGGCTGCATGTGTACCCACTTCCTCAGTGGAACACCCACTCCTCCTGAAGGCAGTGTTCAGATCTGCCCCTACCCCACCCCACACTCAGTACTTGCTTCCACTCAGCCCTGCGTTCATATTAAAGGCAAAGCTGTATGCGTCTGACTGTCTTTGTCGATCTGTTTTAAATGCATTATTTCAGAAGGCCTGGAATGTACAACAAGTACCCTCCTAATCCATGTGTATATTTAAAACATTCATGTCTAGTGCTTCATTCCACAAGCATTTCCGGAGAACCTACCAGGGTCCGGGCACTGTCGGAGCTGCTTGTGATAGACGAAAGAAGCATCATCTGTGCCCTCAGGAGCTCTCAGCCAGAGGAAGGGGGCGGGGTGCGGAGTCTTTTATTGACCTTAGAAACTTTTCAAAAGAAGCTGGGACAGGCTAATCCCAATGACCTGTGGATCTTTCCTCCCAGGAGGGTAGCAGGGCAAGCATCTACCCCAACACCTTCCTGGAAGTCAAGGTCATAGCTCCCCTTTGACAGGTGCGAAAATGGGGCACAGACATCATAAGTGACTTCTCCCAGCCCTTCCGTAGGTCCTGCTGCTGCTGGGCCCAGACACCTTATCAGCTCCTGGCTGCTTTGGGAAACGTCCCACTGAACTGAGTTCCAGTCTCTTGTCTGGGCCCTCAGGTGCCTGTTTTCCCATGGCAGGAATTAATTGACGCAGGCCACACGCGTCATGACACTTGGCCTTGACCATAGACCTTGTGAGAAATGATTAGACATGTAAAAGTAACAGGAGGCCCCAAACCAGGAAAGAGAAAAAACATAGCAACTCTCCTTTCGTCTAAGCCCCAGGTCCTCACATGTGCATTGGAGAACTCCAACTTGCTGTGACTAGGGAATAGCAGTTTCTATCAGTAGGTGAATGCGACTCAAAGTACAGTTGCATGACCCCTGGGTTTGGTTGCTCCTAATGTAAACCTCTGGTATGCTTTGGTTAATGTGAAATTGTCCTGAGACCCAGGGGTCAGTTCTGTCTTTGCAGACTCTTTGCATGTGACTGTTCTGCTTGTTGCGGCTCTACTGAGTCAGCTGCCTCTTCTGCAAGTAGAATGGGGAGGAACATGTTGGGAGAAGCACACCTACCGCAGTGACCACCCTCAGGACCAGCAAATGCTGTTCTCTTCTCCTCCAGAGCTGTTCCCCACATTTGGCCAGCTCATTCCTGACTTATCCCTTTGTTCCTTGATTAATCTCACATCTTCAGAAGGAAAGCCTCCCTCGGTCTAGATTAGGTTCCCAATACAGCATCCCATAATTTTTCCTTCATAATGCAAACCACAGCTCTAATTTCTCTAGCAATTGGTGTGGCTTTTGTTGCGTGCTTGCCTCTCCTTCCACATCATGAGTTCCATGAGTCTTGCCCGTCATATCACGTGATGGAAGGGCAGACACGCTCCCTGGTGCCTCCTTGATAAGGACACCAATCCCTTCATGAGGTTCAACCCCCATGACCTCATCAAATTCCAGAGTCCCACCTCCTAATACCACCATCTTGGAGGTTAGGATTTCAGCACGGAAATTTGGGAGCATACAAGCATTCAGACTGTAACACTCCCCCTATTAATAAGTGGGGCCCTCAGGAAGCATCTGACTAAGTGGAGCACTGTGTTTGTACAAGTAGATCAGAGGTGTCTAATCTTTTGGCTTCCCTAGGCCACACTGGAAGACAAATTGTGTTGTACAACATATAAAGTATACTAACGATAGCTGATGAGCTTTAAAAAAATTACAAAACAAATCTTATATATATATATATATATAGTTTTTGAGATGGAGTTTCTCTCTTGTTGCCCAGGCTGGAGTGCAGTGGCGCGATCTCAGCTCACCGCAACCTCCACCTCCCGGGTTCAAGCTATTCTCCTTCCTTAGCCTTCCGAGTAGCTGGGATCACAGGCATGAGCCACCACGCCCAGCTAATTTTTTATTTTTAGTAGGGATGGGGTTTCTCCATGTTGGTCAGGCTGGTTTCGAACTCCCAACCTCAGGTGATCCGCCCACCTCGGCCTCCCAAAGTGCTGGGATTTCAGGTGTGAGCCACTGCGCCCACCCTCATAATGTTTTAAGAAAGTTGATGAATTTGTGTTGGGATACATTTAAAGTGGTCCCAGGCCAAGGGTTGGACAGGCTTGAAGTAGATGTTAAATCCCTGCCATGGGAGTTCAGGAAGAGGGCCCGAGGGAACCTAGAGAAGAGAGGGATATGGAGGAGCATCGGGAAAAGGGCAAGTGTGCCCAGTGTCAGACAGACCCGAGTTGTGTCGACACTCCCAGTTCTTCTGGGCCTTGGAGCTTCACTTTCTCATCAGTAAGATTGATGCAAGGGAGGCGTGAGAGAGCATGCACAGAGCAAGGTCTGCATCACCACCACCGTCATCATCACCATCACCACCACTATCACTAGCACCACCGCCACCACCACCGCCATCATCACCACCATCACTGCCATCACCACCACGATTACCACCATCATCACTGCCACCACCAGGATTACCATCACCACCATGATTACCACCACCATCACCACTGCCGCCGCCACCACCATCACCACCACGATTACATCACCACCATCATCACCACCATTACCAGCACAATTACCACCATCACCACCACCACCACCACCATTACCACCATCACCACTGCCACCACCACTACCACTACAATTACCATCACCACCATCATCACCACCATCACCAGCACAGTTACCACCACCACTGCCACCACCACCATCACCACCACGATTACCATCACCACCATCATCACCGCCATCACCACCATCACCACGATTACCATCACCACTGCCACCACCACCACCACCACGATTACCATCACCACCATCATCGCCACCACCACCATCACGATTACCACCATCACCACCGCCACCACCACCATCACGATTACCACCATCACCACTGCCACCACCACCGTCACCACCACGATTACCATCACTATCATCACCATCACCAGCACAATTGCCACCATCACCACCACCACCACCATCACCACTGCCACCACCACCACCACCACCACAATTACCATCACCACCATCACCAGCACAATTACCACCATCATCACTGCCACCACCACCATCACCACCACCACCACTACCACGATTACCACCGCCATCACCACTGCCACCGCCGCCACCACCACCATAATTGCCATCATCACCATCACCAGCACAATTACCACCATCATCACTGCCACCACCACCACTATCACCACCACAATTACCACCACCATCACCACTGCCACCACCACCACCACGATTACCACCACCATCACCAGCGCCACCACCACCACCATGATTACCATCACCACCACGATTACTACCACCATCATCACTGCCACCACCACCACAATTACCATCACCACCACGATTACCACCACTGCCACCACCACCACCACCAACATCACGATTACCATCACCACCACGATTACCACCACCATCACCACTGCCGCCACCACCATCGCCACCACAGTTACCACCATCACTGCCACCACCACCACCGTCACCACCACCACCACCACAGTTACCACCATCACCACATGGAAGGTACCTAGAATGCTTCCTGTGTGCTTACCATGTGCCAGACGCCATTTCAAGCGTGACACAAGTCCACTGATTAAAACATCAGCTTAACCAAACAAGCAATTTATTATTGTCATTATTATGGGTGTGTCTCCAATATAAAGATGAAGAAACTGAAGTTACAGAGGGTAACTCGCCCCACATCAAATGTTAGTCACGATCTTCTCAGGCCCACCTGAGCAGAGGGCAAGTCTTCAGACACACACCCACACAACCCAAGAGGCAGTGTCCTCTGTCTGGACCAGAACCCCAGGGCCCACCTCCCAGTTCCCTTGACCTTGGGCCTCTGCATCCTGCTAGTCATCCTTCCCTGGCAGCCTTTACGAGGAAGCTGGAGCATGAGAAGGTCTATGAGGACAGCCCTGCTCACAGCCGCCTTTCTGCAGGTCAAAGGAACTGGGAGGGGGGTTCCAGGAGTACTGTTGCAAGAGTGGCTGTGCACAGAGCTCTCTAGCACTGGAAGATCTGCATCCTGGGCTTATTGACAGATACCAAATAACCGTGAGTCTCTCTTCCCTGCAGGTGCCCTTGCTCGTGTGAATGAACAGAGGCCAGAGAATTGCAGAAACCCACCTGTAAGACGCCCACAGGCATCACTCAAGGAGTCTGCATAGCCAGGAACATCAAGTTTTGGTGTTACTTTCTTGTCTACAGGCCAAAATGTGCACAGTTGATTTTCGGTGTGTTCCTGTATAACAGCTCGAAAGGAAAGGAGAAGATGCTGCGTTGCTGCGCAGCTCATGTGCCAAGGAAATGTGTTTTGCCTCTGAATATCTTAAGTTGCTAATAAATGATTCTTGTTGGCAGGTTAATGGGACTATAAATGCTGGAGCCCAGCACTCACACTTAATTATATTTATGGGCAAAGTGAAAAGAATCATGCCTTAGACTGATTTTGGACCTTTGAGACTTTTACCACATGCAGATGGATGAAACCACTTACTGATTTAAGATCTTTTGAATTTTAGAAAAAAAATATGAATCAGTTGGAACAATCTGAATGTGATATGCTCCGTGATGCTGTGTGTGAATGTCTTGGTAGTAAGGAAAAAAAGAAAACATTGGGAGGCTTTTCAAAGGTAGCTTTGATAGGTAGTAAAACTACTGGGTTCTTCTTCCTCAAATATTTGGGGCTAACACTTCACAGAGGGTCATAGTCCATGATCTGACCAACTGAGCTTCTTAAAATCAACTATTACCACCCAGAAAACAATCCTACATGATCATGTGGCCAGGGCATGCCTGAGTCCTCCAAGGGTGGTGGGTGGCTGAGGTCACAAAACCACTGGAGTGGATGGCAAGTGCCCCACATGGACATCTGTTCCCCAGGCTATGAAGTGACAGGCCTCCTCCATGGTGTCTGTGTACAGAGCCTGGTAACTTCTCTAGGAGCCTTCTGGAATCCTGCAGAGGGTCAAGGAGCAGGGATGTTGGATGCCCGCCTATCACAGAGTTCAGATCAAAGTTGCGCTGAGAGCGTCACAATTTTGGTTCAGACTTGACACATTTGCCAACAGCTCGTTGGCTCCCTTTGTATGATATCGTGGTCTTCTAGCACATGGTGCCCAGTCACCAATATTTGTAATGAGGTTTAACTACAGCAGTAGTTTTTCATATCTATATCTCTAAAACATTTTGTTATATTGAAAAAAACAGTAGTAGAAATCAAGATGTGTTGATGAAATAAAATCTGTATCTGAGTGAGAAAACAAGTATGGGTCACTTGAATGTCTCACAGCAATCTCAGATCTGGGCCTCAGGTAGAATGGAAGCTGTTTTGCATTCACTGATGAACGTTGCTAAACTCTTGGTGAGGCACGAGCTGCCAGCCAATTGGTTTTCGTCACAGCTGTCTACTACTTGTCTTTTAGTGTCACAAATAAAAGGAAAGCAAATCTCAGCTGTTGTGTGAATTTCATACTACAGTTGGTTTGGATACCCCTCTTCCAGAATGGGAAGGACGGATTCGTTTATTCAACCAACAATGTTTCTGGCTCCCTCCTGCACTCCTCCATTCCCTGGGTTACATGCAGCTGACAAACAGGCAAAAATCCCCACACTTGTGAAATTCATGTTATGTTACTATAAAGGAGACAGATCATAGATGTGATATAAGTAAGCAAAATGTTGAATATAGTTAGATGCTGATAAGTGTAAAGAAGAAAAACCATCAGGAAAGGGGGATGAAGGAGACAGGGTGATGAAGAAAGGCCCAGTGAGAAGGTAACCATTGAGTAAAAACCTGAAGGAAGTGAGGGAGCAAACTCCAGATGGACACATGACTGGCAGCGAGAAGAGTGAGTGCAAAGGCCCAGGGGCAGGACACTGCCTGGGTGTTAGGGGCATAAGGAGGCCACTGTCAGGAATGGGAGGTCAAGCAGAAACAGTGTTGCTGGCCTCTGCCCCTGGTCTTCACATAGTACATGGTGTGCCCCTTCTCAGAGCAGCCCTGCTCCCCGGCCAGACCAAGGGGGCAGCAGACAGAAGGGGCCCAGAGGTGGGCCTCGGAAGGGGCAAGAGGATACCCACCTCCCTAGTTCATTTTCCTTGGAAGGGGAGGGGTCCCTTTAGGCTAAATCTACTTTTGAAACTGTGTTGCCCTCTGCGTCTCTAGCGGCACAGAAGCCTGAGTTTTGAAGTGTGGAATATGGAATAATGACAGCCTCTGGCCTTACTTTGGTCTTTTTGCAGAGTGTTTCATGATTATTCTTGGTTCATCTTCTCAGTGAACCCAGGTGGTATGAAGGCAACGTCTTCCAGATGAGCACACTGAAGGCCCAGACGACTGAGTGCCTCAGTCATGTTCTTAGTGTTGAAACCTGCTTCTGCAGCCCTGGATTGCCTAGAGTTAAGTGTGCACCACCCATCTACAGGACCCTTAGTGCCTAGATCCTCACTGCCCACATACACAGACACGGCCCACATCCCACGTCCCTGGCCTTGACGTCCGCCCCCATGTCCTGCATCAACATCAAGCCACCAACAAGTTCCTGAATGCACCCAGGAGCTCCTGTGTGCCTCCCTCGCATTAACCTGTCAGAGATGCCAGTACCACCGCTGCGCACTCACATAGACCGGAGGGGCCAACCCTGTCCTTGAGATGCAGCCCTCTGTGTATCTCCGCCACAGTCAAGGTCAAGCCCTCCTCGGTGCTCCCTCTGTGCCCACATCTGCCTCTGTTCCCTCTGCCTGACCCCCACGTCACCTTCCCCTCTGGGGCTCACACCTGCCTATCTGATTATAGCCAGGAGATGGGGCAACATGCAGCTCTGAATGAACTTTCCAGGCCAAGACCCCAGGAAAAGGCCTGGTCACATTGGTTATCCCAACATATTATTACTGGCATTCTCTCTCCTTCCCAAAATGTCCCAGTTTAGGTCATAAATCCTATGGTATTTTTACTGTCTGGCTCAGGTGAGGTATTCAGTAAGTGTTCAAGGAAAGAGTGAATATCCAAGGGGAAGCAGCAGGCAGAATCTGGCCTGGTCCGGACTTCACATTGTCTCCCTGCTTCTATATTACACATTACACCCAGAAGGGAGCCCATGTGGGTCCTTCCAGGCCTCCCGCCAGGCTGTGGAGAACCTCCCCAATGGGTCTAGCTTCTGAACCTGCTGATTGTCCTGAGGCAGGACCTGGATCATGCCTCCTGCCCTGGTCTAGGCAGGGTAGGTGCATGTGCAGTCTGCCTGAGAATCCCACACTGCCTCTTGGACACTGGTGCTGTAACGTCCTGCTCTGGGCATCTGTGCGTCACCTCAGACTGTCCTTTCTGTGCTGACAGTCCCCACACTTAGCCCTGGGCAACCTTTCACTGAAGCTCCTCATCTCAAATTTTAGTTACCTACAAAATCTCTCCCTCGCATGCCCGGCCAACTCACAGTGCCTTGCCTGAGCAGCTGTCGCACACTGCCCCACTGCCCGCTCCAGTGGAGACGACCTTGCCCTGTGGTCATCCAGTCAGGAGGACAGAGGAAGCAGCTCCCCCATCTCCACAGGCATCTCCTGCAGTCATCCGTTGTCTGCTTTCACTCCATGGCCTCTCTGGTCACTGTCCTAACAGTGTGGGGCCTCTGACCTGTTCCCCTCTTCCTTACATTGATCTCAGAGCTAACCAAGCGCTGGAGCCTTCCCAGACCCGAGCTCACTGAGGGCAGGTCACTGTGTTCAGGTGGGCAGTGGGGGAGCGATAGTGAACCCAGCGCTGAGCCGTGGGGCAAGTTGACCTTTATCATCCTGACTTCAGCGTCAGATTTCTCAACTAGTTTGGAACTTAAATGGAACACAAGTGTCATCACATCCATTAACAAAGGAGAAAGAAAAAACGTGCAAAGAGAAAGACCAATACGACCGCCGAACCCAAAGCCCAGCAGGGCCGTCCTCCCAGCCCACAAGTCCACGACTCTGTTCACAAACCCTTCTTATCTCGACCCTGTGGGTGACGAGGGGAGGAGGCAGAGTGAGTACATGACGCTGAGTCGGCCCTGGGCAGGTCCCCCGGCAGCTCTCACTCACTCCTTTCGGGAGCCTTTGGGCACACAGCGACATCACCAGAGTGCAGTTCTGAAATCTGACCAATCAGGAAGCTTCCTCCGGGATGGCGGCGCGGGGAGAGCAAGGAGAGGGAGGGGAGAGGGATATCCAGGAAGGCTGCCTTTCCCTGCTTCACTCCCCACATCTTCCTGACTCCTGTGCTGTGTAAGGGAGCTTTTCAGGGCCCAAACACCTTCGCGGTTGGGTTGCAGCCATGGTTGCTCCTGGTCTGATGCACTGTGTCCGGATGTGGCACCTGGGCACAGGTGTGCCTGCTCCTGTGGACTCGATTCAGAGCTACTGACTGATCCCAGCTTTCGCCCTAGACCAAGGGGCTTTATGGAGTAGAGATCTATGCATGCTTTTCTTACTCTTAAGAATTTTATTTTTTCCTATCACAAAGAACCATACTGTCACTGGGGAGGGGACTGGACTGGCTTCTGGGAGGCAGGAGGGAGGGCTGGGAAGATCCAGGCAGAGGACAGCGATGCCGGATTTGGACAGCGGCTATCTAGGAAACGAGGGAAAGCTGATCCCTGTCTGAGCATGGCAAGGTGTGGTGTTCACTTGATTGATTGGGAAGGAAGGGGAGGGGGCCAATGGGAGGTTTCCAGCAGCCTGAGGCACCAGGCTGTACTGCTGGCCCTGACGGGCATGGAGGCTGGGGCTGCAGTTGTCTTTGTTGTGCTGGTCTCAGGCAGATCCTCCCCAGCTCCCAGAGGCACCTCCCAAGGGGCTGAACATCAAGCATAGCAAAGTCTCCCTCTGCCACCCATCTCCTAACAGGTGCCATGGAACTCTCCATGGGGCATCTATGGCACCAGGTCTTACAAATGGGACCAACATCACCACCCCCTTCTCTGTAGTCCAGTGCCAGGAGGCAGCCACTGGGCCCTGGCCTGATGGTGATGCCAGGAGCCAGCAGATCCAAATAAGAGATGTGGACCTGTTGGGGATGTCCCAGTAGGAGGCCACCAGCAGCCTTGGGGTAAAGTGCTTCAGGCACTGAAGCAGCCTTGCCTTTCTGTTGTCACCAAAGGTCTCCTTCCTTTCCTTTCTTCCTTTCTCTTCCTGTCTTTTTTCTGCTCCCTCCTTTGCTTCCTCTCTTTCCCTTCTTTCCCTTCCCTTCTTTGCTTCTGTTCCTCCTCCCATCCTTACTTCCTCCCTTCCTTCCCTCCTTCCTTCCTTTTGTTTTTTCTTCCAACCCACACTGAGAGAGCTTCTCTAAGCCAGACTGATGCTAGGAATAAATTACAAATTAATTTAGTCCCTGCCTTCCAATAAGCCCACTAGTAGAGGGACCACATGGCCTTGGCCAATCACCATGAGTGAGTCTGGTGTCCCAAGGGAGGGGAAACACAGGGGAGAGATAGGGAATTCTTCCAGAGGAGAGGCTGGGCAGAAGCTCTGAGCTGACGAGCATGGAACAGTCCAGTCATTGTCAGCAGGGTGAAAGAGCAGCAGTAGCCAGCCAGGCAGAGGAGCAACACCTGAAAATGTCCAGAGGCCAAGAACACACACTAGGGCCTCGCAGGGGTAGGCTCCTGGGGGAAGGCAGGGTGATTCCATGCCATGTTATTTCCACCACTGAGATAGGCCCAGGATGGATGTTGTTGCCTGCAAATCCAGAAGTTTCACTGAAGAAGCAAATATGTTAAAAGCTGAAGAGTCAAGAAGTGATGAACTTGGCTCCTGCTCATGAGTGATTAGGCCAAGTGCTCAACTGGGGCTCCGGTTAAGTAAGAACAGAGGCAGTAGCTCCTGCAGAGCTGACTGGAGCCCACTCTCATTCCTAATGGAAAAAGCCATGTGTTACAGTGGTTGGACTCAATTTCCAGACCCTTCATATAGATGCAGAGACCTTGAGGAGCATAAGCAAGGTAGAAAGGTGAACTTCTCAGCCCGTTTCTGTCCATGCATTGCTGTCCCACCCGTGTCCTCAGCAAGGGCTCTCTAGATCTCCTGAGGACAGGGTCGGTGGTTTCTGCCCAATCCCCCCTGCCTCACACACAGACCCCCTGCTTCCTCCCTTGGTGTCTGAGTGCTCCACACTGCAGACTGTGTAGTGGGTCAGCCCTGATGAAGAGACCCGCTCAGGAAAGCAAAGGGCCAGCAAGACATGCGGTGAGTTGGTGGTAAGACTGTGGCTCCAGCTGGTGCCCCTTCACTCAACTTGAAAAACATCAAGCTATGTGTGTTTCCCCAGACATACCATGTGGACTCTTCCATGCCTAGCTTTAGAACTCCTATTCATCCTCCAAAGCCCAGCCACCTCCCATGGGAGACCCAGCATCCTTATGCCGCTGCCCTATGGAAGGTGGCACCTCAGGTTGCTATGGCCACTGCACACTAGAATCCACGGGCTTCTGTGACTGGGCACTCTGGGGCCAGGTCTCACTCACGTGGGGCCTTTAGGCCTAGGAACACAGTGCTAGCACTATACGTGTTTTATGAAGGGAACTGAGCAGCCTACAACAAGATCTGATGCAGATTCTGATGGAGCAGAGGGCAGATGGTTCCAGACCATGGAGCGTGGCATGATGTGATTGGAGGGGAGGGCGGATGCGCAGCACCAGACTAGGCGAGGGGCAGAGAGAAGATGGCCTTGGGCTGTCAGAACTCAGCAGAAGGACCAAAGTGTCAAGGACCAACTGCCAGGGTTCCAGGAGGCTGAGAAGGGTTCAAAGAGGATGTACAAGATGGGCTCCAAGTCAAGCATCCCGACTCCAGTCCTGTCCTAAAGCCTCTGATGGGCTTGGGAAGTCAAGGCTCCTTCCTCCCATCTGACAGCATCATTACTAGGAAAGGACAGGACTGATTTCTCTATCTTCCTGCACTACACCCATTTCCTAATCTACAGCTGGACCCTGTGGCCAGGGCAGTGGCAGTTTGGTCTCTGCTGTGGATTTCTAAAGCAGCACCTCATTCCTAAGAAGTCGGCTTGGAAAGGAGTTTCCCGGAACAGGTTGTCATCATGCAGCTTGCTCCCATGCCTCTAAGGGGGACTGCGGGAGAAGCTGCATCCCCAGGCTGCCGCTCACCCTCCTGACCAAAGCCCAGGTGGGTCTGCCCAGCAGTGGCCCTCCCCATGCCTTGCCAAGCCTTGAGGCAGCAAAACAGATCAACGCCACAGCCCCTGCCTCGGATAGAAAGCTCCAAAATGACCCGCTCATCCCATGACTAATGAGCACATGCACGATTGTGGGGAGAAACAGAGCCCTCCTATGAGGCATCTCAGAGGACCTGGACAGACTCCAAATTGCAGTGAAGCGGGGTGGCTGGGGCGGGAGAGTGGAGTCATTGGTGGGTGTCCAGTCAAAGGGCACATGAGGTGGGCACTCGGAGTGAGGGAGCAGACAAGCAGCTCAGAAGGAAGGACCTGTGAGGCTGTCGGACCTCCAGGACACCCACAGCATGGCCGGAGAGTCACGGGTGCGCCAGAAAGGCTCTGGCCTGGAAATCCAAGTTGGGAGTTTTCTTTTTTCTTTTTTTTTTTTTTTTGAGACGGAGTCTCGCTCTGTCGCCCAGGCTGGAGTGCAGTGGCCGGATCTCAGCTCACTGCAAGCTCCACCTCCCAGGTTCACACCATTCTCCTGCCTCAGCCTCCCGAGTAGCTGGGACTACAGGCACCCGCCACCACGCCCGGCTAGTTTTTTGTATTTTTTTTAGTAGAGACGGGGTTTCACTGTGTTAGCCAGGATGGTCTCGATCTCCTGACCTCGTGATCCGCCCGTCTCAGCCTCCCAAAGTGCTGGGATTACAGGCTTGAGCCACCGCGCCCGGCCCAAGTTGGGAGTTTTCATCCCAAATAGTGCATGTCCTACAGCAAACGAGCCTCCCATGAAAAGCTCCTGTCCCCACACTGTGATGTAGGCAGGACGTTGACCACCCCAGATTGCCCAGTGACTGGCTAGATCCTGGATGTCAGAGCAAAGCAAGGCCAAAGGCAGAGTGGCTGCTCGCTGAAGGCTTGTTTTCCAAGTGCTGAGACAGTGGAATTTTATGGCTCCTTCCTGCCCCGAGGGTCTACCTGCCCATGTGGCATCCTTGTGCATACTAGGGCAAGAAGGCAGGTAGCAGGAGCCACCTCTTTTTTCCTCTTCTGAGTTTGCTTTGCCTTTTTTTTTTTTTTTTTTTTTTTGAGACAGAGCCTTGCTCTGTCACCCGGGCTGGAGTGCAGTGGTGCAATCTCCTGCCTCAGCCTCCCGAGTAGCTGTCATTTTTATCTTCCCTTATGTAAATCAGAACCACATGAGTAGTTAACCTCAACAGGCCAGACAACTGGGATTCCTAAAAGTTCAGATGATTCAGCCAAGTAGAGTTCACAAGCCATCCCTGAGACAATGCCAAGACACTGGTCCACATGCTCACATATGTGGTCTCCTAAAATCTGCTTTCCCCATTTTATAGCTGAGCAAGAGGCCCCAAGACATGTAGTGACTTATCTGTGGTCACACAGCTGTGTTCACCCTCACGCTGGTGTGGCCCCAAATCTCACTCTCCCCTCATAGTACCCCAGGAAGTGTTCCTGTCTCAGGAGACAGAGGCAAGAGGCATTTTGTTTTTGTTTTTGTTTTTTTTGAGACAGTGTCTTGTGCTGTAGTCCAGGCTGGAGCACAGTGACGCAGTCTTGGCTCACTGTAACCTCCGCCTCCCGAGCTCAAGAGATCTTCCCACTTCAGCCTCCCAAGTAGCTAGGACCACAGGTGTGTGCCACCACACCCAGCTAATTTTTGTATTTTTTGTAAACATAAGGTCTCGCTATGTTTCCCAGGTTGGTCTGGAACTCCTGAGCTCAAGTGATCCACCCACCTCAGCCTCCCAAAGTGCTGGGATTACAGGTGTGTAATCGTGCCCAGCCCAGCCCATGAAGCATTTTTAAAGCAGTGGAAAGGAAATGCCCACCTTCTTTTTGTTCATGGGATCTAGGGTCGGGAAGGGCTCCTGTCCTGAGCATTGTCTTATGGGCTCGAAATGGACCTGTGTATCAAAGGCATGTCTAGGTGGGGGAAGCGGAGTCTCTACTACTGACATTCCACCACCAGGGACCTCGCAGAAGCTTGAGTTCCTCACTTGAGGATCACAGCTGTCCCCCTGTCCCCCAGGAGGGACTACATCAACATTGTCAGGACTACTGGGGTCCTGTGGGAGATCTCATCATGCTTGTGTTTTGGAGCCAGCTGAGCAGTAAGGGCCTCACTTCTAAGAAATATGGTTTTAGTGAACCAGCGAGGACACATTCAGCTTCCTTGAGCAGGTGCATGACCTAATCTAAACATCCCCTGGCACCACGGATTGGTGCTAAGAGAATCCACCAAGAAGCCTCACAAAGAAGGCAGCATCGGAATCTGACTTGGGAAGGCGACCACCAGGAAACCCGGGATCCACGGGTCCTACCAGGGTTGCAGCTTCCCTGGTGTGTGGGAGGTCCTGGCCAAGAGAATTGGGTAAAGATGAGATGAGGGGAGCCCTGGTGAGCAGCGAGAGGGGAGCCCAGTGTGCTGGCTCTGCAGGATTCCCTAGCTGGGACATGCTTTCCAGCAAAAATGCAGCTGGAGGACAGGGTGCTGTGAGATGGTGAGACCTGCACAGGCTCAGCTGACCACGCTCCTCTTAACAGTTACAGAAACTGAAGCTCAGAAAAGGGTCATGGCTTGCTCAAGGTGGCACTGCTGGCACGGATCCTGAGTGTCCCATTCCCTGCTGCTTCCAAAGTTCTTGGGGAGCCACAGGGCAGCAGGCCCAGGTGTGGGGCCCAGAAGGGACTTGGCAGTGCACTCCTTGGTAGCTTCTCTGCCACACCCCACATCTGAGATATCCCCTTTTCCCCGCCAGACATGAATGTCCCAAACCACGGGCTCTTGTGGCAAACATGGTGACATTCCTGAGCTGAAAAAGTTTATTTTCTTTTCTCCACTTCCTCATTTCTACCAGATTTTCTTTATTAAGCAAATACTGATTTAATCATGTGGAAAATAGCTATGGACAGTGGCTGTGTGTAATTCTTTAAGATTCCTTGAGTGAAAGAGACAGCTTTTGGTGGAATCATGTCCAAGTACTTCCCAGATCCCTGGTTCCCATGATTGGGACAGTTTCCCGGTTCTGACTCTGGACTCCAGCTTGGCTCCCAACCTTGGGCCACTCCCTGTGCATCTCCCAGGGGCTTTTGTCAGCCCCTGTTTTCCCAGGGGCTTCTGCCTGAGGAGGGTAAGCTTTCTGGCATGGTCCGTCCCATTGGAACCACCATTTTCACTGGGGCAAGCCACTGAATGGTGAGAGAAGCATGGGAACCAACTCCACACCTGCCAGTTGACCATATGGCCCCACAACTTTTCCATGCTCTCGGCAGCTCTCTTGGCTTAAACATCATTTGACCTTTATTCTGGCCTCTTCGATATTATTCGGTTTCAGATTCAGCCCACATCATGGGTCTTAGCCAAAGGTACGTTACAGGGTGGTCTAAACATGACTTTCTTGTCAGAAAGATGCAGGTGGGAATCCTGGGCTGTCACACATTACCCCAAGCTGTGTGACTGGGGACACACAATTTAGCTCGAGTTTCCCGATCAACAACATTGGCAAACATGCAGGAACTGCATCACACAGTCGGGAGAGCTGAAGCTGATAAACAAATACACTTAGCACAGTGCCCACCGCCTAGGAAGCCCTCAGTAAAAGCTAACTAATATAATAGTGGTAATTGTTGCTATTAATAAGGAAGCTTAATTATTTGATTCATGCCATTTGGCACCAAAGTAGGAATGCTAGTCTGAAAATATGAGAGCTGTGGGTTCCAGTCTTGGCTATGCTGTCAATAGCTACATGGCAGGTGGCAAGCCATCCTTTCTCTGTGAGCTTCAGTCTCTTCCTTTGCAAAGTGAGGAACTTGGAGGAAGTGATCTGTAAACACCTGGTGTTCTGGAATTGAATTTTTTGATGTGAATGTTGGCCAGAGTCCCAGGAAACAAATGGCTCTCTGAAATGGGTGATTCTGGGGAAACTTAATGCTGGGATTATGTACCAAGGTGAGAACAGAGTTCAAGAAAACCAGCAAAGGCTGGCAACTGGGAGGTTCTTTACCACTCCTTAGTCTGAAAGGGCAAGGTGAGGCACAGTTCCACAGCCTGGCCACCATTCTGTCCATAGCGGGGGGCTGCTAGACAGGACATGGCCTTTGAGGGAGAAACATAGCCATCACCTTGGACTGGCTGTGACAGTAAACATCCCAACCTCTCTCTTCTCCTGCCTCCCATCTTGTCCAGTGTTTCCCATTGTCCAGAGCAAACAGAATTCTCAAAGCAAGGGAAGTTGTTGAGGCAGTCCATACAGGGCAGCTTCTCAGGGCAGAGAGCAAGGTAGGGAGAGGGAGAAAGACATTCTGGGAGGGTCAGTGGAGGCTCTTCCCCACGCCTAAGGAGGGAGAGGCAAAGCAAACCAAACCTCAATACGTCATCAGAATGGAGGTGTGTTAAGCTGCAAAAGATGACTTTGAATTAACAACACAAGTGAATATCTGAATTCCATTTGACTTTGTAATTCTTCCAAGTAAAACAGAGTTTAATCTTTCTTTATACCAACTAGAGGTCTGTAGTTTTCTTTTTCCTCTCACAATATTGCAACAGTGGAAATGTGCCTCCACTTCTCTTATTTACCAAAAGTTAATCATTCATTCATTTTCCTTCCTAAATATTGCATGTGGCCAAGAAGTTTAAAGCTGCTCCAACCTTACCTTGCAATTAGCAAGCTTGTCTGAGTGTGAAGATAAAAAGACAGTCTCATATTTTAATCGTTATGTTTCAACAATCCACTTTATTTCTCTCTCATAATGGCCTTAAGTGACCCAACACCAAAGAAAAAAAGAAGTGTTTAAAAAATTAGACCATATTGATGACTTGCAGATTTATTGCAAAGGGTGGTGGTTCATTAGTAATGTGGAATTTCCAGGGACTGAGATGGGACAAGCGGGGAAGATGCCAGCAGGATGAATTGGGCACCAGCATTTCCAATTAGTAATTTTATGGCCATGTGACAAATAAATCAGCTTGGGAACGCTTAGGAGATTTTGAGAATGAAGGGAGGAGAGGACGGGTTTTGAACAAAGACAGAAATGAACGGGGCCTAAATAGGACTGTACTCTTCCTCCTCCTTAAATTCAACAACTGCTGAGGGCCCTTCTGTGCCAGGCCCTGGGCTGCATGCTGAGGAACAGGAGTGTCAGAGTCACCGCCCTTCTCAGAAGGAGCTCAGCCTCGCAGGGGAGGGAAGACGAGTAGCAAAGATGTTATGATAGTGTGCACAGAGTGCTAGTGACACCGGGGAATAGAGGTCCCAAATCCCAGCTAGGGTGTCAAGAAAGCTGCTGGAGAAGGAGACACCTGAGTGGAGAGCCAAAAAATGAGAAGGAATTAGCTAGTCATTCTAGACAGAGAGATAGTGTTCAGCAGAGTCAGGGCACCATGGGCAAGGTACAAAGTTTCAGAAAATGACCTTCGGAGATGACTGAATGCTTTGGAGCCTTCTAAGCCACAGCTTGGATTTTATCCTGAAGGCATGAGGAATCACTGAAGTCTTTGAGGAGGGCGTAGCAAGATTAATTTAGAAACATCGCTCTGACTACAGAATGCTTGATGGAGCAGACAGGAGCAAGAGTGGAGAAAGGAAAGCAACTATGAAGTGATGGCTAGCAACTCAAGCAAGTGAGGAGGGAGATAAGAACCACAATTTGTCTGGTGCGAAGGAAAGAGGGTTTTCCTGGCTACCTACAAGATCGCACTCATGCAGTCGAGTCCTGGAAAGTACCAGAAGCTGAAAATTGACACAAGCTCTCTGAGAGATCCCATACAAGACTAAAAAAGAAATCAAGCACGAGCGACCATAGATAAGATGGAATAAAGTATGGATAACGTATAATAAACTGAGAAGCCACAAGATTTCCCATCATGAAGCCAGCACATGTGAAATCAGCACAAGTGATTGTCCATATGAAATCAACACAATAATCATTATAGATGACATTGTGTTTTCGTTTATTACATTTTTTTGCAACTACAAGGGAGCTTCTGTTGCACTCCCAATATTCCAAAGGTAACTAAGAATGGGCACTAGGTAGTACCTTTTGCCACCTCACCCCACCACATGAGCCAGAAACCCGAGAAACACTCTCGACACCTCCCTCTTTCTCATCTCCATAGCCAGTCCATCACCAAAATGCTCCATCTTGTTTTGTAAAACCCAAGAGTAACTTCATCCTGTCTACTTTTCTCCTCCTCAACCGCCAACTCTCTACTTGTCCGTATACAGTTGTATCTATTTACTTCTGAGTTTCCTCTTCTGTTTCATTGTCTGTCTGCCTATGCATAAATAGCACGGTTTTATTCATAAAGACTTGCTATTATTATGTTTTCATGTATCAAAGGGCTAGCCCTCCACGAAAGCTCTTCGTTTTCGGGATTTTCTGGCTATGCTAGATCATTTAATCTTCCAAATCAATGTTTAAATCTACTTGCTTAACTTCAGGGAAAAAAATGGTATTTTTATTGCGATAGTAATAAATTATAAATTAAATTTAAGAAAATAGACATACTATCCATACAAGTAGATACAATGTACACGGATATACATTTGTCCATGTACATTTCTGTTTTATTTACAGATTTCTTCATAAAGGTTTTGTATGTTATTTTGCTAGCTTTATTCTTATTTTATTTTATTAAATTTTTGCTGTTGTAATTATATTTACTATTCCATATATCTGCTAAGAGTTTTGTTTGTATATATAAAGATTACTGATATTACCTTATAAATCATTCTATTGTTTGCAGTGCTGTTTTCTACAGTTTTGCAGGTAAACAATGCTGTCACAGAGATGGTTTCATCTTTTTCTTTCCAATTCCTATGTGTCTAATTGCATCGCTTTAATGCCACCAATATGCTGTTAAATAGTAGTGCAAATTGTAGGCATCCTTGCCTCTTTTATTTTTTTCTGGAACTGCCTCTAAGTTTCCCCCATTATAAGAAACTGGCTTTTGATAGGAGTTATGTAATTTTTCTTAAAGAATCTATCCATATTCTTTCATTAACTTTAAAAAAATCATGAATGAGCATTGAATTTTATTAAATGCTCTTTTGACATCTATTGAGATGATAGAAATTTTCTCAGACTTTTAATATACTGAATGATATTAATAGAGCACCAGTATTGAATCATTTTTTTGTTTCTAGCACAAGCATCATGTGGTCAGAATGAATTCATATTTAAATGAGATGTTGGATTCTACTTATCATTATTTCATTCAACATTTTTGCACTGATATTAATATGTGAGATTGGCCTATAATTACATTTTCATATTACATTTGTTAAGTTTTGATATCCATGTCATACTCACATCATGTCACTGTTTTTTAAAGTTTTGTAATATTTTCTGCTGGGCGCAGTGGCTCACGCCTGCAATCCCAGTGCTCTGGGAGGCCAATGCGGGTGGATCACCTGAGGTCAGAAGTTTGAGACCAGCCTGGCCAACAAGGTGAAACCTCGTCTCTGCTAAAAACACAAAAATTAGCTGGGCGTGGTGGTGCACACCTGTAGTCCCTGCTACTTGGGTGGCTGAGGCCCGAGAATCACTTGAACCCAGGAGGTGGAGATTGCAGTGAGCTGAGATCACACCACTGCACTCCGCCCTGGGCAACAGAGCAAGACTTCATCCCCCCCAAAAAAAAGCTCTGGAATATTTTGAGTAGCACTGCAATTTTCTGATTTTTCATGATATGGTAAAATTTTTTTATTAAATTACCTGGTCATGGTGCTTATTTGTAAAGGAACATTTTTACAACTTTCTCTATTTATTGTGTGGGAATTGGTCCTGATTAAACTTTTTATCTGTACTGGGGCCAGCTTCAATAAATTATATTTTACAGAAAGTAACCCATTTTATTTAAGTTGTCAAATTTATTTGCAGAACATTCTGCTCAATGTATAATCTCATTTTATCTCCTCTCTTTTGATAGTTATTTTGTATCATCTCTTACTTTGCATACTCGTACTTCATTTATTGTATTAATCTGGGTGATAGCTTGTCAGCTTTGTTGCTGTTGTTTCCTAAGAACAAGATTTATATTTTCCTATTAACTCTGCTGTGGGTTTTTTCCCTACATTTTAATCTGCTTTTATTGTTATTGATATTTTTTTCTTTTTTCTATCAGTTTACTTTGTTGGTCTTTTTTCTAGGTTTTTGCCTGGGCGATATATTTTCATTTGTACTGTAATAAGTATTTACTGCTATGAATTTTAGATTTGGATGTATTGTGTTTTCATTTTTGCTATTTTCTAGAAGTTTTAATATTTAACTTTATATTTCCCCATTGAGCCAAGATTGTTTAATAGCCAACCATTGCTTAATGAAATGATCCCTGATAGAAAGAAAAGTAAGGTGACTTCTACAACTGCCTGGCCTGTTTAGAGAAAGTTTAACTGCTTTGAGCTTGTTTTCAAATTGTTGGAGGGCCTTTAAAAATTGTTAGTATATAATTTTTATTTTACTGTATTATGATCATAAATGCTGTTAGTGTTATTTTACTTTTTAGAGCTACTCAAGATTTTTGGGAGATGTTCTAAAACAGGGTCAACTTTTAAAGAAGCTCCATCTGTACTTGAAAGGAAGTATATTCTTGATAGCCTGGTTCAGAGTACCAGGTATATCTATAAAAGTTAACCTACTGAACTTGTTAACTAGGTATTTTATATCCTTGTTAAATGTTTATCTACTTGATCTGTCTTAGATTGAGAAGACGTTTCCTACTATGAATGTGTTTTAGTCTACTTTTATTTACATCTTCTCTAGTTTCATAGAAGTGATTGATCTGACATTGAATACATAGACATTTATAACTTCCTTACAAATTTAAATCTTTAGCATTATTGATATTTGTGTTTATTGTGTTTTGGTTTGTTTTGTGGGGGCTGAATTTTGCGTTTTCTGTTATCTTCTTGGTTTGGGTTCCCTTTAAGTAGATCCCGAGACAAGGATTCAATGCAAGTGATTTATTTGGGAAGTGCAGAAAACATTGATAAGCGAAGGGGAAAGTGAGTCAGGAAAGGGTGGCAAGGTAAATGATGCATTCTAAAGCCATTTACTACTGTGGATAGCTTGTGATGGTTAGTATTGAGTGTCAACTTAACTGAATTGAAGAAGGCAAAGTACTGTTCCTGGGTGTGTCTGTGATGGTGTTGCCAAAGGAGATTAACATTTGAGTCAGTGGACTGGGAAAGGCAGACCCATCCTCAATATGGGTGGGCACAGTCTAATCCAATGCCAGTGCTGCCAGAATAAAAGCAGACAGAAGAACATGGAAAGACTAGACTGGTTTAGTCTTCCGGCCTACATCTTTCACCTATGCTGAATGCTTCCTGCCTTTGAACATGGGACTCCAAGTTCTTAAGCATTGGGACTCAGATTGGCTTCCTTGCTCTTCAGCTTGCAGATGGCCTATTGTGGGACTTCATTTTGTGATCCTGTGAGTTAATACTCCTTAATAAACTCCTCTTTATATTACTTCTGTTCTATTAGTCCTGTCCCGCTAGACAACTCTAATACACAGATGGAGATTTATTCCACTTGGAAACTCTAGGTGTCAGTGTAATACACATGCCTCAGAGCTATTCCATCCAAAGGAGAGGGAGCTGGGGTATTTATATATCAACTAACCATCACTGATTGATTGGGAACTGCTCTCAGAGGATACTGATTCTTCAGCACCTCTGATCAGCCCATGGGGAACAAAGAAGACTCTGGAGGCGAGGCCAGAGAAAGTCACCATGCAAAGAATGAGGGGCTGGAAAGTGGAATTTGGAGCTGATGCGCAGCACAGTAGAAAGAATAAAGAGATACGAGCAGGGCCCTGACACATCTGCTGTAGCTACCAAGAACATAAATTCTGCTTTCTTGCTATTTATGTTTACCTAGTATATCATTGTCTATCACTTTTATATTGAACCTTCTGAATCTCTTTGTTTTAGCTGTATCTTATAAACAGCAGAGAGCTGAATTTTGCTTTGTTGGTCCATCCAGTAATCTTTTCCTGTTATTATGTAAGTTAAGCCACTTTTATACTTATTAATCCAACCAATATTTTTGACCTTTAATACTATTTGTTATATTTCAATATGTATTTTATATTTAAATATAATATCTTATAAATTTCTACTTCTAATCAAAATGGAATTACAGGAAATAGATTTTACCTCCTAGATGAAACAATGAAAAAACAGACAAAATACATGAAACAATTTTTTTTAGAGATTGAATGCCTGGCAATTAAATGATTCTCTGACAGAAAGAAAACACATAGATGAGCCTGCAACTTCCTGGCTTCTTGCTTTGGGAGAGTTTCCAGGACTAGATGCAAGCAAAGCCTGGTGGACTTCTTGAATAGAAGAGATGGAGCTGAGAGTCCAAGGAGAACAGAAGGGAAGGAGAGCTGCACAAAGTGAAAACCACAGTTCTGTAGAGGACCCCTCTTGAATACTCAGCTGAGTCATAATCATTGAATGCACACGAGGAAATTACCTGAGGCCAGAGCAAGAACCACTCCCAAGGATTCAAGAGAAAAGAACTGGACCCTTATCCAAGGCTGAGAATAGCATCCTGTCTCCATGAGCTAGGCTGGAAAATCTTAGGTCTCATGGGACATTGGGTAGCGTATGCGAAAGGGTCTTGCCTCAGTTGTGTAGAACGATTAATCTGAAAGTTACAAACTAAGCTATAGTGAAGCATTAACTCAAAATGAATCACCAACCTAAATGTAAGATTTTTATGGAAACTTTCAGCATAATGACTTTAATAGTCATCTTTGATATCACATGTACAAATAGTTCATTGTTTTTTATTACTAAATAGTATTCCACTATATAGACATATTGGTGGTTTATCCTATCATCTGTTGATGGCCATTGGGTTGCTTCCACTTGCTGATTATTGCAGTCAGAGCTGCTGTGGACATTTGTGTGCAAGTCCTTGCATGGAATATGCTTTCATTTCTCCTGGGAAAAATTCCAGGAGTGGAACGGCTGGAACATACAGTAGGCATACATTTAACTTTTTTTTTTTTTTTTGAGACAGGGTCTCTGTCGCCCAGGCTTGAGTACAGTGGCACCATCTCGGCTCACTGCAACCTCCACTTCCCAAGTTCAATCAATCCTCCAGCCTCAGCCTCCTGAGTAGCTGGGGCCACAGGCACAAGCCACCATTCCTGGCTAATTTTTGTATTTTTTTTTGTAGGGACAGGGTTTCGCTATGTTGTCCAGGCTGGTCTCAAATTCTTGAGCTCAAAGTGATCCATCTGCATTGGCATCCCAAAGTGCTGGGATAACAGGCATGAGCCACTGTGCCCGGCCACATTTAACTTTTGAAGACACTGTCAGACTGTCTTCCTAAGTGGTTATACTATTTTACATTCTCACCAGCAGTGTTTGAGAGTTCCAGTTCCACCAAATCCTCATCAATATTTGGTATTGTTATCTTTTTAATTTTAGTCACTTTCATAGGTATGTTTACTAATACTTCTAAAATGTATTTTTAGTATTTGAGAAAGTTTTTCACTTTCATGATCATTTTATACTAATACTTTTATATAAGACACCTATGTTCCCCATTTTTGACACTATTCATTCTGAATAGTCACAATAGTAAAATTAAATTGACCCATGTATTTCCCCCCTTTACTTTCTCTCAGTGTGTAATTGAATGTGATAAGCTTTTATTCCCAGTTTATCCCTATGAAGCAGTCAGCAAGCTTGTTCTATAAATTTCCCCATTCTTGATGTATCTTTGTTAGCTGTAACATTCATTGAATCAGAACAGGCAATACTTAAATTCCATTCTGTCACCTGTATCACAATTACTTAACCTGTAGTCCAGTAAACCAATGCCTACCACCAGAACATATGCTGATGCTTCAGTGATCTCTTGGTTATCTGAAGCTCAACAAGTTGGTTCCTCAGGAATAACTTATGGGAAAGGCAATATGTCCTGAGTCCTTGAATGCTCATAGTTGTTTTTCTAGTGACTTTAAAATAGAAGGGAAGTTTGGCTAGGGTTTTAGACGCCTTCCACTTGCCCTTCCACAGCCTCCTTGCCGTGCTTTATAATGTGGGATGCTGACCTCAATGGACAGTGTCCCCTGGTCCCATTGTCTTGACTTCGATTAGGTCCAACCAAGGGAAGGCACCAGAAAGAGATTCAAGAGTGAAAATGTAGCAAGATTCAGACATTTCTTCCCTGGCCCCGTGAGACTATAGTTTGATTAAGGGCTGTCTTCACATACGCCCTTTGAAACAGCTTTCCAATCTTTCATAGCTGTGCACCTTATCTCCTATTAGACTATACTTTCCCTGAAAGCAAGGATTCCATTTAGCGTCTCCCACCCAACACACACACGTGCACATGCACTCTTGCTCATGTATTAGGAATTACATTGATTAGGTGTTAGTGATGCTTCAAAGCTCATAAGCCATAACTGATAAACTTTATAAACTCCGTCTGAAAAAGCAAAAAGAAAAAGGAGATATAAGAGAGACTTCTTACTAATTAGCCCCATGGAATAAGAAATAGTCAACTATAAAATAGTCAACTCTTATTCATCCTCACTAAATGTAAACTGAACAGTGGTAATAAAAATGTACAATACATCACATAATATTCAGGTTGGAGAGGAGCAGGTGGACAAGAGGCCCCTATCATAAATCTATTAACATCGAGAACACTTTAAGAACCATCAAAGCCAAACTGTGGATGCTCTCCCCAGTGATGCCTATGCTTTATGTCATCCATTTATTCGACAAACACATTCCGAGTATCCACTCTCCTTCACTGGAACAAAGAAGAGAAACACAGCCTTCTGGAACACGGGCACACAGGGCATAGCTCTGTTCTCTGCAAGACCCCTCATTCTGTCCTCCCTGGCAAGAGCAGGTTGCCACTGTAAGCAACCTTGGAGCTTCAAGGACAAAGTCATCCTTTGTTTCCTTGGTTGGTGTCATTTCCCTTTCCCAGTTGAACATGGGAGACACGATTTTTAAAAGGTGACCAAGAGGCTGTCAATAATGCTAGGAAAAAAATGTGGCCTCTGTTGTTAAAAGGAGAACTGAAACTCAGCAAGCATCCTGAAGGCAGTTTCATGCCCCACAGAAGGGAGGGTGCAGGTTGTAGAAGGAAGGCCAGGCTCAGCAGGCAAACAGGCAGATGACCCTAGGGAGGCAGGAGCTAGGATGCCAGCCCAAGCCAGCCTCCATGGGAGCAGTGGGAGGGACAGGGCAGAGGACTCAAGTCACTGTTGAAGGATGTGGCTCCTTTCTCACTGGACCGCAAGCTCTTTGTGGACAGGATTGTCACTTCTGCACCCCCAAGCTCCATGCAAAGGGATGCAGGAGAGTGGCCTAAGAAAGCTGTGCCGTGATGTGGATATCTACGCTTCAAATGGCTTCTCTGCCCTAGACATCATGAATTTGTGGAAATGGGTGATTGTGAGAAATCTCAGAGCAAATAAAACCTTTCCTTCATTCATTATTTTTTAAAAATCTTTTTATTATTTTAATTTTACTTTTGGGATACAAGTACAGAATGCACAGGTCTGTTACATAGGTATACATGTGCCATGGTGGCTGTGCGTTTATTCTATGCACACTGATTGAGCACCTTCTCTTGGCTAAGTATTGGGCTGTACTGGATTATATCCCTTCTGGTGGAAAATCTGTAATGCAGATGAATAGGAAGGTAAGAAAAGGACTAAAGGCAGCTTGAGTATGTTGTGTTTTAAATATTTGCAGAGAAAAAAGGCTTGGGAAGGACAGACGAAGGCATGGTCCCTGTTGGCTGCAGGACTGAAGAGGGCTCACGTAAAAGGATCCACCCACAATACACTGAGAGGTGAGGGGCTCAGGCAGAGGAGGAAGATTTCAGGAGTGTGGGCCACAAGCAAGTCAGAGTTCCACATCAGGCACGGGTGGGAAGAGGCCAGAGGCTAGGGGCCCGCATGCTTGGCTAGGGAGTCTCACCCACTGTGGCTCCTTAACTCCGTCTACATTCTCACTCAATTCTTAGCTCCATCTTCTACAGTCTCACCCTAAAGTTGACTCTGGTCCAGTTCGTGTTTCAATCTAACATTTTCCTCAAATTGTTGACTTTGCTCTAGATTTGCCTGGATTTTTTTTATAAATAGTAATTTAATCTTCAGCAACAGCTATTTTTTAAAAAATTAAAGGATGGGCTGGGTGCTGTGGCTCCCTCCTGTAATTCCAGCAGTTTGGGAGGCTGAGGTGGGTGGATCACCTGAGGTTAGGAGGTCAAGATCTGCCTGTCCAACATGGTGAAACCCCGTCTCTACTAAAAATACAAAAATTAGCCAGGCAAGGTGGTGGCGTGCCTGTAATACCAGCTACTCAGGAGGCTGAGGCAGGAGGATCACTTGAATCTGGGAGGTGGAGGTTGCAGTGAGCTGAGATCACACCACTGTACTCCAGTCTGGGCAATGGAGCGAGATGCCATTTTAAAAAAAATAAAATAAATAAAAATTAAAAATGGAAGGGTGTATTGTTGTATTTGTAATACCTTTATTTAGATGTGATTAAGGTGATAAATTTAACTTAAAATATAGAATTGGATGAGTTTTGACCTATGTATATATCCACGAAATGTTCACCAGAATCAAGACAGCAAACATATCTACCAGCGCCAATGTTTCCTCATGTTTCTTCATAATCTCTCCTTTTCCCTCCTCAGCCCCACCCACATTTCAAGTTATTGCTCTACATAAGCTTGCAACTTCTAGAATATCAGATAAATTAATCATACAGTATCTTTTATCTGTCTTCTTTCACTCACAATTAAGTTGAAATTTATCCATTTTGAATAATCAATAGTGCATCCCTTTCTTGCTGTATAATTCATTGTGTGGATATAGTACTACAGTTTGTTTATGCATTCACCTGTTGATGGACATTTAGGTTGTTTTGAGAGATTACATTTGTTTGGGAGATTACAAATAACAAGGCTATAAACACTTGTGTACAAGTCTTTGAATGAATGTATGCTTGCTTTACTCTTGGATAAGTACCTAGGAGTAGAAAGGTTGGATCATATGATAGATGTAGGTTTATCTTTTTAAGAAACTTACAAACTTTTCCAAAATTCTTGCACCAGTTACATTTTCATCAGTAGTATATGAGAGTTTCACTTGTTCCACATCCTTGCAAACACATGGTATAGCTAGCTATTAATCAGGGTTCTCCAGAGAAACAGAACCCATGGGACATGTATATAAATGTAAAAAGATTTATTTTAAGAGTTGGCTCATGTGATTGTGGAGGCTGCCAAGTCCGAAATTTGCAGGATGGGCCAGCAGGCTGGAGACCCAGGAGGCGCCAATGCTCAGTGCATGTATAAAGACAGCCTGCTGTGGGATTCTGTCTGGGTGGGAAGAGGTCAGGCCCTCAGCTGGTTGAATGAAGCCAACGCACTTTATAGAAGGCAATCTTCTTGACTCAGTGTCTACTAGTGTAATGTTAATCTCACCCAAAAACACCCTCAGAGAAGCATGCAGAATATTTGACCACATAACTGGGCACTGTGGCGTAGACAAGTTGACAAATAAAATTAATCATCACAGTTAGACTTTTAAAATTTTAGCCACTCTAATAGGTGTTTATCCCATTTTTGTTTTAATTTGCATTTTCTTAACTAATAATGTGGAGTATTTTTTGAAATGCTCATGTACCGCTTGCATATCTTCTTTGAAGAAGTGTATGTTCAAATGTTTTGCCTACTTTTAACTGGATTTTCTTATTAGTGAGCTTGAGAGTTATTTCTATATTCTATATTATTTATATATTCTATATTCTAATTTCTATATTCTTGAGAATTATTTCTATTATTCTATATTCTGGATATAAGTCTTTTACCATACAGGGGACTGGCACAGCCTGTGTCTTGTGTTTTCATTCTCTTCTGAAAGGCATACATTTTTAATTTTGATGAAGTTCAATTTATCAATTTTCTATTTTTTAGGTCATGTTTCTGGTGCCATAGCTAACGTATCTTTACTTAACCCAAGTCACAAACGTTTTCTTCTATTTTTTTTATCTAGAACTTTTATACTTTTAGATTTTACATTTAGATTTATGATCCACTTTGTATTGAATGCTGTCTATGATTCAAGGTGCGGCTTGAAGTTGCCTTTTTTCTTTGATCTGCCATATAAATGTTAGAGTGAGCTTGGTCAACTTTTACAAAATCTGTCTGCTAAGATTATGATTGGCATTGTTTTGAAACTATTCATCAATCTTAACAATATCAAGTGTCCCAAACTATAAGCATGATATATTTTTCCATTTATTTAAGTATTCTTTAATTTTTCTCAACAGTTTTTGTAGATTTCAAAGTATGTGTCTTTACTTCTCCTGTCAGACTTGTTCATAAGTATGACATATTTTAGGTGCTATTGTAAATAATATTTCCATTTCTAATTCTTCATTGCTAGTCATAGGAAGACAATTGATTGTTGTATATTGCTATTGTGTCCTGAAACATTTCTAAATTCAGTTACCAGCTCTGTCAGCTTTTTTGTTGATTCCATCTGACTTTCTACATAGATAATCCTGTCATCTATGGATAAACGCATGTTTTATTTCTCTGTTTCCAATCTAGTTGACTTTTATTTACTTATTTTGGCTTATCGTACAGGCTATTCCCTGAGTTCAGTGTTGAATCGTAGCAGTGGACATTCTTATTCCTTATCTTAGGGGAAAAGTATACAATCTTTAATAATAAGTATAATGTTATCTGTAGGCTTTTTATAGATGCTTTTTATCAAGTTGGGGAATTTTCTTCTATTACCACATTGCTGAGAGATGTCATCAGGAATGAATGTCTATATCTACTAAGATGATTATGTGGTTTTTCTTTTTTAACTTGTTAAGATGATGAATTATATTGATTACTTGGCAAATATTAAAACAATCTTGCATTCTGGAGATAAAACCCACTTGGTTATAGTGTATGATACTTTTTAATGTATTGCTAGATTCAATTTCTGAAAACTGGTTTTAGAATTTTATGTCCATGTTCATGAGTGATATGAGTTTTTAGTTTTCTTTTCTTAAAATGTCTTTGTCTGGTTTTCATCTCAGGGTAATACTGACTTCATGGGATCAGTTGGAAAGTACACCTTCTTTAAATTTCTTGAAGAGTTGATGTAGAATTTTTATTATATCTTCCCTGAAAGATTGATAGATTTCACCAGTGAAGCCATTGAGGCCCATAGTTTTCTTTGAGGGAAAGTTTTTATTTTTAAATTTAATTTCTTTAATATATAAAGGGTTATGTAGGTTAGGTATTTTTCTCTTGTGTAAACTTTGACACTTTGTGTGTATTTCAAGGTGTTGGTCAATTTCATCTACATTGGCATAAAGTTGCCCATGAAATTCTTTTACTATTCCTTTCATATCTGTAGAATCTACAGTGATGCTACCACACTCATTTCTGATATTTGTAATCTGTGTTTCCTCTCTCTTTCTTGATCAACCTGGCTAAAAGTTTATCAATTTTATTGGCCTTCTCAAAAACCAGCTTTGGATTCATTGATTTCTTCTATTGTTTTATTTCTTTCTTTTTTTTTCACTCATTTATTGTTTCCTTTCTTCTTTTTACTTTGGGCTTATTTCTCTAAGGTGGAAGCTGAGGTCAATGATTTGAAACCTTTCTTCTTTTTAACTAGTTTAGTGTTATAAATTTCCCTTTTGAGTCATCTCACAAATTTTTTGTTGTTTTCATTTTCATTCAGTTCACAATACTTTCTAGTTTCACTTTTGATTTCATCTTGCCCCACATTTTATTCAGAAGTGTGTTGCCATATACACAATGGAATACTATGCAGCCATAAAAAAGGATGAGTTCATGTCCTTTGCAGGGACCTGGATGAAGCTGGAAACCATCATTCTCAGCAAACTATCACAAGGACAGAAAACCAAACACTGCATATTCTCACTCACAGGTGGGAGTTGAACAATGAGATCACTTGGTCACAGGGCGGGGAACATCACAAACCAGGGCCTGTTGGGGGGTGGGGGGCTGGGGGAGGGATAGCTCTAGGAGAAATACCTAATGTAAATGATGAGTTGATGGATGCAGCAAACCAACATGGCATATGTATACCTATGTATCAAACGTGTACGTTGTGCACATGTATCCTAGAACTTAAAGTATAATGAATGAATGAATAAATAAATAAATAAGAAATGTGTTGCATCATTTAAAAATATTTGGAGATTTATCTTTAATCATTTCTAAGTTAATTCCATTATGATCAGAAAATATAAGTTATATGACTTGAATCATTTCAGACATATTAAGGCTTGTTTTCTAACTCAGAATATTGTCTATCTTGGTAAATGTTCCACAGGCGCTTAAGGGGAAGGTGTATTCTATTGTTATGTGGAATGTTCTATAAGTGTCAATTAGGTCAATTTAGTTGACAGTGCTGTTAAATATTCTATATTCGTTACTCTCTCTTTTTCTCCTTTTTTTTTTTTTTTTTTTACTATTTTTTCTATCAAGTTTTGAGAAAGGGATATTAAAATTTCTTTTATAATTGTGGACTTGTCTATCTCTCCATGGAGTTATTAGTTATACCAGTTTTTGCTTCAGGTATTTTGAAGCTCTGTTATTAGGTCCATATACATGTTTAAGATTTCTGTGTCCTCTTGATAAACTTACCCTTTTATTGTTATGAAATGACTTTCTTTGTCCCTATAAATATTCTTTGCTCTGAAATCCACTTTGTCCAATATCAATATAGCCATTGCAGGTTTGTTTTGTTTTCTTTTTTTTTTTTTTAGTATTAACATTATACAACTTTTTCCATCTTTTTACTTTTGACCCACCTGTGTATTTATATTTGACATGAATTTCTTATAGGCAACTCTCAAGTTCTTTCTGACACCAAAGAGGTGTTATCTTTTCCAACACCAATTCTCCAGCTTGCTGATCCCCAACACAAACTGGGTGTCATACAATTCAGTCCTATTCTGACACTGGCCACCTAGAGTTGGCATCAGGCTCCACAGATTTAAGGGAGACTTCCCTCACTTCAGATGCCAACCACAAGTACTTGGTTTCCAGGTTATCAGCACTTCTGTCTGACTTGGCTAAAAGTTTGGGAGTCCTCACAATCTCCTCCCTGCACTCCTTACCAGGTTTTATGACTTACTAGAGTCAAAGAATTCAGGAAAATTCTGTACTTGCTATTATAGTTGATTATAAATGATACATATGAACAACCAGGTGAGGAGGCTCACAGAGCAACGTCAGAGCTAAGGAGCCTCTGTCCTGGTGAAGTTGTGAGCCACCCTCCCAACACACAAATTTGTTGGAAGCTCCTGGGACCCTGCCTTTTAGAGTTTCTATGGAGGTTTCATTATATAAGCGTGATTGATCAAATTACTGGCCATTGGTGATTGAACTTAACCCCCACCCCACCATCACCACCACCGATTCCTCCCTCCTCCATGGAGATTGGAGAGGGGGCTAGAATTTCCAGCCATCTAATCAAGGTTTGGTTTTTCTGGTGACCAGCCCCCATCCTGAAGCTACCTAGGGACTCTCCAGTAGTCCTCAATTAGCATAGTGCCAAGCATGGTGGAAAGGGTCTCATTATGAATAACAAAAGTGGTATCAACCCCTTCAGTCAGGAAATTCCAAAGGTTTTAGGAGCTCTCTGCCAGGGACTGAGGACAAAGACCAAATAGAGTTAGTCCCCACATCTATGGGTTTCAAATCCATGGGTTCAACCAACTATGGATCAAAAACATTCAGGGGGAAAAGAAAGGATGGTTGTGTCTGTGCTGAACATGTACAGACTGATTTTCTTGTCATGATTCCCTAAACAGTACAGTATAACAACTATTTACACAGCATTGACCTTTTATTAGGTATTATAAGCAATCTAGAGATGATTTGGTATCCATAAGGAGTCCTGGAACCAATCCGTCGGGAATACTGAGGGATGACTATATATATTTCCTATTGTACCACAGCAGCATAGAGTTGGTCTTGCTTTTCTATGTGATCTGCAATCTCTGCTTTTTCCTCTGCTTCCTTTTGGATTAATAGGTAATATTGATTAATACTTTTATGAATATCTGTTACTCTTTTTTTTCTTTTTACTTATTAGCTATAACACTTTGCTTTGTTATTTTAGTGGTTCCATTAGGGTTTATAATATATATATATGTTTACATATAAACATATATATATGTTTAACTTACCACAATCTACTTTTGATAGCTACTACCCCCTTTACCTGTAATAAAATGTTAAGTTAGTACACTTTCGTTTTTCCTCTCCCATTCTTTTTTTCTGTTCTTGTCATATGTTTTAGTTTTACATATGTTATAAACCCTATATTACATTGTTATTATTTTTGTTTGAACAATCAGTTAACTTTTCAAGAAATTTAAATAATGGGGAAAAAATCTTATTTATTTAGACGTCATTACCAGAGCTCTTCACTCATTTCTGTGGATCTGTATTACCCTCCAGTATTAACTTCCCTTTGACTGAAGGACTTCCTTTAACATTTCTCACAGCACAGGTCTGCTGGGGATGCATTCTTTCAGCTTTGGTATCCTTGAAAAAAGATTTCCTTGTGCTTTAGTTTTTGAAGACATTTTCATTGAGTATAAAAGTCTAGGTTACCAGATTTTTTTCCTTTCCATACTTCCCTACATTGTCTTCTTGTTCATAGTTTCTGATGAGACATCCGCTTGTTATCCATATATTTGTTCTGCTATACAAATGTCTTTTTTCTCTGCCATAATAGATATATAATATATTATGTATATAATATAATACTACTATAATATAGTAACATATAATATAATATATACATATGTATATGTATATTGTGCTTCTTGAAACTATACCACAATTCACTGATGGCTACATTCATTTTATTTATTATTTATTTATTACCTTTTCTTTCTGTATTTCTTTGTGCATCTAATTTTGAATAGTTTCTAGTCTTCAAGTTCATTAAAATGTTCTTCTGCAATGTCTAATCTACCATTAATTCTACCTAATGTATGTTTTCATCCCACCTATTCCAATTTTTGACTCTAGAATTTTAATTTGGGCATTTTTTTAATACTTTTCATGTTTCTACTTAATTTTTTAAAACATATAAAGTTATCATCCTGTCTTAGTATTCTTGTCTGCTAATCCAAGCATCTGTGTCAGTTCTGGGTTACTTTTCACTGATGGATTTATATCCTCATTATGAGATACAGAAGCCACTTAAAACTGTTTAGGAGCTGGGTGCAGTGGCTCACGCCTGTAATCCCAGCACTTTGGGGGGCCGAGGCAGGTGGGTCACCTGAGGTCAGGAGTTTGAGACCACCCTGGCCAACATAGTGAAACCCTATCTCTACTAAAAATACAAAAATTAGCCAGGTGTGGTGGCATGCACCTGCAGTCCCAGCTACTTGGGAGGCTGAGGCAGGACAATTGCTTGAACCTGGGAGCAGAGGTTTCAGTGAGTCGAGATAGCACCACTGCACTCCAGCCTGGGCGACAGAGTGGGATTCCATCACAAACCAACAAACAAAAAACTGGTTAGTTTGAACTGAGAGTGCTCAGCCTAGCACAAATAATTTTCTTCCTACGTAGTCAAGACCTTTCTGCTCATTTTACCTAGTTCCACATGGACATAGAGGTTTTCCAGTTTGGCTGGTCAATGTTATTCCTTGACCTGGGTAAGTGCTTGATATTGCTACTCAAATCCTTCTGGGTGGCTCTTTCCTAGCCTCAGAGACCTTCCTCATGCATCGGATTCAGCTGAATGCTCAAGGGGGACTCTCTGCAGATATCAGGAAGGCTCTGTCCCTGCAGCTTTCCTTCTTGGCCTTCTCTTACTCTCTTTGTCTCCTCACCTCAGGGTATCCTGGCCTGTCTCTGAACATCCTTGAGAGATCAGTTGAGGCCTGGAAATTCTCAAGGCAGGAAGATTAGGAAATTGTAGGACTCACTTGGTTTGTTTCCCATCTTTCACAGACCACTATCCTTCATTGCTGAATGCCCAGTGTCTTGCAAACTATACATTTTGCCTTATGTTTGGTAGCTTCATAAAGGAAGGTAAATCCAGTTCTTGTTTCTCCATCTTGAAATTAAATGCAAGTCTCAGATAATATTTTTAACAAAAAGCCACAATAAGGTAACCAAGGATTTGAAGGGAAAAATTAAAAGTTTGAAACCTGAACAATCCAAGTGTAAGAGGTTCCCAAATTGAATGCCATCATAATGACCAGTAGGTTATGCAGCCTGGGGAAAGAGAATCAGGAGGAGCACCAAGAATGGAGGCAGCTATCAGAAGAAGGATTCGATTTAGAGCTCAAGATTTCATCTTTCCTTGTGCCTCCTTTCTGATCCCTTTCTATTCCACTTCACCCTGGCTCCAGCCTATGGACAGCTACAATCATGTCACAAAAAGCCGAGTGCTCTCCTCTCTCTTCCAAACTCTAATCTAAGTAAATGTGTCCTTTTCCCATTCTTAAAGAGGCTTGTGTGGTGATTTACTTATTTAACGAAGATGATGAGCTGAAAAGTGCAAAGCAAGTCATGGAGCACAATAGCTTATGACGTTCTGCCCTCCAGGAAACTCTGCTGCCTTCTTGAGGGCCAAAGCCCCCGGCTCACAATAGGATGATAATGTTACCAGAAAGGGGTCCCAGTTCAGACCCCAAGAGAGGGTTCTTGAACTGCGTGCAAGATACAATTCAGGGGTAGTCCGTAGAGTAAAATGAAAGCAAGTTTATTAGGAAAGTAAAGGAGTAAAAGAATGGCTATTCCATAGGCAGAGCGGTGGCATGGGCTGCTGGACTGAGTATACTTATAATTGTTTCTTGATTATATGCTAAACAGGGATGGATTATTCATGAGTTTTCCAAGAAAGGGGTAGGTAATTCCCGGAACTGAGGGTTCCTCCCCTTTTTAGACCATATAGGGTAACTTTCTGACGTTTCCATGGCATCTGTCAACTGTCATGTCATGGGTGGGAGTGTCTTTCAGCATGTGAATGTATTATAATTAGCATATAATGAACAGTGAGGACGACCAGAAGTCACTTTCCTCACCGTCTTGGTCTTGGTGGGTTTTGGCCGGCTTCTTTGCTGCAACATGTTTTATCACCAAGGTCTTCATGACCTGCATCTTGTGCCAACCTCCTATCTCATCCTGTTACTTAGAATGCCTAACCTCCTGGGAATGCAACCCAGCAGGTCTCAGCCTTATTTTAACCCAGCCCCTATTCAAGATGGAGTCACTCTGGTTCAAACCCCTCTGACAATAATGGTGGGATAGTTAAGTAGGGACTGGCTGGTGGTGGCAAGTCTGCACAAACAACTGGTTATTTCACTTCTGGAGAAGACCAGCTCCTGCTTCAGGACTTTTCAGAGCAGGACCCAAGGAGCCCAGTTTTCTGCCTTCATGCCCCTTGCTCAGTCAGGCCTCAAAGACTGGAGAGAATATGAGCAGACACTTGACAATAATGGAGATGAAGGAGGAACAGTAGAGGCCCAGTTGGTCCTGCAGTCGGAATTAAAAATCTGGATGTCAGTGCTGACACTATCAAAAGGTCAACTCACTCCCTCTGCGTCTCCATTTCCACACCAGTAAAACAAAGATGATAACAATTCCCCACAACTGTGAGCTAGAAATGAATGATGGTAGCATTAGCCTTACTCTGGGGGGACGGTTCCTATAGATTTAGTGGTCAGACTAGCCTATGGGTAGGAATGTGAGAAGACAACAGGATTCTAGGGTTACCTCTGTAGGTACCTGATTTGTTTTTCTAAGACCACCAGAGCAGGCACAAAAGAACCAGCGAGTAGGCAAGGCTAGGAGCAAAACTGCAAATTTATTTTTGGTCACTTAAGGTGTGGGGGAGAGGTCTGTCGGCCTCCCGGCAAAGGAGGCCAACAGAGTCCCCCCGGTGGGGCTCTCGGGCGGAGTTCCTGACACAGTCCCGACATTCCGACAGGAGTGGGGCTGGGAAGTCTGCGCGTGGCGTCCCTCCCGAGCGGCTTTTCTAGGAGTGGGAGGGCAATCGGCGGGGCACGGGCGTGTCGGGGGGCGTTCCGCAGGTGCGACCAGGTAAATCTTAGTCTCTTGGGATTGACGTCACCTGGCGCACGCCCGGTTGGTCTGCACCTTCCCAGGTCGCCGGCTGCATTTTCGCGTGCGCGGGAAAAGTTGGTGAAGAAGAACCCGGAAGTGGACCATCTTGCCTCCGTTCGTCCAAACAGTACCCAAATAGATACCATTTCAGGGACAAGTTGCCCCTTTTCATTTGGGAAAATCTGCAAATTTAATAAGCATCTGCTTATGAAGTCACTTAGGGTTATGCAGAATCATCACCATGAACCCCATTACACTAACACTAATGCCACCATAGGATAGAGAGGGTTGCTCAGAATGACCACAGTATTGTCACAAAGAAACCTCCAGTTACACCAGGAGATGGCTACCATCACTGATGTTCAAATCTTGCCTTCATTTTGAATAAAAACCAAACTATCTCATGCCTCTTATTGTCAATCAGTGTTCTCAGATAATTAAGACTCTATTAATTCATGACAAAAAGTGTAATTAAGAGGCTTAATTATGTCTGTGTGGAGTAAGGGGACTCAGCAGGGCATAAGGCAGAGGCTCTCAAATTTTAATTGCATTAGAATCACCCGGGGAGCTTGTTAAAAATGCAAATTCCTTGGCTCTTTGCCAAAGTATTCTGATTCAGTGGGTCTGGGTGGGATTCAAGAATGTGCATATTTCTTCCGCATGTAAATTGACAGGTAATTCTAGCGCATTTGTGTGGGGACACAACTTTGAAAAACACTGGTCTAATAAAAAGAAAAACAATATTTGTAGACAGAAAAGATCTGTGTGTTAGAGATTCAGCGACGCAGTTCGGTCAGTGTTTATAAGAGGAATGCAGACGATTTCCTGCAGTAAGAATCCAAATGTCTTTGGGAATGCAATATACATTTTAATGTGCCTTGTACACCTCCTCCCCAAAGCCACGGTCTATTGAACTCTTACCATGAACCCAACACAAAGTGCTAAGTGGCCCCTTAATCCTTTAATACTTTTACATGTGAGATCAATATTATTACTCCTGTTGTACAAAAGAGGAAACTAGAGAGGACAAATGGCTTTCATGCAGTCACCTGGATCTTCCATTACTAAGGAGAAAAGTATTAATATTAGTCAGAATTCTCCAGAAAAACAGAGCCAATAGGATATGAATGTGTATGTGTGATATATATATATATATGGATATCAATATAAAGAGGTTTATTATAAGGAATATGTTCATGTTATTGTGGAAATAAGTACAGACCCAGAAGAGCCAAAGATACCATTCCAGGTCAGGTTTGAGTCTGAAGGCAGGAGAAGACTAATGTCCCAAAGAGGACAGTCAGGCAGAGAGGAAGGTTCTGTCCTACTTAGCTGTTTATTCTTTTTTTGTTTTGTTTTGTTTGAGAAAGAGTTTTGCTCTGCCACCCAGGTTGGAATGCAGTGGCGCTATCTTGGCTCACTGCAACCTCCGCCTCCTGAGTTCAAGCAATTCTCCTGCCTCAGCCTCCCAAGTAGCTGGGACTACAGGTGCTGTTCATTCAGGCCCTAAATGGACAGGATGAGTCCCCACATGCTGGGGAGGGCCATCTGCTTTACTCAGTTGGTCAATTCAGATATTAATCCAGAAATGCCCTCACAGAGATGCCCAGAAATAATGTTTCACCAAACATCTGGGCACCTTGTGACTCAGTCAACTTGACAGCTACCATCCACCAGCACAGTCCCTGCACGGGGTCTTTGTTATTCAGCATCTCCACACTGGGGGCAGCAGAAGCAAGGGCAGGCTCCCTATTTTCTGATCTCTGCCTTATTACCTACTGCTTTTGGACAGCAGGCTGTCACAGAGCAGGATGCCTTTGGAGGGGACAGGCATTGTGCCATGGGAGTGGAAGTCCCGTCCTCACCACGGGCCGCGTCCTCTGAGCTGAGCTTGGGGAGGCACACCCTTCCCCACCACCCCTCACGCTCTGTGAGGCAGATGTACCATGTCCCCATGGTGTTGCTCTGGCAATTCCAGAGGCTATGACCCCTGCAGGAGATCCCGGTTCAGGTAACAGCTTTGGGGAAGATGAAAGGGAGCAGGAACAATACATTCAGATATTCCCCTACTGAACAATACATTCAGTCCATCCCCTACTCCTGGGGAGGAAATAAATTCCAGGACTGTTCAGAGAACAATGTGCTATGAAAACAGGAGACAAAGAAGGTGGCAGACCAGCAGGTGACCTCTCTGATCTTCTGCTACTGTTGCTGACAACATTACACACTCCACGGGATGCAATCATGAAGTGCCAGCATTTCATGCCCACAAAAACGCAGAGTGGTGAGCATTCTCACCCATCGTCTTTTACAGATGAGGAAACTGAGGTGGGGGGAAGGTAAGTGATGCAGCCAGTAAATGGCGAAGGCAGAACATACATTTGCATCTGCCCCACCCCAGATCGCATCCTCTCTTATTGAAGCTGAACACTGAAAAGTCCCAAGAATCACTATAAGAGAGGTCTGTGTCGAGTTCAAATGCCTGGGATGGATCAGCGGAATGTCACTTTCAGAATTCAGCAACTTTAAGATTTAAGTTCATAGAAAATCTGCAGAACAATGGGGCTATTGGTTGGACCTTAAAGTGATACTGTCCAACAGGCAAAGAATGGTGACACTTCACAGTGAGTGTTTGGACTCCACAACTGTGAAGACAGGGGTGTGGTGCCCTTGTGGGGACGTTCTCCTGGGTGGGGCAGCAGACAGGGAGACGGCGTGTGGGGAGACGCAGAGGTCAGAGCAGGGGAAAGCTGGAGCAAACACAAGCCTGAAAGCCTGGCCCCATTATGGATCCCTACCATGAAGTCAACAAGTTAACACCATTCTCAGGTCTGAGTTGGGTCAGGAATGCGGGCGTAGCTGAAGGTGCCTGAACATTGAAATTGCACACTGAGAGGAGGCAGGACGATTAGGGAAAGCAGATCAAAGCTGACACAATCTTGTAAGCTGCTGAGGAAATCTTACATGGCCTATGACTGCAGGTTTTAATAGTGAAAAATTGGTTATCTAGAGTTTACAGAAAGTGCAAATTGAAACAACAGTGAAGGAATAGAATCACCTTCAAAGTTACTTGAAGCAAAAAATTATATTGTTGAGGGTGTTGGGAAATGAATATTATCTCATGTAGCTACTGGTGAAAATATAAATTATTACAATGCTTCTGTCACACGATTTGAAACTATACTTCAAGCTTAAAAAGGGCATATCTTTGGTTTGGTGTTTATTTTCAAAATTTAGCACAAGTGAAGAGAAAAGAGCATGAAGATGTACATACAAAGAAATGTTCAATCATAGGGAATTGGTATAATAAATTATGGTTTAATTATACAAAAGACAACTCCGAAGCCATTGAAAATGGTGTTGTTGAAACGTTTATTTAAATGGAAAGGTATTTAAAAATATTAAGTGAAAAGGAAAAATTAGGAAACCTCATATATTACTTTACAATTCTATCTATCTGAGAAAAATATTTTCCCCAGTAAATTTGTTTGAACCAATTAACAGTAGCCAAAAATGGCAATCACGTCTGCTACAGTTTTAGGTCTTCAACAGAATAGTGATATCCGTTGACAACACACAGCCTGGCAGAATGTGTGCATGATGCCAGGAGCTCTTTCTTGGTCATGGAAAGGTCAATGTGAGGAGAGGCCTGTGGTTGTGTCCCTTCAAATTCCAGGAGGTGACATAGGATTTGATTCTGGACACAGACTCAGCCACACTCCTAAGTCTTTCCCACCCTTGACTTTTATCTCACATTACGTCTGACAATGAGTGGGTTGAACATGGGGCACTGGTGACTACTTGTGTGTGGCCACTTCACCAAATCAGAACTCCTGGCTCATGAGGGATATATGTGAATGGGACATTTCAGCAGTACTGACCACAGCCATAGAAGAGATTTTAGTCAACAGTCAACCCACTGAAAGCAATCCATTTCAAAAGAACCCAACTTTGCTGAATTTTCCTTAAAACCTGGCTACACTGTAATTAAACAGAATGCTGTATTTCATTATGGCAATGGGCCACCAAAACAATCATGCAGGTAAAATCCCAAAAATATTTAAACATACGTACACTAGGAGAAATGAGTAATTCATTCTGTCACCTGCATAACATTTAAGTCCCTTTCTAATCCCTATTTGGCTCAGCCTTTGTGACTACTAATTACATAGTAGTGAAGAAAATATGAACATAATCAAGGAGTAATATCACAATCCATTACTTTTTAAATTTCTCTTTCTGTCCAAAGAACATGCTTATTACTCTGTAGGACACTGGAGTAAAGTACAGAGTGCCTGGATTATTATAATGTGCAAAGAGCAAGGGTGAGTGCATTTGCAAGTGTCACTACTGTGCATGGATTCCTTTTGAAAGCTCTTTGATCTCAGCAGGATTTTGAACCAAAAGACTTCAAAAAACCTCATCAGCATCAGCGAACACAAACAGGAGTTGTGGAGGTGGACAGACCCTTGTTATTATTTTTTTTAACTGGAAGTGTGCAGAAATTTTAGTGAAATAATATTTATCATATACTGGTCAAAGTTACTGATTTCAAGACAAAGTAGAAATGGGTTTCAGATTTTTAATGTTATCTTTAAATTGTAGTATTGTCTTCTGTGTCTTGTTGGAGTGCTAAGAACAAGTATGGGAGCCCTTTGATTTTCCACATGCTTTTAGGTAGCTTAAGGAATGCCGTGGGACTATAGTATTTATCATAGATAAAACGATTAAGTCTGAAAGCCCAGGCAATTGAAAACTGAAAAGTTCTCTGTGTGTTTACCAATGTCAAGGCACAAATCCATTCCATTTGCTTCCAATTTAAAGACTTAGCTGTACTGCTAATATACATTTCTATTAAGAATTAAAGACACATGTACTTGTATGTTCATCACAACACTATTCACAATAGCAAAGACATGGAATCAGCCTAGGTGCCCATCAACAGTGGATTGGATAAAGAAAATGTTGTGCATATACACCATGGAATACCATGCAGCCATACAAAAGAACAAAGTCCTGTCCTTTACAGCAACATAGATGCAACTGGACCCTGCTATCCTAAGCAAATTAATGCAGAAACAGATACCACATGTTCTCATGTGTGGGAGCTAAATATTGGATACTCATAGACATTAAGATGGGAACAACAGACACTGGGGACTATTAGAGCGGGAGGTAGAGAGTGGGGCAAAAACTACCTATTGGGTACTATGCTCACTACCTGGGTGACGGGATCTATTATACCACAAACCTCAACATCACACAATATGCCCTCATAACAAACCTGTGCATGCACCCTCTGAATCTAAAATAAAAGCTGAAAAAAAAAAAGAATATATTTGTATCCAATTTTTGTTTGATTATTCTTTCATTTAGTTTTCTATTGTTTTAAAAACAGATATTGCAATGTTCTTTTGTTCTTCCTTGCCCTATATCTTTTCCTCTTTCTGCTAACAGCACTCTTTTTCCCTTTAGGAAACCACAAGCTTCCTAGTTCAAATGGTCCTGTTCAGACTGTTAATAACCTGCTTTATCCTCTATCTTGCTCTATGCTCTCACCACAGAAGCCTTCAAGTGCCCCAGCTGGTCACTTGGTGAACCACATCCCTGGACAGGCTGCAGTTGAGCCCTGATTATCATGGTTACTCATAAGTTTATCTGTTCATTGAGCTCAATAATTAGAGGAAAGTTGGCAAGCTTTTTCTGTAAAGCACCAAATAGTAAATATTTTAGTTTTGTGGGCCATATGGTCTGTTGTGATGACTCGATGCTTCCATTGTACCAAGAAAGCTGCAGACAATATGTAAACATATGGGCACAGCTGAGTTCCCATAAAACTTTATTGATAAATTCAGGCAGTGGACTGGGTTTGGCTCACAGGCCATGTTTGCCAACCCTAGTTTGAGGGTATTACTTTTAAAACTATGTTCTGAAGAGATTCCTCAAGTGAAAGAAGGAATTGGGGTTAGTATCTCCCACTCCAACTCACTTTACCCTTGGGGAATCAGAGCAGCTTCTCTTTCCTCTGTTTATGTATTGATATCCATTTTCAATCTTCAATTTTTAAAAATGACATTGTTTAGCTCATAACAGTTTTGAAAATCAATGACAAGATGATTCATGATATGTGTTATAATCATTTAACTTTGATTCAGGGTTCTGAGAGGGAAGGAGTAATATTTAGAGAGTTTTCTGTGGTCAGGCACAGTGTGTTGGAGACTATTACACATGATATCTCATGTATTTCTGATAGAACAGCTTATAGATGAGTGAGCTAGAATATCCGGCATGTACACACATCACAGCATGACTTGTCTTCACCACCAACTGTAGCAACTTTTGTTAACATGATCTAAAGGAATCATTTGAATTTTTTTTTTACTGGATATAGTTGGGAAATTGATATATTAGGATGGCAAAGCAGGACAAATATTAATGAAATATACAATTTATGGTCTTATTGTTGAAAAAGAAAGTAGAAGAAAATCATCTCATTGGAAAAATATGGAGATAATCATTCGTACTTTTTTATTTTTTTTTTGAGACCGAGTCTCACATGCTGTTGCTGTGAGGGCAGTGGCATGATCATGGCTCACTGCAATCTCTGTCTCCCAGGCTCAAGCTAGAATCCTGCCTTAGCCTTCTGAGTCCAGCTATTTTTTAATCTTTTTGTAGTGATGGAGTTTCTCCCTGTTGCTCAGGCTGGTCTTGAACTCCTGGACTCAAGCGATCCACCTGCCTCCACCTCTCAAAGCACTGAGACTACAGGCATGAGCCACTGTGCCTGGCCTGTTTGCATTTTTAAAAAAGTCTTTTATGGGAAGAAATTGGAATTCTTCTGCACTGCTAGAGGGAATGTGAAATGGCACAGCCACTATGGAAACCAGCCACTATGGAAAACAGCATGATAGTTCCTTAAAAAATTAAAAATAGTATTACCATATGATCCAGCCATTTCACTTCTGGGTATATCTCCAAAGGAACTGAAAACAGAAACTTGAACAGATATTTGTACACCCATGTTCATAGCAACATTATTCACAATAGCCAAAAAATGGAAGCAATTCAAGTGTCCATCTGTGAATGAGTGGATAAACAAAATGTGGTATAAACATATAATGTAATATTGTTCAACCTTAGAAAGGAAAGAAATTCTGCCACATTCTACAACATGGATAAACCTTGAAGACATTATGTTAAATGAAAGAAGCCAGTCACAAATACTGAATGATTCCCCACATGGGAGGTATTCTATAGTAGTTAAATACATTGTGAAAGGAAAATAAATCTTGGGTCCCTCAAATCACTAAGCAAAATGAAAACGTCAAGCTGGGCACTGCTTAGGGCAAACCTGCTTCCCATTCTATTCAAAGTCACCCCTCTATTCACTGAGATAAATGCATATCTGATTGCCTCCTTTGGACAGGCTAATTAGAAACTCAAAAGAATGCAACTATTTGTTTCTTATCTACTTATGACCTGGAAGCCCCCTCCCGGCTTTGAGTTGTCCCACCTTTCCGGACCAAACCAATGTTCATCTTACAAATGCTGACTGATGTCTCATGTCTCCCTAAAATGTATAAAACCAACCTGTGCTCTGACCACCTTGGGCACATGTCGTCAGGACCTCCTGAGGTTGTGTCACGGGTGCGTGTCCTCAATCTCAGCAAAATAAACTTTCTAAATTAACTGAGACCTGTCTCAGATATTCGGGGTTCACAAAGTAAAGAGAGAAAGTGTAAAGGTGGTTTCCAGAGGCTCAGGGATGGGAGACTAAGGAGTAGTTTTTTGTTGTTGTTGTTGTTTGTTTTGTTGTTGTTGTTGTTGTTGTTTTGAGAGGGAGTCTCGCTCTATTGCCCAGGCTGGAGTGCAGTGGCGCCATCTCAGCTCACGGTAACTTTCACTTCCCAGGTTCAAGCTGTTCTCCTGCCTCGGCCTACTGAGTAGCTGGGACTACAGACACACACCACCATGCCTGGCTAATTTTTGTATTTTTAGTAGAGATGGGTTTCACTATGTTGGCCAGGCTGGTCTTGAACTCCTGACCTCAAGTGATCCAACCCATCTTAGTCTCTCAAAGTGCTGGGATTACAGGCGTGAGCCACCGAACCAGGCCAGGAGTTGTTTTTAATGGATATGGAGTTTCCACTTAAGATAAAAAAAGTTCTGGAGATGGATGGTTGTAATAGTTATACAACAAGATGAGTGTATTTAGTTCCACTGCGCAATACACTTATAGTTAAAATGGTAAATTTTATGTTATGTTTATTTTACCATAATTTTTAAAAATAAAAGTTTTTCATGATGTATTTAATGAACTGGCAATCTGTGTCTGGTGGATTTCAGAATTGCTGTGGGCCAGTGACAGTGTGTGTTTTCCTTCCCCACAGCCCCCAGTGGAACAGGACTCTTAATTGCAGTCCATTAGTCTCCTAGGCTGCTATAACAAATTACCACACACAGGTGGCTTAAAACAATGGAAATTCATTTTCTCACAGTTTGGGAGACCAGAAGTACAAAATCAATGTTGTACAAGTACAAAATCAGTGTTGGTAGGGATGGACTCTCTCTGAAGGTGCTAGAAGAGAACTCTTCCTTGTCTCTTCTGGCTTCTTGTGGCACCAAATGGTCCTTGGCTTAGAGATGGATGACGTTAAGCTCTACCTCCGTCATCATATGGCCTTCTTCTCTGGGTCTCTGGATCCCAAATATTCCTCTTCCTTCCTCTTATAAGGATGCTTATAATCAGATATAGGAACATCCCTAAATCCAGGATGATCTCATCTCAAGATCCTTAACTTGCATCTGCAAAGACTTTTTTTTTCTTTTTTTTCTTTCTTTTTTTTTTTTTTGAGGTGGAGTCTTGCTCTGTCGCCCAGGCTGGAGTGCAGTGGCCGGAACTCAGCTCACTGCAAGCTCCTCCTCCCGGGTTCCCGCCATTCTCCTGCCTCAGCCTCCGTAGTAGCTGGGACTACAGGCGCCCGCCACCTCGCCCGGCTAGTTTTTTGTATTTTTTTTTAGTAGAGACGGGGTTTCACCATGTTAGCCAGGATGACTTTTTTTTTCCAAATAAGATTGTAATCACAGATTCCCGGGTGAGGACTTGGACATATCTTTTTCAGCAGAGTGTGTTGGGGGCAGTCACCATTTGACCCACTACAAGGAGTTATCCTATACCTGTCCCACGAGTACGTGTTGGTTAAATGGGATGCAGATGACTTGTGTCTTTAGATTTCCTGGAGCATCAGACCAGAAAGAACAGCACTCAAGGTATTTCATGCAAGGTGTCTCCAACACACCTGAACCTAACTTAGATAATGAGCTTTTGGACTTTGAAGCTGGGCCTGATGCTGTAATGGAACAAGACATTGAGGAGCTCTTGGGAAGGGTAGGTGTGTTTTTCATATGGTTGGGATATAAATAATGTTTAGTCAGAGGGCACAGAGGGCCAGAAGGCAGTCTGAAAACATGTCTGCTTAAGGCTTTGATCCTCCAATATAGAGAGGTAGGACCTACATCCTCTCCCCTTGAACCTTGGTGGGTTTGTGGTTGTTCCATCAAATAGAATAGGGTGGACGTGCCATGTGACTTCAGAGGCTAAGTCATAAAGAACATTAAAGCTGCCACCCAATTTTGGGGGACCTTCTCTCTGAGAAAAGTCAGCCACCATGTGAGAAGTTCAACCATGGCAACAGCATTCCACTGAAGAGGTAACATGCAGCCGTCCCTGCTGACTTCTTAGCTAACAGAGTTCAAAAATCGTGAGCCATGGTGGACATCCCCACCAGTCAGACCTTCAGAAGCCAGCATCCACAGCCAACATTGGGCCACAACAGCATGAGAGGCTCCAAGAAAAACCTTTATGGACAGAGATGTTCATTACAATGTGATTTAGAGAAGTAAAATTGTAGAACTTGCCTAACCATCCAACAACAACAACAACAAAAAAACAGCTATGAAACTGAAGTACCTCACTTTAATGCTTAGTCTACAGCCATTAACGATTCTCATTGTGAAGACATGGAAAATTCTTCTATGATAAAACTACTATGCAAAATGTAAACATGGTAGAATCCACTTGTTGATATAGCACAAATGCATTGTAGTTGATCATTTCAGAATAAAATCTGAAAAATAATACACCAAAATGTTCCGAGGTTAACTACCAGAGATGGAAATCTTGGTTATTTTTTCCTGACTAAAATTCTGTATTTCTTTAAATTCTAAGCATTCACAGCAAGATCAGCTTAATGTGAGATGCTGCAATGAATCATTAGACATACTTCACATTTTCACTCTATTGTATAAATAAGTATTGTGTCCCTATTTGCAGAGGAAAGAGTTCAGTGGTTTCTCCCACTTCCTCTGCCACCACTTTTGTCCAAACCATCATCAGAATGCAGAGAACTGTCATGGTCCCCACTCAGTCTTCCTGTTTCCATTCCCTGCCATGCTCCACCCACATCAACCTGCTGTCCACGCAGCAACTGAGAGATCACCACAGTTCCCTGCTTATAATCTCTCAACAGTTTCCCCTTGATGTTAGGATAAGGAAGAATACATTAGAAACCACACTTTGCTGTGGTTCTGCCCACTAGGAACCTCCCCTGGCCCCTCACCTCATCTCATACTTCTCCTTCTGGATTGCAAGACTTCACCCCACCGCCCTACATGGCTGTCCTCCAGTTCCTGCCCTCCTTGGGGTGCACTTTTCCTGCTCCTCAACTGAGTGTCCTCCATGCAATCCTGCTGACATGGTTTACACATGGCCCCCTCCAGAGTGCTTTCCCCTCCCAGGCTCAGACCCAGTGGCTGGCAGTGCTCCCCACCATGCTGTCTCCTAGTGCTCAACCCCTGCCCCTCAGCACCTGGCAGGTGGCCAGGTCCTTGCAGACCCCAGTTGGATGTGTCTTGAGTGAACGAGTATGTGGACAGCTGCAGGCGGGAGCAAGGCCTGAGCAGTGGGTCCCAAAGCTTTCTGCTAGAGAAATCTCTCAGGCATCCCACTGCAACCCACTGTACTCCTTACATAGGGACAAGAGGCCACCTCTCAACTAAAATGCAGGGCCTCACCATGGAAAACTGGCCTGCTCAGACAAACCAGGTTCAAGAATGTGTGCAATACGAGTTTTGTTCTCTGAAGGAAATGACTGCGTAGTTGACAAGTCTGAGAGATTCCCGAAGTACTTTTGACCGTGCTGTTCCAATGGAATCTAACAGTGTTTTCGAATGTTTGATAGAGCCACAGAGGCACGGATGAGGCTGGACATATTGAGACAATAGCAAACCTCAAGTCATCTCATAGACTTGACAACTGTGCACAGGTAGTGATAAAAAGGAAACAAGGTCTGTGTTGACAGTATAGACTTTAGCAAGAATTGTCTTCACACAACCTTGTTCCCATGGTGAATTTGATTGGTAGAGCTGAGACCAGTAACTTGTATGTGTTCCTGGACAAATTCAACTAAAATAGTTCACTTGAGCACCAAGTTTTTTACTGCATAGCAAAGCTCAGTTATTTTTCTGTAAAGAAAAACGTGACTGCCCTCTCCATGAGGCACTCACCTATCCTAGCTGCAGTGTAAGCCTCTTGCCCATCACCATGAGGGAGCAGGCCTGTTATTAAACCAATCTCCATGATCCTCCTGTCGTTGTCCAGTTTGGTTGCTTACTTTCTCTGCAAACTGGCATCAAACTAGAAATAACTGTGGAACAATGCTCATATTTCGCTTCTATCTTATTTCCTGCTCTGACTATTTAGTTTGTTGTTAAATGTCTCCCTGTCTGGATGGGGTCTGGGGGCACAGACAAGAGGGAAGGGGAATGAGGACTTACAAATTCATCCTGAACTCTTGTTAGCTGCAGCAGTGGCATGAGTTAAGCAGGTCTGAAACCATATTAGATGTGTTTCTAGGAGTGAGCAAATGAATGAATGTGTTGGATTGATAAGAGCCAGGGTTCTCACTGTGCAAGAAGAGACACAGGAATTTGAAATGGGGAGAGGCAAGAAAGACCCCAGCCAATGGACTGGAATCAGAGGCTCTAGCTCTGTCCACACAAATGTCAAGAGCATGGAGCACACTTAAGGCTCAAGTTTAGTCTCTAAGAGGACCAGGGCTAGTTGGGGAAACGGTGGCCTCCAGGTTGGAGAAAAGCATCTGGGTCTGGAACAGCTTGTTAGGCTGGAAAGTAAGGAGGAGCTCGCTCTTCCTCACTTCCTTAGGTGAAACATGCCACGAGGATGCGTGAGTACCTGGGTCACTGATTTGATTATAAAAATAATCAGGTGCAGTAATGAATTATAAAACACTGGGGAAATGAGAATGCAGAGGAATACAATAATAGACGGATTGATTAAGTAATTTTTGTTTGTTTGTTTGAGACAGAGTCTCCTTCTGTCTCCCAGGCTGGAGTGCAGTGGCATAATCTCTGCTCACTGCAAGCTCCGCCTCCTGGGTTCAAGCCATTCTCCTGCCTCAGCCTCCCTAGTAACTGGGACTACAGGCACCTGCCACCATGCCTGGCTAACTTTTTTTGTATTTTTAGTAGAGACAGGGTTTCACCGTGTTAGCCAGGATGATCTCGATCTCCTGACTTCGTGATCCGCCCGCCTTGGCCTCCCAAAGTGCTAGGATTACAGGCGTGAGCCACCGCGCATGGCCATGATTAAGTAATTAGTGGAGGAGGAAAGAGAGCTCTTGCTTACTGTTGAGGGCCAGAGGTAAGGGTTAAGAGATGCATAATTTCAATCTATCTCAAGGAAACATCAGATGAAACCAAAATGAGGACTATCCTATTAAAAAGGAAAGGAAATGTTGGGACCTCTGTTCTTCAAAAATGTCAAAGTTAATCCCAGCTACTTGGGAGGCAGAGGCGAGAGGATCGTTTGAGCCCAGGAGACTGAGGTTGCAGTGAGCCATGAGTGCACCACTGCACTCCAGCTTGGGCAACAGAGCAAGACCCTGTTTCAAAAAAATTATTTTAAAATGTCAAAATTACAGAAGAGGAGGGAAGATTGGAAATGTTCTGGATTAAGCGAGACTAAAGAGACATGACAAGAAAAAAATGTAATCCCCGCCCTTCGACTCTACTGGAAGGGAAAACGTTCAAGCAGACAATGCTGGGTTAAGTGGCATAGAAACGGTGGATAACAGTTTTGTCTCAGTTTAAACACACTCACGTTGGCACTGTGGCCAGGTAGGAGAGCACCCCAGCTCCTGGGAAGCACGCACTGAAGTATTTAGGACCAAAATGTATGTAACTTACAAAATGAACAGAGAGAGAGTAGACAATAAAGCAAAGAGAAAAATACAGTAGCTGGTACACTGATGATTTACATTACATCTATAACATTATACATGATATTATTTACATCATGCATACTACATTTGTATTACAAATGTCAGAGTAGAAATCCAGGCAAAGATATTCAAGTATTTTTTATGCTACTTTTATTTTTGCAAATGTTTTATAATTCTTAAATTAAGTATTTTATTTCCTCTCTTGTCTTCCTAAACTGATTCCCTTTTGATGATTGAGGGAGAGTTTCTGCCACACAGCGTCACACAAACTGCCCACAGTTGTCACAGTGAGTAATTAGAAACAGAAGACAGAGCACTTTGCTCACCCACGTGAAGGGCCCTAGCCAGGGCACCCTCCGGGCTTGTGTGACTGGGAGAAAATCCCAATTCTGAAGAATATCTGTGGCCTTCCACCCACGCTTACCTTGGCTGAACCTTGTTCAAGAAAAAAATCAATACTTTCATTGGTGCTAAGACATGAATAGCTGAAGAGAACTCACTGGATTACTCCATCCAGACATCTACACTTCATGGGGATGTTTTAAGGCAAATATATTTTATCTCCAAGGATTTCATGTCCAAGGGAGGACCCTTTGGGGTTTGCTCAAGTCCTACCACGGAAGTCACACATGCCAGTCACCTCAGCCTGGGGATGGAGCAGCAGCCACCTGCACCTGTACACAAACTCAGCTTCTTCTTGGGTCTGTTTGCCCTTGACTTTATGCCCCTCACTCCTGCTGCAAATACCCTCCCAATGTCACTGGAAAAGCTTTGTTTCTCCCGTCAATAACATCCCTTCATTAAATTAGGAGTAGATGCTTTGTTCATACTAGACCAGCTCCCATCAACTACAAGGCCCTTCTGCAGTAATAACCTTTATTTTTTATTTTACTTTATTTTGTTTTTGAGACAGGGCTTCACTCTTTCGCCTAGACCGGAGTCCTGTGGCATTATCTCAGCTCACCATAACCTTCGCCTTCCAGGCTCAAGCGATTTTACTGCCTAACTCTCCCGAGTAGTTGGGATTATAGTTGACTGCCACTACCACTCAGCTAATTTTTGTGTTTGTAGTAGAAACAGGGTTTCACCATGTTGGCCAGGCTGGTCTCAAACTCCTGACCTCAAATGATCCACCCGCCTTGGCCTCCCAAAGTGCTGGGATTACAGGTGTGATCTACTGCACCAGGCCTTATTTTTATACAGTTAAAATATATACATGCTCATTAGGGAAAACAGAAAATACAAAATGTATATAGAAAAAAAAATTCCTCATGATCCTGTGATTAGGGATAATCTGGGGCTTTTTCCTTTTACTCTTTTTTCCTATGCATGAAGGAAGGGGGAAAAGTGATACTTGCTATTTAAAGTTTCCAGTGGCTTCTGAAGGGCACTTTGAATTAAATCACAGCATTCCTTTCCAGTCCTCTGTGCAGCTAAGAACCTGGAAAGGTGGTGGGTTCCCAAAGGCAGACTGGAACTTGGCTTTCCTAGAAGCTGCTCAAGAGCAGGAGGTGCATGTGAGCTTGTGAGAGAATCTGAGTTTCGTGGGAGGGAGGAGCAGGAAGCAAGAGGAGAAGACCGAGGCGGAGTCTGAGCTGCTCCGTTGGAGCAGGTAACAGCTAAATGTTGCGCGGTCAGGCGCCCTGGAACGGCAGGCCCCAGTGCAGGCGGCAAGCCCAGCTAGAATTCCTTCCTTGGCGCCTTGCCCTGCCCACCTGACACCCCACATCAGCCAGTCCTCTGTTCCTGAAGCCTGAACTTGCCTCCCCACAGGAAGCCACTGCCCTGACCACAGCCACCTGTGCCCCTGCCCAGGCTTAGAGGATCACACCAGCGTGTACCCACTTCCAGGGACAGAACCCAGAGGGGGAACCACAGAGTCACCTGTGCAGGACCCAAATCTCCTGGGAGAAGAAGCCTTTTCCCATTTGGCCCCAAACAACAGTCTTCCTGGCCCCATCTCCAAACTTTCCCCACCCTGCTATCTCCTTGTCCCAGCCCCCTCACCAGCCAGTCCGAAGGTATCTCAGGGCCCCGTTTCCCCTGGGGAGGAAAACACGGGGAGGCCATGAGTACAGGAGAAAATAGGAAGTGAATCAAGTGACTGCAAATTTCAATAAGTGCCTGGAATGAAACGTGAGGGCATGATGGGAGATTGGAAATGTTCATCGGGTGGTCAGGGAAGAAAGTCCTTTGAGGAGGTGACATTAAGGCGGAGAACAAGACAACCATGAGAAGACTGGGGAGGTAGAAGAAAGCTCAGAGGTGGGGAGAGCTCTGTGTGTTCTAGAACTGACCAACACCTTTATGTCACCTCCTCAAAGGACTTTCTTCCCTGACCGCCCGATGAACATTTCTCATCTCCAGGATACCATCCTCTTGTTGGGAGAAAATTCCCTGGTTAGTTTTACCTCAGGTTCCAATGGGTGCACAGTTCCAAAAGTGTGGAGACCCTTCTCAGTTGCGAGACCATAAACCCAAAGCGCAAAGTCCTGAAGTTTTGTTGTAGCGTGGATGGCAAGGACAGCCTTTCTTCAATGTTGTCGGAAGATCCAAACCATAAAAACCTTCTTTTTTACCTCCTGAAAATACAATGTAACTTAATAATCTACTGTTATAACATCAGCCCTCTTGCCTGGGAAAGCTTTTACACAACCAGAAAACATGCAATGAAAATAACAATTGAATGAAATCCCTTCATAACATGTTTAAATGGCCAACCAGGTGATTAAATGTACCTGAAGCTTTGTTATTCTAAGAATACGGGATCGAGCACTGGCCATAAACTATTTTAACAATTTCAGCATTAGCTGGTTTAACATGAAAGTATTTTCTTGATATTTAATTAATTTTTTGGTCTTACTTGGGTCCGTGGCTTTATGCAAGGAAATTTGGTTATTTCTTTGGTTTATGATAACTTAGCATAATAACTATAATTGTGATTGGTAGCATATATTTAGACAGTAGATTTTTAGAAATCCCACACAGTTTTGGAATATATGTTAGTATTATTCACAAAAATATAACCTAAAGAAGATTGAACATCATTTTGGCAATCCCATGTACCTAAATATGTTAAATAATCCTGTTTACCTCTTTTCTGGATGTTTTCAGGGGCTCTCTGAACCATCCAGAAATCCAGGCATTAGGAAAGACAATTTTGAAACTGAAGTTTAATCTTGGAATTTCAGATTACCATAAATTACTTATTTTGCCAAAATGATGATTCAAATTTTAAAGAAGCAAAAACCTTTTATAACCTTTAATTTAAAAAAAAAAAACAACACATTCTACTGTTTTTATACACCTTGCATGTAAAATTGTTTCTAATAGTGTTGATTGCATGTTACAATGGCGACTCTTAGCAATTTCAATTTTAATGTAACACCTGGTAAGTTATGGTCTGATAAGGTTTGATTATTTCCAGCATAGCTAGGGGTGTGGCCAACTCCACCTGTCCCCAGGTCTTACCTAGCTGGAAAGCAGGCAAGTTAAACAATTTTCAAAAGACAAAGAAGCAGCATATGACCTTAAAGCATACAGTGAACCTAATATTTGAACGTAATTTAGACCACATGTTTACATTTTTAAGACAATTGTATTTTGCCAATAATCTTTAAAACTGTCCTTATTTCTCAAAGATTGCTAAAGTAATGTGAACTAAAAGGCATTATATGTCCTACTTTTCTGACAAAATATTTGATTTAAGCTCTTATTATTATTAAACCAATTAATTTAAAACTTTACAGATGGGATAAACAGTGACTTTTTCTTTATATTTAACCAGTTTGCACAGAGAGAAAGAGGCCAGAGACTGACTGGTAAGAAATTCTTACCCTTTTGCCAGCATGCCAGGTTTCTGGGTTCTCCCTCCCTGAGCCACCCTGGCAGCCCTGCTTGACTGTATGCAAACAAACACATGGCCATGATTAGGAATATTCACAAATAGTTTACAAACTTCGGAGAAACTAGGCAGAGAGAGAAATATGACTCAAATTCCATTTGTGAGAGTATACTAAACACAAAGTATCAGGAAGGCTAAAATCCAAAAAATCAGTTTAAGGGAAAAAAAGCTAGTGTGCTTCATTAATTCCTGCAGGCCCGGCAAAAGTAGCTTAGGAATTCCAGAAAAATGGAACGAATCATGACTTGCTAGAAATGTGTAGGAACACAGAACTAAATGAAAGCATTCCACCAGGAACTAAAAAACATCATAGTTTTACACATATGCATACACAAGCAAAGCCAGAAGAAAAATAAACAACAAACGAATGAAAACTAGAAGCAAAAACAAATAAGCAGGAAACCAACCCTAAATTTTCCTACTCAATTTACCCTGGTGGCTACAGCATTACGTAGGGCCCCAGAAAACCCACATAATGAATATTTTATTCCTGATACACAATTCAACATCCCCAAGTTCATCATACATCCTGTGCAATCAAGAAATCCACTTTAGGCACATGAGCAATAAGTACTCCAGCACTATCCATACAAAACCGTCAACACAGTGTGACACAATGCAAGCATATATGTAAAATTTGGCTTTACACTAAATCCAGCTTCATGCTTAGCTATATTAAAAAAGAATTGCCAAACTACTGATGCATTTTTACAATACTTCTTACTTTAATCAAGACTAAGAGCTTTAACTATGAAAATGTTAATTAGCCAAATGTTTCCAATTCTTTACCAGGTTTTAAAGAATATTTTATTATTTAAACTTTTTCCACATCTTTCTCCCCTACTTAATGATTCCTTACTACCCTTACTACATTGTTTCATAAATAACCTTTCCAAATCTGTAATTTGAACTTTTAGATAACTTCTGAATTCAACAAAAATACTTTTTTTTCCCCCCACCAATAGCATAACCCTTTCTGGTACATTTTGTATACAGAATTATGTCTTAACTAGAATTTTATCCTTAGTAACCTAAAACTTTAGTGAAACCCTAAAAAGCAAGAAATCCTGAAATCTTAAATATGGGCATTTATATATAAGAACAATTCCACAATTTTAGAAACATATTTCTACATATTATAACCATTTCTTAATTGGAAATGAACTAGATATTAAGTGAGCATTAAAAATAACCTTAAGATTTTAATTTACACAAAAAGTTTACCTAAAACATTTACCCCATTCACTGTACTTAATTTTTACTTTTAACAAGTGGTACATGAGACATCAATTAACATATGTAAAATGAACATTGGTTTTGTCTGGGACAACTCAAAGTGGAGAGGGGGCTTGGGGGCTTTCAAATCATAAACTGTTGCATTCTTTTGAGTTTCTGAGGAGTCTTTCCAAAGGAAGTGACCAGATATACATTTATCTCAGTGAGACTTTGAATAGAATGGGGGGCAGGCTCACCCTAAGCAGCTCCCAGCTTGAATTAACAGACATTTTAAAATATCTAGCAAAGACAAACATAAAATTCAGACAAAATGTATGCTGACAATTCTGAAGGCATTTCTATTTTTATTCCACCAATAATTTTAAAGCTAGCTTGTTTAGTAAAGTAATACTTTAAGTCACGTGAACTTGAAAATTGCTTAGACTTAACCAAAATTTTGGGTAAAGCAGTCTCCATGGCAGTTTGGTTTTTAAAGGCCAAACCTCCCCAGACTCCAACAGGCACTGAGCCAAACCGTACCAAAGGAGGGCGTCACGCATTTACCAGGTCCCCTGCTTGGAAATGTTGCACGGAAGCCTGGATGCATGCAATGCCATTCCACTTTCCATTCAACAGTAAATTCAAGATTCCAAACAATATTAGGGCCAACCAGCATTGCAACTGGAGAGAAAATTCTAAGGAGGGTTAAAACTAGACCTCAGAACCTCTGCCGAGAGTGTCCTCTTTGGAGCGGCTGGGGGTCCTCAGAACCCCCACAGCATCCTCCTGTAGGGTCCAATCTTAGAGTTCCAGATGTCTCTGGCCTCAGGTGGGTGCCACATGCATGTTTTCCCCTCCAGAGCTTACTATGAGCTTTATAGGAATAGTCATGAACTATAATGACAAGAACAGGATGCTGGGTGAGCCTTTTTGTTCCTTAGCCAGTTGAATACGATATGTAAAGAATTTAGCATAAGAAAAGAAGATTTCTATCCCCTGAAACACAAGTGAGTTTGCTCTGAGCTGCGGCGCATGTAGGGATCAGGGACTACACTCGAAAAAGATTAAAAAAAAAAAAAAAAAAGACTCCTTCCCCCTTTGGGGCAGGGCAATTATTCCCATTCATTCCTAGGCCTTCAGGCAGCACCAGGGAGTGACCCCAGCCAATTGCCAAGGAGCTACTAGGAAACAGCCACAGAAGGACTGAAAAAGAAAGTGTCAGGGAGGGAAATGAAAAAGACCCAGATTCCTTAAGTGAACCAAGAGGTGGTGGTCAGGCTTCTCCACATGGAAAGCCCTTAGTTTCACTGGCCACAGCCAGAAACCTGCAGTTGCTTCCATGTTTACGTGCTGCCCACCAAGCATCCCAAGTTGGAAAGGAAAAGAGAGAGAGGGAGAGAGAGAGGGACAGGGAGAGAGAGAGAGAGAAAAGGAGGGAGAGCGCCCCTGTATGGAGCAGAAAGGAAAGGGAGAAAAATGAATCCCAGACTTTGGGCTTACCTCTTCCTCCTGGCTGGTTCAGCAAAATACGTTAATGGTGGAAGGTGTCCAGGCTCTTGACGTCCTTGACAAAGAATTGGACAAAATGCACAAACAAAGCAAGGAAGGAAGGAAGGGTTTTATTGAAAATGAAAGTCCACTCCACATTGTGGGAGTGGGCCTAAGCATAGGGGTTCAAAGGCCCTGTAACAGAGGTTTTTTGGGTTTAAATACCCGCTAGAGGATTCCACTGGTGACTTGGTGTACACCCCGTGTAAATGGAGAGGATGAAATAAAGCTACAAAGTCATTTACAGTGTATGCCCAATGGAGAGGATATTTCCTGTTATAGTTGAAGTATGAATTGGCCTCATATTCTCTGCCTCCAGACCCTATTTTCCTGCCTCAATAGGACAGCTATGTTGTTGTGGCCGGGTCAGAACTTCCTGCTAGGCCCTCACTGTGGTGTAAATGCTGCAACATCCTTCCCACTTCACAGATGAGCAAAGGCAGGCTCAGACACATTAAGAGACAGGCCTGGGTTCACACTGTAAAGTTTTCGCAACACAAATAGCTTAAACATTAAACATATCAATTTAACACAGTTGCCATTTCTTATGTCAGCAATAAGGGGGATTTGCGTAAAGGAGACAGATCCGATGTTCCTTATGCTAGCTTTCTGTTTGTAATTTTTGCAGCTTTGACATTATCTCCAAATTAAAGTTTACAAAAAAAAGTGATCATGTTTTTGACTCCCACTAAAGCCAGCCCTTGAGCTCCATGCTTTTCATGCATTGTCTGCAATTCTCCTATGGCCTGCATGTGGACATCAGTTCATTCTGCAGGTGGGGAAACTAAGGCTTGGTGTAGGTGGCCAACCTGCCACAGGTCCTGATGGAACTGATTAGGCACCTGCACCCGGGTGCCTGTGCCTCTTAAGCCCATATTCTTTCCAACCCCTTGAGCGGCCTCTATAGTCAGTCCTCAAAGACCTGTCCTTTAGGATTTAAAGAAAGTGTTCACAATTTGGGACTCAGTTGTCCCGTGTCCCCAGAATTGGAAACCTCTCCCTGTCTGGTGCCTTCCACCCTTCAGAAGTCAGCTCAGCCTCTCTCTTCAGAAACAAGATCTGAAGTCCTCATAATCCACCAAAGAGGAGGAGAAGGAGGAGGAGGAGGGGGAGAGCCAAGAGGAGGGCTCAGTGGCTTCACTGATGACAAAGAGGCAGCTGGAGGCTCCCTGAAGAGACCAAAGCCCAGGAGCAAAGGCTGGAAACCTTCCAGAAGCGGAACCAGAGCCAACAATAGAGGAGCAGCAATTAAAACTCCATTGGCCTGGGCCCAAGGGGCAGCATCTCCCAGAGCCTTGTGCCTGCCTGGGGAGGTCCTGCCTGGGGAGATGACTCAGCACAGCCCAGGGGCAGGGCTGCAGTGACCTGTAGGGCAAAACCCAGAGCAGGGGTGGGGCCACTCAGCACCACTTTCCCACCCAGCTGGGAGTTGGCAGACCACACCAGGCACCACCACTGGGCTTCCTGCAGGGCAATGCAGGCACCAAGGGAAGAACCCCAGCAGTGGACACATCTCACTCATTTAAAAGCTCTAAACAGAAGTCGTTGTTTAATCTCCCATTGAAGTTGGATTATCTCTGCTTCTGCTAATAAAAGCTGTCATTTGTGGAGCACTTATACCAGCAACTTTTATCAAAGAGAATGTGGTGTTCCTCATGTTGAAGGTAAGGCTCAGGTCATTTAAATAATTTTCTCAAATCATGTAGCTAACAGGAACAGAAACTAATGCTTACACAAAAATCTCCTTAATACCAAATCTCATGCTTTTGACCACTGGTCAGACTGCTGGTGTTGGTCTCAGTTTCCCCATCTGCAGAGTGGACTGATGTCCTTGGTGCTCTGGCTCACTTGGACCCATAGCTCTATGGACCGTCTCCCTCAGCCTCCCAGTCTCCCTCTCCAACCTGCACTCAAGACTGGAATCTGCCAGGACATCTTGTAAAATCTCAGACCTCTTTTTTTCTTCTTCTTTTTTTTTTTTTTTTTTTTGAGCGTCTCACTGTGTTGTGCAGGCTGGAGTGCAGTGGCATGATTTTGGCCCACTGCAACCTCTGCCTCCCAGGTTCAAGAGATTCTCCTGTTTTAGCCTCCTGAGTAGCTGGGACTACAGGTGTGTATCACCACACCCGGCTAATTTATTTTATTTTATTTTTTGTATTTTTAGTAGAGATGGGGTTTCACCACATTGCCCAGGCTAGTCTTGAACTCCTGGCCTCAAGTGATCCACTTGCCTCAGCCTCCCAAAGTGCTGGGATTACAGGCATGAGCTGCCACACCCAGCCTCTGACCTCTTACAGTATCTCAGACCTCATGTGCCCAAGCCAGAAGTCTCCACTTTCTCCTCCACACCTGTTTTTATGTCAGTCTTTCCCATTGCAGTTAACAGCGTCAACCTTCACTCAGATGCCCAAGTCCTGACCTAGGACATACCCTTAATTTCTAGTTTTTCTTCACCTGCCTCCTCCAGCCAGGGAACCAGCAAGCCATTGAGCCTCTGTCTTCCAAACATACCTCAACTCTATCCACTTCTCCCACAACTTCTCCACCACCTGGTCAGGCTTCAGCCTTGCAGCCAGGACCCCTTGCCTCAGTTTCCCACCTGGACTCCCTTGTCGCCTATGAGCCTTTCTCTATAGGGCACTGACATGTGGCTCTGTGAAATGCACTCCCTGGTCCTCCCCTCCCATGGTTTCCACCCTCTGAGGAACATCCAGACCCTCACCTTTGCCACAGGACCCTGCCAAGTCTGCCTTCTCCTCCTGTCCCGAGCCATATCCTTCCTTATCTCCCAGGGCGCTCTCTGCTGCTGCCTCTGTTGCCTTCCTAGAAACTTTAAAATATTTCTCAAGCTGGGATCCCTGAATGAGCAGCAACAGCATCCCCTGGGACCCTGCTAGAAATGCAAATACTCGGATCTCATCCCAGACCTACTGCCTCAGAAGTTCTGGGGATGTACCTGGCAACGTGCATTTAACAACGCTAAGTGGACTCAATTGTGTCCCCCAAAATTCATATGTTGAAGCCCTAAGCCCAGTGTGACTGTGTTGGAGACAGGCCTTTAAAGAGGTAATTAAGGTTAAATGATGTCATTAGGTCAGGTCCTAATCTGGTAGCACCGGTGTCCTTTTAAAGAGAAGAAGACACATACACACATGGAGGGAAGTCTACGTGAGGATGCAGGGAGAAGATGGCAGTCTGCAAGCCAAGGAGAGAGGCCTCGGGAGAAATACCCCCGCCCACACCTTGATCTTGGACTTCCAGCCTCCAGGACCATGAGAGAATGCATTCCTACTGTTTCAGCCTCCCAGTCTGTGTCTTTGTCACAGTGGCCTGAACAGGCTAAGATGGGGTGGCTCTGGGAAGCTCCGCCGTAGCATGCCATGCTGGATCCTGCCTGGGCATCTTCACTGGAGCTTTGCCTCTGCTGGGCGCAGCTGCCTCCACTCTCCTATGGCTGGGTCCTTCTCTGCAGAGAGGCCTGCACTGGGATGTTGTTTCCTTGGAGGGCCCCTCCCTGATACCTAAGGACAGTGACCCTGCCACAGCCCTGCTCAGTCCCCCACCTCCCCTGCTTTACAGTAATGGCCCTGTGTCCCCTCCAGCAGACAGTCTATCACTATGGACCCTCTTACTTCTTTGTGGCTATTTGTTTGCCCTGTGTATCCTGCACACTATGACATGAGATCCTTAAAAGCAGGATTCTCATTTCTTGTTCAACATTTAATTTCCAGCACCAAAGATAGTTCCTTCAATAGACAGTATGTGCTCGACAGTTGGTGAATGGACAGGAAATCTCCCTCTTGATATCACAGAGATGGGAAAGGTCAGGGAGGCCTGGGAGTACATTTTGAATGGCTTCTAGCCTTGGTCACACACACTTTCAAGGACCCAACCTACAAGGGTAGGTGCATGAACTCTGCAGCTGGACTTCTAGGATCCAGATCTGGGCTCCGCCACTGACCAGTCTCATGACCTCAGTTATGTGACCTCAACTATCTAATAATAGAAAATGGTTCTATTGCTGTTACCGTAATGATGATGATTGCACAGAAAGAAAAGCCAAATGCCATGAACTCTTGTTCCTCTGAATGTCTGAGCAAGTGAGGATCAGAGGAGGACAGTGGAGGGAACCACTCCTTTAATAAAAATTCTGTGGCCCTTCCTCTGAAAGCCACTCCAGACCCCACTGAGTCCTGGCTATCATGCTGCACAGCACAGGGGCCAGCATCCACACTACACCTGTGTGGCCCTCCTTGAGCGTACAGACCACCTGCCAGACCCCCAATTTGCAGCACTGAGTCCCAGGGCTATGGAGACTCGGAGCCTCTTCTGCATGCAAGGACAGGCTTAGTGTTGATGAGCCTGGGGAAACATCTTTGCTGTCAAGTCTTCCATTTCTGCAGAAGGGATTCAGCCATGAAACCTTGACAGGAAAATCATGACTTCCAAATTACATATGAAAATTCCTTCCCTTTCTAGAGGTTGATGTCTCTCCAAATCTCTCGCGGCTCATGCATTGAATACCTCGCCTGACCCAGCAGGCTGCAGGACGAGGAGCACAGTGAGGAGCTGGGGTCTCCCACAGGTGGGCCCCAGAAGCTCAGAGCAGGGGGCAGGAGCAGACTGGATGATGAATGGCCCAGGGTCCCGCCGGGGTCAGAGGTTTCCTTTTGGCCTGGCAGCAGAGGTGGCTATCCCAAGACTAGCTCATCTCTTGTTGTGGCACCCGCTTCCACATTCTGGAGAATTCAAGGTGAGAATATACATGTAGTGAGAATATGTGAATTACAGATTTTTTAACTTCCATGAACTTTTTGGCTCTAGGCTCCTTACTGACTGCTTTTTATTGCTGTCATCTTTAGTATTTATGACTGGATTTTGTCATTTTAAAATATGAGATGATAAACCACTACAATTGATTTTGGTTTTGGTTAAATTTGGAGTAACATGGTCCTATCAGTGAGGATTAAATATGGAATGTAGGCTGGCATGAAACTCAGCCAACTGCTATTTGTGGGATAGTAACAGAAAGTATTTCTCCCCTTAGTAAGACACATCTATGGCTAAAGCATCGCCTGCATACTCTTGTTCATCCCACACCTGACCGTCCCCTGAAAATACATCTTCTTAGCTAAATATGGCCTCCTGGATGAACCGTTTATGGATAGGTTCATTGATGGATGCATGGATGGATGGATGGATGGATGGATGGATGGATGGAGATTTTAGAGGATAATGCTATTGGGGGATAAATTCACACATGAGCTGCAAAAGTCAGATAAGATTCAAAGTGTTCTGAGTTCTTGTGAAGTGAGACTTTTCCCACTAAAAGTGCACTTGAAGAATGAGCAGAATTTGCAGAGCAACAACTTGTACTCTGGATGCCCTGTGTATAATGAGGCAAGAGAAAACGATGCCTGTTCCCAACAGGACAGAGTTCTGTCCAGTGAAAAGACATTCTATTTTCTATTCAAAGATATGTTTTAAAGCTCCAGATGGGTGAATCTACATTGTATATACCTGGATGGTTTCTGATATCATAAGTTTATGTCTGTAAGAAGCTAGTATTGGCTGACAGAAGGAAGCACTATTTGGAAGATATCTTTGCAGAAAGGGGTGTCCTATGACCCAGGATTCTTTTTTTGAGTTTCAGAGAAAAAAAAAATTATCTCCCCTAAGCCTTGCTGAATATTATGTCTTTTAAAGATTTTTTTTAGCCTGAAGGCTTAGATAGTAACTACTATATGGCAGAAATTCTGCTAAACACTTTCCCTGAAATGTAAGCGCAACGAGTAATTCCCATTTTACAGACAAGGAGAGGAAGGTTTAAGGAAGATTCCAATGTAGATCTAATTCCAAAACTTGTGTTCTTAACAGCAAACTCTACAGAATGTATCACTTTTTTCTGCCTTAATTGTGGCAGCCCAGTGAAATACATGTGAATCCTCTTAGAAGCAGGGAAGAGCTAGTCGATAGTGAAGAATTGCCAAATCTGAAGAGCAGCCTGAAGACATTTCCCACGTAGGGATTCAAACATTTGTTTTGGAAGGTCTCATGGAACACAGGTACAAACATCAAAGTCCAAGGCTCATACCAGGCAAAAAGTCCAACAGATTTCCCACAATGAGCCAGGACCTCAGGGCGTGGCCCTGAGGGTGAGGGTAAACCAGAAGAAGGCCAGGCCTTCAGGAAGTATAGTCCCTCTCAAAATAAAAAATGCAAAACCAAATTTAAAACTCAGTGGATAGGTGTGACAGAAGATTAGACACAGCTAAAGACAGAATTTATGATCTGGTGAGGAAGAGATTGTATAGACTCTATACATTTCACATGCAAATGAGAGGAGGGGGCGGGGGAGAGAGAGAGAGAGAGACAGAGAGACTGGGATAAGTAAAAAGAACTCGCATACATCTACTCTACTCAGAGTCCCAGCAGGAAAGGAGAGGAAATGAGGCTGAACAAATATTTAAAGAGGTAATGGCTGAGACGTTTCCTGAGCCACTGGAAGGCATTGTCTTAGCCCGCTAGGGTTGCCATAACAAATTACTACAAGCTTGGTGGCTTAAAACAACAGAAATGTCTTATCTCACATTTCTGGGGGCTGAGGTCCACACTCAAGGGGCCAGCAGGTCTGCACTCCTCTGAAGCCTCTAGGGAAGGACCCTTCCAGGCCTCTTCCAGCTTCTGATGGCTTCTGGCAATTCCTTTTCTTATAGGTTCCTTCTCAGATCTGAGTCTTTCCTCCCACATTTTACTCTAAGCACCAAGGAGAAACCAGGACATGCCTTCAACACTTTGCTTGGAAATCTCCTCAGTCCATGTTCGTCAGCGACAAGCTTTACTTTCCATAAAAAGTTGAGGGCTCACCGAAAGAGGATCTCATCTTAATTAATTACAGCTGCAAAGACCCTGTTTTCAAATAAGGTCATGAGCTCTGAAGTTCCAGGCAGACTCGTATTTTGGTGGAGGAACACCAGTCTACCCAGTATAGACATTAATCCACCCGTTTCAGAAGCCCAGTGCATCCCTAGAAGGAAAATTAAAGAAGTCCACACCTAAACAAATCACAGTGCAACTGCACAAGGCCAAAGATAGAGTGTCTCAGAAGCCGCAAGAGAAAGAGGTCAGAAGTCATCAAGTGAAGTGTGAAGTTTTTGCAGACATGTCAAGCATGATTGAAAATACCCAATTATAACACGTACCAAGTTTTTCACTGCTTGAGGTGGAAAAAAATGCTCTGGGGCTGGGAGAGTAGAAAAGAGGGTCACTCTGACTCTGTGAATCCTTGGACAAGTTGGAAGTCCTTTGTCTTCTTATTTGTAAAGTACAGAGTTGGGCAAAATGGTCTCACATTGCCTAAAGCTAAAAGCCCTACCATCACTCCTAGAATGACTGTTGCGCAACTTTACTTTTGCCAGGTGCGATAGGGATGAGGAGCAGGTGTTCCCTCTCACTTGACAAGAGGAAAGGCTGAAATGTGCATGGTCAAGATTTAAAAACACTAGGAAAGACAATCCCACAAGGTGCACCTGTGCCCTTGTGCTGTCTGCATGCAGCTCAGAGCGTGCACTCTTTCATGGGTTCTAGACTCCTTGACTATAGTGACCGTTTGTTGATATTTTCTCTCTCTGGCTTCTGATCTCCTCAGATCTTCCTCCAGAGGGAAGTTTGCTACCTCCTGTGGTATTGGACACAGTAGTATTTCACACATTCAAAGCCAGGGAAGAGGAGTGTTTCTGCCTTCTCCATGACCCGCTTCCAGGGTATGGACGCCTCCCCAGGTCAGCGGGATGGACATCTCCCGACTTGCCACCCCACAGGGCTCTGAAGCCAGAACAGCAGGAGGAGGGGCATCTCGCAGCAGTACGAGCAGCCTCCTACCTCTGTCCTGCCTGCTGCTGCACCCCCAGCACTCCTGCAGCCCCCAGCAGCACACCCTTCCCCTCCCTCTGTGTCCTGTCCCATAGTAAAAGATAGATGGCTGCTCCTGCTCTCAGACCCCAGGACAGTTTCCATCCCCACCTTCTCTCCGAGACTGGCTCTCCCAAGAGTGTCCTCACACCAGCTCTTTTTCTGCCTTGAGGTTTGTCACTACATCCTGCAACCAGGAATCTCACAAGGTGGCACTTCTGCGAGGTCAGACCCAGCGCCTGGCAGTGAGGGCCCACTGGAAGGGCAATTGCCATACAAAGGGACCCTTCTGGGAACAAACTCTTTACTCTGCTGATATAGTTTGAATATATGTCCCCACCAAATTTCATATTGAAATGTAATCCCCAGTGTCAGAGATGGGACCTGGCCGGAGGTGTTTGGCTCATAGGGATGGACTCCCCATTGCTTGGTAGTGAGTCCTCAGGAGATCTGGCTAAGTGTGCGGCATCTCCCTACTCGCGCTCTCTCTCTCTCTCTCTCGCTCCTGCTCTGCCATATGAGGTGCCTGCTCCCCCTTCACCTTCTGCCATGAGTAAAATCTCCCTGAGGCCTTCCCAGAAGCTGAGTGGATGTCCCTGCCATGCTTTCTGTACAGCCTGCAGAACCATCAGCCAATGAAGCCTCTTATCTTTATAAATTACCTAGGCTCAGGTATTTCTTTTTGTTGTTGTTGTTTCTTTTTTGAGGTGGAGTTTCACTCTTGTCACCCAGGCTGGAGTGTAGTGGTGCAATCTCTGCTCACTGCAACCTCTGCCTCCAGGGTTCAAGCAATTCTCCTGCCTCAGCCTCCTGAGTAGCTGGGATTACAGGTGCCCACCACCATGCCTGGCTAATTTTTGTATTTTTAGTAGAGACGGGGTTTCGTCATGTTGGCCAGGTTGGTCTCGAACTCCTGACCTCAGGTGATCCATCCACCTTGGCCTCTCAAAGTGCTGGGATTACGTGAACTATAATCGAGGTATATACACCACATACAAACACCACTAGTTAGATCTTCCTGCTGCTCCCTTTTTCCTACAGAAAATCATTCTTCTGCACCACTCTGCAGTGCTCACTGTTCCAGCCTCAGCCCCGCCCTCTTGTGTGGGCCTCACAGGGCTAGGCAGAGGAACCTGGGATCGGGGTTCTCCCTGGACTCGATGCAGACGTCTGCCCATCAGGTGTGCTGACAATGCCTGGAACAAGCTGGCTCATCTGCCTGGCCTTCTTAGCAAGTCGTACAGGCATTCGTGACATAGGTAGAAGCAGATTCATAGAAGTTCCTGCTTCCCCCAGAGCTGGGCATGAGTCCCAATGGGGCCATTTGGTCTTCCTGTTGCATCCTTGTCCTGCCCGTGGGCCAGACTTCCTTCTCCTGTGACCATTGGACAGACCCTCACAGAGAAGCTTCCTGGGTGGTCTTATTCTCAGAATTGGGGATTTGCTGCTATCAAATACCTCCAGTCATGCAAATGCTAATACTTGTATGATCACCAATACTAATAGTAGAGCTCGCTCACACCCAGGCACGGGCTAAGGGCAAAAATTAGACATAGCTCTATCACTGTTAACTCTCCCAATAACCCTGTGCAATAGGTACTATTACTACAGTTTGCATTCTGTAAATTAGGAAAGGAAGACTCAGAAAGGTCAGACAACATCCCCTAGGTTGCCCCAGCCAGTGCGTGGGTCGCTGCAAGTGTCTGCCTCCGAGGCCTGGGTCTTTACTGCTGAAACACGGCTCCCACACAGCCTCCCTGCTCCCCTGAAGCCACCTGTGGCATTCACCAGATGGGTATGAACCGACCATCAGTACTCACAGGAGGTGCTGCAGAGGTTTTAAGACTGAAATGCGTTTTCTATTGCGCCTGTCTCTTTCCATTAAGAAAGCAAAAAATCAGTTTTCTACCTAATCTCAAAGTAAAAATCACTAAGATACTGTTCAAAGGGAACGGCCCAGATATACACCTTTAGCCCCAACACAAAACTTACCAGAAAAGTGTAAGGGAGAATTTACTTAATCATTCAGGAGTTGCCATCTACATTGCAGGGCCAGGAAACGTGAAATAAGGCACAGTGACTGGGCCCTAATTTCACTGCCTGACCCAGCCTGGTGAGTGAGAAAGGCCCGCGGGGGTTAGACTGACCTTGGTCTGTCCTGTAGCTCCATCAGTCTCACTCACAATAGGGGCCCAGACCAGTCCCTCGAGCCACTGAAACCAGCTTCCTGACCTACATGAGTCACCCCTCTCTCTCTCTGGGTGCTCATTCAGTCTAGCTTTGCAGCACACAAGGGAAACTGAGGAAAAGACTCAGGAAGTCTTCATAGCACTTTCAGCCAAGCTCTTTCCCACATCTATGCCATCGATTAGGGGACTGGAGGGCAATAATGTAGGTTTATTCCTGATTTTTAAAAGATCATCGAGTTCAATACTCAATTCTTTCCTCTTCCCTTAAAGGAGCTGGGGTGTCCCCCTGGTTTATTGGCCTCCAAAGCACTCCAAGTGTCTTAGGAGCATGCATGGCAGGACAGAGACGTACGCATGGAGCACTTCTCTCCCTCCACAGTGGAGCCCTCCACAGTGGAGTCCTCCACAGGTTGACAGTGACCTGTGGCCATTGGTTGGCCATGGCTGTTCTGCCATTTACTAATCTGCCTAAACTTGCTCTTGTACTTTTCTTTTAAAGTTTTCCCTCGTGCCCTGCACCATTCTTCTCCACTGATGTAATAATTTACTGGAACGTCATGAACTAAGTGTTCCAAAAGAATTACCCAAGTGTCTGTCTGCTTTGGAAAACATTTTATTTATGTTATCTGCATAAGGCAAGTGACAAAACTCTCCCACACTCTGGGAGTCCAGACTGCCCCAGGTGGTGTGGAGAGACGGAATCCAGCCAAGAAGTGCTTGGCAGAGAAAGGTGGAGAAGGACAAACCCCTGTCCATGTTACTAGCACAGGAGCCTGGGAAAAGGGAATCAGTGCAAACTATGGTCATCTCAAGGTTTTCCTTCAGGCCCAAGGATGTAATCTCAAATTACTCCCCGCTGCGAAAGTTTCGTTCTCATGTGTGCCTTGAATTTCCCAGTGCTTTGTGGAGCACAAAGTAGCATGGAGAAATGTCTTTCTCTGTGCAACATGGAGCCCCGTGGCAAGCTTAAAATGTCATTTTCCTCTGGGCACCATAAAGTCTCTTTTTCAAAGAAGAATTTAACCACCAGTCTGCCTTCCAGTTTGCAAAATTATTTTTTTCACATGTTGCCAAGAAAGGCTTCATTGCCAAGTAAACTTGGTGATAATTAAAATGCGATGGCACCTGTCACAGAGAAGTCCTCAAACCCTTCTCATAGAACTGTGCATGGACCAGCCCTGCTCCCCCTGGGCAGGTACCTGCTTCCACATCTACACTGCCAATGCCAGCACCCACAGCCAACTCTCAGTTTCAAAAATCAGCTCTCTAAGGTGCATGTGACTTCTCATTGCTTAACAGAGCACTTTTTAAATAGTGAAAGTTTGTAGTGAGCTTGTGGGATTATCAAAATACAAACAACAGGAAACAGTGAAGGGGATGGTGAGGGCTTTATTCAGCTGGCATCTTCTCAGGCGGGTTTGGCTGCATCTACCTAGGGAGTCCTTGACAGGCCTGGATTAAGTAGCAAGTAAAAGAGGTAAATGAACAATGCTGGCATCAGTTCCTGTCACACAAAAGGCTCAAGCAGGTAGCAATGCCCAAGGCATTCCAGCTTGACCCTGAGTAAGAGAGTTTCTGCCTACACTGAAAGCAAGTTTGTAAAAAGAAGACTTCCCATGCATTACTTCTTTAGTCCTCAGTGTCTCCACAAGCTAAGTGGTAGTCAATGTCCCCACTTAACAGATAATGAAATACAGAGCACACAAATACTGCCCACAACCTCATGTTGAGTAAAAGGCAAAGCCGGAAGCAAACCCAGGTCTACCCAGCCCCAAAGCCTGTGTTTTTAATTGTGAAGGACACTATTTAGACATTACAGAGCCTTTCACTTGCAAAAAAAGGACTGTTTGTCATTAGACACAATTTCTAACTCGGGAAAATTGTTTGCTATGGTAGAAATTCGAAATATTCACATCCAGGAATAATTTCATAGTAAAGGGCAAGGTTTCATGCCAATTCTCTTTTTAGTAGATTTTTCTAGGAAAATTAGGCAGGGGAGTCTTTGAGGAGGATGTTCTCCCTTGCTCTCTTTATTTCTGTCTGCTCTCACCAGGTGGAACTTGGCAAATTGTCAGAAGCTGTAGAAAAGTCAGAAAATGTTTTCAGAACTGGTGTCTCTTGTCAGCACAGGCATTCCTGTGACCACATTTTTCAATTAAGGATGTCTAATTAGTACTTTTTTGCATGCAAAATTATATTTATAATTTCTATCTGGTTTTAGTCATAGTTTGATTACGTGTATCTACAGTTATAACTCTAAGCAATTCCAAAAACTCACGTTGAGGTCTTTGTCAGATTATTCTTTTTATTTCACCAAAACTAATTTTACCAAGTTGAGCTGATTATCAGAATTTTCTATTGTGAAATTTGCCCAAGAGTTTCTAAACTTTTATTTCATATTCATTTTGAGTTGGAAAGGTTTTCTGTCTCTTTTCCTCTCTCCTCCCCACCTCTTCCTGTTTAATAAATTTGTCATTGTCCTCTTCTTGCCCCTTGATGGTCCCAGTCCAAGATCCCATATCATACTAATGGTACAAGACTTCTGCTGGTATTGATAATGGAGAAATCTCTGATTCAGGAGCTAGATGACAAGTTTCTTGGTTATTCCCATGTGTGTGCTTTATGTGTGTGTTCTTCATTATTAATAGGCATACAGTTTTATGAGTCAGTTTTCTCAAACCTATCACATAAACCATCCCATTGTTAAATAACTATTTTAAATTGCCACTCTATTGTCCTAAAATATAATTCATCAGCAATGCAATTTACAAATAAATATAATTTTAAAAACATGTACATGCAGCTTTATTTCTGAGTTTTCTATTCTGTTCCATTGGCTTATATGTCTGTTTTTGTACCAATACCATGCTGTTTTGGTTACTACAGCCTTACAATATAGTTTAAAGTCAGAAAGTGCAACGTCCCCACTCCTGGACTTTTTTTTTTAACGTGAGACTTTATGTTATATATTCTCTCTCATTACTCATAATTGGTCTGTTTAAGTTCTTTATTTCTTCTTGGTTCAATCTTGGCAGGTTGTATGTAACCAGACATTTATCCATTTCCTCTAGGTTTTTAAATTCATTAGCAAATAATTGTTCATAACAGTCTCTAATGATCCTTTATATTTCTGTGGTATCAGTTTTAATTGCTCTTTTTTCATTTCTAGTTTTATTTATTTGGGAATTTGCTCTTTTTTCTTGGTTATTCTAGCTAATTATTTGTTGGTTTTATTTTTTCAAAAAAAAAAACACAACTTTTTGTGTCATTGATCTTTTGTTTTGCTTTTAGTCTCAATTTCATTTATTTCTTCTCTGATCTGTATTATTTCTTCCCTTCTACTAATTTGGGGTTTAGTTTGTTCTTGCTTTCTCTAGTTTCTTGAGATGTATCACTAGGTTGTTTATTTGAAATCATTCTACTTTTGTTGATGTAGGAGTTTATTATTCTAATCTTCCCTCTTAATACTGCTTCTGTTGTATCTCCAAAGTTTTGGTAAATTGTGTTTCTATTTTCATTTATAAGAATTTTAAAAAATTTCTTTCTTAATTTCTTCACTGACCTATTTGGTGTTCAGGAACATGTTGTTTAAATTCCATATATTTGTACATTTCCAAAGTACTTCTCATTGATTTCTAGTTTTAGTCCATTGTAGTCAGAAAAGATACTCGATATGATTTCAATTCTCTCAAATGTGTTGAGACTTCTTTTGTGGCCTACCATGAGGTCTATCCTAATGAAAGATAGACCACATTCTGCAGTTGTTGAATGAAATGTGCGTAATTGTCTGTTCGGTCCATTTTGTCTACAGTGCAGTTTAAATCCAATGTTTCTTTGTTGACTTTCTGTCACCTGTCTGATGCTGAGACTGGGGTGTTCAAGTCTCCAACTCTCATTTTATTGGAGTATATCTCTGCCTTTAGATCTAGCAATATTTGCTTTATATATCTGGGTGCACTGCTATTAGGTGCATATATATTTACAGTTGTTGTAGCCTCTTGCTGAATGAATCTTGATCATAGTGCAATGACCATCTTTGTCTTTTTTTTACAGTTTTTAATTTAAAGTGTTTTATTTGATGTATGTATAGCTACTCCTGCTTGCTATTGGCTTCTGTTTGCATGAAATATCCTTTTGCATCTCTTCACTTTTAGTCTATGTGTCTTTTCAGGTGATGTTTCTTTTAGGCAGCATATAGTCGGGTAATTTTTAAAAATTCATTCCTCTACTCTGTATCTTCTAAGTAAGGAATTTATCCATTTATATTCAAGGTTATTATTGATAGATGAGGACCTAATACTGTCATTTTGTTAATTATTTTCTGCTTGTTTTGTATATCCTTTGTTTCTTTCTTATTCTCTTAATGTTTATCATTGTGGTTTGGTAGTTTTACAGGAGTAATATGGCTTGATGGTAGAAATATGTGGCTTGATTCTTTTTCTCTTTGTGTATCTGCTCTACCAGTGAGTTTTATACTTCTGTATGTTTTCATGATAATGATTATCATCTTTTCACTTCTAGTTGTAGGATTCTCTTGAGAATTTCTTGTAAGTCCTGTTTAGTGCTGATGAATTCCTTCAGTTTTTGTCTGTGAAAAACTATTTCTTCCTCATTTCTGAAGCATAGCTTTGCAAAGTATAGCAGTATCCTTGGCTGACAATTTTTTTTCTTTCATCACTTTGAATATATTATCTCATTTTCTCCTGGCTTGTAAGGTTTCTGCAAAGAACTCTTCTGTTAGTCTAACAATTATTTCCTTCTATATGACTTGACACTTTTCGCTTGCTATTTTTAGAATTCTCTTGTTGTCTTTGACTTGACCATAACATGCCTCAGGAAGGACATTTTTGGGTTGATCTACTTGAGGATTTTTCTTTTTACTGGATCTAGACCACATCTCTCCTAGCTACTACTTTATTAAATAGGTTTTCTATGTCTTTGTTCTTGTTTTATCTTTCTGAAACTCCCATATCATATTTTGTTTTTTTCAATGTTTATTTAGTGGTATCTTATAAGTCTTGTACGCTTTCTTAACTGTTTTGCTTTTTCACCTTACTAAGCACTTTCAAACTACCTATCTTCAAGTTCAGAGATTATGTCTTCTGTTTGATCAAGTATGCTATTGGAGTACTCTTTTGTATTTTTTTTATTTCATTAATTGAATTCTTCAGTTGCAAGATTTCTGTTTGGTGCTTTTCTATGATTTCTATTTGTTTGTTGAATTTCTCATTCATATCATAAATTGTCTTCCTGATTTCATTATCTATCTGTATTGTTTTGCATCTTGTTGAGTTTCCTTAAGATAAGTATTTTGAATTTCTTTTCTGGAAATGCACTGATTTCCTTTTAATTGGAGTTTGCTACTGGAGAGTTATTATTCCTTTGGTGATGTCATATTTCCTTGCCTTTTCTACATCCCTTCATTGATGTCCGTGCACCTGGTGAAATAACTGAAATTGTAAAATTTCTAGAGTGGCTTTCATAGAGAAACACTTTCAGCTGCAATTAGGTCTTAGTGTGCCAACTGGGAAGGTTGTGGTGACCCTATTTTCAAGTAGGTGCAGTGGTATAGTATTTGTGCAGCTTTGTTGGCTATGCTCAAGGTCAACAATAACTGTGGGTGCCTCAGTGGCCTAGGCTGTAGAGGTTTGTGGTAGCAGTGATGGTAGCATAGGTTGTTAAGGTTCTTAATGTCAGGGCTTTTGTGGTCCTCCTATTCTTATTTTTCCCACAGTGGGGACTTGGCCAAGGAGATCCATCTTTGTATCAAATCTAACTTGTCCTACAAGCAGCTGTAGTGGCACTGAGTTCCAGGTGCAGGTACGTGAAGTGATTGTGGCATCAGCATCCTATGCTCTGGGTTTTGTGAATCTATTGTGGCACCTGAGTCTTGGAGTGTAGGTTTACTCTCTATGGCAAAGTTGGATGTGGGTTGCCTAGAAGATCATAGAATCTGTGACGTGGAGGCACCCCCTAACAGCTCAGGACCAGGAAGCTCAGTTGGATTAGCTCGGACTCTGACCCTGAGGGCAGGACAAAGCACTGACATGGCTCTGAGGAGGAAGAGGTGCTCTGGAGATTTAGGCCCAAAGAGCAGAGGATGGTTGCAATTTAGGAACCTGAGCCCATAGAAGTCAGTGGCAACTTGGGTCACAGGAAATGAGGCTTCCTGGAGTGGCAATGGTAGACTCTGTGATAATGAGACTTGGCAGTGACCCAGACTCTTTGAGACCAGGTGCGGCAGTAGCAAGGACCCCAAAATGAGAGCACAGCTGTTGTCTGGGCCCTGCAGAGAAGTGACTAACACAGTTATGACTACTCCCCAGGAAGCGGAGTGTCTCAGCAGCTCAGACTTTAGGGGGTGAGTCCAGCTCCAGGGAAGTAGGGTACTTGAGTATTTTGGCTATAGGACAAGGGTCTCAGTTGAGCCACTGCTCTGTTTCTCTGGGACATAGGGTACTCCATCAGCTCAGTGCTGGGAAGTGTAGCTGCTTAGCTCGGCCAAGGGAACCAGTTCCTATGGGGCAATGCACTGTTTCAGCTGAAGCCTGCGGGGTATGACTGCTCTGGGATGCCCAAGCCCATTTCCCTGGGTTGTAGTGCACTGATTCGGCTTTGGTACTGTGGTGCATAACCACTTTGGGTGGCCAAGACACCATTTCCTGAGAGGCAGAGCACTGCTTCAACCTAGGCTCCAGGGAGGCATGACTGCTTTGGGTCCCCAAGCTATTTTCCCTGGAGGCAGTGTACCACTTCAGCTCAGGCACAGCAGGGTGTAGGCAGCCACAGCACTGTCACCCCAGGACACCAAGTATCACTTCAGCTCGAGTACAGGAGGGCAAGGTACAGCAGTGTCTGCTAGGAGTATGTGGGGATCACCAAATGGTACCCTGGGAGGTTTCAGCTTGAGTCCCATGGGGCAGGACACAGCTGCAACTAGGGGAGGTTTTTGGAGCAGCTCCGGGAGGGCACTGTTTCCTCTGGAGGCAGTGCTCAGCTTTAGCTCCAGTGCCCAGGTGCAATGGGAATGTGCACCTTCAGCTCCAGCCTGAGGGGTTAGGGTGCATTCATGACTGGGAGGGTGAGGTGGAGCAGCTCTACCACTACTTGGTCTCACAAGGAAGGGTGTAATCGCTGCTTGTAGCTCAGCTTGGGGATGTTGGGCCACCAACAGAGGTGCTTCAGTGGCACTTTGGCCTCAGGGATGAAAGGGTGCCGTGGTCAGTCGCAGCTGGGGCAAGATATCCTCCAGCAGCAGTTGCATTGCTAAGATGGTGTAGCACAGTAACCACATGGGACACAGGAGATGGGCAGTGCTGGCTCCTTCTCTGGGAGGAACACAGCTGTGTGGACTCCAGGCAGCTCCCTCAGCTGAGCTTAGTGCCCATAGTGGTGAGAGCTGTAGATATCTGATACAGTTTGCATGTTGTCCCTGCCCAAATCTCATGTGGAAATACAAGCCCTGATGTTGGAGGTGGGGCCTCGGGGGAGGCATTTGAGTCGTGAGGACAGATCCCTCATGGCTTGGTACTGTCCTCATGATAGTGAGTTCTCACAAGATCTGGTTGTTAAAAAGCATGGCACCTCCCCACCACCTCTCTTTTGCTCCTTCTTTCGCCATGTGACATACAAGCTCCAGCCTCACCTTCAGCCATGAGTAAAAGCTCCCTGACGCCTTCCCAGAAGTTGAGCAGATGCTGGCACCATGCTTGTGTAGCCTGCAGAACCATGAGCTAATTAAACCTCTTTTCTTGTAAATGACCCAGTGTCAGGTATTTCTTTATAGTAATGCAAGAACAAACTAATATAATGTTCAGGGTGTTGACGGGGTTTGCGGGGATCCTCTTGCTTACCTTTTCCCCTCAGGCAGAAGTTCCTTCTGGGTCCCAGATGATCCCGGATGGGGCATGGGTGCTGAAGGCTGGGAGTGTCCTTCCATTCTCCATTCTGAGTTTCTGTGCTCACCAGGGTTTCTGTTACTCCTTTGATGCACTCTGGTGCTCTCCCTCAGTAATTTTCATCAGAAAGTAATTGTTCATTGTTTTAGTTGTTTTTGTGCACAAGACAAGCAGTAGGGCTTTCCAGTCTGCCATCTTGCTCTCATAATCTGAATGTCTTATTTTCACAACTTCTAGCCTGAGGGCAGCTCCTGTCTACATGCCACAGAATGGCTAAAACTCCAGTAGAAAACTTTCACGCCAACTTTCCTTGTTTTTTTGTTCTGTTTTATTTCGTTTTGAGATGGAGTCTCGCCCTGTTGCCCAGGCTGAAGTACAATGGTGTGATCTCGGCTCACTGAAACCTCCGACTCCTGGATTCAAGCTATTCTCCTGCCGCAGCCTCCAGAGTAGCTGGGATTACAGGCATGCACCACCACACTCAGATAATTTTTTTGTATCTTTAGTAGAAACAGGATTTCAACATGTTGGCCAGGCTGGTCTTGCACTCCTGACCTCATGATCTGCCCTCCTCGGCCTCCCAAAGTGCTGGGATTATAGGTGAGAGTCACCAGGCCCAGCCTGTGCCAGCTTTCTAAGGAAGAACCAGAGGGTAAAATTCAGGACAACCAGGGCGTTTGGAAAGTGAGAGGGTATCTCAGAAAGGAGAGAGCCAGAGAAAGGGAGCTACAAACCCTGTTCTGGCCAAGTCTCTGGCTGGCCCTTAAAGCACATGTTCAGGACAAACTTCAAGGAGTTCAGCCAGGTCTGAAAGAACAGACCTGAGATGTGAGTTGCTTCCCAAGAGATAGTTTGCAGGTTGAATCTAACCAAGTTATTTACCTTCTAAACAAATTCAAGTCTTTGCAGGGATATAAGAAAATTCAGGGTCTTACATGTAATAAAATTCAATATAACATTCACAATGTCCAGGCTACAATACAAAATTACTCAACATCTAAAGAATAAGAGAGAAAAGACAATCAGCAGAGAGCAGCTCAGGATGACCTAGATACTGGAATAAGTGGGTGAAGGTATTAGTTATTATAACTCTCCTCAATAACTTAAATGAAAATATGATTGTAATTAATTAACTGATAGGACATCACAGCAGAGAAATAGAAATTAATTGTAAGAATAGAAATTCTAAAATGAAAAAGTATATAATATTTGGAATAAAAGTAAACATGGGATAAACTTTATAGCAGAATAAGAAATTACCCAAAAAAGTCATGTAACTTTTAAATAGATTAATAGAAATTATTCAGTCTGAACATCAGAGAGGAAAAAAGATTGAAAAGAAAATGAACACAGCCTTACGGACTTCTGGAACAATATCAAAAGTTATAATATGCATATAATTGGAGTCTTGAAGAAAAGAAGTGAAAGGATGGGCAGAACAAAATGTTCAAGAAAAAGTTCAAAAAGTACAAGCCATTTCTGCACAAGAAGCACAAGAAAAGGAAACAGTGGAGATAGGATGGACACAGATTAAAAATAATTGACAGGATAAGTAATAACAGAGCACATTTGTTTGTATGGATGGAGAAAAGGAGGAAATTACTTTAATTATAGTGGTGAGAACACATCAAGACAAACTACGGACTGTCAAAGTGAAAAAGAAAGGAGCACCATGATATTCTCGTGAATGGGCTGGGCCTTGTTAGGAGAAAGTGTCGAAGTCACTCCCTAAGGGACGGCATGGCATGGAACAGGAAGAAGGGTGAGCACACATGCTATTTTCCTTCCATAGCTGAAAGCAAATAGACAACACATTTATTTTTAAAAAATGAATAGATGGAAAGATACTTTTGCAGGTCTTGAAGAACTAAGCTGTCATGTTGTGAGTGAGTGAGGATATAGCCAACCTCTACAAGTCAAGAGCAGCCCCTGGCTAACATTGAGCAAGAAAACAGGGACCTCAGTCCTACAACAGGAAGAAACTGAATTTGAATTTTTCCAATGACCATATGAGCTAGGAAGAGGACCACAGGCTCTGGAAACGAATGCAGTCCAACCACTACCTAGACTGCTGTCTAATTAGATGGTGAGCAGAAGACTCAGCCACATGGTACCTGGACTCTTGACCCACGGAAAATAGGAGAAAATAACTGTGTAGTTTTAAGCCACTTAACAAAAAAAGATTGACAATACTTTTTTGTTCCCACATAAGCTTCTCTTTTCCTAACAATCTTCTACAACATCGATGGAAATTTTATCTTATAAAAACTTTTCTGTATTATCATATTCTAAAATATCATGAATTTCTAGGTATAATAAATATAGTCTGTTGGGACATTCAGAACAGATCAATTTTGCAGATCTGTGGGTGGCAGAAGGTCTAGTATTACTTGCTCCTCTGCTTAAAGACTAGAGGGGCTTCCCCAATCATGACAACCAAAAATAGCCCCAATTTTCAAGAAGGCCCTGGCATGTGTTAACCTCTTTGAGAAGCAACAACAGTCCAGAATGTAGCAGAGGTCTCATAATTTTCTCCTTAATAAGAGAGGTCACTTCAGAGCTCATCTCTGGTGGAGCAAGTCTAGCTCCCTGCAGGGATTCCCTGAATTTCCAGCCACATCAGCCCACTCTCAGACCCAACAAGCTGTCCACTCTCCACCACAGCCCTGCTCAGCACTGCCATGCTTTGCAATTCTCTGTCTGGGGTTTTGTCTATTTTTCTGGTTCATGAAAATATTTATCTTGTTTTGAATTTGAATGTTTTTGTTTTCTCTTTTTACGTTTCATCTATCATTACTAGAAATTTGCAACACAATGGGTTGTGTCAAAGTGTATATTTTACTGAGCCATCTTGACCAGATGCTCCCATGCCTCAAACCCAAAAAAAAAGGATCAGCAAACTATGGCCCTCACACCAAATCTAGTAGATCGTCTGCTTTTGTAAATAAAGTTTTATTGGAATATAGCCACACCCATGCATTTACTAATGATTATGGTAGTTCTTGAGCTACACTGGCAGAGTTCAGTAGTTGAAACATTGACTGTATGTGGCCCACAAACCCAGATATGTTTACTCTGGTTGTTCACAAAAAATTTTTGCTGCCCCCTGACCTAAAACTCCTTTCTTATACCTGATATTCACTATTTGTGGTTCTATCTGTGTCTCTCTCTTTTTCTTTCTCTCTCCCTCTGTTTCTCTTTCTCTCCCTCCTTCCTTCAATTTTATTATTAGACTTCTCAAGGATTTTTTTATTTTGTTGATCTTTTCAAAGAACCTAATTATGGCTTTCTTGATCAAGCCTACCATAATTTTACTGTTCCATTTCATTACATATGTACTTTTGGCTTTGTTTTATTTTGTTGTTTATTTTCATAGCTTCTTTAGTTAAACCACTGGCTAACTTGTCTTCGTTCTTTTACTGTTTTGATTTCTGCCCTTTGGAGTGTATATTGAGCTTTTCTTTGTAACATCGTAAGTTTCTATAAATATCCCATGGGTATACTCTTTCTCCTGTTGTATTATGTTCTAAAAATGCATGTAATATAAATATAAAATGTTTATTTTTTCCTGATTAGATAGTTCAGATTGTAGACATAAAATTTTAAATTCTGTATTTTTACTTATTTTTGTCTAACAGCTTTTGAGTTACATAGATTTCAATGTCATTGTGTTGGGTGATTATTAAAGTTTTATATATTTGGAGGAATATCACTTTCATCAATGGAAAATATACCTCTTTGATCCATGTAATGTTTTTTGCCTAGATTCTACTTTTATGATCATATAACTTTAAGCTTCATTTTCTAAAACATTTGCTTTTATATCTTTGCCCATCTCCATTTTTAACCTTTCTGTGTAATTTAATTTTGGTATTTGTCTTATAAAGAACACATCATTAGGTTGTTTTCAAACCATGCTTGTGTCTCCCTTTGTTTTAAGTTTACTTTTAATATTTTCACAAACCTAAGACCATACTTTTTGTTCCACACTGAGAACTGATCATTGTTGAATATTTCCAGTACTCTCTAAGAAACATAAGAATCTTATCACACTTTTCCCTTTTCCCACCCCACTTAGCTTGGGAGTATTGCTGAAATTGTCTACAATTTTAGTGCTCACATTTTCCTACATTATGCCTTTTTCCTCCTAAGAATAATTTCTTAATAATTTTTCATCAGTCAGTGTCGTGTGTTGCCAAATACAGACACATACTACTCTGGCTAGCCTAAGCCTAAGCTCCCAGGGAGCTCCCATTGCATTCAGGAAAGCTGGAGAATAAGGTTTGGGGTTCCCCTCATTTCCAAACATAATTTCCTAACTGCTGTTCCTTCCACAGTCAAATCCTCATCAGGAGAACCTGACTGGCCAATCCCCTGTCACGTGACCATACCCTGGCTGGCATTCTAGGATTTTTCCTACATTAGATGATGGGGAAGATGTGAGTGTAGATGGGACCTCTTCTCCAGTCCCACTGAGAAGGGGAGGTCCCACTGCCCTCCCCAAGGTCATCCGGGTGGCCCACACCCCAGCCCAGCCACTCTTATCCCATCCCCCTGTGTTGTGTTCTTTGTAGAACTCATCACCCCTGAAATGCCTCACGGGTCTGTTTGTTGATTGTCTCTCTTCCTCTGTGAGGAACAGGAGACTGTTGGCTCATTGTTGTCTTCCTGGTGCCTGACCCAGAATAAGCACAAAATGGTAGCTGCTGAATAAATCAGAGCAGGCGAACCAACAGCTAATCAGTACCCTCACCTGCCAGTTACCTGGCCAAGCATCTAGATCCAACTATGGCCCATTTAAACACCATCGACATCCTTGCTCTACAGAAGGGGAGGTTGCACCTTGCGGAAGCCAGGTGTGTGGAACAGCCCCCAAGGCTCAGCCTCTCCTCTATCGCACCAGCTATGCCCTGTGCAGAGGAGGCTTGAACATCATCTCTCTGCTTTCCTGGTGAAGGCACCAGGACCCAGTACCATGCCTTCTTATCTGTGAATGAAGAGAGGGAATAGGGTGGCGAGGTGGATGGCCCCTGGCATCGTGGTCAGCACATCTTTCTGAGGCCTGACACTGCTAGGCTTCACAGTAAGTCCAGAAAGAAGAATGTGGCGGGCCCATAACTAAAGTCAAAGCAAAAAGGCCCAGACTCTAGGTGCAGCAGAGCCAGAAGGCACAGCCACGTGCCTCCCTCTCTCTGTCCCCTACTTGAAGACAGGGAGCTGCAGTCCCCATAATTCAAACCTTCCCCTTGCGTGTGCCAGAGTTCACAGCTGCAAAACACGTGCCCACATTCTTGACTCCAAAGATAAAATAACAGCCGAACATTTTGTGTCTTTGCCATTTCAAAGGCCGCAAGTGCCTTGAAGGCTTCTCTTTGTCAGGAGAGGAAGCAGGCATCCCTGAACTCGTTACTGATCTGGAGGCATGCCGTCCATAAAACAACAAGAGAAGTGAGGCCAAATAATCCTGAAATAAGGAGGAGTGGGGATTGGTAGGAATCTGCAGGTTTCCCAAGACAAAACTCCTCAACACAGAGCCCCACTGAAGCCGGCCAGGAGCACAGGGGCTCCAACCCCCTCCCAATCTCGCACCCCCATGAAAGCACCCTTCAGCGTCCAGGGTGCCTAATGAGGCCTCTCTTGCTAACTGCTGCTACTAACCCCCACCTGTCTGCCATTGGACCTCCTCTGTGCACCCACCTGCTCCTGACCAAATTTACACTTCCACTCGGAAGAGAGAGGGGTCTCAGAGAGCCTAGAAATGTGATTGCTCTCTCTCTGCAAACCTCACATGTAGAAATAGAAATGAGGCAGGACCAAAAGATGGAGAGATCTGGAACTCCCACTCAGCCATCCTTACTATGCCACTCCCTGGGACCAAATTCTGCAGCAAATCTAAATTGATCGGGGGAAAATTCAGGGGGATTTTTAAAAATGTTTTCTTTAAAAAGGGCAAGTTGGCTGGTCACGGTGGCTCACACCTGTAATCGCAGCACTTTGGGGGGCCGAGGCAGGCAAATCACAAGGTCAGGAGATCAAGACCATCCTGGCTAACACGGTGAAACCCTGTCTCTACTAAAAATACAAAAAAAAAAAAAATTAGCCGGGCGTGGTGGTGGGCACCTGTAGTCCCAGCTACTTGGGAGGCTGAGGCAGAAGAAAGGAGTGAACCCAGGAGGCAGAGCTTGCAGTGAGCCAAGATCATGCCACTGCACTCCAGCCTGGGTGACAGAGTGAGACTCCGTGTCAAAAAAAAGGACAAGTTTACCAAGTATTATTAGATAGATTCCTGAATAATGGTATGATTTACATGCAATTTTTTTGCTAATATATTTTATAAAATGGACAATATATATGAGACATTTTTGGGCCAAGAGCCTCCTTGGACTCTCCTGGGACTCTACCCATTGTTTTCTTTTTTTTCCTATTTCTTTTTTTTTTTTTTTTTTTTTTTTGAGATGGAGTCTCACTCTGTTGCCAGGTTGGAGTGCAGTGGCACAATCTCGGCTCACTGCAACCTCCACCTCCCAGCTTCAAGTTATTTTCCTGCCTCAGCCTCCTGAGTAGCTGGGACTACAGGTACGTGCCACCACACCCAACTAATTTTGTATTTTTAGTAGAGACAGGGTTTCACCATATTGGCCAGGATGGTCTCAATCTCTTGACCTCATGATCCGCCTACCCTGGCCTCCCAAAGTGCTGGGATTACAGGCGTGAGCCACGATGCCTGGCTTCCTCCCATTCTTAATTCTGCCTTCGCTCTCTCAGGGTTTCCATCAGAGAGCACAGGTTGGCAGCTCTTTTCCCTGAAGGCTCCTGGGCCAGCCCACCTCACTCCAAAACTGCTAAACAAGGGCTCTCCTTTGCCTTGACCACATCCAGAGTCAGACGTGGCTCAGTGCTGCTCCACAGCTGCTAGCTTCCAGCTGACATGTCCCCACTCAGAGTCGAATTTCAATTCTGTGGTCGTGGAAAACAGCTGGTCTGCAGGACTCAGCAGACTGGCAGCTGGGGAAACTATTTTCAATTACACATAGCACTAATGCCTTAAAACACCTAATTCTTATGATATGAACAAATGAGCACTCCAAGAGATGAGATGACACCACGCCCTCACATCCCTGGGACACTGCTCGGCCAACCTCGGTCAGGCAGGGGCACCGCCGAGGTGGGGCCATGGCTGGAAATAGAGTTTCAAATTATGGTGGGCACTGCTATAAAAGGGGATAAAGACAGGGCTTATTCTTATAAATATTGAAGCTCAAAGAAGAGTTTTATAAAAATTAAAACTTACCTTATCTTTTAAAACAACTAATTTGTGTTTTATTCTAAAACACATAGTAGGATAAAAATACAGATCAGTAAAGAGAGAGACTAGAACAAAGCCCAGCCCTGAAACCTTCCAGTCACCTCTAAATCCCAGCAGGCAACAGGCAGATGCAGCTTTTAAAAACCACAACCTTTGGGATTTTAATTATATCCAATAGAACATGCTGAACCATCTTCAACATCCTTCATTATTTATAATAGCAAAAAAAAAAAAAAAAAACCATTCAAAATCAAATTGCACCCTGACATTCTGTAATTTGTACTTGCATCTATCTCCAAAGTGGATTTATATTAACAATCACTACCAAACCCTGGCCTGAGCTGTGCCGTGAATCCTAAGGCAAATGTGATGGAATGCCTGTATTATCAAAACCTGGCTTTGAAGCCTACAATTGAATGTGAACTAGAAACTTTTGGCAGTTGTTAGAGACAAGATGCATAAAATCAGATATTCCTGTCAAACCGTGATAATGCTCCCTAATAATTAAAAAAGGAGATGAGAACGCCTAAATTTTCAGGTTACTGAGCATGTGTGAGAGGATGAAGACAGCATCAAAATTAAAGTGGCTACATGTAGCAGGGAAATGTCTAATTATACCCTTGCTATCTAGCACATTGGAAAAGCCTCTGAACCCAAGTATTTTTAATCTTTAAACAATGGTAGAAGAGGCTTTTTGCCAGAGCTAAAGTAAGGTGGCCACTGAGCCCGGGTCCCAGGTATCCCTGAAAACCCTGGGCTTCATCTGCTCACTTTAGCCACAATAGATGGACAAGAAGGACCTGTGTCCCTGCCCTGTCCACCACTGCAACCTGAAGGTGAGGACATGCTCATTCCAGTTTGTCATGGGGCTCAGTGTTGACACGTGGTAAGTGAAAAGATGAGCATAAGGATTGGATGAAAGTCTGGGATATGAGGTTTTAGACCCACTTAGATCACTGTTGAGTACAGGGATCTACCACAAGTCATCACTGAAACACTGACGTGTGGGCTCACTGATATGAAATGGAAAGCTGGAGCTGTGAGATGCTGGAAGTTGTCAGGGTTGCTTCCAGCTTCACTGTTCATGTTGAACAACTACCTGCAATGGCCTATACCAGCTGACAGCACACGGGATGCAGGCACTGTTCTCAACCCTTAGACACTTATTTGATACTCACAGCACACAAACAGATAGATACTCTGATGATCCCCCTTTTATACATGAGGAAACAAAGCACAGAGGGATTAAGTAATTTACCCAAGTTACACAGCTATTAAATAACACTGCTAAAATTTGAGCCAGCAGCCTGTGCACTTAGTGACGGCATCTTACTGCAAGTTTGCTGCTTCAGCAATCATTCCGGGGTGAAATAGTCACCAAGCATCCGGTATGTGCAATGTACTCTGTAAGGCCCTGGTTACACTAGTGAACAAAACACACACATTCTTTCCCTCATGGAGCTTCCAGTCTAGCAAATGTGTGACATTAAACCTGGCAGTGGCAAAAATTAATGAATAAATACAGTTAGAAGGCAAAAGCTCCTTAAGGAAATCTTATGGCCAGGACTGAGTTTTTGAAAAAGATTTCTTGAACAAGTGACACATACGGTGAAAACTGACCCTTGTTAGGCAGGTAGAGAAGCATAGGAGGGGTGTTCTGGACATAGGAGAAGCGTTTGTGAGGCACTGAAGTGGGAGGCTTTAATGCCTCTGAAGCCTCCATGAGATAGCTGTAATGACTAAAGAGGAATGGATAGGGAGAAGGTGGCCCTTTGAACAAATTTCAGACTGCTTTTTTGTAGAAGTGGGAATGTTCACAACATGCAGGACCCTGCGGACCATGTCTTAATCTTAAGAACAAAGAAGAAAGCCGTAGGAGGGTTCTGAACAAGGGTGCCAACCATGAAACATGAAAGAGTTTGAAACCCTAGAAATCTGTACAATGTTCCCATTATTTTGCAGATGCGAAAACTGAGGCTTCCAGAAGATATGGGAAACTCCATGGCAATTCTCATTCCACTGGTCAAGAGCTGCCTGGATCTCCCTTCAACACTGGCAGTGGATACTGGTCATTTGCCTCCCTAGCATGTCTTCCCTTCTAATCATAATATTTTAATTTTAATTTTGAGTTCCCTTCCTGCTCCACTTCCATCCCAGCACTCTAGAAAGTCCACATCAGGAGTGCGGCATGTGACCAACCCTAAGTTCATCAAAACATTGAAGTCCCGTAGCATGGTGATGGCTTTAGAGATAAGTCCATGACCTGAGCCTACAAAATCAGAATGAACCTTAGAATTATTTCTTAAATCTCAAGTTAAAGATGCAGTCTAACTCTGACAGCAAATTTAAACCTAGAAGGATAGGACCCTAGAGCAGATTTTCTTTCTTAAGTCACTTGGAAACACATTAATGGCACATTTTTACAAAATCAGAATCATGTTAACAAATAGTACAAGCACAAACATAGTATGATTTCCACTCCATCACCTGAGGAGCAACTGTTTACCCTCCCATGATAAACAACTAGAAAACTGGACAAAATGTATGAAACAATTTTGTGGATATTGATCAATAAGCAGCACCTATGATAGCTGGGAGGAGAAGAAGGAAGGTAAATTCTTATAATAACCTTGGTTTTTCTGCATGGTTGGTATTTTCAGACCATGGCACAGGGAGTAAAATAAAATAGCTTGGCAATCTTGCTGAGTAGAAGAAACAGATTAAAGTTCAGGGAAGTCAAAGTAGCTAGAATTTTCAGAGCAAAGTACCAGGAAGAGGAGAGCTAAACAGACAGAGTCCAGCGTTGTGGAAGTCAAACATCCCCCTAATTTGTTGTATCAATAAAAATTCAGGCACACATAAGTGAAATTTCAGAAGGCCAGGCAAAGAACAACAACTGAGAAAACAACTAGGGAGCTATAAGTCAGAAGATTTCCAGAACTCATACAGTGCTCAGTTTCCATCAGCCAGAGTAGCCAGATCTTGAGGAATATATGGACATTCAGGAGTGACTCTGAAAGGTTCCTGACTCAAAAGTGGTGCCAGAATTCAGTTAAAAAATTAGTAGACATATGAAGTAGCAAAAGTACATGTACTAGAACCAGTCAGTAGAAACAGAACCAGAAATAACCAAAAAATATGAAATTAGCAAACAAAAACCCTAAAACAGCTATTACAATTTTTAAAAATATACTCAAAGATTTAAAGGAAAACATGAACATAATTAGGAAAGAAACATAATATGTAAGAAAGACCCAAATGGAACATCTAAAAGGAAAAAAATACAAAATATGGAGTAAAAAAATCACTAAGATTTTAAAAATTGACAGCAAATTAAACTCTAAAGAAATAAAGATCTATCAAAAGTTACTTTTTGTGGGGTGGAAGTTTTTAAAATAACCTTTACCTACTTGGGCTGTTTTGGAAAATAAAGAAAAGTCCACATACAACAGTGAGCTAGATCCCTCAGTATTGTTCACCACTATTTTGTGGCTTATATTACATAAGTGAAAAAGAAAAAAGGAAATAAAGATCAATGAGCCTGAAGTCATAGCAATAGAAAGGATTGAAACTAAAGCAGAGAGTAAAAAGAAAAAAAACAAGGAAGATAGAGGAGGAGGAGGGGAAGAAGGAGAATAAAAGTTTCTGTGGCCTGTAGAACAACAGCAAATGTTCTAACAGCTGTGCTGTTGGAGTTCTAGAAACTGAGAAGAGAAAGAAAGGAACATTAAAAATTAGTGAAAGAAATAATGGCCAAAACACTACCAAACTTGATGAAAACTATATACCATAGATCCAAGAAGTTCTATCAACCCAAAGCTAGATTTAAAAAAGACACACATAGACACACAGAGACACAAAATCAAAGTACACTATAATTAAATTGATGAAATCATTGATATAAAAACTTTAAAAGTGCCCAGGAAAAAAACATATACAGAGAAAAAAATAAAAATTTACAGATTCCTCGTCAGAAACTAATGCAAGTCAAAAGATAATAAATGTTACCATTCAAATGTTTAAAGAAGAAAAAAATCTACCAACCCAACAATCTACCAAAGCTATACTCAGTGAAAATATATTTCAAAATTGAAATTGAACAAAATCTTCTGTTGACAAACAAAACCTGGATTTCTTTACCAGCAGAAATAAACAGCTTTTAAAAGAAGATCCTCAGACTGAATAAAAATGATACTAGAAGAAAATATAGTACACAAAGAAAGAAAGGGTGTGGAAATTTTTTCTCAATTCACTTTTTTTCTTTAAAAATTTTTTTGGAAAGTTAATTAACAATTTAAAGCAAAACTTATAGCAATGTATCTTGGAATTTATAGCTAGTAGAAGTAAAATGTGTAACAACAAAAAGAACAGAAAGAAGGAAACAGATTATACTGCTGTAACTCTTACATCATATATGCAGTGGCATAATATTATTTAAAGGTAGACTGTGATAAGTTAAGTACCTGTAACCCTTAATCAATGGTTCTCAAACATGAGTATAAACTAAAATCACTTGACATTTCCAGTTCAGTAGGTCTAGAGAACAGCCCAAGAATTTATGTTTGCAACAAGTCAGAGATCATCAGATTTAATGAAAAATCTAGATGTTATGTTAATCATCTTGACTTAAGCATCTCATAATATACATACACTTTAAAAACACCACATTGTACACCATAAATACATAACATTTTACTTATCAATTATACATCTTTAAAAAGCCTGAAAAAAATCAATGTGTAACTATATGTTACCTATAAAAACCATACTTAAATATAAAGATACAGTATGTTAAAAGTCAAAAAGATGGTAAAGGAAAATCCCATGCAAACACTGACCATAAGAAAGCTAGAGTAACTATATTTACATTCACAAGATAGATTTTAAAACTAGACATACGTTTGAGGAGGTAAGTAGGGACATTACATAATGATGAGGGGTCAATTCATCAAGACATTGAATTCTTAAATACATGCACCTAATAATAGAATTTCAAAATCCATGAAGCAAACTAATAACAGAACTGATGGGAGAAACAGTCAAATTCAGTCATGCTGGAGATTTTATCTTTCTACTCTCAAAAACCAGTAGACATAATACCAGTAAGATACAGAAACATGGAAAGCACTATAAACTAAATACATTTCTTACAAAGGGTAAAGAGTAAAATTGACACTGACTCCTTAACAGCAACACCAAGGACTAAACGATCAAATTTCTCAAAATTCACTAGAACTACACTCCTATTTATATTGAGTAATACTTGGATTAAAACTATCTCACCAAGAATAACTATCAAACACAAAGTCAACTGTGGATATGGAGATTCCTTAAAGAACTTAAAAGTAGAACTACCATTCAATCCAGCAATCCCACTACTGGGTATCTATCCACAGAAAAAGAAGTCATTATATGAAAAAGACATATGCATGTGCATCTTTATAGCAGCTCAATTCACAATTGCAAAGATATGAAACCAATCTAAGTGCCCATCGACCAATGAGTGGATAAAGAAAATGTGGTACGTATATGCCATGAAATACTACTCAGCCATAAAAAGGGATGAAATAATGTCTTTTGCAGCAACTTGGATGAAGCTGGAGGCCATTATTCTAAGTGAAGTAACTCAAGAATGGAAAACCAAATATTATATGTTCTCATTGTTCTCATTTATAAGTGGGAGCTAAGCTATGAGGATGCAAAGGCATAAGAATGACATAATGGACTTGGGGAACTTGGAAGGGGAAGGTTGGGGTGGGGCCAGGGATAAAAGACTACATATTGGGTACAGTGTACATTGCTCAGGTGATGGGTGCACCAAAATCTCAGAAATCACCACTAAAGAAATTATGCATGTAACCAGAAACCACCTCCACCCCAAAACTACTAAAATAAAAAAAAAAATTTTAAAAAGTCAACTATGGAAAGCACTGGAGCATAACAAAAGGAATCAGCATTTGAAAAATCAGGATCTTTGGAAGAAGAGAAAAAGATTGAGGTAAGCCTTATTTGCTACAGTTTTCCCCTCGCATCTCAGGGCAAAGAGGTTGAACTCAAAACTGTGTCCTAGAGCTTGCTGCAGGCCCACCGAACAGGGAAGAAAAAAATCGCAGTTGAAGGCTAGTAAGAAGCCCAGACTTCACGGAGCAAGTTACTAGAAAAAAGGGTATATTTTTATTTTTAAAAATGAGCTAAGATACTTTGCATGAAATCTCCTCTAAAGGCATTTGCCAACTCCTAAGCTGTATATTCTAGGGGTAAGACAGATCAAACCAGAATAATGGCTTGTAAATCTATACAGAGAAGTTGGAGGTCTCATAGTGCTGGGGAGAAAAAGAATCAGATTTCAGGGCTTGCTAAGAAGGAAGAACACTGGTAGACACTCTAGGATTTCAACAAAATCCAAGAACAGCTATACTTTAGGGGTAAGGGCAATATGGAAACAGACCAGTCTGTTTCACAGTGATCTGCTCATATATTATCTGCCAGCCAGAAGAAATTAAATTGTCCTTAGAAAAGGATAACAGTTTCCAGAGCCTCAACAATTCTTTGTACACAATGTCCAATATTCAATCAAAAATTACCAGAAACAGACCTGAGATGTAATTATTTTTAATTGCATGTCATTCATGCAATTAAAAATAACAATAATTATGATTATAAAAATAGATGAAACTGATTTTAGCAGAAAAATTACCAAAATCAAATGAAAATTCTAAAATAAAAAAAGTACACAAAAATGAAATAAACAATTCAGTAGATAGGTTTAAATATCATACTAGACACAAAAGAGAATACTATTGAAATATAAGTTAGATCAGTAGAAGTTTTCAGATTGGGGCACACAGAAGAAAACCCCAGAACAGAAATTACACACAAGATGTGTAGTACAAGATTAATAGGTCCAATGGATGTATAATTGAAATCCCATAAGGACAGGAGGGAAAGATAGGGTTAGAAGACTTGTTTAAAGCATAATTGGTCAAACATTTTCCAAAATTGACAAAGGACATCAAGACACAGAATTAAGAATTTTGAAAAGCTCAAAGCAGGATAAATACAAAGCACACATGCAAACACACACACACGTACATTATAGTTAAAGAGAAAATCTTGCAAAGGAAAAATAATTCTTAAAAAGAAAAAAACAGGTTGGGCATGGTGGCTCCACACCTATAATCCCAGTTCAGCCAGAGAAAAATAAACATCTTACTTTCAAAAAAAAAAAAAAAATGACCAAAAAAACCTGATAACTGAATTTTTAACAGAAACTATGGAAACCAGAAAATAAAATCTTTACAAATGTTGGGAAAATAAAATATTCCTACCAACAATTCTAAACCTAGTGAAACCATGTACACTCCAGGAAATACTAAAAGGAGATGTTCATGCAGATGGAAAATGATCTCCATGGAAGCACAGTGACACAGGAAGAAAACACCACCGCCAGAGATGGTAACTATGCTGGTAAATACAAATGAATATTAAAGATTTTAGTAAGACTAGTAATATACTAAGTAAAATTTAAATATCTGATAAATACCAAAAAAGGTAAAAGAAGCATTGGATTGAAGTGTTATAAGATTCTTTTATTTTTACCAGAATTGCTAAAAGCACTAACTTAAGGTAGAATCAAAGATGCATGTTGTAATCTATGAAAACAACTAAAAGAAGACTAACAGAATTCATAAGAGTATTCAAGATAAGAGAGGAAAAAAATAAATAAAATGTACATGATTAATACAAAAGAAAGAGAGAAAAATAAAAGTAGAAAGTACAGATAAGACAAAAATCAGGAAGATGGTAGATTAAATCTAAAGATATTAGTAATTACATGAAGTATAAATGGAACAAATGCTACTCATTAAATAATAAGATTGTCAGACTGGATTTTTAAATATCTTATAATGGTACTAGGAGACATACCTTAAACAGTAAGGACACAGAAAAGTTCAAAGTAAAATGATAAAAAAGATATATTGTACAAACCCTATACCAATTTCATACAAGGCAGGCTTTAAGTTAATACACATTAAGAAATTAAAGAGGACACTAAAAGTGTAGAACAATTCTAAGTTTGCATGCATTTAATAGCATCAAAATATATTTTGAAAAAAATTACCACAACTCAAAGAACAAATCAGCAAATTCACAATCATAATTAAAGATTTTTACAAACTTCTCTGTGACTAGATAGAACAAACAAACACAAGGGGGGCGGAGCAAGATGGCCGAATAGGAACAGCTCCAGTCTTCAACTCCCAGCGCGAGCGACACAGAAGACCGGTGATTTCTGCATTTTCAACTGAGGTACTGGGGTCATCTCTCTAGGGAGTGCCGGACAATCGGTGCTGGTCAGCTGCTGCAGCCTGACCAGCGTGAGCTGAAGCAGGGCGAGGCATCGCCTCACCTGGAAGCGCAAGGGGGAAGGAAATCCCTTTTCCTAGCGAGGGGAACTGAGACACACAACACCTGGAAAATCGGGTAACTCCCACCCCAATACTGCGCTTTAAGGAAACAGGCACACCAGGAGAATATATCCCATACCTGGCCGGGAGGGTCCCACGCCACGGAGCCTCCCTCACTGCTAACACAGCCCTCTGCGGCGATCTATCCGCAAGGCAGCAGCGAGGCTGGGGGAGGGGCGCCCGCCATTGCTGAGGCTTAAGTAGGTAAACAAAGCCGCTGGGAAGCTCGAACTGGGTGGAGCTCACAGCAGCTCAAGGAAGCCTGCCTGTTTCTGTAGACTCTACCTCTGCGGACAGCGCACAGCTGCAGTCCATTAGGGGAAAGAGCGGGGCCGTGGCAGACGCGAACGACTCTGTCTGACAGCTTTGGGGAGAGCCGTGGATCTCCTAACGCGGAGGTTGAGATCTGAGAACGGACAGACTGCCTGCTCAGGTGGGTCCCTGACCCCTGAGTAGCCTAGCTGGGAGACATCCCCCACTAGGGGCAGTCTGACACCCCACACCTCACAGGGTGGAGTCACCCCTGAGAGGAAACTTCCAAAGAAAGAATCAGACAGGTACACTCGCTGTTCAGCAATATTCTATCTTCGGCAACCTCTGCTGCTGACACCCAGGCAAACAGGGTCTGGAGTGGACCTCAAGCAATCTCCAACAGACCAACAGACAGTCCTTCTGACTGTCAGAAGGAAAACTATCAAACAGGAAGGACACCTATACCAAAACCCCATCAGTACGTCACCATCATCAAAGACCAGAGACAGATAAAACCACAAAGATGGGGAAGAAGCAGGGCAGAAAAGCTGGAAATTCAAAAAATAAGAGCGCATCTCCTCCTGCAAAGGAGCGCAGCCCATCGCCAGCAACGGATCAAAGCTGGTCAGAGAATGACTTTGACGAGATGAGAGAAGAAGGCTTCAGTCCATCAAACCTCTCAGAGCTAAAGGAGGAATTACGTACCCAGCGCAAAGAAACTAAAAATCTTGAAAAAAAAGTGGAAGAATTGACAGCTAGACTAATTAATGCAGAGAAGATCATAAACGAAATGACAGAGATGAAAACCATGACACGAGAAATACGTGACAAATGCACAAGCTTCAGTAACCGACTCGATCAACTGGAAGAAAGAGTATCAGCGATTGAGGATCAAATGAATGAAATGAAGCGAGAAGAGAAACCAAAAGAAAAAAGAAGAAAAAGAAATGAACAAAGCCTGCAAGAAGTATGGGATTATGTAAAAAGACCAAATCTACGTCTGATTGGGGTGCCTGAAAATGAGGGGGAAAATGGAACCAAGTTGGAAAACACTCTTCAGGATATCATCCAGGAGAACTTCCCCAACCTAGTAGGGCAGGCCAACATTCAAATTCAGGAAATACAGAGAACGCCACAAAGATACTCCTCCAGAAGAGCAACTCCAAGACACATAATTGCCAGATTCACCAAAGTTGAAATGAAGGAAAAAATCTTAAGGGCAGCCAGAGAGAAAGGTCGGGTTACCACAAAGGGAAGCCCATCAGAATAACAGCAGACCTCTCGGCAGAAACTCTACAAGCCAGAAGAGAGTGGGGGCCAATATTCAACGTTCTTAAAGAAAAGAATTTTCAACCCAGAATTTCATATCCAGCCAAACTAAGCTTCATCAGTGAAGGAGAAATAAAATCCTTTACAGATAAGCAAATGCTTAGAGATTTTGTCACCACCAGGCCTGCCTTACAAGAGACCCTGAAGGAAGCCCTAAACATGGAAAGGAACAACCGGTACCAGCCATTGGAAAAACATGCCAAAATGTAAAGAACATCGAGGCTAGGAAAAATTGCATCAACTAACGAGCAAAATAACCAGTTAATATCATAATGACAGGATCAAGTTCACACATAACAATATTAACCTTAAATGTTAATGGACTAAATGCTCCAATTAAAAGACACAGACTGGCAAACTGGATAAAGAGTCAAGACCCATCAGTCTGCTGTATTCAGGAGACCCATCTCACATGCAGAGACATACATAGGCTCAAAATAAAGGGATGGAGGAAGATCTACCAAGCAAATGGAGAACAAAAAAAAGCAGGGGTTGCAATCCTAGTCTCTGATAAAACAGACTTTAAACCATCAAAGATCAAAAGAGACAAAGAAGGCCATTACATAATGGTAAAGGGATCAATTCAACAGGAAGAGCTAACTCTCCTAAATATCTATGCACCCAATACAGGAGCACCCAGATTCATAAAGCAAGTCCTTAGAGACCTACAAAGAGACTTAGACTCCCATACAATAATAATGGGAGACTTCAACACTCCACTGTCAATATTAGACAGATCAACGAGACAGAAAGTTAACAAGGATATCCAGGAATTGAACTCATCTCTGCACCAAGCGGACCTAATAGACATCTATAGAACTCTCCACCCCAAATCAACAGAATATACATTCTTCTCAGCACCACATCGCACTTATTCCAAAATTGACCACGTAATTGGAAGTAAAGCACTCCTCAGCAAATGTACAAGAACAGAAATTATAACAAACTGTCTCTCAGACCACAGTGCAATCAAACTAGAACTCAGGACTAAGAAACTCAATCAAAACCGCTCAACTACATGGAAACTGAACAACCTGCTCCTGAATGACTACTGGGTACATAACGAAATGAAAGCAGAAATAAAGATGTTCTTCGAAACCAATGAGAACAAAGATACAACATACCAGAATCTCTGGGACACATTTAAAGCAGTGTGTAGAGGGAAATTTATAGCACTAAATGCCCACAAGAGAAAGCAGGAGAGATCAAAAATTGACACTCTAACATCACAATTAAAAGAACTAGAGAGGCAAGAGCAAACACATTCAAAAGCTAGCAGAAGGCAAGAAATAACTAAGATCAGAGCAGAACTGAAGGAGATAGAGACACAAAAAACCCTCCAAAAAATCAATGAATCCAGGAGTTGGTTTTTTGAAAAGATCAACAAAATTGACAGACCGCTAGCTAGACTAATAAAGAAGAAAAGAGAGAGGAATCAAATAGTCGCAATAAAAAATGATAAAGGGGATATCACCACCGACCCCACAGAAATACAAACAACCATCAGAGAATACTATAAATGCCTCTACGCAAATCAACTAGAAAATCTAGAAGAAATGGATAATTTCCTGGACACTTACACTCTCCCAAGACTAAACCAGGAAGAAGTTGAATCCCTGAATAGACCAATAGCAGGCTCTGAAATTGAGGCAACAATTAATAGCCTACCCACCAAAAAAAGTCCAGGACCAGATGGATTCACAGCTGAATTCTACCAGAGGTACAAGGAGGAGCTGGTACCATTCCTTCTGAAACTATTTCAATCAATAGAAAAAGAGGGAATCCTCCCCAACTCTTTTTATGAGGCCAACATCATCCTGATACCAAAGCCTGGCAGAGACACAACAAAAAAAGAGAATTTTAGACCAATATCCCTGATGAACATCGATGCAAAAATTCTCAATAAAATACTGGCAAACCGGATTCAGCAGCACATCAAAAAGCTTATCCACCATGATCAAGTGGGCTTCATCCCTGGGATGCAAGGCTGGTTCAACATTCGCAAATCAATAAACGTAATCCAGCATATAAACAGAACCAAAGACAAGAACCACATGATTATCTCAATAGATGCAGAAAAGGCTTTTGACAAAATTCAACAGCCCTTTATGCTAAAAACGCTCAATAAATTCGGTATTGATGGAACGTACCTCAAAATAATAAGAGCTATTTATGACAAACCCACAGCTAATATCATACTGAATGGGCAAAAACTGGAAAAATTCCCTTTGAAAACTGGCACAAGACAGGGATGCCCTCTCTCACCACTCCTATTCAACATCGTGTTGGAAGTTCTGGCTAGGGCAATCAGGCAAGAGAAAGAAATCAAGGGTATCCAGTTAGGAAAAGAAGAAGTCAAATTGTCCCTGTTTGCAGATGACATGATTGTATATTTAGAAAACCCCATTGTCTCAGCCCAAAATCTCCTTAAGCTGATAAGCAACTTCAGCAAAGTCTCAGGATACAAAATTAATGTGCAAAAATCACAAGCATTCTTATACACCAGTAACAGACAAGCAGAGAGCCAAATCAGGAATGAACTTCCATTCACAATTGCTTCAAAGAGAATAAAATACCTAGGAATCCAGCTTACAAGGGATGTAAAGGACCTCTTCAAGGAGAACTACAAACCACTGCTCAGTGAAATCAAAGAGGACACAAACAAATGGAAGAACATACCATGCTCATGGATAGGAAGAATCAATATCGTGAAAATGGCCATACTGCCCAAGGTGATTTATAGATTCAATGCCATCCCCATCAAGCTACCAATGACTTTCTTCACAGAATTGGAAAAAACGGCTTTAAAGTTCATATGGAACCAAAAAAGAGCCCGCATTGCCAAGACAATCCTAAGTCAAAAGGACAAAGCTGGAGGCGTCACGCTACCTGACTTCAAACTATACTACAAGGCTACAGTAACCAAAACAGCATGGTACTGGTACCACAACAGAGATATAGACCAATGGAACAGAACAGAGTCCTCAGAAATAATACCACACATCTACAGCCATCTGATCTTTGACAAACCTGACAAAAACAAGAAATGGGGAAAGGATTCCCTATTTAATAAATGGTGCTGGGAAAATTGGCTAGCCATAAGTAGAAAGCTGAAACTGGATCCTTTCCTTACCCCTTATACGAAAATTAATTCAAGATGGATCAGAGACTTAAATGTTAGACCTAATACCATAAAAACCCTAGAAGAAAATCTAGGTAGTACCATTCAGGACATAGGCATGGGCAAGGACTTCATGTCTAAAACACCAAAAGCAACGGCAGCAAAAGCCAAAATGACACATGGGATCTAATTAAACTAAAGAGCTTTTGCACAGCAAAAGAAACTACCATCAGAGTGAACAGGCAACCTACAGAATGGGAGAAAATTTTTGCAACCTACTCATCTGACAAAGGGCTAATATCCAGAATCTACAAAGAACTCAAACAAATATACAAGAAAAAAACAAACAACCCCATCAAAAAGTGGGCAAAGGATATGAACAGACATTTCTCAAAAGAAGACATCCATACAGCCAACAGACACATGAAAAAATGCTCATCATCACTCGCCATCAGAGAAATGCAAATCAAAACCACAATGAGATACCATCTCACACCAGTTAGAATGGCAATCATTAAGAAGTCAGGAAACAACAGGTGTTGGAGAGGATGTGGAGAAATAGGAACACTTTTACACTGTTGGTGGGATTGTAAACTAGTTCAACCATTATGGAAAACAGTATGGCGATTCCTCAAGGATCTAGAACTAGATGTACCATATGACCCAGCCATCCCACTACTGGGTATATACCCAAAGGATTATAAATTACTCTACTACAAAGACACATGCACACGTATGTTTATTGCGGCACTATTCACAATAGCAAAGACTTGGAATCAACCCAAATGTCCATCTGTGACAGACTGGATTAAGAAAATGTGGCACATATACACCATGGAATACTATGCAGCCATAAAAAAGGATGAGGTTGCGTCCTTTGTAGGGACATGGATGCAGCTGGAATCCATCATTCTTAGCAAACTATCACAAGAAGAGAAAACCAAACACCGCATGTTCTCACTCATAGGTGGGAACTGAACAATGAGATCACTTGGACTCGGGAAGGGGAACATCACACACTGGGGCCTATCATGGGGAGGGGGGAGGAGGGAGGGATTGCATTGGGGAGTTATACATGATATAAACGTCATGCACATGTACCCTAGAACTTAAGTATAATAAAAAAAAAAAAAAAAAAAAGAACAAACAAACACAAAAATCAGTAAGGGCACAGAAGCTCTTAACACTTGATCTATTTGACAAACTTGATCTATCTGACATATATGGAGCACTATAGCTCCAAATTGCAAAATACACATTCTTTTCAAGGACACATAGAACACTAACTAAAATAACCATACACCAGGTCTTAGAGGATTAAAGTCATACAGTGTAGATTCTCTGACTGCATTAGAATTAAACTAGAAGAAAAAAGTAGAAAGATAGCCAGAAAAACACCCAAACATTTTGCAAGTAAGCAATACTTCTTCATAACCCATGGATCAAAGAAGAAATCAAAATGAAAAATTAGAAAATATGTTGAACTAAATAATAACAAAAATATGATATATCAAAACTGGTGGGATACTGCTAACATAGATTTAAAGGGACATTGATAATCTTAAATGCTATAAAAAGAACAAGTTGCTAAAAACAAGTCAGATTGATAATCAGTGATCTAACATTTATCTCAAGATGCTTGAAAAAGAAAAGCAAATTAAACTCAAAGTGGAAGGAGCCAGTACCAATAAAAGCAGGTACTAAGAGAATGGGGGGGGGCGGAAATGCATATAACAGAGAAAATCAAGAAAGTGAAAATATTTGCCAAAAAGCCTAATAAAATTCATAACCTCCTAGCAACACTGATCGAGAAAAAAACACAAATTATTAATATCTATGTAAAAGGTATACTGGAATTAAGATTCTGCAGGTTTTAAATAAGAAGAAATATGAACAAATATATTTACAATTTCTTCCAGAGCCCAGAAGAGAAGTGAATAATTAATAACTCCTTTTCTGAGTCCAGGGTAATCTTGATAACAAATCCAGACCAGACATTACAAAAATGGCCAATCCCCTTTGTAAACAAAGTAGCAAATATCAAAGCTGCCAATATATTTAAAAGACTAATATATCATAAGTAAGTTTCCAGGAATAAAAACTTGGTTTCACATTTAAAAATCATTCATAATTTACCGCATTAACAGGGCATACAAAAAAATATATAAACACCACGATAATATAAAAGCATTGGTTAATATTCAAGATCTATTAATAATTAGCTTTAAAAAATCAGCAAACTAGGATAAAAAGAGCTTTGTAAATCTGATAACAAGTACCTACCTACCAAAAAAAGGAGAGAAAAAACCTACAGTAAACAACATATTTAATCATGAAATACCGAAAGCTTTCTCCATTATATAAGGAATGAGACAAGAATATCCACTGTGTTATGGTTCTCTAGGGAAACAGAATCAATAAAATGTATATATACACACACATATATCTCTATACACACACAAACATACACATAAATATACAGGGAGAGAGAGAGATTGTAAGGAATGAGCCCACATGACCGTGGAGGCCAGAAAGTCTGAAATCTGCAGAGCAGGCCCACAGGCTGGAGACAAAGGAAGCATTGATGTTACAGCTCAAGTCCAAAGGCAGTCCGGTGGCAGGGCTCCCTCTGTCTTGGGGGATCTCAATCTTTCCTCTATTAAGATCTTCAGCTGTGAGGCCCACCCATATTAGGGAGGGCAAACTGCTTTACTTAAAGTCCACTGATTTACATGTTAATCGCATCTAAAAAGTACTGGCCGGACGCAGTGGCTCACACCTGTAATCCCAGCACTTTGGAAGGCCAAGGTGGGTGGATCACCTGAGGTCAGGAGTGTGAGACCAGCCTGGCCAAGGTGGTGAAACCCTATCTGTACTGAAAATACAAAATTTGCCGGGAGGCTAAGGCAGGAGAAACGCTTGAACCTGGGAGGTGTAGGTTGCAGTGAGCCAAGATCGCGCCACTGTACTCCAGCCTGGGTGACAGAGCAAGACTCTGTGTCAACAAAACAAAACAAAACAAAACAAAAAAATAGGGTACTGTGAACTAGCCAAGTTGACACATAAAATTAACAATCACAGCCACTATCCTCACTTACCTTTAATATTTTACAAGAGGTTCTAGCCAGTGTGATCAAGGCAAAGAAAAGAAAAAGATAAGAGAATTGGAAGAAAAGAAGTTAAACTGTAATTATTCACAAATGATGTAATGATATAGGAGAATAATCCAAAATAATTCACAAACTATTAGAATTAATCCATAAATTTATTAAAGTCACTGGATATGGTACCAATATACAAAATAAGTGGTTTTCTATATTCTAGCAATAAACAAATAGAAGGTAAAATTTTAATAGTATAAAAAAATCAGCCACCTAGGAATAAATCTAACAAAACATGTGCAAACCTCTGCACAGAAAAAGACCAAAGATTACTAAGAGGAACTAAAGACCCAAATTTAGAGGGAAATACAATCAATTCTTACTATTCACAGTAGTTATTCTATAAAGTCACCACTAACACTGAATTAGCAAATAATGACCATTGCTCCTAAGAGAAATAAGAGTGTTTGGTTCCTGTGAGCCTCTGGTCACAGCATGTTTGTCAACTGGTCAATATAAAACCTTGTTTCACTTGTGCTTCTGTTTAAAGACACAGCATTTAATCTATTTCATTGATCCAGTTTATACTGAACACAGAGCCAGTGGCAGTATAACTTGTGCCTGAATGGAGCTTATCTGACTGGTCTTTTCTCTATAAGGCAGATGGAGAAACATAGCCTTCTTATACTTAGGAATTCTTACAGCCTTCTTACACTTAGAAATTCTAAACATCACCTCAGCACTACACTTGGAGGCCATTTTAAACAGAAAAATTATCAATAAACAACACAAAAATGAAAAAAGAACAAACCACGAAGAAGGACATTTGTTTACTGCTAATATGAGAGCTGGAACAAGAAGGCAGGGTGTGGCCTTGTTCTTCCTCAGCTGGGAAAATGCCTGTCAGGCAACACACATTCTTCACAACTATGTGTGTTCACAGTGACCACAAGTGCCACAAGTATTGATTCTGGGGTTACACAAATAAATTTTAGCAAGTAGGTGAATTCAGAAATACAGAATTCATAATGAGGATCAACTCTACCTTCAAGGACTGAAAGACTAAATGAACATCAAATCACTTGATTTGATTATCCTTGAATCAATCTATATGTTCAATGAAATCTCAATTGGTATCCTAGCACACTCTTTCAAGGAAATTAATAAGATTCCAAAATTCAGGTGGGAATGCAATTGACTAGGAAAAGAAAAGACAACCTGGAAGAAAAACAATAAAGCTGGAGCATTGACACCACTGGACCACAAGACTTTTCCAGAGCTACCTTAATTAAGCAACATAGTGATATTAATGCACAGATAGAAAACTGTACCAATGGAAAAGGTAGAATTCAGAAACTGATCCACACATAAATAGCCATCTAATTTACAACACATATGTCATTGCAATCCACCACCAAAGTCAGCAAAAAAGATATATAACCTAATCAAAATGGGTAAAAGATTTGTCTAGATCCTTCACAAAAGAGGATCCAAGTGATCACTACCATGGAAAATCCCAAGACAGAATCTGTGTAAAAAATCTAGCCAGCTGGGCTAAGGAACTGTACATTATTTATTAGCAGGAAAACGCAAAATACAACAGTGAGATACAAAATACAACCATTAGAATAAGTAAAATTTTAAAAATTGGGACAAGATCTAGTGTTAGAAGAATGTAGATCAACTGTAACTGTCATAAATTGATGATGGAAATATAAATTTTAAAAGTCATCTCAGAAAACCATTTGGCAGCATCTATTAAAGCTATAAAAGTACAACCTTATCACTCAGAAATTCCTCTGTTAGTTCTATACCTAATAAAAATGCCCAAAAATTCACTAAAAGACATGTACAAGAATGCACATAACAGCACTGTTTATGGTAGCTTCAAATTGGAAACAACCCAAATGTCCATCAAAAATAGAATGGATAAATATAGTTTGGTGTAGTTAAGCAATTAAATGTGTAGCACAGAAAAGAATAAATACAACAAAACACCATGGATGAATATTGCTGTGGTTTGAATGTGTTCCCCCACCAAATTCAAAAATTGAAAGCTAATTGCTAATGTGGTAGTATTAAGACGTGCAGCCTTCATGAATGGGATCAATGCCCTAATAAAAAGGCCTGGGGGAGGTGTGCTCCCCTCCTGCCATGTGAGTATATAGCAAGAAGGCACACACTTTGCAGCAGAAAGCAAGCTCTCACCACACACTGAATCTGCCGGCACCTTGATCTTGGAATTCTCAGCCTTCAGAACTGTGAGCAATACATTTCTGTTGTTTATAAATTACCCAGTCTAAGGTATTTGTTATAGCAGGCCAAATGAACTAAGAGAAATATGACTAGTATTTCATTGAGAGAATGAAGATAGACACAAAGAATTATGTATTACATGATTTCATTAATAAAAATGTATATTAGGTAAAACTGAATTATAGCAACATAGAATAAAGGCAATGGTTAAGGGGAGGGTAATGGCTTGAGGGGGTGGTAGGGTAGTTTCTGGGGTCCTGGTACTGTTCTAGATCTTGATTTGGGCTACACAAGCGTGAATGTTTGGATAATCGAGTTCTATGCTTAATATTCAGTGTACTTCGCTATAAATGCTTCAATAAAATCTGTATTCAAAGTTTCTGAGATAAACTATTTTTCAGCCTAGAAATCTCTATCTAGCCAAACTAGCAATTATGGGTGAAAATACAAAAAACAATTTAGGCTTTTAAAAAAAGTCTAAATGTCTAAAATGTTTAAAATGAATGTCCTTTAAAAATCTATGTTTTTCTCTGTAACCTTTCTAGAAAACTGGGAGGATGTGCTTGACAAAATGATAGAGTAAGTCAGGATCTGGCAAAATTTTTCCATTAATAACCAGATGGTGAATATGTTAGGCTTTGTGGCTGTACTGGCTCCTTCACAATGACTCAGCTCCACCACTGTGGACTGAAAGCATCCACAGACAACGCACAGGTAAACAGGTGTGGTGGTGCCCCAATAAAACTTTATTTTCAAAAACAGATAGGGGGCCACAGTATTCTGACCTTTGGGTAAAACCAGGAAAAAAAGCAGGCAGGAGGGACGGGGGGGGAGAAGGAATTAAAATACTCAGAATAATGAAAAAGAAAAATCCCAAGACAGTACCTGCGTAAAAAATCTAGCCAGCCAGGCATAGTAGCTCATGCCTATAATTCCAACACTTTGGGGAGGCTGAGGTGGAAAGATCACCTGAGGCCAGGGGTTTGAGACCATCCTGGGCCACGTAGCCACCCCATCTGTACAAAAAAAAAAAAAAAAAGACAAGCTTGGTGGTGTGTGCCTGTAGTCCCAACTACTCGGGAGGCTGAGGCAGGAGAATCACTTGAGCTTAGTAGTTCAAAGCCGGAGTGAGCCATAATTGTGCCACTGCACTCCAGTCTGGGCAACAGAGCAAGACGCTATCTCAAAAAAAAAAAAAAAAAAAAAAAAAAAAAAAAAAATCTAGCTATCAATAAATCCATTTGGAGCAAACCAAAGGCAAACAGGACAGGAAAATTATTAACTCCAGGAAAACAAAAAACAAGATTTTGAAGGAATAGAAAATTATAGTATACTCCATAACTCAATCATCCATAATATTTATAAAATCATAAAATTGGGAGCACTAAATGTTTATCCAACCAAAATTATGGTGTAACTGTTGGGTAGATAGTACATAGGAATTATGCACGTACGTAGAGGCCAGAGTGAGACTAAATCCTCATCTTTTGTTTTGGGAAGTTAATAGGTAACACCTAAAACTGAAAAGTCTTTAGTAGCAATACATGCCTGTTATTTACAAACGTGGATGCAATTATCAAAAGAATTGGAGGCTGGGCGCGGTAGGTAGCTCATGCCTGTAATCCCAGCACTTTGGGAAGCCAAGGCGAGCAGATCACTTGAGGTCAGGAGTTTAGTTTGAGACCAGGCTGGCTAACATGGTGAAACCCCATCTCTACTAAAAATACAAAAACTAGCCGGGCATGGTGGTGCATGCCTGTAATCCTTGCTACTAGGGAGGCTGAGGCAGGAGAATCACTTGAGCCTGAGAGGTGGAGGTCTCAGTGAGCCAAGCTCACGCCACTGCACTCCAGCCTGGGTGACAGAGCAAGACTCCGTCTCAAAAAAAAAAAAAAAAAAAAGAATAAAAAGAATTGGTAAAGAAGTTAAAAGTTATTTCCTCTGGTGGATGAGGACATGGTAGCAGTAGAGAGAGTATGATTATGACAGTTTTTTTATAGTAAGCCTTGCAAATCTTATGAATATCTTACTCTTTAACCCTTTTTCTACTTGCCCAGAGAATTCTCATGCAGCTTATGGCTGTAGCCTTTACCCCAAAATAACTTTGTCACAAAATATCTCGCTTTTATTATTATTTCACATCACTCTAGCATATCGACTTTGGAAACAAAAGTTTTGGAAACAAAAGACATCACCCTATTTATAGCATTCTGTTTTTAGTGGGTATTTCCATTTACAAAATACAGTAATTCTTGATCGCTGAAAATGTCAAATCCTAGAAAACATAGCATTGTTACGCATGATGTTAAGATCATTCTCAAACAATTGTTGGCCAAAGATTCATTCATTTGATGAATCTGATTTTTCCAAAATAGATGATTCTGATGATTCAAATGATTCTGATGTTAGTTTTGTTTAGAAATAACTCCAAGAACAATTTTTATATTTTACTTTCACATTGAAAATCAGTCAGATTTGCTTCAGCCTCAAAGAGTGTGTTTATGTAAGATTAAATGAGTGCTGGCAGTGAGCTGTACTTTTTTTTTCTAAACGAGATTAAACCACATGCATGTACAATCTTGATAGTAATAAAAACCACACGAAAAGCAGAAATTGGATGGGTAGCCCCAGGATATGAAATCATCTGAAATCAAACTCAACATGGGTTGACACAGCTTAAAATTTCTTTGAAGTTTTATCTTAAAAATTCAGTGTTACGCCCCATTCTATTACCATGATATTTGTGTTTCAATAGATCTAACCCTTATATCGTAAATAGATCTAACCCCTATGTCTAGCCCTCATGTCTTTCTGTAGAAACACCTGTGCCTACAGAAAAAAAGTTAGACTTTTCATTTTTATATTCAAATTATGAGATGGGGCATCACACTTTTATTTCTTAGCTATTTCCATTTCAAATTAATACAGAAATGGATCATTTCTTCCTCTCTTCATTTATTCAATAAATATTATGCACACACGATTCTAGTCACTGTGGATTCGGCAGTGAGTAAGATGAAGAGGGGCCTACTCTCACTGAATTACAACCATAGGGGATGGGCGTGGCCAGTGGAAAGAGAACACACAGAAAAGGAAGAGCTCTACCACCTTAAGGGTGAACCCTTAACCAAACAGGCGCTCGTGTGCTCCTCCGCAGAAGCCACATCTTTGCTGCTCTGTTGTCAAAGACCATTTATGAGGCAGTGGAGCCTACAACACAGCTGTCCTACTGCACAAAAGCTTCCTACTCTGCACCCAAGAAGTGGACCCTGCTCTTCCCTGGGCTTAGAGGTGGAGGTGGAAAAAAAGCCTTCCTAATTCTCGGAGCACGACCTAGCCTGGGCTGTAACGTTGAAGGAGATTTGCTAAAGGCTGGAGGTAGAAATGGAGACACAGGATCCAATGTCCCTCACCAGAATGGCTCTATGCCATGCTGGGGGCCTCAGCTCACTCGCCAGCACTGAGGTTTGCCTGGCACCCCATGCTTTGGAGTCCAGGTGAGATCCAGGTAGCCACATGTAGGATGCCAACAAGGAGCCCAGTCCAGGAGATGCTCCAGCAGCCCAGGCTGGCCCAGATCCATCATGTGACAAAGAGCACACAAGACCCTCTGGTCCGAGCAAACCCCCATTTCTTAGAAACAAAACTCAATGACAAGCACGCAGCAACAAAATTGCAGTAGCAAGTGGCACACTGCCAGCCATCTCTACAAGAACACTGAAAGTTAGAACAGCCTAGGTCTAGACTTGGAAGGGGTGAGGGCATGTTTCCATGAAATATTTCACAAACTCGAGTCATTCAAGACAGAACCTCACAATTTTTCCAGATCCATTGTGGTGAACATGCTGATTTCTCCACAGCAGCCCGTCTCCATTCCTCTTGCTTTATACGATCCTGCAATTCTCAGCTAGGCAATGTTGGCCATCTTGGCCCCACCCTCAACTCCAGGGTGGTCACAGGGGATTCGCTCCTGAGTGTGATGCCATTATCCTGGACACAGGTTAGAGAAGTGCTGGAAACACAGGAGTAAGCCAACAGACGCATCGCATACTGTAAGTATCCAGTCGGAAGGGTTGGAGGAGAAGAGACTTTGTTTTCTATTTGGGGGAAGTTCTGGATAAGGCTTCGGAAGCCGTGGCCCTCAGGGCCCTGGAAGCCATCCTGCTTCTAAGAGGGAATCATCTGTGGAGAGATCAGGGCCCAAGGAAGGCGGGGCTGAGCAAACCTCCAAGACAAAGCTGCCTCTTTGATGAAAACACTGCCTCTAGATCAACCTGTGGCTGCGGCTTCTGCTGTTCCTGGATTTTCAGTTTCATAAGCTACAAAATTATATGAAATAAGCCAGTTCAAATGGATTTTTGGTGACTTGTGGCAAGCATCTTAAGTGATATCTCCACGTGCCACAAACCACATACTGTTTTTCTTTGAGTACGCTCACTTTTACCTAGATCTGTCCTACTTAATAGCATTGATTCCTTGGGGTTAATCTGCAAGGTACTCTTTTCCTAATGTATATAGTCATCAAAATAAAACCATTTTTTTCATACTTATCACTTCATGCCCAGTTGAACCAGCACCTCATTTTGGCAAACACCGTTTGAGTGGAAATAATCGCAGGGCCTCTAAGCCTAGTGATTGACACTCGGAGCCTGAGACACAGAATATCTGTGCGATCTTACTGCCATCTGGATGGGACCTTCTTTTAGATTTGTCACTAAAAGTTCTGCTCAAGGAGATAATGAGCCCAAAAGCTAATTCCTTGCTGCACACTAAAAGGCAGGGCTGCTTATACCTTTCACACATTTCAATTAGGCACAGTTTCATGTAAAACCACAACCAAGCACCACAGGTACACGTAAAAAAAAAAAAAAATACAATACCAGTTACATTGCATATCTCCCCTCCTCCAAGCTTGGAGTTCAATTGATCTCTGTAGAGGCTGGCTCTCCATTCCACCCCCACACTCCCCACCCACCCTACATGACTCACAGGAGGTAAGCAAATTTTGGCAAAGCAGGTTACACCTGCAGATAATTATCCTAGCTTATAGCGCTTCAAGTCACTTCATGCCTCACAGCAATGACTCCCTATAAGAGATTGGGAACTCTTTATTCTTATTTTTCATAGCAAATTTTAAACTAAGTCCCAGTTGGTTAGGGATCTCGGCTAAAATCCAACATTCACTTGTATAGTGACACACATACAAATAAAACTCAGGTCTCCTAAATCTTAGTTTTTGCTCTATCTCCACCTCTCCAGTATGAGTGACATGAGACAGGCACTATGTCTAATATTTCTAACACTTTACCCTCAAGATCTTGTATGGGTCCCTCAACATACTTGGCACTCAGTGAATGTGTCGGGAAGGGGAAGCGGAGGGGAGGCAGGGAGGGGAAGGGGGAAGGAAGTATTGGGGAGAAAGGTGAAGTGGGGGTTGTGGGGGAAGGGAGGAGAGTGTGGAAAGAAGGGAAGGAAGGCTGTTAAAAAGTTGGCATCTATTTACAGAGTGAATAGCAAATCCATAGTGATTTACCTCAAAAAGTCTTCTCTCCATTTTTCCCTTTTTCCTCCTTTTCCCTTGACAGGTGAATTTTATCAAGTCTAAAATCTGGCATCTATTTGTCATTCAGTTGCTATGCTCTCTTTTCCCTCATCCCGCCCTTGTTAACCGCAAGAGAGGCAGGTTGGTTTTGAAGGAGCTGGAAGCATTGTATTATTCACAGAAATGATCTGGAAGCAGCGAGAGTGCCTGTCATCCAAATCTCATCAATTATAATATTTCAACATTCCTTATCATCCCAAATTCTCACCCTGTGCATCACAGACGCTGCAGCTTCCCTGTGAGTTTCCCATGTCAGGCTGGCAGGTTGTTTGGGCAGCTGGAGTTTGAGAACATTTGTTAGTAAGACCTTTGGGTTGTGGTTTACTTGCTGTCCAAAGCTTTCAGTGACAATCCAGTCATTCTGTTTTGACCTCTGAAAACGCAAAGGTCTTTCTAGAGCATGAGTGGCACCTGAATAAACCTGGCATCTTGTTATGTGAGGCAAAAACCACATCCAAGAATAGGTTGAGACTATCATTACCATTAAAACTGCCAGACAAGCTTCTCATAGATCAGTCCACATGGTTTGTCAGAGACCATGTTCAGGTCTTTTCACCCTTTACCACAGAATGATTCTCCTTACTCTTTCTTCTTTGTTGTTCATCACATACTGTACTGCAGGATTTCCCAACTCCTGTACTACTGATAAGGGAAGACTCCCCAGGGTCGAGGTGCATATGTGACCACCAGCTTCCAACAGTCAGCAAAAGCCCACAGCTCTTTTGTCATCAGCTGTAGCCTGCAAAGATGGATTCACGTACTTTCCAATGATGGCATTTTGTCTAAAAATCTGTACTCAGATCCACTTATCTATGTCACGAGCAAACGTGGGGAAATTGCAAGGTGGAATCATAGCAGAATGTAATTTTCTTGTGACACTAGATCCTCAGCAATGTACCTTTTATATTTGATCTTATTGACATCATCTAAAAACCAAAATGGGATTGAATGATCAAAAGTGAGATGATTAAACACTCTGAGGGTTGAGTTCGATTATGCTGATATTAATATTTAATGGAAAAGTAGACATGTTTTGTTTTATGAAACAGTAAGCCAAGTCCTGAATAGATTAACCATGATGGTAGGATGAAGGGTGCACTTGGATTAGAGAGTCCATGACTGGGTAAAATATGGGAAAAAAGGAAATTTCTGAGGCAAACAGAACTGCATTTGCAATGGTCATGAAAACTGATTGAGAAAACCAGTGCATGTCTTTCTCCCACCGAGTATTTGCATTTCCCTCTAGCTGACTTTCTTTAGCCTCGATATCACTGTGCTCTCTGAAGAAAAAGGCAGCAAAAGGGCTGACCTTCCCCCGGGGCTTTGGCATTGACCATGGCCAGAGTCCAGTGGACATGTAACAAGCAAGAATGCCCAGAGAAGCCCAGCCCTAAGGAGGAAATGCACTCCAGGAGGTCAAGGCTTTCCACTCCAGACCACACGGCAGAAGCTCAATCACCTTTGCTTCCCCTAGCCCCACCAAGATCAAGGTTCCAAGAGTCTCGGGGAACTCAGGCACAGGTATCTAAAAAAACCTCTTCAAGCAACTTGAATGTTCAGCCAGGGTTAAGAACTGCTGAAGTGGAGGATGAGATTTGCTGGTCTGACCATCCATGGGACCACCCACAACCTCAGTTTTCTCAACCACAAAATGGGATGACCATAGCAAATATCTCATCATAGTCTCATAAAAATTAAATGGTGTAATTGTGTAAAGTGCTCGAACACAGTGCCTAGCAAATGTAAGTGCTCAGAAGCCACCTCCACTGGCTCAGGGAGTCTTGGGGCTTCGAGAAGGTACCCGGACCGTAGGCAGTACCAGTGTACAGATGAGCAACAGGTTGCCTCCTTTGTGAATTGGAGTTCCTTGCAACTGTCCCAAAAGCTGGCTGCTGGAGGGGCCATCGGCTTGTGCAGGGTATGGACAACAACGGCTTGTGTGAGGATGTCACCCCCAGGAAGGGTTCTGGGCAGTGCTGTCCAGCAGTGTGTGCAGGACTTTGCTGGTCCCACAAGGTCCCAGGAGAGTCCATCCAAATGTCCTTCAGCATCTCTGGAACAGGCACTGCTCCTCAGTCACATCTCAAAGGCGTCCTTTAACTCTGAATAAGACAAAATTGACTGTTGGAAAGTGAATGAGCCCACGCTCCACTAATGAAGACACGACCCAGGGCCATCCCCATCTGAAGCGTTTCCCCTGCATGGAGGGCTGGGACTCACAGAGCTGTGCTGGCCTTGCTGGGACTGGAGTTGGCCACACTTTGCCAGCACAAGCCCTAGACTGTGTAAACTGGACACAGGGCCTCCTCAGTTAGCTTCTGCTGCTACACCTTTTCTGATGATCTTTTGGTGCAAACTTGGTGTTAGATTCCTCATTGACCAAGGGAGCACTTTGTTGATGTGTTCTGCAACAGGGCTGCAGAAACCCGTCTTCCATCCAGGAACGGGCTCTGAAGCTCCCTGGTGACTGCAGAGAAGGGTGCTTCCTGTGCCATTGATGTGGGAACAGCCTTGAGTATTTTCTGATGCCTTCAGTGTTGGTGACTAATCCTCTGGGAGGTGATTCCTCATCACTCAGAGGTGTTGGTGATCTAGTGACTTCCTTTCTCCTAGGATCAGTCACCCTGCGGCAGCAAACAATGAGAGCCTCAAGGTCAGCACTGATGGGTTTGCTGCTCACTAAGGTTTCAGTGTCTATATTTCACCCTCGCTTCCATGTAAATTACACAAACTTGAACCAGATCCATGAGCTCTGGGGTTCAAGGGAGGGGTCAATACTTATGGCTTGTAAGTCTTGAGTAGCTCCACTCTCCCTGCTAGGAAAGACTGGGAGGACTGATGTTTATGGGGGGCCCATATGTACCGGGGACCTTACACTGATGACCTGACTTAGTGTCCCAACATACTGGAGGTGAGCCTGGCCATCTCTGTGACAGAAGGAAACTGAGGCTCAAAGAGATGATGTAATGTGTCCAGTTACATACAAGTAGGGAGTCCCCTCCATATATGCCTGGTTTGGGGGACCCTAATCCTTCCACCTCGCCACTTCCTCCACAGAGCAGTTGTATCCCATGCCCCCATTCCTCCCCCCCCACCCAGGACAAAGAATAAAAATGTTACCAAAAAAGAAATCTAAAGAATTTTTAGGTGCCTTCAGAGATAACTTTTTATAATGACTATTACGGAAGTGAGACCCTCAGAGACCAAACCCATCCCTGATGTCTCCTGAACTAAGCCCCCAGCCCCTTCCACAGAGAGTTCCCTGCCCACATTTCTCTGCTGAGGGGCAGCATTCACTATGCAATGCATTCTGGACCACGCTCCCCTTCCTTCTGCCTCGCAACACCCACATCTAGACTAAGAGACCACAGCCATGGAGCTAACCTAGGAAGCCCAGGCAGGGTGCAGGGAGTGAGACACTAAAGCATGGGTCAAAGAGATTCCCTCTTGTAGCTGTTTCCAGTTTGTGTGGCATCCCACTCATATTAACTCCTCAAAGGGCCACTGGCTCCATCTAAAACAAGCATAGTGCACCAAAAGTTCCCTCATCTGCTTGCCTTCCTTTTCTCCTGTAAAAAAATAATTTATGGTTGGGCACGGAGGCTCACGCCTGTCATCCCAGCACTTTGGGAGGCCAAGGTGGGCAGATCACTTGAGGTCAGGAGTTCGAGACCAGCCTGACCAACATGGTGAAACCTCGTCTCTACTAAAGACATGAAAATTAGCTGAGTGTGGTGGACGGCTCCTGTAATCCCAGCTTCTAGGGAGGCTGAGGCAGGGGAATCACTTGAACCTGGGAGGTTGAGGTTGCAGTGAGCGGAGATCCCGCCACTGCCCTCCAGCCTGGGGAACAGAGCGAGATGCCATCTCAAAAAAAAAAAAAAAAGAATGTATGGAGCACTTGGCCTGCACTTTGTATTTTACAAGGGACTAGTGATTTTACCTACAAATAGGATGTGGCTTATGACCTCAGAAAGATCACTATAGAGCGAACAAGATGAACAATTTAATAATTCAGATATATTGCTACAGATGCATAGACTTGTGAACAGGGTCCCAGGAAGGAGGGTATGAAAACAAAGACATCCCAGAGGATGGAATCACAATTGTCTTGGGAGATTGTGAGACCATTTAGCTGCTTGTGTGTCCCTAACGGTGCACGGGAAAGAGTGGAATTGTAGCAATATTCAGGGCTGAAGGGTACTCAAAAGCAAGTTTCAAAATCAAGGATCTTTGATTATGTCATTAAGTCTCTGAATTAGCTAAATCTGAGGCCCTTTTATCTTCAGATCTCTTGTCATATAAGATAATAAATTTCTTATTGTTTAAACAAGTTGAGTTGAGGTTTTCTATTACACACAGCTAAAAGAATCTAACCGTATTTGGAACAGAAAAAAGAAAGACAAATATAAAACTTCCTATCTAAGAAATGTCAGTGCACAGAGACATATTTCTGGAAAACTTTTTGATAAGTGCCAGAATTTTGGGACCAATTTGTGTAAAGTGATTCACAGGTCCAGAGAACAATCAGGAAAAGGGAACTGGGGCTGGGAGCTAAGAGCAATGGTGTGATGGCAAGAGGCTTTTCAAACAAAGCTTGGAAGAGCTTGGTACAAATAAGTGCAAGGAAACATAGTTCTTCGATACAAAACTGAAATGCGTGCATAAGATGCCAAGAACACATGCTTTGCCACAGAGTTGTCTGACAGAGCCAAGAGGAGACACTGGTACTCGTTAGGAATAACGATGTATGTTCATCCTGGCTCTGTGCGGGGCCCTGCTGTGCATTTCACACTCGCCATCTCCATCAACCCTCGAAACAAGGACAGGAAATGCTTGCTGTGATTGCCTCCATTTTACTGACAGGAAAACGAAAACTTCTAGAGTACACTTAGTCACTTGGCTAAGGAAGTATAGGTTGGTGGAGTTCTCAGGACTAGAACCCAGATGGTCTGAGCATGGATGCTACACTGTCACCCCCAGGAGATGGAACTGGAGAAGTACCTACCTGATCATCAATGCTGAGATTGTTAGAAAACACTCAAGGCTGTTCCCACATCAAATATCCAAGTACGAAGGCTTCAGATGGAACCCAAGAACCAGGAAGCAAAAATTCTGATTCATAACACTGGAAAAATATTGAATATTTTGATGGGGGACCCCACACATAGATGAAAATGCCTCTTACTATAAGTGTTACCTGTATCAGAGCAAAAATGTGGACAAACATCTCATTGGAATTCCTGGGGCAGTGTTTCTAGCATCTCTGGCAAGTAAGGAATCGTGAGAAAGTAATTTTACAAAACTGCTTGTTATCCATTTAAGATGGGAAGTATCATTTGTCGTCCATTTCAGCATTCTGACTTTTTAGTGCACATAATTAATATTTATGAGGACTCTTCATCTATTTTCTCTGGAGTTGAAGCATGTCAGTTGCAAATTCTCTCCCCATCAGGTTTTTGCCTAACTTACTTTTGCTGTTGGTGATGGACTATTGTACACACAAGACAAACAGAAGCCACACTTCCAGAAATGTAGTGAAAGAGTGATATGTAGGTGGAAATTATTAGATAGATTAAACTAGGAGGAGACTTGTGGAATTATTCTGATAAAGATGCTATTGCAGGTAAAATGAAGATCAACCAACCAAAGGAATTGTCTGAAATAGTTGAGAATTTAACTGGCCAAGGGAATGAGACAAAATCACAGCAACGTTGAGCTTGTTGTTTTATGTCTTAATTCAGCATGGGGGTGTGGCCTGGTCTTATCTGGGAACACCACACCTGATGAAGAGATGACACAGCAAACCCTTCTCTTGGCCTTCACTTTGAAAGATAGAGAGAGAGAAGATACTTTTAAATGCTATGCATAAGAGACCTGTGATGTTACTCACTACGCTATTTCCACATAAATCACATAGCCCTCAAATGAACTTTATATTTACTAATTTCTGACTCACTTCATCAAAGGGGCAAAAGTGGAGCAAAATAAACTGGAAAGTTGTGCTTGTCTGTTTTTCCTAACATCACATTTTCCAGTGATTCAATTCAATTCCCATGATATTGTGTCTTTGAGATTGTCCCCAGTGAAGCACAGCATAAACACAACTCTCAAAGTCAAGCCAAGAATGCCAGTGGAGAAACCTGCCTCTCTGATCCGCGAGGCAGAGGAATCTGAATAGCGGAACATTACCTTTTAATTCAATTCAGACTCGTTTATTCATGTGCCATGCTGTGGTGAATATCAATTTCTAAGTTTTAAAACTCAAATAATGGTAAGTAGTTTACCAAAATAACATGTAACCTTTTGCGAATACCTCATTGTTTTCAATAGACATTTTAACATCTGTGGACTCTGGTTTTGACCCTGAAGCTAATGCCACCATATAGGCAGCATAGTTATTATGATACCCACATTACAGAGAAGGAAGCTGAGGGTCAAAAACAATAAGTAATTGTACAAATTCACACAGCAAATGAATGGCATAGCCAAGAACAGAATCCGCATCTCTGTTCTGGTGTGTTTTCTTCTCTAAAGGACAAAGACATAGAAAAATGTTATCAGAAATTCTAAAGCCAAAAAGAAACTGATGCTCAGAAATATATTTAGCATAGTTGGGTGGGATGTGTTTTCAGTTATGTTTAAAACAAGAAAAAGGAACAGGATGGGTAAGTTGATGGGCTGAGCTTGAAGGTGTGAATAAATGATAGAGAAGGAAGCTGTTCTGCCTCTTTTCCCCGCCCAACTTCTCAGTCAGTGACTCAGATTTTTAGACTGGGTAGAAATAAAATGGATAAGAGGAAATTCAAATCAAGTCCAGAGATAAAGGAAAAGTGAGCAAGTCATCTGGGCAGGGCACCTCTAAAAGATCCTTGAGCCTGTTGGTATGGCCTGAGGAACTGGGGATACAAAGTGACATGTGGGATGAGGAGCTCTGGAATACACATTCTCAACACTAACAAAAAGAAAGGGGAAGGAACTCCCACACGGGGGCTGGGGATTGTAAAGTTCATCTGATCAAGATTCCAGAACTAATTTCCTAAGGATCGTTTATGTACTCAATAGACTCGCAATCCCTTGAAGATAGAGATTATTTTGTCTTCCTGGCAATGACCACAATGACTTACATATAACAGCACTCAAACATTTGCTGAGCTAACATAAACGTAGAAAACAAGGGTGGTGACCATTAGCAGTCCCACATAGCTTCACTAAGAAAACACAGAGAAGCCTTAGGACTTTTTGATACAATTCCTAGACTGGTAAATAGTCTGTATACTTGGATTCCAACAAGACATTGGAACAAGGATATCGTATCTCTATAGGCAAGTTTGGGAAGAATTGCTTGGGAAATGAGTCAGTTATATGGATTAAAAATGGGTTGAAAATGCATACTCCCAGAGTGAATAACTGAAAAACATAAACGTGAAGTCTCTAGGATCACGTTTTTAGCCCTGATTTTCTTTCAACATTTCATCCTTCACATTGATGTGAACATTATAGATGATTTCTGCTCTAAATAGTGCACAAAGTTAGTTTTCAGATTTACTATCATTTTTCACTGGATTATGCTACCTTGCTTAATTATACTCCACAACTCTTTTAAAAATATGTTGTTTCGTAAATTAAGACTTTATTTTTTAGAGCAGTTTTAGATTCACAGCAAAATTGAGCAGAAAATAGAATTCCCACACCTTCCTTCCCCCACCCAAACACAGCCGCCCCTGTCGACAGCATCCCCTCGAGAATGGGACATTTGTAACAATGGATGAAGCTACACTGATGCATCATTATCACTCAGAGTCCACAGTTTACATTGAGGTTCACTCTTGGTGTTGGAAATTCTGATTTTGACAAAGTGTAATGACTTGTATCCACCATTATAGTGTCATACAGAATCGTTCCACTCCCCTAAAATCCTGGGTGCTCTACCTATCTATCCCTTTACACCCCCAACTCCTGGCAATCCTGATCCCTTTACCAACTCCATCGTTTGCATTTTTCAGGATATCATTTGGTGGAATCATACAGCATTCGGCTTTTTTAGGTTGGCTCCTTTCACTTTGTCATATGCATTTAAGTTTCCTCTGTCTTTTCATGGCATGATGGTTCATTTCTTTTTAATGCTGAATAATATTCCATTTTCTGAATGTAGCACAGTTTATCCACTCACCTATTAAAATAGATCTCATTTACTTCCAAGATTTGGCAGTTATGAATAAAGCTACTATAAACATCCATGTGCAGATTTTTGTGTGGACTTAAGTTTTCAGTTCATTTGACTAAATACCAAGGAACAGAATTGCTGGATCTAATGGTTTTATAAGAAACTGCCAAACTCTGCCAAAATGGCTGCACCCTTGTGCATTCCCGTGCACAATAAATGAGAGTTCCTGTTGCTTCACATTTTTGTCAGCATTTTCTGTTGTCAGTGTTTGGGATTCAGTTGATGTGTAGTGGTATCTCATTATTGTTTTGTGTGTTTGTTTGATTTTTGAGACAGAGTCTCGCTCTGTCACCTAGGCTGGAGTGCAGTGGTGCAATCTCAGCTCACAGAAACCTCCACCTCTCAGGTTCAAGCTGTTCTCTTGACCCAGCCTCCCAAGTAGCTGAGATTACAGATGTGTGCCACCACACCCAGCTAATTTTTGTATTTTTAGTACAGACAGGATTTCACCATGTTAGCCAGGCTGGTCTTGAACTCTTAACCTCAGGTGATCCATCTGCCTCGGCCTCCCAAAGTGCTGGGATTACAGGTGTGAGCCACCATTCCTGGCCTCATTATCGTTTTAATGTACAGTTCCCTAATGACATATGATGTCAAACATCTTTTCATATGCTTATTGATCTTTAAAAAGAGAAAAAGATGAAGGACTTCTTTTATTAGATTTCAAGACTTAACTATAGGATTCAAGGCAGCGTGACATTGATGTATTGACACATGTATAGACCAATGGAACCAAATAGAGAATGCCTAGAAATACAGCTTCCCTTATATGGCCAATTGGGCTTTGACTGTAAGGATAATCTTTACACAAAATGTTACTGGAACAATTGGATATCTGTATGAAAATAAATTAACCTCACCATTTATCTCTACCACATTAAAAAAAAATTGACCTTAAACATAAATGTAATAGCTAAGTTATAAAACTCCCAGAAGAATACAGAGGAGAAAAATCACTGTGACCTTGCATTAGGCAATAATGATTTAAATAGGACACAAAAGTCAAACCACAGAACAAAATATTAATAAAATAAACTTAATCAAAATTAAAAATTTTGCTTTAAGAAAGGAGGCAAGAAAATGAAAAGATAAGCCACAGCATGAGAGAAAATATTCGAAGAGCATGTATCTGATAAAGGATTTATATCTGGAATATAAACATCTTTATATTCCAGATATAAATACATTAAATATATTAAAACATGTACAACATCATTGGTTATCAGGAAAATTAAAAAGCCACAGTGAGATATCATTACACATCCATTAGAGTAGCTAACTTTTAAAAGTTTGGCAATATTAAGCGTTGATGAGGATGTGGAGCAAACGGAAATCTCATACGTTCTGTTTAAAACGTAAAAGGACACAATAACTTTGGAAAACAGTTTAACCGTGTTTTCTAAACCTAAACATACACCTATCACATCACTGAGCAATTCCATTCCTAGATACTTACCCAAGAGAGAAATGAAAACATGTCCATATCAAATATTTGTACATGAATGCTTATAGCATCATCATAAATTAGTAACATCCCAAGGGTTCATCAATAAATGAATGAGTAAATTATAGTATATCCCACACACAATGGAACTCTTGTTCACTTTTGTTTTTGTTGCCTGTGCTTTTGGTGTCATATCCATAAGATTATTACCAAGACCAATGTCATTAAGCTCTTCCCCTATGTGTTCTTCTAGCAGTTTTACGGTGTCAAGTCTTATGTTTGTCTTTAATCTATTTTAAGTTCACTCCTGTGTATGGTACAACACAAGGGTCCAGTTCATTCTTTTACATGAAGATAACCAGTTTTTTGGAGAATGTCTGTCAAAGAGACTATCCTTCCTCCTTTGTATATTCTTGGCAGTCTTGTCAAAGACTAGTTGATCATAAATGCATGAATTTATTTCTAATCTCTCTATTCTGTTCTATTCGTCTATATGTCTGTCATTATGCCAGTATTGATTATTGATATAGTTTGAAATCAAGCTATTGTGATGCTTCTAGCTTTATTCTTCCTTCTCAAGATTGGTTTGGCTAGTCTTGGTCTTTTGTGGTTTCATATGAGTTGTACGTTTGTTTTTTCTATTTCTGTAAAAAATACTATTGGGATATTGATAAGGATTGCACTGATTCTGGAGGCTGCTTTGGGTAATATGAACTTTTTAACAATATTAAGTCTTCCAACCCATGAACACAGGATGTGTTTACATTTATTTGTGCCTTCTTTACTTTCTTTTATCAACAGTTTGTATTTTTCGCTATATGAGTCTTTCGACTTCTTAGTTAAGTATATTCCTAAAGTACTTTTGGTGCTATTATAAGTAAAGTTACCTTTGTAAACTTGTTTTGTAGATAGTTTATTGTTAGTGTATAGAAATGTAAATGCATGTTGATTTTGTATCCTGCAACTTTACTGAGTTTGTTCAATAGATAAACTGATGTTGAGCTGTTAACAGGTTTTTTAATGGAGTCTTCAGAGTTTTCTATTATATCAGATGTCATCTACAAACTGAACATTTTCTAAATTGAAAAGGAAAAGAGTCTGGAAAGGCAATGTACAGAATGGGACAAAATATTTGCAAACCATATACATAAGAGGTTAATCTCCAAAATATATAAGGAACACTTACAACTCAATAAAAAAAACTAATAACTGAATGTAAAAATGGGCTAAGAATTTGAACAGACATTTATCCAAGGAAGATGTACAAATGGCCCCCAGACATATAAAAAATGCTCAACATCACTCATCCTGAGGGAAATGCAAATCAGACAGTGTGATGTCATCTCATATCCATTAGTATGGCCATCATTAAAAGAAAAAGACAACAAAGACATGGAGAAACCAGAAGAACCATTGTACACTGTTGGTGGGAATGCAAAATTGTGAAATCACTGTGAAAAACAGTATGGAGCTTTCTCTAAAACTTGAAAATAGAACCACCATATGATCCAGTAATCCCACTTCTGAATATTTATTCAAAATAATTGAAGTCAGAGTCTCAAAGATATATTATCACTCTTAAATTTCCATTGACAGATGATTAAAGAGAATGCGGTGTTTACATGCAATGGAAGATGACTCAGTCTTAAAAAACAAGGGACTTCTGCCACATGTGACAACACGAATGAACCTGGAGGACACAATGCTAAGTGAAATAAGCCAGAGACAGAGAGACAAACACTGTGTGATTCCATTTAGATGAGTTAACTAAAATAGTCAAATTCATAGAATCAGAGTGAAATGGTGGTTACCAGAGGTTGAAAAAGGGGGAAAATGGGGAGTTACTAATCAATGGGCACAGAGTTTTAGTCAAGCAAGAAGAATAAGCCCCAGAGAACTGCTGTCGCTGTACAATACTTTGCCTATAGTCAACAATAAAGTATTTTTTTTAACTTTTAAGTTCAGGAATACATGTGTAGGATGTGTAGGTTTGTTACATAGGTAAACATATGTCATGGGTTTGTCTTTTGTTTTTGTTTTTGTTTTTTGATACAAATTATTTCATCACCCAGGTATTAAGCCTAGTACCCGTTAATTGTTTCCCCTGATCCTCTCCCTCCTCCCACTCTCAACCCTCCAAGAGGCCCCAGTGTATGCTGTTCTCCTCTATGTATCAGTGTGTTCTCATCGTTTAGCTCCCACTTATAAGTGAGAACATGTGGTGTTTGATTTTCTGTTCCTATGTTAGTTTGCTGAGGATAATTGCCTCCACCTCCATCCATGTCCCTGCAAAGGACTTGGTCTCATTCCTTTTAACAGCAACATAGTATTCCATGGTGTATACATATCACATTGTCTTTGTCCAGTCTATCATTGATGTCTATCATTGACAATATCATTGATATTGTCCAGAATATCATTGACATTTAGGTTGATTCCATATCTTTGCTATTGTGGATAGTGTTGCAATGAACATACATGTGCATGTCTTTATAATAGAATGATTTATACTCCTTTGGGCATATACCCAGTAATGGGACTGCTGGATCAAATGGTATTTTAGCTCTTTGAGGAATTGCTACACTGTCTTCTACAATGGTTGAACTACTACACTCCCACCAAAAGTGTAAAAACATTCCTTTTCCCCCACAACCTCGCCAGCTTCTGTTATTTTTTGACTTTTTATTAATAGCCATTCTCATTGGTGTGAGATAGTATCTTGTTGTGGTTTTGACTTGCATTTCTCTAATGATCAATGTTGAACTTTTTTCATATGCTTGTTGGCCACATGTTTGTCTTCTTTTGAGAAGTGTCTGTTCATATTATTTGCCCACTTTTTAATTGGTTTTGTGTTTTTTCTTGTAAATTTGTTTAAGTTCCTTGTAGACTCTGGATATTAGACCTTTGTCAGATGCATAGTTTGCAAAAATTTTCTCCCATTCTGTAGGTCGTCTTTCCACTCTGATGATAGTGTCTTTTGCTGTGCAGAAGAGCTTTAGTTTAATTGGATCCCATTTGTCAATGTTTGCTTTTGTTGCCATTGTTTTGGGCATCTTCATCATGAAATCTTTTCCCATGTCTATGTCCTGAATGGTATTACCTAGGTTTTCTTCTAGGGTTTTTGTTTGTTTGTTTGTTTTTGACATAGAGTCTCGCTCTGTCGTCCAGGCTGGAGTGCAGTGGCACAGTCTTGGCTCACTGAAAGCTCCACCTCCTGGGTTCACGCCATTCTCCTGCCTCAGCCTCCCGAATAGCTGGGACTACAGGTGCCCGCCACCACACCCAGTTAATTTTTTTGTATTTTTAGTAGAGATAGGGTTTCACTGTGTCAGCCAGGATGGTCTCAATCTCCTGACCTCATGATCTACCCACCTCAGCTTCCCAACGTGCTGGGATTACAGGCATGAGCCACCACACCCAGCCTCTTCTAGGGTTTTTATAGTTTTGGGTTTCACATTTAAGTCTTTAATCCATATTGTGTTGATTTTTGTATACAGTATAAGGAGTCCAGTTTCAATTTTCTGCATATGGCTAGCCAGTTATCCCAGCACCATTTATTTAATAGAGAATCCTTTCTCCATTGCTTGTTTTTGTCAGGTTTGTCAAAGATCAGATAGTTGTAAGTGTGTGGTCTTATTTCTGGGTTCTCTATTCTGTTCCATTGGTCTATGTGTCTGTTCTTGTACCAGTACCATGCTGTTTTGGTTACTGTAGTCCTGTAGTATAGTTTGAAGTTGGGTAGCATGATGCTTCCAGCTTTGCTTAGGTTTGCTTTGGCTATTTGGGCTTTTGGGTTTTTTTAAATTTTTATTTGTTTATTTTATTTTTTGGGGGGGTGGGGGGGGGTTCCATACAAATTTCAAAATAGTTTTTTCTTAGTACTGTGAAGAATGTCCATGATAGCTTAATGGGAATAGTGCTGAATCTATAAATTGTCCTTGGGCAGTATGCTCATTTTCAAGATATTGATTCTTCCTATCCATGACCAGACCATGGAATGTTTTTCCATTTGTTTGTGTCATCTCTGATTTCTTTGAGCAGTGGTTTGTAGTTCTCCTTGTAGAGGACCTTCACTTCCCTGTTAGCTGTATTCCCAGGTATAAACAATACAATATTATACACTTAAAAATTTGTTGGCCAGGTGCAGTGGCTCATGCTTGTAATCCCAGTATTTTGGGAGACCAAAACAGGTAGATCACTTGAGCCCAGGAGTTCGAGACCATCCTGGGCAACACAGCAAGACATTGTCTCTACAAAAAATACAAAAATTAGCAAGGCATGGTGGTAAGTACCTGTAGTCCCAGATACTCAGGAGGCTGAGGCAGGAGGATCAGTTGAGTCTGGCAGAGATTGCAGTAAGCCAAGATCGCACCACTGCACTCCAGCCTGGGTGACAGAGTAAGACTCTATCTCAAAAGAATATTAATAATAAATATATATATAGAGAGAGAAGATAGATTTCAAGTGTTCTGACCACAATGAAGTATTATTTTTTAAATGAAAGGATATATATATGTATGTATACACACAGACTATAGAATATAGAATACTACTCAGCAATAAAAACAAATTATTGATGTATGCAACAACATGGATGAATCAAAAGCATTGAAAACATTATGCTACATGAAAGAAGTTAAAGGCAATAGATTACATATTATGTGATTGCTAGAAAAAGCAGCTATTTATTTTTCATTTCAACTTTTATTTTAGATTCAGGGGGTACATTTGCAGGTTTGTTACCCAGGTATATTGTGTGATGTTGAGGTTTGAGGTACGATGGACCCATCACCCAAGTAGTGAGCAAAGTACCCAATAGGTAGTTTTTCAACCCTTGCTTCCCTCTTTTCCTCCTTCCCCCAACCATAGTAGTACCCAGTATCTGTTGTTCCCATGTTTATGGCCCTGAGTACCCAATGTTTAGCTTCCACATATAAGTGAGACCTTTGTCAGATGCCTAGTTTGAAGATATTTTCTCCCATTCTGTAGGTCGTCTGTTTACTCTGTTGATAGTTTCTTTTGCTGTGCAGAAGCTCTTCGGTTTAATAGGTTTAATTAGGTCCCACTTGTCAATTTTTGTTTTTGTTGCAATTGCTTTTAAGGATTAGTCATAAACTCCTCACCAAGGCCCATGTCTGGAAGGGTATTTCCCAGGTTTTCTTCTAAGATTTCTATAGTTTTTGGTCTTACATTTAAGTCTTTAATCCATTTTCCATAAATGTTTGTATAGGATGATAGGTAGGTGTTCAGTTTCATTCTTCAGCATATGGATAACCAGTTATCCCAGCACCATTGCTTATTTTTGTCAACTTTTTCAAAGATCACTTGGATGTAGGTGTGCAGCTTTATTTCTGGGTTCTGCATTCTACTCCATTAGTCTATGTGTTTTTGTACCAGTACCATGCTGTTTTTGGTTACTGTAGCTCTGTAGCATAGTTTGAAGTTGGGTATTGTGATGCCTCTGGCTTTGTCCTTTTTGCTTAGGATTGCCTTGGCTATTCGAGCTCCTTTTTTTTAGTTCCATATGAATTTTAGAATATTTTTTTCTAATTCTGTGAAAAATAACATGATTAGTTTGATAGAAATAGCATTAAATCTGTAGATTGCTTTGGGCAATATGACCACTTCAACAATATTGCTTCTTTGAATCTATGCATATGGGATATTTTTTCATTTTTTCATATGTGATTTCTTTCAGTGGCATTTTGTAGTTCTTGCAGAGATGTTTCACATCCTTGGTAAGATATATTCCTAGCTATTTTTTTGTGGTTATTGTAAATGGAATTGCATTCCTGTTTGGCACTCAGTTTGAATGCTATTGGTGTGTAGAAATGCTGCTGAAGGGCCAGGTGCAGTGGCTCATGCCTGTAATCCCAATACTTTGGGAGGCCAAGGTGGGAGGATTGCTTGAAGCCAGGAGTTTGAGACCAGTCTGGACAAAATAGTGAGACCCCATCTCTGAAAAAATCCCAATACTTTGGGAGGCCAAGGTGGGAGAATTACTTGAAGCCAGGAGTTTGAGACCAGCCTGGACAAAATAGTGAGACCTCATCTCTAAAAAAAATTCTTTTAGTTTAGCCAATTAGCAGGAATTTCTGACGTTAAAAAAAATTAGCCAAGCAAAGTGGTGCATGCCTTAGTCCCAGGTACTAAGGAGGGTGAGGTGGGAGGATCGCTTGAGCCCAGGAGGTTAAGGTTGAAGTGAGCTGTGATCACGCCATGACACTTCAGCCTGGGCAACAAAGTGAGACCTTGTCAAAAAAAATTGTTGGCCGGGCGCAGTGGCTCATGCCTGTAATCCCAGCACTTTGGGAGGCCGAGGCAGGCGAATCACAAGGTCAGGAGATCGAGACCATGGTGAAACCCCGTCTCTACTAAAAATACAAAAAATTAGCCGGGCGCGGTGGCAGGTGCCTGTAGTCCCAGCTACTCAGGAGGCTGAGGCAGGAGAATGGCCGGAACCCGGGGGGCGGAGCTTGCAGTGAGCTGAGATCCGGCCACTGCACTCCAGCCTGGGTGACAGAGCGAGACTCCGCCTCAAAAAAAAAAAAAAAAATTTTTTTTACTAATTTTTGTATATTGATCTTGTATCCTGAACTTTACTGTAGTTATTTATCAGTCTCAAGAGCCTTGTGGCAGAGGCTTTTGGGTTTTCTAGGCATAGAATCATATCATTAGCAAAGATAGACAATTTGACTTCTTTTCCTTTTATTTCTTTCTGTTGCCTGATTTCTCCCGCTAGGACTTACAAAACCATGTTGAATAGGAGCAATGAGAGTGGGCATCCTTCTCTTGTTCCAGTTCTTAAGGAGAATGTTTCCATCCTTTGTCCATTCAGTATGATGATGGCTCTTATTATTTTGAGGTATGTTCTTTCAGTGCCTAGTTTGTTGAGGGTATTTAACATGAAGGATGTTGGATTTTATGAAAAGTATTTTCTGTGTCTATTGAGAAAATCCGGGGGTTTTTGTTTGTAATTCTGTTTATGTGGCAAATTACATTTATTGATTTTGTGTGTTGAGCCAACCCTTGCATCCTGGGAATGAAGCCTACTTGATTGTAGGTTAATTAACATTTTTTATGTCCTGCTGGATTCAGTTTGCTAGTATTTTAGAGAGGATTTTTGTGTCTAGGTTCATCAGATACTGACCTGTAGTTTTCTTTTTTCATTGTGTCTTTGCCGGGTTTTGTTATCTGGGTGATGCTGGCTTCATAGAATGAGTTAGAGAGGAGTCTTTCCTCCTCAATGTTTTTGAGTAGTTTCAGTAGGCTTGGTGCCAACTCATCTTTGTACAGCTGGTAGAATTAAGTTGTGAATTCATCTGGTCTGGGACTCTTTGTTGTTGTTGGTAGTTTTTTTGTTACTGATTCAATTTCAGAACTCAGTATTAGTCTGTTTAGGGTTTCATATCTTCCTGATTCAGTCTTGGGAGGTTGTGTGTTTCCAGGAATTTATCCATTTCCTCTAGATTTTCCAGTTTACGTGCATTGAGGTGCTCATAATCACCCCTGGGGATCTTTTGCATTTCTGTACGATCAGCTGTAATGTTACATTTGTCATTTCTGAGAGTGCTTATTTGGATCTTCTCCTTTTTTCTGTTAACCTAGCTAGTAGTCTGTAGATCTTGTTGGTCCTTTCAAATAATGAAATTTTGATTTCATTGATCCTTTGTGTGGATTTTTGGGTCTCAAGTTTGTTCAATCCTGCTCTGACTTCCTCTAGGATGTAATGTTAGATTGTTAATTTGAGATCTTTCAAACTTTCTGACATAGGTGTTTAGAGCTACAAACTTTCCTTTTAACACTGCTTTTGCTGTGTCCCAGAGATTTTGGTACATTATGTCTCTGTTTTCATTTATTTCAAATATTTTTTTAATTTCTGCCTTAATTTCGTTGTTTACCCAAAAGTCATTTAGGAGCAAGTTGTTTAGTTTCCATGTAATTGTGTGGTTTTGAGACACTTTCTTGGTATTGATTTCTATTTTTATTTCACTGTGGTCTGTGAGTATGGTTGGTATTTTGATTGTTTTGAATTTATTGAGACTTGCTTTATGGCCAAGCATGTGGTGCATCTTAGAGTATGTTCCATGTGCAAATGAAAAGAATGTGTATTCTGTGGTTGCTGGGTGGAGTATTTTGTAGGTGTCTGTTAGGTCCAATTGGGAAAGTGTCAAATTTAAGCCCAGAATATCTTTGTTAGTTTTCTGTCCTCTTGATCTGACTCAGGCAGTGGAGTGTTGAAGTCTCCCACTATCACTGTATGGCTAAGTCTTTTTTGCAGGTCTAGAAGTACTTGTTTTAGGAATCTAGGTGTTCTGATGTTGGGTACGCAAATGCTTACAATCATTTTCTTGTTTAATTGAACCCTTTATCACTATGTAGTGCCCTCCTTTATCTTGATGTTGGCTTAAAGTCTGTTCTATCAGATATAATAGCGACCCCTGCTCTTTTTTGTTTACCACTTGTGTGACAGATCTTTCTCCATCTCCTTACTTTGAGCCTATGTGTATTGTTATGAGATTGGATTCTTGAAGACAGAAAATGATTGAGTCTTAGTTTTTTGTTTTTAATGTACTTGGAAAGGCAAAACTTTAGTAACAGAAAGCAGATTAGTTGTTTCCTGAGGCTAAGAGTCTGGAAAGTAATTGACTACAAAGGGACATAAGGAAATTTTCTTGGGTATTAGAAATGCTCAATATCTTGATTGTCACCATGGTTATAAAACTGTTTACAATTGGCAAAATTTTATCAAACTATACACTTAAAATGAGTGATGCAAATTATACCTAAGTAAACTGGGAAAAAACAAGCAGTGAAAAAAAAAAAGTAGATATTTAAATATTGAAGATTCTTAGAAACAAAGAATATCGACATTAAAAATTCAATAAATCAAAAAATAAAATAAATTCCAAAGCGCAGGCCAAAAGAGAATTAGAAAGCTGGAAGCTAGCAATGAAAAATTTACCCAGGGAGTGAAAGGCAGGCACGTCAGGCGTCACTCTTCGGAAAGACATGACCTCAGGCAAACTGCATAGCAGTGCAATAGGAACAACTATTGTGATTGGGTTCTATTTTAAAGTTAATCCTAAATCAATTTTGATTTTTTGGTCTTTTGGCTATGACCAAAATCTCAGTCTAGAAGTAGATTGTTAAGTCACTGTAACAAATAAACTGAAATAGAGGATGGGGCACCCAAGATGGCTGAATAGGGACAGCTCCAGCCTCCAGCTCCCAGCGTGAGCAACACAGAAGATGGGTGATTTCTGCATTTTCAACTGAGGTACCAGGTTCATCTCACTGGAGCGTGTCAGACAGTCAGTGCTGGTCAGCGGGTGCAGCCTGACCAGCGAGAGCTGAAGCAGGGCGAGGCATCACCTCACCTGGGAAGCACAAGGGGGAAGGGAATTTCTTTTCCTAGCCAAGGGAAACTGAGACACACAACACCTGGAAAACTGGGTAACTCCCACCCTAATACTGCACTTTACCAAGGGTCTTAGCAAATGGCACATCAAGAGATTATATCCCACGCCTGGCCAGAGGGTCCCACACCCACAGAGCCTCCCTCATTGCTAGCACAGCAGTCTGAGATCTAACTGCAAGGTGGCAGTGAGACTGGGGGAGGGGCGCCCGCCATTGCTGGGGTTTAAGTAGGTAAACAAAGATGCCAGGAAGCTCGAACTGGGTGGAACCCACTGCACCTCAAGGAGGCCTGCCTGCTTCTGTAGACTCCACCTCTGGGGACAGGGCATAGCTAAACAAAAAGCAGCAGAAACCTCTGCAGATGTAAATGTCCCTGTCTGACAGCTTTGAAGAGAGCAGTGGTTCTCCCAGTATGGAGGCTGAGATCTGAGAACGGACAGACTGCCTGCTCAAGTGCGTCCCTGACCCCTAAGTAGCCTAACTGGGAGACATCCCCCACTAGGTGCAGACCGACACCTCATACCTCACACTGCTGGGTACACCGCTAAGACGAAGCTTCCAGAGCAAGAATCAGACAGCAACACTCGCTGTTCAGCAATATTATATCTTCTGCAGCCTCTGCTGCTGATACCCAGGCAAACGGTCTGGAGTGGACCTCAAGCAAACTCCAACAGACCTGCAGCTGAGGGCCCTGACTGTTAGAAGGAAAACTAACAAATAGAAAGGACACCCACACCAAAACCCCATCAGTATGTCACCATCATCAAAGACCAAAGGCAGATAAAACCACAAAGATGGGGGAAAAGCCGGAAATTCAAAAAATCAGAGTGCATCTCCCCCTCCAAAGGAACGCAGCTCATCGCCAGCAATGGAATAAAGCTGGATGGAGAATGACTTTGACAAGTTGAGAGAAGAAGTCTTCAGTCAATCAAACTTCTCAGAGCTAAAGGAGGAACTACGTACCAAGCGCAAAGAAACTAAAAACCTTGAAAAAAAAATGGAAGAATGGATAACTAGAATAATCAATGCAGAGAAGTCCATAAACGAACTGATAGAGATGAAAACCATGATACGAGAACTACATGACAAATGCACAAGCTTCAGTAACCTACTCGATCAACTGGAAGAAAGAGTATCAGTGATTGAAGATCAAATGAATGAAATGAAGCAAGAAGAGAAGTTTAGAGAAAAAAGAGTAAAAAGAAATGAACAAAGCCTCCAAGAAATATGGGATTATGGGAAAAGACCAAATCTACCTCTGATTGCTGTGCCTGAAAGTGACATGGAAAAGGGAACCAAGTTGGAAAACACTCTGCAGGGTATCATCCAGGAGAACTTCTCCAACCTTGCAAGGCAGGCCAACATTCAAATCCAGGAAATACAGAGAACACCACAAAGATACTCCTCGAGAAGAGCAACTCCAAGACACATAATTGTCAGATTCACCAAAGTTGAAATGAAGGAAAAAATGTTAAGGGCAGCCAGAGAGAAATGTCGGGTTACCCACAAAGGGAAGCCCATCAGACTAACAGCAGATCTCTCGGCAAAAACTCTCCAAGCCAGAAGAGAGTGAGGCCAATATTCAACATTCTTAAAGAAAAGAATTTTCAACCCAGAATTTCATATCCAGCCAAACTAAGTTTCATAAGTGAAGGAGAAATAAAATCCTTTACAGACAAGCAAATGCTAGAGTTCTGTCACCACCAGGCCTGCCCTACAAGAGATCCTGAAGGAAGCACTAAAAATGGAGAGGAACAACTGGTACCAGCCATTGCAAAAACATGCCAAAATGTAAAGTCCATGGATGCTAGGAAGAAACTGCATCAACTAAAGAGCAAAATAACCAGCTAATATCATAATGACAGGATCAAGTTCACACATAACAATATTAACCTTAAATGTAAATGGACTAAATGGTCCAAATAAAAGACACAGACTGGTAAATTGGATAAAGAGTCAAGACCCATAAATTTGCTGTATTCAGGAGACCCGTCTCACATGCAGAGACACATGTAGGTTCAAAATAAAGGGATGGAGGAAGATCTACCAAGAAAATGGAAAACAAAAAAAGGCAGGGGTTGCAATCCTAGTCTCTGATAAAACAGACTTTAAACAAACAAAGATCAAAAGAGACAAAGAAGGCCATTACATAATGGTAAAGGGATCAATTCAACAGGAAGAGCTAACTATCCTAAATATATGCACCCAATACAGGAGCACCCAGATTCATAAAGCAAGTCCTTAGAGACTTACAAAGAGACTTAGACTCCCATACAATGATAATGGGAGACTTTAACACCCCACTGTCAACATTAGACAGATCAACGAGACATAGAATTAACAAGGGTATCCAGGAATTGAACTCAACTATGCACCAAGCGGACCTAATAGACATCTACAGAACTCTCCACCCCAAATCAACAGAATACACATTCTTCTCAGCACCACATCGCACTTATTCCAAAATTGACCACAAAGTTGGAAGTAAAGCACTCCTCAGCAAATGTAAAAGAACAGAAATTATAACAAACTGTCTCTCAGACCACAGTGTAATCAAACTAGAACTCAGGATTAAGAAATTCAAGCAAAACCGCTCAACTACATGGAAACTGAACAACTTGCTCCTGAATGACTACTGGGTAAATAACAAAATGAAGGCAGAAATAAAGATGTTCTTTGAAACCAATGAGAACAAAGACACAACATACCAGAATCTCTGGGACACATTTAAAGCAATGTGCAGAGGGAAATTTATAGCACTAAATGCCCACAAGAGAAAGCAGGAAAGATCTAAAATCGACACCCTAACATCACAATTAAAAGAACTCAAGAAGCAAGAGCAAACACATTCAAAAGCTAGCAGAAGGCAAGAAATAACTAAGATCAGAGCAGAACTGAAGGAGATAGAGACACAAAAAACCCTCCAAAAATCAATGAATGCAGCAGCTGGTTTTTTGAAAAGATCAACAAAATTGATAGACCACCAGCAAGACTAATAAAGAAGAAAAGAGAGAAGAATCAAATAGACACAATAAAAAATGATAAAGGGAGTATCACCACCAATCCCACAGAAATACAAACTACTATCAGAGAATACTATAAACACCTCTATACAAATAAACTATAAAACCTAGAAGAAATGGATAAATTCCTGGACACATACACTCTCCCAAGACTAAACCAAGAAGAAGTTGAATCCCTGAATAGACCAATAGTAGGCTCTGAAATTGAGGCAATAATTAATAGCCTACCAACCAAATCAAGTCCAGGACTAGATGGATTCACAGCCGAATTATACCAGAGGTACAAGGAGGAACTGATACCATTCCTTCTGAAACTATTCCGATCAATAGAAAAAGAAGGAATCCTCCCTAACTCATTTTATGAGGCCAACATCATCCTGATACCAAAGCCTGGCAGAGACACAACAAAAAAAGAGAATTTTAGACCAATATACCTGATGAACATTGATGCAAATATCCTCAATAAAATACTGGCAAACCAAATCCAGCAGCACATCAAAAAGCTTATCCACCATGATCAAGTGGGCTTCATTCCTGGGATGCAAGGCTGGTTCAACATATGCAAATCAATAAACATAATCCAGCATATAAACAGAACCAAAGACAAAAACCAAATGATCATATCAATAGATGCAGAAAAGGCCTTTGACAAAATTCAACAGATCTTCATGCTAAAAACTCTCAATAAATTCGGTATTGATGGAACGTATCTCAAAATAGTAAGAGCTATTTATGACAAACCCACAGCCAATATCGTACTGAATGGGCAAAAACTGGAAGCATTCCCTTTGAAAACTGGCACAAGACAGGGATGCCCTCTCTCACCACTCCTATTCAACATAGTGTTGGAAGTTCTGGTTAGGGCAATCAGGCAAGAGAAAGAAATAAAGAGTATTCATTTAGGAAAAGAAGAAGTCAAATTGTCCCTGTTTGCAGATGACATGATTGTGTATTTAGAAAACTCCATCGTCTCAGCCCAAAATCTCCTTAAGCTGATAAGCAACTTCAGCAAAGTCTCAGGACACAAAATCAATGTGCAAAAATCACAAGCATTCTTATACACCAGTAACAGACAAACAGAGAGCCAAATCATGAATGAACTCCCATTCACAATAGCTTCAAAGAGAATAAAATACTTAGGAATCCAACTTACAAGGGATGTGAAGGACCTTTTCAAGGAGAACTACAAACCACTACTCAATGAAACAAAAGAGGACACAAACAAATGGAAGAACATACCATGCTCATGGATAGGAAGAATCAGTATCATGAAAAGGCAATACTGCCCAAAGCAATTTATAGATTCAATGCCATCCCCATTAAGCTACCAATGAGTTTCTTCACAGAATTGGAAAAAACGGCTTTAAAGTTCATATGGAACCAAAAAAGACCCCGCATTGCCAAGACAATCCTAAACCAAAAGAACAAAGCTGGAGGCATCACGCTACCTGACTTCAAACTATACTATAAGGCTACAGTAACCAAAACAGCATGGTACTGGTACCAAAACAGAGATATAATCAATGGAACAGAACAGAGCCCTCAGAAATAATACCACACACCTACAGCCATCTGATCTTTGGCAAACCTGATAAAAACAAGAAATGGGGAAAGGATTCCCTATTTAATAAATGGTGCTGGGAAAATTGGCTACCCATAAGTAGAAAGTTGAAACTGGATCCTTTCATTACTCCTTATACGAAAATTAATTCAAGATGGATTAGAGACTTAAATGTTAGACCTAAAACCATAAAAGCCCTAGAATAAAACCTAGGTAATACCATTCATGACATAGGCATGGGGAAGGACTTCATGTCTAAAACACCAAAAGCAATGGGGACAAAAGCCAAAATACACAAATGGGATCTAATTGAACTAAAGAGCTTCTGCACAGCACAAGAAACTACCATCAGAGTGAACAGGCAACCTACAGAATAGAAGAAAATTTTTGCAATCTACTCATCTGACAAAGGGCTAATATCCAGAACCTACAAAGAATTCAAACAAATTTACAAGAAAAAAACAAACAACCCCATCAAAAAGTGGGCAAAGGATATGAACAGATGCTTCTCAAAAGAAGACATTCATACAGCCAACAGACACATGAAAAAATGCTCATCATCGCTGGCCATCAGAGAAATGCAAATCAAAACCACAATGAGATACCATCTCATGCCAGTTAGAATGGCAATCATTAAAAAGTCAGGAAACAACAGGTGCTGGAGAGGATGTGGAGAAATAGGAACACTTTTACACTGTTGGTGGGCCTGTAAAGTAGTTCAACCATTGTGGAAGACAGTGTGGCGATTCCTCAAGGATCTAGAACTAGAAATACCATTTGACCCAGCCATCCTATTACTGAGTATATACCCAAAGGATTATAAATCATGCTGCTATAAAGACACATACACATGTATGTTTATTGTGGCACTATTCACAATAGCAAAGACTTGGAATCAACCCAAATGTCCATCAGTGACAGACAGACTAGATTAAGAAAATGTGGCACATATACACCATGGAATACTATGCAGCCACAAAAAGGGATGAGCTCGTGTCCTTTGTAGGGACATGGATGCAGCTGGAAATCATCATTCTCAGCAAACTATCGCAAGAACAGAAAACCAAACACTGCATATTCTCACTCATAGGTGGGAATTGAAAGATGAGATCACTTGGACACAGGAAGGGGAACATCACACACCGGGGCCTATTGTGGGGAGGGGGAAGTGGGGAGGGATAGCATTAGGAGATATACTTAATGTAAATGATGAGTTAATGGGTACAGCACACCAACATGGCACATGTATACATATGTAACAAATCTGCACGTTGTGCACATGTACCCTAGAACTTATAGTTAAAAAAAAAAAAAGAAAAATTTACCCAGAACTTGGACTAGGGAAATAAAGACTTTATTTTACTTAAGGAACAGTTTAGAGATAAAAAGGATAGATTTAAAGGGAACAATATATTTTTTAGGAATTTCACTAAAAGCAAGTAAAGAGAATAACAGGAACTAAATATTTCATAAGACAATCACTGAGAATTTTTTAAAATTGTAGAAATACCTTATAGCTCAGATAATTTACACTGAATTCGAATAAGGGTAAATAAAAATAAAACCTCAGCTGCACATGACTATGAAATGGCAAAACGTCAACAATAAAGAGAACATATTCCAGCTAACACATTAAAAAGATAGATTAACACAAAAGAATAACAGATTAGTAACAGACTTATAATCAGCAATAATGGAATATTATCTTCAAAGTGCCAAGAAAAGTAATTGTCAGCTTCTAACGTTGAACATGATCATTCTTCAAATGAGAGTGCAAACTAAAGACATTGTCTGATTTCAAAGACTAAAAGAGTTTACCACCTACAGCTTACCAAAAGAACAAATTAAGAATACTCTTCTCGAGGCCGAGACGGGCGGATCACGAGGTCAGGAGATCGAGACCATCCTGGCTAATACGGTGAAACCCCGTCTCTACTAAAAATACAAAAACTAGCCGGGCGAGGTGGCGGGCGCCTGTAGTCCCAGCTACTTGGGAGGCTGAGGCAGGAGAATGGCGGAAACCCAGGAGGCGGAGCTTGCAGTGAGCTGAGATCTGGCCACTGCACTCCAGTCCGGGCGACAGAGCGAGACTCCGCCTCAAAAAAAAAAAAAAAAAAAAAAAAAAGAATACTCTTCTCTTCAGCAGCAAAAGGAAACCCAGAGGAAAAGACTTAGATAAGGAAACACTGGTGAGTACAGACACAGATCATTAAATTTAATTAGCCATTGACTGTGAAAAATTACTGCTTTGTGGTTTAAAATATTAAAATAAAATTGCCATAACAAATGAGGGTGGGAACCTCTCCCGTTCTAGAGGAAGATAAAACTAGCACTCAGAATAATGTTAGACTCTGCTGGAAACATTTATACTGAAGCATGACACCAAATATAATGGTGATCATTAAAACAAATTTTATCAAGTGAAAAATCAAAAATGACCAAGCCATATAAATATGTGAGATTTTGGTGCTGTATTTCCATCTCAGTAAGGGGTCTGTGTAATCCACAGACTTAACTCCATCCACCCCAGCAAATGTCATTTTTAACATGATATTTTTCCCAGGTTCCCAAATTACCTCCTAAAGTAATTGAAGCTTTTGAAATTTAGCTATAAACCTGGATGATGAGATTCATTTACAGCATATCTGCAGTTTGAATTTAGGTGTTGATGTTATTACATTAGAGCTATAACTGTGACTGCCTTTTAGCTACCCACTCGCCCAACTGTGGCACAATTACTTTAAAAATTGTTTTTGCTGTTTTTGTTGTTGTTATGTCTCTTTAGTTTTTCAGTTTCTTAATTTTTTATTATGACATATCACACGTATAGAAGAGGGGATAGATAATAAAATTTTCAATTCAGTTTTCACAAAGTGAACCTAATTATGTAAACACCACCCAGGTCAAGAAATAGAACACCACCAGAACTCAAGAAACCCTCTTGTGGCTCTTCCTTCCTTCAAAAAGTTTGCAAATACTCTTATTGCTATAGTTTAATTTTGCCTGTTACATTGTGTGTGTGTGTGTGTGTGTGTGTGTGTGTGTGTCTGTGTGTGTGTGCAGTTTTATACCATATATTCTGTGTCTGCCTTTGTTCAATTCACATTTTTGTGAGATTCATCCATATTGCTGTGTGTTTGTTTTTATTGCTATATAGTACTATATGGAGTGCCTATCACATAAAATATCCAATCTTCTGTTGAAAAATTATACATTTTTTGCTAAATATGTTAATGCATTTCTATAGGGTATTTGATTAGAATTAAGATTTGGGAGTCTTCAGGTACATGTAGTTCAGCTTTAGTAGATAATACTAGCTTTACCAGTAGTCACTCCCACCAACAATGTCTAAGAGTTCCTGTTGCTCCTCATTGTCACCAAGACTTGGGTTTGCCAGGATTTTAAATTTAGGCCATGTTAGTGGGTGTAGAGTGACTTCTCATAGCATTTTTAATTTGCATTTCTTAACATTACTAATAAGATTGTGTTCTTCTTCATATATGTATTGGTCACTTGAGCATCCTCCTTTATAAAGTACCTCAAAGTCTCTTGCCCATTTTTCTATTACATTATTTTTGTTTTTCTTATTGATGTGAAATATTTCTTTATACATTCTAGATATAAACCCCTTTGTCAGTTATACACATTGTAAATCTCTTCTTCCACTCTGTGTTATCTTGATGCTATCTTTCAATCATTTTAGACTTTTAAAAAATGTTTTCATTTGCAATAATTTCACATTTATAGCCAAGTTGCAATAGTACAAAGAATTCTCATATGTCCTATATCTAGATTCTCCAAGTGTTGGTATTTTACCATATTTGCTCTACCATTTTCCATCTTTTCTGAACCACTTGAGTATACATTTAGTTAACCTCTAAATACTTGTGTGTATTTTCTAAAAACCAAGGATAATCTCATATGTAACCATAGTACAACTGTAAAAATAAGGAAATTTACATGGGTACTGCACTATTATCTAATCTACAGATCTTATTCAAATTTCACCAATTGTCATAATAATGTCCTTTATAGCACTAGAAAAAGATGTTTCTGATCCTGGATCCAACCCAGAATTATCATGCTTTATGTTTAGCTACCATGTGACATGGTTTGGCTGTGTCCCCACCCAAATTTTATCTTGAATTGTAGTTCCCATAATTCCCACCTGTCATGGGGGAACCCGGTGGGAGGTAATTTAATCATAGGGGTGGTTACCCTTATGCTATTCTTGTGGTAGTAAGTTCCCATGAGATCTGATGGTTTTAAAACGGGCCCCCTTCATTCAGTTTGTGAGGACATGAGATTTGTGAGGGCCCAGAGGCAGAATGATATGGTTTGGCTGTGTCCCCACCCAAATCTCATCTTGAATTGTAGTTCCAATAATCCCCATGTGTTGTGGGAAGGACCTGGTGGGAGGTAATTTAATCATGTGGGTGGTTACCCTCATGCTATTCTCATGATAATGAGTAAGTTCTCATGAGATGTGATCATTTTATAAGGGGCTTCCCTTAGCTCAGTTCTCATACTTCCCCTTCCTGCCACTATGAGAAGAAGGACATGTTTGCTTCCCTTTCCACTATGATTGTAAGTTTCCTGAGGCCTCCCCAGCACTGTGGAACTGTGAGTCAATTAAAACTCTCTCCTTTACAAATTACCCAGTCTCTGGCAGGTCTTTATAGCAGTATGAGAACAGATTAATATGCCATGCCTCTTTAATCTCCCTTAATCTTAGTTTCTTATGCTTTATGCTTTATGTTTCATCACATTGACATTTTTAAAGAAACCAATTCAGTTATTTTGTAGAATGTCCCTCGAGTGAATTTATCTAATTTTTTTCTTATAATTTAACTCAATCATCCATTTCTGGCAGGAGTAATAAAGAAGTGATAGTATATTCTTCTCAGTATATAATATCAAAGGCACAAAATATCAGTTTGTTGCAGTTTTGGCGATCCATTGATTTTAGCCACTGATGATTCTTGCCTGAATTATTACTACAATTTTTGCCAAGTGGTGATTTTCTTTTTTTTTTTTTAATTATACTTTAAGTTCCAAGGTACATATGCACAATGTACAGGTTTGATACATAGGTATACATGTGCCATATCGGTTTGCTGCAGCCATCAACTCATCATTTACATTAGGTATTTCTCCTAATGCTATCCCTTTCCCAGCTCCCCACCTCCCTGACAGGCCCTAGTGTGTGATGTTCCCCACCCTGTGTCCAAGTGATCTCATTGTTCAATTCCCACGCATGAGTGAGAACACACGGTGTTTGGTTTTCTGTCCCTGTGATAATTTCCTGAGAATAATGGTTTCCACCTTCATCCATGTCCCTGCAAAGGACATGAACTCATCCCTTTTTATGGCTGCATAGTATTCCATGGTGTATATGTGCCATATTTTCTTAATCCAGTCTATCATTGATGGGCGTTTGGGTTGGTTCCAAGTCTTCGCTATTATGAATAGTGCCACAATAAACTTACATGTGCATGTGTCTTTATAGTAGCATGATTTATAATCCTTTGGGTATATACCAAATAATGGGATTGCTGGATCAAATGGTAATTCTAGTTCTAGATCCTTGAGGAATCGCCACACTGTCTTCCACAATAGTTGAACCAATTTACACTCCCACCAACAGTGTAAAAGTGTTCCTATTTCTCACATCCTCTCCAGCATCTGTTGTTTCCTGACTTTTTAACGATTGCCATTCTAACTGGTGTGACATGGTATCTCATTGTGGTTTTGATTTGAATTTATCTGATGACCAGTGACAATGAGCACTTTTTCATGTGTCTGTTGGCTGCAAAGATGTCTTCTTTTGAGAAGTGTCTGTTCATATCCTTTGCCTACTTTTTGATGGGGTTTTCTCTTTTTTTGTCTTATAAATGTGTGTGAGTTCTTTGTAGGATCTGGATATTAGCCCTTTGTCAGATGGGTAGGTTGCAAAAATTTTCTCCCATTTTGTAGGTTGCTTGTTCACTCTGATGGTAGTTTCTTGTGCTGTGTGGAAGCTCTTTAGTTTAATTAGATCCCATTTGTGTATTTTGGCTTTTGTTGCCATTGCATTTGGTGTTTTAATCATGAAGTCCTTGCCCATGCCTATGTTCTGAATGGTATGGCCTAGGCTTTCTTCTAGGATTTTCATGGTTTTAGGTCTAACGTTTAAGTCTTTAATCCATCTTGAATTAATTTTTGTATAAGGTGTAAGGAAGAGATCCAGTTTCAGCTTTCTACATATGGCTAGCCAGTTTTCCCAGCATCATTTATTAAATAGGGAATCTTGTCCCCATTTCTTGTTTTTATCAGGTTTGTCAATGATTAGATGGTTGTAGATGCGTGGTATTATTTATGAGGCCTCTGTTCTATTCCCTTGGTCTATATATCTGTTTTGGCACCAGTACCATGCTGTTTTGGTTACTGTAGCATTGTAGTGTAGTTTGAAGTGAGGTAGCATGATGTCTCCAGCTTTGTTCTTTTGGCTTAGGATTGTCTTGGCAATGTGGGCTCTTTTTTTGTTCCATCTGAACTTTAAAGTAGCTTTTCCCAATTCTGTAAAGAAAGTCATTGATAGCTTAATGGGGATGGCATTGAATCTATAAATTGCTTTGGGCAGTATGGCCATTTTCACGATATTGATTCTTCCCATCCATGAGCATGGTATATTCTTCCATTTGTTTGTGTCCTGTTTTATTCCCTTGAGCAGTTGTTTGTAGCTCTCCTTGAAAAGGTCCTTCACATCCCTTGTAAGTTGGATTCCTAGGTATCTTATTCTCTTTGTATCAATTGTGAATGGGAGTTCATTCATGATTTGGCTCTCTGTCTGTTAATGGTGTATAGGCATCCTTGTGATTTTTTGTACATTGATTTTGTATCCTGAGACTTTGCTGAAGTTGCCTATCAGCTTAAGGAGATTTTGGGCTGAAACAATGGGATTTTCTAAATATACCATCATGTCATCTGCAAACAGGGACAAGTTGACTTCCTCATTTCCTAATTGAATACCCTTTATTTCTTTCTCTTGCCTGATTGCCCTGATCAGAATGTCCAACACTATGTTGAATAGGAGTGGTGAGAGAGGGCATCCTTGTCTTGTGCTGGTTTTCAAAGGGAATGCTTCCAGTTTTTGCCCATTCAGTATGATATTGGCTGTGGGTTTGTCATAAATAACTCTTATTATTTTGAGGTATGTTCCATCAAAACCTACTTTATTGAGTGTTTTTAGCATGAAGGGCTGTTGAATTTTGTCAAAGGCCTTTTCCACATCTATTGAGATAATCATGTGATTTTTGTCATTGGTTCTCTTTATGTGATGGATTGTGTTTATTGATTTGTGTATGTTGAACCAGCCTTGCATCCCAGGTATGAAGCCAACTTGATTGTCGTGGGTAAGCTTTTTATGTGCTGCTGGATTCAGTTTGCCAGTATTTTATTGAGGATTTTTGCATCCATGTTCATCAGGTATATTGGTCTAAAATTCTCTTTTTTTGTTGTGTCTCTGCCAGGCTTTGGTATCAGGATGATGTTGGCCTCATAAAATGAGTTAGGGAGGATTCCCTCTTTTTCTATTGATTGGAATAGTTTCAGAAGGAATGGTGCCAGCTCCTCCTTGTACCTCTTGTAGAATTCAGCTGTAAATCTGTCTGGTCCTGAACTTTTCTTGGTTGGTAGGCTATTAATTATTGCCTCAATTTCAAAGCCTGTTATTGGTCTATTCAGAGATTCAATTTCTTCCTGGTTCAGTATTGGAAGAGTGTATGTGTCCAGGAATTTATCCATTTCTTCTAGATTTTCTAGTTTATTTGTGTAGAGGTGTTTGTAGTATTCTCTGATGGTAGTTTGTATTTCTGTGGGATTGGTGATGATACTCCCTTTATCATTTTTTATTGTGTCTATTTGATTCTTCTCTCTTTTCTTCTTTATCAGTTTTGCCAGTGGTCTATCAATTTTGTTGATCTTTTCAAAAAACTAGCTCTTGTATTCATTGATTTTTTGAAGGGTTTTTTGTGTCTCTATCTCTTTTACTTCTGCTCTGATCTTAGTTATTTCTTGCCTTCTGCTAGCTTTCGAATGTGTTTGCTCTTGCTTCTCTAGTTCTTTTAATTGTGACGTTAGGGTGCCGATTTTAAATCTTTCCTGCTTTCTCTTGTGGGCATTTAGTGCTATAAATTTCCCTCCACACACTGCTTTAAATGTGTCCCAGAGATTCTGGTATGTTGTGTCTTTGTTCTCAATGGTTTCAAAGAACATCTTTATTTCTGCCTTCATTTTGTTATTTACCCAGTAGTCATTCAGGAACAAGTTGTTCAGTTTCCATGTAGTTTTGCAGTTTTGAGTGAGTTTCTTAATCCTGAGTTCTAATTTGATTGCACTGTGTTCTGAGAGACAGTTTATTGTGATTTCTGTTCTTTTACATTTGCTGAGGAGTGCTTTACTTCCAATTATGTGGTCAATTTTAGAATAAGTATGAAGTGGTGCTGAGAAGAATGTATATTCTGTTGATTTGGGGTGGAGAGTTCTGTAGATGTCTATTAGGTCTGCTTTTTGCAGAGCTGAGTTCAGGTCCTGGATATCCTTGTTAACCATCTGTCTCATTGATCTGTCTAATATTGACAGTGGTGTGTTAAAGTCTCCCATTATTATTATGTGGGAGTCTAACTCTCTTTGTAGGTCTCTAAAGACTTGTTTTATGAATCTGGGTGCTCCTGTATTGGGTGCATATATATTTAGGATAGTTAGCTCTTCTTGTTGAATTGATCCTTTACCATTATGTAATGGCCTTCTTTGTCTCTTTTGATCTTTATTTTTTTAAAGCCTGTTTTTATCAGAGACTAAGATTGCAACACCTGCTTTTTTTTTTTGCTTTCCGTTTACTTGGTAGATCTTCCTCCATCCCTTTGTTTTGAGCCTATGTGTGTCTCTGCATGTGAGATGGGTCTCTCGAATACAGCACACTGATGGGTCTTGACTCTTTATCCAATTTGCCAGTCTGTGTCTTTTAACTGGGGCATTTAGCCCATTTACATTTAGGTTAATATTGCTTTGTGTGAATTTGATCCTGTCATTATGATGGTCGCTGATTACTTTGCCCATTAATTGATGCAATTTTGTGATAGCATTGATTGTCTTTACAATTTGGCCTGTTTTTGCAGTGGCTGGTACCAGTTGTTTCTTTCCATGTTTAGTGATTCCTTCAGGAACTCTTGTAAGGCAGGCCTGGTGGTGACAAAATCTCTCAGCATTTGCTTGTCTGTAAAGGATTTTATTTCTCCTTCACTTATGAAGCTTAGTTTGGCTGGATATGAAATTCTGGGTTGAAAATTCTTTTCTTTAAGAATGTTGAATATTGGGCCCCACTGTCTTCTGGCTTGTAGGGTTTCTGCTGAGAGATCTGCTGTTAGTCTGATAGGCTTCCCTTTGTGGGTAACTCAACCTTTCTCTCTGGCTGCCCTTAATACTTTTCCTTCATTTCAACCTTGGTGAATCTGACAGTTAGGTGTCTTGGTGTTGCTCTTCTCAAGGAGTGTCTTTGTGATGTTCTCTGTATTTCCTGAATTTGAATGTTGGCCTGCCTTCTTAGGTTGGGGAAGTTTTCCTGGATAATACCCTGAAGAGTGTTTTCCGACTTGGTTCAATTCTCCGCATCACTTTTAGGTACACCAATCAAATGCAGATTTGGTCTTTTCACATAGTCCTGTATTTCTTGGAGGCTTTGTTCACTTCTTTTTACTATATTTTCTATAATCTTGTCTTCTCACTTTATTTCATTAATTTGATCTTCAGTCACTAATATCTTTTCCTCCACTTGATTGGATCAGCTGTTGAAGCTTGTGCATGTGTCACAAAGTTCTCGTGCCATGGTTTTCAGCTCCATCAGGTCACTTAAGGTCTTCCCTACACTGTTAATTCTAGCTAGCCATTCATCTAATCTTTTTCAAGGCTTTTAGCTTCTTTGTGATGGGTTCAAACATCCTCCTTTAGCTTGGAGAAGTTTGTTATTACTGACCTTCTGAAGCCTACTTCTGTCAACTCATCAAAGTCATTCTCCATCCAGCTTTGTTCCATTGCTGGCAAGGAGCTGCAATCCTTTGGAGGAAAAGAGGCACTCTGATTTTTAGAATTTTCAGCTTTTCTTCTCTGGTTTCTCCCCATCTTTGTGGTTTTATCTACCTTTGGTCTTTGATGTTGGTGACCTACAAATGGGGTTTTGGTGTAGATGATCTTTTTGTTGATGTTGATGCTATTCCTTTCTGTTTGTTAGTTTTCCTTCTAACAGTCAGGTCCCTTAGCTGCAGGTCTGTTGGAGTTTGCTGGAGTTCCACTCCAGGCCCTATTTGCCTGGGTATCATCAGCGAAGGCTGCAGAACAGTAAACATTTCAGAACAGCAAATATTGCTGCCTAAGTCTTCCTCTGGACGCTTTGTCCCAGATAGGCAGCCGCCTATATGAGGTGTCTGTCAGCCCCTACTGGGAAGTGTCTCCTAGTTAGGCTACACAGGGGACAGGGACCCACTTGAGGAGGCAGTCTATCTGTTCTCAGAGCTCAAACACTGTGCTGGGAGAACCACTGCTCTCTTCAGAGCTTTCAGACAGGGAAGTTTAAGTCTGCAGAAGTTGTCTGCTGCCTTTTGTTCAGCTATGCCCTGCCCACAGAAGTGGAGTCTAGAGGCAGTAGGCCTTGTTGAGTTGTGGTGGGCTCCATACAGTTCGATTTTCCTGGCCGCTTTGTTTACCTACTCAAGCCTTAGAAATGGTGGACGCCCCCTCCCCCAGCCAGGCTGCCACCTCATAGATTGATTTCAGACTGCTGCACTAGCAGTGAGCAAGGTTGCATGGGCATAGGACCCACCGAGCCAGGCATGGGAGAGAATCACCTTGTCTGCCGGTTGCTAAGACCTTGGGAAAAGCACAGTATTTGGGTGGGGAGTGTCCCATTTTTCCAGGTAGTCTGTCACAGCTTCCCTTGGCTAGGAAAGGGAAATTCCCTGACCCCTTATGCTTCCCTGGTGAGGCAATGCCCCACCCTGCTTCAGCTCACCCTCTGTGGGCTGCACCCACTGTCCAACCAGTCCCAATGAGATGAACCAGGTACCTCAGTTGGAAATGCAGAAAACCAAGTGGTGATTTTCTAATGTAATCATTATTTACTGAGTGATATTTTATGGTAATAAATATCTTTTCATTCTCTGATTTATTCCATTTTTATTCATTAATTTCTATTAGTATGGACTTATAAAATCATCTTCTTCAACAGGTTATGATCCATTGCTAACATTATTGATTTGGTTGTTCAAATTGTTCCAGGCTTTGCCAATAAAGTCCCTTAAAACTGGCTATGTATCTTTTTGAAATGTCTCTATGAATCTTTGAGCTATTTCTAACTTTCTTGAACAGTAAGATGTTCTGGACTTGGTTGTACTTTCCCAGTTCCAATCTTGGAATGAGCTTATTTATCAAAGGAGCTCTGTTTCTTTTTAGTGAATAGTATATTTAGAAAGCAAGGTCTTGGCACTAGGTGTGCTCATTGTTGCTGGGGTGTCACTGCTTTAGCTTGTAGTGGACAGAGCTAAAGAGTACATACATAAAGATAAGCAGACTGATAATATGTATCATGAGTTCTTACCGATTCTTTCAATCCAACATCTAATTACACTTAAATAACATAGGATTCATTCCACATTTTCCTATATCCACATTTATAATTGCCTTTTCCAACAGTAAGAAACCTGGTTCCCATTGTCCTCATCTATTTACTTATTGTTTAATCCTAGAATACACTAGAATGCACAGAAAGTAATTTTGGAAATGCTAACCTGTGCTAAACTTCCTACCCTAAAGTTCAATCTTTCTTTATAACTTTTGTCCTTAGTCTGAAGATATAGTCAAAATATTGTATTCAAAAATTACTTGAGTTAATCTATTTTTCCCCTTCAATGTGGTTCTTACATATAGATAAGTCCATTTGTCTCATTTTGTGTACTTTTCAGGGTTTCTTTCCACATCTTTGTTTATTTTATTTGTTGTGTATGCAAAACATTAATATAGCTCCAAACATCTGAATTACATGAAAAGGAAGACTCAGAAAGTATAACTCTCCACTGTGCCCACCCCCCTCACCACACACACCATCTTTTCTACCCTATTCCTCAGGATCATCTATAAATAGGCAGTTTTGCAGTTGGGAATTTATCAAATTCATCTCTATTTCCAGATTCTTTTAATAGAGATCTGCAAAATAATCTTTTGTATTCTTAAAAACTTTTGTTTCAATATTATTTCCCCCATCATTTCATATTTTGTACATTTTTCCTTTCTCCCCCCTTGTTCTTGTTTAGCTAATGCTTCATCTATTTTGTTCATTTTTTAAAAAATCAAAATTTTGATTAACTAGATGTACTGTTTTCTATTCTCTACTTCATTTAATTAATGCTTTTATTTTTACTTTTTTCATCTTTTCATTCTCATGTAGTTTACTTTGTTGTTCTGTTTCTAATTTTGGAGTTGAAAATTTAATTTGTTGTTATTCTTTTATGTTTATTGGTGTATTTAAGGCAATGGATTTTCCTCTAATGATCTTAAATGTATATTGTAGATTCTAATATATAGTGTTTTTAGCATCATTAATTTTTAGAAGTTATTTGGTTTCTGTTTATATTTTCCTTTTTGCCCAATAGTTGTTTCATAGGAGCTTTTTTTTTCTTTTTTTCCAAATTTCCAGAGGGTCAGGGAAAAGATCCATTATTTTCCGATTAATTTCTAATTTTATCACTTTGTTATCAGAGAGTGTTATAATATTTATGCATTACAAACATCCTGAACCTTTCTTTATAACCTAATATGTCTTCAACTTTGGTTGGTGTTGCATATATGTTTAAGAGAAGCTGTATTCTCTTTTACAAGAATATAAATGTTCACATATGAACAGAAGATCTACTTTATTGATTGTGTCATTTAGGTCTCCTATGGCCTTATTTATTGTTTGTTTAGTCTGCCTTGTACTAAGAATGCCTATTATGTTCTCCACTCTTAGCACGTTCCTGTCTCATTGCATCTCTTGTAGTTTCTGCTTTATAAAGGTGGTTTTATTGTATTACTTGGTGCATAGATGTTTACAACTATTGTATATTCTTTGTGAATTGTGGCTTTTAGCATTAAAAAGTGTCATTTTGGGCCAGGTATAATGTTTTTTGGCTTGAATTATATTTTGCTGACATCGTGATTGCAACCTCTGCATTTTTTTCTGGCAGAATTTACCTATCTCTTTATTTTTAGCCTTTCTGAGTCACTAATTATTTTGAAGTAAGATGTGTTTCTTGTATGCCAGAGCTGTGTCTTGTTTTGTGAACCAAGTTTAAAATATTTTTAATAATTCAGTTAAGCCCATTCACGTTTAGGATGACTGCTATATTTGGTCTCAACTCTGTTATATTAATTTTGTTGTAACTATACTGTGTAGTATGGTATTTTCTCTTTTTGATGTGATGTTTTCCTTATGCTTTAAAAATATTTTTATTATTTAGTAACATTATTTGTACCTTTGCATTTAAAATTTTACTGTCTAGTTTATCAGCTTTTTAATCAATCAGTCATATGAGTCCCATCTATTAAATTTTAGTGGTCTAAAATATCAGTGTTCCTTTTCAGGTTTTAAAACTTGTTTTTTTAAAAATATTTAAATGGATTTTTAAAATGGCTTTAATTCAGTCTTGTTTTTCCTCTTCTGTATTGTATGTGGCTTTTTAAAGACCCTACCTTGTTATCTGCAAAGTCTTGGGGTACAAACTTGAGAAAATAGCCCCACTAGAAAATGATGCTTGTGTTTAGTATTTAGGAGGTATGAAGTTATAGTGCGTTCTGTTTTCCTATTATGTTGAGAAAGTATGCAAGGTGTGACATTTTTGTCTTTCAAGGTGTGAAAGGCAATTTTATTTGCCTTTCTTACTGATTTGTATTGTTTTTGGAGGTACTGTGGACCACCTGGACCTTGGCTTTTCCAGACGTCCTATCTGTAAAATTATAAAAGATGGCAGGCTATTGTCCCTGGTCCCTGGATGCTTAGCTACTCTAGTAGAGAGTTGGGGTCTGATAATCCATTTTCCATATTACCCTGAGGCAACATTTCATACCGCTTGAGATCATCAATACAATGACCATTCTCCTCCAGACCAGACAAGAAATGAATCCAATTTCTTAGGGACCCATATTCATAGACTGAACTATGCCATCACTCTTAATTCATTTATCTTGGGGATTCTCCTAATTCTCAGGAAGACTGGAGGAGACATTGTAATATCCTTACTTTTATTTCACCCATCCGTGTGATTTTGTTTCTTGTAAGAGCCACCATCCTCAGAAGTTCCTCTTTTGGCACTAAGAAGTCAGTTCTTAACTAGACCAATAAAATCATTCATCATTTCTAGTTAAGCAAGTGTCACATTTCAATAAAATGAAACAAGCTTTTCTTTGACTTTCAAAATGATAAAATCTTTCTCACTGTGGGTTCCAAAGTATAAGCAGGTGGTCCTGAAGGCTTTTCATAATCTATTCTTGCCTAACATCACACTAGATCCATTATTTCTTTAGAGAAAAGTGTAGAATTCAGATGATTTTATGCAAATATTTTTATAATTTGGCAGAGGATTCACCCAGATTCTGTCAACTCTATTCATTCTTTCCTGCAGGTTGCAGTGCCAGAGTTCTCCGTTTGTAACTTTGGATCAACAGACAGAATATTCTTTTTGAAAGTTGGAATTCACGTGACCAACTCCCCAGAGGGGGAAAAACACTCTAAGTGTGCTCAATTGTCTCTATTGTACTTTTGCTTTCATATCTGGGCCATTACAGACCCATTTGATATACTTTAAAAGCCAGTGCAGATGGATAGCATTCATGGGATAATGAATATTCATCCTCGAAAACCAAACCAGGAATCTGTGCAGTCATGATACTGTTATGCAAACATCACCTGTCAAATAGCCCATTCATTCCCTTTGCTTTTCCATGTCTAAGGAAATGGTCTCTTTCTCAGGATCTCAGCCTCTCTCTTTCTGTCTCTGTCCATATCATGAGTGCTCATGTTCTCTCTCCCTCATCCTCCTTTCCCATCCCCCCTTTCTTTCTGTATCTCTTTAATTTTCTCTCCCTCTGCATATTTTAATGTAGTTTTAACATCAGCTAAATGTTATGATAACGTTTTGTAAACGTGTGAACTTTCACAAGGATTGTAAAGCAATTTTCAGACCTTACCTTACACTTTTAAGTGGGAACTGAACAACGAGAACACATGGACACAGAAGGCAAGAGGAAGGGCATCTTCACTTCCTGATAAGCTTTCTACACAATGAAAACAACGATGAAAAGAGACAGGGGAAGTACATAGTACTTAACAAGTCACTGGAAATCACACTAAATTTCACAAATTTAAAAATAGAATTCCATTTTTGTATTATATAAACTGCCTTTATTGGGAAAAAAATAGGATTAGAAAGACAACACAGAAGTCCAAAATAAGTGTTCATCAATGTTAATAATTTCAAAAATTATTTAAAAAGTAATAAACTATGATTTGCTTATCACATTAATGAAATGCTAATATTGTTGAAAACAGGTGGAGAAACAAGCCCTCTCACACGTGGCTAGTGGGCGGGCAAATGTCCCAGGCCACTCTGGTGGGTAAGTGGCAGCACACATCAAACAGCCAAGCCATGCTTCATAGGGCTGGACCAAGTAATTCCATTGCTAGGCTTTCATCTTAAAGAAATAATCATGAATATGAAGAAAGAATTGGCTAATAGGATGTTTATGACATATTGGTATTGACAGTAACAAATAAATAAGCAAGTAGACAGAATAATCTAAAGCTCCCCCAAAGGAAAGTAAATAGCCATGCAAACTGTACTTTTTTTCTGCACAAAAATGCCAGTTCTGTTCCCCCAAGGATCCAGGTGATACGTTCCCATCTGTCCCTGCACCAGCACCAGCACCCCTGCTTAGAGATTTCCACTTGCCAACTGTCAACCACTCTTCCATCAGCCACCATGTTCAAACCACTATTCATGAGGCCACCTCTGCTCCAGCCACAGGAGAGTAAACCAATGGGACAGCATCCTTCCCTCAGTCCCATCCCCTCACTCACCACTGACTCTAAACTCACCTAGGCCATATGAAATTGCTTATATTCACCTGTTTTTGACCCCAAAAATCAACAGTACCATAAGGTTCAGCCTAACGTAAAATTCTACCATTCTGTCTTCACTTCCCATTAGACATCCCTGACTGGTTTGTCAGTACATTTGATTGACGCTAATATTTTACTTCACTAGGAGACATTCACTCTGCTGGCAACTCCTCAGCACCCAGCATGAAACCAGAAGCAAAGTGTTCAATAAATACCAGCTCCAAGATTAACAGAAGTAATTGTAAGGACCACCAAGAACATGGATGAAGAGCTGAAAATGAGACTTGGTGTGCCAAGATCTGACCAAAAGTAGGTGCCGCTGAAGAGGAGTTGCTGGGGAATAAGGGGCAGAAATGTTCAATAAGGAGTGATGGAAGAACTAAGATGGGGGGACAAGGAATTTAGACTGGATAGATTTTGTTTTAACACAGGAAGAACTACAAGAAAAAAGTGTTTCATTACTTTTTGGTACAAAGTTAATGAGACTAGAGCAGAGATTCTCAGCATAAAGGTTGGGGAGTCTGTGAGAGGCTGGTGAGTGTAGGTTTGGAGAAAGCTTCAGTGTGAATGGCAATTCCCAGAAAATCTGCAGAGATTGTTCATGGCTTGAAAATTATATTGCTGAGGAACCAGAAGAAAATACTCCAAGAAACTGGGATTCTGGTGGTGCCACTGATGTAAATGGGAAGTCTGGGGTAGGAATGTTATTTTATAGGATTTGATGAACCTTCCTGCTAACCCAGGTGTGAGGTTCAGTTTCCGGTGTCAACTTGGCTAGGATCTAGTACCTAGTTATAAAATCAAACACTAATCTATGTGTTAACGTGATTGTGATTGTCAGCTACAGTTTATGGTCTTTAGGTAAGGGTTACTCTACACAATCTGAGTGGGTTACATCCAATCAACTGAAAGGCTTTAAGAGCAGAACTGAGGTTTTCCTGAGGCAGAGAAAAATCCTGTCTGTGGACTGTGACTTCACTTCCTCCCGAGAGCTGTTGCCTATCCTTGTTGAAGACCTACCCTGTAGATTTCAGTCTTGTATAATCCCATAAGCCACACAATAATCTCTCTCTCTATCCATCTATCTAGTCTTCCTATCAACTATCTCTATTTATATATATTTATCATCTATCTATATCTATCATCTATCTGTGTCTTCTATCATCTATCGATATCTTCTATTATCTATCATCTACCTATTATCTATAATTATCTATATCTTCTATTCTCTGTCATCTATCTCTATCACCTATCTTTATCTATCATCTATTATATATCATCTGTCTTTTATTATCTATGTATATCTATCTTCTCTTATTTATATCTATCCTCTGTTATCTATCATATACCTATATCTATTATCTATCATCTACCTATCACCTATCTATATCTGTCATCTAACTATCTCTGTCATCTAGCAATCACCTATCTGTATCTATTATCTATCACCTATCTATATTTCTATCTATCTCTACCATCCGTTCTGCTGGTTCTCTTTCCCTGGTGGAACCTTAACTGACACACCAGGTCAAGTTATTCTGGATAAATTCTCAGTCCTTCTCTTTTACCAAGGAAACACCATGTTGGTCCCCTCCCCAGATCACTGGTGGTTCTCTGTGTGGTTATAAGTGAAGCCCCTTCCCACACCCACTGCTCTGCCTAGAAAAGAATGAGCTTCTCTATGTTACAAGACTCTCTGGAGAAGGACACAGAGCTCCTGGGATGTGGGACTCCATACTCTGCTCCCCCTATCCTTGTTGCTCAGGACCGCCTTCAGCCCATAGCCCCCCGTAGCCCATCATTCCCTACTCGCCCCCACAGCCCTCACTTGCAGCCCACTCCTCCTGCCAGATAGCTCACCAGAGCTGTCACATCAGTTGTGCAGACAGGCCTGCACCACTGCCCATGCCCAGCTTCCAACATGCCCCACTGTTGTGTGTCTCTCTCTCATCTGTCTCCTAGGGTTTCTAGCATTTCCTGAAATTACTGCCTCCTTGCCTTGGGAAGAGAGGGTTGGCATTTCCGTAGCTTCTTTCTGCTTTTAGTTAGAAGTAAAGCCCCTAAACCTGTGGTTTTGAATGTAGCACATTCAAATTACCTCTAAATATTTTCTAGAGTGCTGATGACAGGAGCCTCCCCCAGGACCAATCCAATCAGAATTTCTGGGGATGGGGTCCTGGCACAGGAGATCTTTCAAAGCTACCTGAGAAATCTTAATGGTCGCTAATATAACCACTTTTCTTTTCTTTATTTTTTTAAGTTAAATTTAATTTAATTTAAAGTTCCAGGATACATGTGCAGCATGTGAAGGTTTGTCACATAGGTAAACATGTGCCATGGTGGTTTGCTGCACCTATCAACCCATCACCTAGGTATTAAGCCCCGCATGCATTAGCTGTTTATCCTGATGCTCTCCCTCCCCCAAAATCTCACCCCACCCTGACAGGCCCCAGTGTGTGTTGTCGCCCTCCCTGTGTCCATGTGTTCTTATTGTTCAGCTCCCACTAACAAACGAGAATATCCAGTGTTTGATTTTCTCTTCCTGCATTGGTTTGCTGAGGATAATAGCTTTGAGCTTCAGCCCTGTCCCTGAAAAGGCTTTTATGGCTGCATAATATTCCATGGTGTATATGTACCACATTTTCTTTATCCAGTCTATCACTGATGGGCGTTTGGGTTGATTTCATGTATTTGTTATTGTGAGTAGTGCTGCAATGAATGTAACTGTGCATGTATCTTTACAATAATTCCTTTGGGTACATACCCAGTAATGGGATTGCTGGGTCAAATGGTATTTCTGGTTCCAGGTCTTTGCAGAATCACCACACCGTCTTCCACAATGGTTGAACTAATTTAGATTTCCACCAACAGTGTAAAAGCATTCCTGTTTCTCCACAGCCTCACCAACATCTGTTGTTTCTTGACTTTTTAATAATTGCCATTCTGACTGGCATGAGATGATATCTCATTGTGGTTTTGATTTGCATTTCTCTAATGATCAGTGATGTTGAGCTTTTTTTCATATGTTTGTTGGCCACATAAATGACTTCTTTTGAGAAGTGTCTATTCATATCCTTTGCCCACTTTTTTCATGGGGTTGTTTGTTTTTTTCTTGTAAATTTGTTTAAGTACCTTGTAGATTCTAGGTATTAGAACTTTGTCAGATGGATAGATTGCAAACATTTTCTCCCATTATGTAGGTTGTCTGTTCACTCTGATGCTTGTTTCTTTTACTGTGCAGAAGCTCTTTAGTTTAATTAGATCCCATTTGTCAATTTTTGCTTTTATTGCAATTGCTTTTGACATTTTAGTCATGAAATCTTTTCCCTTGCCTATGTCCTGAAGGGGATATTGCCTAGATTTTCTTCTAGGGTTTTTGTGGTTTTGGGTTTTACATTTAAGTCTTTAATCCATGTTGAGTTAATTTTTGTATAAGGTGAAAGGAAGGAGTCCAGTTTCAATTTTCTGCATATGGCCAGCCAGTTATCCCAGCACCATTTATTTAATCGGGAATCCTTTCCCCATTCCTTTTTTTGGTCAGGTTTGTTGAAGACCAGATGGTTGTAGATGTGCAGTCTTATTTCTGAGATTTCTATACTGTTTCACTGATCTATGTGTCTGTTCTTATATCTGTTATATCTTATATGCTGTTTTGGTTACTGTAGCCTTGCACTATAGTTTGAAGTCAGGTAGTGTGATGCCTCCAGCTTTGCTCTTTCTGCTTAGGATTGTCTTGACTATACGGGCTCCCTTTTTGTTCCATATGAATTTCAAAATAGTTTTTTCTAGCACTGTGAAGAATGTCAATGGTAGTTTAATGGGAATAGCATTGAATCTATGAATTGCCTTGGGCAGCATGGCCATTTTCAGGATACTGATTCTTCCTATCCATGAGCATGGAATGTTTTTCCATTTGTTTGTGTTCTTTCTGATTTCTTTGAGCAGTGGTTTGTAGTTCTCCTTGTAGAGGTCCTTCACTTCCCTTGGTAGTTGTATTCCTAGGTATTTTATTCTTTTTGTGGCCATTGTGAATGGGAGTTCATTTGTGATTTGTCTCTCTGCTTGTCTATTGTTGGTGTATAGGAATGCTTGTGATTTTTGCCCCTTGACTTTGTATCCTGAGAGTTTGCTGAAGGTGCTTATCAGCTTAAGAAGCTTTTGGGCTGAGATGATAGGGTTTTCTAGATATAGGATCATGTCATCCACAAACAGAGACATTTTGACTTTCTGTCTTCCTATTTGAATACGCTTTATTTTTTTATCTCGCCTAATTGCCCTGGCCAGAACTTCCAATACTACATTAAACAGGAGTTGTGAGAGAGGGCATCCTTGTCTTATGCCAGTTTTCAAGGGGAATGCTTCCAGCTTTTGCCCAATCAGTATGATATTGTCTCTGCATTTGTCATAAATGGTCCTTATTATTTTTAGGTATGTTCCATCAATAGCTAGTTTATTTAGAGTTTTTAACATAAAGGGATGTTGAATTTTATTGAAGGCCTTTCTGCATGTATTGAGATAATCATGTCGTTTTTGTCTTTAGTTCTGTTTATGTGATGAATTACTTTTACTGGTTTGTGTATGTTGAACCAGCCTTGCATCCCATGAATGAAGCCGTCCTGATTGTGGTGTATAAACTTTTTGATTTGCTGCTGGATTTGGTTTGCCAGCATTTTATTGAGGATTTTTGCATTGATATTCATCAAGCACATTGGCTGGAAGTTTTCCTTTTTCGTTTTGTCTCTGCCAGGTTTCAGTATCAGGATGATGCTGGCCTCATAGGATGAGTTAGGGAGGAGTCCCTCCTTTTAAATCGTTTGGAATAGTTTTAGAAGAAACAGTACCAGTTCCTCTTTGTACCTCTGGGAAAATTCAGCTATGTTCTGGTAGAATTTGTCTAGCCCTGGACTTTTTGTTGTTGTTGTTGTTGTTGTTGTTAGGCTATTTATTAATGTCTCAATTTCAGAACTTGTTAATGGTCTATTCAGGCATTCAACTTCTTTCTGGTTCAGTCCTGGGAGGATGTATGTGTCCAGGAATGTATCCATTTCTTTTCTATTTTCTAGTTTATTTGCATATAGGTATTTATAGTATTCTCTGATGGTTGTTTGTAGTTCTGTGGGGTCAGTGGTGATATCCCCTTTATCATTTTTTATTGTGCCTATTCGATTCTTCTCTCTTTTCTTCTTTATTAATCTAGCTAGAAGTCTATTTTATTAATTTTTTCTGGAAAAAAAACCAGCTCCTGAATTCACTGATTTTTTTGATGGGTTTTTCTCTATGTCCTTCAGTTCCATTCTGATCTTACGGAACCTTTGTTACCTTTGGGGTTTGTTGGCTCTTGATTCTCTAGCTCTTTTAGTTGTGATGTTAGAGTGTCAATTTGAAGTCTTTCTAGCCTTTTGATGTGAGGATTTAGTGCTATAAATTTCCCTCTTAACACTGATTTAACTGTATCCCAGAGATTCTGGTACTTTGTCTCTTTGTTCTCATTGGTTTCAAAGAACTTCTTGATTTCTCCCTTAATTTCATTATTTACCCAGGAGTCATTCAGGAGCAGGTTGTTCAATTTCCATGTAGTTGTGTGGTTTTGAGTGAATTTCTTAATCTTGAGTTCTAATTTAATTGTGCTGTGGTCTAAGAGGCTGTTTGTTATGATTTCAGTTCTTTTGCATTTGCTGAGGAGTATTTTACTTCCAAATATGTGATCAGTTTTAGAGTAAGTGCCATGTGGCACCAAGAAGAATGTACATTCTGTTGTTTTGGGGTGGAGAGTTCTGTATTTATCTATCAGTTTCACTTGATCCAGAGCTAAGTTCAAGTCCTGAATATCCTTATTAATCTTCAGTCTTGATGATGTTTCTAATATTGATGGTGGGGTGTTAAACTCTCCCACTATTATTGTGTGGGAGTCGAAGTCTCTTTGTCGGTCTCTAAGAACTCGTTTTATCAATCTGGGTGTTTCTGTATTAGGTCCATTAATATTTAGGATAGTTAGCTCTTCTTATTGAATTGAACCCTTTACCATCACATAATGCCCTTCTTTGTCTTTTTTGAACTTTGCTGTTTTAAAGTCTATTTCATCAGAAACTAGGATTGCAACCCCTGCTCTTTTCTACTTTCCATTTTCTTGGTAAATTTTCCTTCAGCCCTTTATTTTGACCCTATGTGTATCTTTGCATGTGAGATAGGTCTCTTCAATACAGCATATGATACATCTTAGTTCTTCATCCAGCTTGCAATTCTGTGTCTTTTAATTGGGGCATTTAGCCCATTTACATTTAAGGTTAGTATTGTTATGTGTGAATTTGATCCTGTCGTCATGATGCTAACTGGTTATTTTGCAGACTCATTGATGTAGTTTCATCATAGTGTCATTGGTCTTTGTACCTCAGTGTGTTTTGTAGTGGCTGCTGATGGTTTTTTCTTTTCATATTTAGTGCTTCCTTCAGAAGCTCTTGCAAGGCAGGCCTGGTGGTGACGAATTCCCTCAGCATCTGCTTGTTTGAAGAAGATTTTATTTCTCCTTCACTTATGAAGCTTAGTTTGGCCAGATATGAATTCTGATTTGGAAATTCTTTTCTTTAAGAATGTTGAATATTGGCCCCCAATCTCTTCTGGCTTATAGGGTTTCTGCTGAGAGGTCTGCTGTTAGTCTGATGGGCTTCTCTTTTTAGGTGACCTGGGCTTTTTCTCTGGCTGCCCTTAACATTTTTTCCTTCATTTCAACCTTGGAGAATCTGATGATTATGCGCCTTGCGGTTGATATTCTCATGGAGTATCTTACTGGGGTTCTATATATTTCCTGAGTTTGAATGTTGGCTTGTCTTGGAAGGTTGGGGAAGTTATCCTGGATGATATCCTGAAATATGTTTTCCAATTTGGTTCCATGTTTTTCGTCTCTTTCAGGTACCCCAATCAGTCGTAGGTTCAGTCTTTTTACATAATACCGTAGTTCTCAGAGGTTTTGTTCATTCCTTTTCATTCTTTTTTCTCTAATCTTGTCTGCCTATCTTATTTCAGCAACATAGTCTTCAAGCTCTGAAATTCTTTCCTCCACTTGGTCTGTTTGGCTATTGATACTTGTGGTTGGTTGCATTCTGAAGTTCTTGTGTTTTTCAGCTCCTTCAGGTAATTTACGTTCCTCTCTTTAAACTGGTTATTCTGGTTCACAGCTACTATAATATTTTATCATGGTTCTTAGCTTATTTGTATTGGGTTACAACATGCTTCTTTAGCTCAGCAAAGTTCATTATTACCCACTTTCCAAAGCCTACTTCTGTCAATTCATTCATCTCAGCCTCTACCCAGTTCTGTGCCCTTGCTGGAGGGGTGTTGTGATCATTTGGAGGAGAAAAGGCACTCTGGCTTTTTGAGTTTTCAGTGGTTTTCATTGATTCCTCCTCATCCTCATGAATTTATCTAGCTTCAATCTTTGAGGTTGCTGCCCTTTGGATGGGGGGTTTTGTGGAGACTTTTTTTGTTGATGCTGTTGTTGTTGTTGTTGCTTTCTGTTTATTTGTTTTTCTTTTAACAGTCAGGCCTCTCTTCTGTAGGGCTGCTGCAGTTTGCTGGAAATCCACTCCAGATCCTATTCGCCTGGGTCCCTCCCACACCTAGAGATGTCACCAGTGGAGGCTGCAGAACAGGAAAGATGGCTGCCTGCTCTCTCCTCAGGGAGCTCTGTCCCAGAGGGGCACCAAGCTGATCCCAGTGGGAACGCTCCTGTATAAGGTGTCTGGCAACCCCTGTTGTAGGGTCTCACCCAGTCAGGAGGCACAGAATCCAGGACCCACTTAACAAAGCACTCTGGCTGCCCCTTAGCAGAGGGGGTGTGCTGCACTGCGGGGAGTCCTACTTGTCTGGAGTCCCCAGATTCTTCAGAGCCAGCAGGGGGAAAGATTAAGTAAGCTGATCTACCGAGAATGTGACCCCCTCCCCACAGGAGCTCCCTCCCAGGGAGATCAGAATTCTGTCCTTAAACCCCTGGCTGGAGTAGCTGAAATTCCTGCAGGTAGGACTGGCCAGTGAGGAGGGCTGGGTCACGGTCCAGCCTAAAGAGGCAGTCTGGCCATGATCTGCCACAGCCACTGTGCTGTGCTGTGGGGAATTCCTCCTGGGTCCAAACTGCTCAGTCTCCCCAGAAGAAGCAGGGGAATAATGGCAGACTGTATGTTCCTCTCTTTAAACTGGTTATGACTACCAGGTGGGCATGGCTCCACCCCACTTTTGCTCGCTCTCCATGGGTTGTGCCAACCCCATAGTCAGTCCCAAGATGCCTCAGTTGCTGGTTCAGGATCCGCTCGCCGTTTTCATTCTTCTTAGTGTGCGCCTCTGACTGCAGCTGTTTCTAGTAGACCATCTTAGCCCATATGCTCAAGAACTACTTTTCTAAATCCAACATTTACAGTTGTGTGAAAGGAAAGTAAATCTCAGACCCCAAAATCACTAAACCAAGAGGAAAGTCAAGCTGGAAACTACATCAGACAAACCTGCCTCCCATTTTATTCCTAAATAAGATAGCTACAAAGATTAAAAAAAAAAAAAAGCTACATACCTCCCTTGCAATTTGCCCACAAGGAAACTCCTGTGGGCCAGAAGACCCTCACCCCTAAAACAGTTCTGTTGAATTTCAGCCTGGCAATGTAAACTGATAGGTTATCTTCACAGATGCAGGACAGAAAGTCATCCCTCTGCTTACCTGAGACAAATGCATATCTGATTGCTTCCTCTGCCCTATTGTTTATGTAAAAATACAGATTCACCAAGCCAGACTAAACTGTGTGTTCACTGAAAGGCTGATCAAGGACTCAAAAGAATGTGACCTGGCACTCCCCTGGCCCTGTCCCACCTTGCCAGACGGAACCAATGTACGTATTATGCATATTGATTGATGTTTCATGTTTCCCTAAAATGTATTCAAGCAAGCTGTACCCCAACCACCCTGGGCACATGTCGTCAGAAACTCCTGGGGCTGTGTCCTGGGCAAGTCCTTAACCTTGGCAAAATAAACTTTCTAAATTGATTGAGACCTCTCTCAGATATTCTGGGTTCACAGTTGGTACTAAGTATTCTCTTCTACCCACATCCTTCTGATATGTACCCATCTGATTTCTCTGGCTACTTATCTGAGTGACCTTAGGTTCTTGGCTGACACATTCCCTGAGCAACACAGCTCTCTGTGGAGACGTACAAGGTGTCCATAACAGACAAATTCTCTTTGTGGAATTCTTGCCCTAGCATTTCACAATGAGAGGTGTCCTCTCGTACCTCCATCACAACAGAGGAATCTGGAGTTCTGTGGCTGCCCACCCACTTATCACAGGGACCCCGGAAAAACTTAACTAGCTGTCTCCAAATACAGTGAAACCTGGCATGTCCCAGCCAACCAAAGAGGGGAGACAGAAACATTGAAAGAAATGCTTAGAATATCTTGGGCTCTGCCAGGCATTTGATGTCTCCCATGATGTTTTTAAAACTATACTTGAACATTACCCCCTATTTCTGTCTTTTCTGTTCTCCAGCAAAACAAACCTATATTCTTAGGCGATCCAGGGTCTTTGTATGCTTTATAAAGGTGGACAGGCCATGTGACCTTAAGGGGGCTCCATGTTCAGAGACGTGTTGAAAGTGGTTGTGTTGAATTTATACTCAAGTCTCTGCTGTGGCTGCCTCGCAGTAGGCAGAGCATAACATTGCCTTCCCCTCTGATCTGGTTCCAGTGCCCTTGATTTTAAATGCAAGGCTCCCTCCCTTCACTCTGGACTCTGTAACAGGAAGCACAGCAGTTCTTCAGTTACACAGACCTCCATGCCACCCCTTCCAGGATGTGTGATCCAGGAATAAACTTCAACTACTTTATCTGGATTCACTTCTCAAATTTTTCTGCCAAAATATCTCTGAGTGGATTACACAGGGAAACCCAGGAGCAGAGTCTAAAACTACAACCACAACATGTCCCTAACTTGCGTGTTTTATTATTCACATGAATTTGACTTTCTAGTCCATTTGCTTTCATAGAAAATTGTCATTGTAAATTATCTACCCACCGAGTAAAATTGAAGCTCTGGGAAGATATGCCATGATTATACTGGACTATGAATTCTTACCATCAGGGGGAGTATGCATGGTGGAAAAAATTAGATAAAGCATACAGTTGGTGTATAATAAATGCTGGTTGGTTAACATAGGTATTTTAGATAGCCATCCAGGAATGGCCCCCCGTGGTGGCCCTTATGCTGTCAGGTCCATGGTGCATATCCTTCTCACAGTGGTCCATGAAACCCCTTCCAATCCACTAAGCCAGGGCCAGAGAAGAAGCCTGTTTATTGTCCCTGTTCTAGACCCTCACTGGTCACCACCACTTCTATGATCCAAGGCAGGGTTCCTATTTCCTGTCTTCTCCCATCCGCAAAATTAGGAGGATTGATTAATTTGTTCTTCTGGTTCCAAAGTTCTATTCTGTGCATAGAATAACCTTGTACAAGACTTTCAAGTTTTCTCCCTAGTGGAACTGCTTTAAAAATAGATAAGGATTATTTGTAATTAATTTCCAACTACCTCTATGTAAATGAATATCTGCAAAATGCTTAACTCTCTCAGGTAAATGTTTCGTCTGAAGTATCAATAGTCACTCATTTGCTGAAAAAATCTTTTCCCTTGGTCCCTGCAGGTGTAAATTCCTGCTCCAGCCACCTGTAGAAATTGCCTCCAGTTCCAAACCCATGAAAATTATGCTAAGGAGGTATCCCTCTACCTGCATTCGTGATACATATCATCAGCAAGTCACGACTCTGACTTCAGAAAATTCATGATCAATTTCACACTCTATCTGTTGCTGAGGAGGATTCAATTCATTTTAGGCAAAGCCCAAATGACACTGCATTTTGTCTTTATTCCCCTGTTGCCAATGCAGGAGGATTTGGAAGAATAACATTTTAATGGCTTGGAAACTGTTCCCAACAGAATTATCAGAGAGAGGATTTTTCAAGGGTTGCATCACTAAATGACCAAACAAAGACACAGTGTCTGGCTACCACCCGCATGACTCGACTGTGAGCCATGTTTTCATAATGATGCAGTGAGATTTAGACACACCTCTTTTATATGCGATAAAAGGAATATTAGCAAGGAAATTAAAAACTTACCTCAGAACTAAGAAGCCATCAAAAAGCAAACCCCACTTTGCGGTTTGTTCGTAATAATAATACGTGCATAAATGTCTTGGGGACATTGAGTGCATAATACACATTACCTCATGTGACCCTCATGCAAGCCCACTGGGATGAGTCCTATTATTGTCCTCAGTGTTCAGAAGGGGAAACTACAGGCTTCAAGAGGCTGGCTAACTTGACCAGCCATCAAGATGAGAGATGGGGAGGAACCCCAGGTAAGTAAGACTCCAAAGTTCCTGCTCCACTGTTGATTTGAATTTAGCAAGACTGAATGAAAAGGCTGAATTAAAGAAAAGGCTGAGATATAGAAAGTACTATAGCAATGAAATGTTGCATTTCTCTACATATAAAAGATTCGACTTTATTCAATTAAAGTATAAACTTGAAGTTTTTAGAAAGCTCTTTTAGAGAGATAAAGAGAATTGACTTAAATTAAACAGAACTGTGTTGACTTTAAGGGTATTTACGAGAGCTTTTGTTTCTTTAATAGGTTACATATTCTGCCCCAGGGCTGTCTCCAGCTGACCAACATAGTAATGAAATCCCCTTCTCTTGTTTAAAGGACCAGAGTTGATTTATTTAAAGTGTGGGTTGTCTCCATCAGCTTCTCTATGGGAATGAACCTCTCCCCCAACCCTCTTCTCCCTGTACATCACATTTCCCTATTGCCCATCTCATAGAAGTGTGAACTGATTCACAACAGGATGCTCCTGAGGGCTTAAGACTGGCTCTCTCTGAGCAGGGGACTTGAGTAACAGATGCATGGCAAATGTCTGTAACACTCTGAGGAACTGGCATTGAGGTTAGCACTGCAGAGATATACAAAGGCACAATCCCTTCCTGGAATAATCTGCCGCTGGGCCCAGTTTTCCCACTCACACCTTTTGTGACATAATTTTACTTCTCATTCTGGACTACTGTGGTAGACTTGTTCATTTCTCCTCACAGACTCAGGGCTCCAGTCCTATGGAACGTTTGCTGTTTCCTGAAATCATGATGCTGATCCCCTCCCCTTGCCTTTGTTGCCTCTTCTACCCGGGCTGGCTTTTCCATTGCCTCAACTATCTGTTTTGTGGGAAAAAGGCAAGTCCCTGGGAAATGGCAGATCCAGTAGATTCTGGAAAAAAGTAGCATCCACTGATGGGGAGTGGGAGAGAGATCAAAGCACCCTCAGTGAATGAGTGCGTATCACAATTATTAATTTACAAATGGCGTCCCGCACACAGGCAGTGTGGGTCTGCATTCCCTTTCTCTTCCAATATGGAAAAAAATGTGTGTCACAGAGGGATTTTTTTTCCACACTAGAGGAGAAAGGGAATGTACAGTCACATTATGGAGCCCTATCTCATAGAAGAGGCTCCGAGCACCAAGGAGACAGATCTGCTGCCCCAGAAGGCACGAGCTTCCCGGCTGCAGACCCAGCGGTTGGCCTCCTGCCTTTGCTGCGTCCGCTGCCGCGTTTCCCCATCGTGTCAAGACCTAAAGCCCGACACCACTGCCACCCCAGCCCACTGCCATACTCAGCCACTCAGGTATTGTGGGTCTCAGTCTCAACTGTGCTCTTAGAAAGAGACACATCTTCTTAGAATCCTTCATCCAAAAAGCCTCATCTCACCAGTCGGTTCACAGAAGCCAGGCCATCCCCTGCGCCCTTGGAAGCTGTGTTCCTGCACCCTTGCTGCCTTTTATATGAGCTTTAGGGGCCTCTACAAGGGGACCAGGTCATGGGTGGGATTCACAGACCCTCCTGAATGGGATCATAGCCCTTATAAAGAAGGCTACACAGAGTTTGCCTCCTTTGCTTTCCGCTCACCGCCTGGAGGGGCAGCAACAGGCGCCCCTTGGAAGCAGCCCTCAGCGGACACCTGACTGAATCCCAGAATTTCCAACCTCCAAAAGGGAAAAAAAATAAGTTTCTGTTGTTTGTAAACAACAGGGATTTTTCATAACAGTCCAAACAAACTAAAACATATATTAATAGTCTGGGACTTATGCTATCATATCCGGAAGCACTGACTGCTGTATAATGTTATTTCTTTTGTCATTACGCAAGGCAGCTGACGCAGGCATGTGTGATACAGCTTAAAAGACAATAAAACCTTGGGGTCGGGGAGAGCGTAGGGTAGACTCTGCCCCCACCCTTATCCCTGCTGAGAGACTGAATATACAAATGACAATGGCCAGACCATCTATAAAAATGGAATCTGACCCACATCCCCCAGCAACCTGCCCAGAAAGCCAGCCCCAAGGTTCTAGCAACCAGCCAAAAAAGCCAAGCACTAGCCAGTGCAACAATCAGTCCCAAACAGTGAGACCTCATTCATAACTGACAGCCTCCTTAATTTTTGCCCCCAGGTTCAACTTAGGACCAACTGAAGAAAGCCAGATTTGCCCAGGGTTTTGGCTGGAGCACAGTGTTGCTGTTTGCTGTGATGGGAAGCCCACAGAAGGATCTCTCTTCTCCAGGGCTACTCAGAGTGTGGTCTGTGGAACCGAAGCTGGTCCAGGAACTCTTTGCTGTTGTATTACACCTTCCTGGGTTGCTGTAAAGAAACACCTGAGGCTGGGTAACTTATAAAGAAAAGAAGTTTAATTGGCTCACAGTTCTGCAGGCTGTACAGGAAGCATGGTGCTGGTATCTGCTTCTGGTGCGGGCCTCAGGGAATTTACAATCGTGGCAGAAGGTGAAGGGGAAGCAGGCATATCCCATGGCGAAAAAGGGAGCAAGAGATACAGAGAGGAGGTGCCACACACTTTTAAACAACCAGCTGTCACGTGAACTCACTGATCACAAAGGTGCTAAGTCATTCGTGAGGGGTCCACCCTCATGATCAAATACCGCCCACCAGGCCCCACCTCCAACACGGGGGATTACATCTCAACATGAGATTTAGAGGGGACAAGTATCCAAACCATCAGTTACCAAGCTGCAATTGAGATGAATATTGACAATGTTCAAAAACTTTCAGAGCAATTGTGGTATAGTTGTGGTAATTATACCTATTGAATGTGTGTTGAACCTAATCATTAGAAGTTGGGATTTATCATTTGCATCTTTTTTGGTAATTTATTTCTATTTTACTTTGTTAAAAGATTAATCTGCAATGAATCAAAAATAAAAATCAAACTGATCTTTCACTACAAAGAATTTGAGAACCGTTGTGGCTGTTCTCCTTATAGAAATGAATGGAGGCAAAAATAGTGGATGACAGTGGGTTATTGATAGATACAATGGAAACTCCTTGCATTAATAAATAAATGTGTGAGTTGAGTGAGAAAATGAATGATCGTTTATCCAATACACATGAGGTCAGCATAATTTTGAGAGATTAAGACACCCCAAGATTCCCAGTGGAAGCTCAGGCCCTTTGTGCTGTAGGTTTTTCTGCAATAAGATCAATGCTCCCAGGAGCTAGAAGGTTAGTCACTGTAAAACATAAACCATAAGCGATTTGGCCAGCATACAATATCAGTAAATTGCTGTGGAAAACTAAACAAGTAAAAGGTTTGAACTATGTTTCTGGAAATAAAATAGCAACAGAAATACAGAGATATCAAAGGTATTAGTATCACGTTAGCACGTTAGGCTATTCTAATTCAAAACAACTGTTTTAAAGGGAGCAACCTAGCTCCATATGCTAGAACATACCAGGGCCGCTCCCTGTGGATCTGGGAAACATTCCCTCAGGATATGTCCTATTCAAAGGGCTGAGCTGGCAAGAGAATATGTGTAGAAAGAGCCTTTGGAAAGTCCCGTTGCTGCACCTGCCAATGTGCACAGGACTTTTACCAATCCTGTGTCCAATTTCAGAATCGGCTTCCTTGTTATTTCCTTAGCCAAAAAAAATTGACAAGAATAATAATGACAATTAGCATGCTGTGAGGAATACCCTGCTGAAAATGAACAGTGTCCAAGTAGCTGACTCAACGTTTGCATCCACAGGCCCCCACTCATGTGATCACTGCCATCTCAGGTTCACACCTGTTTCCATTGCGAAGCACCCAGCACTAGTGGTCCCCTAAGCCTGGAGATCTCAATATTGTATCTGCCATGACATGTGATGATGTTTCCTTACAGGACCCCCTCCCTTGGGCAATATGAAGTTTTATAAAGTTATACACAATTCCAGAGGCAGCTTCTGTAACTCAGGAGCATATCACGGGATGCAGGTTAATGATGGGATGTGATGGAGGGGCTATTCTAGTTGTTTGTTAGTAAATCATCCACAAACTTTGGTGCTTACTAGCATCAAACTTTGCCACTCTAAACAAATGAGCACAACCCATCAGCATGTTACAGCTCTGAGACTGCAAACTGTTTCTTGATTCCTTATTGCTGTGGACTGAATTGCACTCCATTCCCATCGATCTGTTGAAGCCCTAATCCCTGAGGCTACTGTGTATTTGGCAGTAAGGCCTTTAGGGAGGCAATTAAGGTTAATGAGGTCATCAAGAGGGGGGCCCTGATTCAATAGCTCCGGAGTCCTTGTGAGAAAGGAAGACAGGCAGAGCACTCTCTCTCTCACTGCAGGAACCCAAAGGAAAGGCCACGGGAGGACACAGCAGTGAGAAGGGGGCATCACAGGCCAGGAAAGGAGCCCCACCAGAAACAGAATTTTCTGTCACCTTGACAGTGGACTTCTAAGCCTCCAGAACCGTGAGAAGATAACTGTCTGTTGTTTAAGCGCACCCACTTAGGGGGACTTTGTTGTAGCAGCCTCTGAGGAACGCACACTGTTTGCTCCTACCCTCTCACAACACAGAACACTTCTGTGACCAGGTGTGTGGGGTTTTCTCCTACACACCAAGTAATTATCCAGTGGACACCAAATGGATGTCCTACAATTCAATTCCATTCTATCTACCTGGTGACAGCATCAGATCCCACGGGAGAAGGGCTCGGTCCCACAAGGTTGCCCCCCAACCCCCACCCCAACCCAGCTTCAGATGCCAATCACAAGGCCCAGGCTGTGACCCGTGCTTCTGACCAACATGCTATAAATTAGGGTTCCCATGACTGCCCTCATGGGTTTAATAATTTAGGAGGATGGCTCACAGAACTCAGGGAGACACTGAACTTATGTTTACTGATTTATTATAAAAGGTAAAGATAACCGCTAGAATAAACAGGTACCTGGGGCAAGGCCTGGAAGAGTCCTGAGTGCAGAAACATTTGTCCTCGTGGAGTTGGAGTCCATTATCCTCTTGGTACAGGAATGCGTTCTCCAATCCAGAACCTCCTCAAACATCATTGTTCAAGAGTTTTTATTGACCTTAATCTCCAGCTCCCCCCACTTTCTGGAAGTTGGTGGATGGGGCTGAAAGTTCCAACCCTCTGTTTTTCTGATCACTTGGTCTTTTGAGTGACTGGTCCCAGCCTGAGGCTGCACAGGGACCCCACCCAAAATCACCACCTGAGCATTATGCCTTTGGCTGACACCTGAGTGTCAGCCAAAGGGGCTCATTATGAGTAACAGGAGACACTCATCACTCAGGTAATTCCCAGAGTTCAAGGAGCTCTGGGACAGGAACCTGGGACAGATACCAAACATACTTTTGATTATACTCCACAGCCGGAGCAGACTGATAGACTTATCTGCAATGATGGTGACACATTTCTCAGGGCTTGGGGTGGGCATGGCACCAGAGCAATGGAACCATAGTCTTCCAGTCATTCATTTCATAACCATGTATTCTGGACCTATCAAGTATTGGGCTCTCTACAACATAAAGAAGACAGAAATTAAATAAAACTAGGAACTTTATCCTCAAGAAGCTTGCAGCCAGTGGGAGAGCCAGCTTAGGAAGCCATCAACACATGCCAGTGTAGACAAGATACTGAAAGGTGATAAAGATGCAGGGGTCTCTGTAGACCTGAGTCTCAGCTGTGATGTTTGGCACTTGGAAGCAGAATGTAATTGAAATGTCTGGCTGTTCCACAAAGTATGGTTTTCTTAATTTCACTTTAATTATATATGTGACCTTCTGTCCCTAAAGGGCAGAGAAGCTAATTAATGTGTCACAAGGGTAAATCAGGTAACACATGTAGACATTGAAATGACTGTCATGAAGGAAGATATTGATACTCAGAGTTTCCAAGAAGCCGGAAGCACGACACACCGTGCAGGTCACACAGGGAAGAACCAGGGTCTGCCAGGAGGCCAAGGGAGCTGGGGAAGTGTGGGCAGGAGCCTTTGGTGTGGTTTCCACAAGGAACTGGCACAACAAATGGCTTAGGATTGGGTACTTTGAAATTTTTCAACAGATTCTGAGGCATAGAATCTTTTTTTGTTTTTGAGATGGAGTCTCGCTCTGTCACCTAAACTGGAGTGCAGTGGTGCAATCCTGGCTCACTGCAGCCTCCGCCTCCCAGGTTCAAGCGATTCTCATGCCTCAGCCTGCTGAGTAGCTGAGACTACAGGCATGTGCCACCACGCCTGGCTAAGTTTTGTACTTTTAGTAGAGATGGAGTTTCACCGTGTTGCCCAGGCTGGTCTCGAACTCCTGACCTCAAGTGATCTGCCCTGAGGCATAGAATCTTAATTGCCCTTAATTGCCTGGTACCTGACCTGGGGGATGAGGACAGGTACATAGTGGACCAGAGTGTAAGAGCTCGATAAAGAAGGTCTTGATAAAGAAGATAAGGGCTCTGGGCTGATTGGTTTGCATATGCAAGGCAGGACATCATTCCATTTAGCCCTGGCAAGGGCAGTCCCTCCAGAGTCACCAAGACCCCAGATGTCAAAGTATCAAAAATCTCAGAAAGAAAAGGGCCTGATTAATACAGATGGCCAGTGTCCTTGGTGTGGCTTACAGTCCATCACACCCCTGCTGAAAGAGCCTATCTACATTTCAGGAAACCTGCAGGGGAGAATACTCCCAAAAGCTTTTCACATCTTGGAGGATGCAAATGTACACAGTGGCATGAAAAACAGATCCCATCAACTACGTTCAGGAGCTATGAGATCATATCATTTCAGACAACTTTCAGCTAAGGAACCAGAGGGGAAACTTGTATGTCTAAAGTTCACAACCATCAATTTTGAAAATTTTGAGGGGATTTGAGAAGGATCTTCATTTCCTTCCAGTAGATTCCACAAAACCTCATTCTTCTCTCCATTAACAGAGCTGCACCATCTGCCTCCTGAAAGGCCACCATGGAGCCTCCACTCTTCCAGGGACTTCATGTCTGTTTCTTGCATTTAATCCTCACAACCACCCATGAGGTGGAAGTCATGTCTATTTTACAGATGAGGAAATTGAAGGGAAAGGTTAAGTAATTTACCCAAGTTTACAAAGCTAGAAACCTAAGGCTCCAGGATTGGTCCCAGAGGGTCTGACTCTACCTTCCTACTTCACAGGGTCTATTATGCTGTCCTGATTTGATAAGGGTGTGCTCGAGCTGACATGGTTTCCTCCAAGTATTTTTCCAATGGTTCTTTATAATGCATCATGGCCATGATGGAAGAGGAGGACTGGAACCTCTCCTATTGATCTATACCAGCTCAGCAAGCCACAGGGCTCCCTGTTCATTGTGAGCTACTTTTATGCAGGACTGTGAGAGAATTCACCATTGGATAACAACAATGAGCATCTACTTATCAAGTATCAGGCAATTGGCTCTGTGACTAATATGCTTGTTCGCATGATAGCAGTGGGAGGCAAATATCATCTGGTCTAACGTCTAAGAACTCATCCTTATTTCTGATTTCTGGATGCAATCCATGATACTCCTTGATGTTTCCACCCCACTCTGTTTGAAGAGGGCATTTATATTTACTAAGTTATTTGTGCGTGCCAGGTGCTCTCCATATATCATCTCATTAAAGCTCAAATCACCGCTGTGAAAAAGGTTGCCTAAATAAGAATGGTTGAGGAACTTGCCTAGGGTCACACAGCTCATAAAGGACGGATGCTGGATTCTAACCTAGAAGGGTTGGATTAGAAGCCACATTCTTTCCACAGACAAGATCATAAGCTTTAGCATGAGGCACACCTGGCTGTCTGGGGCTTGATGGCCCAACTTGTCCTTTTTGAATTTTGGTTTGCAGCTGCCCTATGGGTCCCAGAGAGGTGTGAGTGGGCTGCCTTGGTTCTGACTGGCATTGTTGCATGACATCACAGCTCCTTCCTCCTCAATTTCCGACACAGCATCCCTCCGTCACCTCTCATTGAAGGAAGAGTATGTCAACTTCCAGGTAAGTGAGGACTTGCTGTCATCAAAGTTTGTGCTGGAAACAGTGTCCTGGAAGCCTGGGTAGGGACAAGGGAGTAAGGAGTGGCCAAGATCTAGAGGAAGATATATGAACACACCGAAAACATAATGTCCCTTCAAAATGTCACTCCTAAAATACGAGTTCGTAGTGGGTGGGAAGAAAGCAAGATTTTGTATTAGTATAAATTGCTGAAGTCCTCATCTGCAGAGCATTGAACCCTTACACTGCTTCTGCCACCAGGCTTGCATGCCCTACTCGTCATATTATGCTGGCTTGGCCTGGGTTCCTGGGAAAGCAAAGGCTGAAGTCAATGTGTATACGGGACACTTGATCAGGGAGGACAAGCCCAGGCTGGCAGGAGCTGGGGAGAATAGGAGGGAGGTTGGATTGGGGGAGGACAAATAGGAGATGCATCCCCACAGTGGCCACTACTCAGTATCAAGGGCCATCCTTTAAGTCTCACAGGCCACCCTCAGAGTGGCCAAGCACCACTTGGTCTCAGGAGAGTCAGTGCAGGGAGACAGGAAAGAGGAAGAGAGAATTTAACCAACTCCCAGCCCCAGTAGTCAAAGTTCCCGTTGTAGCAGTTAGTATTTCAGACACATTCCCTCTGCGTGCATGGTGTGGCAGCACCCTGAGTTCCCAGCAATAATCCATAAGGGCAGTAAGTACTTGCTTTCCTTGTGAGTTCACTTGAGCCAGGTGGGAGGTGACCTTTTCTTTTCCACAGATCTGTTACTTTGTCTTGTCCCCCTGGGGATGTATTTTCCCACCTGGAACCAGGTTTTTTAACCAAGCAGAGCCTGTGTTGACAGGGACAGAAAGCAGAGACTCCAAAAGGCATCCCTGGAAGTGATGGGGGAAAGGATCAATCCCACTTCCACCCCTGACTTCTCAGATGCACTTACTCTAGCTGTTGGGAACGTGGCACCATATGTTGGCCATTGACTGATCTTGGCTCAATTTTCCACAGGCCATTCACTGTTCTCATAAGCCAGTTGATTCGGTGTGGGAAGTACGTAAAGTACATGGTCAGAGCAGTAGATCCTGTGGTCACGTGCCTATTGTTGCACGTATTTTGCTATTAAATTGATTCATTGGTGTCTTCGTCTGTTTGGGTTGCTATAACAAAACACCATTGACCAGGTGGCTTATAAACAATGGAAATTTATTTCTCGTAGTTCTGGGGACTGGGATGTTCAAGGTCAAGGCACCGGTAGTTTCAGCGTCAGGTGAGGCCCTGCTTCCTGGTTCACAGCCTGTCTTCCTGCTGTGTCCACATGATGGAAGGGGCCAGGGAGCTCTCTGGGGTCTCCTTTCTAAGGCCACTGAGTCCATTTATGAAGTCTCCACCCTCATGACCTAACAATCTCTCCAATTCCCTGTCTCCACAATCACCTTAGGATGAGGGTTTCAACATGTGAATTTTCAGAGAAACCCAGACTGCAGAGAAATTCAGTCTGCAGCACTTGGTATATTCATTTCCTGGGGCTTCCCAAACAAAGTTTCACAAATTGGATGGTTTGTAACAGCCAAGATGGATTCTTTCCCAAATCTGGGGCTAAAAACCTGAAATCCACCTCTTCATGGAGTTGGTTCCCCTTGTAGGTTTCGAAGGAGACTGTTCCAAGCCTGTCTCCTCTCTGGCGGTTCAGCAATGCCTGGTATTTCTTGGCATGCAGTCCCATCCCTCCAATCTGCCGTTGTCCTCCCATGGCCGTGTGGGTCTGTGCATCTTCCCCTTGTCTTATGAGGGTTCCGGTTAAGCTGGCCCACCCTCATCCAGTATGACCTCACCTTTACTTGATTATATTTAGGAAGGTCCTATTTCCAAGTAAGGTCACATTCACAGATACCAGGGGTTAGGCCTTCAACATGTCTTTTTGGGAGGACACAATTCGACCTGCAACAGTCTGGAAGGAAGATCATGTAAAGGATTACTCGGTCAACCTTTGGCTGGTGATGCTGGCAGAGACGGTGGGGACAGAGAAGGCAGATTCACACCCCCAGTGGGTATGGTGAACATAGATGGGTGCTACTCCATGGTGGAAGGTGTCCAATGCCATTGACCTTTCACCAAGTGACTAGTTGGTCTCCTTAAGGCACGGTGCCATTGAGGGCCCAGCATTGGCCCTTGCTGCTGACAAGTTGGGTGTTCTGCTGTAGCTGTAGCTGGTTGAGACTTTATGAGGAAGAGTTCATGCCTTTGAGCTCACACAAAGCTGCTCACATTGCTATCATGGCACCTCCATCATGGGGAGCCATAAGGCAGCAAGCATGCCTAGGAGAGAGACTGGCTGGCGTGGCAGTAGGAACAGTCCTGTCCAGCTGTGGTTCAGCAGCTTTTCTGGTGGCATCAACACACAGCACAAAGATGTGCATGCTGTGTGTTCAGATCCACAGGTGTACTACACAGCCCCTCCCCAGCTTTTCTTGTCCCCAGTCTTCCTGTCTTGTCCCTTCCCAGTCCCGTCCAACCCATTTCTTTTCCAAGACCCAAGAGTCCATGATATATATGTACCTTAGGCCTCCTGTCTCATTATATGGAGCAAATAATGAGTTCTGCCCACCTGGAGGACTTTCCTTCATCCCTGTCTCAGGTCATGCTGGGTGGGGCTGCAATGCGGCAGTCGCCCATTTCACCTACCACCAGCACATGACACCAGCCTGCCTTTAACCTCGGCCGGTTTAGGAAAATGCCACAGAGATGAAGCCAAGAAATAAATCACTGACTTCTGCTCCTTCCTCCTCTGATCTCTAGCAGGTGTGAACAGAACTGCATTTCCGGGGGAAGGACAGTCTATTGATGTGGCCCATACTGTCCAGCCTCCTGGAGCACAGACCAGTGGACAAACAGAGCTGAGTCGTATCTCGGGGGCAAATGGAACAGTCTATGCTTATAAAAAACACTCGCATGTACTCCATAAATATGTAAAGCATTATGTATCAATAAAAGAAAAAATCTAGCTCAAACAGTAAACACTCCTGCCACTCCTGAAACTGACATTTCCCTAAGGGGGACATCCAACTGTGACCTACACACAATGCATCTTTTCCTGTCCCAGAAGCTGAGGTGTCCAAACTCACAGAGGGTCCCTTTGACGGCTGGTAATGGTTCCCAGAGTCTCTTTCTGGAAGGCACATTGAGCCTGGCAGGCACCCACGGGGCATGAATCTGACCTCTCTGGGGATTGCTGTCAGCCGCTGCAGATGGAAGGTGCTGCCTCTGCGGCATCTCACCGCGGAGTTCCCATCCCTCAGCAACCCCCGTATCTGCTGGCCACACTGGGGGAAGAGAGACATCAAGGACTTTGACCTGAATCCCAAGTAAAATTACTCAAAATCTTTGAAAAATCGAAACAACAATTCATCCCCTCTCAAACACAAAAACATAAACAAACAAACAAAAAACACCTGCCCTTTGAAGCTCAGTCTTTTTCTGTCTCCTACACAGGAAGGTGACATAGCAGGTTCCTTACAGTCAGGGAGAAATCGGAATGGAGAAATGGGGACTTGGTTAGGCCATCCTCCGTGCTGGTGGAGACAGCTGTGTGTCTGTGTCCTGTCTCTCCAGTGGTCGGGGGAGACAATGGCCACCAGTTTGCCCTTGGCTGGAGCCACCCTGGGTATTGAACACAAAATCATAAATAAGACTCAGAAAGAATTATTAGCTTGGGGCACAGTAGGCTGTCTTTCCCAAAGGTGGCTGTTACAATATTTGTCACCCCAATGCTGTCTTATTGTGTGAGTGACTTGGGCACTCCTTACAGTGAGGGTGCATCTGTGTCTCTGCCCCTTGCATCTGAGGATGCTTGTTGCTGTGTCCACCAATAGTGTGAGACAGAAGTGATGAGCTGACTTTGAAGGCTTGGTCAGAGAAGTTCGTGCAGCTCTCTGGGGACCTCTGCTCCCTGGAGTGCCCTTCTCTGGCCATTCCCACTCAAGACCAGAATGCCACACTCTGAGAATCTGAGCCTCATGAGGGGCCACAGGTAGGTGCTCTGGTCTCAGAGGAGTGCCCCCCACCCCCCACCTCAGCCATTCTGGCACAGGCTGTGGACAGTGAGTGAGGAAGCCACCTGGAAAGGGGCCCGCAGCCCTGGCTGTCTGCCTCGTCCCAGGCATTCCAGTCTTCCCAGCTAGCCCCAGTCACCAGGGAGCAGAGAAAGGCCTTCCCAGGCCCTGATTCCTGACCCGTGGATTCCTGAGCATAAGGAAGTGACTATCTTATGCCACTGAGTTTGGGGTGGTTTGCATGGAACAATGGTGGGCTCCTTTCCAGGTGGCTTCCTCACTCACTGTCCACAGCCTGTGCTGGATGGCTGAGGTGGGGGTGGGCAGGGGGCGCTCCTCTGAGACCAGAGCACCGACCTGTGACCGCTTTGTGTGTCTCAGATTCTCAGAGTGTGGCATCCTGGTCCTGAGTGGGAATGGCCACAGAGGGGCACTCTAGGGAGCAGAGGTCCCCAGAGAGGACCAAGGTCCCCTTTCTCTGCAGCAACAAGTCAGGTCTTGTAGAAGCCCCTTTCCAGCTCCAGGTGTTTCTGATATCCCTGGGGTGCTTGTAGGTGGCCAAGATGAAGTCAGAGTGTGAGGTGCCTGAACTGGGACCTCCTCCCTGTGTTCAAGATACCCGTGGTGGCAGCGGGTGCTGTCAATGGCATGGCCTGCAGAGGGAACTGGAGCTCTGGGGCTTGAGGGTACCACGGAGGAGGACTGTCCTGCCTCTCACCTGGGAGAAGCTATCACTGCCTGGAAGATGCAGGCTGACCTACTCAGAGCCTGCAGACGTCCATAGGAACCAGGTCCCAGGGCAGCCAACTTTGTCAGCTTTGTCACTGGAGAGAAAGGGGGTGGCAAAAAAGAGAGATGGGAACCAAGCTCTAATTCACACAGGTACCTCCACAGATCTATAGGATCTCCAAGGCTGCTTAGTCCTGGCTCCGTTCTAGTCCTGGCCAGAATTGTTTAACTAGAATTCATTTTCTAAGCACCCCAGTGATATAAAAATGAAAGGAGAGGGTTTCTAAAGGACCTAACTTGCCATATTGGAGAGGGGACCTAAAGTCACTGGCTTATCAGGCTGCGTTTGCATTCATGGCCTGGTCAGGCCTAGTCCTGTGGGTCACGGCTGCACTAGTGGATCACTGGACCTCTTATGTGGAAGGTCAGGCTGTGGACTCAGCTCTGCAACGGAGCAGTCTTGTGCCTATGCCCTAGCCCATCATGCCATGATACCACCCAGCACAGACAAGGATGCCTAAATGTAAGTTGAAGCCCAGCGTTTTCAAAGGCTTGCTGTGAGGAGTCCTACCTCTGGCAAACCCACTCAGTGAGTGACCTGGACTGTACCCGTCCTCTGAGCAGCAGCCTCAGACCTCCAGTGGTCTGCGGCTCTATGTGCTATCATGAACTGCCCTGGCCTCTGGAGAAGACTCCGTTCTGCTGTCCGGCCTGCCTCAAAGGCTGAGGATGGGGGAGGTAAAGGAGCATGCTCAGTAGGCAAATCATATCCTTTCTCTATGAAAAATTTGAACTAAGGGATAAGGGGGCTCGGGACAGCCTTTGATGCTAGCAGTAGCTGGAAGCTCTCGGTCCTTTGGGGCTGTGTGCACTGATGAGGAAGAGGAGAGCTCTGCTGCAGAGTGAGGCTGGAGGCTATCACAGAGACGGCAGGCAGAGCAGAGAGACTAGAGGAAGTAGCCCCGAGGACAGTGGAGAGCTGCGGAAACCACTGCTCCTGGCTCCTGATGGATTTCCCTCCCAGTTCCTGCCACTGGGAAAGGCCCGGAGACACCCACCTGGGCTTCATCAGATACTCTGTCACCTTATCGAGCTTGAGGGGCTTCTGTTTCTTGCGACCATCACTGTCTCCTTCAGACACCCATGTGTCAGAACACTCAGAAACTTCTGGGCTGGGCTTCCTGATGTGTCCCAAGAATGTTCAAACCTTATTTGCTCATTGTTGGAGGCTGGATCACAGACAGGAGGACCTGAGGTGGTGGTTGTCTCCCAGGAAGATACAGCATCATTCTTTGGGCCCTGCCATTTACCTGGTGATGACAATCTTCAGAGAAATGCCTGGGCTCAGGATATCAGCAACCCTTCCTAAATCACCCCTAAATCATCATTAGGGATGTTTGCTAAATATAAGGAAACCCGGCAGAACAGGTTCCCCCCATAACCCAACAATCAGTCCTTCAAGCCTGGAATCGTCCTTGAGCCACGGCTCACCATTTCCCAGTTCTTTGCTCAGTATGGGAAAACAAAAGAGCACCCAGACACCCCAAAATGCGAAGTGGCAAACTAGCTAAGTTCCTGGGGTGAAAACAGCCATAGGGATAGAAGATGACTGGCCTCAATGCTGGACAGCTCAGGGGCGTATTTTATCTTAACTGAAGCAGACTGAGAGAAGTGTGTGTGACATGGAGGGACGTGGCATCTGCTTGCGACCTGCTGTGTGCGGGCATTGTGTTTGGCATTCTGTCATCTCTGCAAATCTTCACCATACCCTGACGACATAGGTACTACAGGAACTCCAGTTCTGGAGCTCATCTAAAACGAGAGGCAGCTAGGATATGAACCCATGCCTGTCTGCCCCAGAGCCTGTGTCTGTCCTCCTGGGCCACGCTGCCTCAATCTGCCAATGGAGTGCACCCAGTCCTCACTTAGCTGTTGTGCAAGCTCCTGGGGCCAGTCAAAGCAGGGGCAACCTCCGAAAGCCTCTGCTTCCCACCTGCCTGAAGTCAAGCCTCTTGGACTGTGGACAGAGAAGGCAGGTGTGCCCTGCCTGAACCTATGCTGGGGACAGACAAATGTCCCGGCCCTGCAGGTGCCCTTACTTCCTGTCTATCCCTTACGTCTAGGGCCCGCGCTGAGCCTGACCTCCGCCCAGGACTGGCCCTTTGTTTCATCTTCACTGTGTCTACCTCTCCATCTTCCTTTTCTTCTCTCAAACATCTATTTAGCAACAGGTATGTAGCAGCAACTGTCCTCTGAGGATATGGAGGTGAACTGCCATTGTCTAAAATCAGAAGAGGAAACTGACAAGAAACAAACAAAGTACAGTGTAGACAAAAGAGCCAGGGGATGTGGTATAGTGTCCATGGCTGCCTTGGGCTAATCTACAACACAACCGGTGTATAACAGAAGAATCTCCTGGTGGGGAGGAAGCCTGGTTAAAGAAATTCAGATTCCTTGGCCCTACCTAGACCCTCTGCTTCAATATCTCTGAAAACTTCGGAGGATGTGGCAGCTTTACAAATACCGGAAGGACTTACCATAGGGTAGAAGGACTGGACTAGATATTGCAATGGAACCAGGCTCTGTGGGCAGAAGGAGAAGCAGTCCTTCAACCCAGAGAGGAAAATGCAAACCCAGGCTGGACAGCCACAGTATCAGTCCAGGGACCCTGGTGAGTGGAGTTACCGCCACCGTGAGCATGGCGGAAATGCAGCTTGCTTTATTGGAGTTAGGCCTTACCCACATGCTGGGGAGTGAAGGTCTGGAAGGGGAGTCACCAACCAGCCTGCCTTAGACATGGTGTGAGTAGCCACATGGGAGCATGTCGGGAAAGCCAGGAGGCCAATAGCATGTCCAGCCAGCAAAGTGACTGCAGCAGGGAGCTCAGGGAGAAGCTTTTGAGGAGCTGATGACTCTGGTGGCGACTGCCCCTCTGGGTCTGCATAGGTGTCTGGTTGTTAGCCTGGGGCACTCTTGGCAGGAAGAAGAGCTGGGTGCAGAGCATAGAATGCAGGTGGGAAACATAGAGCATCCTGCATCTGTCTGTCACCATGTCTGAGCAAGATGGCCTTCTCAGAGTCATGGCAGCTGCTTCGCTCCTGCCTCTCAAATCTCTCACAAGTTCCTCTTTTGTTCACCCTTGCCCAAAACTATCCTACCAGGGCAGGAGATTCTAGGAAACATTGTTGCAGCCTAGCCAAGTGTCCAGGGCCCATCTAGCACTCCCGCTGGTGGGTTTGCAGGGGTGCAAGGACTGGCAGGAGAATTGGATTGGGAAGACAGAGGAGTCAGCCTGAAGCTCTGAGCCTGACTCCAATGAGGACCCACATTCCTTTTGGAAATTCCTGCCAGGTGGTCCTAAGGGGTGGAAGTTAAGTGAGCCACATACATGCACCCCCACACACATGCACACAGACACAAACATAGAGACACACAGAGACACACATAAACACATGCACGCACAGACACACATATACTCATATATACACAGGCAGAGACACACACAGACACAAACGTAGAGACACTCACACAGAGACACACATAAACACATACACCACAGACATACATATACTCACATATACACAGGCAGGGACACACACACAGACACAAACACAGAGACACACATAAACACGTACACACACAGACATACATATACTCACATATACACAGGCAAAGACATGCACACAAATGCAAACACAGAGACACACACAGTCACACATAAAGACATACACAGAAACAGACATAAACACACACATTTATATACACACAGACACACATAAAGACACACACATACACACAAAAACATACACTCAGACTCGCACACAGACATACAGAAACACATAGATAAAGACACACACATAAACACATACACACCTACACAGACACACAGAGATGCACACATAAGTCACACAGACTTACACTCACACATACGAATCAGCACACACACACATGCACACACACAAACACATACAGACTCACAGACACACTAAAGACACACACACCCATAGCCATACACACACTCACACGCACAGCTATACAGACTCACAGACACACACACATATACGCAGACACAGGCACAGTTACACACACAAATAGACACGGACACATACACACACAGACACACATAGACACATACATACAGACACACATGGACACACGCACTTGCACACAGACACACACCGACACACTCCATGCACGCTTCTGCTGTCTCCCTGGCCCCTGATCTTGGAACTCCTAAGCCCCGCCCTCCTGACTCCTGTGCCTGTCTCCCTTGTCCTCCTGTTTCCCAACTTCAGGAATCCCACCTCAGTACCTCCCTTGCCCCGCTTTCCACCTGGAGAACGTCTAGTTCCCGACCACACCCAGCTGAAATATTAACTCCTGCACGAGGCTGTCCTCAGCCACAGCTAGCAGAGCAGGCAGTGGCTCCCTCTCAGCACGGGCACACTTCAGATGCACTGCCATTAGAGCACAACACACAATCTCAGCCTTCATGAAACTCTTCCACCCACCTTTGACCACTACTATCCGGAGGAAAAGTTAACTGTATTCATCTCACCTGAGAGAGACATAGCATGTTGTTCAGTAAACAAAATTAAGTGGGTACTTTTCAGGTGATGCTTCTTTCACAATCCTATACATTTTAATCAGTTAATTTTAATGTCAGTCAATTATTAATAGCTGGAGTTGTTGGTGAAAGTTATGCCCTGGGAAGGAGTCATGGTGAGATGTTCAGGGCTGGAAGCCTCCCCCATGACCAGACTTTCCACCCCACAGATGGAACCACACATATAGACCAGAAAGTGGCAAGTGGTAAGCACATGATTGAAACCTGCTACTGCTCTGCTTCCCTTCCCCCGCCCAAAAGGGAAGCCTCCCTTTGGTTTTCCATGGAAAACACAGAGTGTCTGTGTTTGGTCACCAGACAACTCTTACTCATTGAAGGGTGCGTAGGAGTTGGCAGGAAAACTCCACTATGAAATTTCCTAGCTTCGTAAGGAAAATGCCTCCTCTATGAACAGAGGCTTTAGTTTAGAGCTTGAAAGAGGCAATGCCAGATTTTAAGAGTAACCTCTGGTTAAATCAAAATAGAATAGGGAATGAACATTTTTTTAGCTTACAACAGACCAGACCTTAGGAATTTTAGCAATTGTTACGTAAGTTAATTTTAATAACCTTATAAATGCCCACAGTTGAGGAAGCCAAGGCCCAGGGATATTAAATAACTTTTCTCAGGATGGCCAGAGAGAGCACAGTTCCTTTCATTCCCTACATCCCATGGTGGCTTCAAAGACTTTCAGACAAAATTATATGCTTGCATGATATAGGATGCCCAGCAGGGACCTTCTCTTTGCTACAGAATTGGACTTAACTTGCTTAACAGAACAAATAAGAATTTTTTGAAATAATTTCTAGAAACAAAATTCTTTTTTCATTTTTTTTTTGAGACATAGTGTCATTCTGTCGCCCAGGCTGGAGACGCAGTCATTGCTTACTGCAGCCTTAATGTCTTGGGCTCAAGCAATACTCCCCTCTTGGCCCCCCAAAGTACTGGAATTACAGGCATAAGCCACCATGCCTGGCACAGGAACAGAATTCTCAAGTGACATATTCTTGGGTTTTGCTGTCTTTCAGGACTCAGGGACATTTACTATAAATAGAGAAGCCATTCACAAAGCAAAATGAACAAGGAGGATGCTTGGTAATTCTTCTTGGGAAGAATGTAACAGTGTTAACTTTTTCACTTACTTGTTCTTTTCCTTCTTGCCTACCATATTTTTTTCAACTTTGGGTACAAATCTAATAAGTTGTATTGCAATTTTTGACAAGTGTTACCCACATCAATATTGAAGGGTCAGTTGCTTCACGTGTTACCAAACAATACTCTTCACCAAAACACTATTGTGGGAAAGGGACCACCTCAACCAAGAGCCCCTCAAAACCAAATCTCCAGTGGGTTACATCACCCCATAACCTCTTCTTACTCATCTTCTTCGTATCCACTTGTCCTTTTACAATGTTCCACTATACTTGTTGGTATAAAGATCAGTAATCCATGGTTCCAGCCTTTGAGAGGCTTGGGAGAGAAAGACATGGCATGCTATGGATCAACTTAGTGGAGGCACAGGTGTCCCTAGAGCACAGAAAGGGAGGAACTACATCTCCCCAGGGGAGTTCCAGAAGTTGCCACAGACTGTGACCTGGGCTTTGAAGTGTGAGTAGGAGTTGACAGGGGAAGGAGAGGAGGAGCATGTGGAAGGACTGGGAGCAGTCGTGGCCTGAGGAGGGACAGGACCCCTTGGCACAGAGATGGCATCTATGGCCATGCAAGTCGGGAGGTCACCTGGGCAGGCTGTGTTGGCCAGAGAAAAGCAATGGGCTCCAGGGATCCTGGGTCACTTCAACAGTCAGTGACCACACGGGAGAGAGGGCCTCCAGACTGAAACCTACCAACTGTGGGAATGTGAGGCTGAGGTCAAGTAAAATCAGAACATGAAGAGGAATGAAGGGTGCTGGGTGGGTTATCCGCATGGAGGCTGTGATCACCAAGGCCTAGGACAGGGGTAGAGGGGGAGAGGAAGGCGGGGAGCTGGCCCTGAAGTCCTCAGGATGAGGAAGAAGGAGGGTGGTCACAAGAAGGAGCATGGAGGTGTGAGGGGCTAAGGGTTTTAAAGAAAAGGGAGAGAAATGGTTGAGAGACAGAAAGTGGAGCAAGGAAGACACAGCCCCTACCTCTAGGTGCAGGCTATGTTGAGTATGAGAAAAGAAAAGGCCTTGCTCATGTGGGCTTCAGAGAAAGCTGAGACCTCAGGCAACAGAGAAGTTTCTGTTAGGACAGGAAGGGCATATGCAGAGAACAGGTTGAAGACAGAGGGGCATCACTGTTGGACCTGGAATTCCAGGGGTACGGTGGGAGGCCAAGGACATGCACAGGGAGCAGGGCTGGAGGATGCTGGACACCCTGCAGGGCTTGTGTTTCTGCAGGTGGCTGAGGAAGACAGGGATGGGGATGCTGCAGGATGGCTCCTGATTATCTCTTCAGGGAAAGAGGGAAATATTAAGTCCAGATGGCATGGGACCGTTCTTTCCTACAGGCCCCATCCTTTCACAGAGGGCTGTTCTCCTAGGCAACAAGATGCTTGTGGCACCACCAGGCTCTGCTCTCTACCAGCACAGGTGGGTCACAATAGCCAGGGGGTAAGCTGTGCAGTGGAGTGGCCCTGCAGGAGCCCAAGCCTCCAGGGGAAGATGAAGGCTTTCGGGATGAGGCGTTGTCTGCGCTGCATCTTCAATGTATCAGAAGGTGTTACCCAGGCGAAGAGGGTTGCAGACAAAGGGAAGAATACCTGCAAAGACCCAAATTCCTGAAATGCCACTTGACGATCAGTTTGACTTCACCAGCTCATGTCTGGAGAAGCGAGTGATGCATCCAGAATGCCAAGGTGAGAAGTGGTCACCTAATAATATAAGGCCTAGGGAGCTCCAAAACTGAGCCAAGAACAAGATGAACAACTCACACATCCAGTTTCTCTTTCACCATTTTCTTCCCTGTAGAGTCACGTAGCATGTAAGCCCCAGTGGGGACCTTATTCATTCTTGGCCTACACCTGGCAGGGCTGATGAGACTCAAAGGAGGTAATTGTGTATTGCTAGGGACTGAATGTTTCTGTCTTCCACCCCCTAAAATATGCTGATGTCCTAAGCCCAATGTGATGGTATGTAGAGATGGGGTCTTTGGATGAGGTGAGGAGAGTGTAACCCCTATGATGGGATCAGCACCCTTATAAGAGGAGGAAGAGACCAGAGCACGCTTTTTTTTTTCTCTTTCTCTCTCTCTTTTTCTCACTCTTTCCTCCCACCATATAAGCACCTAGCAAGAAGGTGGCCATCTGCAATGACAGCCCTCACCAAACACTGGATCTACCAGCAGCTTGATCTTGGATTTCCCAGCCTCCAAAACTATGGTAAATACATTTCTTGTTTAAGCCACCCAGGCTATGGCATTTTGTTATAGCAGCCCAAATTGACGAAGATGTGTGAATGTACTTTGTAAACCATAAAATGCTATGCATGTGTTTATTATTCATGGTTGGGTGTTTGAGTCATTTCCAGCTTGTAAATACTATATTATAAAGATTCCTGTGCAAATAGATTTTGGGTTATTTTTGAGGTCTATTTTCCACAGCATGATTGCCAGGCCAAAGAGTGTGGTCTCTTTTATGGTTAGTGTTTTAGCTCCTACTTTATGGCTCTGTTTTCTTACATTATCTCAATTGATGTCAAGTTGAATTTCGGCATATTGGTTTATCTTATTTTTACTATAAAAGTCATTTGAGGAAGGAGAGCGGGAAAAGTTGTTTGCTTTTTTTTAACCTGTAGCACAAGTTCATAGAATGAGGGCTGAATATTCTGATTTGGATGAGCTTTCTCTAGAAACAATGCCACAAATGCATCCAGATGAATGTAACCATATTTACAATCCATTTAGACTCATTTAGAGCTCAGTACCCTCCTAGCTAGGTCACTTTGAATAAATTATTTAACTTCTCTAAGCCCCAGTCTCCTCATTAGAAAATGGAAGAAAACACCTACTTCTTTCAGATCATTTTGAGGTGCTTTTTGATAAGACATTTTGTTGAGTTCTTAGACTGTTACTTGGCCCATAATAAGACTGCTGTAACAACTTGCTGAGGTTTTAGATTGGACTACATTAAGTCATCATTTTTACACATTTAATGTCAAACATCAGAATAGCTCAGCCTATTTTTTTTTCAACAGGGAGAAAGAGTTTAACTTTTCTTTCAGCAGCTCTTTGATATCATCAGAGACCCAGGCTCCTTCGAAATCTCTACTCCACTATCCCTAATTCTTTTTTTGCTTTTATTATTATTTTTAATCAGCATATTATAATTGTACATATTTGCATAGTACAGTGTGATATTTTGACACGTGTATACAATGCATAATGATCAAATGAGGGTAATTAACATATCCAACACTTCAAGCACTTATTGTTTCCTTGTGTTGAAAACAGAAAATCTGCTCTGTTAGCTACTTAAAAATATACAATAAATTGTTGTTAGTCACAGTCATCCTGTAGTGCTATACAACACTAGAACTGATTTCTCCTATCTAGCTATAACTTTGTATTTATTAACTGAACTTTGTCAGCCTGTTTTTATTAATCTCAAAATAATCATCGTTTTTGTCACCCACAGTCCATCTTCCCCTTCTCTTTGGCTAAGTGCACCTGAGACTACAGAATACTCTCCAAAGACCCTTGGGCAACCAAGTGAAGGGCATTGACTACAAATCCTGAAGCCCTCCTGCCACTGATCTTCCTGAGAATGAGTCTAAAGTCAAAGCCCTTGGCCCACATCCACTGCCCCCATCCTCTCACAATGACATGCTTCCACCTTAAAAATTGAGAATTGCATATCCCAAGGTGTCAAATCCTCCAGAACACCAAGTAAGGGGCAATCCAGAATTCTGGTGGCAGAAATCCTGCTTTGATCAAGACACCAAAAGACCTTGAATCCACCCAAAACAAGGGCTATCTTTGAGATAAAAGTTAACCTCTTTGTATCTAATTACTATTGATCAACATTTAAAATGTCCATTGATTTGACCAGCTGTGTACTCATACTAACTGTATGGATAACTCAATCCAAAAGAAAAATGTTTTAAACAGTTATGGTCACCACAATTTTTAAAAATTTCTATTATACACATTCTCAACATTAAAGATGAACCTGCTATGTTTGTTTGTTTTTGTAATAGATAATGGTGGGTATCCAATTATTTGGGTATTTGTATTCCATTTATGTGTAGGCTGTTCTTGAATTGCTATAAAGAAATAGCAGAGGCTAGGTAATTTGTAAAGAAAAAAAGGTCTATTTGGCTCCTGGTTCTGCAGGCTGTACAGGAAGCATGGCACAGGCATCTGCTCAGCTTCTGGGAAGGCTTCAGGAAGCTCCCAATCATGCCAGAAGGTAAAGAGGGAGCAGGCATCTCACATGGCAGGAGCAGGAGCAAGAGAGAATGATGGAGGAGATGCCACAGACTTTCAAACAACCAGATCATGTGAGAAATCAGTATCATGAGGAGAGCACCAAGGGAATGGTGCTAAACTATTTGTGAGAAATCCACCATCATGATCCAATCATCTCCCACCAGGCCCCACCTCCAACACTTGGGGTTATATCTCAACATGAGATCTGGCTGAGACAAATATCCAAACCATATCACCACTGTTACATTTTAAAGGAGAAATATAATTATTTTTATTTAAAATGTCCATGTTCACACATTAGTATAAAGGACACCCTTTGCCACTGCTTAAACTTACCAAAAATTTTAGATGTTGACTTAAAAATGCACATGAAAGATAGTTTTTCAAAATTCATTTTGAGGGTAAAAAATATGAAGGACCATTGTCCTAGAGAAGCTTAGCCAAAGGTGGGGCCAGAAAGGAGGCAAAGCTGCCCTTTCCTTTCTCCGAGATGTCCCCTGGCAGAAGCCACTGCTGGTTTGGAGGGAAGAAGTCCAATGAGAATTCAGCGATGGGGTGAGTGATACCTTGTCTCCCAGGCTGGCGAGGGGAGCCATGAGCTTCCCCAGAGCACACCGGCGGAGAGAATTCTGGAGTTTCCATGAAGCAGCAGGTAAGACAAACAGGGAAATTTGTCCCCCTTCTACCAAACACTCACAGCCAGGGCTGTCTTCTCTTCCCTTCTGCATTTCCCCCAGCCTCCCCAGACACCCTGGCTTAGAGAGATCTGCTCTCATGAGCCCATGCTGTTTCTCAAGTTCTCCAAAGTTTCCAGGCATCCTGTACCCACAGAAAAAAGCCTACACCCCTTTGTTGAAATTCAAGGTCATTGGAGGCTGCTTAGCTTTCACCAACCAAACAGATTCACTTGCCTTCTTGCTCCTGACCACACTCACATCATTCCTCACACTGCAACGTCCTACCTGGGAGAAGCCCTGCAGGCCCAGTGAGAACACTCTCCTTTCCACAAAGCTGTCTGGACGCCCAGCTAACTGGAGTTCAGAGTCAGGCCCCAGAGAATCTTAAAAGTGCATGATCTGGCTTTCTTCGCCATCGTGGTGTGGGTGGGTGACCCCATTTCTTGCCATTTCTTCTCACAAGACTTTCAGGGTCAAGCGATTCCTGGCCAAGAAACAAAAGCAAAATTGTCCCATTCCCCAGTAGATTCAGAGGAAGACTAGTCATCAGTCAGGTGCAACTCCAAGAGGAGACATTGGAGAATAACCAAGCTGGGTCTATAAGGAATTGCACATGAGATGGCACACATATTTATGCTGCATCAAGGTCATCATCCCCATGTCAAGCTCAAAATGTCACCACTATCTGGACACTTGGACAAGTTTTATTGGGAATATGTTTTTTTCTCTTTGTTTACACGTTCTGCACTAGTCAGATGGGTTCATTAATAAATTTGTGAGATCTTTCATTAAAAAAAAAAAGTGTACATATCTGCAGGACCTGGGGAAGATGGGGACTGTCATGTGAGGAGTAGGGCAGGGTATGTGAGCTCAGGAGAGGGGTTGGAGGCAGTGCCTTAGGGGGCTGTCTGGCCAGTACTTTGAGACCATATCTAAGGGACTCCCAAGGCATCGCTATTGGGAAGGAAGAGATGAGTTTGTGACAGTCACTTAGCCTCCTCCAAACTTTCTCCCCAGAAACCATTCTTATAGGTCTCACATCATCAGACCCCAGCAAGTTCAAAGAGTTCAGCTTATTATTGTTAATCTGATGATAACCATCAAGGTTGTTCTCATCACCACTTGATTATCTTCACTCCATTTCGCTAAGCTCATTCTGCTTACTAAGAAAACAAAGGCACCAACTTTCTCCTAGCCCCTGTTCCCACAGTCTAATGCAGGCCCTTCCCTCTGTTATTTCCCTGTCAGTTTCAGAGAAACAGGTGTGCTGCCCTGTCCATTGGGACCCGCAGCTCTGCCTTCCCAATGCATCTCTCCCGCTGTCCTTCTGTTCTTCCTTGGTTTGCCTTTATATTTAACCTTTTCCCGCCTACTCTCTTCCCTTCCCTTTTTTTAATGAGAAACCCTCCGAAGTCTCTCCCATTCTTTGGAAAACAAACAAAACAATCCTTTGGCTCCCAATTCCCCATCTGCCAACTGTATCTCTCCTTCCCTTCTCAGCCACACCTCCAGAAGTTCCCATCTTTAGGGGCTAGCTTTGCCTCCCATCCTGTCCTCTGCCCACCGTTTCTCTGGAACTGCTGTTCAGAAGCCACCGGCGGCCTCCACACGTCCCCACAGGACTTGTCCTCCTGGGATTCCCATGCCGGCCTTTGGCGACAGCTCACGCACCCCTCCTCTCTACAGCAAGACTGCCTGTCTTACTCACCAGCCTACTCTTGGGCCAGTCACAGTGCCTGAAACTGTAGGTACCAAAATATCTGTTGAGTGAATCCAGGAATGAGTGAATATGTGCCACAGTCTCTTTCTCGAGACTTCTTCTTCCCTTGGTTTCCCCAATATCCTTTCTTTCTGGTTTTCTCTGGCCTTTTCTTGCCAGGATCCTTGTGGTAAATCCCTCCTCCACACGCTCAAGCGTCTCTGGGTCTCCTTTCCAGGCCGGACACTGCCTTACGCAGGGACTGCGCCACCAGACAGAGGGGCGTCTCAGCTCCCAGATGCAGTAGCCACCATCACTTGGGCAAGTTACGAAGCCACTCTGAGACTGCGTCCTTCCCAGAAAAATGAGGGTAATCATACCTATCACAGAAGATTGTGCTAAGAAAATGAACTAATGATAATAAGTGCTTAGTACAATGCCAGGCAGATTGTGAAGTCAATAGATGGTAATGATGATGATGGTGACAACAGTGTCCCTAGATGATCTCCTGCACTCCTGACATTTTATTTTATTTTGTTTATTTATTTTTGAGACAAAGTCTCACTCTGTGGTCCAGGCTGAAGTTCAGTGGCACGATCTCGGCTCACTGCAACCTCTGCCTCCTGTATTAAAGTGATTCTCCTGCCTCAGCCTTTGGAGTAGCTGGGATTACAGGCACACGCCACCACGCCCATCTAATTTTTGTATTTTTAGCAGAGATGGGATTTGACCATGTTGGCCAGGTTGGTCTCAAACTCCTGACCTCAGGTGATCCACCCACCTCGGCCTCCCAAACTGCTGAGATTACAGGTGTGAGCCACTGCACCCGGCCCACTACCAACATTTTAGCTGCTGCCTCTGGTCTGACAGCTCCCAAATATGTACCATTAGTCCTGACTTCTCTGCTGAGCTCCAGACCTACATTCAAAATTCATAGGATGGAACTCATTTTCCTTCTCAAAACTTGCTCTTCATCCTAAACTGCCATTCTCAGTGAATTGTACCATGATCTACTCAATTCATTGCCAGAGTGAGTAATAAGGAAGAAAAAAAAAAACAGAAAGCAGATTTAGTTCACTTATTGAAGAACTGACTCAAACAGCTATAAAAGACATTTTAGAGACAACTGGGAAAATGTTCATATGAACCGAATGTTCGATTATATTTAGAAATTATTGTCAATCTTCTTGCTCATGGTGGTAGGACAGTGCTTACTTAAGAGGTGTCCTTGTTCCTGGCAGATGTAGGCTAAAGTGTTTGAGGATAGAGTACCTTGATATCTACAATTTCATTTTAAATTGCTCTGAAAAAAAGTACACATATACGTATACGCACGTACATATACAGTGCATATTCTTACACACATGCACACATACACAAACACATACAGATATATACATATATTCTAACATACACACATATGAATGAGTAAAGCAAATATGGCAAATTGTTAAAAATTGTTGTTTCTGTGTGGTGAATATACAAGTGTTCATTGTAGTATAATTTCAACTTTTCTATATGTTTGAAATTTGTTATAATAAAAAGTTGGGATAAAAAGCAGAAAGGAACTGTTTGAAATGAACACCTGTGCTGTGGTTGACATATGTCATAGACTGGAAATTTTTTCATTATTCTAGGTATTACAATTTCAACCAAGCAGCTGAAGATCAGATTGGCCATTTTGGCAACCACATGATTAAATCTTGCTTACCTACTGTGATCTAAACCCTAACTCTATTTTTATAGTCATGTGCTGTTCTATAATCCCACCCATGCCAGCCTGTACAAGGACAGTGGAGTGGGAACTGTAGCCCAATAACAGTTGTTCACTTTGAATGATTTCACTCTCCTTTTCAGGTTTGTGTTATATACATTTTTTGATATTTGTAACTTCCTTATCTTTCTCCAAATCATTGGGGGAAAACGTGAAAAGAAGGTCGGGTTTGGGGACATAGCCCTTGCCATAGTCCTAGAAACTTCATTCCAGGATTATCCTTTGGTGCTGAAACCTAAAAATCTACCTGGTCATATTTCTGCTCAGAGCATCTCTCCAACTTCTCCATAGAATCTCTCTCACTTTGTTGTTTTTGAGAATTGCAAGGATACTGTTCATTTTCAGTTTCATAGCACCACGTAGGTTCTCTAGGATTCCTTCCAGATCACCCACAGAAGTTTGATGTTGTCAATTTCAAGGTCTGTCAGTCCCTGGGGATTATGTCAGGAGACTTGGATGGATTTAGAGCACTTATATCAGGGATCCCAAACTCAAATGTCTACAGGAGCCAAGCAGGGGTGGTGGGTGGAAGGGAGATGGTGAGGAACTGGTGACACCCACTGAAAGTTAGCGGCACCCATCCCATTTTGCCCTCCAGGAAGAAGTGTTCAACATTGCCAAATTGCCTAATGTTGCAAGAAACACCAGAAATGCCAGGGTTTTTTTGTTTTTGTTTTAAAAGAAGAAACGTGGATTTTAAAATATTTGGTTTCCACTTTAAACTTGCAATTCCATGCGGGTCCAACAATACTCATCATAGGGACACATCCTGAGAGCAGCCACTTTGGAGGAAGTTTCTCCCTGACCTGCTTATGCTTCCGTGGGATTCATCTTCCCCACACCACGATGCTGGAATGTTCTGCTTGACTTAGGGCCAAAGAGTGGTCTTATTTGTTGTTGCTGCTGTCATCTGGTTTTTGTGTGTGTGTCATTTTCACCATCTGTCCTGATTGCCCTACAGGCCACAATCCACAGCACTGCTTCATCCTTGTCGTTCTCTCCTAGCTCTTTTTGTTGCCTTAGGAGTTTCTGTAACCTCCAGCACACATCAGGCCTTAGTCTTCCTAGTGCTATATAAGCTCACGCACCTCTCCTATTCCCTGGAGAATATGATGCCATTTCTCTCTGTTTTATTCATGTGCTATTTAAATCTGAGCTCACCAGAGAGTTCCTTGGGCTGCCTTGCTGTTTTCTTTTATTGTGTGCCCTGTCCCTGACCTTTTAAGTGATTCTGACTCAAGCACAAGCCCGCCAGGAGCCAGTAGGTGACGGCATCACAGGCAACAGCTCAGGCCCAGCCCCTCCACCCACCTCCCTTCCGTTCTAAAACTGGCTTCTTCTTGTCTTTGTTTCCACCTGGACTCTGGACTCCATCACCTAGACCCTGGCACATACGTCTGGCCCCTTCTACTGTATCCATCCTTGCCTATTTGAAAGCGGGCTGCCGCTGATAGACTTGGTCTTGGCTCATTCCTTTAGTGTCTGATGTGTTTGGAAGTAACTTCATACAGTCTTCCTCTTCCCAGAAGACATCAAATCCTGACCCACTCCAAGTTCCACCTGTAAGACAAGCCCCATCTCTTCCTTCTCTGCTCTGCCTGCGCAGAGGAGCTGGCGGACTCATCTTATATAACCTCTCCTTTGCCTTCTTCACAGGGAAAATAAGAATGAACCCCTTAGCGAGCACTTCTCAAGTGCCAAGCACACGCCTCAGTACTTTACCTGGATTGCCTCACTCAATCCCAAGCTCAGCCCTACGAGAGAAGAACCCTCACTTCTGCATTATGGGTGAGGAAATGGAGTCCCAGAGAAATGCAGTAACTTGCCTGAGGTCACACGGAGAGGACCCGGCTGAGCTGAAATTTGAACCCAACTCCCGGCTCCTGTGGCATTTTTCTCTCACTGACAAAAGCTGGCTGTGGAGGCAAAATACAACCAACCAGCCAAGAGACCAACCTAGATGCTTGGTCCTAAAATGAACTCCAGACTCTTGCATGTGCACACACACAGGCACACACATGTACTTCTTAGAATGTCAAATAAGAGCCAGGAAGAATTCGCCATACTGGAGCCCTTGAGAAACAGCTCAGGAAAGAAGGCACTGATGGCAATGAAGTCTGATTTTCAGTATGAACTCATTCTATAAACATTGACTAAGTGTCAGTGACACGTCCGGCTTTGAGCCGACAATGGGAACAAAGTAGTCAAAAGAGACACTCAGGCCTTGCCTTCATGGAGCTGTCTTCTCCGTGCACTGGGTGAGCTGTTGGGAAATTTCCTTCACACGCACTCACTCACATCCACTGCACATACTCCATTCAGAGAGACCGCCTCTGGTCACAGACATCGAGGCAGAGGGAGACCACTTTAGTTCTTATTCCAACTGGATCCCTACCAAGTAGCTCCATTTTCATGGTTCTTTTTAATGATGTCCAAGAATCTTATAACCAACAGTGAGGTTATATTTTTATTGTCTTTTATGGTCTTACTTCTAGGATATCGCCACATTTAATTTTACAAAGTTTCTTTCCTTTAAACGTGTGCTCAGGGATCTCTGGCAGTCCTTCTGTTTCTTTCATTTATTCCCAGCCCTGGTCCATAAGCACACATTGAATTGTTAGTTTCCTGATACCTCATTCATATGATGATGACTTTTACAGTTTTCCAGTAAATAGCTCCTGTTACTTTTGCCTGGGGTCTGCTTCCTGCTGTCATACAGACCATTTAGCACAGTTATGGGGCTTGTATAACATTCACCCACTTGGTTGCAATGAGCTTGGCTGCAGTTAGACTTGAGGTCTTTCCATCTGCAGTTGGACGGGCTTTTAGGGCAGGTTGGGGACGGTAGCCTCTCTATTCTCAGAACAACCATTCATTTCATTAATTCAATTTTTGTTTGCTGACTGTGTGCCAGGACTACTGGGGATACAGCACTAAAAGTAGACAAAAGGGCAAATATTCCTACCTTCATGGAGTTTATTTCCAAGGCAGAAGAAATCACAGAAACAAAATGAGCAAGAGATGTATGAATAATATATAGAGTGTGTTAGCTTTATACAGTTGATGATTCAGGGTTAGCTGAGGATAACTGCCATGATAAAAAATAAATAAATAAAGCAGAAAATGGGGCAGCGAGGGCTACTGAGAAGGTGGCTTCTGAGTGGAGACCAGGGCAGGAAAGGAGTGACTGTGCCATCATCCATGCAGGAAGTTGGAGGATGAGGAAGGAGTACAGGTAGAGGCCAAGTTGTGGGTGTCTACCAGGCATATGCAGGCACAGCAATGCAGAGAGGGCTAGGAGACAGAGTCAGAGAGTTCAAGAGGTGTAAGATCGAGGAGAGACTTACGGGCCATTGTAAAGACTCTGGTTCCCCTCAGGATAAAGGGAGTTTTTAGTGGACAGGGGACATGCTACAACGTAACAGGCCTACTCAGGTTGCTGTGCAGAGAACAGCCCAGACATGAACCAGGGTGGGAGGGAGCCAGCACTCTTGCTCCATCTGTGGGTTCCTTCTGTGCCTTCTGCCACAGACACTTGGAAACTGGCACCTGTGATGGAGTCCCACCCACCAGGAGGTTGGTCACTGCTGGAATTCCTAGGCCAACTCCCTTCTCTTTCTCTGAGCTTGAACCTCCAGGTACTGGGTAGACCTGTCCCTAAACAAAGCTGTGACCAGGGTATATGGTGCATCACAGGTACATGTCCTTAGATGGGATGGAGGGAACTTGAACATGTACCTTGTGCCAGCTTCAGCACATTCCAGGCACCTGACATAGGCCATCTGATTTAATCTTCACAAAAACCTATAAAATAGTCACCACAGAACGGTTGATGATTCAGGGTGGATTTTGGTGTGCAAATTCTACCCCTTGACCCTCTTGTCCTCTTGGGGTCTCACTGATCTGAAACAAGGCACAGCAAATGACCAATGATCGTAAAAGTCCAGCCTCCCTTGAAAGTCAATGGGACTTCACATACGTTTTCTGCTTAGACCTCACGAACTGATAGACTCAAGATGACCCATGTGGTTACAGGCTAAGCCAAGCCCTATCTCAGGGAGCTGACCACAGGATAAAGATGGAGCCACTGATAAGTGGAAACTTAAACCCATTAAAAATGTACCCGAAAGCGTGGCAGCATGTCATTGTCATTCTTCCCTTACTTAGGAGGATGAGCAGATACAAGGAGAAGCAGCTAGATTCACCTCTTGCTGGATTATTTGGGGTGAGGTGGGAGAGAGCGAGGTCAGGTTGGAGGAACATGGCTGTGATACCTTAAACGCCCACCCCATCTAGGATAGCCCAGCCCCTCTCTTTGAGATGCTCAATTTTTGAGTGTATGTGGAGGGAGGAAGGGAGACTTCTATTGTTCCTACCCCCCATCCTTCAGGCAGCATTCACTGAAGGTCAGGACAACATGTGTCACCTGCTGGCTGATTCCTGGAGGTCTGGAGGGCCAGTCACAGCCCGATGAACTCTTCCAGCAATGGAGAGACGTTATCAGAGATCTCAGTTCTAGGCTCTGATCTCCCGCACAAGGAAGAATGACCATGGATCATGACAGCTTGAGCATCCTGAATAAGCACTGGGAGGTGGGGCATCAGTTCACCCACAGGGTCTTGAGGTCACTGTTTAAGGCTAAATTGTGTCTCCCAAAACTCATATGTTAGAATCCTAATCCCCCAGACCTCAGAATGTGATTGTAATTATGGTAACATGAGGCCATTAGGGTGGGCCTTAATCCAGTCTGACTAGTGTCCTCATAGAGAGGTTAGGACACAGACACACTCAGAGGGAAGACCATAGAAGGACACAGAGACAAGGCAAGCCAAGGAGAGAGGCCTCAGGAGAAACCAATCCTGCCTGCACCTTAATCTTGGATTTCCAGCCTCCAGGACTGCAGGACAATACCTTTCTCTGGTTGAAGTCCCCCATCTGTGGTGCTTTGTTATGGCGACTAGAGCAAGCAAACCCAGGCACCTTGATGCCAATGCTGGGGAGTTTGGATTTGTGAGCAGCAGCCTAGCTCTAATGCCCCAAAAGAGATAAAATCTCATATCAACATGACTCAGCTCTAGGGTTGTATTTGTGAGTGAATGGAGTTGTGAATATCTTTGCTCCAATTTTGTTCCTGTGGCCTTGATCCTACTGTTTAATCCTATCAGCCCTGGTTTTCTCTTCTCAACCACCATGGCACATTCCTCTCCTCTCCACCACCGCAACTCCAGGTTGTTCTCTCAGTCCCTCATCACTGGATGTTACACACACCATGCCATGTCTCTTCCAGAATGTGGAGATGCAACTGGCATAAGAAAAAGTCTCACTTTTACTCCATGGCTTTGGCAGAATCTCTTCATCTGGACTTCTTCTTCTTCCACTCTCTATCGTTATTGATTTGAATCCTCTTCACTCTATTGGAATCTGCACTTCCCTATTTTCTGACTGTGTCCATATGGTCAGAATGGAAGCCCTGATCCACTCCTCATTCTGTACCCATGCCAGACGTCACTGAGCAACCTGGCACCCCCAGCCATTAAGCTGATTCAGGCATGAAAATTGTTCTCAATGGTGACTCAAGGCAGCCTCTGCCAACGGATCAGAATAGTTAAGAAAAGGGAAAGCTTCTCACCTTCTGTGATCAGTCTGTGGGAAGAGGGCTGTCACTTAAGAATCTTCTTCTACTTTAGCTGGGAGCACAGAACACACACAAGTGCATGCACACACACACACACACTCACATGCAATGGTGAGGCTTGCCTCAGCGAAAAGATGAGCACCCTGCCTACTGGTCACTGGATGTGTCCACTGAACTTACACACTTCACTATTGTGTCTGGATGGTCGAGTGAAATTCTCCTCCATGGCTCCCTTTGGTAATTCCCTAATTGCCTCAGTAAAGCCTCCATTCCCTCTCCAGTTCTGTTGGCCCTCAGCATTGAGATTTCCTAATGGAAACCGCTCTCTTCTGTTGGAATCTCAGGGTGTAATTAGCAGTCTGGGACTTCGGTTCCCTTGCTTTCCTTAGGATGAAGGCCAAGCCATTGCCAAAAATGCTGTCACCATCAGTGCAGCTCCTCCTGGAAGAGAGCATAGTGGGGAGTTGTTTCATGTTGACTGTCTCCTGTATATTTATTGACTGAAACAGTTGAGCTGTTGCTCTTCACATTTGTAATTTTAGATCACAGATGCCTAGCATGTTTAATCATACAGCAAAGCTCACATTAATGAGGAAAATGTCACATATATTGTTATCCACCATAAAAGCTGTGAAAAAATATCTCTGCCATCTGCAGTGTGCCTTCTGCTGCTGCCTCTAAGAATTTTACTAGTGACAATACAAAATTAACAGCAGGGCAAACACTTAAAAATGGAAACTTGTTGAACTTCCTCCTTGCTCTACAAAACCAGACGGAAGTACAGACCACCTCTCAAAGCCATGTTGGGATACTTCGCCTGGGTTCCTGCAGCAACCCGCTACTGGATCTCCCGGCAGCCAGAACCCTCCAAATACATCTTTAACATTTCTGCCAGAATGATTTTCTAAATCTGAGATCTGGAATATCAACTACTACTTAGAAATGTGGTGACGGCTCTGTGGTCCCACCATGCCAGCCAGAACACACTGTGACCCAGTCCCATCCTGTCCTCCGGCTTTCCCTCCCACCAGTCCCCTCTCACATCCCACCTTCCAGCCAGGCCACATTGCCAGCGACTAACTGGGACCACCATGACCTCTCCAACCTCCTTGCAGTCTCTGACTGCAGCATTTTCCCCATCCTGTGCATGGCAATTCCTGTGCATCCTGCAACATCTGCCTCAAGTGTCCACTCCTCTGGGAAGCCTTCTGTGACCCATGCAGGCAGAATCCATTGGTCCTCATGTCCATGAAGTTTTTCCTGACTTCCTCTATCTGTAGGACTTCTCACGGGGAATCCTCATGCTCTATTTACCAGTGTCTTCTTCTTCCACTCTGAGCTCCTTTATCAGAAGGATGGTATTTCAACTGCTATTGCCTCCCAGCCCAACACAGCCATGGCTGCTGTTGTAACTGACTTGGATACTACAGAATCACTGTGAGTGGGGCAAGATGGGTGAGGATTCTTACCCAGGAACGTGCTCTTTTGACTCTGGCAACACAAAACCTTGCCATTATGCAGGCCATGTTTATTTCTAGGTTTTCTCTCTGTACTTTAGCCCTTTCTCCTACCAAAAGAAATAACAGCCCTGTCAGTCACAGAGCAATTGATAGTGATAAAAATTCTCCTTTTAGACAGTGAGTTCACTTGTTCTTAAGTCATTCTTTGCCACAAACTGCAGGCTCATTATATGAGGAAAATGTGGTATCTCTGAGAAGCCACACTCTTAGAAGTGTATAATTTACCTCAACTGATGACTAAGGTCTAGAGGTTTTTACTGCTTATTTGAGTGTGGTTTGGGTGGGGAAGTGATGATAAACAAAGCTTCATCTTACTCACTGGAGCTGGTCTGGAAACCACAGAGCAATACCTGTTCTTTAGGAAGGCACCTACTGCTTGCTTGGGGTTGTGGAGAGGAAAGGAGCAGTCCTCTCAAACTTAATCTCTGCTCTGAGCAGGTGCTCACTGGCCAGGATACTCCACCCCCAAATTCCTGTGCTCCATGCTCTGTCTCCCTCTGAGTTTCAGCCAAGACTTGCAGTTGCAAAAGACTATTCCACCTGACATGACTTTGGGCAAGAAAAATGGAATTTGGGGCAGGATATTGGGTGATCTCCACAAACTCAAACAAAGGACATACGTGCAGACATCAGATGGAAGTGAAGTTCAGAAACGGGGAGCAGGAAATGTAGTTCAGGCTGGCTTTTGCTCCCTACAGTCTCTCCACACCCTCTTTGGTTAAATACAACCATCCCTGAAACCTCAAGTTCACAGTCTTCCGTTCAGACTGACCAGATTCTCTCCACCCTATTTCTGAATTTCCAGTGCAAATGTATTCCAGAATTTCTCCCAGGAATCCATGTTGGACAGAAGATAGGTGAATGTCATGTGTGCAGAGCCCATCCCCACAATGGGAAAAAGTGTGGGCTTCACAGACACCCTCAACGCTGATGGCAACCCCCTCCTATCCTTTCCTTTCCCCACACCATATAAACAGACCTCCCTCAGCACCTGTAGAAGGAACCAACCCTGCCAACCCAACACCTGGATTTTGGACTTCTCACCTCCAGAACTGCGAGACAATATATTTACCTTGTTTGAGCCACATGGCTTGTTATGGCAGCCCTGGGAAACTATCATGCTGCCCTTCAAAAAGAGGAGACAGACAAGCTAGGTGGGGCAAGGGAGATCTCCTCAACATTGAAGGAGGTCAGAATGGCTTGGCCATCATTGCTGAAGCCATGACTTACCTTCAACATGGATGGCCCCTTAAGTGGAGGATGAGGCAATTCAATTGAAGAGATTTGAAGAATACATATGTCTATACCTATATCTGTATTTATACAGTGCTCATTAGCCAATGTGACTAGCGGCTACCATATTGGACAGCACAGATAAAGAGCATTTTCATCATCACAGAAGGTTCTGCTGTACACTGCTGCTCATGAGAAGTCAATGATGAGACTAGGGCTCTAGAGCCTTGGCTGGGTTCCAATCCTCCTCTTCCTCTCAAATTTCATTGTGTGTGTATGTGTGTGTGTGTGTGTGTGTGTGTGTGTATCATACCCACACATACCATGGAAGTCACTTAGGAACAGAGAACCTCAAGGTCAAACTACTCTTTGGCAAGGCTTGAAATTCATGGCTGTTTTTAAGAATACTTATTTACTGGATCATTTTTATTGTTGATCTTTTAATCTACTTTTCCTAAATTTCGTCTTGGTTTTTTTTATTTTAGACAGTTTTCTTTCTGTTTGGCAAAACTATTGGTTGGACACTTGTTGAATTTCTTTGTTCAGGAATCAACAAAAAATACCCTCAGGTTCAGAACTTCTTGTCTGTTGAGCATGTGCAATTCAGGCATTGAAAAAGAGAAGGGCTGTGTCTTTAACGGTATGGAGCTGGGCTATCCAATATGGTAGCCAATGGTTGCATGTGACTATTTAGGTTTAGGTTTAAATTAGTTTAAATTAAGTATGGAAGTCCCCAGTCACAATGATCTAGTGCTCGGTAGCCACATGTGACTAGCGGCTACCATACTGGACAGCACAGATATAGAAGATTTGTACCTTCACAGAAGTTTCTGCTAGACAATACTGCTCATGAGAAGCAAATGATGTGAAAAACCTAGAGCCCTGGCTGGGTTTCCACCCTCCTCTCCAATTTCCTGATCATTCATCTTAGGCAAAACATTTGATATTTTTCACTTTTTTCCCCTCTTCCTACTAAAAGAGAAGGAAAACTAGCTTGCTTACATAATGGATGTAGTTTGTGAAATAAAAGATATGTATACAATTTAGTGCAAAAAATATTTATAGAACAATTACCGTGAGCCGGGCATCATGGTAAGTCTGCAGACCAAACACATATAACACATTCTGCTAGCCTCATGGAGCTTGCAGTCAAATAAGAGAAAAATGAGGCCAAAAATAATTACAATACAAGCAATAACAAATATGCACAAGATATTGAAATTGGATGAAATGATACAAAGGTGGAATGATTAATTTGAGGGCAGTACAGACATTTGTAGGAAGACCTCATATAGGAAGTGTTTCTGAAAGAGAAAGTTTGGATGATGAATTGGAGTATGATAAGTTGCACCCAAGTTTTGTGTATGGCCTGTATACAATAAAACTCAGGTCTCTCCCAGCACTTTGGGAGGCTAAGGTGGGTGAATCATGAGGTCAGGAGTTCAAGGCCATCCTGGCCAAGATGGTGAAACCCCGTATCTACTAAAACTACAAAAATTAGCCGGGCATGGTGGCAGGTGCCTGTAATCCCAGCTACTTGAGAGCCTGAGGCAGAGAATTGCTTGAACCCGGGAGGGAGAGGTTGCAGTGAGCCGAGATCGTGCCACTGCACTCCAGCCTCGGTGACAGAGCAAGATTCCATCTCAAAAAAAAAGATAAAAATAAAATCCAGGTCTCTTATTTCCTCCTCCATTTCTTTCCCATGATCACAGCTCTACATCAGAAGTGTTCAAACTTTGGGCCGGGTGCAGTGGCTCACGCCTGTAATCCCAACACTTAGGGAAGCCGAGGAAGGCAGATCATCTGAGGTCAGAAGTTTGAGACCAGCCTGACCAACATGGTGAAACCCTGTCTCCACTAAAAATACAAAATGAGCCAGGTAAGGTGGCACATGCATGTAATTCTTGCTACTCAGAAGGCTGAGGCAAGAGAATCGCTTGAGCATGGGAGGCAGAGTTTGCAGTGAGCCAAGATCACACCATTGTACTCCAGCCTGGGCAACAAGAGTGAAACTCCATCTCAAAAAAAAAGGTTCAAACTGTGTAGCCGACCTGAAGAACACACTATTCAAACAGAGTCTTACGTGAGAGCACAATATGTAAAATGTGTAAATGCAATGTAGGGGTTCCACTTTGGGCCAACATAGAGTAACAGGTATCACATTTATCCTCTTGATGAAAATAACAACAACAATAAAACTAGTTAAAAACACCATCAGTTTTCAAGATACTAGACACCACCTGATGCAGGACAGTGATCACCATGAGGCAGGAAGCAAACCATGCGATCCTTAACATTGCCCCTGTCTTGAAAGAGCTCCCAGGTAACAGTGCAGAGGGAGGAACCCACGTGCCAGAAGACTCCATAATTTGATGAGACAGAGCTGAGAGGTTGTATGGTTTCATTTACGTGAGATGTCCAGAAGAGGCAGACCCATGGAGCCTGAAAGTAGACAACTAGTTCCATGGGCTGGGAGGAGAGGCAAGTGAGGAGTGACTGTTAATGGCATTTCTTTTTGGAGTGATAAAAATGTTATGGACCTAGACAGTGGTTAGGGTTGCATAACTTTGTGAATACACTAAAAAATTAACTGCATTGTACACTCAGTAAGGGTGAATTTTATAGTATGTGAATTGTATCTCAATAAAACATTTACAAGACATAGTATTAAAGGCCAGAGAGAAATGAAAGTATATTATACAGCTATTAAATCACCAAAGATGTAGTCTGTTATTCTGTTTCTTTGTTGTTTTTATTTCATCCTCTTTAGTAGACATCACTGCTGTTCATCAATTATTTCCAGTATTTTTCACTTCCGGGGGTATGCTAGGCTTGTCAGCTAGTTATGCTAGTCAGCTCAGGCTTCCAGAATAGAATACCACAGACTGTGTGTGCCTTAAACAACAGAAATTTATTTCCTCACAGTTCTGGAGGCTGGAAGTCCAAGATCAACAAGGTGCAGGCACTGTCATTTCTGGTGAGGGCTCTCTTTCTGACACAGTGAGATGGCTGCCTTCTCACTATGTCCTCACATGCCTTTCCTCTGTCCACACACTCCTGGGGGCTCTTCTTCTTGTAAGGCATAATAACTTAACCTGTCCCAACTAATGCAACCTCCATAATAAACATCGTTATCTTGCTTGAGTTTCTTCAAGTTTATAATTTTTAAAAATCATATAACATTTCAAAGAGTTAAGGTTTCACTTAAAAAAAAAAAAAAAGATACCATTGTGGAACACATAGATTGTTTCCCGTATTTCTCTATTAAATAATCAGACTGCAAAAAACTTATGACTCTGTCTTTTAAAAAACTTCTTAAAATTCCTTAGGTTATATCCACAAGTGGGATTATTGGATCAAAAATCCCACAATTTTATGGATGTTGATTTGCATAACCTTTTACTCTATTACTTGTAATATGTACCTGTTCCACTATATCTTTATGATCATTAGGTTGTAATATTGTTTTAACCTTATTAAAGTGATATACAGATGATTCCCAACTTATGATGGTTCAACTTAAGGTTTTTCAACTTTACAATGGTGCAAAAGCAATACACATTTAGTAGAAACTGTACTTTGAGTACTTATACAGCCATTCTTAATTTCACTTTCAGTACAGTACTCAATAAATCACGTAAGATATTCTCCACTTTTTGTAATAGGCTTTGGATTAGATTATTTTGCCCAGGTGTAGGGTAATGTAAGTGTTCTGAGCATGTTTGAGACTCAGCTGTGATGTAGGTTAGGTATATTGAATGCATTTTCAACTCACTATATTTTCAACTTATGATGGGTTTATTGGGAAGTAACTCCATTGTAAGTTGAGGAGCATCTGTATTGATACTTAGATTTGTGCAAAAATTCATTAAAAATCTGCGTCATTTTGCATAAAGCACAAATCAAGGGTGATTACTAGATTCTAAAAAGTAGTCTTCTGAAGTGCTTTAAGTTTGATTTGTTTCAATCAGCATAATGGGTGTGTCCAGGTCAAGTGTGAGAATTATATTTTGGTGTCCATTGAAGTAGGTGGGGTGTAAATTCTATGAAGGGCTGGACTGGCAGAAGGATGTGGTCCTTACGCTAGGCACTTCATGCAGACATATGCGTGATGAGCTTAAAAGCAATTGGAGGCCAGGCGCGGTGGCTCAAGCCTGTAATCCCAGCAGTTTGGGAGGCCGAGACGGGCGGATCACGAGGTCAGGAGATCAAGACCATCCTGGCTAACACGGTGAAACCCCGTCTCTACCAAAAATACAAAAAAACTAGCCGGGCGAGGTGGCGGGCGCCTGTAGTCCCAGCTACTCGGGAGGCTGAGGCAGGAAAATGGCGTAAACCCGGGAGGCGGAGCTTGCAGTGAGCTGAGATCCGGCCACTGCACTCTAGCCCGGGTGACAGAGCAAGACTCCGTCTCAAAAAAAAAAAAAAGCAATTGGAGTGTCTTGGCCCATGTAGGTGGAATATTGAAGAGTGTCAGGCAGAACTGGATGGGAGGTGCAGTCATACAGGTGGGCTCTCTCTCAAGGTCAGCTCTGCCTCCTGTTGTACTGGCTTCTTCTGAAGACAAGTTCTCCCATGAAGTGGGGAAGATGGCCACCAGTAGCCTCCCCGTTTAGCAGTACAGGGAAAGTGAAACTCTCCTTCCCAATATACACAAGGGAAGCTACCTCAAGGGAGGCCTTTCTGGCCCTGTGGAAACACATACCCTTCGCATCAGTCCCTCCTCCTGTGGCCAACTGGGGATGGTGTGCTGATGGACATCCTAGGACCACAAGGAATGGGGAGATGAGTTCTTCCAGGGAAGGGGGATCCTGGGCAGACCAAACAATAAAAGTCCCCTGTGTCATGCATCCTCATACAATCCTATGGCTGAATTAATAGCTTAATTAAGGGAAATTCCATCAGCCTGAAGCATCCTGTAGCATCAGAGGACATGCTTTAAAAAACAGGAACACATCAAAAGGACGTAGGAGTCATCCTGAAACAGCACCCAATGGCCAAAGCTGGAACAATCCACGAGTCTGTGCCAATATAAGTAAATGTGTGAATAAGCAAATACATAGGGAAGAAGGGACAAATCTTTCTCACAGAAGCACCACAAGTAATACAGGGGAGCATTGATGCAGTCACTTCTCCAGGAGGTGGGGCTTCATTGCTCTCCTAGTGACTGTGGACTGGACCTGGTGACTCACTTCCTCTAGAAGGGTATGGAAAGCGAAAAATAGCAACTTCACGATGGAGTAATCTGGCGGACGCCACCACAACCAAGGGCTCAAGGTTAACATCACCAGAGATGAGTCACGGTGAGGTCATGTGCCCCCGAGGCGAGGCAATGAGAAGGGCACTTCACTCACCCCGAAAACGTAACCCCAATCAACCACAGAAAATATCAGCCAAACTCAAAGTGGTGCACATCATCCAGAATGCCTTATAAGCACTCCTCCAATGGGCGATGGTCTTGAAAAAGAAACAAAGTCCCAGAAATGATCATAGATGGGAGGAGATTAAGGAGACAGTCTAAATGCACTGTGGGATCCCGGATGGAATCCTGGAACAGAAAAAAGGCATGAGTGAAAAAAATTGGTGAAACACCCAAAAAACATCTGGAGTTTAGTTAGTAGTATTGTGCCAGTGTTAATTTCATAGTTGTGACAAACATGCTGCGGTTATGTAAGATGTTAACAATCACAGGAAACTGGGTGGAGAGTATAGGGAAACTCCTTGTATTATCTTTACAGCTTTTCTCTAAATCTAAAATTATTCCAAATAAAAAGTTTATTTGAGAAATTAACAGTGATTACCCATTTCATACTAGGCACTGATTTAAGGGCTATGCATATATTAACTTTTAAAAATCTTAACAATAACATTGAGGTACCTACTATTATGATTACCATGCTAATTTTATGGATGAGGCTACCAAATCTGAGAGGTTTAGTGACTATCTATAGTCACGTGGTTCTGAGTGTGCAATTAACGCCTAAGCAGTTTGGTTCTAAAGCCTGTCATCTGCAATCTGTAACTCTACATAACAAACTTTCAAGGAAGAGTTAATATCTGCGTATTGTTTTTCCTCCTGAACACCCTTACCTTAGGAGAAAAACCTGTTCTGGTCTGCAGAGCTCACAGGGGGTTCCCCTCCACTCATTCCCTTTGCATATACCTTTCTAAGAGATAGGCTTTCAAATTGCAAGTGTTCCTAATTCCTAATACCCAGGACCCACAATACTGGCAATTTCCAGAAAAGAAATGCAGGCAACTTAGAAAAGAGAGTTGAGACAGAAAGAATTAACAAAAGGGAAATAAAATTTAGTGGGGGAAATTATGAAAAGCACTGCAAACTTGATTCCCTCACCAGAGTAACTCAGGGATTGAGGAGGAATGGCTTGCTGCCTTAGGTGTCGGTCACAGACCCCAAATCACCCACAAGAAAAGTGCAGTGGGCCCTCAGTCTCCTGCTTTTACTCACGAAAAGCACCTGTTTTCTGCTCTGATAGAGATCAGTGAATACCAGCCACTGAATGACTCTCACGTGATATGCCTTGTGATGTTAAAGCTCGTGCTCCTGAATTCTCACAATATTGTGTGTTTTATGCCCCGTAGAGCAGGGGTCTCAGCCCAAACATGTCCACCACGTGATTTCATAGGGCCCATGAGCTAAGAACTGTTGTTATGTGACTAAATGGTTGAAAAATACATCTATGAAGACTCTTGTGTGACGTGTGAAAATTAGACCGAATTCAAACTTCAGCGTTCAAAATTTAAGTTTTATAAACACAGCCTTACCCATTTATTTACATATTGTCTACGACTGCTTTCACACTGGAAACAGTGTGACCATAGGACTTGCAAAGCCTGAAATATTTACTATCTAGCCCCTTGCAGAAAATGTTAGTTGAGCCCTGGTATAGAGAAAGAAACTGTGACCTGGAGAGATTGAAAAACACTTATCCATAAGGATGCAAAGAAACTGTTGTCTGGATGAGCCCTGAGGCAAAGGTGCTCTCATTACGGGGTGGGCAGGGAAGGAGGCGTGGGTGAGAAGGCTGGGCGTTTGCATGGTACCCTTCTGTGCTGAGGGTTACTCTACAGTGAGCATGGACTGGTTTGATCTTCAGGGGCTGCAAGTGGTGAGGCATCCTTCAAACCCAGACAGCTCTGCAAAGCCCGCCCACCAAAAGTAAATAGGACTCATCCCAAGACATGAGGTTCAGGACAATCACTCAGTTTGAATTTTTCCAGATCCTGGATCATTTTGGAATATGACTGGGAGAATAAAAACTCCAGAAAGGCAATAAACTCATAGAATTGTAAAGTGAAGTAAATCTTAAACGCTTTTAAATAAGCGAAAAGCAACTAAATAAGTCTCAATATATTTTCCCTCCAATAGTTAAAACACAAATTTAATCCCAAAATAAATGCACATGGATTGCCAAAACTTCCTTAAGACCTCAAATTCTTAACACTCCAGGACTGAACTTATATTCCATGTGGTATCCCAAGGCCAAGGTGTGTAAGAGGCATGGAAGAAGGCTTGGAAAAGTAAGGAAAATGTCCCCACGAATTAGAGACCAGTGTCTTGATAGTAGAGGTTTCCTGGATTCGGGATGTCCCCTCCTCAAGGCCATGGTAGAGGAAACTGATGGCTCATTCATTCCACAAATATTAGGTAAGGGTCTGCTCTGTTCTAGCAGCTGCTCCTAAAGCAAGGCTGAGACAGGCAACGTCCCTACTCTTCTGAAACTTACATTCTAGTGGAGGAGAGAGGGAATAAATAAGAAAACACATTTTAAAACATCATTTCAGGCAGAAGTGAGTCCATGAAGCAAGCAAGCATGTGATAGGACAAAGATGAGGTGTCAGGTGCACTTAGGCTGAGTGGCCCAGGAAGGCTCTCTGGGCAGAGCCCTGAAGAAGAAGACGTCAGAAGGAGACCAGGGTAGGATCATTACAGATGGAGGGAGAAGGCAAGAGAAAGGCTCAAGGGGAGCAAGAGTAAGGCCTACTCAAGAAACAGGAAGTACACATGGAGCAGTATCAATGGGGAGGGTGCCTGAGAGGGTGTTGGAAAGGGAGGGAGAAGACACAGGAGTGGGCCTTAGAGGCAAGAACAAAGAGGTCAGGTTTCATTCTGAGTAAGATGGTGTGGTAGGTTAAACTGTGTCCCCCAAAGATAGGTTCAAGCCCTAACCTCTGGTGCCTGTGAATGTGACCTTATTTGAAGATAGGCTCTTTGTGAATGTAATCAAGATAAAACGAAGTCATACTGGAAACAGAGGGGCCTTAAATCCAATGATGGGTGTCCTTATAAGAAGAGGGAGGACTGGGAGGCCAAGGCAGGTGGATCATGAGGTCAGGAGTTTGAGACCAGCCTGGCCAATATGGTGAAACCCCATCTCTACTAAAAATACAAAAATTAGCCAGGTGTGGTGGTGCATACCTGTAGTCCCAGCTGCTCGGGAGGCTGAGGCAGGAGAATTGCTTGAACCCGGGAGGTGGAGGTTGCAGTGAGCCGAGATCATGCCATGGTACCCCAATTTGGGTGATAGAGCGAGACTCTGTCTCAAAAGAAAAAAGAAGAAGGGGAACACAAAAGGTACACACAGGGGGAATGAATGATGACATTCATTGACAGAGACAGAGACACAAACAGAGATTGAATGATGCAGCTACAGGCCAAGGAGCACAGTGGATGGAAGGGCAGGGTGGATTCTCCCCGGGAGACTTTGGAGGGAGCATGGCCCTTCTGATACCTTGATTTTGGACTTCCAGTCTCTGAAACCGTGAGAGGATAAAGTTCTATTTTTTTAAGCTTCTCAGTTTGTGGCACCTCGTCATGGGAGCCTTGAGAAACACAGATGGGAAGCCACCAGAGGGCTTTACAGAATGGCATGATCTTAAACCATAACAGGTGTTGTGGCTGTTGTGCTGAGAATGGAATCAAAGAGGCTGTGAAGGGGGTGATGGTCAGGGTCAACTCACAGGTCAGAAGTGGTAGCGACCCTTGTCAGGAGCTGAGCTCCCACGGCACAGCTGAAATTCTGTAAAGGCCGCCAGGCACAATGCGGTCACACACGGATGCATCCACCTACATTCTTGAGGACCAAAAATTATAGAACCCAGATTAAGGCAGGAAATTGCAAATACTGGCTCTGACATACACAAAGCTTCCTGGAGAAGAGTTTCTTTGGGGCAGATGCCATGGTTTTCCATTGTTTTCCATCTCCACCGATTTTTACAGAGGGTTGAGTACATAGTCTAGTCACTAGTTACTCTCATGCATACTTGCCCACTCATGCATACTCTAGTAAAGGCCTGCTGAGTGTTTCTGGATGGGCTGAAGAGAAAAGGTGGAGGACCAAGTCCTAGAAGCAGATCTCTTACACATGCCAAGACTCCCATTTTCTTTCTCTTTCATATTCTCCTTCGACCTTGCTAGAATTCATCTATTGCACATATTTAAAAAGTAACTACATTTTATCCTGAAATAAGTGGTTGTCAAGAATATATGGGCTCATTCTGCCTCTTAATTGGGGTGAGAAAATTTTGACTCTTTTACTTGGCATCAGTGACAATAAAGACCAACCAACAATCATTGGACTATGTTTTAATGAACTAATCAGGGATTCCATCACAATGAAAATTAAGGCCACCTGGTTAGTTTCACAGGAGTGAACAGTAGATGTTCCCATCAGGTCTTGGTATCCATTTCCCTTTAATAGCAAATTCTAAAAAGCTACTCTCGTGGTCATGATGGAGAGATTTACAGATGTTTCAATGAAACTCTTCATTTGGAATTTATGTAGCAATGTACATATTGACTTTGTGTCACTGAGAATACCAAGATTTATTATTCTTGAAGATAAGTAATAACCTTGACTTTGACTTGGTCAATATTTATCTCATGAGTCGATAAACCTCCTGCAATAAATTTCAACTGAACCCTAAACTTTCTGGTACTGGACTGTATTCTCTGCTCTTTTTCTTAGGGAACCAGTCGTCAAACCTGTGGAAATATTCTCAGACGAACGTTATTTTTAGTGAATTCAGTCTGGTTATGACGGCAGACTTTTATCCAAATAACTTAATGTGGGTGGGAAAATTACAGACTCTGAATCTTTTTGTCTTCTTTTCAATAGTTATGACCAATGAATCTCCTCCCCAGTCCAGCGTTTTCTAAAGCTGATCCCACGTGCTAACATCAGACACCAGCCTGATCAGGCTGAAGGAAAAGCCTGTCTACAAATAAAGGCGATATATGACACCGGCCATTTGTGTGCCTGTCACTGCAGGCATTATCTGAGCTCCCCTTTTATATTTTAGCAGTGCATGATCTCATACTAACTTTCCGTAAACTCCAAATACTTTTTTGGTGTTGGCTGCTCAAATAGTTTGTCACTGTCTAAAGCTACGGTGTGCTCTATGAGCAACCAAAGAGAGTTGTTCTCATCTGGCTGGAAGTGAGACGATGGTTCTTTCCGCAAATGACTCAGCTTCTGCATCCAGAAAGGACCTTTCCCTATGATGATGTTCCAGGCAATTCCCTCTCCTCCACACTCTCCATGTGCAGCACATACCACAGTTTGTCAGCGTGCACATAACAACACGGCTGGCAGTGTGTTGTCTCTTTCCTTCTCCTTCAGGGAGCACACGCATAGGGGTGCCCGCTTTCCACATGATTTTTGGACCTTACCAGGTTACTGAAGCCCAAAGGAGTTGATTCACAGAGAAGATTCCTTGGCGTGACTCTCCTCATGGCCCACCAACTGTGTCTTCTCCTACTTCGAAGAGGCCCATTCTAATGTGTTGGCAGATGAATCTGCAGATAAAGATAGGCTTTAATAGCCAGTAGCTCTGCACCTTACCACCCGAGATTTTCCATCTAATGATAATTTTAGGAAGAATATTTTTCAGCTGTCCTACATCCACATTTTCGTCCATCAGAAGCTTTGTTGTTTTGTTTGTTTCTGTGTTTCATTTTGTTTGGAGCTGGGTTTATTTGATTTTATTTATTTGTTTGTTTTGCCGAAATTGCTAGAGAAGCTAGGGTTACTGATGAAATTTTCTGGAAAATCTAAAACACACACTTAGATTATATCAAAATGATCTCAACCAACTAATCAATCATTGAACATGGCAAGATATTCCCCAGATATGAGGATGTTTCTTTTCTAATATTGATGTTGAGAGACAGTAGCAAATAAAAGCAAAGATTCTAGAGCCAGACTGCCTATATGTGGATCCAGTCTCTCCCACTTACCAGCTGCGTGACTTTGGGCAAAGTTACTGTCTCTTTGTGCTTGTTTCCTCATGAGTAAAACTGGGATCATTGTAGGACTATGCATTAATTGATCATTAATTTAGTTAATATTTTAAAAGTACATAGATCAGTGCATGGCACCTAGTAAGTGCTATATTGTCTGACAAATACATACAGTGACATCTTGCCAACAGTAATGACTTTTATTTATTAAATACCTACTCTCATGTAGCCACTTCATGCACTTTATTACATCTAATCCTCATAACCATTCTCCAAGGCACATCATTTTGAAGATGAAGAACCAGATTCGAGAGGTTGGATGGTTTGTCCGAGGTGACAGAGCAGGTGGTAAGAGCTGGGACTGAATTTGGGTCTTTTGAGCCTAAAAAATGATTGCATGTTTGTTATAGCATTGCCCCTGAAAAGATTCAAACGTGACTTTTACTGGGCACTTATTATATACCTACCAATTTCACATATGTTGCTTTAAGGACTGCAACAACCCCTCTGGGTTTGCTTGCTTCTATTTTCAGGCAAAGAACTGCAGCTCAGGGAATGAAGGCACCTATGTGAGTAGTAGACCCAGGATTTGAACGTAGGTCTTTTGAGCCTAAAGTTATGCACTTTCCACATATTCCCAAACCCACAAGGATTCACATTTGTTGAACATGTACTCTGAGTAGCTTCCATATTGTTATCCTCCCACATTCCAGCTTTTCAATTAGAAAATCATCAAGCCTATGGAGAAATTGAAAGAATAGAACAATGAATATCTAAATAACCTTCAACTAGTTTCAACAATTACTTTTATAACAAGAGGTTTCAAACATACAGAAAAGTTGCAAAGAAATATTAAATGAGACCAAGAAGGTCATGTTTCAATGATAAAGGATACAACATGCACTAAGATCTAACTGTGATAACTATGCACACACTTAATAAGAGCATCAAAATCCATGAAGTAACTACCATAGGAGCTATCATGAGAACAAACAGAAACACATCAGGTATGAGACTTCATTTCTCTCACCTGTGAAAGATCAAATAGGGATGCAAAACATATATAAGACTGAACGAGGAGAGATGCTTAAAAGAGAATTGGGAGCATGGTGGAAGGCAGGGGAAGTCCTAATCCAAAGTGGCTGAATGGGACAGTAATGAGCGAGTAAGCTTGGAAAGATGAGTATTACAATCAAAGGGAGTGCTTAAGGACTGTATCTATTGCCTGAGAGAAGGCAATAAACTCCAAACTACTAACTGACAACATGAAAACACCAACCCTTGGAGAAACTCCTCTCCTGCCTAAGTACAGAGCAAACAGATTCCCTTTCCCTCAACAAAGTGGCTTCTGCTTAAATAGTCAGGGTCAGATGTCTTCAGAACTCAGGTAGATCAACGTGTAAAGGATAAGGGAGCAGTTGACCATCACTAAAGAACACATCTCTGCCTGAAGACTGTGTGGGCATTTGTTAAGCAAAGTGTAAGTCAAACAGTACACACCGGGGGACGATATTCTTTTCCAAGGGCAACAGCTTTTGTCCCGATTTGTACTTCAGTATTTTTTTTTTTTTTTTTACTACTCTGGCCAAGGTCTGAGACAGAGATTATTTGAGATGGTTTACTGCATTGGGTAGAGAAAGAGATGTTTAAGGGGTGTAAAGTGTAGAGGTGTCATTGTATAAGGGATGTGCCAATCCCTGAACTGGATAAAGGTCCATGAGCAGAAATTCCAGCATCTTTAGCTCCCCATAAATCCAATAAAGAGATTTGTATGTTCTAAAGTATAACCTAAGGTCAATAGACACACCCAAATAAAATGTAAGTACAAAATATTAGATTCTATTTCAATGAATGTTATGATTTCTAAGTGTGTTGGTACCCATTGCCTTCTCTAAGCCTCACACACTCAAGATGTGAATTATCTGCTTCATAATTCAGTCCAGATGTCAGCATCATGGCTGGGAGGACAGTATGATGGAGACTGAATCCTCCACCAAATATAATTCTCCACCTTTGATGCTACTGGTGTGCTTGAGTGAATGGACTAGTGGGGAATGATACCAGAGGAGGCTGCAAATCTTTGGAAGACACCTGGAATGCAGCCACCACAAGGACAACAGCAGAAGGTGTATAGACAGCTGAGCTCATGGCATTTTGCTTGGCTACCTATGGTCTATGTAGTGCATACAAGTGACTCAAAAGTTCCTGGGTACCCGAGTAACATAATATGCAAATGCTAAAAGTATCATTGTACCGACAGAGGCCTGGGGTCATGATAAAAGTCACTACTAATAAGGGCTCAAAATTGAGAAAAGGATTTCAGCTTCTGGCCAAGATAGAATAACAGGAACCAGATTTACCCTTCCATATGAAACAATTTAAAACCTAGACAAGATCCATGGAACAATAGCAGACTTCTTGCTGGAAGTATGCAAACCAGAAACATTGAAACAACATCTTTAAAAAAAAAAATCTTCATAGAATTCTATGTCTAATAATTTTTTTTCAGAAATAAAGGCAAATAAAAACCTTTTCAGGCACTAAAAAGTTTCCAAACCATTCATCACCAGCAGAATCACAGTAAAGATGGAAATCTGTATTTATACAAAGGAATGAAGAGCATCAGGAATGATAGGTAGGCAAATATACAACAGCACAGAGGCCAAGAGGGAGAAAGAACGTCTGTGTGCTGTAAGGTTTGGATCGTCTGTGTGAAACAGTGTAGTATCACATCATGTCACATGTCTCCATGCTGTGCAAAGACGCTGGACTTGGAGTTAAGGAAACATCTGAAATCATGGTTTCCTGCGGAATGTGGAGAGACTGTGGGAAAGTCAGGTAACTCGTCTGAGCCTCAGCTTTTTTCTTTTTTAAAATTGTAAATTGACAATTTATAATTGTATATAATTATGGGGTAAAGAGTGATGTTATAATGTATGAATACAACGTGGAATAATTAATTGAAGCTAGTGGCCGGTGCAGTGGCTCACTCCTGTGATCCCAGCACTTTGAGAGACCAAACCAGGCAGATCACCTGAGGTCAGGAGTTTGAGACCAGCCTGGCCAACATGGTGAAACCCTGTCTCTACTAAAAATACAAGCAAAGTAGGCAGGCGTGGTGGTAGGCAACTGTAATCCCAGCTACTTGGGAGGCTGAGGCAGGAGAATCACTTGAACCCAGGAGACAGAGATTGCAGTGAGCCAAGATCTCACCACTGCACTCCAGCCTGGGTGACAGAGCAAGACTCAGTCTCAAAAAAAATAAAGAAATAAATAAATAAAAATAAAAAAATTTTAAAAAAAGCTAGTTAACATATCTATCACCTCAAATACTAATACTAATACTCTGTGCTAAGAACATTGAAATTTAATTTCAGTAATTTGGAAGTGTATAAAAACTCCATTATTAACTAACTATATTCAACATGCTCTGCAATAGAACTCAAAAAAGAAGAAAAAATGTTCTTCCTGTTTATCTGAGATTTTGAACCCATTGATCATCATCTTTCCCCATTCTCCCCACCCCCAGGCCCTGTAACCACCATTCTAGTCTCTGCTTCTTTAAGTTCAGTTGTTTTAGATTCCACATATAAGTGAGAACATGTGGTGTCTTTCTGCGGCTGACTTATTTCATTTAGCACAATGTTTTCCAGTGTCATCCACGTTGCCACAAATGACAGAATTTCCCTCTTTTTTAAGGCTAAATATAATTCCACTGTGTGTATATGTACTACATTTTATTTATTCATCTGTTAATGGACACTAAGATTGGTTCCATAACTTGGCTATTGCAAACAGTGCTATAGCAAACACGGGGGTGCAGACATCTGTTCCACAAATTGACTTCAAATCTTTCAGGTAAATACCCAGAAGTGGGAATGCCAAATCATATGGCAATTCTATGTTGAGTTCTTTGAGGGACCTGCATACTGTTTCCCATAACGGCTGTACTAATTTACATTCTCACCAACAGTGTATGTGGGGTCCCTTCCTCCACATCCTTGCCAACACTTATTATTATCTTTCACCTTTCTGACATTCTGACAGGTGTGAGATTGTATCTTATTGTGGTTTTAATATGCATTCCCCTAATGATTGGCCATGTTGAGCATTTTTTCATTATCTGTTGGACATTCGTGTGTCTTCTTTTGAGAAATGTCTATTTAGGTCCCTTGCCTATTTTTTTTTTTTTTTTTTGAGACGGAGTCTTGCTCTGCCACCCAGGCTGGAGTGCAGTGGCCGGATCTCAGCTCACTGCAAGCTCCGCCTCCCGGGTTTACGCCATTCTCCTGCCTCAGCCTCCCGAGTAGCTGGGACTACAGGCGCCCGCCTCGTTGCCCGGCTAGTTTTTTGTATTTTTAAGTAGAGACAGGGTTTCACCGTATTAGCCAGGATGGTCTCGATCTCCTGACCTCGTGATCCGCCCGTCTCGGCCTCCCAAACTGCTGGGATTACAGGCTTGAGCCACCGCGCCTGGCCTATTTTTTTTTTTTTAATTTTCTTGTTATTGAGTTGCTTGAGTTCCATATATATATAGGATGTTAACCCCTTATCAGACGTATGGCTTGCAAATATTTTCTCCCAGTCAGTATGTTGTCTCCGTACACTGTTATTTGTTTCCTTTGCTGTGTAGAAGCTTTTTAGTGTGATCTAAACCCATTCGTTTATTTAAGCTTATGTTGCCCATACTTTGGGAGTTAACTCCAAACACTCATTTCAAAGACAAATGTTATGCAGTTTTCCTCCTATGTCTTATAGTAGTTTTAGTCTCTGGTCTTATGTTTAAGTCTTTAGGCCATTCTGAGTTGATCTTTGTATATGGGGTGAGATTCCGTGAAAACTGGAATTCCACATGCAGAAGAAGAATTTGAGATTGTATCTCAAAAAAAAAAAACCAGTCTCTTTTGCTCCAATTTTTTAAAGCAACAGAAATCTCTACCAATGTTATAACTTTCAGATATAAAAATCATGAATAAAATGAGAATTCTTCTCCATGTGGAATTCTAGTTTTCATGGAATGAATGAATTCTTCTGCACGTGGCACTCCAGTTTTCACAACATCACCACCTATTAAAGAGGCTCTCCTTTTCCTATTGCATATTTTCATGGAAACTTTTTCAAAAGTCTATTGACTGTATATGCATGAGTTCATTTCTGAACTTGCTATTCTGTTCCACTGGTGAATGTATCTATTTTTAGCTAGTACCATGCTGTGTTAATTACTATAGCTTTGTAGTACAGCTTGAAATCAGGTAGTATGATACCTTCAGCTTTGTTTTTTGCTCATGATTGCCTTGGTATTTGGGGTTTTTTGTGGTTCCATATGAATTTCAGGATTTTTAAAAATTTCTATAAAAAATAATTTTTGACATGGCTACTCTGTATTAGTCTGTTCTCATGCTGCTAATAAAGACATACCTGAGATTCACAGTTTCACATGGCTGGGGAGGCCTCATAATCATGGTGGAAGAGCAAGGGAGGTCTTACATGGCAGCAGGCCAGAGAGGGCTTGTGCAGGGGAACTCCCCTTTATAAAACCATCAGATCCTGTGAGATTTATTCACCATCACAAGAACAGCATGGGAAAGACCCACCCCTATGATTCAATTGCCTCCCACTGGGTCCCTCGGTGCCATATAGTAATTGTGGGAGCTACAATTCAAGATGCGATTTCGGTGGGGACACAGCCAAACCATATCATACTTAATGTATAGTCCACGAAGCATTTAAAACATTTCCATTGGCCGGGTGTGGTGGCTCACGCCTGTAATCCCAACACTTTGGGAGGCTAAGGTGGGCGGATCACCTGAGGTCGGGAGTTCGAGACCAGCCTGACCAACATGGAGAAACCCCATCTCTACTAAAAATACAAAAAAATTAGGTGGGCATGGTGGCACATGCCTGTAATCCCAGCTACTTGGGTGGCTGAGGCAGGAGAATTGCTTGAACCCGGGAGGCAGAGGTTGCAGTGAGCCAAGATCACGCCACTGCACTCCATCCTGGGCAAGAAGAGCAAAACTCTGTCTCAAATAAATAAATAAAATAAAACAAAACATCTCTATCTCAGGCCCTATCTCAAATCTACTGAATCGGAATTTTCATTTTAACAAGTTTCCCACATGACTCATAGGTACCGTCAATCAAGTAAAATGACCCAGAAAGTCTCAATCATTTTAGGAGGTTTATTTGTCAAAGTTAAGGATGTGCTGGAAGACATGTCTATGGCTTTCTCTAAAGATGACTTGGAGAGCTTCAATATTTAAATGGGAAAGGGTGGGATATTGAGAAATACACAGTGTTCCTGTGAGAGGGCAGTAAGGGAAAATAGTCATTCATGCCTTTGTCTGGCTCAGTGAATCTGCATTTTTACATAAGATAATGGAGACAATAGGGCAGAGGAAACAATCAGATATGCATTTGTCTCAGGTGGGCAGAGGGATGTCTTTGAGTTCTGTCCTATGTCCCTGCACCTGTGAAGATAAGCTATCAATTTACGTTACCATGGTGAACTCTAACAGATACGCTTTAGGGTAAAGCTCTTGGGGCCCATAGGGAATTTCCTTGTGGCAAAATGTGAGGGAGGTATATAGCCTTTCCTCTTTGTAGTCATCTTATTCAGGAACCAAAATGGGAGGCAGGTATGCATGACCCAGTTCCCAGCTTGACTTTTCCCTTTTGCTGAGTGAGTTTGAGGTCTCAAGATTTATTTTCCTTTCACAGTGTTATAAAGATTGAGAATGAATGCAATAGGACTCAGTTGATATAGCACATAAACAGGCACTTTTTAAAACTAAACAGTGTATTAATATGTTTTGTGATAACCAAGAAAATAGAAACTGGGCATTTCTTATTTATCATTATGATTGTATATGCAAGAATTTTTCACTTTATTTTCAGCTTGAGATAATAGGCAGTTTTAAAATGAGAATTATAAACCCTCAGGATTAATATCGCTATTAATATTAATATTTCTTAATTGCTATTAAGAAAGTCTGGAGGCCAGGCGTGGTTGCTCACAACTGTAATCCCAGAACTTTGGAAGGTCGAGGCAGGTGGATCACATGAGGTCAGAAGTTCAAGACCAGCCTGGCCAACATGGTGAAACCCCGTCTCTACTAAAAATACAAAAAATGTAGGCAGACATGGTGGCGGGCACCTGTAATCCCAGCTACTGTGGAGACTGAGTCCAGGAGAATGGCTTGAATTCGGGAGGCGGAGATTGCAGTGAGTCAATTGCACTCCAGCCTGGGCGACAGAGTGAAACTGTGACTCAAATAATAATAATAATAATATTAATAATAATAATAATAAAGTGTCTGTTTTGCTCCAATTTTTTTAAAGGAACAGAAATATCTACCAATGTTACGCCTTTCAGATATAAAAATCATGAATAAAATGAGGATTCAATCAACCACATCCCTGTTTCCCCAAATTGGCTAATAAGAATAACTGCATTCTTTGTTGGTTTTACTCTTAAGTGTGAGTTACTTTAGTTTGAAACTGCTGTGGATCAGGGAGGGTGGAGTACAAGTAGTGTTAACCATGGGGAAGAGAAGATTCCTTGGCTGTGGCCAGATCAGAGCCTTCCTACACCTGGAGGGAGCAGAGCAGAAGCTCCCTGCAGCTCCTGAGCTCAGAGACAGCAGTGGCTTGTCTGTGCAGGATGCTGAGTTCACTTCACGGGCTTTGTGAATACTACAAGGCTACAGTTGATATGTAAGGCTGCCTATTTCTTTTCGTAGCATAAGACAGGAGGGGAACCCTGTGCTCCAGGAGGCTGCTGCTTCCTTTCTCATTTTGGAGGATGAACAAGTGGCCTCTGGTCACCTAAGGGTGTAGGCCTCAGGACCTGATGCCATCTAGGTGCCCGGCCAAGGCTGGGAGTTTCCTGGAATGTGGGCAGGGTCCGGGCCTTGGAGTCCCCATTACTGCATGTTACATGATGCATGGACAGGCAATCTGGGTCTGGTAAACTTGCTGGAAGTTGGCCCTTTGGGACTGGATTTTCATTTGGGTTATCTTCTCAGGACACTGGCTATGATTCCCTTGCCTCTGGAGGGGTCGGGGAGGTAGGCAAAATTCCACAGTTTAGGGTAGGGATCAAAAATCTATTTATAACTATTGCCCCAGGTAAATGGCCTGCTTGAGTTTCTGATTCAGCAGTCTGGGTCTGGGGCTCGCACTGAGAAATTGTTTTTCCAAGGAGTTCCCAAGTAATCTTGATCCTGCTGGTTGGAAAAATCTCTTTGAAAACAACTGATCTAGATCCCATCCTGACAGCCATCCCTCCGTCCTCCGAACGTCCAGAGTGCTTTGTTTACATCTGTCCTGTTGTAATTATTGATACACAGATTAAAATGCACTTCTTGGAGGGGCGGAGCAAGATGGCCGAATAGGAACAGCTCCAGTCTCCAACTCCCAGCGCGAGCGACACAGAAGACCGGTGATTTCTGCATTTTCAACTGAGGTACTGGGGTCATCTCTCTAGCGAGTGCCGGACAACTGGTGCTGGTCAGCTGCTGCAGCCTGACCAGCGAGAGCTGAAGCAGGGCGAGGCATTGCCTCACCTGGAAGTGCAAGGGGGAAGGAAATCCGTTTTCCTAGCCAGGGGAACTGAGACACACAACACCTGGAAAATCGGGTAACTACCACCCCAATACTGCGCTTTAAGGAAACAGGCACACCAGGAGAATATATCCCACACCTGGCCGGGAGGGTCCCACGCCCACGGAGCCTCCCTCACTGCTAACACAGCAGTCTGCGGCGATCTATCGGCAAGGCAGCAGCGAGGCTGGGGGAGGGGCGCCCGCCATTGCTGAGGCTTAAGTAGGTAAACAAAGCCGCTGGGAAGCTCGAACTGGGTGGAGCTCACAGCAGCTCAAGGAAGCCTGCCTGTCTCTGTAGACTCTACCTCTGCGGACAGCGCACAGCTGCAGTCCAATAGGGGAAAGAGCGGGGCCGGTGCAGACGCGAACGACTCTGTCTGACAGCTTTGGGGAGAGCCGTGGATCTCCTAACGCGGAGGTTGAGATCTGAGAACGGACAGACTGCCTGCTCAGGTGGGTCCCTGACCCCTGAGTAGCCTAGCTGGGAGACATCCTCCACTAGGGGCAGTCTGACACCCCACACCTCACAGGGTGGAGTCACCCCTGAGAGGAAACTTCCAAAGAAAGAATCAGACAGGTACACTCGCTGTTCAGCAATATTCTATCTTCGGCAACCTCTGCTGCTGATACCCAGGCAAACAGGGTCTGGAGTGGACCTCAAGCAATCTCCAACAGACCACAGACAGTCCTTCTGACTGTCAGACGGAAAACTATCAAACAGGAAGGACACCTATACCAAAACCCCATCAGTACGTCACCATCATCAAAGACCAGAGACAGATAAAACCACAAAGATGGGGAGAAGCAGGGCAGAAAAGCTGGAAATTCAAAAAATAAGAGCGCATCTCCCCCTGCAAAGGAGCGCAGCCCATCGCCAGCAACGGATCAAAGCTGGTCAGAGAATGACTTTGACGAGATGAGAGAAGAAGGCTTCAGTCCATCAACCTCTCAGAGCTAAAGGAGGAATTACGTACCCAGCGCAAAGAAACTAAAAATCTTGAAAAAAAAGTGGAAGAATTGACAGCTAGACTAATTAATGCAGAGAAGATCATAAACGAAATGACAGAGATGAAAACCATGACACGAGAAATACGTGACAAATGCACAAGCTTCAGTAACCGACTCGATCAACTGGAAGAAAGAGTATCAGCGATTGAGGATCAAATGAATGAAATGAAGCGAGAAGAGAAACCAAAGAAAAAAGAAGAAAAAGAAATGAACAAAGCCTGCAAGAAGTATGGGATTATGTAAAAAGACCAAATCTACGTCTGATTGGGGTGCCTGAAAGTGAGGGGGAAAATGGAACCAAGTTGGAAAACACTCTTCAGGATATCATCCAGGAGAACTTCCCCAACCTAGTAGGGCAGGCCAACATTCAAATTCAGGAAATACAGAGAACACCACAAAGATACTCCTCCAGAAGAGCAACTCCAAGACACATAATTGCCAGATTCACCAAAGTTGAAATGAAGGAAAAAATCTTAAGGGCAGCCAGAGAGAAAGGTCGGGTTACCCACAAAGGGAAGCCCATCAGAAAACAGCAGACCTCTCGGCAGAAACTCTACAAGCCAGAAGAGAGTGGGGCCAATATTCAACGTTCTTAAAGAAAAGAATTTTCAACCCAGAATTTCATATCCAGCCAAACTAAGCTTCATCAGTGAAGGAGAAATAAAATCCTTTACAGATAAGCAAATGCTTAGAGATTTTGTCACCACCAGGCCTGCCTTACAAGAGACCCTGAAGGAAGCCCTAAACATGGAAAGGAACAACCGGTACCAGCCATTGCAAAAACATGCCAAAATGTAAAGACCATCGAGGCTAGGAAGAAACTGCATCAACTAACGAGCAAAATAACCAGTTAATATCATAATGACAGGATCAAGTTCACACATAACAATATTAACCTTAAATGTCAATGGACTAAATGCTCCAATTAAAAGACACAGACTGGCAAACTGGATAAAGAGTCAAGACCCATCAGTCTGCTGTATTCAGGAGACCCATCTCACATGCAGAGACATACATAGGCTCAAAATAAGGGATGGAGGAAGATCTACCAAGCAAATGGAGAACAAAAAAAAGCAGGGGTTGCAATCCTAGTCTCTGATAAAACAGACTTTAAACCATCAAAGATCAAAAGAGACAAAGAAGGCCATTACATAATGGTAAAGGGATCAATTCAACAGGAAGAGCTAACTATCCTAAATATATATGCACCCAATACAGGAGCACCCAGATTCATAAAGCAAGTCCTTAGAGACCTACAAAGAGACTTAGACTCCCATACAATAATAAGGGAGACTTCAACACTCCACTGTCAACATTAGACAGATCAACGAGACAGAAAGTTAACAAGGATATCCAGGAATTGAACTCATCTCTGCACCAAGCGGACCTAATAGACATCTATAGAACTCTCCACCCCAAATCAACAGAATATACATTCTTCTCAGCACCACACCGCACTTATTCCAAAATTGACCACATAATTGGAAGTAAAGCACTCCTCAGCAAATGTACAAGAACAGAAATTATAACAAACTGTCTCTCAGACCACAGTGCAATCAAACTAGAACTCAGGACTAAGAAACTCAATCAAAACCGCTCAACTACATGGAAACTGAACAACCTGCTCCTGAATGACTACTGGGTACATAACGAAATGAAAGCAGAAATAAAGATGTTCTTTGAAACCAATGAGAACAAGATACAACATACCAGAATCTCTGGGACACATTTAAAGCAGTGTGTAGAGGGAAATTTATAGCACTAAATGCCCACAAGAGAAAGCAGGAAAGATCTAAAATTGACACTCTAACATCACAATTAAAAGAACTAGAGAGGCAAGAGCAAACACATTCAAAAGCTAGCAGAAGGCAAGAAATAACTAAGATCAGAGCAGAACTGAAGGAGATAGAGACACAAAAAACCTCCAAAAAATCAATGAATCCAGGAGTTGGTTTTTTGAAAAGATCAACAAAATTGACAGACCGCTAGCAGACTAATAAAGAAGAAAAGAGAGAGGAATCAAATAGACGCAATAAAAAATGATAAAGGGGATATCACCACCGACCCCACAGAAATACAAACACCATCAGAGAATACTATAAATGCCTCTACGCAAATCAACTAGAAAATCTAGAAGAAATGGATAATTTCCTGGACACTTACACTCTCCCAAGACTAAACCAGGAAGAAGTTGAATCCCTGAATAGACCAATAGCAGGCTCTGAAATTGAGGCAACAATTAATAGCCTACCCACCAAAAAAAGTCCAGGACCAGATGGATTCACAGCTGAATTCTACCAGAGGTACAAAGAGGAGCTGGTACCATTCCTTCTGAAACTATTCCAATCAATAGAAAAAGAGGGAATCCTCCCTAACTTATTTTATGAGGCCAACATCATCCTGATACCAAAGCCTGGCAGAGACACAACAAAAGAGAATTTTAGACCAATATCCCTGATGAACATCGATGCAAATATCCTCAATAAAATACTGGCAAACCGGATTCAGCAGCACATCAAAAAGCTTATCCACCATGATCAAGTGGGCTTCATCCCTGGGATGCAAGGCTGGTTCAACATTCGCAAATCAATAAACGTAATCCAGCATATAAACAGAACCAAAGACAAGAACCACATGATTATCTCAATAGATGCAGAAAAGGCTTTTGACAAAATTCAACAGCCCTTTATGCTAAAAACGCTCAATAAATTCGGTATTGATGGAACGTACCTCAAAATAATAAGAGCTATTTATGACAAACCCACAGCTAATATCATACTGAATGGGCAAAAACTGGAAAAATTCCCTTTGAAAACTGGCACAAGACAGGGATGCCCTCTCTCACCACTCCTATTCAACATAGTGTTGGAAGTTCTGGCTAGGGCAATCAGGCAAGAGAAAGAAATCAAGGGTATCCAGTTAGGAAAAGAAGAAGTCAAATTGTCCCTGTTTGCAGATGACATGATTGTATATTTAGAAAACCCCATTGTCTCAGCCCAAAATCTCCTTAAGCTGATAAGCAACTTCAGCAAAGTCTCAGGATACAAAATTAATGTGCAAAAATCACAAGCATTCTTATACACCAGTAACAGACAAGCAGAGAGCCAAATCAGGAATGAACTTCCATTCACAATTGCTTCAAAGAGAATAAAATACCTAGGAATCCAGCTTACAAGGGATGTAAAGGACCTCTTCAAGGAGAACTACAAACCACTGCTCAGTGAAATCAAAGAGGACACAAACAAATGGAAGAACATACCATGCTCATGGATAGGAAGAATCAATATCGTGAAAATGGCCATACTGCCCAAGGTGATTTATAGATTCAATGCCATCCCCATCAAGCTACCAATGACTTTCTTCACAGAATTGGAAAAAACAGCTTTAAAGTTCATATGGAACCAAAAAAGAGCCCGCATTGCCAAGACAATCCTAAGTCAAAAGGACAAAGCTGGAGGCGTCACGCTACCTGACTTCAAACTATACTACAAGGCTACAGTAACCAAAACAGCATGGTACTGGTACCAAAACAGAGATATAGACCAATGGAACAGAACAGAGTCCTCAGAAATAATACCACACATCTACAGCCATCTGATCTTTGACAAACCTGAGAGAAACAAGAAATGGGGAAAGGATTCCCTATTTAATAAATGGTGCTGGGAAAATGGCTAGCCATAAGTAGAAAGCTGAAACTGGATCCTTTCCTTACCCCTTATACGAAATTAATTCAAGATGGATTAGAGACTTAAATGTTAGACCTAATACCATAAAAACCCTAGAAGAAAATCTAGGTAGTACCATTCAGGACATAGGCATGGGCAAGGACTTCATGTCTAAAACACCAAAAGCAACGGCAGCAAAAGCAAAAATTGACACATGGGATCTAATTAAACTAAAGAGCTTTTGCACAGCTAAAGAAACTACCATCAGAGTGAACAGGCAACCTACAGAATGGGAGAAATTTTTGCAACCTACTCATCTGACAAAGGGCTAATATCCAGAATCTACAAAGAACTCAAACAATATACAAGAAAAAAACAAACAACCCCATCAAAAAGTGGGCAAAGGATATGAACAGACATTTCTCAAAAGAAGACATCCATACAGCCAACAGACACATGAAAAAATGCTCATCATCACTCGCCATCAGAGAAATGCAAATCAAAACCACAATGAGATACCATCTCACACCAGTTAGAATGGCAATCATTAAGAAGTCAGGAAACAACAGGTGTTGGAGAGGATGTGGAGAAATAGGAACACTTTTACACTGTTGGTGGGATTGTAAACTAGTTCAACCATTATGGAAAACAGTATGGCGATTCCTCAAGGATCTAGAACTAGATGTACCATATGACCCAGCCATCCCACTACTGGGTATATACCCAAAGGATTATAAATTACTCTACTACAAAGACACATGCACACGTATGTTTATTGCGGCACTATTCACAATAGCAAAGACTTGGAATCAACCCAAATGTCCATCTGTGACAGACTGGATTAAGAAAATGTGGCACATATACACCATGGAATACTATGCAGCCATCAAAAAGGATGAGTTTGTGTCCTTTGTAGGGACATGGATGCAGCTGGAACCATCATTCTTAGCAAACTATCACAAGAAGAGAAAACCAAACACCGCATGTTCTCATCATAGGTGGGAACTGAACAATGAGATCACTTGGACTCGGGAAGGGGAACATCACACACTGGACCCATCATGGGGAGGGGGAGGAGGGAGGGATTGCATTGGGGAGTTATACATGATATAACGTCATGCACATGTACCCTAGAACTTAAAGTATAATAAAAAAAAAAAAAAGAAAACAACTGATCTAGGAAGTGATTAAGTTTATAAAGCCCTTTCATGCATTCTATTGTGACTGAGCACCCCTGGTTTTCTAAGAGATTGTTTAATTATATTTTTCTTCTTTTCTTGTTTCTGGTTCCCCACTTCCTAACCTTTCCGAAATGCAAATATATAGCCTTTTACCCCTGCTCCCCCACTTCCATCAACAGACTCTCTGTAAGGGGCAAGTTCATCTAACTATGGGCTTCAAGGTGGAACTCCTGAGTTAACAGTTGATTTACAAAACAAAATATCCCCACTGGGGAGCTCTCACCCTACAGGATGTTGCCTTGAGGGATAACAGCCTGCCCACGAATGCGCCAGCAGTCACTGGTGGCACTGGAGCTGGCATGCAGAACTCTCTGCCCTTATTCACTTCCTCCCCTGCCTTTTAAAAGTGGCCGCTTTCTGCTCCAAAAGTGAAGTGGCACATTTAAAGGCAGGATGCTTGTGCCTCTTCCCCTAAGCTAGTTTCAGAATAAATCACTTTCTTCATACCAGACTCTGCATGAGGTAAACAACTAACCTGCTATTCTGTTACACCGTCTCATTGAATCCAGGTAACTAAAAAAGTATTAAGTTAAAATGGACTGGATTTCAGGAGTGCTGTGAATAATTCTGGGAATACTATAAGATAGAGGAAAGGGTGAGAGTTTTGAATAGCTAATGTTTACTGAGCACTGCTTTGTTCCAGGCGCTGGGGGAACACTGGTTCAGAGAAGTTAGATAATTTGCCTGAGATTGACCAGCTAGAAATAAGAACGATCTGAACCCCAGAAGTCTGGCTCTGAGGTCCATGACCACCTTCATACCTTGGTGTTGCCTTTATAACAAATGACAATAAAATACTTGCTACTCCAAAAGTACTGGTGATAATTAAGCTTAAATACCAGATCCTGGCGCAGTCCAGCGGCCTGTAGTTTTAAAGAACAGTTTCTTTTAGTTTCAAAAAACAGAGGCTCACTCAAATTTACCTTGGATAAAGGAAGAAACGTGTAGACTAAATCTCAGAAGTTGCAGAAAGCAAATGAACTTCATCAACCAATTCTCTCTCTCTCTCTCATTGTAGGCTCTTCCTTGTGGTACCTTAGGAAATGCCCATTTTCTTCTATTCTTTGGGTTTCCACTGCTTATTCACGTGATCTCATGACATTGTGTTGTCTGATATCCTCACTGTAAAGTAGGTCAGTCTCACCCTATTTCCCAAATAGATGCTCTAAGGCAAGAATTAGAGAGATTGGGGGATTGTTTAAATCTTGGCCATCTCACCAGTCATTCACTCGCCTCTGAATTGTACCTTGGCTCTGGTGACTACCAATGGCCTAATTAGCTATGGTGGTCTCATTGTATAAATCATAGCAGAGTGCAATACGTTTGCTCATTAAATGAATTATTTTGACTTTGAAATGAAAATGTTTTGAGATATCACATATACCCTATTACGGTGAAGGCATACCTATTTCCATTAAGCCATTTTCTGGGTGCAACCATGCCTTGTGCTATTTCCACAGAGCTCAGTGTGGGGAAGGTTGCCAGGGACTCTCCCGAGGTCCAGAACAAGGGCCCAAGGTCATAGCTGCCATCCATAGCTGTTGCCACACAAACCCATTTCCTCAGGGACTGGGACAAATTGCACAGCACACTATTTGTCTAGGAGTGAAAATGTGGTTTATGTAAATATCAAATGCAGTCTTAATCAATGGAATCTGGACCAGGAAATCTACCTGGAGCACTGAGGAGGTAGCAATGCTGCGGGGAGATGCTCTCCTGGAAAGTCACAGATGTGTGTCAACTGTTGTCTCCTGTGCTCATAAGCAACTACAGAACCCAACAAAGTCACAGGCCTGGGGAAGTGGTCAGATTTTTCACACATCAGGACATCTGTGGCACTAAGGTAATCGTTTTGAACCAGTATCATGACAGCAGTTCAGTTTGAAGCATTTGAGCCCCTCCTTAAAGCCAGATAGGTATCAGTGCTGGTGTAAAAGGAGAGTGGGATTGAATCTGGGCCTCCAGAGCCCTGTCAGATGGGGAAGATGGACATTAAATAGCCCAGCTATGTCTGCGATGACTTCTGGGTTTTGGTCTTTCTACGCCAGTTATTCTCAAAGGTCAGCATGCCAGAACTGGTTAGGACACAGATCCCTGGAGTGTCCCCCGAGGATCTGATTTTGCAGGTCTGGGTAGGGCCCAGGAATTCACATTTCTGCTAAGTTTGCAAGAGGCGGAGACGCTGCTGGGCTGAGGACAACACTTCAAGGAACAGCTCTCCTCGGCGTAGCCTGGGGCAGGTTATTCTGCCTCCTGCTCAGTTGTGCAGGTGGTAGTTGTGGTACCACTGACTGCAAGAAGAAAGAAGGAGTCCAGGATGACAAGCTCCATGTGGGACATGCCATGCTTGAATTGTGTGCAGCGGGCCCAGGGGAAAATGGCTGGAACGTGTTTGCAAATGTGAGTCTGGAGTTCAGGGAGTAGGCTGAATTGCAGTCACCAGCGCATCAGTGGAAAGGAAGGTGGTGTGACTCGGGAAGAGTTACAGGGTTCGACAAGGAAGACTCATTCTCATGGTCTCCCCCTCCCTCCTCCACACACACCCTGGCCATCTGTCTTCAGCACTCTGCATTCATGGTATTCCCTGGAGCACTGACAGGACCCAGATCGTGGGGACCTGTCAGGCACCTGCTTCCTGAAAGTTCTCTTTGTAAGTCTTCCCTCAGTTTGTGGCCTGGTCTGGCCCTGCAGGTGTCCCTCCTGGAGGTTCCAGGCCAGGCCTGGCACCCTGCCTAGAATTCCTCAGCCTTGGTTCCTGGACAGTAAAAATGCTGGGATGGAACGAGGGGGCCTGGGGGCAGGGAAGTGGCAGAACCTAGAGGAACAGGAAGGAAGAGGAGGGGGGACACAGGATGCAGCTGGACAGAATGCAAGTCCTGTTTCTGCAGAGGGAAGAGGTCGGCTTCTGACGTGGCTGAAGAACTCTATCTGAGGCCTCGCCTAGGAAGATGCTTCAAGGATCTTTTGATCAAGGATGACCATTGGAGGCAGCACACACTAGACCACAGGTTTTGGTTTAGGTGGAGGGGAAGTAAATAATCCCATTACTCTTCAGGCCTAGGAAATTCTGAAAAGCAGCTAAAAAAAAGCAAAAACTGAGCTGTGGCCAGGACTGGAAGCCACCACTGCAAGAGGACATGCATGGAGCAGTGAGCTGGGGATGGGATGCTGTGGACTGAACTGTATCCCCCAAAATCCATAAGTTGAAGCCCAAACCCCAATGTGACTGTATTTGAAGATAGGGCCCATAGGGTGGTAACTAAGGTGAAAGGAGGTCATAAGAGTTGGTGCTAATCCAACCTGACTCGTGACCTTATAAGAGGCGATTGGGACACAGACACTCAGTGGGCAGACCCTGTGAGAACACAGAAGCACGGGCTCGGGAGAAATTAGCCTTGCCCACACCCTGATCTCAGACTTTGGCTTCCAGAAGCATGAGAAAATAAGCGTCTATTGTTTAAGCCCTGCAGTCTGTGATATGTTCTTACGGGAGCCTGAGTTGGCTAGGACGCTGCATGGGAGAGACTCCGGGTGGGTCAGTGAAGACCACATTTGTAGGTGGTGCCGTGTGGGGATTACCGCTCGAGAGCAAGTCTTAAGGCTTTTGTCACTGCTGCGATATCCATGACAGGAAATCTTAGACCAGAAAGAGGGTGGTTTATGACCTGTGAATGTGGTCGGCCTCCCCTAAATTCAGGCTGTTAGGGGAGGCTGCCCATTGATGAGACTGCAGCTGATCCAGGGTGTAGCAGTTAAGCTTGCAGAGAAATGCCTGCAACAGAAAATCCCAATTTATATGTCAAAGAGGCGGGGCACCCAGACATCTGCGGATTAGTTCTCACCAGCGTTCGCAGTACTGGACTGGACAAGCCTCAGCAGGCCTGCCGGGGCCGCGCTCCTTCCAGGGGAAGCTGCTGTGCCCACAGACCTGCCGCTCGGGCAGCTGTGCTTCCCTGTGGTTGCATGGCTTTTTCATGGTCTCATCCCTACTGCAAGGGTGCAAGGAAGGAGATGTGACTGGGGTGGCATGCGGATGCCAGGCCACCCAGCCCAAACTCCCTTCTTTGACGAATGGGCTCATCTCCCAGCTGCTGCCAGTGTGGGTGGCCAGATGTGCCCAGTGGAGTCCCTCTGCAAGACATGCCTGCACTTAGGTGCCCTCGCTGGGGGGCAGCTGCATCCAATGGCTGACTGACAGGGGAGCAGTGGTCATGAGAACCTCACCTCTTTGACCCAGTTTAGAAGATCCCAGCACAGAGCTGTCCACAGGGTCAGCAGAGACTTCTATGACAGTGTTGCCATTCAACACCATCTTCAACTCTTACTTTGTTCCTTCCCTCCCACAGGTGTTCCCGAGAACACCCTCCAGTGACCGTCCTGTGCACTGATCGCCACCTCTCAGTTGGCTCCCCTCAGCTCGGAGCAGCCCATCTATGGGCTGACCCTATAATCGGACTTATGACCAGAGGTTTGGGGGGCCAGTAGAGGCCCATTTCACTTCTATTTTTACAGGCACTTGGTATAGAAAAATGAAAAAAAATAAATAAAGCTAAATCAAGATTACAAAATTTGTGGTACATTTTAAATGTTTATATTAAATATGTTAAAACTTTTAACAAAAGTAGACAAATGTAATATGATCTTGCTATTCATGAGATAATTATAAGGCTTAATAAAAGATATGCATTCACAGTGACCACATACAGAAATAAGACCTGGTTTAAAGTAGTATGTTTAGTATAAAGCAGTATGTATCTTCTTTCAAACTTTCCAGGTTTCATATGAAGTTTCATGTACGTGTGTTGTAAAGTGTTACGGCAACAGCTCCCAAAGCACACTAAGTCACATGTCTGCACCCACGGGCATCACTCTCCCAAACTGGCCAACATAACCCTAGCAAACATGACGCAGCAGGAGCACGGAGAGCCCCTAGCCACCAGGACTTGTCCTCTCCATCTCCCTGAGACAACGTCCTGCAAGTGCAGGACGAAATCCTATGGAGGAACACAGTGGCTGTCCCAGCCCAGGATCCCTGGTCTACACACCCCCAGCAGGCAGCCCCAGCCCCAACCCCAGGGCAAGAAGGATCCCAGGGGAAGCCGGCAGAAGCACTGTGCTGCTAGTCCCAGTCTAAAGCACTGGTCCAGAAAATTATGAACAAATTTGGTGGTTTTCAGTCACTAAGTTTTGGGCGTGGTTTGTAAAATCCCATTTGGAGATCAAGTTACAGTTGACCCTCCAACACTGAAGCTAGGAGCACCGACCCCTGTGCAGTCAAAAATTCACATATAACTCTTGACTCCCCACCAACTTAACTATGAATAGCTGTTGGCTGGAAGACTTACTGACCACATAAGCAGTTGATTCACACATATTACATGTGTCATATACTGTAATCTAACACTAAAGTAAGCTAGAGATAAAAAGAATAACATTAAAAAGGATGGGTATGGTGGCTCATGCCTGTAATCCCAGCACTTTGGGAGGCCGGGCCGGATCACCTGAGGTCAGGAGTTCGAGACCAGCCTGGCCATCATGGTGAAACCCCGTCTCTGCTAAAAATACAAAAATCAGCCAGACATGGTGTCGCATGCCTGTCATCCCAGCTACTCGGGAGGCTGAGACAGGAGAATCGCTTGAACCCAGGAGGCGGAGGTTGCAGTGAACCGAGATTGTGCCACTGCACTCCAGCCTGGGCAACAGAGCGAGACTCCGTCTCAAAAAATAAATAAAAATTTAAAAAATTAAAAGTTAGGGAAAAGAAAATGTTACTATAAAACTTATAAACAAGAGAAAATGTATTTACTCTTCAGTAAGTGGAAGTGGATCATCGTAAAGGTCTTCAGCTTCATCTTCACCTTGAGGCTGAGGAAGAGTAGGGGTTGTTCTTAGTGCCTCAGGAGTGGCAGAGGAGAATGAAAACTCATGCCTAAGTGGAGCCACCCAGTTCAAACCTGTGTGGCTAAAGGGTCGACTGTCAACTAAATTTGGTTCATTTTATGACATAGCCTTCCTGCCCCATCGTAGGCCCTACCTGTGTCCTGGCCTTGTGTGAAATCTGACTTAGACTAAGGAGACAGCCAGTTGAGGAATATGGACTATGGAATCTGACAGACTGAGCTTGCTGGCAGTGGAAATCAACACTGTAAGGAAATTGGCCAGTTGGTGCTGCAGGAGCCATAGCGTCCTCATGAAAGCCAGTGATGAGGGGCAGACCACACGGGGCAGGTGCCAGCCAGCAGACCTGGACGCAGGGGGAGGGAAGGGAGCAAGGAGTGGTGGCAACCACCAGCAACAGCAACCCCCCTGCACCAACCAACAACAGCGACCCCCCTAGAACAGCTGCTGCCTGTCCCCCCAGAAAAATTTCCCTTAATGAGCCCTTTCTGTTCAGGTAGCTGGAATAAGTCCTTTCTTCCTCGACTCTAATAAAAGAAGAAAAGGAAACAGCAATGTTCTAGTGAGATATGTAAAGGATTTGAAAAAAAAAAAAAAGTGGTTTGCCCAAGGGCGTTTCTTGTGGTGCTATTCATAGCAGCCAAAAACTGGAAAGGGGCCAAGTGCCCCACAGACATGCACTTGGAGGGTGTCAATTCATAGAAAGGGGTGCCTGGAGGCAGCTGAAATCAAACCAGAATGCAAAACTCATTTCTGGCTGTTGAGATGGAAACATGTACATCATATTTATTGGGAAGTGGCAAAAGGTTATCCAAATAGTTGACATTTCATGTTTTTTAAATTATTATTATACTTTAAGTTCTGGGGTACATGTGCACAACATGCAAGTTTGTTACATATGTATACATGTGCCATGTTGGTGCGCTGCACCCATTAACTCGTCATTTACATTAGGTATATCTCCTAATGCCATCCCTCCCCCACTCCCCCCTCCCCATAATAGGCCCCGGTGTGTGATGTTCCCCTTCCTGTGTCCAAGTGATCTCATTGTTCAATTCCCACATATGAGTGAGAACATGCGGTGTTTGGTTGTCTGTTCTTGCGAGTTTGCTGAGAATGATGGTTTCCAGTTGCATCCATGTCCCTACAAAGGACACAAACTCATCCTTTTTTATGGCTGTATAGTATTCCATGGTGTATATGTACCATGTTTTCTTAATCCAGTCTGTCTGTCACTGATGGACATTTGGGTTGATTCCAAGTCTTTGCTATTGTGAATAGGGCTGCAATAAACATACGTGTGCATGTGTCTTTATAGCAGCATGATTTATAAACCTTTGGGTATACACCCAGTAATGGGATGGCTGGGTCAAATGGTATTTCTAGTTCTAGATCCTTGAGGAATCACCACACTGTTTCCCACAATGGTTGAACTAGTTTACAGTCCCACCAACAGTGTAAAAGTGTTCCTATTTCTCCACATCCTCTCCAGCACCTGTTGTTTCCTGACTTTTTAATGATTGCCATTCTAACTGGCGTGAGATGGTATCTCATTGTGGTTTTGATTTGCATTTCTCTGATGGCGAGTGATGATGAGCATTTTTTCATGTGTCTGTTCGCTGTATGAATGTCTTCTTTAGAAAAGTGTCTGTTTATATCCTCTGCCCACTTTTTGATGGGGTTGTTTTTTCTTGTAAATTTGTTTGAGTTCTTTGTAGGTTCTGGATATTAGCCCTTTGTCAGATGAGTAGATTGCAAAAATTTTCTCCCATTCTTTAGGTTGCCTGTTCACTCTGATGGTAGTTTCTTTTGCTGTGCAGAAGCTCTTTAATTAGATCCCATTTGTGTATTTTGGCTTTTGTTGCCGTTGCTTTTGGTGTTTTAGACATGAAGTCCTTGCCCATGCCTATGTCCTGAATGGTATTACCTAGGTTTTCCTCTAGGTTTTTTATGGTTTTAGGTCTAACATTTAAGTCTCTAATCCATCTTGAATTAATTTTCGTATAAGGAGTAAGGAAAGGATCCAGTTTCAGCTTTCTACTTATGGCTAGCCAATTTTCCCAGCAGCATTTATTAAATAGGGAATTCTTTCCCCATTTCTTGTTTTTGTCAGGTTTGTCAAAGATCAGATGACTGTAGATGTGTGGTATTATTTCTGAGGGCTCTGTTCTGTTCCATTGGTCTGTATGTCTGTTTTGGTACCAGTACCATGCTGTTTTGGATACTGTAGCCTTGTAATATAGTTTGAAGTCAGGTAGCGTGATGCCTCCAGTTTTGTTCTTTTGGCTTAGGATTGTATTTTTAACTCTTCCTGTAAAGTTGTGAATATAAGGGAAATTTAAATTAAATGATAGCTCTTCTTTCACAGATGGCTATAAAATGAGATGCTCAGTGCCAGGCAGCCTTGTTTCCTCTTTCTCTTTCTTTGGTGTATATCCACCAAAGTTGAGTTCCTCCGTTTGGCTCTAGCTGGATGATGTCACGAGGGCTGAATGGTGGCCCAGAGGATATGTATGGTGAGTCCCTTTCAGGTGAGATTAGGGTGCCCAGCTCAAAACTCACCTTGCAGGCAGCCCTGCCCAGCCCTTCAAAGGACCTGTCAACATATCAGGGTGGGAACAGGCACAGGACATCTTGTCCCATGCGCAGAGTACCTACCTAGGTGGTTCATTCCTTGGACACTGCCATCCGACTGACCGGGCTGTCATTCTGAGTCTCTTCTTTCCCAAAGAAGAAAGTTAACTGAAGGCCACACCCAATCAGGCCATTCTCCTGGCAGGATGAGCCTGAAGAACCATGGGCCTGGGAGTCAGGAGGATCCCAAGCATATATTTATGGCTCACTTGGAGGGATGGTCCCCAGAGTTAATTGCCAGTGGTACCACAGATCATTCCATTACATACATACAAATTTAATCCTGAGAAGCCACCCTATGGAGTACGTGCTGTTATTTCCCCATCTTACAGATGAGGAAAGGAGGCAGAATAGGGGTCTCACCAGCGGTCGAGCAGGAACTGAACCTACTCCAGATATTACTAAGTTCCTCCAGGTGAGGGAGGAAGTATAACCCCCACTGACTGAGTCTTACCATGAGCCTCTATCTTGCCAGGCACTTCAGACCCATGGTCTAGTTGATTTTGCCCACAGTAGATAGTCCCTGCAAGATACCTGAGAATACTGAAGCTTGGAGTCATTGGGTAGCCAGCCTATGACCCACAGCAAGTAAGGGGTGTGGCTGTATTAACTCCTAAATCTGTCCTCTCTACTGTGATAGGATTTCTCAGTAGCCCTTCTGGAAAAATGACTGTGCTTCATGACATATTCCCAAAAGACCCTAACTTGAGCATTCAGTGATAGCTCTGACTCTGGGGTTGCGGGGGGGACCCTGAGTAGTGTCTCTTTTGGAGGCTGTGAGGGCATTTTGGCATCAAGTGTTGGAGAGTTCTGCTTAAGACCTTAGACAATTCATTAAGATGCTCGGAATGAATGAGGATAACCCCGTTCCCTAAAATGCTTTGGAAAGCAAAGTGTCACTGTGTAGATGTGGAGGTTTTTTTCTAAAACAACATAAATAGAGCAGAGCAGAATGGTAAGTGCATCTTCCAAAACACCCATGCTGTTTCGGGCCAGAGTCTCTGGTGGGAACTATAGGGTAGGGTGAATGGTCCACAGTCTCAGTGGAGGATTTGTACCCTTTTCCAGCCCCCACTCAGAGTTTGCGGCTTCCTGATGCACCTTCCCTGGCTGGGGACACTTCCTCCCTGGAAAAGAGTAGGTTAAATAATCAAGCAGCCCTGCCTTATTCATGAACATTGGTATACCTGGTGCTGTGATGGCAAAAGGAACGGAGACTTCTGTGCAGAAAGGCGACTCCATGACACTGCTCCTCTTTATAGGGTGGTTACCACATGTTATCATAGTGAACAATTATATTAGTCATGATGCTTTAAGCCGCAAGTAAAAGCAATAGTCCATGAGCCAGGTGTCAGGGCATGTATCTGTAGTCTCAGTTACTCAGGGGGCTGAGGTGGGAGGATTGCTTGATACTAGGAGTTCAAGAACAGCCTGGGCAACACAGCAAGACCCTGTCTCAAAAAAACAAAAAGACAAAAAACGTAAGGATGTTTATTGACTCTCAGAATGTGAAGTCCAGGGTGGGATGGTCTGTGATGACCTCAGATGCCCATGTGTCCTCTGTTCCCCTATGTTGAAGCCCACAGGGTCAGCTTCCTCCTCAGTGGACTCTCCTTAGAGCCAGGGAGGTGGCCAGTGCACCTGAGGTTCCACGCTTTCTCATCCATAGCTCATGTCCTACATAAGAAAGGAAAGGAAACTCCTTTTCTAGACACCCCCAGTAAACTTCCTCCCCCTCACTCTTCTTTGGCCTAAGTTGATTCCCAGGCCCATTCCTAAGCCAACCACTGTATCTCTGGGACACAGGGACGGATGACTCTGATTGCCAGGCATGACTCATAGTTGTGCAAACAAAATAAAATGGTGTTTGTTTTATGCCACTCTATTTGGGGTGGTTTATTATGTTGCATTATATTTTAACTCATTACGGACAAAAGTAAGATCCACTAAAACAACACTATTAGGTAAGAATTATCATCCTGACTATAGCTGAGGAAGTTGAGTTACAGAGTCTGTGTAATTTATCCACAGTGCCACAACTAACAAGTAGCAAAGTTAGAATTTGAACCCAGGTCAAATTCCTGGTTCCAAAACATATGTCCTTAACTAGAACTGAATGAATGTGGAGCCCCCAACCGAATGCTCTACTAGGGCATTGTGACAAACTTCCTCCATGGGTGATGGCCTCTATACAAAGAGTCCTCATGGAGTTTTTGAGACATGCAGACATGGAGGCTCTGAGAGACAGAGCAGCTGCTAACTGCTGCCCTCACCGACTGGTCTCTCAGAGCCCCAGCTGGGACCCTGGACTCTTGACGACTCAGACACTTAGGGCCCCTGGGCAGTTTGGAAAGTCTGTGCATCCCTCCCTGGGAAGACTCTGTCTGGAATACATCTGTCCTCATCACCGTATAGCCCCCCCGCAAAGAGTCTGTCTCAGCCTCTCAGAGTCCTGTTGCAGAAATGTTTGTAAGGTCATCAATGCCAACATCTTGACTGCCTCTGGACTGCTTTGCACCCACCTGCAATGCTGCAGGTAGTCAGCATTTAATCGGTGTTTGTTAACTGAATGAGTTATCACTGATGGTCTTTAGGACAGGCTCCCCTCCCCTCCCTTCCCCTCCCCTCCCCTCCCCTCCTCTCCTCTCCCCTCCTCTCCCTTCTCTTCTCTTCTTTTCTTTTCGAGATGGACTCTCACTCTGTCGCCCAGGCTGGAGTGCAGTGGTGCTATCTCAGCTCACTGCAGCCTCTGCCTCCTGGGTTTAAGCAATTCTTGTGTCTCAGCCTCCCGCGTAGCTGGGATTACAGGCGCCTGCCACCACGCCCAGCTAATTTTTGTATTTTTAGCAGAGACAGGATTTCGCCATGTTGGCCTGGCTGATCTTGAACTCCTGAACTCAAATGATCCACCCACCTCAGCCTCCTCAAATGCTGGGATTACAGGCGTGAGCCACCACATCTGCCTAGTACAGGCTTTCTGAGTTGCATTACTTCCTTCCCCCTTATTCCTCCTGTCCTCCTTCAAAGATTCCCTGCAGACACTGGCATTCCTCTCCTAAAGGAATACTGAAGGAGTGTCACAGGGGTGCTTGGGGACTCAGGTCCTCTACAGACTTGTTTCCTAGTTTTAGCAGTGGGGTGCCACCTTTTACTGTCAACAGTCTTGATCTCCTAACTCACTTCCTGCTGGATGGAAGCCCTATCTTGTTCTTTCCCAGGGACTGAATATCTGCCATTGGACTTCCATCTATGAGAAGACCTTGCTAGCTCCTTCTGTCCACCAGGTGTCTCATCACCATGAGGGTCGCTCCTCTGTAGGACATCTACCTCTTTTGCACTTTTTGGATATTTTGCCTGACTGCATTGTCACTGACCCAGCTCCACCCACTCTAGGGTTGGCTCTTCACACCACCCATTTCTGGAGCCATCTGTCATGGTGCCATATCCATCCTGTGTCTCTGGTCTCCAGGAGGTCAGAATTCCCAAGCTAGCATCAGAGCCACGTAAGTCAAACTCCCTAACAGTAGGAGGGTAAGGAGGGGTGGGTAGGTGTGAGGTTAAAATCCCTAACTTGAATAAATAAAAGACTTTAATATCTTCCTCCTATGACCCTCCCCTTCCTCCACCTTGGATTCAGGGACACATGCTTAAATAGAAATGAGATCACATTTTAGGATCCAAAAATAAACGAGAACACCTTTCCTAAAGAGGGAGAACTTTATGATACTGACATCTAATTGCAGACTTTTGCACAAAAGACATCCCATTAGGTCATACATTTAAATAACTGGTTACATGGAAAATAATCAAATGACAAGAAATGACAGTAGAGACAGCCAGGAATAGTGGGAAGAAGGTAGAAGGGACTGGGAGTCAGACAAAGGGGGCTTCAAATGCCAGCCCTGCCTTTGATTTGTTAAGTGACCTTGAGAAGCCATGTAGCTTCCCTGAGTCTGCTTCCTTGACTATAAAACTGAGAAAACAATATTTGCCTCAAATTTATTATGAGGGTTAACTGAAATATGTATATAAAGTGCCTGGTACAGTATCTAATGTAAGGTACACATTAAACATATATCACCTGTTTATGCTGAAGTAGGCACTTAGCGATGGTGCTTGTTTTGAGAATGAAGAGGGAGGAGAAGAAAGAGGAGGAGAAGATAATAACTAAGGGAAGAAGAAGAAAAAATACTGAGTTTCTCCTGGAAAAATCTGTCACATACAGTCACTTGATCTTTAAATCTGATGAGTCCTAAAAAATGACGCTGGGATACGTTTACATATAAATGAATGAGAAGGACTCTGCAAATTATTGTAAAATATAGTTCTCTCCTGTGCAAATGAACATCCAGACTTGGCTAACAGAAGGACAAGCCCAAAGTGAATGCAAACACTCGTGTGATCGCCCTCCACCTGGACAGGGTTCTTCACTGCTGTAAGTACCAATTGTGGGATCTCTTTATCAGGTTCATCTCCAGGATTAGCTGTTCTATTTTCTGTGTAGTCTCTACCTCATGCAGGCGGATTAATCCTCTTAAAGAATGTACGCTGACTAACTGAAACAGCTTCTGGCTTTAACATCTTAAACATTAACTATAAGGTGCTGTCCAAAAACATACATTCACTTGCCCTCGCACACCGTGCAGGTTATGCTAATACTAAATCCCCAGTAGCTCTAAATAATTTTTACCAATTAAAAATTTTTGTTCTTATTTTGGACTCTCCTACTAGCTCTGGAACTTGGTTATTAAAATCATGAAGTGTATTGGGATGGAGATATATTTTATTAAGTAAAGTTTGTGCTACATTTACGGTTAATTAACTTCTAACGGGGTTAAGGTGCTGAAATGAGTTTTTAAAAAAAAATTTTTTTTTAAGTGACTGGAAAGGAGCTCATGTTTTAGAGATATAACTAGGTTTGGATGCCTAGGGATTTAGAATTGCATGTCATTCCTAGGATCCTAATTCCCATGTTGCATTTATTTAGGAAGCTCCTTCTAAACTAGAGGGGCTCTCAGCTCTTCATTGCCAAAAGGCCATCTGCTATTGGCGATGTCCTTTCGGTGGTCCATTTACCAGCCACTCCCATCCTGGATCCTTCTTTCTTGCTGGTAGAAGCTGTCCCCACAATATGGAAGTTAAAGATAAGTGATGCTCACATTTTCACCTTCCTTCCTGCTGGGGCACTGGCCTGAGACCATGTTCCAGATCCCGAAATGTGAGAAGAAATCTCCTAGTGGATTCTGGCATGAGGCAAGGGAGGAGAATGTCCCCTTTGTGCCCTTGGACACAGTTATCAGGGGAACGGATGCCTGGAACTGCATCTGCATTGTGATCTTGACACTGCTGGGGCAAGCGTTAGGCAAAGCCATGGCCCTGAGAATGATGTGGACAGAAGTCCTGGACAAGGTTGGTAAGCTCTGCTCTGTTCCCTGCAGCCCAAAGCATCCTAATGGGTGCAGTGTTGTTTCAACTAAGATGGAGACATCTCAGAAAGAGTGCCCGGGGGAGGGCGCTGAGCTTGCTACATGATGGAATCTTCCAGCAGCAACATGGCCATGTGCTCTCCCTGTGCTGTGCCTCCCTCCCTCTGTGCCAGGCACTATGCTCACTGCCACAGTCTCATCTAAGCCCAGGGCCACCAGAAGGGCAGAGACTTGCTGTGGTACATATGTCCTATACTCACCCCAATCTGTTCATTATTGTCCATCCCCTCTGTCACAGCCCAACATCATCCTCACCTACCAGTCTCCCAAATGGTCTGTTGGCTCCACTGTAGCTGGATGGAGCTTCTAAAACAAAATTGGGATCACCTAATGACTTCAAATCACCCAGTGGGACAAGCAGACATCCATATGCCACAAAAAAGAACCTTCACCCTTGTTTCACATGGTCTACAAAAATGAATTACAATGAATGATATCTCTAAATACAAGAGCCAAAACTATACAACTTCTGGAAGAAAACATAAAAGAAAGTCACTGCAGTGTTGGTCTAGGCAAGAATTTCTTAGGACACAAAAAACAATCCAGGAAAGGACAAATTAATAATTTAACTCACAAAACAAAAAACTGCTATTTGAAAAGCACTATATAAAAAATGAAAAGAATGGGAGAAAATACTTGCAAAACACATCTCTACTAAAGGATTGATATTCAGAACATACAAATAACTCTCAGAACTCAATGAGAAGAAAAAAAAAAAGATGGGCACATGATTTGAATAGACACTTTACAAAACACTGTATATGCACAGCAAATAAGCACATGAAGAAGTGCTCAACATTATTAGCCATGAAGGAAATGCAAATTAAAATCAGAATGAGATACCACACAATATTAGAAGCTGCCCCACAATATGGGGCAGAAATGAAAAAGACCAACAACAGCAAGTGTGGGGCAAGATGTAGAGCAATTGGAACACTTATACATTTTTGGTGTAGACACAAATACTATACTCACTTGGAAAATAGTCTGGCAGTTCCTGGTAAACATATACCGAGAGATATGACCCAGCAGTCTCTCTTTATTTACCCAAGCGAAATGAAAACTTACATTTCAAGAAAAACCTTTACCCAAATACTCATAGCAGTTTTATTCATAATTGCCCAAAACTGGTACTAGCCTAAATTTTTGCCAGCCAGAGAATGGCTGAACAAGTGGATGTACACCTACCCTAATTAAAGTATCATGCTATCTAGTCACTAAACGTGGATGATTCACAAGGACATTACGCCAAGTTACCTACTGTGTGATTCCATTCAGATGACAATCTTGAGAGCAACACGGCTGGGCGTGGTGACTCACACCTGGAATCCCAGCACTTTGGGAGGCTGAGCAGGGAGGATTGCTTTGAGGCCGAGAGTTCAAGAATAGCCTGGGTAACACAGGGAGATCCCCACCTCTACAAAAAAAAAAAAAAGATGAAAGAAAAGCAAAACCTAAGAAATGGAAGAGGATCAGTTAGTTGCCTGGAGTAGGGAGGGGGACTGACAAGGAGCACGAGAAAACTTTTTGGGGTCAAAACTCTTTGTATTAATGTCTTTTTTTTTTTTTTGAGACGGAGTCTGGCTCTGTCGCCCAGGCTGGAATGCAGTGGCCGGATCTCAGCTCACTGCAAGCTCCGCCTCCTCGGCTTTCACCATTCTCCTGCCTCAGCCTCCCAAATAGCTGGAACTACAGGTGCCCGCTACCTCGCCCAGCTAGTTTTTTTTTTTTTTTTTTGTATTTCTTAGTAGAGACGGGGTTTCACCATGTTAGCCAGGATGGTCTCGATCTCCTGACCTCCTGATCCGCCCGTCTCGGCCTCCCAAAGTGCTGGGATTACAGGCTTGAGCCACCGCGCCCGGCCTGTATTAATGTCTTTACTGGTTCTACAACTATATACCTTTCCAAACTCCACAAAATGCACGTTAAAAAAGGATAAATTTTCTGGTCAGCAAATTATACCTAAGTAACCAGCCTGAACAAACACCCTTCTGTGAGCCTCTGTTCTGGTTATAAAGACATTTTGATCCAAGCAACTTCAGAAAAGAAGAGTTGCTATTAAGACAATATAAGGAAAATGGGGCCAGGTGCGGCGACTCACACTTGTAATCCCAGCACTTTGGGAGGCTGAGGCAGGTGGATCACCTGAGGTTGGGAGTTCAAGACCAGCCTGGCCAACATGTTGAAACCCTGTCTGTACTACAAATATAAAAAATTAGCTGGGCATAGTGGCGCATGCCTGTAATCCCAGCTACTCAGGAGGCTGAGACATGAGAATTGCTTGAACCTGGGAGGTGAAGGTTGCAGTGAGCTGAGATTGCACCACTGCACTCTAGCCTAGGCGACAGTGCCAGACTCTGTCCCTACAGCCCTCAACCCCCCACCAAAAACAAAACGAAACAAAACAAACAACGGAAAATGGAATTTTATGGATGTTCAAAACACTAGCTGTACCAGCCTGGGTCCAGACAGACAGGAGGCACGAGGGCATCTATTTGGGTCTTTGTGCAGATCCTACCAGTATTTCAGGTTCAGAAACCCAGGTGTGGGCTTTTGATTGGTTGGGTCATCCTTCCGCCCAATGGCCAACCTACCTACAGAATGGGAATCTTTGGGCCAAGTGTCATCCTTGACCAATTTAATTGGTACTTAGGAATCAAGGAAAACCAGGGTTGTGGGGAACCTCTACACAGAGCAGAGCTAGCTGGGGGGCACTGTGCTGGTAGGCCCCATAACAGACAGATCTGGAGCTCTCATCATTATATATGAATAAGCCTATGCTTGACAAATACGTATAAATGGTTAAATATAAATCTGACAAATAAGTCCCTTCTTACCCCTCCAGCTTGGTGTTTTGTCAAAACTCTAACCCTAGACCCAGCAGCAACATTCTGTGACTAAATGCAACTACTTGGTACTGCGCCCTGACGGAGCCAAGGTCTTTCACGGGTTTGGTCTGAGAGACACGCTTGTCCCTCAATCCCAAAGGCCTTTTCTTTAGTTCTCTTTGCCTAACTTGCCATCTTTGATGTTCCAGGGTTCCATGGGGGCAACCACTGGGAAGTCTTCCTTGAATGCCGTCAGGCTCCCCACCTCTAGACTCCAGGGTGGCCTGTCCCTCTCGTTTAGGTTTGGAATACTGGTGTGCACGTAGATCGTGCAGGAGTCTGTTAAAAATGGGCCTAGCACAGCGGCTCACGCCTGTAATCCCAGGACTTTGGGAGGCCGAGGCAGGTGGATCATGAGGTCAGGAGATCGAGACCATCCTGGTTAACATGGTGAGAACCAGTCTCTACTAAAACAATACAAAACAATTAGCTGGGCGTGTTGGTGGGCACCTGTAGTCCCAGCTACTCAGGAGGCTGAGGCAGGAGAATGACGTGAACCTGGGAGGCGGAGCTTACAGTGAGCTGAGATCGCGCCACTGCACTCCAGCCTGGGTGACAGAGCAAGATTCCACCTCAAAAAAAGAGAAAAAAATGCAGATCAACCCTGGAGGTGTGAACTCTCCAGGGCTTGGGTGGGCTCAGGGATCTGTAGCACAAGCAGTCTCCTCAGGTATTCTGGGGCAGGTGCTATGATTATATTATTACTATACGCTACCCCCTGCCCCTTGCAGGGGTGGGCAGGCGGCTGCTTCCAGACACGTGCTCGCATGTCCGCATGGGCCACATGGGATGGTAGCTGGGCTGTGAGACTAGCAGTGGCTCATGAGAGCAGATGCAAGGGCCATTGCTGCTCAAAGCAGTTAGCTGTCAGGGTGCCATTCACCCTACTTTCCCTTTGCCAAGGTTACTGGCAATGTTTGAGGCAGTGTCCAGGTCTCAGAGGCTCCTGAGAAATTAATTCACAGGACACTATTCCCCAGTAATGACAATTCACTTAGTGCCCTCTCTGTCCCAGGCACTCCCCCTGCTGGAAGGACACTAGTGAAGGGGCACACAGTTGCCACAGTCACCATGCTTACAGTCAACAGGGGAAGACAGATGTTAATCAATTCATTACTAATTAAAAATTAGAGTCTATCAGATTCTCTCCTTTCAGCTGAAGGAGACTTCTAGCTCATGTTTAGATAATTGAATTTCTCACTATCACGGAATCCTGTGTCCTGACACCTAATTCTAGCTTGTATGTTTCCCCTTGGGGAAGTGCTTGAACTATAAGCCTCCCTGCCTTGCCCAGTAGGCTGGGCTCTCCAGGATAACATGTAGGCTGCATGGCTAGATTCCACTGTGGCTGCCACCCTGTTGAGAGGGAGCATACTGCGTGGGCAGGGGCATTTGGAGTTTGGGGGAAGGGAAGCCTATAAGATAAATCTGTATACAGCATTGGCTCATCCAGGATCACTGCACAAAGGACAGCTGGAGCTTCTGCAGCCACAAGAGTGACAAGTTCATGAACTTGCATCAGAAAGTGTCCCTGAATGGGTTCTGCCCACTGATGTCTACAGAGAGCCAGGAAATGTAGGGAATGAGGGCCTGTCCTAGGAATTCTAGAGACCTATGCCAGCAGGAAAACACTTGAGGACATTTATCTTGATCACTTCTCTGTGAACAGTAATGTCTGAAAACCCATACATTTTGAGACAACTAAATGCAATACCTGACTCTAGACCTCAATAGCAGATCTTATAACAAAGGGAAAGAAATACTATGGAAGACATCGTTGGATCAACTGGCTAAACCGGAATATGGACCTAGATTGAATACAAGTATTTTATCAATATAAATTTATGAATTTGGTGACTATTGTGGTTATGTACAATAGTATCTCTATTCTTATGAAAGACACATCAGTGTATTTAGGGGTAAAGGGGTCATGGTGTATGGAATTTACCCATAAGTGATTCTGAAAGAACATTATGTCTATGTATCAAGGAACTTTTGAAACCTCTATCAAAACCTCCTTGCCTATCAGGCTATCTGACTGGTGTAAGCATGGATTGCTGATTGGACCTTCAGCAAAAGCTAGAAGGTTCAAAGCTGATGCGTTTGTGAGAAGTTGGCTCAAACTGAGTTTTCTCTTCTTTAATTTTCTTTTGAGTCCTTTGTCTGCAACAGGAGTCCTCTGTGTTCCTTTCTTCTAGGAATCTAAAATCCTTTGACATCATCCTCTCTTGATTTTCATCTTTTGTGTTTCTGAGCTTGGACCAATAGGCAAAAATTTTAGGGAGGTCTGTTTCAGTTACAGGGAAGGATGACCTTTCCATGAGTAACATCTGTCTAAGGTGGAATAACTCCTGCTAGAAGCAGGAGCTATAAAAAGGTACCTACAAGGGGCTTTGGCACAATACTGTACATGGCTTCCAATCCTTGCTCTGCACTTACCAGCCACTTGACCTTCAGCAAGTTACTTAACCTCTCCAAGATTCAGTTTCCCAGTCCGTACAGTGGGACTCTAACGGTAACGATCTAGAGGGCCACAGTGGGGGTTACATGCAAGGATTCATGAAGGTTTTGCACAAAGTGCACGCTCTATGAAGGCAAGACATTGTTGTAGCTGCGTTTCGAACACCAAGACGCAGGAAAAGACATAATTATCGTTATGCTATGTGTATTATATTTTTGACTCGGTAGAGATACTAAGAATCACACTAATGACAATGGCTTCCGTCAATTGGGGGCGAGGGGAGTATTTTTCGCAGTCACTTTATGTTCTCAGTATGACCTCATTTAATCCCCAGGACACCAACCCTCAGGCGGGCGTTACTAGCCCATTGTAAAGATAAGGGCACCAGGCTCCGCAGTATTAAGAAAAAATGAAGGGCCTCTCACTCCACCCGCACTCCGATACTTATACGCAGATAGGGCAAACTGAGGCTCAGAGAGCTGAGGTCCCAGACCTGGCTGGCCGTGAGCAAACCCAGGTTTCCTTTTCCCAGGCCGGTTCCCTTCAGCCCACGACAGAGTCCGGGGCAGCCCCAGCTCTTCCGTCCCGTCCTGCTGCGCCCGGGATAAAGGATCTGGACTGCGCAGTTACTACTTTGTGCGTTTCAAACAGTTCGCTTACAAATTGTCTTTCCGGACAGGTCCAATTAGTCTTCCCCCGGCGAAGCCGCCTGAGCCGCGGCGGTCGTGGTCCCGCGCCCGAGTCCCGAGGAGAACAGGAGGAAGAGGAGGAGGGGCCCCGCTCAGTAGCCCAGGGCAAGAGCCTCCCGGAGCGTCTGGCCCCCCGGCTGCCCGGCCCGCGCCCCCGCGCCACGCCCTGCGCCCAGGCCCCGGCTCCTCCCGCGCTGGCGGCCGCCGAGCGGTCCGGGCGGTGGCGGCGGGAGGAGGAGCAGGAAAAGTGGCCGGGGGAGGAGGCGGAGGCGGAGGCGGCGGCGGCGGCAGAGGCGGGGAGGGCGGGCGGGGCCGGGCGAGTTTAAAGCCCATCGAGGGGGTGGGGAGGCCGGGAGGAGGCAGAGAGGGAAACGAGCTGCGGCCGGGTGGGCTCGGCGCTCGGAGACCCGGTGGAGCCCGGAGACCCGGTGGAGCCCAAAGTTTCCGCGCAGCCCCCGGGTGGCGGCAGCGCAGGCGGCACGGGGCGCCCAGGACAGTCTTGCTCGCCGCCCTCGCCCCGCGGGGACCTGCGCCCGCCGCCGGTCGCGCCGAGTGTCTCCGGCAGCCACGCGGAGGCGGCGGGGAGCCGCGCGCGGCAGGTACGGAGTTGGGCGGGGAGCGCGGCGGCAAGTTACTTTGTGGTCGGCGTCCCCGCGGGGCCCGGGACGGACAGCCGGGTCCCCGCGCCGTCATTGTCTGAGCCCTGGGCGGCCGCGGCCGGGGACGCCGGGCCCCGCGGAGGCGCGGCGGGCGGAAGGGCGTCGCCTCCGGGCCGGGGGCTCCGGCGCCCCGGGCCCGCAGCGGGCGGCGCTCGGAGGCGGGACTGGGGCTGCGGGCGCGCGGCGGAGGCGGAGGCAGCCGGGCGCCCCGCCGGGCTCTCCCCGCTGTGTTCCCGACCCCTGGGGGGAGGTGTGGAGCCCAAGTGGTGCATTCTTGAACCATCTTGTCAGACGCCGGCGGCTCGCGGGCTGTGGCGGGGGCTGCGGTCAAGGCCGCGCTCCTGGGGGCCGTCGCCTGCGAGGGTGGGCGCCCAGGCGTCCCTGCAGCCCCGGGTACTCCGGCTGCGCGGCGGGATCGCGGCGCGCGCGCCCGGGCGTCCGGGACAGTGGTGCCAGACACTCCCAAGTCCCGAGCCGGCCCAGCTTCGGACGGAGGACCTTTTTTGGGGGGGGGTTCTGTTGGTGACCCGTTACCCGCCGCTGGGGCCTAACACCAAGTTGAGGGCTCGCGGATTAGCCGCCCGCCAGCCGTGGAAATGTGATAAGAGCGGTACCGTTTGCAGAAGGAAATTTCTGATGCAACTCTCCGCCTTTGCTGATTGCCTCTCCAAACGCCTGCCTGACGACTGCCCTGGAGCATGTGCGTTATGGAAATTAGGGTATCCTTTACTTTTTATTGTGTGCGTCTTTTCTTGGGATTGGAAGTAACGCGAACTTTTATGGTTTTCTTTCACCGAAACGTTGGTAATGTAAGAGAGCCACAGGTGATTTTTACACGGTCCTGGATCTTTACAATGCGTTTGAAAGAATATTTTCTTGCAAACTTGGTGCCGTTTCTTTCATTCAAGAGATGGGGGGGAAGAAGACCAAAACAAGGAACGCTCGTGCGTAAATATGCGTTATTGCACAACTTTCTCGTTGCTGCTGTTTAAAAGGCCAGGCCTAGAACACTTTGTTTCTGAAAATGCTGATTCAGCCGTTTGGAGCCCCCGAGTTTCAGAAATGGTGGTCTATTTAAAGTTTCAGGCAGTTTTACCAAGAACACATGTTGTTAGCGCAGCAACCGGAGTTGACTAGGGTTTACAACACAATGCTGGCAATATTTTAACGAGCTGACCCCGAGTTCCTCTCTTTCCAGGAGTGAAAGAGTTAGAATCAAGAGTTTCTACAGCAGTGGGACTTCTGGCTGTGACAGCGGTGAAGTGTCTTTTAGGAGAGTATTTTAAGTAAAAGTACTAAAAACCAAGTATGTTTCCAGACATGATTCTAGATTTCTAGGTTTTTCTCTTAAAAAATCAAAACTCTAGGATCACTGCACATAATATTTGAGTTTTAATGGGAGCATTTGAAAGAGAAGGGCAACACAGGCCAATCCCCAGATTACAGGGAGGGAATTTGAGGACAGAGTTACATGCCCAGCAGGCATTGCTCCTGTAACTGAGAAGTGTAGCGACTGATACTTCTGTAGCATTTCACAGTTTACAAGGCACTTTCAAAAGCCTCGTTGCTTTTAATCCTCTCTACAACCTCCTGATCCCCATTTTACAGGTCTGAAAACCAAGGCTCAGGAGGTTAATTGGCATGCCCAAGGTCATACTGTCAGCAAGTGACAAAGCTGTCACTAGAACCTAAGCTTTGGATCATTTTAGTTTTGTGTTTTATTTGCAAAAGTACATCCACCTCTGAAAGGGAAGTGGCATGGGTCAGGTGTGTATAGCCTGCCAGTCACACATTTGGAGAATGATGATTGCCTGGTCTCGGGGCTCCCAGACTTCAAGGTTAATGCCATGTTACCAGAGCATTCTAGATGTTTCCTTTTAGTTCACTCACTTTTTACATTTAAATACACATTTATTTTGGGAAGAAAGTTTGATATCCATGAAGTCATGAGTTTTGATGTGGTAGTTATGTTTACTGTAATTAAAATAGAAAAGCCATGTACCCCTAAAGTCATCTAGTGCACATTACCTGTTTGGTCACTTTTGGGGCAGCGTTGGCCCACTCAAAATGCTTTTCATTTATGGATCAGGAACCCAGAGCTGGGCAGGTTCATGCCAGCTACTTGTCCAGAGCTTTGTATGGTGATGGCCACCAGGATTGGGACCCAGGGCAGCCCTGGCCCAGTTTCAAGGGCTATGTCTATGTCTACCCAGCCTCCAGTAGGAGAAGAGAGCAGAGTCAGACTCGAAGAGTTAGCTCAGAACTTGATTTTGGTGATCTCTCTGGGTACAGACTATAGAATGTGTAGAAATCAAACTCCAGCTTGAACAAAGGCATCTATTGTGCCTTCAGCTTCGTCTTAGAGCTGTAGAAACTCTTGGTTGGTGTATCTGGTAAAACCTAATGCTTTAAAGGTGGCATAATTTAAGGAATGGAACCTATTTCCTTGGAATTCTTTCCAACTCTTAACTGCAAGGGGAAGAGAAACCTACAGGATGGTAGAATGTATTTGAGCTTGTATCTAGGGTTAGGTTGCCAGCCTGTCAGAGCTCAGAGCTAACTGCAGGGGATTTTGGTCCTGCTTCCTGGAGGGGAAGCCTGTGCCTTTGCTCTGTAATCCCTGTGTCTGTTTCTCAGTTTATTAAACCAACGTGGCATTGCATGGCTCAGGAGGAGAACATATTTGCCTTGTCTTTCATTTAAGTAATCAGTCGTTCAAAGTTTAAATAAACTTTTTTTTTTATTTCCTGGTAGTGGAGACTTTTCTTTTAACCTGTGCTATTTTATTTTTTATATAACGGTAGAAGTACAGAAATATGGGAGATTATGGAAGAAATTAAGGTCGTCCAACTACTTGGTGGGTGAGGCTTGGCAGACAGGTACTTTGGAGTTCTAGGGACCAATTTCAGAGTTTGCATACTATTGGGGGGTATAACTGGTCTGATCCATTCAGCCACTGCCTGGTATTTAATTTGTGTGAATATTTTAGCTGCACACTTTTAGGGAGCTGTATCTGTTCTCACTCCTTCTTCCTCTTGGCTGGGACACCTTTGCATTGGACTCCCACCCTCAAACTGGACCACTTCTGAACTGATCTCTAAGGAATGAGCTTTCCTGAATGTTTGTCTTCGGGAGAGTTTTGTCCAGGCTTCTGGTGATCACAGGGCCAGTTAACTGCAGGGAGATAAAAGCAGGCAAAGCTTTAAACCACCCGCTTACTTGTGGAAAGGCAGGCTGATGGCTCTTCTTTAATAATGGATTGAAAAATGGTGTGATTGTCCTTTGAGATGGCAACAGAAAAAGCCATTTCCTGGGGTTATCAAAAATAATCTTAGAGGTAGAAATGAGTGGTTCTGACTTTTTTGCTTTTAGGATACAGTGACTCTAAGGAGATTTTTTCGTTTCCCCTTTATTAGAATATTCATATTTTTGAACCATCTACTTCACATATGGATTTTTGGGGAGATTCTTCTTGTCTTTTCAGATCCCTGATTTGAGGAGCTTGTTATTTGGGCTGGACCCAACAACAGGGTGGACTTTTTGTTGTTAACGTCAAGCCTGAGAATGGGCGCTGGGGAGGAATAACCCCTCTTACCATATTGCCTCTTTTCTGCTCTGTTTGACCAGGGCAGTGGCCAGCACTGACGGTTCCACCAGGCATACTGCCTCAGTTGACTCCTGGTTGTACCACTTACTAGTTTGGCCAGTCTGAACAAGTGAACCAACCTGATCCGTTAAAATGGAAGCCATAGGCGTATTTATCCCCACGGCTTGTTGGGAAGGTAGCATGAGGTATGACGTGTGTGATTGGCACGGTGCAGAGCTCATGCAGTCTTTATATCTGTAGGCACTTTGCCGTCAGCCTTGTCTTAGAGCAGTTTGTGGACTTGATCATCCTGCTTGCTATTAATTTATAAGGTTGGTTAGAAAGGGGACTTGGCTTTTGTATTTTTGTCTTCTAGTGCTTTGTACATGCTAGTTGCACAAAATCTTGTTTGAATTTATCTGAATGTTCTTTGAGCCACAGTCAGTGCTCCGAAGAATCCTTTTGTTGACTACGTTTAGCGTGACAGTTTGAACTCCTCACAGGTAGAATTCTAAAAGCAAAGATAGCTGGTGTACTGCAGACTTCATTTGGCTGCAAACCATTTGAATCAGATAATAGTGAATAGCAGGTGTCAAAAATTGGTTTCCTTCAACCAGGAGCAAAAGTCGTGAAGACCCCTGCAGCGCGCAAGCTCTGATGGGCAGCAGCATTGGGTGTGGAGACAGATCTCTGGCCTCCAGGCCTATGGAGCCTGTGGCATTTATCTTCAGGCCCCCGTGGTTGGTGTCTGGACTCTTACAGAGGCACTTATCCCAGCTTGGACTGAAATGACTGTGGAGCGCGTATCCTGGTCAGGCTGATGTGCCCCTGGGATGTGGCTCCGAGCTCTATCCAGGGCTGTGCTAATGGGCAGTCCTGCTTCTCCCTGATGTTCTTGAAAGGTTTTGAATTAGGTAAATGAAACTGGGCACGAACAGTGGCAGTCTTGTTTATTAACATGGGGTTCCTAAACTAGTTGGCACAGAAAGTGCTTCGGTGTGTGTTGGTCCTCATCATTGTGTCATTAAGGTCACTAGAGCTAATGTGGGGTTGGGGGCTGGGATCCTCATGTGCTGTGTCAGTGCGGGTGGCACTGCGTTGGGGACTGCTGTCTGTCTGGTCCTGTCTGTGAGCTGTCAGGGGTCTCACTCTGGGAGCTCCGAGGGGACGTCTGAGCAATAGAGGACCACGAGGGACAGCTGAAGACCCACTTTCTACCTTCTCTTGTCCTTTCACATGGGACTCAAGGGTCAGGAACCTCCGAGGCTGCTCACTGCAAGCTACCTGGGCCCCACTGAGATGGCAGGTCTCCACTTCTCTGATGTGCAGGGCCTTTAGTTTACTTATTTGATTTTTAACTTTCATCCCTGGGAGTATTTAGGCAGTGACTTCCAACCTTTTGTAAGTGAAGAATCCCCTTTAGTATAAAAACCTTTATAATACCACATATCTCATAGTAATAATTTTTGGATTCCTTGCTTTGAGAAGCTACCATGAATTGAGTAATTTTTAAATTCAGAAATTTGTGCCATAGCCTCCTGCCCAGGGACAGTGCCTGGTGCTGAGCCTGGGGCCCTGTTTGGGATTGCTGTTACCAGAGGGTCTTCACATCCTGTGGGAAGTTGAGCTGCCTGGGTCATGTTCAGTGCCCTCTAATTGTCCCATATGGGTTGGTTTAAGCCAGAGGGCACCTTGCTCGCCTGTCTTTTCACCCTGGCCACACCATCCAGGCCCAGGACAGGCTGTAGGGGTGTTACCTGAGCTTCCAGGTGTCAGTTCTAGGGTACTGCCCTCTCTCTTCTGAAGAAAATTGCGTGCATGTCACAGAATCCCCTCCAGAGAGGAGAACATTGAATATCTTGGCCTGCGATCCTAGTGAGGTGATGGAGCGACGCAAGAGTATAAGGCAGGAGGGCTTCCTGGCGTCATTGTCGCCTCACCTCTCCATCGCAGGCCTCCCTGGCCTTCTCCCCACCTGGGCCTGCAAGGCAGTGAGTGGACATAGGCTGTCCCTGTCCTGGCCTGCTGTCTCTGCCCAGGGCACTGTCCCCCTGCTCTCCTTGTCTGTCCATATCACACAGTGTTTCTGTTCGCTTCATCTGAAGGGTCACCTGGTTTCCTAATTCCTCAACACCCAGAGCAAACTATTTTAAAATTTAGTTTGATTTTTAAAATCAGAGTGATATGTAGACATAGTTTAAAGACGAAATAATTCCCCAGAAGTAACTTATCAGCAGATTTTTTTCTGCATGTGCCTCCATATTTCCAAAGAGGTGTAGACAATAGATTGCGATTCCTGGCAACCTACTCCTCTTCCTCCTCCTGCTCTCCAGAGTCCCGTTTTTCATGTGATTCTTTGATTTCAAACTCCGTGGAAGGTGAGGATGGTGCCCTTTGCCTCATCCCCACCCTACACTCACTCTTCTCGTCTCCCCTTCATCTCTTCTGGTCCATTCGGCTCCATCAGTATGCAGTGTTGGGATGGTCCACTAATGCTGCTCATAGCTGAGCCATGTAGTATACTGTGATAACTGTGATTTTCTCCTAGGACATTTTTTCTCCTGGAGTTGTTTTTACCTAGTTTTAAAAATGTGCTTATCATTCTTCCCTCCAAACTTACAGAGTTGTGTGAATCTCCTTTCCAGGGCCTAAGGTGATCTGTGATCTGCAGTTTTATCTTTGGAAGCAGTTCCTCATGTGCCTTTCTGCATGCAGCAGGCTGGGTTGCTCTGAGGCTCACTGCAGAGCTGTTATCTTGGAGTCTTTCTTCTCCATTGTCCCTGGAATGCCCCTTTGCCTTTCTCTTAGATCTCATGATTTTTCTTCTTGGTTTATTTCCAAAATTTGATGGAGTACTTTCTATAGAAGCTTCCAAAAAGTGTTGTACAAGATGTCAACTTTTTGAGACTTTGTCTGTCTGGGAAAATGTCCATCTTCTACTTTCACAATTTAGTTTGTCTGAATATGGATTTCTAAATTAAAGATAGTTTTCCCTAAAATATTTAGAGGCTTCCATTGCCTTTAGGCAGAATGGGGTTGAGAAAGAAGCTCTTCTGATTCTCGATTCTGTATATGAAAGCATACCAGAGTGATTTTTTGGGGTTTTTTTGTTTGTTTTATTTTGTCATGTCTGGACGCTTGTAGGATATTCTCTGTGCCTTTGTTCTGAAGTTCCTTGAAGATGCATTTGTTGGGTCTACACTTTGTGTGTGGGGTATGTTGAGGGCCCATTCAAGCTGGAATCTCAGATCTTTCTGGTCTTGGACATGTTTTTGAATTAATTCTTTCATTTCTTTTCTTCCATTTTCCTCTTCTCTCTTTCTAGGATGGCAGTTTTTTGGTTTTTAGCTACCTGGATTGGTTCTCTGTATTTTTGATCTAATAGTCTGTGTCTGTTGTGTTGTTTTTAGGTTTTGGGATATGTCCTCAATTTGACCTTTTAACCTTTCTATTGGATTTGGTTTCTATTTTCATTTTGAATTTCTTAGGTTCTCTCTCTCTCTCTCTCTCTCTATATATATATGTATATGTATATTCTTTTTTTAAAATATACTTTAGAGCAGTTTTAGGTTTACAGCAAAACTGAAGGGAAAGTCCAGAGACTTCCTCCATACCCTCTGCCCCACACACGCACAGCCTCTCCCTCTACTGGGAATCCTGTACATTTGTTACAGTTGACTATTGACACATTATTGACATTCAAAGTGAGTATTCTTTTTTTAATGGCATAATGCTCTTATTTCATTGATACATCTTTTTGTCTCATTTGTAGATATTAATATTTAAAAACTTTTTCTGTATCATTTCTTCTCTCTCATTTGTAAATGAGCTCTTCCTGACACTTCCAGTTGATTTTTTTTGGTTTGGACTCTGTTTCCCATTTCCAGAGGTGAGTGGTAGTTCTCATTCCTGAGACTTTCTGGATTTCCACTGAGTATATCATAAGGCTTCATCTCCACTTTCCAGCTTAGCCTTCATCTCTTTTGCCTTTGCTGTTAGTTACTTCTTGACCACTGGCTTTTATGCCTTTTCAAAGATTCTATTCTTGTTGTCCTAGTAAAGCAAAATGTGTGTCCCATCAGCCATTCAGTGAAGGTCTGGCTTTTCAAGATTCCTTGTCCATCATTAGATCATTTCTCTCTTGCTTTTCCCACATCCAAGAACAGCTGCTTTGAGCTGGGACCTCTGGCATTTTGTAATAAGAAGGGAGTGAGCCAGGGAATCCCTCTGTCCTGCACAACCTGTTGTTCTAGCCCAGGAGACTGCAGGGTGCGTGGGATGTTCAGGCAGAGGAGTTCACCATCCAGGCTGGGAGCTGCCAGGCAGGGAGGCAGAGGAACACCCGAGCCACCATTGCGAGGTTGACTGCAGAGGTGGATGAAGCCACTGTGTCAGACCGCAGAAAAGCCTCATATCTGGAGTCTGGAAGGAACGCCGAGTTCTTCCAGTCAGTAACCTGCTCTGGACTTTGGATGAGTTACGTAATTTCCCCCACGCTTTGGTTTCTCCCCGAATCTCAGGGTTCGATTCTGTGCTTCCATCTCCCATTCTGTGCCTTGTGATGGTCACTCTGTGACATCTTCACCGAGGGGTGCGCAGTTAGAGTTAAAAGCGCCAACACCTTCAATGTTTCTTGCAGTAGCCAGGCCATGTGTGGTCAGCCAGACTGTGAGAAAGCCTTGTGTTACCCTTCATGTTGTGTTGAAAACTCTGCTCTTGGCTGCTGTCAGAACCAGCCTTAATTCTGCTTTTGTTTGATTGACTTAAACATATTGGAATTTTGTGGTCGTGACCACCATGCAGCCTCTCCTTTCTGGGGTGCATATCTGTAGTTTCTTCAGCCTCCTCCTCCGGTGCCCTTCAGGGACCTAACCTGGCCTCCAAGAATTTGGACTAGGGTAGTTTTTCCACTCTTTGAACCCCAGGCTGAGATGGGGTTTTCCCAGCGCCCTGCCCCTTAGCGTGTGTGAATGCATTATAGGATCTCAGTTTTAGAATCCATTGTCCACTGTTGATTGTTACGTTCTTACTGCCATCTACAACGTCCAGCTTTTCCTGCCATGTTCTCTGCTAGAGGGGAGTAGAAAATCTTACTGCTTACTGTGGCCTTGTAAACGGCAGTATCTCCAAACCTTCTGTTTTGCTTCCATCGTTTCAGGCTCGTGGGTATGTCTGTGGTGTGTGTGTGTGTGGTGGGGGAGTATGTGTGTGTGTGGGATGTGGGGGTGTGTGTGGTGTATGTGTATGTGGTGTGTGTGTGTGGTGTGTGTGTGGTGTGTATGTACGTGTGTGAGTGGGGTGGGTGTGTGGGATGTGTGTGGTGTGTGTGGGATGTGTGTGGTGTGTGGGTGTGTGGGTGTGTGAGGTGGGTGTGTATGTGTGTGAAGTGACTAGCACATAGCAGATGCTTGGTATGTATAGGATCTGTTCTTTCCCTCGCTGACTCTCAGTTTAAATGGAACCCTACTTTGTCCTGGATGTTCAGTAACGTTATGCCTGTGGCTTCCAGAAGGAGCCTCTCCCTTCCTGGTTCTTGCTCTGACATTTTGGGGAGAGGGGTGAGACGATAGTGATCCTGGAAGAGTGGAACTGGCCGGCCCTGCAGGTGGAAGGTTGCTCGTGCAGGCGGCATATCTGACTTGCCGCGGCCGCGATGTCCCCCGCCGGGCGTAGCGGGTAGACATGGAGGGCTTTTGGCATCGTGAGAGTGGCCAGTGTGCGCGTCCTTGCCCATCAGGCGGGGGGGCTGTGGGGGAGGAGAGGAGGCAGTGGAGGGAACAAGGGGTTCTTCAGGGTTGCCATGAGAACCAGGGATCCGGGGATTGGGCAGCAGAGGGCCCCCGCCGGGCGTTGGGGCGTGGCCGCGTCACATGGGTTTGGTCCTGGGATTCCTGTTGTGCTCCAGGACCGGGCGCCGCTCCGTCGTCCTCCCGCTCTTCAGGAGCGCCTGGTCCCTTGGAGACTAAATATTGCGGCCAGGTGGCAGCCGGCTCCGCGGAGGGGCCTCCGGGCACCTGCGCGGTGATGGCGCTGGGAGCCCCCGGGCACGCTCGGGCGGTGGCGCGGCATCCCACCCTCGCCCGGATGGCGTCGCCAGAGGCGGCGTTGGCCCGCTTTTCGTGCTAGCGCATTCGCCTGGTGCGCGGTGGCCCCGGGGCCCCGGGTCGGTTTTCTGCGCCGCAGGCCCCTGGCCGGGGCGGAGCCGTGGAGGACCAGCCCGGCCCGGCTCCGAGCGCTGTCCATGCGGAGCGCTGTCCACGCGCCGGGCACTGCGGGGGCCGGGCCCCGAAGCCCTCCCCGGGCCGGCCGCGCGCACGCAGCGACCCCGTGCGGCCAGTGCTGCCGCCCGCTCTCCAGGTACTCAGGTGGGCTCCGCCGCGGGCGCTGGGCGGTGGGCGGTGGGTGGTGGGCGCGTGCCGTGTCGGCGGGTGGGGCAGCCTGCGCGGGCTGCAGAGGCCCCAGCCGCGGCGGGCAGGGCCGGGGAGGGAGGCCGGGAGGTCTTGCCGCGCGGTCCCCTGCCCGCCTGCCGCGGGCTCGCTGCAGTCCGAGATCGCGAGCTTCGTTGCCGCCAGCCGTAGGACAGTATTATGTAACCATTTTTAATCTTAATTGTTAATATTATGTAACGAGTAATAACTGTACCCACGGAAACCCGTGACGACGACTCGAGCGAACCTCGCCCGCTCCTTCCTCGCCAGGCGGTGGGCAGCGGGTGTGGGAACCGGCTTGGGAAATGAGCGGATCCGGGAATCCGGGCTACTGCATCGGCTTTTTCTGTGAGAAACATAATGCCAGAGCCTGCCTGGACTTCTCTGAAACCTGGATAGCATGTAGTCCGGTATAAAAGGCTTGGGTAAACACATCTCGTCAACGTTGCCTCTTTCTCCATGAAAACCTCCTTCTCCCTGGAAGGTGCCTATCAGACAATTAATGCGAATTGAGCAGTGAAGATGTGGGCATGGGATTTGTGTTCTTGATGGAGTTCAAAAAATTGTGCATAAGAACACGTAGGACGTCCTAGCCCTTGCTCTTCAGAAAAACAATCGGATCACCTGTTCCACACGCCAGTCGCCTCCTTGGTCGGCTGCCATTTGTCTGTTGAATGGCACAGTCCCTGCCAGGGTGCTGGGGGGACCTCGTCTGCGGAGCCGGCACACAGGTGGCTACGAGGGGGGAGGAGACTGCAGTCTAAACCCGCAAAGCTCTCCTTCCTAGCCCAGTGAGGGGAAGCGTGGGTGTCTTTCCTCATTGTTCTTTTTAAGTCTGAAAGGCAGCGACTGTAGGGATTATGACGTGCTGGCGGCCAGGGCCTCGGGTGCTGCCTGGAGTCTCCTGCGTGTCTCTGCTCCTTTGATGTCAGCATCGGGGCTGGGAGCAGGGCCCACGCATTCCCCCTTTGGCCTGGGTGGGAACAGGAGAGGTGGTGGGCAGGGCCAGAAAGGGCTTACGGGGATTTTCTTCTTCTCTGTCACTCCAGAGGAAGGAGGTAGAGAACACTTGTTTCAGTTTGAGGTGCTTGGCAGCCACGCGCTGAAGGACGGTTTTTAATTGTAGGGTGGGGTATGAGTGCCGTGTGGTTCAGTCCCCTCCCCGTCTTGTGCTACCTGCCCTTGTACCTGGACCTGTGAATCAGGGATAATAGTTACTATCTTGTAGGATTGAGAATGGTGCATACTAACTGCTGAGGAACACGGTGAATGGAGTTACGGTCATTGCACGATTGGCATGAAGGGGTGAGAGAAGTTCCAGATTGGTCGATTAAAATGTGAGTTATTTTTAGTGTCTCCTAAGGATTTCCATCACCAGTTGCTCCTCCAGCCATCATGTAATTACCACCCCAGAACTAGGCTTCCAAACTTCCCAGAGAACACTGCATCTTTCGAATTTTGGAGGTTAGGCTCCAAAATTTGCATATTTAGGCCACAGCCTAAATTCACTGACACTTGTGTTCCCACAAAAACCAGACAGCTTCTTGGAGTATTTACTTGTGACTTAGTAAAACGTCTTAGGAAACTCGCTTGGACTAGAATAGTTTTACCTTTCTTTCAGACTTGGGAGGCTGCATTCTGGTAATTCTCAGGAGGAAGAATGTGTAGGAGAGTCCAGGGTTTTTAAGGTGTGACCTCTGAACCACCTACATCAGAGCCAACCTCCTCTCAGTGCTTATCCCCGGGCCTCAGCTCTGAGCTATGAAACTGACTTTCTGGGCTTGGGACCTGAAATTCTTTTCTTTGTGAAGCATGCCAAGTGATCCTTACAGGCATAAAGTTTGAGAACTGATATGGTGTTCTGGGCCTTGTAACTGGGGCTTCTGGTGATTCAGTTAGAAAGTTGGCAGCTCCTGTCTGAGGGGTCAAGGGCAGAATGAGGGGTGGCTTTGAGGCAGTGTGAGCCCCGTGGACCCTAGGAGGTCTGGGAGCGCATGTCAAAAGAGGCCTTTATGCGGGCCTTTTGCTTTTGTCAGATTAAACAAATAAGTTGGCACATCTGGTAGTGGGCATGGCCATGCATCACGTGTGGAACTGGTGTGATGGACCGTATTTTCTCATATTTCACAGAATTCACTGGCTGGGCGTGATCCACAAAGTCCTAACCCATCCCAAACCCTGGAACGCTTTCCGTGACGGTTTATTCTGATTTGTTCAGGAGGCATATTTCTCTTCTGTTTTCATGTGGAATGGGCTTTGTTCCTCTCACAGCTGGCGGAGGTTAAATTAAAGGCGCCAGAAAATGCTGAGCTGTGACTAGGATTGGGGGGCCAGTAGGCATTTATTGGCTCCATTTGCTTCTTCCTTCCCTTTTTTTCTCTGCCTCCTTGGTCAGGGGGTCCGGGACTATCTCTCCAGGGGCATTTCTGGTCTGTGGAGATTTGCCTGCAGGCACCTGGAAGAGTCTGGGCTGAACTCTAGATGCCTCAGGCTCAAATCTGATATTAGTGAGGGAAGAAAATTCTGAATGTGTAAATGGTACCTGTAAGTCACCTACAAATAATGTTTTTTCCTTTCCTGTGCTGTATCTGGGAGCCAGCTTCTGAGTGTTGTCAAGGTAGTCCTGGCGGCTTGAGGCTGGTGATGTGCCGTTGCCAACAATGGCCGTGCAATTCCGAGCAGTTGTTCAGCGTTCAAGTGGGATGAGAATGGCAAGGAGTGCTCTGGGTGGCTTTTAACAAGGGACCCCGCCTGTCATTCACTCAACAGGTGTTTGAGGAGCCAGTCTGTCTCCGTCATCTGTTCCTGCCTTGCTTAGATGGAAAATAATGAAATCTGTGTAGGAAGGGAGGGTGAGTAGAGGGATGGCCTGGGTTGACTGAACAATAAAATAGTGATGTTAATATATTTTGCTTATTTATTTTCTTAAAGGGAGCTGGCATGTTTCAATTCTGATAGAAGTTAAATATTAACAATGTCTGAAAATACCTCAACTTAAACTTTAATATGCATGGGAATCTCCGGGGGCTGATGATAAAATGCAGCTTCTAATTTAGTTGGTCTGGGATGGGACCTGAGGTTTTGGGTTTCTGACCAGCTCCCAGGTGTTATGCTTGCAGTTGGTCAGTGGCCCACACTTTGTGCAGTAAGGTCTTAATACATTTCCCCCTGTGTTCACTTCAGTGTTTTTTTCTCTAGAAATTCTCTGAAGAGGATACTTTACTTGGTAAGAATTACTATTAATAATGCTATTACTTAATCTAAGAATTTTTGTACCAAGAATTTTCTAGTGATTAGCCCTACATTGTTATAAATGACATTCTTAAATGTGTCCATACTTTATTCCAGGGGCAAATATTTGTACAGTGTCCTGCTTTGACTTTTGTTTGGATTCCTATGGATTTTATTTAGTGGTTTCTCTTTTGTTTATGATGATAGAACACTTGTAGAAAGGTTTGAAACCTTTTGAATCTTGAGCGGATTTGAAAACCCCACCTGCCTTCTTTTAAGAAGGCAGGAATTGTATCTGCTTTGAGCTTGTGCATGCTAACCCCCCACTTCTTCCAAGGTCCTTCCTCAGTGCCTTCATGTCTCAGCATCACAGCCTGCAACCAGGAAAGCCTCCAAGCCATAGAGAGAAGCAATAAAGATGTCCCAGTGGGGCTTCTGACTGAGGCCCTTACCTATTTTCTGTCAGCATGAGCCTGACCCTACCTTGGGAGGGAGGATTGGGTTGTCCCATTATTTCCCTGTCAGGGTAGGTGGTATTAAAGCAGCTTTTGTCTTGCTTGCACTGTGAGTCTGTTCTGTGTATAAGGCTCTAGTGTGTTTCACCTGTGCTTAATGCCACCTTTTGAAAAATTCTACCACCAAAGTTCTTCCTTGGATAGTGAAGACACTCTTGAATGTTTGTCTTTATGCCTACCCTAGTTGGTCAGTAAATGCATTGGTGGGCTCCATTGAACTTTGGACTCATTCCTTTGTCATCTTTCATGTCTTCCTAGGCTGGTGGTGATGTTGGGCAACTTAATGCTTCCTGAAGATTAGAGGTACTACAGGAGCTAATAATGTATTGCCAAATCAGTGAGGAAACTTTGGATTAGATAAAGTTGGTTTCTTTATGGCACAACATTTCAGAAAATTTTGTGTGCCACGATGTATTATGACACTTTAAGAGGAAGATGGCTAGACTATGGTGGTCCCAAATTTTGGGGGGTCGGGGATGGGGCTAGAACCTCTCTTGTGCCGATTATTTCATTGGGCTAGTTTTTTCTTTCTTTAGTTCTGGGATACATGTGTAGAACGTGCAGGTTTGCTACATAGGTTTACATGTACTGTAGTGGTTTGCTGCACCTATCAACCTGTTATCTAGATTTTAAGCCCTTCAAGCATTAGCTATTTGTCCTGATGCTTTCCCTCCCCTCAGTCCCTCTCCCGTCCCTGATAGGCCCCAGTGTGTGTTATTTTCCTCCCTATGTCCATGTGTTCTCATTGTTTACGTGTGTGCATGTATCTTTATGGACTGGTTTTTTCAGAGTCCTCTCTTTAAAAAAAAAAAAAAAGCTTTGTTGAGGTATAATTCACATACCATAGAATTTACCCATTTAAATTTGAAGTATATAATTCAATTATAATTAGTATATTTACAGATATGTGCAATTGTCTGTGTGTGTGTGTACACGTTGCTGTGGTCTGAATGTAACACTCAATTTTCATGTGTTGAAACCTAATGGCTAATGTGATGGTATAAAGAGGTGGGGCTTTTAGGAGGTGTTTAAGTCGTAAGGGATTAGATAGATCCACATAGATGGGATTAGGGCCCTTTTAAAAGGGCCTGAGAGGGAATGGGTTTGCTCTCTTCTGCTCTTCCACCATATGAGGATACAGCATTTGTTCCCTTCTGGAGGGTGTGGCAACAAGGCACCATCTTGGAAGCAGAGAGAGGCCCTCACCAGACACTAAACCCCAGTGCCTTGATCTTGGACTTCCTCTCCTCCAGAACCATAAGAAATAAATTTCTATTATTTATAAATTACCTAACCTGTGGATTTTTTTATAGCAGCACAGACAGAAAGAAATTGGTACTGAGAGTGGGGTGTTGTTATAGCAAATACTTAAAGGAAAAGTGGAATTGGGTAATGGATAGAGGATGGAACAGTTTGCTAGAAAAAGCCTAGATTTCTGTGAACAGAGCATTAAGAATGATTCTAGTGAGGGCCCAGAAGAAGAGGAGAGTCGTAGAGATAACCTATGTCTTCTTAGAAATTTCTAAGTGGTTATGATCAGAATGCTGGTAGAATTATAGACAGTAAAGCCCATTCTGATGCAGTCATATATGGAAATGAATATCTTATTGGAAACTGGAGGACAGACAGTCCTTGCTACAAAGGGACAAAGAACTTGGCTGAATTGTGCCTATACTCTAGGGCTTTGGGGAAGGCAGAATTTAAGAGTAATAGGGTATTTGGTGCATGATTTCTCTTAATTGCTTATAGTAAAATGTGAGAGAAATGAATTGAAAATGGAATTTATAATCCAAAGGGAAGTAGAGGCTGGACACTATGGGTCATGTCTGTAATCCCAGCACTTGGGGAGGCCAGGGTGAGAGGATTGCTTAAGCTCAGGAGTTCAAGACCAGCCTGGGCAATATAATGAGACCTTATCTCTACTAAAAACCAAAAAAATTAGCCGAGTGTGGTGGTGTGCACTTGGCCCCAGCTACTCAAGGGGACTGAGGCGGGAGGATTGCTTAAGCCTGGGAGGTCAAGGCTACAGTGAGCCATTATTCTGCTGCTGCACTCCAGCCTGGGTGACAGAATGAGACCGTTTCCAAAAAAAAAAAAAAAAGAGAGAAAAAAAAGGAAGCAGAATGTAAGGATTTGGAAAATTTTTAGCTTGCTCAGGTTGTAAAAACATGTTTGGGAGAAAACACTAAGGGTGTGGCCAAGTGACCTTTTGATAAGGAGATTAGTATGGCTAGAAGGAAGCCAGATGCTATTCATCAAGATAATGGAAGAATGATCCTGAAGGCATTTCAGAGATTATCAGTGCTGCCCCTCCCATCAGAGGCCCAGAGTACCAAGGCCCAGGGGAACAGAACTATGTCAAAGGAGAGGCCTTGGGCGCCTGCAGGACCTCAGCATTCACTGCCCAGCATCACTTCTCTGCTCTCTGCGTTACAGTGCAGCCCTCCTTGGATATCCCAGCTGTGGATCAAGGGGGCTCAAGTGCAGCTAGTCCCATTGCTCTGGAAGGCACAGGCCATAAGCCTAGGTGGCATCCACATGGTGCTAAGTCTGCAGATATGCAGAGTGCAAGACCTGTGGATGCATGGCTACCTTCACCTAGATTTGAAAGGATGCCTCAGAAAGTCTTGGGCTCAGACAGAGAATTGCTGCAGGGTAGGTCTGCTGCAGACTCCTTGCTTGGATAATGCCTATTGAAGCCATAGGGGCAGGAGTGCCAAAAAGAGCTCCCACTAGGGCAATGCCCAGCAGAGTCTTGAGGTTGAGGGCACACCAGCGAGCTCCCACAAGGACAATGCCTAATGGAGCTGTGGGGGTGGGGCTGCCGCCGAGAGCCTGTAACTGTAGAGTTACCAGTGTGTAGTGCCAGCCTAGGAGAGCTGCAGGTACCCGACTGCAACCTGTGAGAGCTGCTGTGAGGGCTGTGCCTAGCAGTTGGCGGCAGGGCTGCCCAGGGCCTTGGGAACCCAACTCCTGCCCCATTGTGTCTGGAAGGCAGGACATGGAACCAAAGATTTATTCTCCAGCCTTAAGATTGATTTGATGTTTGTCCTGTTTGGTTTTGGATTTGGTTGGGAAATGTTACTCTTTTCTTTCCTATTTCTCCCTTTTGTAATGGGAATGTCTGTTCTTTGTCTGTCCCACAGTTTTTTTTTTTTTTTTTTTGGTGACAGGATCTTGCTCTGTCATTCAGGCTGGAGTACAGTGGCAACCTCTGCCTCCTGGGCTCAAGCTATCTTCCCACTTCAGCCTGCTGAGTAGCTGGGACTACAGGCGTATGCCATCATGCCCAGCTAGTTTGTTTTTTCTTTTTTTGTATTAGAGATGGGGTTTTGCCATGTTGCCCAGGCTGTTCTCGAACTCCTGGGCTCAAGAGATCCGGCCGCCTCAACCTCCCACAGTGCTGAGATTACAGGAGTGAGCTACTGCTGAAGTCTGAATGAAGTACTTTGCCTCAGGTTGAAACAATCTCACACGTCTGATTTAGATGATATTTAGATGAAATTTTAGACTTCAAACTTCTGAATTGATGCTGGCATGAGATAAGACATTGGGGCTATTGGGATGGAATCAATGTATTTTGTATGTGAGAAGGACATAAATTTGGGGGACCTGGGGTGGAATGCCATGGTTTGAATGTTTGTGTCTCCTTAGGGCCTTATCACCTCCCCAATGCAACTGTATTAAGAGGCGTGGCTTTTGGGGAGTGATAAGGTCATGAGGGCTCCAGTCTCATGAATGGATTCTTGCTCCCATCAAAGGGCTGGAGAGAACTAGCTAGGATCCCTTTTTGCCCTTCTGCCTTCTGCCATGTGAGGGCATAGCAAGAAGGCCCTCACTAGACACCGAATGCTGGCACCTTGATCTTGAACTTCCCAGCTTCTAGAACTGTGAGAAATAGATTTTGTTCTTTTTTGTTTTAACTAGATAAGTTATCTAGTCTCAAGTATTTTGTTATAACTACAGAAATGAATAAACACACACATACATTGTATATACAGTGTTCAATTAATATATTCACAGGTATGTGCAACCACCACCATAGTCAATTTTAGAACAAAAAGAGACCCTGCACCCTTTAGCTATCATACCCCCACTCCCTGCCATCCCATTGCTCCCCCTGCTTTCCCAACCCTAAGAAATTCTACTTTCTGTCTACATAGATTTCCCTGTCTGGGACATTTCATGTGAATGGAATCGTCTGTGGTTTTTGTTAGTGTCTTCTTTCACTTAGCATAATGTTTTCATGGTTAATCTATGTTGTAATATGCATTAATACTTCATTCCTTTTTATGGCTGAATAATATTCCCTTGTATGTGTAGTCCCAGCTACTCAGGAGGTTGAGGCAGGAGAATGGCGTGAACCTGGGAGGCGGAGCTTGCAGTGAGCCGAGATCGCGCCACTGCACTCCAGCCTGGGCAACTGAGCGAGAATTCGTCTCAAAAAAGCTAAAACTAAAACTAAAACTAAATAAATAAATAAATTTCCTTGTATGTATATACTACTTTTTGTTTATTCAACTGTTGATGGACATTTATGTTTCTACCTTTTGGGTATTGTGAATAATGCTTCTATAAACATTGGTGTATAAGTATCTTTGAGTGCTTGCTTTCCATGTTTTTGTATATAGGTTTAGATTATAATTGCTTCATTTTACGGTAATTCTATGCTTTGCTTTTTGAGGAAGTGCCAAATTGTTTTCTAGAGCAGCTGCACCATTTTACATTCCCAATAATAATGCACAAGGGTTTCAGTTTCTCCACATTCTTGCCAATACTTGGCCTTTTTCCTTTCCTTTCCTTTCCTTTCCTTTCCTTTCCTTTCCTTCCCCACTTCCCCTTCCCCTTCCCCCTCCCCTTCCCCTTCCTTTCCTTATAGCTGTCCTAATAGATGTGATATGGTTTGGCTGTGTCCCAAATCTCATCTTGAATTGTAGCTCCTATAATTCCCACATACTGCAGGAGGGACCTGGTGGGAGGTAATTGAATCATGGAGTTGGGTCTTTCCCATGCTATTTCAGTGATAGTGAATAAGTCTCATGAGATCTGATGGTTTTATAAAAGGGTTTCTCTACACAAGTTCTCTTCTCTTGTCTGCCACCATGTGAGACATGCCTTTCACCTTCTTCAGGATTCTGAGGCCTCCTAAGCCACGTGGAACTGCGAGGTCATTAAACTTCTTTCTTTTGTAAATTGCCCAGTTCTCTGGTATGTCTTTATCAGCAGCATGAAAATATGGACTAATACAAGGCATCAGATTATAACTCATTGTGATTTTGATTTGCTTTTTGTTGTTGAGTTGTAGGAATTTGTATATTCTAGATATTAATATTCTATCAGTTATATGATATGCAACTGTTTTGTCCCTTTCTACAGGCTGTCTTTTCACTGTCTTCATAGTATCCTGTGATGTGCAAAAGTTTTTAATTTTTGATGAAGTTCATTTATTCTTTTGTTGCCTGTGCTATTGGTGTCATATCTGAGTAGTCATTGTCAAATCCAGTGTCAGCATAAAGATTTTTGCATATGTTTTCTTCTAAGAGTTTAACAGAGATAATTTTATTTCTTCCTTTCCAGTTTGGATGGCTTTCATTTCTTTTTCTTACTTAATTGCTCTGGCTAGAGCTTCCAGTACTGTGTTAAGTAGAAGTGGCAAAAGCAAGAATTCTGTCTTGTTTCCACTCTTAGGGGAAAAGCTTTCACTATTTCACCATTGAGTATGATGTTTGCTGTGGAATTTATAACAGACGTTAACAGATGTTTAATTCCCTTGCCTTGGTGGAGTGTTTCAGGAACGATTCTGTATTCTTTGACTGTCCTGGGACTCCTCTATCCAGAATGCAGTCTGGAAGCCCAGAACGAGCTGGCTGGGGAGTTGGGAGACACAGGTAACATGATTTTGTTCTATGTTATAGTGTGGTGTCAGTTCACCTTTCTTTCCAGACCTAGTGGCCATTTTGTAGTCTTGAGGGTTGCAGCAAAGGCCTTAGGTTCTGAGTGGTCTTTCAGAGGCAAGGGGGTTCTTATACCAAGGTTCTCACAACTTCACTCCCTTTTTGTCCCAAAATGATTGAGACCATAGGGTGGTCTTGAAGGAGGTCACCTGAATAGATCCACATCCCCATCCCAATTTCACTTCGCCTCTCGTACTTCAGTACCAGCTTTAGGGGACATGTGCCATTCAAGTTAGGTTGGCTTTGTAATGACTTTTCAGGGTGGATTTTGGCTTCCTACAGGTAAGAACTTTCTATCTTTGTAATATCGTGACTCATGAGTTGAAACAATAGATACGATGAAGGCCCATGCCCCATGAGTAAGTCTTACGTTGCCAGGTCAGAAATAGATCCCCTTTCCTCTTGTTAAGCGTGGTGCTGAATCCTGAGAGTGGTAATCCCACAGTAGGCAGAGAGAGGAAGACGTTGACCTGAAGCTGTGGGGAGGCCTGGGGTTCATTCCTACTGGGCTGAGGGTTCTGGTCTCTTCTACCAGTTTAAACAAAAGGGCACAGATAGCCAAGAGCAGTATCAGTTGAGAGTAGCACGAATCCTGGGCACTGTTGTGTGCTGTTTAGTTTTGGCCCCTGTTTTAACACAGGGAGAGGGCAGATGGTGAAGCTCTGGCCACCTGTGAGTGTTGGCAACCCCAGGGGGGCAGTCCGTCCTGCTGGCTGTACTTTGCTTGAGAACTGGAAATACTGGACATATGACATTTTCTTTCTGACTCTCACCATTTGTGTGGCTTATGCAGGAGGCAAGGGAGGAACATTCTAAATGACCTGGAGCTATGCATCTTGCCAGAATCAACAAGCAGGATAAGCCTTTGGGGAGAACAGTTGAGCCACTTTTCAAAGGCGGTGACCCTCTGGGACCCCCTACTTCAAACTGGCCCTGGAGGAGTGGACTGTAGTGGAGTGGACCGGAATGGAATGCCCTGCTGATTGTGTGGAGCAGGCTGAGTTGCACATGGTTTCTGGCCAGTGATGTTCATTTGTGTGGCCAGGTCTCAAACTCAATATTGTTTTTAAGAAAATCTTTCTGAATGAAGAAGTCTCCATGGGCTCTTAGTCCATAAAAGCTAAGATTCTTTGCAGAGTTTCATTGGGCAGCAGTTCCATGTCTAGGGGTGGAGGTTCGGCTTCTGTCAGACTGTCCCACAGAGCACTTTGAAGTCCTGGGTGCTGGGCAGGGCTGAGATTCCCAGGGGAGCACCCCCAGGGCTGGGTCCTAGAGTGCCTTGACACTGTTAAAAGTTACTGAAGGCCCCAAAGGGCTGTGGTTATGTGGCTGTATATATTGAAATTTACTGTTTTAGGAATTGACAGGCATTTAAAAAATATTTCTCCATGTAAAAAGAATATTATCCCATTATATGTAAACATAATATCTTTTATGGAAAAAAGCTGTATTTTCAAAAACAAAAAAAAATGAGAAGAGTGGCATTGTTTTGTACTTTCTAAATCCCTTCAATGTCTGCTTTAAGAGAAGGTAGTTGGATCTCCCTCCCATCCCCCCGCCATCTGCAATCAGTCACATGTCATGTGGCCTCTAGAAAACTTCGCTGTGCATTCGTGAGGGAATGCAAGGGACAAGGACACATCATATCTTAGTATCTTGAAGATAATTTTGGCTTCACTGCTCCTGGAGGTCTTGCCATAGGGGTGAGATCACTCATATCTGGGTACCATGTGAGAGGGTACCACAGGTGGAAGCACAGGTGTGGGGATTTAGGCAGAGACCTTGGAGGCCAGGGGCTGCAACACCCCCTCGCTTAATTCAGATAGAGAGGTGCTTGGGAACCACCAGTTCCTCTGGTTGTTCTCTTGTGTCTGTTGTTTGAATCAGAAACTCAGCAGCTTAGGCCTCAGAGAGATCTTAAGGATACTTGGTCCATAATTATTATGTGCCAAATGAGGGAATTTAGTTCTTCAGTCTTCTAGAATAATTTTATCCTTTTTTGTGTTAAAATGTGGATGCAGCCTGGAAGTGGTAATGCTAGATGCTGCATACCACCTTGATGGAACTAGATGAAGTGATTAACTTTAGTCACCCGAGTCTGGAGAGCCTGGGACCAGGCAGGGCAGCAGCATTTGAGGGACTTTTGGGAAGCTTGGCACAGCTTGAGTGTAGGAGCTGTGATGCACAAGCACAGGCAACTGTCTCTCTGTCTCTTCCCCTACGGTTTGTTGAGCCAGTGTGATGTTCCCTGTCCTGTGTTGGCTGCCCAGGTATATACGACACTTTCTATCCTCAGGTCACCTTTACTGGGGGGCAGACTAAAGGTTTGTAAAAGAAACTGTGATACCAACGTCATTCGATGAGCCACCCGAGAGTGCCTTGGAACAAAGGAGTGTTAATTGACAGCGACCGTAGAATAAGAAGAGGTGGCTCTTTTACCTGGTATGTAAAGGAGCTGAGGAGAGAAGGGTGTTGCAGAGGAAAGCAGGGGTCTCCATCCTCTTCCTCCCCACTGCTGTTGCAGGCTGACAGTCTTTGAGTACGCACACAGATGTGGCTGTGTTGCATGCTGTCAGAGGCCCTGTGAGTCCTACCACCTCCTGAAGCATAAAGGTCCTTAGTGTGGTGCTCAGAGACCCCTGACCATGGGGTGCAGGGTGCACAGAACTGGCCTTGAGCTGACTTTGAAGAAGGGCAGCCTTGGAGGGAGGGCAAGACAGTCATGAAAGTGGACCCGTTTTCCTCTGTCAGAAAGGATGGGGGAAGTGAGGCGGACTTGATCTATATTTCCCAAGAGAAGCTACTTCAGTAGCTGAAGCAGGTGGTTTTGGCAAATATGAAGGACAGGTTCTTTCTTGGGTCCCAGGACTCGCTTTCCTCCTGGGAAGCCCGATCTCCTGTGTGGCTCCATAGCTCTGGTCAGATTCCTGACTACTTAGCATCACAACAGTGGAGGACAACGGATTTCTAAAAAGATTTAGAGGAAACTTAGTAATGTTTACAGGAGACACTTTGAAATTCGATTGTTGTGACTCTTTTAATGGCTCAAATTGCGGAGAGGAGGATAACTCGTGTAATGCAATGCTAAGAGTGGATTTTGATGGTGGAGCGAAGGAAGTTTGAATTAGCTTTGATTAGAATGTAGCCTCATCATGGGGACTCCATTCCCATGGGGAGTATTGGATGCTTTAAGATGGATTCCCCTGAGTTCGGAGGTGGGCATCAGAGTGATTTGCTTGCATACCAGTCCTGCCTGTGGTCCCGGGTAGCTTTCTGCTCATCAGCCCAGTGAATGGGGCTCTACTTTTCTCCCTTTGGCTTTGCCTCTGGCCCAAGAAGCCAACTTCCTGAAATAGAAAAGGAGGAGCTGTTCTTTGGCCAATGATTTGAGAATAGCTAGAACTAAAGTTACCAACTGTGGAGGGCGGTTCCCTGTGGGCCTCATCAACAGCTGAGGGCCCCCTTTCAAACACCTGTGAACAAGCTTCTCCAGAATCCTTGCATACAGCTTTTGCAGAACTGCTAAAAGCAATGGTCGGTCATGCTTGCCACAAGCTGCTTCTGTTGAGATCATCATTCTACGATCTTGACCAATGGGTGAGGTTTGGTTGCACTTTTGGTGTCTTGAATTCACAGACCTGTGGAAACCAGATTAGGGAGCATGTTGGAGGTGGCTCTGTAACTGACAATGCTAAGATTGAGAACATAGTGGTCACATGTTAAATGTGTATTGAGTGAATTAATGCAGGAATAATGCATTTCAGGACTAAGGGGTAACATAGAAAGAGGCAATTATAAAGGAAGTGAAAACAGACCTCCCAGCTGACCGCAATGAACCCGGGGGTTTATGAAGGCTGTTTTGTTTTTTTTCTAAGACCACCAGATCGGGCGCAAAGGAACCAGCGACTAGGCAAGGGTAGGAGCAAAACTGCAAGTTTATTTTGGTCACCTAGCTTCAGGGGAAGAAGGTGGGTAAGGAGAGGTCTGTTGGCCTCCGGCAAATGAGGCCCCCAGAGTTCTCCGTGCTGCTCTCGGACGGAGTTCCGACAGTCCCGACCGCAGTGGGGAAGCTGGGAAGTCCGTGCGTGGCACTCGTCCGCAGCGGCTTTTCTGGGAGTGGGAGGGCGATAGGCGGGGCACGGGCGTGTCCGGGGGCGTTCCGCAGGTGCGACCAGGTAAATCTTGGTCGCTTCAGATTGACGTCACCTGGCGCATGCCCAGTTGGTCTGCACCTTCTCGGGCGTCGGCTGCATTTTCGCGCGCGCGGGAAAAGTTGGGGGGGGGGGATGAAGAACCCGGAAGTGCGCCATCTTGCCTCCGTTCGTCCAAACAAAGGCCTTATTAGGGCAACTGAAGTCTTAATTTGGGAATTGAAGGAGGTAGCAATGGAGTCTTAAACTTTTCTACTCAAATTACAAGAGCCAGGTAAAAAGAGAATTAGTGCAGAATCTGGTATTTGAGCTTCCGGCATTGATTTTTCTAAATTATTTGCCAAATTACAGGTTGTTTACTTTCTTTAGCTAAAGCACCATTCAGGGTTTGCCTTTGTCGTTGCACAGTTTGTCCCTAGGTTATGGGAGCTGAGGCTGTGTGTAGGTGGCTGCAGGGCTGAGAGGTGTCAATGATGGGATGGAGCTGGGGGTGCTGGGAGAGGTTTGAGTGGACCCAGTTGGGCAGCACCATAGGGCTGCTGGGTAGGTATTTTTGGGAAGCAGAATGCTGAGCTCTTACTCAGAAATCCAGTGTAGGAGGCAGATGATCTCCTGAGGCCCTCTGCACGGAAAAGGAACCGGCTTTGGAGAGCATCATGGGTTTCTGCTGCTTCCTCAACTGGTCTCCCCAGTTCCAGGAAGACAGAACAGGTCATTGAGAGGCACAGCTTGGGCTTCTGGATCGTGACATAGGAGCAAAGTGGTGGATGGGTCATGTCTGTGAACAACGAGGTGTGAGCAGCCCAGTGTAGGGCACAGGGTCCCCAACATGGTGGGCCTAGTGGCTCACTGCTGGGTCTGATTTAAGAAAGATACCTGGATAGGGCGATGTAAGAACCGTCTCTGGGTCCTCAAGGATGGGTTGGGAGCTGAGTTGTACCCGCAGCTGGCTGGGAGCCGCAGGGACTCTCGTACGTATGGAGGGTATGGCATGGGGGCGGCCACATTGTGACTCGAGAGTGTGATGGGTGGATGTGGGCCTCAAAGTGGGCCAGATCTGGCCAGACCAGAGCATTGTGCTTCCTGCGGAGCATCCCTGGAGTCCGTGTGACTGTGTGGCCAGAGAGCATGGTCTTGTGGCAGGCAGATAACAAGAGGCCGCACCAGAATGGAAGTCGTCTGCATTTGGAGGCAGGAAGCAATACAGAACTCTCCCTGCAGTTGGTAAGCCTACTCTTGAGGTGTCCCATGCTTCCCTGCACCTGCCTGCCCTATACCTTTTGGATTCAGGTGTCCTTTTGGAACTGGAGGATCAAGAGCCAGAGGGGCCGGCAGTCTGGTACTCCTGCCTTGGGCATCTGGGTGGGCATTCTGGTACTCCTGCTTTGGACTTCCCGGTGGCCAGGCAGTGGGTACCTCGGAGGATGTTGCACCAGTCTGTGCGGGAGACCAAGAGAACTAAATACAGGAGATCATGCACACTCATTAAAAAACAGTACTGCAGAAAAGTTAGATTCCATTGCTAGATAAAGTCATTTTTAATATGTCCATACCCTGTGTCAGTTTTCAATCTTGTGAGACCTGCCTACTGTATGATAGTGATGCATTTCAGAGTCATTAATCATTGTTTATCAACCTTTCCTGTTCGTAGGAACCCTATGTTTCTATTGTCTTTGCTAAATTCTTGATTTTCTGAGTTGAGGATTGGTTTTCCTTATACATGTTTATATAGATGTTGCCCTGAAAACGTAGGACACACAGTAGTTACTTTCTGAATGTACTAATGATATAGAGAATGAAAAGATGTCATCATCTTTAGAATAGAATGCCAGGCCCTCCTGGGCTCTGGGGTGTGTGCTGGTGATGGGCTAATGTTGATAACTGGCTGTTTGGGGGTGGTGATAAAGCATCCAAAGCACATTGACTGTTTCCCCACAGCTTTCTTCATTGAGGAGAGGAGAGATCTTAATCAACTGTGCACGCCTCTTCACTCCAAACTATTACTCCTCACATAGTTTTAACAATTACGATTACATTATGTTTCCTCCACAAGCAAGAATGTCTTTCCTCTTTACTTTGAGGTGTATCTTTTTTTCTTTAACTCCTTTTTTTTTTTTTTAACTCCTTTAACTTTTTAAAAAACTGCTTTAAGGGAAGAAGAAAAGGAAAAGAACGGAAGAAAAATAAAAGAAAATAGAAGGGCAAAGTCCTTCAGTATTTCCAGAAGCTGCCTGTATAGAAGAAAAAGGCCTGTGCAGTTAATATTCATGTGACTTGGCCTCAAGCACTTAATAGCCTCATTGTGTTTAGGTATAGAGCAGTGATTTCTCTGGAATTCCTAGAAAGGGAGGGGGAGCCCTCCACAAGGACGGAGGGAGATCACAAGGGACCCTGAGTATAGGTTTTTGTGTGAGGAGAAGCATATAGGACCCTTGGCCTGAAACTGGATGAAAACCTTCTTTCTTAGATACATTTTAAAGTTTTAAAGTTGCATGAGTAATTTGTGATCTTTATTTTAAATAGTCAAACCCAGAAGTCTGTAGAGAGTGAAATTCCCACTTCACTCCTCATGGCCCTCCTTCGAGGTCGGTGTTTAGGGTTCTTTTGGCTCTTTTGTTCTGTGGAATTAACTAATTACTTTTTTATTGATGCATAATAGATAAACATAGTTTCAAGGTACATGAGGTAATTTAATGCATTCATGTAATTCTAAAGGTCAAATCAGTGTATTTGATATACCCACCACTTTAAATATTTGTCTTAACTTTAGAAACATTCAAATTCTTCTCTTCTTGCTATTTTGAAGTGTACAATATTGTAGACTGTAGTCACTTTATTGATTTATTTAATTAAGTGTACTTATTTCAGGAATGAGCAGAATAAGGCCTAGTATTACATAAATCAATAAGGTGACCATGTATTTGTACCCATTAATCAACTTTTTTTAATCCTCCATACCCCCTACTCTTCCCAGTCTTCTGGTAACCACCAATCTACTCTCTGTCTTCATGAGATCCGCTTTATAGCTTGCACATGAGTGAGAACGTGTCGTATGTCTTTCTATGCCGGGCTTATTTCACTTAACATAATGTCTTCCATGTTAATGCATGCTGTTGCAAAGGATAGAATTTCACTCCTTTTTTATGGTTGAATAGCACTCCACTGTGTATATGTACCACCTTTTTAAAATGAGTTCGTTGTTGTTGGACACTTAGATTGATTCCATATCTTGGCTCTTGTGAATAATGCTGCAGTAAACATGGGAGTGCAGGTGTCTTTTTGATACAGATCCTTTCTTTTGGGTGTATACCCAGCAGTGGAATTGCTGAATCATATCATAGTTCTATTTCTAGTTTTCTGTGGAACTTCCATATTGTTCTCCGTAGGGGCTGCACTAATTTACATTCCCACCAACAGAATACAAGGGGTCCCCCTTGGTACATTCTCCCCAGGATCCATTATCTCCTTTTTGATAATAGTCATTTTAACTGGGGTAAGATGATATCTTGTTGTGGTTTTGATTTGTATTTCCCTGATAAATATTAGGGTTGTGCATTTTTTGGAAACAGCTGTTGGCTATTTGTATGTCTTCTTTTAGAGATGTCTGTTCACGGTTTGCCCATTTTGAAAATCGGATTACTTGTTTTTTTTTGCTGTGGAATTGTTTGAACTCCTTATATATTCTGGTTATTAATCTCTTGTCAGATGAGTATTTTGCAGATAGTTTCTCTCATTTTCTCTGTTTGGAATTCCTGGGTGCAGACACTCACAGATATGCTGCTTTCCCCTTTTTATGGCAGTGTTGCCTATTCTTGGTGCTTAGCTCTTTGCCTTCTTTATTAAATACTTGCCTTCTGTCAGTGCTGTGTGAAGCACTCCGTGGGAATTGCATCATTTCATCCTTGCATGAGGTTGGTACTGTTTTGTTCTCAGTTTACAGTTGAGGAAATTGAGGCAGAGAGTGGCTGAGCGCTTGTGCAGGCTGCCCCCACCCCAGCTGGTGGAGGCTGGGTTCCGAGCCACTTTCACAGCCGCCTCCCACAGACCAGAGCTCATGTCCCCGTGGCTCCTTTACAGCTTTTGCATGCCTTCCAGGCTGCTTCCCATGCTGGAGGAGTACTGTGCTCTACTATATTTAAGTCGGCTCCTGTCCAGGCATTTTTTCCATGAGTTCAGCAAAGATTTGAGCCACTTGGCCCTGTGCTCAGAGATGGGATACAGCAGTAATCAGGACAGATAGGGTCCTCGGCCTCAGAGCTACCTCTTCTTGGGGAAAGGGACACAAAAAAAGTTGGCAGGAAGAACAGCGCTAGCAAGCCTGATGTGTTCTGGAGAAGAAGAGGCAGCCAAGGGCTGAGCTATAGACCTGTGTGGAGAGACTCTGGAGTGGGCCAGGCGGCCTGATACCTCAGAGTGGACAGGGCAGGACAGGGTGGATGGGGAGCCTTGATGCTCTGCGGAGGCTACCGGCAGGGGAAGGTGGAAGGCAACTAGGGCCGTGGGTGTTTGAAAAAATTCCAAATACAAGGCAGAGAGCATGCAAAGGCCATGAGGGAGGATAGAGTCTGAGAACCTGGAGGAGGCCAGGCTGGTGAGCGAGGTGACTCCAGCATGGGACAGCAGTGTCTGGGCAGCCTGGAGAGGAGGCAGGAGCCACACGGGTCAGGCCTGGCAGCTGTCGCTGAAAAGTTGGGTGCATTTGAAGTACAGAGGGCAATGGTGTCATCTCAAGGGCTCCCCAGAGCTAGGGCTGGTTGAATGGGAAGCAGTGAGGATGCTTAGAGACAGGGCAGCTGAGTCCCAGTTCAGATGAGGGGCAAAGGCCTGGAGTTGGCAGCAGAGATGGAAGGGAGTGGATGGCTCTCAGATGCTTCTGCAGCCAATGAGCTGGGCTAGTGGATTGCATGGACGGAAGGCAGAAGAGAAAGTTGGGAATGGACAACTCTTGTTTCTGCCTTGTGCAGTTTGGTGGGTTCCATGAACTGGGGGAGAGGAGGGATTTGGACAGGCACATTTAGGTTGCTTCCAGTTTTTCTGTATTAAAGTGTGTAGTAATCATTCCGTGTGTGTTTGTGTGTATGTACACGTGTGCATGCATGTGAGCCTTTCTGTAGGATAAGCTATTCCAAGTAGGATGCCTGTGCCTAAGACTAAAGTCTGAAAACTGCTGCTCCCACTCCAGCAGGCCTCCCCATGCCTGTGCAGTGTGATCCCATCTCTGGTTTAGGGGAGCCCTGCTGTTGTTCAGGCCATCCTCAACTCTGGGTAGTCCCAGTCCTTTTAATTTTCAACTATTGATTATAGCTCACATGTTTGTCTATGTCTCCCTGGTTCCTAGTGAAGTTTAGCGTGTTTCACATGTCTCTTTTGCAAATTGTTTGCTTCTGTCCTTTCCCCATTTTTATGTTGGGCTGCTTATATCCTATCTCTTATTTCAATAAAGAAGAGATTAAATGCAGATTGTTGGCTGCGTGGTAATGGAAATATTTTGTCCCAAGGCTTTTTGCCTGTCTTTTGATTTGTCTATAGGATCTTTTGATGAACAGAAGTTAGTTTTTCCTTCATGGCTTCTAGGTTAAGAATCTTGCTTATGAAGATCTTCCTCACTCTGATTTTATGACATTATTCTTCTGTACTATCTCTTAGTAGTTCAGTAGTTCTTGTAATGTTTAAGGCACATATGGGAGGTGAGGATATGACCGTTGGATCTTAGTGAGCATAAGTTGCCGGCTATCCATGATCTTATTTTTAATTTATGTGTCATCATTCACCTCTGGCTGCATTCTCTTACCGTATTCTTGGATGGACATGTCTGTTCCTGTATCTGTAAATCAGCAAGCTGAGTTCCTTGAAGACAGAGCCTTCCTTGGGATGATTTTGCTTTAACTCACTGATAGGAGGTGGAGTGGCAGTCAGCAATGGGAGGGCTTCCCTTTAAAGGAGATGTTGGGTTTCTGACCCTTCTGATCTTCTTTTGGGTTCCTCAAACATTTTTTATTTTCTTCAAAGGGTCGCGTGTATATTCTTAAGTGTGTTGTTTTGGTTGCTTCTGCGAATTAAATAATTTTCACCATTAGACTTCCTAGGTGTCTTGGAGCTGCTGTGCAGAAGGGCTGGGGAGGGTTTGTAGCTTGCTCTGGGATCTCGATCTTATTAAACATTCAGATCGGTTCTAATTATTTTTCAGTGCATGGTCTTACATTTTATCTGTAAATAATAGTGTATTAGTCTGTTCTTGCACTGCTATAAAGAAATACTTGAGACTGGGTAATTCATAAAGAAAAGAGGTTTAATTCACTCCTGATTCTGCAGGCTGGACAGGAAGCATGGCAGCATCTGCTCGTCTTCTGAGGAGTCCTCAGGAAACCTACAATCAAAGTGGAAGGCGACGGGGAAGCAACATGTTTTATATGGCTGGAGGAAGAGGAAGAGAAGTGGGGGGAGGTGCCACACACTTAAACAACCATGTCTCGTGAGAACTCCATCACAACAGCACCACGAGGATGGTGCTAAACCATTCATGAAGGATCCACCACCCCGGTCCAGTCACCTTCCACCAGGCTCCACCTCCAACACTGGGCATTACAATTTGACATGAGATTTGGTGGGGACACAGAACCAAACCATATCAGATGGTTTTTAAAAATCTTTTTCAATTCAACGTTTACACCTTGTTTCTGTTTCTTACTTCACTATATTTTCTAGACCCCTAGTTATGGCTGATACTGCCATTGTGAGCTTTCTGGCCCTAATTTTAGTGGGGACGTCATTTGTGCTGCTTCATTATGTGTGCCACTTGCCTGCTGGAAGTTTTGGATAGATGCCTTTTTTCAGGTTAAGGGGGTTCCTTATTTATATCTCATCACTAAAATCTTTAATTCCTGGCATGCAGGGGATTTTAAAAGAAATTCTGTTTTCTTCTGTGCTTTGGATTTCAGGCTCACTCTTGTAGATTCTCTTTTCCCTAAAAGGAAATGAAAAATCTGTTCCAGCAAGTGATTGAAAGAATCAAAATGAAGAGAAACTTTACAATTATTGCAAAAGTTTTCTATTTTTTTCCTTATCATACAAATTATATTTTATTAAAATCACAAACTATGTGGCAGAGTTTCATACATCCAGGTAGCTGTTGACTTGCATCTTGGCTCTGCCATTGATAACTGTGTGGCCTTGGCGTATAATTACCATCTCCTAGCCTTGGTTTCTGCATCTGTAAAATGGGGTAACACTGCTGCCTCAAAGGATTGACATCTAGTTGTTCTTAATTAAAAACCGCCAATCTTTGCATGTTATGTTTTGTGTCTCACAGGCCTTCACTGCCTTCAATTTGATCTTCAAAAAACCCTCCCGTGAGAGATTGTAAAGCATTTGATAAGATTCTGACAGGTAATAGGTTGTCAATCAAGGGTGGCTGCTATTGCCCTGAGTACAGTTATCATAGCTGTCACCACCATCTTGGGTGGCATCATCTGGAGAGTCAGGAATGGCTGCGAGCCGTGGGATTCTAGTCCCAGGGATCTTATATGCTCGGTTATGGAGTGAAGACACGTGCCCACTCTTGTTTTAGTGTAGCTTGTGTAGCACGTGGTGCCATGATAAAAATACTCACGTTTGTGTTTGCAGATTTGACTCTTCTGGATGAGCAGTGGCATGTATTTTTGTGCCAAGTACACACTGTTGTAACTACTTTTGCTTTAGGGTGCATTTTGCTAAATGATAAGTAATTCTCCCTTAATGCTCTGTGATTGACCATCTTACCACTTATTTTGTTAGTTTTAGGAGTATTCCACTGGTTCTAAGAAAAAACTGCCTGAATGTAGATAGATACATACTGCATTTCATTTATAAAGTTGTTTTGGATATTTATATTACTTTTAAGAGAATTAATCCTTATGATGTTTAATCTTTCCATTTGAGAACTTAGCGTATTTCCATTCATTTAGGTATTTTTATATCTTCTAAGTAAGTGCTGTAATATTTTATGGTTTGTATAAGATTATTCTTAGGGCTAGCCTAAAATATGCATACCTATGTATGTAAGCTATTGTGAGTGTGGTCTTTTCTGTAGGTTTTCTGCTCAGTCGCTGTTCTGTGCATGTGTCCTCCTCTGCCTCTCTCCACTCTGCTGGCCTCTGGCTAGTTTTGGAGCAGTGTGCTACCTCTTTCAGGTAGGCAGCCTCTGGCCTCCCTGTGCTTCTGGCCTGCATGGCCATAGGGGGAAGCACGCTCTCTGGCTAACCCATCTTTGTGCTTGCTCGGCTGGTGGCTCCTGGAGGCCCCGCACTAAGGATTATTGGGCCTGTTGGTCCAGCTAGAACCTGAAATTGAGACCCAGGTGGAATCTGGGCCTGTTTACACATTTTGGCTAAGTTTTGTTGGTGTTACTGATGGTGGCAATTCAGAGGCTGCTCCTGGGGTGTCCGTGCTCTGCCCCCTGGCCATTCACTGTCTCTATGGCCCTCTCCTGGTGTCTGCTGGTGGACAGGTTAGTGAGGGAAGAAGGGCCTTCCTAGGATTGGGCCAGATGAATGGGTCTCTGGCAGCTGAGTTGCTGCTGAGCCTTTCTGTATGTTTGGTGATTTGAAAGTACAGCCGCTCTCCTATTCCACAGCTTGTGCATCTGTGGGTTCCACATCCTTGGATTCAACTAACCATGGATAAAAATATTCACCCCCCAAACAATCAAATACAGCAGTAAAATAAATAATTCAAATCAAAACAATACAGCATAAAAGCTATTTACATAGCATTTACGTAGTGTCAGGTATTGTAATTAATCTGGAAATGTTTTAAAGTGAATGGAAGTGTGTAGGTCATATCCAAATACTACGCCATTTTATAACAGGGACTGGAGCATCCTCTGATGGATTTTGGTGTTTCTGGGGTCCTGGAACCGGTCCGCCATAGGTGCCGAGGGATGTTGTTGGCAACGAGGTGGGATGGTTTCTGTTTCTGCTTCCATCTGTTGCCCGCTTCTGTGGGCCTCCTGTTCTATCATCTTTACCAGGAAAGGAGCTGTGGCTGCTGGATTTGCATTACCGAATGAAGATGCCAGAACATACACCTGATAAAAATGGTGTGAAGTTTGGCCTTTTTTTTTTTTTGAGGCAGAGTCTCACTCTCTCACCCAGGCTGGAGTGCATTGGTGTGATCTCAGCTCATTACAGCTTTTACTTCCTGGGCTCAAGCGATCCTCTCACCTCAGCCTCCTGAGTAGCTGGGACTACAGGCACCCACCACCACACCCAGCTAATTTTTTAAAAAAGGTTTTTATTTGTAGAAACAGTGTCACACTATATTGCCATAACTGGTCTCGAACTCCTGAGCTCAAGGAGTCCTCTAGCCTTGGCTTCCCAAATTGTCGGGATTACAGGCCTGAGCCACTGTGCCCGGCCTGTATTTCATAGTTAATTGTTGTTTCAGCTTTAAGCTGTCCACAGGTCCTGGCAATAGCATTCTGACATTTTATAATTACTTTTTAGAAATGTTCCTTTTAATTCCATTCTGTTTGCATATTTCTCAATTTGTCTTCATAAGCACCCTCTTACTCTGGGAAAACACAGTCCTCTTTAAGTCTCTGATATCAGTACAATATGGAGCTTAATTTTTTTTTTTAACTAAAAGTATTCTGTCCCCTTCTGAGAAGGCCTAGACTTCACTCCGGAGCTCTGTGGCTGAACAGGCTGAATACCCTCGTCATGAAAGTTAGGATTTGTTGAGTGTCTAAATAGTCACTGTTATTACTCTAAATATTTAGTGTGAGAAAGCTAGACAGAAGGAAAACTTTATATTAGCTCAGGAATTTTTGGAAGATATCAAAGATACTAAACAGAAATCAAAAGGCCCTTTGTTTCTGGGATATTTTGAAAGTAAGTTAAGACATTATTTGTTTTTCCCCAGGTTAATATATTCTTTAAGATCTCAAGTTTAAGTCATATCTAACGGGAAACTGCTTAAGAAATCTCTCCTGACTGATAGGGAAATAGCTGAGTGAGCCCTTTGGACTCTGTAACTTCTGTCCAGTGGTCCGGGTCAGCGTGTGAAGCGTGCTGGTCTACTCTCGGGTGTTGGTGGTCTGTCTGGGTGTCGGTGCCAGGTGAGGCCACTGTAAACAGAGCCGAGAGGTTGTGTTTGCAGCAGGCTTTCCCCTGTGTGTTGATGGGCGAGCACTGAGGTTATTGAGGAGGTATTGTATCTTACTAACTCTTCAGTTTATCAGGTTCAGAGATCATGTTGTCTTCATTTTGTCAACTGTAAAGACTAACATCAACTTCCTAGAAAGTGGACAAAAATGGATGAAGTGGTGATGGGTTTGATAAGACAAGTGTATTTCACTTTACCTCAATGATATATTTAATTGATCGTGTCCATGAGAAAAAGCAAACCTTTCAAGCACATGTCTTAACGTTTGAAGCCACATGCCTGAAGATGCATTAGGAAGTGGTCCTGGGCATTTGAATCAGAACTGAGGAAAAGATTAGGCTCTAGAGATGGGACACACATCAGGATATGAGAATTAGGGGTGATTCATATGCTGTTGTGACGGTGAGCCTAAGTCCATTTCCCAGTGTTCCCATTGCCATATTACAGACCCTTATACCTGTTTGACCATGCACCCTTTTTTCTTATCTTGTAGTCATTAAGTTACTAGAACTTAGAAATATTCTCGTCGACACAGTTATCTTGATACTTTCCAAATTCTTTAAAAGGGTTAAAGCAGATACCCTTAATAAAATGCTTTTGCATAGGCAGGTGATGTTCAACTTTGATCAGTCTCATAATCGTGTATCACATATCTCCCCTTTTGATCCTAAAAAGACCAGCATCCCCTGTAAACATTGGCAAGCTTCATAGCTTGCAGGTGGCTGGTGTGTTTCATACCTGAAAATGGGAGGATTATTTGGCGTGTTGTAGTTAATGATGACTATACATTTGTTTAACATTTGCTATATGTTGGACCCTGTCCTAAGCCTTTACATGCATTAGCTCATTTAATCCTAATAAAAGCTCCGTGAGAGAGATACTATTTTCATACTGATTTTATAGCTGGGAACACTGAGCCCCAATGACTCAATAATTTGCCCAGACATCAGCCGCTAAGGGGTGGCATCTGGAGATGAACCAAGACTCTCTGGAACCTGGATTCTTAGCAAGCATGTTCTACAGGACCTGCTTTAAAAAACAGCCATTTGATGACTATAGTTGTACACTAGTCTTCTTATTTCTGGGCCCAGGACTTCTTGATGTTAGGTAAGAGGCAGGGGCAGGTTTCATTTTCATCATTATTTAACAATTAGGAAAATATAGCTTCTGACTCCTTCATGGAGGGATCCGTTGAGAGCACCCACGTTGTAGGCAGGGGACCTCCTCCAGCACAACAGCGATAGGAGGCTCCTGGATGGCACCCTTGCTGCGTACCAGTCACACTGCTAAGTCATTCTCTGTGTGTTTCATTTAAACGTGTTGAAATCCAGTGGCATTCCAATGCAGGGTATTAAAATCCTCAGTGAGGTGGGTTTCATCCCCATGCTCTGCAGTGGGACCAGAGCCTGGGAAGACCAGTGAGTTGCCCAGGTCACTACAAAGTCTCCTCCGGCAGGGGTTTGAATTGGTCTCCACCCTCTTCTCCACACCTGGAACACACCTGTGAACTGAGAGCTCCGTGCCTTGAGCTCTCAGTTCGTAGGACTTGAATGATGAATCAAAGATCAGAGCCAGAATTGGAACCCCAGGTCTGCCTGCTCTGCACCCCTCTCGTGGAACACATGTGCGCCATGCAGAGTGCCCAGCAGGGTCTCTGCTGAGAACAGTAGCAGGCACTGTGGGCTGGGACCGGGTCTGACATGGAGGCAGGTCCATGCTGGGTAGACTGAAGGGTTGTAGCCTGGGAGGACCCTGACCTGGGCCCGAAGTGAATTCTAGGGAACTTTGCCTTGCTAGAGGGCAAAGGTCTGTGTGCTTTGTACCCCGCCTGCCTTGGAGGCAGCATGCTTTGGAGACATAGAGATGTGTGGGCAGTGAGCGGAGAGCCCAGGGCATCTTCCCTCTGTCCTCTGTCTCTGGGCATCACGTGGCAACTGGAAACCTACATCTTATGGAGTCACGTCCTTGTTTTGTTTTTCAGAACACTCTTTTAAATGATCTTCTTGGAAAAAAATATTCTTTCATGTCTGTTTTAAAAGTTTTATTCCTGGGCTCAGAATATAAGTTCATTTGTATAAATTCTATGGAAGTTCAGTGATGGCCCCTTTGACTTTCCAGCTTTGGCGCTGACCACGATGCTGAGCAGGAAGCAGCAGCTGCAGGCCCAGTGACTGGTGGCTTGGTGACCAGCAGCCCAGTGACCGGCAGCCAGCTCCTCACCTGGGTCCTCTCAGTGAAGCCAGGGTGGCTGCCCCAGCAGACAGCGCTACGGAGCCAACTCCTGACAGGTAAGCCCTGTACGTGACACTAGTCACTAGCACCTTTCTTTGCAGGAGAGTTGCCTCTTCAGTATTGATTAAGGTGGTCAGTGAATGCGTGTCACTGTAGGTAGAGGCCTGATACTAGAACCTTTATTCCAGGGTTCCCAAAGGGAGTCTCCCATCTCTCCCTCTCCTCCTTGACTCGGCTCTGCCTGGGAACACCATGCTGAGTCGGGTAGGGACGGGAGGGCCTGGGCCGCAGCAGAGCCAGGCTGTGTAGACTCTCCTTGCGGGCATGCCTCTGGGCCTCGCTGGTCTCCCTCTGCCCTTCCATGCGGTGGGGGTAACGCTGCCGGCCTCCCGGGTCACTCTGGGCGCCCCTCGTGAGCCTCAGGAGTTGGTAGCTGTTGTTCTGAAGGTGGGCTAGAACACAGTGTGGGAGGGTCTTGACCCGTGCCTTGTTGCTGATGTGTGTGTGAGTGTGCCCCTGCCTCAGTCAGCACTGAGATTGGGGACCCTGTAACTAACAGAGGCCGGAGGCAGTGTTGGCGCCCTTGCCTTCCCTTGGCATGTCAGCCTCAGGTGGCCCTTTCTGGGAATGGACCTTCTCTTTGCCCTGGTTGGCCCTGTGTATGGGATTCTTACGGTGCCGTTGGCAGGTCCGAGATGGTAGCTGCAGATGCAGGCAGGAAGCTGAGGCCAGAACGGCTTCAGCACACAGATCTGCCGGAGCCTTTGCCTGCAGAGGGGAGGATGCTGTTAGCTCGGGCTTCCCCGCAGTATCCCGCAGACTGGCTGGCTACACAGCAGAAGCTTGTTTTCTTCCAGTTTTGGAGGCTGGAAGTCTGAGGTCAAGGTGACAGCTGAGTTGGTTCCTCCTGAGGCCTCTCTCCTGGGCTTGCAGATGGCTGTCTTCTCGTGGTGTCCTCACCTGCTCTTCCCTCTGGACCTGTCTGTGTCCTGTAAGGACACCAGTTGTATTGGATTAGGGCCCACCTTTGTGACCTGGTTTTAACTTAGTGACCTCTGTAAAGACTCTGTCTCCAAATACAGTCACATTCTGAAGTGCTGGGGGTTAGGGCTTAACACAGGAATGTTTGGGAACACAGTTCAGCCCAGGTCAAAGGCCTGAAGGGAGGCTGGGGGACCTGGGTCCTGCCGGTCACCTTCCCTCATATCCACACCCTTGGTAGGAAGTTTCTGGGCTGTCTTTTCCCAAATGTCTGCCTTGTGTTAGCTTTGTGTTAGGTGCTGAATGACATTTTACACATCCCCTTCTAAATTCAAAAGGTGCGCATGTGGACATTTTCCTTCTTCTCGCCAGACAGCTCACACTGCCATTGCTTTTTATCTGAGAGTCTGTGCCCCTGCATAGAGTGGGTCCTGGCGCCAGTGAGGAGGGGGAGCTGGAGCCTCCTGCAGCTCCCGCCCTGGTCATGCATGAACTGTGACCTCCCCCAGCATCCACTGCCTTGCCGGGTGAGTGGGCTGTGCAGTTGGGATGGACTGTCTTTTGTAAAACAGGTCCTTTGCCCTCCTCCTCACAGCGTAGGTAAGTGAAGGTAGCAGACCTCCCTATCTCAGAATGGATCAGAGAAAAAGCCACCTCTTTGTGACCAGTGGTAGCTCTACAGACCCTTCCATGCCTGAGACCCAGGGCAGGGCTCTAGGGCAGCTGGGGCCCTCGTCTTGCCTCTTGCTCATTGCAGATGATGTGCAGTGCCTGAACCATCAGGCAGGTGTGTGAGCTGCAGGAAGGTGGCCCTGCGATGCTGCGTCAGGGAATGCCATGCTCACAGGCAGGTGGTTGCCCTCCTCGGACCCTCCTGCCCCTTTGTGCGTTGCCCAAGATCCTTCATTGGTGACGTAGATTTGTTCTGAGTGATGCTCAGATTCCTCGAGATTTGGGACAAGTTTTCTTTCTGGCAAGGCTTTACAGTGATGAAGAGACATATCTGAAAATGGCAAAAGGCCATCTCTCAGCAGCCCCAGCGCCCACTTCCTGGATCACCTGACAGCCTTGCGCTTCCTGCCTTTTCTTACTGGCCGTGTCATTCAAAGGGAACTCTCCTTCCCAGCCTCTCCATTCCAATTGCCTGATTAGGGACTGCTAGGCATGAACATGGCATTGAAACAAAACTTCGTTTCCCACTTAGTCTTTGTGTTTTTGGCTTGAAATCTGATGATCACTGGCAGCTTATGGAGCAGGTCCACCTGTGTGGTGGCTCCACTCGGTGGGGTGCCTCCTTCATCCTCCAGGAGGGAGACGCTGAGTCTGTGGCCATCTGTGGCCCTATTTGACAAGTTTGAGTCCCTCGAGGGGTCAGCAGGTATTGAATGAGGCATGGCCTTCCAGGGAGTGCTCTGGGAAGTCAGTAGTTTCCAACTAAGCCATGAAACCTCTCCTTGACTTGGGACTCTCAGATGGGCTCCCTCGTGTCCATCAAGTGAATGAGTGAACGTGTGCACCCATTCGGTACCTGGCACTGTCCAAGTGCTGGGGCAACATGGTCACAAGATGGCCCCAGCTCCTGCCTGCAAGGAATGTATTTCTGGTAGAAAGATATCCTATTAAGAACTCACGTTTTGCTTGACCTAACAGTTGAAGCCCAATCCCCTGGGGTTCCAGAAAGATGCTACAAAACAAAATAATAGAGTCTGAGAAGAACTAGTTATTGTCAGAGTAGACTTCAGTTTGCTGAGTGTCTAGATGAAGGCACCCAGGCCTGGATGTGATGGGGCCTGAGGTGGGAATCACAGACCCTGTAGTGATGGCCTTGGCACTAGACTTGGGAGAATCAGCTGGGCCCTCAGGGCACCCCTCCCACCATTCTTCACTGCTCACTGCCTCTAAAAGCCAGCCCTGTTTGTTTTGGGGTCAAGGAGGGAGAGGCAGAAATATGCAAATCGTCCTAATGGTCTCAGTGTCTATTCATTAGCCCTTGGGCCCAAAGAGACCTCCGAGTGTTTCCCTCATTCCTGTGATTCCTGGGGGACCATAGTGTAGCTTTCCTCTGTCCCCATTTTTGATTACTTGTCTAGTTCTCATGGGAGAAGTTTTAAGGGTTTCCTGGGGTTCAAAGCATCACATCCCCAAACTCAGTGTGCATGCAGCAGCTTCTGCCTTGCGGGGCTCGGCCTCAAGGAAAGAGCTCTGCCTCCTGCTCACGGCCCTTGGAGACTGGCCCAGCTGTGATGGTACAGCTCTTGCTGGGCTCTTACTCACACAGGAGGGCAACTCTCATGGCCCTGCTTACCCTTGGGATGCAGTCAGGGGAGGGCTCATTATCATGACACCAATCTACCTTAGCGACATAGAGCTTGGCTAAGGGTAGAGACCATTTCTCTGCCCAGATGCTCCGATGCATGGTTCTTTCCCATTTATAGGAGAGTTTGAACTAAAACACTTTCAGAAACTAACCAAGAATGGTATGCCTTTCACCTTTCTCTTTCCAAGGGCAGGAAACTTCTACAGTTGTGCCACACAACCGTTTTGCTCCTCAAGGTCCCATAGCTTTTCCCGAAGGCAAGTTCTTTCAGAAACTCTTATGTACCTTGATGTTGCCTCAGCCTTCCTTTTTTGACATCCTCTCAACTTTTGGCTTCTGTAACTTGAGCCTCCCTGGTTCTATTTATCCTTTTCTATTTTTGTAGCCCCTTATTTTTCCCCCCCAATAACTTTGCTTCACTGTCCTCCGCATAGAAGAGCCCTCTCGCATTCTTCTGTGGAGTTCTTATTGTCTTGTTTCTGCCTCACTTGGGGCACTTAACCTGCACACCCTGACTCTGTGGTGTATGAACTTCTCCTCACTGGATTGCGCCGGGAAGCTTGGGTCAGGTGTCATTCATGCCCCTTGGCATCCTTGATCAACCAGTGAGATATCTCAACAGTTTATTTAAGTAAAGTGTCTTTAAACAGAAACACATAAAACGAGGTTACGTATTGATTGGTTGTTGAAAATGTGATCAGCTCATAGAAACCTAACTCTGTATTTCCCCTAGGGCCAAAGACTCACCATTCAGTAATTCAGTGTTTGAGGTGACTTTAATAAGGAGAATCACACCACTTGTTCTTGGTCACACCGAATTCCTGGTCACACCAAATTCCTTGATATCCTCCTGCCCCCAAATTGTTTTCATTCTTTTTTTTAACCAGCTCAATTTAGATATAATACATTGAGCAGAATAAACTGCACATATTTAAAATGTGCAAATGGATGCATTTTGACATATGTGAAACCATCATCAAGTAACCAAGGTAATGAAAATATTCATCACTTCCCACACTTCCCGGTGCCCCTTTGCAGTTCTTTCCCACCCTTTCACTGATCTGTTTTCTCTCAGTATAGATTGCTTGCATTTCCTAGAGTGTTGCATAAAGGAATCAATTTATCTGGCCTCTGGCTATTTATTTTGAGATTCGTCTATCAATAGTTCACTCCTTTTTAATGCTGAGTAGTGTTCCATTGTATAGATGCATCCCAGTTGGCTCATTCATCCACTTCTTGATGGACATTTGGCTTGTTTCCAGGGTTTTGCTGTTTCAGACACAGCTTCTGTAGATTGCTTTCTCTCTGTATCTGAACCTCTTTCTAGGCTTCTAGGAAAGCGGTGTCCTTCCTTTTTTCTTTCTTTCTGGATTGGATTTCTTCCTGCTGAGGTCCTGGGCATCTGGTTTGGACATGGCTGTGGGTCTACCTGGAGTCTGAGCTCTGGCCTGATACAGAGGGGTAGGAGTGGTGAGGAGGGCAGTGTCCAGGGCAAGCCAAGGCCGGGGCGTGGCGCCTGTCTGGTAGGTCAGCGAGCTCTCGGTCCCCGTGGGTCACTGCCTTCATTAATTCTTGACGAGTCTGATTTGCAGGCTTGGGGGCCAAGCAAGGCACTGTGGACCCTCAAAGTGGACCCTTATTTGTTGACTCCATTCTCGTCATAGGTGGGTAGAGATGATTCCCGGGAGAGCTGTCCTCAGACAGCCCAGGCTGTGATTTGGAAGGGCCCACCCATCCTTCCGACCAGTGGTGAGTTATTTTGGGACCCAGGAGATGAGTGCAGGCTTGATGCTGAGACCTAGGGTAATTTGTTGCCCAGAGTGTCTGCTATCTTTGCTCTCCTTCTAAAGTGGCTGGCATAATTAGATTGGGGACTTGCGTATCTTTTGTGATGTACAAATTTGTCTCTTCTGGTATTGACAACAGGCTGTTTGACTTCACAGATGGGGGTGGGCGTGGGAAACCTAAGCGTGATACTCATCTATATGGTTCTCTCTGCGGTTGGTTATTAGAATTGTGGGACTGCGTTCCCTAGCACTTCTACTTGTCTTGCCCTAAGAGAGACTCTTGGCAGGCTCATCATGTGCTGTGATCATTGGAGCTTCTATTGAACAGGATTGCCCTGAAATGGAGGGAGAATGGCAGCCGTTGGATATCTCTTCCGTGTGCGCACCTGCTTAGGTGGAAGACAAGAAACGGTGCAGGAAAGCCCCTTTCATTTTATTTATTTTGGTCTTTGTCCAGCATTTGAAGTTAACTCAACTTTTCAGAAAGGTTTTATATATGAGTGGTGAGAGCAGAGTCGACCAAGATGTTGTTTATGGTCATCCTTGAAATTTATGATTAAAAAAAGAAGGTAAAATTTACAAAGAACTTGCTGCCTTGGCAGCTCCCAAGAGAATTCAGTTCCTGAGGTTGAGAGGGAGCTGGTTTTAGGGTGTTTTCCCACGGAGAGCTGCCGGAGGGCTTCTCTGTGCTTCTGTAGACAATCTGCAGGCCAGACATTCCAACTGTCTTCATGAAATAGGTTCTCCTTTTTTCTTTGCCCCCACCCGGGAGAGTGGGGCCAGCCTGGCAGCAGTCTCACCAAGGGAGTAGCAGGATCAACAGGCTGTTACAGTCTGTCCTAAGTTGAAAAGAAGATTAATTTTTTTTAAGTTACAGTTTCAATTAAAGGAAGATGGAGGAATGTAATAACATGTGATGAGATTTATGATAAGAAGTACAAACTCTGCTTGAATACCTACATTTAAAGCATTTCATGCTTTCAGAGGTAATAGAGCTGTGGGCCTGAAGACGGGGTGGAGGAGAGAAGAGGGTAACATTTCAAAGGTGCCCTCTCTTTGTACTGTTAATGGTTATTTTGATGGATTACTTCATAGACCAACGAGCTGATGACTAGGGGTCCAGAGTGGGCATGATTGATGTAGATGATTGCATTAGATGATGATTACCTAGTTATTGCAGTGTTTAGAACCAATGGAAGAAAAATGCTTTGAAAGTGGCAAATTCTGCAAATTATACAAAGTTTCTAAGAAAAACTCCTGGAGATGATTTATAGAAGCTCTGGTGATATAGGCTGAGTGTAGCCAGAGTAGAAAAAAACCAGTAGAAAAAAAATCTGTTTTTATCAAAGCAAAATTATTTAAAATTCTATTTCATAATTATACATTAAAGAATTTTATAACAATCTAAATTTTGGCCAGGCATGGTGACTCATGCCTGTAATCCCAGCACTTTGGGAGGCCGAGGTGGGTGGATCACCTGAGGTCAGGTGTTTGAGATCAGCCTGCAACATGATGAAACCCCGTTTCTACTAAAAATTCAAAAATTAGCTGGGCATGGTGGTGAGTGCATATAATCCCAGCTACTCTGGAGGCTGAGGCAGGAGAATCGCTTGAACCTGGGAGGTGGAGGTTGCAGTTAGCCAAGATCGCACCACTGCTCTCCAGCCTGGATGACAGAGTGAAAACTCCATCTCAAAAAAAAAAAAAAAAAAAAAAAATCAACATTTTATATAAAATTGACTAACGTGTTTGTAAACATCTAGACCATTTGAGTTTGACAAATTTTGGCATCCTGTAGATTGTAGAGTCTAGACCCATTCCACCCTTTTATAGGTGAGAGAACAAGAGTTTTTATTTAATATGTCTGTTAATGTAGCACCTCTTTGTAAAGTAGAGGTTCTGATTTCTTATGGCCTTTTGGAAACAAATGTCCTGGTAGCTTTTCCCTGTTTTGAGGATTAGAGGAGTTACATTTTGCACATGTGGGTCTCACTCTCTCTATGAAACTTGATTGTTTTACTTCAGAGTCTTTGTGGTCAAGATGGATATCATTGGCCTTTACCCCAACTGGTCTCTATTCCCGGGGCACGATGGGGTCCAAAGGCCTCAGTCCCCACCACAGCAGCTAAACACTGGGGTTGCTTACATTCCTGAGCCCCAGGCTCCTCCTCAGCGACACTGTTAGGAAGAATGAGAAGGAAAATGGAAGTCAGTGCTTAGCTGAGAACGTGGCCCGTCATAAATGTTACACAAAGCCTTGTTTTTACCCCCGACCCCATCCTTGGTACCCTGATTTTCTCTGCATTCTCCCAGCCTGTTCTGTGTGCCTTCGCCTCTGGTTTTGTTATGCTATTTCTCCTACCTCCTTTCTCCACTCTTAATTTCCACCACTGTCCCGAGCTCAACTCTCGCATCTGCCGTGATGCCCTCCCTGGCTGTTGTGCCTACTGGTGTCTATCTGCGTGGCACTTGACCTGCAGCAGGCAGGGTGCAGGCAGGTGTGCACTATCTGATGTCCACCTCTAACACCAGCACATGGCTGCTCCGTCATGGGCCATGGGGCCTCCTCCAGGGTGCTAGGCAGAGAGGAGGAAAACCAGTACCTAGGGCTCTCTTAATTAATCCGAATCCACAGGACCCCGTTAAAGATGGGGGAGGGGTGAGTGATTACATTCAGTTGTTAGAGCAGATCTGCTCCCTCCCCATCCTGAAATAACAGTGTCACCAGCATCAGCAGGCGGGGATGAGAACAATCCTGCCCTCTGGAATTTTCCACCTGCATGCATGCGTCCTGCCTTCTAGAATTTACCACCTCCACGCATGTGTCCTGCCTTCTGTGATTTCCTACCTGTATCCATGCTTCCTGCCTTCTGGAATCCCACCTGTGCATGCGTCCTGCCTCCTAGAATTTCCCACCTGCGCACATGCATCCTGCCCATTCATCATCTCCCGCACCTTTCCCATCTCAGTGCCTGGAGATGCCCTCCTTCTACTTGCCCAGGCCAGAGGTCTCCACTCCGCCTTTCTTCCATGCCTCCCACCTGCTAGATTCAGAATGCACCGCTTCTCCCATGAGCATCCACCAAGGTCTAGGTGCAGAATTCTGCTAACTGGTTTCTCAGCTTCTCTCCTCCCAGGCAGCCTATTTTCAGCAGAGAAGCTGGGGTCCCGTGGAGCTGCCCTGCTGCATGCTTGCATGCCATTTCTCAGCATTGGAGCAGAGCCCTCACAGTGAGTGTGGTGCGTGCCTGCCCAGTCAGCTCTGGGGGTGAAATGGAGAAGGAGGGTGGAGGGAGAAAAATCCCAAAGGGTTGGAGAGAGGGTAAAACCATCTTTGAAAATGCTTCACCCCACTTTTCCTCTTGAGAGCTGCCTTGCTAGATTAAAGGCTCAAAGAAGCACTGGAAGAAAGGAAGACGTTTGACTTCATAGAAAACCTGAACTTGTTTGACTGTAAGAGCCTTCTGGTTTATGGATTTGGAGGGAATGGTGGGGACCGGCTGTGCTTTGCGGGTTTCCGCCTCAAAAGCAGGGATCCCAGCCCCAGGCCAAGTTCAACTATTGTGTCTGGGCTCGTGGCTCAGGGATGAGTTGCGTGTCTCTCCTTAGCCTGGCTTCCTCATTGTAGTCCCCACCAACAGCGACCATGAGGGTGAGAGTGAGAAGAGACCATGAGGGAAAGTCTTAATGCTTCAAATAAGTTTCGAGAGAATTTTGCTGCAGAAACTGGGGCTTTGGAGAGACTGCTGATTCGAGGGGTGGGAGGCAGTGGGTTTCAAACATGCTTTGTCAACACTTGCAGACGGATGCAGAGAGAGAAAGGGCTAGAGCTAGAGGAGGACATGGTTAAGAGAAACGTCCCTTTGCTCCCTCCCTTCCTTCCCTCCTGAAGTGGAAATGCACAGAAATGTTCATGGGCCCAAGGGAGGGAGGACATGGGCAGGAAGAGGTCATGAATGGAAGCGAGAGCACAGAATGGCTCACGCAGGGACAGGCCAGAGGAGCCTTGGGGACTGGAGGCCCGGAGGGCAGAGACTGGGTGGTGTGCAGGCCCTGAAGTGATATGGGTGTTCTGCAGGAAGGGGTTTGGGGATGCTGCACTGGAAAGGGTGGGGGCAGGAGGTTTAGGGCAGTAGACAGAAAGCCTCTTTTGTGGAGAAAGTGAGTAGCTGAGGGTGAATGAAGATTTGCAGCACAGCAGGGAGGGTCTGCAGGTAGTGTTTTTGGTGATTGCCATTATCTTCTTTGGTGCTGCTGAGAAAAGGCCCTCACAGGAGTCCACACAGTTCCTAGGTCTGGCAGTGTCACCAGAGGGTGCCCACTCCACCCTTGTTTCATTAGAGTCCCAGTCTTAGGTATAGCAGAAAATAAATCGCCCCTCGGTTTACAGGGTTCCGTTCTGAAAGACCCATCATAAGACACAAATGTCGTAAGTTGAAAATGCATTCAGCGCTGGCAACACAGTAGATGGTGCCTGATTTAATGATGGTTTGACTCTTTTAATTTTAATTTTAATTTTTTGATCCAATAATGGTTTGTGTTTTTGGCTTTTTGATGGTGCAGAATCGACAAGCCTTCAGTAGAAACTATAACCCAGTGGTAAGTTGTAAGGAGATTCTCAACTAAAAATGGGGTTACATCCTCATCAGCCCATCATAAAGATGAAAAATCCTGGGTTGAACCATTGTCAAGTTGGGAACCATCTGTACAGCTTATCTCTTCCTTGGATGAAACCAGGCTCCCTCTGGAACTTGTATGGTTTCACACTGCCACGTTCCACTCTCAGCGACACCCAGGACAGCGTCCTTAGAGCTCAGATACTGGACTCTGGGGCCTGATTGGGAAGAGAGCGAATCACAGGCCTTGTTCAAGATTTGCCAAAAGAATGAGGTTAAGATCTGATGCCACTATCTTCAGTATTTCCTGATTTAGCCAGAGAGCTTACCTTAGTGGGTAGAAAGTGTGAGTAACTACTTTAGCGTCTAGAAAGTGTGATTAATTTTTTGAGGCCTTTAAAAAGTTTTCTTTAGGTGAAAAGACGTCTTCTTTTTTTTTTTTTTTTTTGAGACGGAGTCTTGCTCTGCCACCCAGGCTGGAGTGCAGTGGCCGGATCTCAGCTCACTGCAAGCTCCGCCTCCCGGGTTTATGCCATTCTCCTGCCTCAGCCTCCCGAGTAGCTGGGACTACAGGCGCCCGCCTCGTCGCCCGGCTAGTTTTTTGTATTTTTAAGTAGAGACAGGGTTTCACCGTATTAGCCAGGATGGTCTCGATCTCCTGACCTCGTGATCCGCCCATCTCGGCCTCCCAAAGTGCTGGGATTACAGGCTTGAGCCACCGCGCCCGGCCGAAAAGACGTCTTCTATGAGTTATTTGGGTTTTATTATAGGGAAAAGTAGATTACCATCTAGTGTTGATTGGAATGACTTTGGAGCGCATTTAGTTTATAAAGTGTTTAAATCCAAGGGCTGTTTTATAGAGCATCTTTTATTTTTCAGATAAAGTTCTGGCCGTTTTCCCAACAGTTGTGAAATTCAGTATTTTTAGGTAGCAAAGACACGTCTGAGTGGTTTTGCTTTGCCTTCCTATTGGCTTTTTATCTATTCCCAAAGGAAGACGGTGCTTCCGGACCAGTGGGGGGTGTAGTTGGTAATGTGTTGCCATGGTAATCGTTCCCCTCTTTGTCTTAATTGATTTGGTCTCTTAATTTTTGTTTCTCTTTTTATAGTTTAAATGTAAAAAGATCTATTCCTTGGAAGACAGCCAAAGGTATTCAGTAATTTGTAAGAATTTGTAAAATTCAAGTATCAAGGATTACAAAGGTAGAAACAGATCTTTAATAAATTTAGAAAAATATTAATATATCAGAGAAAAATAAGTTCTTTTAAAAGGAACTCAATTTTAAATCTACATTTAGGTAATATGCATTGCAAATTTAAAATTACAGTTGACCCTTGAGCAACATGGATTTGAACTGTGTGAGTCTATTTATATGTGGAGTTTTTTTTAGTAATTACTAGGAAATTTTTTGGAGATTTGCAACAGTTTGAAAAATCTTACAGCATAGCCTAGAAATACCAAAAAAAATTAAGAAAAGGCTATGTCATGAATGCATAAAATATATGTAGAAAACTCGACTGTTACTGTAAAATATATACAAATCCGTTATAAAAAAGTTAAAGTTTGTCAAAACTTACACAAACACAGACCATACATGGAGCCATTTGTTGACAGAAATGTAAAAAAAATCATGAAGGTGCAGTATGAAATCATCACTGCATAGAATTAACTGTAGTACATGCTGCACTTAATTTCATAGTCATGAAATAATTACTGTGCTACTGTGATAATTCCACTGTTGCTGTGAGCTCAAATGTTGCAAGTATACACTTAAAATGCCATGTGATGCTAATCATCTCCATGTGAGAAGCTCCCTTCCCAGTAAATTGCTCATGGCATTAAAAAGTGACCTCTCTTCGGTCTTGTGTATTTTTCATGTTTAATGCAATACCGTAAACTTTGAATAAAACAGGGGACCCATACTAGTGAAGCTGGAAGTGCTCCCAAAGAGCTTACTTTATTCTAAGAATACAGTATATAATACATATATGACATACAAAATGTGTGTTAGTGACTTCATGTTATTGATAAAGCTTCTGGTCAGCAGTAGGTCATTAATAGGTAAGTTTTTGGGGAGTAAAATCGTATACATGAACTTTTAACTGCATGGGGTGTTGGTGCTTCAACTCTTACCTTGTTCAGTGCTCAGCTGTGTAATGGTTATTCTTCTCTCCCCATTCTTCTCCACAGCAATTTTCTCGGGGTGCATAAAGATAGGATGCTTTGATCTCTGTAGCACCTGATACTGCTCCCTCCCTGTTGTCCTTTTCTTTGACTCCAGCCTGCTGGCCTGTGATGGTTCCATGTGGTTTCTTTTCTTTTCCATGAGATCCTGTGGTCGTGGTGTTGCAGCGCCTGCGTCCTAATCTGTACGATTGAGGCAGTACTCTGACCTGCTCCACAGTGTGTCTAGACTTCTTTGCACACGTGAGTTCCTCTTCTCTGCGTACGCCTACCACAGAGCAGGGATATCCACTCTCAGTGAATGCTGCTTGAGAAGGCTGCATGTGGGGGTGGCCTTCATCATCCCTCCGCTTTTCAGGGCTAAAAGACTGGTGTTTTCCTCTGGTGAGGCTTTTAGGGTGGAGGGATTCAAGGACCTTCTGCCTGTGGATAGCCTAGGCTCTTTTCTGTGGTTACCTTTGCTCAGGTTTTCTCTTGACTTTCTGGGTCTCAAGTCAGTTGGATCACTGTATTAACAGTCCTGCCCTGGGCCTTCGTGTCTGTGTGTGGACCACAGCACGGCAAAAGGGAAGACCTTCTCTCAGATACCAGTGCTAGTGGTGAGGGTGCCTAGAAGTGAAAATTAGTTTCTGGTGTCGGCCTCTCCTGGTTCTCCTGAGTAGGATCTTGCTGTTGGGGTTCTGTGCTGTCCTTCAGGACTTGGACTCTGGATTTGCGGAGAGCAGATCTCAATATTAACTATGCAGCTGTGCAGCAGGAGTGACTGCTGGCCAAGTTACCTGGATTCTTTCTCATCGGTTGAGTGGGGATGGTGCTCGTGTCTCTGCACAGGTTTGCTGAGGGGACTTGATGCTTCCCACAAATGACAGTAGGGATGTGGCCACCGTAAAGTGGCACTGTGCTTAGCAGAGCTGCATGCTCTGACCACACTTACATTTCAAAGCCGTTGAAACAGATTAAAGATCATGTATTGTTTTAAAAAATCTACTCTTTTCTGTCGGGAGGCTGACCAGACTACTGAAGTGGAAAGAACTGTAGATGCTTGAATAGAATATGCCACACAAGTCTTTTTCAAACTGCTGAGAATAAAAAATCAAAGGTCATCCTCATACCTATGTTCACATATAGACCCTTGTACCTAATAATGTGCAGTTGGAAGCAATGAGGTCACACTTTGCTTCAGATAATTAAAATAGCTCTTGAATCTGTGCCTTCTCCCCCTTCTGCCATCAATGCATTGTGGAAGAAAAGCGGAAATTGGTGTTCTAAAAGGCATTCTTCGTATTTGCATAGACCAAAAACCCAAGAGTTTTTTTTTTTTTTTTTTTTTTTTTTGTTAAGACAGGAAGCAGAACAGGCACAGCTTTTAGTTAGGGATCTAGTACTTAGGATTCAGTTAGGGCATTTTGAGGAACCAAGTATAGTTTTTACTTCAAGCAGCGTAGTAGCAGCAGGTTCCCCCTTCCCAGCCCCCAGGAAGTGGGATATGATTCTTCAAAGCGTTACTCAATTTTTTCCCCAATATTTTCCCCCTGCAAACATCATAGAAATGAACAGTAATTTAAAGAAAAGAGATGAGTCGTGGTGCTCATCTTTGGAAACACCTGAGGAGCTTATAACAGTATTGCCCCCCACCCCTCCCCATCCTGAGATTCATTTTCCTTGGTCTGGGATGCAGCCTGGGCATGCGGAGTCTTCCCCTCTCCCCCTAGTGATGTAATGTGCAGTCCAGTAGCTGGGACTAGGTCAGCAGTAGAATCACCCAAGGGCTTGCGGAAACACATGTTATGGGACCCCACCCCCTCCACTGAGTTTCTGGTTTAGTAGGTCAGGGTCTGGGCTCCAGAATTTGTATGTTAACAAGCCCCCGGGGGATGCCCATGCTGTGTGTCCAGGGACCATCATTTGGGAATCATTTGAAAACCCTAGGACTGGTGATGGGACTGGTGGGACATTGAGTCCCATCACCAGCCCTTGGGCCTTCATCTCAGCACTTCATTTTCCCGTTGTGATCAGTGGGAATGGATGCTCTGTGTGTGTGTGTGTGTTACACATAGACAAATACATAAAAAGCCCTGAGCCAAATGCCTGCTATTAACTGGTGCTTCAGAATCTTTCTTTCCTTCCCTTGACAAATTATGGTCATTGATTTGTCCTTCCATCCAAGTCCATTCACATTCTTTATATTGGTAGCTGGGTGGAGTTTGGGTTTTACTCAATTTCATCGTCACTGTTTATATTTTAAGTGTTTTTACTTTAGTTGGTTCTGATTTGGGTATGTACTTTTTTTTTTGTAAAAATTAACATTTCAGTAATGTTCAAAATTTGTGTCTTTACTGGTGCGCATAAAATTACTGTATGATTAAAAATCATTGTATTTCAATGTTCAAAATTTTGTATGTTTTTCTTGACTATACATTTAAGAGATTTGTCGTTTATTATATTTCTTGGATTTTAATAAATTTTGTCATGCTTTGCTTTCCGATTTGTTTTTGACCGTATTTCCCTTTTTCTGGTTCAAGATGGATGGGTTGGTGTTCATTTATTTTGTCTTTATAAAAGATGCAAGTGCCTCATGGTATGAGTTTTTCTTCTTTTATTTCTCTTGCTTCACTTTATTTGTCTTGACACATGGGGGTGTGCATTGTCCTAATTGTCTAGGACTGTATTGTATCTTTATTTCCTCCTTGAACCTTTTATTTAGGCCAGAGCTTGTTTTTAATTTTCAAGTAACTTAGTTTTTTTTTTTTTTTTTTTTTAACACATGTTACTAATTTCTGGTTTTCTTGTATTTGGCTGTAGCATGGATCCCCTTGGCACACTGGCCTACGGTCCCTGTCTTAGTGCTGGACATTTGGAGTCCTGTTTATAGCTGCATGCAGGCTGGGAGGAGGCAGCGTGTAACAGGTTTTTCACTGGGGCCATGTGTTCTGTAACTCCAGAGAGCTTTGCATTTTTGTAAAATGCACTACTTTTTTTTGTGGTTTAGTATTTTTAAAAAATAATAATTTTGCAAATGTTTATAAATATTTGCAAATGCCTGTTTTTCATAAATATCAATTAATGCCTTCTCATTACCCATTATTCCAATTTTATTTCTATGTCCTATATAGTAAACCTGTGTGTTTATTATATAGGACATCTGCAACAACTAGTTTTCCTCGTTTTCTCCTTGAGAGTCTCATAGTTTTTGTTTTTCATGTAAGCTTTTTATCGAAATGTAAACTTTTTATTAAACTTGCTTCTAATTTTAGATCTATGTATTTTGATATTTTGCTGTTTGAAGGATAAAGACCTACTACTGTTTTTATTCATTATCAATTATGCTTTTATCAGTGCTTTTTAATATTTGGATTATTATTTCTTTGCCTCAAGTGACACTGGGCTATCATTGCTACCATTGCTTTTATTTTGTTTGCATTGTGTTTGGTTTTTATATCTGCCCATTCTGTCTTTTTCTTTTCTAGCTCCCTTTTTAAAGCTTTTCTGTTTGCCTTGGGTATTTTTTTTTTCATCAGAATAATTTTGACTATTATTTTGAAAAGGAGAATTGGATGACTGACATTTACTGCTATGTCTTCTCTCTTCTGTTGCAAATTGTTTGGGTTTTGAATGAAGGTGTCCTCATCTATTTTCTCTTTGATGTTTAAAGAATTATTAGTTTCTTTTTATGTTTTTATTATGGCTTAGAATGTAAATATTGTTTTCCATTCTACATGTGATTATTTTAATATACCATGAACATTATTCAATTATATTTTTCTTAATAAAGAGTAGGATCCTCTGGCTTTTATGGAAGGTATAGCTTTTACAAAAACAACTCTACGATGATTTAAGATTCAAAACGTCTTTCTAAAATTTTAAATTTTAAATTGAATTTTATTATTTAACCTGATCATCATTAATTATACAACTTACCCTTATTAGTCAGCAAATCTTTCTTGGGTCCCTCTTACTATGTGCTCTTCTGGGTATAGCAGGGAACAAGACTGAGTTCTTGAACAAGATGGGGTCTGTGACTGTCTCAAAAGTGAAGCTGTCAGGAAGTGGTTGTTGCCATGGAGAAGATACACCAGGGCGATGAGCTTGAATGGTGTGCCACTTGAATGGGTCAGGTGTGGCAGACATGTGACTGTCACCTGAGTGTCTTGCAAATGGGGGCCAGCATTCTGGGGGAGAGAGGAGAAAGTCTGAAACACAGGCTCAATGTAGATTTCCTAAGGAATGCAGTAGAATGTTCTAGTAGTGTTAAATGCGCATTTTGGATTTGTGGCTAAATAACAAAAGAAAGGATTCGTGTGGCGCAGTCACATGACTTTCCCTCCAGCCTCATGCAGTTCCCGGGCTGGCTAGGTTCCTTTAAGCAGATGAGCTGTGTTTTCTAAGAGAGCGAGTCACAGGAAGAGGTGGCATAAGAGCTGTGGTGTTTGCTGGGAACGTTTCTGGCTCTCCTGAGCCAGGGAGGAGAGGAGTGAGGACTGAGGGGTGAAGAGAGAATAGAAAGGGCAAGGGCCGGTGCGCCAGCCTCTCTGTGCCCTGGGCAGCACTTGGGTGTGAAGGGGCAGGCGTCGGAGGGGACGTGAGGGAGCAGGCCCTCCAACTGAAGTTGGTGACCCCTATGTTGACCACAAGCCCAAACACAGCCCTGCCCTATTTTCAAACTGTGGGTTTCAACCTGTTATCAGGTCTGGAAATCAAGTTAGTAGGTCATGAAAAGCGTTTTTAATAAATACAATAGAACAGAAAAGGAAATATGAAAGTGGATTGTATGGGTTCTTAGCATGCACTTAGCACGTTGCCATGTGTGATAAGCCACGTGCCATGCGGGATAGACAGGGTGAGCATGGATTGGTCACGGATGTGTCATTTGGTCACCTGCTTACTGGCATTGCGTTAGAAGATGTCCATTTGACTGTCTTTTCAGATGGGAGGGTAAACGCTCTACGGTTTAAATCACTGTAAACATAATTTGCAATTAACTGTGAGGTGAGCGCTTAAGAGTATCATCTACAGTCTGCCAGACTCTAGAATTCAGTTAGGAACACCCAATGTACTTTTCATAGAAAGTGTTATTGGGTGCAACATTTTTCAAGTTTATGACAATTGTATTGTTTTAATTTAACTAGTACAAATTGCCCAAATGTGGAAAAACAAAAAACAACCCATATAATCAGAAAAACAAAGACCTTCAACTTCAGCTGCTGGATCCAGAAGTGTAAATATTGGCATTGTTAAGAAAAATGTTGACTTTAGAATGAGTAAACTTTTGACTCTGCCTGAACGATTTTTCTGAACTATAGTCTAATAAAGAAGTTTAAGCTTTATCATGAAGATTATTTAAATTTTCATTAATTAAAATAAACAGATTTTAATACATTATTTATAATAGTAGTCTTGCAAAGGAGGGTTTAATCTTCAACATTAAAAGGACAATGTGAAACTAACACAGCAAGCCAAACTTATTAGTAGGCCCTTTTAATCAAGGGAAGCAAAAAGACAACAGATATTGACACAATTTCTTAATCATCTGACAACGGTTAATGAGAAAGTCATTAGTTATTATAGACATAAAGCTGCTATCTACTGGCTTATAAAACTATTCCTCGTTATCTATGAATATGAATCACATATTTTGGTAAATCAGCTGATGATTTAGAATCTGAACTCTTTACAGTACCACAGTAGATTATGCAGTTGTATAACTGTAGGATGTTCAGAAGTGAGCTTTTTATCTGGGCATGGTGGTGAACTCCTCTAGTCCCATAAGTCCCAGCTGCCTGGGAGGCTAAGGATTGCTTGAGCCCATGAATTTGCGGCTGCAGTGAGCTTTGATCACACCACTGTTCTCCAGCCTGAGTGACAGAGGGAGACCGTGTCCCTTAACATTCCAGGTATGTATATACGATATTTTGTTTGTCTATTGATGAATTATCCATTAATTCAGTAGACACTTGGGTTGCTTCCACTTTTTGGGTATTGTGAATAATGCTGCTATGAACATGGGTGTAGAAGTACCTGAGCCTCTGCTTTTGATTAGTTCGTATTATATGCTTAGAAGTGGAGTTGCTATTATATGCTTAGAAGTGGATCATATGTTAATTCTATGTTCAATATTTTTGAGGAATCACCATATTATTTTCAACCACAGCAACACTGTTTTGCATTCCTACCAGCAGTGCTCAAGGGTTCCAGTTTCTCCACATCCTCACCAATACTTGTGGTTATTATTTTTTATATCAGTCATCCTAATGGGTGTGTCAGGTGGTATCTTGTTGCAGTTCTGATTTGCATTTCCGCAATGACTGGTGATGTTGAGGACCTTTTCATGTGCGTTATAGCCATTTGTATATCTTCTTTGGAGAAATGTCTATTCAAGCCCTTTATGCCGGTTTAAATTAGGTTGCTTATGGTTGTTGTTGTTGAGTTGTAGGCATTCTTTATTGTAGTTGTCTGTTTTCTTTTTTTTTTTTTTGAGATCGAGTTTTGCTCTTGTCACCCAGGCTGGAGTGCAATGGCATGATCTCGGCTCACTGCAACCTCCGCCTCTGGGTTCAAGCGATTCTCCTGCTTCAGCCTCCTAAGCAGCTGGGATTACAGGTGCCCGCCTCCATGCCTGGCGAATTTTTATATATTTAGTAGAGATGGGGTTTCACCATGTTGGCCAGGGTGGTCTTGAACTCCTGACCTCAGGTGATCTACCTGCCTCGGCCTCCCAAAATGTTGGGATTACAGCTGTGAGCCACCACGCCCGGCCTAGTCTCTTCTTATATTGCCATAAAGAACTACCTGAGACTAGGTAACTTATAAAGAAGAGAGGTTTAATTGACTCACAGTTCCACAGGCTGTACAGGAAGCATGGCTGGGGAGGCCTCAGGGAACTTAGACTCATGGTGGAAGGGGAAGGAGGCTCATCTTACGTGGCTGGAGCAGGAGAAAGAGTGAAGAGGGAGGTACTATACACTTTTTTAAACAGTCAGATCCCATGAGAACTTTATCATGAGATAGCACTAGGGGGATGGCGTTACGCCATTAAAAACCACCGCCGTGATCCAGTCACCTCCCATCAGGCCCCATCTCCAACGCTGAGGATTACAGTTCAACATGAGATTTGGGTGGGGACAGAGCCAAACCATATCATTTATATATTCTGGGTTTTAATCCCTTATCAGATAAATGCTTTGTAAGTATTTTTTCCCATTCTATCTGTCATCTTTTCAATCTTTTGATAGCGTCCGTTGATGCACAAACATTTTGAATTTTAGAGAAGCCCAGTTTATTTTTTCTTTTGCCTGCACCTTTGGTGTCATATCTGAGAAATCATTGTCATATTTAATGTCTTCAAGATTTTTCCCTGTCTTTACTTTTAAGAGTTTTATAGTTTTAGCTCTTACGTTTAGGTCTTTCGTACATTTTGAGTTACTTTTTGCTTATGGTGTAAGTTTAGAGTCCAGCTTCATTTTGTTGCATGCTGATGTCCAGTTTTCCTAGGATCATTTAAAAAAATTTAGTTATTTTATTTTATTTTATTTGAAATAGTCTCACTGTTGCCCTGACTGGAGTGTAGTGGCGTTATCACAGCTCACTGCCTCCTCAATCCCTGGGCTTAATTGATCCTCCTGCCTCAGCCTCCCAATTAGCTGGGACTACAGTGCACATGACCATACCTGGCTAATTTTTTTAGAGGCAGTGTTTCACCACGTTGTTCAGGCTGTTCTCAAACTCCTGAGCTCAAGCAATTCACCTGTCTCTGCCTCCCAAAGTGTGGGGATTACAGGCGTGAGCCACCACACTCAGCCTCTAGAACCATTCATTTGTTGAAAAGACTGTCTTTTCCTCAGCGAACGGTCTTGGCATCCTTATTGAAAATCAGTTGATCATATATGTGAAAATTTATTTCTGGGCTCTCCGTTTTATTCCTTTGGTGTATGTTAGTTCTTACGTTATTACCAGACTGTTTTGATCACTGTAGCCTGGTAGTAAGTTTTTTTGTTATTGTTGTTTGTTTTGTTTTGTTTTGTTTTGTTTTGTGAGATGAAGTCTGGCTCTGTTGCCCAGGTTGGAGTACAGTGGCGCAATCTCTGGCTCACTGCAACCTCCACCTCCCAGGTTCAAGCAATTCTCCTGCCTCAGGCTCCCAGGTAGCTGGGATTACAGGCGCATACCACCACACCTGGCTTATTTTTGTAGTTTTAGTAGAGATGAGGTTTCACCATGTTGGCCAAGCTGATTTCGAACTCCTGACCTCAAGTGATCCGCACGCTTCGGTCTCCCAAGTGCTAGGTTTACAGGCATGAGCCACCATGCCCAGCCGTTATTAAGTTTTGAAATCAGGAAGTGTAAGTTCTCCATGTTGTTCTTTTTCAAGATTGTTTTGGCTGTTCAGGTCCCTTGAGAAGCCATATGAATTTTAGGATGACTTTTTCTTTTGTTTTTTGCTCTTTCTCTTCCAGTTTTTTTTTTTTCCCCTGTAGTTTACTCAAAAGGCAAACAAATCTTTCATTGTCACAATATTATATAAAAATCTTTTTCAAAAGAGAAAACCAAATTTCATATTTGTATTAGTGCATCTTTAATGCTAAAGCTACTTTTTAATAAAATTTTATAAATGTATCTGGTTTTAATTAGTTTTTATTAGTTTTAATTAGTTTGACCATAAGGTAGGATTTTCGTAAACTTTTTAGAGCTCTTTACAATTTTTCATTGAATAGCGGATCAGTTTTTTTAAGGAAACCCTGTTATTCAGACACATGGGCCCACATTCTGGCCCTGCATCTATGTGCTTTCATTTTAATGTTCAACCTACAGAAAAACCTAAATCATCCCCTTTAAGTCTTAGCCAACTTGCTTGCAGAACTTTACAGGATCAGCCCCTTCACAAACCCTCAGCTCTGTTTCTGCAAAAAAATGCCAGTAGGGTATTGATAGGGATTGCATTGAATCTGTAGATTGCTTTAGGTAGTATTTCATCTTAACAATATTAGTTCCTCCAACACAGCATGTCTTACCGTTTATTTATGTCTTTATTCTTTAGCAGTGTTTTAGTTTTCAGTGTACAAGTAGTTCACCTCTTTGATTACATGTATTTCTAAGTATTTTGTTATTTTTGATGCTATTGTAAATGGAATTGTTTTCTTAAGTATCTATTGGATTGTTCTTAATTTATAAACACAAATGGTTTTTCGTGTTCATTTTGTATCCTGTACCTTTTTGTTGAACTTATTTACTAGCTCTGATAGTTTTTTATTATGGAATATTTATGGTTTTTACATGTAAGATGTCATATATCATCTCTGAACCTTGATGATTTTAGTTCCTCCTTTTCAGTTTGGATGGCTTTTATTTCTTTTTCTTGTCTCCGTGCTCTGGCTAGGACTTCTAATACTATGTTGAATAGAAGTGGTGAAAGTTGGCGTCCTTGTCTCATTCCTGATCTCAGGGGAGAAGTTTTTCATCTTTCACCATTAAGCATAATGTTAGCTGTGGATTGGTTACGTTTTATTAGAGACTAGAGATAGCCCAGTCCTCTTACTGTATCTAACTATAGTTTACTTGTCTCGAAGAAACTGTTCCACTGGGCTTATGGGACACACATTTTCCTGGCTGAGAAGCAATCTCCTTTGGCAAATACTTACAATGGTGATATTTAGGTAATAAAACTGGCATATTAAATAATATTTTTGACAGTCTTAATACACATTAAGTTTGAAACTTCAGGTAGAAAATAAGAACATATTTCAATATGTTGAACACATCCAGGAATTCCAGAAGGTGTATTTAGTCAGGGCCAGTGGGTCTGCACGGGTGAGCTGGGAGACTGGGAGATGACCACAGCAGGGAGGCGTGCGGCGCGTGGGCAGCCTGGTGGGATGTGGCAGAACCGTCACTCAGTGGGCAAGGTGGCCAAGAGGACACTCCTTCCTCTCCCAGGCCCTCAGAGATGTGGGTGAAGGGGAGAGAAACGGGTCCCTGCAGTTAGGGGAGAAGGCAGAAGGAGTGTTTAGAGATGGGGCTAGGACATGGGAGGCGGTGGAGTGAGGTACAGAGTGAGGAGATGCACAAGTGTGTGTTTGCTGGTGTGGGAGGCAGAGGCCGCCTGGCTGCCTGCGTGAGACACCCAGGCGTGGTCCTGCGATCTGGCAGCAAATGATTTGGGGCACTGGTCCACATCGAGGGCTGGGGTGATGGCCTGTACAGTGAACCCACACCTATATGTGTATGAAAATAAATATGTAAATATTTAAATATACACATATATAAATATTTATATTCATATGTATTCAATATATAAAATGATTTACTTTAAGGAACTTGCAAGTCTGAAATCTGCAGAGCAGGAGGACTGGAAATTCACACAGGAGTTTGCTGCAGTCTTTAAGCTAAATTCTTGTTTCGGAAATCTCAGTGTTTGCTCCCAAGGCCTTCTGTGGATTGGGTAATGCCTCTGTTAAGGGTCATTTCCTTTAAGCCAAGTGATTGTAGACATTAACCACTCCTACAGAATACCTTCATGGCAACAGCCAGACTGGTGTTTGACTAAGTGACTGGAAATTAGAGCCTGGGCTATTGAATGTAACACCAGCTACCCCGAGGACAGGCTGACTGCTAGCTGGGAAAGGCTGAGGCCTTGGGGCTGCTGGTTGTGGCAGAGGCGAAGGGTGGATCCTGGCCACAGTTCTCACTCAGTAGGTTGGGGACGTCTGAGCCAGGTTGTGGACGTGCTGCCTTCATCATACCAGTACTTCCACTGCTCTCGACCGATTCCTTTCAGCCCCAGCAAAGTGTTCTGGGACCATTCTTTGGTGATTTGGGGGATTCTAGAGAAACTCTTGCAGAGAACATGGTTGGTAGTAAATTTTACAGATCTGGGATACTTCTGTTCCTTTTCGCTGTGATGAGAATTTCGTAGTGATTTTGTATTTTGGGTTTGTGTTAGTTTAGTAAGACTGTCGTAACAAAGTGCCACAGACTGGGGAGGTGGCAAGGGGACTTAAACAGCAGAAATCCTTTTCCCTCAGTCCTAGATACTGGAAGTCCATGATCAAGGTATCGGCCGATTTGGTTTCTCCTGAGGCCTGTCTCCTTGGCTTGCAGATGTTCATTTTCTCAAGGTGTCCTGACATGGTCTTCTCTCTGTATAAGTCTGTGTTCTAATATTCTCTTCTTATAAAAACACTGCTTATATTGGATTAGGGCCCACCCTGATCATCTCATTTTAACGTAATGACCTGTTTAAAGACCCTGTTTCCAAATGCAGTCACATTCTGAGGTACTAGGGGTTAGGGCTGCAGCTTAGGAACTTTGGGAGGATACAGTTCATCCCATAACAGGGTCTTGTCTTGATTTTTGTTGTTGTTCTTCTGATTGTTAGAATTAATATCCCTCATTTTATTCGGTACTAGGTGCCATGGCCTGCAGGGGAGAGTGTGTAATGAGTTTGTTGGGTTGAATGTCCACTGAGAATTCCGACTTGTTCTATGGCTGGTGGAGCTAGTGTTCACTCAAATGTTCCGTGGTCCTGGCCCCGAACACACACACAGCCCCTCCGGCCTTCTTTGGAATTTGTCTGAATCCCTATTTGTGAAAGCATGATGCAGTTTGCAGGATGTTAATAGATGCTATAGGGAAGAAGGGTGAGGCAGTGCAGGGGAGTGCTGGGAATGTGTGAGTTAAATTTAGAGGATCTGATGTCACCCTCACCACTCTGGGCACCCTTCTACCCCATAGACTTTTATCCTCACAGGTGACCTCTCAAGGCCCCATAGTTGGGGACCATCTCTGCATGTCAGCAAAAAGCTGGCGCCCCGAGCAAGTGTCCTTACTGAACCTACAAGCTAAGGCCAAGAGCTGCCCATTCAGACATGTCACACTTGAACCAGCCATAAGTAGTGATTTTTTTTTTTTCTGGCTTGGTTTCTCACAGTCTGTCTTTATTCCAGGTGCTGCTGCGCAGTAAATGTAATTTGAAGAAGGCAGAAGGAACCCATGGCTTTAGCCGGCTGCCCAGATTCCTTTTTGCGCCATCCGTACTACCAGGTATGGGCGAGCACGTATATCTGATCCTGGCCCGGTGGTGCTGGTCGAGGGCCAGGGCACACATGTTGCCAGCAGCCATGGATCGTTTCTGTCACTCTCAGGTCACCAGGACACGCAGGAGCAGGGCTGGTGACAAGTCCCATGGTGCAGAGACCCACTGCCCTTTCTGCCTCGGTCTTCTGTGTCTTGCCTTGCCTTGTAAGATAGCGTGGTCATATTCCTGTTGACTGTGCATCCTTTTCTAAAAGAGTTTGGTTGTAGTACAGAGTTGCCCACTGAGATCCAGGCTTCCATGTTTGGAATGAAGCAGGCACTGTGTTTTTCACCTCCTGGGTTGGGCCAGACACTCCTGATGACAGGTTCTGCAGTGATGGTGGATGTCAGGACACTCACCTGGAGTCATGTGCTCATGGCATGAGGGAGTGGGAAGGAGAAAGGGCTTGGTATCTTAACAGGTGTTCTAGAGGGAGTCCTCTCCACAGATTGGCTCTTTCCTTTCCTGAGAGCCCCAGGTGGAATTTTGTGGGAGAACAAGTTCATTTCTGTTCCTTCACTTTCTCTGGCTCTTCTTCATGGGCTGCTAGAACAGTTTCATCTGCAAGTTCCCTTCATCTTCTGAAACAAATGTTATTTGAACTTGCACTTGGCGGTGTAGACGGATTCATTTTCAGGGGATGGTCTTTGGTTCTTTAGATTTAATTCGCAAGTCCTGATTCATCCTTACTCGTGCTTTTGTCATTGGAAGTACGTACACCGTCTCTCCCAGGGCTGTGACTTTTCGGCTGGAGCAGTCCTAGGTTTGGAAGTCCTTTCATATGCTCTGGCTTTGGTCAGGTTTTTGCACTTCTTTGAACTTGTTATTTTCTCTCTTAGTCTGTGAAGTCCCTTTTTAGCTACTGTGATGAGAAATTGCCTACAGCATTATGGCTGCAAAAAGATGCCTTTGAACATTTTTTTTTTTTTTTTTGGTATCTAAGTGAAGCAAACCTTCGAAGAAAGGCTGAAGATTAGGAATACCATTCATTCTAATCGTCGAATGTGACACAAAGCCAAAATTGGTTACAAGCCAGAAAAGAGGATTAAAACTTTAGCGAACTGTGAAGTTTGGTGGTGACCCCTGGGTCTGTGTAGTTTGTGAGCTCTGGAAAAGGCATCTGCCTCTGCCTCTGCATAATTGTCTTCTTGTTCTTTAAGAGGCTGTAGTTGCCTTCCCCCATTGATTATAGCTCTGTGCTGCACCCACGGGTCACGAGTCCAGTTCTCGTGTGGCCAGTTAGCATCAGCTAGTTGTCCGGGCCCAACTGCACCCCTCACCCCTGCCTGCTGCTTCCTACTCAGTCCCAAGAGAGTGCAATCAGTGAGCTCAAAGAACAACATCCCGAAGGGAAAGGCTCTCTGAGGTCACTTTAGTAGTGCTGTCCTCGGCTGGATATAGAATAGGCTTTTAGGGCCAGATAATGGCACAGAGATTCTGTCAGCTTCCCCTCCCTTCCTGGCATTTCCAGTTTCCTGCTGGTACCTACAGAAGTGGCAGACGTGCAAGCTGAGTCAGTTCCTCCCTTGATGGCCTTGTTAGGTGTTTGTAGTCACTGATGCCCCAGGCTGCTTTCCTGGAGCCAGGGAGCCAGGAAGGAAGGGTGGGCATCCCCTGCCATGTGCTGTCATGCTTTGGGGAAATACTGCCTCTCAGGGCCATTTGAAAGCACTGTCTTACTCTTTAAAAAATCTAAGAGCAAGATTTGGCAGCATATGTCCCTTGTTCCTGGAAAATAAGATGACAGTTCCAGAATTTCTCAGAATACGGGATGATTTACAGTGGGTTCCAGTCTTGAGCAATCTGCGATTGTATAATAATAATTAGATAAATCTCCAGAGTTTTATAGAGAAAAATGTATTCTTAAAACCTTCAACATACAAATAATTTCCTAATTCTAGCTGTTCACTTGCAGCAGTGGCTTGGATTAGATAGGTGGTTCAGTCCGTGAGTCACTGATGTGATTTTTAAAATATGCATATAAGCACCAAAATTACTGTATGCATTTAATCATCCTGCTGTTGGAGGCCAGCAGTTGGCGAGGGGTTCTGGCAAGGTTGGGGATGACCCACTTCACTTTTAAGACTTAAGTTTTTCCTTTAGAATGTGACACATCATAATTCTCTGACCTTGGAGAAATCCTGCAACTTTCCTTACCGCAGTTTCCATACAGAAGTTTTGGTAGAAAAGGGTTAATGGTATCTGGGTTGTGGTGGGGATTAGAGGAAATATGTCTAAATTACCCAGCGCCTGGTCATCCTTTAGAAGCTGAGTCAAGGGCTGTGATCTTTAATTCTTTGGATCTTGATAGAGCACCAGCCAGGTGCCAGGCACGTGTTTTAGGCTAGGGAGCCAGCTTTGAGCTCAGCAGACAGATCTTTGGGGCTCCTGGATCCCAGTGGAGGAGACAGACATGGAACAACTGGCAAGTGAGATAGTTGTGAATAATGATGCTAATTCTGAAGCAAATAAAATGGGACAATGGGAGAGAGAGGGCCGGCTGCCTTGGTCTTCGGGGGGGCTCTGTTAATAGGGTCTTATAGCTCATTGTCTGCAACTTTAAAATCAAAAAGTCTGAAGCAAGAAGTTTCTTACTGTGTTGTGGCAGAGTCCAGTGTGATCTGTCCAGAGCTTTGCTGACCACGAGGTCTGCCTCAGAAGGGGGATGGGGTTTATGGGGCTCCCTCTAGGCCCTGCACATCTGTGTTCATTGATGTGGATACTGTGTTATTGTTCTCCCTTCCCAAAAACTCTGAATTCTTAACCATGTCTAGCCTCCAGGCTTTTGAAGAAGGGATTATGCACCTATGACAAAAGTTATGGTAAATAAAAGCAACATTTATTATCTTTCAGAAAAATGCAAAATAGGAAATAAAATGCGCTTGGCTACAAACATCTGTACAAAGTTGAACTGAGCATTAGAATTGAAACACTTGCGTGTGAATTTTATAGAGGTGATTAAATTTACTGTTGAATTTCCAAAAGCAATATTTTTATTTTCGTAGTTTCCTGATTTCTGAATTAGAAACAATCATGCTTAGAAATGAGCTGTCTTAGAAACTCTCCTTGCCATCCTGCCCTTCAGAGCCTCGGCTTTTGGTGGAGATATGAGCAATAGCGTTAGTGCACATACACGTTGTCCAGCCCCAGGACGCTGCAAGGTGTGTGTTGTGGTTCCATTTCAGTGCTGTGTCCCTGAACCTTCGGGTGGTCTTTCAGTGCAGGGCTTGACGAACTGCAACCTGCTTTTGCAAATTAAAGTTTTATTGGAGGCTGGTCGTGGTGGCTCAGGCCTGTAATCCCAGCACTTTGGGAGGCAGAGCGGGTGGACCAGCTGAGGCCAGGAGTTCGAGACCAGCTTGGCCAACATGGGGAAACCCCGTCTCTATTGAAAATACAAAAATTAGCCAGGTGTGGTGGCACACACCTGTTATCTCAGCTACTCAGGAAGCAGAGGCAGGAGAATCGCTTGAACCCAGGAGGTTGACGTTGCAGTGAGCCAAGGTCTCGCCACTGTATTCCAGCCTGGGTGACAGAGCAAGAACCGGTCTTAAAAAATAAAATAAAGTTTTATTGGAACTCGGCTGTTGGTTTTTGTATGGTCTATGGCTGCTTCCAAGCCCCATCGGCAGAGTTGGGTAGTGTTTGACCCTTCACAGAAAAAAATTTTTTCTGGGACACTGAATACTAGAATGAACCTTTTTGAATGGACAGAAGCTCAAGGGGGCCTCCTTGTATCACCTCATCTCCTCCACATTTTCTGGGTTTGAAGCAGTCCTCAGATGAGACTTCATCTGCTGATCACATACAGCTTTGGATTTTTCTGTTGGGTGCCCCAGGTTCCTTAATCTTTTGGCAGTGCGTGGAGGAGCTAAAAGATGACATCATCTCTAAGAGTTGATTTGGGCTCAGTTCCTGGAAATGAATGCCGCTCCCAAAGTCTGTTACTGTTGTTATTATTATTATTATTTTTAGTGAAAGAGTGATTCTGTAGTTTTTCATTTTTAAATACTACACCCCCCATCCTTTGGCTAGGGGACGTTTTATTAGACTACACTTTCTTTAAGAAATTTGTTGATAGTACCTGCCACTCTTAACCCTTGAGGTGGGAAGTTACGAAGATCATTTGAAATGTCTCTCTTTAAATTTTATTTGACTGTTCCAGCTGATAGGACATTTACCTAAAATGGTTTTCCAAGTAATTTAAGGTTATGATTCTGAACTTAGGAACAGCAGCCATGTTATGGAGATATTTTGTGAGGTAAAACAGGCAGTATGTTGACTGCTGTTCTCTTGCATGGCTCTAAGCATGGTGTTTAAATTCTCCACATTTCTTACATTTACAGCATCATTGTGAGAATTGGAGGACACTTACATAAAGCCTTTGGCATTGTGCTTAGCACACAAAAGACCCTGTTAAATGTGAGCCACTGTTTGGATGAGCTGGTATCTGATTTTTTTTTTTAAGAGTGTAGAATTATTTTTAAGAATGTAAGGTTTTTTTTTTAAGTGATTTGTGTGATACCTATGTAAATTTGAGATTATAATCTTTTAAAGTCTTTAAAATCACGAGAATATTCACTTCAAACAAATAGATGGCATTTGGTTTGGGAAAATACTTCTCATTGATCTGGCAAATTGCTGTTTACTGGCTTTATTTATTTAAATCCTAGGTAGTAAATTACATATTAGTAAATAGTTTATGCTTTCTGTAACTTACAGAATCAGTTGAAAACTCTATTTTTAAATGTTCTAAGTAACTTTCACTAATTTGTTTATTCACTTACCATTTTATGAACAGTTGATTGGCAGACCATGGCTGGGTATTAGGGTACCAGGTGATCAAGATGTCAACCCTGCCTGCAGGGACCTCCCAGCCCTGGAGGGAGACAGACAGCTGCAACAACCGCCCGTGGGCTGCGGTGGCCTGGGATGCTGTCAGTGGTGTGCTTTGTGCAGACAAGTAGAGGGGAGTGTGATTAATCCCTCACCCCATGTCATTTCCTGCTAGAACTGTTAAAACTTACATATTCAACAGCCTGTAAGCTGACCACTCAGAGGCTGCCAGTGGGGAAAAGATTCAGCACTTCCTGTGTACTTGCCTTGTCTTCAGCCTTCCACCAACTCTATGAATTGGGTACCTTCATGATACCTGTTTTATAGATGAGAAAACCGAGGTTTTTACTATATGCTGGTCATCATGCTGAGGACTTTCCTTGGATTTTCTCTCCTGCCAATGCTACGTGGTGGGGACCTTCATGTTCTCCCCTTTACAGATGAGATTATCAAAGCAGAAAAAGGCCATCTCTCCTACTGAGTGACAGAGGTACGTTCGTCCCTGTGAAGTGTGTGTGTGCTTAATGTTGGTGAGACTGAGGAGAACAAGTTTTTGTCCAAATGCCAAAATCTCCTCCTCAGAATTATTGTAATAAAATATTGAATTTGTATCCTGCAATTTTGCACTTATTTGAATTTCTTTGATCATGAAATGCCATAAGTCAGTTTTGACAACAGCTTTTCAGCTGAAATAAAGATTATTATGTATTGTCCCTAAATGTGTCACGTGTGCTGATCGTAAGATGTTTGCATTTTTAAAATGTTAAAATGGAGAGTGGGGCGTGTCTTACAATCAATGAAATATGACAGATAAGTAAATAAATGGAAATAAAGATACATAAATATGTATCTATTCTCAACGCTTTTTTTTAATACCTAAATCTTCTCAAATATCATCATCCTCTTAAGTGTGGGCTTAAAGTCTGATTTTCTTTTGGATAATATAAACAACTGTATTTATCACATATTTTCTATGCATTATTTTTGTTTTTCAGTTTTCTTGAGACAGAGTCTCATTCTGTCACCTAGGCTGGAATGCAGTGGTGCGATCTCAGCTCACTGCAACCCCCACCTCCCGGGTTCAAACGACTGTCCTGCCTCAGCCTCCCGAGTAGCTGGAATTATAGGCACGCACCACCACACCTGGCTAATTTTTGTGTTTTTAGCAGAGACGGGGTTTCGCCATGTTGGCCAGGCTGGTCTTGAACTCCTGGCCTCAAGCAGTCTGCCCACCTCTGCCTCCCAAAGGGCTGAGATTATAGGGGTGAGCCACCGCACCTGGCCTTTATGTATTATTTTTATCCTCTCTCTGATACTGTGGCAAGTACTCTGGATGTGTTATTTTTTCTATTTCTTTTTTCAAGGAAGCCAGGACTTGCAGATACTGGTAAGTTGTCCAAGGTCACACAGCTTGTATGGGATAGATCAGGGATCAGGCCTGCGGGGTCAAGCCTGAAGCTTGCATCCTTAACCATTCCACTGTCTGGTTTTTCCTTGGCACTGTGTGCTTGGCTGTGCAGATATCTCTTTGATTGATTGGGGGCGCTAGAGTTACTTAATGAACTTTTTAGTAAGATTTCATAAGCAGTGGGGGAACATAACACATTATTGGTCTATGACTTTGTGCTGCCTTTGAGAAGGACATATCTAATCATGGATACCTAGATCCCACTTCTGTTTGCCTCCTAGTTATCATGGGGGTTAAATCCCCACAGAAATATTTGTGCTCTTTTAATTTTTCATCCCATATAAGTTCAGTGTTAGTAATCATCTTTCCCTTTGCCATCTGCCCAGAAGCTACTATAAAATCACTTTATCAAAGTCTTTGTTTTTGTTTGTTTCTACTTATGAGACCAGATGGTTGCCTCTTCAGTTGTAAAGTGTCAAAGTTTCTATTAGACCTACAAAAACCAAAACTTACCTGCTGTGTGTGCATGTTACTGTATTCCTCCACACACACTGCTATAAAGAACTATCTGGGACTGGGTAATTTATAAAGAAAAGAGGTTTAATTGATTCATAGTTCCACAGGCTGTACAGGAAGCATGGTTGGAAGGCCTCAGGAAACTTACAATCATGGCAGAAGCAAAGGGGAAGCCGGCAAGTCTCATGTGGCTGGAGCAGGAGGAAAAGAGCACAAAAGGGGAGGTGCTACACACTTTCCGACAACCAGGTATCGTGACAACTTCCTGTCATGCAACAGCAAGGGGGACTTCTGCCGCAACCCCTACCTGCCAGTCACCTGCCAGGGTGATCCAGTCACCTGCCACGAGGCTCCTCCTCCAACCTTGGGGATGGACATGAGATTTTGGGCAGGGATACCAATCCAAACCATATCATTCGCCATTACAGCAGGCAGGGCAGGCAGCAGGCAGGTAGGCAGGAGGCAGGTAACCAGCAGAGGAGGCAGCAGGCAGGGCTACCTTGTGGGAGTGTTTTTCCAGGAGAGATGGCAGTTATCAAGTGCACACAGACTTGGAAAGGCATCATGGTGTACCTGGTTGGAGCATGAATCCTTGATTCAACTGTTTTTTTTGCACAGAGTCACATTACTTGATTACCAAAGGGAAGGGAACTTATGACCCTCAGCGACAGGCTATTTATCTATGGTCAGAAGATGGACCTCCTGTAACATTGACTGTGCTCCCGTCTGGCCGTGTCAGTAACGCAGAGCAAATCACTTCTGCCTCTCTGCATTTGAAGTTATGTGTCATTACTCACCCAGCCCCCAACTCCTTCAGGCATCCTTCCTTTGTTGGGGTTTGTGGCACTTTTTCCTGTTTCCTTTCTCCTGTTTTGCCTAGCCTGCTTTAAGGGAAAGGACCAGAACTAATCAACACTTCAGATGAGACTGACCAGCTCAGAGCTGGGCGGCTCCCTTCAGGACACATCCTGCCATCCCTCGTTGTAGCGCAATGTTGACTTTTTTGAAGGAAGGTCTCTTCGTGCACCCACTGCTGTGTCCCAGGTCGTGTTCATTTCCAGTCCATGATAAGTAGAGACATAGAGAAAATGTGTTTAGAGATTTTATAGCAATTTGAATGTTGAATTTAAGAATAAAAATGTGGGTGTGTATCGTATTTTGGTTTTATTTTACTTTCTAGCAATTCATTGCTATTGTGAATTGTGAAGTATCCGTGCTTGACAGGTTGATAGGGACAGCAAAAACTGCTTCTTCCCCACAGATGGCTCTGGAAGCACTAGTCTTGGCTATCTCAGGATATCACAGTCATGCCTGTGGTTTTTCTGTCCTTGGCAGCTCCAGTTTGCAAAGTTGAAGCTTTGCGTTTATGGCCCTTTGTGGCCTCGGTGTGTCATTTGTGCATAGTGAGATTTCCTCAGGCGCTGCTGGAACTTGTGAGTCCACTGCCTCCAGCCAGTGGCAGATCATGGGGGACAGCATCTGTGCCTTCCCACTGTGTTGTCCCTTCTTCCCGACAGGCCTGATGTGACTCCGCTGTGCTTTTGCTGACCGTCCTTAACCAGCTCCTTGCCACTGTGCAAGAGCGTGAAGGTTGGAGGGTGCCTGTGGGTACCTCTATAGCTCTTACCTTCCTGTGTCAGTTTGCCTTGAGCAGCTGTTCTAGTCTTGGCTCCATCAAGAGTCTATACCATTGTGGGAGGCCACGTGGCCAGCAGGAGGTGAGCAAGCCCAGGAGGCATGCAGGCTCTGGGTTTGAATCCCAGTACTGCTTCAGGCATGTGAGGCTGACAGTTATACTCCCACTGTTATCAAATGAGAGCCTCCAATGCCTGCCCAACAAGTGGGGCCTTAGGAATTCCCAGTTGACCAGGGGCACTGGACTGGAACCCTGAACAGGGCCTTTGCTCCTGGGATCCAAGGGGCTAGATCCCTGAAGACCCCTTCCTCTTTTTCCTTTACCCCCAGACTTTGGTTTAGCAGGCTCTGGGGTACTGGCTGAGGGGTTCATCCTGTATTTCCAGACCTCAGCTGAAACCCAGCTTAGTTGTAAGATGGAACCAAACAACAGCTTAGTTGTAAGATGGAACCAAACAACATTAGAACATTTCGTTCTTTGGACAGTGAGGAAATGATTGGCAGTTTCTTAGTGGTTGCCCATTCTGGGAATACGAAAGTGCATATGACATAGCCGAAGCTTAAAGAACGTACCCAAGTAATAGAGGAAGGAGAATTGTACCTGTCGTTTAATGACTCTAAATAGGAAACACCTGACCCCTCTGTGGACAGAGAGATGGAATTTGAGTCCTTCACTGCCAAGGACGTCGTTGCTTCATTGCAACGTTTCTCTTTTTCTAAAGAAGAAAAAGAGCTATTTGATATTGTGAAAAAATAGCTATAAAGTTATATTTTGCTTTACTTATCCCTTCAGAGCTTCACTAAAAAAAAGGTAAATTTTGTATAAATGTATTTTTATTTGTCAACATTGTGGAGGTGGTAATTCCATGTAAATTAGTCTTTGAGGTCAGGTTCTTGGCATTTGCAGGGTACTTACATGGATTTTTCAGCTTTCTAAGGCATGAATGTGGCCTTTCTAGCTTGTGCAGTATGAGGGGTGAGTGCCGGGGCATCTAGAGAAACAACTTAATCCTCAGAGTTCTGTCTTTACCTAAGATGGGTGAAATGGGATTAAAAATAACCCTACCCAAGGAGGACGTTGAGGGCAGCTTCTGAGAAGAGGCTTTATGGAGAACAAGCTGTGTGTTTGGAGGCCAGGTATAAGTAATGTCAGGGAGGGAGAGGGGATGGTACCATGTCATCCCACCCCATCACTCTGTCACCTTGTCACCCTGGTGTTCTCCTGCATAGCCCATCCCCCGTCATCCAGTCACCCTGGGCCCTGTCGCCCTGGCTTACATCACTGGTTCTGTCACCTCCTCACCCTGGACTCCCCTTTCTTGAGTCCTTGTTGTGGGGCTTTGAAGCTGTTGCTGCCCATATCCCCTCATCAACTATGTTCTCCTGGCAGATGGGAATGTGCTTTCTGTGGCTTTGAAATCTTCCAACACGTGGAATTTCCCACCTTGCTGTAGGCGCACGGGGCTGCAGATGCTCTTGGAGCTGCTCTGTCCGTGCCGGCCGAAGTATTTGCCCTGACACTTCTTTGGTGCCAGGCGAGGTTGCCCTGGGGCCTTCCAGGGGACCTTTCTATCGCCTTAGGAAGCCGCTCTGGATGTTGGAATGACCCTTGCAGGAAGTGCTTGAACATAAGTTTTTGGCCAGTCCTTGGCCTCCTGAGTGGGCATGAGGGTGGGCAGGGCAAGAGGGGCTGTGGCATGGTGCAGATTAAGGATTCGAGTCTCAGCTGGTGGGGGACAGCCTGTGAAGCTGGGAGCTGCTGGGCCCATGGTACACCCTGCCTTGAGGGTGCAGGGGATACAGGAGAGTAGGGCCCAGGAGGTAGCATAGTGACTGGGTCAGCCTCCTCAGCCTGTCTTTGGCCTGACCCTCCCTACCAGCAGCCTGGGCTCTCCTTTGCCACCAGTAATACTGAACTGCTCTGCTCCCTCCTCCCTGCTCCCGTGTTGTCTTCTTCCATTTCTTTGCCTGGGCTGTTTCCTTGGACTTCAGCCGGACACCATCCCCTCCTGCAGCAGTCCCTGCCACACCCCCATGGAGCCTTCTCTCCTTTGCATTCCTGCATCCAGTCCTGGGCCTCCCTCTGCCTGACCCCTCCTCATGCTGTCCTCTGTCCTCCTCCATCCTCAGCCACCCCAGATCCTGGTTGAGGACAGAGTGGAGACCTATCACCCTTGTGGTTGGCCCCTCCCCAGTGGGGAATGGGGGCAATGGGTGACACGGTGAGGTGGGACCTCATCCCCAACCCAGGTCAGAACACCTAGTTCTCAAGCTGCAGAGCCGTACGAGGGGCCAAGATGAGCTAACAGGCGGGGGCTTGGGCCGGCAGAGCAAGAAGGTGGTAGCAGGTGGGGTGGGCTCACTTTGTCATGAGTTGCCTGGATGGGGCCACCTAGCTTTGGATGCTGCCCTCAAACTCACTGAGCATTCCCTAAATGTGCATCAATATGAACATGTCAGGTACTTGCTGGGTGCCGGTGATATGAAAGTACCTACCTGTCATTGGATGTGCTGGGGGGTTTCTGTGTCTGCTGAATGATTGGCTGCGGTCATGTCTTCCCCTTGGCCCACACCCTCCTGCATGAAGCAGCCATTGTTCACCCATCTCACCTCTTGGCCCCTCTCACCTCCTCACTGTGTTCTGCCGATCAGCGACCTGTGCTCCTCACATGCCAGCAGGTGCATGCTGACCTTGCCCTTGGCCCAAGTACACTTGTCCTCAGACATTTGTGAGACTGGCTTTTCCCTAGTCTCAGGTTGAGTGTTCCTTCCTTGCAGGAGAGGCAGCAGGTCCTCCAGGGAGGCTGGCGTCATCCTGATTTCACACCTGTGCTCTGCTGCAGTTATGAACAGCATCCTGTTGACTGTCACATGTGCCCAGTTACAGCGATACGCTCTCTGTTGCCTGCTCCCAGGCCCACGTGAGGGATTGTGCCCTGTTTCCCAGCGTGGGCATTATGCTGTTTGATACTGGGGCAGGGGTTTGGCAGTGGGTTCTGGTGGCTACGTGGAGAACTGCACTCCCTCCTGTGTGTCCCTGTGGGTGTTCTTCTGGGGCAAAGAAACATGAAATGTGAATTGCAGAGTGGATGCCCGAGCCCAGGCTGACTCCTGCCTCAGGAAAGAAGAGGGTGGCTTTGCATTCAGTGGAGCAGCCTGTAGTAATTTCTCTGGAGCGGTCCCCACTTATGCTGAGGGATGCATTCTAAGACCCCCAGTGAATGCTTGAAATCTGAGATAGTACCGAACCCAAATGCTGTCAGTCAGAACACTTTTGTTTTCATGTCTTTCGCCTATAAATTTAATGCCTTTTCCATTTTTACTAAGCATTTATACTCACTGTGACCGGAACTTTTGCAGTTTGAGATGCGATAGCAAAACTAGCATACATTTCTTCTTCCTTTTTCTCAATTTCATGAATAGAAAATTGGCTTTTACTATAAATCTTAGCAAGTGTAGCATATGATTTTTTTTTTAGTATTGACAACTTTTACCTTTGCATTTAAAGCACTTTAGGGCTTCTCTTTGGCATAATAAAATGGCCAGCATCGTTTCTCTTCACTTTGGGGCTGTTACTCAGTATAGTAAGGGCTACTTGAATTCAAGCCCTGTGATCCGCAGCAGTTGATGTGATGATCATCGCGACGGCTCCTCTGTGACTCGTGGGCAGGCAGCGCCTGCAGCGTGGATCTTGTGGACAGAGGGAGGAGTCACATCCTGGGCAGAACAAAGTGGGTCGGGGCCAGATCTCATCATGCTCCTCCGCACAGTGTGAAACTGATCAATTATTTATTTCTGGAATTGTCCATTTAGTATTTTTGGACCACAGTTGACTGTGGGTAACTGAAGCTACAGAAAGTAAAACCAGGATAAGCGGGGGACTAGTGTACTCTCCAGGAAAGTTTAAAACAGTTTCATGGTTGGGTACTTTTACTGTGTTAAAATGGTTTGAATATGGCAAATACTGTATGTGGTGTTCATGTGAACGATTTATGAAACTTTTCAATGAAGCAGGGCATTTCTTTCCTTTCTGGCACCTGGATGAAGAGGATATTTATTGCGACAATTTCCTGTGCTGGATTTGGGTGCTGTGCAACTTCTGTGATTGCTTGCTCAGTTGCAGAAGAGAAAAACTATTGGATAAGTGCTTTAAACAGCCAGACAGAGAAAAATGATGTTTTAAACATATAGTAAATACACTGATGAAAATTTAGGAAACGGCAACTTTTTAATTTTTTTTTTTAATGGTGTACTTTGGCAGAGAGAGGAACCTAAAATTATTCCTTTTATTAAAATCATACAGAGTAATTTAAACATAAGCTTCTTTACTTTCTGATTGAAGTGTCTGATCTTTTAAGGTGGTAACTATGTTTAAATTATATTTTTATATTCCTGTACCATGCACGTTTAGCCATAGTGAGTTTTGGAATGCCTTGCTTTCACTGTTATTTCTCCTTGGGGTTTTAAGTGTTGCCATATGTGCCAGGCTCCCCGTCCGGGGTGTGCCTGTCCTCTGCTCTCTGGGCCTCTTTGGCGCCTGGTGTCAGATGGGCCTCCTCACCTGTGTTTGCTGCCACCAGTTATGAGTCTCGGCAAAGGGGGTCACTTAGGTAGGGTTTGTGATCCTGTCTTTGTCATGCAGTCAATAATCACTTTGGCAGTTTTCCCCAGAGCCTGTTAAATATTTATGTGTTTCAAGCAGACCCTGCGAAACTGGCTGCTGGTACATTTATTATTATTATCATCTTACCTAGAAAGAAAGTGTTCGAAGGGACTGTGATATGAATATTAGCATTATTTTTAACTTTTGTGAGGTTTTCTATCATTGATCTTAAAGAAGAAAGTAAATATTTAGCTCATATTTAGTTTTTCCTCTTACTGAATTTTCTGTGACTTAGTTTATATGTTTGTTAGTGTTTTTGGAAAAGTGGTAGGAAACCATGTTTCTTTTTCTGAAGATGGGCTTCAGCCTGCAGCTCTGCCAAGGGTTCTCTGGTGTTTGTTGAGGGTCATTCAAGTTCTGTGAAGGATTTCAGCCCCGCTCCCAGCAGCTGGAGTGGGGGGCAGAAGAATGTGTCTCCACCAGCTCTTTCTAGGTGCCTGAGATCCTGCGTAGCATGCAGGAACTGTGGGATTTGATCACTTGATAGTATGACTTAAGAAAAAAAAAAAAAAACCTATAAAAGGAGTAAACTCGCAGGAAAAAGAAAACTTCTCATTCTTGGTAGGAAATTCGAAAGTATAGTGGAAATGCAAGGAGCTGGTTGTAGCATTTATTTCATGGGGAAAGTGGCATCTGTGTAATTGTTAAGGATGGTTACTCTTTTTTTTTTTTTTCATTTAAAAAAGTTTCACTTTAAGTTCTGGGATACATGCACAGAATGTGCAGGTTTGTTACATAGGTATACATGTGCCATGGTGGTTTGCTGCACCTATCAACCCATCATCTAGGGTTTAAGCCCCCCATGCATTAGGTGTTTGTCCTAATGCTCTCCCTCCCCTCATCCCCTACCCCTACAGGCCCCAGTGTGTGATGTTCCCCTCCCTGTGTCTATATGTTCTCATCGTTCAGCTCCCACTTATGAGTGAGAACATGCAGTGTTTGGTTTTCTGTTCCTGTGTTAGTTTGCTGAGAATGATGGCTTCCAGCTTTAAAGGATGGTCACTCTTAAGATGAAGTCTCTTTGCAGGGGCTTCTGTCTCTGCCCGCAGTAATGTTCTTTGGCCTTGTTTTCCTCCTTCATGTAGGTGTCACCGGACACCTGTGGGCCTAGCCCTTCCTCCTTGCAGTCTTCACTTTTGGACCCCTTTTCAATGGGGCCTTCCCTTGTGTTCTGTATAAATTGCAGTCTCCGCCCTGTTTATCCAGCTCTATTCTGTTATTTTATTCCATAGCACTGCACTCTCAGATTATAAACAAGTAAATGGTGTGTTTATTGCTTACTATCTGTTTTCTTTAGATAAAATACAAACTCCATAGGGCCGGATTGTTGCTTTAAACACTCATGTGCTGGGCATAGAGTAATTGCTTGGTAAATATTTGTTGAATGGATCAGTCTCTCTGAAGAGTGACTATTTTTCTTCTGCTTGGGTGACCAAGAGGTTGGATACTCCAAGTCTCTGAAACTCTGTGATTTGTTATCCATGACTGTGTCACCCTTGGGTAAAGATTTTGAGGGGTTCAACAAGCTTAGACATTGGACAGTAATTGCAGGGCCTCTCTTGCTGCTTAAATGTTCTTGACCCTGAGAGCTGTGAATGACAACCTCTGCTCTCAGAGTTTTGATGGCTATGATTTCAGTATGTATGGGACTTACGTTGGGCTCCTGGTGAACTGGCTATTAATGTGTTTTTGAAACCTGCCCTTAATGTACAAATTACTTTGGAATAAAGTTAGATCTCTGGTCCTCAAAGAGTGAAATATTAGATGTAGAGTGTAGGTTGAAGACCCAGGCTGGAGAGTCCCTGAGTTCTGTACTCTGGGGACCCTCGTGTGAGTGAGCTCTCACTCATCTCAGGCAGTGTGCTGAGGAAGCAGCAGTGAGTGAGTGGCCCGAGCCGAGGGTGCCACAGTGGCCGTGAGAAGAAAGCGTGGGTGGAAGTGGATGTAGAAGACAAAATAATTAGGATCAGTTAGCAGTTCACAGGTGGATAAGGAGGAGTTGGAGGCTGACTGATTTCTGCATGGGTAACTAACCCATGCAAATGGCTGACTGGCATTCGGGGAGGTGAGGGTAATGCCAGCATTTCAGAAGAAAGACATTTCATGCCAAACTCGACTTCCCATTCCCCAAACTGGCCTCCCCTCCCTGTATTAATTCTCCCTTGAACTGGGTTCTAGGCTTCCTGATTTGAGGGAGCTTGTATCCCCTTTCCCTTTCTTCCCTTCTGCTGGACACAGTTCCACAAGCCTCCGGATCTTGGCTTGGGAATCCCCTGTCCCCTCTTTGTTCTGGCACTTAGTCAGTGGGCTGGAATCCTCTGGGCCTGCTAAGTCCCTGGCCTCTTCCCTTTGCTGGATGCCCAGAGCGCCTTGGACTCCCCTGGAATGACAGAGGAGTCTCTGCATGGGGGGTCAGAACTGGGCCTGCTGCATGTTGAGCAGTCTGGAGTGGGGTCAAGCAAAGTATGGCCATGGCTTTGTGGTTGCGCCTTGTAGGCCCCTCCAGGAGCTGGTGCCAGTGCAGGGTGAACAGATCTGTGTATCTGACCATCACACTTCAGTGGGTCCAGAGACCCCAAGAACCTCATTTCAGAGAATGAGGCCTTGGCTAAGTGGTGCTAAGAAGCAATTTCCATCTAAACACCTGGTTGATAATATGGACACAGGAAGATACTCTCTTCAGATCTACTGATAATGAACAAGGTTCCTAACTTAGGGAGAAAGTGTTTAGGTAGAGAAGTGTTTTGTAACTTCAGTGGTGTATAAGGAGGTGCCTGTTGTCGTATCTGTGGATTACCTGTATCTGTGTACATTTTAAGTTTGTATTACTTGTGTTTCCACACATGGTTCAAAATTCATATTCATATATATATATATACACATATATATGTGACTGTGACGCATGTGCACGTGCACACACACACACTCTTCAAGTTTCTCGTGTGAGTGAGTGTCCCTCCTTTCGGTGGCAGCATTAGGGGCACATGGCCTGGCAGCTGCTTCCTGTGGTGGAGCCCCTTGCTGTTGGTTGAAGCTGGAGCAGTAACCAGACTATTGCACTTATAACTGCTTTTCAAGTACGCAAGAATAGGTTCACCTATTGAGTGAAAGGATGGGTGAAGACTTTCTGTGTTTCTGTCCTTGGCACCCCCTTGCACTTGTTAGGCTGCAACAAAGTGAGAGACTGTCTCCTTGGGGGTTGAGAAAGGAGCTAGCATGTGTTTTGTGACAAGACTTTGTATACCTCATCTCACTCAGTTTTCCTACCAAACTTTTTGAAATGGGTATGATCCAAATTTGCCTATAATAAAAGTGAAGCTCAGAAACTTTGGTTGACTTACCCAGCCTGGCCAAATAGCTGGGAACACGGAAGGTGCTGGCTGCAGCCTTTATTTTCTCTGGCCCCAAACCTGAGCTCTTTCCTCCCTCTCCTCATCTGGCATCGTCATTTGGAGGTGGTTTATCATAATCTTTTCCATCTTCCTTTTCTCTCTGTGTGCCATTCTGGATAGTTTCTATTACTGTGTCTTCATAGGGTGCTCCTACCCTAGGCCTCTCCAGACCACTCCAGCCCTTGGGTGAGGGAGCCTCACGGTGTGTCTTTGGAGATTGGTCACTGGGGATAGAGGGAGGGGAGAGAAGCGTGGTGTCCAATGTCTGGTTTATTCTGCCCACATATTTTTCATGTCCTGTGTTGCATTTTTCATCTGTAGGGTTGGATTTGGTCATTTTATATCTTCCACTTCTCTCCTTATCACTCATGCTTTGCCTTTCCTTCTTGAATGCACAGAGCATATTTATCTTCATCATTTTAATATATCCCTTCTATATCCATCATCTTGGACATTTCTGTATCCATTTCTGTTGGCTGATTTCCCGTATCATGATGGGTTTTATTTTCTTTTCATGCTTGGTACTTTTTGTTTCGATCCCAGTCATTGTAAATTTCATCCGGTTGGGTGCTGGCTGTTTCTTGGGAGGGGACTATTCTTTTCAATGTTTTGGACTTTATTCTGGAAAGAAGCTTCTTGGAAATAGTTTGACCCTTTTGAGGCTGGCTTTTAAGCTTTGTTAGCTGGGCCCAGAGTCACTTTTAGTTAGGGGCTAATTTGCCCCCACTGTTGAGGCAGGACCCTTCTGAGGGCTGTCTTGTGTCCCATGCGTAAGGCAGTTTTCCTTTTGGGTTGGTGGGAACACACTTCTCTCCAGGTGGCTCTGTCTGCTTCATTCTGGTGGTTCTTCCCAGTCTTGGTATTTTCCTTACATGCATGCATCATTAATCCTCAGCTGGAGGTGTGTGGGGAGCCCCCTCTCTTGAGCGCTATCCTCTCTGCGTTGACTTTCCTGAGTGCCGAGCTCTGTCTCCTTAGGACAACCCCAGGCTCTGCCTGGAAGGGAGATCCCCCTCCCTGCGCTGCAGCTGGGAAGCTCTCCCCAGCCAGTGAGTGGGCACTGGTAGAACTGCGTCACGTGGATCATGTCTCAGGAATTACTGTCCCATGCTGCCTGTTGTCAAATGTATGAAAACTGTTTCAGTTTTAATTATTTAAGGAGAGAGGGTACCTCTAATCCTTTATATTCCATATTGGCCAGAAGCTCAGAAGTCACCCATGATATTATTTTAACCATGGTTCTAGGAATAGATTTGCTTTGGAACATTTTTGTGGAGTGTACAGACTCAGCCTTAGAACTCCGAAGAAGTTTAGACGTCGTATGGTCCAAAAACCTGATTTTATTGGTGAGGAAATAGGCCCAGAGTGAAGTTATTTGCTCAGATTCATAGTTTGTCACACTGGCAGTTTGTAAACATTTGGCTCATCCCACAATAAGATTTTCCATACCTGAAGGGCGAGGTGAACTATTTCTCGTGGCCCACAGCAAGGTTGGGATCCACCAATTCTTCCTGCTGTAATGGCTGCCCGAGTTTGGTCTTACTGGGAAAAGTCACTCTTTGGCAGAGGGATTGAGTTTCCTGAGCCCTGAGATCTGTGCTGTTTATTCATTTTTATGAATAAAACGAGCTTTATCCAAAACCTCTGGGGAGCATCACCTTGAATCGCCGTCCTCTTGCCCTGCCAGCCCAGCCCTTCTGCTTGCACCTGGAAGCTGCTCCATGCCCTTCCCTGCTCCAGATCACACCTGCCTTTCAAAGGGCTGCCACACCTGGGAGCCCCAGGCTGGAGCTCCAGGCCAGACCTAGCTTACCTCATTCCGCCTCCAAATTCTTGGCATCGGCTGCCATTTACCCTTGGCCCCCTGCCCTCTGCCTGTGGGAGGGACTTAGAAATGAGGAAAAGCCACCACCAAGGATTACATCATATCAAACCCTGGGGCCTTTTCCTGGTCAGCCAGGACAATGAGAGTTATTTCCAAATTCTGAGATTATTGTTGAGAAAGTTCAAGGAAGAGATTTCTTTCTTCCTTCTGCTCATGGGGGAGAGTGTGGGTGTGTCATGTGCTTCCTACAGCCCTGATCTGCTATGAAGGCAACCCTGGCTCTGTTGATCACTCTCACAGCTGCACATGGTTTGCTTCTCTGGTTTTAGTGTAGAGGTTGCGGGGGTTGCGGGACCCAGAGAGAAAACGAGAAGCTTGAAGTGGAAGAAGTTGGGCTCAGCGCAATTGCAATGGCTTTGTGCACCCCACCTGGGAGCTCAGGAGGGCTCAGGATTGCGCTCCCTGTTTTTTGTTTTTTGGTTTTTTGGTTTTTTTTGAGACGGAGTCTTGCTCTGTCGCCCAGGCTGGAGTGCAGTGGCCAGATCTCAGCTCACTGCAACCTCTGCCTCCCTGGTTCAAGAGACTCTCCTGCCTCAGCCCCCCGAGTAGCTGGGACTACAGGCGCCTGCCACCTCACCTGGCTAGTTTTTTGTATCTTTTTTAGTAGAGATGGGGTTTCACCGTGTTAGCCAGGATGGTCTTGATCTCCTGACCTCGTGATCCGTCCGCCTCAGCCTCCCAAAGTGCTGGGATTACAGGTGTGCGCCACCGCGCCCGGCCATGCACTCCCTGTTTTAGACAAGGAAATTGAAGGTCAGAGATGTTAAGGGGTTGTCCCCACAGCGAGTGCACCAAAAAGCTCTGCTCTCCTTAGCGTGCCACACTGCCTTCTGATAATTAGGCCTCGTTTTACTCGGTCCTTTTTATCTGGGGTCTGGGTGTGCACGTGTGGATGGGTGTGCGCATGATAGAGCTGGGTAGCTCTGGGTTCTCTTTGCCTCCTGAAGGGATTTGGCATGTTGGTGACATTTTGACCTGGTCCTTTGAGGCCTCCTAAAGCTTAGCGTATGCATTGATTCTCTGTGATCCACAAGGGGAATGTGACAGGACTAGGAAATATTCAGGGAGGGAAGCCTGGAATCTCTCCCACTTTTCCAGAGCTTTGAATCGTGGTTGGCTAGAATACCCTGGGGCCAGGAATGAAACATGTTTTATTCCATGTGGAGGTTTGTTGTTTGTTTTCAAGTTGTATTTATTTGTTTACTTATTTATTTTTTTGAGATGGAATCTCTCTCTGTCCCCCAGGCTGGAATGCAGTGGCGCCATCTCGGCTCACTGCAAGCTCCGCCTCCCAGGTTTACGCCATTCTCCTGCCTCAACCTCCTGACTAGCTGGGACTACAGGCATCCACCCCCATGCCGGCTAATTTTTTGTATTTTTAGTAGAGATGGGGTTTCACTGTGTTAGCCAGGATGGTCTCGATTTCCTGACCTCGTGATCCGCCCACCTTGGCCTCCCAAAGTGCTGGGATTACAGGCGTGAGCCACCACGCCCAGCCTCAAGTTATATTTAAAGTATGTAAATACAATTTGACTGTAACTTACATTGTCACTGATCCTCTTGTAGTACTTTAAAGATTGTGTTGTCAGCATTATTAAGTGGGTAGTTTAGAGATTCTGATCTTCTAATTTCTCAGACTGTTAAGTTACTGTAGAATATGTGGTCGATTAAGGTACTGCTACATGTTGACTATTCTAACAAATTAATATTATGTTAATACATGTGGATATTTTGGTGTCTGAATAGTTGCCTTTTTGTTAAAGTTGGGGATGGAGGAAGTGGTGGGGAGGGGTGAAGGTAGGGGAGAAAGAGGTAGAGATGATGGTAGAGGTGGTGGTGGAGGGGGAGGAGGAAATAGAGATAATGAAGAGTGTGGAGGTGGATGTGATGGTAGCAATGGAGGTGTTCGAGGTGTGAGAGGTGAAGGGTGGTGGGAAGGAGTAGAGGTGATGGAATGGGTAGAAGTGGTGGTGAAGGGGTATAGTGGAGGAGGAGGAGCTGGAGGTGAAGGTGGAGGTGGTAGAGGAGGTGGAGGTGATATTGGAGATGGTGGAAGTGATGGTGGAGGTGAGGATAGAGATGGTGGAGGAGGTAGAGGTGAGGATGGAGGAGGTGGAGATGATGTGATAGTAGAGGAGGTGGAGGTGATGGTGGAGATGGTGGAAGTGATGGTGGAGGTGGTGGAGGAGGTGGAGGTGAGGATGGAGGAGGTGGAGGTGATAGAGGTAGCAGAGGAGGTGGAGGTGATGGTGGAGGAGGTGGAAGTGATGGTGGAGGAGGTGGAGGTGAGGATGGAGGAGGTGGAGGTGATGTGATAGTAGAGGAGGTGGAGGTGATGGTGGAGATGGTGGAAGTGATGGTGGAGGAGGTGGAGGTGAGGATGGAGGAGGTGGAGGTGATAGAGGTAGCAGAGGAGGTGGAGGTGATGGTGGAGGAGGTGGAAGTGATGGTGGAGATGGTAGAGGAGATGGTTGAAGTGCTGGCGGTGATGATGGAGTTGGTAGTGAAATGATGGTAGGGATGGTAGAGGAGATGGAGGTGGCGGTGCAGGAGGTGGAGAAGGTAGAGGAGGAGATGATGTGGCAGTGGAGGTGATGGAGATGGAAGGAGGTGGTGGGAAGGGGTGGAGTGCTGGTGCAAATGTTTGGAGGGGAGGTAGTGACGGTAGAGGAGGAGGAGGCAGTGGCAGCAGGGCCAGTAGTGGCAGTAGTAAAAATAGCAGCTGAGATTTACTGAGCCGTGCTTTCCATGCGTGATCACACTAAATCTTCAATAGTCCTTGGAGGTTATAATCACACAGGGTGGTTTAATGTCTTCACCAAGGTCATGTAGCTACGCTTCTGTAGAAATTCTAGAGCTAGTGCTGTCCCCCTTTCGGCCAAAATGCCTCATTGATGTGGGAATACCGGATCCAAAAACAGGAACAAAACTGACTTGGCAAAGCCATTTTATTTTGGGAAAACCATTTGTCAAGATTGACAGGCTCTGGGCAGGAGGTTTCTTTGTAGGGTGATGGAAATGTTCTAAAATTAGATTGTGGCGATGGTTGTACAGATCCTTAATTATACTAACATTCATTGGTTTGTATGCTTCCAACAGATGAAATTTATGTTATGTAATTTATATCTCAATAGAGCTGTTTTAAAATGTAAATGACTGATAGACTCCTCCCCTTGTGAATAACCAGAATTGATGTTTCTGTGCTGAACACTGCAGAGTGGGTGGTTAAAGTGAGGCAGCTCATGCACTACTTTTGCTTTTAATTCAAGAATTGCTGCACTTGGAGGTAGTTCTGTGGAAATAAGTGCCTGAATATGGAGTACAAGCCACTGATCTGTGTCTTTTTAGGCTATATGATTTTAGTGAAAATGCGATCATTTTTTATGTGGTGGCATTTTCACTGCCAGGCCAGGCATTCTTACCATGTGGGAGAAAAGTTTTTTTGTACTCTGACCAGGGCTTATCCAGATATTTTCATGTCGGGCTCAGCAGCCTATATGAATACAATTGTAAGCAAAGAGCATCGCCCTTGTTCCTTGATACAAGACACCTGGCTTGCTGAGTTTTCTTTTTCCCCATCTCAGGCTTTTGGAAGCAGCTCTTGTTTTGGTTTAAGGGTCAGTTTGACTGAAATCTCTGCTTAAAAACCTCTTGCTCCCTTTCCTCTTGCATAGACATGAAGTGTAATATCAAAACAGGCAGTGTCATTTTGGGTGAGAAAAATGGCTCCGGCTTATTTATTATGAGGGTTATTTCCATTTGAGGGACTAGTTTTGCACACCTTGCAACTGGCAGAGTTGGAGTGCTGATACTGCAGCTTTTACCAAGTTCACTAATGTTTTAGGAATTTTTTTTTTCAGCCTTTTTCAGCCTTGTAGAGTTTCTGCATGTATTAGGAATTCTCTGAGTGACAGATTATGTACTTACCCATGGCTCAGTTGTTAAGGACATGTTCTCTGATTCAGCCCCAATGGGTCTCACACCCACGGTTATGAGATGTGATTTGCTGGGCAAGCTGCTGTCCTCCTTTGTCCTCATCTGTAGGGATGAGGTAACAACAGTACCCGCCAGAGACAGGATTTAAGTGGGAATGTGTGTAAACTGTCTAGCACTGTACCTGGTACCCAGGAACTGTAATATTAGTAGAAACCCTGCCATTTTTACATTAATATTTAATAAAAGTGTGATTATATGGGTGAGGGAGGGTAGTTGTGGAATCTGTAACTACACTGTATCTGACAGCTTGTGTGTATTCAAAGTTTTAGAACAGGCATATGTGCAGTTGGTAGAGAGGGTATCAGGCGTTGGAAGGGAGCTAATGAGCTGGGTGATGCCTTCATTTTCAAAATGCAGGTAACACAGGTAGTCAGTCTTCACTCGGGCTGTGATAGATTAATGGGCTTGTGGTTTGAAACATTTTCCTTCTTTAAGTGTATCCTGTGTGAAATGACAAACCCCATCCCTGTTGCATTTCACATGTTCATCTGCAGACTCAACACCCTTGGGTGGACTCCAGCAATGTGCCTCACCTGTCTCAGCTGATGTCCCTGGCTGAGCAGGAGGGGTTTGGGAAACTGCCTGCAGGAAGGCCCCAGGGAGCTCTGAGACCCGGACGGTTGGTCATGTACGATTGTGTCTTCTCCTTTGCCTTTGCACCAAAAATCTGAGGAGAAAAGCTGCAGGAGAGGGTTGCAGGGGGGCACTGGGAGATTAATTGCACCCTCGGGAGCAGTTCTCATCCGTTACTTTTTTTTTTTTTTTTTAATTTGGTTGGTTGTTTTTGCGTACCTGTAGTGTTTAAAGTTGATCCCTGTTAAACCTGTAGGTTTTGATCGGGCATTCTCCCAGGTGGAAGACATTTCGAGTCCCTGTCATTCTGTTCTCTGTGGCATTGGTCTTTGTTTACGTTAGTGGAGTTATTAAGTGTGCCTTCTGTGCCGTTCTCCGGGTTCTGAAAATATTGTGCACAGGGCAAGCTGAGGACACAGCCACGTGATACCCACTGTAGAGAGAGGGAGAGCGAGACCTCCTACGCAGGCTGCCAGTCCTGTGTTCAGTAGTAAGGTCAGTGCCCGCTGTCTACCGAACACTCAGTACCTTTAGTTGCTGGGCAAGTCCTTTATTTGTTACTTTAATTTGAACCTCAGAAGTGACCTATGAAGTGGCCATTCTGCCTCAGGAATGTGTGGAGATACCCCAAAGGTGAGACAGTTGCCCTGAGTTCCAGGACTAACCAGCATGTGGGGCCTGGGATCTGAGCCAGTGTCCCGCCTGCTGTGCAGTCCTTCCATCTGTCACCTGCAGTGCCCGCTGCACTGATGATGGCATGCCTCTCATCCGGTTTTCCCGCTGCCCCTCCAGCTGTGTGTTGCTCCCGCTTTTTAGATACGAAAACTACCTGAATCGTCCAGTGAACAACATCCCCTGGTTCTCTGGGGCTGGTTCCTCTTGTGCATCTTGTAGTGTTTAGTTGGCACCCAGCAGAGGCAAGAGTGCATTTGATGCTGTGGTTGAAACAGAATGCCAGTAACTGGTGGAAGGGGCTGCTTTTCCTCTGTTTTGTGCCCAGGCTACCTCGTGATGCTTTTTGCTGAAGCCTGGGCTTTGAAAGGTGGGTGGTGGAACATTCTTGTCACTCCATCCTCACAGAGAGGCAGAGGCATCCCTGCCCCAAATCTTGGGGCGAGGCTGGGCTGTGTGCTGGGGTTGTAAGGATGAGTCAAGGATGCCCATTTCTAGGGAGAGGGTAGGCACCAATCCATTGGCCCTTGTTACTTCCTGCTTGGAATTAAAGCAGGGCTTCAGGGTAAGGTACGAGGAGGCAGACTTTTCGTTGGGGTTGTCAGAGAAAGTGCCCAAAGGACGAGCCTTGAGGATGGGTTGATGGGGTGTGCATGGTGGGTGGGGTAGAGAACATTCTGATGGGGTGTGCATTTGATGGGGTGTGCATGGTGGGTGGGGTAGTGAGCATCCAGGGCTGAGTGCTGTGAGAGGCACACAGCAGTCGCTTTGGAGTCAAGGAAAACCAACTGGATTGGTGGCTCCTAGAGTGCCATGGAGGTATGTGCCACGTTACATTAGGAAGGGCAGTTCACACATAGACACCCGGGTCCCCTTCTGCGGGCCTGACTTAGGTCTGGCTGGGGCCTGGGAGCCTGCATTTCTACCGTGTTCTCCCAGGTGAGGACCAGCCACACCAGGCCACCTGGTACCCTGATAGGCATGCCCACAGAGTCCACAAGAAGCTCACCATTTTCTTCCTCCCACGAGTCACTTTTTTTTTTTTTTTTTGCTATATGAATCAACCTAAATGTCCATCAGTGACAGACTGGATTACGAGTCACTTTTTATGTGTACTCTTTGAAACCTCTGGCCCTTCATCTGCAGAGTGAGGGAAGTAAAGCCACCTGCCTCTGTTAGCCAGGGTGTTGGCAGTCTGCAGTGGGCACCCTCTGGAGGGCGTGGGTTGGGGGTAGGGAGCAAAAGGAAAAAAAAAAGAGTTTAATGGAGGGATCTGGAGAAAGCAGCTGAGTTGTGGTTCCCAGCCTGGGGCCAGCAAGGAGCCTGAGGGAGTGAGGCCAGGGGGCATTTGTGCAACCCCCAGAGTGTGGCTTATGGAAGGAACAGCCCAGCTGGCCTCCCGGGCTGTGTTCCTGCCTGGCCTGGCTCCATCGGCCGCCCACCACTGGGGGCCAGCAGACCAGCTATTGGTCGATGCAGCTGAGGCAGACTCATGCCCGGCACAGGACAGAGGAGCAGACAGAAACCATTCTCCTCACCCACTGGAGGGCTCTGTTACAGGAGATGGCTCAGCAAAGGGCCTGGGACTAGGTCACCCCAGGAGAGGGAGGGCTTCTCCTTTTCATCTTTATGAAGGTGGTGTTTCTGCCCTGTACTGCTCTATGGGCTTATTCTGACTTTGGCAAGTTTTTCTAAAGCATGTGGATTTGCGAAAGTTCAGCATTAGTGAAGTGACCTGTGGGACTTTAATTAAGGAGCTTGGCTGCCCTCTCCCATCCTTCCACCTTCCCCTAGAGGTAGAGAGCATAGTGATTAAGGGCTCTGAGTAAAAAGCAGACTCACAGCTGGGCGACGTGGCTCACGCCTGTAATCCTGGCACTTCGGGAGGCCAAGGCAGGTGGATCACAAAGTCAGGAGATCGAGACCATCCTGGCCAACATGGTGAAACCCCATCTCGACTAAAATACATTAATTTAGCCGGGCGTGGTGGTGCGCACCTGTAGTCCCAGCTACTCGGGAGGCTGAGGCAGGGGAATCGCTTGAACCTGGGAGGCAGAGATTGCGGTGAGCCGAGATCACGCCACTGCACTCCAGTCTGGTGACAGAGCGAGACTCTGTCTCAAAATAATTTAAAAAAAGCGAACTCACAGGGCCTCCCCCATTCCCTTCCCAGTCCTTCCCCCAGTGGGCTAGGCTGGGAAACAGACACACAGACAAACAAAAACTAAACCTGGAGAGGAAACCAAGCTAACACAGTGATAAACCTTTTATTCTTGTCCCTGTGTTCATTGCCTTGCACCTGGCAAAGTGCCACTGTTTGCCTCTGAATGGTGGGTAGACATTTGCCCCTGACCTTCCAGCTCTGCCAGGATGATCTTTTTAGTGCGACGGTGGCTAACTTTTTACCTGCTGCCTTTTGTGTTTTGGCTTTATTTTACAATCACCGTCATTTGTCATACTATGAAATCTTTCTTGGCTTCTCAAGAGAATAGACTTCATGTCTGAAGTGTCTATCTGTTGAATTAAAGAAGGTACATTTCTTTTTTGACCTTGGAATTTCATAAACAAATGAGCCACTTGTTGAAATTTTGTTCTTACTGCCATAATTTGTCATTCAGACCTGTCAGATTTTTAACAGTGCTTGAGGCATAGAGTTGCAAGATAAAATATAGTATCCCCAGTTAAATTACAGATAAGCTACAAATACATTTTAAGGGTAAGTCTCATGAAATACTGTGACATACTTATACCAAAAAAGTATTAATTATTAATCTGAAATTCAAATTTAATTGGACATCCTGTATTTGTATTTGCTAAATCTGGTGACACTATTTAGACAAGGTTGCCTTAAATTAGGTTTGCAAGTTACTTGTCTTCTAAGTAGATGTCTCAGTTGGCACTTAAAAGAGGAGGTCTCGGGCAAAGCAGTCATCTGATGGAGGAATGGGCCGCGCACCTCACAGTGCACAGGAAACACCCAACAGGCTTGTTAACCTGCAGGGCCTTGCTCCTTGCAGGACAGGGCTGGAGCAGGGCTGTGCAGGCCCTGGGTGATCTGGAGGCTAGTCCCACCCACCCTTTGAAATAGGTGGTGGGGTAGCATATCTTCTGGATATGGTCTGTCAGTGTTTGTGGGATCAACCCAATAGCAACATTTGTATTAGCAGTGTGTAGTAATTATTCACATACATAGCAGTAAATATTTTCAGATGAGATGTTTTAATAATTTAAGCAAACTTTGAAGTATTTTGATGTTTGCATGGAAGAAAATGACTAAGGAATTCATATAAAAGAAGCAAGAGAGGAAATGTTCTGCTGATGAGAAAACACGTTGGCAGGCTGTGAGAGTGGAAAATGTGGGATTGCTGGCCCGGGAGCGGGCAGCTCTGTAGAACCGGCGAGGAGGTGGCTGAGAAACACTTGGATGTGTGTAAGGTTATAACATGTGAGCAGGGTGACCTCCCTAATCAGACAAAAGGAAGGCTTGGGTGCTAAGTGGGCCTGGTAGAACTGGTCAGCCACTTCTGGGGGGAAGGAGTCATTGTATTTTCTCCCCTTTTACTATCCCCCAAATAATGTCAAATAAATCCCCCAAATAAATGTCAGGAAGAGGAAGGAATAATACATCAAGTCAGAAGAGAAATCAGAGTAAAACACAAATGCAGGTTTTTCAGTTTTCTTAATAGAGGCTGAAAATGATTTTCAAGGTTAAATGATGAGCCAAAAAGGTAAGGCCAGTGAACTTGACTACGTTAAATTACACTTTTAAGAATCAAAAGTACAATTAAAGTTTTAAATTAAATTTAATTAAATTTAAAGACAAGCAAAGTGGGAAAAACATTTGCTACAAATGTGAATGAACTTACTTGCCTACTGTGTAAAAAGCTCGTCATGGGAGAAGTGGAAGCAAGTCTGTGTTCAGTGACAGTGGGCTGGGAGGCCTGCGGGCCACCAGGGATGGGTGCTCACCCAGGGCTCAGCCTGGCTTGATGTTTTCCATCATAAACAGATGAGCGGATTGACTCAGGGAATCCAGGTCACTGACCCCAAGCCCTTAGCTGATGAGTGTCAGGTTTGTGGTTCATTCATGGACATTTTTTACTGGGAACCCCTTGTGCCCTCAGGATCTAGTCTAGCTGACCTGCTAAAGGATAGCCCAAAAGAAGAAATACAAAGGTCTAATTCGCTTATGAAAAATATTCAACCTCAGCATTATAGACCTGCATATTAAAACCACAGGGTGGGGCCGCTGCTTACCTCTGGAATTAGCCAGAAAAAAATTCCAGAAAAATAAACAGTCACTGGCTGGCTTGGGTGTTATGAAACAGGCGGTTGCCTTCCCTCCGGGTGGAAGGGTGAGTGTGTGAAGAAGAGTTTGACTGTGTGTATCTAGAATCTTAAAAAAGTGCACGTGGCCTCTGGCCTAGTCCTTCTACTTCTAGGGATCCTAAGCAAATAATCAGAAATGTGGACAAAGTTTTGTGCTCGAAGGTGTTTATTTGATCATTATTTATGCTGTCTAAAAGTTGAAAACAACTGCAGAGTGTCTACTAGAGTAGTTTAGAATATGAAAAAAAAATGATATTTACCAAAGTTTTAAAATAGTTGAAGACAGGGACAGGAAAACACATAATTATTTACACAATCTGATTTCAACCATGTCTAGTTATGTACAACAAAGGTGCAAAGACCACGGGAATGCTGTTATCCCACTGTTGTAGGATTTAGGCTAGTTTTATATCTACTCTAGGTTAGATATTTATATAAAAATTTTCTTTGTGTGGATTGTTGTAAAATTCAGAAAAGAGGAAAAATATTTCTCTCAGATGCTAAAGAGCAGACTGGGTGGGAAATGTTGGCCATGGAATTGCAGAAACTAGATGGGAGATGGCTGAACTTGAGGGGCTGAGCTGGGAGGTACCACCCTCTCGGATAGCCAGGGGAGCCCAGCTCCCTCCTCAGTGCCTCTTGTGGGGGTTCTTGGGGACCTTGCCATTTCCTCCCAGACACTGTGTGCTCCAAACAGCCCTTCCCGTCTTTCTTAGTCAAAAGCTTGCATTTCCAACAACCTGTATGTTCATCAGTGGGATATTGGTGAAATGAATTACACTACACATCTACTTGGTGGGGTACACTACAGTGCCGATGAAGATGATTTTTGGCCTGAAAAATTTCAAAAATGATACTAAAACACAATATGTGGAAGATAATTATGATTCAGTGTTTATCAGGATCATTCGTAATCCCCATGTGACTCATAGAGTATACATGTTCTCTACAAATAATCCAAACATTGCATAGATGCGCATGGTAATTTTTGGTTTTGTTATTCTGATAAAAAGAGAGGTTCCGTTTTAATTTTTTGTTCATTTTTTAGCATACAAAAATACAAATTTTTATACTTAGTAAGTTTTACATCTGTGATTAAAACATGAAAAGAAAACTGTTTCTTTTGAAAGGGGAAAAAGAGAGAAGCTGGTGAAAATGTCTCCCTTAGGGCTTTGTTCGTTTTATTTTGTTTTCTCCAGATATTCTGGAGGAAGGCGTGAACGCGACTTTGCCTCCCAGGGAACAAGCATCCTCCTTCTAAATGGTAGATGTGGGTGAGCTGACCCTGCTGGAGTCTGTCCCCTGGGCTGCCCTCTGCCTCCCCCCATTGTGAGTGGTCCGTGAAGCACAGCGTTGACCAAACCTAAACCTGTTTGCTCCCAGGTCAGTGTGCACGCAGCAGAGAAGTGAGCATCCATCCCATTTCATGCGTGAGCAAGGAGGGCTCTGGGCAGAGAAGCCGCTTGCTGGGAAACATTTAGGCAGAAATTAAGAGTCACATTCCCAAGACCTGCTGCTTGGTCACCTTGTTGAAATCAACGTGCCTTTTGAGTTTCTTGGGCAGTTTGGGCACTGTAGAGCGGTGGGAAGGAGTGTGGACTCTGTAACTCATGACCCAGAGCAGCCGGGACCCACTGGGTGATGAGGGTTGTGAGGGTAACTCACCTTCCCATGCCTCAGTGGCTGCCTCTGTGGCAGGAGCCCCGCTTGGCAGAGGGAGCTGTGTGTGCATGTTGGCTGTCGCCAGCACCTTGCATGCTGGATGTTTCACGTGCTTCAGTTTTCAATCTGGAAAGTCTCTTTTGCATGAATAGGAGGGAATTTGCTGAAGTCAACTATGATATTTGTGACAATGTACTAATATTGATAGTAGTTTTGGTGCACATCTTATACTTTTGGCACAGTTCAGACCTTTCTAATTACAATAGTAGTACATATGCATCATAAAGATTTCAAAGATTTTATAAATCTATAAGAGAAAATGGACATCTCTCCACCCCAAGTTAGTCACCGATAATATTTCTTTCCCCACATTTGAATGTATCTTTCATTGGCTTCTGGTCCCATGCAGGTGTGTTTCTAGAATTGTGGGCTTAGGATCATAATATTGCTGTTTTACATTTTGCCTAAAAGTGTTGTTCTCACACTAATGTCTAAAAAGATGCCACTGAGCTCCTTAACATTTTGTGGAGGGAACCACTTATAAAACACTCTCTAGATGTTTCTGTCCCAGGTAACAGAATGCCCAGCACTTGATTACCTGTAGTTTTTACAGAAATGCATGTGTTCCGTGGAATGTTAATTATTTGTATTCACTGCCTAAATGGAGCAGTTGGCAATAATTCTCTTTGAATTGCTATTCAGGAAAAGCTATTTAAGCCCAAACACAGGAGTAACTTTTAACTCCGTTGCCGAACAGCTTGCACCTTTTCATGGTTAGCTTCCCTTACGCAGTCTATTTTCAACAACTGTCACTGAAAAAGGAAAAAGTAAGTAAGTGGAAAGGAAGAAAGGAAGTGCTGGGAAAGCTGGGTGTTGAAAAGTGTGGGATGCTTCTTGTGAACTCACGACCTTTCTGCTGTGGTCCTTTTTTTTTTTTAGGACAAGGTGGAGCAGACACCTCGCAGTCAACAAGACCCGGCAGGACCAGGACTCCCCACACAGTCTGACCGACTCACGAATCACCAGGGTGAGGAATGAGCAAAACACAGGAACACTCCCAGTTCTAGCAGCTGCAGCAGTGCCAGGACCTGATATTCTAAAACGTTGCTCTTCACACTAATAGATTACGATTCTAACATTGGTTCTTCTTTTCTCATTAAGGACAATGAATTCCAAAATAGAGAAAGATCCTTGGTTCTGATATCTTCATGTGTTTCCTTTCAGTTAGCAAACTTCAGTGAGCTAAACTTCAAGATCAGTTTCATACGAGTTATCAAGGTTTCAGCCGAAAGGCGACTTAATGTCGCCTATCGAAGGGTACTCCAAGGTGAATCCTCTTGGTTTTGGCATTTTTATATTTCCAGTTAAGATGGTTTTGGGTGTATGTACTCTTGGTCTTTCTCTACCTTTCTCTGATTCTTTTTGTTTCTTCTATTAATATTTAATTTCCAATGAGGTCATTGTGGGAAGGGAAGGAAAGGGAACTACCTTTAGGAAATTAGACTACTTAGGAAATTAGATCTAATAAATGGAAGCTTTGCTGTAGGATGAGGAGCCTGAAGATGAGATTAAACGAAACGTGCACATGGCACATTGTGGGGCTTATTGGAGAGTTTAGGTACAGTAAATCACAGGTCCTCGAGCTGGTGGGAATGTGAATATTTAGGTTTTCTTAAATTACTTAATGAGAAAGGTTGACTATAAAAATAAAAGCTGGGCTCTGACCATGAAGTCAAAGCAATGTTTTCTCAGTTGTTAGAAGATTCATAAAAGCTGTCAAGGTTTTCTGTGGCAAGCATAATTTTAGGATCCTCTTTTAGAAAACTTTGAAATGACATGATGCGGGGAAAGGGTACCAATTTGTTAGTATTGACTTCAAAGCTTAAGAAAATTTTAACATATTACATTGTATGCTCACAAATGATCTCACTTAAATGGAAATAATTTAAGCCTTGGTGTTAATGCTCATATAAAAACTTAGGTCAATACTTTAATTAGGAAACCAGAAAAAATTACACTGAAATAATTTTTTAAGGCTTACCTTTTATCCTTTGTCTTTAAATTGTACACTCAAATATTCTACAGATATCAAAGTAGTTCAATTAAGGGACATTTATTTGCAGCACAGAACATGGAGCACATTCCATGTAGAAGAGAGCTGGTTCTCTTCCCTGATGTGGAGTTACACAGTACGCAGTTGAAGCTGAGTCTTGGATGTATCCCCACACCTGAAACAGGGCTTAAAGGAATGGATGAACACATCACTATATTGAACCCCACCTCTGCTCAGCGACTCAGAGGGTTGATACCTTTAAGCACACCGTTGACATTGGCCACCTCTCCATCATTTTACATACACACAGCATGTGAAACGGGAAAGCAGAAAGAACTCAGCCTTGCTTAGACCCAAGCATGTCCACAGATCATTGAATAGCTCTGTCCCCTCAGGGCTGTGGCTCCCAAAGCAGCATGGGTGCTGCTGGCCCGGGTCCCAGGGAATGCAAAGGGCTGCGCTTTCCCTTCTCTGGCAGTGACTGGGGAAGCAGTGCCAGAGCCAGGCCCACCATATCCAGCTGAGAGCTGTGGTGGGGCTCCCCTGTTTTCCAAAGATGCTGGAAAAGGGCTGTTGCCTGGGATGGATTGTAGTGCATGTGGACTCATGGCCAGGCAGCCTGGCAGAGTGGATGCAGCCTTGCAGCCAGAGCTAACCCAAGCAGCCTTCCAGTACGGTGATGCAGACTGCAACCTTCGCAGTCTTCCATGAGGCAGCAGCTCCAGTCTGTCCCGACTTGACCACTCAGTGGGGAGGGGGAGGCAGGAAAAGAAAAAGCAACCCACCTAAAGCAAGTCTGCAAACCAACATTCCAAAAGCACATGAAGCCGTCCCATCCTAAGAAATACAATATAGCTAACAAAACCAAGAGATTACCAATTTAGCCCATATGCAACAAAAAAAAGTGTGACCAAGGCTTTGAAATATGTGTTTATAATGCTCAGACAGATGCATGAAAGAATCATGTCTGTAGGACAAGGCAAGAAACTATGAAACACAACAAGAGGAAATGAGGCGAGACCTGGGCACCCTGGGCAATGCCTGAAGACAATGCAGTGTACTCCCAAGTGCAGGGGGAAAGATAAACATCCATCTAGAATGTTATGCCAACATATTCCTGACTAGGGAAGGCCAAATAGAGCTTTCTCAGGCAAAGATTGAGAAAAAAATGTGTCACTGGCAATCTTCACTAAAAGAATGATTATTATTTTATTTTTATTTTTTAAGAGACCAGATTTTGCTCTCTCACCCAGGCTGGAGTGTAGCTCATAGCTCACTGCAGCCTTGAACTCCTGGACTCAAGTGATCCTCCAGTCTCAGCCTCCTGAGTACCTGTGACTACAGGTGTGCGCCACCACTCCCAGCTAGTTTTAAAATTTTTTGTAGAGATGGGTCATTGCTATGCTTCCCAGGCTTGTCTCGAACCCCTCAAGCTATCCTCCCATGTCGACCACTGGAAGTACTTGGTTTAGATGTGTGAGTTGCAGTGCCTGGCCTAGAAGAATGATTAAAAGTACTTCTTGAGGAAGAAGGAATGTGGATACTAGGGAAACATGGCACATATGGGAAAATAATATGTGATGAGTGCTCAATTGTGTATTTAAAAATATTAGGTACATCTAAAGTATTGACTGTAATTACTAAAAGAATGTGCATATAATCTATAGTTCCCAACCTAGCAGAAAAAGATATAAGGGAATATATATGAAAAACAACAATAATAATCAAACAACATCAAGTAGAAAACAGAAGAAAAAACAAGATGTGAAGAGAAAAAAGATATTAAACAAAATACAAAATAAGATAGTAGGAGTAATTCCAAGTCAATTCGTGATAGTGTTAACAAGCTCAAATTAATAGACACACATACCTCCCTCTAGCCAACAGAGACTCTTGATTCTTTTCTAAAACCTGTGTAACTTTTTGAAAAGTTGACTGTATATAGAAAGTTGCACTAAATTTTAAGCAATCTATTTCATGCAAGGCTTGTTCTTTGACCCAGTGTGAATAAATCAGACGTCAACATAAAAAGTTGAAAACAAATCACATAAACATGCATGAGGAAACTTTAAAACACACCCACTCTTATTTTACTTGTGAGTTAGACAGGAAATTGCAATGGAAATATCAATCATTTAGAACCGAATGAAAGTGAACATAGTACAGGTGGAAAGTCGTACAGTGCTGCAAAGGTGGTAAGGCTACATTTCTAAGCTTCAAAAAAACGAAAATTGAAATTACAGAAATGAAATAGAGTAAGTCTAAGGAATGTAGAAGGAATTAATCATAAAAATTAAAGTCAGAAATTGTTGAAATAAAGAGATTACCAGTAGGAACAAAATCAAACACCAGTCTTTTCTAAAAACGACCATAACAGCAAACCTCTAGCACAGACACTCAGGAGGGCAAAAGGTGCCCAAGAAAATCATGTTAAGAGCACTTTAGCAAGTTTTAAAAACAACGTCAAGAAAACTGAACAAAAAAATAGAAATCTGGGGGAAATAGATGATTTATTGCAAAAATGTAAAAACAAAATGGATTCTTGAAGAAATATAAAATCGTAATAGAGAAACAGCTCTGGAAGAAATGGTAATCAGTACTGTATCTTCAAAAATACTCAAGTGGTTTGCAGATGAGCGATATTAAACTTTCAAGAAACAAACAATTTTTCTTTTCTTTTTTTTTTTTTTGAGATGGAGTCTTACTCTGTCGCCCAGGCTGGAGTGCAGTGGCGCAGTCTCGGCTCACTGCAAGCTCTGCCACCTGAGTTTATGCCATTCTCCTGCCTCAACCTCCCGAATAGCTGGGACGACAGGTGCCCGCCACCACGCCCGGCTAATTTTTTTTTTTGTATTTTTTAGTAGAGACAGGGTTTCACTGTGTTAGCCAGGATGGTCTCGATCTCCTGACCTCGTTTAAGTGTGTACACTCTTAAACACAGAGGACAACAGCTTACACAGAGGACAAGAGCTCTCCCATTCATATCATGTTTGTGTATCTTTGAAACAGTACAAGAAATCAAATTTATAATACCAGTTTACATTTTCACATAACACAAAAAGTCTGAGTAAAACACTAATGAACCAAATTCAGTACCTTATCTTAAGTGACATGTAAATGAAACAAACGTTATGACCAAGTTGGTTTTATTATAATAGTGCAGACAGAGGTGGTTTACTATCATAAAACAGTGAACACACCGAACATGTCAGAATTAAAGGGAAAAGAATAATCATTTCACCTGGCAGAAAAGTATTTAATACAACTCTCCACTCGTTATAATACATAACAAATAATAACAAAGTGTGTACTCAACCAGTACTGAAAAGAAGCCTCCTTAACTTGTTAAAGTTTATTTATTAAAAACCTACAGCCTTGCATCATACATAATGGAAAACTGTTAGAGTTGTGTTCATGAACATCTAGAATTAGACAGGGATGCCTGCTGTCACTGGAGGTCTTAGTGTAATAAAAGGAGCAAATGAAGGAACAAAAATGTAAACATTAGAAAAGAAGACTGAAATGTGTGTCTATTTGCAAATAATTGTCCAAATAGAAAATTTACACACATATGTTAGCACTTTTAAAATGAGCAAGAATTCTCTAAGCAGATATAATGTGAGATCAACATATAAAATGTAATAGTACTCTTGTATGCCAAGAAAAAACAATTAGGAAATGTAATATAAAAAGAAATCCCACTTATAATATTAACAAACATTATAAGCTATCCAGGAATATATTCAGGAAGATTACCAGCCATTATAGGATGTTTCAGAGCATAAAAACAACCTGAGTAAGTGGAGAGCTATACTATGATCATGGATCAGGAGACAGAATATAGTGCAGATGTCACATTTTCTCAAGTTTTTCTTTAATGCAGTTGCAGCCAAATTCTTAACAGTTTTGTCACGTATGACTTGAAAAATGTTTCGTAATTTTAATAAGAAAGAGTAAAACTCAAGAATTTGAAGACAAATTTGAAAAACAACAAGGCGTATGGAGGAGTGGTTTGCACTGTCAGATAGCAATCCCACTTATGCGGTATCACAACTAAGAAAGGACGTTATTAGTTCAAGGGCAGAAAATAGACCAAAGGACCAGAGTAGATATCCCATAAAGAGACCCACACGTTTATGGAAACTAACACAGCACAGTGAAGTTGCGGCAAAACAGAGATTACAGGAACCATGACTGTTCACATGGGGTGGCAAGGAATGGAACCCTACTGTGTATTCTACATAATAATTGGTTTCAGGCCAATTAAATAATTAAAAGTGAAGGAACAAAATGCCTTTTATTTATTTGAATGACAAGAATTAATGAATAGTAAGAATCTTTTTTTTTGAGATGGAGTCTCGCTCTGTTGCCCCGGCTGGAGTGCGGTGGCCGGATCTCAGCTCACTGCAAGCTCTGCCTCCCGGGTTTACGCCATTCTCCTGCCTCAGCCTCCCGAGTAGCTGGGACTACAGGCGCCCGCCACCTCGCCCGGCTAGTTTTTTGTATTTTTTAGTAGAGACGGGGTTTCACCGTGTTAGCCAGGATGGTCTTGATCTCCTGGCCTCGTGATCTGCCCGTCTTGGCCTCCCAAAGTGCTGGGATTATAGGCTTGAGCCACCGCGCCCGGCCTAATAGTAAGAATCTTTATTCTCTCAGGCTAAGAAAGACTTTTGTGAATAAGAATTAGCACCACCATAACGGGAAGATGGTAAATTTGAGTGTATTACCATTACAAATTTATATGTAGACATAACAGATGATATTTAACTTGCTGAAAGGCACACTTCAGCCTGGAAGAATAATTTGTAACTTCTTGCTTGTACATACAAAAATGCATATAACATGCAGAGTATTAGTATCCTATTTATGTAAAAAAAATCCTATAAATAAGAGAAACAATTACATAGAAAAACTGGCGAAGAACATGAGCAGGCAGTTTACAAAAAAGGAAAGCATGATGTGTTTGTGTCTGATTCTGGACACTCATTTCACAAGAAAAATATGGAAACCAACTGAGCTGGAAATCAAGGAAGCCTGTGCTCTGAGGGCTGTTAGATGGAACAGAAAGGCACAGATCCTTCTTTTAAGTGTGTCCAAGTGCAGAGTGTTCATCCTCCCTCTTGGCGTGTTCACAGCCCTGTGAGTCTGTGCGGAATGGACCTGGGGCTTGCAGCTCCCTGGCACTGGGTACAAAGGCTTCTTCCCACCCGGGGTGTGGGGGGGCGGTGGTTCAACCCGCAGCACAGCCTACAGAAGTCAGTGCCTTTCCATCTCTGTGCCTGACACCAAGTTCAACTCTGGGGATTCTTTTTAATGAGATGCTTTGGGAACTATGACCAGATCTAACAAACATACAGTGTGGTTCTTTCCGGCTTCCTTAATTTTCGAGGCATGGTCAGATGCTGCCATCATAGGCCGTGGCTTTACGTGGTGTGTTTGATCCAGAGTAGCCTGGATCCTTGCATGGAACCTGATGTTTAGAATAAAAGATTAGCTGTGACTTTCCTTGACCTGTTACTGCTATCTGGCAAAGAGGATTTATTGCTCCTGTTTTATTACCTTGTTCCTAACTAATGTAAGCAGCTTATTTTTGTGTGACAGTTGCTAAAAATGCTTCCCACATTTCTTAGCAGCACACAGCAGGGAGGGATGCACTTTCTTTTGAAGCGGGTGGTTTTGCAACAGCTGGAATTACTTTTGACGATTTTGAAAAAACCTTCATTAAAAATATATAAAACAAAATTAACCATTTTAGTCATTTGTATAAGTGTACATTAAGTGGCATTGGTCATGTGAACAGTGTTGTGTAACCATCACCATTTATCTATTTCCAAAACTCTTTTATCACCCCAAACAGAAACTCTGTACCCATTAAGCAATAATTCTCCCCAGTCCCTGGTAACCTCTAATCTACTTCCTGCCACTTGATTCGCCTGTTCTTAGTACCTCATGTAAGTGGGACCATACACGATTTGTCCTTTTTGTGACTGGCTTCTTTCACTCAGCATAATGTCTTCAAGGTTCATCCATGTTGTAGCCTGTGCCAGAATTTCCTTCCTTTTTAAGGCCGAATACTATTCCATTGTGTGGATAGACCACGTTTTATTGTGTGGATGGACCTCATCTATTGAGGGTGGGACACTTGGGTTGCCTCCACCTTGTGGCTACTGGGAATAGTGCTGCTATGAACATTGACATACAAGGGTCTGAGTTCCTGCTTTCAAATCCTTGGGGTATATATCTTGAAGTGGAATGCTGGATTTTAGGGTAATGCTATATTTAATTTTTTCCTCAACAATATTTTTGAGATGTGAAGTTTTATTTTTAGAAGCTTGGCCTTTCGGTTTTAGGCAAATTTTGTCTGATTGTTGTTACTGCTCATAACCCAAGCTGAGATTCCTGGCCATGCCTCTCACCAGGAACACAACTGAGTAAAGATGCCTAAAGGGTTGAAAAAGAGATGTTGAAGTCTGTGTACAAAAGTAGATAGAGTTGTAGAGAGCTCCCAAAGGCTCATGAGCTTAGTGGGCCCTGTGGTGCAGCAGTAACAGCCTGAGAGGCTACCAGTGAACGCTGGTTTCATTTGAAACTCTGCTCTCTTGTGTACTGAGCCTCAGTTTCCTTGTCTATAACATGGGATAACAGTGCCTTCTTTATGAAGTTGTTGTGAGAACTGGAAAGGTGCGTCTGTAAAGCACAGGATATCATGTCTTCCATAGTGTGCCCTCTGTAAGAAGTAGCTCTTGCTGGAGAGTGCAAAGAAGTGAGTCTAATTCTGGAAGGCGGTTTGCTACTGTCTAACAAAAGCCTTGCAAAGGTCATACATTTAAGTTCATCAATTCCAGGTATTTATTTCAGTGACGTGTGCATGTGTGTGCATGTATATCCATTTCAGTTCAATCAATAGCATATTCCCCTAGAATAAAGGAAATAACGAAAGACAAGACTGATCAGATAAACATAACATACACTGATGATAGACTATTATTCTGTCTTAAAATATTTTAAATATCTAGTAACTTGAGAAAATGCTCAGATTTTCAGGGAAACAGGTTACAATACTGTGTGGTCCCAGTTTTGTAGAAAGAGGAAATAAGAGCACAATATATGTTTTATATAATGATGTTTAATTTGGGTGGTGGGTTTATGGGTGATTTTTATTCACCTTGTAATATTGTGCATTTTAAAATTTTGAACAAACAACAATATTTCACAATGAAAATAAAAATGTTGTTATTAATTGTTTTATTTAAAAATACAATGACAGAACTTTGAATGTTTATTATCTAAACCTATAGCAGACAGGAAGGAATAAAAGCCCCTAGAAATTCCTGTAAGTTCACCTCAGTAAGAGGTGGTTTTGGCAGCGGTATAGTGTTGGAAGAGAAGAGGCCAGCAAAAGGAGCCATTAGAACTCAAAGAGTCCAGCAGGGTAAGTCCATTTACCTAGGAGCAAATAGCATTACATCTCATTAGCCCAGTGGACATCCGTCATGCTCAGAGAGAGGACTGAAGTCACTAAGTAAAGGTTGCATCATATTCTTTACCCCCTGCTTAAGAAAGAAGGCAGCCAAGAATATGACGTACGATATGTACAAGAGGGAAAACGAAAATAGGTCCTCTTGCTGGAAGGTGTGTTATTCTCACTCCCTAGAAAACTTACTGATCCAGGATAATGCCTGCCTCAAAGGTTTTGCAGTTGTCAAGAGGCAGGGTGTTTTTTTATCAGTAATGTGTGATTTTGATGTTGATACATCAGCCTGGAGCAATTTGTGGCACCACTAGTTTGAAAATGAATAGATGATGAGTTTGAAATTTGAGGAAGTTGACTTATTTCACTCTTGAGTATTTTTCTTGATTTATTTCCCAAGAATATTTGCAGACCTTTGAGAATGAGTCAGTATGTGGGCAGTGGGGAGAAGTCATGGTCTGAGCAGGTGGTGTGGGACCCTGGGAGGATGCAGAGGTGTGTCCCAGGCACAGGGAGGGAGAGAGCCTAAAGCTCTCAAGATCTCTCAGGGGCTTCCCTATAGCAGAGAGGTTAGGAGCTGAGAGAGGGAAGGAAGACATGCATTGTCAAGTTTTTAGAGATTGACAGTCTACCTGCTCTCGTGGCATTCCTCTTGGGGTGAGGAATGTGTTTTTGTTTTTGGCTTATTTGCAGTTTCTCAATGTGCCTATAATATGATTATTCTTACAATGGAAAAAAATATATAAATTAAACATTTGAAATGAATGATTGTTCCATTACAGTGTACTCACCAAACTGCAGAATTTTCCTACTAACAGGTACTCTGAGACCCCTGAGTTCAGTGCTTGGGGGAGTGTGAGGTCTCATCCCCAGGAAGACAGGCTTCAGTAATCAGTGCCAGCCTGTGAGTAGGGGAGGGATGCATGGCTGCACGCACCACAGATTCTTCATCCTGTGAGATCTCACCTAGCCTAGTTTGGGTGGAGACAGGATCTGAGAATTTAAGTTAATGGCCAGAGTCGTTCAAGGTCATCCACTCTATTGAGAGATCCACTCTATGAAAGTTTGGCAGAGAGCCCAAAACTCATTTTTAGCATGTCCTTAGTTCCCTCAAATACCCTGTCACAAATTACCCCTAGCCCCCTACTCTTGTATTGTTATCAGTTAGTGGCCTCGTGCTGGGTTGCAGAGTTTCTGTTTTTTGGTGTTGTTTTGTTTGTTTGTTTGTTTTCAAGACAGAGTCTCGCTCTGTCGCCCAGGCTGGAGTGCAGTGACGCTATCTTGGATCACTGCAACCTCCATCTCCCTGGTTCAAGCAGTTCTTGTGCTTCAGCCTCCCAAGTAGCTGAGATTACAGACATGCACCACCACACCTGGCTAATGTTTGTATTTTTAGTGGAAACGGGGTTTCACCATGTTGGCCAGGCTGGTTTCGAACTCCTTACTTCAGGTGATCTGTCCGTGCTGGGATTATAGGCGTGAACCACCGCGCCCGACCAGGATTGCAGAGTTTCTGACCACAGACGAAGTGGTCCCACGCACCCACTTCCCTCCATTCTCCAGAACAGAAGCCTTGAAGAGTCTGCCCAGCTTTTTTTGTCTTCTGCTTGGCCAGACGCACTTTGTTGCTCTGGTTGGCTTTTCTTCTTTGCGGACTGCAACTGCTTGGGTCTCCCTTTCACCTTGATGGTATAGCTGCTTTAGTCTTGTGGGCAGGGCAGGCTATGGTCCTGCCTGAAAGTGGAAGCTGTGCTCTTCCAGCCTCTGTGCCTTCTGTCTCTGTCTTCTCTGCTCCATGTGTACCTCGGGCGCCCCAGTCCCATGCCTGCAAAGCACACACATTCATCATGCCTTTGTTCCGTCTGGAGAACAGGGCTGTGTGTGTGATTGTCATAGTGAAGACTCCTGAGCTGGAATCAAAACATTTTCCTTGATTGCTGGAGTCATACACTTCCTTGATTGCCCCAGAAAGTGTATGTAGTCCATTCTCTCAGATGGAGACATCCTGCACAAACACTTGACTCCTGACTTGAGGAATGTCTTTCAGGCTCTGGAGTTCAGAGGTCCTCTCCATCCCATTACGGCTGTTTTCTGACTTTAATTTCTTTAGTTTCTTCTCTTGGTTTTCTTTAAGCCAGAAATACTGGTTATAGGCATGCAGCTTTAATTTGTAGCAATGTGTTTGGTGCAGTGCTTTCCTTTCTAGTAATAGTGGAAGTATAGAAAAAAGATTGGAGGATGGACTATTTCAGAAGCACCAGTTTCTCAGTGGAGAGACTGTCAAGAGGAAAAGACCAAAATTAGAAAAGAATGCCAGTTATTAGAGAAGGTAAAATAGATCAAGAAAATAAATTTTTGGTTTTTTCCTCCCAAGAAGCCATTCTGAGCATCATTAGGTGCAGAAGGACACAGCCTGGCTTTGCGCTGGCTGTTTTTGTGTCTTTTGGTCTCTTCCAGCAATGCTCTTTGACTGGGGGTAAGTTAGGAATCACTTTGCACTTTAGAGTCTTCATTTACTTGTACCCATCATGCATAATTATTGGCAAAAATAATGTTGCCGATGACGACTTTGAGGCCTGTGCTAGAACCTCCCTGCATGTCTTATCTTCCTCATCAAAGCTACAGATGGGAAAACTGAGGCTGAGAGGTTTGATAACTTGCCCAGAAGTCACAGACAGGTTAACTCAGTGGTGGGATGGGAATCTAAGCCAAAGTCCATCTCAGGTTTTAATTTAGAGGAGCCACCCTGCACACTCCCATATGTATAAGCTGCCTGTTGGGAGCATTATTTTATATAGTGTATTTTTCCCTTTCTCCCTAGATCATACATTTTTTGAGGGCAGTACACATGTCTTACTTACTGTGACATATATACTACCTGGTATATACCACAAGGTTCCACTATACTGCCTGGTCTGAAGTCATACTTGGTAGATATTTAATGAATTCCTGAACTCACATGCCATTAATAGACTTGTGGTCTCCAGAAAGGTCCTGAGCTCCTGCCTCTCTCCTCCTTATGGGAAGTCCTGGTAACTCTAGGCAAGCAAAGGTAGAACCCAGTCCCCAGCGCCCTGCCCTCCTGCTGTGCCTTACCATGCATGAGACATGGGCAGCAGTTTGGATGAGGGCATGATTGATGAAAGAACATGAACTCAAGCAGGAAGACAACATATTGCATCATGATTCCTCTAATGTTCTCTTATCTAGTTCATCTTTTACTATGTTATCCACAAAAAAAATCTTCAAGATTTTATTCATTATATATATACGTGTGTGTGTGTGTGTGTGTGTGTGTGTGTGTACACAGTTGTCCCTTGATATCTGCAGGAACCTCCTGTGAATGCCAAAATCCAAGGATGCTCAAAGTCCCTGATATAAAATGGCATAGTATTTGCATATAACCCCACACATTTTCTCCCCTATATTTTAAATCATGTCTAGATTACTTACAATACCTAATACAATGTCAATGCTATGGAAATAGTTGTTACACTGCATTGTTAGGAGAATAATGACAAGAGAAAAATCTGTACATGTGCAAGTATACTCTGTTTTTCTTAATATTTTCAATCTTCAATTGGTTAAATCTGTGGATATGGGGAGCTAACTGTATCTATACAAAAGTAACTTTTGTTAGTATCATTTCCTCATGGTGAAACTGTGCTATTTCCGGTGGTAACTTTCTTTTTCTCAAACGCTCAGCATGGTCCTGAAAAGTAGTGAATGATGGTCTCCAGTTGCGCACTGATGCCAAAGTTGGTGATAATTGTGATTTCTGTGACTGCCCCCACCCCAGACACTAAATACCTTCTATTCGGGTTGAGATGCAGAAAAGCTAGGAGAAAAAAATCATCTATAATCCTTTTCCCACAAAATAACTAATGCCCACATTTTGTTTCTGCCTTATGGAAGTGGACTCATGCCACACCAAATAATAGCATTTGTGCATTTCATTAATGATTCTTCTACAACCTCCAGTTAAATTATGATAGTACAGTGTATTAGATATGTCGTGATTTCTTACCTTCATCTCTATTTCTTACATGTTTAAGTGACTTCCCCAGCTATAATAGTAGGTTCCTAACCTATTAAGAACTTATGCTTAGTATTTTAACCCATTGAATCTACCTGTCATATGAAGTAGGCACTGTTATTATCTCCATATTTATAGGGAAACTGAGGAAACTGAAGCCAGAAGTAGGGGAGTTGCCCAGATCACAGCCCTTGAGAGTGGCAGAGCTGGGATTTGAACCCAGGCTGGTGGGCTCTGGCCTCTGAGCATTTCATCCCTCTACTATTCTGCTTCTAGATTATCCCTCCGTCCTTATCCAAGTCCACCGGTATTTTCTTTCTTTTTGATTCCTCAGATCATTCAGTGACTCAAACTGAGATTTCAGCTGTAGGGATTGAGTTTTCCTTGGTCTTGAAAGCAGTAGATCGAATCCCTACAGTTGCCCCCGCCCCCCCGCCGCCTGGGACAGTGGTTTCCCTTTAATTGTGCTTATTCTTTCCTTTTCACTTTGTAGATCATTTGTCTTAATAAGGAAGATAGGAACAAAAAAGGCATTGAGGAGCCTGCGTTCTCTTTGTCTTGCCCCAGTGTTAGGCAAGCAGCAGACCTCTCCCTCCTGGTCCTTATTTGGAGCAGAACTGAAAAAGCCATTGTCATCCTTTGTAATTTTTCAAATCTCAGCTATTCTGGGCCTTCGCCTTCCCCATGCTCTGACAGTTCACGCCACTCTTTTGTCTGGTTCCCTTTGGCAGATAATTGGACTCCATTAATGTTTCATGTTTCCTTTAGCTGTCAGGATGCTCGCAGCTCAATAGAGGGCTTTATCCCAGCGACTCTTTCTGTTCCCCTGGTGTGTTTACTTTTCATCCCCTTGCTCCGCAGTTTCCCTGTGTCTTTCATTCATTCATTCATTCGTTCATTCATTTGTGAAACAAGGATCTGTTGCTTGTCTAGGCGATAGGAGGCCTGGGGCCCAGGCCCAGGGGACGCAGTGGTGAGCAGTGAGTCATTTCTAATTTAATGATCCACAGCATATGGACCGTTTCCATCCAAGGAAGTGCAAATCCTTTTTAGAAGTAGCAGAGTACAACTTAGGAAGAAGGAATTCTTTCATTTCATTAAGATCAGTGATGAAAGAGTACCTTTAAATTTCCCCTAGGTAGAAATGAGAATATTCTCTCTCTTAAAATCCAATGTCTGTATTATATTTTTCCACTATATTGTAGTTTGCCTAAATTAACCTTTTTTTTTCTTTTGTTTTTCGAGACAGAGTGTCGCTCTTGTTGCCCAGGCTGGAGTGCAATGGCGCGATCTTGACTCACCACAACTTCCACCTCCCGGGTCCAAGCGATTCTCCTGCCTCAGTCTCCCGAGCAGCTGGGACTACAGGCACGTGCCACCATGCCCAGCTAATTTTGTGCTTTTAGTAGAGATGGGGTTTCTCCATGTTGGTCAGGCTGGTCTTGGACTCCCGACCTCAGGTGATCCGCCCGTCTCGGCCTCCCAAAGTGCTGGGATTACAGGTGTGAGCCACCGCCCCTAGCCTTTTTTTTCTTTTTAACCACAATTAGCCAATACTAATCAGGCAGCTTCTAGCTATTCCAGATAAATAGAATACTTCCTTATTTTGGCATGAGCTGTCTTTCTTACACAATTTTAAACTCTATCCCCAAAGGAAGGTATCAAACTAGAGAATTTCAGTTAGGTTAAAAGGAAAAAAAAAAAACAGAAAACCTTCTGTCATTTGCTACAGAATGTACTAGTATTGCCTTCAGAAGCAATTTAGCAAGGTTTCCAATATCACTTTTGTTAACGTGGCTAATATTATATTCCCCACTATGAATTAATCCCATCTCTAAGGGGATCCTCAAAAATGTTAGTTTCTTACCCATGGGTAGACACTGTATGCGCGTTTGTAGTCAGTCCTTACAGTGACCCTCTGAGGAGCAGACATTTCTGTGGTGTTTAACATTCGGTGTTCAAGGGCGCCCCAAGACTCAGCAAGTGTTGGAGCCAGGAGCCTGCCTTGTGGTCTCCCTATCCCCACCTTTGTCCCTTACAACCTGCATGGACTGGCCCCTAAACTCCTTCAACTTTGGATTCAGCCTGACCAAGAAAATCTTTCACGATAGTCCTGAGTTGTTCAAAGGGTGAGGGGGGCAATGACAAGAGGAAGTTAGTGCCCAGCCATTAACCCTCCCATCTTTGTGGATATATTTTTAAACGCACTGAAAAATAATTGCAGCAGGCTTCTAATCTGCTTGTGTGCCAAATGGCTGAGAGTACCTTTGCATAACTAGTGCTTCCTCTTGGGGACTCAGCATCCTGAATGGGGACTCCCTGCAGTACCCCAGCTACTGATAGGGGGATCAGCTAGATTTCTGCACCATGGCAAAATGGTTTCCCCACCTTGGAGCAGACGGGGCACTCCCAGTGATTCTAGACTCTTGTCATTACAGAGGCTAGTCCACTGTGGGTATTTGAAGCAGGGAGTGGTTTCGGAGAGACATGAAGGCAAGTTGTCTGGTTGGACTCTTCCTGGCCTCCACCCTCCAGCAGGAGCAGGCTCTGTGCATGGCCAGCTCTCCTTGGTTGGGAGTACTTCCTGTCACAGACTCACAGAAGCCCCTGATAACCTCCACCCCTGCTTTTGGTGCACTCTGCAGTAACCTGGAATCCATCTTTCCCTGTTCACGTGCTTGCCGACAGTTCAGTTTCACGCAGGTCTCACTCAACATCTGCTCCACCTCTGCCCCCCGCCGCACTCCTCCCACCCCCGACCCTTACCCTTGTTGCTCACTGCCTGCTTCTGTACCTTCTGACCATTCTGTGTGGTTGTCAGATTTTTTTTTTTTTTTTTTTAAACAGTCTGGGAACACCATTGTTTTCTCTGAGAGTGGGATTCAGTGGCCCAGGAGCGAGTCCTCACTCTACCCTTTGGCAGCTTCTCACGTCCTTCCTATACACACATCACCTGGGCCAACTGCATAGACAGCTTGCTTTTCTGGAACCGCAGTTTATTTTTGCCCTCCCCTGCCTTTGTGGGCAGCCCCTAGCCAGGAATGATTTAACCTCTTTTGTGTGTTTAAGTTTCTCTCATTCTTTGATTCTGACAGAGATGACACTACCTTCTGCCTGTATGCTTCCCTTTCTCCCTGTGCCAATTAAAAGCAGCTGCTTCCTCTTTGGTATCCTCTGTGGCGTTTTACTTCTCCCCCAGACCTGTCATACTTTGCTTTATTAAATTATCAAATACATGTCTGTCTTTGCAGTTTGTGTTCCTTAAGCCCAGGGATCATGTTGTTTTTTGTTTTTTAAATCTTTGGGAAAACTGAAAGATGTTGGATTTGTAGTTAAACCAGAGGAGGAATCAAGTTTTACTCATGGCTGTGTGATGCTAAGTGTGTGTTTTAGCCTTGCTGACCTTGGTTTTCTCATTTGTGAAATGCGGCTGATAGCATTTAGCTCATGGTTTGGCATAAGGCTACTTAGATGCCATATGTGAACATTTGGCATAGTGCTAGATTCTTGTACTGTTCCCCCCTCCCCTCCACGGTTTCTCAATCTGAACCACTCTTTTTCACCAGCATACGCTGCGTTGAGCAGAACAGACGAGGAATACTTGTGAAATACAATACTGAATTTGGCTTTGTTGAGTGCTAAGTGTCTGTGCTCCTTGGAGATGTGAGCAGTAAGGACATGATGTGTCAGACACATCTTGTTTTCACCTTCCATTTGGAAATAGAAATCTTCCCAGGGCAGCGCCTAGCATCCCACCAAGCACCAACTTCTCATATTCCATTGTGGTCTCTGCTGGCAGGACAAGGTACCAAGGGGGAGACTGACCTTATATCATGGGCAACTGCTGTTCCTTAGAAGGACAGCAGATTTGTTGCTTTCTAGACACCATGCAGAAGCAGAGAAGAAGGTAGTGACATGCCAAATGATGTCTTCCCTCCGGCAGGATCCGCAGATGCATGGAGCTGCATCCAGGGTTGAGTGGAGACATGAAAGGCTTGGGCTTGTGTGGGAAGCATGCATGCAAGAGGCAGTGGGGGTTTCCCAGAGCAGAGAAGCCCAGGGCAGGCGTTGCATTTGCTGCATTTCCTGGACAGAAACACTACTGGGATGGGCAAGGGAGGATTCAAGGCAGAGATGTGAAGGCTCGCCATAACGGAGGACTTGTTGAGTGTCACTCCTGCAGTCTGCGGAAGAGCAGGGAGGCCTGGCATGGTCAGGTAAGACTTGGTAAGGCCTGACTGCTGGGGAACGTACCCTATCAATAGATTCCTAGGCCTGGAACAAATCTTCTTTGGACACGTGCTATCCATTTTTGGAATAAGACAATCTGGCATTTATATACCTGGTGGGTTACCCTGTGGGCCTTTTTCCGGGAAACTAAAAGTTTGGAGATACAGCAGCCTCCAGAGAGTTTGGGAACTCTGCCTGGCTATCTGGCCTTCGGCAAAATTCTACCACTTGATTGATGGAAACTGATGAGTCTATTTCCCACCTACTCAACTAACATGTACTGAGCACCTGGTGTGTGCCAGACTCAGGGTAAGGTCATGAGGCAACGGCAGCTCCAACCTTCTAGAAACTCAAGTTCACTGACAAAGAAAGGTATCTAAATAAAAAATTAAAATAAAACGTACATTTAGTGAGGAAAAAACTAAAGACAATTATTAAAATGTAAAGAGGCAGTATGTCCAACTTTGGAGTTAGGCAGACTCTCCACTCTGTGTCTTGGTAGCTGAGTTATTGGGTGCCTCAGTTTCTTCCCCTGAAATATGTAAAAATGCCTGCTTGGCTGGTTTGGTAGGAAGATTGGGAATAGCTTGAACTGTGAGAATTGCCTGGCATAGGATCTGGTACCTTGCAGGTGCTCACAAAATGGTGGCTTTTGTTTGTCATGCTCATTAATAATGTAATGTTCTATAGAGAGAAGCAATAAAAATCATAACACAAGTCTCTTCCTCTCTCATGACTCCCCACTGTGAAATCTCTCTCCCTGTGCTTGTTCCACACTTTGTTCATCAAAACCTGGAGCATCCCCTCTCCCTGGGGTGCTATTCAAAAGGCACCTCAAAAATAATTATCTTAAAAATAATAAGCATTCATTTTGGAACTCTTAGTCTGTTTGAGTTGCTGTAAGAAAATGCCATCAACTGGATGGCTTACAAACAACAGAAATGTATTTATTCCAGCTCTGGAGGCTGGGGAGTCCAAGATCAAGGTGCTCCCACATCTGGCAGCTGGTGATGACTCTCCCTCTGCATTACAGATGGCGTCTTCTTGCCATGTCCTCACATCGTGGAATGGGGAAGGGTCTCTCCAGGGCTTTATCAGGACACAAATTCCATCATTTGGGCTCTACCCCCATAACCCAGTCACCTCCCAAAGGCCCCACCTCCTAATACCTTCACTGTAGAGGTTAGGATTTCAACACATGAATTTTGGGAGAACACAGCTCTTCAGACCCTAGCAGGAACTCTGTTCATTTTCTGAACCCACCCCCAGAGACTGGGAATCAGAGTGCCAGTTTGCATCTCAGGAACTGGTTTTCCCACCACAGAAGTTCCTAGGTGGCCCCACGCATCTGGCGGTTTGAGGGTTACAACTCTAGATCATCTGCCCCTTCAGGCCCATCTGGAGTGTCCCGTTTTTCTGGTTAAGCTGCATTTCCATCCACATTCTGGAAAACCGGCTCCTCTCTCCTGGGCATTTCAGTTTTTGGAGAACTGCCATTTCTTGGAATTGCCTGGTACTGTTCTCCTAGAATGACTTTTCTCGTCCTGATGCCTTAGAATTCAGGCTCTTTTTAGAGCTGAATGCCCTCTACTTGACTGTCTTGCCTGTAAACAGAGATCTCATTTTAAAACTCTTCTGTCTGCCAAGCAGTGTGCATAACCATCCTAGGAGAATTTCTGGCCTCTGGGATACTTTTATAAACTGGGAGCGTCATGAACTCTGCCAAGAAACTCTTCGTCTGAGGACGCACACTGTATTCGACTCTGCACTTCTCTTGACTTCCCACCTCTCTTGCAGAACGCTGGGGCTTGGGATCCCTCCTTTGGGCTCCAGTGCCCCTTGCCGTTGGGTGCCCACTCTTTCTTTCCTACGGGATATTTCCACCTCCTCGTCTCTCCTTTAGTTGCTGCTTAACTGAAGCAGGTTTTAGCTTCTTTGTGGAGGGAATTATTTTTCCAGAAGTAGTAAAAACAGTTTCCTGTCCTTCCTTGCTATGTTATATTTAGCCTTGCAAATCCTTTTCCAAAGGTCGTTGCTTAAGACGTCACTGCATCAAGGTGGCAGGGATTTATGTCTGTTTTGTTAACATCTGTATTTCCAATACCTGAAGTGATGTAGTTAGTGTTCAGCAAATATTTGTTGAATGAAGAAAAATATCGGGTAAATGAATGGATTTTAAATTTATGGAGTTAAATCCACAGAATCATAGAGTGTTAACATTGGATGTGATGGTAAAGATTCCCCAGTGTCTAATTTACCTTTAAAAAATGGACTTTCTGAGAGCACAGTGCTAGTGAGTGACAGAAATTTGGACCATAACATGAATTTTCCCTTTTCAATTCCAGTGTTCTCGGGCTAATATTTTTAGGGTTCGTGGAAAATGAGAACCTTCCAGAATGACAAGTTATTTATATAGTTTCTTGTACTTCTGCTTCTCCGTGACTTGCGATGTAATAGAAGAATTGGGAATTAAAATCAAAAGCCTGAGAGGAAACAGATCAAATGGCTGAGGAAGACTTGGGAAAGAGGCAGTTAATCCTTTGCTCTTTTTGAGTGATATTTTGTGGGTATGTTTCTCTGTCACTCCCGAAATGTCTTTTGAGTAGTACAGATAGAATTGCTTAGCTGAATCTGTACATATTAAATGCAGTTTTAGCTTAGGTTTTTGGTTCTTGCCGGGCAGGCTGTAATGTTTTGGTAGTGGAAAATTTGTTTCCTGTGTTGTATAGGCTCTGTGGTGCAGAGTCCAGGCAGTCACAAAGGGCCTGACCCGTCAGTAATCTTAGTAATGCCCAGGTGCTTCCTTGCAACAGTGTGGCAGGATGAAACCCAGGAAAGAGGAAACTTTACATGCTTTTCTAGGGGATGCTCACTGAACATTGGATGCCAGGTCTTTGATGAAATCACTAAGATGAATTGCTTTCCTTATTTTTTTTAAATAGAATTACTGTACAACTCCCTAAACCGCAATTAAAAAAAAAAAAAAAACTCACTGGACTCAAAGTACAGAGTGATTAATTATTATCTTACTTTTTTTTTTGGTGATGATAGAGTTGCAGTTGTCTGGCCGCCAGGCTATCTGCATTTGATTCTGAAGTTTGCCCTAGACTTTAGCCTTTGCCACCAGTTGTCCTGGGGAAGTGGGTGAGGGGCTGTTGGCCCAGCTGTCTGTAAAAGGAGATAGACTGTCTACATTTTTATAAGTTTAATTTAATGAGCCTCCACTGGCAGTGGCACTTTGCATGTGTCATTAAAGATAAACAGTTTTTAAAATCCCACCTGCCGTGGTCTGCAGGATTAGTGGGGAAGCAAACACATTTATACTGAAAATTCTTAGTTTTTCTAGGAAGAGGAATCTATGTTTAGTGTAACTTAGGAAATGACCAGCTTTGTCCTGGTCCTTTAGCAAGCCAGTGTGCTTGGCATCACCTGGAGGGTAACCTGGGAACAATTCAATTTAAAAACTGCTTTTGTTTTTTAATTATTATTTTTAATTGTGGTAAAATACACCTAACACAATTTACCATCCTTACCGTTGTTTTTTATTTTTTGTTTTTTATTTATTTTTCTGAGACGGAGTCTCACTCTGGCACCCAGGCTGGAATGCAGGGGCGCAATCTCAGCTCACTGCAGCGTCCGCCTCCCGGGTTCAAGCGATCCTCCTGCCTCAGCCTCCTGAGTAACTGGGATCTACAGGTGCACACCACCACACCGGGCTAATACTTGTATTTTTAGTAGAGACAGAGTTTCACCATGTTGGTCAGGCTGGTGTTGAACTCCTGATGACCTCAGGTGATCCACCCGCCTCAGCCTTCCAAAGTGCTGGGATTACGGGCATGAACCACCACTCCCAGCCCATCCTTACCATTTTTAAATGCACACTTCAGTGGCATTAAGAACTTTCACATTGTTGCACAACCATCACCACCATCCATCCATAGAATTTTATTCATCTTGCAGAAATGAAACTCATACCTGTCAAATAAATTTCCTTCCCCAGCCCCTGGCCACCACTATTTCACTATCTATAGGAATTTGACTACTCTAGGGACGTCATAAGCGGAATCAGACAGTGTTTATCCTTTTGTGACTGGCTTATTATGTCCTTAAGGTTCTTCTGAGTTCTAGTGCATTTCAGAGGCAGCTTCCTTTTTTGTGGCTGAATGATATTCCATTGTATGTAGATGTGCCACATTTTCTTTATCTGTTCATCTGTTGAGGGCCACTTGTGCTGTTTCCACCTTTTGGTTACTATGAATAGTACTGTTGTGAACAAGGGTGTACGATTGCCTCTTCAAGTCCCTACTTTCCATTTTGGGGGCTATACCCCTGCTTTTACTTTTTAAAAATAGAACAAAGAAAAACAGATTTGTATTTCTTCCTTCTAAGCTTTGAAGATATTTAATTATTGAATATGAATAAGCCCAAATTTCCCCATTGCAACATTTCAATGTGAGCATTGTGATTTAACAGATTTATGTTTCCTTCCCCTTTTGTATTGGACCAGAAACTATATGCTGACAGTTACTAATTAATCAAAACCACTTTCTGTCATGAAATCTCATTCCTTAGGCCACCTTTCCTCTCAGATTCAAATATATTTTCCAAAGTGTAAATACTCATTTCTGATTTAAAACTTTTCAAACCACTGCTGTAAAATGACAAGCCAAAAAGTACAGAAAGAAAGTAGTATATATATTGGTTTGTAACTTGTCAAATGCTTAACCGGAAATAGTAAAGGCCTGAAAGATAAAAAGCAAAAATGGGGGTCATATGACCCTTTGTTCGGGTGATGTGGAGCTGACGTGACCACTGATTTTCAGATATTGTTACCAAGCCTTTTCACACACTTAACCAAAAACACCAAATAGCAGGTATCATGGCTCTGACCCTGCTTGAGGGCACATTCATGACTTTTCCCACCTAAATCCCAGAGCCTGGGGAAGACGTCCGCAGAGGTATAGGCCAAAATGAGGGAAGCCTAGCAATCTACCCAAAGAGATGCAAAGGCAAAGGCTGCCACCTACCAAACTCTCTTCCTCACTGGAGTGACTCGCCACACCCTGGACAAAGAAGTTAGGGGCTCCTGAAATTGCTCTGTTTAGCCAACTGCTCCAGGCATTCTGGGGTGAGCTAAAATCCCTTCTCAAGAGTCTGTGGATATTCCCTTATGCCCTTCAGGTCCCTTCCCAATATCTTGGTTCCCAAGGTGGCCAGTGCTGGGGGGCAACAGAAACATTGGGTTGAATGGGTGGCAGGGCTGCCTCCAGTCAAGGAAAGCAAAGCCCCCCGCCGTCCCCTGCTCTGTCTCTTTTAAGGATCACCTGACATACTCAGGATTCATCAGCCAGGGGCTCAGAGACTCCTCCGCCCAGCACTGACACACCCAGAGTCAGAAATTCTATTAGCTTGGCACCCCTGGCTGGTGAAATTAAACTCCTACCGGGCGCAGAAGCAGGAAGGCTAGGGCACAGTGACTTCAAAGGGGAAGTTGGACCTCACATGGAAGGCAAGGGCGCAGCCCCTCTGAAACAGGAAAAATGTTACTGGAAACGTGCAGAAAGCGTGTCAAATGTTTACTTCCGCGTTTGGAAGGAGCCCTGTACACTCAAACACACTCAGATGCCCAGGCGATCTTTTCAGTGCTTCATGGCGGGCTCCGTGTGTACACAGAGGAAAGAGGCTCATAAACCAGATTATTTTGGCAACAGAATCATTTCTTGGTTGTTGCATTGTAAGAATCCTCTCTCCTTCCACAAGGGAGATAGGATTTTAGCAGCTCATTTGTAAAATACAGATTTTTCTCTGTCTACCGTTAACAGTCACATTTTCAAGGAAACAAAGAAGAAAGGGTCTGGAGAGCCCCAAGGTCAGGCCGCATCCTGGGAGCCATAAACACCATCGCTGTTCGAGTTGGAACTAAGAGGAGGCCGGAAGACTGGAGCAGCTTGCCTGACGTCCGAAAGGGCCAGGGATGCAGCTCAGGGCTTTCTGCCTATCCGATGGTCGTCTTTGGGGTAGAGCCGGCGGCTTCTCCATGGAGGGGCTCCTTTCTTGTCTCCCAACCTTCTGCACCCCGCCGGGCAGCTCAGGAGCTGCGCTTGCTGTGCCTCATCTTCTTGGTTGTAGACTCTAGGATTTGGCTCTTAAGTTGCTTCTTGATTGCTCTGAATCTAAATAGCACAGCAGCCATAGATACTTGAACACTCAAAGGGCGGGATAGTGCTTTATTTAGAAAGAATGTGTATATTTAAATGTAGCTTTAAGGAGAGCAGAGGACAGATTTTTTTTTTTTTTTGAGACGGAGTCTCGTGCCCAGGCTGGAGTGCAGTGGCCGGATCTCAGCTCACTGCAAGCTCCGCCTCCCGGGTTCACGCCATTCTCCTGCTTCAGCCTCCCGAGTAGCTGGGACTACAGGCGCCCGCCAAATCGCCCGGCTAGTTTTTTTTTTGTATTTTTTAGTAGAGACGGGGTTTCACCGTGTTAGCCAGGATGGTCTCGATCTCCTGACCTCATGATCCGCCTGTCTCGGCCTCCCAAAGTGCTGGGATTACAGGCTTGAGCCACCGCGCCCGGCCAGAGGACAGATTTTATGAAAGCAGAGAATCAGTAGTCTCCGTATTTTGTGTTACCTGTAGAATTGTTGAGTAGGGCCCTGGATCTGTAAGTCATGTTGGGATCTTCTTGGAGGAGGGTCTGGATGGAGTTTCAAGGTAGCAGAAAAAAATGCGCCCACCCTCAAGGAATGGGATATGGGATTACATATGGATGCAGCCTTCCTGGATACATTAGCCTGCATTTGTCTTAGGAGAAGAAAAAACATTCTAAGAAAAATAATTAAGAAACCACCTGTAAATAGTAATCAGGGAACAAGTGAGTGTAGCCTCAGCAAACTGAGAGGATCCTTGTGATTTTAGCTTTGTCTAACTATGTTATGCCCAGGATATATGTTTATTTTTGTCCCGTTTTATGTCATCACGAGCTTTGGATGGCGATTCTGCCCATGTGGCCTGTGGGTCCTGGGAGTCGGAGTGGAGGCTGCTGAGTCCCCATAGGCAAAAGCACTGATGTAGCCCAGCCACTGCCCATTAGCATAGGCCACGACTCTTTTGCAGATGTGTCTGTTCATAATGAAAAACCAAAAAACATATATTCTTACAAATTGTTAAATTCATCAGTTTGTTGACATGCGTTTTCTCAATTACTAGAGACTGAAAATGGTGGTTACCTTTGTCTTTTGTGAGCTAGGTAGAGAGGAGAGGATGCTGTTTTTGACAAAGGTTGGGAGAAGACAGTTTCTCTTGTAAACACTGAAAGACAAGAGTTATGACCGTGTAGCTCTTTCTAGGTACAAGGGTATTTATATGCATTTGCTGGACAGATTAATTCTAGGGATTTTATTTTCTGCCTCAAATCCTGCTTGTGTGTAGGAACCTGTGAAATAAAGCATTGATTCCATTTGTATTTTTATTTGGAGTTGTGGTTAGGTGGTTTGCTTTTGTGTTTGCTGAGTATCTTTAAATATCATAAATATGATAGAGAATAATACTCTAACCATATAATACCCGACTTTCTTATTCTACTCACTTATGTCCAAACTCTATATATGGAAAATTAAGCGCATGTGACTAGAATACATAAGAATAGAAGATGAATTGTTGCGCAAAAAGATATTTCAGTAGAAGGTTAAGTTATATTTGCACAAAGTTTTAATTGGTTAGAAGTTAACAGAAATTGCTTGCCAAGTGAACATGGTCTAGTGGAAAACACTTTTGCAGCCTGACCTTCACTTCTTTTCTAGATAGAAGTGTGTAAGGACTTTGGCTTTTGCACATGTGTTAGAGACTTTTCATATGAAGTGCCATCTATTTTTTCCTTAGGGACTGAATCTGCTTTGACTTAATGATATACGCCCACCCCAGCTGTTTATGACCTAATAGGGTATATCTTCCATATGAAAATAGGAGAAGGGGGTAGAAAAGAAAGCTCTGAAGGCATTGCACACTGATGGATGCTTGTGTAGGTCTGTGAAGAAGGGACCGTAATGGACACATCCTAAACACGTGGTGCAAATAGCATGTCCTTATGGTGCCAAATCATTTAGTAAGTGAATCCAGTGTCATCTTTAATTCGTAAACAAAGTAAAGAAGACACTAGATGGTGCTGTAAACTAAGAAATGTATTGGTGATGGCGGTAAGGTGGTGCTAGAAGTTAAATCCTCTGCCCCAGGAGTTTCTCTGTCCTCCTTGCCTTTTCCTGGTCAGCACACCTAGCCTGCTGTTTGGAAGACATTTACTTGTGATGATTTATAAGCCCAATGCAAATGTGTTTCCCTGAGTTTATATCTATTTTAAAACTAAACCAACCTCAGTTTGCGAATGACAGTGAAACTAGATGAGATGTGAATTTGAGATCAGACAAGTTACTCAAATATTTGGGGCAAAGTTGATACCCAGTTTTCGATTGGGTTACTTAAAGAAGGAAAATAACTATTAACAACTTGATTGACAGCCATGTTATTTGACCTATATTTGTGCAGAAAATACATTCTTATAAATCTGTGTGAAGTGAAATTTTATATATAAAATTATTTTTTTCCCTTCCCCTTTCAGTATTCCTCCCAGTGGGGCAGCCTCATGGAGAATATTTTGGCATCAGGTTAACATTAAAGAGACAATCTGAATATTCACTGCGAGAAGCATTTGTTTACTTGATTCTCCCACTTCTGTTACATGGCAGAAGGCCTTTCACAAATGGGTGATTATTGATCCACTTCGATTCATGGGACTGGACAAGAATTTTGCAGTTGGCCACATGCACAGAGGTGGCACACAGAGTCCTTACTGAGGTGGACCAGCTGACAGAATAGATGCCATAGGGATACTTATAAGAACTCAGTGTGATTTCAGTTGTATCTTAATGTAGTAATTTTTAAAAAATTGGTGTAGAATATGAAAAAGTGTCTTCTTTTGAATCAGACTTAAAACCCCTGTTTGGAAGATTTAACTGTCGCTCTTCATTAGAATTTAGTGAAGCTCGTAAGTCTGAGAACCATAAGTGATTTTATTATCTAAACAGATAAAATGCTAGTGAACCCCACAGGATGTTTAACGGTTGTTTCTAAAGTAGGCATTTTAAGTTTTCTAAAAAGTTTTATTTTTGCTCTAATGGCTCTGGAAAGTATGAAGGTTTGAAACATCCAGATAGAGTGGTTGGATTCAGTTTATGAAGATTATAACCTTTTGAGTTATCAGACTGACCTGGCTTTGTTGAAAAGATTCAGGATTGAATGTATTGAAGTAGAAAATAGTTGTACAAACAATCCACCTCAGAGGAGAGTAAAAGCATTTTGAGGACATGTGTTGCATTTATATTTTGGCATCTATTACCTTGTATTTACTTTGAATAATGACAGAAGTACTTTACATTTGATCTAATTGCAGAGATGTGACCCAGGAATGATCTGGTTGACTGAGAGAAGGCTTAGCAGGAAAAGGATGGGAGACCCCGGGGGCTGCCTGCCTGGGGAGCACAGCCAGGGGCAGTTGGGAATGCATAGAGAGAAGTAACTGCACATGAAAATTCCCCAGAGGGAATGAAAACATGTTATTTTCCTAGAAGAGAGCAGTCCCAGAGTGAGAACTGTACCACTGTTTTATGTCCAAAGCAGGATAAAAGCCTGGCATTGAATTGGCAGCATGGCCCCACAGCACACGTGCATGTGTGTGCACGTGTGTAGACATGTTTGCATGTGTGCAGCATTGAGACCAACCTCCTGCATCACCCAAGACCGACTATACTTACAGTGAACTTTGTGTTTTAGCCAGTATTGACTTTTAGATGGCCCATTGAGATAGAAATATTGAGCTGTTAATATGGTAAGTTAAGAGTGGCACTCATGCGCATTGTTTTGCAGAGCTTCAATTAAGCAACTATTCCCTGTCAGCTAAATAGGAGTGTAGGAGATGAGTGGGCACATGATACATACTTTCTAGAACTTTCCTGAAGCCCCAAATCCGTGGTCTCTACTAGAACTTTTCCTCAAAATGAATGCAGCAGTCTCAATAAATACAGAACTGAGGTCTCGTCTTTGGCAGGCAGAGTTCTCTGGACAGTAGTTTTCGCTCCAGCAGTTCACAGAGAGACTCTCCTCTGCCTAAGGCCACAACACAAGCCTTCGGGACCTCGGGGAGCTCAGGCAGGTACATGCCTACCCCTCCAGGGGTCCTGATTTTTTGCCAACCAACTCTTCCCCCCCGCCCACCTCCCCAGAACTATGAGCAAGAGTTCGCCTGCTGACTCTGAGTGTTCTCCCTTGTCATTAATTATTGATTATGCAGTAATTATTAATTATTGATTCAGCACTTTGTCCTTTTAATATCTGGCCAGGATTAATATTTGACCACTCACAACTCGAACTATGGCAACATCTCTCTTCTTCCCTCCTTCCACACAGATCCTGGGCACACAGGGCCCTGCTTGCTGAGTCTCAGCTGCTGATTTCACGCAGTCCACATCTTCGGATCCATCTGACCCATCTTTCTAAGGCACCCTTCCTCTTCCAGCCTGCTGCTCCCCAGCCCCTGCCCTCTCCCCTGGGCCTGGGTTGAATGTGGCCTCTGTTCTTCCAGTAGGGGCTGTGCTGGCCAGGCCTCAGTGGTCTCATCGCTGCCATTTCAGCAGCCTCCCTTCCGTCCTCACCCCTCCCTTCTGTCTGTCTGTCTTCACCAGGATCTTGAACGTGATCTGGCTAAACTCTGATCCTACCGTCCCACTCCCCCCAGAAGCCGAAGCACTACCCCCGGGGTGACCCTGCCCCTCCATACCCTCTGCACTACTGTGGCTGCCCAGGACCTCCCTCCCTCCTTTTGTCATTTGGTTTCCTTACGTCTTGTCTTGTTATGCCCTTTAACCTTGGGAGATGAGGGGAGCCCTTTAAAACAAAAGCCTTCCGAGCCAGAGGGCAGAGTGCCCCTCTGGAGCTTCTGTGAGGAGCACACACCTGGTAGGGGAGAATGAGGGCTGCAAAGCTTGTTTTCAGTACTGCTTATGTGCCCTTGGGCAGGTGATTTAATTCTTCCAGTCCTGTTTCCTCAGCTGTTAAGCCAGGTTAATAACGACCACTTTTTGTTATTTTGTAAGAAATAGATGAAATAGGGCTAATAAATAACATCTTCCTGTTTACTGTGTGCCAAGCTCTGTTATAAAGCAGATAATAACTAACTTAGTCCTTACAACCCGCCTGTGGGGTGGACACTATTGCTAAGCTCATGTTAGAGTTGAGGACTCTTAAGAAATAGGAAGCCCGTGTCCCAGGCCCTGCGCCCAGAGCCAGTAGGAGCAGGCCAGGGTGAGCAAGTTTGCAAGTGCCAGTCTCTGCTTTCCTTCCTACCAACCAAACGCTGTAGCCTTTGGTAGGAAGAGGGTCTTGCTGTCTGTGACCCTGAGCCCGTGTGTGTTAAGTCTGCTTCTCCAGAGAAACAGAGATGGGGCTGCGACCCATTCAATAGGCTATATACAGAGAGAGACATATGTATTTTAGGAATTGGCTCATGACACTGTGGAGGCTAGCAAGTCCAAAATCTGCAGGGCAAGTTGGCAGGCCGGATGTCCAGGGAAGGGTTGCAGTTCAGGTCTGGAGGCGAAATTCCATCTTTCCCCTTGGAGGCCGGGCTTTTTCTTCTATTCAGGTCTTCAGGTGATGGGCTGAGGCCCTCTCACATGAGGAAGAACAATCTGCTTTACTCAAAGTCTGTGGTTTAAATGTTAATTGCATCTAAAAAATACCTTCACAGTATCTAGTCTAGTCTAGTGTTTAGCTAAAACCCGGCACCATGGCCCAGCCAAGTTGACACATAAAACCAACCATCACAGTCTCTGTGTGCTCATTCCTCCCTTTCTGAAGGGCATTTTCCGCTCTGTCTCGCTGGCTTGCTCTCTGTGCCATTGTGGCTTCTCTCTCTGCACTGCCCCATGCAGAGAGAGAAGATGTGAAGATGGGCTTTCTTCTGCACTCTGGCCAATCAAGAGGATGGGTGGGCCCCCAAAGCCCACAGGCGTGTGTTGTAGTAGCAGCCACACGTAAACCTCGGTCACAGTTTCAGCTCCTACTTAACCTTTCTGGGCTGGAACCAGTGTCAGTGTTGGGTGCTGCTCTGTTTCTGTCTCTTGTTTCACTTCTGGAATCCCAGAGAGGAGAGAGTCCTGATCTTGGGAGACACCTGTGGTTCAGTCAGCTGAGTCCAGGCCAGTGGGGTCGTGCTATGCAGCTATGGCTGTGTGTGGCCTACCGGAGTGGGTGGGGAGGAGAGAATGGGGTGCTGAAGGGAACTGAGCAGATGCTCCAAATGGCTTCTGCCTAGAGACAGGTAGAAATGCAGCCCAGCTCTAATGATTGAATTGCAATTGCCTCACAATGTCAATCATGATGAATACATGTAATATGCATGCTTCCATACAGTCATACTTCTCTCAGTGTTGCCCCACTACCCCTTACGTAACATCTGAAAAATAGGATTGAGGTTTGGAACCTGATCACCAAGATGTACATTTGGGTTTGATTGCTCTCCACTGCTGAAGTTTCTGTTTTGCTCTTGCCTTTTTCTATGCAGAGGATGATGTGGACCTGGAAGCCCTGGTGAACGATATGAACGCATCCCTGGAGAGCCTGTACTCAGCCTGCAGCATGCAGTCAGACACGGTGCCCCTCCTGCAGAATGGCCAGCATGCCCGCAGCCAACCTCGGGCTTCAGGCCCTCGGTCTGTCCAGCCACAGGTGTCCCCGAGGCAGAGGGTGCAGCGCTCCCAGCCTGTGCACATCCTTGCTGTCAGGTAGGTCCAGGCCTCGCGGGCAGAGCCTTCTCCAAGGGTGAGAGCTGTCGACAGGGACATCTCTCTCTGTGAATTAAATGGTCTTGGGGGCAACAGTGTTGGCCTTGCAAAACCAAGAGGCACATACATTCCTTTGATGGGATAACGGATACACTGAGTGTGTGTGGTGTGCCGTGCTTGGGTTGAACTTTGTAGCCGGTTCAATTCCAGTACCTTTTATTGAGTGCCTGCTATGTGCAAGGCACTGTGCTAGGTAGAGGGATATGCAGGAAAACCACCAGAGGAAAAATCTCTGGGAAGATTGAAAGAACAGCCATGGAACTGATTGCATGCCCCAAGCCCTCACTACCCAGAGTAGGGTTGGGAGGCTAGCAGCTACAGCACCCCCTGGAGCTTGTATAACCCCAGACCTCCCTTGGAGTTGCATTTGGCCACATTCCTCTGCTAATTCATGGGTAGGCACATCTCTGTGGAAACAGGGAGGCTGGAGGGAGGAACATGCTGGGGACGTTGAAGGAGGTTCCTGGGAGGTGGGATCTCTGAACAGATGTCAAAGGCTGGTAGGAGCTCAGATAGATGGAGGCAGAGGTTTTATAAGCAGAAGAGATGATGCAGATGGAGGCCAGTGCTGAAACACTTTGTGTGCCTTTTTCAGGAGCCACGTGGGAAAGAGTTCTGGACAGGTGCGTGAAGGGGCTGGATTTGAGTTTTGACACCAGCATTCTGGCTGCCAGGGGTCATGGGGGCAGTGGTAGAGGGCAGCAGGGTTGGCACGGCATGGCCGGTTTGGAAGCGGTTTCAGGAGCCCCCGAATGGAAGATGATTGTGTGCTGCCCGAGGATGAAGAAAGGGGATTTGAGCACGTTGCCGAGGAGGAGCAGCTGTGTTTTGCCAGCACTTGAATTTTGCCAGGGCTGTGAGGAGACAGAGAGTATGTGGAGGGTGACTTGGATTTTGTCTCAAGTGCCTGGGAGGAGGGTGTCTAGAGAACGGTCATGTTGAAGGAGGAGGTGCTGAGAGCACCTTAGACATTCTGAATGAAGATCTTTGTAGAGTCAAGCTGAGAGCCAGGGGCAGCCCTCAAGGATCGGCCTGTCTGCCCTGGGGCAGTCCATGGCGGGGATGGCGTGGGGCTCCGTGGGACCCTGCCTGCCTCTCTGGGCCTTCGTGAAGGATGTACAGCCATCTCTGCTGGGACTGCCCCTTGCCCTCATTGGCCTCTGTCAGGATGGGGTTCTGGTGCCTCCTGTCTCAGCACCCCGTCTTCCGGGGAGCTCCGTTCATTTCCAGGGATCTTCCTTGCTTCTAGAAACTTCTGAGAGTTTTCTTTGTGGTCTGACATCTTCGGTCTTCCGCAGCCCAGATAATCACCTTGCTCCAGGTGGCCGCTGTTTCTTACGGAGGGGAGAGGGTGCAGTGGCCCTGGCGCCTGTGGTCAGCTGCCTCGCCAGCTTCCCACCCCGGCTTCCCCTCCGACTTCTCACTTTTTGTCATATTCATTGATGCTGAATGATGCCTGTCCCAGGGTTTGTTCGACTTCGTTCTTTGAAAGATGACCCCTTGTACTTAGCTCTTGTACTTAGTTAAGTCCAGTGGGAGAGCTGTTTTTCTCTTGGGAGCATCTCTTGGGAGCATCACAGTAGCCTTGGGGAGCGCCTGGGAATATAGAGTTGCAGTCGCATGGTGAAGGTGCCCGAGGGTGGGCTGGAAAGCCAGAAGGCCTGCCTCCCTGCTGGAGTAGTTGCCCAGCAACTACTGAAGTTGAACCTCGAGTTCTGGCTGAACTTGCCCATATGTTCCCCAGGGCTGCCTGCGCTCAGTCCCCGGGGTGGAGGGGCAGTCTTGCTCTGTGGGACAGCAAAGCCCTCTCCCTACAGGGTCACAGGCACTATTCCTTGGGCCCAGACTCTTCTCACTGGTGTCCTCTCAGATAAGTAGTTTTGTTTCTAACTTTCAGGTGGATTAAAAAAAAAATGTGGTTATCAATCTAGAATCACCAAAGATTTATTTTGTGAAGTGAGGCCATTCGCTGAGCGCTTACTGTGTGCAGATGCTGATGAGCTCCTCCTTTGTTATCAGTGTCCTCGGAGGGAGGTGGTGTGGGTTACCCTCACTTCCCAGGTGAGGAAACCGAGGCACAGCGGGGCCGTAACTTGGCCCACTGCAGCAGGTGGGAAGTGGCTACGGAGCAGGCTGCTGGGTACCGGGAAGCACAGAACATGGTGCACGCTGCAGAGGAACTTCCCAGGGGCTGCCATGCAACCCAAAGGGAGCTGGGGTGCAGGCAGGGTATGGGCAGAGGAGACGCTTGGAAAGGGCAAGAAGGCCTCACACACACGAGAGCCAATGGGTGAGCCAATCCTGTATGGAGAAGCAACCCAGGCTTTTGAGAGTGCAAGGGCCACACATGTGTTCTAGACAAACGCAAGTGGGCCAGGGCACAGGCACAGAGCAGAAGGACCCGCACCTTGCCACACCAGCTCTGCAGTTCCTGCCACCATCACTGACATCCCTAAATCTCAGCACCCCTCTCCATAGTCACTGTCCCTTCTATTGTGAGCCTCTTTCGTGGGGATTTTTTGTCTTTGGGTGATGTCCCTTAGTCTTGCCTTAGGCGATGTCTCTGAGCCACTTTAAAGTCAACACAGGACTTTTTAAAATGCTCAAAACAACCCAATAAAGAGATAAGCTTTTGTGGACACTGAAACATCAGATTATCTCTTCGGGGTGAAGTCACTGGCTAGAAGCCGTGGACTGGAATGTCCTGAAAGGGACACTGGCCACCCCTTTTATCCATCTCCTCCTGTACGACAACAGCCAGACCTTTCAGTTGGATGCCTTGCCAAGGCTGAGGCTGTTATGGGAAGAGTGGGATTTGTTCGCAGTAAAAATAAACTTTCTGGCATGTCATCAAACCATTATAGGAACGGCTTTCCTGTATTTCACAGCACTGATTCCCTTCATGCCATGTGAGTTCTCATAATTTTAAATGCATGCATCATTTGCTGGTCTATGTGGGATAGCTAGCTGGATCTTCTTTAAAAAGAGGGAAAGTTGGTAAAAGAGAAAAAGTAAAGTGGTCACAAAGTGTGTTTCTGTAGTGGCAAATCTCCCAGGAAAGCTAACGGATTGTTGATTTTGTGAAATCATAAAAATGGTAAAAAAAAAATTACTTGAAGACACAGCCTGTAAAGGGGGTTTCTGAGGTGTGTTTAAACATGGGGAAGGATTGGAAATGCTGAGTGAAGATAATGTGAGGTGTGCTCCCCTCTCCTTGAAGGTAGGAGGCTGTGGACAGGGCCGCGTGGCCTCAGGAAGGGTAGAGGAGGCTGTGTGCCCAGGAGTGCCCTGGAGGTGTGGGCCAGAAGTTACTCTACAGCGGGGAGGCGCCGGGCACTTGGCATTTGCTTTGACTTTGAACTTGATTTCTCTGCTGTTCACAGTTGCTTCTGATTCGTCATACTGTGCGTGTGTTGCATAGTTGTATGACAAGTGGGTTGTGCATTTTTCTGAGGAGGGAACAGATGCCCCTGGAGAAGTGCCAGAAAAGTAGAGGTGGTGCGTGGATTCAGCATGTGTTTCTAAGGTGTGTTTCTGTTGTGGACACAGGCTTTGGGAGGACAGATATGTGAAGCTATAATTTGGAATTAATTCAGTATCAACAACCTTTTTATATAAATAAGCATCCATTGCATAATTCAGGTGAGAACACACAAAGCCTTTTCTTGTATTTTTGTTTGATTAGATTAATGCTCATTTCAAGGACATTGACAAACACTTGTCCTCATGAAAACGCTCCTGTGCAGAAAACCTTTCACACATTAGGTATTCACTGATCAAACGGGTGAGGTATTTGGAGCTGATGCTATGTCAGGCACTGAGTGCCGCCTGAGATGAGCACGCGCCCAGGACAACAGAACCTCTGCACCCCCGTCCCCCCGGGATGCCTAATGAAGAAGAGAATTGATACCAGATACCCTTTGGGTCTGAGAATGACAACTTATAATTTTTTAAAGTTTTCGTTTTAGTAAAATCCATGTAACATAAAATTTACCGTATTAACTGTTTTTTCAGGGTATGATTCAGTAGTAGTAATGGACACTCACAACGGTTGTACAATCTCCAGAACTTTCTCATCTTGTGAAACTGAAACTCTGTCCCCAATAAATAGCAACTCCCCATTCCCCTCCCCTTAGTCCCTTGCAGCCACCATTCTACTTTCTATGGGTTTGAATATGCTACCTACCTCACTGTGTGAAATCACACAGTGTCTCTGGTTTTGTGACTGGCATGTTTGACTCTGCATAATGTCTTCAGGGTTCATCCTGTTGTAGCCTGTGTCAGAATGTGCTTCCTTTTTCATGGCCTAGTAGTGGTCCATGGTATGGATATGCCACATTTTTTCATCCATTCATCCATCTGCAGATCCTTGGGTTGCCTTTGCTTGTTGACTATTGTGAAGGATGCCACTGTGAACGTGGACATGCCAGTGACTCCTAGAAGCGCTGTGTCCCGCTCTCTGGGTGTATCACCACAGTGGTAAGACTGTGGGTCATGTGGGGAATGGCAGCTTTTAACAGGCACTTATCCCTGCCTTCCAGGCGCCTTCAGGAGGAAGACCAGCAATTTAGAACCTCGTCTCTGCCGGCCATCCCCAATCCTTTTCCTGAACTGTGTGGCCCTGGGAGCCCCCCTGTGCTCACGCCGGGTTCTTTACCTCCGAGCCAGGCCGCCGCAAAGCAGGTGAGTGTGCCTCTGGCTGGAGCCCAGGCTTAGGGATGTGCCAGATTATTGGGATCTGCACAGATGTGCCAGATTATTACTTTGGGAAGAAGGGCGGGAAGTCCTGGGATCTTCTCTCTCCGTTCTTTTCTTGTGGTCCGATGAGAGTGATACAGTTTGGATGTTGTCCTCTCCAAATCTCATGTGGAATTGTAATCCCCAGTTTTAGAGGCAGGGCCTGGTGGGAGGTGATTGGATCTTGTGGGTAGATCCCTCATGACTTGCTGCTGTCCTCACGATAGTGAGTCCTCACGAGATCTGGTTGTTTAAAAGTGCGTGGCTTCTCTTCCTCTTACTCCCACTCCTGCAGTTCCTGCTTTGCCTTCCGGCATGATTGTAAGCTCCTAAGTCCTCCCCAGAAGCCGAGCACATGCCCGCACTATGCATCCTGTGCAGGCTGCAGAATCGTGAACCAATTAAACCTCTTTTCATTATTGATCTAAACTCCATGTATCTGTATATTTTAGAAAAAGTCTCATAAAAATGGCAAGTAATAACAATGATTGATGTTTAAAGATGAATCTTAGTTCTTTGAAAAAGTTTCACCACTGGCTCAATAATAGATGTGAAAATACTGGGCTCACCCGGACAGCTGGATGTCCGTACATGGGAGTTGAAGAGTTTCTGTCTTGTAGTCCTGACTTTGAATATGATCTGCTGAAAGCATGAAAGTTTCCACTGGACCCACAGGGCAATAGCCCCCTTTTTGAACTTGTAGTTTCTATTTAAAGTAGATCCATGAAGTAGATAGGACACAACCATTGTCCCCATGTGAGGAAACTGAGGCACAGAGAGTTTCAGTTATGTGTCCGAGGTCAAACAGCCAGCAAGTCAGCTTAGCAGAGAAACCGCCAGAGAAAAGGATTGAAAGTTCCTCCCCACCAGTTGGCAGGGCTGTGAGCCGGGATGGGCTGCAGCCTCTGGAGGAACATCCCTAGGGGTGGAGGTCATCATTAGAACCGCAGCATCTGATGTTTATGGAGTGAGGGATTTCTGTGTGCCAGGCCTTGTTGTAAGTGGTGGATATGTTTACTTTTTGTTTATTTGTATGTTCATTTCCTCCTCATGCCATCCCATATGAATTAAGTACGCATATTCCCTCTGTTCCACAGTTGAGGGAAGGGAGGCCCCTATAAGCAGCTGAGCTGAGTGTGGCTGGGACCTGATGGTGCGGCTGAGTGTGACCCGGCCTCAGGATCGGAGCCTGTGATTGCAGCCACTATGCTGATCGGCTTCCGGGACCTTGACTTCTTTCTGCTACATGCATGTTGTTTAGAAGTTATTTTGCCCTTCTACTTGAATCATCTCTTCTCCCTACTTGCTCTCACTTCCCTTCCTTTGCTGTTCTCAAGTGGGACAGACCAGTCATCCCTTTCTCTGCGAATCTGCCTGTCACGTGCCATGCAAGGTCTGCCCTCTTGAGAGATAGACCTTTCTTCCATTACCTGCTGGCTCCCAAGTACGGGTCCCGTTCTGACCTCAGGCCCCCGGAGCAGGCTGCATTATGGCACTATCAAAACTTAGAAGGTGAGGTAAGTGTCCCTCATCTGGGAGCCAGCACTGGCTGGGCTTGTGCACTTTGTCACATGTCTAAAGTGCATCTGGGATGTCTACCTCGCCGATGACCTTCTGCTTCAAAAAAGGATCCAGACAAGCTGTCTGTGGGTTTTGTCACTGAGGTTGTTTACAGAGCTACCCATTCTAAAATAAGACCATGAAAATATTATCTGGCTCTCTCAGCCTTTGGCAGGAAAGCTGGCCTCCACCCCCAGGGATTGTCCAAATTTGTAAGCAGAACAAGGAAACCAGGGAATTTTGCCTGCTGGTGTTTTTCTTGGGATCAGAGCTAGTTCCCCATGAGAACGTGGCATTGGTATCTGTGTCACTAATGTCCTCAAGGCCACAGAAATAAGAGCAGGAAGGATGTGTCTCACTCAGAACTACTTGTAGAAAGTCCTTGTTCTTTGTTCTTTTTTTTTTTTTTTTTTCCGACTTGCTTGAAAGGACGTTTCTTTATCTGTACTTGGTGTTGACTTCTGATCTCGTGAAAAGTGTGTTTTCCCGACGCAGTGGGTAGCAAGTGCTAGACAACCTCCAGCCACTTCCCAGGGCTTTGGATCTAGGATCACGATGGGGGTTGGTGCTGGGCAGAGACCTCTGGCTCCATTCCTTGCCCCTTGCTTGAGGAAAAGAAAAATCTAATGTTCTTATTCCCTTCATTCAAGTCAGAGGAAGTAATGCTGAGACCAAGGTCTGGTCAAGGATTCTGAAGTAGTAGAAAAATTGACAAAGTGGACCCGATACATAAAGTAGCTTCACTCACAGATAAGAACTCAATTAACACAGGAAAAGAAGAAAGCATAATGAAATCTATGGAAGGTAATGGGATAATGAGGTGATTGGAAACGTCCTCATTCATGTCATTTTGTTCACTATTAAATAGCAGATTCATGAGGAAGGGAACAGGGGAGGAAAAAGTAGAGATATTTAAACTTCCATGAGAAAGGAAAAATCATTCTTGCCCAAGCTTTGTAGCCAAAGCCTTCTGAAATTCCCACACAGGCATTAGTACCTTTCTTCTGCCTCTCTCATTTATTTATTTATTTTTTTTGAGACGGAGTCTCGCTCTGTCGCCCAGGCTGGAATACAGTGGTGCAATCTCGGCCCACTGCAAGCTCCGCCTCCCGGGTTCACGCCATTCTCCTGTCTCAACCTCCTGAGTAGCTGGGACTACAGGCGCCCGCCACCACACTCGGCTAATTTTTTGTATTTTTAGTAGAGATGGGGTTTCACTGTGTTAGCCAGGATGGTCTCGATCTCCTGACCTCATGATCTGCCCACCTCGACCCTCCCAAAGTGCTGGGATTACAGGCGTGAGCCATCGCGCCCGGCCCTGCCTCTCTCCTTTTTAAGTGACTCCTTGGTAGCTCTGTAATGCGATAAGAGAGATCAGATGCTGGTGTCCAGAGACCCCAGATCTGAGAGCAAGCAACTGCCATGACGTGGACCTGGCGCTCCTCACATTATGCTGAGCCCCCTGGCCCGCATGCTGGGACAGGGCGGGAGAGTGGCAGTGGTCTCACTGCAGCATTTATGGGCCCTCACGGGTCTGAATTCCACCTGCAGCTCTGGTGTGACTCCTTTCTAGACATGTAAGACACCAGCTCAGTGCCCTGCAAAGGCTGCAGGCCACAGGACTTAATGAAAGGAAGGAGAGGAGGGAAAATTCTGCATGGGAGCAGTCATGGGTAGAGAAGAGCCCTCAGCGTCCTATTCAGCAGCACGAGATTCCTCCAATGCCACCTCCCTCTGAGCTCTCTCCCTTCACTCAACTTGAGCCCCTACAACGGCCGGGGCTTTTGCCAGACCCTGAGACTAAGAGGTTGGCCGCAAAGTGGGCCCTGCTCTCGTGAGCTTAGCATGATGGTGACAGAGTAAGAGCTATCTGAGAGGAAGCAGGATGGAGTAGTTGGTGGTCTAGGACTTGACAGGCATGTGCCAAAAAGAAAGCAGCCATTACTCTATCTAGAAGGACAAGGAGGTCTTCCCCAGCTGCCTTGCGTCTTCTCCCTGGGGATCCCAGAGCATGCAGCAGCCCCAGGCAGGCTTACCAAGTTCTTCCACGATGACTGCACCCTGGCTTTGTGACCCTGCATTGGCCAGGTTCTTCCTGAGTGCTGTGCCGAGTTTGCTAAAGGTACCCATGGGGCTTGCCTGAGTCATCTGGGTTGGCGGGAATAGCTGAGTTGCAAACCTGTGATCCTCCAGCTGGGGGAGACTTACACCAGCGCAAAGGGGGCTACTTCTGATCGGAGATCCACGTGCTGGGACATCGCCATCCAACAACCCATTTGTTCCTTCCTGCCTTGCTGTCCTTCACCTGCCCTGGATTCAACCTCCTCACCCTGCCCAGGCTCTGCTTCCTCTTCTGGGTCTGGGGTCCTGCCCAGGTGCTTCTACAGGAGCAGTGCAGGGTCGGTCTCACCTCCCTGTTCCTGCCCAGGCTTGTTAATACCCCCACCTGGGTTGGCACCCACCCTGCAGCTGCTCAGCATTGGGCCGGGGGAGCCCCAAGAGCAGTTTGCCCAACGTGCTATGGGTTCCACACCTGGGTAGGTCAGACCCTTGATGGAAGCATGGAAATCTGGAGCTGGTAAACCCAGACACCTCCACCCACCTCTGCCACTGGCTCATGGGCCTTCACTCGTGTTTGGGTGGTCATAAATAGTGTGAGATGTTTTGGAGTTGTCTGTCTAGACTTCTTGGGCTTCCTGTTTTATTTTGTTGTTGATGATGAATTTTAAAAAAGCAGTGTTTTGGCTTGTTTGGTAATATTTAAGCCAGAGTCTGTTGGTCTTGCGTTTACCTGAGGTTGTACTCTCTGGCTTCACCATTAAAGCGAGAGAGCACACAGACCTGTTCCCTCATGGAAGAGTAGACATCCTCTTTTGCTCCAGGAGAGTGCGTAGAGGAACCGTACTGTATGATTTTACATAGTGTCTGTTAGAGGTGACAGCAGTCCTCCTTGTCACCAGTGAGTGACTTTCGTCAGAAGGTATGGATTCTGGGGTGATCATTCCATCACTTACTAAATGGGATTTAATTTTATTCAGTGATTTGATTTATTTCAGTTTAATAATATCTCCTCATTGACTTACCAAAACAGCAAATACATAAGAATTCCTTTCTGAGTGTTTAATTTCTTTCCTCCAGAAGGTGGTGAAATTAAATTAGTCAGTGTTCAGGAAACTGGATATTTGTGGTAAGAATCAACAGGGCATTTTTAACTGCTTTATGACTCATTTGAAAAGACAGGCTGTTGTGGGTAAGGGTGATTGATACAGCAAAGACTTGTGAGCCCTGAGGCCAAGCACCGTGCCCCTGTCGAAGAGGCTGGGCCCATGGTCTAGTTGGTGCCACTGGGCCTCTATGGTGAGGCTCCCTTTGCTCTTGGTGCCCTGGCAGACACAGGCCGCGGTGGTCCTCCTTTGCGTCAGACCCACTGGGGCCTTCTGCGTTGAGGAAGCGCCATGCAGTGTGCCTGGAGCTGGCCTCGGGTGTTGGGAGGGAGGGGCACCACAGGAGGACGTGATCCGAGACCTGGGTCTTGGGCCAGGTGCCAGACAATCCTGGGTAAATACCAGAGCTGTCCCCCCTGCCCCCCCAACACACACTGTAGAGGACCCTGACAGGCGGGCTGGCCCCCCGCCACAGCCTGGTGACTGTCTCCCTCTGCTGCACCTCTTTAAGGTCATGGGAGAGGAGAGAAAGGTGAGTGGGGTGCCATTTTCCTCTGGCGAGTGCTGGGTGAAGTTCGGAAGGCTCTGAGAGGCTGAGGGGAGCCATGTGTGTAGGTACATTTGACTGTTGAGGCTGGTGGGTGCAACACCCTGTAGGGGGCTTGTCCTAAAGGCCTTCTCGGTTCCTGCATTCTGATCCTGGCTGTTTGCTGTGTGCGGAGGGACTCAGCTCAGCAACGTCAGAAGTCAGGGCAGAAGTAGCTCCTCAAGGCAAGACTGAGCGTCAAGTGCCCACGCTGGGGAGGAGGGGCCCTGTGTCCACAGCCATCGCCCACCAGCCGAGCATGACCAGCAGGAGCACAGGACCAGTGTCCCCAGAAAATTGGATGCTTTGAGAGAAATCAGAATTGCCACTGAAAACCTGAACTCTCCACATCTTGCACATTTCAGTGTTCTGTAAGCACGGTGTGGGCTGAAGCATACACCCTGGCGGGCAGGTCCTGACCTGCTGGGTTGGGCTGTGGGGTCCTGTGAGGTGACTCCTGTGGTGTCTGCATTGTCTCCCTGTGCCTGGCACGCCAGAGACACTCCCTGATGGGCACTGGATCCAGCATCCACTAAGGGCTCAGCAAGCTGGGATGATGGCCTGAATCTAAAAAGGATTACGTTAAATAGGCTTTCAAAATGACGTCTGCACATGCAGCTACAAAAGTATCACCAAGAGGATGGCAGCTGCAGCCACTGCTGCTTCTGAGAGAAGGGCTCAGTCAGTTAGACACGTGGCTCCAGTCAGAAGTACAGTGTGACCTTTCCTGAGTGGCTGGCTTGACCATTCTGCTCTGACAGAAATAGGTTTTCTAGAAGCTAGTGGCTTTGTTGTGTTCTGTCTTGGATGCCATTGTCCCTCTGAGAAGGACCCTAGTCACATGGTCCTCATCCCAAGCGGAGGGACCCGATGGTGAGAGGCTGTGGCAGGAGGCAAAGGAGAAAATGGGAAGTGGTTAAGGATCATTTGGGGCACTTGTGGTTATTTCCTACAGCACATATGTGGGAGGGACGCCTCCTATGCTCTGGGTCCAGAGGCTGGAACAGGCGGCAGAGAGGTACAGGGAGGTGCAACTTACTCCTTGTGGGGGAAGGTCCCTTCACTTTCCCCCAGGGAGGGGGCTGCTTGGGGTCCCACTTCCTGTCACTGGAATGTCCCAGCAGCATCTCACTCTGCAGCAGGGGTGGCCTCGCCCTTCCCAGGCTGTGCTGGCTGTATCTCCACGTCAGCCCTGAGGACGTACCCTGGGCCCTCTTCCCTGTCATCCTCACCCGTGGAGCAGGGACAGCCAGTAGGTCTTTGAAAGAAATGTTTTAAGTCAAGGGCTAACTGAAAATATAATGAATCAACAAATGAATATATGTTATGGGAGAGAATTTGCAAAATTGGTAAAGGTTGAAGTAGATTCCCTTGAGAGTCTAGCTCAGGTGTCTGTAAGAGCATCACCAGAAAGCATAAGGAATAGCTTCTCTGCATTCCAGATGGACAAGGAAGAGGCTTCAGTTGAATCAGATGATGTTAGACCAAGACTCATGTTTGGGTTTTAAGAGATTCTATCAGGTAGATCTTAATTTTCCTGTTTTTTAGCATCTATTGGTTGGTGGGTACTACACATTTGATTTTCACAGCACTTCCACTTGCTACAAGGGAGAGACTGTTTTCATATGGTGAAACCAAGGTCCTGTAGCTCCACAAGGTGAAATACTTTGGCTGGAGTCACACAGCCAACTAGAGGTACAGGCAGGAAATGTACTCAAGCTAGACGAGCCCAAAGCCTTAGTCTTCTTCCTGCCCCTCACAGACCTCCGAGGTCAGCACCCTGCTGAGTTTGGAGAAGACACTCTGAGTCTGTGCAGCCTCCTGCCTGGGGCTGAAGCATCACCTCCCAAATGCAGCACACACTGGCATTTGCTGCTGAAAGGAGATGCAGTTGTGCAAGCAGTGGAGGAGCTTAACGCCCAATTCTGAATAGCCCTGCATTCCTTGGAGGTTTTGGGAGGCTTTTATTCCACTTATCAGGGAGCCTCAGTTTCCTGATTGTGCCTCGCACATCCTGGGTAACGACCATCGGAGAGGAAGACCTCTCTGAGAAGGAGGCCCAGGGGCTTTTAAAGACAGCACCTCCACTGCCAGGAAACTGCCCCTCCTGCCATGCACCAGCCTGGGACTGCTAGGGTCTTGGTCTTTGAGAAGGACAAAGGACCTGGGCATGGGGCCAGACTCCAGCTGCACAGCATCGCAGGTAATGACAGTAGTAACACCAGCTGCTGAGATGTGGGGTGTCCCTCTCCTGGCAAGCGTGGGACACTGTGCTTCACCTGCTCTTCAGGATGCCTTTAACTGCAAGAAACAAAGCCAAACCTGTCTGGTCTCTATTGTAAGGAGAGTTGCTTTTGCAGAACAGGATGTCTAGGGCAGGAGATAGCAGCCACCACAGCCTTGTCCTGTGTCACAGCACTTGTCCTCTCTCCACAACTGCAGCTGGTGAGACCAGAGTTGGGCTTGTCACCCAGAAGCAGCTGTTCCTCATACGGGTGGGTAAGCCAGGTATGCAGAAATGTAAAGTGGTGGCAAGGGCAACCGAGGCAACGTGTGGGGTGCACTGACCCCACAGGTTCCAGTGAGTAGGTTGTGGTTCATGATACCAAGAACAGATTCTGAAGAAGCAGAAACCAGGAGCAGGCAGAGAACTGACTCCTGCAGTGAATGTGCAGAGGTGCTGAGACAAGAGGGCGGGGAGTCCCCAGGGGCACCGTAGAGAGGAGTGCCGGTGAAGAAGAAGTACAGTAATGCTATTAGGAACTTGTTTGTTTATGAACTTAAGACAAGCTCTGTGCACACTTTGGGGTGGCTTTGACAGGCCACACTTTCTTTCAGCCAATAAAGATTCTCGTGCAGCTACATAATGAGTTGTTGGAGCACATTTTTCCATTTGTTCTTCAAACACAATTAGTCACATAGTTTAACCCCGTTAGTAATAGCACATAAATCTTGTCTTAATTCCAATCAGTTCTTCTCCCTCTGCTTAATTTTAAAAACCAATTTTCTGGAACCACAGTAATCACTTTGGATAGGGGTTTGTGCTTACAATTATTTACTGATGATCAAAATTAGGTTTCCTGAGGCTTTAACTGCATGCAATGTGTTAGACCATCTTTGATGAGCAAAACTAGCCCTGGCCTCCAAGTGCAGGTGGTCTCACAGAATGTGTTGCATGGAGAGAATGCTGCCTCCTGCAAATGTGCGTCTGCAGCTGGGCCTATCCCAAGCAGTTTGCTCGTGGGTTTTGCTGAGGATGGACTTCCTCCATCCTTTAGCCCCTTCCACCCTCTGGCAGGCCCTGTTACTCTTAGCCCCTCCACAGTCTGCCCATGTCACCTTTTCTGGTGGCTTTGGAGATCAGAAGACATTGGGGCCTGAGCCTAACTGCAGTTTACCCTGAGTGCTGGGGACCCTGAGGGGTGCTGGCTGCAGTGAGTTGGGTCTGCAGCCCCCGGGGCCTTGGCCCTGGCAGGATGGATAAGATGCTGCCATCACAGGATGGTCCCTCGTGGCTTCACCCACACAAGAGTCAGCATGAGGTGCACTTCAACTCATCCCGCCATTTTCAAGTTAAAATCTTCTGTCCTCAGTCCCTCTCACACCTGCATCTCTAACTCCTTTCCTTCTGCTACCGCGTGGCTCCTATCTCCCAACGGAAGCCTCCGGCCTGTAACCATTTTCCCTCTGCACTGAGAGGCCGTGGTGTGGAAGGGGAGCTCCCGCCCATGGTGTTCGGAAGGTTCTGGGGCAGAACCCACCTCCAGCACTGATGCGTGGCAGCATCTCTGGAAACTTCCATTTCCTGCTCTGTCTGAGGAGGCGGGCCCTGCTGACATCTCTGTGTGTTGGAGCTCTGGACGGTCAAATCTGCACCGTGGCTACTTCCCCTCTTGCCGTGTGAACGTGGCAGGATGTCCACCCCACTTCCTGCATGAACATGGCTTGATGACTGTGCCCTACCTCCCTTCCTGCATGAATGCAGCACCACGGCTGCGCCCACCCCTTCTGTGGATGTGGCACGATGGCTGCACCCCCACTTCCCATTTGAATGCGGCACCGTGGTTGCACCCCCCCACCACTTCCTCTGTGGACGCGGCACGATGGCTGCACCCCCCACTTCCCACGTAAACATGGCACCGCAGCTGTGCCTCCCATGCCCCTTTACTGCATGAACGCAGCACCACTACCGCGCCCCCCCACACCCCTTTACTGCATGAACACGGCACCACTACTGTGGCCCACCCCCTTGCCATGTGATCACTGCCTTCATCCTCACGACCTCGATTAGAGCAGGAGTGACCACGAGACACGTGCTCCTAAGGAACCTGAGACCCAGGAAGGATGAAGTCATCTTCCAAGGTCATTGACAAATACATCACAAAAAGTGGGTTTAGACTCAGGACCCGAGCTTCAAGTTGTTTTCTCAGTGTGCCACAGCAGTGCCCCAAATGACAGAAATGCATTTCATTGTGCCTAAGTGAACACTCATATGTCATTTAATTACTTATGAGGGGATGTGTGAACCCCCGAAACCGTGCAAGCAAAACCCACACACGTAGCAGATCCCATTGCATTGCTCACCATCGTTTATGTCCTCCAGCGTGGACACCACTGAAGGGTGGATGTTCTAACCTCATGGTCCTGTGATGCACTCCTCTAGGTGAGGTGCTGCCCTGGACAGCCTCTAGACAGAGATGAGCGTGCTGTGCTGTCTGCCTTCGAAGACTCGGGCTAGCCGGAGACAGAGATGTGGGCACACACACATTATTGCACAGCTGCTTAGCTCAGCATGGGAGATAGATGCAGGACCCAGAGCAACCTGGGAGTAGCCCCGCGTCCAGCCTTGGCAGGTTCGGGGGGCCTCAGTGGCTGTGGGTATTGCGTTTGAGCCAAGGCTTTAACAGCAGGGAGGCCCGGACGTGTTGTTTTCCAAAGGGGGCTTGGCTAGGCTCTCTCAGCTCTCCGTGGTTTGAACAGGGTCTGGCTTTCTTGGTTTCAGTCTTCTCTGACGTTGCTGAGGTGACTGAGATCTCTCCACGTTTTTTACCTCTCGTTTTCTAGAATTCGAGTTACGTGAGTTGTCCCGAGGGGGGAAAAAGCCATGCAGATTCAGTGAGTTTGGGAAAATTGGCATCCTCTATTGTTTTCTTGGCAATTCTACATTTCCTTTTTGGTTTTAGAGGCTCTGAAAAATCTTACAGAAAAAGAAAACTTACCTATTCACTCAAGCTAAGCTAGAGCATCTGAAACATTTGTGATCACAGAAGTGTTTTAGAGTCAGCACCTGTAAGCTTTACACAGAACCCACTTTGGGAAAGGGTGCTAAGTTGCCCATGATTATTTTTTAAAATGGTGAATGTCGTCCTCACTTTTTCAACTTCTCTGGCAGCTTTGCTAAAGCTGAGGTTTCTCACCGCTCTCTAGGGACCACAGCCCTTGCAGCCTGAGAATAATCCCGAAGCCCCGACATGACGGTACCTGCATGTTCCCGTGTTTGCATCTGAGCAAGTGATGTAATTGCAGTGAGGCAGTCGTGACCTGGAGCAGACCAGTTGTTTGGCTAAATATGAGACAGGAAATCAGTGCAGGAATCTCATGTGAAATCCCAACTACTAGTGTTTCTCTGGACTACAAATATCTTTTAAAATATAAACCTCTAAATTTGAGGGGCCTAAAACAGATCTTTTATTGTAGCGTTGAATACCTCTTGATATCTGTAGCTGTCAAGAGCATTGGAAATGTGAACACTTAAATTATCTATGTCGTTCACAGGAAGAATCACCATAGTTCTGCCAAAAATCTAAGTCTGTGCCTTGCCCACATGTGGCCATCTGCTTGAGGCTCCTGTGGACTCAAAGGCAAGGGCAGTGTGCAGTCATCGGTTATTGGTGGCCATCAGTGCTTTCACAGAGACCGCCTATTTTTGCTAGCAACAGGAAATAACTTTCCTTGGCAAACTGATTTGCTAATTCTTGCTGCTGCTTTGACTCGAAATGTCATCAGGAAAAGGGGAACCACTAGACAATGCACTCTCCCCAATTTACCTACCTGACAGCTTCTGCCATACTTGCCTGCGAGCGAACAGCCTGCTGGTTTGTGTTTGGTTTTGAGTAGGAATCCACAGTTCACCCACTGGAGAAGGCTGTTACACTCACTGAACATGGACATTGGCGCTTTATTTATACCTGTGACCGGCCACGGAGGGACTTTTGTTTTCTCCTGCAATAGGCGCATGTGGCAGGTCTACCCAGTTCAGGATAAAGTGTTCTAGAGTTTACACAGTGGAGAAATGTTAGGCCTCTGGGTCTTGACTGAGACCCAAGATGAGATGGGCCATCTGGGCCACTGCCTGGACAATGGCCATCTCTTGTCCTCCGTGTCTTTTCTGTTTTTCTTTCCTTAGGCTCTCTCCTCAGTCTCTTTAGCTGGCTGAAGGAAAAGTAGTTTGAGTAATAGAAATGTAAAAAAGAAAAAAAAAAGAATTAGTGGAGGAAACCAAGTGAGAGTGTTTTGAAAATCCAAAAAATTCACAAGAGAATTTGGTAAACATCCTCCCTCCACTGTTGGTGCCAAGTCTGGACATTTCTAGGAAAGAGAGCGCAGACATAGTCCCTGTGTGGGAAGGTTTACAAGTACATACCCTCTGCTGGTGATTTTTATTTTTTAGTCCCTGAGAGAACCAAATGCTAATGACTAACATGGTTTATCTTTTACTTTGCCCTAAAATAGCTTCTCTGCTGTCATCTTACAAGAGATTCTCTTGAATCAGGGCAGTAGTTTCTAGCCCTATTTATAGAACCCTGGCATCTTCAGATTTATTTATATGAGGAAATCCCCGAAAAGATTTAAATGGGAACACCATGTACCGGCACACATTCCTCTCTTTTTGTTCACGGGTAGTGTTTCTGCTCACACAGTCCCTGGTCTCTCTGCGGAATCCTGGAAGGGAATGAGAGGCTGTGCTGCCGTGCCAGGAGCAGCGGGAACATCACAGACACTCGAGGAAGTGGGAAGCAACGTTGCTTTCTTCTTCATTTAACCTTAGAGCATAAGTGTGACTGCCCTTTTGACTCTGATCATTAAACTGGCACAAAAACAGTATTGTTAACAGTATTAAAAACAAAGTCAGCTCTTTCCATCTGCCCAGAGTTTGTTCCAGTTCCTCGCCCTCGGTATTTTATCAGGTTTTAGTAAAGGTGGATATAATTTTAGATATGTTTCCAGTTATTTACATCTCGTAAGTATTTTCTGTGTTTCTTAATGTGGTCTTCCTAAAAAACACTCATAATAGCTAATACCTATATTGATAGGTATATTTTACCAGTTTGTGCCATATTTACCTACTTGGCAGTGGCCAGATATTTGCATTGTCGTCCAGTGTCTGCGCTATAAATGATGCTTCACTGGATGCCTGCAATGCAGCTGTTGCCACATTTTGAATGCTTTCCCCTGGGTAGACCCTAGAAGTCAGATCCCTAGTAAAAGATTGTGGATGTTTTATAGCTCAGGATATGTGTCTGTTTTATATGTGGATGTTTTATAGCTCAGGATATCTATCTGCAAAGACCTACTTATGTTGATTACCACATCCAGGATAGAGTGAGTTTCAAGACTTCCGAGCCCTGACCCCATTCCTGGAGCCTTTCTCCACTTCTACATTCTCCCTAACGAGAGAGTGGCCCAGAGGCGCAGCGTGGTAGCACACGGTGGCTTTGGAAGCTTGCCCTCCCCTAGCAGGGGTGGAACTCTGTGTCCCAGGTGGTCAGCAGCTGTTTGCAGGGACTCCAGGATTTGTGTCTTCAGAATACCGCAGACACCTTAGCAAGCCCTCTAGCTTTTCCATGGCTATTTCTGGGTGCATAGTGATTGTATGACAAGTCAGGCCTGTATGGCCCTGCAGTGACAGGGATGGAGGAAGAAGAGAGTCTAGTGGCATTTGCATAGGTTACCACATAGTCACCACATCGAGTCTCTGACCTTATGAGCTTGGAGATCTCCAGCATGTGTTGTTCCCGTAGTTCCACATCCTGTCTTTCTCAGCTGTGCAGCACAGCTCACTCCCACTGCCTCCCTGGCACGGGGATGGAGGATCAGAGTGACCGATAGCAAGCAAGGACCTTGGGTCTGCTTGTCTAAACCCCTCACATGCTTGCACATCTCACACTCTACACTCAGCCTGCGCCTGTCTCCTCAGGGATCCAACTTCCCCTACCAGGACACAGCCAGGAAATAACACCCTTACTGTCCTCTGTTCCTCTCTTGTGCTCATTCACTGACAGATTTTAGGCAGTTTCTACATGCAGGTACTGCCTGGGTGCTGGGGTCTGAGGCTGGCAGGGCAGACACAGCTTTGCCGTCTGGGAGCCCATAACCCAGTGGGAGAGACCAATGCTGATCACCTCATAGAGGCACATTACCACAGACGGTTTCCAACATGCTACCAGGACATTCCGTCATGTGGGGAGAGCTATCAGTGGGGCTGAAGGATGAGGAAACTTTAACTGTCATGGAAGGCAGACAGTGTTGCAGAAAGAGGGAATGAGGACAGTTGAGGAAGGCACAGGCACCCTGGGTGATGGCCGAGATAGCATAGAGGAGGCAGCACCTAGGAAGGCGGGGCCTTAGGTGTCTCAGGAACAGATTGGTATCCAGGGCAAAGGAGGTCTGTGGCAGAGAGGGAAAAGCAGCTTTGCACTTTGCTTTGCCTGCTGCAGTGTGAAGGATGGACTGGTCTGGAGGAGGTGTGGGATGGCCGGTTGGGATGCAGGTGCAGGAGATGCTGACGTGTTGCCTGGACTAGGGCAATGGAATGAAGTTGGACAACTGAGTGCATCTAAGCAGAATTGGTAAGATGTGATTTATTGATTTCTTGTAGTTTTCATTGCTTTCTCGTAGTTTTCATGGTCTGTAAGACAACTTGCAGTTCTGTGTTTCCTCTGTCTTGATATAAATGTTCAGCCTAATGCTCAGGTCATTTCTAGATACCATTCTCCAATAAAAGGAGCCAGGGCTGCCTGGGAAATGCTTAAAGAGTGAAGGGGACCTGACATAAAGACATAGGAGCCAGCATGAAGGGCCAGGGGAATATAATAACTTACATGTGTGGAAACACCTGGCAGACACTCTTCCTAGGTGAGCCACAATGATGTCACCAAAAAAGGGTCAGGGCAGCATTATGTGCCTCCTGAGCTGCAGCACCCAGGGGGACACAGCATCTCTTTTTTGGGGCACCTGCCACAAACCATAACTACAGCTAATCTCAAAGGGACGTCAGCTGAACCAGAACCAAGAGACGTTCTAGAGAATGACCTCAGGGGCTTTGAGGTCATAGAAGACACCCACAGAAGCAAAAGCCAAAAACAAAAGCCAAATCTGAGGAACTAAAGAGCCAAGGCAGTCAAACACAGCTTGGGTCCTGGACTGAATCATGAACCAAGAACAACATTGTCCCCCCCCCACTTTTCTAAAAAGGACAGGAGGCAGACACTTAGCTAAATTTGGATGAGGTCTGTAAATTAGCTAATGGTACTATATCAGTGTTAATTTCCTGATTTTGATCATTGTACTGTAGTTATGAGAGTGTTCTTGTTTATAGGAAATACACACACAGCCATCTAGCAGGAAAGGGGCTAGGGAAAGAGAATGGGAATTTAATAAAGCGAATGGGGTGAAATGTTAATATTTGGAGAACCTTGATGAAGAATATATACAGAGAGTTTTTGTATTACTTTTTGCACATTTTTTGTAAAAATGCTAAACAAATTATTTCAAAATAAAATGCTAAACAATGAAAAATCCCTGCTTAGAATAAAAAATATGCCTCTTAACATGCACTGATGCTGCAGTGAGCTCTTTCTAGAGGAGAAACCTCATAGAAAACAGAACTGACCAGGTCATACCATAGTAATTCTCCCTATTGACCAGAACCTTGTCTTTTAAGGCCAGACCAAGGCAAGCTCTGCAGGGGTGCCCTTGCCTGGGACTCTGTGAGGCTCGGTAGCAGCCACCTGAAGGCAGGAGAACATTTATTGCCATCAAGTAATCTGTCTCTGGTTCTTCACAACTCCTGGGATCAAGACACGCTCTGAACTGGTGCCGCTGGCCACGGGAAACACAGAGCCACCTCCCTGAGACCCTACGGTGCCCTAGGCATCCCCAGGCATTCCCCACACTTCAGGAGAAGCTGGGGATATGCTGCTTCCTTCCTTCTTTCCAAAAGCCATGGGATACTCATAATTCTGTTGGCAGAACACACTGTGCAAAGGGGGTTGTCTCTTCCATGCTCCGCTTCCTTGTGTATAAACGTCATCTGAGGGCGGGGGATTCCTGAGCCTTCAGCCCTTGAGCCTCAGTATACTGTGAAAGGTTTCTGACGAGACAGGACACAAAGGAATAAAGACTTCATGGTCTCAAGCACAGTGACAGCTGCATGGTAACACTTCTAGCCAGATTTATATTCGTGTCTGTAATCACAGTTCAAGAGGAAGATCTTGTCGTTGTGTGCCCCTTCCAGCCTGCACTTTAGAGGCCCTTTTTTGATCTACCAAATTTACTTGGGTAGGTTCTTCCTGGAACCACCTGGGGGATGGCAGGGGTGGCTAGTCATGGACCCTGTGAACAGTGGTGAAGTGTGTGGAAGGAAAACCTAAGTGTCTTCCTGATGCATCGTTTCACCAGCCCGGGAAGGCCAGTGGCTGGAGTGGTCTCTGGCAATTTCCAAGGAGAGGAGTGTGGGAGAACTCAGAGGGCTGGGAGGGCTCTTCCTGCCCGTGTGTACACACACCTGCATATATGTGCTGTTTCCTATGAGATGAAAATGTCAGACCTGAAGTCTCTTCCTGAGTCCCCTGCTCTCTTTTCTGTCCCAGTTGCAGCGGATGGGGCTGGCTGAGACAAACAGCTTTTAGTGCAGTAGCATCTGGAGGCTGTGGGAGATGAGTTGTACTCCTCTTGTGCAAGCCCTTATGTATGCTGTGGCTTCATGGGCGGTGCTGCAGCATGGCACAGACTCCTCCTGCTGTGGCTGCCTCCTGCTGCCCCACCACACAGTCCTCCCTCAGAGCATGCACTGGGGCCCATGGCCTAGGGCTGATGGTGCCTAGGAAGATGGTACCTGCCTGCTGCCCATGCCCAAGAGGATGCCTTGCCCCTCATCATACTGGGGCCAGCTGAAGACGGGCACGGAGGCCAGCAGCGGGGACTGTGAAGTGGGCCCTGGTATATTGCACTCAGCAGTTGCTTACCTCCTTTGTAACCAGTTACATGAGAGGGGACAAAAATTCTTCATTTTATTCCAATAAGATTCTGGTAGGTACCAAGAGCATAACTAGGAACAACTTTAGGAATGTGAATTCTGACTGCAGTGAATTGTGTTGTTGAGGACAAGAATCCAAAGAAGACTGGGCCATTGGAGGACCAAGAGTGAATTATCTCCATGCTGATAATTCTGAGTCAAACTAAACCTGGTGTGCAGTAAGCCAAAGGATGAGACAAACAAAATGAAGGGGATGGGTAAAAAGAAACATTTGGGTAGAAAAATCTGCAGTCTCAACGAAGTCTGCGTGGTGTCGGCTTTGACCAGTCTCATGCTAAAGATTTTCAGGTATTTGATCAGATAGCTTGGTAGCAAGCAGCAGAAGTCTCAGAATCCCTCTGCTCCCACTCTAGAATCACCTGGTCTCTAGACACATATCTGGTGCATGTTGCTTGTCTCTGTGTCTCTGGTGATGCTGTATGGCCATCTCCCTCAAAGGCATTGCTCTTTTATTAGCCGTCAGGTCAGTGGCCCAAGTCCCTGGAAGGCATTCTTCTCTTACTCTGTATCCACACTCTTTGGTGTAATTTGGAGTTCCCCTAATAAAGGGCAAGTTGCTTCTATAGAAACCGAAGTTGTTCCTCTAGGTGAACAATTTTTATGCCATAGAATTGTCTCAGCCACTGAATCGGCGGAACCGTGATTTGGAACTAGAAATGCACATTATGGCCACTAGTCTTGACCAGAGGCAGGCCACAAGGCCCCTTGATGAAACCCATTTCGGGCAGCTAGTGGAACGGAGTGCCAACTAGGGTGGGCGGGGGTGAAACCAGGAGAGGAAAGGTAGAGACACGGAGTCAAGCAGCTGGTCCTGAGGGGTCTGCAGAAAAGAAGCATAAAATGAAGCAGCAGCCAGAGAGGAATGTGGCCACAGGAGGGCTTCACTTAGATGAGACGTGTCAAGGCATGTCTGTATGCAAGTAGGAATGATTCTGGAATGAGGATGAAACTGACCACGGAGGAAGGAAAAGACAATGACTGCAGACTCAATGCCTTAGAGAAGATACAGAGGGCAGCTGCGAATGGAGTGGTGGACATGAGCTAGCAAATGTGAGGGACCAAGAAGGCCAGGGCGCCCAGAGCACAGTGACGACACACACAGGGAAGGGAATGGAGAATGGGACCATGCACCCCACAGGCGAGAGCTTGGATTTAATTCTGGGTGTGATGGGAGGACAGTGGGATTCAAATGACTCTCCAGAAATCGTACAAGAGCTGCTGGGCTATGGATGATGTGAGGCAAGGTGAGGTGAGCAGGAAACAGGCTGCTGTGTGGTCCCAGGATGGGAATGGAGATGGCATGGTGGAGAGGACAGGAAGCACTGGATATGGGACACATTAGAGAGGGAGAGCTGACTGGATTTGTACCTGAGTCAAAAGGGGGAATCAAGGATACTCTCCTCTTCCTTGGCCAGAGCAACTGAGCGGACAATGACCCCTTTTAGTTAGGCAAGGAGGCCTTGGTGTGCTTCGACCACATTTTCTTTTGTTAAATTTCACATGGCAACAAGAGACCCAAGGAGGGCACCTTTCAGCAGTGACTCGTCCTGGTTATAGATCTGGGTCATGAGCAGAGAGATGGCATCTGATGGCATGGGGCCAGATGCAGTCTCTCAGAGAGAGGACCACTAGAGTGGGGTAGGCTGAGGACAGAGGCTTGTGGGCCTCCAAAAACCCAGCAGCCTGGCAGAGCAGGAGACAGCAAAGGGATGAAGGAGCAGAGAGATGAAGAGATCACAAGCTGGGGTCAAAAACACTTAGAGAAGCAAGTTTCTAGGAATCAAAGCTGTGTCAAATGCTGCTGAGATGCCACCAAAGATGCCACCCTGTCTCTGCTGTGGGACCCGGGTCTAGGCTTTACCTTCCTTGCCTGTGTTGTCGTGGGAGCCTCCTGACCCATCTGGTCCCCAGTTTCTGCCGCCTGGGAGGGAGCATCACAGTCAGCCTGTGGCATCTTTTGCTGCCTTTGAGGACCTTCTTAGCCAGCAACCCTTTGCTGAATGTTTTTCCTTTGCCTTCCACCACCTGACAGTCTCTGAATTTTGCTTTTTGTCTGTCTCCCCTATGTGAATGAAGTTCCATAAAGTCAGGTTTTATTCCAGACCCGAATCCCAGCACCTTGGTGCCTGGCACAGAGAAGGTTCTCAGGGAGCCTCTGCTCATTGAGTGACAGTGAGGGTGCATCCCCACTCTCCCCATGCAGCTGGGCCTGAGATGGCTTGAAAAGGTTCAGCCGATCTCACTCAAATCTGAAAACATTTTTTCAAATTATAGATTACATTTGACATTTAATGTTTCATTAAAGATTGATTACCACTAAAGAAACTTTTTTTTCAAAAAAAGATGTTACTCGTGGAAATCCCTCTTGTAATTCTGTAGCACTAACTATTTTCATCTGCTTTTTTATGTTATAAAATGCTGTGGTTAGATGCCATATCTGTATAACCAAGGTCTCCATTTCGACACTGATAGATTATAAGTGAGTTTGTTTTGTTGTTTTGTGAGACTGTTGTGATTCCTGTCCAAAGAGAGAATTGTACTCTTCATGCCTAAATGAGCTATCTTCCATTAATAGGCACATTTTACCTTATGCTCCACACTTTCTGCCTCTTTTTAGTTAGTGGTACTTTTATGGATGCCTGCGCTTGCCGACTTCATGGCTGGAATGAGTGGAGGCGCCTTGAGCCTGGCTCTGCAGCAGGGTTCCTACCTGGCCCCACTGGCCTGGCCAGGTGGGAATGGTGCCCGCAGCAGCAGGGCTCGTTAAGTCTCAGTAGATGAGATGGAGGATTGGTTGTTGAATCTTTACACCAGTGGTCCGAGAGCTACTTCCTTTTCTGGAGAAAAAGGCCTCCAGGAACGTGAATGCATTAGAAGCTAGCATTTTCCCCAGAGATGTTCACATGAAAACTTTCTTTCCAGTCTACCCCCACTCATCTCTTGCCAAAGAAGCTGGTTCATGCAGTCAGGGTGTGACAATTTGCAGGCCCTAGCACTACAAACAGGATTCAGAGTCAGGAGTAGGTTTGCCATGACTTACTACCATATCACTTCTGTGTCCAATCAGGAGACCAAAAAGAGGAAAACCTATTTTATTTATAAAAGTAACGTTCATAGTAAAAAACAAAAAGTGAAATACTACAAAAAGGTATTTGGTAAACGGTGAGATTCACTTTCTTCTCAGTGTCCAACTCTAGTCTCATTCTCCAGAGGTGACTCTGTGGACAGTGTCTTGTGTATCGCTTCACAAAATTGGTGTGCATTGTTGTGATTTCCCCTGCAGCTTCATGGTGTTGCGTTGTATGGAGGTACCATGATAAGTTTACCTCAACTCTCTTTTGATGAACAGCTCCCTGAAACAAGGGCTCCCATGCTTTCCATTGTATAACCTCACGTTCTAGGGTGATCGTTGCTATGAGAAAAGACACTACTGAGATGCTTATATACCATTTTAATGGCATATAAGCTTACTTTTGTTTGCAGCTCTTTCTAATTATGAATAGAGCTGAAATGGACATTCTCGTGCATAGGTCTTTGGTCCCCTATGGGGATGTGGATGGATAGACAGATGGATAGGTTGGTTTCCAGCAGTGCCATTGCTGGAGCAAAAGTTTTATGTATTTATAAGTATGTGGGTGGGTGGAGAAAATTCACTTTTATAAATAATGCCAAGTGCTGTATATCACTTACAATATGGAGGGAAGGCATGTGACTTGGGGGCTGGCCACTGGCTAGGACTCTGCAGTTCCTCGCAGCGTGGCTTTGGACCAATTCTTCTCACTGCCTAGGGCCTTGCACCATTGGGGCTCTAGTGACAGTTCCCTGGGTGGTGAGGGGCCCGTGTCCAGGCAATCCATCACTTTGATTGGCTGTTTCTGTAGTTTCAAGAAACTCTAGACGATGTTTACTGAGCCTGTCTGGGAGCAAATGGACAGACCCCAAGAGGTCTGATAACGGTGGCGTTTACTTTCAGATCTGCCTGGAGACCTCTTGGAGTCTGAGAACTCTGGGCGATTGGAGGATGGGGGTAAGATGTGCACAGTCAGTTTCAGGTACTTACTCTTCTTAGTGTTAGACCTTCTGAGCTGGTGCTCAGTAGATCCTTTTTGTTTGCTTGGTTTTAAAGGAGTTAGTGCCCAGACGGCAGTGTTTTTGGCTCATGTTTCTTCCCTGTCAGTCCAACAGACATACTCGCGGCTGGCTGAAAGCAGCTGTGGGTCACTGGTGATTTTTGCTTGGGTGGTTTGGTTTTTAGTACTGAAAAAGTAGCAAGCTGGGAGTCCAAGGGCTGCCAGTGAATGTATTCAGCGTTTTCAAAGAAATCTCCATAATTTGTTTTGCCTTTCCAGTTATCAGTATTTTTGTGATTATATAATCTCATTTTGATGGTGTGTAAGCTTGCTTTTTAAAAAATGAGTTATGGGCAGTATAAAAATTATTAGCGTAAACTGTATTCATAGCAAATATATTTTGGAGATAAATTGGGATTTTTGAGGGTGAAAGTTTTATCTACAAATACATTCTCTAGAGCGTTATAATTAAATAAAATTATAGCCCTAAACGATAGCTCCATTTATGAAATTTTTCTCATAGCTCTCATTTTCTGTGTTGTCCAGACTGGAGATGGTACTGGAGTTTGTAGCCCTTTTGCAGTGTCTTAGCCATTCTGCACCTGCTGTGTCTCTCAGCTTCTCAAACTTCACTATTTTCTAAATTTTCCAGTGAATCTACCAGTCTTCCTTCACCAACCAGTCCGCCCATCCCATACCCAGCCCCATCCACCTGTCTGTCATTGTTCTGTCTGTCTAGCATGTGCCCCACCCTCCTGCCCACACGTTCTTGGTCATGGGGCCTTAGCAGACAGGACAGCCCCGCTCCACTGGCCGGTGAGTGGTGGCCCAGTGGGCTGTGTAGAGGCTGCTGTCCCGCTCTTGCTAGGACGGTGCTGTAATCCAGGGTACTGCTTGCACAGCAGGCCTTACAGAGCTCACCTGAGGTTCCCTACTCAGAAAATCACAGTTAGACCTGTCCTGCTTACTGATGGGCTCAGGTGAGAGTTTTTCTGAAACAGAATGCCCAGCAGTCAGTGACTGTGTGAAATAAGAGATGAAGGAGAAGTTGTCCTGATATAGAGAAGTTGCAGTAATAGAGCAAAGAACTCTAATATATTCTTTACCCTGATTCCCCAATTGTTAATATCTCTGCCACATTTTAAGTCATTTCCATTGTCCTGTACATATATAAAGATATGTATAGGCACATATATACATTTATATGTACACATATCATGATTCTTTGGACCATTTAAGACTCGTTTGTAGCTATCAAGTCCCTTTACTCCTAAATACCTCAGAGTCTGTTGACTAAAAACAGGGTTACTCACTTACATATCATCATAAAGTTACCAAAGTCGGAATATTTACCCTTAATAAGATGCAGGGTTGAATCTACAGACCTCATTCAGGTTTCGCCGATTGTTCACATAGACATCCTTTATGTTATTCTTTTACTCTGGTTCAGGAACCAGTTGCATTCACTGTAAGACCTCTTTGGTTTCCTTTAGTACAGAGCATTCCTCAGCCTTTCCACACCTGTGTGATAGATGGGATTTCTTGAAGGGCCACTTTGGTTTTGTGTGGTGTTTCCTTGGGGTCCTATCTGGTCCACAGACAGGAGGTTGTGGCCTACAGGCATGATGATTTTGGCTGGTCCAGTTTATGCTGATGTTGATGTTTATGTCTTGATTAGGGTGTTGTCTCTTAAGTTTCTCATTGTTAAGTTACTATAGTCTTTCCTCAGTGTACGTGGGGAATTGGTTCCAGGACCCCCTGCATTTACCGAAATCCACTCATACTCAAGTCCTGCAGTCAGCCCTTGGAACCCAAATATACAAAAAGTTGGCCTTTCATATACACACCAAGACTCTATTTTCCATCTGCATCTGGTTGAAAAAAAATATGCTTATAACTGGACCCGAATGCTTCAAACCTGTGTTGTCCAAGGGTCAGCTGTATTTTCCTTTTGTAATTAAGAAGTAATTTGAAGGAAGGTGATTTGAAACTGTGTCGATCGTCTACGCTCTGCAGATGTCCATTGACTGGTGCTGTCCTGATGATTTTTGTCTGGTTTGTCTGTCATTCTACATTCTTGAGTAGGCATTCTGCTTGAAGGAATATCAGTTATAATTTTTTGTTTTTGTTCCTAATTTAGTTTACAAATTTGCTGCAATGAACACATTATAATAGAAAACTAATGTATGTATGTTTCTATGCATGTGTGTGTGTAGGAGTATAAGGATTGAATATTCTTTATCTGAAATGCTTGGCACCAGAACTGTTTCGCAGTTCAGATTTTTTTCTGATTTTGAAATGTTTGCAGTACACTTACTAGCTGAGTATCCCAACCCGAAAATCCAAATGCTCCAATGAGAGTTTCCTTTGAGTATCATGTCAGCACTCAAAAAGTGTCAGATTTTAGAGCATTTTGGATTTTGTATTTTTAGATTAGCGATACTCGACCTGTATGTATGTGTATATATATTTATGTGTATATGTATGTGTATGTATGAAGCATGTGTATGTGTGCATATGTATATGCTTGTGCATGTTTGCATGTATATGTGTATGTGTTTGCATATGTGTACATGTATACGGTATATATGTGTGCACATGTTTGTATCTGTATGCATATGTGCGTGTGTTTGTGTGTGTATGTATGAAGTTTCCAAGCCCACACCCTCTTTGGTTGGCCGTTCTGATCCCCTGGTTCTGAGTGCATGGCCCTTTGTCCTGCCTCTCCTGGCTGCATGCTCTGCAGTTTCCCCTGCTGGTTCTGCCTCTTGCTTAGGCCTCTGAGGCTCAAGAGGAGGGGACAGTGAGTGGAGTGCAACAGGACCCAGAACATCTAGTTAAGAAAACTCCCAGCCACGCAGCAAGCTAGGTCAGAGGCAGATTTTGGAGCCTCTGTGCAGAGTCCCTGTCGCCGCCACGGAGCTCCTCACCTTCTCCCCACCCCATGTTCCTCAGGTGAGCAGCAGTGGGTTTGTGCAGACTTCCTGGTACTCTGCCACTGGCCAGGTTGAGCCTTCCCATGCCCTTGCCTCCTCGGCACCAGTCTGCAGACACACTCTGGGCTTGCTTATGGTAAATCCTCAGGTTGCTGCGCATCAGCCCAAGAGAAGGCTGTCACCACCAGCAGTCCCAGTGCCTTCTCTCGCCAGTGTCACCAGCTGACTGTCCTGCCGCAGAGACATTGGAGCAGCAGGAATGGACATGGCCCTGCAGCTGCCCACATGTTTGTGTTTGTGATGGTCTGCCTTGTCTGTGTGTCTGGAACTCATGGTTCTACCCCTCCCAACTTTGCACAGCTGCAAGGACCATGAGTGACTGCAGCCCTCAGCTGCTGTCATTGTCCTTACACAGGAAAGTGAGTGCTCCCAAGTGACTTCTGCCCTGAAGAAAGTCCCTTTCCTTATCTGTTCTAAATGTACTGCCTTTCACAGCTCTCACGTATGTGTCCTTGTTACACTGGTGCCGGGGCGTTTAGGATGCCCTTCAGGGAAACTTGCATGGTCTCTGCACACTCAAGTAGAGGGAAGCCATTCAGATAGGGACATCTTGGTGCAGTGTTGAATGGAAGACTTGAATAGTCACCAGCAAAACATTTTGGCTGAGAGTAGAAGAAGCTATAGGTTGGAATGAAGGCCATGCGCCCCTCCCCCCGGCCCCTTTTTTGATGAATTCAAGCATAGTAGAAGTGATGCAAGCAATTCTTTCCTAGGGTTCATTCACCGAACAGACGAACAGGTGGACAGTGCAGAGTGAGCAAGAGTAAGGAAGAGTGAGCAAGGTGTGACTCTCTGTCTAGGAGCTTAGGAGAGGAAGAGAGACAAAAAATTTGTTCCCAGCAACAGTGGTAGGCACTCACCTGGATTGGCCGCGGGACCGCATTCCCGTGAGCCTGCGTGACTAGCCCTGGAGAGGAGATGGTGCTGTGCCTGTGTCACGTGAAGAACTGAGGCTCCGGGCACTACAGCCTGCCTTTCTGTGCTCAGCTCCACAGGTTTGGGATCTGGCAAAGCTGAGGATGGAAGGCCACAGAGTCCCTGCCCTGACTGTAATCACCAAGTAGACCTTGTGTCCATCTACAAGAAAAACAGTTCAGTGCTGTAAACTATGTACAAGGAATAGATTAGGTGGAGGCAAGAGTCCCAAAGTTAATTCCAATTTAGGAAAAACTTCAGCTCATACTCCTGGATATCATGGATGAGGTCAATGAGATGTCAGAAGAAAAGGAAGATTTTAAATGTGAGATGATTTGGACGGCAAATAAGCTACAGGGAGAAGAGAGAGAATGCTGGCTGTCCTCATAGGTTTGAGAGGAAAGGTGAAATTCTCTTTATGGTCAAGTTTTGTAGCAATGTCTGACTCGAGGGAAAATGCATACGTTCTAATTCTAAGTAAAATACAGTCGTGGGTTACAGCGTCCTTTTGAAGTTCAGCGCCTTCCAAAGGGAAGGGTGGAGGGCACAGGACTGAATGCTCGGCCTTGCAGTAAACCTGATGTGGTGTCATGGTGTCTCCAAATGTACCACAGGCTTCCTCCACGATGTCACCCATCTGACGGTTACCCCGAAGGGGGCAGCCATTCCTGCAACGTGTCCCTCCGTGCCTGCTGGAGCTGCCTCTGTCTGACCACACGGTTAAAGCAGGAATTCAAATTATGGCACATAACCCATTTGGGGATCTCCAACATTTAGAGCCCAAAACCATACCCAACAGGGAGTCATGTGTGAAGATAGAAATCTCTAGCTGACCGTAAAGCAAGCTAACCGTGTCCCTTCTGGAATCTTCGCCCCAAAGGACAGTAGCTCCAAGAGGGCCCTGCCCCTGTTTGGGAGGAGCCCTCAGGTTGTACCCTCAGTACAGATTAAACCTTTCTGGAGATGACCCCAGCAGGGACACTGGTACTGGAGTCACAGCCCAGATGCCTTTCATGCCATACTTTCTTATCTTTGCTCCCCTTTAATCCACCAATGGAAATTCTTTAAAAGTCGTTTTCAATTTTATTTTTGACAAGATGATTCTATTTTATAAAAATATGTTTTTCAAAATAACAGGCTACGCATATCCATTTTAGAAAAGTTAAAAAAAAATGCAGATGAGAGCATCAAAACTGATTCTTCCAAATAAGTCTGTCTACTTGGTATAAAACAAGGTACAGGCTACTGCTTGGAATCTTGTCCCTCCCCTTAGCCAGTGAGACCTGTTCACTGTGGAAAGTCCTATTAGGGTCTCTGAAAACCATGGTTAACTTTCAAGAACTCTTTAGTTATTTTTAGAACTTTATCTCCTTTGGAAAAAAAGGATTTTTAAAGACAACATCTGTTTAATTTTCACTGAAAACTTGAAATCTATCAATTATAAAGCAGAATTTTAAAACTTGTTTTTAAATTTTAGACTTGGGGATATACGTGCAGGTTTGCTACGTGGATATATTGCATAATAATGAGGTTTGAGTTTCTACTCTGCCCATCACCCAAATAGTGAAGATTGTACCCAACAGATAATTTTTAAAACCCTCACCCCTTCCTTCCATCTTCCTCCATTTTGGAGTCCCCAGTGTCTATTATTTCCATCTTTATGTTTATGTGTACCCATTGTTTACCTCCCACTTGTAAGTGATAATATATAGTATTTGCTTCTTTGTTTCTGAGTTACTTCACTTAAGAGAATGGCCTCCAGCTTCACCCATGTTGCTGCAAAAGACATGATTTCATTCTTTTTTATGACTACATACTATTCTGTGGTGTATATTACCACTCTTTAAATCCAGTCAACCATTGATAGACATTTGGGTTGATTCTGTATCTTTGCTATTGTGAATAGTGCTGTGATAAACATATGGATGCATGTCTTTTTAATATAATGATGTCTTTTCCTTTGCGTAGATGCCCAGTAGTGGGATTACTGGGTTGAATGGTAATTCTATTTTTATTTATTTGGGAAATCTCCATACGGTTTCCCTACAGGTTGTGTTAATTTACATTCCCACCAACAGTGTATTTGGCTTTCCTTTTCTCCACATCTATGTCAACATCTTTTGTTTTGTTGACTTTTAAGTAATAGCCATTCTCAGTGGTATCAGATGATATCCCACTGTGGTTTTAATTTGCATTTCTCTGATGACTAGTGATATTGATCTTCTCTTTATATGTTTATTGGCTGCTTGTATGTCTTCTTTTGAGAAATGTCTGTTCATGTTCTTTGTCCATTTTTTAATGGGATCGTTTGTTTTTTCTGGCTGAGTTGTTTGAGTTTGTTTTAAATTAGTATTAGTATTTAGTATTAGTCCTTTGTTGGAGGCATGATTTGCAAATATTTTCTCCCATTCTCTAGGTTGTCTGTTTACTGCACAGAATCTTTTCAGTTTAATTAAGTCCCACTTGTCTATTTTTATTCTTGTTGCATTGCTTTTGGGGCCTTAGTCATAAATTCTTTGCCTAGGCCAAAGTCCAAAAGTTTTTTCCTAGGTTTTCTTCTAGGACTTTATTATAGTTTCCAGTCTTACATTTAAGTCTTTAATCCATCTTGAGTTAATTTTTGTACATGGTGAGAGACAGGGGTCCAGTTTCATTCTTCTGCATATGGCTAGAATTTCCTGTAGATGTTTTAGTTTGTGTGGATAGAGATGTTCATAGAGATAGTCAATTTTCCCAGCACCATTTATTGAATAGCGTGTCTTTTTGCCATTGTTTATTTTTGTCAACTTTGTCGAAGATCAGTTGGTTGTAAGTATATGGCTTTATTTCTGTGCTCTCTATTCCATTTCATTGATTTGTATGTCTGCTTTTGTACCAATACCATGCTGTTTTAGTTCCTTCAGCCATATAATTTGAAGTCAGGTAATATGATACCTCTGCTTTTGTTCTTTTTGCTTAGAATTGGTGTGGCTATTCAAGCTCTTTGTTGTTGTTCCACATGAACTTTACAATCTTTTTTTCTAATTCTGTGAAGAGTGACATTGGAAATTTGATAGAAATTACGTTGAATCTGTAGACTGCTTTGGGGGCAGTATGGTCATTTTAATGATACTGATTCTTCCAGTCTGTGAGCATGAGATGTGTTTCCATTTGTTTGTGCCATCTGTGATTCCTTTCATGAGGGTTTGTAGTTTTCCTTGTAGAGATCTTTCACCTCCTTGGTTAGATGTATTCCTAAGTATATATATAATCTGTGTATGTATGTTGTGTGTGTGGCCATTTTAAACATGATTGAGTTATTGATTTCATTCTCAGCTTGAATATTATTGTTGTATAGAAATGCTAATGATTTAATATGCTGATTTTGCATTCTGAAGCTTTACTGAAGTCATTTATCAAGTCTAGGAGTCTTTTGGGGGTGTCTTTAGGGTTTTCTGAATATAAGATTATGTCAACTGGGTGTGGTGGCTCATATTTGTAATCCCGGCACTTTGGGAGGCTGAGGTGGGTGACTCACTTGGGTCCAGGAGTTTGAGACCAGCCTAGACAATATAGTGAGACCTCATCTCTAAAGTACAAAAAAAATTAGCTAGGTGTGATGGCACGTGCCTGTAGTCCCAGCTACTTGGGGAAGGTGAGGTGGGAGGATCGCTTGAGCCCGGAAGATGGAGGTTGCAGTGAGCTGAGATCATGCCACTGCATTCCAGTAAAGTGATAGAGCCAGACCCTGCCAAAAAAAAAAAAAAAAAAAAACAACCTCTTGCTATCAAATGAACACACAAAATTTGACTTTCTGTTTTCCAGCGTGGATACCTTTGATTTCTCTCTCTTACGTGATTGCTCTGGTTAGGGCTTCCAGTGCTACATTGAATAGTAGTGGTGAGAGTGGACATTCTCATCTTACTCCAGTTCTTAGGAGGAAATGCTTTCAACTCTTCCCCATTCAGTATGATAGTGGCTGTGGGTTTGTCCTATATGGCTGTAATTATTTTGAGGTATGTTCTTTTAGTGCCTAGTTTGTTGAGGGTTTTTTTCATGAAGGGATGTTTTGTTTTACTGAATGTTTTTCTGCATCCATTTAGATGATCATATGGCTTTTGTTTTTAGTTCTGTTTATGTCATGAATCACATTTCCTGATCTGCAGATGTCAAACTATCCTTGCATCCCTGGAATTAAACCCACTTGATCATGATGTGTTATCTTTTTAATGTGCTGTCGGATTTGCTTTGCTAGTATTTTGTTGAAGATTTTTGCATCTATGTTTATAAGGGATATTGACCTGCAGTATCCTTTCTTTGTTGTGTCCTTGCCTGATTTTGGTATCAGGGTGATATTGGTTTTGTAGAATTAGTTATGAAAGAATTTATTCTCAAATTTTTGGAGTAGTTTCAGTAGGATTGGGACCACCTCTTGTTTGTATGGCTGTTAACATTTGGCTGTAGGGCCAGGTGCGGTGGCTCACACCTGTAATCCCAGCACTTTGGGAGGCCAAGGCGGGTGAATCACCTGAGCTTATGAGTTTGAGACCAGCCTGGCCAACATGGCAAAACCCTGTTTCTATTCGAAAATACAAAAATTAGCCAGATGTGGTGGCACATGCCTGTAGTCTCAGCCACTTGGGAGGCTGAGACAGAAAAGAATCACTTGAACCCAGGAGGCGAAGGTTGCAGTGAGCCGAGATCACACCACAGCACTCTAGCCTGGGAGACAGGGTGAGACTCTGTCTCAAAAAAGAAAAAGAAAAACAATGCTGTGGGATCCATCTGGTCCTGGGCTTTTTTTTTTTTTTTTTTTTCTTTTTTGGAAGATTTTTATAATTACTAATTCAATTTTATTACCCCTACTGGTCTATTTAGGATTTCTATTTCTTCCTGATTCAATCTCAGGAAGTTGGATGTTTCCAGGAATTTATCCATTTCCTCTAGATTTTTTAGTTTGTGTGGATAGAGATGTTCGTAATAATCTGTGATGATCTTGTGTATTTCTGTGGTATCAGTTGTAATGTCATCTTTTTCATTTCTAAGTGTGCTCATGTGAATCTTCTTTTGTTCTTAGGTAAACTTGCTAGCTATCAATTTTATTTATCCTTTTGAAGAACCAACTTTTCATTTCATTGATCCTTTGTGGGGTTTTTTTGTTTTTTGCTTTGTTTTTTTTGGGGTCCCAGTAACAGTTCTGCTCTGATCTTTATTTCGTTTCTTCTACTAGCTTTGGGTTTTGTTCTTGTTTTTTTAGTTCCTTGAGGTGTGACATTAGGTTGTTAATTTGATAACTTTCTGTCTTTTTGATGTAGACATTTAACACTATTAAACTTTATTCTTAGGACTGCTTTTCCTGTATTCCAGAGGTGTTGATATGTTGTGTCTCTATTTTCATTCATTAAAAAAAAATTTTTTTCTTCTGCTTTAAATTCATTGTTTACCCAAAAGTCATTCAGGAGCACATTTTCTAGTTTCCATGTATTTGTACAGTTTTGACAGTTCCTTATGGTATTGATTTTTAATTTTATTACACTGTGGTCCAAGAAGATACTTGATATGATTTTGATTTTTTAAAAAATTTGTTGAAATGTGCTTTATGGCAAAGCATCTGGTCAATTTTGTTTCATGTGCAGATGAGAAGAATGTATATTCTGCAGGTGCTAGTTAGCATGTTCTGTAAATGTTTATTATTTCCATTTGGTCAGGTCTAGCTTAAGTCCAGCGTTTCTTTGTTGTTTCTGTCTCAGTTACCTGTCTAGTGTTGTCAGTGGGGTGTTGTAGTCCCCTACTATTACTGTATTGCTGTCATTCTCTTCTTTTAGGTGTAGTAGTATTTGTTTTATGAATGTGGGTGCTTTGGTGCTTGCCCACATATTTCCAAAAGTTATACCCTCTTGAATTGAATGCATTATTATTATATAATGCCCTTCATTGTCTTTTTTTTTTAAACTATTGTTAGGGTAAAGTCTGTTTTATCTGATATAAGAATGGCTACTCCTGCTCACATTTGTTTTCCATTGCATGATATATCTTTTTCCAGGCATTTACTTTGAGTCTGTAGGTGTCTTTAGCCATTAGGTGGGTCTCTTGTAGGCAGCAGATGGCTGGGTCTTGTTTTTTCATCCAGTTTGCCAGTCCATGTCTTTTAAGTGGAACATTTAGGCCATTTATGTTCAAGGTTAATATTGGTATTTGAAGTGTTGTTCCTGTCATAGTGTTGTTAGTTGGTTTATTTTAGTCTCAGTTGTGTATTTGCTTTATAGAGTCAGTGAGCTTTGTCTACTTATGTGTGCTGTTATGATGGTGAGGATCATCCTTTTGTTTCCATATTTATAACTCCTTTGAGAATTTTTCTGTAGGATTTGTCTAATAGTGGCAAATTCCCTCAGAATTGGCTTATCTGGGAAAGGCTTTATTTCTTCTTCATTTTTGAAGCTTAGTTTGGCAGAATATAAAATTCTTGACTTACATTTCTTTTTTCTTAAAGGAGGCTAAAAATAAACCCCTGGTCTCTTCTGACGTATAAGGTTTCTGCTGAGAAGTCCACTGTTAGTCTAATGAGATTTCCATTATGGGTGATTTGACACTTCTATCTAGCTGCTTTCAAGACTTGTTCTTTCATGTTGACCTTGAGTTAATCTGATGACTATTCTTTGATAAATATGCATCTTCTGTAGTATCTCTAATGGGTTCTCTGAATTTCTTGTATCTGCATATCTACATCTCTAGCAAGTTTGGGGAAATTTTCCTGAATTATTTCCCCCAAATATGTTTCCAAACTTATTTTTTTTCTTCTCCCTCAGGAATACCTATAAGTCTGAGGTGTAAAAATCTCACATTTCTCAAAGGCTTTATTCTTTTTTAAAAAATTGTTTTTTCTTCTTATTTGGGTTAATCCAAAAGACTAGTCTTCAAGCTCTGAAATTCTTCTGCTTGGTCTGCTCTATTGTTGAAGCTTTCAACTGTTTTTTGAAATTCCTTCGGTGAATTTTTCATTTCCAAAAGTTTTTTTTTTTTTTAATATATCTAACTCATCTTTCATCTCCAGAATTACTCTTCTCGTGTGTGTGTGTGTGTGTGTGTGTGTGTGGTGTGTGTGTGTGTGTGTGTGTGTGTGTGTTGGTTGGTTTTCAACTTTCTCTTGGCTCTCATTGAGCTTTCTTACACTCCATATCTCGAATTCTTTATCTGTCATTTCATTCATTGTGGTTAGGAGCCATTGCTAGAGGGCTAATGTGGGTGTCACAACATTGTTTCTTCATGGAGCTGGAGTTCTTGGTGTTGGTTTCTTCCCACCTGTAGAAACTGTTACTTGTTATTTTTGAATTAGTTTCATTTGGTTGGGATTTTTTCTTCCCTCCCCCACCTTGAGGATGTGACTATTCTGTATGCTGATTAAGTTCCTTTTTCTTGGCGTCTCTATAGTTTTAGGGGGCCAAGGCTTTTATGAATTACTTGGTTATAGATAGCTTTAGTGTAGTGGTTTTCTCAAATGCTAGTTGTTTGTAGGTTGTAGTAACAGTGTGCTGGGCCTGTGATCAGACTCACTGTCTCCTAGAGAGAAATGGGAAGGTGGAGGTTTCAGGAGGTTTATCTCATCCCCCGCCGCTGTATACTTCTGTCAGCAGGAATTATATTGACTTATGCAGTTCACCCTACGGGCCAGTAGGTGGCGCTTGCAGTTGAGAGGCAGTTGCAATAATAGCAGTGGAATTTTTGGCCTTTGTTGATGTGGGGGAAATACCAGGGTTTCCCTGGCCATGGGCGGGATTCCCAGGGATCCTGTCCTGCACTCTGCCACCAGCCTGGCTGGAGGCGGCAGAGCTGGGCAGAGCTGGGTCTGGCAAGCCCATGACCAGGCTCTCCACGGCAGGTGCAAGCGCCAACCTTGGCGGGGGTCTAGGGGGCAGCCCTCAGTCCACTGGGACAACCCTCTAGTGTGCAGCACAGTTGCCTTTCCTGCACCAGAGTCTGTTCAGGAGGAGGAGCAGCTGGGATGTTTAGCCCAGCAGGTAGCCCCGGAGACTGCCATCTCACACTCCCCCAGCCCTGTGGTTCTCCCTCTAGCATCCAGCCCTAGCAACTGGCCCAACCGGCTAGGCTCTTCCCAAGTCATCCGCACTGCCCTGAGATCCTGGTTCGGGACCTCGGGACTCCCTGCAGCAGAAACCAAGGCTATCAGGCCCTTCCGTGTCTGGTCTCACTAAGGGTGGGGCACCCGGCTCCCATGCCACCCCTTGAACCTGTGCCACACTCTTTGCTGTGTTCAGACAGTGGGGGCTCCTCTGCTGTTTGAAATCAGGCCACAAGTCTCATCTCCATAGCCCTGGGCAGTGACTGAGTCCTGGGGAGCGGAGACCAGGCCTCAGGGTCAAGCCCCAGCTGTGGTGGGGGACGCTGAACTGCTGCCAGGCTAACAACAAACCGCTTCAGTTGGGACAGTGCAGACTATTAAGCACATTTTTTTTTCAGTAGGTTTGAGTCACTATATTGAACAGGATTATTATGCGTGTTCTCATTATGGTGAGTAGAGCCATGTAATCATGTGTAGTGCTTCAGTTATCCCCTATATCAAGAAATAACATCGTTAATTTAAAACAGAACTAAAAAATAATGGCAGAATTACATTCCTTTTTGCTGAGATTAATTTAGCCTACCCTGGTTGGTTCTGCCCTAGTCTGAAGTAAATGTAATTTACCCCAAACCTCCAGGCTTCAGGGTCTGTCCAATTTGAGGCCTTCTGGGCCACATGTAATCAAAAGTCTTTTTGTGAGAAGCCTTGGAGCCCACCTGGTACACGCTGGGTAGTGGGTTGCAGTGGAGAAGAAAGGCAAGCAGAGCCAGGGAGGAGAGCCCTGGTTAGATCCTGGCTCCGGTACTTTCCACCTCCATGACATCGGGCAAGCTTTCTGCCTTCCAGAAATAGTTCCTTCTCCTGTCGAAGGGGCAGAGACATGTGCGTGGAGTTAAGGCTTCCTCTGCCTTCCTGGCACAGCAGTCTTCCTGCTTTCTCCTCAAGGCCCCTTGGAGGCCAGATAGAGTAGGGTAGGTCACCCAGAACAGGATTTCATCCACATTTACCACCTCATGTCACATCTTTGGGCCCTCTTGCCTGCTTTGATAATTTCTCTTCCCCTGGGAATGCCTCCACTTGGCCTTGTGATTACAACCTGGCTTCTCCAAAACATTTATCACTAGTATTTACCAGAGTTACTAAAAACCCCAGTTTACTTTACATCCTAAGAGAGCTTTTGAACTAAAAATATGCTAGATAATGATTAAGAACTAGGACGAAACTGGTCCCAAGAGCTGCTGACCCAGAAGCCCTCCGATGTCTCGATTTCTCTGTGAAGGTCTCAGGGAAGGCGTGGATCTCAGCTACTGTGGGTCAGTGGGTGCACCCCGGAGGCTGGGCCCTCTGTCCAGGGACATCTTACGCTGCAGAAGGCTCTAAGAGGACAAAGAGAGTGCCCTATTTGCTATTTTTACAAGGTGATTACTGCTGAGCCTTCAGGAAAGACTCACAGCCAGTCAGGAGGTCTTTTGGATGCAGTAATGAGATTCTCTGAGCCTGTAAGTCAGCCAAGAGCAAGGTCTAAGACTGTGGCAGGAAGCAGGAGTGAGGGTCTGTGCTAAGATTGACAGCAAGGAGGGGCCTGATTTGCTCCCTCACACACATCAACCTTGTGGGGGCCACTGAGACAAAAAACCAGGTGCCCCAGAGTGGAGTTTGGGGCTGTGGAGATATGATCTACCTTCAACTCCAATTGTTCTTAAACTTCTTCCTTTAAGTTTGCAAAAAATTAAGCTCTTGCTTTTTTGTCTATGCAGTGAATATGTAAAAAGCGACAACAGAAATTCTGGAAACAATGGAACCTTCTATTAGCACTTCAGGGCTTTTATAACGGGATTCAGTGCCAAGCCAGCCAGAGGCCTGGGTAGCTTTACAAACCATTCCTCCCCCAACTAACTCTAAAAAGACAGAGTTTCATGCCCTCTTTAATATTACTGTTTTATTTTTAAAAACAATTCCCTTTTTAGGGGCTTTTTTGCAGTAGAGAAAAAAAATGAGGATTGGGGGGTGGCTTTTCTGACTGAATTGTTCCTGCTGCATCTTACTGGTCATGAGGTTTGCTTTCTTGGAACTGGAATCCTGAAATGGAAGCAGCCTTCAGGGTCCTTCCCCTGCACCCTTCCGTGGTTGTTCACAGGCCTTCAGCTGGAGCCTGCCTTGTTCCCAGATCCATGCTGGATCCAAGCATGTCCCAGGGAGGGCACGTGTCAGGGGCTTTAGTCTTTTCAAGAGGGTATCTCATTAACCTATGTCATAGCAACACTACGAGGCGGGTGCTGCTTACGGATTTCCATTTTACAGATGAGGAAACTGAGGCACAGAGAGGCTGGATAGCTCAGCTGTGTTCCCACAGCTAGTTACTGATGAAGCATGGTTATGGCCCAGTCTGTTTCTAAGTTCCTTTTTGGAACCACCGCCCCGGGCCAAGATAGGTCATAACTTACGTAGTAACTTCCATACGTCGATTGAGCAGTGTTTTGCTTACGTTACTGATTCTCAGAGCAGTTCCCCACAGCTTGGATGAGGAAAGCAAGTCTTAGATTGCTAATTACTTGCCCGAGGTCACAGTGCCAGTAGGAGGCTAAGCTGTGATAGAACTTGTGGGTCTCAGCTTCTTACCCTTCCTGGTATTACCAGATTCTTATATTCCCTAAACAAGTCATACCTTGGAAATTAACTGCCTGTGGTAACAATCTCCCTGCTGAACTGTGAGTTGCTGCGGGGCAAGGGCCTTGACCTGCTCGAGAGAACCTTCTAGGCCCACCTTGTGCAAAATGCTTGAACACTGGATGGGCCAGGGAGACCCAGGCCTGCTCTGCAGGAGACCTGGGCCCCCAGCAGTGCTCAGGTGGTTACTAAAGGAGCAGGTGGTGCTGTACAGAATGCTCCTTCTAGAACTGCCAGCTCTAAAAGACTTCATAGTCGGTGGCTGGCAGTCCCCTGTAATAGGAGCCCTCGTACCTCTTGGGTTCCTTACAAACATTTTCATCAGTAGCTCTAAGCGTTGACTGGGTGGTTTGAGATGGCTGGTATACACAGTGCTTTTTTGGTGCTCTGTCTCAGGGGCTTAGTTTTGTGTGTAGTTGGAGGGCCCTGGTGAGCTTGGGGAAGTACCAGAGAGTGCTGTGTCGGGGCAGAGGGGCCTGTCACTGGAGCTGGAGGGTGCCTGCCTTTGTGTCTGGCTCAGTCTCCTGCCTGCCTTGCTCCCTCGGGATCTCGCCAGCCCAGTCTCTGTGGGAATCTGAAAGGAGTGGAGGTGGACGTGTGACCAAGCACATCTCAGCTTTTAATACCCTGACTATTTATAGGCCTTTGGGGGGATGGCTGTGGAACAGGGGTTGGGGAGAGAGTTGAAAGAAAAATGCAACAGGGCTGGAAAAAAAAAAAGAGAAAACCATTGCCATGGCTGATTTGGACAAGAACAGTGGCAGAGGGACTTGGAGAGATAGGAAACACACACTTCAACATAATTTCACTTTCCTGGAGAAGATCGTGTGTATTCTCAGTGCAGATACGCTCATTGAGAGACTCCGGGAAGAAGGAGCATTAGGAACCCTGATTTGGGGAGCAGAAGGCATGCACTGGTCCTGAAGACATTCCCTATGATAGTTAGCACATTTATAAAGCATTGTTGGGGCTCAGTTATATTTTCCAAATTCCTGTTTTTCTTTTATGTTAATGCATTGTAATAACATTCCTACCTAGAACCCAGAGACATGTTTTCTTCACTTAAATTGTATTTCTATAGACTTACTCAGCCATGTCAGCTGTATTTGAATATTTCGCTTGTTAGGGGGAAGTATACTTTCATTGAGTGACACACAAATTCTGGAAAAGAGATGATGGATTGCTTGAAAAATAAATAAGAGTTGAAAACAAGTCTCTTCCGGGTCCTGATCCAGCCCCAGCCCTGGGATTTCTTTGAGTTGGAGAAGTGGCCCGTAGGTGGCAGGCAGGGGACAGTGACCCTACCTAACGGTGCAGGCTCCCCTGGCTGGTGCCCTGTCTGCTGGGAGGCTAGCCTGCCCTCACAGAGAAGGGCTCTTCTTCCGTTCTCTCTGAGCCCCGCCCCTGCCCCTACCCCGCCCCAACCTGGGCACTCAAGCTTGAGTGACATTGACTCCTTCCTGCCCACGTGGTGACAGCTGAGGGTAGCTAGCTGTAGGAGATTCAAGAGGGTCCCTGTAGGATGGTGTGGTCCCAGTTTCTGATTAAGGCGGGGGCCTCCAGCCCCTCCCTCTGCTGTCAGACTCTGCACCGGCCACAGAAATCAAAGTTCAGAGCAAGTAACACAAGGAAACTCCAAACACAAGGAAAAGGACCAGAGAGAGCGGGAAGCCTCGGAGGGAGTTGGTCAGGACAAACTGATGTTCTCACCTACCCTGCAGATCCAGCTCCAAAGCTGCCACTGACACGTCAGTTGCAGGACAAAGATTATTTAGAGGTTGGCAGATGGGGCTGGATTCAGAGAACGCACGTGCTTCAGCCTCTCGGCTGCCTGTGTGTGATTTCACTGTCATGGGAGAGCATTGAGCGGGGATTTTTCTGACCAGTTGGTGTGAGAGTTGTGTTGTTGGGATTGTTGGGGTTGTCGGGGTTGTCATCCTCACCTCATCCTCACCCCCAAGCCCGGGTCTTGTCGTGTGGGAGTGGGAGAGCAAGTCTGTGGGGTGATTGCATCACCGTGGCTGGATTCACTCCCTAAGGGAACCGGTGCAAGGCAACCTAGGAGCCCAGCGGGTGGGCGGGTGGCCTCCCTGCTGCCCGGAGACAACCTGCCCACCAGGGCACACGCAGGCTCCACACAGCCAGCCTGGGACAGTGGGGGAGAGACGGAAACACGCTCCCTTGCAAGAGGCAGTCGCGATTTAAAATGCCGTCTTGCTCTTCTGACTGCTTTTTCCAGGCGGTAAGAATTTGTTAAACACACCTGGTATTCTGGGAAGGGTGCATTCCTGCGGGGTCTTGCCTTGGGAGGGATAGACTCCCATCCTCTGAACTCTACTTCTCCATCCCTTGGCCTGGAGCTGCTCAGTGTTCATGGATTTGAATGGGCAAATGAAGCTTGCTTGTAACTTTGTAGGGTTAGGGGCTAAAGAATCTTGTAACTATGTTTTTATTATGCCCTTCTTTTGTATTAATTCATCACCACTCCACCCTGAGCCTCGGTGTCTGTGAGGGGTGAGGTGCTGCGGGAAAGGCTGTCGGTGCCGCTGCTGGACCCCGTGCCCTGGGAGAGCAGGTGGACTCGTCAGAAGTTATGATGGGAAGAGGGAGGTTTACAGGATTTGTTGCTTTGCTTGTTTTTTCAATTGGTTCAACTGTAAAATGTCCAACCCCGAGACCACCAGCAGTATTTTAAATGAATCCTGTGAATCCTGTCACTTCTTAAGACAGGTTTGGTGGTTTAGCCATGTGCTGTATGTTCCTGTGAGTTGTCCTGGGCATTTTAAGAGTATCATGTTGTAATCCTACCTGCTCTGCCCCCAGGAGGTGGGAAAGGGGAGCCGGGGAGGCAGAGTCACATCCCTGCGGCCGGTGGGGACCTGTTGGCTGCTTGGAAAAACAGTTGCCCATGTGTTGGAGTAGTACCATTTTTACTTTACCTGTTTTCTTTTGTTTCAGTTTTTATTTCTTGAAAACCTGAAGTTGTTATCTCTAAGTATCCCCTTTGTGTGTTGCAGGATGTTAAAGTCTTTAGTGAAGATGGGACGAGCAAAGTGGTGGAGATTCTAGCAGACATGACAGCCAGGGACCTGTGCCAATTGCTGGTTTACAAAAGTCACTGTGTGGATGACAACAGCTGGACACTAGTGGAGCACCACCCGCACCTAGGATTAGGTAGGGAACCATCGGAACAGGAATGGCGCCTGGGGATACTCATGTGCAATCGAATGAAGACCGCTGCTGCCAAATGCCAAGTGTGTGAACACAGTGTCCTTTGCCAAATTAGCAGGCAGTCCCTGGGTTCCCCTCGACTCTCCTGCCTCTTCTGTTTCTCCTAAAACTCTCCACCCTCCAGCCCCCTTCCCCTAGTGCTTTGGGAATCTTGCCTTGGATGGTTGAGGTAATAACTTGCCCAAGGGCTCAGACATGGAGAGGTTCCCTGTGGCTTGTCCGGCCTCCCCAGCTGTCAGAGCTACGTGGAGCTTGCTGCACACCTGTGGGCAGGGTACAGGAGGGAGGTGCCCTTGAGGTGCTCTGGAGAGACCCGGCCATGCACTGGATTGCAGCTGCCCCTCTGAGATCAGCTCTTCAGCTCATGGGAAGAAGGGAGCCATGGTTATAGGCAGCAAAGTGCAGAGAGGTCTGCTGGGAATTAGAGCAAATTATGAAGCACTTTGTTTTAAGTTCGAGTTGAGTCTTACATGGCATCTCTGCATGCTGGTTAACAAGGCTGTGAATGGTATACATGCATGTGTGTATGCATGTGCGCATGTCGTGCCTAAAAAGCAAGAGAATATTTTGTATCACAGAATATTTGAAGATATTGACTCTTTAACGGAACTTATTGAGGTATTTTGTTCAGGTAGCTTATTTTAGGTAAAAAAGCTTTTCAGACTTTTGCTTAAATTCTTACCTGATAAAATATAGTTCTTACAAAGTCATAGTAAAATATTTAAAACCAAAATTTTATCTAAATCAACAGCTATATTTGTTCCATGTCTTGAAGGAGAGAAAAACAACACAGATTGGAAACATCCCATAGTTCTGATTTTTCTCATGAACCTTTTTTGAAAGATTAATAAATTGAATTTAAACCTCTAGGTCTGGAGTAGCATCCTTCCAGGTAATATTATATGATTTAAGCCTAAATAGTGCAGTGTAAATTTGAACTGGTACCATCTTAAGTCTCTGTTTTCTAATGCGCCCTGTACTTTGGCCAGACGGTATGCTTTTTGAAGGAACTGAATAGAACTCTTGCTGGTTTTTTTCCCATCTCTACCAATTGCCAAATGCATTTGTGTGATGACAGAAGCCTTCTCCTCCGTTGTCACTAACAGCTTTCTCCTGCCAGGATCACTTACTAGGTCCACAGTTAGTGACCATGATGTCACAGTTGTTCCCATGGAGACTGGCTGTCCCGTCAAGCTCCAGCTTAGAACGTCCATGAGTGGATCCTACAGTGGTCTGATAAGGCTGTCAAAAGCACCTGTTGACACACAAGTAACTTAGAAATTAAACAGTAGTGGGAAACCTTCAGCATGTGTCTCTACATGTGTATATATATATGTGAAAAAAAAAAAAACGTATATATATATACAACTTTAAAAACAAGTCTGTATAGTTTGACCCAAATACAATGATTATTGTTGAAAGCCCATTCAAAAGTCTGAATATTCTTTTCATTTGAAAGAACTATGGAAGGGACTTCTGCAGATATTTAGTACTTGAATATAATTGGATACACTCAGGACACATAGAAATTTTGTACAGATATACATAAAATTTTAACATATAAGGAATGGTTCAGAAATTTTGAATTATCTGTGTCATATGATACCCTTTGATTTCTAGACTATCGTATGGTAGATAAATAAATGATACATTAAAACTTTCACCAAATGAAGAACCATTTACTCTGAGAGAATAGAAAAACAAATGTCTGTAAGCACACAGGATTTGTAGGGATGTGATATTTACACACCTTATTTCCTTCTCTTCTTTATAGATGGACTTAACACACTCTCGTGAGGGATGACACTTTATTTTAAAATTAAGTATAAAAGGAAAAAACGGGAAAGGGAAACAAGTGAAATTATCAAAAAAAAAAAGAGAGAGAGAAACATTCATGTCACATTTTGGGTCCTGTTTCACAAAAAAAAGTGAAAAATGAAAAAAAAAAAAAAATTAAGAACCTCACACAGCCAGGATTTGCAGATACATGAAGTTCCTTAGAATATCCTTCCTCTCCTTCCTCAGTTTTCTTTCTCATCACCAGTTCCATTCTTACTAGTTACTAGGAAACACATTTTTCTATCGGCTGGGTTTGCAGAGGACTTAGCAAGTTTTTAGAGTCACCAGTTTCACCAGCCTGTAAGGTCAGCACCCCCAGGACTCATTCCCGTTGACACAGAGCTTCTGCGTCCCCCCATCCGTATAACTTCTCTGAATACTGTTTTGTGACCCAACCTTGTCACTTAATGTTTTTTAAAACATTAAGTTGCTGTTTAACTAAAAATCTTATTTCTGCCATGATTTAGCAGCATTCAACGATCAGAAGCTCGTTAGTGACAAAATGCAGGGCTGTGGGGTGCCTCTCGGAGAGTCTGTTGGGTATCTCAGCTTTATCCCCCTTGGAAAGGGACGCAAGGGCCACAAGGCCAATAGGGGATTCTTGTTTGTCATGGATGGTATTCCTGGGCCCTTCTGGCCCTCCAGCTCTCAGGGCACATCCCCAGACATTGCTATCTCCTTGTAGAGAGCACTTTCCTAGGTAATTATATGTCAGATATTCTCACAGGGATGTGGACATGCACCAGGCTGGTGGCTGGGGCAAAAGGCAGGTAGTACTTGCAAGTCTATAGGGCAGATACTAAGGCAGATTGTAACCCAAACCCCCCATAATTGAAGGTATAGGGCACCCAGTTTGGACAGCATTTTAAGCCTATGTATAGCCTCCAGAATTGAGGATTTCAAAGTACAAAGTACATTATTATTGACTGAATATCCCTAATCCAAAAATCTGAAATCTGAAATGCTCTAAAATCTGAAACATTTTGAATACTGATTTGATGCTCAACGGAAATGCTCATTGAAGCATTTCTGATTTTTGGATTTTGGATTGTTCAACTGGTAAATATAATGCAAATGTTCCAAAATTTAAAAATCCAAAAACGAAAGCTTCTGGTCTCAGGCATTTAGGATAAGGGATATTCAACCTGTATAAGGATCTTAACAGCTAAAATATCAGTCCCTTAATAATACTAAACGTTTTCTACACCCAGAAGGAAGTGATGGCTTTAGAAAAAGTAAGGGCAGTTCCCAAGATAGCCTGCAGCACGTGGTTCCCTTTCTGTGGGGAAAGCACCATGTGTGGGTGTCTGCAACCTGCAGGGCGTCGCTGCTCAGAGATGCTGGTCACCCTCCATTGGCAGCAACAGTGGCATCCCTGCTGTTACTCGGTAGAGTAGCCCCTCTGGCTGAGGGTGGTTTGTCCCGCCCGCTCTGCACTGTGCTTGTGGGTAAGCAGAGAAGGACTCCTATGAGCAGAGCAAGGTCAGCTGGCCCTTCCCAGTGTTAGCTCCTGGGAACATTCAGTACTGGACGCACTTGGAAAAGTTCTTGTGAAGCCCCTTGCCCTGGTAGGCAAAGCCCTAGTGACTGGTGGTCTATTTTATGATTCCCAGTTCAGTTGTCCCTTTAAATGGTCCCTTCCTATGTTAGCACTGCCCCCAGGTTCTACCTGTTGGGGATGTTTCTGAGTCTCAGTGTCTGGAGTGGAGTTCTTAGCCGTGAAATCACTGTCCCTGACCCAAGCCACTCAAGAGCTGACAGTAAGTCCAGCTGGGGCTGCCAGAATGGGACAGGTCTTTTGGAAGGTGTCCCCATCCCTTCTGCCCTGAGCATGTGAGCTGCAAGTCTCTGGAAGGTTCACTTTAGCCAGGGCAGCTTCACACATGGAGGATGCAGTGATATTAAACAGTCAGCCTGCAGACGTATCAAGTAAACAAATTATATTTTAAAAGGTATTTTTGGCCAGGCCCTGTGGCTTATGCCTGTAGTCCCAGCACTTTGGAAGGCCAAGGTAGGAGGATCACTTGAGCCCAGGAATTTGAGGCTGCAGAGAGCTGTGTTTGCATCACTGCATTCCAGCTGGTTGACAGAACAAGACCCTGCCTCAAAAATAAAAGATCAAAGGAATGTTGAAAAATACAAATTTAAACATACAAAACTAGTATCTTGATGCCCCCTGAACTTGAAAATGGGATTGCAGATAAACCCATCCCTGGGAATGTGGAGGGCACCCCATGCCTGGGGCTCCTGCACCCAGGCCCCAAGGAACTGTAGACATCAGGCATACGAAGGCCAGATAATCTGGGAGAGGCTGGAACTTACACAGAGAACACAGTAAAGAGAAGAGGGTTTCCGCCAGATCCTACAAATGTCAAGGATTTGAGGAATTTTGTTGTCCTGAGAATTAGGTTGAGACAGGAAGAGCAACAAGTCCTTTTCAGGCTGTTTACAGCTTTGTGCTTGTTCCTGGTCAGATGAGAAATGCTGTGGCAGTAACTCTGGAGGTGCTGTGGCTGCCACGCTTTTGGATGCTGACAGCTGGACATGCAGAAAGGTGTGGAGGGAGAAACAGCCGGCGCCTGTTGACCCTTGCTGAGTAGAGGGGGCCTTTTGCAGGCTAGTTTTATGTCCCTCTCTCCCTTTTACGTGTGAAAAGCAACAAAAGATGTCCTTTCCCCCACTAAAATATATAAATAGAAGTCCACTTACAGCCTTATCCACATGTCAGGGCTATCTCACTGATTACTCTGTTGACAGTTTCTTAGCCTGGGAAAGCCCTGAGCTTGCTGACAGCTCTTTTCTTTCCCTTGGGTGGGCTGTGCTGAGGAATGATGGGCAGGGAGTGGCTCAAGGGCCACAGCTCAGTGTGAGGCCGAGACAGTGGGGTGCACATCCTCTGTGCACCGGCCACTGCCAAGTGGCTGCACGGGTTTCTGCTGAGGAGTCACACTTTAGCTGCAAGGGTTAAGGCAAGGAAGTAAGATTCTCTTTTTTGAGTTGTCTTGATATTTAAATATTCTTTCTTGGGGAGTAGAGTAATGCCAGCCTTAGTTTCAGAAATTTGAAAAAGACAAATGTACTTCAAAGAATTTTTGCCTTTTCCTTTTCTTGAAATTACTTTTGGAATATTATCATGAAAAGTAGTGTTCCCATTTAACTTAGGGCCATTGTAATCATATGCAGTTTATAGATAGTGATGTGATTGTTTATAATCATGCAAGGTCATTTGAAAATACATGTCTTTAAATCACGGAGAAAATTAAAACTGGAGGGAAGATCTTTGAACAGATGTTGCTCAGTCAACAGCCGACTGGAACACTGGTGCCCGGAGCATTTGTGCCGGGGCACTCAGCTGCATCTGGAGGCTGCACAGCTCTGCATCTCTGAGAAAGGGATCACCTGCCACATTGTGTTCGCTGACCTGCTGTGAATGAGGAAAAGGGAGTTGATGTTTTGTTTGTCTTGGGACCCACCTCTGGGGATGGTAGGCGCCCTCTGGAGTCACCAAAGCACACTCCTTTCAGGATACAGTCGGTTTCACAGCCCACTGGTTATCCCGAGTTCCTGGGCCCCCCTTTGCCAGGGCACCAAGCCCTCACCTGTCCACCTGGATCTGACCGCCAGGGACACATCCCCGTGTGTGTTTACACTGCCGTGTGCAGCTTTCCCACGATCTTTCCAGGGGAAGCACAGGGAGACAGGGAAGTATTGTCCGCAAGGATGGGCGCCTGCATGGGTTTGGCCACCCCCTTTAGGCCTGGTGGCTGCCCCCAAGCATCCTCTTTGGCTCTCCTCGGGGTTCTTTGGAGACAAAATGCCCTTTGCTTTGGAAACAGACATATTCTCCTCACTTAGGTAGCTGTCACCTCCCATTTTTATTTCTCCTTATTTTGCCTGATAAAAATTTTTAGTTCTGTAAATCAACCATCATCAATTTATTAGATTGTTGGTTTTGGTTTTGGATTTTTGTTTTTGTTTTTTCCTGTAACTACAGAAAGACATTTTTCTCTGAATAAACGTTTCAACAGAAGTCATTGATTTGTTTTCCTTCTGGAAAATCCATTTTCGATGAATGAACCTCTTTTTGGAAAGCAAACCTAACAGTTTTTGTTGCATGTTCTTGGTTTCTCTCTTTTTCTACCATGGGGAGACATGAGGGCCATGTATTGGTTCACATGTTGCTAGCAGCATTCCCTCCCAGACAGGGACAAATGGGAACTGCTCCACACTTGCTGGTGGTGCCAAGTCTGAGCTTTCTGGCAGCCACGGGGAGAAAATTCCTTTCCTTCACAAGCTCTGGCTTTAAATGTGTTTTTACCAAGGAATCCTTTCCTTGTGATGTCAAAACCAGGACCGAGCACGAATCAGCTCCAGAATTTGCTTCTGCATGCCAGTCGGGGCCCATATGAGATGCGTGCCCATGGCAACAGTTGTTCTTTGTAGACGGAAAGTCTTTTCTGCATTCTTAGATCACTTTGACTCAGAAATGCTTTTGCCTTTAACTTCATTCCTTCCTTCCAAGATGAAACTTTCCTCAAGATTCCAGTCTGGCTGCAGGAGAGGAGGGTAGGGTCTTAGGACGACAGAACTGCCCTGTGGTCAATTCCATAGCGTGTTAATCTGCACCGTTTTGGCATCAGTTCACACTTTGACCCTGCTGTACATTTGTTCTTCTTGTTTAGTCCATGATTTAATAAGGTTAGTTTCCCATGGCCACCACCGTCCTGTGACAGTTTCTGAGGAGGTGCCTGGGAAGGGACGTAGCTGTCATGAAAGGGAGCAGTGCGGCTTCTCCAGGCACACGCTGCTCTAGAGTATGCTGAGTTCTTCCCGCTGCACCTGGAACCACTGTGTTCACACAGTGAGGGAAGCGACTTTTCCCTTTCTGGGGGACGGTGCTGCTATGGAAGATGCTGTGAAGGAGGCGTGTGCGTACGTGCCTGCGTGCATGTGTACGTGTCCGCAGCGGGTGCTGGAGGATGGAGTGTGTTTTCTTCCCTGCCTTCACATGTAATTCAGTTGACAAGAACTATTCCATGATGTGGTGCGTGCAGGCTTCAGCGTGAAAGATGAGTATGTACGTACAGTCTCGCTGTGCATCACGGCCCCTCCCACAGTACACAGCACCATCGTTTCTGACAACCAAGTTTGATGTCATTAGAAAGCTTCCGTCTCGGCCGGGCACGGTGGCTCACACCTGTAATCCCAGCACTTTGGGAGGCCAAGGCGGGCAGATCACGAGGTCAGGAGATTGAGACTGTCCTGGCTCTAGCATGGTGAAACCCCGTCTCTACTGAAAATACAGAAAAATTGGCCGGGCGTAGTGGCAGGCACCTGTAGTCCCAGCTACTCGGGAGGCGGAGGCAGGAGAATGGCGTGAACCCAGGAGGCAGAGCTTGCAGTGAGCCGAGATTGTGCCACTGCACTCCAGCCTGGGCGACACAGCGAGACTCCGTCTCAAAAAAAAAAAAAAGCTTCTATCTCTGTGCCCTCTTTGGTCATCCACCTCTTTCAAGTTCTTTTTCCTTTGTTTCTTGTTATAGTCTTTTCTTTACAACAATTGAAATTTATTAATTTAAGGGCAAAATCATTTGCTGAGAGTGTTATGGACTCATTCCTTAACATCTGGTTGATGCCAAATTCAAAAGAAGTATATAAAAATAAGTATTGACCTGAACTCCTCATGCTGTGTATCTTAAGACCTCTTATGAATCTGGTAGTGCATAAAAGAGAGATTTAAATTTAGTTTCCTTCCTGACCTCGTCTCTGTTCATTATGTTTAAAGAATAGAAAGTTGAACAAATCTTGCATTTGGTTGTAAAGCTACCATGAATTTCCCACCTGTTGCATCTCACATGTGATACTTTGCCCTGCAGAGAGGTGCTTGGAAGACCATGAGCTGGTGGTCCAAGTGGAGAGTACCATGGCCAATGAGAGTAAATTTCTATTCAGGAAGAATTATGCAAAATACGAGTTCTTTAAAAATCCCATGGTGAGTCTTACATCTTCAGGTTTGGGGTTTGGGACTCTTGACATCTTGAAGTTTATACTTGGGTTTCATAGTATCAGATTAGAAAGTGACTGAGAGGCATGACGTAGCATATGGGTTTGAGAGTCAGAGTTGCAATTTAATGAAGCAATCCTTGCTTGAAACCCAGTCTCATGCTTCACTAAATGTGCCTGGGACTGGCTGAAGATAGAAGTCTCCTTCTTCAAATAGACACAGTGTCAAGGGGGTTAGTCTCTAAGACAGGAGCTGGGGGAGACTGGATGTTTTCTGTTATTTTGAAAGTTCTCAGTTACACTGATCAAACACTTAGCAGAAGAAGAACTCATTATTCTCTGCACATAGCAAATACATTTTGCGATCATACGTGGAAGAATAACTAGAGAAATCAGTGCGATTGGTGGTGGCTTGAGCTGGTCACCTTGATCTCTCTTCTGTTTTCTTTCTTTGGGAAAGAAGGCACTTGTCCTGTGGGAGCCAGGATAGGGAGGGCACCTCCTGGCTCCTGGGGTACTTCCTGTCATCCGGAGTCATGGGGCAGAGCTGTGTCAGCGGGGGAGAAGACCCAGGGTCGTTTCTGACTCTGATAATTTAGCTGCTTTTTTATTCCAGAGTAAGAAATTTGAAGACTGTTTTTGGGAATGCAGCAGAAAAGGCTTTTCTCGTGACTGGGCTCACCTTTTAGTTTCAGGAATTCTTTATCTCGCTCTGTGCACTTGTGCCACTGGGCTGGGATGCTGGCATCGCTCTTTGCCCTGGAACATGCTGTGAGACATGCATCCCTTAGTAAACATAGGTAGTATTCCATACTCGTAACCAACATTTCAGAAAATGAAATACAACCTTTTGAAGGAGCTGTTTCTTCTGTGTGATAGGAGAATAAAAAGGACTGCCATTTTAAATACAGTTGTACATAATTGTATTGGTAGGAATAGTTTTAAAATTGACATATCTATATGACATACCTTCCCTCACTTTGAAGCTAACCTTTCACGTATTTGTTTTTTCCCATTTTCTTAGAATTTCTTCCCAGAACAGATGGTTACTTGGTGCCAGCAGTCAAATGGCAGTCAAACCCAGCTTTTGCAGGTACTGGGCCAAAATAGACCTCTGCTGAAATAGACTTTCTAAATAGAAATCCTCTTGGAACTGAATGGCAACATTGTAAAAAACCTGAAGAGATTGCATCTTTCATCGTTTATAACCTTGGCTCTTAAGGGGGTTTAGAGTAACCAGAAATTTAAAAAGTTTACTTGGAAAATCTGTGTGTAGCTGGATTCGTTCTAAACCAAACAGGCACTTACACACAGAATGCCCTTGCTCTGACTTAGAAGAGTCCAGTGATGCCACTGCTGAGTGTGGGCCGTGGGGTGCATGGAGAAACCCCAGTTTCAGGGCTCCCCAGCTCCTTTCTGAGCAGGCGTCCCAGGTCAGGCCATCGCCCAGCTGCTTGGAAATCTCCGCAGAAGCACTGAGTCTATAGTAAAAGATGATCGGGTTACCACAACAGACTTTTACAAGTAACTTGCCATACATTACAAATAAAGAAACCTGCTTTAATTGTCCTAAAGTCTGTTCTAAGAAAATCTGGTCTCTCCCCACCTCCTCTTCCAGTGGAGGGAGCCACCAAGGCCTCTGTGCCCAGCTGTCACACACGCTCCTCCAGGGAAGCTGAGAGTGGGGAATGGGAATGTTACAGCTACACCCTAAAAATGTGCCTGTGTACATGTCAAAAGTGAGAGAATGAACCATTTCCTAAGGCCACCAACAATATCCAATGACGTATTACATGTAAGAGAAACTACTAAAATTTAGTTCCTACAGAATTCTGCTCATAAGCCCTTCTTTTGCTATGTTGTTATCACCAAATTTGTTTCAGCATCTAAAAGATAAGAGCTTCAGAGCTCTGTTCTGGTGGTGTCTTCAGAAGCCCTTCTGACCATAGCATGTGGCTGCTCTGGTGAGAGGTGTCAGCGCTAAGGTACCACCTGTACACAGTGAACAGTGAAATGGCACATTCTGTTTTAACTTGCCTTGACTTTGGGAGGACTCATGTGCTTTGTGACGATGTGCCGTGATCTCTTGAGACTCAGGAAGGACTGACCCAGGTGCACTAGGGCTCTGTCTGATGTGCCTTTCCCACCTGGGGGAAAAGAGCTTTGTCCCCTCCCAGTCTAGTAGCAGGACCTGCCAACGTCACCTCCCCAACTTTGCTCCGTGACCTGGCCCTCGGCCTGTCTTCCCTTTGATGAAAAGCATAGTTTCTTCTCTTTTTTTTGTTTGTTTGTTTTTTGTTTTTTTTTTGATAAAGGCTTTATTCTTCAGGCTGCCTGTGGGAAGAGTTAGCTGGAACAGGGAGACATCACCAGGATGTCCTGCACCTGGGTGCATCACTTGCAGACAAATGACACCTTTTATGTGACCCTTGACTGGAGGGGTGCCTGGGTAGAAGTGGCCACTACATGCTCACCCTCCCCAGAGCCCCAATCACTCAGTCGTGGCACTTGCTCTTGCCCTCAGTCTGATATCAGACTGGATCCTTCAGTGCACTCTCTTATAGGGAAATTCGTGACTCGTGTTATCACCAGTGTTAGAAAGGTCCATTTGCTTGTGTGTGTTTAAATACAAATTATGTTCTATGCAACACCAATTGAGATGGGATTTTAAGACTTTGGAAAGGAGAACACTCTCCGTTTGATCAAAAAAAGGAGTCTTTTAATAATTCAGAAAATGTCAGTTATGCTAATAACATGTCTGCTTTAATTATTTTAGATTAGCATTATGTAATTTTTAAAATTTGTTCTTCAACAGAATTTTCTGAACTCCAGTAGCTGTCCTGAAATTCAGGGGTTTTTGCATGTGAAAGAGCTGGGAAAGAAATCATGGAAAAAGCTGTATGTGTGTTTACGGAGATCTGGCCTTTATTGCTCCACCAAGGGAACTTCAAAGGTGAGCTTTAAAACTTGCCACCACCAGCCCTGATTCTGCCCCAGTCACTGCCCGCGGGAGTCCTCAGAGTGAACCTGGGCTTCATTTTTACATGCACCTTAGACTCCTCCAAGCTCAGGACAACTTCTTAATAAGCTAATTGTGCAACAGCTAAACTTGGAGTCACAGGTTTCCTGGTCTCCCTCAGAAACTAGGTAATAAATAATACATACCTAAGAACCCCACCTGCCCAGCCCCACCCCCACTGTGGGTTGGTAGCAGACCCCCCTGGCTGCCCCATCACTTCAGACACTGGCCTAGTTCTCATAAGTTGGGATTTAAGCTAGCTATAAAGATGTTTGATAGATTATTGCCACCCTAATGCCAGTGTAACTTTATGTATCAGATATTTTATGAAATAAATTGCAGGTTTGCATGTATCCGCAGTGAGAAGAAGGTGGGAGATGGAAAACAGCTGCAGGCCCTCAAAAGACAGCTGGTAGCATTGAGGGCTTAGGCCTCCTTCGCTCCCATGTACACTCTTGCCTGCTCTCTTCTCGTGCTGTCCACATACATCCTGTGGCAGGAGCCATGTCCATTCAACGTGGCTGAGCACTTACCATCTGAGGGCTACAGTCTCTTTCACTCTGGCCAGCAAAGGGGAAAGGGAGCTGGTGGGACCCTGGCACAGGTGTTGAGCATCAGGCCAACTCTGGGAAGTCAGCAGCTGCCGACGCATGGGCCAGAGAGAAGTGGGGTCATCTGCAGAGAGGGGCTTTGGTCTGACACAGGGCATGGTAGCGTCCTGACCTCCCAGCTGTGCTGTGTGGCCCACTCAGCATCCTCGTGTGTGCTGAAGTCGGGAGATTATTTCCTAGACCAGGAAACAGAGCTGGGCTGGAGAGTTGAGGAGGAGGGGTAGGACAAGCTACCAGTGGGAAAACCCAGGGTACGTTTGGACTCTGGATGCACAGCAAACCAAAGGCAGATAGGCCCTGTGCTCTTAACTCTGACCTTTGAGTTATAGATTTTCTTTCTTCTGCTTTTTATCTTGAATATCTGGTCATGGAGCTTTGATTTGGCAGAAGTATCAAATACGTTCCAACAGTCTTGTGTGTCTGAGAATTGGGGAAGTGGGTGTTTTGGGTGAGACTGGGTGAATTTGGTTTTAGTTTAGCACTTATTACACCTCATGTGATAATCATATGTAATATGTAAAGTGTCATCGGGGAAAGTGCTTATAAGTGTGCAGAGACTGCCCTCTGTCTACCGGAGGTGAACACATTTGCCCTTTGCTGGGCTTGAGACTTTAACCTGGCCATTGTTGTCACAGGAACCCAGACACCTGCAGCTGCTGGCTGACCTGGAGGACAGCAACATCTTCTCCCTGATCGCCGGCAGGAAGCAGTACAGCGCCCCTACAGACCACGGGCTCTGCATAAAGGTACCCCCGAGCTGTCCACAGACGGCACGCATGCTCAGCAGCCCACCGGAAACTGACTACTTCTCTTGCCCAGCACTTGATTGTTGCTTCTGTTGTCATCAACAGAAACATAGTTTCACACTGGATTTCTCCATTCCTGTAAAAACATCTTTTGTATACACTTGCTGCTGTCAGTCCTTGAGTAGCTCAGAAGCTCAAGGACAAGCAAACAGGGATATACAGTGTGGCCAGTGGGCTCAGTGTTTTAGGGAGGGTGGCTTTTGGCTTCCAAGAGTGGGCTGTGGCTGTAGCCCAGTACTAGTAGCTGGAACGGGAGGCAGGGCAAGGGAGGGGACCCCCAGCCTGTCACCTGGGTTGCCTGCATGGTACTGAGTGAGCTGATGGCTTCTGTGTGGGCCTCTGGCTGTGGGGGCAGTCAGATAGGAATGGACACAATGCTGCCCACCCTCTGCATGCACACACACACGTGCACACACATCTACATGCACATACCACATGTGCATTCCTACATGTATAGATATACACCTGTGTGCATACACATACATTATCCACACATGTACATAGACACACATACACATGTACACACACCTGTGGGCAGAGCCCACTCCTCTTCCCCTGATGAGGTTGTGATGGTATTAATAATCATAATGGTAGATGATATTTACTGAATGCTTACTGTGCATGAGATGTTCCACTAACAGTTTTACATCCATTATCTTATTTAATCTTCATAGCCCCTTGTGGGATAGGAAGTTGGCCACATTGCCCACATCCAGTAGCCAGTGAATAGTTGTGCTTGGAGTTTGCGCCGTAGTAGGCTGACTTACGAGCCATAGCCCAAGCCGCATCCCAAGAACATAGAACACAGGGAGCCCCTCCTTAGGAGAAAATTTCTTTCCAAAATATCACTTCACACCTTGCTCAGGGAATACTCTTTCCATTGTAAGTAATAGGCGTCTAATTCACACCAGCTAGAGGCCCAAGGCAGCCTCAGGCGGGGCTGGAGGTATGAGCAGCAGCTGGCACGCTCCCTTCCCACCAGCCCACACCAGCCATGCTTGCATGTCTGCAGACGCAGTCTCTGCTTGCTTCTCTCATAGCACCAGCCGAGCACAGGGTAGTCACACCTGTCCCTCAACCCCTCTAGATTCTTGAGAGGGAGAGCTGGGGCCGTGTCCAGCATTGTTTCTTGAGTCTGAGGTCAGGGGGTTCCTGTGGAGATGCAGGTCAGTTTATCCCTGCAACAATTCTCCTCCCTCACCAAAGGGCCCTGCCTCTGGAGGGGCACCTGTCTTCTCCCCATGGTGCCTGCACCTGCCTCGGGGTCCCTTCTTCCCCTTCTGTCTCCTTCTCCAGAGCCAACATCAGTCTCCCACTCTGGACCTTCTACTTGGGGTCTGATCTTTGGACTGCTCAGACATCAGAATCCCTGAGCTCCTCAGGGGTTTCCCCTCTTGGCTACGCTCTGCAGCCACCCCTCCTCTCAGTGGCCTGGGGGCAACTTTAAGATCTCTCCTTCTGTAAGTCAGAAGGCAGGTTCTCCTCCCATAGAATCCAGTCCCCCGACAGAGAGGCCTCTTCCTCTTTGTCCTGTTGTGCTAACCATGTTACGTTGTCTTGTGCTACTTTGTTTTTCTGTCTTCTCTGAAGTTCCCGAAGGATGGCTTATTGTTTAGCTAAGTGGTACACAACCTGGGGCCAGTCCATGATAGGCACTTAATAAAGACTTGTCAGGAAGGTGGATGAATGAACACTTAACACACAGGTGTGTGTGCATCTGCTGTGCTCCTTGCTAGGGGGATCTCCAGCTGGTTGTCTCTGGTTTGTGTCAGATGCAGCCCTGCCTTGACAGAAGCTGTTTCTGACTTCCTGTGTAACACTAACAGAACTTTCTTTTACCTCCTGTAGCCAAACAAAGTCAGGAATGAAACTAAAGAGCTGAGGTTGCTCTGTGCAGAGGATGAGCAAACCAGGACATGCTGGATGACAGCGTTCAGACTCCTGAAGGTATGTGACATCTTGCAGTTTGTGTTGAGTGCACATCTCTTCGTGAAAAATTGGCATCTGGACCTGCCAGAATAGACAAAAGTCAGAAGGCAGGTTCTCCTCTCATAAAATCCAGTCCCTCGACAGAGTTAGAGGCCTCTTCCTCTTTGTCCTGTTATGCTAACCACCTTACGTTGTCTTGTGCTAGTTTGTTTTTCTGTCTCCTCTGAAGTCCCCAAAGGATGGCTTATTATTCAGCTAAGTGGTACACAGCCTGGGGCCAGTCCATGATAGGCACAATACTTTGTCTGTTCTGGCAGGAAAATGCTCGTAACTTTTCTGCTGTTTTGTCACAATATTTTATTTATCAAATGTAGTTAAGCATCTTTCTAAACAAGATCTCAGGAGCTTTTAACAGAGGGCCTAATATTAAACAGGTTAGAGCTAGGTTTTCCAGATTCAGTACTTACTGACACTTTGGGTGGAATAATTCTTTGTTGGAGGTCTGGGGGACACCCAAGCATTGCAGGCCACTTAGCTGTGTGGCATACCTGGTCTCTGCCTGCTAGATGCCAGTCTCACGCCTGGCCAGTTGAGATGACCAAAAATGTCTCTAAATGTTGCCAACTATGCCCTGGAGCCAGAGGGTGGGGAATTGCCCCTGGTTGAGACCACTGGATTAGAAGAATAGGATTTGAAAAATCAGAACCAGGGAGAAAGGAAATAGTACATGAGGTGTTAATTATTTTCACGACTGAACCAACTCTCAGGTTCCCAAAAAGCCAGGACCATGAAGTAAACATGATGAATTACACAGCTCACTGTAGCTCCTCAGCGGAGACAATACCTCCTGACTGTAAGTTCTAAAGGAAATGTATCACGTGGAACTGCATATGGAGTAATGCCCTTGACAGCAATTTCATGCTAACTGCCAGAGTGATTTCATATGACTGTTTATTGTAATCACTTTGGATTTCCCACAGTGTTCCTGTGCACACATACCATATCCCACATGTCTGGAATTAAGTCTGCAGAGTCCTTGTGAGTTGCAAGTTAGCTGGCCCAGATGAGCTTGGCTAAAGTCCAGGGGTCTCCATAGGAGATGTTCATTTGGAGCCGATGGATACGATGGTCTAGGGATTGCTTTACAAAAACTCCCAGCCTTCATTGAACTGTAGTGGCCTTTTATCTGGTTCAGAGACTGAAGGTGGAGTCAATTAAGGAGATGGAGGAGCTGAAGGAAGCATAGCTCAAAACTTTCCTGGAGGTGCTGCAGATCCAATTCTGAATGTAGTCCTGTTGTTGTGGCCATTTGGCAGGTAGCACTTTGCACCCAGTAATCCACAGATTCCGGAGACATTAAGGATACATCCTAGTGCCATTTTATAGGAGGCTGGGGCCCAGACCAAAAGCTCCACAGATTGGCTTCCTGTGTCTCTCTCCCAGAACCTTATTTTATGTTTCCACTGATAACAAAAAGAATTATGAAAACCAAAATTTTATGAATTCATAATGGAAGAGGAAATGTCCATGTTAATACATCATAGATCATAGACCACTCCTGTTATAAGCCAGTTTTCAGTGTGTAAGGGTCACCAGTGGGAACTGGTCACACAGGTGACATAATGTCCATCGAGGGCAGTCTTCTGCATGGACCTCCAGAAGGAATGAGATTGCTCTTTGTGTTCTGTTGTGGAAAAATTACTAACAATTAAAAAGCAAAATACAGAACAGTATATAGAGAGAATGCTACATTTGTGTGAAGGGAACAGGAAAAATTAGAATATTTGTATTTGATGGTATGCTCGTGAACATTCTGTGAGACTGCAGGAGAGAAGAAAGAGGTTGCTTAGTAGGGAGAGGAGATAGGAGAGGCAGCTGTGCAGACAGGGGGCAGCGGCCACAGGTGATCTTTTAAAGGTGTCTGTATATAGTTGAAATTTTAATCTGCAAATGAATGATCTGTTTTGGAAAAGGCAAAAAAAAAAAAAAAAAGGAAAAAGGAAAGTGGTAGTATACTCCAAGAAGCTATGAATTCTATTACTTTGGGTAATACATAATAAATCCAGGTAGTAGGTTCTTAACCACTGTTTCTTGGGTGTCTCTCCTTTGTTGCACTAACGTAACGAGCCACAGGAAAGGATGTGGGCAGAGTGACTAATGCAAAACGAACTGACTTTATTGTTGTCAGTGTTAACAATAATGTGTTATGCCGGGCGCGGTGGCTCAAGCCTGTAATCCCAGCACTTTGGGAGGCCGAGACGGGCGGATCACGAGGTCAGGAGATCGAGACCATCCTGGCGAACACTGTGAAACCCCGTCTCTACTAAAAAATACAAAAAACTAGCCGGGCGAGGTGGCGGGCGTCTGTAGTCCCAGCTACTCGGGAGGCTGAGGCAGGAGAATGGCGTGAACCCGGGAGGCGGAGTTTGCAGTGAGCTGAGATCCGGCCACTGCACTCCAGCCCCGGCGACAGAGCAAGACTCCGTCTCAAAAAAAAAAAAAAAAAAAAACAATAATGTGTTACATAATATTAAGATTTTTTTGAGCATCTGCTATGGGCCAGGCATTCTTGATCACTTTACTGTTTGTGACAGCTCAGTGACATGCATATTATCATCATCATTATGTGGATGACAAAACTGAGGCCCAAGCTGTGGCTGCTGCGATGTGGCAGAGCCGGGTCAGAGCCCTGACATACTGGCCCCAGAACCCCTTTCCTCACTACCATGCTTTGCTGCCCTCCCTAGAGCCGCCTGGAAGCTGCAGTCAGTTCTGAATGCATTCCTTTTGTCCCTGCCACTTTGCAGGGAAGCACTTTGCGTCCAGTGATACATAGATTCTAGAGACATTAAGGATATGTCTTAGTACTATTCTTATAGGAGGCTGGGGAGCCAGACCTGACAGGAAGATAGCAGTGACGGCCTCGGGGCCAATCTCAAGTGGAGTGCAAGTGACATGTTTCTGCCTCAAACAGCCATAGGATTGTAATGCAGTCGAAATGCCATTTCAGTCTTGTCGGCACGGATTCATTACCCACTATACAGAAATGATACCTGGATAGAGTTAGGGACAGTGGAGAGGCAACTCTTTATGACTCCAGGGTCTCCATGTTGACACTCGTTCTAAAACAAGGCATCCCGTGTGTGTGCTCTGCCTTCCTCCAGAAGAGGACACAGGACACTGGATCCCCTTTTAGAGGATAAGAGGGTCTGAGGGCTGAAGCTGACAGGGCCCTTTTACTATTTACTACAAACAGCATCTTCATATCAACCATGGAAAGGCAGAGCTGGATTGTTATTTTGAATTAACCTAGGACCTTCTTACATCTTTACCCACACAGATACACTTTCTTGAAAAAAATAAACAAATCTTATAGCTTGGGTCTACATAGGAGAAAGCTGGCCTAGCTATACTTAGCTTTTCAGAAAGATGCTCTTAGTAGATAGCACCAGCAGATAATCTTTTGTCTCATTCCTTCCTGTTACATTATTTGTTAGGTAATTTCTTGGATGCTATAGGAGCTATGCAAATAGCATTAAAACTTTGCAACAATTATTTATTACCATCTTTCCTCCTTTCTCTGTCTTCTAGAAGTCTCTTAATCTGCTGTAGAAATTCATCCCCAAGAGGGAGGTCTTGCCTCATCCACGCAAGAGTCCCTAGTACTGGTTGCTTTGGTTTTACATGACCTGATGTTGAAAAGGCAATAAACGCAGCATTAAAACTTTGCAACAATTATTTATTACCATTTAATCTCTTCTGTCTACACACACCCATAGATGTAGATATATACATGCAAACGTGAATAAAATAAAATGTGTATGTTAATTAGGTGCCCAAAATTGCGAATATTTGTATCTTCCTGGTATGTCAATTCTAAGACATGAAATATACTTTATCATCTCTAGCAGTGCTCCTTGCCCCAGAGTCTAATCTGGTTCATATTAATTTATTTAACGCTTTTTACCTCAGCTTTGCTTCATTACATAGTTTTTCTTGGACTGTCTTTTTTCTACCTTTCTGGGTCCTTATGTTTAAGGAATATCTCATATTTATTATAATACAATTATTAATAATTGTATTAATAATAATTGTATTATTTAGTGTGATCATCATATTTGTATTTGAACCTGCCATTTGCAGTTTCTTCCTGGTTGTCCCACCTCTCCTGTATTCTTTTTCTCTTAATTTTTTAGATTTATTAAGTATATTTATGTTTTTCCCTCTATTAACCCAATACTTATATGTACACTTACTATTTTCTCGTGGTTACCCTAGATAACACACTGTTGTTTTTTTTTTTGTTTGTTTTTGTTTTGAGTCAGGATCTCACCCTGCCCCCCAGGCTGGAGTACAGTGGCATGAGCTTATCCCGCTGTAGCCTCAACCTCCCGGGCTCAAACCATCCTCCCACCTCAGCCTCCTGAATAGCTGGGACTACAGGCATGCACTACCGTGCCTGGCTAATTTTTGTATTTTTTATAGAGACAGGGTTTTGCCATGTTGCCTAGGCTGGTCACAAATTCCTGGCAATCTGCCCGCCTCGGCCTCCCAAAGTACTGGGATTACGGGCGTGAGCCACAGCACCCAGCCTAACATGCACCTTGAACTTATGAAAATCTTTTATCATGTAGTACGTTTACTGACTGCTTTCAGGCAGGCATGAGGACCTTTCGTTCCATTTGCTCCATTGTCCCTTTTGAAGGATTCTTGTATATATAAAACCTCTTAAGACATAATGTTGTTACTGTTTTATATACTCAATTTTAATTTTAATCACTTACATCTTTGCACTTCAATCTTTCCTGAATTCACATTCTTCCCTCTGGGGTAGGAGACCTCAACTTAGCAGTTCTTTTCATGTGGGCCTAAGAAATTTTCTCAGTTTTTTGTTTCACTTTCATTCTTGAAGGAACATATAGGATACAAGGTTAGCAGTTATTCTCTTCTGCATCTTCCCACTGCATTGTCTTCTGAATCTTATAATTTATGTAAAAACATTAGCTGTCTGTCTTCCCATTGCTTCTGTGAAAATAATGCATGTTTTCCTCTGGTTGTTTTTGACATTTTCTTTGTGTCTGTTTCTCAGCAATCTTTCCACGATATGCTTGGAGTGGGCTTATTTATCATGCACCCTGAATCTGTAGCTTGACGTCTTTTGGTCAACTTTGGAAAGTTCTTGACATTATCTCATCAAATATTTCTCCTGACCTGTTCTCACTCTTCTCTCGCTGGAGTGCAGTTGTTCCTCTGTTAGACCTTTGCATCATGTTCTAGATATTTTTATCTTAGAAGTGAGTATGTGCCATGAGACCTAGAGCCAGAACTAAGCTTAGATCCCATAAAAGAAGAGGTGTCCCACTTGGTGACTTCGCTTCCTGTTTCCGACTCTTCTCCACGTGATTGGAATGTGTGATTCGGGGGTGTAGGCTGGGATGCTGGATGTGTATAAGACTTTGCAGGGCCCCGAGCCCTAATTGCCAGGATCAGAAAGCACAGACTGCTGAGCCAATTAGGTGGCAAGCCTTGGCTAGGGAGGGCACTGGGTCTGGAACAGGCTGTGTACGTTCAAAGCTGTGACTGCAGGCAGCTTGCCTCATTCCTCTGTGCTTCAGTTATGTGCTGTGTAACATGGGGATAATTATAGTATACAGCTCATAAAATGGAGAGGATTAAATGAAATAACAACATAAAGCACTTAGACACATACCTAACCCATATTGGCACTCAATAAGATTATTTGCTCTTGATGTTATTATTATTATGTTTGTCACTGTCCTGCTTATTCCAAACCAGTCAGCTCTTCCCTCCTGAGGGGCAACAGTAGCAGCAGCACTGAGGCGTGCACCATATTGAATGTGAAGTTGAATGATTTGAACTGTGTAGTTCCACTTAGAGTTTTTTTATATATAGAAATCTATTATAAAAAGTTAAAATTTATCAAAACTGAATGCACACAAACACCGACTGTATGTAGCACCATTTGTAGTCAAGAGATGTGAACAAACAAAGATGCGGATTACCTCAGAACTGCATAAAATTACTCTCATAATTTCGTAGCCACCTCCTGTTGCTACAGTGAACTCAGATGTTGCAAATACCCTTTTAAAAACCCACCTTGTGTTGCTAATTATCTCCCCATGAGCAGGTCCTCTCTCCAATAAATTGCGTGTTGTAGTAAAAACTGGGCTCATGTTTCTGGAGTATTTTTCGTTGTGTGTAGTGCAATACAGGAACTTTAAGGAACACCATGGGACCCATATGAAATGTCACTAGTGAAACTGGAAGTGCTCCCAAGAACAGAGAAAAGTCATGACATTACAAGAAAAACTTAAATTGCTTGATAGAGATTGAACGGTTGCCCTCTACATCACACAGATAATTCATTATGTCAACAATATAAACTTACAGGATCAATAAATGCAGTTCAATCCCATAATTGTATTTTCTCTTATTATTTTCTTAACATTTTTTTCTCTAGCTTCCTTATAAAAAATACAGTATAGAATACATATAACATACAAAATATATGTTAATTAACTGTTTATGTTGTCAGTAAGACTTCTGGTCAACAGTAGGCTACTAGTAGGTAAGTTTTGGGGAAGTCAAAAGCTATACTCGGATTTTTTATTTCAAGGGGCGTCATTGCCCCTAATCCCTGCATTGATCAGGGTCAGCGGCACTCAGGCTCCTGGAGGCTGGTACAGGGCATCACTCCCTGTTCTGCACTCAACATTGCCCTTTCCTGCTGTGGCGCTTGTCACATGCCAGACCTCGGGGCTCCCGGGCCGGTCACTCACTGTGGCTTCTCCCCTCCAGTATGGAATGCTCCTTTACCAGAACTACCGAATCCCTCAGCAGAGGAAGGCCTTGCTATCCCCGTTCTCAACGCCAGTGGTAAGTAAAGCCAGAACCTTCAGAAGTCTAGTGCCTTTTCAGCTTCTGTATCACACGTATTAAGGATGCCTCATTTCATACGGGGTGGGCAAGAGAAGGTCCGGAGAGCGTGTGCGCATTTCAGCGAAGCCAGTATGTCCCATGATGACATGGGTTTTGTAGTCTCAGCAAAACGGCAGGGAGTGAATTCCTCTGCCATTCTTCTCCCATCCCTGCATCTCCCCTCAAGGTTGTGTAAGTAGGTGGCTTTCTTTAAGTGCTCAAAAATGGCAGCAACAACTTTTGGCCTTGTGGGGCACTGCCTTTCCTGCCTTTCACCTTTGTTCCTTAAGCCTTGGGACCCATGGGAGCTGTTGACTATTATGCTGCATTCATTCCCTGGTGAGAATTCAGAGATTGTCATCGTTCCTCTTGTGTTCTGGACACTCTGTTCTCAAAGGGGCAGAAGCAATTCATCTTCTCAAAATACAGTCCTGAGGGTCCTTCAGTGTCTGCCCCTTTGAGATGCCAAATGATGCCACAGAAAGAGTCCATGAGTTTTCCCAAACCCACGTCCCCGAGGGAATGACTCACTGGGGAGGCCTGGGCTCACACTGGCTATCGATTTCTTTGATGTGTTGGAGTGCAGGTCAGGAGCCTGTGAAGGACCACATGGTCCAAATGCTGTGGGTGCTGGGGCCTCACCAGCAGCCTTTTTAATACTCAGGGAGGACTAGAATGTGTTTCATTCTTAAGACAAACCGAAGGGGCCACTGAATTTTCAGGCTAAACCAGTGAATTTCCCACCTGAAACTTGGGGAGTTAAGAGGTAGAAAGCGGGCATTCCCTGCTCCCCTTTCCTGAGCGTCTTGATGATAGTTTCACGCCAAGACTCCACTGTGCCTTATTTCCCTACATTTTAAGAACCGTGACCTTTCCTTTTCAGCGCAGTGTCTCCGAGAACTCCCTCGTGGCAATGGATTTTTCTGGGCAAACAGGACGCGTGATAGAGAATCCGGCGGAGGCCCAGAGCGCAGCCCTGGAGGAGGGCCACGCCTGGAGGGTAAGGCCCCGGCCCTGGCCAGCCTGGAGGGGCTCCCTCGATGTGGCAGCCCCACCACGTGGTGGTCTTCTCCCAGAGAACGGCTCTATGCGGGTTGGCAAGAGGGGTGGCATGTTGGGTGGGGGTCCTCTGAGTTTTCAGCTGCAGGAAGCAGTTGGCCCTTCTAGGCCCCTTCCACGTTCCAGCACCCAGCCTTTCCCCACTGCGCCCTGTCCCTGGGCTTTCGTGGAAGGGACAGGAGAGGAACAGAACTCTGCCCACCCTGGCCCCCGTGCAGAACTGTTCTGATGAACTGGCGGTGGCTGTCTGTGGAGTGCATAGAGCCCAGACCTGAGTGGGGCCAGCAGGTGTTCACATCAGGGTCTGCTACGAACAGCCTGGAGGCCTTGGGCTACTCCCTCACCCCCAAGGCTTAGGTTCTTAATCTCCAGGTAGGAAGACTATCACTCAGCTTCCAAGCTCCTGAGACTTAAAGGCCATGTGCGAAACAGGAGCCTGTACTCTGGCATTTTCTGTACTTCAGCCTCAGGGAGTCCCAAGCACGGGAAGTCCAGTGCCCAGTGCTTTGAGAACTGCATGAGTTTAATAGAAAGGCTCGTGTGTTTCTCCTGAGATTTATCAGGATGTTCGTGGCGTTTTCATCGTATGTCTTCAGCGTGAGAAATAAGCATCTCTACTTCGGTACTGGGGCTACTAGAGATATCTCAGGGTGTTCTTAACAACTGGGAACCCTGAACTCTTTGTTCTCAGGGGTCAGTGGGGGCTTCAGATGGGGCAAGGGCCCTTATGAGCCCAGTCAGGCACCCGACCCAGTGCCCTGCCGTGAGCTTGGACGTATTGGGTGACTTGGTGTGTCTGTCTGCTGTCCTCGGCGCTAATGTGGAATTTGTTTTGCAGAAGCGAAGCACACGGATGAACATCCTAGGTAGCCAAAGTCCCCTCCACCCTTCTACCCTAAGTACAGGTAAACAGGGCACATTGCCTGATGTTTTTGTACATAAAGAAAATCAAACAGCACCCCCTTCACTCCCCCTGAGCCTTACAAATTTGCCTGTGCCCAGAGTGCACCACATAAGCTGTAGCTGGGGGAGTCGGGGGCTCTGCGTTGATCAGAGTTGGTTGTGCTGTCAGGGAAGCCATTCTGCAGAGGCGCCACCATCCTGCCCTCCTCCTCTCTTCCCCCCACAGTGATTCACAGGACACAGCACTGGTTTCACGGGAGGATCTCCAGGGAGGAATCCCACAGGATCATTAAACAGCAGGGGCTCGTGGACGGGTAAGGAACCACCACTGATAAGAGCTGGTCTGCTGAGATTTGATTGTGCTGGGAATCTGTTTTGTTTAATTCTTCAGACATCCTTGCTGGGCAGGCAGCAGTTTTGTCCTTATTTTAAAGAGGAGAAAAAGTAGGCTCAGAGGTATAAGTGGTACACAAAGCTTGGCCAGCTAGTAAGGGGCAGAAAGGAATCTAATCCGTGTCTGCCCAGCCTGTATCTGTCATTATCTTTCACCTCTGGATGAAATCTGAAGAGGTGGACAACACAAACTTTTATCTTCATAAGATAATGGGCAAATGGGAAAAAAAAAATACTTTTGCCTACGCTTTTTGATTATGTACTATATGAGGTTGGTTTTGCTGAGAACAAATAGCCCCAAACTTTAGTGGCTTAAAACAACAAAAATCAATTACGTATGATCGTTGTTGGTTGAGTGGCCTTTCTCACCTGGGCCAGCTTGGCTGGGGCTGGACAGTCCAGGATAGGTTCACTCGTGTCAGGTTGTTGCTGTGGGCTGCTGCCATGGCGATGAGCGACTGGGCATGTGTCTGCAGCAGGTTACTTGAGGCTCCCAGGCATAGCAAGAGAAGTTAGACCCCACTACATATGGACAAGATTTCTCAAGATTCTCTTAGCATCACATTTGCCACCATCCCATTGACCAGAGCAAATCCCAAGACCACACTTGAATGACCCTGGGAAGGAGCTAGTCACAGTGTGGATATAGGGACAGGGACGTGGGATGCAGTTACCACGGAAGGCCGACCCTGCGGAGCCAGCAGAGTCCTCCAGAAAGAGACACAGGCTGATCATCCACCCTGAGGAAGTAGTTGCATCCACGTGGAAGCTGTCCCATATAGAGTCTGAATGCTCAAAATACAGGTTCCTGGAAGCTGCTAAACTCAAAAGAGTGATTCTTGTGTCCTTCGTGTTACAAGAAGTTTTATTATGGAAATTTTCACATTTACATAAGTGTATAATGAAACCCCACTTACCCATCACGCAGCTTCAACCTGCTAACTTACTTACCTTTCCCACATTTTCTCCTCCTCCTCTTCAGCTCTCTTTTTCCTTTTTTCTCTCCTCCTCTTTCTCCTCCTCTTCTATTTTAAAGGGAATTTCAGAATCCTAAATTTTTGCCAGCAAATACATCTTAGTACCTGTCTCTAAAAAAATAAGGATCCTTTTGTTTTGATACAACTGCAATATTATTACACTTAACAAAATAAATAAGAATTTCTTACTATCATCTAAAAGCTAATCCATGTTCAGATTTCCCCAGTTGTCACCAAAAAAACTCCTTTAAATTAAATTGAGGTTATTTAAGGCAGGACCCACAAATGGCATTTGGATGCTATACCATTTCACCTCTGTCTCCTTGGATATAGAATAGTCTTTCTCATCACTCTGTTTTTCTTCTATTTTTTTAAACATCTTTTGTTTGTTAAAGAAGTGAGTCATTTGCTAATAGCATGTTTGTGGTTTATTTTAATAAGTTCCGCTGTTTTCCTGATTCCTGGGGAGTGGTGATCATGGTGTGATCAGATGCATTTCTCCTACCTGGTGTCCTCTGGGTGCTCTGCTGCCTGGAGTGGAGGAGGCCTGAAGCCTGGCTGCTGTTTAATGGTGTTGGGTGAGCAAAGGTTCAAGTGCAGCCTGCTGGAGCCTCCCCACCAAGGCTGCCATCCCCGTCCACCACATGGTTTTAGCAGTCCTTGGTGAACTTGCCGTGGTTCAGTATTTCATTAGGGGTTCCAAAATCATCATTTTCTAATTCCTTCCTATATAAGCTGAAGTTCTTTCTTGTATCACATATTTCCTGGAAAAAGTAGGTAAATGCCTGGATTTTCCCTTTACTTGTCAATTTTTAGAATAATGAATTTGTGTTCTCCCACTTTCCACTAGAGGCAAACAAGGGGTGTTTTTGTTGTTAGTTTGAGTTTTGTTTAAACTGTCACTATGAACTTAGATTTTTCTGTTTGATTTATTTCAGTCAAAACCTCCTCTTCTTGATGCTCACTTTGCCCCTTATTGGCCAATGGCTTCTTCAGATTGCTTCCTGAGTTCTTTTGAGCTACCATTAATGGTATTTGATTTTGGGGTGACGAGATGTATTAAACTCAAATGATGCATTTCTCACAGAGACCCTCATTCTTACTAATGGAAAATGGTATTTGGAGGCTACAATCTTTAGATCTTTGTAGTAAACAGAGCTAGGACATGGGCTTTTTTAAAACAAAAAATAAATTTTGGATTCGCATTGATATTGCAAATTCAAGTTTCAGATTACAGGATTTTTTACTTCTTTGATTTTGTTGTGTTTTTTTTTTCCTCTGATGATCTCTGTTAATGGCATTAGCTTAATTACTTATTACTTTATCAATACATAATATAAAATACATACATGTAATATCTTGAAAATATTAATGCTGGTATTAATTCAGTAAGACTCCTGAATTGCGATTTCTTTGCAGTCCTTTTAATCCTTAAGGATTCATCCAGGCAGGTTACCTTAAAATACCTTGCCCACAGTCACTTGAAGTAATTCTTCTCTATGGTTCTGCCACCAAACTGCTGGGTAAATCAGGTTTGTTTGTTTCAGTTTCTCTTTAGTGTTTGCAAGTGGATCTGATTTATTTTCTTTTTGGTTGAATGCTGCTTTGTAAATTGCATAAAACATTTTCATGGATCCAAAGTCAGATCTATGAAATAAGGCACATGCCCTGTCCACTCAACTTTGCTTCCCAACCCCGACAACAGATAAACAGCTTTTATTAGTGTTCGTTTATCCGTCTGTCATTTCGTTGTACAAATACCAGCGAAATGATTTTGTTTCCTGCCTCTCGTTAAGCAAAGGTAGTGGTCTGCAAGTACCGCGCTGCACAGTTCCCGCAGCCTCTGCGTCCCAAGGATCGCTCCACAGCAGCTCATGGCGATGGCCCACATTTCTTTTACACTCTTGGGTTTTCTTTTATGTACATGGAACATCATTTTTTAAAATGTCCCCTATTGAGGGATGTTCACCATGTTTCCAGGCAAATGTTATGAGACAGTGCTGCATTGTTTCGTAATTTTGCCGTGTATCTTTGCTATGAGTTCTGAGAAGTGGGGCTGTGGGGTGGAAGGGCAGGGCCTATGTAATATGGTGAAATGTCACCAGAGTCCCTCAGCAGGCTTACCTCTTCCATCTGAGAGTCCTGCTCTAAGCCGTGTCTCTCATGAAGGAGGCCAACCCTCATTTCATGTATGGAAGGACTTCTTTGTCTTTGGCAGTTCTGCACTGTTTACATTTTTCGTCCGTTTTTCTAATCCATGAAGTTGCGGACACTTTTGTTTTTCCCACTCCTGAATCATAAAGGGGTACTTGATGTCTTCTTGTACTTGGATTCTTCTCCCCCTCTCTCTCCTTCCTTCCCTCCGCCCCTCTTTCCTTCCTTCCTGCTCTCTCTCCCTTTCTTTCTTTTGTCCTTGTTTGTTCATTTTTGGTTTTGGTTTGCTTTTGTTTCGATCCCAGATGCACTTGGGTTTATTTATCCTCACTGCTGGATAAAGAATGGGTCTGATTTTACTTTGTTTCCCATGCGGCTTTACAGTTACTCCAAAACTCCTTACTTGAGATACCAGCTTTAGCACAGAGCAGTCTCTCAAAGTGTTAGAAGTGACTCCTCCTCTAACTATAAAAGAGTATGTTTCTTCTCTAAAGTTTCTGGCATGCCTAAGGAGAGAAAAGCCTAACGTTGAAATTTCTCTTTCTGTGACATTGTTGAGTTAGGGGTGTCTGTGTGTTCTGGGGCTTCGAATACAGTGTATACCTGCTTATACCCCGAACCACATCAACAGTGGACCCAGAATGTTCTAGGAGTACCTCTGTTACCCATGCTGTCTGTGGGAGGCAGCACAGGCTCACTTGGGGGTAGTGTCACTCTGCTGGAGAAATGGCATTTCCACAGGAGGCTTTATTTGGTGCCATGGCTACTAAGTGTTGTCCCCAAGGCCAGGGCAGTTAGGATGCCCATCACCCCGAGGCACAGATGTTTCTGAACCTCAGGGGGGCGGGTGTGGCAGTCATGTGTTTGAAGAAGCTTCCTGAGTGATTCTGGGATAAGGCCACTCTGTCCACTTTGGATTGGAAGGGCTGCCTTGGGGTGGGGCGGATTGCAGGTCAGCCCTGCTGGGCCATCTGCATTGTGTGTCAGCGTTTTGCTTCCCCCAGCCGTGTTTGTCTTTCAAATTTTCTTGGATCAGAAAACCAGTTGGCGAGGCTTCCGTCCAGACTTGTAAAGAGATAGAAGCATCACCTCTGTTACCTTCTGTTCCCCAAAGCAGCCTGCTGGTGCCACCCGCCTTATTCATCAGCAGGCGTTCCTCTTGGTCCTCCCTGGAGCCTTCCTTGTCTCTAAGGCTGTCATTTCCAGCTCCCGCCTTAGGCTGCTGGAGCGCACTAGCCACACACAGAAATGTAGATAATGGGATCAATTCAGGCGTTAACACGGGAACAGCTCATCTTCCTCGTAATTCTTGGATGTAGGGAGGAGGTGTATTTGCATGACAAGGTAAATAATCCATTTCTGATCTTTACTGATCCCTGCAGAGATGATGAAGGCAAGCCAATTTAAAGAGTCAAACAACAAAGAAAAGAAAAGCACCTTGAAAAACAGCCCAAGATTCTGGACAGATAATATAAAAACAGCATTTTCCATAGCTTTATTCTCAAATGGTATATGTAGTTAGAAAGAGGCATCAGAGCCTTAAATAAGCCTGTAAGGTATTCCTGAAATCCTAGGATCCAGGCAGCTCCCCTCCTACCCCCGCCCCCACCCATGCAGCTGAGTGTGTGTGTGTGTGCGCACACTCATGCTGTACCAACCCTGCACTGAATTTGCGGCCTGCTTCCTTCCTGTCTCGCCACCCATGCCCATCCCAGAACTGCAGGAGAAGGATCTTTTTAAGGGCAAATCTAGGTCTGTAGTCCTCTCTGCTAAACAATCCCACACCATCCACAGCACCACGCTTATCTGCCCAGGGCCTGTGGATGCTCCCCATGCCATGCCCACACTCATGGTCCAGCCCTACTGGCCTTCCTGCCGAGCCAGGCATCAACCCCTGTGTCATCTGCCTGTGCAGCCCCTCTGTCTGCACTTCATGCCCCTGCACATGTTGGAGGGAAACCTCTTCAGCAAAATTTGAATTATTTGAAGCTTTCCCTTCTCCCAACCACAGAAAAAGAGGTGTTATCCCCAGGACTCATATAGCACCCTTGTAAGAGGGATACTTTGACTTTTCATCTGCTCTTCCTGCTGAACCAGGAACTCCTCCATGACTGGCTGTGTGACCTTGGGGAAGTTGCTTAGCTTCTCTGTGTGCCACTTCCCTTATTGTGAAATGAAGATAACAGTGTCACCTTGAAGATATATGAGTTAATACGTGCCTGAAACACTTTGCATGGTGTCTTGCTTGTAAACATGGTCTAGATTGTTACTCTGATCACTGTCGGGTCCTGTCACAAGGGGCTCTTCATTCGTTTATGGTGAACTGGTGAGTGCACCATCCCTAGCATCTACTCTTAATAAAGACAAGAACTTACCTGGTTCTTGTCACTCCATTCTAGGCCATGTTTACAACTTCTGAGTCTGGTTAGTAGTCACTTAGCGTGCTTAGCATCTCACCGGGCGTCTTTCCTATAACTGCCATCCCCTTAGAAATCGCTGGATTGTGGCAGTTGGCTGATTGCAGTGAGTTATTTCAAGCTACCTTGTATTGCATGTGATCGTGCACAATGCTGTATGTACATCAGCCATAGTCTTCTCAGTGGTCCTGCAAGAGAAGAGTTATTCTGGCTGGGTGTGGTGGCTCATGCCTGTAATTCCAGCACTTTGGGAGGCCGAGGTGGGCAGATCACCTGAGGTCAAGAGTTCGAAACCCAGCCTGGCTAATACCATGAAACCCCATCTCTACTAAAAATATAAAAATTAGCTGGGTATGGTGGCGGGCGCCTGTAATCCCAGCTACTCAGGAGGCTGAGAGGGGAGAATCGCTTGAACCCGGGAGGCGGAGGTTGCAGTGAGCTGAGATTGCACCGTTGCACTCCAGCCTGGGCGACAAGAGCGAAACTCTGTCTCAAAAAAATAAAAAGAAAAGAAGTGTTGTTCCCTTTCTGCAGATGAAGAAATTGAGGCTGAGAAGGCAAGTTGCCCAAGATCATGAAGCTAATAAGTGACCTATCCAGGATTCCTGCTGATGCCTAAGCCATGCCGTTCTCCCCCCATAGCAGTCATCTCAGATAGACAACCTTCAGACATTCCCTGTAAAGCCCAAGCCTTTCAGCAGCCTTGGGACTTCCCAGAGTGAGCCTGCCCCTCTCAGAGGTGCACGTCCCTCTCAGGGGTGAACAGGCCTGGGCCATGCTGCCGTTCACTTGTCTGTACCTTCCCATCTGCAGAAGACAGCAGATAGTTAACAGCAGAGAAAGAGACGCCCCACGTTTTCCTCTAGTTAGAGCTGGAGCTTGGCAAACTTCTGGGTTTCAGAATAACGATGTTTTGTTTGAAATGATAAGACTCTGACTAAAGAAAACAAGTCTTTGAGGTGGGCACAGCTGCCCAGTGTGCACCACCAGCACTTGGGAGAGGAAATGAATCTCCGCATCCTCTCTCTGGCGGTGCCGCATGTTCCCCAGTAGGGTCTGAGATTCCTCCCGCCGTCCCATCTCGCCTGACCGAGCCAAACCGTGGAATCCCATTCTGATCGGTGTTTCCCAAAGTGTATCCTGAAGAACACAAGACCTGCAAAGTGCTATTTTAGAAAGGGTTAGGGGAGGTTTCTACTTAGGTAAGATTGGAAAACTACTAGAGAGTTATCATGAATAGTCACATTTTTAAGGCTCTGAGAAGTCCTGTAATGAAATATATTTGTTTTACCCTTTCAGCATGGGAATTTCCCAGTCTTATTTAACTGCTTTCCATCTTCACATTACAATGTAGAACTGGTGATTTTGCTGATGATTCTAGTTTGGTTTTGGATATATTTAAAGAGAGTTCCTTCTCAGGCCATTTCTTCTTTGTAGCTTTCATTGGATCCTTCTTCTCTTTCTGATGTATAACTGTCTTTTCAGCTAACTCTAGATTTTTTCATGTAAGAGCAATGATTTTATGCCTTTTTTGTGCTATTCTAATTGAAGATTTAAAAAAACATTTTAAGGTTGTAGAAAGGTTGCAATAATAATACGACGAACTGTACACTTCGCCCAGATACCTTAATTAAGATTATAGCACATTTGCCTGATTCTTCTTAGTTTTTTTTTTTTCTTCTTCTGAACCATTTAGGAGTAAGTTGTGGCATGACGTCCCTTTAATCTGAATTATTTCAGTGTAAAATTTCTAAGAACAAGAACTCTATAACCACAGTACCATTATAAAAACCAGGAAGTTAACACTGACGCAGTTCATTGCCTAATCTATACCCTTCTTCCTAATTGCCTCCTTTATAGCAAAAGAACATCTTCATCCAAATCTTCTCTCCCAGCATGTATTCATAATCTTGACCTGTGTTGCGAGTAGAAGCCAGTTCTTGTAGAGTGAGCCTGGGCTCAGCCTAGGCTCCTCACGCATGGTGAGATTCAGGCTATGCATTTTTGACAGGAACACCCCAGAAAAGTGATGTTGTGTCATCTTCAGTACATCCTCTCCAGAGGCCCTCAAGGTCAATTTGTCTTATTGCTTGTGGTGGTAATTTAGACACTTGATGAAGAAGATGCTGTAGGCCAGATTTCTCCACTGTAAAGCTATTATTTTCCCCTTTGTAGTAAATAAGTATTAACAGTACAGTACTTTGATGCCATGAAAATACTCTTGTTTCTCATCCACCTTTCATTTGCTGGTTTCAGCATTTGTTGAAGATCTTCTCCTTCATTAATTGTTACTACGGTAATTGCCAAAGGGTTGTTTTCAAATGCATCATGCCTTTATTTATTGACTGACTTTCTCCTCAAAGAAAGAGCTTTGCCTTCTCCCCTATTAATTTATTTGCTCATTTATCTACAAATAACACTACAGACTCATGGATTCCGATTTTATGGGTTATGATCCATTACTTTTAAAATTCATTTTGATGGCCAGATTTAGTCATACTGCCTCCTGTGTCTTTTTGACATGTCCTCATTATTCTTTGAGCACTTTTTGACACGCAGGCACAAAGTATTCCTACTTCATCCTGTAGTTTCCCTGCCCTAATCCTGTAGTCAGGCATATCCCCAAGGAGCCCAGGTTTTTTCCATTGGAGAATGACAATTCAGAATTACCATCTTGGTGCTTGCCTGGGGTGCTGTTGCCACTAGAGGCCACTCAGTTGCCGAAGCACTGAAGCATTGTGGCTCCAAGCCTGTGTGTGTGTGTGTATGTGAGTGAGAGAGAGAGAGAGAGAGAGAGAGAGAGAGTGTCTGTGTGTGATTAGTTCCAGATTTTAAAATATTTTAGCAATCGACTATTTTCCATTCCCCAGGCTTTTTCTCCTCCGTGACAGCCAGAGTAATCCAAAGGCATTTGTACTCACACTGTGTCATCACCAGAAAATTAAAAATTTCCAGATCTTACCTGTAAGTATTGATATTCTCAGACCAGTCCTTGTGGTTTTGTTTTCTGGTTTCATTCTTAATGCAGTTTTCAAGTTATAAACTGACAAGACCGAAAAGTATCAGACAGTTTCAAGCCCACAGGTGAGAAACTTTTAGGAGTTTCTTTACAGGTTTGTCTTTTGAAATTAGAAAACCATTTCCCTAGAAGTAATCCTGAAAGTGGCGATAGGGTGCTGAGGCCCCCCCTTGAGCCTGTGAGCTCTTAGTTGCAGCTGAAAGGGTACTGATGGGGAGGGTCAAGGTCACAGGAAGGGGAGGTGGAGGAGTATTAGCTGAGGGCCCAGTAGCCGTGAGCACATAGGTCTGGAAGGCAGGAGTTATGCAGTAGGTTTGCTTGCTGGCTGGTGGAGTCTGAGGAGTCTTGTGATTTGTCCTGGTGTGCACCAGGGCTATCCAAGAAGCGTAAGTGGCGTCCCAAAGAGCAATTATGTTTCTCCTTCCACATGGTCCTTGGATCTAACTAAAGACCTTTGAACAATTCCAAAAACATCATTACAGATTACCTTAATCAACACTACTTTTTTTGACAAAGCACTTTATGTTTGATTTGCCTAATGTAGTTTACCTCTTGCTTCAGTATGCCACAGTGCAATTCTAGTTCATGATTAGAGTGCTAGATAGCGCCTGCAAGAATTCGGTTTAGTTGAGAATACAAAACACAAAATTAATAGCAGCTGTTTACATGACGAATTGATAAATTCTGCAGGTAATGATAATGTTTGTGAAATACATCCTGTGGAACCCAAACTACCAAAAGAGGCTGGCTGGATAGTTTCCTCTCAGAGATTCAATCTGCATGTCAGCAAAGAAAAAGCTCTGAGAAGGCTTTAATTAACTAAACTCATCTGTTTTACACAGTGGAACCTGGAGTTCTTCAAGCTTATCTGACCCCCAGGACTTTGTTATGATCTCAAGAATCATGTAGTGGCCTGCAGCCATGGACCATACAGGATGAGGAGGGTGTCTTGCTTAGCTTTTGTGAGCCAGGGGAAGGCAGTGTGCCACACGCTGTCTTTTCTGTGGCCACTTGCTTCCTGCTGTGTGCTGACATCCCCACCTTACTCGTGAGGAAAATGAGGCTCATGGCTGTCAGCGGCTTTCACTGCACCGTGCCAGGGTGAGGAACAGAATCTGGGATTGAGCCCAGCCTTCCCAGCTTCCAGCCAACCTTATATGCAAATACAGGAATTACTATCCTAGGGAAAGTGCCTCATAGATGATCCTTTCTGTTCTTCGACTGCATTATATTATTCACTCAGTTGTTACAATTCTTTTAGCTCACAATAGAAAATGAAAAGTGATTGACGTTTTGGGCTGGATGAGTAAATTAAAAAAAAAAAAAAGGCCGGGCGCGGTGGCACAAGCCTGTAATCCCAGCACTTTGGGAGGCCGAGATGGGCGGATCACGAGGTCAGGAGATCGAGACCATCCTGGCTAATACGGTGAAACCCCGTCTCTACTAAAAAATACAAAAAAACTAGCCGGGCGACGAGGCGGGCGCCTGTAGTCCCAGCTACTCGGGAGCCTGAGGCAGGAGAATGGTGTGAACCCGGGAGGCGGAGCTTGCAGTGAGCTGAGATCTGGCCACTGCACTCCAGCCTGGGTGGCAGAGCAAGACTCCGTCTCAAAAAAAAAAAAAAAAAAAAAAAAAAAAAGGCCGGGCACGGTGGCTCAAGCCTGTAATCCCAGCACTTTTGGAGGCCGAGACGGGCGGATCATGAGGTCAGGAGATCGAGACCATCCTGGCTAACACTGTGAAACCCCGTCTCTACTAAAAAATACAAAAAACTAGCCGGGCGAGGTGGCGGGCGCCTGTAGTCCCAGCTACTCGGGAGCCTGAGGCAGGAGAATGGTGTGAACCCGGGAGGCGGAGCTTGCAGTGAGCTGAGATCCGGCCACTGCACTCCAGCCTGGGCGACAGAGTGAGACTCCGTCTCAAAAAAAAATAAAAAAAGAAAAAGGAAAGAAGGGAGCTTTCATGATAGGCAGAGTATGTAATGCCCAAATCCTACAAGTAACAAAAGAACAGCAACTTGGGACTTAGGGCAATAAGTGTGCAGCCTCTGTGTGTGAAAACAGGCTGTGGGATGTGCTATTAGCTCTAGCAGTCGTTTTGGAGTTACGAAGTGGTTCCAAGCTCATTAATTACCCAAGACTTAAAGCTGACCTCTTCCCTGTGAACAACGCGACCTCCTCATGCCGCATTGATCTGCACAGTACACTGTTCTGCACTGTACTGCAGTCATGCAATTGAAAACTCACTGAGTTAAAATAGGTGTTAGGAATATGGTTCTCTCTGGGAGATACTGTGGCATTCCCCTGCTTTAATAAAAATAACTGTCCCATATTCAGGGACCTAGGAAGGGAATTTACCTGCGTGAACTTATTAATCCCTCACAGCCACCCAACAGTTGCTTTAACATGGAGCAGAGTAAACCCCTGGGGCCTCAGGAGTTGGCTGAGGTCATATAGTGAGGACCCAGGTCTGTGCAGTCTTCACGGGGCATGCTGTGTGCAGTGGGTACTTACAGGTTAACTGGTAAATATAATTCTCATGAGCTGGGTGAACTGGGGGCAAACTTCCAGCCCTTCTCCATGACCACCTCAGGGAGCAGGGGAGCTAGCTGCCCTCAGTGGTCTCCACAGCCCACCCAAATTCTGTCCCTGGCTCAGGGATGTGGCAGCCCCCAGCACACACCCTCTGCTCCCCCGTCCTTCCCGCCCCTGGTGTTTTCTAGCCTACCTTGCCCTGTGTGTCCCTCTGGCATCAAATCATGGGCAGATGCCACTGCCGCTGGCCGTGGGCCCCGTTCTCTTACCTGAGGTGACGGCCTCTAACCTGGCAAGTGTTCTTGTGTCTCTCCAGTGCGAGGATGACGGGCAGACGTTCTTCAGCCTAGATGATGGGAACACCAAATTCTCTGACCTGATCCAGCTGGTTGACTTTTACCAGCTGAACAAAGGAGTCCTGCCTTGCAAACTCAAGCACCACTGCATCCGAGTGGCCTTATGACCGCAGATGTCCTCTCGGCTGAAGACTGGAGGAAGTGAACACTGGACTGAAGAAGCGGTCTGTGCATTGGTTAAGAACACACATTGATTCTGCACCTGGGGACCCAAAGCCAGATGGGTTCGTTCAGTGCCAGCCAACCAAGATTGACTAGTTTGTTGGACTTAAACGACGATTTGCTGCTGTGAACCCAGCAGGGTCGCCTCCCTCTGCGTCGGCCAAATTGGGGAGGGCATGGAAGATCCAGCGGAAATTTGAAAATAAACTGGAATGATCATCTTGGCTTGGGCCGCTTAGGAACAAGAACCAGAGAGAAATGATTGGAAATGAACTCTTGCCCTGGAATAATCTTGACAATTAAAACTGATATGTTTACTTTTTTTGTATTGATCACTTTTTTGCACTCCTTCTTTGTTTTCAATATTGTATTCAGCCTATGGTAGGAGGGGGATGTGGCGTTTCAACTCATATAATACAGAAAGAGTTTCGAACGGGCAGACTTCAAACTGAGTATGGGTCCCCAAATGTTCCCAGAGGGTCCTCCGCACCCTCTGCCGACTACCACGGTGTGGATTCAGCTCCCAAATGACAAACCCAGCCCTTCCCAGTATACTTGAAAAGCTTTTCTGTTAAAATAAAAGGTGTCACTGTGGTAGGCATTTGGCATGTTTTGTGGACTCAGTCAAGCAACCACAGTCTGTTAATCATTTCTCTATGCTCAGATGTCAGATCCTCTTGTTATTAGCGTGTCTTGTTCTGCACAGTGCAGGAGACTTTATTCCTTTGGAAAATTCACTGTTCCACAAACAGCAGGCTGAATGGCCTCGCCTCTAGATTGACGTGGGCCAGCCTCCTTGAGACACACCTGGCACCCGTCATCGGCCAGCGGTGGATGCTGCATCATCCACCTGGGTACTTTCAGCCTTGCGTTTCCACAGCCTTCAGCCTGTTCTAGAACGATCACTGCCTTACCTCTGCTGCTGCAGTGGTGTGAGTCGTTTCACGGCTGATGTCCCTCGGGGGATTAAAGGATCTAAAGAGAAAATGGCACCTGGTTGGCTTCGTGCTGTGTCTCGTGGGTTTCCATGGTGATAAAGACAAGGAAATGCTGCAGAGGTCACAGGCACAGGCTGATATTTAAAGATCTTTGCTTGCAGCCCTCCGTCCTGCTGAAAACCCCCATAAGCCAGTGAACGCAGAGCAGCTCGAGGCTCCTCTGCTGGCTTACGGTCCAAAGTACCTCACAGTGGTTGTGGACATGGAAGAGTTTTGTCAACACAACAGTTTCTCCCTGTTCCGGGAGATGAGTCAGACGGTGGCTTGAGTTGTCACTTGGTCCCCTCCGCCCCTCGGGCGGCCCCCTTTGCCGTGTCCCCTTAGCTTAGTGATCAGGTGTGAGAGTGGCCATTTCCTTACCTTTGATCCCTGCGAAGCAGAAAGGACTCCCTTGACAAGCAGCAGACTACTGTGGTGAGCAGAACGATTTCCTTTTTCAAGACAACACCTGCCTGGCTTCTCTGAATCTGTGCTAGCCACGATATTGCCCCAAATCCGCTCCCACTGAAGTGCTCCCTAAGGAACAGCATTTCTCTGCTCGTCAGTCAACCCCCATAGCCTAGAGCAGTGTCACGAGCTTCAGTAAGGCCAATCAGCTGGAAGTCAGTGTACCATATAGTAACACTGTATTTCAGTTTACAGACCACACTCTAGTTGTTTTCCATGAAAGGTATACAAATAAAGAAGTTTTTAGCAACACATGTTTTTAACCATCAATGCTCAATTGCATTTTCTTCCTTTCGCAGCCAGTCAGTCTTTCGAACTATTGACAGTGAGATAATTCTCGTGTTCACACCTGGCGGCAGGCGTCACTGTAGGGACAGACATTGCAGTTACACCACAATTCCTTTCTCTTCACTGGCTCGAGGTAAACCCTTTCCAAGGAGAAACAACCCTAGGATTTCTTTTTTCTGTGTACGTAGACCAGTCCCATCAGTGTGTAATCTCTCTCTTTCACGCCTCTCTCCAATAGACAGCTTGTATTTGCAGTATTTCATATTTATAAATATGCGTTTATTTAAAAGGAGAACAAAAGCTTGACTCTGATTCACAGTTTTGTATGTAGCTGGTTTGACGTAGTCTTTTTGTATTTTCCCTGCCGAAGTGAATTGTTGGAGAATGTAAACCGCCTCCGTGCGGCGGCAGACTTCCTGAGGCCCCAGCTCGCTGGCCTTGTGCTGGGCGGCTGGGAATTCCACCTGAGAACAAGTCCCGCAAACCGGGGACGGAAGGACATTTGACTTTTATTTTTGTATTTAATTGACATGAATGTAAAGGGGACAGCTCAGGGTTGTTTTGGAGCCTGTTGACTTTGTATCTCTGCCTGTGATTTTCTTTTCTAAATGAAACTCCATGTAGCAACCGGGACGAAGTTGAGAAGGAAAACGCCAAATGCTTTGGTTATTAGAGTTTAATAGGTAAGCTCTGTTACACTAGGTGTTAGAGTTCCAGAACGTTCTTTTGTTTGCTAAACCTTGAAGAAACATGTGCCTCAGCCTAGATGTTTTGTCTTCTCTTTTCTGCACTTAATACCTGACAGTATGACCGATCTCTGCGCCTTTCCGGGGGCGGGCCAGCTGGCGGTAGATTTGTGATGTCACAGTGCAAACTGCAGCGACTGTAAATCGGCCTGGCGTGTATAAACGTTTTCAGGGAATGCAGAAGGTATTAATGAAGAGACAAAACCTTTATTCCATGTGCTTTGCTTCATTCTGTACATAGCTCTTTGGCTCGTGAACCTAATTGTAAACTTTCAGGTATTTTTGTACAAATAAGGGACTGATGTTCTGTTTCTTGTAATTAGAAATAAACATTAATACAGTGTTCTTCATTTTCTATTGCTGGTGATGTCTGTTTCTATTTTAAAACACTGGCCAATCACGAGGTCAGGAGTTCAAGACCAGCCTGACCAACATGGCGAAACCCCATCTCTACTAAATATAAAAATTAGCCGGGCGTGGTGGTGTGCACCTATAATCCCAGCTACTCAGGAGGCTGAGACAGGATAATCACTTGAACTCAGGAGGCCGAGGTTGCAGTGAGCTGAGATCGCGCCATTGCACTCCAGCCTGGGCAACAGAGCAAGACTCCTATAAAAAAAAACAAAAAACAAAAACAAGAAAAAAACACTGGCCTGTCATCCACTGAAAACCTTTTGAAATGACTTAGAATATTAAAAACACACTTCTTACCACTAGCTAGAGACTATCACAAGGAATCCACAGCTGTTTGAGACGTGTCACACACAAGCTTGCCCAGCCCTGGTGAGACACCAGACTCTTGGCTGCTCAGTGCTCCAAGTTGGTGGCAAGACATTCTCAGCCGACCTCTCCTCCCCCATAAAAATCACAGACCTCAGAAGGTTTCAGAAACCGTCAGATACCCACACAGGCTTAAGAAAGACCTCAAGAAACTCACATTCACCCTTGAGCCCAACTGGTGTTTTTTCCACTGCAGCGGGACAATTAAAATGTTAAGAGCCTAGGTTTTCTAAGCAGGCAAACAACTGACAGAATAAGAATAGATGCCCATGATTGTTGCTTCTCCGGCCCTTGCCTGGGAGGATCCTGGCTGACCTACTGACGTGACACTTGGCCAGACTTGCCATCTCACGCCTCCTGCCTGTCACACCCTGGTCAGCTGAAGGGCGTGTGCATGTTGTCGCCAGCTAGCCTGGTCTACCAGCAGGAGGGCCCCCGTGCTGTGTGGACTCTCCTGTCATTTGTTTTCAGAATCTGAATTCTCAGTTTCTGGAAGCCCACCCTTGGCTTCAACAGACAAGGAGAGCCCAGGGCAGGTGGGGACCCACCGGGCCAACTGCAGGTGTTGATCGTAACACCAAAGAAGCTTGTAGGCACAGCCACACAGAGCCAGCCGATGGCCTCCCAAGGGCACACCCGTGGTACAACGCGAGAATGCATCTCACTGCCTCCAGCACATTCTTCATCGGTTTTCACAGCATATTTTGAGTGACTAGTAAAATTATAAAAAGGGATTTTGTTTAATGATAAAAGCCTTAGCTTCTTACATGTAAAAAGGTAAAATACTCAACATCTTCCGATTTTAGAATGGTAAAGGCAGCATTGCCCCTTTTCATTTTGGAAGTTATACAACCTTAAGGGCAGGAAACAAAGATGAAAAATGTGTTTTTGACAAAATTGGGCTTCATCTGCCATCCCCAGTGACCATCCACAAGATGGGCTGCTTGGGAGGCCTGCAAAGATCAAGCAAGGGCCACGTGACAGGGTGTCCATGGCTGCTGGCATCAGCACAGCTAGCAAAGGGCACTTCAGGATGAGTAGTGCCCCTTGGGGAACTCGGGGTCCTCTGGAAAAAAGGAGAAAGACACTGGGGTTGGTGGCAATTGGTGTCACTTTTTGTTTTTTAGGACATGGTGGGCGCTTCTGAGCTGTAGCTACAGCAAAGTCTCATTTGATTTCTGGAAATGTTTTGTGAATTGCAGCTAAATACATTTTTTGTTCTTTTTGATTTTTCTTTTTAATTTGTTTTTTATTGAGGTAAAATATACATACATAATTTACCATCTTTACATTTTAAGTATACAGTCCTTACAAATGTTTCTGCTTCCTCCCCTGCCCCACCCCACTTCCCAGCCTCTGGTAGCCACCAGTCTACTCTCTATCTTCTTGAGATCCACTTTTTTAGCTCCCACAGAGGAGTGAGAACATGCAAAGTTTGTCTTTCTGTGCTTGGCGTATTTCACTTCAAATGGTGTCTCCATTTCCGTCCATGTTGCTACATCTTTGCAAAAAAGATGGCAATTGTGTGTTTGCTCCCTTTTGTCAAGCTCTCCTAGCATTTGCGTTTTCTCGGGCCCCTGCAGCTCTCTTGGCGTGTGAGTTTGAGTTGCTGTCTTGGTCCTGTCCTCCTCCGCGTATCCATGATGGCGTTTCAGTAGGGTCTGTTCTCCATGCTGTTTCCATGCGCACTTCCCTGCTAGGCTGGCTTCACTTTTCTCTGATGTTTCTCTTCAGAGCTCTGCCAGCTTTCTTTATCTAGTGCCTGAGCTCTTATAGCTCTGCTTTGACCTTTGGTGATGTGATTAAGAAAGACCTCAAGAAACTCACATGCTTTCTTGTTTTTTGTTTTGTTCTTTTAAGTTCACGACATTGTGTTTGGTTGCAATTTTAATCTACTCACGGCAATGTTTTTCTACAGAATGCTCTTTGCTACTATTTTTTTTCCTATTATTTTCTTTTATCTTGGGGTATCTACACAGAAGATCAGTGCTGGTTCTTTAAAGAAGATGAGCTCTTCTTGGACTAGCCAATAGACAGGAAGTTTGGGTAGGGAAGTCCACAAGGGCTGTGTTGGATGCTACTAGGACAAAACAAAAAAGTAAACAAACCCTTATGTCCAAAGCCTGAGTATGAGAGTTTCAAGAACTTGACAACATAAGCCATTAAGACTGCCAACCAACTCACTCCTCTCACTTCCTGTGGTCACACCACCTTCACGTCCAGCCCTTCCACCACTTCCAGGTGAAACTCTGGAAATAACAGCTGGTAAATTTATAATAGAACCACATTTTCTCATTGGTCGTCACTGTATACTCATACCTAGGCACACAGATCCACTCTGCTGTAACTGTATACTCATACCTGGGCACACGGATCCACTCTGCCATAGCTGTATACTCACACCTGGGTACACAGGTCCACTCTGCTGTAGCTGTATACTCACACGTGGACACAGATTCACTCTGCTGTAGCTGTATACTCACACGTGGACACAGATTCACTCTGCTGTAGCTGTATACTCACACGTGGACACAGATTCACTCTGCTGTAGCTGTATACTCACACGTGGACACAGATTCACTCTGCTGTAGCTGTATACTCACACCTGGGTAAACAGATCCACTCTGCTGTAGCTGTATACTCACACGTGGACACGGGTCCACTCTCCTGTAGCTGTATACTCACATGTGGACACGGATCCACTCTCCTGTAGCTGTGTACTCACACGTGGGCACAGATCCACTCTGCTGTAGCTGTATACTCACACCTGGGTACACAGGTCCACTCTGCTATAGCTGTATACTCACACGTGGACACAGATTCACTCTGCCATAGCTGTATACTCACACCTGGGTACACAGGTCCACTCTGCTGCAGCTGTATACTCACACGTGGACACAGATTCACTCTGCTGTAGCTGTATACTCACACCTGGGTAAACAGATCCACTCTGCTGTAGCTGTATACTCACACCTGGGTAAACAGATCCACTCTGCTGTAGCTGTATACTCACACATGAACACAGATCCAGTCTGCTGTAGCTGTATACACACACCTGGTTACACAGATCCACTCTGCTGTAGCTGTATACTCACACATGAACACAGATCCAGTCTGCTGTAGCTGTATACTTATGGATGTGCACACAGATCCTGTGAGAGCTGTGGCAGAGATCTCTATTGGGAGCACAGAAGTGAACCTGAGTCCCATGGGAGATTCGTCTGGAAGGTGTGTGTGAATGAATGTGAGGGTCATGTGGCCTCAGGCAGGAAGAGATTATGCAGCCTACATAGGTGTGTTCTGTCCAACATAATTCTAGTCACACGGGACTATTTAAACTTTAATTGTAATTATAAAGTAAAATGAGAAGTGTAGTCCTTGCCCACATTTCTAATTCTCAGTGGCCACACGTGGCTGGCGGCTACTGTGTTGGAGAGTGCTGATCTAGAACAGGTCCATCATCGGGGGAAGTTCTGTCAGAGAATTCCGGCTTAGGTGAGCAGCCATGAGAGCCTAAATTAGAGAAGTGGTAATGGATGGTCGGAATGAGGAGGGGTTCATGTGAGAATCGGTCTTTGTGTCTGGAGGATGCTCTGAATTGGTGGAGCCCAACTCCAGATTCCAGGCTGAAGGTCCCTACACTTGAGTGGCACCTCTGTCTCATCCACAGATAAGACACACTCACCTTACAACCAGTGAGCAACCACCCACTTCTGCTTGCTTTCCAATTGTAACTGAATGCCCACAACTTCGTGTCATAAATGTGTACTGTATACAAAAGTCAAATGTGTCTGCGTAGCCTCCACCTCCACAACCTCCCTAGGAAAATGATGCATCCCAACTGGGTATCACCCTACTCAATAAGCAGCAAATGTCCTGCAGTGAGCCAGAGGTAGAACGTGTCTATTTCCCAAGTTAGTCACCGTTACTGTGAGCATACTGTCATTTGAGCATCTCCCTGGAAAGTGGAATATAGTTATATTGTTTAAGTGTAAAGTATGAAATGTAAGCAACAAGTTCATCTGGTGCTTGTCTGAAGACACAGCCGCCTTTTTCTTAGTTCTTGCAGGACTAATAATTGTCTGTGCAGGACTTCTCAAGAGAGAGACCGTTTTGTCCTAGGTGATGACGCTTAAAACGGATCATTCTGCATATTCAGTGCTGGTTTTATAGCTGAGCCTGATATAAGATGTGTACTGTATACAAAACTCAAATGTGTCTCAGGCTGTACCAAACCTGCTTTTCTGGCTCTTTCTCTTGAAAATGAGTACCTTCAATATGATCAGTGCAGACACATTCCTGGCCTCAGGCCCAGAGTTTCTGATTCAGTTAAGTTGAGCAAGGGACAGAATGGTGCCTTTATAGCAGGCCTCCCCTGTGATTCCATGCCTCCCCACTGGGAAAGGGAATTCTAGCAGATGCCAAGGAGTCAGGCATGTGGCTTCCTCTGCCACACGATAGCAGCGTGACTTGGGGAATCCTCAACACAGCCAGAACAGGATGCCACTGGGTCACAGCAACAGACCTCGATCTGCCCGCTTATCAGTCACCTGGAGGATTGTGCAAACCCCCAGATCTCTGGGCCTTTCTAAGTACTGCGGAGTAAAAACCTTTGACTTGGCAATTAAAGTGTTTGCTCACATAGCACCGCAGGTGAATGAGATCATCTCCAGCTTCCCATGAGCTCCAGTAACTTATGATTTATGAATTTCCTTCATCGTCATCCCTCCACAAATCATAAGAGACTTTTAGCTTCTAAATGTAGTGGTGTTGGTAGTGTGGATGGAAAGGCTGACGATTAAATTCTAAAGTGCCCAAAGCTGCCCTCAGGGGATGTGCCAGTGAACTCAGAGTGGGCACTGCTGGAAAAGACCTGTGGAGGACTCAGGCCCCAGGCAGGACACAGGCAGCTTGCAGCTCAGCACCACCCACTGGCAGGTTCTGTTTGTCCCCAGGGTGCTGTAGACGATGCCCAGGGCTGGAGGCAGTGCAGCCCCTGTCGTCTCAGTCTTACTCCCTGCTTGAGGCCCACCAGCCACCTGCTGCTCACCAAAGGGAAAGGAAGCCAGTCGATGTGGCGTGTCCAGGTTTACACAGCTGTTTTATACCAAAGCCAGGCCAGCACCTGGTCTCCCACGGGCCTGGCTGGGTTTCTCCCAGTACCCTCCATCCTCTCTCCTTGCAGCTAGGTCTGTGCTGAATTATCCTTTGCAGAATTTAATAGTGGCCTTCAAAGTCACGTTAAACCTATGGCCAGGTAACAGCAAAGGGACTGTGTGTCGCCACCTCTCCCTCTTGCCAACCTAGACACCCCTGGCAGGACACCCTCCAGCTCTGCCTCCTGACTCCACTCACCCCTCTGCTCATTTGCAAAATGAGGCTGCTAATACCAACTCTGTCCATCTCCCAGGCCAGGAGCAAGCAAGAGGATAGGTGTGAAGTCCAGCTGTAATGTATCACAGCCTGGTTACAGGAAGGTTGATTCAAATTAATTTAAAAAGTAATAAGTGGATCACTTTGTCTTTGATCAGGAATCCAAGTGACTGAAGGAAGTGCTGGGACAGTGAGTCTCCAGACTGGGGACTCCGGTGTCATGGTGCACCAGGCTGTCCCCCTGAAAAGCTGAGTCCTTGTCACTCGCTGGCTAGAAGGCCTATAAGAAATGGAAGCAGGAAATTCACAGAAGAAAAACTACATATGGCTATGGAACATTTCAATGTAATTTTTTAAATTACATGGAAAATATAGGCATAGCTAGTTGTCCACTAGCTGCCTTGTCTAGCTTTCTGTCGTCATTGATTCATCCTCACTTTCAGATTTCACAAATCTCCACCCACTTTATTTTTACAGAATGAGATCATCTCTTGATAGAGGCCTTTGCAGTATGATCACAACCTGCAGTAAGAAATGCATTCTAGATTATGACCCAGTACACATACACACGTACATAATTGAAAGGCTCAGAAAGCGATATTTTCATCATTAGGTGCAATGTCTCCTGTTTTCTATTTTATTCTGTTCTATTGTATTTTTTTTAATGCTGGTCATGAGACCTGCAAAACTGATTCCATGACACACCAATAGTCTGAGGCCAATGATTTGAGACTTTTGAGAGAAAAACAAAGTTGGAGGACTGACACTGCCCGACTTAAAGACTTACTACAGCCAGATGCAGTGGTTCATGCCTGTAATTCCAGCACTTCGGGAGGCTGAGGCAGGTGGATCACTTGAGGTAAGGAGTTCAAGACCAGCCTGGCCAACATGGTGAAACCCCATCTCTACTAAAAGTATAAAAATTAGCCGGGCATGATGGTACATGCCTGTAATCTCAGCTACTCAGGAGGCTGAGGCACAAGAATTGCTTGAACCCGGGAGATGGAGGTTGCAGTGCACTGAGATAGCATCACTGCACTATAGCCTGGGCAACAGAGCAAGACTCAGTCTCAAATAAACAAGTAAATTAATAAGTAAATGAATAAAAGATTTACTACAAAGCTACAGTAGTTAAGAAAGTCCTATTGGCAAAAGAACAGACAAATAGATGATTGGAACAGAATAGAGAGCTCAGAAACAGACCCAAACAAATATAGTGAAGTGGTCTTTGACAAAGGAGTAAAGGCAATACAATGAAGAAAGGATAGGCTCTTCAACAAATGGTTGTGGAATAAATGGACGTCCACATGGAAAAAAAAATGAATCTAGATCTAGACCTTTACTCAAAATGGATCATAGACTTAAAGGTAACATGCAAAACTATAAAACTCCTAGAGGATGACACAAGAGAAAATCTAGGTGACCTTTGGTTTGATGATGACCTTTTAGATAAATCACCAGTTTCCTCCATTAGATGCGACCTATGGAGGAAAACGGCTGATAAATTGGACTTCATTAAAATAAAAAACTTCTGCTCTGGAACAAAAGAAAACAGAATTGATATTCTCACCAGCTCCTAAACAAATTGGCTTTTCCAGGAAAACTCAGTTCCCCTGACACTCCTGTCTGTGGGCTTGGCCAGAGTGTGGGCATCGCAGTAGAGCTCCTCTTTCTTCAAAACCCCCAACACCCACCTTGCTCTGGCACACAGTCATCTCGGCAGGAAGCCCTGTCTGTTCTGCTCCCAGTGCACTCAGGTGCTCCGTGAATGTCTTTCACAGTCACGTGTACACCTGCTGTCTCACTCCTGCAACACGCATGCTGCGACTGACCGCAGGCCACTCCGGCATCATGAGAGGTGGCCATTGCTGCTCCTGGGGAAGAGCAGAGTCGCCCTCATCCAGGAACAGCCTTGGCTGCAACCCATGCTGCCTTCCCCTGCAACCCATGCTGCCTTCCCCTGCAACCCATGCTGCCTTCCCCTGCAACCCATGCTGCCTTCCCCTGCCCTGGGGCATTACAAGGTCGCACGAGGTCAGTCATTCTCAACCAGGAACAATTTTGCCACCAGGAAACATGCAATGTCTGGAGACATTCTTGGTTGTCACAAGTAGGGACTACTGGCACCTAATGAGTAAAAGCCGGATGCTGCTAAACATTCTGTAATGCACAGGACAGCTCCCATCACAGAGAATTATCCAGCCTTAATGTAATAGTGCTAGGATGGTTAATGTTATGTGTTGACTGAAGTGGGCTAAGGGATGCCAGAGGGCCAGTAAAGCAGGATTTTTGGGTGTGTCCGTGAAGGCGTTTCTGGAAGAGATCGGCATTGGAATCTCCAGAGTCCACACCAGTGTGGGCTGGTAACATCCAGTTTGTTGAGGGCCAGAATGGAATGAAAGGGTGGATGAAGGGCAAATTCTTTCTCTTCTTGAGCTGGGCCATCCATCTTCTCCTGCTCTTGGGTCTTCAAACTCAGACTGAATTACACCACCAGCTTTTCTAGTTCTCCGGCTCATACACGGAAGACTGTGGGACTTCCCAGCCTCCATAATCACATGAGCCAATTTCCACAATAAATCTCTTCTCATATTCCTATATCCATATCCTATTGTTTCCAGTTTTCTGGAGAACCCTGACTGATAAAGTACCATGGTTGGAAAACCCTGCCCTAGATTTCTTTCTTTGGTCCTCGAAGCCTCACCCCAATCCCCATAAATCCCACACCTGCAAGAAGAAAGGAAATGTGAAAAGAGTCCCTTCTGGGAATGGATGCTGATTTCTATGTAGATTCCTCTATTGAGAGATAACTGTTGGTCAGTAGTTGGACACTACTAGTTCTCTTTTCTGAGGATTTCAAAACTGTGGTCTCTCTTCTCTATGGATAATTTTTTTCCAGTCCTATTGCTTCAAATATCATCTAAACACTTTGAACCCATAACTTTATTTCCTGTCTGGGCCTCTTTTCTGAGGTATACTGGACATCTCAAATCACATGATATGTAGATATCCGAAACTTAATTCCCAAACTGAATCCTTGGTGTCCTTCATCTCCCCACAGCCAATACTGGTCCACCCTAGTCTTCTTCCTCTCAGTCCATGACCATCACCCCCTGCCCACTGGCTTCATCACTGGCTCGTCTCTCCACCCCTTTGACTCCTCCCCTTGCCCAGCAACCTCCTAACATGCACGCACACACACACACACACATAGGGAATATTACCACGCTTCCTCATCTCAAGTCCCTTTCTTCCCCCAGCCCATCTTCCAGGATGAATTACCTTGAATTCACTCCTGGTTTGCAGGAAAGTACAGAAATCCAAGGAATGTGGTGGGACTTGGTGGTCCAACTTAAAGGGTCTAACCCTTTCACCCTTATCTCCCTCTGATCCATTTTCTACCCCAGAGCCAGAGTGCTCTTAAACCATGAGTAAGCTAAGGTTACCGCTTTCTAGAAACACTTCAATGCCTTCCATTACAGTTGGGGGGATACAAATTATGTAACATGGCTTGCAAGACTCCCCCTGCCCCACTTTGAATGGTCCTTAGGGGTTGGCCTTCTGTCAGGGCCTGGGAGATGCTGAGCTTGATCCTCAGTGCCTTTGCAGAGGCTGTTCCCTATTCAGAGCCCTTCCCTCACTCTTCCCCTTACCAAGGACCATCACTTCTTCGGGTCTCAGCACCTGTGAGACTCCAGGCTGGAGCATTTGGATGTGCATCACTGGAGGGCTGACTTGCCATTCTTTCTCTTTTCCCTCTTTCCTCCAATGGCTCCTGTGGAGGTTTAGAGACTTCGCAGTGTCACTCTTCTTCTCTCTCCAGTTCCAGTCTAACAATATGAACCCTAGGTGCCCCGCCCTAGCCTGCTCCAGTTCCCCAGGATAGAGCAAGGAGAGCTCTTCCCTGCATCTAGCCTATGACAAATGCCTCTGGTGACAGCCCTCTCTGCTTTGTTTCCAGTCCTTTAATGAGCTGCCCACAGTGAGCCTCACTTTCACTCTGCTCTTCACACCCACCGAGCTCCATGCTTGGAGCCGCTGGGGGTCTGCCAGAAAGGCCAGCTCCTAAGATCCCTGCAGGCTGTGCCTGCTCAACTTCTCAATGTGGCTTTCTCAGCCCTGCTTTGTGCTCTCATAAAATTCTATCGACTCTGGGCCTTTTTAGAAATTTGTCCAAATTCCACTCAGAGCATTGTTTCATGCATCTCAACTATGATTTTGATGGATTTGGGTAAGGAAGGTGAGTTCCTGGGTTCTGCTGATATCTGAACCTGGAAATCTTACCCATATTGCTGAGTGCCACACAGGGAAGTGCAGGCTTACTTTTGTGCTGCCATCAGGGGCGAGAGGCTGTGTGCAATGCAGGCATCACCTGGTGCAGGGCTGGAACATATCAGATGACTTACTGGGCTCCAAAGTTGAAATCAGGGTTGCTTAGTAAAAGGTGGGATGTATGTAGAATTGCATAAGAAAGATCCAAGTTTCCGGGATTTGGAATGAAACAGTCTCTTCAGAATGTGCTCTCAGGATTCCCAGAGGAGAGCTATTTCTCAAGATTTCCTTGACCTTTGTCACCAGCAGGAATTAATGTTTAACAGGAACATGAGGCTGGAAATACAAGAAGAGGGAAACATGTGGCTTAGAGTTTCAAGAGTGACTGCCTCAGCGCCGAGTGCCTCAGCGGCTTCTCTACATGCTCTTCAGTCCCCGAAGTCGGAGAATCCCATCAAGGACAGTAGCCCTGTAAGGAATTCGAATTTCCAGTGTGTAAGTCCCTGGTTTTATACCTACTCAGATTGTAGTGGGAAAACAGCGACATGTACCTTGACTCTCTGGCCCCACGTTACTGAACATTTGCTTAAAGGTTAACTCACTTGAGGGATCTTGTGCGGTGCTTTCTCTTCTGCTGCAGGCTGGCAGGGGTGTTTGTTCTGTGGGGGCTGTGCACTTGGTGGCTCTCCATGCACACAGTCACTCCAGTGACATATGTTTAATAGGGACTGGGAATGATTTCATGACTGTGGCTCAGTAGCAAACGCAGGCCAGCTGTGATTCTATTTTTAACATGTACCGCCAAGGGTGGTGCTGATATTTTATTCCACCGAGCCTCTGTTTCTTCTGTAAATGAGGATTTTCTTAGTATCGACTTTGTGAGGATTAAATCCCACAATTTTATGGAGGTGATTAGTAAATGTGAACTCTGCCCTTACCCATATAACATCTGAGGCTCTGTGAGGGCTCTCTCCTTTTGGTGTATGGTATAGTCTACTTAGAGGTCAATTTGGTGTCTACCTATGCAGGGTGATTTGAGGAGAATTAGAAGATCTTTCCCACCATTTTCCCACCAAAATGCTGAGTACAATTCCCATCTGAAAACATATGCGGATAGGAATTTCTACTGGGAGAATTGTTTGGTTATCGACTTCAATGAGTCGAAGTTTTAACTCTGGTTAAACTCTGTTGTTGGAAGTATGTAAGAATCAAAGCTTAATCGATGGAAATCATTGCTCTCCATCATGCGTGAGTTAAAACCGTTACTTCTGAGTGGTCAGTTTGCATTGGGCTCTGTCTAGAAGAAGGTTCACCTTTTTCACCTCCAGTCACATCCCCATTTCACAAGTGAGCAAACAGCCAGAGGAGGGGAGGAGGATGGCATAAGATCTTGCAGCTGGCAGAGACAAAATGCGAATGTAGCCTGTTTGCACTTGGTGCTGTTGGGCAGCCAAGCAATCCAGTGTGTGGGTCCAGGGTGACAAGTGCCACTCCTGTGGCTGGGGTAAGTCCCTCCAGCATTCAGTCTTGCTCTCTGTGCTTATCTGGATGAGGTGCAGGATGAAGATGACCCTATAGAACTCTACCCTGGAAGTCCTCACAAAGTGCATACGTGACATTTTTGAAACCAGGGACATGTTGGTGCTGCTTAATATTTAAATCACAATTTTCACACTCTTAAAAATTACCAAATAAGTTTGAAGAGACACAGTCATCTGCCTACAGTGCCACCCCTGAGCTTCACGCCACCCTGGTCTCCAAGACAGGGGAGAGGCTCAGGAATACTGAACGCAGGTACGACTATGGAAGAAGAGCCGAGTTTTCACATTTTAACAAGGTCAATTGAGGCCGGGCGTGGTGGCTCACGCCTGTAATCCCAGCACTTTGGGAGGCCGAGGCGGGCAGATCACAAGGTCAGGAGATCAAGACCATCCTGGCTAACTCGGTGAAACCCCATCTCTACTAAAAAAAATACAAAAAAGTTAGCCAGGTGTGGTGGCGGGTGCCTGCAGTCCCAGCTACTCCGCAGGCTGAGGAAGGAGAATGGCGTGAACCTGGGAGGCAGAGCTTGCAGTGAACCGAGATCACGCCACTGCACTCCAGCCTGGGCAACAGAGTGAGACTCCATCTCAAAAAAAAAAAAAAAAAAAACCTAGGTCAATTGAGTAATCAACTGAATAAATAAATAAATTATTATGTAAAATGAGGGCTGGATGGTGTGACTCACACCTGTAATGCCAGCATTTTGGCAAGGTCAATTAAGTAATCAACTTGATAAATAAATTAATTATTATATAAAATGAGGGCTGGGTGCTGTGACTCACACCTGTAATGCCAGCATTTGGGGAGGCTAAGGTGGGTAGATCACTTGTGCTCAGGAGTTTGAGACCAGCCTGGGCAACATGGTGAGACCTCATCTGCACTAAAAATATGAAAACTAGCCAGGTGTGGTGGTGTGCACCTGTAGTCCTAGCTACTTAGGAGGCTGAGGCAGGAGAATCGCTTGAGCATGGGAGGTGGAGGTTGCGGTGAGCTGAGATCGAGTCATTGCACTTAAGCTTGGGTGACAGAGTGAGACCCTGTCTCAAGAAATAATAATAATAAAAAAATAAAATTATGAAAGTTTTACTCTGCAAAGAATCTATTACATTTTTTTCCCCCAGGAACACTGGTCTGACTTTATTATTATTATTATTTTTTTTTTTTATTATACTTTAAGTTCTAGGGTACATGTGTACAATGTGCAGGTTTGCTACATATGTATACATGTGCCATGTTGGTGTGCTGCACCCATCAACTCATCAGCACCCGTCAGCTCGTCATTTACATCAGTTATAACTCCCAATGCCATCCCTCCCCCTCCCCCCTCCCCATAATAGGCCCCAGTGTATTACAGTTTTAAAGATACATAGAGCCTTAAATATATAAAGAAAATCTTGGTTCAACTATGGAGAGAAAACAACAAATCCACCATCTTTACCAATTATAGTAAACTGGATGATAGATTTAGCAAACAAAGCATTAGTAAACATTTAGAAAATTTCAAAAGCAAAAGTAATAATCTTGCTTTATTGGACATATATGGAATCAAATACCTAAAAATTAGAAAATACACTTTCTTAAGTGTCTTAAATGGCATTATGCAAATGTCAACATCTATCAGAGAATTGCTCTCACACCAACATGTTCTCTGACCGCAATTCAATCCAATTAATTAAATTAGAATTCAATTTAAAAATAAGCAAATATTGCTATGTATGTCTGGACTTTTTTTTTTTTTTGAGATGGAGTCTTGCTCTGCCACCCATGCTGGAGTGCAATGGCACAATCTTGGCTCACTGTGACTTACGCCTCTCAAGTTCAAGCAATTATCCTGCCTCAGCCTCCTGAGTAGCTGGGATTACAAGCGCCTGCCACTACAACCGGCTGATTTTTGTATTTTTGGTAGAGATGGGGTTTCACCATGTTGACCAGGGTGGTCTCGAACTCCTGACCTCAGGTGGTGCACCCATCTTGGCCTCCCAAACTGCTGGGATTGCAGGCATGAGCCACTGTGCCCGGCAGTCTGGACATTTTTTGAATAGCTACTGAATAACTCATGTATCAAAGAAAAACAAAATAGAGATTAAATACTACTTGTACATAAATGATAATAAAATATCAGCCCCCTCCTCATACCTGTGTCCCCCTGGTGTGTGGCCCAAGCTCTGTGCGGGGTGAAGGGCATACACCCAGGGAGCAGTGCAGTCTCAGCCTCGCCCTGCAGGAGCCCTGTGCTCAGTCACCCACTGCAGCTCCCAATCTCCTGGCCAGTCCTCCCCGACCAGGGCTCTTCCTCATGTGTGCATAGCCACGGGCAAGAAAGGAGGGTCTCAGGACAGAGGAGTTTCAGCTCTAGAAGTGCCTGGCTGTCCAGCTTGACACTGTCCCCTCCCACAGAGCTCCAGTGCTCATAGCTGGGGCCTGCCTCTCCTCTGTGGTCATGGCTGAACTCACAGTGTTTGGGGGAATGAGCCACTCTGCTGCTGGCTTCTGGCTCCCCCTGGATGGTGACGCTTGGGCAGCTCCCATCTTGCCCTCTGCGTAGATGGGGCCTAATCTCCTTACTGCCTCCACTGTCCACGTGGCTGCTGCCTGTGGGTCCCTGCACGGCTGCTGGAGGGAGCTGCTTACGCACAGGCTGAGACCAGGATCCCCTCACTTGTACCACCTGCCGGCTCCCTGCCCTGCAGCCTCTGCACTCACGGCACGTTCTGCTGCCGTGAAGGCTGCTGCCTCTGTCCCAGCTCCATGGGGTCTCTGCTCTACAGTGGTAGCTTCTTCCTTGAAAAGATGCTGCTTAAAATTAGAGGATGGATGGCTTTGCTTGGGGAATTTCTAGCTCTGGACTGTGCCACAAGCCCTGGATGTGGTATGTGTATGTGTGTGCATGCATGCACTTAGGTATATGTGTGCGTGTGTGCATGTGTGCAAGCATGCGTATGTGGTATGCATGTATGTAGCATGTGCTATTGTACGTGTGTAGTGTGCATAAACATGCATGCATGTGTGCTTGTGTATGTGTGTGCATGCATGAGTGTGCATGGTGTGTGTGCATGTGTGTGTGGTCGGGGCAGAGGCACCTGCAGGTTGCTTGTCATCTAAGTGGACCCTGTTCTCCACTATTCCTCCTCTGCAAAACCCAGGCTCCTTTCCTAGCTTCATATGACTCCGCGTGCACCTTCAGGAGAAACGGAGTCCTGCTCCTTCTATCACACCCATCAAGCAGGGGTGGGGGAGGGGGTGAGGGTGGGGAAGATGATCCTCCCTGTTGCTTCCCAATGGTGGGAGGAGAGATGGAGCCCAAACCATGTTTTCAATGCTGATAGGCTTAAGGGTAACAGCATAGGAGCCTGAGATGCACGTGGCTCAACACCTAATCTGCATCTCACTTCACTTTCTCATCTGGGGAAGTGGGCTTGGGACCCTGAGCCTCCTGAGTATCACAGGGTCCTAATAGTCCCTCACATAAGGAGCAGGCCCAGAGTGAGCACTCCCCAAATGCCACGCCATCCCTTCCTCACCCCTGGAGTGGAGTCTGGGGGTTCTCAGACTTGTTGGGAGAGTCCCAGGAGCACTGGCTCCAAATCTGCATCCCACACAGTGCCTGGGAACCCAGGGCCCATTTTTTCCTTGGAGTCTCCCCAGCCCCCGCAGGCCGTGCTGCTCCTCCCCATCCTGCTAGGATGACTCCCTCCTCCTGGGGGCAGAGTGGGGGCAGGAGGTGGTGGGAGGGTGGAGGGATGCTGCTCAGTAAATAATGCAGAGCCGGCAGCTCTGATTGGCTTCAGAGAGGCAGACACTGTGTCTACATAAATGGCAATCACATCTTCTGTGCCTCTTAACTGTCACTGTGGAGAGGAGAGAGAGAGGACAGACAGCAAGTCACTCCGGGCTGCCTGTGAGTACCGCTCTTTGTCCTCATGGCTCACGAACCAGACTCACGCGTCCAGCTCCCTGGATGGCCGTGACCCTGGGGTTTGGGGTGGGAGGTTTGCCGGTTGATTCGAGCTGTGCTGAGTTCCCCTCCTGCAGGAGAAAGGAGGTTCTGCCGACAGGGACAGCCGAGCATCCAGTGTGTTCAGGTGGCACAGGGTTTACAGGAACTTCTCAAGAAAATAGGCACCAACCTAGGTCGGCTTGCTTTTTTGTGCCATCTGCAAGCAACAGGTCAGGCACATAATCCGAAACTTTGGATTGCTTTTTAGGCCACATTCCTAGAGCCACGACAGCAACATAACTGAGTGGAAATTATTTTCCAGACTGGCTCGCATGCATGTAGTGACCACGGAGGCCACATGATGGGTGGGAAAGAAGGAGGCTGTGCAGCCCCACAGGCTGGGGTTTGCATTCAGGTGCACACCTCCCCGGCCGCCTTTCCTGCCTCAGAGGTGAAGGAGAGGAGCTAATTAACAGTGTCCTCCCAGCAGATCATTGTAAAAACCAGGTCTGATTTTATAAAGGGGCGGGCACACAATAGGTGTTCAATAAATGAGAGCCCTATTATGAATAAGGGAGGAAAGTGTGAGGGCGATGAAGATGCTGCTGAGTGGTCTGCTGCGCCCTCCATAGCCTGTTTTCTTCAGTTTCCAAGGGAAATTCAGGCAGGTAACATGGGTTCTCCCCACAAGCTTGTTTCTCTCTTGAAGACTCCAAGGGCAGAGGCTCCTTGCGAAAATTTCTCATTCAGATAAGCAGGGTTTCCCCTCCAAGAGGTGACAATCGCTGCACAAAAGCTGGTCCTCTGTAAGTTTGTCAAGTGTGCCAGAGACAAACACTCCTTTTCCTCGGGGCACGGGAGTCCTGGCTGGCAGCCTGCGGTGACCCCAGACTAGAACACAGGCATCCTGGATGGCTGACCACGGAGCAAGTTAAGGGGTGTCTGGATGGTTCTGAAGGAAAAAAATGGTACCATTCTCAGCAGTTTCTTTTCTTCCTGCCTTCTGGGCACACACTGGGTGGTCCTCTGCACACAGCTAGTGTGAATATAATAATTAAAATAAATCCCCCTTAACTCCCCTGCCACAAATTCAAAGAGATAGCCTGGGGTTCTAATTACCTTTGTTTTCTGCTCTTCAAGATATTGATTATTCTGAAGGTTTTACTTTCAGAAACTCAACTTGAGTCAGCTGTCAAGTTTAGGGAACAGCTCTAGGAAAACCACACTATGTGGATATTTTAAAAGAAGTGTTCTGCAGCCGGGCGCAGTGGCTTTTGCCTGTAATCCCAACACTTTGGGAGGCTGTGGTGAGTGGATCACCTGAGGTCGGGAGTTCAAGACCAGCCTGGCCAACATGGTGAAACCCCCTCTCTACTAAAAATACAAAAAATAGACAGGCGTAGTGGTGCACGCCTATAGTCCCAGTTACTCAGGGGGCTGAGGCAGGAGAATTGCTGGAACCCGGGAGGTGGAGGTTGCAGTGAGCCGAGATCACGCCATCGCACTGCAGCCTGGGCAACAGAGCGAGACTCCGTCTCCAAAAAAAAAAAAAAGAGGTGTTCTGATGTTTTATGTTTGTCTGGTGCTTGCTGGCATTTCTGAAGGAAGACATTCAGGGAGCCCAGAGGCACCTCGTGGACATATGGGGCAGCGATGGACACAGGACCTCGTAGAAAAGGTTAGAATCCCACTGTGCTGAGAGATAGCGGAGGGTCCTGGTCTTGTGGTTTGGAGAGAGGCAAATGTGGAAGCCGCTTCTGAGCTGTGCAGGCTGAGAGGAGCTCCGTGCCTGCTGCATGCTTCCCTCAGCCTCTCCACATTGCTGTCGAGGGGATCATACTGCTACTTTGCAGAGCTGATGGGAAGTTTAGGAGAATATAGGTAAAGGGCTTATACTGCTGCCCTGTATATGGCAACTCTTCAGCATTTCTTCTGTTTTGGAGGAGGTAGGGGGAGGCACTTCTCTTGGGGCATGGAGGGCCACAGAATTTGTTGAGCCTCTGCTTGTTTCTATTGGGATCAGCCCAGGTGGGTGGAGGCAGACATGTGTCTGTGGGCTCAACGCTCCCACCCGAAGCCACATCCCCCTGTTCTCCCAGGTGCAGTGAACCAGGCAGGAGCCCTGGACCACACTCTCGGTTGCCGACGCCACCTTCCCCATCCCAGTGGGAGCCCTGTTTAGAGTCCTGTGGTCTCATCTCTTGCCATGGTGAGGACACGGGCAGCTGACAGTGCAGGTGTAAGTGGATTCCCAGGCCAAAGGTGTGTTAGGAAAATGCTGACTTCAGATCACTGGCACCCACTGCTGCACTTACTGGCTGTGTGGCTGTGGTCAAGTTAAACAGCAACAACTACTGGCCTGGCAGGGTTGTGAGCGTGTTCAGTGAGATGATGTATACCATGAGTTTATCAGGAGCTTGAGCACTGCTGATTTGTTTGGTTTCTTGGACAATAGGATGTGGCAACCAAGGTTCAACAGATTCTCAGGATTTTTTCTTGGGGGGGTCACCTCAAGTGCAGGCTTCTTAGCAACACCAGGCCCCAGGCCAGCAACTGTTCAATATAAGGAATAGGGAGGCATTCACTGTGAATCTAGAAGTCAATATTTACCACCAAACTGGCTCATAAGGACTCCCCAAAGAGTGTGCCAAAGCATACTAAATAGATTCACAGTGCAGGTGTCCTGTGTTTGTAATAGACGGTAAACCAGGACATGTCATGGGCACTGGATATTATGACTATGGTGAAAAGAAGCAACCAGCTAGAACATAATTTGAATTGTCTCAAGCCAATAGCAGAGGCAGATGGTTATGATCTCTTGTGAACTAGTAATGTGACTGCAAGAGAAAGGGGGAAAGAATTGAGAAAAAAATAAGGGAAAACATTTGGAAGGGGGGTTGATTTCTGAAGTTTCTTCTGACATAACTCTTCAGTAAAATGAAAACAAAGGAGAAGTTAAAATTACCTAGTAGTTAGCATGTAAACTTTTAAAATTATCAACCATGAGTGAAAATAATAAAATGTGAATGTTTTAAGGTTTAAAGTTAAAATGCGAATGAAGGAGAAAAGCTTACAGAGATGGAGTGTGTACGCTCGATACCTGATCATGGGTGACATTTCCGTGTCATTCCAGTTTTTCAAAAAGAAATTGACAACATGCAAAAAGAACTGTACAACTCACATGTGTCAATTCCACTGGGGAATTAATATCTTTGAGAGACAGACCCAATAGGTGCGACCTGTATGGTGATGGTGGAGTGTCATCTACTCATGACAGTGCTGCCCATAGCAGCGAACAGCTGACAGGCAAAGGGGGGATGAACAGTGTCATAGGAACACGGTGAAATCCCCACTCAGCAGCCCTTAATAAGAGCAAATGGGAGTGTTATGTTAAGGAAATTCTGCATATTGTAATTAGGCATACAGGAAAAATGTCAAGTGAAAAAAGGATCCCCAGTCATACACACATCCTCACTGCAACGATTTGAATTGTCTACAGTCAGGACTAAAATGGAATGATATCAATCAGTTTAATGTCCTTGACATTTTTTTTCGTCTTTTGAGATTGCTCAAGTTATGAATGTTTCCAGCCAGCATTAACTTAGGTCGCAGCATGGTTACAGAGATATGAGTGGAAGTAGTATCTTTCCACGGGAGGAAAACTGAAAACCAAGACAAACTTCTCTATGGCTCCTTTCCATGAATAATTGTTGGCCAAGAATCTACTTTGACAGAGCTTTGTTTATTAAACAGGGAGTGAATAAGAAACAGCTGCACAAAGCTCCTTCCTCCTTCATGTCAGCAGAGCAGCAAGGCTTTCCCCTGAATTTTGATCTTTGTTGTAGAAATTTTCTCCCTTTTCTCTTATGCTACCTCAGGAGAAGAAGCTTCTGCCTGTCTTCTGTAGCATCAATAATAATCATTGCTAGACACAGGTTTATAGTCCAAAGTGCTCTCTGCCTGCATGAGCTTGCAGCTCCATTTTACAAGTGAAGAAACAGACTCAGAGAGGCCAAAACGTCAGCCAGCAGCTGCATGCCTCTTGCCGCAGAGCTATGGACTCAAGCTGTTCTCTCTGAATGCAAACCCACTATTCTTTTTACTCTCCATGAGGAGGAAGAGGAGGAGGAGGAGGACTGTCCTGTGGAATTGTAGTGCTGAAAGCGTAGCTCTGCTTGATTGTGGCAGGGCCATTTTCCAACCAGACCAAGCTGGCCAAGGAGGCAGCTGGGCGGAGTGGGACTTAGAACCCGGTGCAAAGTCCCTTACAGGAGTTCCTCTCTGGACAGATACTCCCTTCAAATGATGGATTTGATTCCTCCTGAATTTGCACAGGTGTGGAGAGTGAAATGCTGTGCTTTGAGCATCTATCTTGTAATTATCTTGTACTCTCTTCACGGTTCTGTGTGGTGCCTAGGATGATGGCCATGGTACAGATTGCAAGTGGAACTGCAATGAAGTGGACATGTGTGTTTCTCCCAACATTCCTATGTTGAAATCCTCACCTGCAATGTATTAGGAAATGGGAACTTTGAGAGGTGATTAGGTCATGAAGTCAGAGCCCTCATGAATGGAATGAGTACCCTTATAAAAGAGACCCTAGAGAGACCCATCACCCCTTCCACCATGTGAGGACATAGAGAGAAGGCTGTGTCTATGAGAAACAAGCCTCACCAGATACCAAATCTGCCAGGGCCTTAATCTTGGACTTCCAGCCTCAGAACTCTAAGAAATCATTGTCTGTTGTTTATAAGCTGCCCACTCTATAGTACTTTTTATAGCAGCCCAAAGGAACTAAGACAGCGGGCTTGGCCACCATCTCACCTCCAGCCAAGAGCTGCCCAAGCCCTTTCTCTTTCTGGTTACCGTTTGTAATGAACATGATCTATAAGCAACCAAGGCACCGTGGAAGCTGCGGTGCCCCTGTGGTACTCAGTGGGCCTTCGGGAAATCATTCCTTGCAGCCCTGGGAGAAACTGGTTTTACATGTTTCTAATCCTGAAGTTACTTAAGCCATGCTCTTTTCATCAACTGATACGCATCTGGCTACGGCTGTTAGGGATGCTCTGTACCTGTGTTTGAGTCCAGGACATTCTCTTGGGTGCCTTCAGGAGCCAGACGGCCCAAGTTCAACTGTGGCCTGATCTGACTACAGCAGGTGTGGAGTCTTGGTTCAGTTGTGCAGCCTCTCTGTGCCTCAGTCTTCTCATCTGTTAAAGGGAACAATAATATTACTGACAAGGTTTTTTATAAAGATTAAAAATGAGAACCAGGCAAAGAACTTAATGTAGTTCTTGGCGCATGTAAGTTCATATCAATGTTAACTATTTTTTAGACATAGTTAATGAGAGAGTACCTATTTAAATAAGAACACCCAGATTTGCATAAAAGTAGTGGTACCAGTGTAAGACAGTGGCAAGGGTGTGTGCGTATGTGTGTGTGTGTGTGTGGTGCCCTGGCTTAATTGTGTCAATTATAAGTAGGGACACTTTGGCCTACAGGATGAAGGAAACAGGGGTTCTGCCTTTATTTTGCTGCAACCAGCTTCACACCTGAGACAGCCTTTCCCTTCTCTGGGTCCCAGGTCCCTCCCTTGTAAAACGAGCATGGTAATAGCTCTCACCAATAAAGCATTAAAGGAGCTAAGATGTCAGCCTATCCTGGGGCTCTTTTCCAATGATCTCTTGTCTCCTCCACTGACTCCAAACCACACAGACCATGCTTCTCAGGAACCCAGGACACCTGGATTATGGTAGGATTCTGCCAGTGGGAGGTTTAGTGGGAGGCTGGAAGGCAGAGGTACCACCATCCCTGTGATGCTGGCTCAGCCTCCTCCTCCATGCCTGCTCTCTCAGTAAGCCTGACCCAGTAGCAGCTTTGCACGGATGGCCTGGATCCTGATTCCAGGAGCACAGTCTCTCCTATCTCTCCATCAGAGAGATGGGAGTGCATGATGGTAGCCAGAGAGGTTAGCTGAGCTTCCTCAGTTACCTAAGCTCACCCAGTTAATAAGCCTTGGAGATAAGACACAAGCCAAGGTATCTGGATCCAGATTCCACCCCTCTCCCTGGCAGTGCCATGCTGCCTCCCAGAATACTTTCTGTTTATGTTGCTGTTTACCCATGTGAGGAAGTCTGTGATGTTTCTCTCTCTGTAGCTTATAAAGCTTATGTGTTAAGGGCCTCAGTGACACAGAATCTTCATGACTTTCTGAAGAATGCTGCAGGAACCTGGAGTCAAGTATGTAGAATAATTGGCTTTGAGGCCCACAGTCTCTGAGAAGAGCAGTTGTATGGAAAGTAGGCCTGAGCACTAACTCTGGCTCTAGTCCCTGACTATTATCTCATCAAAGAATCTGACAAATCTGTCAGCACTACCTAAGTCTCATAAGCTAAAAAGAACCAGCCGTTGCAAAACAGTGGATTTCCAGTTTGTAAACAGATGAGTTTGAGAGCCATGGAAGAGAAATACAGGTGAAGATAATGTGTCCTAGAAGGGGAGGAAGGAAGGAGCTGAGGAAGCCGGCCTCAAAAGCCTCACAATGAGGCACTTCTGCCCAGTTAATTTTATTTTTTACTTAAAGAAAATTAATAGACTTTCAGGGCAGTTTCAGGTGTATAGGAAAGTTGAGCAGAAAGTAGAGAGTCCTCATATTTCCCCTCTCCCTCCCCACAGTTCCCCTATTATTAATGAAAACGTTTTACTGAACACTGACTCTGCAGCAGGCTCTCACCCCCGTCATCTCACTCATCTTCCCAGCAGCACCGGAGGGAGGTATTTCTATGCATTTTTGCTTTCACAGAGGCTGAGAAGGAGCCCCAGAAAGGGGTGGAGGTTGAAGGTAACAGAGTAACTGAAAGCGATGGCCCTTGACCTCGGGTCTGCCTGACACTTGGTGGTGTAGCAGGAGGCCACTCCTGAGCAGATTTGGATTATTCATGTGCCTTTTGGCCACTGACAAAAATGCTCATGTAAAGTTTCTTAGTAGCCTGTTGTTTAACCAGAGTCTTAAGGGTTAAAAAAAGAACTTAGAGGATCTTTTTTGAGGCAAATTTATCAGGTAGCCATTTTCCTGTTATTAAAAAAGCTCTCATGGCTAGAAACTTCTTTATGGTCTCGCTTGGAAGCATTTCTCCTACTGGACATTTTTATGGTCTTTGAATCCACAGAGAAAATGTCCATCAAGAAAACAGTCAGGCTGGGAGCAGTGGCTCATGCCTGTAATCCCAGCATGTTGGGAGGCTGAGGCGGGTGGATCACGAGGTCAGAAATTCAAGACCACCCTGACCAATAAGGTAAAACCCCATCTCTACTAAAAATACAAAAATTAGCTGGGTGTGGTGGCATGGCACGCACCTGTAGTCCCACCTACTCAGGAGGCTGAGGCAGGAGAATTGCTTGAACCTGGGAGGTGGAGGTTGCAGTGAGCCAAGATCAAGCCATTGCACTCCAGCCTGGGTGGCAGAGCAAGACTCCATCTAAAAAAAAAAAAAAAAAAAAAAAAAAAGAAAGAAAAAAGAAAGGAAAGGAAAAGAACAAAAGAAAGCAGTCAATCGAGAGGAAAACCAGCCAAATTAGTTTTGTGCCTGAATTTGTAAGTATATGCTTGAGGGGGATAGTGAGCCAGGGCCGCAGTCCCAAAAGCATACGTGTTTTCTGAGACATATACTATGGCTCTTTTTTCTGGAATAGTGTAAAAAATGTCAACCCTATTCTTTTCATCAGGATGGAAAAAGAAAGTCAAGAGAGGCTGAACAAAGTCTCCAGTGTCCCGGTGTTTGCAGCAAAATCGTGTCTTGTGTGCATGAACAGACAGGACCATGGACAGATCCACAGGGCATGGTTGCCATCCCCACTCCGGGCTTGTGAGGAATCCACTATCTTACATGCCCAGTGGTGTGGCTGGGCTTGCCCGTGATGCTAGGGGTCTGGGCTGGGTTCTCTTCAGTGGCTGTGGCAGATAAGTCCTAGGAGGGAAATCGCAGTGCTCAGACTGCAGGACACTTAGTCAAGTGCTGAGCATGGAGAGCTAGACGCTGGGCAGGAACTGAGACAGGAGATGGCACAGGTGGAAGTGGTCAGGACTCAATGGTGGGAGGGGCTATAGCTCCTGAGCCATTAGTGTCTGCTGTGACTCTTCCTTGTGGCAGATATGTGAGGGGCTGGTGACTTGAATTGTCTAAAAGGTAGAGAGTAGAGTCCAATAGGGTATATTACAGAAATAAAATGTCTAGAGGACCAAAGATCATTCATTCATTCATGATTCAGCAAATACCTACAGAGCTCTCTGTTGTCCAGGGCCTGTGACTGGTCCCAAGGAGGCAAAAATATAAATAAGTTGAGGACCCTGCTTGGAGAAGCCCACCATTTGCAAAGGGTATCACTGAAATGATGTATTACAACAAAATAACCCTACAGGTAAATCAGGAGGTCTGAGGGCGTTCAGGGGAGTCCATCTCTTCTTGAAGCATGTGGAGCTGGAGATGAGCTCTGACTGTTGCTGATGCAAAAAGACATTGAGCCAGAAGTCCAGGGAGGCAGCCGGCTCACCGTGCACAGGCAATACACTGCAGGGGCTGCATGGAGAACGGCGCAGCGTGGAAAATAGTGTGGGGTAGAGAAGAGTGTGGAGAATAGTGTCACGTGCAGCTGCTGGAACACTGGGCAGATTATGTCAACAGAAGCTATTTCAAGGACCTGGAGAGGCATAAGCCACAGCCTTTATCATAGGCTAAGTCTTCCAGCTAATATTTACACAGCTTGGGGGCATAAAATATCAAACAGCTACAAACGAGCACAAGATTCTCTGTGGCTTCATGCTAAGAGCCTTCTAAAAAGGTCTTTGTGGGAAATAATCTGTGAATAAATAACAGAGAATAATTTAAAATACAAGAACCAGGTCTTATTTTACACTTTGACTAGGCATATTTCTTTAGGTGTATGTGGTGTGTGTCTACTTTTTGTGTCGTTTGTTCCAGAGCCACATGCTTTGGCCTGGTGCTGTGACTTAAAGCTGATACCCTCAGAAGGTGAGCATCTTTCTGAATCTTGCTCAGCTACCCCTTCTGAGTCTTCAGCTTGCTGCCTCACTTGTCCGGCCCCCCAGGAGGGCAAATAGATATAGCTAGAATATTTGCTTCAAAAGTCATTGCTAATAATCACACACCAGGTACACGTCCTGAAGAAAAGATTATGAGATTTCACTACATAAAGATTAAAATTCTCATAGGTCAGAATAGAATTGTAAGCAAATTGTGTCCAGCAAAAATGAGGAAAATGCCTGCAAAACATGTCACAGACATAAGAGTAGAATTTATTAGTATATTAGAACTCTCACAATTAAATAAGAAATATCAAACACCCTAGTGGAAAAGAATGCAGTGAGCAAGAAATTCATTAAAAAAGAAATCCAAATGGCAAAGAAACACATAAAAAAAAATACCCAGTTTCATTAATCAAAGTACAATGGGGCCGGGCGTGGTGACTCATGCCTGTAATCCTAGCATTTTGGGAGGCTGAGGCGGGTGGATCACTTGAGGTCAGGAGGTAGAGACCAGCCTGGCCAACATGGTGAAACCCTGTCTCTACTAAAAGTATAAAAAATGGCTGGGCATGGTGACATGTGCCTGTAATCCCAGCTACTCAGGAGTTCAAGGCAGGAGAATTGCTTGAACCTGGGAGGCAGAGGTTGCAGTGAGCCCAGATCATGCCACTGCACTCCAGCCTAGGCGATAGAGTGAGACCCTGTCTCAAAAAAAAAAAAAAAAAGTGCAACAGAATCATTAAATGCTTACAAGGCTGGTTAAACTTAAAATGAATATTCAAGCCCAGTGATTGTACGGTAAAATGAGCATTCTTATACACTCCCTACCGTGAGAGTATTTGGTTAAAAAAAAATGTTTTAGGGGAAAATTTGGCAATATATTTTCAAGACACTAAAAATACTTATCTCTAGAAGAATTTGTTCTAAATAAAGTATAAAATAAGTGTTCTCCTTTTTATAAATTTTTAACGCAAAATAAAGTGTGCAGTAATGTAAACAAGAGGTTGCACATTTTAGGATTATTTAGAAAAGCTAATAGCTGACATTTATTGAGTGCTAATTTGTTACCATTTATTTATTTAGTTGTTACAAAAAATTCTTCGAGGTATTACAGGCATATCTCTGTGAAAGGAAAATATCTTAGGCCCTTTCAAGCTGGGAACTACTCAGGGAAAATCTGTCTCCCATTCTGTTCAAGTCATCCCTTTTCTTTCAGAGATGGATGCATATTCTGATTGCCTTCTTTGGAAAGACTTATCAGAAACTCAAAAGAATGCAACCATCTGCCTCTCAGCTATCTGTGACCTGGAAGCCCCCAGTGGGAGGGCCTTGCTTTGCGCTGTCTCCGCCTTTCTGGACGGAACTAATGTATTTCTTACAAACTGTTTGATGTCTCATGTCTCCCTAAAACGTATAAAACCAAGCTGTGCCCTGACTACATCGGGCACATGTCATCAGGACTTCCTGAGGCTGTGTCAGGGGTGTGTCCTCAACCTTGGCAAAATAAAATTAACTGAGACCTGTCTCCAGTTTTTGGTGTTCACACCTCAGAAATATTGCAAATTCAGTTCCAGGTGACCACCATAAAGTGACTCGCATGAATTTTTTGACTCTCCGGTACCTACAAAAGTTCTGTTTACACTATACTGTAGTCTATTAAGTGTGCAATAACATAATATGTAAAAAGTCCATACCTTAATTTAAAAATAATTTATTGCTAAAAATGCTAATGATCATCTGATCCTTCAGCAAACGTAATCTTTTTGCTAGTGGAGGGTCTTTTTTTTTTGAGATGGAGTCTTGCTCTGTCGCCCAGGCTGGAGTGCAGTGGCCAGGTCTCAGCTCACTGCAAGCTCCACCTCCTGGGTTCATGCCATTCTCCTGCCTCAGCCTCCCGAGTAGCCGGGACTACAGGTGCCCGCCACCTCACCCGGCTAGTTTTTTTGTATTTTTTAGTAGAGATGGGGTTTCACCGTGTTAGCTAGGATGGTCTCGATCTCCTGACCTCGTGATCCGCCCGTCTCGGCCTCCCAAAGTGCTGGGATTACAGGCTTGAGCCACCGTGCCCGGCCTAGTGGAGGGTCTTGGCACCATGTTGATGGCTGCTGACTGGTCAGGGTGGTGGTACCTGAAAGTTATGGTAGCTGTGGCAATTCCTTAAAACAAAGCAATAATGAAGTTTCCTGCATCGATCAACTCTTCCTTTCATGAAGGATGCCTCTGTAGCATGTGATGCTGTTTGATAGCATTTTACCCCCAGTAGAACTTCTTTCAAAATTGGAGTCAGTTCTCTTAAATCTTGCTGCTGCTTTAGCAACTCAGTTTATGTAATATTCTAAATCCTTTGCTGTTGTTTCAACAATACTCACAGCCTCTTCAACAAGAATAGATGCTGTCTCGAGAAACTACTGTCTTTGCTCATCCATAAGAAGCAACTAATCTGTCCAATTTTATCATGAGATTGCAGCAATTCAGTCACATCTTCAGGCTCCACTTAAAATTCTAGTTCTCTTTCTATTTCCACCATATCTTCAGTGACTTCTTCCACTGAAATTTTGAACCTTGAAGTCATCTGTGAGGATTGGAATCAACTTCTTCCAAACTCCTGTTAATGTTAATATTGTGACCTCTTTCTATGAATCACAAATGTTCTTAATGGCATCTAGAATAGTAAATTCTTTCCAAAAGGTTTTCAATTTACTTTGCTAAAGTTCATCAGAGGAATCACTATCTATGGCAGATGTAGCCTTATGAAATGCATTTCTTAATAAGACTTGAAAGTCAAAATTACTCTTTGATCAATGGACTGTAGAATAGATGTTGTGTTAGCAGGAGTGAAAACATTAATCTCCTTGTACATCTCACTCTTGAGTGACCAGGTGCATTGTCAATGAGCGGTAATATTTTTGAAAGGGATCTTTCCTTCTGAGAAGTAGGTCTCAACAATGGTCTTCAAATATTCAGTAAACCATACTGCAAACAGATGTGCTGTCAGCCAGGCTTTGTTGTTCCATTTATAAAGCACAGGAAGAGTAGATATGGCATAGTTTTTAAGGGCCCTAGGATTTTCAGAATGATAAGTAATCACTGGCTGCAACTTAAAGTCACCAACTGTATTACCCCCTTTGAGAGTCAGCCTGTGCTTTGAAGCTTTGAAGCCAGGCATTGACTTCTCCTCTCTGGCTATGAAAGCCCTAGAGGATGTCTTCTTCTGATAGAAGTCTATGTAAGTCTATGTTGTCTACATTGTTGTTTTTTTTTTTTTTTTGAGATGGAGTCTCACTCTGTCACCTAGGCTGGAGTGCAGTGGCGTGATCTCTGTTTACTGCAAGCTCCACCTCCTGAGTTCACACCATTCTCCTGCCTCAGCCTCCCAAATAGCTGGAACTACAGGCGCCCCCCACCACGCCCGGCTAATTTTTTGTATTTTTAGTGGAGACTGGGTTTCACCGTGTTAGCCAGGATGGTCTCGATCTCCTGACCTGGTGATCTGCCTGCCTCGGCCTCCCAAAATGCTGGGATTACAGGTATGAGCCACCACGCCCGGCCTATGTTGTCCACATTGAAAACCTATGGTTTACTGTAGCTACCTTCATGGATTATCTTTGCTGGATCTTCTGGATAACTTGCTGCAGCTTCTCCACTGGCTCTTGCTGTTTTACCTTGCACTTCTAAGTAATGGAGACAGCTTCTTTCCATAAACCTCATGAACCAAACTCTGCTAACTTCAGGCATTTTGTCTGCAACTTTTTTTTTTACCTCTCTCAGTCTTCATAGAATTGAAGACAGTTAAGACCTTACTCTGGAATGGGCTTTGGCTTAAGAAAGTGTTGTGGCTGGTTTGATCTTCAATTCAGACCACTAAAACATTTTCCACATCAGAAATAAGGCTATTTTTCTAAGCGTTTGTGTGCTCACTGGAGTTGTACTTCTAATTTCCTTCAATAACTTTTCCTTTGCTTTAATAGCCTGGATAACTGTTTGGCTTCACTTTTGACCTCGCTCAACTTTTGATGTGCCTTCCTCACTCAGCTGCATCATTTCTAGCTTTTGATTTAAAGTGACAGACATACTACCTACTCTTCCTGTCACTTGAACACTTAGAGGCCATTGCAGGGTTATTAATTGACCTAATTTCAATATTGTCACATCTCAGAGAACAGGGAGGCCCAATAAAAGGAAGAAAGACAAGCGAATAATGGGTCAGTGGTTCAGTCAGACACAAATTTATTAAGTTGACCATCATGTGGGTGTCGTCCATGCTGTCCCAAAATGATTACAATAGTAACATCAAAGATTGCTGACCATAGATCACTATAGCAGATTAATAATAATGAAATGGTTTGAAATACTACAAAATTTTCTGAAATGTAACACGGAGTCATTGAGTGAGCACAGGCTGTTGGAAACATTGTGCCTATAGACTTGCTGGATTCAGGGTCGTCACAAACCTTCTATTTGTAAAAAATGCAATAAAACGGGATGTACCTATACTATTATTGTCATGATTTTTGTTCCCAGTTAAAGAAAATGATGTTTAGCATGGCAGCAATTTACGCTGGGTACAGCTTAATACATGGTATTACAATAGCTAATACATGCAATAACGATAGCTAATACATAGAATCAGGGTGTGACTCGCAGTCTTTTCTTTGGCTCTCGGTCTTCGAGTGGTGGCCACTGGGATACACCAATGCTTCCCACTATGTGGGTGAAAATTGGAAATAATATAAATGTTCAACAATAGAGGTACGTGCTGTGAATATGGCACACTCACATTGTGAAATACTTGTGAGAAATCACACAATAGAAAAGTATTTATCAGCCGGGTGTGGTAGCTCATGCCTGGAATCCTAGCACTTTGGGAGGCCGAGGCAGGCAGAGCACTTGAGATCAGGAGTTCAAGACCAGCTTGGCCAACGTGGTGAAACCCTGTCTCTACTAAAAATACAAAAAAATTTAGCCGGGCGTGCACCACCATGCCCTGTTGTCCCAGCTACTCAGGAGGCTGAGGCAGGAGAATCACTTGAACCTGGGAGGCAGAGGTTGCCGTAAGCCAAGATTGTACCACTGCACTCTAGCCTGGGTGACACAGCAAGACTGCGTCTCAAAAAAAAAAAAAAAGAAAAGAAAAAGAAAAGTATTTGCCAACATGAGAAATGTACTTAGAAATTAGTGAAGAAAAACAGGCTAGCAAAAAGATCTGCAGTGTGATACCATTTGAGTTAAAAATTTGAGTCATATTAATTTGAAAACTTCCACTTGAAGTGAAAACCAAGTTTCACTGTATGTGCAAAATTTAAAATAAACCATCCACCAAACTAAAAACTAATTTCAAAGCCTGCAGTCCCCAAGGAATTGTAAGCTGGATGCTTTAGCATGCGGCCATGATATTTTGCTGGTGAACAGGACACTCTCTTGTCATTGGCTTAAGAAGCACAAAGGTGCAACAGAACTTCAGACAGTCATTGTGGTTTTTCTCATGCTTGTTAGTTCGGCATTCACTGTTGCTATAATTTAGAGTCTAATCTTACGTCTCAATCACTGCCACTTGGGCACTCACTAGTTGAGAAATGCATCCTTAAACAATAGCTTTAATATGGGGGCTGGATCTAATAAGCTTTAAAATAACATAAAAATTGCTGTAATTGTTTATTTAACAGAGAACACGGAAGTAAAAATGTGAGAGAGAATGTCAATGGAAGGAAAAGCATATTCAAGCAAGTTTACTTTTGTCAAAGGACCTTGACCAAACTTCAGCAAGCTCCTCTGGCCCAAGAGGGAAGAGCTTAGCCAAGTCTTCCCTTTGGCCTGCTGAGCACACCCATGATGTCCAATCAAACTCATGTGCTTCCACTTTTGGTATCTAATCCAGAATTCCTTTTTCCTCTCCATCCTTGATACTTACCCAAGTTCCTCTTAGTAATTTTCCACCCGTGGACCCTCTCACCTGCCCATTGGCTGTAAGTCCCTATGTGCCCCTGTTGTTTTTGGAATTGAGTTCAGTCCCTCCCCTTTTGCAACATTCTATCCCTATTGCAGTGGTCTTGAGTAAAATCTGTCTTGTCACTTTTAACAAGTGACTAGTGAACAATTTTTCTTTACCACCTGTAACCTCACAAAAATTGTCAAAAATCCCAGCATGGACAATGGGGAAAATAGAGAAGTACTCGGAAGCTGTTATTAAAGTCATCACCTTTGCTAATAACAGTGAATTTAGAGTATTCCTAAGCACTTAACTGCCATGGGAAAATTTGTCTTAAATTTGTCCTGGAGCCAGCTTGTAAATTTGAATCCTATTTCTGCAATTACTGGTCATGTGATCTTGGGCACGTCACATTGCCTCTCTGAGCTTCCATTTCTTCATCTACAAAACTTTGGAGTACGGAAAAGATTTGAAAATGCATCCCTTGGCTAACATGCAATTGTCTCTCACAAATACAAAATATTCTAGAGGCTGGGAGTGATGGCTTACGCCTATAATCCCAGCACTTTGAGAGGCCGAGGTGGGCAAATCACCTGAGGTCAGGAGTTCGAGACCAGCTTGGCCAACGTGGTGAAACCCCGTCTCTACTAAAAATACAAAAATTAGCTAGGCATGGTGGTGGGCGCTTATAATCCCAGCTATTCGGGAGGCTGAGGCAGGAGAATCACTTGAACCCAGGAGGTGGAGGTTGCGGTGAGCCAAGATCGCGCTGTTGCACTTCAGCCTGGGCAACAAGAGCAAAACTCCATCTCAAAATAAATAAATAAATAAATAAAATTAAAACAAAATTCTAAAAGGACACGTGCCAGAATTTTGGGTGGTGGGATTCTAATCTTATCTTTTTCTTCAAGTTGTTCACTGTCCGGTTTTGAAATACAATTCATTCTTATTTACAGATTCCACATATGCAAATTCTCCTACTTGCTAAAATTCATTTTGTAACCCCTAATTTCAATAAATATCAATACTCATGGTGCTTTTGAGACCATTCAGGGACATACATATGTGTAGCGTGGTGGAGAATGTGCTTGTCCGACGCACATGTTACCAGCTGAGGTTGAACAAGGGGACGCGGTGCCTTCTTGCTTCAGCTCTCATAATGTAATCATGTGTCCTTCTCTCCATCTATTTAGTGCCACATCCTTCACATTTTTATGTTTTTCTTCTTGGTGGTGATTTTGCTGTTTAAAATGACTCCCAAATGTGGTGCAGAAGTGCTGTCTAGCCATCCTATGCACAAGACGTGCCTTATGGAGAAAATACATGTGTTAGAGAAGCTTCCCCAGACAGGAGTTACAGTGCTGTTGGCTGTGAGGCCAGTGTTAATGAATCAACATATATTAAATAAAGTGTCCTTTAAAAACATAAAACGTTTATGTATTGATCTGTTGACAAAAAATATTGGGATCGCTCTTCAGGAAACTGTATTTCCCCTAGAAGAAATGGTTCAGTATTCACTAATTCAGAGTTCATAGCCATGGCAACTGTTGTAGATAGAATACAGCTACCAGCAATCATGAGAATTGCCTGCATGTTACTTATGCAAGGAGGGAGGAGAGCATTAGTTTTGAAAAGCAGATGGTGCATAAAGGTGCAGTTCCATCTGTGACAGAATCAAGAGGAGGGAAGAAGACTAACTCTGAGGGGGCATATTGCCCCAGGCTCTGAGCTGAGGCTTGTGTACGTTGTGTGACTGTGCCTTCATGCCCTCCTGAGAGGTCAGCATCACAGTTTTCATTTCCCAGATGAGGAGAGGGGCTCTAAGGGGCAAGCTTGTCTCTTTCAAAGGCAAGTAAGGGGCAGAGGCAGGATTTCGACCAGTATTTGTCATTAAAGTTGGAACTGATCATGAAAATAAATGTGTGCTTCTAGTCTATTGAAATAAAGGGACACTGTGTTGTTCCCAGTTGAATAGCTGGTGAAGAGGAGAAGCAGCTTTTGCCTCAGTCCCAAATCCAGTGCCATTTCTATCTCCTATAGACATGGAGGGAAAGCGCTCCTTACTTGGGATCCAAGTGGCCTCCAGGGTATGCAGTCACTGCCCAGATAGCCCTACCCATGGCTTGCTTGGAATTCCCACCTTCCAGTTCAGAAGTTACAAAGTTTGCTCAATGAATCATTTTCTTTCTGCAGTTTTCACCTCTGACAGAGCCCAGGCACCATGAACACAAGTGAATTCCGAAGGAGAGGGAAGGAGATGGTGGATTACGTGGCCAACTACATGGAAGGCCTTGAGGGACGCCAGGTCTACCCTGACGTGGAGCCTGGGTACCTGCGGCCACTGATCCCTGACTCTGCCCCCCAGGAGCCAGACACATTTGAGGACATCATCAACGACATTGAGAAGATAATCATGCCAGGGGTAAGTGTGTACCCAGGGTCAGAAAACAGGAGGGCTAGCACTCACATAGCACCTACCTACTGGGCTCTGAGCAATTCACATGCATTGTTGCAAGGAATCCTTATGGCAGTCAGATTGGAGAGAAACTTTTGTCATTTCTATTTTACTACTGAGGAAACTGAGGCTCAGAGAGGTTAGGTGGTCCACCTCAGGTCACACAGCTAGTATATGATGAAGCCAGGATTACAACCCAAATTCTGCGGGCTCCAGGGGCAGTGAGGCTCTTTCCCCAGGTTCCCTGAGACTCAGTCCCTGCCCAGAGACACCCGGTACATAGAGCATGTCCTCATATACATTAGGAAGCGAGACCCTGGTGGCTGCTTTCAGATAAGTCAATTGCCCTAAATAAAGCACACTTCCACCATCCTTGGGTTTAGCAATAGGTAACTAGCATATGTGGAAGACACGTTTTATTGAGTTTATTTGAGAGTGGGCAGCATGGTACTGCCCACCAAGCCAGCCCTCTTTCTCTGAAGCCAGTAGGCCTGGGGTACACAGAGGGCAGACATCAACAGGACTAGTCACTGTCTCTGATGCTCACTCACAGGGCAGCAGTGCTGGAGCTCAGAGAAACTTCCCTTCAGCTTTATGCTTCCACAGTAGATTTTCTCTGCCAAGGAGTTCACCTAAAAGCCTGTTGGTTAAAGTGGCTGTGGCCTAGTCAGGGTCCGGGTGGGAGTTGCAGCCTGGCCAGTTTCTAGATCAGGAATGTTTATGAGGGTGGCCAGACCTGCCCTTCCATGCAACGATGTGCAGAGTCCAGGCGGGGAAAATCTCCATGGGCTCCACTGGCTGATCGCTGCCACCATCCGGCATGTCTGTGGTTATAAGGCCCATAAGCAACGACATGTGATTTTCATAGAAGAGGGGTCTGGGCCCATCAAGACCCACTCCCTCAATTCAGACAGAATGCCAAGGCTCTGGGAAGGTAGATGGTCAGCCAAGGTTATAGGACACTGATCATGGGACGAGGCTAGGCCTCAGGCCCTGGACCTCATGGACCAGTTTCTCAGTAACTGAGCGCCATTCTCACCCCACTGCTCACATTTCTTCTTCCAGGGGATTCTCACTTGGCATTTATGCTTTGAGCAAAGAACGGGATTCAGGTTCTTGCTAGAAATTGTGCAAATACACTAAGCTGTTCAGCATAAAACCCTTCGGGAGAGGTGTGGCTAAATGTCAGGCAGTGGGGAGTACAGGAGACTGGGGGAGGATTTGAAGTCTTTCTGCTTCCTTCTATGGGGGTATTCACTGTGCGGAGCTGAGTTGGGAAATGCACAGGCGTTGGGCAGGGCGCTTGGGTGGAAGCTGCAGCCCACCAGCTGCTGGCTGTGTGATCGCAGGAAATCAGGTGAGCTCTTGGGCCGTGAGCGGGGCAAGTGCAGGACCAGCCATCTCAAAAGTTGCTGTGGACAGTGAAGCAGAAGAGCACGCATCTGCCCCTAATCAAGAATCGCTTCTGTCCTTTTCCAGCCCAGGGGCCACAGGGAGGCGAGAGAGACAAAGGCACAGGGACCCTCCAGGTGCTGAGGGGGGAGTCAGGCGCAGGGCTGCTCTTACTCTTCTGCACCCTGGGCGATTTGTCTTTGTCAGCTCCTTCCTCCCTAGAAATATGGAAAATTATGCTTTACAAATGCATTGGCATAAAGATGAATATATTAACATAGATTTTTTTTCTTTAACCTGAAAGTTCACTTTTTTTTTTCTCCTGATTGTAGAAGAAATTTAAGCATTTTTTTCAGCCCCTAACAGTGTTGTAGGCCTGGACCTGCTGTGCTGAAGGCATCACAACCCGTGCAGCTCCTCTTGGTCTCTCGGCCTCATCACCAACCTCCCCCTCCTGAGCCCCCAAGCCTAGACTGTGCTAGCTCCCTCTCTCCACCACTCCCCAAGCCCTGGCAGACCTGGGGTGGCTATGGTTGTTAAATAAACCTTGCTGAACACTCCTAGTTCTTGGTGTGCTCTCTCAGTTGGCTGCCTTCACAATCAGGGGGTTGCTCATACTACATCTTAGACAACATATATTTAACGATGAGTGCTATTGAGAAAGAAATGTTTGCATCTCTTCCCAGACTGTAAGAGATATCTTACAGATATCTTAGCTTGGACTGCTATAACAAAGGACGTAGACTGGGAGGCTTAAACAACATTGATTTCTCACAGTTCTAGAGACAGGAAGTCTGAGATCAAGATATTAGGTTCAGGTGAGGGCTCTCTTCCTGGTTTACAGACAGCCATCTTCCCAGTGTGTACTCACATAACCGAGAGGTAGCCAGCTCTCTGCCTTTTCTTATGAGGGTACTAATCCCATTGTGGGGGGGGGCACTAATCTTATTAAGGCGACCCCACCCTCATGCCCTAATCACCTCCCAAAGATGCCGTCTCTTAATACCGTCACTTTGGGGGTTAGGATTTTGACGCGAATGGTGCGCAGATACTCACATTCAGAGCAGAGCAGCCAAGCCCAATAGAGCGTATCTTCAGTAGCTGGGATTCTGAGCCAGGCCTGGAGGAAGCACCAGAGCACGTGCTTTCATTTTATCTGAGGGGATGACAGGGCCCAGAGAGGTGCAGTTAGTTGTCTGGGGTAACCCAGTAAATCAGGGTTCCTGCTGGATTTGCAGTCCAGGGGTGCTCCCAACACCATGCTGTTCCCGCAGGCAGGATGGACATGGAGCACTAGCAGGAGACAACGGGGAACAGGGCAACGTCTCTCAGACACCAGCGCGTGGTCACAGCCTGAGAGGGGTCTGAATGGCAGTCTCTGTACCTTCTCCCTGCACAGGGGCTGAGGGTTGTCCTGAGGGCTTTAGGACTTTATTCTGTTCCTTCAGGGCAGGTACCGCGTTGGCAGAAACAAATTAAAGATGCAAAGACTAGGCTACACCTGCTCCTTCTCTGTCCTCCCGTGATCGTCCTCCCAGACTCTGAGATGTTTGAGGCTGGCACCTTGTTACCATTGCTAGCCCTTCCCAGCCCAGAGGGGCTCCCTGTCTGGGTGTCCACCACAACCCTCGCCTCCTGGATCCCAGAACCCCCTGCCCCCAAGCATACCACATGGAGCTGTCACTGTCTCTTATGGATCTCCTCCCCGGCCCACATGAGCTTTTCCTCTGTGCCTCACCCAGGGTGTGGCAGATGTTCACCTTATGGGCTGGAGAACGGTGGGATGCCCTTAGCCAGGACAAATGGCAAGGGTCAGTGGCCAGGCTGAGGGACAGCAGAGGCGAGACATCTGCGGGGTGATCAGTCGCTTGGCTGGAGGGAAGGCCTCGGCTTCTCTAGAAGAGCCAGGGGCAGCTGGAAGACCAGATGCATGTTTGTGGCTTGACTGAAGAAACCTTGAAAATCAGGCTCTTGGTTTTTGTTTCTGGTTTTTATGGAGACTTTAGTTTTTAGAGTAGTTTTAGGAAAACTAAGCTTTTGGCACAAAGAGATCAGCCTTGGGGCAGCGCCTTCACTGACAAGAGCACCGGAGCAAGAACTTGAAGCACAGTGTGGTTTTTTGAGACTTCTTTTGTTACGGAAAATTATAAGGATTTTCCACTTTATTTTGGAGCTAGAACTTTTCCTTCTGAGCTAGCAAATACATTCCAGTATGAAAAAGGGAGCTGGTTTAAAGGGAGTGGAGACAGTAAGGTGATGTGTAAATGCTCCTAAATAATGGAGGAAGGTACTGGGATGGCTGACATTTGGGGAACCGCACTCACCTAACTCTGGGTCTGGCTGCATCTGGCAGCTGGGGGCCACTGAGGTACCTGGGTTCTCTGCTCTCTTGAGGCCTGGCTTTCCTCGCTTCTGAGCAGCTGCTCTGTCCTCCCATGCAGGTGACGCACTGGCACAGCCCCTACTTCTTCGCCTACTTCCCCACGGCCAGCTCATACCCGGCCATGCTCGCGGACATGCTGTGCGGGGCCATTGGCTGCATCGGCTTCTCCTGGGTGAGTGTCCGGATGCACCTGGGGAAGGGGTCCTGGCTATGGTGGGATCCCGGGGTGGGGACACGGTACCTTTGCACATAGGACCTGAGCAGATGGCAGTGCCGTCTGTGGGCAGACAGGCCACTGTTGCAGGGAGGAGAAAGGATTCAGCCCAGAGAGGGTGCCTCTGAGGGAGCAGTGATTCAGAATAAAGAAAGTCTCAACAACTCAAAGCCCATTGTGCGCAGGCTGTGTTGGAAGCACTTGGTATGAACTAACATCATGGTCTGGGGCCCAGAGTTTCTGCAGCTCCAGCCTGGGAATCTGCATTTCCCCAAGCAGCTCAGAGAATTTCTATATCCTCTAAAGCTTGAAAACCACTACTGCCCCGTCTCATTCCATCTGTTCTCTGCCCGGCTGCTGCCCGGGGAGAGGCTCCAACCAGCCCATCAGATGTGCCCAGAGCCTTGGAGCAGGGGCACTCTGGAAAAGGGCCTAGCTCCTGCCTGCACACCACCAGTCCTGCCCTATCTGGAGGTCAAATGCCTAAAAAAGTGCCTATTCAGAAGAACGGCAGGCAGGGCTGGCTCTACCCATGGCTGTCTGCTCCAGGCACAGATTACAGGAAAGATGCCTTCCTCCCAAATGCAGAGAGCTTGGAGGTAGAGCTGCCTGCTGATGGCCAGTGTCTGAGGGCACTGCAACCTGCAGAGTTCCTCAAAAGCCAGGGGCTGTCCTTGGCCTTCGGGGTGCAGAGTGCTCATCTTGTCTGTGTCTTGGAGCCAGGTGGACTTCTGGGCATCGGTCTATGTGGCATGCTGTGATGCGTCAAGGAGCTGTCAATTAGGAATTTGCAGCACTGTGCCCCAGGGCCCAGCTGAGCCACCTCTGCTTCACCAGCCTGGCGCTTGCTCTTCTTTGGGCTGGGGCTCTGGAAGTTGCCGGGTGAACGGGCATCATGGGCCCCACAGGCAGGGCTGAAAAGCCCATCAGGGCTGGCCTAGACCAGCCAGTGTGGCCTGGGCTGAGCACACCCTCTCCTAAAGAGCATTTTCTATCACTGGATACTGTAGCAGATTTCATTTAGCTGTGCTGGTCCAAATCCATTCTGTCCCTGCAGAGGTACTTGTCATCCATCTCTATCTGCTCATTCTGGGACAGTCTGATTGCCCTCAGGCCTTGAAGGGGGTTCCTCGCTGTCTGTCAGGCTGCGTTGCCTGATACCTGGTCCCTAGCAGAGAGCATAGGCTCCTGGTAGAGCTGGGCTTGGCCAGGCTCAGGGAGAACCCAGCAGGATGGGGCTGACCAGAAGGGAGAATGCACTCTTCTAACTTAGATCTTACTGGTGATGTATCAGGATGCTGCTGTGCACATCTAGGCACAAGAGCACCTTGGACCCCTTATGTTGGAGACCTTTATGAAGGTGGAGGCTCAATCCACCTTTGGATGGAGTCCAAGACCAGCCTGTTCAGAGACAGGGGAGAGTTCATAGAGAAAAGTCACTGGGAGTTTAAAAGACAAGATCAATGGTTTCTCGGGATGCCCAGAGGGTGACAGCCGCCCGGCGCCCACTTCCTCATTCCCTTCACTTGTGACTATGGAGGAGAGTCCACCAGTGGGCTTTCTGGACCCTTCTGTAAATGAACAAATGAATATACTAGCAAGCCCGCAGTGCCCATGCAGTGAGGCTCAGTGGAGTAAGGTTCATTGTGGTGGCCCGTGTGTTCCTTCCCAATCACTCTCCTTGCATGAGTCTAGGTCAAACAGGCTTCAGGCCTTTGAATCGCATCTGAGATTGGGTGACTTTAATCTGGGCTTTAGTGGAAGACTAAATCCCCCCTTGTTACTGCTGCTTCCCAAATTCTGCAATGCCTGGCCCTTGGTTAATCCCTTCCCTCCCCCAACCACAGGCAGCAAGCCCAGCATGCACAGAGCTGGAAACTGTGATGATGGACTGGCTCGGGAAGATGCTGGAACTGCCAGAGGCATTTTTGACTGAAAAAGCCGGAGAAGGGGGAGGAGTGATCCAGGTAAGGTGGGAGCTGGGAGGGCCACTTTTGGGATGCATGGGCTTTGCACAGGACCATAGCTGCAGGTGGGGAAAGAGGCGCTCATGCTTCTTGTTAGGTCCTCAAATTTCTCCTGGAGAATAAACCAAACCGAGCTCTTAGGAAATCGCTGGTCTTGGGATTGGCAGGATCTGGATTAGGATCCCAGTGCTGTCTTTCACCTGCTTCCCCAGGGCAGGGCACTCAGTTCTCAGGCCTCTAGCTATGGTAGATAGCACAGCAGCTATCTAACAGCAGGTGCATGGAAACAACAGCTACAGCGACTACCATTTGTGTGGGGCTCCCCATCGCCGGCCACAGTGCCTAAGCATTTTCCAGGCATTAACTCATTGAATTCTCACAACAACACTATGAATGTTAATACCCCCTTTTACAAGTGAAGAAACATTTTAATAGCCCATTTTACAGGGGAGGACACTGGGACCCAGAACATTAGGTAGCTTGCCCCATGGCTCCCAGCTGGTAAGTTACAGACCCTGTATCTGTGTGGCTCAGAGCCTGTGATCTTCCTTGGAAGACAGCACAGGTGGCAGCTGTGACCAGTCTTCAGAGGCTATAAATGCTACTTGTCTTTGAACCAATCATTTATTTAAAGATGCTGCTGCTTCCATGCAGCAACTTAATTCATTCTCTTCCTGTAACATGTATCTGTTGATAGTGACCGTGTGTCAGAGCTTACACCAGGAAACAAGATAGACAAAAGACAGTCATGATGGAATTTCTATTCCACTGGGGTTGCAGGACAAATGGCACTGGGATGACTTGGACTTGATGCATTAAAAAAAAAAAAAACCTCCTAGCATGAACTATGTTGAACCCAGTACTCTCCTTTCATCATTTTTCTCATGTCAAGTAGATGAGAGTCTCATTAGGAAAGCATTGTTAACTTTGGGAAAAAGGGGCTTCCTTTTCAGATATTGTCTTCCACAAGGCTCTGAGAATTGGTGAAGGCCCATTCAGTGGATGAGAACAGTGAGGTACATAGTGGAGAGCACCTTTGTGCAAAGCACATGGCCAGTGTGGCCACGTGAAACTAGCAAGCAAGTCTCCCCACTTCCAGTCCTGAGAATGTGCAACAAGACTGATAATTTTATGTATTTGTTTCTATTGATGTTGTGACAAATTTTAGTGGCTCGAAACAGGACAAATTGATTATCTTACAGTCCTGTATGTCAGACATCTTACTTGGGTCTTACTGGGCTAAAACCAAAGTTGACACCTTGGAGGCTTCAGGGGCGAATCTGTTTCCTTACCTCTTCTGACTTCTAGAGGCTTCCAAAATTCCTTGGCTCACAGCCCCATTTCCATTTTCAAAGCCAGCTGTGTCCCATCTTTCTGCCCTTTCTTTTGTAAGCCCCAAATATCTGAGATGGGTCTCAATCAACTTAGAAAGTTTATTTTGCCAAAGTGAAGGATGCGTGCCCATGACACAGCCTCAAGAAATCCTGATGACATGTGCCCAAGGTGGTTGGGCACAGCTTGGTTTTATACATTTGAGGGGGACATGAGATGTAAGATGTACATTGGTTTGGTCTGGAAAGGTGGGACAATTCGAAGCACGAAGGGGGCTTTCGTGTCATAGGTAGATAAGAGACGACCGGTTGAATTCTTTTGAGTTTCTGATTAGCCTTTCCAAAGGAGGCAATCAGATGTGCAGCTATCTCAGTGGGCAGAGGGGTGACTTTGAGTTCTGTCTGTCCTTCATCCAAGAGGAATTCCTTGTGAGGGAGGCGTGTAGCTTTTTATCTTAGTAGCTATCTCTTTTAGGAATAGAATGGGAGGCAGGTTTGGCCTAAGCAGTTCCCAGCTTGACTTTCCCCTTTGGCTTAGTGATTTTGGGATCCCAAGATTTATTTTTCTTTCACACTTTCATGGTCGCATCTCCTTCTAACCACATGTAAGATAAGAAAGTGGGTCTCCACTTGTAAGGACACATGTGATTGGATTGGGTCCATCCAGACAATCTGAGATAATCTCTCAAGTCAAGGTTCTTAACTTAATCACATCAGCAAAGTCACCTTTTTCTTGGAAGGTAAACAGTCACAGATTCTGGGGACCAAGACCTGGAATCTCTGGGAATGAGGATGCATTAATCTGCCTACCACATCCAGTGTGCTTCAGAGTCATGCCGGGAACTTGCTTATAATGCCTATTCCTAGACTCTGGGCCAAAAAATATGAACGCTAATTCATCCGGATGACACCGAGATCCCTGAACAGGTCACATGCCGAGACTGATGACTGCCTTCTCTGTGACCCACAGGCCCTGTGGCCAGGCTCAGAGCCATCCCTCCATGTGCTCCTCCTTCGCATTCTTTGGTTATCTCACTTTCCATCAGACATAAGTGATATTAAATGAGAAGCTGATGAAAATGAAACGTCAGGCACAGTGGCTTACGTTGTAATGCCAGCACTTTGGGAGGCCAAGGCAAGCAGATCACTTGAGGTCAGGAGTCTGAGACCAGCCTGGCCAACATGGTGAAACCCTGTCTCTACTAAAAATATAAAAATTATCCGGGCATGGTGGCGGGCGCCTGTAATCCCAGCTACTTGGGAGGAGAATTGCTTGAACTTGGGAGGCAGAGTTTGCAGTGAGCCAAGACCTCGCCATTGTACTCCAGCCTGGGTGACAAGAGGGAAACTCCATCTCAAAAAAAAAAAAAGGAAGAAAAGAAAAGAAAAAAAAAGAAAAAACGTCAGCTATGTTGTAAGCAAAGCTTCAGTACGTTGCTGTGAACTATACCATTCTACGTAACAGCAACAATGACTCAGCAATGATTCGGCAAATGCAACATGCTTCAGACCCAGCACAATTTTCTTCTTGTCAGTGGATATGCAGCTGAAGAAGCCTCCTTGGCCAAGATCACAGCAAAGTTAGGCTGTCATAGGTGCCCTTCCAGCGAGGGGAGGGAGCTACTGCACACGGCCCTCAGCCGATGCTCTGTCAGCTGCGCTTTGCCTTGGTGAGGGCCAGATGGCTTTCTAGCCTCTGGAACATCAGTCCTGATTCTCCAGGGAACAGAGGGCAGCAGCAGTCAGGGACCCAGTGGGACAGCCACGCGAGAGGGCGTGGCTTTGATTCTAGGCAAGGGCATGCATAGTCTAACCCTTTACAAGAGGCCTGGATGTTGGTGGCCAACTTACTTTTTCTTTTAGTTTTATACATGGGCCAAGATCTACTTTTCCATTTCTTTTCCATTTGTTCCCCTCATTTTTTTCTTTGTTTTGTTTTGTTTTTAGACGAAGTCTCATTCTTGTCACCCAGGCTGGAGTGCAGTGGCACGATCTCGGCTCACTGCAACTTCTGTCTCCTGGTTCAAGCGATTCTCCTGTCTCAGCCTTCCAAGAAGCTGGGATTACAGGTGCCCACCACCATGCCTGGATAATTTTTGTATTTGTAGTAGTGACGGGGTTTTGCCATTTTGCCAGGCTGGTCTCAAACTCCTGACCTCAGGTGATTCACCCACCTCGGCCTCCCAAAGTGGTAGGATAACAGGCGTGAGCTGTAGGAGATCAGTCAGAGTGGTGGGAGAAACTATAAGGAAAAGGAGCAGGCCTTCTGAAAGTTCAGAAGTTTCTGCAAAGCTCCAGGGGAGAATAGCGGAAGCAGCTGTTCTATAGCCCTGAGGCAGAGGGCAAGGAGTAGTTACAAGGGTGTGTAGAGGAATTTATCTTGGTCAAGCTTGTTTGTTAGAAGTTGTCCAGGAACTGACTTTGGAACATCCTTGCACTTGACTCCCTGAAAAGGAAACAATACATGTTAATTATCTACAGGTTGTTTTTGCTCCAGGTTTTCAGAATTGTGCTTGCACTCAATAAAAGCAAGCTTCTCCAGCTTCTTGGGGCTGCTCTCTGGCCACTAGAGCCAGGCAGTCACCTAGCTGCTCTTAACTGCATACCTGTGTCTGATTACTCATTTCATCTATTGGCCAGGATCTGCAGGACAGACCCAGCAGTGAGCCACTGCACCCAGTCTGTTCCCCTCATTTTGACCCTCCCTAGCATTTGGTGAGCCCTGCTGATCCTTGCAAGACTCAGCTTTACACACTGCAGATATTTTTCTTCTCCTGTATGTTAGTTATTGTGGGCTATGTCACTCTTTTTCAGGGGCTTCAATTTTCCACAGATTGGGTACCTCTTCCATGATTTCTCTCTTTCTTTTGATATTTCCCTTTTTTTGTCATCTTCTATATTTTTGGGAAGCTTTTCATGGTTTTCTCCACATGATTATGTGATTATGGACCTGGTGCAGTGGCTCACGCCTGTAATCCCAACACTTTGGGAAGCCAAGGCAGGTGGATCATTTGAGGTCAGCAGTTTAAGACCAGCCTGGCCAACATGGTGAAACCATATCTCTACTAAAAATACAAAAATTAGCCGAGTGTGGTGGCATGTGCCTGTAATCCTAGCTACTTGGAGGCTGAGGCAGGAGAATCATTTGAACCCAGAAGGTGGAGGTTGAGGTAGCTGAGATCGCGCCACTGTACTCCAGTCTGGTGACAGAGTGAGACCCTGCCTCAAAAGAAAAAAAGAAAAAAAGATTGTCCCCTTTCCACCTAGACACTGGACATTCACGGTAAAAACAAAAAGACACAGGAGCTTTCTTGTCATATTCCTTGTGTTATTTCAGTATCTACATGTGAATATATGTACACAAACAAAATTGAAATGGTACAACACATATGGATTTTCCGCATGGTGCTTTCCTTATCATTTTATTGTGAGCATTTCCCACTATTTAAATATTCTTTGAAAAAAGTATTACTCCATGATTTTCTATGATGCATCACAATCTATATAAATAATACCTAAAATATTTGTGTTGCATCAAATTTTTTATTATTATAAAAACTTTTGGAGGACACCCTTTAGGATGAAGTGCAACAATCTTCCAAGATGATCAGCTTCCTCCTGGGGCTCTCCTGGCTGTGTTCATTGTTTAACATTCACACTCCCCACTAAATCAAAATGGAACAAAACAAAAATTGAAGCATTTCTAGGTCATTGTATTTTATAACAAAAACAGTTTCATATTCAATTTTTTTTCAGCAGCCCAAAATGATTTCTCTAATTATATACCCCTCAAAAAAATCTTATCAATCCCCCATAATATAAGGTGTGTCTATTATAATAATAGCTACTTTTCATTGAATAGCAATTATGAGCTTGGCTATGTTTTAGCCTATGTCTTGTGCTTTGTGTTATTGTCTTCATCCTCAAAATTTTATGAAGATTGATTGCATTATGGACAATCTTTTTCATGGGTGATGATATTGAGGCCCAGAAAGTTAGTAGAACATGCATAGCAGCAAAAGCGAATTAAAGCAAAGGCTAGTAGGAAAGACAACCAGAGTTATCACTGTTCATCCCTGACTGTAGGCTTGGGTTGGTGTCCAGAGATGTGCATGCTACTATGGGCTGCATTTTCATTTCATTAAAGACAATCTCATTTTTGAGAGACCATACAAGTTCTTAGCATTTGGGTAGGAATATTGCTGGTATTTCTCAGCCCCCGCTTTAACATAATCTTCCTGCGAGCCCAATCCACTCAGTTTTTTTCTGGATGAAAGCAAGAAATGGAATCTGTGTTTGCCACCGGAAGCTCACCCTTCCCAGCAGACAAGGCTGATTGTCTGTAACTGGTGAGGCCCCAAAGAGCACAGGAGCCTGGTGACAGCCTGTGAGCCAGCCTGAGTTATCGATCCCCTCAGAGTTGTAATCACAGCTATGGGCGTCAGCGCAGTGATGGGTGTCTGAGTCAAATGACAAACTGTGGTTCTGAGGCTGGACAAACGTAGGCTGCGAAAATGGTCTCTTAATTGGGTTTGAAAGCTCTTGTGGAAGAAAAGCCAATTTTTTGCTTTGAAAAAACCAGAAGAAGAAAGGACATTTCTGCTCACGGCATCAGTAGCCGGAAGCGTCAGACCTCACCAGCATCCCCTCCTGCCTCTCGAGCAGGCTTGCCATGGCAACCTTTGTCTGCTGCTATCGCACAGAGCCATCATTCCTGCTCTGTACCACACGTCACCCTCCCTGTGCTTCTCTCCACGAAGATCTGCTGCCAGCAAAGCGCAGAGAGCTCCACCCGACATCATGCTTGAGGCCACCAGGCCACCCTGGTGGAATCAGGGCGGTGTGGTTCTAGATGTGCTACTGATGATTTGCTCCTTCAGGCTTTTAAAAAACCGTTTTGTTGACTTAAGAAGGTGAATTTTCTCTTAGGACATGAACTAAGCTCCCCCATTCCCCCCCAGAAAAAAGCCATAATGAGTTATCATGGTGATTCAGGTGATTCATGGTGACTCATTTCATTAGAATGTTCAGAGAATGAACACCTGTGTTCCAAGGCTTCAAGCAGAGGGTAGAATTTAGCCGGGGAAGCAGCAGTCACGCCTGCTTGTCAAGCATGAGAACAGGGAACCGTGCCTTCCACTAGGCTTTTCATGTTACATTTTCAATGAGAACGGGTGGGACATGACAAACAAAATGTGTGTAGGCACAGATAGGGGGACGGGAGGAAGTCAGGAAGAGGAATGATGGGGTGCATGGGAGAAGTGTAAGTAAGGTACAGTGCCTGCTCTCAGGGAGCCTGGGTTCCCTGGGATGGCTGATTTAGCTTTGCCAGCCAATATTGTTTTCCCCACTTCTCTCTCCTCTGGCCAAGGTTTGTAAACCTGGCCTAAAACAATGTCTAAAATCATTGCTCATGAAAATATAGCCTGAAGGAAATAAAGTACCCATTTTAGATGCTGAATTAAGAGAAGCATATATCTGTATATTTGAACCCATCCGTTAGTGCTACAGAAACATGAATAAATGTATTTATCTTTCAGTATTACTGTCTCGCCAAAGGATGTGGGTTGGCTCAAAAGAATAAGTAAAAGTAGTGTCATGGCAAAATCAAAATGAGAAAGCAAGGTCAATGACGACAGCATCAAATGTTAAGAAGAGAGGTTAGCATTTCTACTTAACTATTTTATTATATATTTCTCTGTAAAAACCTATCATATTATAAACTTTTTCAGAGTTAACAAGAATCTACCTTCTTTTATTTGCCCTTTCTAATGTCCTTTCATACTGGTCGGTAGATGGGTTTCTTCTAGGACTTACTTAAGAGGGAAGGTGCTTGCCGCCCCTACCTTTCTAGGCTCATGGCACCCTAGAAAGGGCAGGCGTGGGCTCCCTCCTAACCATGCCCTACCGAGCTGCTGATTTGGGGCAAGTTATTGAACCTCTCTGCGCATCTGTTTCCCCACCTAAAGATGTTAAAACACAAACATGGGATTATTTTATGACTTAAATGGGATAACATAGCAGGCACTGAATCCATTAGTTTGCCAGGGGTGCTCTAACAAAATACCGCAGACTGGGTAGATCGAAGAATTTCTTTTCTCACAGTCCTGAAGGCTGCAAGTCCAAAATCAAAGTATTCACAGGGTTGGTTCTCCTGGGGCCCCTCTCCTGGACTTGCAGATGGCCACCTTCTCCCTGTGTCCTCACATGGTCGTCCCTCTGTGCACACACATCTCTGGGGGCCAAATTTCCCCTTCTTTTTATTTATTTATTTATTTTAGACTGGGTCTCACTCTGTCACCCAGGTTGGAGTGCAGTGTTGCAATTGTGGCTCACTGTAACCTCCTCCTCCCAAGCTCAAATCATCCTCCCACCTCAGCCTCTTGAGTAGCTGGGACTACTGGGCACACCACCATGCCTGGCTGATTTTTGTATTTTTATAGAGACGGAGTTTCAGTATGTTGCCCAGGCTGGTCTCGAACTCCTGGGCTCAAGTGATCTACCCTCCTCTGCCTCCCAAAGTGCTGGGATTATAGGCAGATTTCCTCTTGTTATCAGGGATGTGTCAGATTGGATTAGAGCCCAGTCATGTGACCTCATTTTCTTTTAATTACCTCTCTAAAGAGCCTATCTCCAAATATGGTCACATCTGAGGTCCTGGGGGTTAGGGTTTCAACACATGAATTTGGGGGGACACAATTCAGCCCGTGTCACTAGGGATCAAAAGAAACCCTTCAAGGCATCTCTTAGTCGCAAGGAAAATGCACCCCCATTTTATAAACAAATGCAAATCGCTCTGTCCGAGTGAATACGAACACAGAGTGGGGCTTGCATGCTGGTGCCCTGGGCCGTTCTCGTCCGATGGAGACAGGAGCAGTCCTCCTGGGCCGGGCTGGGATCAGTCCATGAGGAGAAGCTCTCACAGTACCTGGCGCAGGAAAGTGGTCAAAATGTTATCTGCTGCTGTTACACAAAATAGACCCACCAATGGCAAACTCATACTAAGAGATGAAGTGGTGGTCTCAGGTGTCAAAAATATTAGTTTTCTCCTAAGCAAAGGAGAGTGAATTTTGCCATTTCAGATTCATATTTTAAGAAAGCTATGAACACAAAACAATATGTCTTCCAATAATGTAGGTACCGATGCCTTCGCTATGTTTTGGATTTCATTTGGACCTTCCCTTGAATTTAGGGAAGTGCCAGCGAAGCCACCCTGGTGGCCCTGCTGGCCGCTCGGACCAAAGCGATCCATCGGCTACAAGCAGCGTCCCCAGAGCTCACACAGGCCGCTATCATGGAGAAACTGGTGGCTTACTCATCCGATCAGGTGAGTGTACTGAGTGGGTATCAGCCAAGACTTCAAGACCTAAATGTTTGGTTTTATGTTAAATTCAAACCAAACCAAACCAAACAGCATCCTTCCAAATCTAAGAGCAGTTCCTCAGGTATCACTAGATAGAGACCTGAACTAAAGGGAAGCGGTGAATTCTTGGGTGGGAACTGGATAGATCAAGCTAAAAAGGAAATAAATGTGTAGAGACATCACCGTCACTGGCTCTGTCACCTTTTCTACCAGTGCAGACTTATGTTGTGATTATCTGGCCTGCCTTCCGAGCACCATTGTAGAGAAACTGGACATGGGGATCAAAGTCCTGGGCCCTAACTGCAGCTTTGTTATTGTGTGATCTCAGGCCCCTGGGTAGGGTCAAGCAGGAGACAGTAGCGGTGGGGGCTGCAGGGCAGAAGGTGGCCTGCTTTCATGAGAATTGCCTTTCCTGAGAATCTCTGAGAGAGGATGGATCTGCCACAGTGGTGATGCCTTTTGGCTGGTTTCTTTCCTCCAGGCACTGTTTACTGAGCCTGGCCACCAAGCTTCCCAAGGCTCCACAGTCAGGGGCAGCTGACAAATTTGAGCCTAGGATTTCTAAGTCCACCTCTGGGATCTACCTTCCAGGGTCTCGCTGCTTGCTCTTGAATTCAAACAAATGAAAAACTTCATGAATATTGACCCTGCACTCTACCCTTGTTAGTGCCCGATTCTTCAAACTTAAAAGCAAGATTCCACAGGAATAGAAACAATTCCAGGAAAAAAAGCGGTCTCATGAAGGTGCAGGGGAGAGGGAGGAGTCAGGAGTAGTTCTGCCCCTTGTGCCGTGAGAGGAACCTTGTGTTTGCAATGTTGGCCGCTCTCTGCAGATCCAGGGTCTGGTAATAACAGCATGCACACACCCGTACAAATCCAACTCTGCTGTCTTCCTTCCAGGCACACTCCTCAGTGGAAAGAGCTGGGTTAATTGGTGGAGTGAAATTAAAAGCCATCCCCTCAGATGGCAACTTCGCCATGCGTGCTTCTGCCCTGCAGGAAGCCCTGGAGAGAGACAGAGCGGCTGGCCTGATTCCGTTCTTTGTAAGTTCAGCAGCACTTGTGGTTCCTGGCCAATAAAGTGAAACCCTGTTTCTACTAAAAATTACAAAAAAAAATTAGCCGGGCGAGATGGCGCATGCCTGTAGTCCCAGCTACTCGGGAGGCTGAGGCAGGAGAATGGCGTGAACCGGGGAGGCGGAGGTTGCAGTGAGCTGAGATTGCGCCACTGCACTCCAGCCTGGGCGACAGAGCAAGACTCTGTCTCAGAAAAAAAAAAAAAAAAGAATAATCTTTGAGAAACGCTTTTTACCTCCAATTTTTTTTTTTTTTTTTTTTTTTGTCGATTCAAGTTACTTCCCGAGTTACTTCCCATGAATAGCTAACATGTGACTGGGGAAGTCATGGCGGGTATGATTTTATGTAAAATTTTATCCTAATCTGGTAGGTCATGGAAGAGTCGGGAGCATAAGCAAATCAGTATAATGTGGAAGGACTGACATGCTCAAAGTTAGCACGCAGAGCAAGGTGACAGCAAGGTGACATTTTGAAGGACGCAAAAAGAGTCTGCCAGGAGATCAAGGTGTACCTGCCATCTTATCCCAAATGTCTGTCTCTGCCCTCCTGCTCTGCTTTATCTTTCTCCATTGCGTGCATCTCCACAGGCCATGCAGATTTGTTTCTATATGTGTTTACTGCTTCCTTCTTCCCAACAGAATGTGCGGGGAGGGAAGGTCTATTTGAATCCCTGCTCTATCCCTAGCTCCTGAAACAGTGCCTGGCACTGAACAGAAGATCAAGAAATAGTTGTCAAATAAATAAAGATTTGGAAAAAAGATCATTCAGGTAGAAAGAACCATCTCCCTTAAAATTCCCACAAACAATTTCAGTACAATTTGAATAGATTCTATTTAAATGAGGTGAGTTTCTTTGAACCTATCGTGTCAATATTAAGACTCATTAGAATACTCTGACTAGGGAAAAATAAATCTATCAAAACACACTCTTTTAGGTTTCAAGGATGAAAACAATGCAGGAAACATCACTTAAAATGTTGAGAAGATTGTATTTTACAAAAATTTCAAAACTCATAAAATAAAAAGACAAATGCTGGCAAGAACTACCTATAGCATATGTTGTAAAGTAAATCTTAAAAAGAAGACTTACGTATCAATAAGCAAAAAGGCAACATTCCAGTGGAAAAACATGTGAAATATATGAAGTATCAGCTTCGTATATAACCACAAAAAACTAAGAAGAACACACAACCAATTCTGATCCTCCAATAACCAAAGACATGCAAATTAGTTGCTGAGAGAGGTATGTTAAAATCTCACACTGTGAGGGTAGATATGTCGATTTCCACTTTTATATCTGTTAGATTGTTACATATTTTGAAGCATATTAATTTGGTGCATACACATTTAGAATTGTGATCTACCTGGTGAATGATCATTTATCACTAGGAAATGCCTTTTATATCTCTAGTAACGCGTTTTGTCCTGCAGCCTACTTTGTCTGACATTGCTATAATTACATATGTTTTCTATTGGCTAATGTTTGCATGATATAGACATTTGCCATTCTACTTTCAACCTCCCTGTTCATTTATATTTAAGATGTATTCTGTGAAAGCAGCATTGATTGTTGCTATTTTAAAATTTTGTTTTTAAAATCCAGTGTGACGATTGATATTTATTTTGTTCATTTACACTCAAGGTAGTTATTGATACATTTAAATGTTATCTACTGTCTTACTATTTGTTTTTTATTTGGCCCAACTATTATATGATTGCTTTTCTCTATGTTCTTGCTTCTTCTTGGATTAATTATTTCATATTATTCCATTTTCTTATCTCTGCATTTTCTTATTTCCATTTGGCATCTTTTCCTTTAGTCTGTAGAATTCTCTTTAGAAATTTTTAGTGTGAATTTGATACAATGAATTATTTCAGTTTTGTTATTCTGAAAGTGTCTTTATTGTGCATTCACTCTGGGAAGATATTTTTTCTGGGTATAGAATTCTAGAGTGTTTGGTAGCTAGTTTTATTTTTGGTACTTCGTATAAGTCCATTGAATTCTTTCTTCCTTGATTTCTGTTGAGATGTCAGTTTGTAATTTTAATGTTGTGATGATGAAGAACATGTAAAAATATGACCTCCTGTGTTGCCACTGGGAGTGCTGCTCGTTTTTTGTCTTTGTTTTACTGTGATACAAGGATAATTTTCTTTGTACTTACTCTTCTGGAATTTCACAGAATTTCCTGAATCTGTAACTTGGTGTCTCTCTTCAGTTTTGGAAAATTCTAACCTATTATCTTCCCAGAGTTTTCCTCTCTTCATTTCCTCTCTCCTCCCATTCTGGGACTCTGATTATGTATATGTTAAATCTTTCTGCTGACTGCCGTATATCTCTTATGCCCTTTTACATGTCTCACATTCTTTTTTTTTTTTTATCTCCATGCTTCAGTCAACTTATTTACAATTTACCAATTCTCTCTTTAACTATGCCTAGCTGATAAACATGTCATGTTCATAATTCTAAACATTAAAAAATTTTAGCTTATTTTAACTTATTTTATTTTGTTTTTTTTTTTTGAGACAGAGTCTCACTCTGTCACCCAGGTTGGAGTGCGGTGATGCAATCTTGGCTCACTGCAACATCTGCCTCCCAGGTTCAAGCGATTCTCCTACCTCAGCCTCCCGAGTAGCTGGGATTATAGTCGTGTACCACCATACCTGGCTAATTTTTGTATTTCTAGTGGAGACAGGGTCTCATGATGTTGGCGAAGGTGTTCTCGAACTCCTGGTTGCAGGCGATCTGCCTGCTTCAGCCTCCCAAAGTGCTGGGATTACAGGTGTGAGTCAACGTGTCCGGCCAACTTTTTATTTCGAAATAATTGTAGATTCATAAAAAATTACAAAGTTAGCGCACAGCAACTCTGTGCACTAACCCTTCACCCAATTTCCCCTAATTGTTCCAACTTATATAACTATAGTACCATATCAAAGACAGGAGACTGACACTGGTTCATTGTGTGTGTATAGGTCTATGTCATTTATCACAAGTGTGGATTCATGCAGCCACCATGCCAATGAGAATACTGAAATCCTCTAGCACCACAAAGGTCTGCCTCTGCTATTCCTGATAGTCACTCTAACCCTCCTGATCTCCCACCATCATCAACCGTTGGCAATCACTGATACATTTTCTATCTTCACACTCTTGTCATTTTGAGAATGTTATATAAATGGAATTATACAGTATGTGACATTTCAAGATCAGCTCTTCTCACTCAGCATAATGGCCTTGAGATCTATCCAAGTTGTTGCGTGTATCAATAGTTTGTTCCTTTTTGTTGCTGCACTGCAGAGATTTGGTACCATATTATCTGTACTACTACAGTCTGTTTACCCATTCACCTGTTGAGGGGCATTGTAGTTGTTTCCATATTTTGGCTATTACAAATAATGCATCCAGGAACATTGATTTATAGGTGTTTGGGTGGACATGTGTTTTCATTTCTCTGGGATAAATGCCTAAGAGTGCAATTCCGGGTCCTATGGTAGTTATTACATTTAATTTTTTAAAAAAAGAAACTGACAAGGTATTTTCCAGAATGATTGTATTATTTTACATTTGCATTATCAATGCTTGAGAAAACCAGGCTCTTTACATCCTCACCAGGATTTGGTATTGTCACTATTTTTTGTTTTATCCATTTTGATAGATATGTATTAATATCTCATCATGGTCCTAATTTGCAGTTCCCCAATAATTAATGAACATCTTTTCATGTGCTTATTCACTATCTGTATGTCCTCCTCAGTGACATGTGTCTTTATGTCTTTTGCCCATTTTCTAACTGGATTATGGATTGATTTTTTAAATTAATAAGCTTAATTTTGTTAGAGTTGTTTTAGGCTTACAGAAAAATAAGCAGGAAGGACATATACCTTCTTATATCCCAACCTTCTTTTTCTCCCATTATTAGCATCCTGCAGTAATGTGATACATTTGTTAAAATTGATTCACCAATACCTAACATCCATAATTTACCTTAGGGGTCACTATGTCTATTGAATTTTCTATGTGTTTTAACTAGTGTGTCTACCATTTCAGTGTTATAGAGAATAGCTTCACTGCCATAAAAATCCCCTGTGCTCCACCTATTTATCCCTCTCTCCCTCCACTTGAACCACTGGCAACCGCTAATCTTTTTGGCTGTCTCCATCATTTTTTCTTTTTTAGAATGTCATACAGATGGAATCACACAATATGTAGACTTTTCAGACTGACTGATTTCACTAACATGTATTTAAGTTTCCTCTATGTCTTTTTGTACTAGTTTATTTCTTTTTATTGTTGAATGCTGTTTTCGGATATGAATATGCCACAATTCATTTATGCATTTACCTAGTGAAGAACATCTTGGTTGCTTCCAAGTTTTGACAATTATTAATGAAGTGCTATAAGCATTTGTGTGCCGTTTTTTGTGTGTACATACGTTTTCAACTCATTTGGTTAAATATCAAAGAGCACAATTGCTGGATCATATGGTAAGAGTGTGTTTAGTTTTATAAGAAAAGGCTGAACTGTGTTTCAGAGAGGCTGTACCATTTTGCATTCCCACAAACAACGAATGTTAGTGTTGGTTTTTCCATATCTTTGTCAGTTGTGAATTTTGTCAGTGTTTTTGATTTTATCCATTCGAATAGATGTATAGTGGTATCTTATTGTTATTTTACTTGAAAATTCTCTAATAACATATGATGTTGAGCATCTTTTCATGTGCTTGTTTGCTACATGAACATCTTCTTTGGTAAGATGTCTGTTCAGGTCTTTTGCTCACTTTTTAATTGGATTGTTTCATTATTATTGTGTTTTAAGAATTCTTTGTGCATTTTGGGTATCAATCCTTTATGAAGATACATATTTTGCAGATGTTTTCTATCAGTCTTTAGCTTGTCATTTCATCCTTTAAACAGTGTCTTTTGCAGAGCAGAAGTTTTAATTACAATGAAATCCAGATTATCAATTACTTATTTCATGGATCATGTTTTTGGTGTGGTCTCCAAAACTTCATCATTAATCCTAAGGTCGTCTAGGTTTTCTCCTATGTTATCTTCTTAGAAATTTATAGTTTTGCACTTTAAAACATTAAAATAGATCTAGGTCTATGGTCTATTTTCAGTTAATTTTTGTGAAAGGTGTAAGGTCTATGTCTAGATTCATTTTTTGCATGTAGGTGTTGATGTGGTTTGACTCTGTGTCCCAACCCAAACCCATGTGGAATTGTAATCCTCAATGTTAGGGGAGGGACCTGGTGGAAGGTGACTGGATCATGGGGATGGATTTCCCCCTTGCTGTTCTCATGATAGTGAGTGAATTCTCATGAGATCTCGCTGTTTAAAACGTGTGTAGCATCTCTCCCTTTGCTCTCTCTTGCTGACCATGTGAAGATGTGCTTGCTTCCCCTTTACCTTCTGCCATGATTATAAGTTTCCTGAGGCCTCCCCAGCCATGCTTCCTGTATAGCCAGTGGAACTGTGAACCAATAGTTCCTTACTTTGTAACGGAACAGTAAACTTCCTTTCTTTATAAATTACCCAGTCTCAGGAAGTTCTTTATAGCAATGTGAGAACGGACTAATACAGATGTCCAGTTGTTCCAGCACCATTTATTGAATACTACACTTCCTCCATTGAATTGCTTTTGTTCCTTTGTCAAAGATCAATTGACTTCATTTGTGTGGATCTATTTCTGTTCAATCACTTATTTGTCTCTTCCTTTGCCAATACCATATTGTGTTGATTTATAGCTTCCTACTAAGTATTGAATTTGGGTAGTGTCATGTCAGATCTCCAACACTGTTGTTTAATGTCGTGTTGACTATTCTGGGTCCTTTGCCTCTTCATATAAGCATTAGAATCCGTTTAGCAAAATGCACAAACTAACTTTCTGGGATAACAAATTATATGGGATTTCATTTAATTTACAGATTTTATTGAAATAACTTACATCTTGATGATATTGAGACTTCCTATCCATGTATGCGAAATATGTCTGCATTTATTTAGATATTTTAAAACATTTTCTTCATTAGAATTTTGTAGTTTTCCTCATATAAAGCGCATTCTTTTTTTGACATTTTTTTGGTGCTAGTGGGAATGGTTTATATTTTATTTTCAAATTTCATTTTTTTAATTGCTGGATAATAAGAAAGCAATTACCTTTTGTCTAATATTATATTTTATCCTACAGCTTGCCATAATTGCTTACTTAGTTCTGGGAGAGTTTTGTTTTGGTTTATTCTTTGGGATTTCTACATAGATAACCACATCATCTGCAAAGATGGTTTTCTTTTTTTCCTTCCAATCTGTATATCTCTTATTTCCTTTTCTTGTCTTATTGCATTAGCTGAAACTCTCAGAACAATGTTGATAGGAGTGGTAAGAACGGACATCCTTGCCTCATTCCTGATCTTAGTAGAAAAACATCTAGTTTTTCATCATCAAATATGATGTTAACAGTAGGTTTTTCTTTCAAGTATGATGTTAACGGTAGATGTCATTCATCAAGTTGAGGATGTTCTGCTCTAATCCTAGTTTGCTAGGAGTTTTTATCTTGAACAAGTGTTGAATTTTGTCAAATACTTTTCTGTATCTATTTACATAATCATGAGATTCTTGTCCTTTAGTTTGTTGAAATTATAGATTATATTATTTTCATATGTTGAATCAGCCTTCCATCCTGAAATAGATCTCAGTTGGTTGTGATATACAATATTTTTTACATTGTTGGATTCAATTTTCTAATATTTTGTTGAGAAATTTTGCATCTATATTTATGAGAGATATTGGTCTATAGTTTTATTTCTTGCAATGCCTTTGTAATACTGGTCTCATAGAATGAGTTAGAAAGTATTCCTTTTGCTTCTATTTTCTGTAAGTACTCATTACTTCCTTAAATGTTTGGGAGAACTCAGCAATGAATTTAATTGGGCATGGTTTGTTTGTTTTAGAAGGTTTTAAATTATTGATCTAATTTTAAAATAGATGTGGCACTATTGAGATTATCTATCTCTTTGTGTGAGTTTTGGTAAATCATATCCTTCAAAAAATTGGTCCATTTTATTTAGGGTTTTGAATTTGTGACCATGGAATCAATTATGTTTCTTTATTATCTTTTTAATGTTCATAGGATCAGTAATGACGGCTCCACTTTCCTTTCTGATATTAGCAATGTGTATCTTTTCTCTTTTTTCTTAGTTAACCTATGTAAATGTTTTAAAATTTATTTATCATTTCAAAGAATCACCTTTTTTCTTTATTTCCTATTTCCAATTTCATTGATTTCTGCTCTAATTCTTATTATTTCTTTTCTTTTCTTCTGCTTACATTGCATTTATTTATTTATTTATTTTCTGAGACAGAGTCTTTCTCTGTTGCCTAGGCTGGAATGCAGTGGCACAACCTCCACCTCCCAGGTTCAAGGAATTGTCCTGCCTCAGCCTCTTGAGTAGCTGGGACTACATGCATGCATCACCACACCCAGCTAATTTTTGTATTTTTAGTAGAGATGGGGTTTCACCATGTTGGTCAGGCTGGCCTTGAACTCCTGACCTCAGGTGATCCACCTGCCTCAGTCTCCCAAAGTGCTGGCATTACGGGCATGAGCCACTGCACCCGGCCATATTGCATTTAAATTGCCTTTTTTTCTAGGTTCTTAAGGTGGAAGTTTAGATTATAGATTTCAGATTTCCCTTCTTTTCTAATGGATGTATTCAGTTCTGTAAATTTCCCTTTAAGTACTGTTTCACTGCATCCCACACATTTTGATGAGTTTTTTTTTGTCATTGTAATTGAAGTTGAAGTATTTTTAAATTTTTCTTCAGACTTCTTCTTTGATCTTAAAATGTGTTGTTTGATCTCTACGAGTTTTGGGGTTTTCCAGCTATCTTTTTATTATTGATTTCTAATTTAATTCCAATGCAGTCTGAGAACATACTTTGTATAATGTCTATTATTTTAAATTTGTTGAGATGTATTTTATGGCTTGGAATGTGGTATATCTTGGTGAATGTTGACTGTGAGCATGAAAAGAGTATATATTCTGCTGTCATTGGATGAAATATTTTACAAATATTGATTTGATCCAGTTGATTAATGGTACTTTTCCATTCAATTATATCCTTACCTATATTCTGACTGCTGGACCTGTCTATTTCTGACAAAGCAATGCCAAAGTCTCCAACTATAAGAGTGGGTTTGTCTGTTTCTCCTTAGAGTTCTATGACTAATAATATAGTAACTGTGGAAAGTAAATTCTCGCCCATCTTCAGGATTTACTGGGTTTTTTGTTTGTTTGTTTGTTTGTTTGTTTTGGTTTTGATTGTTGTAGACTACCTCTGGCTGAAAATTGGCCTTAAGTGTAAACTTTTTTCCCCCATAAGTTATTAGGATACAGTGGTATTTGGTTACATGAGTAAATTTTGTGGTCAGGCTGGCCTTGAACTCCTGACCTCAGGTGATCCACCTGCCTCAGTCTCCCAAAGTGCTAGGATTGCAGGCATGAGCCACTGCACCCAGCCATATTGCATTTAAATTGCCTTTTTTTCTAGGTTCTTAAGGTGGAAGCTTAGATTATAGATTTTAGATTTCCCTTCTTTCTCAAACAAACAAAAACCAGTAAATCCTGAAGATGGGCGAGAATCACCACTTTAGTGGTGATTTGTGAGATTTTGGTGCACCCATCACCCGAGCAGTATACACTGCACCATATTTGTAGTCTTTTATTCCTCACCCTTGCTCCCACTCTTCCCCGTAAGTCCCCAAAGTCCATTGTATCATTCCTACTCCTTTGCATCTTCATAGCTTAGCATCCACATATCAGTCAGAAGATACAATGTTTGGTTTTCCATTCCTGAGCTACTTCACTTAGAATGTGTCCAGTCTTATCCAGGCAACTGCAAATGCTGTTAATTCTTTCCTTTTTATGGCTGGGTAGTATTCCGTTGTATGTATATATACTACAGTTTCTTTATTTACTCGTTGATTGATGGGCATTTGGTTGGTTCCACGATTTTGCAATTGTGAATTGTGCTGCTATAAATATGCATGTGCAAGTATCTCTTTCCAATAATGATTTATTTTCCTCTGGGTAGATACCCAGTAGTGGGATTGCTAGATCAAATGGTAGTTCTACTTTTAGTTCTTTTAGGAATCTCTGCACAGATTTCCATAGTGGCTATACTAGTTTACATTCCCACCAGCAGTGTAGAAGTGTTCCTGGATCACCACATCCATGCCAACGCCTACTGTTTTTGATTTTTTGATTATGGCTATTCTTGTAGGAGTAAGGTGGTATCACATTGTGGTTTTGATTGGCATTTCCCTGATCATTAATGATGTTCAGCATTTTTTTTGTTTGTTGGCCGTTTGTATATCTTCTTTTGAGAATTGTCTATTCATGTCCTTAGCCCACTTTTTGATGGGATTGTTTGTTTTCATGTTACTGATTTGTTTGAGCTCCTTGTAGGTTCTAGATATTAGTCCTTTGTCAAATGTATAGATTGTGAAGATTTTCTCCCACTCTGTGGGCCGTCTGTTTACCCTACTGACTGTTCCTTTTGCCATGCAAATGCTCTTTAGTTTAATTAGACCCCAGCCATTTATCTTTGTTTTTATTGCATTTGCTTTTGGGTTCTTGGTCATGAAATCCTTGTCTAAGCCAATGTCTAGAAAGGTTTTTCCAATGTTATCTTCTAGAATTTTTATAGTTTCAGGTCTTAGGTTTAAGTCCTTAATCCATCCTGAGTTGATTTTTGTATAAGGTGAGAGATTATGATCCAGTTTCATATTCCTACATGTAGCTAGCCAATTATCCCAGCAGCATTTCTTGGAAAGGGTGTCCTTTCCCCTACTTTATGTTTTTGTTTGCTTTGTTGAAGATCAGTTGGCTCTAAGTATTTGGATTTATTTCTGGGTTCTCTATTCTGTTCCATTGGTCTATGTGCCTATTTTTATACCAGTACCATGCTCTTTTGGTGACTATGGCCTTATAGTATAGTTTGAAATAAGGTAGTGTGATGCCTCCAGATTTGTTCTTTTTGCTTAGTCTTGCTTTGGCTATGCTGGCTCTTTTTTGGTTCCATATGAATTTTAGAATTTTTTTTTTCTAATTCTGTGAGGAATGATGGTGGTATTTTGATGGGGATTACGATGCATTGGTAGATTGCTTTTGGCAGTATGGTCATTTTCACAATATTGATTCTACCCATTAATGAGCATGGAATGTGTTTCCATTTGTTTGTGTCATCTATGATTTCTTTCAGCAATGTTTGGTAGTTCTCCTGGTAGAGGTCTTTCAACTCCTTGGTTAGGTATATTCCTAAGGTTTTTTTTTGTTTGTTTGCTTTTTGTTTTTTTTGTTTTTTTGCAGCTATTATAAAAGGGTACTTGATTTGATTCTCTGGTCACTGTTGGTGTATAGAAGAGTTATCGATTTGTATACATTAATCTTGCATCCAGAAACTTTGATGAATTCTTTTATCAGTTCTAGGAGCTATCTGGAGGAGTCTTTAGGATTTTCAAGACAAATAATCACATTGACAGCAAATAGTGACAGTCTGACTTCCTCTTTACTGATTTGGATGCCCTTTATTTCTTTCTCTTGTCTGATTGCTCTGGCTAGGATTTCCAGTATTATGTTGAAGAGAAGTGGTGAGAGTGGGTATCCTTGTCTTGTTCCAGTTCTCAGAGGGAATGCTTTCAACTTTTTGCCATTCAATATTATATTGGCTGTGGGTTTGTCATAGATAGCTTTTATCATATTAAGCTATGTCCCTTGTATGCCAATTTTGCTGGAAGTTTTAATCATAAAGGAATGCTGGATTTTGTCAGATGCTTTTTCTACATCTGCATCTATTGAGATGATCATGTGATTTTTGTTTTTAATTCTCTTTCTGTGGTGTATCACATTTATTTACTTGCATATGTTAAACCATCCCTGCATCCCTGGTGTGAAACCCACTTGATCATGGTGGATTATCTTTTTGATATGTTGTTGGATTTGGTTAGCTATTATTTTATTAAGGAGTTTAGCATTTATGTTCATCAAGGATATCTGTCTGTAGTTTTTGTTTTTGGTTTATGTTCTTTCCTGGTTTTGGTGTTAGGGTGATGCTGGCTTCATAGAATGAACTAGGGAGGGTTCTTTCTTTATCATCTGAAATAGTGTCAAAAGGATTTGTACCAATTCTTCTTTGAATGTCTGGTAGGATTCTGCTGAGAATCCATCTCGTCTTGGACTTTTTTTGTTGATATTTTTTAAATTACCATTTCATTCTCACTGCTTGTTATTGGTCTGTTCAGGGTATCTAATTCTTCCTGATTTAAGCTAGGAAGGTTGTATTTTTCCAGGAATTTCTCCATGTCTTCAGGGTTTTAGAGTTTATGTGCATAAATGTGCTCATAGTAGCCTTGAATGATCTTTTGTATTTCAGTTGTATCCATTGTAATATCTCCTGTTTCATTTCTTTTCTTTCTTTCTTTTTTTTTTTTTTAAGACGGAGTCTGGCTCTGCCCCCTGGCGGGAATGCAGTGGCGTGATTTCGGCTCACAGCAAGCTCCGCCTCCCGGGATCACGCCATTCTCCTGCCTCAGCCTCCTGAGTAGCTGGGACTACAGGCGCCCGCCACCGCGCCCAGCTAATTTTTTGTATTTTTTGGAGAGACGGGGTTTCATCATGGTCTCGATCTCCTGACCTTGTGATCCGCCCGCCTCGGCCTCCCAAAGTGCTGGGATTACAGGCCTGTTTCATTTCTTAGTGAGGTTATTTTGATTCTCTCTCTTCCTTTCTTGGTTAATATTGCTAATGGTCTATCAATTTTATTTAACTTTTCAAAAATTCAGCTTTTTGTTTCATTTATCTTTTGTAATTTTTTTTTTTGTTTCAATTTCATTTAGTTCTGCTCTGATCTTGGTTATTTCCTTTCTTCTGCTGAGTTTTGGTTTGATTATTTTTCTTGTTTCTCTAGTTCCTTGAGGTGTGTCCTTAGAATGTCAGTTTGTGCTCTTTCAGTCTTTTTGATGTAGGCATTTAGGGCTATGAATTTTCCTCTTAGCATCCCCTTTGCTATGTCCCAGAGGTTTTGGTAGGTTGTGTCATTACTGTTGTTCTGTTTGAAGAATTTTTAAATTTCCATCTTGATTTCATTTTTGACTCAGTGCTCATTCAGGAGCAGTTTATTTAATTTCCATGTATTTGCATGGTGTTGAAAGTTCCTCTTGGAGATTATTTCCAGTTTTAGTCCACTGTGGTCTGAGAGAATGCCTGATATAATTTCAATTTTCTTAAATTTATTGATGTTTGTTTTATGGCCTATCATATGGTCTATCTTGGAGAAAGTTCCATGTGCTGTTGAACAGAATGTGTATTCTGCAGTTGTTGGATGAAATATTCTGTATATACCTGTTAAGTTCATTTGTTCCAGGATATAGTTTAAATCCATTGTTTCTTTGTTGACTTTCTGTCTTGATGACCTGTCTAGTGCTGCCAGTGGAGTATTGAAGTCTCCCACTATTATTGTGTTGCTGTCTATCTCATTTCTTAGGTCTAGTAGTAATTGATAAATTTGGGAACTCCAGTGTTAGGTGCATGTATATTTAGAATTGTAATATTTTCCTGTTGGACAATGCCTTTTACCATTATATAATGTCACTCTTTGTCTCTTTTAACTGCTGTTGCTTTAAAGTTTGTTTTGTCCGATATAAGAATAGCTACCCCTACTCACTCTTAGCGTCCATTTGCATGAAATGCCTTTTTCCACCCCTTAAGTTTATGCGAGTCCTTATGTGTTAGGTGAATCTCCTGAAGGCAGCAGATGGTTGGTGAGTTATTATTCATTCTGTGGATCTGTATCTTGTAGGTGGAGCATTTAGACCATTTACATTCAATTTTGGTATTGAAATATGAAGTACCCTTGCATTCATCATGCTCTTTGTTGCCTGTGTACTTTTTTTGTTTGTTTGATTTTGTTTTTGCTTTTTAACTTGTATTTTTGCTTTATAGGTCCTGTGTGATTTATGTTTTAAAAAGGCTCTATTTTGATGTGTTTCCAGGATTTGTTTTAAGATTTAGAGCTTCTTTTAGCAGTTCTTGTAGCGGTGGCTTGTTAATGGTGAATTATCTCAGCATTTGTTTGTCTGAAAAGGACTGTATCTTTCCTTCATATATGATGCTTAGTTTAGCTGGATACAAAATTTTTGGCTGACAATTGTTTTGTTTGAGGAAGCTAAAGATAGGGTCCCAATCCCTTCTGGCTTGTAGGGTTTTTGCTGAGAAATCTGCTGTTAATCTGATAGGTTTTCTTTGTAGGTAACCTGGTGCTTCTGTCTCACAGCTCTAAAGATTCTTTCTTTCATTTTAACTTTGGATAATCTGACGTGCCTAGGTGAAGATCTTTTTGCCATGAATTTCCTAGGTGTTGTTTATGCTTCTTGTGTTTGGATGTCTAGGTCCCTAGCAAGGCCATGGAAGTCTTCCTCCATGATTCCCCCAAATATGTTTTCCAGGCTTTCAGAATTCTCTTCTTCAGGAACACTGATTATTCTTAGGTTTAACATAATCCCAGACTTCTTGGAGGTTTTGTTCATGTTTTCTTATTCTTTTTTCTTTGTCTTTGTTGGATTGGGTTAGTTCAAAGACCTTGTCTTCGAGCTCTGAATTTCTTTCTTCTATTTGTTCAATTCTATTGCCGAGACTTTCCAGAGCATTCCACATTTCTAAAAGTGTGTCCAAAGTTTCAAGCTCTGAATTTCTTTCTTTTTCTTGTTCAATTCTATTGCTGAGACTTTCCAGAGCATTCCACATTTCTAAAAGTGTGTCCAAAGTTTCCTGAAGTTTTGATTGTTTTTTCTTTTGCATCTATTTCCTTAAATATTTCTCCCCTTACTTCTTGTATTGTTGTTTGGATTTTCTTGCATTGGGCTCTGCCTTTCTCTGGTGCTTCCCTGATTAGCTTAATAATTAACCTCCTGAATTATTTTTCAGGTAAATCAAGGATTTTTTCTTGGTTTGGATCCATTGCTGGTGAACTAGTGTGATTTTTGGGTGGTGTCGAAGAGCCTCATGTTGTCATATTACCAGGGTTGGTTTCCTGGTTCCTACTCATTTGGGTAGCCTCTGTCAGAGGGAATATCTAGGGCTGAAGACTGTTGTTCAGATTCTTTTGTCCCACAGGGTGTTCCCTTGATGCAATACTCTCCCCCTTTTCCTATGGATGTGGCTTACTGTGAGCTGAACTGCAGTGATTGTTGTCTCTCTTCTGGGTCTAGCCACTCAGGCAGTCTACCCAGCTCTGGGCTGGTACTAGGGGTTGTTTGCACAGAGTCCTTTGGTGTGAACTATTTATGGGTCTCTCAGCCATGGATACCAGCACCTGTTCTGGTGGAGGTGAGCTGGGGAGGGGGTGCAATGGACTCCGTGAGGGTTCTTAGCTTTGGTGGTTTAATGCTCTGATTTTGTGCTGGTTGGCCTTTTGCCAGGAGGTAGTGCTTTCCAGAGAGCATCAGCTGTAGTAGTATGGAGAGGGACCAGTGGTGGGCAGGGCCCTAGAACTCCCAAGATTATATGCCCTTTGTCTTCCACTATTAGGGTGGGTAGGGACTGACCACCAGGTGGGGGCGGGGTTAGGTGTGTCTGAGCTCAGACTTTCCTTGGGTGGGTCTTGCTGTGGCTGCTATGGGGAAGGGGGTGAGATTCCCAGATCGCTGGAGTTGTGTACCTAGGAGGATTATGGCTGCCTCTGCTGAGTCATGCAGGTTGTCAGAGAAATGGGGGAAAACCAGCAGTCACAGACCTCACCCAGCTCCCACACAAACCAAAGGGCCTGTCTCCCTCCCACCGTGTCCCCACCAGTTGCCCCAAGTCTGTTTCTGGGCGGTGGGCGAGAGGGTCTTGAAAACTTGCCCCAGGCTACCTACTTCCCAGCTATGAAAGAAAAGGACTTGGTTTTTCCCTTCCCTCTGGAGTCTGCACACCGGATTTGCACCAACCCCTGAGCTCTGGCCAGGAGGCTTCTTATCCGTTCAAACTGTTACAGTGTTCAACTGGAGATTTCCTTCTCCCTGTGAAGTTTTACTCCCTGCTCCTCTGACTGCCCTCCCAGTGGATCCCTGTGGTGCCAGCAGGAAGGACCTGCTTGGGAACCCAGTGAGTTCCCAGGGCCTTTCTGCTGCTTCCTCTACCCCTGTATTTCGCTTGTCTCTCTAAATTGACTCAGCTCCAGGTAAAGTCGGAAACTTCTCCCGCAGACTTTCACTTTCTGCAGTGGGGGTGTGTGTTCAGGAGAGGAAGGTATCCCTTTCCCACTTCTGCAGTTGGGGCACTCACAGTATTTAGGGTGTCTCCTGAGACCTACAGGAGCAGTTCACTTCCTTCACAGGGTCTGTGGGTCCTCTCGGGATTGCTGGCTTGTTCTTGAAGTCAACCTGGAGCTAAAATTCACAAATGTGGGCCTCCACACGCTGCTCTGTCCAGTGCTGCAGTCTAGTCCTGCCTCCCATATGCCATGATGATTGGCCTTAGGTGTAAACGTAAGGCCCTTTCAGTTATTTTCTGAGCCTGTGTCTTTTCTGGTTATATGTGATGACTTTCTAATTTCCCCTACATAGGTGTTAGTCTTTGAATATCCAAGTCTTCACACTGTCTGTATCCTTAAAAAGGGAAAAGAGGAAAATAAGGGGGAGAGAAGGCATTGGCCCTTTTTATCCCCTAGAAGTCACTTCAGTTGGATAAGGTGGGTCTTGCAGCAATGGGCAGGGTGTACAACAATGGCCACCATCTCTTTGCACCTGTGACTGGGATCAGCAATCAACAATCAAAGTGCAGATTCCCAACATTTGGAGGACAGTTTCCTTTTTCTCACCTTGGCTCTTGCAAGCTCTGTGCAAGCTGCTTCAGGGACACACGTTCAGTTATTGACCAAAATTAACTGCATTTTACTGTCCAACACTTATATTGAAGCTACAAGCCTTCAACAGACCCCCGAGTTTCAAAATAATAAAATAATTACATCAAACAGATTCTGCCAATAGGTAAAATTTTGTTTAGCTGGGAGACAGATTTCCTGGTGCTTCCTACTCCTTAATCTCCTCTTTACCCTATATCTGTAATGCTCTTTTTTATCCCTGACAATTTTCTTTAATAATTTTCTTGATTCACTTTGTCTAAAATTAACATAGCTATTCCAGCTTTATTTTCATTAGTGTTAGCATGGTATATTGTTCTACATTGCTATACCTTCACTCTGTATCTTGACATTTAAAGTGCATTTTTTATACACAAAATATAGTTGGGTCTTGTTTTCTTATCCATCTTGACAGTCTGTGTGCTTTATTTTATTTTTAATTATTTTAATTTTAATTTTGTATTTCAATATGTTTTTGTGGAATAGGTGGTGTTTGGTTATGTGGATAAGTTCTGTAGTGGTGATTTACAAGATTTTGGTGCACCCATTACCCTTTTTAATTAGTGCAATTAGATCATTGACATTTAAAATAATTATTGATGTAGTTGGATAAATATCTATAATATTTATTACCTTTTTCTATTTGCTTCTCTTATTCTTTGTTTCATTTTTGGTCTTCTATTCTTTGCCTTCTCTTGTTTTAATTGAGCGTTTTATAGAATTCCATCTTTTCTTCTCTCTTAGTATATGAATCAATTTTTTTCTCCATTTTTTTTTTTCTTTTTTCTTTTTGAGATGGAGTCTTGTTCTGTCACCCAGGCTGGAGTGCAGTGGCAAGATCTCAGCTCACTGCAACCTCTGCCTCCCGGGTTCAAGCAATTTTCCTGTCTCAGCCTCCCAAATAGCTGAGACCACAGGTGTGTGCCACCATGCCTGGCTAATTTTTTGTATTTTTAGTAGAGATGGGGTTTCACTGTGTTAGCCAAGATGGTCTCAATATCCTGACCTTGTGATCTGCCTGCCTCGGCCTCCCAAAGTGTTGGGATTACAGGCATGAGCCACTGCACCAGGCCCAATTTTTCTTCTTTTTTAAGCTTTTTTCAGTGGTTGCCCTTGAGTTGGTAGTACATATTTACTACATTCATCTAGTAAAGAGGACATCATCCATGTCCTCTTTCAAACAATTCTACACCACTTCATGGCTAGTAAAAATACCTTATAACAGAATGTTTCCTTTCCTCCCCCTCGTCATTCTGTCATTAACATTGCTAATATTCATTTCACTTATCCATAAGCTACAATCACTGATTGCATTTCACTCTTATTTTGAAAAAAACTGTTGTCTTTTAGAGATCAATTAAGAAGAAGAAAAATAAAAGATTTTATTTTATCTTCATGAGTTCCTTCTATAATGTTCTTCCTTTATCTAAATCCAGGCTTCTGACCTCTATCATTTTCCTTCCTTCTGAATAATTTTTCTTAACATTTGTTGCAAGTCAGATCTACTACTGACGAGCTTCTGTAATTTTTGTTTGTCTGAAAAGCCTTTATTTCTCCTTCATTTTTGAAGGGTACAGGATTCTAAGTTGGTAGTCCTTTACTTTCAACCCTTCAAATATTTTGCTCCATTCTCTCCTTGCTTGCATAATTTTTAAAAAGAACCTGATGCAATTCTTACCTTTGCTTCTTTGTAGATAAGGTCCTACTTTCTCTCTGGTTCTTAAAATCCGTGCTGGCTTCTCAGCCTCTACACAGGAAGGCTCTCAGCACTTGTAAGCTTAAGGATCAGTACTGGCCCTTGGGAAAGCAGTGAGCAGAATATTGGACTCACCGTGGAGTTTCCCTTTTCTCTTGGATCTTGGCTCTTTAACTCTTGGGTGTCTCTAAAGCTCTTCCATGCCTTCACATGAATGTGTTTTGAATTTTTCAGGTGTTTGTCTAGAACTATTAGTTTGCTACAAGCTAGTCATCACACTTGAAATGCAAATTACAACACTGGGTGCATCATTAAAAGAAGTTCCCTTTTTCTTTAACTATCGTATCATTTTTTTGTTTCTATTTTAAGTAGTAATCACCTTGCAAAATTTTCTAATCAGCCGGGCATGGTGGCTCATGCCTGTAATCCCAGCAGTTTGGGAGGCCCAAGCGAGCAGGTCACAAGGTCAGGAGTTCGAGACCAGCCTGAACAACATGGTGAAATCCTGTCTGTACTAAATATACAAAAATTACCCAAGTGTGATGGCAGGCACCTGTAATCCTAGCTACTCAGGAGGCTGAGGCAGGAGGATCGCTTGAACCTGGGAGGCAGAAGTTTTGGTGAGCCAAGATCGTGCCATTGCACTCCAGCCTGGGTGACAGAGTGAGACTCTGTCTCAAAAAAAAATAATAATAATTATAGGAGAATATAAAAAGTCAAATAAAAGTTAAAGAAAAGGCATGTTTAACATTTCAATTTTCTTTTAGCCTTTTTTCCTCTGCATACATTTATATATATTTATTTATATATTCATTGTATGTACTGATTTGTAATTTTCTTTTTTTTTTTTGGTTTTTTGAGACAGAGTCTCACTCTGTTGCCCAGGCTGGAGTGCAGTAGCGTAATCTTGGCTCACCACAACCCCTGCCTCCCAGACTCAAGCGATTCTCCTGCCTCAGCCTCCCGAGTAGCTGGGATTACCGGCATGTGCCACCAAACCTGGCTAGTTTTTGTCTTTTTAGTGAAAACAAGGCTTCATCATGTTGACCAGGCTGGTCTCAAAATCCTGACCTCAAGTGATCCATCCATCTTGGCCTCCCAAAGTGTTGGGGTTACAGGCATGAATCACCATGCCTGGTCAGATTTTCTTTCTTTACATCAAACATTACATCAAGCATTTTTTTCAGGTCATTGTGTATTATATAAAGGTATAATTTTGTTAAAAAGTTGCGTAGTACTCTACTATATCTCTGTCTTCCTCAGCTATCTCTCTCATGTATACATATATGTACACACATACATATAACATAAATAAATAAATGTAATTTATTTAATAGGAATTCACATATATACATATATGTGTGTATATGTATTTTATGTATTCATAAAATTCATATTTTATGAATTCCTATTAAATAAATCATATATTATTTATTATATATGTATGTGTGTATATATGTGTATATATCCTAGCAATAAGCTAGTGTTAAACAGTTGAGTTTTTTATCTTACTTACATTCTTTCTTTGTGTTTTTTTTTTTTTTGAGATGGAGTCTCACTCTGTCATCTAGGCTGGAGTGCTGTGGTGTGATCTCAGCTCACTGCAACCTCCGCTACTTAGGTTCAAGTGATTCTCCTGCCTCAGCCTCCCAAGTAGCTGGGATTACAGACGTACACCACCACACCCGGCTAATTTTTGTATTTTTAGTAGAGATGAGGTTTCACCATGTTGGTTAGGCTGGTCTTGAACTCAAGTAATCTGCCGGCCTTGGCCTCCCAAAGTGCTGGGATTACAGGCGTGAGCCACAGCATCCGGCCTACTTACATTCTTTCTTGTAGTAATTGGTGCACTTAAAAATTTTATTCCTGCCGGGCGCGGTGGCTCAAGCCTGTAATCCCAGCACTTTGGGAGGCCGAGACGGGCGGATCACGAGGTCAGGAGATCGAGACCATCCTGGCTAACGCTGTGAAACCCCGTCTCTACTAAAAAAATACAAAAAATTAGCCGGGCGAGATGGCGGGCGCCTGTAGTCCCAGCTACTCGGGAGGCTGAGGCGAGAGAATGGTGTAAACCCGGGAGGCGGAGCTTGCAGTGAGCTGAGATCCGGCCACTGCACTCCAGCCTGGGCGACAGAGCGAGACTCCGTCTCAAAAAAAAAAAAAAAAAAAGTTATTCCTTTGCTTATTTACTTATCTATAATAACTTATGTAAACAAAATAAATAAGTAAGATACGTAAGTGGCCGGGTGTGGTGGCTCACGCCTGGAATCCCAGCACTTTGGGAGGCTGAGGCGGACAGATCACGAGGTCAGGAGATCGAGACCATCCTGGCTAACATGGTGAAACCCCGTCTCTACTAAAAATAGAAAAACAAAATTAGCCGGGCGTGGTGGCAGTTGCCGGTAGTCCAGTTACTCGGGAGGCTGAGGTGAGAGAATGGCCTGAACCCGGGAGGCAAAGCTTGCAGTGAGCCGAGATGGGGCCACTTTACTCCAGCCTGGGCAACAGAGGGAGACTCTGTCTCAAAGAAAACAAAACAAAACAAAAAAAAGATACGTAAGTATCTTATATAAGTAAGATAAGTAAATAAGTAAATTTACTTATCAGAATTTCTTGGGAACAATTTGTAGCCCTGAAATTACTTAATGAAAGAGATTTTTTTTTAATCCCAAGACTTTTGATACACACTATCACATTCTCCTTCAAAAATATTGTACCAATTTATGCCAAAAGTTTCTTTATAAAAAAGTTATTAAACATAAAAATAATGTTGAAATAGTGACTTCTACTGAAAGAAATGTAATGGTGAAATTGCGGGAGGTGCCAAGTAATACAGACACTAAGAGATGACTCATTCATTCATTCATTCATTCATTTGCTAAAAGGAAGTAATTTACGATTTTCTTAGGAGTTTATTTACTAGAGTGTCCGTGGGTGAAATTCAGATTCCACTGGGCAAACGAGGAAATGAAAAAGTGGAAAGGGATTCCTTTCTAAAGAAGTTTGCCTGTGAAGGAAAGAGGAGTAAACAGTGCAGTTGCCGGAGCAAGTTGGACCGAGGGAGACGTGCTGAGAGAGAGACTGATCTGTGCATGTGAAGGAGCTGGTGGAGGAGGCAGAAGCACGGAAGAGAAGACTACACATTTCATTGAGAGAAACAAAATCAAATTTTATTTTCCTTGAGGAAGATGGAAGGGCCAAATTAATATGCCTCTTTTGGAATTTTGCCCTAAAGACCAAAATTCAGAACATTCTGCTGACAGAAGCCACAGATGTGGGCCAATTGTAGGTATCAGATCAGAGAGGAGAATCACTTTTTTCCTGTAGACTGCCCCATGCACCGGCACCGTACCAGCCCTGGAGGTGTGTGGTGAGCCATGGTCCCTTTCCTCATGGCATGGTTCGTGGTGGGGAAGACAGGTGTGTTCCCATCTCCATGCCATTTGATGAGAAAGATGCATATATACATGGTAGAGGGCGTGAATAAACTTCCTAGAGGGGATTTGGAAAGCCTGTTGCTGAGAGAGAACACAGGAGCTGTGTCAGGGGATATCGAGGCAGGTGCTCCTGGGCATGGTGCCTTTCTTGTTGGAGGGAAGAAGGCTGCAGCATACAGAGATGTAGACGGGTATAGGACATTCCAGGAAATCCAACTTGTTTGTTGTCTTTAACTGGCAGCCAAAGGATTGTAAAGCCGGACAGATTTCAGGCCCACATAGGAGAGGGGTTGGAGCCTGAGCCTTGTCTCACTGCCCAGCTGTGCCCTTGTGGTTATAACTGGGCATGTGCATAATGACTATATGCGTCCTTCTGAGATGTAGCCACATGGTCTTCATTATATTCTCAGAGGGGCTGTAGATCCCTTAAAATTCAAGACACGCTGCTGAGGGCAAGGGGCACATTTGGCAGGGTTTGAACCAGAAAAGTTGAATCATTGCCCTTCCATGAACAAGCTTGGGGCTTGTAATAGTTTCCCCTTGTTTCTCAGGACAGCTTGCTTCCCTAATCAGCCAGCTTGATAAGTTTGGGCCACAGAGGGCGATGCCTGCGAGGCACTTACGTGAGCAGAGCGGGTTGGTCGAAGGGGCAAGGATGCAGAAGAGGAGGTCGTACCGGGCTCTGCCACTGCAGGAAGACCACGGGCTCTTTGAGATGGAGGCCTGCACTGTCCCCTACCCCTTCTTCCCCCTGCACAAATGTGATTATGCCTCTGCAGAGCGACTGGAATCAGGTTAGCGTCATTGAGCAATGCTGAGCCGGGGTAATCAGAGCCTGGAGCGGAGCAGGTGCTGGCTTTAAAGTGGCTTCTGAGAATTAGGACAGGCTGACTTGTAGCTCAGCCCCACGTAGACAAGCCACTTAGAACACTGTCCTCGCAGACCCCAGGCCTCCTCCTTACCATAGCAAAGTGCTTGGGTTTGTTGGAGTGAGGCAGGAGAATCGCTTAAACCCAGGAGGTAGAGGTTACAGTGTGCTATGGGTTTGTTGGAGGGGCCTCTGGCATGGCCCAGAGTGCTGAGCTCATTAACTGATGTTCAGGGACTGGTGTCCCAGGGGTCCTATTTGCCCAGCATGTGGCAGGACAACAAGAGCTAACCAAGCCTGGGGTCACATTTGGTCTGCTCCTGCCTATCTGGGTGTCCTGGGACAAATACCCACCTCTTGGAGCCTCACATAAGTCAACTGTAAAATGGGAATCATGAACATATCTAACTCATAAGGTGGTAGCAATTAAATATCATATAGGAAAGGCTCTCAGCATCAGGCTTGCTGCAGAGTTAGCCACAAAGAACATCGCCCCTAGTCTCAACCTAGGCCACTGCCAGGACAAAGCAGAGTTTTATCATTTCTACAAAGATGTTTCATACTCAGACCAAAAAAAAAATCAGTAATTACAGAAGAATCTAAGAATAAAGGTTTATTTTAACCAAAATCTTAAGAGAGATGCAGTATTACTGTTTGGTGAACATCATTCTAGATGCTCTTCTATGCACACATTAATAGAGAGAAAATAATTCTAATAAGGGCACACTTAACGTATTAATTTTAATAATAGAAGTTATTGGCTGGACATGGTGGCTCATGCCTGTTGTCCCAACACTTTGGGAGGCCGAGGCGGGTGGATCACCTGAGGTCAGAAATTAGAGACCAGCCTGGCCAACATGGAGTTATTGCCTTTAGTTTAGTGTTTAACTGAAGAAAGTCAGGTGAAACAGAATGAATTGCTAAACTAGAGATATGTCATTTCTAAGATATGACTCTGGGAGTTGAGAAAATAAGTTTCAAGCAATATTAATATTGTTAAGTCATTCTTTGTTTTTTCGCTATTCTCTTAAGGACAAAGATAAGGCATTCTAAGACTCTCATGCTCTACCAACTGAGTAGCCAGGTGTCTTAGACAAAGTGCTTTAACATTCAATTATATGTCAAGATGAAATTGCAAGTAGCAGAGAAAAACAACACACTGACTTCAGTTCCCACTAAATGACTCATCTTGCCAAAATGAAACAAATGTGGAGAATTCTTGATGCTTAACATGAGGAGGAGACATCCAGAGGTTAAGAAAGGAGGCTGACAGCACCAGGAGAAATATTGAGGTATGCAAGATGTTAGCCCGTTGGCACCTGATAGACCGGGCAGGTCTGTAAGTGCAATATGTTGCATTGTAGGTAAGAAAAATAAAGCCCAGCCAGGTGCCAATGTGACATGGAGTTGGGCCTCCAATCCAGGGCTCTGTGCCCCACATATGTAGTTTAACTATCTGTATTCACTGTGCCTTTTTACTGTCTGTGCTTCTGATGCTGTGACACCTTTGGGTCTTGCTGACCCTGGAGGGTCTGCCCTTCTCAGGGAGAGGGAGTTCCTAGAGCTCTTAAAAGGTTCACTTGCAAGTTCACCTTTCAAATGCAAAATCATCAATACAGAGCCCCTACCCCACCACCTCCTCTGTGGGGCTCTCACACTCTGGGCCACTCTCGTCTTGCCCTGAACGCTTAAGGTACCAGACATCTAGGGACAGCCCCTACTCCAGATGTGACCTGGAGCAGACCAAATGCGACCCCAGAGCCCACTGAAATTATTCAAACCAACTGATCCTAATCCTGCTCACCCTTGCCCTGCCTGGTTCTTCCTGTGGAAACCACAACACAGGCTCTTGCTGCTGTTTTTCCTCCATCCCTCTGCTGCCCAACCAACCCTGGTGCTTCCCCATATCCCCCTCCCCTTGGGGACTGTGAGGAACAAGCTGTTTTTAATGGCAGTCATCTCCTGACTTGTTGGACTCACCATCCTGAACAAGAAGAAAGCCTACATTTAAACAGACTGCCCCTGCTGTGCCCGAGGGTAGCCCCTTGGGGGACTGACTCCCTTGGGCATAGCTCAGTGACACAGAGAGCCTTTCCAGAGTCCAGCCAGGACCTGTTTTGGGCCCACGCCCCGGGACTTGGCATGGAAAACTTTGGTTCCTGAGCAGCCATCGCTCTGTCTGAGAAGTACCTTGTCCAGACCAACCACCTGTGAGAGGAGCAGGGCAAGGCGGTTGAGATGAACCTTCCACAGGCTGACTCCATGCTACCTGGGCATGAACACTTTGTCTCTCCAAGAGGAAAAGTTGGTTTCCAGGTGAAAAGCAAGCAGTCATAGGTGAAATGGAACCAGAAAGTTCTCCAACTGGGGTTCTCACATACAAGTTTCTGACCTCTCTGTTTTTATCCTCAGGACACATGGCATTGCTAAGACTTTACAGGGGGCTCAATAAAGGTCACACAAATTTAATTCTATTCCACACTTTTGTCGCATCCACAGAGAAATTTCATTATCTAGACTACATGACATCCATAAATCAATTAGGCCCTTTGGTTTTGTAAACATAATGTGCATTTTGATCCTTCAGAGAGAGCTGTTTGAACTCAGCAATAGGTTTCAGCATCTATGCAATGTCCAGCAACGTGCAAATGCTCAGCTCAACACAAAACAATGAGACAGGGTCCCTGGTTTTGGGAGCACCATGGGTCTGGAGGGAGAGACAGACACGTGTGTGGGTACAACACAATCAGGCTGTGCCAGTGCGATCGTGGCACCACAAGGTCCTCAGAGGTCGAGAGAGGCCACAGTGACTCCTAGCCTGCATTTTCTGAGTTGTGTGACTGACGGCACTCAATGCTTTCTCAGAACATCCCTTTTAAAATTATTTTCAATGTCAGCAGTGTTTTCTCATGACCTCCAGAGGGTTCAATTAATCTTTGGGAACAGTATCATTCAGAAAGAGAAAGGCAGAGGATTAAAGCTGGTAAATGATACTCTTGCTCAAAATCCTAGTGTGACTCTTAACTGACGCCAAAGGCTGTTCTGAAAGAAGCATTCCATGAGCGCCTTGGGCAATCTGGGCCCTGCTGGAGGGAGCCTCATCTCTACTGCACTTGCTCTGCTCTGTGCATTGCACATGTGTGTATGCACACACACACACAGACACACACACACACACAGACACACACACACACACCCCAAACTAGGAAAAAACCCAGGCTTCCGCTCCACAGTAGTAACTATGTTCTTACTTTCTCTATATGTGTATATATATACACACACACATATATATAGAAAATAAAATAAATATGCTTGTGTATATTTTAATTATAATTTAATTAGATTATAATGAAATTAAAATGCATATATGGAATATAAGAACATAGTTACACTAATGTTACATAGAACATTAATTAAAATTTAACTAAAATATACACACATGCATGTATATGTATATTTAATAAGGTAGGATATAGGTATTATTGTCCAGATGGTAGAATGCTTCATTTCTGCCCCAAGGCACCCTGGAAAATCTTTTGCAACTTCCCGGTTTCTAACCTCAGAGCTTAGTTTTCTGTCTGCAAATCTGTTTCTCTTAACCTGCTGTGATGCTTTCACCCAAAGATTCAATGTGTATCCATGGCCTTACGTTTCCATGTAGCAGACATTCATTGGGATCTCGGCTCATGGCCTTGGGTTGGACCATGGGGCAATGGTGGCTTGTGTGGAGGTTACAGCGGTGACTGGCACCCAGGGGATAAAATGTTGTCTGCTTTTTACCCTCTAGGTGGTTGCCACCCTGGGGACCACAACGTGCTGCTCCTTTGACAATCTCTTAGAAGTCGGTCCTATCTGTAAGTATCTGATTCCATTTTCTTTTTGGAAAATGTTCTCCGTATACGGGGAATTTAGAAAACCTTCCTCGTTGATCTCTCTTTCTTGTCACTAACTTCATATTGTGATGGTTTGCCTAGCTCTTCTCATATTTGCAATAATAACACAAACCTCATTAGCTTGAACTCCACAAACTCAGAATTTGGGCGAATTGGAAAAAGCTGAGCTTAGGTCTACCAACACACTATTTGTAAGAAAAAATATTCCAAGCAATATAAAAGTTATGTAAAATTGCAGGCTCTGTTGGCTCTGTTGAGGAGAATAAACTCTTCAAAATCTTAGAGTAACCACCCTCACATGTGGGTCATGCATACACCTCATTTGAGAATTGACCACGCCTGAATTTAATTATCTGGTATACCCCTTTTTCACCTTTTTTGGAATTACTAAATGCAGTTAAGAAAATTGCCGAAGATAGTTTAGCAAATCAACACAATGAAACTGGATTTTGCCAAGCAATAATCTGTGCTTCAGATGTTTTCCTGGGTCACTCTCGCCTCCTCCCTCCCTCATTCAGAGATCTTAGGTTTTCTCATTGAGACTAGGATGCTGTACTTTCAAAAGGTGAACGTGAATGAGCAACTCTGTTTCTAGAGTTTCACCTTTGACATGTAGCTCTGGGAACTCAGCAGGCCTTGAAGCTGCTTCTGTGGACAGAAGAACCCTCGTAGGGCAGGGACAATGGCTCAGGGGGCTCCGCCTTTATCTGTCCCTTTGGGATGGGAATGTTCTGACCGCTTGGCTGTGAGTGGAGCTGCCCAAGTGGGGCCTTCAGACCACATACCGGTGGCCTGTGCCAGATCCTATGCCAGCTACCAGGGAATTGGCTTCATCCTTACTCTGCATAAGCCAAGCACAGTTCTCACCTCTCCTAACCCAAGAGTCACCCATGGTCCATACTCAGAGGAGTGGACCCTCCTCTCCTGGGCGTTGGCCTCCCCTCTTGGGGTCAGCAGCTGGGGAAGGCCGGTGCTCAAGGTGCAGGTGCCCTTGTGTGAGCTGGACATGGAATTGGTGACAAGGAAGCTAGGGTCCAGCCCAGGGCCCACCCCTGAATCTTGCATTCTGAGCTTCATTTATGCTCTCTGTAAAGTGAAGAGAAAAGCCCCACTTGGGCTCATAAAATAACAATATTTCCCCCCAGGATTACTCAGAGACTGAATTAATGCAGGGAAAATGCACCATCCCAAAGGTGGAGTGCATTGCTGCACAGCAAGGAAGGCAGTGCCGGGAACTACTGGGAGGTGGGTGGCATAGACTTACCCACTCTCACAGGGTTTTACTCCACCGTGTATGCTGTGTGGCACACAGCTGTAAGAACAACTGGCTGGCAGTGGTCGTGCACAGCCCCGGGCTGGGGAGAAGGGATAGAACTGGCTGAGTCAGGACTGCAGCCACAGCACTGGCCTCATCAGCTACAAACCTTCATCAGCTCAGCCAAGCAACTTGGAGTCCTCTGACTCAGATGTCAGGCTAAGAACTGAATGTCCTGGCCAGTAGCCGGCTGATGTAATTCCCCAGGGCTATCGGATTTAAAGGGCTGAGGTCTTCTGCCGGACAGAGCCCACACGGCCTGCTGTCCCCTGGGCCCAATGCAGGCTGCCCGCTGGACCATGGAGATGACAGCCAGCGTGTGTCACCTGCCAGTCACAGTCCCCTGGATGTATCCAGCTCAGGCCTTCCTGCTGTCTTGGGGCCCCCTCTTCTTTTCAGAGGCTGGAAGCTGTGGACAGAGCTTGATTTATGATTTGTTTGGTTTGAAACACTGAGGTTGCTTTTGGGGTTGTGCAGAAGGAGCTGACATGGGTAAATGCCAAAACCCTTTCATTCATTGGCAGAATGCATAGGGGAGGTCAGTTTTGACAATTCCTTTTTTTCCTTTTTTCTTTTTCTTTTTTCTTTTTTGAGATGGAGGCTTGCTCTGTGGCCCAGGCTGGAGTGCAGTGGCGCAATCTCAACTCACTGCAGCATCTGCCTCCTGGGTTCAAGTGATTCTCCTGCCACAGTTTTCCAAGTAGCTGGGATCACAGGCACACACCATCACGCCTGGCTAATTTTTGTATTTTTATTAGAGATGGGGTTTCACCACATTGGCTAGGCTGGTCTCAAACTCCTGACCTCAGGTTATATGCTTGCCTCAGCCTACCAGAGTGATGGAATTATAGGCATGAGCCACTGTGTCCAGCCAACAATTCCATTTTTATTGATGGTGGTACATTACTAACTGTTGGTGGTACCTTAACAATTAAGTCAGCACCTTTTTACCGACTTTCCCTCTCCTGCTACCATTTTCCTATCACCAGATATTTAGCATTCTCCAGCTCCAAGCGGGACTGTTTCGAGAGCCTGAGCTGACCTTATTCTATAGTATGATTGGAATAATCTAACATAATTCAGATAAGTTATTCACCCACCATCATTTGACAAAGAAAACAAATCAGAAGATGGTTTTCTTCCAATTGCTGCCTTTGGAAAGACATTTTCTTTTTATTGCATTTGAAATGATTTGCCAGTGAGGGTGTTCAGATTGGTCTACTTGGATGGATCAGTTGTCTGGCAGGTTTTACTGAGAAGAAGATGAGATACAAAAAGTGGATAGTTGAAGTCAGTTAGGTTGCTGGTGGGGAAGTGGGGACACTGAGGATGAGGGTATGGGTTGAGTTGAGGAGGCCATCTCAAGGAGTGAGGAAGGAATAGCACAGGGCAGGCAGCCAAAGCTGCATCCTGAGGTGCCAGCATAACTGGGGGAGGACATGCAGCTGGAGGGGCAGCCAGGTCTGCCTCAAGTTCCCGGGAAGTCTCATAAGGAAAGAGTCACTGGCAGCAGGAAGCTGGAGGGGTGTGAGACTGTCCCTTCCCTCCCCACTGAGGCAGCCTTGCCTCGGGGCTAGGTGTGCCTCTGGTGCATGCAACTGCTCAAGCTCTGGCCGAGGTCTCTGTGTCTGCCTGGTTCCTAGATGGGCCGTGCTATGCAGTGTGTGCTGTTAGCGGATCACATATGAGATGCAGAATGCAGAGGCGTGCCCGCAGCTCCATGCATCCCTATGGAAACCAGAGAAGCCCTCCAGTGTCCACTTCCCTTGGGGGTCTGTAAGTTCCCTTCTGCAGGAGTTGTAGGCCAACTGCAAGCTTAGAGGGAAGACAGTCCTCCACAAAGTCACTGCTGATAAAAGACGTAAGGCATTTCAAAGCTTTGACTCAGTCTGATCATCAGGATGAAAGCCCTTGGTTGGATCAAGGTCAAGTGTGTCCTGCGGACATGGATATCCACCCCAGGGCATGGGAGGCCAAAGGTCACAGAGCAGTGTGGATCTGAACCGAGGCTTAGGGGCTCATCACCTCCCCCAGAATCAGTCTCACCTGGTGCTTGCATACCCCCAGATGGATGCAGCAGTGAGCCAGGAAGAGCACAAGGCCTTAGGATTTACAGTTTCTCCCTGAGGAGTCACTCAGTAATCATGGGATATCCATCCCTGTAGCTCAGATCAGCGGTAAGGTTGAGAAGAACCTCAGATCCCATCATAAGATAGGTGTAAATTTGAAGCTTGCTGTAGTCTGAACGTTTGTGTCCACCCCAAAGTCCATTTGTTGAAATCCTAATCTAAGGTGATGGTATTGGAGGTTCCAGTGGCCTTGAGGTCACCACGGTGGAGCCCTCCTGATTGGGACTGTGACTAATTAGTGCCCCTGAGAGTCTCACGCCTCACTGCACAATGAGCACTGTGGATGGTGACTGAACAATGAATCCATGGATCCCTACCTGTCAGGGTCAGGTGCTGACCCTGACACCTACCCCACGGTGCCCTGACACTGGTATCCACCCTGTTAGGCTAGGGTGGCTTGTGCCCTCTCTGCAGACTTTCACCCTTCAACTCTTACTCTCCTGGGTGCCTACAGCTGAGAGGCAGCAACCATGGAAGTCACATTTATTTCTCCCCTGCTCAGTGCTGGGGTCCTGGCAGGCACATTGTAAATATTCCCTCGCTCACCCCTTGGGCCTGTGGGTACTGTTTCATCTCCATCTTCCTGGGAGGAGAGTGAGGCTTGGAGAAGCAGATAGGGCCCCTTGGCTGGGGAACTGCTGGAAGCGGGAGTTGAGCCCAGATCTGTCAAAATGGAGGAAGCATGCTACACCGGTGGCTCTCCCAGCTCCTGAATGAGGCAGCCCCTGCCCACAAGGACAAGGCTGCTATATATGGTTGGAAAACAGAAACCCTGTTCATGAAGGGAGCAGGGGATGGTCTAAGATGGCGTAAAATAAAGAACTTAGCCTGGTGGTGGGGATGGAGTGGGGCAGGTAGAGGTCAGCATAGACTGTGCAGAACCCCTCGGGTGATGTTTGGGGGAGGACTTGAGAATGGATTAGCAAAGGGAACCGGGAGGGAATTCCAGGTGGGTGGAAAGGGTGGTGTCGCTGGAGAGAAATGCTGGTGAGTAACGTGAGGCTGTCACACAGTGGTCCCTCGGAGTTACACTTAGCCGCCAGGGTCAGGAGAGAAAACCAAGGGGTGCAGCTGCTTCCATTTTCCCTGGTGTGTGTCTGGGACCAGGAGCACACACACTGCCCTCAGCTTTCGAGCCTTCAAATGAGGGGGCCTTTTGGGGATTCCGCCATTAGTTCAGCAAATACTGTTGGCATGCTCCACGCAAGAAGGGTGCTCAGACAGGGCGAGGTCAGCTGGCAGGCTCCATGGTGAGGCATCCGTCTGCGGACTCACGAGTTGCTTCTGGACTTTAGGCAACAAGGAAGACATGTGGCTGCACGTCGATGCGGCCTACGCAGGCAGTGCATTCATCTGCCCTGAGTTCCGGCACCTTCTGAATGGAGTGGAGGTAGGTGCACCCTTCGCTCTCCCCAAGGCTGTTTTCACGGCTCTCTGTTTTTGACCTCTCCCTTCATGAGGAGCTGACATCCAATTTCTCGCTATCGCGGTTTGTTTTAGCCAGTTATGTTTGAACCAATTCCCACTTCCTCAGAACAGGAGCTGAGAGCCTTCCCCAGTCATGCAGCCTGTCCTCCTGAAATACTCCTGACACTTACAGTTCCATTTCAATCTATACAAATCCCAAGCAGAAGGATAGATGTTAGCTTATAAAACTGTGGGAAAGTAGGAATAAAATAAAAACTTAATGCACTTAAACTCAAAAGAGTAATTTAAAATACCAACCTGCAATTCCATACAATCTGGTTCAACATGACAGTCATGTTCTGCCCACACGTCTGAACATGGTGTTCACTTTAACCAGTATTGAACGGGAAGCTACCAGTGCATTTAAATGCCCCTAGGCAGTCTTCTGGAAACTGTAAAGCATGGTCTTTAATGCTAAGTGAAACGCCTGCTTCTTTTGAGAAGTAGCAGTCAAAATTATTGACCAATACTCTGCTTCTCCAAAAAGCAACAGAATGTAAATTGGTACAGACTTAACACAAAGAAATGACCTTATTGATATACTGTGGTGTGTTATTTCAGACTCAAGTGGGATTTCATTGTTGGTGGTGGCTCATAGGGTAGGAAGTCTCTCCTCCCCAAGAACTCAGCTTTCAATGCCATAGAGGGTCCTGAGAGGCAGTCTTTGGCAGTGTGTCCATGAGAAGGAGATAGCAAAGCAGGGGAGCTGTGGCACTGGCCAAGAAAGAAATGCTTTCTGCCAAGGGGCAAGAGGTGTCGTGAGACCTCACCCATGTGTGATGGAGGATGAAGGGCACAGTTCTCTGCATTAGACTCCTTTGTTTGAATCCTAGATTTATCCTTAGGACTAGCTGTGTACCCTTGGGTGAGTTAGATATCCTCCCTATGCCCCATAAAATAGATATCATAAGAATACATCCCGTGTGGGATTGTCGTCAGGGGTAGATGAGTTAATCATGTTTTAAGGGCTTAAAAACAGTGCCTGGCAGACAGTAAACACTGAACTTGCATTAGGTGCTTTTGTTATTTTCTACCATATCTTAGAAAAACTTTCCCTTGACACCTTCCTCTGCTTGCATGTCAGACTTGCTAATCAATATTCTAATTACAACTTTGAATTCTCATAATGCTGTAATACCAGAAAAATGGGTACCAGAGGTATAGAATACAAATGGCCCCATCTTTGGAAAGAATAATCCTCTTACTACTAATGAATGAAGTAGTATTCTGGTTTATGTCTCCATCACATTCATTCACTCATTCATTCAATAATTACTTGTTGAGTACTTAATACAGCCTAGGACTTAGATGATGGATCCTTGCGGGTAAATGGAGCTTCCAAAGACCTATGTAAGTATTGGGGAGAGGGTATAGTATATGAGAAGTTCTTATAATGTGATGCCAGTACCCAGCTGACATAGTTCATTGCTGGTAGCTAGTTTGGTGGGTGTTTGGTGCTGGGAAGTGAAGAATAAATCTCTGTATCATATAAATGCATGGTATTAGGGAGATAATCTCCATTATTTGAAATATCTTTCCTGGGACAGTTTCAAAGGAGGAAGGGCTAAGCGATCCTCTGGGATTTATGTGCCCTCCCCAAGCTGGCCTGAGCTTGATGCTCTTTTCTAACTCTGGGTATCGGGTTTAGGGCTCATGATCTTTTCCTACCACTGCTCTTCTCTTCCCCATGAACTGACAACTTGAGGTTTCATCTTTCATAGAAGGGTGCCTCATTGTCAGAGCACCGCAGCAATGGGCATTCCAGCCAGACCCTATCAGCAGCAGACAGGATTTCATGCTCTACAATGAGTCATTACCATTTTTCCTGCATTATTTCTCCTTTCCGTGCCCAGCTGAGGGCTGTGCGTCTCAGTGGGGCAGATAAGGAGGCTGCAATATCCTGTTGTGGCCCTGCCCTTAGAGATAAGAGCCTTTCTCTCCATCAGCAGAAGGAAAATATCACTGCTGGGTAATGAGAGAAGTTTAAACAGATCAGCCCCATAGGAGGGAACTCATAAAACTCCTAGCAAACAGAGCCCCTCTTTAACCTTTTGTCTCCTTTTATCAACAAATGAAACTTGCTGTAATTTCCTGTCCCTTTCTCAAAATTACTTTTATTGAAACCTAGAAGGAAATGAACCTGGGTCTCCAGAGCGGGTTGATGGGGAAGGTTGTCATCCACCGACCAAATGTCTCCCAGGACGCCCCCCGAGGCCCCTCAAGCCTCTGCTGCTTCCTTGGTGCACATCCCTGGAAGCAAGTAGACAGGAGGTGCCCTAGGGCCTTGGGAAGACTGAAAAGTTTCCCAGTAGGAGAGTCAGCCAGACTGGGGCCTTACGCAGCAGCCACCTTTATTTCAGTATCAATTATGAATCTAGCCCCACGGCCAAATCCCTGGCCATTAAGGTGGACCCTGTTCCTATTCACCAGTCAGATGACAAACCAGGACATGCATTTGGAAAACCAGGACATGCATTTGAAAAAGAAAGCACCATTTATGACAGCTCAGTGAAAATGCAGAGTGTCCTCCTCTACCACGCTTGGTGGTTGATATCTCTTATTTTCTCCTTGAAAATAGGATAGCCCCTAACACTGATGCACGCAGCTGGAGCCGGTTGTTCACATTTGTTACCCAGGATCTTCCAGCCAGGGAGTCTGTAGCTGTTAGGAATACAAGGAACTTGAGTATTGTCTTTAAAAATAAAGGAGCTGGTCGGGTGCAGTGGCTCACACCTGTAATCCCAGTACTTTGAGAGGCTGAGGCAAGAGGATGGCTTAAGCCCAGGAGTTTGAGATCAGCCTGGGCAACATATTGAGACACACTGTCTCTACAAAGAAAATTTTAAAAATTAGCTGTGTGTGATGGCACATGCCTGTAGTCCCAGCTACTTAGGAAGCTAAGGCAGGAGGATCGCTTGGGCTTGGGAGGTTGAGGCTGCAGTGAGCCATGTTCATGCCACTGCACTCCAGCCTGGGCAACAAAGTAAGACCCTGTCGCTCAAAAAAAAAAAAAAAGAAAAAAGAAAAAAAAAAAAAGAGAGAGAGAGAGAGAGAAACATTTAGGTAAATGGGGAGAATTGTTGATATGTTACAGCAATGCTGGCAAAAGAACCCATCAATTAAATGAAAACTGGGTTTATCCCTACCTACTGTAGAGTAGTTATAAAATTTCCTCTTTCCCACTGTTTATCATGACACTTGTAGTGTGAGAACTTTGCTAGCTCAGTAAGTGGAAGGAACATCAAGCATAAAGTATTTCACAGGCCAAATCAGTACAATTCCTGTACATTGTACTTGTGAAGGACAATTCCGATTTTTCCAAATATTCCAGTAATTTAAAATATAATATAGATACATTTTATGTCACATTAGATTATGTAAATTTGAAAGTGCTTTTCATTTGGGAATATAAACTTTTAATTTTAAAATTCTTGTTCCATTTTATGGGGGTACAATCTAGATATAGCAAAACATACAAATCAATTCTAAATACATGTACTTACCACTCAGATCGAGTAGAACAATTCCAGCAATGCAGAAGACTCCCCTGCCCACTGCAAGTTACTACTCCCCTGGGAAACCCTACCTGGCCTCTATCACTGTGGATTAGTCGTGCCATAAACTTATATTATCATGTATGGGATCTTGTTTATAATTAAACATTTATAAGGAAAATGTTTTCTTTTTCTTATTCTTGTTCTTTGGCAGTTTGCAGATTCATTCAACTTTAATCCCCACAAATGGCTATTGGTGAATTTTGACTGCTCTGCCATGTGGTAAGTTTCCCTGCTCACAGATGTCAGTTGCCTGTCCCCACTGCTCTTCCGAGGTAACGGTGCATTTGAAAGAAGCTGGCAGGGAAGATGCCAGAGCCAAAGGGGTGCAGTAGTCACTTAGCTCACTGCTTGCTGCCATTTCTGAACCCTTGGTGGAATGATTGCTAATTCTTAGCCTCACTGGAAACTTTTATCTAGGGAATATCATTGCAACATACTGGCATAAGAAATGAGAAGCCTAAAAAAGACAATCTGTAATTTGATTTATCCAGCATTAACAGAAAACAAATGCAAGTACACACTTCTAATTCAGTAGCCTCTGTGTTTTCATTCTTAGATTTGTAACCAGTCTTAGCCTAATGCTAAGTTTAAGCAATCTGAGTTCAAATGCTTAAAAGTATTTGCTAAGGCCGGGTGTGGTGGCTCATGCCTGTAATCCCAGCACTTTGGGAGGCCGAGACGTGTGGATCACCTGAGGTCAGGAGTTCGAGACCAGCCGGGCCAACATGTTGAAACCCCATGTCTACTAAAAATACAAAAAATTAGCTGGACATGGTAGTGCCTGCCTGTAATCCCAGCTACTCAGGATGCTGAGGCAGGAGAATCGCTTGAACCTGGGAGGCAGAGGTTGCAGTGAGCCGAGATCATGCCACTGCACTCCAGCCTTGGCGACACAACAAGACTCTGTCTCAAAAAAAAAAAAAAAAAAGTATTTGTGAAGGAAAAATAATAGTAACCATGTTTCCTAAGAATTTCCCTGGAAATTCTTAAAAACAGCACAATAATACCTTGGTGATATTTAGAATAAGAAAAAGAACTAAAGCATTAAAGTGGGTGATATTACACCACCTACACATTGTTTAAAGAATAATGGGCAATGGTACACAGACACTAGAAACTGGTTTCTGTAACTTTTTAATGTAAGAAGTTGATTGATTGATCATAGGGTCAGGAGGATTTGCATGAATTTTGTACAGTATGCAAAATTTTCCAAATTTTCAGAAGGCTTTGTAAAATTGTTCAGTATGTAATTAAGTAAATAACTTTTCACTTTCCTCCTAAGCATGAGGAAAGCAGCTTTTATACAAAACAACTAATGTCAGCTCTCAAGGTCACCAAAATATCCATTTGCCCTTTCTATTTTCTTTCTTTCTTTCTTTTTTCTTTTTAAGGCAAACCACATTTCTAGTCCTTTACTTATATACAAATCAATTTTTTTTGGTCAGTCTTTTCCCCCAAACTTCTGCTATATAATTTTAAGACCAGTTGGTATGTGGGCATTTCAGACTTAATTTTGTCTGAAATAAGTATTTATGAAAGCCATGGTTTTTATGAATGTGAGTATTCTTTTGTGTTCTTGTGGTTGTGTTTTTCTCTTTCACCCAAGGTGGAACACAGTGAGGACAGTTTGCACCGTGTGCCAGAGGTCTCTTTATTCGAGGGGTAATTTTGATTGACATGTAAATCCGCTCTGCTGAGGTTTTTGGTCAGAAAATTCTCTAAGGGAGCTGGAGTTGGGAGGGACCAGGCAGAGCATCTGCAGGCTCTGGCGGGAACAAGTGGCTCTCCCCGGATGCTTTTGTTTTGCAAGGGTCAGGCGTCCTCAGATGCCTTCCACAAAGGAAGCCCTAGAGCCACCCTTGAGCGGGGCAAGGGCTGACGGGGCTGTCCGGAAGAGAGGTTCTCATGCACCCTGAGGCTGTCCCCAGTGCCTGGATAAAACAGTAATATCAACAAGGCTGTTAGTGACTGCAGATAGGTAAGTCCAGGCTCCCTTCTAAGTCCCTAACCTCCTGTAGCTCTCTGGACCCCCACGACAGCCCTGTGATGGGGGACACAGATATTGCCATGCTCTCTTTACAGATGAGGAAACTGAAGCTGTCAGGGACCAGAAATATTTTGGGTCCCTAATCTTGGAGGCAAATATTGACACACGATAAGAAAGAGTGTAATGAATGCAGTGTCCTGCCCTCAGGTGCAAACAACTAGTGCCTATGTTAAGGCTGAGAGAAAACCTGCTTAGTCAGTGTGGTGGTGAGAAGGAGTCGAGCCTTTCGGGATGTGGAGTGCCTGCTGCAGAGCTGATGCCCCAAGGCTGCCGCAGACGCTACAGAGCTGATGCAAGTGAGCTGGCGGCTGTGCGCTCATCTGTCCCAGACAGCTCCTCCCCGGCACTTGGGGTTCAGTTCAGCCACCAGCCTGGGAGGGGAAATTTGACAAAGTGGAGGTGATGTAGGGAGGAGACACAGGACACACAGGAACGAGGCCAGGCCATTTGGAAAAGGGAGAGAGGACAGAGGGTGATTAGCCTGGAGAAGGAATTACACGTAAGCCCTCAGACACAAGAGAGGCCTGTGGTGTCTGGAAGTGTGCCGAGAGAGAAAGGCGATGAAGTTAGTTCCCATCCTCTGCGGTGGGAGGCAGCGGTGGGGCGGGGTGGTTGCAATACTTGAGGAGCCTCTTACCTTCCTACGGGCTTGAAAGGCTACAAAATACGTTTTTAAATTACAATAGCGACTGTGCTGTTTCTCTCCTGAGACGGTGCGTTCTCGACAGAACAGGGGTCAAATCATTTGGTGACGTGTCCTGTACCTGGAAAAATCAGATCTCGCCTAAACCCAAGGTTTTGTCCCATGACACTATAAAAATGGCATGAATGTTGATGGATGAAGTCTGATTTTTGAAGGATTTGTGTTTTAACACAGAAATTGCTGATCTTTACTGTTTGGGGGCACCGTGCCTGCATTAGTTGGCTAGGGCTGGCTTAACAAAGTACCACGGACAAGTGGCTTAAACAAGAGATGATTTCTTTCAGTCCCAGAGGCCAGAGGTCCGAGATAAAGCCATCAGCAGGCTGGTTTCTTCTGAGGCCTTTCTCCTGGGCTTGCAGATGGCTGTGTTCTCCCTGTCCTCACATGGTCTTCCTTCTGTTTATCTGTGTCAAAATGTCAAAATTTCCTCTTCTTATAAGGACACCAGTCACATTGGATTAGGGCCTGTTAACCAAAAAGTATGTGAGACAGGTCTCAATCAATTTGGATATTTATTTTGCTAAGGTTAGGGACATTCCTGGAAGAATAAACATGAAATCACAGAAACAGGGTGTGGTCTGTGTCTTTCTCCAAAGATGATTTTGAGGCCATCAGTATTTAAAGGGGAAGGCAGGCTGGAGGGGAAAGAGGGAGCGTAAGGTCACATTACTGAACTCACGTGTTGTGAGAGGAAAGGAGCAGGTAGGGGAATAGTCAATGATGTATTTGTCTTCATGCTCAGTAAATCAGCTTTTTTTATAACATTAGGTGAGCATAGAGTAGCTACCCATAGAGATATTTAACCTTTTATCTGTAGCTTTCTCCTTCGGCACGAAGGGAAAGGTATCTTCTTGCATGATAGCATCCAGCTTTTTTTTTTTTTTTCCTTTGGCATAGAAAATTGAGGCACCGAGTTTTTATTTTCCATTCACATTTCTCCCCCTCCCCTTTTTAAAAAAGTCTTGCAGAAAATGCATTTTAGAAGAAAATGCTTCTCTAGCCTTGGGTTTTATCCGGCCTCTTGTGATTAAGACAGCTTATTTCTAGAGAGATAAGTCCCACGTTGTTAGGAAAGCTCATTTTTCGCTGCTTGTCGTCTCACGACCCATGAAGAAATAAAATAGGTGGAGGAAGAGAGAGAGAAAAAAACCCAACAAACATAAAGGGAGAACAGTCCTGGAAAACTGATATAAGCTGTGTTACTCTGAAGTCCCTATGTCAGTAGGCAGGTATGAAAGTGGTTTACGTATATAAATAAGTTCTTGCTATTTTCTTCCAAAGTTGACGTTGTCTAGCTTCAGTTTACAGGGCTTTAAGAAAAGCATAGCTTAATATTTAGTGATTTCAAATCGTGATTAAAAAGGAAAAGAAAGAAGGGAAAAAAAAACCTGACGACATTATTTTGGAGAATTGTAGCCAGGAAAAATTTTAGAATTCAGTCCAAATTGTAGAAAATAATAAAAATGGACAAACATTAGGCAAGGCTAGAATCTAATTACAGATGTACTATAGTTTATTTTGAAACATAATTTTTCTCTTTCCAGTTCCCCAATTTTATTAAATACAAAATTATAACAGGGCTAATTTATTTGTAAAATAAGTTTTAGTTCTATTATGATTGGCTTGCTTATTTGAATAAAGTTCAGCAAGAATAATCATTTGCTATATAGGTTTGCTCTCTCGCTCTTTTTGTTTGTTTGTTTTTTTAAATTGGTTTTGTTGGAACCTTTTCATAAATAATCTAAGATTTAGACCTTTTGTTGTTGTTGTTGTTGTTGTTGAGACAGAATCTCCCTCTGTTGTCCAGGCTGAAGTGCAGTGGCATGATCTTGGCTCAGTGGCGTGATCTCAGTTCACTGCAACCTCCACCTCCCAGGTTCAAGCAATTCTCCTGCCTCAGCCTCCCGAGCAGCTGGAACTACAGGTGCCCACCACCATGCCTGGCTAATTTTTTTGTGTTTTTAGTAGAGATGGGGTTTCACCATGTTAGCCAGAATGGTCTCGATCTCCTGACCTCATGATCCACCCACCTCATGATACACCCACCTCTGCCTCCCAAAGTGCTGAGATTATAGGCATGAGCCACCATGCCCAGCTGATTTAGACCTTTTTAAAAGCCTCAGTCCCAGCCAAGGATTTTTCTGTGCCTATAGATACCTGTGTGAACTGGTTGAATTCTGAATTCTTCTCTTTTCAAGGTCCCAGGAAAACTTAAGTTTCCTAGCCCTGTTAGAAAGTGACATTTTTTACTTACCACAGGTCAGGACCCTGTAAAGGACAAGGTATGGGGCCAGTTTTTCTAAGGGCCTTTTATTAGCTTTGTAGGTCACCCTTATTTTCTCAAGGCAATCTGAAAATGTCATTCCAATCAAAGCCTTGGTAAAATAACCAGTGACAGAACAGGACCACACACAGGTCATTATAAAATAAGTCATTCGTTTAGCCAAAGTGATAACTCAAAGATTCACAAAAAAGGGAAACACCTTTATTCTTTGAGAGAAGAGACTGCTTTTCTAAACAATAAACTCTAATAAAGACAGTATCAGGCTAATTAAACTTGTCTCTCAAATTTTATAAACAAATCTTTTAAATTTTAACCATCTTGACTAAAATTTATAATTTCCATAAATCTTTTTATAACCTTTTATAATTTTTTAATTAAAGAATGGGTTAATGTCCCAAGAAAACCTTGTTAATCTGGCATACGGACACAGATGCTGGTCTTGCATCAGTGTGCCTTTGATATTAGTGTGCCTTTGATATCGGTGTGCCTTTGATATTAGCATTTAATTTATAGAGAAACTAAACTAATTTTCTCTCTCAAGATCAGCTCTTTCAATCTTATGGTCCACCTCTTCTGTGATAGTCCCTGGGCCTAGAGGGGTTGAATAGTTTTAATTTCTGACCCTATGTCTCACAAACACAGTTTATTTTGATTGTCATTTTCTCCTCAGTCTGAAGATGAGGCTTTTAACTGTTGTCAGTGTTTAAGATTTAGCTGGACTTGGTTTCTGTTTTAGACCCAGGAGTCAAAGTCCGGTAACAGTACAATGACTTTAGAAGCAATACATAAAGTTACGTGGATGTAATAACCTTAATTTTTTAAATCTCAGTTTTCATAGGACTTTAGTTAGGCATAGGAAGAATGCATTCTGTGTCATAAGTGAAAGTTTTCTATTTCATAGAAGAATTTAGAGAATAATATAGGAAGAAAGCATTTGCTTTAGGCTGGGTGTGGTGGCTCATGCCTGTAATCCCAGCACTTTGGGAGGCCAAGGTGGGAGGATTGCGTGAGATCAGGACTTTGAGACCAGCCTGGCCAACATGGTGAAACCCCATCTCTACTACAAATACAAAAATTAGCCAGACGTGGTGGTGTGTGTCTGTAATCCCGGCTACCCTGGAGGCTGAGGCACAAGAATCTCTGGCACCCAGGAAGCAGAGGATGCAGTGAGCTGAGATGGTGGCACTGCACTCCAGCCTGGGTGACAGAGCAAGACTCCATCTCAAAAACAAACAAACAAACATAGAAAACCATTCACTTTAGACCTTTAAGATAAAATATATTTTTAAATCAGCCCACAACGTCAGTCAGAACCAGAGGGGAAAAAATTAAAGGATCTGATAAAAAGTTGAAAGAGTTACTACCTCAGGCTCTCTTGAAGGGGAGAGAAAGCTGAAAACAGTGAGATGAAATTAAAGTTGAAATTTTGGTTTATGAAAATTAAAATGTCTTATAATTTTATTAAGAATAAATCAGTACCTTAAGAAAATTTAGTTGTTCTAACCAATTTTTTAGTTTATCAGTGTATTTTTAGTATCAAAACCCAATTTCTAGAAAGACTATTATAAATAATTTTTTCTAATTATAATCAACTTGATCACAAACATTTTTTCACAAATTCTCTTTTTATAAACCTTATTATGACTTCCACAAACCATTTATTGAATACTTGGAGTTTCTGTTTTATCCTAAATACCCTCCTTTTTAAATAACCAGTGATTTTATTTTAGGACAAAAAAATTATCATACAATATTTTTGTCATGTGGAATTATTTTCCTTTTAATCTTTCTTACATATTTATAACATTTTTTGCATCTCTTTTATTTACTGGTTCCTTTTACCTTGTTTTAGGATGACCTTTAAATAATCTTTGAATTAGACAAAAATTATTTCTTTTTAATAAGAACACATTGTTTTTTAGAAAAACATTTTCCTATACTTTTTTTTTTAAATTGGAAATGACCCAGACATTTAAGCAATATCTATTATTTTGTTTAATGTAACTTTAGGTTCTAAATTATATGTCAAGTTTTTTTTAACAAGCATTTGTTCTCTTACATTTATCTAATTCATTTTTTAATAGATTACTTATAAAAACTGATGGTCATCATTTAAAGTTATTTCCTTCCTAACCAATTTTATAGGCTGTGAATTTCAGGTGTTTACCAATGTGAAATACTTAAGGTTAAATAAATGTGTTTGTTTTTTCTTTTTGCCAAATAATTCAGGATTAACTGCTATTAAACCAACAATATTAAATGCCTTACTTACCAAAAATTACACAAAGATGATTCTCTTTTGGGCTGCATTTATGGCTTTATAACCCTCATTCCAAATATTGACACCTTATACTATTCAGTAAAGATAAATATAAAACTACTTGACCAATAAATCTAAACAATAATATGTGTTGACAGTTCTTAAGGCTTTCTAATTTTATTTTGCCAATAATTTTAAAGCCAGCTTATTTGTTAAAAATTAATTCAAGTCATGTGAACTTGAAAAGCATTTGGATTATTTACTAAATTTATGAGTTCTCCTTTATTTTTAAGCCAATTTGGTACCTTGGGGCCACAACACATAACAAAACGCATGTATATATACATAAACACACCTAAGCACACAAACAGTCATGCAAATAAAGATCCTATAGCTTTTACTTCAGAACTCTAGCCACGATATATCAATACAGACTCATCAGTTTACCAAAAAACGATTGGATAGAAACAGTGGTTTTTGGCCGGGCGCGGTGGCTCAAGCCTGTAATCCCAGCACTTTAGGAGGCCGAGATGGGCGGATCACGAGGTCAGGAGATCGAGACCATCCTGGCTAACACGGTGAAACCCCATCTCTACTAAAAATAAATACAAAAAACTAGCCGGGCGAGGTGGCAGGTGCCTGTAGTCCCAGCTACTCAGTAGGCTGAGCCAGGAGAATGGCGTGAACCCGGGAGGCGGAGCTTGCAGTGAGCTGAGATCTGGCCACCGCGCTCCAGCCTGGGCGACAGAGCGAGACTCCGTCTCAAAAAAAAAAAAAAAAAAAAAAAGAAACAGTGGTTTTTATCTCAATGCCAGTAGAAAGGTCCTCTAAACTAGAGAAATATATTTTCTTAAGTAAAAAACATGTCCTCACGTTTTTTATAAACTTTACCAAAAACACCTTACTATATACTACTAACCCTAATTCTCAGTCTCAGTGAAAAATCAAGGATTACTTAATTTAATATAACATGACTTTAAGTTTTCAAATTACTGGAGAGAGTTTTGAGACTAAATTTACCAAATTAAACTTACCAAAGATTACTAAAACTACATGAAGTGAAAAGCTTCTGAGCTAGTTGCTATTAGTCGGACAAAAACTTAACTTTTCTTTAGGCCAATTAATTAGAACTCTTTCATTTAATTGGTAGTGAAATATTATTTCCACATGACACATACGAACGTATAGACATAATAGACCCAGACAGAGGCAGATCTTATATATTTAAAATTTTTCATTTACCTGTTTTCAAAAATGTTCTTTTTCCTATTTTAGACTATTAAAGTAGTCTGGAGGGAAAGAGGGAGGGTATGGTAATCCACGTGTTGCAAGAGAAAAGGAGCAGGTAGGGAAATAGTCAATTATGTATTCATCTCCCACTCAGTAAAATGGCACTTTACAACAAGATACCATGAACTTAGAGTAGTTACCTGTGGAGACATTTAACCTTTTAGCTGTAGCGCTCTACTTAGGAACAAAAGGAAAGGCAACTCCTTTCATGACTCAGCTTTGAGCTTAATTTTTCCTTTTGGCAGAGTGAATTGGGGTCCCAGGTTTTTATTTGCCTTTCAAAGTCCACACTGTATGACCTCATTTTACTAAATCACCTCTTACAGGCCTTATCTTCAGTCAGTCACATTCTGAGGTCCTGAGAGTTGAAACTTCAACCTACGAATGCAGAGGAAGGGGCACGTAATTTGGTCCATAACGGCACTCACAAGAAATCACTAGTTAGAGCCATAAGCCTTCTATCTAAGGTTTTAAACCAGATCAGCTTATTTTAAACGCCACAATCTTAATGATCATCTGATTACTGATATGTTTATTTGATTCGTATGAAAGTTATATTTTCATTTGATCTCACTATACCCAAACACCCACGTCCCCGTTTTTTCCTCATTTTTCTTACCACCAAAGAATTTTATTTTTTTCATTCCACAGTGGATAGTCTTCACATTGCCTTGCTGACACAGCGGCCTGTGCTGTATCTCACAGTATGCAAACCAAGAGTGCATGCATGCAAAGCAACCTACGTTTTACAAACACACATACAAGCAAAAGGATGCACACAGAACACGCTGGGATCATTTCTCATGGATATAGAAGCTGGAGAATGAGAGCTGTTTTTTGGTGTAAATGAGCCAAAATCAGGGTCACTTTTGTTCTAGCTGTCAGTGACTTGGTTTTCACTGTAAACACTGGAAGTAGTCCTGAATTTTAGCCCAGGATATACAGCCTCAGAGCAAAAGACAAGTAGGTGGACCACAGCATCCTTTCCTCTAGACATCATTACATTAAACTGGCAACCACTGCAAGCACAGCAAGTACACTTCATAATGAATTCATTATTCTGTTCATAAGCTTTTTTGGGGACAATATTATTATCCACTGATCATGCTTGGTCGAGGTTGGCTTCCCCTGCCTGTTTGCGAATGGTGCCTTGTAACGTGGAGACGGGGAGTGGGGAGAGTGAGGGCTGAGAATCTCTACTCAGAGGGTTTTTTGCACTGTCCAGATATCATGAAATAAATATAAATATTTTGACAGTCTAAGAGAAGATTACAGTCATGTGATCTACCTTAACACAATAGAATACAGATAATAAGGACACTTGTAAGAACCAGAATTCACAAAAGGATAAATATTCCTTTAGATTCCTAAGAATTTAAGCAAAAAAATCCTAAGTGGTGAATTTTTAAAGTGTCTTTTAAAATTTCACTAATTCAGTAAACAACACATAAATGGATTTTTTTTTATTGCTTTCACTAGTTTCTCTGTATTCTTTAAAATTAGAAGTGTTTCTCTTTTGTTTAATTAAATTGTACCGATGGTTAGTCCATAATTTAACATAAACACCTTGGTTGTACTCTTTAAATACTGAAATAGACAAAATAATTGAAGTTTCTGAAACTGACAATCATTATAAGCATAGTAAATATGTTTTATAATGAATTCATTATTCTGTTCATAAGCTTTTTATTCTCCATTTGGTATTTTGAATCTTTTATCTGTAAGTGTGAGCCATTCTGTCCAGAGCTTATTGCCTGTTTAATGTCAGATCTCCAAAGAAAGACTCAAATTCCATACACACAAAAGGCATATATTATCCACATTTGAAAGATGGCCTGGTTTTTTTCCAAAATGTTAAATTTTGCCGTAAATTATTTTATAGTGTTTGTATACTTCTGTTACATTGGGAGATTTTTAAAAATTTTATTTCTTTGAAACAATTTTAATCATTCTAGTAATTGTTGAGACTTGATTCTAGAACTTGTTTTAAAAGTCTTAGTGGATAGTTTTCTACTTATCTGTTTGGATTCTTTGCACTTAGGTCTGGGAACCCTTTAGTATCTTGAATTTTTTATAGATGTTATTGGGACCAGGAGGTCATGTGAGTGCTCATTCAGGGAGCACTATGTAGTGTTGTAGATTTTTTTTATAAGAAAATTTAAGAAGCCAGGCTTTCAACCCAACACGGGGGTCCTTTTCCTGATCTCCTAGGACTGTGTCTGGTTTGAGAGAGACTTTCCTCACCAAGAGGCTCATGCAAGTGAGGTCACCATGTGAGGTGACTTTGGTGCCACAAAAGCATGTTTCTGTGTGTGTGTGTGTGTGTGTGTGTGTGTGTGTGCGCGCGCGCGTGCGCACCCACCCATGTATGTCCTCAAGTACACATACACATCTGTTTCCATAAAATTCTTTCTCTTTATAATATCATTAACTCTTACCAATAAATGCAAATTTAGTACCTAAATATGGAAGAGGCGACTACCACGGGCCCATTAGAAACATGGGCCAATGAATAAAGTATAATGGGAAACTGCAAATACTGAGAACTGAATGAAAAGAAAGATGCAATATAACTTGCCACACACAGCTAAAGCAGCACCTACAAAACAGACGTTAATTGAAAAGAGGAAAGCCAGAAAATCGTAAGCTAAGTATCAAAATTAAGCTGGAAAGCAGCAACAAAATAAACCTCCAAAAAGTAAAAGGAAGAAAACAATAAGAATTAAGAAATGTAACAAAATACACAAAAAAGACCCAGCAGAAAGGATTGATAAAGCCAGATGTTGGTAGTTGGCCTGCCTAATTACATAAACAATCTCTGGAAAGATAGGTCAAAAATAAAGAGAAGACACAGATAACTTTTAGTAGAAAATACAATGGCACAATTATAGATACTTCAGAGATTTCCAAAAATAGTAAGGGAGCATTATGAGTAACATCAAGCCAAGAATCGCCCATGAACACATATATACAATAACTGCAACAAAACACGATACCAAAACTGGCTCAAGACTAAATAGAAAACCTGAAAAATATTATTGCTAATACAACATATCAATAGTTAAATTTTCTTACAACAGAAATACCCAAATTCTTAGACAGTGAGTATCCTAAACTGCAGGGAACTTACAGTCCAATCATAAGTATAATTCACAGAGAACAGCAAAGAGGCCACACTGCCTCTTAGATCATGAAGCCGGTCTAAATTTGATTCTCAAACCAGATGAGAAGCTGAGACAGAAAAACTATAAAACAATCTCACAAACTTAAATGTAAAAATTCTAAGTGAAACATCAGCAAATAAAAAAATCTAATGTGATTTTTAAAAATATAGTATACCATGACCAAACTGTGTGTAATCTGGATATGCCAGGATGGTTTCATAGTAGAAGATTTTTAAAGTGCCAGTCACCATGTTAACAGTGAAGGAGAAAAGAAGTTATCACATTAGATGCAGAAAAAGCATTAGATAAAAGTCAATCACATTTCAGGACAAAATGTCTTAGTAAAATCGTAACAGCAGATAACTTTCTTAATCTGATAAAAGGTAACTACCAAAAAACATAGTGAACCGATACTTAACGGTGAAATATTAGAAGCACTCCCTTTAAAATCAGAAAAATATGAATATTCCCATAATCTCCACTTCTATCCGACATTGGACTTTCCTAACCTCCATAGTGAAAAAAAGCAAAAAACAAAAAACAAAAAAGATAAAGAAGTAAACGTGTAAGGATCAGAATGGAAGACATAAAACTCTCATTGTCAGATGATGTAACCTCAATAAAAAGAGAATCCTCAAAGTATTATTAATAAAAGAACCCAACAAGATGTCTACATACACTAACATTTTTAAGGTTGCATTTTTTTTACATCTACATTAAACAGTATGTGTAATTTTTACAAAAGGAATACTCTTTATAATAGCAAGAAAAGATATAAGTTTACTATGAACAAACATATCAAAACCTGCTCAGATTTATATGGAGAAAATTCTACAATTTTTTGGAAGTCATTAAAGAAGTCCTAACTAAGTAGAATGATATGTTCACGAAGAGGAAGACTCGATATTAGACCTCAGCACAATTCTAATAAATATCCTGGCATAATACTTATATGGGCCAAGAATGGTCAAGAGAATTGTGAAAAAAAATATAGTGAGAAAGTTGCCTCCTTAAATATCAATGTGTGTGTGTAAAGCAACCATGACTGAACTCATGTAGCACCAGCATGGGCACAGATGGGTAGAGCAGATTAGAAGAGAGAGCCAGAAACAGACCCCACATATTCCAATTAGGGCTTCTAATATTTACAGAATTGTTGCAATCCAATATGACAAAATAAGCAATCTAACAGAAAAATGAATAAAAAGTCTTTATCAAGGAGGAAACAGATGTGTTTAATAAATGTGAAGTTACTCACCCTCCTTAGTAATCAGAAATGTAAATTGAAATCCCAGTGAAACACTATATGTTGTTTACAATAGTCTCTTTATACTAAAGGTTGACCAGGATGTGGAAGAGGAGCTCACAGACGGCACAACTGTTGTGGAGACTGATTTGGAGCTCTTGAGTAGGGCCATAGATAGATGCTTTCTTCCAGCCTTAACATAGCTCATCTTGTGCTAGTCCATTGGCAAATGCATGGCCGACGGGCGCTGCCACTAGGGGCTCCAGGAGTATGCGCAGGGATGGTCCCATGTCCACAGCAATGTAGTCTATCAATAAATGGGAAATGATAGAATGAATGGATTGGGATATGTGCCTGCACTAAAATCCCATGAGGTCATACAAATGAGTGAGCAAGAGCTCTGTGCATGAATGAATGTGAAACTCATAGGTCTATTTTTGGGTAAGAAAGCAAATTATAGAAACATACATGGAATTATAACATTTATGATAAACTCATAGGTCTATTTTTGGGTAAGAAAACAAACTATAGAAACATACATGGAATTATAACATTTATGATAATTTATGTTACAGTATGTTTGGCAGTGTGCAAAATAATATAGATTGCTTAGGGATTTGAAGAGAAAATTTTGTAGAACTATATAAGAGTAGGAACCCAATTTCAGCCTTGAGGCCTCTTGTGTGGGACAGGGAGAGGAAGCAGGTGAGGGACAGGGATATTTAACTTTTATTAATACTTATAATTTAAGTTTTGCTGCATAAGCAAGGGGTGGTGATTTATTCTTTACATCTCTTGTATGGCTTTAATAAGTGCAACATTTTTTAAATTAAAAAAACATCTGAAAGGTCCCTGCTGAGAATGAGAAGGGGAAGAATGGTCTTTGTGGACAAAGGGCAGAGTTCTACTGATAGCCATAGATATTCATATCCCTCTTGGTCTTCTCTCTTTAAGGCTAGGCACAGAGCTTTCTCTAATGCAGAGAGACCCAAAGGGCCTCCCCTCCCCAAACCAGTGACTTCCCATAAAATGCCTATGATGCAAGAAAATTCCCACACACACACAAAATTAGGTGCAATCAATTTTCTTCTACAAGTCAAAGAGAGAATATACACTAGACAGCTTATTATTCCTACTGACTTTGTCTGTCTTTAACCTTAAAAAAAAATAAAGGCTCAATGATCTTTTATAGATCAATCCAGCCTCTCTCTTACTTCCTTGGTAAGCCACATCCCAGCATCCTATTTCACGCTCACTGGGTTCTCTTTCAGAGACTCTCACATTTTATTTGTTTTCAAGCCCAAGCTACTGTCAGATTAACATTTCTTCTCTAGTTTGCCCTTAGGATACTTTATTTGCCACAAAATTGCTTTGTGATGGTGTCACCACACTGCCAATGAAGCGGAGCAATGGCAATTACCATAAAGCACAGGCCCTTCAAAGGCCTGTCCAGTGAGAGTTTGGGTCTGAGTTCTGCAGAATGACTCCCAGTGTGAGTGCTCTGTGTGCAGACAGGTGAAAGGGGACCCCTGTCTGTAGCCCAGGGCATCCTGGCCTTTCACTCATTAGCCCTCAGGATTTTCACCCCACACACACTTACTGATGACAGCAAGGCCAGGCACTGTACTGTCCCTGGAAAGAGAGAGGAGCAAATGCTAACCTCTGTGGTTTTCCCTCTTGACACTAATTCTCCAACTCTGCAGACACCAGCTGGGTATCCTAAACTCACTCCTATTCTGACTGTAACTACCTAGAGGTAGCGTCAGACTCCACAGGATTAAGAGCTCAGTCCCACCAGCCTGCCCCCACTTCAGATGCCAGGCACAGCGTTGGGTCTCCAGGTTACCCACAGTTCTGTCCACCATGGCTACAAAGTCAGGGGGGTTCCCATAACCCCTGCCCCAGGTTCAGTAACTTACTAGAACAACTCACAGAATTCAAAAAAGCATTTTACTTAGGTTTACAGGTTATAAAGAGTACAAATGAAGAAATGCACAGGACAAAGTACAAGTGGGGTGGTAGGTCACGTGGCTTCCGTACCCTCTCTGTGTATGACACCATCCCAGCATCGTGAAGCATTTACCAACCCAGAGCTCTCCAACCCGGCCACTTAGGAGTTTTTAATGGAGTTTCATTCAGCAGGGATGATTGCTTAAATCACTGGCCAACTCATCACCAGCCCCTACCCTCCCTGGAGATTGGAAGCCATCGAGGAGACCCCAGCTCCCAGCTATCTTATTAACGTGCAAAACACACTCTTATCACTGGGAGATCTGAAGGGTTTTAGGAGCTGTGTGCCAGGAACCGGCAACAAAGACCAAATCTTTGTTTTTTATTCTAAGACTCCCAGGTACTTGGAGCAGAGACAGGGCCATGAAGGCAGAGTGGTGTTTAGGGCAGGGCCGGAAGCAGATGCCTGAGCTGAGGCAGGCGGGGGGAGGAGAGAGGTGGTCCAGTCTAGGGTGCTTGGTTATCAGCCCTATCATTTGTTCTCTAAAACCAGGGTGAAAAAGAGATCAGACTTAACGGGAGCCTTTAGACTGGACCCCACTTACCTGAAGCATAGCCATCAGGATTCAGGTAAGCTGTGAGCTTGCTTTCTGTGGACTGTTTCTGGTCTTGTTCCCCTCAGAGCTGCCCTGGAGGTCCCTGGGAATTAGGGGAAGACCATCCATATCCAAGGAGGCTCCCACAGAGGAGCTGGGGTGCTGTGCATTCCTGGATTTGCCCTTGCAGTGCTTTCCCTGTGGGTGGGTTAAGAGGCCTGGGGAGGCTCCCTGGGGCAGGCTCCTGCTCTAGAAGCACTGAGAACTTGCTGGGCTCATTGCAGGAGCAGGGGCAGGTGGGCATAGCCATGGGATTTTAATATGGGCATCCATACCTCCTGCAGACAAGGAAACATCTTTAGCATAATGACGGCCATAATGTCTTTACAAAAAGGCTTTGCGTCACCTTCCACCAGTACCATGAGGAGGCAAAGTAAATGAAGGAGGTTGAGTAGAGTTGGTGAGTGAAGAGAAAATAAGATGAAGCCAAGGCTCAGATCAGCACACCAAGGTGCACCTAAGTCATTTGGTCAGTAGGCCTGCTCTCTGTGCCTGGTGCTGGTGACAGCCAAGGAGGCTCAGCACTCACCTGCAACGTCTAGCAGGGAGGAGATGAGTGGGCAGTTATCAAGTGGCATCAGGGGACACAGGCTGCTCCAGGGCCACAGCAGGGAATGCACAATTCTTGGCTTTTGCACTTCACCTATGTCATCTCATTTGACTTGAGCCAGTGTATCTAGCCGATTAATGGTAGGCATTGAACTAGAACCAAAATAAGTAGAAGTTTTTTGATAACTGAAAATTGTCACAACGCTGGTGAGGGGGTAAACTGGTTACATCAGTCATGTAGGCTTTGAAGATGTATTCCTTATTAAAGATATACATTTGGAAAATAGAGTCAATGCCGGGCCAGAAAATTCCTGTAATCCCACCACTCAAATGCAAACATTGCTAATATATTGCTGTATTTCTTACTAGTCTTGTTCAATGCATTGCTTGCTTTGTTTTAACTCTGCACCACTTACCAATCACCAATATACAAGCTGCCCTTCCCACACGTATCTCATGAAGTTTTACGTCTTATGAGGCACCTAAGACCTATTAAGTAGTCCACAGTTCAGGTAAAACCATTGTTAGAGGAAATTGCTGGCTAAGAGGTTTGTCATTTCTTTATGTTAACAATAAAGAATTGTGCAAGGACGCTTCTAAATTGGGCCAGTTCTTCACTTCATAAGGAAGCAGATTCACGGAGAAGCAGATAGGAACTTGCACTAATTAGACCCCGTATCTGAATTTTTTTACTGAAATCCTCCAGTTTTTCCATCCTGTAGAAGCTTCTGCAATGACGGAAATCTTCTATAATTCTGCATCACCCAATATGGCAGCCACCAGTCTGCATGTGGCTAATGAGTGCTTGAAATGTGACTTGTCTGTTGAAGAACTAAAGTTTAATTTCCTTTAGTTTTAATTAACTTAAATTTAAATGTCAACAGCCACATGTGGCTAGTAGCTATCGTATCAGATGGTGCAGTAATAGAAACTAAAAAGGTCGGGCATTCCCTCATTTTCATTCATGACAATCATCTGGTTCTTTGGCATTTTTTTTTTTTTTTTTTGAGACAGGGTTTGGCTCTGTCACCGAAGCTGGAGTGCAGTGGTGCAACCTTGGCTCACTGTAGCCTCCACCTCCCAGGCTCAAGTGACCCTCCCACCTCAGCCTCCTGAGCAGCTGGGACCACAGACATACACCACAAGTCCCAGATAATTTTTTGTATTTTTTTTTTTTTTTTGGTAGAGATAGGATTTCACCATATTGCCAAGGCTAGTCTTGAACACCTGAGCTCAAGCGATTTGCCTGCCTTGGCCTCCCAAAGTGCTGGGATTACAGGTGTGAGCCACTGCACCAGCCTCGACAATTTCTTCCTGAGTGCTTCCTGCATGCAGTCTGTTGGGTGCTTTGTTTCATTTGCAGTGGTCTCTGTGAGTCATTGTCAGATGCTGCTACTAATGTTATGTTTGTTTAACAAGCTCCCTTAGTAATGAGAGGCCGTGTGGCATAAAGGAGAGTACTGGTTATGGGTTGAGATAGGCTGTGTGACTTTGGGCTTCCATCTCAGGGTCACTCATGAAACAGGGGGTGGAGGTCCTGCATCTCCTCCCAGCACTGCCGTTTTTTATGCTAATGGAGAATATAACTATTTTCTCCTGGCAGCCAGGTGGCAGTCAGGAAATGACATCAAGTAGTGACTTCAGATGTTCTTGTAAATGCAATGTAGACTGCTATATGGTCCTGCCACAGCCCCTGTTGACTGGGAAAGTAGGGGACACTGATGTGCCTGGTCCAGCCCACATTTGTGGATCTACTCCCAGAGCATGAGACTCCTTTCTCCATCGATCTGTGCAGCAGGACCGCAGCATGTTGTCATAATCCTCACCTGACGCCTTGCACAGCATCACTTGTATTAATAGAAACTCCTGTCTATTAGCCTGCATCCAGGGTTCTTTCTCCTGGGATTTGCTGCTTTAGGCATGAGAGGAGGCTCAAAAGCAAATCAGCCATTTTTCATAACCAATGTGGAGCCACTGAGTCCAGGATAGTAACACTGACTCAACAGGTATTCACTGAGTATCTGCTCTGTCACAGATACTGAACTAAGATCTGCTAAGATCCGCGGATACAGAGATGAATAAGCCCACCAAGAGTTTCATTCTCTTCTTTTAAAAATATTCTAATCACTTCGTATATCACAAATTCACCTTCTCATGCATGAATGAATGCATGATGAACGATTTACGTGATCTGAACGCTAACTCTCTACTGGGAACTAGATGAAACCTCAGATGTTCATGCTATGTAACTGCAGAAAGCAAAACTAATGCGGGTCTATTGAGAGTGTAACATTTCCAGTTTGTGTTTTGGGCATCCTGTTCTCGGGAGACTCCCCTTGAATATGTTACCCTGGGAAGTGCCACAAAGAACACCCAGACCCAGCCTTTGGGTAGTTTTATTTCTGACTTTGAAGACACAAGAAATTTACCTGGAGGATGAAAAGGATTAGCGTGTGATCAACAAACCTGTCTAATGGTTTCTTTTTTCTTTTTCTTTCTTTTTTTCTCCAGGGCTTATCACTGACTACCGGGTAAGTGGGAGATTCCACTGTAATCTTAAAAGCCAGTGGAGTGCTGGGGGCTCCTCCAGAGCTGTCACGGGTCTCCTCCCCACTCTCATGACAAGCACGCACTGATGGGCAACTTCCAACGGGGTCCTAACTGACACATTGGGGGGTCCTGTCAGGCGGCGGGCAGCTCTGCTGAGCCCCCCAGTCAGAGGTCTCAGGTTAAGAGGGGGAAACCTGGACCCTGGACTTTGCTCCTGGGGAGGGGGAAGGAGCCTGTGCCCCCCCATTCCTCTGGAAGGAAAAGGCCCCTCTGCCCTGGGCTGCTGCTGTGTGCCTGGGGCTGCACTGGTGGCGGCAATGGGAGAGTGAGGAGTCAGGGAACATAAAAAGCTCCCAGGTGGGGCCAGTCATCTCAGCAGCCTAGTCTCAAATGCATTGGTCCTCTCTCATTTTTATTTGCCAAAGTGTTGAATGAGGCATACTTTGAAAATGCCAGGTTGTTCTAGTGTTAGTCTGGAAAGGAATTTGGAACCAAAGGCAGTGGCTGTGAGGCTTATTGAAAGAATAGAACCCAAGGGGGAGGGTGAAACTCAGGGGAGGCAGAGGTGTGGCCACTGAGCTGGCTGTCTTCTGCTATCAAAAGATGACCTGTGGCTGGGCGCTGTGGCTCATGCCTGTAATCCCAGCACTTTGGGAGGCTGAGGTGGGCGGATCATCTGAGGTCAGGAGTTCGAGACCAGCCTGGCCAACATAGTGAAACCCCATCTGTGCTAAAAATAAAAAAATTAGCCAGGTCTGGTGGCGGGCATCTGTAATCCCAGCTACCCCGGAGGCTGAGGCAGGAGAATCGTTGGAACCTAGGAGGCAGAAGTTGCAGTGAGCCGAGATCGCGCGTCTGCACTCCAGCCTGGATGACAGAGTGAAACTCTGTCTCGAAAAAAAAAAAAAGATGATGACCTGTGTCCACTTCTTTCTGGTCAGGCGTGGTGGGCACCATCAAAGCAGAGGCTGCCATTTCCCGACAGAGGTGTGTGTCTAAGTGCTATTGGAGCAAACATTGTCAGCAGCTGGTGTGATAATGACCCAGCAGGGGCTACCCCTCAAAGGCATGTGTAGCTTGCCTTCTTCCTGTGACAGCTGTGAGCCAGGAGGGACGGGGCAGCAGTAAACCTTCCCAAGCCATCAAGGCTGGTCCCAGGACGGTTTTGGCAAAGTTTGCCTGGGACCACCCAGTTCCACACCCAGGGAGAAAGGCCAGGGTGTGTGCACACAAGGGCACAGTGGGAAGATCCATGGATGATTGCATTTAAAACTTTCATATAAATCCCCATTCACAATCTGACTTATCCTTTAGAAAGTTATTATTGAAGGGAAAATATGGCAATAATATTAAAAATAACTTGAGGACTTGCTCACCCTGACCTGTATCCTCATACCGCCGTGGCCTATGTTTCTGTCTCCTCCTATGGTTCATGGCCTTTCTCAGACTTCGTGTGGCGGGAGGGCCACATGCTGCACAGACCACACTGCAGCTGGTTCTCATGTCACTGAAACTAAAATCGCAATACCTTCTCCACTCCTCCACAGTACAGAAAGTCTACACAGAATCCCATGTTATGTGGTGTAATTATTTCCCTGTTATTTAACTACTTCCCTGGGAAGGTCCGTTGCTTTCCTAAATGACTGTGCAGTGAGCATCTGGCACATCCAACTTTCTGCTGAGGATGAGCTGCTTCCTGCGGCATGAGACTGAAAATGGGGTAACAGGCATGAATATTTCATGATTTTTATTTTATTATTTGTTAATGTTGCTCCTTCTCAGCTTAGATATCATTAGAAAAAAAAAAGGCACGACACCATCTCTGGTTCACATAAAATAACACAGGCTTTGCTAAAAACTCTATATTGACTAACAAGTCCTCTAGGAACCAAAGTCCTTTTAAATAAATTTGGCGCTGTCTTTCAAAGGCCTAGGACACCATCCCCAACAATGCAGGCTTATGTTACGTTGCCCAAGACAAGAACCAGCCCAGCTGTGCCCGCATCTAGCAGCTCAGGGAACATGATCTCCTCAGACAGTTTCTACTGTTCACCAAGAATCACAGATCTGTACTGGCACCCGCCTGCAGGACCACAAAGATGGCAGGGCTTGCCTGAGGCTTCCCCAGCCTGTTCTTCTGCTCCAGCCAGGACCCTTCCGGTCCTCAGGGCTCACTCCTTCTCCCCAACCCTAGGCTCTTCATCCTATTCCCTCCACCACCAGTCCCTGACCCTCAATGGGGTGAGGAAAGAATCTGATCCCTGTCTTTCTGTCCCCTTCTGTCTTTAGTGCTGAGCCTCACTCTCCTCAGCGCCTCAAGCCACAGCCCCTTTCCCCACTGCTAACCTAGAAGACTTGAGCCCACCATTCACCTCGCCTTGATGGGCCATGTGTTCTTTGGGAAGCATTTGTCCTTCTGTTACTTCCACTAGTTATCTCTACTAATTATCTCTATCAGCTTAATGAAAGGCATTGGCCTCAGTTAAGGAAAGGTCAAGCATCCGCAACCTGTGCTCCAGCCTTACTTTCAAAGCATCCTTTGGGCAGCCCCTGTACTCCCCACCCTATTGGTCCTGCTATGAAACCTGGATCCTTATCACCCCATCTCAAGGCAGCCCCTTGACTGGCACTCCCTTTCCAACCAGGAGCTATGAGCTGCTCTTGCAGCTACTCAGAGGTGAGTGAGGCCCAGAGCCGCCTCCAGGACTCCCAGGCCACTGAGGGAGACAGAGGTGCAGACCACGCAGGCCCTGATGCGTGTTCTGAAATACACCTGAGATCCTCCAGGCTGCCCATTTGTGGCCCAAGAGGACATGCCCCAAGTCCTTAGCTAGTCCTCTGCCTGACAGCTCTTTTCTTGCCGCTTGTGGCAGGCAATGATGCTGAGGTACCTGGCACTATAGCTGGCCGCGCATGAGTCAGGAGCCATGTGGGGACAGCTCTTGTTTGGCTGCCTGTTGCTTCTAAAGGAACCCAGGCAGGTGGGAAGCACCACAGCAGCCCAGCCCCACTGGCATCCACCAGGCTTGGGAGGCCCTCTGGGGTCATTGGCTTCTGTGCTGCTGCGTCCCTAGAGAGGGCCAGAGAGGGCACATCATGTGTTCACAGCCAATATTGCATGGCTGATGAGGGGACATACGCACGAACATTATGAAAGATGGAATGCAGAAGGTGGAAGCTGTTCTGGAGCCAAGGGGCTTCTAAATGCGAAGCACAGGCGTTAGGCCTCAGCAGATCAGCTCCAGGAAGCAGGAGTGGCCATGTGGGGACAGCCCCGGGTAGCCACTGGGGAAACACAAGTTGGCTGAGTGTGAGTGTGGGAGCAGCCTCGGGGCCCCTGGTGTGCAGAGCCCCCAGGGCACCTCTCAGCCCAGCTTTGCTCTTTCTATCCCTTGGGTGCAGGCACAAGTGTCACTGCCTCTCACTGAACCCTCTCCGTCTGCCACAACCCAGGGATGTCCCTAGCCATATGTCCTGGCATCTTCTCTTTGCTGCTATTTTACTACAGTGCAGTGACCTCTTTCCCTCTCTGTGCTCACATGCACCTCTCAGGCTCCTCTATGATTCCCACCTTGAATGTGAATTCCAGACAAATGTCCCCAGAGCATTTGCTTTGCTGGGCTCAGCAGGGAATGGGAAGGAATATCATAGACATTCTCATGTTGTTCAAAGAGGCTGGAAACCCAAACCTAAGGCTGTCACAGCCATCAGGCTGGGGAGAAGACCCCTGGACAGTGGGCTGCCTGCCAGGCCAGTGAGGAAGTGTGGGGTTAAAAGAACGAGCAGGCCCTGGTAGTTCTGCCCCTTGTCAGTGGATGAGGGCACGAGGACGGAGTGTTAGTCCCAGGAGGAGGCTGTTCAGGACGCGAGGTATGGCAAGAGAGCTCTGTGTTCTTTCTGATGGTGAACGGCACACTGAAGATGTAAGACAGCACTATTTGCCTCCAGTTTGTGAGGTCCTGGGCAAAGTGGGCGTCATTGTGCCTATTTCACAGGTGAGGAGACAGAGGTTCGGAAAAGTTAAAAAGTTTGCTGAACCTATTGAAAGACAGGACCGTGGACCCAGGTCACAAGCCACAGAGCCACACAGCCCTCCAGGCTGTTTGAATGAGGAAACTGCATCTTCTGGAAGAGGTTGATGGCTTGTCAAAAGTGGGACAAAATACGGGTTTAAAAATGATCAGTTGTGGAGGAAAAAGTACCAGGAAATAGCTCATTTGATGTTTGGGAAGCATCAAATATGAATTGGTTTCTACATGCAGAATCCTTTTAGATGACCCATGAATGAGGGAAAAATGGGTTTTATTCCTGATTTATTTAAGTATGTCCGTCAACAATATTCCATAAAATGTGGGCTGGCCGCGCCGAGCCAGGCCGGGTGCTGGGCTTGGGGCTGGAACTAAAATGGCAAATGAGACACAGTCCCTTTCCTCTGGGAACTTAGTCTGGCAGGAGGTGAGGCTGGGTACACAGGAGTCACAGTCATCTACCGCAGGCGCCCAGGAGCATATTGGGGGAGGGGCCAGTGCATTGAACTCAGTCTCTGGAGAGAACATGACAGCATTTGGAGCCACATTTGAGTGAGCATTCAATTAGATGGTGTGCATTTTCACTCCAGGACCACAGAAATTAAGTTTACCTTGGTATTCTTCCAAATGTTAGACTGAAATTGCATTTTAATTTGTAGGAGGATGACTGGTCCAGGAATGATTTTGGAATGCAACGCCCATGCTGAACCATGGCAGGGAAGCATGCTTTACTGACTGTTAGTCAGTCAGTCAGTCAGCTAGTGGTGGGATAAGGGATTCTTCTTTTAGACTGCCCAAAAGACAAGTTAGCTTCGTTCTTGAGCAGCCCAGCAGCTTGCAAACACAGTGCTTACTAGCAGACAACTGTGTGTGCAGGTTCAGCTCAGGCTCTGCCGCATGCTGGCTTGGTGACATTGAACAAGTCACTCTCCATCGCTCTAAGAAAGTAGGGATCCGAACCCTTGTTTACAGTGCTGCTAGGAAGCTCAAAGGAGATAATGTGTCAACACACCGAGCAGGGCTTGGCATACAACCGGGGGGAACCATGCTGAATACCTGAGTCAGAGGTTGGGTCCCTGTTTCCCTTTTGACCTGAGAAGCTCCTGCAGAACTCTGGCTCGGGGCCCTTGAGCTGCTTCTCTTGTGTTCCGAAGCAGCTGCCATCCTTCATTCCACCCACACTTTATTTTATTTATTTATTTATTTAGAGATGGAGTCTCACTCTATTGCCCAGGCTGGTGTACAATGGCGCCATCTTGGCTCACTGCAACCTCCACCTCCCGGGTTCTGCCTCAGCATCCCAAGCAGATGGGATTACAGGCATGTGCCACCACACCAGGCTAATTTTTGTATTTTTAGTAGAGGGGGGTTTCACCACGTTGGTCAGGCTGGTCTCAAACTCCTGACCTCAGGGGTTCCACCAGCCTTGGCCTCCCAAAGTGCTGGGGTTACAGGTATGAGCCACCACATCCGGCCTTCACCCACACTTTAAAAACCACCTGTGAGCCCTCCTTCTGGGGAGCAGTGCGGGACTCAGGACTCCTGCTAAGCAGTTCCACCGGGCAGATGGCCCAGCCGAGCTCCAGAGTCGCACCTGGCTGCACTGTGTCACCCAGGCCCAGCAGGGAGCTGGCTCAGCTCTCCTCAGCATCTCCTTTATAGCTGAAATAGAATGTGACTGTTAAGATGACCACGCAGCGCTGCTATGGTCATTTCCCAGCAGCCTCCTCATCCCAGTCCTTCCCTGCTCACTTCACCACATCTCCATCCCTCAGAGAGTGTGGGGGTCAGTCAGCTGCCTGGGTCTGGTAAAACCAGAGGAAGGACAGGGAAAGCTTCTGGAGCCCAGCATGGAGACACACATTGTGTCTTCTGGTGAGGGATCTTGGGGTCACTCCATGGTGATCAGTGGGACCAAAAGGGAACCAGTATTGCTCTAGAAAACAGTGCCAGAACATCCAGGGCAGAAGTGGCAGATAAGAGTGGGTTCTGGCTCCCTCCTTCCTAGGCAAGGACATCAATGAAAATCACGCCCTTATCCCCACTGGATGGTGAGCTCGCTGGGGGCAGGGCCATGTCTTCCCTGTTTGCTCACCACGGAACCCCAGGGCCCAGCCCAGGGTCTGGCCCTACTGTGCACACCCCAAACATCTGTTGAATGAAAACAGTGAACATAGCTGGCTCCCAGGTCAACAGTCCCTGTCTGTGTTCCTCTCTCTTGGAGATTTTCAAAGAAAGCCTCTGCCCACATCATGGAGGGCCCTGCTATCCAAGATGGGCCATGGCAGTGGGAGCAGGGTGGCCTCCTGGGAATCGGCTGCCTCCAAGAGAAACAGGTGAGCCAGTGAGCCAAAAAGGAAGCCTGCTTTTAATATCTTCCTCACTGATGGTCCGTTTCACGTTTCATTTCAGCACTGGCAGATACCACTGGGCCGAAGATTTCGCTCTTTGAAAATGTGGTTTGTATTTAGGATGTATGGAGTCAAAGGACTGCAGGCTTATATCCGCAAGGTGACCTTGTTTTTATTATTTATCTGGGTAAAATTGCAGAGATCTTTTGGGACTTTAGAAATAAATTCATTTTTTTTTTTTTTTTTTGGGACAGAGTTTCACTCTGGAGTTAGTTCAATGGTGAGATCTCAGCTCACTGCAACCTCTGCCTCCTGGGGTCAAGCGAATCTCCTGCCTCAGTCTCCTGAGTAGCTAGGATTACAGGCATGCACCATCATGTCCAGCTAATTTTGTATTTTAAGTAGAGATTGAGTTTCACCATGTTGGTCAGGCTGATCTCGAACTCCTGACTTCTGGTGATCCACCCGCCTCGGCCTCTCAAAGTGCTGGGATTGACAGGTGTGAGTCACTGCGCCCGGCCTTCAAATGTTGTAATAAGCAAATACACGGCAAGAGAATCAAACTGTAGTTTGGGTTGTTGAGATGAGGGTATTTATAAGATCTGTTAAGTTACTTTCATACAGATTGCTGGTTATCAGGTCCAGGAAGATGGTCACAGTAGAAATACCACATAGGTTGTGCTTTAGCCACATCTAGCCAAGAATGAAGTTCATTGAGCAATGACAATCATGACAACATAATGAACGTGTTTTTCTCCCCTAGATTGCCAGAATAAGATAGATATTCCCTAGACCAGTGGTTCTCAGACGTGCTTCCAGACCAGCAGTGCCGGCCTACGGTGGGGCCCAGCAACCTCTGTTTTAACAAGCAAACCAGACACCTTCTCTATGCACTAAAATTTGAGAACCACTCATCAGCTACAAGCCCCACTCTCTTGCTTTAAAAAAACAAAACAAACAAACAAAAAAAACCAAAACAACAATCGGCTGGACGTGGTGGCTCACGTGTGTAATCCCAGCACTTTGGGAGGCTAAGGCGGGGGGATCATGAAGTCACGAGTTCAAGACCAGCCTGGTCAACATAGTGAAACCCTGTCTCTATTTTAAAAAATTACAAAAAATTAGCTGGGCATGGTGGCAGGCACCTGTAATCCCAGCTATTTGGGAGGCTGAAGCAGGAGAATCGCTTGAACCCGGGAGGCAGAGGTTGCAGTGGGCACAGATCGCACCACTGCGCCAAAGCCTGGACAACAGGGCAAGACTCTGTCTCAAAAAAAAAAAAAAAAAAAGAGGAAACTGAGTCTTGAATACGAGCCCGGACCTGCCTAGAGCCACCCATTTAGCCAGCTGCAGAAGGTCTGCTGCTGTTCTGCTGGATCCCTCTGATCCTGGTGTCCTTCCTAAGCTGTGGCCTCATCTTGATGGACAGAGGTCCCCAGGCTTCATGGGAACAAGCACACCTGTGATATTCAGCCTTAGTGATGGTGACAGTCCTCCATTTTAAGTCCTGTTGCCACTTCACAACCAGCTGTGCAGGGGCAGGTGTCCCCAGCCGCATCCTCTGTGGCACAGCGTATAAAAACACATCCATTTGCAAGCTTTGTAGAATGCCTAGGATGTGCCATGAACCGTCTATTCCCAAAGCTTCGGTGAGGACAGTTCCAGGAGCTGCCGAGCACTATGAGGATCTGTTTGGGGGCGAGAACTGGGAAAGGAGTATGTATATGAATTCATGGGTAGGAAATGCCCCTCTCCCCATTTGAGACGAATTCAGTTTTTGGGGGGACAGAAAGCCAAAAAATCAGGGATTTATCTCTCCCCAGTGATGACATCTTTAAGCTCAAGGACAACTAGTTATGATCATGCTGGCTCCTGTTTAAAACACACCCCACTTCTTTCTGAAAGGGGACCCAATCCTGCCTTAGGAGCAGAGTCCAGCGATGCTCAAAGCCTGTCTCCCTGGGCGGGAAACGGGTTTCGGGATCGCCCATGGGGCCGAGGTCTTTGGCGCCCTCTGGTGGCTTGATGAGGAACCGCTCGTATGACAGGTGTTTTGGTCCCAGCCACCCACTGCCAGCACTTGCAACGTGGGGGCCCTGCTGTATACGCGGGCTTAGAATGAGCAAGGCACGGGCCTACGCCACGGAGGGCTCCTTCTCCTAGGATCACATACTATCTGAATAGCTTCTGAGTTCTATAACTATCTGGAAGTGAAATAAGGTCAGTGTATTCAATGAAAGGAAGGCCGATTCTGAATGTGACAGAGTGGACAGGATGCCCAGCTCTAGATGGCAAATGCCAAGGAGGAGCAACAGCTGTGGCAGCCACAGAGCTGTAGCTCCATCAGGCTGCCGTAGAACCCCAGCTCAGCCAAGGCCTCCAGGTGCACCTTGGGCATGTCCCTCGCCCTCTCCCATCCTGTTTTCTTATCTGCAAAATGGGGATAATCATGATATCCTCTGTGTTGTGGGTTGTCCTGAAGATGCCGCAGTGGTGAGCGCTGGCACCAGAAACACAGAGGAGCAACTCGATGGGCGTTAGCCATTGTCTCTTCCAGAATGCTCAAACACCTCCTCGCGGTGTTTATTCTAACATTATAAAAGACAGTTTGGGTGGAATAAAAATAGTCCCATGAACAGAAGAAAATGACAATTGGTGTTCTGAAGACACTAGACCTTTGCTAATGCAGGGAATGAGTTTCTTAGCCTGCCTGGGAACAGCTGGTCAGTGAACGGTACAAGCACTTGAGGAAAATTGCCAAGAGCATCTACATGAATTATACATGTGCAGTCTAATAAGGTTTTCTAGGTAGTTAAGTTCTGAATTAAGTGGCCATGAGAGAAACAGATTTTCCCTTTCCTCTTTCAAGCACGTCCAGCTGTCCCATGAGTTTGAGTCACTGGTGCTCCAGGATCCCCGCTTTGAAATCTGTGCGGAAGTCACTCTGGGGCTTGTCTGCTTTCGGCTGAAGGTTTGTCTACATCTATTCCATTCTTCATTTTCTGTGAATGTGACAGAGGGGAAAGTGTCATTCATTACCTCCATGCTCAAAAACTGGCCCTGGCTCTCCAGAGATGGGAGAGCAAAGCCTGTGTTCTTCAGTCCACCAGCCCAGCCTGCCCGACGCTGCACAGCCTTGCGTCCACGCATGGGGGCTGTTCCCGCTTCCTCAAGCCTGCCCTGAGACTTCTCACTTACACAGCTTATTGGTCCCAGAATCCTTACCATTTTTCCATCCCCAAGGCTCCATCCCACACCTCTGCCACTGGCCCTCCCTGGAGAACAGTGGCCTGTCCATAGCTTCACTAATCTGAGCATCTTCTGTGGATCAATAGCATCAGCATCATCAGCATTGCCTGGGAGCTCCTTAGGAAAGTCAGTCTTGGGCCCCATCCCAGAGCTGCTGGCTGCGTACCTTTACAAGATGCCCACACAGGAGTCTGTTTGACACGGTGCTGTGGCGTGCTGTTATTTTGCTCACCCGATGTTCACCAGGTGAGGGCAGGCTGGCCCACACAGGTTAGGGCATAAGCCATCTTTGCTGAGAATCATGAGACACTTTTCAAAAAGGCTCTAAGATGCACTGCACACATGCCCCTTGGTAATCTCCCTTGTGTGCACAGAGCCAGGTGAGACGTAATCCTCTGTCTGTTTGTTTTATGAGTTTTTTTTTTTTTTTTTTTGAGTCAGAGTCTCATACTCTGTTGCCCAGGCTGGAGTGCAGTGGCACGATCTTGGCTCACTGCAACCTCCGCCTCCCAGGTTCAAGTGATTCTCCTGCCTCAGCCTCTTGAGTAGCTGGGATTACAGGTGTGCACCACCACACCCAGCTAAGTTTTATATTTTTTTATAGATATATTTCACTTTTCTATATATTTCATTTATATATTACATATAGGTTTATACATTTAACTATATGTATGCCATATGTTACAGAAATAAGTGTATTTTGCATTAGTCTTTCTAGACTATAGCTGTTTTCCCCAGGGAACTTTTCTTGATGTTTCCATAAGAGATTTTTTTTTAATATATATATATTTTTTATTTGTATTTTTTTTTTTATTATACTTTAAGTTCTAGGGTACATGTGCATAACGTGCAGGTTTGTTACATATGTATACTTATGTCATGTTGGTGTGCTGCACCCATCAACTCGTCAGCACCCATCAATTCATCATTTATATCATGTATAACTCCCCAATGCAATCCCTCCCTCCTCCCCCCTCCCCATGATAGGCCCCAGTATGTGATGTTCCCCTTCCCGAGTCCAAGTGATCTCATTGTTCAGTTCCCACCTATGAGTGAGAACATGCAGTGTTTGGTTTCTGTTCTTGTGATAGTTTGCTAAGAATGATGGTTTCCAGCTGCATCCATGTCCCTACAAAGGACGCAACTCATCCTTTTTGATGGCTGCATAGTATTCCATGGTGTATATGTGCCACATTTTCTTAATCCAGTCTGTCACAGATGGACATTTGGGTTGATTCCAAGTCTTTGCTATTGTGAATAGTGCCACAATAAACATACGTGTGCATGTGTCTTTGTAGTAGAATAATTTATGATCCTTTGGGTATATACCCAGTAGTGGGATGGCTGGGTCATATGGTACTTTAGTTCTAGATCCTTGAGGAATTGCCATACTGTTTTCCATAATGGTTGAACTAGTTTACAATCCCACCAACAGTGTAAAAGTGTTCCTATTTCTCCACATCCTCTCCAACACCTGTTGTTTCCTGACTTCTTAATGATTGCCATTCTAACTGGTGTGAGATGGTATCTCATTGTGGTTTTGATTTGCATTTCTCTGATGGCCAGTGATGATGAGCATTTTTTCATGTGTCTATGGCTGTATGAATGTCTTTTTGAGAAATGTCTGTTCATATCCTTTCCCACTTTTTGATGGGGTTGTTTTTTTCTTGTATATTTGTTTGAGTTCTTTGTAGATTCTGGATATTAGCCCTTTGTCAGATGAGTAGGTTGCAAAAATTTTCTCCCATTCTGTAGGTTGCCTGTTCACTCTGATGGTAGTTTCTTTTGCTGTGCAGAAGCTCTTTAGTTTAATTAGATCCCATTTGTCAATTTTGGCTTTTGCTGCCATTGCTTTTGGTGTTTTAGACATGAAGTCCTTGCCCATGCCTATGTCCTGAATGGTACTACCTAGATTTCTTCTAGGGTTTTATGGTATTAGGTCTAAATTTAAGTCTCTAATCCATCTTGGATTAATCTTCGTATATAAGGGTAAGGAAAGGATCCAGTTTCAGCTTTCTACTTATGGCTAGCCAATTTTCCCAGCACCATTTATTGAATAGGGAATCCTTTCCCCATTTCTTGTTTCTCTCAGTTGTCAAAGATCAGATGGCTGTAGATGTGTGGTATTATTTCTGAGGACTCTGTTCTGTTCCATTGGTCTATATCTCTTTGGGTACCAGTACCATGCTGTTTTGGTTACTGTAGCCTTGTAGTATAGTTTGAAGTCAGGTAGCGTGACGCCTCCAGCTTTGTCCTTTTGACTTAGGATTGTCTTGGCAATGCGGGCTCTTTTGGTTCCATATGAACTTTAAAGCCATTTTTCCAATTCTGTGAAGAAAGTCATTGGTAGCTTGATGGGGATGGCATTGAATCTATAAATCACCTTGGGCAGTATGGCCATTTTCACGATATTGATTCTTCCTATCCATGAGCATGGTATGTTCTTCCATTTGTTTGTGTCCTCTTTGATTTCACTGAGCAGTGGTTTGTAGTTTCCTTGAAGAGGTCCTTTACATCCCTTGTAAGTTGGATTCCTAGGTATTTATTCTCTTTGAAGCAATTGTGAATGGAAGTTCATTCCTGATTTGGCTCTCTGTTGTCTGTTACTGGTGTATAAGAATGCTTGTGATTTTTGCACATTAATTTTGTATCCTGAGACTTTGCTGAAGTTGCTTATCAGCTTAAGGAGATTTTGGGCTGAGACGATGGGGTTTTCTAAATATACAATCATGTCATCTGCAAACAGGGACAATTTGACTTCTTCTTTTCCTAACTGGATACCCTTGATTTCTTTCTCTTGCCTGATTGCCCTAGCCAGAACTTCCAACACTATGTTGAATAGGAGTGGTGAGAGAGGGCATCCCTGTCTTGTGCCAGTTTTCAAAGGAATTTTTCCAGTTTTTGCCCATTCAGTATGATATTAGCTGTGGGTTTGTCATAAATAGCTCTTATTATTTTGAGGTACGTTCCATCAATACCGAATTTCTTGAGCGTTTTAGCATGAAGGGCTGTTGAATTTTGTCAAAAGCCTTTTCTGCATCTATTGAGATAATCATGTGGTTCTTGTCTTTGGTCTGTTTATATGCTGGATTACGTTTATTGATTTGCGAATGTTGACCAGCCTTGCATCCAGGGATGAAGCCCACTTGATCATGGTGGATAAGCTTTTTGATGTGTGCTGCTGAATCCGGTTTGCCAGTATTTTATTGAGAATTTTGCATCGATGTTCATCAGGGATATTGGTCTAAAATTCTCTTTTTTTGTTGTGTCTCTGCCAGGCTTTGGTATCAGGATGATGTTGGCCTCATAAAATGAGTTAGGGAGGATTCCCTCTTTTTCTATTGATTGGAATAGTTTCAGAAGGAATGGTACCAGCTCCTCCTTGTACCTCTGGTAGAATTCAGCTGTGAATCCATCCGGTCCTGGACTTTTTTTGGTGGGTAGGCTATTAATTGTTGCCTCAATTTCAGAGCCTGCTATTGGTCTATTCAGGATTCAACTTCTTCCTGGTTTAGTCTTGGGAGAGTGTAAGTGTCCAGGAAATTATCCATTTCTTCTGGATTTTCTAGTTGATTTGTTGTAGAGGGTTTATAGTATTCTCTGATGGTGTTTGTATTTCTGTGGGTTGGTGGTGATATCCCCTTTATCATTTTTTATTGCGTCTATTTGATTCCTCTCTCTTTTCTTCTTTATTAGTCTTGCTAGCGGTCTGTCAATTTTGTTGATCTTTTCAAAAAACCAACTCCTGGATTCATTGATTTTGGAGGGTTTTTTGTGTCTCTATCTCCTTCAGTTCTGCTCTGATCTTAGTTATTTCTTGCCTTCTGCTAGCTTTGAATGTGTTTGCTCTTGCCTCTCTAGTTCTTTTAATTGTGATGTTAGAGTGTCAATTAAGATCTTTCCAGCTTTCTCTTGTGGGCATTTAGTGCTATAATTTCCCTCTACACACTGCTTAAATGTGTCCCAGAGATTCTGGTATGTTGTATCTTTGTTCTCATTGCTTTCAAAGATCATCTTTATTTCTGCTTTCATTTCGTTATGTACCCAATAGTCATTCAGGAGCAGGTTGTTCAGTTTCCATGTATTTGAGCGGTTTTGATTGAGTTTCTTAGTCCTGAGTTCTAGTTTGATTGCACTGTGGTCTGAGAGACAGTTTGTTATAATTTCTGTTCTTGTACATTTGCTGAGGAGTGTTTTACTTCCAATTATGTGGTCAATTTTGGAATAAGTGCGATGTGGTGCTGAGAAGAATGTATATTCTGTTGATTTGGGGTGGAGAGTTCTATAGATGTCTATTAGGTCCGCTTGGTGCAGAGATGAGTTCAATTCCTGGATATCCTTGTTAACTTTCTGTCTCGTTGATCTGTCTAATGTTGACAGTGGAGTGTTGAAGTCTCCCATTATTATTGTATGGGAGTCTAAGTCTCTTTGTAAGTCTCTAAGGACTTGCTTTATGAATCTGGGTGCTCCTGTATTGGGTGCATATATATTTAGGATAGTTAGCTCTTCCTGTGAATTGATCCCTTTACCATTATGTAATGGCCTTCTTTGTCTCTTTTGATCTTTGATGGTTTAAAGTCTGTTTTATCAGAGACTAGGATTGCAACCCCTGCTTTTTTTTGTTCTCCATTTGCTTGGTAGATCTTCCTCCATCCCTTTATTTTGAGCCTATGTATGTCTCTGCATGTGAGATGGGTCTCCTGAACACAGCAGACTGATGGGTCTTGACTCTTTATCCAGTTTGCCAGTCTGTGTTTTAATTGGAGCATTTAGTCCATTGACATTTAAGGTTAATATTGTTATGTGTGAACTTGATCCTGTCATTATGATATTAACTGGTTATTTTGCTTTAGTTGATGCAGTTTCTTCCTAGCCTGATGGTCTTTACATTTTGGCATGTTTTTGCAATGGCTGGTACCGGTTGTTCCTTTCCATGTTTAGGGCTTCCTTCAGGGTCTCTTGTAAGGCAGGCCTGGTGGTGACAAAATCTCTAAGCATTTGCTTATCTGTAAAGGATTTTATTTCTCCTTCACTGATGAAACTTAGTTTGGCTGGATATGAAATTCTGGGTTTAAAATTCTTTTCTTTAAGAACGTTGAATATTGGCCCCCACTCTCTTCTGGCTTGTAGAGTTTCTGCCGAGAGATCTGCTGTTAGTCTGATGGGCTTCCCTTGTGGGTAACCCGACCTTTCTCTCTGGCTGCCCTTACGATTTTTTCCTTCATTTCAACTTTGGTGAATCCGGCAATTATGTGTCTTGGAGTTGCTCTTCTGGAGCAGTATCTTTGTGGCATTCTCTGTATTTCCTGAATTTGAATGTTGACCTGCCCTACTAGGTTGGGGAAGTTCTCCTGGATGATATCCTGAAGAGTGTTTTCCAACTTGGTTCCATTTTCCCCCTCACTTTCAGGCACCCCAATCAGTCGTAGATTTGGTCTTTTTACATAATCCCATACTTCTTGCAGGCTTTGTTCATTTCTTTTTCTTCTCTTCTTTTGGTTTCTCTTCTCGCTTCATTTCATTCATTTGATCCTCAATCGCTGATACTCTTTCTTCCAGTTGATCGAGTCGGTTACTGAAGCTTGTGCATTTGTCACGTATTTCTCGTGTCATGGTTTTCATCTCTGTCATTTCGTTTATGACCTTCTCTGCATAATTAGTCTAGCTGTCAATTCTTCCACTCTTTTTTCAAGATTTTTAGTTTCTTTGCGCTGGGTACGTAATTCCTCCTTTAGCTCTGAGAAGTTTGATGGACTGAAGCCTTCCTCTCATCTCATCAAAGTCATTCTCTGACCAGCTTTGATCCGTTGCTGGCGATGGGCTGCGCTCCTTTGCAGGGGGAGATGCGCTCTTATTTTTTGAATTTCCAGCTTTTCTGCCCTGCTTTTTCCCCATCTTGTGGTTTTATTTGTCTTGGTCTTTGATGATGGTGACGTACTGATGGGGTTTTGGTATAGGTGTCTTTCCTGTTTGATAGTTTTCCTTCTGACAGTCAGGACCCTCAGCTATAGGTCTGTTGGAGATTGCTTGAGGTCCACTCCAGACCCTGTTTGCCTGGGTATCAGCAGCAGAGGTTGCCGAAGATAGAATATTGCTGAACAGCGAGTGTACCTGTCTGATTCTTCCTTTGGAAGCTTCCTTTCAGGGGTGTACTCCACCCTCTGAGGTGTGGGGCGTCAGACTGCCCCTAGTGGGGGATGTCTCCCAGCTAGGCTACTCAGGGGTCAGGGACCCACCTGAGCAGGCAGGCTGTCCGTTCTCAGATCTCAACCTCCACGTTGGGAGATCCATGGCTCTCCCCAAAGCTGTCAGACAGAGTCGTTCGCGTCTGCACAGGACCCCGCTGCTTCCCCTGTTGGTCTTCAGCTGTGCGCTGTCCCCAGAGGTGAGGTTTTGTATTTTTAATAGAGATGGGGTTTCACTATGTTGGTCAGGCTGGTCTCAAACTCTGACGTCGTGATCCGCCCATCTCGGCCTCTCAAAGTGCTGGGATTACAGGCGTGAGCCACTGTGCCTACCGAGGTAGCTTTTAATTCACAATCATTTCAAGCCTTTCCAGGAGGCTTCCTTTTTCAAATTAAAGACACTCAGGAGAAGGAGCAGGTTGGGGTCAGTGTCATTTTCAAGGGGCTGCCAGTCAGAGTGTGGCACTGCCACTCCACCTACCATGTCCTTTTGCCTCACCTGACTTGGAGCTCTGAGGCAAGGAGGAGCTGTAGCCATGGGAAACCCTGCAGGTAGTAGAGCAGGAGAGGAGACTTGAGCTGTTGGAAGAGCACAAGTGATGAGACCTGGGAGATGCACAGAGGACCAAGAGGGCAAGACACACTCTGGGTGTTTGTGGGAGAAGCCTCAGTCCATCCATGTCCAGGATGTGTCCAGTCAACCAACCTTGGTGTTGGCATCGTACTTATTAGACTCATCTGCTATCAAGCTGTTGTTTTCATTCTTATTTTTGCTGACAGTTTTCTTCTAGGACTTTTATATTCTATTAACAGTTCTATTGAGATATAATTCACTGTGTTCATTTAAAGTTTACATTTGGGCCAGGCGTGGTGGCTCACGCCTGTAATCCCAGCACTTTGGGAGACCAAGGAGGCCAGATCACTTGAGGTCAAGAGTTCGAGAACAGCCTGACCAACATGGTGAAACCTCATCTCTACTACAAATACAAAAATTAGTCAGGAGTGGTGGCACACACCTGTAATCCCAGCTACTTGGGAGCCTGAGGCAGGAGAATCACTTAAACCTGGGAGGCAGAGGTTACAGTAAGCCGAGATTGTGCTACTGTGCTCCAGCCCGGGCAACAGAGCAAGACTCCATCTCAAAAAAAAAAAAAAAAAAAAAAGCTACATTTGAATATTTTTAGTATATCTACAGAATTGTGCAGCCATCACCACAATCTAATTCTAGAACATTTTCATCCTCTGAAAAGAAACCCCACACCCAGTCATGCCATATTCCCCGTCCTTAGGACTGTTTTCTGTTTCTGTAGGTTTGTCTATTCTGGACATTTGTATAATGAAATCATACAACATATTATAATGAAATCATACAACATATTGCCTTTTATGACTGTCTTCTTTCACTTAGCGTAATGTTGTCAAGGTTATGGCTTTTATTTTATTTGCATAATTTATAGAGGCCACCAAACCCATCTGTGTACTGGTTTCTGTCCATTCTTCTCTCATGCCATATAGTGAGGCCTCTCGTGCAGGAAGCCCAGGGAATTTTTCAGCTGACAAATGTTTCCTTTTGTAAAACTTTGCTTGTGCCTCCAGTCTGAAAATCCAGTTTCTGGAGGAGGCACATGAGTCAAACACTGTGGCTCACTTTTCTGCCTCCACGTCTGCCATCTTGGCCTCACTCTCTCCTGGTCTAATCCTCTTCAATCTGAATTTCAGGCCCCCTCATGCTGAATGCTTCAGTGCATCATGTGGCTCTTTACTAAAGCAGATGTGATGTTGCTATGGCATCATGGTCCCTCTCCCTCCATCCTCATTGCAGCCAGTACTTGCTTGGTCTTCATCTGTGTGCACTCAGCCTACTTTGTTCGTTGTCATTGTCCCACCTCTGCTAGGCTTCTTGCCTCTATTTCATGGAAGTACTGCCCTATCCAGTCTGTTTGAAAATGACAAGCACAGTTTTCCTAAATAATTTGCTTCCTATTTTCTGTGCTCTATACTTTGCAGATGTTTGCTCTCATGCTGAGTCTTTTTGGTAACATTCCATTCCCTTGGTACCATCATTTCTTTTTTTCTCTATCTTCATCCTTGAATCCTCATCCGGATTCACGCAGACCTGGTGTTCACCCACGGTTTCCAAATTTCCTCTGACCCATCACTGTCTACCTGGGCACAACAGGAGCAGGGCGCTCAGGCCCATAGCTAGAGGCCAGGGTATTTGCGCAGCTCTGTGCCAGGTGCCAGCATCCAGCAGGTGCTCATCTGAGGTGGTTCTGTGCGGTGGATAGAACTCTCCCCTTCCTACTCGTCCTCCCTGCTTCTCCACTCTGAAGACAGGGCCATGAACTGCAGTCCTGCGAGGTTCGGGTGACTAGGATGCAGTGTCCCACATTCAGTTCCTTCTATTTAAGACTCCATGGCTTAGAAGACATGGAGTCACTGCCTGCAATCAGAAGAAGGACAGAGGAGCAAAGGGAGGTGGAGGTGAAGTGTCAGGAGACTGGCTGCTGTGGAAGCAGGGCCCAGGCGGGACAGCAAGGGCTTCCCATTGGCTGATTGATACCAGGCTTCCATCTCTAGTGTAGTGGGAGGGGTGGGGCCTCTGCCCCTACCCCAGGCTGGTGGGCTCTGCTCATCTGGAGATGCACCAATGGTTGCTCGGTCCTGTGGTTCATGGACATTCTTCCCAGATTCTAGCACTAGCTCGACCATTATGCTTCATTTTCTAGGTTGCTGAGACTCTTCTATGTTTCCGTGGGAATTTAGAGACTCCTCCCCTGGTGCCATCAGAAACCCCATTTCTGCTGTTTAAGCTCATACATTTGTAGATGACATATCTAGGGATCTTTATTTTCCTTAAAAAACCTTAGACCATGGAAGGGTCATCTTTTGATGGCACATTAGAATATGGAGAAATTGTCTGTGGGGAGAAGATGCATGCAGTCTTTTAGGGTGCGTTACTATTATTTTGTTGAATTTTGTAACATCGTAAATGCAAGGGGGATGGTTAGTCGGCTTCTTCCTGATATATGGCAGGGTTGCCAAGCACTGGCCTTCCTACATGACCAGTTGATTTTTGAGTCCTCAGAGACCTGAGCACAGTTCCTCTCTTTCAATCCCTCCAGGGTTCCAACAAAGTGAATGAAGCTCTTCTGCAAAGAATAAACAGTGCCAAAAAAATCCACTTGGTTCCATGTCACCTCAGGGACAAGTTTGTCCTGCGCTTTGCCATCTGCTCTCGCACTGTGGAATCTGCCCATGTGCAGCGGGCCTGGGAGCACATCAAAGAGCTGGCGGCTGACGTGTTGCGAGCAGAGAAGGAGTAGGAGTGAAGCCAGCTGCAGGTAGGCTGCCCTGGGCTCATTTTCTGCCTGTCTCCTTGTCCCGCAGCAAGAGTGTCCTCCTGGAGTCCAGACCCAGCTACAGGCCCAACCTGCTCACTCAATGCTGCCAGGGTGCATTTCCCTCACCTGGAAATAAGGAAAAGAAGGCCGGGTGCACTGGCTCACGCCTGTAATTGCAGCACTTTGGGAGGCCAGGGCAGGCAGATTACAAGGTCAAGAGATTGAGACCATCCTGGCCAACATGGTGAAACCCCATCTCTACTAAAAATTAGCTGGGCGTGGCGGCGCTCATCTGTAATCCTAGCTGTTCCAGAGGCGGAGGCAGGAGAATTGCATGAACCTGGGAGGCGGAGGTTGCAGTGGGATCTCGGAGACCGAGATCGCGCCACTGCACTCCAGCCTGGCCACAGTGCGAGACTCTGTCTCAAAAAAAAAAAAAAAAAGGAAGAGAAAATCATGTTAATTCTGGAGAAGTAGAAGGAATGATACATTTTAATAATTCTTTTAAAACTTAGATTTTTACTTTTTATTCTCTTATATCAATCTCTAAATACTTTAGGTTTCTTCAAACAGCATTTGCTGAGATAACTTACTATCATAACAAGCTCATATAAGAAACTGGTGACCTTTAGAGAACTAATGAAAACAATAAAAAGGGAATTTATTGTGACTCAGGACTTGCCGTCCAAATTCTTGATGGTTTAAAGAAAGGATATGTGTCAACTACCAGACTTCTTGCAGTTCTGAGGGGTAAACCCCTCACAGCTAAACCCTGTAGACAGCATGCAGTTAATTTGTAAAAACAAAGCACACATTTTAAATAAGTGCAGTGTTGGCAACATGAAGGGTATTTAAAATTATGTTTGTGGGAACCCAGACAACCTTAGAAAGCCTCTTCATTAGGTTATCTTAAGAATGTCATCCTGTTGGGATATGTCTACCTGTTTCTCCCGTTTAGTGGAAGACATCTGTGATCCCTCCTTAGGGTCTGCTTCTCTTTTTTTTTTTTTTTTTTTTGAGACGGAGTCTCGCTCTGTCACCCAGGCTGGAGTGCTGTGGCCGGATCTCAGCTCACTGCAAGCTCTGCCTCCCGGGTTCCCGCCATTCTCCTGCCTCAGCCTCCCGAGTAGCTGGGACTACAGGCGCCGCCACGTCGCCCGGCTAGTTTTTTGTATTTTTAGTAGAGATGGGGTTTCACCGTGTTAGCCAGGATGGTCTCGATCTCCTGACCTCGTGATCCGCCCGTCTCGGCCTCCCAAAGTGCTGGGATTACAGGCTTGAGCCACCACGCCCGGCAGGGTCTGCTTCTCTTTCTCTCTCTCCCTCTTCCTTTCGCAATGGCTCATTCATTACAACCTGTGGGGGATTTAGAATCTGTGAGTCATGTAATGCATTTCCTGATTGCCTACAACTTTATCTTCTTTGCTATTGATTTTAATTGTGAATATCTGAAAAAGTATAGTGCTCAATAAGTCAGAAGTTGAAAATCATATTTCATATATGTGATAGACCTGTCCACGGCTCCTGAAAGTTGAGGCCAAAGAACTACCTTCTCAGTCAAAATATACCCTGAGAACCAGGTCCTTTTCCTGGTGCAACCAGGGCCTTTCCCCACTCACAAACTGAGAGAGACCTGGGGTCTGAGGAAGACCTCCTGATCCAGAGCAACTCCAAAGTGGTATCTCAAGCATCTCTGGCAGGCAGTGGGGACAGGCTTATATGTTGAAGTTATTCCATTGCTCTCAGCATAAGACTGTGTGAGGGGAGGGAAAGTATTGCTGTAAGCTCCATACGAAACAAATCCCTATCAGGCAAACGCTCTCGACTCGCATTTCTGCAACCCCATGTTTGCATCTATCTCATAAGCCTGTATTGACACATGCCTAGGAGAACATATGTGGAGAATGTAGCTCTGAAAATTTATCAGAAACAAAGGTATATTTCTCATCAGAGTCTCAGTTCCTCTGGGGTCATTATATTTGCTGTAGGTTCAAAAGGTAAAAATGAAATTCAATTTTTAAAAAGATATGTGATACAATAGTAAGTCCTAATGCATGTATGTTGTTTTGGACAGATTAGAACAATAAAAATCTTAATACCTTGATTTTACTTGTACTTATTTGAGTTTATTACATCATATTCATGTGGTTATAGTTCTGAGAGAAAGTGGGAATTATTCTTATTTTACAGAGGTAGAAAATTAGGCAGAGATTCTAGTTGACACTAATACAATTTTCATCAGAGAAGCCAGATTGGCAATAAAAATTCCTTTAGTAAGTTCAAACTCTTTGGCATCGCACAACTGTCTCTGTTTTTTGGAGAAATTATATATTCGTTCTTTATATTTGAATAAGAAGCACATGCAATTCTTATTCTTTATTTTTTTAATGTAGCCATATGCTCATGCTATTTTTTTCCTTTAGGAATCAAAAGTTGAAGAGAGATATATCTGAAAACTGGAATAAGAAGTAAATAAATATCATCCTGGCTTCGTGGAACTGAGTCTGTTTGTGGCTTCCCATGTCTTTCTCCAAAGTTATCCAGAGGGTTGTGATTTTGTCTGCTTATGTCTTATCAACAAAGAAATATTATTTGCTATATACAAAGTTAATCTTCATGGCCATAGCTTTTATTCATTAGCTGTGATTTTTGTTGATTAAAACATCACAGATTTTCATGTTCTTGCAGCCATCAGAAGTAGCAGGAAAGCCTCACTGACATATTTTCCAGGGCAGTCTATGTTCATGCAACTTGAAATTATATCTCTGGTCTTTAAATTGTCCTTTGTCATGTGGCTAAATGCCTAATAAACAATTCAAGTGAAATAATAATTGTGTCAGATGATCATCTTGTTCTATGTTGTATCAAATTTATTCTTGTGATACATTCCCTCCAAAGTAGAAAAAGATACAGCATCCTTGGGATGTTTTTAAACGGCATTCATTTATTCAGCAAATGTTCATTGAGTGCCTGGTATATGTCAGGCACTGTTCTGGATACATTAACAATACAGAAGTTTTACTTGGAGATGACTTCAACTTCTGTGGAAATAAAATTAGAATCAAGAGACAACCTGGAGCAATGAGACTGAAGTCTCTGCTGTGATGGGAAGGATTCTCTGGCTTTCTGGGTCTTGATTTTTCTGGTCTGACAAGTCTATCTGTCCTATAGTATCATGACTGATAAGCAACTGAAGAGTGCTTCTGTAAACAAATTCCGACAAGGATGTGGTGTTTACTCACTCTCACTTTAAGTTCACTATCTGTATTGGGAGCCATTTTGCTTTTAGAAATGTGTGTTTTAATCCCAAGATGAGTTCTTGTCCTTTGAAGACTACAGAACTATCAAAGGCACTCTCAGAAAGGGTCCTTGGGTTATTAGTAAGTATATTTGAATTTCAAAGACCTCCAAATCTATGTGAACTAAGTGAATGATATGATCTGTTACTCAAAAATCTGGAAATATGTCAGATGCCAAGTAGTTCCCCATCTAATTTATTCAGGTCATTTGTTCTCTACCCAACAGCAAATTAAGACCTGACCTCCACCATGATGTGGGCACAGAGGCTGTTTCTGGGGCCCATCAGGGGCCACCCTTGTTAGGACCAGTGGAGTGTGGAGCACTCCACTTAAGGCTGGGATGTCTAAATTTTACAAGATTCTTTTTCAACCCTTGAGTTAAGATTGCTGCAAGGGCTCCAATGTGAGCCACCAACATCATTGATACCAGCTTTCTGCTTTAGTGGGCTCATCCAGCCTCATCCACAAATATACTTCAGAAAGACGGCTGAGACCTGATGGGAGGGAGGAGACTGGGTGGCAGGGGCCAACGGGGATGCTGTACAGAAGCAGGGCAGGAGACCAGCAAGTGACTGAAGATTTCCTCCCTCCGAACTGGCTGGATCCTTTTGATGGAGAGTCTAAGACATCAGCTTAGACACAGACCCAACAGAGAGAAAAGCTTGTCTGATTTCTCGCTCATTTCTAGGTAACTTATGGCAGTTCACCCCACCTCCTGACTTCTCCAGGTTCCTCCGTAAAGTGGTTCTCAGATCTGAATTCCCCAGCCCTAGATACAGGAAGAAGAACTTCTCCCAGTTTATTTAACAAGAACACACCCATAGCACTTGCTGTATGCCAGGCACTGTTATACGTGTTTTAAAGTATTAATTTAATACTTATTTTAAAATTCTATGATGCAGGCCAATTATTATGCCCATTTTACAAGTGAGAAAACTGAGACATTGCGAGGTTTAGTGACTTATCCCAAGGTCATATAGTCAGTGGCCAAACTGGGGTGGGAGCCCAGGCAGTCCGGCTCTGGAGTCCACGCTCTTGCCCAGTAAACTATGCTGCAAAAGATGCTGTCTGCTCCCCAGGATTAACCATTTCTGAAGGTAACTGGCAGTGAAGACATTTATTCTCTTCTGGGTGAAGCCCCATCTTTGCCTACCAAGGTAAAATCTTGGCCCCTAGACCATCCCTGAATAGTCCAATGTGGGGAAGTGTTTAAAGTTTTGGATTATTCAGACTAATCTGTGGTCAATACAGAGCATCTTTATTTAAATACATATTCAAATTAGTGTCGAAAAGAGTGCACAAACTGCTGCTGGCACTGGAGTTAGATGTTTCCTTACTCTCCGGATAACAGGCCCCTCCTGCTTAGTGTTGGGAAAGTCCCAGATTGATCTAGACACAACTAACAGCTGATACGAAAGATCTGTCCTGGAATCACGTGTCTCCTCTCTAAAATCCAGCAAACAGCAATACTCGCTAAACCTGGAGAATCTCATGGTGGCTGACCACATGCCCATCACCAAGAAGCCTGCAGGAAAGCCCAAGACAAAAAGGGGAGCAGGTGTCACCGGGTGGCCCCTTGATCATCATGAGGGTGTGCCACAGTTCAAAGAGAAACAAGAGGGGAGAAGACCCCAAGGGAGGGCAGTTCTAATATCCACTGACTCCACACCTGCACCCCTTAATTCAGAAATCCAACAGACATGACAAACTAGAAACTGATTCTGCTGGTATGCAATTCACAAAGTCTACATTTGAGGAAAGATAGGATCACTGACTAACGGCTTTTTTAAATCTAGGGATTATTTCATTGCTTTTCTAAATTATGTAAATATCCAAACATCAAACACTATAAATTTTTTTGCCTTTCAACTGCATTTGATATAAACATCTGTTTCCTTAATACCTGTGTTACTTGACATAACCTACACTTGTAAGAAGTAGTAGAAAAAACATTAATAAGAAAGCACTGTGAGCATAAGATGCTTGCATAAACTAGATACATCCGGAGCTACCAATTTAGAGAAACTGGTGAATGGCTCCCCAGAGCAGAGACGTACAATGGATGGTAGAGGAAAGAAGAAGAAGATAACAGAGTAGTCTGTATTACAGCAGACCTCGTGAATCCCAAAGCGCTCCAAAGTCAAAGTGAGATCTAGACCCCAGCATTTATGAGATGGATGTGTCCCCAGGTGTTGTGAGAGAGGAGCCAAGTCACACCGGGAGAGTTCTAAAAGGAAGGCTGTCTCGCAGGAGAGACTCAAAGAGGACTCAGCAGCTGTCTTCACATTTTACACTCCCTTTAATTTGAAGAGTCTCCTCTCTAGCTCCAAAGAGAAAGTGACAGAGAGACAGATTTTCAATACGAAGAAAAACTTAGAAGTCAGCCTATCAGCAAGTGGAAAGTGTTTTCTTACAGGGCAGTGAATTCTCCTGCATGGTGGGTGCTCAAATGGAGATAGGAAAAAACCAAGGGTTGGGAAATCGGAGTCATTCTTCTATGAGACTGACTTTTCAGTCCATGAGATTGGACTGAAAATTAGAAAATTCTTCAGTTTCCTTGTATATCTGAGATTCCAATGTCCTGTAAAATAAGAGAATTTGGCTAATACATGAAACAGTAAGGTTAAGCAGACTAAAATGGTAGAAAACAACAACAAGCTGGGTTATTTTGTCCTTCCCAAACTCTAAGCAAGGCAACCTAAGAGGAAGAACTGGCCAGCCCGGCCATAATAACACCTGGCACCTGGGCAGTGCTTACCGTGGGCCAGGCTCCAGTCTAAATGATCTTCAGATCTCAGATGGGTTGATTCTGAACAATTCTCAGTAGTGGCTTGTGAGCAGTAGAGCTGGGACTTGAACCCTGGAAAGCTGACTCCACAGCCCCTGCTCTTAATCATGCCACCATCCTGCCGCAGTGCTGTAAGAATGCAGGGCATTCGTTTCCTGAGGCTGCTGGAACAATGGATGGCAGTCTCGGTGTCTTCAAACAACATAAACAAGTTCTCTCACAGTTCTGGAGGCAGAAACTGAAATCAAGGTGTTGGCAGGGCCATGCTGTCTACAAAGTCAAGTTGTTGGTAACCCAGATATTCCTTGGCTTGTGACAGCATCACTCCAATCTCTGCCCCCATCTTCACATGGCCTTCTTCCTTCTGTGACTCTTTTCCTCTTCTTTATAAGGACGCCAATCAATTGGATGAGGGCCCACCCTAATCCAGTAGGACCTCATCTTAACTGGATTACAGCTCTAACAGTCCTCTTTCCAAATAAGGCCACATTCACAGGTGCCATGGGTTAGGACTTCAACAAATCTGTTTGGGGGACGCAATTCAACCCCTAACATACTGTACCAAACTGGAGGCACCTAGAAGTGTTGACTACAATTGATAGCGCAGTCCTTGAGGAAAATGATGACCCAAGCAAATGTTTCCTTCCGTCTCTGCTCTGCCCCATTTCAGGTGTTAAAGAAAAATTATGGGAGGGCATTGTTTTGGAGTGAGCGCCTGCACTAGGTCCCAATAGACCAAACTAAAGTGGCATCACTCATGTTAAGTGCCATTTAATCAAGCTGAAACTTTAAGACAGCTGGTGGTCCCCAAATAGACCAGTTTCTCTTGAAAACAAGAGATTCACAGCAACCTATCAGAAAGAGCTCAGTCTACCTGAGTCAGAGTCACAAGGAAGTCCCATTTGCTTTAACCATGACAAGAAAAGTGGTCTGAAGTAAGCTGATGCTAACCAATCAACCTTTAAAAAAATACTGTTTCCTTATTCCAACCTTACAAAACCACTGTTCTGCCATTGCCCAGTGGGAACTCTAATTCTATTTTATAGAATAGAGGCTACTGGATTCATGAATCATGAATAAAAGCCAATGTGATCTGTAAATAATTTTGTCTTTTGACACAAAGAGAACACCACCTCCCCCGTCACCAGCTCTGTTTATGACAATAATGCCAGAATCTCTTCACATCCCTTTATGATTCATTCAGTGTGGCCAATACAGATCTTTTACTAAAATTGTGCACTTGGTTCACCCTGGGCCCACACATCTTACTTCTCTGCTGGAGGGCTGGAACACCATCCCCTCAATCCTGGTTCTTTTTTCTTTCTTACCACTGAGTCAGGGAGCTGAGAGGTTTGGAAGTCAGTGCGAATCCACATACAGGGAATCCCCCAGAGAAGGAACTGGATTTAGATGGGCTGTTTTCCCTCTGAGCTATGTCCTGTCGGCTTCCCTATCTCCTCAACACCACCTGCCTCCCACACCCACTGACACACACATCTCCAGAATGTAACTCTCCTGGCTGACAGGGAGGCACATTATTTAGGGCTGTGTTATCCCCTCTGCTCAAAAACAAATGAGCTCACTGAAGTGTACACTGGCATTTATCTAAGACCATGTTTTTAAAATTCATGAATATGGAAATGGGCAGCCATCTCCCAGAATCCCTCACACCAAGAAAACTGGCACTGTCTGCTGTAGGTGAAAACCTCTTCCCTTGAAGTCTCAACAACTTCTACCCAGAAGAAGAAAGAACAGCATATTGTTTCTCATACACACACACAAGCATGCACGCACACACACACACACACACAGTATATACCACCAGTCTGTGGTCTTGGAAGCAAAGTTTAATAATTGAATAGCTCAAGCACTAAACTCTTCCATATTATTAAGATACTATCCTAATATGTCTCATTTGTCAAAGATGGAAAAGTCTTGATATGGCATAAGGGTTTCAGTCCCAATAGGAGTGTTAATAGTAACAATAAAATAGCACAGCAACACGGTTTCTGTTGAGTGCCTGCCACATGCCAGCGACTGCTTTGATAATTTAAGAATTATATCTTATGTTGATTATAATCCTTATAATGGCTTCCAGGGTAAAAAGGTTTATTCCTGTTTTACATTTGATGAGGAGACTAGGGTTCAGAGAGGGTGCAGAAGTGAGTTACACTTTTGCCAACCAGGCCAGAAGATGAAAGCCGCTTGATTGGGAAATGCTTTTGTATCAAAAGCACAAAATGAAGTGGCTAGTGTTACTTGTTGGAAAAAAGTTAATTCTGGCAAGCACAAATATAATTCAGTATTTGAGCAATACTTTTAGGAGGGTAAGAGAGTGGTTTATGTGATTTCTCCAAAATGCCATCATGAAAATTTTGATGATGAAAATCACCCAAAATTGCTAATTACCTGTCATAGCCTGCCTATTCTACAAAGTACCATATGCTGAGTGGCTCATAAACAATAGAAATTTATTTCTCACAGTGGAGGCTGGAAGTCAGAGTCCCAGAATGGTCGAGTTCTGGTGAGGGCTCTTCCAGGTTGCTGTCAACTCTTTGCATCCTCAGGTGGTGGCAAGAGGCCTAGAAAGTTCTTTGGAGTCTCTTTTATTGTATTTTATTTTTTGGAGACAGAGTCTCACTCTATCCCCCAGGCTGGAGTGCAGTGGCACGATCTCAGTTCACTGCAACCTCCACCTCTTGGGTTCAAGCAATTCTGAGGCCTCAGCCTCCTAAGTAGCTGGGATTACAGGTGCCCACCACCACACCTGGCTAATATTTGTATTTTTAGTAGAGACAGGGTTTTGCCATGTTGGCCAGGCTGGTCTCGAAATCCTGGCCCCAGGCGATCCACCTGTCTTGGTCTCCCAAAGTGCTGGGATTACAGGCATGAGACACTGCACCCAGCCTCTGGAGTCTCTTTTATAAGGATACTTACTAATCGCATCTATGAAGGCTTCACTCTCATGACCTAATCACCTCACAAAGGCCCCACCCCTTAAAACCATCACATTGGGCTTAGGATTTCAACATACAAACTTTGGGGAGACATAACTTTCCATCCCTAACGTGACTCAAATAGTATCTATATAGTCATTTCTAAATATACACGTATTTAGAAATTTCTAAATAGCCAGTAAACATACAACTGACTTGGCCTTGATAAAACTGTTTTCATTTTCTTTTATTTTCATTCTACATGACATACTTTGGGTAATTATAAAATAATTAAAATTAGTTGATAAAGTGTGGAATTAGAATAAACTAATTTTCTATTACTATCTAAGCCATGAAATGAATTAGGAGTTGTTTTCAGTGAAACTTCTGCTAGTTTTTAAAGTGCATTGTCCAATTCCTTTTTATTTTGTCAAGATTTTAAAAACTTAAAAAAAAATCTTCACATTGCTTGCGCCTTGCATTTCTTTAAATCCTGTGTTTAAACATCATGTGCTGCTAGTTGCTAGTCATTTTCTCTATCCCCTGCACCAGACCCTCTCTTTCTCAGGAAAGGATATCCAGAGGACCGGGTCCCAGTTAGTCAAGGAGATATAAGAGGAAGGCTAGGAGGCTTTCTGGGAAACATTTTCTTTTTCCAAGAGAGAAGTGTTCAGAGAGAAAAGGTTCTTTCTCAGTTTGGCTCCCTCTTTGTGTTTTAGATCTGGTCGTGTGAGGCTGCCTGGCTTGGATTGTGAGGGCATCTCTTGACAATGAGGTGACAAGCCTAGGGAGGAAAATCCACAGGTGAGAAGGTGGCAGAATGAAGAGATGGTCCTTCACGACTTAACTTTGAGTCACCAGGCCCAGATTTCCCGCCAACCTCCAGTCTTCTTGTTATGTGATCTTGTATTATTATTTACTGCAGAGGCCACTGAGTGGCTGCTCTGTTACTTGTGTCTGAAAATTCAGTTCACTAAATTAATCAAAATACGGCACCCTTCTTTTGAAACCTTGCTCCAGAACAAAGTGGAAGGTAATGATGGAGTGCTTTTCAAAGTTCCAGGGAGGTTTCCCTACACAGCAGAGAGCTGTCCAAAGGAATGTAGATGTTGGCTGCGGGGAGATCTGAGCTGCCGGATTCAGTACTCTCCCTTATTTTATCTTAAACATGCTTGTCATTTTTTCATGCTACTCTATGCGGTTCTTTCAGCCAGGGAACATTGCTGAGCACCCGCTCACATGCTGTATGGAGCGCAGACTGCAGGGTGCGAGGGGCGGAGGTGAGACGTGCTAGGCCTGAGTTCAAGGGGGGGGCAGCCACAGGCCCCGCAAGGCCGGGGTGGCCTGTTGTAACGACGTCTTAATCGCTGACCTAAGTGGATCTGCTCCTCTCCCGCCGCCCGCTCCCTGCCTGCAGCACAGAAGGAGGGTGGCTGGCTCTCCCCGGGGGACGCAGGTGAGTCACGCTTTGCCCTCCCGATTGGGCGCAGGTGAGCCACGCTTCGAGCTCCCGGGTGGGCGCAGGTGAGCCACGCTTTGCTCTCCCGGGTGGGCGCAGCTGAGCCATTGTTTGCTCTCCCGGGTGGGCGCAGCAGAGCCATTGTTTGCTCTTCCGGGTGGGCGCAGCAGAGCCACGCTTTGCTCTCCTCATTGAGCCGCCGCTGGCTCTCCGGGTGAGGGCAGGTGAGCCACGCTCTATGGGAGTCCTTCGAATCTTCATTCAATTCCATCGCCTCCTTGTATTTATGTGGGAGGACTTTTAAAAATGAAGCCTATGCACAGTAAGCGTTTATCGAACACCACCGGTCGGAGCTGGGGCCCTGGTGGTGGTGACCTGTCCCAGGTGCCACGCCCACGCCCCGCGCGCCGAACGCACGCACGCACGCACTCACGCACGTACGTACGGCGCCCGCCCAAGAGCGACAGCAGCGCGCAGGCGCACGTAGGTCCCCGCGCTTTTCGGAGGCCCCTGGCGTCCCAGAACGGCCGCAGGTAGGAAGAGGTGACGGGAGGCGGGACAGGGGCGCTGCTGACTCCTGTGGAGCATCAGGGTTGGGGCGTAGGGGAGAGGCGGGCGTGTGCCTCTGGAATGCTGGGGGGTCGCGGGGCGGGGGCTTCACGGGAGGCCGTGGGAGGCGGGAGCCAGGCAGTGGCTGTGCCCTTTTGCTTCTGTCTTAGGGGAGGGTGGCTGACCCGCTAGCCCAGAACCAGACTCATCCAGGATTAGGAAGCTGGGGCCCGGCGTGGACAGCAGTCTCGGGGCCAGGTCTGCGGACGGCTTTCTTTGGCAGAGCCTGTCCGGGGGCGGGGCCGCTTACCGCAGGCATTTACCCGGCCCAGCGGGGCTCTGGGCGCCCACAGCGGGGGTCAGTCAGCTCCCCTGTGACCCAGGCAAGCTCTTAATCTCTGTGATGAGAAAGAAGGGCTCATACCTTTCAAGGGTCATTGTGAGGAATCGGAAGAAGCAGTATTTTATAGAGTATTTTCTAACTGCTGAGTCTTCTGTCTAGTGCTTTGCAGAAGTAAAATACCTTGTCAGCTCAGTGATGTTGCTGCGCTTCTTTTATAGGTAACAGAAAGACATTAAGAGATTTTCCTGCAGTCACTGCTGATAAGAGCCAGGATCTGAACGCAGGCAGCCTGGCTCCAGACCTTGTGCTCTTAACTTCTGTTTTGCATCAAGAGTAGAGTCCTATGAAAGGCCTGTACAGTGCTTGGTACTGAGTAGGCACTCCGTCAGTGTTTTATAGCTGTTATTCCAAAGGACACTGTATTCTAGGTACTAAGACAATGTAAAAGACAATGTAAATGGAATGGAAAACAATTCCTCCCTGCAGAAGCCAACTGTCTAGTTAGGAAGACAGTTAATCACATTATTAAAATAATCAGAACACTGGCAAAATAAAGAAGATTGAAATGCAGTTCATATGACAGTGCTAATTAATCACACTTTTTAGATCTAGGAAAGGCCATAAAGGTTAAATTGTCTTGGAAATGGTAAACAAGACAATGGTTGTGTCACTGATCAGTGATGGCCAGTTTTTCGTTATCCATATTTGTCATTTAAATGATTGAATTGAAAGGAAGAAATAAGACTTGGAAGATGAATATTGAAGGAAAGGTGAATATAGAAAGGAGAAGGGGTTTATTCTGAGAACAGTGACTAGAACTCTGAGAAATGGTAGAAATTTCAGGATAACAGATGATAAAGTGGAATGAAGCCATGGCGAGGAAGAGAATGATAACACTAATTGTAAAAGTTTGTGTCGGCCGGGCGCGGTGACTCACGCCTGTAATCCCAGCACTTTTGGAGGCTGAGGCGGGCGGATCACGAGGTCAGGAGATGGAGACCATCCTGGCTAACATGTTGAAACCCCGTCTCTACTAAAAATACAAAAAAATTAGCCGGGCGTGGTGGCGGGCGCCTGTAGTCCCAGCTACTCTGGAGACTGAGGCAGAAGAATGGCGTGAACCTGGAAGGCGGAGCTTGCAGTGGGCCGAGATCGCGCCACTGCACTCCAGCCTGGGAGACAGAGCGAGACTCTCAAAAAAAAAAAAAAAAAAAAAAAACCAGTTTGTGTCAAGTGTTTTCTCAGTCACCTTTCTTTCAGTTTCTCATTTCCAGTATTGTATAAATGAGTTTAAAATCAATGGTATAGTGAAAAAAAGGATGAACTGCTTGGCAGGAGAGGTCAGATCTAGTTTTGGCTCTAGCTTATTTAGCTTTACAGCTTTAAATAAATTACAGTGTCTTTAAATCTCTGGATCTTCAGTTTTCTTATTTTTTTTAAACAAAAATTTATGAACACCTACTTAAAATGTGACAAATTCTTTGTAAGGCATTATGGGAGATAAAAACGGTATTAAACATGACTGTTGCACTAAAAGAACCTGTTGTTTATTAAGCTGTACTTACAAGTAATTTGAAAGGCAAAATTTCAAATACTTGAGACTTAAGTAGGGTTTCTTGGTTTTCATTTAATTGAAATACTGTTAGGAAATAAAAAAAAATTCCATAAATTTTTCTTGTGGATATGTAAGTACATTCTATATATCTAGCAATGTGATACATCCACAGTTCTGTTTAAATGTAACTTAATGTGAAGAAACTTATGCGAATAACTTGACAGAAGAAATCTAAAGTAAAAGCATTTTACTAGTAGGCTAGCTTGTTCTCTTATTTCATTTATTGTAACAGATATTCTAGGGCATTCTGTTTAGGGTGATGAACTTATTCATGAATAAGTTATTAAAGCCATTTAAATATGCCATAGTTTAAATTTGTGATCCATGCTGTTCAATCTGTGACCTAGGATAGCAGCATCAAGGAGCATTGTGTACATGGAGAAGTGCATAGTACCTGGATTGACACTGCTCGTGTTCCATTTCTGGTACCATTCATAACTGACTGTGTGATCTCAAGTAAGTTCTTTAACTCTCTCAGCCTCAGTTTCTACATTTGTGTGGTAAGGATAATGATAGTTTTCAGATTATTTTCATATTCATTATTTGATTTGATTGTCCCAATGGTTCCTCTCACTTTGCAGATAAGAAAACTGAAGAACCAGCTGGGCGCGGTGGCTCATGCCTGTAATTCCAGCACTTTGGGAGGCCGAGGCAGGTGGATTACCTGAGGTCAGAAGTTCGAGACTAACTAATATGACAAAACCCCATCTCTACTAAAAATATCAAAATTAGCCAGGCGTGGTGGCGGATGTCTGTAATCCCAGCTACTTGGGAAGCTGGGGCAGGAGAATCACTTGAACCTGGGAGGTAGAGGTTGCAGTGAGCTGAGATAATGCCACTGCCCTCCAGCAGCCTGGGTGACAGAGTGAGACTCTGTCTCAAAAAAAAAAAAAAAGAAAGAAAACTAAAGAACCGTCAGTGATAGTAAAAAGTTCGCTTAAGCTCATTCAACTAGTTTCTTTTACAGCTCAGACTTAAACCTCTTGTTCATTTTGTTTTGCTTTATGTATCTATAGTTCCACTGTTCTTCCACATTGCTTTTCTTTTTCTGATTAATTTTAAATCCTTTTCATCTAAACCTTATGAATGCTTTCCCTACAGATAAAATTATGTAAAACAATTTAACTCATAATTTATTATTTAATCAAGTCTTTAGTATTGAAGACTTCGTATTGATATGTCTTGAATACTTACAATCTATAGTTAACTAGATATTTCTCTTATAACCTGTCCTTATAAATCTACATTATAAATACAAAGTCCAGTGTCCCTTCCTTCAGATTAGCAGATGTTTAAAAACTATATTTAAAGTATTATGTCTTTGTTTTCTTCATACTGATTTTCATTTTTATTGTTTGTTATAGGACCTCTAAAATGCAGACCCCCAGCTCTAGATCTGTGCACCTGAGTGAATGGCAGAAGAATTACTTCGCAATTACATCTGGCATATGTACAGGACGGAAGGCAGATGCATACCGTGCACAGATATTACGCATTCAGTATGCATGGGCAAACTCTGAGATTTCCCAGGTCTGTGCTACCAAACTGTTCAAAAAATATGCAGAGAAATATTCTGCAATTATTGATTCTGACAATGTTGAATCTGGCTTGAATAATTATGCAGAAAACATTTTAACTTTGGCAGGATCTCAGCAAACAGATAGTGACAAGTGGCAGTCTGGATTGTCAATAAATAATGTTTTCAAAATGAGTAGTGTACAGAAGATGATGCAAGCTGGCAAAAAATTCAAAGACTCTCTGTTGGAACCTGCTCATGCATCAGTGGTAATCCATAAGGAGGCCACTGTCTTTGAACTTCCTAAATTTAGTGTTTGTGGTAGTTCTCAAGAGAGTGACCCATTACCTAACTCAGCTCATTATCAAGATAGGACCCAGGACTTCCCAGAGAGCAATCCTTTGAAACTCCTTCAGAGTGCCCAGCCACCTATGGTGACTAACGCTGCTAAGACTTGTCCTACATTCTCAGCACCTGTAGGTGACTCAGCCACTGCAAAATTCCATGTCACACCGTTGTTTGGAAATGTCAAAAAGGAAAATCACAGCTCCCCAAAAGAAAACACAGGACTTAATATGTTCTTATCTAATCAGTCTTGTTTTCCTGCTGCCTGTGAGAGTCCACAAAGGAAGTCTTTTTATGATTCTGGCACCATTGATGCACTTTCCAATCCAATACTAAATAAGGCTTGTAGTAAAACAGAGGATAATGGCCCAAAGGAGGATAGCAGCCTGCCTACATTTAAAACGGCAAAAGAACAATTATGGGTAGATCAGCAAAAAAAGTACCACCAACCTCAGCGTGCATCAGGGTCTTCATATGGTGGTGTAAAAAAGTCTCTAGGAGCTAGTAGATCCCGGGGAATACTTGGAAAGTTTGTTCCTCCTATACCCAAGCAAGATGGGGGAGAGCAGAATGGAGGAACACAGTATAAACCTTATGGGGCAGGGCCTACAGAACCAGCACATCCAGTCCATGAGCGTCTGAAGAACTTGGAGCCAAAGATGATTGAACTTATTATGAATGAGATTATGGATCATGGACCTCCAGTAAATTGGGAAGATATTGCAGGAGTAGAATTTGCTAAAGCCACCATAAAGGAAATAGTTGTGTGGCCCATGTTGAGGCCAGACATCTTTACTGGTTTAAGGGGACCCCCTAAAGGAATTTTGCTCTTTGGTCCTCCTGGGACTGGTAAAACTCTAATTGGCAAGTGCATTGCTAGTCAGTCTGGGGCAACATTCTTTAGCATCTCTGCTTCATCCTTAACTTCTAAATGGGTAGGTGAGGGGGAGAAAATGGTCCGTGCATTGTTTGCTGTTGCAAGGTGTCAGCAACCAGCTGTGATATTTATTGATGAAATTGATTCCTTGTTATCTCAAAGGGGAGATGGTGAGCATGAATCTTCTAGAAGGATAAAAACAGAATTTTTAGTTCAGCTAGATGGAGCAACAACATCTTCTGAAGATCGTATCCTAGTGGTAGGAGCAACAAATCGGCCACAAGAAATTGATGAGGCTGCCCGGAGAAGATTGGTGAAAAGGCTTTATATTCCCCTCCCAGAAGCTTCAGCCAGGAAACAGATAGTAATTAATCTAATGTCCAAAGAGCAGTGTTGCCTCAGTGAGGAGGAAATCGAACAGGTTGTACAGCAGTCTGATGGGTTCTCAGGAGCAGACATGACACAGCTTTGCAGAGAGGCTTCTCTTGGTCCTATTCGCAGTTTACAAACTGCTGACATTGCTACCATAACACCGGATCAAGTTCGACCAATAGCTTATATTGATTTTGAAAATGCTTTTAGAACTGTGCGACCTAGTGTTTCTCCAAAAGATTTAGAGCTTTATGAAAACTGGAACAAAACTTTTGGTTGTGGAAAGTAAATGGGATTCTTGGAATCAAAAGAAGGCATCTCTGTAGTACAGTCTTTTTTTTTTTTTTAGCATAGAAAGTTGGGGATGTGTTAATTGTGTGTTTTAGAATATATTCTGAATGAATTCTGTACTTCAAATAATAGCTCAGATTTTATAACTGATTGACATAGTGTATGTTAATGTAAGTTTTACTCTCCAGTGATTACCTGATACGTAAGCCTATCTGAACAAAGTGAGAATGAACTTTTGTTTCTAAGAAGTCTTTCTCTTGAAGCTATATAACATGAAAAGTGAGCTCAAATTTTTTTTACTTGAAGATTACGTATAAAGTTGTATCTGATTAATATTCATCTTTTATTGAAGAAAGTGCCTTCTGATGGCCACATAATTCTTAATGTTGGCTAGTATAATGGTTTACATTTGGACAAAGTATTGCTTAGTGTTATTTGAGTAGATTTAAGATCTCACTAAAAGCTAAAGTGCCAATTTTTACTTTCTTCAGCCAATTTGTTACCTCTTTTCTGGTTGTTAATTTTTATCGGGACTAACATTTTCAGAAATAGCAAGGTGTGATCTAGTATTAGAGATACGTTCACAGAACTGAAAGCTTAATTAAGAATGTTGTTTACTTTCAGGGAAGCGTGTGATATTTAACGTTAATATTTTATTTGACACTACAGCCTGTAATACTGCTCTCTTTCAAAAATAAGTGTTTTCAGATTTTTATAACAGACCCATTTTGTTTTATGAAACGTTCATTACAGTGCAGCATGTTCGTTACAGAAATATGAGAAAATAGAGATAAGTAAAAAGAATAAAAATCACTGTTACCCTACCACTTTGCGGGACATAGTATTAATATTTAAGCATAGATTTTTCCAGATGTTTTGTTTTATATAGCAGTAGGATTGTATAATGTATTCTCTCTTGTAGCCTGCTCTTTGAAGCGTATCTTTACTTTCCATGTTGATATAAATGTCCTTTTATGATTGTCTAGGATTCCATGGATGGATGGACTATAATTGAGTCATCTGGTAGAGTGCATATAGGACAGGACACTAAGTTGTTTATCTTTTGTTTATTGTAAAGGAACTATGTGGGATGCATTTGGTGATCTTTTTAAAAAATGTATACATTTCTTGAGTAATTCTTGGATTAAAGAATATGCACTTTTTAATGCTTTTGGCTTGCATTCTAAATTGTCCTCTTGAAAAAGTAGTTCCTCTGTAAAACTCCATCTGCACTGAGTCAGAGCTGTGGCAGCATTGGGCAGGAGGCAGTTTTGGTATTTGTTGGCATTCTTTTTGCATTTATTCAAAAAACTGAAGGTTCTAAAGGTAGAGCAATGAACAACACAAATATCCTTGGTCTCATGGAGGTTACATTTAAGTTCTAATGTTTTCTCTTGTGAACAGTGCAATTTGAAATGACAAATTGAAACACTTAGTTGTTGAATTTAGACAGTTTGTATATGTATAGTTAAAATTTTTATCCTTGGTTTGCCTTCTGTTTTTATGTTAAAAGATTGTTGTTGCAATTTTTAGTTTTTCCCTTTGTAATATGTGATTGTCTTTCATTAGAATTCATTTTTTGTTTTGTTTTGGTTATTTTGAGACAGAGTCTCGCTGTGTTGCCTAGGCTGGAGTGCAGTGGTGTGATCTTGGCTCACTGCAACCTCTGCCTCCTGGGTTCCAGTGATTCTTGTGCCTCAGTCTCCCTTGTAGCTGAGACCACAGGTGTGCACCACCACGCCCAGCTAATTTTTGTATTTTTAATAGAAATAGGGTTTCACCATGTTGCCGAGGCTGCTCTCGAACTCCTGGCCTCAAATGATCCACCCATCTCAGCCTCCTGAAGTGCTGGGATTACAGGCGTGAGCCACCATGCCTGGCCTTTTTTATTAGAATTTGAATGTTAACCTTCTTGTCTTCAGTTCTTAGTTATATCTTTTAACATCCTAAAACATTTCACAATATTCATTACTGTCTTTATCTCTATTTATATAAACAGCACTATAACCTTGGGTTCTTTGGTATTGATGTCAAGGAATTCTCTAGTTTTTCTTTCCTGCAGATCACTCCCACCTTCTTGGGTCTTACAATTACTGTAACTATTTAGATTTGTCAGCATTTGCCCTCTAGCTGTTAATGTTTTATTTAGCTCTATAATTTGGTCTTAATATTTATTATCAGTTTTTTCAGTTACAGCTTCTGCCAGCCCTGACTTTAAGCTCCCTTGACCACCAGCCACAGGGCCACTTCTTTCTATGGAGTTTAGAAATTGTGACAAGGAGAGAAAGTCTAGCTGGTTTAGCTCATCTTGGATTAGCAGAGCCTATGTCTCTGGTTAGCTCAAGAAATGGCCCTTCCTGAATTAAGGTCTACTATTCTGTTAAATAAGAATCTTAACCTGGAAGGAATAGTCAGGATATTTTAAAGCTGGAAAGAAAATTTGAGCTGTTGTTTCTACGGTATACCACAGAGAAGAATTCTTTGTCTCAACACTTTGTGATTTTGAGTGTTTCTGAAGCAGCTGGGTAGGAAGCTTACTGAAACTTTAAGATTTCTTACTCTTACCACATATGATTGTCTTCAGTGATTGTAATAATCTTGGATTAAATTCTCTTGAGTGTGGCACTGCCCTGTCTTTAGCCATTGCTTCAGAAACATGAATGCTAGCCTGATATTTAGTGTCTTTAAAAATTACATTCCCTTAGTAGAAATACTCATTTTACCAAACATGTCACTTGGTTATGGTATTAATGCTTAACAATTTTGATATGAATATGGTAATTCTAATTTATAATTTCAGGCCTTCTTAAATCTTTTTATTATACATCTAATAATATATGATCCTTTTGATACGTATTCATTCTGTGGTAAATTTCTAATTTTTCTGAAATTTTAACTCATTTTCTCATTTCTAAAACATTTCTTAGGTCTGGCTTTCATACTGACAAGCTGGTCTTGATGGAATCATATTCTAAAGATCGTGGACTGTGGAGCCAAATAGACCTGTTGAATTCTGGCTCTGTCATTTACTGGTGACTGCTGGTTACTTAATTATTCAATCTCAATTCTAAAGTGCGTATAGTTTATATCTGTCTTGTTGGAGAGTGACGATTAAATAGTAAAAGACAGATTTAAAAGGCCTGGTTCATGTTTTATGATTGTGCATCTTCTTTGAATCTGCCTTGATTTTGCTCTTGTTGCTGTGAAGGATCTTTTCAACTATTTTGTGTGGTTGTCCTAGCTCATTCTGCTTAATGTTTGTGGTATTTGCATCATATTATTAGACATCATATGCCATCTATCTTTAGTTTTGTGGAAAAATTCTAATTCCAGAGAAATATCTCTTAGTTATGTTTCTCCTTTTCTACACTTTAGAACTTTTTTAAAGATCTGTCCCAGATTATTATTTTTCTCTGCTCATGCTTATATGTTATTTATTGGTCTCCATTGTTATTCCCCAGTGTTTTGTTTTTTTTTTTAAGGGACACTTTACAGCCCACCTTTAGGGATCTGAATAAAAGAAAAGTATTCTATCAAGGTCCATGGCAAAAGGACAGGTTGGATAAAGATAACGTCTTTAACTTCCTTTTTATATTCCTAGCTCTTGTCCTCAGTTCGGGAGTTGGTGGTGAGGGAGCACATTTTAAACAGTTTAAGCAGGTGGGACCATCTTGAAGCTTTGGCCTAGCAGCCTGGGTGAATGGAGGGAGTCTTGGGAGAATAGATAAGATGCAGTCACCACTTTTAACTCTTGCCCTTAAAAAATACTTTTACAACACAGTTTATAATGGAAAGAGCATTAAAATGGACGTTAGAAAACTGCCAGTGATTCTAACCTTAAACAGTTTGTACGAACTCCCTAAGATCTATTTTTTTTTAGTGATAAAAGGAAATTGTACTGGACAATCCTTAATGACACATCCATATTTCTGTTGTCACTTACCAAAATATGAATTTGAGAATTGCTTCTAGGCTATCAGGTGCTGGGTACTGGGAGGCACAAAACAAAGTATAGTCAGGTAAGGGCTAACTTTATTACTAATTTGGCTCATTATAAAAACAATGGAAAAACATGAAGAGAGGGCTTTATTAAGGAGTTAAGTCAGCATAATGGACCACTTAATATATAATAAACCACTTAAGAAAAGGGGAAAAGGAAGTCCACATAAGGTGGCATTTTATAAAGGCAATATGCTGTGGTTAAGGACACTTGGGCCATTGGTGTTTTGTGACAGCTGGGCTCAGGCATCTCAACAAGCAGTGGTGTGCCTGCTGACCAGCAGGGCCTGCCATGGCCAGTGAAGCCCAGCTATTAGAGCTCTCTCAATCCATTTCTGCTCAGAAATGTAGAGATGGCAGGGAAAGCGTAGCTAAGTCCCAGGTTCCTCAGATATGGCCAGGGCAAGCACTCCCATACTACAACAGCCTGTGCAGTCAGTGAGTCCAGAACAGAGGCCTTGTCTCCTCCTTTGCTCACCTTCAACCACTGTCCTGTACTGTCAGGCCCCGGTTCTCATCCCCAGGTGTGATGAAGCCATGCAGTCCCAGAGAGGGAGCCATCCACTTGGTAGTCCCATGCTTTAGTGTCAGAGTTGCACCTTACCTTTGTATCCAAGAAATGCATGCAGCTCAACTTTCCCTTAAAAGGCTTCTAGGAAAAAACTACCCCAGCATTTTTTTTCCCCTAGAAGAATATATTAGCTTAATAAGAAAAGGTATAGTATCAAACTTTTCATTTAAAATAGTGGCCTAAGCCACAAATTTACCTTTCCTGCCCATATGTGCAAAATTTTAATTGAAATGAAAAAATACACACTAAGAATAAATCCAGTGTGATGTTGGAAAAGAGACAAGGTTACCATTTTCAAATATGACAGGTGTTTCTGGAAGTCACAAGGCAAATGGTATTGGGTTGTTGGAATCCCTGAGCTAAATAATGGCTGTGAAAATGCCAGCTGAGATTGGTTATTTCAGCAGTGCCTGGGCTGTACCCCTAGCTTAGGCAGCAAAGTAGGCTGTGGGCCAGTGGTCTGGTATCCTATCAGACCACTGGTATCTGATAGGATTGCCAAGACAAGCCTTGCAGAGCTCATGCCCCACTGTTTCTTTTTTTTTTTTTTTTTTTTTTTGAGACGGAGTCTCGCTCTGCCGCCCAGGCTGGAGTGCAGTGGCCGGGTCTCAGCTCACTGCAAGCTCCGCCTCCTGGGTTTACGCCATTCTCCTGCCTCAGCCTCCCAAGCAGCTGGGACTACAGGCGCCCGCCATGTCGCCCGGCTAGTTTTTTGTATTTTTTAGTAGAGACGGGGTTTCACCATGTTAGCCAGGATGGTCTCGATCTCCTGACCTCGTGATCCGCCCGTCTCGGCCTCCCAAAGTGCTGGGATTACAGGCTTGAGCCACCGCGCCGGGCCGCCCCACTGTTTCTTATGGAGCCACTGGGAAGTGGAGTTCCCTAAATCAGGGGGAGTCATTTACAGTCGCCTGGCTTTTGTTTGCCCTGCAGCCTGAGAAGTGAGTCAGGGTGGCAGGTACTTGGTTGCCACGTTAGACAGAAGCACAAGTATTTGATGAAGCAGTGGAACTTCTTGATGTGACTAACTCCTGTCTCGGTAACTTTTTACCTACTTCCACATTTTTTTAAGGGTTGACCCCCACTTCCTACAGTTTCTCTGTATCCTTGCCACTGACATATGCAGGCTTATGCCAAGACATAGAGGAGGTCGTGCTGACGCCACAGTTAACACATCTCTAACCACAGCTGGGCAGTATGAAAGACAATTGCTAAGGAAGCTTTCCCCTGTCAGCATACTGATCACTTTTAAAGTATAACTTAACATTACCTCCCCTTGTAAAAATCTTCCAATAGATTCCCATCTAAATGAAAATAAAATCCAAATTCCTTCCTAGAACCAAATATCATTTCTCTTCACTCTCCTTACTTTGCTTCATCCCACTGGATCTTAAGGTGCAACAAACATGCTTCTCATATAGGAAGTGTGGTAGGCACAATTCTGAAGATGTTCCTCCAAGAGACCCATCCCCTGCGTATTCAGTCAAATCTAGGCACTGCTGGGAAGGGACTTTGCAGAGGTAATGCAGTTACAGGCCTTCAGATAGGGAGGTTATCTTGAATTATTTGTGTAGGGCCAATCTAATTTCATAAGTCCTTAAATGCAGAGAATGTTCTCTGACTGGTTAGAGAAGAGGAGGGCTGAAGAGGTAGAAGAAAGATGTGGCAGAGAGGACGTCCAAGATTCCAAGCATGAAAAGGATTTTCTCTGAAGTTGCTGCTCCGTGAAGCAGGAGCCCATGTGCAAGGGCTGGAGAGAAGTCTCTAGGAGCTGACAGGAGTCTCCAGACAATAGCCAACAAAAACCAGAGGTGTCAGTCCTACAACTGCATAGAAGGGAATTCTGCCAGCAACCTAAATGAGCCAGGAAGCCTCACCCAGAGATTCCAGTTGAGAATCCAGACCGGCTGACGCCTTGATTTCAGTCTTATGGGACCCAGAGCAGAGAAACTTGTAGAGACTCCCAGACTTCTGATGTACAGAACTGTGGGGTCATAGTGGTGTGGTTCTAAGCTCAAAGTTTATGATAGTTTGTTATAGCAGCAATGTGGGGTAGGGAACATTACACTGTCTGTTCTTTGAGTGTGGAAAGCTCTTACAGCTGCTGCTTCAAGTTAGTAAAATGTGATTTCTCCCAGCAAGGCCTTCTTTGACCACTGTGAGATAGCCTCCACTAACTTGCAACACATGCTTGCCATCACTATCATATTGTCCTACATTTTTTATTGGTAAGTGTTACTAACTGAAAATACTTATGCTTACTGTCTTTGTCTCTAATCCTGTATCACACCCATTAGAAAGTTCTTTACAGCTAGGGACTGTGCACTTCACAACCATGCAAGATTCATGAGACTTCTGAAAAACCCAACATCATGAGAGGCACCCAGAGAAGAAGCAGAGTGATTCCCATCAAAGAAAACCATTGGTTCAGGAGACTAGAGCTTTAGAAAGTCTTGATCCCAGAAGACATGATAGCCACCAAATTAAAATAGGCAGCTATTGTATTAGTATATTGTTGCGTAACAATATCACCACAAACTTAGTGACTTTAAACAACACACATTAATGACCTTGTAGTGTCTGTGGGTCAGGCTTAGCTGGGTCCTCTGCTTCAGGGGCCCACAGGGCTGCAATGAAGGTGTTGTGTTGGTCAGTGCTGTGGTCTCATCTGAGGCTTGTTGGGGAAGGATCCACTTCTCAGCTCAAGTGGTGGTTGGGCAACATTCAGTTCCTTACGGATGGCTGGACAGAGGGCCTCAGTTCTTGCCATCTGTTGGCTGAAGGTTGCCCTCAGTTGCTTGCCATGTAGGCATTCCAACATGGCTGATTGCTTCCTCAAGGCTGGCAGGGGAGAGAGCCTTTCCAGCAGCATAGATGTTATTATCTTCTGTAATGTAATCACACAGGCAACACTTTGTCACCTTTCTATATTCTGTAGGGTGGGAGCAAGACACAGGTCCTTCCCACTCTTAGGGGAAGTATTAAAATGTATTAAAAATGACAACTACCAGGAAGTAGGGATCATGGAGCCTGCTTCAGAATCTTATCACAGCTGTGAAATAAAGGCCCAGGAAACAGAAAAATTCTAATGGTTAAAATAAAAGTCTTAGTGGAAGAACTGAATTTTTTAAAATGGAAAGGGCTGAAACAAGATAGTTAAAAGGAAGAATAAGCTGTGAAATTATTTTACAATCTTCAGCAGACAGACCTAGAGTGAGGAGTTAACTAGTATGACAGATTCCAGGAAATTAATAGCCATATAATGGGGAATCTATAGAAGTAAAAAGGAGAGAGGTAGATGATAATTACGTTATTACGAGCAGAGCAGATAATTCTGAGTGAAATACATAGTTCATATCAAAAACATCTACCGAGTGTGTGGTTATATATATATAGGTTTTTCATCCAGGATTCTTTGGCTTATAACTCCCACAGCCCTTATATATTCTTGTTATAATGTTGGATGTGTTAGGTCTCAGGTAGACCTCTGGTGTTCTGCCCTCCTTCCACTCTCATGTTCTCCCACCTTTCTGATTGTGGGTCTTAAGACTCTCATAATACCTCAAGAGGACAGGGTTCAGAGAGCTTCCCAATAGCTGAACATGTGGAGGTTCCTGGAGAGTGGTGCGCCCAGGGAGGGCGTGGAAGCTCCAAGCCCCTTCCCCTACACTTCCCCCTAGTGTTTCTTCATCTGTATTTTTTCCAGTATAGAGCAATAAACTGGTGAACTAAGTGTTTTTCTGAGTTGTGTGAGCTGAAAGAAGGGGTCATGGGAACCTTAACTTGAAGCTGGTTGGTCAGAAGTTCTGAAGGCCCAGACTTGGTGGCTGGTATGGAGGGGCAGTCTTGGGGACTGACCCCTCAGCCTGTGGGACCTGACACCATCTCTAGGTAAATAGTGTTGGAATTGAATTAGAGGACATGCGGCTGGTGTCTACTGATGGGTGTATGGGAAAAAAACCCACATTTGATCACAGAAGTCTTCTGTGTTGACAATTGTTATGTGGGAGTAGAGGAAAATGCAGTTAGAGGAAGTTTTCTCTAAACAGTGTTAAGCAAGAATTGGGGATGGACCGAGACATACCTTGGTAAAGGCTCTGGGGAAAGAGAGCAAGAGAGCACAACCAAATGGGCAATCTGTAAAAGACTAAGAATCAGAGTGTCAGCTAAAGTGCCAAATAACATTAAATGCTGGAAAGTAATGAGGCTGAGCACAGTGGCTCACACCTGTAATCCCAACACTTTGGGAGGCTGAGGCAAGAGGATCACTAAAGGCCAGGAGTTTGAGACCAGCCTGGGCAACATAGTGAGACCCCTATCTCTACAAAAAAAAAAAAATTAGCTGAGTATGGTGGCATATGCCTGTAATCCCAGTGACTTGGGAGGCTGAGGTAAGAGAATCACTTGAGCCTAGGAGTTCAAGGCCGCAGTGAGTCATGATTGCACCACTGCATTCCAGCTTGGGTGACAGAGTGAGACCCTGTCTCTAAAAAGAAAATAATAATGAAACAGTGCTCACAAAGTTCTGGGGGCAAATAATTTTGAGATTAGAATTGTAGATCTAAGATGTCAAATGGGTGACTACAGTAAATCCTTGTTTAGATACAATGGATCCCCAAATTGTCATATATTCTTTCTGGGGAAGAGGAAAAGGCCCCTGAAGGATGCCTTAGGCAAATGAAAAATGAATCAGGATAAGGAAGTCAGCAAAAGGAAAGCTATAGTACATGCCAAGCCACCATGAGCAAATGAACCAGCAAACCTTGTCACTAAATAATTTTTGACAATGTAGTTGTACAGTTTAATACAACTGTTAAAATGATTTTCTGAAATAAAAACATCACATTACAAAAATCCAAAACTAAAATTCCGGAAGATTTCAACAAACGGGAATAAAAGATAAGAATAAAGCAGCTGCTCATATTTTATTGTGTTATGTTTTGTTTGAGGGAGTTTGGCATATATTCAGGTAAGTCTTGATGTTGAGAGAAAGTATGTAGGTTCAGGCTTAGGACCGGGGCATTAAGACTGACAGGTGGGGCCCGTGGAAGGCACAAGGTGTTTGAAGTGAAGCCCTGTGGGGTGCGTTGGGGTGGGTCAGGCTCTGGCCACATAACGGCAAGGGCAGAAGGCAGTCAGAAGACCATGGGGTGAGGACATTGCAGGAAAGCCTACTCAAGCCATGTGCTTTATCCACTAATATTTTTAAAATTTATTTTTTTATTTTAAAGTATTTTTATGTGGAATACTTCATGAATTTGTGTGTCATCCTTGCTCAGAGGCCATGCTAATCTCTGTATCATTCCAATTTTAGTATATGTACTGCCAAAGTGAGCACATCCGCTAATCTTTTAGAACAGTGAAAAAACAAACAGTAAGATCACATTTTTTCCTAAAAGGATGACATTGTCAGGAGGCTTGGATGTTACTCTTCATAGAGGACAACAATAACGATAAGAAGTCAGGATTTTAGAGTAATATATCTATGGAGCACAGGAGTAGTTTAGTGTAATTTACCAGCTACAAGGGCTCTGAGTATTTAGAAAACAGGAATAATATGGTGCAAAAACAAAGTAAATCCAGACTCAGAAATTCAGCCACTACTCCCATTACTTAGCCCTGTCATGAAGTTGGAACATATGATAATAACTAAATCAAAAAAAGGCAGCTATCATTTTGCCATAAAAGTGACTTCAGTAGACATTTGTCTCATTAAAGAGAGGATACTCTCTCCTGTTTTCAGCAAATTACTGTTGAAATCCTTTGGACTGAATTAAACTAGACAGACCTGGGACTGTCACAGGTGTTGTCAAGACAATTATTAGAACTCCAAGAAAATGATAATTAACACATTACCTCTGAATAATGAGAACCACATATGAAATTTTAAACCTTCTAGTAGCCACATTAAAATAGTAAAAGGAACCAGGTGAAATCAATATCCTATTTCAACATGTAATCAATATAAGAATTGTTTATGAGATACTTTATATAGAAATTATTATTCTTCGTATTGAGTCTTTGAAATCCGGTATATATTTTGCATTTAAAGCACATCTCAGTTCCACCTCACTGTAGTTCAAGTGCTCAGTCACTTAAGACCAGAGGCCACCACGTTGGACAGGGCAGATCTAGACCAGCATAGCATCTGTGACCATGTCTATAATTAAGGCTGTTTCCCTTTCAACTCTGTGCTGTACATCTGCAGGCAGCCTTTTGAACTGCAAAATAATTTAATTTTTATACCTTTAAGGTAAAAGTTGAGGATCTGGTGCTTCAAAGAAACAGACTGGCTTCTGCTCTTTAAGAGCCTCACGTCCTGTTACCCCAACATTGCCACAGATTTGGATACTGATCTTTAAAAACTCTCAGCCTTCATTGTTAGGCATTTTGCTGCAGTCCAGGCTCATTCTGTTATCTAAACTCATGTGGTGCAAACTATACCATAAAATTATTTTCAGAGGAAAAGTTTAAAAAGTAATTTATTAATAGTTATAAATAATTTAGAAGTACTACATATTGAAGAGCAAAAGAACATAAGGCTATATAAAAATCGAAAACTTGGAATAGTGCTATTATTGATACATGTTTTTATTGAAAAATGTCCCTAAAGTTGTTGATACTGAGATTTGAAACTCACAAAATAATGTGTTTCTAACATTGCCTTTTAATTTACTGTTTATGTTATGCCTGTTTAATACTTGAGGTAGATAGATGACTTTGTATTAATAAATGATCAGCTATTTTACATGCTCACTTTCATTTAAATAAAAAATTAGTATTCAATCAGTATTGCTAAAACATCTAACTAAACATATGTAATGTGAATATGCATATATTTAAGTTTGTGTGTATCATAAATTAAGATCAAAACAAAATATATATATGTGTATTTGTTTATGTCTAAATTGTAAGTGTAACTGTTAGTAAAATAGAAATGGGACACAGATCAGAAATGGGATATGAAACTTCCAAATCATAAGAGAAAAAATAAAAACAAAGGAAACCCAATTTAGTGAAATTGAGAGAAAAATGTTTAAAGGTGAAGAGAAACTAATAAAAGCTTAATAAAGAGAAATTTTTTTTTATTGCAAAATGATCCAACAAATAGAGTGAGCTTGACATTTAAATCATTTAAAGATAATTCTGACAATATTTGGTAGAAAGATTGAAATTTCCACAGGCTAGTAGACATCTCAAACTTTTTTTAAGAAACGAAAGGTTTCAGAGATCAAAGCCAAAGCAGCATACATGGGAGCCAACCTATTACCAACAAGAATGTCATCACTCGGAATCACTTTCTGCCTTGCCACTTCTCCTGACTTTCTTGTTGAAGCAAACAGTAGCAGTGAGCTGCAGAGCTGACGTTTATGCTTTTGTCATGATGAGTAGTCCTACTAAAGTAAGCCAAAATGCCAATAAAAAGGAAAACATTTTCATGTTAACTAGTAAGAGAACCTAATAAATAAAATATAATTACTGAAATTGTAACATTAGTAATTAGTAATATTTGGAAACTGCTTACAACTTCAAGAATCACGCAAATGGAGAAAATAACCAGAGTATTGTGCCACACTCATAGGAACTAATGTAAAGTATCTTAAATTTCAGCCTAGTTTCAATATGCTCAGTTCTTGTGCTACAACATTTTATTTCCTTTATATTTTGAAACTGCTTAAAGTGTAGCATAGTGTATTATTCTACCATGAAAAAGTTTTATTTAGTGAGGATTTTTCCTCCCATTTAAAAATAAAGTGTTCATGTATTTTTACATCTCTGACATTATAGACTATCTACCCTGCAAATAAATGCCAAAATATATGTTTTGTGAATGAACAAATGACGAAATGGTGTTTGAAACAATGTAATAGCATCACTGGTTTACTTATGCATTCTTCTAAGACTTTAATTCATTATATCATCATTTTATGATTTATTTTCCACTCTTTAGAAACTCTACACTATTCAAAAGAACATTTTTGAAAATGCCTCTCAGGTAGAGAAGAGTTCTATTAGACAATTAACTATATGATCATTTATGTAATGTAGAGAATGTTAGGTAATTGCAATTATGATTACAAATACTGCTTCACATAAAACATATCTTCACAAGGCAGAAGTACATCTGCAGGGTGAAGTCCAATTGCATATTATGGTCTTGGCTTAAGTTATGGGGAAAATATTTCCACATTCATATAAATGCTTCTATCTTATCGATTTATTGTGCAAATTTTTAACTAAGTACAGTATTCTTCTGTTTTCTTTACAGTATTCTTACATTTTACTCTGCAGGTGACTATTGATTAAATCAAAATTGTACCTCTCCAAAGCTGGAAATTTTTGCAAACATTATGTTGCCTGAATGTAACATTTGGCCTTGAGGTTTTTTCCCAAATAACCATCCAGTCATTTCACATAGAAAAGATCCAACTTTTGGGAAGACCTAGCCAGTTTTGCCATTTTTCTAAAAAATTACATGAGGCTTTACAGTTGGCACATGATATAAAATAACTATTTTGATAAAGAACAGTTTCTGACAGAAATATATATATGTAAATATATATATATATAATTCCTTCTTTATGAGTACACAGTAGTATTACGGGCAAGAGGTATTTAAGGTGATTACTTTTTGAACATTACCTCTGTATTAGCATTAGTTTGGAATACTTTTGCATCACTGCAGTTATCAAGTTATCAAACTAATTATAATTTTCAATACAAATACTGACAAAAGCATTAGGATAAGAAGAATCTAGGCTGGGCACGGTGGCTCACGCCTGTAATCCCAGCACTTTGGGAGGCCGAGGCGGGCGGATCACAAGGTCAGGAGATCGAGACTACGGTGAAACCCCGTCTCTACTAAAAATACAAAAAAAATTAGCCGGGCGCGGTGGTGGGCGCCTGTAGTCCCAGGTACTCAGGAGGCTGAGACAGGAGAATGACGTGAACCCTGGAGGCGGAGCTTGCAGTGAGCCGAGATCGCGCCACTGCACTCCAGCCTGGGCGACAGAGCCAGACTCCGTCTCAAAAAAATAAATAAATAGAAGAATCTGTGACCTTCTTAGCAAAATAATCCTCGGTTTAAAAAGTGTTTCAAAAAGTGTGATATATTATCCTAAGATCCATGTTTAAGCATGATATGGAAGGTGTGTAATCATAGGAAACAACAGGTGCTGGAGAGGATGTGGAGAAATAGAAAATTTTAAATAAGACGTCAGGTAAAAGAGCAAACATTTCAGGGTTCACAACAAATGCAAAAACTTCCTTGATTAATAAGCAAAGCCTCCTAGATTAGGTAAAAAGGTAAAGTTTAATTACATTATCTTTATAAAACAAAATAGAAATATTGAAAATAAAGGAATAGAAATATAAATAGGAAAGTGCCAACAAAGATCAGGAACAGGGCTATTAATACCAGAAAAAGGAGGAATCAAGGTAAAAAGCAATAAACTGGATAAAGAAAAAGATTTTATACTGTTAAGAAGTTTTTGCAGCCGGGCGCGGTGGCTCAAGCCTGTAATCCCAACACTTTGGGAGGCCGAGACGGGCAGATCACGAGGTCAGGAGATCGAGACCATCCTGGCTAACACAGTGAAACCCCGTCTCTACTGAAAAACACAAAAAACTAGCCGGGCGAGGTGGCGAGCGCCTGTAGTCCCAGCTACTTGGGAGGCTGAGGCAGGAGAATGGCGTAATCCCGGGAGGCAGAGCTTGCAGTGAGCTGAGATCCGGCCACTGCACTCCAGCCTGGGCGACAGAGCGAGACTCCATCTCAAAAAAAAAAAAAAAAAAAAAAAGTTTTTGCCTTTACATCCATCATAAACATTTACACATTGAGCTAAAAGCATCCAAACATAAATTTAAAGAAGATACCAGTATAAAAATGTAAATTTAAAATTTAAAAATTATTAAAATATTAGCATAACATTTGGAAATAGTGACATTATCCAGTGTTGGCAAATATTTGGAGAGTAGGATCCTGGCATCCACTGTTGTGGAGTGTGGATAAACTTAGCCTTTTTGGAAAGGAATCTGGTAATATCTGCCAAAAGTGATTCCACTTCTAGGAATCTATACTACATAAATAAGTTCACTGAGACACTTTAATATGTAAATACTAGATGGCTTAAATATCCGTCAATGGAAGATAGCTGAATCTGTTCTATGGTCTGTGCAGTGGGTTTTAAAAATCAAGTCAATGTATGTGCAGTGGTGGGGAAAGAGCTCCAAGTTCTATAATTCAATGAAAAAAGCAAGCTGCACATAGTTCATGTACTTACATATGTAAGTAAAGGAATGCGAAAAAGATTCAGAAGGGCATACGATGACAGTTAAGAGTGTTTACCTCTCTGGAGGTAGGTGTTGTGAGAGGGAGGAAGTTTTCCGTATTTGACTTCACTCACACACACACTATGGTGGTTTTGTTTACAATGACAATCTACTCTTTTATAATCTAAAAAACTCAATGAAATATTTTTAAAGTATTGAAAATAGCTTTCTTAAATAATTAAACTATTTTTTTTTTCAACTGGCACCATTAGGTTTGTTTGGAGAGGCAAGTGGTAAGAATTGAAAATCCCTATTACGAATTCCTCTCAGAAAACATCATATATTGCATTTAGGAAATGGGGCTGAAAAGACAATGACCAAACAGAAAATGAATGTTTAAAAATCACGTTGAAAGTCTCCATGTTTTACACACATATAAGATTGTATTTAGAAGTAAACCCCTCAGAATCAGAATCCTTAGCAAATAGTCATTCATCCAACTCCAAATTGAGCAAACCTATTGAAATTGCTTTAAAAAGTAGTTGCGAGGCAAATACAGATTTCATCTGCATGTTAAGAAACCAAACGTTCGGAAACCCATTTTACAAAGGAATCTTTGAGCAAGCAACATATATGCATAACATTACATCTGTGACCACAGAAGTGGATAAATTCTTATTTTATCGGAGTTTGGGATGCAGAGAATGTTGAGCTCTCACATCTGGAAGAAATACCATGACTATATACGTGCTTCTGACCTGGTGGAACAATGCAACTCCCAAGTGCATGATAAGCATCTGGAGGCATAATTTCACAAAATACAGAAAATTGCTGTAAAGCCAGGGCATGATTGCAATTTAAGGGAAATGGTGCAGATAAATCTATTTTAATGGATAAGCTTAGTAGATGCAAAATAAATATGTCAGCACTTCATTATTTATTCCTTTCAACTGGTCTAAATTAGAGTAGAAAATGCACATAATATCCACTTTAGAATTGTACACATAGACATGAAAAAAATATTTTTCCTAAGCCATTTTAGTACTTTGGAAAAACTTAATCCTAGTCGAGCCTTAATTTCAAAGCCTCTCTCTGAGTCTCTTTTTCAATTCCACTGCATTATTTATTGACCACCTTTTTGTGTCAGACATTGCCTAAGCAGTCAAGTTGCTCGCCACTGAATGGAGTTCACAAATTCATTTTTGCTCAAGTGAGAGTTGGTTATTTCATTCAACATAAAATAAGTTTGGGAGACTGAACAGAGAGATCCTCACCTGGGATCACTGCCGGACAACAGGGCAGTGATGTCAGTGGTGATGAGCCCAGTCTGAGTACCCTGCCAAAGCTGTGATACCTTCTAATCTGGCAAGTTTTAGTTTATTGGCAGTGGTACTGAGGCAGGTTTATCTTTCTTGCAGCCTGTGCAATAGACTTTATTACTTAGGATCTCCTAAAATTATACCCAAATTTAGGAATCAAGTCATAGATATCTAGTTTCAGAAATGAGGAATCCAATATAGTATTTCCTTTATTTAATTAAATTGCTAATTTATGTAAACATAGTAGGTACTATATAATGTTCTAGAGAAAATACGACATTTCTTTTTAAAAGCAAGGACAAATCTTCCCTGGTAACATGATAAATGGTTTTATCAGCTTAAGATTAGTTATTAACTTTAAACAGGAGAAAATAAATGAACAAAGATAACTTTGCATAAGAAACGAAAACACATTTTCTGAGGTAACCATAAAATTTTGTACAGGCCCAGGGTCAAAAAATAAAACACCCCAAACTGGCTCTAAAAAGTACTAGAACTTAATCTCTGTGTTCCTTGTCTCTTCTTCATGTTCCCTGTGTAGGAGACCCAGCCCAGGCCCACTGCCTCAAGGATCTGCATGTTAACAAGATCCCCCTGGTAATTCCAGTGCATGTTACAGTGTGAGAAGCTCTGGCTTCATGCAACAGAGGAAAGGGTGTAACTGGAAAACTCTCAGCAATATTTCAAAATAGTACAAACAGCAGCCAATGGGTACAATTCTTGAAATCATTTCAAGTCATAATATTGTTCACAAATATATCAGGCTAAATTTAAGAAATGGGATTTGGGGTTTGGAACAACTCAGAGGAAAGTTAGGTTGAAATAGAAGGGCTAACCATCTTGGAAGTAGATTTGCTATCAGTCAAACCTTCAAATCTGTGTTTTGTGATTTCTTTCTTTCCATTTAGAAAGCCTTTTCCTAGCCACGGGTGAGATATCCTGTATATGTCTTGTATTTAAGTTCCCACCTTTTTGTCTAGGTGTCTTTTGTGTTTAATATCATGAGGCATTAATTGATTTTTTTCTAGTAGCTTCCTGATTTTAAAGAATCGTGAATTGCATAGTTATGTTTTTTCCTGTTTGTTTTTTTATCTACTTGTTCTTTCAAATCAGCTCTCAAAGTGTGGTTCACAGATCTCTGTATTCCTTAAGCCCCTTTCAGGGGGTATACAAAGGTAAAACCCAGATATTACTTGCTTTCCCCTGTGTTCATATGTGCAGTGATGGTGAAAAAGCAGTGGTGGGTAACACTGCTGGTGCCTGAATCACCACCGTGACTCCACACTATGCTGGTAGCCATTGTATTTCTCATTGCAACACATTCTCAGTTTTTAAAAAATCCCCCTTTTACTTAAGAATATCCTTGATGAAGCAGTAGAAGTTATTAGTGGTTTTTTTTTTTTTATAATCTCAATCCATGAGTAAACATCTGGTATTTTGTGAGACAAAATGGGAAGTAGACATATAGCAAATCTATATAGCATATCACAGTACCCATTTTCCTGAGGAAAAGCACTTGAACAATTATTTGAATTATAAGCTAAATTAGTCACTTTTTTGATAGAACACCATTTTTAGTGAAAAGAAATGACAGACACAGTATGTTTATTTACACTTGAGTTTTTGGCAAAGATTTTCTTGGAAGTGAATGGAGTGAGCCTGTCACTTCAAGCAGAACAACTGAATATTTCTTCACAATATAAAATTTAAGTTTCCAAAGAAGAACTGGAATTTTAGGAAGCTTTTCATTGTGAGCAGCTCCCCAATACTTCAGGACGTTTCTGATGAGATCAATGGTGAACAGATTTTGATGTGGCCTCCACAATCCTTGTTTCCTGGGGCTCACACCTTTTGACAGTGCCTCTCTTGAATGGGGTGCATATTTGTGACTTTCTTCTAGACTACAGCATGCAGCAAAGGTCATAGGCTGTCAGTTCTGTGATTGTGTTGTCTAAGACTTGATCTTGCTAGAACATTCACTCTCACTCTCCTGCTGGCCTTGAAGAAGCAAGCTGCTGTGTTGTGAATTGCTTGCTGTGAGAGCCACAAGGTGGGACAGCCTCTAGGAGCTGAGGGCCACATCTGGGCAGCAGGGAGTAAAACCCCAAAATTTTCAGTCATATAATCACAAACAGATGAATTCTGCCAGCCACCTGAGTAAGCTTGGAAATGGAGCCTTTCCCAACTGATCTTCCAGAAGATAATGCAGCCCAAATGGCACCTTGAATGCACCCTGGTAAGACTCTGAAACAGAATCCAGCGAGGCTATGTCTAGACTCCAAGCCCATAGACACTCCGTGATTTTAAGCTGCTAAGTTGGTGGTAATTTGTTATGTAACACTAGATAACTAACACAGATTTTGGTATCTAGAAGTAGTTGGGGGCTGTCACAAATCCCTACAAATGGGGCAGTGGCTTTGGAAGCAGGCCATGGTGGGGGCCTGGAAGAATTTTGAGGAGTGTAATAGACAATGCCTGAAGAACCTTGGACATACTGTTATTAGCTATGCAGACCCTGGCACTGTCATTGAGATCTCTAAAGAAAAGGAGAAGCATGTTATTAGACACTGGAAGAGGTGGAATCTTATTATATAGTGGCAAAAAGCTCAATGAAACTGTCTCCTGAAATTCTATGAAAAGCTGAACTTGTAAATGATTAACTTAGCTATATAGTGAAAGGGATTTGCAAGCAAAGTGTTGAAAGTGCTGCCTGGTTTCTTTTTGCTGCTTATAGTAAAATGCAAGGACATAGGTATATTGACAGAATAACTGTGCATAAAACAGAGCCATGACTTGAGGACTTTGAAAATTCTTTAGCCTTACCAAATGGCAAACATGTCAACATGAAGAGATTTATTGTCAGGAAAATGCACTCTGGGAGAAAAGCAGAGGGTGTAACTGTATAACCATTTGCCAAAATCTTAGAAGGAATACAAGCTCAGAATATTCACTCACACAAAATACCTTTCCATGCTTCACAGACCCTCTCAATAAACTATCAGGCCTCTGGGAAGCGTAAGGGCACTATCTGTCTTTCATGCCCAGGGGGCCAAGGTGGAGGAGGTATTATTACAAAAAGGTCTGTGGATGTGACTTTTGTCCAATGGAGTGAACCCATTAAAATCCACAGAAAGCCCATAGAATATTCGAGAAAATTGTTTCAGCAGAAACATCGCCAGCTTAGACTAATGGGGACAGACGGAGTAAAAACAAAAGGCCACGTCAGACTCCCAAATTCTACTGGCAGGTAAAAGGCCAATAAAACTGCTCACCTGCAAATGCCTTTTACGAAAATGGAAGGATGACCCAGAGGGCAGCGTTAAAACTCAGAAGGCAAAGCCAAGAGCCACAGGTCATTTATTCTAAGGGCTTAAAGCTTAATCAAGAAACTCAACATTCTCCTGCCTGGATTTCAGAACTGTGATGGATTGGTGACTCTTTCATACCTCCCGTGTATGAGAATGTGTATAGCTGTTATCCTCTGCCTCTCCACCTGTGTATACAGGGTGAGATGGGGGCAGATCATTCATCTCTTTTGTTTCCCAGGTCCACAGATCAAGGGAAGGTGGGCCCCAGGAACTGTATTTATCTGGACCTGGACTGATGATAAGATTGGACTTTGTGCCAATGCCTGAATGGGCAGGGACATTTGGGAACGCTGGGAGGCATGAATGTCTTTTGCATGTGTCATGGATGTGAATCACTGGGGGCCAGAGGGTGGACTCTGGCAGACAGACTCTAAGGTGGTCCCTGCAAACCTTGCCTTCTGTTCATGTTTCTGTGTAATCTCTTCACCTTGAGGGTGTTTGGAACTTGGGACTTTCTGCTAGTGAACAGAATTTAGAACTGATAGGGTCTCACTTCCGTGACTAATTTACCAAAAGACTGTGGCTTCTGGCTTGTTCATCCTCTCTTGCTCTTTCACTCACTCTGATTTGCACCTGCTGCCATAATGGGAACTGCCCTGTGGAGAGGCCCACGTGGCAAGGAACAGAGGGAGGCCTCGGGCCCAACAATCATAAAATGAGCTTAGAAGTGAACCCTCAGCTAGTTGAGTCTTCAGATAAGACCTCAGCCCAAGCTGAGGCCTTGTGAAACACCTTGAGCCAGAAAACAAAGCTAAATGTACCTAGATTCCTGACCCACAGAAACAGATAATAAATATCTCATGTTTTAAACTGCTAAGTTTTTGAATAAGTTTTATGTAGCAGTAAATAGTAAGGTCAGTAAAATGATATTTATAGCACACTTGAGTTTGTGGTCCAAAATTCAAACATACTGCACTATTTGTGAATTCACTGCTAACCATATGTATTTACCTCTAAAAACCTCATAGTGAAAGAAAGACTTACAGTTTACCTCCATAGATTCCTGAGTGTCCTTCCAATAGCTATTGTTTGTGTAAAAATGTAGAGATCCTACTGCTTATTAGAAACTTGCTAGTTCATGCACGTTTTTTTGTCTGGTTAAAGTATCTCCTACCTTCTTCATTTTAAAATAATTTTTTATTTTGAAAATTTCAGACACAGAAGTTGCAAACATGACAGAGTTCTTTAGTACCCTTCACCCACTTGCCCCCAGTGATAACACTGTACACACGCAAAATACATTATTAATATCATCTGATTCCTTTTTTGAATAGAAAAACAATTCTATTTGGTAGATCTATTAGTAGGCTTTCACCCTACATGAAAGTCTTTCTTATATTGGAACTTTTCAAGAAATGTGGCTGCAGATCTATCTGGTACTATCTACAGGGCAGAGCCCTCAGATCCCGACCGGCAAAATGAGCCTCATTGGGAATCTATACTTGCCAACCAACATGAACATAGCAGTAAAATGATCCATTCGTCAGGGCCTTGACGAGGCCTGCGCCCCAGAGGGCGCTCAGCTCCCAAGCTGCTGAGAGCTTTGGGGAGTAGCAGGTGTGGGGAGCGGACGGCTCTACCGAAATAACAGCAGCAGCAGCAACAGCGACAATGACAACAGACAAAGTAGAGTCCCAGGAAGAAGGGAGGCACTGTTATTTGAATTCACATTACTAAGGTGATAATAAATGTCACTTCAATAATGTGTCCAGTGATAATAAATGCCACTTCAATAATGTGTCTGTGGACATTCTAAGTGTCAGACTTCACGTGAGCATGACTGAAGTTCTTTCAGTTAAATTATGGATTCTCTTTGCTTCACATCTCTCACTATAGGCAAGCAAGCTTAACCACAATTTCCAAATTTAAAATCCTATAGAGACGTTTCGCTTAAGATTAGGCATGTATTCAATCTCACCAGCACAAACTCTGGCAAAAACACAATGAACAGTAACTGTGGTAAAGCAAAATAATTAGATACTATTAAGGAAATAATCTACTTAGAAGAGAGGTGATAACACTTTTTTCAGATCCAGCTATGGCTGTGCTGCCAAACACAGCAGCCACTATCTGCATATGGCTATTTAACTTAAATCTATTAAAATTAAATAAAATTAAAAATCTGTCCCTCAGTTGCACTAGCCACATTCAGGAGCACATGTAGCTAGTGACTTCCACACTGGACAGTACAGACATAGAACATTTCTTTTACCACAGAAAATTTTCCTGGACAGCAACAACTTGCAGGATGCAGGAATCTGAAAGGGGCTAAGAGAAAAGAAAAAATAACAAGGCACATGAAGTGAGATATGAACTGCAGCAGAGCTCTCTCAATATCATTAAGTGTCAGAATGATATTTAGATGTATATTACCAGATAACTCACCAATTATCTCAGCAAAAATTTTTGAATAATCTTCCTTTCCCCACTGATATTTCTAATGCCTCCTTTATTAGTCTTAGGGGACTCTGGGCAATTCCACCCTTTGGCAACTGGAATCATGGCCTCTAGCTATGTGAACATTTTTCTTCTTTGAAGGAAAGATGGACTCGGAATGCCGCCACTGGGAAAACATGGCACCATGAGCCCTGGGTGATTATTGTCACAAGAAGCACTTTTGTATAGCAAAAATAATATGATCTGATACGATACATGATATGACATGTCACAGGGAAGACTGTTTGAATGACAGGTTCAGCACAGGGACTCCATACTGCCATCATTTGCCCACAAAAAGGACAGGCTTTCCCCTTTGAGCTTCATGGGCAAGGCAAGAGGGCGGCACTGCTTCCAATTCTCCCTCAAGTGTGTGGGCTCAGGACCCTCTCATGAGATGCCAAAGCACAGTCAACACCAGGCTGTGGAGTTTAACAGACTTTGTGGAAATTTTGTGGTTCGTAGAGATAAGTTTTTATGCATTCAATGGAAACCATAAAATGATATAGGACATATTATTGTTCCTCAGGTTAACTGACCACAGACTGGAAGGGAGTCTCCCAGGGGCTGCTGGGGACATCTCAGCCAGGTGACTCCCTGCCTTGGTGTTGCAGAAGGCTGCTCACCTTACAACACAGGACCTTCAGCCTCGTCCTCCTGCCCAGAGCCCAGACCCAATTGCTTCAAGCCACCACAGAATCTTTCCTTCCACATAAAAGTTCTTCACTTCCTGCTCGGGGTGACTGCAGCCGGAACAGTCTCTCCTTTTAGGAGAATCTTCTACTCCAGGAGCCAGGCAAAACCATGGGGAAGGCTGCATAATGACTGGCCTTGAAGCTATGCACTATTTATTTTGGGGGTGGGTTGAGGACGATGGATAGAGATACCCCAGCTGCACCTGCTGTCCCCACTGCTCCCAGAGCAAAAGAAGAAGCTGACTTGAGAAATTTCAGCATCCACACAAAATACAGAAACCGCTGGCACTCTCCCATCTCATCAGTCTCCACTGGTGGAAACTCTGCTAGTCACCTGTTACATTAATCATAATAGCTAATACTTATCGGGTGCTTACTGTGTTGCAGACAGTTGTTCAGCCCTTGATATACATGATAATATTTGATCAGCACAACACTCCTATGAGGCAGAAACTATTACGGCAAAGTCTAATTTTCAGAGTTGAAACTTGACCCTGACAAACACTGGACTAGTCTCCTAGGGCTGTGGTGACAAATGACCAGCACAATAGAAATCTCTTCCCCCACAGCTCTGGAGGCCAGAAGTCCAACCTCAAGCTGTCGACAAGCCACGCTCCTGTTGGTGGTTCCCAGGGCTCCTCTGCCTGCCGTGGCGCCATTCCAGCCTCAGCCTCTGTCTTCACATGGCCTTCCTCCCCTGAGACTCCGTGTCTGTCTGTGGCACCCCCTTTTCCTATAAGGACACCAGTCTTTGGATTGAGGGCCCACCCTAAATCCAGAATGATTTCCCCTTGATATCCTTAATAACCTCTGTGAATACCCTACTTCCAAATAAGGTCACGTTCTGAGGATCCTGGTGGATGTGAATTTTCGGGGACACTGTGCAACCCATGACACATAAAAATAGTGGGGACTCATCAGGAATTGTTTAACGAGTTCATGAGGGGGATAAGTGGGATGTCAAGTTGAGGAAAAGAGCACTTGAGAGGCTGAGTGTGCACATGCAGCCAGGAGGGGAATGCTGGAGCAGGTTTGCTAAGTTAGCAACAAAGCTTGTCAATGTCTTCAGGTCAATAAAGTATCGCTTTTGAGGTTATCTTCACTACTGGGCAGAAATTATTTGTATCTTTACAGGACAAATGTACATGCATATAAGCAACTTCACAGAATCTAGGGCCAAGACAATGGCAATGCAGGTTAAACACCAATCAATTATCCTAGAGAATTATAGGGTCCTTGGGTGGATCTGTTAGCCTGTGTCCCAGTATGACACTAAAAGGACGCACCCAATCATTCTCTTTTCTGTTTTGGATCATTTTTCTTAGCAATTTTTACTCCCATCTTACAGATGAGAGATTTGGTTGCCTAATAATTATATCAGTGATTCAGCCAATGGATTCAAGCTCTAAACATGAGTCTGAATTTGGAGCTAAAATCTTTGCCAAATATATTTCCTCAGCTCTTTGGTTTTGAGACTTCTTGCACTAGATGTTCATTATTTATTTTTGTCTATAATGTTCACAGAGTGAAGCAGAAGCAAAGTTCTTTGTATCATGAAACAAGAACTATTATCTCATTTTGACTTGAGAATTAGCATGAAATACACACAGTATGACTCAATTTCTGGCTTTAAAGTGAATGCATACAGGAAATCTTGCATTTTTGGTTAAACATTTGAGAGTTTGGCCATTTGTGAGGACCCAAATTTCAGGACAGGTAGTGCTGTTAGCCATGCTGAGGCCTGGATCTTATGGGCATGTTGTGTGTGCTGGCCAGTCTTTCAACCTAAAAGGAGAGCCTAGTATAAAGGATGCCATCAGCTTCTCTAATCTCTGCTCCTCATTACTCAGGATCTCAGCAGGGTACTCTACATGATGGTATTTGTGAAGCTGGGGATCTCTAAATCTCCCTCGGCCCTAATTGCTTGTGAATGCCGAGTGCCTATTCTATTCTGCAACATGCTTGTCCATGAATTACCAAAGATCATCAGCTTGCTTTGATGTTCACATGTTTCCAAACAGAAAACTCATATTAGAATAGAAGAGAGCTGAAATCTTCAAATCCCAGGATACTTACCAATTCCAGTGATTCTGAGGAGACTTGAATATCTCCAATGACAGAGGATTCGGTACCTTCCCAGTCATCTTTTAGCCATCTCTCACCGAGGAAAGTTTTTCTCTAGTTTTCATATATTGTTGCAGTTTTCCTTCTGGGCTCACATGAAGTCAGTCACATCTCTTGGTCACAATCATTGATTAAGTAAATATTTTTTCACAACTATCAGCTTCAGTCCTGGTACAAAGATGAGTGAGACACGTAGCCTGTCCTGAGGGAAGTCACAGTCCAGGGAGGCCAGCAGACCGCTTGTGGAAGTGATGCGGCTCCCAGAGCCTGCTCTCCCTTCACCGAGCACCATAGTCTCTCAGTGCCTGGTCGTGTGGGAGGATGACTGTTCCATAGGCTGGCTTCCTGGTTTATCTCTGGATCCAGGCGGACCACCTGAGAGCCAAATGTCTGGACCAGGATTGACCTCTGCGTTACTTTTTGACATCAGGTCTTCAGGATACTTTGAGTTGTTTAACAAGGAAAAGCCTCGAGAACCCCATTAGGCAATGCCTGGGGAGGGGGACGGCTGAGGACATCGACCACCTACCTGTGTCAGTGGTTCCCAGCCCTGGCTGCACCTGGGCAGCTTTGAAGCTATGGACCCTTAAGCTCCCCCAGACACTTGTTGTCATTGGTTCGGCCTGGGTCCTGAGCTTTTGTATTGCAAATGCTTACCACTGGATCCTATCATGCAGGCAGGGTTGGGAATTAAACCATTACAAATATAGAGGGTCTCTTATTTGAAGTCCCATGAAGGAAGATATTTCTCTCAGAGTAAAGTGCAGTGTACATTGTATTCTCCTAAAAAGAAAGCCATGGAACTAGTAACATAGCTTAGAACCCTAAATCAGGAGGTGAGTGATACACATAGATACACGCACACACATAATGTGTGTATGTAACCATTTGTTCTACTTTATATTAGCTCTGGTAATGATTTTTTTAAATTATATTTCCTTGCCTGTGGGGAAAGATAGTTTTTGAGATGTTCACTTATTTTTCCCGCTTTCTTTTCTTCTTTCCCTTCCCATAACAGATAGCTAAGTCTGTAGGTTCTTGCCTAGGAGGATATTTAAGACAGGCTTCCTAAATCTAATAAAGACAATAAATAGGATGTGAGGAAAAGGGGTGCCTGAAGAAAATATGGAGAGGACATGGGATTCCCTTCAGAATCCCAATGCTTCCTTGGACTGGAGGAAGGAGCGAGAAAGAAAGGGGGTGGTGGAAAGATGGAGAGGAGAGAGACGGAGGGAGAGAGGAGGAAGACAGAAAGGAAGAGAGAAGGGTAAGGGGCAGAGGAGAGGGGGACTGATCCACTGTCGTAGCTTTTTGGCAGTGACCTAAGGCAATGAGTGACGGAGCTTCAGAGGTGGGACCTCTGAATTGAGAGGTGGGGCCTCTCAATACAACAGGAAGAACCGACTTTACCTCACCAAGGGTTCCTCAGCTCAGCACGGCCCCTGAGCAAAAAATCCAGTAAGGCCAGAAGGGCCAAGGAGAGGTCATCATCACTGGACAGATGTCAGCTGGTGCAGGGAACTCTTGGATCCCAGCCCTGTGTGAGGCCCTGAGAGCTTGGCAGCCTTCGTAGGGGCCCTGGGGTTGCTGAGGTTGATTTTCTGCTATCTTAATATGACAAGGCCTGGAGGTAAATTTAAAATGATTCATTAAAATAAAAAAGGAAGAAAGCAAAAATGTAACTTCTTACACACCTGCTATGTATTCAAAACCATCTCAGAGAATTTCTGAACTGAAGTGAGCCATAATTCAAACATGAACTAAATATGATTAAAAGTAAAAGGCTACCCCAGATATGGTCTGACTGGCACAACAATACCTGTGAGTCCAGATTGGCTGCCTACGCCGGCTTCACGGCTGTGTATCCCAGCTTCTGAGGGTTCTCCTGAGATGCAAAGGCCTTGTAGAGTCCACTCTGAAGGCCTCCTGGGGATCCAGCAACATTCTCCGAAAAGCTCTCAAGTCAGGTGCAGTTTCAAAGTGATTTCATCTCAGTCAGATACCTCAATGTTTAAAACAGCTTTATTGAGGTATAATTGAGATACAGCAAACTCTACCTGTTTAAATTTGGTAAATTTTAACAAATATATACACAGATAAAACCACCACCACAATGAAAATAAGATCCACATGCATAACCCCCAGAATTCCTTTGGAAATTCCCTTCTCCCACCTATGGCTCTCCCCACAATCCCAGGCAACTACTGAACTGCTTTCTTGACCTAGACAGTAGTTTTCATCTATTAGCATTTTATATAAAGAGTGTTGTTTTTTTTTTTTGGTCTGACTTCTTTAATGGAACATAATTATTTTGAATTTCATTCATGTCATTTTATGCATCAGTATTCATACCTTTTCACTGATGAGTAAGTGTCCCATTGCATCGATGTGCCATGGTTTTTATCCATCCAGGTTGATCAATATTTGGGTTGTCTCTGGTTTTTGGCTATCACAAATAAAACTGGTCACAACAGTGCTGAATGACTGGCTTGAATTTAGTTGCCTATTCAAAGATACAAGTGATTCATCACAAGAGAAGTCAAGGCTTCTGGTGGAAGATACCTTGCTTCACGGAGAGAGAACAGGAAAAGAAAAGCGTGTGGAAGAGGGGTGCGGTCTAGAGACCATGAGGAATGCCTGTCCTCCCCTCAGTTGTGGCCTTGCCACAGTGGTGCTCCTGGACCTCCCTGTCTGAAAGCTGAGCCCAACTCATTTCTAAATGAGTCAATTACAGATGACAAGATCTAAGTCATGCTGAGGGTGTGGGAGTGATTGGGAGGCTGAGGGGCCCAGGGAAGGGAGCTGCCTTTTTCTAAGACTTCCATGTGCTGGGCCCTATGTCATTCCTATGCCATCTCATTGCCTATTCACAGTATCCTTTTAAGGCTGAGATTATTATCATCCAACATCACAGGCAAACATGAGGACTCGCAGACAGTAAATAACATGCCCAAGCCCACGTGACTCACAATTTGCAGGTCTGGAATTTGAGCCCAGGTCTCTTGGCTTCCAGGGGCTGTTTTCTTTCATCCACCCTCTCCAGGACAGCCTCTCAACCTGTGGCACGTGCAGGTGTCAGACAGCAGCGGCAGCCACGGTTAAGGGGCCAGTAGGGGGAAAAAGTGCTTTCTGAACTGGATTCTTAGTGCATTCAGGGTCCTTACACCCCTTGTTCAGTCCTGGGCGAAGCTCTACTGAGACAGGGAGGGTCCACAGGCCAGAGCAGGACAGGAGCATCCATCCAGGCCAGAAGGGTTCTGGGCCACAGAGTGACGGTCTCTGCACAGCCCCTCTGGTGTGGGAGATATCTCTGCTCTGCGTGTTAGCAGGGTTTATGCAAGAATTGATGTGCGTAGGCACAATAGCTGATTTTAAGGATAATTTTGAAGTCAAGCCCTAAGCAAAGAATCAACCTGAGTGACGGCCCCTGTGTCTACCCTTAACTTGGTAAGTGACCTGGGTAAGTTCCGTGCTGGCCCTGGGCTCAGTTTCTCCGTGTCCCTACGAGGAGCTGGGCTCTTCCTGCAGGGCCCAGTGATGCAGCGCCTCCTTCCTGGAAATGGCATTAGTTAACTACATGCGTTCTGCCCAGCCTTGCATTCCTTCACCACTAGGTGGAGGGCGTCTCTCAGGTTTCCCCACCGCTCCCTGAAGGCCTTGGAGGTGATCTTATCCATCCCTCCATGAAAACCACTTTTTTACATTGGGAGTTATACCTGATGTAAATGACGAGTTGATGGGTGCTGACGAGTTGATGGGTGCAGCACAGCAACATGGCACAAGTATACATATGTAACAAACCTGCACGTTATGCACATGTACCCTAGAACTTAAAGTATAATAATAATAATAATAATAATAATAAAAAAAAGAAAATCACTTTAAATTTTGACAGCTTTTAAAGGAATTCCAACTCAGATATTAGGAAATATTCAGTCAATTCATTTGCCCAAAAGCTCAAATTTTGAGTTTCTTCATTTTCGATTTTCCTATTTCAATATATTGTACTTAGTTTTTCATTGTTGTTGTTGTTGTTGTTTTTAACTTTTATACTAAATTAATTGGACTTTAAAAATGTTCTGGCCTATATTTATTACTTGGGAGATTTCCAGCAGAATTGCTTTACTGATGCTTGCCTCTATGTGAAAAGTGCTTCTGATATCTTTTAAGTGAACTGTTCTCTCCTGCCTGAACCAGACACAATGAAATAGTGGAGATGTGGGAGAGAGGTAAGGACTCCTTCTTTCAGCTGACATGCTTTTGAGATTTCTATTACCCCCCAGGGTGTTCATAAGGCCTCGGCACAGAGCAAACTATTCTCACAATCATGCCTGATAATGAACTGATCACCTTGGGCATTTTCCAAGTGCTCTCTTCACATCTCTTATCTCATTGAATCCTTCCTACTCCTATTACAATGAGCATTTTTAAGTCTCTGCCTTAAAGAAGAAGCAGGCGAGGCTATTATTGGCCACATAGATTCCCCACCTGCACCCCAACATACACAAATTTTCCAAGCATAGGTTGGAATTAGGAAAGGGACTTGACCTTATTTAAGTGCCCATGAGCATAGGAGTGGTCAGACTTTCTCCAATCCTGCACTTAGCAGTAGGGACCCAGAGAAGCTTGCCTCATTCAGGTGGTTGTGTTGGCTGGCATGGTCATGGGGGCCATCAAGGGACATCCCCAGGCTTCAGATGGAACCTTCCAGAGCTGTGTCTTGCCTGTCCCTAGAGTCCAGTGGAGGCCAGCACCCCTCCACTGAAAGAAGAATCTGAAGACTTCAGCCAGGCTGACTTGCCCTGGGGTTGCTTTTCAAGTGGAGGCGCAAGGACAGCGTTAGCTACAGAGAGAGGGAACCTGGAAAAGCAAATGCCTCCAGAAGCCCCAGAATCTGCAGTGTGTGAATGTGTGGAAATAGCAGCTTTCACAAGGAACATTTCTCTAACTGCAAAGGAAATTAGGCAAGCAGTTTATTTAGGAGAAGCAGAAGCAAGAGGAAAGTGATTTGCCTTTTTTTCCTCTTTTTCTCCTGAGAGGAGGATGATCCTGCAACAATCTACCAGCAGGGCGTAGCGAGTCCTTCCCTATTTGCTGGAAATCCCACCCTCCTCCTATTGCACGTCTCGGTTTCTGTTTTGCAGGTTGCTACTGGCAGGAGGGGACTGGAAGTCACAGAAACCCACCAGGGCTCCGACTCATGAGAGACAGGGTGTGTGGCTAGGAGATCCCAGGCATGTCTGGGCATTCAGGAAAGAGAGCCAGCATGTCAGCCCACACCTTGAAAGGGACCAGTGTGCCTGCTTGAGAGAAAGCACATGTCCTCAGGCAAGTGACATTTCCCTCTCAGGCAGAGTGAAGGGCCAGGTCGAAAAAGAAGAAGCGAAAGTTGCTGCATACTTCGAATACCGAAGGCGGCCTTCAGGATTTAGTAACCCAAGGCAGACTTCTTTGGGGAACAAGCTGGGAATGAATGGTTTACTTGGAGAGGGAATTGAATATTTTCTGGGCACCCCCTCACCTTGTGCCAGGCACTGTGCTAGACCTTGGGGAGCACCAGGGAGCAAGGCAGGTGCTGGCATGTCATCAGCACTTCCCGACAGAGCCTTCTACAACAATGGAAACGTCTGCTTCCACATTTGTGCTGTCCAATATGGTGGGCATAGTCGCATCTGCTGATAGAACACCTGGAATATGGCTAGTACAACTGAGGGGCTGAAGTTTCAATTCTATTTCATTTTAATGTAAGTTGAAATAGTCATGTGAGGCTAGTAGCTACTCTGTGGAAAAGCACGGTTCCACATAGACCCTCAACGTGGGGAACAAAAGAAACACACTGTGTTGCAGGTTCTGGCATCACGGTGTTCCAGGTGTGAGATGGTTGCTCAGTTTCTCTGAGAAGACAATCAGGAAGTAGGATCGCTGGGTGCATCTGGGAGGTATGCCTTTCTATTGACTAACTTACTCTCTCATACACTTAGTACAGCCTACAGGGGTTGTGTGTACCCAGTGTGTATCAGGGACCAAGCACTCCTTAGGATGAGAGTGTTTTCTTTTTTGGTTGCTCGGCATCATCCTACTTTTCATGAGTTACAGTCACATTATATATATACAACAGCCCAGGGCTCTAGGGGCTGGTGAGAGGAGTGGTACCCAGCAGCTGGGGGACCTCAGTGAGGGGCTGGCCCAGCCCCATTCTTCTCTCTAAGGTGTGGGGAAAATGACTCCTCTATTCCTTTTCTCTACGTATCTGGCCCATAGAAATCCTCATTCCGTGACAGTGCTGGTGTCCACTGGACGGAATGCTCTGTTCATCTGCGCAGTGGGAAAGCTACTTAGTTCCTGGGTCCGGAGCCCTTCAAAAGGAAGGCCTGGCAATGAGAAAGGCTTTCCTTTTTGGTTGACATTGGAAATGCTGGAGATGGCTGGCCGCTTCAGTGCAGTAGCTTTCTGCCCTCTCAGATCCTAGGGCAGAAACAAAGTTGCACATTCATCATACCCTGGTCTGCAGCCGTTCTTCATATCAAAGAATATTTAGATGAACAGAAAAGCTGCCATCAGGGATGTGAAGTGAGGGATTATGACTAATTCACAAACATTTACTCCACACCTACTCTGTGCTGTTGGGTTAAGCATTATGCCTTCTGAGGTCTGCTAATGCTGGAAGGCTTTGTCATTATTTGCGGCTTTATAAATGTGCTTTTAAAGCATGGAGATCGTCAAGAACAGGAAAGATTTAATTTTATCCCAAGGTTGGGCTAAGGATTTTGTGCAGTATAGAACAGGGTCTGTGGAGGAGATTCTTTTGAGATCATTGAGACTTGCTTTACCCAGGAAGGTGACATCTTGTGCTGTGTATCTGTTTGATATCTGGCTAAGACTTTGAAAATAATCACTACATATTAACAAGTAGGGTACGACAGAATCTTTTTCTGTGCTATTTTTCTAGCCAAAATACTCAAAATACTACTTCTCCTACTTCTTTTTTTTTTAGACTGAGTCTCACTCTGTCACCCAGGCTAAAGGGCAGTGGCACGATCTTGGCTCTCTGAAACCTCCACCTCCTGGGTTCAAGCGATTCTCATGCCTCAGCCTCCTGAGTAGCTGGCATTACAGACACCCGCCACCACACCTGGCTAATTTTTATATTTTTAGTAGAGACAGGGTTTCACCATGTTGGCCAGGCTAGTCTCTAACTCCTGACCTTGTGATCTGCCTGCCTCGGCCTCCCAAAGTGCTGGGATTACAGGCGTGAGCCATTGCGCCCGGCCTGCTTCTACTGATTTTCCTTCTGAACTGTCAGTCCTGTTCAGCACTTTTCCTTGTTCCGTTGTTGAAAGTCAGGCGCATGCCTTTGAAGTACATTGTCAAATCTCTATATCATGTTTCTCTTTCCCAAAACTATTCTGTCCTCCCCACTGCCACCTCCCTCATGCGGTATTGTAAGGGAGTTTACTACCCAAGAGAAATCATTTTGAGGATTCTTCTTCATGATTTCAAATGATTGACTCTACACCCGAAAGGTCTGTACACTGTCAAACATACAAATGAACATGACCTAAAGGCATCCAGTTGTAAGGAAATATTTGGAAAACAAAAATAATTTATTAACTTAACTGATACCTTTTCTTCTTCTCTATTTTAAAAACACAGATATGTTATTAAGATCTCATATTACTTCAATATTGGCGTATTGCACTGATTTTGTTATCGTTAATTGTGTTATCCTGGCTTCGAGGATCTGTGAATACTGTATGGTTTGTTACTTGTCCTGTCTGAGTCTTAGGATCCCATATTCGTAAGTGGGCACAATAACACCTTGTGAGAATGACAAAAGCACTTAGATGATACCATCTCAGCAAATGCTAATGTTCCTCCTTCCTTTTTATTCAAGTCTCTAAGCATTTTACAGTGAATCTAATGCTACTTTTCATCCAGGCCTGAACGAGAAAGCACATAGAAATGGTAAGCTGGTACTTTTCATATGGTTCACACAGATGCTTAGGACCCAAATCTGTTCTGAATTATCCAGGTCCTGAATTTCAATGCTGAGTAGAGATGCAAGCTGAGGAGGCAGATAGTCCTGCAGCTCTGCTTCCTGCTCTAGGGAGAAAGGGCCTTAGGCACCCCCTCCATCCTTTACGGCCTCAGCGCTGAAATCCCCCAGCAGCAGGTAGAGGCTCCCACCACACCAGTTTCACTCTTAGGGCAAGGCTAATTTCCAGAAGTCAGGAGACAGCTCATGTGATGACCTTGGAGCAGGCTCCGGGCCACTGTGCTTCACCCTGGGACGGTGTAACCACGACCAAGTCACAGTGTGAGCCAAACCTGTGCCTTCATCCATGATCCAGGGCCTGGCACCGCAGGGAATGAAGGGAACAGCAGTGCTGGGGACATTAGCAACCTGAGGGCAGCAGGCCAGGAACATGGCCAGGCGAGGGAAGAGCCAGGGACAGGCTGGCTGTGGTCCCACCCTGGCTCTCGGTGTTCCCTCTAGGACCCCATTTTCTAAAGCGTTTCCCTTCCTTTAGTGACATGCATATTAATGGTAATGTTGAAGAGGGGAGGGAGGTGGGGCAGTTTTAGGTTAACTGTATTTGTGGAAAGCTGGATTAAATAAACCATCTTCCATTCTGCCCAGGGCATTTCAAATGCTAAGGTACCTTGTGGATCTCCAAAAGAGGGAAGAGTGTGTGGCTTTTCCCAAATCGTTTGCCCCATTCTCCTTTTTTGTATTACGCATAATGAGCTTTAGGAAATGTGGCTTGAGGGTGACTCCCTATGACCTTGAAAACGGCTCTCTGCTTCCTTGGCCTTAGTTTCACTACCTGAAATTGGTGCTCACACCCCTCTCCGCCCTTCCTCAGGGGGCCTATGCATTCATGACAGCCCTGCAGCTCCAAGGTCAGGACAGGGGCTCAGCTCCTGCTCCCTTCCCCAACCTTCAGAGGGCAATTCTTTGGTGGGGTGGTGGACCCCTTCTCTCCAGGCTTCTAGCACTCCCCAGCCCCCAGGACACTCCTCCGGCCCAGCTGCACGGCTTGGCTTTCCTTCAACACTATTCCATGTCCAGGCCTCTGTACCACATTCACGCTGCCCCCACTGCCTGAAACTGCCTGCTGCCTTTCTTTGCCCAAGTAACTCCTGTCTTTCAGTTCAACTGCATCCTTACTGATTTTCTGCCTGCTGGATCTGTCCGTTTCTGATGGAGAATGTTGGAGTCTCCAGCTCTAGGAGTGGGTTCACTGATTTCTGTGTGGTTCTCTCTGCTTTTGCCTCATGTATGCTGGTGCTCTGTTGTTAGGAGTGTACATGTTAAGGATTGTTACATCTTGTTAGAAAATTGACCCCTGTGTCATTATGGAATGCCCCCATTTACCCTGATGCCTTTGTTTGCTGTAACTCTGCTGTGTCTGAAATCAATCAGTATAGCTACTCTTGCTTTCTTTTGATAGTGTAACTATGGTATTTTTCCCCTTAATTTCTTTACTTTTAATCCATATGTGTCTTTATACTTAAAATGGATTTCCTTTTTTTCTTTTCTTTTTGAGACAGAGTCTCGCTCTGTCGTCCAGGCTGGAGTGTAGTGGTATGATCTCAGCTCACTGCAAACTCCACCTCCCGGGTTCAAGCGATTCTCCTGCCTCAGCCTCCTGAGTAGCTGGGATTACAGGTGCGTGCCACCATGTCTGGCTAATTTTTGTATTTTTAGTAGAGACGGGGTTTCACCATGCTGGTCAGGCTGGTCTTGAACTCCTGACCTCATGATCCACCTGCCTCAGCCTCCCAAAGTGCTGGCATTACAGGTATGAAATATGGATTTCTTATAGACAACATGTAGTTGGGTCACATCTTTGGATCCACTGAAACTCTATCTTTCAATTGCTGTCCTTAGACTATTGATGTTTAAAGATATTATGGGTACATTTGGATTCATATTGATTACATTTGTAACTGTTCTCTATTCTATTTGTGGGCCTTTTTGTTTTGTTTTGTGTTTGTCTTCCACTCTTCTTGCCTTCTTTGGCTTTGAGTATTTTGTATAATTCACTTTGTCCCCTCTCTGCCTTCTCTTTTTCAAGATTCAGCTGAAGTGCACTTGGTCCCATGGGCCCTGAGTACCTTTGGGTCCTGGGTGTCTGTGTCGGCAGCACAGAGCTTGTCTGTGGACGCTCTTGCCTGACGGTTGCCCATTTCACCCGCGGCTCCTCCAGGGCGGTGGCCTTACATTCTCATGTCTCTGACCCTGGCTCCTGGTCCTGGGGTGACAAGGGCAGGCCTGGTCAACGCTGGTGGGACAGGACAGAACTATGTATATAGGACAGCACTTGAATGAGTGTTAACACAAACACACGTTCATAGGACTAAAAGCATGTTTACATTGGAAAATAAAAAGCCCCAGAAGCCTTCTTGAGGGAAATCCCCTCTCCCCCACGCAGACTGCTGCACGGCTGAACTCCTCTGTGCCCAGAGGGGGCTCTTCCGGCCTTCCCTGCCCCACAGCCCTTCTCTAGATTCAGCCGATTCATCCAGGGCTAGAGGCTCTGCCTGTCTCTTGGAGGAGTTCCTTGTCCAAAAGAAGCGCCTGAATGCTAAGATGAGGAGAGGACCCTCCTAGAGCACCCAGGGAGTCCAGGGGTCAGTATCCTATTGCGTCTGGCCCTTTCTCTGGGCGGGGGGGTGGGGGGGAGCAGTTGATGTTGGCTGTGGAGCAAGTAGAAAGATGGCCAGGGCTTCAAAGGGAAAGTCATGGGCCTCAGGCCTACGTCATTGCCTGGGCAAGATAAGACCTCAGGGAGTCCAGGACTCTGGGATGGAATCTCCAGCAGAAGCTTCTCTCTGTTGTTATTAGAGGCTCGGGATGTGTGAGACCAGCCTCTGCTCTCCACAGGCTCACAGTCCAATGGAGGAGGTGGACATCCCATATACTGCGGGGTGAGAGCCCTAAGACAGCTGACATGAGGACTTGAGGAACTGAGAGATCAGGTCTTCAGAAAACTCAAAAAATTAGGTGCAGTAAGTTCTGCCTTGTCCCAGAAGAACTCAGCAGGCAGCCAAGCATGGGAAGACTTCCCAGGACCAGCAGGGCCCTGTGATGCAAGGAAACCTGGGAACTGGGTGTGATTTGGAGGTTGGGAGGAGGCTGGAGGGATCGTTTGGGGTCACATCTCACTGAGACCGGATGCCTTCCTGGAGATGAGATCTTACCCGGAGACCAGCTGACCAGCCTCCCGCAGCTCTCAGGGTCCCTGCCTCCATGCGTGTCGGCTTCAATTTCCCATCAGTGCATGTAAGCACACAACTGTTCTCCCATGGGGTGGTATGAGACCAACTTAAAAAAGGAATCATGGTGCTCACAGAGGTGGGAAGTGGGTGTGGGCAGAGGGGATTTACAGAGGGTTTTGCAAGGGGCAGTGCCCACTGAGGGTGGGGATCAGGGCAGTGCCCAGAGGGAGGAGGTCCCTGAAAGGGGAATCGAATTGAGGGACCCTGAAACTGCACACCCTTCTTACTGTGGGGCCCAGCCCACCCTCTACCCACAGGAAGCTGGAGGGAGGATGACAATGAGGAAGCTTGTGCAGGTGCCTGGGGAGGAACAGCACCGTGAGACGGTGGTGGAGAGGAGGCCGCAGCCACCGAGGCCTTCTGGGAACCTGGGATCACACGTGGTCACAACCACAGAGAGAGGTCTTAGCGTGGCCTTGTTCGGGAGAGGCCCACACGCGTGTGCATGGCACCTCCTTGGGTCCGGGGGTAGCAAAGCAGAGAGAGAGGCCAGGGCTGACTCATGGGCAGAGAAACAGAAACATTGGGACAATTCACACACTCAACGTCACAACTAGTTGGTTTGACAAAACATGGGAAAGAAGAAGTGAAATTTGTTAACTGTATCGAGATCCATGCAGTTCACTTCAGGGGACAGTTTTGGTACCAAATTATCCTTATTATGCAAATTCCCTCCCCCAGCAGGTTCCAGTTGTGCCCGGGGACCCATGGCGGGTGCATCTGCTTCCCATGGTTCCGATTCACCGAGTCACCAGGGCCCATCTGCTCAGCCCAGGCCCAGGGCCTGCTGCCAGGGAGGAGGGGGCGTGGACAGGGGCCAGGCTGCTGCTCTGGGACCTGCCTGGCCACTCCTGGAGCTGGAAGGTGATGCAGCGTGCCTTGAGCAGCCCAGATCCCAGACATGGACAGGAGACAGAGTTCAAGGGACGTCCACCTTCTTTCTGTCTTGGCCATGTCAAAAAGCAGAAAAAGCAAGGGAGCATCCCCATGAGGCTCTTACCTTTCTCCTTAGAAAAGTGCGGCCAAGAACTTGGCCTTTCCAAAGCATCCGCCTCCGTGAGGCCTGGGCTGCATTGCAGGGTCCTGTCTTCTCTGCCAGCTGCTCTCCAAAGCCCACGTCTGCCCACCCTTGTAGTCCACTGCCACCCACCCCTTGAAGTCATTGCCAGCATCCTAAATACCTGGCCCAGTGGCCTCATCTCTGCCCCCTTCCTTATTGCTTTATTGAACCTATTTATGGGCCCCCTTTTTTGAATTAAAAAAACAAATCTGAGATGCTGTCCCCAGCGGGCTTTCCTATCTGAAATAGCCCCTTATTTCCTTTGCCTAATTCCTCCTGCTTCTCCTCTCCCCGTGCTCCCCAGAGCCGTCCCCTACCCTCCACCTCTTTCCTAAGGTGACATGTACCTGTCACAGCCCCCATTACAGTAGCCTATGCCTCATGACTCCCAAATGCATTGACCATCCATGGGGACCCAGCTGTCCCACTCGTGCTTACACAAAGCCAAGTTCCCCTCCTGAAATCCCCTGCCCATTTTCCCTTTTCTCAGTAATGGCCCATACAGGCTCTGAGACTGGGTTTCACCTCCTCACCTCTCTTCAAAGCACAATAGATTTAATTATCTCAAATAGATGTTATGCAACAAATATTTATTGAGCATCTAATATGTTCCAGGTACTCTTTTTGACATGGAGGATATGGCATTAAATAAATGAAAAAAAAAAAAAATCCCTGCTCATGGAACCTGAGTCCTAGTGGCAGAGTCCAGTCCTCTCTTCTCTGCTTCTCTCCTCTCCTCTCCTGACTTCTGCTGGCTGGTGTCAGCACCCCTGCTGTGGGCAAAGCCTCTCTTCTGCCTGGATGGCATGACCCCCTTCCCTGTCTCCAGAGTTCCCATTGCATCACCCTCTCCTCCTCACCTCCTAAAGCTCCTGGATGCCTCCCTATTCACCTGTTCAAACTCCTCCTGTCCATCCTCAATCTACATTTCTCGATTTATCTCCCATTTTTTTTTCTCCTTGAGTACTCTTTCCCAGACAAACAGGGCTACTGCTATTGGACCTCTTGTTCTGACATACAACAGACTTCATTCATGTTTGCTCTGTTTTGAATGCCCTTCCTCTTATACCCCCAACCCCCTGCTTCCAATGTCAAAATCCCAATCATTCTGAAAAGCTGGGATCAGACAAGATCTCTTCCAGGAAGCCTTCTGTAATCCTCAAGTGAGAAGTGATGTTTCCTTCCATTCAGCTTTTACAGCACTTTGTCACTTTAGAGCGCTTTTCATTGCACCTTGTTTTTTAATCACCTTTGTGCTGGGTCATTTCTCCCTGTGCTTTCTGGAGTGCAGGCACAGGAGCCAGGTGCCCAGGGGCAAGTGCTGGTCCTAGTACTTTCCAGCTGTGTGACCCCATGCAGGTTACTCAGTTTTTCCAAGCTTCAAAGTCCTCATCTGCAGAACAGGAGGTGACAATGGTACTCGTAGAGACAGACAGGGAGTACCCATGGCACAAGCAGGTGGTTACAGTCCCCAAACCCTGTGATGCTGTGAGCCTTGATCCCAGCACAGAGCCAGGAACTGAAGGCTCAGGAGCGATGTGATGTTAGTGGGTCAAGTCATTATGTGATGTCAGGAGTGTCTCTTTTATCAAGGAGAAATTGATTTACTTTATTTCCAACTTCCCAGTCTCCCCTTTGCAGCTCAAGTTATTCAACAAATCAATGAAGGATCTTAAGATTGAGAAGAGCTAGGGATAAGATGCAGTGCGGAGAGAGCAGAATGAAGTCAAAAGTCAAATGTGTCATTGTGTGTTGGGGGCAGGGGCACTGTGTAATTGGGGAAATGCCCCTGCTCTTGTCCTTGGTCTTGAGTTTCTTGGTTGTAATTGCACTCATCTTTGACTAGATACCTCTAGGCTCCCTGGTATTTCGCAGAGCTCTCCCAGTCCCCTGATGCTTACCTTAACTTGTGTTTCCAGTGCTCTGAAATATCCCTTCATTGCTCAGACTCTGTTTGGCCCTCATTTCTTTTCCTGCTCCTCCTGCCCTTCTGTTTCTAGTTCAGATTCATGCATACTCCATCCTTTCAGGGACCAGCTCTCCAGCAGTGTCAGCTGCCTTGCATGCTCTGTGGGGCTGGAGGGGACCAGAGCGGTCCACAACCCCCAACCCCACCTCCTAGCTCTGTGCCTGCCTTGGCATATGCCCCTCGAGATGCCTCTGAATTCTCTGAAGTGAAAGAGCCTGCTCCCCGAGGTGGAGGCTGGGAAACTTGATGTGCAATTTGTGGGTGAGTTTGGTTGAGGAGGCAGCCAAGGGAAAACCCTCTGAAAGCAGGTTTTCACCCGCATCTTTCTCTTCCCCTCCCTGGAATTCAGAAGCGATGGGACTGCCACACCCTGTCATTCCTGTGTATCAAATCCCACATCCTCCCTGGAGGAAGCACTGCCGAGATGGAATGGGAGCCAGGAGAAGAGCGGGCCCGAGGGGCCGGGACCATTCTGCCTCTGCTGCACTGGACTCTGGGTGCTCTGTGGAGCCCTGAGACGCAGTTCTTTCACTTTACAGTGGGGCACATACCATCTTCCCCAGGCTCATGCGGAACATGCCCAGCATGGTGATGGCTGAGAAGGAGGTTTGTTGCTTCCCAGACACAATTGTCTGATCTCTAAGGGGAATGTGGTTGTGTTCCTGTCTCACTTGGCTGTCATGCAGTTGGAATGAGATAAGGGGGCTAGAAGGTGCTATACAAATGCCAGGTGAGGCAGGAAAGGCTGAGCAGCCACTCCTGCAGCATTGAGCCCAGTGCTCCACAGACACTGATGATTTAATCCTCACTATAACCCTCTAGGCTTTCAGTGAGGAGAAAACTGGGGCTCAGAGAGGTTAGGCCATGTGTCCAATGTCACACAGCCTTAATCTACGGAGCAGATATTCACACCCAGGCTTGGCGGCTCCAGAGTCCCATTCCTAACCACCGTGCCTTATGTACATCTCAACATGCCCAGAGGGACACCTCTAAGGCAGGGCCACCTTGTGCTCCTGGCTGAGGAAATGGCACTTGGCTTTGGAGTTGCAGGAAACTAGGGGAGATCTGTGTGCAGGGTAGGGTCAGTGATTGATCAGGTTCCTGCTTTAACACAATCACTATTGAGAAGTCAAAAGTCTGGGTAGGAGTAAGGAGACTCAGGAGGTAAGGAGGCCATTAGGAGGCTCCCATTGAAGGATGGCCAGGGAGAGAGACTGTGTGACAGTGAGGGTCACTGCGGAGACCAGTGGCAGCTGGGGCATGGCCTTCCATCTTAGTGGACCATGGAGGGCCAGGTGAACAGGCTTGGCTTCTCCATTAGGGGAAATAGGCTGAGATCCAGGGAGTGATGCGGGGATGCCTGTGGACTCAATTTTCTCACCCCTGTTTCCATGTGGATGGACTTTGGTAAAGCCCTTTGCTGGACCCCAGGAGGAAAGGAGTGGCCTAGACTTGAGTCTGGATGTAGGAACCGAGTTGGCTTCCTCTTGCTCCATGGGGGTCTACTGCCTACAGTGTGTAGTTTCTGGTACCCTCTCCCCGTCCTGCAGGGCAGGGGCTCAGCCTTTGCTGGGGCCTCCTGAGCTTAATTGCTACCTGTGGCCAGGTGGGCAAGTCTGTCTAATGCAGGACGAGTGTAATGCCTGCTGAGGTCACACCGTGAAGCTGTGTCCTCTCATCTTGGTTTATGAGTAAGAAAGCTAGTTTTTTGGTTTCCCACTTGTTGATTCTTTTATCTATAATATCTGGTTTGTTTCAAACTCAGGAGGAAAAAAAAAGAGACTATTATTGGTTCCTCCCCTCCATTCCAAAAATGGGTTTGGGCCCAGGAAGACAGTCAAGGCTGTAGCTGTTTCAAGGAGGAATGGATTGGGAGTCTGCTTAGCACGACTTGGGGGCTGGTCCCACACCTCAAGGGTGGGCTGTGTCCAGACCTCCAGCTCCAGAATGTTCTGGAGGAGGCTTCTGAAAGCTGCATTTTTAACAGCCACTCGGGTGATTACAAGCTGCATTTGGGAAACAAAGTCCTGGGAGATCACTGGAGGCACTGGAGCCTGGGCAACGCTGGAGTCAGTGAGGGAGTCTCACGGCAGCTCAAAACTGGGGGTTGGTTTTGTTCAAGCCTGTTTAATGGCAGGAAAAGACGGTGGGAGCCTAGGATGCTGAGGGCAGGGTTGCTATTCTAAGAGCCACGGGGAATCCCTTTCTGCCTTCTTAGAGGAAGTTAGGGGGCGGATGATTTGCAAGAAGTCAGAGAAGACAGATCTGTGCATGCAACAGCAACGTTTTGATTTCAGCTCCGCACAGCAACCCTGTGCCAGCCTGTTCTGGGTTCTGGTGCAGAGAAAAGGCCAGAAGTTTTCAGAAAGATGTCCTGGGCTTTGGAGGAATGTGGAGTTTCTGCTTTGGCTGTCTGAGAACTTCCTCCGGGTCTTTTACCAATTGCTCAATCAATCCCTTGAGTGTCTCTTTTGTGCCTGGCGCTGTGTTGGAGTTGTGAGGCCATGAAAGAAAAGACAGGAGTTTTGAAAACAGCCAAAGGGATTCTGTTCCTTGAGAACCCATGTGCTTCCAATGAGAATATGAGAAGGTTTCACCAAGGAGTCATAACCTCCAAGAGATTTTATTTTGATAGAAAATTTGTGACAAATCCATCAGAAACGGGATCAGGAATTTTTGGGCTCCTAGTCCCCAGTCCTGATTTTTAATTCCCAATTCCAAAGTTCTATGCTAACATCCAAACCATAGTTTGACTTTTAAATTTACCCCACTCCTCGGGAAGAGAAGTGCAGGCAGGCAGCTGTTTCCAGGAGATCAGAAGAAGGTAAATGAATACTCAAGATTTACAGCGTCAAAGGCTATGTTAAGGATAATTCTTATGACTTTGTAAAAGACAAGGTACGGAAAACTAAGAAATGAAGGCTGTCATCCTCCCCATGGCTCCTAAAAGAGTTTTGGAACCTCTCTTTTATGTCACTACATTGCTGGTCTAGCTTCCTAAGGCATTGAGCTGCTAGGCTGTACCATACAGTTTTACAAAAATATATATCAACATATTTCTCACCCTCTTGTCCTACCCCTTACCCTTCTGAATTACTTTTTCCTCTTAGTTTGAGTCCAGGTTATTTTTAACTAACTGTAGGTATTCTTTATTATTATTATTTTTTTTTGCACCATAATCACTGGAAATATGCAGGGTGTAGCTATAAAAATGACTGGATAAATTTGCAAACAGATGTATCATTATATGTATATGTACATATATACAACATGATCCCTCAATGAGGTAACCTAAGGAGGCTGAAAAGTTCTTCTAAAGATGCTGCCTTGGCAAAGATATTTTAAAAAGTCCTTCTTGGGTAGTGGTGCCAGGCCCGGATGTGAAACCTCATATGCTGTTTATTTCACTAGAGTTTCATCTTGTTTGCGTCTGACGTTGTGCCACATTAAAGGTAGTCACCTCACTGGATTTGCTAGATCTGAACCCAAATGATATCTGCCTATTCATCCAAAAGGGACAAGGATTTTCACCACAGAGAGTCTGCAGTAGTACAATTCCGTGGCAGAGCTCAGGCAAACCTCCCATCACTGGCTCAGTCCTGGCATAGCGTGTGGCTCTGCAAACTGCCTATGCTGAAGGTGTACTCACTGTGGTCACTCTGTCCTCTGTGCTCCCACCACCCTGGGTCTGGTCACTCACAGAATGACTGAAGCATGCTGCAGTGGAGAACTGGAAATGTATCTCTTGTTGCCCTCTCTCTCCCCCCACCCTCCAGACTGGGGCCCAGAATGCCCATGTCCAGCACTGTTGTAGACGGGAGGTCTGTCACGTTGAATTGCTGCACTGGCCACATTAAGATACCACGTGTTCCCAAGTGGTATTGCAGCTGTCCCGAGGTCCATCTCTTCTCCCTCTCATACTGGGATTTCACTGGGAGGAAGTCTCGGCAGATTCCTGCTCTGATGGGCCTTCTCTTATGCTAGTGTGGACTTCACGGGATAGGGCAGACAGAGTATTTGTTGCATTTATTTGTTCTATCACTACAGAAGAAGCATTTCAAAATGTGTACAAAAGGATACTCTATTCCTCCAGTGGTACATCCCTTGTTCACAGCTAAACAGCAATAATTTAACATCATCATAGAGGCAGACTGGAAATATGACTGCATTTCTCATTTACAATCCTGTGCATGTACTCGCCAGAAGGGCAGCTGAAGACCTAAAGCTGTACTGGATACAACAGATTCGACCTGAACAATCACCACACACAACATTATAAAAAAGTGTATTAGAAAGTATTGGAAACAATATTGCATATTAATATGTGGTTACACATGTTCACAGTGAGTGCCATTGCACCAAAAGCATTATGTGCTTCTTTTTTCTGATGCCTGTACATCTTAAATAAGTCTAATAATTTTGGTTCATCTTAAAGTAAAAATACATTGAAATGAATGAGAGAGATCTAGATTTTAAGAGTTGACCATTCATTATTGCTGGAACTGAAGAAAGGAAGGATACACTGGTGTCATGATTTGTCTACGTTTAAGTCCAGTTCATCTCGCGTTTGTTTTGGCAAGAAGAGGACGCTACAAAACTCACAGTGCAGTCAAAACAAAACAAAACAAGAAAAAAGCACAAAAATCGGGGGGTGCGGGAACCATATAACAACAAACCTACATCTCAGGCAGCTCTTTCTCAAGGAAGATTCTAAGATTTTATTATGTGGCTAATTCTAAATTGCAAATGGAACATGCTGGTATGTGAAAGCAACTGGTGCTGGGACTTTACCCTTTGCTGATATGCGATGATAATGTGATGATTTTTAGTGACTCTTGAATTAGGATAATCACACTCGTTAGGTACAAATTACAGAAGGAATATGGGGCAAGGAGCTGAGATCCAGGCTTTCCATATCTTGGGAAGCTGGGGTGTCAGAGAGGGGGAGGAACAAGAAACAGCGATTACTAGCTGTAATCAACAGGCCAATCTGTTACGGGTTACCCTCCCATCTCCAGTATTTACTTCAAACACAATGAGAGTGCATGGAATCTAGGCACACAGTAGTACACAGCAGTACCCAAGACACACACTCACGCCATCATACAACAGAACAAACTACGCAACAAAAAGTGTGAAGTCATGCAAACTCCTACTTTACCAGCTAGAAGAGAAACTTCAGCAACTTTTGGTACATTATATGGCCACCTTTTAAACATAAGTTAATTACTTGCTGACATAATATGAAACCTTACTTTAAATACAATAGTTTCAAAGAAAAATGGTGTTACAATATAAAACCACAACAAAAGGTGTGCAAAGAGACATTTATATTGGCTATAAAAGGCAGTGAGAGGAAAGGGCGAAGCAGTTTAGAAAAGAATTCCTGCAACCACTATTTACAGTTCTGGTTTGAGCTTTGCTTGAATTCCACTTGAAAAAATAACTCCCTTCAACCAACTGACTCAGGGGGATAGATGGAAAAGAACAGAGTAGGTGAAATTTGCAACAAACTGACTCTAAGAAGGCGCTCACCTTACAGATATTAACTTGGATAAGGTGCATCTTTCTCTGTAATGGCATATTGAAGGAGGACTGTCTAAAGCCCTTGGCTCCTCTCTCTGTCTTCCTTCACTCAGTGCATTGTTGCGGCCATTTTGTTTATTCCAGTTTCCAAATGCCACACCCTTCTGTGAGCAGAGAAATCCATGACTCAAGAATGGTATCTTTGTAAACTCCATCCTTTCAGCAAAACTCAAATGTTTATGAGGAAATACATTTTTGAAGACTGAAGGGGAATAATTCATTTATAGAATTTATAATGATTCCACAGGAACACAAGTCAGGCTTGACACTGCTGACTGGGAATATTGGGAATATGCTTTAAGTGCTTTTCTATTTTTTTTTTTTGGGAGAGGGGGAGGGCTTCCCAGACCTTTGATTGGTTTAGAATTCAACTGGGTCAGTGGTTCTCCACCAAGAGCGATTTCTCCTCGCAGGGGACAGTTGGTGATGTCTGGAGAGTTTGGGTTGTCAATTTGGGGTGCTACTGGCGTCTATTGGGTAGTGACCAGGGATGCTGCTAATTATTCTACAATGCACAGGAGAGCTCCTGCCTAACAAATAAGTATTCAGCCCAAAATGTCATGGTGCTGAGACTAAGAACCCCTGTTTGGATTAAATGCTGAGGTGTTTATGTACAATTTCCTCTCTGTTGCTTCATTTCTTCTTAGGACAGTGTTGGTGAAGACAAATACTGTAAATATTTGAAATGGTATATTCTCCATTGCCCAGGTGGTTGAGAGTAATAACCTTAATGATAGCATTAATCTCGAAGGAGACCCTTGCTGGTTGGGATTAGAATCTCCACACACCTTCCTTGGGCTTCAGTGCCTCCATGTCATAATATGGACAGGTAGGGTTCTCACCTGCAGTGCCACCTGCCTCCTCTTTCCTGGGGGATCTGGTGGCACTACTCTCTGAAGGTCTGGCTCAGTCCCTCGATTGCCCTGTGCATTCCAATATCCTACAGGCGCGGGGCCAGCCATCCTATGTGTGTGTGGACACACGTGGTGGCTTGCCTTTACATTAAAGAGCTTCAACACGTTTGACAGCTTAGGTTCAAACAGATGAGTTCAGTGTGTTGGCAACAGAGATGCTGGGCTTCACGTATTTCACTGAGCTGAAAATTAATGATCATTCTAAATCACTCCTTTATGGGTTTTAAAACGAGAATAATATACAGTGACGGTAGGTAAAGAAACTTACCAACACTGAGAAATTCAGGCTTGTGGCTACAAACAGATGTACATAATTAAAATGAGGGCCAGGATTGGATCTCCTCAGGAAAAGAGGTTTCTGGCATTAGATGGAACCAGCCAGGGAAGGAAGAGATTTGAAATAAAGCTTTGGTTTCTGAGGAATGTTGCCATTTGAGAGGTTCAAAAAGAATTAAGATCCAAATTTCGGGACTGGTGTTTAAATTGTAGTGACAGACTTTGGGGGCCATTAAACGCATGGGAGTGAAAAAGCGGGGAACAGTGCTCCCCAGATATGCCCACGGGAAGACAGGCTCCTCCTACGGGGCAGCAAGCCTCCGGAGGCTCAGGACATCTGAGCAGCCTCCGCAAAGCCAGTGAATCCAGGAGGATCCCAAAGGCTCTAGCCCAGGGTCTCCCTCCACCCAGGGCAGTCTGACAGACACAACTTTCCCCAAACAATTCATTTTCCTACGCAGAATATGACTTAAAATAGTATTTTCTCTCAAAAGTGTAGCCTCTCCGCCTTAGATGCATGTGGCCCGAAACTGGCCTGGGCACAGGTTGTTGGCCCTGCTGTGTCTTGGCACTCGGTTGGCGGCACACCTGTCCTGTCTGCTCACCTGCAGAGCCACACGGCAGGGGCTGTGCTTTCTGCTTCTGGGGACTGGAAGAAGACACCTGGTGCGCAAAGCCCGTGCTTAGCACGGGGACGAGCACGTTCCTTCCCAGGCTGTGCCGTGTTTTATCTATTTCTCTTTGAAAATTTAGACTAATCGCTTGGAGAAGGGGATTCTAGGAAGCAACAGGTGAGGGAATGTCAGCCAGCAGTCTGGGGAAACATCTAGGAAGGTAGCAGTTATGGATGCTCCCAATGCAGCCCTGCCTCTAAAAATAAAAATCTTTTCAAAAGCAAATCAAACCCCAATCAACCAATTCAAACAAAAAACAAAAACAGCTACAAATCCAAACACAACATTATCTGGTCCAGTCCAGTCTATGCTGCTGGCGGGAGCGAGAAGGCGACAGTCCTTGTGCTTTTCCTGGGATGGCTGGGTGGGGCGGGGGTCGGGAGGGCTTTAGCTCATGTGGAAGCGGTGCTCCCCTCGCGTTATGTGCGACGAGAACTCGTACCGGTCCTGGCTGTGATAGCCGCACATGTTGCACTCAAAAGGATCACGGAAGCCGTGGCAGCCCATGTGGATGGTGTACATGACGTGATCCAGGAAGAGCACCCGGCAGTGTTCGCATTTGTACACCTTCATCTGCTCCCCGCTGGTGCTGACCACGCGGAGCGCGTCCTGCGAGTTCTCGGAGGCGGCGCGCAGCAGGTCGTAGGCGCGGTGCTCCTCTTTGAGCGACAGCCCGTTCCGCGCGTGCGGGGCGATGTGGTTGGTCAGGTAGATGAGGCCGCTGCGCTGCTCCTCGTTGTTGCTCTCGGTGTCCGTGGAGTCTTGGCAGCTGTTGCTCGGGGACGCCTCGCGCTCCGAGGGCACCAACTTGGCCTTGGAGAGCAGCAGCAGGTTCTCCACGGCGCTGTCCTGGGCCGAGTGGTTGGAGCGCGGGGTGCCCTCCGCGAGCGGCTTGTGCAGCTGGTACATGGGGCTGATGACCGGGACCACCTCGGAGCTCCCTGGGGGCGTCTGCACCAGCGGGCGCAGGGACTCGGCCCCCAGGTAGTTGATGGCGTTGTTGATGGCTTGGTCCATCACGTGGGACTTCATCATTTCGTTCTCCTTCTCGTAGCTGGCGCTGCTGTCGTAGGGCGTGTCGGACAGACCCTTGTCCCCTGTGGAAAGCAGGCGACAGTGAGTGGGGCGCGGCCACCTCCGGAACCGGTCAGGTCCCGCAGCAACAGCTGAAATCTACACGCGGGGAGGAAAAGGGGAACGCCGCCTGGGGGCCCAGCACGCCTGCGGCCCCCACACCTACACACATACACACACACCTGCGGACACATCACACCTGCACCACACTGACGGGCTGGGGGAAGGCCCATGCATCTGTCTAGCGGGCACCAAGCCAGGACCCACCCATCATAGGCACTTAAAGAGATTTTGTTGGATAAATGAATAAATAAATAGGGGAACAAAAGATTAATTTAATTATGTTATTGCATTTCATTTAATATTTTAAATGATGCTTTTTCAGTAGAGTGTTCTCAGTAATTTACAACTGGCTAGCTTATACATTTATTGAATTAAAATACATAATAATTTATTCATTATATACAATATATTTAAAATATGTGATATGTTAAATTAATAATTTTAATAATTGTATTTAATACTTTTAATAATCTAGTGTAAAATTTAATCAAAATACATGATGATTGTTTATTTTTGTAATAAAATGACACATTTTTGACAAATAACCCAAAGGTAGATGAGCTCTGTCTTGTGATGAGAGTAGAAAGGATACTCAAAAATAATTATCTGTAGTTGGCAGGCCTGAAGCAGGGCTCCCCAGAAACATGTAGTGGAGAGTAGGAGGCATAGCAGGGGAGCTACAGGGAAAATAGTTGTTATTCATCTGTTATTTTTAGAAAGTACTGAGAATTATTGATTTACAAGGAACTACTGCTGAGGCCTCAGCAGTGACTGGGCCCTGGCCTCGAGAAGCTTCTGATCTAACATCATCAGTTCATAGGAGTCCGTGAGCTCATTTCCCTGGCAATGGTGAAATCAGAACCTAGATTTGGCTTCTTCAATTAGCTTTGTAGAAAATACCGTAATACAAAAAAAAAAATTTCCTTGAAGGCACACCTTCTCAATATGTTGGTCATAAGTTCGGTATGAAATCATGGCTTAATTAGCAAATTCATTAATTACAGTAACTGTCTGCACTCTTACTGGCAACACTGCAGCTGTGTTCTACTTTCAGTGGTGATACATAAATGAGTCAAAGCACATAAGCCCATCCTTGGAATGTCTGAATGGTTTATATTTTACCGCTACTCTGTATATTTCCATCCTTCAACACATCTGGACTGGGCAGAGGGACAGAATGGTGAGCAAGTGAGAATGGTCCCCATCCTTAGCAGCAGACAGCTACTAAGGGAGGGTAGGTAGAAGTTCATGCATGATTGCACAGATAATTCCTTCCCATCTGAGAGATCCACGAAGACAAGGGGAGCTTGCTATGAGAGCATTACACAGGTTTCTGATCTTGTAAGAGTCAGCCAGACAAGGAGGGTTTTGTGTCCCAGTGTAGGGGACAACAAGAAGGAAATTTCTGAAGGGAGAACGGGCTGGGAGGTGTGGCAGGACTGAGTGAAGGTTGGGGAACCAGAGCCCTAGGTGGGGGCTGTGCTGGAGAGGTAGGCAGGAGGGGCAGGCAGAGGCTAGACAGGCAGAGACTTTATCTAAAGGAAAATGGAAACCAGTGAAAGGTTTGAAGGAAGAAGTGGCCTTCTCATTCATTGTGGAAAGAACAGCTTGAAGAGGGGCAAAAGTGAGGGATAATTCAAAACTTCCCCAATGTGCAGGTTATGGCTGATGATGGCTGGTGAGGGTGGTGGCAAGGGAAGGTCCCAACACCTCCCACGCTGCACCTGACACTGAGGTCATCAGCTGGTTCTTACTAACAGAAGGATAAACTACTCTGTAATTCATACATTTACTAATAGTCCTTTTGTAAAATCTGTGACCATTAAGAATTGTTCAGGAATATATGCCCAATTATACCATAAAGTACCTTTGAGTTTCATGTCTTATTTTGCAATGGATATGTATCATATAATAGCCTAGTTTCTGTTTGTTTTCATCTACTGGTGGTCAGAAGTGACATATACTCTGACTACAGAAAGAAAACTTGTGCATGGCCAGTTACGCCCTTCCAGAAACAGAACAGGATGAAACCCCTATGAAGCTGATGGTAGGGACCAAAGAAGTGGTATTTCTCTCCTTAAAGGTCAGAAAAAGTAATTGTATAACATTACTGAAACCACACACATTTTTTGTTTCTCTTTTTGTGTTGAGCAGCTAAATGTCTTGTTACACTAACTCCAGAACAGAATGAATCCATTCTAGTTTGTATCCAAGTCTACCCCTCTACCGAATCACAGCAAGAAACGCAAGAAACGGAGGGGAATGGACTTTGTAGCCAATTTTGCTAAATATAGAAGTCTTTACAGCCCCACCAAAAGGGTGCTTTCCCACCTAATCATCCTGTCTCTCCCCAAGTCATGGTTGTGTGGTTTCCCAAGCAACCCTGAAATCTGTTGTTTTCAAACTTGGTATCACAACAAATGGGTGTAGGAAAAAAATCAACATATATGTCAGATTACTGTGGCACGTGAAAATTACCATAGAATTTCTCTTCCTTAATACCCAGTGAAACAAGAAAAATAAAAACCTCTAAATTTCACCAACAGCAATCAGCTAAAGGAACAGGTCATGTATAGTCATAGAATATTATATATAAACATAATTATATAGAATATGTACTTCATTATGGTGTGTGTGAGTACACACAGACACACACTCAAAGACTAGAAATTCTGGAATGAGATGTAGGGCAAAGCTTCGCTGTTAATCTCATTTCCAAATCTTTAGGTGTGAGTCAAGAATAACCTCAGCATTTTCCCTCATATCTTCCTATCTATAAAGACATGATTCAAATAGGTATATTTTCCCTGTTCTGATCAGAAAAGCAGTTGAAACCTTGGCTGACAAGAATCAGATGACCATGGAGAAGTGAGCCCCTGCGGGCTCACTGGGACAGAAGCAAAGTCCTCTGTGGTCTACACTGAAGAGGAAGATGGCTCGAAGCCCCAGAGAATCTCCTGTGGGGATGAAAGCATTCCCCAAGTAGGTACAGTGCTGATGGCTTAGGGTATGTAACTAAATTTCAGATGAGGGAGAGAGAGCAAAGGAAAAGTATTTTAACAAAGGCTGCGCTTTGCCTCACCAGACTCCTCCAACCCCATCTTTGTCATTCTTTTAGGATTTAGAAAACTCAATAGCTCTCACAGGAAAAAAAGTGTAGTGGGAAGAAGGCTGAAATGTCAATCAAGCTATATCAGACCAAGTAGAATAAGCAAGATGAAAAGAAATGTCAGGGTTACTAAGAAAATATTTTCTAGAAATACAGGGGAAGAAAGGAAGCAAAACACAGACCATCGAGCCCCTCCTAGGGGAAAAAATCCTTAATTCCAAGAAGAGAGGAAATGCCTCATAATTGCTTCATAACATGGAATCAATTTTAAAAGTATTCAAAATAAAATACAAAAGCAACGGAATAAGACAAAGAAAGAGATTTCAGATCTCAGGAGACAAGATAAGGAGCAAAATAATATTATTACAGAATAATGATGGATTAAAAATACATCCTCAAGCACAATACAATGATAGAAATAGAACATCTATAGAAACTTTTTTTAAAAAGTTACTTGAATGTAACATCCAATCAATTTAAGAGATTAATCAACATAGACAGAAATAAGAATAAAAGGGCAGGGTCTGATCCTTGAATCTATTTAAATAGAGTTAGTAATAGAACCGGAACTACTAAAAATTAAATTACTGACAGAGGAAAACCACAAGAGAACAGTGAGTAAATGTAAAAATAGACAGAGAAATAAACAAAAAACGTAAAGAACTGTTAACAGATATGGAAGACAAATTATCTAACATACGGACAACTAGTATCCCTCAACGGAGATCACAATAGATGGAACAAAACATATATATATAAAAGAGAATTTCCCAGAAATAAAGAGAGAAAAAAAGGGGACTTTCTAGATAAAATGGCAGGTATTTTTATTCAGAACGAATAGACCAAGATACATCCTAATCAGGGTATTTAACTTCAAGGTTAAAGAAAGAACCCTCAGGCATTCAGGAATAAAATGCAAATCACCTTGAAGAAGAAACAGTTACACCAGACTTGATGTTTCCACAGCAACATTCAACAAGCAGGGCCATCAGCCAAATCTAAAAAGTTCTCAAGCGAGAAAAAGAAAGAGTGGCCCAAGATCATAGACTCTGTCAAAATGCTCGTCAAATACGAAGGCAACAGGCCAGCATCCTCAAACACAATACAGTGATAGAAATAGAACACCTATAGAAACCCTTTTTAAAAAAGTTGCTTGAATGTAAAGTCCAATCAATTAAGAGATTAATCAAAATAAACGGAAATTAGAACAAAACAGCAGGGTCTGATCTTTGAATCTATTTAAATAGCATTAGTAATAAATAAACTACTATGAATTATGATTACAGAATAGAGTGTGAATATTATAAAGCTGGACAATGTAAAAATAATAAGATAATGTGAACACTGGAACACTGAATGTGAACTGGAATACTGTCCTTATTTTTCAAAGCAGTGAGCCAGTAAATACTGCTTAACTTGAAACAACCGGATTAAAGAAAATTCAAATTTCTTAATGTTTTTCATAATACATATTTTTAATCTTAGAGGATCCTTTAAAAATAATATTCCTTTATGTGAGAGGATATTTAAGATAAGCCAATTCTCCAGTTTTGTTCGGGTCTCTTTTCGCCTCTTGAATTTAAGGCATGTATGATATGTTGGAATCTTTATGAAAGTATTTATTTCATATTTACCTATCCATCAATCCACCTAGTTCATCAGCCTATCCACTCACATACATATGCATCAGAAGATATTTAGAATGTTACTTATTTACTTTTAATATTGGTAATTTCTGGATGTTGGGCTTTGTGGTGATTTGAAAACATTAATCTTTGCATTAAAATTCTTTATATTAACTTTGTGTTATTTTAACAATACAACAGGGTTTCTTTTTCTTACAAAAGAAGAAAATATACTTAGATAATTATAATGGGTAGCACAAATATTGGTAATTGTTGTTTTCCTCTTTGTGCTTTTCTCTATTTCAAAAATGTTCCCAAGTCAAGCACCAGACAGACTAAAAACAATAATTATCATTGCTATTTAATATAAGCACTTTTCTAATTAGATTAATCAGTCCTGTTGACCTGTATTTGATGATCTCAGAGGGGGAGATCTTTAATGGCCCCAGTGGTGAGGAATGTTGCTGGCAAAACAAATACTCATTCACACTCATGTCAAAGTTTAAGGAAAAAATTTTAATCATAGGTTATAGATCAATAAAGCAAAACTATATGCCACTCTGAGCAATAGTCATCATGAAAATCATATCATCTTACATTCTTAAGATGCTTTCTAGTGTTGGGAGCACCATCACATCCATCACCCCTTCTGAGCCTCAGGATAGCTCTGGGAAGAGGCAGGGTAACAGATCCACACCCATCCCACAGATGGCAACACTAAGCCCAGCACCATACTCAAGGCCACCAATCACTCCTAGCTGGAGCTGACTTTGAAGCATGGGGCTCTTTCAACTGAACCACTATTGGGCCAGCTTGTGTGAGAACAGCTGTATTCCTACTCTCTTTCCACGTTCACATGAAGGCTAAACTCAGCCTCCAAGAAGCGGAGAGGGGCCTTAGAGACTCACTCACCTTTTAATTTTAGGGCTGCAGAAGCCGTGACACATTGGGAGTGACTGATGGAAATCTGATCAAGTTGAAGTGGGGGTAAGGTAGGCATTTTAGGGCAGGAAGAGGCATCATTTTTACAAATGAACTCCCAATCACCAACAGATTATGCAGCTGCTTGTGAGTCTTTTGCTCCAAACTCCTCTTCTGCTACCCTTGTCCACTGTTCCTACTATGTCCCCTGGGTACTCCTTTTTCATCTTCGCCTTGCCTCATCAGAGCACTGTGTTGTTTATTTCTTCTACTAACACAGAAGCATCTCAAGCCAACGCCCACATTGTGGTCTCACAAGGGTGGGGGTTGGGGAGTGGCTCCAGTAGAGTTTCACAGATGAATTTCTTGTTTGGTTTCAAGTCTCCAAAAGCTAAAAGGGGCTGCAAATGTTCATTCACCAAAGCATTCTCCAGGCTCCTCACCTGACAGAGGATGCTGTCCCTGCTTCTTAAGGTCAGTAACCCTTCACTCCCCTTGCACACACTCGCTGCCTTGTCTCTGCCCAAATCCCAGTCACCACCCATCTCTCTGTCACTGTGTCCACCCCGTGGGCCTCCAAGCAGATGCTGGGCCCTGTGCCCAGTGCTGCTAGAATCCCACAGCTTATGCTCAGCACAGGACCCCACTCCTACTCCGTTCAGGATGGCAAGGCCTCCCTCGTTCTCATGGTCTAAAGGCTCAAGTGTATGTGGACAACTCCCCACTGGCTAAGCCAGTGACTTTCGTACTTTATGTACACTGAATCCTTCTCTCCCTTGCTCCTCTCAACCCCCACCCTATGACTAACCTCTGATTAATGAAAAGGTCAAAATGGAGCCCTGTTTGAAGCTGCAAGAGGGAGGCTGGTGCCCAGGACTTGGTCTTGCCTCTGTCCTTCCCCCTTCCTGTCATCCTGCAGGTCAACAGGTGCCCTCTGGGACCCTTGGCCTCACTAGCCCCTGTTCTGGCCCCACCTCTCTCCCACCACAATTTCCCCATGTGTCACAAACACCAGAAGTCCTTGAAAATCAACATGTCAAAAGCAAAACCCCGTCTTTTCCCAGAACCTGGTGTTATCCTTTTCATCAAGGGCACACTACTCTACTGGAGTCAGTGTGACTCATGGTTTTCCTCACCCAATCCCTGCCTTCAGCCCTATGTTCCTCTGACAGCAACCCTTCTCCTTCACAAGCCCCTCTTTCCATGCCTGCTGCCACTGCCTCTGCACTCTCCCTTTTCCAGTCATTTTTTGGTACTTGATGTCTTTACTATCCTAGCCATTGCTCTCACGAAAAATAAGGCAATGCTTCTTTCCTGCTGACTGAATGAAGGGTTCTTCTCTCACCTGGTATCTGAAGCCATTCATCCTGTGGCAGAGCTGCCTAGGACACCTTTGCTTTTCCTGCTTCCCCAAGGGCACCTGAGTTATGCTGGGAAGATGCCCTGCTCCTCTGTCATGTCCTTAGGCCCCCACTCCAGCTCTCGTGGTCAGCATGGTTTCTCATTGATCTTAAACATCTGCCTAGATTCCCCCATTCCTCCAACACCTAGAATGTGCTGAAACCCTATTCCTCTTCCAAGGTGCCTCTCAGCCTCATGAAGCTTTTACTGGTCCTCTTTCCTGGACAGAGTTAACCTTCACCCCGAGGGTTTCTAAATGTTTTCACAATCTCGGAGTCATGGGATGTTCACAATCACCCTGTGAGGATACTAAAGCATGGAACCAAGGCTCTAGGGGCAGAGCCATTTTACTAAGGTGACAGAGTTGGCGAGTGGCAGTGGCTGTGTATTGACTCTGAGCTGGTTCCTAAGCCTACTGCCTTTCCACTTGGACCCTGGCTTGCCGTCCCTGCAGCGTCTGGCTGGAAGGTGGTGTTGATGCGTCTATCACCTACTCTGGGCATTACTCCTAGAGAGAAGGATGGTCTGCTTCTTTTTTTTTTTTTTATCCCGCAAAGCATTAGGCAAAACAGCAATCCTAGCTAAGCCCTGTCTTCACTGGACACTTCTCAGGGGCCAGTCACTGTATGATTCTTCCCATTAACCCTTCAGAGTCCCCCATAAGGGGAGAGTTAAGAGCTTCATGTGAAAAATGAGGATCTGAAGCTCCGAGAAGCCGGCCAGGCCTGGAGTGTCCTGCAGTGTGGTGTCCCCCAGCCAAGCCAGGCCCAAACTCTCCACCCTGTGCACGCTGGTGCAGCCGCCCCTAGGAGCGATGTCCACAGGCATATCACAGTGTACCCCCAGATGCTGCAAAATCATATCTAGGAAAAACTGATGGGAGGTTTGCCATTTCTAAGACACTTATTGGAAAAAATTCTAAGATATTTAAGGAATGTTAAGCTTACCAATTTTTGCTTTTGAAAAATTAAGATTTTTTTTCCCTTTCTTCTACCCTCAACTAATTTCTACTTGCAACGAAAACACCCACATAGTTTTTTTTTTTAAGAGACAGCAAACATTTAACTCTTACCAAGAAATTTCTGAGGCATAGAACTCTTACGTTTGGCGACGTTACTTGCTAGTCTGTCCAGCACGAGAGATCTCTCTGATCCTATCTTGCACAGGTCTTCTGCCATTTCACTGTGATTAGTTTCTTCTTTAATGACTAAAGTCAAAGACAGTTAGAGAGGCCAGTTTAGAAAGGCTTACGTTTAAAGGGTTCAGTCGCGTCCAATGTTAAATCTGACATTCGTTAAGTGCCTACAAGAGCTAGGCCCTTCCTAGAGATTAATTCTAATCTTCCCAGCAACACTGCCAGACAGGCAGAGGCAGCCACAGCAATGCCAACGACCAGCTACGTGCAAATGCTTCTTCCTCCAACAGCTGCTCACCACACATCATCCTCTTTAAGCCCAAATGCACAGGCACTACCACCATCGCCAGAGGCTGGACTGGGATTAAGTATTGATGTCCCTTTGACAAGTCCTTTGAACTTTTCACAATACTCCTAAATCTACTACGTCCGTCAGTCCCTAACAGCAGCCCTCTGAGATGCAAAGAACTGTCTGACCTAATGTCTGACTTCATGGACCAGCACAGTGAACTGAGATACAAAAATGTGGCCCCCAAGAACCTACAGCAGATCTGGGCAATGTGGAGAAAAACCCAGAGTCCCTTATCCCTGAGCACACAGCAAACTCCTGAAAATCAAAGCACCCCGACTATTGTAGAAAATTTAGAAATTATGGAGGCAAATGTTGATGTGTGGGCCATTTCTAGTCACTCTTGATTGTTCTATGTTATCTCTTTCCAAAATTGAAAATACAACTTTGTATCCTGCATAGCCGGATCTATATTTACATCTAGTTATTGTGGTTGGAGGTATAAAAATATAACTCTTTCATTTCCCGGCAATTTATCCTAGTCTATAAGGAGGTGATAATGTAAACTGATTATCTTAAATGCCTGATCGATTCTTCCGATACCATTCCTGTCTTGTGCTTCCTCCTGCCTCATCTATTTCATGCTGATTTATCACGGGGTCTTTGGTAGGTTATCCATCTCTATTATTGATTTATCTGTCTATTCTTCAAAGAGTTCCATCCATTTCAGCTACATTTCATACATCACTTGACATTACTCTTCTTTTAAAAAGTTGCCAATTATCTCATGTATATATGCAGATACTTTATGATACATGGTTACCAGATTCCAGTAAAATTTACAAGCCAGTTTTATGTTGAAATGATACAGTAATTTGGGCAGAGGCACATGGACAGCATCCAGCCCTCTCTACCTCTCCAATCTCCCATGTTTTCTTTCCTACCTCATTATGGTTTGCTGGTTTTCTTCATTTGTAAGTATTTTATGTTTTCATTGATATTATGAATGTTATTTTGAAAACATGTATTTCAAACTGGCTATTGTTGCTGGTATATTTTATATTTTAACATTTGAAATATATTTTTTTAAATTAAATGGGCAAACATATATAGCTCACACCCTGATTTATATGCAAGATAAAGATAAATCCATAAAACCCAATTCCACTGGCCACACACTCCATCTATTAAGCTAATATGCTTCCTGATATGTCCATCTTTCTCTGCAAAGCTGTGCCCACGGCCTGCCCAGGGCTCCCAGAAGTCAGGGGTCTTCCTCTGCACCATGGTGCAGGGCCTCCCAAAAGCCTGCACCCCCAGAGGCAATCACAGCAAGGAACAAGTGAGCCTGATGCTCGTGAGTCACAGGCTGCTCTGTCATTAGATACATGCACCTCCAAGGGCTGGTGATTCTGTTTGTGCACCAAAGGCTCAAGAGAAACTTATTTTTTCCATAAAGACATGAGGAAATTATAACAGGTGGCCAAAAGCCTTTTACTAAAGAAAATTATATTCAGAAAATTCATCTTTTCCTATATTGCCTAATTGAGGCTTTGATTTTACTGAATTCAACCAATCTTAGGGGGTTTTGGGGGTTGGAGAAGAGACTATTTGCCCATCCATCTGAGCACAGACAAAGGGTTCTCAGAGGGGGACAGAGGAGGAGAGATGCATCAGAAGGCACAGGTTCCACCCACCCAGGCACAGCACAGCTGAAAAGACCAAGCTTGCCCTGCCTGCCTTCCTGGTCCCAAGCACAGTTCAGGAAGACTTCTGTCAAAGCCCTCAATACTCCAAGTTCCTTAAACCAGCAGCACCTACAAGTGCTAGGTGTTGGCAAGGGCAAAAACCAAAGGTGACTGTCAAAAGGTACTTATGATCATTTTGCACCTTTTGAGGCCATACCAGACAGAAAGAATTCAACAGAATTAAGTGCAAGCCTGGCTTTGTCTGCTGCCACACTGAGACCAGACCATTGCTCCTTCCTAGAGAAGCTTTCATACCTCCTGAGTGAGGGGACACAGAGGCATCACGATGGTAGTCCAAGTAACTTAACCAACAAAGGGAATACATTAACATTTTAGGGTGAAACTGATACTCACCACAGGGTAATATTTAATACACATTACTGGCATGTAGCCTTACTGACACAGAGACCAACAGAGAAGAATTAGCTTGATGGTATCAGTATATCAGTGACCTAAACCTTCATGTTTAGGCAAGTACCTGACACATGTCTAGGCTCCTGCTCACACCTGGATCCACCCCCTTATGTTTCTCCCAGAGCGCTGCTATGAGGGTGGCCAGGCACGAATCATCACTCACATTTAAGCGATGAGCTCTGGGTCACACTCAAAAACAGAGAACTCAAACCCAGGTCTCAGTGAAATGAATGCTGCTTCTCCCGCTCCCCTGGAAGCAGCTCTCATGTACTGCAGCTTGTTTCTTTGGTAATGAAAACAGTGGAGGAAACAGAAATGATATACCGTCTGTTTCTTTTGTTCATTTTGTCTTTTCAATTCTATGTGCATATCAGATTCCTGTATTCAACAGGGCTTGGCATTATTGATTATAAGTCCTCAGTAAATATTTGTTGAGTAAATAAAATGGCTTATTAAGCATTAATATGCAAACTACATCATTAGGAGCACTTCCTTCCAAGACCCGTTCATTTATTTTTTACAGAAAAATACAATATTTGATGTTGACATTTTATTTCAAAGGAACATAATCATCCTCTCATCCATTAGTCTTCTGCCTTGCGGTCTGGTCATGTGAATTAATAACTGTTACATTATTATTATTTTAACATCCAGTTTCTTCTCTTCCACTCACACTCACCTTCAATGCCTTTCCATTCTAGACCTGAGATTTTGAAAGAAGCCAAATGATAATTTAATGATATCTTCCCATTTCACAGGGAGAAGATTGAGACCTGGAGGAATCACCTGTGAGCCCCAGATCCCTGGCTGACTGGCAAAGGAGACAACAGTCTGGCTGCAGAGCTCTGGCCAGGTGAGATGTTGCCTCTCCATGCCAAGACTAATTGGAATCAATTTTTAGCCATTCCCAACATTCTTTTTTCCTCCTCTCATCTGCCACTAATAATCTGAGGGTACTCTGGTGAATTTTCCCTTTTGAACCATTTATTAAAGTCCGAAAGGTGAATGAACGAGGCTTAATAAATTTTCCACCACTCGTTAAATTGCAACCTCACAGTCTAGTGATGGCTTTTCCAGGAGCAGTGATAAATGAATACTGTTTTGAAAGAGATTAGCTTTATATGATCTCTTTATAAATTGTTTATCTCTTAAAAAATTAGGGAAGAACCTTTTATAACACTGCCATTCCTCCAGGTGAATCCAGCCTTCCTCGGTAATCTTTCCACATCATTTATTCTACAGGCTCTGGGGTTGGAATCAAGTGCTATCTCGTTATGCAATACAGCGGAGCATCACAGCTCCTGAGAAAGAAGCGGCCTTTCCTCTCATCCTTCGACAACCTCAATACTATCAACTACCAGGGGCTTCCAACAAACTTCAACCTCGCACTTCAGGCAGGAGTGGATACCCTGCCCTCACTCTGAACTGATGCTTAAAATCACAGTCTGAAAGTTCTTATTTGATAAACTTCGTTAAAAAATTGTTTTAAAACAAGATTTTACATTTTATTTTGTTTACAAAGAAATAATCACTGCCTGAGGTGTGTGTTTTTTTTTTTTTTTTTTTTTTTGTTGTTGTTTTAAAACCACCAACATCCAAAAAACAACCCCAAAACTTTTAAGGTCACTGCTATCCTAGGAGTTTCTCCCGATCGGAAGTGGGAAGGGTTTTAAAATCAAGCTCTCTCTGGTCAGATGAGGACCTAGAAAGCACAATGTGCTTCTGGTGAAACTGTGATGTTATTGGCCAAAAACTTTCCTCCCTCCTAGCCCCAGCAGGAAGCAGGCCCAAGGCTCTGCTCCTAAGGCTGCATGCAGAGCGCCCTCCTTCCCCACCATGCTGGGGGGAGAGCCCACCAGGCTGGCCTCCGAGCAGCAGCGCTTACCTGGGTACAGTGTGCCCGGAAGGCCCATGCTTTCCAAGTAGTTGTGGCAGCGCTCTTTATGTTCCTCTAAAGAGCTTCGCTGTTTATAGCTTCGGCCACAATATCCACATTTGTGAGGTTTACCAACTGCAGAAAACACAATTGAGTTCAAGACCGCAATTAAATGCCAGCCTTATGTGTAAGGGAAATGCATGCAATACAATTATTACCAAAAAAGTTTTAAAAAAAATTCTACCCTTGAGAGCTAAAAGTGTGATGGACTTGGTGAAAATTCCTGAATTCAAAAATGTTGGTGGCCAAGGGTTTCTTTCATTGTACCAAGAACTCATGCGATTCTTGTTTTGTCTTAGTTTGTCTACTGACTACCAAATTCTCTCCTGCTTCAATCACGGAAGCCTAACCTTTAACTGGAGAAAATGAGCCGCTGCCATGTTATAATGTGGATGCCAGCAACTGGACAGAGATGTGAGGAAGGCCCGTGTCTTGGCCACATTGTCTGCAGATTTGCCTCCAGAGTAGGCCTTGGTCTATGCTGTGGGCCGGATCTGCCTTGACGCTGGTGCTACATCTAACATAGCCAGAGTGAATTCAGTTCCAGGTGCTAAAATGGGTAACTTGAGGTCTCTAAGAAACCATGCTGGACAAATATGCTTGAATGAAATAAGTGTGTTATTTCACAAATGTATTTTCTTACATAATATAAATATACCTTATGTTTGTATTATGTAAGACAAAGTATTTTGTATTTTCCATTCATATGTATATGTAATACAAAATATTTTGTATTTTCTATGCATATATATTTCTATTCTATGTATATGTATATTTATATGTGTATGTATTTTCATATATTTCTATGTATATGTATTTTTACATATATATACATAGAAAATACAAAATACATTGTTCATAAACAGAGCTTATGGAAAAGCTCTGCTTTCTTGCCAAAGAGCTTTAGGATGGTGTAGCTTCTAGATCAGCCTTGTCCAACAGAACTTACTATCATGATAGAAATGCTCTCTATTGGTGCTGTCCAATATGGTAGCCACCAGCAACATGTAGCTGTTGGACATAAAAAGTGTGGCTAGTGCCACTGAGGACTGAAGTTTAAATTTTGTTTAATTTTAACTTATTATAATTAACAATACTGCATGTGGCTAGTGGCTACTGTATTGGGCAGTGCAGTTCTATATAATGAGTTTTAGTCCTTTCTGGATTTTACTGAGTGATATTTTAGGAAAGAGAAAGACTAGTCAAGAATTCATATCATGCCTAAGTTTAAGGACTTCAGTAGATACCATTTTAAGAGACAAACTGAATAAAGTATCTTTAATCACTTATATAAGGAATATAAATTTCCAACCTAATAGCAGAATCTTCTACTTCTTTCTCATGTTGTTTTATTGAACATATTTCAAAGTATTGTATAAAAATTAAGAGCACCCAAATAGAATGTCTGGTACAATGGTTTAGCCAAAGCTTATGTTGGTTAAATCTCTTTCCTAGGTGAACAGAAGCTACAGGAAGAAGACCAACATGAAAGCCAAAATTTGACTTCTGGACCATTTAATAGAGAATGAAAAGGATTTTTATTTATCTACACAAAGTGATGTACCCCCAGTATCAGGAGATAATGTTGAAACACATAATTTTGCCTAAAATTGCACATTTTATTGAGTATCGCTTTTAGAAATTAATAGGATATAGATAACCATTCGATGTCCTTTCCTGAAAAAGCTATAACTTCAGTAAATTCCATGATCAAATTGCTTCCTGTATATATGACATGGTGTCTGAATATCCATTTTTCTGAAAATATGATTGATTTTAACTTTGGAACATAAGAAGTATGTTCACTATAAGCAACTGAACTCAAGTGTCTCTTGAAGCATAGCCCAATATTCTGTGGGAAAGAAATTCTAAGCTTGCAACTTCCAAAGGAAGCCATGAGGCAGGAAGGGAGATCACTTCTCCACCCCTCCAGCTCCCCCAGTCCCCTCTTGCTATCAGCATGGGACAAATTCCCTAACTCTCTCCCTGCTAACATGCTAGTTCATAAGACCTCAGGCCACCACCAGTTGCTAGAGAAAGCTGTGATGTTGATCCTGGTTTTTAATGGGACAGGGAAGTCACCATTCCACAATGGAGTAGAGTGTGGCCACATTTGAATTTGCCAGACAAAGGCCAAAGTCCTTCTTTCACTTCAGTGAAATCATGTTGAAGAAATTATCGTTTTTTTTCCCCAAGAGCAGTGTGTGGCTCTACAGCATTTTTGGACAGACAGATCCCTAGCAGCCCTGCATCCATGATGGGTTTTCTCCACTGGCTCATCCATGGATCCAGAATAGAAATACACGGTCCAAAGTCTACCACCATTCTGTAATTACTCAAGTAATTAGTGGTACTTAGAGTAGGATACCATCATGCCTCAAATGAAATACATAGGCCTGGAGCCAGAATAACATAAAGTACTCTACTAGATGTTCCTAACTCCACAACAAGAAAGGAAAGATAGCAGCTCTGCTTTTAAGGACTGATGTGCATGAGAGATTCCATTGCAATGAGAGTAATCTAGGAGTGATGATGACCTATGGTTGGTGTCAACCTAAGAATGAATGCTTGTGTTTTCCACTGACATGGGAAGCGGTGCTTCCCACTAACCCAAGGCAATGTTGCTGCCAACTGAGTCCATGTTTACATGGCTCCTTAGAAACAACAGATGTGAAGCTTCTTCCTAGATCACTTGTTAGCATGGCACACAGACTGCACAGTCCTCTCAGTTGAGGCCTCCACAGGCCTTGCCTGTCGGGCCCAGGTACCACCTTTGTCTCCAGGTGGGACCACCGTACATGCTCATCACCCATGTGAACATTTAAAGATGCTCACGTCATGCTACTGTCTTCCCATCTCAGGCGAACCACCCGTTCTCCCTGTCCCTCTGTCACAAGGCAAGTGTCCCACTCCATGGCTTGCCTGCTGACCTGCCCGCTCTCTGGGGCAAGCAACTCCTCAGCTTGGTATAGCTCCTTTCTTGTAAGTTTTTAGGAAGTCAGATCACCCAAATCATGACAATTTTCTGATGGAGAGCATGTGGGGATCCTTCTCCACATGCACCGCCAAGAAGGAGGTCAGGATGGAGAGGAGGTGATGCGCTGGCCTCTGTGACTCCTCTCTTTTTTTGTCTCCAGCCAACTAGGTGAGCTACTACAAGGACCACCTGCCAGGAGAGAGACTGAGTTCCTGGCAACATGGGTGCCACACCCCTTTCTGGGATTACTGCCGACTCACACACTCGTGTAGAACTTCTCTAAAGCAAACCTCAGATCCTCGCCTTCCAGCACATACTTCAGAAGCCCCTTCCTTCTATGGGAAGTCTCTCCTGACTTTCCACCCCAGGACCCACTGTCCCCTTCCTTATGCTCCCACTGTCCCCTCAGATGCTCTGTCATGCCTCCTGTAACACACTGGTGCTTTCCTGGTGTGCACCTGAGGTCTTCTGTGCAGAATGGGCACCCAGGGGCACTCAGTAAATGTGTGATAAAGAGATGGATGCAATGAGCGGCCTCTAAAACCCTCAACCATTGAATATACGCATCACATTTGGGAAGAGATGGCCTGGGCCGCTGCAGACCTTCCACAAACAACACACATCCGCCTCCCTGAGGGAGGCTCCTCCTTATCCTGCTACCCCAGGTAGGTGAGGAGCAGCTGGTCTGAGGCATTGCCATCCCCCAGTGCACCTGCTTAGAGAGCCTGCTGCTTGGAGAAGGGCCTTGGCTGGTGGCTGGCTGGGGCAAGAGGCTCCTTGAGGGAAAGGACAAAAGCCATCAACCTTTCACATCCAAAGCCTCATGCAGTATGCTACAGCAAATACCCCCAACTGGACGGTATGAAGGAGACCTGTACCGTGTCATGTTGTATAGACCACACTGTAGGCAAACATGAACCATGACACGCCGGCCAAGAGCCCTCTCTTCCTCTGCCCTGTAGAATTACGGGACTGCTGGATAATGAAACAACCAGGACATTTCTCAGGAGGCAGAGGATCTAACCAAACTTTAGTGGATTTGGACCTTACAGGCTGGGAGTGTTTTGAGAATAATGGAGCATTTATGCCTATGATGATCTTGCCAAGACTCCGGACTATGTGGGTTGTACTTTATCTGTCTAATTGAAAGAGAAAGGCTGCTGTCTAAAATCTGGTAACAGCCCCAGACTGGCCTCTGCAACTGTGGTGTTGGCTGGTTTTTGGTGTGACAGCCACTGGGCTCAGTCTGGGTGGGTGTGCCCTAAATCACCCTTCTCTACCAGCTCTGCAAAAAAGCTATCCTATTACACCTGTGTAAAACACTCCAAAGTGGGACTTAACAACATAAAGAATTGTACTTGAAAACGTTTTGGGTCTTAGCAGTACACTTGGTGAAAACACTTCCCGCAAAATCCTTTATGGAAACCACACCAGCCTGACAAACGGGATGAGGAGGCCTGTTCTGGAACATGCTACCTAAGGTGAGACTTCTGTGTGTGAGTGCGTGTGTGTGCATGGGGGTCCCTGCGCCCAATCTCCCTGGTGCAGTGGGAAAAGTAGAATATGGGGAGGGCGGATGGAGCAATGTCAAAGAAGCGACGGCCCACACCCGATGCAGGACTGCGAGCTGGGGGGTACTCAGGGTTAGCCAGCAAGGATATAATCCGGGATCCATGCAGGCAGAGCGGAGGAGTCCCGGGACACCCGGACAGCCCCGGACTGCGCCCAGGGGACCTACCGGAGTGCGTCCTCAGGTGGCCAGTGAGGGCGTCCCTCCGGCGGCAGGCGTAGTTGCAGAGGTGGCATTTGAAAGGTTTCTCCCCGGAATGCAGCTTGATGTGCCGGAGCAGGTTGCCCTTCTGGGTGAAGGAGGCCCCGCACTGATTGCACTGGAAGGGCCGTTCTCCTGGGACCGAGAGAGGAGAGCTGGTGAGAACTAAACTCAGCGTGGGGACACGAGAATGATGCTACAAGAAAGTTGTTTCCCACGGGGGCTTGGTGACTTCCACCGGCTGCAGGTTTGATAGAACACGAGGCTTTCAGACTAAACCTGCCAGCTCCTTAACGCTTCACTGGCTGGGTCAATTTGATCTGAAAATCTAATTTTTTTTCCCTAAATCAGAATGGCACATCACAATGCAAATTCAAACTCATTTAAATAAAGTGACTGCAACATTTTGTGATGAAGAGCCACTCTTCCTGATCAGCAGTTTTGGAATAAACCAATATCCAATTTTGCGTGTTGTGGCATTTGGTGGGGTTTTTAATGTGGCTTTTTTCAAAGGGTCTTTAAAATATGCCACTGAAGCAGCAAAATAAAAAGGAAACTCATTAAAAATGCATTTCAGGATCACAAGTTCATTTCAGCGTTACATTCTTATATTTAAATGAAAGGCACTTCATTATAACAGTTATAATAACTTCTTTTCATTTACATTTTCCCTGTATTTTCCCTTTCAATTTCTTCTCCATTACCTGTCTGTCCCTAAGCAGGCAAATCAGGAGAGAGACAGACAGAGAGCGTGAGGATGAGAGAAAGAGAGAGAGAGATGGAGAAAGATTGAATAAAATGAGAAGTTAAGAAACTGTGAAGGAAGTCCCCATCTTCCAAAGAAAAGTCCCAAACCTCCCTGTGGCAGGGCATACAAGTCAGAGTTGCATTGAGATTTCTAGCTTTTTCTTTCTTTACAAATCCTAAAACATTTACGCTATTATTTGTCTATATCCATAGAAGACAAATTATATTTTAAGTACAGGTATTCTAAGAGGTGCAATTTAGTTGTTATGAAGGAATTCTTTCCAGGGTGGGACTGTTGCAACTGTGACTAAGAAAACACCTGACCCTCTGCTCTGTGTGGCAGCACCTGTGTCTCCATTCCAGAGCTGACAAAGGGATAAACAGGTATCTGAGTAAAAGAAATATGCTATTGTCCTACTGAATAGTCACAGGTCTTGGAATCTAAATCAGGGAACATTTCATTTAATGCTCACTTCAAAGAGTGATAATTTGTCATGTTTAAGTAAACATGAAACTCTTTTGTAAAACAAATGCTTTATTTAGAAGAAGAATCTTATGTGACCACAATTCCTGGTGTTGAGAGACCATAACAACATATTTCCTGGAGTCACTTTTTTCTCAGGAAAAAACAATGTATTAAAATGTCTATTTAACCATTTCCCGATTGATTAATATGATTATGGTAAAGAAGACAGCACTTCTCAAAAATGATTACACAGAAGCATATCTGGCACTATTAACATCCACACCAGATTAGATTTAAAAGTCTATATTGACACTTGAATTTCATGATTATCATCACTTTTTTTTTTTTTTTAAGCTGGCGGGTTAGAGGCACTACTATAAAAGCTGAAACTAATTTACAGTGATGTTCAATTATAGGCCAATGGAGAGGTCCTGATACTAACCAGGAGGTATCTGGTATTTCTCCAAATCCCTACAGAAATTTGTATTAGCTAAGCAGAGACAAGGAGTTTAAATGTCAGCAGGTTGGAAGGTGATGGTGAAACAAGCTAACTGACTAACTAACTAACTATACTGTCTGAGTTACAAACCCATGCATGTAAATCAATACTAGATGAAGAGGCTAAAACAGCTAGTAGCCAGATAGCCCAGGAGAGTTTCCACTGGAGAGAGATCATTTAATTATCTGTTAGGAACACTTCTGAGCCTTCCGTGCACTTGTGCATAACTGTGTGTATTTAACTCCAAAAGGATAAAATGGAAAAGTAGAGTGAGCTGGTGCAGGGAGACCCAGACAGCGTGAGATGGACATGCCTCCAACCACAGCTCTCATTTGGACAGGGTGGCCTCTCAGGAGAAAGCTCATGTCACAAAAATGCTCACAGTAAGGATGTGAGGACATCCTGGTGACACAACAGTGTTTGTGGTATGACCCTAAGTTAGTGAACCCAGCCCTACACTTACACCTGGGAAAGACCCCCTTCTATGCTGGGCAGGTGCTGGAGTCCCATGTCTCTCCCCAGGTCTGGAGGGCTACAGGGAAAACAGGAGGCAGAGCCAGGGACTCTGTCCATCACAGACAGAAAGGGCAGACTGCTGCAGACACATTGCCCTTCTGCAGAGCAGAGCAGGGCAGGCAGGCAGGCAGGCAGGCAGGCAGGGGTTCCCTTGGATCCTGTCGTGCTTGGTGTCCTAATACCTGCCTACAAACAAATTTCACTGGAAACCTTTTTTGCTTCTGAGTGCCTTTGCTGGTATGAACATGTAGCACAAGGCATGGGGGTCTTAAGAGAGCATTCCCGGGAGTGACAATACAGAGCACTCCACTCAAACAGTTTCCTTTGGTGGGGTCCGCAGCTAAGAAGCCACGTTCATGGAGCTGAGGCACAAGAACGCAGCCCATGCCATGTGTGTTCTTGCGTGGCCGGGGTCCATCATTTACCTTGTGCAGGTCAAAAGCTATTGCAGCTGAGTAGGTCAAGTTTCTCCAAGGTTGTATTTATTTTTATTTAACTGGGATGAGGACGTTGATGTCATGAATTGGAAATTTAATTTTTAATCCCAATGACTTCACAGATCTCCCATTTTAGGAACCCTCTGTAAGAAGGTTTGAGCCCCCTCTAATAACTTCACTGGGTAAAAACGGAAGTCTTCATGGATGCCTACATCCTAGAATTTGAGGGCATATCAGAAGAAAGTGAAAAAAAATATGTTTGAACTGCAAGAACTGACATAGGTCTACTGCAACCATACCTGGGAGGAGCAGTGCCATTAGGGTGCTGTGTTTAGGAAGCTCGGGGACTGAACCTTTTTATCTTACAGTCGGGAACTAGGTAGGCACAGACAATCTTCTTGGTCTTTGTTATTAAAAATCCCATCATTTAGAATAATAATGCGGTGTATTTGCACCCTGCATTTCCTACTTCCTTACTACGTCTCTCCCCTCTGGTTCTCACACTAACCCTGAGACGTTGGTGGGGAAGATGTTACTATTACACCCCAGGCAAAAATATAAAACTGAGCTGCGCAACAGGGGAAGTGACATGCTGGTGCCAATGAGCTGATTAGAAAATGGCACCAGTGATACTTAACCAACATGGGGATATGGGCAGAGGTGAGATCGCCCCTGAATTCCCTCAGTGTATCCCGAAAGGGACTGGGAAGCTGACTCAGCCATGGGCAGGAGGAGGAACAATGGCCACAGTGCAAGTACCAGCCTGCCCCAGATGGAGAGCCCTCCGAACGGTCCTGTTCTGTCACTGCTCAGCTGCACTGCCCTGCCGCCTGAGGCGGCTCTGTGCTCCACATGCTGGGAACTTGTTAGGAATGTCTGCTCTCCTGCCTCCCTCCAGGTCTGAAGCAGAGTTGCATGTTCACAAGATCTCAGGTGATTTACATGCTCTTTCAAGTTTGAGAAGCACTGCGCTAGAAATGTTTTAAGCGTAGAGAATTCAGAAAGCATGGCTTTTGTAACATATTCCACTCAGATCCCAGGAAAATGAAAACCTTTTCTAGCATGTCTAGTTATTCAAACCAAGTCTGGCCAAACCAGGTATTTTGTATCTACCTGGGACTGTCTATATTCAGGCAGTGGAAATGCATGATGAAGACAATTCACAAGTTCATTGCTTCAAGTGTGTGTATTTTTTTTTTTTTTTTTAACAAAGGGCAACACAGAAAGTATAAAATTGACTTCTGAAAGTTATTTGTTCCGTAAGTGAAAAACTCAGCTTATTGGTGTGCAGGTGGCACCTAGCTGCTATTTGCTGGGAGAAGTGAGCAACAAACAGCAGATGCCACCTGGCATATCTGTACTTGGCAGGTTTATTCATTAAATGTAATTATTCTTTTTATCAAGGCAGGCAGTCATTATATTTTGGCAATTTAGTATGCCAGAATTTGACTCACTTATCAAACATTTATTTAAGAGAATTTTCACTGTACAGTCAGGCTTTACATGAACTAACAGGCAAGTAATTCATTAGTGAGGTCTATTCCTCATCGGGGATGTATTACTACGGGTCCCGGAGTATCCTGCTAAGTGTCTATCACGGGGTAGCCTACCTTCATGTTAATTTCCACCTCATTACAAAGGTGAGGCTGGGACTACTCTCGTGGACGCTTGCTTCACTTAGGGCTGAGTGTGATCGGTCTATTTCACTGGATAATTTGAGGATAAAGGGGCTATTAGAAAAAGCAAAGTTTGCTTAATTTTAGAATTTGAATTTTTATTGAAGATGGGTATCTATTGACATCAACTTATTTTTACAGTTTTTCAGATACACTACAAATGGAATGGATCAGTTTGGAAACTGCCCTGATTCAAATATAAAAATTACAACCCCACAACTATCTGCATTTCTTGATAATATAGCTTTTTTGGCTCACGAAATTTTCTTAATTTCTGCTTAAATTCTGATAAACATATTTTTGTTTGCCCCCACGGAAGCAGCGTACGAGGGTCTGATGTCAAGTCATCGTCATCACTTTCCTGAGGTATCTTATAGAATCCGCTAGGCCTTTAAAATAGGATTTTCAACTAATTCTTCCCCTTGGTTTTGCAGTGGGAGACGCTAGCTTTATGCTGACCTAACGATGCCAGCTCAGAGGCAGTTCCAGCTTTCAGTGGCTGCTAGAGGTGGTGGATCTATTGTGTTTTACCCAACTTTAGAACAGCTTCCCATGCAAAGAAAAGTTTCTCTTCAGTTCATAAGAAACCTTCTGCCGACAGTTAAATAAGTGTGTGCCATTCACATTTTACTTCTAAGACCCTTCAGCACCACGAGTGGTGGTGACTGGACAGTTCTGTTGGACAACTCTGTGACATTTCCATCAACGTGACCGACTATTAGAAACACTGGCAGAGCGAGGCCAGCTGGGGCTCACTGTGTTCCCACGTCCCTGGTAAGGGGGCATCCTGTGAGCCTGAGCACAACTTGCTGACACTAGGGTGCCCGTGCTCCTTCCTTTCTGGACACAGAATATGACATTCTCTTATACTTCCAGTAAACCTTTCAGTAAGACAGAGGATTTGGGATGAAGTTCTTTAGGAATTTGAGCTGATAACCAGTGGTAACAGAAGCATCTGATTCAGTCTCCCCTGGTAGAGGGCAAGTCATTTGAAAGCTCATCTGAGGTCTTTCTGAAAACTCAATTTTGCTGCTCTTCTACCATTCACCATTGTTTCTAAACATCAAAACCTGTTAGTTTGAATACCATTACAACACACATTTTACTCATGGTTTCTCAGTGGAAAGTTTGAGGAGTAAGTTTTGGTGTATCAGGATTTTCCGTTTTGTGGAGGGTGATGACTTAGCACACGTACCCTGAGGGCTCAGCTGAGACCACTTAGTCTGTGTTACTATAACAACAGCAGGCCCTCGCCAGGCCTCTCATGTGATGCTGTTCACTTTTCCCTTGTTTTATGTATAGGGTGGAATCGGTACATGTTGATAAGTCCTTTTCAAGGCTGTACCAGAATAAGGACTCTAGGACTCGGTACCACTTGGAACCAATCGCTTGCAACAACTGAGCTACCAGTCAATTTGAAACATGCTCAGAACACTCAAGGAAGACAGGATGCTTTCCTCCTTCAAACCCCACGCACCTTCTCCAGGCCACTAAAGGAAAAACTGAGCCAGGCCTTACCAGTGTGGCTTCTTTTGTGAACCATGAGCACATTGGGCCCGATGCAAATGATCCCACAGATATCACACTTTAGTTTTCCGTTAGGAAGTCGAATGCCTCCAACTCCTGACAAAGCCGAGCTGCCTTGGTCCCTGTGGGAGCCATTCATTTTCTCTCCCGAGGCATCAAGCATTCGTAAATCCTCCGCACATTCTTCCCCATTCATTTCACAGGCACGCCCATTCTCTTCATCACTCTGAGTCTCTACTTTAACATTACTGGCTGAAAGAAACAATATAGGAGGCCACTCAGTGTCATTGCAAAAAAAAGATGCAACAAAACAACACAACAGCAAAAAGACAATCAAATAGGTGTGGAGAGCTACTAAACAGAAGTTCTTAGCAAATACCAAGGGGACAGCAGCCTGAGCTCGCCATGCATTCAGCCTTGAGAGGGCTTTGGTGGCAGGCCTTGGGATGCACTTGGGGTCACAGGGAGATCTGCCAGCCCTCTCCATAGGCCCCATTGGCGAGTGTCTGAAAATGCACTAGAAAGGTATTTACATAGTTCCCACTTTAGAGTTGGGCCCCCATTTAAAGCAGGTTCATGTCAGGAGTGGTCTGAAGCCGACTCCTACACCCTACCCATCAGATGGGCATCTTGCCCTAGAGGGTGGGTACTGGGTCACACAATCCAGCTCTCTAGGATGTGAGAACTTGTTTGGCAAAATACCTAATAAGTGGTTAACAAGCCTGAAAACGTCTCTTACTTGTGATGCTACCTTTCCTTATGGCATGTAAACATTAATAAACTTTGGGACAAAACTCAGTAAACATAAAAATGCTCAGAGTTCTGACCACAGTTCCCTTTCAGATTTCTGGAAGATCTTTCTGTTTCTTTGGTACATGACCATTTGAATTCCTGTTTATCTTAAATAACATAAACAAACCCTGTGTTCTAAAGAAGAGGTAATCATTTCTTACACTTCTTCCACTCACTGAAGGGTTAATTGGGATAGTTTATGAATGTAGATATCTGGAAGAGCTTTTTTTTCCCAAAGAGAAAGCAGCTTGTGTGTGTGTCGGGGGGAGGGTGGGAGGTGAACTTTTAGTGTCTTGAATACAATGACCACTATTGACTCTGCATTACTGTTGCCTTTAAGTCACACATCATAGGGTAATTATGTCATTTGAATATTTTTCTTCCTAAAGAAAGTAGGAAACATTTCATTTACACGCATCAGAAACACTGACTGATGATACACTGGTGAATCCAACACTGTAATGACTAAGAGAATTTGTAGTTACACTGAAAGCCATCATTTTAATAACCATTTTTACAGACTAATTAAGAGTAGGTAGGTAAATTTTGCCAAGTAAAATGATCAAAGAGATAGATGACAATCAAGACTAAATATTTCTTTTTTGAGACAGGGTCTTGCTCTGTCACCCAGGCTGGAGTGCAGTGGGATGGCTCACTGCAGCCTCTGTCTCCCAGACTCAAGTGATCCTCCCACCTCAGCCTCCCTAGTAGTTGTGACTAAAAGGTTTGCACCACCGCATCCAGCTATTTTTTTTTTTTTTTTGGTATTTTTTTGTAGAGATGGGTCTTCCCACGTTGACCAGGCTGGTCTCGAACTCCTGAGCTCAGTGATCCATCTGCTTTGGCCTCCCGAAGTGTTGAGATTACAGGTGTGGCCACTGTGCTCAGCATAGACTACATAATTTTTGATCAACATTTTCAATCAATGGTTCTCAAAGTTTGGTTCCTGGAGAAGCAGCATCAGCATCACCTGAGAACTTACTAGAAGCACAGACTCTCGGGCTCACCCCAGAACTGCTGGCTCAGGAACTCTGGGGTGGGCCCGCAGTCTGTTTTAATGAACCCTCTAGAAGATTCTAACGTATCCTGAGGACTGAGAACAACTGTTTTAAATAACCAACTTAGTTAATAACACTCCAAGCTTATTTTATTTCAGCGAGTTCCTCTCGATTTACAGAACTACAATTCAGACACTGAAATAAAAATACCTGGTCGGGAATCTTAGCTGCACTATTTAAAGGCTCTGAGATCTTAGGCAAGTCATGTAACTTCTCTGTGCCTTGATTTCCTCATCCATGAAAATGGAAATTATTACAGCACCAGCCTAACAGGGCTGACAGATGAGAAGTTAGCTGAGGACCGTGGCTGGGGCATGGCACGTGGAGGCTCACCCCCAGTGATCCCAGCACAGTCTTCCACCTAACCCCAATACCACATGCTGGGCAGACAGCACATTAATTGCACTCTGCTATTTAACCTTCACAACAACTTCATAAGGGAAGTGCTATCATTATCCTATTTTACAGTTGAAGAAGCCGAGGCACAGAGAGGTTGAACAATCTGCTAAGGTCACATAGCTGGCAAGTGGCAGAGGTGGAAGGTAACTGCAGACAGCCTGGCCCCAGCATCCACTTACACAGTCATCTCTTGGTAACTGCAGTGCATCAGTTCTGGGACTCCTGAAGGTCTGTGGATGTGCAAGTCCCTAAATTGGCCCTACAGAACCTGTGGATACAAAAAATCTTGCCTTCCATATCCACAGGTTCCGCGTCTCTTGAACACTGTGTTTTCAAGCTACAGTGGGTTGGATTTCCAGTGGCTGAACCCATGGATATGGAGGGCTGACTGTACTGCCGGTGTTTTCCCTTTAGCTCTTTAGGGAAATGACTTACAGATGAATAATGAAATGAATTAACTGAGACATGGTGGACCTGGAGACCACAAAAGTGAGGATGCACCAGAGGATGAACAGAGCTGCCTGTCTCCTCCATCAGATCCTGGCATTATGCAGGATTGTCCTGAGAAATCCAGCAGTGGGGATTCTCCAAATGCTCTTCCCTTCAGATCCTGAAGATCAGAGACTCAGAGCATCTGAGCAGCCTCCTGCTAACCTCTCCCCACTGCCAGGGATATGCTTGGAAAATAATGAGATAGGCAGGCAAGTGAGTCTAGTTGGCTTTTGAGGCAATGGTGCTTAATGACCACTGAGTTCTCTGGAATCTGTACTCTCAGGTAGAGGATGTGCATCTTTTTGGGAGGAAGCTAATTCTCTAGGCCCTCCTTGCTCACCAGTGTCTACACTAACCTGCTCTGGAAACACAATGAGGCTGCAAAGATCTGTGTACTCCTTAATCTAAGATTATTTTTAATCATTTATCTTGTGGCTTTTAATATAAGATTAGAACACAATGGACCAAATTAAGATTGGTGTAGCAAGTTTTTCAAATACAGGCGCTAAGACGAGGGCTACAGAGAAGGTGTAGGCGGAGTGCTTCTGAGGCTAGAAAAAGGATGCCACGCAGAAGAACAGGTATGGGGATAATCCCCTTGGCATATTCCCCTACTTGGCTTGTCTTCATAAATTCAGAGGCAACCAGCTACAGAGAATTGACTCTTGCTTTCCCACGGGTACATATGGCCTATTAGAACTTGCCAGAAGTTATCACTTGTTTTTCTGGATCATTAAGAATGAGTATTTCTGGGATTCTTTGGCGTGCTCTATGGTGTGTGTTGTTGCTAAGTGTGTGGGCGCTTGCAGGCGGGGAACAGAACAGCAGGGAAGCACTGGACATGACCTTCGGGTTTCTGGTTTCAGGATCACCAGTTCTGCTACAGCAGGCTGCTTGCAGGAGGAGGAGGCAAAGCTATGTGACAGGAAGGAAGCAGAAGCATAGGGCAAAGCCCACAATGGATGCTGCCATAGATATCACAGATGTCCTCAAAGCCAGAGACCTGGAGATCAGCCACTCATTGGACAAATGGTGGCTGAAAGCAGTACTCTATCCTTCTTAGCCTTCATGACACTGTCACTGAGAGCTGTAACAGAACCAAAAGAGAACCAGGGACACAAACACTCTGGCTCAGGCCCACCCTGGGCTCTTTCATTGACTGAGAGATAATGGATGAGACTCCAATTTTATTATTCAACAAATGTGACAATAAATATGATGAAGAGTGGATGTGTTCAAACTCCTAGTCAAAAAGGCACAAGAACCTATCACATACTGTCCTGAGATCAATGTGGACACCAAGGTATGATTTTAGGGACATAGGTACCTAGATCTCCACCTTGATGGCCAGATGTAGGGACATATATAGAAGATTGGTCACATAAGTCTGTAGGAACAGCAGTAGGGATGATCAGCTCAGGAAGAGATAGAGCTCCAAGAGGAAAATTAAGGACACTGCGATGCTCTAGGTTTCTAAAAAAGAGTATGTAGACAATATCCACAGATCACTGTGGGCAAGGCCGGGGAACTGAAAATAACGGAAAATGAACAGAGGAACCTGTATCAGCAAATGCTCAAAACGTTTTAAATGGAATTTAGATGGCAGATGCTGTGCATTTCAGGGCTGGAAGCTTCTAGCACTATTCGGACAACTTCTAAGCCATGTTATGACAGGAAAGGTTGGTGAAGTCTAAGACAGGGACTGGATGACTGCCAGGCGCTGGCAGGATTTGGTGGGAACAGAGTGGGCAACACCGTCACCATGGGCTGCGTTAGATTCAAGCAGTGTGTGGATTTCCCGTAAATGGGGTTAAGCTCCTCGTTTCTTTGTGGAAAAATGCAAAGTGGCTGCTGGTTACATAGACGAGATCAGGAGACTTCTGTCCACCCAAGGAGTCTGTCCATGAAAATGGGGGTCTCTTATCCAGCTAGGAGGAGAATATAAGCAACTTGCTTACTGTTTTCATAGATGACAGAAATCAGGGCTTGAAACTATCTTCATAAGTTGCAGCTACAGACTGTATCTCAAAATCTGAAACCTATTAGTCATAAATGTAAGGACCTGTGAAATTAAAATACACATTTTAAAAACACAAGCCCGGGATGAGAGTGTCTTGGCTTCCCATGTAAGTGTGAAAAAGGTTTCTGGGGTTTTCCCTGAAGGTAAGCTCAATCACAGATGTGGACAGAAGAAAGAAAAACAGAAGAAGGGGTGACAGAGTCCTGTAGTCACTGAAATCTGGAATCTTCTGTACCAGCCAGGCCGTACGCACGCCTCCTTTAAAAAGAGCAGCACAGGCTGGTGCAGGTTTGGAAGGAAGTCGGTCAGTGGGGACTGAAACTAATTCCTGTGAGCCAGGTTGATGGCACAGGATTCACACTTCCTCAGTTTGGCCCCTGAGGGTGGAGAAGGTGCTGAGGAGAGGCAAGTGGGAGGTGAGTGCAAGAAGAGCTTCTTCTGAGGGAGGCATTTGCAGTGGCGGAGGGTGTCCACACAGAGCGCAGAGAAGCAAGCCCTGGGGACTGGTGGGAACCCTGACGGCAGGTTCCTGCCACCTGTAGTTGTGTGACAGCTTCCACCAATATGCCCCCCATTCAAGGAGTGAGGAGTTCAGGGCCTCTGACCTGCAGACCTTTTCCTTTACCTAGAAGAAAAGAACAAGTGGGGGTTGGCCTGTTGATGGTAGTGAACACATGCAGTTGTGAGGGAGGCTCTGCGAGAGTGTGAGTTTTGGCAGCCCTTTGTTTTGAAATCCATCCTCCTGCAGAAGGCAATGACACCAGCTGACGCTTCCACTAACGAAGGAGGAGGTTGGGAAGGAATGACTGGCACTTACTGAAGCTGCGTACCTCCTGGCAGCTTCATAATACCCCGGAGCCCACCCAAAGGGATATGCAAGGCTCCCGCTGAATTCTGTTGAAAATGCCCTATGAGGGCCGGGCGCGGTGGCTCAAGCCTGTAATCCCAGCACTTTGGGAGGCCGAGACGGGTGGATCACGAGGTCAGGAGATCGAGACCATCCTGGCTAACACGGTGAAACCCCATCTCTACTAAAAATACAAAAAACTAGCCGGGCGAGGTGGCTTGGGAGGCTGAGGCAGGAGAATGGCGTGAACCCGGGAGGCGGAGCTTGCAGTGAGCTGAGATCTGGCCACTGCACTCCAGCCTGGGCGACAGAGCAAGACTCCATCTCAAAAAAAAAAAAAAAAAAAAAAAAAAAAAAAAAAAAAAAAGAAAATGCCCTATGAGAAGTCCCTTTGGTTTCTTAACAACTGCCACTCCTTAAACGGTGCTGCTCATACCTGCCCCAGAATCAATTCCATGAACCTGCCTGCCCCTGATTTGCAGGCATGGTGCTTGGTTCAACCCCATGGATATTGTCTCTATGGAACATTTGCCAGGGCCCGAGTTTCCTGGCCATGCCCTTCTGTGAGTTCCTAAATCGCTCACTCCCTCCTCTGTTACTCTTAGCTGGAACTGCTTAGCTATGGTATTGCTTCAGTGAAATGGTACATCTCCCAGAAGATAGGAAAGATACTTATGAATATTTTGTAACCCCCCACCCCATTACTTAGAAAAATGTCAAACTCAGTAAGGTGCTGAGTTGAACTGATTAAATATAGAACATGAAATGGAGACTGGTCCTCTCTTTCCCCAGAACACTCTGGCTCAGGCCCATCCTGGGCTCTTTCGTTGACTGAGAGATAATGGGCAAGAGCCCAATTTTATTATTCAATAAATGCGACAATAAATATGAAGAGTGGATGTTTTCAAACTCCTAGTCAAAAGCTGCTTTCCTTCCCAGACGCTATTTAAAGTTGGGAAAAATTAAAATCTCATTGACCCATCTTGGAGGACTTCTATGCTATTGGCACCCAACAGTACTAAGAGAGACCCCACACCCCTGTATGGAAGGTGTACTTTGGTAGATAGACAAGTTTGGATTGAAGAATCTGGAGAATACAAGGAGCTCAGATGCCAAGAGGAGCCAAGAGGCCTGAATCTGTGCCAGACACTGTATGTGCTCATGGATAATTAAACATTTTTTAATGCATAGGTATAATGTACACTGTCAGTCCCCACCTGACCAATGAGTTATGCTTCCTCTTCATTTCCCTTTCTTTTTTAGAATGTGTATTCATATTTACTGAAAAAGTAAATGTTTGGTACTCAGAATGCATTTTTCCATTGAAAAGATAGTCCGAAGCAATCACTCCAGTGTGAGTTTAGGCTACGTAAGCTTGAAATGCTCAATATTTTACTTGAAAAATGGTAGACAGAAATATTCTTGCACATTGGTGACTAGCAAGTAAAAATCAAATGAAATGAAAATATTTAAAATATATCTTGAAACACAGTAATTAAATGAAAATTTGAGATGAAGAGGATATGTATATATATATATATTTGTGTGTGTGTGTGTTGCCTCTAAAAGAGATTTATAAAACTTTTAAGCATTTTAAGGTTCATGGCATCATTTATTATAACTTAATATCATCTAAAATGTAGAAAGTTGTTTTCGTCTCACCAGGGTACCTTATTAGAAAATACTTTTCTCCTTATTAGCAATTTAAGGCCTTTAAATGGAATGAAGTCAGGGAGAGAAAAGAAAGGCAGAAGAGTAAAAACATAAAGAGAATAAAAAAGAGCAATAGACATTCTCTTTCCTCCAGTAACTAGGGACACAAACTGGAATAAGGACAGTAGAAGGGGTCAAAGGGGTTGTTTTTAATTTTTAAGAAGAAAAGAGCTGTTGAGGGCAAAGAGGGCAATTCTTCACCATGACCACAAGGTGGTGATATTGGCCCAGAACAGTTTGGTTGCTGTTTCGTGGGGGAAGGCATCAACACCAACTAGCCACTTGTGTGAGGAGGATAGTCACAATTCCAACACTGGGGAGAGGGGGAGAGAAAGAGAGACACCAATACCTTATGGACACATTTGCACAAATACAGACAGAAAGTGTATCCAAGTGTATATCATCTCTTTTATAAAAACTAAGTATCATAACATTAATACATCTTCACATGCAGCAATTCTTACAGACTGAAGGCTTCACTGAAGGGTCTGCTTCAACACTGCAATATGCTCTGGCTGACGCCTTCCTCAGACTTCACAGACACATGTTTCACGATGCATTAGCTTACTCCTAAGTGCATCTGACTTGTCAAAATACTTCAATAATATGATTCTTCAGTATCATTTCTCTGTTCAATACCATAATGTTTTATATGTTCATATAAGCTCATGTGTAAACAGATACACATATATAACCATTTACATGTACATACATATACATCTCACAAAAGTAGGTATCAAGCTATTGCTTTAAAGTGGAACCAAAGGAACCTCAGTAGAAGAAAGATTTCTGTAACCTTTTTTTTATTATTATTATACTTTAAGTTCTAGGGTACATGTGCATAAAGTGCAGGTTTGTTACATATGTATACTTGTGCCATGTTGGTGTGCTGCACCCATCAACTCTATAGGCTGGAAAAGTAGCCAATCTAGTTTATGAGCAAAAGCTTGTACTTTGATACTGTTAAATTCCTTAGACACCAGATAGTTTTTGATAAGTAGAACGTCAGAAACTATCTTTAACTGTCATTGGCACTGTTTAAATTAGAGCCTATAATTATAATTGTCACAGTGTTAACAAATGCAACCTGTCTTCTGATGTTGCTTTACAGCATTAGAGAATTTACTAATACAGGTCCTAAGGGGATTATCAACTTGTATGACTTTAAATATTCAGCTCTCTATACATTTTTAAAAGCACTCTCTGTTCTTTAAAGTATTTCTTTGAGGATGTTACCCAAATATATTTATCATTTATCAGCTCTCAATATCTAAAAAAGAAAAATGAAATTCACATCTGTTTTTGGTTTAACAGCTCAGATCAGAGAAGGTCCTGTGGGCACCAAGCATGAACAGTACGTTGGCTCCAGCAGCGACGCACCACAGAATAACGGCCTGGAGGCCTGCAATTTTCTCTTCTCAGTTCTGAAATTAATACTCCAGAACCACAGATGAAGAGCATGTCTCTTTCTCCTGTCCCACAAAATTGTAAAAATTATCTTGAAACCATGTTCAGTTCTTTGTTGGTGTCAGAAAGTATGGCCATTTTATCCTTACACTCAACAAAAAGGAGATAATCACAAGAGTAATCTCAAAGCTGTCCAGCAGCATCAGTGAAGTAACAATCCCATCAGTGCTGCTGTGACTCCAACCCTTACTGTTACTCCACTACCATGCTCCCAGGACACTGCACAACTGCCTAGACCTTCCTTTTGCACTTTATGGTATAAATACCCAAAAATGATACGGTAGGTGTCTAATGAATAGAACAGTGAATATTTAACGTATCTCCTTTTTCAAGCACGAATGAAGGCGTTGATGAAGGAACATGCACGTACGATATTTACATGATAGGAGATGAAGGCATGCTTTTGTTTTCCAGAAGCAAGGCATATACTTACGAGAGAAAGATTTGGGAATTATTGCATGGAAATCCCTAAAGTCATCAGCCCCATATGTAACTGCAATAAAGAAGGCAAAAAGAAAGCTGGGTTGTGATACCAGGAGAGAGATATAGTCAGAGTTTAACAGAAAGCATTACTTTTTTAAAAAGAACGTTTTATTACTCAAAACCACTCTTCAGCTACTCATCTGCTATTGCTGGCCCTCCTATAGGCAACAGAAAAGTAATTACTCATGAACAGGACCACAATTCCCTCAGGTCTCAACTCACAGCATTATATCCCATAAAGTGGTTTGGAGCAATTACTGATGGGTTCAACATCTTAGAGGGTGCAGCCCCAAACATTCTAGAACTGTGAGAAATCATTCAGCAGCTCCAATCCAAAACCTCAGGCTCCACGCACAGCGTCTCCTGGGACAGTACGTGTCTCCACAAAAGTGCATGTTTCTTAATGAGCTGATTGCATCGCAAATGTTCTTCATTCAGCTTTTTCTTAGAAAGTGTTCGTAGAAAATTAGAAAATGCAGCACATTGGGTGGGGAAAAATTATTGTTTTCCCCAACTGGCAAAAGAGCTACCCATTTCAGTGATTAGTACTTATCAGTTGCTTTCATAAATGCTATCACTGCCTCAAATCTTCAGGTTTCTATTCTCTTTTACAGGACAGTTTCCCAGTATGTTCCTTTTTCTTAAGATTTGGCAGATTCTGCACATGTGCACACATGTGTACACACACACAGATACACACACATACAATTTTTCCCCCAAGAGTCAAGTCTCAGTGACTGTTAAAGTTACGTATACAGTGAGCAGTTAAATTAAACTTGTTGGATGAGTTCCTAGGTTAGCAGAGTAAAGACTCTGAGGTGACCTGCAGGGAAACAGACCTATTGAACTTTGCTTAAACCAGTGTTTTCCAGACTTATCTGACCACAGAACTTCCTTCTTTTCCCATGAAATAATTGGGAAATAAATTATTGGGATAATGGGCAAACATAGTCTGAGAGATACTTTGAAAGCTGTTTCTTGAAGCGATTGGCTAAATTATTTCCTAGCAAATTCTTATTCTTCATCTGCTTATTTTATTCCCTGGTAGTCCAAATCTAATGGATAAAGTCAATATTATGAATCCTATCAAATAGAGGTAGCACAAACTGATTGCCTCCATATGGATGTGCTTGCTGGCCTGCAAACAGCCAAGTTTACAATAACCTTTGCTGTTCTTGCATCTTCATTGAGCTCCAACCCTTTATATAATCTGTTTTCCCTTAGTTATTCTGCTTCATGAAGCTGCTAGCATCTCAGATAATGGGAGAAAAAGCAAAGATGTTTTAAAGGGTATGTATTACCTTTTGCAAATGGGAACATTACAATGAGTGATAGAGTACAAAACTCTGACTAAACAACAAAGCACTGAGATACTGCTTATACTGCTGATCATGCTGATATGACTTGCCTTGAGAGTTAACTTCCTAATATATCCCTGCAGCTCTACAGCCAGAGCTCAGCCACCTTTGTACATATGATGATGACTACAGCACTGGGGAGGTCTTCATGTTTACTGGTACACTGAAGATTAAGGAGCTAAGAGATTAGATCTGAATGCAATGTGTTTCAAATTTGTCTCACCAGTAGAAAATGTAGCCTTGTGCAGTCTTGGGTAGTCAAAGTGTAAGCCCTGAAATACCGAATTCAGTCAAGACACTTCTCACTTCACACATTGCCACTGAATATGAAGAATACTGTAATATACTATTAGACATTAAATATATATTTTTTTAAATTTAACTTTTAAGTTCAGGAGTACATGTGCAGGTGTGTTATATTGGTAAACTCATGTCATGGGGGTTTGTTATACAGATTGTTTTGTCATCTAGATATTAAATCTACTACCTATTATTTTTCCTGATCCTCTTTCTTCTCCCACCCTCCACCCTCTGATAGGCCCCTCTATGTGCCCATGTATTCTCCTCATTTAGCTCACACTTAAAAGTGAGAACATCTGTACTTGGTTTTCTGTTCCTGGGTTAGTTTGCTAAGGATAATGGTCTCCAGCTCCATCCACGTTCCTGCAAAAGGCATGATCTCATTCATTTTTTATGGCTGCATAGTATTCCACGGTGTCTATGTACCACATTTTCTTTATCCAGTCTATTGTTGATGGACATGTAGGTTGATTCCATGTTTTTGCTATTGTGAATAGTGCGGCAACAAACATATGGGTGCATGAGTCTTACAGTAGAACGATTCAGATTCCTTTGGGTATATATGCAGTAATGGGATGCTGAGTCAAATGGTATATAGGTCTTTGAGGAATTGCCACACTGTCTTCCACATGGTTGAACTAATTTACAATCCCATCAACAGTGTATAAGCATTCCTTTTTCTCTACAACCTCACCAGCAACTGTTATTCTTTGACTTTTTATTAATAACTATTCTGACTGGTGTGAGATGGTATCTCATTGTGGTTTTGATTTGCATTTCTCTAATGATCAGTGATGTTGAGCTTTATTTCATATGGTTGTGGGCCACATGTATGTCTTCTTTTGGAAAGTTAGACATTGAACGTCAATCACGTTTCAAAAGAATCAGTCCTTTGCCTAGTGCAATTCAAATTTACTTGTTGATTTTTGTTCCAAACATGTGGTTCCCTAAAAATCACAAAATTGTTTAAAAATATATATATAGCTGTACCTATTAGTTCGTTTCATGTCTCCAGAGTAATGCTGAATTGATAAGCGCTCACCCTTGTTCCTGTACCATCCCCGTTCATGCACACAAGCTTAGGGCTCAGCAAAAGAAGTGTGCACTATTCTAGCTGGACAGGTAATTACATACAACAGCAAATGTGGAAACTCACTCTGTTCCATGCTAATGTTCAGTATCTTGTGGGAGCCATTCACTGGGACCTCTGTGGATGCCAGGTGGGCAGTAGAGGTTTTGTGGAAGCTGTTTTCATGATGCTTGAGAGGCACTGGAAGGTGTGTAAGGTACTGCAGCTGCACACACAGGGACACACATAAGTGTGTTTGTGTGTTAATGCAAATATACACACACTCACCTGCACGTGAGGCATGGGGAGTAATGGTGTTCCCCCAGTGAACTAATTCCCACCCAGTGAATCAACGATTGGTCAAGTGCGGCTGCTACGCCTCCTAGTCCCACCTCCTTAGGGACCTCACTGGTCCAGCAGCTAAGCCTGACACCCTTCACCACACATCCAGGGTAGGGACTGAACAAAGTCACAGAGCAGGTGAGTATGCACAGTAGTCACTGAGAGCTCCTCGCACTCCAGGAGCCAGCTGGCCCCAGGGGCTGTGCAGTCTGACGATATTCCCACATTGCTTCTGGCAAGCTGCAAAATGAGCCATATGACCTGCTTTTACTCACTCACTTTGAGAGGTTTGCAGGTGCTGACTTGCCTTTGCCCCTGAAGACAGTCCTGCCTCTAAGGTGACCCTCTTGCTTGTCATAAAAAGCAGTCACTGTGGGATTAGCGAAGCTATTATTCAGTGATTACCTCTCAACCTTGTTCTCTTTCCTTTAGTAAATTCAGGCCATTGTTTAATAAAAGGGTGCAGATAAAACAGGTATTAAACTTTTTTCTCAGTTTTCTACATTTTACAGAATATATTCTTATCAAGAGTAAATTTAACTTATTTGGTAGGAATTTCTATTCCCCAAACTCTCATGCACATTTTCATATAAAATGCTGTGAACACCTAGGATTCTGAATCCTATTTGAATTGCCAAATTGATGAACATTATGGGAAAAATGAAATACCCACAAACCACACTTTTCAGTTTGCATTTAGCTGTGCATAAAATTATAAATTTCTTGTGTCGTTGTCACTCTGGGGAGAGGCTAAATCTACATGAGATTTTCAAAACTAGAGGGAGGAGATCTGATCTACTTTCAAATGTGAGAACACTGACAATTTTCTAGGAAAATCTATCTAAAGGTAAACATATTCAGATTTGTGTTTAGGAGAATTTAGAAATTTAGAAAAAATGCTGTCTTTCTTTAAATCACATGAACCTGTTAGTCACAGTTAGATCATTAGTCTATTATGACCTTGTCTGAGTATGGTTTGAGTATGAAGGGTGCCAGGCTTAGCTACTGGACCAGTGAGCTCCCTAAGGAGGCGGGGCTAGGAGGCGTAGCAGCCGCACTTGACCAATCGTTGATTCACTGGTTGGGAATTGGTTCACAAACCATACTCAAGGCAAGTGGAGGTATGCCCAGGGACCCTGTCTGTAGGCTCTACTAGGGCTTGATACTCATCAATCTTCCCATTCTTCTCTCCATGCCTGGAACATGCAAACCTTGGCAATGCCTCTAAATCTAGCATTTCATGGCAGGGCTTCCTGACCCTGGGACTGAGCTAGTGAGAGTCACAGGACAGGACAGCAAGGTGGAGGTGGATGGGAGGACCAAGTACCCCAGACAGAACACCACAGGCCACGCTTCTGGAAAGTATGAGTTAGATCCTGAAGAGCTACCAAGTCAAGATTCTATGAAAACCTTTCCGACCTTCTGTGGATGGATACATTTGTTTTTAGGCCACACTCTAGTGAGGAGGCTCAGAGTCTTCTCATGGGAAGAGAACACTGGCTACCATCTATGGACTGCACATGCACATTCAAGGAAGGTGTTGTTGCTCCAGTCTTAGAAAAGAGGCAACTAAAATGCAATCAAGTTCAGTGGGACCCAGGGACACAGAGCTGGGGAGTGCTGGCTGGTGTGAGTCTCACATCTAAGCTCCCCAGGGGACTGGGTTAACTCCTCAGTGGCTCCTTTCACCGCTTGTACTGCAGTCAGTCCTGATGATGTCAGCTCTACTGCCCCTTGTCACCTTCCCACTCTACCAGCTCCTTCTTTTTCAGAAGTCAAGGGTCACACCATGCAGGCCATGATGTCTTACACCGCTCTGGATTCTGGATGGCTCCAGCATAGTACCTTCCACCCAACAGGCACACAAAAGTTTGGAGAAGGCAAGTGGAAGTATGCCCAGGGCTCCTGCCTGTAGGCTCTACCAGGGCTTGATCCTCATCAATCTTCCCATTCTTCTCTCCATGCCTGGAACACGCACACCCAAACCCAAATCCCCATCTTTCCCCCAGACCCAGCTCTCCTATGTAGCCCATGCGTGTTGATGGTGCTTCATTTGGATTCCATACATTCCAACCCACAGGGGGCTCATCTCTACCCTTGCCTCTCATGGCCAAATTATGTCTGAGGTCTTTGGAGAGGTCCCCATTCTTATTGTTTTCCATCCACATCACATCCCAGCATGGCCATGAAGCCCCTGCCTTCGCCAAGCAAAGGCAGCCCAGCCTGCACCACATCCTGCCTGTGTTTCCTGTCCACCGTCTGGCATGTGAGTTGGTTTGTTGGCATCATGGGGACCTTGCTTTCAGGCACCCCCTCAGTCATCCTGCTCATTGCCCTAAGATTATCATACTCAATCTGCTCTTATCCAGTCACATCTGCTTCCAAGTTTTCCATGGGTCTGCAGTGTTACGATGAGAAAAAAGCCTCCAGTCCTGTGTCAAAATCCCCCTACAACTGGTGAGCAATGAATAAACTTCTTAGCAGGTAATATTATTCAGATAAGCAATAGTAAGGGTGAACCTTATGGAAAAATGCTTTAAAACAAAAAAGCCCGGTAGCTCATGTTTTAGTCGAAAGCCACACGCAGACAAATATAACATCTATCTTCTTGTCAACAAAGACTTCAAGACCCATAGGATTAGCTACAACCGACCAACACTCACCATGTTTCCCAGATGGGAAAAACAATAGGGCTAGAGCTTTGCAAGTCCATTGAAGGTGAAAAACAAGGCAGGAAAACACCTTCGGCGCCTGCAAACCCTGAGTCTGTGCAATCTCCCCTTCAGCTCCAAATGCCCCTGGCAGACACTTACTGTATCTGGCAATGGGGTTGAGTGGACCTTCTGAAGCGCCTCACTTACCCTCATGGTGTTTTAGGGATGAGTGTCAGGTCGAGGGACAGTTTTGGTTGCTTTAAATGGGACATGTCAATGATGGCCAAAGTCACTATGCTTTACTTCAAATCCCAGCTGTTGGAGTTACCTTCCAGAGCAGATGATTTGGAGAACTTAACAGAAGATTAGGAAAAACCAATGTCTGGCCCCTTCTCTCTTCATGTAGCACAACTAGGCACCAGTCCTATTTTTGTTTATGTTTTATTAACACAATTTTAATTGTTCACTCATTAAGATAGAAAAAGCTCCAATTAATACACCTATGGCTTATAAAGGGAGAAAGGGGTACTTCTAAAGAGTACAAGAAAGAAAACAGTAGGTTCAAAATGATGGTTCTTTTATGGGATTAGCTTTTTTTTTTTTTTTTTCTTTTTTGAGATGGAGTCTTGCTCTGTTGCCAGGCTGGAGCGCAGTGGCGTGATCTTGGCTCACTGCAACCTCCTCCTCCTGGGTTCAGGTGATTCTCCTGCCTCAGCCTCCGTGGTAGCTGGGACTATAGGCGTGTGCCACCATGCCCAGCTAATTTTTGTATTTTTAGTAGAGATGGGGTTTCACCGTATTGGTCAGGATGGTCTTGATCTCTTGACCTCGTGATCTGCCCACCTCAGCCTCCCAAAGTGCTGGGATTACAGGTGTGAGCCACTGTGCCTGACCGGGATTAGCTTTTAAGTGATTGTTTTGGTACCATGTGCAATCTTCCTGGACCCTGAGGCTGGAGCATTTCCTCAGCCCCCTGCTAGGCCTGTTTCATGTCAGCCGACTTCCGGGTCCAGGATCTCCATATAACAATTTAGGGGAAAACATTCAACGGATTGAAGAACAGGCTTAGGGGTATTTTTCCAATGTTGTATCCTTCTTGCTTACTCTGTTTTGGAAGAAATACTACTTTTTTTGTAAAAATGATATTTGCTTATTCTAAAGATACCAAGTAGACAGAAGCACTATGACGGCACCTCTAGAAATTACCTCCAAGTTTTATAATTTAAGGAGAATCATGTGCAAAGAAGAAAATGGAAAAATGATAATGAGAATGGAGTAAGAAAGCTTGGTTCATGCTTTAAAAGGAGAAGGGAAAGGGATATTCAGGCAATCAAGAAAGGCTGAAAAAACTAAGAGGGCTGGAAGAACAATGATTAGATAGGAAAGCTCTTGTCAGGGATCGTGGCAGGGGTGAACAGTGTGAGGTCCTCAATAGAAGTGAAAAATGAAATTTTATTTTGTGATTCCAAATTTTATTCTAATAAGGGAGATTTGTGCTGGATCACATGGGCCAAAATGATAAGAAAGGGAAATTCTACAAAATAACTGGGCTGCCCACAAGAGTGTGGGCCATGCAGTGGGCAGGAGGGGCTCAGGGTGTGTGCGTGGAGAGCCACCTCTGCATATCAAGGCCTTGTCAGGACATGTGGGGGCAGCGCTGGGCAGAGCCACATGGTGACGGATGGCTGTGTTCCCTGCAACAGGGAGAAGAGAGGCACAGCAGGCAATGCGGAAGGGACCTGGGGCTGCGGAGCTCGGCAGTCGTCAGAGTGTCTGCAGCGTGGGCCACGAGGCGAGAGCCTTTGATCAACTGTTTAGCATGTGCTCTAGCTGATGTAACTGCACACGTGTTTCAGATGTGGTTTTCCCGGTAGCACACTCTTACAGAAGCAACAGGTTAAACTGTTGTTGCTGGTGTAAAAGGGAGTTCGGCACAGTGAAGGACTAAAGACTGAAGGAAATGTTTTGACTGTTAAGCTGGACTTGGCTTCCTGAAATGGGGTTATTGTATGTGCATTTCACACGTTCTTGAGGTGTAGGACATATCACTTCTGACCTCAAATGAGAATAAACATGCAAAGAAAGGGCTGAGGAGTTTAAATCCACTTCTGTGGCCTTTGTCCTCCGATGTGATCAAATGAAGAGAACTCTGGAGGCAGCGCTGGGCTCCTCCCCAGGCTCTGCAGACAGACATGGCCATTCCCTCTCATCCCCAGGGCTGACAGGGTGTCAGCCCCAAAGATTCCAGAAGCCCAGGCCCTGCTTCAGGGAGGCCAGAGATAAGTAATCTCCCCCAGGACACACAGAGGGTGGATCCTCTGCTGTCCCTCCCTTCCAGAAGCCCAACGGGTCCCTGTCAGAATTCCAAGCAGAAGGTGACTCAGCACAGAGGAGGAGGGACGGGAAGAACAACTCAGCCGCCCTCTTGATCCCGCGGCTCTCGGCCATGGGTACAGTCCTGCACACTTTGTCTTTAAGTGGTCGCTAATCTTTAAGGAAGGGGTATTTGTGTAGTAATCTTGCTGAGAAATCCTGGGGAGTCAGCCAGCCTCTGGTGACCTGACCCCACTACAGGTGGAGGTCAAGTCTTCAGTCCCGCCTTGGCAGTTTCTTCCGCCTTCCTCCCAGAAAATGGATTTGTCAGGCACAAGTTCAAGCCATGAGCCTGGTGATGGTAAAGATCAGAGTGCAGGCAATCTGGCCATAACTGTAGCTGAACTGGCTGTGTGCAGAGGAAAGCAAGGGGCTGAGAAGTGTGGATTGGGGTGGGTGCATCTGTTCTGGTGCACTAGTGCACACACGTGTACATGAGTGATCACATGTGCATGTGTGTGTGCGTGTGTGCACATGTGTATGCACAAGTGCAAATGACACAGAGAGATCGCCCTTTCTACGCATATATTTAAAAAGGCAGCTCAGTAAAATTGACTCAGAAGTAGAGTCCATTATTTACAGTGACTTTTCCAAGCAGAAGGACAGCAGCGCAGCCAAATAGGCAGCAGTCTCCACTGTTCTTAATGCCAGGTCAACTCCTCCTCACTCTGCACACATTCCCCTGCCTACCAGCTCTACGGGCAGAAGGCCGCAGGAGTCAGATCTGGTCTCTACAAGACTCAGAAGTCAGGATGAAATTCGTGTTTCCTCCATTTCTTAACTAAGAAGCACCCTTGTAGGGATTTCTGAGCAAGGAATTGTGACTTGTGGCAGAATTTATTTTATTTTATTTTTATTTTATTTTATTTTTTGAGACAGGATCTTGTTCTGTGGCCCAGGCTGGAGTGCAGTGGCTCGATCACAGTTCACTGCAATCTTGACCTCTTGGGTTCAAGCAACCCTCTTGCCTCAGCCTCCCGAGTACCTGGGATTATAGGAATATGCCACCATGCCCAGCTAATTTTTGTATTTTTTTGTAGAGATAGGGTTTCACCATATTGCCTAGATTGGCCTCAAATTCCTGAGCACATGTGATCCTCCCACCTCAGTCTCCCAAAGTGCTGGGATTACAGGCATGAGCCACCGCACCTGGCCAGAATTCTGTATCTTGATAAGAAACTCACACAGTGGCTGTGAGAAGACATAAGGAAAGAGATGTGGATACTTTAAGCTGTTTAATGTTTCATGTAAACTTACGTCTAACCAGGGAAAAGTAAACTCCAAGGACTTCATAATTTATAGTTCTCTTAAGGAACTCTTTAAGCTTTTTTTTTTTTGTTTTGTTTTCTTCTTTCCCTTTTCTCTTCCTCCACCTCTCCACGATCCTCTCACTGTTTCCTAAAAGCCCTGTGCTGTATAAATGCTAGGCATATGTTATTTTATTTAGCCCTCACAATAAAGCCTTGGCTTGTGGGCGATCAGCACTGGCTGCAGCACCCTGCCTCCAACCACCCGAAGGTGTTTACAGACAGCCTCTGCCTCTGAGTAGCTCTGGGGTCCGAGTCACACGCAGGACATCACCAAGCCTCAGCTTCCTCATATACAAAACCAAAGAAAACGCCAGCCTCATGTCACCATACAGCTGGAGAGTCACAGAGCAAAGGTGTCAGGTCCCTGCCATTAGCTGGTGCTCTGGAAATGCTGGCTGCTCCTCTCCTGCCCCATACCACAGCCTTCACACGCGACTGGCCTGCTGCTCAGACACCTCTGGCTTCCTGGCACTTCTGTCAAAACCTCACATCTCTTAGGAAGAACCTTCAAATGTCATGTTTTTTCCTAGTAGATATCAGCTGTTTCTTAGGATGAGAGTGTCTCAAAAAGTCCTGTCCTTCACATCAACAACACTTCTTCGAAGTAAGGGGGGTTCCTCCCTTTCTTTCCCATCTTTCTAGTTTTATGATTCAACAACAATTTACCAGGAAATCTCTGGAAACGACTAATTTGGGTCACACATTCTTCTCATTTACAAATCGAACAACTAAGAGTGTGTAACATCTACGTCAAGTCATTTACCTGGTTCCATAGCTGTTGCCATGTGACTTCAGGGGCTTGCAACCAAGCAAAGGTGCTATGCTATGTCCTTCCTAGACATTAACTTTGTTAACCCTTGAAGCAGCCCTGTGAGAAAAATATCACCCCCACTTTACAAATGAGAGAAACTCTGACTCAGAATGGTCACCCGACCTGCCCAAGGCCAGGTAAGACAGTAGCAAAGCAGAGTGGAGCCCAAATTCGTGGCACTCCAAAGCCTGTTTCTTTACTCGCTGCCTCTCTCCCACTCCACAGGTCCTGAGCTGACTTCTCCAAGTCTTTGCGTCCTAGCTGTTAATGAGTTTATGAAATGAGGCCCTCTGAATAGCCCACACTACACATCAGGGAGGACTATTTCCAACTTGGGCATTCCACAGATGTGTGTGCAAACCCCGAGGGAGTCTCCAGAGAAATTACAGAGGGAAAATCCAGGATCTGTCCAGGGATGTTGCAATCTATAAACAGCAGGAGGAAAATGCACTGAAACCCACGTGCCACCGTGCACAGCAGCCCTGGGTAGTGGGAAGCAGCACATGTTCTTAGGAAGACAAGGCGTGCCAACTGGAGGGAGCAGTGGCGGGGGTGTTGTGAGAAATCACAGAAGGATGATATTCAAAATGAGAACCAGGAAGAGAGAATCTCAAGTGGAGGTACGGGGCCACAGCAGGGTCAGCAGTGGAGTTGGGGGGTGGGGCGGGGTGGTGGCTGGCTCAGAGAGTCATGGGGACAGTCATCCCCAGGATGCAGGGCCTAGTTCCAGAAGCCTTGGAAGCTGAGATGAAGGCCCCAGGCAACAGGAACTGTGAGAGGTCCCGGCTTGTGGGGGTCCTGTGGTGGGAGGTGGTTTAAGGGAACTGGTCTGGGGTTGGGATGGAGATGGCTGGAAGAAGGAGTCGGTCATAACACTCCACAGGCACAGAGAGAGAGAGAGAAGTTGGGGGCCAGCAGGGTGGGCTGGGGAAATAGGAGGATCACAAGTGGAATCACACACCCATAGCCCTCTGAAGTCTGGCAAGTCGGCAGTCGGGGGTGCAGTCATCCTGCTCTCGGTTACTCTAGGCTTTAGAGCACCACCAGCCCAGTGACCACGAGACCCCAGCTTCCAGAAGACCCGACAGTCGGGCCTTCTGCCACCCCATGATCTTGCGCCATTCCCTCCACATCCAGAGGCACTGTCCCGCCCTGGTCTCCAGGAGGTAGGGCCCAAGCACAGCGATTGTGACACTGTGCTTGTGTGTCATCTTGTAACTGGGTTTCCACATCCTCCTGGCTGTATTGTAAAAGCCCTAGAAGAGGAACAAGAGCAAATAATGAAATATAGGAATGCAGGAAAAGAGGAAGCCGCCGCGAGATACCAGCCCAACCGAAATACAAAGAATTATGGAGAAGTGACAGAAAGGGAAGTAAGAGTAAGGAATTGCATTGAGTAGCTTAGCAGAGTGCGCGCGCGCACACATAAACAAAGCCATGCACACGCACAGACACACACACAGCCGCGCACACACACAGACACACCCCACAGACACACATATACACACAGACACAGAAACACAGGCACAGAGACACACTCACACACTCTCACAAATTCATACACAGCCTTTCTTGGGTCTAAATCAAACTGCTAGCAGAGTATGAGCTCTTAGTTGTCAGCCTTGGAGGGACAGTAACAAGTTCACTCTGGGGTCTAGCTGGCTGGGAGAGATCATCCAAGTGTGCCCGCTCCGGACCATCTGTCCCCACAGGGTACTAGATCCAGAACTTCCTGATAGTTCTAGAAGCCCATTCTGTCATTTTTTTTTTTTGTGTATTTAAAAAGCCAGAGTTAAAATATGGTAAAACTTCCTTACATTATGATCAAAAACTTAATTTTAGGGCTGAGACGCAAAGTGGACTAATGGAAAAGAAAACATAAATCGATTGGGGTAGATGTGTTTAGGGACCCCCAAATCATTTTTTTAAGCAAGGAAAACAGGCAAGGAGAGAAAAGCCTGAAACTGAGGGAAAATGAGAACAACACAGTGAATTAACCCATCTGTGGCATTTTCTGTTAGTGGAGATAACCAGTGGCAGAGCTCTGAGTCAAAGACATCCCCACCGGAGGAGTGTGGAGGTTGCTGAGAAAAAGTCCTTATCTAGCATTTTCACAGGCATGCGGCAGGAGGGGCAGGACAGCTGGGAGGCCTCCAGCCTGTCCTGCTCACTGCGGCCTCAGAGTTCACAGGGAACTCTGCCTACCTAGGGCAGGTTTTTAAATGAATGCACTGCTTTCCCTCCTCCTTATTTTCCAGGAGAAACACTGGCTAGCCCCGGAACTCTCATTGTTCTTAGAGGAAACTGCTGATCATCTGTTGGAATTTAAATTTGACTGGGACTTTCTGAGGACTGTTTCTTTCCCTTTATCTATTTGCTTGTTTGTTTGCAAGCTAACACATTAAATTTTGGAGTGAATTAAAACAAGAGAGACTGCAGATTCAGTACAATTTGGACAAGAGCATTGGCCACAGCCCCTTAGCATGCAGCCCAGTGGGCACAGGGTTTCCAGTGGACGGTGTGGCCCTGCAGACGGGGGGGCAGACCCAGCCAGGACTCTCTCGTGCTCTCGCCTCCCATCCAGCAGCCAGGCCTCAAGGCAGGGGTTGGCCAGTACCCCAACCCATTCTTTTTTTTTTTTTTTTTGACACTGTTTGACTGCTCTCAACCCCTCAACAGCTCACTGATGGTGATGACCACTCTGCAATCCAGCTGGCTGGGCAAGATCATCCGAGTGCACCCGGGACCATCTGTTCTCACAGGGTACTAAATTCAGAACTTCCTGATAGTTCTAGAAGGCCATTCACAGGTGCCTCCCCCATGTGAATTTCCGCCTGTTGGGAAGGAGAGCTCAGACATCTCAGTCATTTGCCTGCAGAATGGAGGAGGCTACTCAAGATTTGCCTCATGGAGGCTGAGGCCACTGGGGAGAGAGGCACGAGACTGGTCATCTCCACCTTCCCCCAAGGCCCAGGCCTGTCCCCCTCCTCACCCGAGGACTCTGCCTCAGAAGCTTCCTACAGGAATCTCCTGAACAGGTGTCACAAAAGGCACTGCCACACATTACATATTGTTCCTACCCAAAGTGACCTTTTTGACACTGAAGCATAGTATTGACGCTGTCCAAGTGCATCACTGAAATCTTACGCTTGAGCGTCTTCCATCCTAGATAAACTTCAGTGCATTCAACAAGCTGAAGGGGAGGTCTAACTTTCTGCACTAACCACTCTCCATCCCCATCATGGGGAGACAGTCCAGTGACCACAGGGCCTGCAACCAAGAGTATGGATTAGTTACATTAAAAATTCTTCACCAATCCTAGGGAAAAGACAAGCAGAAACGCTAGAGAGGGTAATGGAAGACCGGTGACTCCAGGATTTTGGTGTTCTCTTTCTGGCAAGAAGATTTCTCATCTCTCAAATTTGACTTTTTGTTCTGTCTTAAAAAACAAAAGCATACAGTACAAATACTGCTCCCCTGTCTTTCTGCCTTGTAGTATCTCCCGCCGGCCACCTCTCTGGCTCCCTTCAGGCCTGTGTTCAATCAGGGGGACAACCGGGGCCCTCGCCCCAGCTCTGTCCCTTGCTCTATGTCTGCCTTGTGCCTAGGAGGCTTTGGAACGGGCATTGTACACACAGGTGCAGCCAGAAAGCAGAATGATGCTCACCTCTGCCAGGCTGCCCTGGCTAGTGGGGACTCTGGTAGGGTGGAAGCCCAGGCACCCACAGCAGTGACCAATTGGATGACACACCTTTGCACTGGTTTTCCCTTTTCAGCCTCCCCTTCTCCCCAGGATCACCGTTCAGGAACCAGCAGCTCACAGCACCAGTGTTGGGCTTGTTGTGAAGGGTGCCCAGGCTGCAAGAACCACTGATCCTTCCACACCAGGGAGAACTGCTTAAGACGCACTTTGCAGGCACAGAAGGCACACCACACCTGGGGCTTTTAAATCCCGAGTTACAGATGAACCTGGCAGAACACACAAATCAGCGCCCTCCAGGATGATGCTACGGGGGGATTTCTGCCTCCTCTATGTCCTGACGTCATTCTGAACTTTACTAAGATCCCAGCATCCAGGATTGGGGCCTGGTTGGGTCCCAGTGTGGCATGAAGGTTCTGCTTCTTGTAACATAGGTGATGGGGGCAGGGGAAATGGGGACAACAGCAACTTCCTGCAGAAAACAGGCGCAGGGCCCTCGGAAATGTGATGCTCCCGGAGAGAAATATATAAGAGGAATGTGGGATCATGGATACATTTAGATAAATACAAGTGTTTATGACTAGTAAATCTAGAGATTCACTGAAAAGAGAGCCCCTTAAATAAAAAGGACACAGTTGAAGATTCTTCCTGGAGCAAAAGTGGCATCTACTGGCCCCTCGGCTCTTCACAGTCCTGGGGGGCTGACCCACCTGACCTCACCTGGAAGCTCCGACTCTTCCGGCCAGGATGTCCTCTCCTGCGTCACTGGAGGATTGGCCTGGATGGTCAGCCCTTCTCCCTTATAAGGATGAGAGCACGGCAGGAGGTGAGGATAGAGGGAGGAGGGCAACTTCTTTTTCTCTTCTCCCTTGCAGGGCCACGACAACCATTACAGAAACAAGAAAGGAGAGGCCAGCAGGCGCAGGTGGCTTCCAGACTTCAGGCCTTGTGAGAGGTGTGAGGGCAGAGGAAGGAGCTTTTGGCTGAAACTGCTCATCATGGCAAAAGTGTGGCTGGCAGAACTGAGGAAGAGGAAAGGCAGCTTGCTTGCTCTCTCTCTTTACATGCAAGTGCCCTGGAAGCCTTGGAAATATAGAACTGCAAATTGTGCTGAATGTTGGCGAAAGGGAAGGGTCCCATTGCTCTTCCTGCCTCCTGTGCCTAGGCTGTGGCACAGCGTCCCAGCAGACCACCCGAGCAGCCCCTCATGCTTCTCCAGCTCTTTCTTTCACGTCTTTCTGTTTCTTCTATAAAAAGATTCTACCATAAGATCTAAGCAAGGGTAAGCAGGGGGAAAGAGGCGTGGGCAGCCATCGCCTTGCTTATGAGCAATATTTCATTTGCAGAAAACAAAAAATTAAAAAAATTCTTAAAATATGTAAGAGAGGAAAATACATATTATGTGTAATTCATAGAAAGTCTTATCTTATGCAAGGATAAGATATTCAAATTTAGGATAGTGATTATGCCATGATATGTCATGGTTGAGGGCTAATTAAAATAAGTTTCCTAATAAATAATAAAAACACATTTATACATTAGATAAAAACATCATTAGTATTTGATTTCAACTTGGAGGCCTCCTTTAAGTGATAGAAGCACAACAAAAACTTAAAATGAAAAAACAGAAGACAGACCAAAGCGGTTGAAAATGTCACTGCTTTGGTCTCATTCTGAAACACTAAACTTAAAATATATAAACGTTAAGATCAACAGAATCACCAGCCAATCCCATCCCATCCCATTGACATTATTCTGACTCAGAAGTTGTACACATCATCCATATCAGCTAGTGACGATAGGTCAAGAATGAGAAAGAAAGTAAAACTGATCTCTGAGGTAATCAACCAGAAGAGAAGCAAAAAACCCTTGACCTAAAATTCATGCATTTACTCATGGGCAAGTCCCTCATACGCTCTCGGCACTTACACACACTCGCTTTATGCACAGTTGTAAAAATGATTAAATAGTTCTTTCTTATTGTAATTCCCAGCAGATTAAACGTAGCAAATTAGAATGCAGAGGAAGAGACAGATAATACCATCTGACCAGATAAGAGAATTCAAAGCCAGGATCATTCAGGGTGCAGCTATTAGCTCTGTATGCACAATGACTTCTCAGAAGTGAGGTTCAGGACGTATGGGCAGGGAAACACAAGTGTACTTTCTGGCCAAAACAGGACTACACAGTTGAAATCTGGACTGTTGTGGAAATTCTAGAAGTCAATTTCTCTGCTGCATTGGAGGCAACAAAAATGTTTGCTGAAGGAATGAATAAGAAAACTAATAAACTGATACTACAATATTCTCTGCTTAAGGGGTTTATAATTTACTCTGTGTGCCCACAAATTATCTTCCTGTAATGCCAGAGTTAGTATTTAGGATAGTACTTTTGAGCTAAGAAGAAAAGACTAAAGTGTTTTCAAGAAAGTCTTTGAAGAATCTTGGCATGGGAGCAGGAGGTATTGTTAGCAGGTTCTAGGAAGAGTCCTTATCCAAAAGTGTTAAAACACACAAGAAATAAAACGGGGTAGGCTTGAGTAGTTTAGAAAATTTAGTTTTGAAATCCTCCCTCCCCTAAATGCTGGATTAAGGTAATACTGGCCGAGACAGCCTTCAAACGTGTCAGCAGGAGTGTGAGGCCTGGCATAGCCTCAGATAATGCAGCGGATCTAGAAAAATCTTTGTTCCAATGAAGGGCTCACTGGCCAGCTAGCTGAATGATTTCGTACATGATTGGGGCAGCACACTTTACCTCACATATCCATTTCTGAGCAAAGATATTGTTGATTTGATTGCAACTAGGTTCAAAGTGCATAAATCTCAGGTGGGGTAAATGAGGTTGGTGTGACTGCTTCCAGGGTCCTGCTGCCGGGAAAGTAGATATGGAGGAAACACAGAACATTCTGAGATGAAAAACAGGAAATGGGTGAATTCAGTGCCCCTTCTGGGAAATGATGAAATGAAATATGCTTTAACTTTAAGGTGTAATCATGCAAAACTTAGTTTATCAAGGTTACTAAGACATATGATTTTACATTAAGATAAGCGACTTTTTAAAATTAAAAAACCCAGTTTACATAATGGTTAAATCTACTCCCAATATCATAAAAATATAATGGTTACATCCACACCCCCACTCCCCATATTATGAAAGAGAGAGTATGTAATGAACAATTGAGATGTGGTAAATGTTTCGGTGATCTTAGATCAAAACTTATGAAGTCTATAGTTAATTGGCTTCCACTATTTTATTCCGAGAGGTAACACATGAACTGAATTAAACAATTAAGAGTTACTGTGTTAAAATACAAACCTCTTTTGCTAGAATGCATAGCTAGTATTTAAACGCAGTTCTTAAATTGGTAAATACAGAAAATAGAAGCACGCTTGGCTCCCTGGGTCCTTGGCCCCAGGGCAGCTGAATGTGAGACTGCCTTTGAGTCAACCCGGACAAGCCAGCATGCAGGGATAAAGCACTACCAGAGCCCAGCTTGCTCTGCGATTTCTTTCACAGATTGACACCCGGCAGTTGTACAAATCGTACCAAAGATCTACATTTATGAGTAACCAATGCAAATGAGAGGGAATGAAAGAACAGAAATGATGGGAAATCTAACAGCATAAATATGTTCACACTTCAGTGACACATTTCTAACAGTTAAGCACAAGGTAGAATTATCTGTGCACGAGGTGAGGTTGTCGTTAAGAGTCCACTGGGTGTAACGTGCCATCAGAACCCAACTTATCCTCGCTCATCTGCCTGCCTCGGAATCCTGCCCCAGGATTCTCTACCCAGCTGCAAAGTCACCTGCAGCAAACTCTCTTTCAAAATTAGTGGGGAGGGCATGGGTTACGGGTGGGTTCAGAAATGCTACCCGTTCAGTTCACTAAATTCCCAGATGGGCCCTGAAAACCAAACTTAGCACCTGCACCGTGAAAGCCAAACGTGACTGGAAACAGTGCTGAGGGGAACATCTGTACAGGCTTCTTGAGAAACAGAGTCAGGGACCAGCCTCTGGAGCTGGGCTCCACCTCAAAGAGGGAATGTGCAGACCCTGTGGGTGATGGGTTCAGGCCTGCATCCCAGGATGTCAAACTGTCATACCTCCGAGGATACAGCATCAACATGCGCTGGTCAGAGAGGGGGCAGCCAGCTCCAGGCCTCCCAGCAGACGGTGGTGGCCATGGGATTCAAGCCCAGCCTGCAAGGCCCACCCTGGGGCTGCCCCACCTCCCTAAGTCCTGCTGCCTTCTTCCCATGTCTGATGAGACACCTCTGCTGATGTGGGGATAACTTCATATGTTTCTCAGAGCTTCTTACATCTAACTTTGGAATTTTCAAACCTACAGCTTTCTGAATGAGTTTATAAAGTGAGTAAGACACTCTGTCTTGTTTCCAAAGCTTTGACTGAAACTTTGCATGGAGGGGGTTCATAGGTTCCAGACTTATTTTTCATAGACCCAAGAACATGTTTTAAAACATAAGCACTAATGCCCTCAATGTGACAGGGTTTTCACCAGGATGATACTTGCTGTAAGAGTTATTGATAAAAGGCAATAGAATAAATGGTTCTAACTAGCTATCATTTTGGGGTAAGCTACCCCAGTGACTCCTCACCCATTCCCCATCACCCCCATGCCCACTCAGCTTATAGACTGGGTGGCTGTTACTGCCTGCAGGACAGACTTCTGGAAGGCCTCCCTGCTGCCAGCCCTCTCCACAGGGTCTGTACCCTTGGCCCACAATACACCAAAGCCGGCGGTTGGGCTTCCATGCTATACCTGCTCTTCCTTGGTCCATGTTTTGTTCCCACTCCCTGTTCCTTTTTCCCATCCATCTCTTCTAAAATCCTATCCATTCTTGTAGGTACACAATACATGTCCTGTCTTCTAAAAATTCCATGCGTTTCTCATCAAAGCCGATTTCTCTTCTTGCTTATTTTGTAAATGCTACCCCCTTAGAAAGACTCAGGCCGTTTCTTATTCATCCTCCTTACTCCTCATTACACACTCAACAAATACTTCACAAGAGAAACTAGTCTGCATAGTAGCTAGCACAGTCAGATTTCCCTACCAGTTTACCAGTGCTATTCAGAACACAACACCAACATGTCTCAGTATGTTATTCAGCTAATAGTTGATCTTTTGGTGGCAACAAAGGCCATGAACACACAGGCCAACACTAGACAGTGGTAATGACTAAGAGTTAAAGAGCAAAAGATTTAGAATCAGAAGATGTGGGTTCATACCAGTTGTGTGACGGGAAGATCACTTCATTAACCTCCGTTCATGTTATAAACTGGCTGTCCCCATGACCAAGCAGAAGGCTGGTGATGCTAAGTAGTGCCTGCCACCTCGAGGCCATGCTGGAGACCGGGCATGTGCCAGGGACCTTCCTCATCTGTGAAGCAGAGAGAGGGCCATGCCTGTCCATGACAAGGACCAAATAACATAAACTGCCCCATGGCCACTGCAGCCTGTCTCCTTTGTTGAAGGACAACTCTCCTTAGCATCTGTAGTACATGGTTCTGGTGCATTTTATTCAATGAGTGGGTGCATTGCTGTGCAAAATAACAAACCACTTATTGAGATTGCTCTGCCATGACCATCTCAAGTGCTGCCTTGTTTGTTTATTTTTCAACACGTCTATTTTCAGAAGAGTTGCTGACTTAACCACATCTGGCATGGTGGTTCACTTTGTTCATTCTCAAAACAAAATGGCGGCCCGTCTCATTGTTCAAGTGGGCAGGGCCTCTGCAGCGGCTGTGGATGACATCCAGGGTCTCAAAACTATTATGTTCTTGCTCTCCTCTTGATCTCAAAGCAATGAGGAAGCAGCATCTTAAGGAGGTGTTTTACCTCAAAGAATGTCCCCAAAATAACTATTTCTCCTTGAACATAGCTCACACTCATTTTCCTTTTGGAGGTGAGAATTCTGCTAACAGCCAACGTGTGGGGCATCTTACAAAATCAATAATCAACAAACGCCCCTCTCCTTCTCCTTCTTCCTCAGCTAGGACTAACATGGATTCTGGAAGAGCCAGATATGTCATGTCCAGAGGCAGCAATTTAAGACTTCAAAGAATTTGTTTTTCTGACAAACTTAAAAAATGAATTTCTTTCACTACCTAACAATTATGCAGTATGGCTGACTGATGGGCTATCAAAGGAGATTTCTCTCAAAAAAAGGAATTCTCTTGGAAACGTCCCTGGCATATCAGAGGGAAAACCTGGGATTTTCTTTAGTCTTTCTAAATAAACAAAAGTGCATACTTCACACTTTGGTTACACTAAAATCTCCCTTTGTCCCCTGCATGGCCCCCTGCTCTGTGGTCCCCTCTGTGTACCTTGCAATGTGGGCCTCCTTGGTGTGAGTCGGGGAAATGGGATGGGTGTCCATCTGCAGCACAGCTTGGTTCAATGCAAACACGAGGGTTGCAGAGAGCGTCACAAACAGCCATCTGCATATCTATTCTCATGAAGCACACTTTCTCCCTGGTTTCCCTTTCACTTAAGCTTTCTAAGAAATCTTTCCGTATCGATGGTAATCCTCTTGCCCTTGAGTGACTTGTGGAATCATGTGACACAGGTCAAACATGTAAACTGAACTCCGGGAATTCTGGATTTCTGGAGAGGACTGATTTGTTTAAAGGTGATATTTCTACTCACGAAAATAAAAACGAAATTCAATTAAAAATTGGATGGACAAAGCTACATATAAGACTAGAGTCAATGGATAAAGTAAAGCAGAAGTCAAGGAGAGCTTCTGGGGAGACAGTGGCATGTTTTCCTGCTTGTGCTCAGATGCATCGTGGGATTTCTCCCCACTTTAGGCAGCTCGCAAAAACTTGGTTTCCAATCATTTAAAGAGTATGACTTTGACTTCAAGCTTGGTTCACTGACGAACCATCATAAACTGTTTCTCCTTCTGTGACTGCTTGTGCAGACAGGGAGCCCAGGGATCTCAGAGGCTCTAGGATTTGATTCTTATCAGGGATCAGACCAGGAAGCATCCCTAGAAGCTCAGGTACGCTAACTTTATCTTTTTCCATTATCATTTTAACAGATTATTAGGCTGTTTTCAAAAAAGACTCTGTTTTTAACTAGGCATCTTATGGAGCTGTGGAAATAGCATCTTAAGGGCAGGAATGCTGTCTTATTTATCACTGTCCCTGTAACTAGCACATACAGTATTTCCAAAAGATCTTAACAGGCTGAAATGAAACACACTGAACCAAATGAGATAACGATAATTGCCAGATCCTACCCTTCCCTCCAAATATCAAAGGCACAAATACAAGATGTGGGAAATAACGTCTTCAGGGCTGTTCCTGAGAAACTGACTCATGAGTTCTCAGTTGACAGTTAACATGGGTCGTGGCTGCAAAGATCTGAACACAATTTTATATGTGCACATGTGCCCTATTAGGAGGAGCAAGGAAGGTGTTACTCCTGCTCAGCTCTCTGCCCCTCAGAACTGGAATAGTAAATAAAGTTGGGAAGCATGGAAAATGAGTTTAATATGCCATGCTTTCTCACACTAGTGGCAGTTAAGTCGTGTGAAATTACAGTTAGCTTTGGCAAACTGTTTCCCATTACACCCCGAGGGGGAAGGCAGACTTACATGCAGGAGAACTCCTTTTGAGGCAGGGGCTGGGATTTCTTTTTCATTCTGCATTCCCTGGCAAGGCCAGGAAGGCCCTTTGGGTGCAATGTTCTAGGAAGGACTAGGACACATAGAAGAATGCCAGGGAAGAGTGAGACCAGCAAGAAGAAGCAAGGCAAAGACATCACGGTGTTTATTTCATTATATTCTGAGGAAACAAACACACTTTAGACAGGAGAACGGGCTATTTAGAGGGCCTTGTAGAGCTGCTGTCAATGATTTGAAAGGCTGAACTGCTTGAGAGAAGCGAAAGTAGTTACACTGCAGACATCTGCAGGGCTGGCTTTAGAGAGAAGCAGATTTAGTTCAGGGCTTTTGTAACAATCAGTGCTTCCCTAAACCTACAGTGGGCTGCCTCCTGAGGGGTCTCAATAGGCGAGGTGATCACCTGTTAAGGATGCCCAGGAAGAACTCATGCACTGGGGCCTCATGATCTCTTGACAGCCTTCCATCTAGTATGTTTTATGGGACTGGTGATCTCTGTGCACAGCAGTAACATAATATTGTTGAAATACACTGCGCACATGGCTAGCTCTGTGGGCAGTGGGGGTGAGATGGAGGTGTCTGCACTAGCATCTCTTCTAAATTTCCATCTGTTTCATGCACATGCAGCCAGAAGCTACTGCTCCTCTTTCCACTAGGAGAACAGTCAGACTGTAATCAGTGCAACCCACAAAAGCAGCGATGGACTTCAATGCATCAAGCTAAATATTTTCACGAAGTATTTTAACTGAACCAGATGTTCAAACCAGGCAGAACTGCTTGTGGGACGAGAAGATAGATTATTCCGTATTTCACTTCTATCTTTTACCTTTTTTTTTTTTTTCTTTCTGCCAAGCTGCATCCATCTTTTCTTGCACCAGAAGGTAAATTCTTTGGCCCCATGAATCTCATCTCTCCGGTTCACCCCTCTGCCTAGCAGAGTGCCTGGGCTACAGGAGACATTTAACATGCATCTGTCTCATTAGTTGATTCTCCAAAGACGGCTCAATTTTCACCTCCCAGGGCATCCCACGTGTTCTGGAGTGCTGTTACCACTCAAAACCTGAGCTCCAAACCTAGAGTGTGGTGCGAGGCTTCCCTTTAGGTCTCTGCAGTTTGTTTAGCTCCACAAGGGAACTAGGTCTTATGTACCTCTGATTTGCCATGACCTCTAGTCTAACATCTTGTTAACTGATCCAGTTTGTGCTTTGGAGACAATATGATTCTGAGTAATAGGTTAATAAGCCTGCAGATTTCTCTATGGTTTTTAAGACTAACTAGGATAAAACAAATTCATAGTATATACCCATGAATATTTTAGTAAGGTGGCAATTCAGTGTGGGATGTACTAATAATTTCTGAGATCCCTGGATGCCATCAATTTGGATTATTTGTACCCTAAGGGCTGGGAGGAGACCAGAGGGTGTGACCTTCACAGGCTCCAGACTTCTAAGAATATTTTAATTATATAGCAAAGCTTAAAATATTCATTCCTCTTATTTTTCCCATCTATTAGGTTGATGCAAAAGTAACTGTGGTTTTTGCTATTACTTTTAATTAGGTTGGTGCAAAAGCAATTGTGGTTTTTGCTATTACTTTTAATGGCAAAAACCACAATTACTTTTGCACCAACCTAATACATTTGATTTAAATTTTTAGACGACACATTTTATTTTTTTCCCCTCATCTGTGTAAGCACTGCTCCTTTCCCTTTTAAGTATTTTCATCTCTTACTTAAAATGCTGTTTCCTGACTTTCAATTCCAATTAAGACGATTTTCTATTTCTAAAGCCTATCTCATAAAAAGGTATCATCACAATACACTGAATTTAGTGTTTCTGTAAGTCAAGATGTCAACTACATTCCTACTTTAACACTGCATTGTGTTACGTGATCGTGAAGCAATTCCAGTAGATGTAGTACCTGCCTGCAAGGATCTTGCAACCTACCTGCACACGAGGCACAAAATAACTGGAGTATAACAGTGTATACACGTTTGTACCTTTAGCACTGATTAAGAGGAGTGGAATAATTCTAGATGTGCTCGGATGAACTTAGGCAAATAGTTTGGAAGTTGTAAAATGTGTTTCCCAAAGCACAAAAGATAAAGAGGTGAAATGTGGATGACTTGCCCTGTGGGCTGGTGATATGTGAAGAGAAGGAACCTGGCTTAGAAACACTGCTGAATGACTTCATGAAGGAGTCTTTGGAAGGGACAAAGAAGTGAAGGCAGAGAACATCAACGGATGTGGCCTGGGCATCTACACATGAGGACAGTCACACACTAGACACAAGGCAAAAGGTGCGTCCTTTCTGACCCAGTCATGCAGATTAATGAAGTTTTGAAATACACTTTACGTATCATATATTTAGGAAAAAACATGATTTCATCCAATGTATTTTGCAGATGAAGAAAGAGGAGGTAGGCCTGCCCCATACATCCCGATTCTGGCAAGGCAGAGAACTGAAGCTTAAACCCAGGACTTCTGCTTCAAAATCTTTTACAATAAGCTGGGCTCACCTTCTGGAGGTTTTTTGGGGGTTGGGGTAAAAAAAGGTGAGTAAATTTATAAGTCAGCTCAGAAAGCAATTCTCACAACTTCACAATTAAGCCTTATTTGTGAACAAAAAAACAGCATTCGGCAGGTTAGGTCAGCACTTTATTCAAAGGTCTAGGTTCTAAAAGGATTTTGGACTATTTCTAAAAGGAAAATAAAACCCAGACTCAAATACACAAAAGCAAGTGCTTGGGTCTCTGAAGGTAATCAAAACAGGGAGCTGCAAAATAAACGTGAGTGATGAAAGAAAAGCGGATCCTCAACGTCAGGTCTTCCAGGCACGTGTGCTGGTGCATCAGGCCTTCAGCCCATCGCTGCTGCACTGTATTACACTCTAGGTACACTCAAAGACATGAGATGACCATAGCTAGTTACAGCAACATTGTAACCACAGCGTGTCTTCTCCTGGAACAAGCCTCTTGTACAAAGAAGTAGTTCTCCTTGTCCATAGATCTCAAACCAGGAAATCCCTAATTCATTTAATGATAAGGAAAATGCAAGAGATTTGTGTAGTCTTGTCTTTTCCAGTTACTCCCAGCTATACCATTATTTTAGGTTACCTATCACACAGGATGGTGTGCCTGATGGTGCACACTGGCAGCCTTTTACCTATGTCTCATAGAAAAGTTTCCTCCTGGGAAAAACAATTTGGTCACTAGTCTTTGGACCTAAGAAACAGAATCTTGAAATCATACTCATGATCAAATGTTGAAAGGAAGAAAGGGAGGGAGAAAAGAAGAGAGGAAGGAAGGAGGGATGGAGGAAAGGGAAAGAAAGAAAAGGAGGAAGGAAGGGAGGGAGGGGAGGGGAAGTGAAGGGAGGGAGGGGAGGGGAGGGGAAGGGAGGAAGGGTGGAGAGGAAGGAAAGGAAGGAAGGAAGAAAAGAAGGGAGGGAGGGAGGGAAAGAAAGGAAAGAAGGAAGGAAAGGAGAAAGAAAAAGGAGGAAAATGAAAAAGAAAAAGGAAGGAAGGAAGGAAGAAGAAAGACAGGAAGGAAGGAAAAAGGAGGAAAGAAACAAAAGGGTAAGCAAACCAGAAAGGTCAAAAGACAGTAACGGCCCAATCAAAGCTTCCATGACGAATCTGTGCCTTTTTGGATCATTGTGTACTCAGGAAATGCAGCCGCCACAGGAGCACACACTGTCTCCTGAACTGCAGGAAGAGCAGCGGTTAACAGCAGGAGGTGTCCCTTACACAGGAAGGCTGGGGTCTGGGCTGCACACTGCGGGGCAGATTCACATGCCAGGGTGGCCCCGCTTGGGCTGTGAGGACATGGGTGCCAAGGTGGAACTGCTTTCTCAGGCTGCAGGCAGGCAGCTTGCTGCCTCTCTTTCTCTCTTGGAAAAAAAAAAAAAAAAAAGCCTTTCCTTCACCACCTCTCCTTGGTTGCTTCATCAGGTTGCAAAAGCATCTCTTAGGAGGTATCAAGAGGCATTACTCTCCACAATTTTTGCAAAACAATTCCATAGGTGTGATGGTGTCTGCCTTTGCAGCTTAGTTTACTTACAGCCTGTCAAGGGCGCTCTCGGAGAACCTGCCTCATGTCTATAAAGCAGCTACCTCATTTCAAAAATTTAAAGAGAACTTCCCAACTTAAAAAAGTTACCATAGAGTATATGGGAATACAATGAAGGCATGAAGACAAAAAACATTTAATTCAGCTACTTAGCTTTGAAAAACTGATTTGTTTGACATGTTTACATGTTGCTGTATTCTCGTTACTTTGTACTTAACCAAAATGTCTACAAGTACAAGACCTATACTTAAAACACAGCTACATAAAATAAACTCAATTGATGTTAAAATTGAACTGAACCTAGATTTTCTTTAAGTAAAATGTGGGCAAAAAATGAAAGACTTAAAAAGCAGATATTCACATACATTTGTGATTGAACACTGAGAAAATGTTTTGAAAAGCAAATTGATTTAAAAACTCCTTTTAGAGAGTTGATAAATGACTAGTCTTTGGCTAACATTCAACAAGGGTTAATCTAAAAAGGTTTTTATTTGTATTTTTATTTTTTCCACAGTATAATGACACACAGTTCTCTGGAGCTTTCAAGTTCTGCCTGCCTGTCCAATAGGTAACCCCTAGCCCCATGTGACTCCTGAGCACTTGAAATGTGACCAACCCAAATTGAAATGTGTGGTGAGGATAAAAAAAAAAAACACACGCGGGGTTTCAAAGACATAGTTCAAAAAGAGTAAAATATTTCATTAACAATTGCTTATATTGAGTACATACTTAAATAGTATTTAAGTATACTGAATTAAGAAAATATTCAAATTAATTTCACCTGTGTCATTTTTCTTTTTTAATGTGGCTACTAAAAATGGATAAGTAAATATGCAGGTCAAATTATGTTCCCCTTGGACAGTGCTATGCTGGAATTTCTGATTCCTATATTTCACAAATAATGTTCCACAGATGCTAGTTATCATCCATCTGTGAAACCTCTGCCCTTCAAACAATGACTGTTTAAGGTTGTTGCATCTCATAAGGCATAAAGCTGGGCTGGGACTGTCTGTCTATGTCCTGATTAGAAAGACTCCATACTGGCCGGGCACGGTGGCTCACGCCTGTAATTCCAGCACTTTGGGAGGCTGAGGCAGGTGGATCACCTGAAGTCAGGAGTTCAAGACCAGCCTGGTCAACATGGTGAAACCCCATCTCTATTAAAAATGCAAAAAATCAGCTGGGCATGTTGGCAGGCACCTGTAATCCCAGCTGCTTGGGAGGCTGGGACAGGAGAATCACTTAAACCCAGGAGGAGGAGGCTGCAGTGAGCCAAGATCGCACCACTGCACTCCAGCCTGGGCTGCAGAGTGAAACTCCACCTCAAAAACAAACAAACAAACAAACAAACAAAAAGACTCTATACCCACCATTTAAAATACATGTGCAGGCACAGGGCAAGCAGACTTTAAGATTATATTTTTAGGAGCCTCCATCAATAATAAAGCATGGTTATTGAAATGGGAAAAATTAACTAACACATATAAATCTTTAACAGAAATTTTTACACTTACAGCTACAAAGTCAAATATAAAAATCAGTGTTGAGACCATATATGAGTAGCAATAATGCTTTAAAACTGCAAGTAAATACAGCCTTTACAATGACAAAAACAACTCCATTATCATCTCAGGATGAAAGTCACTTCACTCAGATCACAGCATTCTCTACAGAACAATAATTTCACTAAGGATTACTTACACTGCAACACTAAGATTAAGTAAGGATAACTACACCTGGTAATAGTTAATTGTCATTAAACATTATGGACAGAGTAGAAATGCTTGGGGGGCACTGGCAGATTCTTAATTTTATTGCCACCAAGTTCAACTGGAGAGCACAGAGATATTGCAAAAGCAGTCAAAATTCTGCCAGGTTCCAAGAATCATAATAAAAATGATCATATAGTTGCCTGTAGAAATATAATAATAGCCCTTTTCTCATTTCAGCAGGATTTCACTTCTCGGGTAACAGTCCTTCACTCTGAAAAAGAGAACAGCCACATCTGCCACTGGGCTCTGCCATGCAGCAAGGGGCCATGCTGGAGGCCTTCCATCGATCACACCCAACCTAGTGAGGAGTGACACCGGATGCTCAGGGCTTCACCGGAATCATCGCCTGGTGATTTCAGTGGAAATCGACAGCCTGCAGCCACATCCCCTGTGGGGGAAGTACTCTCCTGGCAGCAGGCCTTGCGAAGACACACCCTAGACCTGTCGCTCTGAGATCCCCGCAGCTGAACTCACTCCTGAAACTAGGGCACCAAACGGCTCTTCAGTTAATGGAGTTACAGCAAGTGTCAGGTGCTTCAAAGCACAAAAATACAATCTCCAGCCCTTCCACAGTAGAGGTAGTTTTCTGATAGACTCCTTAGACATGCGCATATTGCTAAGCCCTTACTGAGAAAGTATCCTCAAGAAGCCACCCCTGCAGGCACAGGGAGAACTGCACAGGCCACTTCCTGGACCTGCAAACCCATCTTGGGGCTGCACTTAATCTAAGGAAGTCAACAGAAATTTCTCTGCAGAAGACCAAGTTAATCACAGGAATTAAAGAATATTGCATGGGGTAATATCTTTCTGGAAAAATCATGGTAATTTAGTAACATATTACTGTAATTTAGACATCTTGCTTTACATTTAAAAATCATTCAGCCCCAAGTAAAAATCATTCAGCCCCAAATAACGGCAATAGCAATAATAATATCCCATAAATAAGACACAGAATCCTTTTCTTTCTTTCTTTCTTTTTTTTTTTTTTTTGAGACAGAGTCTCACTCTGTCACCCAGGCTGGAGTGCAGTGGCACAATCTTGGCTCACTGCAACCCCCGCCTCCCAAATTCAAGCAATTGTTCTGCCTCAGCCTCCCGAGTAGCTGGGACTACAAGCACACACCACCACACCCGGCTGTTTTTTTTCTTGTTTTTTTTTTTTTTTTTTTGTATTTTAGTAGAGATGGGGTTTCACCACATTGGCCAGGCTGGTCTGAAACTCCTGACCTCATGATCTGTCTGCCTTGGCTTCCCAAAGTGCTGGGATTACGGTGTAAACCACCACGCCCGGCCGAATCCTTTTCTAATCATACTCCCCCAGCAACCAAACTAAATGCTAAAGATGTGTTTGTTTAGAATATGGAGAGTCTAGTTGCTCCAACATTTCCAGTTTGTGACGTCAACAGCAAAGAGTCATTTGGAACCAACTCTTTTGTTGGATAAATTATATGTACCCCATAGTCCTCCCCAATAGATTCACCCTTTCCTAGCTCCTCCTCCACAACACACACACACACACACACACACACACACCCCTACCCCAAAAGAATTCCTCCTTTCAAATTTCACTGTCAAATTTCAGCTGTCAGGACAATAAAAGTGTATTTAAGCCAGTTGTGCACAGATAAACCGGCTCTCAAAAAGAAAAAGCCTTGATTTGCAGCATTCACCGATTTCTGTGGTGTAAATACTCCCAACCATGGTAGACTTCAAGCGACCAAAAGTTTACCAACAGATTTTCTGCATATAAGCAGTTGGCTGATTCTCGATAGCTCACTGCTCACCGGAGCACGCTTTCTGAGTTCCCTATAAGTTTCTGTTATCTCACTGATCCTAACAGGCAAAGAGTTTAAAATTGTGAGCATGTCTGCGGTAATTGGTGAAATGTAGGTTCCTGTTAGGGCCTTGAAGAAAGCTGGGCTTATCTGGTGGGAGACAGTAGCCCAGGCCCAGCCCTGCCTTGCCAGCAAGAGAGGGCTTGGTAGGGCAGCTTCCTGGCGTGGCACACTCCCCCGGAGCAAGGGCTTTCATTTAGTTTAACGGGTTCTGTGGAAACTTTTCGGGGCAATGTCAAGGCGGTACTCTGTTTAAGCCTTTCTACTTTTGCATAAAAGGAGGGGAAGCTGTTTTTTCTGGGTTATATTTACACTTCCCAAATCAGAAAATGCTCTAACCAGATAGGGGGACAGGTGGCAACTGGCAACCACAGCTCAACCCCCTGCCCTCTTTTTTTTCCCATTTCTTTCTGAAACCCCATGTAGAAGGAAAGTTAACGAAATGTCAGTTGGTTGTTTTATACACAGAGCTAACTATTCTTTCAACACAGATGGAACAAAGCAGAAAATAAAACTGGGACCGAAAACCCGGCAACAGAAAATGTTATCTATCTCCTCTGACAGCAGTTTTAATCTAAGAATCTCTTTATTTTCTAGAAGTTGGTTCTGTGTACTGAAACAATTAGGTTCAATGTGATCTTGAATTTAAGGGATCAAAATAAAATGAAGATTAACCTTGGTTTTTGTTCATAAAAATAAGCAACTTTCCACAGTTACTCTGCACCTTTGAAGACACATAGTCACCACTGCAAGCAGGGTTGAAAATGCAAGGTTTGGCATTTTTCAACTTTTTCTGGTCCAATTTCTCTAATAGATTTTTTTTTTTTAATTCACATGTCAGATTCTGGAACATTACTGTCTATATTAAAAAACCTTAACAAATCTGCCAGATTGTCCCTCTGAATTTTCAAAGCTCTTATGAGTGGGAAGTACTGAAGGAAGTGAGAATGAATGTGTCCGGGCTAACTGGTGGCTTTTCCAGCAGGGTCCTCACCTGAGAAATGTGGAGACATTTTGGGTGTCACAATCACCATGGTACCACTTGTGATGTGGGTGGTTAAATATCCTGCAATGGGAGGGACAGTCTCACCCAAAGAAGTGCCCCCTACCCCAAATATCATTGTGCCACTGAGAAACAGTGACCTAAAATAAGATGATGAACATCAGATGCAGCCTCGAATTCCCTCCTCTCACTTTGAAAGTTCTCTCTACTGTCCTACATGCTCCATTTGCCCTCATCTTTGAGAAAGCAGTGACACATTCCATTCATTCATTCAATACCCATGTATCGGACACCAACCTACTGTAGGCCGAGGGATGCCCAGGTACTGGGGATCGCGTAGGGAGCAAATCAGAGCTGAGTCCTTCATCTATGAGTGGTGATGCTGCTGTTATAAGGCAGGGCAAGGAGCAACAGTGCTGAGAACGCTATCTTAGGGCATGTGTCCAGGAAGACCTCTCTGTGTGGGGACCTCTGCACAGAGCCCTGAGGGAAGGGAGGAGAGCGCCAAGAGAAAACCTAGGGGATAGTCCAGGCCCAGGCCCAGCTGGTGACCCATGCCGGCCTACCCTGGGGCTGCTGGTTAGATTTTAATCCTTTCTTCTCTGCTAGCTCCCACTTACTGGCCTTCAATCATATTGAAACATTCTCCTAAAAAGACTATCCTGTAAATACCATCCCCTAGTCCTGCGACCCCCAACCCCAACCAGCTCCTTGTCTTCTTCCCTTGGTTCCTAACGCCTGCCAGCCCACAGCTGCCGCCTCCTCTCCTGTGCCGCTCCGGGTCCCTCTTACATGGTTGGTTTCTGCCCCAACCCTACTCAGTTGTTTGTGGGAAACCCACCGCCAACCCCCAGACACCTCTTTCTTGGGCACTATCCTGCGCCCAGCAACTCCTCTCGCCTTTGCTAAAATCGCTGTCCTGGGCTTCCCTGCCATGTTTCTTTCTACAAATTTTACTCGGATCACACAACTTACTCTCTGTCTCCTTCTCTGCTCCTCTCTTAGACAATTAAAGGTATTTACTCCCCAGGGCCCCTGTGGTCCTGCCGTTTCATTGGCTGTCCCTCCTGAGCTGATCGTGTCCCACAGATGGAATTTGCCCTGTGGCTTACATCCCTATCTTCCGGACAGTTTCGTGGCTAGACACCATCCCTAGGTCTCACGCTAACCCCTACTCTGGGTACAGTTCCCATTGCGTTCAACAGAATCGCCGTGGCCCCAGTCACCGAGGTGGACACAGCACCAACGGATGGAGCTGCCTCAAAGAGGTGAACACCATGGGGCTGCTGAGACACCCCTCCCTGCCCTTCTTCCCCTCCTGCACCAAAGGCCTCCTGGCTTCTGGCTGCTGCCTGTCCCAAGGGTGAGCTATCTGACAGGTCACCTGAAGGGCTATTCCCAGGTCAGCGTGCCTGTGGCAAAATGACTCGTCCCCTCCCGCTGCACCCCCTATTGCCCATGCCAGGGCCAGAGAGGGCTCCTCCTCCCCCAGTGCTTCCAGCTGTGGGAAACACATGGCATTTGCCAACTGAGTCTTCTCCAGGATCCAGTTTCACCAGACTGGCCACAGGCTGCACCCTGTGTTTTATCACTGAGGAATTATAAGCTTTTGGTCGGGGTCAGTGTGTCAGTGCTTTCCCTAAAGCCACCTGCCTAACAGGAATGTCTGACACAGAGCATGCCAAAATGCAGACGATGATGATGTCAGTGCAGCTGCCCTGGACAGCCGTCTATGCTGTGTCCCCCTGGGTCAGGCTTTGCAGACATGACAGCCAGGATCAGGTCGGGGGGCGCCCTCACCTCACAATGCAGTAACAGCAGAGCCACCTGCCAGGGCCTAACAGCTAGGAATCAACAGAGTCAGGCCTACTTATCCACATGGCCTGCTCCCAGGCACAGCAAACACCCCAGTGGCTCAGCTGCCACATGCATGTGCACGCATACACCGCAGACACACCACACATCCCATACACACACACACACCACACATCCCATAAACATATACACACCACACACCACACATCCCATACACACATACACACCACACATCCCATAAACATATACACACCACACACCACACATCCCATACACATATACGCACCACACACCACACATCCCACACACACATAAGCACCACACACCACACATCCCATACACACATACACACCACACACCACACATCCCACACACACACACCACACATCCCATACACACATACACACCACACACCACACATCCCACACATACACACCACACATCCCATACACACATACACACCACACATCCCATACACACATACACACCACACATCACACATCCCATACACACATACACACCACACATCCCATACACACATACACACCACACATCCCATACACACAAACACACCACACACCACATATCCCATACACACATACACACCACACGCCACACATCCCGTACACACATACATACCACACATCCCATACACACATACACACCACACACCACACATCCCATACACACATACACACCACACTTCACACATCCCATACACACATACACACTACACACCACACATCCCATACACACATACACACCACACATCACACATCCCATTCACACATACACACCACACATCCCATACACACATACACACCACACATCCCATACACACAAACACACCACACACCACATATCCCATACACACATACACACCACACGCCACACATCCCATACACACATACATACCACACATCCCATACACACAAACACACCACACACCACACATCCCATACACACATACACACCACACTTCACACATCCCATACACACATACACCACACATCCCATACACATACAACACACATACATACCACACACCACATATCCCATACACACATACACACCACGCATCTCACACACATACACACCACACATCCCATACACACCGTATATCCTATACACATACACACCACACATACGCGCCACACATCCCATAAACTTATACACACCACCTACCATATATCCCATACACACCACACATCCCATGCACACATGCACACCACACACCCCACACATACACACCACACATCCAGTACACACATATACACCACAGCCCACACATCTTGCGCACATACACACATTACACGCACAAACACCACACATACACACCATATATCCCATACACATATATGCACGATACACTGCACATCTGATACACACACACACCACACATTACACATCCCATACACATACACCCCCCATATACACAACACATGTCTCATACACACATACATACCACACACTATGCATCCCACACACCTATACACATCACATGCACACACGATACATACATACCACATACCCCATACACATATACACACTACACACCACACATCCCATACACATATACACACTACACACCACACATCCCATACACATATACACACTACACACCACACATCCCATACACATATACACACTACACACCACACATCCCATACACATATACAGACCACACACACATACTGCACATCTCACACACATAGACACACTACACATCCCATACACATATACAGACCACACACACATACTGCACATCTCACACACAGACACACTACACATCCCATACACATATACACACTACACACCACACATCCCATACACATATACACACTACACACCACACATCCCATACACATATACGCACTACACACCACACATCCCATAAACATATACACACCACACACCACACATCCCATACACATATACAGACCACACACACATACTACACATCTCACACACATAGACACACTACACATCCCATACACATATACAGACCGCACACACATACTACACATCTCACACACATAAACACACTACACATCCCATACACATATACAGACCGCACACACATACTACACATCTCACACACATAGACACACTACACATCCCATACACATATACAGACCACACACACATACTACACATCTCACACACATAGACACACTACACATCCCATACACATATACAGACCACACACACATACTACACATCTCACACACATAGACACACTACACATCCCATACACATATACAGACTACACACACATACTGCACATCTCACACACATAGACACACTACACATCCCATACACATATACACAGCACACACATACACTACACATCCCATTCATATACACACCACACACATACACACCCCATATACATATACACAGCACATACATATACATTCCACATACATGTACACACACCACACACATACATGCACACAAACATGTGTCACACATACCACACACGACTACATACCTAAACATACTACATGTACACAGATGCAAACATACACATGCCACACACAAACATACATATATATACATCACACACCACATATACCCCCCACATATATACAGACACCTGCATACACACAACACATATACCACATGCACATATACACAAACACACACACATCAATTTCAGTTTTCCAAGGAAAGTTATTAAACTTCTGCTGCCTGATCTCACTGGTCTATTCCAAAACCTAGTACAAGCTGGTATCTGATATAGCACAAAAGCCACTTACTTTAATCTAAAATCAAAACTGTCATGAAGTTCTGTCATGATCCCTAAACATTTTGAACTACTTGACAAATTAGCAGACATAAAAATCCTACCCAAAAGGCAATCTGGAAGACTGTAAATTAAAACTGACTTTGAAATGCGAAGCAATGAACCTGTTACATCATGGCCTCTCTTATCAAACATGGAAAAGCTTAGAGGTGGGTAGGTCATTTTGTAATGCTATATCTCATGTTTGGGACATTTGGAAAAGGGGAGGCTTTCCAACTGGGATCATCTGGGTTTGGACATGTTGGTGCTGACAATACCTGCTGTCTTCATGAGGCATTCCAAGCTAGTGGTAGGAAATTGCAAGACGAATAACACAGAATTTTCAAAATTTGCTCCATGGACCACTGAACAATAATTCAATTATGAAGGGGGGCAAGGAACTAAAAAAGCAAGGTGAATAAGAATCCAAATAATATGCTTTCAGTTATTCCTCAAAGAAGAAAAAAAAAGAAAACTTGAAACCAATACTCCAGTCACTTGAAGTTCGGCAAACAGTTCTCAGCTTGAGACTTCTCTCACATTTGAACATGCTTGAGCTCAGCTGCAGCTAATGCTCAGATGCTGCTAGATAATATTTCTCCCCAGCTAAAATGGGGTTTATCGGTTCAGAAGAGATGCATTTCGCAGATAAAAACAACTTCCTCTAGCTGCTGATTAGATAAGCAGGCTCCGCATCCGTGCTCAAAAGCCTGCTGCCCAATCTCCAATTAGACCAGAGCGGCTGCTTTCTTTCCATGGTGAAAGCTGTCCCCAGCACCACTCCTTCCCTCCCAGGCTGTACAGGACGGTTACCACCATTTGTCTACCTCCCCAGTACCGTGCTGGTCTTCTGCCTGAAACTCTAAAATGAAGGGGAGATTTGGCACCAGAATAGCCGGTTAAAAATATGGTAATCCTCTTACAATTCCCACTGCAGTCCTAGAACTTATGGCTACGTAAAGAAATTTTTACTTCAATTGAATGAATAAAAAAGAATATTTATGCTTTTACACACTTAATCATTTGTTCTGAAGTCCAGAGGGAAAATACCTAGATTTTTTTTTCAATTTTTTTTTTTTTCAATTATGCTAGGATAAATCAAATCCTGTTCAAACTATTCAACGTGAAGGACCTAAGTTGTGCTGATTCAGTTTCTATGTCTCCGTGCTGCCAGGGAGCCTAGATCCTATGCCTCTGAGCACCACACTGTGAGATGCAAGCGGAAATAAACCACTCATGAAACCATGGCAATCTCCTCACAACTCCTGGAGTTGGCTGCTCCAGTGCACAGAGCCAAAGAAGCACATTCTGGAATGTACCAGGGCATATAGAAACATACCTTATCTCCCTATATTCAAACTCATGGGTCCTCCCGCCTGAATAACTACTGCCTGAGGTTGTCCCGATTATCAAGCCAGGTAGCAAGTCATTTAGTAAGCCTTGTTCCAGGCCCATATGGGCCTCAATCCTTCAGCCTTCCACGGATTCAACTAACCCATCTCCAGTCGCTTACATCAATCATGGTCCCAATTCAGTCCTACAGCATTCCTGTGCCTCTGCCCTGGGTTTTTTCTTCAATTCTACTCTAAGCCCTAAATTTGCCTGTCTGCTTTCTCAGGGGTGGCCATCCCGTTTTCTGGCCTGGAATCTTTCTTCTCTGTCCTCTGGTCTTTTGCTCCGCTGTTCCGCCCACCCAAACGCCTCCCCTGCTTCCTGAATTCATGGGGGAGGAATGCCCTTACTCACACCTCCAGACCTGTGTGCTTGTCAATAGAATCCTAGCAGCTGAGGACCCTTGGTTAATTTAGGACACGGAAATGTGTACAAGAGAGAAGTGAGTAACTGGCAAATATGTATGTATAAAGAAGGAGGAAAAAAATGCAAGTATTACTGAATAAGGGAAGAAAATAACTAAACTTTTACTTTTCTCACACAAAACACTTATCTGCTCTCCAGACCCCAACCCTGACACAATTCCTAAATGAAAAACTTTTAAGAGTCCCTGCTCAAGAGTTTTCAGAAGAAGTCTTAATTCATTTTTTTACGTCTCTAGCATGTGTGGCATGGCTGACTGAGTAAATCTGGGGTTGCCTGAAGAGGTCACTGAGTGCATCCTCAGCTTTAAACAGTTTCATACACAACCACTTCAGAGAGGTGAGAGTTCTCTAGTTTTTAAAAAGACCACTTCAGAAGCTAGAGTCTCATTACATAGACCATTCTGATGACTAAACCTCTCCTTACCAAAAGGAGAGTAAAGACCACATCTCTCCTTTAAGTCTAACTTAAATTCTTCAAGCAGCACTTTAAATCCTTTGTTCCATTTTCTTCAGACCTGGAAGAAAATGGAGGCCAACTGAGGGCTGCAGGGCTGCTCTGCCCTCTGGCTCTGTCTCCTTCTCCCCAAACTTACACACAAACCTAGAATGTTCCTTCCACACTGAATGAAGCAATGAGGTGTGAAACCATTACTTATTTATACTGGGAGTGACTCACCAATCAGTATAACCTCGAATCCTCATCATAGGGGACTGATTTCTACCATTCCCAGCAATTTGTTTATTAATATGGTTTGTTATCGTTGTTGAGAATAGATTTGCCTAACACTGAAGGATGCCAGTGGTCATAGCAGCTCATAGCTTTCCAAAAGTGTTCCTTGTCACTTTCTAAAGCAGACACCTGTGTAATCTATTATTAGCAAATAATTTCCCACTTTTTTTTTTTTTTTTGCATCTTTTAGCCTCTCACCTTTTCTTCTTGAAATTTCAACAGTGACAGCTCGACTTGGACTTCAGTCAGGTGGCGGCCAGCACCCTTACTCTGTCCTTTAGTCTTGCCCTATTCTAACAAATTCCTCTCTTCTCTTCTGGCTGTTTTCAGTTTGTTTATTCTTTGGACCACTTTTCTTTTTTAAGTAAGAAATACCTCTTCTGTCCTTGGTGCTGGTCATCTGTTCTCTCCCTTTTCGCAACTGAAGCTACGATAACTTCCTTTACCCTTCTTGTAAATCTTTGAAATTTCTATTTTGCACAAGTTGAATTTCCTTTATTGGTCCTTTTTACTTTGTGTCTTTGCTACTCTGTCTTCAACAAAGTATGTCTATATATGTTCCATCTAACCCTCAAGGCCATTCTGTGATGCAGGTTCAGTTGCTACTGCCACCTTCAAAAGAGGAAACTGAGGCTCAGAGAGAAAAAGCCTTGCCAGAAGCTCCAGGCCAGGGAGGAGGGGGCTTGGACCTGTCCCTTCTGAGGTGTGCCTTACCCACAAGGCACTCTCCGCCCCTGCTTCTCACCCTGCATTTCAGCAACTCCATTTCCTCCTGCCGGCCCCACTACTTCTGTCCCGGGGAGGGCTGTCTTCTCATTTCCTGCTGTGTGCTCTTTACAGTCCTTTGCACTGATGACTTATTCCCATGGAATAATGTGATGAAATATGGCACCCAGTTTATTTCCTTTATCCACGAATTCCCCCACCTTTTTATATTGTTTCCTAATGTTCTCTCCATACTTCATTTATTTAATGCTATACACTACAAATTAATGAACAGCCTGTCACCACATATGAAAGCCGGCTGGTTTCCTTCCAGAACCATCGAGGGTGGTCTCTAAACTCAGCTATGTGAAGAGCCCTGTCTTCCCTCCATGTCTTCTTGGGCACTTCGGTCTTGTGGGATCCTCTCCTTCCCTCACTTCCTCTTCTCAAGCCTCTCCTTTGTGTGGTGCCCGGTTTGTCATGTGGGCTTTTGCATCTTTTTTGCTTTCTTTACAGTAAACCATCACTCCTGTGGCCTCTAGCCCCACTGAGAAGCATTCATCTCCCAAATCATCTCAGTGCCCACGTCACACGCTGTCCCTGCCTGTCCACAGGGCTGAATCAACTGCTATTTACAAGCTGAGCAAAGACGTTTTCTAGGGTTTTTAAATTTCACAATTCTGAAATCATATTTTCTAAACTTCATCCTGAAGGAAAAGTAGACTGAAAATCATGTCAAACATGACAAAGGGCAGGGCCAGGACCCATGGGCAAGGACAAACCCACCCCTGACTCCAAGGTGACACCTGTGCTGGGGGCAGCTGGGACCGAGGGCAGAACTTTGAACCAAGAGACACAGCTCTGGGAACCCATCAGTAATGCCAACCACATGCTGGGTGGTCTCCCACCCAGGAAAACCCACCAACAATATGACATCCATAAGAGACAGAATACTGACACTGTTTTGAAGGCATGTGTGCTATTCTTCACGCTCCAGGAATCGGCCTGACTTTCAGTTCTCTAAAGGTGCCCCAGCCACGATGGCTCACAGCCTTTAAGGGCAGCTGCAGGGATTCCAGGGAGAGCCCATCTCTCTCTCCACAGTGACCCAAGCCGGCCTCCTCACTCTGACATCCAGGCTCTCCATTCATTTACATGGTTAATAGATCATTTCTTCTGGTTTAGTCCCTGAGCCTCTCTGTGTTCTTGGGCAGGGTGTGAGCATCTGTTTGCTCCTGTGTTAATCAGGAAGAATACTACCCTTGGCACTGGGTGCTTCAGGGACTAAAAAAAATCAGGGAACATCACCACCCAGTGACTATTGCTGCGCCACTTTTGCAAACTTTTATCGTATCTATGTGTTACTACTGATTTAATGTTTTTATTTAAACTGGTTTTTTAATTTACATAAATGTGTTTTGAAAGGAACCCTTGTAGTGGCACAGTGTATGGTAAAACCAGTATCACTTGCAATACATAGAAGACAATCTCAGAAATAAATACATAAATTAAAATGAAACATGATCATTTGCGTCCCAACTTTGGAAAAGCCTGAAATGATATATGTATCTTTCTTTGGTAGAACAGAGCAGATAATCCACAAGTTCATTTCTCTTCCCCTCTACTTTCAAACATATAGTAGCCGTTTTCCAATAGCGTAAAATAATTCACAAATATACTTGTTTTCTGGATTCATCTACACCAAATGACTTTAGCCACCATTTTTATCTGTTTATGCCATTAACTGTGCTGCCGAGTTAAAAAAAAAAAAGAACCATTATACCTAGTCCACTTGGTTTCTAAGACACATAAAAAGCATACAAAATATGTTTTCTATACATGTAGATAAAATTCAATTCTCAGTTATCACATTTTCCATTATTGCATTAGGATGTCCTATAGACAGACAGTTGAGGCGATTCTCATAAGCCTGAGAATTTTACATACATGTTCCCTCCTTGGCTATGGGGGCTTATGCAGCTGACCCACATTGATCCAGTCTACCTCATTTTACCTGTATGTCCTTCATGATATTCTTTTATGCCAATAGGTGGCTTTCAGTATCACAGCTCTTTCTCTTTTTAAAGAAGAAAACAGGTACTCCAGGGAACCGTTGACTCAATAGCTCATGAGAACATGGTATAATGGAGCGAGAACTAGTCTTTGAGTCAGAAATTCAGTTCAATTCCGACTGTGTCATTTGACCTTGGTTAATTCACTGAACTTCTCTCAGTCATTGGTTTCTTGAAATAAAGAGGGTGGGTGAAGTTTTCCAAACACAAACTGTCACATGTGTAAGTTGACCAGTGGATTGCAGATGGTTCCATATGCACTTTTTTATGGAAAAGGTATGTAAATATGTGCTTAGATTTTTTTAATAACATTTAAAAATTACCATTTATGAAACTTTCTATTTTTAGTTAAATCTGAATTTTAAGAACTAGAGATTAGAGGGATAACATAAAATGGCCAGAAGTGGCTTCTTCTAACCCCAAACACTGAAGAGCACTGTTGCCAAAACACGTAAGTGTGTCATTTTCACGATCTACAATCCATTACATTTGATATTCCTGCAAGTGCAGTGAGGACAGAGGACAGTGACAGAGACGCCTCCCTGGGCAGGACTGCTCCTCAACTTGGACATTTTGCGGGGTGTGTGGCTCTCATGGCCATGCTGGCCTGTGAGTGTCCATCCTCCCACACACCAGAGGACCCCCATCCAGCCAATCTCTGTGCCATATTTCTTATATGCCAGTTGAGGGAATACAATGGATAAAATGACTCGTATCCCTTCATCCCTGTCTTGGAAAAATACAAAGAGACAAAGGTTTCACAGGCACAGAGGCCGCTGGTGACCCACTTACCCACAACTCTGTCACTCTTGGAGCTTTGCTGTCCTCCCGAGGTGGTGGAGAGGTCCTCGGGGATCGGCATGGGCTCATCGCCCTCATCTGGAGTATCGCTTACTGGGGGGCTTTCCTTCCCTGAAGAGAAAGAAGAAGTGTGAGTCTCGGGCGGTCATGGTCAAGGTGCCTGGGCTTCCCCCTGGCTTGGCTTGAGAGAGTGGCATGAGGAGGCAGGTATTGGGTAGAGCCAGCGCTTCTCTGCTGGGATGCATATACCTTTTTCTTTTTATATGAAAAATCACTTCTCCCCACACAAGACAAATGAGAGAACACAGATGTGCAAAAGGGAAGAAACACAATCACCTATAATCCCAGACACTGCCACTCTTAAAATCATCTTATATACTATAAATAATATGAGGTGACATCCTTTTGTTTTTCAAAATGAACTAGCTTTTAGACATTCTCATGTACATATTTCCATACTCAGGGACATATTTCATAATTTCATTTATAATGGGCACACTAGGATTTATTTAAGTTCTTTTCCTATTTTCGAGTTCATATTGTTTTCTGTCCATTTTTTTATTATTAAACAACTCTGTAATGAACATCCTAACAGCCAATCTTTGCACATATTCCTGATAATCACCACAGTATAAATATCTAGATGTTTTATCACTGAGTAAAAGGCATCTATATTTTTAAGGTTCTTCCTATCTTTTGTCAACTTATCCCCCTGGAAGCTTGTTCCAATTTACCCCCACAATAAGCTTGCCACACCACACCCTCCTGTCAATTTGTGTTTGAGGATACCACACCAGGTATCCTGCCATCTGCTCACTTTCTTTGCAAGAGCCAGGGAATATCTTACCAGCTGCTTAGTTTGACTTAACTTGGTGGGGAGAAGAAGAATGGACAGGGAATGGAAGGGAACCCCATGCCTACTGGGAAAATGATCCCCTCTCTGCAAGCAAAGGGAGTCTGCTAACACAAATTCTTTTCTTTGAAATAGGAAAATAAAATATAATCCATACAAATACAAAAATTGCTTATACTATACAAAGTAGGATTTACAAAATGAAATTGGGTTTTACAGAATATCTGTATTTATTTTGACTCGATTAGAATTTAATTTGACCAGAGGCTCTAGCAATGGGGAATCACTCCTACTCTGAGGAATCCAACCTTCCTCGGGAAGCCACAACTAGAAGGAAAGACTCTTTTCTCCACTGAAGCTGCAACTCCTATAGTGTCCGCCCTTCCAGATCTAACTTAGACTTGAGTTGAGACACAACCCACATGCAAGAAACAGATGATGTGAACTAATGCAGTATAGCTACGTGTGGAAGACTATTTTAGATAAAGGTCCTGAAGAAGTCTAACGAAACAGCAACAGCCTGGGAGTGTGTGCCTGCTGACTGAGCTGGCAACAGGCAAGGTGATATGAACACACAGACAAACCTAGATTTTTGAGAGTGTGTGCAAATGATGAACCAAACATTAAAAGGTCTGAAAAACATGACTAGGTATTGTGTGAAATGTCCTTGTTTGTTGAATAAACCTTACACAAGAGTAACACCAGCATTTCAGATGACTGGCAAGACCAGTAAAATCATCCCCGGTATATAAAACAACCCTTCCTGGAATATTTAAAATAGAACCTGCACAGGCACCAAGCCTATGCTCTGGGGAATACTATTTCATTCTCTGGAAAACAGACATTACAATTTAATATTCCAGCTTAGCTGTAATTACCACAATTGGCACATTTTCAGGAAGAGAATGATTGGGTATATTTGGATAGCCAATACAAAATTAATAGTTAAAGATGGAGCAAGATTATAAGAATTTCCCAAGGAAAAACAAAAGGCCAGAGAGACATTGATTGAAAGTGCTCATATTATGCTAAAGTCTTGGAAATGTGCATTAAGTCAGTACTATTTTCATTGCTATAAATAGAATTTTTTTTTTTTTTTTAGATGGATTCTCACTCTGTCACCCAGGCTGGAGTGCAGTGGCGTGATCTTGGCTCACTGCAAGCTGCGCCTCCCGGGTTCAAGCCATTCTCCTGCCTCAGACTCCCAAGTAGCTGGGACCACAGATACCCGCCACCATGCCTGGCTAATTTTTTGTATTTTTTTTTTTTTTTTTAGTAGAGACGGGGTTTCACCGTGTTAGGATGGTCTCGATCTCTTGACCTCATGATCCGCCTGCCTTTGCCTCCCAAAGTGCTGGGATTACAGGCATGAGCCACTGCACCCGGCCTATAAATAGAAAAATTTTAAAGTAACAATTGCTAAATATCTTACTGTTTTCAGTTCTTTCATAAATGGGGAAAAACTCCAAATAGGAGAATGCAGGAGGTATATGAACCACCTGACAACTCTTATTTTTGTATAAGATGACTTCCTAGAGCAATGATGCTCAAACTTCCAGGACTTTAGGAAGGTTGTCAGAGGAATCATTTTTTTTTTTTTTTTTTTGGCAGCGGAGGGGTCGGGGTAAGAATAACAAAATAATCTTACACAGAACTGTAATATACACAACAGGTCTCCTACATAAAGTGGGGACCTTGCAATTTGGGGAGGCAGGGACTCAGGCCACTTGCCTTCTTGAAGACCTACTGAAGTACCTTCACATAAATGACCATGGAGCCTCCTGGCCTGACATGCTATCCCAAAGAGTAAACATGTACAGAGCGTGTGGGGTGTGCATGTGTCTCATGATTAACCAGCTGTCATTATTATGGGGTGGGGGAGGGATGTTGAGAAACTAAACTTTATTGACTCTTTTCCGCCTATAGCTTTTCCCTGTGATCACGCTGGAGCACTGCAGGATGCTCTGAGATGCCTTTAGATGTACAGCGCCCTGGAACCCAGGAAGGATCATAAAGAATCAGGACTTACCCAATGAAAAAACGTCATACTTTCTGCTCAGTGCGTGCTAAAATACATCCAAATAACTCTTGGTTACTTTTACTAAAAAATTTAACTGCTGTATCTATGAGAGAACAAGATCCACTACAATTTGTTGAGGATGGTTCATAATAACAGGTGTGCTTCTTAAGAATTACATCTGCCTTTACTTCCTACACTGAACTAAATGTCAGTGCTCCAGTGTCCCTGATCTTGCATCTCGGGACATTTATTTTTTTCAACATGGGGGAGAAAAAGGAATAATGAAACAGTAGGGATCGCAATTCTAAAATACCATGGATCAGACTGATCAATAGGAACTCTCTATGCAGAAGAAACCACATGGGGAGAAGGGAGAATAAAAAATCAGTCTTGGCATGTACAGGGGCATCGAGTAAAGAGTCAGAACTGGATGGTAGTGAAGTGAGATATATTCACATGCCCACCAAGGGCTCCATGTTAATTCAAGCTTGCCTTGCCTGAACTCAGTGATAGTTCTTAAGAGGTTGTCTGATTTGCCTAAAAGCCCCAAAGTGTGAGTCCAGACTGCTGAGAATTTCATCCCTCACGTCAGCCTCTGTGCCCAGGGCCCCTCATTGTCTGTGACAGCTGAGGATCTCCACGATGAAAAGTTATCACTTCATGAACCCCATCAAGATATTTTTATGCATTGATTTTAAACAAATTTGTCCAGTTAACCATTTAAAATGTAAAAGTATGCAAATATTATAAAACACTAAAATGATTAAAACAAGTCAACACATCTCAAATACTAACACACAGTGACTAGGAGTTAGTTGACCCAGGACATAGTTCTGGCTTTGTGGCTTGACCAATTAGTTGTAAGATCTATGGGAACACAAGACTGGTCCCCTTACTAAGACTCCTTCCTCAAGTGGAAAAAGGAGGCTGAAAAACATGATTTTGGTCTATCTCACAGGGTTGTGGTGAAGATAAAATAAAAATAATGTGCATGGATTCTAATATGCTAAGTAAACTTATGGTATTATTTGGTAAACTATATGTACATAGAAACTTAAGGTATATATTGCATCAAGCTCCCACACTTTTCCTAAGAACATGTACAATGGCATGCAAACACACAGAGATGGAGACAGCAAGACATCATGTGTTTAAATAGAATAATTTAGAAGATGCAATACAATTTCACTTACTTAGAAAAATGAAATAAACTTCTGGTTAAATTACACATTTACACTTAACTTACCTATGGCCTATGTTTCAAATAAAGCATTACCTATGAGAAGTGTTCTGGGAAAACTGGATGAGATATGGTATAATTAGCTTATAAACTGTAAGCAAATAATTTCTCAAGTAGAGTATAATTCACTCGACAAAGTTCTGTGATCCCCTTTCCCAAACGCATGGGGTTTTATTATATACAATTGACCAAGAGGACATAATTCTCTGGGTAAATACAAGCTCAAAATATAGAATCCCAACTCTATCAAGTAGTGGAGAAGTTTGCACTCTAGGGTCCAAGTGGGGATCCCACCCCAGAGCCATCTCTGACTCCCTACTGGACTTCTGGTTAGTTACTTAAATTCCATGAGTCTCAGCTCCCTGCAGGTTGGAAATGATAACTGTACTTTCTTCTGTGGGTCCTTGTGAGGTTGAAATGAGAAAACACTTCAGGTAATGTTTGGTAAATCCAAAGCATTTAATCAATGTGATTTACTATGCTTAACTTGATAAAATATTCCCATTTACACTGCAATATATACAAACCTTCTTTACGTAAGCAGATTATATATATCTAAGGGTGTACTTCTGGTTCCCATATCCCCAAAAAACCACACTACAAATAGCATTAAGCCAATATCCAATATATATTTAGGGTCACAGGTGCCAGAGGAATCTTAGAGATCAACTGGCTCAAGTCCCTCCTGTTACAGATGATGCTATAGTGGTCCAGGAGGCAAAAATAACTGTCTCAGGTCCCATCGTGGGAGGCAGAGATGGGATGCTGATGCACGTCTCTCAACTCCCATATCCTTTACTTTCCTACCGGCTGACTCTTTAGAAACCAAACCAAAAAATAATGCATAGGTATAACACGTATTTTGGAAAGACTGCCAACAACACAAAAGAAAGAAAAAATAGGCTTTACCCAAAGAATTAGTGAGATGTGCCTTAAAGGAAAGGGTAGCTTGCTTTAGATATGCTCTCCTCCAAGTCCATCAATAGCACTTTCTCAATACTCGGTGACTTCAAGTCAGTAAACGCTTACGGAGTGTCTACTACTACACATCTGTGAGACACTGTAAACCAGGGCATAGCCCACATTTACACATCTCAAGGAACAAAGAACCCAGTGCTTTGAAAAAAGACAGATATTAAGTATTTATCTGTTTATCAAGCATTTCACATACATTAGGTTGAATCCGATGAAATTGCTGATACATGAATATTTTATGGGGAAAGAGGATGATTTAGGAACATGTTCTTGATAAGGTTTCTTATAATCTATAACATAATCTTGATAAGATTTCTTGTCAAGAATGTCAACTCCTATTTGGTTAAATGTACGTCCTTATGCCATAACTAAGTGTTATTTCTTCCAACTTTAGAAACGAAAAAACAAACACTGGTTTTAACTGGAGAAGCAGAGATCAAACTCCAAGAAGTAGAAAAAATATTCTTTGATTCTTTACTAAAAGTGACATGACTCTTTAAGTTCTCTCATCACTACGTAGAGTGCTCAAAGGTTAACAGAAATCAAAAGTACTATGAGTGTTTTAGAAATAGGAATCCCTTTGGTAAGTGTACACAAACTAAATTTCAGACCAAATCATTTCAAACAAAAACAGAGTTTCCTTTTTCAGGAAGTCTTATGTAATAAGGTCTCTATTCTTGTCCCCGCCCCCAGCTACCCTATCCTTTGAACAATTAGATTGCAGAACAAATTACTTATTTTGTATAATGGTAAAGACAAGAAAACTACCAGAGGAGAATCAGGCTTTTGTTAGTTTTGTTACTAAGTTATGAGATCAGAATACTGAGTATTCCTTATAGAAATATTCTAGAGATGAATCCCTAGGTGTCAGCATTCAGCTTTGACTCTAGAATATCAGAGTGTAGACCCCTGCATTGGCCAAAGGGGTCTCATTTTCTTTAAATACACCACGCAAAATACCAATTTAGAAGCTACCCAAAGTGAAAGCGACAAGGAAAAGAAGAAGAGCAGAACAATGAAAGCATCTTTTTGGCCTCTGGAAATTTTTAACATGTTTGGGTTTCTTGACACTCTAATCACTTCTAGTCACAGTCAGCAAACCCAGTGAATGAGATCCTCTTCCGTGAGTGAGGATCACAGTCCTCATCTACCAGCGTTTCCCAGACCAGCTCTCCTAGGCTGCAGTGAGAGGCTGGCGAAGCCAAATGAGAGGCTATAAAGAGCTAAACTGCTTTTTTCCCATTTAACTAGTTTTTTGCTGCTGTGCTTTTTTGTTTAAGAAACAAAGTATATGCTTAAGGAAAATAAATTCAAATAATGCTAAAAGGCAGAAGATGAAAAGCAAAGTTTTCCTTCTTCTCCTCCTCTTCCCTAACTCATCCCCTTCCTTGTACCATCAATCTTCCAAGAGGAAGTCCAGGTTAATAAATATCACTTTAGAATTTTCCTAAACGTTATGGGCAAGCATATAGAAAATGTGTATGTGTATGTAATTTATTTTCTTTTTAAAGAACGGGATCATATTTTGCATACCATCCAGAACCATGCTTTTCTCACTTTCACATGTATTTGAACTTCTTTTCATACTAGTTCATTCACATCCTCCTTATTTTTAAGAGCTGTATGTGGAAGTACATGGATGTACCATAGTTTTAAAATACTGATAACAATGTTGCAGTGAACAAATGCTTAAATGCTCTGTGCACTTGTGAGAATGTACCTCTAAGGTAAGTTCTTCAACGCAAAATTGATATTTTGATTTATACCATTTTTGTTTACATAGATAATCACAAACTTTTGGACACATTTTCACTTTTACCAACTGTACCATGAAGTGCCTGTATACCACATTGTAAAAGTTAAAATGCCACATATTCTCACTCACATGTGGAAACTAACAAATGCTGCTATCATCAGAGTAAAAAGCAGGACAGAGGCTAACAGAGACTGGAAAGATTGGGGGAGGGGAAGATAGGGAGAGATTTGTTAAAGGAAACAAAATTACAGCTAGGTAGGAGGAATAAGTTCTAGTGTTCTACACCATTGCAGGATGACTGTAGTCAACAATAATATATAGTTTCAAATACTTGGAAGATGTTGAATGTTCCCAACACAAAGAAACGATAAATGTTTGAGATGATGAATACGCTGATTTACCTGATCTGATTACTATACATTGTATTGTATCACAACATCACTATGCACCCAATGATTTTGTGTCTATGTACACAACTATTTTGTGTCGATTAAAAAAAGTTAAAAATTAAGTGAAAATATTCAATGATATACAAACAGAGAAGTATATTTAAGATACAAATGTACAGAAAGAATGTGGAAATTATATTGTAATAAATACAAAGCCTAACTCTAAAGGAAAAATAAGCTAGCCCTTTGTTTGTTCTTTACATCTGGGAGAGTTTAAGTCCAAAACCTGAAACATGAATAGAACGGCTATGGAGTGGTGGAGAAGGAAGCCTGTGATTGGCAGATCTATCTCCAGTTCCATGGAACTCAGAAGATCGTCTCCTGCATCTTCTCCAGGGAAGCCGCCAACAGGGGAGCAGCCACACACAGGTCCTGGTCTTCATCAGGAGCACTGACTTGTGCAATCCCATAGAAACTTCAAAACACAAGGGTGCTCAGCCAAGGCAAGGTGCCACTGAGAGACCTTTCTCAAACAGAGATCAGCCTCTGGGGCTGGTTGTGAGTCTGTGAGGCTCAAAAATGTGAAATACCAAAAACCCCAAAGTCCGTGAAAGCCACTACTGGGCCTGACGCCTCTGGATACAGGGCCAGACAGAAAGCTGTCTTCCCACGTCCATGCATTGGGGAACTGTGCGGTTTTGTTGGACTGGCTGGCTGTCCATCCTCACTACTGCCAAATGGTCAGTCTGTGACCTACCCTTAGGCTTTTCCTACTACAGACTTCTCCACTTCCTGGGTCTCCTGGATGAGAAGAGCTATGTCCAATATGGCTTGAAAAGATATATGGCAAAGGGGAGCCATGTTGTGTCCACGCTTGATGAACAAATAGTCAACGACTGTGCCCAACAATTATATTTTTCAAGCTTTCTTTCTCTCTCTCTCTCTAAGTACCATCATTGGCATGTGTTTGGGTTTTAGGGCAGACCAATCAGCCATTTTTCCTTCCAACAGTACAAATATGTATGTAACTCTTCCCAGTTTTTTCTTTCCTGAGGTTTAATAGTAAAACTAATTTCATCTTGGAGACTTTCCGTTCAGATTCTCAAAGTGAGATAATTTGTAACGGGTGAAGGAAACACTCAGGCAATTTCCATCACTGTCTTTTCTTTTGCAGAACAGCCGCTAGTCCTCCCCCATGGCCATACCAAGCACTCTGACTTCTGGCCCCAGGGAAACTTTTCTCATGAACTTCCCACATGGGTATCTCATAAGGTCTCACCTGAAACTTGGGACATGTCTTGACCCTCATCAGCATCCATTGTCCTCAGGTTATCTGAGAAAGAGAGGAAGGGATTTTAGTTTAAAGCAAAAATACCAATAAGATATGAGAAAGAGAGAGAGAGATAAAGAACCCCTATGCTATTTAACAACAAGGTTATCTAGCAAGAATAATGCATTTTCCTCCTCACATACTTGCCGGAGTATCAGACTGGCACAGACCTTGATCCTTTTAAAAACAGCATTACAAAGATTTATAAAAATATCATTACAAGCACAGGAGGACCAAATTTGTTATTTATTGTTAATTTCCTACTGCATAATAACCCAAAATGCAAACTGACTGCAACAAAATTAAGCAGAAAATTAAATGGCCCTGGGTCATTGTAGGCACAGAATTCATTCTCTTGGCTGATCCATAGTTATGTTCTTTCTAATTTACTGAGCATGCATCGATGAACCTTGAGTCAGCTTGGTGACACGCGTACAATCAGCAATCAAAAAACGAAGCAATTTGCTGAAGAATGTCTCATTTACCCAGGCAGGGCTGCATATCTGAGCAGCAACTGCACTACCTCCATCAATAATGAATACACCTCCAGCCTGGCAGATGGGCAATGCGGGCGCTCCTGTCTTTGTCCCTCAATCTTTCTGGGCCCTTGCCTCAGCCTTCACCAGCACTCTTACACGGAGAGAAGTGAAGCTCACGACGGCAGCAAAATGAGCCCAGGAGAGAGCCCAAGCCTTCCTGTTTTGCTGACAGATGGCTGGCTTCTCAGATTGGTTTAAATTAAATTAAAAAAAAAAAAAGAAAGAAACAACTGGGAAGATGCTGTCCTTCGATGGCCACACTGAATGTTCCACAGAGTGCACTACAAGCCACAAACACCAGGGAGAGAACCCCAGGGTCAGTGGAGTAGAAACAAAAAGGTGTGCTGTGTTTCGCCCTTGGGGTCCTGGCCTGCCACTCAGCAGTCTCAGGTGCCCCGAAGTGGATGACAGCTGGCAGCTCCACAGATAAGAAAGCTATGGTCAGCAGAAGGTGACCTCAAGGAAATCTGCTTATTTATGCTGTGATAAATGAATTTCAGGATAGCTCCTTCACTAACCAGAAAATACAGTCTATTTGTTGACTCTAAACCAAGTTGTCCCCCTGTACCCCTTTTTATTTTTGGCCACCTCTGTCTCTGGTTCAGGTGTGTGGATCTGAGCTGTGGCTTGCTTCAGCGGAGATCTGAAAACTGATGGATGATTCAGGGACCTTACCCTCTCAATTAGGCTGAAAACTGTGAGGGTAGAAGTGTTATATATATCTATCACTCCATATACCTTTAATACCTTTTATGGTACATATGGAATATCTATGTTCAATTTCAGGAATATCAGTATTAGTCATGATGAGGATATACATGATAGTCACTTTAGTCACTTTTTCTGGATGGGAGGGATTTTTATCTATTTCTAAAAGTGGCATGAATTTTCAAGGTGGGTGTGTGACTTAGGAGTACAGCCAGTGGCCACTGTACAGAAAAAGTATTTCAGAAACCAGAGTAAGCATCCATCAGCACACGGAAGCCAGACACACTAGCCCAGATGCAAGCATGTGACCAGCACAAGCATTTCCAAAAAGCAATACGTCAAGACTCTCAGATACCTTTACTGTATAAAAGGGGAAAAGCCATGATTCTTCTGAAACTGTCAAAACAATGATAAAGAAACAAGACAGACTCAAATGAGAAAAATCTTTGTAATAGCTGTGCCACACTAATACAGGGTGTTAGAAGTTAGTTCTTTAGCTTTCTGAAGATGTGTATAGTATTTTAGTGTGGCCTATCACACACCAGGTCTTAAATACCTCTGTATTGGTTGGTGAAGCATACAGAAGTTAAATCTTGTCACAGCAACTATACCAACACGAAATTGTTAGAATGATGACTTTAAACTTTTTGCTACATAAATGATACAATCTTTTACAACTTTTTTTAAAGGCAAGAAAATGCTCATAATTTCTACCACTTAGGACTACTATTTTTTTCTGTATATTTATTTCTGTGCTTTTTACAAAAAGAGAACACCAAACAGATTACAAATATACTGTTTTAAAATATTCTTTAATTTAATACTACACATATCTTTTTATTTAACAAATATACACCACCATCATTATTTTACTGGCTACACACTACTCAACTGATTTATATAACCAATGCCCTATAGTTGCATACTCAAGTTATTTTCAATTTTTTAAAAAAAGATGTTTCCTAAGGCACAGTCAAGGCTCTTCCACCCAAGCACCATTGGCAAACGCCCTTCCAGTAGAATGTGGGCTAAGCCTCTGAGTTTGCTGCATGGAGACAGAGGTGATCGATGCTAAGTCCTCCAGACACACTCGTCCTTTCAGGGGGTGAGATGTGAGAACAGTTTCAAGCCAGAATCCTGACAAACTGTCCTCAGCTGGTCCCCAAATCAAGCTCTGCTCTGTGGGAACCTTCTTACTTTTGCAGTCATTTGCAAACAGTCCCCGCACCAGTCTCCTGGAGGGAGCTGGGGATGGGCAGCAGATCACACCACAGTGAGCACCTTCCTGGAGTGAGTCTATGGTTAGCAGCCAAGTCTGCAAGAGGCAGAGAGCTCTGCATTTTCGTACGTGGGCCTGCTGGACATTTCCACTCAATGCCCTATCACCACTTCCTGCCCCAGCATGGAGACCTGTTTTGCAATCCACCTCACTTCCAAGTTCATACACAATTTCAACCAGACTGTTTCTGACGGCAGGGGGCTTCATGGGCTTATGAGTGCAGTTGCTTGGGGGCTGGTGCTTAGGGGATCTCTTTGCTTGGTGTGATGTTCACCAAAATTTTTAATAATTTTTGAACAAGAGGCCTCGAGTTTTCAGTCTGCACTGAGCCCTGTGAATTCCATGGCCTGACTCGTCTGACATCATAAAGGATGACTTGACGGGCTCCTGAAAGCTTCCCCAAACTCCAAACTTGCATCTCTTGAGATGAAAAGCAGTGACTTTCTCGTAAAAGTGGCTTTGCTTCCAGAGAAAGGCTAAAAGAATAATCAAACAATGAGAAACTGTTTGAGGGAAAGGAAACGTGGCCTCTTCCAAGACAGCTTACAAAGGGGAGCCTGAAGTGTCTAGAAGGGCACTTACGTCCTGTCACACTCTTTTGTTAGCACGTGCATCACTTTGGCTGTGTATTTTACAAAGCACTTACTGAGTCCCTCTTCTCCCACATGGAAGAAACACAGAGTGCCAAGTAAAACGGAATTTAAGCTTGATATCGCTTCAGCTTAAAAGGAGCTTACGTTCAGTAAAAGGAGTTAATCACAAAAGCAAACTAATGGTATGTTTTCACAAACTTTCACCTAAATGAAAAATCAAGATCAGTAGGTCTGTAAAGGGAGATGCCAGAAGGAATAATTATTTCACAGAAACGTACTGCAGTTTTCTACTTTGCCTGGGAAACCCAAACAATTTCAGGCAAGAGCTAAAAGAATCAATAGAAAATACAACAATATCAGCAAACTACCTTTCACCTGTGCAATTCTTATGAACATGAATGCTTTTACTGTTTTTTTGGAGCACGTAGTTCTGAATCATGCATAAGGGGAAATAGATGCAGAGATTAAGTGCAGGGCCAACGTGACAGAAGCTGTCCATGGCTGTGCCTCTAGGAGCAGGGAGTGGAGTCTGCAGTCACAAGCCATCAGGCACCCTCCGCTCCCATTCTGGACTGCTCACTGACTTGGAAGGTCTAAATCTCTGTCTGTCTTTCCTCTGCCTTCTGCATCTCTCCCTCCTCCCACACCTACCTCCCATCTCTTTTTCTGTCCCTCCCTCCCTCTGCCTCCCTTTGTCTGAGAGAGACTGTTTCTCTCTCAGTCTCTCTCCGCCCTTCTCCTTTCTCTCCCTCTTTCTGACCAAACAGTGTCAAATAGGACTTACTTTCCTAGTTTCAGTTATAAACTATTAGCATATCCATAACTTTACAAAGGAGGAGCAGAAGCTGGACTAGGAACCGGGCAAGTCCACAGCACAGGGGCCTCTTCCAGGCTGTGTGGGCAGTGCTGACTTACAGCCTTCACAGACCCTGCAAGGCGTCCCTGGGGGACCTTGGGCCTGTCCTGAAACAGCTTTCTGGACCCTGCCTTTCCTCCTTCCACACTGAGGCAGGACTGGGACCTGGCTGTTCCCTGGGGAGAAACATCCAACAGCCCTGGGCAGTTGCTGCTTCCAGGTGAGGAGCCTTGGCAAGCCTGGCTGGGAAGTAAACTCATTCTAACTGCAGCACCCCAGAGGAGAGTCTGACCAGAGCCCCGCCAAGCCTGCTGGGGCCCCTGTGGAGGCGGGTCTCAGGCCTCTGAGCTGCCTCCAACTCCCCTCTCTTTTCTGACAGTGAATACCTCTCTTCACAGTGCTTGCCCCGACACAAGGAGTCTCTCCCATAATTCTGACAAGCTGAGTCTAGACAAATGAAGTAAAAATTAAAATGCAGATAGATGCCTGTCAAGAATCACAACTTTACCACTTTTCTAGCAGCCCAAATTTATAGCTATTAAAAAGCCACTAAGTACACAGCATGCCAAATTAACTGTACAAAGTACTGAGGGTCACTCAAAATTAGCCTATCTGTTGGTAGCACACAGTACTTCTACAAGCTTTAAAAAAAATTGCAGTTGGCCGGGTGTGGTGGCTCACGCCAGTAATCCCAGCACTTTGGGAGGCCGAGGCAGGTGGATCACGAGGTCAAGAGATCAAGACCATCCTGGCTAACACCGTGAAACTCCGTCTCTACTAAAAACACAAAAAATTAGCTGGGCGTGGTGGTGGGCACCTGTAGTCCCCGCTACTCAGGAGGCTGAGGCAGAAGAACGGTGTGAACCCGGGAGGCAGAGCTTGCAGTGAGCTGAGACTGCACCACTGCACTCCAGTCTGGGTGACAGAGGGAGACAAAAAAAAAAAAAAGAAAAAAAAAGAAAAGAAAGAAAAAGAAAAAAATTATAGTTCCCTAAGACTTAAAACAGCTGCCTTACAGTGTCTTTCTGTTGGTTCATTTTTAGGCAAATGCCTTCCCTCTCCACTGGTACTCTACGGGGGACTCTTTGTCCTGAGATATTTCATAACATGTATTGAATACTTTGAGTGTGCCAGGAAAAGGTTGCAAACAAAAGGATACTGGTACTCCCTGGCTTTATCTAAGCAACCTACTAAGTTTCTGGCATTGAAGAGGCAAATGGTTAAGCCTCACAAAGACCGTGGGTGATGTCTGTCTTGTCCACTTGTTTATTTGAGCACCCGGCATAGTGTCCAATGTAGAGCTAGAATTCAACACCTACTTGATAAATATGTACACGTGTCTTTAACTCTCCCAATTAAACCCAAGGCATCTGCATTATTATCTCCATTTCATAGAAGAGAGAACCAAGGCTAAGAGCAATAGCTTTCCCCAGGTCACATAGTTAATCCACAACAGAGTTGAGACTTGAACCCGTGTAGTCTGATGGTGATGCCTCTTTCTTTCTAGCACTCTTGCCCATCAGAATGTTGCAGCCTGGTGCAGGGGTCGCGCACTCCAAATGCATGACAGATAAGGATGGATGCTACTTACATACTGCCAGAAACTAAATATGATCTTTGTAATACTCTGCAATGAAGGCAAATTTCATCATAAAACTTCTACAGTAAACTTCTGGTTATTTGGCCAAATGTATGCTATTTACTTTTTCCTCCCTGACAAGTGAAGCCACACTAGAGTTACATTTGGGGTTATTTCCTTAAATACTCAATGATGCTTATATTGAAGGAAGTAGACACATGGTGGGGGCGGGGGGCCATGGACCAAGTCTGTAATTTATTTAAAATGCCTTAGGTCACAGACCTCTTTAATAAAACCCATTATTCCTGCTAAGAGACAAGTCCTTTCATCTTCAGACTGGTAGATTTTACTTTTGCAAATCTATCATATCACTGTGAATTACACTGTATTTTAAAAAAGGAAATGCTTCAAGAGAAAGCTAAGGCAATATGCAAAGTCTTTGTATCTAGTCAAAGAGACCTTATAGGTTTTCGTAACAATTTGACAAAACAGGTTGAGAGAACATAAAAACTTCTCAGCACTCTTATTTCATTTCTGATTCTTTTCATTTTTCAAAAATTAGCTGCCAATCTACACATTTTCGTGATTATTCCACAGAGTATTGCTGGTGCAAATAACAATGAAAAACAAGATTTAAACAGGAAAGCAGGAATCCAATTTGGCTTTCACACCACCCTCCCCCGACATTTAACTGAGCCACAGAAAACTCCTCCTGCGGTTTGTTCCACTGTGAAACTTTTTGAGGGCAAATCAGCTCAGATGTGCAATTCTGTCCTAGCATTTTTTATTTTTATGGCCAGGAACTGATATGCAAAAGAGGAAGGGTCAAAGGGAACTAAGGAAACCTTTCAAAACACAGTTAAAAACTATGCTATTTGAATGTTTTCTTAGTAAAGAGGTATTTGATACAGAGGGAAAAGAAACAGAACATTTTAAATGCCACAGTGGAGCCACCTGTTTCTAAGTGAGGTATAAGAAATGATGGCAGATACTGTATCCAAAAAGTTGTTTTAAAAATAGAGAAAGTGGAGTTGGAGACAGTCCTTTGTGTTCACGTTTGTTGCTGCAAGAAGCCCAGAGCTGGAGTTCAAGCTGGCCATGACTGTCTGTCCTGACGTTACAGGCATATTGTATCATCTCTACCCTCTCGTAGGGGTGCACGGTTCACACAGAGAGGAGAGGCTTCCTGTCTATACTACTGTACCATCCACTCTCAAACTACTACTGCTGTTTATTGAGCAACCATGGGATAAGCATACATAGTCAAAATTGACAGAGGCTTTTACAGGCCCTCTTCTGATTTGGGCCATGGACATCAGCCACTTCCTAGGTAGCTTCCTCAAATATAAATGGCATTTCACACTTCATCATTTAAGTTAAAAAAATCTAAATTTAGAATCATTTTCTTCTGCCCTCCTACCGATTTCAGAAGACCTTCATGCATGGCCAGGAGCTGTGCAACAATATGAAGTGCAATGAAAATAGAACCTACAGCTTTAAAAAACACAGAAACTGCCTCCAAAAGAAGGGTCTGCACAGATATGCCCCAGGTCACTTTTTTCTTTTTTTGGTAATTTATTATAATAAGATCAAGAGACACAGGAGCCCAGGAAGAATTGTGTTCCCACTATTTTCAAAGTTTTTTTCCTTCATTTTTTTTTTAAAGATAGATAAACACAAAGTTATAACAGTAAGTTTTTCCCTCAGCAAGGCCAAATGGTGTCACAAAGAATGCTTTATCTTGCCTTCTTAGCAGTGAAATTATCTTAACGTACAAGTAAATCATTTCAGGTGGACATTTTGAGACTCATACTTAACACTCTACATAATAGAGAAATCCACTTGCATACCCATAACATTTCAAACAATGCACCTGCAAAATTGAAGTTTCTGCAAAGCCATTTGACTTCTATTAAAATAAGTGCTTGTGTGAGTTTATTTGGGAAGCGCTACATTTTATTTAGTCCCAAAGAAGTAAAATGATTTAGATCTTCACAGGAACATCCCATTGTTTATGAACCCATATGTGTATATTTATTAAAAATAACTTGAAATCATGATTGATTGATTTGCCCACTGAGGACACATTCCTAGGTACTATAAATTTTCTTCATCTTATTTAGATATAGTATCTACCATCAGCAGGTGGTAAGACAAGATCTACAAAATCTACCTATACATACAGAGAGAACATGCGCTCTAGAATAAACGCATTAGGGGATTCATTGCTGCACATATAACGATTTACCTCTTATTCCTTGCAATATAAAAGGCTGCTTTGGCCTGACCTATATACAATAATGGGCATTTAGTCTTTGCTCCAGAGAGGATGAAAAGGTGCAGACATCCTGATTGCTGTCTTCAAACTTGGGTAGGCCAAAGCCACTTGGTTTCCAGACTAACTGGAAATTTTCCCCAAGGGACTGAATTCCGACCTCCATTTTGTTTACGATACCCACAAAATTATCAGCTATCAATTGAGATGAAATTTTTTTCATAACAACTATAAGAAATTAATCTATGTTGAACTATGCCCACAGTACATAGAATTTGATTAAAAAATCAGGTTCCTTAAATTGTAGTTTGGTCTCTTAGTAGCTTTACTTTGGAAATTCACCTTGCTCATCATCCCACCTTTGAGGGGGTCCACTGAAGTCAAAATGAGTTGTGTCTCAGAAGGGCAAAGGGAAGAATAAATACATCAATAACTTGGTAACAATAACTGCTACTGACAACAATCAAATAATGACAGAAAAGAACATCATTTGAGAATCTAACTTGGTGTTTTAGCTGGATCCTGTTAGCAAGAAAGTTCTAGATTCCTATTTTGTTCTGCAATAGGGAGCTCAGCACTGGCTGTCCTGTAACCCAAATCTGGAAGCATTCTTAACACCCTCATACCAAAACCATTCATCACATTGTAAGGTCCATGTGAAACGTGGGAATCAGGCCCCACCAGGATAGTTTAGATCCCATTTTGTAGTCCTTTACTTGTGGCCTATGATCTCTTCATGCAAACCCAGGGGGAGGGGGCTCATCAGTAAAACCTCAGAGACCTTACAACTTCCTCATTTGTGGGGCTACAAAAATGGGCATATCTTTATTTATAACCTGACAGAAAATGCTCCTGTCCATAAGAGAGCAAAATGTGGGAAAATTCATTTTAAACACTGCAGTCAGATTTTTCTGCAGCTCTTAAGTAAGCTGAAATTATTTATTTTTAATGTTTCACTTTACATGTTCCTTTTTAGCAAATTTCATTTCTTTAACAAAACATTGTCTAATCTTAAAGCGAAAATTCTTTAAGTTCAAGCAAATATATACAACCTCATACTAAAGCGGGAAAACATACTGCAAAAGTACTCACAACTTCCTACCAATTTTTAAAATAATTAATTGCCTTATGTTTAACAACCTGAGATAATTAGCAGTATGCTTTTAATTTAATGAAATGGAATATACAATTTATCAATATGTTTTTGCAGTGAATCTCTTTGAATATCGGCTTAATTTTGTGCCCTACGCAAAACTCAGCACAGAGGAGGAGGTAAAGGTCACTTTCTCAGGTTAAAAGTGGGGCTCGCACTAGGGGTTTGCTGGCTCTCTCTAGTTTCCATTAAAAGCACTGGAACTCACTTCAGAGTGCCTCAGAAGTAAGCTTACAAAAGGTCAATTCCTCATTCTCATTTCTTCTAGACTCTAAATTAAACATTTTTCCCGTTAGGTCTAGGGAAGTATCTTACGTGGAATTTTATTTGTTCTAGGTTTGCCAGTGAAAATCTGGTATAACAACAAAAATTTATCAAAAACTGATAAATCAATATTCATAGTGGAACTCCTAGCTTCAGAACAGGACTCTAATCTAAACCACATTGTTCATTTTCAAATAGTTTCAAACTAACAGAAAAGGCTTTAAAGGTATAGATTTTAGTGTGTGATCTCAAAGTTGGAGCATAACAATCTACTTCAATACGTGTAAGCCCATTCGAAAACACTTTACGCAGTTCTTAGTGTTTCGACAGTCTGTGCAAAACCCCCACCAATTATAGAAAGAAAGAGGGGAGGGGAGGGAAGGGAAGGACAGGAAAGGAAAGGCAAGTAGAAGGAAGGGAAAGACACAGAAGAGAAGGGAAGAAAAAAGGAAGAGAGGAAGACCAGACAGACAAGCCCACATTGGGTCCCCTCTTCTTACTGCATTGGTCTCTCAACGAACCTAACCTCCTACCCATTAGAGTTAACTTTTGGTGTGAAATGGCGGGAAGACAGTCAGATTTACTTTAGCAGCGAGATGATTGCATAAGAAAAATAAATCACTGCACACTTGAGTGAGAAAATATGAAGAAAGCACTTTTCCACTAATTAGGACCCATTTTCAGCCATTCGTTAAGCCGTGGCCCCGTGCCACGAGCTATCAGGAGGTGGAGCATGGGGCCATCCGAAAGCAGAGCATGCAGACGGAGCATAATGATGCTCTCCATCACCCGAGACAGGTGGCCTGTACAGGGATATGGGCAGCTGCTCTGGGTTCAGGCCACCCACTGTGGAAACACCAGCAGGGAAGAGGGAAGAACACACTGGCTATTCCAATCCATGCAAGTACACAAAGAAACCATGTGGCACTCACCAACCAACTGAGGCCTCGCCAAGGCCAAGTGAGAGCTGCCTTTTCCACACAAATCCAGACTTTGAGGACCCAGGGGTGCTCGGTTTCCCTCAGACTCAGACACCAGGGAGGGATCTTGGTGCCTGGCTACAGGGCCTCTGTGTCCTCTTCCTCCTCCAAAAGGTTCCACTGCTGCCTTCACACTCCACCAGGGTGCAGAGAAAGGTGGAACCACTTGCCAAATATGCAAAAAAGGAGGGAAGACCGTTTTCTCTTAGGAAAACACAGACAGGAAGGGAGCCTGTGCTTCCTGTCGTAACCAAAATGAGTTCAGAAATTATGTGGACGTCTGATTTGTCAGGCTTGTGGTGGAAAAGGGTGCTCTTTTAGTCAACAGGAATTGTGAGTTCCCCTAAGGCAGAAATGGCCATGGGAGAAAAGAATTAGGGCCAGGCCTGTTAACAGGCAGGACAAATGGCCGCCACACCTGTGACCTAGGGTTTGCACCATTTTTAACAGTTTATTAACAGGTGGTTGGCTGAAGACTCCTCTGGCATCTACCTATTTATCATAGTCAAACATGAGAGGGAAAAAACGTCAACTGAAACAATTTGGCAGTTGCCTGTAGATTAGGCCTCAGTTACTCTTCCTCCAGGCCCTTCTCAGGAGTAACCACCAAGGAGACACCAAAATGGGCAGGCCCGAACTTCGCCACTTAAAAACCTTCTGCAAACCTTCTTCTGTTTGCTGTTGTATCTCGCTTGTAATATGCAGCACTTTGTAAGGTTTCATAATGTTTTAAAAATATTTGTTGGAATATCACCAAACATTTAAAAACTCAAACTAAAGCTACTAAAGTGATGACACTGAAACGTTAAGGACATAAACATATATTCCAGTAGATGTGGAAAGGTAACCTGAGGTATGAAGTCATTTATTAAACTGCAAAGAAATACAAGAAAGCCATGGTCCACGTGAAGATACCAGCATGAGTGTTCAGTCAGCACCACAGTAAAAATAGTTTTGTTACTGTCGATATCCTTTGGTTTTAGGTGCTCTACGTCCCTAATAAAACCTCATTCCTATCTTGTTCCTCATCTGAACTTTAAGTGTTTGTGTGTGTGTGTGTGAGAGAGAGAGAGAGAGAGAGAGAGGGAGAGACAGTGTGTATAATGCTGATCCTCTGAAACTCTATGTTTCTAAGACCTAGATCAAAAATGTACATGTGCCCTTTTTGAGCAAAATAAAACTCATCTATTTTTAAGATGTGAAATAGATTTATGTTTCTCTTCTTGTAAGCTTCAAAGGATGGGTCACTTGTTGCTTTTACATCTTGTATTTTCTCCCATAAAATGGAATGATTATTCAGCACAAATATGAAATGGAATAGAGCAGAAGTCTCTGTAATTATGAACGCAAAGACACCAGACAGAGAACAATGTTCACAGCCAGGACAGGAGCTGCAGCAACTCTGCTGCTAGAAGCAGGCGTCACAGTACCCCAGAGTGCTTGTCAGTCTTAGAAACAGAGGCATCGGAAGACAAGCGTTTTCAGAGAACACAAAAAGGTCATGGTTTACCTTCTGTAAGCTGGAGTGGAGCCACTTACATCAATCTCCCTTAGAATATGACAAGAACCAACACTTATTTCATAGTGAAATTATTTCACAATTCCAATAGAGGAAGAAAAAAATGCCACAAAAGAGTGCTATCCTTGATGAATTCTTAGTTAACTGCAGTTACATTACATTAATACATACAATTATGCAACACTCAAAAAACGTTATTTATGTCTAAAATTCACCACTATATAACATAGGGAAATCCACCTTGTTTTAGTAAAAGTTCAAAAATAAAGGGGGCCTTTAATACTCATTTCAGGTCTGTTTGATGTTAAAACTCTTCCACACTGCCCCATGCTTCTTACTCCACTCTGCGTGCATGCTCTGTGTGTGTGCATATGTACATGGTATTTCTTTATTTCATGTATCTGTTAATATAGGCATAATCTTGAACTGCACGTATACATATAGTAATAGAGAGTTCTTTCCTATTTCAAAAATTTTGACATTTATATTGAAAATATGCTACATTAACCACGCATGAAACATATACATCCAAATCAAGAACAAAAAATGTATCCAAACCAAAGAACCACTGTTCTCAAACTCCAAGTCTCTAGTCAAACAAGGAAGACAGTGGTCTGCAGTACAACAGGGCTTTAGACCTCTTAGCCAATCAATATATTCACTACAATATTAGTTTTTTGACAAAGGATATGGCTACAAACGGCCACAGCTGATCTTCTCTTTAGGAGCCCGTGTAAAACTTTTCAAAAGGGTCAAACCTAACACATCCACACTTTTATCTGCAGCCCTTGTGGTCTCCAGGAGACCCTGAGGGTGGGTGATTTTTGCTATGATGTTTCTGCAATAGGGGAGTGTGTAGTTTTCCAAGAGGTAGCACTCTAATTAGAACACTGATGAATTAAACAAGTACTGGAGAGTTTCTAAACTCCTTCCTTCAACTCTCACCATGAAACAAAAGGGGAAGAAAACATGACCATTGAGTTCAATAAAATGTTCTGGTCATTAGCTCTGATTGACTGTAAGACTCAGAAGCACATTTTTTTTTTCATGTAAAAAAGGTATGAGATATGTTCATGGCGAAATTTGAAATCAGATACATTCTATCAAGCAAGAATAATGTAGTATTTTTAAAGTGACATCATTTGTATGTGTACACATTATTTCTTTAACGTGTTTTGCGTTTTTACAAGATGCCAGCATAAGAAGGTGAATATTCTTGTCATGAATATTTGCCTTGTGTACATTTTAAGCCGCAGCCCAATTTGATCTGATTTGTCACAGAAATAATTGACACATTCTAACATAAATAATACAAAATTGTTACTTTTTAGAATTCCATATAAAAGATGAGTACAATAAACCTCATTGAACAAACATCTTCAAACAAAGAAATAAACTCAAGAGGACCCAGGACATTTTTATGTGGGTTTCTCTCCCCACTCAGCTCACAACCAAACTGAACCTGGCCTTAAAATCATTTGAATTTCTATGAAAGTTTAAATATCATACGCAGTATTTTCAACTTCCATAAATTTTCCTCTTTTAACAGAAGTTGATGGGACTAGTAAGGAGACATTTCCTCAACACCATTTTGTCTCGAAGTTTAAAATAAGGTATCTCAAAGCTGAAATATACTGCCTGCGGTGCAGTGGGAAATTGTGAGTGGGTAACCTAAGCAGAGTGCGCCGCATTGAAATTCAGTCTGGGTGGGCTGCAGTCCCTAGAGAGAGGGAAGCTGCGTTTGAAAGCTGTGCCTTGTCAGACCCTATGGAATCGCTACGGGTTTCGGTCATTAGATGCCATACTCTGTGCCTCCAAATTAGAAGGAAAAACAAGCCTTCACGAGGTTCCTTAGGCATCAGCAGCGATGCTTGACAAATATTTAAAATACATTTCAAACATAACCGCAAGTAACCTGATGCCTTAATATTACTAAGGGTTTTCCTGAGAAGGTTTGGTGACTTGAGCGCCAAACCTGCGGTCAGCAAAAGAACTAACTTTTCGAAGCCGGGATAATTCTTCTCTTGCAGAAATCAAGTTCTGACTCGATCTCATCATATTTATAGTATAAAAAGAAAGCTCTCGGCTCAAATACAAGGAAAACTCTTTACACACGACTTTATAAAGGCTGACTTCTGTGGGTATATGTAGGTCTATATAAATTTAAATATGGCTGGGAGCTAGAACTCCTCTCCTGGTGACAGTGGGGCTGCTCAGAAGTGTCCCATGCCGGCCTGGTCCTGCACCTGCTGGCACAGTGCAGAGCGGCAGACGCTTGACAGAAGTCAACGCTCTCACTGTCCTCAGAAAGGAGAGGCGGACCGGAGCGACACCAGGGATTACCAATCTTACCGCCTTTCTTGACTTTTTTTTTTTTTTTTAATTCACCAGTTACCCCAAGTTTTCCTATTGAAATTCAATTTGAAAACACTCACGTGGATTTGTGCGTCGCGCTTTGGGGCCAAGACTGATCTTCGGGTGCGAAGAGCAACCTCGGAGCCGGGGCTCCCTCTGCCCTACCGGGCTTGCCCGCCTCGCCGCGGCCGAGCGTCCCGCCCAGGCTGGGCTGCGCTGCGCGGGGACCCAGGGGGGTCGCCGCAGTCACCGCCCCGGGCGCGGGCCGCGCAGGCACTTGTTAGAGTGTCCTGCTAACTTGGCCGCGGAGCTCTTCCCAGCTTTCTTTCACAATGACTTCCTGAAGTTGCTCACTCGCATGTTCCCCATTTCTCCGCCACACTCCCCGCCCCCAGCCGGCTCAGACCCGGCTTTCGCGCTCCCGGTCGACTGGCTGCCCCGCGCACACAGCGCCGCCCGCGGGCCGCGTACCTGGCCCCCTCCGCGTCGGCCGCCCCCGCCGCGCCCTCGCGTTACCACCTGCTGCAGCCCAGAGCGGCGGGTGGCCGGAGCGCGCGCCCTGCCGCCCCGTAAACTTTGGGGTGACCCACGCTGGCGGTGCCCTCTCCACTTGCTCCGCAGCCGGCTCGGCTCTGCGCGCAAGTCTCGGCCGCCTCCCCGCTCACTGCTCCGGTACACGGAGCGGGGCACGCAGAGGGGCGCAGAGCCGGACACGGAGAGTGCGCGTCGTCCCGTCCCCCCGGCGTTGACGAGTACCCCGGCTCGCGCGGCGCCCGTCTCAGCCGCAAGTCCGGGCCAGCGAAGCCGCGCACGAAAACTTTGCAACAGCGCCGGGCTCCGGTTCAGCCCCCAAAAGGCCGCCCGGGCGGCGGCGGGCGCGGGCCGTACCTGCTGGCGCCGCCGCCGGCTGCAGCCCGCTCGCCCGCGCCGGGCCCCCTAGGCGCGCCGCCGCCACCCCCGCGCGCACCGCGCCCGGGCCCTCCCCTTGCCGCAGCGCTTCCTCATTCCAGCGCAGCATCGCGCCGCGGCCCCGCACGGGATGCGGCCGCCGGCGCTGTGCCCGCGGGCCGGGCAGCCCAGCTCGGCCACCGGGCTGCGGGACCCTCGCGTAACCCGTGGGGGGGAGGGCGGCGCGGACGACACGTGCGGGCCCCCAGGAAAGGGAGGGGGACGCGCGCCGCTGGGCCCGACACCCTGCACCCGGTGCCGCTAGTCGTTCGGGGCACCCGCACGCTGGCCCCGCTGGCGAGACTCGAGGGACTCGGGACACCGTAAAGCACTTTCCCCAGTGTCTGGGAGCGCCCGCTGTGCGCTCAGCTTCACGTCCCTGGAACTGGGGCCCCTTGGCTCCCGGGTTCGGGCTCCGGCCCCAGGATGCGAGTGCCCACCCGAGGGGGTGGGAAAAGTTGATCCTCCGCAAGGGAGGGGAAGGTGCAATTCATTTTCCCAGACAACCAATGGAATACCTCTCGTCTCTCTTCCCTCCCACCTGCTCACGGCAGAAGTTAGGATGGCGCCTTCCATGTTGGCCTGGGTGCACACGCAAGTGCGTGCGGAAGGGTGGCTGCAGGCGGAGGTGACAGCGAAGCAATCCCGCAGCCCGCTCGACGGCTCTTTGCGTCTCAGACCTCTCCCTGGCGTGTAAGACACCGTGTGTCTCCGTAAAACGGGAATGCCACCTCTGACAGCGCACCCCTTCGCCCTACGGGGAGCCCCTCACTCTGATTAGCCGGGCTCCACCCGAGCAGGAGCCAGCAGTGTGTTCAGCTTGAGCAGGAGAGAAAAAGTCATGAATTCCACACGTGCAGCCTGGGCTCCCGCCAGGCGCTAGGGGAGGGGACCCAGAGGAGTGAGATGCGCCTCCTGCCCTTCCAGACTTTTAGGAGCCACCAGGAAGGCACAGAATAAAAATCTCGGGCACCCCTGTGAGGAGGAGCGCCCTGTGAAGAGGGCCGAGGGTGTGCCCCTGCTTGGGCGCGGTGGTTCGGGAAGGCGCGAAGACCAGCAGGGAGAGCAATGAAAGACCAAGGGAGCCTCCTCAGGGTAGGACATGCAGGCGAAGAGGGCACAGGCCTTCCAGGTGGAGGGCACAGCCGGGCAAGGGAATAAGCAGAAAATGTCCCTTCGGGGCAGTCGAGCGTGGCTGGTGACCATCGCCACCGGGAAAGGTCGTGGCCTGGCCCAGGAGGCCTCCAGGTCGGGGACCGGGGCACACCAGAGACAGGATCTGCCTCTGGTGCCCCTGGGAGGAGGCCCTTCTACCTGTGAATCACAGTGTCTGTCCACATTCTTCCTGGGCGCATATGCAGCTCTTACTACAGTACTCAGTGTGTCCTGAAGGACATTCCGCTGGGCAAGCCTGAGCCAGTTAACTCACTGCTACAGCCCGGAGAAGGGGAAGGTAGTGAAAGGTGCATTGATTTACCTTCTAGTCCTCTCCTCCACTGCGTGACCTTGGGCAGGTTATCCAAACTCCTGAGCGTCATCTTCCTTGTCTGTAAAAAGAATACATGCCACCAATCCTAAAGAGTCCTTACCTGGATTAAATGAGGCAATAAACATAAGGTATAAGGCCCAGAGGGAGGCCAGCAATGTAAAGGGGACACTGACACCTCTTTTCTTGGATGCAGAAGTACTTTTAGTCCCTGGTATGTCTCTCTAAACCTGTGCCTTGGTCCTCAGGAGTGGACCAGTGGACCAAAACATAGGCATCTCACCAAGATGTAGCCCACTGAGGCTGGAGCATGTGGGGTTAAGAGCCCAGATAGTTTGGGCTTATGAATCTGACTGAGGTCCTTAATCTCTGGAAGCCTGAGTTTCCCCATCTGTAAATTGGTGATAATATGACCTTCCTGATGTGGTTGTTTGTGGGTTAAGTAGATCACATATGGAAGACCTTGCCACATGCCTGAAAGAGAGGAGTACTCTCCAAGTAGGAACTGTTATTCCCTGCTAACCCAACCAATGTCCCAATGAGATGAGGAGTGCTCTGTGAAGAGTCAGGCTCCTTGGCTGGGTGCAGTGACTCACACCTGCGTTTGGAGCCCAAGGTGGGAAGATGACTTCAAGCCAAGAATTCCAGACCAGCCTGAGCAACAAAGCAAGACCCTGTTTGTATAAAAAAAATTTTAACTTTAAAAATCAAACCCCATTTGTATTAAAAATTTAAAAATAAGGTGTCATGGTATGCACCTGCAGTCCCAACAACCTACTTAGGAGGCTGAGGCAGGAGGATCCCTTGAGCCCAGAAGTTTGAGGCTGAAGTGAGCCATGATTGGCACCAGTGCAATCAATCCAGCTTGGGCGACAGAGCAAGACCCTATCACAAAACAAAAACAAAACAAAACAGCAGTCAGGCTGAAGTTACCATGCCTTACCTTTGCCCCCAAGTGGGTGGAGTTAAAGGAAGTCAAGTTTACATTATTGTAACCTGGGGTCTGTGGATAGACTCAAAGGGACCAGAGAGGTGATATTAATCAAATGTTCAAACTCTTAGGGACAACAGTAAAGTGCACAATGGATGGGAAAACATATAGGGAGAAATTGAAACATGTAAAACTGTTTTTTGTTTTTCATTTTATGTCTAAAGCCGTTTTATTTTATTTATATATTAATTCATATATTGCCCTCTTCACAATGTTAAAGTGTTAAATAAAACACTGTTTAATTTATTCAGACAATAATTGCTAAATCACCAATTTTTCTTCTTTTGAGGCTGTATTATTGAAAGAATAGAGACCACCTATAGGATTAATCAGAGGCTACTTATTCAGAGCTCACTATAGAAAGACAGGCAACTAGACACTTTTATCCAGGTAGAGCCTGGATGGGATTTTCAAAAGAGAGTGAGTTTTTTTACTTTCAAAGGAAGGTAAAAGGATGATTGAGGTGATATGATATGGTTAATACTTTTGTTTCTTACTACCTGTGTTTGGCAAGTTGTTTAAAGTCTGAGCTTCAGTTTCTCATCTGCAGAGCATATCTACTTCACAATGGTCTTGATAGAATTATGTAAAATTAAATGAAATAATGTATGGAAGTTGTTATCATAATTGTATTTTTCTTCAATAAAAATATCTGTTAACAGCAATGAAAAGTGCATGTTTCCCCTGATGGTTGGAAAACAGCAAGAATATTTTTAAATAACAGCAAAAGTTTTTTTTTTTTGCTAAAAATAAAATTTTATTTTATTTATATATTATTTGTATCTTTGTATAATGTTAACCTAAGAGAACTCATTTAATTTCATCTGAAAATGAACAGGAGCAGGAGAAGAAAGACCCAGGACTTGGATGAAACTTGCAACAAAGACACTGCTTCTTTGGTTTCTTTTTCCCAATTTTCATGACTTCCAGCTTCTGCCTCTGCTGTTTTTGAAAACTAATGATCGAGGGGTCCTCGATCCTTTTTCTTGGGCTCCCTCGTTGGTTTGGCTGTTTCTAAGCATAGTCCACTGGCTCCTGCCTGCTACTAGAGGTGAAGGAGCAGGATACAGAGGAGAGGCAGGGGGCTGGTGCAGAACTAGGACTGTCCTGCTGGCAGTGCCTGGGTAGGAAGCACCTGGTGAACCGAGCAAGACACTCCTCTGGGTGCTCGGTTTCCTGAAACATCTGTAAGGCCCTGTCTTGGCACCTCAGTGGCTTCTGGTTCTGCAGGAACCACAGAAATCCTTTAGCACTACTGACCATTCATATCTCTGCCTATAGGTTTCGAATCAAGGATGGGCTGTAGCTGACACATGAATTCTCCCCACTTCTTGATAATACTTTCACTTTATTCCCTTTGAAATTTGTAAGAGAAATACACCTAGGTTCTCAAAAGCAACAAATTTCTATCAATATCATTTGGTTAGAAAAGACTAAAAAACACACTGTGTCAGATATAGTGATTTGGAGGAGATATATAGGTTTATACAAAAAAAACTTTTGGATGAAAAGTTTCTGAAGATGTTTTTGATTAGTAATAAAAAATAGTACATTAATCTGACCTGAACAGATCAGAACAAAGAAAAACAGAGCTGTGTGTCACTCCCAGTTGATTCTTTGAATAGGAACAGGATTGGAGCAGGATTTCTGGAAGCATAAACACTCTGGTGGCATGTATTCATTTATTCATTCAGAAAGCCTATATTTATTGAGAGTGTACCATTATTACAGGTGGCTCTTGAGATGCAGGTAGTCACAAGAAAGCAGAAGGGAAGATTTGTCCCTTAAGGAGCTCACAATCTAGCAAAGTCGGTGGACAATTAATAGTTTCATTCTGATGCAAAATGTGTCATGATAAATTCTGACATGAGCCTTATGGAACACAAAGGATAGCACTAAACAGTGGCTGGAGCTGGGGAAGGCTTCATGGACACAAGGAGGGAGGTGGTGAGGAGAGATCATAAAGGAGGTCTGAGCAAATGCTTTTCTGCTCCACACTTGGCTGGCAAGGGAGCTTAGAAAAATCCCTCTCAAAAGAGAGAATTAATTCAAGATTAATAGTAATATTATAATCATCACCCCACCCTGAGTCCAGCTCTGTGACAGTCATTCAGGCATTATCTCCCATCTAACCATGCAACAAAACCAGCACTGTGGTCCCCATTTCACATGAGTACACTGAAGCTCAGGGCAGGTGACTCGCTGGGGGTTGATGGAAAGCCCAGACTGTGAAATGACAGACTCTGGAGCCAAACTATTGGAGTTAGCTCTGCAAGTGACTAGGCTTCTCCATGCCTCAGTTTCCTCTTCTGTAAAATGGAAACATTGCCATAGCACAAACATCCTCAGAAATGTTTGAGGTCTAAACGAGTTAGTGCACATTAAGGACACTTCAATGGCTCCCTGGCAGATATCAAGCACTGGGTAAGTGTTTGGCTCTTTGAAGCATTCAGTTTTTATGTGGCCAGGCTGGGATACAAATCTTGGCCAGTTATAATATTTCAGCCATGTCTCCGCCCTCTCTTTTCAAATTATCTTGTGAATCATACTGGCTCCTCCTCTGGCTCCACCGTTATCTTCTTTCTTCCTGCTTATGCCACATTTCCCAGCACAGAAATGAGATCTCTCCAAGGACAGATTCCTGTAAGACAGGGATTCCCAACCTCAGGGTCACTGACCAGTACAGGACCGCACAGCAGGAGGTGAGCGATGGGTGAGCAAGCAAAGCATCATCTGTATTTACAGCCACTCCCCATCACTCACATTACCTCCTGAGCTCCACTTCCCATCAGATCAATGGTAGCATTAGATTCTCTCAGGATTGCAAATCCTATTGTGAACTGTACATGTGAGGGATCTAGGTTGCACAATCCTTATGAGAATCTAATGCCTGATGATCTGTCACTGTCTCCCATCACCACCAGATGAGACCATCTAGTTGCAGGAAAACAAGCTCAGGGCTCCCACTGATTCTACGTTATGGTGAGTTGTTATTTCATTATATGTTACAATGTAATAGTAATAATAGAACTCAATTGCACCATAAATGTAATGCTCTTGAATCATCCCCAAACCATCCCCTCCTGACCTCTGTGGGAAAATTGTCTTCAATGAAACCAGTTCCTGGTGCTAGAAAGGTTGGGGACTGCTGCTTTAAGACGCCTTTCTCCAATTGGTGGGAAGTGTTTTCCTCCAGTTCTCTTCAATTTTTTTATTTTCCCTAAGGCCAAATTGTCAGTTTTAGAGGCGCAGTCTTGGTAGAGAGGTCAGATGGAATGGACCTGTCCTGGAAAGATTAAGATATGTGAACAGCCTTTCCAGCCTATCAAGTAGGACTGAACTTTAGTCTAGCTATTTTTGAATTATTACAGCAACTATCTTTTCTTTTCTTAATTTTTCTTTATTAATTTTTTTTTTGAGACAGGGTCTCACTCCATCACCCAGGCTGGAGTGCAGTGGCACGATCTTGGCTCATTGCAACCTCCACCTCCTGGGCTCAAGGGATCCTTCTACCTCAGCCTCCCAAGTGGCTGAGACCGCAGGTGCATGGCGAGGGCACTGCGTGAACTCAGCTGAGTTACATCATCTCTCTCAGGATCACATTCCCATTTCTGCAACAGGGAAAATGAATCCTGTTTTGTGAAGTTGTGGTTTGGATTAAACAAAAGCATGAACATAAATCTTCAATTGTAATATCCAGTGATCAATGTGAGTTAGCCCTTCTCCCCTTCCTCTGCTTATGGGTGGCTATAAATATTCTTAGAAAGTGCTATCTAGGCCGGGCGCGGTGGCTCAAGCCTGTAATCCCAGCACTTTGGGAGGCCGAGACGGGCGGATCACGAGGTCGGGAGATCGAGACCATCCTGGCGAACACGGTGAAATCCCGTCTCTACTAAAAATACAAAAACTAGCCGGGCGAGGTGGCGGGCGCCTGTAGTCCCAGCTACTCGGGAGGCTGAGGCAGGAGAATGGCGTAAACCCGGGAGGCGGAGCTTGCAGTGAGCTGAGATCCGGCCACTGCACTCCAGCCTGGGCGACAGAGCGGAACTCCGCCTCAAAAAAAAAAAAAAAAGAAAGTGCTATCTAACAAGTCAAAAGTAGGCAGAGTTTCTGATTCCCAGGAATGTGTCTCCAGATTCTCAGTTGAGACTAACCTTGACTAAGTTGGATGTGGATTTTTTTTTTTTTTTTTTTTTTTTAATCTAAGAAGAGCTGGAAAGAATGATCTCAATGGATGGAGCAAAGTCCACCTGGTCCCAAAGGTAGTAAGTCAGCATTTATCTAGCACTTTAAAATTTACAAAAAAATGCACAAACATTTTATTGAACCCCAATATCAGTGAGGTAGATCTTCAGGACACCCTACTCACCACATTTTTCTTCTGTGCCATTCATTGGCTATTTTCTCCCCTGCCTCTTTTCTAAAATGCTGCAGCTCTCCGGACATGTCTCCCTCCACAGTCAGTTCCTTGAAGGCCTCCCCAGAATCAGTTCGCAATGTCATCTCTGTACCCTTACTCCAAAAATTTATATCTGCTCTTCAGACCTCCTTTTGAACTGTCCCACCTCCTTAACACCTTTACTTGGAGGCTTAATAGGCAACTCATATTTACTGTCTCCTAGCTCAATCCCTGATCTTCGTCTCTTACTTGCTTCACTGAGACCCCTTCATCTCATTGAATACCAACTGGCAATTGCTGAGGCCAAAACCTTGGAATCATTCTTGATGCCTCTCTCTTTCACTTACCATCCAGTCCATCGGGGGATCCCGCTAGCACTGCATGTATCAGGTATCCATGGTCCAACCTCCTCTCCCTCCATTGCAGACAGGCTGGTCACCTCTCATCTGCAAATAGCAGCGGCCTCCTCAGGGGTCTCTCTGCCTCCATCCCTGCCCCTCACAGAAACCAGAGAGAGCTTGATGAAGAGCAGAGTCAGATCAGGGTGCTTCTGTGCTGAATGCAGGCCAGACCACTCCCCCAGTCCAAGCCCAGGTCCTAGGAAGATGTATGATTTCCCATCCTTCTCACCCCTCTCTCCTGACGACATGGGCCTGGCTACTCTCCCACTTACTTGCTTGTCTCTGGCCACTTGGCCCTACCCTGTAGTCCTCAAGTGCTCCAGACCAGCTCACTGCCTTGCACTTACTGCTCTCTCCTAGAAGGTTCTCCCCTGGATTTCTGCCTGCCCACCCCTCTTACTGGCTTCAGGTGTTTGGTCCATTATCATTGTGGTTGAGTTATCGTTGTCTGTTCTCCATGAAAGGGAACAAACTTGACCCACCCGAGCGTTAGCTTTTCTCCTGCCTTCTCTCTGGTTTTCATTGGTAACATTTATTGTTTGTTCTCATTGAAAGTAGAGATTTGGTTTTTTTCTATTTTGTTTCCTCACAGTTCCTAGAACAGTGAGCAGATATTCAACAGATAGTTCCATTTCATGGTGCCACTTTTGAAGGGTTTATCTTAGTTATAGGAAAAATACTTTTGTTTAAATAACATGGCAAGGAGTTGGCATATTTGTTTTCCAATATGCAGAGGGACTGTGTTTTCCTCTCTTGACAGCTGAAAGCCCCTCCTTCCCTTCCTATGCTTCTGTCCTGTCTGGGGCTCTGTGATCATGCACTAGAAGTGTTGCTTCTTCACCTTTTTAATGCTCTTTTAGCAGTAAAGGCTTCAGCACAGAATATTCCAAATTTCCTTCCTTCAACTAAGAGTTGACAATTTAGTTAACACTTTCCTTGTATATACATTATTCTGCTCATTTTCAAGCCATTTTTCAAAAAGTAAGCAAAGAATAATTTCAAAATATAACAGTGCAATGTCATAATGAATTTTCCCTAATACTTTTCTGGTTGTATCAGGCAATTATCCTAAGTGAGCTGATACCTCTTTACTTCTATAGGATAAGAATACAGATTATAATTTAGTAATGCCAGGAGCAGGACTTTCTCTAAATTGGTGATTTAGAAATAATTTAAAGATATAATATATTCTGTAGCTACACACAGCCCAGTGCAATGTATTCTTTTAATATTTACTCATAATATCTTATTACTTGCAGATATGTTTTTCTAATGAAGAAAAAGAACTCATTTTCTGTGATATGCAGTCTGAAACTGCCAACTTTATTTCCACTTCAGAGCTCAAATTCACAATTTTCTATAGCTTAAAAAGTGTTCTGCAATTAAACTGAAAGATTGACTTCTCATTATAATATCCCTTTATTTTCTATGATTATAGCTCATAAACATTTTCAGCCAAGCAGGATGTTTCCAACAAGTTGTATTGAATGACCCTGCATGTTGGGAGAAGGAATAATGTTGTCTTGATTTATAAATGATAACAAAGGCTAATTTTGAAAAGAGAATATGCAGGATGAAGATACAATTCTTTGTACAAATAGAAATATGGGACATATATATGTGTGTAAGACTGTTGACTATAGTCGGGTGCACATTCCATGGCCAATCAAAAGATGATTAAGCTGAGGGACTAAACTGAGGGTAGAACCATGGGGTTTGGCTCCGGTGGCTAAAGTGCAGAGCAGGAGATGCATTTGTTTATTGATCCTTTGAAGGTCAGAACCAGTACGCTACTTTAATTATCTTATTCTTAGGTTGTTTATTATTTGTGAATCAAAAATAAGTATTCCTCCAGCCTTTGAAGAGCCCTTTGCTCACTTCAGAGGACAGCTTTTGGCCCTTTGGATTCAAAAGCCATTAAGCCCGTAAGATACAGAGTGTTGCACCAAATGATTGATGTCCTTTGAGCCGGACTATCTGATGTAGCAGAGTTCTCAGAGCAAATCCAAATGCAGCGGTCGATAATCATACACTTAGCTGTTGCCCCTCCACTACAACATTGTGCTTCAATAAGCATCACCAAAATGCTCTGGGCCCATCTCTCCCAGTACATATTTCTTTTGCATTCCTGGAGCTCCTGTTGATTTCAGTGAAAGCCCCCAGCACCTCAGGTAGCAGTGTGGCAATATGTGCAGTACTCAATGATTTATATTTGCATAGCTTTTGAGCTCATCAGCAAAAAGCACTTATCAATCTTCTCCTCCCCAGGAAGTTGGACCACATTATTATTATTATTTTATGGATGAGGAAACTGAGGTAAAGGAGTCCCCCAGAGTGAGGAGGGTTATTTTTAAATTTTTTGAAAAAGAAATACAGCTGCTTCTTGATGATCCAAAAAACTAATGTTTGACATGTGAGCTTCTAACAGGTGGCATTGAGCATTTTGACTACTCAGTAGAAAGGACATTTTATAGAGACATCATTGCTGGTAGAAAAATGCTACCACTCCACTGTGACAATTCTGTTTTATGAGGTAAACATTTTTTTTTTTTTTTTTTTTTTAAGTTAAGGCTTGGAAAACTGGTTGATGTAGCAAGGCAAATAGGACCAATTTCTTGCTCTGCTCCACCTTGATCAAGTTAGATAAAGCGCCCCACAGTCATGGCCCATGGAGTCGCCTTAACTCGGCCTCTGTAACTTGGGATGGGAACCAATAATACCTGTAGAAGGATGTTCTGCATGCCTCACTTTTTGGCTTCTTTCAGGATGGGTTTGCGCTAGAATCATTTCCCAGGTATAATAAATTTAGGAGCCTCCTACAGTGGAACTGACAGCAAAGGCAAAAACTGTCAACCCCCCTCCCCCAGTGATGGAAAACTTCTCAAGGTTTTCCCAGCAGTGCATTAGGCAGCTCCGTAAGAACCCACTGTTGTGCGCGTTTTGAGACTTCACGTCTTCCATTAACCAATTCTAAGACAGAAGACCAGTGTCTTCATTTCCCATGTTGTTGAAGTACTTTACATAGACTTTAACCCAGTTGCTAAATTGCTTGAATTTGTTAAATGTACAAAAGGGCCTACTCCCCGTTGATGGAGTGAAAGTAGATGTTTGATTAAGTAGATAGCTAGATGTGCTTTTTCCCCCCCTTCTGGATGTGTTAAGGGGGTATGTTTGAAACTTAGCACTCAGTTCATGCCTTTCAGAAGGGGAGGGAAGAGGGTATTTAACAAGGTTAATAATGACAGAAAGAGGAATTGACACCACAAAAGAAAAAGAATCATTCTAGCATTTCGTGACAGTTCAAAGACAGATGTCGTTGGCTAAGTGAGAATCTCGTAGACATGGGGGTAATATACACCTTATATGCATATGGATTAGTGAAAGCAGACTGTCAAGTCGGTGAGTGTAAGATTGTCAAATATGAGACATAGCTGCAGAAAACCTAGAGAACTACTTACTATTTATTTCTTCACTTAAAGACCCAATCCTGTTGTCTTTTTACAGACAAAAGACCAACTACTTTAAGGTCTGAAGCCGGTCAAGGGTAAGATGGGACTGAAACTTTGTCCTGGGGCTTCCTGTGAGCACCAGAGCTCATCATCTGTTCTCCTTTGAAGTCTATTTTTCTTCTTAGTCCCATGCTCACTATTCTCTTTTGTTTAGTAGACTTTAGTTTATCCAACAGGGCCATACTAAATTAAATTTCCCTGATGTCCATCATGAGGGATTCTAGAATTGCAACAAATGAGATCCCAGATTGAGAAAGTTATGTTCCATGTCCCTTAGAGTCAATTTGATTATAGCTGTTAGTCCCACTGAGGTTGTTTGAGGCTTTGCTGTAACATGTGATGTTTTGGAGAGTCAACAGTGGCCTTGTGTGCTTGAGTAGAAAGCACAGTAGCTAGAGAGTGTCACCAGAGATGGTTTAATGTGGTTTGGTAGATGGAAGATTCAGGAGACCTGGTTTAGGTCATGATTCTCTCTCCAACCCTGGGCAAGTCATTCAGTTCACCTTCCTAAGTTTTGGTTTCTTTATTCATTAGATGATAGAGGTTGACAAGATGATCTCTATGAAGACCCCTAACTGATACTCCATGACTTCAGTTTGGCCTTGGTAACATATTTCTGGGAGGTTGGTATGGAACTGAGAACAGCTTTAGGGAAAAGCTTTGAAAGTTCTTGCCCCATCATCTCTAAGTGGACCTGACATCCCTGGCTTTTATGCCATATCATTCCAGAAGGACTCAAGCACTAAGAGCTAACTGTGCTAAAATCAACCGGAGTTTATCACACCCTCAGATATGCACAAACACAATCACCACCTCCATCACCTGCTAACTATAGTGTCTAACCTATAGTGCTAACCTATAGTGTCTAACCCTCTCTGGTCAAACTTGGATGGTTTGACTTCAGGACTGTGTAGGTAGGAGTGAAGAAGTCACAACTTCTCCTAACCTGAAGAAAAAAATAAAACAGAAGCATCCTAGGGATAAAGATCCCACACAGACAAGTTTTATGTGTTTCTTTTTTTTTTTCTTTTTTTCTTTTGCTAGTGGCATGGTTTTCCTGGGAAAGTCCTCCTGAGTAAAAGAGGAGAGACACCTGGTGAAGACTGGGACTCTCGGGGCAGGCTGCTTGCTGCATAGGCAAAGGGAGATTTAATGAAGATGAGTTAATATGGGACTAAAATAAGTGTATCGATCTGGGGGAAATCCTGAAGTCTGCTGTGAGGTGGACAGTTGTGGTAAGTGGGAAATGCATTGGGGAAAACCCTTAACTTCCCCAAATGCCTATGTAAATGCCTACAACATGGAAAATTAACAGGAAGAGCTTGCCATCTCAGCATACACTATCACTTAAATTGGAAATATTGAGCTGCAACTGAGGAGATGCAGTGAAAATAAGAATTACAACTGCCTTTAGGTTCAAAAGCCTACAATTATCTGATACACAGAAAAGAGAAAGTGAATAATGTGTGGAGAACATCTGAATGAAAACAAAACCTTTGTGGAAAAAGTGAATCTGATAAACACTATGAAAATATATTTAAGAACCTACGACAAGTAGATGGATGAAATAGTTTCTGATTAAGTAGGCCAAACAACTTTAGGAGAAGGGCCAGGAAAAGGAGTATGGATAGTGGTAAGAAGTTTCAAAATGGGTATATGCTATCTAAAAGGGTTTTATGTGAGTTGGTGAAATTTCCATTATATTACAGGTGGATAAGTTGGGAACATGGTATGTGATTATGGGTCCAAATGACCATATTAATTACAGATGCCTACAGTTATATTTATGGGTAACATGAGCTTGGCTTAAAACAACAAAGGAAAACAGTAGTTGAAAGATAAAACCAGATTGGTAGTAGTTTCAATAATTATTGAAGCTGAGTGATAGCTATAAGGGGATTCCTTATGTAATTATCTCTATGTATCTATTTGAAAATTTCAGAGATAAAGTATTTTTAGGAAAGAAAGAAAAACGACAAGAAGACCATTGTTCGATACTAATGATATTTGCAATATTTGCAATGAACATGAAAGAAGAGTTACATTTCCTAATATACAAAGAGCTCTCGCAAATTAATAAAAAGAAATAACTCCATAAGCAATGGGTGAAGAACATGATTATACAATTTATAAAAAAATACAAAAGACCACTGAATGCAAAATAATGTTCAACTTTAGTAGAGGTTAAAAATTAAAAATTAAAATAAACCGTTAGGTGAAGCCTCAATTAGACAAGAGAAATAAGGATGTGTTCTGAGATCTATTGTACAGTGTGGTAAATATAATTAGTGATAGTGTATTGTACGTTTTCAGAATCACTAAGAGTAAACATTGTCACCATGGAAAAATGAAAAGTATTTGAGGTAACAGATATGTTAATTAGCTTGATTTAGTTTTTCTAAATCATATTTATAAATAATTTTGTATTTATAAATCATAAGTTTTAAAATAAATTTATTAAATCACAATCTCACTTTGTACCTCATAAATATACACAACTGTAATTTGTAAATTTACAATGAAAAGATTGTCTTTAGGTCACAGAGATTGGGGTCTGGTGGTGAGATTCCTAGGACAGATCAGAGGGAAGTCAGCATTACATATCAATATCAATAGGATTCAAAGTATAGAAAGCATGAGGCCTTTTACTTCATAACCTCAAGAAATACATGCAAAGATAACTGATTGTATATGGAAATACCTGTATTTAACATTGAACATAAGTGTGTTTAACATTCACTAGAATGAGGTTCACAGAAGGAAGAATTGAAAATTGAACACTCATCCCAAATGAAATAGTATTTGATATATTCCCACAAATGAATATTTTGGAGCTATCAGTAGATGACTTATGTCTATTTTCTAAGATGAAAAGACATCCACTATGCATAGTAGAGTGAAAATGAAAATTGCAGGATTGTTTTAAGCATTTTACATATCTCTCATACGTATATCTGAAGGCTATTCACTAAAATATTAACATTGCCAGCAGGTAAGAGGTTCTTGAGTGATTTGCATTTTCTTCTTGATAATTTTCTATATTCCCTGACTGAGCTACATTATCATTTATTAATAATTATATTATAGGTGTATTAGTCAGTTCTCATGCTGCTAATAAAGACATACCCAAGACTAGGTAATTTATAAAGGGAAGAGGTTTAATTCACTCACAATTCAGCATGGCTAGGGAGGCCTCAGGAAACTTACAATCATGGCAGAAGGGGAAGCAAACAAGTCCAACTTCATATAGCAGCAGGAGAGAGAAGAATGAGCAAAAGGGGAAAAGCCAAACCATCAGATCTTGTAAGAACTCACTTACTATCATGAGAACCACACGAGGGTAACCACTCCTATAATTAAATTACCTCCTGCCGGGTCCCTCTCACAACATGTGGGGATTATGGGAACTACAATTCAAGATGAGATTTTGGCAGGGCTGGGTGTAGGGGGCACAACCAAACTGTATCGACAGGTCTCCAGAGAACAGAACCAATAGAACACATATAAGTGTAGTTATTGACATAGATCTATAGAGATTTATTATGAGGTAATTGGTTCACATGATTATGGAGACTGAGGAGTACTATGATCTGCCAACTGCATGCTGGGTGCTGAGAAAACCTGGTGGTGTAGATTCTATTCCAAGTCTGAAGGCCTGAGAACCAGGAGCATGCCAATATTTGAGGGTAGGAGAGGATGGATGTCCAAGCTCAAGCACAGGAGGGAGAGAGAGGGAGAGAGAGAGAGAGAGAGAGAGAGAGAGAGAGAGAGAGGAGAGAGAGAGAGAGAGAGAGTTGACATATAACATTAACCATTGCAATAATACTTAATAATTATCAATAAGCCTACATACATTATGAAAATGTAGTTGAGATAACTCATTTGACTTGCTTCATAGAATTAAAAAAGTGTTAACAAAAACTTAAATTTGGTCAAAATTATGTTAGAAACTAATAATTGATTCATTCTGAAGGGAAAGGAAAATACATAATAAGCAAAGACTGTTTAGAAAATTAAATTAAATCTAAGAGATAGCTGAGCCCAAAAATGTTAGATGCAATTTTAATAGCCATTAACTTTACGGGGAAAGTGAAAGACTGGGCTTTACAGTAACTACAACTCAGACATACACAAAGTTTAGAAAAACTCATAAATATGATTCCAAAAGCATTTATGAGGAAACTATCCCATATATTGAACCCCAAGCTCTAACACATAACTGTGGAGGTCAAATTAAGTTGAAAAAGAAAAATAGTGTAAATTTGCAGCCAATATGCCAAATTTAATACTCTCCAAGAACGCAGGTTGAAGGTGAGAAACATTCCAACATTCTCTCTCCCCCGTATAGAACAAAAGTTTAAAACATGGATTAATTCTACCTTTAGACAATGTAACACCAGTATCTGAAATAAAATGCACTAGTAAAACTAATTTAAATCATGCCTTTGAAGCATTTATTGTCTCTTTTATTGTGGTAAAATATACATAACATAAAGCTTACCATTATAACCATTTTAAAGTATGTAATTCAGTGGCATTAAGTACATTCACAATGTTGCACAACCATCACCACTATATCCAGAACTTGTTCATTCCAATATCCCTGAAGCAGTCACTCCCAGCCCCTGGCAGCAACTAGTCCATTTTCGGTCTCTATTAATTTGCCTGTTCTGGATATTTTATACAAATGGGAGCACATACTATGTGGCCTTTTGTCTGTGGCTTCTTTTACTACTTTTACATTACTTTTGTCTTTTACTTCTTTTACATTATTAGCATAATGTTTTTGAAATTAACCCATGTTGTAGCATGTATCAGTATTCCATTCTGCTTTATAGTGGAGCAATTTCTACTCTATTAATATATCACATTTGGTTTACCCATTCATCTGTTGATGAATATTTAGGTTGGTTCTACCTTTTGGCTATTGTGAATACAGCTGTTAAAAACATTTATGTACAAGTTTTTGCTTGAACACCTGTTTTGAATTCTTTTGGGTATATACCTAGGAGTGGAATTGCAGGACCACACTGTAATTCATTTTAATGCCTTCCAGCTACATGTGAGTATTCCAATTTCTTCATATCCTTACCAACACCCATTCTTTTCTTTTGTTTTTTGAATTATAACCATTCTAGTGGCTGTAAAGTGGTTTTAATTTGCATTTTCCTAATAACTAATGTCATGGAGGATCTTTTAATGTGCTTATTGGCCACTTGTATATATTGGAAGAAATGATAAGCAGGTCTTTTGCCCATTTTTAAATTGGGTTTTTTGTCATTTTGTTGTTGAGTTGTAAGTGTTCTTTAATGTATTCTGGATGCTTTATGTCTTTTGAATATGTACTTGGCTTTATACATTCTAGTATAGAGAATCATATCAGATATGTAGTTTGCAAAAACTTTCTCCAATTCTGTGGGCTGTCTTTTCACTCTCTTGATAGTAGCATCAATGCACTACAGGTGTTAATTTTGATGATGTTCAGTTTATCTTTTTTAAATTTTGTTGAGTGTGCTTTCCGTGTCATATTTTAATGTTATTTTAACTGCATTTTGAAGTAGTCAAATGCTTTGATAAGAGTAACCTCAGTATGTTTTATAATCTATGATTATTTCCTTAAATATTTTCCCCAAAATATTTCAAATTAAAATGTCTGTTTTCAGATTTGTTGTTGTTAAAAAATGCATATTCTTAACCTGTTTGGTAAAAATGGAACTTTAGGGCAAAATTAGGAAAATACAGATATTTTATGGTTTTTGTTTTCTTAAAAAATTTTGTGACCTAAAACCTGGAAGCCTTTATGTGGGGAAATGAAATGTATACTAGAATTGGAAAGAAAGTGACCAAAAAGTACCTGTGAAGAATGAGTTTGTTCATTGCAGTTGGACCCAATGGCTTACATTCTATGATACACAAGGAATTGTTATTTGCTGAGCCATTACTTCTTCATTGAAGAAAGGAAATAAAAAAATAGTCACCAACTTTAAAAAGAGATTCTGGATTATTCTAAAAATGATAAGGTGGTTTCAATTAATAAACTATAAGAGAAGTAACCACCTGGATTACTCGTGACAAACCAAATACTTAAATTAATTTTGGTTTTCATTGTATAAAATAAGGACGTAATTTTAGTTTTGGAGAAAATTGATCTAAAATAAAAGCCAACAAGGAAGGGTTACAACGATTTCATGGGAAACAAGGTTATAGCATTTGCTGTAAGAAACCTCATTACCAGTAAAATAAACAGCATGGAAGTACAGATACCTCACCCAAGAAGATATGCAGGTGACAAATTAGCACATGAAAAGTACTCAACCTCATATGCCATTAAGAAGTCATAAATTAAAACAATGAAATAATACTGCACACCTGTTAGAATGATGAAAATCCAAAGTACTGACAACATCAAAGGTTGATGAAATGTGGAGCAATAGGATGTCTCACTAATTGCTGGGGAGAATGCAAAATGGTCCAACCACTGTGGAATTCAGCTGGCAGTTTCTTATAAACTTAAACATACTCTTACCAAACACAGTTCAGTAATCACACACTTGATATTTACCCAAATGAACTGAAAACTGGGGTCCACACAAGAACCTGTAGGTAAGTATTTATAGCAGCTTTATTTTTAATTGTCCAAACTTGGGGGCAAGCAGATGTCTTTCAGTTGGTGAATGGGTAAATAAACTGTGGTACATCCAGACAATGGAGTATTACTCGGCACTAACAATAAATGATCTATCAAGCCATGAAAATAAATGAAGGAATCTTAAAGGTATATTATTAAGTTAAAAAAGACAGTCTGAAAAGGCTGCATACTGTATGATTTCCACTCTATGATATTCTGGAAAAGGCAAAATTATGGAGACAGCACAGAGATCAGTGGTTGCCCGGTGTTGGGGGGGCAGCAAGGAGGGATGAATTAGGAGAGCACAGAGGATTTTTAGGGCAGTGGAACGATGTGTATGATACAATAATGGTGGATATATGTCATTATATATTTGTCATAACCCATAGAATTTACAACATCAAGCATGAACCCTAATGTAAGCTTTGGACTTTGGGTGATAATGACATGTCAGTGTAGGCTCATCAATTGTAACAAATGTGTACCTTCTGCTCAAATTTGCTGTAAACCTAAAACTGCTCTAAAAAATAAAGTCAGCTGGGCACAGTGGATTACACCTGTAATCCCAGCACTTTGGGAGGCTAAGGCAGGCAGATCGCTTGAACTCAGAAATTTGCAACCATCCTGAGCAACATGGAAAAACCCCACCTGTACAAAAAAAACAAAAAAAAAATACTGAGCCCAGCAGAAGGTCGAGCTGTGATCATGCCACTACACTCCAACCTGGGCAACAGAGTGAGACCCTGTCTCAAAAAAAATCTGTGAAGGACTGGTGCAATGGCTCACTCCTATAATTATAGCACTTTGGGAGGCCGAGGCAGGCAGATCACGAGGTCAGGAGTTACAAACCAGCCTGGCCAACATGGTGAAATCCCATATCTACTAAAAATACAAAAATTAGCTGACATGGTGTCATGCACCCAGATACTTGGGAGGCTGAAGCAGGAGAATTGCTTGAACCTGGGAGGCGGAGGTTGGAGTGAGCAGAGATTGTGCCACTGCTCTCCAGCCTAGACGACAGAGCAAGACTCCCTCTCAAAAAGAAAAAAAAATCTATTAAAAATTATGTATGTGATAGTTTGTCCTGGAAGGCCAAAGGTAGATAATTCCAGAAAATTAGGAAGCAAGGCTGCTAACTGGTTGACACATGCCAATCATTAATAGAAGGTGACCTCCCAGGGGCTTTAATGTTCTGGGACTTCCATCCAGTGGCCAGTGTGTGTGAGAGACAAAGAGAGGCACACAGGGCCAGTGAGATCCCAGAGGACAGGAGTAGTGCTCCTACGTCACCATGCTATTGTACTGCTTCCCAGTTACCCAGAAGTCTAATAGGGCTCCGTTTGTGCACTTTGAAGTCTGATTCTGACCAGAGAAACGTCTTCCTCCCTATCTGGTTATTGGTGCTTGGTAATCCTCTAAGTAACAGACTTCCCCAATTAGAGATCAGAAACTTAAAACTAAAAAAGAGCCAAATAATACAGAGTCTAGTAAACCCTGATAACAGACCTCAGTTGGGAAGCCCTGAAACTGAGTTTGTGCATTTAAGGAGTGGTTAGGGGTGCGTTTTCCTGAGGAGGGGATCCATATCTTTTATCAAGATGTCAGGGCAGGTCTGTGATGCACCCAGCCAACTTCTCTGTTCTCCTGCCAAAAAAGGTTAAGAACCACTGGGTTAAAGTTGATGAAGCATATTCACACTGTAATGTAATCCATCAATAAGAGCAAATGGCCAGTGGGAGTGACTTCCCTTTTGATTTGGGGAGGATGCCAGAAGAGCACTGCTACTTGAGTGCAAGGAAGGGCACACAAAGAGGAGGCAAGGAAAAATTTCCCTGAAGACCATGACACGGAGAACTTTTAGTCTTGGGTCAAGCTCATTTGCTTCTTGAGTGAAGCCCAGTCCCAGCTCCGTGTTGGTCCAGGAGGTTTGGTCCAGCAGGTTGCACTCATCTGTGTGAGGCACCATATCACAGGATGTGTGACCCCAGTGGTCACTGGGATTGTTACACTTGCCACTGAACTCCCTCCCTCATTCATCTCCCCTCCCCTCCCTCCCTCCCTCCCTTCCTTCCTCCATCCCTTATTCCTTCCCTTTCCTTTCAGTCCCTTCCTATTTTCTTTCAGACCTTTAATCCCTAAATGTTTCCCTCCATTCTTCATTTCTTCGTCCATCCACTGTCAACTGTTTGTAGCGACATACCGGGTCCTGGGCTGGGCCCCAAGCCTGCGAGAGGCTACAATATGTTGTTTTCATTAAAGAACACCAGTGTTTACTGAGGAAGACAGATATGAGATCAAATGCCACTCAGGGTGATAAATGCTATGCAGAGGAGGAGATGAATGCTAGTCAGGGGCTTCTTTAGAGATCATTTGGTGAATTAAGAGATTCTTGAAATGTGGACATTATTATGGCTTTTTATTCTACCTGTCTTCTATCCTTTAAGTAATAATTCAATTCCTTATTTCATATTGACAAAGATGACACAGAGTGCTTGGGCTTTGCGATTTCCTTCGGAGAAGTGACAGATGCAGGCTGGCTGTCCAAAGTGACTGGCTCATGTGTTCCTGTGGCCAGCAGCATAGTGGGAATGTGTTTAGTACTGGGGACAAACCTGTGCAGGGGACCCACTTACTACTAACTGATCCATGAGTGAACTGACCCATGGCCCATTAACGCATTGATCTGCTCGGTGGATAGGATGTGGGCTACCATTGACCATACCCAGGGAGGGCTCAGGCCCACTCAAAAGTTTCTCACCCGTTGAGGCTTAGTCCTAGCAAAAGTAAAGAGTGCCAGGGAAGAATATAAGTGCTCAAGTAATCTCTCCTCCAAGGTTCTAGAGCTGCCATTTTCTTAAACAGAGTAGGATGGACAAAGCTTATTAACCACTTTAAGTCTGTGAAAGTTCTTAGCCAGTCTCTGTAATGGACAGGTTTTGGGAGCCTACATAGGTCTCACTAAAAAGTGGGTGATATCTCTATCTCACCCAGCAGCCCCCCGCCTTCTGGGCATTGTTTATTGGACCTAGGCAGCTCCCTAACTCCAAATGGGCCAGTTAGATTTTCACCCCCAGGAATTTGGCATTGGTACCTAACATGCTGATTGATAGCCAAGGAAGGCTGTGAAACAGAGGTTTGGGCTTTCAAATGTGTTCATATGCATGACACAACAGGCACATGCCTTTTGCAGAGTTACAGGAATGAGAGACCCTAGAAAGGAAGAGAGAAGACTCTGGTAAGGTCTGCTGGAGGCAGGAGAGGGGCCGAGGATCCTGCTAAGCTCACTGGGACTTTCTTGTTTCTTCTTCTGACTTCTGAAAAGGCCTCGGGTGCTCTCTGCCATTGAACACCATGGGACTCACCTCATTCTGGAAAGAAACAAGGAAAATAAAACCAAGCACAAATTTTTACTTTAGGTAGCTGAATGGGTCTCTGTTCCTCTCCACCTGACTAATTATCCAAAGAGAAAACGGTTTAACTGTGAGTTATTGTTGCTATTGCTGACCTTCACAGCTGAATTTCTTTAGGCAGTCCTTTAAAAAAAGATGATTATGACCATAATGGCAGAGGAATGGTATCTTCAAGTCCATCTATTTGGCTCTGTGACCCTAGCCCATAATAGGGCCATCTGGAGAGAATGAGGAACTAGATGAAAATGGAACAGACTTGCCCCCAGGAAAATTAACATAAGTGTCTGAAACAACTGCCCAGTGGAAAGGAACCAGCCATCAGGGGAACCAGGAATGCCCCCATGGTGAGGATTTTCAGAAATGTGATCATCATTTGCTTGTTTGGGATAGCTGGAAGCATTCCAAAAACGAGGTGACCTTTGGTTGTTCCTCTTCTCGGGGCCCTTGCGTCTGCACTGCAAGCTCCATGGCTGTCTTTTGTGCTGAGTGGCTGGGTTCCTGCATCCCAGGACTTTGTCTGGCCAGCTTTGTGGGCATGTTGCCTACTTCTGGGATCTATTTTTACTATACCTTTTACCACTGGACATTTGAAAAGCCCTCATGTCTCTATCTCCTGGATTCTGGTACTGTAGCTGGCTCCTCATAGTGCTATGAGGGCGATGGAAGAAATAAATGATTCGGAGAAAATTCAGAATGAAACCAAATAGGAAGCTGGAAAAAGTGAAATTTTACAACGTATTTCCCTGTCCTTCACTTATCTCTATTTTCCTGGCCAGAATTCATCCTCAGAGACTATTTTTACCCTGTTCCTGACCCAGCGAAACCTTGAGGTTCTGCAAATCTTACCAGATTTAGATTCCATTTGTGTTTTCTCTATAACCTCTTATTTCTGGGAAAGAGAGGCCATCAGAAGGGACTGCGTTTAGCTTGTACTCATTTCTCTCCTCTCATACTGTGTGGGCCTTGGTCTCTTTTTCAGGAGATAGCATGGAGAGCCTCAAACAACCTCACCAGAGAATAAAAGTTTTGGCTGGGCGCGGTGGCTCACGCCAGTAATCCTAGCACTTTGGGAGACCGAGGCAAGCAGATCACGAGGTCAGGAAATTGAGACCATCCTGGCTAACACGGTGAAACCCCGCCTCTACTAAAAATACAAAAAAATAGCGGAACGCAGTGGCGGGCACCTGTAGTCCCAGCTACTCTGGAGGCTGAGGCAGGAGAATGGTGTGAACCCGGGAGGCGGAGCTTGCAGTGAACTGAGATCGCGCCACTGCACTCCAGCCTGGGCGACAGAGCGAGACTCTATCTAAAAAATAAATAAAAAAGAAAAGAAAAGAAAAGACTTACAAGCCGAAGAAACCAAGGACAATGAAACCTCTTCTCCCAAGGAATTTGGGAGCAGAGCATGCCAAGCTTTCTCTGATTTTGAAGGCCCTATCTTTGGGGACTTCAGAGGTGCATGAGAGGGAAGCTCAGAGTGAACTGGATCTTCTCACTGCAGCTTCCAGGAGTGGTCTGGGAACTGCCAGCCCTGTCCCTAAGCAGATGTGCATGTCTGCTGCTGTCCTCGGGAGGGGGAGGCTGGCGTGGCAAAATCCCAGAGTGCTGAAGAAAAGACGTGTCCCACGCAGAATTTTCCCACACTCAGCACACGGGACAAGGAGAAACCAAGAGGCCAAGCTTGAGCCTGGCGGAAATCACAAGACCTGGGTTGCAGCTGTGGGAGGGTGGCTGGCGCTATTGCCGGTCTGCCTTTCTTACATCTGGAATATCCCAAGTGCTCAAGCCAGTTAGCAGAGGAGTTTCAGACGGGCTTGAGGGGCAGGGGAGAAGAAAGATCTGTTCTAAGGAAAATAATTATCTTGCTTCCACTTCACAGATATGATCTGTTGAAAATTCTCTCCCTCTTTCTTCTTTTTCACTCAGCATCAGAGCAGAACATGCTGCCTTGTCTGAACTGAGAATGAGACCTGGGGTCTATTTCTGGTTCTGCCAACTGACTCCTGGGTGACCTCAGTCACTTCCTCTCTTAGAGCCTCAAAGTTCCCCTCTGTAAAAAGAACCTTAGAGTATTCTTACTACCAGAAATAGAGCCCAAAAGCATAGAATATGTAATAGACACAACTCTTAATTTCTCCAGTCTAAGCCCACATGGACTGGATTCAGTGATGGGCAGATATGGCACAAGAATATTCCCTGGTCATCTTCATCCTGGAAAAGATGCAGTCAAGTATAGCAGTTTTCTCCTCTCACCTTCTCTGATTTCGCCAAAGCCTGAGGATAAACTCCTTCTAGTTCCATCCAAAGCCGGTGATGGGAGATCCTGGGAGGAGGAGAGAGGTGGGGCTGTGTCTACATGGAAATGAATTTCAGCTTCAGGAAAAGTACCATCTAGATGAAATCTAAGGCACTGGCCAGTCTTTGTTGAGTTGCAACTCTGGCAATAGGCAGATAAGTCAGGATTAGGAGGAAAAGGTCTGAAGCGGAAATGTTCTCAGGTCTTGACATGATTTGGATTGAGGTAAAAATGTTTATTAAGTTTTCATATTAAGTATGCATGTTGATACTTCTATGGTGACCACTATAAAACAGGAATAAGGTAGATAACTTGCAAATCAGTAGTGAAGAAAAAACACTAAGTCTAAAAGGAAGCAATAAAAGAGTGAAAAAATGAAAAGCAACATAAATAGAAAACATAAAATAAAGTGAAAGCAATAAATTAGAACATGTGCTTACTTGAAAGAAATTTAAATAGGCCAAATTCTGTAGTTGAGCTTGAACTAGATTTGCAGCGGATTTTAAACACAAAGCAAGCTATGCACTTTTTACAGTAGACATATAACACAAGTTATCAGAAGGATTAAAAGTGAAATTGTGGGAAAAGATATCATAGCCAAATAGAGACCAAAGTAACAAACAAAAACAAAAAAACCAACAACAAAGAAACAAATAAAAACAGGTGCAGCTTTATTTCTATTAAACGAAAGAGACTCTAAGGTAAAGGATATTATGAAAAAAATAAAAGAATCATTACAGCCTCATCAGAAAAATATAATTATTCCAAATTTTTAAGCTAAGAAGTAGAAACAGAAAAGGACACACAAGTCTAGATGGAAATATAGGTAAATGTACTATCATACACTTAAATAGATATACCATATTCATAGATGGAATAACTTGATAGTTTAAAGATGTTATTTTTTTCAAATTGATTTAGAAATTCAACGCAATCCCAATCGAACACCCTCTTTTTAAAGAGCTTGACAAGATAATTTTAATATGTATGTGGGGAGCTCCAAGAGTTAAGGATAGCTAAGAAAATCCTGAGCAAAAATGTGGGGCCATACGCCTTAACAGCCAACAAGAAATATTATGAATAACATAGTGATTAAGATGGTCTGGTATTGAAATTAAACTGATCAATGGAACAGAATAGAGAGCCTAGAAACACACTCATACTATGTGGTATGACTAATTTGCTATCCACACAGGAAAAAAATGAAAATTAAACCTTTTCTCAGTCTATTTTTCTAAAATAAAATTGTTACAGATAAAATTGTAAACTACCAAGCATTTTGTTTAGAAGAAAATCTACCCTCCAAGTCAGATTTTTAAAATTGGTAATAAAATAATAGCAAAATGGACTTACAAAAAAGAAACATAAATTACTTATTTTAATTTTAATTTTTTAGTTTTACTTTAAGTTCTGGGATACATGTGTGGAACGTGCAGGTTTGTTACGTAGGTATATGTGTGCCATGGGAGGCTTGCTGCACCTATCAACCCATCATCTAGGTTTTAAGCCCTGCATGCATTAGGTATTTGTCCTAATGCTCTCCCTCCCCCTGCCCCCTAACCCTCAACAGGCCCTGGTGTGTGATGTTCCCCTCCGTGTGTCCATGTGTTCTCATTGTTCAACTCCCACTTATAAGTGAGAATATGTGGTGTCTGGTTTTCTGCTCCTGTGTTAGTTTGCTGAGAATGATGGCTTTCAGCTTCATCCATGTCCCTGCAAAGGACATGAACTCATTCTTTTTAATGGCTATATAGTATTCCATGGTGTACACGGACCATATTTTCTTTATCCAGTCTACCATTGATGGGCATCTAGGTTGATTCCATGTCTTTGCTAACATAAATAGTGCTGCAATAAACACACATGTGAATATGTCTTTATAGTAGAATGATTTATAATCCTTTGGGTATATACCCGGTAATGGGATTGCTGTGTCAAATGATATTTCTGGTTCTAGATCCTTGAGTAATCACTACACTATCTTCCATAGTGATTGAACTAATTTACACTCCCACCAACAATGTAAAAGCGTTCCTACTTCTCTACAGCCTCACTAGCATCTGTTGTTTCCTGATTTTTTAATAATCACCATTCTAACTGGAGTGAGTTGGTATCTCATTGTGGTTTTGATTTGCATTTCTCTAATGAGCAGTGATGATGAGCTTTTTTCCATATGCTTGTTGACTGCATAAATGTCTTCTTTTGAGAAGTGTCTGTTCATATCCTTTGTCCACTTTTTGATGGGGTTGTTTTTTTCTTGTAAATTTGTTTTAAGTTCCTTGTAGATTCTGGATATTAGACCTTTGTCAGATGGGTAGCTTGCAAAAATTTTCTCCCATTCTGTGGTTTCTCTGTTCACTCTAATGATAGTTTATTTTGCTGTGCAGAAGCTCTTTAATTTGATTAGGTTCCATTTGTCAACTTTGGCTTTTGTTGCAATTGCTTTTGCTGTTTTAGTCATGAAGTCTCTGCCTATGCCTATGTCTTGAATGGTATTGCCTGTGTTTTTTCCTAGGGTTTTCATAGTTTTGGGTTTTACACTTAAGTCTTTAATTCATCTTGAGCTAATTTTTGTAAAGTTTTTTGTAAGGTGTAAAGAAGGGGTCTAGGAGAAACATAAATGACTCATAAGCACATAAAAAGATGCTCAATCTTATTCATAATTAGGGAAATGCAAATTAAAACTATATTAGAATGTTACCAAATTAGCAAAAACTAAAAGTATTCAAGAATATTATTGCTAGTAGCACCCTTTGTAATAACAAAAGTTTTAAGAAACCAGAAGGTCCACTGGGAAGTGAATATTTTTAAAAATTGTGATGTATGCTTATAATGGGAGGCCACAAAGCAGGTGAAGTGAGCTGACTCCATGCTACACGTCAACACAGATGAACGTTGGGAACTTAGTCTTGAGTGGAAAAGGCAAATCACAAAAGAATATAAAAGTTATACTTTCACTCCTAAAAGTCTAAAGACATAAAAGTCAAAATATATTATTTAATAGATGTTGGAAAATAACAATAATTTTCTGAAGAACATAAGGAAATAAACCTAAGATTCAGGATAATGATTTTCTCTGAGTAGGTACAGAAGGGAATGAGATTAGAGACACCCCCAGGACTTCAGAGTAAGGATAGTGAGTATTCTCCTCAAGTGCTGAGTACATGATTGTTGCGTGATTAATCATTATATTTTATGTATATTTTGTAATATTGTATCTATTCAGTAGTTTATAAAAAATTGTAATGTCATGAACAATTTTGAACTTCAAACATACAATTATATATCATTATTTTCAAAAAGGATTGTGTTCCATTGAATGGATACATCTTTTTTACTGAATTATTTCCCTATTGATATACATTTAAGAGTTTTCTTTCTCAATTTTTGGCTATGCTCATGCAACACAATTTTGAGGCATCTGAATAATTAAAAAAATAAAAGACAGAAAGTGTCTTTGTTTAACAAAACAAACAAACCCATGTAAAGATTTGATGCTAAGGACTTTGGTTTGGTCAAAGATTAGCCCAGAAAGCAAACAGCTAAACTAATGTGCAAAAGAAAAGGAGAGGTTGGGAACCAGGAGGCAGCGGGCGAGATGGGAGGGGGTGAGTAGTCACTCTGTGAGGCTGAATCTTCTTCTGGAATACAAGCTGATTCCAACACACCAAACACTTTCTGTGTGCCTCTTCATTCCTCATAGTAGTGGGTCCTTCAGTTTTGCTAAAACTTCTGTTACTACCCAGTCGCTGCCCAAATGCAAATTTCTCTTACATGAAATTCTGTTATAAGCAAATTTAGTATGTTTTATTTTCCCTGCAAAACCCAGGAGTTGCCTTTTCTGTATGATTATTGGGTGTAATTAGACAATGCAGGCTCCAGAGATTGGATGTACAAAGGGATGAGAAGGGAAAAGAAGAGGAGGTGTAAAGTTCTTTTTCAGTCCATCTCTGCCAGGAGGGCCAGGGTGACTTGACTGGAGTATATATAGGCCCTCCAGCTCCTCTGATGCTTAATGAACATTTGTTGATTATTTAATTTGTTGACCGTCCAATAAGGAAAGAATTTATTCGATTGAGATCTGTCGAGAAATGAGTTTCTTTATTAGCGATAACTCTTGTTATTTTTTTTAATGTGTCTTTGAAAACATGGCCCAAGATGACATTTAAATAGAGATGTTGCCATATGTAATGGGTCACACAAACCACAAGCACAATATCCCAGTAATTTAATAACAGTTTAGGAATAAGATTTCCATTAGACATGCCTGAAATTAGAACGTACTATTTTACTGCTTTCTATCAAGGAGACCTCTAAATTCCCAATTTAAAATGGATACATTTCTAGCATGTGAATTAGTTAAAGTGGGTATCTGAGTAAGAGGATAAATTGGGCTGGAGACTTAGCCATTGTCGTGGTGTGCAAATCTGATAGCTCCAAATGTTATTAAAAATTCTGGGCTAATGTTCTGGAAAGAATGAATTTGCTGTTATAGAAATATTCCTGCATCATGGTACCTCTGCGGTTGAAGAACCTTCTCTAAATTTAGCATATGTTCTAGGAAGAAGATTAATTGAATTAATAGGAAGTATTTATTAGAGAAGAAATAAATAGATTTTTGCCAATTAATGATGTCAATCAGCTCAACCACTAAAGAGGGTCAGGAGTTCTGCCCGAGGTGTGGTGTTTTAAGATATGGAGCCTGATGGGCAATATTCCAGGGGAGGTGGGGCCCATTCATGAGCTGTATAAATTTAGAAGCACAGAGTAAATGAAGTGTAAAAGACAGTAATTGAGCCATTGTAAAATCAGATTAGAAAAGTGTATGATCTCTTGCCTCACCTTCCCTTCCTCTTTCTTTTCTTTCTCCTCTCCCAATCACTTTACTTATATAATCTTCCATAGTGACTATTAAAGCCGGTTTACATGTAGTGGTAAGTAGCTGCTAGGTGTTAACATTTGACACCATTTGTCACTATCTGGACAGCAGCAATGTATTTTTTTTTCTGTCTAAAACTTTTTTTTTTTTTTGGTTTTAGGCAGAAAATATTAAAATAAAGTTTTCTGTTTAGACATTCTGAAAATGCATTAAATCTTCTACTTCATTTTGTAAAAATTTCAATCTTACAAGGTGACATTAAACAAATAAGATTCCCCTTTCCCCAACATCACTACTACTTTTTTCAGAAGTTATTATTTCTTTTTATTTCTGGACTTTATTGGAATTGAGTAATATATATTGCATTCACTATATTAGTTTCCTGCTAATATGTTGTGTAAAATGCAAAGCAAGTTTGCCCAGGATAGTCTTCAATTGATTTTCCAATGTCAATATATTTTTATTCTATGATTATTGACTAGCTTGTCAATGATAATGACAAGTGGATAATTATGGATAATTACCATAATTATGATAATCTTGATTCCTGGAGCATAAACTGTTTGAGCCAGAAAGAGCCTCAGATGTTACCTGGTCACATCGCTGTGGTCTGAACAGACTCTGTGTCTGCGGGTTCAGCAGAAGCTGTTAGTGGCGGCTTTCCAGGTGCCACAGGTGCACTGGGGACACTTGAGGAAGGAGTATTGCCTGATTTGGCTTCACAGTAAATCTCCATCCAGGAAGGCGTGACCTGGGCTATAGAAGTGAGAGTATTTTCTACTCACCATATTTGTGCCAGACACTGTGTGAATACTTATTCATGCATCACTGAATTCTCATCACGCCTTTACGAGGCAGACATCCTTATCCCCATTTTGCAGATGGGTAAAACTGAGGCTCAGAACAGCGGGTAGTTTGTGAAGCTAAGACTTGAAATCCCATGTCTGGTATGAATTTACTTTCCCTTTTCCATTACAAGGTTTCTCCTCAACCCCACAGCCCAGTGGAAGATACTACAACTGTCTCCCTGTTTGAATATCTGGTAATAGGGATGGGTTCCTACTGAAACAGACATCTCCAGTCCTGCTTCTGTACCTGACACTTGCTGCTTCTCTACCTGGGATAAGGCACTGGAGTTAGGAGCATGGAGTCCACAGTGAGATTGCCTGTATTTGAATCCTCTTACTTGCTGTGTATCCCTAGGCAAATTATTTAGCTTCTCTGTGTCTCAATTTTCTCATCTGTAAAATCAGGATAATAATGGTACCCTTCATAAGATTGCTTAGAGAATTGAATGATTTCATATTTTTGAAGTACACAGAGATATGCCTGGTACACAGGCCTAGAGAGTGTAAAGTGATGATTAAATAGGTGTGTAGAGTAATTAGAATGATACCTGGCACATGTCAAGCACTTCGTTAAATAGGTTGTTCTTTAAGAACTTAACAGGTTTATTCTGCACAGCTGCTCTTGTTTTCTCTGTCTCTGCAGACAAATGTTTAAACTTTGCTCTGCAGGATGAGAAGAGTAAGTTTCAGAAAGCCCCTTCAGGACCCCATCGTCCTTCCAAGATCGAGCAGCTTAGATCTCCTCCCCACCCTTGCTTTACATGCCCAAGATTTTGGTGAACATGACTGTGTGCGATTTCAAGAGCAGGATCTGGAGCTTCCTTCTGGTATCTAGACTCATGATAGGTGCTCAATACATGTTGACTGGGTGAACAAACAAAGATAGGGTCCCTATTCCAGGATGGTGGCTAATTCTGTCCTTGGCACTCAGAGGCTGCCACTTGGGCCCGTTTGTGGGAGAATTGGCAGGAGGGGCCCACGGGATGATCTCATCACCATGGCCCCACATGTTGAAGAGGGCTGCCGTTCCTCAGTGTCCACGGGACTTGTGGCCAGAGGAGAACTCCTGCCTTGCTGCTGAGAGGATAGCTGGAAGCATGACTGATCTTCCCGCCCAATTCCTCCTGAGCAAGCTGCATTGAAGACACGACCCATTCCTACTCTAACAGATGGAGTTAGTCAAGAGTGGAGAGTGAAGAGGGCTGGGCTACATGTCCCTTTCCTTCCTACCTGCTGGAGGAGCACTGTGTTGAATACAATGAAATCCCAGAAGTACATAGAAACAGCAGAAAATTTAATCCAAAGCTAATTCTGCTTCACCTTTTTAAAAATTTGGAAATCCTGTAATATATCTCTGTAGTAAATTAAATAGCACAGTGACTTTCAGGCAAAATTCTGCAAAGAAACCTGCTTTCCTGTTCTCTTTATTCTTCTTGAAATAATAGAGAAAACTTGATTAAAACAATGTCTAAAAAGTTGTCATTAAGTATGACATCGGGGCACTCCATGCAGACTGAATTTCTGGTGATGGTCTACCAATTTGGATTGCAATGGATGACCATAACTCCGGGGTTCTTATGATTATGTGTATAAAAATAACTAGTTAATTGCTGACATTAGCTTTCACTCCCCCTCTGCTGGTGAAGCTCTCAGTTGAGTGCAGTGGAGGGAGTGCTAAAGTAAAAAAATATACTTTTTGTTATTGTCTGGAATTCTCAGGTCTTCATCATTGTTGAGTCCCCTTGGAACACCTCTGTTCCTGCTCCACACCTTGTCCATGACAAAGCAGCTTTTTCTTGCCTGGAGTTTTTCACCCCAACTGAAAAGATTCTCAGCCTCTCCCTGCAACTGATTGACACTCACATTTTAAGGACAGTCACCCACTCCTGTGTTTAAATCTATTTGGTTGCCTCTGAATGTAAGAGAGAGTCTTTCCCCAAGCTTAATCTTTCTAGAATGTTCTGCATTCTTACCTGGACATGAGTTTTCTCCCTCTGATCTGAAGACTACTCTGGATTTAGTGTGAGGGGAACCAGAGTTGTCTAGAGTATAGACAACAAATTCTCCGCCATTGTGAATGTGGTTCTCTCTCCCACATTGGCTGTGTCCAGCTGGTGAAGACCCCAGCTCTCCCAAACCACAGCTGCACACATTTGAGGTTTTACTGTTTAAACATTTCACATCCACAAGCTATGCTGGTGCAGTTTAGACCACGCCTAACTAGATCAATGAAAGGAGAGATTTGAGTAGCACCCAAAGACCTGTTCCATGGTGCATGGTTAGGAACAGGGATACAGATCTCTCCTGATTAAAGTAACTTATTTAGACACAGTTCTAAATAATTAGAAGCAACTTCTAAAATAATTCAAGGTTTACAGGCATGAAGGCCTGTACACACTGCACTCATTCTCAGAAGTGGATTCTGAACAAGTCTCTAGCTCAGGACAGTTCACAGAAAGGGCTCCTTAGTAGCACAGGCAGCACAATGGAAATGCTTCTCTTACTTAACTCAGAGTTCATTTTTAGCACACCCAGACGGCCCAACTCGTTATACATTTATTACTCTGTAATGCACTTGGCAACACACACGATGCCCATAGCTGTCCATACCAGGGAGCTCACATTGCTTCAACCAGACTTGTCTCATCCCCTTAGCAGTCCCATTAAGTCAAAGAGTAAATTATTAATAATGCTGGCTAAAATCAAAGCTCCAAATGATGCAAAGAAAATTAACCAACATGAACTGGAGAAACAGAAGTATATAAGAGAGCAGAGAGAAGCTTGTTCCCTCCCCTTCCAGAAATGTGTCTTAAAAGTTATCATTAGGTATTGCAGTGTGTGGTATCCAATGAGGAGTGAATTACTAAAAGAGCATACTTATTTAAGAAGGGAGCCCAGGAAATTTATTAAATTACTATGTAGTAAATAGCATGAGCAGACCGTGATATTCAGGCAAAGTAGAGTATTCTGTAAAGAATACTGCTTTCCTGGTTTTCCTACTCTTGTTAAAATAGCAAAGGAAAGCCTGATCCAAAAGCTTTTCAATTTGGTCAAATAAAACCAAGGAGTCCCAATTTAGAGAATCTCTTTCCAAAGAGGAGTGGTGGATGTGAGATTCCTTGGGAGCCTGCATCCTACAGCAGCCTGGAAATCCCTGCTCTCCAGCAGTAGCAGGTGCCCACGGTCATTCCTGGGAGAACGCAGAGCACGGTGGGAAGGGGTGTCATCAGGAAGTTTCCCAGTGCCTCTTAATGATGAGACCACTGCCTGACTTTGGAGGTCAGCCTGTTGCCAGGTTCAGACTTCTAGGAGGCTTTGTACCACGAAGAGCTCAAAACTAATGTTGAGTTTTAGTGCCTTCTCACTAGGGGAGAAAAAAGAAGTGTCTTCTAGAAGCAACACTCACCAGTTATTATTTGATTCCATCTGCTGGGTCAGCAGGTATCCCAAGCTGGGCCATTTGGTCCCTTCCCTGGACTTTACTGGGTGCTTCTGGCAGAGGGTTCACCATTGCCTTGAGTGATGGAGCTGCAGAACTTCAGGCCTGAGCTGTCCTATTCTCTTCAGCAGGGCAAAATTTTGACCAATGGAAAAAATAATAGTCTGAGCTCCTGGAGTTAAGAGAGAAAGAGAGAGGGAGGCAGAGAGTTTTCCCTCTTAGGCCTCCTCCATCCTTGTCACTCTTCATCTTGGCCTTTTAATCTGTGAACTACCCAAACGTCTTTTAAATGAATCCTCAAGTGTTGTTCATGCATATTTGAACTGAGTTTCTGTATCTGGCAACTGAGGCCACCTTAAAAATGTGATGAAAGAAAAAAAATAGAAAACACACAAAAACAAAATAGATAAATAAGTCTAAGATGTGAGTATTTGAAGAACTAAATGACATGGACAAATCCTGGAAACGAATATAGAAATGAAGTGCATATCAGAAAGCTTTCATGATTGCAAAATTTTGGGCCAATATAAGAATCTTCAAGGAAACAACAGATATGACACATAAAAATAAGAGACTTCTACCCAACAAGTGTAATATACCTAATAGAAATAAAATTCAAAGAAAACAAACTGAGAAAAGGTTTAAGTATGACAGAAAATTAATAGGCATTCTCATTGAAAAATGGTAAGAAAAAAACCAGCACTCCAATAAAACGTTGGTCATAATTAATGAACAGAGAGTTCACACAAATTGATTACATTTATTAAGTTTGAAAGCTAAAAACAAAACAAAATGTAGGTACAAATTAATACCACCTTTTAACCAAATAATACAAGAAGAGTAATAATGGTGGATTTATACTGCTGTTGGCATATTCATAGTTTGTTTGTTTGTTTGTTTTTTGGTGGCAGGATATATTGACATAACTCTTTGGGAAAACAATTAAAAATTATCAGCAAGATTTCTAAAAATCTGAATGCCCCGGGTCCAGGTAGTCCTATTCTTTGCAGCATATCATAAAATATATATTAAAAGAGATTATAAGAACTTAAGAACTATATTGGGAGGCTTTTGGTCACTGAGAAGGGAAATTGAATTTCAATAAACTTAGGCAAAAAAGGACTCTATTTTTCTAAATATCTGTGAAGGCCAGGGTACAAATAGCCTTGTAGCTCTGGGTGAGACTTCAGACAGCTGCTGGGGTCTGTCCCTCTGTGTTACTTTCCTATTGATGCATAACAAATTATCATGAAATTAGTGGCTTCAAACAATTCCTCACAATTCTGTGAGTAGACGGCTGGTCACAATGTAACTGGGCTTTCGGCTCAGGGTCTCCTGAGGCGGAAGTTGAGATGCTGGCTGGGCTGAGTCCTCAATCCAGAAGCTCTGGGAAAGAACCGCCTTCTCAGGTCATTCAGGTTATTGGAAGATTCAGTTCCTCTGGGTAAGGCTGGGCCCTGTTTCCTCCTTGGTTCTCAGCAGGGATTGCTGTCAGCTTACACTGCTGCCCATGTTCCTTGCCAGGTGGTCCCCTCCATGTTCAAAGCCAGCCACAGGAAATCTCCCTCACGTCTTATCTCTCTCATGCTTTGAGCATCTCACTTCCCCTCTCTGACCTCTGGAGATGGATGAAAAGGGCTGTTGTTCAACAAGATCATATCTCTCTTGATTAACTCTAAGTCAACTGGGTACTAACCTTAATTCCATCTGCAAAACCCCATTTGCCATGAACTGTAACATAAGCACAGGAGTGGCTATCTCAACACATTCAACAGGTTCTGCTCACACCCAAGGGGAGGAGATTATACAAGGGTGAGGGTCACTGGGGCTGTCTGAGAATTCTGCCCACCATAGTCTCCATAGCCCACTCTGCCATGCTTTTTAGATTGACTGTTTTTCCATAGAATGAGCACAATGCAAACTCCAGGCTGGATCAATCACCCAGTCCATAGAGTTATTCTGGTAAGGACTTTGAGATGCTTTCCTGTGCCATGTGGTCAAGAAGAGGTAAAATTAAGAGTTGACCTCATACTTTACGAAAATGCGAATTGAACATCGATATATAATTTAATATCTATGACATGAGTAAACATTTTTTAATTAAAAAAACCCCTGAAACTTGTCTAAACGATATGGGAAATGTATCAGCTCCAATTTTAAAAGCTGAGAGCAGATGCCAGGGGCAGGATCCAGGGAATGGATTGGCAGTGAAATGAATGACTCAGTTTCTTTCTATTTTTGTGGTCTGCCTTCTGAAGTGCCAGCCTGGTGGCCTGCACTCAGTGGATCTTGGATCATCTCAGCCCTCACATCCAGACCTTGTATTCTTATGCCCTACCATTCAGAGAAAAGGATGATGTTTGCCCTTGAAGTTCTCCCACGAGACAAAGCTTCTTTTTCTCCAAGGCCTCAGCAAATATCCTTGCCTCTGATTGGATCCCAACCCTGTCCAGGCCAAGATAGTGTGATACTGGGATGGGTGTCAGCCCTCATGACTGCTCCTAAGCTGGTGGTGAAGTCAGTACCAATCATATCTCAGCTCAGAGATTTCTGAAAGAAATTCCAGCAGAGGTGGAGGCTGAACAGTACATGAGGGATGTACAGTAGAGAAAACCAGCATGTGCAGGACAGAAAAAAGGTATACAGTTTTATGTAGAGCCTAACAGGGGAGGATTGCAAGCATCATAACAGGCAGTGAGAATCCTGGGATGGGATGCCAGGCAGTGCAGACTGCCCTTGTGGGGACACACATCTCACAGAGACAAATCCTGCTCTGGTCTGGTCTCCTTCAAGCCTTGAAGTATGCGCTCTTGCCCTTTCCTGCATTTCAAATGAGGAAAGAAGGCTGGTCCCTGTCTGGTACCCAGCAGTAGTGCTCATGGCAGCTGCTTGCTCATGGCTCCTGAGTCTCCCTGCACCTGCTATGTGTGTTTGCTCAGCTCTAAACCACACTTGCCCCATGGAACAGCCCTCCTAACTGTCTTTCCAGTAGGTGGGAATTTCACTTCCTTATTTCCAGGCATAAATTATTGCAGATGCAAAATTGCGACCTTGTTTTAGACACAAGTGTTCAACATACTGCTCTTAGATATTCAACAATACTTTTTATCCTCTCCTTTGAGCAGAAGGTGGCCTGAACTCAACTTGCTGGCCAATGAGGCCCTTGGCTTAGCAGAGCATTAGTTTTGAGAGACAGGTGGAAGGAGGTCAGTCTCCGGAACACATCATGAAGGTGGCATTTTGCTGCTGTTCCTCCTTTTATCCTATTCCTTAAGAATAACTATAATCTAAGATACTAGGCCCTGTGGGGCACTGAAAGGCTCAATCGCCCACCATCCATCTTGCAAGTTAGTGGACACATAGGGTTACCTGGCATACCTCTGCCAGACAGGGCTGCTACATAATTTGTAGGGCCCAGTGCAAACTGAAATTAGGGGACCCCTTGTTCAAATAGCAGGAAAAACTCTTTTTCCTTCTTTCTAGGTCTCTCTCTTAACTTGTCATGGTGTTTTTTACTTACTATTTAATGTCACATCCCTTGGTCACAGAAATACTCATGGGGATATTGCAGACACTCACAGGTACCCAGGGACCAGTGTACACAACTGCGTAGGCCCAACCATTCCCATGCACAGGCTCAGGTCCCCTCCCGGCAGATGGCAGTGGTTGCTGGGGATTGCTCGAGCAGGTGGCTGAGAACACATCCCTGGGAGGTGGAGGCACCAGGAAGGGAGCCCCACATGAGCAAAGACTCTGAGTCCCCAGTGCATGCTCCATTGCTTTGTCAGACTTCATGGACAAAACACAAATTCAAGGTAAATTTATTCACAATTTCAAGACTGCAACCACAGAGCATTAACTGTAAAACCCTGAGAGACTGCACTGCTCGCAGGCCCATGAAGCTGCTCCTGCCACCAGACTTAGTGGGTGGCTAAGGAAAAGAAAACAACCAAAAACACAGTGACTTGGATTTATCAACATTCGTAGGTTCACATGTCTGGTCTTTATGACTTATGTGATCTTGAAAAAGTAGTGCAACCTCTCTGAACCTCAGTTTCCTCATCTGTGCATGTGGCTAATTGCTGCCCAGGTAACAGAGCATTGTGAGGATGGAGAAGTCACAGAGTACAGAGGCCTCATAAACTGGGAGGCACTGCCTTGGGAGGGGTTCCTACCCTGGGCAATTGATTGATTAGCTCTGGAGTTGCAGCTGCAAAGCATGCTGGCCTCTCCAGTCTTGCAGTCAGGAAGGCTGAGTGTGGTCAGCTGAGGTGCTCACTGCAGCCTCAGGCAGGCCTAAAGGTGGCGGCTGCCGAGTCTACCACTGGCCTCAGCTGGCTACCTCTGATCTAGAATATTCCTTCTTTAACTGTTCTGCAACCAGCTAGGCCTCAGCTATGCAAACCACGGTCTTCCTGACTTCAAGCTGAGGAGCACCTTCTGAGTGCCTCCTGCAGCCAGACTCTTTGCTGAGCTCCAGGGATTGGGGATAGACATTGCTCTGGCCCCCAGGGGCTCAGACCACAGGCTAAGGCAGTGAAGTTCAGGGGCCTTGTGAGCCAGAGGAAAGTCATGAAGAGGCTGGAAGAGGCATTTCAGGCCCTGGGCTGAGTCTTAAATAAGGGAGTAGGCAGGTGAGCGAGGGAAGAGGGGCTCTGGATGGAAGGAGAGACTGTAGGGACACAGGAGTAGGAGAGAAGCAACTCTCAATCGTGGTTCCAGCTAGGTGGCCTTTTCTTCCTCATTCCATAGTGAAGCATCCTGGGTTCTGATATGACAGGTGGCAGCTAAAAACATCTTGGTTTTGCTTAGAGCCCGTTGTCGTGCGGTGGGAAGGTGTTCATAACAAGAAACAGTCTCTCTCTTTCTACCCACCAGCTGAGCTAGAACCCCATCATGCAGCAGTGGGTCATTGCTACCAGAATGGCTGTTCTTGAGGGAAGGGGAAGACTGAAGATCAAACCATGCGTGGTTCACAGTAATTGGTGCTCCTTCCCAGTTCCAGTTGAGCAATGTAAAAGAAGGTGACTAACAAGACATTAAACTGTGTGCATGTTACAAAGCACACCCAGGACAGAGGCTCTCAGAACCCACAGGAGCCTGTGGTTTCTGTAATATGAGTGGGTGGCTTCCTGCAGCTGCAAGGCATGCTGGGGAGGGGAGATGAGATAGGCCGCGGCCCTGCCTCACCCCCTCTTCCCGGAGTGGTTTGCCCAGCCTGCTGCTCCTGGCCAGGCAGTTAGAGTGGAGGGAAACCTCCCGTTACCAGGAAAGCAAATAATGGGCAGATCAAATAAATCCATGTGGCTAAAATGCAAAAGCAGACAGAAATCTATCTCAGGCCAGTGCCTGTGAGAGCAATGGGAAGAGATTCATTTTATTTTGCATACGTAGACGGTGATTTTAATGTTATGTAAATGCACCCAGCCATTCCTAATTGCTCCTGAAATGCACCTGTCAGGGGCTGTGTTGCAGCACAGGTTGCTAATGATAGAAATAAGCTGTGTTTTTTACAGGGAAGGCTCCCGATTACCAGCTTTTGATTTTTCTTCTTTTTTTAAAATTACAATAGGACGAGCCAAGGCAATGAAGGTGAAGGGGCAGGACTGCAGAAGTGCCCGGGGTAGAGACGACTCAGAAGAGTCACCTGGACATGGAGAAGGGGTGCCACAGGTGGCCTTGCGGCTCCGGGTCAGCGTGAGAACAGACATTCCTGATTTCAAAGTGTAAAGTGGCATTCACCCCCATCTGAAGCACTTATCCAAGCTGACATACTAGGAAGTCAGGGTGGGAGGCAAAAGTCTCTTGTTTCTCCAGGAAGATGAGCTGTGATGATCTTCCCCAGCAAAGAGCCTAGACTCTCAGGAGCAAGGGAGCATTGCACAGGGGCAAAGAATAACAGGAAAGTCATAAGTGTTGGGTGGTGCAGACCACACACTTGCGGCAGCAAGAAGAGTCGGTGGAGTCCACAAGGGCGGAGGAGATGAAGACCAGTAAAGGCAGTGCAGCCCTGCCCTCTACTCCGCCTGCCCTGTTCTCCAGCACAAGCCCAGCTCTGTGACCCTCCCAACTTAACACCCTCTCTGACCAGAGCAAAAGCCTCTCCCTCAGGCCACAGGTAGAGTGCCTGTCTGCTAGGCAAGACCCACCACCTTCAAAGATGCGACTTACCCAGGATACCGTAGGCTGTAGTGATGGGCTCTTCATCAAGATTATCCAATCTTTATCCCATGACTAAGCCTGACCTCCAGAAATGTACATACCTGGACCCAATTCTCTGCCCCTCAAGATGCCATAAAGCTTTTCAGACTCAGATTTTCCACTAAGGATTGTTGAAAGAAACAGTCACATGGAATAATTGTTATTGTGGCCACTTTTTAAAAATCAGAGATGTTATTAATAACTTTGCATCCTATGCAAATATACCCTTCTAAAGCACAGGGCCAAGGAATGTGATTTTTCCTGAAAAGCAGTAAGATTCACTGTGACCAGACTGTGAATCCTGCAGCCTGGAGTTTTCCTTTTTTGTCCTGACTTAGAGAAGCCAAGGAAGCTCAGAGTCAAGATCTCAATCAGTTTCTAAGCTTCTGTGTATGTTATCTTCCATCCCTCAACTCTCAACAGAGGTTTTTCTTTACAGTTTCTACCGTCTTCATTCCTTTATATTTCATGCTCCCTGATTTCATTCTTAACGTGGCTGTTTTTTTTTTTTTAATTGTGAGCCAACTTTAAAACAATTTCAAAATTGGGAGAGCTATTCATAACCAAATTTAAAACTAGTGAAATGTGTTTTGATAGAAAAATGCCTGGAGTCCTGCCCCTTTGGCATTTTTGCACACTCCACATTCACACGTTGTAGGTAGAGGTAGGTGTGACCACCTTTCCCAAGGCACACAACATTCTCAGCTGAGCAAATGAGTTCTGTGATGTAGTCAGCAATTCCAGCTTCGGAAATTCCACAATGGTATGAAAGAAAATAGTTTTGCTCTTATAAGAAAGAGGTCTCAAGCCGCAAATGAGTCATGGGCTACCTCTATCTCCTACTGCTCTTTTTCATAAAACCTAAAACTTCCCCTTCCCCCTCAGCCAAAGCCCTCACCTCTCCTTGTCACCTCTTAGTCCTAGAGACTCACAAATCTGAAATCACCCTGAAGTTCTTCCTTACCCCCATGTTCAAAGACACACAGAACCTACAACAGAACCTATTTTCCTAGTGTCTCTCTCATTCAGGTTTTCCTTCCCTCATTCAATACAGACCCTGCATCATCAGACCTCTCTGTCCTCTCTGCAGACTCTCCCTGAGCCAGGCTGCCTCCCTGTTCTGCTGCCTGGGCTTGTGGTCCTGTTCTGCCCTCCTAAGGCCTTCCCTGTCCACTCAGCCTCGCACATCACCCGTCCCTCTGCCTGACCCTTCACCCCATTGTCCTGATGGTTCTTCATGATGCTGTTCCTTTCTAACAATATTCATTTTTTTCCTCTTAACTATCTCTCTTCCCCACTAGAAAGTAGGTGCCATTAGAAAAAGCATTGTACCTGTCCTGTTCCTTTGCTGTTATTTCCTGAGATACTTGAGAGTACTTAAGAGACTGACTGAATGAATGAATGAATGAAAGTCAGGGAAGTCAGGGTGGGAGGCAAAAGTCTCTTGTTTCTTCAGGAAGATAAGCTGTGATGATCTTCCCCAGCAAAGAGCCTAGACTCTTAGGAGCAAGGGAGCATTGCACAGGGGCAAAGAATAACAGGAAAGTCACAAGTGTTGGGTGGTGCAGACCACACACTTGAGGCAGCAAGAATAGCCGGTGGAGTCCACCAGAGCAGATGAGGTGAAGACCAGTAAAGGCAGTTTACTGGTCTTCGCTTTACCTAAGTCTGTTAGCATCATTCCTCTGGGTGCTTGCAATAGCTCTCATTCTCTGCCTCTGAGTCCTCCCCTTTTACTTTGCCTTATATAAGAGCTTGACTAATTTTCCTGGAATACTTATTACCTTTTAACATCTTTAAAAAGTTCCCCATTCAAATCACAGAACAAAGTCCAAGCTACAGAGCGTGCTTTTGACTGTTGCCTTCATCTGGCTTCTATGTTTCTAGCATTGCCTCCCTGGAAACAAACTCCACTCCATCTTAACATTTCAGCTTCAATTGCAACCAAGAATGTACCCCAATTCCAGGTCCTTTCCCATGCCATTCTCCCTTCATTTAATTCCTTCTTCCTGTTTTCAGGTGAGAGGTATTCCCATGCAGAATGAAAATATCCTTTGGAGAGTCAGATAGCTTTGGATTCAGATCCTGACCCACTATTTACTATGCATGGGCTCTTATTTTTCCCCCTCTTTGATGACATGTGAAGATGAAATAAGAAAACACACATCAAACACATGGCAACATGTTAGTTTCCTTACCTACATCTTCCATTTTCTACAGTCCTTCTTGTAAGAGCTACTTCCAGTCTTTGCATTTCCCAGAGGGCATTCCTAACTGCCTGTGATTATGTCTTTAGTCAATTTTCTTGCATGTTCCATGTCTGCACACATCATAAGTAACTTAAATTTACTTGACAATGTTATCTAACTCTCTTTATCTATGGCATCCCTTCTCAACTAAATTTTATCCTCATAAAGGACAGGGAACCTGTCTTCTATTACTTTTCTCTTTAGCTTGCTCTCCAGAAGGTTCTCAATAAATGTTTAATACTTTTGTTCATTCATTCATTCATTTGATAATAAATACTTGTTATGTGGAAGGCGAGATGCTCAGCCTTGTAAAGGGGGATGCATATGAAGCAAAAGAGATATATTTTTCTTCAAGCACTTACAATCTTTTTGGCTTTAATCCACAGTAAAAAATGCATTATATAGTGATTTTGTTTCTCCACTATGCCGGGAACTATGCCAGCACCAACGATGCAATGGTGAACAAAGATATACATAGTCTATGCCTTAAATTCTTGTAGACCAGATAGTAAGAGAAAAACTGTATCAAAGGAGAGATTAATTCAAATTTAATAGGCCTTTAGGATAGAGAGAAGTGAAAAGGATAAAGATAATATAAAACAATTGTGTAAGAAAACATTTCTTACTGGATTTTCAGATTGAAAAAGAAGTATCAGGTTTGCTATTCTGAAATATCCTGAGTTGGCAATTATCCAGTGAACTTCCACAGCTTAACACAGAGTTCCTCTGGGAGGAGAGCATCCTGCCATTTCATATTGGCCCCTGTAGATCTTCTCTTTCAGATCATTTCCTGTTTTGTCCAACTTCACTGGGTTTGAGGCTACTGAATGAGAATCAAGTCCAGTGATGACTCACTACTGTGCTCACTCGCCTAATCTAGTAAAGGCAAGAGACAGAGGTGGGAGGGACATTTTCTTCCCCTTTTCCCATTGTGCTTTTAAATCAATATGTTGTAGTCAGGAATAATCACAATTATTCTTGGAAATGTTCAAAGAAAAAGTTGTTAATTGGCTTAAAGCAAGGTTAATCAAGCAGATGGAAGTGACCTCTTTGGAGCCTTCTCTCTATTCCAGAGAGAAGTGGTGTGGTGAGCGTAGTCTCTCTCCTCCTGCGTGGCCTGCTCAACCCTTGATTCCATCTTGGGGTGCAAGCTCTCAATAGAAATTCACAGGTTGTCTGTTTAGTTCTTCATCATATGGTGCAATAACACACATGGTGGATTATATAGCCTATTTTTTTTGTGGGGGGAGGGCAGTCCCATTATCAGAACAAGTCCCCCCAGTGGAAGGCAGAAGAGGAAGGGGAGGGAGATGGGCATTTTCAGAGCCTGAGGTGTGCCAGGAAATGTACAATGGCTCACCAGTTCCCATGAGAACCTTGTAAAATGGCGATCTCTGTTCACATCTTCAGATGAGGAGTTTGAGACTGTGAGTGGAAGGTCTGGGTGGTGGCCTGCTGTACTATCCCGCCTTCAAAGAAAGATAAAACTGCCAGGTACAAATGAAAACCAGAAATCCTGCAGCTCCCTACCATCCAACTACCGATTGTTCAAAATCTAGGAAGTGCAGGGTTATCTATGGAGTAGGTTTTGGTGGAGATGGAAAGCTGAGGTGGTTCCTGAATACTTCTGTTTGGTTCACTCTATTTGCCATCAGAGGCAGTCGGACTCCACAGTGGTTTTTCTTTTTTCAAAGAATTTCTGGCCCCTTCAAATTCAGGAAGTTCTGGAAATCAGGCAACAAAACTTAATCATGACATTTTCTACCCAAATAGGCACTGAAAGTTCAAAGTTTCCAGATAAGCATTCAGCTTCTTGATACGTATCTAACCTTAAACTTCAAGCATTCTGATGTTCATTAGATTCAAAACCAGAGAAAGTCAGATACCTCTTTTGTAAAAGAGTGTCTTCTACCACCATTGCTGCTATAATTTAGGAAGAGGGTGCTGAGTATTCTAACTTTATACTTAGTCATGCCAGGAGCAAATATTGTCCGTAATACACTACTGGGAGGAAAAAGTCAAAATCCCATCAGTAAAAGATTGACTTATAAACAGAACAGAGTGTCCTAGTTATCTGAATACCCACAGATACAGATCTCTCCCACACTGAGGTCTGCCCATAAACAAGGGCTGCATCCAGGCACGCATCGCATGTAGAAAAAGCTGACACATGCTTATAAAGCACAGTGATTGATTCATAAAGATGTGTCCTTTCTGGAAAAAAAATGAGGCCCAACTCAATTAAGAATGGACAAAAAAGTTCCACCATCAATTTGTATTATATTTCGTACTTTTCAAAACACTCTCACTCACGTTATCTTACTTGATCTTCCTTATTATCAAGGATATAGGTAGAGTTATTATCATTGCCATGACACAGCCAGGGAATTTTGAGGCTCAAACACATTGAGTGACAGTGATGAGGATCTGCAAGAAGTAACCCAGGGCTGATGCTGGGATCCAGGCTCATGCTTTCCTAACTGGAAGCTGTGATCTCTATGTGTTAATACTGAAAGAGAAGTTCTAAGAACAGCAGCATGGAGACAGCAGAGGATGAGCTCATGACCACCATTTATTTTCAGCTTCCTGGAAAAAGAACTGAGCCTTAAGCTAGCAGCCTCTTCTATTCCTGTTTTGGCCACTTAATACTTATGGCATCTTGAGGCGGAATACTGTAAAATGGAAGGGTTGTGAGGATTAAATAAAATAAACATATTAGGTACTTACTATGAATGAAATTTTACTATGTTAGATTTCATCTTTAGTTCGTTCCTTCTAAAGATTTACCAGAACTAAGTAACCCTGTTTCTATAAACTGTACCAGCAAGTCAGTTCAGCTACTTCTCTTTCATCCTAGAGATTCTATGGGATGCCACCACTTCTCCTAAACTCTGTTATCTCATGTATTAACTGGCTGAAGATGTAGAACTAAAAAGATACAGTCCCTTCCTCAGTGGGGCTCAATGCTTACAGTTTCTTTCTTCCTTTTTCTTTTTCTTTCTTTCTTCTTCTTCTTCTTCTTTTTTTTTTTTTGACTCTAACAATCAGGTAGGGATGAGCAAACTATGGCAATGGACCACATTTGGGCTACTCACTGTTAGTATTCAATTGTGAACTAAGAATGGTTTTACATTTTTTAAATGGTTGCAAAAACCTCAAAAGAAGCATACTATTTCCTGACATGTAGAAATGATAGAAAACTCCAATTTCGGTGTTCATAAAGCTTCTTGGACATACAATCATATGCGTTCATACTCAGTGTCTGTGTTTTTTTTTCATGCTATAACTGCAGAGTTGAGCAGCTGCTACAGAGATTTTATGGCTCAGAAAGCCTGAACTATTTACTATCTGGTCCACTGAAGAAAATGTTTCTTGATTTCTATTCTATATACCATTCTAGATTGTACTGCAGGAGTATTCAATGCCCTGTTTAGTGTTAGTTAGCACAAAATATATGCTGTTTCTTCTGTTGTCTTTAGCTTTAGTTTGCTTTTTCTAGTATCTGAAAGCTAAAAGCTTCAGTATTGCTCTAAGACATTGTTCTTTTCTGGTATGCATGTTAAAGATGTAAATGTCCCTTTAAGCTCTGTTTGAACTGCACCATATAAATTTTGGTATGTTGTGTTTTCATCTTAATTCCATTTAAAATATTTTACAATTTCCCACATGATTTTTTTTCCTTTGACCCACTGGTTAATTGGGTAACGTGTTGCTTAATTTCCAATTACTTGGGGTTTTTCCAGATTTCTTTCTATTGTGGATCTCTCATTTAATTCCATTATGGTAGAGAATATATTTTATATGATTTCAGTCACTTAGATTTATTGAGAATATTTTGTGATCCAGCATATGCTTTATTTGGTGAAGACTGTTCCACATTCAATTGAGAAGAATATGTCAGTGGGTGGGGTGTTCTACAAAAGTCAGTTAAGTTGAGCTGGAGGAGAATGTTGTTCGAGTCTTCTACATTCTTGCTATTTTCTGACTAGTTGTTCTATCAGTTATTGAAGAGGGTATTATAGTTTTCAACCATTATTATTGAAATACATTTTTCTCCTTTCAATTCTGCTTTTGCTTTGTGTATTTTTTGGCTGTTTTTAAGTGCATATGCATTTAAATTGTATATCTTCCTGATGTGTTGACCCTTTTGTCATTGTGAAGTGTCTGTCCTTGTCTCCTATAATTTTTTTTTGTCTTAAAGTCTATTTTACCTGTTATTTGTATAGCCATTCCTGTTCTCTCATGGTCATTATTTGCATGGCATATGTTTCTTGTCTTTTTAATTTCAACAATTGTATCTTTAAATCTAAGCTGTATTTCCTGGTGATAGATAGCATATTGAGTTGTCCCTCAGTTTTTGTGGGGAATTGCTTCAGGACCTACTGTGACTACTAAAATCTGCAGATGTTCAGTCACTGATATAAAGTAGTGAAGCATTTGTCTATAACTTACGACATCCTCCCGTATAATTCAAATTATCTTTAGATTACTTGCAATACCTAATACCATGTAAATGCTATTGTTATATTGTATTGTTTAGGGAGTAATAAAAAGAAAAAGTCTATACATGTTCACTACAGACACAATTTTTAAAAAAAATATTTTTTGTCCACAGTTGGTTGAATCCACTGATGTGAAACTCACATATACCAAGGACCAACTGCAGGTAGGTAGGTCTTGCTTTTCTATCGTTTGACAATCTATAGCTTTTGAATGGGGTGTTTAGTTTATTTACATTTAATATAGTTATTGATATGGATGAATTTATGATTATCAGTTTTTAAAATCTGTTTTCCATTTGTCTCATGTCTTTTATTGTTCTTCTGGTTGTCCTTTGCTGCTTTTTAAATGTTGAGTAAATATTTTTAGTGCACTGTATTAATTCATCATTTTTACTATATTAAAAAATTTTTTCTTAGTAGTTGTGTTAGAGATGTCAATACACAACTTATTACCATCAACTTTAGAGAGAAATTTTGCTCCTTTTCCTTACCACTCCTTTGAGCTGTAATTGCCATACATATCATGTCTGCAGAGGTAATTAATGTAAGAATACAGCATTGTAGTTATTACTTTACACAATCTTACAGTTTTGTGTTGTTTTGTTTTGAGATGGAGTCTTGCTCTGTCACTCAGGTTGGAGTGCAGTGGTGCAATCTCGGCTCACTGCAAGCTCCACCTCCCGGATTCACATCATTCTCCTGCCTCAGCCTCCCAAGTAGCCGGGACTACAGGCACCCGCCACCATGCCCGGCTAATTTTTTTTTTTTTTTTTGGTATTTTTAGTAGAGACAGGGTTTCACTGTGTTAGCCAGGATGGTATCGACCTGACTTCATGATCCGCCTGCCTCGGCCTCCCAAAGTGCTGGGATTACAGGTGTGAGCCACCACACCCAGCCTGCAAAATTCTATGTTTTTTAAAGTTAAGGGAAGAAATGAGAAAAGTCAATTTATAGAGTATTTTCCATTTATCCACATATATATTGTTTCTAGTGCTCATTTTTTTTTCATCCTGTGGAGTTTAGTTACCTTCTGGTGCAACTTCCTTTTAGCCTGAAGTATTTCTTATAAAGCAGATCTGCTACAAACATATCCTTTCAGTATTTGTTTATCTAGGAATGTTGTCATTTCTCCTTAATTCCTGATGGGTAGTTTTACTGGATGTATAATTATTGTTTGGTAGTCTTCTTTTAGCAGTTCGAATAAGTCATTCCATTACCTTCTGGCCTCCATTGTTTCCTATGAGAAGACAGCATTAATTGTATTGTTTATACATGATGGCTGCTTTTTCTCTTGAAGCTTTCAAGATTTTCTCTTTGTGTTTTAAAATTTATCTAAGATGTGTCTAGGTGTGGATGTCTTGCTGTTTGTCCAACTTGGTGTCATTAAGCTTCTTGGATCTGTAGATTATTATTTTTTAATCAAATTTGGGAAGTTTTCAGCCTCTATTTTTTCTTTTTTTTAATTTTTTTTATTATACTTTAAGTTCTAGGGTACATGTGCATAACGTGCAGGTTTGTTACATATGTATACTTGTGCCATGTTGGTGTGCTGCACCCATCAACTCGTCAGCACCCATCAATTCATCATTTATATCAGGTATAACTCCCAATGCAATCCCTCCTCCCTCCCCTCTCCCCATGATAGGCCCCGGTGTGTGATGTACCCCTTCCCGAGTCCAAGTGATCTCATTGTTCAGTTCCCACCTATGAGTGAGAACATGCAGTGTTTGGTTTTCTGTTCTTGTGATAGTTTGCTAAGAATGATGGTTTCCAGCTGCACCCATGTCCCTACAAAGGACACAAACTCATCCTTTTTTATGGCTGCATAGTATTCCATGGTGTATATGTGCCACATTTTCTTAATCCAGTCTGTCACAGATGGACATTTGGGTTGATTCCAAGTCTTTGCTATTGTGAATAGTGCCGCAATAAACATACGTGGGCATGTGTCTTTATAACAGCATGATTTATAATCCTTTGGGTATATACCCAGTAGTGGGATGGCTGGGTCATATGGTACATCTAGTTCTAGATCCTTGAGGAATTGCCATACTGTTTTCCATAATGGTTGAACTAGTTTACAATCCCACCAACAGTGTAAAAGTATTCCTATTTCTCCACATCCTCTCCAACACCTGTTGTTTCCTGACTTTTTAATGATTGCCATTCTAACTGGTGTGAGATGGTATCTCATTGTGGTTTTGATTTGCATTTCTTTGATGGCGAGTGATGATGAGCATTTTTTCATGTGTCTGTTGGCTGTATGAATGTCTTCTTTTGAGAAATGTCTGTTCATATCCTTTCCCCACTTTTTGATGGGGTTGTTTGTTTTTTTCTTGTATATTTGTTGGAGTTCTTTGTAGATTCTGGATATTAGCCCTTTGTCGGATGAGCAGATTGCAAACATTTTCTCCCATTCTGTAGGTTGCCTGTTCCCTCTGACGGTAGTTTCTTTTGATGTGCAGAAGCTCTTTAGTTTAATTAGATCCCATTTGTCAATTTTTGCTTTTGCTGCTGTTGCTTTTGGTGTTTTAGACATGAAGTCCTTGCCCATGCCTATGTCCTGAATAGTATTACCTAGATTTTCTTCTAGGGTTTTTATGGTATTAGGTCTAACATTTAAGTCTCTAATCCATCTTGAATTAATCTTCGTATAAGGAGTAAGGAAAGGATCCAGTTTCAGCTTTCTGCTTGTGGCTAGCCAATTTTCCCAGCACCATTTATTAAATAGGGAATCCTTTCCCCATTTCTTGTTTCTCTCAGATTTGTCAAAGATCAGATGGATGTAGATGTGTGGTATTATTTCTGAGGACTCTGTTCTGTTCCATTGGTCTATATCTCTGTTTTGGTACCAGTACCATGCTGTTTTGGTTACTGTAGCCTTGTAGTATAGTTTGAAGTCAGGTAGCGTGATGCCTCCAGCTTTGTTCTTTTGACTTAGGATTGTCTTGGCAATGCGGGCTCTTTTTTGGTTCCATATGAACTTTAAAGCCGTTTTTTCCAGTTCTGTGAAGAAACTCATTGGTAGCTTGATGGGGATGGCATTGAATCTATAAATAACCTTGGGCAATATGGCCATTTTCACGATATTGATTCTTCCTATCCATGAGCATGGTATGTTCTTCCATTTGTTAGTGTCCTCTTTTATTTCACTGAGCAGTGGTTTGTAGTTCTCCTTGAAGAGGTCCTTTACATCCCTTGTAAGTTGGATTCCTAGGTATTTGATTCTCTTTGAAGCAATTGTGAATGGAAGTTCATTCCTGATTTGGCTCTCTGTTTGTCTGTTACTGGTGTATAAGAATGCTTGTGATTTTTGCACATTAATTTTGTATCCTGAGACTTTGCTGAAGTTGCTTATCAGCTTAAGGAGATTTTGGGCTGAGACAATAGGGTTTTCTAAATATACAATCATGTCATCTGCAAACAGGGACAATTTGACTTCTTCTTTTCCTAACTGGATACCCTTTATTTCTTTCTCTTGCCTGATTGCCCTAGCCAGAACTTCTAAGACTATGTTGAATAGGAGTGGTGAGAGAGGGCATCCCTGTCTTGTGCCAGTTTTCAAAGGGAATTTTTCCAGTTTTTGCCCATTCAGTATGATATTGGCTGTGGGTTTGTCATAAATAGCTCTTATTATTTTGAGGTACGTTCCATCAATACCGAATTTATTGAGTGTTTTTAGCATGAAGGGCTGTTGAATTTTGTCAAAAGCCTTTTCTGCATCTATTGAGATAATCATGTGGTTCTTGTCTTTGGTTCTGTTTATATGCTGGATTACGTTTATTGATTTGCAAATGTTGAACCAGCCTTGCATCCCAGGGATGAAGCCCACTTGATCATGGTGGATGCAAAGCTTTTTGATGTGCTGCTGAATCCGGTTTGCCAGTATTTTATTGAGGATTTTTGCATCAATGTTCATCAGGGATATTGGTCTAAAATTCCCTTTTTTTGTTGTGTCTCTGCCAGGCTTTGGTATCAGGATGATGTTGGCCTCGTAAAATGAGTTAGGGAGGATTCCCTCTTTTTCTATTGATTGGAATATTTTCAGAAGGAATGGTACCAGCTCCTCCTTGTACCTCTGGTAGAATTGAGCTGTGAATCCATCTGGTCCTGGACTTTTTTTGGTTGGTAGGCTATTAATTATTGCCTCAATTTCAGAGCCTGCTATTGGTCTATTCAGGAATTCAACTTCTTCCTGGTTTAGTCTTGGAAGAGTTTAAGTGTCCAGGAAATTATCCATTTCTTCTAGATTTTCTAGTTGATTTGCGTAGAGGTGTTTATAGTATTCTCTGATGGTAGTTTGTATTTCTGTGGGGTCGGTGGTGATATCCCCTTTATCATTTTTTATTGCGTCTATTTGATTCCTCTCTCTTTTCTTCTTTATTAGTCTTGCTAGCGGTCTGTCAATTTTGTTGATCTTTTCAAAAAACCAGCTCCTGGATTCATTGATTTTTTGGAGGGTTTTTTGTGTCTCTATTTCCTTCGGTTCTGCTCTGATCTTAGTTATTTCTTGCCTTCTGCTAGCTTTTGAATGTGTTTGCTCTTGCCTCTCTAGTTCTTTTAATTGTGATGTTAGAGTGTCAATTTTAGATCTTTCCTGCTTTCTCTTGTGGGCATTTAGTGCTATAAATTTCCCTCTACACACTGCTTTAAATGTGTCCCAGAGATTCTGGTATGTTGTATCTTTGTTCTCATTGGTTTCAAAGAACATCTTTATTTCTGCCTTCCTTTCGTTATGTACCCAGTAGTCATTCAGGAGCAGGTTGTTCAGTTTCCATGTAGTTGAGCGGTTTTGATTGAGTTTCTTAGTCCTGAGTTCTAGTTTGATTGCACTGTGGTCTGAGAGACAGTTTGTTGTAATTTCTGTTCTTGTACATTTGCTGAGGAGTGCTTTACTTCCAATTATGTGGTCAATTTTGGAATAAGTGCGATGTGGTGCTGAGAAGAATGTATATTCTGTTGATTTGGGGTGGAGAGTTCTATAGATGTCTATTAGTTCCACTTGGTGCAGAGATGCGTTCAATTCCTGGATATCCTTGTTAACTTTCTGTCTCCTTGATCTGTCTAATGTTGACAGTGGAATGTTGAAGTCTCCCATTATTATTGTATGGGAGTCTAAGTCTCTTTGTAAGTCTCTAAGGACTTGCTTTATGAATCTGGGTGCTCCTGTATTGGGTGCATATATATTTAGGAGAGTTAGCTCTTCCTGTTGAATTGATCCCTTTACCATTATGTAATGGCCTTCTTTGTCTCTTTTGATCTTTGATGGTTTAAAGTCTGTTTTATCAGAGACTAAGATTGCAACCCCTGCTTTTTTTTGTTCTCCATTTGCTTGGTAGATCTTCCTCCATCCCTTTATTTTGAGCCTATGTATGTCTCTGCATGTGAGATGGGTCTCCTGAATACAGCAGACTGATGGGTCTTGACTCTTTATCCAGTTTGCCAGTCTGTGTCTTTTAATTGGACCATTTAGTCCATTAACATTTAAGGTTAATATTGTTATGTGTGACCTTGATCCAGCCATTATGATATTAACTGGTTATTTTGCTCGTTAGTTGATGCAGTTTCTTCCTAGCCTCGATGGTCTTTACATTTTGGCATGTTTTTGCAATGGCTGGTACCGGTTGTTCCTTTCCATGTTTAGGGCTTCTTCAGGGTCTCTTGTAAGGCAGGCCTGGTGGTGACAAAATCTCTAAGCATTTGCTTATCTGTAAAGGATTTTATTTCTCCTTCACTTATGAAACTTAGTTTGGCTGGATATGAAATTCTGGGTTGAAAATTCTTTTCTTTAAGAATGTTGAATATTGGCCCCCACTCTCTTCTGGCTTGTAGAGTTTCTGCCGAGAGATCTGCTGTTAGTCTGATGGGCTTCCCTTGTGGGTAACCCGACCTTTCTCTCTGGCTGCCCTTAAGATTCTTTCCTACATTTCAACTTTGGTGAATCTGGCAATTATGTGTCTTGGAGTTGCTCTTCTCGAGGAGTATCTTTGTGGCATTCTCTGTATTTCCTGAATTTGAATGTTGGCCTGTCCTACTAGGTTGGGGAAGTTCTCCTGGATGATATCCTGAAGAGTGTTTTCCAACTTGGTTCCATTTTCCCCTCACTTTCAGGCACCCCAATCAGACGTAGATTTGGTCTTTTACATAATCCCATACTTCTTGCAGGCTTTGTTCATTTCTTTTTCTTCTTTTTTCTTTTGGTTTCTCTTCTCGCTTCATTTCATTCATTTGATCCTCAATCGCTGATACTCTTTCTTCCAGTTGATCGAGTCGGTTACTGAAGCTTGTGCATTTGTCATGTATTTCTCGTGTCATGATTTTCATCTCTGTCATTTCGTTTATGACCTTCTCTGCATTAATTAGTCTAGCTGTCAATTCTTCCACTCTTTTTTCAAGATTTTTAGTTTCTTTGCGCTGGGTACGTAATTCCTCCTTTAGCTCTGAGAAGTCTGATGGACTGAAGCCTTCTTCTCTCATCTCGTCAAAGTCATTCTCTGACCAGCTTTGATCCGTTGCTGGCGATGGGCTGCGCTCCTTTGCAGAGGGAGATGCGCTCTTATTTTTTGAATTTCCAGCTTTTCTGCCCTGCTTTTTCCCCATCTTTGTGGTTTTATCTGCCTCTGGTCTTTGATGATGGTGACATACTGATGGGGTTTTGGTATAGGTGTCCTTCTTGTTTGATAGTTTTCCTTCTAACAGTGAGGACCCTCAGCTGTAGGTCTGTTGGAGATTGCTTGAGGTCCACTCCAGACCCTGTTTGCCTGGGTATCAGCAGCAGAGGTTGCAGAAGATAGAATATTGCTGAACAGCAAGTGTACCCATCTGATTCTTACTTTGGAAGCTTCCTTTCAGGGGTGTACTCCACCCTGTGAGGTGTGGGGTGTCAGACTGCCCCTAGTGGGGGATGTCTCCCAGTTAGGCTACTCAGGGGTCAGGGACCCACTTGAGCAGGCAGTCTGTCCGTTCTCAGATCTCAACCTCCGTGTTGGGAGATCCACTGCTCTCTTCAAAGCTGTCAGACAGCGTCTGCAAATGTTTCTGCTGCTTTTGTTGTTGTTGTTGTTAACTGTGCCCTGTCCCCAGAGGTGGAGTATACAGAGACAGGCAGATTTCCTTGAGCTGCTGTGAGCTCCACCCAGTTCGAGCTTCCCAGTGGCTTTGTTTACCTACTTACGCCTCAGCAATGGCAGGCACCCCTCCCCCAGCCTCGCTGCTGCCTTGCGGTTAGATCACAGACTGCTGTGTTAGCAATGAGGGAGGCTCCGTGGGCGTGGGACCCTCCCGGCCAGGTGTGGGATATATTCTCCTGGTGTGCCTGTTTGCTTAAAGCGCAGTATTGGGGTGGGAGTTACTCGACCTTCCAGGTTTTGTGTGTCTCAGTTTCCCTGGCTAGGAAAAGGGATTCCCTTCCCCCTTGCACTTCCCAGGCTCTCGCTGGTCGGGCTGCAGCAACTGACCAGCACCGATTGTCCGGCACTCCCCAGTGAGATGACCCCAGTACCTCAGTTGAAAATGCAGAAGTCATCAGTCTTCTGTGTCGCTCGCACTGGGAGCTGGAGACTGGAGCTGTTCCTATTCGGCCATCTTGCTCCGCCCCCCTATTTTTTCAAATAATTTTTGTTTTCTTTTTTCTCTCTGTTATTCTTCTGGGGTTTCCCATTACCCATATATTGATGGACTTGATATTGAACCGTGGGTCTCTGAGGCTTTGTTCATTTTTGTTAAATCATTTCTCTTTATTTTTCATATTAAATAATTTATATTGATATATTTTTAATGTTACCGAGTCTTCCTTCTGCCATTTCAAATATGTAGGTGAGCTCTTTAGAGAAGTTTTCGTTTCAGCTTTATTATTTTAAACTCGAGGATTTCCACTGGGTTCTTTAAAAGGAATTTAAATTTCTTTATTGAGACTCTCTGTTAAATCTATTGGCCAAGTTGCATTTGTATTTCTAACAATATCTGGAAGATAGGGGTTAGGCCTAATTAAATGTTGTATCTAGTTAAATGGACGTATTCTAAAAAATTGGTTATATCAGTAAAAAACAGGTCTTACACAGTTGAAAATTAAAATGTGAAGTTAAAAGTAGAAGAAAGAAACTCTACTATTTTTCTAAGTAGAGGGACAAAAGTAAAAACAGATGAAAGAGAAGATGGTTGTTATGAAGGATGGAGACAAAAGACTAACCAGGCATTACAGGTATTCCAGAAGAAGAAAACAAGCAAATTAGAATTGAGGCAATAAATAAAATCAAGACTGATTAAAGCATTCCTGAGCTTATAACAAAGTGCCCCGAAATTGAGGCAAAATAAGTGATAAGGAGTGCACTAGAACTACCTTGGCTACATTTTTCAAATACAAAGATAATAGTAACAAAAAATCTGTTATAAGCTTCAATAAAAAATTAGGAAATTGATTATACACAAATACATAATAACTATCATCATCATCATCTCCCAGCTTTCCTCTGTAACAGTACTTCTGGGAAGAAAAGGCAGAAACAGTGTCTACAGGGATTTTAGTACAAAATGTTTGGCTCAGGAATGTGACACACCACCACATTTCTATTCTATTATAAGGGCTAGAAAAAAGCATTTTTCAGATATTCAAAGAAAATATATAATATATATAATATATAATAATGGCATAACTGCCACTGTTAGATGCCAATAACTGCCATTATTAAATTAAAGTGATATAAGTGGTACATTTTCTTTGAATATCTGAAAAACAGATCCAAGAAATGGGTCAAAATTTAATCAACGTAGACTAGGAAAGTTAAAATATCAAGGACTAGAGGTAAAAATTAAGTATTTTAAGATTGGTTTCAAGCTGAATACAATGTTAGTGTTATTTCTGAAACTGAAAATAAAATAATTTAATAGCAGTCATCTAAATAAGCATTACTGCATAGTATAATTCATGTCTTGTATATGAATTCTAACCTGTTTCCATGGCTGCCTAGAAAGCAGAATTGTAAAGGATTCTGAGGCTACACGCGGCTCAAAGGGAAAGGGTGCTGCGATTGATTAGTGGTATTTCCTGTGGTCCGTCTGTAAGGCCCGCCTCAGGTGCACAGGTATGAATGCTCATATACCACTTTCATGGCACCCTTGCATTTCCCTAGCCTAGAAACACTTAAACATAATTGATAATCTAGACTAAAACTTATATCTAGAGTTTATAAATAGTTAAAATATGATGCGACATAATAGAAAAACTAAATAATAATTTATCTTATACATATATATATAAAATATCAGAAAAAATATAAACGATAATATATGATGGATTTTCAAGATGGGGATTTCATTTGCCAATGGTTAAAACCAGTACTACATATCTTTTTAATTAAAAGATATGTTGAAACATTTTGAGTGGCATCCACAGAATACAAGTTCCCTGAGATATTAATTGATCTACTAAAAATAAAGGTTTTCAGAACAAGTAACCTTGTGAAATGCTACACATCAAGTCAGTATCATGGATATTGATGGTACATATTAGAATATTATTGTCTCTAAGAACTTCCATGCTAAAATCCGTAACTATAACCCTTTACCAAACTTACCAAATATAAAACTGATAATATGCTTGGATGTCAGCAGATTGTGATGTCACTTATGTATATTGTAATATCCAGGGCCACCACTAAGAAAACCATACCAATAAATATAAACATCATAAATAAATCGGGATGACAAAATTTAGAAGTAGAGGCTAGATCTGTGTTTCCAGGGGTTAGGAATGGCGTGGGGTGGACAGAAGGACAGGGTGGAAGGTGCTATAAAAGCACAGCCTGAGGGGTCCTCATGGTGAGGGAATGCCTCTGTACCTTGACTGCTATGGTGGATACATGGACCTATGCATGGAATAAAATTGATACAACTAGATACACAATCACACCCTCAAGTATAAGTGAAATGGAGGAAATCTGAATAAGATCAGCGGATTGTGTCAATGTCAATGGTTGTGATATTGTTCTGTAGTTTTGCAAGATGTTAGCATAAGGAGACAGGGTACTTGGGATCTCCATTATTTCTTGCAACTGCACGTGAATGTACAATTATCTCAAAAGTTTAAAAGTTTGGTTAAAAAAAATCCCCCTTCCCTAAACATGAAATCAATAGGCCAAAAGTCCAGATGGTAACTCTAAAATGTTCAGGAAGTGGTAAAATACTTACTAGTAAGTCAAAGCAGCATGTTGTAATATATAGGGTAACTGCTGAAAGAACAATAAGAGACCGTATAAACGTCAAGTAAATGGAGGGAAAAATGGAAGGAATTTTTTTAAAGTTTAATTAGGACAGAATAAAACAAAAGGAAGGAAAAAATGAAGCCCAGAACAAGTGCAACAAGTAGAAAATGAATTGCAAGATAGTTGATTTAAAGTTAAATATAAAAGTAGTGATAATAATGAAAATGGATAATATTTCAAATAAAAAGACTATGATTGTCAGACTGAATTTAAACTTTAAAAAAAATAAGATTTATACCTTAGGTATAAGGACACAGAGAACTTGAAGAAGCCAATCAAGTTGATAAATCTCTGGCCACACAGATAAAAGAATAATGAGAAAAGCATACATTATCCACATTAGGGATAAAAAGGGGACATTTATAAAGAAGCTATGGACATTAAAAAGCTAATATTAGGATATTATTAAAAAGCTTTATGTCAATAAATTGACCATTCAGATAAAATGGCAAAATCCCTAGAAAAATACATCTTTCGAAAACTGAAACAATAAGAAATTGAATATTTGAATGGTCCTCTATCTAATGAAGAAATTGAATCTGTCATGAAATTCTTCCACTAAAGAGAACTCCTATCTAATGGACCTTATTGGTGACTTTTTCCAAACACTTCCAAAAAATAGAAAAATTAGAACTTTTAAATTTATTTTTATAGTGCTAGCATACCCTGGATATACAACCTTCAAAGAACATTACAATAAAGGAAAATTAGCAGCCAAATCATTTTCATGAACACAGATAACAAAACTCCTAATCAAAATATTAACAAAATCCAGTAACATAATAAACAGCAGTACATACAACTAAAACGGGATTACTCCAAAAAGTCAAGTTTTGCTTAATATTGGAACATTAACGAATGTAATTTTCCACATTTATAGATAAAGGAGAAACATGATTATCTCCATAAATGAAGAAAATGCATGAGATATATTTGAATACCCATTCATGATAAAAATTCTTAGGAAACTAGGAATCCTTTCTTAATCTTATAAAGAAAATTCACAAATACAAAACAGAAGGAAAAGAAAATAAAGAAAATCCTATAGCAGCTTCCACTATGGCTGAGTTAACTCCTGCCGGACCAAATCTCCCAGAGACCAGCTAAAAACCCTGGATAAAGCACAAAAATATGACCTGAAGGCACTGGACTGAATGAACATAGGCGGATGCCACAGTGGAGTTGATACTTGGAAGAAGACACTATATGGGGTAAGTGTTGTCCTTTTTCTTGGTTGGCTTTTAGCTTGCAACAAGACCTGGATGTGTGTCATGCAGCCTGATGTGAGGTGTCTGGGCCAACTGGGATTAGAGAGGCATCAGTGCAGGAGAGGGAGATTGGTTATGGCCAAGGGGATTAATCAAATAAAGATTAAGAATAATGAGAGAGTTTCTTATTGTTGGAGAAGGATGTTAGAAATATAAGGGAACCAAACTAAAACTATGGTTCTGAATTGAAATTGAGGCTATCTGTAGATTTGCCCATATATCACCTATACGTAGGTATTTACACAATGATATGCTCTAACTCTGTCTCCAAGAAATAGTAGAAACAGCAACATTCAATAGCAATGCGTACACCTAGACCCAGCTCTTGGTTTTGCAGTACCATTTCCGCCAAAGGGAACCAGGGAGCCTTGGAATACCGGTTGATTCCGAAGCTAGAGCAATAAAATATGACATGAGCCTGGAATATTTTGCTTTGATAAAGTAAGAAAGTTGTTAAAAGTTTGAAAAGGAACACATTAAAAGGACACAGAAGAAAACTTGAAGAGGGTCCCACTGTTCAAATCTGGAAGAATTTAAGCATTAAAATACATCAGTATAGTAATGGGTTATAATCCACTGAATTTAATAGGGAACCTGTAGTTCATAGTGATATAGACAATAAATAAGTGAATAAATTATAACTTTAATGAGGCATGGGATATTTGCATAGTCTCTCAAAGCAGCTATCCATAAAACACTCAATTAAAAAGGAAAAAAGAACAATTTTACAGTGAAGAAACATGACACTTACCACTTTAGGCAATCAAAGTCAACATCACTAGTAATGGAACAAATCAAAACTGCGTTCCACTTGATGGGACACAGCAAGACAAATCACAGCAGAGCAAATCATGAGGAGACACCAGGCAAATCCAAACTGGGAGGAATTCCTAAAACACCTGGCCTGTATTTTTCAAACCTGTCAAGAACGTGAAAGTCAAGGAGATACTGAGTAACTTTTTCAGATTGAAAAAGACTAAAGATAAATTATAACTAAAAGCAATGCATGTTTCTAAACTTGATCCCTTTGCTATAAAGGATATTTTGGACCAAATGGCAATACTTGAATTGGGTTTGTGGATTGAATGGCAGTCATATAACAATCTTAGTTTTGTATTTTGATGGACAAAATTTGTATTTGTATGGAAGCTGTTTTTGGGTAATTTCTTTGTTTTTAGAAAATGTACTCTAATTTGGGGTAGATTGAGCATTATGTCCACAACCTGCCATCAATGATTTGAAGGTACAAACTTCTTAGCAGTGTTCCTGAAACTTATCTCTAAATTTGAGATTGTTTCCAGAAAACATTACTGTGAAAAGAAAGAATACGATCAATTTGGAAAATTGCACATGGGTCAAAATGTAATGTAAGATACATGAAGAAATAAATATAAGGTACATATTAGGTTTTGAAAAAATAGTGGGAGGTGAAGCTACAGCCATATTACAAAGAACCAAATGATTCTTACGTTTTACATTTTAGGATTTTATGGAAAGGAATGTCATGATCTTTTCCATAAAGGATGGCATTTTATAAAACAGCATCCCTGTAGCTTAACAGAAGATATAAGGAAGAGGGTGGAGACACTTTAAACAGACAGAGTGACTATTTATAAAGCAAGTTAGAGGTGATCAGACCAGGACTCAGGGAGAGATGCGTCAGATTTTGTGTCTGTTGCATACATATTATAATTACAACCCAGCAAGAGCGGTTGGAGCGAATGGTTAATTGTAAATGAAATTGTAATGGAACAAAGAACAACTGGGAGATAAAGAGTGGCAGCTTCAGCAATCATGTATCATAATAGACATCTTGGATTTTTCATTTTTTAATACACCCAGATCATTCCTAAATCATTCAGAGAAGCACAGCTCTATTGCCAAACATGCAAGGCTGTCCTGCTGCCTCAGGCTAGCATGTCACCAGGCAGGCAGAACTAAAGCTGAGAGCCTATGGTTGGGACATTCTGACAGGAGTTGGGGAAAGAATGTTTCAGGTGTCTGGCAGTGCTTGTGACATTTGTGGGAGGTCTTGGGACCCTATCAGCAAGGGCTCAGGATGGCAGATGTTTAATGGCATTCCATAGAGGCAGGTTCTGGAGAGCAGAGATGTGCATCAGAGTCTAGCGAACAGAACTGAGATTGGATGTCAACAGCAAACCATTGGGAGGGTCTGAGCAGACAAAGAAGGAAGAGTACATGAAGGCCAGTGACAGTGCAGTCAGAGGTGGATGATGTGCAAGCTGGTCCAATGGATGCCTCCCCCTGACAACCTGTTCTGTGGCTGCCCCTCCTGCTCTCTGTGGCGTCCTGAGCTAATCAGGCAGGAATGGAGACAGGCCAAGCAAGAACTAGAGCCTCTCTGTTCCAAGAACGTCCTGGGCCCTTCAGAGGCATTATTGTGCTTAATCCTTGCAACTAGCCCACCAGGTGGATATTTAGACTTCATTTATACCTAGTAAACCTGAGGCTAGGAGGAGAAGTACAGTGCTTACTTCAGTGAGAATCCAATGTTGTCTGACTCCAAAGCCCCAGAACTTGCTTCTGCACCCCTGGCACGTGGCTCAGATCTACTTACAAGCAAGAAAGCTTGTAGAGTGATGCCCAAGGGACAATGGCAGAACATACTCCTTCCATAAAGCAGTCAGAATTATAAAATTCAAGGTGATGGAGAATCTTTCTATTTTTACCAGTAATCAATGGTGTATCCTAGAATTTCAGAATTCCAGGACTGGCTTTACTTAGTTGCCAATTAATCATTTTTATTTTTAACTGGTTTGCAAATTGTAGCACACATAATTGAGGCAACTTCACAATGAGGACATTGGATATTAAAGCTCATGGAGGACCTGTTAACTTTTGCTGAACAAAACAAAGCTTTAGTTACTTCCTATCAATGCTATTCTCTCTCCTTCATGAATCTATTGCTTCACAGAAAATGTCTTAAAAGACACAAAACAATAAAACAAGAATAAAAAAAAACACACACACAACCCCGTCATCTGTTTTAAAACAGTTCTTATAATAATGATAGTTCACAAACTTGTGTGACTTGCAGATCATAACAAAGCATAATAGGTACTGACTGTGCTTGTAGTAGTTTAACAATTTAAAAATCATTTTAGCGACTATTTTATCATCATCTAAAATATAATCTCTCACTATGGCTACAAAAATAGATGGCAATTGGTTTGCGCATTACTGTGATTTTGTGATATTGTTATTTGAATTAATTTGGTCATCACAGTTTTGTACACTGAATGGATTTTAGATCCACTTAATGAATACATTGCAAATATAGTCAGTGTGACTGGTTTTGCTTTGACTTGAGGGACTTTGATTTGTGCTTAAAACCACTTGACTTCTTCACTCTTTTGCTGGACTTGCTTTTCATCGTGGAGGAACACCCTTTGTAACACTGGTTACACAACCACCCTCCTGAGTTTTAGGCACAGAAGGTACTCACTACCCGCCTGTCCCACAATGTCCTAGGCACTTGGTATCGTCAATCTTCAAACTCCTTGCCACTGTAATATCATTGTGGCTTTGACTGGAATTCCCCTGCTTATTAATGAGATTGAGCATCTTTTCCATATTTTATTTTTCTCTTGCATGAAGTACCCATTGAAATAATTTGCCCACTTTTCTATTGAATTGTCATTTTTGTATCTATATATTGGGACTCTTTTATATGTTTTAAAAAAATACTTGCTCAGTGATTTGTATTGCAAATATTTTATTCCAATGTGTATCATCTTTTCACATCTTCATTGTACCTCAATTTTTAGACCAATTGGTCAATCATTTCCTTGAATGTGTTTTCTGACTCTTTAAGAAAGTTTTCCCCATTCATGGTAATAGTCCACTACATTGCCTTTCAAAACTTAGAGTTTTGCTTTTAACATTTATGTCATAGATTTACCTTGAAATGATTTTAGTGTATTATGTGAGATAGGGATCCTAGTTCATTTTCTTCCCTATGTAAAAGTGATTGTTGCTGTCCATTTTCTCATGTTCTCCAATGCTAGCTGTCATAACTGGGTTTCTATTTTTTTGTTAAGTCTGTTTCTGGGTACTCTATTCTGTTCTGTAAGTATATTTGTTTATCTCCATACAAATAAAACACATCTCAATGATCATATTTTTATAATATGTCTTGATATGTGGTAAGGTCCACCCTTCCAATGTATTCTTCCCTTCAACAATGCTCATTTTTGACTGTTGGCTCTTACATATAAATTTTAGAGCCAGCTTGATCTAACCAATTACCTGATGGAAATTTGTTTGAATTTTTCTTGAACAGAAAGATGAATTTGAAGATAATCAACATTTTAATATATTAAGTCTTACTATACAGGTATCTAATTTTTTTGTTTAGGTCTTCTAAATTTGTACGTCTATTAACATTATGCTTATTCCTAGGTATTTACAATTTTGGTTTCTATTGTAAATTTTGTATTATTTAATATTAAATTTCCACACTGTAAATACTTTTGGCTGAGGTATACAGATGCAATTAACTTTTCTCTATTTATTTTGTAAAAACATTCTTTTAAAATTCCGTTATTTAATTATAATAATTCATCAGTAGATTCATTTGGATTTTCTACAGAACATCGTATTATCTGCAAATGATTATGGCTTTGTCCTAGTCATTTAAGATGTCATTCTCTTATTTTGATATCTTATATGTCATTTAGATTTTCTAGTCATTTAAGAGCCATTCTCTTATTTTGTATCCTCTTCTTGTCTTTTATTGCCGGCTATAGCCTCAGATATAATGTTGAAGGAAAGTGTGATATTAGGAATCATTGTCATGCAACTCATTTTAAAGGGAATGCTTTTAACAGCCCAGCATTAAATATGATGTTTTTCCTAGGATTTTGGTAGCCTCCTTCTATCAGTTTCAGTAAGTTTTCTTAATTTCCTACTATTCTGAGCAATACTTTCATGAACAATGAATGCTATTAAATCCCTTTTTTCATTTTTCTCACTTATGTATAAATATTTTTATCTATCAATGAGTTTTCTGATGTTAAACCATGTAGTTACAAGATGAAACCCTACATAGCCATAGCATAACATTCTATACATGTTAGATTTCATGCACATGTTCTTTCTCTTGTTCTTTGCAGATGAATGAGATTCGCCTATGCTTTTTTTTTTTTTTTTTTGCCTGTTTATCTTAATCTTGTTTTAGTATTTGGAGAAAATTAACTTCATAAACTGAGTTAAATAGTATTCTTTTCCTCTGTACTCTAAAAGAGTTTGTGTAAGATTAGAATTTTTTGAATAAATTGTGCAAGAATTTACTTGTACAATTATCAGTCATGATATTTTCTTTTTTCAAAAGATTTTATGCTACTGATTCAACACATTTAAGGAATGTTGGGCTGTTTGGTTTTTTGAAAACTCTCCTTGAGTTATTCGATAAGTTTCATTTTTTCCTGGAAATTTGTTCACTCTAGTTTGGTTTACATATTAAATTGTCATCAGGTTGTACTCAGTGTACGCATCTTTTTATTTCTTGAAGCACCTATAGTTTGAATTTCTTTTCCTTTTCAGAAGTTGCTTCTGTGCATTCTCTTTATAATGTGAAAATTTTCGTTAGAGATTTCTGAATTTCATGAGATTTAAAATAAACCTGTTGTTTTGTTTTTCTAACTTGTCGTATTTTAGTTCTCTATTTTATTAACTTCTGTTTGTATCTTTACCATTTTGCCCTGTGCTCTCTTTGGTTTATTCTCTGCAATCAAAATAGAATGATTCCCTTTCTCTCTCCCTTCCTTCCCTTCCTTCCCTTCCTTCCTTTCCTTCCTTCCTTTCTTCCTTTCTTCCTTCCTTCCTTGCTTCTTTCCTTTCTTCCTCCCTCCCTCCCTCTTTCTCTCTCTTTCTTTTCTTTCTTCTTTCTTTCTTTCTTTTCTTTCTTTCTTTCTTTCTTCTTTCTTTCTTTCTCTCTCTCTCTCTTCTTTCTTTCTTCTTTCTTTCTCTCTCTCTTTCTCTCTCTCTCTCTTTCTTTCTTTCTTTCTTCCTTCCTTCCTTCCCTCCTTCTTTTCTTTCTTCCTTCCTTCCTTTCTTTCTTCCTTCCTTCCTTCTCTCTTTTTCTTTCTTCTTTCTCTCTTTCTTTCTTCTTTTGCTTCCTTCCTTCTCTCTCTCTTTCTCTCTCTCTTTCTTTTTCTTTCTTTCTTTCTCTCCTTCCTTCCTTCCTTCTTTCCTTCCTTCCCTCCTCTTCTTCCTCCTCCTTCTCCTTCTCCTCCTCCTTCTTCCCTTCCCCTCCCTTCCCTTTCCTTCCTTCCTCCCTCCCTCCCTCCCTTCTTCCTTCCTTCCTTCCTTCCTTCCCTCCCTCCCTCCTTCCCTTCTTTCTTTCTTTCTTTCTTCCTTTTTTTTTCTTTCTTTCTTTCTTTCAGTTCTTGGTTTTACTGCTATACATTTTCTATTAAGTGCTATTTTAGGTACATCCTATGTGAGTTTTTTCCAATTTTTATTACAATAAAATACACATAACATAAAACATACTGCCTTACCTTTTAAAAAAGTATATAGCAGTTCAGTGGTATTAAGTATATTAACATTGTTATGCAACCATCACCACCAACCATCCTCAGAATTTTTTTGATCTTGTAAAACTGAAACTCTGTCCCTATTAAAAAACAACTCTCCATTCCCCCCACTCCTCAGTCCATGGAATTCACTGTTCTACTTTCTGTCTCTAAAATTTTGAGTACTCTAAGTATGTTATCTTTTCATGACTAGTTTCTTTTACTTAGCAAAATATCCTTAAGATTCATCCATGTTATAGTACATGTCAGAATTTCCTTCCTTTTGAAGGCTGAATAACATTTCATTGCATGTAAAGACCATGTGTTTATACTTTCACCTATGGATGGACATGGGTTACTCCCAAGTTTTAGCAATTGTAAATAGTGCTGCTATGGACATGGGTATACAGATATCTCTTTGAGATTCTACTTTCAATTCTTTTGAGTATAACCCAGAAGTATGATTTCTAAATCATATGGTAATTCTATTTTTAATTTTTTTTGAAGAACTGGCATATTGTTTTTCACAATGGCTATACTACTTGACATTCCCACCAGCACAAGGGTACCAAATCTTCACCTCCTCACCAACACTTGCTATTATTATTATGTTTGATACTGGCCATTTTAATGGGTGTGATGTACCTATATGTTTTGATATGTAGTTTTTGAAATAATGTTTAGTTAACAATTTTAATAATGTTCCAAAAGTCATTTATTCTTCAAAAGAGGAGTTATTTGGAAGTGTGATTTAAATTTCATGGGTTATATATATTTCAGTTACTTTTTAAATAAATTGCATTCATGTCAGCACTTAAGATTTACTTGTTTCTAACACCTAAAATTAAATGTTGTTATTATTTCTATTATTATTTTGTCATACAGTCAATAGTTATTTAGATTTACCCATCAGATTTACTAATGCATTTACTTATTATTTTTCCATACAGGCTAGATTTTCCATCTGAATTCATATTTCTTATTTAAAAAAAAAAAACTTTTAGAATTGTCTTTAGTTGGTGTCTATAGATCCCATTTTTTGGTTTATCTGAGAAAATTTTCTGTTTTTCCTCTGTATTCTAGAGTTTTACTAGATGTACAACTCTAGATCGACAGCTCTTTTTGCCAGCACCTCCATGATATTATTCCATTGTCTTCTAGTTTCCATTACTGCTGTTACAAAGTCAGCTGTCAGTGGAATTGCCATTTAATTTCAGGTTTTTGTCTTTTCTTTGACTAATTTTCAGATATTTACATTGTCTCTGGTGTTCTGAAACATCAACACTTTGTATCTAGGTATGGATTTTATTTTATTTATTTTGTTTGAGATTGTCTGGATTTCCTGAATGTTAAGAGACATGTCTAATAATCAGCTCTTGAATATTTTCAGCCATTACCACAAAAGATATTGCTCTGTTTCTCTCCTACTAGACTCTGAATGTTAGACAATCATAATCTCTTTTCCATGTCTCTTAATAACCTCTCTTTATATTTAGCATCTCATTTTCTTTATGTGCATAGTCTCAATAATTTTTTAAGATTTAAGTATCAGATAAATAATTCTTCAGCTATACGTAATTTGCTATCTATTGCACTTCAAATTAAAATATTTTAAGACATTTTTAGAAGTTTGATATACTTTTATCTTCCAACATGCCTAGTCATATTTTTGTATCACTAGCTGTTACTCATGATACCCTATTTCGTTTTGCTTTTGATGTTCCTTTGACATTTACCTGTGGGAAAATTCTGGTATAAATGAATTGAAATGGGTTTTCTTGAAAAGAATTTGTGCTTCCTTCTAGGAAATTATGGATATTATTAATCTGAGACAGCTTGAATTCCTAGCTTTAAATTTTTCAAGCAATAGAGATAGCCAGAATTTGAGTTTGAAAATGCATGTGAATGTTACCTAGGAACAATTAAATCTCAATAGAGACACTTATCCTTTTACATAGTGTCAATGTCAAGGTAGGCAACTTTTACTTTTGTGTCCTTAAATTGGGTAATTTTGTTTCTAAATTACCCTATTCTTCTGTCTTTTGACTTTAAGTAGGCATCTCTTTAGTGCCCCAACTTGGGAAAGTACTAGGCTTTTTCCTTGTTCCTTGTGCTCCAAGTGTAGACATGAAACCAGAAAGTTAACTTCAGTAGGGTTCAACTGATGCTTCTGGGAAAAAGAAAGTTTAAGTACTTGCTTTCGTCTTTGGATTATTTTTTCACTTATTTATTTGATTTTGAGAAATACATTAAATATATTTTAAAATATGTTTTATATTGTATTTTGTTTGTTCCATGGGAGAGAGTCTCAGGACATTCTGCCGTAATGCCAGAAATGGAATTCAGTTTTTAAAAGCAATTTTCATGGATCTCAAAAATTGAATATTTAATCACGCTTCCAAGTTTATGATACACTATAACCATTAGTCCACTCCATTGTCATTGTTCTCCTCATGTAGACAATCAACATCGTGTGTTCAACACGTATTTTGGAGGTGTTCTTTCAAAACGTGCATTGCTATCTGTGTGCATAACATCATAATATGTGCATCACACATGTTATCATAATATAACCTCATTTTATTACTTTTTTGTAGTAAGTCCTTTTTTTTTTTTTTTTGAGACTGAGTCTCGCTCTGTCACCCAGGCTGGAGTGCAGTGGCATGATCTCGGCTCACTGCAACTTCCGCCTCTCAGGTTCCAGTGATTCTCCTGCCTCAGCCTCCTGAGCAGCTGGGACTACAGACTCCCGCCATCACGCCCAGCTAATTTTTTGTATTTTTAGTAGAGACGGGGTTTCACTGTGTTAGCCAGGATGGTCTCAATCTCCTGACCTCGTGATCCACCCGCCTCAGCCTCCCAAACTGCTGGGATTACAGGCGTGAGCAACCATGCCAGCCTGTAGTAAGTACTATTTTTAAAGATTTATCTGTGTTTCCCTATGTACATCTAATCTGTTTCTTCTAACTATGAAGCAATGCTCCATTGCAGATTACCATGACATTTTACTGATCCACTCTTCTTGGATAAATTTCATTGTGGTATTCAACTGTGTATTTTCTTGTGCCACCACGGTAAAAGCTATAGGGAGCATCTTGATACTTGATACTTGAGAATTCCTGGGTTATATCTGGGGTATGATTATACTTAATTTAACTAATGGTGCTAGGTTGCTGTCTGCAATCATTAAAGTCAGTCTACACCTCCACAAGCCATGCAGGAGAGGATGTGTATTCCACATATCTCCAAATGCTTTACTCTATCTTGCTTTCTAATTTTGTTACTTATAAGTTTTGCCCATGGTTCCTGCTATTGAACAGAAATATTTAACTTTTGTACTCTCCACTGGCAGTTTTCTTTACTTAAGGTTTATGCTTTTGTTACCCTTCTAGGTCACTACAGATACTACTGTACATTTTTCTCAATCAACTTTATTGTTTCTTCTTTTACACTTAAATCTTTAATTCAGCTTAATCTGGGCTATTCACTTAGTAGCCAAGAGTCACATGTAGCTACCAAACACACTTGAAGGTAGCTAGTGCAATTAAGAAACTAAATTTTAATTTTGTTTGGTTTTAATTACTTTAAACTTAAAAACTTTATCAGTAAAATCATACATAATGTAGTGTTTTGAATTTAACTATTGCACCATGTAAGATACTGCTTTATTGTGGTGTTACGTGCTGGGCGCATGCATTATTTCTGTTAGTAGACATAAACATTACCAATATAATTGGCATCAAACAATTCTTTTAGTCCAAATGATTTTTTCTATGTGCTGATGTAACTTTGTAGATTGTTTATTTTAATATATTGCAAAAACATCAAGACTTAGAGTGATGCCTAAGTAAATTATAATCAGTAATTAAATTAAAAATTATTATTATTTGACATATTTAGCTTGTATTTTTCAGTGTAAAAATAATATTACCAAATTTTTACAGTTAAAATAAAACCATACTACTGCTACAGATTCAAATTCTGATGCAGATGTGTGTAATAAAATGGGAAACATTTTTAGAAAGAGAAAGATTGGAAAACAGTATGTCACAAATTTCATGATAAATAACAATTACAAATTGCTATGTCAGAGTAAAAAAAGCAAGTTTTAAAGATAATAAGGTATATAATATTAAGAGATGTTTTCAGCACATGCGTAGTGAATTTAATAAGATGCTTCCTCTCAGTAGTCAAAAAAGCATTGACAATAGTTAACTGAAATCAGAATTAAATGATCAACACAAAACTTTTAAATGATTTTTATTAGAAACTGGCTTATAACTTTGGTTAGCTATAAACTGAATTAAATTCTTGAACAGGAAAAAAATCATTTTTAGTCAGAAAGATGGCAAAAATCATTATTAATTTATGAAAAATTTGTTAGAATGTTGTAAGAAAAAGACTAAGAAAGATATTTTACTGTAAGCAAAAGACCTGTAGCTAAGCCACAGTATATTTGTCCATAAAGTGCAATACCTTTCTCACAATATCAAAGATTAATTGATTCAACATTTGAAAAACTGTCAGTACCTCTGGATGCATCTTGTGATATGAGATGCTACTCAACTAATGCTTTGGATATATTTTGTCTCAAAAATCTACCAAATTTCTGTAGAAGTACTATCCATTCACAATCTAAAAATTTAAGACTTGTGGTATAAATACTGTTGAATCTTTTGTAATTTTCAAAGAAGGATTTCAGATAGATACGAAAAAGTCAGTTTCTATCACAACAGAGTATTCCAGCTATGTTAGGTTGAAAATCTGGATTCACTAGAATTTTAAAATGAGAAACTGATATTTCCTTTATTGCTTCAGTCCACAGTATTGAAAATACTTGTGTTTAGTTTCGTGAAGCTTTTAACTTCTGTTAAAGGTATCATGAATGTAGAATTGTAATCTACGGCATAATGTAAAATGGCTGCAAAACCTACAGGAAAAGTTTGGAGTATGCTTTGTTGATATGGGTAATTATGGCACAATAACCTCTTCAATTTTATGTTAGTGATGCTTAGTGATACATGAGTTAGTGAAATTATTTAACTTGGAAAGACATATTATTGGTACCAATATGCTTTTTCTTCGAGTTAAATCAATTTTTAAAAAATAAGTGGATTAATTTTACCAATGTGCATTCAAACATTAAACAAAAGTGATTTTTATTTCACGCACAACTTAGTTATTGAAAATTTATTAAGTATGTTTATACCAGCTTGGATACATGAATCAACTGTAAATTTCAGCTGTAAATTTTCTGAAATCTAACATAGATAAATTGTTTTCAGTGAGATTTAGAGACAGATCGAAATGGGTTGTAAGTGTAAAATACCCACCATTATTTTGAAGTCTCAGGAAAAAAAGGAGGTAAAATATATCAATAAGTTTTCAAAGATTAATTACATGTTTAAATAATAATATTTTGGACATATTGGGTTAAATAAAATATATACTAAAGTTAGTACACCTGTTTCTTTTCACTTTTTAAAATATGACAATTAGAAATTTTTCAGTTACATCTACCTCTCACTTTATATTTCTATTGGGTAGCACTGACCTAAAGCACTCATTTTAGAGAGCTAATTTATTTTTCTTTATGTCATGGATCAGTTTTCCCAAAACTATCTTCTAAAAAATCTCCCACTTATTTTTGTATACTACCTTTATTGACCATACACATGTTGGTCTCCCTCTGAACTCTATTCTGTGCCATTGGTCTAGATTTCTATTATTTTGCTTACCCTCCATGGATTTGTAGAATTTGTAGTGTGGTATAATATTTCCGTGTTTATGTAAATCTCTTTCTTTCCCTCTTTCTCTTTCTTTCTCCTTTCCTTTCCTTTTGTTCTTTCATTCTTTCTCCCTCTCTCCCTCCCTCTCTTTCTCTTTCTCCCTTTCTCTCCTCCTCGCTTCCTTCCTCTTTCTCTCCTTCTCCCTTCCTTCCTCTCTCTCTTTCTTTCTTTCTTTCTTTCTTTCTTTCTTTCTTTCTTTCTTTCTTTCTTTCTTTCTTTCTTTCTTTCTTCTTTCTTTCTCTCCTTTTGTAGAACAGAACTGCTATGAATGACAATTGACTGTATAAGTAATTGGTTTTTGCTAGTGTTTAGAAACACTATCGAATTTTTCAGATTAAGTTTGTCTACAGAAAAGTTAGCAAATACTATTTTTAGTTTCAATAGTTTATTTGATAATTCTATTGCTATTCCTGCATAAAATAATCATGTTATATGAAAATAAGCATAACATTATGTCTTCTCTCCCAGTCCTATACCAATACCAGGTTAAATGGTTATGGCTATTATTTTCTGGGTTGCCAATTGAAATAAAATACATCTACATTTCCTTCATCAAGTAGATGTTTACTCTAAATTGATTTATTTTTTATAAAATTAATGAAGCTCTGTTCTATCTCAAGGCTATTTTTCTCCATTTGTTGAAATAATTATATTTTTTCTTAGTATATTAAGATTGCAGATTGCAGATTTCATTATACATTTTCTGATATTGAATCATACCTGTACTCCTGGGATTTTAATGACAAATTGTATTTATTTATTTATTTTTATTTAAATAGTTTTTGGGGTACAGGAGGTTTTTGGTTACATGGATGAGTTCTTTAGTGGTGAATTCTATGATTTTCGTGCACTTGTCACCTGAGCAGTGTACACTGTAGCCAATATGTAGTCTTTTATCGCTCAACCCCTCCCATCCTCCCTATGTCCCAAGTCCTCAAAGTCCATTGTATCACTCTGTATGTCTTTGCATCCTCATAGCTTATCTTCCACTTATAAGTGAGAACATATGGTATTTGGTTTTTAATTCCTAAGTTACTTAGAATAATGGCCTCCAGGTCCATCCAAATTGCTGCAAAAGACATTGTTTTGTACCTTTTTTGTGGTTGAGTAATCTGAATAGTATTCCATGGTGTCTATATACCACATTTTCTTTAATCCACTCGCTGGTCAGTGGGCACTTAGGTTGGTACACTATCCTTGCAATTGTGAGTTGTGCTGCTATAAACATGCATGTGCATGTGTGTTTTTCTTTTTCTTTTCTTTTTTTTTTTGAGACGGAGTCTCGCTGTGTAGCCCAGGCTGGAGTGCAGTGGCACCATCTCTCACTGCCCGCCTCCCAGGTTCACGCCATTCTCCTGCCTCAGCCTCCTGAGTAGCTAGGACTACAGGCGTCCGCCACCAGACCCTGCTGATTTTTTGTATTTTTAGTAGAGACGGGATTTCACCATGTTAGCCAGGATGTTCTTGATCTCCTGACCTCGTGATCTGCCCGCCTCAGCCTCCCAAAGTGCTGGGATTACAGGCATGAGCCACCGCGCCCGGCCGCATGTGTGTTTTTCACATAATGACTTCATTTCCATTGAGTAGCTACCCAGTTGTGGGATTGCTGGATTGAATGGTAGTTCTACTTTTAGTTCTTTAAGGAATCTTCATACTGTTTTCCATAGAGGTTGTACTAATTTAAATTCCCACCAGCAGTACAAAAGTGTTGCTTTTCACCACATCCAAGCCACATCTATTGTTTTTTGACTTTTTAATTATGACTATTTTTGCTCATTGTGGTTTTAATTTGCATTTCTTTGATGATTAGTGATGTTAAGCATTTTTTCATGTGTTTGTGGGCTGTTTGTATATCCTCTTTTGAGAATTGTCTATTCGTGTCTTTTGCCCACTTTTTGATGGGATTATTTGTTTTTCTCTTGATGATTTGTTTGAGTTCTTTGTAGATTCTGGATACTAGTCCTTTGTTGGATGCATACTTTGTCAATATTTTCTCCCACTCTGTGGATTATCTGTTTACTCTGTTGATTGCTTCTTTTGCTGTGCGGAATCTCTTTAGTTTAATTAGGCCACATGCATGTATTAATTTTTGGCATTTGCTTTTGGGGTTTTAGTCACGAATTATTGGCCTAAGCCAATGTCCAGAAGTTTTCCCAATGTTATCTTCTAGAATTTTTGTGGTTTCAAGTCTTAAATTTAACTCTTTGATCAATGTTGAGTTGATTTTTGTACAGGGTGAGAGATGGCGATCCAGTTTCATTCTTCTACATGTGGCCTGCCAGTTTCCCAGCACCATTTATTTAATGGGGTATCCTTTCCCCAATTTATGTGTTTGTATGTTTGTTAAAGATCAGTATTTTGTTTATTTCTGGGTTCTCTACTGTGTTTATTTCTGGGTTCTCTATTCTGCTCGACTGGTCTAAGTTCCTATTTTTATATCAGTACCATGCTGTTTTGGTAATAGTAGCCTTGTAATATAATTTGAAATCCCGTAATGTGATGCCTCCGGATTTGTTCTTTTTGCTTAGTATTGCTTTGACTACGTGAGTTCTTTTTTGGTTCCATATGAATTTTAGGATTTTTTTTTCTAGTTTTGCGAAGAATGATGATGGTATTTTGATGGGCATTGCATTGAATCTTTAGATTGCTTTGGCCAGTGTGGTCATTTCCACAATATTGATTCTTTCTATCTATGAGCATGGGCTGTGTTTTCACTTGTTTGTGTCATCTGTGATTTCTTTAAGCAGGGTTTTGTAGTTCTCTTTGTAGAGACCCTTCACCTGCTTGGTTACCTATACTCCAAGGTATTTTATTTTATTTATTTATTTATTTTTTGCAGCTATTGTAAAAGGAATTGAGTTCTTGATTTGATTCTTAGCTTGGTCGCTGTTGGTGTACAGCAGTGCTACTGATTTGTGTACATTGATCTTTCCCAAGTTGGATGCTCTTTATTGCTTTCTCTTGACTCATTGCTCTGGCTAGGACTTCTAGTATTGCATTGAATAGAAGTGGTGAAAGTGCGCATTCTTGTATGACAATATTTTAAACACATTATTAGATTTAGTTTGTTATATTTTATTTAACATTTTTGCATCTATATTCATAAGTAACATGGATCTATAAATTTTTGCTTGTTTATTTGCATGGACTTTATATTTTGTTTGGAAACCAAGAATGCACTAACTTTACAAAATATATGGGACCTTTTTTTTTTTTTTTTTTTTTTTTGAGACGGAGTCTCGCTCTGTCGCCCAGGCTGGAGTGCAGTGGCCGGATCTCAGCTCACTGCAAGCCCCGCCTCCCGGGTTCACGCCATTCTCCTGCCTCAGCCTCCCGAGTAGCTGGGACTACAGGCGCCCGCCACCTCGCCCGGCTAGTTTTTTGTATTTTTTAGTAGAGACAGGGTTTCACAGTGTTAGCCAGGATGGTCTCGATCTCCTGACCTCGTGATCCGCCCGCCTCGGCCTCCCAAAGTGCTGGGATTACAGGCTTGAGCCACCGCGCCGGCCGGGACCTTTTTTATTCAAGCTTGGAACCACTATTTCTTCAAAGTTTGGTAGGTCTGATTCAAAGTCAAATGTATAAGTTAATCATATCAAATTATGAAACTGTATAGTACAAAAGGTGTCTTCAAAATTTTACTGATGTCAATATTATTGATAATTTGTTTAGTTTGTTTCTAAAGTTTCTAAAATGTTCCTCTTAGACTCTTAACAATTTGCTTTTCTACAGAACATTTAAAAATATAGTCTTACTGGTCTCTTAAAAATAAAATTGTATAACATCTCTTCAAATATGCATTTTGTGGTTACTACATTTGAAACTGTTGACACCTTTGACTTTTTTCTATAGAACTTACTTTTAATTGAAAAAAAAATTCCTTAGGTGCTGAAATACATGCTTGCTCAAAGAAAATTCCACTAAATGGAGATTATTCTAATAATTTATGAGCGCATTATCCCAAAGATTTTTATTACCTGGCATAACCTTTCTTATTTGACAAATCTTTTCAAGACAAAAAGTTTGGAATAAATCATCTCTATGTATGATTGTTTTGAATGCTTTGAAATGGCACCAATTTATAGTAACTCTCACTTTTGTTCTATTCTGGTATAGAATATACATTTATCCAAAATAAGAAAAAGCTCTATAAATGTATTTTTCTACATATCTAGATAATTCAAAACATGACTATAAATATTAAAAATTAAATCCAGTCTGTTGTTTGAACGCTCATCATTTAATTTGTTCAGTTCTTTCCTTACTTGCCACTTTGATCTGGATGCAGTAACTGGACAGGACTTTAGATGATTTCAACTTTGTTATCAATGATTTTATTTGCTAAGATATACAAACACAAGATCTTTAGCACTTCACTTGTTGAATGTGTTGATTACAGATTTTCAGCTTTTTTCAAATAGAATATATCCCATGTTTAGAGAACTTGTTTACAGACTGGTTGGCGCTATCGTAGAACCCATAGGTTGATTTACACCATCATTCAAACATTTCCAAAATCTGAATGATAGTGGGCAACAAAGAGAAAAAACTGTGTGGTGAAAGTTTTTTCTCCTTTTGTGTTTAATATTAGGTTTATCATTAAAAATTTGTAGTTCAGCTACAATAGCAACAAATATATTAAATATGTACATATGTGTGTATATATATATACACATTCATTCATTCATATGTATACATTCATTCATTGAAATTTATATATATGTGTGTGTGTGTGTGTGTGTGTGAAATATATATATTTCACAACCACAGTTGTTTCTCTTTTGGATAGTTAAATATAATAACTTGTTAGAGTTGTATTTATTAATTACTTAGGCTCCAAAACAAAGTCAAAAAATATTTCTGCTTCAGAAACTTCATAATTTAAAAATAATAATTTTTAGTATTTCACTTCATCAACATTTCTATTAACAATATTATTTCAAAAACAGTTTTCTCTTTAATGTCGAATATTTAAATAGGATTTACAATAAAATTCACAATAATCATAGATATTTAATTTTTGATTGAATGAACCTCAAGAAGTTTTACTTTGATTCCACAAACTGATCAAAAAATGAATTATATTTGAATCTAAATGTTTCTCTATTTGAAATATATGATGAGCTTAATATAACATTTGCAAGAATGTTATTATTTGCAACATTCTCCTATTAATAGAGCCAACACGTGTGGTTTTAACTCACACTTAAAGTTGAACTTTCTCTATTGACTGAGTTACATACTCAAGAGAGAATCAATGCTCATCTACTCATCCCTTCTTGACTTATTTTGATATACTTCCTAATAATGGCAGTACTTCACTAAAACATGAAAAACCTAAACCAATTTACCAAACAGGAGGCAGGGACACAGTCACTAACAGAGACTTTCTTGGACAAACTGGAACCTACACTCCTCACATTTTCAGTCTTGCCGACATGAAGAACCTAAAGGAGAAAAATGCACATTTCTCAAAGATTCTGACTGGGAGCTGGATGTAGTAACTGGACAGGTCTTTGGGTTGTTTCACTTAGGCAGAGGGTGTGAGTGTGTGTAGGGAAGAAGCGTGTGCCTGGATTTTGGATAGCCATAGTCACAACCATGGCAGAGCTTGCTAGAGGATCACTAGTCAACATCTACATCTTTACCTTCAGAATTTATTGAGATTTCATTTATGGTTTAATGCATGGTCTATTTTTAGAATGTCCTACATGTACTTGAAAGAATGTGTATTTTCTGTTTCTTTGGGGTAAAATTCTACATAATAGTAGCTGGAGAATATTAATTGTATTGTTAGAGACATTGATAACTCTGCTTATTTTTTACTGCTTAATCATATCAGTTTTGGGGGATAGTTTAAGTTATCCAGTTTGTTAAAATGAGAATGTTCAAATAAAATATAAAAGCAAAAACACTTTAAAAATAAAAGCAGTAGAAAGCAGTATATTGATAAATTCAATAACTAATTTTATTAAAAAGAAAAAATTGACATTTTATACAGATTAAGGAAAAAATAGAAAAATGCTCAACATATAAATGAGACACTACATATAAAATGAATACAGAGAAATTACAAAAACAATCATGCACATACATTTTCTGATACACTTAGAAATATAGTAGTGAGGATAACATTCTAAGATATTAGAATTGTATTTATTTTGTATCCTAAGGTATTAATTGTATCCTAAGATAGTGTGCAATTAAATTTGACTGAACAAGTAGTGGAAATCACAAATAAGTCAATAATCAAGGAAGAAATAAAAAATTTTATCCAAAAATTTCCACCAAAAATCTGACTATAAATAGAAAAGACATTATAGATCATTTTTTAAAAATTTCAAAGTAATTTTTCGTTCTAATACCACATAATCAATTTCAAAGCAAAGAAGAAGCTGGAAACTATGGTGATATCATAAAACTAGGATAACTAGGAGAACAAAATATGAAAAAGCACAAAGAACCATGTGGAAACCAATATAGCTTTCAAATATAAGTACAAAAACTTAATCAGTTCAGCCAGCTACTATTTAAGTTGCTTAATACAATAAATATCAATTGGATGGGTACCCTGTGGAAATGTAAAAATGGCTTAATGTCTAGGAATCCTCTAAGATCATGTAATATATCGATAGGTCAAATATAAATTTAAAAAGTGATGCTGAAATATATGGTGAAAAAATTCATGTGTAATATACATTTAATATTTCATTTTTTAAAACTTGGTACATTAAGAATGGAAGGATTTTACTGATCGTTGGAGAAATGCAAATGAAAAACACAATGAGATACCACCTTACGCCAGTCAGAATGGCGATTTTTTAAAAGTCAAGAAACAACAGATGGCTGGGGGCGGTGGCTCACACCTGTAATCCCAACATTTTGGGAGGCTTAGGTGAGAGGATCACCTGAGGTCAGGAGTTCGAGACCAGCCTGGCCAACATGGCAAAACCCCATATCTACTAAAAATACAAAAAATTAGCCGGGCATGGTGGCAGGCGCCTGTAATCCCAGCTACTTGGGAGGCTGAAGCAGGAGAATCGCTGGAACCCTGGAGGCAGAGGTTGCAGTGAGCTGAGATTGTACCACTGCACTCCGGCCTGGCGACAGTGCTAGACTCCGTCTCAGAAAACAAACAAACAAACAAACAAAAAACCAGGTGCTGGAAAGGTTGGGGAGAAATAAGAATGCTTTTACAATGTTGGTGGGAATGTAAATTAGTTCAACCGCTGTGGAAGACAGTGTGGCAATTCCTCAAATATTTAGCACCGGAAATACCATTTGACCCAGCAATCCCATTACTGGGTATATGCCCAAAGGAATATAAATCATTCTATTATAAATATACATGCATGCATATGTTCATTGCAGCACTATTTACAACAGCAAAGCCATGGAATCTACCCAAATGCCCATCAATGATAACTGGATAAAGAAAAATGTGGAACATATACACCATGGAATACTATGCAGCTGTAAAAAGGAATGAAATCATGTCCATTGCAGAGACATGGATGAATCTGGAAGCCCTTATCTTCAGCACACTAATGCAGGAACAGAAAACCAAACACTGCATGTTCTCACTTATAAGTGAGAACTGAACAATGAGAACACAGGACACAGGGAGGGGAACAACACTTACTGGGGCCTGTCAGGGGAGGGTGAGGGTGACGTGAGCATTAGAGAAAATGCTGGGTTTACTACTTAGATGATGGATTGATAGGTGCAACAAACCACCATGGCACAGGTTTACCTACGTAAACCTGCACATCCTGCACATGTACTCTGGAACTTAAAAAACAATAAAATAACTCCAAAAAATTACTATAAACATAAAGAAAAAGAATGGAAAGGTTTTTAACATGAAAAATTATGTACATGTAATATAAAGTATAATGTGCTTTATATATTTAATCATATAATTTATGTATAATTATCATTACACATTATATGACATAATATGTATGCTATATAATATGTAAATATAATATTTATGCATAATGTAAAGGATAATCTGCAATTTTCTTCTTTAGGTTCTTCATATGTAAACATGTGTTCATATATCTATAAGTATATAGATACATAAATGCAGCAGCCAATATCATAGTGAAAAATGATCCATTAGAAATGCCTAATTAACAAAATAAAAAGACAAATGTACCCATTATTTGACATTATCCCAGAACTTGTAGCCAATGAAGCAAGAGAGCAATCAGAAATAAGGAATCCAAATATTAGAGAGCAGATAAAATTTGTATTATTTGTGGATGATATGGCATATGTATAGAAAATTGGCCCAGGACCAGACAGATTCACAGCCAAACTCTACCAGAGGTACCACGAGGAACTGGTACCATTCCTTCTGAAACTATTTCAATCAATAGAAAAAGAGGGGATCCTCCCTAACTCATTTTATGAGGTCAGCATCATCCTGATACCAAAGCCTGGCAGATACATAACAAAAAAAGAGAATTTTAGACCAACATCCCTGATGAACATCGATGTAAAAATCCTCAATAAAATACTAGCAAACCGGATTCAGCAGCACATCAAAAAGCTTATCCACCATGATCAAGTTGACTTCATCCCTGGGATGCAAGTCTGGTTCAACATACGCAAATCAATAAATGTAATCTAGCATATAAACAGATCCAAAGACAAAAACCACACAATTATCTCAATAGATGCAGAAAAGGCCGTCAACAAAATTCAACAGCCCTTCATGCTAAAAACTGTCAATAAATTAGGTATTGATGGGACGTATCTCAAAATAATAAGAGCTATTTATGACAAACCCACAGCCAATATCATACTGAATGGGCAAAAACTGGAAGCATTCCCTTTGAAAACTGGCACAAGATAGGGATGTCCTCTTTCACAACTCCTATTCAACATAGTGGTGGAAGTTCTGGCCAGGGCAATCAGGCAGGAGAAAGAAATAAAGAGTATTCAATTAGGAAAAGAAGAAGTCAAATTGTCCCTGTTTGCAGATGACATGATTGTATATCTAGAAAACCTCATTGTCTCAGCCCAAAATCTCCTTAAGCTGATAAGCAACTTCAGCAAAGTCTCAGAATACAAAATCAACATGCAAAAATCACAAGCATTCCTATACACCAATAACAGACAAATAGAGAGCCAAATCATGAGTGAACTCCCATTCGCAATTGCTTCAAAGAGAATACAATACCTACGAATCCAACTTACAAGAAATGTGAAGGACCTCTTCAAGGAGAACTACAAACCACTGCTCAACAAAATAAAAGAGGACACAAACAAATGGAAAAACATTCTATGCTCATGGATGGGAAGAATCAATATCTTGAAAATGGCCATACTGCCCAAGGTAATTTATAGATTCAATGCCATCGCCATCAAACTATGAATTACTTTCTTCACAGAATTGGAAAAAATACTTTAAAGTTCATATGGAACCAAAAAGAGCCCACATAGCCAAAACAACCCTAAACCAAAAGAACAAAGCTGGAAGTATCATGCTACCTAACTTCAAACTATACTACAAGGCTACAGTAACCAAAACAGCATAGTACTGGTACCAAAACAGAGATATAGACCAATGGAACAGAACAGAGCCCTCAGAAATAATGCCACACAACTTCAACCATCTGATCTTTGACAAACTTGACAAAAACAAGAAATGGGGAAAGGATTCCCTATTTAATAAATGGTACTCAGAAAACTGGCTAGCCATATGTAGAAAGCTGGAACTGGATCCTTTCCTTACTCCTTATATAAAAATTAATTCAAGACAGATTAAAGACTTAAACATTAGACCTAAAACCATAAAAACCCTAGAAGAAAAACTAGACAATACCATTCAGGACAAAGGCATGGGCAATGACTTCGTGTCTAAAACACCAAAAGCAATGGCAACAAAAGCCAAAATTGACAAATGGGATCTAATTAAACTAAAATAGCTTCTGCACAGCAAAAGGAGCTACTATCAGAGTGAGCAGGCAACCTACAGAATGGGAGAAAATTTTTGCAATCTACCCATCTGACAAAGGACTAATATTCAGAACCTACAAAGAACTTGAGCAAATTTACAAGAAAAAATCAAACAACCCCATCAAAAAGTGGGCGAAGGATATGAACAGACACTTCTCAAAAGAAGATATTTATGCAGCCAACAGACACATGAAAAAATGCTCATCATCACTGGCCATCAGAGAAATGCAAATCAAAACCACAACGAGATACCATCTCATACCAATTAGAATGGCGACCATTAAAAAGTCAGGAAACAACAGGGTTTCCTGGAGAGGATGTGGAGAAATTGGAATACTTTTACACCGTTGATGGGACTGTAAACTAGTTCAACCATTGTGGAAGACAGTGTGGTGATTCCCCAAGGATCTAGAACTAGAAATACCATTTGACCCAGCCATCCCATTACTGGGTATATACCCAAAGGATTATAAATCATGCTGCTATAAAGACACATGCACACGTATGTTTATTGTGGCACTATTCACAATAGCAAAGACTTGGAACTAATCCAAATATCCATCAATGATAGACTGGATTAAGAAAATGTGGTACATATACACCATAGAATACTATGCAGCCTTAAAAAAGGATGAATTCACGTCCTTTGTAGGGACATGGATGCAGCTGGAAACCATCATTATGAGCAAATTATTGCAAGGACAGGAAACCAAACACTGCATGTTCTCATTCATAGATGGGAATTGAACAATGAGAACACTTGGACACAGGAACGGGAACATCAGGCACCAGGGCCTGTCGTGGGGTGGGGGGAGGGGGGAGGGATAGCATTAGGAGATATACCTAATGCAAATGACGAGCTAATGGTTGCAGCACACCAACATGGCACATGTATACTTATGTAACAAACCTGCATGTTGTGCACATGTACCCTGGAACTTAAAGTATAATAATAAAAAAAGAAAATAGGATAACATTAGGTGCAAAAGCTATTCGAACCAATAAGAGATTTTAGAAAATTGGACAGATATGAGGAACTTTCTTTTTTTTTTTTTTTTTTTTTTTGAGATGGAGTCTCGTTCTGTCGCCCAGGCTGGAATGCAGTGGCCGGATCTCAGATCACTGCAAGCTCAGCCTCCTGGGTTCACGCCATTCTCCTGCCTCAGCCTCCCCAGTAGCTGGGACTACAGGCGCCTGCCACCTCGCCCGGCTAGTTTTTTGTATTTTTTAGTAGAGACGGGGTTTCACCGTGTTAGCCAGGATGGTCTCGATCTCCTGACCTCGTGATCCGCCCGCCTCGGCCTCCCAAAGTGCTGGGATTACAGGCTTGAGCCACCGCGCCCGGCCGAGGAACTTTCTTAAATATTAACCAATAAATAGCTGGAAAAATATTTTTAGCAGATCTGATTGACAGGGATAACATGAGAAAAAATGAAAACTATTATAGTAAATATATGAAAACAAAACAAGCACACTTCAGACCTTTCCTAATGGACAGAGGAGAAATGCTTAAGTAAATGGACAAGCCTGATTAGGGCAGTGCCCCTCGCCAGGCAGAGGGAGTATGATGGAAAAAAGAAATCAGGCATCTGTTCCCAAGAAACTGATTTGCTATAAGGAGAAGCTGAAAGTCTCAGCCTTGATCTTCTACCTCCTCCTATACTGGGAAACACAGTCTGGTCTTTGGAAGCTTGGGCCTCAAAGCTGGAACTCCAACCACTAAGAAGTTTTTCAACTATGTAGTCTTCCTGAGTTTATGCAGAAGGGAAGAGGAAGCCCAGTTTAGGACTCATGCTCTATGCCACATTCTCTGGTCTATCTGTTTTTACTGCAGTGTTGCAATCGTTGCTTTGCCATTTAATAAAGTGAGTGGTTGTTTTTCATGTAGGGAAAATGCGGTACTCAATTCTCAGGTACAAAAATCTATGACTACCCTCTCAAACTCATAACTGCATTTTTTTAGTTCACTTTTTCTTAAAAAGCAAAATGAAGGTAACGATCTATAGAAAAATAGCCCAGGTCTGATGTCAAAAGGGGCAAAAAGAGTTTGTTGCCTATTTTTTAACTCTTGAGCAGATTTTTCCCTTTTTAAAACTCTGTTGTTTTTTTTTTATCTAGAATGTATTCAAGTATTAATTTTTTAACCAATGTTTATATTAACTTGCTGTGTGCTAAATACTATGTTAAGTGTGTAAGTAAAATGATGAATATATATGTGTACATATATATGTATTTGTGTTGTCTTGTATGTATGTACACACGGATATCCCAATTAAGAAAAATACTTATATAAAGAAAAAAGACTCTAAAAGAACACATGACAATTCTGGGAGGTAGTATTACAGGTGGTTTTAAGATTTTTTTTTTTTCAAATGCTTATAAAGAGCATGGATTATTATTTATTATCTAGAAAAATATTTTGGGGAATTTTTTAAAGCTATAGAGATTTGAATTGCTGAATTGCAATCTCTATTGTTCGCTTCATGCATGAATTCCACATTAAATGTGAACTCGATTTCTAAAAGCCACTGTCGGACCATGATTTAACACTACTGCCAGCTGGTGATGGGTTACTATAATTGCAGGTTTAGTTATTTTATGTGATGACTAGCTTCTAGGTAAATTTGATTCCTGAATTTTTCTCTTCTGTGACATATCATGGTCAGAGGCACATGTCACCCTATTAGATATCTTATTTATTTAATGCAGGAGAGCTGTGTTTGAGCTCTGATGAGCAGCCTGGTCTTCAAAATACCTAATCATCCACTTGTAATGGGGTTTCCCTAAAAAGATGCATTAAAAATGATTTGGAGTCACGGAAACACATGATAAAATTAACAGACTAGCCCTGGCAAGAAATAACAAGCTCTGGCAAGAATAGAGTCTTGCCTAAATTAACCAATGGTCTTTCTTTCCCATGTCTCTGGATAGTTCTCCAAAGCAAGGTAATTTGTTTCCATCCTGGGTCCTTTATAGGCTAGGGTCTAAATATTGACCTCTCAGTTTTCCATACAAGTTCCCATTTTTGCACCTAGCTGATCTCTGGATGATTAAATTTTTCCCAGAATATCTTTTTTTTTTTTTTTTTTTTTGAGACGGAGTCTCGCTCTGCCGCCCAAGCTGGAGTGCAGTGGCCGGATCTCAGCTCACTGCAAGCTCCGCCTCCCGGGTTCACGCCATTCTCCTGCCTCAGCCTCCCGAGTAGCTGGGACTACAGGCGCCCGCCACCTCGCCCGGCTAGTTTTTTGTACTTTTTAGTAGAGACGGGGTTTCACCGTGTTAGTCAGGATGGTCTCGATCTCCTGACCTTGTGATCCGCCCACCTCGGCCTCCCAAAGTGCTGGGATTACAGGCTTGAGCCACTGTGCCCGGCCCCCAGAATATCTTTATTAAGCCTCTCTTATGTAAAAAAAAGCCTCATAAAGCCAATACCAAACAAAATAGATACCAACTCCTCTCAGACTACACATTGTAATTTTTCCACCCTGGATGAAATTGGTGATCCTTCCTAACAAAATTTCCTTAAATAGTTTGATCATTCCTGCACCCTTCCTCTTTCCCATCACCCCCATCACCAAGTTCCAGCTCAGGGATGCTTAGGCCATGTTTCAGAATTCTAACTTACCTTTGAAAATTTCACCAGAAGGAAAGAATTTAATGTTTCAGTTAATCAATAACATAGACTGAAGATGAAGAGGGAGGATCACTAAATAAACAAGTGAGGAAAAAGTAAACACAAACACTGAGTTTTCTCAAAGCTAGGTGCATGTTTTCTTACATGTTTACACACCTAATATTGGAATGCAGAGTATGATCTGTATGTGATTAATGTCTATGTTTTGATCATGCAATGCCTTCCAGTATCAGAAAGGTTAACATGTGAGAAATTAGTCTGTAGTATTTCCCCAACATGAATGTTCACAAATATTATTACATCTATGATAGTTTTACAATCAGTGGCATCCTGGAATGAAGAAAATGAAGTGTCTTTCCTTCATGATAAGCCCTGTCTTGATGATGAACATGAATGATTGAATGTTTGGCAGAGCATTTTGAGCACTTCAGTAACGCAGAATGACCACTCTGCTTTGGATTGTTTGCAAAATTCAGCCACAAAGCAAAGCCATGTCTGGAGCCAATGGGAGGTCTATATTTACATTTTAGGACGAGACTTGCTTCCTTTAAGCCCTAAAATACTGCTGAAGATGAGAGAAAAGAGGAACACTTCTAACTGGAAGGGGTTTGTTTTGCTTTTCTCATTTAAAAGGGCAAATTTAGTTAAAATTTTAAAATAAACTAACAAGATAAAGATGAAGTCTCCTATAACTACAAACAAATTAAAATAAAATTCTGGGTTTTTACTAGAGATGAGATTGGGTGTGGATGAGATGGGAGTTTTAAGGAGATTTTGTATGTAATCTATTACTACTTTTGTCTTTGAAATGAATATGTTGAAGAAGTCATTAACAATTAGCTACTGCCAAAGAGAATTGTTGTATTGGCTCTTGTGCAGGCTGACATGATTCTCATTCACTAAAGTGGGAGTAGGATGGAGAATGCTGAACTCTCCACAGAAGTTGGAGGTGTTTGGAAAATTCTTCCAGAACACCAGCTGCCTACATGACAGTCACATTCAGTAGGAGAACACAGGCACATGTGCTATGTTCCAGGATAGATATTCTCCTGGATTTGAATTGTAATGAGATTAATTCAGAAAAACAGCAAGACAGGAAATATGTGTTGATTTTGATACTAACTGTGGCAGTTAAACCACAATTATCTTTGCACAATAGTGTTCAGTGCTTACGTAGTTAAATAAGTGGAATTTTTAAATACATGGATTTTCTCCCCATTTGAAAAAGGAGCATGTCAGGAAGTATTGCAATCTATGACAGAAAGGACAAAATGAGGAAGGTGACGTTTAGCTGAAAATAGGAAACTAATTCTAAGAACTGCCAGCTTGAAACCCAAATCCTGATTCCCTCCACTAGATAATGACGCAAGGAGTTCCTCTGTATTCACAGCAGCTCAGATAACTTAGCTGTTTTTTAAGAATCCCCAGGAGTTGGAAACCTTAGTTCCAAACAGAAAATATTTGGTACTTACCACCCACTTAAGCAAATAATGAGAATCGCTGCCCCTCCCTCAGTTTCCAAGTAACTCAGAGCTGCCTCTACCAAGGACACTAGGGACATGGAACCTAGCAGCCAAGTGCTCGCTTTGCTTAGATCTGAAGACCTAGTTCTGGGAATTTTCGCTTGTAAATATAGAAGATAGTATAGTATAGTATAGTGGAAAGAGCTCTGATTATGGAATCACAGACTTTGCTGTGAGTTTTGTGTCTACTATTTATGCGTTGTCCTTGGGCCAATAAGTCCCTTGCTTTCTGGAAGTGTGGCAAGGGGACCAATATTAGCTGTATAGCTCCTAAGATTGTTATAAGAATCAAAATAAGACAATGATAGAAAAGTGCTATAGGCATTATGACATTCATGACATTATCATTATTATTAAGGAATCTGAGTTTAGAGTTTATTTAGAGTACTCTAATTTTTAAGCTATGAATATCCTTTTTGTATAAAATCAGGCCATTTTCTGGTATTTTCCTATTTCTAACTTTCTGTCAAATCTTCCAATAGAGGTGAATGAGAGAAAATATCTATTTCAAGCTAACTGGAGTAAACCTATATGTTACCTAATATTACTCTCCTTACCATGTATGCAAATTAGCCATTAGGTTAAACCATATTAAATTGCTAATTCTGGAGGTAAAAATAATTCAGCATTGGCTATTATAAACGTTTCAACCTAATACGACCATTCTCATCATATAAATGAATCAGATGGGATGTAGAGAGCTAAGATGATAAGAGATAAGAAGATCAGCCCAAATTTGATTCTTTCCAAAGTGAAGCAGAGGACGGCAGAACAGAAATTTGATCTCAGGGCCCCTCTGCATCTAAAGCCTCTGCACCATATTGGCAGCAATTAAAAGCCAGCTTGGTAAATTTTCTCTGTTGCCTGGGATGTAATTTTACTGGGCTTGATATGAATCAGCACAGCCTGAAACTCTTACCTCCCCACTCATCCTGGGTTTCATTTTGCTTTTATCAGGGATTCCCCACACTTTCCATCACCAGCACTGGGCCACTCCAGTCTGCATCTTTCTGGCTGGGAACACAGCCTGAGGAGGCATTTTTGCTGTATTAGTCCCACAAGTGTCATTCTAATCATCAAGCATCTGCTCATATTTTTGACCTTGATTATATGTCCTTTTCATCTTAAGCACATTCTTTGAGAATTCAAACCCAAGCTAGGTGTTTGAGCATTATCCAAACCTCTGAGCACACTTTCTTTTGAGCACCTTGGACCTTGGAATACTATCTCTTTTTTGTTTGTGTGTTTTGCTTGCTTTGACACAGATGAGACTGTGCCTAGAAATCTGAGTTTTAGAGAGATCTTCTTTGTTTGTAAAGGAGCGCATCAGCTTTTACTTTTTGAGTGATTACTATTTGCAGGCACTATGCTAAGTGCTTTACATGTGCTCTGTATTTTAATTCTCATACTAACACTCTGAGATAGGTATTGTCATGAACCCACTGGACAGATAAAGAAAATGAAGCACGTGGAAGTGAAGGGTCTTGCTCAAGCGTGTGTGGCTAGGAGGCACTGGTGTTGGGATTCTCATCCAGGCTGTTGGACTTCAGATCCTGAGCTCTGTCACAATAGTCTATTGTCTCCTTGGTGTTGGATCCTGAATTATTTCTTCACTTATCTAAATATTTAATGCCAAATACTTATATGTAAATGTGCACATTTGTGATTCAATATCCAGCTTAAACATGATTTTAAATCCAAGTAGCCATAAATATATTCATATTTTGTATCATAAACAAATCTTTTGACAATTAAATAACATCTTTTTACTTCTGAGCAGATGTTTGGGTCCCTGTGGAAGTAGTCCCTAGCTAACATGAGATGCCTTGGTGCATGAGCCAAAGTGACAAGCAGCTAAGTCCCTTATTCTAGCGAATTCAGCTGTTTTGTATGGGATTACGGAAAGACATGAGAGGCCATTTCATGCCCTGGAGCATTACTGCTGAGCCCCACGATGTCACAGGACCCTGACAATAGGTGGTGTAGGATCATGCTCATGTTTAAGTGTTGAGGAAATTTTCTGCTCGTTAATTTATCAAAACAACATTTAGGAAAATCTTGCTTTTTAGCTTTGGGGAAACCCTGACCTTTTTCTAGATTTTGTTTTTCTTTGTTTTATGCTGCTTAAACTGATGAAGAATGATGAATGTGCATTACTTATTTTTCTAAATTATTAACAATTCCTTGAAGTACAGACAGAATAATGCAGGGAATATATTTATGGGAGATAGCATGATATAGTGGAATGAATGAGAGAGGAAGAAACTGTGAGACTGGCTTAAATGTTGGCCCAACTACCTACCAGCTACGTAAGAGCGGGAAAGCAAATAAGCTTTCTGAATCTGTTTGTTTTTTCCTTCATTCGTTCATCTTTTAAGTTTCTACTGAGTGTCAGGTGCAGACTTAGGTCCTGAGTAAGGCACTGCAATGGAGTCTTTTTTCTTCTATAAAACAGCAATACTACTTTGAGTTCAAAAATGTTTGTTATAAAATGCAATTTTCAGGTGTGTGAGTGTCTTCATATTAAGAAGCTTAATTAAAGTATGATTCACTTTGTGCTTTTAAAAAATTTACAATTTAAAAAATCTTACTTAAAAATTATGGTAACACACACGTAACAAAATGCGGTGGCTCACGCCTAGCACTTTGGGAGGCTGAGGCGGGTGGATCACCTGAGGTCAGAAGTTCGAGACCAGCCTGGCCAACATGGCCAAACCCTGTCTCTACTAAAAATACAAAAATTAGCCTGGCATGGAGGTGGGCACGTGTAATTCCAGCTACTTGGGAGGCTGAGGCAGGAGAATCACCCAGGAGGCAGAGGTTGCAATGAGCCAAGATCATGCCATTGCACTCCAGCCTGGGCTACACAGCGAGACTGCATCTCAAAAACAAAAAAACAAACAAAAAAAGTACCGCTTAAATAATTTTTTAAAAGTCAGTGACATTATTTTATTCAAAATATTTTGCAACCATTGCCATCATCTAGTTTCAGAATTTGTATGATCTCAAGTGAAAATCTGTATCCCATTAATCTCATCCCCAGCTCCTAGCAGCCACAAATCTGCTTTACATCTCTATGAATTTGCCTATTCTGGATATTTAATATAAATGGAATAATACAATGTGTCACCTTTTGTGTCCTGGTTTATTCACCTAGCATAATGGTTTTGTAGCATGTTGTAATCATGCATCATTTATTTTATAGTTGAATAATATTCCATTGACTGAATACACCACATTTTATCTATTTACCTGTTGACAGACATTTGGGTTGTTGCCACTATGAACATTTGTGTATATGTTTTTGCTTACACATCTATTTTGAATTCTTATGGGTATACACTTAGGAGTGGAATTGCTAGGTCATATGGTAATTCTATGTTTAAATTGTTGATGAACAGTCAATTATTTTCCACAGCAGCTATACCATTTGACATTCCTGCCAACAGCATGTAAGGGTTCCACTTTCTCCACATCCTCATCCTTGCAAGTTATTTTCCATTTTTAAAATTTTGGTTATTCTAGTGGGTATGAAGTGATATCTCATTGTTGTTTTGGTCTGAATGTACTTAATGACTAATAGTGTTGAGCATCTTTTTATGTGCTCATTGGCCATTTGTATATTGTCTTTGGAAGAATGTCCATTCAAGTCCTTTGCACATTTAAAAATTGGTTTGCTTTTTTTATTGAGTTTTAAAAGCTCTGTATATATTCTGGGTGTTAGACCCATATCAGATGTATGATTTGGAAATATTTTCTCCCATTCTCTGAGTTGTTTTCTCACTCTCTTGAGAAAACAAAGTTTTTTATTTTGACTAACTCCAATGTATCGATTTATTTGTTTTATGTTACCTGTGCTTTTGGTGTCATGTCTAAGAAACCTTTGCCAAATCCAAGACCCTGAAGAGTCACTCATGTGTTTTCTTCTAAGAGTTTTATTGTTTTAATTCTTACATTTAGGTTGTTGATCCATTTTGAGTTAATATTTGTATATTTTATGAGATAAGTGTCCGATTTTATTCTTTTATATATGAATATCCAGTTGTACCAGCACCATTTATTGAAGAGACTCTTTACGAAATGAATAATGTTGGCACTGCATTGAACAACCAATTGACTATGAATGGTTTTATTTCTGGCATCTCAGTTCTATTTCATTGATCTATATGTCTATCCTTATGCCAATATCACAGGCTGGTAACACAGCTTTGAAAATGAAAAGTGTGGGCTGGGTGTGGTGGCTCATGCCTGTAATTCCAGCACTTTGGGAGGCCAAGCCAAGTGGATTACTTGAGGTCAAGAGTTCGAGACCAGCCTGGCCAACATAGTGAAACCCTGTCTCTACTAAAAAATACAAAAACTAGCATTGTGGCAGGCACCTGAAATTCCTGTAATCCCAGCTACTCGGGAAGCTGAGGCAGGAGAATAGCTTGAACCTGGGAGGCAGAGGTTGCAGTGAGCTGAGATTGCACCATTGCACTCCAGCCTGGGCAACAAGAGTGAAACTCTGCCTCCAAAAAAAAAAAAAAAAAAAAAAAGACAACAACAACAAAAGAAATGAAAAGTGTGAACATTTCAACTCTGTTCTTTATCCTCAGATCGGTTTGGCTATTCAAGGTCCCTCGCAATTTCATGTGGGTTTCAGGATTGACTTTTCATTTTCTACAAAAAAGATTGATGAAATTTTGATAGGGATCGAATCTATAGATATCTTGGGGAGTATTTTCATTTTAATGGTATTAAATCTCTCAATCCATGAACATAGTATGTATTTCTATTTATTGATGTCTCTTTTTTTAAATTAAGGTTTTGTAGTTTTTCAGCATAGAAATATTGGCTCTTCTTGGTTAAATTTATTTCTATGTATTTTATTCTTTTGAGTGGTATTGTAAATGGAATTTTTAAAACAATGTTCAAATTGTTTATTGCTCATGTGTAGATTTGCAACTGATTTTAGCATATTGGTGTCATATCCTACAATTTGCTGAACGCACTTATTAATTCTATTTTTTTTAGTGTGCTCTTTAGCATATTCTACATGTAAGATCATGTCATCTGGAAATAAATATAGTTCTACTTCTACTTTTCCAATTGAAAAGCCTTTTATTTCCTTTGCCTGACTAATTTCTCTGACTGGAACTCCCAGTATAATGTGGAATAGAAGCAGTGAGAATGCATATATTTGTCTTATTCTTGATCTTAGGGGAAAACAATCAGTCATTTTCTATTAAATTAGCTGTGGACGTTTCATAGATGTCTTTTATCAGGCTCAGGAAATTTCCATTTTTTTCCATAGCTCTTTGAGTGTTTTTATCATGAACAGGGTTAGATTTTTATCAAATGTCTTTTCTGAATTAATTTAGAGGATCATATGGTTTCATCATTTATTCTGTTGATATGTTATATTACATTAAGTAATTTTCAGATATCAAACCAACCTTGAATTCCTGGAATAAGTTCCACTTGGTATGCGTGCTCATGGTATACAGTTTTTGTTATATGTTACTGGATTTGGCTTGCTAGTATTTTGTTGAAGGTTTTTAATATCTATATTAATATGATGTATTGATTTGTTTTCTTGTGATATCTTTGGTGTCAATAGGAAATTAAGAATTTATAAGCGGCAAGGAGTAGGGGCAGACTGGAAGTTTTCCAAGGCTCCTAACTAACTAGGGAAAATTTTTCAAATCACACAACAGTGCAAAAAGAGCAAGAAAGAGTATACTATGTTTTCTATTTGTCTTTGACACTTACATTTTGGGCTTCCTTAATCTACTTTATCCCGTTTGTAAGCTTACTTATTGAATTGGCTAAAGAGACAGGAACAAAGCTTTATAGCCATGAAAGAACTGCTGTAATCTTGGTATCATGGGTGGAATGTGCCTTTGAATAGACTTGATTACTCTAACCTCTTTGTTTCTCTATATTTAAGGGATGAGCTATGAAAAGCCTATTAAAAATAACATGAGCCTGTTTCATTATGTTTGGCTGAAGTTAAATTCCAGTAAATGTTTGGATTCCTTTTCTAATCACTACATTAACTGGAATTAATAACTGAGAAACAAAACACTAATACTCCCAATATTTTTTGAGGTTGTGAGCATATGGCATTATTCATTTAATCTCCCCCCAGCAACTTGTGCTTATGCACACACACACATACACACTCCCCACCCCCATACAGGTATGAATATGTGTGTATATGCATCTGTGTGTGTATATGATTAAACATGACTCTACTTTTGAACATTCAGTGAAAATTAAGAAATAATTCATACAGATGATATAGGATGGCTTAAGCCTAAAAGTTAAAACTATCATTCTGGTTTAAAAAGTAAAATAGTACATGCAAATGAATTTCCCATCATAAGTTGCTTATTTCCAGTTTTCACAGCAGCTCTGACATAAGTTTGAGGGCTGACATTTCATCCTTGGCTGTGCGAAGTTTCTAACTCATGACTGTTTGTTGCTGGGAGTCCAGAGCAGAACTGGAGGAAAGGTGCTTCCACCGCTTCTTCCTAGAGAGGGAGGGGCTGGGAGCTCCTTGCCACAGGCTGACCTCTGTCCCCTCCCTTGCTGAGAGCTGGTGGTTGCCCAGTCGCTGCCAGTGTTACCTCACTTCCTCTATTTGGAGGTCCTCTTCTACCTCTTCCCTAATTCGTCTCCATGACGTGTCTCAAACTTTTCTGCATGAAGTTGTCACTAATTCACTTCACTCACTCGGGTCACTCCTTTGGGCTCCTCTATCTTCAGATAGGTCAGATGCCATTTACAGAAGGAACTCCATCTCCAGCCATGTAATGAAGTAAAAAGACAGGCATAGGTGGTGCTTAGTCTTCCCACTGGGGTAAGAAAATGGAGGCTGGAGGAACCCACAGGGTGAGGATGCTATCAAGGCAGGGGAGGCTGGGCACAAGTGTCCAAGAGCACAGCAATCTCAATCTTGTTCAGGGAAAGTTGTCAGCTGTGGGAGTGGAAGTGGGGTAGGCAGGCGGTGATGGGATCCCAGTGGTAGATGGAGTGTAGACCATGAGCATATTGGCTAAATGATGCCAAGCAGTATGGAACCACTTGAAAAACTGGTTCTTGGAGCCTGGGTCCTTGACGCCTGGTAGGGTGTTCAGAAGTTGGACTTCAATATTGAGAGGAAGGCATTTGGATGACTAAATGGAGACAGAAAAGAGCACTTAAAGTCCTTTCCATAGACTAGGGCATGCACAGGACAGGGAGAGTTGGTAATTGGGGCACACAGCAGGAGCTCCCTGGTTAACCACGTAATAAGAGTGATGATATTAAGTTCTGCCTGTTGAAAAGAGAGAAGGGGATGGTTGCAAAAGTTTAAGTAATTGCAACCTCAGTCAAAAGTGATTCAGGAACTAACTGTGGGAGAGGGAGTGAGCATGTGGGTAAGGGTGATCCTTTAACTGAATCGTAAGAAAGTAGTGGGAGAGATCCAGGGTGAGGAGGCTACAGTGCCATGCCAGGAAGGGAGACCTGCTGATTGGGCCACTCGGTAGTTAGGTGAAGAAGCCAGGTCAAGGGCTTCCAATTTTTCAGGATGGAGAGGATCAATTTTGTGAGGGCATCTTGAAGTGATCACATTCTCAGAAACAAATCTGTGATAGGCAAACTCACATGATGCCAAATTATAATCCAAAAATAATCCTTTTGTGAATTTACTATAAGAATCATTTCTTTCTAGTGATATTGATATATGTGACCCAGGTTACCACTTCCAAATCAGTAACTATTAGGATATGATTGGAGCACAGGATGGTGAAAACTCACAGAACACTTCTGGGTACTATTCAGGTCTCTTTAATGCCAATGTGGGCCCAGTCCCAAATGTGACAAGCACCACTCATGACTTTCCTCTCCTCCCTTTCCTAATTCAGATTCCTTCTACTGTCACCCTCTCCTCAGGTCTGTCTCTCTCATTGATGGTACTGCTGTTTCTTCATTGGATTTATGTGTGGTCTTATTCTCTCATGCTTTGATTTAGGAGATACGGCTTTTCTAAAGACCACCACAGAGTGCCACCTTCTGCATTGCTTGAGAATTCTGATAACTGAACTTAGAAGCTCATCTTAGGTGTAAGAACACACTCCTTTAACTTCTGTCTATGGGCCATGCAGGCAGAATGAGACAGTAGTCTGAGACAGCCTGTGTCTTTCCAACACTTCAGATCCTTAATCACTCTGATGAAGGAGTGGATGGAGAGATGGACAAAGAGCTCACAAACTCAGAAACAACCAGAGGTGTAACATCTACTAGTCTTTTTGTCTTTCATGAAATCTCACCTCCTCATCATTTTCCTTATCGGTTTGATGATCACAATTGAGCACTTATTCCTCAGCACTATTGCTTATTATGTCTCTTAGGGTTTCCACTCCAGAGATGCACAGCCTCTTCCTGACCTGGGAATGTACCACTACTTGGTACTGAATCGTGACCCCAAAGTGCCCAAGGACCCTCCCCAGGAAGGCAGAACAGATGCTTAAACCTGGGACTCTTAAGAAAATGCACATTCTGATTCTGTAGGTCTGAGGTGGGGCGCAAGGATCTGCATTTCTACCAAGCTTCCAGGTGGCACAGGTGCCACTTGTTCCTGAACCTTGAGTAAAAAGGCCCTAGTGGTAAAATCAAGGGGTTAGAGCTTAACCTCCCTGAGTTGGAATCTCATTTTCCTCCATTATCAGCTTCATGACCTTGGACAAATTCCTCAACCTCTCTGAGCCTCAGTTTTGTGTCTGAGCATGGGGATGCCACTTGGTTCTCAGGTTCTTGTGAGGATGGAGGTCATGTATGTTCAGTGCTTCTACCAGTTTATGCCACCTGCAGTCTTCACAAGACCCTTCCTTCAAGCCCCATCTGAGTCCCTTCTCCACCCAATAGCTGACTTCTCTATCTGGAGGATCCTGGAAGGACAAGATACAGCTGTTCTCAGGGCCTTTTCTAAGGCATTCAGTCTGCTATAGGGCCAAGTAGCCCTGTGATGTGGTTGCAGCCCCTGTTTCCACCAGGAGTCATCCTGCCTCTGGATCACAGCTTCCAACCCCTGGAATCTTCCTGAGCTTTGGAGTTCTGGGCATATCTGGCTTAGACTCTCACCTTCTACTGGCACTGTGGAAAGGTGCTCACCTTTTTTATTTTTTTATTTTTGAGATGAAGTTTCGCTCTTGTTGCCTAGGCTGGAGTGCAATGGCATGATCTTGGCTCACTGCAACCTCTACCTCCTGGATTCAAGCGATTATCCTGTCTCAACCTCCTGAGTAGCTGGAATTACAGGCATGCGCCACCACGCCTGGCTAATTCGGTGTTTTTAGTAGAGATGGGATTTCTCCATGTTGGTCAGGCTGGTCTCGAACTCCTGACCTCAGGTGATCCACCTACCTCAGCCTCCCAAAGTGCTGGGATTACAGGTGTGAGTCACTGCGCCTGGCAGGTGCTCACCCTTATGCCATCAGCCAAGGAGAGCACATAAGTCAGTACCTTTCCCCCACCTCAGCACGGCTTCTAGCTGGAGAGGATGAACAAGCCTTGCTTCTAAATGGAATGAAGTTTACATTTGTTTGGGGAGCACATTTCTCTCTTGTGGTGATCTGTCCCTCAGAAGTTGGTTACTGGCCTGCATTTTCCCAAAGGCCTGGTAGCCTGATTTCAACCTGAGAAGTGGTTCCTCTTTGGCATTTAAAGACCACTTTAGTTTCCGTTGCCACGTGAGATGTGCAATCCCAGATTGCTGAGCAGGGCTTTGGCCACAGGCTTCCTGCCTGCAAAGAAGAGCCTGGTTTTTTACTTGAAAGAGAGCAGGAGGCTCTTGTGTAGAGAGCAAGGGGAAATCATTAAGTTGTCCATAGTTACCAAAGGATATGTAAGAAATATGTTCTCTAAAGTGGAAATTGCTACCCTTGGGTAACAGGAAAAGGCTGACCATTACATTATAAGTAGGAAATGGGAGATAATGAAATCGATGCCAAGCACACAGTGCAACCTCGATAAGGGAGTTTGCATCACAGCCCTCCCAATTCATTTTCACAGATGGTTCTTCTCTCAGGCATTTAAACTTTGTCTCTAATATTAATCGGTGAAATGAAAAAAGAGATTTGCCCAGTTGTGGTTATTGTTATTGGAGACTAATACCAATAAAGTGGTAGTAAAATATCCCCACAATATCCTCTAACATTGGAAACAACCTTAAGGGCTGAAAGCTGACTTGCGAATTCCCCCACCCTCTGAAATGCTGCTGGTTCTAAGGTCTTGTGGAAATCAGAGAGAAGTCATTTCATTTAAGTCTTAATGGACCCGAGCTTTAAACAGTCGGTGTACAAAGCCTCAGCATGTCAGGAGAGGCCATAGGTAAGGTCTGTAAAAGAGATTGGCACGCCAAATGATTCACCCAGTATATTAGGTAGGCAGCTGTAATGCAGGCTCCTTCCATATATGACTATATTCACAGAAGGTCTTGATCCTCAGTGATTGTTATTACAGAATTGTAATGCTAGCAAGAACCCAGAGACCACCTCCTCATATCACAGGTCCAGGCTGTTCCTTGGCCTAGCAAGGCATAGTCCACAAGTTAGGAGCCAAGCTGGGAGAAAGACTCCCAACTCCCATCCCAGAAGGAGTGCCACACAGACCCCCACAGCCCAGCCCTACCTGACCTACCCTCTGCTCTCATGGTAGCTGTAATGTGAGGTCACCAGGGTTCCCAATTCCCCTGGCGGTTGGGGAGGCCTTCACAGTCAGGTCTGTGGGACTGGTGACTTCTGGAATCTTGTACCCATGGTCCAACACGCTGCCTGTGCTTGGAAACGGCTGTAATCTAACCTAATATACACACAAGAAAATCAAAGGTATCCTCAAAGCATGATAAAAGAAACGGATGGTGTGAAGCTCCTAGTCAGCAGCAAAACCCAAGGGCGTGGAGCTCCGGCCTGGATTCCTCAGGACAGAGAGCCATGGAGATGGCAGTGCTGGGTTGGGCAGAGGTGTCACCAGATCCAGCTCTCATGTCAGAAAAGGAAACGTTTGGGCCCCAGGGGAATTGGCTTGTCCAGCATCACTGGGGACATCAACTGGCTGAGTCGGGCTAAGGACCCAGGGTTTCTGGGTGCTTGGCTGCCACACTATCCCTATGGCACCTTGAGGGGTACAGAGCACCCTGCTCTGGGTCAGGGAAGGGCAGCCTCCTGAGCTGCCCAGCTGTGCTAGTTAAGGCACTCTGGGGCCAATCAGAGTCACCTCCAGGGAGTTTATGTAAAACAGCAATGTTTATTAAGGGGAGGCACAGGTCTCTCTCTGAACCCATAGGAAGCTTTCAGCTTTTTTGCACTACCTCTGTCTCACACACACACATTTCTGTTGGTGTCTGACTCTTTCTCTATAGACCAGTGTTCTTTGCTCCTCACTGCTCATGGTAGAATATTCTATAATATTCTACCACCCAGCCAAGACTCTTTCCATCTCAACTCCACAGGGATGCTGAGTTTGAGGGTGCTGGTCTCTGATGCTCAACTGCAGTTGCAGGTGGGGGCTGGCAGGCACACCTGATTGAAAATGGGACAATGAGAGGCTGTTCCTGAGACTCCAGGAACCTGGACAGAGTTGTAAATGGACTCTGCAGACATGTCAATGGGTGTCACTACATCTCGGGATCTGTGTCCTTCCCCAACACCCAAGGCAGCCTCACCCAATCCAAATACTTACCAACCTTATGTTTCTGTCCTCTCCACTCCAATGACAGGCACAGGGCCCTAGAGGAGCGAATGGGGGACTCACCACATGCTCAAGCAGCCCTGCCTTTGCAGGCTCTGTCCTCACTCCAGGGTCAAGCGCACCTCTCAGGAGAGATTCCGGGAAGCAGCCTTTCCTGCATTAATGGCCATGATGCTCCCTCTGTCCAGTGGGAACCTCCAGCGGGCCAGTGTTGGAGATGTGCGTATCAGTGAGGTGAAAGGTCTTCTACAAACTCCATTCTTGCTTCAAAATTACCCAAGTTCCCCCGGAACGTGAGCATTGAAGTTCATGGTCCCTGACAGCAGCCTTGGGGAATAACAAGGCACGTAAACAAGGAGCCTGGGAGGCAGCCCATCTTTTCTGTGTATTGAAAGGCAATTTCCCAACTCTCCTTTCTGGCCCACTGTGCAGTGCTGCTTTTTCACAGCAATTTCTGAACTGTCCCCAACTAGTCTTCTGGCCTCCCAATTCCCTATTCTCTAATCCAGGCTCTGCCATTGGCTCTATTGAGCTTTACAAAGGTAACTTTTTCCCTTCCTGTTTTAACCCTATCAAGGCTTCCCCAGGCTGATGGGTTCAAGTCTAAGTTTGAAGCAGAGCTCTAAAGCCCTGTGTGACCTGGTGCCTTTGCCCTCCAGCCCTCTGCAGACATGCTCTAATCCTGGGACCACAGGGAGCACTCCAGCCAGTGCAGAGCAAGCTGGGGGGCGTGGTGAGCCCATCTCCAGTGACAGACATGCTCTCTGAGGGCTTCCTGGGCCTTTCCCTCAGCAGCTCCGGCATCGGGACCAAGGCGGGGACGTTATGGGTCCTTGATCCTGTTTGATGCCATGACTCTGAGTGGTGAGGGGACATAGTTCTATTGCAGTTTTAATTCTGATGGGTGAATTACCTAGTTTTGGTCACACAGAACTTGGCTGCAGTTTTAGAAATTAAATGGTGCATCTCCACATCTCTTTATTACAACTGTTGTTACTTAGGCCCCAGGAAGTGCCAGGGTCCAAAACTGTAAGCAACAGTGTCTGAGGACTGTAAGGTCTGGAGGGACCAAGGAGCTCATAGAACTGGCACTGATTGAATTTTTGTCAATGCCCTACTCTGTGCTAGGCCATTTATAGATTATCTCAGAGGCACAGATGGAAAAACTGGCAAAGATAAGGCGAGTTTAATGACTGCTAATATCCAGAAAAGGACAGGCCTCAAGGAAAAACGCTATGGGGGAAAGAGGCCTGCTCAGAAGAGCACAGCAGAACCCAGGCACATGCCGCACTTGTCTCCACCTCAATCTTTGCTGAAAGATGAATCTTTCCTGGAAAGCATCATGCCACTGTCAATAGGATTCACCTGTCCAGGGCTTGCTGTGAGCAGAGTCCCTGTGCTCTCTGGAAAGCACAGTACACGGCTCTGGGGACACTCTCCCCAGCTTTTCACCAAGGAGGCAAATAAATGAGGCCTGGAGAAATCCCTGGTACCTCCAGGTCTGGTATGTGAGCAGTTCTGTCGGAGTTCCCAGTCGTACCGCCCCATCTCTGAGGCTCCCCTTTGTGCTAAGAAGGGTGTGGGGACCCCAGAGAATATAGCAGCAGCTGCTCCTACCCAGGCACTCGGGGTCAGCTGATTGACCAGAGACAGCTTCCTTCCAGAGAGAGGCAGTGCCTGAGGCTCCCTGGAGAAACACTCAAGTGCCTCAGCCGCTTAACAAAATGCTCCTTCCAGAAACAAGAACTTTCTCTTTTCAACTCAATTTCAGTAGCTGAGCACCTGCCAGTCTGTGCTTCAGGTCCAACTTCCTCATCTTCCTTGTCCAGCCCGATGCGATCTCCCTTCCCAGGGGCTTATCAGGCCTCAATGGATTTGACAATGAATACTTGGCCTGGCCTCAGTTTCCTGCAGAGGCCAGGAGACCAACAGCTTCTTCCCTTCATGCTGCTGAGTTAATTAAAATAGCTCGTCTTTATTTGTTGGGAGCTGTGAGCCAGGCAATGTGATAATTTCATCATTTTATGTACTAAACCTGGTGCTACCCTCTGCTTTACGGATGAGGAAACTGAGGCACATAGGAGGAGGTGATCTGCTGGGATTTTGCCCAAGACGGCTGGGATCCCAGGGTGTGCTTCAAACCTACACTCTTTCAGGTCCTTTCTGGGAAACGGAAGGCAGCTTGTGTGAGGAGATCCACGGAGGGGTTGGAGGGGGAGGGAAGAGAGCACAGTAGAGGACACAAGATGCAGCGTGTCCCCAAGCGGCCAGGAGAGGAGCTCAGCCCCTCCCACTGCCCTGGGGTCAGCACCAAGGCCTGGTTTGTATGAGGGACACGGTGTAGACAAAGAGGGCTGGGAGGATGCAATTGCCACAGTGTATGGTGGTGGATTGTGCTAAATTTGTTGAGACTGAAATGAAGAGGAGTGGGGAGTGAGAAGGCACAAAAATGTGCACATGTGGAAAGGCCCAGAATAGCAGAAGGGCCTGCACTCTCCAGCCAGGGAGGCGAAAACCCATCCCACTGCCTGGAGCAGACCTTGTTGGGAGGAAACGGAGGCAGCTGGTGAAGACCAGGCGCTCTCCAACCCTGGGCAGTTCCTCTCGTGTAGAAGCCAAGGTACGGATGTGGTTTCCAACTCTCTGGAGGCCCCAAAAGATATATATCCTGGCCTCATGCACGCTTGATTGAGAGATAAGTGCTGGCATGGAACCGAGGGGAGCAGGGTGCCCAGCACATGTCCCCACTGCTCCCCACTGCCCAGGCTGATGCCCGAGGTCCCCCTGCCTTGTGCACCCCACTCCTGCCCTGCCCTTCCCCTAACCCACATCCTGCTGCTGCCTCAGCCCGGCTGGAGCCTCTGCCCAGGCCAAGCACTGTGGCTTACTTCTGTCCCATGACCACGGACAGGGTCCCTTTCGCTCTCCTTCCTACCTAGGCCGCATCTGTTCTCTGTGGATAGAGAAAAGCCACAGTGTGAGAGCAGAAGTATTGGAAGGATGTGTGCCCCGTGTGCTCACCTGCCCGCCTGTCCCATCTCCTGCCCCATCCCCTGCCTCGGTCTGCCTCCCACTCTTTCTCTAACACCTGCCCCATCCCCTGCCCCGGCCTGCCTCCCACTCTTTCTCTAACACCTGCCCCATCCCCTGCCCTGGCCTGCCTCCCACTCTTTCTCCAGCATCTTCCTGTCCCTCTTAGTTCTTGTTCCTGTGCCTTGGGTCAGGCCATCCTCTCCCCTCTGCAGGATGCAGGGCTCCCATCTGCTCTACCCACCCTCCCGACTGGGCTCTGCCTTAAGCCTCGGCTCCAGCTTTGTCTCGTGGGCTGCTCAGGGCCAGCCCCGCTCTGTCCCCTGCTGGGTACTCTGTCATATACTTCCTCATTTTATTGGCACCATCTCTTTATGCATCTGTTGTTCTTCACTGAATATGTGGTAACCTCACAGACCTGGGCCATTTCTCCCTCATCTTTTCGTCTCAGCACATCTCACAAGAGCCCTGTACAGTAGAAATAGTGGCCTTCACAGGGCTGACCATGCGCTCAGGCTGGCGGTCCTCTTCCCAACAGGCTCTGAGAAGTGAGTGTCAGCTCCTGACTGAGTGCACCCCTTGGTGGTCTTGGGATTGTCTGCCAACATCCCTTGGTGTATCATAAGCAGGACTGAGAGCTTATGAAAGTGCTCTGCCACCTCTAACGTGAGCTTCAGCCTGCAGGTTATCGTTATCCATGCAGGACCTGTGGCAGGATGGCACGTGGGCAGGCCTGGGTAGAAGGAGAGAAGAAAAAGGGAAAGAAAAGGAGACTGGGAGGGTATAGGGCAGGCAGGTTCTGCAGGGGCCATAGGATTCTACCTTGGTAACAGGAAGTTGCCTCACTAGCCCAGGTCTCAGCTTCCCTAAGCATGGGAAGTGACCCTTTGCCTGCTGGGGTGCTAGAAGCATTTGCAGTCAGCAGAGCCCAGAGCACGTGTGCTGACACCTATCTCCTGATGCCAGCATGCAGACACCTCCTCCTGATGCCAGCCTATGGACACTTGCCTCCCGATGCCAGCATGTGGATGCCTCCTCCTGATGCCAGTGTGTAGACACCTCCTCCCGATGCCAGCGTGTGGGCACCTCCTCCCAAGGCCATCGTGTGGACACCTGCCTTCCGAGGCCAGAGTGCAGACACCTCCTCCTGATGCCAGCATGCTAGCACCTGCCTCCCAGGGCCAGTCTTCTTTCCTGCTGCACTGCAGGTGACTCCTGGTTGCGCCAAGTTCTGTCTGTGGAAGGGGCTCTCTGGCAGGTAAACATATGGAACCAACCTTGCTAACTGCAGGTCTGCCCTTAAATTTGGCCAAATTCAGCTGAGTCTGTCCTGGAGTGAAGTCCTCCTGCCAACTGGAGGGAAGGAAAGGGACTGGCACACACGACCTGGCCTCCAGACAGCTTCTCTGGCCACTTGTGGATCCCTTGGCGTTTGTCCCTTGTATCTCAGAAGCTGCCACGTGCATCAAAGCTGTTCTTATGGTTGTGTACAGATCTCACCTCTCCATACCAGACATGCTTTGATGTTTTGAAAAAGTCTTTAGAACCAAGCACAGGATTTTGTAGTTGTGACTAAGGAAGGAGATAAACAAACCCAACACTATTATTACAAATAAAATTCAACCACTTTGCCTTTGTTGAGTAACTTCAGCTTATTTGATACCAGCTTATGAAGAAGGACAGTCAGGTATTTATTATGGCATTTTAAAGAGGGCTAAAGTGACTTGTTCACACCTAGAGAATGGCAGAGAAAGTGTTAGAAGTTCTGTCTCTAGCTCATATGCTTCTCCCACCCTGGTGAGCAGAGACCACACATCCCGTCTTGGCCATGCTGTCTTCCAGTGTTCAAGAAGAGTGAGGTTGAAGGTGATCTTGCGTAAGAGATTTCTGGATACAGCAGGCCATTGCACAAGGCTGCTCGGTCAAGCCTTCGAGTGTCCTCTCTGGCTCATGCTGGGGACACAGTTATTGCAAAGGTGATGCCCGCACAGATAAGGAGAGATTTGCGTAGTTCCTCAGCCGGTTTGCACACATTCCCATTTGACCCAACTCTCAGATCATGAATCCACTCGCTCATGGGAGAATTCAGTGAAAGGCAACCGTCCTCCCGTCTCCTTCAAATTCTGCCTAATTCTGACAAGTCACTGAGTGGTCAAGCACAACTCCTAGTGGGCAGAGAATGTTTCACTTTGATCAGCAGAATGGACCATTGTTAGGAATGCATGTTCTGAAGACACAGAGGCCCAACTGCCAGTTCCATCATGTTCTGTGTGACTTGGGCAGATAATTCACTTCTCTGAGTGTTAGTTTCTACTTCTGGAAAATTGTGATCCTAATAGCATTTATTTCAAAAGACTACTATGAAAATGAATTAGAATCACATATGGGAACTGTGACAGCCGTTTAAGTGTGAGCTGCGGATGCTGTTTCTGGCACAGCCCTTGTAATGCAGGGTGGTGTATGGAGACGTATCCTATGAGACAAAGTCTCCAGATCAGTCTTTTCCGTCCTCTAGGGAATCATTTTATTTGTACTTCAATGTAAAGTGTGACTCTGATACTTATTTTTGCAGACAGTCATTAATAAGAGGATGGCATGAATGAGCCCTGGCAGTGACTCACGTCACTCTGCAGGTTTTCTATCTCCATCAGAAAGGATGGGGTTGGGTTGTGTGTGTCCTCAGTCCCTCCTGCCTCTCACTTTTCAAAAGGCTCAGGCTACAGTCAATGTGTGTAGAAGAAAGAGTGGAAAGGTATGAGCTCTGCTCAGAGAAGCACAGAAGGAAAATGTCTAACCAACAGACTCAGTAGGGAGACGGAGCTGGGAGTCGATGGAAATGACAGCCAGGCACTGAGGGGTCCATGGGCAGGATGTACGGAGCTGTGAACCCCTGCTACTATGCTGGAGCACGTGGCGTGTGGTAGTGACCCTGGGCAAAGACCACATGAAAAGTCACAACTAAGTCCTACACACTTACAAGACGTATGCACTTATTCTGTGTGAGTCATAAGGCCACCTTGCCTACATGACCTGCCAATTCAATGAAAAATATGCTAAATTATAGCAATCAGCCCTGTGTAATAAACATTTTGTTCTCTGAGGAAAAACCCCAAAGGTCTTTCTAGCAGGCAGGCATTTACGATTATGAAACACTCCCCCTAGGTGTCCCACGCAGGTTCTGGGATTCCACACTGACTGTTGACTATATCAGACTAGAAATAACCACAGCTCTAGTCCCGCATCTACCATTGTGTGCCCTTAGACAAGATTCCTCATCTGTATAATACCTGCCTCTTATTCTATAATTTATTATGTTATAAGGACCAAATTAGGGATAATATATACCTACAAATTACCTTTTTTTCAAACAAGGTGTCATGACCAAAATAAAGACCTCGTGTTATGTATTTGAAGCCACCTTACATTTTTGTCTTGAAGCCTTTCTAAGATTCTGTTGAAGTGTTTGAAAATATTTTGTTCCTGAAAAATAGATACCAATCCTTTTAGAGGACAGTTTCTTGAGAGAAATGTGGAATAAGTCAGGTCATGAAAGTTCCTTATTGCAGATGGCATCACAGCTATGGCTGCACTGCTATGGCTGAAGCCTGGAATCTGGAATCTGAACAGAGTACAGAAATGCTTTCTTTCATGCTGTGTGTTTCTCCTCGAAGAGAGAAAAGATAACTATTTCGATCAAACAAGATGGTCCACCTGTTTCGGCTGTGGACTTGTTCTATCCACTGTTGTTGGACAGGACTCAGGACACAGGGGTGCCCTTCTCAGTTAATAAAGACAGCGATGGCCTGGCCTTAATTAGTGCTAAGGGCATAAAGAAAGAAAAGCTGGCTGGGTGCGGTGACTCACGCCTGTAATCCCAGCACTTTGGGAGGCCGAGGCGAGTGAATCACCTGAGGTCAGGAGTTTGAGACCAGCCTGACCACCAACATGGTGAAACCCTGCCTGTACTAAAATTACAAAGATTAACCAGACGTGGTGGCACGTGCCTGTAATCCCAGCTACTGGGGAGGCTGAGGCAGGAGAACTGCTTGAACCTGAGAGGTGGAGGTTGCAGTGAGCCAAGATGGTGCCACTGCACTTCAGCCTGGGCAATAGAGCAAGATTCCGTTGAAAGAAAGAAAGAAGAAAGAAAGAGAAAGAGAGAAAGAGAGAGGAAGGAAAGAGGAAGGAAGGAAGGAAGGAAGGAAGGAAGGAAGAAGGAAGGAAGGAAGGAAGGAAGGAAGGAAAGAAGGGCACAACAGGGACAAGGTGAAGAATGGCAGATGACAACCTGGAAAAGCAAAGGGCTTCTTATGTCAGATGACTTAGACCAACAGCCCCAGCGCCACGGAAAGGGCAGCCTGTGGTGGGAGGGAGGGCAGATTAGGACAGCCTGGGCTGTGGGGGCTGACTGCATGAACTGAGAAGGAGGCACCTTTTTTTTTTTTTTTAGACTGAGTCTTGGTTGACAGGTACTATTCTGTACTTAAGTGTGTGTGCGCCCTCAGCTGACGTCCATCTTTTGCCAGAAAAGTCTTGATGATGTTGTCCCTCCAGTCTCCTGTGCAGTGCTGGGATTTCACACATTGGGCCTTCCCATGGCATTTCACCCCAGAACCCACGTTTTATCCTCCCTGCCTGACCCCAGCATGCCTAACCCAGCAGTTAGTTTTGAGGGACAATACTTTAAAACCTCGTGGCCTCCCTCACCCACCTTCTGGCAGCCAGCCTCCTGTCCTGGACTGACGGTGGCCCTCCACCCAGGTCCCTGCTCTCCCTTCGCCCTGCATCTCTCTTCCACAGAGCATGTCAGCTCCACAGCATCCCCCAGGGCCACAGGCCCCACTCACAAACCTCCCGGCCTCCCCTAATTCTGGGAGTCAGAACCAATGTCCTTCCCAGCCGAGTTTCCCACATCCCACCCAAGGCCGCCTCTCCATCTCCTCCCTGCCTTTCCCTCGGCCTGGAAGGGCCACTCCTTGCCCCCAGGTCTTGCTCAAATGTCACTTCCTCAAAGAGGCCTTCCCTGGCCACAACTGCTGGCCTGCACCACTCAGCTGGAGTAAGTCTCTTGCCAGCGCCAGTGGGAAAGAAAATATCTGCATTCAGGTTTTGTCTTTGCTGCTATTTCTGGTCAACTTCCTCTCATTGGAAGCAACGTTCCCTGAGGGGAGTTGGTTGGAGCCTCCCCAGTTTCAGCCCCAGTGCTGCAGCCATGCCAGCCTTGGAGTGGCCACAGAGTCAGCCCAGAATGAATGAGTTTGAGGTGAACAACCTCATACTCGCTTTTCCTAACCCCTCCTCTTTAAGCTCCTTGATGGAAATCTTTGCTGGTTACATCTCCTTGCATCCATCTCTGCCTGCTCCAGCACCTTCCTCTTCCCCTTGCACCCTCCTGGGAGCATGAGCTCCCCATACGCTGTGCACCCCAGGGTGTTTCTGCCCAGGGACAGGCTAACGTGCAGTGGGGGCTGCGGCCTAACATGGACGAGAAGGCCTTGGGTCCTGGTGCCAGAGCACTCACCTCTCCCTCCTTCTTCGGCATCGCGGCCTTCCCCATGGAGGTCCCATCATCTGCCGCTGCTGCTTTGCCTTAGAAAATTCAGGGACACTCACTGACTGCCCCTGCTCCGTGCCCCTCGTGCGTCCATACCACGCAGCAGCTTACAGGGTACCCACTCCACGCAGGAGCTTAGACAGATCCTGATGGGACAGAGAAACAAAAGCAAAAGCCCGTTTCCAGCAGCATTCCAGGGGGTTCCTCTCCTAATCCAGGGGACAGAGGAGCTCACCGGTGATACTGGTGTGAGGGGAGAGGTGTGGCGATAGAGGGTGCTGTGGGAGTTCCAGAGGACCCCATCGACCTGGTGGGGGCTGGGGTGGGTAGCCTAAGGTCGATTTCTTCCCAGATTCACCTGGCCCAGCTCCTCAGTCCCAGGAGGGATGCCCTGGCTTCCTTCTCTTGATCCCCCATTCTCCCCCAGCCCGGCCAATCCCTGTGCAATGTGATGAGTTGCTCCATGTTTAGGGAAGTGAGTCATCACAGGTCCAGCACCCTTCACAAGCTGCCCCATGTTTCTTTTTAGTGTCACCCCACCCCCCACTTTGCACACACTATACACACTGCAACCTCAGCTGACTTCCGTGGCTAGCTATGCAGGGTCTTGTTGGCCAGGCTGCTCCTCTGCCTGGAATAACCTCATCTTCCTCCCTGGCAGGCAAGTGTGAGTCACACAGGGCTTCAAAACATACTAAAATGTCACCTCCTCTTTGAACTCACCTGCCCCTCTTCCTGGTTTGCCCTCCCCCATCCACAGCCGATGCTGTCTCCCTTTGAACTCCCGTCAACTGGGTAAGACTTCGGTGCTGGCATTGCCTAGGTACATCGTAATAAACAAGTGCTTATTCACAATAGCAAAACCAACCTGGAGCCCATCAACAGTGGCCTACAAAAGGAAAACATGATACATATGCACCATGGAATACTACACAGCTGTACAAATGAAATCATGTCCTTTGCAGCAACATGGATGCAGCTGGAGGTCATTATCCTAAGCGAATTAACACAGGAGCAGAAAACCAAATACTACATGTCTTCACTTGTAAGAGGGAGCTGAACATTGGGTACACATGAACATAAAGATGGCAGCAACAGACATGGGGGATACTAGAAAGGGAGGGAGGGAGGGGGAAAGACTGAAAAACTACCTGTAGGGTACAATGCTCACTATCCAGCCGATGGGATCAATTGTACCCCAAACCTCAGCATCATGCAATATATGCACACAACAAACCTGCACATGTACCTCCTGAATCTAAAATAAAAGTTGAAGTGAAAGATAGAAAGAAAGAAAAAAGAAAGAAACAACGAAAGAAAAAGAGAGAAGGAAGGAAGCGAGAGAGAGAGAGAAAGAGAAAGAAAGAAAGGAAAGAAAAGAAGGAAAGGAAGAAAGAAAGAGAGAGAGAGAGACAGAAGGAAGCAAGAGAGAGAGAGAGAAAGAAAGAAAGAACGAAAGAAGAACAAGTGCTCTGTGAGTTCCAGGAGGGCAGGAGCTGATTTAATTCCCTGCAAATCCCTGTCCCTGGCTCGGTGCCAGCCCACAGTGGGTGCTCAAAACATGTGGCCTGATGGAAGAAGATAATATGCTTCCATCACTACAACTGTGAAGTCCTTTAAGATAGCAATGTGATAGACTTGACGTCTGTAGAAAGCAGAGCCACGCTGAATAGGATCAGCTGATTTTTTTCTTTTTTAAACATCTGGCGAATGATTTCATGGGATCTGGCCTCAGTTTCCTCCCCCAGATCGTGATGCGGGATTCTGTCTGTGGGCTCCACATTGGTTGATTCAAGGACCTAGTCATTACTGTCACCTGGTGGCCGTTTACCCCATTTGCAGATTGGGCTCTTAAAAACTCCAGCACAGTAGTTCTGCAATCATTATTTATTTATTTTGGTAAAATTCCCATTTTTCCCCCACTCACAGGGGAAGAAGAAATAGTTTTTAGTGTGAGAGGGAGAGGATTTCCTCACCATTATTTCCCTCCTAAATTCCCACCCCCACCCAGACCTGCACAGTCCACAAGGAGAGCCCATGAAGAGTGGCCTGGCCTTGGTGGAAACCCACAGCACCCTCTGGCTGTCTGCACTTATGCATCTCCACATCTCCGAGGAGAGCAGAGGAGATCCTCGTCAGACCTCCCGCAGCGACGTAAGCCTCAACTCCAAGGTCAGGAGCAGCTCAGGCTAGGAGGGGGCCAGCGACCTGTTCTGTGCTCTGCTCCAGGCCCCTAAATGCAGCATTTGATTTCTCTTAGGACAAAATGAAGGCTTGTTAAATATATGTTAAAAAAGTAAGCACAGCCAACCATGCCACTCTCATTGCTTTATCTTTCCTTGTAACCTTATAACAGTCAATGGAAAGACAAAATGTGAGCTGCCAATTTCCTTTCCTGGGACTTCAGGTCAACATCTCCTCATTACAGCCATCATTCCAGAAAATAATGACTATGCTTTTTGTTCTTTGATACTTGCAGCAATGATCTAGGCCCTTAAATGCAGGGATTAAGTTCCCCTAAAAAAACAGGGCTATGTCGGCAGGCTGGTCAGACTGTCTGGAAGAGCAGCCAACAGGAAGTCGTAGATTGTCTGTGCTTCTTCTGAGTTTGGATGCGTCTTTACCAGAAAACTATACTGTCTCTGACAGCAGCTTTCAACTCATGATCCTGCCTCTTGTCCCTCCTAGCAAACCACTACCAAGTGGCATTTGAAGATGTCAAAAAATACCAGCATAGAATTACTTCAATGTGAGTGCTGGTGGTGTTGGCACACAGTGGGTGCTCAAAACACGTGGACACAATGGAAGAGCATTTGCTTTTATCACTCTACAACTGTGAACATCTTTATGTTTTCTCTGTACCTGAATTGTAGCAAGGCAAGGATTGGGGCTGACTCTGGGATTTCAGGACAGTTAAGGCAGCCAATGGAGTCTGTCGGCAGGAGTATTTACTAGTCCTCCTGCAGGAAACAGAAGGAGGGACCCTGGAAGTGAGATCCCTGGGGTTCTTGGTTGAGGACTTGAAAGAAGTGAGAGAAAGATGGATCTGAGCCTTTTAGGAAGACATCTTCATCTGAGGTGAGGTTTTTTTGCTTTGGACCCTACATTCCCAGCAACAGGCTCAGGGGGTACCTCTACAGACCACACAGGGAGATTCTCTCATTCATCCATTCATTCACTTACACAACCAATGATCATAAACAGTTTGCTGCAAGGACTATGCTGTGTGCTGGAAATAGGGGGCTGAGAGAAAATCACCATGGTGCTTGTTTGCAGAAAGCATAGAGCCTCATGGAGGGAAATGGAGATTAACCAAAGTATCACATAAACGACCGTATGATTACAACTGAGAATATTATGAAGGCGAAGAACCTATCATACAAGAGCATAGAGCAGAGGAGCTTTACCCGGCCCAGCAGCCAGCTAGGCTTCACAGAGGAAGGAAATCTTGTATGGAGAACTGATGGGTGAATGGAAATTTACTGGGTAGTGAGAGGGGAGAAGAGAGCCCCCCCAACCTTCCGGAAGTAACAGAGCTACAAAGGGAGAGAGAAAGAGATCTGAAAGAGGCAGTGTGCGGGATGGAGCCTGGGGGAGAAGGCACAGTTAGCTCTGGGAGGTCGCCGGCCTGGGCGAGCCTGGTGGACAGCAGCCTACAATGCATGGCCAACCATGCTGAGCTCACACAGAGAATCATACGAGAAGAGTGCAGGCTCCTCATTGACACACAGGATCTCTGTACTAGAGCAGTGCCTGAGGTAAAAGATTAATAGCTGCTTAATAAATTGTTGAATGAGTAAATGGAAAAATGCTTGGCCTCAGCCTTGGCAGGTGGCTTCTAGCAGGGGAAGCTCCCAGCTCCCTTAGTTTTTCTTCCCTTCCTTATCCTCAAGGAAGAGGAATGCTTTTGTATTGGTCAAGTCCAGGGATATTGATTGGGTCATGTAGTTCTACATGAGCATTAGACAGAGAGATACAAAATAAACAGGCATTAGGGTGAACACTATTCTATGCTTTTGCTCTGGTTCCTGTGTTTTGTATTTGCTTCTCCTTGCTGAACATTTTTCCTGTTACCATCAAAGGGGTAAGAATAATAACAGGGCTAGGCTGAGGAAAACAACAAAGTGAAGTGGTTTTACTCCTGCTCCCTTCAGTTCAGGCAAGTGGTGTCACTGAAGTGATTCTACGTGGCTTTGAGGCCAACAGTGACACCCAGGATTTTTCTGCTGAGGCTTAGCTTCCCATGGGAAGCTTGCAGGGGTAGGTTGCTGACCTAGGGTTAGATTCAAAATTTAGGAATGCTAGGTGTCCGTCAGTAATCTCTATCTCTTCTATTTTCACTCTTGAGGATGGTGTATGACAGTAGATAGTATCAGAGGTGAGCATACAAGAGCAGAAGAATGCAATGTGGCTTTGGGGCTCTCCCATCAAGAAGTGGGGTCCATTTCCTGACCCCTGGGATCTGGACTCAGGAGCAGCCTGTTACTTGCACTGACATCAATGGATAATGAAATGGATGGAGACAGAGTTGTGCAAGTTCCAGAAGCTACGCCTTGAGGGCTCTTGCAGATTTTGCTTTTGACCTCTTGAAACTGCCCTGAGACCACTGGGAAGGAATGCCTGTCTGGTTTTCTGGAGGAAGAGAGTCACATGGAGGAGAACTGAGGCAGCCACCAACTGCCAGACATGTGACCACCAGCTCTGCTGACCCCACAGCTCAAAGAAGCTGCGCAGATGAGCTGAGGCTACACTCTTCAGGGAACAATTCACACAGTCCTGAGACAGTAACTGCTTGCTCTTCTGAGCTACAAGGCTTTGAAACAGTTCATTGCTTCTTTTACATGACACACTCTAATTGCATCATCTTGTTCAATGCTCACAACAACCCTGCAAGGTTCTTACTAATTTTCCACTTTACAGATAAGAAAATCGAGCCTCACATAATAGATGCAAAACCATTAAGTGGCAGGACTGGAATTTGCACTCATGTCTATGTGGCCCTAAAGGCCACCCTCTCCCCATTTCACTGGCCCATCAAAAACCACAGAGACCAGATAACAAGAGCTTGTCATAGTGCTGAGAGCAGAGGCTGAGGTCCTAAACTGCACCATGCTCTGAACTCTTCTGGTCACAGAGCAAAGGCCATCGAAAGGGATCAATAAAAGACACAGGAGCTTCCAGAATGTCAGAGAAAAAGGATGGGCTTGGACTTCTATTGACTTCATTGAGTCAACACAGCAGTCAAAAACTGTTGTGATTGGGGACCCACACCCTGTCTGTTCTTGTTGATCTTTGGACAAACCATTGCAGTGGACTGAAACTTTCAAATAAAGCTTAGAAAAGTGAAAAAAGAAAGAGTGGGAAGAACACCATAGTAAAAGAAAATAGGAGAGATAAATAGTGAGGCAAATCTATCACTGGCATCGTGGTCTATCAGATCCTGTGCTCAAAATAAGGTTATGGATTTATTCTTAGTGGAAGGACTGGGGCTCATGGCCCGAGTATCATTCACAAAGAAGCCAGAAAACTCCATGTGTCCACGTGGCCAGAGGCAGGAATGCTCATGTAGGCACTGGATCGCTAAAGCTGAATACCTGCCAGAGAAGCTTTGCTACCCTAAAGCCAAGGCCAGGTCTTCTAAGAATGCACCAGACCAATAAGGTAACATGTCCTGTGATGGTCTGGTATGGTTATATGCTTTGCCTAGAATCCAAGATTGCATTATGATAGAATTTCTGATATAGAAAAATTGTAATGTTCAAACATTGTTTTTGAAAATAAAGTGCTTCGTCATTAAAAAATAGTTTAATTATGGTAAACTACACCTAGCATAAAATGTACCATTTCAGACAATTTTTAAGCATATAGTTCTGTGGCATTGATTACATTGACATTGTCGTGCAACCATCACCACCAGCCATTTCCAGAACTTTTTCATCTTCCTAAACAGAAACTCTGTATTCATTAAACATTTAGTCCTCATTCCCACCTCCCCCTATCTCCCAGTAACCACCATTCTACTTTCTCTTTGAATTAGACTACTCTAGGGACCTTATATAAGCGCAATCATACAGCACTTATTCATTAATGACTGGCTTATTTCACTTGGCTTAATGTCCTTAGAGTACATTCACGTCATAGCATGTGTCAGAAGTTCCTTCTTGTTTAAGGCTGAGTAATATTCCATATTGTGCGTTTACCACAGTTTGTTTATCCATTCTTTTATAGATGGAAACACCCACCTTTTGGCTATTGTGAGTAATGCTGCTATAAACATGGGCATACAAATATCTCTTTCAGATCCATTCTTCTGGGAAGATACCAAGAAGTAGGCTTGCTGGGTCATATGGTAATTCTATGTTTAATTTTTTTGAGGAACAGCCATGCTGTTTTCCATAGCAGCTGTACCATTTCATATTCCCAACCAGAATGATGATTTCTCCACATCCTTGCCAGTGCTTGTTATTTCTTTTTTGTTATTTTTTAAAATGTTTTTGAATGAGTAGCCATCCTAATGGGTGTGGAGCTTCTTCATTTTATAGAATAGGAAACGAAGACATAGCAAATGTTAAAAGTTTCCCTGTGGTCACACAGCTAATAAACGGCAGAGCTGAGAATTGTACCAAGGTGATCTAAATCCAAGGAGCAGGATTTTAAAGTTTTTTTTTCCAGGTTAATGGTGGACAACCTAAGGCTTATGGGATTTCTGCTGATTGTATGGATTGCTCATCACTGGGAGGCTTGTTCAGCATACACTGAGGTGAGGAGGAAGACATAAAATACTTTCATCAGTGAGAAGTGAGTCTGCATTTGGTTCACTCAAAAACAAGTCAATAACCTGGAACAGATAAAATCAGAATAACTCCTGACCTTTGGTACAAATGCCAAGGGACTCGAATGTGGATAATTTTGGAAGCCAACTGAAGAGTTGAATTATTACTTGTCTCAATGCTTCCTGCTTTCGGTTGGTTCTGGAAATGGAAGTGCCAAGCCCTGCCAGGAAGTCTTCTCTCGTGGTTTTACTGGTCAGGGCTAATTTAGGAAGTGCTGGAAATCTCGTAGAAACCCCTTGGGAAATTTTTACCTTGTTTTCCTACATAGAAAGTTCCACTCAGTTATAAAACCTCAGAGATGACATCTGGCCTCCCCACTGGCTTATCTGGGCAAAACCATGTGTCTTTTCCCAGTGCAATTCAGTATCAGGCATCATAGCCTGGGCCACTTGGGCCCTTCCAGGAGAGGGGAGATGTTTTGCCAGGCATTTTGTAGGTTCATGCAGGCACCTTCTTCCCAGTCCACTCACATATTGCCCTATGACATGGTTGGTAAGATTCCCATCTCACTGTGCAAGACCTTAAGGCTCAGAGAAAATGGGCCAGTTTATCCAACACTACCCAGCTAATAAACAGGAAAGTCAGCACACAAATCCAAACACATGTCATTCCCCAAATTACGCTTTTCTCTTTACCCCTCTGTTGAGAAGTATCAGAATAATTCCTTTATTTAAGGAGATTTGAGTTCTTACTGTAACATGTGCAATCTTAAATTTCTCTGTCAAATAGAAAACATACATGTGGCATGAATTCCACACTCAGGCCCCCATCCACGCCCAGTGGCTTCCGAGAGTCTCTCCTTTCCTTATGCAATGCCACCTGCAGCCCACCAGCTCCTTGCTGCTCCGGGACAGGCCTGCACTTCTTGCACCCCCTACCTGTCCTCATGCTGTTCCCTTGACTGCGGTGCTCCTGCTCATGCCGTTGTCTTCACTTGGCCGGGTCCTACTGATCATGCATGCCCTGTCCAAAGGACCCCTAAAGAAGCCGTTCTCTTTTCCTCTTTTCAGTGCTCACAGCATGTGCCCTGGACCTTTTTCTTATGCATCACTGTCTCCCTGCCAGCTCCCTGCATGTCTTATTTCACCCCCAAGAAGCTCTGGATGTGAAATGCATGGCAAGCTGAGGACACACCTGGGAGCTCAGGAGAGGATGATGTGAAAGATGGGCCAAACAGTGACAGGGGTGGATGCAAAACAATGGCAAGTTCTATGCAAATCAAAGGAGAAAGGAAAATGAGAACTTGCATTAGAAAATGAATAAGATTTAGAAACCAATATTTGGGGTTGGGTGCAGTTGCTCACACTTGTAATCCCAGCACTTTGGGAGGCCAAGGGTAGTGGATCACCTGAGGTCAGGAGTTTGAGACAAGCCTGACCAACGTGGTGAAACCCCGTCTCTACTAAAGATACAAAAATTAGCCAGGCATGGTGGTGCGTACCTGTATTCTCAGCTACCTGGGAGGCTGAGGCAGGAGAATCGCTGAAACCTGGGAGGCAGAGGCTACAGCGAGCTGAGATCACACCACTATACTCCAGCTTGGGTAACAGAGTGAGACTGTCTCAAAAAAAAAAAAAAAAAAAGGAAAAGCAACTAATATTTGGATGGCAGATGTTCAGGGCTGGGGAAACAGGGTAGGCAAACATCAGGGAGCAGAGAAGAGGTGGGTAGTCCAGACATGAGGAGCAGGCCCATCTGGTTAAGGTACAGGTTCCTGTTAGGACTGACCCAAAGGTAGCGCTGCACTTGTACAGGGTACCAGATGAGAGACACTTGCCATCAGCAAGAAACAAAATTTTAAGTTTCTTTACAAAACAAAGAACAAAACATAAAGTGTATATTATTGTGTATGGCAGTCGAAAATCAACCATTATTAATTCATTTGTTTAATAAATATTTGAGGGTGTTTACCACATTTAATGAATAAGTTAGCCTGTCTTCCTGCCCTCATAGAGCAGATAGTTGAATAAGAAGAATCAGAAGGAAGTCCATTCATTGTCTTTTCACTTAACATTCATTTTGAAAGGATGCCTAGTAATTAACATAATCGAGAAAATGGAATAATCATTTTATCCTGGAAAACTACATCCTACAAGCTTAGTTTCACTGGTGGCAAAATTTTATTCACATTTGCTCAAGAGTACACTTTAAAGGTGGAATATGAAAAGATAAAATTCTAGTTCATTTTCCTTTCCTTAAAATCAATTTTAATAAGTAAGAGCTGAGCGTCTCATGAAAGGTTAATCTGATTCTATTCCCTTGAAAAATTAAAAGGTGAAAAATCTTTTACTTACGTGCTATTCTTTTTCATAAAGATACAAGAAAAGAACTTGGCTTCTTGTTTTCTAAATCTATGATTCAAATATGCTCTCAGCAGTTTGGAAATTACATGTAGGGTTTGCAAACTCAATTTACATATCCAGCAGTAGTTTGAGTTAAAAAAAATAAATTAGAATCAAAACATCACCTTTCTCTGGAAAACTAAGTACCAAGGCTGGTGGCAACCCCTTGCATGAGTCATGACGATTGCTTTGAAGGTCATTTTCATACTCCCACCCCACAGAGCGCCAGGCGTCAGGTGCCTGCAGCAGGCAGGCCGCTGAGTCAGAGTGCGGCCCTCAGCCTGTCACCCACCTGTGCCCTGGTCTGGTGGCATGACTCATCCCTGAGGCCCAGCCCCTGTGAGCCTCCTGATCCTCCTCCGCAGGATGTGATCTTCCTATCTCCCAGTTCCCAGGCTGGGAGGGCAACCCCCAGGTCTCTTCATCTCACTGGGCCAGGAACAAATGAGCTATTTTTAAGTGGGAATCAGTTTCTGGAGGCTTAAGTCAGTCTTGGGAGTAGATTCTTACTCCCCTGCTCTTGGAGACAAAACAATGTGGAGTTTTTAGTCATGTCATTGCTTCAGACTAAGAAAATCTGCAGTTGGCAATGGTGAGAGAACTCTCTCTTCCTTGCAGCAGCAAGCCTTCCTGCCCAGGTGACAGTGATGGCCTTAAGAGGCCATCTGCTCCCCTCTCCTGTGGCTCTGAATGGTGGGCAAGGTAGGGCTGGGCCATGGGTCCTGAGGAGAAAGGGGTGGTTCTGGCAATATGGCAGCTGCATCAGGGCCTAGGACAGGGTGAGCCTGGAGGCAGTAATGTCGAGTCAGGTTGGGAGTGGAGGCAGCTGAGGTGTGCTTCTGGTTTTCCTCTCTACATTGCCATCCTCTTTTGTGAGCCAGCCTGAGGAGAGTCTGTTAGAAGTGACAGGTGTGAGCATAGCTGGGCTTTCAGGCTAAAGGGATGAGTTTTGATGGTGATCTCATTGAAAGCAGACTGAAGACTTCTAGAAACTTGGAGAGGTGAGGTGAGCGATGGCTCCTGTCAGGGTGGATCTGAGAGACGCGAAGCTCTTCTGGGAGCAGCTGCTGGAAGGATGGGACCCACTTTGTTCTTGCTCAGAGGCCGGGCTGCTGGAGACCAGTCGTGTTTACATTCTCCTCATGATGGTGCATTTCCAGAGGAAATCTATTACAGACCAAGTGTCATGACATCCTAAGCCCAAGGTTTATTCTTACGTATCGCTGGTGAAGAACCTAGCTTAGGATCACATGCTGTGAGAATCAATGTGGACTGGAAAAGCCAGGACTCCCTGAGCAAACAGCCAGCCAGTTTAGACTGTCCCTGAAAACCAGGGACAGTCAGGGGTGGCAATTTTCCCCATATTTGAATATTAACAATATGACCTCAGCAAACTGACATCTCCACCTAAATGAATTGCTCAGGCCTTCTGTAGAGAGAATCGTGTGTCCACATCCTTCTTCAAAGAGATGGTTAATTTTGTGTGTCAACTTGGCTACACTACAGAGGCCAGGTTTTACTCAAATAACAGTCTAGATATTGCCTTCAAGTTATTTTTTGGATGAGATTAACATTTACCTCTGTAGATTTTGAGGAGAGCAGATTGTCCTCTGTAATGTGGGTGGCCTCATGCTCTCCGTTGAAGGTCTTAACAGAAGAGACTGAGTCCCTGGGAAAGAGGGATCCCTGCCTCCAGACTGCCTTTGGACTTGAGCTGTAACATCAGCTCTTCCCTGAGTCTCCAGCCTGCCTGCCTGCCCTGAAGATTTCAAAACGGCTGGCTCCCACTTTCTCAAGAGCCAATTCCTTAAAGTAAATCACTCTGTAAACAGACAGCCTATTGGTTCTGTTCCCTGGAGAGCCCTAACCAGTGTACCCTGTTGGGTCATGAATATAAAGCATACCAACATGTTTCAGGATCTCACATCTTAAAAGACAAAATAAATCCGTCCCTCGGTCCCACCTCTCCACCAACTCCTGGCCCATTTTTCTCCTAAGGTCACAGGAAATCTCCACGCAGGCCTGGCTCCCGGCTGCCCAGCAGTGCCCGGCACGTACTCTGTCTCAGCCCTGCCAGTGAGTCTCTTCCCTCAGGAGATGGCTCTTGTCAGGGCCCTGAGGATCGCAAGCCACGATGGCTGCCAAGGTCGTGCTCCATTCTTCTGGTCTGATTCCAACCACTTATCGGCATTTGGCACCATTTTCTTTTGAAAACTGCTTTTTCTCCAGACTTCTGTGGACTCTTACCTGGTGGATTTCCTTCTGCCTGTTTCCTTCCTAGTTTCTTACTCATGGTACTGAAATGGGGCAGTCCCCCCTGGGCTCTGCTCTGGCCCTCTCTCTCCTTTACCACTCTTCCCGGAACCTCTTCCAGGCCAGGCTTGTCCTGATGACCCCGACTCTGTCTCTCTCATCCCGGCCCCTCCCTGAAAATCCAGACCCGCACCTCCACCTCCACACCTGGCATCCTATGCAGGCTTCTCATAGGCTTTTCCACCTCCTCAGGAGCAAAGCAGAGCTTGTGGCTCTCAACTCCAGTGAACTGATCTCGCAGTCTCAGTAAACAGATTCACCCAGTGGCTCAGGCCACCCACAGGCATTATTCTTCCCCTCCCCACATACTTCAATGTGTTGTAGTGTTATTGAAATATAATTTTATGCCATAAACTTTACTCACTCAAATTGTACAATTCAATGTTTTAAAATATATTCACAGAGCTATGTAATAATCACTACAATGTAAGTTTAAAATACTTTCATTCATTATTTGTAGTGACTAGTAATCATTCCCTATTTCTTCCCCCGAGCTGGTCTCCTCCCCAAGTGATCACTAATTTACCTTGTGTCTCTATAGAGCTACATGTTCTGCACATTTTATATAAGTAGAATCATACACTCTGTGGCTTGTGACTGACTTCTCTCGCTTAGCGTGTTGTTTCTGAGGTTCACTCATGTGGTAGCATGTATCCGTACTTCATTCTTTTCATTGTCAAATAATATTCCATTGCATGGACCCACTACATTTTGTTTATCCATTCACCAGTTGATGGACATTTGGGTTGTTTTCATCTTTTTGCCATTATGAATACTGCTGCTATGAACATTCATGTACCAGGGTTTGCAGGACATAAATTTTCATTTCTCTTGGCTCTATACCTCAAAGTGAAATTGCTGGGTCATATGGTAACTTTATGCTCAATCATTTAAGGGACCAATGACAGACTTTTTCCCAGAGTGGCTGCACCACTAGCAGTGTATGAGACTTCCACCTTCTCTACATGCTCACCAACGCTTGTCTGCCTTTTTGATTACATCTGTGCTGTCGGGTGACTGATTTGGTGTCCAATGCTTCGCTGTTCCAATCACTACTACCCAAGCTTTGGAAATATTCATGCACAAGAAATCATCACCAACCCAGCCACGACTTTTTAGTAGCTACTGCAGGCAAGTTCCTTTTCTGATACTCTGAGAAGGCTAAATAAAAGAGACAAGATGCAATCTTTGCTGTAAAGTGCCTAAATATTTGTTTTCGAGTTAAATACCTTTTAAAACACTGATATTTAGGGTAGGATTATATGAAATCCAGTTAAAAAATCAATGGAATTTTTTCCTGGGATCTAGAATCTGAGCAGGCATTGGAAGGATGGAGAGGATTTTGATGGCTATAGGGAAAATAGGGAGGTCTTTCCTGGAGGATGCAGTAGCATGAAAAAATACTAACTCTCTAAAGGCAAACAAAGCAGTTTGGTTGCACACTAAGGCTCAGGATACTCCAGTGGTATCCTAGTTTCTGAGATTGGTGGTTACCCTCTGAGAGGTACAGGCATTCCAATTGCCATATTGATATGGCAGCTTTGACAAAGGGAACATTTGGTCATTCATTCCCATTTTATGACACTTCCCCTGACCTCTTTCCCATCTCTGCATCTTACCTCATTGTCTGACCTCCACTCCAACACTGAGCCATATCCCAGTCCTGCCCAGTACCCCAACGTTCAACCTGATTTTATGGGTGACTTTCATTAAATAAATGGAAAGAATACTATGTAGGGTTTCCCCCACTCCCCAAGACTACATTAAAATATATTATGCCTATTGGCTATCACTTAATGTTCCTATCAAAACTTCTTGCTTCAGGTCAAAATATAGAGAGAATTGAATGAATTGCCAGGTCAATTTGCCAATGGGAAAGTTACCACTCTGAGTGGTAGAGTAAGGGCTGGGACTGTACTTTAGGAAGACTGACCTGGCAGTGTGTGAAGGACGGTTAGAGAATCGGTGAGTGAAGACCAGGTAAGGAGCCACGGCTTCAACCAAGATTTTAATTCCTGAAAATCTAACTAGAGAAAAATCCTGAATATCACAGGACAAGTGTGAGTTGTGGAGCTAGAAGTGACTGGATGTGGAAGAGACTGGGGAAGCCAATATGCTTCTTAGCAGAGCTTATTTTTCTCTGACGTATATCATAGACTCTCACTCTTATCTGTGGTTTTGCTTTCTTCAATTTAGTTACCTGTGGTCAACTGCAGTCTGAAAATATTAAATGGACAACTCCAGAAATACACAATTCATACGTTTTAAATTGTGTGACATTCTAAGTAGTGGAATGAAATCTCTCGCTATCCCACTCCATCCCACCCAGGACAAGAATAATCCCTCTGTCCAGTGTATCCACAGTCTCAGCCACCCACTGTGAGTCACTTAGAAGCTGTCTCGTTTATCAGATTGACTGTCACATCATCACAATACCTGTGTCAGGTCACCCTTATTTTACCCAACGACAGCCTCAAAGCTCATGAGTGGTGATGCTGTCATGTTGTTATAATTGTTCTATTTTAGTATCAGTTATTGTTATTAATCTCTTACTGTGCCTAATTTATAAATTGAACTTTATTAAAGGTATTTTTGTTTGGGAAAAATAGTATAGATAGGGCTTGGTACTATCTGTGGTTTCAGGCATCCACTGGGGGTCTTGGAATGTATCCTCAGAGGACAAGAAGGGGCTATTATAATGTGGTACTAGCATTTCAACAATGTCTGGTTTTCTTTGTTGTTTTATTTATATCCACCACAGCTTTGTATGGCAGAGGCAGATAGTCACCTTGGAAAGGATCTTCTTTGTTAAATAAGGTGTTATGTAAGCAAAACATCTTACAATGCAGAAGGATAGAGTGAGATTTCTCGTTTGCCTCTAAACACAGCCTCTTCCATTAGGGATGCAGAACACTAGAGCAACTTAGGAAAGGAACCCAAGGTATGTGGGTGGGAAGACTGAGACCCTCACATCCCTCTAGCTTGGGTTTTAACTTAGCGTTGCTGTTTCAAAGGAGCTGATTCAGCAGGAGATCAGGGGCCCAGATGACACCTGACACACGACACACAAAGGTCAGCTGCTTAGCTGGCTGCCCCATGATGACAGCTGAAGGTGAGCCATTCTGGGAGTGGTGAGGACACATGGTGTATGAGCCAAGAGCACATCCTGATCATGGGATCCAGGTACAAGCACCAACATAGCATGTGTTGGTGCCTGGACCAGCCCAGAATTACTGCCAAGTGGGTTCTTTAGGCTGACAGAACCCAATTCTTGCAGCACCACCACCCAGCAGCAAGTGAGTGGAAAGTACGGTGGACCCACCAGGTATCCCATTCCCTACCTCTCTGCTGCAGCCTGGAAGTGAAACTGACCCCTTGGACCAGGTGAGCCTCAGCAGGTAAATGCAGGCCTTGCTAATAAAAGATGTTGGGGGCTCAATCAATCAACCAGGAAAAAAAGCATGCTTCCATCTGTACTCAAAGCTGATAAAACAGGTCACGTACAGATATTTAAAAAACGGTTTTCTACTCCAGTACATAAAAATAGCTTTGCTTCTTCAAACATAGCTAATGGTCAATTAGCACTCACGAGGTACAGAAAGACTGACGGAAAGTCAGTATTCATAAGTTTTCTGTATTTCTGAAGGAATTATCGGTGTATCCTGAAAATGTTAAGCAAGTGTTAAGTAACGTGCCTGCTCTATGCGGGTATCTCTTTCTCTGGATAGTGTGCCCTCCCCCATTCAGTGTGATTGTCAAATTTCTGCTCTTTGACTCTCCTTAGCTCTGTGGTCCTGCGCAAAGCTGTACAAATTCGGCGTGGGTTCCAGGGTTCTTTGTCCTGTGCCTGCCCCATCCTTCTTGCAATGGCTGTGACCTTTTTGTCTATCAGCAAAGGGAAGGGGCAAGTCTGAAAATGGGTCCCTGGTTGATGATCACAGTTTTTATTGTCTGAAATCTAAGCAAAATAATGTCAGCATTCAGTCAGTTCAGCCGCTCACGTTGAAAAGATGTGCGAGACTCAATGAGATGAGAAGCCAGGATCACCTCCTTCTCACATTACTGACTGCTTGGAAATAGTTTGTCAAATTGTATTTATGGTGAGACAGGTTCCAACAGCAGCTTTGGAGCTACCCGCCTGGAACTGTATTGGAAATGGGAAATGATGGGAGCACGAGAATAATAAAGGGTCAATTAAGGCTCCGGGGAAGATAGGAGAAAAGACAAAATCAGAACAAATGCTAAAATGAATCTGGTTTGTTTTTTTTTTCACTATTTTAAAATATAAGGGGAAAGGAGCGCATCAAGAAAAAGTAGCTCTGTCAGCACGTGGAGAAAGCAAACTCAGGATGCATAAAGTAACAAATTAATAACATTAATCATAGTCATCATAGCTACCATTTGTTGAGTGATGACAAGTTAGTTAATAATGTTAATCACCATAATCTTAGGCACCATTTGCCAAGTGACTACTCTGTGTTACTGATGGTGGAGGTGGTATTTGAGCTTATGATTTCCAACTCCTGAGCTCCGCTGTTTCTACTTCACCACTGCCTCTAAATGCGGGGACAAGGATGGAGACTCTGTCCAAATGCTAGTCTCTCCTGAGTCTGAGTTAGTGAGCCATTTGGGATCTCCAGTGCACCCCAGCCCTATCAAGCTCATAGGAACTAGGAGGGCCACGGAGAGGAACTCCAAATCATCTTTGGAAATAGCCATCTATTTCAGAGAGCCAGCCTGGATTCCTGGCAGCAAGCAGAGAGAGGCCAGGCTGGCCATTGAGAAGTGATGCCAGGGATTAGGAACAAGGAATGCAAAAGAACAAAACAGGGAGGGGGAAAAGTTGCTGGGCTCTATTGGGCTGCTGTCCTCCATGCAGCAGTGGAATGTACCTCAGACATGCCCACTGGCTCTGATACCCTGCTGCTGCTCACTGGGCACCTCCTGAGGCCGTAACTCCCTTGCACTTCCAAGTTGGCTCAGTCAAGTGCTGTCTGCATTTAAGGAGGACTGAGGCAGAAAGAGAGTGACCATCCACGCCCAGAGGCAGGTGCTGTTAGTAAGGCCTGTGGGAAGCTGGCTGCCAGCAGTGGCTGGAGCCAAAGGTGGGCAGAGCTGTGGGAGCCAGGATGCAGCAGGTGGTAGATGAGGAGGAGTCAGAGCCTATTCATTATCCATCAGGAGGGCTTGCACACTGTTAGTGTAGGGAAGAGGAGATATGCCCACCACCCTCTGAGGATTCAGCAACTGAGTCTTTAAAATAAACTGACAACAGGCAGATTAACAGGAGAAAAAGTAGACAAATGTATTATGTGCACAGGGGCATCACAGGAAATAAAAGTGAATACTCCAAAACCCAGCGATACGGTATTTGGCTGTGTCCCCACCCAAATCTCATCTTGAATTGTAGCTCTCATAATTCCCACGTGTTGCAGGAGGAACCAAGTGGGAGATAATTGAATCTCCCACAAGGATAGTCAGGATAATTGAGGGTGGTTTCCCCCATACTGTTCTCATGGTAGTGAGTACGTCTCACGAGATCTGTTGGTTTTATAAGGGGAACCCCTTTCACTTAGTTTTTATTTTTCTCTCTTGTCGGCTATCATGTAAGACATGCCTTTCACCTCTGCCATGAGTGTGAGGCCTCCCCACTGTGTGGAACTGTGAGTCAGTTAAATCTCCTTTTCTTTATAAATTACCCAGTCTTGGGCATGTCTTTGTCAGCAGTGTGAAAAGAGACTAATATACCCAGTGAGATTTAGAAGCCTGTATAGCCTCTTTGTGGGGGAAAGGGAGAGGGTTGTAGGCAACATATGTGAGAGTAATGATTTTTTGGAGAAAGGCAAATTGGCCCTTAGGAGAATAGACGATGGTTGGTGACAAGGTCTGTCTGGGTGTGGCATCACTTTAGCTTTCTCCCCTGTGATGAGAGTCCGTCTTCCCTGGATAATGAAACTCCCTGGAAGGGGATTGATGACAACTGAGGTCCTTTGGGAACTCTATCTTTGGACTGATAAGGAGTGTGCATGCTGTTTTGCAAGTGCCTTCAGCTCAATAATATACCAAAGCAGCAGATTTGGGGGTGGCATTTCCTGAACTCCTTCATTAACAATTTTTTTTTCCCAAGATGGTAACTTCCTCCTAGCTATAAATGGATCAAGGGCAAGGAGCATTGCTTGGGAAATCCCCAAGAGTCTGACTGGCAGCTAACAGCCAGTCAGTCCAGCATTAGAGCAAGAGCCAAGTAACACTTTATCACATTTGCACAGAGCTTTACAGTTTTCAAAATGCCTTCATGCTCACCAATTCATTCCACCCTCGTGGAACTCTGTAAGTCATCACGATGAAACCCACATTACCAAGCAGAAAACTGAGGTCCCAAATTGTGCACAACTTTTAAGCAAGGGAAGACAAGTCCAGAGCTCTTATCTACCAATTTCTACAACTTGGGCCGTTTTTCTTTTTGTTTGTTTGTTTTTGTCTGAGACAGAGTCTCACTCTGTCACCCAGGCTGGAGTGCAGTGGCGGCTCACTGCAAGCTCTGCTTCCTGGGTTCACGCCATTCTCCTGAACTCAGGCTGTTTTATGTGATGATCAAATGTGGATGCTTATGCATGTATGTTCCAAGACAGTAGTGAGAATACTTTGCAAATAAAATCGACCCAAATTCCTCCACAGGTGGTCTATTTAGTTAGTAGTGTGTTTTACAATGGAGGAGTAGGGCGTGGGAAGAGAAGGTAGCAATGGTTGGTCTTCCTCATGAGGACGCACTCATAACTTTTCTTTGTTTTCATTTTGCACTTTAACCGAGCAACACTATATTCCCCTCACAAAACAAATAGAACTGTGAAGATGTTTCAGATTCCATGGGTGATTTTAAATACCATTATATTTCATGTATCAAGCGTTGCTCTCTTAACTGAGTGCCAGCTACATGCTACACACCACCTGTGTCAGATATTGCATTTAGCTCCACAGCAGCCCCGACAACATGAGAATCATTATCCCTGCTTTATGAATAAGCCTGAGATTTCCAGAGGCTTAGCATCTTACACTGAGGCATGCAGCTAACAGCCAGTCAGTCTAGCATTAGAGCAAGAGGCAATTCCACCTTACCTCTGGAGAGAGAGGGGAATGGAAGACAGTTATATTCAAGTCATATAACTGGAATCACTATGTTGGGACAGAGATCTCTGATTCTAAAGCAACAGAAAACCCTGATGAGGACCCTATTCAAAGTTGTAGACTGGCAACTTCTGGTTGCATCCTCACATAGCAGAAAGCAGGGCAGAGAGAAAGCAAGCACATGTGCTCTCTCTCTCTCCTGTTTTTTTAAACAAGGGCACTAATCGCATTCATGAGGGCTCCACCCTCATTACTTGATAACCTCCCAAAGGCCACATCACCACATATCGTCACATTGGGATTAGCATTTCAACACATGAATTTTGGTGGGGGATGCAAACATTCAGTTTATTGCACTGAACGTGTGTCTGTTTGGAAAATTTAATGAACTGGTGCATTATCTAAAAGGATCAAGTATTTATTTTAATAGGAGTATGTTGTTGGTACAGCTGGCTAGATACTGGGAGATGGAGGGAGTTAGAGAGATGAGTGAGATCAGGTTGTTGCCTTCGATGGTGCTTACTGCTTACACTCGAATAGGAGGTAGACATGTGCATAAACAATGGAAAGTGAGGTGGGGCAGGACAGGCCAAGTAGGAACTGAGAATGAGAATACCGCCTATTAGCTGGTGGGAATATCACCTGGTTTTCAGGCTGTGGCCCCATTACCTGATAACTGGGGGTAGAGGACCCGCTAAAGATGGTAGCCAAGGAGGCTGTTTAGTGTTTGGTCAATATGGACCCATTAAACAGCTATACCCTAGTCCTCCCGGGGATTTAAAAAACATCTTATTTCCCAGCAATTTGAAGGGCCTTGTTCCTCTGTTTGTTTCCCTCTTTGAGAAATAATCATTCTCATAATTGCTACACACTCACAATCAGATGTGATGATTTAGCAGCTGATCGTCCCTGTTATTCCTCTCTCTTACAACAAGAGATTATGGAAGCACATATGATTATTATTAGTATGAATCTTTAGAATAGAATTTAAAACTTTTTAAAAACTTCTTATTCAAAACCATAGCATTTGAATAATTTTTGAGCTACCAAACGAAATTTATTTAGGCTAGTTTAAAGGCTAATTGATACAATTTCAATTTCAAATTGAAACACTACTTATAATGCATTGTCATTCATCTTAATGGGTGTTAATGTTGAAACATAATTGCAACTCTTTGAATAAGAGCATCATTAACCCCGTTATTCCTGATCAATGTACAGAGAGGCTCTAATAAAAACGCTTGTCCGGTATGACTGAATGTGTGATCTGGTATCTCCAATCACGAGCATTTGTGCAAGGAAAAGGGGCCTGCCCAAATACTTTGATGTGTAACTTTGGATGTTGAGGAAATAAATGATCTAACACATGAAGTGCCTAACATTGTGCCTGGAAGGTAATGAGTACTCAACAAACAGCTCAGTGGGTAGTAGATTGTGATTTTTGCAGCTGCCCTCTGAAAGTTGTTATCTTTATTTTCTTTTCCCAAGCCTCTCAGAGATTCCCACTGGATCTAGACTATATGTTAGCTACAGAAAGTGTCTTAGAATGCATATTAATTGTGGCTGGGCACACTGGCTCATGCCTGTAATCCCAGCACTTTGGGAGACTGAGGTGGGCGGATCACAAGGTCGGGAGTTGGAGACCAGCCTGGCCAACATAGTGAAACCCCGTCTTTACTAAAAACACAAAAAATTAGCTGGGTGTGGTGGCAAGCACCTGTAATCCCAGCTACTTGGGAGGCTGAGGCAGGATAATTGCTTGAACCTGGGAGGCAGAGGTTGCCATGAGCAGAGATCGCGCCACTGCACTCTAGCCCTGGCGACAGTGCGAGACTCCATCTCAGGAAAGAATAAAAGAAAGAAAGAAAGAAAGAAAGAAAGAAAGAAAGAAAGAAAGAAAGAAAGAAAGAAGAAAGAAAGAAAGGGAATGCATATTAATTGTGATGGTCACTAGCTACTGCATTTCTTGTATATAGCAGGCACTCTACAAAATCTTTGTTATATAGCAATACCACAGAATAGGTATTATTATGCCACTTTACACATGAGGACACCAAGTTTCAACGATGTTAAAGAAAAAGTCCTGAATTCACACACGAAGTGCCCATTAAGTGGCTGAGCTGAAATGTCATCTGACATTGTGGCCCAGGCTCTTAACAACCATGCTACCAACCACATGGAGGGATCTTCAGGGACAGTGGGTCACGTCTACCTCTGGTCAAAGTTCATGCAGCTCCTCAAATTTCCAGAAAAGGAAAGTGAATCGGCCTGGCTTGCTCTGTCATGCAACCACTGCCCTTTCCAGTTCCCCTTGCCTCAGGCTCCCAGCACCCAAGGAGCCCAGAGCCCACCGCTGTGACCATTTCCCTGAACTGACTCTCCTGGATCCTTCGCTATAGTCATCAAAAACACAATGCACTCCACCTCTGCGTTCACGCTCGCGGGCTGCAGTTCTAGAGTATTACTGAGAGCCAAAATGTTAGGCTTTATCTTTCCCAGATGGTGTTCCTTGAAGGTCTCTAGTGGGTGCCTAACACCCTACCTCTTAGGGCCATCCCATTTGAGCTCATCGAGGCGGTGAGTGCATTCAATGCCTCCGACTATCAGCCAGCCAAGCTTTGCTTCACTCTCATTTAATCTACGTTTACTGAGAGGACGTGTGTGCAGGGGCTGTGCACTCTGGGTAGTTGTATGTGGACAGATCCAGCCTCTTTTACCAAGGAGTTGCCTGCAGTTCAGTGCAGAATTTCAGGTATAAACAATACAGTAGTACAAGATAATTACTATAACTATTTATTTTAATTGCACTGTATGTGCTTATATTATGCTAAGTATGTGCTTAAGATTCAGTCCTCACAGTGAGCTCGAAGAAGTTAGGAATATTCTTACTCCATTTTACATGAGGGGAAACTGAGGTCTAGAGAGATCAAATAACTTCCTCTAGATTCTAGATTACTTGGTGGTGATAGAGTTAGGGTGTCCATCTCACTAGTCGACCCACAGAGCACAAGGTTCAAAAGGCCTTACAGGGGATGACAAAGGAGAGAAAATTCCACCACTGACTGGCAAAGCAAGAGAAGGCCACACAGAAGAGGCAACATCTAATTATAATCTTACAACTTGAGTAAGAACATGTAGGTGGACCAGAAGACCTAAAAATTCTAGCTGAAGAAAGAGTTTAAAGCTGGGTGGAGGCCAAGGTTGTCTCATGTTGTGGGAAATGCTTGTGGTATTACTCAAAGCAAGGTTCCTGGTGCAGGCGGGGGCAGTGGGCGCTAGAGAAGGGAAGTGGCAGAGCTGAGGCTGGGCATGTCAGGGAGGGCCCTGCGGGCTATGCAAAGGCTGGGGAGCCCTTGAGGAAGTTGGGGACCCAGGTTAGGAAGCTCATGGTGCCTGTACCTGCTGCAGGGAACAGGGTGGACTGTAAAGAAGATACCTGGGTGTGGGATCAATTCCACAGCTACTGCCGTGGCCCAGGAGGGGCACAGAGAGGACCTGAGGGCAATGGCAGCAAAAATGGAAAGAAGGTTCATTTACTCAGTGGGTAGAATGATCAGGACCTCGTGAATAAGTGGACCTGTGGTCGGAGGAATGTATATTTAACGTGCTTTGCATGATAAGCAGCAGAAACTGACTAATGCGAGCAACATAAGGACTGTGTCTGAGGGACACAGTCAGCACAGCTCACACATATGAAGAGCTGGCATCCCGGCTGCACCAGGGGCAAGGCCCAAAGACCCCAAAGGCTTCCAGAATCAACTTTCTAGTGATGCTCATAATGGGATTTGGGTGCAAAGTTCCATTTTGTCTTGTCTCTCTTTGACTCTAAGTGTGGCTGAATACTAATACCTGCTATTAGGAGAGACATATGGCCGTATCTACAGGAAGCATGAAGTGGGGGCATGGAGGGACAGACATTAAGTCTATTTCCTGGAGGATTGCATGAAGTCTGGTCAAGGGTCCTCTAAGAATGCAATCTAGCCTTCTACTCTAGAAAAGTATGAGGGTGAGCTTTCCATTCTTAAAGCAAGCAATATTTTTTCATGGGTGAAAAATATTAAGATTTATAACACATTAGCTATGATTGTAAAATACAAACCAATTTTAACTCCTCACTATTTAAAAGGAAGTTCATCCATAGCGGTACTTCTCCCTGGGCAGACTGGGGTGGTGTCAGCCCACTGAGCGTCCGGAACACAGTAACTGCCAGAGTTTGAGGGTTGAGGCGTGGGAACAGATGGAGTCCAAGCATGTTGGTTGAATGTCTAGTGGAGGAGGCATACATTTAGGAGGTGACACACCTGGGACTTTAGCCATGATGGTTACTAGCTGTGTGCTTTGGAGCAAAATTACTTATCTCTGTGAATCTCTATTTCTTCAGAAATTTCAGCAAAATATCAGTTCCAGACTTCACCTCCTTAGAGTCTGATTCAGTAAGCCTGAATTTCTTATGAAGTTCCATATTATGAGCAACCACAGTTAAAAACTGATGTATAGGGCTGGGTGCTGTGGCTCACGCCTGTAATCCCAGCACTTTGGGAGGCCAAGGCAGGTGGATCACCTGAGGTCAGGAGTTCAAGACCAGCCAGGACAACATGATGAAACCCCATCTCTACTAAAAATAGAAAAATTAGCTAAGCGTGGTGGTGGGCACCTGTAATAACAGCTACTCGAGAGGCAGAGGCAGGAGAATCGCTTGAACCTGGGAAGTGGAGGTTGCAGTGAGCCGAGATCATGCCATTGCACTCCATCTGGGAGATAGAGCCAGACTCCATCTCAAAAGCAAAAATAAAACCAAAACAAATAAACAACAACAACAACAAAAAACGGATGTACAGGAAAACCCTCAAATTTTCCATGGTCATTTATTCTTTCACTCATTCATTCAACTCCTGTTTTTCCAGCACCCACAATGTGCCTGGGCCTGCGCCTGGCACTGGGGCCAGAGCAATGGAGATGACACATAGGACTCACTGCCTCATGGAACTTATGCTCGTAGATGTAGTTATCAATAAATTAATCTGGTCGGAGAAAAATGTCACATCAGCTGTAGGATGTACCTGATTATCACCTGCTGGCAGCTCCCTGAAACTGCCTTAGCTCCTGAATCCTCAAATGCTTTTATTAGCAATTCTAGAGCTAAAGAAAATCTCCATTTACTACACCCAAGGACACTTCAGTTGCAAATAAATATTCAGCAAACTCACTTCACATTTCACTGTGGGACATTTCAGTAAGCACCGTGTGGGGAGAGGGAGGCCAGCATGGGCCATATGTGATGTTCTTTCTCCAGCCCACCGTTTCTTCTGCTGTACCTACTAAATCACAAGACAACTTTTGCCCTACCTCGTGGCATGTTTCTGAGCATAAATGCGAGTCCCTGGTATTGAGTCGCTGCCATGTGAACGAATGCTTTCCCCCAAAGGGTCAGCTCCTTCCTTCAAGGGGATCACCAGCAGAGCTGAAGTGTGTATCCATGGTCGTGCCTCCCACCAGCTGGGAGGATGAGAAGCAATTGTCCTTGCAGGTTAGAAACTGCCAACTGCTCCCTCTGAATACTGTGCAGACTTAGAACATAGAAATGAGCTTTTTAGACAATTAGGGAACTTGATAGTAGCAGATGAGACTCAGAACTGAATCCAGCAATGACATGGTTAACATGGACAGCCTGAGTGATATGCATTTCCTTGGGAGCAGAAGTAAGGAGCCCACATGGGAAGAGCCTGGCAGGGTGGAAAGAGGAAGCTGAAGCCTGTGCTTGTGTGGTCTGGGTTGGGGAGGCGTGCAGCATGGAGGGCCAGGACAGGAACAGCCAGGACTTGTGGGACTCTGCAATGCTGTTGTGTTCACAGTGAAAAATAAAGTGACTTCAGAAGCTGAATGTTTTAATGCAGGTTCAAGGGATATGTGCATCTCTTGGCAGAAATGAATAAGTGACTATTTTCGTTGACAATGACTTTTTTTTTTTTTTTTAGACGGAGTCTCACTCTGTCGCCCAGGCTGGAGTGCAATGGCGTAATCTTGACTGACCGCAACCTCCGCCTCCTGGGGTTCAAGCGATTCTCTTGCCTCAGCCTCCAGAGTAGCTGGGATTACAGGCATGCTAGCGCATGCCCAGATAATTTTTTTTGTATTTTTAGTTGAGACAGGGTTTCTCCATGTTGATCAGGCGTCTTGAACTCCTGACCTCAGGTGATCCGCCTGCCTCGGCCTACTAAAGTGCTGGGTGTGAGCCACCGCACCTGACCCTTGACAATGATTTTTATCTGGCATTCCTAATGGCCCTAGCACCCTCCGTGCCTCTGTAAGTGGCGGGTGGTCGTAAATGTTTGTGAATGAACAACTGGCCTACTGATGGGATAATTGAATAAATCCTAGAATCGTCATTATAATAGTAACAAAATGAAGCAATACCAATTGCTAACGTTGGCTTTGGTACAGTGGAGATGAATTCGGGCCTGGAGGAGGGCCTAGCTCTCACTTCAGCATGGACTAGTAAATAAGAACAAGGATGTTGGTATCAACTGTCTTGGGTTCAAGTCCCAGCTCAACCACCTGCTAACTGTGAGACCCTGGATGTATTATTCAATCTCTCCATTCTTTGATTTCTCTAAATTTAAAATGAGGTGTAATAGTACTGTCTCTCCCTCTCTCTCTCTGGGTGTGTGTATGTGTGTGTGTGTGTGTTAAGGGAGTTACATGTGTGAGATGCTTAGAATCATGCCTAGAACACAGCAAGATCTGTGAAATTATTAGCTATTATTATTAGTTGTAAGAGACAAATATACAACATGGGTAAACAGCATCTGGCACAAAATCTCTGTTCAATGCTTATCACCTGTTTCAGACACAGGCTAGCTGGTTACAATTTTATACTGTATTTCACTTCCTTTCTTACCCCCTCACCACTTAAATATAAATTCAACTCCAAGTATATTCCCAAATCAAATTATATTTAAGGTTTCAAATAATTAAGCAGTTACCAGGCAGAGGTGATTGTTCAGTAACGACAGCATGCACCATGCCCTCATAATTACAGTTTTTAAAAACCTTGGCATTTGTGTTCCCAGTGTATGGAATGGTCCTCTGTCTCAGGCACTTCAATGGTCTTTGACCAAATGTCATAATTTTGCCAGGATCCGATGCATCAAAAACCCAAATGGCCATGCTCACAGACACTCTGAGGGCGAAGGGCAGGAGAGACCCTGCGGCGTGGTATTCCAGGAGCCCCTTCAAACCAGGACCACCGCAGAGTCAGCAGCTTCCTCCCTGAGGGGACAGGGGAATTTTAAAGTGGGACCCTTGGGCAATCCCCCAGCTCTTACCCAAACGGTCACAGGGTCTACAGTGGGTGCAGGACAGTGATGGCTTCTCCTGAGAGGAAATGTGACCAGGGAGAAGTGCTGGATAAAGGGAACTTCTGGGCTGGCTTTGTCCAGAAATTTCCTGTTGAGTGTTTCACTTCACGTTTAGGAAAGGATTGAGGAACTTTTGGGAATCCAGCTAACAAAGGTTTAGAACGCAATGAAAAGAAATTCAACACACATGCCTGTCTCTCAAGGCCTCCTGGGACATGCTGCTGCACGCTAAGGCCAAGGAGACTTGAGGTTTGGCCTTTCTTCTAAGAAATGGAGTCAATTTTATATCCTGTCTTAGTTTCTCAACTTTCTGATGGTCCTGAGCATGCACTTGGCATTTGTCTTTTTCCCCCCTTTTTCCAGATTTAAAATGAAGAAAAAGACAGGAAATGCTGGAAGTGGTTCATTTCTTCATGCACACCCATGCCTTTTCGCAAAGTGCACTAGAATAACCACCACCCTTCTACTTTCCTCCAAAATGCTTTCCTGCTTATTCTAACACTTCATACCAATAACCTTGTCCCAGGCCAGACCCACTGAAATTCAGCAAAACAAAACAAAACAAAACAAAACAAAACAGGCCAGACCAATGAGTGTAATACTTCTATTAGAGTACGCATTAGAACATCATGCAGAAAAGGATCTGTATCTTTCAAAGAGAGCATTTTCTTAGTACTTCTCCATAGGTTTCAAAGAGCAATTTTTGGAAGACTGGAGAGAAAAAAAAAAGTGCAGGTTTTCTTTTCATTTCATGGATCCTTAACCCGTATTTAATGCAGGCTCTGGATTTTAGACACAGCAAGTGTGCTTGTAATTATTTCAAACAGTTAAAAAAGCTAGTTAATGATGTTCAACATAAGTAATCATGTTAAATAGTAAAATTTAATTTCTTAAAAACTTAAATCCTCATATCTTCTGGAATGCATTGTACTGTAGGATGTCTGAGTAAATTAAATTCTCTCCTGCACACTAAAGCATCAATTTCCTTATGGTAATTATCTGCTAGATTGGATCTGTCAGAGGCAGGGAAGCAAGCCTGACATTATACCCTCTTTACAAAAAATGATTACAAAAAATTAAGACGAATGAGTAAAATTAAGGCTGTGGCTGGTAAGCCTCTATAAAGCTCTCATGGATCACTCTACAGAAGATACCATTGTACTGGGGACTAAGCTTTTAATGACTAGCCGTATAATCAGGTGAAGTCCATTAAAGAAGGGCAGAAGTAACTGATCACAGAGATAACAGCGAGAAATGATTTTCCGCCAAGTAGAAGCAATTTATTAAACACAAAAACGCATTTTCTAACGGAAGTGTCTGGATGGATAAGGAACTTGGTAAAGGTGACAGGATTTATTTCCTGGAAAGTTTGAAAAAATGGTAATGCACAGGGGTCTATGTGTGCTTTTTCTTTGCCTTTGGGGTCTCAGAGGGTTCCAGGTGGAATTCCAGGGTTCTGGCAAAGCCAGCTGCACAGCCAAGTGCCTTCAGGGTCACGCTGCCACCCGCCTCTGAGTTCTCTGGTCTAGATTCCTCAGAAGCTAATTTGACGAGAGATATCTTTCAGTTCTGCACTGGGCTCTCATGGACTGCACCATGGATAACCGAACCGTTCATCTGCTGTTGTCAAACCCAGCCGTGTGTGAAAGCGCTTATGGAATATAATTGCATGGCTATCAGGGCCAGCACATCAGTTTAATTAACTCTAAGGCAAAGAAAAAGCAAAATCCCCGTGGAATCATGAGGAAAGCTGCCTGATCTCAGGGCATACATTAATAAAGAAAAATGCCTGAGTTGGCGTTCAAGGCCCAGGAGCAGCTACCATCTGGCCGTGTCCCGAGTCCCTTCCCTGCTGTCCCAGAAGAGTTCTCTGCTAGTCCTGGTCATGCCTTTTTTTAGGGGGTATTCCTTTCCAAGGACTGTCTCCTCCTTGCAAGTGACTGAGATTGCGGATCAATCCTGCTCTGCAGTGTTCTTCCCCTCTAGATCTCAGTTTTCCCGATCTGGAAAGTGGGATCATTAATGACAGCATGACCTGTCAGGTTTACTGGAGCATACAAGAGTTCCGGGCTTGTTGAGGTGCTGGCACATACATCCTAGCTGGACTGCAGGATGGCAGCCTTCACCCGGCTTCACCATCAGCTGTGTGTGGCTGTGTTGTCCCTTCTCTGTGAGCTCTGTGAGTGTCAGGAAAGTGTTTTGTTTCCCATTGTATTCTCAGCACCCAGTACAAATGCCAGCAGATAGTAGATGCTTTGAAATTATTATTGAATGAAAGCTGTGAGGGCACAATTGGAATTTTTCTAGTCATGAGTGAAAACAAGGGGCATTGAATTTTTATTTGTAAGCTTCGGTTTACCTCCATTTGAATGCTATAGATAATCTGGTGTATGACTTTCTTGCATCTCTGGTACTAACAAAAGCAAACAAGCTTTGGGTGAGCTGTGCACGTTCAGACTACTAGCTTGCAGACATAAAAGCTATCAGCTTAGCTCATGCTTCAGCATGAAGCGTATGTGAGGTAGTTTTCCAATGACAATTTTGCCATGGACATGCATGGCATTTCCTGCGGCAATCCCAGGAGCACAGGCAGCCTTCTTTGGGAGAAGTAGCAGCACCACTGAAAGTAGCAGCACCAGGCAGAGGCCAGCTCAGATGGTTATTTGAGGCAGACTCTCATCTTAGTCCTCATCATGGTGTTCAGAACTCTTCATGGTCTTGTCTGCAGGTTCAGCACGAGTTCCTTCTCTCCCGGCCTGCTCTCTCAGCAGAGCACTGGGCCCAACTGGGTCTGTGTCATTGCTCACACTTGGCCTGTGGTTGGCAAGCTTGATCCCTTTCTTTATCAGAAAGACTCCTGAGCTTTCTTAAGGTAAAGTTCTCTGAGATGGCTTTTCTAATGTGCTCAGGGAAAATAAACCGCTTTCATTAAACTTTGTTTGTATTTCCATAAAAGCACTGCCAGCTAATTGGATATGTGTCCGTTGCTCCAGGGAGTTAGTTATTTGAAAGCACAGGGCATATTTTTTATTCTCATCAATGGTCTGGAAATCTTTCCTGATATAACTGGTAGGCAATAGAAAATAATCTTACTCTTAAGTGATGATGAATATAAAATGTGTCCAAACGATGGCGCAAATAAGTATTTACCTATTTGATGGAGCAAGCCACCTTTCCCTCTAAACCCTGGAACCCCGATGGTCTGCTGATTCCTTTCTGGTCTCTTCCTTTATTCCTCCCTGTTGTCAATATTGGTTATTTCTCATAGCATAAGTTTTGTTTACAACTGTGGTAAAATACTCATAGCATAAAATCTATCATCCTAGTCACTTTTAAGGGTATATTTAAATAGTGTTAAATACCTGTCATGCAACCATCACCACCATCCATCCCCAGAACTTTTTCATTCTCCTAAAGTGAAACTCATTAAATACTAATTCCCCATTCCTCTCTCCACCCACCAGCCCTAGGAAACCACCGTTCTTCTTTCTGTCTATGAATCTGACTTCTCCAGATACCTCATATAAGGGGAATCATCCTATATTTGTCCTTTTGTGACTGCCCTTATTTCACTTAGCACCATGCCTACAAGTTTCATCCATGTTGTAGCATGTGTCAGAATTCCCTTCATTTTAAGGCTGAATAATATTCATTGTATGTATAGACTACATGTTGTTTATCCATCCATCCGTCCATCCACTCATCAGTAGACACTTGGCTTGCTTCTACCTTTTGGCTATTGTGAATAACACCACTATGAATGTGGGTGTACAAGTATTTCTTTAAGATCTTGCTTTCAATTCTTTTGGATCTATACCAAGAAGTAGAATTACTGGATTATATATTTAGTTTTTTGAGGAACCAGCAAATTGTTTTACACAATCACTGAACCATCTTACATTCCCACCATCAGTGCACAAGGGTTCCAATTTCTCCATATCCTCACCAATATTTGTTATTTTTATGTATTTATTTATTTTTTGAGACAGAGTTTCACTCTTGTTGCCCAGGCTGGAGTGGAGTGGCGCGATCTTGGCTCACTGCAACTTCTGCTTCCCAGGTTCAAGCGATTCTCCTGCCTCAGTCTCCTGAGTAGCTGGGATTGCGGGCATGCACCACCACACCCAGGTAATTTTTGTATTTTTAGTAAAGATGAGGTTTTGCCATGTTGGCCAGGCTAGTCTCAAACTCCTGACCTCAGGTGATCCGTCCACCTCGGCCTCCCAAAGTGCTGAGATTACAGGTGTGAGCCCCATGCCCGGCTGTTATTTTTAATTGTAGTCATCCTAATAGGTGTGTAGTGACATCTCATTTTAGTTTTCATTTGTATTTTCCTAATGATTAGTTGATCAGTTTTCATATGCTTGTTGATCATTTGTGTATCTTTTTGGAAAGACATTTATTCAAGCCCAATTTTTAATTGAGTTATCTGTTATTGTTGAGTTATAAAGGTAATTTATATATTTTGGATAATAGTCTCTTATCAGCTATATACTTTGCAAGTATTTCCTCCATTCTGATAGTTGCCTTTTCACTGTTGGTAGTGTTCCCTGACGCATAGAAGTTTTTAATATTGATGTTATCCAACTTAATTATTTTATTTTTGTTACCTATATTTTTGATGTCATATCCAAGAAAGGCATTGAAAAATCCAACATTATGAATCTTTTCTCTTATGTTTTCTTGTAAGAGTTTTCTGGGATGGATGCGGTGGCTCACGCCTGCAATCCCAGCACTTTGGGAGGCTAAGGCAGGCAGATCACTTGAGCTCAGGAGTTCAAGACCAGCCTAGCCAATACGGCAAAATGCTGTCTCTACTAAAAATACAAAAACTAGCTGGGCATGGTGGTGCGTGCCTGTAATCCCAGCTACTCAGGAGGCTGAGACAGGAGGATTGTTTGAACCTGGGAGATGGAGGCTGCAGTGAACTGAGATCACGCCATTGCACTCCAGCCTGAGTGACAGAGTGAGACTCTGTCTCAGATTAAAAAAAAAAAAAAAAAAAAGTTTTCTGGTTTTAGGCCTTCCATTTAGGTTTTCGATCCATGCTGAGGTAATTGTAGCATATGATAGAAGTTAAAAGCCCTAATACTTTTATATAATAGTATAAGTGTTATGCTAACAAATTTTGGACTTTTAAAAAAATTTATGAAACTCACTTTTCCCTTAAAAGCGCAAGGAAGGGGTAAAGATGACACTGTGACAGACAAAAGAAATCTTATGTTACCACATTTGTATCCAATGACACCCAACTCAACAAATATTTGTAAACTTTGAGTATAAATTTATATAGAAGCAAAGATAAATGCATGCCTTGGGTTTGCACCAGAGTGCACTCTGCTGGAATGTTTGCATTTAGATCAGAATCTTACTCCGTAATTGACAGTACTGCAAAGTCAAGAGAGAGGAGCTAGTGACAATGGTGGGAGAAAGCTTTTAGGGACATTGTCATTGCAATGGGAAATCTGGGGAAACCACTGTTTTTCTGTGTTAAACACTCCCACCACCATTGTGGGATTGGGACATGAGGGAGATACTGTCTCCCAGGAGGTCTGAAATGAGTGACCAGGCCCAATAAATTCACATGAAAGTCTTTGAAACTAAAGAGAATTAATGCAAATGGACAGCCTAAGGTGCAGGAGTGGGACCATAGACAGGAAGAATGCTGAGAGTCAAGAGCTAGAAAGGAGAAACACATTAGAATAGGTGAAGTGCTTGTTTAATACCTTTCATAAACCCTGTGCTATCTGTGGGCAAGTTTCTAGGAGGCCCATTTGCATGAAAGCCCTATGTTCCTTAGCAAAATGGCGAAGGAAGCACCAGGAATGAGAGATCTGGTCCCTGTACAATGGGAAGCTAGACCTGGAGTCACTGGGTACAGTGAAATCTACCGGATAAGCAGACTCTGGCTGGACTGCCTTGGCCTCCCTGGGCTCCAGGTCTGGGCCATTGATTCTTGAGAATAACTTGGGTATAGCACAAACTAAAGTTGACTGAATGCCCTTGGGTTCTCCCAGCCACCCAAATCCCTAACCTCTCAGTGATGTTATTGGATGGGGCTTAGGCATCTATGACCCTTAAGGTTGTGACCTACTTCCTGAAAATGTGTGAACTGAAGTCCAAGGTGAGTGAAACTTCTTGGTCTGGCTTTGTGCTCAGGGCTCTGCATGTGAGTTCCTCCTCTACGACTCTGAAATGAATACCCAGAAAGATGACATATACATCAAAATCATCATGATGCTTATCTATTGCCATAAATTGGAGTCTTATACCCCTTCCAAATTCATATATTGAAATCCTAACACTCAAGGTGAGGATATAAAAAAGAGATGAGGTCTTTAGGAGTGATAAGGTCATGAGGGCCAAGCCCTTGTCAGTGGGATCAGTGCCCTTATTTATAAGTCCCCAGAGAACTTTCTTGCCCCTTCTACCATGGGAAGGCAAAGCTGGATGGCTAGATCTATGGGCACCTTGACATTGGACTTCCCAGTCTCCAGAACTTTGAGAAACAAATTTTTGTTGTTATAAACCACTCAGCTTAAGGTATTTTTTTTTTTTTTTTTTTCCGAGACAGGGTCTCACTCTGTCAGCCAGGCTGGAGTATGGTGGTACGATTATGGCTCACTGCAACCTTGACCTCCTAGGCTCAAGCAATCCTCCAACCTCAGCCTCCCAAGAAGCTGGAACCACAGGCATGCGCCACCATGCCCTGCTAATTTTTGTTTTGTTTTGTTTGTAGAGATGGGGTTTTTTTATTGTTGCCCAGGCTGGTCTCAAACTCTTGGGTTCAAGCCGTCTGTCTGCCTCTGTCTCCCAAAGTGCTGGGATTAAAGGCATGAACCACTACACTTGGCCAAGAGAAAGTTGTTGTATCAACCTAAAAAGACCAAGACACCTGTAATTTCAACAAGCACCTGAAGTAATCTACACAATCTTTATAGGTGCTTCACGGTTGGCAAATATAGTCAGTGATATTCTTGTTAGTCGCAATATCCTAACGATGGAGATGAAAGAGAACTTAGAAAGTGACAACTTTGCTTCACAGAGGGGTCACCTGAGGCCCAGAGATAACACGTGACTTGCTGGAGCTGACTGAAGGCAGAACTCGCTGTCATGGGCCATCTTTGCTACATCATTTCTACTCCTATAATTCCTTACAGGCTAGTTGACAGGATTTAGTGATTTCTCAGACTATCATAAAATGCATGCTATCATATCAGGTGGTTTTGCCTAAGTAATTATAGACTAAGTTTTAATTATTTAATTGGCTAAACAATATTTTCACATGGTGGCAGTCCATACAAAGTATTTAATTATTCTGTAGGAAAGTTAATAGCAGGAAAGCACAAACTGTGCTTCAAAATGAATTCAGGAGCCATCTAGGATGTTAAGAGGAGACCTCACCCTCATTTTATGTAAAATCAAGGGAGCAGGTTTTTAGTTAATAAACAGATGAAAATACTTTTGTCGAATGAAAATAGCAAAAAGCCAGCTTCATATTGAAAAAATTTGAGAAGACTCCGTGGTGCATTCTCCTTCCTGAACAAAGACATGGATGCAAGTAAGGGGCCCTCAGTGACAGTGGAAATTCTCGAAGACTAGAGCTGGAATAACATGGGATTTTGTCATCAGCGGAAAGCATCAGAGGGCAAAGGCTTTGTGTAGTGAACAGCTTCCTCCTACCTGGCCAGCTCTGTCAGATTCAGAAAGGAAACTTCCTTTATTTTATTCTCCACTATGCCTCAGCTGCAGCCCACTGCCTGAGGGGTTTCACAAAACCTTCACTGTGACTGTCTCCTGGCAAGCAGCCCTATCAACATGCAAGCTTCTCCCACAATTAGCACACAATGGTGCTCATTCCATACAAAATCTTCTCCAGGTGTCTGCACAAGTGACCATCCTGCAGAATTCTTTTTAGCCATGCTGTGTGCCAAGGACTCACTAAGGACTTATTTCCATTTGTAGGTAGAAAGTAGTGCACGTTTTCCTGAGACATAAGAGGCATTTAATAAATGTTTCCTAAAGTAGTGAAAGATTTAAGTCAGGGAGTTTGGAATTTTTTCAATTCATCCTCAACATTTTAGGAATCATATGAGACAAGACGGTAGAGGTGTAAATAGATACAACTTTCTCTGTCTCATATATGTGAACTTCAATTTCCTTCTTGTAACTTCGGTTGAGTTTCTGAATATATGCCAGGCATTTTCTTCTACCCTTAAAGGACATAGTTTCCAGCTGTTTAGGACCAACAGGGCACACAGATAAAATATGAAAAAAATCCATTAATAGATAGATATGTGCATAGGGTGCAATGAAAATGATAAGAAAGGAGTCATTAATCCTCCCAGTGGATTACGAGGACTTCACAAAGCATGGGATACTACCACGGGGTCTTTAAGTTTAGGGTGAGAAAGTTGGTGGGGAAAGGCAGGCATTCTGGGCAAAGGCGAGGGAACCTATAAAGAGGTGTGACACAATTCCTGGCAGCTGCCATGGCAGCAACGGGATGGGATGGGATGGTGGCAGGTAGAAGGTAGCCTGGAAAGAGAGGAGATGGGGACCATGTGACCGTGTTCTGAGAGACCGCTGTGTCCTGAATGGGCTAGAGGTTTGTGGTAAAGAAAATGGGAGCCATTGAAGTATTTTTAAGCACAGAATTAAATAAACAAATTCATATTTTAGACCAATCATATAGCAACACTGAGGAAGATGGATTTGAATGAGGATCCATGTTCCCCAGAATAAGAGAAGAGGGAGAAAGCGATGAGGGAAAGAGAGAGAGAGAGAGAGAGAGAGAGAAAAGAAGAAGAAGAAAAAGAGGAAGAAGGAGGAGGAGAGGAGGAGAAGAGGAGGAGAAAAAGGAGGAGAAGGAGAGAGAGAGAGAGAGAAAGAGAGACCCCACTGAAAGGCTATTGCAAAATATCAGGCATAAAACTGAGGGTCTAAATTAGAGAAAAATGAGAGATAGGAATGGAGAAAAGAAGATTTAAAAAATTAGTAGATATATTTTTTAACATCTAGATGCAGGGTCCCTGACTACAGGACTGGATCCCTGGATGGGGTATCAAGATTTATTTGTGGGTCACCAGCAAATAGAAGCCAACTGAACACAACTTAGTAGGGCAAGTTGCACATGAATATTATTTTCCTGTGTTTAGTTTCTCTCCTATTCAAAACTTCCTATAATTGATTCAAACTCATCTTAAAACACTCAGAAATATTTATAAATCTTTACTTGATTGTTATTTACAGAGAAGAGTCCAAAGTTCGCATACTGGCATTTAAGGATCCTTTAAAATCTGGCCCTAGCCTGCCTTCTATTTTCCCTGTACCTGCAGTTCTCAAAGAGTCATTTGAGAAAACTTGAGATACCTCGCACTCTTTCAGATATCTGTGAGGTCAAATCACAGACAGGAAAAAAGTCCATTGGGAGTGTGTATTTGGTTGAAGCGTTTGACTAGAGAAGCAAAACCAGTAAGGTACCTATGTTATATGTGTATGTGTATGTGTATGTATGTGTATGTGTATACACACACACAGGTAATTTTTTAAATGATCTTAGTACAGAGTGGGCTGGCTAAGCAGCCTATACCAGGCTGCCCCAATTCTGAGGCTGGAGCCTGAAGCCTACTGGCAGGCTGTCAGGCAGGAAGATCACTAGCAGCCTGGAACCACAGTGCTGAGCTGGACAGACAGAAGCCTGTGTCTGCTCTTGTTGCCACTGATCTTATTGACAAAGGTGTGTGGTGAAAACTGGGGTCCTTCCTCAGGGAGCAACACACACCTAGCCCAGGAGGCAGAGAAACTGAGGAGGATTCCGAAGAGGGGCCTCTGTTCCCAGCATTTGACAAACAGCTGGAGAAAGTGTGTGTAAGATACAAAATGGCCATTGCCTCTCTCCCACCTTCTAACTTTCTTCCTGAGAAAATCTCCCTTATAGCCCGCTCTTACCAAAAACATGCTGGAATGGAAGTTCTGGGGAATGGAGTTCAACCTGGCCAAGGTGATGCATTACAAAACCATCACAAAGCAATGGGCCAATCAATTTTCAACAGAACACAGTTTCCAACAGCATACGGCAAATAATTTTGCAAAAACTACCTCTTGTCAATTTTTGATACAGAATCAAGGAATAGTATCTGTAATTATCCAAAAAAATTAAAATGCTCCTCTACTTACTAGTTAACTGTGTGAAGCTTGACTTCCTTCATATTCTTCAACCCAAAACACCTATTGCCACAGATCTGGAATGCAGAAGCAGGCATGAGAATCTGGCTCTCTTCTGTTAAGTCAGACATTAAAGAGATTTGCAAAAATATACAATGACACTCTTCTTCTTCTTATTTTTTTTGTTTTGGGAAATATAGTTATTTTATTTAAAAAGTAATTATTTGTGTTAACATAAAATGACTTTATTACTATGGTTTCAAAATGAATTGATCCAGATTCTGAAATTTCTCAATTTTAATTTACAATACAGTAATTATCAATAATGTAACCCATATGATCAAAAGTCCTTGGGAACCTTAATAAGTTTAAATGGTGTTAAGAATTCCTAAAATCAAAATGTTTCAGATCTCCCCACTTGATGGAGGGAGTCATCAGTTCGAGCCTCTCAAGTGGAGCCAGGAATGTTCTCCTTACTCCTCCCCCTCACAGAACTCCTGATATTCTTCAAGGCTTTGCTGAAGTCATTGACCCCAGGAAGTGGCCTGTTCTCCCCTGAAGCAGGAGCCTCCATTTCTCTCTTAAAGTTTCTTACATAATACATTCTTCTTGGACCTTGCCTCGCCTATGGGATTTATCTCTGCAACCAGAAAACATCACATGCCCCTGAGGAACCAACCTTCCTTCTTTCCTTCCTTCCTTCCTTCCTTCCTTTGTTCTCTTTTCTTTTCTTTTTTTTTTGGAAACAGAGTCTTGCTCTGGCGCCCAGGCTGGAGTGCAGTGGTGTGATCTCGGCTCACTCTAATCTCCGCCTCCCAGGTTTAAGTGACTCTCCTGCCTCATTCTCCCAAGTAGCTGGGATTACAGGCATGTGCCACCATGCCCAGCTACTTTTGGTATTTTTAGTAGAGGCAGGGTTTCACCATGTTGTCCAAGCTGGTCTAGAACTCCTGACCTCAGGTGATCTGCCTGCCTCGGCCTCCCAATCTTTCTTTTCTTTCTCTCTCTCTCTCTCCTCTCTCTCCCTCGCTATTTATTTATTTATTTTTCTTTTTTTGATCAAGCTCTCCTGTGTGTCTCGGACTTTTGGAGACACATCTTGGGGTTCATCTGCCTCACACTTTAGGAGACACATCCTGGGGGGTCTGTATGCTTTAGGACTTTAGGAGACAAACATGAGAGCTTGATTTTGAAAAAAGAAAGATGGTGGCTCCTCATATTCCAGGCTGATGTATTGAATTTCCAGATAAGCAGCCCCAGAGCTGTTCATTTATTCTGAAGGGGAATGTGCACAGAGAATAAGAGGTTCTTTGAAAAAAATTTGCACTTCCATGTGACTTGGGGCCCCAAAATTGGAATTAGTGGTTATTTTCACAGAAATAGTTTCTCTCTTTTAGTAATATTTAGAATGAGTGATACTTGAATAAATATAGTTCATAGTCATTTGCAATCAGAGTATCAGTGGTCTGACACTGGTTGGAGGCAGATCTCTGCTAGATACCGCAACCCACCACGAGCTAGTGTGTAACCTTGGACATGCTGTCTGGATTCTAGTTTCCTCATCTGTAACATGTAAGAAATGATACCTACCTTGTAGTGTGGTGAAATAACTAGATTAAATACTACCAGCAGACCCACACTGTAAGCAATGAGGCTGCGGAGCAGAGGGAAGCAGCAGACAAGAGGAGGGATGCTAACCAGAGCAATAGGTGAAAGAAAATGATCTGAAGGAGAAAACACAGCGAACAAAAAGGGAGTAACTGGGAGAACAAACACAGAAAAAGTATTGGAAATTTCTGACTTTCCATCTTATGAATTTTAGGACTGCTTGGAGTCCTGGGTGACTAATCATCCATCGATCTATCCATCCATCCTTGTTATAGATATTTGCAAATACCTAATAGTACCTGGCTACATACATAACCCTCATTCACACCAAGAGGAATCAAACATGACTTTCAACAAGAGGAGTAAAACCAGACTTGAAGGAACACGGAAAATAATACATAAACAGGTCCTTTCATGACAATGAGATCACTGCTATAACATATTACAGACAAAACCTAAGTAAGGCGACATTGGAAGTAACATACATGTGGGGGTTTGAGAGCTCTGGATTCTAGGCTGGCTCCCAGCCTCTGGTGCTGGTGCCCACATGAATCCTGGTATCCCTGGCTCCTCAGCATTGCCAGAGGCCCAGCCTGGCTGGAGGAAGAGGACATAGTTGGCTGGGCGCAGTGGCTCACACCCATAATCCCAGCATTTGAGGAGGCTGAGGCGAAGGGGATCACCAGGTCAGGAGTTCGAGACCAGCCTGACCAACATAGTGAAACCCCATCTCTACCAAAAATACAAAACTTAGCTGGGCATGGTGGTGCGTGCCTATAATCCCAGCTACTCAGGAGGCTGAGGCAGGAGAAACACTTGAACCAGGGAGGCAGAGGTTGGAGTGAGCCAGAGATTGTGGCCTGAGCGACAGAGCAAGACTCTGTCACAAAAGAAAAAAGGAGGACATGGTTTACTGTGATGGCTCCTGGGGCTGGGCAGGGTGGGGAAGAGCTGCTTGTTACACAGACAGTACCTGCAGGCCAAGAAGGGGTGCCAACGCATGTTTCAGAGGACAATGACTTTTAATATTCAAGATTGTATTGATTGCTTCTAATGTGCCAGCTACTTCTGCATATTCTTTTCTTCAACACCCACAACAACCCTGTATCTTACTAGTGAGAAATAGGAGTCTTTGAGGACATACATTCCATGCCACAAGTCAACGTGAGTGCTGGATCCTACGCCCTAACCTCTCCTGGAGCAGACTCTGACGTAGGCCAGGTGCATGGCTTCCCGGGTAGGGCCTAGTGCAGCATACAGCCACGGTCCAAGGGAATAGGTTATGGCTTTATGGTTTTACTGGTTTTTCCATGTGAACTTTGAAGTTCTAGAAAGTTAGAAACTTAGGGAAATAAAAGCTAAGTATTAGGGAAAATTTCCACCAAGAAGGCAAATACTCTTGTCCCACAGCCAGAGGCAGGGGTACGTGAGCATCAGTCTCAGCACAGTTGGAATTTCTAGGTCCCTGCATGCGCAGAACGGCTGCTCCTCTCCTCACCCCTGCTAAAACGTCCCTCCTCTTGTCTCTCCCTGCCCCCTTCAATGCTGCCCCTCAGGCAGGAAGTGAACAGGAGCAATTCACTCACAAGAGGCGCCTCCGGGGAAAAGGGGTGCCTCTCTGCAGGGTATGCCAGAAAGGAAGGGGTGCTGTCACTGTGAAGAGGGCTGGGGCTTGCTTTCAGGAGCCCCAGACTCCAGGAACCTTGAAGGACAAACCATGAAGAAATGAAAGGAACTAGAATCAAACCACAACCAACATAAACACGTCACTGCCCTGCCTTAGCTAAGCTAACATTTTAAGCAGAAGAGGGTGAAAGTTTTGTAAACGTCCTGGTGGTTTGGAGAAATACCCATTGCTCTCACCTCCACAGCACCATGGAGTTCACGCCTGAGCTCCGGGAGCCCTCCCCAGGGATAGCCTGGCATCTGGCATGAGGATCTGGCTGTCAAGCTGCATGAAAGGCTGGGTCATGCGCCCATGGGCAGGGCCTGAGCCTTCACAGAGCCTGGACTCCATCTGGGGAGAACCTTCAATTGTTTCCACTGGTTTTCAGAGCCAAGAACTAACTTAACTGCACAAATGGTCAGAGTGGCCCCAAAAGAGCAGTGACCACTTGTCCTTGGAGGATTGTGAAGTCCCCTGTGTATAGATCAAAGGAATCCACATGTGCTCAGGTGGGGCATTTACTCAAGACAGCTCCTCGAGAACATGAGAGGAAGGCGCTGGCCTGCCAGGCCTGGCAGCTGCTGTAAGGGAGGCACGCCTTGGCCCAGTTTCTGCTGTGCATCCCCTTTTCTGGCTCTCCTTCCTTCCCTACTTGCTTCCTCAGCTCCTTGGCTGAGGTTCCTGTCATTTCAGGGCTCTGCCCCAACTTCTGGGGTGTCTGAACACCACAGGGCCATCCCCTTGTCATCCTCGGAATCACAGAAGCCCAGTAGCTCTTCCTCCTCTGTGTGTATTTCAGTTGTGTTTAAAGCTTACTCAGGAGAGGTCCTTTTATTTTGCTACTGGTAAATTCATTATTAAATAATTCTTGAAGAGATACAGGCCACTGATTTTCTGCAATTTGCATCACCACACTTTAACTTATATTGAAAGCTGAGCCTTTTGGTCTTCTAGTTTTAGAAGTATATTAATATTTCTGTGACCTTTCCCAGATGGCAGTTGAGACATATTCTTTTAAATAGCAAGACCAAGAAAACCAATAACCTAAAATGAATATTTCTGACCCTAGTTTGATGAGCAAATTAGGAAAGATAAGTTTTTTCCCAAAGAAAAAATGAAGTCAAGGGGACTTCTAAGTTCAAATAAAATGATATGTCTATATCTATCCATAATCCAAGATATTCATATATGGATAGATACACAAAATATTGAAATATGAATATATTGATATATAACATGAATGTATGAATATATCCATATTCCAGTTTTTGTAGACAGGGATTCATACATCTTTTGATATGCTGTAGCACTTTACACCCCTTTAAATTTCATATTACATCTTACATAATCTGCTTGCATATTAAAAGGATTACACATTTAGTATTTGGATGACAAAATGAAAGATAAGCTTTCTGCTCAGCATGCAGGGCGGCTGCCTTGAGATAGATCAACAGCGAGCACACAGCACCTTCTCTGTCTTCCTGCTGAATGCTCCCCTGTTTTCACAAACGTTGGTCCAAGCGTGGCAGGGCCAAACTTGACAATAAAACCTGGATTTAGGCCGGGCGCGGTGGCTTACACCTGAAATTCCAGCACTTTGGGAGGCCTAGGCGGGCCTGATCATGAGGTCACGAGTTCGAGGCCAGCCTGTTTAATAAGGTGAAACCCCGTCTTTACTAAAAATACAAAAAAATTAGCTGGGCATGGCGGCACGCGCCTGTAATTCCAGCTACTCGGGAGGCTGAGGTAGAATTGCTTGAACCCAGGAGGCGGAGGTTGCAGTAACCCTAGGTCGCGCTACTGCACTCCAGCCTGGGCAACAGATTGAGACTCCATCTCAACAACAACAACAACAACTACAACCACCACCACCACCCTGGATTTGATTTTGCAGCCATGAGCCTGCTTCCTGGGGGGTCCCAATGGCTGAGGAAGGTAGAGTTGCAGTGGTTTCTCCTACCCCTATCCACATTGCTGAGCTCAGTTCAGCATAAGCTGGACCTCACACTTTGAACACTGAGCTTCTTACCAAGGCCTGTGCCTTAACAGAGGCCACTCCACCATGATGCATGCCAAGGAAGCAACCGGAAGGCCAAGACTTTCCTTGGAAACCAGTCCAGGTGCTCCCAGCAGCGTTTGACATGACTATTGTGTTTTTTTTTTTGAGACGGAGTCTCGCTCTGTCACCCAGGCTGGAGTGCAGTGGCTGGATCTCAGCTCACTGCAAGCTCCGCCTCCCGGGTTCACGCCATTCTCCTGCCTCAGCCTCCCGAGTAGCTGGGACTATAGGCGCCCGCCACCTCGCCCGGCTAGTTTTTTTTGTATTTTTTAGTAGAGACGGGGTTTCACCATGTTAGCCAGGATGGTCTCGATCTCCTGACCTCGTGATCCACCCGTCTCGGCCTCCCAAAGTGCTGGGATTACAGGCTTGAGCCACCGCGCCCGGCCGACATGACTATTATCATTGCAGTCTATTTAGGAAAGCTTTAGATTGTGGACTAGGAGTCTACAATTGCTCACATGGTCTTAGAATCATCCCAGGAAAGGACCCATGGGGGCTCTACCCTGAAACACGGACTTTTTAGTCAACTTCTCAGGGAAGACTTTGGTTGTATCTGTCTTCTTAGATGACTGCATATGAAAGCATAGTACTAAGTCATTAAATGTTGGGGAATATTTACTCAATATACTGATTTGTGTTTGGAAGTCATTCTTTGGAGCAGGAATTGGACAACGGTCAGTGTTCTGATACCACCCCCTACCCTCAGCTATCAGACATCAGTTCTCCTTAATTTCTGCTTTGCGCAGCACAGCTCCCACTCAGCCCATAGCCCTGCCCAGAGCTCAGCAATCCTGCTTTGGAGCTGTGCTTAGCATTGCGGGGTTGCCATCCCAAGGCTACGCCTGGACCCTGCCCATGGGTCCCTCCAGAGCAGACAGCCTCTAGCTTGTGACACTAGCCTTCCAGTGCAGATACCCCAACCTTCCACAATGTGCACCCTGCAACCTCAGGGCACCACACCCTCAGCGTCTCTTCCCCACCCCTCCTCTGCCCAGACACCTCTTCCTGCCTGTCCTCACCCGGCCCTTTGCTGTCTCACTTTATCTTTTATCTTGTGGCTCTGCCCACGGAAGACACAATAAAAACAATCTACCAGCACCAGAAACATAGATTTACACGGAACACTTTTTAGGGCTTTATTTCCAAAGTGTGCATGTAAGGAAGTAAATCTGTTTCCATTTACAGTTTACAGACTAGAACCAATGGGGTTTGCCCTGGAAACCCAGTCTGAGTAACCAGCCAAGTCTGGGCTGGCACAGAGGAAACCAGCACTCTTCCTGTGCACCTGTAATTAGCAGGTAAGATGAACAGGGCTGAAACAGTTCTTTACTGTCAATTTCACCACTCCATGAGGAATCTACATTTATAGAGGATGAAATGGGAATTGTTTTGACAACAGTAATTGTGAGTATTATATTTAAACCAATCATAATTTTAAAAAAATACAATAGCGTCAAATAAAATCACAGTATTGTTTCTGAGTACCATTTGGATATGATGCATTTTTACACAAAGTAAAACAAACAAACAAACAAACAAACAAAAGCTGAAAAACCATGTCACCCAGCCCAGAGTCTACACTGTGCTAATGGAAGCAAATAGATTAAATTTTGAGTAAATTTGGAAAATTTTCACTTATTAGAAAATAATTCTGGGTTGGTAAGTTATTTCTACTATTGGATAATTGCCTTCTCTGACCACAAAGGCAATTTGGACAATTATTAGGAGAGGGGTCTAATTTTTTTTTTCCTAAAACCAATGCTCCATTTTGTGCATGAAACACTCAGGGGAAACAAATTAAACATGAAGTCATGTAGGTTTTAGATTTTTCTGTGTCCACTTTAAGACCTTACAGTATTAGGAGATACCTCAGATCCTTCAGGAATAGAAAAGATACAAATTTTATTAAAATGTTGCTAATGCAGGAGGAAGCAGGCACACAGCCCTCAGAGTCATCAGTGGTTGTCAAACTTGAACCTGGGTCAGGATGACTCCGTTAGTGGCTTATTCAAATGTCAGTTTTAAATGTGGAACCCTGGCTCAAGTGTTTAAGCCATCAGTTCATATATTTATTCACTTCAGCTTTGAGCTCCCTGGCAGGCAGGGGGAAGTAGAAGCACTTTACCTTATGTAATTTCACTCCTGTATATATTATAAACAGCAGATTTTAGAAGAGATTGAGGTGGGTGACTTACATGATTCTCATACTCTAAAACCAGTTGTTTTTTTTTTTTTTCAGGAGGGACAATCATTTTTCTGGTTCTAAATTATTAAAAGAATGTTTTGGATAGTTTCTTATGTAAGGACATTTGAAGAGAAAGGGCATTGACTTTATTATAACTTCTCAAGCTTTCCAGTTTTTAAGAATACATGCCTACTGTAGTAACAGTATAAAAGGGTAATCGCCTGTAATCTCAGAACTAGTAACTATTAACCTTTTCTCTACATTCTTCTATGTATACATATATTTAAAATTTAACTATTAAATACACACTGTTGTAATACCTGCTTTTACATTTGCCAGTATTGCATATATATTTTTTCATGATAATAATATGAAGCTGTATTATCTTTTTAATGCATATATTTCAGTATATTAATGTACAACAATTTATGACATTTTCTCTCTCTCTCTCTCTTTTTTTTTTTCTTGAGATGGAGTTTTACTCTTGTTGCCACAGCGGGAGTGCCCAATCTCGGCTCACTGCAACTTCTGCCTCCTGGGTTCAAGTGATTCTCCTGCCTCAGCCTCCTGAGTAGCTGGGATTACAGGTGCCTGCTACCATGCCTGATTAACTTTTGTATTTTTTAGCACAGATGGGGTTTCACCATGTTGGCCAGGCTGGTCTCAAACTCCTGACCTCAGGTGATCTGCCTGCCTTGGCTTCCCAAAGTGCTGGGATTACAGGTGTGAGCCACTGCACCAGGCCTATCACATTTTCTTTTGATAGGCATATTGTATTGAACTATACAACTCAATAGGGAAGACACTAGGTTCAAGAGGCTGAAGAAGAGTCCCAGAGACAGCAGATGAGGCATGGGATTTTATTAGGAGCATACATACAGGGGAGAGAGCCCAATGGAGGCAGGCTGGATAATAGGACTACCTTAATTACAGAAATGGTGGTGGTAGCCTGGACAACATATAACCACATAACCCAGTGGTAGCAGGCTGGGCAGGAAAATTGCAACTGCTTGCAAACAGCATGCAGTTTATATAGCATTTTCACTTAACATCCTCCTCCTAGTGAACTCCACCTGCCAACCTTCATGAACCCAAAACTCAGGGCCTCAATCTCTTGTTCGGTCACGTTCCACAGGATGTGACAGGGGCTCAGATGTTTATCATAGATAAGAAACCAATCTCTGTTGGCCATTCCCAGATTCCCTAGCTCAGAACACACATCAGGTGCATCTGCCATAAGGGTCCTTCTAAGAGTATGCTTAAGTTATTGCTATCAGTTGTGTTTACCCTACAGCACAGTAAGTTGTTCTCATTTTCTCTCAGTTAAATAAAATGCTGCACCTTTAATTCTTTATGCAAATATATTTGCTTACTGCGTGATTATTTGCTTTGACAAAATCCAAAAAGTGAAATGACCGAGATGAAACATATGCCACTTGTGAAAGCTCTTAAAATGTTTTGCCAAATATCCCCTAGGAAGGTGTTACCATGTAAACTCCTACTGGTGGTAGACAGACATCTATTTCTGCTCATCAGCACCAATTGCTGGGTGAAAAGTAAAACACTACGGTCATTTCTCTAATACTACTGAGGTGTAAAAATTGTATTGGCCATTCATATTTCTTATTTCTTGTTAATATCCTTTGACTTGTTTTTACTAGTATCATCATTTTTAAATCATAGGCTGTTTCAATGAGAATATGAATCCTTTGACATATTTTCCTGGCAGTTTTATCTTAAAATTGTGGTTGTATTTTTTATGTTGAAAGTAGCTTTTTATCTCCTTCAGTGTCCTTTTTGGAAATTTTTTTCACACCCTCCACCTTATAAACCAATTCCCCTGAATTTCCGAGTAATCTGTAACTTATCTATTTAAGTCTGTATTCCAAGAACAATTCATTTAGTGGATCTTTTGTTTCAAATAGTTGTCCCAATACCATCTATTGAAAAAAATCTATCCTGTACTCAGGGGTTCAAAATGCTTTCCTCCATTTGATTCTAGTTTCCATTCTGCTCTGTGTTGAGTGCCATATTTTTCATATTATTGTACTTTTGTAATATTTTCATATGCTGCATTCCAACATCCTTATTTGCTAGAATAAGAGTATTAGCATGGATTTTCTTCTGTCTTTCATTTTCTTTCTTTCTTTCTTTCTTTTTTTTTTGAGGCAGAGTCTCACTCTGTAACCCAGGCAAGAGTGCAATGTTGCCATCATGGCTCATTGCAGCCTCAACTTCCAGAGTTCAAGCGATCCTCCTACTTCATATTTTGACTGTTTTGTAGAGAAGAGGTCTCACTGTGTTGCCCAGTCTGATCTTGAATCCTCCCGCTTTGGCCTCCCAACATGCTGGGATTACAGGTGTGAGCCACTGCCTGGTAGCATGCATTTTCTCTCTCGGGTGAACTGTATAATTTATAAAATCTTTCAGCTAAATGCTATAAAAAATGCCACAGTTCTCTTATTTGGGTCATCTCTGGGGATAATTGAAAGCTGAGAGGGTGACTTTATAGAGGAGATGGTGCCTGGAGGGTAGGGAATGAGGGGCAAGTTGTTAGTCCGAGGAAGCACAGCTGTGATGGCTCCTGGTGAAAGAAATCATGCAAGACCAGAATTCAGAATCTGAAGACCAGATGCATATCCCTGAGACTATCTTCCACGGCTTTTGTGACTTTTAGTTGTAATGTTGACCACAGAAGCCCAAATACTACAACTTACACCCACAGGTCAGGGTCAGGAACACTGGTAATTCTATGTTCTTCCTTGTTGTGACTGACCTTGGATTCTAGGTCTGTGGTGAGCAGGATATGCATTTTATCTTCACAAGTGAGAAGTCTGAACAAGTTAGAGTGCAAATGAAGAGTCACCATCTCTTTTTCTGAATGAGGCCCAGAGATGCTACAGACAAAGTCAGCATCCTTCTAGAAGCAGCATTTGGGTGTTCAAGTGCTCTGACAGGTGTCTAGGTATCTGCACTGTAGAGAATGGAAAAATTATCTTAGCCTGGAAAATGCTAAGATCCAGTATTACTGAAGCCCTGTCCAGGCCCTGAATGATGAAGAGGTGTCTCAGATTTTGAGCACCACCACCCCCTGACAAAGTGGGCTGCCAGGGATGTTTACTGCCAAATGTAATCTCAGGTACCTACGTTAATCTGCTTCCTGAAGGAGGATAACACTGCCCCATTTGTGTCTTGCTGAGAACGTTCCAGAGTTGAAGATTTTTATTTGGGTCTATTTTGTTTCCAATTTACTCTTTCTAAAAATAATTAAACTACAAGATTGGGTTCGGGGGAGCCATTCCTTTTGCATGCAGGGACGTCCGCCCTCAGAATGGATGGCTGTTGTCCTTCCTCTTTCATCCTGGTAGAATACTCACCATCCAAGTCTGTGTTGTTGTCTGTTGAGGCAATACATGATTCCATCACAAAGGTAGCTGACTTCTCCCTTTCTGTGGGAAAATCAAGAACAATCTACCCCCAAAAGCATTTACACATTTACTTGGAGTTCTGAGGTATAACTATCTTGATCTGAATCTCTTAGAAGAAGTCAGATAGAAACCCTGAGACACTTCAGAAAAGTCTAGAAACACAGGGAGGGTTTTTTTTCTGTTTCTTTGTTTTTATAATTCATTGAAGGTTATCCAATCTGCTGAAAAAATGGAAGGGTAGGAAAGGTATAATATTTAAACTTAGAAAACCTCGGTTCTAGTTATAACTCTACTAATTACTAATTGTGTGACCTTAAATACTTCACTTTTCCTGGCCTTAGTCTATTTTATTCATAAAATGCAAGGTATTTGCAAAATGCCTGCTACAAGAATTTATTATGAGGTTGCAGGATCAAATGAGCTAAGGTTTACAAAAGTACTTTGTAAACTCCAACAGGCTTTGTGTATGTGTATGTGTATGTGTGTATGCAAATACTATGTAAATATACTTTAGGTGTATATTCCGAAGACCAGAGGGCTCCCCCTCAGCCCACATGCACCCCTGAGAGATTCTGCGAGCTGGTGCTCTCTTTGGTCAAGGCCGGGTCAGGCCACACTCTAACCCAAAGTGGTCCTGACTTAGACCTCAGGACCCTCATGGGGCCTGGGGAACGCTTCTCTCTGAAGGAAACACTGGAGCAGGCCAAGATAGGGTAGATGTTGTCCCCTTGTGTGATGTCCCCCGCGAGAAAAGAACGCACTTTCTCAGCTCAGTGTTCCCACTGGCAGCATACGGATTTTTGACTTTGAGATTCTAAAATCTATGGTCTGCTCTCTGCTGTAGAATCCCCGCACTGAAGTGGTCCGATGTGAAACCTCTAGTTAGACCCAATAATCCAGCCCTAAAGAGGAATCTTCTGCAATACAGTCCCTGTTCCCCTGCTGCCGGCGGCTTCGGAGACTGAGCCGCGACTGGCCGGTGCCCCGGGTCCAGCTGAGCGCTGCCTACCGGAGGAGAGAGGCGGGGCTGGGCAGGGATGCGCAGGCCAGCGGAGAATAGCACGGAACCCACTACACTGCGCAGCGGGGAGAAGCCGCCTTTATTTCCCACCGCCACACAGCCCTTCCCCAGGCAGAAGCCTAGACAGCCCGCGCCGGGCAGCCTCCCCTAGTAGGCTATGGTTTCTTTGTCCTTCTTGTTGAAAGGGTTGTAGGGTCTCACAGTTGTGACCAGTCGAGACAGCGGAGCCTGGTGACGGAAGAGGTCAACTGCCATTTCTTTCTGTAAGACGCTGAGGCAGCATGGGGAGAAAAAGAGGAAAATGAGACGTAAAAGACCTGTAAAAACATACAACCTCATCCAACAAATGATACCCATGTGCGGGAAGGGGAAGAGAGCGCGCACTGTATGCAGGGAGCGAGGATGACTCCTGCTGGGGAGCTCTCGGCTTCAGGGATTGCACTTCTGCGTGGTGGGTGCTAGGAATGGGGGTGATCTGCAGAAAGCCACCCAGGGAACCCGACCGCATCGTGTCTGGGGAGGGCCCAGGGCACGCAGGCGAGAGCTCTCCGGGCTGGGCGGCCGTGGGAATTAAGAGGAGTGTCCTCCAAGGAGGAGTGAGGGATGGACAGACAAGGCACAGGGAAGCCAGGACAAGACATGGGGCGGGCAGACCTCGCTCAGAGGGTAAGAGGGAACATACTTGCGTCACCCAGAGGCCTGGAGAAGACATGGGTGACATGGGAGGGGGGAACCCGGGCCTCACCCAGTGGCCAAGAGAAAACATGGGTGGAGTGGGCCAGGGCCTCAGGCAGAGGCCCCAAGAGAAGACATGGCTGGGTCACTCAGAGGCCAGGAAAAGACATGGGTGGGAGGGGCCTGGGCCTCCCGCAGAGGCTGCTGTTGGAGGGTGAGCAAGGCCTGCTGTACAGGGTTTTACTGGCTCTGCCAGAGCATTTAAGCTGCCTGTTCCCACAGGAGGCTCATGACTGGGCTTCATTTTACTTTGCTTGTATACCCAGTAGGAACAAATTTGCCCTATCAAGTTTGGTGTGATAACTAAAATAATTTTGTTTAAAAAAGCTTTGAAAATGTGGAATGCTTTGCAAGTGATGTTTTATCCCCTTGGGTTACTGGCATTCCCAAACTCCCTATTCTGCCTGGAGGTGGCTGTTCCAGTATCACAGGAGTTGGGCCAGCTATTATGAGCAACCCCACAAGCCCATGGCCTGAAGTAATTTTGCTGTGAATTTGCTGCTATTTGAATTACACACAAAATGCAGTGCTTGTATTAGCAGTGAGTTACAATGCTGGCATGGGAAATTAAAAAATTAAAAATTATTAAAATTAACCCTCTATATAGCGACTCCATCTAAAACGGCTTTGTTTTATGCTGTGATCACCTTGAACTAATATTTTATTTTGCTTTATATATATAAATACACACACATACACACACATATATATAATATGTTGTGAGAAATGGCTGCAGAGGTGGGAAGGCAAGTTTCTGTGAAGGTTACATTCTGGTGGGAAGGTGTGGGCAAGAAACACTGGACAGTCCTGGAAAAGGGAGCTAGAAAAAGCATTTGTGCCTGTGTTCCCCTTGCTCACGACTTTGGAGATTGGTCACATTGCTTCTTCTCCACCTCCAATACACCCCATCTCCTCACTTCAAATCTCTTTCAACTGTCCCTTCCTCTCAGTTTACATTCCATCCCAATATTCATCCTGAGGCACTGTGGGGGCCCTGTGTACTTTGCTCCAAATATGGTGTGGGAGTATATGGCCATGGATCCCTTTGTATCAACATTTGAGGCCCAAACAACTTAAAACCTCCAAACCACCAGTACAATTTTCTCAATTACAGAGATCCAGCCAAATGCACTGTTCCTTGCCTCTGCATCAAGAAGATTCAATGGCCTCTCTCCTGTCCCCCTTCCAATGTACAGCCTGGCAGGCAGGAGCATGTCACTTGACTGCTGGTGTCAGAATCCAGAGCCAGGAGGTTCAGGTTCAGGAGAGAGTGGGCAGGAAGGAAGTGAAGGCAGGAGGCCCGGGAGATTAGCTGTTTGCTTTTTCAAGAAGTTTAGAGGTGAAAGGAATGAGAGGGGAGAACAGGGTGGCAGCTCACAGGGAAGTTTGCTGGGGTTCTTCTTAAACAACTGGCTAGCTGGGAGAGGCCAGCACAGCAGGGCAGAAGGAAGGAAGCAGGACTGATGGGACCACAGGACTCAGAGCTCAGAAATAATGATCAATATTTTAGAAAAGTAAGAGCATGTCTTCCTGGGGGAAAAGGGAGACAGCAGTAATGGAAATAGAGCCTGGGATGTGGAGAGGAGGAGGGGACACTAGCAGGGAAAATGAAAGGATCACGTTGGGTGCCCCAGCAAGTAGGAGGCAAGGCCAGCTGAGAGGGGTATGGGGAAGGGACTAGAAACTCATGTGGCACAGAGAGGTTTGAAGACAGCCACCATAGGGATGGCATTAGCTCTTAATAAGCAAGGAACCCATTGCAGAGGAGCAGTGAGAGTACAGTAGTGGCTAATATTCAGGAGTTCCCAGGGGATGCCCGTGTGAAGATGACTTCTTAGAAATAGCAGGAAAAAATGCATCAGATGAAGCAGAAACAGTCAGGAGGAAGTTAGCTCACTATGTTCTCATGACACGCATCAGAGAGAGATCAAGGCTCATACTTTCACTGGAAAGTTTTAGAAAAATAAATTATAGTGTTAAATAAAATCAGAGTGATACTTTTTGATGTGAAGAGCCTGGAAGGCCCAATTTTCTGACCACAAGGGCCAGGTCATCCTGCTAGAGGGCACTGTCCTTATGAAAGCACGGTGAGTTTTTACATGTTTTAATTCCCTCCTGCTCCTCTGCACTGTGCTTTTTCATGCCAGAAAAAAGCCACTGCTTGCCAGGAGCTGCTGTTAGGGCAGAAGGCAGAGGTGCAGGCCTTGACACCTGGGCCCAGCACGAGCCATCACTTAGTTGTGGGTGACACTTTGGTTAGTGTCACTTTCTCTAGCATGTTATCTGCACCCTGAGAATGAGAATCCCAGAGACACTGCCTCAGAGGGCGCTGGGTCCCTATTCGAGCCATGGATGACAGCTGTATGTGCAGTATGTGTGTATATTGAGGGCCATGGATGACAGCCGTATGTGCACTATGTGTGTATTGAGGGGGATTGCGAGGACCCCCAAGAGTCAGCTATGGGCCTGAATCTGAATGTGAAAGTCTGACTGAAAGATACAAGTTATATTCTCTGGGAGTAACATAAGGGACAGTTTTTCATTTAGAAATAGAGATTAATCTGAAAGATAATAGGAACCTTTTATCACATATTGGATGGCTTGATTATGCATTGTGTAGATACATTAGAGCAATAAGAGATCAGGGCGGGGTCCGAGATTTGGGGGTGAGAAGATGGATCGTTAAGAAAAAAAGAAAAGGGATTAGCAATGTTTATATCTGCACTGACAGAGAATCTTTGGATCAGATCCCTCCTAAATCATGAACCAGCCACAAGGTTTCATCCTAGCTCTCTTTGGACGGTGAGTCTAAATGATCAATATAAGGATGTATTTAATTTTGACATTGTTTTATGTCCCTCACATGAAGTAAATATATATTACTTGTCTAAATGTCTACCAGCTTTGCCTTCAGAAATGGATTTGTAACATTTCAAAATATGTCTTGACATTGGCCTTGGCAGTGATTTCTTGTGTATCACACCCAAAGCTTGGGCTGCAAAAACAAAAATAAGTAAATATGACTATGTCAGACTAACACACTTCTGTGCAGCAAGGGAAACAATCAGCAAGATGAAAAGGCAGCCTAAAAACTGGGAGAAAATATTTGGGAACCGTATATTTGATAAGGGGTTAATATCCAAAATTTATAAAGAACTCACACAACTCAATACATATAACCCAATTTAAAACAATTTAAAACCCAATTTAAAAAATGGGCAAAGGAGCTGAACAGATATGTCTCCAAAGATAACAAAAATGGTGAGCCGGTATATGAAAGAGTGCTTAACATTGCTCATCAGGGAAATACAAACCACAGTGAGATATCACCTCACACCAATCAGAATGCTGCCATCAAAAAGACAAGAGATAATAAGTGTTGATGGGAGTGTAGAGAAATGATAGACTGTTGATGGGAATGTAGGTTGGAGCAGCCATTATGGAAACAGTATGGGATTTCCTAAAGAAATTAAGCATAAAAATAACATATTCCATCTCTGGAGATATACTCAAAAGAAGTGAATTACCACCTCATAAAGATATCTGCACTCCTGTGTTCATTGCATCATATTCACAATAGCCAAAATATGGACACAACCTAGGTGTCTGTTGACAGATGAATGGATAAAGAAAATGGAATATTACACAGCCTTAAAAAGGAGGAGATCCTGCCATTTGCACTACACGAATGGACCTGGAAGTCATTTTGCTAATAGACACAGAAAGAAACATGTTGCACAATCTCACTTATATGTGAAATCTAAAAAAGAAATAAAAGGCGAAATATACAGAGAGAGTGAATGGAACAGTGGTTATGAGGGATTCGGTGGGGGGTAAGGCAAAAGGAGATGTAGGTCAAAGGATGCCACGCAGGAGGAACAAGCATGAGACATAAGATCCATCATGAGGACTATAGAGAGTCATAGTGTATCGTATTCACGATTTTTGCTAAATGAGTAGATTATAGCTCCTCTGACCACAAGGGGAAGGGGAAAATGGGTAACTATGAAGATGACAGATATGTTCACTATAGTAACCATTTTACTATATACCCATATCTCATCGTAATATGTTGTTAGGATGATATACATGACAGAATTTATCTTTTTAAATACAGGCAAATATTGAGACTGGGAAAAAATGTGTCTTGAGAAAAAACCAAGTGCAAGTTATTAGCCTAGAAAGCCATGGACCTCCTTTTAAAATATTTCTCATCAGATGGCCTGGAGAGATGCTAGACAATTACCAATCCAGAAAGTGAGAGGCGTTGATAAAGCCTCCTATTGGCAGGCACCTTAGAAAAGGCCACACACACAGGGCTTGTGGGATGCGTAGAACTGTCTATACACGGTGGCCTACAATGGGCTAGTTGGGGCCTGAGAGCTGCCCCCTACGGTGCCTTTACTGTGCCGTGAGCAATGCTTGCTGCCCTCAATTACCGGGGACCAAACCCCACTCCTTCAAGTCACTGCATGAGCCACTCCTCTGTGAAGTCTTCTTTAGTGCCTCCTCCCAGAGCCGCAGGCAGCTTGTGTGTGCCTCAGTTTCCTTATCTGTAAAATGGGGATAGTAACATTCCCTTCCTCACAGGATTCCTGGGACGGTGACTTGAGTTAGTACCCACAAAGCACTCAGCTAACAGAAGTGATTATTAGTGTTAAGACATTTTTCGTCATCCTCTGCTGCAATTATTTATTTCTCATTGCGAGATGGTGAGCTCCTTGCAAGCAGTTCTTGTGATTTATTGGAGCACAGTAAACATGCATTGACTCAGTAAAAGGTCATATGAATCCACCAGCAAATGGATGAGTGAATGAGAGGATGAGCAGCTGGGTGGTCCAGGAGCCACAGCCCAGGAGGCCCATGCATGGCAGCTGTTCCCATTCATAGCCATTGCCTTTCTGAAAGTTTAAGCAGCTGATCAGAGCAGGAGCTCAGGCTTGGTACCCATGGCCTGACAGTCACCTCCTCAGAAAGCTCTCCCTGACCACCAAGCTCAATAAGCCCCTTCTGAGGAACTCTCTCCTACATCAGTCTTTCTTCTTCATTTCACTAGCTAAGATTATTATTTCATTTCTTCAGTTACTTGTGTGCTTCTTTACTGTCTATCTTTCATACCAGAAAATAAGCTCCTGAAAGCCTGGACCTTGTCTGTTCATCCCTGTATCTTCAGTGTCTTGAACACTGCCTGGCCCAGAATTGATGCTCAATAAATGTTTGATAAGGCTAGGCACGGTGGCTCATGCCTGTAATCCCAGCACTTTGGGAGGCTGAGGTGGGAGCATCACTTGAGGTCAGGAGTTCGAAACCAGCCTGGCCAACATGGGAAAACCCTGTCTCTACCAAAAATACAACAATAAGCTGGGCGTGGTAGTGCACGCCTATAATTCCAGCTACTCGGGAGGCTGAGACATGAGAATCTCTTGAATCCAGGAGACAGAGGTTGCAGTAAACTGAGATAGCACCACTGCACTACAGCCTGAGCTACAGAGCACTCTGTCTCAAATAAATAAATAAATAAATAAATAAAATACGTGATAAACAAATGAATCCTCTACCAAAAGAATGTGATCTAGGAGAACAAGCTGTCCTTTTGGGGGAGAACTGCCATCCCTCTAGTCTGCCTTCCGACTGTGCTAGCATATTCATCTGCACTGGGCCAGCCACTAGACATCATTCATACTGTGTTTGCATTTTCAAAACCATTTGCAATGCCAGGAATTCCATCAGGTGCTTTCAAATTTGAGTTATAATAAATGAGTAACGATATGCTCCTTCTCACTAGTAGCTTCAAATAAAGGAATCTTCAGTAACCTTGCATCTAACATCTCCTGTTTTCTGGGATTTTTTTTTTTTTTCTTTTTAGATGGAGTCTCATTCTGTTGCCCAGGCTGAAGTGCAGTGGCACTCTTGGCTCACAGCAACAGCCGCCTCCTGGGTTCAAGTGATTCTCCTGCCTCAGCCTCCAAAATAACTGGAATTACAGGTGCCCACCACCACACCTGGCTAATTTTTGTATTTTTAGTAGAGACAAGGTTTCACAATGTTAGTCAGGCTGGTCTCAAACTCCTGAATTCAAGTGATCTGCTCACCTGAGCCTCCCAGAGTGCTAGGATTACGGGCGTGGTGAGCCACCATGCCTGGCCACATCTCCTGCTTTCAATCTGCAAAATGCAGGTTTAAAAATATATGTGACTTTCAACAGAACTTTGTCTTTTATAAAAAATAAGGTGACTGTTCACAAGAAGTAACTATCTGATGTATGTTCCATGTGTCTTCTGATGGTCATGCAGAAAGGTACTGTGTGTGCATAGCTGTGAGTCTAAGCAAAGATGCCATTCCTCTAAAGTGCCTGAAATACCTTCATATGCCCTTTGGGCCACATTCATCATAACATTAATCTACACCTGGTTTTCAGTGTAATTTTGGGTAAGATTCAAAAAGGAAACACATACAAGGCTTAATAAAGTTCCCCTCAGTAGGAAAATGGAAAATTATCTTTTTTCTGTTTCGGACTTGATGCCACATTTTAAAAAACAATGTAAATTTGCTTTTACTATTTAATTGTTCTTTAATGGAATAAACATAATTAGGATTTCCCCTCCTAATGTATATGAGCAAATTGAGTAAGAGGATTCATACTTACCGGTGCAGTTCTGAATCTGGTGATGGGGTTGTTGATGGAATATTAGAATTTGCTGGGTGGGTGGCTGTGAAATGAACCTTGCCGGTATATCCTGGAATATTTGCAGCACTAAAGTGAAGAGTTAAGAGAGGAGGAAGAGAGGAAATTAAAATGATGATTTGTGAAATTGTCGTGGTAACTAGCACCCAAATATGAAAAATATAAAGAAAGATGCAGTCTAATTTTTTTTTCCTGTATAAGGTGTGGAACTTGGGCTGTCCAAAAAGGAAACAGTGCAGGCCTGGGGCATGCTCATGCAAAGGTACTTAGATAACAGCCCTACGCTGGGGTCAATAAAATTTACTTCAAGTTCATGTTTTTCTAATATTTTAAATTTCCATGTCTTTTATAAACATGACTCACTGCTGACTCTGTTTCATAATGAAGGAAGATATCAGGTCTTCACAGAGCAGCAGACCTATATCTCATATATATTTCTGTAATGCAAACTCTAATATTAATGAATATGCACACTTACATTTACAGCATTGTTACTTTTATCAAATATCTTTCTTATCACCATTAATGTACTGTACTACAAATTTCAGATGATTTCCTAAAATTACCCATTGGAAAAAAATGTACCCCAGCATTAATTCTACAACAGTCTGTTTAGTCGAACTCCACTGACTCTTCTGCTTCCCTCTTCTTTTCTCCACCAGGGACAGTGGGAGATAAAAGGAAAACACAAGCGTGAAGAAGCCGTCTTCAGTGTGTGTAAAAGCTCTCTCTCTCCAGAAAGGGTAAACGAGTATTCAAGAGAAAGGTTTAAGTAGGTAGTTCAGAGGAAGGAATGTGAAGAATAACGAATATTCTTGCCATGATAGCACGCAAGGTGGTTTACACAGATTATTTCCTAGGAGGTGGGTAAGGCTTATGGGACAGGCCCAGCATGAAGCTCCGTCCTGTGTGCTGCAAGGAGTTGAGGAAAATAAGATTTAAATTGTATTTCAAAGTCCAAGAACACACCATTTGCAGATCATGAGGCTCTGTGTAACAACCTACCATCTTTGCAGAGTCGTATCAAGGCCTTGGCCTCAGCTCACTGTGCTGGCTTCAGGAAGGAATGAGAAAGGCCACCATCATGAATTTGCCCCCAGTGAGGAAAGGGCCAGTGGGCAGCTTGCAAATTTCACTCATCTCAGTGGCTTTCACTTGCCATCCTTGGGCCTTTCTCTGAGAGCAGGACATCCCTGTGTCATGGTTCCCTACTCAAATTGGCGCCCAGACAAAATGCAACACAGTAGCAACAAGCAAACCTCTGTGGGTGGTGGAGGAATGGTTCTTCAATGGCTGCCTTGGTTATATCCACGACCTTCCCACAAGACCAGTAAGCCAAACAAAGCCTTCTCCAGGAACCACTTATCTTAGGAGTAATTTTCAAAATTTGGAACGTATAGGAGTTGCTCCTGAAAGTATCAGGTGACAAGGCAGGCAGAAGAGAGGTTAGGGAAAGGGGTGTGTGCTTAAGGGTTGGGAGGAAGATTCAGACCCCGGTTCCCCATATCATCTCTGGGATCTGGACTAGACATAATCTTTTGGAGCCTGCTAGCCTCAGCCTGACCCCAGGTTAGTGATACCAACCAGAAGGACTTGGGTGAGGGAGAAGTGGAAACAATGAGAAGGATTCACATTGCAATTTCTTGGTGTCCTTCCCACATTGATTATGTGCAAGTATCAAAATGTTAGGGGGAAAATACATATCAGACAGGGAATTGCACTAGTAAGTCTCCTAATTCTCTTCCAGTTATGTAATTTATGACTCTGTTGGTGATGACTTACTGGCTTGCAGGTGATATAATCAAGGACACCCAGAGACTAACAAAGTGAAGGGAAATTACACCTATGGCAACAGCAGAATAAACAGTACAAAATAACAGATTTTGTGAGACTAGGAAAATAAGGCAGCTAAAGACTGGGGGAAGCTCACTGCATCGAGAAGCAGGCTTCTGTGGCAAGTCTGACTCTGCCCCTTAACCAACTGTGAGGTTTTACTCCAGTGAAGAAAGCTCTCTGGGCTTCAGCTAGTCAACTGCAGCATGAAGACAACAACACTAACCTCTTAGGGGCACTCTGGGGATTAGAGGAATTAAATGAATGTGAAAGCGGCTAGCAAATTGTTAGCACTTAATAGATGCTAAACTAATTTCAATTGAAATACAGTAATTTAAAGAAATAAAACATTTACAAAATAAGGGCCATGCACATGGAGATTGCAAAGTTTATCCAGTACAGACAGCTGAAAAGATGCTGAGACAGAGGTTTCCAATGGTGCTGCACACTGATATCTCAGGGGCATCTTTAAAGGCACCAATGCCTGGCTCCCACCCCCACAATTTCTTTTTGAGACGGAATCTTGCTCTGTTGCCCAGACTGGAGTACAGCAGCACAATCTCGGCTCACTGCAACTTCCGCCTCCCGGATTCAAGTGATTCTCCTGCCTCAGCCCCCTGAGTAGCTGCTGTTACAGGCATGTGCCATCACACCCAGCTAATTTTTGTATTTTTAGTAGAGATGGGGTTTCACCATGTTGGTCAGGCTGGTCTCGAACTCCTGACCTCGTGATCTGCCCACCTCAGCCTCCCAAAGTGCTGGGATTGCAGGTATGAGCCACCGTGCCTGGCCCAGCCCCACATTTTAATGTAACTAGTAAGTGGTGTGGCCTGAGCACTGGGACTTTTGATAGCTCTCCAGATGATTCTCCTGTGCTGCTAAGTTCAGGAGCCTCTGTTTTAGAGTCACACTGTCAAGCTTGCTGGAGGGACCTAGGTGAGTGAACTGAAGCTGCCGAATTCTAGGCAGTGCCCTGCAGGATTTCTTGGAATTTTGTTGGAAAAGTGCAGATGTAAGTTAGAGAGGTAACCCTGAATGAGGCAAAGTTATTCATGCGTGTGTCTCTCTGTCAACCATTCATTAAAGCTTCCATGCATGTTACAAAGGAAATCCCCTCCATCTGTGTGAAAGGTTTTTTCCACTGCCTTTGAAAACACCTGCAGAATTAAAACGCCTCTAAAGTCATATCCTCCCATCAGAGCAGTTAAGAAGTCAGAGGGATGGACGCAGGCCATCTGTCAATCACATGAAGGGATTGAAAAAAAACATTGCACAGCCTCTGTGCCTCTGTGGCATGCAGGTTATTGATGCTAAATGGTATCATATGTTACATTGTCTTAATGCTATTAGATTACATCATATTTAATAATAACATATCATGAAAGGTAGACTGATTAGCTGCTCAGGCTTGAGAATGAATTCACTTGCATAATAAACTGCCAAATATTTGAAAACGAAAGTCCTCACCCACACTACTTCTAAATCTATTCCATTTAACCCTGGCACATACGGCCATAGCAAGGGGAATTTTGCCATCTTAAGTGCAATACGGTGACCTTATATTAGGAGGAGAATACTCTCTGGGGCACACTTTAGATTGCTGCTGATAGGAGATGTTATTTTTCAGCTGGAGGGAATAAAGCTATTAAAGATACTGAAACATACAAGCTGGGAAATGGATTTCCAGATTAGACCCATGTTCAAAGAATTCCACTCCCCATTTGAGGAAAGCAGAAAGAAGCAGAGACCCACTTAAAAATAAGAAATCTTCATTTTTGCCTTTGCTCCACAGCTTCTAGTTCTTTAAACACCTTATTTTGTACTCCCTAGTTCCAAATAAACCAGGATTTTGTTCACTAATTGATACATTTGAATATACTATTGCCCAAGTCTACAACGAATTGGTTCTCAACAAAGCGTGATAAAATGGAAATTAAGTAATTTAAGAAAATCAAGAAGTTTAGTAACTCAGAAGAAGGGAGTACAGATGGTATGTAAGTTAAATATGAGACAGGAAAAATGTGGAGGAAACCATGTTATATGTAGACTCTAGTATTGTATATGTGCATAAAATTTAGGCATGTATACAAATTCTCACTCTGCACTGTAAACATGACTAATAGTCATTGAGTATGTTCTATGTTCCAGGCACCCTTTTAAATGCTTGATGTAAGTTGACTACACAGTAATCTTGTGCCATAGGTCCTATGATCATGCCCATTTTATAGATGGAGAAACTGAGACAGAGAAAGTCTAAGTAACATGGCCAGCAACAACCAAGCTGGCAAGTGGTAGAACTGGACCTCAGTGTGATTGAACTGAATGGGAAGGGCCACTGGCATTACTCCCAGCCCAGCCAGGAAAGCCTTGTTAGCTCACGGTGGGCTGCATTTATACGGGATGGGGTGTAAGTGCAGGTTCAAATCAATGTGGCAGTCTTTTATTTAGAGCCATTCTATATCAGGTACAGTTCTAGGCAGACATCAAGCTGATTTAGCTCCCAACAGCTTTCGCACTAATACTTTTAATTTAAAAAATGCACATTTAAATGTTTAAAGATCCCAAGTGGACAAAGACCATGGATACAACATAAGGGAGGGGAGTGTGAGACAGACACATTTAGTTTCCAGGGCTGCCCTGACCAGCTGTGTGAACTTAGACCTCGACTGAAGTTTTCTCAGGCATCTCACCTATAATTGGCCATCAGTCAGGCTAGATGCACTCCCTTGGAGGGTGCTGGGGACAATGTGATACAAGTAAAGGCCTGGCACAGTGTCCAGCGTGCAGCAGGTGCAGACCCATGTGAGAGGAGCAGCAGGAGATGGATGGGAGTTAGGGTGGACAAGGGGAGCAGAAAGTGGGAGAGGGAGGAAGAGTAGTAAAGTCCAGGCTTGGACGTTAGGGAGGGTTGGCCCAGAGGGCTGAGAGAAAGGAAGGACTATGGAGAACTGTAAAGGGGATGCAGCTGGAGAGGAAAAGACAGGAGTCCATTGTGAGTTGGGGTTTGTCTGATTTTATTGTTCAATGACAAATGCAAGTAAAACTGGAATCATTTTGCAATGACTTTTGGTCACTGGATTGCATTTTTCTGAATATCATAAGATGTCATGGCCACAAGATATTTTTTAGGAATTATAGGTTTATTGATTATTCTCTTCATCTAGTGGGTATAGTCTTTCCTCCTGTTTTCTTGGGATCTTCAATTCTTCCATTTAGAAGGGAATGTAGAAACAGTATAACTCAAAGCTTTTATATTAGAGCTGAGGCTGGAGCTCTAAGAACCCGTTACTTGCCAAAGGCAGAAGCCCCGTTTAATGTGAGTTAAGGCAAGAGCTTGCCCTGGGGATTAAGAGGTCAGTTCTCTGGACTTTTTACCACTCATGAAATGAGTGACCTTGCCTCTTTATGTCATTTCCTCTGGCCTCAGCCTCCTCCTCTGCAAAATGGGGATAGAACTTGCACCTTCACTTCTGGCCTCATCACATTATTTGAAAAGCAAATGAGGGAGTGTGTGAAAGTAGTCTGAAAAGGCAGAAGTGTTGGGCTGATCTAAGGAACTACTATTCATAGAGTTATTCTTTAACCTGGGTTGTGGTAAGATTTTTTTGTTAAGCTGCAACACAGTCCAGCGGCTGACAGGGAAGCCCCCTTTTCGATGGGAGACATTTGTCAGGGGCTGCCTGGGGGTCCATGTTGGACAATTCCTCTTTATTTGCAAATGCTTCCTCAGATATCATTGAGGTCAAAAAGCACAGTAAATATGAAACCTTGTAACGTCCTCAGATAAAAGATTATAACTTAGTGGAGGATGGTACCTCAGAGGCACCTGCCTAGTTTGGAAAAACAAGCAAATGGTGACTGCAAGTGCTGGGTTTGGGGTCAGAAGGCATGGGCTGTGCTGCTCTGTTAGCTGGGCGGGCACCTCACCTGTGCTGAGCCCGTTTATTCTTTGGAAATACAAGGGCGAGATGCACATAGGTTAGATCCCAGAGCTCTCTTCCATATATGTCAGACACACACACACACACACACACACACACACATATATATATTATATATCTACAATAGAGTCCATTACCAAAGAAAAAGCACCCCAACACCTTTTTCCATATCCTTGGGAAAGGACACAGATCTGCCATTACAGATCATTCAGTTATCATGTTCCTTGTACTGATGACTCATGACTGCAAAGCACTGAAGGTATATGGCACTGTAAAATGGTTACTGAAACGGACTGAGCTTCTCTTCAAACTTGTTCACTGAGCCCTTGCAAAGAATATGGATCTTATATTGAAGAGGATCAAAACATCAGATTTGAAAAACAGGATTCTTTTTCTCTTTTTTTGAGACAAGGTCTCTGTCACCCAGGCTGGAGTGCAGTGGTGCGATCTTAGCTCACTGCAACCTTCGACTCCCAGGCTCAAGTGATTCTCCTGCCTCAGCCTCCCTAGCAGCTGGGATTACAGATGCTCAGCACCAAGCCTGGCAAATTTTTGTGTTTTTTAGTAGAGATGGGTTTCACCATGTTGGCCAGGCTGATCTCCAACTCCTGACGTCAGGTGATCCACCCGCCTTGGCTTCCCAAAGTGCTGGGATTACAGGTGTGAGCCACTGCGCCCGGCCTGATTAAACAGGATTCTTATCTCAGTCTTACCTTAATTTTCTGCTTGACACAGATTATAAGTGGGGATGAATTTATATCAGTTAAAAAAATTCCTGAACACTACCCAGATCCAGTCAACAGTACATGTTTGTTGAAGAAACAAAGAAAATTGTTTAGCTATACAGAACTTCAATAATTTTTGCAAACCCAATGACTATTTTGGATTCTTTCTATTTCCTAAACTAGTCTCAAGTTATAAGTTAGGAACTGCAGTAGAAACCGCATTAATATTTCGAGTTCCTGAACTCTAAATGTCATTTAATAACTGGGCATGCCTACCAAATTTGAAAATAATTTTAACAAGAAAACTCAGGCAACAATTTCATTTTTAGTGGTTTGTTCTAAAAGAATGCATGGATAAGTGTACAAACATATATGTAGAGGCTGCTTTTGCTATGTTCTTTACAACAAGGGCTTGGGCTACATAAACTTGTTATAGACTTGGTGGGATACATCTAGCCATTAAAAAGATTTTAATATGGAAAAATATCTAGTGCATATTTCAATCTTACATACACACATACACTCCACCTATGCATGCACATGCAATACACTTGTACATATATGTTGCACACATTCATAAATGCATGAGGGGAAGAGTGTAAAAAGAAATCAAACTTTTAATATTTTTGGGATTGAAAATGAAAGATATTTTACTTTCTACTTTCAAAAATATCTGAATTATTTTCGTAACGAACATTTTTGGAAAAAAGTTATTTGTGGAGCTTCAGTGTTAACATTAAAGGTAAGCATAAATACTGAGCATCATCACTGGCTCATCAAACCTCTGTAAATTCACATAACACTTCAAGAAAATGATAGCCATAAGTTTAAGAACGTTTTAAGAATGTTTAGGTATTCTGACCCTGGAATCCTTTTGGAGGAGTGTCACTTAAATAAATAACTTCAAATCAAGAAAGAGTCATATAAAGAATATTTGGGGGCATGATTTACCATATCAAAAATGGAAACAATTTACATATGTAACCTAAGTGAATGAGGCAGTTACAGTACATCTACACAAGTAGAAGCTATGATAAGCTCATAAAAACATGTACCCATAATTATGTGGTAATGTTATGGTGGTAAAAATGTTCTGTGTAATGTGATCATAGTTATATAAATATACAAAAGCGAGATTAAAAGTGTGTATGACAGATGGAAATATGCCAGCATGTTAATAATAGTTATGTTTTGTGTAAGAGTATGGTTATATTGTTATTGTTATTAATATTTCTATACTTTTTCTTTAATGATCAGATTCAGTTCTATAATAAAAATTAAAACTACTATTTTTAAGCTATTAGTACAATCACTACCAATATAAAAAACACAGAGCATGTCCGATGGCTTAGTAACCATAAAATAAAATTAACTGATGAAGGAAATTTTTTAAAACTTTTGCCCTGTAGGAAAATTGGTGATTGCAATGCTGAAACCACTTGAACTAGAGAGTAAATGGCCTTGACCCTTGCCTGAAATATGGCTTTTGGGCCGGGTGTGGTGGCTGACACCTTAATCCCAGCACTTTGGGAGGCCAAGGCAGGTGGATCACTTGAGGTCAGGAGTTCGAGACCAGCCTGACCAACATGGCGAAACCCCCATCTCTACTAAAATTACAAAAAAATTAACCAGGCATGGTGCTGTGCACCTGTAATCCCTGCTACTCAGGAGGCTGATGCAGGAGACTCACTTGAACCCGGGAGGCAAAGGTTGCAGTGAGCCGAGATCACACTACTGCACTTCAGTCTGGGTGACAGAGTGAGACTCTGTCTCTAAAAAAAAAAGAAAGGCTTTCACTGAAAAGGCAAGGGTATAGCAGGGCTTCCTAGCCATGATTATGTGCCACCAATCATTAAAAAAAAACCCTAAAAATATCATAAAGCCATTTCTCTTCAAGAAACTTTAAAATGAAAAAATTCAAGAGGAGACATACTTGCGTTTGAATAGGATGGTTCTCTGTTCCTTACTTGGCACAAAGTAAGCTCATCTACTCGTACGCAAATGACATCATATTGTTTGTATTCTCCTGTACTTTGCTTTTTAGCTCAAGCAGTATTGTGGAAACTACATAATAATTTGTTTAGAGATTCATATGTATGTATCAAAACCAGAAAGAAAACTAAGCAAAAGAAAGGCACAAAGTCTAACGAGTTTAACTTCTGAGCTGGGGAAGCAGAAGCATTGGCAATGAAATTGGGGCCACACACATGGTTGAAAACCTTTGAGTACCATTCTGTATGTTACTAGGTGGGGGATAGACAGGCGTTTACTTATGTTATTTGATATGTCATATGTGACACTATATCTTTCTGTGTCTGTCAATATTTTATAAATAAAAATGAAAAACATTTCTTTGTGTTAACAGGTTAAGATTCCGTAAAAAATTGAAAGCAAATCAAAAGAAGAAAGTTTGCAACCTTGGAGGCCCTCTAGTGCCCAAATCAGATAAGTACAAGTAATGTCTTCAATTCTTTTCTATGATTCGCTCAAAATATCATTTGCTTAAAAACAGAAATTGACAGCAAGACGAAGTAGGAATGCTATACGCCCAATTTCTTGAAGTTAAGTGGCTCATTTTTACATCAAATCTTTAAAATGCTGCCATACTGCTCTTCACTCTCTTTGAAGAAATGACCCCAAAGAATGTTTTGATTCTTTTGCAAGAATGTTTCATAAAACATTTCAAAATTTAGATATACGTATCAAAGAAGAAACAATCCTAAATTGTTGTGCCCGAAGAATATTTCAAATTGGCTTTCTTCCTATATCCTTCCTTTAGATTTTTAGAATTATTATGTGTAATAACAATGATTTCCTTGCAGAATGTGTGGAAGAATCCAGCCCACTGACTCCTTCCTCAGGACGAAGCACGGCACCACAGCCTTCAAGTTCCTATGTGTAAAAGTGATTCCTCTCTGCCGGGCGCGTTGGTTCACGCCTGTAATCCCAGCACTTTGGGAGGCCAAGGTGGGCGGATCACGAGTTCAGGACATCGAGACCATCCTGGCTAACACGGTGAAACCCCGTCTCTACTAAAAATAAAAAAAGTTAGCTGGGCGTGGCGATGGGCGCCTGTAGTCCGAGCTACTCGGGAGGCTGAGGCAGGAGAATGACGTGAACCCGGGAGGCGGAGCTTGCAGTGAGCCGAGATTGCCCCACTGCACTCCAGCCTGGGCGACAGAGCGAGACTCCGTCTCAAAAAAAAAAAAGTGATTCCTCTCTGTTAGTGATCAGCCGTTTCTCAGATACTTTACAAACATTACTGATCCCTCCACGATCACCTCGCTTGGTGGCATTTTTTTTTCTCACAAGTTTCGGATGAAGAAACTGAAGTCACAGAGATGAAGTGACTTGCTCAAGGGCCCCAAGTGAGTCAATCTCCAAAATCTCCTTTGTGACAAACCACATTTCTTTTAGGAAGCAGGTATCTTTCTTCTTCAGCTATGTTCAATAAAAAGCCACGTTTAAATTCCTTCATTTACAGTAAAGTCCATCATCATGTTTCATCCTCAGTAATAAAACAAGGGAAATAATCATGAATGGAACTCACCGACTTGTGTTTGTATAAAGAGGCTTAGAGCACCGCTGCTTGGCTAGCGATGTGATATCTCCCAAGGGGTTGTCAACATCATCAGCATTTGTAGATTGCACATGACCACTGTTAGAATGGAAAGGAAAGAAGGCATACGTTTCTTTATAAGAAACATAGAAGAAACCATTGAACAGTATTCTAACTTCCAAAGGAAATTTATTTGCCAAAATAGATCAAAGGCTCCAAATGCAAAATGTAAAGCATAATGATAGAGCAATTTTCCTTAAAAAATATAAAGATGATTTTCTCTTCTTCAGAATGAGCGGTGCCATGCTCCTTGATGTTAAATTTGAGCCAGAGTGAGAGTAAGGGCTGTTTTGTGTTTCTGAACAAAGAAGTGGGCTGTTCCTGTAGCCCCAGCACAACTCCTTCTTTGGAGACTGGCTAAAGGTTGGGCAAGGAGATATTATTATATGCTGGAGATTATGCTGGAGATAATAAGGCTACTGGTGGATGAAAACCCTCACGGGTGCAGAGGGGCTTGGGCAACAAGCCACGTGCCCTTGAGCCTGAGAGAAAATTGAGAGGCCGAGTTAATGTCAATCAGAGAGAGTTTCAAGGACTTCTGGGGCCACTGGTAGAAATACTAGTCAACTGCAGAGCAGAAGAGGCCAAGTAATGGGAGGGGGTGGGCCAGGACTAAAGGTCCAGATCCCTCCTCCATATTCTTGGATCTACTTTGTTTCAAGGTTTTTCTTCCATCTAAAAACCAAGAGAAGACCCCAATTGGCAGATCATGTACTTTTTTTGCCATCTATGGAAAGCTGGTATTAAATGTAGAAAATAAGAGGTGATATTTCCTGCACTTCACTGTTAACGAGCACCTCATCCCTTCTGCAATTATAACAATTTTCGTGATTCATAACACCCAATAGTGGTAGCATCCAAGGTATTTTGTTTCAAAAGGTAACCTATTTGGAAAACCAAAAAAATACCACTCTTTCTTTCTCTATCTTTCTTTCTTTCTCTCTCTCTCTCTTTCTTTCTTTTTCTTTCTTTCATCAAACCAAACCTCAGATGGGACTTCTGACATTAAACAGGCACTGTGTGCCATGTAAACATTAGAAATGTGTTACAATACATAAGTTGTCTTAAAAAGTGAATACAACATGAGTAAGCTAAAAGCAACTACAACCAAAATATAAATCTGATTTTTTTTTTTTTTTTTTTGAGATGGAGTTTTACTCCGTCGCCCAGGCTGGAGTGCAGTGGCACGCTCTGGGCTCACTGCAAGCTCCGCTTCCCGGGTTCATGCCATTCTCCTGCCTCAGCCTCCTGAGCAGCTGGGACCTACAGGCGCCCACCACCACACCCGGCTAATTTTTTTGTATTTTTAGTAGAGACGGGGTTTCACCGTGTTAGCCAGGATGGTCTCGATCTCCTGACCTCGTGATCCGCCTCCCAAAGTGCTGGGATTACAGGAGTGAGCCAATGCTCCTGGCCAAATCTAAATTTTTTTTACAAGACTGAGAAACATTACTTACGTGTAGAGAGGAATATATTTACTTCTAGAACTTGAACTCACACTTCAAAAAAAGAGAAGAGAGGCAACTGGGTTATTTACATTAAGTTAATAAACATCAAATTATTACAGTATTTCTCTAATTAAGATAAAAGCCTTCAAGGATATCTCATAGGAATTGTCCTTTAAAGCTTTGTGATTTTGAACAGAGACTATTTAAGGATGTAGTTTGCTTTCTCCAGAATGTCAAATAAATGGAACCATATAATAAACTTTTGGGTCTGACTGCTTTCAAAATGTGTTTCCGATTCATTTATATTGTTGTGTATTGCATTTGTTCTTTTTCATTGCTGAGTAGTATTCCATTGTATGGGCATACTTTAGTATCTTTATCTATTTACCTACTGAAGGGCATCTTGGTTGTTTCTAGGTTTTGGAGACTATGAATCAAGCTGTTATAAACTTTCACATATAGGTTTTTGTGTGGGTTCTTGGAAGGAACATTTACATACAGGAGCCTTACATTGTGAATAGTATGCTGAAGAATTCTGAAGTGTGGCAGTGCTGACTAACACACATAGCTTTTCATTTGCCAGCTGACTTTTAATCAATAAATTAAGTGGATACATGTAAACTGGAATAAAAAAATTATCATCTCCCTGAGCTATTTGCCATTTTACCACATGATATGTAAATTAAAAATGCCAATATACCAATGAAGTTTTAGAACCAACATTCACATGTTAAGAATTAGTACAAAAAAATTACATTTTAAAAAAGGTATTCAAATGGGATTATCATCAATTTCAGCTTGCTATATAAACAAGAATCTCTTTTTTTGTTTTTTTGATTTTTTTGTTTTGTTTTGTTTTTTGAGTTGGTGTCTCGCTCTTGTTGCCCAGGCTGGAGTGCAGTGGCACAATCTTGGCTTACTGCACCCTCCGCCTCCTGGGTTCAAGCGATTCTTCTGCCTCTGCCTCTCGAGTAGCTGTGATTACAGGCACCTGCCGCCGCATCCAGCTAATTTTTGTATTTTTAGTAGAGACGGGGTTTCACTACGTTGGCCAGGATGGTCTCGATCTCCTGACCTCGTGATCTGCCTGTCTCAGTCCCCCAAAGTGCTGGGATTACAGGTGTGAGCCCATGCACCTGAACAAGAATCTTAAATTTTTAACCATTTCAATCTTTTATTTAAATTATTACTATTCAATTTACACGTTGGAGTCTATAGCAGGGTATTTTACACATTTGACAAAACCATACTTTAAATAATTTTTATCAAAAATCTTACACATCATTTTTAGATATGGTTCAATAAAATGGTAGTTTTCTGACAAGACTCAACATTCTTCTCCGTACTGTCACTATTTGCATTTCTAGATCCAGCAGTCAGACTTGAGTACAGTATTGTGTATTTCCATTTCATTCCTTTTTCTACCAGTTACCCAAAAAATCCCCTTTAAAGGTCACTTTATACTACTTTTATTGAAGTGGTGCAATTGTTAAAGATTTTAAAAATGATATCCTTGATATTGATTTTTGATAATTAAAATTTAGCAAAAACTCTCATTAGTTTTGCTGTGGACCAATATCTATTCCATTTTGCTTTAAATTTAATTTGGATTAGGTAAATATAAAGTTAAATATATAAGACTGACCATTTCACTGAGGTGATGATCAAATTGATCATCTAAAAACCAGAAAATCAGATGAAATTCCAGGGAGCAAAAGATACAATGAATAATTTTTTTCCGGAATAGCATGTGTTTTTCGTAAGTGATGTCTGTCTCTCTCACACTATTCTTCATAATTGCCCACAGTAGTTATTGAAAAATACATAGTTCCATTTCAAAATTCCATGTGATTCACTTTATTATATTTCCTATTCAACTTTATTTTTGCAAAATGCTGATTGTGACTCAGCACTCATAGGCTTTACCCAACAGGCCTACAAATCACTCATTAAACTGTTTAATAAGACCCTCTCATTAAACTGAACTAGCATAATTGCTTATTTATGTTGGGAAAATGGATCCCTAGCTCTTATCATAAGTAAAAATCAAATGCTTTAAAAATAATAAATGTGAAAAGCAAAACTTTGAATGTTTTAGAAAAAAAGTTATAAAAGGAGGATATCTTTATTCTTTCGAGGCAGAGAAACAGTCATTAAAATCTTCACAAAAACAACAAAACCTGAAGAAAAATATTGATGAATTTAGTTACATTAAAATTCAAAACTTCAGATAAGCAAAAATAGAAAAGTCTTAAAATAAAAAAGTCACAGACTAGAAGGGGATACTTTGATGCATATTACCAAGAAAGGATTTTTACCCAGCATATTGAATAGAAAAGTTGTGACAATCAATAAGTAAAAACCCAACAGCAAAAGGGACAAAATGGTATGAGCAGGCAAGTTACAGATGTGAAAATTCAAACAGGTCATAAACTTGCAAAAACTGATCGTTAGTAATCAGGTAGATGCAAACTAAAATTATAATGGAGCACAATTTGTTATGCATAAGATTGGATTTTTTTTTTAAATCTGAAAATTCTAAACACTGGCTGTGATGTGCAGTAATGGGAACCCAAGCACTTATAATGGGAGATTCCATTGTGAAAACTCATTTGGAGAAGAACATAGCAATATGTAAAAAGCAGAGAAGTACACACCACATGACCCAACAATTGTAGACATAAATATGAGTATATAAAACTCAGAAATATTTTTATACTTAGGTATGTGAAGGTATGTGGGCACTGTAGCAACTATACTACAAATCAGAAAATTATGAGAATGGATGAATAAGTTTTGGCACATCCATTTAAAGGAAGACTCTATAACAATGAAAACAAATGCCTAGAAAAACAGATGTCAGCAGATATGAATCTTACAAACACAAATATAAATTTTTGTGTAAATTAAAATAATGTAAAACGAAATAATATAAAACGAAATAATGTAAATTATTTTAAATCAATTTTTGTATCATATAGTTACTTTGTGTTCTATTAATGTTTGAAACTATGACTTTATTAGTGTTACTTCCTCATATGTACTTTTTCATATGAACAAAATATAAACTTGCATAAATATATGTATGATACCACTAATATTGGGTTTATAAACAAAGAACACAGTTCCATATATTGGTTAACAATAACACGTATGTTTTAAAATATTAAAAGAATGCATGAAAATGTGAACGTCAAATCCAGAATACTAGTCATGCTCCCTGAGGAAGATAGATGCGCTTAGAAAAAAGTATATAGAAATTTTCCATTGTGTAAGTAATATTTTATTTCTGAAGTTGGGGAGCAGATACACAAATTATATCACATTCTTACACATTTTTGTGTACATAAAATATTCAAAAATGAATACAAGAAAAAAACAAAGATGATAACCTGTGTTGTGGGTTGTGTTAAGAGCAAAAATGAAGAGATAATATTGTGATGTTTTCAAAGGCAGAAACACCAAGATTTTTTAGACTAAATGTGAAAATTACATGTAAGGAAGTAGTAGTAATAAAACCATAGTTTCTAACATTAATAGAACACAAAGTAACTATATAATACAAAAATTGATAGAAAATAATGTGCAATCTATTTTATATGAAGTCCATGGATTTTAGCGACATTATAATTGTTTATATCAAATGATTTATAAAGCCCTCCCTATTTTATATTATTTTATTTATTTATTTGAGATGGAGTCTCGCTCATTTCCCAGGCTGGAGTTCAGTGGCATGATCTCAGCTCACTGTAATCTCCACCTCCTGGATCCAAGCGATTCTCCTGCCTCAGCCTCCCAAGTAGCTGGGATTACAGGCAGGGTTTCACCATGTTGGTCAAATTCCTGACCTCAGGTAATCCTCTGCCTAGGCCTCCAAAAGTGCTGGGATTACAGGCATGAGCCACTGTGCCCGGCCTATTTATTTATTTTTTAAGGCAGGATCTTGCTGTGTCACCCAGGTTGGAATGCAGTGGTGCAATCATGTCTCAGTGCTGCCTGGAACTTCTGGGCTCAAAGGATCTTCCTGCCTCAGCCTCCCGAGTACTTGGGACTACAGGTGCACCACCATCCCTCTTGGCTAATTAATTTTTATTTTTCTTATTTTTGTAGAGATGGGGTCTTACCATGTCTACAAAAGAGAAATTATAACTCAATTTCAATTACAGACCATCCAGGGTGGTCTCTATCTCCTGGGCTCAAGTAATTCTCCCACCTTGGCTTCCCAAAATGCTCCGATTATAAGCATGAGTCACCACACTCAGTTTTCCAAAATGGTTATGGTACATCCAATATTCTAAATGTTAAGGAGGGTAAAGAGAAAGTAAAGGAAGCAGGCACACTGAGCAACTGTCCTGGGATTTGGGTCATCTTCCCAGCCCTAAGGATGTGAGTCAGGGGGTCCCTGGGTTGGTCTCCATCAGAGAACATATTCCTCACCCACCCCTCTAAGCCATGGGCTACAGCATCAGCTTCTTAATTATAATACACGATAATGAAAAACCTAGTGTGAGAATTTCAGGAGATAAAACTTACAAATTAACTGGTTTGACTGGTGCCAAGAAAGATCTTGTTTGAAATCTGTCCCAGAGCTCACCAACCATCTAAAAATAATCATCAAAATCAATGACAGTTAATGAGCACATTATAATTTCCGGTGGATAAGTTCCTGTGCCCTTGACAGTCCTTTCCACATCACAGCCATGTCCCAGGCTCTCTAGGAAACACATTCTTCAAGCTTTCCTAGCACTTCATGGATTCGGTCTGGAACCACTCATGGTCTTTGCTCTGGTCTCAAACTTCCAATTTCAATTTGTTTTCTCATAGCTGGAATCTGTCTCATTATCCACCCGCTTCAGATTGAAACCCATGTGGAAGGTCTGATTTTAGTTTTCATCCTTAGCTACTGTTCTGACTTGGATCCACTGTAGCCTACCCTCTGCAAACTCAGGCCAGTCTCCTACTTCCAAACCAGGCTAGATCCTAAGCTTTGAATCTCATCTGGCCCAAGAAGGACTTTGGATGCCAGTAGAATTTAACGCCAAGGAATGTATAATGAAAGGACCAACTTTCACAGGTATAAAAATATTTTAAAGTAGTTTAGCAGTCCTTTAAAATTAGCTAGATGAAACCATATACATTTTTCTTTTAATTAACTTTTTCTATGTGAAAATCTCAGGTTTGAGTCTTTATATTAAAGCCATGTTTTTCCTCTTTCATTATTGTTTTCCTCTCTAAAAGCTGAATAAATTTTCCAAGAAAATATGGGCTTCTTAACCTATCATCAATGGACCTCTTGGGATCTATATTAAGAGCTGTATTTCAATATAATTGATTTTCTTTTTAATCCTATGGATTTTATGTACTCAAAAACTTTATTATGGGAAACAGTCCAAGGGCTTAACAAGACTCCTACGCAGTGAGAAGTGGCACAAAAGGATAAAGGAATCAATGGAAGTAGAAGGTACTTTGCAAGCACAAAGCTGAGACATCTAATCCAGTGTTGGGAGGTCAAAAGTGAGGGCTACAATAAGACCTGAAGAATTCTTGAGATTCACCTGGCATAAATAGGGAGAGTGATGAAGGCAGTGGAACACTCTGCAAAGCACACAACCTGGAAAAGAGCATGGCAGACTTGAGACTTGAGAGAAGCTCAGCAGAGATAGGACAGGGAACAGTGAGGCGTGATGTTTGGCCAATAAAGTGGAACAGTAAGAAGACGAGAACGGGACAGGGATGACGCTAAGGAGGGAACCATGGACAAATATTGGAGAATTGGGTCTGTGTCATGTCAAGGAGTATGGATTTTTTTTTTTTAATTAAAAACGATGGGTTTAATCAGTGGAGTAACAAACAGATTCACACATGAGGAAAAGTTCTCTGGCTATGGCATAGATATGATGATTCATGTGATAAATTCTTCTTGATACTCAGAAATGAAAAGAATGAGTGTCACTACTGAAAAATTGGTATCCTTTGTTTTATCACATCATAAGTGATAACATCAGATAGCAATCTATGGATCTTCTCTTTTTGCCATGAAAGGTACAGAGCTAAGATCTAGATCCTGTGTGAAGAACCATCTTCAGCATAGGTTATCTGGTAAAATTATTTCTGTCTTCTTCATTATTTACTCATTCTCTTGCAATTCCAGAAATAAACACAGTCATTGCAAATGACTTTTGAGAAAGAGGTAGTCTTTATATAATCAATAAAATTTTAAATATTGAAAATATCAAAGTATTTGCAGTCATCAATAACTTGTACGATTATGGAAATTTCAACTCCATACATATGTGTGTGTGCATGTGTGTGCGTGTGTATATATGTATTTACCTATCTTACATAAATTTACTTCCTTATGTATTGTTAAAAATAAGGTAAGTATTATTTTGACTTAAAGTTTTGGAACTCATTTCAGTAACAATGAGAAATACATAATTGCTCAGAGAAGTCTGCTGACCTGAGTTATTGCTGGCAACCCTTTGTATCTTTTCAGAGTAAAACACTGTGAGATGGGGTCAGCGGCTTTTTCCAATGTTGTTTCTTCTGGAACAAGTTTTGGTGGTAGCATCTTATCCCAAGGAACATCTTCATAAGCTCTATGAAGTTATTAAATAGAAACATCTTATGAAAAGCATATTCAATTAGTAAAGTTTATAACAATATTATACTGTGATAAGAAGAATCTGAAGACGATGCCGAGGACCCCTGCCCCTTGGTGTGCATACCATATATAATCACCTCCCCTGGACAATAGGCAGAGCAAGTGATTATGATGAGATAGTACTCCTGTGTTATGTGATTTTATATGCCCCAAGAGATTGGCACATGTAATAAAGGTCCCTAATCAGTTGAATTTGAGTTAATCAAAAGGTGGGATTGTCCTGAATAGGCCCAATCTAAGCAAGCAAGCTCCAGAAAGAGACAGGAAACAGCAACACATGCTCTTTGTCTGCCCTTGAAGAAACACATATCAGTCCTACAGCCACAATGAACGGAATTCTGTCAACAACCTGAATGATCTTGGAAGATGAGAACCCAGTCTCAGCTGACACCTTGATTCCAGCTTTAGGGAACCCTAAACAGTGAACCCAGTTGGAATATGCCTAGACTTCTGACCTACAGGACTGCCAGATAACAAAAGCTACTAAATTCCTGCAGTCTGCCACACAGAAATAGAAAACTTACATACATCTTACAGTTTCCAAAAAAATGCTCATTTGACCTTCAGAGAATACCATTAATTTACAAATAAACTATGGCTTAGAAAACTGATTTCCTTTGCTTACGGTCAGCTATTGGTCAAAGTCAGGACTCAAATCCACATAATCTGCCTCCTAAGATTCAGCAGCATTCCCACTATTCCACACTAATGCAGCCAAATTGCACAAGTTTTTTTTAGCATGGTTGAAGGGCTTCAGCCATCCTATGAAATGCAATTATTTCACACACACACACACACACACACACACACACAAATATGGGGATCTTCGGAGTTTTGAAAGTTGTTCTTTTTCACAGGCATATATGACAGACACGGTGAAATCAATTCCAATTTGATCCTGAGTGAAAACCATACAACCCGCATTCTAAAGACTATATTATGACAAGATGGATGGATCCCCAGACCTTCTCCTGCCCTATCCACACTTAGTGCGAAACTTGATCTTTCTATTCTCTGGACAAGGCATACCCTTCCAAAAAATCCCCTGTCAGTCAAGTCATTTTTAAAAGTATTATCAGTGATTCTCACTTCCTCAACACGTATTTGTTCAGAGTTGACTATATTTCAAGTCTTGTGCGAGGTGTTTATGATACAAGAGTGAACAAGAACCAATACAAAAATTGTCTCTACCACAAAGGAATGCTGTGAAAATTAAAAAACATAATATTGGAAAAGTTAAATAGATCAGAGATGAGTCCATAGTGTTTTTGTTGTGTGTGAACACATTTTGAACTTACTTCAAATTAGTGTCATAGAAGTACTAAATATAACAAGATATTTTAAATCATAGCAAAGTCTTAAATGTTTTCTAACATATCTGACTAGCATTGTATGTAAGAAATTAATCTGTGAGTTCAATGAAAGCTTAAAAGATACCTCACTGTTTGAGCCTCTGATAAATTTCATAAATATTTTATGGAATTTTCCATGAAGGTAATAAACTTTTCCCCAAGGACATTTTTATGTTTAAAGATAAACTACTTAATACAATGATTTGATCCTTTGTCTTATAATAAAACTTTTCCATTCTGAGTGAAGTATCATGTCCTTAATCAAAATATTAACTGTTTCTGAGATGATCACAGAAATTTTTAAAATTAAAATCAAGATAAGAATACAATGGGAAATAAACCCAAAAGTGAGAGGAATTTAGGGGCCATTTAGTTATCAACCTTCATTTTTAAGATGAGAAAATTGAGACGAAAAAGAATGGAGGATGCCAAAGTCCCATATTCAGCAAGCAGGTATGCTTTGAGCCCTAGAGTTGGATCCAAGTTGGCTGATGAAAAAGGCTTTTTTCTCATGTTGTTCTAACGCTTTGAAATCCAACTTTGTATCATGTTTTTAAATGTTTTCATAACACACCTGGGACAGTAGGCATTCATACATGTGTTTCATGACACTATGTTTGGTCATGGGTATACTTTCAATTTGAATGAGATAAAAAATGAAGTTGAAATGTGAAGGCTGTCTGAAGTGTTCAAAATGTGAAGAAAAAAGAGTGGGCAGACCTGAAGTGCTTTGAGGTCCACACATGTTGTCAATTTTTAATTCTTTTTGCTGCCTCTCTTTCCCTCTTCATCCATTTCTCTGTGCCATGCCATGTGTTTTGGCCTTCACTCTATCACTCTGCTGAATTCTAAATCCACTAGTCAGCCCCATTATCCATTCTCGGGCCTCATCCCACTTGACCTATTTGCATTATGTGAATAGGCTTTCATTACTCCTTCCTGAACACATCCTCAATATGCCTTCCAGGACCTAGACTCTTCATCTTCCTCCTGCTTTACTGGTTGCTCCTTCTCAGTGTCGATTGTTGGTTTCTCCTCTTTTTTTTCTCTTTTTTAACAAGATGCCAGGACTCAGTGCCCTTTGCCTGTCTGACTACACTTCTCCTTTAGTGTTCTCATTCAGTGCCATGGCTTTACATACCTTTCTATAAGCCATGACACCCAGGTTGATTTCTCTAGCCCAGGCCTCTGCTTCAAACTTCAAAACCACATTTCACACTGCCTACTTGACATACCACTTGGATGTCTAATGAACATCTTTATACTCAATGTATGTAAAACTGACTTCTCCACTGCCTTCACCTTGTTATGAAATGGCAACCTCAGTACATCCAGCTGCATAGGCCAAAGCCGTAGAATCATTTTTGAGTCCTCTTTTTCCCAGATTCATCACAATCAGAAAATTGTGTTGGCTCTACATTCAACATACATCCAGAACTCAATCGTTGCTTACAAATTTTTCAGCCAGCACTCTCCCCCAGGCTACCATTATCTCTATCCTAAATGACAACAATAACCTCCTAACTGGTGTTCCATCTTCTCTCCCCTGCAAAAATCCACTTTGAACACAGCAGCCACCATGATTATTACCTTCATGTATAAATTTGATCTTTCCACTTCTCTGCTAAAGCCTCATGTCACTCAGAATGACAGTCCTGGTAATTACAATTGCTTAAAGTATCCCACAAGATCTGGTTCCTAGCACTTCTCTGACCTCTCCTTTTGCTACTCCCTCCTCTTACCCTACTGTTATCCTACTCCAGGCACCCTGGCCTTTTGTTCTTCCTTAACATCTTAAGCACACTTCTGACCTGGGCTTTTGCTCTATATTCCCTCTTCGGGGAATAGAATCATTCCAAGTCTCTGCATGGCTGCTCTCTCAACTCCTCCAAATTTCTGCACACCCCTCAGTACCTGGGGAGGCCTCCCCATGCCTCCTACTTATTACTGAAGCCTGCTACCCTGTACATGTGGGACTCCTGATCTTGTCCTGTTCTACCTTTTCTTCATAGACTTATCTGTCACTTTCTAAGATATGGTCTATTTACTTTCTTAGTGTGTTTGCTTATTATTGTCTGTTCCCCTTTTGATATGGTTTGGCTGTGTCCTCACCGAAATCTCACTTTGAATTGTAATAATCCTTACCTGTCTAGGGTGGGGCCAGGTGGAGATAATTGAATTATGGGGGCAGTTTCCCTCATACCGTTTTCATGGTAGTGAATAAGTCTCACGAGATCTGATGGTTTTATACATGGGAGTTCCCCTGCACAGGCTCTCCTGACTGCCACCAAGTAAGACGTAACTTTGCTCCTACTTGCCTTCTGCCATGATTGTGAGGCCTCCTCAGCCACGTGGAACTGTGTCAATTAAACCTCTTTCCTTTATAAATTGCCCAGTCTCAGGTATGTCTTTATTAGCAGTGTGGAAACAGACCAATACACCTTTATAATGAGAGATCCTGAGAGCAGAGATCTTTGCCTACTCACTGATGTAGCTCATAGTTTAAGACATAGATTCGTAATAGGTACCCAATGTATTTGTTGACTGAGTCAATGAATTCTCCCTTTAAACTTTCTCTGTCTTGGCTTTCTAGGATACAGTACTCTTATCTCCCCCCTCTCTCTCTTTGACCATTTACTGTCTGTTTTGGTTTTATTCGTCTATCAAGCATAGGTGTGCCTTAAGACTCTTCCTTCAATGTTTATTTTAGCAATCAATATAAGTAAATGTCTGCGCTTGATGTTCTCTGGGTCACTCATAAGATCCAGGATATTGTAGACATAAAGAGGATGTGTCATGAAGGAAAAATAAATATATTCCAAAATCAAAATTCCACTGGGAAAACTGCTTACTTTTGTGTAGAGGACTTGTAAAATGAGTCCTTTGCATTGCATTTCTTGTTTGTTTGAACAAGTGGTTCACCTTCATCCTAGAAGGCATGAAAGATAAGTTAAAAGAGACCAAATATAAATGAAAATTGCTGTTGTTTTCTAGTCATCATGTTTTCTTTTGGCCTCCTTCTTCATATTTCTTCTTTCACGCACCTCTTGGATTGACCAGATTTAACACTTTCCTACTTTTCCTCCCCTGTTTAAGGAATTTACATTGTTCTAGTGTCATAATCATTAAATTAAAATTCACAAAAAGTATATTAAAGTTAATGGAAAGTGAGAATTAAGAAAAAGCTCTTGAATTGGAAACATTCGCAAATACTTAGTTTTAGCACAATGTAATTAAAACATTTTTAAAACATATTGTCTTTTCTTCTAATAACATAAAGAGATTAGTTATGAGATACTTTTCTCTATCTTCCAGTTATTTTATCAAAATTAATTAATCATTGTTATAATAATTATCTTTAATGGTTACTATTTATTTCAATTTTCAGTGATATTTTACCAATTCTTTGCCTCCTTTTGCTTTTTTATTATACTTGTTTTTTCTCCCGTAGGAACTTGGTTCCGTTTTCTTTTTGCTGAAGTTCAATTTTTGCTAATTCTTTCACAAATGTAAACTTTTTCTAGTTCTATGTTTTAATTCACCCTCAGTTTTGAAAAATGTTCTAACTTGGGTTTAGAATTCTAGTTCAATTATAGTTACGATTTTTTAGTAACAAATCTATCTAATTGATTTTGAAGATGTATTGTTGCTTTTAAAATACACTGAGTTTAATTGTTTGCAGATATTCTGTTTTTCTCCCCTTTGCTTATTTTTAGGACACTATCTTTGTCTTGGGATTTTTTACAGATTCAATAGAATTTGTTTAGGAGAGGATGTATTTTTGTTCATCTGGCTTAGGACTTGTTATACTTCTTCGATTTAACAATTCATGACTTTCATCAACCATTTCTCCATATTTATCTATTTACTGTCAATGAACTATAATTATTCTCTTCTTTTAGAATTACTATCAGACAAATATTGGACTTTCATTCTGTGGTTCGTGTCTCTTAATTTTTGTATTGCTTTATCTCTAATTTCCATATGTACCTTCTATTCTACCACTATCAACTTTCATATTTTTAAAATGTATTTATATTGATACATAATAGATATACAGATTTTGGGGGTAAATGTGATAATTTGATACATTAATATACTCTGTAAAAATCAAATCAGACTAATTGGAATATCTGTCACCTTAAATATCTATCTTTTCTTTATGCTAGAAACATATGAATTTTTCTCCTCTGGTTATTTTGAAATGTGCAACAGATTGTTGTTAACTATAGTCACCCCACTGATATATCAAACACGGTCTTAATTATTGAATCTAACTGTATATTTGTACCCATTCATCAACCTCTCTTTATCCCCCCTCCACACTCCCTTTCTTGGCCTCTGGTAACCACCAATCTAATCTCTATCTTCATGAGATCCACCATTTTAGCTTTCATATATCAGTGGGAACAAGCAATATTTGTCTTATGTAGTTGGCTTATTTCATTTAACATAATGACCTCCAGTTCCATCCGTGTTGGTACAAATGACAGAATCTTATTCTCTTTTATGGCTGAATAATATTCCATCGTGTGTATATACCACCTTTTCTCTACCCATTCATCCACTGATGGACACTTAGGTTGAGTTCACATTTTGCCTAATGCGAATAGGGCTGCAATAAACATGGGAATGCAGATATCTTTTTGATATATTGTTTTCCTTTCTTTTGGATATATACTGAGTACTGGAATCACTTAATCATACAGTATTTCTAGTTTTAGTTTTTTGAGGAACCTCCATACTGTTTTCCATAGTGGCTGTACTAATTTACATTTCTACCAACAGTGAATGAAGGTTTTCCTTTCTCCATATCCTCACCAGCATTTGTTATTCCCTGACTTTTTGTTAAAGACATTTTAACTGGTGTGAGATGATATCTCATTGTGGTTTTGATGTGTATTTCTCTGATTGGTGATGTTGAGCATTTTTTCACATACCTGTTGATTATTTTTATGCCTTATTCTGAAAAAATGTCTATTCATATCTTTTGCCCCTTTTTAATCAGTATATATATAGCAAAATATATGAATAGACATTTTTCAGAATAAGACATAAAATAAGACATATATATATATATATATATACACACACATAGCTATAGAGTTGTTTGAGGTCCTTATATACATTCTGGTTATTAATCCTTTGTCAGATGGGTAGTTTGCAAATATTTTCCCCATTCTGTGAATAGTCTCTTCGCTTCTTTTTTTTTTTTTGCTGTACAGAGCTTTTTAGCTTGATGTAGTCCCATTTTTGCCATTTTTACTTTTGTTGACTGCTTTTGAGGTCTTAAACAAAATACATTTGACCACACCAGTGTCCTAGATCATTTCTTCATGTCTTTTTTCTAATAGTTTCAGAGCTTCAGATCTTAGACTTAAATCTTTAACCCATTTTGACTTGATTTTTGTGTATGGTGAGAGGTAGGGGTCTAGTTTCATTCTTGTGCTGATGGCTATACAGTTTCCCCAGCACCATTTATGGAAAAGACTGTCCTTTTCCCATTGTGTATTCCTGGAGCCTTTGCTGAAGATGAGTTGGTTGTAATTGTGTGTTTTTATATCTGGGTTCCCTAATCTGTTCCACTGGTCTCTGTGTCTGTTTTTATACTAGTACCATGCTGGTTTGGTTACTATAGCTTTGTGGTATATTTTGAAGTCAGGAAGTGTGATGTCTCTAGCTTTCTTATTTTGCACAGCATTGCTTTGGCTATTCCAGGTCTTTTGTGTTTTCATATACATTTAGTATTTTTTTTTCTATTGCTATGAAGAATTAACTTTTCTGTTTATGATTTTCTTTTTCATTTTTTTCTACTTTGTGTTTAAACCTGTTCATCATATATTTTTAAAAATTCATCAAAGACATATCTAGCAAAATAATTTTCTCCTTTACTTCATTAGTATGTTAAATTACATTGATTAATTTTTAATGGTAAGTGAATATTTGCATTCCTGAGATAAAGTATACTTGATTATATTTTTTCTATAATTATTGTTTTTTTATTTGCTTTGTAAAGATGTTTGTGTTTGTGTATGTGAGAAATGTTAATCTATGATTTCCTCTATTTTTTGTAAAATCTTTGTATAATTTTGTTGTATGAGGTAAAGTTAGACTCCTAAAATTGTTGAAGTACTCCCTCTTTTATTTTCTGAAATAACCTACATAAGATCGGTGGTTGTTTCCTAGAATGTCTGATAATATTTATCAGTAAAACTATCTAGGCCTGAAGTTTTCACTGTGGTAAGTCTTTTGACAAAAAAAAAGAACTCCATATATTTTATAAAAATATATATATATGCATTTATAATATTCTATTTTATCTAGTATTAATTTTGTTAACTTGTATTTTTAAAGATTTTGTTCATTTCGTCTAAGTGCCAAAAGAACTGGCACACAGGAGTTTGTAATATTTCCTTATCTTTTTTAAGAATCTGTAATTTTTTATATTGGTAATATGTATTCTCTTTTCTTGATCAGACTAACAATAAGTTTATCACTTTTGTTAATGTTTTCAAAGTAAAACCTTTGGGCTTTTAAAATATTTAACTGCAAAATAAATGTATATATTCAAGGTCTTCAACACAATGATTCGATACATGTATACATTGTGTAATGATTACCACAGTCAAGTTAATTAACACATCTGTCATCACCCATTGTTATCATTTGTGTGTGTGTATGTGCATATGTGGTGAGGATGCCAAAAATCTGTTCTCTTGTCACATTTCAAATAAAAAATACAGTATTATTAACTACAGTCCCCATACTATATCTCCAGAACTAATTCATCTTAAAACTGAAAGTTTATACACTTTGACCAATATCTCTCATTTTCTCCACCTCTCAGCTCCTGGAAACCACCATTCTACTATTTGCTTCTATAAGCTTGACTTTTTAAGATTCCACATGCAAGTAAAATCATGCAATATTTCTGTTTCTGTGCCTGGTTTATTTCACTTACAATGTCCTTCAGGTTCATCCATGTTGTGGCAAATGGCAGGTTCTTTTTCTTTTTATGGCTGAATAATATTATAATATTATAAATATACACACACACACACCCCGACACAGACATGCCATATTTTCTTTATCCATTCTTTTGTCTATGGACACTTAGGTAGGAAATAACTTTTGACTCTTCAAATTTTTTCTCTTGTATATCTATCCTCCATTTCACAATTTCTATTATCATTTTTTAATTTTCTTCCTTCTTAGTTTTGGTTTAATTTAATCATTTTTCTAGTTTCTTTTCTTTTTTTTTTCTTTTCTTTTTTTTTTTTTTTGAGACCTAGTCTCACTCTGTTGCCCAGGCTGGAGTGCTGTGGTGTGATCTCAGCTCACTGCAATCTGCACCTCCTGGGTTCGAGTGATTCTTGTGCCTCAGCCTCCCAAGTAGCTGGCATTACAGGCGCCCACCATCATGCCTGGCTAATTTTTGTATTTTTAGTAGACACAGGGTTTCACCATGTTGACCAGGCTGGTCTTGAACTCCCGACATCAAGTGATCCACCCACCTCGGCCTCTCAAAGTTCTGGGATTACAGGCGTGAGCCACCACACCTAGCCTCTAGTTTCTCAATATTAAAACATTATCATTAATTTCAGATCTTTCTTGTCTTCTAAGGTAAGCAAATAAGGCTAATTTTTCTTCTTAGCAGAGTTTTAACTGCATTATAAAAAATTTGATATGTTTTATTTTGCACTAAGTTTAAATGTTTTCTAATTTGTCTTGTGACTTCTTCTTTGACCTGTAGGTTATTTAGAAGTGTGTTTAATTTGAAAAGATTTGATATTTTCCTAGATGTCTTATGATCATTGATTTTTAATTTGACTCTGGTGGCTAGAGAACATAAGTGGGATGAATTCAATACTTTTAAATGTATTAAGACTTGTTTTATGTCCCCACATATCATCTATAGTAGTAAATATATCACGTGCATTTGAAAAGAATATTTAGTGTTTGTTTGGTGCAGTGTTCTATAAATACCAACTACCTGAAAGTGATTGACGTGTTGTTTAGATCTATGTATTTACTAGTTGTTTTGTCTAGCTGCTTCATCAAGTAGACAAAGATGTTAAAATCCCCTTAAGGTGATTAGTGGAATTGTGTATCTCCTTTTTGGGTCTGTTCATTTTTGCCTCACGTATTTGGAACCTTTGTTACTAGATGCATATACCTTTATGATTGTTAGGTTTTCTTGACAAATTAACTGTTTGGTAACTAAGGCATGACTCTCTTTATGTCTTGTAACACCCTTTGTCATGAAGCCTATTTAATCTGATCTCAAAATAGCCACTACAGCCTATTTATATTTTATTTACATTGCATGTATTTTTCATTGACTTACTTTCAATGGATTTGTATCTTTATATATCTCAACTATGCCTCTTGTAAGTAGCATATAGCTGTGTCTTTATTATCCATTCTGACAATGTCTGCCTTATAATTGGAATGTTTAGTATATTGCCATTAATATAATTAATATAATTATGATATATTTAGATTAAGTGTAGCATTTTATTACTGGCTTCTGAAAAACCCTACATTTCTACTTCTCTGTTCCATTTTTTTCCTGCCTTTTTGGGAATTATTTAAATTTGTCTTTTTGCTTTTTCAGAATTCCAACTTAAGCCATCAATTGACTCTTTAACTATACTTCTTTACATTGCATTTTAGGGACTCCTTTAGAGAAAACATTGTGCATGTTTAACTCTCCACAGTTCACTTAGAGTTAGCATACCACTTCACATAACGTACAAACATTGCAACCTTATGTTAATTTATCATATGCTTTCATCTCTTACTCTGCAGTTGTCATATATACATTCAGAGGACAATGTTATACTTCTATTTAAAATAATCATATGAACCTTAAATAAAAGGAAAAAAGTAATATTTTGCTAGGCAGGATTTCTTTTAGTGTACACTTGTTGGCAATAAATTTCCTTCATTTCTTTTACCTGAATTTTTTAATCATTTTAATACATTCATATTTAAACCCCCAAATATATCCATGTTCAAATCCCTGGAACCTGTGAATATGTTACTATTAAAAAAGAAAAGCCGGGTGCCATGGCTCCTGCCTGTAATCCCAGCACTTTTGGAGGCCGAGGCCACAGGATCACCTGAGATTAGGAGTTCAAGGCCAGCCTGGTCAACATGGTGAAACTCCTACAGAAATACAAAAATTAGCTGGGCATGATGGTGAGTGCCTGTAATCCCAGCTACTCAGGAGACTGAGGCAGAAGAATTGCTTGAACTTGGGAGGTGGAGGTTGCAGTGAGCTGAGATCATGCCATTACACTCCAGCCTGGGTGACACAGCGAGATGCCGTCTCAAAAAAAAAAAAAAAAAAAAACTTAGATAAATTAAATGTAGCAGTGTTTAATTGGGCAGAAAAGAAAGATTGGTGAACAAGGTAGCACTCAACACAAAAGCCGTTCAGAGAGTTCCACTACAAAATGTGGGCAGGGAATATTTATAGCCAGGAAACAAAAGTGACATACAAAAATAGTCTACATGGTTACAGTTCCGGGTTTGCCTTAGTTTAACATGTTTTGCTGGTTTGCAGCCTGTGATTGGCTGAAAGCTTGGCTGCTATGATTGGCTGCAACACAGCTGCATGTTGTAAGAATTTACTCACAAGTTGTTAGGTTGCAGTTGGTTCACATATAATTTAGATTACAGTTTATTACATACGTAGGTTAGTTTCAGGCCAAATCTAATTTAATTTAAAAATTATTCTCTTTTGCTCAGCCAGTCAATTTTGAGAGAGTGACCAAAACCTTAGCACTGACACTCCTTTCTGTTACCTTCATAATGGACTTGTTTGATCCCTGCATAGAATTCACAATTCATTATATGAAATTAGTTGGATGATTATGTTTTCCTCATGTTTTTGTTACTCTAACTGTAATGAGATCTTTTGATGGACAAAGGATGGCTACAAATGAGCATTTATGATTCTTAAGGGATATAACACACAAAGGAGACCACTATAATGGCTATTGGGAGGATAATATAAAGAAAGAGGGGAAGTACACTATTTAACAGGAATCTCTGCGAACTAAACTCATCAGAACAAACAATTCAAAATTCAAGCAATAAAGACAGTTCAGCAGTATTTAAGTCTTAGTGGTCATAGTCTGTGTTTGGGGTGGAGTAGCAATTAAGAACCATAGTGTGCCATAAAATGGTCTGATTTAAAGAGATATCTATTTTTGTAGTTAGCCTGGTAATATCAATCATAGTAACCTGTAGATGATTAAATGAAACATAGAGATGAGAAAATCTTAGACTAGCCAGCCTTGCCATCCACCATTCATGACGCCTGCAAACCAGCTGTTAGCTACTCCCATAAACACAGCATGTGTTTCTTTCCCCTGAGAAATGTCCCTGGTGCATTCGGTGGTAGTGTCTGCAGGAAGAGCAGTGTTGGCTACCTTTTAAATTACGCTTTCTGTAGTAGTAAAACCAGGGGGAAGATAAGTGCAGCACTCAGTTCTGTTTAGCACCATATGCAAGATCCCAACATAAGCCAAGAAGAGATCTAACAATGTATGGTGTTCCATTAAGTGCTTTTGCTGAACACGACTTTTTAAAATTCCCCTTCAGGAGAGTGACTTCTTCCCATTTAAACCCTGGAAAATATAATTGGCTACAAATTTCAAGATTTTTTCCCAATTTATGGATTACCTTCAAATTCCATACAATTGGCACCATCTACCAACAAGAGTGAGCATCCAGGAACCTCATTAGAAACTTTTTTCAGTGGAAAGTAACTTATCTTCATTCCACTTTAAGGTTAGTATTAATTTTGGATATTGATCACTTTGGCCTTTGATTATGTAAGGTATTATTGAAACTTTCAGAGAAAGCTATTTGGAAGAGAGGAGTGAGCCAGCCCCATTAAGCAAGATATGAACCAGCAAGGAGGCAGAACACAGTAAACAAATTCTCCTCAGACCCAATGTATCTGCAGGCCCCCAGGAGCTGGAAAAGAGGTCCACCTCGTGGTATGTGAGCAGAGGCTAGTTACACTTTTTCACCCATAGGCCTACATAGCTCCTGAGCCAGGTTCAGTGAGTAATTTATTTTCTGTGTGTAGTCCCTTTATAGCATGCTGGAAGGATGCATAACCGTATTCAGTGGAACAAGACCTTACTGGATTTAGCCCAGTGACATCATACAAGCAATTACTTGTACCCCCATAAGTGATCCCCAGATCTTGAGTATTCAATGCCTGGAAGCACAATATAGCTTTTGTAGGCATCACTTGGATAGGTTTTTTATATTTGGTAGCCATTCTGTTATTAACTGGAAAGGTCAGAGTATTGTTTTCAGGAAACAAGTAGCAAAGGAAAGCAAGTAGCAATCATGTCTAGAATATCAATTTCCACTTCTCCTTTAGGTTTTAGCATGCCACTGGTAACACAGACAAGCAGTGGCATTAGTGGAATCATTTCTTAATTTGGGGGCATTAGCTACAAATTTAACAATTGTTTTGGTTTCTTACTGGAGCATAAGCCTTTGCTAAAGCCATCCACAAATTACAGTCCATGGCTTTTCCTGTAAAGAAGGAAGGATTAGGATGGCAGCAATAGGAAAAAGAGGAAAAAGGATAAAGTTTTCAGTTTTCATGATGTCAGAAAAGTCTTGATCTATGGCCTTAGAATAGCTGTCAGTGTCTAGGATGCCATCTGCTCCTGGGGAAAAGTTTTTCTGGTCAGGTTTACCTTGAAGTCTCAAACAGGTATACATTTCCAGGAGCTTGGAGGGGCCCTTTTGAGTGGTAAGATGTGAATTCAAGGTTAAGCCTTTGATATTTTACTGCAGCGTGGGTGGCAAGTAAAACTTGGTATGGTCTCTTCCAATGGGGAGAGGACCATGGGTTCAATGAGGTCCCTGATGCCATTTTCAGAAGATCCAATCTCCAGGTTCTGGGTTTTGAAAGCTTTGGTTGTTCTCAGTCTGTGGGTCATGGAAGATCTCCTTTACCTCATGAAAATACATTTAGGGCCGGGCGCGGTGGCTCAAGCCTGTAATCCCAGCACTTTGGGAGGCCGAGACGGGCGGATCACGAAGTCAGGAGATCGAGACCATCCTGGCTAACATGGTGAAACCCCGTCTCTACTAAAAAATACAAAAAACTAGCCGGGCGACATGGCGGGCGCCTGTAGTCCCAGCTGCTTGGGAGGCTGAGGCAGGAGAATGGCGTAAACCCAGGAGGCGGAGCTTGCAGTGAGCTGAGACCCGGCCACTGCACTCCAGCCTGGGCGGCAGAGCGAGACTCCGTCTCAAAAAAAAAAAAAAAAAAAATACATTTAGACAAAATGCATTAGGAGAATGGAAGATACATGAGGTTCTATTATTAAGGGCATATGCCTTCCAGGAACGTATTCCACAAGGAGTCAATTGATGTTTTCAATTGCGAGTGGATTTGATGACCATTAAAGCCAAGGTAATATCTTTGGCCAATGCAATCAAATTGATTCAGTTAACTTTGCCACTTTCAGCTGTAAGATGCCATTTATCTTTTGACCTTTCCAGAAGACTAAGGGTAATAGGGAAAAAGGTGAAGCCATTGTGTGCATAAGCTTATCCAACTGCTTTCTAAATTGTCCAGTGAAATAGGTTCCTCTGTTGCTGGAAATTTTTCCAGGGATGCTCCATAAAGGAATACTTTTTAAATAACTTCTTAGTTACCATCATAACATCAACTTTCGCAGATGGGAAAGGCTCTATGCAGCCAGGTAACGTGTAAATATACTGATATCCCACTGAAAATGACAATTGAATAAAGTCCGATAGTGAAAACACACCACCTGAAGTTTTTATTGCTTTCACAGGATTATGAGTTTGACAAACCAAACATTGGTTATAAGCCATTTTATCAATGTGATAACAGTCACCCCACCAGTGTTTGTTTGTAATTTGGATCATGCTATCTGTTACTTGATGAGTTGTAGAGCGAACAGCTTTGTGGAGTGCAGAACTTTTAACAATGGAAGCTTCAAGGACTCAGGAAGTACTTGAAGGAAGTATTAGGCACCCATCTGAGAGTTCTTTGAGTTCACGTTTAACACTGAATTTACAGCCTTTCAGATATCAATTTTGTTTTTCCAAATCAGGCACACTTAGCAGTTTGTTAAATAGGTCACCATAGGTGAGTTGACTTGGATCAATCTTGTAGAGTTTATTCAAATTGTATATCCTAACAGTTTCAGCACTAGCTGATTTAGCATAGAAATCTGTCAGGGAATTCCTCTGATATTCAGGTTTAGTTTTACAGCTATAACTTCAATCTTAATAATGGCAGTTCGTGATGATAAGAGGATAGCAGAAAGGAGTGCATTTGCTTGGAGACTGTTTTTAATGGGGGGGGTCCCCCTCTTTGTTTCTATAACATGTCAAAATCATGGACTACTCCAAAAGCATATAACTATCTGTATAAATGTTCACTGACTTGTCTTTAGCTGTATGTACAAGCTCAGGAGAAACTGACTTATATTGGGTAAGAGTTCTCTTCTGTATTAACTCATTTCAGGTGATAAGATCATACCCCGCCTGGTATTTTCCTTCTGAGTTTTATAATAAGACCCATCAACAAAAAGCATCAACTCAGGATTATCAAAGAGATTATCTCACATATGAACATGAGGAGCCACTATTTCTAACACTACACTCACAATTGTGGTCTTCACCTGCATGAGGCAGAGGTAGTAGAGTAGCAGGGTTAAGTAAGTTGCAACATTTTAGATAGAAATTAGGAGATAGGAGAAGAATTCCAGAAGATATTAATCTACTTGCTGACAAATGCAGAGTTTGACTGGAATTTAATATATATTTTTTGCAGTGTGCAAGACTTGTAAATAAAGCTTGTGTCTTAAAAGCGGCTCAGATGAAGCTACCAATTTGGCTGCTGCTGCTACTGCTTTTAAACAATTAAAATATGCCTTAGCTACTAAGTCCAATCACAGGCTATAAAATGTGATTGGCCTCTATTTTCCTTCATGTGTTTGGGTAAGTACTCCTAATGCCTGAATGTTATTTTCATGAATGAACAGGGTGAAAGGTTTAGCATAATTTGGAAGTCCTAAAACTGAAGACTGTTGTAAGGCTATTTCCATTTGCAGAAAAGCCTGCTCATGGCTGTCTTCTCAAGGTAAAGGCTCTGATACTGAGTTTCTAGTAAGCTAATCCCATGGTGAGGCCGTTAGGGCAAAATGTAGGACTCAGCATCTGTAGTATCCTGCAAGCTCGAGAAAACCTCTTATTGTTTCTTTTAACTGTAGGCCAGGAAAATTTTTGAGTAGTTTTTATTCTCTCAGGCAAGAAGAGAATTGCTTCAACACTCAGGTTATGTCCTACCAAGTGAACAGTTTTTTCTTAAAAACAGAAGTTTTTCCGTTAAAACATTGTGACCCTTATGAGGCCAGCAAGTTGCCATAAAAGGGTATTGCATTTCTCGCCTCTACTTAAGAATAGTCTTAGTTATTTCTGATTCTTTGTTTTTATGTATCTATTTTTTAAAGAACTTTTCAAAATCCCACAAAAATACAGTTAGAATATTGATTTAGATGGCATTGAAACTGTTAGGAAGCTCTAAACTTTTTAAACATTTTAAGTTTCCAGTCCAGAGAATAGCATATTTCCCTGTCTGTTTTGGTTTTAGATTTTCTCTCAACACATTTACTAGTTTTGCCATAGGATTCTTCAATATAGTTTCATAGATCTATTACTCAATAGTGAATAGTTTTTGATACAATTTTAAGTGATAGATTAAATGTTTTAAAACTTTTTGTTTCTTGCTTATATTTAGAATATAATAAATGCATTTCCGATAATGTTTATTTCTGAAAACCTTATTCAGTTTCTTTATATCATAGTAATTTAACTGTATAGGCTGGAGTCAGTGGCAGATTGCCTGAGCTCAGGAGTTCCAGACCAGCTTGGGCAACATGGGGAGACCCTGTCTCCACAAAAAATACAAAAATTAGCTGGGCATGGTGGTGCATGCCTGTAGTCCCAGCTACTTGGGGGGCTGAGGCAGGATGATGGCTTGAGCTCGGGAGATTGAGGCTGCAGTGAGCTGTGATCATGCCACTGCACTCCAGCCTGGGTGACGAAGCAAGACTCTGTCTTAAAAATATGGCCGGGCGCGGTGGCTCAAGCCTGTAATCCCAGCACTTTGGGAGGCCGAGATGGGCGGATCACGAGGTCAGGAGATCGAGACCATCCTGGCTAACACGATGAAACCCCGTCTCTACTAAAAAATACAAAAAACTAGCCGGGCGAGGTGGCGGGCGCCTGTAGTCCCAGCTCCTCGGGAGGCTGAGGCAGGAGAATGTCGAGAACCCGGGAGGCAGAGCTTGCAGTGAGCTGAGATCCGGCCACTGCACTCCAGCCCGGGCGACAGAGCGAGACTCCGTCTCAAAAAAAATAAAATAAAATAAAATAAAATAAGGTAAAATAAAATGAAAAGTAATTTAACTACGTATTCATTTGGATTTTTACATACATAATCATATTATCAAGAATAACCGTGTTGTTTAGTTACCTCCAATTTGCCATTTTTATGTTTGCTTGATTGGGCTGGCTAAGAACTTCAGTGCTTAGGTGAAAGGAGGAGGAGAAAAGAGGACATGAAAGAGGACATACTTGCCTGAGACTGATTACAGAGGGGAGGCTTTCAACATTTCGCTGTTTAATATTGTTTGATTTACCTTTTCACAGACTTCCATTATTAATTTAAGGATAATGTTAATCTTATGTATCAAATTTTTTTTCATATATTGAGATGAGTAAATGACTTGTATTTTAATCAGTTAATACAATGAATCACATTTACCCATTTTCTAAAGTTAAGCAAATCTTACATACCTGAAATAAACCTAACTTTATAATGATGTATTAACCATTTGTATATTGCTATATTCTAAACGTGCATATATGCTTTTATTTTTTACCAGGCATCTTTTATTATTCAGTTCTAGTTTAATTTTGTTCCTATCAGAGAACATCTTTCTATAGTTTCAATTCTTTCGATTTCATTTGATTTGCTTGATATTCCAGAATATAATTTATCTCAGTGAATGTTCTGTGTGCCATTGTTATTTATATCAATTAGATCAAGTTAGCTGATTAATGTTTTTCATATGTTCCACATCCCCGTTTTTTCTGTCTACCTTTCCTATAAACTGCTGAGAACAGAATTTTGAAATATCTACTAACTGTAAATCTGCCTTTCAGTTCTATCAGTTTTTACTTCAAGTATTTTGAGTTCTGTTATTAGGTGATATACATTTTAAATATATTTTATGTACATTTTATGGATTGATCCCTTTCTTATTGTAAAATATCTGACTCCTTAGTAAAATTTCTTGTTCTGAAATTCACTTTGTCTGATATTATTACAGTTAATTCTGCATTAATTTGACTAGTTTTTGAATTATATATATTTTTACATCTTACCTTAAACTTTTATTTACATTTCACATGGTTTTCTTGTGGTCAGCATATAGCAGGGTCTTAATTTTTTTTTTTTTTGGTCACCCAGGCTGGAGTGCAATGGTGCGATCTCAGCTCACTGAAACCTCTGCCTCCCAGGTTCAAGCGACTCTCCTGCCTCAGCCTCCTGAGTAGCTGGGATTACAGGCAGCCGCCACTACATCTGGCTAATTTTTGTATTTTTAGTAGAGACAAGATTTTACTGTGTTAGTCAGGCTGGTCTCAAACTCCTGACCTCAGGTGATCCGCCCGCCTCGGCCTCCCAAAGTGCTGGAATTACAGGCATGAGCCACTGCACCTGGCCAGGTCTTAATTTTTTATCCAACTAACAATTTGTGGCTTTTAAGTTCATTATATTAAATTCTGTTTAACAGTGGACATAATTTGGTTTAAATCTGGTTTTTTTCTATTTGTTTTATCTACTCTATTTTTCTTTTGTGTTACTTTCTTTTGAGTTAGTTAAGAATTTTTTTAATTTTAAAATTTCATTTTATCTCCTATTAGCTTACTACGTATGCTTTAAAAATTTTTTTCTTTTCTGTTGTTGTTATCTCTCTAGGATTTATAGTATAGATATTTTACAATACACATCTTTAACTCCAGGGTTTACAGGACAATAATATATCATTCCAAAAATAGTGTAAAAAATTTTAAACAGCATATGCTCATTTTCTTTGTTGTCCCATATACTACTGTCACACAATTTACTTTTTTATATGCTATAAACCTGAAACACATTATTATTATTGTTGCTTTAAACAGTGATACTTTAAAGAACTCCAAGATGAAAAATAGTATTTTATATTTACCCATATGTTTACCATTTCTGTTAACCTCAATTTATTTCATTGTGTAAACTTGAATTTTCATATACATTATTTTCTTCTGTCTAAAGAAATTCCTTCAGGTCTACTGGCAGTGCATTCTTTCAGCTTTGTTTTTATAAAAATGTTTCTATTTTGCTTCTAATTTTAAATATTTTTATTGTTAGTTAATATCTTCTTAGTTTATTTTTATTTATTTTTGTTACTTAAAATATGTGCATTTATTTTCTTCTGGCTTGCACAAACTAACAAAAAGCCAGAAGTCATTCTTACATGTGTTTCTTTGTAAATATCTTTTCTCTAGTTGTTTTTAAGATTTTTTTTTATCACTGTTTTTCAGTAATGTCATTGATGTGTTTTGGGCATAATTTTAAAACATTTTTATACAGATTGAAATATGTTGAACATTTTTTTCTTCAGATTTATAATTTTTATCAGCTAGGAACAATTTGTGTCATTGTGTCACCAACCTTTTTTTTCAACTCACTTTTATTCTGAGACTCCAATGCATGCATGTTAGACGTCTTACTAGATACTGTTCCACAGTAACTGATGCTTTATTTTGAAGCTTTATTTTCTCTCTTTTCATTTTGAATAGTTTATGTTGCTATGTATTTATTTTTACTGATCTTTCATCATGCAAGATCTGCTCTGTTCTTAAAACTACCAACTTATCTTTTACTTCAGATGTATTTTTCACATCTAGAAGTCCGTTTGCATCTTCACATCATCCCTTGTTATCATGGTTATGACTGTCCCTATGATCTGAACATATGAAACAGGTTTGTAATAGCTGTTTGAATACAATAGCTGCTTGGTCCTTTATGTCTGTCACTCATAGGATTGTTATTATTGATTGATTTTTCCCCTATGGGTAATATTTTTCTGCTTCTTTGCATGAAAAGTAGTTTCATTTTATTTTTTAAACTGATAACTTGTTTTGGACTTTAAGTTGTTGGTTGGTTGCTGGAAGTTGTTTTATTCTTAAGTTTTGGATTTTTTTTCCAGCAAATGAAGTAATTGGAATCAGTCGGGTGCTTTTAAAATTTGAGAAAGTCCAGAGCAATCTTTAAAGTTGAACTAGTTAAGCCTGACTACAAAAGTAATATCCTTTTGAAGATCTGACTTGATGTACCTATTTACTATAAAGTGTTTTATTCTAGCTTGTGGGGACATAAAACGTTCCTTGCCCTGTTTGAGTTTCAGGGAAAGCTTATGCCCACTTCTTTACAGTGAGTTTTTCCTTAGCTTTAGTAGTTCCTTCTTTTGTATACACAGATCAGTACCCAAAGACCTGAGCTATCTCTTCTGCATATTTCCAAAGCCCCACTGCTCCTCCACATCTTCATAACTCCCTCTTTTCTGTCATCTTGCCCTGCAAATTCTCCATTCCTTGACTTCTTAGAACTCTAATCTCCTCTTCAATCCAACAGGAATGTAAAGCTATGTTTGGGTTTCACTTTCCTGGACTGTGGCTTAAAAACTGCCCCCCCAGGAAGCAAGCTGGTGTAATTGTAGGGCTCACATTGTTAGTTTCCCTTCTTTAGAGATCCCAGCCTTTCAGTGCCTTTGGCCAGTGTCTGGAAATGATTTTTTTTTTTTTTTTACAAGTTGTCCAGTTTTCTATTTGGCTAAAGCAGAAAAGTAGCTTGAGTACCTGTTACTTCATCTTCTCTAATTTATTCATTACTTTACTTATCATTTTTTATTTTTCTTTCCATGCTTTCTTTTGATTTACTTTGCTGTTCATTTTGTAGCTTTTCATTCACCTGGGAAGGGTGCTACTGGCATCTAGTGGGTGAGGTCAGGGGTGCTGCTAATCATCCTACATTGCACAGGATAGTCTCCTTCAGCACAGAGTTATGAAGCCCAAAATTCTGACCATGCCAAGGTCCAGAAACCATGGTTTAACACATTCTGTTCCACTGTTTGGTTTTTGTTCTTCAGGACCTCCAATTATATGTATATTGTTTCTTCTTTGTTTATGTTCCACTTCAACCACCTTCTCTTTAACACTTTCAAATATTCTTTATCTCATGTTCATTTTCTTGGGTGTTTTTCATTTTTTATTCAATGTCTTTTATTACATTTTTGTTTTTTTCTGTTTTTCCTTTGCACCATTTAATTATTATTCCAAGATAAATTTTTATTTTTTTTGTCACTGATTATTTTATTTGTATTTAATTTTTGGAGTTCCGTATGAAGGCAGACCTTTATAATCTCAAAGGCTTATTTGAAAATATGTAATTCAGTTTGGAGTGTTGTAGTACAATGTTTCATTTACTGCTAAATAGTTGATGTAGGAGTAACTGTCTTCACTAGAGTGTTTTGATTCTTGTTTTTTATTTTATTACAGTTGGTTGAATTTTGAATAGATTTATTTTATTTTCTTCTATTCATTTTGTGGATTTTGTGTAGTTTGCAATATTTTTAATTTAATGTTGCTTTCTCTGTCAGTGTAGCAAAATACAATGTCATGTTGATACAGGAGCTAAAAACAAATTGTTTAATCAGATAGTAAGGGCAACAGAGTCCTTGGCAGGGTTTCCCTTTTAACAAAAAGCAGCACCCAAATCTTTTATTTTCTAACAAAGATCAGCCTGAAAAATCCAGCTGCAAACATAGGTAAGCAGGCTTGAAGCTTGTATGTGTGAATGCAGACGGCTGTGCTAATAGGGAAGGGCTACCTGGAAGCCAGGTATATTCAACATGGAGGCTCCATCTTCCCTTTTCTTTGTCACCACGTGTACAGTAAAAAGCAAGCAACAAGGCGCCAGTCAGGTAGAGAATCCATCTACATAATAAGATTAGGGTGGCAGTGGCCAGATTCTCATGTGCTATGCAAATGGCACATCTGGTTCAGCCAATTTTGTGTGCCCTATGTAAATCAGACACTGCCTCCTCAAGCTCATCTATAAATCCTTCTGCATTTCACTGTGGAAGTAGGGACCCATTTTCTCCAGGACCCCTCTGCACAGAGAGCTCTTCTTTTCCTTTTGTCTATTAAACAACCACTTATCCTCACTCTGGTGTGTCTTAGTTTTCCATGGCCATGGGACAACAAACCTCGGGTACTACCCCAGACAATGACACCATTTCAATATATATATGTATCATATATATGATAATATAATGTTATCATATATCGTATATAAATATATAATATACATTTTATATATGATAAAGATATTACATATATTTATTATATATGTTAGTTGATGATTTACATATTATAAATATATATTTTACATATCATATATTAGCTTATGTTTTTTATATATAATCATATATTATGTAATAATATATAGTAATATATATCTAATTATATATAATATATAACATAATATGATTATATATTATATTATGCATGTTAGATATCATATTAGTTATAATTATATATTATAATCTATATCACATAACATATAACATATTTATATATATTTAATATAATATATGGTTATTATATTACTATTGGGTTTCACTTTCCAATATAATATATGATGCATATATTATAGATAACATATGATGTATACACATTATATATTATATAATATATAGTATATATTATATATAAATGTAAGTATATAATATATCAAATATAAAAGTGGTAAATATTATATATAAATAAAGCATATTATATATCATATATAATATATAAATATAACAGTATATAATATAATATGTAAAACTATATATCAAATATATAAATATACAATATATAATATATAAACTATATACAACATATTAAGTATGAATATATTATATATTAAATATATAATAAATATAAATACATATGTTAGAACTCCTGTTGTAATCTATTATTGCTATGTAGAAAAGATCTGTCAAGCCTTTGAAGGTAATTTGTGTTTTTTCCCCCATCTCTGGCTGCTTTTAAGATATTATCACTGATTTTGGTTTTATGAAGTTTTTCTCTGGTTGATTAGGTCTTTACTTTTTAAATTCTTCTGAATTTTACTGCACTCAAATAATATTAAATGAAGAAATTTTATATTTTAAAAAAATGTATTAACTTTTTTCATGTTACTACATAATTAAATACAAGCTTTATTTATTCAGATTTGGAATTACAAAATATTCAAATTGACTACAGCAGAATTGATCCTCAATTCCCAGAATTTTTTGAATGATTGTGTACCGAAAAATCCAGTATAACTTACTTTATTTATTCATCAGTTCTTTTATTCCTGAGATTCTTATAAAAGGTATTGCTTTATAAAAGTAATAGTGTTCTAAATTTGAGAATATAAATTAACATTATTCAAATTAATGTAAATGTTGTATCAACAATATCAACACTGTATCTATCAGTAATATCACATCAGAAAAATTACAGCTTATTTTACCAGATTATTATTTTGGGTTATTCTACGTATGTAGAAATTATTAAATTGCAATTTGAGGTAGCTATAATAAAAAAAAAATCTCTTTGATTCTGACCCTAGTAACCAAAACTATTACCTTATTTTAAAACAATGTTGACTTGGCACGGTGGCTCACACCTGTAATCCCGCACTTTGGGAGGCCAAGGTGGGAGGATCACTTAAGGTCTGGAATTCGAGAACAACCAGGCCAACATGGTGAAACCTGTCTCTACTAAAAGTACAAAAAATAACGAGGCATAGTGGCACATGCCTGTAATCCCAGCTACTCGGGAGGATGAAGCATGAGAATTGCTTGAACCCAGGAGGCAGAGGTTGCAGTAAGCCGAGATCATGCCACCGAACTCCAGCTGGGGCGACAGAACAAGACTCTGTCATAAATAAATAAATTAATTAATTAATTAATTTAAAAAATACTGTGTTAACTTGATGAAATGCTGCCTCTGACACATAAAGGAAAACATTTCTTATTATTCTTTAGGCTAATATTTATTTCATGAATGAAGTTGTGTTTATCTCCTTTTCTAAAATCAAAATATTTTCAACATAAAACTATTTCTGAGCCATAAATAGGTAAATTCCAGTGAAAATGGTTCACACTTTATAAACAAGTAGGCAATGACAACATTTTATATATCATAAATCAATCTTAACGGGGAGGCCTTATTCACTTTTATTTTAAAAACCTAGTGCAATACTAAAGCTACTGGTGTGAGGGTGCTTAATTAGTCAGAGGCAAAACAAGCCTGAAATTAAGTGCTAGTAATTTATGTTAGTTTTCTAAAATTTAAACAGGTGTCTAATAACAGCAGCTATGATATGACCAGTCTAATGTGCTAAGAAGTGTTTTGTACTATACATCAATCCATATAATTTACTTGTGTCCAAAGAGGCATTTTACAATCCAATCCACTAAATTTTGATAACTAAAATAACTACATTATGGTCATTTCAAACTTCTATTGAAATGTCATTAATTTTTTTCTAATTAATTAGCTACATGTTTCAAATAGATACAAATTTATGTCTTAAGTAGTATGTTTGAAACTAATATAGTAATTTCTAACAAAAATATCAGGGTAGGTATAATCAATGTAAGTATCACTCTTTATAATAACTCCCATCAGCCTGAGTCATCATAGTCTGAAATCCACCAGTTTTATTGCCCTTTATCAAAGAGACAATTACTTTTTCTAAACCTGTGTTTCAATCTTCTCTAGCAGTATCTGAAATTTATGTCATATTTTCTGTAGTTCACATGTTTGTTGACTATTATCTTGATGTGCTATATCGTGATAATATGATAATATGGTATAATCTTTCAGGAAATCTAGGTTTTTCTCTAATATAGTATCTCTTCCACTTTCTGATTATATTCCTACAAACTCACTTGTACACGTTATGTATCTTCAGTTTCTTTATAAAATGTTTTCATTTCCAGGTACTCAAATTTATCCTTGCTGTCTATCTTCACTTTCGAGTGGCTATATTCTTGCTGGCGCATCTTCTCTCTATTGCTGTCTTCTACATGTTGTGTGTCTACTATTTCATAGAGAAGGGACTAAATTTGCTCTTTGATATCTTTACTATACTTGAAATCTGATTCAGTTGGAATCTCTACTTCTAACTCTAAATGTTCCTTAGTTTCTTCTGATAAAAGTAATCACATTGAAGTAGAACTTCCTTTATGTACTAATAAAACTTTAGCATTATCCGCGTTAAGGTTCTGCAACACCATCAGCATCATTCAGTGCCTCAATTTCCAGAATTTCTTCATATTTAACAAGACCTGACAAAATGTGGTTACTGATGTCCAGATTCCAAATAATGCAATTACCATAATCTATGTTGAAAAATGAACTTTCAGATTTTTCCTTTTTCCATTTTTATGTTCTCCATGTTTTGCCTCCTTTAACTTGAGACTTTTTCTGCCACTACTCTTGGTGCTGGGGCTGAATGCTTCTGTTGCTGTCACCTTTGGCTTTTGTCTGTTTCTGTTTTCTTTCATTTCTGCTGATTCTCACTCACAGTGTACTTTCTCCTTGTGTGTTTGGATACTGTTAATTATGTGTTGAACATTACAGTTTAAGTTTTTGGCTGGGCGTGGTTGCTCACGCCTGTAATCCCAGCACTTTGGGAGGCAGAGGCGGGTGGAACGGCGTCAGGAGATCGAGACCTTTCTGGCTAACATGGTGAAACCCCGTCTCTACTGAAAATACAAAAAATTAGCCTGGTGTTGCTCCTGCAGTCCCAGCTACTAGGGAGGCTGAGGCAGGAGAATGGCATGAACCCAGGAGGCGGAGCTTGCAGTGAGCTGAGGTCACACCACTGCACTCCAGCCTGGGCGAAAGAGCGAGACTCTGTCTCAAAAAAAAAAAAAAAAAAAAAGTTTCAATAAAAATACTTTGAGATTTAATAAGATAATATCTTCCTTCAAAGAAAAATGTTTACTACTGTCTGATTTCTGGAAATGAGAGCAGTCTAGGATCACCTTCATCCTAGTTCAGGACTGGAAGTTTTCTTGTTTACTTGGATTAAGCTAGGCTGCAGTCTGTTCAAGTGCTTTCTACTATTGACCTATCCTTACTTGTAGGATTCAGGCCTCCAGGTAGTCAGCCCACAGTCACAGGTGTTTTTCATGGATCAACTCCAGCTTCTGATCTTTTACTCCTATGAGACCACCAAAAGTTCAAATCAAACTTTTGGTTGCCTCTTCAAAAATTGCAAATTCTTTCAGTATCAAAGTGGCCCTAAGTGCTAGGCTTAAATTTTAGAGCGTCTATCCTCTTGTCGGCCTAGTAATTTCTCTCTACCTTATTAGAAAAAAGGAACATTAATCCAGTTGTTTTGCCATTGGAAATATTGGTCCATATTACTTAGCTTCCACTACTGGAAATAATACCTAGATTTATTCACTGCTATAAAAAGTCTAAACTTATTTTAAATTTAAATAAGTATGCTAATAAGCCTTTCCATGACAAGTTCCTACTTTCGAATTCTAGTTTTAAAATAGTTAAAGCATGGAATCTTGCCATAAATTTGTAGCATAGATTTTTTAAAAAAGGCAATGAGGTCTTCAATTTCTTATAAGGTTCACTTTGATTTGCTCTCACAGGATTTACCTACAGGACCAATGGATCTTTTGATAAGAGTTTCAAGATAGAAAAAGTAAAACTAATAAATAAAAATTTTCATTACCCTTGCAATCACATTATGAATTTTGTCTAAATTCAGAATAGCCTAGAACAGACAAAATTGCCACTATTTCTAACACCATAATTTTCTTATAAAAGAAAAATGTGTAGGACAAAGAAAAACATAAAGTCCTACCATGTGTGTGACATCCTGAGTACAGGAGGCATTGAGGACACGTACTTTAAATGACTCATGCTCTTCATTTCATGGCCATGTACTGTAGTACAGCTGTTAATAAGTGAGAGGTATGCCCCATTTCCCTTTGTGGTAAACTAGAAAGGGTTATTGTGAAGGAAAAGGTGGGAAAAAAAGAAATCAACATGGCACTATATGGGTAAATTCCCAGGCAGATGAATTTTAGAAGAAATACATATAGGAGTCACAGCAATGGAAATTGATTCTTTACAATGTATTCATGCTTTTACTGCTAATGAATATGGGTTTTTTTGAGGTAATAAAAATCTAAAATTAGATTGTGGTGATGGTTGCACAACTCTGTGAATATTCTAAGAACATTGAATTGCACACTTTAAGGGACTGAATTTTATGGTGCATGACATATATCTCAAAAAAGCTTTTTAAAAAAATGTTTTTGTATCTCTGTGTATGTCTTAGGAGTCTTTAAGTATCTTAATTTAAATGCCAAGGATTTAGAGACTGTAAAATCTACACAGGAAGATGATTAGGAATATAATCCTTAAATTCTGAAAAATATTTACGTTAAAATTTTGGTTTTATATTTATTATCTGTCTTATCAAAAGTCAGTTACTCAACATCATTGGGCTTCTGTTTTCTCAAATGATATGAGAATAACAACACTACTGGTTAAGGAGCAGAGATTCAGACAGGGTTGTTGTTCAAGTGATATATTGTGGGAATGCCCTCAGGCCAAGGGGAGTGAAGACAGTAGAATAGGAGAAGGAAAAGAAGTTAGTGAGAATGCAGTCTCAGCTGGAGAGTAGCATTTATCTGTTGCCCTAGGAAGTCAGTCAGTCACTGACCAAAATTTGAAAGAGACAGCATGAGAAGGTGCAGTCGTCTAGTCTTGTGGCTGTTAGCCTTTCAGTGGTCATCACTCATTGCTACTGGGAATAGACACACTTGCCAGTGAAGGGAGTCTGTGATGGGCACCAGCTGCATCTACTACTCACTCCTCCCCCATGGTATTGTAGGAATGATGCAAGGTAATGCATAATATACATTAACTGCAAGGGTCTGCACAATACCTGGAACATAAGAAGAACTATATACATAGTAGCTATTCGTCTAGGGCATACAACATCTAATAACTAAACAATGAAATAAACTAATTACGTATATTGTGTAATAACACTCAGCAAGAAAATCTTACTGCACATGTTGCCTCCTCATCAAATGTAAATATGTGACTTATTGAGCATCCTTCATGATGAGGTTGTAAAGGAGTAACTTTCAGTGGGCTTGTCCAACCTGAAAACACAAAACAAGTGAATGGGGTTTTGGTTAAAAACACAATAAAAGTTCTTTTTCAACAGAAATATTTACTGTTAGAAGCTAGACTGTGTGATTGTAATTCATTTTTTAATGGATTATTTAATAACTTTTCTGGATCTTTTAGCTGTGAGAACAGAATAGCTCTGGAATTTCTATGTGAGCCTAATTATAATAGTGCAGAATCACTTGGTATTTCTTACTTATTATTGGAAGATACCTATTTGGTACTATACATCGATGTATGTGCACACAGACACGTTGGGGATGATGGTGACACAAGGTGAGTCTGGTTATTATGCAGATAATTCATGTAATGATAGATTAGAAGTCCTAAAAAACTAACAGATATAAAAAGCAGCCTTCAAAAATATTTGGTACACTGTAATTGGAAGCTTTTATATAAAGATGAAAAACAGGGCTCCTGGTTTGAGGTGTCCATAAGCAAATAGAAAGTACAAACATACAAGTAGATAATTTCAATATGGTGTGGCAATACAGCAATAGCTGAGCTCAGAGTGCTGTGGGGGTGCATAGGAAGGATACCTAAGAATACCTAGTCCAACCAGGTTGTCGGGGTTTAGGGACATCTCCCCAAAGATAACACCTGATCTAATCTTGACAATTAAGTAGAACTTGGATGAAAAAGGAGAAGTAGAGAAAGGGTAGTTGTTCCAGGAAGGGAAACAGTATGTGCGATGGTAGTCCTGCTCTGCGAGAGCCTATTAATATATATAGAAATTAAAAAATGTTAGGTATAGCACATTGTAAAATGGTAGATAGGAAATGGTAGAAGATAAGCAAAAGAAATAGTCCAAGGTCAGGGCATGAAAACCTCGGACTTAGTCTGCAGATGAATTGCCCTTGAAAGGTTTTAATAAGATAGATTGATTACTTTGGTATGGGCAGGTGACTAGCATAGGTGAAGAACTGCAGTGCCTCTGGTAGTTTCCATAGAGATCATTTCTCTTATCCCTTGGGGACTTCTGACTTGGTCCTCTACCTCATAGCTTTGTTCCACGAATTAATCCAACTTGGCAAAATGTAAATTTAAAAGTTAAAATTTGAGATCAGGATGGACAGCACAGAGATGTTGAAGCAAGAGAGAGATGCATTGTGAGAGGTGCTTAGGGAAGGATAGGAGCTCCATGGTCATCTGTGGGTGTCACTCTGGTGGAGCTCTATCACAGACGCCACCTATCTAATATTATATATTGTATATATAAATATTATATATGGTCTTATATACTTACAAGTATATACATTATATATTACATATAATATATACTTACAAGTATATACATTATGTATATATGTATATACTTACTTGCTTGGGTTCCAGAGTGACCTTCATGAGTTATTTGACCCATCTGAGCCTCATTTTCCTCAGCTTTAATGACTACTGCCAGCGTTATAAAAACTATAATTAATACAAAGAAATAAGCAAACTATGGCATGTAGTTTAAGTGCTCAACATGTTTATTAATTAACACTTAGTGTTTGTAATATCATTAGTATTTTTAGTACTAATGTAGTAATACTATTTTCATGATGATGATAATGATGATGATTGATGATAATTCAGTCAATATTTGACTGAGAAACTCGTGACAGAATCTGCAATGGGGATTTGTAAAGGAGGAATACAGAACAAGTGGATGCTGGATAGTCTGTGGGTTTAGAAGGGCCAGTTAGAGAGTAGAGTATCAGCGGACCTCAGTGCACCATTGTCGACTTTGAAGCTTGAGGCAATCACATGAGTAGGATATGGGTACCCTCTAGGAGCAGACAGAGTCCCCTGGCTGACAGTGTATGAGGAAATAAACAGTTTAGATGGAAGAAACTGGATTCTGCAACAATCTGAATGTGCTTGGAAGTTGATTTTTCCCCAGACCCTCTAGATAAGAATCAAGATAATACCTTGATTTTGGCTTTATTTATTTATTTATTTGAGACAGAGTCTCACTCTGTTGCCCAGGCTAGAGTGCAGTGGCACGATCTCTGCTCACTGCAACCTCCACCTCCTGGGTTCAAACAATTCTCCCACCTCAGCTTCCTGAGTAGCTGGGATTACAGGCACATGCCACCATGGCCAGATCATTTTTGTATTTTTAGTAGAGATGGGGTTTCACCATGTTGGCCAGGCTGGTCTTGAACTCCTGACCTCAGATAATCCGCCTGCCTTGGCTTCCCAAAGTGCTGGGATTACAGGCATGAGCCACGGTCGTGTCTGGCCAATTTTGGCATTATTATTATCATAGATTCTAAACAGAAGACCCAGATGACATTCCCCAGACTTCTGATCCACAAAACTGTGATTGATGGGCTTCACTGTAAACTTTCCAGTTTGTGTCAATTTGTTACAGCAGCAAGAGAAAACTAATACAGACACAGAGGTGAGAGGACAAAGCAAAGGGAGGAAAAGAATGCTGAATCCCATGGTCATTTCGGTTTTAAGAACCATGAGGATGATTCTGCCTGTGACACAGCTGGACAAAGGAAACTCTCTAGAAGTCTATTGTGCCACGAACAACAGGATGGCATTTTGTGGTATCTATCTTATTTGGAGCCATTCAAACAACTGCTTTGAAAAAGCAGGAAAATAGGAGAATAATAAAACCAGAATTCTAACGTTAAGACAGATTAGAAGGACTCAGGACAATGAAGTATACCTCAGAGTCATCAAATTTAAGTCCAAGTATGAGGATATCCTTTCCTCCACCCTGTTTCAGTATCTACTATTTGAAAAGTAAACAATTCTAAAACCTAATGGCTTAAGTCAACCACTTATTCTCTCCCGGAATTCAGAAGATAGTTGGGGGTGGTTCTTTCACGTGGTGTCGGTTTCAATAGCTGCAAAGGTTCAAAAATGGCCTCACCCACATGGCTGGCAAGTTGGTATTGACCATTAACTGGGGGTTTAGGTGGGCATACTAGCAAATGCCTTGTATTTGTTTCTGTGGGCATAAGTTGGTCTTTCACAGGATAGTGACTGAGATCCCAGAGAAGACTCTGAAGAGGACTAATCCCAATGTGCAAGTGCTTATCAAATCTCCATTTGCACAATACTTACTAACTTATAATTGGCCCAAGCCAGTCAAATGTCCAGGCCCAATGTCAACGTGGGAAGTAAACAGAGTTTATTGGCAAGAGTGGCAGGCACATGCAGGAACAGGGAGAATTGCTGAGGATCACTTTTGGACAAGCTACCATTAATCTCTTCTTCATACTCACCATCCCACTTCATCACTTTCATACCAAAAAGCAAATGTCAAGTCTTCTGTTAAGGAAAGCACTATAGTATTTTCCTTACTTCTTAGGAACTTAAAATGTTTAAAACCATGACCATATTTTTATTGTGAGAAGGATTCATATGTAACCTATAAAATGATATGAGTTTGAGGGCATCTGCCATGAACCCTATTTTCCCACAGGCCCTGTTATTTTTATTGTAAAATATCATAATATTGTGCTTTTAAGGAATGCAAAAACTATTACAGGAGAAAAATTCAAGAACCATTCTATGTATTTTGTCTTCTTCTTCATGTATTTTCTACCATCTACTGGTTATATATAGGTTTTCATAACACCTAAAATGCCCTTTGTTAATGGTCTTACTTGAGTTATCTTTCTTAATATAGCTAAAGTAGATCATGTTTGTTGATTTTTAAAAGGACAGCTTTAGGTTTAGTTGTTTGTACATGTCGCTTTTCTATTCTCTATTTTATTTATATGCACCAAATATCAGAGATTCAAAATACATGAAATAAACATTGACAGAATTGAAGAGAAAACTAGGCAGTGCTACAATAATTATTGGATACTTTAATATCCACTTTCAATAACAGAATGATCAGACAAAGATCCATAAGGAAATAGAGAACTTGAACAACACTATAAAACAATTTGACCTAACAGAACAATTCACCCAACAACAGCAGGATATGTATTTTTCTCAAGCACACATGGGTCATTCTCTAGAATAGAATAATTTTAGGCCACAAAACACTTCTTTATAAATTTAAAAGGTTAAAATCATACAGTGTCTTTTCCAGTCGAAATGAAATGAAACTAAAAATCAACAAAAGAAGGGAAACTGGCAAATTAACAGACATATAGAAATTAAACATGATGCTACGAAACAAAGGATCAAATAAGAAATCATAAAGGAAATGGGAAACTATCTTGAGAAAAACGATTTTTGTTTTTTTGTTTTTTTTCAGACAGAGTCTCGCTCTGTCACCCAGGCTGGAGTGCAGTGGCCTGATCTCGGCTCACTGCAAGCTCCGCCTCCCAGGTTCACGCCATTCTCCTGCCTCAGCCTCCCGAGTAGCTGGGAATACTGGCGCTCACCACCACGCCTGGCTAATTTTTTGTATTTTTAGTAGAGATGGGGTTTCACCATATTAGCTAGGATGGTTTCGATCTCCTGACCTCGTGATCCACCCGCCTTGGCCTCCCAAAGTGCTGGGCTTACTGGCGTAAGCCACTGCGCTCAGCCGAAAAATGAAAATTTAAACAACAAAATTTATGGGGAATGACCTTAGCAAGATGGCAGAGTAGGAAACTCTGAACTTCCTCTCCCCAGTTAACAAACTGATTCGGCAACAATTCATGAACAAGTTGCCTTTGTGAGAAATACAGAAACTAACTGAAAGGCTCCTGCACCTTGACAGAATGCAAAACAGACGTACTGAAGCTGATATGGAGATTTGAGTCACCCTCTTGCAGATTCCCTGCCCCTGGTGCAGTACCAGACAATCAGGAAGAGATTTCCTAGCTCCCATATTTACTCAGGGTGTTCTCCCCTCGATTGGTTCCCATGTTTAGCACCCCAACTTTTCCAAGGGGGCTCCCCAGAGGACTGGCTTCTGTCTTGCCAGTCCTGGAGCCCTGAGGGGTCTGGTACAATCTAATGATCCAAGAGTGAACAGAGATTGCATTCTGGACTGGTGGATAGCACAGACTCTCCCATATGCTCAGCACAGAGTAAGCAGATTTTAAATAATCCTCGCTCTCAGCCCCTAGAAAAGGTTGATTCACTCATGTGTTCAGCACACCAACTTCTTGGTAGTTGCCTAAAGAACTAGGATTTATCTTACCAGTCCTGGAAGTCTGATAAATTCAACATAGTTTAACCCCCTGGGAGAAGACGGAGAAAGTAGCCTGGGCTTGCAGATGCCACAGATCTAGATCTAGAGATAGTCATCACAGATCCAAGAGTTGATTCAGGACCCCAGCTTCTCTGGGGCTGCCCCAAAAAACAGTATCTGTCTTACCAATCATGAAACTCTGATGAATCTGGCACAGTCTAGTTGCCTATGGGATAACGGAAATGGGAGTTTGGGCTAGTAGACACCATAGCTCACCCCCTCCTCAGCATAGAGTAAGTGAACAAAAAATCCCATCTCTCAGATTCCCTTGGGAAGGAAAACAGTTGTCAGAGGTTCCCAAATCTCTGGCCAGGCTGAAGGGTGAAGGTCTTCTCATTTTCAAAACCAGGTCATGAAGAATGGAAGAAGTGCCTATTTTGTCTAATGTGTGAACACCTCCACAGAGAGTCAAGGAAAATGAAGAATCAGGCAAAGATCCTCCAAACAAAGGAAGAAGATAGATTTTCAGAAACCAATCCTAATAAAATGGAGTTAAATAATGTACCCGACAGAAAACTGTCACAAAAAAATGTTCACCAAGGTCAAGAGAATCATAAATGCAGGAAGAGATAGACATCAATACAATAATAGTAGGATATTTTAGTACCTCACTTTTAATAATGAATACAACATCCAGACAGGAGATCGATAAGGACATAGAGTACTTGAATAAAACATAGGCCAAATAGACCTAATACACACAGAAAGTTTGGACATATGCTACAACATGGGTGAACCTGAAGGACATTATGGTAAGTGAAATAAGCCAATCACAAAGGACAAATAATACGTGATTTCACTTAAGTGAGGAAACTAAAGTAGTCAAAATCATAGATAACAGAAGATACAATGGTTGTTGCCAGGAGTTCATAACCCCTGGCAGGGAGGAAAATAGGGGGTTGTTCAATGGGTAAAGAGTTTCAGTTTTGCAAGATGAAGTGAATCCCAGAGATGGATGGTGGTGCTATTTGCACAGTATGAATATACTACTTAATATTAATTAACTATAAAGATGGTTGTGGTGAATGTCTGTATCACCCCAAATTAGTGTGTTGAAGCTTAACTCCCAATGTGATTTTATTTGGAGGTGAAGCCTTCGGGAGGTAATTCGCTTTAGATGAGGCAAAGAAGGTAAGACCTCCATGATGGCATTAGTGTTAAGTAGAGGAAGGGAGACTAGAGCACTCTTTGAGGATGCAGGGAGAAAGAAGCCTTCTATAAACTAGAAAGAAGGTCTTCACCAGCAATCAAATATACCGATTCCTTGTTTCTTGGCTTCCTAGCCTCTAGAACTATGAGAAAAAATATCTGTTATTTCAGCCACCCAGTCTTTAGTATTTGTCATGCAATGTGACTTAATACAATGGTTTAAAAAAAGAAAGACATACAAAGTGGTATCAATATTGATATCAGGAGGCCAAAGTGGAGGACAATCAAGGAAGTGACAATAGACAAGTTTTATTTCTTCTGTGATAACAAAGACTGGATCATCTACTGCAATGAGAGGCAGAGTTCTATAAAGGATTTGAATATAATTAGAATAAGTTTAGAAGAGTTAATTGGTAGATGATAAAAAGAGGCAACTGGATCAAGAAAGGAAGTGCTAAACTCAGTAAAAGGTCTACACAAGTTTGGAATGGGGCAAGAAGAAATCAGCAATATCATATTTTATGATCTTTCTTTGATATTTGTGAAAGTCCACTGAAGAGCATACCGGTGTGTGATGAAATTAATTCTGAAATGTCCGTCTTTATGAGAATGTATTAGAAATAATGTGTTTTTAGGTTTAAAACCTGAAAGTACTTATCATTTACAATTAATGATTGTTTCCAGGATGTACAAAGTCATTGAAAGCCTAGGACAAATTATATTGAACTCTGTCCCCAAATTGCAGGTATTACTTTTTGAAACTCTTAATAGCTAATAATAATAGCTACTATTAATGAAATGTTTTATCAGGTTTCAGGGATTCTGCTAAGCACTTTACAAGTGTTAATTCATTTGACTCTTACAAATGTATAAAAGAAGTACTATTATTCCTAATTTATGTATGAAGAAACTGAAAATTTTGGACTTCTTACCATCTGACATTAATTCCTTATTTTAGGTATTTTTACATGAATTACATAAAATGGCCCTTACTATTATCTTATGAAGTTTTACTCTTAGGTGAGTTTTACAAGTGAGGCTACACAGGCATAAAGAGAATAGTAACTAGCCCTGGGTTGTACAGCAACTTAGTTTTTTGCCAGAGTTCAAGGCCAGATAGTCTGAGTATAAAGCCCGTTCTCTGAATTCCTCTGTTTCACTGATTCAGGTAGTGAAATACATGGGACAGATGAGCTCTATACTTGGTTCTGACTTGGTGGTGCAAAGTCTGTTAACACCATTTTAGCCCTATGTTAGCTTTGCTAAATCATTTCTTCAACCTATCATTTCTTGGAATAATGTTTAAAAGTCTTCTTCCTATAGCATCTGGCCCTTTCTTTTTCACAAGCTAAAAAATGTTGATCTTTTTACATTCCTGTCTGCCAGACAGCTTTTATACAGGAAATAGTACCTATGGCTTTCTTTTGGAGGTGTTTCTTATCATTTAGAAGAACTCCATTTACAGGCGTTCTTACAGAGAAACCACATGGTGCAGATATCAGTAAGGAGTCATCAATCCTGCCTCCATGGCTGTGGAGCTATTTATGCAGTTTGCTTCATTTCAGCTTCTGTTCTTATTGGAACCAAAAAGTTTATGTTCAAGTACTTAAATTTTTCCCATTTTATTTCAATCCTTAAAACTAACTCTTTCATAATCATCAGTGAATTAATTCTTTCAAAGTAGAGAGACAGATAAGGAGAATTCTATAAAATTATCAAAGTGATACATAAATTCCCCTTTGGTAAAACAAGCTTATCCATATATCTAGAATAAATAATGTTATATAATTTGTGTGAATCACTTAATGAATGTTCTTTTCTTAAAGAACAAATTTTCTTTTACAAATAAGTTTATAAAGTTTATCATTCCTTTCTTATAATCTGTAATTTAAAAATAAAACCTTTTTCACATCATTGTCATTTTGTAAATTTAACTGCCTAAATATTGAATCTTATGTCCATACTCTCTTCCCTCAAGTATTTAAAAAATATAAAGTTCATGTCACTTCATTTACCTCCAAGTCTTGCTCTGATAGAAATGTCCGGTACTTCCCTGGAATTCCATTTCCTGTTCTGTTGCAGTTCTTCTGATAGAATTTTTTGCCTTTTTATTGTTGTTTGAAATCCTGTGTCTGGTCTGGGAACTCGATGTTGAGGTTTCACATCACTAAAATCCACTAGGGTTGGTATGGTTCTGCCAATGCCAGGATTTAAATCAGCATCACCACCAGGACTCATAAACCCTGAACAGGAATCACCTAAGGTCACATCATCCCGAAGTGGAAATAATGGATAATGTGGCCCATATGGTGGGGGATAAGGATAATGTAAATGATAGTCTGGCAAAACTGAAGGGGGATAAGGGTGAAATTTAAGAAAAGCAGGGTTGCATTTCTTTTCAAATCTGCCATAGTTATGTCTGTTCTCAAGACCTTTCACAAAAGGCATGTTCATTTTTCTTAAGCGATCACAATAGTGTGGGTAATCTATATTCTCAACAGTTCCTGAAAGGATGGACCTTTTAGAGATACCTATCTTTCCAGGTGTGTCCTGAATCTCTACATCCATGGCCTTTCTCTTTAGAAGTTTTGATAACTATAAAGTATTTCTGATAATTCCTTCAAGTATATAAACTCTATTTCCAATAACTCAAGATCAGTGTTAAACTAGTATAAAATTGACTCAGCTTTCTAAATGTTGGCAGATAATTTTGTTTTTCTTTTTAAGGTAAATATTTTCCTCCACCAAAGGAAGAATAGGGCAATGAAGGAACAGGACAGAAGGAGAAAAAAGCAGAGCCCTTGTTGCTTGGCAACGGCTAGAACTCTTAACACATTGAACCATTTATTATGTACGTCATAATTTAATTCTTAAGAAAAACAAAAATAGCCTTGGTACTAATATTTCCATGATACTTTTCTCCCTGGTGCTCAGGAAAGCTGTGTTCATTTACTTATTTTAAAATTTTCCATAAGTTGGTATTTATGGGTATAAAATATATTTAAGGAGGGTAAATAAAGCAGTTAATTTAGTGACAATATATTTCCCAAAAGTATGTATGTGACTACAATTAAGTATTTATAGATATAACACTTGCTATCTAAATAAATGTAAATATAAATGCACTGCAAAATACAAACATTACTAAAGTTAAATTGGTATATCTAATTTTCTTTTTTTGAGACGGAGTCTCGCTCTGTTGCCCAGGCTGGACTGCAGTGGCGCGATCTCGGCTCACTGCAAGCTCCGCCTCCTAGGTTGATGTCATTATCCTGCCTCAGCCTCCTGAGCAGCTGGGACTACAAGTGCCTACCACCACGCCTGGCTAATTTTTTGTATTTTTAGTAGAGACTGGTTTCACCGTGTTAGCCAGGATGGTCTTGATCTCCTGACCTTGTGATCTGCCCACCTCAGCCTCCCAAAGTGCTGGGATTACATGCATGAGCCACTGCGCCCAGCCCCAGTATATCTAATTTTTAAGAAAAACAGAAAATTATATAGAAAGTACAGGTACATATTTACATGCCCTAAATTGTCTTTACTTCCCTTAAATTTACCATAGTGTCCAGAGTAAGAACAGTAAGAGTTTTAAATTCATTTTAGGAAACCACAATGGGTGTCAGTTAACTGTCTACACACACAATATCATTTAAATCACTAATATATTGGTTCACTTAAAATATCTGGATAATTTCATCTTGCATGAACTACTATAAGAGGAAATCCAAATATTAGAATTTGGGGTAAAAGTTCACATCATCCTTACTGCAGCAAAAATGTTAGAACAGGCAAGATTCTAGCTTTGAAGAGTCAGGCACATAATCATTAATCAGGCCAACTGTCAAGGGTGATATGCTTGGTATAATCAGAATGCCTATGCCCCACTGAAAGTCTTCACAATTTTTAGATATATTATTAAACAAGTGAGGAGATTAAATTGGGTGGCTAGACTGTCAGTCTTAAATCCCTCATCCAGATCATAGTATATCAAGTGACAGTTTTTAGCCCACCCATGATCACTCATTTCTTCATATCAAAAGTGACAACTCATTTGTAATTAGGCATTCTATATTTAGTTGCTCAAACTTCATTCTTCAGTGTATTTGCACCAACTGCTTCATTTCTATCACAGCTCTGCTCCCATTAAGTAAATCCTTCGAGCAGCAGAAAAGTAGAGGCATGCGTCTCTTTCAATTTCTCTAAAACAAGTTCTGGCTATAAATGGCCTCTTAGGCTGTGTATGGGAAAAAAAAAATCCCCATAACTTTGTACTTAGAATGAATCCTTTACAAGAGACAGATTAACAAGAGAAAAACAGAAGTTCATTAATATATTTCATTTATATATGAGGAACACCCAGAGAATGAGTAGTTCTCAAAGAAGCATCTTGGAATTCCAGCTTGTATAGCATCTTCAACAAAGACTAGGAAAATTTTAGAGATGTGACAAAGGAAAACGACTCTGAGTCTCTATAGGCAGTAACTTGGGCTAAGCAAACAAATAGCAGACAAAAGATGGTTAAAAAAAAAGCTAATATTAATTCTTCTGGTACCATTTCAAGGCTAATGAGGGTCTGAAGCTGTCTGCAGTGGTTAACCTTTGTTTTCTCTGTTAAAGGAGCAGGGCAGGATACCTCTTTGTCTTTCTAAATCTATGTCTTGCTTCTAGGTAAAAAGAGGGAAGGTGGACATCTCTCCTGCATCCGCTGGTTCTTGTCTTCAGGGCAGCAATCCTTCATATTTGAGAAGGTATATTCTGGTCTCCCACACAGGATAGATGGTTTTGTATGTTTTGCTGAATTTAGGTGATACTGTAAGATGATTTTCCAGTCTATTTTAGAAAGTAAACTTCATCTATGGTTGTTTCCTCTGTCCTTCCATCAAGCTTCTTTCTGAGGCTGAAGGCCTTACTTACCTTTAATTCCCACTGTGTATTGCATTTATCTCCCAATTAAGTTCCACACATCCATAAAATACTAGCTGCTGACATTACTAGATCAAAGCAATCCACTGAGGGCTCTACACGTCTTAACTCATGCATTCTCACTATCTGTTGTTTGAAACTTGGTCCCACATCTACCACCTGGCTTACAAAAAGGGCCTTCCCTCTGATCACAAACCCTTTGCAAAGGTAAAAGCACTGGCTTTGGGGCCCAACGATTCTCTCTCAGCTCTAGGATCTTGGACAAATCACTTATGTTCTTGAGGATGCCCTGCGTGACGGTGTTGTCCTGAAGGCCTGGGGGCCGCACAGCAAAGCAGGCTAGTGCAGGCCCCACTAGCTATGTGGAGACACAGGCGGACCCCCAGTCTACCATCCCGGCGGAAGTGGGAGCACGTCCATCAGGTCCGTCGTTCCGGTCCTCCGCCCGCCAACTTCCGGCTGCAGGTGGAGGCGCGTTGCCTAACGACCTTCCGCGCGGACGGTGGGAAGGCGACGGCGGCGTGTGGATGGAGGCCTCGGCCCTCGGCCCGGCGCGGCGGGGCAGGCGGCGGACCCGGGCCGCCGGCTCCCTGCTCTCTCGGGCCGCCATCCTCCTCTTTATCTCCGCCTTCCTAGTGCGGGTGCCCTCATCAGGTGAGGGTCCGCGCCGCCGGGCCAGCTCCGCAGGGACAACCGCAGCTTCCCCCACTCTTCGAATTGCCTTTTCTTGTGTCACGTGCATCCCTGTTATATAGAGATACCTTGCTCACTAATACGTGACAAGAAAGGTTTGTTTTTTATAGAAGTCGCACTCTGTATTTGCATAGAGGAGTGAATGACAGGAAATTAAGGTATAGATAGATCACCCACAGTTGAAGTTTTAAAATTAAATTTCTTTGTTAATAAACTCCTTGATTCAGTCCATGGGTCATCTGCCAGGTTTGCATTTCAGTGTGTGAACTCTGTAATGATGTGCTCAGTGTTTTTCAAAGTGAATAGGCAACGTGCTGCTTTGAAATTATCCGTGATGGTGGAGCGCCATCTATTGGTTTTAGCTGTAAAATATAGGAAATAATGCGATTTTAAAGTTTTGACCTCTAAAGAATTGAAGTACTTTTCTATACTGTTTTAAAAATACATTGAAGGCCAGGCGTGGTCGCTCACGCCTGTAATCCCAGCACGTTGGGAGCCCGATTCGGGCGGATCACAAGGTCAGAAGATCGAGACCATCCTGGCTAACATGGTGAAACCCCTCCTCTACTAAAAATACAAAAATAATTAGCCGGCGCCGTGGTGGGCTCCTGTAGTCCCAGCTATACGGGAGGCTGAGGCAGGAGAATGGCGTGAACCCGGGAGGCGGAGCTTGCAGTGAGCTGAGATCCGGCCATTGCACTCCAGCCTGGGCGACAGAGCGAGACTCTGTCTCAACAAACAAACAAAAAATACATTTAAGATACTGATGAACAAACACTGAGGAAGGAAGTGAAAGTTTAATTGAACTGTTCTTTAACTAGAAAGGTTTGGGCTGCATTATTTCGTGTTGAAATTCTAGACTCATAAAACAAAATATCCCCCAGAATTGATAAAATCACAGATTTGCTTCATATGAAAAAAGTTGTTCAAATAAGGAATAATGAGAAAAAGAAGTCCTCCAAGAATATAAATGTAAAAGGAATGTGGAGGTAGGCAGGGGATGGGGGAGGAGAAAGTAAGTAAATGGAGTGAATAGAGATTTAAAAATCAAAGTCCAGGCATCAGGAATCCAAAGATGATTATTCTATAAGTATATGAATAACTGATAGCCATCAATTGCCATGTAGGAGAAAGAAACTTCTTGGATATGGTTCATGGTCGTGTATTAGGTGTGAAAGGGTTTTTATTTTAAAATTTTACCTGGTGATCTTTTGATGAAATAATGAGATTAGACCTTTGAGGTATAAGAAATAGAATAAGCAGTTAGTATCTTATAAGTGATGAATAGTGAAGGCCTCTTATATACCTTTTTACAATTTTTACAGTATTCTCATTTTCTACAGTAACTGTAAGGATGGAATTATTATTAGTCCCATTTTGCATATGAGAAAACTGAAACTCCTAGAGTCAAAAGTGATTTTCCTAAAACCAGTATATGGCAGAATTAGGATTTAAACTCAAGTCCTTTGGCTTTGATACCACATCCTTTTCTTTGCACTTTGCTATTCCTGTCTGCTAAAGGCTTTTGGGGTATAATGCTTTATTGCATTTTTATACTGCCCCTCACATTATTATGCCCATCACATTTGCTCATTTAACAATGAAGACTATCAGAATATGTTTCACAATTGTTATTTAATATTTACAGTGTGCAAGGTATAGTGTTTGATACTGATATTTGATAAGTTAACATAAACATTGATCCCACTATCAGTGGAGCTTATAATCTAATAAGGAAAATGATATGTGTGCATCAAGAACTGTAGTACAATGTAAGCCAGTGTCTACAAGGGTTTTTCTGATGTTATCTTCTAGAATTTTTATAGTTTCAGGTCCTAGATTTAAGTCCTTAATTCATCTTGAGTTGATTTTTATATAAGGTGAGAGATGAGGATCCAGTGTCATTATTCTGCATGTGGCTTTCCAATTATCCCAGCACCATTTAGGCAAAGATTTCGTGACCAAGAACCCAAAAGCAAATGCAACAAAAACAATGACAAAAATGCCAGACTTAATTAAACTAAAGAGCTTTTACACAGCAAAAGAAACAATCAGCTGAGTAAACAGACATCCCACAGAATGGGAGAAAACCTTCACAATCTATACATCTGACAAAGGACTAATATCTAGAATCTACATCTAGAATCTACAAAGAAACTCATAACAAATTAGCAAGAAAAAACCCCCAACAATCCCATCAAAAAGTGGGCTAAAGACATGAGTAGGCAATTCTCAAAAGAAGTTATACAAATGGCCAAAAAACATATGAAAAAATGCTCAACATCACTAGTTATCAGAGAAATGCAAATGAAAACCACAGTATGATACCACCTTACTCTCACAAGAATGGCCATAAACAAAAAATAAAAATTAATAGATGTTGGTGTGGATGCGGTGAAAAGGGAACACTTCTGCACTGCTGGTGGGAATGTAAACTAGTACAACCATTGTGGAAAATTGTGGAGATTCCCTAAAGAACTCCACATTGGAACTCCCGAATGTAGAACTACCATTGGATTCAGCAGTCCAACTACTGGGTATCTACTTGGAGGAAAAGAAGTCATTATATGAAAAAGATACTTGCACACACATGTTTATAGCAGCACAATTCACAATTGCAGAATCATGGAACCAGCCCAAATGCCCATCAGTTAACGAGTGGTAAAGAAACTGTGGTGTATGGTATATATATAAATATGTATGTGTGTGTGTGGGGCATATATATATACACACATAAATGTGTGTGTATATAAGTATGTATATATATAGGTATATAGAATACTACTCAGCTATAAAAAAGGAATGAATTAATGGCACTTGCAGCAACCTAGATGGGGTTGGAGACTATTATTATAAGTGAAGTAACTCAGGAATGGAAAAACAAAACATTATATGTTCTCATTTATCAGTGGGAGTTAAGCTATGAGGATGCAGAGGCATAAGAATGATACAATGGTCTTTGGGGACTCGGGTGGGAGAAACGGTGGGAAGGGGGTGAGGGATAAAAGGCTACAAATTGGGTTTAGTGTTTGTTATGTGATGGGTGCACCAAAATCTGAAAACCCTTACTAAAGAATTTATGGAGCCAAATACCACCTGTTCCTCCAAAACTTATGGAAATTAAAAACAAAGAACTATAGTACAGTGTAGAATGAGTGTTATTAAAAAGGTGCTGGTGATGTACTGTGGCAGGTAAGAAGTGCTAAGGACAAACAAGGTTTGAAGGAGAAGGGGCTTGTGATTTGCGTCTTGAATTGTGGGAGATGTGAGCTTCTAATAATGAAGAGAGTATTCTAAATGGATTTAGAAAAAATCAGAGGTGAGATATAATATGGAGAAGCAGTAGGTAGATTAAATTTATCAGATCATCTGAGGGGGAATAGAGTTGGAACAGTGATATCAACTGTCAGAGGAGGTTGAATTATGGCTCTTCCCCTCAACCAATACCAAAGATACTGTAATACTATACTTGAATATTTTAGAATATCTAATGAGACAAATTGTTGATCATTTTTTTCTTGATAGTTGGACACTTGGTTCGATTACCAAGAAGTTTTCGTTTGACCAAAGATTCAGTGAAAATAGTGGGATCGACAAGTTTTCCAGGTATTCATGAATATATTTTCACTAATTTTTAAATAAGTTATTAGCATTTGTTTAAATTTTATCAATCTTATCCAAAAGGCTAATGCTCTTCAGTTATCCTAGTCTCCGAAGGCCCTTTTCTTTCTAGAGAAGTGGATTAAAGTTGTTTGCATATGGTTAGACTCATCCAGTTCTAATACTATATGCTATAACTGCATAAGTGTACAAAGAATAATTATTTCTAAAAGTTATCTAAAGTTGCCTGTAGTGGATTTTTATTATATAATAATTAGCTATAATGTTAAATGTATGTAGTGCAAATATGGTAATACAAATCATACATATTTTGGATTCAAAGATTTGCAATAGTCACATGAAGTGTAGCAACTACAGCTTGTTTTGGTGTTTTTTAAGTTGTAGCAAATTTACATGCCATAAAATTCTTCCTTTAAAGTGCACAGTTCAGTTGTTTTTAGTATATTGACAAGATTGGACAACTGTTACCCCTATCTAATTTTACAATATTTTCATCACCCCAAAAAGAAAGACCTAATCCATTATGCAATCATTCTTCAGCCCTGGAAAGTACTTATCTACTTTCTGTCTCTATAGTTTTGCCTGTTCTGAAAATTTCATATAAATGGAGTCATACACTGTGTGCCCTTTTGTGTCTGTCTTTCACTTAGTGTAATGTTTTTGAGGTTCAGCCATGTTATAGAGTGCATAAATACTTCATTCCTTTTTAGGGTGAAATAATACTCACTTCTCTACCTAGCAGTACATATGGGACATATGGTAACTCTATGTTTAATATTTTGAGGAGCTGCCAAACTATTTTTTAAAGAGCCTAAGCTATTTTACTTTCACACGAGCAATGTATGAGAGTTCAAATTTTCCAGTATCCTAAACATTGTTATTGTCCATCTTCTTTTTTTATAGCTATTGTAGTATGTGTAAACTGGTATCATTGTGGTTTTGATTTGCATTTCCCTAATGACTAATGATGTTGTAACTCTTCATGTGTTTTGTGGCTATATGGATACGTCATTTTCAGAATACCTATTCAAGTCCTTTGCCCATTTTTAAATTGGGTGGTTTTCTTTTTGTTGTTGAATTGTAGAGTTCTTTATATATTCTATATATTGGATCTATGACTTGCAAATATTTTTCCCAGTTGGTGGCTTGTGTTTTCACTTTCTTAATGTTTTCTTTGAAGCATATGTTTTAAACTTTGATAAAGAAGTCTAATTTCTATATTTTATATGGTGCTGGTGCTTCAGGTATCATATCTAAGAAATTATTGCTTAATCAGTGGTTACAAAGTGTTATTCCTATATTTCTTTGTAAGAATGTTGTAGTTTTAACTCTGACATTTAGGCCTCTGATCTATTTTGAGTTAATTTTTGTGTATGGTGCAAGGTAGAAGTCATACTCATTCTTTAGCACATGGCTATCCAGTTGTTTTATCACCATTTGTTGAAGAGATTATTCTTTTTCTTTTGAATTGGCTTGGCACTTGTATTGAAAAGCAATTGGCCCCAGATGTATGGGTTTATTTTTGGACTATGCAATTGATTTATATATCTATTCTTATGCTGATACTTTGCTATCTTGATTATTGTTGCTTATAATAAGTTTTGAAATCATTAAGTGTGAATCCTTCAAATTTGTTCTTTTTAAGATTGCTTTGTCTTCCCTGGGTCCCTTGCAATTCCGTATTCTAGAATCAGCTTGTCAATTTCTGCAAAAAAGTCCATTGAGATTTTTTTTTTTTTTTTGAGACGGAGTCTCGCTCTGTCACCCAGGCGGGAGTGCTGTGGCCGGATCTCAGCTCACTGCAAGCTCCGCCTCCCGAGTTCACGCCATTCTCCTGCCTCAGCCTCCCGAGTAGCTGGGACTACAGGCGCCGCCACCTCGCCCGGCTAGTTTTTTGTATTTTTAGTAGAGATGGGGTTTCACCGTGTTAGCCAGGATGGTCTCGATCTCCTGACCTCGTGATCCGCCCGTCTCGGCCTCCCAAAGTGCTGGGATTACAGGCTTGAGCCACCGCGCCCGGCCTTCTATTGAGATTTTAACAGAGATTTCATTGAATCTGTAGATCAATTTTAGGAATATTGTCACCTTAACAATAGTAAGTCTTCTTATCTATGAAATTGGGGTGTCTTTCCATTATTTCAATTTATTTGGATCTTTAGTTTCCCTGAATTATATTTTATAGTTTTCAGTGTGCAAGTGTTACATTTCTTCTGTTAAATTTACCCCTAAATATTTTATTATTTTCAATGCTATTGTAAATGAATGGTTTTATTCAGTTAGTTTTTGGATTGGTCATTGCTAGCATATAGAAACACAATTGATATTTTCATACTGATGTTATGTAAAACTGGTATCAGTTTTCACCATTAAGTATGATGTTAGCTGTGAGTTTTTTGTAACCCTTTATCAGGGTTACAGAGTTCCCTTCAATTCTTAGTTTGTTCTTTTATTGTGAAAGGGGTTGAATTTTGCTAAATGCTTTTTCTCCATGTATAGCAACGATAATGTGTTTTTTATTCTTTATCCTGTTAATATGATGCATCACATTGATTTTCGTAGTTTGAACTTGCTTTGCATTCCTGGGATAAATTCCACTTGATTATGATGTTTAATCCTTTCTTATGTTGCTGGATTTGGTTGCTAGTGTTTTCAGGATTTTTATGGCTATGTTCATAAGGAAAATTGGTCTGTAAATTTCTTGTGATGCCTTTGATTTTGGTTTTAAGGTAATACTGGCTTCATAGAACAAATTGGTATGTAATTACCTCCTCTTCTGTCTTTTGGAAGAGTTTGTGAAGGATTGTTGTTAATTCTGTTAATTGTTTGGTAGAATTCACCAGTGAATTCATTTGGTGCTGAATTTTTCTTTGTGGGAGGTTTTTGATTACCAGTTTAATCACTCATTTTAGGCCTATTCAGACTTTCTATTTCATTATGACTTTTTTATGAGAAACTATTAATCAAAGGTTACTTGTGTGAGATGAGTTGCTTCTCTCTTGCTACTTTCAAGATTATCTCCTTGTTTATGGATTTTGACAGTTTGATTTTGATGTGTCTGACTATGGATTTCCTTTAAGTTTAACATAATTGGAGTTAATTGAATTCTTGGATATGTGGATTCATGTTTTCAATCAAATTTGGGATGTTTTGCCATTATTAAAAAAATTCTTTTTCTCTCTCTCCCCCCTCTTTCGGGACTCTGATTATGCATACATTGATATGCTTAATGCTTTTTCAAAGGTCTCTTGAGTTACTGATGTTTATTCTTTTTTTCTTCTTTTTCTCAGACTGGATAATCCCACTTGACCTATCCTCAAGTTTGCTGGTTCTTCTGCCTTCTCAACTTGCTATTGATTCCTTCTAGTTAATTTACCATTTCAGTTATTGTACTTTTTAATCTGCAGTTTATTAAAAATAATTTTTGTATCTTTATTGATATTTTCTATTTGGAATATCACACATTCTTTATTACTTTAGACATGGTTTTCTTTGATCATATGTGAAATATCTAACTTAAAATCTTTATCCAGTAAGTCCAACATTTGGTCTTTCTCCAATAATTGGCCTTCCTTGGAGTCTGTTTCAGTAGGCTACCTTTTTTATGCACATAGCCGTATTTTCTTGGTTTTCTGCATGTCTCGTATTTTTAGTTGAAAACTTGACATTTACAATAATATAGCAACACTGGAAATAAGATTCTTTCTACTTCCCAGAGTGTGATGTTGCTGCTGTTTGCTGATATCACGTATTTGTTCAGTGAGTTTCTGAACTAATTGTGTAAGTTTTGTATTCTTTATCACATAGCCACTGAAATCTCTGCTTAATTAACTTAGTTAGGCTAATGATTGGACAGAGTTTTTATTAAACATCTTGAACCAGTTAGTCTCCTAGTCTTTGCTGAGGGTGTCTTTGTGCATGTTGTGACATACTTTTCAGATAGTTGGCAACTCTACCTTATCATTCACTTTAGGCTGTGCAGAACCTCAATTTCAGCCAAAGGAGAGAACTTAAGGCCTCTTCATCTTTACTGAGTATACAGATTGTCCTGAGCATGTACACTGTCCTTTGCATGAATATGTCCTGCTATTTTTTCAGGAATATTCAGAACAATTCAAAGTTCCTGTGGACATGACATTCCCCAGCTTTTCCTCTTAAGGGTTTTGGTTAGCCTATTGCTTTCCCCAATTGTTGCTCACTATATCAGGCAGTTACAAAGTTAAATGAGGGCCTCTACTTGTTTTTAATGAATTCTTTTGGGGAAAAGGCTTTTTGCAGTAGGCGAAGTCCAAGTCAGGTCAAGCATGGACAGCCTTTAATGTGAGATCTTCAAGGATGTTGACTCACAGGTCACATACTGATAGTACTCTGGGAAGGAGGCTTTGAAGGCATTCTAACCATGCCTGCCCCTTCCATTGGCTGCCAGGCTGCTGGTTCTCACTGGGATTGTAAACTGTTGGTTGTCATGACTCCTTATTGTGGAGCTGGGAAAGGAGGCATGGGAATCAGGCACGTTAAAATGCTACAAGCTCACTGTTTCTACCGATTGTAATTAGTTCCTTAGGGATGCTGGAAGAAAAGAACCATAGACAGGGTGGCTTAAACAACAGAAATTATTGTCTTACAGTTGTAGAGGCTAGAAATCAAAAATCAAAGTGTTGACAGAGTTGGTTTCTTCTGGAGACTTTGAAGAAAGAATCTGTTCCAGATATTTGTCTTTGGCTTTTAGATTGCCATCTTTTCCGTATCACTCTGTATCCTCTTCCCTCTGTATTTTCTGTTTCCAAATTTCCCCTTTTAATAAGGAGATCAGTCATATTGGATTTGGACCCAGCCTGATGACTTCATTTTAACCTGACTTCCTCAGTAAAGACTATTTCTAAATAAGTTTATATCGTGAAGTACTGGAGATTAGGACTTCAACATATTAATAAGAGAGAGGACACAATCAACCCATAAATCAGATCCAGTTGTTTTTCTTGAATAAATGTTTTCTGGATTGCTATATTTGATTAATTTTGAGTTTGAGTTCTGGAAATATTTATTCTGATAATTTCTACATTTTTCCTCTTTACTTTTATGAAGGAGATAATTTTTGGAGTTCCTTATTCTGCCATTTTTATTCATCTCCCCAATGACAGCTTTTAAAGCTGAATTATAAAATGTTATCTGGGTAACTAATTTCCCTTTTATTTTCTTTTATTGTATAATATTACATTTATTCTTAAAATAGATTACCATTCCAATTCAATAGGTAGTTCTTATATCTCTGAGTAGATTATTATATGATATTTCATTGGTTTTGGCCCATAATTTGGACTGCATGATTTTTTGTGCCTTCCGTTTCTTCTGTTATGTAAGATCTTGGCATCTGTCTGTGTTAGCCACTTTTCAGATTTGTGACCATCTTTTTAACTCGTTCACCTTTTGTATATTCTTTTCAGGTCAGTTAGTTTTCCATTTTCGTTAACTCATATATTAATTCACTGAGCCTTTATTTATATTTTGTTGTACTTTTAGTTTATACTATTTTTTTTTGGTGTATATAATAAATGCCATTTTGTATTTTTTTTGGTACCTGTTCAGAAGTTTTCTGGGATTGTATTATCCAGGAGAAGAGGTTTTAGCATCATAGGACCTGAGCATTCTCAATCTCACTGACATTGCTCTTCAAAAAGGCTGCACCAGTTCACACTTCCTTCAGTGGTACTTGAGGGGGTCCCATTTTCCCACATCCTTATCAGCACAAAATTTTACCCAACTTTTTCCACATTTGCTAAGCTGAAGATTATGTTGCCTCTGTGCATTCTTTTCTTTGTTGTTTTCAAAGGAGTTCTTTTTCATATTGTTTATATTCCAGTTATAAATACGTTATTAACTTTGTGGCAAATATCCTCTCCCTACAGTCAAATTTGTTAACTTTGCCTATGTTATACAGGATCAAACAGAAATTGTTACCATTTAAGAAGTTGAGTTCAGTAGTTTTATATTTGTGCTTTTTGCATTAAAATAATTTTCTATAACTGGTTCAGACAAAAAGGTATTATTTGCTTTAAATAATGACTTGCCTTCAGGAATTCAGTGTACCTGGAATTTATTTTTATATACGGTAAGAGGTATAAATCTAAGTTAACCTTTGCATATATTTTGAGATAACTTTTAACTATAATTTATTGATAATCTATATTTTCTCCAGTGATTTTAGGTACCACGTCTACCACATATATATCAGTTATTTATACCAATTTGATTTTTTCCCCTAGACCCATTATTTGTTCCTACACCAGGCCTCTCTTTTTTTATTTAGTGTAAATGTTAATATATCTCAGTAACTCTTATTGCTAGTCCCTCCTCTTTGCTTTTCTGTTATAGAATTGTTTCAGATATTTATGAAGCTTTAATCTTCCTAATGGATTTTAGAATCAGTATCGAAGAGCTTCTTAAATAATTTCTTCTGGGATTTTGCTTATGTGTTGATAAATACATATGTGAATAAATTGACATCTTTAAAGTTATGTTTATACAATCATGATTATGGCATTGTGGTCTAATTTTATGTCTTTTGCTAGAGTCTAAAGATGTTCCCCACAGAGGTCTTGTTTGATTATAGAGGGACTTTTGTTTATTGTACTCTAAATATTATCTTCTTTCCTGCAAAATGGTTTAATGCATTATTGTTGATGTAGAGGAATATTATTTGTTTTTGTATGTTGATCTTGCATTGGGAAACTCTTCTGGATTCATGTATATTTGCTGTGAAATAGGTACAGGGATTAGTGGGGGCGCGAGGAAGGGTACAGTCATGGTATGAGGTACTGTCAAGCCAAAGCACAAAGGATATACTTATGCTGATTTTCCAAAGATGAGGAGGAACTTACACCAATAAATCACAAAAGAATGATGCTGTGTGCTGCTATGGCATGGTTAGGACAGAGGGTGTGAAAAGAGGTATACTGAGATGTATGTAAAAGACAGATCATGGAGAGTGGTGCCAGTAAATCATGCTGAGGAGTGAAAATTTATGGGGTAAGCATTTATTAAAGAAGTTATTAAAGAAGTTAGGCACTCTATTAATGCAAGCATTTCATTAAAGTATTCAAAAAGAAAAAAATCACCTCAATCAACATAGAAAAAACATTTCTTAAAATTCAGTGCTGATTTATGTTTATGATAAAAACAAATAACCAAGAACAGAGGGGAACTTTCTTAATCTGTGGAAGGGTATGTACCTAAAAGTACATTCAATAAACATCATGCTTTATGGTAAAACTTTAGAGGAAGTCTCTTAAAAGTCAAAGAGAATTTTGATTCTCTTTATTTTACTGGATCACAAAAATCTTTGTATACAGTGTGTCAACGAAGAGTTGCCATGCAGTGTCTAAAGGGTTGTTGGAACCTTTCCTAAAAGTTTACTTATGAGTAAACTTAAAACAATGGAATCTTTACCGAGTTCCTTTTGTATTTCCTAAAGGATACTAGTTTTGCTTACTTATCAGGATTTAAATTTCAAAGCAAATGGAACAAAATGCTTTAATATTTAAAATCAATACAAGCATAAATTTGCTGACTTTTTAATCACTTTATCGTTTTTATTCAGTACATCATGCTACATCATTGTGAATAATGCATTATTCTGCTAATCTAAACAATTTTTAAGCTCTAATCATGTTTGGTGTCTTTACAAAACAGATAAAGTATAGATACAGTATTAATACTTTGTTACTGAAATAATATTCTGAGAATAAAACAGGTTAGTGTACATGAGCTCTGAGTGAAAAGTACTAACACATTATGCTCAGGTTGGGGATACATGTACACACACATACATGCATACACATATATACATACAAATACATAATATATTTTAATGTTAATTACATAAAATGCAATGAAATTTAGTTTTTATCAGGTAATAGCAATAATTCATAGTACTCTTGTTATTGCATGTAATCCAAACTGCAAAAGTATACATTATAGAGAAAGAAAAGAACATAAAATGCTATTGGAACATTTTAAATATTGTATTTTCAGTGAAAGTGTATGTCATGCTCCATCAAAAGAGTCCACATGTGTTGTGTGTAACGCAACGACTGCGAAATGCTGAACTGATAGACCCATCATTCCAATGGCATGGGCCTAAAGGAAAAATTGTTTCAGGTAGGATTTTGTTTCAATTCTTATAATTAAATAAATGTATCTGAGTTGTGTGCAACACACAAAGAATGTTTGTATCTCATACATATTTATGTTATTTCCTCAATTCTTTTTTTTTGTGATTTCCTTTTGGAGTTAGAGCTAGCAATGCAGATAGTGTTCCCATTTTTACATATTTTATTTTGATACAGAGACCTACTCTAAGAATGAACTGTTTAGAGGGTTCTCAAAGCATCTATAATCCCCAAAAGGTACTTTTTTCACTTAGAAATTACTATTTTTATGACTGATTTGATTAATATTTCCTCTAGTCACCTTTTTGTTTTTTAATCATGAAATACAGATTTTACTTTTATTATAATTTTTTAATTAGATAAAAGCTGATTTTTAACACTGTAGTTTTAAAAAACGACAGTTAACTTAGCTGACTTTGTTTCTAGCCTTGCATAAAATATAGATTAATGAGTTTTCATTTTGAAGATCTGTTCAGTCATTTTTGTATACCCTCAGAGAAAGTTTTTCTTTATTGCTCTATATACCATATTTTCTTTCCTTTCTTCTTAAAAATCTTATTGGTATTTTGAGATCGTGCCTGTGGATAAAACCTTACAGGCTTACTTTATTTTCTTGGATGAAAGAGAGCAATATATTTATACAAAGACTTGCTAAAGAAGCGTAGGAAATAGTAATTTTTAAATATGTTTTAATTCATATTTATGTAGCTAAGAGATCTCAGCTGTATGTTTCTGTGATATTTATGTTGATTCTAAAATAGGTAATTTTAAAGAGTTAATCTCCTCTTTAGGTCAGTCTGTGTTTTTCTTAGAACAAATTATTCATCATTCATTTAGTGAGTGACTACTTGATGGAAGCTGCTGTGCTAGGTTTTATGGGGGATAGAAAGATCAGACATAACCTCTGCCTCACAACACTAGCAAAGTAGGAATGATTGTGCAGTTTGTTCATGAGATCAGCAGGACTCATTAACAGAAATTCTAATAGGTTTTGCAGCTTATATAAATCACAGAAGTGGTCCAGGTGTAAAAGCACCCAATACTGGAAATACAATCAGATTTTATTTTTGTTGCTCTCTAATAGTAGCACATAATGTAATAGAAACATGTGTATATTGAAACTCCGCAAGTTGAAAAATAGAAACTTTTAAGCATTGAATTTTTCTATTGTCATTTGTTGCTCCTTTGATTTGGAAATTGAAATTTGAAATTTTTTCTTCAAGGTGACATGCCAGGTCTTGTAGTTTATATTGCAAATATAGAATGAAATTCAATTTATCCTTTAAGTAGGAGCAATATTTATTTTACTCACTTTTATAATAGAAAAGTAGGTATTCATAAATGTAGTTATTTCCAGGTAAAGACACAATCCTGTTACTACATTGGTTTTTACCTTTATAAAAACCGTTCTTAGGGAATTCTGGTATTTTAACTTTATGATTATATTATAGTTTTCAATACAGTATTTTATCATAGGTCACTGTCTACCAGTTGTAAAGCTTATTAAGAACACTGTACTTTTTATTTCAGAAAGGACTGGAAGAGGTCTAATTTCTTAAAGTTTGAAGAACGGAGAAGCTTTTTGGACTGTAGTTTAAACTACACTGTACTTATCATTTTATGAATATCTCAAAGATAGTTTCCCTTAATTTGAGCCAAATAAATCATGTAATTATGTGATCACTTGTACATTCCTTTGGAGAAAATACTCAAGTTGTTTGGATGTGTTATGAATCATAGGGAGCAAGTCTTAGATTTGGTGTCTCTCTTTTTCTCTGTTTCTGTTCAGTATTGTTTATTTACAAAGGAATTGCCTTTATTGCAACAAGTTCTGTACCTCCCACTCTGACCCTAATACTATTCTGATGAATTAACTCTTTTTGGTGTGTGGACTTTCCTACTTTTCTAAATATTCACACAAACATCTGTAAGTACTCACACATGTGTTCAGTTTTCCTACGTCAAGCTATTAACAATCAGTTACTTTACATAGTTGCCATTTTTGTGTATGTGTGTGGTGAGAACATTTGAGATTTACTCTTATAAAATTTCAAGTATACAATACATTAATGTTAACTGTATTTACCATTCTATACATCAGGTCTCCTGAACTTATTCATCTTATAACTCAAATTTTATACCCTTGGACCAAGAACAACATGTCCCCAACCCCCCAGTCCCTGGTAACCACCATTCTACCCTATTTTGTGGTAGGGTGGAGTGTGAGTCTGACTTTTGTATGAGTATTAGTGTGACTTTCTTAGATTCCACATATAAGTGAGGTCATGTATGTATGTCTTTCAGTTTCTGCCTTACTTTACTTGGTATAGTGAATTTTATAAAAATAATAAACACAAGATTACCATGTGTCAGATATTATTCTAACAATGTACACATATTAATTTTAACAATGACCTTTTGCAGTAATTACAGCCGTTTTCTCCATTTTATAAATGGGAAAACAAAAGCATTAAGAGAATAAGGTACTTTCCTAAAGTCAAATGTCTAAAGTCTTTTATCAGAGTTCATAGATATAATCTCAGTGAGATAGGAACACACCATTTTATGAATTTTGGTAGATTGTATCTTTCAAGGAATTTGTCCAACATTGGATTTTTAAATGTGTTATATTTATATGCATAAAGTAGTTGGTAGTATATTGTGTTATCTCTTTATAGATAACAGATTTCTGGTTTTCAGAATCTATAGTGATGTGTCCTCATTCACTCCTGATGTTGGTTGTGTCTTCTCTCTCTCTCTCTCTCTCTCTCTCTCTCTCTCTCTTTTTTGTTCTCTCTTACTGGTGATGTTGAGCATCTTTTCATATGCTTGTTGTCCACATGTTTGACTTCTTTTGAGAAGTATCTGTTCATGTCTTTTGCCCATTTTTTAGTGGAGTTGCTTGATTTTTGTTTGTTTTGTTAAGTTCCTCATGGATTCTGGTTATTAGACTTCATGGGAGGCATAGTTTGCAAACAGTTTCTCCCATTCTGTAGGTTGTCTGTTTACTTTGTTGATAGTTTCTTTTAATATGCAGAGCTCCTTAGTTTAATTAGGTCCCACTTGTCTGTTTTTGTTTGTCTTGCAATTGCTTTTGGAGTCTTGTTCATGAAATCTTTGCCAGTGCCTGTGTTCAGAGTGGTGTTTCCTAGATTTTCTCTTAGTATTTTTATAGTTTTAGGTCTTACACTTAAGTCTTTTAAAAATTCTTCTTAAGAATATTTAAAAATTAAAAAAAAAAACTTTTTGGATACATAGTAGGTGTATATATGTATGGGGTGGATAAGATGTTTTGATACAGGCAGTCAATGTGAAATAAGCACATCGTGGAGAATGGGGTATCCATCCCCTAAAGCACTTATTCCTTAGGTTATGAGTATTCCAATTACATTCTTTATTTTGGTATATACAATTAAGTTATTATTGACTATAGTCATCCTGTTGTACTATCAAATAGTAGGTCTTATACATTTTTTCTATTTTTTTGGTACCCATTAATCATCCCCACTTCCCCCCAAAACTCCCCACTACACTTCCCAGCCTCTGGTAACCATCCTTCTACTCTCTATGTCCATGAGTTCAATTGATTTGAATTTTAGATCCTACAGACAAGTGAGGACATGCAATGTTTGTCTTCCTATGACTGCTTATTTCACTTAACATAATGATCTTCAGTTCCATCCATGTTGCTGCAGATGTCTGGATCTCATTCTTTTTTATGGCTGAACAGTACTCCATTGTGTATATGTACCACATTTTCTTTATCCATTCATCTGCTGATGGACACGTAGTTTGCTTCTAAATCTTAGCTATTGTAGGCAGTGCTGCAACAAACAGGAATGCAGGTATCTCTTCAATATACTAATTTCCTTTCTTGTGGGTATGTACCAAGAAGTAAGATTGCTGGATCATATGTTAGCTCTGTTTCTAGTTTTTTGAGAAACCTCCAAACTGTTCACCATAATGGTTGTACTAATTTACCTTTCCACGAACAGTGTACAAGCATTCCCCTTTGTTCACATCTTCACCAGCATTTGTTATTGCCTGTGTTTTGGATATAAACCGTTTTAACTGGTGAGATGACACCTGTTGTAGTTTTGATTTGCATTTCTCTGATGATTAGTGATGTTGAGCACCATTTCATAGGCCTGTTTGCCATTTGAATGTCTTCTTTTGAGAAATGTCTATTAACATCTTTTGCCCATTTTATTTATCAGATTATTAGGTTTTTTTCCTATAGTTGTTTGAACTGCTTGTATATTCTGGTTATTAATCCCTTGTCAAAGGGGGTAGTTTGCATATATTTTCTCCCATTTTGTGGATTGTCTATTCATTTCATTGATTGTATCCTTTGCTATGTAAAACCTTGTTAACTTGATGCAATCCCATTTGTCTATATTTTCTTTGGTTGCCTGTGCTTGTGGAGTATTGCTCAAGAAGCCTTTTCTCAGACCAGTGTCCTGGAGGTTTTCCCCAATGCTTATAATAGTTTCAGAGTTTGAGGTATTAGATTTAACTCTTTAATCTATTTTGATTTGATCTTTGTATATGGCAAGAGATAGGGATCTGGTTTCATTCTTCTGCATATGGATATCCAATTTTCCCAGAACCACTTACTGAAGAGACTCTTTTCTCCAGTGTATGTTCTTGGCACCTTTGTCAAAAATGAATTCACTGTAGGTGTGTGGATTTGTTTCTGGGTTCTCCATTTTATTTCATTGGTCTATGTGTCTGTTTTTATGCCAGTACCATGTTGTTTTGGTTAGTATAGCTCTGTAGTATAATTTGAAGTCAGATAATGTGATTCCTCCAGTTTTGTTCTTTTTGCTCAGGATAGCTTTGGTTATTCCTGGGTCTTTTGTGGTTCTATATAATTTTTAGGGTTGTTTTTTCTATTTCTGTGAAGAATGTCATTGGTATTTTGATAGGAATTGCATTGAATCTCCAGATTGCTTTGGATAGTTTGGACATTATAAAAATATTGATTCTTTCAATTCATGAACACAGATTTTTTTTTTTTTTTCATTTTTTGGTGTCCTCTTCAGTTTCCTTCATCAGGTGTTTTATAGTTTTCATTATAGATATCTTTCACTTTTTTGGTTAAGTTAGTTCCTAGATGTTTAATTTTATGTGTGACTGTTGTAAATGGGATTACTTTTTTATTTCTTTTTCACTTCGTTCACTGTTGGTATATAGAAATGCTACTGATTTTTGTATGCTGATCCTGAAATTTTACCTGTTTATTGGTTATAGTTTTTTCATGAAGTCTTTAGGTTTTTCCAAATGTAAAATCATATCATCAGCAAACAAGGATAACTTGACTTCTTTCTTTCCAATTTGGATGTTTTTATATCTGTCTTGTCTGATTGCTCTAGCCAGGACTTCCAGCACTATGTTGAGTAACGGTGGTGAGTGGGCATCCTTGTGTTCCAGATCTTAGAGGAAAAGCTTTCAGTTTTCTCCATTCAGTATGATACTGGCTGTGGTCTGTTTTATAAGGCTTTTATTATTTTGAGGTATGTGCCTTCTATACTCAGTTTTTTTGGGGTTCTTATCATTAAGGGATGTTGAATGTTATCAAATGCTTTTTCAGCATCAATTTTGAAGTTTAATCAAAACATGATCATTCATGTTTTTATTCTTCATTCTGTTGATATATCACGCTGATTGATTCGGTATATCGGAACCATCCTTGCATCCCAGGAATAAGTCCTACTTGGTAATGATAAATGATCTTTCTAACCTTTTGTTAAATTCAGTTTGCTAGTGTTTTGTTGAGGATTTTTTCATCAACATTCCTCAGAGATACTGACTTGTAGTTTTCTTTTTATGATGTGTTTCTATCTGGTTTTGGTATAAGGGTAATACTGGCCTTATAAAATGAGTTTGGAAATATTCCCTCTTCTTCTATTTCTCAGGATTGTTGGAGTAGGATTGGATTTATTTCTTCTTCAAATGTTTAGTATAATTCAGCAGCGAAGCCATTGAGTCCTGGGCTTTTCTTTACTGGGAGAGTTTTAAGGCTTCAATCTTGTTACTTGTTATTGGTCTGTTCAGCTTTTGGATTTCTTCCTGATTCAATCTTGGTAAGTTGTATGTATCTAGGAATTTGTGCATTTCTTCTAGATTTTCCAATTTATTGGCATACGGTTGCTCATAGTAAACACTAATGATCCTTTGAATTTCTGCAGTATCAGTCATAATGTCTCCTTTTTCATTTCTGACTTTATTTGGATCTTCTCTCTTAGTCTGGCTAAAGGTTTTTCAATTTTGTTTAACTTTTCAAAAAACCAACTTTTTGTTTTATTGATCTTTTGTATTTTTTATCATTTCAAATTCATTCATTTCTCCTCTGATCTTTATTATTTCTTGTACTAATTTTGGGTTTGGTTTGCTCTTGCTTTTCTAGTTCTGCAAGATGCAATGTTAGATTCTTTGAAGTTTTTCCCCTTTTTTCAATGTAGGCACTTATAGCTATAAATTTCTATCTTAGTACTGCTTTTGCTGTATCTCATAGGTTTTGGTATGCTGTGTTTCCATTAACATTTATTTCATGAAAATTTTCAGTTTCATTCTTAATTTCTTTAATGATCCCCTGGTCATTCAGGAGCATATTGTTTAATTTCTATGTATTTGTATAGTTTCTAAAATTCCTCTTATTATTTATTTCTAGTTTTATTCCATTGTGGTCAGAGAAGATGCTTAATATTATTTCAGTTTTTAAAAAAATGTTTTAAGACTTGTTTTGTTACCTAACATATAGTCTATCCTTGAGAATGAATCTCTGTACTGAGGAAAATAATGTGTATTCTGCAGCTCTTGGATGAAATGGTCTGTAAATGTCTACTAGATGCATTTGTTCTGTAGTACAGATTAAGTCTGATGTTTCCTTGTTGATCTTGCTGTCTGGAAGCTCTGTCTAACGCTGAAAGTGGGGTATTGAAGTCTCCCGCTGTTATTGTATTGGGGCTTCTCTCTCTCTTTATATTTTCTTTATATATCTGAGTGCTCCCATGTTGGGTGTATACATATTTACAATTGTCATATTCTCTTTCTGAATTGACCCCTTTATTATTATATAGTGACCATTTTTTTCTCTGATAGTTTTTGTCTTGGAATCTATTTTGTCTGATATAAGTGTAGCAATTGCCACTCTTCTTTGTTCTCCATTGGCATGAAGTATCTTTTTACATCCCTTTATTTTCAACCTATGTGTATCTTTATAGGTGAAGTGTGTTTCTTATAGGCAGTAGATCAGAGGGTCTTGTTTTTTCATCTACTCAGTCTATTTTTTTTATTAGAGAATTTAGTCAATTTACACTTAATGTTATTATTTATAAGTAAGGACTTACTTCTCCCATTTTGTTATTTATTTTCTGGTTTTCTCTTCCTCTTTCTCTCCTTTCTGTCTTCCTGTAGTGAAGGTGATTTTCTCTGGGGATATGATTTAGTTTCTTGCTTTTTGTTTTTTTGTGTATCCATTGTATACTTTTTGGTTTTAGGTTACCAGGAGGCTTGCAATTGCTATCTTGTAATCCAATATTTTTACATGATAAAAACTTAACATTGTTTGCATAAACAAAAAGAAAACTAATAAAAACTCTATGCCTGAATTTAATTTTCCGGCTTTTTAACTTTTGTTTTTTCTATTTATATCTTATTGTATTGACTGTGTCTTGAAATATTGCTGTAGTTATTGTTTTTGATTGGTTCATCAAAGACTAGTTTACACATCACAGTTACAGTGCTATAATATTCTGTGTTTTTCTATGTATTATTACCTTAATAATTATGTATTTTGTACCTTCTGGTGATTATTTATTACTTATTAATATTCTTTTCTTTCTAACTGAAGTATTCCCTTTAGTATTTCTTGTATGAAAGTTCAGATATTGGTGAAATCCCTCAGTTTTTGTGTGTCTGGGAAAGTCTTTATTTCTCCTTCATGTTTGAAGGATATTTTTGCCAGATACACTATTTCACGATAAATTTTATTTTTCCTTTAGCACTTTAAATATGTCATGCCACTCTCTCCTGGCCTGTAAGGTTTCCACTGAAAAGTCTGCTGCCAGATGTATGGGAACTCCATTGTATGTTATTTGTTTTGTCTTTCTTCTTTTTGGATCTATTCATTAACCTTTACCTTAGGGAGTTTGATTATTAAATACCTTGAGGTAGTCTATATTAGGTTAAATCTGCTTGGTGTTCCATAACCGTCTTGTACTTGGATATTATGACTTTGTCTAGATTTGGAAAATTCTCTGTTATTATCCTTTTGAATAAACTTCCTACCCTTATCTTTTTCTCTCTCTCCTCATTAAGGTCAATAACTGTTAGATTTGTTGTTTTGAGACTGTTTTCTAGATCTTGTAGGAATGCTTCATTGTTTTTTACTCCTTTTTCTTTTGTCTCCTTTGTGTATTTTTAAGTAGTGTGTTTTTAAGCTCACTAATTCTTCCTTCTGCTTGATTCATTCTGCTGTTGAAGGACTCTGATGCATTCTTCAGCATGCCATTGCATTTTTCAGCTCTGGGATTTCTGCTTGGTTCTTTTTATTTCAGTTTCTTTGTTAAATATGTCTAATTCTGAATTCCTTCTCTGTGCTATCTTGAATTTCTTTGAGTTTCTTCAACATAGCTATTTTAAATTGCCTTTCTGAAAGGTCACATATCTGTTTTTCCAGAATTGGTCCTTGGTGTTTAGTTTATTTGTTGAGGTCATGTTTTCCTGAATGATGTTGATACTAGTAGATGTTCTTTGGTGTCTGGCCATTGAAGAGCTAAGTATTCACTGTAGTCTTCACTGTCTGCGCTTATTTGTAGCCCTTCTTCTTGGAAAGGCTTTTCAGATATTTGAAAGGACTTGGGTGTTGTGATCTAAGTTGTATCTGTTTTAGGAGGCACCTCAAGCCCAGTAATGCTTTAGTTCTTGCAGATTCATAGAGGTATTACCTTGATGGTCTTGGACAAGATCCAGGAAAATTCTCTGGATTACCAGGCAGAGATTCTTGTTTTCTTCCCTTACTTTCTCCCAAAACATACAGAGTCTCTGTCTCTCTTTTGAGCCACCTAAAGTTGGAGGTGGAGTGACAGTAGCACCCCTGTGGCTACCACCACTGTGATAGAAATAAAGACTTTCCCAGTGACTACACTGGGTCAGACCTGAAGCCAGGCCTGCTGTAACCACTCCGTGGCTCCTGCCTGTGTTTGCTCAAGGCCCTGGGGCTCTCCAATCAGCAGGAAGTAAAGCCAGCCAGGCCTTTGTCCTTCCCTTCAGTGCTGCAAGGTCCCTCAATCCCTGGGTGGGTTCAGAAGTGCTGTCTGGGATTCAGGGACTAGAGTAGAAAACCTTAGAAGTCTGCCTGGTGTTGTATTGTATTGCAGCTGAGCTGGCAATCAAAGGAAAAGACACACTCCTTCCCATTCTACCCCACTACTCTTTTCCAAAGGGAGAGGAGCCTCACCTGATAGCTACCACCACCACAGGCTAGTAGAATTATTGCCAGCTACCACCAATGTTCCCTTAAGGCCCATGCTTCCTGGCCTGGGACTTACCCTTCAGGTCAGTGGACTCTCCTCTGGCCCCAGGGCAGGTTCAGAAATGCCATCCAAACATCAAGTCCTGTTCACTGGGGATCCTGAGAGTCCACTTGTTGCTCTCCCCCTCTGTGTCCATGCTGGTACTTAAGGTGTAAGACAAAGTACCCTTTAGTTTTCCTTCTGCATTTCTCAAGCAGAAGGAGTTTTTCCCCATAGCCACCACAGCTGGTCATGTGCTGAGTCTCACCTGAAGTGAGCAAGTCTCAGAGGCCTACCCAAGGCCCTCGAAGTTGTACCTGGGTATCACTGCTGGTTATTCAGGGCCCAAGGGCTCTTCAGTTAGCAGATGATGAATGCTGCTAGGACTGGGTCTTTTTCTTTAAGGCAGCAGGTTCCCTTCTGGCCCAGGGTATGTCTAGAAATGTCTTCTTGGAACTAGGGCCTGTAATGGGGACATAACAACTCTGACCAGTGCTCTATCCTACTATACCTGGGCTGGTAGCTTAAATGCAAGACAGCATCCTCCCCACTCTTTCCTCTCCTCTTGTCAGGTGGAAAGAAGGGGTGCCTTTGGGGCTGCAAGCTGTGGAGCCTATGGTTAGAGGAGGGGTGATGCTAGCCCTCCCTTGGCTTCCCCAGCTGGTGTCTCAAGACATTGTGTGCTCCCTCAGTTCACTGTCTTTGGGCCTACTTCAGCACCAGGACTCACCTATGTTTTGCAGCCCTACGGCCTAGATTGCCTTTCAAGTTTACTTGGAGAGTAAACAGAGTGCTGTAGACCTTGGTGGCAAGATTTTTAGGCACTCAAGTTCATATTGCTGGGATTGATGATTCTCTTCTGGTTTGGGCTGGTTTAAATGCTCACTCCATGGGAAGGTGTCAGGTGAGTTTGGTCTGCTTTTCCTTTCTGCTCTAACAGGAGAGCTCTGAGCTCACTACCTCACAATTGCTGTGCTCTCCCTCCCCCAGTACCCACAGACACTATTTGCACCAGGCCACCACTGTGGGGTGTGGGGGTGGTAATGGGGGAGGGGTGGCATTGGTGATTTTTGGATTTTTAAAAAGTCTTTTCAGTGCCTCTTTTAGTGATATTAGAACAGGAATTAAAAGAAATTAAAAACTGTATATTCAGAAACTTAGTTGTATGTAAGAAAACCCTGTTCCCCCTGAGAAAAAGAAAGAGCTGGAGTCCTTTAGAATTAACTGCCTGTTTTTCTGTGGCTAGTGAGCCTTATCTCTCCCCATTTCCCAGGCATTGTGAAGATGCTGTTTTTTTAGCTGTGCAGCTTCAGGGTCACTAGACAGATAAACTCAAGTCATAAAACATGTTTTTCCTTGAAAAGTAAAAAATGATGTAATGCATGTCTCAATTAATTGAATAACTGACTTTGTTTCTCGCTTCTGTAATATGCTTCCCCCTGCACAGATCTCCCCCACCCCACAAAATTCTTAAAAGGTAACTTGACTCTTTGATCAGGGCTCAGTCCTCTGGATGTTAATCCAGCTGGGCTGGTGCACCTGCATAATAAATATCCTCTTGAACCCCATCAGTATCTCTGATTCCTTATCAATCCCACTACATTTCTGGGGGGTCATCTGGGATTGGAGATGACAGATTTACTGTTTCCTTTGCCTTTGGGACTAGAGGCCCAGGGCCGGGGGAGACCTGGCATCCAAGGCTTGCCACGGGAGAGCTTCACCCAGATGGAAACTGGCTCTCCCCGCATCCCAGCGCCATGCGTGGCAGTGCAACGGAACCAGGTATGGAGCTGCGGGACAATACCAGCACTTCAGGAACTGCAGTAAGGAGTAAGGGCCCAAGGCAGGAAAGCTTGTCCCATAGGGATGAAGGGGAGTTTGATCACCTCCCGGGTAACAACCACTAATCCAACCCAGAGTGGCTGGGGGTGGCAGGAGTGGCCTGCCAATTTGGATGAACCTCGTGTCCCCACTAACAAAGTGAAAGTGGTTCACTGAATCTGGAGACAGGATCTGGGAGTTGTGGGTGTGTGTGCACCTACCCGGGATATGAGAGAGACTCATTTCGTTCAATGATGAGTCCTGGGGTAGGAGTGGTGTGTGTATGTGTGTGAATGTGGGAGCCTAACTAGGCTCACCCGGGACATGAGAGAGGCTCGTTTTGTCTGATTAGGAGTCCTGGGGCAAGGGAGGTGTGTGAAATGGCATGAAAGAGATGATCTCAGGAGAGGCCAATGTGGAGAGTGACGTGGGGAGGCACAGATCCCTTAGCGTGGGCTGTGTGCTCCAAGGCGAGTGTGGGGGAAATCAGACCCAGGACGTTGCATAAGACTGATAGGACCAGCTTCGTAGGACGTTGCATAAGGCTGATAGGACCAGCTTTGTAACCGCAGCAGGCTGTGATGGGAAGGCATGTTCCTGGATAAGCAGTGTCTGAAACTCCTGTAATAGGACCCAGTCTGGTGGACCTGAGAGTGAAAGTGAAAGTGAAAGTAGGTTGCAAGGGAGGAAATGGAGGGAAAGCATCAAAACCAACCCCTTTGGAGTGCATGATAAAGAACTTTTAAAAAAGGATTTAGAGGTGATTATGCAAAAAAACTGGATGTTCAAAAGTTAAGGACATACTATGAATTAGTGTAGCCCTCTTTTAGTGTCGGATGACTGGCCAGAGGCACTATAGAGAAATTGGTCCTGTGTTTTAAGGTGGTGACTAGGGTTGGAGGACATCCAGGGCATTCAGACCTAGACTTTGTATTGACTCATGACTGAATGCAGCCCTGCCTAGCAGTTTATTGTAAAATGCTTGCAGCTCACGCGAAGAGAAATCAGCTGCCCTGGCAGCTACAGAGTTAAAGGGAAAGTCACAGAGGCTTGTAGCACCGCCGAGCCAATAGTGAAAGTAAAAATCAGCTGCCCCTGAAGCTGAGACAAAAAATAAAGTCTCTGGAAAGGCAGAAAAACCAGTTTTGCAGGAACCACAGTAGGGAATAGAGACCCCTCCTCCCTACATTCCAATCTACCTGACTTTACCAAGGCTAACTGCTCCTAAGGAGTTAAGTTAAAAGGAATACAGGCGCTGGATTTCATGTGAGAAGGAGAAATCAGAGCTCAGGGAAATTAAAGTGAAGGGCTCAAAAAGTCAGGCCATCTCAGGTCTGGCCATGCCCAAATTGTGCTTATGTGTCGTAAGAGGACAAGAGGACCCCCACTAAGAGCCAGATGATGCAGTCCAGCTTCAGCACCTACAAAAGTGCCGAGAAGCACTTCTGTAGAGGGTAAAGTATGGTAAAAGAAAAGGCAACTAATATAAAAATCTCAGAGGTGCTCCAGGGTGCAGATAAAAGCACCAGCCAGTTTTATAAAAGACTTTGAGAGGCATTTTGGTTGTACTCCATTTAACTCTGAGGCTGCTGAATGTACTCCATGTAACTCTGAGGCTGCTGAAAATCAGCACATGGTGAATATGGCGATTGTAAGGCAGGACCAAGGAGATATCAGGCATAAACTGTGGAAGTTAGAAGCTCCATAGGTGTGAATGCTACTCAGCTTATTAAATTGGCTACTAAGGTGTAAATTAACCGAGATCAGAAGGCTGATGGGAGGCTTTAAAAAGGCTAATTTACTAGCAGCAGCCCTTAAGGAAAGAGAAGCTGGCTTTGCAAGGAGGCATGGATGTGGGCGTGAACACAGTCATGGAAAAAAGCTAATCTGGACAGGAGTTTGAAAGTCGGCCGAGGCCAGAGAGAGATTAATGTGCATAGTGCAAAAGAAAAGGACACTAGAAGGATACATATCAAAAGAATAAGGAAAATGGTCAGGGCCATTGTATGAAAACAAACAAACAAACAAACAAAAACACTGGCCAAGGGCTACTGCACCCAGAAAAACCAAAGACCCCCTGTACATGCTGTGAAAGACAGGATATAAAGTGTCAGGAGTAAGCTCAGATCTACTCTAAAAGTGTCCAGTAGTTGGGCTTTCATATAAGCCAAGAAGAAAGATGGCTTAGTAGTGAACAAAAGCAGACTGTTTGTGCACTTCCTGCTCCAACCACCTGGCGTCAAATAAGAGAGTTCCTAAGGGCAGCAAGGTTCTGCCGCCTTTAGATGCCAAATTTCTTGTTCATGGCTAAGCCATTATACAAAGCCACAAAGAGGAGAAAAAAAAGGAGCCCCTCCTCTAAGAGGCGAACCAGGAGAAGGCTTTAAAAAAAAAAAAAAAATCAAAGAAACCTTGACTCAGGCTCCAGCTTTAGGACTACCAGATCTAACTAACTAAGCTTTTCTTGTATGTCCACAAGTGAAAGGGAGGCTGTAGAGCTTCTAACTCTAAGTTAGAACTTAGAAGGACAACTACTAAGTTAGAAGTCCTTAGAAGGACAACTGCCCTGCTCTGACCACACCAGTTCTAACTCTAACTCAAGCCATAAGATCATGGCATTGCCCAGCGGCATAGTTATCCAGGCAATTAGATTCTGTGGCACTCGGATGGCTTCCTTATTTTAAAACACTAGCTACCACTGCTCTACTGGTGCAGGAAGCTAATAAACTGACTTTAGAGACTGTGAATGCCCTAAACCCAGCGACCTTGCTCCTCATCGAGTCAGTGCCAGGAGGCCCCTTTCATTGCTGTGTGGACATGGTAGATGAAGTGTTCTCAAGCCGAAGAGATTTGACAGATCGGCCCCTCGGGGACCCAGACATTGAATATTTTACTGATAGAAGCAGTTTCATACTAAAGGGAGTCCGCTGAGCTAGGTATACGGTGGTGGCTTTGGACTTAGTAGTGCAGTCTTTGCCTACAGAAACTTCTGCTTAGAAAGCAGAGCTATTGACTTAGGATTGTCTTGGCAATGCGGGCTCTTTTTTGGTTCCATATGAACTTTAAAGCAGTTTTTTCCAATTCTGTGAAGAAACTCATTGGTAGCTTGATGGGGATGGCATTGAATCTATAAATAACCTTGGGCAGTATGGCCATTTTCACGATATTGATTCTTCCTATCCATGAGCGTGGTATGTTCTTCCATTTGTTTGTGTCCTCTTTTATTTCACTGAGCAGTGGTTTATAGTTCTCCTTGAAGAGGTCTTTTACATCCCTTGTAAGTTGGATTCCTAGGTATTTTATTCTCTTTGAAGCAATTGTGAATGGAAGTTCATTTCTGATTTGGCTCTGGGGCATCACGCTACCTGACTTCAAACTATACTACAAGGCTACAGTAACCAAAACAGCATGGTACTGGTACCAAAACAGAGATATAGACCAATGGAACAGAACAGAGTCCTCAGAAATAATACCACACATCTACAGCCATCTGATCTTTGACAAACCTGAGAGAAACAAGAAATGGGGAAAGGATTCCCTATTTAATAAATGGTGCTGGGAAAATTGGCTAGCCATAAGTAGAAAGCTGAAACTGGATCCTTTCCTTACTCCTTATATGAAAATTAATTCAAGATGGATTAGAGACTTAAATGTTAGACCTAATACCATAAAAACCCTAGAAGAAAACCTAGGTAGTACCATTCAGGACATAGGCATGGGCAAGGACTTCATGTCTAAAACACCAAAAGCAACGGCAGCAAAAGCAAAAATTGACAAATGGGATCTAATTAAACTAAAGAGCTTCTGCACAGCAAAAGAAACTACCATCAGAGTGAACAGGCAACCTACAGAATGGCAGAAAATTTTTGCAATCTACTCATCTGACAAAGGGCTAATATCCAGAACCTACAAAGAACTCAAACAAATTTACAAGAAAAAAAACAAACAACCCCATCAAAAAGTGGGCAAAGGATATGAACAGATATTTCTCAAAAGAAGACATTCATACAGCCAACAGACACATGAAAAAATGCTCATCATCACTGGCCATCGGAGAAATGCAAATCAAAACCACAATGAGATACCATCTCACACCAGTTAGAATGGCAATCATTAAAAAGTCAGGAAACAATAGGTGCTGGAGAGGATGTGGAGAAATAGGAACACTTTTACACTGTTGGTGGGATTGTAAACTAGTTCAACCATTATGGAAAACAGTATGGCGATTCCTCAAGGATCTAGAACTAGATGTACCATATGACCCAGCCATCCCATTACTGGGTATATACCCAAAGGATCATAAATCATGCTGCTATAAAGACACATGCACACGTATGTTTATTGTGGCACTATTCACAATAGCAAAGACTTGGAACCAATCCAAATATCCATGGATGATAGACTGGATTAAGAAAATGTGGTACATATACACCATGGAATACTATGCAGCCTTAAAAAAGGATGAAATCATGTCCTTTGTAGGGACATGGATGCAGCTGGAAACCATCATTATGAGCAAATTATTGCAAGAACAGAAAACCAAACACCGCATGTTCTCACTCATAGGTGGGAACTGAACAATGAGACCACTTGGACTTGGGAAGGGGAACATCACACACTGGGGCCTATCATGGTGGGGGGGGAGAGGGGAGGGATTGCACTGGGAGTTATACCTGATGTAAATGACGAGTTGATGGGTGCTGACAAGTTGATGGGTGCAGCACACCAACATGGCACAAGTGTACATATGTAACAACCCTGCACGTTATGCACATGTACCCTAGAACTTAAAGTATAATAATAGTAATAAAAAAAAAAAAAAAAGAAAGCAGAGCTAATAGCTCTGACAAGAACTCTGGCTTGCAGAAGACCAAAGGGTAAATCTTTACACAGATTCCGAATATGCTTCTGCTACTTTGCATGTTCATGAGGCCGTTTACAAAGAAAAAAAAGATTTTAACTGCTAGAAGTAAAAAAATAAAGTACAAGGAAGAAATTCTACAGCTTTTAAATGCTGTATGGGCCCCAAAAGAGGTGGCAGTGATACACTGCAAGGGGCACCAAAAAGCAAGAACACTAAAGGCTAAAAAAAAAAAGAAAGGCAAACATAAAAGCAAATGCAGGCTTTAAGTATGGCCATGCAAAAGATGCATGGTTAGGTATGAAAAAAATACCTATAAGTCTAACAGACCCAGTACACCCTTTCAAACCTAAGGACTTTGTTTAGGTTAAAAAATAGAATCGAACCACTCTAGGACCCATATAAGATAGGCCCCATATTGTGATCATGTCTACTCCCACTGCTGTTAAAGTTGCAGGTGTCATACCTTGGATTAATCATAGATGGCTAAAGCCAGCGGCAGTAGTGACTCCCAACGATGACCAGTGGATTAGCCAATAAGACCCAGATCGCCCCACCTGAATAGTCGTACGGTGAAACCCAGCCACTGGTAAGGACAAGTGCCCTGCTTTGACCACACTGGAGGCTGGTCAGTCTATGCATGGCTAAAGCTTGAGGATCCTGCAAGCTCTGCTCTAGTCACATCCCAAAAGCTGACTAGTCTATGCACAGCTGGAGCTAAGAGTACCATCTCTGGATAAGTAAATGTAAATATAATTTATAAGCCTAGTTATAGTTCTGTCAATACTGATTATTCTGTTGTTATGTTATTAATGCAAATGCTGCAAATGTCTATGCCCAGAGGAATGTTTGCCATGCCCATGTGTAGTGTAAACATATTTCTATTACCTACACTGATGTTTTTATCATTTCTGCCTACACTAAAAGGGAAGAAATCTCTAGAAGAATGCCCACACTATGTAGATACTACCTGGGTAAGGAGTACCATAGTTACAACTCTACTGTACCATGCCTACTATAAATGTACAGGAACCAAATTAGGAACCTGCACATACAACCAGACCGCCTATTCAGTCTGTGACCCAGGAAATAATCAGCTATATGTATGTTATGAAGCTCTTACCCTATAAATTCTGGTTTAAAATACTTATTAAATCAGAGAAAAAAAAAGAGAGCTTTTAGCTTAAACCAAAGAAGACCCTCTCTCCTATAAAAGGCCTATTTCCTTTTACTTTGATACCTGCCATGCTGCGTATGTTCATAATCCTAAAACAACCAGAAGCAGTCTGCAATGGTTTAACACAAGAGAGGCTTAGCAGCAGCTACGCTAAACATCTGTATGGAAAACCACAAATCGGATGCCGAGACTGTAACATTCAGTGGAATATGCTAACACAGCTCCAACACTTACATTCAGGAAGGGCTGCTCTACTAAGTAGTATGTCAACCAAACGAAATTGTAAGACAAAGACATGCAATTCTTTAAATTTTACCGTCTTAAAGCCAGAGCTACCTTTTTGATCTATAGGACAGACAGCACTGTTACAAGTTAAAAGATAAGGAACAGGCCTTGGAGTTCCACTACTAATTGTCAAAAAGACTAGAAGGGCTCAAATGCATCCAACCCTGCAATTCCAGGACCATAAGTCATTCTATAAGCATTTTAATCAGTCAGTGCCTGAGCTTCTCCCATCAACCAAAAAGTTATTTGCTCAACTAGCTGAAAACATAGCTGGCAGCTTAAGAATTTCCTCATATGTGTGTTTCTCCACATATATATGGAGAAACAAAAATGGGAGACCAGTGGCCATGGGAGGCAAAAAAATTAATACCACAAGATAACTTCACTTCCCCTAACCTGGCCAGTGAACCAACAGCTTCGGCCAGTGTTTGCTTGTTAAAAACTGCCATAATTGAAAAGTACTGTATCACCTGATAAGAAAAGGCTTTCACAGAAGCAGTAGGAAAAACAACCTGCCTAAGGCAACAGTATTATAAATAAGACTAAAAACAAAACCCTACGGAGAAATGCCCAGAACAACTCCTACTTACCAGATCCAAACACTTTCTCTTGATTCTCTAAGCCACTCATGAGATCAACTAGAGGCTCCAAATGCTTGGAAGGCACCCTCTGACCTGTATTAGATCTGTAGAGCATGGGCATATTGGCAATTGCTGGCTAAATGGATGAGGGCGTGTATGTTAAAAACAATCAAGCCATCCTTCTTTCTAATTCCTCTAAAGCAAGAGGAACCATTAAGAGATCCAGTTTATGATAAAAATAAAAAATAGAAGCATAATTACAAAAATAGACACAAACGTCAAAGAGATGTGGACATAAGAGACTGGAAAGATAATGAATGGCCTCCTGAAAAAATCATTAAATATTATAGGCCAGCTATATGGGTGCAAGATGGGTCATGGGGGTACCGCACCCTAATCTATATGTTCAACTGCATCATAAGGTTGCAGGAAGTTCTTGAAATTATAACCAATGAAACATCAAGGGCACTAGATTTATTGGCAATGCAAGCAATACAAATAAAAAATGCTATATATCAAAATAGATTAGCTTTAGATTGCCTCTTAGCCTCAGAAGGAAGAGTATGTGAAAAATTTAATTTAACCAACTATTGCCTAGAAATTGATGATAATGGCCAAGCTATCATGGAAATCACAGCTAGAATGTGTGAGTTGGCCCATGTTCCAGTTCAGACTTAGTCCAGGTGGTCCCCGGATTCCTTGTTTAAAAAATGGTTCTCAAGCTTTAAAAGATTCAAAGCCCTCACTGGTAGGTTCTTGCTTATTCTTGGCATCTGCCTCATCCTCCCTTGCCTTTTACCTCTGTTTGTTAGGAGTGTTCAGTCAACTATAGAGGCAGTAGTAACCTGACACACTACTGTGCAATTGATGGCACTAACCAAATATCAGCTGCTGCCAGTAGAAGAAAAAGCTCAGCTCCGCGAAGAGATGGCAAATAGTGGTGCTTTCTATTAACGCCTTTGTGATAAAAAGCACCAAATGGGGGAATGGAACAGAAATTAAAAAATGTGTAAGCAGAAATTCAGTTGTATGTAAGAAAACCCAATTCCCCCTGAGAAAAAGAAAGAGCTGGAGTCCTTCAAAAATTAACTGCCTGTTTATCTGTGGCTAGTGAGCTTTATCTCTCCTCCTTTTCCAGGCATTGTGAAGACCCTGTTTCTCTAGCTGTGCAGCTGCAAGGTCACTAGACAGATAGACTCAAGTCGTAAAACATGTTATTTCTTGAAAAGTAAAAAATGATGAAATGCATGTCTCAATTAATTGAATAACTGTCTTTGTTTCTCGCTTCTGTAACATGCTTCCACCTGCACAGATCTTCCCTGACCCCACAAAATGCTTAAAAGGTAATGACTCTTTGTTTGGGGCTCAGTCCTTTCGATGTTAATCCGACTAGGCTGGTGCACCTAAATAATATATATCCTCCTGAATCCCATCAGTCTCTCTGATTCTTTATCAATCCTACTACAGTATGAAGTTAAAACCAGGCACTATGAGTGCTCATCTGATTTTTGTTATTAAGAGAAGGTATTTTTTTTGTGTATAGTTGTTAGCTTGGTGTCCTTGCAGGAAGGATGATCAATAGAGCCTTCTATTTAGCCATCTTGCTTTGCCCTTTCTCCGGGAGTCCCTTACATTTAAGTCTTTAATTCATCTTGCATTGATTTTTTATGTATGGTGGAAGGAAGAGCGCCAGTTTCAATCTTATGCATGTGGCTAGGCAGTTATTCCAGCACCATTTATTGAATAGGGACTCATTTCTCCATTGCTTGTTTGTGCCATTTTTGTCAAAGATCAGATGGTTGTAGGTGTGTGACTTTATTTGTAGGGTCTCTATTCTGTTCCATTAGTCTATATATCTGTTTTTATACCAGTATTATGCTGTTTTAGTTGCTAGAGCCCTGTAGTATAGTTTGAAGTCAGGTAGTGTGTTGCTTCTGGCTTTGCTCTTTTTACGTAGGATTACTTTGGCTGTTCCAGCTCTTTTTTGGTTCCGTATGAGTTTTATAGTAGGTTTTTTCTAATCTATGAAAAATTTCACTGGTAATTTGATGGGAAAAGCATTGAATCTGTAAACTGTTTTGGGTAGTATGGTTATTTTAACAATATTGATTCTACCCATGAGCATGGAATGTTTTTCCATATGTTTGTGTCATCTGTGATTTCTTCAAGCAGTACTTTGTAATTCTCATCGTAGAGATCTTTCACCTCCCTTAATTGTATTCCTAGGTATTTTATTCTTTTGTGGCCATTGTGAATGGGATTGTGTTCTTGATTTGGTTCTCAGTTTGGATGTTATTGGTGTGTAGAACTGCTACTGATTTTTGTATATTGATTTTGTATCTTGGAACTTTGCTGGAGTTGTTTTTCAGATCTAGAAGCCTTTGAACAGAAGCAATGTTTTTTCTGTTTGTTTGTGTGCTTTGTTTTTTTGAGATGTAGTCTCACTCTGTCACCCAGGCTGGAGTGCAGTGGTGTGATCTCTGCTCACTGCAACCTCTGCCTCTCAGGTTCAAGCCATTCTCGTGCCTCAGCTTCCTGTCTTATCTGTGTTTTACTGTCTGCTCTTTCTGACTGCTTGTAATTAGAAGAGAGATGATTTCCCTGAAATGCATCAGGCTGGAAGGAGAGATGGAACTTAAAGTGGCAGTGTTTGTTCAAGATGATGGTGCTCCTGCTCTGTCAATATGGAGTAGCCAGGAGAAATCATTAAAATCATTAAAATCAACCTTTATTAGCTGGGATTACAGGCATGCACCACTATGCCTGGCTAATTTTAGTATTTTTAGTAGAGATGGAGTTTCACTATGTTGGCTAGGCTAGCCTTGAACTCTTGGCCTCAAATGATCTGCCTGCCTCGACCTCTCAACATGCTGGGATTATGGGTGTGGGCCACCACGCCAGGCCACGATGGAATTTTCTAGGTATAGAATCAAATAGTCTGTGAAGGCAGATAATTTGAAGTCCTCTCTTCCTATTTGTATGACTTTTTATTTATTTCTCTTGCCTGATGCCCTGGTTTGAACTTCCAGAACTATGTTAATAGGAGTGGTGAGGGTGTGCATTCTTTTCTTGTTCTGATTCTCAAGGGGAAATGCCTCTAACTGTTGCCTGTTTAGTATGATGTTGACTGTGGGTTTGTCACACATGGCTATAATTATGTTGAGGTATGTTCCTTTGATGCCCAGTTTATTGAGGGTTTTTAACATAAAGGGAGGTTGAATTTCATTGCATGGCTTTTCTGTGTCTGTTGAGATGATCATGTGATTTTTGTTTTTAGTTTTGTTTCTGTGATGAATCAAATTTATGTTTTGTGTATGTTGAACCAACCTTGCATCACAGGGATAAACCCTATTTGATTGTGATGAATTAGCTTTTTGATGTGCTTCTGGATTTGCTAGGCTAGTATTTTTTGAGGATTTTTGCATCTATGTTCATCAGGGTTATTATCCTAAAATTTTCTTTTTTCATTTTGTGTCCACCAGATTTTCATATCAGAATGATACTGGCCTCATAGAATGAGCTAGGAAAGAGTCGATCCTCCTCAGTTTTTTGGAATAGTTTAGCTAGGATTGGTACCAGACCTTCTTTATATGTCAGGTGGAATTTGGCTGTGAATCTGTCTGGTCCAGGGCTTTTTGTTGTTGGTGAGTTTTTAGTTACAGTTTCAGTGTCAGAACTCACTACTGGTCTGTTCAGGTTTTCAGTTTCTTCCTGGTTCAATCATGGGAGAGGGTGTATGTTTCTAGCAATGTATCCATTTCTCTAGGGTTTCTAGTTAATGGGCAGGGAAGTGTTTGTAATAGTCTCTGAGGGTTTTATATATGTCTCTGGCGTCAGTGGTAATGTCCCCTTTGTCATTTCTGATGGTGTTTATTTGGATCCTCTCTCTTTTTTTTTGCTCTATTAGTCCAGCTAGCAGTCTACCAGTCTTATTTATTCTTTCAGAAAACCAGCCTTTGGTTTTGTTGATCTTTTGTATGTTTTTTTGTGTCACAATTTTGTTCAGTTCAGCTCTGATTTTGGCAAGCCTTGGGGGATGGTGTCCCTGGCCGTGCTCCACTGCAGCAGGTCCCATGGCAAATGCTCTGGGTTCCAGGCAGGGGAGCCTTGTCCCCACCAACTCTCCAAGAAGCTCTCCCTTGCCAGCCCAAATATCCATGGGTTCTCCTGTAGCTGGGATTCTAGAGGTCCGTAGTGACAGTGGGCCACTCCATGTCTATTTAACGTATCCCTTCCCCAGGAGCCACTCAGGGCGAGGAGTAATTCCTGATGCTTGGATACCCTGTGCAGGGTCCCCACCTTCTTGCTCCTTCAGTCCAGGGTCGGTGTCCTCCCTCTGTCTACTCTCAATGCCTTCCTTCTGAACATCTGCTCAGAGTGTGCTAGTCTTCTTGATGGTCTTATCTCTTGGTGGGAGAAGCTCTTGCTGGCTGTGTCTCGTTGGCTATCTTGGCTCTGAGCCCCCTTATTTTTTAGATCAACTTAAACATTTTTTAAATAAGAAGGCAGTCGGGGGGCATTTTATTATAGATTGTATACTACTACATTTTCTGGCTGTCATAATGTTTAGTGTTGTAGTCGGCATTTAGGTATATATTTTGATACACCTATTAATTGCTTTCTCTAGTGTGGGAAACATTCATTTCAAATGATTGCCAAGGAATATATAATCTCATTGATGACGTAATATTCTATAATTTCTTTAAACTTCATGAGAACCCTTTATTATATCTCTACGAGGTGTTTCTGCTGAAGTACATGGTGAACTCTTGCAAACTGTTGACTTTGTTTATAAAACACTTGGTGTGTTAGGATAAATATGTAATATTTCATCAAAAGATAATCATGAAGAAATAGGCATTACAATGGAAATGTATTCTAAATTCATATCACATTTTTCAGCTTCATCCAGGATATAGAAATGGAAGTTCTCAAGGCATAATGCTCTATGTAAATTCCTTGAGGGTGGGTATATCCATCTGTTCATTTCTCTTTCAATACCTGAAGCAGGGCTTGTATGTACTAGACACTCAGTAAATATTTATTGAACAAATAAATAATGAACATTTCATCCCTATGAACACTCATCATTTGTCTTGGAGAAATATTTCAACTTAAAATTTATAAGCAATAAATCATTTACCTAAAATAGAAAAAAGAAAAAAGGTAGACAATTATTTCCTGATGTAGTACTTTCAGTTCTAATGAATGGAATATCAAATTATTGACTAAGCAAATTTTAATATCTAAGAATTTTTCTAATGAAAAACTGTGGTTATAAACTTTCAGAATAACAGATTTATAGCTTTTTCAAGTACTTTAGCATTCGTTGTATTTGTTATACAGAGAAATCCGGTGAGATAGGCTATCATATATTTTGATTTTTCATTGTACAAATGAGGGAACTGGATCTCAGAAAGATTAATAGGTTACTCACAGTTACAGTTTGTGAGAGGGAAAGGTAGGTCTCAAACCCGCGCGTCAATGCCTCCAAAGGCAGATTTACTTTTCAGTTCACAACATAGCTTTCTCCCTGTATGACACTTAAATAATGAAGTATGTTGAAATGAAAAGGGTGCTTACATCCCATTGTAACCCCCAGCACTGCAACTGTGTGATTATGTGATGTTGGGCAAGTCAGGTGATCTCATATCCAGTATTTTTCTTCTTCTGCAAACCTCAAATTTATAAGCTAAATTTTGCCTTTTATCATGTGTAGTAATAAGAAATCTCTTGTTAGTGATTATATTCTGATAGCCTTTGTTCTGGGTGTATTATTTAATTGTTTCATATATAGTTTGTAAGCTTACTGAGGGCCTAATTTGTCATTGAATATAAATATAATCATGTTAAAGTATGTGTATATATTTATGTGTATATATTTGTATATATGTCTACTGTATTTCTGATCGTGCCCAGTTCAATGCAAGGAGCAGATTAGGAGTATATTCTGTATGTATCCTTGTTAGTCTCTTTCTACTTCGGCAACAATGTAATTGATGAACTCTGGTTAGTGAACATCTGTCAGTAAGAAGGTTATCCTGGCATCCACCGTTAGCAGACACCAGATGCAATGTCCTAGCTATGCCCCCTACTCCTTTCGTTGACTGTGTTGGTAAATTATGATGGTTTTACCTTGCTGAGAAAATGTTTTGGTAGTTGTCTCATGTAATTTAAGCAACTCATAACTGTATCTTATTCCTTTAGTAGAAAACCACACTGCACAAGTAACATCCACAGGAAGCCTTGTGTTCCAAAATTTTGAGGAGAGTATGAGTGGAATTTATACATGTTTCCTCGAATATAAACCTACTGTGGAAGAAATTGTAAAACGTCTTCAACTAAAATATGCTATATATGGTAAGAAGTAAAGTTAGTTGTGTTTTAACCTTCCTTAATGATTTTAAACATTTAAATATGTTTAAGTAGGTTTGTCTTAAAGAGACTTTATTTTTTAGTCTCATTTAATTAAAAAAGAATTACTGCCTCCCTATGTAAGTACTTTGTAAAGGGTTAGTGGTGAGGGCACAGAATGGTTAACAGATCGCAGTCTTTTTTTCTTCAGGGGAATGTTGACATGTACACGCAGATGAATAGGGCCAGGGATGTATAAATCTTTTCAACTTATTATGATATTATGGCTTGTACTATGTTGAATTCTAAGTATTTTAAATTTGAGTATCATGATTTCTGGTACACTGCCATCCCCCAAAACAGGAGCGTGAAACACCACTGTAAATTCCTTTTCTGGCGGGTTGACCTTTTGAGGCTTACAACTGGCAGAGGTCAGTTGATATTTGTAAGAATTACAGAAAGAGGAAAGAAACATGAAAAGGTGGCTCTCCAGTCAAGACAGGTTTATTTTAGAAAACAAACCTGAGAGATGCCTTCTGGCTGAGTTAGGTCAGAGGCACACTCTCTTACAGACTAAGAGTTTTTAAGGATTCAGGGTGGGAGAGTTTATCAGAGGCTTGGACTGCTTCTGTGTCTCTTTGTTGTGCTTATCTGGGAGGGAGAGTTGTGTGTCTGTTCCCATGCATCTTTTTGCAGCTGCAGGCATATCCCCCAAATCTGCTTTTAGCTTCCCTATCTTAGTGCACCCGAAGGGAAAGGGAAAGGAATGTGCTTATTAAGGCCCACTTTTTTATTTTTTTTTGAGACGGAGTCTCACTCTGTCACCCAGGCTGGAGTGCAGTGGCGCCATCTCAGCTCACTGCAACCTCCACCTCCTGGGTTCAAGCGATTCTCCTGTCTCAGCTTCCTGACTAGCTGGGACTACAGGCACATGCCACCACACCCAGCTAATTTTTTGTATTTTTGGTGGAGATGGGTATCACCGTGTTAGCCAGGATGGTCTTGATTTCCTGACCTCATGATCTGCTCACCTCAGCCTCCCAAAATGCTGGGATTACAGGCATGAGCCACCGCCTCTGGCCAAGGCCCACTGTTTTACTGGGACCCATTGTATAAGGGTGAGGTTTGGCAGTTACCCAAGAGACTTTAACCCATCTCCCTCTGTGCCCCAGTTGTCTTATCTGTGTTTTACTGTCTGTTCTTTCTGGCTGCTTGTATTTAGAAGAGAAGTGATTTCCATGAAATGCATGAGGCTAGAAGGGGAACTGGAACTTAAAGTGGCGGTGTTTGTCTGAGATGACGGTGCTCCTGCTCTGTCAATATGGAGTAGGCAGGAGAACAGCCTGAACCCAAGTTGCTTGTAGGTTCCATCTCACTAGTGGGACCCATGTGTGGCAGACAGAATAATGGCTCCTAAACATGTCCATATCTAGTCATATCCAGAACATATAAGTGCATTGCCCTACATGGAAAAAGGGATTTAGCAGATGGATTGTGATGAGATTATCCTGAATTATCTGGGTAGGTTCAGTGTAATCACAGGGTTCCTTCTAAGAGGAAGGCAAGAGGGTCAAAGGAAATGTGCTGACAAAAGGAGAAGTTGCAGTGATTTTCTTTGAAGATCAAAGAAGCCACATGCCAAATAATACAAGCAGCCACCACAGCTGGAAATGGCAAAGAATTGGATTCCCCCTAAAGCTTTCAGAATGAATACAGCTTGATTTTTACTTAGTAAGACTCATTTTGGGTTTCTGATCTCCACAGCCTTAAGGTCATAAATTTGTGTTGTTTAGAACATTAGGTATGTGGTAATTTGTTACAGTGTCAATAAGATAACTTATACACCATTACTTTGACAGCAAGGGTGCAGAATTATTAGTGGTTTCTTGATAATATTTTGGTTAATCAAAATATACTTTCCCGTATAGCCAAAGAGAGACATAATGTTTTGGTAAGATAATTAACTTTGTTAGACAAATAATTTGTTAAAACCTTTTAATCAGTCATGTTTCATTTTTGTTACATAGTAGTTATCTCCCTCTTGTTACTTCATGTACCTAACTTATAATAAATGTACTTCAGAATCACTCATAAGTACATATTCACATATGCTAACAAATGTAGAAGTACCTAAAATGAGTACTGGTTTATAATAATGATAATGATAGCTAGTATTTACTGAGCACTTATGATATAGCAGGCGGTGCTGTGTTTTTACATGTAATTATTGCAACAACAGCAAAATCCATATTTATGTAATGCTTGCTGAGTGTAAGCATTGTTCTAATTTATGTATATTAAATGTATTTCACCACAAACCGTGATGTAGGCACTGCGATTTTTGGTCTTGTAAGGAAACAGAGTGGTTAAGTGACTTTCTGAAGACCACAGCTATTAAGGAGGGGAGGGGAGAACTCAGATTTCAATTTAGGAATTCTGGTCCTAGAGTTAGTATTCTTATGCTTTATGGTATCCTACTATGTATACCACTGTTATATGAATGCCAGCAGGATGAAGACCTGATTAATAAACTGACTTTGAAGACCTACTCCTTTAATGCTTAAAACCAATGCAATTGATTCTATTTTATTATACATACCTCCTTTAATCTTTCTAATAGCTCATGGAGTTTCAGATTTTATTTGAGAATTCTTCAGTTAATTACTATTTAGTTTGTTTCACATTTTCCCTACCTCAGATGGTACTGTGTGGAACATTTAAATATGTGTCCATCCATCCATCTGCCGTTGATCTGTGTATACACACACATACACTATACCCCCCCACCATACTAACATTGCTGTATTTTGTAAGATAAGTTGTTAGTCTTTCAGAAAGATGAATTCTGTAAAGGAAAATCTGCAGGGAATTCATAGTGCTATTTTGATTGATTCTTTTGTATAGCAATTTGCAACCCTGCTATAATAGATGAGAACCTCAGTTTCTAAAACCCTTTTAATGCTATATTTTGAAGTGTTGCCAATATAATAAATTAATGGTATTTTATAGTTTTAATATGCATTTTTTGGTCTTTGGTGGGTTATTCAAATCTTATTTGTGTGAGCTCTCTCTGTGTGTATGTCTGTGTGTCTGAATAGCTACAGAGAGATGTATAGCTATGTAGATATTAATTTTATGTCAAATGCATTTTATTCTGTATTTTGTTTTTAGCTTATTAATCTCTTATATTCTAAGTAAAGGATAATTCCAAATTTTAAAATTTTGTATAAACTACAAGTGGCATTTTCTTTTTGACTCATGTTTTTTACTGTGTTGAGCAAGATATTCACCATTACCTGGATTGTAAGAAGTAAAATCAACTTATAATTTTCTGTATATATTAAAAACCATAAAAAATTTTAGAAAATTACAAAATAAAATCAAGAATTGTTATCAGTTTTGAATATGGCAAGACACTATGTATAAAATGGTGATTCATTGCTTTAATATACACTTCCTTAATTATTAGTAAGTTAGAACATCTTTTCATATTTTTATTATTCAGTAGATTGCCTTTTCAATTCAGTTGTCATCTTCCTTTTGCATAGTTTGTCTTTTTCTTACTAATTTTTAGATATTTTGCTGTTCTGGATACTAGCCTTTTCTTATGCATGCTGTAAATAATTTCTACGTTCTCTCACTTAAGATGTTTATACTAACAGAAGTTTCAATTTTTTCTTTTTTTTGTAATGAGACCTATCAGTTTTAATTCTCTGAGTTGTTTTGCTTTTGTTTTGTTTAGTTTTGTTTTCTAAGAGATTGTTTCCTATCTAGAAAATAAAAATTGCCCAGAACTTTGGGAGGCTGAGGCGGGTGGATCGCTTGAGACCAGGAGTTCGAGACCAGCCTGGGCAACATGGAAAAACACCGTCTCTACTAAAAATACAAAAAAATTAGCCAGGCGTGGTGGTGCATGCCTATAATCCCAGCTACTCAGGAGACTGAGGCCAGAGAATCACTTGAACTAGAAGCTGCAGTGAACCCGGATCACACCACTGTATTCCAGGCTGGATGACAGAGTGAGACTCAGCCTTAGAAAACAAAAAAGAAGAAGAAAAGAAAAATTGTTTCCTATATTTTCTAGGCCTATTTTTTAAAAGAGGAATAAATTAACATATTTTATTTGTTAGACAAAGAGCAATGTTCAATATAAATTTTCTCAAGGCCCTTAAAACCTGTGAATTTCTGGCCAGTTCACAAAACCATAAGATGACACTTTTCAGCATGAAGTAAAAAACAGACTGTCAGCTCTAAAGACGTTACAGAGCAGAAATTTCCAAATGCGTTATACGAGCTTTCTGGGCAAATGAAAAATCTATCTTCTATGATATATTAACAAAAATTCTGAAGATAAGAGTATGTTTTGACATACTTAACAAGCATTGCTTCTTTGTCTCCAACAAATAAAGCTAAGGAAATAATGTAACCATTTTTACACAGAAAATTAAGGCTGCAGGTCACACACAAGAACAGAAGTGCTTGAGCGTTCAAACTGTTCTGCTTCATTGTCATACTCGAATTGTTGACTCTTAAACCATTTTCAGTTAAATACAAGGAAAGGTTATTAAATGTTCAGCAATTACTAAGTTTTCAATAATTTAAGGTCCAGTAGCTTAGAAAAGTAGACTGAGAATGGTTTTGAAAAGGCAAGTTAAACCTTAGGCCTGTTTTTTCAGGTTAAACTTTTTGTTTTGAGATAAATGTAGATTAACGTATGGTTGCAAGAAATAATACAGACAGATTCCATGTATTCATTAGCCAGCTTCCCCAAATCATAATATCTTGTAAACTAAGATAGTGATTTTGTCACAGTCTACCCATCTTATTCATATTTTTCCAGGTTTATGTGTACTTTTGTGTGTGTGTGTGTGTGTGTGTGTATGTGTGTGTGTGTATAATTCTGCCATTTTTATCCCATGGGTAGACTCAGGTATCTACAACCATAGACAAGATACAGAGCAGTCCCATCAAAAGAAGGATACCTTGTGTTGACCTTTTGTAATTGAGCCCGCTTTCCCTCCTATCTCCGTCCAGAATTCCTGGCAGCCACCAATCTTCTCTGATTCTGTATTGTCATTTCAAAAGTATTATACAAATACAGTGCTATATATAGTACATAACCTTAGGGGATTGACTTTTTTTCATTTTTCCAAATTCCTTGGAGATTGCTGTAAGTTTTGTGCATGTATCACACACTCTTTCTTACTGCTGAGTTGCATTCCAAAGTATGCATATACCACAGTTTGTTTAATGACTTACCCATTGAAAAATATCTAGGTTGGCCGGGTGCGGTGGCTCAAGCCTGTAATCCCAGCACTTTGGGAGGCCGAGACGGGCGGATCACGAGGTCAGGAGATCAAGACCATCCTGGCTAACACCGTGAAACCCCGTCTCTACTAAAAAATACAAAAAACTAGCCGGGCGAGGTGGCGGGCGCCTGTAGTCCCAGCTACTCAGGAGGCTGAGGCAGGAGAATGGCGTAAACCCGGAAGGCGGAGCTTGCAGTGAGCTGAGATCCGGCCACTGCACTCCAGCCTGGGTGGTAGAGCGAGACTCCGTCTCAAAAAAAAAAAAAAAAAAAAAAAAGAAAAATATCTAGGTTGCTTTGAGTTTTTAACTGTTGTATATAAAGCTTCTAAGGACATTTGTGGATTGTTTTTCTATAGACCTAAGTATGTATTTCTGTGGGGTAAATACCTAAAGTGCAGTTGATTGATCATATGATAGTTGCATATTTAGTTTAATAAGAAACTGCCAAACTGTATTTCAGAATGGCTGTACCATTTTGTATTTCTACCAACAATATAAGGATAGTCCAGTTACTCCATGTCTCCACCAGCAATTGGTGTTATAATTATCTTTTGTTTTAGCCATTCTGATAGATGTGAAGTAATATTTCATTATGGTCTTAATTTGCATTTCTATACTTTCTAATGATGTATTTAATATATTTTATATTAATAAAATATTTTATATTCATTAAATATATTATGAGTTTATTTGCCATCTGTACATCCTCTTTGGTAAAATTTCTGTTCATATCTTTTGACCATTTTTTAATTGGATTGTTTGGTGTATTACTGTTGAGTTTTTTGATATTTAATACACATACACAGATAGATAGATACTCTTTCTTTGTTGGATATATATTATTTGTAAGTATTTTCTTCCACTCTGTATTTTGTCTTTTCATCTTCTTGACAGGATCTTTGCAGAGCCTGTTTTAAAATTTAGTTTATCAGATTTGCTTTTGTGAATCATGCTTTTTGTGTTAAGATGAAAAATTATTTGCTTCATCCTAGATCCCAAAGATATTCTGTTTTTTTTCCCCAAAAGTTTTGTAGGTTTCCTTTTTTTTAAAAAAATTTATTTTTATTTTAAATTCTTGGGTAATGTGCAGGATGTGCAGGCTTGTTACAGAAACATGTGCCATGGTGGTTTGCTGTACCTATCAGCCCATCACTTGGATAGTAAGCCCAGCATGTATTAGCTAGTTTTCCTAATGCTCTTCCTCCTCACACCACCAACACGCCCCAGTGTGTGTTGTTCCCCTTCCTGTGTTGATGTGTTCTCATTGTTCAGCTGCCACTTATAAGTGAGAACATTTCTGTTCCTGCATTAGTTTGCTGAGGATAATGGCTTCCAGCTCCATCCATGTCCCTGTAAAGGACATGATCTTGTTCCTTTGTATGGCTGCATAGTATTTCATGGTGTATATGTACCACATTTTCTTTATCCAGTCTATCACTGATGAGCATTTGGGTTGATTCCATGTCTTTGCTTCAATGATATGGAATAGAATGATTTATATTTCTTTGGGTATATACTCAGTAATGGGATTGCTGGGTGAAATGGCATTTCTGGTTGCAGATCTTTGAGGAATTGCCACAACATCTTCCACAATGTTTGAACTAATTTACACTCCCACCAACAGTGTAAAAGCATTCCTGTTTCTCCGCAACCTCCCCAGCATCTGTTGTTTCTTGACCTTTTAATAATGGCTATTCTGACTGGTGTGAGATGGTATCTTGTTATGGTTTTGATTTGCATTTCTCTAATGATCAGTAATGTTGAGCTTTTTTTCATATGTTTGTTTGCCCCATGAATGTCTTCTTTTGAGAAGTGTCTGTTCGTGTCCTTTGCCCACTTTTTAATGGGGTTTTTTTTTTCTTGTAAATTTAAGTTCCTTGTAGATTCTGGAATATTAGACCTTTGTCAGATGAATGGAGTACAAAGATATTCTCACTCTGTAGATTGCCTGTTTGCTGTGATGATAGTTTCTTTTACTGTGTAGAAGCTCTTCAGTTTAATTAGATCCCATTTGTCAATTTTTGCTTTTGCTGCAATTGCTTTCAGTGTTTTTGTCATGAACTCTTTGCCCGTGCTTGTGTCCTGAATGGTATTGCCTAGGTTTTCTTCTAGTGTTTTTATAACTTTGGGTTTTACATTTAAGTCTTTAATCTATCTTGAGTTAATTTTTAAATAAGGCATAAGGAAAGGGTCCAGGTTCAAATTTCTGCATATGGCTAGCCAGTTCTCCCAGCACAGGTTTACTTTTTATATATAACTATGGGATGCATTTTCAGTTAATTTTTGTGTAAAGTGTGCTGAGGCTTGGTTTAAGGTTGATTTTTATTTTATTTTTTACAAATGGATTGAACATTGCTTCAATGTTATTTCCTGAAAAGGATATCCTTCTTCCATTGAGTTGTTTTTGCATCTTTGTCAAAAATCGGTTGAGAATATTTGTGTGGGTGCTTTTTTTCTAGGTTCTGTAATTTCTTCCATTGATTTATAGGTTTATACCTCCTCTACCAGTACTGCATTGTTGATTACTGTAAGGATATAGAAAGCCTCAATACTAAGGAGAGTGTTCTTTTCAAGATAGCTTCCAAGAATAGTCTTTGTTATTTAAATGTCTGTCCGTTTCTATATAAATTTTTGAATATTCTTATATGCATCAACAAAATATCCTAATGTGATTTTGATGGGAATTGCATTCAATCTATAGATTAATTTGGGGAAGAATTGCATCCTTACTATACTGTGTCTTCTAGTTTATGAACATGGTATGTCTATCCATTTAATTAGGTCTTTGATTTCTTTTATCTGCATATACATATTTTGTTAAGTGTATACTAAGTGTATTATTTTGATTTTTTAGAATAATTGTAAATAATATTATATTTTACACTTTGAATTACACGTATTTATTGCTAATATGTAGAAATAAATATTATTTTTATGTTGATTTTTTATCCTGCCACCTTATCAAAGTCACTTAACAATACTAGATTTTTAGATTTTTATAGATTCTTCATGAGACATTCATGGCATGTGGACACAGAGACAATCTGAATATTTGTTACTTATTTTTGTTTTTTTTTATTGAGGAGGCTAGGACTTTAGATACATGTTGAAAAAGTATGTTGAGAGTGGGCATCATTATCTTTGTCTTAATATTGGGGGAAATAATCTAGTCTTTCACCATTGAGTATATATGATGTTAGCTGTGGGTTTCTTGTAGGTGCCCATTATCAGATGGAAGAAATTCTCTCATTCTACATTTATATTTGCAGATTGTTTTTATTGTGAAAGGATGTTGGATTTTGTCAAATGTTTTTTCTTGCATCAGTTAATATAAATGTGTTTTTTTATTTTGTACTTCATTACTATGGTTTGTTACATGAATTGATTTTTTAAATGTTAACCCAAACTTGCATTCCTGGGATAAATCCCACTTGGTCATGGTGTATGATTTTTTTCAATATTTTGCTAGATTTGGTTTGCTAGTATTTTATTGGGAATTTTTGCATTTGTGTTCATAAGAGATATTGGTTTATACTTTTCTTGTGATATCTTTGGTTTAGGTATCAGGGTATTACTGGCTTCATAGAATGAGCTGGTGTGTATTCCCTTCTGTTGCAATTTTGAAAGTGTTTGTGAAGAATTGTTGCTAATATGTCTGTTTGGTAGAATTCATCAGTGAAGACATTTGGGCTTGGGTTGTTATCCACAGATAGTTTTTTGATTACTAATTCGACCTTTTTGTTACAAGTGTATTCAGATTGTCTATTTCTGCTTGAGTCAGTTTCAGTAGTTTGTGTCTTCCTAAAGAATTTGTTTTATCTAAATGTGTCTAATTTGTTGGCATACAGTTGTTTGTAGTGTTCCTTTATATTTCTTTTATTTCTTTAAGGTCAGTATTCTCTCCCCTTTTATTTCTGATTCTAGTAATTTGAGTCTTCTATCTCTTGTTTTTGTAAATTTAGCTCAAGTTTGATCAATTCTGTTGATTTCTTAAAAAACTGGTTTTGGTTTCATTGATTTTCACTGTTTTTTATTTATTACATCACTTATCTCTGCTGAAGTCTTTATTATTTTATTCCTTCTGCTTGCTTTATATTTAGTTTTTCTATTTTCTCTTTCTTTTTCATTGTCTGAAGATAAAATATTAGGCTACTTGAGAGCTTTCTTTTATAATATGCCACAGGCATGGCATATTATTGCCCTCTAAGTGCTGCCTTACCTGCATGCCATAGGTTTTGTTATTTTTGTCTTCATTTTCATTTGTATCAAGATTATTTCTAATTTATCTTTCAATTTTTTCTTTGATCTATTGATTATTTAGGAGTCTGTTAATTTTCATTTCTGAGGTTTTCAAATTTCTTTTGTTACTGATTTTTAAATTTTACTTTATCAGAGAAAATAATTTGTATTATTTCAAAGGTTTATGGCTTAGCATATGCTTCATCCTTGAAAATGTTCCATGTGTATTTGAGAAGAATGCATATTCTACTGTTGTTGGCCGATTTACTATAGATGATTCTCAGATCTATTTGGTTTATAGTGTTGTTCAGGTCTTCTATTTCTTTATTGATCTTCTTCCTAGCTTTTTTATTCATTATTGTAAGTAGGATATTGATGTCTCCAAATAATGTTGAATTGTCTAATTCCTCTTTAATATCTGTATATGTTTATAATTGTTCTTTTTCTTCCTGATATATTGACCTTTTTTATCATAGTAAAAGTCCGCCTTTTTTTTTTAGTAACTTTTTGTTATTGCTTTAAAGTCTGTTTTTTTTTTTTTTTTCCAGTGTTCCCAATACCTGACTCTCTGTAGGAGAAGCGTAGTCTTTATTTCTTGAGAAAGATATCTACACTCAGTATGCCTGACTCCTCCTTTCACCCTCAGTTACCCTCCCATTCTGTTCTGGTACTTGCATCTGCAATTGCATGAAACTACTAAGGTTAAGGTCATCAATAGTGCCCTTGCTGTTAAATTCAATGGAAATGTATTTCTCATTGTCCAGTGGTTCCGCATCCAGTGCTTCCTCGTGCACTCCACCCACTGGGCCTGTGTTCCAAATCAGGTGTTCTAATGACCTATTGTGATATGGAGATATTGCCATACATTCAGGAAAGCTGTGGGGGTCTTGGTTTAGTTCCTGGATGCAAAGGAGGAACTGTGATCATTTTCTTATAAGGCACCCTGCTTGTTATGAGCCATAGCTTCAAGCAGCGATTGTAGCCATTTGGGATTTTTTTTGCCATTTGGGTTTTTTAGCTTCTATGAGCAGAGTGCTATACTCAGTCCCTAGTTTTATTCTGTGAGCCTGGCTTTAGTCCCCTATCTCACATAAAAAAACACGTAAGACTATTCTCCACAGAGGCTAAGTTCCTGCTGCCATTTCTCTGCTACTGGTTCCATAGACCAGCAACCCTATGACATTTTCCCCATGTTGTATATGTACTCTGCTGTGTGGTCTGTAAAAATATCCATCTCCTTTTTGACCTGAGCCTTGGCTTTTTGGTATTGTCCTTTAATATATCATTAGCATTAGTGTATGATTTTATCAGAAAGGGTGTGGAAGCATGATATATTGTGAAGACATCTCCCACCATTTCTTTTTTTAAAATTATACTTTTAAGTTCTGGGATACATGTGTAGAATGTGCAGGTTTGTTGCATAGGTATACACATGCCATGGTGGTTTGCTGCACCCATCAATCTGTCATCTACATTAGGTACTTCTCCTAATGCTGTCCCTCCCCTAGCTCCCCCACCAGCTGACAGGCCCTGGTGTGTCCACTCCCTGTGTCCATGTGTTCTCATTGTTCAGTTCCCCCATATGAGTGAGAACATGCGGTGTTTGGTTTTCTATTCCTGTGTTAGTTTGCTGAGAATGATGGTTTCTAGCTTCCTCCATGTACCTGCAAAGGACATGAACTCATCCTTTTTTATGGCTGCATAGTACTCCATGGTATATATGTGCCACATTTTCTTTATCTAGACAATAACTGATGGTCATTTGGGTTGGTTGCAAGTCTTTGCTATTGTGAATAGTGCTGCAATAAATATACATATACATGTGTCTTTATAGTAGTATGATTTTATAATCCTTTAGGCATATACCCAGCAATGGGATTGCTGGGTCAAATGATATTTCTGGTTCTAGATCCTTGAGGAATTGCCACACTGTCTTCCACAATGGTTGAACTAATTTACACTCCCACCAACAGTGTAAAAGTGTTCCTATTTCTCCACATCCTCTCCAGCATCTGTTGTTTCCTGACTTTTTAAGGATCACCATTCTAACTGATGTGAGATGGTATCTCCTTGTGGTTTTGATTTGCATTTCTCTAATGGCCAGTGATGATGAGCTTTTTTTCATATGTTTGTTGTCCACATAAATGTCTTCTTTTGAGAAGTGTCTGTTCATGTCCTTTGCCCACTTTCTGATGGAGTCATTTGTTTTTTTTCTTGTAAATTTGTTTAAGTTCCTTGTAGATTCTGGATATTAGCCCTTTGTCAGATGGATAGATTGTAAAATTTTTCTCCCATTCTGTAGGTTGCCTGTTCACTCTGATGATAGTTTATTTTGCTGTGCAGAAGCTCTTTAGTTAAATTAAATCCCATTTATCAATTTGGCTTTTGTTGCCATTGCTTTTGGTGTTTTAGTCATGAAGTCTTTGGCCATGACTATGTCCTGAATGGCATTGCCTAGATTTTCTTCTAGGGTTTTTATGGTTTTAGGTCTTACATTTAAGTCTTTAATCTATCTTGAGTTAATTTTTGTACAAGGTGTAAGGAAGAGGTCTAGTTTCAGTTTTTTGCATATGGCTAGCCAGATTTCCCAACACCATTTATTAAATAGGGAATCCTTTTGTTATTGCTTGTTTTCGTCAGTTTTGTCAAAGATCAGATGGTTATAGATGTGTAGCGTTATTTCTCAGGCCTGTGTTCTGTTCCATTGGTCTACATATTTGTTTTGGTACCAGTACCATGCTGTTTTGGTTACAAAACTATACTACATGGCTCTAGCCTTGTAGTATAGTTTGAAGTCAGGTAGCCTCCAGCTTTGTTATTTTTGCTTAGGATTGTCTGGGCTATATGGGCTCCTTTTTGGTTCCATATGAAATATAAAGTAGCTTTTTTCTAATTCTGTGAAGAAAGTCGATGGTAGGTTGATGGGGATAGCATTGAATCTATAAATGACTTTCAGCATTATGACCATTTTCAGTATATTGATTTTTCCTATCCATGAACATGGGATGTTTTTCCATTTGTTTGTGTCCTCTCTTATTTCCTTGAGCAGTGGTTTGTAGTTCTCCTTGAAGAGGTCCTTCACATCCTGTGTAAGTTGTATTCTCAGGTATTTTATTCTCTTTGTAGCAATTGTGAATGGGATTTCACTCATGATTTGGCTGTCTGTCTATTATTGGTGTATAGGAATGCTTGTGATTTTTGCACATTGATTTTATATCCTGAGACTTTGCTGAAGTTGCTTATCAGCTTAAGGAGATTTGGGGCTGAGATGATGGGGTTTTCTAAATATAAAATCATGTCATCTGCAAAGAGAGACAGTTTGACTTCCTCTCTTCCTATTTGAATACGCTTTGTTTTTCTCTTGCCTGATTGCCCTGGCCAGAACTTCTGATACTATGTTGAATAGGAATAGTGAGAGAGGGTATCCTTGTCTTGTGCCAGTTTTCAAAGGGAATGCTTCCAGCTTTTGCCCATTCAGTATGATATTGGCTGTGGGTTTGTCATAAATAGCTCTTATTATTTTGAGATACATTCCATCAATACCTAGTTTATTGAGAGTTTTTAGCATAAAGGGGTGCTGAATTTTTATCAAAGACCTTTTCTGCATATATTGAGATAATCATGTGGTTTTTGTCATTGATTCTGCTTATGTGATGGATTACGTTTATTGATTTGAGTATGTTGAACCAGCCTTGCATCCTAGAGATGAAGCTGACTTGATCATGGTGGATAAGCTTTTTGACGTGCTGCTGGATGCGGTTTGCTAGTATTTTACTGAGGATTTTCGCATTGATGTTCATCAGGGATATTGGCCTGAAATGTTCTTTTTTTGTGTGTGTGTCTCTGCCAGGTTTTGGTATCAGGAGTATGCTGGCCTCATAAAATGAGTTAGGGAGGAGTCCCTATTTTTCTGTTGTTTGGAATAGTTTCAGAAAGAATGGTATCAGCTCCTCTTTGTACCTCTGGTAGAATTCAGCTGTGAATCGGTCTGGTCCTGGGCTTTTTTGGTTGGTAGTCTATTACTGCCTCAATTTCAGAACTTGTTATTGTTCTATTCAGGGATTTGACTTCTTCCTGGTTTAGTCTTGGGAGGGTGTATGTGTCCAGGAATTTATCCATTTCTTGTAGATTTTGTAGTTTATTTGCCTAGAGGTGTTTATAGTATTTTCTGATGGTAGTTTGTATTTCTGTGGGATCAGTGTTGATATCCCCTTTATTATTTTTTTATTGTGTCTATTTGATTCTTCTTTCTTTTCTTCTTTATTAGTCTGGCTAGCAGTCTATCTATTTTGTTAATCTTTTCAAAAAACCAGCTCCTGGATTCGTTGATTTTTTTAAGGGATTTTCATGTTTGTATCTCCTTCAGTTCTGCTCTGATCTTAGTTATTTCTTGTCTTCTGCTGGCTTTTGAATTTGTTTGCTCTTGCTTCTCTGGTTCTGTTAATTGTGATGTTAGGGTATCAATTTTAGATCTTTCCTGCTTTCTCCTGTGGACAGTTTGTGCTATAAATTTCCCTCTAAACACTGCTTTAGCTGTGTCCCAGAGATTCTGGTACATTGTGTCTTTGTTCTCATTGGTTCCAAAAAACTTATTTCTGACTTAATTTTGTCATTTACTCAGTAGTCATTCAGGAGCAGATTGTTCAGTTTCCATGTAGTTGTGCAGTTTTGAGTGAGTTTCTTAATCCTGAGTTCTAATTTTATTGCACTGTGGTCTGAGAGACTATTTGTTATGATTTCTGTTCTTTCACATTTGCTGAGGAGCATTTTACTTCCAATTGTATGGTCAATTTTAGAATAAGTCCAGTGTGGTGCTGAGAAGAATGTGTATTCTGTTGATTTGGGGTGGAGAGTTCTGTGGATGTCTTTTAGGTTCGTTTGGTCCAGAGCTGAGTTCATGTCCTGAATATCCTTGCTAATTTTCTGTCTCATTGATCTGTCTAATATTGACAGTGAGGTCTTAAAGTATCCTACTATTATTGTGTGGGAGTCTCTAGGTCTCTAAGAACTTGCTTTATGAATCTGAGTGCTCCTGTATTGGGTGGATATATATTTAGCATAGTTAGCTCTTCTTGTTGCATTGATCCCTTTACCATTATGTAATGCCCTTCTTTTGTCTTTTTTGATCTTTTTTGGTTTAAAGTCTGTTTTATCATAGACTAGGATTGTAACCCCTGCTATTTTTTGCTTTCCATTTGCTTGGCAAACATTCCCCCATTCCTTTATTTTGAGCCTGTGTGTGTGAGATGGATGTGAGATGGATCTCCTAAATACAGCACACCAATGGGTGTTGAGACCAGCTAGGTCATGGAGACCCTAACCCAGCGGTGCTAGAGGAATTAAAGACACACACATAGAAATGTAGAGTGTGGAGTGGAAAATCAGGGGGCTGACAGCCTTCAGAGCTGAGAGCCCTGAACAGAGTTTTACCCACATATTTATTGACAGCAAGCCAGTGATAAGCATTGTTTCTATAGTTTATAGATTAACTAAAAGTATTTCTTATGGGAAACAAAGGGATGGGGTGAAACTAGGGATGGTCTCTGGCTAGTTATCTGCAGCAGAAACATGTCCTTAAGGCACAGATCGCTCATGCTATTGTTTGTGGTTTAGGAACGCCTTTAAGCGGTTTTCCTCCCTGGGTGGGCCAGGTGTTCCTTGCCCTCATTCTGGTAAACCCACAACCTTCCAGCAAACCCACAACCAACCAGCATGGGCGTTATGGCCATCACAAGCATGTCACATTGCTGCAGATATTTTGTTTATGGCCAGTTTTAAGGCCGCTTTATGACCTGATTTGGGGGCCTGTTCCCAACAGATGAGTCTTGACTCTATTCAATTTGCCATTCTGTGTCTTTTAATTGGGGCATTTAGCCTGTTTACATTTAAGATTAATATTGTTACATGTGGATTTGATCCTGTCATGATGCTAGCTGGTTATTTTGACTGTTAATTGATGCAGTTTCTTCACAGTGTCAATGTTCTTTACAATTTGGTATGTTTTTGCAGTGGCTGGTACTGGTTTTTCCTTTCCATATTTAGTGCTTCCTTCAGGAGCTCTTGTAAGGCAGGCCTGGTGGTGACAAAATCTCTCAGCATTTGCTTGTATGTAATAGATTTTATTTCTCTTATGAAGCTTAGTTTTCCTGGATATGAAATTCTGGGTTGAAAAATCTTTTCTTTAAGAGTGTTGAATATTGGCCCCTACTCTCTTCTGGCTTGTAGGGTTTCTGCAGAGAGATCTTCTGTTAGTCTGATGGGCTTCCCTTTGTGGGTAACCCGATCTGGCTGCCCTGAACATCTTTTCCTTCATTTCAACCTTGGTGAATCTGACAATTACATGTCTTGGGGTTGCTCTTCTTGAGGAGTATCTTTGTGGTGCTCTCTGTATTTCCTGAATTTGAATGTTCACCTGTCTTGGTAGGTTGGGGAAGTTCTCCTGGATAACATCCCTGAAGAGTGTTTGCCAACTTGATTCCATTCTCCCCGTCACTTTTAGATACACCAATAAAACGTAGGTTTGGGCTTTTCACATAGTCCCATATTTCTTGGAGGCTTTGTTTGTTCCTTTCTATTCTTTTTTCTCTAATCTTGTCTTCATGCTTTATTTCATTAAGTTGATCTTCAATCTCTGATATCCTTTCTTCTGCTTGATTGATTTAGCTATTGATACTTGTGTGTGCTCTTGAAGTTCTCATGCTGTGGTTTTTAGCTTCATCAGGTCATTTGTGTTTTTTTCTAAACTGGTTATTCTAGTTAGCAATTTGTCTAACCCTTTTTCAAGGTTCTTAGCTTACTTGCATTGGGTTACAACATGCTCCTTTAGCTCAGAGGTTTGTTATTTCCAACCTTCTGAAGGTAGATAATACCTTGATACCTGGTTTTCCTCATCTTCATCAATTTATCTACTTTGGTCTTTGATGCTGGTGACCTTTGGATGGGGTTTTTGTGTGGACGTCCTTTTTTGTTGATGTTGATGCTATTCCTTTCTCTTTGTTAGTTTTCATTCTAACAGGCCCCTCTGCTGCAGGTCTGCTGGAGTTTGCAGGAGGTCTACTCCAGACCCTCTTTGCCTAGGTATCACCAGCAGAGGCTGCAGTACAGCAAAGATTGCTGCCTATTCCTTCCTCTGGAAGCTTCATCACAGAGGGCACCTGCCAGATGCCAGCCGGAGCTCTCCTGTATGAGGTGTCTGTTGACCCCTGCTGGGAAGTCTTTCAATCAGGAGGCACGAGGGTCAGGGACCCACTTGAGGAGGCAGTCTGTCCCTTAGCAGAGTTTGAGCTCTGTGCTGGGAGATCCACTGCTCTCTTCAGAGCTGGCAGGCAGGAATGTTTAAGTCTACTGAAGCTGCACCCACAGCCGCCCCTTCCCCCAGGTGCTCTGTCCCAGAGAGATGGGAATTTTATCTATAAGCCCCTGCCTGGGGCTGCTGCCTTTCTTTCAGAGATACCCTTCCCAGAGAAGAGGAATCTAGAGAGGCACTCTAGCTATAGTGGCTTTGCAGAGCTGTGGTGTGCTCCACGCAGTTCAAACTTCCAGGCGGCTTTGTTTACACTGTGAGGGGAAAACTGCTTGCTCAAGCCTCAGTAATGGCAGATGCCCCTTCCCCCACCAAGTTGAAGCATCCCAGGTCAACCTCAGACAGCTGTGTTGGCAGCAAGACTTTCAAGCCATTGGATCTTAGCTTAATGGGCTCTGGGATGGTGGGATCTGCTGAGCTAGAGCACTTGGCTCCCTGGCTTCAGCCCCCTTTCCAGGGGAGTGAATGGTTCTGTCTCACTGGTGTTCCAGGTGCCACTGGGGTATGAAACATAAACTCCTGTAGCTCACTCGGTGTCTGCCCAAATGGCTGCCCACTTTTCTGCTTGAAACTCAGGGCCCTGGTGGTGTAGGCACCCAAGGGACTCTCCTGGTCTGCAGGTTGCAAAAACTGTGGGAAAAGGGTAGTGTCTCGGCTGGAATGCACCGTTCCTCATGGTACAGTCCCTCATTTCTTCCCTTGGCTTGGGGAGGGAGTTCCCCGACCCCTTGTGCTTCCCGGGTGAGGCGACATCCCACCCTGCTTCAGCTTGCCTTCTGTGGGCTGCATTCACTGTCTAACCAGTCCCAGTGAGATGAGCCGGGTACCTGAGTTGGAAGTGCAGAAATCACCTGCCTTCTGCGTTGATCTCGCTGGGAGCTGCAGACCAGAGTTGTTCCTATTCAGCCATCTTGTCAGCCACTTAAAGTCTGTTTTGTTTGGTAATTGTGTCACCACTATTGTATTCTTGTGATTGCAGTATGTGTGGTATATCTTTTAACATTCTATTACTTTCAACCTATTTGTATCTTTGAATTTATTTTTTTTTTTTTTTTTTTTTTTTTTTTTTTTTTTTTTTTTTTGAGACGGAGTCTTGCTCTGCCACCCAGCTGGAGTGCAGTGGCCGGCTCTCAGCTCACTGCAAGCTCCGCCTCCTGGGTTCACACCATTCTCCTGTCTCAGCCTCCCGAGTAGCTGGGACTACAGGCGCCCGCCTCGTCGCCCGGCTAGTTTTTGTATTTTTTAGTAGAGACGGGGTTTCACCGTATTAGCCAGGATGGTCTCGATCTCCTGACCTCGTGATCCGCCCGTCTCGGCCTCCCAAAGTGCTGGGATTACAGGCTTGAGCCACCGCGCCCGGCCGTATCTTTGAATTTAAAGTGCATCTCACGTAGACAATATATAGTGTAGTTGGATATCACTTTTTAAATCTAGTCTGACAATCTGCTTTTTGATTGGCTTGTTTAATCCGTTAACATTTAATGTTATTATTGATATACTTGGATATACTTTGTCATTTTACTTTTTGTTTCCGTGTCCTTCATGTGTATTCTTCTATTCTGCATTAATTCTGTTGAATTAAATGAATATTTTCTAATGTGGTATTTTCATTTCTTTACTTTTTGCTGTTTATTTCCAGTTCTTTATTAATTTCTCTAGAGCTTGCTACATACATATTAACCTATCAGAATCAATTTTAGATTTATACTAATTTAATTTCAGCAAGCTATAGAAATGTTACTCTTTTGTACTTCTGTCTCTCTGTAATTTATGGTATCAATATTACACATATTATATCTTTAGATGTTACAAACTAAACAATACCTTGTTATTATTTTTTGTAATTTTGTGTCTTTCAAATAAGCTGAGAGTAGAAAGGATAGGAAGTATATATTTATAGGTTTTGTCATATATAGCCTTCTTATTTATCATTTGTGGTTCTCTTCATTTGTTCCCTGGATTCAAGTTACCATATGAATTTTTTTTTAGCCCAATACAGCTTCTCTTATGCACCTCTTTTGTGTTATTATTGGCAAATATATATATTTATGTGTTATAGGCCCAGTTTATACATTAGGTATAAATTCTTCTGTGAAATTGCTTTTAAATCAGTAAAAGGGAAAAGAGTAGAAGAAATGCATAGTTGTACTGTCTTTTTGATTACATAATTACCTTAATTGGTGCACTTTGTTTTTGTGTGTGTGTGGATTCAGATACTGGCTGGCATCACGTTTTTTTCTTCTGAATGACTTCTTTTGGAATTTATTTCAAGCTAGGTATGTGGCAAATATTGCTAATTATTTCTCCTGCCGGTTTAAATCTACTCTTGAGCCCTCTTAGTATTTTTACTTTTCAACTCTTGCATTTCCATTTCATTCTTATTTGTAATTTCAGTCTTTATTTATATTCTTTATATGATGTGATTTTATAACCATATCTTCTTCAGTTTTGGTTTCCTTTAATTCTTTTAACATATTTATAATGAATTATTTGAAGTGTTTATTTTTTTAAATCCCACATCTGGTCACTGTCACAGATAGTTTCTGTTGCTTACTTTTTTCCAGTATATGTCCTGTTTCCTTACGTGTGTTACAAATTTTTGTCAGAAACTTCACATTTTAGATAATATAGTTGTGTGTTTCTTAATGATGGGGATATGTTCTGAGAAATGTGTCATTAGGCAGTTTTGTTTTGTGAACGTCATAGGGTATACTTATACAAACCTAGATGGTATAGCTTACTACACACATAGGCTACATGGTATGGCCTTTTCCTCCTAGGCTACAAGCCTGCACAGCATGATACTGTACTGAATATTGTATATAGTTGTAATACTGTGGTATTTGTATATCTAAACATATCTGAATATTATAAAGGTAGACTAAAAATAGGGCATTATCTATGGGACTAAGATTGTATATGCAGTTTGTTGTTGACAAAACATAATTATGCAGCACATGACTGTATATTATAGCAACTCTGAAGTGAAGTTGCTGGGTGAAGCCTCTGATGTATGTCCTTGAAAGATGCAGCTTGGGTGTACCCACAGCAGTTTTGGCAGGGCCGTCTCTGACTGTCTCTTTTCTGAAACGTACTCACTCGGGTGATTGATCTATTGCTCTCAACAGTGCCCTAGGAAATAAATTGCTCTACTGATCCAGTTAAATTTAGGTTTCTTGAAGTATTAGTTCTTTAGGTCAGCGTTTGAGATATGTTCTGATCCCAGTATTGCTTCTCCCAGGTGACTCTCTGTGTTGCTGTCTGGCCAAGTTGTAGTTTAGCTTATAACTCCAGTGAATCTGTGAAACTCGTCTTAGTTGAGCTTGTCTACACTTACATGCAAGTGAAACCAGCTCCTTTGAGATTCAGAGCTTTCTGTTCTGCAGCCTGGTTCTCTTCCCTGGGGAAATTCTCTGAGCGATAGCGCTGAAGCTGAGGCTGGGGACAGTGGTGTGCTTCTTTCTGGGTGACACCCTGCTTTAGGAGCTGAGCACTTGATGTAGGGGTAGCAGGAGCCCTAGGTATCATCAGCTTACAGTCCTGATGTGGAACCCTTACACCACGAATTGGGGTAAGGGTGATGGAGGACTCAGTATTCTTAGTGTTCCTCTACCTGATTTAGAGCCTCTGTTTCAGGAGTTGGGACTAGGTGGAAGAAGGTAGCCATCACCTCTCAGCCAGATTCACCTGGAACTTAATACATTCAGCAACATGGACCTGGGGGTAGATGAGAAATGCTGACATCCTTCCTTTCCTGGGAGATAGTCCATTAACTGAAATTTGGGTGGGGAAAGAACCCTGTGTTAGGCTGTAGAAATCTGGAATGGAGTGTCTCTCTCTCTCCCTCTCCTTGAGCTTAGGGAAGGGAGGAAGGGAGCAGGTTTGATATGGTTTGGTTGTATTCCCACCTAAATCTCATGTTTAATTGTACTCCCCAATGTTGGGGGAAGGACCTATTGGGAGGTGATTAGATCATGGGGGCAGATTTCCTCCTTGTGCTTGTGATAGTGAGTTCTCATGAGATCTGGTTGTTTGAAAGTGTGTAGCACTTCTCCCTTCACTCTCTGTTTCTCTCCTGCTCCATCATGGTAAGACCTGCTTGCTTCCCCTTCACCTTCAATCATGATTCTAAGTTTCCTGAGGCTTCCCAGCCATGCTGCTTCCTGTACAGCCTTCAGAACTGTGAGTTAGTTAAACCTCTTTTCTTAATAAATTACCCAGTCTTAAGTAGTTCTTTATAGCAGTGTGAGAACAGACTATTACACTATTTTTACAGACATTCGATAGACTTCTTTGAATAAATGTTTATTTTTTCTATGCCCTTAGGACAATTTCCAAAGACTGTTTAATGGTTGTTTTTAAAAAAGAATTTATAGCAGCTTTGTTGGAGTTTGCAGAGCTCCTCCAGCTGTCTAGTCAGAAGTCTGTCTCCTACAGTTATTTTTTTAGTAGTAGTCATTACTTTATTCAGTTTATTTCTTCTTGCACACATTGTAATAATTAATATTATGAATAATAATTTATTTTCTCCTAGAAATAGTTTTAATCCAACTCTCCAAATTCATTGACATGAAGATATTTATAGTGTTTTATGTAGTCATTTGTTTTTTCTTTATATATTAAATTTTACAGCTTTTTTCTGCTGTTAGTACATTATTTGATGTTTTTCTTATGTATCATGGATTTTACTGTCCTTCTACCTGAATTATAATTTTTTTTATATTTCTCAGGGATTCATTCCTTCTTTGATTTTTCTTGTTCTCTTTCCCTAACTTGCTGTCTTGTGTTAACCTTGTTCTTTATGTAGACTCTTGAGTAGTACAGTTAGCTCATTTATTTTCTTTTTATTTTTTGGGTAAATCTAGTTAGACTATAAATTTACTTTTTTATTACTATAATTGCATCCCACAATTACTGATATGTTTATCATCATTTATAAATATTTAGTCATATCTACTATTATTTCTTTTATAGTCATTTGTTATTTAGTATTTTATTTGTTTAAAAATGTTTGAGGGATTTTTGTTGTTGATTTTTATTTTGATTTTTTTGTGTGTCAGAGAGTGTGGATTACATATTATAATATTGAAGTTTTGGATTTTGTTGACTTCTTTCAAAGCCTCCTTTTGATTATTTTTATTTCTGGAATGCTACTTAAACATATTTATTGGCCAGGCGTGGTGGCTCATGCCTGTAATCCCAGCACTTTCAGAGGCTGAGGAGGGCAGATCACAAGGTCAGGAGTTCGAGACCAGCCTGGCCAATATGATGAAACCCCGTCTCTACTAAAAAAAAAAAAAAAATGTAGCCAGCTCAGTGGCAGGTGCCTGTAGTCCCAGCTACTCGGGAGGCTTAGGCAGGAGAATCACTTGAACCTGGGAGGTGGAGGTTGCAATGAGCCGAGATCATGCCACTGTACTCCATCCTTGGTGACAGAGCAAGACTCCGTCTCAAAACAAACAAACAAATGAACATATTTATTAGGATTTCTTAACTTATAATTCAGAACCTTTAGCTTGTCTTTCATATACCAGAATCTTTAAATGTGGTGTATTTTAGGTACTCTCATGCAATTTACCAAATGTTTCTTCAGGTATGTTATGTCTGCCGTTTAGCTTATCTATTTCATTTAATTTATTTATTTTTTAACTTTGGTGATTTTTTCTTTTTATTTCAATGACTATATTTTCATTCTCCAATATATTAGATCTTGCATTTTTATAATCCCCACTTGTTTTTGGTCATATTCACCTGTTTTTGTTTTATAATTTCCTGTTCTTAATTTATTCCTTTCTTTAACATTTTGAGGATTTACATTTTTACATTTTATTAAATTTTAATAATGTACATATACTTCTTTGTATCCTTACCACCAATAAAATAGGTTTTATTGCTCTTTTATCTATATAGTGGATGTAAAAAAACTGTATCACTTATAATTTGCATTTTCCTTAATACTGTTGTCTTTGAGCTTCTATTTATATATGTTCATTTTCCCATATAAGATTTTCTGTTTATATATTTTGCCTGTTTTCCTGTTTTTGTGCTCTTGTCAATTTCTAACAGTACTTTGACTATAGATCAGTGGTTCTCAAATTATGGTCTGTGAAACTCTGGGAGTCCCTGAGACACTTTCAAGGGATCAGTAAGGTGAAAACTAATTTCGTAATTATACTAAGATTTTATTTGCTATTTCTACTGTGTTGATATTTGCACTTATGGTGGGTAAATTACTGTCACTTATTTAGTAGAAAGCAAGGCAGTGGCCTTGAACTGTACTGGCAATTGAATAACTTCTTAGTTGAGACACTGCTGAAAACAAAAGCCAGGTTAACAAGGAAGAAAGTGGCAGAAGTTTATGCATGTGCTGTAGCTATCATGCTGGAGAGGCCTCAATTCAAAAGTATCTCCTATTGGTACCTTAGGGGCCTTGCTTACATAATATTTTAACAAAGAGTCATAAATCCAATTTAGTGACAAAACAAAGGAGAGAGCAATTCCAGTCTTCTAAAAGGTTTGAAAATGTGGGATGATAGTAAAATCTGTTCCCAGATTCCTTTGGTGCCTGCTGGTGCTTTCTCTGGACAGATTAGCAAGTGTTATCTCCAGTAAGGAAGGATTGGTGTCCTGCCCTTGGGCAAATGGAGGCTAAGGCCTGAATGGTCCCCTCCATTTTCAGCGTCTTTAACCTTACAACCTTCAATATTTGGGGGAGAGAAATACTTTGTTTTTCTTCAGTTCCCCTTTTTAGAGCTTTAGTTTTAGAAAGTTTTACATATTAAAGTCCAAGTTGGTAGCTTTGGGGAGATTTGGGTTAGAGGTTCTAATCTGGCAAAGGAGGAGAAATAGATTGAAACAAGTGGAAAGCAACAAAGTGGATTCCATGTCTTACTGAATGAGTCTCTTCGTCCTAAGAATAATTAGCTTAGTTGAACAGATGAGCCTGATTTCAGGACGTGGTGTTATAGGTGAATTTTTTTCAAATTCAGTCTCTATATGGTATAAGCACACTGGTATTTAGTTGGAAGCATTTTTATGGAAAACACAGAAAAACAAAAGTTAATATCTGAAGCAGTCTGCAAACTAGTCTTTGAGTTTGGAGGGCAGTCAGCTGAGAATATTTTAGATTTTGACTCAAAACATTTCAGTTGGGATGGACAAGGAGTGGCAATTTGATAGATTTTCCCAGATTGTTGTTTGAATCAGGGGTTCCACTGAACTTTCTGTACATACATAAGTTGTTGTAGTGATTTCTCCAAAGTTTATATCAGGTTGTCTAGCATTAACTTGCAGGACTTTAGGAAAAGCAGTTTTGATGTCTAGGGATTTAGAGTCAGATGAGTGAGTGGGAGAAATACTGGAAATTTTAGTCTGGAGAGTCATAGTCAGATATTGGAAGAAACTAAAAATTCAAGACTCAGCCTAGATAATTTTTAAAAAACCCCCAAAAGCAAATGGACAAAGCTAGAATCTAATAACGAGCGCACTATAGTTTTTAAATTTTTCTTGAAACATAATTTTTCTCTCTCTGGTCACTTATTTCTACCAAAGATCACAATGAGTCCAGTTTGGTTGTAAAATAAGTTTTAGCCTCATTATAGTTGGCTTGATTAGTTATATAAACTGTAGCAAGGCCGGGTGCAGTGGCTTACACCTGTAATCCCAGCACTTTGGGAGGCGAGGCAGGTGGATCACTTGAAGTCAGGAGTTCGAGACCAGACTAGCCAACATGGTGAAACCCCATCTCTACTGAAAATACAAAAATTAGCCAGGCATGGTGGTGCACGCCTGTAATCCCAGCTACTTGGGCAGCTGAGGTGGGAGTATCGCTTGAACTTGGGAGGCAGAGGCTGCAGTGAGCAGAGATTGCGCTGCTGCACCCTAGCCTGGGCGACAGAGTGAAACTCCATTTCTAAATAAATAATTAAATAAATAAACTGTAGAAAAAATAATGATTGACCTTATTATAGGCTCTTTTAAAGTTGGCTTTGCTGAAACTTGTCATAAGGAAAAGACTTTTAAAATACTCTCCAGGTTAGGAAGTCAAGCCATGGACTCACCCTCAGATTTTACCTGTAGTACTTGAGTGAATTCTTTTCTTGAAGTCCCCAAGTATTTTTTTTTTTTTTTTTTTTTTTTTTTTTTTTTTTTACTGGCTACAAGAAATATATATATATATATTTTTTTAAGCCTGCTTTTCTCTTTTTTTTTTTTTTTTTTATTATACTTTAAGTTCTAGGGTACATGTGCATGACGTTTATATCATGTATAACTCCCCATGCAATCCCTCCCTCCTCCCCCCTCCCCATGATAGGCCCCAGTGTGTGATGTTCCCCTTCCCGAGTCCAAGTGATCTCATTGTTCAGTTCCCACCTATGAGTGAGAACATGCGGTGTTTGGTTTTCTGTTCTTGTGATAGTTTGCTAAGAATGATGGTTTCCAGCTGCATCCATGTCCCTACAAAGGACGCAAACTCATCCTTTTTGATGGCTGCATAGTATTCCATGGTGTATATGTGCCACATTTTCTTAATCCAGTCTGTCACAGATGGACATTTGGGTTGATTCCAAGTCTTTGCTATTGTGAATAGTGCCGCAATAAACATACGTGTGCATGTGTCTTTGTAGTAGAGTAATTGATAATCCTTTGGGTATATACCCAGTAGTGGGATGGCTGGGTCATATGGTACATCTAGTTCTAGATCCTTGAGGAAACGCCATACTGTTTTCCATAATGGTTGAACTAGTTTACAATCCCACCAACAGTGTAAAAGTGTTCCTATTTCTCCACATCCTCTCCAACACCTGTTGTTTCCTGACTTCTTAATGATTGCCATTCTAACTGGTGTGAGATGGTATCTCATTGTAGTTTTGATTTGCATTTCTCTGATGGCGAGTGATGACGAGCATTTTTTCATGTGTCTGTTGGCTGTATGGATGTCTTCTTTTGAGAAATGTCTGTTCATATCCTTTCCCCACTTTTTGATGGGGTTGTTTGTTTTTTTCTTGTATATTTGTTTGAGTTCTTTGTAGATTCTGGATATTAGCCCTTTGTCAGATGAGTAGGTTGCAAAAATTTTTTCCCATTCTGTAGGTTGCCTGTTCACTCTGATGGTAGTTTCTTTAGCTGTGCAAAAGCTCTTTAGTTTAATTAGATCCCATGTGTCAATTTTTGCTTTTGCTGCCGTTGCTTTTGGTGTTTTAGACATGAAGTCCTTGCCCATGCCTATGTCCTGAATGGTACTACCTAGATTTTCTTCTAGGGTTTTTATGGTATTAGGTCTAACATTTAAGTCTCTAATCCATCTTGAATTAATTTTCGTATAAGGGGTAAGGAAAGGATCCAGTTTCAGCTTTCTACTTATGGCTAGCCAATTTTCCCAGCACCATTTATTAAATAGGGAATCCTTTCCCCATTTCTTGTTTCTCTCAGGTTTGTCAAAGATCAGATGGCTGTAGATGTGTGGTATTATTTCTGAGGACTCTGTTCTGTTCCATTGGTCTATATCTCTGTTGTGGTACCAGTACCATGCTGTTTTGGTTACTGTAGCCTTGTAGTATAGTTTGAAGTCAGGTAGCGTGACGCCTCCAGCTTTGTCCTTTTGACTTAGGATTGTCTTGGCAATGCGGGCTCTTTTTTGGTTCCATATGAACTTTAAAGCACTTTTTTCCAATTCTGTGAAGAAAGTCATTGGTAGCTTGATGGGGATGGCATTAAATCTATAAATAACCTTGGGCAGTATGGCCATTTTCACGATATTGATTCTTCCTATCCATGAGCATGGTATGTTCTTCCATTTGTTTGTGTCCTCTTTGATTTCACTGAGCAGTGGTTTGTAGTTCTCCTTGAAGAGGTCCTTTACATCCCTTGTAAGCTGGATTCCTAGGTATTTTATTCTCTTTGAAGCAATTGTGAATGGAAGTTCATTCCTGATTTGGCTCTCTGCTTGTCTGTTACTGGTGTATAAGAATGCTTGTGATTTTTGCACATTAATTTTGTATCCTGAGACTTTGCTGAAGTTGCTTATCAGCTTAAGGAGATTTTGGGCTGAGACTATGGGGTTTTCTAAATATACAATCATGTCATCTGCAAACAGGGACAATTTGACTTCTTCTTTTCCTAACTGGATACCCTTGATTTCTTTCTCTTGCCTGATTGCCCTAGCCAGAACTTCCAACACTATGTTGAATAGGAGTGGTGAGAGAGGGCATCCCTGTCTTGTGCCAGTTTTCAAAGGGAATTTTTCCAGTTTTTGCCCATTCAGTATGATATTAGCTGTGGGTTTGTCATAAATAGCTCTTATTATTTTGAGGTACGTTCCATCAATACCAATTTATTGAGCGTGTTTAGCATAAAGGGCTGTTGAATTTTGTCAAAAGCCTTTTCTGCATCTATTGAGATAATTATGTGGTTCTTGTCTTTGGTTCTGTTTATATGCTGGATTACGTTTATTGATTTGCGAATGTTGAACCAGCCTTGCATCCCAGGGATGAAGCCCACTTGATCATGGTGGATAAGCTTTTTGATGTGCTGCTGAATCCGGTTTGCCAGTATTTTATTGAGGATTTTTGCATCGATGTTCATCAGGGATATTGGTCTAAAATTCTCTTTTTTTGTTGTGTCTCTGCCAGGCTTTGGTATCAGGATGATGTTGGCCTCATAAAAAGAGTTAGGGAGGATTCCCTCTTTTTCTATTGATTGGAAAAGTTTCAGAAGGAATGGTACCAGCTCCTCCTTGTACCTCTGGTAGAATTCAGCTGTGAATCCGTCTGGTCCTGGACTTTTTTTGGTGGTAGGCTATTAATTGTTGCCTCAATTTCAGAGCCTGCTATTGGTCTATTCAGGGATTCAACTTCTTCCTGGTTTAGTCTTGGAAGAGTGTAAGTGTCCAGGAAATTATCCATTTCTTCTAGATTTTCTAGTTGATTTGCATAGAGGCATTTATAGTATTCTCTGATGGTTGTTTGTATTTCTGTGGGGTCGGTGGTGATATCCCCTTTATCATTTTTTATTGCGTCTATTTGATTCTTCTCTCTTTTCTTCTTTATTAGTCTAGCTAGCGGTCTGTCAATTTTGTTGATCTTTTCAAAAAACCAACTCCTGGATTCATTGATTTTTTGGAGGGTTTTTGTGTCTCTATCTCCTTCAGTTCTGCTCTGATCTTAGTTATTTCTTGCCTTCTGCTAGCTTTTGAATGTGTTTGCTCTTGCCTCTCTAGTTCTTTTAATTGTGATGTTAGAGTGTCAATTTTAGATCTCTCCTGCTTTCTCTTGTGGGCATTTAGTGCTATAAATTTCCCTCTACACACTGCTTTAAATGTGTCCCAGAGATTCTGGTATGTTGTATCTTTGTTCTCATTGGTTTCAAAGAACCTCTTTATTTCTGCTTTCATTTCGTTATGTACCCAGTAGTCATTCAGGAGCAGGTTGTTCAGTTTCCATGTAGTTGAGCGGTTTTGATTGAGTTCCTTAGTCCTGAGTTCTAGTTTGATTGCACTGTGGTCTGAGAGACAGTTTGTTATAATTTCAGTTCTTGTACATTTGCTGAGGAGTGCTTTACTTCCAATTATGTGGTCAATTTTGGAATAAGTGCGATGTGGTGCTGAGAAGAATGTATATTCTGTTGATTTGGGGTGGAGAGTTCTATAGATGTCTATTAGGTCCGCTTGGTGCAGAGATGAGTTCAATTCCTGGATATCCTTGTTAACTTTCTGTCTGGTTGATCTGTCTAATGTTGACAGTGGAGTGTTGAAGTCTCCCATTATTATTGTATGGGAGTCTAAGTCTCTTTGTAGGTCTCTAAGGACTTGCTTTATGAATCTGGGTGCTCCTGTATAGGGTGCATATATATTTAGGAGAGTTAGCTCTTCCTGTTGAATTGATCCCTTTACCATTATGTAATGGCCTTCTTTGTCTCTTTTGATCTTTGATGGTTTAAAGTCTGTTTTATCAGAGACTAGGATTGCAACCCCTGCTTTTTTTTGTTCTCCATTTGCTTGGTAGATCTTCCTCCATCCCTTTATTTTGAGCCTATGTATGTCTCTGCATGTGAGATGGGTCTCCTGAATACAGCAGACTGATGGGTCTTGACTCTTTATCCAGTTTGCCAGTCTGTGTCTTTTAATTGGAGCATTTAGTCCATTGACATTTAAGGTTAATATTGTTATGTGTGAACTTGATCCTGTCATTATGATATTAACTGGTTATTTTGCTAGTTAGTTGATGCAGTTTCTTCCTAGCCTCGATGGTCTTTACATTTTGGCGTGTTTTTGCAATGGCTGGTACCGGTTGTTCCTTTCCATGTTTAGGGCTTCCTTCAGGGTCTCTTGTAAGGCAGGCCTGGTGGTGACAAAATCTCTAAGCATTTGCTTATCTGTAAAGGATTTTATTTCTCCTTCACTGATGAAGCTTAGTTTGGCTGGATATGAAATTCTGGGTTGAAAATTCTTTTCTTTAAGAACGTTGAATATTGGCCCCCACTCTCTTCTGGCTTGTAGAGTTTCTGCCGAGAGGTCTGCTGTTATTCTGATGGGCTTCCCTTTGTGGGTAACCCGACCTTTCTCTCTGGCTGCCCTTAAGATTTTTTCCTTCATTTCAACTTTGGTGAATCTGGCAATTATGTGTCTTGGAGTTGCTCTTCTGGAGGAGTATCTTTGTGGCGTTCTCTGTATTTCCTGAATTTGAATGTTGGCCTGCCCTACTAGGTTGGGGAAGTTCTCCTGGATGATATCCTGAAGAGTGTTTTCCAACTTGGTTCCATTTTCCCCCTCACTTTCAGGCACCCCAATCAGACGTAGATTTGGTCTTTTTACATAATCCCATACTTCTTGCAGGCTTTGTTCATTTCTTTTTCTTCTTTTTTCTTTTGGTTTCTCTTCTCGCTTCATTTCATTCATTTGATCCTCAATCGCTGATACTCTTTCCTCCAGTTGATCGAGTCGGTTACCGAAGCTTGTGCATTTGTCACGTATTTCTCGTGTCATGGTTTTCATCTCTGTCATTTCGTTTATGATCTTCTCTGCATTAATTAGTCTAGCTGTCAATTCTTCCACTTTTTTTTCAAGATTTTTTGTTTCTTTGCGCTGGGTACGTAATTCCTCCTTTAGCTCTGAGAGGTTTGATGGACTGAAGCCTTCTTCTCTCATCTCGTCAAAGTCATTCTCTGACCAGCTTTGATCCGTTGCTGGCGATGGGCTGCGCTCCTTTGCAGGGGGAGATGCGCTCTTATTTTTTGAATTTCCAGCTTTTCTGCCCTGCTTCTTCCCCATCTTTGTGGTTTTATCTGTCTCTGGACTTTGATGATGGTGACGTACTGATGGGGTTTTGGTATAGGTGTCCTTCCTGTTTGATAGTTTTCCGTCTGACAGTCAGAAGGACTGTCTGTTGGTCTGTTAGAGATTGCTTGAGGTCCACTCCAGACCCTGTTTGCCTGGGTATCAGCAGCAGAGGTTGCCGAAGATAGAATATTGCTGAACAGCGAGTGTACCTGTCTGATTCTTCCTTTGGAAGTTTCCTCTCAGGGGTGACGCCACCCTGTGAGGTGTGGGGTATCAGACTGCCCCTAGTGGGGGATGTCTCCCAGCTAGGCTACTCAGGGGTCAGGGACCCACCTGAGCAGGCAGTCTGTCCGTTCTCAGATCTCAACCTCCGCGTTAGGAGATCCACGGCTCTCCCCAAAGCTGTCAGACAGAGTCGTTCGGGTCTGCAGCGGCCCGCTCTTTCCCCTAATGGACTGCAGCTGTGCGCTGTCCGCAGCGGTAGAGTCTACAGAGACAGGCAGGCTTCCTTGAGCTGCTGTGAGCTCCACCCAGTTCGAGCTTCCCAGCGGCTTTGTTTACCTACTTAAGCCTCAGCAATGGCGGGCGCCCCTCCCCCAGCCTCGCTGCTGCCTTGCGGATAGATCGCCGCAGACGGCTGTGTTAGCAGTGAGGGAGGCTCCGTGGGCGTGGGACCCTCCCGGCCAGGTGTGGGATATATTCTCCTGGTGTGCCTGTTTCCTTAAAGCGCAGTATTGGGGTGGGAGTTACCCGATTTTCCAGGTGTTGTGTGTCTCAGTTCCCCTGGCTAGGAAAAGGGATTTCCTTCCCCCTTGCGCTTCCAGGTGAGGCGATGCCTCGCCCTGCTTCAGCTCACGCTGGTCAGGCTGCAGCAGCTGACCCGCACCGATTGTCCGGCACTCCCTAGAGAGATGACCCCAGTACCTCAGTTGAAAATGCAGAAATCACCGGTCTTCTGTGTCGCTCGCGCTGGGAGTTGGAGACTGGAGCTGTTCCTATTCGGCCATCTTGCTCCGCCCCTGAAGTCCCCAAAGTATTTAGAGTATTCTGCACCTCTCAGAAACTGATATTTTTTTTACTTACCACAAGGCTAGTAACCCTGTAAAGGAACCATGTAGACAGCTTACTTGGCCAGTTTTTCCAAGGGATTAATTGGATCCTAGTTAACCTTTAGTTCCTTAAAGCAGCCTGGTCATACCTGAAAATGTGACATCCCAATCAAAGCCTTTGTAATATGTGTTTTTAACTGTGTCTTATTATGAAAGGAAACAGATTCTTATTAATGTTATGCAAATAACTATATTGCCATAAAATAAAAATATTTATGGTTAGTTTCTCAATTCAGAAGAAATCAGAGAGAAAGGTAAATGTTTTGATTTTGCTTACAAAAATATACTTTACCCAATTCCTGCAAACTATAAGTAGCTTAAAAAAAAAAAAAAAGCTTTCTCAACTCTGGAAAAAGAAACAAAAAATAATCAGCAATGTTTTCAACAAAAAGTCATTAAAAATTATTCTAGTCCTGCATCAGTTCAGTCCCACATAATTCTTTTTCTGCTTGATGTTAGATTAGCAATTTTATGAGTCTAGTTTTTAAAATGGGAGTTATTCAAATTCTTAACCAGTCTAATTGTGTTATCTCAGTGATGTCGGAAAACTGTACTTAAGTGTATTTAAAGTCTATTCCGTGAATCTTCTTGAAGACACTTTAGGATTTGCAGAGAGCTTTTGAAGAAAAAACAAAAGCAACAGAGTAAAGCAGTAACACATCCAGAATGTTTATTAGGGACCAGTTCTGCAGGCACTTTTGCCTAGCAACTCCAATAATCTCAGACTCCCAGAAGGCAGAAAGATGTTCAGTGCATCAGGTGCTTAAGAAGACAGTTTTATCGTGAAGAAAAGGATTCCTGTCTTGTGGAGGGAAGTGTTTCCCAGCCAGGGGCTAATCATGCAAGCAGCCTCCCACCTGCAGCGTTAACTCTTTTATGCACATAAGCTGATCCTGAATTGTTGCTGGTTTGTGTGTACTTCTGCTGGAGGCTCAGAAGAGTATACTTTTGATACAGTGTTTCAGAGAATTTGGGGGATATTTTGACTTAAATTCAGACTTAGTTCTATTTCAGGAAATACCTTCATATGGGTCAGATTTCTGGAGAGAAAAAGTTTTCTTTCTCTGTCCCCAGTCATACTGTGACTCACTAGAGTTTCTAGCTCTGATCCTTCAGGTTCAGTTATTCTATGTGATATTTGTATGTATTACATATCTTTGATGTTATAAGTCATGATATATGTATGTATACATGATAAATGTGTACCTACGCTGATGGATGAATCAGTACAAAAAGCATGTTAGAATTCCTGTTCAGAAATGAAACCTATAGAGGTTTCCTTAGCAATTAGAAGCTGTCTGGTTTCTACTCCGAATACAAAGATGGAGGGTAGCTAACTATGTGTACTTAATTTTAGCTTAAATGTGTAGGTAGGAAAGTAAACAATGGCTGGGTGCACTTCAGTGTGTGCAGGAAGCTTTTCCTGAGCCTAATCCAGGAACAGGCAGGGAAGTCTCCCTTGTTTGACAGAAGTAGCAACAGACCACCCTGTTTTGGAAGATGAACTTTTCTGACTTTTGGTATTGTAGTGAATTTCTTTTCATTTTTATTTTTCTTGTGTCATTTCAGTGAGAATTTGGGATGGGTAAAATATATATATATATATATATATGTGTGTATGTGTGTGTGTGTGTGTGTTCTCAGTTCCAGCTGTTGTACTCAATAAAACTAATTGTGTATTTATTAGAAACATATATTTTTGAATATTGTTCGTAATTATATGAATTTAATTTCTTCCAAGATAAATATTTAAACTTAGAGAAGTGTTATACCTGAGTTTGAGCAGCATAGTGTTAAGGTTAATAGAATAGGCTCTGGGACCAAGCTCCGTAAGTTAGAATCTTAGTTTTGAAAGCATAGGCATTGGACATGTGACATAATCCCTGCCTCCCTCAATTTCTTTATGACAGATAGAAAATCTTAATGATGCTGAGAGATTCAAATGAGTCACTATTTGTGAAGTGTCTATCATAGTATTTGGTACTTAGATAAGTGTTGGTACTTAGATAAGTGTTGGTACACGATAAGTGTTGGTGAACTAAAAATAAATATAATTGTATCTAAAAACATGTACCAAGAATTTATACCAGGTAGTCATATTTCTTAAATAGTTACAATATGTTTGAATTATAAGTAACCATTTTTTTGTCTTTCTCTTCTTAATTTTTTACAGCTTATCGTGAGCCTCATTATTATTATCAGTTCACAGCTCGATATCATGCAGCTCCCTGCAATAGTATTTATAATATTTCTTTTGAGAAGAAACTTATTCAGATTTTAAGCAAACTGCTTCTTGACCTTTCATGTGAAATTTCCTTACTTAAGTCTGAATGCCATCATATTAAAATGCAAAGAGCTGGTTTGCAAAATGAATTGTTCTTTACATTTTCAGGTAAGTCTATACAATTCATTAGAAAAGCAAATGGAGAACACATAACTAAGAGTTAAAAAATGTTGTTAATTACTCACAGCATTTTTACGATATAAACACTATATATCCGAATATATTTTGTTCTCTACTTTGACTTAGTGCTATTAACCCCTCAAATAGAATTCTACTGATTCATGTACTAATGAAAAGTTTGCTCTCTCAATAACACTGTTATGATAATTTACTGTAGAGTGGAATTTAGTGTAAGGAAAGTCATGCTATTTAGGTATAATGATTTAATTTGTAAAATCATCTAATTATAAGATGGGTTAATATCATAGACCAGAGGTACCATTCAGCTTAGTATGCTTTTCTTAATAATGTGGAGTAGAGGCCCAATCTTTTCTGGAAAACAAAGAATTGGACTTTATACTTATATCTTTATATTTATAATGGTTTATGAATGACCACTTAGGAATACCCACCTATGTGTTTTTAAGAGGTCCCAGTGACAGTAGGGCACCCCTCCCCTTTCATCACAAATGTTATTGCGTGCTAGTTTCCTTCCTCCTTTTTTAGTGTGTGTGGTTTTTTTAATCATTATTTATCTGCTATCAGAGTTGGATTGTATTTAACCATTTCCCTGACTTTCCCTTCTGTTTCTTTTTTGGCCATCTAGGATTGAAGTTTTAGAAACACAGTTGAGAGGCATGAAGCTTTAAGGGAAAAAAACAAGAGAAGTTCTGCCTTATTTTCTGTCTTTTATCTTCCTTACTTTTCTCCTGTCTTTCCTTCTCTTCTCCTCTCTTTCCTTCTCCTCGGCCCTCCCCTCCCCTCGCTACTCCTTTTCCCTTCCCTGCCCTCCCCTCTCTCTCCTCTTCTCCAGAAATACATTGAGAGTTTTTCTCCAGCCCCTGGGTCTGTTTAATAGGTAGATCAGTTCTTAGAAAACCTGAAAGTGTGGCTTTCTTCAGGTTCAGCACTTTGGGAGGCGGAGGCAGGTGGATCACTTGAGGTCAGGAGTTTGGGACCAGCCTGGCCAACACGGGGAAACCTGCCTCTACTAAAAATACAAAAATTAGCTGGGCATGGTGATGTGGGCCTGTAGTCCCAGTGGCTTGGGAGGCTGAGGCAGGATAATCACTTGAACCCAGGAAGCTGAGGTTGCAGTAAGCCGAGATCATGCCACTGCACTGCAGCCTGGCTGACAGAGTGAGACTGTTTAAAAAAAAAAAAAAAAAAGCTGAAAATGTACTGGAACTCATAAAAGAGATGATATCCAATAGAAATGAAGCATTATGGGACTTGATTTGCATTTCTCCAAAGGCAAATGTTGTTGAGCATCTTTTCATGTGCTTATTGGTCATTTGTGTATCTTCTTTGGAGAAATGTTAATTCAAGTCCTTTGCTTAATTTAAAATTGGATTGTGTGTCTTTTTGGTGTTGTTGTAAGAGTTCTTTATATATTCTGAATACTGTATTCTTATTAATATGTGATATGCAAATATTTCTTCCATTTTATGGGTTGTTTTCTTACTTTCTTAATAATGTCCTTTGATACCCAATTGATTTTAATTTTGATGATGTCCAATTTACCTGTTTTTTCCTTTTGTTTCTTGTACTTTGGGTGACGTTTCTAAGAATATGTTGCCAAATCTGAGGTCATCAAGATTTACTCCTTCTGTAGTTTTAGCTATTACACTTAGGTCTAAGATTCATTTTGAGCTAATTGTGTATATAGTATGAGGTATGGGTTCAGCCTTATACTTCATATTTTGCATGTGGCTATCTGGTTGCCCAAGAACATTTGTTGGAAGAGACCATTCTTTTCTACATTGAATTGTCTTGGCACCCTTGTTAAAAGTCAGTTAACCATAAATATGTGGGCTTATCTCTGGACTCTCAATTCTATTGCATTGTTCTGTATTTCTGCTCTTATGTCAGTATACCATTTTGATTACTGTTTGATTTGTGGCACTTTGGAAATTGAGAAGTGAGAGTCCTCCAATTTTGTTCTTCCTTTTTAACATTGTTTTGGTAATTTGAGATTATTTTTAATTCCATAGGATTTTTAACATCTCCTTCTCCATTTCTGACAAAAATCACCATTGGGGTTTTGATAAGGATTGCATTGGATCTGGACATAGCTTTGGATATTATTGCCACCTTAACAATATTAAGTCTTTTAATCTGTGAACACAGGTAGCTTTGCATTTATTTAGAACTCGTTTCTTTCAGTAGCATTTTACAGTTTTCAGTGTATAAGTATAGTGCTGTAACTCTTGATAAATGTATTTCTAAGCATTTTATTATTACTGATGCTATTATAAGTAGAATCTTCTTAATTCCCTTTATACTTTGTTCATTACTAGTGTATAGAAATACACTAGGTTTTTTAAAAAATGGATTCTGCATCCTTGGTTGAATTCCATTGTTAGCTCTAATAGTGTTTTTGGTTATGTTTTGTTTTTGTGAAATCTTTAGTAGTTTTTGTATAGAAAATCATGTTGTCTGTGGATAGCAATAGTTTTACTTCTCCCTTTCCACCCTGGATACATTTTACACCATTTTCTTGCAAAGTTGCTCTTGTTTGAACTTCTAGCACAATGTTTAGTAGAAGTGGCAAAATTGGCATCTTTGTCTTGTTCTTGATCTTAGGAGGAAAGCTTTCACTTTCACTGTTGAGTATGATATTTGCTGTGGGTTTATAATGAAAGGATTTTGTATTTTGTTAAATACTACTTTTGTATGAAATGAGATTATCATGTATATTTTTATTTTTCACCCTGCCTTCTATTAATGCAGTGTACTCTATTTTTATTGTTACATTTTCAACAACCTTTGCATTCCTGGATTATACCCTACTTGGTCATGCTGTATTCTTTACCATACTACTGGAATTGGTTTGCTATTTTTTTATTAAGAATTTTGCATTCATAATGGATATTGGCCTGTAATCATATACTTTTCTGGCATTGGTGTCGGGGTAATGCTAGCTTCATGATATGAGTTAGGAAATGTTACCTCCTCTTCTGTTCTTTTGGAAGAAAGTGAGATGAGTTTTATTTAATTCTTCTTTAACTGATAGAATTCATTACTGAAGCTTTTGGATTCTGGGTTTTTCTTTTTTGGCAGGTTTTTGATTACTGATTCAAACTCCTTACTTAGTTATAGACCTATTCATATTTTCTGTTTATTCTTGAGTCAGTTTTGGTAGTTTGTGTGTTTCTAGCAATTTATTTCATTTAGGTTACCTAATTTATTAGCCTACAATAGTTTATAGTGTTCTCTTGTTATCCTTTTTATTTCTGAAAGGTAGGTAGTAATGTCTCTACTTTGATTTCTCTATGTGAATGTTTGTCAATTTTATTGCATTTTTTCCAAAAACCATTTTTTTCTTTATTGCTTTTTCTCTTCTCTAGTTTATATATTTTCTACTCTTTATTATTTCCTTCTTTTTGCTAGCTCTGAGTTTAATTCATTTTTCTTTTTCTAGTTTCTTAAGGTGTGATATTAAGTAATTGACTTGAAATCTTTCTTCTTGTTAAGTATAGGTGTTTACACCCATACATTTCCTTCTGATTACTGCTTTAACTGCAACCCATACTTTTTGGTAAGTTGTATTTTCATTTTCATTCATCTGCAAGTATTTTCTAACTTCCCTTATACTTTGTTTTGACCTGTTTGTTGTTTAGGAGTATGGTGTTCAATTTCCACATGTTTGTATACTTTCTAGACGTCCTTCTGTTAAGGCTTTCTGATTTCTTTCTTTTGTGGGATAGAAGTCTAGTCCAAATGACCACCAGGATGGCTATATAGTAGAAAGAAGAGATGTATTGTGACATCAACTTGCAGTTTGGGCAGATATGATCTTTGGTGTGGACTGAAGGCACTCTCTCTTCCAAAGGGAAAGGGTCTGTATTGCCAATAGGGTCTTATATATTCAGCTTGTTTTGGGTAAAGCTATACATATTTATGAGGGGGGCTGAACACATGTGCAATGGGTAGACATGTATGTAACTTACATTCCATGTTCACTTTGGGGTGGGTTTTAGCATTAAGACGAGGTAGAATTTGGCTCTGTCTATTGAAAGGCTGACTATAAAACACAGAGAATTTGTGCAGTCTCTATTAGCTTGCTGAAACTGGCTTAAGGCCTGCAGTTGCCTTTCAGGAAGGAGTACTTGTAAGGCAGATTCTCTGTCCAGTCAGAATTTTAGTGGTCTCAGTTGTAAATCAGAGTTAGGAAGGGAGTCTGGCAATTTGTCTGATAGCTCCTGTTGTTAAAGAGTTTAGCAAGGTGTGTTTGCGTGCATGTGTGTGTGTGTGTGTGTTTTGTAGCCATAGAAATTTAGGGAATTGACATGCCAACTGAGCCCTGAACCTTTAGCTCATAGCTAATTTTTGTTTCCTTAACCTTGGGGTCCATCTTAGTTGATAAAGGGGCATCTATTTTTGTTTCTCAGATTACAGAAACTACTTTATATCATTTTCATCTTCTTATACTTACTGAGACTCTTTTGTGGTTACACATATGGTCTACCTGGGGGAATGTTTCATGTGTACTTGTGAACTATGTGTATTCTCCTGTTGTTGGGTGGAGGGTTCTGTGCATATTGTATAGATCTAGTGTTGTTCAGGTACTCTATCTGCTTATTGATCTTCTGTCTAACTTTTATATTCATTATTGAAGGTGCGGTATTGATGTGTTCCACTATTATTATCTGCTTTTCCCTTCTGTTCTGTCAATTTTTGCTTTATATAATTTGAGACTCTGTTGTTAGAGGCCTATATACTTATAAATGTTATATGTTCTTTAATACATTGGCCCTTTTATCAAAATATAGTGCATTTCTTTGCATCTTGTAACAATTTTTGACTTAAAGTTTATTTTATCTGATGTTTGTATATAGATCTGTTTATATTTTTTGTTTCTTCTTGAGTTAGTTTTGGTAGTAGTGTGTTTCCAGCAATTTGTCTATTTTATCTAGATTTGATGACTATTTGCACAAAATATCTTTTTTCATCAATTTACTTTTAATCCATGCTTTTTTTTGTTTTTGCACCTAAAGTGAATCTTTTGTAGACAATAGTTAGATCCTGCATTTTTATCCATTATGTCCACTTCTGCCTTTAATTGGTGCCTTTAAATTAAGCCACTTACATTTAAAATTATTACTGATAAGGGAGGACTTACTTTTGCCTTTTTGCTACACATTTTCTATATTGTGTGGGTTTTTTTACATTAATTGACTATTTTTAGAGCAGTTTTTACTTTACAGAAAAGTTGAGCAAAGGATAGACACACACATTTTTACATGCATAGTTGTATGTAAAAAGTCATTAACAAACCCAAGGTCACTTTGATTTTCTTCTTTGTTTCCAGCTTTCCAATTTTGTGTATTTTACAGATATCTCCGTGATTATATTATGAAGTTAATTTTGGTTAAATGTATAAGTCTAGATTTATTTGCATGTGGATATCCAGTTGGTCAAGCATCATTTTTTAAATGACTGTATTTTCTCTCTTGAATTGCTCTTTTCCTTTGTGAATGATCAATTGAGTATATTAACATGGGTATATTTCTGAGATTTCTGTTCACTTATATTGGTCTCTGTTCTTTCATCAGTACTACACTGTCTTGACTTCTGTAGTTTTACAGTAAGTCCTGAAGTTGAGTAATGTCGGTCCTCTGTATTTCTTGCCTTTAATAATGTGTTGGCTGTTCTAGGTCTTTTGCCTTTTCACATAAATTTTAGAAGCAGTTTGTAGATAAGCACAAAATATTTTACTGATATTTTGAGTGTCATTGAGTTTAAAGTATATATCAAGTTGGCAAGAACTGACATTGTAACAATAGTGGATCTTCCTATCTATGAACATGGAATATCTTTTTATTTACTTAGATCTTTGATTTTTTATCAGAGTTTTACAGTTCTCCTCATACAGACTTTGTACTTATTTTGTTATATATTTCATTTTTGTTAGTGTAGTGGCATTGCATTGTTTTCAAATTATAGTTGTTTATTACAAGTACATAGGAAAGCAATTTACTTTTTAAAACAATTTTTAATTGTATAAATTTAAGATGTACAACATGTTTATATACACACATATGTACACATTAAAATAATTACTGCAAGTCAAGCAAACTAGCATATCATCTCACATCATTATCTTTCTTTCCATCTCCAACTCATGGTAAGAGCATGTAAAATGACTCTTCTTGCAAGTTTTTAGCATATAATACAGTATTATTAACTAGAGTCCTCATGTGGTACATCAGAACATCAGATCTCTAGATTTATTCATCCTTCTTAACTACAACTTTGTTCACTTTGATTCACATCTCATTACCACGACCCCTGCCCTGCCCCAGGTAATCACCATTCTACTTCCTGATTTTATGTATTTAGTGTTTTTTTTTTTTTTCTTAAAGTGAGATCATTCTGTATTTTTCTTTCTGAGCCTATATTATTTCACTTAACATATGTCCTTTAGGTTCATCTGTATTGTTGCAAATGGCAGGATCTCCTTTTTTAAGGCTAAATAATATTCCTCTGTGTTCTGTGTGTGTGTGTGTATATAATGCATTTATTTATTTATATTTATCCAGTCATCCATCATTGAACACTTAGGTTATTTCCATATCTTGGCTGTTATGAATAATGCTGCAGTAAACATGGGAGCACAGATATATGTATGAGGTTGTGGTTTCATTTCTTTTGGATGTGTAGTCAGAAGAGGGATTGCTTGGTCAAATGGTAGTTCTATTTTTAATTTCTTTAGTAACTTCCATACTGTTTTCCACAATTGTTGTAACAATGTACATTCCTGCTAACAGTATACAAGCGTTCAGTTTCTCCACACCCTCACCAGTACATTATCTCATGATTTTGACAGTAGCCATCCTGACAGGCATGAGATGATATCCCATTGTGGTTTTCATTTGCGTTTCCCTGATTATTGGTGATGTTAAGTACTTTTTCCTATTTTTCTTCTTCTCCTTCTGGCATTACCATTTTGTATATTATACAACTTATGTTATTATTCCACAGTTTTTGGATATTCTTTTCTTATTTTTTTTAATTATTTTTTTTGAGAAATTTCTACTGATGTATTTTCAAGCTTCAGTCTATTTGATTCTTTCCTCCAGCCCACTGATGGGCTCATCAAAGGCATTCTTCATTTTGGTTAAAGTGATTTTGATATCTAGCATTTCCTTGTGATTCTTAGAGTTTCCATCTTTCTCACTGCATTATCCATTCTGTTCTTGCATCTTGTCCCATTTTTTCCATTAGAACTCTTAGCATATTATTCATAGTTATTTTACATTTCTGTACCATAATTCCCAAATCTCTGCCATATCTGAGTTTGGTTTTGATGGTTGCTCTGTTTCTTGAAACTGTGTTTGACTTTTAGTATGTTTTCCATTTGTGTGTGTGTGTGTGTGTGTGTGTGTGTGTGTGTGTAAAGCTGACCAGTATGCACCAGTAGTAAGAAATTAGTTAAATAGTTCTTATAGTGTGTGATAGTTCTGTTTATCTGGCTAGAATTTGGGCTTTGTTTACTGTTTATTGTAGTACTAGAGGCTACATTTTTTTTTTATCCTCTTGTTTTTGTCTTTCCTATGGTCTTTGGGTGATATGGAGACTTTTTCTTGAGTAAGACTTGAAATGCTTTCCATTATAATACCATGGCATTATATGGAACTCTGTAAATATAGTGGTAATATATGCATGTATTGGGGGGTAAGCATCCTGTAAGTCTGTGATTTGCTCTGTTTTTTCAAAGAGCCTGTGTCCTTTGCCTGAGACCTTCACAAGCGCTTCTCTTTCTCACTTTACACTGAGAAGGCTAGAGAGGTATCTCCCTTCCCCCAGGTCATTGAAGCTCCGGTAAAAATGAAACTTTGTTAAGCTATTTCTCTTGAGGCAGGGTTTCCAAAATACTAGTTTTACTTCAGATGCTCTTGTTGTACTTTGGTTTGGTTTACTTCCAACTGGTTACTTTTCTCCTTCCGTTTGCCAGAAGCACAAGTAGATTTTCCTCCAGTCTTAACCCTGAGAACCTGTTGGGTTTCCTAGACCTAAAGCTCATGAAAGTTTGGAAGCCCTCCCCTGCAGCCCAAGAATGCGCCCCATTTTAGTTTTAACTGTGGAGCTTGTACACCCTGAACTTCGTAGCAATTATAATTTAAATTATCTTGGTAATGGCTCCCATAGCAGGCTTCTGCTCCTGGTAAGTTGTGATTCTCTGTATACACCTATCTGCTTCTACATTTTTGGAAGCTGCAGTTTTCCCAGTGATCTCAATTTTCTGATGGGTCTAAGAAAAGTTGCAGATTTTTTTGTTGTTGTTGATACAGGCCTGACAACTGACAAGTTCCTTAGATGTCAAATAGAAACCAGAAATTGTCTCATATCTTTTTTTGTTTGATTATCCCTGTTACTACCTTCTTTTGTGTTTAGTTATTTATAGAGTACCACTTAAATTTCCTTCTCATTTCATTTTATTAATATATTTTAGTTATTTTCTTGGTGGCTAACCTGAGAACTGCAATTAGAATTTCAAACTCATAAGACACTAGTTTGAATTGATTCCAGCTTAGTTATAATAGTATTCCAAAACTCTGCTCCTGTGAAGGTCATTCCTTCTCTATGTTGTTGTCCCTAATTACATTACTATATATTGTGTATCTACTAACATAGATTTGTAATTATTGTTTTATTCATTTGTCATTATTATCATATAAAAAGATGAGTGAAAAAAGAATAGTGACTTTTATATTTCTCTATATTTACCTTTTATGTTTACCCAGATGTACTCCTATGTAGTTACTTTTGCCAGTGTTCTTTTTTTGTGTGTGTAGTAGCAAGTTACTATCTATTCTTCATCAGCTGTTCATTTTTGGAAGATGTTAGATTCTCCTCCATTTTTGAAAGCTTGTTTTGCCAGATACAGGATTCTTGGTTGAGTGTTTTTATTTCAGTTATTTAAATATATCATCCCACTGCCTTCTGTCCTCTGTGGTTTTTCATGAAAATCTGATGTTCATCTTATTGTGGACACCTAGTATGCGACAAATTACTTCTTTCTTGCTGCTTTTATGATTCTCTGTCTTTTATTTTTTAAAAAATGGTTGCCCATTTATTATAAATGATATTACAGAAAATACAGATATACTGCGAGATGGAAAAGATGCACAGGGCAAGGCATGTGGGAAGGTGCCTGGAGCTTACATGCTCCCTTTGGGCATGCCACCACCCAGTATCTCTGCATGTTCAGCAACCTAGAAGCTCCTGTCTTTGATTTTTGAAAGTTTCATTATAATTTGTCTCAGTGTGGGATTCCTTGTATTTACCCTGTGTGTATTCTATTTATCTTGTATGTGTTTTATAAAATTTGGGGAATTTTGGCCATTATTTCTTCAAATACTCTTTTTGCCACTTTCTCATTTTTCTCTCCTTCTGCGACTCCCATCATGTATATGGTGGTACACTTGATGATGTTATACTTGTCTTAGGTTCTCTTCACTTAAATTTTTTTTTCTTTCTTCTCTGACTGGATAATTTCAGTGAACTATCTTCAAGTTCACTAATTCTTTTGCTTGCTCAAATCTGTCATTGAAAATGTTTAGTGAATTCCTCATTTCAGTTGTTACAATTTTCTGCTCCATAATTTTTATTAGATTTTTTTCTGTAACTTATTTTGCTTTATTGATATTCTCTATTTGAGAATATCATTTTCCTTATTTTCTTTGGTTCTTTGTTCATGATTTTCTTTAGCTCTTTGAGCATATTTAAGATAGCTGATTTAGAGTTTTTGTCTAGCAAGTCCAATGTCTGTTTCCTCAGGGACAATTTCTATTATATTTTGTTCTCTGTGAATAGGCCATACATTCTTGTTTCTTTATATAACTTCTATTTTTTTTTGAAAACTTTACGTTTTAAAATATTTTAATGGATACTTTTGAAATCAGATCCTTCTGCCTGTTCAGCGTGTTTGGTTGTTGCTTGTGTGGATTGTAGCTGTTTGTTTTATAATTTTCTGCATCTTTTGTCATGTCCTCTGAAGTCTGTCTTCCATTTACTTGAAATTTTGTTACATATTTAACCTTTGAATTCTTTTTAACCTTTGTGGTCAGCTACTGACTTAACAGATATTTTCTTAAATTCTGTGTTGAAGTCATCATTTGTTGACTTTGCATTCACCTGGTTGTTGTAAACATTTGATCATTTTCTGGAGTTCTGACAAAAGTTGATTCTGGCCATTTTTGTTCATTTTTTTTCATGTTTCTATGGAAAGAGGTGGCCAGCAGTTTTCCTCTCTACTATTTTCGCTGGAGTCATTGCTATCTTGTGTATTTTTTAATCTCATAGAAAACTTATCTTACAAAAAGCTAGGTGATTGTATACAGGATGAGGTTAGTCAGCTAGCCTAAAGAGGGGATATGCAAGAAGCTCAGGAAGAGATAGCTGATGCAGACAACATGAGTGTTGTGTGGTTTACCTGATATGGTGGGGATGGATGTAGTGTCTGTTGTCTGTTAACACCATTAATACTGGATTTGGGCTGAAACAGTCTCCTAGATATTTGTTACTTTAGCGATCTTTTATGTATACTGATTCTGAAAAGACAGATAAGAAAATACCTTGTATTTCTTTTGATTCTATGTTGTGGTTTCTGACAGTTTTGCATTAGTTTCATGAATAGTAGATCTTAATGAATTTTTAAAATTGCCTTAAACTTTTATAAGGATTCAAAAGTAAGACATTTTTACATCATCATGATAATTCAATCTCATAATCATGTTATGATGCATTGGTAGACTCAGGTCTGCCACCCTCTGAATTACTTTGTGGACAATCCATTCAAAACCTGTACCTTAGGTGTATAATATTTAAAAGACCTAGCTACAGTTTACTAGTGCTTTTCATAACTCTACATATGTTTCTTTTCTTTTCTTTTTTTTTTTTTTTGAGACAGAGTCTCACTCTGTTGTCAAGGTTGGAGTGCATGGGCATGATCTCAGCTCACTGCAGCCTCCGCCTCCCGGGTTCAAGCGATAAAATTTAGAGATTTAACTTTTCTTGGGCCTAGATTTAGATAACTTCATTTTAAAAGGACTTAAGGTAAAAATAGAATATAAATAAAACCTTTTCTCCCCCAAGTCTGTGACCCTAGTTGGACCTCTGTCTGAAATTAACTGATTTAATTTTATAAAATCACTAGGTTGAATTTTGTTGTCTGTAATATTGTATAGTACCTCATAATATCAATTCAGATGACAAGAGTGAAGTTTCACACCATGTATGGGTTTGGGAAGGATTTGAAAGAAATATGTTGAAACAACAAAATAAAGATTTCTCATTATTCTAGGAATATACTCCACGTATATTCATACTTTTACGATCAGTTTTATGATCTTCATATCAACAGTTGTCCATCAGACATATTTTACATGACATACTAGGTAAATGTTGGTAATGTAGAGTAAGGATCCCTCTTCAAGATTATATTATGGTAAAAACAATATGCATATAATAATAGTACAACTTATGTAAATACTGTAGAAGAGTTACCAAGTGTTTTATGGGTTCTGAGGAAGTGAAAATGTTATTAAGGAGATGAACAGTTAAGGAGGCCCGTGAAAAATTATTGGTGTTTTGAAAGAATTCTGTGGAAAATGAACAACTTAAAGTCATGTACACAGGCATTATAGAGCAATATTTGGAGTAGAATAGCGAATGGATAGCATACAAGTAGAGTTATGGGAAAAACAAAATTGTCAAGATCAGTAGTAAATAAATTATAGAGATTTTGGTTGCTGGATTGAAGTATTTGTTTTTAAACATATCCTCATAACTGGAAAGGGTGACAAAAATCACATTATTCAGCCCCTTGTTTTACAAATTAGAGTAGAAACCTCAAATGTTATTTTACATTATACCTATGTTTATTAGTAGACCTCCTATAGAACTCAGGCTAGAAATCAGATTTCTTTCAATGTATTTTTTAAGTCTTGTAGTACAATAGGAACATTTCTCAGATGATCTTGCAGAGACAGTATCAATTTCTACATTGCTAAATTCAACTGGATTTTGTTGATTTTGTTCACTTACGTATCCCAAGCCCCTAGAGTAATTCCTGGCACACAGTAGGCTTCTGGCAATTATTTATTAAATAAATGAATGTGTGTCTGAATATAAATATTCATCATTTTAGTTACCATGGCCGCTACTAAAATCCAACCTCATTTCCCTTTCCAGTATTGTGATCAGAGTTTATCCTACCTCTATCATTTTGCAGCTAGAGATTAAGAATTGTGATAAATGACACACAGTATATTACATAGAGTTAAATACTATATTGGATGAATGCACATAAATGTATACATACATATACATATGTATATTATTAAAATTGAAATAAATCTGTTGCTCAGATTTTACAAAATCAACAGCCCAACATTATCAGGAAAGTTGATTAATTCTTAAGTTCACTGAAGAAATAAGGTTGTCCTGATTTATAGAAAGCAAATTGTTGACTTAGTTTTTTGCTAAAAAGAATCATTTAGCACTAGGAAAATTGCTTAATATTTTAATGGAAGAGAAATGTTAGAATATCATTTCATTTTTCAAAAGCCAATTTAAATATTGTAACAGAATACATTATACCCATGATAAAATATAATATATTTTCTCAGTTTCATCTCTAGACACTGAAAAAGGACCCAAGCCATGTACAGACCATAATTGTGAACCTTCCAAAAGACTATTTAAGGTATGTTATGTGAGGCTGGTAAAAGGAAAAAAAAAGTTAAATGAACATGCCCCATGTGTAAGTAAGCATCCTAGCTATTTATAAAATACATTGAATCCCTGCAGTTAAGGATTTCAATAATAAAAATAAAACTTTACCTGCTAATGAAAGATAAGACATTAATAGAATTTATCTTTATAAAATACTTACAAATTTAGCCTTTTGTAATGGGTTATATGTAGAATAAAGGTTTTTCTATTTGTTTTGCCTTATTTGCTATTGCTAATTAATTTATAACTATTATTCAGCTAAAATACTGTCCATGTTACCGTTGTCCATCATAAATAACAAGCAAATTTGAACCATCTTTATAATGTTTTCATATTGCTTTGCTCTATACCCAGCATCCTGTATCTATGCATAAGATGAACATGATGCTATATCTTCTAGAAGCTATTTAAATTAGTTGTTTTTTACATTATACTTAACATATTGTTCATGTTCAATAAATTTGTGACAGTATTTTCCTATGCCTAATTATAATTTACTGACCATAAACACATTGTAAGCAGTAATATTTTTAAATGTTTGGCATATATAATTATTTACATTATAATGGTTGTAAAGTGTTTCTACTAAAGGTATAAATATTGTACACAGAGATCGATATCCATTATTTTTGCCTAGTGAAATTGACAAGGGGATTATTTCTTAATTTGTACTCAGTAAGCCTCCTAAAATGTGGTTTAAGTCAGGCATTCCCAACTCCTTGGCTACAGACTGATACCAATCCATGGCCTGTTAGGAACTGGGCCGTATAGCAGGAGGTGAGTGGCAGGCTAGAGAGAAGCTTCCCTGTGTTTACAGTCCCCCATCCGCATCGCTTGTATTACCACCTGAGATCTGCCTCCTCCTGTCAGATCAGATGAAGTGCAGCATTACATTCTTATGGGAGTGCAAACCATGTTGTGAACTGTGCATGTGAGGGATCTAGATTGTGTATTCCTTATGAGAATCTAATGCCTGATGATCTGTCACTGTCTCCTGTCAACCCCAGATGGGACCTTCCAGTTGTAGGAAAACAAGCTCAGAGCTTTCACTGATTTTACATTATGATGAGTTGTATAATTATTTCATGATTTATTACAATGTAATGATATAAATAAAGTGCACAATAAATGTAATGCATTTGAGTCACCCTGAAACCATCCCCTGCCTTCCCAGTCTGTGGAAAAATTGTCTTTCATGAAACCGGTCCCTGCTGCCATAAAAGGGTGGGAACTGTTGGTCTAAGTCATCAATTCACATATTATCTTATATTTCCATTTAAAATTTTTTCTTAAGCATTACTTGTCTTCCTTGGGATAGGTTTTCTTCTTTTTTACTCTTGAAATAAGATTTAGGATTTGAGGCACTATGAAGAGAGCACTTAATCTTAATTTTCTTCTCTCAGTTTTTAAAATGTGAGTACTGTGTTAAACTTTAGTCAGTTATTACCTAATATATCTTTTGCCCTCTACCAGTCTTAAACAGTCACAGACCCTGAGTTAGGATAATTTATTTGGAAATGGGGTTGGAATGTATGTTCAAGCATAGGGATTAGGAGTAGGGGAAAGAATCTGACCCATTTTATTATTTTCCCTGATGGTGGGCTCACGGTGATAATTGTTGAGCTTTCTTATGTCATTTTTATTTATTCTTTTCTCTTTTACATTCAGGGGGTACATGTGCAGGTTTGTTGCATGGGTAAATTCCACATCATTGGGATTTGGTGTGCAAATGATTTTGCCACCCAGATAGTGAGCATAGTACCTGATAGGTTGTTTTTCAAGCCTCCACCTTCCACCCTCAAGTAAGCTCTGGGGTCTGTTGTTCCTCTCTTTGTGTCCATGTGTGCTCAGTGTTTAGCTCCCACTTATAAGTGAGAACATGTGGTATTTGGCTTTCTGTTTCTGCATTAATTTGTTGAGGATAATGGCCTCCAGCTGCATTCATGTTGTTGCAAAGGACATGATTTAATTCATTTTTATGGCTGCATAGTATTCCATGGTGTATAGGTACCACGTTTTCTTTATCCTGTCTATCATTGGTGGGCATCTAAGTTGACTCCATGTCTTTGCTATTGTAAATAGTGGCAGTGAACATACACATCCATGTGTCTTTATGGTAGAATGATTTATATTCCTTTGGGTATATGCCCTGTAATGGGATTGTTGGGTCAAGTGGTAGTTCTGTTTTCATTTCTTTGTGAAATTTCCAAACTGCTTTCCACAGTGGCTAAACTAATTTACATTCCCACCAGCAGTATATAAGTGTCCCCTTTTCTCTATAACCTTGCCAACATCAGTTATTTTCTGACTTTTTAATAATAGCCATTATTACTGGTTTGAGATGCTATCTCATTGTGGTTTTGATTTGTTTTTCTCTGATGATTAGTGATATGGAGCATTTTTTCATATGCTTGTTGGCTCCCTATATGTCTTCTTTTGAGAAATATCTGTTCATGTCCTTTGCCCTTTTGTTAATGAGGTTGTTTGTATTTTGCTTGCTGATTTAAGTACCTTATAGATTCTGGATATTAGACCTTTGTTGGATACATAGTTTGCAAAAACTTTCCCCCATTCTGTAGGTTTTCTGTTTACTGTGTTGATAGTTTCTTTTGCTGTACAGAAGCTCTTTAGTTTAATTAGGTCCCACTTGTCTGTTTTTGGTTTGGTTGCAATTGCTTTTGGAGACTTCATCATGAAATCTTTGCCAAGGCCTGTGTTCAGAATGGTATGTCCTAAGCTTTCTGCTAGGGTTTTTAATAGTTTAAATCTTTAATCCATCATGAGTTGATTTTTATGTATAGTGAAGTGAAGGAATAAGTTTCGATCTTTTCTACTGAAAGGCAATTTTATCGCTGTGCTTTATATAGAAACACAAAATAATTTTTAAAGCTTCCATACGATGAAGCTTTGAGTACAAGAGGTCTGTGGTTTCATTAAGTTCATTTGTTCCCTTTTCCTCCCCAAATACCTGCTTTCTGACTTTTCCTGTCCCTTGGAAGCTTTTTTAAAATGCAGTATGTTTATCTTTCTTTCTTCTTCAGCATAGAATTTCTTATTTGGCTTGTTACAGCAAAATAAAGAAGAGCTGGTGCTTTTCTGTCTTGATGATAGCATAAGAACAGTATATTGGCATATAGGAAAAAGAATTCAGAATTTGCAGGCAGTGCTATTTTCACAAAAGCACCTTCATTTAAAAATCTGAAAAATTATTTGATGTATTTGTCTCATCGTTGGTCTCATTTGCCTTTCAATGTTAGTACCTTTTCATCTTGTATTAGCATCTTATATATTATTAAATACAATCTTTGATTTTAGGAAGATTTAAGTAACTGAAATTGTCTCCAGATTACACTAAGGCCAAATTTACTTTGACATACTTGTCCCGGTGATGTTGTATCTCGCTTTTAAATATTTGTTCTAAATATGTTATATTAGGCCGGGCGTGGTGGCTCAAGCCTGTAATACCAGCACTTTGGGAGACCAAGGCGGGTAGATCACCTGAGGTCAGGAGTTCGAGACCAGCATGCCCAACATGGAGAAACCCCATCTCTACTAAAAATAAAAAAAATTAGCTGGGCGTGGTGATGGGCACCTATAATCCCAGCTACTCATGAGGCTGAGGCAGGAGAATCACTTGAACCCAGGAGGCGAAGGTTGCAGTGAGCTGAGATCACGCCATTGCACTCCAGCCTGGGTGACAAAAGTGAAACTTCGTCTCAAAAAAAAAAAAAAAAAAAAAAAAGAAGAAAGAAAGAAAGAAAGAAATATGTTATATTTCTTAAGTGTATCATTTTCGTTCCACTCTTCTCTGTTTTGTCAATCGTTATGCCAGTTCCATACTTTCTGCATTACTTCATCTGTACACTGATTCTTTTGTCAGTAGTGTTTTTATGTTGATTTTTTGTCAAGGTTGTTCTGGATATTCTAGATTCCTTTCCTTTCCAAGAAAATTTAGAATCAGCTTGTATGTCAATTTTCTCAAAAAGGACTGCTTTGGTTGGGATTGGAGTTTCCTTGAAATTATCAATTTGGTGAGAAGTGCATTTTAATAGTATTCAATCTTCCAATACCTGAAAATGCTACATCTCTCTCTCTAGGTTTAAAAAATATATATATCCTGGTCTACACGGTGAAACCCCGTCTCTACTAAAAAATACAAAAAACTAGCCGGGCGATGAGGCGGGCGCCTGTAGTCCCAGCTACTCGAGAGGCTGAGCCAGGACAATGGCGTAAACCCGGGAGGCGGAGCTTGCAGTGAGCCGAGATCGCGCCACTGCACTCCAGCCTGGGCGACAGAGCTAGACTCCGTCTCAAAAAAAAAAAAAAAAAAAAAATATATATATATATATATATATGATTATTTGGAGATGAATAATGTATTATCTCCTCCTTCAGAGAAGTTCATGGGAAAGTAGGAGAACCAACATGCAGACAAGTTACCTTATATATGCAATGTGGCAGTTAACTGTAACAGAAATAGGTAAAGGATGATAGGATAATATATAATTGATTAATATTTTTCTAGAAGTCAAAGAAGAAAAACAATGCCACTGCCATATATAACAGATGGTATTTACTCATTCATCCATTTATTTTAAGTATGTTTGCAAGTTAAGCTATCATAGTATCATTATATTCAAATAATTGTGTAATTACTTGACTCAAGTGTTCAGTTGAAAATCAGACCGGCCGGGCGCGGTGGCTCAAGCCTGTAATCCCAGCACTTTGGGAGGCCGAGACGGGCGGATCACGAGGTCAGGAGATCGAGAGACCATCCTGGCTAACACGGTGAAACCCCGTCTCTACTAAAAATACAAAAACTAGCCGGGCGAGGTGGCGGGCGCCTGTAGTCCCAGCTACTCGGGAGGCTGAGGCAGGAGAATGGCGTAAACCCGAGAGGCGGAGCTTGCAGTGAGCTGAGATCTGGCCACTGCACTCCAGTCCGGGCGACAGAGCGAGACTCCGCCTCAAAAAAAAAAAAAAAAAAAAAGAAAATCAGACCAAGTGGAGCTTGATTACAACCCAGAAAGTAATCTATTGAGTCTTTCATATTGGGGTAATCTCTGACATATTTATCACTCTTAAGAAAGATGAGTAATATTCCCCAATATTAAAAATAATGATTTTAATTGGGTAAAGTTTATATTGGAAAATTCATGGTCCATTTCTTTATCTCTTTACAATGTTATTCATAAAAATTAGTCTTTGAAAAGAGAACTGCCATTGTCTTCTGTTTTTCAAAATAGACTATTATTACCTCGAATTGGAAATAGTATAATAATAAATATAAGAAGACATTTGCTGCTGATGGCTTTACACAGAAATTTTATTTACAATATATTTATATTTGTCTGTGTAATGTTGAACTTCTGTACATGTCAAAAGAACTTCATTACATGGTGTTCTCCTTCATGAGCTCTCCCATGGAAATTATTCTTTACAGTCAGAGAAATGTGATGCCTTTCTTTAGTCACTGTTACATTATGCAGGTTTTTATATTTCTCTTTTTCAACTTCACACATCAAATGACATAACAACTATACTGTAAAATAATTTAAATAACTATTATAAAATAATAGAGCTTGGGTTGAAACAGTCTTCTATGTAACAGTTTTATCTCTGCAGAATTAAATATATTAATTTGAAAAAAATTATCTTCTTTTTGCATTTTTTTTAGTGTAAAGGTCTTATATGTCATTTGGGTTAAATTTATTCCTAAGTTTTTTGTGGGGATTTTGGATGCTATTTTAAATGGAATATTTAAAAATTCACTTGATAGTTGTTTCAATTTCCAGCAGATATTTTCATATTATTCTTGTATCATGCTACTTTGCTAAATTAACTTGTTAATTATAGTAGTTGTTTTATAGATTACTGAGGTCTATGTAATCTATCATGTCATCTGCAAATAGAGATAGTGTTACTTCATTATTTTTATTTTTGTGCATTTTATTTATGTATTACATTTACTCTGAATACCTGTAATCTACAGTACAACATTGAATAGATGTGACAAGAATGGACATCCTTTTCTTTCTGCTGATCCTAAAGGGGAAAGTACCATCTAGTATGATGTAATCTCTAGGTTTTCATAGATACCTTTTATCAGAATGAGAAAGTTCTCTTCCCTATTTACTGGGAGATTACATTACAAATGGGTGTTACATTGTTCAAAAATTTTTTCTGATCTTGTTGAAAACAACTTTTATCTGTATTTGTTAATGTCTTATTAAGGATTTATATATATATATATATATATAAGTTATATGTCATGTTATTTTTTGTAATGTCTGCTCAGGTTTTGGTATTTGGACTATATTGGCCTTGTAAGATGACTTGTAACTCTTTCTTTCTATTTTCTGAAAATGTTTTTAGTTATTCGTTTACTTAAGATGTTTGATAGAATGTGCTAGTTGAAGCACTGGGTCCTGTAGTGTTCTTTGTGGGTAGGTTTTCAGTAAGAAATTATATCTTAAGTGCATGTAGAGATATTTGGATTTTCCTGTTCATTTTGTTCACGTTTAGTGAGTTGCACATCTCAAAAATCTCATATATTGAATCAAAATTGTCAAATTTTTCTGGCATGAAATTGCTTCTAATATTACCTTTCTGGTTGTAAGATTTGTAGTGATTATCTCTCTTTTCTGATATGTTGAGTGGTATGTATTCTCTCTCATTTTCAGTGTTTTTCTAATTTCCTTTTTTTTTTTTTTCTTTTTTGAGACAGAATCTCTGTTGCCTAGGCTGGAGTTCAGTGGTGCAACCTGGGTTCACTGCAACTTTTGCCTCCCGGGTTCAAGCAATTCTCCTGCCTCAGCCTTCTGAGTAACTGGGATTACAGGCACACACCACCACGCCTGGCCAATTTTTGTATTTTTTGTAGACACGGGGTTTCACCATGTTGGTCAGGCTGGTCTTGAACTGCTGACCTTGTGATCTGCCCGCCTTGGCTTCCCAAAGTGCTGGGATTACAGTCATGAGCCACCATGCCCGGCCCCTTCTTTCTTTTTGATTCTTGAGTTAGCTTAATTTCCAGGTTTTGGGAATTTTTCCTAATATTATCAATTTCTAGTTTAATTCTGTTTTGGTCAAAGACATACTCTGTATATTTTAAGTCCTTCTGAATTTATTCACCATGCTATCTAGCCTTGTGGAATATATTATGTACATGTTAAGATACTGTGTAGATGTTAGGTGTCATGTTTTATAATTAACTAAAAGTGGATGATAGTGTTGTTCAGATCATCTCGGTCATGAGTTGGCAAATTTTCCTTGTAAAGGACCACATAGTAAATATTTTGACTTTGTGGGCAACATGGCTGTCTCTTCACTTTGCTGATTATTTCCTTTGTTGTGCAGAAGCTTTTTAGTTTAATTAGGTCGCATCTATTTATCTTTGTTTTTGTTGCATTTGCTTTTGCATTCATCATCATGAACTCTTTGACTAAGCCAGTGTCTAGAAGAGTTTTCCAGTGTTATCTAGTAGAATTTTTATGGTTTCGGGTCTTAGATGTCAGTTTTTGATCCATCTTGAGTTGATTTTTGTATCAGGTGCAAGATGAGGATCCAGTTTCATTCTCCTACATGTGGCTTGCCAATTATCCCAGCACCATTTGTTGAATAGGGTGTCTTTCCTCACTTTATGTTTTTGTTTACCTTGTTGATGATCAGTTGGCCATAAGTATTTGGCTTTATTTCTGGGTTCTGTATTCTGTTCCATTGGTCTACATGCCTGTTTTTATACAGTACTATGCTGTTTTGGCAACTGTAGTTTGTAGTATAGTTTGAAGTCAGGTAATGTGATGACTCCAGATTTTTTTTTTTTTTTTTTTTTGCTTAGTCTTGCTTTGGCTATGTGGGGCCTTTTTTGGTTCCATATAAATTTTAGGATTTTTTTTTTTCTGGTTCTCTGAAGAATGATGATGGTATTTTGATGGGAATTGCATTGAATTTATAGGTTGTTCTTGGTAAGATGGTCATTTTGACAATATTAATTCTACTCATCCATGAGCATGGATGTGTTTCCATTTGTTAGTGTCATCTGTGATTTCTTTCAGCAGTGTTTTATAGTTTTTCCTGTAGAGATCTTTCACTTCCTCTGTTAGGTATATTCCTAAGCATTTTACTTTTATAGCAGTTGTAATAAAAGGAGTTGAGTCCATGATTTGATTCTCAGTTTGGTTGGTGGTGGTGTACAGCAGTGCAACTAATTTGTGTACATTGGTTTTTTTTTTTTGTTTTTTTTTGTTTTTTTTTTTTTTTTTTTTGTTTTTTTTTTGAGACGGAGTCTCGCTGTGTCTCCCAGGCTGGAGTGCAGTGGCACGATCTCGGCTCACTGCAAGCTCCGCCTCCCGGGTTCCCGCCATTCTCCCGCCTCAGCCTCCGAGTAGCTGGGACTACAGGCGCCCGCCACCGCGCCCGGCTAGTTTTTTGTATTTTTAGTAGAGACGGGGTTTCACCGTGTTAGCCAGGAGGGTCTCGATCTCCTGACCTCGTGATCCGCCCGCCTCAGCCTCCCAAAGTGCTGGGATTACAGGCTTGAGCCACCGCACCCGGCTGTACATTGGTTTTTATGTTTTACATTTCCCGTCAAAGATATGATAATTTTTTAGTAATTTTCTATAAGGTATGAAATTTAAGCTAAAAATTATTTTACTGTTTTTTTTTTTTGCCTGTGGATGTCCAGTTGCTCCAAAATCAGTTGTTCAAATGCTGTCTTTTCTCCATTGAGTAGCTTTTGTGCCTTTGTTAAAATACAGTTGAGCATATTGGTGTGGGACTATTTTTGGGTTATTTATTCTGTTTCATTGTTCTATGTGCTTATGTGTCTTCTGATATCACATGGTCTTGACTACTGTAGCTATGTAGTAAGACTTACTAATGGTAGCATTATTCTTCCTATTGTTTTCTTGTCAAGATTGTTTTAGCTATTTTAGGGTCATACCTTTCTGTATACATTTTGAATAAGCTTGTGTATGTGTACAAAAATCATTTTGGGATTTTGATAGGGATTGTGTTAAACCAATATATAATTTTGGGGAAAACTTACATTTTTACTATATTGATTCTTCCTGTCCATGATCATGATATGTCTCTATATCTTCTTGGACCTACTATTTCCTGTATCAGTATTTTGTAATTTTCAGTGTACAGATCTTGTATGTATTTTAGTAAGTTTGTATATAATTATTTCCTTTTCTTTGGAGTTATTTTGAAGAATGTTATGTTTTAATTTGGGTTTTCAAATGTTCATTATTAGTGTGTTCAAATGCAATTGATTTTTATGTGTTGATATAGTTTCCTGTAAACTTGATGTATTCTATTATTCTAGACTTTTTTCATTTTGTTTTGTTTTGCTTTGTTTTACATTCTTTGGGATTTCCTATCACAATTATGTCAGCTGCAAACTGAGATAGTTTTATTGTTTCCTCTATGTTTTATTAATAGGGAGTAAGTCTCACTTGTGAGATGTTTAGGGATGGTTCTAACATGACCACAGAAATTGTATTCAGAGAGATATATGAAATTAAAGGATTTTTTAATACTCAACAGCCCTAGAAATGGGGGCATGGCATAGCAAGCAGGAGGTCTTGTGGTAGGAGTTTTCATAGAGTAAGTACGACCAAGCCGGTGGGGAGCTTGCTGGGGGTAAGTGGGGTGCAGAATGAGAGACAGGACTAGAGAACCATTGGACAAATGCCTTAATCAGGGGACAGCAAGAAGGTGAACTTGTGGTAGGTTCATTGTTGGACCTGGCTACCTGGGTGGGGTGCTCACAGTCTGTTTGAGGGGATGTTGAAGTATCAGGAAAGTATTAAGTTTTAAGAATTTACAAAACATACCCAATTAGCATGTGCCTTTTTTTTTTTTTTTTTGAAACACAGTCTTGCTGTCGCCCAGACTGGAGTGCAGTGGTTCTCGGCTCAATGCAACCTCTGCCTAGCAGGTTCAAGTGATAATCCCACCTCAGCCTCCCAAGCAGCTGGGATTACAGACACATACCACCACACCTGGATAATTTTTTTGTATTTTTAGTAATGATGGGGTTTCACCATGTTGGCCAGGCTGGTCTCGAACTCCTGACCTCAAGTGATCCACTTGGCTTGGCCTCCCAAAGTACTGAGATTATAGGCATGAGCCACTAGTGCCTGGCCCAGTATGTGTCTTCATTTACTCTTTTGCTTATTGCAAAATGCGCACTGTGCCCAGCCCGGTATGTGTCTTTATTTACTCTTTCGCTTATTGCAGTGGCTAAAACATCCAGTACTGTGCTTCATAAAAGTGATGAGGGTGGACATCTTTTCCTTGTTCTCCAGCGATGGGGAAGGCATTCATCTTTTCACCCTATTGTTTGTAGATGCTTTTTAGAAATCATTTTGACCATGTATACGAGGACTTATTTCTGGTTTCTGTATTCTGTTCCATCGGTTTGTTTGACTGTCTTTATGCCAGTACCACACTGTTTTGATTACTGTAACTTTGTAATAAGTTTTGAAATCATGGTGTGAGTCTTTCAACTTTTCTGTTCTTTTTCAAGATTGTGGGGCAAGTAAGGGTCTCATGAGATTTCATATGAATTTGAGTTTTTCTATTTCTGCAAAAAAAAAAATTGACATTGGGATTTTCATAGGGATTGTATTAAATCCATAAATAGCTTTGGGTTGTATTAACATCTTAAATGTGTTAATGCATGAAAGTGTGACATCTTTTCCTTTATTTATATCATTTAAAGCATTTTTCAGCAACATTTTCTAATTTTCAGCATACAAGTTTTTCATATCCTTGGTTAAATGTTTTAACTAAGTGTTTTGTTCGTTTTTGATGCTATTGTAAGTGGAATTGTTTTCTTAATTTCCTTTTGATATAGTTTGTTTTTAATGTATAGGAAAACAACTGTTATTTGCATGTTGACTTACTGTCCTGTAAGTTTGCAGAAATCTTTTATTGCAGTGCTTTTGTGTTTTTTGGTGTGGAATCTTACAAATTTTCTGTATGTAAGATCATGTCATCTGTAAACAGAGATAATTTAATTTTTTCCTATATAGTTTGGATTTATTTTATTTCATTTTCTTGCCTAATTGCTGTTCCTAGGAGTCCTGGTGCTGTTTTGAAAATAAGAGGCAAAATCAGTCATCTTCGTCCTATTTGTAATCTTAGCGGGAAAGCTTTCAGTCTTTCAATATTGAGTATGATGTTAGTGGTGGACTTTTGTTATATGGCCTTTATTATGTTGAAGTAGTTTTCTTTTATTCTGAAGTTTTTTAGTGTTTATTATGAAAGTGCATTAATTTTTTTAAAAATACCTTTTCTACATCAGTTGAAAAAATATATATTTTTTTCCTTCATTCTGTTGTGATGTACTACATTGATTGATTTTTGTATGTTGAAACATCTTAACATTTCAGCAATAATCATTCTTGGTCATGGTGTATAATAATTATTTTAATGTGCTGTTGGATTCTGCTTTGTTAAGAATTTTCTATCTTAGTATTCCTCAGGGATATTCATTTGTGGTTTTCTTTTCATGTAGTCTTTTTCTTGCCTTGGATTAGGGCAGTATTGGCCTCATAGAATGAGTCTAGAGGTTTCCGTCTTCTGCAGTTTTTGAGAGTTTAGGAAGATTGGTTTTAATTCTTCTCTAAATGATCAGTGACTTTACTACCAATAAAGCCATCTGGTTCAGGGCTTTTCTTTGTTGGAAAGTTTTTGGTTACTGATTCAATTTCCTTACTAGTTACAGGTCTACTCAGGCTTTCTGTTTCTTCATAATGCAGCCTTTGTAGGTTGTATGTTTCTAGGACTTTGTCCATTTCATCTAGGTTATCCAATTTGTTGACATACATTTTCTCTCAGTCCATTTGGAATGCTATAAAAATACCTTAGAAGGGGTAACTTATAAATAATAGAAATTTATTTATTATAGTTCTGGAGGCTAGAAATGCCAAGCTCAAGGCTTCAGCAGATTTGGTATCTTGTGAAGGCTGTCTGTTTTATAGATGGTACTTTCTCTTGGTTGGTTCTCACATAGCAGAAGGAACAACAGCTCCCTTCAACCTCTTTTATTAGGGCACTAATCCCATTCATGAGGGCCCTGCTCTCATGACTTAATCACCTCCCAAAGGCCCTACCTTGGCATTTAAGTTTCAACATAGGAAGTTTTGCGGGACACATTCAGACCATAGTGCAATTGTTTATATTATTTTTTTACTTTCTATAAAATGGGTTGTACTTTCTTCATTTTCAGTTCTGATTTTAGTTTTCTTCTCCCTTTTTCTTAGGTAATTGAGCTAAATGTTTGTCAGTTTTGTTGATCTTTTCAAAGAAGCAATTCTTGTTTTGGTTAGTTTTCTGTATTTTTCTGTCTTCTATTTTGTTTATCTCTGCTCTAATCTTTTAAATTATTTTCCTTTTGCTATATATAGGTGTAAATTGTTCTTTTTCTAAGTATTTAGGTTGTAAAGGTAGGTTATTGATTTGAAATGTTTATTCCTTGTGTAAGCATTTATAGTTATAAGTTTCATTCTAAACATTGCTTTAACTGAATCCCATAAATTTCCCTTGTGCTTTCTTCTCTGAGCCTTTCATGTTTAGGGATATCTTGTTTAATCAATATGTGTGGATTTTCCAGTATCTAATCATATTAAATTAGAAATGGAAAATTGATTGGAAAAGATACTTTGTATTATTTCAACCTTTTATATTATAAATATTTGTTTTGTGGTTTTACATATGGTCTGCCCTGGAGAATGTTCCATGAGCACTTTAGGAAAAAAACAGTATTTTGTCATACTGGGTGGAGTGTTCTGTGCATCTTTTAGGACCAGTTGGTCTATGGTGTTGTTCAGATTCTCTGTATGTACTGATCTTCTTTTTGATTATTCTGTTCATTGTTAAAAGTTGGGTATTTTTGTTGTGTATTTCTCTCTTCAATTCTGTCCGTGTTTGTTCCATATCTTTAGGTGTTCTCATGTTTGGTGTATATATATTTATGATTATTATAGCTTGTTGTTGAATTGGCCCTTTCATCATTATATAATGCTATAATGCTATGTCTCCTGTAACCATTTTTTGACTTGTCTGTTTTTTTCTGATATTAGTATGCTCTTTTTTGGATACTATTTTCCAAGGAATATCTTTTTCCATCCTCTCACTTCAACCTATATGTATTTTTAAATCTAAAGTGAATTTCTTATAGAAAGCATATAGCTAGAACCTGATATTAATGTAGGCAAAACATACACACACACACACACACACACACACACACACACACATTGTTATGAAGTTTAACTGATTTATATTTAATGTAATTACTATTAGGGAAGAACTTACTATTGACATTTTGGGGTTTATTTTGTATGTCTTAGAGCTTTTTTACCCCTCTTTTCCTCCCTTACTGTCTTCCTTTTTGTGTAGTTGATCTCCCACAGTGCCATGCTTTGTTTCCCTTCTCATTTCCTTTTGTGTATATTGTATAGATATTGTGTTTGTGATTGCCTGGGGCATTAGATAGAACATCTTAAAGTTATAACTATCCATTTTAAACTGATAACAACTTATTGTCAGTCACGTGCAAAATCTATGCTTCTTTACAGCTCTGCACCCTCCCATTATATTTTGATGTCACAAATTACAATTTCGTATTCTGTGTGCCAATTAATATAAATTTATGCTTTTGGTTTTTAAATCTTTTAAGAGTTAAAAATTGACTTACAAACCAAAATTTCAACAATGCAGGGTTTTATATATTTCTACATATTTTTGTTTACAGAATTACTTTATATTTTTGTAAGATTTTCATTTATTCTCTAGAGGCCTTTCATTCCAAGTAGACACACTCTGCTGGTGGTAATGAACTTCCTCAGTTGTTTATCTGAGAATAGTCTGATTTCTCCTTCATTCTTTGAAGGACAGTTTTGTTATATATGTATAATTTACAGTTGACAGCATTTAAATTTTTTTTTAGCACTTGAAATATATCATCCTACTATCTTCTGGCCTCCATGGTTTCACTAAGAAATAAGTCAGTGATCTTACAGAGTTTCTCTTGTATATGACAAGTCAGGTTTCTCTTGCCCTTTTTTTTTTTTTTTCAATGATTCAGTTGTTTTCTTTGACAGTTTAATGATAACTTCTGTTTATATCATATTTTAAAATTATTCCTACTTAGCATTCACTGAGCTGTATGTATTTGTGTGGCCATTTCTGTCTGTATAAATTTGGAAAATTGTGAGCCATTATTTATTTAAATAAACTCTCTGCCCTATTCTCTCTCTCTTCACCTTGGATTCCCATAATGCTTATGTTGATCAACTTGATATGGTATCTCACATATCACTTAGGTTCTATTCGTATTTCTTCATTTTTTCTTCTTTTTCCTCCACAGATGCTAATTTCAAATGACCTGTTTTCAATTTGACTGATTGTTTCTTCTGCCTCATTGGTTCTGCTGTTGAATCTCTGTAGCAATTAATTTTTCACTTCAGTTATTGTACTTCTAACCTCCAGAATTTCTGTTTGGTTTTATTATTTCTGTCTATTTGTAGATTGTGTTAGGGTTTTCCGGAGGGACAGAGCCAACAGGATGTATGGGTATATAATAGGGAGTTTATTAGGGAAGATTGGCTTACAGAATTATAAGGCAAAATCCAATGGAAGGCTCTCTGCAAGCTGGAGAAAGACAGAAGCCAGTAGTGGCTCAGTCCTAGTACGAAAGACTCAAAACCAGGGAGGCCAACAATGTAGCCCTCAGTCCGAGGCCAAAGGCCTGAGAGTTCCTGGAAGACTGCTGTTGCAGGTCCCAGTCCCTGAGTCCGAAGGCTGAAAAACCTGGAGTTTGACATCCCAGGGCAGGAGGAAAGAAGGCAACCATCTGGCATGGGAATTTAAAAAAAAGAGAGAGCTAGAGGACTCAGCAAGCAAACTTATCCCACTTTCTTCCACCTTCTTTGTTCTAGCTGTGGCGGCAGCTGAACAAAGTGCCCACTCACTTTGAGGATAGGTCTTCCTCTCCAGGTCGCCTGACTCATATGTCAGTCTCTGCTGGCAACACCCTCACAGATATACCCAGAAAAATGCTTCACCAGCCATCTAGGCATCCCTCAATGCAGACATGCTCATGTTGTTATTATTATTCTAATTTTGTTCATAAACTGCTTTCCTGATTTTGTTCATCTATCCATGTTCTCTTTTATGTAATTAAGCATATTTAGGGAAATTTGTAAAAATTATTTATCAGTTCAGTAAGAGATGTGTGTTTTTTAGGGTTGGTTTCTGAAGATTTATTTTTATCTTTGGAATGTGCCATTTTTTTCCTGTTTCTTTATATACTTTGTAAACATTTGTTGAAATTTGAGTGTTCAACAAATAGCCACTTTTCCTTGTCTCTGTGGACTGGCTTAGTGCAGGAGAAGTACTTCCCCAGTCACTCCATTATATGACTTCTGGGTCCCTTCAAACTTTTTCTGCAGTTCTAGCACACCACATCACCTGCCTTTGCTGTCAGTGGCCTCCAATCTGCTCTCCAAACTATGCCACTGTTTCTATCAGCTCTCCAGGTCAGGTGAGACAGAAATTAGTCTCTCAAGTAGTTCCCCAGACCAGCTAGAATGCTGTAAGCACATTCCACACCTTTTCTTCTCTCCCTAGGTGGGAATGAAGAATTGGGCATCCTCACGTCAACTGCACTGTTCTGTTTTCCTGGAGGTGAGGTGGGATAGTCCGAGCTAGAGTGAGCAAAATGTGATGACATTTTCTACTCTTCTAATTGCAGCTCTTTCTTGGTCAAGCATTAAAGTTAGGTTCTGCAGCTTCTTAGCTGGTTTCTAGAGTTCTTACAAAGCCACTTTAATCCATGTATTATTGTTTATTCAGAGTTTCCACGGGGGGAAAAGGACATGAAACTTCCTAGTCTGCTGTCTTATTGATGTTACTTCATGTGGAATTTTTATTTCATTTTAGAATGCAGAAGAATCAACTCATAATAATTCTATATTAACAGTATATTTGTGTATTTCCCATACCATTCTCAGTGCTGGTATGTCTTTTAGGGTTTTTCCTCCAAAACAAGTAGGGAATTATTAGCAAATTGTGTCTGTAAAATAATTTCTGTTTTAGCTTGGGAATAACACATTGCATTTTTGCATGGATGAGAACATACAGTAACTTTTAACCTTAGTTTCAGATTTTTTGGTAACATATCAATTATTTTATCAATAAATGTTTTATGCCAAATACTATGATTTTTACCTTGCTGCATGCTGGGAATTTTGATATTCTTATAAATGTTCCTGAGCTTTGTTCTGGAATACAAGTTATTTGGAAAACAGCTTTATTCATTCAAGTATTGCTTTTTTGACTTCTAAAGTAGGATCTGAGCAGTGTGTTTAGGCTAGATCTAATTATTCCTTACTTCTAAGACAAGATCTTTATGCTTTAGAAGTCCTGTGAATTTTTAGCTTTTCTATTATGGGCACTATTAAGAAGTAGCATTTCTGACCTGGTATGATCTTCAGATACTTTATCCTTCTGGGTAGTTCTTTTTAGGTCTTGGGAAGATTCTGTACATATGCTGAGGAATACTCAGCTAAATACATGAGGATGAGCTGGGTGTAGTGGCTCATAACTGTAATCTTAGCACCTTGGGGAGATTGAGGCAGGGGAGTCGCTTGAGCCCAGGAGTTCACGACTAGCCTAGGAAATGTAATGAGACCGTGTCTGATATGATTTGGCTGTGTTCCCACCCACATCTCACCTTGAATTGTAATAATCTCCACATGTCAAGGGCAGGGCCAGGTGGGGATAATTGGATCATGGGGGCAGTATTTCCCATACTGTTCTCATGGTAGTGAATAAGTCTCATGAGATTTGATGGTTTTATAAGTGAGAGTTCTCCTGCACAAGCTCTCTTGCCTGCTGCCATGTAAGATGTAACTTTGCTACTCCTTTGCCTTCCATCATGATTGTGAGGACCCCCACCCATATGGAACTGTGAGTCAATTAAACCTCTTTATAAATTACCCAGTCTCAGGCATGTCATTATTAGCAGTGTGAGAACAGACTAATACACTGTCTCTACAAAAAATTAAAAATTAGCCACGTATGGTAGTGTGTGTGCCTGTAGTCCCAGCTATTTAGGAGGCTGCCTTGGTTGTGCCACTGCATTGCAGCCTGGGTGACAGAGCAAGACCTATCTAAAAAAGTACATGCATACATTCATACAAAATAAATATTAATACTTGAGGATAACCCTCATAGTTCTGAGGACTCACTCTATGCAGCTGTCTCTTCTTTTTTACATTTTACTACTAACAATAGTCATGTTAGCATATTCCCAGATTCTAATTTCCATCTTTTCAAGTCAGGGGTCCTTCTGGGTTTCCCATCATTACCACAGCTAAAACTTGTTCAAGGTAGCAAGGTAAAGTATTCAAACACCTCAACTTATTTGTTTTTGCTCTTAAGGAATGGATTATTCTCCTTCATTGCAAGATGCCCAGTGTCTGTCTTGTAAACTATTGTTTCATATATTTTGTCTGTTTTTTGTTTATATCAAGCGGCAGTCCCTGTTACTCATTATTGGCCAGAGGCAGAAGTTCTCAGTAATTTTATGTTCCTTGCATTACCAGATACGAGAAAGAGGAACAGGTTTTCTTAAGTTTTTTCCCCCACCTATATGTATAACAAATGAAAAACTGATGGAAGTGGAAAGAATAAGGAAAAGGTGTTCAATTATTTCTGCCTTATATTGTTTAAAGTTTTTGTCTCTAAGCATCAAAAAGCCTCCAGGAGAAAATTTTAGGTTTCTGTCATAGCAAATACTGTACAACTCATAAGGCGAGGTTCTTTGAAGTCTCTGATTTTATCATGGTATAATTTTGTAGAACTTCCCCAGAAGTTTCATGTTCTTCACTTTTGCACAGTAAGGTGAAAGATTAGTTTATTAGTTTTTATTAGATTTATTGATAAGACATTTTATGTGTCAGAGACTGAGAAATAAATCTGATTACAATTTGGGGACCTTCTACCTCAGTAAAATTTCTAGGGGTTCAATGGTATGAGGCCTTTTGAGATAACACAGGGCGAAGGGTATGTTGTTGCATCTGGGTCCTCCTTCAATCAAAAAAGGGGTACAATGCCTAGTAGTCTTATTTATATTTTAGAGGCAACATATTCCTCATTTGGATGTGTTACTCTGGTACATTTACATAGTCACCTGATAGCTGCTAGGTCTGATGGGCCCAGAACAAGAGAAACGGATCTACAATAGTTCTAGGCTGTTGTACAAGCTGCTGTGCCATGTAGTCTATATGATCCAGCAAATCCGATGGTGGTTGAAGTATCAGTGGCTGATAAGGATGCTGCTTGGAGCCCTTGACAGGCCTGAATATGTGAATCATGTCACAGACCTTTAGGATTTTGGAGCAAGGCCCTGACATCTGCTGATAATAACTCTTCTTCAGAGAGACAGCTTCTTCTACAGGGTCTTAGGAAATATTGAATGCTTGACCATGGTCTACCAGGTTACTATGTGACCTGAGCTACCCATCATGAACTGGGTGTTAGCTAACCCACTAAGCCATAAAGTTGATCATGCACAACACCACTGTTATCAGATGGAGATGGTGTTCACTTGATTGGGCCTGAGCAGACCTTGAAGCACAAGTAAATTGATGAAGAAGTGGCTCAAATGCCCATGATCCCCATTCCTGCTACACTGCTTCTCTCTCCCAGTCTGTACCTATGGCTTCATGGTGAGTTCTCTATGATCAATTGACAGAGGAAGAGCTCAGGCCTGGTTTACAGATGATTCTCAACAATATGCAGGACCACTGAAAGGTGGACAGCTGTTGGACTACAGCCTCCTGCCTGAGACAACCCTGAAGGACAGTTGTGAAGGAAAATCTCAGTGGGGAAAACTTTGGGCAATGCATCAAAATTGTGCAATTGGAAGGAGTAACGGCCAGATGTGGTATTATATATTCATTCTTGGGCTGTGCCAGTGGTTTGGCTGGATATTCAGAGACTTGGTAAGATAATGATTGGAAATTGGGTGACAAAGATACTTGGAGAAGAGGAATGTGGAAAGACCTCTTTGAATGGGCAGAAAGTGAAGATATGTGTGTCCCGTGTGAATGTTCATGGGTGACCACAGCAAAGGAGAATTTTAATAAGGCAAGGGATGGGATAACCCCTTCTGTGGATACTAATCAGCCACTCTCCTCAGCCACCACAGTCATGTCCCAATGTGCTCATGAACTACATGGCCATGGTGGTGGGCATGAGATTATGCATGGGTTCAGCAATATGGATTCCTATTCACTAAGGCTAGTATGACTGTGGCCACCATTAAGTGCCCAGTCTGCCAACAACAGAAACCCACACTGAACCCTGTTACGTGACACCATTCTTCATGGTGATCAACCAGCTACCTGGTGACAGGTTGATTACATTAGGCCCCATTCATCAGTGAATGGGAAGATTTTTGTTCTAAGTATTTCTTACTTAATGTTATTACAGATATTTTTAAATTTTATTGTATAATTGCTTTTACTATAGAGAAAAACATTTATTGTTCATAGACTATAGTTGGTGACTGCTTTTCAATCCAGTTAACAATCGTTTCATTTTAATTGGAATGTTTAAATCAATTGCATTTAATTTCATTATCCATATATTTGGATTTAAATCCACCACCTTTCCATTTCTTTCTATTTTTTCTATCTGTTCTTTGTAGCCCTTTTCCCTTTATTTTGCCTTCTTTAGATTGTGTCTTTTAAAAATGATTCCTTTTCATAGCTCTACCTTGATAGTTTATTATTTACATATCACAATGATTACTCTATGTGGATTGAATGTCAGCATTCTCTTCTGTATAATTTATCCTGGTTTTCTGTTCTTCAGATTTTCCTCTTTTAATTGATTAAAATTTTTTTACCTTATTTTTTCTGTTGTTTAATGTTGTATACTTTAAATATTTATTTTAGTGGTTTTGCTTCAAGTTTTAACATATATACTAGGCAGCAGTATTGAAAGTTAGTTTATTTTACACTCCTGAAAACTACAAGGCCTTAAGAACCTTTAACTTTCCTGACTTGCTTTTATCTTTCATTGCTTTAGTTTCTAGTATTTGAGTTCTATTCTTTTTATTTTTCTACTTATTATTGAGATTGTTTCAGAATATCAGTGTCTGTTTAGATTTACCCACAATTTTATTTATTTATTTGCTTTTCTTCTTATATTTTAGTCCTTCCTTCTCTTGTCATTTTTCTTTCAGAATTTATTGTGCCTCCCAGATCTGAGTATTCATTGGCTGTCAGCAGTTAAGAAAAATTTTCAGCCAGGATTGTTTTGAAAATTCCCTTTTCTGCATTTGCTTTTGTGTTCAGCAGTACACTTGCAATAAATACATTTTATGTAAATTATATCTCAATGAAGTTATCTAAAATAATGAAATTTCTGTTCACTATAATTTGGATTTTCTCATTGATTTCTCCATCTCTCTTTTGTAATATTCTTTTCTAGCTGTTTATGTTTTTCATGTTGAATATTATCTTTAGATATTCATTGTGTTTCATTGTTGTGGCTACATTTAGGTCTAATCTGCTGCTAAAGCTGTCCATTTAATTTTTAATTTCACTCCATTCATTATGTGTATTCAAATAATTTATTTTTCAAATGTGTTTTCTCTCTTTTCATGATATAAATTACCTTATGTTTTCGTTCCATTTTAAGGTTATATATTTTAAAATATACTTTTAAAGTCATTCTGTATTTTACATAACTGATATTCAATTATATGAATTGCTTGACGATCTAATTTGACTGTTGTGGCTTCAACTGTTTCTTCATTTCACTATTTACTTCATAATTCCAGTTGATAAAGTCATGCTTTTTAGACCTTTATCAGTAAGTAGATAGCGACTTTGGTCTAAGAATTCACACTGGAGTTTTTCTCCTCCAACCTCTCTACCCTCCCTGCCTCTACCACCCTCTAAGAATCCTTGTTTTCTCCCGTTTCTAATCAGTTTTATTTTCTTTGTCCACTGTGAATCAGGGACATAGCCATCATTAGGTTTGTAGTTTTCCCCTCAGTTTTAGCTCTCATCTCTTTTTCCTTTTTCTCTCCCTTCCTTCCTACATTTTTGCTTTTCTTTTTCCCTTTCCCTCTCTTTCTTCCCTTTCTTTCTCCCACCCTCTCTTATTGTAGAAATGTGACTATACAAAATCTTTGTTTCAATTAGGTGATTGTTGACAGAAGGTTTTTTCAAGGTATCTAGTACACCACAAGGTTAAAAATGGACATATTTTTCCTGTTTTTAAATTTCATTTCTACCTGCCCACTCTCTGTCTCATCTGCTTTTTTCAATGAGAAATATACTACTTAAAAGAACTTAATATACCAGTTTACATCTCTAATAATTTCAGGATATAAATTACAATTTGTCTTTAATCTTTCTTTTGAAGAGCCTAATTTTCTAGTGCAAGTTTCAGTTTCTGGAGAAAAAAGCATAGTGAAGAATGGATTGTTTCGCTTTTTGCTTCAGGATTGAAGTTGTCCCCACATTGCAAAGTGAAAATTTTCTGATCTGAAGTTTTAGGATTAATTGTTTCTTAGGAGTGAATTCCAACTTTCATAAAATTCAAATTGTTATATAACCCTTACTTTCTTCCTCATTCCTTTGCTTTTGCTCTCAAATTTAGCTCTATCTCATATATCTCTAATATGAGATCTCATATCAGTAGTATGAGATCACATTATTCCTGTTCTGATGTTCCTAATGAGAGAGGGACAATTTTGAGTTTCTGATTAATCATTTTTATAGTTATCTGTAGAGACTTTATGTTATAAAGTCTGTACACCCAACCTCTTATTTGCATTCTGAGCATCAAAATAATCCCTTTTCTATAAAAATTCACATTTCTTTCCAGTTCATTCAAGACACTTTGTGTTTCCATCTCCTTTTAAAAATTATTTTTCCAACCCCTTTTGATTATTATCGTCATTTGTCCCAGAGATTCCCAAATATAGGTGTTAATCAGAGATATTCAAAGAACTCTATTTTTTAGGTATAATATCTGTAACACCTTGTAAATACTAGTTCTCTCCTAGTGGATATTTGAACCTTAGTTGGACTATAATCTTGTATGATATCTGTTGCCTATCCTAAAACACCCATAATGCTACTTGCTACCTTCTTGTTAGACTAATTAATTAACTAATCTTGTTAGCTAATCTTGTTAGACTTCTTGTTAGGTTTGTTAGACCAATCTAGAACATATATTAAAGCTGTTCCAGTCATGTTTATTCACAATGAGCTTGGCATGGTCAGTAGGACAGATTGTAGTAATAAAAATAAGCTGTTCATTTTCATGCAAGAATGTATACATTTTACAGATTGCTCATTGTTGAAACAGTAAGTTTTTTTTGTTTCCTGAACCATTGACCAATTGTTGTAAAACATAATTCCCCTCATATATATTTAATCCCTCTATAAAGCTTTTCTTTTCAGGGGGCTTTTTTTCAAAGGAGTCCTAGGGTTTCAGCGTGTATTCCAAAGGGGTACAGACTGAAGATGAATGACTACTCATCTCGAAAGAGGAGAGAGACTCATCCCAGTTTCCCTTCTCTTCCTAGTGAATACCCAGAGTATGTGAGGGAGAGAAAGTGAGGCATCCCTATTTCTTTCATCTGTCCTTGTATCCCTGAGTCTGGTGACTGTGACAGGGTGCTGTCCATGGGTGTTAAAGGGGCTTTCACCCATGTTAACAGAGGGTGCCCAAGGGGGTGGGAATATCTGCTCTTACCCACATATGCCCTGTCCCCTTTGCTGTCAGTAGCCTTTGAGTTTTCTAGACCTCATTTATGCCATGGATACTAGCATGGCATTTATCCATTAAATGGGAGACTTGGCTTAATCAACAGGAATTAGTCATGCTTACCTGCTCTGTGCCTTTTAACTTCCATTATTGCCTGCCTCTGGATCCCTTAGATCCAGTTCTCTTCCTAGGGCTTTGACCTGAAGCTTGGAATTGAATTTGGGACAAAAATGTGTTTTGGGGGAGATGGCATGGACTCTTTATCATAAGCTGAATGCTAAGGTGAAGCTGTAAAATTGAGTCCTCTTCCAACAAAGGAGACAAAAGGATATCCTGTGATATGCCAAGAAAACTGGTGGCTATAGTTACGCCTGCTAAGATTTGGGTGATGGGTCTTGACTTTGGCTCCATTAAGGAAAACTCCAGGTGATGAGCACCCTATTTATTCCTTTCACATGGGAGAATTTTCAGGATAATTGCTCAGAACTAGAATATTGATCCAGATTTTTACATTGCCCATACCCTTTTTTCCCTTCTGGTCTGCAGTCAGAGATTGCTGGTTGTTTCACAGGAATAAGCAGGGTTACTCTAAAAAGTAGGCAAAAACTTAAAAGCAACTAATGAGTATAGATTTTCATGACAAATGTATGATATGTTTTGAAACAAAATTTCTCTCTCTCTAGTCCTCATTTTTGTTAAAAATAAATCATAATAGGACTAACTTGTTTGCAAAAAAGACTTCAGTCTTATACTTGGCCTGATTATTTGCATAAAGTGCAGCAAGAATAATTATTTTTACTTAGACCTTTTAGATCTGCTTTGATGGAACTCTGTTCCACAAGGAATCTCAGATAGGACTTTGTAAAGCCAAGCCCAGCCATGGGTTTGTACCCTCAAACCTGTGAGTTGGGCAAACTCCTCTCTTTTTGAGGTTCCTAGAGCATGGGGTTCTTGGGCTTGTTAGAAACTGACATTCTTTACTCACTGCAGATTAGGAACCCCATACAGGGACTGTGTACACAAGGGATGAGGCCATTTCCTCCCATGGGACTTTTATCAGCTCTGCAAGTTGAGTTTGATTCCTTAAATGGAAGCATACCCTTCCAGTCAAAGCTTTGGTAAAACAACCAGTTTCTCCAATTGTGTTCCTGTTGCAAAAGAAAATGGATGCTTATTGCACTGATGCAAACAACTATATTGGCATAAGTTAAGAATACTCAGAACTAGTTTCCCAATTCTGAAGAAGCCATGCAGAGACAGAGAGACAAATATGCTCCAAATTTTGTTCATAGGAGTATAACTTACTCAGTTATTAAAGGTCGTAAATAGCTCAAAATAAGCTTCCTGGACTCTGAAAAACAAAACAAAGATCAGCAATGTTCCAATCAAAAGTCATTACTGAAAACCTTACTTCAGTTTTCTATTAGTTCAGTCCATTCAGTTAACTCTTGTTTTGCTTGATATTTGTGAACATTTCAGCTCTTCATGAGTCCTGTATGTTTTTCCTTTATTCCAACGTCACAATCTCCAAAGTTTTCAGAATCCTGCATTTGAGACCACCTGTCAGAGTTTTGTGACTGATTATAAACCATCCTTTGAAGAGGATTAAAATAAGACAACAATTTTCTGTGAATAACAAAATATCCATGGTAGTTACAGTTAGAAACATGATTAACAAAGAAATTTGGTTATCTCTGTGGTTCATAATAACTTAGCGTAATGACCTTAATTGTGATTGATAGCGTATACTCAGAATTTTAGAAATCCCATACAATTTTGGAACATATATTAACACTATTACATAAAATATAACCTAAATTAGAGATTAAGCATCATTTTGGCAATCTCATGTACCTAAGCATGTCAGATAATCCTGTTTACCACTCTTCTAGATGCTTCAGGGGCCCTCTGTAGCATCTGAAAGCTAGGTGTCAGGAAATACAATTTTTGAAACTGAAGTTTGATCTGGGGAGGCCTGTTAAGTATTTTAGAGGTTTAAAACACTTGAAGATATGAAAGAATTCCAAATTGCCATATTATTTATTTTTCTAAAGCGATGACTTAGGATTTTTTTTAAAAGCAAAAATCTCTTATAACCCTTTACAGATTTAGCTAAAGAGCAGATTAGTGCATCAAGAGTATTTTATTGTGCTTTTATTTTAATGCTTAATTTACAGACAAACCATATAATACCCTGTTGAGTTTAGTTAATGTATTCACACATGAAATTTCTTTTGTAAGATTAATTTTTACAGTTTTTCCACAACTTGTTTGAACTTTTAGCTTTATCTTATCGAATTCAAAGCAATCCTAAATTAACCCTAGTCAAAAATTTACATTTTGACAACATCTGCATTTTACCAGTAATCTTTAAGACTGTTTTTATTTTTCAAAAATTAATGTCATGTGAACTCAAAGGTACCACGCTTTTATTTTCCTTTTAAAAAATATTTGATCCAAGCATTTATCATTCTTTAAGTCAGTTAATTAGAGCTCTTTTTTATAGACATCACACACACACATACACACATGCACACTCACACACGAAACACATATATAACTACACAGAAAGGCAGAAGAAGATTCAGTAACTATAAGACTTTTTGTTTGCCAATCTCCTCATTGGATTATTGGCCTCTGGATGGAACTCTCTAAGGCTAGGAAAGACTTAAAGCAAGGCTAGGAAAGCATGCAGTTTCCAGGGCCTAATAAACAGGTATAGCTGGAAGATAAAAACAGATTTTGAGAGGTATCTATACACCTCTAATTCCTGGGGCTTCTTTAAGAAAACAGAGGTCTCTCCCAAAATGGAATTTGTGGCACCTTTTCTGTTTTTCCCAAGGAGTCCCAGGCCATGAGAAATTATCTTAGGGCCTCTTATGTATGCATTAAGACAGGGAAGGCAAAATTTGGAGAAAAATAGTTTAGTCAGCTGAGAAAAAAATCTTTTTCCGGGAAAATCAAGTTCAATAAGAGAAAAACATAAAGGCCTTTTAAATATACTTATGACTTGGATATCCATTTTGAATTAAGCTGAGTGCTGTTTAAAAAAAAATGCTTTTAAATCCCTTATTTCTTGACTTTATCCATGCCAAACAGCCAATATTTGTAGCTTTGAGACTTTATCAAAGATAATCTCCCAGGTGCTCAGAGAAGAAAATTCAAGGCGGTTGGTGGAGGGTAAGAGAATCAACAAATGTCAAAGGTCACACAGATAGCAAACCAGAAAGGACTCACTCCCCTAAGCTAAGATTTGAACCCAGGCTGCCATTGTAAAATGTTAGAGGCTAAAACAAAGCACTGCCACCTGCTTACAGTAAGGTCATGTTTCCAAGAACATAAAACAAGATGAAGGTCTGTAGCGAAGTTTGCCACTGACCAGTTTACCAGATGGCTTAATATAGGGCCTGTGGAGTCCTGGGCCCATATCCCATCCTTAGGTACCCCTCTTTTTCACAGAACCGTAAAGACATGTAAAGCACTCTAGATTGGCTGTAACTTAAGACCAGCCTCACAGATCCTTTTTCATAAATAAAACTTTATGGAGAATATAAACGGTGATAGTTGGGGTCCTGGCCTAGTAAAATGTCTTCTGAAAGGAAAAAAGCCTTTTGTGTAAAAGTTAACTCTTGACTTGGTGGAGACAAAAAAAAAAAAAAGAAAATAAAAACAGCTTCAAGTTCAGGACTGTGTTAACTGGGGGAAGAACCTCTTATGCAAATGGTTTCCTCCAACAAGGACGGGAACTTAATTGCTGTTTCTTCCCTGGGGCTGGAACAGAGTTAGACTTCTTGGCCAGGGGAGGGGAAGCCACTGTGGACACACATGTGGCAGGGAATGCTGGCCAGCCTGCCACGCAGGACCCTTTGGGAATGGGCCCCAGCCCCAGCTGGGAGGGAAGGGGGAACGGGTGCTGCTGCTTGCCTTTTAGTCCCATGGGTGCCTGCAGCCATTGGGGTGGGGTGGTGCCATTACAGTCCTGAAGAAAAGAAGGAAAATGCCATAGAAAAGGCTAGGTTAGACAAGGTTGACATTCCTGACCCCCAAGAGCAACAGTGGGTAGGGGATGCAGTTTCTTCTACTCTCAGAAGTCCAAGGACCAAAAGGCTCAGATACAAGAGGAGAAAAGATGCTTTGGTCTACATTTTACTCACCTTTCCTCATGTCCCCACATGGGCCACCAAAATGATGCAAGATATTTTGCTCCTTAGTTCAGCTAAAATCCAGGTCCTTATCACACAACCAGGAAAAATTAGGCATATGGACTCATTGAAAGTTTGAGGAGAACGGAATTTATTAAAGAAAGTTCTCAGTGAGAAAAAAAGGGGTTCTGCCAGCAGGCTTCCAACTCACAGATTGAATACCAGGTCACCACACATATGAGCTGAAGAGGCCAGGACCCTTCTCACTGCCTAAGGTATGAATCCCCACTGGCTGCACCCCATTTTCCCAGTGTGCAGGCAGGCCCCCAGTCTGTTGCCAGCATGCACAGACAAGACCCTGGGCAGGTTCCCACATCTGCACAAAAGCATCTGATGTAAACACTTGTGGGGCAGGTCGGAGGTTCTCCAGGGATCCTCCCTTATCTGGCCCCTGCATCTATCACTAGGTTTTCTCAGGTCTAACTTCATTTAGGTTTTTTTTTTTCCCATGGGGTATTAGAAGCCTAATTAGGCTCTGTATGACCTAATCTGAGTGATTAGGAGTGTCTCCTGACAGTTTTAATTATAGTCTCAAATTTAAATGCAATTACTTTCATAACACATTTATACATATTTTGAATATCTTTTATCTGAAATGGTTGGAACCAGAAGTATTTTAGATTTCAGATATTTTCAGATTTTGAAATACAGTAAGTCTTCACTCAATTTCATCAATAGACTTCTGGAAACTGCAACTTTAAGCAAAATGACATATAACAAAACAACTTTTACTACAGGCTAAATGATATAAATGAGAGTTAAGTTCCTCTGGCATATTTCTGGTTGCAAAAATATAACCACATTTCAAAATAAAGACCCAAAACACTTCTAATCCTAACATTGAAATAAATGTGAGAAATACATATATTTAAGAAAGAGTAATGAAAACAAAGTATGATAATTATTTACTTGTTCCAGTTCAGTGTCACTGGTGGCTTTAGCCTATTCAGGTAGCTCAGGACTCAAGGTGGGAACCAACGCTAGGCAGGATACCATTCCATCACAGGGTGCACTCACACACATCCACACTTACTCCTAGGGGGACAATTTAGCCATGCCAATTAATGTAACATGCGTCTTTGAGATGTGGGAGGAAACCAAAGTACCTGGAGAAAACTCATGCAGACATGGGGAGAACATGCAGACTCCATGTGCACAGTGGCCTAGCTAGGAAGCATTTTTTTTTCTCTTCAACATTATAACAAAATGACATTGAAGGAAAGGATATTATTTGAGGACCTGCTGTATTTGCATATATATAATGAGATATCATGGAGATGGAACCCAAATCTAAATAGAAAATTTATTTATGTTTCATATATACCTTATACTAGTGGTCCCCAATCCCCAGGCCTTGGACTAGTACCAGTCCATGGCCTGATAGGAAACAGGCCACACAGCTGAAGGAGAGTGGCAGAAAGCGAACATTACTGCCGGAGCTCCACTTCCTGTCAGATCAGTGACAGCATTAGATTCTCATTGGATCACGAACCCTATTGTGAACTCCACATGCAAGAGATCTAGGTTGCGCGCTCCTTATGAGAATCTTAATGCCTGATGATCTAAAGTGGAACAGTTTCATCCCAAAAACATCCTGCCACCTTCGTCTGTGAAAAAACTGTCTTCCATAAAACCATTCCCTAGTACCAAAAAGGTTATGAACCACTGCCTTATACAGATAACCTGAAAATAATTTTATGCAATATTTTAAGTTACTTTATGTATTAAACAGAGTTATTTTATCACCCTCTGTGGGTGTTTTTGCATGGAAGAATCTGGGCATTATAGAAATTGTAATGGAAGGAGTGTAACTTACAAGATATTGGAAGAACTGAGTAGACATGAGGTGCACCATTAGTGGTTGTAGATCAGCCTGTGTGGTCCATTTATCCCTGCTCCTGACTAGATTGGAGGTGCAAATTAGTGTGGCAGAATGGAGTGGAACTAACTAGCTTGTAGCAGTTTGAATTTATGCGTACCTCATACATGAATGCATAGATTTTAGCAGTCAGAGAAGTCTAAGGCTCTTGTTAATTTTAGGAGGCAAGCCAGTATAATTATTACAAACATAAAGATAATTACAGATCAGAATGGTGCTTTTTTTTGACTTAATTTTTGAAACAGAGCTAGAAGTTGTAATGTGTTATATTTTTTCTTGTTTTTAAATTAAATTTTTCTTTGTGAAAAGAGTTGATGTTGTGCCTCAGGATAAGCTTCTTATGGATGCTTATAATATATTATTTTAAAGTACATTACATTTCTTATCATTCAATCAGTTTCAAAGAGCTTTCTTGATTTTGCTCATATACTTATCCATATATTATTCAAAATACAAAGGGACCAAAATGTTTGGTTATATCTTCAAATGATTTCTTTGCATTGTAATTGGAAGTACATTTAGAAATATTTGATGTATATAGATGACATCTTTTCAGTTTTGTGTGTTTTATTTATATTCTATGAGTGCTAGAAAAAATAATGACCTTGAGACTTTGTTTTCTTCAAATTCTAAATCCACATGCATCCTTATTTGTTCTGAAATTATATTTTTTATGGCTAACAATTTATCAAATTGTATTTATATTTTAGGCTAAAAATCTCATAGAGAGATTCTTTAATCAACAAGTAGAAATTCTTGGCAGACGTGCAGAACAATTACCTGTAATATACTATATTGAAGGTACTCTCCAGATGGTTTGGATTAATCGCTGCTTTCCAGGATATGGAATGAATGTCCAGAAACATCCAAAATGTCCTGAGTGCTGTGGTATGTAATGAATTACGATTTCATGTTTTATATTGTTGAAAATGTACTTATTTTCATTAAGCCTAAGTGAATGCCTATCACTTATTTTTACCATCATTTAGGTATTTTTTCATAGTTTATTTAAAGTAGTGTATTTGAAAAGACTATGTGAATCTAAAGATGTGAAAGAAAAAACAGTCTGGCTTAATTTTGGCCTTGGTATTAATATTACACCAAGGGAGTTTAGGATCACTAGGTAGTTACCTGGGAGGAAACACAAATAATAGTTATGAGTCACTTAGAGTTCCTGACTTTAAAAAAAGCCAATTAACATATCTTTTAGAATCTATTATTGATGAATTTAGGTTTGTATAGTCTACAGTAGACATCTTTGTGACTTTTTCCTTCCTTTTGAAATAAGTAAATGAAATGTTTTATTACCAATTGTTTTTTCTAACTTTTGGTCCTAGCACTACAGTATCTGAGCTGCTCTCTGATGTTTATTCTTTCTTTTTCATCTTTACTATAGAAGAGAGTTCTGTAGAGGCTGTTGATTTAGATTGAGCACATGAATTCAAAGTCTTTGCATTTCTGTTATTGAGAGATTAATGGGCCAATTAATTTTCAGTCTTAAAAGAGTTTTAAAAATTTATACTGATGTCACTAAATTTATACCTGTCTTAGTCTGTTCCATATTGCCGTAAGAGAATACTTAAGCCTTGATAGTTTATAAAGGAAAAAAGTTTATTTGTCTCATGATTCTGATGGCTGAAAAGTTGTGAGATTGAGCATTCAGTGAGGACCTTGGTCTGCTTCTACCTGTGGCAGAAGATGAATGTGAAGGGGAGCCTGAGTGTGCAGAAATCACATGGTGAGAGAGGAAGCCAGAGAGGGGGGCAGATGCCAGCCTCTTTTGTATAGCCAACTCTCACAGAAACTAATAGAATTAGAACTCGGTCACCCCTGAGGGAGGGTATTAATCTATTCATGAGAGATCTGCTCCCATGACCCAAAACTCTCCCACTACACCTTACATCCTAACACTGCCACATTTGGAATTAAATTTAAATATGAGATTTTATGGGAATAAGCAAACTATATCCAAATCATAGCAATATCATTCTCATTAAGTCACTTCTAATTGTTCTTTTCTCCTTTCTTTCTGCAATTTAAGTTAGATTAAAAGCCTTTTCATAAAATAGACCACTAAATATTCCTTTTACTTTGTTTTCTTTGATTTGGCTAGAGTTATCTTTATAACATTTTGTGTTTCGTTATTGTTTAAATATATGAACTTTCAAAAAAATACAGTACCAAGATATATTATGAAATATAATACAAATTAAACAAATAACTTCCAACTGTTAACTTTGTAACTATTTTTAAAATCGTGATTATATATATTATTTTATATATATAAAAATCACTGATTTTAAAATCATATGATTTATATATAATCATGATTATTTATATCATATAATATATATTATATATTTATATATAAAGTAATATATACAAATTATAAATATTTATATATGCTATATATAGATCATAAATAAATCTAAAATATATAATTATATAATATATGATATATAATCACTGATGATATATATAGATAGTCTGAAACAGACTATGACAGCTATAAATTTAGTGATATTAGTATAAATTTTAAACTTTTAAGACTGAAAATTATGTTATGTATGTAAATATAATATAATGTAATATATTACATATAATATATAATATATGATATATTTATATATTTAATATTATATATATATATGAAACTCCAGAACACAGATAAGGATAAAGAAAAACATAGAAATACCCAAAAAAACTGGAACATAGTAGACTGTCTATTACATGCATTTATATCATTATTCAAAAAAGACTTAATATAAACTAAAATTGTTAAAATATTTGCATCTCCTTAATTATAAGTATTTTGAAATTGTCAAACATAGCTCTTTCAAGTGAAGTAGTAGTTTTGAATGTCAGAATTATACATAATTTTATCATTAAAATTTTTTTGTATTTAAAAACTTTGGGTAACAACACAATTGTAATGTTTTCTAATTTCATCATGTAATGATTACACTCAACTTATGTGCTACACTATTTGATCAGGTTAATTAATTGTTTTTATTCCTGTCATAAGAAGTATATGAAAAAATTTAACATGAATCTCAAAAATATTTTCTGTCTCTAAAATACTGTTTTGTTCTCCTGAATATTTGATCTCTGCCCACGGAGTTTATATACTTAAGAGATGCATCCATGAAACAATTAGGGAACAAAAGGCTGTTAAAGGAAAAAATACAAGAAGATTATATAAAGAAAACTGAGTTAGCAATAGGATAGATCAGAAAGGTTCAGTGTAATTGTGATACGGCTTTCTTGGTGAGACTTGTCTTTGAGTCTTGAGGAAGTTACTTTGCAGGATACTAGGATAGCAAGTACCATCCAAGCAACAGCATGAATGAGCATCAAGTTTATGGGGGGAAATTTTGCTCAAATAAAATAAAATTTATTTTTTGGATTTTATGGGCTCATCATCATTGCTCAATAGACTTATTAATTAGTGAGTTGCCAAATTTCATTTTCTGCCATCTTATGGTTAATAAATGTCTTAATTTATAATTGTCTTTGTGTTATTCCTGTTAAGCAAGATTCAGTTCCCTTAATGTAATATTCAGGACCCCATAGGATAATAATAGTTTTTGTTGATTTTACAGAAGGTCATCACTCTAACATTTTAGAAAAGCATGTAACTACTCAAAAAGATACTTAAATCGTTCTCTGAATAGAAAATGATTTAACAAACTACCCTGTGTTTTAAATTAGGATAACACTAGTTAAAAGACAAAATTAACACAGTAAATGAACTTAAAATCTATTCAAGTATGAAACTGACTACTAGATAAAATGATGATGAGCTCATAAAATATATGAGGTATTTCATAAAACAACTTTGTCCAGAATAAAATGATATACCATGTTTATATTCAACAAAGAAGATTGAGACAAAGCATGTTTATGACATAAGAGAAGTTTGTTTACTTTCTCCATAGTAGGTGAAAGAAGCACCAGATTTGTTCTTTTCCTTTGGATATCGTTCTTTTCTCATTTAGTTTTACTTTCTAGATGGCAGACAAAGCTTGTTTCCTTATAAATTAGTGAAGACTTGACATTTCTACCTACATTATTTTTGTTTTTCCTAACTTATTTAGTAATTTTAAATTAAGTTGTACTGCAAAGCTTCTCTGTGACTTGACATTTAGCGTTGCTTATTATGTACATCATTTTGTTGGTCAGTTTTGGTACTTTAAGGAGAGATTTATTAAATTTGTGAGTTATCAGTATCTTATAATTTCATAAATTATATAATATACTACAACCAAAGACCAGCCAAATATTACATTGTTTTTAAAAGAATTTTGTTAAAACACAGATTCTGAAATGCTTTACTTTTCAATTTCTATTATTTCTATTTTTGTGTAGCTTGTATATTCAACTTTCCCCCATTTTATTTCTGCTAATTTTTTTCAAAAAAAAGAAAACCAATAAATTTGTAGGTCAAGTAACATTCTTTGACATAATACCCCAGTTCTCCTTCCTATTTTTTTCTGTTTAAACTATGGCAGTGGTTTTAAAACTCTTATGTGTGTATCAGAATTTCCTAAAGATTTTCTCAAAATATATCCAACGTTTATGAGTCAGACATCTACATTTATAAGCTTCCTAGGTGATTCTTATATACACTGAGTTTGAGATATCTGAGTATTAATGTTGTTAAGGCAACACATAGATAGAATGTCGGAATATTAGTTTTGATAAGGCAATACCTTGACAGGATGCCCACGCTTCTACTGAGGTAGCAGACTGTTTGCCATTGATTATTATGGATTAAATATGTAGCTCAATAATAAATTAGACAGCTTTTTTTTTTCCTATTGCTTTCTCTTTTTTAAAAAAATGAATAGCTATTGCTTATTCAAGACTTTTAATAATCACATGGAAATTCCAGTAGGGAGTTCTTTCATTGTGACACAGATACTGTGTCAGTGGTCAGAAATGATTAGGTTACAGGTTAGCGTATTTAATCATCTTGAGATGGTTTTATTAATAAAGTGTACATTTGTACTTTTAGTTAATTATGCAGGAAAAACAAATTGTTTAGTAGGTGAAATTTTTTTTAATACAGCATTTCAGAGTCAATAAATTTATCCTACTCAGACTTGCATCCCTGATTTTACATCAGAGGATCAGAGACCAAAAAATGTTTCCTTTGCAGCTTTTTCACTACATATATATAAATAGTTTCTATTATCAGTATGAAATAAAACTCATCTGCCTTTTAGACCCATAAATACATTGTTCTTATTTTGAATCATTATATTTCTGAAGAAACTAAATAATTGAAAAATCATGGTCAATGGATAGGTCATTCTATGGATTAGCAGTGTGGAATGCCCAGATTTTCCTTAAATAGATACATTTATTTTCATTTATTTATTTACTTTTTGAGATGGAGTCTTGCTCTGTCGTCCAGGCTGGAGTGCAGTGGTGCAATCTCGGCTCACTGCAAGCTCCGCCTCCCTGGTTCACGCCATTCTCCTGCCTCAGCTGCCCGAGTAGCTGGGACTACAGGTGTCCACCACCATGCCCAGCTAATTTTTTGTGTTTTTAGTAGAGACGGGGTTTCACCGTGTTAGCCAGTATGGTCTCAATCTACTGACCTTGTGATCTGCTAGCCTCGGCCTCCCAAAGTGCTGGAATTACAGGTGTGAGCCACTGCGCCTGGCTGATACATTTATTTGCAGTAAAAGCAGTCCGTGTAATTTGAAAAACTTATTTGAGTGAAACTGTCTTAGATATGTTGAAGAATTAACAATATCATGAAGACTTACTGGGTCAAAATCTAAAAAGCAAAAATTAGTGCTTCTCCTGGCCATGCTGGAGTAGCTTGTAGCAGACCAAAGCTGTTTCTGGAAAAACTAGAAAAGTCTAATAAAATTTAAAAATTACTCATTCTATTAAAGACATTGGTAAAACGTCAGGGCATACGGATTCAAGAGGCAGCATAGCTCCCTTCCTTTCTATCATGGATAGAAGGGGTGTGTGGAAATGCATGACAGATATCAAAAGGCAATAGGATGACATGTTTATGTGCTGAAATCAAACAGTTGTCAACTTATAATGCTATACCTGATGGAAATATCATCATACATGATGGAAAATCAAAACACCATTAGACATAATATGTGAGAGAATTGTTATAGGCAAATCTACACTCAAAGAAGGACTAAAGGGAATTTTTCAGTTAGTTTAAAATGATCCCAGGTAGAAACATGTTCATGCAAGATGGCATAAGGGGCAATGGAAAGGAAAAACATAGAGATAAATGTAAATAAATATTGACTACACAAAAATATATAATGCTTTATGTGCTTAAAATATGTAGCACTAAATATATGATCATGGTAACACCAAAAGCAAGAGGGAGTAAATAAAATTAAAATGTTTTCAGTTTCAACCATTGTCTAGAACTGGTATAAGTAATGATTTGTATTAGATTGTAATAATAGATTAAGATGCGTGATGTATTCTTTAGGACAACCGTTAAAAGACAGTAAAATAATATGTATATAACAATTAGTAGATAGAAAAAAAAAGTTATCCCAAAACTCCATTTTATTTATCCAAAAGAAGCCAAGTTGGAAAGGGGACAAAAAAGTACAACTGGAACCAAAAATATTTCACTGAAACGATCAATTTAAATTCAGTGTGTATGGCCCAGAGTCCCATCTCTGCTGCCTCTTCTCCTGAGATACTGGAGACCCAAGTTGACTCTTATGAAGCATTTGTGACCTGTGACCTGAAGGAATTAGATTGGTATGCAGGATACCAGGACATCCTGGAAGCTGAAAAATGATAGCAGAATAGAGGCTTTGCCAGCACACCTCACCCACTTGGAAATAGCAAAATAGTGTATATAGAGAAAATTCACACTGAGAATGTTTATACAAGGAAGAACACGGGAGTTCAATATAAAAGTGGAAGAAAACTTTGTATTCTGGGAAAAGAAGATGGGCAGTAGCCCACATGATGAGATCCAGTGGAAAATTGTGTGAAAGCCCAGTACGTGAGAGGGAGAGTGAGTGTCTCTGTGATACACATTCCCACTGGGTAGCCAGACAATCCAGGCCACAGCAGAGCTCCTTGACCCTCTCAAACCCTGAATCTGACTTGGGGAGCAGTCAGGAAACTATGAGAAGGAACAGCACCGGTAAGTATACCAAACATGCTCCTGGACCTGGGCACCAAAAGAGGAAGCCATTCCTTTCCTAGATTCTAGGGAATTGCTTGGGAACATGCCAGTTAGCACCAGTGACACTCACTGATTTTGAGAATCTCAGACTGGAGATTGGCACTCTGGTCTTGAGCAGGGTAGGAGCCCCCATAGCCAGAACTGACAGATGAGTGCGACACCCCTGACCCCTGCCACCTTCATGGAACTGTAGCAGGAAGCTATTTGCCTGAGTTTCACAGACTGAAAGCATACTGCTTGTGACTTATTGTCCCCACTTGCTGCCAAGGTCAGGGCATGGGAAGGAACACCACTGGGTCCAGAGGATAAAAGCAAAGTGGGTCCCACAACTGCTCACTAGGCTGTGGAGCCAGTCACTCCATTTCCCTGTGCTGGGTCTTTGGCATGGCAGCAGTTCTTCCAGTCCTCTTTGGGGCATTTCTCTAGGGACCTGAGAACTGCTCCCTGACCCCCATCAGATCTGGTGCTTGCATGCCCCGCACCGGGGAACTTGAGTGCAGGTTTGCCCAGCTCAGTCCTGCCCAGCTTGGCCTCCCGCCTGGGCTGGGCAAACCTGCACTCAAGTCCCCCAGTGCAGGGGATGGAAGCACCAGATCTGATGCTATTTTATTCCTTTGTCTTAAAGTCTTGTTAGAAAGTAGTTTGAGACTACAGAAACATGCATATTCATCATACATTTGGCAAATGTGTGGACAAAGTTTAACATCAAATGATGAACTAATTTTAGCATCCAGTGATAATTCCTGCATGTGACAATTGTTTCTGTGTTGTCTGCCTAATGGCAGTTTCTTTATTCATTATTCTATATTTATTGATTATAATTCTGCTCTAAGGGAAAGTTATATTCTTTCCCAATTTATTATTTTTTTGCCATTATGGATTTATGAATATTGTTTTCTTTTAGTTATTTTTTCATTGCCATCATTATTAGGTTGTTCAAATTATCCAAAATTTCACCATTATAGTTTCTCTAAAGTAAAATGTGTACTCATTCAATATACCTTCCTCATTTTTTTTTTTTTTAGCAATTTCTCACTTTATGGCTTCATAACATGTCCCAGGCCTGCCTTCTAATTATCCTGCCCAAACCTTCTGATTGACCATGTCTCCCAGAAGCTCGGCTTTTTTTTTTATTGGTAAATTATACATGGCATAAAATATAGAATTTTAACCATTTTTAAGTGTAAAATTCAGTAGTGGTAAGTACATTCACCATATTGTGCAATCATCACCACTATCCATTTAGGATCTTTTTGTATGGCTACCAAAAATTGTATTAATTAAACAATAACTCCATTAGCCCTTCCCTTCATCTCCCAGTAATCTCCGTTCTGTTTTTGATCTCTATGAATTTGTCTACTTTTGGTATCTTATATAAGTGTAGTCATACAGTGTCTGTCTTTCTGTGTCTGGCTTATTTTAGTTAAAATATTTTTAAGGTTCATTTAGCCTGTATGAGAACTAAATTCCTTACGGTAGAATAATATTCTACTACATTTACCTGTTCATTTATTAATGGGTATTTGGGTTGTTTCTATCTGTTGGCAATAGTGAATAATGCTTTTATTAGCGTTAGTATACAGTTATATGAATCCCAACTTTCAGATATTTGCATATATACCTAAGAGTGGAATTACTGAATCATATGGTCATTCTGTGAGAGGTCAAACTGTTTTTCACAACAGCTGCACCATTTTATATTACCACCAGCAATATAGAAGCCTTCCAGTTTCTCCATTTCCACACCAACACTTACTTGTTTGTTTTCTACACTAGCCATCTTAGTGAATGTGAAGTGTTCCTCATTGTGAGCTTGATTTGCATTTCTCTAATGACTAATTGATACTGAGCATCTTTTCATGTGTTTATTGGCCATTTGTATATCTTCTTTGGAGAAATGTCTGTTCAAGTCTTTTGTCTAATTTTAAATTAGGTTGCCTTTTTGTTACTGAGTTTTAGGAGTTCTTTATATATTCTAGATATTAATACCTTATCAAATGTGTGATTTTTCAAATATTTCTCCCCATTCTGTGAGTTGTATTTTTACACGCTTGATAATGTCCTAAGTGCACAAAGCTATAAATTTTTGTTAAGTCCATTTTTTTTCTTTTGTTGCCTATGATTTTGTCACCATATCCAAGCAGTAATTGCCAAATTCAGTGTCATCAGACTTTCCCCCAGAAAAGCCTGATGACACTGAATTTTTCCAACTGGAGTTAAGTCCAGATTTTTTCTTTTGTTGTCTATGGTTTTGTTACCGTATCCAAGGAGTAATTGCCAAATTCAGTGTCATCAGACTTTCCCCCAGTGTCATTAGGTTTTCTAACAGTTTTAAAGTTTTAGCTTAGGTATGTTACTTACTTTAAATTACTTGTTTGCTGTGTAAGTTAAGAGTCCAACTTCATTCATTTGCATGTGTATGTCTGGTTTTCACAGCACCGTTTGTTGAAAAGACAGTCTTTTACCCATGGAATAGTCTCAGCTTCCTTGTCAAAATCAGTTGATAATTTGTGCAGGTGTTTTTTTTTTTTTTTCTGGGACCTCTATTCTGTTCCATTGGTCTGTATGTCTGTCTTTATGCCAGTATCACACTGTTTTTATTACTATAGCTTTGTAATACATTTCAAAATCAGGAAATATGGATTCTTCAACTTTGTTCTTTTCTAAGATTGTTCTATTTGTGGTACCTTGAGATTCCATATGAATTTTAGGATGAGGATTTCATATGAATTTTAGGATGAGGTTTGCAAAAACATGCTTGGCATTTTGATAGGGACAATACTGAATCTGTAGATTGCCTTGGGTAGTATTGCCATCTTAAAAATATTAAGTCTACCAGTCCATGACCACACAATGCCTTTCCAGTTATTTATGAGTTAATTTGTTTCAACAGTATGTTTTAGATTTCAGCGTACATGCCTTTTGCCTCCTTGCATACATTTATTCCTAAGCATTGTATTCTTTTGAATGTAACTGTAAATGGAGTTGTTTTCTTAAATTCCCATTGGATTATTCATTGCTAATGTACAGAAATGCAGCTATTGTTGCATGTTGATTTTGTGTTGCACCTTTACTGAATATGCTTATTAGATATAAACAAGATTTTGATTTTTTTAGAATCTTGAAGATTTACACAAAGACGATAATGTCATCTGTGAACAGATAATTTTGCTTCCTTTCCAGGTGGATGCCTTTTATTTATTTTTCTTGCCCAATTTCTCTGGCTAGAGCTTTCAACAGTATGTTAAATATAAATGAGGATAGTAGACACCCTTGGCCTGTTACTAATCTTAGGGGAAATGCCTTCATCATTTCATAATTGAGTGTGATGTTAGCTGTGAATTTTTCATATAAAGTATTTACCGTGATGAGAGAGTATTGTTCTATTCATACTTTGTTGAATATTTTTATCAGAAAAAAGGGGTTGACACTGGGCAAGTGGTTTTTCTGCATCAATTGACATGAGCCTGTAGTTTTTTTCCTTTTCATTCTGCTAACGTAGTATATTGCATTGATTGTTTTTTCATATGTTAAACCTTTCACGCATTCTGGAAATAACATCTTCTTGGTTATTATATATAGTCCTTTACTATGTTATTGAATTTTGTTTTCTAATATTTTATTGAATTTTGGATCAGTAATCATAAGGGATATTGGTCTGTAGTTTTCTTGTAATGTCTTTTCCTGACTTGGATGTCGTGATCATACTGGCTTCATAGAATGAGTTAGGAAGTTCCTTCCTCTGCAAACATTTAGATTGTTTATAAGGATTTGTGTCACTTCTTTAAATGTTTGTTTGAAATTACTGGTGAAACCATCTTGCTGAGCTCTTCTTTATAACAAAGTTTTTGATTACTGATTCAATTACCTTACTAGTTGTAAATCTGTTCACATTTTCTATTTCTTTTGAGTCATTTTTTATAGATTATATATTTCTATAAAGTTGTTAGTATCATCTAAGTTATGCAATTTGTTGGTATACAGTTGTTCATAGCATTTTGTTATTTTTCTTTTGTTTGTATAAAATCAGTAGTAATGTCCTCACTTTTAAATTTTGATTTTTAGTAATTTGAGTCCTCTCTTTCTTTTCCAATCAATTTAGCTAAAGTTTGTTCCCTTTTTTGATTTTCTCAAAGAACCAACCTTTGTTTTTTTTGTTTTTTTTTTTCTATTTCCTAATTTATTTCCCTCATTATGGTGATTCTATGTTTAGTTTTCTCTCCTTTTCCTGGTTCCTTAAAGTGTAAATTAGTTTACTGATTAGCAGTCTTTTCTCATGTTTGATGTATGTGTTTCCAGCTATAAATATCCCTCTTACCACTGCTTTTGCTGGATGGTGTAAGTTTTTCTATGTTGTGTTTGCATTTTCATTTGTCTCAAGGTATTATCTGTTTCTTTTGTGGGTTTTTAAATTTTTTTATTGATACAGGGTCTTGCCTTGCCACTCAGGCTGGACTACAGTGACACAGTCATGGCTCACTGCATCCTCAACCCCCTGAGCTCAAGTGATCCTCCCACTTCAGTCCCCTGAGTAGCTGGGACTAGAAGCATGCACCACTATGCCTGGCTTATTTATTTATTTATTATTCTGTAGAGACTGGAACTCACTATATTGCCCAGGCCAATCTCAAACTCCTAGGCTCAAGTCATCTATCCACCTAGGCTTCCCCAAATGCTGAAATTACAGGCATGAGCCACTGCACCTGGCTGCTTTGGTGTTTTCTATTTTGACCCTTTGAATGTTCGATTGTATTGTTTAATGTCCACATATTGTGATTTTCAGTGTTCTTTAAACAATTGATTTCTAGCTTTATTCTACTTTGATTAGAAAATACACTTTGTATGATTTCAGTATTTTAAATTTATTTAAACATTTTGTGATTAAGCACATGATCTATCCTGAAGATTGTTTCATGTGCCCTCCCCCACAAAAAAAAGAAAAAAAAAAGTATATTCAGCTGTTATGTGGAGGGTTCTGTATAATACTCTTAGGTCTAATTGGTTTATAGTGTTTTTTAAGTCCTCTGTTTTCTTATTGATCTTTTTTCTGAGTGTTCATTCATTATTGAAATTGGGGTACTGAAATCTCCAACTGTTACTATAGAACTCTCTATTTCCCTGTAATTCTGTGTTTCCTTCATATATTTTGATTCTCTGTTTGAGTATTTTAAGAGCTGCTGAGACTGAGTTTGTTTTTCTGTACATCTATTGAGAGAATTGTTTGATTTTTCTTTCTTAATTTATTAACATAGGCCACACATGTGGCTCACACCTGTAATCCCAGAATTTTGGGAGGCTGAGGCGGATGGATCACCCTGAAGTCTGGAGTTCGAGACCAGTCTGGCCAATATGACGAAATTCCGTCTCTAATAAAAATATAAAAATTAGCTGGGTGTGGTGGTGCATGCCTGTAATCCCAACTACTAGGGAAGCTGAGACACAAGAATCACTTGAACTCGGGTGGCGGAAATGTCAGTAAGCTGAGATTGCGCCAGCCACTGCACTCCAGCCTGGGTGACAGAGAGAATCTCTCTCTCTCTCTCTCTCCTCTCTCTCTCTCTCTCTCTCCATATATATGTGTGTGTGTGTGTGTATATGTCTCCATATATATATATAAATTTATTAACATAAACTTTTTAAACTCTTAAACCAAATTTGCATCTCTGAAATAAACCCAACTAGATTCTCGTATATTTTCATTTTTATACAGTGCTGTTTGCTAACATTTTTGTAGAAAGTCCTTTTTCTGCATTTGTGAGAGACTGGCTGTAACCTTCTTTTCTCATACTTTTCTAATCAGGTTTTGACACAACTTTATGTCAGCCACCTTAAATTGATGCGTGATTTATCTTTCTTTTCTCTCTTCTGCATGAATTGGAATAATTTCATCCTTATGTGGTTTTTTGTTGTTTTTTTGTTTATTTGACCATGCTATTGAAATTATCTGAGCTAGGTTTTCTTTTTGGAAGATTAATTTGAAGAAATAATCTTCTCTTTTTTTTTTTTTTTTTTGTTGTTGTTGAGACGGAGTCTCACTCTGTCGCCCAGGCTGGAGTGCAGTGGCTGGATCTCAGCTCACTGCAAGTTCCACCTCCCGGGTTCCCGCCATTCTCCTGCCTCAGCCTCCGGAGTAGCTGGGACTACAGGCGCCCGCCACCTCGCCCGGCTAGTTTTTTGTATTTTTTTAGTAGAGACGGGGTTTCACCATATTAGCCAGGATGGTCTCAATCTCCTGACCTCGTGATCCGCCCGTCTCGGCCTCCCAAAGTGCTGGGATTACAGGCTTGAGCCACCGCGCCCGGCCCCATAATCTTCTCTTTAGATCGGTTATGATATCATTAAGATTGTATATTTTGTGTCAGTTTTGTTATATTTTCTCTTAATTGTTAATTCCATCTTAAATTTAAATTTAATGGATAGTTATATTCAGATATATAATTTAAAACTTGTTATGTTACAACATTACTTATACATAGATCTTATGTGGGCAACTACAAGAACATTTAGATATATATTGGCTATAAAAATATTATATAGTATTATATATCATATATATTGTATTATATATGTATGTATAAAAATATGTATAAATAATATATATCAATAATCACAAGTTTATATCAATAGAAGGAAAATTTTCAATATTACAGTAATTTTTCCATCAGGTCTCTTTACAGTCCATCCTGGCCCAGAAGTAATTATTAATGTGACATCTATCACCATAAATTAATTTGCCTATTCTTGAACTTCATTTAAATGGAATAACAATATTATGTCATCTTTTGTGACTAGCTCTTGTATTCATCCTGTCTATGAGATACGTTCTTATAGTTTTATATGATGATAAATACTTTCTCCTGATATGCAGTATGCTATTGACTAGAGTCAGTTTATCCATTCTGTTGTTGATTGGAATTTATTTGTGCTATTATTAATAGTGATTATCAGCAATTACTATTAATTATTAATAGCTGTGATATTATGAGTGTAATTGCAAGTCATGTTATTTTTCATGTTTTCAGAAGAAATGTTTTCCTTGAGTATATATCTATAAATGGAATGACTGAGTTATAGGCCTGGCATATTATACTAGCTTTAGTAGATACTACTACACAATTTTTTCATGTACTTGCATGATTGTATGTATATCAGTAATTTATAAGAGGTCTAGTTTAAGATTATATGTTAATTAACATTTAGTTAATCAACTCCATATATCTTGATATCTTTTGATGTAAATCTGCCAATTTTATTGTTTTTCTTCAGCTTAATTTTTGCTCTCCTAGGTTGCTATATTTTTAGATAAATTTTAGAATCATTTCATAATTTTTACAAAATACATGTGAGTGCTTTGAGTAGAGTTTAAAATATAGATTAATTTTGGAAAATTCGCATTTTTATAATATTGGTTCTTAGAATCTATGAACCTAATATATCTGTCCTTTTATTTATATCTCTTTAAGTTTCAGGAAAATATTTTAAATATAATGGCTTTCAGTCTAGAGGTCACACACATTACTGAGTTTGGAGTATTTCCTGATTTCTTTTTTTAGTTCTTTAATTGAATAATTATATAGAAATGTGTTGTAATTCTGAGCATTTGGTAATTTTCCCAATATGTTTTTTTAAAAAATTAGTTCTAAATTAATCTGCTGTCATGAGAAAAAAATACTCTATTATTTTGTCTTTTCATACTTATATTTAAGTATATTATAGTATGCTGTTTTGGTTACACAACTACCAGTAGTTAGTATTTGAACATATATTTTTCAGGGACATAATTCAACCCAGCACAGCCTGCCCTGTGGTTGTGGCTCTCAAAAATTCCTGGCAATCCACTCGCAAAATATATTCACACTGTGCCAGATCTTAAAAAATCTCATCCCAGGCAGGCACGGTGGCTCATGCCTGTATTCCCAGCACTTTGGGAGGGAAAGGCGGGCAGATCACCTGAGGTCAGGAGTTCAAGACCAGCCTGACCAACATGGAGAAACCCTGACTCTACTAAAAGCACAAAATTAGCCAGGGGTGGTGGCGCATGCCTGTAATCCCAGCTACTCAGGAGGCAGAGGCAGGAGAATTGCTTGAACCCAGGAGGTGGAGGTTGTGGTGAGCCAAGATGACACCACTGCCCTTCAGCCTGGGCAATGAGAGCGAAACTTCATCTTAAAAATAAATGAATAAAATAAATAAATAAATAAATAAATAAATAAATAAAAAATCTCATCCCATTGCAGCATTAACTCTAAAAGCTTACCTAAATATTATCACCCAAGAAAGTCCCAAATTATCATTATCTAGGTCATGTCAGTCTTGTGTGGATGAGACTCTAGGTATGATGCATCTTGGTGCAAAGTTCTTCTCCATCTATGGATATATGATCATAGAAAACAAGTTACCTGCTTCCAAATTAGAAGACTGGGATATGCGTAAAATTGATACTCTCATTCCAAAAGGAAGAAATTAGAAGAAAGAAAGGGGTCACTTATCCCAAGTAACTTTGAAACAGAGAACCATTAGATTTTAAGGCTTGAGAGTAATCATCTGTGGCTTTATTCTCTGCCCACCGGAACTGCGGAAGCTCTGCCCCCTGGGCTCATGAAAGCTCCATTCTTCCCTACCTCTGGAACTATTACTATGGCTGGATCAGCCTGTGGGCCCATTGTTCTTCCATCAGAGTCATGTTTTTCTTTTTCTTGAAGAAGAGCACAAGCTTGAGACCAAGTAGCTCTTTTAGCCCATTTTCTGCTTGTAGAATTTTGGAAATCCATCAGTCCTCTTTCATTTTATCCTTCCTCTGTCTCTGTTAGTCTAAGTAAACATTGATACAGCATTCTCAAAAATCTTGTCTATGCCATGGAAATTTACACCATTCGATGGGGGATCCTCCACAGAACTTTCCCGCATAACCCCATTTCTGTTGTGGGCTTCTTGGATGTTTGACTAGATCTGTGAGTCACAAAACTAATCTCTGCAGCAAAGGTTGTTTATTTCTCCTTAGAGAAGTTTTGATCGTTTGTGTCTTTCAGGTAAAAATTTCTGTCTAGCATTGCTTTTGTTGCACCTCACAAATTTCAACATGTTGTATTTTCATTTTCATTCAACTCAAAATGCTTAATAATTTCACTGAATTTTTTTTGAGCATTTGGCTGTTTAGAAGAGTGGCGTTTAATTTCCAGATTTTTGGGGGATTTCTAGAGATTTCTGTTTTATGGAAACCTAATTTAATTATTAGAGAATGTACTTTGCATGCCCGAATACTTTTAATTTAAAATGTTTTATGGCCTGGTATATGGTATATATATTTTGGTAAATGTTCCATTTGTACTTCAAAAAAATATATTTTTTCCCTCATGTCATATCTATATATAGAGAGACATATATATTGATACTGAGAGAGAGTGAGAGACAGAGACAGAGAATGGGAGGAAAGTTCAGCAAATATAGATTAGGTCAGTTTTATTGTTAATTTTACTTAAATCTTTTATGTCCTTTACTGATTTTATGTCTACTTATTTTGCCAATTATTAAAGAGGGGTATTTATCTTTATGATTAAAATTATGGAAGTGTCTGTTTCTCTTTGCAGTTTTATGAACGTCTGTTTCAAGTATTTTTAAGTTCTGTTATTAAGTATATAAATGATTAAGATTTTTATATGCTCCTGGTTAAATCCACTCCTTTATCATTATGAAAGTCCTTTATTTTTTGTAATAGGTTTTCCTCTGAAATGTACTTTGTCTAATCTTGATATTGTCATTGCAGCTTTCTTTTCATTGTTGTTATCATGGTGTGTCTGAGTTGTTTATGACTCCATTTATCTGACTTGACCTATTAGGTACAATTTGTGTTTTGTATTTTGGTAGTTGCTTTAGGTTTATAGTATATGTTATTATTTTATCTTAGTCCACCTTCAGGTAATATTATACTTTTATATATTATGTAAGCATCTTAAAATAGTATGCTTTATTTCTCCACTTCTGACCTTTGTGCTGTTGTAGACATCTGTTTTAGTTTTACGTATGTCACAAATCCTGCACTACACTATTATTATGCTTATTAAACAGTCAGTTATCTTTTATGTGGATAGAAATAACACCAAAAAAATCTCATGTATTTACTCATGTAACTACCATTTCCAGTAGACTTCATTCTTTGGTGTAGACCCATTTCCATCTGCAGTAATTTTTCTATGGCCCAAAGGACTTTATTTAATATTTATTTTGGTATAGCTTTGCTATTGAGGAATATTTCCTTTTTTAAATATATCTAAATGTCTTCTTTTACCTTAATTTTTGAATTATTTTGTTTGGTGGATATAGAATTAAGAGTTGATAGTTTTTTTATTCTTTATATATCTTGAAATTGTTGCCCCTCCTCTGTCTTTTCACTGTGATTGTTTCCAATGAGATCTCTGCTTTCACCTTTATCCTTATTTCTGTTTTTTGCCTGATGATTCTTTTAAGGTTTTATCTTTATCATTGCTTTTGAGGAATATTAGTATGTTGAGCCTTGGTGTACTTTTCTTCACAATTCTTTCCTTTGTTTTGGCACACATAGGTAAGTTGTTTGGAAGCAGTTTAATCATTTCTGGTCTTGCTCTTAAGATTTGTTAGCTGGGCCAATGATCTGTTTACATTAATTATATTCCACTTACTGGGACAAGACTTTTCAATTTGCTCTGTCAGCCTGTCATTCTTGGTGTTTTCAAGACTAACTCATGGGAGCATGCACTATTCTCAGCCCTGTGTGAGCATTGGGTTGTCACCTTACAGTATGGCAGACAAGATCCAAAGTTCATGTCCTAAGGAAACAATGGAAATCCATGATGTTTTTATGACCTAGCCTCAGAAGTCACCTAGTGTCAGTTCTGCCATACCCATAAAGATCCTCTTATGGGCCGGGCGCGGTGGCTCAAGCCTGTAATCCCAGCACTTTGGGAGGCCGAGACGGGCGGATCACGAGGTCAGGAGATCGAGACCATCCTGGCTAACACAGTGAAACCCCGTCTCTACTAAAAAATACAAAAAGCTAGCCGGGCGAGGTGGCGGGCGCCTGTAGTCCCAGCTACTCGGGAGGCTGAGGCAGGAGAATGGCGTGAACCCGGGAGGCGGAGCTTGCAGTGAGCTGAGATCCGGCCACTGCACTCCAGTCTGGGCGACAGAGCGAGACTCCGTCTCAAAAAAAAAAAAAAAAAAAAAAAAGATCCTCTTATGTTCAAGAGAAGGTAACTCAGACCCCACTGCTGAATGAAGTCACATTGTAAGAATGTGTAGAATTAGCATATGGTATTTGCCATCTTTGGAACATGCCCTTTGCCAAAAAGTCCTTTGCATTTCCATATAGATGTTAAAGTTAGCTCGTCAATATCCCTTTTCAATAAGCGAGGATTATTTGAAAAGAATGTGACTTCATGTCTGTAAGTGTGATATATCTCTCTCTTTTTAGGGATTCTTAAGTTTATCTCATCAGTATTTTACAGTTTTCAGTGATGGTGTCTAACACATTTTTTACCCTATTTTAAATTGAATTTTTTATTTCAATTGTTGGTTGCTGATATAAAAATGGAAAATGTATTTTGTATGTGGGCTTTGTTTCCTGTGACCTATTAAACCTATTTCTAGGGGAAAATTTGTATATACCTTAGGATTTGATACATAAATCATCATATGGTCATTAAATACAGTATTGCTTATTCCATTTAACCTTCAAGGTGTCTATTTCCTCATTATTTCTATTATGGAGCCTAGAGCCTCGAGTAAATATTTAATATAAATTGTGAGAATAGCTATGCTTATCTTTCCCCCAATTTTAGAAAGAAATCATTCAATGTTTTACCTTGAAGCAGGTGTTAGCTATAGAAATTTTTTAGATACCCTTTATCAGATTAAGAAATTCCTACCTAGTTTACTGAGATATTTTATTGTGGATAAGAGAGTTGGATTTTGTTAAATGCTTTTCTCTATTATTGAAATAAAGTAGTTCTGTTTAATTTGTTGAAGTATGCATTGAACCTTATGTTCTTTTTTCAAACTCCACTTTATCATCATCTATTGTTGTATCTAATTTGCTAACATTCTAAGCATTTACATTATTTATATTACATATTTTATTATAAATCATTTTTCATTTTTATTATGCTGGCCTTTCAAAAAAAAGTTGGGCAGTATTCTTTCCTCTTCCGTATTCTGAAAAAATAAACCCATAATAACAATTTTTTTTGCTTAAATGTTTCATTGAATTTACCAATGAAATCATCTGGGCCTAGAACAGTCTTTGTGAGACAATATTTTTAATCCTCTTTATTTAAATGTAATGTGTTTATTTTATATATGTGATTTTAATTTTAAACATTCCAATTTTAACTTTATAGCTCAGTGAGTTATGACAAGTATCAGAACTAACATTTAACTAACATCAGTTAACTAACATCACTATGAAGATGCAGAAATTTCCATAACCCTAAATGATTCCCTTATGCCAGTTCACAATCTCTACCATCACTTATTAAATATACCACTATTTATTTATCTGTCCAACTCTTGATCAGCATTTGTTTCCAGTTTTTGCCTTGTGTGAATAAAGTTGTATGAACATTTATGTGTTAAGTTTTTATATGGTTATATGTTCTCATTTCTTTTGAGTAAATACGTAAGAGTTAAATTGTGGAGTGATATGGTAAATATAAGTTAAAATTGTAAGAAGCCCCCAAACTTTTACACAGAAATTGTATGATTTTCCACACTCACCAGCAATGTATGAGATTTCTAGCTTTTCAACATTCTCAGAAGTGTTTTCTATTGTCCATCTCTTAAATTTTAGCCATCCTAAGAAGAGTATAGTATTATTAATTTGCACTTAATAACTAATGATATATCTTTTCATTTGCTCTTTGCACATTCATATGTATTCCTTTCTGAACTGTTTGTTCAAACCTTTTCCTGTATCTTTTTATCAGGTTATTTTAAAAAAATATTTCCTTATAAAATTTATTTACATATTTTGGAAACAGGTCTCTATGTGCTCTGTCTTCATTTCCTCGATGGTATCCTTCAAGTATCAGAAATTTTAATCTTGACAAAACCAAGTTTCTCAAATTTTTTCTTAATGTTCCAAGGATATTGTGTCTGTCCAAGAAATCTTTGCTTAGATCAAATTCATGAAGACCTTTTTCTGTTTTCTTCTAGAAATGTTGACTTTGTATCTTGTGGCCTTGCTAAACTCAGTGATAGTTCTAATAGTTTATTTTTGATTTTTAAGGTTTTTCTTTATACCTAATCACATTCTACAAGAATAAACACAATTTTACTTTTTTCTTAAGATCTATTTGCTCATTATTTCTTTTTATTGCCTCTTGAGACTATTGTATTTAGAAAACTTTAAACAGAAGTGTTAAGAGTGGGCATGCTAATCTTGTTCCCACTATCAGAGCCCTCATGCTTTCACAATTAAGCATGACACTAGTTGTGGGCTTTTCATAAATGCCATTGATCAGGTTGACAAAGGAAATTCTGCTTCCTATTTTTTTTATTTTTAATCATAAATCAGGTTGAATTTTTCCTAATGTCTTTTACACCCCAATTGAGATGATCACATGGTTTGTATCTTTTATTATGTTTTTATGATGCATTGATTGATTGGCATATGTTAAAGCAACCTTACATAAACTCTGCTAATATAAAATACACGTGATCATTTTAAAATATATTTTTAATTTTTATATGCTATAACATTTTAAGGATTTTTGTGTCTAGATTCATGAGGGACTTTGGTCTATAGTTCCCTTCTCTCATAAATTTTTGTAAAAATGTAGTACTATATTAGGGCACTGCTATTTCAGAAATGAATTGCAGTTCTTCCCTCTTGCCTTTTCATAAATGGTTTATGTAAAATTTAAATTCTTGTTTCAAATATTTAATTCTTCATTGAAGCTGTCAGTGGAGGTTTATTTCAGTTTTGGTTTTCATGGAAAAGTTTGTATGTGTTTATGTATGTGCATTTGATTTATTATGGCTCTTTGGAAATGAAATATTTCTTTATAAATATCATGTTTCAAACACATAAAATAACAGAAATGATATGGGGGCAAGTATTTGTGTATCATCCATTGAAAGAAAATGTCATATTCTGTTACATGCTTTACATTCTTTCTAAGATTTAGGGCAACTTTAACAAGACACAGGTGACACCTCCTATGAAGTCCTCAACAATCTTATTGTCCTCCCTCTCTCCTCAGATATATCCATTATCATAGATTGGTCTTTTTTTAATCCTAATTAAAAATTTTATGCTATTAACACTTATTGGGATCATGAATAATGACAAATAGTATTGTTTTGCATGATAACAACAAAATAAATGATATTTTGCCTTAAGTAACTTTTGCAACTTGTTTTATTTTGGCTCAACAATGACTTACAATTAACTATACATATTGAAATTTTACAGTTTAGTGACTTGACATGTATACACTCATGCAGGCATCACAATGGTCAAGAAAAGTCCCATGCCCTGTATTTTGCTTATGCCCTTTTGTAATCTACCTCTCAACATCTGCTCCTAGGCCTTAATATGCTTTGTGTCATTATAGATTTGCATATGTTTTTGTAATTTTATACAAGTAGCCATGTAGTATATATATTCCTTGTCTGAATTTTATTAGTCAGCATAATGATTTTGAGAGTCATCCATTTTGTTGAATGTATTGTTTGTCCCTGTTTATTGCTGAATAGTACTCCATTGTATGGGTATACCACATTTTGTTTATCCATTCTTTCACCTGATGATGGACATTTGGGTTATTTCCAGTTCTAGGCCATTACAAATAAGGCTTCTATAAATATTCCTGTACAAGTCTTTGTGTGGATATATATTTTCATTTCTCCTGGAAAAATACATATGACTGTGATTGCTGGATCATATGGTTAGTGTATGTTTAACTTTATTTATTTTGAAGAAAAGCCAAATTGTTGCCTTTTGTAAGCCAATTGTGTCTATATTTAGGAGCCAACAATTGGCTTTATAAAGTGACTGTATAATTTCCACTTGTGTTAACTGTGTAACACACTTATAACTTGTGTTATACAGTATAACTTGTGTTATACAGCAATATGTGAGGTGACAGTTGCTCCAAACCCTTTCCAAAGCATGGTGTGGTCAGTCTTTTTCATCTTAGCCATTCCAGTATGTGTGTGTTGTGGTATCTCCTGTGGTTTTAGTTTTCATTTTCCTGGTTAAAAGATATCTTGAGCATCTTTTCAAGTTCCAAATGGCTACTGGCATGTGTTTTATACTTTGTTCAACTATCTTTCCCATTTTTAAGTGGATTGTTTGTCTTATAATTATTGACTTACAAGAGTCCTTACAATAGTATGGACAAAAGTCCTTTGCTGATATATGTGCTGTGAGTATTTTCTTTCAGATTGTGGCCCACATTTTTGTTTTTAAACAAAAAAGTTGGATAAGTATATTTTATTTATTTTATTCAATAGTTTATGTATATGTTTGTGTTCTAATACACCTTATCTTGCTCTGAATTCACAAAGATTTTCTCCTGTTTTTTTTCTTTTTCCTTTTTTGAGACCAAGTCTCACTCTGCTGCCCAGGCTGGAGTGCAATGGCACAGGCTCACTGCAACCTCTTTCTCCCAGGTTCAAGCAATTCTCTTGCCTCAGCCTCTCGAGTAGCTGAGATTCCAGGTGTGCACAACCACGCCCAGCTGTTTTTTTGTATTTTTAGTAGAGATGAGGTTTCACTGTGTTGACCAGGCTGGTCTCGAACTCCTGACCTTAGGTGATCCACCCACCTTGGCCTCCCAGAATGCTGGGATTACAGGCATGAGTCACTGCGCCTGGCCTCTGTGTTTTTTAATAGTATTTTGGATTCCGCATTTAGGTCCATGATCCATTTTGAGTTGATTTTTCTGTTTGGTATGAGAAAAAGGTTGATGATCATTTTTTACCATAAAGATATCATATCTTAATGATCCAGTACCATTTGTTGAAGATACTTTTCTTCCTCTATTAAAATGCCATATTGCCTCTGTCAAACATTCTGCCAACTGCAATTATGTGCATTTAATTATGCTCCATTCATCTGTCTGTTATTTGAACAATACCAAGTATCTTGATTACTGTAGCTTTATAGTAACTATTGAAATAGCAAGGATAATCCTCCAGCTTTGTTTTTATTTTAAAAATTGCTTTTTTCACTGTTGTTTGAATTACTGTATGCATTTTAGAATTAACATATCAGTTTCTACAAACAATTCAACTGTAATTTGAACTGATTTCAATGACTCTAAAGACAAAAGTAATTAAATGTTATCTCAAATATATTTAGTATTCTAAATAGTGAATATGTTGATTCTCCATGTGTGTAAATTCTTTTTAAATTTGTCTTTGGGATGTTTTGTAGTTTTCATTTCAGATTTCTACCAAATCTCTTAGATTTATTCATAAGAATGTTATGTTTTATTTGCTCTCTTTTAAATTGAGTTATTTTAATGGTTATTTGATTTAATTATTTGATTTAATTTTCCAGTTAGCATGTTATTTGATTTAGTTTTCTAGTTAGCATGTAATAATATGATTGATTTTTAAAATATTAACCTGGATCCTGTGATTATGCTTAATTCACTGGTTAGATATCATAATTATTTTGTAGATCCTTTTAAATATAAATATATGTTCTGCAACAGATTTAATTCTTTATTTCTGCTGTTTATGCTTTTTTTTTCTTGCTTGCTTCATTGCAGTGACTAGGTCCTCTAGTACAGTGTTACATAAAAATGTCAAAAGAAGGCATTCTTGTCCTTTTCCCAATATTGGAGGAAAAGTAATAATTATTTCACTTTTAAGTATGGTATCAGCTGTAGGGTTATCTTAGATGTTCTTTGCCAGGTTGAAAACCAACAAAGAACATCTGAGAACACTTATTGTATTAGTATAGTAATTTGCTTTGATTGACTCTTTAATGCTGAACCAAGCCTTGCATTTCTAGGAGAAAAACCTATGTGGTCATGGTCCTTTTATTTATTATTTGATTTGTTAGTATGTACACCTTTTTCAAGAGTATTTTTCTGTATTTTTAAATAATATCTATGTCATCATTTTGGATTATGGTTATGCTGGCATTATGAAATGAGTTGGACATTGTTTTCTCCTACTATTCTGAAAGTGCTTCTATAGGATTGATATTATTTTGTCCTCTGATATTTAATGGAATTCACTGGGTTACCAGCTTGTTCCATTGACCTACGCGTGTATCCCTCCACTAATAAAGCACTGTCTTAGTCTGTTTTGTGCTGCTATCATAGATAAAACAGAATACCACAGACTCCATGATTTGTCATGAAAAGACATTTATTGGCTCACATTTCTGGAAGCTGGGAAGTCTAAGATCAAGAGTCTGGTGTCTAATGAGGGCCTCCTTCCTGTGTCATCTCATGATGGCCAAAGAGACAGTGAGATGGAGCAAGAGACCTCTCAGCCTCAAGCCATTCTATAATTGTCATTAACCTGTTCATGAAAGTCAAGTTATCATGACCTAGACATGTCCCATTAGGCCCCACCTCCTAACACTGTTGGATTGGGGATTAAGTCTCCAACACATCCTTTTTGAAGATATATACCAATCATATACCATTTTGACCTTAACCCCCAAAATTCATGTTTTTCTTGCATATAACATACAGTCATTTTTCTCCAGTAGCCCCAAAAGTCTTAACTTGTTTCAGCATCAACTGAAAAGTTCAAAGTCCAGAGTCTCATCTAAATCAGATGTATATGGGTGAGACTCAAGGCACAATACATCCTGAGGCAAATTTCCCTCCAGCTGTGACCCTGTGAAATCAAACAAATTATCTACTTCAAAATATTATGGTTGAACAGGCATAGGATATATTTCCAAAAGGGAAAAATTGGCAAGAAGAAAGGGACAAATGGCCCTAAGGAAGTCCAAAACCCAACAAGGTAAACAACATTAAATCTTAAGCCTCCAGAATATTTTTCCTTGACCCCTTGTCCTGCCTTCTGGGCACACTGGGGTGGCAGTTGTGCCCTCAAGGGGTCGAGAAGCCACACTCCTATGGCTTTGTTGGGCATAGCTCAAGCAGCAGCTCTTGTAGGTTGGAGTCAGATGCCTGCTGTTCTCCCAGGCTGGTATTGGACTCTGGTAGCTCTACAGAGCTGGCTCTTCCCTCATAACACTGGGCATTCCCTAGTAGGGACTCTTGTATTGTGGCCTTGCTGTCATGGCTCTACTATGCATTACTGTAGTGGAGACTCTCTGAAAACTCTGACCACACAATTCTGCTGAGCATTGCTGCAGTAGAGGCTCTCTGCCGTGGCTCTGCCCCTATGATAAGTCTCTGCCTGGGCCCCCAGGTTGTTCACAACAAGGTTCTTTGAAATAAAGGTGGAGGAAGCCATGCCTCCACAGCCCTTGCATTCTGCCTGCCTCAAGACTTAACACCACGTGGGCACCACCAAGATTTGTTGTTTGTATTCTTACAGTCAGTGGCTCAAGTCCTATCTGGGGCCTCCTTCAGCAACACCTGGGTGACTGAGGAGCCCTGTGTCAGAATGCAGGGAGCAGAGGACTGAGACTTCCCTGGGAGGCAAGCCTCGATGTCCTGAGGCCTCTCTTTTCACATATATCCTTCCCCAGATCTCTGCACTCTGGGCTTGTGATGAGAGGAGTGACACTCTGGGCCTGTGATGAGAGGACTGTTTTAGCAAAAGTCCCACTTCTCAAAATCAATTTTCTATCTTATTCCACTCTGTGCTGCTATAATAGAATATCTGAGATTCTGTAATTTATAAAGAACAGAAATGTATTTCTCACAGTTCTGGAGCATGGAAAGTCCAGGATCAAGGTATTGACATCTGGTGAGGGCCTTCTTATTGTGTAATCTTATGATGGAAGTGCAAAGAGAGGGCGTGAGACAGAGAGAGAAACAGAGCCAAGGGGGCCAAACCCAGAATCCACCCCCATGATAATGACATTAATCAGTTCATGAGGGCCAAGCCCTCATGGTCTAATCACCTCTTAAGGATCTTACTTAATACTGTTATAATGGCAATTAAATTTCAACTTGAGTTTGGAAGGGACAAGCATTCAAACCAGAGCAAACCCTGTCTTCATTACTATGGTTAGTAAGTCTTAAAATTGGTGGTGTGATTTCTCCTACTTTTTTCTTCTCTCACAAAGCTAATTTTAGCTATTCTAGTTTCTTTGCTTTTCCATATAAAGCTTAATTTATCTGCATTTACAAAAAAAATATTCTAGGATATTGATAGCAATTGTATTAAACTTATAGTTCAATATAGGATTTGTGGAATTTTCATAATTTTACTGTATTAAATCTTTAGATCCATGAACTTAGCCTGTCCATCTGTTTATTTAGGGCTTTGATTTCTTTCATTGGTAGTTTGTAGTTAGCATCATATAGATCTTATACATTGTTATTAGATTCATATAGTTATTTCATTTTGGAGGTACTTATTATAAGTGGTATTGTGGCTTAAATTTTGGTTTGTAATCATTTATTGCTAGTACTTAGAAATATAGTTTTTGTTCGTTGCCCTTGATTACAACTACTTTGCTAAATTTACGTATTTTAGGAGACTTTTCAAAAATAGATTTCTTGAAATTTTCAATGAGAGCATTGATATTTCGAAATTTCCATTTTTTCCTAATAAAAGCTACATGTAAAATGATAATTTTTTCAAATACTGCTTTAGATTTATCTTATTAATGTCAGTGTTATATATTCATTGTTATTAATTTCAAAATATTTTTAGGTATTTAAGATTTTTCTAGATAACTCAGTGTTCTTGATATTTATATAGTCAGAGGACATTTAAATTAATTTGACTGATTTTGTGGCTCATTATGTCTGTATTGTTGAAGGTACCATATCTGATTTAAAAATATGGATATTTTGTAGTTGTTGATTGTAGGATTCTATAAATGTAAGTAGATTAAAGTGGTTGTTTATGATCTATAATTTTGTCAGGTTTTTATTCTTCTGAGACTGTTATTTCACCATATATGTCCTTCTGATGGATTATCATTATGAAATGTCTCTTTATGCCTAAATTGCTGTGTTGCTTGAATTTTATTTACTTACATTAGTGTAGCAATTCTGGCATTCTTATCCTTACTGTTTGCATGATAAGGCTTTTCCCCCCTTCAATTACTTTCAACCTGTCTATTATAGGCAGCTTATGCTTGAATCTTGCTTTTTTAGTCTGTCAATGTCTGCCTTTCTTTTAAAGTGTACGTATTATTTTCATTGTTTTCCATTTGTCTCCTCTCTTCTTTGATCTTCTCTTTCTGTCTTGTTAGAATATTTTTAATTTTAATATTATAGATTGTTCAGTTGCATTTGTGCTGTATTTAATTCATTTAATTTTCTTTTGACTACATGTTTTTGTATGTTTTTGGTAGTCTACATATTAAAGTATACAAATTCATAGTTTCACTGTCTACTTAATGTTGTACAACATTACATAAAATGTAGGATCCTTACAATCATTGAGGCCCTATTACCCAGCTACCCTCTCACTGCTCTTTATAATTGTCATATATGTTATGTGTGTATAGATATATTATATGTATGTGTGTGTGTGTATATATACAAACACTGAAAATTCCTCAAAACACTATTGTAATTTTCAATTTGAAGAGTTTTACATATTTTAAAGAACTTAAGGGGGAAAATGTCTGTTGGATGTACCCACGTTTACCACTGTTGATGCTCTTCTTACATTTCTGCAGATCCAAGGTTTCCTTTTTTATTTTGTTTTACCTGAAAGCATTTTCTTTAGCAGTTTTTGTAGAGAAGGTATTGTGGTGGCAAATTATCTTACTTTTCCTGAATCTCAAGGCTTTCCTTTATGTATAGATGTCTGTTCTCCATTTCTTGAAGGATATTTTCTCTGACTATAAAATTCAGCGTTCTCAGCACTTTTTCTCAGCCCTTAAAAGTGGTGTTCCATTGTCCCCTGACCACCATGGATTCTGATAAGCAATTCCCAGTGACTTGAATTGCTCTTTCCTTTTACATTATTTGTCATTTTTCTCCACCTACTTTTCAGATTTTTGTCTTTTCTCATCAACGTTTTGATTACGTTTCTAAGCATGGTTTTCTTTGAATTTATCCTTTTAGGGGTTCTTTGTGATCCTAAATCTGTAAATTGATATTTTTCACCAAATGACATATTATCATTTTAAAATATTGCTGGATTTTCTATTGCCCCCTCTTCTTTTTGGACTCTCCTTCTGTAACAACTCATAGTTCTTGATAATGCACAGTGCTTGAGGTTTGTTCTGTGTATTCCCCTATTGTTTAATTTTTTCCTTTCCGTTTTTCAGTTTGATTAATTTATTGATCTAAAAGTGTTCTGACTTTCCTGCTGTCATCCCCATTCTCTTGTTGAGTCCATCCAGTGAATTTTTTATTTCCAATATTCTATATTTAAATGTTGAGTTTTCTAATTTTTTTCTAGTTGTTTCTATTTATCACCTAAGATTTACTATCTGTCATTCATTTTAAGTATGCTTTCACATGTCTCATGTAATGTAGTTATTGCGGCTGTTTTAAAGACATTGTTTGATAATTCACACTTCTGTCATTTTGAGGTTTGCATGTTTTGTCTTTACCCTTTTAATAGGTCACATTTTCCTTGATTTTTCTGTGTAGACTTAGTTTGTATTGTATGTTGTAACTGTGAATGTTATATTATGTGTCCTCTAGCTTCTGTTATAATCTGATGGAGAAGGTTGATGTTTTCCTTTTAGCAGGAAATCTACCCAATTATATTTAGGTAATGATAATTTAGATAAAGATAATTTTATCTTTCCTTCTGTGGGCAGTAACTGAAGTCCAGTTCAGGTCTCAAAGACTTGGTTATGCTGATTTTGGGTCTTTCTCATGCGTCTGTGTTCAAGGGTTAGGCTGAAATTTGTATGGTTTCAAATCTCAGTTCAATTCTTTAAGTCTTTGCTGGTTTGGATCTATCTGGGGTAGTGTATGTGTGGTTTTTGGGTTTGGCTAAGCTTTATCCAGGCTTGTACACAGAATTAGTGGAACCGTTTCTCAGCTTCTCTCCCTTCCAGGATATCTCCTTTACATCACAATATTATTTGACTTCATTCTTTGGTTTCATTCGCCAGAAGTATGGCAGGCCTACTATCCAAGTTTTACCTACCTGCCCAGTGTTGTTCTGCAACTCAGTTCACCCTTGTGGTAATAAATATGAGAGAGAGAAAATGTAAAAACAGACAAACAGAATGAACACTCTTCCCTGTGTGAGTTGTTTCATTCAACCGCCCTTCTAAATTCACCTGAATCTCTTTGCTTTTTAGGGTACTCAGGTAGTTATTTTACAATATAGTTATTTTGAGTATATAATTGTAATCAATGGGATGGCTGGATATTAGTAGCTTAGACCGTAACAACAAAATGGTAACTCCATGTGTAAAGGATTTTAATTACAATTCAGTGGTTAGTTGATACAGGGCTTTTCAGATTTTCTGAGCCTGTTTTGATAATGTATATCCTCAAGAGTTTGTCTGTTTTATTTAGATGTCAAATTTATTCCACAAATTGATCACAATGTTCTTATTTTCTTTCTAATATCATAGGATCTGTAGTGATATTTTATCATTAATTCCTGATATTATCCATCTACATACGTTTTTTGTTTTTAAGTTTTACTAGACTTTAATTGAAAGTTTATCAATTGTATTAGTCCTTTTAAAGAGCCAGCATCGTATTTATTTTCTCTTACCTGATTTCTATTTCATTAATTTTAACTAATACCTTTAACAGTTTCTAAAGTCTTTCCTTTCTTATCTGAAAATTAATGTGCTCTTCTTTCTTTAGTGTTTTTTTTGTTTTGTTTTGTTTTGTTTTTGAGACGGAGTCTCACCCTCTTGCCCAGGATGGAGTGCAGTGGCGCGATCTCGGCTCACTGCAACCTCTGCCTCCCAGGTTCAGGTGATTCTCCTGCCTCTGCCTCCAGAGCAGCTGGTATTACAGGCACACACCAGCACGCCCAGCTAATTTTTGGTATTTTAGTAGAGACGGGGTTTTACCATATTGGCCAGGCTGGTCTCGAATGGCTGACCTTGTGATCCGCCTGCTTTGGCCTCCCAAAGTGTTGGGATTACAGGTGTGAGCCACTGCGTCTGGCCCTTTCTTTAGTTTCTTGTGAGAATAGCATAGAACATTAATTTCATACCTTTCTCTTTTTTCTTATGTAAGTATTTAAAGCCTTACATTTCTCTCTAACATTGCTTTATCTGTAGCCCACTAATTTTATTTTTATTGATTTTTAAGTTTTTGATAAGTCCAAAATACTATCTAATTTTGTAGTTTTATTTAGCCCAGGTCTTATTTATTAGTATATTGTTTAATTTTCATAACATCTGGTCAATTCCAATATAATTTTTGTTAATCTACAACTAAATATCTTATGTTCAGAAAACATATTCTATATCAATTCAGTCCTTTCAGTTGTTCTAAAGATTGTTTTCTGGCCAGAAATCTGGCACATCTTGATAAATGTTACATGCTCCCATAAATAAAAAGTTTATTCTGATATTTTTGGTTTTAGAAGGTTAATCTTCTATATCCCTGTTTTTTTTATTTTCAACTTGTTATGTCAGTTTTTGAGAATGGAATATTTGAAATTCCTAGCTATCATTATGAATTTGTCTATTTTTCCTTTTAGTTTAGCCACATATTTGAAACTCAGTAACTAGTGAAATAGACATTTAGGATTGCTATTTTTTTCCTGATCACTTCCTCCTCTGTCATTATGTAGTACATTTTTATATTCCTGATAATATTTCTTATAATGAAGCCTATTTTGTTAGATATTAATATAACCTTTCCATCTTTCTTATGTTTAGTGTTTATATATTGTACCAGTTATTTAGATCTTGTAAATACTTCTGCTTTGCCAATTTGCAAAGTTCTTGGTAATATACTTTGATGGACAAAATCTTACTTTTGATGAAGTCAAAGTTACGTGTGCTTTCTTTTGTTACCCATGTTTTTGGTGTCAGATCTAAGCATTTATTGCTGTATCAAAGGCATGAAGATTTAGCCTTATGTTTTGTTCTAGGAATTTAATAGTTTTAGCTCAAATTTATTTAGGTCATAAATCCATTTTGAGTTGATTAATGTATTTGGAATGAAATAGGGGTTCAACTTCATTTTTTGGCAGTTGGAAATCCACTTGTCTCTTTACCATTTGTTGAAGAGACTATTATTTCCATAATTAAAATGCTTGGCACCCTTATAACTAATGAGCTGGTCATGGATATATGCACTTATTTCTGTTCCATTGGGCTATATGTCTGTCCTTATGCCTTTACCACATTATTTTGATTACTATTGCTTTGTAGTAATTTTTGAAATTGGGAGTTTTGCATCTTCCAACTTTGTTTTCCTTTTTCAAATTTTTTTGCCTATTTAGTGCCCTTTGAATCCAACATAAATTTGAGGGTTGGCATTTCCATTTCTTCAATAAAAGCTGTTGGAATGTTGACAGGGATTGTATTGAATCTCTAGATCCCTTTGGGTTATATTAACATCTTAACAATATTAAGTATTTATTCTCATGAACACAGAATGTCTATTTAGGTCATCTTTAGTTTCTTTCAGCAATATTTTGTAGCATTCAGTGTATTTTACCTCTTTAGTTGCAGTTTGGTTTTGATTGTTTGATTATTTCCCTGATTATGGGTTATGTTTTCCTTCCTCTTTTTATGCACAGTAATCTTTGTTGGGATTCCAAACATTGTGAATTTTGCCTTATTTGGTGCTGGATATTTTGATATTCCTAAAAATTTGTTTCTTCTGAGTCTTTGTTTTCACATGCAATTAATGCATTTCTTGGAAGCTGTTTGATTATTTTATGTCTTGCTTTGTAATTTGATAGGTGGTTCTTGTTCAATATTCAGTACAGAGGTAATTGTTTCTTACTGCCTTTTCAAGTGCTTTACCCAGTGTCCTTTGAATTTTGAGTTTCTCACACTGGCTATTGGGAAGAGACACTGTTCATTATCCTGAGTGACTGCCAGGCACTATTCCCTCTATTGCTATCAAAATAGATGTTCCTCTTCCCAGCCTAACAGCTTCCTCACACATACTTGCTGATTGCTGTTGTGTAACATATTTAGGAGAAATATTCTACTCATCTCCAGGGTCCCCTGTGTATGTAGCTATCTCCTCTCTGGGACATAGTCTTAACTCCAGCAGTGTTGGTCTTCTCTGACTCTTAGGTTGGTCTCCTCAATTGAGGGACTTTGCTGGGCTCCACCTCAGTTCCCTGTAACATAATTTGAAAACTCACTCAAGACAGTAAGCTATGGAAGTTAGTTTACTAATTTTAGGCTCACAATTGTAGGGCTCACATCTTCTGTTTCTCATTTCCAAAGAATCACAGTTCCTTGTGGTTTGATAACTAATGTCTTGAAAACCATTTTTTTCCATGTATATTGAATGATGATTACTATTTTTCGTTGTTTCAGGCAAGGTGATACATGGATTTCCTATTATTCCATCTGGTAGTAGCTCTCTTCAGGCTAAGGAATTTCCTTTAGTCTTTCTTTTTTTAACTTTTATTCAGGAGTACACATGCAGATTGATTCTATAGACTGAATGTTGCAGGATTTGGGAGAACATGTTATTTTGTTACCTGGATAATGTGTCTCTCTAATTTTTATTACAAATTTTTTTTTTACCCTTAGTTTTGAAAGTAAAATTTACTTTTATATCTAGTAAACCATTGCTCTGTTCTCTTCTAGCATTTATTGTTTCTGATGAGAAGAGAGTTTCCTGTTATATAAATCCCTCCACCTTGCCTGTAATACGATGGGCTTTTACGTTTATTTCCTGTATAGCTTTGAGAATTTCTCTTTATTAAAACTCATTTATCTTTATGTTAAACTCATATAGAAATTCTCAAAGCTACACCGGAAATAAATAGCAGTTCGACTCTGTAGTGCCTAAAAGTGGAGTTCTTTATATATATTGTGTGGAATGTTTGCCAGGTATCTTTGACCTGTTCATTTACATCATTCATTAAATTCAGTGCTTTTAACTATTTATTATTGTTTTATGCATGATTGGCCTCTCCTTTTGATTATCAAATACACATGTGTTATACCAATTTATACTGGTCCACAGATTAAATGAAGCTCTATTTATTTTTTGAATTGAGCTGAAATTCACATGAATTAAAATTCACCATTTTAATGAGAACAATTTAATAGCATTTAGTACAATCACAATGTTTTGCAAACACCTCTGCCAAATTCCAAAATTTTTTAATCACTGCAAAAAGGAAACCCTGTGCTTATTAAAAAGTTACTCCTCATTCATGTCTACCATTACCCCTGGCAACTATCACTATGCTTTCTATCTTTATGGATTTATTTATTCTGGGTATTTCATATAAAACATAACAATATGTATTATTTTGTATCTGGCTTCTCTCACATAGCATATTGTTTTTGAGATTTGTCTGATGTAGCATGTATCAATGCTACATTCTTTTTTATGGCTGAATAATATCCCATTTTATGTATATATACAATTTGTTTATCCATGCACATTTGGTTATTTCCACATTTTGGCTACTGTGAATACTGTTGCTGTGAACATTCATGAAAAGTATATACCTAAGTGCCTATTTTCAGTTATTTTGGGTACACACCAAAGTGGAATACTGGGTCATTCCACTTTATTCTATTTTCCACTTACTCTTTGTTTAACTTTTTGAGTATAAGCCAAACCATTTTTCACAATAGATATACCATTTTACAGTCCCATTAGTAATGTATGAGAGTACCTGTTTCTTCACATCCTGGCCAACACTTGCTATTTTCCTTTTTTAAAAAAAAAAAAAAAGTTTATTCTAACCATTCTAGCATATGTGAAATAGTGTCTCATTCAGTTTTTATTTGTATTTCCTGAATTATGATGATGTTGAGCATTTTTTCCTATATTTGCTTGGTGGGCATTTGTGTATCTTTTTTGGAGAAATGTCTATGTAAATCCTCTGCCAGTTTTTTAACTTGGGATTTTATTTATTTGTTTTTGAGTAGTAAGGGCTCTTTAGATATTCTGTATATTAGATTCTTAGCAAATATATGCTTTGCAAATATTTTTACCTGTTCTCTGCTTTTCTTTTCACATCCATAATATTGTCCATTTGGTCACCGTTTTGAGATGAAGTCTAGTTTATACTTATTTTTTATTGCTTTTGCTTTTGGCGTCATATCTAAGAAACCATTGCAAAATCCAAAATCATGAAGACTTACCCCTATATTTTTTTCAAAGTGGTCATCAATGCATTTTGAGCTAAATTTTATAAATTGTGTGTTGTAGGAATCCAACTGCATTATTTGACATGTGGCTATCTGGTTGTTAGAGAATAAGTTGCTAAAGAAACTGTTCTTTCTGCATTTCATTGTCTTGGTATCCTTGTTGAAAATCAGTTGTCTTAGATGTATGAGGTTATTTATGAACACTATTCTGTTTCATTGGTGGTAGGCCTTTCCTTATGCTAGTACCACACTGTTTTGATTATTATGGGTTTGTAGTAAGTTTTGAAATTTGGAGGTGCAACTGGAAGCTTTGTTCATTTTTTAAACTGTATTTTGAGTATTTGGGACCGCTTGCAATTATACTTGTTTCTTCTTAGGAAAGCTTTAGCTGTCTCATAAGCATGAAAAAAATCTAATATTTTATTTCAATAATTTCATATTTTTGTTCCTTTACTCTCAGGTCTATGAAGTAAGGGTATATACCATATTAATTTGTGTATTTATATGTGTATATATAAATAGACGTATACATGTACTAACACATATAAAATACATATATACACATCTTTTAAAGAATTATGAAGTGACGGATATGAGCCTGGCTGAACTCACCACCTGCTTATTGTAGAGCCCTTGGGTCTTCAGTGAACATAGGTGGTAGTTAGGCAGTGGTCACTACGAGTCTTGGGTGAAACCCAAAGCTATGTTGGCTTCAGTTCTCACCCAGTGCAGTCACAGGTGGTGGTGGCCACAGTCACCCCTCCTCTTGTTCCAGTCAGCTCAGTACACACAGAGTGACTCTGTTTGGGGGGAAAATAAGAGAAGAGAACAAGAGTCTCTGGCTGGTAATCCAGGGAATTCTTCTGAATCTTACCCAAGACCTCCAAGGCAGTGCATCTGCAAGTCTGCCAGAGCCACATTGTTACTAGGCTTGGAGAGCCCCTTAATGCAGATATAGCTGCAGTGACCAAAGACTTCAATCACAACACTGAAGTCTCTCTGAATACCTAGAAGGCCTTCCTGAGGAGGATGGGTACAAAAGAGCCCAGACTGTGAAGACCACAGTAAATACCTGACTCTTCAATGCCAAGACATGGACAAACATCCATAAGCATCAAGATCATCCAGGAAAACATGACCTCATCAAATGAACTAAATAGGGCACCAGTGATCAATCTTGAGAAACAGATGTATAACCTTTCTGATGGAGAATTCATAATAGCTATTTTGAGGAAGCTTAATAGAATTCAAGATAACACAGAGAAGGAATTCAGAATCCTGTCAGATAAATTTAATGAAGAAATTGAAATAATTAAAAAGCATCAAGCAGAAGTTCTGGAGCTGGAAAAATGCAATTGATATACTGAAGAATGCATCAGAAACTCTTAGCAGCAGAATTTATCAAGCAAAAGAAAGAATTAGTGAGCTTCAAGATAGGCTATTTGGAAATACACAGTCAGAAAAGACAAAAGAAAAAAAGAATGAAGCATGTCTAGAAGATCTAGAAAATAGCCTTTAAAGGGCAAATCTAAGAGTTATTGGCCTTAAGGAGGAGGTAGAGTGAGAGGTTGGCATAGAAAGATTATTCAAAGGCATGGTAACAGAGAAGTTTCCAAACCTAAAAAAAGATATCAGTATTCAAGTACGGGAAAGGTTTGGACACCAAGCAACTTTAACCCAAGTACGACTACTTCAAAACATTTAATAGTCAAACTCCCCAAGGTCAAGGATAAAGAATGGATCCTAAAAGCAGCAAAAGAAAAGAAACAACATACAATGGAGCTCCAGTACCTTTGTCAGCAGACTTCTTAGTGGAAACCGTATAGGCCAGGAGAGAGTGGTATGACATATTTAAATTGCTGAAGGAAAAAAAGAAAAAAACTTGTATCCTATAATGGTATATCTGGAAAAAGTATTTTTCAAACATGGAGGAGAAATGAAGACTTTCCCAGAAAAACAAAAACTGAGGGATTTCATCAGCACCAGACCTTGCCTATAAGAAATGCTGAGGAGAGTTCTTCAATCTGAAGGAAAAGGACGTTAATGAACAATAAGAAATCATCTGAAGTAGATACACACAAAAAAAGAATATTATAATACTGTAATAGTGGTGTATAAACATATCTCAAGTAGAAAGACTGAAAGATGAACCTATAAAAATAATAACTACAACAACTTTTCACAACACTGTATAACAAGATATAAATAACAAAAAGCTAAAAAGTAGTGGGGGGAATGAAGTTAAACTGTGGAGTTTTTACTAGTTTTCTCTTTGCTTGTTTGTTTCTGCAATCAACATTAAGTAGTCATCAGTTTAAAATAATAGGTTACGTGATATTATTTGCAAGGCTATGGTAACACAAATCAAAAAACAAAACAGATATATATATATCACCAGAGAAAATCACTTTCACTAAAAGGAATACAGGAAGGAAGGAAAGAAGGAAAAGACTACAAAACAACCAGAAAACAAGTGACAAAATGGCAAAAGTTATTCCTTATGAGTAATAACATGGAATATAAATGTACTAAACTCTCCAACAAAGAGACGTAGAGAGCTGAATGGATAAAAACACAGGACCCAAAAATCTGTTGCCTACATGAAACACACTACATCCAGACAGACATACACATAGGCTGAAAATAAAAGGGTAAAAAAAATTTCATGCAAAACCAGAAAAGAGCAGGAGTAGCTATACTTACATCAGAAAAAATATATATTTCAAGATAAAAAGTATAAAAAGAGATAAGGTCATTGAATAAAGAAGTCAATTCAGCAAGAGGATATAACAATTCTTAATATATATGAATCTAACACAAGAGCATCCAGATATGTGAAGCAAGTATTATTAGAGCTAAAGAGAGAGACCCCTATACAATAATAGCTGGAGACTTTAACACCCTACTTTCAACATTGGACAGATTATCCAGACAGAAAATCAACAAAGAAATATCAGGCTTAATCTGCACTATAGAACAAATGAACCTAATAGACATATTCCCGGAACATTTCATCCCACAGTTACAGAATACACAGTCTTCTCCTCAGCCCATGGATAATTCTCAAAGATAGGCCTCTTCTCCTCAGCACATGGATAATCCTCAAAGATAGACCATATGTTAGGCCACAAATCCAATATTTAAACAGTCAAAAAATTGAAATTATATCAAGTATCTTCTCTGACCACAATGGACTAAAAATAGAAATCAATAACAAGAGGAATTTCAAAACTGTATGAACACATGGAAATTAAACAATATGCTCCTGAATGACCAGTGGCTCAATGAAGAAATTAAGAAGGAAATTTAAAAATGTCTTGAAACAAATGAAAATGAAAAACATGAGGTACCTAAACCTATGGGATACAGTGAAAAAGTACAGGAAAGTTTATTGCAATAGGCACCTACATCAACAAAAGCAGAAAAACTTCAAATTAGCAACCTATTGATACATCTTAAAGAACTAGAAAAACAAGGGCAAACCAAACCCCAAATTAGTAGAAGAAATAAAGATCAGAGCATAAATAAATGAAATTGAAATAAAAAAGTACAAAAATCAATGAAATAAAAAGTTATTTTTTAAAAAGATAAACAAAATCAACAAACCTTTATTCAGACTATGAAACACACTACACCCAGACAGACATACACATAGACTGAAAATAAAGGGGTAAAAAAAATTTCATGCAAAACCAGAAAAGAGCAGGAATAGCTATACTTATATCAGAAAAAATATATATTTCAAGAGTTGTTTAAGTAGGAAAAATTAAGGCCCCTGAAGACTGCATTGATGTACTTGAACAAGTAAAGCGAGAATATGTCAGCAAGACATAAAAGATTAATTATTGGGAGAATGCTGAGGACTTTATTGAGAAGCTAACTTTCTGGACTGGAAAGTTACTAAAGGGTGGAGTAACTTACTTACTGACCGTGGGTGGATAGTCCTCAATGACTGGCTGAGGGGGCTGGATTCCCTTCTTTGTCAAGCTGCCTAGCAGAAAGCCCCCTGTGGGCCCCCAGCTTTCACCCTCCTAGTCTGTGAAAGTTGCCACAGAAGCAACCCAGAACAATCCAGAAGAGGAAGTGACAGAAGGAATACCAAAACTGTAGGTGAAGTGACAGAATCTGTGATTGAAAAAGAAAAAGAAGAGAATAGTCATTGGGATGCTAACTCAGAGATGCAACAGATTCTTGTGCATGGGTTCAGCAACTTTGGCAAACTCAATGTGGCGCCTCAGTCTTCTGGGGATGACCCAGTTCCTGTGGATATGTCATATCTGGAGAAAGAGCTTGAGAGCTTTTCTACTGAAGAAGAGGAGCAGAAGCAGGAGATGATGAAGAAGAGTCTTACTAGGAATCTGAGGAAGAACATATGGAAAAATCACACCAAAGCTGTTATTAAAGCTCTAGATGAGAATATTGCTAAATATCAGAAGTTTTTAGACAAAGTTAAAGCCAAAAACTTTTCAGGAGTCAGAATATCCAAGGGACTAAGTGAAAAACATGAAGAGTAGAGAAAAATATCTGAAGATGTAGATGATACACAGTATCTACCAAAAAAGGAAATAAGCAGAAGTCACAGAGGGAAGAGGAACATTCAAGCAAAACTTGCAGGCTGTTTACATCTAAGGAGTGGAAGTGAGCAGTACAGCAGCAACAATCCAAAAACATTTGTGTGCACTACTGTGAAACACACAATGTGAAAAATGCAAACAAGAAACAAAAGAAGACCAGTGACTCAGAGGGACTGCAAGTACAAACACAAAAATTCAGATACTAGCAGTAACGTTTAAAAGATTGTATGTTATACGAAAATATGCAAAAAAAGAAAAAAAAAAAGAAATCATTGTGAAACCCAGTATCCTGAAGCTTTTCACCAGTGTCATCTTCTAAATGTTCTACAGTTTTAGCTCTTAAGTCCTTGATTCATTTTGAGTTAATTTTTGTATATGATCTAAAAGTCCAACTTCACTTAGTTGTCTATGTATATCCGGTTTTCCCAATACCGTTGGTTGAAAAAATTATTCTTTCCCCATTGAATGATCTTGGCATCCTTTATGAAAATCATTTGTCCCTATATGCAAGGATTTATTACTGGGCTTTCTATTCTGTTTCATTAGTCTGCATGTCTGTCTTTTTGGCAGCACCACACTGTTTTGGTTATTGTAGCTTTGTAGTAAGTTTCAAAATCAGAAAATGTGACTTTCAATTTTGTTTTTCTTTTTCAATATTTTGGCTATTTGGAGTCTTGAGAAGGATTTTTGGTTTTCATGAAAAAAATGTTATTGGGATTTTGATAGAGATTGCATTGAATCAATAGCTTTGTGTAGTGTTAACACCTTAATATTGTGTTCAACCCATGAACATGGTAGGTCTGTCTATTTATTTGTGTCTTCTTGAATTTATTTCAACAATTTTTGGTAATTTATAGTATGCATTATTCCAACACCTTGGTTGAGTTTATGGTGAAATATTATTTGATTGTATTTTAAATGGAACTATTTTCCTAATTTCCCTTTTGGATTGTTTATTGTTAATATACACAAACAGAATTGATTTTTGTGTATCAATTTTGTATACTACTACTTTGTTGAATTTATCAGGAGATTATTAGAAAAAAACGCAGTCTCTTTTCACCTAAAATACAGTTATCGCCGTGTGTGAAGCACATTTGGTTCCTCCTGTAGTGTTGACCTCTTGTGGCTTCTGCTATATGACTTAAAGCAGGGGTCCCCAACCCCCAGGCCAGGGAACAGTACTGGTCCATGGCCTGTTAGGAACCAGACTGCACAACAGGAGGTGTGTGGCGGGCAAGTGAGCATTATAGCCTGAGCTCTGCTTCCTGTCAGATCATCAATGGCATTAGATTCTCATAGGAGTACCAACCATATTGTCAACTGTGCATGCACGCAAGGGATCCAGGTTGCACGCTCTTTACAGGAATCTCAGAGTAAGCAGTTAAAACTTCCAGTGTACGATTCTATTTACATGAGGTATGTAGATTAGTGAAACTCATAGAAACCAAAGGTATAATGGTGGTTGCCAACAGCTGTGGAAACAAGGAAATGGGTATAGAGTTGCAGTTTTGCAAGATGAAAAAGTTCTGTAGATTTGTTGCACAACAATGTGAATGTACTTAATACTACTGAACTATACACTTAAAAGAATTGAGATTGAAAATTTTATATTATGTGTATTAGGAAAATGCTACTTATTAACTTATTCTTTTTTCACAGTGATCTGCAGCCCTGGATCATATAACCCCCGTGATGGGATTCATTGCCTTCAGTGCAACAGCAGCCTGGTGTATGGAGCAAAAACGTGCTTATAAGCCATTATCTTCAGTTATTCAGTAGTTTATTAAATGCAAAGTATATATTTGAAATATTAACATATAATAAATCATTATTATGCCAAAATTAAGCACATTTTACAAAAAATGGTGTCATCATTTTAATCAAATACTGTATGTCCAAGTGCTTTATGAGGGCGAAAATCCCCTAGTCTTTATCCATTAATGCCAAACCTACATTTGATTCTAAAATATTTCTTGTACCACTGCATTTTAAAAATAGTTTCAAATATAGCGTATCAAGTTAGCCCAAAAGATTTTTCAAGATTTTTCAGAATATTCTGTTTTATTTTTACTATATGTTCACTAGATCCAGGCCACCATATTCTTCTATAATAACTTTAATTTCAGCTTGTTTCATTCTTTTGATTTAAATGTATGGGATTTTATTCATTCTAGTTTCACCTTTCACAGTTTAAAGCCATATTTAAAGCCTTGGGTCTTATTGCAATTTTTAGCCTCTTTAATATAAGGCCTAGTTCCAACCACACTGTGGATTTTTAATATAGCTCAGTGTGACTATCTTAAACTTTTCAGTTTTAAGTCTCTTAAATTACCTTTTCGGCATTTTAGAATGGAGTAATTATTCTATGTGCCTAAATTAATAACTGAACTTTCTTAGTGGAAAGAGAGAAAGAGAGAAAGCGATTTCTTTCCCTGACAATCCTTCTAGGAAAAATAATCAACAGTCATCACAACCTTTATTTTATTTCTTCCACTAAGAAAATGAATATTATGTAACAGATATCACTTGTACCATCACTAATACTTATCCTGTCTCACAATGGGATGCTATATTTGAATATGAAATGTTATCAAAAAATAAAAGATTTAAATTCTGGGAAAATACATGAGTGATTTAGAAAATGAATAGTTTCTCAATTTTTCTAATTATTGTTTTATTTATATTTGTATCAGCTTTCTCTCTCTGGATGCACTGTTTTGCTCTTCATATTTGCTCTCTTAAGACATAAACGTTTGTAAATGGCAAACATACCCCATGTTGGCTCTGGGCACAAATGTGAAATACATTGACAGGAGGACAGTTCACCTATACCTAGGATGTGTTTGACTTTTAAAAAATGAACTAGTTAGTTAATAAATTAGCCTCTCACTTTTCCATCCTGTGTACAAATATAACTCTAGAATTCTAACACAGACACAAAGGGAAGATAAATGACATATGGCTGTACTTTGTTATTAGCCCTGGTAATGTTTTCTAAAAAAATTCCTTGGGCTTTCATCATCATGATGTAATTGTTTCTATACGATTTAGGGACGTTTTTCAAGTGCCTTCTTTCCTCTAGTAAGTGACATACTCGCATTACACTGTTCCGGTGAGTTACTCTTCTTCCCAAAATTACTAACACATGTATTTTGCAAATAATAGAAGACCTATCACGTTTCCACTTCTAAAAGCAGTGTAATCTACTAAAGTTTCCAAATTTCTTAACTGTATAATAAATAATGGATTAGAATACATATTCTTTCCTTTTTATTCTTTATGTTTGCTTACTTTTTTCCTATATTTAAAATCTTTAATAATTTAACCTACAATGCATTTTTTCTGAGCCATGAACAGCACCCCATCAACAGCCCGGGAAAGCAGAGGCAGAGTTGTTATTCCCATGATAAGTACTGGGGATCGGAATGCAATCACGAAGAGATAGGTGACCCCCAGATAAGAGGAGATGAACAACAGGAGTGGGATGAGAGCATATCATGGATTTTTAGCTACTGGCACACCATAATGAGACCACACAAATATCTGAAGGCAGAACAAGGTTAAGACTTATAAAGTTCAGGCAAAGAAAACAAGCTGTAGAAATTGAAGCAAAGGGCCAGGTGCAGTGGCTCACGCCTGTAATCCCAGCACTTTGGGAGGCTGAGGCCAGCGGATCACAAGGTCAGGAGTTCGAGACCAGTCTGGCCAACATGGTGAAATCCCGTCTCTGCTGAAAATACAAAAATTATCCAGGCGTGGTGGTGTGTGCCTGTAATCCCAGCTGCTCAGGAGGCTGAGGCAGGAGAATCGCTTGAAACCAGAAAGCGGAGCTTGTAGTTAGCCGAGATTGCGCCACTGCACTCCAGGCTGGCAACAAGAGCAAAACTCCATCTCAAAAAAAAAAAAAAAGAAAAAAGAAAAAAAAAAAAGAAAGAAATTGCAGCAAAGGACAAAATAGCAGAAGGAAGGGAAGCATTAATTATTTCTTTTTCTTGGGTCCTTTGCTCTGTTATGTCACTTATCACATTTATTTTAGTTGATTATGTTTGTCTTCCACATTCAATTATACTAGGATACTCCTAGCTTCATGGCCTTCTTCATAGCACATAGTTATATCCTTAATACTTTTTAAAATTAATGAATGGATCATTAAAGTTCTATGAGTATAAATGCTTGAGCAATTTAGACAAAAGTTGCTTCTATTAACAGGTAGGATGTGAAATGTTGAAATTTGTTTAAAGTGATGACAATGTGTACAATAAAAATTATGAATGAATTCCCGAGAGATTATTGTCATAAAGCAGTTTCAAATGTTTTTTATTTATTTGCATCAAAATAGTATCTTACTTTTATATAATGCTTAAATTTTCACAAAACACGTTTTTAGCAATTATATAATCTGATAATTATACCAGTCTGTGAAGTTAGCAGGGCAAATATAATTCCCAGTTTTTATTTTATTAATTTGAATTTTTCTTATTATAAATATGTAAGATGTGTTTATTTGGCAATATGGTAAAAGAGCCTTAACGTGTTTGGTCCAGTAATCTCAATGGAAATTTTACTACAGAAGTAAACAAGAAATAAAGTGAAATATTACATCCAATGGTATTAATTTCTGTATTATATATAATAATGAAAAGAAAAATAATATAAATGAGTGACAATATAATTGGTTGAATAAATTATGCTGTTTCCATTTGATTGAATGTTATTGTGCCATTAAAGTCACATTTACAAATTAAGATTATATACACATGTGTACAGTTGTTATCCATATTGTATAGATTTTTAAACCAAATGCACCAAAATGTTAACAATGGTTGTTTCATGTAATGGGATCATGTGTGAGTTTTTTTTTTTAATGCCCTGTGTTTTCCAAATTTTCTGCAGTGAAATGAATTACATTCACAAGCTTGGAAGCAATAAATATACTTTGAAAAATTAAAATAGTAGCAAAGTAGAGAAGACATTGCTTATCTCTCCAATATCAATTCACCTCTCCCCTTCTTCCTAACAAAGCACCAAGTTTGTTTACTCCAGAGAATGATTCTTTTTAGCCAGTCAACACATAGCTTTTCTGGCCACTGCCTTGTTGTGACCATGAGGTGAACCAGTTTGAGGATGAAGCCCACAATGAGGACACACAGTGAAGATAGGAAAAGAACTGGGGCATTGATGATGGTGTTGAGTTACTGTCCTTATTTGTACCTGAACCCTAGCCTGTCCTAGACTTCTTAGTTCTGTCAAATAAGAAAGTTTCTTTTGCTTAAGCAAGTTAGGTTTTCTGTTACTTGCAGCTCAAAGTATTCTAATTGATACAGTATTAATTAAAGGAAATTTGTAAAGTAGAGGATTAGAAATAAGGGGAAAATACCACTTATAGTTTCATAACCTAGATGTCAGCAATGGTAACATCTTGGTAAATTTCCTACTTTTGTGTGAATTTTTTATTCATGCTATAGGTACCATATGTAGTATTTTCCTTAATAGTATGATATATATATTTCCATACTATTTTATTCACTTCATTAACATAATTTCAATGACTACAATATTTCATACATTTCAGCAAAAAAAAAAAAAACTGTAATATGGTTTATTAGTCTGTTCTCACACTGCTAATAAAGACATGCCCAAGACTGGGTAATTTATAAAGGACAGGTTTAATTGACTCACATTTCCACATGGCTGAGGAAGCTTCACAGTGATGGCGGAAGGCGAATGAGGAGTGAAGTTACATCTTGCATGGTGGCAGGCAAGAGAGCATGAGCAGGGGAACTCCTATTTATAAAACCATCAGATCTTGTGAGGCTTACTACCAGGAGAACAGTATGGGGGAAACTGCCTCCATGATTCAGTTATCTCCGCGTGGCCCCACCCTTGATATGTGGGGATTACTACAATTCAAGGTGAGATTTGGGTGGGGACATGGCCCTACCCTATCATTCCACCTGTGACCCCTCCCAAATCTCATCCTCACATTTCAAAACCAATCATACCTTCCCAACAGTCCCCCAAAGTCTTAATTCATTTCAGCATTAACTCAAAAGTCCACAGTCCAAAGTCTCATCTGAGACAAGTAAAGTCCCTTCTGCCTATGAGCCTGTAAAATCAAAAGCAAGTCAGTTACTTCCTAGATACTATGGGTATAAGCTTTGGGTAAATACGCCCATTCCTAACAAGAGAAATTGGCCAAAACGAAGGGGCTGCAGGCCCCATGCAAGTCCAAAATCCAGCAGGGCAGCAAAATCTTAAAGCTCTGAAATGATCTCCTTTGACTCCATGTCTCACATCCAGGCTGATGCAAGAGGTGGGTTCCCACAGCCTTGGGCAGTTCCACCCCTGTGGCTTTGCAGGGTACAGCTCTCCTTCTGGCTGCTTTCACAGGCTGGCATTCTGTGACTTTTTCAGGTGCATGGTGCAAACTTGGTGGATCTGCCATTCTGGGGTTGGGAGGACGGTGGCCCTCTTCTCACAGCTCCACTAGGCAGTACCCCAGTGGGGACTCTGTGTGGGGGCTCCCACCCCACATTTCCCTTCCACACTGCCTTAGCAGAGGTTCTCCATGAGAACTCCAACCCTGCAGCATACCTCTACCTGGACATCCAGGCATTTCCATACATCCTCTGAAATCTAGGTGGAGGTTCCCAAACCTCAGTTCTTGACCTCCGTGTACCCACAGGCCCATTACCACGTGTAAATTGACAAGGCTTGGGCTTCTTACCTCTGAAGCAATGACCTGAGGTGTACGTTGGCCCCGTTTAGCCACAGCTGGAGCTGAAGCAGTTGGAATGTGCAGGGCACCGTGGCCCTAGGTTGCACAGAGCAGGGGGTCCTAGGCCTTGCCCACAAAACCATTTTTTCCTTCTAGGCCTCCAGGCCTGTGATGGGAAGGGCTGCTGTGAAGGTGTCTGACATGCCCTGGAGACATTTTCCGATTGGTGATTAACATTTGGCTCCTCATTACTTTCGAAAATTTCTGCAGCTGGCTTGAATTTCTCCCCAGAAAATTGGTTTTCTTTTCTATCCCATCATGAGGCTGCAAATTTTCCAAACGTTTATGATCTGCTTCCTCTTCAACACTTTTCTGCTTAGAAGTTTCTTCCACTGGGTACCCTAAATCATCTCTCTCAAGTTCAAAGTTCCACAGATCTCTAAGGCAGGGCAAAATGCCACCAGTCTCTTTGCATAGCAAGAGTGACTTTTACTCCAGTTTCCAACAAGTTCCACATTTCCATCTGAGACCACCTCAACCTGGACTTCACTGTCCATATCATTATTAGAATTTGGGGCAAAACTATTCAATAAGTCTCTAGAAAATTCCAAGCTTTCCCACATTTTCTTGTCTTCTTCTGAGCCCTCCAAACTGTTCCAACCTCTGCCTGTTACCCAGTTCCAAAGTTGCTTCCACATTTTCAGGTATCTTTTCAGCAGTGCCCCACTCCCAGTACCAATTTACTGTATTAGTCTGTTCTCACACTGCTAATAAAGACATACCAGAGACTGGATAGTTTATAAAGGAAAGAGGTTTAATTGACTCACAGTTCCACATGTCAGGGAAGCCCTCACAATTATGGCAGAAGGCAAATGAGGAGCAAAGTCACATCTTACATGGTGGCAGACAAGAGAGCATGTGCAGCAGAACTTCCCTTATAAAACCATCAGATCTTGTGAGACTTATTCATTATCACGAGAACAGCACAGGAAAAACTCGCCCCCATTATTCAACTACCTCGCACTGGGTCTCTCCCATAACATGGGGAATATTACAATTCAAGGTGAGATTTAAGTGGGACATAGAGCCAAACCATATCATATGGTTAAGCTATTCTAATTGTTGGACATTTTTATTGCTTCCAAATTTTCATTATGTGTTGCATTACAGTTGACATCTTCTTACTTTAGATTTTGTGGTATTTTAAAATTTTTTTTTTTTTTTTTGCTAAATACCCAGACATAGAATTGCTAAGTTTAGGTATTTCTAATCTTTTGGATCATTTGCCAAGTGTATTTTCTAAGGAGTATACCAATTTCTAGTACCACCAATGATATATCAGAATACATATTTTATTGCATGTTCTCCAGTATCGTTTTTAAGTCATTCATTTAATGTGATATATGGAAATAGTTTCTTCCTCTATTAATTTTCTTTTTTTTTTTTTAGTACTAGTGAGGTTTAACTTTCATCCTGTAATAATGTTGCTGTTGCTGATGCTAGTTAGTTATTGAGTGTTTATTATGTGAAAGGTTTTGTTTGAAACCCATCACATAGATTTTCATATTTAATTTGCCTGAGTTTGTGAGTTATTGTTACTCTAATTAGTACATGAAGAAAATGAGTCACAATAATTAAATACTTCCCCACGTTTACATAGCTGGTAATGGTGAAGATGTGTGTCAGTTACAATTCCATTTTGTGGCAAGATCCTGAGGGACCTGATTCAGTGGTTCCCCTTAGCTGATGCAGTGGTTCTGCAGCATTCTCCTGATCTCGGACCACTTGTAGTCTTGCCCCCAGTCCTTAGTGCAGCTTTTGTCCTCATCGTTGCAGGTGCTCTTATGCCTTCAGGCTTTTAATTGCCTTCCATTCAGAAAAAAACATAAAAATGAAAAACTCTCTACAGGACTTTTACATTATATTGAACAGAATAATGTCACAAGGTTACCTGATACTATAAGGCAGACTAGAAATTGATACCTTCATTTTTAAATTCTCATTATTAGAGAAAACAATTTAAAAGGGGACACGAACTTTGAATGAGTGTTGAACAGGCCAATGTCTTTTTCTTACACAAATCATCTCTTTAACTTGTGTGCGTTTATACACACCCTTCACATTAGTAACATGTACATTTAATGTCCCCATTCTCCTCCACATGTAATTCAACTTCAAACTCTCATCCAGTTACTGCATCTCAATTGATGCATGTTGAGTCACGGATGAGATGGAGAAACTTGCATCAGGTCGAGGGCTCATATGGTCTAGACAGTTTATCTGCCCGCACCTCATAAAATGCATGAGAAAGAATAGAGTAACTAATTTAAAACTCCCACGCAGAGAATGGAGGAAAGCAAAACTCACCTCAGTGCTTATCCAGGTGGACAAGATACAGTGAGACCTTCTGCTGTCAACTTGGTTTTAGTTTGTTGGTTGGTCCCTGGTTCTATCCTGTGTGGTTGTCTTCCTTATTCCTTGCATTCCCCTTTCTGGAAGCTGCACTATATTTCAGTTCACTTTATCTGAGAAGTCAGAGGCCTAAGACACTCACAGGCTGTCATCGGCCAGATTTGGATTTTTCAAGGGCCGTACAGTTCTCTTTTGCTGGGTTGTGTTGTGTTGTATCGTCCTGATCAAGCATGGTGACAAAAGATGCAGAGGTGCATCTCTCCTTCTTTCTGCATCCAGTTCATCTTCCTGTGATCCAGGGCATGTTCATATCCTTCCATGATTATGGACACATTTATCTGGCTTCTTTAATCAAGAAAGAGGCTCAATGCCTAGAATGAGGAGGACCCTCTTGATTTGGGAGTCAACGTTTGTTTCCATCGGGCCTGCTGCTCCTGCTCATTTCTTAAGTCACTGGGAAGCCTGCCAATTTTGAATGAGGCTCAGAGCAGAAACTGGCTCTGCAACCATTCCAGGCCACTGTGAAAGGTGCTCTCCACTTGGAAAATGTGACCCAGGGGTACAAGCATGCTCAGAGTGTCATGGCAGATAAAGGTGTTGTGTGGACACTTGGACAGGTTCTGAGAGCTGAGGATCACAGTGTGAACCTTTAGGATGTTAGAGAAAGCCATGCTATTCTCTGTAACTATTCTCCTTTTGAGAAACAGCTTTTAGATTGGTGCTGGTTCCAGTTTGGGCCAAAAAGTTACTATGTAATCCGACCTACATCATGAGGTAGGTGTTGTCTAACCCACTGAGCCATGGAGTTGGGTATGCATAGCAGCACTCTTATCCACTGGGAATGATATACTAGTGTGTACAAGATTGGACTCAAGCAGGTCCCAAGGGAGTGGTAAGTTGCACAAACAAGTGGCTCAGACCTTCATGGCTTCTGTTCCTGCCACCCCACTTCAGCCTGCACCTGTGACCTCATGGGAAGTTCTTTATGATATCTGAGCATCACTTATAGAGTGGTGTACACGTATGTTGTCAGCAGCCACAAATAGCCCTACCCACAGGGGTGGTCCTGAAGGAGAGTGGGGAAGAGAAATGCCAATAGATGAGGCTCCAAGAAGTATACCAGTCTCTCCACCTTGTTGAGAATGAGAGATGACTAAAAGTATGGACCTGCACAGATTTTTAAGCAATAAGTCAACAATTTGGCCCACTGATCAGAAGCATAGAAGGAATAAGATTGGAAATTTGGTGACAGTGTTGTGAGAAAAGTGTATGTAACTAGATATTTCCAAACAAGCACATAGCATGTAGGAATGCACACTAGTAAACTCAGCAAATAACCTTAGTTAGTGGACAACATGACTCCTGTGGGCATTGGCCAGCCTCTTTCTTCCTTGCCAATAGGCTCATGAACAAAGTGGCCATGAAAACAAAGATGGAAGGTATGCATGATTACCAAGGCATAATCTAGCTACAACTCATTTTGAGTGTCCAGTTTTCTAGCAGCAGAGTCCACCAAGGAGCCCTCAATATGGCAGCATTGACCAGGGAGACAGCCAGTCACCTGGTACCAGGTTGATTACATTGGATCAAGTTCATCATGAGAGGGGCAATGCTGTGTTCATATTGAAATCTGATACAAATTTGCTTTCCCTGACTAGAGTGTTTCTGCCAAAACCACCATCTGTAGACTTACTAAATAAATTTATTGCTGTCATGTTCCTCACAGCAGTGCTACTGACCAGGGAACTCATAGTTAATGACATGTGGCAGTGGGCTCATACTCAAGTAATTCCTTGGTCTTACCATGTTCTCCATTACCTTGTAGCACCTGGAATAACAGAATGGTGGAAGGGGCTGCTGAGGATGCTTATGGTGCCAGCTGGGTGACAGCACTTAGTTGAGCTAGTGTAATTTCCTCCTGGGTGTGATTTTTTACTCTGAATCAGCAACTAATAGCAATTTGCCAAATCACCCTCTTTGAGTCTATGGCCAATGGTGTATTTGTGAATATTGTAAGGAGGGCATAGTGGAAGCCCCTAGAACTGTCGCTTCCAATATGACTCTAATATATGGTGCCATTGCTTCCATGATTAAGATTCATGGGTCTCAGAATTGTGTGTGGGTTGGAGGGGTGTTGATGGGAATAGATTATCACTACTACCCTGGATAGCCACTAGCAAAACATTTGCTTCCTGTCTCTGTAATTTTGGACTCTGCTAGTTTGGAAGTCATACTTCCCAAGGGAGGAATGCTTCTAACAAACTATAAGCCAGGACTGCCACCTCATGTTTTTGAACCAGCTGGCACAAAATAAGTTACTGTACTGGCTGGAGTGATTGATCCTAACCATCAAGGGGAAATTGGGTTGCCATTACACAACAGAGATGGGGATATCCTCTGTGGTGTATCTGAGTACTCTCTTGTCCTGTGGTAAAAGTTAATTGAAGACTACAACACCCAATATAGGTGGGGCTGGTAATGGCACAGAATGAAGGTACAGCAGCTATGAAAATGTGGCTCTCTGACCTTCTGCTGTAAGGAGTCACTGACCAGTGGGTCCACTGCTGTGCTCTGATTCCACTGTGTTTGTGCTGTGTCCGTGCTTCTAGACTGAGCACAGCAGAGGCCTGCTGCCGGTCTTTCCCGGTTCTGTGAGAACTTCCTGCGGCCGCTATGGCTGGAGGGCTGCTCCTTCACAGCCAGTTGCTTCTCAAAGCTAACTGGAGTCTAAGGCCTTCCCTCCTTCCTGCTCTCCTGCATTATTATCCAGATGATCTCCCAGACTCTCCTCTCTTCCTTCCCTTTTTCTCTCACAGACATTTTAAACTATAACACATCTCTTACATGTCTAATCCTATTTTTATGACAGTTTCTCAGAGGATCCAAGCTAACCCAAGTGATGCCAGGAGTCAGAAGTGGTCTGAGAATACAGGCAGTAGGATGGGACTCTGTGACTCATTCACTGCCCATCCCGTGGGCAAAGAGGGTACCCTTCTGAGTGGCCTGTGTATGAAGGTGTGATGACTTAGACCTAAGAAGGGAACAAGGGTGCCACCAAGGACAGCAAAATTGGCTGACTACTGTTAAGTGAAACAGATACTTTGAAAAGGAATGAGAAACTGAGGGCTTTAACAAGATTGAAGACTTTGGGAAAACTTACTGCTAGAAAAAGTGATGGGCAACACAGTAAATGAGAAATGCCTAAGCTGCAGGTGGTAGAAGAAGGAATAGAGAAGCTGACGGAATTGGGAATGCTGGAGCTGGTAAATTATATGAGGTTAAAAAACCCAACAGCGCATTATGTCCAAGAGGACTCAAGGACACACCATTCATGGCACTATCAGGGACACACTTGTTGTCTAAGCAGTACCAACATCACTTAACACCTAATTGGTGGGTTTTCTCTATTGGCCAGGATTGATGGGACGAAAGGTAGACATAGTAATGCAAGAACTGCAGGCAGATGGAATGCTTAACTATGGGGCGCCAAGTGACTACAGAGAACTGCCTGTTATGCAGAGTCCATTGACCTAACAGCGGTCCATTCAGGACTTAGTCCAAGCAGGTCCAGAGGGCCCAAGTAAGCTACATTCACTGACAGACCAAACTCCCAAATTACCCACAGCAATCACACCATTTCCCTTCCCCAAGCTCACATGAGGAAAAATCCCAAGCTTGATTTATGGGGTTCTGTCAGTGGGTGAAGCCAAAAGTTGACAGTGACTGCCCTATTTTAGAGGGAGATCTGAAAGACAGTGGAGAGGGGAGAATATGTATAATTCTTAGACAGCGGCCAATGGTGTGGCTGCAGCCAGGGGCCTGGAAGGGAAGACAAAAAGACTGGAGACAAGGAGGTCTGAGGCAGAGGCCTTTGGATGGATACATGGGCATGCGTGCACAGTGTGAAGACTTTTCAATCACATAGTTAACACTAAGCAGAAAACATGTACTTTAAAAGAGGCTCTAAACAACCAACTAGGTAATTTTTTCCAGGTGACTGGCATTGGCCATCTTTCATCATCAGCTCCAACAGAACCCCACACAGACATATGGAGGGAGTGGCCAGGATAGAGTGATGGAGTGACATATGTGCCCAATAGCATGGACACCTGCTTTCCCAGGCTTGTTAGCTACTACCACCTCTGAATGTCTAACCTTTCTGGAACAGAGGCCAACACTGGGTCCCGATATAGCACTGTTTCCCAGGGACACCAATCATCCACTCAGTAGCAAATTAATGCCATCTGGCCCCTATCCACTGGTTCATCTTTACAGGGATGTGTATGTACTCATTGTGTGTGTGTACATACTATGTGTGTGTGTGTGTGTGTGTATGTATGTGTGTATACATATATATATGTCTCACCACCACCCGGGGGCTAATAGGAGGGCTGATGCCCACGCATGGAATCCCACACAAAAGAACATATGACCAGGACTTAGACCACTTCTCAGCACAGGAGGTGCAGAAATGGACCAGATACCACCAAACAGGGGTCAAGAGTGCTGCCTGCTTTCATGCCTGGAGAGTGGGTGAAGAGGCCAGCTCCTGCTGGGCCCATTCAAATCAGAGGTAGGTAATTGTTTACCTGGAGTAGGGTGCACATAGCCAGAAAGGTTTTCTGCTATTAGGTCATCCTTTTCCTGTGCGTTGGGTTTTCTTGGAGTGTTTATGATTTGTGCCTGTTGGTGGGTCTGGGATTTATGGGAGGCAATAAGGAAACCATGGAACAGACTGGGGTGTCATTCCTCAAATCCTGAAGTCCTTGGGCAGCCACTGTCTTCTTTCCAACTTTCAGAGTTTTTATTTATTTATTTATTTAGAGACGAAGTCTTGCTCTGTCGCCCGGGCTGGAGTGCAGCGGTGCGATCTTGGCTCCCTGCAAGCTCTGCCTCCCGGGTTCACGCCATTCTTCTGGCTCAGCCTCCCAAGTAGCTGGGACTACAGGCGCCCACCACCATGCCCGGCTAATATTTTGTATTTTTAGTAGAGATGAGGTTTCACCATGTTAGCCAGGATGGTCTCGATCTCCTGACCTCATGATCTGCCCGCCTTGGCCTCCCAAAGTGCTGGGATTACAGGCATGAGCCACCATGCCTGGCCTAACTTTCAGAGTTTTTATGGTTGTTTGTTGTATTATGTCAAGGGTTTTTACTAGTAAGAGGGAGAATCTGGGAGAAATAGGGCTAGTCCATCTTGACAGAGCCAGAAGTCTCCCATACTATAGTTTGATTATCTTCTTAACACTGCAGAGTCTCTATTGACAGCCCCTTTTCCATTCTATTGTGACTCCCTTTGACCGCGGCCTTTGAGTAGCTGGGACCACAGGTGTGTACCACCTCACCCATCTTGGAATTTTGTTTCTTAATTTGCAACATATGGAGACATTTTATTAATAGTTTTTCTTGTTGAGTTACAGTTTAATTGAATTGTCAGAATTTATAATTCATGTGATGTCAATGTTTTATAATGAAACTTTCTTTATAGCTCAGAGTAAAGTCATTGTTTATAAATTTTCCACATGCTTGTATTTTGTAACTTTTTCATGAAGAATTATGCACCTGTTTCCTAGGTCAGCTTTGTTAATTCTGTTGTTCAGGTATTTATGTATTTTATGAACATTTTGTCTCCTGTTCATTCCACTGCTACATATAAAAAATTACCCTATAAATTATGGTATGCCTCCTTGCCTTATCAAGATCTAGTACTTATTTGTGCTTTTACCATTTTATAACCTTATTATTATTATTACTATTTGAGACAGTCTCGCTGTGTCACCTAGGCTGGAGTGCAATGGCACGATAGCTCACTGCAACCTCTGCCTCCCGGGTTTAAGCGATTCTTCTGACCCAGCCTCCCGAGTAGCTGGGATTAAAGGCATCTGCCATTATGCCCAGCTAATTTTTGTATTTTTGTAGAGATGGGGTTTCATCATGTTGGCCAGGTTGGTCTTGAACTCCTGACCTCAGGTGATCCACCTGCCTTGGCCTCCCAAAGTGCTGGGATTACAGGCATGAGCCACTGTGCCCAGCCTATAACCTCATTCTTTAAAAATGCAGATTTTTAATGAAATGAAAGCTGAAAAAATTACCACCAGTAGAAATTCACCAAAAGAAATATTAAAGAGTATTCTTCAGGCAGAGGAAAAAGATTTACAATGAAAGGTGAAGGAAGAAATAAAAAACAAGAAAATGGCAAATGTGGGAATGTGGCTAAATGAATAATGAGTATTAGAAGAAGAATAACTTTTCAGATTTAAAACACACAGAATTAAGATACAGCAAAACAGTAGACATGGTGAGGGAATAGTTAATGCATTGTCTGTAAAAGTGATAAAAGCATCAATAAGTATTAGGTCTTAATAAGTCACAGCTGTATACTATATAGGGCACTAATTATGTGTATGAAATTCTAAGTTGGGAGTTCTTTTCATTCAGCATATTAAAGATGTTTAACTGCCTTTAGAATTCCTTTTCTTATGCAAAGATAAGACTATTAAACATGCATCAAACATTCACAATTGTCATAATTCTTTTTTACATGGAATCTGTCTGTTTCCTCTGGCTGCCTTTATGATTGTCATTTTTACTTCCTTTCACTGTAGTGCTGCTACTTGGGAATTCTTTGTTTTATCGTCTGTCATCAACTTTAGAAGGCCATCAGCCATTTTCTTTCTAACTATTGTTTTTCTGTTCCATTCTATCCTTTTTCACCTTTTGGAACTTCAACTTAGTATCTGCTATATTCTTTACCTCTTATGCATTTTCTATTTGTACTTCTTTTCATTTGATCTGTCTTCAGATTCACTCTTTTCTCTTAAGTTGTTTCTAATCTGTTAAATCCATTCAACTAAGTCTTTAATTTCAGTTATTACATTTTGCAGTTCAAAAAATCTGTTTTTGATTCTTTTCAACTTTGCTTGGCCAGTTTAGGTTTCTAATCCTCTGCTGAAATTTCTGATTTTGTCCTATAGCCTTTGAATATAGATTTATTTTATATCTAGGTCTGATTATTCCATCATTAGGAGACTGTGATTCTGAACTTGTTGTTGCTTCTGCTTCATTGTATTTGTGTAGCCTCAGATCAGCTGTGCACCTTGAATGCAGCCCCGTGGGGCCACAAACACATATGGGGAGGTCACCCGCCTTTGTATACCCAGACTCTAAAGTTTGCTCCATTTTTTCCATGAAATGTCAAAAAGTGCTATTCAGCTTCTCAGCATGCTATTCCAATAGGAAATATACTCAGGGAAAAATGCTCAGAATGCCAGACTAAACTCTAATTTGGACTTTCCCAGCCGTTGGTCTGGTAGGTTTTCCTAAGTATTTAGTTCTCCTCTGGCTTCAGGAAGAACTCTTTTTTCTGCCCAGCTTTTCCAGTTGCCCTTGGCAGGAGGATTGTTCTAAATTGCCTAATCTTCCTGTTCTGGAATGGGAAGTTCTTAGCCTTAAGAAAAAATAATTTTTGGTTTTTATTTATTTTTTAAAAAGCCTTTCTCCAAGTCAGTGCAGAGGAGCCTCTAGAGTGTTTCCATTAAAAAAAAAAAAAAATCTGAAACTAAGATATTTACTTACTGTTAGTCCATATTTCTCGATTTGTGGTTTCATAATCATTACATTTGCTTTTAGAAATGACAAAGTAGAAATGTATTATCACAGTCAATTCCTTGGGATATTGTATTATAGATGCTACTTCAGTGTACAGCAGTGTCCATCTTTCATTTACATAAGAGAAATAAAAGTTATATATTTGAGTGAGCCTCAGGGATTATATTTTAAAGAACTCAAAATATTTAAAGCATTTTAAATATTTTTAATGACATACATACATTTTATTTATCTTGCTTAATTTACTTTCAAAAGCTAAAATATTTCAAAGGATTATCTTAAATGTGACTCTACCTGGAAGTGCAAAACCCAGTTTAATAAATACTTTATTTTATAAATCAGGTCAATACACATACCCATCCAACAACACATACAAATTAGGCCTAATTATTTAAATTCAGCTCCACATAAAATTAAGGTATTACAAAACATTTTTCTGGTAAATATATATATAAATGAGATAAAAACTAAGATATAAATTATATGTTAAATTTAAACATGACGATAAAATATTTTTCAAATGAGCGCTAAATTAAATTATTTATTTATTAGAATCTTCAAAATGTTTTAATTTCAATAGTCTCATATTCCAATGTATTATGTTATAAACACTTTAAATAGATCTTGTGCTTTATAAATATTTATTCTAGGCTACGTGTTTTACAAATATTCACTCATTTAATCCTCTTAGTGGTTGATACCACTCTCCCCATGTCACTGATGAGCAATCTGAGTTACAGAGGTAGGTAACGTGTACCTGATAAATAACCGGTAAGTGGTAGAACTGGGATTAGAATCAGACCTCCAAAGGCCAAAGTCTTTACTGCCAAGTTACATTAAAGCAAATAAATTGCAAACGTTTATTGAGAATACTTATGATAGAAATGTTAAAAGGATGCTCTGGCCTTTGTTTCTAGAGACTAAGTTTCTATAGCTATGGAGTAAGGCCCAGGCCAGGGATGGGAACAACTCACCTATGCCTTTTAACTCCTATCATCTCTGCTGGAAACCAGACCCATCCTCCAGCCAGCATTTTCTCACCCTGGTTTCCTGAAAGCATCATGGGCATTCCCTTTTGATCAGTTTGCTCTCCTCTTTTCCCCTCACTTGAGTTCCCTTTGGTATCTTCAACACTAAGCACAGTGTTCTCCATCTGTCAGATATGCAGGAAAAGTGGTGACTGATGATTTATTAATGGTTACAGTTATGTAAAATTGATGTTGTTTAATAAAATTTATGCAGGATATGAACATTTACTGGAAAACTTTCACCAAATAATTTATAAAAACATATCATTGTTCTCAGTCTATAGAAACTGTCTGAAATTCATAAATGTAATAAGCACAACATTTTAGTACATTTTCCCTATAACAGTCTATTAGAAATGAAGACTAAAAGCTAATAATTTTACATTCATCGGGTACCTTGTAAAGCATCACTCAGACTTGGTAAATGATGTTATTTAAAATGACTTTTCTTAAAAATTTTCAAATACTGAGTTTATGGAGTAAGTATTTAAAATTATTTTAAACATCAATTCAAATTATAAATAGCAAATAACACAATTAAATACATATGTGTATTATTCATGCTATATTTATAGCTATGTGCAAATAGTTGTGAACTTTACGTAGCCTTACTGACATAGACAAACGAGAATCGCAAACTCGGCCAAGCAGTCTCTCTGTTCCCCTACATCCTTCACTGCTTAGGTCCAACTTTCTGTGGGCTTAAGTCTGACTTAAAAGGAATTTCTGGCCAACAATGCAGTGCTTCTTTTGTATTTTGTTTGTTTTGTTTTGTTTTAACCAGACTCTAGCTTATATTTATATCCACCTTTCCTATCCCAGCGAATTGAGAGAGTAACTGTTTTACCATTTGTATAGATGCATGCATGTATAGAAAGATGAGCTTCCAGCTGGAAAATTTACATCATTCTGAGGAATAAATTTAAAGGAAAATTATCTCATCCAAATACCACTTTTATTATTTTCCCTTTTTCCTTAAGAAAAGGATTCATTGTGTATTAAAATGTTTGAGTTTTTAAGTCATACTTCTTAATATTTTAAATGTTTCAGACCGTCTGTTTTGCTCTATATTACTCTGAATTTCAGCATTTCCATTTTGCTTCCATATCCAAATTAATGTCTCCTTTTACTTTCCCTCCTGGTTATTATATAACATGATTTGTCCTCTGAAGTGTAGGTATGCTGTTTATTGTACTAAAAAAAACCATTATGTTTATTTTAAAGACATTTACTTTCTTGGCTTCAATAGAGGGCACAATTTTGAATGTCACTTCAGTGTTATTTGTAACATAAATATTTTAAAGTACTAATTGGCCATAATTAATCTACAAACTAAAAAAAATATATAGAACATAATGATTTTTGTATCAAGCTCCTTTATTGCACTGATGCCTATCTTAAAATGAAAATCTTTTTCTTGACAGAAAACAGGGCAGGTGGGAGCAGTCGACAGACCTGGCCGCTGGTGGCTGAGCCCCCTGGGGATGGGTGGGACTACCTCTGCCCACCCACGACCTTCACCATTGCTGTTATTGTTTGGAATGGGGATAACCTTTGTTTTTGTTTTAAGAAATAGCATACACTTTGAAACTACAGATTTAACACTATGTAACATGGGTAGATTACTTTTATAATTAATCTATATTAAATTCAATTGAGGTTTGTGAGGACTTTTTATTTAATCCTCACAATAAACCAGAGTATATTGCAGAGTATAAGTAGCCCAAGCAAGCACTTAGGTTTTTATGTCATTGGACCATACAATAGTAACTTCATGATTTTATCACTAGCTACTATGTGTCAGAAAATGGCAAAACTCTGCTTAAAAGTATAAATCGTAATACTGATGTAAGTTAATGACTTTAATGCAAAAGTTCAAAATGGCATGTGATGCCATCGCTTTTTTTATTAGTTTAAGGATATCTGCTGGTATAGTTGACTCAGAGCTTCATGGGTCCAAAGACCATGTATGACTATCACTCAGGCCTAAATTGCATTTGACACATAGAATGCAATGAATAAATCGATTCAGTCAGACTCACAGCCGCTCCCCAGGGAAGAATATCTGGAAGCAGGTAGAGCTATCCATTCCAGTCCTGACTATGCCCCATGTAGGATAACTTTGGAACCCAACAGATTTGGCCTCAGTACCATCACGGATTTTTTTTTTTTTTTTTTTTTTTTTTTTTTTTTTTTTTGAGACAGAGTCTCACTCTGTCACCCAGGCTGGAGAGCAGTTGAGGCGATCTTGGCTCATGCAACCACCTCCTGGGTTTAAGGGATTCTCCTGCCTCAGCCTTCCAATGTGCCACCATGCCCAGCTATTTTTTTTTTTTTTTTGTATTTTTAGTAGAGATGGGGTTTCACATGTTGGTCAGGCTGGCCTCAAAATCCATCTGCCTCAGCCTCCCAAAGTGCTGGGATTACAGGTGTGAGCCACTGCGCCCAGCTCATCACCGAAATTTGGATAAGTTACCCACCATATGTTGACTTCCTCATCAATACAGCAGAGTTGATAAAAAGAATAAATCAGATAAAAGAATTTGAAATTTGAAATTGTAGTGTTTGCCGTATAATCATCATCTAATAAATGGCAGTTTACTTCTCTTGGCTCCAGAAAAACTGGGTCACAATATTTGGTTATATTTTGTAAATTTCAATGTGAGAATCATACCTGAACAACCTGATGCTTCAATACTATTTTTAAAAAGAGATCTAGAATTAGGAATCAACATATAGCATAAGCATTTAGACTAGGGAGGTCACAACATTTTTGTGAGGAGCTACTATTTACTTTGACAAGTATCAAGATTGATATTCTAGAATTAAAGGTCAGTGTTGCTATTTATTATCTTATTTATAGGGAGTGGGGTAAAAGACCATTTTGGAAATTTCTGTCTAATTTCTAGAGGTCCCTGACCTAAAGACAAATGATAAGACTTCAAATCATGGGCTCTGGTATAAAGCAGATTTGGATTCTTAACTCAGCCTCTCATTCACCAGACTGAATCTTAAGGCAGTTTTTAAATTTCCCTGAGCCTGTATTTACTTTTCTGAAACAAAGGGGATAGCATTACCCACAATTTGGGAGAATTGTGAGGTTAAATGTGATAATAAGTGAAGGAAACTTAGCATAACTTTTGGCTGATGATATACATTCACTGATTGCTTGAGAATGGCTTTTTAAAACTAAAACTACTTGGTAATATAAAGAACATTAATAGTTTCATAGGTTTATATTACTTACTGGATACTTCTCACTTTTTTCCATTATTATTATAAGAATTATATGCTTAGGAAAAGAATAAACCCTGAATTCTAATAGAAATAAAAATAGAATTGTATTTATTTGACAAGGTAAATATAAAAACAAAGGAAATGGAAAAATGAAATCTTTCCATAAAATGTGTTTGGAAACAGTTATTTTTAAAACATAGATTACAGAAATTCAAATAATAGAAAATATTAATCATTAAGTAAAATAATGATCATTAAATATTAATCATATAAATACACTTTAATGTATGTGTTGGTCTTAATATAATTAGATACTAAATAAAACTGAGAAATATTTCTACTTATTGAAAATTGAATTAAAATCTAAAGTCACAATATTTGCAATTGTGTTTAGTCATTAGGCTGTATTCATAATATACTAAATTGACTTTAGGTACATATTTTGATTGCTTTTGGTAATTCTGTGCCTATATAATAGGTCAGCCAGGGGCTTTATGTACTTTTCTACCTTTGAAGGAAAGACTTAAACAGTATGCATGTCTTAAATCATAAACTGCTCATGGGCCAAGCACTGAGAGCACATTTTCATGTAAGTTTCCTAATTCTATTGAAACTTTGGCTGAATACTTTTCAGGGTGATTGTCAATGTCACTTAATATCAATGGGATTTATTCATTTAAAAATTAGGCATTGGAGTTAGCTTCTAAATTTTTGTGTTAAGGCTAGAATAGCAGGTGCTTTGCAAAATTTAAAGTGAAATTTGACACTAGTAAAATTTCGACAACCATCATTTTTAAATAGTTATCATTCAGGTTATGGAAGCTACTATATTTCTGTACAAATGACTCAGCTCGTTATTTTATCAGTTCACTAGATACCTGCTCAGGTGTTTAATTACATTATGTAGAAAGATTAAAACACGCAGAAATACTCAATACCACAAATGAAAGTCTAAGAAAAGTGTTTTCCAAAAATTAGAAATAAGAAAGTAAATAAGTATCAAAACTGTAAACTTGACCTCCTTTTTCATAAAGGGCCAGTGTCTCTTCAATACAATAAACTTTCTTCAGCATCAAAAATTTCGCACTAAAAGCAATTTTTTTCTGACTTGCACCAGAAATAGCCAATAGCTGTTAGAGTTCATCCTAAAACTACCATGGGGTATTTGGGGTATTTGGTGTGTCTCTGGGTTCTGTGACTTAGATATTTGATACTTGCAAGTTGACAGAGAAATCAAAAGACAACTTGGTTGGCAAACAGTAATGGGAGCTTTTAGTTGCTCTTTAATATATACATTGTCCTTAAACAAGAATAGCAAATAACTCTGAACTAATAGATTGAATACAATTCAACAAGCCTTTAACATATAGATATTGGGTGATGTTTTGGGGATTGAATGTCTCACAGCCCAAACTAAAGGGATTTGTAAATAATAGAAGAAGCAGGCATAAAATTAACTATTATGCAAACTATGGTATGATTTCTAAATGATATATTAAAATAAGAAACCAAATTAGTACTATTACTGGGACACAGAGTGACAATTCTTCCGATAACTACAGAAGTCTTCCTACCAGCAATGGCACTTGAATTGGACATTGAAAATGGCTAATATTTCAACGTGCTGCAGAGGACACTCAGGGTAGGATCTGAGATAGTAGAGACCATGTTTAGAGTGGTATCCAGGGCCCAGAAGTCTCACCAGCCACAGGGGCCTGGGTCATGGTGTAGTCCATGATCTAACTGAAGACACCAGTCTTCCATGTTGAGGAGTTTGGATGTTATTTGGTGTGTTATTGTGATCCTCAAAATAAATAATTCAGTTGAAAACTAGATCTACATTTAGAAAACTAAAATAATAGAACGAAGCGGTTGGTGTGGAGTGAGGATATGATATAAGTAGGTTATTTAAACTGTGCTATGGAGCAATGAGAACCTGATCTTTGGAAGTTGCAGCTGGATTGTGAAAAATATGTGCTGTAAAAATGCACTTATTCCTGAATAAGTAAATTGTTCTCTCTTAATCTAATTCTTCAGAATAGTTACTGACTGTATCAACCATCAGATGCTAATAGTGAGGGAAAAAATATAGTAGGTAAGTAGGTTCAGTAAGAAAGTTACAAATTATATTGGCCAAAGAAGCATGTATGTTTTTACCAATGGTGCTTATTTGTACATCTGATACTCTTATTTTCTTATTATATTATGTTGGGGAAAAATATGGTATTAAAAAGAATAATGAAAAGTAGGATTGATCTCTTGCCCATTGAAGCAAATTTAGCAAATTGTTAATATTTTTAAAATCATAGTTTATGTCCATAATTTTGTTTTCTACATGTTTAAATAGTCCACATTTAAAATAATGGATTTAGTTTCCAACAATGCTTGTTTGAAATAGTAAATTTCAGATAATGTACACATTTAAAAACCCATTTCACTGCTTAAAATAAAAACAAAACTTAAACATCTGAATTTTCTGATTTTTTAGGACTTTTAACCTTATATAAATGCAACATTTGTGTTGGAGAAGTAGGGAGGAGAGTTTATTAAACATATTATTGATGTTACAAACTTAAAACTGTATGAGGACTCTTCTCAGCATGTTTTACTGCACAAAGCAGATGATGAAATTCTAAGTATCAAAAGATTAGAAGTATTATAATCAAACCTAAATTAGTTTCAAGGCTTACAGACCCCTTGATGTCAAGGATACTGTGCCTTTCCATGTGTACTAGCAGCAACATTGTAGCAGGACTTGCCCAGACTGGAGTGCCTCTAATACTTGTTGCATGCAGGGATGAAATACAAGTTTTTGAAATGACTTTTCTCAAGACTTCTGGGACATGTCAATAAAAAGTATTGTTAATCTACCCAACAAGTAAATATCATATCACTGAAAGAATGAATTTAACTTGAAAACCTCTAAGACATCAGATAATTTCCAGAATCACTCTATTGCTTACATAAGTAGCTTTATACTTTCAGATCTAAATATAGGTTGAACATTTGAAATAAATTCATTAATACATTTGTAAGCATGGTTTATTAAATTGAACAAATCGTTTAACAATTATTAGGTACTTATAGAGCAGGCCTATTTGAATTTTAATGATTATGGCTTTTTCAGAACTTCTATACTTGAATTCTGAGGCCCCCTTTTCTGTACTATCTCCAAACACTATTATTTTGAAATTGAGTGACTTATACTTTCCTTTTTTATTGGGCAGTTATTGAAGTTATGATGTTTACTGAATAGAACAGTTTGTTGTTGATCATCTCAGCAAAGAGTTCTCTGACAACAAAGGGGAGGAAAGTAGAATGTCAATCTGAGATAGCTATATATTTGTGAAAGTCTAACTGCAAGAAGAAGTTGATCTTGGACAAAAATGCAAATAATGCCATTATTATTCATGAATATGTACACTGTCATAAATTCAAGTTCTTCCGTGGGTTGGTTTATGTATTATTTCTATGAGGAGAGAGGAATGAGGGGGTTGAAATCATAGATGGGGAGGGGAGTTACTTTGGTGTAATAACAACCACTGAGTTTTAGTGCTTAGGAGTGTGTGCCTGTGACCCTGCAGGTCAAACTAAGTTTAGAGCAAGTGAGTCAGTTAATTTCCCAAGATGATATTGGGTTCATTCTCTATATGCAACAAAATACTAGGTTTTCTGAAATTCTCTCAGCATTGAAAACGCCACTGCAATTATTTCAGAGCTCATCATCCATTCTGGCAGGAATTATTATTAAGGGAAACAGGAAGACTTTGAGCTGCATAGGGGGATTGAGTCTCTAATTGCATCATGCCTGATGGAGAGAGAAGAGGTTACTAATGGCCCACCTACCCATGGGGGCTAGGGCCATTTATTAGCAAAACGACAACTTTAAATAACTGTGTCTCAAACAATCCATCCTTGAATAAAGGAGGGATGGCCAATGTCTACCACTCTTGAATACAAAGGTTAAATTTTGGAAAGCTGATTACACCTGAGAGCAATTAGCTAATAATTCCCCTGAGTATTTTCATGAAATCTATGTACTGGTAGTCCCTTTGGCTCAAGGTGTTCTTTATGAACAAGATAAAAATTAAATGACTATATGTAATGTTTTCATGACTCAATCAGTGGCATCTTTATATTTACTAAAGTCCACAATAGTTTTTCAATTATGATAGTATCCATTTTTGAATATGATAGTATTCAATTATGATAATATCCATTTTTCTTGAATATTATTCAGTGTTTAATGATTGAATTATTTTTTATATAACGATTTTTTCATGTTCTCCATCTTTGCATTAGGAAGGCTTTCTAATCTCCATTTGCTGGTCTCTAGTTTGGCTTCTAACACAATACATTATAATTTCATATACTTCTTATGCCAGAGACCAAAAGTCCAAGAAGGCAAGAAATCAAGCCTTATTCCCTTGTTGTCATCACAAATGCTTTGTACTTAATAGGTTCTTAATGCAAAATTTAAGAATAAAAATATGAAAAATATCTTTAGAGGCTTCAAATAATGATGATATATATTTTAATCCTTTAAAGACATAAATAGTGATTATAGTTTTGCTTTTTTTATCCTACACCTATTAAGGCTCCAATTACCTCTTTCATCAACACACTGCATGCTGATATGATTGATAAAGGTAGAACTATTTTCTATTATGCATTGATTAGAGTAGCAGGACTTTGCAGTGGCTTTTCATGTTCTCTGTTCAAACGAAGAGAAAAGAAGTTGGTTTGGAATTATAACTATAGGAAAGTTGTGGAGTACACTTGGTCTTCAGCTTTGTTTTAACAGAATAACTGCTTTCTCACTCTGCTAGTAAAGGGTGGCTGATTCAAGGTTATCAGTCAAGATTTTACTGTGTAGTTTATGGAGAATAGATGACTCAGTCTGATGACGAATATGATTCCACTGAATTGAGAGCTGAGATATCTGTATAGCACATTTAGATTTCAGGTATATGAACTTGCTTAGGAGTTTGATTTTCCTTAACTCTCTTAGGAGAATTGAAGGACTCCTCCCCTATTTTGTTGTCTGCTTCAGCTTGATGGAACAGTAATGCAAATTTTCCAGCCTACTTTATTCCTCAGTTTAGGGAATGAATTAAAGTTATGCTTAGAAGAGAAAAATAATGTAAATAAGAACGAAATATATGTATGTGCTTACCTATAGTCTACAATACAGGAGGTTAGGGGAAAGAACTGAGAAAGTGTGAGTTAGTGATCTTTACACCTGCATTTCACAAGTGACTGAGAATGAAGGAGACAAAAGCAGCATATTATTATAAGAAGGAAATATATTTATGTGAAGTAGACATCAACATTAGAGATATGTCTGTAATTAAATAGAATTTAAACAGGGTTTCAGTGGAAATTGGTCCTAATATCTTATGATCCATTCATGGGTGACTCTGCCCTGTGAAAATGTGCAGGGGGAACATTCCTGGATGATGGAATCAGAACTGAAAAAGATATGCAGGAACACAGTGAGGACGGTTGACAACACAGCAATTTTAATCTGCATCTATAGAAAACACTTATATAAGCTCTCTAATGGAGGGATTATAGAAATACATTTAATATATAATAGTGTACTTTTGTGTACTTACTGTGAAAATAGCACATTTATTTAGAGAGGGATTTTATGCCCAAAGTTCTTGTTGATGTTTTGAAATATATCCATTTCCTTCTGTTGTAAGTAACTGTTATCAAGAAAAGGAAAAGTACCAACACTTTTCCATTATTCCTCATCATAAGTCTTCTCCTTTGACTGATATTTCTCAGAGTCATCTAGAATGTTCACATCAGTAAAATGTTCTAGAAAAAGTCAAGAGTTTGTGTTCTGGGAAGCGTCTACATTTGCCTGCATTCATGTCTTGTGCACATGGCCTGCCGCTCGATTCTCCATGTGCCTTCCTCATAAGTACAGTGGCATATGGTGCACTCGTCAGTCTTCACTTCTCTGCCAGCAGGGATCACCGCGGTTTCTGCAAAGCAGTTTGGACCTGAAATGCAGAAAAAATGTTTTATGCTATATGTGTGCATAAACATATAATGTACATAGGTATTAAGCATTACAGTGTGTGTGTGTGTGTGTGTGTATATATATATGTATATATTTGTTTGTGAGACAGAGTCTTGCTCTGTCACCCAGGCTGGAGTGCAATGGCACGATCTCGGCTCACTGCAACTTCCGCCTCCCAGATTCAGGCAATTCTCCTGCCTCAGCCTTTCAAGTAGCTAGGATTACAGGGGCATGGTACCATACCCAGCTAATTTTTGTATTTTTTGTAGAAATGGGGTTTAACAATGTTGGCCAGGCTGGTCTTGAACTCCTGACCTCAGGTGATCCACCCACCTCAGCTTCCCAAAGTTCTGGGATTACAGGCATGAGCCACTGCACCCAGCCAATGGCACACATTTTATTCAGTTTTTTTTATGAAGGACAGTGGCAAAGTTATAGTTTCAGTAATATGAAGTACTCTACTTTTGTTCTGAAATGAAACCAATGTCATTTAATTTTTTTTCTTTGAGATAGTCTTGCTCTGTCGCCAGACTGGAGTGCAGTGGCGCGATCTCGGCTCACTGCAACCTCCACCTCCCAGGTTCAAGCGATTCTCCTGCCGCAGGCTCCAGAGTAGCTGGGACTACAGGGGCATGCCACCATGCCCAGCTAATTTTCGTATTTTTAGTAGAGATTGGGTTTCACCATGTTGGCCAGGATGATCTCGATCTCTTGACCTCATGATCTGCCCGCCTTGGCCTCCCAAAGTGCTGGGATTACAGGTGTAAGCCACTGCGTCCAGCCCATTTAAAATTTTTCTAAGAGACAACACTGTGACTTTCATTAACTATTCCATTTGGGGGCTAAAATCTGCAACCATTTGATTTAATTAATTCTAAATAATCACAGAAAAAGCATAACTAAGACCTTCAAAGAACCAGTCTTCTTCAGGACACTTTCGGCAGAGATATCCTAAAACAAGCAAACTGCTTGAAGTGACATAAATTCAGTGTACCTTCCAGGCCTCCCAGGGCAGCTTTTCAAACTTTCCCATACATTGCAATGGCCTGGAGGGCTGTTGAAAACACTGTTTGCAGAGTTTGTGGCTCACTAGGTTTGGGTTGGGGCCTGAGAATTTGCTTTGATAAGTTCTCAGGTGATGTGGATGCTGCTTTTTTGGGGATACACTTTGAGAAGCACGATCTCAGTGTGCTGCAGGGTGTATCTTTCACAATCTTCGATGAGAATTGAGGATCTCTGTAATTCTCAATCAATTCTATGTCAGTTATAATATATCAGCCAACAAATGTGTCATATCTGCACTTTATGTTAAGATCAAGGACATGGAGAGATGGCTATCAGAAAGAGTTCCAATGTTAGTTAAAACACATTATTTTTTAAAGATTAATGGCTTTCTATTATGGTTTATACCTATAGACCTCATTCAACTATGAGCAACTGCTCTACCTCTATACTTCCCTCCAAAATTCAAACACTGGTAATTACTGCATCCTGGCCCTCAACTTCTATCTTCAACAGTTTGCAAAATTCTCATTCTCCTCCCTTCTTTGCTTCTAATATCTTTGATAATGTGCTCACAACTAAAATGTGTTCAATTATAATGTGTGAAGTCATCAAAGAGATGAAAAAGGTCCATCTGCAAAATTTAAAAAAATGAATTAATCCAGCAAACTCCAGAATAACAGCCAGCCTTTGAATAATTCTAAGTACAATAGCTCATGTTCTATGGTGGTGGTTTTCGAGTTCGCCCAGGAGGTGGAGGGCCCGCGCCTCTGGATGCCCAGCTCTGCACATGGCTCCCTGCTTGCAATGCGCCCCCTTCTCCCTCCCTGAACTCTGTTTTCTTTTTTGTTTGTTTTGTGTTTGAGACAGGGTCTTGCTCTGTCACCCAGGCTGGAATGCAGTGGCATGATTACGGCTCACTGTAGCTGCTTCAACCTCCTGGGCCCAAGGGACCCTCCCACCTTAGCCTCCCAAGTAGCTCCGATTAGAGGAGCACACCACCACACCTGACTAACTTTAAAAAAAATTTTTTTTTGGAGATATGAGATCTTTCTGTTGCTCAGGCTGGTCTCAAACTCCTGGGCTCAAGAGATCCTCCCGCCTTGGCCTCCCATAGTGCTGGGATTACAGGAATGAGTTGCCACATCCAGGCCTGAACTTTCTTTTCTTCTTGTCCCCTGCTCAGACACTGTCCTAAGATTCTGCCCTTGAACTCTTCTCTTTCAGAGAACCCAACAATCATTCATCTGCCAATGACTCCCAAATTATAGTTCCCATTGTACTTTCTTGCTTGAGTTCCAGTCCCGTGTTTCCAGGGGGCCAGTATTTGCATTACCTGAAAACACCAGATTTATGATATCTGAGCCCAGTGTCACATATCCATTAGCTTTGGTGAATTGTAAGACTTTAAATTCAAGACTCCTCCCCACCCGGTGGCCCCAAAAGGATATTCTAGTCTTCTCTGCACTCCACCACACCCCACACAACTGGTCTCCACACTTCGCTGCCTCCCTTGCTCTGCAATGCGTTTTCCTTAGTCCATAAGGCCAACAGTGCCACAGTGACCATTCGGATGGTGCCTAGGTTGTAAAAGTTTCCCTAATTAGTCACATTTGGCTCGAGCTCTCTTTGGCATGCCTTCTTTTCTGTATCATCTTTTTTTGCAGAGGTAAATTTGAAAATACAATCTGCTTTTATTTCACCCTAATATCTGTCAGTGTGCTTTGCACAGAGAAACCACACCATAATTGCCCAGGCCTGTATTCTTAAATACAGATACTGACAGGTCTCATCTCCAGACAAATCTGGATTAAAAATCTGCTACTTAATAGTTATGTGATCTTGGACTGATTAAATTAATTATCGTGTGCCTTAATGGGAATAATAAGACCTCACAAGGCCTCATGAGGGCTAAACTGGATAATTATATTTCACCTATCCTGTTGTTCTACAAATGCTAGCAAATGTCTTTACCTGAATAAATCTTTCTATGTCAGGGCAATAGTCACTTGTAATGAGCTTTTATCATTCTAAAGTTAACTCTTCATTTTGCATTTTACTGTAGAATATAAAATCTTTATTTTTCAGTCTTTTGCAACACACTGAAGTCTTTTTTCTTTTTGATGTTCAAATTGTCCAAAATTTGGCTAATGGGAGATCTGGACATCAAGCTAACTCTCATGTCTTTTTGACACACTCCTTTAATCATTAAAAGCTTCTTTCATTTCTAAACTAAGAAGATATCTTCAGCTCATCTTGCCCATATCTGTAATTAACCTTCTCTCTTCCTTTTGGTGGAGAATATATTTAGAACAAAGACCTGGTTATCACATGTAGTATACTGGGGTGGCACACACATATATATATAAAGCATATATAATAGTTATACAGGAAGGCTATCGTGGGCTAAAGTTGGGTATTTCTCTTCCCCCAGATTAGTTAGGCTCTGGTAAGACCCTAGCAGGTTAAGTTCTGGTTAAACAGTTTCTCCTGAGAACTGAGAAGAACACAATGCTCTGGAGTGTTTCAAATGGCTACTTTTCCCCTCCCGCTGCAAGAAGTGTGAGTGAATTTTTCTCTAATATTCACTGTGAGAACCTTGTTGAGCTCCTGGCAGTTAAACTCAAAGTGTGGGAACTGTGACCCTATGACTGGATCCCCCTGGAGTTTTTTTACTTTCAATTTTGTCCAGCAAGCTTCCAGCAATTCATCAGTTACCAGTTAGGTTTTCCTCCACTACAGTTTACATTGTCGTAACCCAATACTGGTTCCCATGGAGCTTTCTGCTCAGGTAAGTTGTGATTTTCTGTATTTGCCTGTAGATCTCTTCAATTTGGAGAGTAACAGTTTGTCCTATTACCTCTGAGGGATCCAAGAAGAGTTGTTGATTTTTTAGTTTGTTCAGAGTTTTACTTGTTTTTAGGATAGAGTTGCAACTTCCAAGCTTCTACATGCCAGACTGGAAACTCTATTGATCAGTGTTTGAGAACTAAGCCAACTTTGGCATATCTGGAATAAACTCCCCGTGGTCTTGGCATGTAATTCTTCTTCTATAGTGAAGTATTCCTTTTATCAATATTTTAAAAGAAATTTTGTGGCAGTATTCATGCAAAATCTTGGCCTGTATTTTTTTCACTGTTTTTGGTTTTGGTATCAGGATAATAATAACTTCATAGAATGAGCTGGGAAATTATTGGATGAGATTCAAGGATATAATTAATTCTTCTTTCAATGTTTGGTATTATTCTTGAGTTTGAGTTTTTAAAAAATTATCAATCCAATTTTCTTAATAGTTCTCAAGTGAATTATTTCATATTGAGTGAATTGAGGTAGTTTGCATTTTGAGGACTTTATCTACCTCTTCTTACTTGTTAAATTTATGTGCATAGAGTTGCTGATAATATTCCTTTGTTTTCTTTTTAATGTCTGATGGACCTGTAATCATAGCTCCTGTTTTATTACTGATTTTAGTAATTCATGTCTTCTTTCTTTTCTTCCTTTGTACTGCTATGTGTTTAATTGTCGATCTTTTCAAAGAACCAATAAGCTTCTGGTTTCATTGATTTTCTTGAGTGATTTTTTGTCTTCAATTTTACTGATTTTTGTTCTCATCTTTACTATTTTTTTCTTTCCATTGCTTTTGGTTTATTTTGCTTTGCTTTTTCAAGTTTCTTCAGGTAGGAACTTAATTATTGATTTAGGAATTTTTTCTCTTTTCTAATGTGAGCATTTCATCCCATACATTTTCCTTTTAGCACTGCTTCGCCTGTCTCTCACAAGTTGTGATGTGTTATATTTTCTTTTCTTTTTTTTTTTTTTGAGGTAGAATCTTGCTCTTTCACCCAGGCTGGAGTGCAGTGGTGTAATCTCAGCTCACTGCAGCCTCCACCTTCTGGGTTCAAGTGATTCTTGTGCTTCAGCCTCCTGAGTAGCTGGGACTAAAGACGTGTACCACCAAGCCTCACTAATTTTTGTATTTTTAGCAGAGATGGGGTTTTACCACATTGACCAGGCTAGTCGCAAACTCCTAACCTCAAGTGATCCACCCACTTTGGCCTCCCAAAGTGCTGGTATTACAGGTGTGAGCCACCACACCGGGCCTGTATTTTCATTTTCATTAAACATTTACTTTAATTTTATAGACTTGAAACCCAATAACTACTAAGAATCTTGGGAAAATATATCACTCATGAGTACCTGGTGGATGAAAATATGAATTACTTAAGAGAATGTATAAAATTTATACATGTATACAAATGGATTCTACTATTATAATTACTCAATGCAAGTAACCTCCCATAAATTTAACTTCATTAGTAAGTAGGAGAATGGGTTAATCTTAATTAATTAACATTGTACTTAATTTTCATATTTACATGCTACTTATTTTTTATATTTATATACTATATATTATAAGAAATATGATGCAGGCAGAAAAATTATATAAATATAAAAAATGAGACTTAGACTATTAGTCCAAGTCATATGGCTGATAATTAATTACTGATATGTTACATTGTGTTGATTTTGCATGGTTTCAGTTAAAGGATGCTCTGGTTAAAAATGATTAGTTTTGAAATTACTACAGGATATAATGCTTTTCTTGTCTCATGGACAGTTGATAAACCTGGCTTAACTGAATTTTTCTGTGATCATTTGATGTCAGAGCAGAGGGTTCACATTGTGAAGGGTTTTTTTGTTGTTTATACCATCTAGACTCCATGAGTATGTCCACCCTGCTCACTGGTGCTGATGCACAATGCTATGATCTGAATATTGGTGTCCCCCTGAAATTCGTATGTTGAAACTTAATCAACAATGTGATAGTGTTAAGAGGTGAAGCCTTCAGGAGGTGATTAAGTCCTGAGGTCTGCTCTCATGAGTGGGATTTAGTGATCCTAGGGAAGAGATGTGAGGGAGCTGTTCATCCTTTCCATCCCTCCCCTGCCCGCTGTGTGAGAATGCTACCATAACAAGACACCATCAATTGAACAGACCCTCTCCAAACACCAAATCTGCAAGTGCCTTTATGTTGGACTTCCTGGTCACTAGAACTGTGAGAAAATACATTTCTGATGTTTATAAATTACCCAGTCTGTGGTATTTTGTTATAGTAGCATGAATGGACTAAGACATATAGTATCAGAATGGCCTAGCACATTTAACAAACACTCACTCTTGATTGGGAAAGAGCCATCTTCTATCCCTTAAAAAATCTCCTGCAATGCAGAGGCTGCTGTTGCCCTAGTTGCCAGCACACTGTAGCCCAGGATAGGTGCTTTTCACTTAGCGCTGAACAGATGATAAGGCTGTGGCTTACAAATTACAAATCCAGCTAGAACCTCTTGGGCCATTTTTAGTTGAGCCTCCCCTCCTGGCTGCTCCTGTGTCTCCAGCAAAACTGCCTTCTCAGTGACAGCCCTAGGTCCCCACCCACGCTTTTCCCTGATTGGAAGTCCCTCAGGACAGGAGCCAACACAGCACTGCAGCCTCACCTTAGAGTCTAGTACTGCCTGCAGCACAGAGCTAAAGCTCAGTATATGTACGGTTGAGTTAAGTTATCAAATTAAATAATGAATTGGCATACTGAAATAAAAGTATCACAGCTGTGTTGGTGGATAAATTGCCACTATGTTTTAGATTTTTATAACAAGGGATGGTAAGCCATAGGAAGACTGTGTTGATGAACAAGGATCGGGCACAGTGGCTCATGCCTGTAATCATAACACTTCGGGAGGCCGAGGCAGGCGGATTGCTTGAGCCCAGGTGTTCAAAATCCCGTCTCTATAAAAAATAGAAAAATTAGTCGGGCATGGCAGTGTCATCTATAATCCCAGCTATTCAGGAGGCTAAGGTGGGAGGGTCACCTGAGCCTGGGAGGTCAAGGCTGAGGTGAGCTGTGATTGTGCCACTGCACACCAGCCTGGATGACAGAGTGAGAACTTGTCTCAAAAAAAAAAAAGAAAGAAAGAAAGAAAAAAAAGAAAAAGCCCAGAAACGACACACATAGGTGTCTATGTCATATCTCCTCCCCTTCCATCCAGGACTAGGTATTGAGGAATGGTCCATCACACCAGAATGACATAGCCCCCACGGAGCAGAACTCCAAGCAGTGAGAGCCCAGCAGGGTACAGCATCTGCTTGTGGCAATGCATTTTATTTCAGGCACTAGACTATTGGTAATTTTTTTGCGTTTTTCTGAAATTAAACTGCAGATAATTCCCAAGTATTCCAAAATTTACATCCCAAACCTCTTTTGAAACAGCTGCTTTTTCTGTAACTTATTGTAAATTATGTTCCTTAGCACCAGCTCTGACTGCCAAATGTAAAATTTCCCAACTGTTATTTATAGAGAGGAATCAACATCTATTGTATTTAGATTTCCCTTTTACATACCGGATATATTTTAGTTTCACAGAGCGCTGGTCTCAAAAGGATTAAAAAAAAAAACAAACACTGGCTTCCTAAGATGCATTTTCATTTCACTAAGAGTAAACTAAAAATATGTCGATGTCTTTGTGCACATTTATGTGTTCATGTGGACTTGTGTGTTTTCCTAGTAAGGACCTAGTACAAAATCGTTTTTAACTAAGAGTTCAAATGAGCAACACTTTTTAAAAAGGGACTAAAACAAGCATGAAAAAAAGCAAATCTGGTCTCTATGGAAGAAATAATCTTCATCAAAAGAAAACGCCTGCCAGCTTGAAAACTATCCTGCCAAATTAATATCCTGTCTTTCTCAGTGGCTCCCAGGGAGTGCTGTGCAGGAATAGGAGCGCTTCTTGTAGTTTATACTCTTCCTTCCAGCCCTCTGGGAACATGCCCTAGTCTAGATTCATGGAACCTAATGCATAGCTCCTTGATCACGCTGTTCCAATCCTTTCAAGTTGATTTATCATATGCTACCCAGTCTCCACCAAAATTCAAGATATAAAATATATCTCCATTTTTAAAGGCTAAAGTATTCTCATGCTCAACATTCTCAGGAAACAGAAATAACATGTCATCCTCAAAGGAATAAAAACGAAATACTTCCCAAAGTTCATACTCCAGTATAGCAAAAGGTACCCTGTTTAAAAAAGTGTCCCTGCTGTCAAATAAATTGAGGACAGGCTTCATTATACAACTTAAGTGAAGATTCTTCATTGAAGATCTTTTCAGAACCTTAATTGTGCTAACATATACTGAGAACCTCAGAGAAAGGGGCAGCGTGGGCAGCATTTTCTAAATTCACTTGAATTGAAGTCTTTGCTCACAAACAGTTATTAGGATCTGATGAACATTTATATTCATTCCACGGAGCAGTGTTTGTAAAATGAGCCAATACAATGTAAGTAAAAAAAAGTCACTGTCTCCTTTGCATACAATATGCAGAACTGAGAGGCAAATACCCAGGGCTTGCACAAGCTAACTCACTGGGCAAGTATTATTATTATTATTTTTTGTTGTTGTTGAGACGGAGTCTCGCTCTGTCACCCAGGCTGGAGTGCAGTGGCCGGATCTCAGCTCACTGCAAGCTCCGCCTCCCGGGTTTACGCCATTCTCCTGCCTCAGCCTCCCAAGTAGCTACAGGCCCCCGCCACCTCGCCCGGCTAGTTTTTTTTTTTTGTATTTTTAGTAGAGACGGGGTTTCACCGTGTTAGCCAGGATGGTCTCGATCTCCTGACCTCGTGATCCGCCCGTCTCGGCCTCCCAAAGTGCTGGGATTACAGGCTTGAGCCACCGCGCCCGGCCTGGGCAAGTATTATTACATAGGCCTTCCCATCCCCCTGACAGAGCACACACAAAAATGCCAACGCAGCATGAAACTGCAACACAAATCAAAAAACAGAACATGACCAGGGCCTAAGAAGCCCCCTCATGTGCCTTTGCTGACTTCTCACAGAATAAAATAGGTTTGCCTATCTCCGCACTCCTTAGATAATCATAATGTATAAACTCCTGTAGAGCAGGACTTCTTTTCCTCAATATTATGTTCATAAGATTCATTCACATTGTTGAAGTTGCTGTGCTTATTTCATTCTCATTGTTGTGAAAGAGACCAAATGAAATCTACAGGCAGGCAGCCCGGGCGGCGCCTTGAGCCTAGTTAGAAGTTGACCCTACAGGCAGACAGCCCGGGCGGCGCCTTGAGCCTAGTTAAAAGTTGACGCCGGACCTAACCGATAATGTTATCTATAGATTTCAGATGTTGTATAGACAAGCAATGTGAAAGTCCCTGTCTTGTTCTTTTTCTGTTCTAATTACTAGTGCTTGCCATATATCTCTCAACTTCCTGAGCCCAGTATAAACATATCCCACCATATGTCTCCCCTCCATATATCCCTCAGCTTCCTGGGCTCATCCCACCATATGTCTCCCTACCATATATCTTTCAATTCAAAGACTACCATATATCTCAACTTTAGAAGGACACCACCTGGAAAATCCCCGATAAGAACACAGCCGTTTGTGAGAGCGCGGGAACCAATAAAAAAACTGCTAAATGTATAAACTTAAAATGTTAACCAATTGTAATGCTGTAACCTAGAGAATTCCCTCGTTCCTCTGCAACTTTACAAGTCCTGTTTACATTAGGCTATAAAAGGCAAGCGCACGCATCGTTCTGGGCCCTCCTGTATGTTGTGGAACGGAGGGACCAAGTTCGAACTTGCATTAAAGATCCTTGCCGCTTGGCTTTGACTCTGGACTCTGGTGGTCTTTTTCGGGGAACAAACGGTCTGGGCATAACAGTTGCATGGTATGGTGTTTTCATTTTATGAATGTATCACAATTTATTTACTACTCTTGATAGACATTTACTTTCTACTGGATAGATATTCAAAGTATCAATAGCAGAAAGTTAGAGTACTATAGTAGTAGCTATTAAAAAGACCTATTATGAAGTAAAACATTATTCCATAAGCATTTTTAGAAGTGTCCTTGCTGTGCAACTATCCCAGGAATGGAAGAGTTGGGTCATAGGGCATGTATACTTTCAGCTGTAGCAGAAAGCAGTAAACGTTTTCCCAAAGTGGTTACATCAGAATCAGCATATAAGAACTCCAGCTGATCCAGAGCTTGATGTTGGTATTACTGTTTTTTTTTTTTTTTTATTGTTATGTTTTACTTACCCTGGCGGATGTGCAATAGTATCGAATGGTGGCTTTAACTTGCATTTCCTTGATGACTGATTGTTTGGATACTCTCTGCTAATATGTGTCTTTTGAAGTATTTTGTCATTATTTTCTACTGGTTGTCAAGTCCTTATTTATTTGTCAGAATTTTCATGTACTCTAGAAAAGTCCTTTGTCTGATGTGTGATGACAAATAAAACTTCCAATGATAATTATGAGATTGTCATCTCTCTTTTTAGTTCTTTCAAATTTTGCTTTACTTTAAAGCTATGCTATTGAGTACATATATGATTAGCAGAGTAATGTCATCTGGCTAAACTGAGGTTTTTATTGCTTGTCTCAAGAGATGCTTCTTGTCTTAAAAGCTACTTTGTTCTGCCAACTGCATTTTTTCGGTTATAATTTATAGGGTCCATATTTGTATCTTTTTACATTCAATATTTCTTCCATCCTGCAGTTAAAGTGTCCCTTGAAAGCAGAAGATAGAGTTTAAGAAACTGTGTTCGAAAATCTTTGTCTTAAAAATATATTTAATTGATTTTTATTCAATATAATAATGAATATATTTGGCTTAAATCTATGGCCTTAGTAGTTCTTTTCTATTTAGCCCATCTGTTTTTATTCATTTTATCTCATTTGTTGTCTTCTAAAGGACCTTTTTTTTCATTCCTGTTTACCTGTCTCCTGGCTTGTGGGTTTCCTATTGCCTGATACAAATCCTTAAATACAAATTTTAAAAGAATCTTAAAGTAACGAGGTGAACATGGGGTTTATCTCAGTGAGCCTTCCTTTCCTGTGAGAGCTAGACCTTCAAGTCCTTTGTTCTCTCATGCTTTCTGTTTGGATGAACGGAGACAAGATGGTGCACTTCCGGGTTCTTCATCCCCCCCCCGCCCCAACTTTTCCCGCGCGCGCGAAAATGCAGCCGGCGACCGGGGAAGGTGCAGACCAACTAGGCATGCGCCAGGTGATGTCAATCCGAAGAGACCAAGATTTACCTGGTCGCACCTGTGGAACGCCCCCCGACACGCCCGTGCCCCGCCTATTGCCCTCCCACTCCTAGAAAAGCCGCTCCGGAGGGACGCCATGCGCGGCCTTCCTCAGTCCTTCACTCCTGTCGGGATGTCAGGACTCCAGGAACGCCGTCCGAGAGCCCCACGGGGGGACTCTGTCAGCCTTCTTTGCCGGAGGCCGACAGACCTCTTCCCCACACCTTAGGTGACCAAAATAAACTTGCAGTTTTGCTCCTACACTTGCCTAGTCGCTGGTTCTTTTGTGCCCGCTCTGGTGGTCTTAGAAAAACAAGTCACTTTCAAATCAGTTTTTTGTTTTGTTTTGTTTTGCTTTGTGTTTTAATGTGTGTGCATTCTGTCCCTTAGAGTTGTTCTCAGTAGTGGGAGTTACTCTCATGCACCCTATTCCATCATGGCTAAAAGTAGCTTTGGGATGATTTCATTGTCACATTTTATTTGACTAACACCTCCCAAATAAGAAAGGAGCAGATCGTAAGTATCCCTATAAAATGAGAAGTTAACCTGCAGAGATTGATAAGGTGTTATGATTGTGTAGTTCAGTAGGGATGCTAACCCAGAGATGTTATGGATTTATTGGTCTGTAAAAAGTCAAACAGCATTATTATGTAATTTAGCAATCTTATATATGCATTCCTTTCCATATTGACTGTTATAAATCCCTGTTTTTGAACAAGTAATTTTGTCTTCCTCATGGTTCTACCATTAGAAATTAAATACAATTTGCATGTGTCCCTGATCCATTTATGTGAGAATATAATTTATATAATAGAATTTCAAAGTTTTTATCAAATACACTTCACCTGGGAAAATTATTAGGATAGTACCTCCCCTTGTCATTTTGCTACTTATGCAGTTCTTCATTGTTAAGACCTCAGAGCTCTGCTTCATCTGTGTTAATCTTCCCTCTGTTCCTAAAGGAAATGTATGGGTATTAAATGTGAGGTGGGAAATTGAGGCTTTGAATGCTCAAACTACAAAATATTAGGCCTTGGTGATCTTTGTTCTGATAATTCAACACTCATATGGGAAAACTGAAACCTAGAATTAGATCCCAATTCTAATCACAAGATTAAAATTGAGATTAGTTATTTGACTCTTGTGCAAAACATATATTTGTCTCTCAAACTTTTTGGTAGGATCTAACATGCCAGATGGTCTCCCTGTTTCAAAATTGCAAGTGTGAATGACGGCATACTGGGGCACCTATTTGTTACCGTTAAAGACCAACTTGGACTGTTTGAATTCAAATAGAATATATTCAAGACATGTTAATCAGGTTTGTTGTTTATTTCCAATAAGTTCTTTTTCTTCCAATACAGTTTGTAGTTGTCACTGGCGAAAGCAACATGAAAGCCTTGAGGAGCTCCTAGGGCAAATTTAAGGGGCAAGAAGGTCCACATGTGTGTCACCCAAAATTCTGACTGGGTCATCACATTGTACCGCTGCTCTTTTCTTTTCTTTTTTTTTTTTTTTGAGACGGAGTCTCGCTCTGTCGCCCAGGCTGGAGTGCAGTGGCCGGATCTCAGCTCACTGCAAGCTCCGCCTCCCGGGTTTACGCCATTCTCCTGCCTCAGCCTCCCGAGTAGCTGGGACTACAGGTGCCCGCCACCTCGCCCGGCTAGTTTTTTGTAATTTTTTGTAGAGACGGGGTTTCACCGTGTTAGCCAGGATGGTCTCGATCTCCTGACCTCGTGATCCGCCCGTCTCGGCCTCCCAAAGTGCTGGGATTACAGGCTTGAGCCACCGCGCCCAGCCTACCGCTGCTCTTTTCATCCTCATCTTTGACCAGCCTTGGTGTCTAGCTCCCGGGACTCCTTTCACTGGACCCATTTTAATGTCTTGGCTGCCCTGATTCTGCCGCCATCTTCTGCCTCTCATGCATTTCTTCCCTCTACTTCCCCACATTTGAGGCATAACAATTTCAAGTATGTGGGAAAGCACTAATATTGCCACGATATGTTTAAATTATACCGTCTTATTTTGATAGTTAGACCTCAATCCACTGGCTACTATGACATGCCATCAAGTTTAACTTTCACAATAGAAGCCTAAGTAGCATTTTGAAAAACTCGCAGAAAAATGGCAACACCAGGAAATGCTCCTTCTCCAAATTCCATTCATATATTTTAAAAGTCATGAAGTGAATGTGATGTGACTCAGAAATGAGGGAATAATAATTAATGCACTCAGAAGAAACAAAAGGTGAGCATTCCTGGTATATCTGGTCTCACAGGGGTGAGCCATCGGGCCCGGCAAAGGGTGCACTTCTTAAACACCGCTGGGCCCAGGGAGTGTGCTTGGATGCAGGCTGCCTAAGGCTTCAGGGAGGCCTGCTATGATCTCAGATACTGAAGCCAGTCCTCCTGAACTGGTCTTAACCCCTTTGTAGTGACATGGTGCTAGGATGAATGGAATGTTATGAATTAGAAAAAAAAAAATCGATATTACTAATAGAATAAAATGTAGTGAAACCACAGTTTTGTAGCTCTATACCATACCTAAATTGATAATCTGAACAAGAACTAAATTTAGGAAAATCAGTGATCATCTAGATAGTAGCTACAGAGCTAACAAAATCGATAAACACCAAGTTATTGTGAAACAAATAAGGAAAACTAGAATTAGGAGCAGGATTAAACCTAAGAAGATAAGGAAAAAGGAAATTTAGTGGTGTCTTGATTAGTATTTAACTGGCTGTTAGAAAATTTAAAAAAAGGCCCAGAAAAAATAATTGCCATGGACTACTTCCACCAAGGCCAATTTTGAGCTACCAATGCGACCTCACTGAAGAGGCTGGGAAGAGTCCCTGAGCTGGACAGAGAAGTACATGATCAACTCTCAAAGCCAGTAGGAGCCCGCCTCTAGCGACGTGGATGAATACATGATACCAAGTGGTTGTGAAGGGCAATGATGAAACAGGCTACAAATACACAAATGTAAATAAGTGAAGCAGTAAACATAGATTGGAGAACTGTGAATAAATACAATGCAAGGAAGAAACCAGCAGCTAGTTTGGTGGTTAAGTGCAGTAGGCTAGAACATTTGTGAATAGATATTTCTGGGGGATGGGAGAGAAGTTCCATATCTGGAAAGCACAGTGCAGACAGCGGAAGTGACATAGGTTGGTGTGATGTTGTATAGACTTCCTAATTCAACAAATGGAGACACTTGCATTTGAGCTGGGCCCCGGGACGAGCCTCTCTGAGAATTCACTGAAATTTTGGAAGGGCCTATTTTACTTCCATAAGTTGTGTTGAATCCTGTACAAATGGAAACCACTGACATCTGATTATCATATAGACACAAATGAAATGATACACAAATGAAAAGACCATGTAAGGAGAATACAGCATGATGTTATCTAACACCCCACAATTACAAGTTTTATTAGGGAAACAAAAACATGGTAATCCAAGCACATACACTAATAAATCAATGATATAACGACATTTAAAATCAGTCCAAAGTGATGTCAATACTTTGTCTGTCATTCTTGATGACTGGCATCCGACATAAAACAAATCAATTGCAAATCTTTCAAACGATGCAGAAAATCCTGATGTCAAAATTGCTGTTGAGAAATTGCTAAGAATCACACACAAAGCCACTAATAAATAAGTGTATGTCAGAGCTAGACCACAAATCTAGCATCTATTCAGTAGTGCTGAGATTGGGGGGGAAACCCAAATCATCATTGATCAGTATAAAGCATCCCTGAAGTTAAAATACACAAACCTTTGTCGATAAAGGATTTTATAATTCAAGTAGTTTAATGTTCATGTGCAAAGACGAGGTTGGGCTAATATGGTGAATTTTGTGTTTCCAAATAGGAATATACTCTATTGTCTGCATATTCAAGGGCTTTTACTAAAAGTGATTCAAAGCCACACTGATAATTTCAGTAAAGTAGAAGCACAGCTTACCAAGGTCCCCTCACTTCCCTCACCCCACACTGTGGTGCCCCAAATTCAGTGTGGGATGCTTCCTTCTCTGTACTTGCCCAGCCCAGGGGCTTCAGAAACTGCCCAGCACCTTGATGATGCCTCCAATCTGGACCTCTCCCCTATCTCCAGTCTCCTGCACACACTGCTTTCCTGACTTCTCCACTCTGATGTCCAACAGCCTTTTCAAAATCCATCACATCAAAAATGTAACTGATTTTCTCCAAACTTCCCCTTGCAGGGAGGGGAGACTCCTCTGACTGCACAGCACCAGAATCACAGGGGTCTTGATTCCTCTCCTCCTCTGCCACGCCAAGGACCTGTAGCCCTATCAGGTTTACCCTGAATGCAGCAGCGGCCAGCTGCTTCTCCCCAGCTCCAGGGCTGTGTCCTCGGTGCTAGTGGTCCAGGCCGCAAGCGCCTGCACTCATAAATCAATGCTTTAACCACATCTAAAATTAGTCCCAAATGCTTACACCCTCCTAGACTCTTGTACCTATTCCTGATCACCATGTTAACACCTTTGTATTAATAGACTAGGTAAGAACTTTCCAGAATAAAATGAGAGGAGGTATTTTCCTAAAAACAAATCTTGTGCTTCACTTTTTTGTTGCTGTTTAGGAGACTGAGTTGAAATAGATAATTCTTGTAATTGAAAAAGGTTATTAGAAAACATCCTAATTATATATACCTTTTCAGAATGTATTTTCATAAAGTTAATCTTCCATCTTACATCTGGATCAATAAGTGCAATTTTCCCATGTTTTCTTGTAAATTTTTATTTTTAATTTTTATGAACATAATTAATTGTATATATTTATATAGTTTTCCTTTGAGATATATTTTTTAAAAATTAGGTCGTGGTTTAGAATTATCCTAACTTTATGAAATTTGTTGATAAATTACCTGTCATTTTATGTGCCAACTTTAACTGAGACATATTATTTGCTTTTCAAAAGCCTTGCAGAAGTTACATTAAAACTTTTCTGGAACTAAATTATTTAACAATTATTTCAATTTCTTATGTGCTTTTTGAAGGATTCTATTTTTCTGCTTCTCCTTTAGACACACTTTTAGTGAACCCAGATAATCATGTAATTGAGATTTTGATATTTTATCAAATATTTTAAAAATTGCAGTAGTACAAGGAATTCTCCTTTAATTTTAAATTTAGCCATACAACTCTTATATTATATTTCCTAATTTCAAAAATTTGACGCTTTTCATCTTTGTATTTGACTTGTTAGAAGCTATGATTTTATTGGTTTGGTCAAGGAATTAGTTTTTAGGTTTCTAAATTTCCTCTGTAATTTTTCTATTTTCTAATGTATATTTTTCTATTTGTTTTGACTAGCTATTGATGTCTATATAATTTTTGGACTTTTGTTTTTCTCTCCTTTGGAATCCTAGGTTTATTTATTTATTTTTGTCCCTGTTTAGGAGTGAAAATATTTAAGACAATGAATTAAAACTTGAGTTTGGGCTGTAAATCTTATAGTGTTGACACAGTCAGGTGGCAGGTCCTGCTCTCCTGAGACAATCAGCCCAACTGTCCTATATAAATGATATTTACTGGTTTTTAAATAGACATAGAAATTGACTCACTGCCTTAAAACTTGAAATTTATATTTGTCTTAGAACTGAGTTCCTTCCTGAACTTCAGTGGATCCCAGGATCCAGAGAATGAGATGCCACACCCCTCATCCGTCAGGATGGCTTTCTTACCCCACCCCAATTGCTGTTCTCCACCTTCCCAGCTATGTGAATCCCCCAATTTTAGTCAAGGAGACAATGTGAGACTTTATCTCCTGTTCTCCTTGGCTGTAGCACCCAGTTAAAATCTTCCTCCCAGGCAGTACTCAACTCAGTGATTGGCTCTCCATGCTATGGTCAGCAGGACATAGGAGGAACCCGTGTTTCTGTAGTACTGTCACCCATTTGCTATCTTTGTCCTTCCTGCAGCCCAGACATGGGCCGCAGCTCTTCAGCCAGCAGCCTGGACCCTTCTTCCCTCCCAAACTCCAAGGGACTGGCTCCAGTACTGTGGCTTCAGGGCCCACTGCAGGAACCCCTTCCTCTACCAGCCTGACAGGTCTGCAGCTGGTTCTGTGCTCAGTGTGCTGTGTGGAGTGTGCAATGCCCCTAGGTCCTGGGAGTTTCCTCCTACCTTGGCTGTCCCCACACCCACAGTCGTGCTAACCCTCTGCAGGAAGAAATACTATCTCCACCCATCATGCCTAAGGGGGATTGCTCTCCACTGCTTTCTGTTCTTAGCACAGGACAATCTGAGGCCAGCATGACTTTTACATCTTTGCAGAATACTTGTTTTCTTTACTCTAGAAATTCAAACATTCACTAGGGTATGTCTATGAATTAGGTTCTGTTCATTGATTTTAACTGATACTTGATGGACCATTTCAAATTTGTGTTCAATTAGAAACTTTAAAGCCAAAATTTGTGTTCATTCTCTTCAATCTGTTCTGATGTCTGCTTGAGGAAGTGCAACTAAAGGAAGGTGAAATTTTCTTTTTCTGTCAATTTTTCCCATTTTATTTTTACATTGTTTATCATTTCCACAACTTTGGAAGAACATGCCTGAGCTAATGTCCTCATCAATCCTACATGTGCAACTAATGTTTTACACTATGATTTTTGAACATTGGCCGATGTGATTTTAATTTTTTCTTGGGCTCTCCCAATCTGCAAGTTAGTTTAAATCTAATACCATGGATATATCATTATTTTTAATGTTTATTTTGAGAACATAAATCACCTTTTTTCCAAACTGTTTTTCCTATTTTTCAGTACATTCATTTCAGATGAAACCATTTTTATATTTAAGCTTATTTTTTGAGTCAACATTGCAGCTTGGTAACTCGGCCTGATCTGTTCTCCACGGCAGTGCCCTGGATTCGCTGTTCTGGCCCCTGCTCTGGGAGGACGCCTCCCTGGGTTAGGTACTGCTTGGCAGGTTCAGGTCAGTGGACTTCCTTGCCTGCTTCTCCTCAAGTTCAAACCTGCATGAAAGCCTGACAGCTCCCCGCGCCTTCCTCATTTCCCCTCAAAAGTTGTTTCTTTTAGGAAATCTCTGGCCCATCTCATCCGTTCTTGGCTTCTCTGTCTCAAAGGACCCAGACAAGCTCAGGGAGGAAGAGGGAATGTTAATCCAGGTAGCAAGCAGGTGGGCCCACGGCAGAGACGAAATGGAGACAACTCTGAGGCGATTGACAGGGAGGGAGCTTTGAGGTTTTCTGTGGATTTATTCTCCAGAGAGTTTAAGATAGAGGAAAATTCAGGTTAAAAAAAAAAAAGAAAACAAAAAACAAAAAACCCACAAAAAATAGAAGATGTAGTTGAAACTTATAAATGACTTAAATTTCCTTTTAGAAAAAAAATTGGGAATCAGATTCTTTTAAATAAATTTTTGTCTGTGCTTCTTGTGTGGCCTTAGGAAGCTTACACATTGATCTCTTCAATGGACACCCAGAGGTGCAGAAGCTAAAAGCTCACCAGGGATGAGACATAGTGTTTACCTCTCTCCCCGTCTCTCTCCCTGGTTCCTCTCTGTACTCACTGTCTCTGTCTCTCTCCGTGTCTCTCTTTGTTACTCCCTGTCTTTCTCTGTCTCTCTCTCTGTCTCTCCCCCGTCTCTCTTTTTCTGCATCTCTCTCCATATCTCTCTCAGTCTCTCTTCCTTCCTCTCTCTCTCTTTACAGTGACAATCTAAATTCCGTATAGGATGTATATGGAAAAAGACTAAAAGAGAAGACAAAATAAAGACAGTGGATGGTTTATTGACGTGAAATACTGGTATGTTTTTCTTTTTCTAGTTTGCTTTATATTGCCATGTGCTAACATTACAAGGTGGAGAAGGTTTAGCAGAACAAAGAGAAATAGCCAAGAACCTCTCTTGTTACTCCTAATTGAAAACGGTGGACAACTTCCATGTAAACAAAAAAGTGTTACTTCCACTAGCTTTGTTTTCTTTTAAATTAATAAAAGAACAGAACAAATATTGATTATATCACCAGTTTTTTTTCTCAAGTATTATGACACATATAAATCTATTTTTACACAATCATTTTTTGTTTTAAATAATTTTTAAAATTAATAATTTTATTTTTAATAATTATTATAATAAATAAATATAATAATTATATAAATAATTATAATAATTAATAATTATTAATTTAAAAAATTCTATAAAACAAAAAATATGAGCAACTGTTAAGCAGGCACTTGGGTGATTCTGTAAAAGCTGTTTTCATTTTTACTTATGCTTATAAAATAATACCAAAATGTAATTTATTTTCAAGACAATTTAAAAAAAGGAAAGGAAAATTTTAATTAATTGGAGATTAAGTATATCTAATATTTGTCTCTTTTATTAAAAAAATCTATGAATTCAACTCCAGAAAAATACCTGTTTAGTAGTACAAACATAAATTATGAATTATTTTAATTATTATTATATACAAAGTGATTTCAATCCATATTTTAAAAGAGATGAGTTGCCTATCAAAAGCCTGTTTATAGTTATTCTACTAGAAATCTAAACAAACCAAAGACTTTTAGGGAAAACTAATATATTCTGAAATAATATTGTAGTGGTTTGAGACAAGCAAGGCATAGATAGACGGGAACACGAGTATCTCAAAGAAACAATATAGCACACATTTTGGGGGGCTAACAACACATATCTTGAGCTTCCTCCTAATTAATTTCAACCCACATAACTAAGGCAACCCAAATAACTAAGGCCACAGTCAAAAGAGACAGGATGTTTTGTGCATGGGCAGAGGTGGGGTAGGATCAGGCACAATTAGTGCTCTTTTACTCTTTTTTAACCTTTCTACTAAATCATTCATTCCAGACTCCCCTATGACCCCAAATATAATTTCAGTGCTGTTCTTTTAAATTTCCCAAGTTCCACAAGCTGTATTTTCAGATGGGTGGAGTCTCCTATAGGCCAGCGGCACTCTCTAAAGATTTAGCGGGTTGGTGGAACAAATGGAACAAAAGAATTGGAAAGCTGGAACTGAGGCAACCTGAACAGGACTCTCCTCCTCTCTGCTCAAGCTCAGTCAGCTTCACCCCCTGAGTGAGCCTAGTAGCCCCAAAGGCTCAGGACAACTAAATACAAGTCAAACACAAACCTAGCCTCTCAGCCTGAGACAACTGACGCCAGGAATGGAGGGCAAGATAGGGGAAGATATTGGCCAACAGAGAATGGGCAAAAGGACCCAAGAAAGGATGAAACATTTGAATAAATCACTTATTATACAAAGGATGGATTGAAAGCTTACTCTTTAAAAAAGCACACAAAGCCAGATAAACTGACAATTAAATAAAATAAAACCTTTGTCTACAGCCATACTACCCTGAACACACTCGATCTCATCTGTAAGAGAACCTTTACTCCTGGTAGTATTTACAGTATTCAGTGTCATAGGCAAAAATGAAGAGCTTCCCGTGACATAATGAAGCCACGTAAACTTCAATACAAATGCTACAAATGCCTAACAAAGATGGTAACATGAAAGAAACCCAAAGTTATCTATAAATTCAGATAAAAGCTTAAAAGGAAAATACATAGAATTCAGCATCATGCATTAAAAATACAAAATGATATATTAAGAAATGCAAGTGTGGTTCTATATATGGAAATGTGTCTACATGTTTTATAGCCACACATATAAGAGAAAAATCATTATCACATGAAGAGGTAAAAAAGGCACTGATGAAATTTAGCAGATACTCTCAGTAAAATATTGCAAAAGCAGAAAAGTTTTTAAATGAAAGAAGAAAATTTTGTCAGCATCTAACAGGAGTTATTATTCCAAATCATGTTGAACTAAAATTATTTCAATTAAAATCAATTGATTTTAATTGGGAGAAGATGATGCTCCCTCTAGCCATTACTATTTTCTTTAAACTTGAAGCCTGTAAAACAATAAAACAGAGAGGAGAATGAAATTGCTTCAATAAACACTGGAAAACCAGTGATGAATCTCATCTGTCATGCTGTTGGGAAGACTGGATACCCAGAAAACCAGATAACTTTCTGAGGTTTTAAAATCAGTACATAAAAAGGGAAATGAGAAAAATATCCACTAACAATTGTGATCACACCTAAAATTATAAGAATAAAATTAGCCAAGATAGCAAAGGGCCTACTTAAAAAAATAACTATGGAAAGAAATAAAACAAGAACCAAAGAGAAAGAATTACTGTGTACTAGGATGGAGAGATTAAATATCACAAAAACTGCAATACAAGCCCTTCCAGTTGGGGTTGGGACAGAGTTGCCTGTGAACGCCACGAGCTTTGGGTCAGGACCTGGAACTGCTGTGTTCTGGAACTAGGAGTGAAATAGAAGTGGACAGGCCCTACCAGAGACTAATGCTCAACTTGATTTGGTGATTCTGCATTCTATTACATGCTATGCTTTGGTGGTTCTGGTTGTATTACGTGCCATGCTGTCTGGTACCTGCACATATAAACCCTCTCCGGAAAAGATAATGGCATCTTTAGTCTCAAATCATTCCTACAAATGTTTACAAAAAGAGTATCCAGCAAATAATAAAAATTAATAAACACATGAGATCAGGCAAACAAGAATAAAAACAGCAGACTAAAGCATAGTTGCTCTAGAGATTGGAATTATCTGACAGAATTTCAACTAGATTTGCTCACTATATTCAATAAGATAAAAGACAAAATTAAGAATTTAGGCAGAGAACTGAAAACTACAGAGAATCAAGTGGAAGTTCTAAAACCAGAAATATAGTCACTGACATTACAAAGGCAATGGAGAGAAATAAGAAAAAGCAGAGACCTTTGAGGATTGAGGGAATGAACTGCCAAATATTAAGAAAACATCCAGTGGAGTGGAGCACAAAGAGATAAAAATTTAAGAATATGGAGAATACATAGTGACATAAAGAATATGGTGGTACGATCTAACCCAGGGGTTGGCAAACTTTTCTGTAAAGGGACAAACAGTAAATATTCCAGATGTATTAGATTATTCAGTTTCTGGAGCAAACTGAGCTCTTCTGTTGCAGCAGGAAAAAGTCACACCTGGTACATAAGCGACTATAGCTGTCTTCCAACATGTCTTCATTCACAAAAGCAGGCAACAGGTTGTGTTTGGCCAGTAGGCCATGGTTGCCCACACCTGGTATAACCTGTGTGAAATTAAAATATCAACAGTACAGGAGAAAATAGTGCGTGAGCAATTTTTTAAAAGATTATGGCAGAGAACTTATCAAAGACATTGAACCATAGATAAGGGACACCAGGAGGAAAAATAAAAACTACTAATAATATACAACTTGGAATGCCATTATATAAAAAAACTGCTGGAACAAAAACAAAGATGAGACACTAATGGCAGCCAAAGGGAAAAAAAAAAAAACAAAACAAAACATTAAATTACTTCCAAAGGAGCAAAAGTAGACTGAGCATTGAGAGCTAGGAGTCAGGAGACAGTTAAAAAATATATTCAGGGCCGGGCGCGGTGGCTCAAGCCTGTAATCCCAGCACTTTGGGAGGCCCAGACGGGCGGATCACAAGGTCAGGAGATCGAGACCATCCTGGCTAACACAGTGAAACCCCGTCTCTACTAAAAAAAAAATACAAAAAACTAGCCGGGCGAGGTGGCGGGCGCCTGTAGTCCCAGCTACTTGGGAGGCTGAGGCAGGAGAATGGCGTGAACTTGGGAGGCGGAGCTTGCAGTGAGCTGAGATCTGGCCACTGCACTCCAGCCTGGGCGACAGAGCGAGACTCCGTCTCAAAAAATATATATATATATTTATATATATATTTATATATATTATATATATATTATATATATATTTATATATATTTATATATATATTTATATATATATTATATACAGAGTTTTGAAAAAAATAGTCAAAACAGATATGTATTGAGCAACTACATTATTTAAGAATTAAAGGAAAATGTAGACAGTTTCAAATGAACAAGTACTGAGAAAATTCATCACTCTCAGGTCTTTACTAAAGGAAATACTACAGGGTAATCTTCAGGCAGAAAGAAAAGTATCCCAGAAGGAGCTTGGAGAGGCAGAGTCACACACTCATAAATATGTGAGCAGATCTCAGTGACTGCTGTCTGCAGAAAACAACCGTATTAACATATTGCAGTGTTTAAAATACAGCGAATGAATATATATGAAAGAGAGGGAGTGTGAGAGGGAGTATTTGGAGGTAAGGTGATCTGAAGCCTGAGTGTGGCCCAGGCTGTGGGCACCAATTAATATTAACATTTAAGTCAAGGGGACATGCTGCAACAGTTGGAGCAGTCACTGAAAAAAGCCAGAAAAACTTCTGAGCTCACAGAAGTGGAAAGCTGAGTAAAAGACCATCAGTCATCCAAAGATATCAAGAAAGGAGAAGATTATTTAACCCAAATGATATGACACCAAACCCCAAAATGACAGAACCTATGTTTTTCAACCAGACCCAAAACATTTTGCCCAGATGCAAGGTCAGGAAGATGATGACAAAGTGGCAGTTGCTTAACAGTGCGGTGGAGAAATGGTAGCAGTAGCCTTGGAGACTACTCCCTATTCCAAATAATAATAACAACAACAACAACGGCTTAGATAAAAGCAGCTGACACCTGAAAAGTGAGTGCTCTCCAGAATGTAAAAGTTAGGACTAGATGGGAGGGGTCCTAACACCCAGTTCATGACTCTTGGGGTGCTGCCACAGGTAAATCATCACATAAATCACAGCATTTACAGACCAAATTTTGTCCATCCATGAGTCCAGACTTCAGTCATGGAAACAATCATAAAAAAGGAAGACAAAGGATGAAATGGGTGAGCAAGTGACCAAATATATATATATATATATATATATGTGTGTGTGTGTGTGTGTGTGTATATATATATGTGTGTGTGTGTGTGTGTGTGTGTATATATGTATATATGTGTGTGTGTATATATATATATGGAGAGAGAGACAGAGAGAGAGAGTTTCTCTCTTGTTGCCCAGGCTAGAATGCAATGGCATGATCTCAGTTCACTGCAACCTCCGCCTCCCAGATTCAAGTGATTCTCCTGTCTCAGCCTCCTAAGTAGCTGGGATTACAGGTGGCTGCCACCATGCCCAGCTAATTTTTGTATTTTTAGTAGAGACGGGGTTTCCCCATGTTGGCCAGGCTGGTCTTGAACTCCTGACCTCAGGTGATCCACCTGCTTCAGCCTCCCAAAGTGCTGGGATTACAGGCGTGAGCCACCGTGCCCGGCCCCAAATAAATATTTTTGAGCACTGAGACTGTGTGTCAGGAAAGAGATACGTGTCTTCCAATGTATTTTCTCACTTGATTCTCACAACACCACAGCATCTTTCCTTCCAGTCCCTTTGGGCATCAGCTGTAATCTGGAGGAGACTGATGGTCAAGTAGAGTGCCCTGTACCGCAAGGCTATCCTAAGGAATAAATGTCGCTGAATAGATTTGAACCTTGAAGACCTGTCAAAAGAAATTGGGCAAAGACACTGACAGGAGTGCATCAAAAGGACCCACTGATAAATTTAGACTTTGTTTTAAGTCATCTCGGTGCGTTGTGTCATATTCTTTAGATGTGAAGGCTGAGCAAATAAAGCAACTCCACAACTGTAATTAAGAGAATCATTTTCAAGCTAATTATGCCATATTTATTCATACCAAATAAAACTGTGTTGACAGGTAATGACTGAATACAGATACAGGCTGTCAGGAAAAAGGAGGAGGAAGGGGGAGTCTTAAAATAGGGTAAAATGTCAAGCCTTCTAAAAAACAACAAGGCATTTCTTCCCTTGATCTCTTTCCTGGAGCTGCTCTTCGTTAGTGCTCACAGAGTTTCTCCAAGTAGATATTTAATTGAAGCACTAAATTAAATATGAATAATGTCAACAGCATATCCCTGAATACAACTTGAGAATTATAATTATAGATGAGTTTGTGGTCTTAAAAGAGCTTTTACATACAGTTAATTATTTTCCAAACTCTAGGAGACAGGTGCTATTTTCCTACACTATAGATGTGGAAACGAAGGCTCACAGATATTGACTTGGCCAATCTTGTCAACCACAAAGTGGCAGGCCGAAAAATCAAACTTGGATCTTTTAAATGAAAAGCATTTTTCACCAAACTAACTACAACTTCTCCCTGTAATGAAAATTTACCTATATTTTCAAATTATCTTGGACAAAACATGTCAGTATCTTACCATCTGGACATGATTTACCCAACCTTTGTCGCTTAAAGGTTACCAAATTCTTATACAGCCAAGACAGCCTTCCATATAATTCCTGGTCTGTATTTTGGATCCTTTCTTTAGGATAAGCTTCCAGAAGTACAATCTTCAAACCACAAACTCTGAACAATTTTGATACTTGATACACAAGGTCAAGTGGTTTTTGAGAATATTGCCTGGGTTCATATTCACAGTACAGAATAAGGGTTCCGGCACAATGCAGCACCAGTTTCTTCTACTCATTATTCCAGCCACTACATAATTAAACACCACTATTTATTAGATAACATAGTCGATGCCAAGGACAAGGTGGTGAGAAACCAAGCAGGATTCTCCTGCTTGTGGAGCCTGGAGCCAGTAGCAAAAAGGAATAATAACACCAATACTAACAATAAATAGTTATGTTTTGGTTGCAGTACTATGGCATTGTTTTAGAGGCTAAATATACAGCATGTTAAAGTAATTCTCATGCCACCCCATCAGACACTGTTATTACCCTCATTGCAAAGAGGAGGAAAGTGAGAGTCAGGGGGACAACGTGACCAGCCAAGGCCACAGAACTGATACTGGATGGGAGTGGGTTTTCACTCAGCAAAGCACAGGCAGCTGCACCCCTGACCACCTTTTATGTGTCAATCATGCAGAAGGACTCTAGCCACACACCAGAAATAGTGGCTCTCCTCCAGCTTCCCCAGCTCAGCACAGAGGCTCCACATTGTGAGTGAACTGCATTCAAATACTTTATTTTTTCCTGTTTTTTAAAAATATGTGTAACATGACATTTATTCCTTTTTTTTTTTTTTTTTTTTGAGATAGAGTCTCACTCTGTTGCCCAGGCTGGAGAGGAGTGGTGTGATCTTAGCTCACTGCAACCTCCATCTCCCAGGTTCAGGCGATTCTGCTGCCTCAGCCTCCTGAGTAGCTGGGACTACTGGTGCACACCACCATGCCCCGCTAATTTTTGTATTTTTAGTAGAGACGGGGTTTCACCATATTGGCCAGGCTAGTCTTGAACTCCTGTCCTCATGATCCACCCGCCTCAACCTCCCAAAGTGCTGGGATTACAGGCATGAGCCACTGAGCCCAGCCATTTTTTCCTATTATTTAAATATGTTGGAAGCTCTTTTTTGTTGTTGTTTTTCACAGAAACAAGATCATAAACTGTTTCCAGTTCTTTCTGCAAAATTTCTTTTATCCATTGGAAACGATGAAACTATTTCAAAGACACCTCTGCATAATTTAAAACTGACTTCTGTGGGTAATTAACATTCCAAGAATCTCACTCTCTCATACAAATAGGAACAACCAAGAGGCAGGTCCTGCTTTCTGAATTCTGAGTTAGGGAAGAGGGGCAGGAATCTTTACTGAAGTAGGAAAAGGATGGACAAGTGAGACGTAAGACTCCTGGTCTCTCATCACTTCACACTCCTATAGCAAAGGTGCCCTAACCCGAGGCCTGCTAGTAGAGTCTTTCTGTAATAATTTTATAAGTAGAGGTTACAGCAATTTTATAAATTCCAGAAAAGAAAAAGGAAGAACACAAATACCTCCAATCCTGTCACCTAAACCTAACAGCTGTATTTCTCTCTCTTTCTCCATATATACATATATATATACACACACACACACAGACATATATCCAGACATATATATATATATATATATATATATATATATATAGTCATGTGTCATGTAACAACGAGGATACATTGTGAGAAATGTGATGTTTTGTGATCTTGTTGTTATGTGAACATCATAGGGTGCACTTACACAGACCTAGATAGTACAGCCTTCTACACACCTAGGCTGTACGGTATAGCCTATTGCCCCTAGACTACAAACCTGCATAGCATGTTCCTGTACTGAATACTGTAGACAGCTGTAACACAATGGTAAAGATTTGTGTATCTAAACATATCTAACCTATCTAGATATCTAACATATCTAAAGGTAGAGTAAAAATGCAGTATTGTCATTCTATGGGACCACCATCCTATGTGCAGTCTACAGTTGACCAAAATGTGGTTATGAGGCACATGACTGTGTGTGGGTGGGGGTGTGTGTGCATGGATATAGTTTCACTTTTTCAAAACCTTGGCTACAACGCATAGAGCAAGGGCATCCTTTGCCCACCAACTCCAGTCCCATCCTCACTCCTTCCCCAGGGAAAGCCTCTATCAAAATATGCCATGTATGCGATAGTGTGTGCATATGCTAAACACACGCACACATACACACACACACTCCAAGCAATATAATGCATTGGTTTTAGTTTGTTTGAATTTGCAGTAAATAAATATATCATACTAATACTGTTTCATCTTTTTTTTTTTTAACTTAGTTATTTGTTTTGACATTTCTCCATGCTGGCGTAAATACAAATGCTGTGTAGCAGTACATTATACAAATGTTCCATAATTAATTAACCCACTTTTCTCTTGATGACCACATTTCTATTTCTGTTTCCATTTTGTATTTTTGGTCATTAATAACAATGATTTAATCAATATACATGTTCAGGTTTCCCTGTACAAAATGCATGAGAGCATCTCTCTATCAACCCACAAGCAAAAATTTGTGACTGCTGCACATTGCCTGGCTATGCACATTTACAATTCTAAAATATACTGGCAAACTTTTTTCCAAAGAAGTCCTTCCAACTCATACTCACACCAACTGTGTGCACCATCATTACTTTACACACTAGCCAACCACCACTGTGCAATGGTCTGAATGTTTGTGTCCCCCCCAGATTTCACATGTTGAAATGTTAACCCCCTAGGTGATGTTATTAGGAGGTGGGGACTTGGGCAGATGATTAGTTCATGAGGGTAGAGCACTCATGATGGGATTAGTGCCATTATGAAATAGACCCAAGGGAGCGCCTGCCTTCCCTCCACTATAAGGTGGAAACAGGGAGAAGGGGCCATCTATGAACCAGGAAGCAGGCCCTCACCAGGCACCGAATGTGCAGGCATCTTGATCTTGGACTTCCAGCCACCAAAACTGTAAATAATAAATGTCTGTTGTCTACATTTCACCCAGTTCATGTATTTTGTTACAGCAGCCCAAACAGACCAAGACAAACTGTTACTCTCAAATTTTTTTTTCTTCAAATTAATGGGTAAGAATTTGCTTTCTTTTGTACTGTTTTGCAGTTCCCTGAAAACTACTAAAGTTGAACGTTTTTTCTTCATATCATTCTTGTCATCAGTACTTCTGGTTCTGTTCCTGCTCATTTCTCAGATTTTTTCTTATTTAGAATAAGGAAATATTTATTTAGAATAAATATTTTTGAAATACTTATTTAGAATAAATATTCTAATATTTATTAAAAATAAATATTTAGAATAAGAAAATATTTATTTGGGTACAAAATTCTTATTTTTAAAATTTCATTTTATTTTTTGAGATGAAGTCTTGCTCTGTCGCCCAGGCTGGAGTGCAATGGCATGATCTTGGCTCACTGCAACCTCTGCCTCCTGGGTTCAAGCGATTCTCCTGTCTCAACATCCCAAGTAGCTGGGATTACAGGTCTGAGCCACCACACCCGGCTAGTTTTTGTTTTATATTTTTTGTAGAGACGGTATTTCATCATGTTGGCCAGGCTAGTCTGGAATTCCTAACCTCAGGTGATCCACCCACCTTGGCCTCCCAAAGTGCTGGGATTACAGGTGTGAGCCACTGCACCTGGCCCCAAATTCTTATCTTCATGGCTTTTATTGTATCTTATTGTGGAAATATATGGTAGTTTTTTTCCTTTGTGTTTTGTAATTTTTTGTGTATCTTAAAATTTTCATTCCCCGTAAGCCATAGATTCTTACTCATAGATATTGAATCTTACTTTTTTTTTTTTCACACTTAAGAGTTTTAAACCACCTAGGATTTATTTTTGCATATACTATGAGGCAGTGACCTAATTTTTTCTGTGTAAACCCAATTTCCTTGACATTATTTATTGAATAATACCTGCTAGGGTTAGGCTTGTCTGCAAACAACAGGCTTACACTGTATTTTCTCTCACATCAGGAACTCATGGGCAGCATTCAGGCCTGGTATGGCAGTTATGTGCTCCAAGAGGCCTAGCTCCTTCTGCATTTCTGTCCCCACAATCTGTGGTTTCCTTGCTCAAGTTCACATCATGCTCCAGGTCAGCTGCTGGTGCACCAACCAACACATCCCAGTTCCAGAAGGGAAGACAATGCTGAGACGTTCCATCCATAAGCCTGGTATATGCACTCATTTAGGTTGGCCTGTTTTTACTTAAGCATTGTGGACATATTTGGTGAGGTAATTTTTATGGGAACTATATGTTTGTTACTGTTGTAAATGGTATGCATTTAGGGGAACATATAGAGCTTTGCATTTTGTATTTGGCATGTTTCTCTTTGCTTCTTTCTTTTCTCCCCTCTTCATTCCACCCGTGGTGCTGATGTTGTGTCTTCCCTTTGTTTTCCTCTACTAGTCAAGTTGTTAAATATTCTATGCATATTCTTTTGATGGTTGCCTTTACATTTTCTAACATAATTGAAAATTAACTAAAGTTAATCAGTATTTCTAGTCTCCCCTCAAAGAAAAAGAAGTTGTTGTGTGCTTTAACTGCTCTCTTTTTTTCTGAGACTGAGTCTCACTTTGTTGCCCGGGCTGGAGTTGGGAGGCGCGATCTCGTTTCACTGCAAGCTCCGCCTCCCAGGTTCATGCCATTCTCCTGCCTCAGCCTCCCTAGTAGCTGGGACTACAGGCGCCCGTCACCACGCCCGGCTAATTTTTTTGTATATTTAGTAGAGACAGGGTTTCACCATGTTAGCCAGCATGGTCTCGATTTCCTGACCTCATCATCCACCCGCCTTGGCCTCCCAAAGTGCTGGGATTACAGGTGTGAGCCGCCGCACCTGGCCTTAACTGCCTTTTAAACATCCTTGCTAACTCTCAAGTAATGGTTAGCCATTCTTTTCTTTAAGAAGTGATTCTGAGCACACACAAGACCTATGTTCCTTCTATTCTCATTTTTAGACTAATACTTACTTAGATTTACCATAATATTTTACCTTTTTTCATTCTCTTTGCTTCTGGCTTAGAGTTCTGTACCCCTCAGAATCCTCTTGCCTCTCCGCCTTCTCCTTCTGTTCTGTGCTGGGCTAGTAAGGATGGTGGAAGAGTCGGGGAGAGTCTTCAGGCTTCTGGCAGCGTCTGCCCAGGGATGCCCAGCTTAAATCAGAGGGAGCAGGAAGAGAGGCATGACACTTTCAGCTATCTGTGCACCCAGCCCCCAGGCTCCGGGCTGTACATACCTTTCTCTTTCTGGGTTCTACAGAGGACTCAGCTCCTGTCTCTGTGGGATGGCATCCGCTGAGCCGATAAACTCCATCGACTGCAACGGCCCGACTCCCAGGCATCTGTAAATCACTGTTTTGTTCTTTTTGGTTTTTACCTACCATTGCTTTCTGGATGAAAAAGATATTTTTGTTGGTAAGGTGCATCTTCAGTATTAAAATATCTTAGTTCTTGTAAACTTAATGTCTTTACCTTTATTCTTAAATGAAAATGGGTAACTACAGAAATCTAGATCATCATTATTTTCTCTCAGGACTTCTAACTATTTTAAATACTCATTGCCTTTCCATGCCCATTATTATTGTTGAGAGGAAAGCTATTGTTACTTTGATTGCTGGTGTTTTCTAGAAACCTGCCTTTCCATATGGACATTTTCAAGAATTTCTCCTCCAGCTTCACTGTGATGTGGCTGGGTGTGAGTCACTATTTCTGTCATTGTTCCTGGCACATCTAACTTGACACTTGGTGGACAAGTTAAATCCAAGACCTTTCATGTTTTCACTTTTTTCTCAAAATTCCTCAGTCACTGTCTCTTCAACAGTAGCCCCTCTGTCTCTCCACCTCCACCCCCAGCCATGTTACTAATTCTCTCTTTAATTGTGACCAATCAACTGGATTTTTAGTTTCAATGACCAAATATTTTTCACTTTTTGGGATTTTTTTAACTGCTTTCCACATGTTAACTACCTGTTTGTTTCATAGTCTACTGTTCTTTAAATAAGTATTATTCCTCTACTTAGTTTTGTTTAGTCTATTAATTTTTTTCTATATATTACTTTATCATTATCTCTTGTCTCTGCTTATTCTTCCTACCCTCCCTCTCTCTCTCGGTGTGTGTGTGTGTGTTTATATACACACATATATACATAATATATATGCACATATGTATGTGTTTGATTGGGTTTATAATTTCCCTTAAATCTAATTACAAAATGCATGCTGCTTTCCAAGGACAGTATTTTTAAAATAAACCATTTATTTGTTTTGATCTTTTTCCTTACCTGATCTAAATCCCCTGCCCAACATTTGCACAGAACAACAGTATCATCCCATTATGTTTCCTTCCATGACATTCCATTCTCATATCACATGAATAAAAAAATCTAAATCCCCTGCCCAACATTTACATAGAACAACAGTATCATCCTAGTATATTTCCTTCCATGTCATTCCATTCTCATATCACAATGAATAAAAACACATAGAAGTTTCTGTTTTTCCCAATTCTTCTTGTAGGAAAAAATGAGATACTAATCAACTTTTCTGCCATTTGTTTTTCTGCTTAAAGACTCATTATAGAAACCCCACCAAGCCAACTCATCTATAACGAAGTCACTGCTTTTAGTCACTGTGTATTAGCTCATGAATGTATATGGTGTATTTTATTCAGCCATTTCATTACTGATGAGTATTTACCACAATTTCATATTTTGTTCTTATTAAAAGCAATGTTATAATAAAGAAAACTATGGGACATACCTTCATGCACAGGGGTTTTAATTGCACAGTGCTTCAGGGAATCAGACTTGGATGGAAAAGTCCATGAAATTTCAGTTTTAGGCAAAAATACCCAATTGTTTACACAGAAGGCTGTAAGAAGCCTCATTAAGATACCAACAATAGATATTATTATTCATTTTTATTTTTACCACTGGAATTTTGCTATAAATTGATATCTTATTCCTTTATCACCTTATGTATTTGTGAAATACTACTTTGAAGTCCTTCTTGGATGGTTCCATTAGCTCTCCATTCTTAGGGTTGAATTCTCCAATTTACTGGTTCTGTGGAATACTTTTCATGGTTTTGCATTTTTTAGCATGTTCTATCATTTTGATTATCAATTCATTTTGCAAAGGGGTCTTCTTCTAAGAGAGTTTAACATATATCCTGGAGCAGTTCCATAGTTGTTTTGCCTGGGTTCTATGGAGTTCACCTGTTATTAATAGGTTTTGTTGATGGGTTCTCGAACTGGGATTCTCCCACAAATATCAGTATAAATGAGGTGCACAGTCTATATTCCTTCTTTGTGGATGACTCTTTTCCAATCATGCATTATCACGCAGGTTGCATTTTCAGCAGTGTGGATTAGTGAGGAGAAACTTTGTTGTCTACTCATGATAATGTCATGGTTTCCCAACTCTTGTTTCAGAAGAGGAGCCCTTTTCGGACATCCTGCTGCACATGTGAACTATAGCCTCAGTTTCCCTGTGCAAGTGTGAAAATCCTACTCGTAAGGCATGCCCTATATTCAGCTGTGTAAGTGCCAGTCACCACTCCCACTTACCTCTTAAAATGTTTAGTTTCATATACAGAAAAAGATGCAAATCTTATAGGTTGGTAAAATCTACATATCTATACACTCATGCATCTACCACTCCAATCATAATATAGAAAATTTTTATTTTTTTGAGACTGAGTCTCGCTCTGTCACTCAGGCTGGAGTGCAGTGGCGCAATCTCGGCTCCCTGCAAGCTCCGCCTCCCAGGTTCATGCCATTCTCCTGCCTCAGCCTCCCTAGTAGCTGGGACTACAGGCGCCCGCCACCACGCTTGGCTAATTTTTTGTATTTTTAGTAGAGATGGGGTTTCACCATGTTAGCCAGGATGGTCTCTATCTCCTAACCTCGTGATCCACCTGCCTCAGCCTCCCAAACTGCTGGGATTACAGGCATGAGCCACGGCACCCAGTGAAATTTTTTTTACTCCACGTTTCCTTGTGTCCCTTCCCAATCGGTACTACACTTCTGTCTTCTACCACCATAGATCAGTTTTCTTATTCTTGAACTTCAACTAGACAGAATCATATAGTATACACTCTTTTGTTCCAAAGTTCTTTTATTCAACATAATGTTTTGAGACCACTATATCTTCTATATATCCAGTAGTCATTCCTTTTGGCATCTGCTGTATGAATAGGACACAGTTTGTTAGTCCATTCTTTTCTGAATGGGTACCTAGGAAGCATCCCGTTTTTGATTACTATGAGAAAATATATATGTACATTTTATAAATGTAGTTTGGTGGCCATGCACATCCCATTCTCTTGGGTGTATCTAAAGGTATAATTGCTGGTCATAGTGTAGACATAGATTTAAGTTTGTGACATCAACTTACAAGAAGTCCAGTGGCTTTACATCCTTGCCATTCCTTGCTATTGGCAGGTTTCTTAATTTTAACTATTCTGGTGACAAACAGATCCTTTTTTAGGACTTTTAAATTCCTTAGCCAAAAGATCAAAATAAGGATTTCAATCTTTACAAAAGGATCAATATAAAAATATAAAACACATAAAGCTTAGAAATATCATGATACAGCAACCATAGCAGCTACTTTTGTAATACACAAGATAATTCTTTTTTCCTACATCCAATTTGCTACCCTAGTGTAGGCTTTGATTTGGTAAAATCGTTGCTTTGTTTGAAACAGTCCTTCCTCCCCTTCTCCTCCTGGCCAGATGAACCCACCCTTTCAGACCTTGCTCAGTGTTATTTCCTCTAATATTCTTCCCCAGATTCCTAAATGGAGGAATTATATCCTCCATTCACTGTGTATTTTGCTAAGGCTTAATTTATAACAATTATCTAATGGAATTATAGTCAATGTCTGCCTCTTCTCCCAAGCTGTAGGATACCATGTTTTATTCATATTTGTGCCCTCAACTTACTGTAGTGTTTAAGCACATAGCTAGTGTTCCATGAATATTTATGGGGAAAAAAAAAAGAAAGTGTAAATGTTTCCTCACTTGTACGGATTTCAAAAATTCCCTACAACTCAGAAAGATAAACAACTAATATTTTCTTAATTCATAGCTTATCCCTTTGGAAACTGTACTCTGGAAAATCATACATATATTTGAGAGAATATGTACGAGAAAACTTCTTCCCTATATATAACTATTTTTAAAGATCTCCCAGGCCAGGCACGGTGGCTCATGCCTGTAATCCCAGCACTTTGGGAGGCTGAGGCAGGTGGATCACTTGAGGTTAGGAGTTCAAGACCAGCCTAGCCAACATGGTGAAACCCCGTCTCTACAAAAATACAAAAAAATTAGCCCAGCATGGTGGTACATGCCTGTAATCGCAGCTACTCGGGAGGCTGAGGCAGGAGAATCACTTGAACCCAGGAGGCAGAGGCTGCAGTGAGCCGAGATCGTGCCATTGCATTTCAGCCTAGGTGACAGAGCAAGACTTCGTCCAAAAAAAAAAAAAAAATTCTCCCTACATGAGATCATTACACTTAAACGTTGCAAATTAATGCTTAGAAAAATTAAACATACATGTAGAACAATATGATGAAAATCCACATATGGGAACATTTTTAGGTACTTTTTTAGAATTCTATATGATTTAGATGTTTTTATAAAATACAGTTCATATACTCCCCAAGTAGACATGGTGGCTCTGAATTAGATGTGCTTCATCTCACAAATACTATAAATGTTATTGTCACTGATTTATGATCAAGGAAATGAACCATCAACTAATATTTTGAAATATCTACAAAATTGACTTGGCAAAAGAGGTCTAAAGCAAGTCTCGGCTTTAAAAGAAGCAGCATATATCTCCTATTAATGAAACCTAAATTATTCCAAGCTCTTGGGAAACAGCACCTATTAATGTTACACAAAAACACCAAAATACAGTCATTGTAGGGTGAATGAATCATTCACTTGGGTTTTCCTCACTTATAATGTAATTTTCCTTGGCCGGGCACAGTGGCTTATGCCTGTAATCCCAGCACTTTAGGAGGCCGAGGCGGGTAGATCATTTGAGGTTGGGAGTTTGAGACCAACCTGGCCAATATGGTGAAACCCCATCTCTACTAAAAATACAAAAAGTAGTAGGGTATAGTGGTACGCACCTGTAATCCCAGCTACTTGGTAGGCTTAGACAGGAGAATTGCTTGAATCTGGGAGGTGGAGGTTGCAGTGAGCCGAGATCATACCTTTGCACTCCAGCAGGGGCAACAGAGCAAGACTCCACCTCAAAAAATAAAATAAAAAATAAAAATAAAAAATAGAAAATAATGTAACTTTCCTTAAATAAAAGGCTGCTGCAGGCAGCCCCAAGAGATACCAGCAGGTCTTCGGCTGTTTCTACTTTTGTAGCCATGTAGTGGGATCATGGCTGACTGAGAGGTGAGCCTCAGGGCCAGAATTCTCTTGTCTCTTCAGCCAGGGCCTCGCAGGTGCCAGGGTTCATGAGAACGAGTGCCTCCGATGTCCCTGTGCCTCCAGCACCACACAGCACCTGTGTCCTCTATGTAGCCTTTAGTTACTTGTTCAGTCTTTTATTTTTAACAGAGCAAGACGACTATGTCAGCACATGAGACATACTCTGTTTGGTATGGTGCATCCTTTCTTAATATTTTCCTTCGCTTGGGAGGCCCACCTCTGCCTCTCTGTTGATCTGTACTCCTTCCCTTACTTCATCCTCCAGGTCTGTCCTCTCTGTGCCGGGGAGCAGCTGCTGATACTGAATATGTAAATGTAAGGATGGCCTTTCTGGGTTTCTCATGCTTCTTCCTTTCTGGCAATCTTCAGGAATGAAAAAATCTTTAAGTATATTTTTAGTGATAGTTTGGTCAATATCATATTCCTATGGGATTGTTAAGGGATGTGGACAAGGTTTCGATCTCTTTAGATGAAGTTGACTGAAAGGGAAAGGCCTTCCTCACAGGCTAGTCTGTGTGTGTTGTTCTCTCCAGAGGCTCCCCACATAGCTGCAGGACCTCCAGGGAGACATTTGGCTATTTACGTTTCTTGAGCCATCTGTCTCTCTAACAGGGGTTACAAAGATAATGTAATCAGTCCTGGATTATCCCTGCTGTAGTTTAAAGTTTCACTTATGATTTTGCTTCTAGCAAGAAGAGGACACAGATGGGCTTCTGGGTCTGTGTGTCCTCAGAAAAAGGTGGCTTTGCTGCGCTGCTGCTCCACTGGAGCCATTTCAGGCATGTTTCTGCCTCAGGCATGCCTCGGGCTGTCTGATTTGAAAGGAAGCAAATGTAGATCCAATTCAACAAATACAAGAACCTGAATGCCATAAAAGGAAGCTGTGCTTCGTGTAGAATTCCAGCCTATCCAGCTGTGGGCCATCATCCTCTGAAGCAGATGCTTGAGTGTTTCTGCCTCCTTCTAGCAATGCACCATAATTCTGCAAATGAGGGACCTGTGAGAGATGTCAAAACTGATCACCCTTTGTAATGGGATGTTGCATTTCATTCCATCAAGAAGAAGGCTGTCTTCCTTCTTTTCCAAGTCACATGGGCAAGCCCGAACTCAAAAGATTCAGGGCTTGCGCAAGTGACCTGCTTTGATCAACGGATCCTTAGCAAATGTAATGCAAGCAGAGGCTTGCAAAGGGCTTACCTGCAGGGGCTGGCTCACTACTGCACTCGCAAGCCTGAGACCACCACAGGAGACCCCTAGGCGAGCCTGTGGCATTAGTTTCAGGATAGAGTATAAGGCAGGGGTTAGAAAAGCAATGAGGGAAGAACGCCAGTCAGGACAGGAAAAGTGGCAACCAGCGTTAGGCCATAGCAAGATACCTGGCACAGCAGACAGCTGGAGGACCTTGAAAAAAACATACCCAATGAACACATCTGGCGAAGGGTCTATTGGTTCTCCCAGCTGTGTCTGAATAGATAAGCAAGTGAGAAACAATCCGAAGAAGGAATTGTTTGGCTTAGAAGCAGAATTTAGAGGTGATATGAAAGAGCCAGGACTTGCTGGATGGAAGAATGAAACTATTTCACATTTCTAATCTCTCCACTGGCAAGAGTCTCAAAGGAAGGAAGAAAATTTAAAAAAAGAAAAAATAATAAAAGCAAGGTATGGCTGTAAAAGTCTTTTATTAAACCTAAGCAATTTAAAATGGTGCTGAGTAGACTCTCTCAACTGGACAAGTGCGCTTGTAAGAATCTTAAGGATATTGTTCCACTGAAACATGAAATGTTCCCCAAAGTAGAGAGACATCCGGACTTTGAGACTGAGGTTGAATCGAATGAGCATTCTGGGTGCTGGGATGGAGTTGATGTATCTTGCAAGTTGGAGGTGGGTGGATCAGGAGGCTGACTTGTTGCCATAATAGACCCCTGTGTTTGGGTCTGCTCTTCTGAAGGCACGCCCTTAGGTGTGACTTTCACTTGACATGTGACTTGCTTTGGACAATGGGACTGCAGCCAGTGATATACAGAGTCTCAAAAATACTTGCATATTGGAGTTTGCCCTCTCTTGATGCTTTTTGGAGTCCTAGGCCCACTATGTGAAGGATAATGAGTTAGCTTATGAGGAACCACATCGCCAGAGGCCACACCTGCCCAGCCATCTCAGCCACTTAAGAAACAAGAGCTAAATAAAACAATTGTTACTTGAAGCCACTACATTTTGTTGTCGGTTGTACAGCCAAAGCTAACTGATTCAGTGCTCATGTTACTCCCATTTTTCAGCTGGGAAAACTGAGGGTTATGTGCTTCAGTAAATTATCAAAGATTATAAAATGGATAGGAAAGAACCTATTACTTGATCCAAGGTACTCAGATTTCAGATACCAACTCTTTCATCACCGTTCCTCAAGAAGCTTTTGCCTTTCTCTCCTACCCCACGGACCACACTAACAACTGGACTGCACATTCTCTTCCTCCTTTTCCTGAACCGGCATATTCTTATAAAAGCAATATACAAAATCAATCACATCTCTACATGGCAAATTTCAGCGAGAAAACATGACAGAAAAATATTCCATTTAGAATTCTTTACAAAAAACAAGACCTTTAAGAATCAATACAGAGGAATATCATCAAACTGAGAGTAGGCAGCTCTACCCTCCCGTTCTCCCCACAGGAGCACTGAAAAACAAGCAGGAACTGTCAGAACCAGCTTCATTAGAAACGTAGAAAACAGTCAAAGGTTTACAGCAACAAAGCAAACACTGAATCACGAACAAGGCAACTTGAAAATGGCAGGAAAGCTTTGAGGCAGTCTTGTTTGTCCTTGCTTCATCCTCCCCTGCTCAGCAGCAGTCTTCATTCCCATGCTGGGAACTTAGTCCTGGGTTCCGGAGGGAGCAGACAGCATTCATAAATTATGGTGCATGTCTGTTTGAAACTGTCTGGAGTTACTTGAAAGACCAACAGAAGATGCAGGCCTCTGTTTTGCCTAACTCAGAAGCCATTTGGGATGGAAAAGCAGTAGATGGTGCTCGAAAACACTGTAAGGCAGACAATAACCTGCAGCCACCCACCCAGGCCAAAAGACAACTGCTGAGACATGCAGAGGCCTACTAGAGTGAGGGAAGAAGAGCCCAGAAACTGCTTCCCTGGGATATTCGGGCATTCAAAAGCACCCATGTATTTGGAGGAATCTAGAACACCATGCACACACCCAAGGTAAGATGCATGACCAGAAAAAACCTGAGAAGACCTTAAGCTTCCATCCCAGATGGATTCCGAGGCTCCCGGGAAATCCAGTTAAGGACTGAAGGAAGGTCCCAGTACAGAACCATTCTGCGGAGACTACAAGAGGTTCTCCTATCTTCTCCTCCCTCCTTCTTTGTTTTCTTTCTCGTCTTCTTCTCTTTCCCTTGATATTCAAGGAAACTTTTGGAAAAAGCTAACTGAACAATATCTAAGGAACAGAGACTTCAGTGACACCAATGGTAAGGAGTACAGTCTGAAAAATAGTTAAGAAAAGTCGCAAAACAGACAAACAACCATAGCCTGCAATACCCACAACAAAAACAGAAAACCTCTGGAAGAATGGAAGTCTGGTTTCCAATTTTATCACATTATAATAAACAATATATGATTTTTGCAAAAATAAAGGAAAAATATTTTAAAACAAAGTAAAGGAAAAATATTTTAAAACAACATGCCAAAACTTACAGAAAAAACGGTGCTAAAAGGGAAATTTATGGCTATAAATGCGTATATTATAAAGCATAAAAGGATCTCGAATCAATAATCTAACTTTACACCTAAAAGAATGAGTAAAAAGAGAGCACACTAAACCCAAGGTTAGCAGGAGGAAGGAAATAATAAAGATTAGCACAGGGCAAACAAAATAGAGAACAGAAAAGCAGACCAGGCACAGTGTCTCACGTCTCTAATACCAACAGTTTGGGAGGCTGAGGTGGGCGGATGGCTTGAGCTCAGGAATTAAAGACCAGACTAGGCAACATGGCAAGGCCCCTTCTCTACAAAAAATACAAAATTTTTCTGGGCATGGTGGTGCACACCTGTAGTCCCAGCTACTTGGGAGGCTGAGGCAGGAGGCCTAGGAGGTGAAGGATGCAGCGAGCCAAGATCATGCCAGGCACTCCAGCCTGGGTGACAGAGTGAGATCTTGTCTCAAAAAAGAAAAAAAAAGAAAGAGGATCAATAAAGCCAAATTTGGTGCTTTATGAAGATCAACAAAATTGACAAATCTTTAGCTAGAGTGGCAAAGATAAAAAGAGAGAAGATACAAATGACTAAAATCAGGAATGAAAGCGGGAACTCACAGAAACACAAAGGATGGTAAAGGATTGCTGTGAACAAATGTACTCCAACAAATTAGATAACCTATGTGAAATGGACAAATTCCTAGAAACACACAAACTACCTAAGCTGACTTAAAAAGAAGAAAAATAACAAAACACCTATAACAAGTGAAGCTACTGAATCCGTAATCCAAAACCTCTCAACAAATAAAAGTTCAGGACCAGATGGCTTCACTGGTGAATTTTATCAGACATGTAACAAACAATTAGCACAAATCCTTCTCAAACTCTTCTATATAATAGAAGAGGAAGGAACACATCCTACCTCATTGTAAGAGGCCAGCATTACCTTGATACCAAAGCCAGATCAAGATATCACAAGAAAAGTATAGGTAAATATCTCTAATGAGACAGATAAAAAAAATCCTCAATGAAACAGTAGCAAAGTGAATATAACAGCATATTAAAAGGATTATACATCGTGACCAAATGGGATTTATTCCTTGAATGTAAGGGTGATTCAACCTACAAAAATTAATGGACACAATACAACACATTAACAGAATGAAGAATGAAAAAAAAAAAACAATTCGTGGTCATCTCAATTGATGCAGATAAAGCATTTAACAAAATCCAATGCTCTATTATAATGGGAAAAAAAAAAACAACAACACATCAAAGCAGGAAGAGAAGGGAACTTCCTCATCATAAAGTCTTTTACGGAAAACCTACAGCTAACATTTTACTCAACGGTGAAATAATGAAAGTTTTCCCCCCTAAAATAGGAACAAGACAAGGATTTCCAATTTCACCACTGCTATTCAATATTGTATTGGAAGTTCTAGCCAGAACAACTAGGCAAAGAAAATAAAAGCATCCAAATTGGAAAGGAAGAAGTAAAACTATCTCTATTCACAGTTAGTATGATCCTGTCTGTAGAAAACCTCAAAGAATTCATCAGAAGGATACTAGGGCTAACAACTGAACTCATAAAACTTGCATGTTACAAGATTGACACACAAGAAATGGCTGTTTTTCTATATACTGGCAATGAATAATCTGAAAAGAAATTTAAGAGAGCAATTCTATCTCGATAGCATCTAAAATAATAAAATAGTAATAAATTTAATTGAGGTAAAAAGACTTGTGCATTAAAAACTATAAAACATTGCTTAAAGAAATTAAAGAAAACACAAATAAATGAAAAGATATCCTATGTTCATGGCTTGGAAGACTTAATATTGTCAGGATGGCAGTACATCCCAAAGCAATCTACAGAGTCAATACAATCCCTTCCAAAATTCCAACAAACATTTTTTACAGAAATGGAAAAGCCTATCCTAAAATTCGTTTGGAATTGCACAGGTCCCTGGATAGCCATAATAATATTTTAAAAAGTAAAAATACACAGTTCCCAATTTACCACCAACTTACTGTAATCAAAACAGTGTGGTACTGGCATAAGGACAAACATATAAACAATAAAATAAAATTCAGAGTCCAAAAATAAACCCCAGCATCTGTGGCCAACTGATTCTTGACAAGTGTGCCAAGTCTATTCAGTGAAGAAAAGATTAGCCTTTGCAAGAAATGGTGCTGGGAAAACTAGAAAGCTATGTGCAAAAGAATGAAGTTGGTCCCCTACCTAATACAAAAATTAACCCAACATTGGCCTATGGCCAAAATACAGTATCTAAAAATCATAAAACTCTTAAAAGAAAACAAAGGTTTAAATCTTTCTTACCCAGAATTTGGCAGCAGATTCTTAGAAGTGACACCAAAACATGAACAACAGAAGAAAAAATAGATGAACTGGATTTCATTAAAATTAAAAACTCGCCTGCATAACAGGATATTTTATCAAGACAGTGAAAAGACAACAAACAGAATGGGAGAAAATGTTTGCAAGTCATATATTTGATAAGGGCTATATTCAAAATATAAAAAAGTCTTGAATATTTTTATATTCAAAATATAAAAAAGTCTTAAAACTCAACAACAGGGCCGGGCGCGGTGGCTCAAGCCTGTAATCCCAGCACTTTGGGAGGCCGAGACGGGCGGATCACGAGGTCAGGAGATCGAGACCATCCTGGCTAACACTGTGAAACCCCGTCTCTACTAAAAAAATACAAAAAATTAGCCGGGCGAGATGGCGGGGCCCTGTAGTCCCAGCTACTAGGGAGGCTGAGGCAGGAGAATGGGGTAAACCCGGGAGGCGGAGCTTGCAGTGAGCTGAGATCCGGCCACTGCACTCCAGCCTGGGCGACAGAGCGAGACTCCGTCTCAAAAAAAAAAAAAAAACTCAACAACAAAAAGACAAGCAACTCAATAAAATGAGTTGAACGGTCATTTCTCCAAAAATTATGGGCAATAAGCACATGAAAAAAGGCTCAATGTCATCAGTCATTAGGAAAATCCAAATCCAAACCACAATATGGTTCCATTTTACATATACTAAGACAGTTGTAGTAAAAACAAAGACTAAAAAAAAAAAATAACAACTGTTGGTGAGGACATGGAGAAACTACAACACTTAGAAATGGCAAACTGTCCATTGCTGCTGGGAATGTAAAACTGTGCAGTCACCATGATAAAGGGTAGTGGGTCCTCAAAACGTTAAAACAAAGTTACTTTCTTAGTTCACTAGAGCTACCATTTAAAATACCATGGACTGGGTTGCTTAAATAATAAAAATGTATTTTCTCATGGTTCTGAAGTCAGAAAGTCCAAGGGCAAGGTGTTGGCTGGTTTGGTTTCTGCTGAGGCCTCTCCCCTTGGCTTGCAGATCGCCACCTTCCTTCTGTGGCCTCACATGGTCTTTTCTCTGTGCACACATCCTTGGTGTCTCTTTCTCTTATAGGGAGATCGGCCCTATTAGATTAAGGCCTCACCCTTATGACCTAATTTAACTTAATTACATCTTTAATGGCTCTATCTACAAATATAGAAACACTGAAAGTTAGGGCTTCAACATATAAATTTTGGGGGAAATAATTCTGTCCCTAACAGTTACTATATGCCCTAGCAATTCCACTCTTAGGTATACAATAGTCAAAGGAATTGAAAGCGGGGCTGAAACAGGTACTTGTATGCCAATGTTCACTGCAGCATTATTCACAGTGGCCACACAGATAGGAGCAACCCAAGTGTCTATCAGCGGATGAATGGAGCAACAAATCATGGCATATACATACAATAGAGTATTACTCAGCCACAGAAAGGAATGAAGCACTAATCCATGCTACCTTGACCTTGGACTTTCTGACTTCAGAACCATGAGAAAATACATTTCTATTATTTAAGCAACCCAGTCCATGGTATTTTAAGTGGTAGCTCTAGTGAACTAAGAAAGTAACTCTGTTTTAACGTTTTGAGGACCCACCACCCTTTATCATGGTGACTGCACAGTTTTACATTTCCACCAGCAATGGATTAAGTGAAATAAGCCAGACACAAAAGGACAAATATTGAAAGAGCCTACTCATGTGAAATAACTAGAATAGGTAAATTTTTAGAGACATAAGTTAGATTCAAATTTACCCTGAGCCTGAAGTAGAGAGGAATGAGGAGATATCACTTAACAGACAGAGGTTTTCAGTTTGGAATGATGAAAAAGTTTTGGAAATAGTGGTGATGACTGCACAACCTCGTGAATGTACAATGCCACTGGATTGAACACTTAAAAATGATTAAAATGGCAATTTTTTGTCATTTTTTTAACACAATTTTAAAAACCTTAAGAAAATAACAAAAGTGGCATAAAACTATGGATAAAATTATGAAACTTTAAAGAAGCCCTTAAAGAGTACCTAATTAAATGGACATACATGTATATAAATATAAGCATATATTTATATACAAGTGAATATTATATAAATAATGTTTATTTATTTATATCTAGATAGAAAAACTCCTTTAGGCAAAGTTCTTAATTTTCCCTGTGTTGATTCATACATCAATGCAACTGTGATTAAAACCTCAACAGAGTGTGTGTGTGTGTGTGTGTGTGTGCATGCACGCGCAGGCGCACACGTGTGCGCTCTACACATCAAGTACATCTGTAGGGAGAAATAGATGGAGAAAACAGTCAAGATCATTTTGAGGAAAACTGACTCGCCCACGGATTGGCAACACATAGTATAAATCTATAGCACTTAAGAAAGCAGAGTATTTGAATGCAATAGGCAAATGCACCTGTGTAACAGAATGGAAAGCCCAGACGTCAATGCACACATATGTAAAAGTAGCCACATGACAGAGGCTGGACTGAAGGTCCCATTGTTGGGGCTGAGACAAGTGGTTATCCACATGAAGAACAACAAGGAAAAAATTAGATTTCCCACCTCACACCACACACAAAAATCAATCTCATCTTCATTAAAGTTTAAATGCAATAAGCAAAATTTAAAGAATTTCAGACTTTAAGGAGGATATATATGAGAACAGCCTTGTTACCTTAAGGAGGATAAGATTTTAAAAACCAGACTTAAAATAAAAAACCATAAAAGATAATTTAGAGACTTTAATTCCATCAAAAGATACCACAAAGGAATTGAAAAGAAGAGCCCCCCAAATGGTTACTCAAGACATCTGCAATATATAAAACCCTTAGAGAAGATTTTAAAAACTCCTAAAGGTATTATAATTTTGGTGTTGCTGAGTAACGCTGAAGACACACACGCCCCATGAGTGAAATTCTCCTCTAAGGTATCCTTCCTAATGCTTCCTAAATAAGTATGTGCCCATATGGGCCACAATGTAGCACAAGATGTGTCACTAGTGGCACCTGCAGTTGCTAAAAACCATCAGATAGCAACACCAATGTCTAGCAAGCACAGTGGTTGAAGATATCCTGACATATTCTGATAAACTCTGTGGGGCCATGAAATAAATATACCTTCAACCTTTGTCAATGTGGATGAATCTCTGGAAGAGAATACTAAGGAAACAGGGTACGTTTTTAAATAATTTCCACAATGGGATTCCATTTGTATGAATTTTATAAACAAAAAAAGTAACATTTAAAAACTATCTACATAAGTAACAAAACTGAAGGTAAATGCATAATCTTGCATTGTGTTCCCTTTCTTATGTATGGCTTTCATTGACACGAGGTTACAGGGGAGCTCCACAAGCCTAAGAAAAAGAAATCAGGGTGATGTTCTGGGGAAGGCTGTGTGGTCTCATCTCTGATGTATCATCATCAGTAGACCTGTGGAAACAACAAACTTAGCTCAGATGCCCTCACCACCTTTTTCAGATCCAGGATTGAAAATCATAGGCAAAGAAGGTAAGGAAATGGAAGCCCTGCTTCACTTCTTATGGATTTATACCCAGAAGTGAGAATGCAGAATTGTATGGTGGCTCTGTTTTTAACTTGTTGAGAAATCTCCATACTGTTTTTGACAAGGACTACACCATTTTGCATTTCCACCAAGAGTTACAAGGGTTCTAATTTCCCCATATCCTCACCAATACTTGTTTTCTTTTGATTTTTGTTAATAGCCATTTTGACAATTATGAGGTAATGTCTCATGGAGGTTTTAATTTGCATTTCCCTGATGATTAGCAATGTTGAACACTTTTTCTTCTACCTGTTGGCTATCTGTATGTCTTCTTTGAAGATATCTACACTCCCATATTAATTGCAGCACTATTTACAATAGGTAAGATACGGAAACAACTCAAGTTCCCCTGGACAGATTAATGAATGAAGAAAATGCGCTATATGCCTACATTGGAATATTCGGTCTTAAAAAAGAAGGAAATCCTGCCATTTGTGACAACATAGAGGAACCTTGAGGACATTATGCTTAGTGGAAAAAGCCAGTCACAGAAGAACAAATACTGCATGATTCCATTTATATGAAGTCCCTCATAGAACCAGAGGAGTCAAACTCATAGAAACAGAGCTGAACCAGAGAGGAGAATGGTGGTTGCCAGGGGTTGGGGGCAGGGGCAAATGAAAGTTGTTGAATGGGTGTAAAGTTTCAGTTATGCAAGATAAGTTCTAGAGATCTGCGGCACGATATAATGCACATAGTTAACAATATGATATTGCGCACCTGAAAATTTGTTAAGAAGGTAGATAACATGTTACGTGTTCTCACCACAACAACACAAAACAAATAAAACAAAGCAAATAAAACCAAAGGGACATCAGAGAACTTTTGGAGGTGATGGATATATTAGTTACCTGGACTGTGGTGATGGTAATATGAGTGTGTACTTATGTCCAAACTCCCCAATTGTATACACTAATTGTGTGAAGTTTTTTATATACCAATTATACTTCAATAAACCTGGTGGGGGAAATGGAAATCCTGCTGCATTATTCCATTTTGTGTTGTTATAAAGGGTAATTTTTAAAGAAAAGAAATATATTTGGCTCATGACCTGCAGCGTGTACAAGAAGCATGGTGCCAACATCTTTTTCTGGTGAACCTCAGGAAGCTCATAATCATGGCAGAAGGAGAAGGGGGAACCAGTATATCACATGTTGAAAGGGGGAGCAAGAGAGAAAAGGAAGGTGCCAGACTCTCTAAGCAACCAGATTTCACTTGAGATAATAGACTGAGAACCCACTCATTACCAAAGGGAGAGCACTAAGCCATTCATGGGGAATCCGCCCCCATGACACGAACACCTCCCACTAGGTCCCACCTCCAACATTAGGGATCACATTTCAACATGAGATTCCCTGTTTGGACACACATCCTAACCTTATCACCTGTCTTTACTTATATGGTCTTATGCATTGCCTCCCAGCAGGGTGGCGTTTCTGGGGACAGAAGGGGACACCAGCCCTGAAAGGCAGCCTTGTATACCTGAACTAAGCAGGGCTGAGCATTATCTCAAAAGGTTGCAGAAATAACTGAAGGAAACCCTTCCTCACAGCAGCAAACTGTGGGGCTTAGTGTCTCAGTGTGTCTGAAGGAAACATCAGCTTTCTTCCTTCTCTTCCCCACTTCAGTCTGTCCCTCTCACCAAATCCCTGGGAATCAGCCGGGGAGCCAGGTGCTCTGGGAATTAATGTGCACCGTCAGCCACCGACCCCTGGCTGGTGAGGGCAGCTGGGAGGGCTGGGCTGGCTGCTCGGGAGGCAGGGACCCTGGAGGCCAAGCACTGAGCTGGCCCCTCAGGGGACTCATTTTTGCCTAATTCACACTACTCACCATCTGCCACCACAAGGCCCCCAGAAATTATTTTGGAGAACTGCCACATTCTCCTGCAGCACAGATCAAGAAACCTGTCCTGACTTAAAGGGACGCTACCTAGCTAATGCTTGGCAGGTCTCTAGGTCTCTTCCTCCTCTCTGTCCCTGGAACCTGTCCTCGCTGAGCCTTCTTTACCTCTCTCCATGACATCTGTCCTCTTTCACCTGGGAAATACCCAAGCCTTCCTCCTCCCAGCTGGGCTGAGAGTCCTTAAAGCCTACTCCCTGGATGTTAAACTCCCACCCAGAGATGCTGACGAGGTCCCTGTCATGTAAATGTACCACCTAATGCCAGGCAACCTGGTAGTGAATTGAATCAAAGCTGTCAGTGATCATAAGGAAGATCATGAAACTTCACTAAGAAAGAGACTACACTGTCCATAAACTATGACCCAGTGTTCTCCTCAACCATTTATTGCAAAACATATCCCATTTTCAGAGACATGAAAAAAAAGATTTGCCTTTTGGGAACTAAGAAATATGATAATTGCATATTAACCATTAAGACTCAAATGGGAGGAGGCCTTTCACATACACAATCTCATTTATTTCTATCTTCACAGCTGTACCAAGGAAAATATTTATTTTTCTATTTTCAAATATAAAAACCAAGAACTCCTCATCCCTCTCAAAGAGGCAGGCTAATGCTTCAGTTTGCATTTTCAGGAAGCTTGGCACTCCTCTTATAATCAAAAGCCATATTTGTCAAGTCCTCTAACCTGGACTAGGCTGCACGGCATTGGGCAAGTTACTTAACCTTTTTGAGCTTCGTAATTCTAATCTAAAAATATGGTTGATAACAGCCATCCTGTCCAGGAGTTGTGACACGTGCACCAGTGTATCTAGAGCATTTAGCACAATGTGTGGTTCATGCTAAGGATGCAGTAATAAATGACAAGTAGAAAAACAAATGTTCATAAACATACTTTATGTAAATTCTCTCATTTAATCTCATTATAGGGCTTATAGTCTGCCATGATAAAGAAAAAAAAAAAAACTTAAGACCTATCTTATCCCACTCTGTCTTTCGAACTGTAAGACACTGGAGGGCAGAGATGAGGTTTGGATCCCTAATAGGCCCCGATGCCCAGCAGAGCTCCTGACACAGAGCAGATAGGCTGGCTGCCAGCATCTCCTGAGGCCGAAGGCCAGTCCAGATTTCAGGCGTGACTTCCTAGGCCTGGGGAGGGACAGGGGGTGCCCCCATGGGCAGATGCTGGGGACCGGCCACAGGTTCCTAAGGGAGGCTACAGTCATCCCTGGTAGGGTCTGCCATGCAGAACATGCACAGTCCACACGGCAGCAAGAGCCTGACCACCAGAGGCCTCACCTTCAACCTGGGATCCAGAGCAAAACCAAGTCCACCCCAGGGACTGCTCCTGTTTGGAGCCCGCAACCCTGCCCCACAGCCTGGGAGCCCGCCTTCAGCCTGCAGCAAGAGCTGGGCATGCTGCCTTCCTGTGGCCTCTGCTTTTGTCCTTGGTGCGGCTGTTGTTTTTAATGTGTGGGGTGAGGAAGAGGAAAGGGCTCTGGACTGGAGTAGATCTGTGGTGATAAAGGACTGGATTTGTTTGGAGGCCTAACTTCTGCACACTCATTCTGGTAGTTACCCAAGTTCACAGAGTGCCCTGGCTTTACAGAAGCGGGTTTCCACCTGCAACTGTAGTTCAAGGAGCCAGGCACTAGATGGAGACGCAGTCCAAGTCATGGCCAAATGTTCCTCACATCTGGGAGTTTGAGAGCAGAGGGAGGAAGCAGGGTTTGGAAGAAGTTGATTAAGACAGTCACTTAAATCCCACAGATATTGGTCTGTAGGAGCAAGGCCCGTCCCCCATCTGTCACACCAAGGTGATAGGGTTCTTTCTGAAGAGGGAAGGTGAGACATCATCCTGCACCCACCCCTCACTCCTCCCACAACATCACTTCTCAAAAAGCCACAGAAACAGGAAAAACCACTAAAGAGCATTATCCCCAGGTATGCTCTTCAGCCCTTCTGACCCCCAATTTTAAGATAATTATAAAGGTGAGCTTAAAGATGGAAAGAAATTATCTCCCTAAAGGGTTGGGCCATGCACGGATCAGATTTCTAGCAAGTGCAAAACAGTACCAGTCATCTTGTTAAGGAGATGAGTGAACAGGCCAAGAACAATCACCAACTCATGCCTGGCAGGCCTCTTCTTTGAACCAGAGCCTGCAATGTCGTCTGCATGCATGTCCCTGAAGAACGCAGCCACAGAGCCATCATGACCCTCTGATGCTCCAGGGGCATGCATCTGGAAAAGGAAGAGCTTTTGAGGCTGAACTTTCAATTCAGGCCATGTTAGTGAGGGTCTGAGATAAGGCAGTGGTCACAAGGCAGAGAGACCAGGGCTGGCCTGATGACCGACTCTCCAGAAAGCAGACACAGGTGGTGCTGGTGCCTGCTGGCCTCTGTCAGGCTCCCAGCATCCAACTGCTCAATATAGTTCTTGGTTTAATCACTGACAGCAGTGATCTACAGGGGATGAAGATGCCATCTTCACTGCCTAACAGTCCTTAGAACAGGAGTGGGAAGGAGCCCACTGGGCTTTAGAGATCCAGTGTTGTGGGTGTGAATGCTCTGTGGGGTCTGGCCGTTTTGCAGCAGACTTTTTTTTTTTTTTTTTGAGACAGGGTCTTGCTCTGTCACCCAATCAACCCAGGCTAGAGTGCAATGGCATGATCTCAGCTCTCTGCAAACTCTGACTCCTGGGTTCAAGTGATTCTCCTGCCTCAGCCTCCCAAATAGCTGGGACTACAGGTTTGTGCCAGCATGCCCAGTTAAGTTTTGTATTTTTAGTAGAGACAGGGTTTCACCATGTTGGCCAGGGTGGTCTCGATCTCCTGACCTTGTGATCCACCCTCTTCGGCCTCCCAAAGTGCTGGGAGTATAGGCATGAGCTACCACACCCGGTCTGTAGCAGACTTTTTATTTCAGAGTTGGTCCCAGAGCCTGGACTCTGTTCACTCACACACCGTGACATGGCACTGTCAGAGCCGCTGGAGCACTTTCAATATAACATTGTGCTAAGCAACTGTCCCCTTTCCTTTGGGCAGACCTCCTTAAGTGTCTGTCTGCTATCAGCCAGGCTCTGGTGCTTAGCACCAGAGTGAGTTGGATGGTGGCCCCCAGAATGTCTGTCCACTGAGAACCCACGAATGAGGCCTTATTTGGAAAAGGGTTTTTGCAGATGTAATTAAGAAGGATCTGGAGATGAGATTATCCTGGATTACTCAAGTGGCCCTAAATCCAATGACAAGTGTCGTTATCAGGAAAGGAGAAGACACAGGCACAGAGAAGACCACATCAAGACCGAGGCAGAGCCTGCAGTGAAGCCTCTAAAGCTCAGGATGCCCAGGGTGGCAGGCAGCCACCGGGATCCAGGAGAGAGGCATGGAAGGGAGCAGCCCTCGGAAACTCCAGAAGAAACCAATTCTGTCGGACCTTGACCTACTTTAGACTTCTGGCCTGCAGAACTGTGGACGAGTAAACTGACTTTCCTGAAAGCCACTCAGGGTGTGGGATTTGCTATGGCAGCCCCAGGGAGCTAATGGAGTCTGGTGCCATGATCACTCCATGCAGCCTTCTCCACAGGGAGCCATCCTGAGGTGCAGTGTCCACTATGGCCAGTACAGTGCCTGACCAAGCGTAATGGTGGTACGTGGTTGCTGAGTAAATACACAGAGGTCACTGTAGCCATGATGTAACTGAGAGTTATGCAGGGTGAAGTAATTTGGGGAAAGTCACACAGGTCAGACACTGGAGACCGATACATGAACACAAGTTGTCTGATGCTGGCTTTTTTCCAGAAGATGGCATTACATCTCCTAATCACAAACAGTTGATTGCTTAGGTAATATGAAATTAGACATGATCTGGCCTAGTAAAAACTGATGAGGCTGCTGTGTGTGGGCATCTGTGTGAGTTCATGCACGCACCTGTGAGCAAATGCTCCTCTCCTCTCTCAGGACCTCCTGCAGAGCCCCTGTCCATCTCCTTGTGCCTAAGCTACCATTCTTTCCATCGTTCCAGGAGTACTTGGCTTATAAGGATGCCACAGGAAGATGGGAGGCCTCTTACACTGGATGTGAAGCTATGTCATTGCACTGGCCAGTTTTGTTCATCTTGGACTCACCAATGGAACTGGCAGATGGCAGGTGTGTTAAACAATGTGACTTAAAATAAAGGACAAATTCCTAGATGATGATGTTAATTCTAGGTCCGTGGTGCGTGGCATGAAGTAATAAGGTTACTATAGTCAAACCTTCATTGATGACAGACCCTACCTAACCACTGTGTTGTGGTACTATGTTCAGTCTTTCTGAATACTGCATTACAGCACTGTGCTCTGTTTTCCTGCGGCACCATGCTATGTACTAGGCTCGGGCTTTCTACAGCAACATGTTGTGGTACTGTGCTTAGTCTTCCTGCAACTGTGCTAGGATACTGTGCTCAGTCTTCCTGTGCACCGTGCAGTGGCACTGTGCTCAGTTTTCCTCCACACCCTGCTGTGGTACTGTGCTTAGTCTTCCTGTGCACCATGCTGTACTACTGCACTGAATCTTTTTGTACCTGTGCTATGGTACTGTGCTCAGTCTCTCCAGGGTCCTCTCAATCCCACTACATGAGGCTTCATTGGCCTCGCAGGTTAGAATCTGAGAAGTGATGCTACCCTAAGACTTGGTTAGAACAGTAGCCACTTTCATTAACTCTCAGCAGAATAAGTGACAGGCTGGTTGCCCATTCTTCAGGCTTCTGCTGACATCCAAAATCTCCGTGAAATAAATAGGGCGCTACCAAGTGGTGAAACAAGCACGCAGCATTAGACCCCATCTAATGATGCATGTTCTCAGTCTGAGTCTTGGTTGGAACATTTACATTTGTGAAACAAGAATACAAGAGGCAGCGTGTGTATGTAGAAGAGCTGACGTGTGGCGTGGAGCAGGGGTGCATATGCCAGTGGGCTGCAGAAAGATACACTTCAGAAGGGAGATCCAAACCCCATCCAGAGACCCCCGAGGAGCCTTCCTGATAGTCTGCTCCCAGCAGGGCCGATTGCTTTTGAAGCCCTCAGGAGCAGTGGCAGGAACACAGCAAATCTAAACTCCCTTCTTAGCCATCTAATTTCCAGTGCTCCCCCTAGCCAGTTCATCAAAGGTAGCACTTACTTTCTCTCTCTCTCCTCAGGGAAATTCATTCATAAAAGACAAAAGCATTGTGTGATCAAGAGATGGTGACTGTATTGGTTTCCCCCACAGCTGAGGCTTCATGGGATCCAGAGGGGTCTCCCTGGGACTGTAGAGTATGAACTGCTGAGATATGTAAAGTCCAACTCTGAGAAATAAGAAATACAATACAGTAGGACAAGAAATGCGAGGCAAGCGTGCCCACATATTTGTCATACATGAAGCAAGCAGGACCTAAAGAGAAATAGAGACAATTGGCTACTATATTGATCAGATATAATAAACACACATTTTCCACAGTTTAGATAACTTTTTGTGCTATCATATAAGAGATATGGAGATTAGGAAATTCTGAAAATATTATTAGAGGTGTTTTCTGTCTAGATTCCTTTCTGGTCTACTGAATTAGATACAATGTAATCATTTTATTGACTATACTATAAAAGTGTATTTGATCTGTGGCATAAAAAATAATTTAAGGGCTGAAGAACAGTTACCAAAATATCCACTTATATTATTAACATGTGAGAGAAATGATGCATACAAAACACAAAAATGTGTTTGCCTTTGAACATATAACGTCCGAGGAGGTGAGAAACGACAGTCAATGATTTATAGATGCACATATTTTTGACAAGATTTTACAAGTGGAGAAAGGGAAAAGATAGCTCCTGAGAGCAGCTAAAGAGGAGCTGGGTGATAAACCAGGAAACGAGAGAGCAGAGCACAGCTATGGGAGACACACCACTTCTGGGCTCACTGAGCGACAGCTCCCATGGCCCACAGCCGACCCTGGGCAGGTGGGTTGGAAACAGAGGATCCCATGTGTCCTGGGATGGACGGCTGGTCCAGGGCCATGCCCAGCTCCCACATGCTGCAGGGCGTCTCCTGCTTCCTCTTGTCAGTGGAGAACAGGACATTTGGAGCTGCCCCACAGGAGACAGAAGATCCTGGAAAGACCCTGCTGTGGGAGGTTGTGAGTAGAGATGGGAGGGTGACACACTCCAGACAGCTAGTGCTGCACCACAGACTGCTCCCCAAGGCATTTACAGCACAAGTGCAAAACTCATGCATCACTCAAAGTCTGGGCCCCTACCTTGCAGCCTCCCCAGCTCCCACTGGGTAGACAGGGCATCCCACACACAAAGCTGACTCCCGTTACATTTCTCCCTGAAAGAGATCTAATTAGCGACTGAGACCTAGAGAAGCCCCCACTCCCCACCCATGTTGCTGTGGAAGCAACACGCTGTACTAGCCCTGTCTCATTTTCTGCATTCTAATGCTTTGACATTGGGCCTTGCTGATGCGGGAGGGACTGCCCCTCCCAGGGCTAACCCATTCCAGGAGATAGTAAACCACTCACCTGTGAGTGCATTTTTCATGTTGATTACCCAATCAGAGCTCACATCCCCATGACCTCCTCTGCGGGGCTTTCACAAGAGCCACTGTCCACCTCTCCTGATCATCAGGGCCAGGTTCCAGACACTAGGGGCGTTCCTGTGCCCACAGCCTGCTGAAATCACTCCAAGTAGCCAATCCTAAGCCTGCCTCACCCCTTCTTCCCGTGGAAGCCACCATGAGGGCTTTTGCTCATATTTTCCTTCAGCTTCTGCTGCCTCCTGACCCAGGCCAGAGTGCCCCTGTGTGCTCCTCAATAGAACACCATCTTCTCTTGGGATCTCTAAGTATAACCAACTCTCTTTGATCAATAGCGATCCTCTCATGATCTGTTGACCTTACCATACCCAATAATAAAACCCACATTCTCAAACCTTTGCCCTCGGGAGGTTCACAAGTAATAGCACTGAATTAATAATGGTCAGGGATCCTGGCGAGGCTCTGTGCTCAGGCTATACACACATTCACTGTTTGACCCTCTCAGCAACAATTCTACAACACAAATAGTACTATTATGCCAATTTCAATATTAAGAAATAGAGGATGAAAGAGGATAAGTAACTTGTCAATAGTCGCAAGTGATACTAGTCAGATGTGGAATTTACAGCCTAATCAGATATTATATTATGATAGGTTCACACTTTTTTGTGTCTTAATATTACATCCCACAGAGGATTCTTACATCCTGGCAATGACCCTTTTAAAATCCACCTATTCCTGTCACAAGCCCCTCTTTACAGCTTGCTATTCTTTTAAAACACTTTGCAAGTAATAAGCCAACCTTTTCAAAGACATCCACAATTTGACAGAGACCTTCTGCTCACTGCAAGTTAGCGTTAAATTCTGCAGGTAGGAAATTTACTGCCTCACACTGAGTAATTCACATTCGCAATCTGTCAAACTGCTAATTATTCCTGCAAAGAAAAACAATCAGATATTTGTATCATAATATTTTACCTCATCTAGGCTAAACTGCCAAGGTGTCAGAGTGATTAGGAACCTGCTTCTCTGGCTGTCAAATGAGGCTGGGGAAATTTACATATGTATAAAGAAGGGAAAATGTATGCATTCCTATATCAGGAAATTATGAGTTAATCCAACCAATGTGGAGCTCGGGGACTTAGGCATTATCTTATCTGTTCTTTGCTCTTTAGGTATAGTGGATACTGTGACGAAAACGTCTCTATGGTACTCACAGTTTCATGCAAGAAATAAGTATGGCGATAATAATAACAGCATAATAAAGAGAAAAGGAGAGAGCCATCTGTCTTAGCCCACAAGGCTTTCTACAGTGATAAGCCTTGAGCTCAGCACTGTCAGGCCACAGCCAAATTTGGAAGCTTGGAGATGACACTCCAAGCACAGGAAAAGGCATGTGCAAAGACGTAGAAGTGAGGGAGAACTTTATGTTGTTCTGCAGATGTCAAAAATGTCCCACAGGGCTGGAGCCCTGCATGTAGGTCTGGGAACAGCAACAGTGGAGAGCTGTTAAGAGACCAGATCACAGAAGCGCAGGTAAAGACCTGTGTTCGTTGTTGTTATTGTTTTAGTCCACTAAATTTCTTTCCATATTTACCACAGAGGAAGTGGTGATGTGCAGGTTGGAGCAACAGTCTTGGGGGGTGACTCTCTGCACCACACATGGAATGATGGAAAGTTATTGGAAATGGGGTGGATTCATATCTTAGTAAGTCTAGTGGGCTCTATTGACTTGCTTAGATACTTGGGATAGTTATCTCTAAAGAAGCAATGTGATATCATCCAAAAAAAGCAACGTTTATTTTTGAAGCTGCCTGAAATACTTTTTAGAAAGCAGGACAACATGGATAATTTCCACGGACTGGAGCCATCTTTTATCATGACTGTACCAAGGAGGCATTTAGAACAAAATATCCACAGGGTTAGGTGTCAAAGACTCATTAGTAAAAACTCTCCAGGGATGACTATGTAATATGAGTAACGTGTGGGTGTGCACACGTACTCACACTCACTTACTCACTCGCTCTTCCTTCCTGCATAGCTGTTCTGTTTGCCACTCCCACATCACAAGGTTCTATATCTGTGGCCATAAAGACAGGGGACACTTACCCTGTCACTCTGATGTCTGTTTTGTACTGGGAAGTGCTCTTGGGTTTAATTTTGTTACAATGTCAAGGTCTTTTATTAGGAATTATAATTTGTTTCCAAAGTATCACCAAGGGCTGGTATTTTAAAGTTAGGAATGTCTGTATTTGAAGACTGACTTTGGGTAGGAAGTCCTCTTGGCCACAGATATTCTGCATTTTGTTAGCATCTGACCAATTTCACACAGACACCTTGCCTGCCTCTCTCTCTCAGATATATTCCTTCACCATTCTACATTTCAGTCTTTTTTACAGTTGAACTAGTAAATGTCACGGGTTTGCTATCTCACTAATATATTGATAGTAATAATCACCAGCATTGTTGTTGAAATTAGAGATTGTATATGAAAAATCTAAGTTTCTACAGAAACTGTAGATGCTTAACAGATGGATAGCGTCCTAGAGATTGTATACTTAAATCATGTAATCATGTATCACCTTTATTTTTTTCTTCGACTTTTAAGTTCCAGGGTACATGTGCAGGATATGCAGGTGTGTTACATAGGTAAACGTGTGCCACTGTGGTTTGCTGAACAGATCAACCCATCACCTCGGTATTAAACCCAGGCTCCATTAGCTATTCTTCCTGATGCTCTCCCTTTCCCCACCCCTACTGACAGGCCCAGTGTGTGGTGTTCCTGCCCATGTGTTCATGTGTTCTCATCGTTCAGTTCCCATTTATAAGTGAGAACATTCGAAAATAACTTCCTTTTGAAAAAGGAAAAGTGAAGCCCAAAAATGAAGACAAAAGTGACTTGCGAGCTGGGCGCAGTGGCTGCTGCCTGTAATCCCAGCATTTTGGGAGGTCGAGGTGGGCAGATCACCTGAGGTCAGGAGTTTGAGACTAGCCTGGCCAACATGGTGAAACTAAAAATACAAAAAATTAGTTGGGCGTAGTGGCGGGCATCTGTAATCCCAGTTACTCAGGAGGCTGAGGCAGGAGAATGGCTTGAACCCGGCGGGCAGAGGTTGCAGTGAAGCGACATCGTGCCATTGCACTCCAGCCTCGGCAAGAAGAGCCAAACTGCTGCTCAAAAAAAAAAAAAAAGAGTGACTTGCCCAAGGTAATGTGGCTGCTGCGTGCCAGATCCATTGACCCTAACCGGAGAGTCTCAATCAAAGACCAGGGCTCTCACACTCTTCCATGCTGCATTCCCATTCTAGGGCTTCTGTTTGCTACAGTTTTATGACCCATTAAAAAGCAGAAATTTATATTCAGCAATAGATATACCATTAATTGAGGAACATAGTATAAATATTGCCCAGGGAAGTATTTATAGGATAATATTTTAGAAGCTATCATATCTATAGTTAGCTAACTCTGCCAGGGCAAAGCCGATCGTTCTGACAGACCTGGTTTGGCTTACCTAGAACTGTGAAAATGGAAAGTTTAGTAACTTAAGGAGATTTCCAAATGTAAATACTGCAGTGTTTTAAATTGCTTTAAAGGCTGAAAGGATGGAATCGATGCCCTCAAGGGACTCAGTCAGTCATCATATAGATTGATGTAGAGATATTCTCTACCAGCATCCGTGACGTCCACTCTGAGTGTGCGATTCTTGTCTGAGTAGACCTTTCCACGTTGTGGTCCCAACACACCTTAGGTGAAACAACACACATTCATCTTCTTGTTGCCATCGTCTCCTGCAGCAAAACCTGCCCTGAGTCCCCTCCTGTGCTGCCAACCTTCATGAATCATCATCCAGCCAATTCCATGGCTAAACCCAGAAATCTTCATTGACTTTTTCCCTTCCTTTACACATAGGCCCCTGTAATAGAATGAGTCCTAACTGTCACCTTTTCTTCATCTTTTAAAGCTCTGCTATCTCTCCATCTATCAGGGATTATTACCACTAGTCTTCTTTTATCCATTCATCCTCTGCACAACTGACAGATTGAGTTTTCTAAGATGAACTGTCATCACATCGGTGCCCAGGTTAAGTCCTTGCATGATGCCCTATAGCACTGGGGGCAACATTTCAACTCTTTGCTTCTCATTCCAGTGCTTCTATGATCTGGCCTCTAACAGACCTCAGCTGTTGCTGTTCTCCAACCAACATGCAAGACTCTAGCCCTCTGGCACATTTTTGACATCATTACCTACATTGTGGGCATTACAAATTGAAAACTTTTCTCTACATACAGAACTAAAGTCATTCACTGAAGAGTAATTCTTAGCTTTTGTTTGGTGTTTGTTTTTCACTTGAGTAAAATAGTCAAATTATCCTGAATCAGTGCTGTAAGCTGGGCCCCTGCTGTCCAAGCTCATTAATCATAGACCCTTTCATTTCTTGAATGATAAGAAATGGCACCTATAAACAATCTCTGAAAATATTTGCTTAATATGTCCATGGGCCTCACTGAGCTGTGTCTCCTCTTCACTTAGGAGATTTTTCACATCTGATGTTTCTGAGAGCTTTACATGCCTGCAGCCATCAGGAAAGGGGCTCACCATGAGAAAATGAAGTTTAAACCAGAATTTGAATTTGGATTTATATGAGTATGGAAGAATATTGGAATTCCCACATTTTCCATTTCTTTTTTTTTTTTTTTTTTCTGAGACAGAGTCTCGCTCTGTCACCCAGGCTGGAGTGTAGTGGCACAATCTCGTCTCACTGCAAGCTCCGCCTCCGGGGTTCACGCCATTCTGCTGCCTCAGCCGCCCGAGTAGCTGGGACTACAGGCGCCCACCACCACACCTAGCTAATTTTTTGTATTTTTAGTAGAGATGGGGTTTCACCATGTTAGCCAGGATGGTCTCGATCTCCTGACCTTGTGATCCGCCTGCCTCGGCCTCCCAAAGTGCTGGGATTACAAGCATGAGCTACCACACCTGGCCTATTTTCCACTTCTTATTGGTTACATAAGCAAGAAGTTTACAGAATACTGCATGTTCTCACTTGTAAGCAGTAGCTAGACATTGGGAACTTAGAGACATAAAGTTGGCATCAACAGACACTGGGGACTGCTGGAGCAGGAGGGGAATGCAGTGACTCAGGGAAAGGGAAGGGTAAAACAAACTGTTGGGTACTATGCTCAGAGTTCATAAGTTCACTATGAGATCATTTGTACCCCAAACCTCAGCATCACACAGTATACCCAGGTATCAAACCTGCACATACACCCTTCTGAATCTAAAAATGAAAGTTGGAAAAAAACCGAAAGGGGAGATGAATAATATTATGAGATATCTTTCATTATGCAGTGAAAGCATGAGTAAACACACTTCTTTGCTATAGAATCTGCCCACCTTCTACATGAGATGTATTAAAGCTACATTGCCAAATTCATACTATGAAATTTGCCTCTATTTCAACATCTCCAGGGAAATCACTAATAGTGGACTTGCATGAATTATTGCATCACCTCCCACATTTATTCCCGATAACTTTAAAGACAATTATCATGCAAGTATATACAGACAATGCCTGATAAGAACATTCCTAAGTTCACTGACACATGATTATAGGGTGATTTCTGGAAGCATCCTATAGACAAGGGTGTGGATTCACTGTCATGTCAGTGAATTTCACTAGATGGTGAAACTCTCAACATGAGTTTCTTAACCTCATTTGCTCTCCTATATTATCTCTAAGGTTTTAGGTTCTCTCCTATACTGACTTGACTAAACTATCCTATGTAACAGGCATCCAGTTAAAAATAAAATAAAATAAAAATGTCATGGCATTTCAGTAATTTTTAAGTAAGCTAAAGTATACAGATAATATAGTTTTAGTTTCTTTTTATTTCCTGAATAATAATATTCTCTCATGAGCTATGGCATTGCAATAGCCATTTACTAATTCACGCATATCCACTAAGATTCAACTTGTATTTATCAACATGTATTTATTTATCATTTATATAAGGCTAATGACAACACTTAAAAGAGTTGATTTGGCCGGGTGCAGTGGCTCACACATCTAATCCCAGCTTTTTGGGAGGCTGAGATGGGTGGATCACCTGAGGTCAGGAGTTCAAGACCAGCCTGGGCAACATGGTGAAACCTTGTCTCTACTAAAAATACAAAAAGTTAGCTGGGCGGGGTGGCGAGCACCTGTAATCCCAGCTACTTGGGAGGCTGAGGCAGGAGAATCGCTTGAACCCGGGAGGTGGAGGATGCAGTGAGCCATGATCACGCCATTGCACTCCAGCCTGGGCAACAAGAGCAAAACTCCATCTCAAAAAAGAAAAGAAAAAAAACAAGAGTTGAATTTATGGCATTCTCCTCCTAGGAGTTATTTTCTATCAAGCATAATATAAACAATTGCTTTGGTCATGATTTCTCACAAAAATGGAATTCCATGAAAAATGCCTGCAAAAATTATTACACATGATAAGAAATGTGTGGACAAGGGCATCAAGTAGGATGAATGCTTAGAAGAAACGCAAACCATGCTAAGTAAATTTCTACTGCAGGGCCTCCCTAAGTGTGTCCCACAGAACCTCTGTCCTCCCAGAAGGTATGAGGGAAAAAGCTCCACGTCCAAAGCATTTTAGGAAATTTGCCATATTTGGCGATTTGTTATATGCACTATACTAGTTAAGCTCCGAGTCATGAAACTTCCAAAAGAAAGACTTGTTCAATACTGTTTAAGTGAAAATTTTATATTCACATTTTAACACTGAATCCCTACCTTAAATTCCACCAATCCGTTTAATTTCTCCACCTTGAAATCATTTCTTTTTGCTTGCCTACAGTACTTTGAGCTGACAGTTCTGCTTACTGCTTTTGCCTGATTCTCGTACTGAAAAAAAAGAAAAAGTAATGTGTAAACATCTTAGGCTGTTTCAACTAATACTAGCTTTCAAAACATGGCCACAAGCCCAGTGGAATTCATCTCTGCAAACAGGGAACAGTCAGGCCTCTTTCTTGCTTTGGTTACTTGAGTCTGGAGCACGAAGGCCACTTGCTCTGGAATCCCTCCTGGGTCAGAACAGACAACTTCACTTGTATGCATTATGTCTCATAATTCAGACAGAAAAAAATTCCAGTCCACATTCCTCTGGAATCCAAATAAGACCAAATATTTCCATTTTCTGTCGTTGCAGTGGAGTCCAGTTATGAAAGAGGTATTCCTTCTAGCTCTTCTCCTGACACCATCTGAGTCTGTTCCTTGCATCCCATCAGGTCATTCATGTTAACCCACTGTAGTGTTGACCAGCTTTCACCAAGAGGCAGAAAACTTGAGACAGGGCAACAGTTCTGCCTCGGGGGTCAGAAAGAGGATGGAGAGGGACAAACTGTCAGTGGCTTGACTCACTGTGAACCTGAAATATAGGGAAACTAACTAGAGATTTTGGAGAGTTTTCCTGAATGCCAGATCCACAAAAATGAACAATAAAAGAGTGAATAATCGGCTTTTTATGTAAACAGCTTTTGAAGCTGCACTGAAGCAAATTTCTTAGTAATATGGGAAGAAAAAATAATCAAACCAATACTCCTTATGCTCACAAAATAGAATCAGAGGAGTTAACAAAGACTTATTTATTTGAGAACCCAACTGACTGATTTGTGCTCAATGATCCATAATCACCCCCTCCCACTGCTAAACATTATTACACAGCACTTGAGGTTTATAAAATGGCTCCTCACCAAGCTGGGGGCTACCAAGCAGCAGCTGGTACATCCTGATAAACATGATGGATCTGGAATCAGTCACTAATCAGATGTGATGCGCCCCCACGAGGCAGATAGTATATGCAATTAAAACACGGTGAAACCCCGTCTCTACCAAAAATACAAAAAGAAATTAGCCGGGCGAGGTGGCGGGCACCTGCAGTCCCAGCTACTCGGGAGACTGAGGCAGGAGAATGGCCTGAACCCGGGAGGCGGAGCTTGCAGTGAGCCGAGATCACGCCACTGCACTCCAGCCTGGGAGACAGAGTGAGACTCCGTCTCAACAACAACAACAACAACAAAAAACAAAAAACCTCAGAGCTGCTGATGATCTGCTGCATGACTGTCAGAATTTCCTATATTCCATGCCCCTCCACCATACCACCAGACATTCTCTGCAGCTCTGGAAGACCGTAGTCATTTTCATAGTTTACAATTAGCAGCCGAATAAACTTACTTGTTCATCTACAACTCTCTCGAAAATAGCTTCCTGGGTTTGCTCTACCACTGACGGAAGAAGAGTCACTCTTCTCAGGCAGTCTCTCCTCGGGTGGAAAGTGAGGTGCAAAGTGAGAGCCAAGTAAATGGGCTCCTGCTCCGGAAGCCTGGTCAGCCCAAGAGGGCCGGGATTTTCCATGAGGTGAGACTGACACGCCTCAGCACCCATTTCCTGGAAACAGACCTTACTGCCTGGGTCTTTGCCACAGTTTTGATTTTAGGAAGACATGATTTGATCCTAGAAATCATTCATTTGGGAAAACAACTACAACAAAAACTTAGCTTGGAACCACCAGATCTTCTTTGAATGCTTCTAACTTTAGGCTCTAGAGACATAGGACTTCACAATTTCAAACCTGTGGTTCTCACTCCTGACTTGAGTTCATGTCAAAGGCCCCGTTTGTGAAGTGGCTTTATTTCTGCAGGCAGCTCTTTCTTCTCAGACCATTTTCAAAAATTACAAATTTCCAGTTGCCTGGATCCAACATACATAGTCCTCGGTCTTCTAACCATGGCCACCACGTGAGAGATCTTTGGCAACAGACAAAGAAAACCTTTTTTTTTTGGCTCTTGTTTGAAGGTGGTTATCCTTCAGTCAGATCTTGTCCAGGTGAAACCTCCCCTAGGTTTCTCAACAATTATTATGTTGGTTTCTCTCTGCTTTAATCATGAGATGCTTTAATCATGAGAATGTGAAACATCATTCAGTTCAAACAAGAAATTTTGAAGGGATAAAAGACATTTCTTAACAAGCAAAGCCTTGGTTGTCCTCAGATTTGACGGCATTAGAGCATGTTTTAAACAAGCATATAAATTAAACGATGTCACATATTGTAAGTTATCCCCATTGCTGCAGAAGTACCACGGTATCAATGAGACCTCAGGGGACACACGGGCTAAATTTAAATTCTGCCTTTGGTTCTTATATTGGTGCTGCCATAATAAAATATCACAGACTGGGTAGCTTAAATAACAGAAATTTATTTCCGACAGTTCTGGGGGCTGGAAATTTCCAGAAGCAGATCCAGGTGGATTGTTGTCTGGCATACTCGTCCTGGTTTACAGACAGCCGCCTTCTCACTGTGTCCTCACATCCAAAGAGGACAGGGAGGGTTCCGGGGTCTCTTTATTTTCTTACATAAAGGCCCCACGCCTATCAGAGTAGGGCCCTACCACTGGGAAATCATTTAAACTTTATCACCTCCCTCACAGGCACTATTTCTAAATTCTGTCACATTGGGGATTAAAGCTTCAATGTACACATTTTAGGAGGACACAATTCAGTTCCTAGCACATCTTAACAGCTGTGTGACTTTGGGCAACTTACATATCACCTCTCAGCCTCGTTTTGTGATTTGTAAAATGTACGTTATATTGATTTCATAGTATTACCATAAGGCTTAAGTGATTTAATGTAGGTAAAAAAGCTCCTGGAAAATCCTGGAAACTTTTAGATCCTAAAAAATAAATTGTAGCTATTACTGTGTCCCTTGTAACCTTATGAGGATGTTGGTTAATCCTTCCATCAAAACACTGCTTGTAGGGAGCCACATTCTACTCCAAAGGCATCGTCTACTCAAGCGCAGTAGGATGCTCTGCAGCCCGTCCCAGAGACACAAGCCCTCCTGTGCTAGCCCTGGGAGAACTCCAGCTGTGAGCACTCACATCCTCAGCAGGGCAGCCTCCCAGCTCCCACTCTCCACTGACAAGATCCCAAGAGACCGGAATCTGCTTCAATCCTACTGTCTCCTGACTCCACTCCGTCAACATCTGCACTCCCCTAAAAGTCCAATTAGTTATCTCTAAGGAAATGAAAAAGTGCACCAATCTGGTGGAAAGAAAGTAAGAGATAATAGATAAGTCTCATTATGTGTTTAACAGAATATTGTTCAAGAATCTCAAGTGAGAAATGTCTCACATCCATAGAGCGTTTTGCCTTTTATGGTTGTGTGCTCCCAGCATGTACTTACATTACTGAGGTTATAAGACCAGCCTCTGCCTCCTAATTCACACAGGCTGGCATTAGATGGCAGGCTAGGGAAGATAGTTTTCAGGATCTTCATTCCTCTGTCCCCATAGCTAGAGTGAACTCAATACTTAGGCCAAACCAGTCCATTTGGGACTTGCATATCTTGACTGGATAGCATTGACTTCCCTTTGAATTGCTTCCACTGAGCTGCATGTGATACTGTCCCATCAACATACGTGGAAGAAAGTTATAGACAGATTTTTGAACTTTATGTTTATATTTTCTATATGGATTTGAAAAAAATTTTTCATTATATCATAAGGACTAAGAGGAAAATTTCTCTCAGGTCTCAAAATAAGAAATAAATATGCTCTTCCTAGGTAACACATCTTTATTTTTATTATCACTACTGTGGATTGTGCAATGGATTAGATTTCCACCCCCTCGGCTACTGGAAAATTCAAAATGAAATTTGTATTCCATCTCTGCTAAGTAAGTATTTGGAAAGCATTTAGAGTCATAACCTTGCCATTCAATTTATCTTTTTTCCTTCTTCCTCTCAAATCTCATAACTTTAAAATTTTTCCCTCACAAAGTGCAAGTAATTCCCTGGAGACTGAATCCAGCAAGTGCTATGAGTCCACGTACAAAACTCTCCCCATGACCTCCCCCAGCCTTCAGGGATTCCAAGGCAAAACTCAAAGTGAAGGATCCCTCTTCTGTTTTTAGCTAATAAGGGGGAGAACCGAAAGTCCTTCACATGTTTTCGGGACACTTATACTCTTTCTTGACACAGTAGGCCCATAATCGAGGTGACTTGCTATTGGTTTTCTTGCATTTAATATCAGGTTTTGCAAAAGGCAGACACAATTTTCAGCAATTACTCTAAGAATGTCTAAATTTAATTAAGTTCTTATTCCTCAAGCCAATATCCAAAATGTTTGCATGGTTCATTGAGTCTCACAGAGCTCTGGTTATTTAAATATTCCCTCACTGAATATTACAGTTGCAATTCTTAATTTAAAGTCTGCACATCTCTATGGAATATGTTTAATAAAAATGTTTGAAAAGAACTGGGTCATTTTGGTTAAGGTTCTCAACTCACTTCAATAGTTGCCACATATGATCATCTGTAAAGTCAATTTTTAATGTCACACAAATCAAATAAGTTAAACTTCAAAGACTAAATTTCAAGCATTTAGTGACTATATACTTTAGCAATTAGTTGTGCACACATTCTCATGATTTTTGACATTTTGTTCAAGGGTAGGAAAAAAGTGGTGTCAAACTCTGATCTAATTGTGACACATCAAGTGAGGCTGCTCTCTGAGAAGAACATATGACACAACTTACTAAAGAAACCAAACCAATCTACATATATCTACAACTAAACAGTGGTTTGGTTTCTTTTGTAATGTATCTATATTCGTTGCATATAAAAAATCTAAAATAATTTTTCTAGGTCTCAAGAAAGATTTTTTATAAATTCATGCACACTTAAGTATAGATTTTATTTATGTATTCATGTATTTACTTATTTATTTATTGTGATGGAGTCTTGCTCTGTTGCCCAGGCTGGAGCGTAGTGGGAGATCTCAGCTTATTGAAACCTCTGCCTCTGGAGTTCAAGCAATTCTCCTGCCTCAGCCTCTGGAGTAGCTGGGATCACAGGTGCCTGCCACACACCTGGCTAATTTTTCTGTTTTTTTTTTTTTTGTTTTTGTCCTTTTTTTTTTTTTTTTTTTTTTTTTTTTTTTTTTTGAGGCGGAGTCTCACTCTATCGCCCAGGCTGGAGTGCAGTGGCCGGATCTCAGCTCACTGCAAGCTCCGCCTCCCGGGTTTACGCCATTCTCCTGCCTCAGCCTCCCGAGTCGCTGGGACTACAGGCGCCCGCCACGTCGCCCGGCTAGTTTTTTTTGTATTTTTAGTAGAGACGGGGTTTCACCATGTTAGCCAGGATGGTCTCGATCTCCTGACCTCATGATCCGCCCGTCTCGGCCTCCCAAAGTGCTGGGATTACAGGCTTGAGCCACCGCGCCCGGCCTTTTTTTTTTTTTTTTTAAGGGACAGAGTTTCACCATGTTGGCCAGGTTGGTTTCGAACTCCCAACCTCAAGTGATCTGCCCACCTCTGCCCCGCAAAGTACTGGGATTATAGGCCTGAGCCACTGCGCCCAGTCCACACTTAAGTATAGATTTTAAATATCATTTCACTATAAGTCATAGACCAAAAATTTAAGTGTAAAAATATCAATGCAAACCATCAGCCTACATGTTTATCTCGTAGTTCATGTTAGCAGAAAAAAAAAATTTCAGTTTGGTTTTACAAATGTGAATACAATTATTGATTGAATGTATCTGCCTAAAATATTCTATCCAAATTAAATCTGATGACGTGATGCCATATGGAATAATCTGAGAACAGCAACACAGACTTCTGTTTTAACGCAGAATGAAAACAAATTAACTAGCTAACTCCCTTTCTCTGGCTTCTATTCATTATCATTTGCAAATTATGATTTAATGCCTAGGAATCAATAACCAGAAAATTGTATTTTCTTCTAAAGCAATTTAATTTATCAATGTTTGTTTTTATAAGAAATTTAGTAATGATATCACGACTTTTTTCTTTCATACAATTTAAAAAATGGTTGTTATAACAAATAGGAAAAATATATAAAGAAGAAGCAAAAGGTCTTAATAATGTTCAAAGAGAGATAGCTAATGACAATAGTTTATTTCCTTCCAGTATCAATCAATCAATCAATCAATCAATCATACATTTTACTTATAAATTCAATTGCTTTAACACAATGCTGCCAAACCCTAAAATGCACATAAACGCAACACAAATTGCCACACCACTTTTTCAGTAATTCTCCACTTAGCCCCTACTGTAATTTTCCATTTTCTCATAGGCTCCAAGTTTCTTTTTTGTTCTTGCTTTTTGTTCCCTCTCTGTCCTCCTTTTAAAAACCTCAGCCACCTTGGTCTTAGTTGAAGTTGAGCTCAGTGTATACTGGATTGTCTCCCTTACTGCAGCTGTCTGAATACAATCCGTCTTACCCTCTTCAACAAGTGTTCAGTCCTGTTTCTCTTTAAAAATTTCTGATCCCGGTCCTCCCGGCCCCCACTATGCATGTAAGAAAATTTGCACCCAAGCCCACACGTGTCACTAGCTTAAATATTGAGAAAGAAAAGAAACTTCATCTGAGGAATGTGAGCCCCCTTTAATTATCAGGCCTAATTACATCAATCACCTCTCATTCCTCCTTGAACTAAATAATTACTGCTTGAAGCCACTTGCTAGGTGGGTTCTGGACTAACCGATGTCCAGTAGCCATAAAATACCATACGCTGGACACTATGTTCCCTACCCTATTGTTCAACAATGTATAGCCAATCACTGACAAATGTTACTGCTGTAAACCAATGAGAATTCTAAGCAAACAACTTTGTATCAGGGCACTCTTTGTCTCCTTTGCCTTTAAGAACCTGTTTGTAACAAAGGAGCACTCCCCAAGGCAACGTGGAATTATGTCCTAGGCTGCTGTGTTCAACCTTGACCCAAATACATTCTCTATATTAATTTTTCCTCAGCTTCTATCTTTAGGTTGACAGTATCTCCCCCATCCTGGCCTCCACCACCACACACAGTTTAGATTAACAACTGTACGCACAGGGTGTGCTCCAGGTCTTCTGACTAACAAGCATTTACAGCCAAATGTCCTGTCCCCATGTGAGATCACCACTTCAATCCTTGGGGCCTCCAGCCAGTCCCAAACTCCAAGAATCACATGGCACTGCCTGTCTGATATTACTCTGGGATTTACTTCTTATTTGATTTCCAGCACCTGGGGAATTTTATTTTTTCCAAACTAAGCTAGATATTTTAAAGGCAAATATATCCAGCATTTACTCAGCATTTTGTGTTTACAGTAGGAAGGATCCATGAACCTCAGCTCCATCTGCCACGTGACCATAAACCCTATTTTCTACTAATAATTTGGCATATAATAGAGACTGACACTCAGTAGGATTAACAGATCTGTGGAATAATCCCCACTTGCTCATTCACTTGTGGCATGAACATGTATTTACATAATTGGGGTCCTCCTTTAATAGTTTTATATCTTGTTTCCAGCATGGGCTTCTTAATGTATGATGAAAGCTCTCTGCCTAGATTCATTTTCCATATAATTGAACTATTTGATTCCCACAGAGTCCCCTGGAAATGAATTAGCCACTGGGGATAATGAATAGAGGACAGGAGAACATGCCAATGAACTGTATCAGGCCAACCTTGAAGTTTGGCTCAAGGCCCACATAACCCACACGGTGATATTCAGCTAACCAGAACAGCCCTGCGCACAGATCGGAGAGGACTGTGGTGGAAAATAGAAGGCCCCCTTTACTCCCAAGTCCTCCCATCAGCTTAGAAACCAGTAGAATCGTTATCACCACTGGTTTTGCTCAGCCAATACACTTCCCATGGTACAAGATCAACTTTATGACATCTGGATGTGAAGATCCACAAGCCACCTCTGAAATCAACAGCTAAGCTAGTGATCTTGCAAAACTTTATCTGTTTTGGTTGCTTTTAGTTCCTTTTTTCTAGTTGATCTTAAAACCTATATAGTTAAAAATCATGAGCTAAACAATATATAACGAAATTCCCACTGCCTAACTTATAGATAGAATCTGTAAGTTACGACGGTAAGTTGCTTACATTGTTTTTCAGGAACTTGGGGTCAACCCTTGTCCAGTTCAAGCCATCTGAGCCTCCAACTGGACAGGGTTGATTCCCTGCAGCAATGTTCAATAAGTGATCTTCTAACATTGGAGGGACAAAAACATCACTCTCAGATCATGTTAATGATGCCATTTTGTGAAGACGTGTCCCATAAAGAGCCATGAAGCTTGACTGCATTTACATGGACCACTGATTACCTCATTTTTCCTCACCCCCAATCACCTTTCCTAATGCCTTGGACCACCTTGCTCCTCTATCTCATAAATATCCCTAAGACCCCATCTTCAGGGAGGTGGATTTGAGAGGTATTCTCCCACTTCCTTGTTTGGCTGCTTTGTGAATAAAATCTTTTCTCTACTGCAAAACTTGTCATCTCAGTGATTGGCTTATTGTGCAAGGGGTGGAACATGCTGGTTCAGTATCACCTCCACATTCATCTTTCTGGTCGGGATCCCATCTCTGCATTCCAAACTCCAAATCTCTACTTGAAGAAGTTACTCAGACTTCTAACAGGGCTCATCAAATGTAACACAGACAAAACTGAATTCTGCATCTCCCTCCACTGTCTCCTGTTAAGCCCACATTCTTCTCTGTATCAATAAATATCAATCCCATTCATTTAGTTGCTCACACTAAACTCCTTGCAGTTAACCTGGAAACCTTCCTTTCTCTCATGCCCAAATGCAATGCATCAACAAGTCTTATTAGCCTAACCTTCATAGCATCCTTTGATCTTTAGCCCTTACTCTGGTCATTTTGACTTCTGGACTTTTCACATTTTCAACTCAGGAGGTACAGGGCCTGTAGCTGCAATTCTGGAAGTGTACTTCTCCAGAGAAGACTCTTAGACTGTGATCTCCTTGAAGCAGTGTCGATTTTTGACCCAGATTTTTAACCTTAGAGCCTAGTGAAGGGCCTGGAGGTACCTGGCAAATGACCAAAGACAGCTAAATGACAACTGGACACAGCTCATTGCCACGAAGTGAATACAGCTTGACAAAGTCTTGGCAATGTAGAATTTTACCTGAATGTTGTTAAACACGGTTGATGAGAGGCTGTTGGCTTAGACCAGCCTCCTGCACTAGGCCCCAGCAGACCAGACCAAACCAGAATGGAGAGACCTGTGGTAAGTGCCATGGAACCAAACGGAAGTTTGAAATGGGTTGGTTTTCCTAAAAAACAGGAGATTTCAGTTAACCTGGTTCAGCACAATAAGGAAGTTCCCTCTGTTTTAACCCTGTAAGGAAAGAAACTTTCAGATGACCAATACACTTTTTGTTCCTTGTTTCTGCTTCCTTGAGTCCTTTCTGCCTGTAAAGCCAACCTCCTCTGATCAGTTGATAGGAACCTCATTCTATTTCTCAGAAAATAGAGAATATAATTCTCTCTTTCTCAGAAAATAGAATGAGGTTTTATTTCTCAGAAAATTCTCTTTTCAGAAAATAGAATGAGGTGATGCTCAATTCTAGAATAGCAAATAAAAGCCAATTAGATCTTTAAACAAAATCTCTTATAATTTTGTCTTTTGATGAGGTAAAGGAATATCCCACCCTTCTGTGTCCCTGAAAACAGCTTACTGCAAAGACTCGCCCCTCCCATATGACTTAGATGTGTGGATGCCCCCTTGTTCCTGGTGAAAAAGACAAAGACCCTGCAAATTTCCATTTTTCTGCCTCATAAATAATTAGCTGAACTGCTTTGTCCCCACTGATCAACCAAACAAAATGCTTGTTAACCTTCCTCCAGGGCCCCCTCAGCCTGAGCAGCCGATGCCCCTCCTGAGAACAGGCTGGCCTCAGGGAAAACATTATCTGTCTACTATCTGATGATGCTACTCTTTCATCCCAATTCCCCATGCCTGGTTCTTTCTAGCCTTGTTGACTCCTGTCTATGAAAGAAATAAACTGTTTTTTTTTTTATTTTTAACTATACTTTAAGTTCTAGGGTACATGTGCACAACGTGCAAGTTTGTTACATATGTATACATGTGCCATGTTGGTGTGCTGCACCCATTAACTCGTCATTTACATTAGGTATATCTCCTAATGCTATCCCTCCACCCTCCCCCGCACCCCACGACAGGCCCCCATGTATGATGTTCCTCTTCCTGTGTCCAAGTGATCTCATTGTTCAGTTCCCACCTATGAGTGAGAACATGCGGTGTTTGGTTTTCTGTCCTTGCGATAGTTTGTTCTGAATGATGGTTTCCAGCTTCATCCATGTCCCTACAAAGGACATGAACCCATCTTTTTTATGGCTGCATAGTATTCCATGGTGTATATGTGCAACATTTTCTTAATCCAGTCTATCATTGATGGACATTTGGTTTGGTTCCAAGTCTTTGCTATTGTGAATAGTGCCACAATAAACATACGTGTGCATGTGTCTTTATAGCAGCATGATTTATAATCCTTTGGGTATATACCCAGTAATGGGATAGCTGGGTCAAATGGTATTTCTAGTTCTAGATCCTTGAGGAATTGCCATACCTTCTTCCACAACGGTTGAACTAGTTTACAGTCCCACCAACAGTGTTAAAGTGTTCCTATTTCTCCACATCCTCTCCAGCACCTGTTGTTTCCTGACCTTTTTTTTTTTATGGAACGCTTCACTAATTTGCATGTCATCCTTGCGCAGGGGCCATGCTAATCTTCTCTGTATCATTCCAATTTTAGTATATGTGCTGCTGAAGCGAGCAGTTTCCTGACTTTTTAATTATTGCCATTCTAACTGGTGTGAGATGGTAACTCATTGTGGTTTTGATTTGCATTTCTCTGATGGTCAGTGATGATGAGCATCTTTTCATGTGTCTGTTGGCTGCATAAATGTCTTCTTTTAAAAAGTGTCTGTTCATATCCTTTGCCCACTTTTTGATGGGGTTGTTTGTTTTTTTCTTGTAAATTTGTTTGAGTTCTTTGTAGATTTTGGATATTAGCCCTTTGTCAGATGAGTAGATTGCAAAATTTTCTCCCATTCTCTAGGCTGCCTGCTCACTCTGATGGTAGTTTCCTTTGCTGTGCAGAAGCTGTTTAGTTTAATTAGACCCCATTTGTCAATTTTGGTTTTTGTTGCCATTGCTTTTGGTGTTTTAGACATGAAGTCTTTGCCCATGCCTATGTCTTGAATGGTATTGCCTAGGTTTTCTTCTAGGGTTTTTATGGTTTTAGGTCTAACATTTAAGTCTCTAATCCATCTTGAATTAATTTTTGTATAAGGTGTAAGGAAGGGATCCAGTTTCAGCTTTCTGCATATGGCTAGCCAGTTTACCCAGCATCATTTATTAAATAGGGAATCCTTTCCCCATTTCTTGTTTTTGTCAGGTTTGTCAAAGATCAGATGGTTGTAGATGTGTGGTATTATTTCTGAGGGCTCTGTTCTGTTCCATTAGTCTGTATCTCTGTTTTGGTACCAGTACCATGCTGTTTTGGTTACTGTAACCTTGTAGTATAGTTTGAAATCAGGTAGCATGATGCCTCCAGCTTTGTTCTGTTGGCTTAGGATTGTCTTGGCAATGCGGGCTCTTTTTTGGCTCCATATGAACTTTAAAGTAATTTTTTCTAATTCTGTGAAGAAAGTCATTGGTAGCTTGATGGGGATAGCATTGAATCTACAAATTACCTTGGGCAGTGTGGCCATTTTCACAATATTGATTCTTCCTTTCCATGAGCATGTAATGTTCTTCCATTTGTTTGTGTCCTCTCCACCGATCCCACAGAAATACAAGCTACCATCAGAGAATACTATAAACACCTCTACGCAAATAAACTAGAAAATCTAGAAGAAATGAATAAATTCCTGGACACATACACCCTCCCAAGACTAAACCAGGAAGAAGTTGAATCCCTGAATAGACCAATAACAGGCTCTGAAATGAGGCAATAATTAATATCCTACCAACCAAAAAAAAGTCCAGGACCAGATGGATTCACAGCCAAATTCTAACAAAGGTACAAGGAGGAACTGGTACCATTCCTTCTGAAACTATTCCAATCAATAGAAAAAAAGAGAGAATCCTCCCTGACTCATTTTATGAGGCCAACATCATCCTGATACCAAAGCCTGGCAGAGACACAACAAAAAAAGAGAATTTTAGACCAATATCCCTGATTAACATCGATGCAAAAATCCTCAATAAAATACTGGCAAACCAAATCCAGCAGCACATCAAAAAGCTTATCCATCATGATCAAGTGGGCTTCATTCCTGGCATGCAAGGCTGGTTCAACATATGCAAATCAATAAACGTAATCCAGCATATAAATAGAACCAAAGACAAAAACCACATGATTATCTCAATAGATGCAGAAAAGGCCTTTGACAAAATTCAACAGCCCTTCATGCTAAAAACTCTCAATAAATTCCGTATTGATGGAATGTATCTCAAAATAATAAGAACTATTTATGACAAACCCACATTCATACTGAATGGGCAAAAACTGGAAGCATTCCCTTTGAAAACTGGCACAAGACAAGGATGCCCTCTCTCACCACTCCTATTCAACATAGTGTTGGAAGTTCTTGCCAGGGCAATCAGACAGGAGAAAGAAATAAAGGGTATTCAATTAGGAGAAGAGGAAGTTACATTGTCCCTGTTTGCAGATGATATGATTGTATATTTGGAAAACCCCATCGTCTCAGCTCAAAATCTCCTTAAGCTGATAAGCAACTTCAGCAAAGTTAGGATACAAAATCAATGTGCAAAAATCACAAGCATTCTTACACGCCAATAGCGGACACAGAGAGCCAAATCATGAGTGAACTCCCATTCACAATTGCTTCAAAGAGAATAAAATACCTAGGAATCCAATTTACAAGGGATGTGAAGGACCTCTTCAAGGAGAACTACAAACCACTGCTCAATGAAATGAAGGAAAGAAACTCTTTTTGCCTAAGTTCTGGAGTTGTTTAAAGATCTTCTGTTCTTCCATTTGCAATCGTCTTTTATTATCACAAAAATCCTTTTGAACAAATGTCTCTTCTTGCTATGTTCAGATTTATGTTTTTATTTTGCAGTTGATCACCTTGTTGACAGAACTGAATGCTTCTTATCATTGCCAGAGTCAGGAACTCTTCTCACTGTAGCTAAAGCATGGCCAACGAGCCTTTGCCCTCCCACCTCCAGTAACTGGAAATTGTTGCTTCCTTAGTGTCTGTTTCACTAGGGGTAGCCCTAAGTATGAGGAGTGTCTCTTTACACTGAGCGAAAAACTGCCACCTGTATATTCTACCCATGTGCACCCTATCAAATTATGCAGACGAAATCGAATTCCTTTTCCATAAAATAAGCACTCAAGTATCATAACATTTCTCCCCTGAAGTACCTGCATCTTCTCCAGGTTAAATAATTATTTCCTGGTTAAATAAGAATGCTAATAAATACATTTGTTATAGCATTCCTGAATTCTGGTGTTCAGAGAGTGTGGAATAGCCCTTTTTACAATTGCTGGTGAAAAAATAAAAAATTCAAATTACTGAAAGTCTAAAGCACAGACTTTAACATTTCAAAAAATAAAATCTACATCAAAATAAATGAGAATGACTTCAAAAAGCAATGAGAAATTTACAAAAGAAGATCACCACCACCATGAGCTCTTAGGAGAAGAGCCAGCAGCTGGAGATGGGCGCCCTCAACTCAGGAGCCACAGGGAGCTTCTGGAGGTGTTTGGTCACCTCTTCAGCCAAAGCCAAAGAAGAATGATTACCACCTTAGATGCAGACAAGCACGTGGCACTGTATTGGGCTTGCTAAAACAGTCAGGTTTGGCGGGGAGTGGGGGCGCGTGCTGGGTAATTAACAAACTTTCCAGAAGTTATGAACAACTGAATAGAAAGAAATACTGGAAGAGCAATGTTAAATAAAACTAGCCCAAGAAAATTACCATTGGACAGTGGACAGGAATAACAATAATAATACAAGGTGAATTAACACATTTTGAAGTCAAATCCCAGTAATACAACATGTTATGAAGTCTAGATACCAGAGAAACCAGAGACTTCTGTCAACATAGAGCCCCCATCACCCCACAGTGAAGCGCAAATTATTAAGGAAACAACTTCTGTTCCGGGACTCCTACTTGTTAAAGTTCTTTTTTTTCTTCAAATTTTAAAGATTAATAAAAGATTCTACAACTTGCCAAGGACAAAAAGGACAATGCCTAATATTTCTTCCTGGAGACTTTGAAAAGGAAGAGAACCACAGGGAAGAGCTGAACAGTCAAAAGCAAAAAGCAAGTTTCCAGTACAAGTACTACATTCAGTGATGTTGACTTTTCTTTTGAAGGCAGAAAAATATAGAGTAGTTGGAGGACATGAAAAAAGAAAATCTGTAAACACAGTCCATGGCTGTAAAAAATTTTCCTAAGCAGACAATAGAGATCTGAGAACAGATTGAAAAAATGACAGTAACCCAAAAGATAGTTAATGGCACACAAATCAATCAACATGAAGTTCTGCTTCCAGGTAGCAAATAAAGAGTCTCCAGAGATGGCTATTCTCATCCTAACAGAAAGAGCTGGATAAACTGTGAAACCACAGGTTCTTGTAATTGTTGTTTGTTTAATGTATCTATTCATTAGAGAGCTAAAGATGCAAAGAGATCCAGGTGGACTAAACGCAGAAAGGGATAAGCCTTCTGGCACCTACAGCTTGCCCTCCTCACTGGCAATGTGAAGGCAGAGGAAGAAGGCTGTTTAGGCAGGGCTAAGGAGAAAGGAGACAATGGGATCACAAACTTCAAAGGGCGTGTGTAGGCTGGCACGATGCCTTAGACCCCAGAAGAGCACCAACCATGGAATGAGTCTGCAACTAAACACCAGCCCTTTCCCATGAGCTTCAACAAGTGAACAGGGATGTTAAGGGAAGGGCACGAATGCCCAGATGCCCTGCCAGGCTGTCAGATCCTTAACTGGGGTACTATGGATGCCTCCATGGGACACAGAGGAGAGAGAGGCCACTGAAGAAGTGGGACCCAGGAGCAAAGCTGGAGAACAAGGAACTCCCTAGAGACCCAAAACTCTGGCAAGCTGTAAATCGGAGAGACTCTAAGAGTTCAGAAAGCTGGTCGGTGGGATATTATTTTCTAAAAAATCTCAGGTCACCTGGGTGTTCAGATTCTAAGCACTGCTAAAGAGAAATTCTGATACAGCCTTGCAAACATTTTAAGCCAGTGAATAATTGTTTTAAAATATAGTGTATTAACAGAAAGTTGAGGTACAGTAAGGACAACAGATCAGGAGACAACTCTCTTTGCAAGATAGTTCATTACTCATAGGTTCCAGTAGAAGAGAGACACCACCCTCAGGGGACCACTGGGAAGTGGCAGGGTTAGCCAGGAGGCAGAGAGAGAGAGAGAGGAGCTGTGGGCAAGAGCCTTGGTGTGGGTTCTATGGGAAGGAATTGGTAGAGCAGGGCAAACAGGCTCCCAGCATTGACTAGTCTGAATCATTTCAGTGGGCTGTGGGGCACCCGGGCTATCCCTGGGACCTGGCCCTGAGTGAGTATTAGGGCAGGGTACAGCGGCCCAAAGTGTAAAAGCCTGCTGCAGGAGGTCGCTGGGGGAGTGAGCTCTGGATTGGTTGTTTATATTTGAAAAACCTGCTCTCTGGCAAGTTGCTTACTACCTCTCAGAACTGATGACTCCTGGGAGAGGCCGTCCGTCTAGCAGCAGTGAGACCCCAGATGTCAAAGTATCAGAATACAAAAAATAAAAGACATGGTTAATACAGAACTAAATCCAACTACACAGCAGCACAGCCCAGCCCAGCTCAACACACACAGGCTACCACCACACCCCACTAGAATGGACAAGTTTATAAAGACTAACAATACTGAGTGTTGGTGAGGATGTTTAACAACTGGAACACTCACATATTGCTGGTAGGAGTGTAAAATAGTACAAACCCTTTGAAAATTAGTAATTTATTATAACTTTTCACACAGACCTACCCCATGACCCACTCCTTAGTATTTACTTGCAAGCCATAGAACTGTATGTCCACAAAAATCCTGGTGCAAAATATTCATAGCACTTTATTCATTATAGTTCCAAACTGAAAAGGAACCAAACATCCATCAGCAAGAGAATACACTTACAAATTGTGGTTTATTTGTACTATGGAATACTATTCAGCCAAAAAAGGAACCAAAATACAAATAGGCTCAGCACGGATGAAATTCAAAAATATGCTGTGAAAGAAGCCAGATATAAAACATCTCATGTAAGATTCTACTTATATGATGTCTCAGAACAAGCGGAAATAATCTATAGAGACAGAAACTGGAAGTAGGTATTTCTGGCACAAAGGGTGGGGTGGGAATTACATGGCAATGTGCATGAGGGCACATTCTGGGATGATGGCTGGTGGAAGTATGTAACTATGAATACTTAACTGAATGATCAAAATTTGTGCATTTTATTGTATGTAAACCGTGTCTCAATAAAAGACTTGATCAGAATATATAAGAAAGCAAAATGCATTCTGAAAAAACAAAGAACAGTAAGTATTGCATTTTACAGTAAAAAACTAAATGGTAAGATGTAATGGGGTGTCCAGAGAAGGCTATACCAATGCCAAATTTAGAGAAGACCCCCAGAAAAGAGGTGAGACATGAAATAAACAGGCCATTATTAAGAGGAGGCTTAGAATTGCTCTTGTATATGGTGGACCTTTTAAATGGTGATTATTATTAATACAATATAATGGTAAGAATGGTAGAAAATAATGAAAGCAACTTATTTTCAGCATAATAAATTCTAGAAAATGAATTTAATAACATGCAATTACCTCCCATCCAATACTAAGAAAAATAAAAAGCTATTGTTTTATACAACATAGAAATAAAAAGACACAACAAAGCCTAGCTATGATATTGAATATATTGGAGAACGGTGTCCTGTACTAATAAAATACTAAAATGGGCTGGACTTTTCTATAAAATAGAAGGCACTTTCTGGAATTAATATGAATTAAAAAAATTTAAAGCATGTCAAACAACTTTGCTAACTATACAATAACACTTAAAGTCAAAATGCATTATATAAATACTAAAAAATGGACAAAGCTTCACTCTACTTGCATGAGTATAAAAATGTCAGAATTGACAATAAAAACTAGAGAATACAGAAAAGTACTTAAAATGTAAACATACAAATATGTGAGTCCTATTCATAAACACAACTGCAATATGATGTAACTAACTGTATTAACAATATATAAAATCATACAAAGCAAGAAATAATTTTAAAACTTCAAAATTATAATAAGCATATGTCAAAACTTGGGAATATTATGAAAATGAAATGTGTATTCTTATGTATAAGTGGATATAAGCAATTAATAAAACAATTATGAATAAACTATTTTTTCCTGACTTGGAATACTGAACATGCTAAAGATAAAAATTTTGCCTAAGAAAATACACCAAATTCATATAATTGTAAATTTATCATAAGGCATAAATAATGCATAGTACTTGCTAGAAAAAAAAAGAATATTTATATAGTCCACCCATCAGGGGCCAGCAGAGTCTGTTAAACGACTTTAAGTTATCTTTTGTGATAATATTTTCAAACATATGAAACATTAGTTAAACAAATAAGAAATCTATTAAAAACTTTTTAGATGAAACCACCAAAAATTTCCTAGCAGATTTGTAGTATACAAGACATTAATATTTAAAAATATCACTGGTTTTGACATGTAGTATTTATTTTGTTTCTAAACAGCACACAATTTTAGTATGATTTCTTCTTTAAGCAAAAAATGATTAAGACAATATTTTTTTCAATTGAAATTTTATAGGACATACATTTGTGCACTTCTAAAGACTCTGGCTTGTTCATCTGCAATGCTATAGTTAGAACCACACCTGTATATAACAGGTTCTTGACTGAAAATTATTGAATGACTGTCTGTGAGTCTCACCTTTTTCAGTCCACTAATATTTTTGAGGGGACCTATTGCATGATCATTTTTTTAAAAATGTTCTAAGATGTTTTAAAGGAGATTATTCTTTTTTGGACACAAAATTCTATAGGTGAAAATAACTAACTTGTTAAAGATTTCTCGTATCTTCATTTTCTTGAAGACTAAAAGTGGAAGACTTCTGGTAATGATGATGGTGTCACTGAAAAACTGTTCCCCAGACAGCAATGATGAAAACCAGACAGAAGGAATAACTATTGGGAGGTATCAGAAAGCCACCAAAAGCAGGCAGAAAACCTAGGAGAGTTTACTCTAAACAGACGCTTACAACAAAGGGTAAGAATCATGAGTTTGTAGCTTTTTTGCCTGTGGTGGTTTTTGTCAACTCTCCTTTCTACTCAAGTCACAGGAAATCACAGTCTTACTGCCTCAAGGACAGAGTCAGATTTGGCAGAACAGTTGGAAATATGGGGGTGGTAGGGATCACTGAAGTAAGAAAGCCAAAGAAAGGGGTAAGACTCCAAATCAGTACAAACTGCCTGTAACTCTGGCCAACTGATGAATAAGCATGTACAGTGAGGAGTCTGAGGAGGTAGCCAGAAAGTAGGTGTAAATGTAAGAGGAGTCTTTCATTAAAGGACAAAAGTGCATTAAGAAACATCAGTTTCTTATTGCTGTTTTGATTGTATGACTTTCTCAACTCACCTGCAGTTCAGATAATAGAAAGCAAAGTCTTACAGCTGGGATTAGCAGAGCAGCTGGAAAGTGAGGAGGAGCACATGGAAGCAAGGAAACAGAAAATGGCTGGGCCCAAAATGCCAGCATAAACTGCACAAGTACTTTGCTTGACCACTAACCTCCACAGGCACAGTGAATTCTGAAGAGGTCCAGACCAATTTAGAAGCAGCTGTAACCAAAAAGAACTAGGCAAAGAATAGAGGAGATCTATATTCACACTGTGGTTCCAGGCAGGAACAGAAAACCATCAATCCTCAGAAGAAACAATAGAACGCAGAGTTGCTGCAATGTAACAACAAAATGTATGCCCCATACTGAAGGAGAAAAAACTAAAGAAATGGACTCCAAGAAAGCCTATATGTTGTACTCTGTAGACAAAGACTTCAAAGCAGCTATTAAGGGATGTTTAAAAATTTTAAGGAAAATGTGATCTGAATGGGTCTTAATGAGCAAACATATAGATAACATGAAGAAATAAAAACTATAAAAATAATTCTATGGAATTTCTAGAATTGAAAAGTACAATAACTGAAATGAAAAACTCACTAAATTAACTCAACAGATGATTTTAGAGGGCAGAAGACAATCAATCAACTTGAAGATAAATCAATATAAATTATCCAATGTAAAGAACAGAAAGAAAAAAAAATACAGGGAAAATAAATCCTTAAAGACCTGGGGGGTGAAATAAGAAGTTTTCATATGTATAATTTGGGTTTAGGAAGGGTAGGAAAGAGAACAAGAAACAGAAAAATAACTCAATAAATAATGAATGAAAATTTCACAAATTTGGAGAGTTTTGTAAGGTAGGAAATACAAGATTAATAAAAATCGAATATATTTCTATACTGAAGGAGCAAACAACTGGAAATTGAAATTAAATGTAAACATTTCCATTCAATATTAGGAAAAGCATAATATTAAGAATAAATTAACAAAAGATATGCAAAACCTGTATAATAAGAACCATAAATATTACTGAAAGAAATTTCAAAATATCTAAATAAATGAAGAGATATGCCGTGTTTGTAGACTGAAAAACTCAATCTGGTTAAGATGTCTATTTTTCCAAAATTAATCTGTAAATTAAATGCAAACTCAACCAAAATCAAAACAGGGTTTTTGTAGAACCTGACAAGCTAAATTTAAAATTTGGTGACAATGCAAAGGCTAATGGAATTTTAAAAAATAAAGTTGGACATCTTATAGTACTTAATTTCAAGTTTTTCAATAATTCTAGAGAAGAGTCTGACATTGGCATAAGGATTAACATACAGGTCAATGGAAAAGAACAAATGGTTTGGAAAAAGGTCCCCACATATGGTGAACTGATTTTTGACCCAAAAAAGTCAAGATAATCCAATAGGAAAAAGCTAATCTCTTCAAAAAATGGTACTGGAACAACTAGATATCAACATGGGCAAAAGCAAACATCAACTCTTATCTTCCTCCATGTACCCAGACAATAAATCTGAGAGCTAAAATTACAAACTTTTGGAAGACAATGTAAAATAAACTTATGACCTTGGATTAGGCAAGTATTTCATAGACAGGACTAAAAAGTAAGCCATGAAAGAAAAATTGAGAAACCGAACTTTATCAAAATTAAAAACTTCTGCTCTTTAAAAGATACCATTAAAAATGAAACGGCAAGCCACAGACTGAGGGAAAATACCATATACACATATACTAGACGAAGGATTTGTATTAACTTTTTCAAGTCAATAACAAGAAATATGACAGAAAAACAATAACAATAAAATGAATAACAATAAAGAATGAGCCAAAGATTTGAACAGGCACTTCACAAAATAGGACATAAAAATGGCTATAAACAACATGAAAAGATGCTCTTATCACTGGTAGTTACGGAAATGCATATTAAGGTGCACTAGACCTCCTAGACCTTCTGAAATTAATCTCTGTCAGTACCAAGTGTTGGCAACGATGTGGAATACCAGTGTAATATAATATTTCACAAGTGTTGTTTTGACCTAGATTTGATGTCATGGCTGAAAACTTTCAATTCCTCTACACAGGCAGTTTGCTAAGCCCCCGCCACCACTACTTCCCTTACCAGGCACTAACACTGCTGAATTATAATAAATACACACTCAACCGCCAGGGACCCCAGGATACTTAGGGCCCAGGAATGGACCTTCTTATTTGGAATTATTCAAAATGTTCAATGTCCAGGGATCCCAGTTGGCTCCACCAAGCTCACCCCACCCTACTTGCCATACAGAAGATTATGTTTTCCTTTAAATCTTTAAACATACCCTAATAGCTACTTTGAAGCCTTTCTCTGCAGAGTCCAACATTCTAGACTCTCTTAGAGTCGGTCTCTTTAGTCTTTTTTCCTTCCGTATGGGGAGTACATTTCGCGGTTGTATAGTTGCATCTTGCTGTTACCCTGTCCCTGGATGCAGCTCACTGTGTAGCCCAAGTGGCAGCCTCTTCTCATTCAAAGCTGTAACCAAGAGTTCTTTCATCTGTCCAAGCATCCTTGTATGATATCCTGCCAGTTAGAGAATCCATACTCGTAACTATTATTGTTTAATTATAAAACAAACTGGAGCACTTATGCCATCCTGAAGGGAATGCTCAATAGAACAGCCACTTTGGAAAACTGTTTGACAGTTTCTTATAAAGTAAAACATATCCACTCGCTCCCACAGTTCCATTCCCGGGAAATTACCCAAGACAAATATAAACATATTTCTACACAAGGGCTTATCCATGAAAGCTCACAGGAGCATTATTCATACTAATCAGAAGCTTAAAATCTCAAATCTCCACCAAGTAGTAAATGAATGAAGTGTGCTGTGTCTATATAAGCGAGCACTGCTCAACAGTAAAAAGGAAGGGACTGATACAGGCAACAACATAGGTGAGCCTCAAAAACATCACCAAGTGGAAGAAGCCAGACACAGAGACTCATACTCCATGATTCTCATCTGAAATTCTGTGAAGCACTGGTTAAAAATAACCATAGTGATAATCCGAACACTTTGGGAGGACAAGGCAAGCAGATCACCTGAAGTCAGGAGTTCGAGACCAGCCTGGCCAACATGGTGAAATCCTGTCTCTACTAAAAATACAAAAACTAGCTGAGTGTGGTGGCAGGTGCCCATAATCCCAGCTACTCAGGAGGCTGAGGCAGGAGAATCAAATCGCTTGAATCCTGGAGGCAGAGGTTGCAGTGAGCTGAGATCCTGCCCCTGCACTCCAGCCTGAGCAACAGAGTGAGACTCCATCTCAAACAAAAAACAAAAAACAAAATCCCACAAAACCCCACAGTGAGATGAAGCAGAGCATCATCTGCTTAGGGCTAGAGCTGGAGAGAAAGGTGAGAAATAAACTGCACCTTTAAAAGGCAGGTTTTTAATTATATGTGAGGTATATCTCAGTAAGCATGATTTATAAAAGAAGAAACTAAAAACACTACACGATTTATACATGACGGCATAACTGCGTTAACAATGGCAACTTTCTAAAACTTCAAAAGCTAGAGTTTTTTTTTTAATTAATTAATTCGTTAAATACTGTAATGAAAGATTTCTAGTTGGAAAGAAATATGCATCCAAAATAAAGAGAATTCAATTTTTTAAATGTCAAAAACTTTGTTAGGCATTTAGATTGACTTTACAGTAGGTCTTCCAAAGTTCAACCATTTCTAAAGAAATTCCAACTGATGAAAGAGAAAACACTACTGCCATGCTGAGAATTTTTTTATATTCATAAAAAGATGGGTTTATGAGAATATTTTTAAATTTTGACAACTATAGCTTCTATATTTATTTTTAGAATGTCACAGCTTGTTTAGATGCAATTATGAATATGTGCAACACAATCAAATTCAAGTGCATTTGTACTCTGTTGGTTTCTTAAGTTAAATCATGGTTTTTATCATGACACTCTGCTCCTGCCAAAATTTATCCAAAGTATTAGTCAAAAAAAATTGTACTTTTAACACTGAATTCTTTAAATGAATTTAAAATACAATTTGCAATAGTATTAGATGTTTTAACTCATGGAATCAACTTCCAAAAGCTTTTTTTTATATCCAAGAATAGATTTGTTTTTAATTACTAACTTTGAAAATTATGGAATTGTTTTTCTACTTGAAGTATGTAAGACACTGATATAAAACTGACATTATTTAATGTTTTGCTGCTTTTTTTTTCTGCTATTGGAGTCAACATAGTAACAGGATTTGTTTTACTTTTTGCACAGCTATTAGAAAATTGCAGTTGAAAATGAGTGATGTTAATCTCGGGTAAAATTCTCATCTGCTGTCAATGAGCATTCATGGTTCAGAGAGTGACAAGTAAATATTCCTTCCACTGCCAAGTGTGTTACATCATTGTCTTGAGATCCTCTTATTACTGTAACTATTTACTTTTGAACTAGAAGCTGATGTTTCTTCAGCAAATTTATGTTTTCCAGTTTGTTTGTATCTTGCCAGTGAGCTCACTGCAGCCTCCAACAATGAGTGGGCAAACTGCAAATTAAACACTCATCAATATCCTTGCAAAAGCAAAAATCAATATTAAAAATTGGCTAAAGTCCCCTTTCCCTCTCTGCTTCCTTCCTCATTGCTAGTGAAAGGACTAGTTGCAAAATGGAAAAGTTCATAGAATAAGTTACTTTCATTGTGATAATATTGGCTAACATGAAAACAAGCCCTTCATTCAGCATCCTGGGTGTGGGGGGGCTGGGCAGCTCATCTCCAGGCTGTGGTTCCATAGGTGGTGCTGGCTGAAGGACAGCTCTTATCTGACCACGCTCCTCACTGCACAGAACTCTCGTCCTGCCAGCCTTCCTCAGCCTGTACTTGGGCTGCACCTTTGGGGGATGACTGTCAGTGTTCATCTTTTTGATAAGTTTCAGGTGCTAGATTTTTGTGTTTAATCAGGGATCGCAAAGCATTGCAAGGATAAATGATGGGGAAGAATCAATATAAGTGAGGTACACTTTACTCTCTGCATTTCTGGTATGTGCAATGACCATATTTACATTCTTTAGACAGTGAAACAAAAGTCAAATTCTTGTCAGTTCCATTAGAATTTTTGAACAAAATGTTACTAATGAAACATTTCAAGAGTACTTAGTTCAAAGACTCACTCACAGTAACTGAACTTCATTTTAATCCTTTTTAAAAATAAATTTGAATTCCCTACAAAGTTCCTCAAAATTAGAATATTGGACAGAAATGAATTTCTTTAAAACAAATATCCAATTGTTCTCCTCTGCTTATAAAATCTTAATGAATGAGCCCTTCCTTCAGGCTTTCATTACTCATGGGAGCCAGAGGGGAGAGTCTTAGCATCTTCATTATTCTGATGCTGTATTTTCAATAATGACTGCGGGCTGCCATGGTAATCATCGTTCATGGTGCCTGGAGTGTGGAGCGGTTGCCTGTGAGATGTTTCCAGCACTCCAAATGGGCTCAGAGCTACAGAGTAGCTGTGGGGTAGAGCGTTCCTGAGATATTAAAAGTAATGGCACCTACCTAATATTTACAAGAGGTAAGAAATCATCATCAATCTCTTCAAGAGCTTCAGGGAGGTTGTGAGGGTCAATCTCTCTCAGAGTAATGAGAGGGAGCTTGGTGTTTCTAATCTCACTTTATTTAGAAAGGATTAAAACCTTAGAAATATATTGTGAGAGACCAAAATACACCTCCTCAAATAGGGAGGACTGTTGAGCTGAAGATGATTAAGAAGCAGCAGATGCAGGAAAGACCTCTGCCCTCCCTTTATTTATATGGAAATAGTGTTACAAAGACTTAAGGTACCCTACCTGTCCCCTTCTACCAGGGAGAACAGAGACCCTCCTGGACCTGAGATGGTACCAGAGGAGCCCACACTAACAAGCATCGCAAACTAGTCTCTATCTGCCAGTTATTTGCCCTCCCCCACTGGATCTCTCAGATAATCAAAGTCCTTTGCTTTTGTCTCCTTACTTCTCTAAAAATTTACTGTTTCCTGTTATCAGCTAGAATTCAAAGCCACCTCTTTGAGAACTATTCATTCTCTGGGTATCTCCCATGTATGTATGAAATATAAACATGAATAAACTTGTTGGTTTCTTTTAACTTGCCTTTTGTAACAGGTCTCCACACTACAAACCTATGTTATTTTTCCCCTACAATATAAAGAACATCATGCAGTATTTTACATTTTAGGCTGCACAGCATGGCCCGCGTTTTGGCTGCATGTCCCTCATGTTTCAGAGAACTCGGTCATGGAGAACGCAGTGTGAAATGAGCAAGTTCACGAAGGTGGCCAAGGAGTCATGTCACCCGAGACTGTGAGCACCACAGCAGGGGCACACACGCGCTTTCTGTGAACACAAAGTGGAGACCTTGTGAAGCAGGAAGTAGACATCTGCCTCCACCCTTGAACTCCTGTAGAGTTCTGTTTGTTCGAGAAGGGTTTTAAGGCATTCTGGATGGAGTAAGCAACAAAGCGAAAAGAGGTGAACAGATGTATTGACAGTTTTGTGTAGGTTCAATACAGAAGGAAGGGCTGAATGCAGCCACAACAGAGGGAACTGCAGACCAATGAGGAAGCTGTTGGATGCCAAGGTGTCTGTCTTCCCAAGGGGCCAGTGAGAGGGCTTCGAAAATTGAGTTATTAGGAGGTAAGTGAAGTTCGGGTTTTGGGACATGTGTGACACTTTTCATAAACATTAATCACATTCAAGTTATTTGCTGAGGCTGTTGACTTCCTTTACATAATATTTTATTTTATTTTATTTATATATATATGAATTTACATATATACATGAATTTATATATATATGAAGATATATATATATATTTTTTTAATCTTCAATTTTGCTTTCAGTCTCCTTTCACTGATGAGGAAAGTGAGGTGCATGCATCACAGGTGGCCCCGGCAGCAGATCTAGCCAGATCCAGCTCCCTTGCTGCAGGGTCGACTCTCTCTCGGGGTCCTGCAGAACCCCTATGCAGATTGGATGTTGCTCTGTTCCGCTTTGGGGAAAGGTGATCCGCACCTTCTCTCGAAGGTCTTCAAGGAATAAAGGATGAATGTTTTAAGTGCATATCTCATTCACTTACCAGATGATTTACTGGCATAAGATGGGGAAAAACAAGAAAATTTGTGAGTTAACTGGAGGAAAAAACAACTGTTCTTTCTGTGCACCCAAAATGGATCACTGAGTAACGATGTCTGAAACATTTATGCATTAGTGTCAAAGAATAATAGATTTTTAGCGTTGAAGGGCTTTTCAAAGAAACTAGTCCAATTTGGGAAATATTTCTCTGTGAATTTGGCTCCCCATCCCCTGAATACTTAAGTAATAGGAATTCTAATGATTAGAAAATTTTTCTTTGTGTCACTTCCCAATCTGCCTTCTCTCAATTGCCATCCACTTTTAGCCATTCCCTCCTAAGATTACCCCTAGATGTGGACATGTTCAGCATTTGGTGGCTCTCCTTGAGGTAAAGTCTAATGTGTACTTTTGTACCTACCGTAGCCTGCTCATAAGGTGACAAAGTACATTCAAATAACTGCTATTTTTAACCAGTATTATAAGAATCAAGTTATAGCATAGGCTAAAATTCAGACACTCTTTTCAGAGGCATTTAATTCTTACTATCTGAAAAATTTCTGTTTTCCTTATTAATGAATTGGCAATGTTTTTCCCCCCATATGATAATGCTTTACTCAATGATGGCTGATGTGCTTTCAAAAGACACTCAGTGAATGTGTGATTAAAGATAAATTCAGTTCACAGCTGTCAGGACTGGCAAATTGAAACTGCTCTTAAGTGAAGGCATTTGTTTTAGAAAAGATGAGATGCAATTTTCAGAATTGGAGGTTTATGGATACCTCCTGGGGTAATGAACTCTTTTATACCTGAAGTTTATCTTCCTGAAAGACAAATAAAAGGTTTGGGTTTTGCTGTTAGTGTAAGAGCAGAATGTGTCTTCTGATCAACAAAGAGGGTATTTTACATTCCCTGGAAGCACCCACTGAAAATCCTTGCTAAGAATATTCATTGGCTTATTCTCCTGGAGATGGAGACAGATTGGGCAAGTCATCCACAGGGTTATTTGTCTTCACACTGTCTACCACTGACAGATCATTTCTACCAGAATGTGTTCCATGTAAGTGTTTTGGATGCAATTCAAGTTACCTCTGGTAATGGCGCCATTGATCATGCTGTGGATGTGGTAAAGATATCTGCCTTAGGATGAATAGCTATATTGTATATTGTGACAATTGATTTCCCTTTTGCTGAAGACACAGGCTGGAGATATTTTAAAGCACTGTATTAATGACCAAGCAGCTTTTAACAGATGACTAATGGTGAAGGAGTGTGAATGGATAATCTTCTAGAGGACAGAGGGCCTTGCCTGTGAAATACAGCTGGAAATTTAACCGCTTCTGCAGCTTGGGGCCACTGCCTGAGACTGGACAAACTGCCATAGTGTTCAAGCAACAAGTCTTAGAGGTTGATTGAAAGAAAATTTGGAGGTGGATATTACTTTTAAGAAATTCAACTTGGGATGGAGTCCCAGGGGGCCAATGGCAGGGAGAAAGCAGTCGTGAGTGTCTGGATTCAACAGTGGGCTCTTGATTTACTTAATCCTCATATGAAGCCCACAAGGAATGAATGGAAGATTGTCCAGTTTTACAAGTGAAGAAACTGAAGAGGGGAAGCAAATTAGACAAGGTGATAGGGATAAAGCTAGAATGTGCCAGTCTAGCTCCAAAGCCAAGGCTATGTGTACTATTTCTTCAAGGAATTCAGTCTAACTTGACAGTTCAGAACACTGAACATAAAAGCATCCATCAGTGCCTGTGATGTGCTCTTCCTCCCATTCTTCCTGCCTCTTGGATCAACCCATAGTCTTTGCCATTACCCAAATAAGAAGTGAAGCCCCATTCTTAAACTTTTGATCTCCCCCTACCTCGTCTGGTCAACCACAAAGTGCGGTTGACTTGACCTTTGATGTATTTCCTTAGTGCACCGTGTCTCCCTGTGCTCACTGCCCATGTCCAAACTATTGCCCTTCTCTGGATCACTACAATAGCCTCTTTTCACACACCCTCAACCAGAATGACTTTCAAGAGGTCAAATGTATTTGCACCATTTCCATCCTATAATCCCTTCTTTGGCTTCTCATGGCCTCAGAATTAAATCTATTAATAACTTCTCTAATGAAGCATCAGGGTCCTTCCTAATCTAGTCAGCATCCATTCTCACATCCCTGCCTCACTTCCCAACTCTCCCTCCAACTCCAGGCTCAGGCAACAAATCCAGTGCATAAATGTGGTTCACTCCCACCCTCTGGACATATGCTGTGCCCATAATCCACAAAATCCTTCTCTTCTTCTCCTGTTTCATGACCCACTCCCACTCTGCAGCAGGGATTCTCCTTGCTCAATACTGTGTCCTTCAAAAATTCAATGGAAATCACCTGTTTCCTTCACATAATCTATGGTTCTGGAAGTTTTCCTATTAGCCATTTTCTCTTCTGTGACATACAGTAAAGGATGAGTCAATATATCTGTTGAATAAATTAATGAAGGACTTTGAAATTCATCCTGGTATTTAATTGACACAAAGCATCCACTGATGTGGCTATGTTAAATATTTCCAAGTTATAGGTACCCAAAAGGATACACAGAAATCAAGTTACTTGACCAAAGTTTTACTGTATAATACTCCGTCGTATTACAAGGCAGTCTGATCATTGGTTTTCACATCAAGGGTCTTCAGTTATTGAGAACCACTTAAATTATGTTCAAAATTATTTTACCAATAAGGTAGAGAAGTATAATACATTGTGGAAAAATTACCATCGAAAATATTGTAAGGTTTATGTGCTCAATATTGAAATAATGAGGCATCACTTTTCTATAGTTTAAATTAACAAAAGGTTAGCAAGGTTATAATAAAATCAGAGGCTTTATAAATTTACACAACCTTTTTTAAAACAACATGGTGATATGTATCAGAGTCATAAAATATCCTAAGCTGTCAGCCTAATAATCTCACTCCTGGGAGTTTCTCCTAATAAAAGAATTCAAAGGCAAATAAAGGCCATATACATTATGATGTTTACTGCAGTATTACTCACTTCTTCCCCCTCTTTCCCTCACTACTTTTATCATAATTCAAGTAAAACAGCAAACACAAGTTATTTACAAGGCTACCTCATCTCTAGACTGTGAGATCATTAAAGGCAGGCATCATAGCTTGACTCATCTTTATACATGCAGTGAAATAAACAATAAGTGCCTCAGTGTTTTATAAGAGTAACATATATATGCTACAATATATACAAAAATGCATGCACATACACACAACACACTTTTCTCCAACAATCTGAAAAACAAAGGGTCCAACATAACATGGTGTCTACACAATTCCTAAACTCAGTATCAATGGCATAAGAATACAATGGGATTAGGACTGTGGCTTCTGAGAATAGTCACGAGTGAAATCAATCTCCATTAGGAAACAAGCCAGAGAAAGTTCCCACAAGGATCTCTGGACACACATTTATACAGACTCAGTGACAGTCAAAGAGAGGCAGAGATGGGGAAGTGACTCCAGGGTTGGTCCTCAACAAGTTCAAGGGGCACAGTGTAACTGGTAATGGCCAGGCCTAGTGGACGCCAGGTTTTGATCCGAGTCCCTGGCTTTGTCTGAAATCCATTCCCAAAGGCAGTTTGTCTTGAGGAAGCATACAAATAAAGCCACCAGCACACATCTTCTGACCAGCAGTTTAGAAGTACACTTAATTCTGAAAAGTACTTCAGCCTAATAAACTGGTAGCAACACTTTGGGGCAGTCTGTCTGTAACTTTATTTATTTATCTTAAAAATATGATTCTGCCGCAGTGCTTGCAAACAAAGGGACTATTTTAAATTGTTTTCAGATTTACAAAGAAGAGGTGCTAATTCAAAGATCTCAGGAAGAGACAAAAACAAATTAAATTCCTATATGTAAGAGATCAAATGCTATCTATTCATCCTCCTTATCTAGTTTGTCAGAAAAGAAAAGATCGGAGAACCATCTGAACTCTTTCCTGCTGATACTGAGCACTAAAGCCTGAAATAGCAACAGCAAACACATAGTTAGTATTAGTCAAGGAAGTGATCAAGAACAGCGTGAAAATACTTATTACAGAGGCTGGGATACTGAGGTTCTTCTCTAATAAGAATAAATAATTCATACCCGTTGGGTTTTTTGCAGATTAACGGGATGTCATCTGAATCAATATTCCCACAAAATCAAAATGCAAGTAAAACAGAAGACATGTGTTAAATAAGTACTTTAGCACTTTGGAGTAGAGTTCTTGACTTTTGTTGGGAAATGCCAACAGGAGGAACTGAATAAAGCTTTTAAATATTTTAAAATGTATTTATGTGTTTATTTGTACAGAAACAATTCACCAGCGAGTCATTTCCTCCAGGCTTCAGTACCAAGAAAAACAGAATTGTGTGTTTCTGATAAATATTGTAGCTAATGTTTCCTATGGTTCTCTTTTTTGCTTTGGCTGCTAGCAAGCCTATAGTCTAATTTTATGCCAACCTGTACTAACTAGCTGTATATGACGATAGAGAGCGTATTTCTGTATAAAACCTTTCTGATTTAATTTGCCATTCAACAGTCATGTTTTCTCTGCCCTGATATTTTCCAATTTTAAAGTATTATTGCATGTTAATATATTTCCATGAACCCTACAATCTGTAGAATACACCAAGCATAAATTAATTAAGGCATTTGAAATCCATCCGAAGTCTCAAATTTATCTCATTTCATGTTTAAAGCCTTCTAAGCACTGTATTCTCTCAGTAAATTTGACTGGCAGGAAATATCCAAGAATAATATGAACAAATGAGTGCCCGAAAGCAGTGGCTCCCACAGCAGCAGCAGAAGCACACAGCAACAGAAGACCAGCAGCAACAGAAGCACACAGTGTTTGTTAAAATGCAAATTCTCAGGCCCCAGCCCAGACCTCTGGACCAGGCACTCCAGGCATGGGTCCCCAAAGTGTGCTTCACCAAGCCTTCGAAGTGGTTCTGCTACACACAAGACTTTGGGAATCACAGGTCCTAAAAAGCATGTGAGTGTTGCGTCATGGGCTCTGCAGTTTTAACAGTATGCAGTGCCTGCAGGAGAGCAGGAGGCAGGCACTGGCTTTCATTCTCCCTGCATTTTCAGTGTTCAGCCCCATCTTCTGGGAAGCTGAATCCATAAAAAGGAAGAGCCTAGAATGACATGGAGAAGAGCACTGCTTGAAGGAGAAAGAGGGTATCTCCATGGCAAGAAAATAGTAACAGGAGAGAGGGAAGTGTGGGGAGTTGGACTTCCACATTACGCGTAAGGAACCAAGAGTACAAAAAATCTATAACCAGCTATAGCCTTGTGTTTCTTTGCCTATTTTTCTTTACAACTTCTTACCTCTTACAGGTATTAAATAAGAAGGAGGCTATTAGCTTGAGGCAGCCTCCTTACTTTGACTTTCTACCTAACAAATCAAAACATAATTTAGGAGTATATTTTTATAACAATTGCTGGGCTTCAGCCAATCACAAGCAGCTGAGCTTCAAGCAATTACAGGCAGCCAACTGATCAGACTATGCCCAAATAAGGGAAATGCCTCATCACACCACACCCAAATATGGCAGACGTCAGGCTGCAGCAAACCAGGTGACTTCTCCACTTTGCTTCTGTGTTCAGCCTATAGAAGCTCACTGCTCACACTGCTGGGTGGAACTTTCTGAACCTCTTCTGCTTCTGAATGTTGCCTGACTCATGAATCCTTTGCTTAAATAAACTCAAGTTTAATTTGTCTAGAGTTTCTATTTTAACACTGGCAAATAATATATACTTATAAGGGTCTCAGCTTCAGTAGGCTTAAGAAGGACGATTTCATAAAGCTATTAAAGACATCAGACCAGAATTAGAAAAGTCAGTCTCTGAGGAAAGATAAAGGATGTGTATCAAGATTAGCCTTGGGAGTGAGTCAAAGGAAATTACAAAAATTTCACTTTGCCTATCTTTTTTAAGAGGGTCAATAATTTCAGGTTTATTCAGGAATATTTCACATACCAGAAAACTCACCCCGTGTAAATGTATAATTTAATGATATTTAGTAAATTTAATTGTGTATCCACCTGACAACTCAATTAATAAACATACCATCACCTCAATAAATTCCCTCATGATGATTTGCAACTAATTCCCACTCTGATTATAGCTCTCGGCTACCACTGATCAATATTCTTCCTATGTAAATTTGCCTTCACAAAATATTTCAAAGAAATAGAAGCATAAAATATGTAATCTTTTGCAACAGCTTCTGTATTTGAGGTTCATCCATGTTGTATGTATCATTAGTTCATTCCTTTTTACTGATAAATAGTATTCAGTACATGAATATACTACATTTGTTTATCCATTCACTGGTTAACGAACATTTGCATTATTTCCACTCTTTGGCCATTAATAATAATTCTAGGAATAATAATAATCTGCTAGGAACATTTGCATACATATTTTTGTGTGGAAATATGTTCTCAATTTGCTGGGATATAATCTTAGGAAGGAATAACTGGGACATATGGTAAGTTTTCTTTAACTTTTTAAGCAACTGCCAAACTGTTTTCCAAAGTAAGTGTACCAGTTGACATTTCTGCCAACAATATTTTTCCATTTTCTCCACATCTTTGCCAACATCTGGTACTTTCTGTCCTTTTTATTACAAACATTCTAATGGGGTATAGTAGTATTGCATTAGACTGCTCTCATGCTGCTAAATAACCTAAGACTGGATTATTTGTAAAGGAAAGAGGTTTAATTGACTCACAGTTCTGCGTGACTGGGGAGGCCTCAGGAAACTTACAATCATGGTGAAGGGGAAACAAACAAGTCTTTCTTCACATGATGGCAGCAAGGAAAAGTGCAGAGTGAAGCAGGGAGAAAGCCCCTTATAAAACCACCAGATCAAAAGAACAGCATTAACACCCATGATTCAATCACCTCCACTATTTCCCTCCCACAACATGTGGGGATTACAGGAAATACAATTCAAGATGAGATCTGGGTGAGGACACAGCCAGGCTGAGGTTGAGCATCATCTGCATTGGTTATTTGTCATTTGTTTGTCTCTTTTGCTGAATTGTCTGTTCAATCTTTTGCCTGTTGTTAAATAGGTTGTCTTCTTTTCAAGTTGTGTGAGTTGTTTATATATCCTTGATACAAGTCTTTTATCAGATACATGACTTACAAATGTTTTCTCAAAGTTTGTGGCTTATATTTTCATTTTATTTGTTGTGTGTTTTGAGATGCAAAAGTTTTTCATTTTGATGACATTCAATTTATTAGTTTTTTCTTTTGTGGATTATGATTTTGACATTAATTTTAAGAAGTATTCACACAACCTATAGTCATAAAGATGTTCTCCTATCTTTTTAATCTAAAAGTTACATAGTTTAAACTCTCACATTTAGGTCTATGGTTCATTTTGAGTTAATGTGTATATAGTATAAAATAAGGGTCTAAGTTTTATTTTGCATGTGAATATATAATTGTCCCTGCACCATTTGTTGAAAAGATTATTCTTTCCCCACTGAGATATCTTACAACATTGGTTGAAAATGAATATGTGAATATTTGCATACTGGATTTCTTTTGGGACTGTCAATTCTTTTCCATCATCTATCTTTGCACCAATACTATGGTATCTTGATTATTGTGATTTTCTAAAAAGTTACAAAGTGAGATAGTAAAAATTTTCCAACTTGGTTCTTTTAAAATTTTCTTTTGGCTATCCTTTACATTCTACATGAATTTTAGGATCAGACTGTCAATTTCTACAAAAAAAAGTATGCTGGGGTTTGTGTGGAAATTGTACTGAATTTATATTTTAATTTGGGAAGAACTATCATGTTGACAACATTGAGTCTTCTACTCATGAAATATCTCTCCATTTATGTATATGTCCTTTGATTTCTTTCAGCAATCTTTTGCAGCTTTTAGTGTGCAAATCTTGGATTGTGACATGTGTTTCTAAGTATCTACTCTTTTTGAAGCTATTCTAAATGAAATTATTTTCTTAGTTTCATTTGTATTACCCATTGTATACTACAAAAATGTGTATTTTTGTATATATATCTGGTATTAATCTTTATTAGCCCCCATAGTTGTGTGTGTGTGCATGTGCATGTGTGTATGCATGTATATGTGTGTGTGTGCATGTGTATGTGTCTGTGTGTGTACGTGTATGTGTAATTCTTGGTATTTTCATATACAGGAGCATAACTTCTTCTGATAAAGGTAGTTTTACTTCTTAATTTCCTTTTCCTTCCTCTTTTTTCTCCTGCCTTCTCTTTCTCTCTGTATATAGGACCTCCACTACATTGATGGATGAAAGTGGTCAACATGGATATCCTTACCTTCTCCTAGATTTTAGGAGTATTGAGAGAGTATTCATAACAGTTGTTAGCTGTGAGTTATTCATAGTTGCTCTTTATCAGATTGAGAAAGTTCCCATTTATGCCTAGTTTGTTGAGAGCTTCAATCATGAATTAGTGTTGGATTTTTCAGATACCTTCTCTGCATCTATTGAGATCATATGAGGTTTTTGTTATCATTTACATCATTAATGTATTATGTTCATTGATTTTTCAGACAGTAAACCAAACCTTGCACAACTGAAATCAACTGCATTTGGTTAAAGTATATAATTCTTTATATGGTGCTGGATTCAGATTGCTGATATTAACTCATTTTGTTAAGGAGATTTCCATTTATGTTCATGAAATAAATTTGTCTCTAGCTTTCTCTTTTGTGTGGTGTTTTTGTCTATGTTCAGTGTTGTGGTAACAACAAATGCAGAAACTAAACAGGAAAGTGTTTCCTTTGCTTCTGTTTCCTGGTTGAGTTTGTAAAAGATTGGTATTATTACTTTCTTTGAATGTTTGAAAGAATTCACCAGTAAAGGTGAATGGGCTTGGGCTTTTATTTGTGGGAAGCTTTTAATTATTAATTTGTATTTTATTTGTTTTAGGGCAATTCAGAAATGAACTGAGTCAGTTTTGGTAATTTGCGTTTTCCTAGGAATCTGTCCATTTCTTTCAACTATTCTAATTTGTTGGCAAAGAGTTGTTCATAGTATTGCCTTGTAATCATTTTCATTTTTGTAGGGTTAGTAGTGATGCCCCTCTTTCATTTCTGACTTGTGTCTTCTCTAATTTTTTCTTGGTTAGTTTAGTGAAAGTTTTGTCAATTTTATCAATGCTGTTAAGAACCAGCTTTCAAAAACGAACCTGGTTTTATTTACTTTTTTCCTAAGCTTTACTATTTTCTGTTTAATTGATTGACGCTTATATTTTTGAGTTCCTTCTGCATGCTTTTAGTAAAATTTGCTGATCAGTTATTAGTTCCTTAAGGTAGATGGTTATATTGCTGATTTGAGACCTTCCTTCTTTTCTGAGATAGGTCTTTGTATCTATATATTTCCCTCTAAATACTGCTTTAGCATCATCCAACAATTTATAGTGCATTCTGTTTTCATTATTAAATCAGTTCAAAGTATTTTCTAAAATCTCTGAAATTTCTTCATTGGCCTTTGGGTTATTTAAAATGTGCTGTCTAATTTCCAAATAATCTCCAATTTCCCACATTTCCTTCTGTTGTTGATTCTAATTTAATCCTTTCAAATTCTGTTGTGTTCAAAAAAGAAACTTTATATGATTAAGTCCTTTAAATGTATTGAGACTTGTTTTATGTCGTAGCATATGGTCAACTGTAGAGTGTCCACCTGCACTTGGCAAAAATGAGTATTCTTCAGTGGATGGGTGGTATATTGTACATATATGTCAGATCAAGTTCACTATATAGTGTCATTCAAGTCTTCTACATTATTGTTCATTTTCTGTCTAGATTTTCTATGAATTATTGAATGGTTTATCAGAATTTGCAACTACAATTACTTGTTTATATTTCTCCTTTGAATTCTATCAATTTTTACTTCATGTATTTTGGGGCTCTGTTATTAAGTACATATATGTATATAATTTTACTTGTCTTCTGTCAGTTTCCTGACAGTTGTTCCTCTGTTTCTCCTTGACTGCCTTTTAAAATTAGATATACAATTCTTTCGTGTGTCATGTTTAATGCCTTTATTGATTTTCTTAGTGATTGTTCTAGGAACAACAAAATGCGTCTTAAGTGATCACAATCTATGTCAGGTTAACACTAATTTAATTCCAGCAGAACAGGAAATTCTTTTTTTCTATTTTTTATTTTTCCTCTCATATATGCAGCAAGAACAGGACCTGTCATGGAAACGCAATGTTACAGAAATAACGAAGGCAGCCCATTACTTAAAACTCAGTAAGAAAACTCATCTTGCTGATCAGAGGGATTAGGAAAAAGGTATTGATGTACAAAGAAAGTTGGGAATCTCTCCTTATACTTTTCTCTCTTTTGTATCTTTCTGCTTTATTTGGATGTGTTGGAATTATTTAAATAGATATTAGTTAATTATACATACTGCAAATACTTTCTCAAAACATGTGAGCTATATTGTGCTTGTTTAATAGTGTTGTTTGGTGAACAAAGATTCTGAATTTTAAAAAGTTCAATTTGTAAATTATTTCCTTATGTTTAGTGCTTTTAGTGTTCTTTTAACCTTTGCATACTCAGTGACAAAGCTGTTCTATGTTTTCCTCTGAAAGCATTATTGTTTTAGCCTTCATATTTAAATCTGCAATCTGTTTGGAAATGATTTTTTGTCGAATGTGAGGTAGCAATCATGATCTCTTTTATCTCCATACTGCTATTCAGTTGGTCTAGCACCATTCATTGGAAAGATTACTCCTTTCCCACTGTTCTGTGACGTCGGCTTAGTCACACAGCTGGTGGTCTTACATGCACAGGCCTTTTCTGACTCTGTTCTGTTCCATGTGTCAGTCTTTCTTTGGGACCAAACCACAACTGGCTAATTACTATCTCTTTGAGTAAGTCTTAATATTTGTACATTTTTCAGCTTTGTTGTTCCTCTTGGATATCTCTCAGGCCAGCCTTTGGCTTTTGTATACCATTTGGATTTTAGAATCAGTTTGATAATTGCTAAAGAAAACCATCGGATTTTTGGCTAGAATTTTGTACTGAATCAATAGATTACTTTGAAGCAGACTCACATCTTTATATTATTGATTCAATCATGAACATGATGTATCTCTCCTTTTACTTAGGTATTCTTTAATTTCTCTCAATAAAGATTCATATTTTTTAAGTACGGAGACTTTTCACAATTTTGTTAGATTTACTTCCAAGTCTTTGATTTGTATGACGTTATTTGAAACTCTAGTTTTTAATTCGCTTCTATTTGTTTCTGGTATATAGAAATACAGCTGATTTTCAAACACTGATCTTGCTAAACATCCTTGCTAAAATCAACTCTTCATTTTGATATTTGTAAATTCCTTTATTTTTTATGGGCACAATCATGTAATCTGTAAATAATCACAGAGCCTTTCCATAAAATTTGTATTATTTCTTTGGTAAAAACGTTGGAAGGATTCAATGGTGAGACCATATAGGAGCGGGCTTTTCTTTGTGAGAGGATCTTGATATGACCACACACACACACACACACACACACCATTCCGTTTTGTCTAACTCACTGCATGAAATTTACTACCATCTTATCCCACTCGATGAAATACACAGGAAAACAAACAAAACTTTGCCGAATTCTCAGTCAGTGCTTCTTACATATTTTCCCATGAAATTATATTTAATAATTTGACGTCTCAGTGTTTATCTTTAAAGTGTCATAAAAGTTTTTCACTTTCCTCCAAAAAAATAGACATTTACTTTTCGTGTGAAAATAAAGCTGCAAGTAATAATCATCAGGTGGCAGTAATACTTCAGGGAGATATACAACCTTTATATCCAGTGGCTTTGTGCTTTTGGCATAAGTCATATCCTCCCCTGGATACCATATTCCACCTTTGAGAAACACAGCTAATTCTGACAAAGTCCTCATATTTCAATACCAATGTCTTACTTTTATCATTTTTCTTCTTTGGATCTATAAAGTAAGACGACATGTACACCTGCAGAATGGAGGTCTTCTGATCGCTAATGGGAGCCTAGTGCCTACTTGATGCAGACAAGCATGTCTAAAACTAAGGGGTTTGATCGGAATCGGTGCTGTGCACCTATCACCAGAGAAAAGTTGAATTCTTGAAAGTCAAATAATACTCACTGTTTGTATCATTGTGGGGGTGGGGGGAATTTAAAAACAAATAATGCCATGCAACATCCATTTTATCAAAAGAAAAACACTGGGAGATTGATCTGCACAAGTCAACAAAGTGAATATATTAAAGTACATGTGATTTGTGATCATTTATTTATATTCAAGACATTCTTGGTTTCCATCTTCTGCTCCTTTGATGCAAGTGACTTTGGCAGCTGGCAACTGAACTGTAATTTTCCTTCTGTCGGAGAAAGAGCTATTTAATGCTACAGGTCAAGATATGCCAGAGTGAGGAGTAAAGGCCAGTCTATGGAGATCAAGAGTTGAAACCTTCATATTTCATCCAAGATAAGTCTATTCAAGCTTTTAATTTCATATAAAGCATTCATTTCTGATGTCACCTAATCTGTGATGCATCAAACATATAATCTTTTTACAAGAACATTGTTTATGTGGGGAGGCAGGGTTAGACTACTGTAAATTATTCATTAATCTCAGTCAATTATTATAGAGCATTTGTTTTTCATAGAAGCTGTTTTCATTTTTCAAGTAGCTCTCTTTTACTAAGAATTTCAAACCCCGTTTTCCCTGTCAAGGTCAGAATACCCTATAACTAGAGACAGCTGAAAGCCAAGCTCTATCTGGTGAATAAAAGAAATGTAATTGTATGTGCGTGATTAGACACATTTAAATTTATTTCCAGTTAAACTCCCCAAAATAAGTTGTTGATGTTTTGATACAACTGGATCAAGCCTTATAATAGAAGTCTTTCTGTAATATAAATCTAGCTTTAAAAAACATATTCATCTCCCTTCTAAAAATCTCTAGTGGGCCACCACAAAATCTTACCTTATTCCATCCCATACTGCCTCTCAAAATATAGAGGGAAAGGGTCAACATTTAGAAGTTTACTGTCAGGACAACAACTATCTCACAAAACCATCAATGCAATATTAAAACAAACTGTGAATCTCTGAGTATATAATATTTATAAAGTGTTTCCTTTTTGTACATTTTTTTACTCAAACATATAATTATATCTTACATGAAAAAACTGAACACAGAAATAAATTACATCTCTGTAAATTTAACATATCTGCACACTTTTAAGTATTCATTCAAATAACTGTCCAATGTAGTTCTCTGACTATATGCTCTAAGAAGGATAAATCCTAAGGACAAAAGAAAAACTCTAAAAAAATCTTGAACGCTATTCAGTAGGTTTCACGTTGGTGGTAGTCGCAATAGAATTTGTGCTGTGTGTCTTATGGGAAAGAACAAATAAGTAAATATATTGATGGTGTTGGGTTATGTATACACAGAGATGGGGCAAGAGAGGACCAAAGATAGAGGGCAAAAAAAGAGACAAAGCAAATATGGCAATGTGTTAGGAATAGGTGTAGCTAAAGGTATACAATTCTTCACTGGACAGTTATTTCAACTTTTCTGTAGGTTTGAAATTTCTCTAAAAGCGGGAAAAAACAATCCAGAGGTTGAAATCCTGTCTTCTCACCTATTGGTAACACCCAAGGTAGGATTCCCTGGCTATCTAATGCCAAGACTTAGTCTATAATCAAAATTTACAGGGAAAACATGGAATATCTTGGATAGTTAAGATGCCAAATATTTGAGCAACACATATTTAAGCCACTCACTAAACCCCCTGATGCAGTGAGAGTTGTTGTCCAGTACCCCTGAGATGCAGGGCACATGGCCTGAGCGCCAGCCCTCAGATCTCCCAGCAGACCAGAGGTGCTCACTCGGGCTCCTCAGTACATGTGCTGAAAGCCACACCCCGAGACTCTGCCAGACTCTCCACCTGCCTCTCCTTCCTCAATCCGAGTCTTCTTCCCCCTTTATTAGTGTTAATTAGTGGAAATTAACACTAGCAGAGTAAACTGTATTGATTTCCCTCAGTCTCACAGCTGGTGTCTCAACATCATTAAAACACACACACACACACACACACACACACACACACACACATACTCCATGCTCAAAGGCCCACTCGTTCCAAATGGAATCCTACCTCAGGATTTCTTCATAATTAACATGCACAAGAGACCAGCCAACCCCATATAAAGTACACTCTGTGACATCTTTGTTTTAACACTGTCCACTTGCCTTTGGAGGACTGGATGTACTATGCTACAATGATTATGACATTCCTAACACAGTCATCTTGTTCTTTCAGGGCTATCCTTCAACAGCAACATCACTCCCTCTTCCAATTATTTACCTCAAGAGTTTTACAATGTGTTGTAGTAAAATTTGGATATGTACAGGTACGTGGTCGAAGGTACCCATGGAACCTCATGGCCCACACAATTTTGACTGTGATGACACGGACTCTGGGAGTTGCCTGAGCACCATGACCACCCCTGTGTCACCATCCTCTGACACACGCCTGCCACTTACCAAACCTATGCCACACAGCTATCAAGCCTCGGTCCAGCAACCCACTTGAACGGCCAACAGTGTCACAAGTTAGCCCTGAATGCTCTCAACCAGGGGTCCCCACAGCATGCCCGGGCAACATCCAGAAAGTCCAGTCGCTCCTGTCAGCAAGGCCACTCAGATTCTTGTAGACTCCAGCTGTGTTCCCTCCGTCCGCTGTTTCCCAAGCTCTGCTCAGCCTCTTGTCAAACTGCCCTCCAGCCATAATTCTCAGGCCCAGCCATCCTGGGAATGCACTCTCGTCAAAAACCATCTTAAAGTGTAATGCCCTCAGTATTTCGGGTACAGAGTAATCATCGTTTGTCAGGATGAGGAAACACTCTCCCTTGACAAATTAAGATCAAGGACATCCTGCCACTTCATTTTCATAAAGCAGGCAAGGCTTCTGATCTACCAGGGGTTCTCACTGGGAATAAGAAGGGACTCTCTTCCTGCCTAATTTGCTTATGAAAAATATTCAATTATGTCCCAAGTTTAATTCACTTAGTAATGAAAAGTAAATGAGCCCAACCAGTGTGTTTAATTTGTCTTGGAAAGATAGAAATAGCTTTGCAAGAACAAACGAAGTTAAATTAAAATAAGTGACTCTCCTCAAAGGTGGAAATTGAATTTCTCCCCAAAGAACTTCTTAACATCCATAAAACATGGTGCCGATGCCAGTAAGAGAAGGCCTTGCTACAGAACCACTGTGGCCGAAAGATTACACACGTGTGTATGCATGTGTATAGACACATAGGTTGAAACTCACATATCCATACGTGTGTCCCGTCTACCATGAAGCAGCACATGGGTTGTATGTCAGGGTGGGACGTGCACCCCATCACCAATGGGCATCTCACATACCGTTTTTGCAGATGGGACAGCACTGATCAGGCTCGTACACAGGGTCTACACACTCCGTCTGGGGACACGCTGACACCGTGCACAGCACCTCACCGTTGGCTTCACAGCGACACCTCTCACATGGAGACACCTGAAACACAAGTCCACAATCAGCGTCATGCCTGCTGTCATGTTTATCCTACAGGGTCATATATATATATATTTTTGAAATGGAGTCTCGCTCTGTTGCCCAGGCTGGAGTGCAGTGGCACAATCTCAGCTCACTGCAACCTCTGTCTCCTGAGTTCAAGCAATTCTCCTGCCTCAGCCTCCTGAGTAGCTTGGATTATGGGCACCCGCCCACCATGACTGACTAATTTATGTAATTTTTATAGAGATGGGGTTTCACCATGTTGGCTAGGCTAGTCTCGAACTCCTGACCTCAAGTGATCTGCCCACCTCGACCTCCCAAAGTGCTGTGATTACAGGAGTGAGTCAGTGTGCCTGGCCCTATAGGGTCATACTTTTCTTCCCCTAAACTTTCTGCAAAGACACCTAAGTGTTTTAGGAATGTTAAAAAAAATGATCCAGTCCAGTGGTTTTCAGAGTGTGGACACGGCGTGCTGGGTGTTTAGTGAGTTGTGTTAGGTGAAAATGCACAGGACGGGCTACAGGGCTATGATGTTCCATCTCCTGTCCAGCCAGAGCCACTGTTTAATTCGTGGTCTGCATATTGGGTTTCTCAATAAACTTTTTTTTTTTTTTGAAGAAACGTTTTTCATCTCTTAAAAAATTAAACAAATAAAAACTTGCTGCTGAGTTGTTGCTCATCCCCTCACCATGTAGGTGAGTCCCTTGTCTAGAACCCTGTCAAGTCACCACCCAGCCTCATATGGAACACTCCCAGTGTTTCCAGTTACAAAGACACTGGAATAGGAAAGGGGAAAGGAATGAAGGAGGAGAAACAGAGTGGCATCCAAGCAGGGCCACGGGCCAGGGACTCTGAATATTCCCTCACAGAACTTTTACAGCAGTGCTAAAATACACCTACTCAAATTACTGACCCTTTGTACTAACAAGAAACTGAGACTCAGAGGCGTTAGACAACATGCCATGGGCAGGTCTGTCCTGTGAGCACAAGATCCTCTTCCACTGACGGCTGCTGACTGCGAGTCCATGGTGATTCCAATCTCCTCCATGTCATTCCGCCCACTATCCAGCATCATGATGCTCTGTTAGAAACCAAGCTTCCATTTGCCTCTCTGTACTTCCAGCCCTGAGCTCAAACTCTGCCTTCTTGAGCCATCCAAATCAAGCATACCAGCCATTCCCAGGAAAGCTGTACGTGGCTAATGGAACCCTCCACGGTCACCCACACAGGGCATGGTGATTTATCTCCTGGTTACCACCAATGGAGTGATTTTTGATCTCGGTTAACCCAGGACAAAGTGGGAACAGCATATGCAGACCCAGCCATTAGAAGCAAAACAGGAAAGTGGGGATACCCACTAGAAAGACTATGGAAATGGGGGACATGAAAATGGGTCATATCAAGCTGAGTTCCTGCTTTCCCAGGGGCAGGGAGACCCCAGTTGAGTTGTGTGCCCCACGTCCATGGTACAAACACCACTTCTAAGGTAAAGAACATGAGCACCTCTCACAGATGCTCCCTTTGTCTATACAACGCAAACACTAAAAACTGAAATCTCCACTGAGTGGACTGGCTATTACGAGAAGCAAAAGCTCAATGTGAGTTTGACCGTGTCTCTTTCTGACGCACTAGACCACAGTCAACCTGCCTGGGAGTGAGGGCTAGGTGTGTGTGTATGTGTACTTGGCCAAAAAAAATTTTAAAAGAAAGGAAACTTAGAAAAACTTTAGAGTAGCCTGAGACAAAACGCTGACCTGGTTTGCAATGTAGCCTTAGAAGTTAAAATCAATCTTGAAGTAATATAAAGACCTGTTTTTGAGATGAGTTTTTTTGTTATTGTTGCTGTTGGCACATTTAGGTTTTTTCTTTTTTTGCTACCATAACCAGTGTTGTTCTTTGCTGTTGCTGTCATTGCTGTGGGTCTCATTGCCTTGTATCTCCTACCAATTGCCCCATTCAGTCTGTAGCATTTTTGTCTCAATGGGGATATATACATAGCAAGCAGAATGAGAACAGGATTCTGAGTTTTAAAAGCCAAGACCTTCAGTTGCAAGAGACATGGTTTATTGCATGTCAGAACTCTTTGACCAGAAGGACTCAGAGCATAAGCCCTCAAGCCCAGGTGGTGTGGATTATGTGATGGAGAGCCAGAACACCCTGCCCCAGGGGAGGGGAGCACCATCCCCTATAGAGATCAGGATAGTCAGCAAGGAGCAAGAGGTCTGTCCTCACGAAGCAGCACAACGTGGCATCCACTCCTCACCTAGGCATACACCAGGGAGGGAGTAAAAAGCATCATTTCCATTTGGGAATTTAAAGGAAGGCCAGATCATGCCCTATGTCATATCACCAGGGAGGGCCCTGGAATACAGCAGGACCAAAGATAAATGTCCAACTGCAACGTCAAACAGGCTCCAGGTCCTTAGGCAGCAGGCCCTGAATCAGCCTCGTCCAGCAGCTTTCTGCATGAAGGCGCACACCTTGGCAAATGGGGCAGAGATCACTGGCCTGGAAACAAAACACTTCTTACTGCCACTGGAGCTGAAATTTCACTGAATCCATGCCACAGAATACTGCTCAAAGGCATGCACACAGGCCGGCATGCTATTTTCTCAAAGGTTTTGTAGCTTTGTAAAACATTTGATTGTCAGTTATATTGTCATTAAATAATTAGAAATCCTGATTCAACTTCAGTCATGTGCCCCAAATGTAGTCAAAAAGGGACTACATATATGACGTGGTCCCATAGATTACAATGCCACATTTTTACATATCTTTTCTATGTTTAGATACAAAAATACCATGTGTTATAACTGCCTACAGTTTTCAGGACAGTAACATGCTGTGCAGGTTTGCAGCTTGGGAGCAATAGTCTATACCATATAACCTAGGTGTGTAATAAATAGGCTATGCCGTCTAGGTTTGTGTAAAGCCCACTTTATGTTGTTCACATCATGATAAAATCACCTAAGGATGCATTTCTTAGAATGCTTCCCTGTCATTTAGTGATGCATGATTGTGTCTGGAGATTTGTTTACTTCTAAAAAATGAGAGTTGATGCTTAGAATTAGGATCGCCAATCAGGCCTCACCTCCTAGCGCCTACATCTGCCTTCACCAGCACCCATGCTGGGCTCCTATGCACTTCCCTCCCGGTTTGGGCATGCCTCAATTCCCAGAGAAAGTGAGGCTGGTGACAGCAAGTGGCAAAGCTGTGTCAGTCCCTCAAATGCCAGCCAGGTGCCCTGCTAGTCCTGCCTGGGCAAAAGCCCTCAAGCTAGTCACAGGTCCTGGATACTTAGAAGTCAGAGTTTCTCATCTGATAAGCAGGTTCCAGAATCCCTACCCAGGATCCAGGTCACATAAAAGAACCCTGCTTTCACCTGGTTTACGTTCCTATCTCCTGCAGGCAGGCGTCCTAGGCCTGAGGCAGCCACAATCCCAACCTATGAACGCACCTTCCAGTAAAACCTTCTTGCCTCAGTCTCCCACCACCTGCTGGGCCACTGGGCCACTTGCCAGTGTTGGGCCCTGATCACTGATCAGACTTCACCCAACACTGTGGGTGTGCCCAGACTCAACAGATGAAAATAATGCCCCGTCCTTTTCAGCCATGCCAACCCCCTGAGCCCACCCCGCCAAGCTCCTCGCTTGGTGGAGCAGTGGCCTGTGCCCCCTCAGTGCTGTCCTGTCTCTCTCGCTCACATTTGATAAGCTCCTACCCATCATGGATTCAGCTCAAACGTGCTCTCCTCTACGGAGCCATCTTTGATACCAACATGGATGAAACTGGGCACTTTCCCTCCATTGAGACATCGCTTGAGATCAAACCTAGGCCTTGCATAGCCCTCATGTAGGGAAGGGAATGTTGTTAAAATAGCAAAACAAAACAAACACAAAACCCAGTGCCCACGTGAACTCAGCAGCCAGCTGAGGAAGATGCAGCCTCACCACATGAGGGAGGAAAAGCCACCACTGAACTCCACACCTCAAGTCCTCCAGGGACATCTGACAGAGACCCAGCTGGATTCAGGCCAGCTCTTCCCATGGCTCCAGTCCCTACACTGCCTAAGGACCCCTCATTCCAACACAGGGCTCTGTTTGGTGTCCCAGGATGGCCACTGTACACTCATAAAAGCAGCTTCCTGCTCAGAGTCCTCCGGGACAATGTGCCAGTGCCTCCCACCTCCTGAGACACAGAGACGCTGCCAAGGAGCAGATGGAAGCTGCAGCCGTGGCTCCAGCCATGGGTTCCAGCTTTGACATGAGGCTTTAATCCCCAGTCATCAGGGCCAATCTGGCATTCTGGGTTACAGTGGCCCTCTTTTAGGCTCATTTTACCAACCCATGGCTGGATCCCCACTGGCGTGGTCAGCAGGCCCAGGAAGCTGACCCAAAGGTCTAGGAGTGAGGTCAAAGATTTGCCTGTCCCTCGACCTGGTCAGACACCAAGCTGCTGCTCTGACTCTAAGCACCCACCAAGCGATGGTTGTCCACCTGCCAACTCCAGCACCACAGACCTTTTGCCAGGCTGTGCTCTTTGTTCCACGTGGAAACTAAAGGTAAGATGCCCAGCACATCACTTACACTGCAACCAGCAGCTGGAACTTCCATGCACATTTTTTTCCAATCAGATGAAACCAATCTTTCTCCTCTTCTAAAGTTATCATTTCCCCAGAAGACACTTAACTAGGGATAACTCAAGTTTAAAGCACTAGTACTTCTTATTAGCAAATCACCACCTACATTTTATATAGAACACCTTACGGCAGAAATATCATTCTTCACAATCTTCCAGTTATAATTCCAAGTTTTGCATGGATAGAATTTAGATGCATAGCCTGGAGAAACAGCTGGGTATTTGAGAAAAGAATTCATTCCCTTTTTTTTTTTTTGAGACAGAGTCTCGCTCTGTAGCCCGGGCTGGAGTGCAGTGGCCGGATCTCAGCTCACTGCAAGCTCCGCCTCCCGGGTTTAGGCCATTCTCCTGTCTCAGCCTCCCGAGTAGCTGGGACTACAGGCGCCCGCCACCTCGCCCGGCTAGATTTTTGTATTTTTTTAGTAGAGACAGGGTTTCACCGTGTTAGCCAGGATGGTCTCGATCTCCTGACCTCGTGATCCACCCGTCTTGGCCTCCCAAAGTGCTGGGATTACAGGCTTGAGCCACCGCACGCGGCAAAGAATTCATTCTCAAGGCCCCTACTGTGTGCCAGGAGTAGTGAAAAAAACTTGTGGGATCCAAAGAACATAGTTTCTTGGAATTGGGAGTGAGAATGAAGACATTCTCTATGTGTTCATTTATTCATTCCAGTCCTGAGGCCAGAGAGATGAATGCTACTTATACCATTTTTCAGGAAGGTGAGAAAACAGATAATAGCAGGGGGTGGTAAGGAAAATTAGCAAAGGTGTGCACATTGCACCTGACCCCCACAAACAGGGTCTCTAAGCTGATGCACTAATCATTCTCACTCATCCACATTGCTTTCACAGTTACCAAGTGCCACTGTCTGTAAGACAGCAGTTAAACAGGATCTGAGAGATATACCCTCAAATCTGAAGCAAAACAATGGAGAATAGATACGTTAGGGAATATTTTTTCAACTATGACTAGCAGAGGCTAGTCATAACTACTACATGCATAGCAGAGGCTTTGTAAAGATATTAACTTGATGGCAAAGTAAAATTATTCATAATTAGTTAGACCTTTATAATGCTCAATAATTATAGACATGTCTATATCATATGTACATAGGCAGCAAGGACTGCAGAATAAATATTGAATCTATTTCTAAATAATTAAGTAGGAGTAGGTAATAGAGTTTACACATGAAACAATTCTTAAATGAAAAATGAGGCCTATAAAACTGGATACTGCTTAAATCAAGTGACATACATAAACTAAAGCTGTATATAATGGTAAGTGGTACAGAGTTGGGATTAACACTCCTAGATGAGTAGCATTTAAGGAGCTTCATGTTGCATTGCATATATTTTACGTTAGTAAACTGAAGACCAATTAGGCATCTATCTGTAAGAAGCTTTGCCTTGTTTAACTTCATAACTGTGATTATAATCATTATAACCACGAGAAGGACCAAACTTCGAAATGTTACAGAAAGCAGCTTGATTTTAATGTCTCAAATGTCTTTCCACTATGGAAGGTAGGAAGTATTTTTCAGACACTGCCTCCTACTCCATCCTGTCTGCAACAGCAGCAACCCTCACCATCTACCGGGATGCCTACCTACCTGGGAATGCCAACCTATTTTTCTCAAATCCAGCTTAAACACATCTTTCTGTGAGAAGTCAGAGATGCCTATGCTCACAATGTCACCTGAATAAGGACCACCATGACATGTCTAATCTGGAGCTTCTGATTGTGAGCTGCTGGAATAGGTGCCAGGAAATCCCACTGCTGCAAAGTGCACTGGCTTTCGGTAGCTAGAGAGTAATTTCAGGCTGAATGCACATGCCCACTCATGAGCAGACATACGGGAGGCATGAAAACCCCAGAACAATTTTCCAAGTAATTGTAATGGTTTCATAGATGGAGTTAATTTAAATATAGAGAAGAAAGAGAAGTATTGAGCTGATAAACTTCAGCATAGAACTTTCTCAACTACTATTCAGCATAAAGTAAATTCTTCTTCCCATTTTGCTATTTCTTCCATTAGTAGAGATACTGCATTGATATTTTCTAACTCTCAGATTATTGGATTCTGCAATGATACAAAATAATACTAACATGAAACCAATGAAACACTGAAATATTGTCTGCCCCCTTCCTTCCTATCTGCCTATCCCAATCCCTCCCTTCCTTGAAATTCTTTAAGTCTCTGGACCCCCTGGAGCCTGCCAGGCCTTTTGGACACAGATGATCTATCACTGAGATTCCTAACCCCCATGTTTGCAGAAAGTGTGGCCACCTAGACTCGGTGCAACTCAAGGGCCAGAGCCATCTCTCAGTCACATCTATGATGGCTACAGTAACTGGGCCAGTGCAAAATGTTGAACAAGCTCAAGAAATATTGACTGAGTCAAGAAAGAAATGGTTGGAAAGACACAAGATCTAACACGAACTTACACAACATATTATGAAAACAAAAACAGTGTCTACAACTTTGCTACAGGGACAATTACTCAACACTTCACAAAGAGCTGCTCAAGGATTAGGCACCCAACCCTTAAGAATGGGGAATAAAGTTAAACCTTTCTATTGAGATGGATCATGATTTGAATTACACATGTAATCCACAAAGGGAATAGAAGGCATAGATACTAAAGCAGTGACTTTAAAGAAGGGGCCGATAGTGTGTGAGGGCTGTGTGGAAAGTGAGTAAATGCAAAATCTGAGATCAGAAAGCAAACTTCAAGGTCCTGATTCCAGTTCTGAACCTAGGGCACATACAGCTGCATATCACACTCCACCTATTCCAGACGTCTAACTCTCTGCTCTACTCCCTCTGTTGATGTCTTCTTTAAACAGCTAAAAATGTATAATGAATAATTGATAATTCATACTTACACAATTGACAAAAATTTTCAAATTCAAATATGAAAGATACACATCCATCTTGCTGATTAGAGATTACATACACATGGGACCTGGGGCAACAATACTAAGAAGAGGCCCCACAAATCGCATCAACAATCCGGCCATCCTACTCTTGATCAATTGCATAGGCTTACTACATTATCTCTCCTTGTGTTCTCAAGGAGAGACATAAAGAAATACACAAGTCACTCACCTCAAATGCTCAGTCTGGTTAGGGAGATGAGGTATAAATGTATGGAAGAGAAACCAACAAAATGGCTGAAAATGTTGGGTACTAACTGAGCTATGTGCATACTGAGAGTTTTAAAGGCAGTGCTGTCACTTCTGGTTGGAATTATCGGACAGAGAACTTGGAATATGGTAAGTCAGGTGGGAAGGATTGGGACAGGTAGAAAAGAGAAGAGGACCACGTAGACAAGACGATGAGGATGGAGATGTGTCCAAAGGATGCTGCACATTCTAGACTGGCCGAACTGAACTATGATGAAGAAGTGCAACAGTGGATCAGATTGGGCAGGTGAAGAGGGAAGGCATTAGGAATATAGCCTGTATACCCTGGGGAATATGGAATGAGGTGATGAATATCCTGTGCTCTGGGTCCTTGTACCATAAGACAAGACCAACTTGGATCTACAATAACCAACAATAACCTCTTCAAACTACATGCAATATTTCCTTCTCAAGCTTCTGGGTCCAGCACCCATACATACGTGCCTGCTGAGCTCACACCCTGTTTATTACAAGGGCCAAAGACAGTGCAGCTAACAGGCATGGATGCAAATTCCAATGTATTTATTGGTGTAAGCTTGGGTAAGCACTTAACATTGCTGTGTCTCAGTGTTCTCAATTGTGAATGCTCTATTAAGTGGCAAAAGAAGAAAATCTGAATGGTCAATTAATGTATAAAAGAACATTCCATCTCATTAAAAATCAGAAAAAATGCAAACCAAATGATAGTATTTCATGCACATTTGAGTTGCATGAAAAGAAAATCTGATAACATCAGGTCTTGGCCAAGAGAAGGGGAACCAGAGTTCTTACATTTGTTAGCATGCAACTGGGCAAAAGGGCTTTGGTTTGGGATATGTAATAGGTTAGAATGAGAGGGTCGGGAGTGAGAGAAATTCTTGCTTCTCTTTCAGTCTTTAGTTATGTCTCTCTGGGAGGAGGCATTCAAAGAAACTCTACAGCCACTCTGTTCAGCCCCTCTGATTAGCTCTCTGGTGTTGGCTAGTTCACAGGATGAGTGCATTTGTGCCCTCCTTTCAGAAACCTTGCAGGTACCCCTACAGGTGGACTCTGAGTTGCTCAGACTGCTGATGTTCAGAAATGCCCCTGGTCTACCCTGGTCCATCTAGCTACACTTCCCAGTCGAGGATGCTGATCCTGGTCTCTGTGTCCCTTCTAAGTTGGTTGTTAACGTCGAAGGGAAAAAATGCATGCCATTTATGTGCTATCTATCAAAGACCTAAAGCCCTAACAGTTTGCAATAGAAAAAAGTTAGAAACAATCGACCATTAAGAGAGTGGATAAACACATTGTGGTGTTAATCAGATGGAATAATAGACAGCAGTTATAAATTAATGAACAAATATGCCTGTGACAATACAGATAAATCTCAAAAACATAAACAGGAAAAAAAAGTTGCAAAAGAATATATGTGGTATGATGTTGCTTCTATCAATGTCAGTCTTTGAAAACACATGTACAAACAGGTGTTGCTTACAGATACAGGCTCATGAATAAAATAAGAAAATCAGTACAGGAACGCATGTAGTAACTTCACTGCACCAGCTACTTCTGAAGAGAAAGGAAGGGGGGCAGGATGGGATTAATGAGAGGGCAGTTTTGTTTCTATCTGTACACTTCAATTTCATTTAAAAAAGGAGGGTTAGAAACAAATGTGACAAAAAAGTGGCATCCAGTGATGCCTGGACAGAGTCTGCATATTATTTATTTATTTGATATGATATCAATGATATCATTTTTATGATTCATGTTGATAATTTTGTCTTCCACTTCCAAATAATATGTTATTATTAGAGTTCTTATTTTATTTCATCTAAATAAGCCACCATTTCCCTTTGTGATGGCTTTATAATTAGCACTATTTAAAATTTTAATCATAATTGTTATCTATCTTATCTAGTTCTTAAAGGGCATGGCCGTGCCACATCTGCAGTTGCTGTTATCATTTATGTTAGTTAGGATGGGCTAAAGGCACATTTGATATATTCTAAACATAAATTTTTAAAAATCTCAGATACGAATTTGTTCCACATCAAAGGTCATTTATGAAGTACCTAAAAAATGCCAGGAAATATTCCACATCCCACTGATCACCTGTAACCAGCAGCCATCTGATGGAGGATTTTAGTGGCGCTTTACCGGGCTGCAGCTCTTCCATAAGAAAGCAAAGACAGAGAGTGGAATCATTAGCACAATTTAAAGTTCTGTCAGGGCCTCTGGGAGCAGCTGCCAGGAATCTTAATTGCAAAGGAATAAGCACGAGGGTTCTCCCAGATCTAGAGACCCAGGTAGGCCATGAGACGTGGGAAACTCGGTCTTGGACCTCACTCCTCAGCCTGCCCTGTAGCCTCAGGCGAGCCCCTGACCAACCACCCAACATCATAGTACCAAGATGAGACACACAGGAGGAATCCCATGTTCCTTCTCCCACTGAAACCCCATGAGACTTCCCCAGCGAGGAGGCTGTGCAGTGGCTCCAACATCTGGCCTCTTCCGGCCAAGCCCGAGGAAAAATACAAAGCTGGACACAGCGCAGATGGGGAGACCTCTGGCCACCAGGACAGGAGGCTTCCAGAGCAAGGGTAGGAAGGGTGGCCAAGGAAACAGGAGGAATGACAGCATACATGGCAACAGTACAGCGATTCTCAGGAAGAGAAGCAGCTCTAGAACTGGACTGTGCCATCTCCAGCCAGTCCCTTTTCCTTCCTGAGTTTCCATGTCCTCATGTTAAAAAGGGGAAGGAGGAAGTTACCTGTTGAACCTACTGGGGTACCCATCTTCACAGTCACTGCCTGGCCACAGGAGTGCAAAATCAAAGGTGTCTAGTGCAGTGTAAACGTGCACAGCAGGAGAGGACAATCAAGCCCAATTCTGCCCCTGATTAACTGTGGGACCTGGAGCAAGTTATCTGAAACTTGTGCCTCAGTCTTTTTATCTGTAAAATGAGGATGGTTAAATTACTGTTGGCAAAGTGCTTAGAGCAGTGAGTGGCTCGTGATGGACACTCCACAAGGATGAATTTCAGTCGTCCGCTGGTATCCACTCGGGACTGATTCTGGGAAATTACTCGGATACTAAAATTCAAGGATGCTCAAGTCCCTTCCAGGTGGCTCTGCATATGTGGCATCTGTGGATGTGGAGGGCCAAATGTGCTAGTAGTCATGGCGGAGAGAAGGACAGTGTTTCGAAGTGACACTTGTGTATTTCTTTCTCACCAGTGTTTCCCTTTGGCCCTTCCACCATTGCATCTACACAAAGAAGCTAAGCTTTGGTTTTCTAGAGAGCAGACACAAGTAAGCAGAACAAGTAACTACATAATTGCCGTGCTTTTAAGAATGATGAAGGCTAGGCTTTCCAGGAAGGCAGTGGTCATTATCACTACTTCCTGAGCTCAAGTTTTACAGACCAAGAGCCAAAGTCCAGAGGTTCAATCATAGAGTGGGAAGAATGAAAGAACATATAACAAAGGAAGGCAAAGCATCTTCTCATCTGGAAAGAAGGACCTGAGGGAGGAGAATGGAATGAGGGTGAAGCCAAAAGGTCAGATGTCACCACCCTGGCTTGAACCAGCCTGCAGCTGGTGGAGGGGGCACTCAGAAAAATGGCCCTAGGTTTGGAAGATAACTCCTGAAAAGCTGAGTAACTTCCCAGAAGTGATCAGATTCCTGACTGTCCAAAAGGCTGGGATATCCCAAAAGAGACAGAAACTTTAGTTTCATAAGAGCAACTGTTTTCAGCCATCAGCAAATGTTGGGAGCCATGAAAGGAAAAGCAATGTTCTAAACTAAGAGGACCTCCCTGCTTCCACATATGACTTTTGTTGTATTCATTTTGACCCTGTTACATGATTATTTGGATGAACCTCGGATTAAGAAGTTAGTGAAAGGTATGAATGACAAAGCAGTCTCTCCGTGTAGCCCAGGACAAGCAGCCTCCCAAAATCATTGTCACAGTTCTGTCACCAGATGGCGAAAGTGCCTTTTCTAGCTGCCCAATTTATGAAAACCTGTTTCCAGCTCACACCCTTCCGATGCATGTGGCGGCAAGTCACAAAGTCCCTTCCATTTATATAATGAAGTCTTACTAGCTTCTGATAACCCGGGACTGTGTGATTTCAGAGCTGGAGGAAAATGCTGAAAATGCTGAAGTGATTCCTTTCAACTTTGCTTTTTATGGAGTGAAAACACACCTAGAGGTCTGGTGACTTTCAGAGGCAGGTCGCTGCCTGAACTCAAGTCTGGTCCTACCACAGGGCCACTGATAGAAAATCTTCATTACTAAGTACTCAGAATCCACAGGCATCCTGAAGTGGCTCTGCCTGCACCTGTCAGCCCTCCTCACGACCTGTAAGAAACCTGGAAAATGAGGTCTTCCTTTCAGCCGTCACCTGGAACTAAACCTCTCCCCTGTCCTTCTTCAGTTTTCTTCCCTGAAACTGTCTGATTAAACTAGCACAGGACATGGCCAAATTCTCCTTCCAAACTTGACAAACAGAAGGGCCCTTGCCACCTGGGGACACTGGCCCTGCAGCCTGAGTCCCCGACCCCCTGAGGGCTGGCAGGTGCCCTGCGCATGATGTCCCTTCACCCACCCAGGCAGGCATAGAAAGGCTCCCCACCTAGCTTCCCTGCCCCTCTCTACTTTCTCCCTCAAAACGAGAGCTAATTCTAATGTGAAGTGATGCTGATTCACAAGCTACCTTCCAGCCTCCAACACAAGGATTATAGCAACAGAAACTAAGGACAGAAAGATGCTGCTGCCTGTGCCATTCAGAAAAGAATTTTCTTCTGTTCTCTTTGTCTTTCCGCTCTCTGTCAGAGAACAGATTTGCACACAAAGGGATTTAATTAAGAACTGTCCCCCAGAGGCTGTCAGTTTCCGAGTGTCAGTAAGAAGACAACTCCACGTACCACACAATAGATTAAGAATACAGCAGCCTGACAATCTGAGGCAATACAGCTTTCTTCTCGGGCACCACAGACAACTTTTCCTTCTTTATGGCTTAAGCTTCAGGCAAGACCCTTGTCTACTAACATCTTTTAAATCCTCTCCTGAATAATTCCTTCATGTTAATACAGATCAACAGGAACTTGCTAGGTCAATTATGAGAGGAAAAACTAGTGGCAGTGTTTATAGTACATATTTATTTGGCTGCAAACAGCAGAAGAGCTAGGAGAAGAATGAGGAAGACCTCCTTCTTTGCTGATGGTTCAGACCTGATGGGCAGTCTGGAATCTGCCAGCCTGCCTACCAGATACACAATCAGAAAGGATGCAGCCAAATCTGCTGGCCACCTGCACCCCGTGGCCGTAGGGCCACCCGGAGCACCAGGGCCAGTGCAGGGAGCGGCCTCTCACTTCCCACCTGGGAAGCAAGGGTGAAGCTGAAATCTTTGTAGAATCATTTTGTAGATAATTTGCTCATTTATAGATTCCTAAATTAAGCCTGTAAGAGAAGGAACGTAATGTCAGCTGCATCTGACCACCTGCTTGGGGAGAGAAGAAGGTTCTCTGACAAATTTTGAAAGAGATTCTCTTCTTTAAAAACATTAGAAGATCAAAACCCTTTTGTTTTAGAATTAAAGAATTAAAGCTAAGTAATCCTTGGGAGAAAAAAAAAAAAAACAGAGAGCTTAATTTTCACTTAATATATAAATGACTAAAATAATGTTTTCCTAAGAATAGACTTTTAAAAGACGAGTGTGACATGGGGATTAGTTCTCTCAGGGATGACAAATTCAAATTACTTCAGGGACCACTCAAGTAAGAAAATGAGGCAGTGAACTAGGTGTGTAATAGGGAGTGGTGGGGACTGTGGCCAATGGGGGGAAATGTTAATGCAATGGAACTACTATGCCTACTTCATACACACACTCACACACAGTCACATATACACTCACACGCACCCACACACTCACACACTACACCCACATTCAGGCACACACACACCCACACTCTCACACCCACACACACAGTCACATATACATTTACATGTACCCACACACTCTCACACACACCTACACCCATACTCATGGACACACACACCCACACTCACACTCGCTCACACCCGCACTCTCACATACACGCATACAGCCACATTCACACACACACCCACTCCCACGCCTACACTCTCATTCACACACTCACACGTACACCCACACCCACACATATGCACCCACACACACACTAACACACATACACCCACACTCACACATACACCCACTCATTCTCACACACACACATGAACTCTCACTCATTTACACCCACACCTACACTCTCATACACCCACTCACACACGCACTCACACATACACCCACTCACACACGCACTCACACATACACGCACTCACACCCGCACTCACACATACACCCACTCACACACGCACTCACACATACACCCACTCACACACGCACCCACAACATGCTAACACACACACACACACGCTCATACATGCACCCTCATCTCTCACACACACACGCTCACACACACACACACACACTCATAGTCTCACCCACATATGCCCATACTCATGCAACCCACACACACTCACACCCACACATACACACTCCACATACACCCTCTCACACACCCACCCCCCTCACACACCCCCACACACATGCTCACACTCTCATATCCACATATCCACTCTCACACTCACACACACGGTCACACACTCTTACATACCCAGTCACACATACACACCCTCTCTCACACACACATTCACACCCCCCCACCAACACACACACATCCACACACACCCCACACCCATACACCCCCTCTCACACACACACCTCACACCCCCCCACTCACAGACTCTCATACCCACACATCCACACACACACACACCCACTCACACACCCACCACTCATGAGAGTGTGGGTGTGTGGGTGTGGGGGTGTCACACACCCCCAAACTCATACACACTCACTCTCTCACACTTACACATACTGTCTGACACCCACACTCACACACATCCACAGTGTCTCACACACCCACACTCACCCACTCTCACACACACACACACAGAGGCCAGGAGAAAACAGAACTACACTGCTCCCATTTGGCATTCTTTTATTTGAGACGGCAATGACAATGCCCACTATAAGCAGGAAGTGAAGATGACCAAAGGCACCCATCAGTCTGCCTTTGCCCAAAGCTGGCCTGGCTCCAGCAGTAGCACTCGCACCCGCAACTGTGAAGTGACCCAAATGGATGCTCGTCTGGACGCTGTCTGAAGTCATGGTTTGCTTGTCTTGTTAAAGTTCCTTCAGCATATCAGCTGCCAATTACCCAGAAAGTGCAGGGCCACAGCCCGGGCCAGGAGTGGACAGGCACTGTGGGCTCCCATTACTGGCTCTGAATCTCTTCTTGAAGCTAAGCCTATTCAAAGGTAGGCTGAAATTAGAACAGGACACCCACTGCGGATTCTCTGTTTAATGAAGTCCCTTTCCATGGAGTTTTAAGCTCTGGTGGAGAAGGCACAGCAGTGCTCACTCACGCAGAAAGGGACTCTTTGCACTCAGTCATACGGTGCAATGGTCCCTGAGATCTGACCATTAAATTATATCTGTCATCCCTTGCTGTTACCTAGAAGCAAGATGAGCTGATTTTCTTGGCTTCCTGGAGGGCACTGGGAGCCCAGACATGAACTCTGTTACCAGTGGGAGGTTACCCTGAGCTGGGAGGCTGACATCAGAGCACAGTGTACCCCTCAGCTGCCTGTCTCTCTCCTGATTCTCCTGCCCAGGCCACAGCAGCAGCCTTGTCAAAAGCCATATTCTTTTTCAACCTACCCACTCCTGACATTTGTGTGTGTGACGCAGCAAAAGCACAGTGAGTGGAGGTAAAGGCGCTCCGGGCAGTTCTGCCCCACATGAGAAAGGAAGGTGAGCATCTGGCCACCTGCTGGCTCCCTGCACATCCCAGGCTCCTCACGGGTGGGGCTTGTGTCCCTCTATGTCCCTAGAGCGTAGCTGTCAACAGTGCCACAGTGTTACCAGGCAGGGAGGTTTAGCTCCTGGCATATCAAGAGGAATTAATAAGAATAGTGACTCACTTGAAATTCATTCTATTATATTTCATTTGTTTCAAGCTTTCTAAAACAAAAATGTTGAGCTCTCTTTTTTAAAAGCACACAGAATTTGAAAGTGAAATATAAATAAAAATTGTTTTTAAAGCTAGATATGAGGAAAGCGAAGACACATACAGAAGAGCCAATCTGTTTGGTATGGTTGAAGGTACTATTTATTTCTGATTGGCCTATTGCCCCAAGGGTATAGAGAGCAGTAGGAAAGGAATCTGATTTCCAGGCATTCTGACCTTCATTACAGGAAGGGCAGGAAAAATTGCCTATGGCTGAGTAGAACTTGGTGGTGGGCAATTCTGACCAGCTGGGGGTGCCTTTGAAATGTTCACCTACTTGATGATTTGGCCTAAGGCTGAGCTGGCTCCCAGCACCTGTTTTCTAAGAATATTTAAACTAAAGAGCTTCTGCACAGTAAAATAATCTATCCACAGAGTAAACAGACAGTCTACAGAATGGGAGAAAATATTTGCAAACTATGCATCCAACAAAGGTCCACCATCTATAAGGAATTTAAACAAATCAGCAAGCAAATAACTAATAGCTCTATTAAAAAGTGGGCAAGAGACATGAACAGACACTTCTCAAAATTAGACAAACAAGCAGCCAACAAGCATATGATAACATGCTCAACATCACTGATCATCAGACAAACGCAAATCATAATCACAATGAGATACTATCTCACTCCAGTTGGAATGGCCATTATTAAAAAGTCACAAAATAACGGATGCTTGTGAGGCTGCAGGGAAAAGGGAGCACTAATACACTGTTGGAGGGAATGTAAATTAGTTCAGCCACTGCAGAAAGTAGTTGGAGATTTCTCAAAGAACTTAAATCAGAGCAATCTACTACCCAGCAATCCCATTCCTGGGTATATACCCAAAGGAAAATAAATCCTTCTACCAAAATGACACATGCACTCCTTTGTTCACTGCAACACTACTCACAATAGTAAAGACATGGAACCAACCTAGGTGCCCATCAACAGTGGACTGGATAAATAAAATGTGGTACATATATACCATGGAATACTACATAAGTCTTAAAAAAGAATGGAATCACGTCCTTTGCAGCAACATGGATGCAGTTGGGGGCCACTACCCTAGGTGAATTAATGCAGGAGCAGAAAAGCAAATACCACATGTTTTCATTTATAAGTAGAAGCTAAATATTGGGCACTTATGTACTCAAAGATGGGAACAATAGACACTGGGGATAATAAGAGGGGCGAGGGAGGTGGGCAGGGGTTGAAAAACTGACTGTTGCATACTATGTTCAGTATCTGAGTGATGTGATCATTCTTATCCCAAACCTCAGCATCACACGATATACCCAGGTAACAAATACCTTGCAAAGGTCTCCTGAGGGAAGGCAGGCAATGTTGCCCACAGCTGAGCTCCACCGGTCTACACCTTAGTAAACAGTTAAGTTTCATCCACTCCTCCTTGATTCTGTGACTTTGCTTCTGGGATCATCTTCCTTCTTCCTAAATTTCATCCTTTAGACTCCTTTTTAAAAATTATTTTAGTAAATACTTTTTGGTGATCAGCTCTCCATTGTATAAAGTATCTTTCTTTAGGTTTATTCCTGAAGGACAATTTTGTTGGATACATCAATCAGATTAACACTTGTTTCTCTCTTATTTAAAAATATTCTCCTACTGTGCTGTGTTTTCTGTTGACCAGGTGTCTGCTGTCAGCCTACTCACTGTTATTCTAGAGGTAATGTCTTCTCTGTCTGGTTGCTCCGAACATCTTTATTTTGCCTTTGTTGTTCTGCAGTCTCTATAATATGGCTGGTTGTGAATATATTTTTATTTATCTTTCTTTAGATTCATTGGGTTTCCTGAATGAGAAAATAGATGTCTTTCAACTAGAAAGTCTTGGAACTTCCATATCTTAATTTCTCCCATGCTCTACAATCTCTATCAGAATTCTAAGCAGATGTGTGGTAGATCTTTTCACTTTATCCTTCGTGTATCGAAACATCTCTTTCCTGTGTTCCATCTATATATGTTTCATACTAGTTAACTTCTTCAGATCTGTGTGCTGGTTTGCTATGAAATATCTCAAAATAGATATCAAAATGAGTATATATCAAATATACTCATTTTACATCCCAATATCTGGGCCTGATTCAACTGCTTTTGCCTCAGCTGATTCTTGCTTACAATGCCCTTTCTCCTTGTGACTAGTTTTTATTTTGAGGTCACATTCCTTGGAACACTATTTGTGGGATTTTTTTTGTAGCCTGGGTGAAGGGTGCATTCACCCCGTGTGCATATGTTTAGGTCAGACACCTGTCCATCCATTTAAAAACACATATTCTATTTGGACTTTGCACACCACACAGGGAAGCATAAATGGGGCTCCACATTCATAAGACGGTAAGCCTGCTACAGATGGCAAGTGACTCAGGGAAAACACAAACATTTCTTTCTCTTCTGGACAGAGCCAAGGTTCACTGAGAGATGTTTGTTTACATTGTCCCACTGCAGTACAGGCTCTTGGGTCTCCTGGCTTTATAAGATAGATCCTGATCTGATTCTCTCTACTTGGGTACCTGCACTCATCACATGCCACAACCCAGCAATGATTGGCCAGGAGGGCCAAGGGCCCAGGCCCCGAGATCAAGAGATGCTCCCAGACAGCCACCACTTCAAGGCAGACTTTGCTCTATGCATTCCAACTCCACCTCTAGAAATTAATTTCTCTTATTTTCTTGCCATGTCAGCTGTGCTTTTAAAAATGGACGTAGAATGTGAAATGACAGACAATGGAGACTCAGAAGGGTGTCAGGGATGGGGAGGGAGTAGATAACGAGAGATTATGTAATGGATGCAGTGTACATTATTCAGATGCAGTGTACATTACTCGGATGCAATGTACATTATTCTGGTGATGACTTCACTAGACACTCTTCCTTTACCACTACACAGTGTATCCATGTAATAAAATTACACTGTACCCCATCAATTTATACAAGTAACATTTTGCTTTTAAAAATATGTATTTTATATGGTATTCAGGATTTCAGGCATTTTGTTGAAGGTGAGTTGTCAGGCTGTCCTCCATATTCCCAGGAAAGGAAGGAATAGTCTCATGTTTAAAGCATCATCATTTCTACTATACTTGGATACTTGGAAATGTGCAGAGCCACCTGGCATTTTAATTTCTTTTTCCCCTTCCTGCCTCCCTCCCTCCCTTCCTTCCTTCCTTCCTTCCCTCCCTCCCTCTCTCCCTTCTTTCTTTCTTTCTTTCTTTTTCTTTTTTTCTTTCTCTCATTATTGTTATTTTTTTTTTAGAGACAGGGTCTCACTCTGTTGCACACGCTAATCCTAAACTCCTAGGCTCAAGTGATCCTCCCAGCTCGGCCTCCCAAACTGCCTGGAATATAGGCATGAGCCACTGTGCCCAGCCATGGAGTTTTAATTTGCAAGCTCTATGCTTTTTCACAGGCCCAAGGCTTCTGAGAGAACTCACAGGGCCCTCGGCAGAGGCCTGACATCATCCTTTTCCACAGATTTGAAAGGCGGTCTATGTCCTGGCCGCACCCCAGTGCCCGACATAAATAGAATGAGAAGTATGATCCAGCTGGCAGGATCTCATCCTTGGAACAGACAGGCAGTAAGAAGGATTTCCAGCTACGTGGTCAGAAAAGTACCATGAAGGATGGTCACAGGGTAGGTAGGCCTGGGTGGGAAGCCATATCCTTCATGCAAACTCACAGTTGTTACATTTGATACAGACTTTTTTCTTTTCTCTAGAACATCTGGCCCAGGATTCCTCTGTCATTTAAAAACAAGTCATCAGCAACAATGGAGTCTATTAATAATAATAGAGTGACTTCTACTGTGTGTCCCCTTGAACCCCTGACCCAAGCTCTCACAGTGCCTCACACACCACAGTACTGCTGCCTGTCTCCTGGAGGGGGCCATTTGCTTCCCATCACATCTCGAGGATGCAGCCCAGGGACTGGCACACGTGGTGTCCTAAATATTTTCAAATAAATGTAAGAATAATGTTTCTGTTGGGACTTATCAGATTTAGAGATATCATCTGAGGAGGTAATGCTTTATGGAAAAACAGCTCCATGGAACCTGTCCCTAATGGTCTAGAAGAGTCCTTCTAGAGACCAAAATCTGAACCAGGGTGTGGCCACCTACCCCTGAGCAGCACACTCTGCAGAACTTGTCTAAATATTCACATCAACTTTGTTCAGAGCTTTACAGGTTCAAATTGCTTTCACATACATCTTATTTACTTCTTATAATGGGAGAGAAATGCAGAATACTATCCACTTTTTAATTTTTCTTTTCTGATTTTTAAGATGGGGTTTCATGCTATCATCCAGGCTGGCATGCAGTGACCCAATCATGACTCATTGCAACCTCAAATTCTTGGGCTCAAGCCATCCTCCTGCCTCAGCCTCTCAAGTAGCTGGGTCTACAGGTGAGGACCAAAATGCCTGGCCATTTTTTTTGTTCTGTTTTGTTTTCAATTTGTGGTAGAGATGGGGTCTCACTATGTTGTCCAGACTGGGCTTTAACTCCTGGACTCAAGTGATCCTCCAACCTCAGTCTCCCAAAGTGCGGGGATTACAGGCATGAGTCACCACACCAAGCCCCGTTTTTTTTTTCTTTTTAACCACTAGAAAACAAGGCTCTGAAAGTTGTCCAGGGAAGCACTGGATAAAACAGAACCTGGTTCACACTGCTGTGTTCAGATGATAAGTACCCTGTCCTCAAAGTCCCAGAAGCTGATTCTCCACCAAAACTGAAGAATAAAGGACTGCAGAGCATGGGACCTGCTTTCCTAAACGTCTTCACGATATCAACTGCCTGTATGATTTTGGAGGGGGCACTAATTTTCTGAGGTGAATTTTCACTGCCTATGAACAAGAGTCTTTTCAAAGTCGTGTATCTATAGAAGCATGGGTGAATCGCACATCTGCCGAGTAGGCGTGTGGTCAGCTGGAAAGCAAATGCCCTGCCCAGCTCTGACAGATGGCTGCCATCTGGGAATCATTTCATTTTTGTAAGAATTAGGCAATCTGGGAATTTACATGAACCTCCCACTTGTCAAATACTGGCACTAATAAACAAATGTTTTATATGCCGTGAGCCAAACAGAATACCTCCTAGAACCAGATCTTCCTCTTGGGCCACCTGTTGCCCCACGTGGGTCTGATAATCCCTGGAGTCCCACCCACCTCTTGGGATCTAGTCTTCTTTTCACTGCCCCCTGGACTCATTCCCCCTTGCTCTCAGGGAAATCCTGGGACTAAGTACTTTTTTTTTTTTTTTTTTTTGAGACGGAGTCTCGTTCTGATGCCCAGGCTGGAATGCAGTGGCTGGATCTCAGCTCACTGCAAGCTCCGCCTCCTGGGTTCACGCCATTCTCCTGCCTCAGCCTCCCGAGTAGCTGGGACTACAGGCGCCCGCCACCTCGCCCGGCTAGTTTTTTGTATTTTTTAGTAGAGACGGGGTTTCACCGTGTTAGCCAGGATGGTCTCGATCTCCTGACCTCGTGATCCGCCCGCCTCGGCCTCCCAAAGTGCTGGGATTACAGGCTTGAGCCACCGCGCCCGGCCGGGACTAAGTACTTTTAGTTCCATTACAACTCAAGACTTCATCCTTTGAAGGACACAGGCGTTATTTTGTCCATCAGATGGTCAAGTCAAATATAACATAAATCCATGTAAATACATGTTTAACCAAGTGGATCAAGCATTTATTGGACAAACATACGAGCAAGGTACTCTGGACTTGTATAATTTTTCCTTTTTCCAGGTACCTGAAATGTTCTCCACCACACACAAAATGCCACTTTATCACCATATGGTCACGAAGACACTATGCCCGATCTTCAGAGTCCAACACGCTAGGATTAAAATCTTGTCTTTACCATTTACTAGCTCTATGATGTTGATCAAGCTATTTAACTTTTTTGGACCTTAGTTTTCTCTCCTTTAAAAATAAAGAAAATACCACCAACTGATTAGTCTGTTGTGTAAATTACTCCAGAAAAGCCAACACATAAAAAATATTGGCACTAGATAAATATTGATTCCCTTCTGCCCACTGCAAAAGGTTATGGTGTTAATTCCACCATACTTCACATCAGATATTGGATGAAGCAGGCAAATAAGCAGTTTTTAAAGCTGTGTTTCCCCCACCTCACTTAGGAACACATCTAAAGAGTCTACATATGGCATATGACTCCCTCTTTAAAAAAAAAAAAAAAAAAAAGTCACTGTTTAAATGACTTTAGACAGAAGGGTAGAAAATGAGAAGTCAAGAATTTACAAAATCTTACTCACAACCAAAACAAACTCAGAGACAGCAACAGTACATGCATTAGCCTGACTTGCAGAAAAGAACAGAGATTGACTCATTTTACTTAGTGAAGGTAGATAATAATAGCATTGTTTTCAGTTAAGTAACATCAGCCAAAAGAATATAAATACCATTAGACTGAAAAGCATGAATAACCGTGGCTTTCTCTTTGCTGGCATTTTCTCATAATTGCAGTAGAGATCTATTTAGATGGAGGTTTTGATTCCAAATTTCATGTTTGAATTTTTTTAATTGATAAAAACCTAGAAATAAGATTTTGCAGTGGGGTTAACGGCAAGTCAGATACGGAAGCAGTCAGAGAGAATTTGGCTTAACTCAGCGGTCCCAAATCATTTCACCTCCAAGTACCCCTTCCTGTTATCTCTCTCTCAACAGTTCTCATGCTTTGAAAGACAGTCTAGTAAGCTTCACTTATTAATAATTCATCTTCCCTTTTTCTTCAAAGACTTACACAATTGCCAATCAGAGCTCCTGATCAGCTATGATAACCAGTGTTGACACACTTTGCTGATATCAATCCTACCAAAAGCAAAGAAATGTGAAGATTTAGTTATCCTGTATGGCCCTATTTCAGAGTCACAAAATTTCCATTAGGTTCTATAAAGCATGCAATAAGCCTGCAAACTCCCCTTTCCACCATCACAGTCCTCCCAAGATTCACAGAGGGAATCACAGAGACCAAGATTCTCTTGATGAAAACAACTTGTTTTGTTGATCAAAATAGAATGTTTTTTTAAAATTAACACATTTCAAATGTTATTTTACTTCTGAACAAATCACATGGTCACTGAAGCAAAATTTACAACTACTCAATATAGCCCCCCTCCGCACCCTTAGTCACCTTTCAGTTTTCCATGATACAAGGATCCATTCACATAAGTAATACAAGAACTCCTAAAGTGACTCTCAGAATGCAACAGACACAGAATCAGAATGGTCAAGATGAGCCCCTCAGTTAATGTTCATTGGCATACACTTCATCACCACTCACTCTATGCCTTTGCCGTAAGCACTGTTTTCCCATCATGCGTGCTGATGCATCCTCACACACCCCACTGTTACTACCTCATTAGATTTGTTTTATGAAGTCAATTTTGGTCATTGACACTATGTTTTGGGCTGAACTGTGTGCTTCTACAATTCAAATTTTGAAGTCCTCATGCCAGTAGCTAAGAATATGACTGTTTGGAGACAGGTCTTTAAAGAGGTAATTAAGTTAAAATGAGGTCATTGGAGCAGGCCCCAATCCAATATGAGTGTGTCCTTATAAGAAGAGAAGTGCACACAGACAGATGCAGAGGGAACAGCACAAAAAAACCCAGGGAGAAGATGAACATCTGCAAGCCAAGGAGAGAGGCCTCAGAAGAAACCAGCCCCGCCAATGCCTTGATCTTGGACTTCCAGATTACTTGCAAAACTGGAAGTCTGGAAATCTTGGATTTCCAGACAACAAATTTCTGTTTAAATTACCCAGTCTGTGTTCCTTTGCTCCAGCAGCCCTAGCAGACTACTATACTGTAGGAAGCACAAAACAGTTAAAAATATCATTCCTTTACTAAAAAAAAAATAATGATAAGCCAATAGACAAGCTTCCTTATTCAAAGTTGGATGCCTGCTGGTCTAAGTTAAAGAAAAAAAAGACACTTGGTATCATTTGAGAGGCAGTGGAGAAAATTCTATTATTAACTATGTTTTTATTTGAATGTACAAATTAAATTACAACCATCCCTGGAGGAATGAACACATTACTCTCATTATTATTAGCAGCTTAATGGTATTTTGTGGAATCAGTGAGATCTTTCACAAGTATCTAACTGAGATCAAACAGGCTGTAAGGAGAGGAAGTTTTAATGGGGTAAAAGAGTACAGAGAGAAAGGAAAGAACAGGTTCAGAATATGCTGAAAACTGAGTATAGAAGGCAGCAAGAAAACATGCCCAACAAAAGAGAAGCCTATGAAGACAAGGAGAAACCACACTCCTGCCGGAGCCAAATACCCTGCACATCACAAGCACAGGCAGGCTCTGGGGTTAATCTACTGCTCAAAGATGGTCAAGCCTCCATCAATGACTAGTAATTTCCCCTCTCTCTGTCTCTCTGTCTCTGTCTCTGTCTCTCTCTCTCTCTCTCTCTTTCTCTGGAAGCAGAGAACAGACTGTTAAAGAATCTATGCATCTTGCAGGGAATGAGGCCCAAGTAATCTCACTTTCACTTCCTTCCTTGCTAAAGTAAACAGTGTTCCAGTCATGACCCTACTGTACCACAATCTCCATTTGAATCACATTTTTTTCAGAGAAGTGTAAAGCACTTCAGACAGAAATGCTTTCCTTTTTCGTTTTCCATGTACTTTGTGCTATGCAAACTACAGAGTACAATTTATCCCTCTCTGAAACCCAGAATACCCAGAGCAGGCACGTTAATTTCTGTGCCCTGGTACTCAGCATCATGACAAATCTCTATTACTACAACCCACAAACCCCGTGGACTCACAACTAACCCTATACCATTCTACATTCATATTTTCAACATTCTTCAAAAAAAGCATTGCTTTCTCTTTTGTACACTGAAGGAAAGAAAAATGGAGACAATAAATGGCCTGCACAAGGCCACGATAAATTAGAGGAATGCCTAGAAATGTTCCTGATACTAACAAAAAGGAGTAAACATGATATAACATTATAAAACCTTTATGTAGTTGACATAAGAACAAGCATATAATTAAAAATGTGTAACACCTTTGCAACTTTCAAGCATGTGTGCATCCCAGCATCTGGTAATAATTGATGAAAGTTTAGAATGAAATGTCATTTGAAGATGGAAGATGCACTCAATACTCCAAAAATAGCTTTACTGGTATTTTAATTCTTCCTAAGATTGTAATCTTTCCAATTTCCCTTTTGTCAGTATCATCTCCTGTCCTCAGAGTTTGAAAACACATTCTACCTATGGACTACCAAACAGGTAGCAAAGAGGAATTAAATAAGAGATCCTTCTCCTCCATTGACAAAAGCAGCTTCATGGCTGCTAGCATTTAGCATGTACAATTAAGACAGAAGTTTGAATTATTCCCTTTACCTGTGATCTCAGGTAGGTAAGTGGACACTGAAGTATTTGGGCTTTCTAGATCAAAGTGCTACTAATTCCTCAGTTTACCTCTCATGACAATTCTAACAAATTACTATGGAACTATAAACAGTGCAAACAACAAAAGGAATTAATTACAAACCACTGCTTGCTTATCTTTGACTTTAGAAGAGCCAATGATGTTACCAATTCAAAACTTAAGAGAATTGTTCTAGTGTTCTACGACCCTGCTCCAGGCCAAAATGGAAGGCCCCTCCTCTGGGGTCTTCTGGCACCCACAAGTTCCTTTACCTGGACACATTTGCCTATGCACTTTTGTATTGCACCCAAAACATCTGGAGAGATAACTACCAGACCCTCCCATAGGCAGGAAGCATTTTGAGGGCAGGGTTTCTGATTTAATTTTGTATGGCCTGGGCGTGGATCATATGAGTTGCTCCTCTCAGCTGTCTTTCTCCAAAGGGCTGAAGTCAAATGTTAGTACTTAAGCAATGTATGCCTGGAGCTATATTTTGCTACATGAGCCTAGGGATAGCTGGCCCCTTATCTTACAGATAAGAGAAAAGAAACCCAGAGGGGATATGTCTTTTGTTCCAGTCCTGCAGCTGGTCAGTGGTAAAGCCAGAATGGATAACCATGTTTCCTGACTCTAAATTCCAGCACTCTTTCCATACTTTGTACACCATATATAGATATGTCCTTCCTGGCTTTGTACTTCTATAACACTTGATAATTCATTGCCACAAGTCAGTAACTACATGGCCTTCACATCCTGGGAATTAGCAGATCTCACAGGCTAATTCCAGGAGGGGTATTCCAGCAGAATTCCTCCCTACCTGCCTGCCGAGCTTTGCTTTAGTAGCTGCACGTTCCATGACGCCCTCTGCAGGTGGGAAAAGGACAGCTATGGCCTGGCAAATCAATGGGCCAAGTCCAGGCAGGCCATAGGTTGAGCCTACCTTGAGGAGTTTGGAATAACTGAACACCTGTGCAGGTCTCTCTCAGGCCCCCAGCCCACTTGCAGGGATTTTACCTGGAGCCTGTGCATGCAGGCTGTGCAGCATCTTCACCCAAACTAAAGCCCCAGTGGAGCTGGGCTTTTGGTTCAAGTAGAGTATAAGGGTTAAAAACCTAAGATATGGAGTAGAACTGCTTAGTTTGACATATGAATCTGCTTCTTAATAACTGCTCTGCCTTCAACACATTGTTTAAATATTCTGTGTCTGTTTCCTCTTCTCCATAAAATGGAGACAATGGATAATAATCCACCTCCTAGCATGGTATGAGATTTAACTAATGTACATGTAAAACAGCGGGATCCTGACGCACAGTAGGCATTAGATGGCCGGTATTATTAACACTACTACTACATATCTAAATCAAAACAATTTTTAACCATTAACTGCACTTGTTGGTTTCGCCATCCACTATGATTTGGCAGCCCATGAGCAAATAATTTTTTCTTTTAATTTTTAGAACATTTGCATGATACCCTAAACACATAATCTAGGGAAATGGCTTATTTATATGAATAGTCTCCCTTAATTAGCTATTAGTTGAAAAATATATCCCAAATGGCATGGTAAATTACCCTGTGTTTGAAAGCAGGTTGAGCATTTCAGCGACAACATTCCCAAATTAGGAGCAGTAAATTAATGTTGAAAGTCCCTCTGATACCTGTTGGGACCCTTCCCTTCAGTGCCATGCGCTTCATCCTCATGAAGCCCTTTTAAAGTGAACACCGAAGGAATCCCTATGGATTGGCCACAGTGCTCCTGGAAGGATTACCTCTGCCCTGAAAAAGAGAGGTCATGTCAAAGGGTCTTGAGCACAGCGCTCTCCACCTCTGAAAACCAGAGAGCACCTCTTCTTCAAAGTGGGGGACCACAGAACCAAAGCTGTTCCACCCCTTCCTGGAAGGTGCAAAGTCGCCCGGCGGGCGTTCGCCTCTTACCACGAACTCCTCCAAAGTCTGATAGGTCTTGCCCCGGAACTCGCAGTAGTTCTTCCTCTCCTTGCACTGCGGGCAGCACTGGCTCGTGTCGACGTGGATGCAGCGCGGGTGCAGCCTCGGGCACTCCGGCTGCGCGCACAGCGGCCCCTCCTCGGTGCACAGGCACGGGCAGGCCGAGGGGCCCGGCGCGAACTTCTCTCCGATCGCGTACACGAAGCCGCTCTCGTCCACGCAGCCCTTGCCGCGATAGTCCGGGTACACGTACTCCTCTGGTGGCTCGGGCGTGGGTGCGAGTTCCGGGCCAATCGCGTCCTGGGCGGCTGCAGCCAGTGCTTCCCCCTGCGGGGTGTCCCCGCGGGGCCGGACCTGCAGATCCCCGGCCTTGGCGCCCCCGCCCTGGGAGACCCAGGCCTGCTTCAGCTTGCTCCACGGCTCACGGCCGGCGAGCCCACGGCCGCTCTTGCTCTTCCAGTCTCGGCCGCTGCCGCCCTCGTCCCTCGCTGCGCGCCCGAGCTCGTTCACCCGCCCCGGGCCGTCCCGAGAGGCGTGCTCACGCTTCTCCTGGCCCGGCTGCTCTGGTGCCTGGGCCAGCTTCTCCAGCGGGATGCTCGGACTGCACAGAGCCACCATCAGGCAGCAGGTGACCAGGAGGGAACTGGAGAGCGCGCCAACTGCCATCGCAGTGGAGCTGGGCATCCCCTACCACGTCCCGGCGGGCGGGCGGGCGGGGAGCGCGGCCGAGGGGAGAGTCGCATTCACAGCCCGGGGGCGCGCCGCCGCCAGCCGGGAGCCGCCGTCCCTGCGGAGAGAACAGCAGCACAACTGAGCCCCGCGGCCCGCGCGCGCCCCGGCCCGCCGCGGCCCCCACCTGGGCTCCGGCATAGCTCTAGATTAACGAGCTGGGCGACGGGGGCGGGGGCAGCATGCCCAGCGTCGGTGCACGGCCGGGGTTCTTAGACATCACAAATTGTGGAGCGATATATTGGAAACGAAATCCAAGAACGACACCGGCCGGCGTGTTTCTGATGTAGTCGTGATTAGTGTTGGAGATGGCCAAGGGCGGCTTGCGGAGCCCAGGGAACGCAGCGAACAGGGCTCGCGCCCCCCTGCAAAGCTCTGCTGGGAACCACGTAATTCGGGCACCCAGGGTGTCCCTCCCTAGGTCCTCGCCACATTTCCCGAAGGTTATTAAATGGAGAATTCAGCAGTGGAGTTAGAGACAGACGAAAGTACAGGAAGATAAGAGGGAAACTCTTCCTCATTTGCTTTAGGGGTTTGTGCTGGGAAAATGCGGGGAGGTTAAACAAAGCTTCTACTAGGACTCCACGACTCATTTCTAACAACTTCTTAAAAGCCTCCCGTCTCGGGAGCAGATGTCCCCTCCCTGCTCTCTAAGCCCGGTTGCATGAAAAGAAGATGCCCTCGACCCCTTCCCAGAGGGCCGAGTCGGGGATTCCCGGGGCTTCAGTTCCTCCGTCGGCCCGCCCCTGGGAGCCTCGGGAGCCAGGTCGCGGGCCGCGGCGCTCAGTCTTGTAGGGTCCTGGCTGCGGAGCAGAAGCGCCCGGGCAGCACCAAGGAGTGCAGTGCGGAAGGCTGGGGCTCCAGGGCGCAGAGTGGGGGCGAGACCCTCCTACTTGCCGGACCCTCGCCAGCCTTTCTGGATTCCAAAGTTTCTGCCGCCCAAAGGGGCTGGGAGAGCCCGATACGCCGCAGGACACCGGCAATCCAGCCTCTCTCTGCCTCACTCCCCGAACGCCCCCACTCTGCGCACTCCAGTGCGTCTGTCCCCTCCCCCTAAGCCCTCCTCCCTTAGGCCTCCGAATGTGCCCGGCCTTGCTCACCCCCTGCCCGGTCCCTTCCGACCTCAACACTGGGCGAAGCGCCCATATTCACAAACTTGGGCGGGGGAGGGGGGGTTCCTCCGGGGCAGCTGAGCGGCCGAACAGAGCGGGAGCGCGTCCGGCAGCGCGGGGACACCCAGCATGCACCCTCAGCCCTGAAGACCAGCGCCCAACCTACATACATGAGTGCAAGGCGTGGGCCGGACGCCGGGCTCTTGGCGGGAGCAGGGGTAGCAGCGGCGGGCGCGGACCCGGGTTGCCAGCGCCCATCCTGGGCCGGTAGGGGACCCACGCGGGGCGGACCGCGGAGAGCCCAGCCCCACCTGCGCGCTCCGCCCGGCGCGCGCACCAGGCTAGGGCGTCTCCGGGGACTCGCTCATCGCGCTGCCAGCTGCCGGTGGTCGCGGCCCCAACTCGCGTCAGTGCCCGCGTCGCCCTCAGCCGCTCATCCTCCAGCCTCGTCCCCACTTCTCCAAGACCAAGCGCTCGCCGGACGCCACCAGGGCGCCGCCTCACTCCCCTCCGCGGAGGGGTTCGGGGAGCTGTCCAGACCCGGCAGCCGGAGTGTCTGAGCAGCCGCTGCGGGTCGGAGGGGAAAGAGAAGCCGGGAGCGCCGCAGGCGCGCTAGTGGCACCGAGGCCAGCATGGGAGCCAGCGCGCCTGCCACCCGCCTCCCCCTGCCGCAGCCGCCTCCGCCCGGCTCCCGCTCCGCTCCCTCCTCTGCTGCCCCCGCTCGGGAGGCGCCGCCTCGGCCCGCGCTGCCCCAGGGGAGGCCCTCGCGCTGCCCCCGGGGAGGCCCCGCCGCCGCGCCCGCTCCCTTTGCTGCGCCAGACCCACCTGTCAGTCATCCGCGCGACCGCGTCCCCACCTCCGCCGCCGGCCGCAGACCGTGCTAGGGTTGCCATTCTCCAGGCGTGTCACTCACTTTGCGCTGGACCTTTCATCTTGGCTTTTCTCTTTTCTTTAATTTCTTCCTCCCTAATTGGCCCCCTCTGGCTTTCCTCTTTGTGGGCGGCTTGGTTCAGCTACCGTGTTGAGTTTGGGATTCGAAGGCCGTGTTAGTTTAGCAGACTTGAGACTTTTTCGTCTTTGCATTCAGAAACCCAGAGAAATAGACGTGTATGAGTAAGAAACGTAAAAATCTCAAGCGCGAACTTTCTGAATCTCTGCCAGTCTCTCCCCCCGCTCCCATCTTCCTCTTCCTGCCTGCTCACTCTTCTGCTACAAATAGAAACCTGTTTCCTAACTTTGCTGGAATCCTCAACTGTTAAGCAGAGGCCTGGTTGTTTTTACTCTTTGATGTTGTGTACAGGAGAAAAAGTCAATAGCACCTGTTCAGATTAATCCCCGAAATGGAATTTTCATGGAAATGGCCGTTCCCAGGGCACTGGTTCCCACTCATGGCATTTTAGAATCCCCGAAAGTGCTCGGACGGTAAACGGATAACCTTCCCTGCAAGGTCAGGCGCTCTGGCTGGTGGGAACTGGGGAGACTGGTTTAGGACAAAGTATTTCTACCTTTTAATTGTACAGACAAACCAGTCTTAGCTGAGGTGGTAGGAAGCCCTCCTTGAAAGCCTTCTTAGAAGGCTGCCCCTCTACCCCCTCCAACACACACAGAACCAACAGGGCAACAGGGCTGGATGGAGGATTTCTTTCTGGTTTGTTTGTTTGTTTTTGAGACGGAGTCTTGCTCTGTGGCCCAAGGCAGGAGTGCAGTGGCTGATCTCCACTCACTGCAAGCTCCGCCTCCCGGATTCATGCCAGCCTCAGCCTCCTGAGTAGCTGGGACTATAGGCGTCCGCCACCACCAGCCGCTAATTTTGTTTTTGTATTTTTAGTGAGACGGGGTTTCACCGTGTTATCCAGAACGGTCTGGATCTCCTGATCTCGTGATCCGCCTGCCTCGGCCTCCCCAAATGCGGAGATTACAGGCATGAGTCACCGCGCCCGGCCTGGATGGAGGATTTCTATGTCCAGGATGATCTGAGCCCTTCTGCTGTTTCAACTCTGCTCTCATTTTTCCTTTTTTTTTTTTTTTTAATGTTTTGGAGACACGATCTCACTTTGTCATCCAGACTTCAGTGCAGTGACATGATCACGGCTCACTACAGCCTCAAACTCTTGCCTCAGCCTCCGAAGGAGCTGGGTATACAGGTCACCACACAGGGCTAATGGTTTTATTATTATTATTTTTTTGTAGAGATGGAGTCTTGCTTTGTTGCCCAGGCTGGTCTTGAACTCTTGACCTCAAATGATCCACTCGGCCTCTCAAAGTGCTGGAATTACAGGTGTGAGCCACCACACTCGGCCCTTTTATTTCTTGTTACCGTCAGAAAAGAGATAGGCCACATTTGCCTGTGGCTGCAGCAGCCTACCCACCCACCTGCCTCTCATCACATGCTCTAATCAATTATGGCTTCCGTGTCTTTATGATGCCTCTATTCCAAATATCACACCTTTCACAATACCACCGAAATAAAAACACGCCTCAAGGTATGATCATATGTAATGTGCAAAATGGGTCCTCAGTTCTATAAAATCAAGTTTTTATAGCATGGGTTAGGCTACAAATTTTGTTATTTGACTTACTTTATTAGCTAATTCTGTTCTTGTCATTAAATGCCCTGTTTGTTTTGTTTTGCTAACAGTACTCTCATGTGGTTACAATGGGGTAGCCCCAAACGTGTGACTAATAAGAAGAAACAGTAACGGTGTATGTGTCCAGGATTTTAACTGAAAAATTGACTGGGGGCTCAGGTGAGAAAATAATGATGTCTTTTTATTGATCCCACCTTGATCACTGGTCTCTTTGAATCGGAAACTCCTTGTCCCAGCCAGCTGGTTCCAGTAGAGAGCCATGAATATGAGACAGCCAAGTTTTCAAGAAGAGGCCTGACAGAACTGAGGATGAAAGTGACCAAGTGTCCAAATGGCTTTGTTCTGTTAGATGGTCTCAGAGATAGTGTTATAGGGCTGATAGAAAGAGGGAGGAAAGCAGTTTCCAAGGGATTGCTGTTCTTTGTGAAGAAGAACAATACCCATGCAGCTCGATGAGCTGAGTAATTTGAGAAAATATAGGGGATTTTGCAGGCACTGAAGGAATATATAATTCATTTATTGCTAGTGCAATGAATTGTAATTCACTTTTCTTCTTTCCTTCCTTCTTTGTTCCTTTCTTTCCTTCCTTCCCTTCGCCCTCCTTCTGCCCTTTCTGCCTCCCTCCTCCATCTCTCTCTCCTTTCCTTTTCCTCTTTCTCTCCCTCATTTCTTTTCTTCTTTCCTTTATTCCCTCCCTCCCTCTTTCCTTTCTTCCTTTCCACTTATTTTCCTTTCCCTTCTTTTTCTTTCCCTTCTCTTCCCTTTCCCCCATTTTCCCTTCCCTTCCCTTCCCTCCCCCTTCCCTCCCCCCCTCTCCCTCTCCTCTCCACTCCTCTCCTCTTCCCTTCCCTTTCCCTTCTCTTTCCCTCCCCTTCCCCTTCTTTTTCCCCCTTCCCTTTTGCCTTTCCCTTCGTCTTTCCTTTTCTCTCCTTTCCTTTTTTCCAGGCTACAGTTTGCAAAGCAGCAGCAGAAAGATCTCTGGTCAGGGAGTGAGGTGACATGGGTGTCATCCAAGTTCCACCAGAGGCCAGTTTTGCAACTTTGAACGAGTCACTCAGTGTTACAGGTTCTTTGTTTTCTCACCTTTAAAAGGAAAAAGAGAGGATCTCTGAATGAATAGGAAGTCCAAAGCACTCTAGGAATATAGCACATTTCTGCTTTCATGCTGTGTTTTAACTGAGTTCGTTGGTCCATTTTCTTCCTGTGCGCAAGAGTTAAATCCATCTGCTGAGATATAGTCATATTTAGTAGCTGGTGTGACAGTCTGAGCTTGGCCACAGGGCCAATCCTGAGCAATGCAGAGCAAGTGGGTTCCAGGCAGGATTTTAGGCCAGTCACCTTTCCTGTCCCTTTTGGCAGAATTAATCTTACCTTTATTTTCTCTCCAGAGAGTGGTTTATGTCTCTTGTAACAGTCAACTTTTTATGTCAACTTTTTTTTATGTCCCTTAAACTTTTTTTAATGCCAACTTTTGTTTTTTTTTAATGTCCCTTATAACAGTCAACTTTTTCATAGCTCCGGATTGTCTGTACTCATCTCTGAAATGGTTGTTTATTTAAGGGCAGTGGCTATGCTTTATTCATCCTTCTATTCTTAGAGCCAATAGGACCAATTGAGGAGGGAAGGGGAAAAGGAGGGAAGAAAGCAGCAATAGAAGGAGGGAAGGAAAGAAGGAGGGAACGAGGGAGGGGAGAAAGGAAGGGAAGGCGATTCAGAGGGAGGGAGAGAAGAAAAGCGAGGGAGGGGGAGAAGAAGAGCACCAGAGGGAAGAAGGGAGAGAGGAAGAAAGGAAAGAGAGAAGGGAGGAATGAAGAAAGGAAGTAAAGAAAGAGAAGAAGGTAGTGAAGGATGGAAAGAGGTAGAGAGGGAATGGAGGCGGGAGAGGGAAAGAAGAAGGATGAAGGAAAGGGAAAAAACATAGGAAGGAAAGAAAGAACGAGGGAAGAGAAGAAGAAAGGAAAGAGGGAAAGAAGGAAGGAATGAAGAGAGGGTAGGAGGAAGAGAAGAATTGAGGAAGAGAGGAAGGAAGGGAGAAAGTAAGAAGAGGGAGGAAGGAAATGAAGGGAAGAAGGGAGAGAGGGAAGGAACGAAGAAGAAAGGGAAAAAGAAGGAAGAAAAGAACAATGGAAAGAAGAAGGATTGAAGAAAGGGAAGAAGGAAGGAAGGAGGGAAAGAAGGAGGATGGAAGAGGGAGAACGGGAAGGAAGGAAAGCCAAAACTAGGAGAAATTCACTTATATAATATTGGGCAAGTTCACAACCATCTCATTTAATTTCTTGCAGTACTACTAGTCTCAGCGACCATTATTGTTTTTCATTTTGCCCATGGGAAACCATGCCTGAAAGAGGTTGAGACTTGACTAAGGTTACCCAGCTAATAAGGGCAAGTGCCTGGTTGACAGTGACACCTGTGATGGGACCCCCAGTGTCCTGTCCCACACCCCCACTGCTATCTCCTCCAAGTGGGCTGTTTTGGGTCAATGACTTAGTATTCTGGATTAACTGGCTCTCCTGAGCTTCTCTATCCAGCCAGAACTGCACGACCTCACGCACTGGGACTTAACATTCATCACAGCAGAGAAACAACAGGTCATGCAAGGACCAGAGTGGGTTGGTTGTAGGGGGCCTCAGGAGCAGTCCTGAGATGCTGGCTCCATCTTCATGTCCTCAGGCCAGGACCCCCTCTAACAGGGACTCATGTTTGCCAACAAATGAGAGAACACATCAACACATGCATGGCTGAGAAAGGATCCCTTGATGCATATTATCCCATACCCTGAGGACGAAGAGTCAAGGAGCACATTTGCCTGGGAGGAAAACACAAGAGATCATGCCCTGGGAGGAGAGGCACCTCAGGGCATCCAGTCGCAAGTGAAATGGAAGAGAGGTAAGGAGCTTAGGTGTGCTCACAGAGGGATGAGACAAGGTCTTCTGCTGCAACTGAGGGTGCCAGCTATTTGTGGTTTGAAAGTGGAAAAGAGACTGTGTGGAATAAAACATAAATGAAGTTAGGATGACTGCAGACCTGACCAGGAAACCAAGAAGGCCTTAATGGAACGCAGAGCCAGCGAAGGAACCTTGCATGTTTGTTCTATGGGGAGAGCTGCTTGTGATGCACAGATGAGCCAGCTTTACAGGTGGCAGTGGAGAGAACTGGCAGAATGCTGCCACGCCTCACCTTTATGGGTGAAGAGACAGTGTGGCTGCCCTGGGGAAGGAGGGTCTCCCGGGAACTGTGTGTTCCAGGCACAGCAGCTGCAGCAGTGTCTGCAGAAAACACAAAGGGCTCCCCACTCCTGCTCATGCACTCACTCCTCCCGCTGACTGCAGATTGCCTGAGCCCAAGGAGAAGAGCTTTCCTTCACTTAGTTCACACCTTTGGCAAAGCCATTTAACTTGAATTCTGGGTTTGGGCCAGTGAAGGAAATGCTTTGAAACCTTCATCTTTGAGGGTTAGAGGGAATAAAAACCTCTTCCACCTGAAATCAAGGGTCAGCAGGATTGTTGTGGTTCAAGCAGAAAGGTGACCATTAATGAGTGGGAGAGGCCACTTTGGTGTTCAGATGACTTTTTATGGATGTACACAGAGCAGGCCTGGCTGTTAAGGGAGCCACTAATTAAAGTTCTGCCCTGGAACGAGCTACCAGTCGGCAGGGCAACAGCTCCATTACTGCTTCCCCTTTTGATACATGTCTGCGGTGGAGAGTTACTGTTCCCTGGGCTGACCCGCCGCACATGCTGCCTGATTACAACACACCTTGGGGACTCATCCCTTCTGCTATGATGCCAGAAGTCAGCAGCATCTGTTCAGATAATCAAATAGATGACTCACAGATATTCTTCTGAAATCAGTGGCAAAATCTTACTCCTTGAAAAGAGGTTTCCAGGGATCCATTTTTTGTAGACTATTAAGTCATCCACTGTACTGTATCACAGGCCCCATAGATACGGACCAAAGAAGTTTCAGAAACAATTGTGAAACAAAGGCCTATCAAAATTTGATACTCCAAGAAGTACAATAAGCAGTTGGCTTAGAATGGTTGGAATTGCAGATGGCACAGCACTGTGCAATAGTGGGAAAGGATCTAGGTCCACAAAGCAGAGGTAAGAAGCTTCAGGTTGCATTTGTAAAGGTGTTTCCTCTTACCTTTGGAGAGTTCCAAAGGAGGAAATCTCTGGCTAGTGCCACATGCCACGTGGCCTTATTTGGGCAAGATTTTTCCCTGGAGTCAATAAAGGGAATCTGAAATCCACTCTGGAGCCCTTCTGACTTCGGATGTGTTTTCTCCTGACTTCTCTGGCCCATGGTCTTCCCAGGAGCCAGACACTGGACCTGGCTGTGATACCACAAGAGATGGAGTGTTATTTATACCCTGTAGTCTATGTAGGGGATGCTTTGCTTGGCTGAGCACAGCAGAAAGCAGTGCAGGAAGGGGAGGGTGTTTCCAGGTGGGCTCATAATGAGTGAGCGGCTAAGGGAAAAAAACAAACTCTATTTTTAATTTGCTTTCACACCATGGTGATCAACACAGAAAACTTCTGTGGCCACATGTTTGGGGATTACCCCTAACCATAAAGCAAGCAGTCGATTCTGCAGTAGACACCAGCTGGGTGTCCTTCAGTTCAATTCCAACTCCATCTATTTGGAGATAGCCTCAGATTCCATACGTTGGGAGCTCAGTCCCCAAGACTGCCTCCACTTCTGATGCCAATCTCAAGACCCAGGTTGTTTTACCTGTGCTTCTGAATGACTGGCTATACATTGGGGATTCCATAAGCCCCCTCCTTGGGTTTGATTAATTTACTAGAGTGGCTCACAGAATTCAGGGAAACACTTTGTTTACCAGTTTATTATAAAGGATATTACAAAGGATACAGATGAAGAGATCCTTAAAAGCAAGGTGTGGGGGAAGAGGCATGGAACTTCTGTGTCCTCTCCAGGTGCCCCACCCTCATAGGAACCACTGCACATTCAGCTATCCTGAAGCTCTTCAAATGCTATCCTTTTGGGTGTTTATGGAGGCTTCGCTAGGCAGGCATGTAGGTTAAATCATGATGGACTTATTAAAATACAAAAAACATTACTTTGGAGACTCTAAAGATTTTAGCAGATATATGCCAGGAAGCAGAGTTGAAGACCAAATATGTATTTCACAATATCACAGGGCCACATGCATCTTTGGTGGAGAGTCAGGAAAATGGGTCTGCCTGGATGACTTATCTCCTTGGTCCCAAGCTGGTTGAGCTCTAGAACATTCCCTGGTGTGCCAAGAGGGCTTCGAAATTCTCTGGGGTTGCTCAATTCTTTCCCAAGTATCACTAGCTATACAGGACAATGGCAGAACCTGAGGATGGGTGGTACAAGGGATTCCCTCTGTAAACAGATGATCAAGAACCTGACTTCTCCCTGCCACTACTTAAAACCCTGACAGCGGGCCTCCTACTTGGGCTGGGACAGTGGGTGTGTGCTTCAGAAGAATCCTGGGCTCATTATCACAAGGCAAGGCGGTAAGTCCTTATTCCAAACAACTTCTTCATGGGTTCTAAACATGAGAACATATAGATATCTAGGACTTACGGGACAAGGACAATGACAGCGACCACCCCTACTCTATCTCACTTCTTTATTTCTAGCATCTAGAGCATGTAGCATCTATAGCAGGCAGCTGGGGCACAATGAATGTTTACCAGGAGAATTAACAAAGAATCACAAAACGACATGACACAAAGTGCTTTTTCCTACATCTCCCATTACCGACCCCCTCCACTCCCTCACCCCTCCCCCTAAGCTCCCCATTTCCTCACCACCAACCCACTAGGACTGTACTTAATCATGCAAAACAGTTCTGCAAATACACTGAGCCCTAGGGCACTGAGTGAGCACAGACCTCCGGACTTCTCTGCATTTGCTGGGCTTTCCCAGGCACCACTTCACCCCCTCACCCAGGAACATGCTAGCTAGGTTTTATCTCCAGCTGTCGAAAGAAACTCCTTCCTTTCAGCACCAAACATAAATAAACCTGAAATTTTTCTGTGGTTCTGGGCCAAGAATTCTTATTATATTTCTTTTCTCATACCTTATGCATCCTAATTATTCCCTATTCCCTTGAGGTATTCAAGAAGGCAATCCTTTGAGGGGCTATTGAGGAATTCAGCACCTGGTTTCCACCACTGGCCAGTGAAGAAATGCCCAGGAATCCATGGAATTTGAGAATGGAGAGGTCTTCTCTATTTTATTTCTGTGAAGTTGGTATTATGTACCTAGTCATTAGCCTTTAACTTCATTATTTACATCACATTATTCAGTTTGGTCTATTATTCTAATAATTGACATTCTGTCTTCCAGCAAATTAAATAACCAGTCCCTGCTTGGGGTTCTCTGAGTTTCCTCCATCTGTGGTTTGATATCTGACATTAACTTGAGGAAATTCTCAGTCATTATTGCTTCAAATATTTCTCCTGTTCCTTTTTCTCTTTCTTCTCCTTCGGGAATTTCCAAAGCACATATATTGCTCCTTTTGTAGTTGTCTCAGATAATTTTCTCAATTCCATTCTGTTGTTTTCAGTCGTTTTTCTCTTGGCTTTTTAATTTTGGAAGTTTCTTCTGAGATATCCTCAAACTCAGGGATTCTTTTTTCAGCTATGTCTAGTCTACTATTTAATAATAATAGGCTTATCAAAGGCATTCTGCATTTTTCTAACAGTGGTTTTCTTCACTAGTGTTTCTTTTTGGTTAACCAAAATTTCTTAGAATTTCTATTTCTCTGCTTACAATGCTCAACTATTCTTGCATGGCATTTACTTTATCCATTAGTGGCCTTTGCATATTAATTATAGTTGTTTTAAATTTCTGGTATGATAACTCCAACATCCCTTCCATATCTGGTTCTGATGTCTGTTCTGTCTCTTCAAACTTTTTTTGTTTTGTTTTGTTTTGCTTGCCTTTCAGTGTGCTTTGTAATTTTTTCTTGATAGCAGGGCATGTTTTAATGCATGAAAGGAACTGTGTCAACTGGCCTTTAGTGCTGTAGTGGTAAGGTGTGGGGAGAGGATCACGCTATAGTCCTGAGAGTAGGTCTCAGTATGTGGCAAGTCTGTGCCTCTGGGCTGTAAACTTCATCAAGTACTTCTCAATTTTTTATCCCCCTTTAGGTGGCACAGGATGGTTGGAGTGGGCTGGAGTTGGTATTTCCCTCACCCAAGGTAGTTAGACTCCAAGAAAACCGTGGCAGGCGAGTCTCTGGTTAACTAGTTTCTTCTGAAGGCAGGCCTTGGTAAGAAGAGAATCCTCTGGTGTATTTCAAAATAGTTCCTTTTCTCCTCCCCTTGCTGGAAGCAGGATCCTGTTTGATCTCTAGGAGGCAAAACTCACAAAAATGTGCCCCTTTCACCCCGTGCCTGGTGACTGGGTCTAGCCAGAGTTTTTACCTCCAGACTTGTCCACCATGAACCCTCAGCATTTTGTCAATTACAGTTCAGGTGTTTCTACTCTGGCACCGGATCCATGGAGGTTGCTCCTCCATGGATTTCTGCTCTGATAAGTCATCATTCACTTGTCTGTCTAATTTAGAGGCAGTGGTTTGGCCTGTGATCTCACTTCCCTGACAGATCTAAGAAGAGCTGTTCGTTGCTTTTTCAGTTCGCTCAGCTTTTGTCTTGTAAGCGTGTTGAGAAGACTTCTTCGCTCCTTATGTGCTGGATCAGAAACCAGAAGTTCACGAGTATCCTTTGAGTAAAATGTTTCAAATAGTTTCAAAGCCACCTTCTATACTTGCATTCAAATCATATTTCTGCCATGTGCCTCAAAGATATTGTTGTTGTTAATTCAGCATAGATTTATTTTTATGCTAATACCTATTTTGTTGGAGATTGTGCACTGAAAGATAGATATTGATATGTATTTGACAACAGATATGTTCGCCACCCAATATCCGTTCTCTTTCTTCTGATAACACACACTGACCTGTTTTCCTCTAGAGAACCAACTCCTGCCCCAGTCTCAACACACCTGATTCTCAGTTGGAGCTGCTGGCTGCAGCAGCGGACCCTGCCTGGCCAGCATTGTCATCCTTTGGTCATGTTGGATGTTCAAGGATGCTCCTGTGATCAATCCCATTGAGCCTGCAAGGGCTGGGTTCATCTTGAACCGTATGAAAATAAAATACGTCTTTTCTTTTTCCTACTAGACTTGAATCTTGTAAAAATTAAGGCTTCCCCTGCTAGGGTCACCACAAGTTGTAGGTAGGTTCTACCTGAAATGGAGACAGCACAGAAGAAAACTGAAGCAAGAAAAGAAGACAAACCAGCTCCTGATAATGTGATGTGAAGTACGAGGTCCTTGCAGGGTCAAAGAAGTTTCTAACTGGTTCTCTTTGTAATCACCAGAGCAAATGCGCGTCTTCCCCCACACCCCGCCCCCCAAGCTTCTTTGAATTGAAGTCTTCTGTCACTTGGAATTTCAGAAGCCCTGACAAATAGAATGGTTCATTAATTGAATCAGCTATATCACAATTCAAATGGTGGCCTGACAACGTATCTGCAGATATCAAAATCCTACCATAATAATTAGACTATAAATGGTTTTGAGTCCTATTTTCAGTATTCTCAAAAGTGCTCTCTTAGAAATTAAGCCACCGCTTATTCTGCACAAGAATTCCTTTCATGCCATCCCAGCAAATCTGCCTGTGTGCGCTCAGATGCAGAACTGGTTCTGAATTGTGCAAAGAGCCAACGTTGCCAGCTCTGCTCCATTTTTTTCTGGCAGCCCCGGCATCCAATCAAGATTTCTGGATCTTTTCCAATTATAACACCATTTGGAAATACTCAGCATTTTCCAGCCTTGAATAATGTATTGATCTCTTTAAAGTAGAAAATATTCTCACAGACCCCCAATGTTGACTTAAATTCTTTTTATTGTAATTTCACTTAAATATATATGCAAACATAAAACACTACAAACTGTTAGGCTTATAGCTTTTAGACAACTATAAAAATAAACTTACAGATCAGATATAAACTACAAAACCAATGAAATGGAAATGAGCTATATTAGCTTACCAGGGCAGAGCAGAGAGTATTCCTGAAGCCCCATGGCTGCTCAGCTTGGGAGGCCAATGTTTCTAATTACTCTGAGTTCTGAGCTCAGCATTATCAGAGGATTCCTGCCTGGCAAGGCCTGGATTCTCCACAATTTTTCTGTATTTAGATTATTTCAATGCTTCATTAGGATGGCTTCCCATAAAGTCACTGGCCTCTACTTAACATAACTATAGCTGTTATTTATGAAGACTCTCTGCTGTTTCTTATTGAATCTGTGACTATTAAAATTGTACCAAATGCAGAATCAGCATAATAATAAACATTTGAACTGTGAGAAATAAAATCACATGATAGCCCTCAGCAAGGTGATCGTCTAAAGATCTAGAAGATGCTTATGTAATTTTTAACCAACTTTACTGAGGAATAGTTTACATACAATAAAATGTATAGACTTTATATGTTTGGATGAATTTTGACAAATACATACATTTGCAACCAAGATGCCAGTCAAAATATACATTGTTACCCCTCAGTAACTTTCCTGTTGTCTATTTCAGTCAATATCCTATCTGACTGCTATGAAAGTTGTCAGAATCAAAAGGGAGTCACTAATGTTAAGAAACTGCTGACAAACAGAGCTGAGAAAGGCTCTGAGACTTCTCATGCTTATATGCCTGGTAATAAAAAAGGCTACAAAACCCAAAAGTTTGCACAAAGGCTGTCACAACCCTACAAAAAATCTTCCAGGACATCTGCCCAGCAACTGCCCCGTCCATCCTCTGGCTGGTGTCACCCTTGCTATTGATCTTTATAGTCAAAGATAATTATTTAAAAGCAATTATGAAATTCTTCTCATTTTCCCTTTAAAATCCTTAGTTTTCCCTTACCTCCCTGAATACACACATAGTTTAGTATGACATGTGTATTCCCACTGCACTGCCCTATTCCCAGATAAATGTCTTTTCTCTTGGAGAGCGTGACTCTGTTTGTTTTTTAGGTTGATATTGCCAAACCAACCCTTCACAGCCCCCAGTATCAGAAAATCACTTCCATTTTGCTTAAGGACTTCCTATACATGGAATCATATAGCACCATATAGTCTCTTGTGTCTGTCTTCTTTCAGTACTATGTTTTTGAGATCTATTCATGTGATTATGTACATTAGGAAGCTGTTCATTTTTCTTGCTAAGTAGTGTCACATTGTATGGCTCTTCCAAAGTTTGTTTTTCCGTTCACCTGTTAACAACATTTGGGTTGTTTTTGGGTTTTGGTTCAAGGTAATTTTGTGATGTACCCAGAGTTAGAAGTCAAGGTTTCTTTCTTCCATACAGATATCCAACCTTTCCATTATCATTTGTTGAGGACTGTCCTCCTCAACCTCAGAGCAAACAAAAATATCCTAGAAAAGATGACTTTCTTTTTCAGTATTTGTCAAAATTCCGTCAACTATCAAGTGTATTTGTCAAATATCTGTTCTGTTCCGTAGCTTTAAAGATAGATTTGTATGCCAATGCCATTAGTGCCTTAATTAAATATCTTTATATGAGATATAAACATCTTTATATAAGCCTTGAAATCAGGTCGTGTAGGTCCTTTTGATAAAAAAGAAAGTATTAGCTTTGAATTTATTGAGTATATTGCTTTGAATTTCCTTATGAGTAGTTGAAGCAGTCTGTCAGCCTCTACTTGCTGGGTGGTATTGAGTCCACAGATCCACTGGGAGAGACCTGACATCTTAATAACATTGAATTTCTAATCTATAAACATAGTACATCTCTCTACATATTAAATTGATTTTTTCTGTGAATTTTTTAATACAAAGTTCTAACACACTATTTAAAAAATTTATTACAAAGTATTTTCTGTTTTTAGATCTTATTATAAATACTTTAAAATTTATTTTCCAATTGTTTCTTGCTAGTGTATAGTAATGAAATTGGTTTTAGCATATTGACCTTACGTCCTATCACCTGGGTTAATTCATTTATTAGTTCTAGTAATTGCTTTGCATATTCCTTAGGAGTTTTTAAAGAAAAAAATTGTATTGGCATCAAATAAAGACAAGTTTAATTCTTTCTTTCAATCTTTATTTCTTTTTTATTTTTTTTAATTATTTTTATTTTTATTTTTGAGACGGAGTCTTGTTCTGTTGCCCGGGCTGGAGTGCAGTGGCCAGATCTCAGCTCACCGCGAGCTCCGCCTCCTGGGTTTATGCCATTCTCCTGCCTCAGCCTTCGGAGTAGCTGGGACTACAGGCGCCCGCCCACCCCGCCCAGCTAGTTTTTTGTATTTTTAGTAGAGACAGGGTTTCACTGTGTTAGCCAGGATGGTCTCGATCACCTGACCTCGTGATCCGCCCGTCTCAGCCTCCCAAAGTGCTGGGATTACAGGCTTGAGCCACCGCGCCGGGCTTCTTTTTTATTTTTAAATACTTCATTTCATTCATTACGGACCTCTAACACAATGTGGAATAAAAGGATTCAGAGCCTTGCTCACATTCACACATGGAAAACATTCAAAATGGATGATTAAATATAATAATGGCCATAGGTTTTATTGTGGATGTCCTTTATTAGACTGAGGAAATTTCTTTCTTTTTTTCTTGGTTGATTATTTTTATAATGAATGAGTGTTGAATTTTGTCCAGTGCATTTATTATTTTCTCTAATAAGCTTATCATAGGTTTTTTTCTTAATGTGTAAATTATATTGAGTTTTGAATGTTGAACACATGTTGCATTCCTGAGATAAACTCCACTTGGTCATAATGCTGAATTCAGTTTGCTAATATTTGATGAGGATTTTCATGTTTATATTCATGAGAAATATTGGTTTATAATTTCTTTTCATGTAAGATTTCTATTAGCTTTTGCTTTTAAGGTAATTCTGGCTTCACAATGGAAATTGGGAAGCATTTTCTTATCCTGGGTTTTCTGAAAGAGTTTGTATATGGCTGATATTATTTACTCTTTAAATATGTGATAGAATTCACCAGTCAAGCCATCTGAGCCTGGAGGTCTCCTTATAAGTAGGTGTTTAATTACAAATTCAATTTTTAAAATGATATAACTATTCAGGATTTTTAATATTTTGGTAAATTACTTTTTAGAGAAATATGGTCAATTTATCTAAGTTGTCAAATTGTTTTGACATAATATTCAAAATATACCTTTGTTATCCTTTCAATATCTGAAAAATCTGTAGTTATCTTTCTAATTTCATCCTCTTGTTTTTAATTGTTTTCTCTCACTGTTCTTAAAAGTTCATTATTATTTTTAAAAAATCTTAGTTGGGCTCTGTTGATGTGTTCTGTAATTTGTTTTGTATTTCATTGATATTTGGGGGGTAAATCTTGCTGTCTTTTTTGTAGATTTTTATATTGGAAGCTTAGGTAATTAGTTTTGTACTCTCTTCTTCTATTGAAATGTAACCATTTAAAGATATTGGTTTTATTTAAGGACCACCATATCTGCATCCCATAAATGTTGATATCTGTCTTCTCAACACTCAGTTGAAAATATTTTTTAATTTTTCTGGAGGAGTTTTTTCTTCAACCTATTTCTTATTTAATGTCTGCTGCGAAGTCTCCAAATATTTGGAGAGTTTCTACGGAATTTCTAGATAATTTTTTAATTGCAGATATTTATTTTTAATTTAATTTAAATGTGGCTAGGGAATATAATATTTACTATTTTAATCCTTCAAAATGTATTAAGACTGGTTTCAGGGTCCATCACATGTTCCATCTTGGTCTGTATTCCATGAGCCCTGGGAAGGATTGTGCACTCTGTAGATGTTAGGTGTGGTGATCTGCAAGTGGCAATCATAGCTGGTTGGTTGATGATATTATTCCCATCTTTTATATTCCTACTGATTTTTTTTTGTTTATATTTTTTATCACTGAGAAAAGCTAGACATTGAAATCTCAAACTATGACTGTGGTGTTGCTTTTAATATCTTTAGTTCTGTCAATTTTGTTTCATGCATTTTGAAACTACTTGTACATATGTAGGACTGTTAATACTTTCAATTATTTGAGCTTTAGTTATTATAAAATGGTTCTCTTTATATCTGCTTATACTTCTTTTATAAAACCCTATTTTGTTGTTATTAATACACTCACACCATTTTTCTTGTGCTTCCTCTTTGTATTACATATCTTTTTCCATTCCTTCAATCTTGCTATGTATCTTTGTATTTTCTATACCTTTGTATTTGAAATTCATCTGGCAAACAGCATAAAGTGAGAAAGGCCAACTAGGCCATCCTGTGGCCTAAACATCTGTGCCCCTTCTTTCTTGTGTTTAAATAAAATTCCTGGCCTTTATTTAAAGTGCTTAGTCCACTGTAATTACGAGTATAATTGGTTTTACATCTATCACCTTGCTATTTGTTTTCTCTTTGTCCCCATATTCTTTGCTCCTTTGTTTTTCTCTTTTTATGTTCTTGTGAGTCAATTTTTTAAAAAGTGTTTTACTATATCTCTTCTATTAGCTTTTTAGCTATACGTGCGTATTCTACTTTTGTTATAGTTGCCATATGAGTTACAGTATTATCTTTATCACACTGCACTTAATTAATGTTATTGCACTTTGTGAATAATGTAAGGACTTTACAATAATGTAACTTAATACATACCCTATCCCATTGCTCAGGGTATTAATGCACTGTACTATATCTTATATTGACATGTTATAAGCACCACAACACATAGTTAATATTATTTTTTCTTTGAACGGTCAATTAAATTTTTCTTGAATAAGAAACAAAGAAAAATAACATGTCTATTTACTCACGTATTTTCTCTTTCCAGTATCCTTCATTTTTTTCTGTATACCGAAGGTTCCCTCTGGTATCCCATTTTAGTCCATTTTCAACTTGAGGAACTTCCTTTAGCATGTCTTATACTATAGGTCCTCTGAAACAAAGTATCTCAGCTTTTATTTATCTGAACATTTTACTTTCATTGCTGAAAATATTTATCACTGGAAATTAAATTCTAGGTTGACAGGTTTTTACTTTCCTTAGAACTCTAAAGATGTTGTTTCGGTGTTTTTATCTTTCATTGCTTTGAACGAGAAGTTCAGCAATTTCCTAAATATTGGTTCCCTGTGTCTACTCTGCCTCCTTCTTTGGCCTCTTTTAAGATTTTCTTTATATCATTATTTTTAAGTTAACCACTTAACTATGCTGTTCCTACGTGTCATTTCTTATTTATTTCTTTATTTTGAGGCAGAGTCTCACTCTGTCGTCCAGGCTGAAGTACAGTGGTACCATCTTGCCTCCCTAATAGCTGGGGTTACAGGCACCCGCCACTATGCCCAGCTATTTTTTGTATTTTTAGTAGAAATAGGGTTTTGTCATGTTGGCCAGGCTGGTCTAGAACTCCTGACCTCAAGTGATCCACAGCATCGGCCTCCCAAAGTGCTGGGATTACAGGTGTGAGGAACCGCAACTGGCCCATTTGTATTTATTTTCTTTTTTCTTTTTTTTTTTGCCATAGAGTTTTGCTCTTGTTGCTCAGGCTGGAGTGCAGTGGCACCACCTCAGTTCACTGCAACCTCTGCCTCCTGGGTTCAAGCGAGTCTCCTGCCTCAGCCTCCAAAGTAGCTGGGATTACAGCCATCTACCACCATGCCCAGCTAATTTTTATATTTTTAGTAGAGACAGGGTTTCGCCATGTTGGGCAGGCTGGACGCAAACTCCTGACCTCAGGGGATCCACTGGCCTCGGCCTCCCAAAGGGCTGGGATTACAGGTGTGAGCCACTGAGCCTGGCCCGTTTTTATTTATCTTAAAGTTTGCTGAGCTTGCAGTGTGTCTAGATTGCTGTTTTTGATCAAATTTTTAAAAGTTTTGGCCAACATTTTTTTTTTCCAATCTTTCCTTCTACTTGGGCTCCAATTACACATATTTCAGAATGCTTGACGCTGTCCCCATCTCACTGAGATTTTATTCATTTTTTTAAAAAACAAGTATTTTTTTCCAGCCAGTACTTCAATTTCAATGATTTCTATTGACTTATTTTCAAATTTACTTAATCTTCATTTCTCTGTATCCAATCTGCTATTAATCCCATATAGCAAAATTTATTTCAGATATTGTATGTTTTAGTTTTTTTGTTTGTTTGTTTGTTTGTTTTTGAGACGAAGTCTTCCTCTGTCACCCACGCTGGAGTGCAGTGGCCGGATCTCAGCTCACTGCAAGCTCCACCTCCCTGGTTCATGCCATTCTCCTGCCTCAGCCTCCCGAGTAGCTGGGACTACAAGCGCCTGCCACCTCACCGGGCTAGTTTTTTTTTTTTTTTTGTATTTTTTCGTGGAGACGGGGTTTCACTGTGTTAGCCAGGATGGTCTCGATCTCATGACCTCGTGATCTGCCCATCTCGGCCTCCCAAAGTGCTGGGAATGTTTTAGTTTTAATATGTTATTCTATATAGTTTCCATGTCTCCTAAATTATTTCTCTCTTTATCTATCTTTCTTTATAGTTTTTTAAAAAATCCATCTCATTGCTATTTTAAAGAATTTATCTGCTGATTCTAAAATCTGAGCCATCTGTTGGCTTGTTTCTATTGATTGATTAGATTTAATATAGATATAGCCCCCTAATTTCAGGAAATACCCTTTCCTCTGTTTGGCATCTATAAGTTAGGACTGACCAATTTGAGATAATCTGGAGTTCAGCTGGTTAAATAAAGTATTATGCTTTAATATGGATATAGCAGGGCCTTGAAATTCAAGCACTAAGAGTTGCTTGAACTCTTTGTTTATCTTCAGTTTTCACAGAAGTTTGAGTTGGGGTTTGGTTGCATCTTTGCTTAAACTCAGCTCACCTGGCACTTCAAATGCTTTGAGGGTGAGCTCAGGCTCTTCCTCATGAAGGACTCTAGATCTCCAGAGTCAAACAGAGGAAGACTGTTATACCTCAAAGGCAGGAGCCCTAGAGACCACTGGGTTGCAAATCTGATGACTCAGAGATGTCCAGCTATGGAAACTGGGAAACCTTAAGGCTGAGATGGGGAAGCTGCAGGACTGTGAGACTCAGGCAGTGAGAGCTCATGATTTCTTTCTGTTCTCTAGCCCTCCTCCACCATCTATAAAATCCTTGGGTTACAGAATTACTGGGTGGAAGGGATTATCCTTGCCTCTGTGTTTTTTCCAGACTCAGAGCTGACCTGCCTCTCCATAGGGGTGTCAATAATTTGGATGGTATTGCCTCACCCCAGCAGCTGTCTTTCCCTGGCCAGCCCATGCCTCTCCCATGCCTGCAGCCACCCTCAGTCATGATGAGAAAGTGCACTGTGTCCCTTGCTCACCTGGGCCATGCTTGCCTTCAGGAGTTTTAGCTCTTGCTGGTTTTTTTGCTTCGAAAGCTCCACGATGACTTTAAAAATTCTTTTAAAATATTTCCTGTGCTTTTTGGTTAAGATGAGAGTTTTTTTTTTTTTTTTTTTTTTTTAGCATCCTTCAAAATATTAACTGGAAGTGGAACATGATTATATGATTTTAAAATTATTAGAAAATGAAATTAAGACGCTTAAAGTCAATGAAACAAGACCTCAAAATCTGTACCCCCAAATTCTCAGGGTCCTCAGGTCCCAGTTTTGGGAAAAATAGCTAATCATGACTGTTTAGGAGATGAAGTTCATAGGAATACTTCCTCACCCACCAAGACTTTAAATAAAATATCAAGACAGACAGTCGCCAGCCCTCCTGGTTAGTGCAGCTAGGTCTTTAGGGCCAGGGCTAGAGTCTGAGCCAATAAGTAAGTGGCCAGGTTTTTATTATCTTGGACTCTCTCCATTTGAGATTGCCAGATAAAATACATAAAATACTGTATGAGGCATAATTATACTAAAAATATTGTTTGTTGCTTATTGGAAATTCAAATTTAACCAGGCATCCTGTACCTTTCCTTGAAAAATCTGATAGCCCTATTTCCATTGCATGATACTGACTGTTTTTATGCTAAGGATTTCTATAACAAGACATTAAAAGGATGGTTTTTCCTTTTTTTTTTTCCAAATCAAAAGGTAAAAAATGAGTATTTTAACTTTCTGCTCTTACATGTGATCAGAGCTTTGCTGATAGAGAACTAGTGGAATCACGTTATGATCCTGGGTTCTAGGGAAAGGCCATAAGCAAATGTAATGATTTATGGGACTAAAGTTTATCTTATTAAACTGTAATCTCATTGAGAAAAGAAATGCATGCTTCTTACTGATATTAAAATTTACATGAAGGACATTCAATAAAAATAATACATGCTCATTTAAGGACATTTGAATAACTATAAAAATATATAAGAAAATAATCAATAATAATTTAACCACCTAAGAGAAACTCCTTCACATTTTAATGTATTCCTTTCATTCTTCATATTGATATAAGAAGGGCATCTCTGTGTGTGTGTGCACATGTTCATAAAATATTTGTAGAATCGCTATGTCTCAGACTCAAGCAGCCATCCTATGACCACAATATAGTCGTATTGAAAGAAACAGCTTTTTATAATATCCTGCAAAGCAACTTTTACATACTGACTCCATACATATGTTTACACACACTTTTGCCTAAAGATGCAAAGCCTAAGATGTCACTCTGCTCTGTCTTAGTAATTGTTACACTAGACTCCTTGTTTCTTGAAATGATACATGCATTTGCAAACCTCCAGGATAAAATGTCCCTAGTGTCCCCCTACAGAACGCCCATCTGTTACAGTAACAGCAGTTAATTGCTTGTGTTTTCGCAGCTCTGAGCCAAGCCAATAGTTGGCTTTAGTGTCCACAGTCATTTGCTGTCACTTGGAAGAGCTGTTTTCACCCCTCCATGCCAAAGTGGGCAAGGGCCATCCTGAGTGTCAGCCATCCATCACTAAAGAATATATAAAACTGACCTAGCAAGGAAGACACTGGAATTGTTAGAGCTGAAGGTAGACCATCGTAGGAGTCCAGAAACAGCCTTTGATTTATTGATTTATTGGAGGATTAATTATCTTCTACAACAATTTGCCACAGTGACAAATAGGGACTGCTAGAGACAATCTGGTGACACGTGCAGTTAGTATCTGTGGCCTTATCTTTGACTGGTGCATGACGATTTTCTGTTTTACTAATCAATATTTTTAGGTGACAGGTGACTGGATGTATTTCTTTGCTTTGGAAAAAACCATCAAAGGAAAAGAAATCAAAGTGCAGATTACATAGGTTAGAGAACCACAGGACAAAAATTAAGGAGACCTATGTTTTTAAAGACAGAGTTACTTCCATGGGCAAAAAGAGAGTTTAAGTTTTGAAAGTCTTGATTAGCAGGAAGTCCTTTCTTATGTTCCAAACATTTTCTACCAAAATAATTTCAAAATTTTCAGGGATGCTTGCACGTCTCACAGATCTGCCTGCCATGGGGAACTGGCAAAGTCATTTCTACCGTTGATTTCAAATTCACTGGGTAAAATTTATCCACCTGACAAGGCTCTGGGACTGAGCCATCCTCCTTCTCTCCTATTGTGACTCTTTTTCAGCCTTCAGAAATGGCTCTTCCCTCTACATGTCCAGCTTTTTGAGGGAAGCCGTTCATAGCAGAATTCTTTGGGCTACAAGTGATTCAGGGGTTTTAGTTGTATCTTTTCCTTCCCAGAACCAAAAGACCCCATGGAGCTCCAGAGGAAGTTAGGCCAAGGGTATTCAGGAGCCACACGTGTGGCCTGGAATCTCCCTGCTGGAGCAATTGGGGTTCTGCTGCAGAGGCTGGCTCACCTTCCTCATTCTTTTGTTGGGTCTAGGAGCTCATAATTTTCCCCAGGCCCGGCTTCCCTTAGATCAGTCCTGGCACGAGCTGTGAAGTGGGAGGTGCTCCATTTTTCACCCCTGGATATCCCAGGTCTTTCCCAATCAGAGGTAGGAGCTCTATTTTGTAGGAAGAGTGACAAGCATCCTAAGACAACATGTTCTACTAATACCCTGTGTCTCCTAAGAGGCCCCTTTTCCAGACAGTAGGGTTGAGAAGCAGCATCATTTAACTTCCATGAGGGTCAAGCTCTGATCTCCACCCACCTATTTTACCTCTATTTTCCTCACCTTTGCTTTTATTTTCTTGCACAAATTCAGGGCCTTCATTTCATTAAAAAGTTCGTCTCCAGTTCCTGACTGCATTTAATCACTTTCAGAGTGGCAATGACATGATTGAAGGGGATAGTCTTTGAAAACAAATTTGCCTGAATTTACACCTGATTCCATCATTTATTACCTGTGTGATTAGGGGACAAATTTTGTACTCTTTGAGTCTTAGTTTTCAGCATTTACAAAATGGAGTCAGTCATGTCCACTTCAAACAGATGGGTGTGAAGATCATGTGATTTAATGCATATATTTTTTCATGCAAGGAAGGAATCTGCGGAAGATTTATACTCCTACTCTTCCTGTATTTTCTCCAGTTAATCTCTTGTAAGCAGTTGGGATTTTGGTGTGTGGAACATCTGATTAATTTACCACCAGCTCTGATCTAGTTGCAATGTTTTCTTCTTCCTTGAGTTTTGAGAAGCAAGATTCAGTTCTTTGACTCAGGGTCCAAACCATTCCTGCCTCTCTCAGGCTGGAGCTGGCACTTGTCCTGGGAATTCTCAGACTCTACCATGTTCTGTTCCAGGCTGTATTCTGTATGGACTGTTCTTTCCTTATCTTGGCCCTTTCTACAGATTGTGACCTGAGAGTCATCCGTTAGAAGTCCTCAATTAAATGCTGTCTTTTCCACAAAACCTTTTCCAAATCACCCAGTTGGAGAAAGCACCATCTCAGTATAAACCTGACAACTTTTCCTACACCATCTTCTTCCAAGCATAAAATTCTTTCTCACATTTTATATAGCTGTTAAATAACTGTATTTGAGGAGTTGATCTCTTTCCCCATTGCATAGTAAACCTGTGAGATCAGAATCTTCATCTGATCCATCTTTATTTTTTCACAGAGCTTAGAAAATTGCCATATATGCAGAAGATACACTGTAAATGGTTTTAAGTAAATTGATTCATTTATTAAGATATAAAGTACTTGCCCTCAGAGTCTCCCAGGATCTTTTGCCATCTTATGTCCCTAAAAGTCTGGCTTTATTGATAAAGGTCTTTCTCTAGCCTCTAGCTAAAAATGTTCAAATAAGTTACAGCATACTCAAAGCAGCAGTTATTAAAAATAATAATGCTGGACCCAGAGCAAGATGGCCTCCCAGCATGAGCAACACAGAAGATGGGTGATTTCTGCATTTTCAACTGAGGTACTGGGTTCATCTCACTGGGGAGTGCCAGACGATCAGTGCTGGTCAGCTGGTGCAGCCCCACCAGCGAGAGCTGAAGCAGGGCGAGGCATCGCCTCACCTGCGAAGTGCAAGGGGGAAGGGAAACCCTTTTCCCAGCCAGGGGAACCGAGACACACAACACCTGGAAAATCGGGTAACTCCCACCCTAATACTGTGCTTTACCAAGGGTCTTAGCAAATGGCACACCAGGAGATTACATCCTACACCTGGCCGGGAGGGTCCCATGCCCATGGAGCCTCCCTCATTGCTAGCACAGCAGTCTGCTATCTAACTGCAAGGCAACAGCAAGGCTGGGGGTGGGGCTCCTACCATTGCTGAGGCTTAAGTAGGTAAAGAAAGTCAACAGGAAGCTCGAACTGGGTGGAGCCCACAGCAGTTCAAGGAGGCCTGCCTGTCTCTGTACACTCCACCTCTGAGGACAGGGCATAGCCAAACAAAAAGCAGCAGAAACCTCTTCATATGCAAATGACCCTGTCTGACAGCTTTGAAGAAAGCAGTGGATCTCCCAACATGGAGGTTGAGATCTGAGAACAGACAGACTGCCTGCTCAAGTGGGTCCCTGACCTGGGAGACATCCCCCACTAGGTGCAGACCAACATCCCACATCTCACATGGTGGGGTACACCCCTGAGACGAAGCTTCCAGAGCAAGAATCAGACAGGAACACTCTCTGTTCAGCAATATGCTATCTTCTGCAGGCTCTGCTGCTGATACCCAGGCAAACAGGATCTGGACTGGACCTCAAGCAATCTCCAACAGACCTACAGCTGAGGGTCCTGACTATTAGAAGGAAAACTATCAAACAGGAAGAACACCTATACCAAAACCCCATCAGTACGTCACCATCATCAAAGACCAGAGGCAGATAAAACCACAAAGATGGGGAGGAAGCAGGGCAGAAAAGCTGGAAATTCAAAAAATAAGAGCGCATCTCCCCCTGCAAAGGAGTGCAGCTCATCGCCAGCAATGGATCAAAGCTGGTCAGAGAATGACTTTGACGAGATGAGAGAAGAAGGCTTCAGTCCATCAAACTTCTCAGAGCTAAAGGAGGAATTACGTACTCAGTGCAAAGAAACTAAAAATCTTGAAAAAAAGAGTGGAAGAATGGATAGCTACAATAATTAATGCAGAGAAGGTCATAAACGAAATGACAGAGATGAAAACCATGACACGAGAAATACGTGACAAATCCACAAGCTTCAGTAACCAACTCGATCAACTGGAAGAAAGAGTATCAGCAATTGAGGATCAAATGAATGAAATGAAGCGAGAAGAGAAACCAAAAGAAAAAAGAAAGAAAAAGAAATGAACAAAGCCTGCAAGAAGTATGGGATTATGTAAAAAGACCAAATCTACATCTGATTGGGGTGCCTGAAAGTGAGGGGGAAAATGGAACCAAGTTGGAAAACACTCGTCAGGATATCATCCAGGAGAACTTCCCCAACCTAGTAGGGCAGGCCAACATTCAAATTCAGGAAATACAGAGAACGCCACAAAGATACTCCTCGAGAAGAGCAACTCCAAGACACATAATTGCCAGATTCACCAAAGTTGAAATGAAGGAAAAAATCTTAAGGGCAGCCAGAGGGAAAGGTTGGGTTACCCACAAAGGGAAGCCCATCAGACTAACAGCAGACTTGTCCGCAGGAACTCTCCAAGCCAGAAGAGAGTGGGGGCCAATATTCAACATTCTTAAAGAAAAGAATTTTAAACCCAGAATTTCATATCCAGCCAAACTAAGTTTCATAAGTGAAGGAGAAATAAAATCCTTTACAGATAAGCAAATGCTTAGAGATTTTGTCACCACCAGGCCTGCCTTACAAGAGACCCTGAAGGAAGCCCTAAACATGGAAAGGAACAACCGGTACCAGCCACTGCAAAAACATGCCACAAATGCTATTGGTCTGTGGTTTTCTTAAATTATAATGTCCATTTTCTTTTACACTTTGGATGAGTTTGCATAGATTTGGTATTATAGTCATCCATCACATAAGGACAATAAGGTCAATGATGGACCGTATACACTATGGTGGTCCCGTAAGATTGTAATGGAGCCGAGAAATTCCTATCATCTAGTGGCATCGTAGTCCTCATAATGTTGTAGCACAATGCATTACTCATGTGTTTGTAGTAATACTGATGTAAGCAAACCTACTGCACTGCCAGTTGTATAAAAGTATACCAAATACCATTATGTAAAGTACCTAATACTTGATAATCATAATAAATGACTGTGTTAACTGGTTTACGCATTTACTGTACAAAACTTTTAATCATTTAATCATTATTTTACAGTTTACTCCTTCTACTTATAAAAAAACAGCCTTGGGCAGGTCCTTCAGGAGGCATCCAGAAGTAGGCATTGTTTTCATAGATGACAGCTCCCTGCATGTCATTGCCCGGAAGGGCTTCCAGTGAGACAAAATGTGGAGGTAGAAGATGTGATATTGATGCTCCTGACCCTTTGTAGGCCTAGACTAGTGAGTGTGTTTGTGTCTAACAGAGTTTGTATATTTGCCCCTGCCTAAATCTCATGTAAATGTAATGTTGAATTGTCATCTTCAGTGCTGGAGGTGGGGCCTGGTGGGAGGTGCTTGGATCATGGCGGTGGGTTTCTTATGAATGGTTTAGTGCCATCCTCTTGGTGCTGTTCTGGTGATAGTGAGTGACTTCTGAGATCTGGCTGTTTACAAGTGCATGGTGCCTACCCCCACCTTACTCTTGCTCCCATTCTCCTTATGTAATGTGCCTGCTTTGGCCATAAGTAAAAGCTTCCTGAGGCCTCCTTGGAGGTAGATACCGCTATGCTTCCTGTACAGCCTGCAGAACCATAAGCCAATTAAACCTCCTTTCTTATAAATTACCCAGTCTCAGGTATTTCTTTATAACAATGCGAGAATGACCTAACACAGTGTCTTAGTTAACAAAAAAGTGTAAAAAAATTAAAAAATAGAAAAAGCTTACAGAATAAGGATATAAAGAAAGAAGAAGATAGTTTTGTATAGCTGTACAGTGTGTTTTAAGCTAAGTGTTATTATAAAAGAGGTACAAAGTTTAAAAAGTTAAAAAGTTTATAAAGTAAAAAAGTTATGGTAAGGTAAAATTAATTTATTATTGAAGAAAGAAAAATATGTTATCAATTCAGAATAGCCTAGGTGTACAGTGTCTATGAGGTCTACAGTAATAAACTGCAATGTCCCAGGCCTTCACATTCCTTCACCACTCGGTCACTGACTCACCCAGAGCAACCTTCAGTCCTGTAAACTCCATTCATGGTAAGTGCCCTACATAGGTGTACCATTTTTTATATTTTATATAATATCTTTACTGTTCCTTCTCTATGTTTAGATATGTCTGGAAACATAAACACTTACCGTTGTGTTACACTTGCCTATAGTATTCCATACAGTAAAATGCTGTACAGGTTTATAACCTAGAAGCAATAGGCCATACCCTATAGCCTACATGTGTAGTAAGCTATACTTTCTAGATTTGTATAGGTGCATTCTATGATGTTCACGAAATGATGAAACTGTCTACTGACACATTTTTCAGAATGGTGTCCCCCATCATTAAACAACACATGACTGTATTTTGTTCTTAAATATGTATTAGAATGGCACAGTAAAGGCATTTGTTCCTGGAGTTCCTTTGGTGGAACTCTGTTAATTATTAATTAATTAATTTTAATAGATATAAGGCAATTCAGGTTATCTATGTGTTCTTGGTAGAGTATGGCAATCGGTTCCTTTAAAAAATTTAATTTCATTTAAACGGTTGAATTCATGAGTGTGCCATTTATAGTTTTATTATTTGTCTAATGTTTGTAGTCTGTAGTGATGTCACTACCTGTTTCTGATGTTTATAATTTTTTTCTTCCCTACTTTTTAGTTGGGCATTCTGATTAGAGGTTTTACAATTTTAGTTTATTAAAGAATTGGTTTTCTGTTTTATTGATTTTTCTCCATTGGTTTGCTATTTCAATGTAATTGATTTCTGTGCTTATCTTTATTTTTCTATCTCCTGCTTGCTTTGGATTTGATTTGTTCTTCGTTTTCCAGTTTTTCAAAGTGAAGAGTTGGAGAACTGATTTACTTTTCTTCTTTTGTGACATAAACATTTGATGCTATCAATTTTTCTTTAAGCACTGGTTTTGTATCCCACAAATTTCAATGTGTTGTTATTTTATTTTCATTAAACAAGGTATTTCCTAATATCTTGTGTAACTTCTTCTTTGTGTTATGGGTTATTTAAAAGTATTTTTCAAATATTTGGGGATTTCTATGCATATATTTTTCTGTTCATTTCTACTTTTTTCTTACTATGATTCAAGAACATTGTTAGTATCATTTTAATATTTTGTGTATGTTAAAGGTTGTTTTGTGGCCAAGAATACATTCTATTCTGGTGATCATTTCATGTGCACTTGAAAAATATGTATTTGTTACAAAAAAAATTAGCTGGCTGTGGTGGCGGGTGCCTGTAGTCCCAGCTACTTGGGAGGCTGAGGCAGGAGAATGACGTGAATCCAGGAGGCAGAGCTTGCAGTGAGCAGAGATCATGCTACTGCACTCCAGCCTGGGTGACAGAGCGAGACTCGATCTCAAAAAAAAAAAACCAAAAAAACGTATTTGCTATTGTTGGAAGTGTTCTATGCTTCCAATTCATCAAGCAGATAAAACTGGTTGATAGTGTTGTTCAAGTCATCTAGATATTCATGTATTTTCTGTCTATTTGTTTTACTAGTTACTAAGAAAGGAGTATTGACATCTCTAACTGCAACTGTGGATTTCTTTATCTATTTTTTCAGTTCATGTACATTGAAGCACTGCTCTTAGGAGGAAAATTATACAATGAGTCTCCTGATCTCTGGCAATACTACTTGTTTCAATGTGTATTTTCTCTGATAATTTGTATAGGTGCTTCAGTTTTCTTTTGATTTGTATAGTAATCTTTTCATATCTTTAAACTTTTGATTCATTTATATATTTAGATTTAAAAGTGACTGTTTTGTATATATAATATATTTGGGTTTTATTATTTCATCTGCTTTTATGGTCTCTGTCTTTTAAATGGAATATTTAGACCACTTATATTCAATATAGTTTTGATATAGTTGAATTATGATTTATTTTGGTAGTCATTTTAAAATTTGTTACATCTCTTCACTTTATCATGTTGTACTTTTATTCGTTGCCTTAATTCAGTATATTTTCAATGATGCTCTTTTGCTTCTACTACTGGGTTATCATTTAGTGCTTTTAAAAAATGATTTTTAGTTATTTCTCCAGGTTTTAGAATATACATTTTGAATTAATTATATCCAGTCATCAAATATTATATAACTTTTCTATAGTGTAAAGAGCTCCCAACTGAATTCCCCATTTCTTTCTCCCAGTTTTTCTAATATATTTCTATATACTCTATATTTGCATATACTATAACACACAATGCATTGTTACTGTAGTGGTTTTACACAAGTAATTGCATTTTAGAACAATTAAAAAAATTTTAAAAATGATTATTTACCACCATTCATATCACTTCTTGCACTCTTTATTTCTTTGTTTAGATCCAAGTTTCTATATGATATTCTATTCTTTTGTTCTGAATAATTTATTTTACCATTTCTTGGAGTGCAAGTCAGCTGTTAATGGATTTCCTAAGCTTTTGGTTGTCTGAAAAACTCTTTCATATTTTTTAGAAAGATTTTTCACTAGGTATAGAATTCTAGGCTCATTGTTTTTTCAATTAGCACTTTAGTCATATCATTTCATATTCTCTCACTTTAAATGCTCTGATGATAAGTCTGCCTTCAAGATATTCTCTTTATCTTTGGTTTATGCCAGTTTGTATATCACATGTTTAGGAGTGTTTCATTTGTTTACTTGTGTTTATCTGTTTATTTTCTGAGCTTCTGTCATATGTGATTTTGTGTCTTTTATGCTTTTTGACAATTATCAATTATTATTCCTTTAAATATGTCTTTTGCCCCATTACCTGTCTCCCTCTTTTGTGATTCCAATCATATACACATACCTGATAACTTGATATTGTTCCATATCTCTTGAATACTGTAGTCTGTTTTATTTTTTTCTCACTGTTTTGTTCTCTTTGTATTTCAGCTTGGATAATTTCTTTTGAAGTATCTTCAGTTTTACTGATTCTTTACTGTGTCAAGTTTATAAATGTGCCTGTTGAATCCATGTTTTTTCCATTTTTGCTGCAATGTTTTTTATTTCTAGCATTTCTGGTTAATTCTTTTTGGTAGTTTCCATGTGTCTTCTAAAATTCCCCATCTGTCCATGTGTCTATCTTTTCCACACAATCCTTTGACCTATTATAGTAGTTATTTTATTTCTTTGATAGTTTCTACTTCTGGATCATATATGTTTCCGTTTATGTTGTCTCTTTTTACGAATTTATCTTTTTCTTTTTTCTTTTTTTCTTCTTTATGTGTCTCTTAATTTTTGGTTGACAGCTAGGCATCCTATGTGGGACAGAAGAGATGGAAGTAAATAGTATTTGTGGCACAAACTGAGCATGCCTTGTTTTGCTAGGCTTTTAGTGTTAGGCATTTAGTCTATGTAGTCAGGAATTGAGCTGGGTTTGGGGTTTGTTGTTACTATGATGATTATCCTCAGTTCACCTGGGACTGAGTTCTCTACATTACTTTGAGTTTAGGATGGGGGCTAGGTTGCCAGAGGATTTTTCTTCATAATCCTGATCTACCATCAGCTTTAGTCTTTCAATGTGTGCCTATATCTTAGAGAAGACCAGTTTTTGTTATGTATTTTGTACTTCGCTCTCCTGGCTTTGGAATCCTTTTATTTGTGACTTGTTGCTTGCTAGACTGGTGGGAAGTGGGCAGAGGTGCTTTCTTCTATCCTGGCTCAGCCTTCGCGTTAGGCAATGCTTAGTCCCTGGTTTCTCTGTGGTTCTTGTTCCGCTGTGTTAGGGGGGTTTCTGCTAGTCTGGGCCCAAGATTTTTTCAGCCTCTCCTCTAGGTTTTTTCTTCTTGTTCCCTTTTCATAGCTGCAGTGGGTCTTCACCTATGTCCTGAGGGTGACAGAGTTTGCTGCCCTTCCCCCAGCAGCTTAAGGCTTTTGTTCTGCAGAGAAGGTGAGGGCCAGGCTTTAGGTGGAACTATGTGTCTTTCCTGCAGCAGCTACTTTTCTTCCCCACAGGCCTGCAGCATGAGACAGGCTTTCTTCTGTTTCTTGCTCTACCCCTCATTTTCTTTGAGTTTCCAGTGAAATTTCCAGAGAAGAGCCCGTGAGTGGGTGAAAAATTTATTTTTTTCTGCAGGTTCCGGGATTCTATGTTCTCGTGCGAGCCTACACTCAGCATTTAGCAAGTGGTCGTTGATTGGCTTTAATGCGACCCCCAGAGCAAATGCCAGAGAAAAGGCAAGTAGGCAAGACAAAAAAACCTTTATTTACAAACCAAATGTGAGGGAGGGGCGAGGTTCACCAGCCTCTGGCGGTGGAGGGCGACGAAGTCGCTCGGGCGTTCTCGGGCGAGGTTCCCAGGTCCGCACAGGAGCAGGGGCCAAGGAAGCTCGCTCCGGCGCTCTCGGGCGAGGTTCCTGGGTCCCACGCAGGAGGAGGGGCCAAGGAAGCTCTCTCCGGCGTTCTCGGACGAGGTTCCCGGGTCCCGCGTAGACGAGGAGGGGCCAAGGAAGTTCACGCCGCGCGCCCGCGGGGAGCGGCTTTTCTGTCCTGGGCCCAGGAGTGGGAGGGCAGTGGGCGGGACATAGGCGGGTCAGGGGCGGGGCGGTAGGCGTGGCTAGGCGGGTTCCGGTTTCTCTCCGTCGGAGGTCGGGTTGCGCCTGTGCAGTCGACCCGTGTCTTTCCCGGGCGCGGGAAAGTTGACAGTGAAGAACCCGGAACTGCGCCATCTTGCCTCCGTTTGTCCAAACAGTTGTACCCTAACCTTTGGTTTCAGCTATTTGGTTGCCCTGCTGTCAGCTCTCTAATGGATTGAAGAAAAAGCTTGATTTTATAGATTATCCTTTTTTTCTTATTGTTGTAAGATTTGGATTAACACTTTTCAACTTCTTACATCTTAATTGAAAGCCAGAAAAAAAGGTCATTCAATTAATCCTTCATATTCTTCAGTTCTTGGAAGGTTTCTTGAATTATTTCACTGATGATTGTCTTGACTTTCTCTTAGTTATCTCTTTGTTTTTTGGCTTTTGGATCTTCTGAACTGAAACTGAATCTGTTACCTTTTAAATTTCTATTTCATAGTATTTTTTTAAAAACTACAGATTTTCTTGACTTCATTCCAAAATTCTTCTATTCAGTTATGTATTCAGGCTATCACGTCTTCATTCTTAAGAACTCTTTGCTGTTTGTTGAATTTCATATATGTGATATAAATGTTATATGTCAAATATATATTTATGAATGTATAATTCTTATTTATTAGAATAATATAATTAATAAAATATGTATCTCTTTATGAGTGAGATATATGTAATATATGACATATATCCTAATTATATATAATTACTTATTTAGTTGCCAGGGTTTGTTTGTTTTTGTTTTTGTTTTCGTTTTTTGAGATGGAGTCTACTCTATTGCCCAGGCTGGAGTGCAGTGGCACTATGTCAGCTCGCTGCAACCTCTGCCTCCCAGATTCAAGCGATTCTTGTGCCTCAGCCTCCCGAGTAGCTAGGATTACAGGTACCTGTCACCAAGCCAGGCTAATTTTTACATATTTAGTAGAGATGGGGTTTTGCCATGTTGACCAGTCTCAGCCTCCCAAAGGGTCATTCTGACCTCAGGTGATATGCCTGCCTCAGCCTCCCAAAATGTTAGGTTTATAGGTGTGAGCCACTATGTTCAGCCAACAGAATGGTTTTGAGAACATCAATTTTTGTTTCATTTTCATTTTCCTCTTTTGTGCTTTTTTTCTTTTTTCTCTAGCTCCTCCAATCTTTCCTTTTTTTCCAGGAAGCATCTTTCTTCCTTAAGACTTTCTTTAGATATATAGTATATAATACATAGCTGTCTTCTCATAATTAAAAGTAGGGGACTGAAAAGCTGATTGTAAGCTCTGAATGTGTGCTCATTAATTTTGACCTTAACTGTCATATGAGCTACTTGTGGAGGCAACTAATGAGAGTATCTTTAGAACTTTCCCACTGGGTTTCTTGAATTACCCAGCGCAGGGCCTTAACAACTCCCACATGGAGGTAAGGGTCTTCCTTCCATTCATTATTCTGGGAGCTCACCGTAGGCATGGGTTGGGGACTCTTAGCATTCAGTGTGCACAGTTGCTGAATCCTCCCTTGATGGTGAACACAAGGCTGTGCCCTCAGTTGAGTTTTGTGTTCTCATTCATTTCCAGGATTCTATCTGTGAGGAAAAAGCTGTGGCCAAGTCATGTGCAGTGCAGCAGTATTTCTTATCTCACATTCACTATCCCATAACATACTCTACGTAAGCCCCGTTCCTACAGTAGTTCTAGTTACAGAGGTACTAAAGTTGCCAGTTCATGTGCATTTTTAGGATTTTGCAGGGTAAATCATGTTAGTTCTCAGCTTATCCCACTGTTTGGGATTCACCTTTGTGGGGTTCTGCAAAGTCAGTTACCACCTCATCCATCTGTATCTTAGTTTTTGGCATTTTCTGTTCTTATCTCCTTTCTTGGTTTCACCATTGCTTTGGGTTTATATCTTTTCAAGTTAACTTTTATTTTAAAGATACATCTAGAAGGACCAAATTTGGATCCCTGTGTTTGATCTTCTGTCAAAATCCAGAAGCTGAATATATCATGCTTGATTTTTCTCCACTTCTCCACAAGTTGCAAAGTACATTTTGAAAATGAAGATAGCAAAAGGCAACTCGTCTCACTCTTTATTAAAACAAATAAATGCATAGCAATTGAGAAATCCCAGATAATCAGTGAGAAAGGAGTTCTTTGAAATGGGTTTCAGTACCCATATGAACTTAATATATCTATGAGGAAGAGTCATAAATCAGCAAAGCAGGAGATAATAACATCTTAGAAATAAAATCATATTAATTAAAGTTATATTTTTAAAATAAAATAATTATAAATTAGAAAAAGTGAATAACTGATACGATGAGAATAACTTTTCAGAATAAAAGCAGTAGATAAATTTATGAAAAATATATAATCGTGTTCAAAAACATTGTGTACTTTCTGTATTTCCAGGTATTAGTATGCTTGATTTTTTAAAATTTATATTTTTCTGTAATTTCAAAATACATTACAGAAGCATGAATTATATAATAGTAAAATATTGCACATTAATTTAGATAGCTTATACTTCAATTGCATGAACGTTTAAGAACAATGTGAATGCAGGCTGGGCACGCAGTGGCTCATGCCTGTAATCCCAGCACTTTGGGAGGCCCAGGTGGGTGGATCACAAGGTCAGGAGATCAAGACCATCCTGGCTAACACGGTGAAACTCCATCTCTACTAAAACAAACAAACAAACAAACAAACAAAATGAGCCAGCATGGTGGCGGATGCCTGTAGTCCCAGCTACTCGGGAGGCTGAGGCAGGAGAATGGCATAAACCTGGGAGGTGGAGCTTGCAGTGAACTGAGATTGCACCACTGCACTCCAGCCTGGGCGACAGAGCAAGAGTCCAACTCAAAAAAAAAAAAAAAAAAAAAAGTTTATAATTTGAAAACTTAAGTTACTTATTTAGTAGTCTATACCATAATTTTTTTCCAGAGTATCTTTTGTCCACAGACGTTATCTGACAAGCACCATTTTTCTAGATGGACTACAGGAACTGTCAATTGTTTTCCTTCTGCAGCTAAGATCAGATATGTCTACACAATTGCCACTTTAGCCGCAGTATAAAATGTCCGTTCTCTCTTAATTGTTTCCCTGTCAAAGAAAAGATTAAAAAAAAAAAAAAAAGACGTCAAACACAGATCATCCTTAAATACCTTAAGTGTTTGTGGGGAATAAAAGCTTATTCTCATTTTTAACAGTGTGATACCAAAGTTTATTAGTATGTCACATTTATTCTAGGCACTATGATTGATGCTAGGAATAAAGAGAAAAATACCACACAGTCCTTGCTCTGGGATGAGGTACATACTGAATGGGGGTGGGACCACAAGAAGAAGAAGGTAATTGTGTTAGGTGATATGGTGAATGGTTTGACTTAGTAGGATGTCAAATCTGTGGTCTCATGTGGATGGAGGTGGAGTGGGAGTGGGGAGGGGATGGGGAGTGCCTAGGGCATGGCTTGAAAACAGCCAGATTTGTACATAATCACCACAGCATACGATATTCTCCTTCACATCACTCCACTGCAACGCTGCACACAACACATATCTAGGAAATCTGGTTGTCAGACTGAACTCATTTACTACCTAAGTGATTTGCTGCTTGAGTCTACTTAGCCTGAATTGAGCAGCAGGTAGAAGTTCCCTTTGCTTTATGTCCGCCCTTAACACTAGGGGTTGTAAATTATTTAACATGGCTTAGCTAATACTTAATTGCTAATGAAGCTGAGAAATGTTTATCTATTTATTTGTCATTCATGATTCACCTTCACTGTTTAATTTGCTTGCCCATTTTTTCTTAGATTGTTTTTCTTATTGTTACTGAGGTAATATGTATTTCGTATCTTTACCAAAGCTTTAGTTTGCCTTTTCAATCTTCATGAACTTTTATTTTGATGAACAGAAGCTTTTAATTTTAATATAGTCAATAAAGAAGCAATTTTTTTTTTGAGATGGAGTCTCGCTCTGTGCCCCAGGCTGGAGTGCAGTGGCGCGATCTCGGCTCACTGCAAGCTCTGCCTCCCGGGTTCATGCCATTCTCCTGCCTCAGCCTCCTGAGCAGCTGGGACTACAGGCTCCTGCCACCACGCCTGGCTAATTTTCTTGTATTTTTTTAGTAGAGACGGGGTTTCACCGTGTTAGCCAGGATGATCTCGATCTCCTGACCTCGTGATCTGCCCGCCTCGGCCTCCCAAAGTGCTGGGATTACAGGCTTGAGCCACCGCGCCCGGCAATAAAGAAGCTATTAATTTTAATGTAGTCAGTGTATCCATAACTTTTATTTTTAAAAATTAGAAATAATTATAGAATCGGGCTCACGTGATCCTCCCACCTCAGCTTACTAAATAGCTGAGACTACAGGTGCATGCCACCATGTCTGGCTAATTTGTTTTTTAATTTATTTTTTGTAGAGGCAGAATTTTTCTATGTTGCCTAGGCTGGTCTCAAATTCCTGGGCTCAAGCAATCCTCGCACCTTAGCCTCCTAAAGTGCTGGGATTGCAGAGGTGAGCCACCGCACCTGGCCCCAGTGGTTACATTTTACTCAACTGTAGTAAAATATCAAAACCAGGAAGGTGATTTTGGTACAACGTACGTGCACGGATCTCTGGCATTTTATTATGTAAGCCCATGCATGTAACCACTACCACAATCAAGATACAGAACAATTCTATGAGCACACAGATAGCACTCCTGCTGTTCCTTTATTGTCATACCCCTTAACTAATCTCAACCCTTGGCAACTATTATTCATTTTTCCTCTGTGTGTGTGTGCATGTGTGTGTAGGTGTGTTTGGTATTTTTTATTGAGTTGAAATTCAAATAACATAAATTTAGTCCTTTGAAAGTGTATAATTCTGTGGCATTTAGTGCATTCACTGTTATACAGCCATCATCTCTATGTAGTTCCAAAACCTTCTCATCACCCACATAGGAAAGCTTGTACCCCATAAGCGGTTGCTCACCATTCTCTCCTCTCCCTAGTTTCTCTGAACCCCTAACCTGCTATCTGCCTTTAGGGTTCACCTACTCTGTATTATATAAATTGAATCACATGATTGTGAACTTTTATGCCTGGCTTTTCCTCATTAGCATAACGTTTTTTTTTGTTGCTGTCTGTGTTTTTGTTTGTTTGTTTATTTGTTGTTTGAGACGGAGTCTCACTCCTTTGCCCCGGCTGGAGTACAGTGGCACGATCTCACTTCACTGCAACCTCTGCCCCCAGGTATAAGTGATTATCCTGCCTCAGCCTCCTGACTAGCTGGGACTACAGATGTGTGCCATCACACCCAGCTCACTTTGTATTTTTAGTAGAGACGGGGTTTCACTATGTTGGCCAGGCTGATCTTGAACTCCTGACCTTGTGATCTGCCTGCCTTGGCCTCCCAAAGTGTTGGGATTACAGGTGTGAGCCACCACACCTCACCTGGCATAAAGTTTTTGAGGGTCATCCACATTACAGCATGTATCAATACTTTGTTCCTTTTTATGGTAGTATAATATTCCATAGTATCTATATAACACAATCTGTTTTGTCATTTTTCTGTTGATGGATATTTGGGCTATTTCCACCTCCTGGCTATTGTGACTAGTGCTGCTATGAGAATATGTGCACATGTATTTGTTTGAGTACCAGTTTTTAATTATTTTGGATAGGTACCTAAAAGCAGAATTACAGGATCACATGGTAATTACTGCTTAACTTTGTTAGGAACAAATTGCTTAGTTCAGCGACTGAACCATTTTACATTCCCACCAGCAATGTAGCAGAGTCTAATTTCCTTAAATCCTCATCATTATTTTTGTTTGTTTGTTTTTTAGAACAATTATAGGCTTCCCAGGAGGTGTGAAGTAGTATTGCACTATTGCTTTAATTTGTGTTTGCCTGTGACAAAGGATTTTTCTTTCATACGCTTGTTGTCCACTTCTATATCTCCTTTGGAGAAGTGTCTATTCAAATCCTTTGCATATTTGAAGATGGGGCTGTTTGTATTTTTGTTGTTGAGTTGTTATGTATTCTGGACATTAAACCCTTATTAGACATATGCTTTGCAAATATTTTCTTCTATTCTATAGGTTGTATGTTCACTTTCTTAATGATAACTTTTGATGCACAAAAAAATTTAATTTTGGTGAATTCCAGTGTATCTAATGTTTTCTGTGTTGCTTGTACTCTTGGCATCCTATCTAATTATCTAAGGCCGTATCTTGAACATTTAGCCTTATGTTCTGTGGAAATATTTTTATGGTTTTAACTCTTTTATTTATGTCATTGATACATTTTGAGTTAAATTTTGAGCATTATGTCAGGTAAGAATTGAACTTTACTTCTTTTGCGTATCGATGTCTGATTGTCCTAGCACCATTTGTTGAAGAGACTGTTCTTTCTCTCCATTGAATAGACTTGGCACTTTCATTGAACATCACTTGGCTATAGATGTATGGGTTTATTTCTGGACTCAATTCCATTCCCTTGGTCTTTACGTCTATCATTATGCTAATACCATACTGTTTTGATTACTGAGCTCTGTAACATTGGAAAGTGTATTAGTCAGGGTTCTCTAGTGGGACAGAACTAATAGGATCTATCTATCTATCTATCTATCTATCTATCTATCTATCTATCTTTCTATGAAGGGGAGTTTATTAAGGAATATTGACTTACATGATCACAAGATGAAGTTCCACAATAAGCCATCTGCAAGCTGAGAAGCAAGGAAGCCAGTTCAAGTCTCAAAACCTCAAAAGTAGGGAAGCCGACAGTGTAGCCTTCAGTCCATGGCTGAAGGCCATAGAGCCTCTCTGGCTAACCATTGGTGTAAGTCCAAGAGTACGAAAGCTGAAAAACTTGGAGTCTGGTGTTAGAGGGTAGGAAGCATCCAATATGGGAGAGAGATGAAGAAGAGAAGACTCAGCAAGTCAAGTCCTTCCACCTTCTTTTGCCTGCTTTATTCTAGCCGCACTGGCAGTTGATTAGATGGTGCCCACCCAGATTGAGTGTGGGTCTGCCTCTCCCAGTCCACTGACTCAAATGTTAATCTCCTTTAGCAAAAGCCTCACAGACACACTCAGTAATAATACTTTGCATTCTTCAATCCAATTATGTTGACACTTAATATTAACCATCATAAGAAGTGTGAGCCTTTCAGTTTCTTAAAAAAATCTTTTTAAGATTGTTTTGCTGATTCTGGGTCCCCTGCAATTCCATATGAATGTAAGAATCAGCTTTTCCATTTCTGCAAATAAAAAAGGCCATTTAAATTTTGATAGTAATTGCAATGAATATGTAGATTGCTTTGGGTACTATTATCCTCTTCACAATGTTAAGTCTTTCAATTCATAAGCACATGATGTCTTTCCATTTATTTAGGTCTTCTTTATTGTTTTCAGAAATGATTTGTAGTTTTCATTGTATAAGATTTTATATCTTTGGTTAAATTTATTCCTAGCTTTTTTTTTTATTATTATTATTTTGAATGCCATTATAAATGAAAGCGTTTACTTAATTTCCTGGTTAGGAGAGCTTTTCTCCTGGCCAGTTACTGTCAACAGGTCTTCCTGCTGATTCTTCTTGCTGGTTTTACTAGGCTTGGTGACACTGTAAATGAATTATTACTCAGTCTCTGGAAGGAATGAGCTTACTTGGGCCACCTTCAGTTGCTGAGCTGGGGGTCAGGAAATGTTGGGCCTGGTAAGTTCCAACAATGATATGAACCTGTGGCCATCCAAATCTCTGTCAATATACAGAACATGACCATTGTTGTAATGTCTCTTCCTAGTAAATCCTTGCTAACCCCAGGCAACAACTTTTTTGATTTTTTTTCTACCATAGGTTAGTTTTTCCTATTTCTGAAGTTCATATAAATGGAATTACACTGTACGTACTTCTTTTCCAAAGGCTTCTTTCACACAGTATAATTATTTTGAGATTTTGTGTGTTTCTTCATTTTAATTGCTGAATAGGATTTCGTTGTATATGTGGATGTACCACTATTGTTTTGTTCATTTATCCTTTAATGGATGCTTCTAGCTTTGGGCTAATGTGAATAAATCTGCTTCACTCTAGTATAGTCTTTTTCTTTTGTGGACACATCTGGGGGTAGAGTTGCTGGATGCATGTTTAGTATTTAAAAAGTAGCCAGTTCTTTTGCCAGAGTAGTTGCATCAGCAATAGGTGAGAATTCTAGGGTTCCATGTCATTGTCAGCATTAGGTGTCTTTCAGTCTTTTACATTTCAGTCATTGTGGTGGGTATGTAGTGATGAGTAATTTTGGTTTTAATTACTATGTCTTTGATGACTAATGATGGTGAGCAAAGTCATGTGTTTATGGGCCATGCATGTATCTTCCTTTGTGAAACATCTGCTCAAACCTTTTGCCTCTATGTTCTTGGAAGTCTTCCTTTTATTAGTGAGCTGTAAGATTTATTTATATGGATTTGTATACTAGTCCTTTGTGAAATATATTATTTGCTAGTATTTTCTTTTAGCTAATATTTTCTGCTTATTCTTTTAAAAAATTATATCCCCTTATCAATAGAATTTTGTAATTTTGGCAAAGTTCATTGTTTTCCTGTTGTTGATTTGTTAGATTAACATTTGATTTATATAATTTGAGGTTATATTATTAGGTGACTTCACTATGAAATACTTTATTACTCTTGTTGAATTTTACTTTTAAATTAATATTTGATACTAATCAGTGATCTTTATGAACAAAATATGACCTGTGAATGCTTTAACTTGGGTTAGAGCATTTTCCTTTTCAACTTTTATGCTATATTTGCTGAATATTTTGGTTTTATCTTGTTTTTATTAAACCCCACAAACTGGATAGAAATATTTTTGCATTATGTAATAAATTAGGTTATTAATTCATTTCTAACATAATTTTTAATTGTATTTTCTTGCTTTTCTGACTTTTCAGTTTGGATCATTAATCCCTAATGAAAATGTGATCTTCAGAAGTTACTTATTTGTTGGTGGAAAAATCTCTCTCTCTTTTTTTTTTTTTTTTTTTTGAGACGGAGTCTCGCTCTGTCGCCCAGGCTGGAGTGCAGTGGCCAGATCTTGGCTCACTGCAAGCTCCGTCTCCCAGGTTAACGCCATTCTCCTGCCTCAGCCTCCCCAGTAGCTGGGACTACAGGCGCCTGCCACCTCGCCCGGCTAGTTTTTTTTGTATTTTTTAGTAGAGACGGAGTTTCACCGGGTTAGCCAGGATGGTCTCGATCTCCTGACCTCGTGATCCGCCCGTCTCGGCCTCCCAAAGTGCTGGGATTACAGGCTTGAGCCACCGCGCCCGGCCCAAATCTCTCTTTTTTTTCTGTAAAATATTTTTATTTCTGTTTTTGATTTTAGGATTCATTGTGATCTTGATTCTGAGAACCGATTTTTTCAACCATTCTAAAACATTGTTATTATCATAACGTATATTGCCTCACCTAATTCTTCTATGACCTTTCTAGAACTATTATTAATAACTCTCCAAATAGATTAACCTCTTTTTTAATATTGTTTTAATACTTTATATTTGATATGGTTTGGCTCTCTGTCACTGGCCAAATCTCATCTTGTAGCTCCCATAATTCCCACAGGTTGTGGGAGGGACCCAGTGGGAGATGATTGAATTATGGGTGCAGGTCTTTCCCATGCTGTTCTCATGGTAGTGAATGGGTCTCATGAGATCTGATGGTTTTAAAATTGAGAGTTGCCCTGCACAAGTTATCTTTTTGCCTGCTGCCATCCATGTAAGATATAACTTGCTCCTCTTTGCCTTCTGCCATGATTGCGATGTCTTCTCAGCCATGTGGAACTATGAGTCCAATAAACCTCTTTCTTTTTTAAATTGCCCAGTCTCAGGTATATCTTTATTAGCAATGAGAAAACAGACTAATACAATATTCTTCTTCTTGTGCTGTGATCTGAATAATTTTTGATAATCTATATTCTTTTTACTAATTTACAAATTTTATGTCCAATTTCAATAATTTAAAAAATTTTTATTTTTTGAGAATGAAATGTATCATTTTTTTCCCCAAATCTACCAGATCTCTTGTCCCTTAGTTATATTTCAAAACACCACTTTTGTTTTGGGACACAAGTTATATGTATTAGTTTCCATCTCCATTCCTTTTAATAACTGCATTGTAAGTCTTTGCTTTTATGCACAATGCATTGTTTTCTTGCATGTTTTGTAATTTTTTTATTTGAGTGATTGAATTTCTTTAGAACAGTTTGGAAATTTATCTGTGGGTTGAAATACATATACCTTGAGGACGTTTACTTCTGTCAGTTACCTCTAACACCACCAACCCAAGACGATGTTCAACTAAATTCTTCATCTAAGGGTTTTCAGGCACTCAAGTAGCATGAATTTTGTCTATATACTGTGGTTGGATTTGGTGAGACATTTAAAAAAGGTCTTCCATGCAGCCTTCAGCTTAAAACAGACATGTTTGCTGTTGTCTTCTTCTGTGTTTCAGGATTGCTTTGTCTTTTGGTGAATCAACACTTAACTTGATGGTGTGATGTTCACATCCCACCTGTAAACACCTGTCACCTTTCAGATTCCCAACTTGCTCCCACTCTAGCTTTCAACACCTGTTTCTTGCAGAAATATTTTAAGGACAATACTATTTAAATTGAAATTCTTCATGTTGCTAAGATGTGAGCCTCTCTGCCCTTCCTAAGAAGTCTTCAGTCAAGTTGGTTTAGTAGCTATTCTAGTTTGTGTGTGTGTGTGTGTGTGTGTGTGTGTGGCATTCTGTTCATATATAAGCTGAGACTCTATGCATGTAAGACAGATGGAGAGTACATTTGTAGGATTTCCAGACATCAGTCTATTAAATTAATTATGTCAGTGAAAACAGGAGTTCAGAGCCAGAGATAACCTCCACAATGTAAGGCCTTTGAGAAATTTTCAAAAATGTTATGGAGAGCTTTGATTGCTATAGGCTGTAAACTATGTAGTATAAAATGTTTTATTTTATTTTAAACAATTGTAAACAATTTTAAGATATAGATACCCCATTGAACATTAACTGTAATCATTTCCCAATATGGATTGTAATTTTTGCTTTTTAAAAATAATTTTGTGCCTCACTCTAATAATCTACTGCAAATGTTATATTCTGTTCTAAACTACTTGTCAAAACCAGCTGCATCAGTTTGGAAGACACTATTTTTCTTTAATCCCTTGTTTTTGTTTATCCAGTGGCTATCAAAATTGGTGATAATGATCAACAAATAAAAACTGGGAGTTATTGTTGGATTGATTGCAATTGAGTTTAGTTATATAAATTATCTTTCTTTCTTCTGTGAATTTGAATGAGGAAGATCTCTTTACACAATTTAGTATAATCACATTTCAAAATAATTTTTTAAACGTGAGCATATAATGGATTATAATTCCTACAGTACAGAATAATTAAAGGAAATAATTACTTTTATGAATGAAAACATTACCATAGGAATTATAATCTATTGACAAATAGTTCATATAATCCAGTGTCAAATAGCTCATGTTCTAACATTTGTTTGGATCTTTGTAAGTTGTAAAGTGTTACAGAAGTGCTAGATTTTATTTAATTCAGACAATAATTTGGCCTTTTTATCAAGCCTGTTGTTAATTGCTTTAGAAGAACCAAATGCCTGTCATCAAAAAGAAAATATAAGCAATCAGGCCCTGGGAAAGCATAGCAGGTGCAGAAAACAAAAAGTAATGGCTGATGCCTAGCCACCAGTTTCTCTCTTAAAAAGACAATATTAGAATTAAGTTTGTGATGGTACAGTATATTGAGTGGATCTGCTTTGATTCGCTTGTACCTAGTTCAGGAGCCAATTTGCTATTGAGGTCATGTGTCTATCGTCTTAAAAAACCTATCTGGAGAAACAGTTAATTTCTGAGGCAAATGATATAATGTATGTGAACATTATTTAAAAACCAGTCATTATATGAGTATAAATTATTATTATAACTATTTCCATCAAAATATCCTTTGGTTCCTGAATTCTATCTGCAATTATTTTTCCTTACATCCAAATTGAAAGTTCAACTCTCAGAATTGAACAGTTTAACCTTGTTATACTTTCTGATCAATGACTGCATCTCAATTTCTTGATTGGAATGTTCACAATAATAGAATTATCACTTATTGCAATAATAGTTATTTTCAACTGCAGAAAATTCTTTTATTCTCTGCTCTATCCTAAGGAAAGTTAGCCTATGGATCAAAGTTAGAAGTAGCACTTCCTCTCGTTTCTCCTTGTACCCTCCAAGGCCACAGCCTGTGTTCTGTACTCAGACTCAACATCATGTAATTAATTATGAGGATAAGACAAGACACATGAAGATTAGTGTATTAAATATTTAACACCAAACTATTTACAGTAGCAGAATATTGTAAACAACCTCTTTATCAGTTTATATGGATTAAATAAAAGTTTATATATCCATATGTTAGAATATTATGTAGTGATCCAAATATTTAGGAGGGATTTTAAAGAGATTATATGCATGATATAATCTTCATTGAAAAAGTAGTAGCCAGGATCATTTGTATATTAGAATTTCAGTGTTGTATAAAAGATTGGCAAGAATGCTGAATGGAATATACATAAAAATGTTTCAGTGGGTCTCTGAAGAGTGATACGTAGGTGATTTAAAATATTTTTTATACTTTTCTATTTTTTCAACAATGATCACCTACTGTTTTTATTATCAAGACAAAAGGATAAAATTTCATTACAAAATGCAAAGGATCTCCTCTAAGATGGACATCAGCTAACTATAGCCACATTCAGCTGGCCACTTGAATTTCTAAATACAATTTGATTGGAACACAGCCACTCCAATTTGTTTCTGTATTGTCTGTGGCTGCCTTTGGACCACAGTTGTAGAGTTGAAGCTGCAATGGAGACTGTGTGGCCCAAAAAGCCTAAAATATTTACTATCTTGATTTTTACAGAAAAAATTTTCTGATGCTGATTCTACAATATCACCCTGCCACTAATCTCATCCAGCAATTCCTATTGCCATATCTGAGAAGCCCTCAGCCAATATTACTCCTCACTAAATGCTTGCTTATTTAAGACAGATTCTTCTCCATGCAGACACTCACTGTAACTTTTGGGATCCTAGAGCCCACTCTTGCTCAGTCAGCTACCTCCAAGAGCCTCTGAGAGCCTGTTCACCAATTGCGCTCTGCTTGTAGCCATTGCTATCCTCTGAGGACTCACATTCAGACTCTTTGTGATTGATGCTGTGCCTGGAATTCTTGTCCAGTCTTCTGCTGTTATGGAAGCTGGTGCAGATCCACTTACCTTTCCTGGGTTACCTAGATGCAGCCACTGCACTGACTTCTCTGTGTCCTGCTGAGTTGTGTCAACCTCTCCATTTCTCTTCAAATGTTTACTCCCTCTTTTTGGAGCCTAGTCTGTCTACCTTGAGACAACCCCATTTTTCTTGGTTGCTCTCTGCTATTCTCAGTGAGGGTTTTGCTACAGGATAACCTGTACCCAGACACTAGAGCAATGAAGGACAACCCTGGAAGTACATTAGGCACTATGGACTCATTGGCAGTGGGGAAGAAAATTGATTTTCCTATTCACAAGGAATGCACATGGGTATTCATTATTTAATTTAAAAACAAAAACAAAAACAAAACAAAACAATAAGGTAACAAACTCAAAAGGAAATAATGTGTTTCTGCTTGACTCACTCACCTACATAATTTAAATATGCTCCAGGTACTTTCCATACATTTTTCTTTTAATTCTCCTAAGCACTCTGAGTATTATGATTTATTATGATATTTTATGGATTTTCTGTTGATAAATCAAACCTCTGAATGTTAATGCCATGACTTTAAGAACTCGCTATGCTGACTGACATCAAGTCTTACACAAATGAGCTTTTGGGTTGTGGCCTTCCTTTAGAGATCCACTCTGGACATTTTCTTGCCAATAGGACCATCTTTCTCGGCTCTGGAGTTAGGATTGTTAAGCTTTCTATGTGACTCCACCTTAGTCTTTAATGACTAGGAATCTTTCTCATCTGATTTATGGAAGATATTTTGTATTTTGTTTCTAGTATCTTTCATTTCATTTTTTCACAGCTTTATTAAGGTATAATTGATGCATAAAAATCTGCATATATTTAATGTATACAATTTAATGAGTTTGCGCATGTGCATACACCTGTGATACTATCACCACAACCAAAGTAATAAGTACATCCATCAGTTTCAGAAATGTCCTTATATTCCTTTGCTTTTTTGTGTGTGGTAAGTACACGTAACATGAGATCTAGCCTTGTTTTATTCTGTTTGTCTTCCTGCAAAGGAATACCTGAGGCTGGGTAATTTATAAAGAGAGGAGGTTTATTTGGCTCGTGGTACAGCAAGCTGTACAAGAAACATGGTGCCAACATCTGCATCTGGTGAGGGCCTCAGGTTGTTTCCACTCCATGGTGGAAAGGGAAGGGGAGCTGCCATGTGCACAGATCACATGACAAGAGAAAAGCAAAAGAGAGAGGGGAAGAAGATGCCAGACTCTTTAACAACCAGTTTGCAAGGAAACTAATAAGAGTGAGAACTCACTTATCCCCTCCCATGAAAAGAGGACATTAGTCAGTTCATGAGGGATCTGCTCTCATGACGCAAACACCTTCCATTAGGCCCCACCTCCAACATTAGGATTAAATTTTAATGTGAGGTGTGTAGGACAAACATCCAAACTGTTGCAACCCTCTTAAAATGTTGAGTGTGCAACACTGCATTGCTAACTATAGGCACCAAGTCGTATGGCAGACACTAGAATTGATTCATTTGTTTATCTGGGACTTTATAGCCATTGTGCAACTTCCCATTTTTCCCCAAACCCCCATCTCCTGGCAATTATCATTCTATTTTTCTTAAAGAAGTATCTGCACTCTTTAATTTATAACAGCATTATTCACAATAGAGGAATGTCCTTCAACTCAACTGTTGGTCAACACATAAATGATAAATAAAATGTGGTGTATTCCTTAATGAAACAGTTTTCCCCCTTAAAAAGGAAGGAAATCCTTCCATTCGTGACAACATGGATAGACCTGGAAGACATCATTCTAAGTGAAATAAGTCTGTCACAAATACTGCATGATTCCACTTACATGAGGTATCTAAAATAGTCAAACACATGGAACCTTTTCTTTCATTTTGAATAAAGCTTTCTGTGTTTTTTATATTCACAAGTCCCTATTATTTGGTTGTCCTGACACCACATTTTAAGAACTGGAAGGTAGTTCTTAAAATGTGGTGTCAGGACAACCAAATAATAGAGATTTATGAATATAAATCCATAGTATTAATCAATGGATATTGACTCATTATTAATTAGTATCTGATGGAATTGTCGCTCTCCTTCAGATTTGGTTTTAGAATATTGTGTCTTTACCACTCATTTCCATATGCCCGGGAAGAAAGGTCATTGATGTGGCCTTAGTTTTCTCTTGTATCTGTCAGTTCTCAAGGTTTCCTTTACTCGCTAAGAATGAGCTCCTCCCACCAATCCGCAATTTGATTTGAATTTTGCATATGTACTCAAAATTCTACAACACATTGCATTATCATTATGATTCAACAAACAAAATGGAACTGAGAAACATTTGGAGCTTTGTCAATGTCATTAGAAGAAAATACATAGGAAAGTAGGAAATCTTCAGAGAAGCTCAATATTACCTCAGCATTCAGCCTCCTTGAAAGTCCCCATGCTCAGGTAAGTTCTATGCTGAGTTATAACTGCTGAGCTTTGTGGACTCTCTTTTGGTAGCTGATCCTTCCACACCATCCTTTTATGTATCAGAAAAGATACCTTTTCCAACAACAGTAGACTTTTTAAGCACCCAAACCACATACAAGTTTATCACAATTCTCCCTTGAGAAGGAGAATGGCAACATTGCTGAATATGTATTTTATTTTATTTCTTGACTTTCCTTTTATTTTCCCAGATTGACTGCAATTCACTCACCTACACTCTTAAGCCATTAATCATCCTTATGTGATATTTTTTTTGCAAGAAGTGAGGTCATGCCTGCATCCATTATTTGAAGTTGCCCTTCATCTATCTGATTATGGACATCACATTCAGAAACAAATGCAAAATGGAGGTGCCATTTAGCTGAAGTCAGGAGAACACCAGATGTCCTGATGTTTGCTGCTCCTGCAAAGGGAGTGAATTAAACCACACTTTCTTCTCTAACACTGAGTTTAGGTAATGTTTTTACCACACTGGTCTCTCACTCAATCTGTTTTCTGATTATGCCTCTGTAGACGTTGTCTTCTTTAGGAAGAGACTGGAGGATTTCTTTTGACTGAACTATCCAACAGCCTCCTCAGCACTTACTTCTATTGCAATGTGTAGCTAACCACAAGACCCTCCCTGAGACTCAGGCCAGGAGGTGTTGAGTGGTCTACTTAGCGTAAGATGAAAAAGATGGAGAAGTACAGGTGCAGTGGGTTACACCTGTAATCCCAGCGCTTGGGAGGCCGAGGTGAGTGGATTGCTTGAGGCCAGGAGTTCAAGACCTGCCTGGGCAGCATGGCAAAACCCAATCTCTACTACAAAATACAAAAATTAGCCAGGTGTGGTGGCACATACCTACGATCCCAGTTACTCAGGAGGCTGAGGCACGAGAATTGCTTGAACCGGGAGTTGGAGGTTGCAGTGAGCCCAGATCGTGCCACTGCACTCCACCCTGGGTGACAGAGTGAGACTCTGTCCTAAAAACAAAAACAAAAAACAAAACAAAACAAAAAGGGGGAGAAGCACGGCACCTGGAAAACCTGGTAATTGTTTTAGGAGAAGGTCATTCTTCAGTAGGAACTGGTCCAGGGTAATTTTCTTATCTCTTACTTTGTCATATTAAGGTTTTTGGAACAGAATTATTGTCACTGAGATTAGTAATATTTTAAGGAAAGTGTTGTGATTGGTTCTCAACAAGGAAGGCTAACTGAAAACAGTCATATTGTAAACAGAATGATATATGACTTGGAGCGCTCACTGAGTCCAAGGCTTGCCGCTTAGCCCCTGGGCACTCAATGTTGTCAGAATCCTAAAACTAAGCAAACTTGAGGAATGCAGAATTATGTTAACCAAACTCCAGAGAGAAATAATTTTACACAATAGATACCAGTTATTCATCTGTAATGAGGAATAAAATAATGCCCAAGGACTGGATTTCCCTGTGGCATACATTGCTGGAGCCTCTACTCTCTGAGATCAATAAGTGGCATGGAAAGCCTTGTAAGTCAGAAGGTTACTTCTTGAGCTCAGAACTGAGAAGATTTTATTGGCTAGGCTATCTTCATGCCTCCACATTCACAGAAGGTGTTTATCTTTTTCCAGGAGCAGAGTACACGCAACTCCATGGCCTGACACCTCCTTCTATGGGGAGGATACATGAGTCCTACAAAGTCTTCTTCCCTGGTTCTTCATTTCTAATGCTTTCATTGCTGACCAAACTTTTTACAGGAAACTTTCCCCCTCTGAATTCAATAACATCTCAGTCAATTGTTTTCTTTGCATTCAGTGTCATTATATGAATGCATAGTTTGCTATCCTGATTTCTTCTATTTTTGTCTGTAGTAATTCTCAAAAGACAGTCTTAGTGTAAGTTCAAGGTCACAGAGTTGGGGTGCTGGCAGGGAGAAGATTTATTGCTGCCTCAGATTAGACAACTCATTCCTCAGGAGGGGAAAAGAAAGATGCAAATGTGGGTTACACAACCCTTCAACCCAAATAAAATTTAAAGTATATGCATCGTGCTTTTGCTGTTATTTCATTTGCCTTCTATATTGTGCCTCACTTCCTAGTCCCTAAATTCATCCTGTTCAAATCAGGTCTCTTTAATTCCAATTACCCTGGCTATCCCTTACATGTCTGGTGTCTGAGGTTGTTCCCCTCTTACTTGATATCAATCACTACCCCATTGAAATCTTTTATCTTCTTAAGTGAGAATTAGAAAACAAAGTCCATTTGGTCATGATGATGTAGGATGAGTTCAGGTTGATTATATCAGCTATATTCAATCTAGGATTTAATAGGAAAGAAACAAAGATGATTGGCCAAGGCAGGATCTGAAAAGGTGAATTTTAAAAGTGTGCTTCTTAGATTACCTTGTGGATATTATTTTTTACTTTTGCATCCCAGAATGAAGGTGATGAAATATAGAGTATGAAAAATCTAAAGGAGCATCATCGCTTATATTAAACATCATACTGGAAGTCCTACCTAGTGCAATAAGACAAGAATAGGAAAGAAAATATACACAGATTGGAAAGGAAGAAAGAACTGTCTTTATTCTTAGATTATATGATTTTCTATGTAGAATCAACAAGAAAATTCCTGGAATATAAATGATTACAGCAAGATTCAAGGATTCAGTGCTAATACATAAAAATCAAGTAATTTTCTACATATCAGCAATGAAGAATTATAATTTGAAATAGAAAATACAATAGTGTCAAAAAATAAAATATTTAGGCCTATGTCTGGAAAATATGTACAGGATCTTTATGGAGAATATTACAAAACTCTGATAAAAGAAATCAAACAAATTCTAAATAAGTGGATAGATATTCCATGTTTATGAATTGGAAGAGAATGTTAACATGCCAGTCATCCCTAAATTGATCTGTAGATGTAAGGCAATCCCAATTAAAATCCCAGCAAGCAGTTGTGTAGACATTCACAAACTGATTCTAATGTGTATAGAAGATGTAAGTGGTCTCTAACAGCCAACACAATATTGAGTAAAAACAAAGAGGACTCATACTCATTGACTTAAAGACTTACCATAAAGCTACAATAATTAAGACAGTATGATACTGATGAAAGAATAGACAATTAGATCAATGGAATAGAATAGAGAGCCCAGAAATAGACCCAAATAAATATAGTCAATTGATCTCTGAAAAAGGAGAAAAGACAATACCATGGAGAAAGGATAGTCTTTCAAACTAATAATGTTGGAACAACTGAACAGCCACATGCAAATAAAAATGAATCTAGACACAGACCCCACATCTTTCAAAAAATTAACTTAAAATGATTCATAGACATAAATGCAAAATGCAGAACCATAAACTATCTGCAAGAAAATAGAAAACAAAAATCTAAATGAGCTTGAGTTTTGTGATGTTTTTAAAATATATTGTGAAAAATACAATCCTTTAAGAAATTATTGTTTATTTAAATATTACTAAAATTAAAAAATTCAGCTTTGTGGAAGACCATTAATAGAATAAAAATGCAAGCCACAGTTTAGGAGAAAATATTTCTAAATGTCTTATATCCAGCCTATATGAAAATCAAGAAAAACAAAACAGCAAATCAAACATCACAATTAGACAATAAACAAAAGATCTGAACAAATATCTCACCAAATAAAAATGCAATGGCAAATAGGCATAAGAAAATACATTCAACATCATTTGTCATTAGAAAACTGCAACTTAAAATAACAATCTGATATCATTGCACACCTATTAGAATAGCTACAATTAAAAAAAAAAACTGACAATACCAAATGCTATTTAAGATATAGGGCAATAGAAACCCTCATTCGTTTCTGGTGAAAATGCAGAGGATACAGTTACTTTAGAAGACAGTTTGGCAGTTTCTTACAAAGCTGAACAGCCTTGCCATACTATGTTAGTCTATATTCTGTTGTTTATAAGAGAATGCCTGAAACTGGGTAATTTATAAAGAAGAGGAATTTGTTTCTTACAGTTACAGAGGCTGAGAAGTCCAAGGTCTAGGGGCTGCATCTGGTGAGAGCCTTCTTGCTGGTGGGGACTCTGCAGAGTGCTCTGGTAGTGGAGGGAATCCCATGGTGACAGACTGAGTGAACTAATACACTGGGTCAGGTCTCTTTCCCTCTTCTTATAAAGTCACCAGTTTCATCCCATTATAAATCATTCATCCATTAACGCATTCATGGATTAATGCATTCATAAGGGAAGAACCCTCGTAATACAATCACCTGTTAAAGTCCCAACCTTTCAATGTTGCCACATTGAAAATTAAGTTTCAACATGAATTTTGAAGGGGGCATTTAAACCATAACAATCCAGCAGTTACACACCTAGGTAGCTTTCCAGTTATTTTGAACACTTGTTCATACAAAAACTTGTTTGAGAATGCTTATAATCACCCCAAACTGGAAGCAATCTAGGTGTCCTTCAATAGGTGAAGGGATAAAATACTTTTTTACATCCATGCAATAGAATATTATTTGGCATAAAAGGTGAGAAAAATGAGCTCTCAAGTTATAAAAAGACACAAATGAATTATAAATCCACATTGCTAAGTAAAAGAAAAACTTCATACTAAATGATTCCAATTATATGACATTATAGAGTGCAAAATTGTATTCAGAGTAAATAGATCAGTGGTTTTCAGAGGTTTGGGGAAAGCAGGGATGGTGGGGGATGTTGAATAGGTGAAGCCCAGGAGACTTTTGAGGGTGGTGAAACTATTCTGTATTCTACTGTCATGGTGGATACATGACATTATGACTTTGTGAAAGCCAATAGAAATTTACAGCACAATGAGTTAACCTTAATGGATGAAAATTAAAAAAAAAAAAAAATCACTGACGAAATCAGGGTATTCCAGGATGGGGTGCAGAATGTGACAAAATCATCTAACTTGACTACAAATGCATGAAAACATCCCATTGAAGGTGATAGATGAATAAGGTGCTAACCCAAAAATGAATGAAGTCTGTAAGACTAAAGGCAAAAGTAATTTAATATAAGCATTGCCCTCTAGTTGATAAGGCGTTTGCCACTGGGATATGAGTTAACCATTCTCATACAGATGGATCCTGACTTATGATGGTTTGACTAATGATTTTTGGACTTTATAGTGTGTAAAAGCAGTACACATTGAGTACAAACCATACTTTGAATTATAATCTCTTATGTTTATTTTTACTACTAGAGAATAGGCTTTGTGTTAGATGATTTTGCTTAACTATAGGCTACTGTAAGTGTTCTGAGCATGTTTAAGGTAGGCAAAGGTAAGTTATGATGCTCAGTAAGTTAGGTGTATTAAGTGCATTTTTGACATGATATTTCCAATTTATGATGGATTTATCAGGATATAATCCCATCGTAAGTTGAGGAGCATCTGTACTGTTATGCATGTATGCTGGAGTCAAATACCTAAGTAAATGGGTGATAGGTGGTTGGATCCCAGGTTTTTCATTGTTGGAGCTGGCATTACACATCAACAAGGTGGGGAGAAGGCTAGAGTGATTCATGTGGTAATGGGTTAGGGTTAGACACAATAGAATAAATTCCTTTTTCTTTTTTTTAGTACAGTGGCACGATCTTGGCTCACCACAACCTCCGCCTCCCAAGTTCAAGCAATTCTCTTGCCTCAGCCTCCTGAGTATTTGGAACTACAGGCATGTGCCACCATGTCCAGCAAATTTTGTTTCTTTGTTTGTTTTTTGGTAAGCCTTAATGCAGGTGTATCTGTAGTGAGTGGGGGCTAAGACAAAAGAACAGGGAGATAATGGAAACCTTTAAAACTCTAAAGAGATTGTTCATGAGGCATATATACTCTAATCAGATCTCAGTCCTGGGCTCTTTGGAAATGTACTTCTCTAACCAAGCCATAGAAAAATTCAAAAGGCTGCTAGTTTTGAGTGGGGCCCAGTCTGAAATAAGCTCTGTAGCAGTTCCAGGCTGTGATATGAACCTTCCTTCCACTTGAGCCCTATGATCCAGTAGATTTAATGATGCTCAAGGAGTGATCTCTAGTAAATAAGGGTGGCCCTAGCAGTCCCTGAAATAAAAATCATGAGGCAGACCCTGGGGGGTTTAGAACAAAGCCATGCTTTCTTCTGTTGATGATAATACCCCTTTTAATAGACAGCTTCTTGCTTGCCATTGAGTCGTGGCAGAGACTGCCACTTGCCATGAAGCACCAAGTGACTATGAATGGGTACAAATTTCATGTATATACCCAGAATGCTGGTCTTGACATGTACCCATCATCTAGGAGCAAGTAGTCTGATCAAGCCATGTTATGTCAACAGATAACTTGCTTGTGACTGTAAGAGAACCACATTTAAGAATGGATTGCTATTCTGTCAGATGGAGCATATAGTGAGCCAGGAACTGGATATAAATAACCTTTACAAGGTTTTTGCTTTATGTGCCTAAAATCCTGACATCTGCTGGTCTAGAGATCCTAGTTTCCAAGAGAGGAATACTTCCCCCTGTGGATACAACACTGGCCCCTTTTGGCCGGAAGTTGATACTGCCACCTGGCTAATTTTGTCTCCTCTTGACTGTAAATCATTTGGCACATGAGGAAATTACTGTACTATTTGGGATGATCAATCCCGGTTATTATGTTAAGGGTAAATTGGATTGCTATTCACAATGAGAGTAGTAATTAGATCTGGAAACTGGGGAATTCTCTAGAGTGCCTCTCAGTAATTCCAGGTTCAATGGTAAAAATCAATGGAAGACTTCATGACTCAATAAAGTGAGGATCATTAAGGGACTCTACCAGGTGAAAAACACAAATCAGGGAAGTGCTAATTGAGGGCAAGAGTAACCTGGAATGGATGTGGGTGACAGAAGTAATAAATATTAATTACTCCCTCTTTACTAGTTACAGAAAAAGGGGCTGAAACGATTACATATTTTTGTTGTATATGCAATAGCCAAACATTTCCTTTGCACTCCTGCATATGAGAAGTATTGCTGCTATTTAGTTCAAATATTATCAGACCACGTAGAGTCATATCCACACCTCAAGGGGGGAACTGTAGATATATGGGACACAGGGTGTGAAGTGGATACAATGAGCAAGAGGGCTTGTCTTGTTTAGAGAAAGTGTGAACGTGTCTTCATTTGTGCAACTGTTGGCTTGTGACACAGAGGGAAAAAAGTTAAGTCTGGGCAAATTGGTGAGAGCAAGCAGTGAGCAGCAAAGTATATGGGCTGTGCTGAGCTTGCCTCGTTCAGACTACCCTTCATCTTTCTCCTTCTCTGCTCAGTCTTGCAGAAGGGCTGATTCCTACAGGCTGAGTGTGAAGTCTTCTGTGCCAACTGCCTCCTGTCTGAGTCAGTCAGTAAGGAGGCACTGGGGGATACTAGAGGACAGGAGGAAGGAAGAGAGAGCAGTATCACAGGCAATAGCAATATCTTGTCTATGTTTGCAGCCTCCGGCAGACAGACCCATTGGAATTCCAGTTTTTGTGGGATGACTCTGGTAGGCTTCAGAAAAGCCTACTCCTTGTGTCCTTCTGGTCTGAGGGTTGGAAATGATGGCTTCCTGATATTGCCCATTTCTGGCTTGCTTCACTGTGTTTCTTAGGCTTCTCAGCATTTTCATAACCTGAGTAACCAACTCCCTGAATTCAGTTCTCTTTGTTTCAAGTACTTAAGGTGGCTTCTGGTTTCCTGGTTGGGCAATAACTAACAGGGCTGGGTTCATGGGTGTATAACCTATGCAATTGCACAGGGACCTGGCCTGGGACGGGCTTGTGCTTGCTTTACTGCTCATTTGTTGCCATATTGAATGAAAGAATCTGCAGTTTAATTTTACACTAGGCCTCAGAGATTGTGCAGCTATTCTTGCTGACGAACACACATGAAAACTCTTAGAATTGCTTGCTGTAATAGAACACATCTAGAAGGGGTTTGTTCTTGACAGGTCACTTGCCAAGACCTCTAGACATGGGGTGGGCTGTTCACTCTGACATGTAGACAGAAGGGTCACCTAAAGCTTTTATCAAGGACAGAAGCAATGACAGTGACCAGGAAAGTGTCATAGAGCATAATGACTGAGGTGATGAGGTAAGATTATAAACAAGACTGTAAATAACAGAGTGAGAAGCTGGGAGAAAGGGCAGTTCCTTGCTGTGGCACCAGTGGTTTTGCTATACCATGAGCAATGCAAGGATATTGCAGATCCAGTGTTCACAGTGCTTGAACGTCTTAAAATTCACACATTTTTTGCTCAGCTTGTTTTCTTTTCTAGAGACATTATGGTATGAAAGACTTGGGTTTTTTTCCACACATAAATTAATGCTATTATTGGCTCATCTGAGAAATATGGACAATTTCTCCAATCTGTAGCCCAGCAGATCAAGATGTCCCAAAATAATGTTTGTACCTATACCAGGAATGAGTCCTTAAAAAAATCAATCTTTTGCAATTGAGCCAGAAAAAGTCCAGCACTGCTGTCGTCTCCAAAGACAACGTATTCTGAACCTGGAAATCCTGCCTCTATCATCTTGATCCATTCACTCTATTAAGGAGATTTCTATCCAAAACATGATGAGGCTTACAAACCCTCAGTGGAGAGAAGAAATTCAAGTCTGTGTGTCTAATAGCTATGGCACAGATGTTTGTCCCCTCCAAATCTCATGTTGAAATTTGATCTCCAGTGTTGGAGGTGTTGGAGATGTGGGGACAGATTTGTCATGAATGGCTTAGTGCCATCCTCACATAATGAGTAATCAACTATTAGGTCTATTTGCTCTTGTGAGAGCTGGTTGTTAAATAGAGCCTGTCACCCCACCCCCTCTCTCTTGCTTCCTCTCTTGCCATGTGATCTCTCAACACGCCAGCTCCCCTTCACCTTCTGCCATGAGTGGAAGCAGCCTGAGGCCCTCACTGACACAGATGCTGGCACCATGCTTCTTGTACAGTCTGCAGAACTGTGAGCCAAAGAAACTTCTTTTCTCCATAAATTACCCAGCCTTAGTTAATCCTTTATAAAACACAATCAGATTAAGACACTAATTTATAATGAAAACAATTGCCAAAATTCATATAAGGCACAATATATTTCAGGTACCATGCTAAACACGTTCCTTTCGTTGTCTTCATAAAAATTTCATGAGATAAGACTATTGATATGCCCCTTTCACTGTGGAGAAAACTGAGGATCAGATAATTTAAATAGTTTGTGCAAGGTTCCATAGATAGTAAATGTTGGAGTTGAGATTCCCACCAAAGCAGTATGCCTGCAGAAACAATTTCCTTAGCTAAGGGACTTAGTTCCTTGTTCGATGTAAAATGTGATTCTGGCCCTGTTAACATAATTGTTTATACTGAATATGGCTAAGAGGGTTAACATTATAAGATTAATTGATTGGTTGCTACAAACCCTTTATTTTAACCCCTGACCCACTACATGAGGAGCTCAAACCCTTCTCCTCCTTACTCCTGTATCACCCTAGGTAATACCCCACTGTTGTATTGCTTAGAACACTGGGTTTGTTCATCTGCTAACCAGCCTGCCCTCTTCTTCAGTCCTGGGTCTCTTGAAGACAACAGTGTTGTAAATCTGATATCAGCCTTTAGACAATGTCTAACACATAAAATCACCCCACACACGTCAACTGAAAAGGTGGCTGAAGGACTATGTATAATTCTAGACCGGAATTTTGAGATCAAAAATGAGGTTCTGTCCCACTGCTCTCCTGAAGTTTGACTTCTGCCAGCCTTGCCTTCAATGCCCTCTCTGTTTTCACACTCACTGTTGACCACCCTCTTTGCAGTCTCCTCATTCCTAATGGTTGGCATTTTTTTAATGACAGTAGCTAAAAGGAGATTATTGTTTAGCTTAGATCTTTTTTTTCTTTGTTACTTTATTTTTTCTCTTCATTCTTGATTCCTTCAGAAATCAAGAACATCATAAGGAAGATTTAGGGAATTCTTAAAGCCTTTCCAAGCACCATAGTAATAGCATACTTCTAAGCAAGTTAAGTTCTGTCTTCAGGTAAGCCAGGGAATTTGAGGAGTTGAATAGAGATACTTTGTTGACTCTGGAGAACCTAGATTTTTGGCAATCTTCCATGCTCCCCACCCTTGCTACACTTTATTTCTCACATTTTTCATATCAACCCCTGTCAAGTTACCATTTTCTTGACTGAAAAAGATTTGGGAGCCAGGAAAAGGTACCTTTCCTGTTTAGGAGTGTATTTTTTATTTCCACCTTCAAAGCTGTTTTTATAGCTTTTGCTTTTTCTCATTCCTCTCCGGCCCAGCTTCTGGGATGAGATGATCCCGCAGAAACTGTTTTCTCATGTGCTGTGCCTTCTGAATCATAGGCTGATGTGATTAGTCACTCGTGAAAAAGGCCAAACTAAATAAAATTCGTATTCTGATCATGTGGCATCATTTCTCATGTACGAGGGCTGTAAGGTAGTATTGTGTAATGAAGCAAAACAAACAAACCGTCCTATGAAATAAAATAAAATTCCTGACTGGCTCTGGTTAAATCCCAGGATATTCTTTCGATATAGAATCTCAGAAAAGTTTCTTTATCTTTCTGAATCTTCTTTCTTTTTCCTATAAAATGGAGGCACTATGGAACTGTGTCATTATTTAATTAAAACAACCACCATTGCCACCACCATTTGCCTGGGTAAAGTATCTCTAATAGTGTCTGGCAAATATTAGGTGTTCCAGCCATGCTAATGTGCTTGCCAGTTGTCTACATTAGAAATGAGACATCAAAAATTCACATAGTATAGGCACTTCATCCTATTCCAGTATCCTAAACAGCTAGCTGTTCTGCTTTTGTTTGAAACTTCCAGTGACGGGTAACCCTCTGCCCCCCATGGCAGTCTATTCTTTTTTTTTTTTCATAAACCAATAACATCATCATTTATCATTGTCAAGTATTATGTACTGTACATAATTATATGTGCTTTTAAAAAATTTATTTATTTTATTATACTTTAAATTCTAGGGTACATGTGCACAACGTGCAGGTTTGATACATAGGTATATATGTGCCATGTTGGCTTGCTGCACCCATCAACTTATCATTTACATTAGGTATTTCTCCTAATGCTATCCCTCCCCCAGCTCCCCACCCGCTGACAGGCCCTGGTGTGTGATGTTCCCCTTCCTGTGTCTAAGTGATCTCATTGTTAATTCCCACCTATGAGTAAGAACATGCAGTGGTTGGTTTTCTGTTCTTGTGATAGTTTGCTCAGAATGATGGTTTCCAGCTGGATCCACATCCCCGTAAAGGACATGAACTCATCCTTTTTCAAGGCTGCATAGTATTCCATGGTGTATATGTGCCATGTTTTCTCAATCCAGTCTATCATTGATGGACATTTGGGTTGGTTCCAAATCTTTGCTATAGTGAATAGTGCTGCAATAAACACATGTGTGCATGTGTCTTTATAGTAGCATGATTTATATTCTTTTGGGTATATACCCAGTAATTGGATTGCTGGGTCTAAGTCATAATAATAGAGACATCTTTATTAGCATGAACTGAATAGACAGAGTAGCATCAGACAGCGATTGCAGGCATGTGCCTCAGCCTCCTGCCTTCATACCCTGATGACCCAGGGTAAAGTCTTGATGTTTTGGTGTCCATCACCCACCATCCCTGAAAAAGAAAAGGTTATAAACTCACTTATGTCTGAGAGTTTTGTAATAAAGTTTGAAACAGGCAAGATATTCAATTAGCCTCATAAATCATGAAGCACAAATTGTAGTTGTGAAACAAGTTAATGGTTAAGAAGAAATCTAGCTAGAATTTTGGTTTTTGTTTGACTGTTTGTTTTAACATTTCCGTTTCCACATCTTTCTAAGAAAGACCAGTGTGGCTGTTGAAGTCTGAGATAGCGCCCAAGGATCCCTGCCTCTTGGGGCTCACATCCTTTGGTTAGATTTTCCTCTTAAGCATGGATGTTTATCCAATAGAATAAGGCCAAAGGAGATGTTACCTCCATGATTGAAGTTGGTACACTTGTAATGTGTATCTTTCTAGAAGACTTTATCGTTCTCTTAGATGATGGTTCCCAAACTAATTGGCTTGCTTGTAATCACTCAGGAGAACAGACCATCTTTTGAATTTGTCCTCAGTTTGGTGCGAGGTCCACATACACAGGCACTGTGCTATGGTGTCTGGGTTTGCAAGTGTGGCCGTGGGCCTGCCGTGCCTTCCTACAGGCCTACCTGCACCTGCCACCTGCCCTGAGCCATAGTTTCACTGTGTTGCCTTCTCACTAGTTTCCTCCCTGCCTCCAGCTTTGGTACCACAGTTTATTGAGGCTTTTGTGGCTATCTTTTTTTGTTTGTTTGTTTTTTGAGATGGAGTTTCGTTCTTGTTGCCCAGGCTAGAGTACAATGGCGCAATCTCAGCTCACTGCAACCTCCACCTTCTGGGTTCAAGTGATTCTCCTGCCTCAGCCTCCCGAGTAGCTGGGATTACAGGCACCCACCACAATGCCTGGCTAGTTTTTTGTATTTTTAGTAGAAACAGGATTTCACTATGTTGGTCAGGCTGGTCTCAAACTCCTGACTTCAAGTGATCCACCCGCCTCAGCCTCCTAAAGTTTTGTGGCTATCTTACTGCTCTGCCTGCAGGCTCCTGGCACATTCCCTGACTTCCTGCTGAGCATATATCTTGGACACACTATGCATGCATTAGATCTCCTTGGCCTGGTATCCTAAAGCCCTCTAGCAATGTGTCACGTAGACAGACTCCAGTGGTCCTGGCCCAGTGTTGCCTGTACCTAATCCCCTTCTTGTGTCCTTTATTGTAGGGCTAGGTGTGAGAAACTTACAGTTTTTTCAAATAGGTGCAAGGAAAAAAAACAATAAAAAATACACCTAGTTCTCCACACCCACCAAACTAGTGGAGGACATTTTATCCTTGTTAGTTTTCATTCTGCTGTCTTTGTCACTGCTTCTTAGGTTGGCTGAGACTCTGGCATTCAATAAATTTGCTAATCATCCTGGCTTTTGTCCACTTGAAAAAATGATAAACATATTGTCCAAATATTCACTTCCATGATACTTTTATAGGACAAATCTGAACAAAATATTGTGTTGTTCTCCAGTGTAGTTTAAAAATTTGACATATTTTTCCCACATAGTTTAAAGCATATACAACTAGATTTGCCTTAACATTTAATGCAAGAGTTTGAGAGAAATTTAAGACTCATTTGCTTAAGAAATTATATCCAAGTTACATCCAAATACACTGATTCTGCTTCTTTATGGTTAATGGATGATTAGGTGTTTTAGGCTTTAATTTTGGAAGGAATATAAAAGGTTACAGCATACACAACATGAAAATGTATATGACAAAATCTTTGTCAGATGTAAGTTACATTCATTAGCATGGACTCTTCTTTAGCATAATATGAATCTAATGCCAAGTTTATGTTTACCTAAACTGATGATGTTCTGGATGGAGATGCTTAATCTACTCTCTTACAAGAAGAGGGTGAAGCAGAAAAGTAGATGTGTGGCCTCTCCCTTCTTTCTCCCCTCCTTCTTCCTCAGTGCCCTGCCAGAAGAGGCCAGGGATCTCACATCACACAGTTAGCGGCTTCTTAACCTGTCTCAGGGTATGTGAAGATAGATGGCAATTAAGAACATTCATCTGACTGGGCTAGACACATGTCTCCACGGCACTGATCAGGGCTCCCAGCTTCTTTATTGCGGGTCATCAGGTAGTAATAACTTTCAGTTTTCACAGTGCAGAGCTGTATACAAGCTGAACAAGGAGAAAATGCTGTAGCTTTTTAAAAACCTATTCCTTGAGTCACTGATTCTTAAGAAACAATCCGATTTTCCTCCTGATTGTTGTGTTTTCAAAAGGATTGATAGTGGCTCATGCCTAAGGGGAGAAGCCTTTGATGTGCCATAACTGCGTGCCCACTTTTAACAAGGTGGTGCCATACAATAATGATATTCGTGGTTCCCACTTATTGAAAGGCATGATGCCTACTATACTCTTTCTTTACAACCCACAACTTCCTTATTATGTAGGTATTAGTATTTTTCTCTTAAAAGAAAAAAAAGTAAAAATAAAATTTAAAAAACTGGAAACTCAGAAGAGGTACATGTTCCAATCAACGTAACTACAAAGTCCCATTGTACAATAATAACAACCAATTTTCTAACAGGCAAGCTCACACATAGTTTGGTAATGAAGCATGCTACAATGTGAGATAAGCTTGGTACAGAGCTGTAAAAATACTTGTGTCAGTTTAAAAACAACACTAGGATTTCACATTTTGATTGAATGAAAATGTGCATGTTAAATAAAAATTAGGCAGGTGGTTATTTAAACAGTTGTTCATTTGATTAAAGTGAAAAAACACTTAAAAAGATATAATCACATTGATTAACTTCGAGCAGGTTTGCAATCTGATCCTAGTTCCTTTTGGGTTTTTTTCTTTGAACACACATATATAAATCCTACAGGAACATTTATAGACTCAAAAATTTCCCAGAGTTTGACAAATCTTCAGTACCAAATCATAGAAGTCATCTGCTCAAGTCAAGTACATGGATTCTATTTACTCTTCTCAGCCAGAATGGAAACTTTCTATTTCATACATTTTTTAGAAAAGGAAAAATGTTATTCCCTAACTATGTATCTCAAGAACTCACTTCTTCTAAATCTATCCTCCCATTAAAACTTATCTGACTGTTTTGATCCCCTGAGTAAAAGCTGTCAGTGGTTCCTAGGAAGCTGCCTGTTGTTAAATTCTTTTAATGCTGTGGTCAATTGGATGATTGGCCCCTGTCCTTCACCCCTTATTGTATCATACCCTCTGCCTCTTTGCTGCGGTATTCCTACCACAAAAGCAAAGTGTGCTCACTCACCCCTTGACACTGGGCTGTGCCTTGTGACTTGTTTGGCCGTTGGGCTAACAGCTGACTTGGCACAGACAGGAACTTCCCTTGTGCTTGTGCAGTTGGGAGAGCTCCCTCATGCTTCTGCCACTGCCACGGGAAGGATATTTTGCAGTAGCCAGCTGGTCCTGCATAAAGGTTGAAGGACACATGGAGGAGAGTCATCCTGGCTTATCCACTAATATGTGAACAAGACATAATTGCTGAGTTTTGTGTGCCAGTGACATTTGAGATTGTTTGCTATGCAGCGATCTTAAACTGTTAGAAATTCTTTGCAACACTTTCCAGGGTCTTGTCCCTTCTGATCCTTTGCTTCCCCTCTCCCCGCTGGTAATTTTTCCCCCAGTGACTCCCACAGGCTGGTGGCTCCTGAGCATCCCTCATCAGCTCATGTTGTTTCTCTGCTAGCCTGCATTCCTGCTGTGATTTTCCTGAGACTTGAGTCCCCCTACTCCTTTCAGAGAAGATGATAACCACAGGGCTTAGGGGATTGACTTTGGGTATCAGTGGGCCCTTCACGGTAGACACAGACCTAAGCTTCGGGCACATAACTGCTCCAACCTCAGTGCTCTCATCTGGAAAATATGAGCAATAATATCTCATAGGGTTTTTATGACTATTGTGTGTGTTTAAATCACTGGTTGCTCTAGTTTAACCTGCTCAGTAAGATTTGCGGACGTTAAGTGTTTTTACATAAGATCCATGTAAAGGTCATCTTATCTTGACAATTACTTCTTCCATTTCCCACTTTCCTGTATCCTTTCTCTCCAAATGTAGAAATCTTTGTACTGCATTGGGACTGGTGTGAGACCTTAAACACTGTAAGGCAGGAATATATTTCTTATTCAATGCTAGTTGGCACAGAGTAGGGGTTATGTCTTTCTTGTACTGAATTGAATTTTACACTTGGATTATTGTCTCCTGGGGGGCCCTACAAGCAGATCCAAATTTCCTAGAGCAAACTCCATTGCTTGTGTTCCATTTCAAGCCTCCCTCCCTCCTTGCCTCTGACTGTGCATTCTGTTTACTTCTTATAACCAGGAACATTAATCATTTTTGTATGTTTTCCTCCAATGGGACATGATGGACATGATTATTCATATGTAGGAGTAAACAAACCCAGCTTGTTTCCTTCTGGGAACCAATAAACCTAGAAGCTATTAATTTAGACTGGAGAACAGGAGTTTAAAAAGCTTTTCCCTTTTTAATGATGCATTCCCTGTAATTCTATAGTATTACATTTGGGAAGTAACATGAGAGTTCTCTTGTGGCTAATTTAACACCTGTTCTTGTATGGACAGGTCTTTGAATTTATTTTTTAAATGTTTTTTGTTTTTGTACCATCAGTGCTTTTGTCTTATTGCATTTCCACTGAAGAAAAGATAAGATTAAATATCTTTCACAAGAATTAAAGGAAACCAAATTGAACGTAAGTTCTAGGTAGTGCTGTATCATGTGAACACTTTCGTGAGTGCTGGATTGAGAACTGAGTGAACATCATCATTGATACACATAGTACTTCTGACAATTTTTGCAATCTTTTGGTACCTGTTTCTCTGTACAAATTATGAAGAAACAATTGATTTTTTAAATAGCTTTTTGATATCTCAGAAGCAAATAGGTTTTAGGGATTTAAATTTCTGCAGAAGGAAGCATGGTGTATACAGTAGGAAAGAGTCCCCATTTAAAAGTTAAAGAAAAGTGCATTTGGGGAATTTGCTCATTCATTGTGTGAGAAAAATTAAAAACATCTCCTCTGAGCCTTTTCTCAACCACAAGATGGAAATAATAGTATGGACATCACAAACTGATTATGGGGTTAAATGTAAAATTTGTAAACATATTGGGTTCCTTCATTTGAATAATATTTGTTTGGTGAGAAACATGATAGAACTTACTTCTCTGTGACTGGAGGGACAGATGCACCTGAGATTGCTGCCTTCAGCTTAGGTCAACTTAAATACTTTTCGTTCACTGTGTTATCCTGAGGAAGTCACTTAACTTTTGTAACCTCAGGTTGGTCAGCTATAAAGAAAGATGATTATAAAACAAACTTTATAGAATTATTTGAGTAAGAAATATGTCAGATGGTATAATTATCAATTAAATTAATAGCATTCCTTTTTTGCACAGCTTTATTTAGATACAATTTATACACTGTAAAGTTCACATGTGTAAAATATCTGATACTATTAATACAAAATTGTGAAGTCATCACCATAATCTAATTTTAGAACATTTTCATTACTCGGTAAAGGTATTTTATTTTTCTGCTAGCAAAGCATTGAATGCCAGTTTTTCCACATCCTTGCTAACTCTTATTTTTCTCTGTTTATCTACTTTAGTCATTCTAGTAGGGATGAGGTGGGATCTCATTGAGGCTTTGATTTGCATCACCTCAATGTCTATGAGGTGAATGAGGATGAATATCTTTTTAGGTGCTTATTGACCATTTGTATATCTTTTGGAGAAATGTCTATTCAAACACCTTTCTTCTTAGTTCAACATTTGTCATCCTGCCCTGCCTTGTTCATACACTGTTAAATGGCATTTATCACAAGATTACCAAAATTCCCTGACTCTAGTTTACTGTGGCTTGGTGAAATAGAAAGAGTAGGGTTTGGAAGCTAGGCACATATATTCTTGATTCTATGTTGTTTGCAAATCACCTGACCTTTTCTGAGCCTCAGTTTCTCTTTCTGTAAACATAAATAATAATACTCTCCTTACAAAGGTAATGATTAGATGAGATGATGTATGTAAAGAGGATACATACACACACACACACACACACACACATACACGTATGCACAAGATCATGAACATAGAAGGAGATAAATAAACGGTTGTTTATTTTTCTTTGTCTTTCTTACTTGGGCCATGGAGTATAAATATAGAAAAAAAAATCATAACAATTATTGGACAACTTTCAGTTTCCCTTCTGTTCTGCTGAAACTTAGGAGTGCTTCATAGCACCCCACCAGTCTGGCACTGGGTGAACTCCAGGACAGTGCTGGACATTAATGGTAGGGCTGCAATCAAGAGAACACAATAGAGTGACAGGGCAGATCTATCCCAGACACCTCCAGGTTCAGGATGGAAAGGTGTGTAGTGTAGTCAGTGTTCTTGGTTGTAAATTGAAACAGAAAATACATGTATTCAGTAGATATTGGGAATTTTCAAGGTCCTCTTGAGGGGCTGTGGTCCAGGTTGGGAGAATGGCCAGGACTAAAACCCAGGAGGTCAGGCAGCTGAGGTAGTGCCTGGCTGGGATGGCACCACTGGCATGATCACACCATTCATGCTCTGCAGCCACCGCCTGGAATCTCCTCCTGCCTTGGGCCTCTGCCTCACTCCTCCACCCCTATATTCATAGTCTTGACTATGTCTGGAGTTAGATGGTGATTGGGTCCAGGTTACCTCCCAACTCCTGGCTGCTTAATGTGGGAGGGATTATCTGCTGTCTGATGGCTTCCTTAGAAAAAGGTGGGGACCTGCCTCTCCCACACAATGAGGGACTCCTCAGACAAGAAAAGGGTTCATTTCCCGGTAGTCCGCAAATGACAAATAACTAGTGAAGGATCCTAGGCTGTTGATCTGTGTGTCAGGTGGGTGGGTGAAGAAATGAGTGAATGATTATATCCCCCTACAGATAATTGCAGAAGTGAATATTTGCTATGTAAGTCAATCAAGGTATTTGGCTTCCTTAGACTTGTACACTTAATAGCATACACTTGACATGTTTATATTCTTTCTACTTTGTCATGGCTTTTCTTTTCTTAGGGTCCACTGAAAAGAGAAATTTCAATGACTAAGAGAAGCGTCTTCTAATTCCCTTATTTGTGAAGGTTCTGGTTTTCCAGGAGATAGCGCACTAACAGGTTGTTATCAGAGCCTTCCCCAAGCTACATCCCCATCCCTCCTGCCATCATCTCCTGCCTGGCTGCCTGTCTCTTATCCTGTGCTTTCTGTCTTCAACAGAGCGGCCAGAATGACCTGCCAGCCCATTGCTCCAAAGGTCATGCTACGTGCTCTGTCCCCACTATCCCTTTCCCCATTTCTTCCTGGCTAATGGCTACTTAATTATTCAGAACCCAGTTCAAACATCAACTCCTGATTTCTCCTAACACTTGTTGCTTATCCGTGTGTCTATTATAGCTACTTAATTGCTTGTGTGTGTAGGTTCTTCTCTCTTAGATTACGAATTCCTCAAAGGCTGAAAATAACTCATCAACACTTGTGGCTCTCAGTTGCACTCCTGCTACCAATCATCCAGCAGAGGATGTGGTTCACACACACATTCAATCCAGGAATACTGAACACAGTAATTCATTGCTGTCAAGGAATGCCTTAGAAACCCTGAGGCCACCTTTGCTTTTCCCAGGTCCAATTGTGTAGATTTCCACTTGCTCTCCCCAAGGGAGAAAGCTGTCCCGAGGTCTCTCACCAACTTGTTCACTCTCGCAATCCATTTTAGACTCCACAAGCAACAGATTAATTTGGCAGCCCAAAGACAATTTCCCACCAACGAGTCTTCTAATTCTTCCTTTCTGCTTTCATGTAAACATTTGCACTTGCTGACACAACTTCTACTTAACATTTATGTCTCTTTTTACCAAATTAGGCTACTTATTGCCTCATTTGCATGTAAGACTCACTACTTGAGAAGTGTTCACAAATCACAATAATTAATACTTACTTGCACTTGATATCACCTATCTACAAAGCAATTTAAATTTATTAACTAAGTCAGCTAATTGGTAAACAAGCACAAACCATTGCCACGGTTACAGAGAGTGGGAAATTGAGATGTGGAGGCACTAAGTGATTTATTTAAGCCATTCAGCAAATGAACTGCAGAGAGAGAGTTTGCATTAGTCCGTTGTTGGCTCTCAGCCCCTATCTAGACAACTGGCACAACCCAAGCCGCACAAGCAACAGGGGGCAATTAGTTATGCAAATCAGGTAATTACAGACATAAATACTCATTGTCTCATGCCATGTCTGCTGGCCTGAGAAGGCCTATTTAGAGCCAGGTCTTGAAGGACTATGTTAACAAACTCAGCAGGACTTTGTGGCTCAACATCAATAGGAGAGTAGACTATTATGTTAGTGACTCTTGTCTACCACTGTGTTGTGTAAGGAATATCTGTGCTCTCAAATTCAGTATTATCCTTAGTGAACTTCTCTTGTCATTTTTATACCAAAGGGTTTGTCTCTTTGAGAAAAATAAGCAAATTCATCATGTAATTGGTAATTCAAATAAAATATTTGTTAAGATCTTCCTTTGTAGGCATTTGGGGAAAAGGTTAAGAAGACTCAGGTTCCTTCCTTATGAGAATTATCAAGAAGTGCTGCTGTGTTCCAGGTGTTTTTGCGTGTGTAAAAATGTCTTATTTTCCTAGGAGAGCTCTGGAGGGGGGCGGTGCTACTTTTCTTACATGTAGAGTCCAGAACAGATAAGCACACTTGCCCAGGATCAAAGGTAAAAATGAATGCTTGAAAATTTAGGCTTAGGTTTGTGTGATTTCAGATCTTCCATGTATTTTAGGGTATATCATGAATACAGAAAAGTGCACAAATCAAAAGTGATATATTTTCACCAACTGAAAACACTTAAGTAACCAACATCAAATTAAATCTTCCTAACAATGAAAGTTATAGTTTTAGGCACTTGTTAGGAGATAGTCCACTCTTCTAGAGATCACACACTTTTACTCACAGCTATAAAGTGAGGACATGCAGGCCAAGGGAAGGATGAAGCCAACGTTTGCTGGAGCAGAGCCTTGTGTGTACATCTCTGGCTTGGTCTGAGCAGGGGTTGTCTGCTACCTTCACTTTCCTGTTCCACTGCTCTGCACTGTGGGAGGCTCCCAGTTGCAACTCAGGAGGAAACTAAGGCTTGGGGCACATTCTAATCTTCTTGAATTCTCCAGAAGGCCAGGTACTTACTTATCCATGATGGACACAGGGGAAGAAATTGCCCTGCATTTAGGAGATTTGGACATTGTTGGTAAAATACTTTCTGCGGTGTGGTGACCCCTTGTCAAGACCCGAGGCTACAGGAGCATAGACAAAGCGTTAGGAGACATAGAAGGTAAAGAAAAATAAAAACAAAGAGAAACTCTAGTTAAAATACAGACAGTCTCTTCAGACATATTCATTCTGCTACCTGGAGGCTGTGGGGTTCAATTAGCACGAAACACCACCTTTGCTGTAACAGGTTTTAAATGCAGACAGTGGTGTGAAATATAGGGACATGACACATGGTGCCTATTCTGTTCTCAGCTTCTCTGGGCTTCAGTCTCCACAGAACTTAGAGTTTTGGATAAGATAATTTCTAACCTGACATCCAGCCCCAAAGCGATCGTGTCTTGTTTAGTGAAGATGAACTGTAACAGGAATGCAGAGGATGGCAAGGACCCCTGATACAGCAGGGGTCGGAACATGGATTCTGGGGCCACTCATGCCTGTGCACAGATCCTGCCTCCAGAGCTTCCTGGCCATGCATTGTGAAGCAAATTGTTTAGACTTTCTATGTATATCTTTTTTCATTTGTAACATAAGAACGGCAATAATAACTTCTGTAAAATATTTCTGTGGGAATTAAAAGAACTAATAAATCATTCAGAGCAATGTCTGGTGTCTAACAAGACCTCTCTAACAGTCTGAATTAGTGCTGGGCTCATGGAGCATGTTCTTTAAGTCACCTGAGGGCAGGATTGGGACATTGTGGTTCACTGCCAGGCTCCTAGGACTTGGTGTGGTGTCAGTACTTGGCAGGCACTAGATGAATGGCTGAATCAGTTTTTTAAGGAATAATATGCAGACCAGGGCTTCGTACTGGGGCTCTGTTAACATTTCTACCATGACCACATTGTCATCTTTGTTTATTCCTTTGAGCAGAGTTTTACAGTTTTTCTTTTTTTATGTCTCGTTGCATTTTATCCTAACATAAGAGAAACCCTAGACTGCTGCTCTTCAATGAAATGCAGACATGACCTCTTGGTAAGTAGAATCCTGAACATCTGACCTAATTTCTTAGCCATATGTGAGTAGATATATGCTCCCTTGCTCTACCTGGCGTCTGTGAATGAGAATGCTTTCCCATATTACACTGTAGAAAAGAAAGTGGGCAGATGGTTGGTGTGAGAAATGAGAGAATAAGCGGCTGTTAAGAAGGGGTTGCATTGACCAGTCGGGAAGGAAGGAGTATTTTGTAGCTCTGAGCATCTCTTTGCAACATTTGCTTTTGGCGTGGAGGTCACGTCTGTGGCTCTAAAAAGGATGTTGGGGGTTGGATTAAAAATGGAGCCTGGGAGGGGGTTTTCAGTACTCCTGACTGTGGACTGTTCTGGTCTTAGTGAGACCTGGAGTGAATCTGATGGGTGTTCTGGGAATAATGTCAAAAACATAAAGTCTAGAAAGTAATCACGTTTAAATAAAATTATGACCACCCAGAAATAAATATAAGGAGTTAAATGTGACTCTCGGTGAGAACATCAGACCACTTCATCTCTCACAGTGGAGAGCAGGCCATCTCCTTTGATATTTCCTTTGCAGATTAATTTTTTGTTATTAAGAAGATAAATAGTACACAATCAACACTTCAATCTGGATAACATTGAAGGCAGCCGATTAATTTAAAATGAGAGAACTGCTCTCAAATGAACTTACCCTGCAAGAAGAGGCTCATGCATCATGAAGAGAGAATCAGATTAAAATGGGCAAGGTTTGTAATAAAACTAAAACATCAGACATCTGGGAATTTAGCCAGGAAGATGCTCCTAGCTTCAGTTTTTCCTGAGGAAAAAATACAATTATCGGGTGTCCTGTAGTAGGTGTTTCTATTAGGTAGGGCCCTATTAGTTGATGAGAATGATAGCTTTTCAAATAGAGATGTATTTGTATTTATTTGTGAAGTTTTAAAATTCATTATCATGTGTGTACATGTAGCATGTTTGCTAGATTTTTGCAGGACTGCTTACATAGTGGAGGCTTCTAAATAAAACATTCTAAAAGTGTGTGAGATGATAACTAACGCTGTATTGACCAATCACAGTCAGGACTAATATTACAGGTACCATCTTCTATATTTGAGGGATTAGGTATTGGTGTTTTATTTTTTTATTTTATTTTGAAAAAACAACTAAAGAGAACAGGTATTACTCGTATAAAACAGTCACCTTGAGAGACTGTGAATATTCATTAGAAGGTGACAATCTCTCTATGGAATGTGTTGATAGGATGTGCTGTAATCTCGTGTTTATTCTCATGTTTATTCTCCTTTTCACTAATAATAATGTATCCACTATCCCAAAGATAAACACTTCTAATTTGTTTGTGTGTTCCGTTGTCTCCACCACCCACACATGGCATTTTATTTATTTATTTATTCATTTATTTATATTTATTTAGACAGGGTCTTGCTCTGTCATCCAGGCTGGAGTGCAGTGGCGCAATCTTGGCTCATTGCAACCTCCACCTCCAAGGTTCAAGTGATTTTTGTGCCTCAGCCTCCCAGGTAGCTGGAACTATAGATGTGTGCCACCATGCTTGGCTCATTTTTGTAGTTTTAGTAGAGATCAGGTTTCACCATGTGGGCCAGGCTAGTCTGAACTCCTGGCCTCAAGCAATCCACCTCCCTTGGGCCTCCCAAAATGCTGGAATTACAGGTGTGAGCCATTTGTTTTATATAAGTATAATCATACTGTGAAGAGCCTTTTACATCAAAATGTACCCATTTACATTAAATCATTAGTAAATTCCATAATACTATGCATTTGGAATGCCTTTTTAGTAGGAAGTAACGAAGTGAGTAATAAAAAAGTGTAATTAAGGTTTCCTCTGTTATGGGACTTTTCCCCCTAAGTATTCTCTTCTATAATGCAGTGCCATCTCACCAGTGGCAAGTCTAGTTTTGTAGATGGGTTTACTTCGGAACCAGTCAGAAGTCTTTCATACTCATATCTGGCTTAAAAAGAAGCTTGTGGGGTTTTTTCCCCCACAATTTAGGCAAATTCTTTAAACATTACAGGGCAGTCAGATGGGTGACCTTCTCTGGAAGCACAGTCACTGGTCGTCTAGCAGCAGACCTGCCATGGAACTTCTCCAGGTATCCACCGGGATGACACTGGGTGAGAAGAATGTAGCATCAGAATAGAAGTGATAGAACCCAGGAAATGTTGAAAGAGGAGACTTGACTGGTGAGGGAATATAGAGGAAGTTGTATTTGCCTTTGTCAAATTGATGCCATTCCTGTCACTGTGTATGCCAGTCATGTGTTCTTAGGTGGGAAGACCCGCCAGCCATTTAGGAGAGACTCCACCTAACCTAGACCTATCAGGTAATATGGACCCCAGCCTTAGTGATGGGTCAGGAGAAGGGTTCGTGTCTTGAGATGTTCCATGCACATTGAAGCTGAACATGTTTTTATAATAGCTATGAGAAGAGACATATAGTTTCCCCTAGATATGAAGCTTGAAGCCCTGTTACTACTGATAGTCTCTGTCTTGGGGCAAAGGCAGAGCATGTGGGTGGCAGGAGGAATTGCGGGGAAACAGCTGGAGCTCTTATGACCTCCAGGAGACAGGGCAGGAAGCCTGCAGGCCTCCAGACTGCTCAGTCACTCAGCTGATAAAGCTCCCTCGTGATCTAAGATAGTTCAGTTACTTTTTTGTTTCTTCTGATTGAAAAGATTGTAGTGATACAGAAATGCTGGGTCATGCTGGCATAAGGAGGAGAGGTTATCCGAAGAAAAATAATGGTAAGGAGAGAGAGTCAACAGGATGGAAAACACCAGCGAGCAGAAGTCACAGAAAAACAGACAGGATCTATGTGTGAAAGGGAAGCGAAAGGGATGAGAATACTGTGTGGGGCTCGTTTTGCTATCCCTTTTAAATAACTGAAGCTCAGACCAGTTAATTTTTGAATCCAATTTGAAGCATTGATTAAGCAATGAAGGCAAGAATTGAGCTCAGATCTGGCCAATTCCATGCTTTTTCTACTAAACATTTGCCTCATTACCGTTCACAGACAGCCCATATGCCCAGGTGTAAGGGAAGATGTAGAAGCTACCTCTGCAGTAGGTGGGTTTACAAATTAAATATTCTGGAAGGACACTCTTTCACAACCAACACTCAATGTGTGTAACTAGAAACAAAGAAAGTTGAAATTCATCTCTTTAGAGGTCTGGTTCAGCTGAGCATTGGGAACTCTGTACATGTGTGCAAACATGGGTGTATAAACACCTTCCTAAGGATGACTATAAGGCACAAGCATTAGACCTAAGGCAGCACAGAGTTGATAAATACTTCATGGGGGGAAGAAGTCCCAGGATTTTGTATTCTTCTATCATTGAGCATTCTAGAGCTGGGTGGACTCCTTTGTATCAACCATTCAGTGGGACAGAATATTTTGGATATTGATTTAATTCTGGAAATAGATGATAACATGTCATCTGCAGCCCTAGCATCCGGGCAGCAGCTGTTCTATAAAGTGCTTGCCAAGTGAAGACACAAGGGAATTCTTGTGAGAAAATCATTCACTCTGCTGACTTCCACCTGTAGCAGGTTTCACTCTAGGGACTAAAAGTCAAATACATTTTTCCAGGAAAAAATAAATTTATTGCATGTTTCTGTTGTACTATCATTTTTGACATACAATTCTTGATTTAGATGGACTCATTAATGAGGACTGAGAAATTTCAGTTGATGGGTTATACACGAGTCAAGGGATCACAGAGACATATGGATGGTGACTGAATTATGTAGGGGTTCAGCTACATAAACTCGAGTTATTTGTGTGTATGATTAAGGGGAAGGAAAAGGAACCAAGAGTAATTTAGCATTTTTAATGCGCCAGTCACAGTGCAAGAGGATTTATAAGCATTGCCTCATTTTGTCCTCTCAATAATCTCATGAAGAAAGCAATATCCCTGCCATTTTCTAGACAAGGAAAATGAGCTTTTGAGAGGACAAATAACACAGCTGAGGAAACGACATGTTGGATTTAATACCATGTTTCTGATTTCAAAGCTACTGCTTATCACTTTCATGTTAGAGAAATCTAAGGTTTATATCTGGTTCTTGAGATTCCAAAACCTATACTCTTTGGTTAAGAAATTGAAATAAAAATATACAATAGAGGAGAATGATGCACTAATATGATACTGCACTTTGGTTAAGTGGCGTTTATATTACTGTTAAAATATTTGTAATACTAAACCCTTAACATTTAAGAAATCAATCCCAATTTAGCATGAATAAATGAGACCATAGTTTTGAGTACAAAACATAATTACAGATTAATTACAAAAAATTAGAATGAAGCTGAGAATTAGAACTAGTATAAAAGTCTTCTGAGTATTTAAATTTCCATTCGTAAAACAGAGGAAATTTACCGACATTTGAAATGACTTAAAGACCTAGTATATTACTAATATATTACCTTGGATATTACTGACTGGTAGTAGGTTTTCAAATATATTGACCGTTCTTAACATCTAAATCATGATTTGGTTTAATTGCAAGATAGTAAGCTAAAAGAAAAAGTTGGAGACAGGTCACACAAACTAAACTTGTGCTCGTATTAAAAGGAAATACAGGCCGGGCGCGGTGGCTCAAGCCTGTAATCCCAGCACTTTGGGAGGCCGAGACGGGCGGATCACGAGGTCAGGAGATCGAGACCATCCTGGCTAACACGGTGAAACCCCGTCTCTACTTAAAAAATACAAAAAACTAGCCGGGCGAGGAGGCGGACGCCTGTAGTCCCAGCTACTCGGGAGGCCGAGGCAGGAGAATGGGGGGAACCTGGGAGGCGGAGCTTGTAGTGAGCTGAGATCTGGCCACTGCACTCCAGCCTGGGCAACAGAGCGAGACTCCGTCTCAAAAAAAAAAAAAAAAAGGAAATACAAAACAATCATTTTATCAATACTTTTTAATAATTCTTCTTCTCCTCCTCCTCCTCCTCCTCCTTCTTCCTCTCCCTCTTCCTCTCCTTCTCCTTCTCCTTCTCCTCCTTCTCCTTCTTCTCCTTCTCCTTCTCCTTCTTCTTCTTCTTTCTTCTTCTCCTTCGCCTTCTCCAAGTACTATGGTCTTCTGACTACAGTTTAGAAAATTCAAGTAAGAAAATCTCTAAAATGAAAATCACCAATAGTCAGAACTCTTAGAAATAAAAAAAAAATACTAATGATTTTAGTGATAATACTTATGGAAACCTACCTATTGTTGACTCCCATACTTAGTGGTGCATGCTGTTCGCTGTTGTCGTCCCCATGGAGGAACCCTGGCAGCAGGTGACTTCCCCTGCCCTCCGCTCCTGCACTTGGTGCTGCTGTCAGAGGCTGCTGCTCCTCTGGGGATGTGTCACCGCAGCGCGGCCAGCTCCTTCTTTAGCTCCTCAGACAGAGCTGAGCGTGGAGGGTGTCAGGGGTCCTCATCACCGCGCTCTGCCCCCCAGAAACCCATGTTGTATAGATTTATATTTGAAGGGGAAATCACTCAATTCCGTGCCTCTTAGATTCTGAACCACAATTGAGAAACAGTCTTGGGAGCTAGGCAGGAATGAACACATCAAAATTACTAGTCAAAGGGTAGTGATGATGATGAGGTTTGGCCGTACGAGTGGGCTTTCTTTGATGAAATCACAGGCAGCCCAAGTTGAGAACCAGGAGCCCATGCCCTCAGGGCCTACCCAGCTTCCTCTCCTGCTTAATGTGGAGCCAGAAGTGAGGAGAAGAGCACTGCTGCTGCAATACAGGGGAAAAGGAAGGACCGTGCACATTCTCAGCACCCTGTAAGTAAGGACATTTGACAGCGGGCACTGAAATTTTAATTTAGCATAGTGCTGCTTCCAGAGAAAGGTTGTTTAGCGCTGCTTTTAAAAAGCAGTAGAAAAGGCCCCACAAGCGGTCGTGAAAACCCGCAGAAGGCATGCCAGGTGGAAAAGGCTTGGCTCTCTTAACTGCAGTCGCTCCCAGGGCTCAGCTGCCTACTGGAATGACCTGAGTCGTGTTGGAAACAACGGATGCCTGGGCTCCTCTCCAGATGTTCTGATTGAATTTATGTTGGACATCAGTGATATTTTAGCTGTTTGAACAATTCTCCCCAGGTGATTTCAATGTGTGGCTAAGGTTGAAAAAATCCAAAAGGACCTTCAAAATTATACCAATTTTATTTGATATATTTAAAGTCTACTAAAAATTATGCAAAATCATGTGGCCCTCATGAAGGCAACAAGCATCAGATAGGAGCACAGAGAGGCAATGACCCTCCATGGTGGCTGGTAGTGATTTTCAGGGCCTTCCACTAACCAGACTACAAGGCCCCTCCTGCTGCCCGTTGGGGAAAGAACTTCTTTAGTTCTAACTTGAGTCAGAAACAGACTCAATCACAATGAGGACAAAACATGCCTATTATGGGAGCAGCAGAGGATAATCGCCGACCGTGACATTCGTTAAATAACACTCTTCCTGGGATTGTACTTAATTAGTGGGAGATATTTAAGTTACACAGCAGCAGAAATCAAAACCTCCTTCACAATTCTATAGTTAAGATGGAACAGGATTTATGTTGAATATTTAAGCTGAAGAACAGATCCCTGATGTAAGTGAGGCTCAAACCAGTATGGACTGACATAGAGCAAAATCACTGTCGACACAGAAGCTTTGGAAAGAGGAAAATTCAAGAATTCAGATGGGGACAATAATGGAGGCTATTCTTGAAATCACATAAACTAAATAATATCAATAGTTTCTGCTAGAGGCAAACCCGGGTTTTACCCCCAAATCCATCCAGAATGAAAGGCTTTTTTTTTTTTTTTTTTCTGTTCCCCAACCCTAGTTATGTTCTTTGGAACTCTTGGGTCTAATGGCAAGTACTTCTCCCTGCTATGAGCCATTCTTTTCTCAGCCAGAGCAACTCTGCTTTTCATTATTCACATATGAGGGTATTTTGCGTCAGATTTTTTGTTTGTTTTTTTAGGGAAAAATGTGTCTGGTGCTTTAAAAAAGCAGCTGGGAAACCACTAACTTAAGGGTAAATATATATTATTCCCATTCCGGGATGGGTCCAATTATTCAAAACACATCCTTTACTTGTCACCTTGTACCAAATTGCAAGGGACATGAACCGCCATGGTTATTGCTCTAGACACGAGAATAGGCTGGGGGAACCCCACCTGAGTGCAGGCCTCCAAGGGCTAAACAAGTTGGTTGATGCCCCCCACCAAAGAAAAACCTTCAACCTGTGTAGTTCTTTCTAGCTTAGTAGGCTTCCTGCTACACAGCAACAAATTTTCATGACTCATATTAAATCCACAGTCAAACATTGTTTAGTATACTAATCATCTAGGCACCAAAATAATAGAGGAAAGTGTTAATGTAAGCATGTTAGTTCACATCATATAGCTAAAAGAATTGAAATGCAAGTGTGAGCCCCTCACGTCCACAGAAGGTCATACAAGTCAAATGAACTTGTTTATGTATATAATTAAAGACAGATGTTTGCAGCTGTTTTTTGCATATTATTTTTATAGTGACAAATTATAATTGTATTTATTTATGGGATGTGAAGTGATGCTATGATGTATGTATACAGTGTGGAATGATTACATCAAACTGGCATATCCATTATCTCAAATACTTATCATTTATTTCCCCTGTCTAACAGAAATTTTGTATCCTGTGGCCAAAATCTTCCTATTTCTCCCACATCTCACTCTCTGGTAACTGCCATTCTACTCTGCTTCTATGAGTTTGATTGTTTTTGATTTTACATATAAGTAAGAACATACAGTATTTGTCTTTCTGTGCCTGGCTTATTTCACTTAACATAATGTCCTCCAGGTTCATGTATGTTGTCACAAATGGCAGCATTTTCTTCTTTTTAAGGCTGAATACAATTCCATTGTGTATCTATACACCACATTTTCTTGATCCATTCATCCCTTGGTGGATGCTTAGGTTGATTCCATAACGTGGCTATTGTTGATACTTCTGTAATGAACATGGAAACACAGATATCTCTTTGACATAACTGATTTCAAATCCTTCATATATACACTCAGATGTAGGATTGCTGATCATATGGCAGTTTATTTTTAGTTATCTGAGGAGCCTCCATACAATTTTCCATATTGGCTATACTAACTTACATTTTCGCCAACAATGTACAAGAGTTTCCTTTTTTCCACATCCTCATCAACACTAGTTCTCTTTCATCTTTTTGATAGTAGTCATTCTGATAGGTGTAAGATGATATCTCATTGTGATTTTAATTTGTATTTCCCAGAAGATTAGTGGTGTTGGGCATTTTTTTTTCATGTTTCTTTTGGTAATTGTATGTCTTCTTTGGAGAAATGTCTATTCAGTCCTTTGCACTAGCAACATACTATCCAAAAATAAATTAAGGAAATAATTTCATCTATGATAGGTATAAAAATACTTAGGAATACATTTAACCAAGGAGGTGAAAGATCCTGTAAGTGAAAACAATAAAACATTGATGAAAGAAACTAAGGAAGATAAAAATTAATTGAAAGATATTTTGTGTTCATAATTGGAAGAATTAATACTGTTAAATTTTCATGTGACTTGAAACAATCTACAGATTCAATGTAACCCCTATCAAAATTCCAATATCATATCTCACAGAAATTGAAAAAAATTCCTAAAATTCACAAACCTCTCAAATGTTCAGGGAAATCTTGAGCAAAAAGAACAAAGCTGGAGATATCACCCAATGTCACTTCAAGCTATATCACAAAGCTATAGTAATTAGAACAGCACATGCTACTGGCATAAAAATAGACATGATGACCAATGGTGTAGAAAGAAAGCCCAAAAATGAACTATGCATTTACAGTCAATGGATTTCAACAGAGATGCCAAGAATAAACAATGGGAAAAAAGACAGTTTTTTAAATCAAGTGTGTTGGACAAACTTGATACTTATATGCAGAAGAATGAAATCGGATCCTTATCTCACACTATATACATTAATCAACTCAAAATGGATAGAAGACTTAAGTGTAAGACCTAAAACTGTAAAAGTACAAAAAAATTACAAGAAAATCTATGAAATTGGTCTGGGCAATGATTTTTTTGGACCTGATCCCAAAAGCTCAAGTAACAAATGCAAAAAATGACGAATGGGGTTACATCAAATTAAAATACCTTTCATACAGCAAAGAAAACGATTAACATAGTGAAGAGACATTCTAAAGATTGGGAGAAAATATTTATAAGCCATACAATTGATGAGGGGTTAATATCCAAAATATAAAAGGAATTAAAACAGCTCAGTAGCAGGAAAACAAATAATTTGATTAAGAAATGAGCAGCACTGTTTGAATGGAGAGTAAAGTGAGGAAAGATGTTGGTCCGAGGGTACAGACTTTCAGTTGTTAGATGAAGAGATTCCGTGGATCTAATGTACAGCATGGTGACTACAATTTATAATATTTTATTGTTTACTTTCAAATAGGTAAGAAAGCAGATTTTAAGTGTCTTCACCCCCTTCCAGACAAATAGTAACTATGGATAGTGATGAATATTTTAATTTGTTGTAATCTGCATAACATGCATATGTATTATAAATTATCATATGGTACATCTTGAATATGTACTTTTTTTCTTTGCTAATTACATATTTTTTAAAAAGTTAAATGACCCAATTTCTTCTTGTAGTACCTCAACTTTTCTAAATTTGCATATGGGCCACAATTGAGAAAGGAGGCAAGGACTGGAAGCCTCCATGCAAACCTTGAAGGGTTTAGTGACACTAAGTATTTGAAGGAGAACACAGGGCAGATGTCTAAGAAGTGTGCACATGTATGCCTTTGTGCATGAGTGCATGTATACAAATGGGTTTCCTGATTCAACAGCCATAGACATTCATCTCAAACACTAGGACATGAGCTGTTGGTGTAGAAACATTACAAGGCCAAGTTTATTCCTTTCGTGACTGGAATTTAATATCGTCCTTTGGTCCTCAGCCAAGCCCTTATACTTCCTTATTTAGATAAAATGATGGAGGCTTAACCCTTACTTCATGCCTCAGATCTGATTAACAACAGACCTACTATTAAGTTCATTGAAGTCATTCTTGCCATTACTATTATGTATGCTGCCTCCTGTTTTAATTTTAAATAAAATATAGCTCCTAATCATACGGTTTCTATATCCTAGAGAGGGTCCCCAGTCGACCTAGAAGAAATTGTCTTAGCCACATGTTTGTGAATCTGGATTAGTCAGTCTGGTGTGGTCTCAAGGATCTGATTACAAATTTTGATGTGTCAGCAGTTACAAAAACATAGCCTTCCAATTTTCATAGCTGTGTTGAAAACGTAGAAGGTTGCGATATTTTGTTCTAATTTTATTCTACCTAATATGCTCCACTGAGAATTCCTCAAAGCCTAATGAACCTGTACAAATAAGTTATTTCACATAGGTTAATGCTGCAAACAATAGAATATGTTACATTTTTTCCCAACCTTTAATTTGAATCTCGGTTGTAATTTCATTAATTCAAATATTCTTGTTGCTTTTATCGTTGCTTTTTTGACAAGTATCTTCATGTTGCCCTAATTTAAAGACTGTGTATATTTAATCATAGAACTGTTGCTTTACAAAACATAGGTTTAGTGAAATTAGTTTAAGCAAAAACGGGAAACTTGAAAGAATAATTAATTGGCAAACTTACAGATCCCAGCATCAAAAAGTGGGCTTGGACCCATGAAATCTGACAGTGAGGCACTTGCTCCTTCTTTCCCTCTTTCTCTCAGAAACCTGATCTCTCACCTGGGTTTCATTATTCACTTCTGTGTTCTCTCTTTCTCTTTTTTCTTAACTTTTTATTCTTTTCATAAATCTTGCTGCCCCAGACTCAGATTTATGGAGCCTCTCAGTTTAACTGACTCATGGACTAGCTGTGGTTTTTGTGTCTCTATTCCAAATCCTTGAAGGAACAAACCAGGTTCTCCTGCTTGCACTCACAGTCCACTCCTGTTTCAGCCATCTCTAGCCTGGCTCAGCAGGCCTGGAGGGATGATGCTGTCAACTTGCCGGCCATGAGCTCCACTCCTTAACAGGCAGGTAGCAGCAACTATGATGACAAGCTAGGCCCAGAGAGGAAGACATGAGCCAGGCCAGCACCACAGGTAACTGTTAGACTTTTTTAAATGATCTACTTTTTTCACAACATTCCACGATGTAAGAGTAGTGTAGGAAATATAGGAAGAGACTTGAAGTGTGAAACTTTGAGTAGAAAAGTAAAATTTATTGAGATAAAAGAAGAAACAAGATAGTAACAATGGAAGACAAAAGGTCAACTGTCCATGTGATGTCAGAGATATAGCACCAAATGGATATTTTCATCACAGATATTCCATAGGTACAGTGTGGATATCTATCTATGTATCTATCTATCTATCTATCTATCTATCTATCTATCTATCTATCATCTGTCAAGAGCAAGAGGGAGAGAGAGATAAAAGAAGATAACCCTGCCCTCTCCCACCCAACGCAATAATTGTCTGACTGAGCAGCATGCCAATATTAACTCTGATGAGATTTCATTTTCTATACATTTCTGAAAATAGTCATGGGTTTCTACTGAAGGTGGACAGAGATCTGTGTGATGTTAATTTTTCTAGAGGGAGGAGAGTATACATGTAGTGATGCGAGAAAATTGCGTGTGGTTGAGAGTACCTGAGAAGATGGAATCTCCGTCTCCATCACCAACTATCTCAAAAGAGGCCGAAAGTCTGGGAAGTGAACGGATGGAAGAAATGGGAAAGGTGATCTGTCAGCTCTTTCAGGAGTCTGGTAGTCACTGTTACATTTTAAGTCAATATAAATCTAGTATTAGCACATTTTATCTGTGGGATACAATCATCCAAGTGATTTTCTATGATGCCAATTCCTAGCTTAAAGGTAGTTAATAATGAAAAACATTTCTGTGTCATCGTGTGTCCAATATTGGAATTACATGAATGGCTAAAATTTTCTCTTCTAGACCTTGTCTAAAACCTGTCTATGTTGCTGTGTATATGTTTTGTCTCAAAATAAAATTTACATTGTATAGTATCTCTTCTGATATAGTTTCAATTTCACAGCTAAAATACGTTTTCTAAGGAACCTTTCATCGAGGAGAATTTGTGTATCCTCTTGTTCTGGTTAAAATATCAGTCTTCAAAGGTGGTTGTAAAATCACTAAGTAGGACTTTTATTGGGATCATGGTTGCAAAAGCCTGCATTGTCCTTTTCCTCCTGGAAATTATTCAAAAGTAAAATTTAAAAGAACCCAGACAGCTCAACTTTCAGCAAAGTGAAGATACATATAATTCCTAGTCTGTAACAACATACGTGAGTCAAACAAAATGAGCAGATAAAAGAAAGAAGTGAGAAGGAATGAAGAAAGTACAGAGGCCTCAGTGGCATGAGATCTATCACACAGAAGCGCTGTCTCCAGGTGAGAAGCACACACTTTTAAGTATAAAAATCTTACAGCAGAGACATTGTAAACTGGCTTCAGTTTGCAGGAGCAGAGAAGGCAGCAAGAAAAAGAGCATATGTGTGTTGTGAAAACTAGAAAGCTTTAGAAGCTACTTTGGCTCTCTTCAGCCAATAGGAATTTGGTTTGAGGAAAGCCTACACATTAAATGACAAGACATATAAAAGATTCATGTAATATTGGAAGAAGGATACTGTGTGAAAAAAATGAAGAAAAGATCAGCAAAAATAACTAATAGAGAACATTCACTATGGAAATACTGCCCTGAAGAGATAAAAATAAAGACAAAAAATTTGGCTTAAATTTAAAAAACAAAACCAGAAACTTGGTAGACAATAGACTTTATAAAGAGAGACCACAAAGCAAGAAAAATTTTAAAAATAAAGAAAGACATGGCATGGCAAAGGAGGAAATGCAACATTAAGTGGGGGAAATCAGGAGAGAAGTAAAATAAAAGAATAAAGTCATCATAGATATAAAAACAGTAAAGGAGAGGACAGAACCTACTAAAATCCTAGCAGGTGATGGAGAGGACAGAAATGAGAAGAGTAAGCAAAACAAAACATTTTCAAATAAAAAGAACAAAGAGAAAATTTAAAAAAACCATAAAACACAGGAAAAGGAGATCCAAATTATGCACAATTTGAATTTCCAAGAAACAAAACTGAAACAACGACATCAAAAAACAATTTAAAGACACAATTCAATAAATAAAAATGATTTGAACTCATACTCTGAAAGATTATACCAGGTGAAACGTTTCCTAAAGTGGTTGATATTGAGGCATAGAATGGAACTCATGCATAATTACTTGGGCACTCTTACAAAAAAGATCCAGTCATTTATAATGAAAAAAAATTAGTCTCTCACTTCTCTACGGCAACAATCAACACATTCATTGTGAGAAGACAATAAAATTGCCTTCAATATTTGTGAGAAAATAAACTGTGAGTCTAGTATTTTAAATTCAACCAAATTGTTCTGCTAGAATACAGGTTGCAAAACAAGAGGTTTCAACATGCAAGAAGTCAGGAAATATTTTTTCTTGACAAAATTTCTAGAAGACATGCTTCTAGCCCACTAAAATATTCCTAAAAAATGGTGATAAAAGACTGGCTGTAAACTTGGAATTCATGTAACTAAATTAACATGACAAAAGATGGGTTTTAGGGTGACAAAGGAGAATGGAAACGTTATATAATGATGCAGGAAATTGAAACAGAAAGTGGAGAAGAGGGTGGGGAGCAAACTCAATAGTTGCCTCACGAATAAGAGCTGGCAGTCAAAGGACAACATACAAAGTTTACAAATCCTCTAATGGAAATTTGAGTATAATTAACAATACACCAAGAAAGATAAACTTATGACTTAATTGGGTGGTTGAGAAGAGAGTTTAGAAGGGCTAGAAGAGGGCGTAAGCCAATTTCATCATGGCTTATAATTAGAATTCACAGATACTGTCCAAATCATTAGAGATAAAGCTAACATATCGCTTATAATTATAAAGAAATATAAAACTTGTAAATAGCAGAACTAGATGCAACACACACACACACACATGCACACACACACGCCGTGCACAAACGTGCGCACACAACATACCCAAGACACATAATAAAAGACTTAAGGACAAAACAGAGAATAACATTACAAGATATAAAAAATTTAGACTGAACATATCTGTCATAAATGGGCTTAATTCACAAAAGTAAAACAAACAAAATTTTCATATCGGCTGGTAAAACAAAACCCAACCCTCTGCTAAGGATACCGTGGGATTCAAACGGTTAAAACTAAAATGATATTCTGGTGGAATGCAGTGGTTCCCAGCACTTTAGGAGACTGAAGTGGGTGGATCACTGGAGGTCAGGAGACTGAGACCTGCCTGGCCAACATGGTGAAACCCCGTCCCTACTAAAAATACAAAAATTACCTGGGCATGGTGGCATGTGCCTGTAATCCCAGCTACTTAGGAGGCTGATGCAGGAGAATCGCCTGAACCTGGGTGGCAGAGGTTGCATTGAGCTGAAATCACGCCACTGTGCTCCAGCCTGAGCAACAGAGTGACACTCTGTCTCAAAATAATAATAATAATAGTAATAATAATAATAATAAAATTAAAAATGATATTCAAAGCTAAAGTGGGAAAAGTAAAAGCAAAAAAAAATTCATAATGGTAATGTCAGACAAAATGAAATCCAATTAACATTATTAAATGAGAAAAAGAAAAATACATAATCATGCTAAATAATACAATTATGAGTAGATATAGAACATAAATACTTTTGAATAAAGAGCAGATTATGAAGTTTTTAAAAATGAATATTTCAGGAAATAAAATGTGGAATAGAAAGACACTGGAAATAGGAAATTTTATTCACTTCTCTCAGTACAAACACAGATTAAAAGAGCCAAAAATAACATAGCCAATGTGACATGATGAACAAGTTACATCTGATTAGTAGCTATTAAAATATGTGCTTTGAAAAGAATATGTATATACATTTAGGTGCTTCTATATTTACAAAAATTGACCATACATAAATGTAATATAACTAGAAATTAAATTTAAAAATAAGAAATGAAATTTTTTGTCCTAAAGCTTTAAATATTCTTATTTAAATATTCTTACTTATCTCCTTGTTCAAGGGGGAAACAAACACCAACAAAAAATGGAAGAACAACTGGGAAAGAAAACGATGAAAATACAAGTAAAAACCTCTAGAATATAGCTTAATGAATATTAAAAGAAAATTAGTTATAGACTTAAATACTTACATCAATAAAACAAAGAATGAAAGTACGTGATTAATATCTGACTCAAAAGGTTAGACAAAGAAAAGTAAAATAAACTAAAGGAAAGCAAAGGAGGGAATTAATAGGGATGAAAGGAGAAACTGACACAGAATAGATAATTCTGATTTAGAAAGTAAATTCTAAATGTGGTCTGTTATAAAAACAGTAAAAGGATAAACCATTAGCTGATGATTACAAGAAAAATGCTCAGAATAAACAATAAGGACAAAATAACCTTAAGAAAAGAAGAATTAAGAGAGTGATGCATGTACTTTGCTCAATTCCATGCAAATACTTTTGGAACTATGGTTGAAATGATAGTCATATTACTACCTACATATTCTGAAAAAGTATTTGGAAAAATAGTTTTAGTCTCAATGTGATTAAAATTTAAATGAAAACAAATTGTACTATTACAGAACCTTAATAATTAAAATATCGTGGCACTGATGTAAGATAATTCAAAAATACACATACATGCATATGAAAATTTAGCTTAAATTAAATTTGGTATCTCAAATCAGTGGGGTAATATATGGACTACACAATATATATTATTGAGAAAATGAGGCTATCCATCTGGAAAGAAATTAATTTGAACACTTCACACTGAATAGCTTGAAAAAATTCTGTATCAGTCAAAGATTTCAATATACTTAATGAAAATTAGAATCCATTTATGACATTACAGTGGAAAAGGACTTTCCGATCATAATTCAAAATTCAAAAGACACCAAGGAACAAGATGAAATATTCGATTACAGAGAAGTTAGTAAGCACAACCACAAAACATATGCTTGGTAAAAACAAACAACAAACAAATGTAATTTAAGCACAGTAAAGTCCAAACTACAGAAGAAATGCTCCAGATTAGATCACAAATCAGGGGATGATTTCATTATATATCAATCCATCCTATAAGCCAATGCAACTTTTAAAAATCTATTGCCTTCCACCCCTTAAATTCTCATAAAGATAAGTGACTTAAAACATCAGACAGTGTGATCAAGCTCCCTCAAGCTCATTATCAATTGACAAAAGTTTAAAGTTTGTTACTGTTCTCTATTAGTAAGGCTGTGGGAAACAGGGGATCACATACACTGTTGGTGGAAATGTAAATTGGTTAAACACCTATGGGAGAGGGAGTGTAGTCGATCAATATTCATCAAAATTATTAATATATATATATACCTTTTGGCCCATCAATTCTACTTTTAGGAATTTATGTTACGGACATAGTCACATATTTAAAAAATAGTGGATGTACAGTATTATTCATTGCAACAATGTTTTTAACAGCAAAAACGATGGAAAAAATCCTAAAATTTCATCTGTATAGGATGGTGAAATAAATTCTGTCCTTTTTTTTTCTAACACCAATATGAAACTATAAAAAAGAGAGTTCCCTATGTAGTAAAATGGAAATATCTTCAGGATACATAGTTAAGTTAGTAAGTTAAGATGCCGCATACCGTGTATCGCATGCTACCATTTGTATTAAGAAACTTGCTGGGCTGGCTGTGGTGGCTCACTCTTTTTTTTTTTTATTTTTTTTATTTTTTTATTTTTTATTATACTTTAAGTTCTAGGGTACATGTGCATAACGTTTATATCATGTATAACTCCCCAATGCAATCCCTCCCTCCTCCCCCCTCCCCATGATAGGCCCCAGTGTGTGATGTTCCCCTTCCCGAGTCCAAGTGATCTCATTGTTCAGTTCCCACCTATGAGTGAGAACATGCGGTGTTTGGTTTTCTCTTCTTGTGATAGTTTGCTAAGAATGATGGTTTCCAGCTGCATCCATGTCCCTACAAAGGACGCAAACTCATCCTTTTTGATGGCTGCATAGTATTCCATGGTGTATATGTGCCACATTTTCTTAATCCAGTCTGTCACAGATGGACATTTGGGTTGATTCCAAGTCTTTGCTATTGTGAATAGTGCCGCAATAAACATACGTGTGCATGTGTCTTTGTAGTAGAGTAATTTATAATCCTTTGGGTATATACCCAGTAGTGGGATAGCTGGGTCATATGGTACATCTAGTTCTAGATCCTTGAGGATCGCCATACTGTTTTCCATAATGGTTGAACTAGTTTACAATCCCACCAACAGTGTAAAAGTGTTCCTATTTCTCCACATCCTCTCCAACATCTATTGTTTCCTGACTTCTTAATGATTGCCATTCTAACTGGTGTGAGATGGTATCTCATTGTGGTTTTGATTTGCATTCTCTGATGGCGAGTGATGACGAGCATTTTTCATGTGTCTGTTGGCTGTATGGATGTCTTCTTTTGAGAAATGTCTGTTCATATCCTTTCCCCACTTTTTGATGGGGTTGTTTGGTTTTTTTCTTGTATATTTGTTTGAGTTCTTTGTAGATTCTGGATATTAGCCCTTTGTCAGATGAGTAGGTTGCAAAAATTTTCTCCCATTCTGTAGGTTGCCTGTTCACTCTGATGGTAGTTCTTTTGCTGTGCAAAAGCTCTTTAGTTTAATGAGATCCCATTTGTCAATTTTGGCTTTTGCTGCCGTTGCTTTTGGTGTTTTAGACATGAAGTCCTTGCCCATGCCTATGTCCTGAATGGTACTACCTAGATTTTCTTCTAGGGTTTTTATGGTATTAGGTCTAACATTTAAGTCTCTAATCCATCTTGAATTAATTTTCGTATAAGGGGTAAGGAAAGGATCCAGTTTCAGCTTTCTACTTGTGGCTAGCCAATTTTCCCAGCACCATTTATTAAATAGGGAATCCTTCCCCATTTCTTGTTTTTGTCATGTTTGTCAAAGATCAGATGGCTGTAGATGTGTGGTATTATTTCTGAGGACTCTGTTCTGTTCCACTGGTCTATTTCTCTGTTGTGGTACCAGTACCATGCTGTTTTGGTTACTGTAGCCTTGTAGTATAGTTTGAAGTCAGGTAGCGTGACGCCTCCAGCTTTGTCCTTTTGACCTAGGATTGTCTTGGCAATGCGGGCTCTTTTTTGGTTCCATATGAACTTTAAAGCACCGGGCGCGGTGGCTCAAGCCTGTAATCCCAGCACTTTGGGAGGCCGAGACGGGTGGATCATGAGGTCAGGAGATCGAGACCATCCTGGTCTACACGGTGAAACCCCGTCTCTACTAAAAAAAATACAAAAAAAAAAACTAGCCGGGCGAGATGGCGCACGCCTGTAGTCCCAGCTACTCGGGAGGCTGAGGCAGGAGAATGGCGTAAACCCGGGAGGTGGAGCTTGCAGTGAGCCGAGATCGCGCCACTGCACTCCAGCCTGGGCGACAGAGCTAGACTCCGTCTCAAAAAAAAAAAAAAAAAAAAAATACATGGCTCACTCTTATATTCTCAGCATTTTGGGAGGCTGAGGTGGGAGAATTGCTTGAGGCCAGGAGTTCCAGACCAGCTTGGACAACATAGTGAGACTTTGGTCTCTACAAAATAACTAAAAATTAGCTAGGTGTGACGGCACTCCCCGTGTAGTCTTACCTACTTGGGAGACTGAGGTGGGAGGCTGCAGGGAGATATAATCACACCACAGCACTCTAGCCTGGGCAATAGAGCAAGGTCCTGTCTCAAAACAAAACGAAACAAAACAATCCCCCCCCCAAAAAAAAACTGAAAAATGAGATGTAATTTTTGCTTGTGTGTGTGTGTGTAACATATGTCTAGAAGGACACGCAAGAAAGTAATAATAGTAGTTACTTGGTTGAAGATGAGATGGATAGTAATTTGATAGATGGGACAGATTTCTTACTCTATTATTTTACTGTTTGACTCTTAACCATATAATTGTAATACATTTTTCAAGAATTCAGTAACTGCTGTGAATACGAATGTTACCATATTTCTTTATGTTTGGGGAGGGGGGAGACAATTCTTAATAGATCTGACTGAGATTCAATGACGACTCTGAAACACATTCTAAATCTTTTGACACTTAGGCTTTTGCTATGGAGTTTCCTACTGCCTCATTCTAAGCTTTCATTTAATGGAAATGATTACTTTTTCCCGTAAGTATTTTTGATAATTTTCACTTGAAATGTCAATTATTTCTGAGACATGAGTTTTTTTCTCTGCGCATTAATTGTTTCTACAATAATTTTGTTCAACAGTTTGATATCAATTGTTTTAATAGCTCAAACGGTAATAAAATTGCTCTTTTAGGTGTTATGACTATGTTATAACTGCATTTATAGCATTTATATTAAATAGATGTAATCAACATAGTCCTAGGTCAACTGTGGACATGTGAAATCTGAGACAGGCAAATTTATTTTCTGATTACACTGCTAAAATGACCCATAAACTAGAGAAGTTCTTCTTAAGATGAAACTGAGGTTTTGGAGAAGCACCTGAAGAAATGAGAAAGGAAAAATACATGCACACAGTTGCCTGGTTGGCCAACTCCGTGTCAGATGGAGACACAGGTGTGGCAGATTGATCACCAGCAACCTATGTAGAATTGCCAGTTAAGTCTAGGTAATGTTTTCTAATTTTCCTCGTGATTTCTTTTTGATGCATTGATTATTTAAGAGCATGTTTTAAAATTTTAATTATTAAATTTGGATAATTATTAAGAGCATGTTATTTAATTCTAAGAGCATATTATTTAATTTTAAGAGCATGTTATTTAATTTGCACATTTTTATGAATTTCTCAAACTTTCTTCTGTCATTGATTTCTATTCAACTGTGGCTGGAGAATACACTTTGTATGGCTTCAACCCTTTTACATTGACTGATGCTTGTAAGAATTCGTGTGTGGTCTATGCTGGAGACTGTTCCATGTGTGCTTGAGAGGAATCTGCACTCTGCTGTGGGGTGGAGGGTTCTCTAGATGTCTGTTAGGTTTACATGCTTTAGAATGTTGTTCAAATCAACTATTTTCTTACTAATTTCTGCCTTGTTGTTCTACCTAATATTAGAAAGCAATAACAAGTATTATTAAGCAACTGTTCTATTATAGACATTGAACTAAATTTGTGACCTTATTTCTATGTATAGGTCTCAAAAATAATGACAACAAAGAATATTGCAATTCAAAAATATTTTAAAACTAAGTAACTATGTACACGAATTCCTTCCTATTATGAAGCAATTTAAAAGACCAAAGTAAATATATTAAGGCTCTGAGAATAAGGCATAAAGTGGAAATCACAGCACCTAAAATTAGGAACATCTGGAAATCTGTCTGCTTTGCCATAGCTGTTGGATAGATGGTCACAGGTGCTGTCCATTCCCATTACAGGTTAAATAATGAGGAGAGCCATAGCTTCACATGTTCTGCTGCATTTTTCCCCATCCACAAGTCTTTTCTGTATTAAATAACTCAGGACAGCTACTTTTAGTTGATGTATTATCATATCACAGATGCTTGTTACTGTTTGTTCTCTGGTATTTGTGTTCTATTAATATACTTTAAGTTCTGGCATACGTGTGCAGAATGTGCAGGTTTATTACATTTTTAATGATTTTTTTGTGATTCATGTGTATTTTTGTGATGTTTTGATTTTTTTTGTGTATTTGTGACTTTTACAAGACAAAATTCTACTTGTAGTTAGGAATTCTGTAATGTGAATCGGGGGCATTGTGTATTTACCAAAAACTCATGTCTGTTTCTTTCTGGTCTTATTTCTAAGCCAATTGTCCTCTAACTCTTGGTCTAGAGTCTCTATACTTAAAAAAAATTATTGATGATCCTAAAAATGTTATTGTTTATGTGTTTTCTGAGTATTGAAATCAATTGTACTAGAAATTAAACAAGTAAATTTGAAAATATTTATTAATTTTAAAATAATAAATCTACAATGTTAACTTTTTTTATGAAAAATAAATATATTTACCAAAGCAGAAAAATATGGGAAAAGTGACATTATATGTTTGCAGATTTCTTTACAGCCTGAATTAACAGAAGATAGCTGGATTTATGTACCTGTTTCTATTAATATAGCCAATCTGTTTCAATTTGTGGTTTTGGTTGAAATATACGAAAGCAAATGTGTCCTCACAAAGATATGTAGTTGGAAAACTGAGTAGGATTTTAAAAGTTTTCTCATTGTAGATATTAATTGGAACTACAATTATAGACATTTTTCTTGAATTCTAGATCAAAACGGGATAAGAGACAATTTCTTAAAGGTTAGTTGCAATGAACTTTGCATACAGGGTGGCATTAAAGTCCATTGATCTATCTTGCATTTGAATATACCTTTTATCCACACGTGATTGTTGTTATGTAATGGTTTGGTCATTTGGAAAATATTGGGTCACTGTCTTATGCAAGTCTTCCTTTAACTGTTAGAAATGTAAAAGCTTTTGATTGGAACAGTTTCAGAAGGAATGGAATGAGTTCTTCTTTGTACCTCTGGTAGAATTTGGCTGTGAATCCGTCTGGTCCTGGACATTTTTTGGTTGGTAGGCTATTAACTATTGCCTCAATTTCAGAACCTATTATTGGTCTATTCAGGGATTCAACTTCTTCCTGGTTTAGTCTTGGGAGGGTGTATGTGTCCAGGAATTTATCCATTTCTTCTAGATTTTTTAGTTTATTTGCGTAGAGGTGTTTATAGTATTCTATGATGGTAGTTTGTATTTCTGTAGGATTGGTGGTGATATCCCCTTTATCATTTTTTATTGCGTCTATTTGATTCTTCTCTCTTTTCTTCTTTATTAGTCTTGCTAGTGTTCTATCAATTTTGTTGATCTTTTCCCTAATTCATTTTATGAGGCCAACATCATCCTGATACCAGAGCCTGGCAGAGACACAACAAAAAAAGAGAATTTTAGACCAATATCCCTGATGAACATCAATGCAAAAATCCTCCATAAAATACTGGCAAACCGAATCCAGCAGCACATCAAAAAGCTTATCCACCACGATCAAGTTGACTTCATCCCTGGGATGCAAGGCAGGTTCAACATACACAAATCAATAAATGTAATCCAGCATATAAACAGATCCAAAGACAAAAGCCACATGATTATCTCAATAGATGCAGAAAAGGCCTTCAACAAAATTCAACAGCCCTTCATGAAAAAAACTCTCGATAAATTCGGTATTGATGGGACGTATCTCAAAATAATAAGAGCTGTTTGTGACAAACCCACAGTCAATATCATAGTGAATGGGCAAAAAACTGGAAGCATTCCCTTTGAAAACTTGCACAAGACAAGGATGCTGTCTCTCACCACTCCTATTCAATATAGTGTTGGAAGTTCTGGCTAGGGCAATCAGGAAATAAATAAAAAAGAAATAAAGGGTATTCAATTAGGAAAAGAGGAAGTCAAATTGTCCCTGTTTGCAGATGACATGATTGTATATTTAGAAAACCTCATTGTCTCAGCGCAAAATCTCCTTAAGCTGATAAGCAACTTCAGCAAAGTCTCAGGATACAAAATCAATGTGCAAAAGTCAAAAACATTCTTATACACCAATAACAGACAAACAGAGAGCCAAATCATAAGTGAACTCCCGTTCACAATTGCTTCAAAGAGAATAAAATACCTAGGAATCCAGCTTACAAGTGATGTGAAGGACCTCTTCAAGGAGAACTACAAACCACTGCTCAACGAAATAAAAGAGGACACAAACAAATGGAAGAACATACCATGCTCATGGATAGGAAGAATCAATATGGTGAAAATAGCCATACTGCCCAAGGTAATTTATAGATTCAATGCCATCCCCATCAAGCTACCAATGACTTTCTTCACAGAATCGGAAAAAATTGCTTTAAAGTTCGTATGGGACCAAAAAAGAGCCCACATTGCCAAGACAATCCTAAGCCAAAAGAACAAAGCTGGAGGCATCACTCTACCTGACTTCAAACTATACTACAAGGCTGCAGTAACCCAAACAGCATGGTACTGGTACCAAAACAGAGATATAGAGCAATGGAACAGAATAGAGCCCTCAGAAACAATACCACACATATACAACCATCTGATCTTTGACAAACTTGACAAAAACAAGAAATGGGGAAAGGATTCCCTATTTAATAAATAGTGCTGGGAAAACTAGCTAGCCATATGTAGAAAGCTGAAACTGGATCCCTTCCTTACACCTTATACAAAAATCAATACAAGATGAATTAAAGACTTAAATGTTAGACCTAAAAACCATAAAAACCCTAGAAGAAAACCTAGGCAATACCATTCAGGTCATAGGCATGGGCAAGGACTTCATAACTGAAACACCAAAAGCAATGGCTACAAAAGCAAAAATTGACAAATGGGATCTAATTAAACTAAACAACTTCTACACAGCAAAATTAATGGCCATCAGAGTGAACAGGCAACCTACAGAATGGGAGAAAATTTTTACAATCTACCCATCTGACAGAGGGCTAATATCCGGAATCTACAAATAACTTAAACAAATTTACAAGAAAAAAATCAAACAACCCCATGAAAAAGTGGACAAAGGATATGAACAGACACTTCTCAAAAGAAGACATTTATGCAGCCAACAGACAAATGAAAAAATGCTCATCATCACTGGCCATCAGAGAAATGCAAATCAAAACCGCAGTGAGATACCATCTCACACCAGTTAGAATGGCGATCATTAAAAATGTCAGGAAACAACAGGTGCTGGAGAGGATGTGGAGAAATAGGAACGCTTTTTCACTGTTGATGGGACTGTAAACTAGTTCAACCATTGTGGAAGACAGTGTGGCGATTCCTCAAGGATCTAGAACTAGAAATACCATTTGACCCAGCCATCCCATTACTGGGTATATACCCAAAGGATTATAAATCATGCTGCTATAAAGACACATGCACACGTATGTTTATTGCAGCACTATTCACAATAGCAAAGACTTGGAACCAACCCAAATTTTCATCAGTGATAGACTGGATTAAGAAAATGTGGCACATATATACCATGGAATACTATGCAGCCATAAAAAAGGATGAGTTCATGTCTTTTGTAGGGACATGGATGCAGCTGGAAACCATCATTCATAGCAAACTATCGCAAGGACAGAAAACGAAACACAGCATGTTCTTGCTCATAGGTGGGAACTGAACAATGAGAACACATGGACACAGGGTGAGGAACATCACCCACAGGGGCCTGCCAGGGGGTGGGGGCATGGGGGAGGGATAGCATTAGGAGATATACCTAATATAAATGACCAGTTAACAGGTGCAGCACACCATACATGGCACATTTATGCATATGTAACAAACCTGCACCTTGTGCACACATACCCTATAACTTAAATTAAAATAATAATAAAATAATAATAATTAAAAAATTTAATTAAAATTAAAAAAAAATGTAAAAGCTTGGCCGGGTGCAATGGCTCCCGCCTGTAATCCCAGCATTTGGGAGCCTGAGGTGGGTGGATCGCTTGAGGTCAGAAGTTCAAGCCCAGCCTGACGGGGTGAAAATCTGTCTGTACTAAAAATACAAAACATTAGCTGGGCATGTGGTGGATGCCTATAATCCCAGGTACTTGGGAGGCTGAGGCAGTAGAATTACTTGAACCTGGTAGGTGGAGGTTGCAGTGAGCCGAGATCGCGCCACTGCACTCCAGTCTGGGTGACAGAGTGAGACTCTGAAAAAAAAAAAAAGAAAAAGAAAGAAAGAAATGTAAAAGTTTGAGGCACTTACATTTTCCCAAACTTTAGGTCAATTGTAAAAACTGGGAAGCCACCAAAGAAAGCAGAAAACATAATGTTCCGGTCAGACTGGCCCTCAAAGATGAATGCAAATGGGTTATCTTTGAATAGGTGGAGCGAAGTTACAGATAGTAATGTACTGTGGAGATTCTTCTCCAAAACAAAACCAGGAGCTAATCAGCGAAACATTCCCAACCCGGGAGAGGGTAGCTACCCATCAAGGGTTATGGGTGAATGGACCTGTGTGCAATGTTTTTACACACTCTGAAGGAGAAGGTTTACTGAGGTTGCCCAGCCTCTGCTCTCCCACATGTATTGCACATGTATGTGATGACCACATGACTTGCACTGCAAGCTAATGTTACCAGCCCACGAAGGGCCACATCTGCAGCAGAAAGTGAATGATGTTGCATGTCATCTATATTATTTTGAAATTTGAGCTGATGTGGTGCTTAGATGGAACCTGTGATTTTCTGTTTGAGAGAAAAAATGAAATGCATACTTGGGCACAAGAAGAGTGGACTATGGCAGAGACAGCAATGTGCTCCTCCTATTTTGTTTCCTCTCCCTGCACACAGTGGGGCTACATTTCCATCATATTCAGGGCTCTCAGGTGGTTCCAGTTAAGCAGGCTCCCACGGGTGACTTCTCTCCTTCTGTCTGATTCACATCAAAGATAAGTCTTAGACATCACCAGATGCTCAAAAAATTTATTCTGGCAGTATTCCTAAGAGTCAGATAGTGGGAGCAGGCTGGGGCCTGGGCCAGTCTCAGACAGGGGTCAGGTGACGGCCTGGCTGAGAGGATCTCCATCTGGACACCATTCTCGGAGTTTGGAGGATTCTTCCTCCTGTCTTATAACTGTATTCAGTCTTGGTCAGTTACTAAGTATTTCCTAAAGAGAGTTAAACTACTCTTGCATGAATAACCTTTGTTTTAAGACTTATGACAGTTGAATCCTGCTGAATTGGCCTTATCTTCTGGAAATCCCTAGGTCAGGGTTAAAAGTTCCCAGGCCAGTTTGTAGCTTACCATTAAGTGTTGTGTAGCATTGGCCCTGGAAGATGCTTGGGTGGGCCTATGGCTATCATTAATGCTATAGCCACTGTGTGACAATTTCCCAGCATTTCATGAAGTCCATTGGGGCCATTGAACACTGACCACATGAAAGGGTTGTCTTGCAATCAGGTGTGTTAATATTGACCCTAACCTTAGTGAGAAATAATGTTCTACTGTGCAAAGTAACTGGTTTGTTGGTTGCTTTTGTGGTGTTGTAACACTAGTCTTACTTGGCTGATGTTGCTTATTCAATGGTGTTTCCACATTTTAAAGCTCACAATGTGCTTATTTAATAGTTTCTGTGAGCCATGTGGCACCCGATTTGATAGCAAAATTCAGTGAAAATTATCATCTGAGAGTGTTGATGGATTACTAACTCAATGAAACCTAGAGTATGAAAGGTACAAAAAAACTTAGTGAAAAGGTCCTTCTGAGACCCTGATAGAGTAAGAAGCAATGCTAATTATTCCATCAAAAGCATCCAAAGGGAAGAGAATTTGTAGCAGCAAGAGCAGCATCAACAATGGACAGAATATGGTCTTTTCTCAGTTAAGATAATAGGGCTTTCTACATTCAGTAATTTTGGAAATATAGTCTATAATATATTCCCCCATATGTTTATCTCATAATTTTGAACCTATATGATTTCTCTATATTTACTGAATTCTATGAAGGTGTGTTTGGTAATATCCAATAATACTGTCTTGAATCCAGTTAAGATTCTTGATTAGCATTAGGATATGAGAATGATTTATCTCTCTATTTGTCCCTGGAGGGAAATAATTTTTCTATTAGAAAAGGTGCCTCTGGATAGATTTTAAAGGCAACTTTTTGAAAATCATCCGTTATTATGACAATAAAATACAGAATTTAACAACAAATGTATAGGCATTCATTTGAAATGATCAAGTGAATAATGTTTAGAGACACAAAGAAAGTCTTCCCCTTGAAAACATTTACTTTATAAAATAAAATAAGACTATAGAGTGGTTGGTATTTATTCTCAATCTGATTAGAGAGTATTTCATGCATCAAACAAATAGAGACAGAAAGAGAATGCATTGAAAAGAAGACCTTAACAAACTAAATACATTAGATTTGGAAACAATTAAAGAGTAGAATTAAGCTTGCAGAAAAGTTAATCTGTGATATTTAAGATAAAATGAAGAAACAGTGAATCAAAGCAATTATAGAAAATATAATGAAATAGAAAATAGTATAAAGTAACTTAATCCAGGAAAGAAAGTAACTGTTGATGGAAAGAGAGGAAATAAATGAGAACATATTATGCAAGGTAAACTGGGAGAAAATATCCAGAAACAAACAGATAAATGAACTCTAGGACTGTGTAATAATATAACTGATCAATTCCTGTGACAACTGCAAAAAATTGTATGTAATTAAGAAGCATATTGTTTTCAACAAAATGGATAAAGAAACTGTGATGTATTTATACAATGAAAAATCATAAAGTGCTAGATATAAATGAGTTACCCTCCAAGAAGAACATGGATCAGCCTCACATACATAATACTGAGTGAAAGAAGTAGACATAAAAATATGTATTTCAAAATTTTATTTAGGTGAAGGCTACTTGTGACAATAGGATTTCCTTAATTTTGCATTTTTATGTGTGAATATATTTTAGAATTTTTAATACTCATGCCCTTAATAAATGGTCTGCACTAATGTTACCAGTTATCAAAATATCATTACTTTTTAAATTTGCTTTTCCCTTATAGACTTCTCAAAATAGATGTAGCATGTTGAAGACACCGAATTAATGACAGGAGGATTTAAGTGCTAGACCTCTCTTTAATACAATGTAAAATTGTGGGAAAATCATATAGTTTCTTTATAGATTGACTTCCTCATTTGCACACCAGATAGTGCTTTACAAGGCATAGGAGAAGGGCAGCTAACTATGGGCCAACATAATTGCAACTCTACAATTTGACTCACAGAATAACAATGACATCTTTTCTTCTTCTAATTTGAAAGACAGTAATCTAATCCTTTATGAATGTAACTACTTCACAATTTTTGATAGGTGGAAACTATTCTTACAGGGCTTTAGGATAAATTAATGATATAACCATAATCTGTCAATAACAAGCAAACTTGAACATCCAGCAGATAATTCAAATAACACACACTTGTAAATATAAATCAGAGTTAGCGTTATGCCTGATAGTCTTTTCTATATGAAATGTATACTTTTCTAAAGCAAATGGGAGCTGGAGCAGCTGCAAGCTTGGTGCTTGCCAATTTGTCAGTTGTTTGAAAACTGTGCAAATTATTAGCACTTGTACTATACTTGGATACTTGGAAGCCATTTTTGCAAAAAATAGGAAGCAATTTTATCCTAATATGGATTTTAAAGCAAGCATATTGGCTAGGAAGTCACACTGGGCAGAGATTTACATCAAACTGACACTTCAAATAAAGAGTATGGTGGGAAAAGGTGATGCCACTTGCCTCTTGGAAACTATGACCAGGCTTTGATCTTAGAGAAGTAAAAGGCAATTTTCTCTTCGTATGAAATTGGCTATATAAATGCATGGCTTGGATAAGAAATATGCAGAAAGAGAGAATTCCTCTAGCATTGAAGAAGTTATGTGCTTGTTGTATACAATTTTAAAACTGTAGAAGTTACAAATAAAAATATCAGCCATGTCCTCATCTCCCCAAGATAGAATATCATTTGTTTTCACAAAATTGGAATCCTTCAGCATATTAATTCTCAATCTTACTTTGTTCACTTAACATTCCATCATATAAATTTTCCTACATCATTTGTTGCCTTTAAAAATGCAGTTAATTACATTTTGTGATTGCACATTATGAGTCCACTACAATTTGTTTAACCAATATTCAATAGTGGAGATCTACATTTTTGCTCTTGTTTACAAAAATGTGGTGAATATGTAAATCTGATAAATCACTTAAAGTATTTTTTTTGCTATAAGCAAAATAAATTATTGGGTGACAGGGTGTCTTAATTTTTAAGGTTCTTCAGAAAACCAAATACTGCATGTTCTCACATATAAGTGGGAGCTAAATGATGAGAACATATGCACTCATAGAGGGGAACAATGCACACTGGGGTTTGTCGGCAGGTGGAGGGTGGCAGGAGGGAGAGGATCAGGAAAAACAACTAGGCTTAATACCTGGGTGATGAAGTAATCTGTACAACAAACCCTCATGACACAAGTTTCCCTATAAAACAAACCTGCGCACGTACTCCTGAAATTAAAATAAAAGTTAAAAATAATCATAGAGTAGCTTCTGTAAAAAACTTTTTAAGATTCTTGAAGCATATTTTGAAGTTGCTTTCCAGAAAAATTTTTATTGATTTTACGTTCACAACAGATGTTGTGAATGTTTAACTTTTTGAGTTAAATTATTCAATTGACATAGATTCATACAATTATTTGTAAGGTTCTTTGACACCCTGACCCTAACACAGACTGGAAGGAATTCTTTCTTGTAGTCATGTTTCCCTCCACTACCCTAGGGAGTGAGAAGTTCTAGGATGACCAGGTGTGCTTAAGTACATTTGAGGGCAAACAAAGTTCATTGGTCAAAGCAGCTTTGAGACCAGGTATTTGCTGGGGGTGATGGGAGCTTCTTATTTCTATAGAGAGCAGATAATAAGAATCTATTTTTCTATGGGATAAAATATTTATTTCTCCAGAAATATTTTAAAGAAATTGAAGGGTATATTTTTTCTGGAAAGTTCATAATGCATGCTCTCCGTTGTAGACAGATATACCATATAATGCTTAAAATAGTTTATAATATCATTACATGATATTAAGAGATAAATCAAGTCATCCTTTACATTATTTTTATAGGATCTTCTCTGGACTTGTCATGTGACCTGGTTTCCATTTTATATGATAGTTTTTTGTGGTTGTTGCTGGCTGGGGGACCTCTCTCATTTGTTATGTCCTCATTAAAATCTAACACTCAGCCCCATGGGCAAACTCATAAAAACTTGTTGAATGGAGCAAACACTCATAAAAATTTGTTGAATGTGGCAAAGAATGCATCAATGAATGTGTATGTGAGTTTTATATGTGATAAACTAGTTACTAGATTTAGCACCAGGATGATTAATCAGTTTGTTAGGTCCTTCTTGGTTTTTCCCTTCTAAGCTATTTGAACAGCTCAACGTTACTTAAGCTGTTGGGTGATCTAATTCATATTGACTGCTTTTGCCCAGTCATTCTTAGTGTTAGATTCATAGAGTCATCAACTGATGGAGTGGTTTCAATGCTTGGAATCCAAGGGATAAAGTAATTGAAGCAAACAAAACAGGGGCACAATGAAAAGTTTCTTAACTTTTAAATTTTGTAAAAAAGATAATAAATGCAATCAATTAACTTATGCTATCACTTTTATTTCACAAGATAGAAGTCATTTTGACATCCCCAAATAGGAAGAATTTACCCTTTGGAATTCTTCTGAGAACGGATTATATATCTAACAAGTGCTTAATTTTTGTTGATTGATGGATTAATCTTTTTTTTAGTATGGAAGATAAAATGTTTATTTTTTTCAAAGAAGAATGGCAATAGCCAATTGGAAATCTACTTATTTTTTCATTTGCAATTTTGTTTTCATTACGTAGAGAAGTGACTTACTCACTTACTATTTTAAATAGCTCCTTCCCCTTCTCCTCTGAAGTTTATTGCCTACTTGTGGTGAATCCTTCCAAACAGATCATTCCACTGTACCTCAAGTTCTGGCTTTGCTTCTTATACCAAAAAATGCAAAACGTAATTTCATAGTGTTATATGTGTGTGTCAATTGTTAAAAATGAAAAAAAAAATTGGAATAGGCAATTAAGTTGAGTTTTTTAAAAATCCACACAAATGGGGCTTGGTTGCAGCAGAAATCCATTCCTGTGCTCCTGGTCATCTGATTTGGCTCCATGAGTCTTTGTAAATTGTCCTTTTTGTCTTAGCCACATTGTGATTTTAAGAATATTAATTCAAATGTAAAGAAAATAATTTCATGGCAAAATATCTTGTGTGTGATTGAACTGAGGATATGTTGGCATGGGCTGGCATTCAGGAACTGATGATAAGAGTACCCTCCTTCCCAGTTTGAAATTCCTCTCTTAGTGTCTATGCACCAGATCCTTAGCAAGGGGGGAACCCCGTTGTGCTGTGGGAGGCATCATCACATTGAACATATTTGAGACCTTCAATATTTGGTAGAGCTAGAGCCTGTATCTCTTTTGCTCTGCAACCATTTTATGAGAAACTCCTGAAAGATCCTCCCGTAAATTTGAAATTTTAAATAGAGTGACCTATCCATAGGTTTATAAAATGAATGGTATACAACAGTTTATAATACAAAGGAAGAGCTCTTGACCCCTTCCTCCCCACATACGTTCTTTTTTTTTTTTTTTTTTTTTTTTTGAGACGGAGTCTCGCTCTGTCGCCCAGGCTGGAGTGCAGTGGCGCAATCTCAGCTCACTGCAAGCTCTGCCGCCTCCCAGGTTCACGCCATTCTCCTGCCTCAGCCTCCCTGGAAGCTGGGACTACAGGCGCCCGCCACCACGCCCGGCTAATTTTTTGTGTGTTTTTTTAGTAGAGATGGGGTTTCACCGTGTTTGCCAGGATGGTCTTGATCTCCTGACCTCGTGATCTGCCCGCCTCGGCCTCCCAAAGTGCTGGGGTTACAGGCGTGAGCCACCGCGCCCGGCCCTCCCCACATACTTTCATACTTTCTCTCAATCTGTGAGCTATGTTTCTTTTCTTTTTCTTTTCTTTTTTTTTTTTTTGAGACAGAGTTTTGCTCTTGTTGCCCAGGCTGGAGTGCAATGGTGTGATCTTGGCTCTTCGCAGTCTTCGCTTCCTGGGTTCAAGTGATTCTTCTGCCTCGGCCTCCCCAGTAGCTGAGATTACAGGCATGCACCATCACTCCTGGCTAATTTTGTATTTTTAGTAGAGACAAGGTTTCTCCATGTTGGTCAGGCTGGTCTTGAACTCCCGACCTCAGGTGATCTACCCACCATGGCCTTTCAAAGTTCTGGGATTACAGGCATGAGCCACTGCACCCAGCCTGGGCTATTTCTTTAAACCCATATTTTCAAATTCTTCTGGGAGCTGATTTCATTTCTACTAAGTATTTATTTAATTATTGATTAATTGATTGACTTCACACTTATATAGTGACCTCCTGCCAAGACCTCAAGGCCCCCTAAAGTATCTTCAAGTGACTTAGAAAAGGCTGGTGCCTGAGTGCCACAGCTTAGTAATCAGAGGGGGGCTGGACTCAACCCCACTGGGTGATGATCTCTGGGCAAGTCACAATCACAGTAGTTATGTGTGGCACCCCCACTTCAGATTACACTGGACAAGGAATGTGCCTTTCTTTCTTCAGCCCCTCCTGAGTCTCATCTCGGGTTGTCTCTGACAACCCAAGATATGCTTGGTTACACTTGATATCTCTTGCTAGTAATTTCTGATCTTGGCCCACCCTGGTTCTATTTCAGTCATCATGCCAAGATCAAGAGAACCCAGTCCTTCCAGAGTGTTTAAACTTAACATGCACCCTATTTTGACTTTGGAACAAAGTCATGCACACACTAACCCTAAGAAATGCTTTCTTTAAACAGACAAATGCCTATAATCCTCCTGGCATATGACTTCCAGGAAGTAAGTTGCATTGAATCAGATTTTGCTATGGGCACCAACCGATTCATTTGAGTTACAAATTTTGTCAGGTTATAGTATGAGTATTAGAATAAAACTGGATTTTTGTTGCTCAGGTTTAATTTATGACTCAAGACCAGAAGCTATTGCATCGGATTAAAGGGTATTAGCAAGAGCTCAGCGGACCTTACAAATAAGGTCTGCCATTTTCTGTAGATTATAAAATGTTCTTTGATCTGGACCCAAACAAAATCATACAGAGTTATATTATTGAGAAAGAAAATGAAACACCAAAATTGATATATGGATGAAAATCAATGGGTCCTGAAAATAGCTTTCAGAGTATGTAATTAGTTTGATAGGAACCATCCACAATTCTCTAAATTTCCATCGAGGAAAAAATACAATGTATTCCTTTGTTTACCATGGTCTTTGAAAGTAGAACAAAGAGGGAATCCACTTAGATAGCCTTAATACCTTTATTTTCCAACATTATAACAGACAATCTCTTTTGTACCCAAAGTAATAGTGGCCGACACATGTGCACTGTTTGCCAGGCGTTCTTCTAAGCTTATATATAAATTGGCTCATTTAAGGAATTCAGCTTAGCCAGACCATAGGAAAATTGGAATCCGAAATCCTCATTTGTATCTTCCAGGATTGCATGGTATTTTAAATTTCTGCTTCTCCTTAGTTCCAGAGAACTGGAAAAATGAGGATGTAGAGACCCCTTTTTTTGTGTCTTTTAGGGGTTGCATAATACTGCTCATGTGTGTTACACATTACTACCCCTCTTAACCCTTTCCTCTGTTTGCACATGCCCAGAGATGACCTGCCCAGACTTGGCTTCATAGGTGAGATCAGCCCCTGGGAGTGGAATCTGAGCACTTTAGCTCACTCTATGGGTTGGTCTGAGTCAGATGTCTCCCCTGTGTCCAGTAGGCTGTGGTGACACCTGTACGAGTCATGAGGTACAATCTTTACCAGAGATCATCCTGAAGTGATTTCAGACTTGGAGAACGGACTGTCAGTTGTCCCAAATCACATCCAGGAACCTGGAAGGATGGGGCCTCTGCAAGAGGAGGTGGGCTGGGTCTTCTTGGTGAGTTTTGCAGCCAACGTCTGTCAGGATGGTGTGTGGCAATGGTGAGCCAGGCAAGGCCGGGGTGGAGCCTCTGTCCACTACTAGGAGGCTGCAGATTCCTGAAGGTTCTTCCAGAAGTGCCTCTAGATCTCCCCATCATTCCTGTTGGAGTTGATTTCTAACTGTTCCCTCTCTTTTCACGTCTCTCACGTCTCTCATGTCTCTCTTTCCTCTACACCTCAGACAGAATTACCCTGCATAAATGTACATTGTTCCTATGGATTTACTATTAAAACTTCATTCATTGATCCCCATGGCTTGCAACAGCAGCGTTTATGGGGTGCCAGGTACACTGGTCAGTGTGACCCAGTTGGGGAGCTGGTAGAAGGGGGCTGTAGGTGCCGCCGCTAGTGGGCAGGAAGCGCCATCGCAGCGCCTTATCCCTGGGCTCCAGCTCTGGGGAGTTGGAGTCACCGCGGGAAACCGAGGGAGGCTGGCCTGAGGAATTCTCACCGTGGCGCCTCCTCTCCAGCCACGGCCCACCTTCTGCTTCAACTCACCTCCCGTCAGGCTTAATATTCTCTCCTGGTCTAGACACCATTTCCCGAAAGTCCCTCTCATCCCTCCCTTGTTTAAGTTCTTTTCTGTGACCTAAAATGCTCTTGCACACCCTCCTTCCCAGCCTGCAGAGACTCGTCTTTATGAATCTCATCTTGCTTCCTGGAGCAGCTTCCCTTTTCCCATCTGGCACCGGAAGCCGGCTGCTCCTCCTGGTTTCTCTGTGTTAGGCACGTATTGATCACAGCGCTCAGTGTTGCTTAGTGAGGCCTCTGTTCCTCCCATCTCATCGCGGACTCCTGGAAGGTGGTGAGCATTTCTATTCATCTTCCTTTCCGCAGGCCGGATTCAGCCTTCATGGGCATACTTTTCTGCTGAGACTCAGAAGTCTAAGCGCTGGGCTTCCAGGTGCTTGGCCATCCTCTCCGTTTTCCGCCGACCTTCCTCACTTCTCCTTGATTGATTCCCGGGCCGCCGCTTGCCTCAGCTCCTTGTGTTCGTTCGTGAGTCGAGGCTGTGGTGGAGTCTGGACATACTGAGCTGCTCTGGGACTTTGGAAACGCTCTGGGAACATCTCTACTTAGCATTTTCACACCATCAGGATGATCTGTCAGAACTGTTATCTCCACTACAGGGTGACGAGGTGTCCTGACTTGCCCTGAACTTTCCTGATCGGACTAAGGAAACCTCTCAGGCCTGGGCAAACCGGGATGTTCAGTGTCCCTATTTTAGAACCTGGGTTCCTCTATGGCTGGGCTCTAAGTGTTTTATCTTTTAATCCCTGTAAAGTAGTATGGCACTGGAACAGAGGAAATGCTCAGTAAATGTTTGCTGAGAGAATGAATGAATGGATTAATTGCAAAAGGCTGAACAACAGCTAGGAAAAAAACAAACAAACAAGATTCAAGCTGCTGATTAGATGGCGCTGACTATGGGGGTAGGTTTTCCCAGCAGCCCTACTGGCGCAGCTGCAGCCAAAGCTTTAACCTAGAAGCATGCATTTCAATGCTAATGCTTCGTGGCGCTCGCTGTATGATTCCCAGGAAAGAGCGAACACTGGTGCTGAGTAAGCTGCCTACTTTTGTGTCTATTGCATTTTAAGTAGGAAGCCAAGAACAGAGGCAGGATGCTCTGAGGACACCAGCTAAGCCTGCTTCTAGCCCTCAGCTGGCTGTTACTCACTTCTTGCCTTCATATTGATTTCATTTATTTTACTCCTAGATTTGTGGCAATATAATTTCAACAGATAGTTTACTATTCAGCAATGATCCTTGTAACCATAAAAAAATCTCTATTTCATTGTCGATTTTTCCAGGCTTATCGTTTGGGGCTATGGATCTGATGATGTGGTGTTTGATGTGACAGGGTTAAAGATCATTCCTTACAATGCTTGGGCCCATCTGCACACCAGTTGTTTATTTGAAATATTTGCCAGATTAATAAATGTCTACTTGAGCCTATTCTGGGCAAGGAATTGTCTTTGGTTAAATGCCCTCCCTGAGAAACCAAGTTTAAGGGCTCCTGAACCAGGCTGGGTTAGGGGTGGGAGACACCTAGACCAACGGTGGGGGGAGCCTGGAGCCTGAGGGAAGGATCCAGGAGGCCATATGGGAGGAACAAAGCTCAGTAAAGTCATGAATATGAGGGCACTGGGCAGACAGGGACCAGAGGGAAATTAAGTAAATCTGCAATGATAAATGATTAAGGAAATCTGCAATGATAAGTAAAAACTAACTTCTGACTTGCAATAGTCAGAAGTTTCAAATCAGGGTTGGAAACAGCACCTGGAGAAATTCCCTGATGACCTGAAAGAGGGAATCTAAAAGCTGCCTGTTTTTTCCTGGGCGGAAAGGGAGCCAGTGTGGACCAGCGCAGCCTGGTTGCTCTCTACCTTTCCTATTGCTGGGAAGACCTGTTCACCAGACCAGCCTGGAGCAGTGGCTTAAGCAACCCTCAAATTTGAGTCCTGCCTCCGACCCTTCCACAAATAATTTAATATCATGAAGCCTCAGTTTCATCAGGTATAAAATTAGGTGAGGATCAGGCTGTCCTGGGCAGTTTGGGGATCATTAAGTGAAAGAATTTATACAGGCAGTAGAGGACTAGCTTCGTGACAGTTGTGTGTTGTCATTCATTTGAGAACCTCTTTGGATGACTTCAGATTCAGCACACAATGAAATGTAAACCTGTGAAGCAGCCCCGTAACATATACTTGTGCTTTCAGGGACCTCCCTGCAGAGGTATGATTCCCTGTGATCAAGGGCTTGCAATCTAATAGTCACCATAGGAAAAATACTTAGGTAACCACAGTAAAAACTAAAACCTGCAAAGTGCTAACAGCTAGAAGTACAGCTAAAATAACATTGAATTTTAAAGGAGGGAGAGATTTGTTGTGTATTCTGTTTCCCAGGCTGAGATGTCTTCACAGAAAAGTCTGTGGGGTGTTTAGAGAAGTAATAATTGGACTAGTGATTCTCAACTTGGCTGACACATGTGGAAATTTTTAGATATTAAAGATGCTTGGTTCCACTTCCAACCTACTGGTTTGGAGTGAGGCAGGGCCATGTGCATGACACAGAACTCTACACAGCTCTCATGCCCATCAGGAGCACACATATGGGTCTGATGCATGGAGAGGCTTGGTTTTGGTGCACATAACTAGAAGTTATGGAAAATAAGGAATTATAGGTGAGGGCATACTGCAGCCTGCTCTGAAGCCTGTGTAAAGAGGTTTGAGTGTCTGTCAGTGGATTTTGGGAAGCAGAGTTGCATCGCTAGACCTAAACTTTACCAAGCCCCTTCTAGATGCGGAGGGTACCTGTTTAGAGGCTGCAGAGGTGCTCCAGGTGATACATGAAAAGGTCTCAATGTAGTGCGTGGGGTAATATGGGACCAGAGGTGGGAAACAAGCATCCTTCTGGAGAGGGAGTTTGAGGTTCTTATGTGTCCATTCATCTTGTAAACATTGCTGTGCACTGTGCTATCAGCAGGCACTGCGCTTTCAGCACTGTGCTGGGGGCTGGGTGTATATGCAGTGAAGAAGCTACAGTGGTTGCCCTCCTGATGCTTACACTACATTAGCATCCTATTTACTGTAAAGAATTGTCACACATGTGATGGCTTCAAACAATACAAATTTATGATCTTATAGTTCTGGGGGTTAGAAGTCTGAAACAGGTCATAGAAGGCCAAAATCAAGGTGTGGGCAGGGCTGCATCCTTTTGGAGGCTCTAGAGAAGAACTGACAACTTTATTTCCAGCTTCCAGAGGTTATATGTATGGCTGGCTTGTGTTCCCTGCCTCTGTCTTCAAGGGGGTTGAGTCTCACATCATGTCACTCTAACATTGACTCTTCTGTCTCTCCCATGCACATTTAAAGAATGCCTGAGATTCCATTGACATAGCTTAGATGACATTGGGTAATTTTCTTATCTTAAAGTCAGCAGATTACTAACTTTAATTCCATTTGCAAACTTAATTCCCCCTTACCATATGTCATCATATGTTCACAGATTCTGAGGATAATGCATGGGCTTCTCTGAGGAGACACTCTTCTGCCCATCACACACTGTGCTGAGGGAAGCCAGATGACAAGATAAACAGGTACATGGATTGCATGCATTTCTGTGTATACGTGCATTTGTATACATACGTAACTTCACATCAAGGTATGCATATTGACAGAAGCAAAGAAAATGCCATGATGGAGAATAAAACGGAGAACAAGTCTATTGGATGAGGAGGTATCTGTGCTGAAAACCAAGAGAGAGAACACAATCTGTCTTCCAATTTCTCTTCTCTAAGAAAATTACTTCATGGTTTATACTCTTAAGATTGTTTTGATGATTGAATGACATAAATGATGTAACAACTTTTACAGAATATCTAGTATCACTGATGATTCCCCAGTGCTTAGAATAGTTTCTTCACATAGAAGGGACTCAATAAACACTTGTTGAATCAAAAAACTCACTTGTGCTGTTGCAGCAGGGATATTATTTTTGGAAACATTTTCAGACGTATTTCTATATTCTGACTATTTTTGCCTTGGAGACTTCAACCTGATTAAAGCAATGAGTTTTAGTGCTTTAGAGAGAGAAGACATACCTGCAAAATCAATAAACTCGTTTCTCCAATCTGACTGTCAAAATAGACTTTTTTTTTGGTTTAAATCTATATCAAGAAAACATGGATTGTAAATCAGACTTTGTGGGAACAAACGGGAGCTTCAGTAAAAACAAGAGTGAGAGAGAGATAACTTTCTGAGGCCTTTTGGAATACCAGGAAACAAACCTGGAGGCAGCGCATTATGGCATTCCTGTTCTTTCCAGAAACGTGGAGTGGATACCTGCACCTATGCCGGCAGGAAAGTGAGCTGTGCAGTCAGGGAGAAGGAGGGGTAAGCAGAGAAGAAAGAGAAGGGGGAGCAGCACACAATGTAGGGCCAGGAGACTCTGCAAGCCAATTCCTTCCAATCTTGTAAGATGGTTCAGAGGAAGGAGACAGGGAACAATGCTGAAAGATTGGTGTTTCCCCCACTCCTTGGAGCTTGTGCCTGGTGATGGGGTTTCTCAAAACATCCTGATGGATATTGCATGTAAGAAGAACATCAGGAGCATAGCTCCTTTTGCTGGATGTGCAATCATTTAGGGCAGTGGCTCTGAAACTTTAGTACACATCAGAATCTCCTTGAATAAGCTTCAAGAGCTCTAAGACACAGATTGCTGGACCACTGTCCCACCCACAGTTTCTTCTTTGGTAGGTCTGGGGAGAAGAATTTGTTCTTCTGACAGTTTCTTGGGTGATGCTGGTGTTGGTGGGCTGGGGACCATACTTAAAGAATTATTGCTCTAGGGGAAGACCTCTGCCCTATGCCGGACAAGGATAAATCAACAACTTCAGAAGCAGGGGGCAAAATATTTTTTGGCACCATTTCTGGATCCCTTTGGTCTTCCTGTGCCGTAGAAAGAAACTGGAAATTCCTCTGCATTCACTTAGAAATGCTGAGAATATAGTGGACTAAACAAGCTTGGTGTTAGGATTAAGACAGCCCTGAAGGCAGAGAGTTTGAGAATGGACGCTGGAGGCAGGCACTTCAGGAATGAGTTCTGCTCTGGCAAGAGAGTTGGAATCTAAGTGGTGGGGTATTTTGACTGAAGAAGCTAAGATTAAGCTAAGAAAAAAATTTTGATGTTGTAAATCAGTCTAGTTTTCTTGGTTGGTACTCACATCTATTTTACTTTACTTATTTATTTTCTGCTCACACTATTGTGGATGGGAGACTATGTGAAAGACAGACTGTAAATGAAATTTGAAAGCTGCATTTTTTCCCCTCTAAACATAGTTAGAATATAACATCTGTAAATCTAAGATCTTACTACTTTCGTTCACTTGTTACTATCTGCGTCTGCCCATTCAGTTGTAAGCTCTTTAAAACAAGGACCGGCTGGGGGTGCGGTGGCTCGCGCCTGTAACCCCAGCACTTTGGGAGGCCGAGGCGGGCAGATCTTGAGGTCAGGAGTTCGAGACCAGCCTGACCAACATAAATGAAACCATGTCTTTACTAAAAATCCAAAAAAATTAGCTGGGTGTAGTGGCAGGCGCCTGTAGTCCCAGCTACTTGGGAGGCTGAGGCAGGAGAATCACTTGAACCCGGGAGGCAGCGGTTGCAGTGAGTGGAGATCGAGCCACTGCACTCCAGTCTGGGTGACAGAGTGAGACTCTATCTCAAAACAAACAAACAAACAAAATGAACAAACAAAAACCCACAAAATCCTTGCATGTCTTGCTGATTCAAGTAAGTGCTCGATGGATATTTAATAAATGAATAAATAGAAAAGAAGGAACAAAGTGTAGTAGAAATGGTCAATAATGATATGAGGACATATAAAGAAAGAGTACATAGCCATTAAATTATTTTCCGAAGTATTCAAAGTTATATAGAAATGTTTATATTATAATGTTAACAGTAAGAGTTATAATTCAATATGTTCTCAATATGCAAAGAGGAATTTCTCTGGGAAAAGCACACCCAATGTAAACAGTTACTCTAGGAACTGGGTTCATGGGTCATGTTTATTTTCTTCTTTATGCTTTTCTGGTTTTGCTAAATTCACCTATTTAATGTTGGCACAGGCTCTTCGATGAAAAATGCTATGCCAAGTGATTGTGCATGAATATTGGCCAACGTGCCCCTATTAAAGGAACATTATTGTAAATGAAAGTTATTGCTTTAAGGAATGTAGCCATGAGAGCTACAATGATGAGAGCACAGGGAAGTGGGAATGTAATTTGAAACACCAAGTAAACCGTGGCTGCACAATGCAAGCTAATGCTAGTGATGGTAAATAAGAGTCCTGTGTTATTCTCATCAACTCAAGCACTTGCAGCCCTGCCATGCCAGGATACAGGGAGCTGGCAACCAAGGTAGATGTCCATGGCAACTGGGAGACGACTGCCTCATCCATAGTCATGATCTTTCCATTTCAAACCAAGCAGAGGTGTTTCTTATACACATAGTGCACAAGGAAATGAAAAAGCATTTGACAATTCTAATGCTTTCCTGCCTTTTCTCAAAGGGTTCATAAGCAGGCCAAGAATATAGATATAGATGTAAATGTAGAGGTTGATGTAGATGTAGGTATAGACATATGGATGTAGAAATCGGTGTAGGCATATATGGAGCTGGAGATGATGCAGAGGTAAATATATAAATGTAGGTATAGGTGTGGGTGTAGATGATGTTGATGTAGATATACAGATGTAGATGTAGGTGTAGATAAAGTTGATGTAGATATATAGATGCAGAGGTAGGCGTAGGTGCAGATGATGGTGATGTAGACACTCAGATGTAGATATGGTTGTAGGTATAGATGTAGGTGTAGATGATGTTAATGTGGACATACAGATGTAGATGTAGTTGCAGGTATAGGTGATGTTGATGTAGATATACAGAGGTAGATGTAGGTGTAGATAAAGTTGATGTAGATATATAGATGCAGAGGTGTAGATGATGTAGGTGTACATGATGGTGATATAGACACTCAGATGTAGATATGGTTGTAGGTGTAGATGTAGGTGTAGATGATGTTGAGGTGGATATACAGATGTAGATGTAGTTGCAGGTATAGGTATAGGTGATGTTGATGTAGATATACAGATGTAGATGTAGGTGTTGCTGGAGATCTAGGTGTAGATGAAGGTGATATAGATATACAGATGTAGGTGTAGAGGATATAGATGTAGGCACTCAGATGTAGATATAGGTGTAGATGTAGATGTTGTCAATGTAGACATGCAGATGTAGGTGTTGATGTAGGTGTAGATTATGTTGATGTAGATATACAGATATAGGTGTAGGTGTAGGCGTAGATGTAGAGACAGACACTCAGATGTAGATATAGGTGTAGATATAGATGATGTTCATGTAGACCTTCAGATATATGTATAGGTACCCTATGATCTGTCTTCTACCAGATTCTCTGGCTTCCTCTTTCTCTTATTCTTTGTGGATTATATATTCTTTTGTCTCTTGTGCACATATGATGCTGCTTCATGTCCTATTGCCTTTCTTTATGTCATTTCTTCCACCTGGGGAACACTTTTCTTCCTCTCCAGGGCCAGACCCAGCAGTCACACCTTCAGGAAGACTTTCCTGTACTGTTTGGATAGAGGAGTGGGTGCCCTCTCCAATACCATGGATTCTGTGTTTTTCTGTCTTAACACTTATCATACAGGGAGGTTGTTGCCTTCTGATGAGGACTGGTGTTAGAAGGAGGCTGAAGAGCATAATAAGGTATTTCTCAAACGGAGGTCCACAATTTTCTAAGTCATTGCTAGTCTACCCCTGAGCATAGCCAGAGATTTTAGTGCCCGTGAGTTTGTGTTTATAACTGAGTTGGTGCCCAGGAATGCTCCTTTCACTGTCACAAGCTAATAGGAAATGTACTGGGGTGATGTAACTAATAAACAATGTGCTTTCACTTGGTGGAGGCCAAATGGCACCACGGTATGAGGTACTAGCGAAGTTTCGTAGCTGCTCAAATACAAGGAAGTGGTGGGAGATGCTGGGGCTCCAGGACACAGAGAAACCCTCCTCAAAGGGATTTTCCTAACTTTTTGAGATTTATGGTTGCAAAACCTCATCCCCTGCCTCATTAACATGCAAGTTTAATTTAAGTTCTATTGGTTTTGTGGTTTCTATAGTACTTGAAGATGTATACCATGTTATGAGATGTGTACCATGCATGAGAACTGAAGGAATTTGTACTTAGTTTTAAGTCTTAGGTGGTTACCATCACAGCACAAAAAGTTACCTGATGAGGAGGCTGGGGAGTTCCTGCTCCATCTAATAAAAGGAAGCTTAGGAAATACACGCTGGGTGGTTAAGCACGTGACCTCTAGGATCTAACTGATTCGTTTCAAATTCCTCCTACTCCACTTACTTTCAGAATGGCCTTAGGAAAATTTCTGAAACTTTTTGAGCCTCAATGTCCTCACTGGAAAATGGGGAAAATATTGGTACTTACTTTATATGGTTGTTACAGAATTTTATTTTATTTTATGTTTTAAGAAACAGAATCTTGTTCTGTCACCCAGGCTGGAGTGCAGTGATGCGCTCATAGCTCATTACAGCCTGGAACTCCTGAGCTCAAGTGATCTTTCCACTTCAGCCTCCCAAATAGCTGGGATGGCAGGCGTGCATCACCATGCCCGGCTGATTGTTATAGGATTAAGTGAAAGAATTCAGGTGAAGTGTTTAGTACGGTGAGTCATGCTGATTGCTGATGAAATTCATGTTATTAATGTTATTCGGCACCTTCAGAGCAGATGCTATACCTTATTTAACTCTGTTTCCCTGAACAAAGTCAAGTGCTTGGAATATATGAAGTATATAAATGTTCATTAAAATAAAATCCTCTTCTCCACCATAGTTTCTGGCAAAGGGGCTTCCTACATGGAGGCGTAGACTCACAGTGACTCCTAAGTCAGTTCCGACTGAGACAGAAACTATGTTCCCAGCTCTGTCTTTCAGTAATTGGATCTTTGAATGATGCAACAGGACCTTCGTGCAGCTCATGACTCCCGGAACCCAAAATAGCTGCCAGAAGACTCTTTGCTGCCAGTCTGACCTGGGTCATTTTGGAAATTGTATCTCAGTGTCTCTCTACATGCTAGCTTGTTAATCCCATCCTTATCCCAGCCTCTTTGTATTAACCCGATATATTTATAGACTTTTGCATTAATCCCCATGCCCCAGTTCCAGCCAGTTTCTTTGCCACATCTGCCAGGCCTGTGGCTCCTACGTAGAGAGGGCCCTGCGATCTCGGCTTGCTTGCATCAGCCCTCCTCGAAGGGAGTATTCCTAACTTTATCCCAGTCCGTGGTGTGGCTTACAGATGATGAAGGTACGCCCATGAAACACATTGCTTGGATCGCCTCCCCTGTGAGCTTCCTGTTATCTGAATGACATCTAGACTCATCCCAACTTGAAGATTCTGCCCAGTTCACCCACCAGAAACTTCTAAGGCAGTTATTGGAACCTGATCAGATGTCTAACGTACGGCATCATTACAGGGGCCTCTCTTGGGCTGGTCTATAATTTCCCCATTCTCTTTGCCTGCCTGAAGTTTCCTTTAGTATGTAGATAGTTTGCTCTAAAGTCTCAAAACAGTAAAGCTCATCATAGATCAGAGTAGTGGGGGAAATCACAGAGTCAGAGTCCTGGAAATAGCCATGCTCATTCAAGGTGAGATGCAGAGGCAATTTCTCTGGTGACAGGCTCATTATCAGCATGGGCAATCAATGGAAAGTTAGGCAGAGGCCTGAACAGATGTCTTAAAAAATAAAAACACATGTGCCCACTAAACCTGTGTGGAGATTTTCGACACTGTTAGTAAAGAGAGAAACGAAAATCAGAAACAAGATGATTTAGTATTTTATACTCGTTCAGTAGGCACACATACAAAATCTGCAAATGTCAATTCTGGAAGGGATGTGGACATATAGGTCCTCTCAATTTTTGCTGCCGGATTGGGCTTGATGTAGTTTCTTCGGGAAGCAGGTGGGCATTATTTCCTAAAACCAAATGCTTACATACCTTTTAACATTTGCAATTCCACTTGGAACTACTTGAGAGACATGCAAGAATGTTTGTAGCTTCCCTGTTTAGAAGAGAAAACCTAGAAATGATTGAATGCAAATCACCTGGAGAGTAGACTAATCAATTTCTGTGTATTCCCACAATAAAATAATTTTCTACAATCCAAACCAGTATACTCCAGTGACAGATGAAACTGTGGATGAATCCTAGCAAGGTAGCATAAATGAAAAATCCCCAAGGATTATACATGGCATGATGCCTGATATACAAAATTTTAAATAACATAAATAATATTGTTTATGTCTGTGTGAATATGGGTGGGGTCGCAGAGCAAAATCATATCAATATATATTGTTAATCCATCATTACCCCATCCTCTTTGGGTTAACCCCGTATTTTTCTATGATATATTGATATGTTGATATGGTTTGGCTCTGTGTCGCCACCCAAATTCATATATGTATATTATAAAATTATAATATATGTATAGCAAGTCCTCCTTATAGCCGTCCTCCCCTCCAGACTGGTGCCCTCTTCACTCCCACCAGCACCTGGGGCCCACACTGGTTGGCTCCAATGGTGCCATGTCTGCAATCTGCCAGCCAGCCCCAGGGGCATGGTAGAGCTGCACCATCCTTGCAGATGGGGGTTGTTGTGTAAATTATTTTTGTACACATTCACGTGTGGGTTCTAAAGCCTCATCCCTTCTCCCTCAGCCCCGCCATATAATTGTACAGAATATTTCTATTGAATTTGAGATGGTCCTTTCCTTGGCTTTATATACATTAAACAGATGTGGATCTTAAAAATATAGATAGATAGATAGATAGATAGATAGATGATAGATAGATATGGTTTGGTTCTGTGTTCCCACCCAAATCTCATGTCGAATTGTAATTCCCAGGATTGGAGGAGGGGCCTGGTGGGAGGTGACTGGAATCATGGGGGTGGACTTCCGCCTTGCTATACTTGTGATAGTTCTCGCGAGACCTGGTTGTTTGAAAGTGTGCGGCATCTCCCTCTTCATTCTCTTACTCTTGCTCCAGCCATGTAGGATGTGCTGGCTTCCCCTTCTGCCATGACTGTAATTTTACTAAGACCTCCCTCAGCCATGCTCCCTGTACAGCCTGCAGAACTGTGAGCCAATTAAACCTCTTCTCTTTATAAATTACTCAGTCTCAGGTAGTTCTTTATAGCAATGTGAGAACAGACTAATACATATATGTTTGTGTGTAGGAGTATATGTGTGTATACATACATACATATTTCCACCTTTTTTCCAAAACATTTCCACATTTTGTGAGAGTACATAAAAATGATATCAAAGTATATAAAAGTTAAAAAAACAGGGGCAAGATGGACATGGAATGCTAGCCAGGGTACTTCAGAGTGACAGAATCAATAGGATATATCTGTATACAGATAGATGAGAGGGGATTTATTAGGGGAATTGTCTCACACAATTATGGAGGCTGAGAAGTCCCAGGACAGGTCAATTGCAAACTGGAGATCCTGAGATGCTGGTAGTGCAGCTCAGTCCAAGTCCAGAGGCCTCAGAACCAGGGAAGCTGATGGGTGTAACTTTCATTCTGAGACCAAAGGCCTGACAGCCCAGCGTGGCTGCTGGCATAAGACCTGGAGTTGAAAGGCCAGGGGGCTTGGATTCCTGTTGTCCAAGGCAGAGGATGAGCATATTCCAGCTCCAGGAGATGGAATGACACATTGGCCTTTTAAAAATTTTTGTTCTCTCCGGGTTCCTAGTAGATTACATGGTGCCTGCCCACATTAAAGGTAGATCTTTACCTAGTCCACGCTGACCCACATGATAATCTCCTCTGGAAAAAACCTCATAAACACACCCAAGATAATTATTTACCATTTTTCGAGATATTTCTTAATCCAGTCAAGTTGATATCTAAAATTAACCATCACACATAATATTCAGAATGTTGATCACTTTGAGTGAGGAGAGAAAGGGAGATGGGAGGAACCATGGTCTGCTCGGTATGGGCTGCTGTCAGGGTATCAAGGTCCTGGGTTTTGTTTGTGGTAGTGGGTATACTAGGGCTTAATACACAATTATAATAACTAGCTAAACAAAACTAGCTGACCGTGTCAAAACAATGATGAGTGCATGCCATGACCCAATGTTATTATTAACTATTTCCTGGGCACCTGATGTGGTTTGGATATGTGTCCCCGCCTAAAGCTCATGTTGAATTGTAATACTCAGTATTGGAGGAGGGCCTGGTGAGAGGTGATTAAATCATGGGGACAGATTTCCCCCTTATGTTCCTATGATGTGCATGAGTTCTCATGAGATCTGGTTGTTTAAAACTGTGCAGCGCCTCCCCCTTCTCTCTCTCCTGCTCTGCCATGTAAGGATGTGTTGGCTTTTTCTTTGCCTTGTGCCATGATTGAAAGTTTCCCGAGGCCTCCTCAGTAGTGCTACCTGTACAGCCTAAAGAACTGTGAGCCAGTTAAACCTCTTTTCTTTATAAATTACCCAGACTCAGGTAGTTCTTTATAGCAATGTAAGAATGAATTAATACAGCATCTGAAATCCATAGAAAAAAATAGTAAATCAAAATAAAAACTAAAGAATAATGAGCAAACAAAACTCAAACTCAATTCTTGTTACTGTGAAAATTGAATTGCATAATATATATAAATGGTGCACCATGGTGCCGGACACCTGCTGGGAATCTTTCTTCTGGAGAGCGTAAAATAAACTTGTCTCTTACATGTCCTTGGTCATCTTGAGGCTAACGGGGGTTCTGGTAGGAAGCCACTCATAGCAGTGCTATCAGGGTTCTAGGCAGAGGCATGAGTGTGGGAACAAGACTCCTATCCTGGAATTAAATCAGACAGATCTGGAATCTGCAGGATAGGACTCAGGACAGGTCTAAGCAATTATCAGGAAGCAAGCCTAGGAACAGGGAATCATAGTCAGGCAGGAATGAACACATGATAGGCACTGGAGCCTTGAGGGGAGAGGGGTGAGGAGTGAGTCACTTGAGAGAGGGGTACTAAAGCCAGGTAGGGTGTGACAGGGTGTAAGCCCAGAGCACATGCATCCAGGTGGGAAGCTGGGGCTTGAGACCTCACCTCCATTCTGCTAGGTACTACTATGTGTCCTGCGGTGAATTCATTTCCTCTGCACCCCTCAGTTTCATTTCCCATAAATATAAAACATAATATAAATATGAAATATATAAAACCATGTAATTTGTATATTTCAAAGAAAATATTATAAAAGAATATTATAATATGGAAAGTTCCTCATTAGGTTGCCGTTAACACTGGCCAGGTGCAGTGTTTCACACCTGTAATCCCAGCACTTCGGGAGGTGGAGGTGAGTAGATCACCTGAGTTTGGTAATTCGAGACCAGTCTGACCGATATGGTGAAACCGTGTCTCTGCTAAAAATACAAAAATTAGTCGGCTGGTGGTGGCGCACACCTGTAATCCCAGCTACTCAGTAGGCTAAGGCAGGGAATCGCTTAAACCTGGGAGGCGGAGATTGCAGTGAGCTGAGATCATGCCACTGCACTCCAGGCTGAGCCACAGACGGAGACCCTGTCTCAAAAAAAAAAAAAAAAGAGTTAACACTTGTGAAGCCCTTACATAGTGCACGCACTATATAGAGTGAGTGCTAAATACATTTTAAAGGTTTTTTGTTATCGGAATTACTATAAACTCGAAGCCATTCTTTTATGGAATGCCCTTCCAGCAGTTTTGGATCACGTGTTTATTGGCACAGGAGAATGTCTAGCCCCAGATCTGACCCACTGCTAACGTTTCCCAGGGTAGCAGACTCCTCTCTGCTTTCCTAGGGTATTGTTTAGGGCAGAAAATGAAGTGTTATGGAGACTAGTGTTCAGATCTAAGCTCTATCACTCACTTGCTCTGTGATCTCTGACAGCTTACTTCACTACTCTGAGCTTTAGCTTCTATCTTCATGGCAAAAACAATACAATATACTTTAAGATTTTCTGTAAAGATATTAGGTAATACAGGCAGTCTTCACCTTGCAAGGTAATGTAAGGCCATAAATCTGACTGTGCAAGCAGTCTTAATTTAAATCAATGGAAAAGTTATGATTGGTTCATGACATATGAACATTTTTGTCAAAACATTCGAAACTTTCTTACTATCACTTACAGACGTACGAGAAAATAAAACTTAGTAAAACCAATATTATTTAGTAAACTGCACTTTAAAATGTCAGAAACATGGAGAATTATAAGGTTTTACTTATTTGTGAGAAACCTGCCAAGAGCCTTTGAACAGTGTTTGCTTCCTTTTCATCCATTATGATACAGAGCAAGCATCTTTTCCATGCCTTGGCAGATAGCCATCCTCCTTTCCAAGACTGGATCAACTTCCAGTGTTTTGTCCTTAGTGCCCTCCATGTTCTGAAACATCTCTGAGAGTCCTTTTAGTGGGAGATCTTTTGCCAGCCTTCCTTCCTCCAGGAAATGACGTCCTTTTTTTGCCATTAATGTCGACTATCCTCTGTCCCTGAGCTCCCCGACTGCACATCTGGAGTCTCTCGAAGGCTGAGTGTTCACGTTTCCTCTGTCAGCTATTTCTTCTACAACGCGATGTACATTTTATTCAGTTTCACTTCCAGCATTATCCCTTTCCATTTCCTTGCTGCACTTTTATCTTTGTTGGCCAGTTTCATCTTTTGAATATCAAGGTTGCATATAGGAAAATAAAAAATAGTACCAAGCCCATTGGTAAAATATCATGCCAGTTTATCCTGGGGGACAAGAGACAATATAACTACATGCTTTCCTGTCTGTGCATTGCAGAGTTTGTCTCTAGAACAAAAACAACAACAATGAAAAAAAAGCCTATGTGTAAATTTTCAGGCCAAACCATAGGCAATTAGAAAGGCTTTACCTGGCAGGCCTCGGGGGAATGTTTTCCTCCCTACATCCGCACAGTCAGTGCTTTGCAGACCCTGTAGGGAGTTGCAGTCAAGGTGTCATGCCCCCTGGGCAGCCATTTTCTTATGCATTTTGCACTGCCAGCCCAGATGATTTCATCCCTAGGTCTTAGATAAACACTAAGGTCCTCGCTGAGGTCTCCTTATAGAGATGTGGAGGAGGGGGAAACCCTGAAGACACTTTTGCCCATTCTAACTCACTACCCAGTATTTTTCTGCTCCAAATCCTCCCTCATCTTGCCTCCTAGCCTCTGGGTCAGCAAAACTATAGGAGCCATTTGTTTGGAGATCCTTTAACTGTGAAAATGATGTCCCAAAATGTCTACGCTGACCCTCGACTGAAACACCGTTCCATGGCTGACAACAGAACAGAGGGAGTCAGCATTTTCTCTGGTTCAGCCTTTTGCTTATGCCATTGCAGTAAGTGATTAAAGCCTTGATTATGAATTCTATTTTGGCTTGTTGCCTTGTATCAGCTACTCAGGCACCTGGCTACTCAGCTCTGTCTCCAGCTAGACTAGCTCCTGACAAGTGTGACCTGAATAACAGGTGTTCAGGGCCAAACCACTGGCAGACTTTGCAAGAAGTGAACTGATTGGTCACTGATCATGATGCCCATCTAGTATTTATGTAGGGATGTGTGAACTGAAGAGCTAACAGTGAAGTCAAAGTCATTTTGGTGGAGGGAGAAGTATTATATTAGCCATAGTAAATGGAATCTACGCATGTCAAGATTGAGCAAAATGAGAACTGCCTTTCTGTGTAATTGCTTGATGTTAGTACCAAGCACACAGAAGGAATTCAATGTAATTCTGCTCTTCCCCTTACCCCAAATTCCTTAGGCACACCTCTGCCCATTCCATAATGAAGCCTCCATATGAGCCTGCATTCCAGGTGGCTAATGTGTCAGATGGACACCCAATGAGCATTATAGCCTTAACACAAGCATGAGCTCACCCCAGATGCAGTGTAGGGCCCCAGACGGGCCTTCACAGTCAGCTCTGTTCCATCATATACTCAGACATCAATTTTAACTAGTTCAGTGTCAATCATTCACCCACACTTACGACTTTCTGACCTGGTTCCCCTAAGGTGCGGTGCTATTCTGGTGACCCACAAGGGAACATCCTGGTGAGTTGGTGCCTTGATGAGGAGCTCTGTCTCCTGCACTAACACTGCACACATTCATTCCTGTTCTCCCCATGGAGATTTTAAATGATGCGCTACCTATTATTTGAATGATTCATTGGTTTCACTGTGTCATTGATTGATGTGTTCGTCTGTTCATTTTCAAGTACATACTATTAATACTATTTAATTAATTAATACTTTTAACCATCTAATATGTGTTGGGAACCATGCTTTGTAATTTACTGAAACAGATTTTGGACAGGTTTCTTTATCTTTCCATTTCTACAAGTGTACAACAGGACAATACTAGAACCTTCCACCAGGGATGTGAGGGAGGCACAGGCCACGCATGGGGTGTGCTGGGAACTGCTCCTGGCTATTGGGAGGCTCTGGAGGTGTCAGCCGCTGTTGCTGATCCTGCAAGGGTCAGTCTCTGCCCGCAGCCCCTCACATTCTGATAGTCCTCTGTAAGCTCCGTTTTTGGATTCCTAGGGCAAATTGTGTTTGATGGTGTCTACAGTGAGTAGAACTGACACACAAATCTCTGAATTTGAAAGAGATGTTTTAAAATTGCATTTGAAGTCATTGCTGAGCATCAATATTTCACCCTGAAAGGAAACTGAAGCATTTTCTGTCTATGTTCAGAGAAAGCTAGGGCATCCTTCTCTTTCACCTGACTTCTGTAACTGTGGTCCTCAGCAAGGATCAATCTCTGAGGCGAGAAAGCACAAATCATTTGCTCCAATTAAGGCAAACAGATTGTAGGCTGCCAAGCAGGGCTCCAGAGCCTTGAAAGGGATCCTTTCAGGAGCTGCTAATCACAGCCTGCCCAGCTGCTGGCAGCTCCTCTGCAGGAGGCCTAGATCGATGCCACTCTCCAGAACTGCTAAGGAGAGAGAGCCTGGACAGCTCCTCCAGTCACCACCACCACAGCCGTCACTGCAGCAGCCAAAGTGATTTCACAATAGTCCACGGCAGTTTATTGAAGGTGCAGCACATGGACTGCATGGGAAAATGCCCACTGTCCCTAATGGGAATGTGGCTGCTGTGCAGAGGGAAGAATGTGTCCTGGGGCCACTGATTTGGTAAAGGATGGATTCCTCCCCCTCTGCCTTCACATTATCTTCACAGACTCAGCTTTTTTCAATAAGCAAGAAAAACAGTCTGTCCAGAAAACCTTGGTGTAGAGAAATGTGTGAATGTCAGGTGATATATCACAGGCTTTTCAGAATGTCAGAACAAAAGGAGAATGTAAAAGATATTATTTTTGGTCTTTTATTTATATAAATTTATGGGCTACAAGGTGCAATTTTGTTACATACATAGATTGCTTGGTAGTGAAGTTAGGGCTTTTAGGGTATCCATTACCCAAATGATGTGCATTTGACCCATTAAATAATTCTCATCAACCACCCTCTACCTATATCTTCACCCTTCCAAGTCTCCATTCTCCATTGTCTGTCTCTTTTATTATTATTATTATTATTACTAATTATACTTTAAGTTCCAGGGTAAATGTGTACAACATGCAAGTTTGTTACATATGTATACATGTGCCATGTTAGTTTGTTACCCCCATTAACTGGTCATTTACATTAAGTATTTCTCCTAATGCTCTCCCTCCCCCGTCCCTTACCCCACGACATGCACCCGGTGTGTGATGTTCCCCACCCTGTGTCCAAGTTATCTCATTGTTCAGTTCCCATCTATGAGTGAGAACATGTGGTGTTCGGTATTCTGTCCTTGTGATAGTTGGCTCAGAATGATGGTTTTCAGCTGGATCCATGTCCCTACGAAGGACATGAACTCGTCCTTTTATATGGCTGTATAGTATTCCATGATGTATATGTGCCACATTTTCTTAATCCAGTCTATCATTGATGGACATTTGGGCTGGTTCCAAGTCTTTGCTATTGTGAATAGTGCCACAATACACATGTGTGTGCATGTGTCTTTATAACAGCATGATTTATAATCCTTTGGCTCTCTATTTCTTAATTTTAGAGATGAGCAAATTGTGGCTAGAGAGAAGCATCTTAAGGACTCCTTTCCCTCAAGAGACCAGAATAGAATAAGGATGTTTATCCTGGGGCAAGCTCTGCCGAAGATGCTCTATGGGAGGTTAGTTATGTTGGAGGCAGAAGCAAATGTTGGTACCTAAAACAACAGGCAGAAAATCTTGTGTTGCACACACTTACAGAAGTTTCTTTCTTTAGGCAAGTGCACATTTTGAATCTCTGAGAAAGGATTAATTATGTATTACTTCATAAACTTAACTTTCCAGGGAATTTTCTTTCCAAGTACTTCCCATTGAGAAACACCTGATTCAGTGAGGTCACCAGGCTTAGACATTGGCTCACACCCTGGTAAACCTTTTGCTGGTTGACCATTGATTTACTTTTAAGGGTAAATGACTTCAGTATCTCAGTCTTTTTTTTTTGTAAAATGAATATAAAATAACCAATTTTGAGTTGTTTTGATAAAGAATTAATTTTTAAAATGTGTAAAAAAGGAACAATGCAATGTAAAAAGGAATGATTTCACCAAATGGTGCCAGAACAACTGGACATCCACAGGCCAAAAAAAAAAAAAAAAAAAAAATCTAGACAGATACCTTATACCTTTCACAAAAATTAACTCAAAATGGGTCATAGACCTAAATGTAAAACACAAAACTATAAAACTCCTTGAAGAGAACGTAGGAGAAAATCCAAATGATCTTGGGTATGGTGATAACTTTTTTTCGTGAATCACCAAATGCATGATTCATGAAAGAAAAAATTGGTAACTGGCGTTTCTTAACACTAAAACTTCTGCTCTATGACAGGCCCTGTCAATACAGTAGAAAGACCACAGGCTTTTAGAAAATATTTGTAAACCACGTATCTGATAAAGAACTTATATCCAAAATTCTTCAAAAAAACTCTTAAAACTCAACAATAAGAAAGAAAATAATCCATTAAAAAGAAGAGAAAAGGTCTGAACAGACACCTCACCAAAGAAGACATACAAATGGGAAATAAGCATTTGAAAAAATGCTTAACACCATATACCATTAAGTAATTGCAAATTTAACAACAATGAGATATCACTATACACCCAGTAAATGGCTAAAATGTTAACACAACAGCAAATGCTGGTGTGGCTGTGGAGCAAAAGAAACTTTCATTCGTTCCTGGTACAAATGCAAAATGGTATTGTCACTCTGGAGGATGGTTTGGCAGTTTCTTACAAAACAAAACATACTCTTACCATATGATCCAGAAAGCATGCTCTTTGGTGTTAATCCAAAGGAACTGAAAACTTAAATCCACACTAAAATCTTGACAGAAATGTTTAAACCAGCTTTCTTCATAATTGCCAAAACTTGGAAGCCATCAAAATGCCCTTCGGGAGGTGAATGGATAAACTGTGGTTCATCCACACAAGGAAATTTTATTTAGTGCTAAAATGAAATGAGCAATCATGCAGTGGAAAAACAAGGAGGAATCTTAAATGTGTATCACTAACTATAAGAATTCAAGCTTAAAAGCCTACATAGGATCAGTGCTTGCTAGGGATTCAGAAGAAGGAATGAATAGATGGAACACAGGAAATTTTTAGGGCATTGAAACTGTTCTGTATGATTCTGTAATGGTTGATACATGTCATTATGCATTTATCAAAACCCATAGAATCTACAACACAAATAGTGAGCCCTGGTCTAAACTATGGACTTTGGTTTATAAGAATGTATCAGTATTAGTCCACCAGTAGCAAATGTGCTAAAGTAATGCAATGTTAACAATAGGAAAAATTGCGGGGTGGGGGAGGAGGGAGAAGATATATGAGAACTCTATACTTTCTGCTCAATTTTTCCTCAAATCTTCTCCACAAAAATAAAGTTTATTAATTAAAACACAAAAAGGAAACAAAAAATGTGTGTAAATCGTTTAATGCATTGGCAGGTGTCCAGAAATATGTTGCTCCTTTAAATGAATAAAGTAACTTCTCCCATGCCCCAAATCCTGCAAGGAGTTCCCTCTCATTTTATTTCGCTATATGGGTGGCCAGAATGCAGCTCTGCCTCAAGGATTCCAGGAAAAATAACAAGCTAAAAGGAGTGTGAAAAAGGTGTAATCCCCTTGGAGGAAGTCCTGAAACATGGAAGAAATCAGACCTTTAGGTGGGACACACTTGTCTGCTAAGTCATTTTGTGCGTAGTTATTGGTTTTGTTATTTCTGACTTCTTCTGAGCGTATATTATGTCTACACTAGGAACTTCACTGTTAAGTTTTCCAGCATGAAAAATTTCTTTGATCCTTGGCTCATTGTCGGGCTGTGTCATTTTGACTCATATCACTGGTTTCTGACTAGCAAAAATGGTGCTGATAAAAGTGACAAGTTCTGCTTTCACTTGAAATGAACTGTTTTGTCACCCAGCAGAGGACAAGTTATGGAACTTATTAAAGACCATGGGGGAGGCCCCAGTTTCAATATGACACATTCAATCCATAGTTCAACTGCCCCTCTCTCGAAAGAGCCCAGAGACAAGACCAAACAAATGTAAACAATGATATTTAAATATCCTCAAAAGTGCTAAAGAACAGAACAGAGTGCCATCAATAGGCTATACATTTTGAGAATTTCTGTGACGTTTGATTTTGTTGGGGAGCTACCTGGGACCCAGTTGTCAAATGAGGTTCACACAAATCAGTTTCCCAGTGTTGGTCTCTGGGACTAATGTCAGGCATGCAGACAACCAGGAGGATCAAACAAAGGCAAGAGCAGTTTGGGGCATCAAGGGAGGCTCCTCACATCCTCCCTTCCTCCTTTGGACATGCACCTGTGGACCACAATAGTAGGTGAGGTCTCTAAGTGAGGTTTTCAGGATACCTCCCACAGCAGGAGGAGGATGTGAGTCGTGGGACATCTCCAGGTCATCTCACAGACAACTGTGTGCCTATGAGACATTGTCTAGGAGCCAGGTCTCAGGTCATCTGCGTGTATTTACTCTAGGTGATCTCTTAGCTGTGTACTGGGAACATCCTGCTATGGGCATGCTATAGATAAGTACTATTTCCCCTTGCAAATGTTTTCCCAGAGATACAGTTGCCAAGGAGATTGGACTGGATGGTATGCTGTCATCTATTCCTTCCCAAGGGCATCCCTCCCACAAAGGGATGAGTGGGTCACAGTCCAGCTGACTCCCTCGTGGTGCCTTGGGACAGAAAAAAACTGATCAAGGTTGGTCTTCCAGAATAAGCCAACAGTGTCCTACTAACCCACTCAGGAAATGTGGGACAAAGACCAGCTTTTTAAATAGTGGACAAAAACACCTTCAAATTCATAGCAGCAAGAGTGTGCCTCAGCACGGTTACTCAAAAAGGCAGAGATGGATATTGCTCTAGGTTTGCTTGTGTTCTCCTAAATTTCATATGTTGAATTGAATTTCATCACCCAAAGTGATGGCACTTGCAGATGGGCCTTTGGGAACTAATTATGTTGAGATGAGGTTGTGAGGGTCATGTCCTCATGATGAGGCTACAACCCTTATACAAAGAGTCACCAGACAGTTTGCTTTCTCTCAATCTTCACCATGTGTGGACACATGGAGAAGGCAGCCATCTGCAAACCAGGAAGAGAGCCCTTATTGGGGAACCAAATCAGCCTGCACCTTGATCTTTGACTTTCCTGCCTCCAGAACCGTGGGAAATGAAGTTCTATTGCTTAAACAAGCCAGCCTGTGGTTGTTCATGATGGTAGCTGGAGCTGGCTAGCACAAATATGAATTTTCAACCTGCAAAAAGCTCTCATACCCACATTTCACTTTTCTTGCTACATAATGTGGGGATTTGTGTGGTGGCAGAAACGTGAGTACCATATAGGAAAGGAGCCATATAGGGAGGGAAGAATACCTTGTCAACCTCAGGCCACTAATCTTGGATTCAGCTTAGAGATTAAATAGTCTAAATAGCTCCATCTCCAAATCAATGGCTGCTCCACTTCCCAACAGTGACAACCTCTGTGATAGCCCCACAAATCACCAGCAGGGGCTGGACACATGAGAGCTTGTAGGACAGTGACCAGGGTGCAACACTAGGGTCTCTGAAAGCCCTGCATGCAGAGATGGGACTCTGGCCTAGTGGGTTGTTGAGAGGATGAGCACCCTGTTGGGGCTGTCATGACAGACTATGTAGAAGACGAACCCAAGGTGGCCAGCAGCGAGGGGGCTTCTGATCAAACCAGACTTCTATAGGCTTTTACAAAAGAAAATAATCCCTCATCACTTTAGGAGAATCAACAACTTAGAAGAAGCCAGCTAGACTGATCAAATGGAAAGAAACTATCCAAAAATAGTGAAAAACAGTTATTACTCTCAGTGAGATTTATAGAGTGTGGCACCCAGATAACAAGAACAGGCAGCTATGAAGAATGAAAATAACTAGAATGTTGAAAGCAAGAAAGAATTCTTGTTATTCCAATCTATGATTAATAAAATTAGGAAAACCATAGAGTTTAATGAACTTTGCAGAAAAATGAAATAATGATTTCGGACAGTTTTTGGTAAACATCAGCCCATGGATGAAACTCAGGGGTACTTTTTGTATATCCCTTAAGTGTATATGGATAAATGTAATATACTGGGCATGTTATCCATTTGAAAGGAGCTCCAAAGTGAGAGAACAGAGGACACAGAAAAGAAGTAATAAAGCAAAAAATAAAAAAAATACCTACTAAAGAAACATAGATGAGTTCATGTCAGAAGGGCTCATTTAAGGACCACTGGAATATATTGAAGGGAATCACATACATAGATATATCTTAAATCAGGAGAATTTCAGAATTCTAAAAATAAAAAGAAAATCCCAAAAGTTTCTAATTCAAAAGAAAAAAATGTCACCAAGCAACATGAAGAAAGTCAGTATCTCCAGCCTTACCATCCTTAGCACCAAATGCCGTAGGGTAACAGATCAATACTCAAATTTCTAAAGAAGACTGGATTTTAATCCTAAAATTTCATGTCCTTCCAAGTATTATTCACTGGTGACATCAGAAGAAAATATTTTAGGATTAGCAAGAACTCAAAAACTATTAGCTGCCATTTATGATTTCTAAAATTAATTACTCAAGCAAGTACTCCAAAGAACTGATGGAAGAATTATGATCACATGTTCAAGAAAAGTGGAAAGTGATGTATACAAAACACATTGGTGGTCAATGAAGAAGTTGATAAGAGTACATACTTTGGGGAGTAACTGCTTAAAGGTGGCAGAATGAAGACAGCAAGGAAAGCCCTTGGTGGTCATGTTTTCCTGCCCAGCAGACTTTGCTACCATGTGTCTTCTCTGGGTCCCTTTTTGGGGATGGGGGAAATTAGAGTGCTTCTGGGAGGTTTGCCCTGGATTCTGACTGCTTCCTGTTTTTCTCGAGGAAATAGCCCCTGTCTCACCCTCCATCCCACTGTTGGCAGGTGCTGTAACAATAGAGAGAGGTGCTTTTCTAGTGTTTGGCTGCTTCTTGGAGTTTCCCGCTCATCTTTTTTGTGGGATGAAGATGCCTACTGAGTGACAAAGACTCTCTGATGATAGCGCATTATTAATAATTCCAACCATGACTCCTCTCAATTGATCTCCTGTCCACAACTTCCTTAATTAAGGTTCTCAGAGAAAGCAAAAGGGAACAGTTTTCACTTGCACTGGTCAATGTCCTGTTGGCAGAAGTGATTTATTATGAAAATTTCCAGTGGAAATGTCCCCTGCTGTGCAATGCATCACCCCATGTTGGCATGAAACTCTGCAGTTAAAAAAAAAAATCTGTTGTAAGAGGTGTCCTGACTGGCTCCCCGTGGGCAAATGAGATGAACTGGTGCTGCAGTCATAAGACTGGGGATGACTGATTCCGATGTGGAGTCAACACTTTCCCATAAAGTGCTTGGCGTGTGTTATCAGTAGCTGTATACATTTGATTACATGAGCTTATTTAGGCTTCCGAAGAACTGCATGATGTAAATTTTACTACTTTCATTTTATCACTCATACCATAAAGGCATGGCATGGGGAGTGTTACTCCCCCTCCTTTACCTTCCCTCACTGTAATTTTCCCAGGACTACATACCTTCAAACACTGGTGAAGATAAGATTTAGATACTGGTCTCAATTATATTCCAACATATGGATGTAACCTTAGGCAGCAACGTGGAATTTCTTTTCCCCAGATTCTTGTCAGGGAACATAATCTCAAACTCTTTGTCATGTATTTCCCACGTAGTGGTTAAGTGTTAGTATTCACAGATGATGCTCTGAAGACTCTCAGTTCGCCCATTCCTCCAGGTACCCCCATTTGACTCTTGGATTAAGTCAGACCACTAGGGGGTGGCATGCTTGGGAAATGGTGAACTGGGCCGTCTGCCAAACTAGACTGCCCTACTTGCATTTTTGGTTTGTGTCCTCTGATATCATTGTGTATAATTTACTTACTGAATGGCATGGAACTTGCTGCTATATTTCCAGTTGCAAAATTGTGGAAGGTGTTGTTTGCTACATCATGTAAGATTCAATTTATGAGTTTCCAGCAGGCAGTTGGAGAATTGGGTCTAGAAGCTGGCAGTGTGTAAGAGATGAGGAAGGGTGAGCTCAGAAATACTTGGGTTGAGGTATCTCTTTGCAATTGTTGAGGAACAGGAGGTGGTGCCAAGTGGAGCTGAGGTCTTGAAGAAAAGTGGATACTGGAGAGAAATCAGGGAATGCAACCAGTCACAAGTGAAAATATAAAGACTGGGCACTGAAATTGATGCAAGGTTGAAGTGATGACAGATGCATGGGTCTTTAAGTCTGAAAGCCTGAATTCCGCTCAAAGGACTTAAATTTTCTGAGCATCAGTTTTCCTGCTATAATATGGGGATAGAACTCCAACATACAGGATAGTTTTGAGGATTAAATGAGAGTATTCATGCAAAGTGCCTGAAATAATAATTATGACATAGCCAAAGCTAAAAAACATAAGGAAAAAAAATCATAGGCAAGACCACACCCATATGTCTGGGTACCAGAGCAGAAAATCTAAATGTATGCCTGCCTTTGAAGAGTCTCCTTCTACCTTTTTTCTCTCTGGACTGGGGCACCTATATGGTCTGAAATGTAGTAGGGTCAGAAAATGGCTCTAGGTGCAGCGAGAAGGGTGTCAGGACCAACCACTCATACACACTATCTCTACTCGTTGTTCCCCTGCACCTTACTACTTTCTCTCACATGAGGTCATTTTCGGGGAGCAATCATAGAACCCCACTGCTCATGTGCTGAAGTACACAAACCTGGGAGGAATGGCTGCATGGAGTAAAATACTGAAATTGGAAAAGAAACATTTGTCTTCCTGTGGGAGGTAGCCCCTGGCACTGGTAACACACATTTAGTGTGTTTTCTTCCTCCAATTACTTCCTCTCCTTGGATTCTCTCTACTGTTTATGCTTTTCTCCACTTAATTCTTCTTACTTCATAAGCTGGTACAGGTACAATGACATTCATTTAAATAATTAAATTCCTCTTCTATGTTACAGTTTCCATTTACTGCCTCAGAAATCAGACTCTACTAATTCATTGCAGAAGAAAATGTAATTAATTGTTTGGATTTAATTTTAGGTATGAGAGATCTACTGCCAAAATGAGACCCTACAGAACATAATGCGTGAGGAGAGAGAGTAAACATTAATGTTCTCTTTCCCCTGTGTCTCAAAAGAACTCTAGTTTGGTAATTACCTACTCTGTAACAGGAACTGTGCAGGGAATTTCATACACATGATCTCAATTTTTGGTCCCAGCCTTTTGTGAAGCTGAAGCAGTTGTTATCATTTCCATTTTCTAGATGGGGAAACAGGATCACAAAAGTGAAATAATTAGAAAGTGGAGAAATCAAGATTTGAAGGTAGATCTCTTTGATTTTAAAAGATGTTCATTTCTATTATGATTGTCAAAAATAATATGAATACAAAAGCCTGTAATGGTGTGAAAATCTTATGACAAATAACACATGTTTATGAATGTAGGCTCTGGGGGGTTGGCAAAACATGAACAATGTAGCCTCTGCCATTCAGATAATATTTTTGATTGATTATGTTCATTCCATGCTTTAAGGAGAACACTAAGCTCAACAATAGGTTTTATGAAACTCCATAATCACTTTAGAGAAATGAGGTGTTGCAATTTGAAGAACTTGGATCCTGATGTTACCTTAGGTGGGATAAGGGCTATGAGCCATCTCCAAGGGAGGTGTGAAAAGGTATGACCCATTCTGCCTGTGTGGGAGCAGGTTGCTGCATATGGATAAGTGTGTGAGGAGGTCTGTGTATATGGGTGTCAGCGTGAGGAGGTCTGTGTACACAGATGTGAGCGCGAGGAGGTCTGTGTACACGGATGTGAGCACAAGGAGGTCTGTGTACACGGATGTGAGCACGAGGGTGTCTGTGTACACGGATGTGAGCGCGAGGATGTCTGTGGACACGGATGTGAGCGCGAGGAGGTCTGTGTACATGGATGTGAACGTGAGGAGGTCTGTGTACACGGATGTGTGTGCGAGGATGTCTGTGTATATGGATGTGAGGTGAGGATGTCTGTGTATATGGATGTGAGGTGAGGAGGTCTGTGTATATGGATGTATGTGTGAGGAGGTCTGTGTATATGGGTGTGAGTGTGAAGAGGTCTGTGTATATGGGTGTGAGTGTGAGGAGGTCTGTGTATATGGGTGTGAGTGTGAGGAGGTCTGTGTATATAGATCGGAGTGTGAGGAGGTCTATGTATATGCATTTATATAGCTCTTTCTGTATGGTTTTGTGTGTCATAGGCAGCCCACTCTGGTGGTGGTCAGAGACTTTCAAAAGTAAAGCATAATCGACCTCAATGTGTGTCTTGCCTGAGAGGTTCAAAATACAAGCTTTGGGAAAATTGGCTAGCAATAAATATAACAATTGCAACTTTTTATTACATACTAGGAGGCAGATCCCTACATCCCTTATTATTAATTCCCTCCACATTGGATTTAGGGTAAGAGCATATTTAACTTGCTGGCATTCAAACTCAAGAATGTTTAACTTGAAACTTGTGCTCTTTCCTTCTGCCCTGCTGAGCCAAGCACTTTGTCCTTGGGGTACCCATCCAAATCCTGGAAGAGAGTTGAAGTTTACTTAGACATAAGCAGAGGCCCTGCCCCACCAACAGGCTCCTACAGCAATTGTGCATGTCATGTTTCCTGATGTGCATTAGGTAACTTCTGTATAGAGGGAGCAGGTGGGTGAAGGAGGAGGGTGGGCGTTGTTTGCATCATAGATGATCTTATGGATGGGGATGTACTATAGTTTTCCAGTGTGTCAAATACTAACTGCTGTTGATACAAAGATAAGGCACTGGGTGCAAAGAAAAGATGAAAAGATTCAACCCTCTGGAAGCTGAATGCTTCCTCTTGCTGGACAGACAGGAGCCTTGACCTCTCCGCGGGTATCCTTAGCATATTGTCATTGGAAGAAAGGCTGGTGTGAAGCCCATTTGCAGCTCAGGCCCCTGGTAGGGCAGACCTGCAAGTAGTGGGAGCATCATAGCTCCCACTGGGATGGTCTCAGATTGCTGGAGTGGATGCTCAATAAACTTAGTAAGTTTAAAAAGGACTCATGAAGCTCAAAGGAATGATTGCTGTTGGGAAACCTGGAAGGGATGACTGCACCTTGCCCGTGGCATCCCTTTTTCCACCCTCTGGGCAAGGCTCAAGTTCTCCTGGAGTGTCTCCTGCCTAGGCCCTTCATCAAGCCCACTCCTGCTTGGTTGTCTTCCTCACTTCTGTGCTCTCGATCTGAGCCTGTCTTCTGACTCTGGGTTCCAGCGCTTGTCCGATCTCTTCCATCTGTGTCCCGCCTGCTGCCAGCAACTTTCTTTGCTGCTGGATTAATTCCCATTTCTATTGTCTCAGTGACCTCAGGCAGGCCTGCAATTCAGTGTGGTAAAGAGTTTGAGGACTTTTTCTTTCTTTTTTTGGTTCTTCTGTGGGAACAAGAACACGTGTATGCACAAACGAATTATTTTTTACAATTCACGGAATTAGAAAACAGCTGCAAGGATGATTCTGGGATTAGGAATAATGATATGCATTTGTTGGAGTAGAGAGGTCATCTTAATATGTGCAGGGTGCCTGACTCGGTGTCCAGAGCCAAGTGCTCATTATAGTCCTGTCCTACAACCTTGGGGACGCTGAGAGCACTCACCTGCTCTCTGCCTCGGCTACTTTTCTTCAGAGCCAGATGAGCCCGTGGGTTTATCCCCAGCAGTCCTGGGGGCTCAGGCACTATCTCATTCTTTTCTTTTTCTGAGAGTTGTATTTCTTTTAGTTATCTTTTCTGGTGTCTCGCTCTTCCCAAACCCTCTGAACTCTGTCCTTGAGTCACTGCCACACAGATTGTCAGAACAAGATGCTCGTTGGCCCAGTCCCCTTTCTTGGAGGTGCTGCCCAAGTACACTTGAGTCTTTTCTTTCCTGAACTACCATGACTTTCAAATGGATTCAGTCCAAAGTTAGCATGTGATGAACACATATTTGCAGGCCACAGTTTTTCACCTAGTTAGTTAACAAGGCAGAGAGCTCAATCTACTGCCTTTTAACAAGTCATCAAGCAGAAAGCACAGGAGGTTTGCTGTAATCAGGTTTAGATCATGAGTCTGTGCTGCTGACTCATGATCCAGAAGCAGAAGCTGCAGGAGCCCCCTTCCACATGCTGTCTTTCTCTGACTCCACAGCAGCCCAGCCTGCCAAGTGAGGCTGCACACCTAGGGCAGCTAGTCCTGGCCTCCCTGTTGCAGTCTTAGCTGTTTTTGACCAGTTTTCTTCCCTTGCACATGTCTTCTAGAGCTGCGCTGTCTGTGTTGTGTGGTATGGCCTATTAACCCCCCTACCCCCATTCCCAGCCTACACTCAGGACCGACTACACTCTTTCTTCCTCTAAAACTAGTTTCTTTCCTTCTCTCCTGCTCAAAGAAGCTGCAAGCTCTTATAGTAACTGAAATCTTATTGAATTCAGAGTAAAAGTGCTAGGATGTAAAGTTACTCTCTAATATCAAAAGCAGTGAGGCACATAGACATCAAAGAGCTCTATAACCAAAAAATAAAAATAAAAAAAAAAGAATCCTACTCAGTTTGTGGTAGGGGACAAAACAAAAATAGAAAACTTATTTTTAGGAACTCAATTATCTTCCTCCAAAATTCATGTGCTGAAGTCTGAACTCCCAAAATGACAGTGCGTGGAGATAGGGCTTTTAGAGTGGTAGTTTAGGTTACATGAGGTCATAAGGTGGGGCCTTAATCTAATAGGACTGATGTCGTTCCGAGAGAAAGAGCCATCAGGAGCATGCATGCATGGAGGAAAGGCCGTATGAGGACACAGCGAGCGGATGGTATCTGCAAGCCGAGGAAAGAGGCCTCGGGAGAAGCCAACGCTGCCCACCCCTGGGGCTTGGATCTCCAGTGTCTAGAACTGTCAGAAATAAATTTCCGCCATTTAAAACACCCAGTCTGTGGTATTTTCTAAAGGCAGCCTGTGAAAACTAATACAGATATCAACTTCTAGAAGGATCTTTGAGCAGGATATGGACCCTGAGTAGGCCAGGGAAACAGCTTAACATCAGAGGTTACTAAGAGATGTTTTCTGACACATGGTAGACCCTAAGTATTTGAGGGACGGATGGGAGGATGGGCATTTGGATGGAGGAATGAATTAGTTGGACATTGATTGTCCTAACAAGAAGAATGTCTTCAAGGATCATACAAGGCACTCTCCCAAATAAAAGTGTGTGGCACATTTCTAATTAGCACAGTACCTGACACATTAATGAGAATCAATAAAGTTGGGCATAATCTGAACAGAATCTTTTTTAATCCTTGGATGTGTGTAGGTATGTGTTTTTGTATTTTTCAAAGACCAGCACTGGCTCTGGCTTACCAAAATAAAATTAAACAAGTCTGAGTCACCTGACCATTCCCCGTGGGTTTTCTTCAGGATGTTTTTTCAAAGAAAACTCTTCAACTGAAAGAAGTAGGTTACATTTCACGAGATTTAAGTGAACACTAAAGTCAGTCAGAGTCAAGGCCCTCTAAGACCAATCCAGGAAACTGTAGGCACTTGGGCAGAAATCACATTTCCGATGTGGGAAGCTGTGGCAGTCAGCAGCATGTGTGATGCAAATCATAGGGGACATGGGGAAACCGATGCAGCTTTCGGTAGAAAGTGCCTCCGACTGCACATCTGGGGATGGAGAAAGTGCATGTGGAGGGATCTGGCAGAAGAATTCCTGGACTTCAATCCCCAACCTTTACTTGTCTCTTAGCGGATGATTCTCCTTGAGAGGAGTATTAAAACCCCATTATTAAACCCCCAAATTGGAATTAACATAAAATAATCCTGTGGCATGTGTCCATTTATATTTTCTGCATTGGTGTTAGGAAAGCTGAAATGACATATTCCCACTTGTATTGCTTTGGGAAGAATGACAGAATTGAAATAAACTACCACTATTTAACCTTTAAAATGAGACAATTTGTAACCGGTGCAGGGAGGGAGGAAAGAACATGGATTTTGGAGACAGAGCTGTGCTCCAGTGCTAAATGCCAGTATGGCTTGTTCCAGCACCTTCAGGGAAGTTGTCAAATCACCCCAAGCCTCAAGTTTTACATCTGCAAAAATGGAAACATGACTTTGTTTCCAGTAATATAGTAAAATGAGCTACTGCAAAATATATCCTGTTCACAACACATAAATATGCTGGATAAAATCTAATGACAAAACCAAAACCAAAATCCATGGCCGGGTTCAAGGGAGAGAAAGAGAAGTTTAGGTGCCAGAAATAAAGTCCTTTAAAACCAGACTTGAGGGTTGGAGACCTAGTGCTGTTGAATTATGAGGGGCCAGGAGTAGGAAGAGAATGTGGGATATATAGGACTAGGGGCTTGGCCTTCCAGCCTTTTAATAGGAAAGTGAGATGCAATAAAAAACTGGGTGCCCACCATGGCTGCAGTAGGGAGACATGTCTACAATGACCCCAAGTGTACCTGGTGGGGATTAAAATGAAAGTAGGAAAATAGGAATTTTAGACACAGACACACACACATACACCAATCCTGGAAAATTAAAAAACCACAACAAAACAGTATTCTATATTATTAAAGGTACACAAACATGCGGTAAAGGAACAAAATATCCAAAAAGTAAACACACCCCTTCAGGTAACTCTAGAAAGGGTGAATAAGTTGGGTGATGAAACTCATCTGTGTATGTAACATTTTAGTTTTTCAAAGGAAGAAAAAAAGGAAGTTAAGAAAGAAGAAATGAATGAAAGGAGAAAGACAGGAAGAAAAGGAATGATCTAAAGTAAATATAGTAAGATGTTAATATTTTTAAAATCTAGGTTGTTTGAGCAGGAATTTTTAAAAATTATTTTTGGTATTTTTTCTATAAGTAAAAATATCTCATATTAAAAGACAAAAAGAGATGAAACTACCTGTTTTTTGAAAATACTTATTTTTGTAATTATTGTGATTATGTGTTTTATATGTAATATACATCATGTAATGAGATATATGTATATCACACTGGATATTAATATTATAAATATATATTTAGAAGATATATATCATTTACACCAAGTATATCAGTGTATAAAAAGTATGTTTTTTTTCATCCTGTAATGATTTCCATAAAGGTTAATTTTTTACCCAAATTTATCTCTTTCTTTCAAGGATTCGAACTACTGCAGCTTTTGTAAGTTCTTAAAAAGATACCAGAAATGAACTAGACAGGGTTTGCTAGCATTGGCAAGTCCTCCAGTGTGGGGCAGGACCACTGGTCACCAAGGAACAGCAGCTCTGGGCCAGCTGCCTGGGCCTGAAATCCAGTCCTACTGCCTGTTAGCTCTATGGCTTCTGGCAAGTCTCTTCACCTCTCCACACTTTAGTTTTGCGTGTGTAAAATAGCTGTGTGATGGTATTTACCTCAAAGATTGTTATAAAGATTAAATTAATATATTAAACTTCGAATATGGCCTGGCACATAGTAAATACTATCTACATATTATTGGTAATTTTAATTTTATTTATTATTATTATTATTATTATTATTATTATTTGAGGCAGGATCTTGCCCTGTTGCCGAGGCTGGAGTAGAATGGTGCAATCATAACTCGCTGCAGCCTAGACCTCCCAGGCTCAAGTGATCCTCCCATCTCAACCTTCCAAATAGCTGGGACCGCAGGTGTGTGCCATTACAGTGGGCTAATTTTTGTATTTTTTGTAGAGATGGGGTTTTGCCATGTGGCCCAGGTTGGTCTCAAACTCCTAGGCCTGAGTGATCCTCCCACCTTAGCCTCTCAAAGTGCTAGGATTACAGGCATGAGCCACTGCACCTGGCTGGTAATTTTAAAATAATAATTTTAAAAATCCACAAAGTGAATTTATTTTCACAAATTTAGAGAGATGTTCACATACTACTTGCGTTGGTCAGTCAATGGCTACCGATGCATTAGATAGTATTTAATGGATAAAGAGTGTTGTCCTCCAGCACTTTGGTAGGCCGAGGCGGGTGGATCATGAGGTCAGGAGATCGAGACCATCCTGGCTAACATGGTGAAACCCCGTCTCTACTAAAAATACAAAATAAATTAAAAAAAAAAAAATAGCTGGGCATGGTGGTGGGCGCCTGTAGTCCCAGCTACTCAGGAGGCTGAGGCAGGAGAATGGCGTGAACCTGGGAGGCAGAGCTTGCAGTGAGCCGTGATCGCGCCACTGCACTCCAGCCTGGGCAACAGAGCGTGAGACTCTGTCTCAAAAAAAAAAAAAAAAAAAAAAGTGTTGTCCAAAAGAACACCAGGATGGCTAAAGAGTAGAAAGGACAGTTTTCCTGGTGATATCTGTTTGTAAACCAGGAAGAGAGAGTTTCCCACACATGCCAAAGTTGCTGTCTTCAAGGAGGGAAAGGGCAGTTGGCTTTTATGCCTCACAGGGCCCGTATCACACAATAGAGTCTTAGATATTCCACAGGTTTTAGGGAAAAGATATTCCACAGGTTTTAGGGAAAAGCCTAATTTATGAGAGGAGCTGAGCACGTGTGCAATGAGTAAACTTGTATGTAACGTACATCCCAGGTTCAATTTCCGATGGGGTTTTAGCTTTAAAATGAAATGGAATTTGGCTGTTTATGTCAAAAGATGGACCATAGGATACAAAGACAGTTTGTGCACAGTCTCTATAATCAGGCTGAAATTGGCTTAAGTCTGCAGATGCCTGTCAGGAAAGGGTGTTTGTCAGGCTGCTCCTCTGTCCAGTCGCGGTTGTGGTCTGGAGTGTAAGTCAGCGTTAAGACGGGTCTGATCATTTGTCTGACAGCTCCTATTGTTAGGGAGTTTAGCAAGCATGTGATTTTTCTTGCAGCCGTAGGAATTTACGGAGTTATCATGTCAGTCAATTCCTGAACCCTCAACCTATAGGTGTAGGTAATGTTGCTTCTTTAACGTTGCAGTCTCTCTTAGTTGATAATGGGGCATTTATTTTGGTCTCTGAAATCACAAGAGGAGCACCCCCACAAGGAGCTCCAATGCTTCTTCCAGCCTTGCTCCTCCTGAATTCTCATGTTTTCTGCTGGGAGCTGGGTCTGCTGAGCTGCCACGCGACTGCCATGGTACAATTTACCATCTGTGTCAGCTCATCATATCAGGTTAAGGTGGAAATGAATGGCAATGCCTACTCTCTTTGATGTTAAAAACAGGGAAATCATTCTTTCCTTAAGGTTAAACAAGACCAAGCAGTGAAGCACTCAGCATGTTGCAGAGTGGTACACACATGGCAGGGTCTGGGGTTTGAATCACCACTGCTTTATCTGGAGACCTTGTCCTTTTGTTTTCCTGGACTGCTCTTTATCTCACCTTTCCAGTAAAATAAATGAAGGGAAATAACATGAGAAGACAAGAAAAGAGAAGAAAACAAAAAAAGAAAAGAGAAGAGACAAGACTCAGTGGTGTTTTCCAGAATGGCCTGCAAGGCCAGAGGTGTGCTGGTGGGTTTGAGAAGGATTAGTAGGCAGCTGGCTCGCAACATGGTCCATTGACAACCTTCACATGTTGATAAAGCACCTACCTCCTAAGGAGAAGGCAGGTACTTGCTGGCTTGTATTTTGCTTGCATTGTGTGAGGTCTACCAGATGAGAGGTGGACACCACGAGCTCTGCTTCCACAGCCGCCAAGTCTGTTCTCTGAATTCTTGTTGATCAAAGACTCAAAAATATCACTCTGAAGGTCAGATTCTTCTTAGCCTGCATGAGAAGCCTCTATATCTTAGCTAAGTCCTAGATCCAATAACGTATAAAAGCAATTAAATCACGTGAAGACCTTTGAATGGCTCTCATCCTGTTTGGAGAAACAGAAAAGTACATGGTGACCTTAGTACAGAGTGGGGCTGCAAGCTTTCTTGGAGAGCACCCTGAGGAGGGTCACACTCTCTGGAGATGTGGGAGATCTGGCCCAAATCATAGGCAGGAAGCCTGGCGTTTTACAAATGCACTGAGTCACTCCATAATGTTCTGTGAACTTCCTTTTTGAATTTTCTGGATCGGCTCTCTACAGTTCCTAAATTAACAGTCTACAAGCTAGCTTCTTCATTCCCCTTTTGCCGAAGGTATCTAGTCTCATTATGTCTATTTATAATAACATAAAATCCTTCTGTGAATGAGACTAGTAATACAAAATGTATCAAAGTCATGTCCAAGGACTGCAGGGCATATTAATTTGCTTCCATGGGTTTTAACTTGGCAGTTCCCATTAACATTAATGGGATTATTAGGTTAAAATGCAACATAATGAACAAAGAATAGTTATTACAACAGGCCCAAACAATTCATGTAAGAAACAAAAATTCCGTAATAATGCATATTACATGTAACCATTAAAATACGATTACCATATCATGGAGGAGAACTTATATTATTCAAGAATATGTTCATAAATTTGGAATGCGTGCTGGATCCTAACTGGTCACCAAGCCCTGTGATGGCAATAACGTGAGGCTCCTCCCCTTTGTGGTGGTTATTGCTAAGGGGAAACTCTTTTAGTCCCAAGGAGAACTCATTAACAATAACATCTGTTATTTATTACTACCAAAATGAAAGTTTTGTTTTCAGAAGATGAAACTCCAAGCAGAATGATGCTAAGATAGGTAAAATTTGCAAACTAAATTATTTCCAGACAAATCAACCTCTGACAAAAATTATCCTGGTAAGGCCGGGCGCGGTGGCTCAAGCCTGTAATCCCAGCATGAGGCGGGTGGATCACGAGGTCAGGAGATCGAGACCATCCTGGCTAACACGGTGAAACCCCGTCTCTACTAAAAATACAAAAAACTAGTCGGGCGCGGTGGCGGGCACCTGTAGTCCCAGGTACTCGGAGGCTGAGGCGGGAGAATGGCGTGAACCCGGGAGGCAGAGCTTGCAGTGAGCCGAGATCGTGCCACTGCACTCCAGCCTGGGTGACACAGTGAGACTCCGTCTCAAAAAAAAAAAAAAGAAAAAAAAAATTATCCTGGCAATGTATCAATAAAGATCACTCGTGCAGTTAGAAGCAATGCAAAAATAGCATCCAGAATAATTGAAATATATATAAAGATATATATATACACACACGTATATACATATATATACACACACATATACATACATATATATGTATATAGATAAAGTCTGTTTTTCTATCTATCTGTATGAGTTTATAAAGGTGGTCATGACAAACTACCACAGATTGGGTGGTGTAAATAATACAAATTCATTTTCTTACAGTTCCAGAGGCTGGAAGTTCAAGATCAAAATATTGACCAATTTGGTTCTCCTGAGACCTCTCTTTGGCTTACAAATAGTCCTTCTCACTCTGTCATGTGGCCTTTCTTCTGTGTGTGCTCGTTCCTGAGGTCTCTTCTTTTTACAAGGACACTAGTCCTATTGGATTAAGGCCCACACGAATGACCTCATTTTAACTCACTCACCAATTTAAAGACTCTGTCTCCAGGTACAAACACATCCTGAGGTGGTGCAGGTTAGTACATCTGCTTATAAATTCGGTCTGTAACCAACTATCTATCTGATTTCTCTCTTCGTTCTCTCTCTTTCTTTCTTTCTCTCTCTCTCCCCCTTTCATTTACCTAGTTTTCAAACCTGTTGTTCTTAAATCTGGAGAGCTATAAAATTGATATGTATTTTATAAATAATATTAAATAAAATTAAAACAAATAATATTAAATAAAATTAAAACAAATAATATTAAATAAAATTAACATATATTTGAAAACTGCTGACCGCATTTTCATCCTGGCTTGTCTTGCTTCCAGCAATGGAAATCAGTCACTTTCCCATCTATAAGGCAGAGTTTCCAATTTCTACTCTGGGATTATTGTGGGTATTTAATAATTTAATGAAAACACCTAATTCTGGTCCACAGATAGTCATCAATGTTTGCCAGTTTCTTTACTTTTATATGTACTGTTCATTCAGATTAAAGCAAAGGGACAATTCCACTGATTGTCAAATACAGCTTTAAATTTACATTGTATGGGAAAATTTTCCAGATGACTGAAAGAGCCAGTTTACATTCAGCAGCAGTTATAGACATTCTTAAAAATGAAGGAATAATTTGTGCAGACAATAGAAAAATTAGTGATAATCTGACAAAACCATAACAAAATCTTGTTTGTAACAACGTATTTTACTCCTTTATAGAAACCACATGTACAAACCACTGTTGGAAAGAGTTGGTCTTGTTATAATCAGGATTGTATTTAATTCAAGCCATTCATTTATACACGCATCACCTGACATATTTTGCCTTCAAAGTAAAAATAAAGCAATGAGAAAACCACCTACTTTTATCCACATGTAAGCTTTAAATCTAGAAAGACAGCATAGTGACTCTAGAGGTGGCAGTGCGGTTGATGAAAGAGCCAGACATCCAGGATACAAGTCCTGACTTTTCAATTCACTGGTGTAGTGACATGGGGCAAGTTTCCTTCTCTGTGTTTCGATTTCTTCATGCATTCGAAGAAAGAACATTCAACTTATGCATATGCAAACACTTAGACAATGGGTGGTATTGCACATGCTCTACTTGCTGGGAAGTCTAGTTCAAGGAAAAAGAACCTAAACGCTGCTGGGTAATGCTTGGCCTATTTCTTTTAAGTGACATTTTAAATCATCATCACCTAATCATTTATTTCTTTTCAAAATTTGTCTTACAATGTATTAAAAATGATGATTTATATTCATTTCAGACATTATACATTTTACCAAAAATATTAGAACTAGAGAAATCCCTCATAAATTCCATAACTCAAGGATAATGACTGTTAACATCTTTGCCAATCTTTTTGTACATATAGTCACAAATGCCAAAGCATACATTTTAAATAAATAGAAGTATTCCATATATATTAGATTATCTACTCATTTTACATGTTCAAGGTTGTTTGTACTAATATGATCATTATAATGTATATTCTTTATGAGTTAAAGGTTGATATACTGTACTGGCTTTATTTTTAAGGAGAAATGTATAATTTTATTCTAATAATAAAATGTTCAGTGACGAATATTCATTGAGCGTTAGTATATGTCAGGAGCTGAAGATAGAACACATAAACAAACATGAATGAGATATGGAGCCATGAGGGAGCAGAGAGGGACATGACTTATGAGCTGGAAGATGGCTTTCAGGAACTCAATAGGACTCCTCTAGGCAAATGGTGCGTGGAATTGGAGGGATGGAAGAGGAAAATGGATTGCAGGGAATAGAGCCCAAAGGCAAAGGAAACAGCGAGGAATGCTCTGGGCACCATGATCCCAGTGTTGGTGGCTGGAGCTGAGACTGCAGTGGTGTCCTGGATCAGAAAAGATCTCCAAACCACAGTGTGAGGAGCCTGGATGTCATGTAAGGTCCCAGGGGGCAGCTATGACACAAGTCAGGGAAGTGAAATTAAATAAAGTTTAAGTATTTTATTTTCAAAATTGCAAAATTGTATATATTTATTGTGTACAACATGATGCTTTACTATCATATATATTCATATATATGAATGACTGAATCAAGCTAATTAATATATGCATTACTTCACAGTTATTTTTGTGATAAGATCACTTGAAATCTATTATTTTAACTTTTTTTTTCAAGAGTGCAATATGGTATATTGTTGTTAACTATAGTAACCATGTCGTACTATAGATCTCATGAACTTATTCTTCCTATCTAACTGAAATTTTGTATTCTTTGACCAATGTCTTTCCAATCATCCCTCCCCATTGCCCCAGCCACTGGTTACCATCTACTCTCCACTTATATAGTTCTCCTTTTTAAGATTCCATATGCGAGTGAAATCATGTGGCATTTTTCTTTCTATGACTGGCTTATTTCACTTAACATAATGTCCTCCGAGTTCATCCGTGTTGTAGTAAATGATAAAATTTCATTCTTTTTATGGTCAACCTGTCTTTCATTGTCCACATATACCATGTTTTCTTTACCCATTCCTCCACTGATGGACACTTAGATTGAGTCCATCTCTTGACTGTTGTGAATAATGCTGCTTTGAACATGGGAATGCAGGTATCTAATTGATATACTGGGATTGCTGAATCACATGGTAGTTCTACTTTTACTTTTCTGAGGAACCTCTACACTGTTTTCCATAATGGATGTACTAGTTTATATTCCTACCAACAGTGTACAAAGGTTCCCCTTTCCTCCATATTCAGGCCAACACTTATCTTTATAATGGTCATTCTAACATTTGTGAGGTGATGTCTCATTGCTCTTTTAACTTGCATTTCCCTGATGATTAGTGATGTTAAACTTTTTTCATATACCTGTTGGCCATTTGAATGTCTTCGTTTGAGAAATGTCTATTTACCTCCTTTGTCTTTTTAAAATTGGGTTACTTATTTTCTTGCTATTGAACCATTTGAATTCCTTACATATTTTGGATATTAACCCCTTATCAGATATATGGTTTGCACATATGTTCTCCTAATCTGTAGGATGTCTCTTCACTCTGTGGCTTGTTTCTTGTGCTGTGCTGCTGTGCAGAAGTGTTATAGTTTGTTGTAATCCCATCTGTCTATTTTTGCTTTTGTTGCCTGTGCTTTTGGGTTTGTAGCCAAAAAATTAATTGCTTGGACTAACATCTCTGAGCATGTTTCCTTCTAGTATTTTTCAGTTTGGGGTCTTATTTTTAAGCATTTGGTCTATTTTGAATTGATTTTTGTATATGATATGAAATTAGGGTATAATTTAATTCTTCCACATGTTGATATCCAGTTTTCCCAGCATAATTTATTGAAGAGACTGCCTTTTTCCAATTGTGTGTTCTTGACACCTTTGTCAAATATCAGTTGACTGTAAAAGCATGGATTTATTTTTGGGCTCCCTATTCTGTCTCATTGGTCTATGTATTTGTTTTAATGATGGTGCTGTGTTGTTTTGATTACCATCACTTGTACTTTTTTTGAAGTCAGATAGTGTGATGCTCCCAGCTTTTGTCTTTTAGCCCAAGATTGCTCTGGCTACTTGGTCTTTTGTGGTTCCATATGAATTTTAGGATTTTTTTCTATTTCTGTGATAAAACATCATTGGAATTGCAGGGAATGTATTGAATTTGTATATTGCTTTAGGTAGTATGAATATTTAAAAAATACTAATTTCTCTAATCTATATAAATGACATGTATTTCCATTTACTTGTGTCTTCTTTAACTTTTAAAATCAATGTTTCATAGTTTTTAGTGCAGAGATCTTCACCTCCTTGGTTAAGTTTATTCTTAAGTATTTTACTTCATTTTATTGTAGCTATTGTAATAGCTACAATGTGGGATTGTTTTCTGATTTGTTTTTCACATAGTTCATTGTTAGTGTATGGAAACATTACTAATTTTTGTGTCCTGCAATTTTACTGAATTTGTTCATTAGTTCTAAGAGCTTTTTGGTGGATTTTTAAGAGTTTTGTATATATAAGATCATGTTGTCTGCAAATAAAGAGTTTAAATTCATTTTTTCCAGTTTAGGTGCCTTTATTTTTTTTTCTTGCCTATTTTCTCTGACTAGGTCTTCCAATACTATGTTGAATAGATGTGACAAGAGTGGGCATTCTAGTCTCATTCATTATCTTAAAGGAAAAGCTTTCAACATTTTACACTTGAGGAGGATGTTAGATATCAGTTTGTCATATAAGGCCTTTATTGTGTTAAGATGCATTTCTTCTATACCTACTTTATTGAGAATGAGTTTTAATCATGAGTTTAATCATGAAAGAATGAATTTTATTGAATGCTTTTTCTTCACATTAAGATTATTGTATATATTTAGTTCTTCATTTTGTTAATATAGTGTATCACATTTATTAATTTACATATGTTGAACCATCCTTGCATCCCTGGGATAAATCCCACTGGATCATGGTGAATTATCTTTTGAAAGTACTGTTAAATTTTTTGTGCACTAGTATTTTGCTGAGGATTTTTGCATCTATATTCATCAAGGGTATTGGCCTCTAGTTTTATTTTCTTGTAGTGTCCTTGTCTGGTTTTGATATCAAGGAAATTCTGGCCTCATAAAATGAGTTTGGAATTATTCTTTTTTTTTTTTTTTGGAAGAGTTTGAGGAGGATTGATATTAATTCTTTAAGTGTTGGGTAAAATTTAGCCATGACACTGTCAGGTCCTGTGCTTTTCTTTGATGGGAGACTTTTTATTACAGATTCAATTTATTTACTTATTACCAATTTGTTCAGATTTTCTATTTCTTTATAATTCAATTTGGTAGTTTGAATGTGTCTAGGAATTTATCCATTTCCTCTAGCCTAAGTAATTCATTGTTTGTTATATAATTGTTTATAATAGTCTCTAATGACCATTTGTATTTTGGTATATATCAGTGAAACTCTACTTAGGGATGAAAGAGAGCAGAAAGTCGAGAATAACTCGTTGGAATCTAGTTGTAGGGACTGACAGAATAGTTGCACAATATATCGAGATTGCAATTTAGATAATTTTGTGGGACATGTAGATATCCATTTTGCATGACCGGCTCTCAGAATGGAGTCCTGAGAGAGAACCACATTACCGTGATGTAATATGCATGTGATGGAGACCACGTGCTCACTAGAGAAACAATTAGGGGAGAACAAATAGAGAGTAAATTTTTTTTTTTAATTATGCTTTAAGTTCCAGGGTACATGTGCACAACGTGCAGGTTTGTTACATATGTATACTTGTGCCCTGTTGGTGTGCTGCACCCATCAACTTGTCAGTACCCATCAACTCATCATTTACATCAGGCATAACTCCCAATGCCATCCCTCTCCCCTCCCCACTCCCCATAATAGGCCCTGGTGTGTGATGTTCCCCTTCCAGAGTCCAAGTGAACTCAATGTTCAGTTCCCACCTATGAGTGAGAACATGGGGTGTTTGGTGTTCTGTTCTTGTGATAGTTTGCTGAGAATGATGGTTTCCAGCTGCTTCCATGTCCCTACAAAGGACATGAACTCATCCTTTTTTATGGCTGCATAGTATTCCATGGTGTATATGTGCCACATTTTCTTAATCCAGTCTGTCTGTCACTGATGGACATTTGGGTTGATTCCAAGTCTTTGCTATTGTGAATAGTGCTGCAATAAACATACATGTGCATGTGTCTTTATAGCAGCATGATTTATAATCCTTTGGGTATATACCCAGTAATGGGATGGCTGGGTCATATGGTATTTCTAGTTCTAGATCCTTGAGGAATCGCCATACTGTTTTCCACAATGGTTGAACCAGTTTACAATCCCACCAACAGTATAAAAGTGCTCCTATTTCTCCACATCCTCTCCAGCACCTGTTGTTTCCTAACTTTTTAATGATTGCCATTCTAACTGGTGTGAGATGGTATCTCATTGTGGTTTTGATTTGCATTTCTCTGATGGCCAGTGATGATGAGCATTTTTTCATGTGCCTGTTGGTTGCATGCATGTCTTCTTTTGAGAAATGTCTGTTCATATCCTTTGCCCACTTTTTGATGGGGTTGTTTTTTTCTTGTAAATTTGTTTGAGTTCTTTGTAGGTTCTGGATATTAGCCCTTTGTGAGATGAGTAGATTGCAAAAATTTTCTCCCATTCTGTAGGTTGCCTGTTCACTCTGATGGTAGTTTCTTTTGCTGTGCAGAAGTTCTTTAGTTTAATAAGATCCCATTTGTCAATTTTGGCTTTTGTTGCCGTTGCTTTTGGTGTTTTAGACATGAAGTCCTTGCCCATGCCTATGTCCTGAATGGTATTGCCTAAGTTTTCTTCTAGGGTTTTTATGGTTTTAGGTCTAACATTTAAATCTCTAATCCATCTCGAATTAATTCCTTGGCAGAAACTCTACAAGCCAGAAGAGAGTGGGGGCCAATAGTTAACATTCTTACAGAAAAGAATTTTCAACCCAGAATTTCATATCCAGCCAAACTAAGTTTCATCAGTGAAGGAGAAATAAAATCCTTTACAGATAAGCAAATGCTTAGGGATTTTGTCACCACCAGGCCTGTCCTACAAGAGATCCTGAATGAAGCACTAAACATGGAAAGGAACAGCTGGTACTAGCCATTGCAAAAACATGCCAAAATGTAAAGACCATCAATGATAGGAATAAACTGTATCAACTAACGAGCAAAATAACAAGCTAATATCACAATGACAGGATCAAGTTCACACATAACAATATCAACCTTAAATGTAAATGGATTTAATGGTCCAATTAAAAGACACAGACTGACAAATTGGATAAACAGTCAAGACCCATCAGTTTGCTGTATTCAGGAGACCCATCTCACATGCAGAGACACACATAGGCTCAAAATAAAGGGATGGAGGAAGATCTACCAACCAAATGGAAAACAAAAAAAAGCAGGGGTTGCAATCCTAGTCTCTGATAAAACAGACTTTAAACCATCAAAGATCAAAAGAGACAAAGAAGGCCATTACATAATGGTAAAGGGATCAATTCAACAGGAAGAGCTAACTATCCTAAATATACATGCACCCAAAACAGGAGCACCCAAATTCATAAAGCAAGTCCTCAGAGACTTACAAAGAGACTTAGACTCCCATATAATAATAATGGGAGACTTCAACACCCCACTGTCAACATTAGACAGATCAACATGACAGAAAGTTAACAAAGATATCCAGGAATTGAACTCAACTCTGCACCAAGCAGACCTAATAGACATCTACAGAACTCTCCACCCCAAATCAACAGAATATACATTCTTCTCAGCACCACATCACACTTATTCCAAAATTGACCACATAGTTGGAAGTAAAGCGCTCCTCAGCAAATGTAAAATAACAGAAATTATAACAAACTGTCTCTCAGACCACAGTGCAATCAAACTAGTACTCAGGACTAAGAAACTCAATCAAAACTGCTCAATTACATGGAAACTGAACAACCTGCTCCTGAATGACTACTGGGTACATAATGAAATGAAGGCAGAAACAAAGATGTTCTTTGAAACCAATGAGAATAAAGACGCAACATACCAGAATCTCTGGGACACATTTAAAGCATTGTGTAGAGTGAAATTTATAGCACTAAATGCCCACAAGAGAAAGCAGGAAAGATCTAAAATTGACACCCTAACATCACAATTAAAAGAACTAGAGAAGCAAGAGCAAATACATTCAAAAGCTAGCAGAAGGCAAGAAATAACTAAGATCAGAGCAGAAGTGAAGGAGATAAGAGACACAAAAAACCCTCCAAAAAATCAATGAATCCAGGAGTTGGTTTTTTGAAAAGATCAACAAAATTGATAGACCACTAGCAAGACTAATAAAGAAGAAAAGAGAGAAGAATCAAATAGTCGCAATAAAAAAATGATAAAGAGGATATCACCACCAACCCCACAGAAATACAATCTACCATCAGAGAATACTGTAAACACCTCTACAAAAATAAACTAGGAAACCTAGAAGAAATGGATAAATTCCTGGACACTTACACTCTCCCAAGACTAAACCAGGAAGAAGTTGAATCCCTGAATAGACCAATAGCAGGCTCTGAAATTGAGGCAATAATTAATAGCCTGCCAACCAAAAAAAGTCCAGGAACAGACGGATTCACAGCCAAATTCTACCAGAGGTACAAGGAGGAGATGGTACCATTCCTTCTGAAACTATTCCAATCAATAGAAAAAAAGGGCATTCTCCCTAACTCTTTTTATGAGGCCAACATCATCCTGATACCAAAACCTGGCAGAGACACAACAAAAAAAGAGAATTTTAGACCAATATCCCTGATGGACATCGATGCAAAAATCCTCAATAAAATACTGGCAAACTGAATCTAGCAGCACATCAAAAAGCTTATCCACTATGATCAAGTGGGCTTCATCCCTGGGATGCAAGGCTGGTTCAACATTCACAAATCAATAAATGTAATCCAGCATATAAACAGAACCAAAGACAAAAACCACATGATTATCTCAGTGGATGCAGAAAAGGCCTTTCACAAAATTCAACAGATCTTCATGCTAAAAACTCTCAATAAATTCGGTATTGATGGAACGTATCTCAAAATAATAAGAACTATTTATGACAAACCCACAGCCAATATCATACTGAATGGGCAAAAACTGAAAGCATTCCCTTTGAAAACTGGCACAAGACAGGGATGCCCTCTCTCACCACTCCTATTCAACATGGTGTTGGAAGTTCTGGCTAGGGCAATCAGGCAAGAGAAAGAAATCAAGGGCATTCAGTTACGAAAAGAAGAAGTCAAATTGTCCCTGTTTGCAGATGACATGATTGTATATTTAGAAAATCCCATCATCTCAGCCCAAAATCTCCTTAAGCTGATAAGCAACTTCAGCAAAGTCTCAGGATACAAAATGAATGTGCAAAAATCACAAGCATTCTTATAAACCAGTAACAGACAAACAGAGTGCCAAATCATGAATGAACTTCCATTCACAATTGCACCAAAGAGAATAAAATACCTAGGAATCCAACTTACAAGGGATGTAAAGGACCTCTTCAAGGAGAACTACAAACCACTGCTCAGTGAAATCAAAGAGGACATAAACAAATGGAAGAACATACCATGCTCATGGATAGGAAGAATGAATATGAAAATGGCCATACTCCCCAAGGTAATTTATATATTCAATGCCATTCCCATCAAGCTACCAATGACCTTCTTCACAGAATTGGGAAAAACTGCTTTAAAGTTCATATGGAACCAAAAAAGAGCCTGTATTGCCAAGACAATCCTAAGTCAAAAGAACAAAGCTGGAGGCATCAGGCTACCTGACTTCAAACTATACTACAAGGCTACAGTAACCAAAACAGCATGGTACTGGTACCAAAACAGAGATACAGACCAATGGAACAGAACAGAGTTCTCAGAAATAATACCACACATCTACAGCCATCTGATCTTTGACAAACCTGAGAAAAACAAGAAATGTGGAAAGGATTCCCTATTTAATAAATGGTGCTGGGAAAATTGGCTAGCCATAAGTAGAAAGCTGAAACTGGATCCTTTCCTTACTCCTTATATGAGAGTGAATGTTAAACATTATGTTCAACATTTTGAGGACACACCGACTGTTTTGCAAAGTAGCTACACTATATTGTAATTTCATCATGAGTGTATGAGTGTTCTGATTTCTCTGTGTCCTCAGAAGTAATTGTCAGATTTTTTGATTGTAGCTATGCTAGTGGGTATAAAGGAATATCTTATGGTGATTTTGATTTGCATTTCCTTGCTGACCAATGATGTTGATTATCGTTGCTTGTGCTTACTGTCCATTTGTATATCTTTGGAGAAATGTCAATTCAGATCCTTTGCACATTATAACAGTGGGTTGTCTTTATATTATTGAGTTGTAGGATTTATACATTCCAAATGCAAGTTTCTAGTCAGATAAATAACTTTCACAAGTTTCCTCCCATTTTGTGTTTTGACTTTTCACTTTTCCAATAAAGTTGTTTGAAGCACAAAGGTTTTACATTTTGATTAAGTACAATTGACCAATTTTTTTTGTTGGTTACTTATGTTTTTGGTGTTTTTGGCATTGTATCTAAAAAGCATTGCAGGACCCAAGATCATGAAGATTTACCCTTAAATTTCCTTCTAAGTGTTTTACTGACCTAACTATTGCATTGACATTTATGGTCCATTTGATTTAATTATTGTGTATGGTATGAGGTAGTAATCAAATTTCATTCTCTTGTATGGCTTTTCAGTTGTGCCAGCACTATTTGTTGAAAATACTTCATTGTCTGCTGAATAATATTGGAATAATTGTTGAAAATCAATTGATTGTATATATATGGGTATATTTCTGAAATCTCAACTCTATAGTATTGATCTGTATATCTATATTCCAGGATCACATCGTCTTGATTACTGTGGCTTCACATTAAGTTTTGAAATCATGAATTATGAATCTTCCTATTTTTTATTTTTCAGATTGTTTTGGCTGTTATGAATCATTTTCAATTAGATATATATTTTAGAATCAATTTGCTAAGTTTACAAAGAATTCAGCTGAAACTTTGATAGAGATTATGTTGAAACCGTAGGTCAGTTTTTGGAAGTATTAACATCTTAAGAATATTCAATCTTCTGAGCCATTAATATAGATGTTGATTCCATTAATTAAGATCTTTTAACATTGTAGTTTTTATAGTACATGTTTTTCCCTACTTTTGTTAAATTTATTTGTCAGTATTATATTATTTTTGATGATTTGTAAGTAAAATTATTTTCTCAATTTCCTTTATAGATTATTCATTGCAAGTTGATGTGGTTTTAATGTTTGTGTCCTCAAAAAATTAATGTATTGAAATCCTGCTACTCAAGCTAATGGTTTTAGGATGTAGAGCCTTTGGGAGGTAACTAGGTCATGAGTACTCTGCCTTTCCAAATAGGATTAGTGCCCTTATAAAAGAGCATCTCTCTCAACATGTAGGGACAACAAGAGGAGAAGGTGCTATCTCTAAGAAAGCAAGCACCTGCCAGACAGTCAATCTGCTGATGCCTTGATCTTAGACTTCCCAGCCTCCAGAAGTATGAGAAATAAATTTCTGTTGTTTATAAGTCACCCAATTAAAGGTATTTTTGTTATAGTATCTCAAAATAGACTAATACACAAGTACATAGAAATATAACTGATTTTTGTATATTGATTTTGGATCCTTCAGGCTTATTGAATATATTCATTTGTTCTAATGATTTTTTTAGTGGATTCCTTAGGATTTTGCATATACAAGAAAATAGAGATAGTAGCAAATAGAGATGGTTTTACTTCTTCTGTTCCTCTCTAGTTGCCTTTTATTATTTTTCTTTCCTGATTGTCTTTGCTATACTCTCCAATACAGTTATGAGTAGAAATGGTAAGAGTGGATATTCCTTTCTTGTTCTTGATCTTACAGTTCCTGTCTTAGAATTGAGTTATTTACCATTAAGTATGATGCTACCTGCGGATTTTTGTATATGTCCCCTATCAGGTTAAGGAAGTTCATATCTATTCCTAGTTTACTTAATGTTTTCTACTATGAAAGAGTGTTGGATTGATCTGTGCTTTTTCTGCATATACTGAGATGCTTATTATTTTTGCTTTTTTATTATATTGATATGGGTTATTCATTAATTGGTTTTGGATATTAAACCAACTTTGCATTCCCATAATAAATCTCACTTATTCATGGTGTGAAATCCTTTTTATATGTCAATAGATTTGGTTTGTAAGTATTTTGTAAAGGTTATATTCATAAGGGATATTGGCCTGTAGTTTTCTTTTCTTTCAACGTCTTCTTCTGGTTTTACTATCGAGGCAATACTGATCTTACAGAATGTGATAGCAGTTCTCATACACTTTTATTATTTGGGAGCCTTGAGAATAATTGACATTAATTCTTTAAATGTCAGTTAAAATTCATCAGAAAAGCCATGTGACCCTAGGCTTATCTGTGGGTAGCTTTTTAGTTACTCATTTAAACACTATACTACTTGTTATAGCCCTACAGAGATTTTCTAATTCTCTTTGAATTAGGTTAAGTAGTTTGTGTCCTCCTAGGTTTTTTTTTTTTTTTTTTGAAATGGAGTTTTGCTCTTGTTACCCAGGCTGGCACAGTCTTGGGTCACTGTAGCCTCTGCCTCCCAGATTCAAGTAATTCTTCTGCCTCAGCCTCAGGAGGCTGGGATTACAGGCACCCACCACCGTGCCCAGCTAAATTTTGTATTTTTAATAGAGCCAGGGTTTCACCATGTTGTTCAGGCTGGTCTCGAACTCCTGATCTCAGGTGATCCACTCATCTTGGCCTCCCAAAGTGCTGGGATTACAGACGTGAGCCACTGTGTCCGGCCCTATGTATTTTTCTATTTCATCTAATTTATCTAATTAGATAAAATTAATTAATTACTGTAATCTAATTAAACAAAGAAATACAGTTAAAAGTAAGCAGAAGACTTCTATTTCATCTAATTTATCTAATTTAGTGGTGCACAATTCTTCATAATATTTCTTTATTCAGTGAAGTTTGGTAGTATTGTCCACCATTTCATATCTGATTATATTAACTTAAAGACTTAAGTTAAAGACTCTTTTTCTTGGTTAACCTAACCAAAGGTTGGCAATTTTGTTGATCTTTACAGACAAATAACTTTGGTTTTACTTATTTTCTCTATATTTTTACTTCCATGTGTTATTAATTTACATGCTATTATTTTCTTACTTCTGCATACTATATAGTGAGTTTGTGTTTCTATTTCCAGTGCCTTAATGTAGAAGTTTAGGTTGTTGGTTTAAGAACTTTCTTCTTTTCTAAACTATAGACATTAAAAACTACGCTGTTATTTTCATTCATTTCAAAGTTTTCTATTTTGTGCTGTGGCTATTGAAGTATTCTGCTCACTTTTAACTGTATTTCTTTGTTTTTTTGTTCTTGTATTCACAATGACTCTCCTAATTGGAAGTCACTGCCTCATGAATGAGCTAGATGACACTGGGACCCCAGGATTCTCAGCACTCCATGTCTGAGGCAGTCTACACCTAGTAGTGGCAACTGGATGGAAGAAGGAATTCATGATACCTTGGCTGAAATTGCCTAGAATATAGCCTCGGCTACAAGTAGCTGGGGGACAGGATGAGGCATGCTGATGTGCTACTCCTCTCAGGAAGATATCTTAGCCCTTGACTTGCCACTGGGGGAAATGGGGGCCACTGTTTCTTGGCTACACCAGTCTGCAGTGAAGTTTCTTTTACATTGAGATGGGAAGACAAGAAAGAAAGGATATTATAATTTAAATGCCATAGACTTTCATATTCTTATTCAATTTTAGTAGACTTACATGGATTTATTAGATTTTCCATCATGTTCCAGAAATACAAATTAGTTGCCTTCTTAAAATTTTTCACAAGTTTCACTAGGGAGTTGGTCTGCCCAGATCCTTATGTTGCCATGCTGCATGTGGAATTCCCCATGGTTCCTTTCAAAGTTATTTTGTCCTTATTTCCTTCTAAACTAACTCTGCTAAAGATTGGCATAAATTTTTCATCTTCACTTGCATTTGACATAGATGACTTTGACATGGACATGGGAGTCATTGTATTGAGATGTTCACTGTAGCCTTTATCACCAAGTGAACTGGTTCATTTGACTGGGGTATTTGTTATCTACTATTAGGTACCAAAATATCACAGTCCTAGTGGCTTAAAATGACATACACTCATTACAGTTTCCGGGTGTCAGCTGTCAAAGCCTGACTTAGCTGGATCCTTTAATTAATTATGTCTCATGAGACTCTAAGCAATACATCGATCAAGAAATTGATTTAATCTCAAAGCTCAACTGGTGAGTCACTTCTGAGCTTATGCAGTGTTGACTGCTGATAGTTCCTTGTCAGTTGTAAGCCTAAGGACTTGAGTGTCTTCTTGGCTGTTGGCTGGGACCACCCCATTGCTCCTTATGATTTTCTTCATGATTAGGTCACCTCCCTAGGGAAGCTTTCAACATAGCAGCTTGTGTCATCGAAACTGGCAAAGGATAAGATAATCTATTAGCAAGACAGGTTACCATCTTATGCAAAGTAGCCATGGAATGACATCTGCCTTTGCCAGATTCTACTGCTGAGAAGTGAGTCACAGGGTCCCACCCACCCTCAGAAGGAGGACACTAAAAAGGAGTATTAATTTAAAGCGTTAGAGATTTCGGGGTCAGTCTTAGTGTTAGTCTGCCACAATTGGGAAGGGGTCTCTTTCTGCGTTGATCCATGGCTGGGCCTCTGCCAAACAGGGCAACACTTCCACAGAAAGGAGCCAGCAAAGAGCCTATTTTAAGTCTTTGGGCTTCGCCCCGGACATTTCTTCCTCCTGGAATTCCGGGCATTAATCTGTTTTAGTTACTTTTATACCATTAACAGACTTCTTTCTCTGGCTCCTTAATGTGTTTTTCTTTGCTATCTCTCATGTGTGTAGGTTTTTGCTGGAGATCTGCCTTATCCCTCTGTCATTCCCAACTATAGTAAATCCCTCAAGGATTTTATTCTCTGAGAGATATATTTTAATTCCATGAAGAGAGACTCTCAACCTACATTGTCTTCCTCACTTTCTCTCATCTCCTCACTTGTACGCCCAAGCACCTGGCTGGAGATATCTGGTTATTTTTAAGGCTTTTTAAAATGTAGTTTTTCAAAAAAATGAACACAAATACCTGCAGAAGCATATATTTCCATTTCCACGAAAAATCAACTTACAGTTTATGAACACCCTACACCCCGTGAGCTAAGTACTTTCTACACTCCCTTCTCCTGGCATCGTGTGTGAGTGTGTGTGTGCGTGTATACTCCCAAAGATTTGTGATGAACATGTATTCTTATATGTCGTTTTTTCTTCAGAAACTTTTGCTGTCTCTTACCTGATCACAGAGTGATTCCATTTTCTTGGACAGCAACTAAAGCCCCTCACACTGTTTAGAATCTACTTTTGGCAAAGCAACATCCAATCCCTTCCTCTACTTTTTCAGCTCACTAGCTGATTATCCTAATCAGTGCATGGTTTCATCAGCACACTAGACTGTTTATGCCTTTATAAAAACACTCATGTAATATTACTGCTTACTGTATTGTCTGATAAGGATCCTATGAATTAGAAATACATCATGAAACAGCAAAAAAAAAAAAAACCCAGAAATTTTATGTATTTCTATATACACATTTAAAAGAACAGTAATAATGCTAGTATGCATATAATCACTAGTAAGATTTAATAATAAGACTTTGTAACTACCAAGCATAAACCTGTATACGTTCTTCCCCAATTGTATTTTCCCACCCTCTCACTTAAGCTATTTTGACATTTTAATAGCACTCCCTGACTTTTTGTAAGTATAATTTTATAACTATACATGGATATTTAAAGAATGGGATATTTGATTTTACCCGGTTTTGAAATTCATATGAGTAGAATCATACTATAAGTATTCTTCTATTACTTGCATTTTTTGCTGAAAATTATATTTCTAAGATTTAGCTATTTTGGTGCCTTTGGCTGTATTACTAATCTTTTTATTGCTTTTTAACATTTCGTTTTACAGTATGCCACAATTTATTTATCTAATCTACTGTTGGTGGAAATTTAAATTGTTTTCAGATTTTGGCTGCTACAAATGATGCTGTTTTATATATTCTTATACAGATCTTGTAGCTCACATGTGCAAGAGTTTCTTTAAAATCTGTACCTAGTTTTGAAATTCCTTTAGTTAAGAACATGTGAGTGTTCGCTTTTGCCAAAATGAGTTGCCCAATTGCTGTGGTTTGAGTGTTTGTCTCCTCTAAAACTCATGTTGAATTTTAATTGCTATTGTAACAATATTAAGAGGCAGCAAATTTTAGAGGTGATTAGCTCATGAGAGCTGCTCTCACTGATGGATTAATGTTGTTATTGTGGGAGTGGTTTTGTTATAGTATAAGTGGGTTTCTTATAAAAGGATGAGTGTGGTCCCGTTTCTCTTTCCCTCTCACGTTTTCTTTGCCCTTCTGCTATGAGATGATACAACAACAACAACAACAACAAAACCCCTCACTGGCTGCTAGGCCCATGTCCTGGACTTCCCAGACTCTAGAACTATGAGCCAATAAATTTATCTCCATTATAAATTACACAGCCTCAGGTATTCCGTGATAGCAGCACGAAACATAGTAAGATAATTTATACACTTATCTGCTCTGTGTGGAATTAGCATAGCTCCATATTCTCATGGATTTTATATAAGATGTCTGTGATAGTTCATTTTATATGTCAAGTTGACCTGATTAAGGGATGCCTAGGTAACTGGTAATGTGTTATTTATGGGTGTGTCTCTGAGAACGTTTCCAGTGGAGATTGGTGTGTGAATCAGTGAACTGAGTGTGGAAGAGCCGTCCTCAATGAGGATAAGCACCATCCAATTGGTTCCAGTCCTAGATAAAAAAGACAAAGTAAAGGCAAATTTGCTTTCTGTTTCCCTCCTGCAGCTCAAGAGCCTTTGTCTCTTGCCCTTGGACATCAGAACTCCAGGTTCTCCAGCCTTTAGACTCTAGGCTTTCACCAGCATCCCCCTGGGTTTTCAGGCTTTTGTGCTGAGACTGAAAATTATACCATCGCCTTCCCCAGTTCTGAGACTTCGGACTTGGGTTGAGCCATGAAAATGGCTTCCCTGGGCCTTCAGCCTGCAGACTCTGGTCTGTTGTAGGACTTCTCAGCCTCGATAACCATATTAGCCAATTCCAGTAATAAATTCCCTCTCATCTAGCTATCCATTCATCCATCCATCCATTGATCCATCCATCCATCTATCAATATCCTGTTGGTTCTGTATCTCTGAAAAATACCGATTAATGCAATGTCTTAATATTTACCAACCTATTAGAGTTGTAATGATGACTTTTTGCAGGTTTAATTTATGTCTTCCTGATTGCCAATGATGTTGAGCATATTTTCATGTGTTTCTCGGCCATTTAAGCTTTCTATTTTGTGCAATGGCTGTTGAAATCTTTGGCTCCCTTGTAACTGGATTGTTGCATTTTCCTTATTAATTTATGTGTTCATTTATATATTCTAGACAAAGAGGTGTCACCCATTTTTTACAATCTTCATGACACATTTTGATGCAAACACTTTTTTATTTTTATTATATGCAAGTATATCAATATCTACCTTTACAATTTTCTTAAGAAAACATTCATATAAAGTCTTGATGATAATCGCTGATACTATTATTTATGAACTTTAAAATTTATATTTTCAATCCATCCAGAATTAAATAGTTGCATGGTGTGAGAAAGTGGTTTGACTTCGTTTTTTCCCACTGAAGATATGCCATTATCTCATCACAATTTATTAACATGTACCTCATTTCCCCACTGATGTGTCATACCACCTCTGTCATTCACCCGTTTCTGAGATCTACAATCTTTTCCATTTAACTTTTTGAACTTATTCTAAAATCACACAGTTATATTTTTATCACTTCAAAATAAACCTTAGTGTCTGGTATGGTTAATCTTTCCACCTTGTCCCATTTTTCAATGATTTGGAAGTTTTGGAAGAGAAATTTTGGAAATGTTTAGTCATTTTCCTGTTAAATAAATACATAAGCTGTGTGTAGTGGCTCATGTTTGTTATCCCAGTGCTTCGGGAGGCCCAAGGCAGAGGATTACTTGAGGCCAGGAGTTTGAGACCAACCTGGGCAACAATATAGTGAGGCCCCGTCTCTACATTAAAAAGAAAACAATTAGTTGGGCATGGTGGCATTTGCCTGTAGTCCTAGCTACTTGGGATGCTGAGGTGGAATATCCCTTAGGCACAGGAGTTGGAGGCTGCAGTGAGCTATGACCTTTCCACTGTCCTGCACTCCAGCCTGGGTGACAGAATGAGACTCTGACTCTAATTACATACATACTTAAATATGTGCATATGTGCATACATAAGCCATTGTAACTAAACCTCTTGAGATTTGATGAAGATTTCAATGATTCTATAGATAAATTCATGGAAAGGTAGAATCTCTAAAAATATTGAGTCTTCCAATCTACGAACATGCTTTTCTTCATTTATATAACTTCTTTTAAAATATTTTTCTTTAACAACATTGAATAATATTAATAAAAGTTTATGTGAATATCTTTCACATATTTGTTAGATTTATTCCTAGATACTTTATAGTTTTGATAGTATTGTACTTGTATCTCTTTTAAACTTCTTTATCTGATAGGTAAATATGCAAATAATTTTTGGACATTGATTTTATATCTAGTTTCCTTGTTATATACTTCTATTCATTATAATGCTTCACCTGTGTCTTTTAAATTTTCTATTATGCAATCAAATAATCTGTGAAAGAGATAATTTTGTTTTTCTTGTTTCTGATCCACATTAATTTTAAATTTTTTTCTTGTACTCTATAGTACTAGCTAAAACATTTAGTCTACTTTTAAATAGTAGTGGTAATCAGGCATCCTCATCTGGTTCCTTAATCTCAAAGTCAGTTTTTGATGTTGATATTCTTTATCTGGTAAAGGAAGGTCTTATTTTTTAATCTAATTTGCGAAGAGTCATTATTTTGCTTTTGTCTGTTTAATTTCAAAATGAAGATAATATTTTATAAATTTGTTTCTGCACTTGTTGGGATGACCAAAACATTTGATACCTTAATCTGTTAATGTTAATGTGTGTAATGCTAATTAATGTTTTAAAATGTCAAATCCATGCTACGTATCTGGAATAAATTTACTTGACCATGGTGCATCTTTTTTTAATACATTATTCTATCTAGTTTGTTAATATTTTGTATAGATTTTTGCATTCATATTAATAAGTAATATTGGTCTTTCTTATACTGCTTTTAGTTTATACTATTTTACCTGCGGTGATTTACATTTAGACCACTAAAAAGACGTTCAGTGCAGATCAATGTAAATGACTAAAGAAGTACTTATGGCCTTTATTAATTTGAGAGATGTATAGACATGTGAGGAGAATTTCAGCAATCATTGCATTAAATATGAGTGTGGATCCTGCCATAAGAACTAGCATATTTCTTGAATTAGTAAATACAATTTGAATTATGATTTCTGGACTTGGGAAAAGTCTGAACAAAATTGTTACTCTTTTATTAAAATCATCATTGACTTCTGCTGCTTGTCTCACTGGCTAACAGTGCTAAGTGAGTCGGCTTATCCATTTGTCTCGAATGTACATGCTCTGCAGTGAAACATGCCAGTAAGTTACAGTGTCAATGGGATACAATGTCCTATTACCAGTGAGGAGAACATGGGGCATGCTCTTTTATTTCACTTTCATTATATTGCCCCTGTACTTGTTTTCCTCCAATTAAGAGTTAACCTTTTAGGTTAATTTTTCTTTCCAGAAAAATATTTGGTCAATTGTAAAATCTAACACCCATAAAGCTGTAAATAGTTAGAAACCAACTGGTTAAATCATCCATTCCTTCACTCATTCATTTATTCCTATGTTTACTAGGCACCTAAGGCACTGTGGCATGCAGACAATAATTGAATATGCACATTTTCATTCAGTCCTTTTGTCGCACAAAGGTGGCTCATTCTTGCTCTTAGCACAGTCTGGTGTCTGCATCCTAAACTTCTCTGGGTTAACCTCTTTAGTAAGTCAAGTTTATACCAATATATATTTTTTTATTCTCCAGGGCAGGGATGGGTAAATATGTTACTGCTTATGAGGGTGGGGGTATATATCAGTATTCAATTGCTCCTTAAACTTTCAATTAGTCCTTCTGTTTTCCTCCACATCTGATAACCCTGATATTACCCATTAGAGAACCTGATGCCTCCTGTTTTCCAAGTTATCCCCAGGATCTAAGGAGTAATCGGTATCCTTGTATTAGTGGGTCACTGGCATTCCCAGCCCCAAACTCATCCTTCAGCATTCTCAGCTTTTCTCTTGCTATTGACACTCACCCATCTTTTGTCTATCTTCTGCTTTATACTATCTCTACCCTGTGGCCATCCCTCTAAATCTCTATGTTTTTTTCTACAAGATCTTACATTTCTTATCTATCAAAGAAGAAGTGTCCAGAGAAATTTTAAAAGTACTTTGAACTAAATGAAAATGAAAGTACAACTTATCTGAATTTATAGAATACAATGAAAGTAATGCTTAGAAGGAAAGTCATAGCACTAAGTGCATATATGGGAAGAGAAGGACAATTTAACATGCATAATCCAAGCTTTCACCATAGGAAACTACAGAAAGAAGAGCAATTTAAATTAAAACAAGGAAAAGAGAAGAAATAATATAAATTAGAACAGAAATCAATGAAATTGTAAATAGGAAAATTGTAGAGAAATTCAATGAACCTAAACCTGGTTCTTTAAAAAGATTTCTAGTTCTAGATCCTTGAGGAATCGCCATACTGTTTTCCACAATGGTTGAACTAGTTTACAGTCCCACCAGCAGTGTAAAAGTGTTCCTATTTCTCCACACCCTCTCCAGCACCTGTTGTTTCTTGATTTTTTAATGATTGCCATTCTAAGTGGTATGAGATGGTATCTCATTGTGGTTTTGATTTGAGTTTCTCTGATGGCCAGTGATGATGAGCTTTTATACATGTGCCTGTTGGCTGTATGCATGTCTTCTTTTGAGAAATGTCTGTTCATATCCTTTGCCCACTTTTTGATGGGGTTGTTTGCTTTTTCTTGTAAATTTGTTTGAGTTCTTTGTAGGTTCTAGATATTAGCCCTTTGTTAGATGAGTAGATTGCAAAAATTTTCTCTCATTCTGTAGGTTGCCTGTTCACTCTGATGGTAGATTCTTTTCCTGTGCAGAAGCTCTTTAATTTAATTAGATCCCATTTGTCAATTTTGGCTTTTGTTGCCGTTGCTTTTGGTGTTTTAGACGTGAAGACCTTGCCCGTGCCTATGTCCTGAATAGTATTGCCTAGGTTTTCTTCTAGGGTTTTTATGGTTTTAGGTCTAACATTTAAATCTCTATTCCATCTTGAATTAATTTTTGTATAAGGAGTAAGAAAAGATCCAGTTTCAGCTTTCTACTTATGGCTAGCCAGTTTTCCCAGCACCATTTATTAAATAGGGTATCCTTTCCCTATTTCTTGTTGTATATACCCAAAAGATTATAAATCATGCTGCTATAAAGACACCTGCACATGTATGTTCATTGCAGCACTATTCACAATAGCAAAGACTTGGAATCAACCCAAATGTCCATCAGTGACAGACTGGATTAAGAAAATGTGGCACATATACACCATGGAATACTATGCAGCCATATAAAAGGATGAGTTTGTGTCCTTTGTAGGGACATGGATGCAGCTGGAAACCATCATTCTCAGCAAGCTATCGCAAGAACAGAAAACCAAACACCACATTTTCTCACTCATAGGTGGGAACTGAACAATGAGATCACTTGGATACAGGAAGGGGAACTTCACACACCGGGGCCTATTGTGGGGAGGGGGGAGGGGGCAGGGATAGCACTAGGAGATATACCTAATGTAAATGACGAGTTAATGGGTGCAGCACACCAACATGGCACATGTATACATATGTAACAAACCTGCACATTGTGCACATGTACCCTAGAACTTAAAGTATAATAATAAAAAAATTATATACAAAAAACCTAAAAAACATTTTAAAAAATTGATAAAATTGAAAAATTTCTACCCAGGTTAATAAGAAGAGAGAAGACACATTTCATTTTATTATTAGTATTAGAAATGAAAGATAATTCATCATTACTGATCCCAAGGATATTGAAAGGATAGTAAAGGAACACAACTTTGTGTCCACAAATATGATAGCTTAGATGTAATGAAAAAACTCCTTGAAATACACAAATCTCAAAAAATCACATAAGGAGAAATAGATAATCAGAATAAGGATATATCCATTAAGGGACATACCTCAAAATAATGAGAGTGATCTATGACAAACAGCCAACATCATAGTAAGTGGGCAAAAGATGGAAGCATTCCCCTTAAAAACGGGTATAAGACAAGAATGCCCTCTCTCACCACTCCTATTCAACATACTATTGGAAGTTCTGTCCAGAACACTCAGGCAAGAGAAAGAAATAAAGGACATCCACATAGGAAAAGAGGAAGTCAAACTATCCCTGTTTGCAGATGACATGATTCTATATCATGAGAACCACATGGTCTTAGCCCAAAAGTTCCTTAAGCTGATAAACAACTTCAGCAAAGTCTCGGTATACAAAATAAACATATTAAAATCACTAGCAGCTGGGCATGGTGGCTCATGCCTGTAATCTCAGCACTTTGGCGGGGGTGGGGGGGGTTGAGGCAAGCAGATCACCTGAGGTCAGGAGTTTGAGACCAGCCTGGCCAACATGATGAAACTCCATCTCTACTAAAAAAAAAAAAAAAAAAAAAAATTGTCCAGGTGTGGTGGTGAATGCCTGTAATCCCAGCTACTCAGGAGGCTGAGGCAGAAGAATCACTTGAACTTGGGAGGTGGAAGTTGCAGTGAGCCAAGATTGTGCCGTTGCACCTCCAAGAGTGAGACTCCGCCTCAAAAAAAAAAAAAAAGAAAAGAAAAAAAGTACTGGCATTCCTGTACACCAGCAACAGCCAAGCCAAGTGCCAAATCAGGAATGCGATCTCATTCACAACTGCTGCAAAAAGAATAAAAGATCTAGGAATACAGCTAAGCAGCGAGGTGAAAGATCCCTACCATGAGAATTATAAAACACTGCTCAAAGAAATGAGATGACATAAACAAATGGAAAAACATCCTATGCCCATGGATAGGAAGACTCAATATTGTTAAAATGGTCATAGTGCTCAAAGCTATTTATAGATTCAGTGCTATTCCTATCAAACTAACAATTACATTTTTACACGGAAGTAGAAAAAAAATCAAAATTCACATGAAACCAAAAACAACAACAACAAAAAAGAACCTGATTAGCCAAGACAATCTGAGGCAAAAAGAACAAAGCTGGAGGCATCACACTACCCAACTTCAGACTATACTATGGGGCTACAATAACCATAACATCATGGTACTGGTACAGAAACAAACACATAGACCGATGGAACAGAATAGGGAGCCTAAAAATAAGACCACACACCTACAACCATCTGATCTTCAACAAAGGTGACAAAACCAAGCAATGGGAAAGGACTCAAGGACCTATTCAATAAATGGTTCTGAAATAACTGGCTAACCACATGCAGAAGACTGAAATTGGACCCCTTCTTCACACCATATACAAAAATCAACTTAATATGGATTAAATACTTAAATGTAAAACCCAAAACTATAAAAACCCTGGAAGACAGCTTAGGCAATACCATTCTGGACATAGAACCTGGCAAAGATTTTATGATGATGCCAAAAGCAATTGTAACAAAAGCAAAAATCGACAAATGATATCTAATTAAACTCAAGAGCTTCTGCAAAACAAAAGAAACTATCAACAGAGTAAACAGACGACCTACAGAATGGGAGAAAATGTTTGCAAACTATGTATCTGACAAAGGTCTAATATACAGCATCTACAAAGGACTTACATAAGTTTTCAAGAAAGAAAACAAATGAAAAAAGTGAAAGTATCTGTTCGTGTCCTTTGCCCATTAAAAAATAGGTAAAGGATATGAGCGGACACTTTTCAAAAGAAGACATACATGTGGCCAACAAGCATATGAAAACAAAGCTCAATATCACTGATTATTAGAGAAATGCAAATCAAAACCACAGTGAGATGCCATCTCGCACCAGTCAGGATGGCTATTAGTAAAAAGTCAAGAAATTACAGAGGTTGGCAAGGTTGCAGAGAGCAGTAAATGCTTGTATACTATTGGTGAGAGTGTAAGTTAATTCAGCCATTGCATAAAGCATTATGGTGATTCCTTAAAGAGCTAAAAGCAGAATTATTATTTTGGTGCGAAAGTAATTGCGTTGCGGTCTTTGCCATTACTTTTAATGGCTAAATGATGAGAACACATGGACACAAAGAGGGGAACAACAGACACTGGACCTACCTGAGGGTGGAGGGTCAGAGGAGTGAGAAGGTCAGGAAAAAAAAGAAAATGAAACTATTGGTTACTAGATTTAGTAGGTGGGTGATGAAATAATCTGTACAGCAAACTCCTGAGACAGGAGTTTACCTATATTACAAACCTGCACATATAACCCTGAACCTGAAATAGAAGTTAAAAAAATAAATTTTGTTTAATTTTAAAGAGAAATTTAAAATTAGTAGGATGAAAATTATCAAACAATAATAATGTATAATTTCCATAACTGAACAACTTGAGTTTCCAGATGAAAAGAGACCACAAAATGACCAATCTAATGATTATATAAATTAATTAATTTATATACTGCACACAACGTGTAGACTCCAACCCCCATCCCACCCTTTCCCTGTGTCCCCAAAGTCCATTGTGTCATTCTATGCCTTTGCAACCTCATAGCTTAGCTCCCACTTACAAGTGAGAACATACAATATTTGTTTTTCCATTCCTGAGTTGTTACTTCACTTAGAATAATGGTCTCCAACTCCATCCAGGTTGCTGCAAATGCCATTATTTCATTCCTTTTTATGGCTGAGTAGTATTCCATGGTATATACATACCACAATGTCTTTATCCACTCATTGATTAATGAGCATATGGACTGGTTCTATATTTTTGCAATTGTGAATTGTGCTGCTATAAGCATGTGTGTGCAAGTATCTCACTGTTTGTTATTGGTTATTGGTCTGTTCAGAGTTTCTATTTTTTCCTGATTTAATCTAGGATGGTTGTGTATTTCCAGGAATTTATCCAACTCCTCTAGATTTTCTAGTTTATGAGCATAAAGGTATTCATAGCTTTGAATAATCTTTTATATTTCTGTGGTATTGGCTGTAATATCTTCTGTTATTTTGTAATATCTTGTTCTGTAATATCTTTTGTTTCATTTTTAATTGAGCTTATTTGAATCTTCTCTTTTATTTTCTTGGTTAATCTTGCTAATGGTCTATCAATTTTATTTATCTTTTGAAGGAATTAGTTCTTTGTTTCATTTATCTCTTGTATTTTTTTGCTTCAGTTGCATTTAGCTCTGCTCTGATCTTTGTTATTTCTTTTCTTCCACTGATTTGGGGTTTGATTTGTTCTTGTTTCTGTAGTTCCTTGAGGTGTGACCTTAGATTGCTTTTTTTTCCTTTGTGCTCTTTCAGACATTTCACCCAACAATCATTCAAGAGCAGGTTATTTAATTTCCATGTATTTACATGGTTTTGAGGGCTCCTTTTGGAGTTGATTTCCAATTTTATTCCACTGTGGTTTGAGAGAGTACTTGATATAATTTTGATTTTCTTAAATTTATTGAGACTTGTTTTGTGGCATATCATATGCTCTACTTTGGAGAATGTTCCATGTGCTAATTAATAGAATGTATATTCTGCAGTTGTTAGGTAGAATGTTCTGTAAATATCTGTTAAGTCCATTTGTTCTAAGGTATAATTTAAATACATTGTTTCTTTGCAATGTTCTCTCTTGATGACTTGTCTAGTGCAGTCAGGGGAGTATTAAAGTTCTCCACTGTTATTGTGTTGCTATTTACCTCATTTCTTAGGTCTAATAGTAATTCTTTTATAAATTTGCGAGCTCCAGTGTTAGGTGCATATATATTTAGGATTGTGATTATTTTCCTGTTGGACAAGTCCTTTTATAAGTTTATAATGTCCCTCTTTGGTCTTTTCTATTTGCTGTTGCTTTAAAGTTTGTTTTGTGTGATATAAGAATAGCCACTCCTGCTCACTTTTGGTGTCCATTTGCATAAAATATCTTTTCCCACCCTTTACCTTGAGATTATGTATCCTTATGTGTTAGGTGAGTCTCTTGGAGACAGCAGATACTTGCTTGGTGAATTCTCATCCTTTCTACTATTCTGTGTCATTTAAGTGGAGCCTTTAGGCCATTTACATTAAACATCAGTACTGAGAAGTGAGATACTATTCTATTCATTATGCTAGTTGCTGCCTGAATGCCTTAGGTTTTATTTTATTTTATTTTTTTTCATTGTGTTTTTGTAGGTCTTGTGAGATTTATGTTTTAAGGAGGTTCTATTTTGGTGTATTTCAAGGAATTATTTCAAGACTTAGAGCTCCCTTTAGCAGATCTTGTAATGCTGGCTTGGTAGTGGTGAATTCTTTCAGCATTTGTTTGTCTGAAAAATACTGTATCTTTCCTTCATTTATGAAGCTTAGTTTTGTTGGATATAAAATAATTATTGGATGATAATTATTTTGTTTAATGAGCTTAAAGATAGGGCCCCAATCCCTTCTAGTTTGTAGGGTTTCTGCTGAGAAATTTGCTGTTAATCTAATAGGTTTTTTGCTATATGTTACCTGATGCTTTTGCCTCACAGCTCTTAAATTCTTTCCTTCATCTTGACTTTAGATAACCTGATGACTATGTGCCTAGGAAATTATCTTTTGGCAATAAATTTTCCTGGTGTTCTTTGAGCTGCTTGTATTTGGATGTCTACATCTCTAGCACGATCTGGGAAGTTTTCCTTGATTGTTCCCTCAAATATGTTTTCCAAACTTTTGGATTTATATTATTCCTTGGGAACATGAATTATTCTTAGGTTTGGTTGTTTAACATAATCCAAAACTTCTTGGAGACTTTGTTCATTTTTTTTAATATACTCTTTTTTCTTTTTCTTTTTTTATCTTTGTCAGATTGGGTTAATTCAAAAGCCTTGTCTTCAAGCTCTGAAGTTCTTTCTTCTACTTGGTCAATTCTATTGCTGAGACTTTCCATTACATTTTACATTTCTCTAATTGTGTCCTTCATTTCCAAAAATCATGATTGTTTTTGATGTATGCTACTTATTTCACTGAAGATTTTTCACTTCATATCTTGCATGAAGAATTGGATTTCATTAAGTTGGACTTCACCTTTCTCTGGTCCCTTCTTGATTAGCATAATAATCCACCTTCTGAATTCTTTTTCTGGCAGTTCTGAGTTTTCTTTGTTTGCTTGTTTTTTTCTTAGTTTGGATCCATTGCTGGTGATCTAGTGGGATATTTTGATGGGGTAGGGGGTGGATTAAAGAACCTTGTTTTGTCATATTTACAAGATTGTTTTTCTGGTTCCTTTTCATTTGGGTGGACTATGTCAGAGGGAAGATCTGGAACTTAAGGGCTGCTGTTCAGATTCTTTTGTCCCCCAGCATGCTCCCTTCATGTGGGGCTTCCCCGCTTCCCCTAGAGATGTGGCTTCCCGAGAGCCACACTACAGTGATTGTTATTTCTTTTCTGGATGTAGCCACCCAGCAGAGCTACTAGGCTCTGGGTTGCTACTAGGGAGTGTCTTCGTGGAGTCCTGTAATGTGATCCATTTTTAGGCGTTTCAGCTGTGGATACCAGCACCTGCTCCAGTGGAGGTGGTAGGAGAGTGAAATGGACTCTATGAGTCCACATGGCTGTAGTTTTGTTTACTGCACTACTTTTGTGCTGGTTGACCCCCAGTCAGGAGGTGGCACTTTCAAGAGCACATCAGTTGCAACAATACAGGGAGGATCAGGTGGTGGGAGTTGGGGGGCGGGGGGGTCATAGAACTCCCAAGAGATTATGTCCTTTGTCTTCGGCTACAAGGGCAAGCAGAGAAGGACCATCAGGTGGGGGCAGGGTTAGGCATGTCTGAACTCAGATTGTCCTTGGTGGGGCTTGTTGTGGCTGCTTTGGGGATGGGGGTATGGCTCTCAGGCCAATGGAATTATATTCACAGGGTGATTATGGCTGCCTCTGCTGCCTCACACAGGTTGCCAGGGAAGTGTGGGAAAGCCGGCAGTTACAGTGCTACCTAGCTCCCATGCAGCCCAAAGGCCAGTCTCACTCCCACTGTGCCCACACAACAGCCCTGAGTTTATTTCCAGGCAGCAAGTGAGCAGGGCTGAGAACTTGCCCCAGACTACCAGCCTCCTGGCTGAGAAAGCAAGCAGGGCTTCCATGTTTCATGCCTCCCTGCCTGCCATGGCTTCTTTGCTGGGTCTACTACTCCCAATTTGCCCCCTCCACCAGGTTCTGTCCAGCAAACCTTGCATTTGTTCGAAATTGTTACAAAGTTCAGCTGGAAGCTTCTTTCTCCCTGTGGTTTCCTCCCAGTTCCTCTGGCAGCCTTCCCCAAGGATCCTTATGAAACAAACCCAGAAATGGCTTCCCTGGGGACTTAGAATGCCCATGGGGTTCTTTCCACTGCTTCTTGAACCCTTTTATTTCACTCAGCTCTCTAAATTTGTCTCAGCTCCAGGTGAGGTCCAATCCTTTTCCCATGATCTGGACCTTCAGGTTCCTCAGTGAGGGTACATGTTCAGGGGCAGACAATCAATCCCCCTTTCACACTTTCACACTTCGGGCACTCACAGTGTTTCGGCTGTCTCCAAGGGCCTGCAGCAGCAATCCATTTCCTTCAAAGGGTCTGTGGATTCTCTCTGCTTTCCTAGTATTTTCCTGTAGCAGTTCTTGAGCAAAAGTTCATAATGTGAATCTCCACATGCTGCTCTGTCTGTCCGAGTCCAAGAGTAGACTTTAAATAGTTCATACGTTAATTTGTTGGATGTAGCCATTTCACAATGTATACATATTTCAAAATATCATCTTTGACAGCATAACTATATACAATTTTTATTTTGTAATTGAAAGGCCAATTATTTTTAAAAAATCATGTTGAAAACTCATGTGAAAACAATTTAAAAAAAGTTTTGAAAGAAAATGGTTGATTATAGTCTGCTAGATAGATTGATTTATGAAAAATATAATTGAATATCAACTGGTGAAAGATACTCTTGTAGTTGTTACGAAAGATGTTAAAAAGTTTAAGAGAAAACAAGAATTTAAATCAGAAATTAATAACCTTCCAAAAAAGTAATGATCAGGACAAAATAGTTTCAGTGGTGAATTCCACCAATCACTGAAGGAAGAAATGTTATTAATTCTCCACCAATTCTCTTCATAATCTATTCCAGAAAATATAAGCAGAAGAAATATTTCCTAACTTTTTCTATGAAACTAATATTACACAAATGCCAAAACTATATAAAAACATTACAACAAAGGAAAACTTAAGACGAATACCTCTCGTGAACATCAATCCAAAATTCCTCAACAAAATATTAGCCAACTGAATCTAACAATTTATAAAAAGAATTATAAACTGCAACCAAGAAAAGTTTATTCCTGTTATTGAAGGCTGGTTCAGCATTAGCAATTTAGTCAATGTGATCCACTCTATCAATAGGCACAAGAGGAAAAATCACATAATTTTTTTCAGTTCATGCAGAAAAATCATTTGACAAAATCTAACATCCATTCACAATAAAAACTCTAAGTAAGATAGAAATTTAGAAACAACTTCCTAAACTTGATCCCAAGAATACCTCCAAAAATATGCAGCTAACGTCATACTTAACGATATGAGACTGGATGTTTCCTAAGGAAATAGAAAGTATACATATTTGGAAGGAAGAAATAAAACTGCTTTTGTTTGCAGATGGCATGATTGTCTACATGGAAAAACCCAAACAACAGATAGAAAACTTCCTGTAACTAATAAGCAATAGAAATTTCACAGGATATAAAGTTAATATGTAAAAGTCAGTTGCTTTCCTACATATCAGCAACACACAGTTGGAATTTGAAATTTTAAAAAAGGCTGTTTTACAATAGCACCAAAAAAAGAAACACATAAATTTAACAAATTATGTATAGGATCTTATATGGAAAATTACAAAACTCTGATAGAAGAAATAAAAGAGGATCCAAATAAATAGAAGATGTTCTGTGTTCATGGATTAAAAGATTCAGTATTGTTAACACGTCTTTCCAAATTTGATCTAGAGATCCAATAAAACCCAAAACAAAATCCTTACAAGCTATTTTGTAGATATCTCCACACTGACTATAAAATTTATATGGAAAGTCAAAAGACCTGGAAAGCCAAGGGATATTAAAGAAGAGCAAAGTTGAAGGACTCATACTACCCATTTTCAAGAATTATTTTAAAGCTACAGTAATTAAAATGGTATTATGATAATAGAGAAAGAATAGGCAGACCAACAGAAAAGAACTGGGAGGTCTGAAATGGACCCATACACACATTGACAATGAAGCAAAGGCAATTCAATTGAGAACAGGTACTCTTTTCCACAAATGGTGCTGACACAAATGTGGAAAAATAAGAACTTGGAGACAGACTTTATATCTTGCACAAAAATTAAGTCAAAATTTATCATAGACATTCTATATTAACATATCTAAATGTAAAATGCAAGACTATAAAACTTCTAGAAGAAAAAACTGTAGAAAATCTAGGTAATCTTGAGTTTCATGATGTATTTTAAACACCACCACCAAAAGCTTGATCCAAAAAAGAAAATTTGGTAAGTTGTATTTTACAAAGTTGAAAACTTCTGTTCTGTGGAAGACACTGTTGAAAGAATAAAAATACCAATTATATCCAGGGAAAAATGTTTTCTGAATACATATCTGATACATGACATGTCAAAAATATGTGGAGAACTATTAAACTTCAACAATAAGGAAACAAACAACCCAATTTTTAAATAAATGGACAAAAGATGTGAGCAGACAACTCACCAAACTAAGTAGATAGATGGCAAATTAGTATATAAAAGAATGCTTACATCGTGTATCAGTAGGGAATTGCAAATTAAACAATGATGAGATACTGCCACACAGCTTTTAGAATGGTTAAAGTCCCAATCACTGACAATACCAAATGCTGATGTGGAGTCACAGAAACTCTCATTCATTACTGGTGAAATTCAGATTGCTACAGCCACTTTAGAAAACAATCTGGCAGTTTCTAATAGACTTATACTCCAGAAATCATGTTCCTAGGTATTTACGCAAATGAATTAAAAACATGTCCACACTAAAACATTCACAGGAATGTTTAAAGTAGCTTTATTTATAATTGTAAAAACTGAGAGCAACTAAGATGTCCTTTAATAGGTGACTGGATATACAAACTGTGGAATATAGACAATGGAATATTATTCAGTGAGAAAAAGAAATGAGTAATGAAGCTACAAAAGGCATGTATGAAACTTCAGTACATATTACTAATAGATAGAGATGAATTTCAAAGGGCCAGACACTGTATGATTCCGGCTATGTGATATTCTAGAAAAGTCAAACTATAGATATAGTAAAGAGATAAGTGGTTAACAGGAGTTTGGTTCAGGGGAGGGTTGAATAGGTGAAGGAAAGGATGTTTTAGGGCTCTGAAACTATGCCGTATTATACCATCATGGCAGACACATGACAGTATGCATTTGTCAAAACCCATAGAACTTTATAGTACAGGGAATAATCTTAATGTATTAAAAATTAATTTTAAAAATTAGTTAGGTATGGTGGCATGCCCTAGCTACTTAGGAGGCTGAGATGGGAGGATCGCTTGAGCCCAGGAGGTGAAGGCTGTAGTGAGCTGGAATTGTGCCACTGCTCTCCAGCCTGGGTGATAGAGCAAAATTTTGTCTCAAAAAAAAAAAAAAAAAAAGAACAAGAAAAAAAAGAAATGTGTTATAAAAATAAGAGGTCGACAGAATCCGGGACAGAACTTCGAATGTGACAAAATAATCTAATTGTACTACAAATGTATACGCTGACTTAACAGAAAGGGATGGATGAAGGGTCGTGACCTTAGCAATTCTGGAAATGAGTGGAGTATTCACAGGGCATTGGTTAACAGTGCTGATAGTGCTCTACACATGCACACTAGAATGAACAACTTAGTAAGCTAATGGTTGATGAGGTGAGGCAGATTTCTCACTGTTAGAGACAGAGTTTACAAATAAGCAAGAGGAGAAGCCTGGGATGACTTATGTGGCAATGGATTAGGCTTGGCGATGTCAGTATAAACTCATATTTAGTTTAATGTAGGTTCAGGTATGTACATCTAGAAATGAGTATAGACATGTGTTTATTTATGGGCTAGTATACAAATATATTTCCCTGCTGTCAGCTGAGAGAGCTTAGGCTACCCAAGTAGCAGTGAACACACCTGGTGCCCAGATCTTGGTTTCTAATACTATACCCCAGTGAAGGGAACTAGAGTTCCTTAGAGAAATCACTGATTCTAAGACTGGGGCAGGAAATAGACAAGAGGAGTCTAGGGCCTCTTTTAGTCCCCAAAGGTAAGGAAGTGTTCAAATAAAATTCCCACAATGATGGGAGTATGTTAAAGGGACAGAAGCTAACTGAAAGCACCGTCTATCCCCAAGGCTGGAAAAATTTGAGCAAGAATGGACCCAGGTAAGTAGTACGGGTTATAATCTAAAGTATAAAGTGCATATCTATGAGCTCTTGCTAATATAAGCAAATGAATTCAGGAGAATAGACAAATGCCCTACATAGACAAAGTTCCAAATACTTTAATTATTTATTTTATTTGAAGCCAAACACTGAATTTATTAATACAGTACTAAGTTTCTGTGTGTGATAAAGTCTTTGTACATAGTAATAAAAAAAAGATGAGGCAAGATACATTAAGCAGAAACCTTCCTGGTTCCTTCCTCTGTATTCTTACAGAGCCACTGATGAATTATGAGCACAGTCCTCAACCCTTCAAGTGCGGGCTGCACATAGTGGCTTGTTTCAAAAGATACAGTTTGGAAAGGATGGAAAAAGAGTCACTTTAAAGTGGAGAAACCTCACAACTCCCCTCATTCAGGTGATGAAGGTCACCATCAACAGTGGCAAGTCATATTGGTAGCATGTACCTTGATATGATGTGATAAAGATGACACTTTATGTCCACGGTCCCACTCCCTCAAACGCATACCCCCAGTGTAATCATAAGAAAATAATCAGATGATCCCAGTGAAGGGGCATTCTACATAGTACCTGGCCATAACAGCTCAAAACTGCCAAAATTATCTCAAAAAGGTAAAAAGTCAGAGAAACCATCACATCCAAAAGGAGCCTAAGGAGACAGAACAACCAAAGCGAAGGTAATATCTTGAATGGACTCCTAGATTAGAAGAGGGAGTTAAGTAAAAAATAAGGGAATTTGAAAAAAATATGGGCTGTAGTTAGTAATTATCAATAAAATAGGTTCTTTTTTTTTCTTGAGATGGAGTCTCACTCTGTTGCCCAGGCTGGAGTGCAGTGACACGATCCCGGCTCACTGCAACCTCCGCCTCCCGGGTTCAAGCAATTCTCCTGCCTCAGCCTCCCGAGTAGCTGGAAATGGCATGCACTACCACACCCGGCTAATTTTTCTATTTTTAGTAGAGATGGGGTTTCACCACATTGGCCAGGCTGGTCTCGAACTCTTTACCTCAGGTGATTTGCCCACCTCAGCCTCCCAAAGTGCTGGGATTACAGGTGTGAGCCACCACGCCCGGGCTAATAGGTTCTTTCATTGTAATAGTTGTGTTATAGTGACATAATAATATCTAGCTACATATAGTTATGTCAAGTGGTCCAAATAAAGTAAGTTTTACCATGTACCAAAAGGGCTTTCAGAGATCACGTTTGGATGATTTCCTCCTCTTTTATTCTGTTCCTTGTAGCTCCTTGCAATATCTTCTCCCCCAAGACTCTACACAAATGTTGCTACCTTCAAAGAGTAAAACTCAAGGGTATATCTACCTTTTGATAGAAATCAACAGGATTAAAAAAGTCGTTAATGTCAAAGTTATATCTTAGTCTTTTGCAAAATAAAAATTGAAGTTGGAAAGTAATGCGTTTTAAAATACATGACTTGAAGGTGGTAGGTTTGATTTTGCTGAGGAGATCCTTGCTCTGCTCGGGAGGTCTTTTACATCATCCCATGTGAACATCGTGTTTTGGCACTCAGCAGTTCACATTCTGAATACACAGAGGACTTGGCTTGTGTTAAACTGAATGTTATTGCACATTTTATGAAAGATATATAAAGGGTTTCTAGTGCACAGTTCTTGGCTCATAATTGATCCTGAAGGAAATGTTGAAAACTGGTGTAAAAAATAGAATTTATTCTCTTTGTTACTATGTTCTGAAAAGCCTAAAATGAGCTTCTTAGTCATATATTATAAAATATGAGCAGGCTTAGCTCAACTTAAGGTGTTGCTTAACTGTGGCATTCCAAGCTGAGACTAAAATTTATTTTGCCTTCAATTAAGATACCTGGAGTCCTGATACCTACCTGTAATTATGTCTTATAGGGTTCTCTAAATGTAGACTTCTCGGCTGAGATATAATTGAAAATCTCTAAAACTACACTATAAACTGAGAACCCTTTGTTTTTTCTGTAGAGTCATCTTTCATTTATAGAAGGAAAATCTCTAAACAGTGTATGCCACAAAGAACTTGAGATGGTCTGCTCCTGGTCTGTGCAGGCCCCTCATGATGGCCCTTTTAAAATATCTGAGTCAGTCATTTCTCCATGCATTACTTCAAACCAATCTTCCCATTTCCTGTCTTGGTCTCTTCTGGTCCATTTTTCATCCTACAGTCAGAGAGAACATTTTTAAATGAACCCAATTATGTCACTTCCATTTGTAAAACCATTCAATGGCTTTCCAACGCCCACAGGCTGAAGTCCAAAGTTGTTATTGTAACCTGTTACTATAGCACTTGCTTGCCCCACTTCCAGCTTCGTCTCCACTCCGTCTCTGTGCATTATGCCAGTAAACCACAAGAAACTTCTCCAGGAGCAGGATGTGCTCACTCATGACATTGTCACATGCTAGCCTCTATTACACTTCCAACCTCACCTAACAATTCTGACCCATGCTTGGATATCTCTTCCTCCAAGGAGCATTCCTGGATGGCAAAGTCAAGACAAAATCCATGCTTTAGTAAGGTATTTCTAGTAAGGTATTTAAGGTATTTAGTAAGGTATTTAAGCTCAGGCATTTCGCTGCACAAGATCCACTGTTTTTGAAAGCTTATTATCATTAACACGAGTAATTCTATAGTACTATTGATTTTTTCAATTTCACTAGAGGAATAAAGAAAATAAACTTTCTAATATTGATTTAAAGTAAAGAGAAGAAGACTATAAAGTAATTTGAATTAGATAATTTAACAACCTCTGTATTGAATATCAACCACTACTTCCTTTATGGAGATGTTGCAATGTTTTCACTTATCTGGAGCCAAAAAATTTGACCTGAATATTATTACGAATACTTTTACACTGTTGGTGGGATTGTAAACTAGTTCAACCATTATGGAAAACAGTATGGCGATTCCTCAAGGATCTAGGACTAGAAGTACCATATGACCCAGCCATCCCATTACTGGGTATATACCCAAAGGATTATAAATCATGCTGCTATAAAGACACATGCACACGTATGTTCATTGCAGCACTATTCACAATAGCAAAGACTTGGAATCAACCCGAATGTCCATCAGTGACAGACTGGATTAAGAAAATGTGGCACATATACACCATGGAATACTATTCAGTCATTAAAAAGGATGAGTTTGTGTCCTTTGTAGGGACATGGATGCAGCTGGAAACCATCATTCTCAGCAAACTATCGCAAGAACAGAAAACCAAACACCACATGTTCTCACTCATAGGTGGGAACTGAACAATGAGATCACTTGGACTCAGGAAGGGGAACATCACACACTGGGGCCTATTATGGGGAGGGGGGAGGCGGGAGGGATTGCACTGGGAGTTATACCTGATGTAAATGACGAGTTGATGGGTGCTGACGAGTTGATGGGTGCAGCACACCAACATGGCACAAGTATACATATGTAACAAACCTGCACGTTATGCACATGTACCCTAGAACTATAATAATAACAATAAAATAAATAAATAAATAAATATTCTTGATAATATTTTCCTGCTACTTCATGCAACTCCCACGGCATGAATCCTGCATATAGTTGCAATGAATAATGATTTATAAATTGTTCTGGGGAAATTGTCACCTCTATACAAACAAAAATAGAAAGCCAATAATTAAAACCCAAGAGCTTCCCACTGACTGTAGGGAATAAACCAACAAAAACAGGATGTGAAAACAAAGCCAGCCCTCTGTCATTTCCTTCTTCAACCAGAGCTAAAAACTGTGGTTCATTTATCTTTATATCTCTAGATTTAAGAGTGCATAGTAAATGCTCAATAAATTTTGAAAGAAGGGGGAATAAGGGAGTTAGTTAAAAGCTTATCAGTTTTAAGCTCTCTCTTGAATCACAATCATAAGGTCTGGGTAACTGTGTATGTCAAAATAGCTTTCCCAAGGCAATTGTCATAAGTAATTGTGCAATTCTTTTCTCTATCGTCTGCAATGAGGGCATTCTAACACAACAGCTGATAACTGGGACTTGTTCATGGACTTGAAAGCATGCAAACCCCTGGCTGCTCATTTTTCCCCTCTAGAGAATGGGGCCAGCATCATGGCATTCTCAGAGACATTCTGTGCAGTAAATACTGCTGGTAGAGCTTAATCACATAAATTCCACAAAGAATATTTGCTGAGATATTTAAGGCCTCTATGCTGAAAGTATTTACTGACAAATGTTTTCAGTTTAAAGGAATTTGAGTCATGAAGGAACCACGATACTGCACCTTGTGAGGCATATGAAAGACAGATTCTCATAATGGTGTAGTGCTTGCCAAATTATGACAAATGATCTAGACTCAGAGATCATGTTCTAAATAACAGTGATAACTCCAAAGAGTTCTGGTCAATGGCGATGTCCAACACCATGTGCCAAATGTTGGCAGAAGGACCGCAATGATGTGAGAACAGCACAGACAGCAGAATGCAAGAGAAGGGTAAGCAACCCCGTATTTTGTTCATACTCTCCAAATTGACCCCTACTTGACATAAGTGTGGGTGACATACGTTCTCCTCTGCTACCACCTCCACCTCATTATTCTTATTAGATTCCCAGTTAAAAGAAAGGTGGAAAAGACATCACCTGTCTCACCTGGCGTGCTCCAGCACAGCACATTATAAAATGAAGTTACATTCTTTACCCTCATGTACTTCGGTGTCTCTTGACTAAGAGATAAAAAGTCTGTTCTTTCAGAGCAATTATAAGCAAGAAACATTTTATTTTATTGTCATTAATTCCTAACACTCTTCATTTGTTTTTGCAGGTTCAAGGTTCTCACCTATATTTTATTCCTTCTACCTAAAGAACTTACTTGAACACTTCTTGTGGAGCACTTCTGATAGCAAAGATATTGTTCAGATTGTGCCTAAGATGGTGTTTCTGCATTACTTTTGAAGTTTACTTTCACTGAATATAGTACAGCATTTTTCCCCCAGCACACTAAAGACCTTACTCCATTTTGTTCTTCCTTACATGGCTTCTGATGAGAAATTAATTCACTAATTTTCATTAATTTGCATGTTTACCCAAGATTTTTCTTGTAAGTATGGGGTGGAGATTCCTTTCAACTGTCTACCTCTCCAGGGTGAATTTGGAATGTCCATTATTATTTTTAAAGGATATTTTCAATAGATATTGAATCCTGGGTTAGCAGATGGCTTTTGCATTTAACTTTTCTTCTCTACTGTGTTCTAACTTGTATTGTCTTAGACAAGAAATATGGTGGTAATGATTATCTTTGTTCTTCTGTATATATTCTGTCTTTTTCTTCATGGCCAATTTTAGTATTTTTTCTTTCTTACTGAATTTTAGAAATTTGACAATAATATGCTGTGGTTTTGGCTTATAACACCTGAGTCCATCGAGTTACATGGATCATCAGATTTGAAAAATATATGGGCATTATTTCTTCAAATGATTTTTGTGATTTTTCTGCTCCAATCTTCCTTTCATTTTTTTCTCTCATATTCAATGTATATATATTATACTTAGTATTGTCCAACCGTTTACATAGGCTCTGTTTATTCATTGTTCTTCTTTTTGTTTCTCTGTATTTCTTTTTGTTGTTGTTGTTGAGTTTATATTATCCTGCCTTCCTGTTCATTGATCCATAAAAGTTTTATTCTACTATTGCATCTTTGAGCTCTAGATTTTACGTTTGGGTTTTTTTATGTGCTCAGTATCTCCTAAGTACATTAATGTTTCTCTTTAAATCTTCTAATATAATTTTAATAGTTGCTTAATGTGCTTCTTTGCTAATCTCATCATGCCTTCCATTTTTGTGTCCATTTCTGTTGTAATTCTCTTGTTTATGGATCAAATTTTCCTGCTTCTTCGCATTTCTAATATTTTTCATTGTACATTAAATATTGCATATTCTAACATTCAAATTCTTTATTGGTGCTTTTTTCTTTCCTTTCAGATTTATTGGAAATCAGCTTGAGAGTCCCGTGGCTTAAAAAAAGATTGGTTCTGAGTAGCCTTCAGTGTAGGGCTAGATTAACCTTAATCCTATGGTATAAACTTTCTGGATTCTCTTGTGAACTACCAAGGTGCTTAACAAGGTTTCTCCTATCTGCCTGCTTGGTACTTGCAAATCATTTTGTGCAAACTTTGTTTTTCCATTCACAGCTTCCCTGTAGCTGTTTTTTCTCTGATATCTTTTTTTTCACCTGACCTTTGGGTCCTGACCTGTACAGACGTAGCACAATACTAGAGGAGATCCTTATGCAGAGTTCTGAAGTCTGTTGCAAATCTCTAAGCCCTGATTTGTCCCCTCAGCTCAAAAACCTTACTGTGTTCTCTTCAGGTTTCCTGTCCCAGTACTGACATCTGGGAAGTGCCTCCAGGTACAACTGAGATAACCATGATACTAACATTGTTTGTGTCCTTCTTTCAGGGATCCTAATCCTGCACCACCTGTTATCCAATGACTGAACACAGTTATTTTATATTTTTTGTCTATTATTTTAGTTGCTTGTGGAAGGAATTCTTGCTTCTTAAAATTTACTCTACCATGGCCCTACATAAAGTGTTTGATTGCCTAAGGCATTGCATCTGTTTGCCTCATGCTCTGCCTTCTATTGGTATGTGTGCTTCCTAGTATGAAAATAAATCTATTAATTACAAAAGGGTCAATCTGGTTTTCAGATCACGATTTCTATAAATTCAATATAAACTTATCTTTGTCAATTGTATGCCTTCTATTAACATATTTTTTCAATTGCTTTTGCTCTATCATCTTTCTATCCACAAGGATTTCAGAAGACATAGAAACTTTCTGTTATGAAAATATAAGAAGCAGAAACACTTGTAATAACTTCCTTTCTTCTTCTCTAGGCCTGTGTGTGTTTTCTTGAAGTAATCTTTGGAACTCCTTGTTAATGCACATTATTGTTCCATACCCCTTTCTTTTGTTTATTGGATGCTTGCATTATGTTTGAAGCTAGATAAGAGATCAAATCAGCTGATTAACTTTGCTCAGTGGTGGGCACAGAGGGAGCTTTTCTGAACTAGCTTCAGAATGCTTACAGTTGCAGGATGAATACAAAAAGTGTTAAGAATGATTTTTTGTAAAAAGAACAAAAAGCGTGAATAAAATATTCTGACAAATGAGGAAGAGCTAGTACATAATTGTGCATGGCACACAGATAATATTTAAGTAATACTTATTTAATGGTATAGGAAAAAATAATGAATCTGAATCTGGTACAGAAAGCTAATTGTAGTTCAGCTACCCAGTGAAGAAAATACAAGAAGCAGAGTCTTAGATGTTTAAATAAGCGATAGTATGACTCCAGAGATGAGGTGTCAATACTCATAGTAATAATCACAATATTAGTTCACACGTACTTAGTGCTTAAGTTAGAAGTAGTATAGAGTTAAGTGCTTTAAAAATTTTCAAATATTGTGTGTTAAGTGTTTCACTTAGTGAAACATAGTTTTGATATACATAGCTTCATCTGATTTGTTAATTCCTCTGGGATCACTAACATTATCATCATTTCCATATTACAAATAAAGTAACTATCCAAAGAAAATTGAAATTTCAGTAATTCACATAAGGTCACCTACAATTCATAAGGGATGCAACTGAGGATCCAGGTGAAGCAAGCCACACAAAAATCCATGTTTCTAACCACTGTGCTTTACTGACTTCCATGTAGGTGGGGTTTTGCAGGGCTCTACTGAATTCTATGTAGGCGGGGCTCCTCGTCTGTCTTTGTGGGTGACCAAAATTCATTTAAAGGTCATGAGACAGATGGTCTGGACACTATGATTGCCTCTTTTCATCATGCAGTTTACAGCAATCCCTTGTCCCCCTCCTTCCCTCCCTGGATCAGTATCTCATCAGCTAGTCTAGGACAGCAGTCTCATGTTACTTTACTTGGCTTTTGCTATTGTATCAGCTCCTTTATACATGGATTGTAGTTTCAAAGGTTAGAATCTGACAGAACCCTAGGAATCAATAAAAAATTAAACATTTAGCTAACACAGCATGTATAAAATTCAGCCCCCAAAACACACAAAAACTCAACAAAATGCAAAAGAATGATTAGGACATATCCAGTGTGCATGATCTCCACCGTAAGCAAATGGACCACTTATATAAAATCCATATTTAAAGGAAAATTAAACAATGATTGGAAACATTAATTCAGTGACCCTTCAGCAGCTGTCTAAAAGAAACCCTGTGATTTTTTTATTTATGAACTTTCAATGAAACACAGCGAAACCATAGCTTCAGAGGTAAAAATCCTCTTAAGTAGATGTCAGATGATTTTAATAAGATACCTCTGTAATTCCTCTCTTTGCCGTTATCAGAACACACGGGTAGTCTTTCAAGTTACTTCCGTCAGTCATGGACCGTGATTCCTGTCCCACTTTCTGTTGTTTTGCCTTTTTCTCTCTTGGGTTGTAATGTGGTTAAGTTTCATTAGAATTTTCAAATAAAATGAATAAAACATATGCAGTTAAAATACACTTTTCAAATTCGAATTTACATATTAAATTATTATATTTATGATTATTGAGCTATTGAAAATAATGTGCAACTGTAACTTCTGTGCAAAATTCAGTTAAAATAAATCTATAATTTGAATGTGCAAACAAATATGAATTACTCATAATGCAAACAAAGCAAAAAACAATGAAAAATTAAGTAAAATTTAATGGAGAAATTATACATTTAGGATAAATGTGAGCATTGAGATACTCAGCTTCTTTCTTTCTCATGAATTAGATTTCCTGCATTTATCAGTATGAATTCGTGTCTTATTTTATAAAATTTAGTTATAATGGGTCAAAAGAGAAGCTTGAATATATGCTCTAATTTTTGTTGTATTATTATTTTCATTTCCTGTTTACAAAAGCAATATATAATTTGAAAAAATGAAAATATTTTACCACAAATAATTGGTTATAATACCAGATCCAGATAGTCACTGTTAGTATTTTTGTATATCTTCATCTCTTTTCTTTTTTTAAATTTATTATTATGGAAAAGTTAAAATATACTATAAAGAAGGAAGAATGATATGATTAATATCTATGTTTCCCTCAGCCAGCTTCAACAACTTTCAGCCCTGCTTTTTCTCCACTCTTCTCTCTTAAGTCCTATTGGATTATTTCAGTGCAGTTTCATGACATTATATTGTTTAATCCATGAATTATTCCGAGTCTTTTCTAAGAGACATGAGGTTTTTTCATTTTTGCTTAATTTAGTATTACACTTATGTAAAACATTTACAGATGACCAGAGTATAACTGTGAAAGAATGTGTCTACAGAAAAGTCTTGCATTTACCCAGATTCTCTCTGCTACCATCCTGTTACTCTCCTCTCTATGTGGAAAACCATTTTTCATTAGTTTATGATTGGTCCTTTATTTTTTTAAAGCATTGGTAGATACATATTTGTGTTTTCTTCTTCTTCTTTGTTAAATAAAATACACCGTGTGAAGCACAGTTTTTTACCTTGCCTTTTGTTTATTTAAAAATTGTATCCCGAGGCTGGACGTGGTGGCTCATGTCTGTAATCCTAGCAGTCTGGGAGGCTGAAGTGGGTGGATCCCTTGAGCTCAGAAGTTTGAGACCAGCCTGCACAACTTGGTGAAAACCTGTCTCCACAAAAAATACAAAAATTAGCCGGGCGTGGTGACATGCATCTGTAGTCCCAGCTACTCCAGAGGCTAAAGTGGGAGGACTGATTGAGCCCAGGAGGTAGAGGCTGCAATGAGCAGAGATCCCACCACTACACTCCAGCCTGGGCAACAGAGTGAGACCCTGTCTAAAAAAAAAATTGTAACCTGGACACCCATTTTCAGCAGTGCATAGAGATTTCTTTCATTCTCTTCTTAAAGCTGCTGATACTCCACAGCGTGGAATTATTATTTATTCATCTAGTTCCCCATTGGTGGACATTCAGCTCAATTACAGTCTTTTGCTCCTATATATAGTACTTCACATGAGAAACTTGTGCATACATTCTCCAATATATTTGCCAGTTTGCCTTTGGTATACATACCAAGAATTTGGATTCCTCAAATTGTGATTCAGATGAAATTTTGCTGGATAGCACCAAATTCTCTTCTACACAGTTAGCATTTTGTATGTGAGTTGCTATTGTGCTCTAGTCCACTTATGTTGTCAAGCATCTGAATGTTAGCCAATTTGACATGAAAGAAATATCTCATTTTTTTCCCTTAAATTTTGTTTTTCCCTTAAATTTTATCAAAGTTTAGTATACATACAGAAAAATTCACAAAACACAAGTGTCCAACTCAATGATTTTTCATAAAATAACTATGGATGTATTATTAGCCTACCATTAAGAATTAGACATTGCCAGCCCTTCAGAAGTCCTGCTCAGGAACTTTATCTACCCAGAAGTAACCATTGTGTTAAATTCTAAAACCCTCAATTTGATTTGCCTATTTTTGCACAATTACCTGAATCAAATTGTACAGTAAATGCTCTTTTATTTACAGTTTCTTTTCTTGAGGGGTTTAAATATTGTTGTTATGAGATTTACTTTTGTTGTAACATGTGATAATAGTTTGTTCTCGTTTCTGTATTGCATTCCAATATATGAAAGAATCATCATTTATCTTATTTTTGTAGCATTACAATGTATCTGATTTTTGCCTGTTATAGATTGCTACTGTGAACAATCTTATATAGTGTTTTCTTCTGAACATATACATATATCTGCACAATATTTATAAACATTTGGCATTACATTTAAAGTTACCAGGCATTCCAAGATACAGGATTCTATGACTGAAAACTAAGAACAGAATGAGACTACAGACAAATTCCCACATGATACAGGTATTGTAGTTAAGAGAAAATAATTTTTAAAAGCTATGATTACAAATAGTGGAAAGATGGATAAAATATTTAAAATGGAGAAATTTACCATGTAATTGAAATATATAAACACATACAGTTTTAGAAATAAAAAAGAACTCAACTAATATGTTTATCAGGCTACTAGACAACACAAAAGAATTTATTATTGAAGTAGAATACAGATCAATCAAATATGTCCAGAATACAGCACAGAAACCAAAAGAGTAAAGAGAATATATCTTACTGAAATTAGTTACAGAAAAGCATGACTGCCATTAACACCTACATTCAACATTATACTTCAATTCTAGCCAAAATACTAAAAAAGAGAATGAAATAAGATATTTAAATACTACGGGAAAAAACCCATCATATTTAAGATAACATAATTGAGTACATAGAAAATTCAAAGTAAGCAAAAGGTAAACTCAGGTTTATCAATGAATTTAGAAAACTTGATGGACATGATATCAACATTAAGTACCTTCCATACAATAGCAGCAAATACAAATGACAAAATATCACAATAATATTGGAAAACATTAAACACTTAGAAATAAATGTTATTAAATGTATATGGGTCTTCTGTCTTGAAAACTATATAACACAGAGATTACATAAGTAACAAATAAATGGAGACAAATGACATCTTTAATAATTAGAAAACTTAAAATTATAGATATAAAAGATTTTCTCATGCTGATCTATAGAATTAATGTAGTCAATCCCACCCAAAATCCCAGCAAACATTTTCTACAGGAATATATAAGCGAACTTAAAAATGCATGGAATTCACAGGGTTCAGAATAGCCAAGAAAATCTTGAAGACACAGAAACATACAATATCACATATATTTAAAAATTTATTATGACAAATGTCCCCCCAAAATAACACAAAAGTTACCATCTCAATTATTTAAGTGTGCAGTTTAATAGTGTTATGTATACTCACATTGTTATGAAACAGATCTTTAGAACTTTTTCATCTTGCAAATCTGAAACTCTATACCCATTAAATAGCAGCTCACTTTTCCCCCTTTCCCTAACCCCTGGTAACTACTATTCTATTTTTTGCTTTTCTAAATTTAACTACTTTAGATAACTCATGTAAGTGGAATCATGTATTATTGGTATTTCTGTGACTGGACTAGGTTATTTCAATTAGCACAATGTCCTAAAGGTTCAGCCATGTTTTAGCATGTAAATAAAGTTCCTTCCTTATTAAAGGAGAATATTGTCCTTGTGTATGTATACCCTGCATTTTGCTTATCCATCCATCTATCAAAGAATATTTGTGTTGTGTCTGCCTCTTGGCGATTGTGAATAGTGTTGGTATCAACATGAGTGTGCAAACACCTCTAAAAAGAAGGGTGCTTTCAGGTCATGTCCATGGCCTCAATAAAGGTATAGAACATGACCCCTGTCCTATACCTACATTTAACTTTATACCATTAAATATATACATTTATAAGCAAATTTTCCATTTTATTATTGAGGTAGAATACAGATCAATAAAAAATGTGGGGTGCAAACACCTTACTTTGAAATATTTTGGATATATATGCAGAAGTGGGATTGGTAGATTATATTATAGGTCTATTTTTAATTTTTGGGAAAACCTCCATATAGTTTTCCATAGTGGCTGCACCATTTTCCCATCAACAGTGCACAAGGTTTCCAATTTCTCTACATCCCCACTGACACGTGTTACTTTCCGTTTTTTGATAGTAGCCATCCTGATGGTGAGAGGTGATATAACATAGTTTTAAAAGTTATGGTATAAGTGTGAGCTTGGCTCAAAGAAAGACAAGTAGGTCAATGATTTCTTAATAAAGAGTTCTGGAAAACATTTATCAATATAGAAATATTAGTTTTAGAACAAAGGTAATATTGTGGTACAGTAGAGAAAGTGTTCTCTTGAATGTGTGTTCGATTAAGTTCACATAAGGAAAAAAAATGAATCATGACCCCTGCATATGCCAAACACGTAAGAGTCACCAATACCAGATAGATTGCAGATTTAAACACAAAACTTTTAGAAAACCTAAAAGAATAAATATCTTCATGATGTTGGTTTGGCAAAAATTTCACAAATAGAATTTATAAAGCAGTAGCTATAAAAAATTAATAATTTGTTTTAATTTTAAATTAGAAACTTATTTATCAAGAGAAATATTAAGATAACTAAGATACAAGACCTAACATGAAAATATTTGCATATATGTATAATGTAATAAAAGTAAACAAAAGAACAGAGTAGAGACTTGACAAATGAAAGTAACTTCACCATTATTTGTTATTGGAAAAAATACAAATTATAACTACACTATAATATTATGAATATACACTCAAAAACAGATAAAATGAAAAAAAGATAAACAATAGCAACAATAGTGCAGATGTGGTGCAATTTTATCTCTTGTAGACAGCTGGTGGGGTTTATACAGATATAACAACTTTGGGATTCTAAATTTACAGTGCCTATGACCCTGAAATTTGAGCCTAACTTTAGAACCAATAAAAATGTATTTAGAAGACCAATTATATAAATTTCATCTAAAAATATAGACAAGATTATTCATAGAAGAAATATGTAAGATAGGCAAAAAAGGAAACACTCAAATACCAATAAATAAAATGATTAAATTAGCTATTATATATTCATAAAATGTACAGTGGTTATTATTGATGCATAACTTCAACCCTTAACAAAATGAACAAGCCTCAACAACAACAAAAAATTAAGGGAAATAATCCAAGGACATTTATATAAAATTCAAAAAGAGGTAAAGCATGTATGTGTTTATAAGTCAAGGTATGGGCTATCTAGAGAGGAGGTTGTAACCTGGACAGGGAGGGGGAAAAGTGGACTTCTGAAGCACTAATATTCTATCTCCAGATCTTGGGAACTTTTACATGGTTGTGTTCACTTTGTGAAAATCGATAAAGCAGTTCACTTCTGATCTATATACTTTTCTATATCAGTGATACTTCAAAATAACTTTATAAAACCTAGAGAAAGACAGGGCGCGGTGGCTCAAGCCTGTAATTCCAGCACTTTGGGAGGCCAAGACGGGTGGATCACGAGGTCAGGAGATCGAGACTATCCTGGCTAACACGGTGAAACCCCGTCTCTACTAAAAAAAAAATACAAAAAATTAGCCGGGCGAGATGGCGGGCGCCTATAGTCCCAGCTACTCGGGAGGCTGAGGTGAGAGAATGGCGTAAACCCGGGAGGCAGAGCTTGCAGTGAGCTGAGATCTGGCCACTGCACTCCAGCCTGGGCGACAGAGCGAGACTCCGTCTCAAAAAAAAAAAAAAAAAAAAACAAACCTAGAGAAAAAAAAAGAAAAATTAGAAAAATCTTGGAACCCAGGATAGAAGCATGTACAAGGTCAGTCCCACAACACTGGACGTATAGACAACATAATAGAAGGTGTTGCAGGAAGTCAGGGACTCTGAACAGAAGGACTGGCTGAAGCCGTGGCAGAAGAACAGAAATTGTGAAGATTTCATCGACATTTATTAGTTTCCAAAATTAATACTTTAAAATTTCTTATGCCTGTCTTTACTTCAATCTGAACATGAATTGTGAAGATTTTATGGACATTTACCACTTCCCCAATCAATACTCTTGTGATTTCCTATGCCTGTCTTTAATTTCTTAATCCCGTCATCTTCATAAGCTGAGGATGAATGTCGCCTCTGGACCCTGTGATGATTGCGTTAACTGCACAAATTGTTTAAACTATATGAAATCTGGGCACCTTGAAGAAAAAAAAAAAAAAAACAGGATTAACAGCGAGGTTCGGGGAACAAGGGAGATAACCATTAGGTCTGGCTTCCTGAGAGCCAGGCAGAACAGAACCATATTTCTCTTCTTTCAAAAGCAAATAGGGGAAATATCGCTGAATTCTTTTTCTCAACAAGGAACATCCCTGAGAAAGAGAATGCGTTCCCAAGGGGAGCTCTCTAAAATGGCCGCTTTGGGGACGTCTGTCTTTTATGGTTGTAGGTAAGGGATGAAATGAGCCCCAGTCTCCCATAGTGGTCCCAGGCTTCTTAGGATGAGGAAATTCCCGTCTAATAAATTTTGGTCAGACGAGTTGTTTGCTCTCAAACCTTGTCTCCTGATAAGATGTTATCATGACAATGTTTGCCTGAAACTTCATTAGCAATTTTAATTTCAACCAGGTCCTGTGATCTCGCCCTGACTCCATTTGCCTTGTGATATTTTACTACCTTGTGAAGCATGTGATCTCTGTGACCCACATCCTATTTGTACACTAACTCCCTCCCCTTTTGATAATCGCTAATAAAAACTTGCTGGTTTTGCAGCTTGGGAGGCATCATGGAACCTGCCGACATGTGATGTCTTTCCCGGACACCCAGCTTTAAAATTTCTCTCTTTTGTACTCTTTCCCTTTATTTCTCAGGCAGGTCAACACTTAGGGAAATAGAAAATAACCTACATGAAATAACTTTGAAATATTGGGGGCTTGTTTCCCCCGATGAGAAGGAAAAGCCAGGCTATAGGGGGAAAATGCCCACTAGAATTCTTATAATTCATTAATGGTATATTTTATATTTAACTCAGATCTCCATGATAAGGCCTCTTTTCACGTTAAAACATTAATTTTCTCCTACCATAAAATAAGGTCTTTTTTATTGTTTACTTTTTTGGGTACATAGTAGGTGTATATATTTATGGAGTACATGAGATATTTTGATACAGGTATATAACGTGTAAAAATAACATCACAGGAAATAGAGTATCTATCACCTCAAACGTTTATCCTTTCTTTGTGTTACAAACAATCCAGTTATACTCTTGTAGTTATTTTTACATGTACAATAAATTACTGTTGACTGAAATCACTCTGTTGTACTTCAAATACTAGATCTTACTCATTCTTTCTAACCACATTTTTGTACCCATTATCCATCCCCACATCCCCACAGCCAATGTCTTTTCTAGCCTCTGGTAACCATCCTTCTACTCTAAATCTGCATGAGTTCAATCGTTTTAAAATTTTAGGCCCCACAAATCAGTGAGAACATTTGAAGTTTGTCTTTTGACGCCCAGTTTATTTCACTTCACATAACAACCTCCAGTTCTATCCATGTTGTTTCAAATGATAGGATCTTATTATTTTTAATGGCTGATTAGTGCTCCATTGTGTATATGTACCACATTTTCTTTATCCGCTTGTCTGTTGATGGACATATTTTACTTTTTAAATGTTCTTCCATCAGATTCTGAATGGATGATTCTATGAAGAAAATTTGTCCTGAAAGCCCAAATTTTGCCAACTTATAAAGATATGTTTCAGCATTTTGAAAAGTCTGCATATAATTTTCAGTCTTTATTGCTATTAGGAAATTGTGGTCTTTAGAAATAAAAATTCTGGATACTTTGATAGGGAATCAAAAGAGTGGGAGCATGACAAATAGAAATACAACAATATTTATTTAAAAATTTTTATTTGTGGCCGGGCGTGGTGGCTCAAACCTGTAATCCCAGCACTTTGGGAGGCTGAGACGGGTGGATCACGAGGTCAGGAGATCGAGACCATCCTGGCTAATATGGTGAAACCCCATCTCTACTAAAAAATACAAAAAACTAGCCGGGCGAGGTGGCAGGCACCTGTAGTCCCAGCTACTCGGCAGGCTGAGGCAGGAGAATGGCATAAATCTGGGAGGCGGAGCTTGCAGTGAGCTGAGATCCGGCCACTGCACTCCAAAAAAAAAAAAAAAAAAAGTTTTTATTTATATATCTGAGGTTTGTAGTTAAAAACATATAATATATTTCATAAAGAATATTACTTTGAAATATGTGTTACATTTAATTTATGTTAAGCTTCATATAATGATCATACTATCACTCAGGCTGTATTTCATGTGACAGATTTAATACAATACAAATTTAGTAATTTAATTAATTAATTTATTTATTTAAGACAGAGTCTTGCTCTGTCACCAAGTCTGGAGTGCAGTGGCGTGATCTCAGCTCACTGCAATCTCCACCTTCCTGGCTCAAGCGATTCTCACTTTGCAGCCTCCTGAGTAGCTGGGATTATAGGCGTGTGCCACCACACCTGGCTAACATTTGTATTTTTAGTAGAGGTGGGGTTTCACCGTGTTGGCCAGGCTGGTTCTGAACTTCTGGCCTCTAGTGGTTTGTCCCACTTAGCCCCCCAAAGTGCTGATTACACCATGCCTGGCCCAAATTTAGGAATTTCATAATAGTTTATTTTGAAATAACATATTTACTAAGGCTTTATACAAATTATGAACACCTTTTATAAGAGCAAAGTTATTCTATTTCTAAATAAAAACAGATACTTTAATAGAAGAATCAGAAAAAAATATTTTACAACTCATTGAGAATAACCAACTTTTCCAGTGAGCCAATGGAAATTGTAGGGATTGAGGTGGGTCTAAATCATCAGCTCTTTGTAACTGGAGAGAAATCATACCATAGAAGAGGTAAACTAGGGAAAAAGCAGACATTTTAAACAACGGCCTAAGGCACAAAATCTATAAACTTGCATGCCAAGTCACCTCCCATATGCAGATAATTCCAATTTCTGACACATAATAAAAGTATTTCTTGAATAATTAAATGAGTGAATGAGTGAATAAATGAAAAGTTCAAATCAGTCAAACTAAGATGTATAAATCACCACATAAGAGTGGCCGGCACTTGCAAATATCAACTTGACCTTTCTCCTACTCATACTGTTTTCAGATACCCTTGGGCCCAGTGTTTTTAACAAATTAATATACCCCTGTTTGGGCATTTTTAAGATTTTCATCTTTTTCCAAGGTAGTCTTTAGTCCTTTTTCTAATTATAACCAATTATGATTCCAGTGTATATATTTTCCTGATACATCATTTGATTATTTCTCTCAGAAACCACAGTTTGTGTTTATATTCTCTTATGCATGTATTTTATAATTTAAATTAAAGATTTCAAGTGTACTTTATGATTTAAATTAAAGGTTTCAAGCGTTTATGCTCACATGGGTCTTTAATTTCCGAGAGTCTGCTTCCATTTTCTTATCAGTGAGCTGCAAAATATAAGGAAAATGTGAATCAGAATCTAAGCAGAAACCCCATATAAAAGTGAAGATGCAAGCAGGAAACAAGATGTCAATCAGCCATTATTGATTACTGCTCTGGTTGTTCCAGGTGATGTGCACCAAGTTGTGTAGAGCTAATAATTCAGTGAGAGAGATAAGGTTTAAACGAAGGAAAGAACTGCAAAATCATGCAATGTGTTTAAGAATATAGAAATCAATAAAATACTTAAGTGTTCTTGTTCTCAGTCTAGTGGAGAAGTCAGACACATAAACCAATATATATAGTACCATTTGCAAAATTCTACATAAAGTATACACAAAAAGCTATTAGGACCCTGAAGAAAGAATGACTATTTTTTAATTGGATCATTCATTCACACAGTACTTTAGTGTACTTTAATTGTCATAATTACTGCTAAAGCTGTCTTGGGAAAGGTCACTAAGGTCTTCCATGGCTTTTCCCTCTCAAATGTAGACTTGTGACTTTATAGCAGGATATTCTTCTTGCTTCCTTAGTGAGGCAACTTCATTGGTCAGACCCATCTGGCATCTACCACCCTTTCTTTTGCTCTGCCCTAGGGGAGGGAGGAGGTATGATTTATTCTAATTGGCATTTTTAGAGAGATTAAAGTGGGTATGCTGGTTTCAACTCCCCATTTTGCTCCAGGAAGTACTTATAGGGAGCAGCTATCTGTTTCTCCATTTGCTGTACCTGAGGAGGAGGAAGTCTCACTGACTCTGGAACTGTGTGTGCACATCTGTTCAGCTTGGGATGTCCGTCAGCTAGCCCATTTTTCTCTAGAGTAACCATATTCTACATCCTCCCATTTAGACTTCCTCAGGAGTAAAGACCTTATTTTGTTTGATGGCTATCTTATAATTAAATTTTTAAAAATTTAAATAACAATCTCGTAAGAAAAGAGCGGTGTCTTTATTGGATAATTTAACACTCAATAAAGCCACCTATAGGAATAATTGGACTTGCAAAAGAGCCACCTGGACAGTCACATGAACAGGAATGTCCTGCCTCACACCCTCTAACACAGAGAGCCGTGTGCCAGAGAGCCCTATTGTAGGACCAGAGACAGAAATATAGGAAGGGAGAATGGGACAGAAATATAGGAAGGGAGAATGGCTCTCTGCTACTTCCCAAGGTGGTGGTCTTCTCTTGAGCTCAATTTACACAATTTACACAAATTATATATCTGACATATTGGTCCAGGACAGGGAACCACACATTTTCTGTTAGACAGCATACTGGTGTTCTAGGGCTGCCATAACTGATAGCCACAAGCCAAGTGACTTAACAGGAATTTATTTATTCACAGTTTTTAAGGCTAGATATTTGAAATCAAGATGTTGGCAGTACTGGTTCTATATGGAGGTTCTGTGGGAGAATCCATGCCAGGCCTCTTTCCCAGCCTCTGGTGACTTCTGCAATCCTTGGTGGTTTTTACTTCATGATTGTCCTCCAGTCTCTGCCTCCATGTTCACATAGCCTCTTCCTCTGTTTCTTTGGGTCTCAAATCTCCTTCTTCCTTCTCCTACAAGGATACCAAAGAGTTAAAATCTAACTTGAAACCAGTGTGGCCTTGAGATTCTTAACTTAATTACATTTGCAGAGACCCTCTTTCCCAATAAGATCAAATTCACAGTTATAGCAAGTTAGGAACTGAATATTTCTTTTGGTTGAAAGGGCACACAATTCAACCCACTATGAATAATTATACCTGTTATCAACTCATTGCCCTATGCATGTCTTCCTGAAATTTATGTGTTTTCTGTATGTTTGTTTTTTCTTCCAGAATCTTTTGAAATAGATTGCTAACAGAGTAGGAAAGTTTTCTTATGTGATAGAATTCAAATTAGGAAATTTGGATTTAATCTCATTTCACATTTATATATATGATGACATACTTTAATAAAAATATCTCTGACCTTAGTATTGGCCATGTAACTGGGGACATTAATAATATTTTGCACATGAACTAAGTATGATTATGATAATTAAAGCATGTAACAGTACCTGATTCACAGTACACACATTTCGTATTATGTGGATGCATTCATATGCAAATGTATGAATCAATGAGCAATAGAGTGAATGAATAAAATAATGAGTAATGGGGAGAAAAGCAAAGACAGATCAACCTGTGACAGAGTTTATGTCAGTAATCCAGGATGAGGTGATGAGAGTGAGATAGGAGTGAAGGGAATGCAGTCAGACAGCTTCAATTTTCAAAATGTTTTAAACAGAAACTAAGCTCATTTCATGAGTGTTGTGAGTGGCACAACATCAGACATAACCAGGTCCATGCACATTTGTGTCTTTTCACAAGGTCAGACTTTTAGTGATGTTATCTCAATCATAAAAGCCATGGGCTACATGGAATTCCCAAGGGAGCAATTTTCCTTAGTACCACCATTTCACTCAGTAGTCAGAGCTGTGGGCACATAGTCTCAAGCCACTCCACAAGTCAGTCAGTGTTGCAAATCATATGTAGTAGTATACTTAATCAATGTATAAGCATTATAGATTAAGCATTCCACATCAAACAAAGTAACATTTAAAGTCAAGAGAGAATAAAATAGGAAAAGGGATTAATGAATTAGTCCAGGAAGAGTAATGTGGACAAGGATAGTGCCATGGCTTGATCTGGGTGGGAGTCAGTGGCTTCCAAGAAGAGTTTTTGATTTGGACAGAACCTTTGACCAACAAATGCTGATCAGAAGTGACAGCCATATGGGTGTCTATCAAGTCAGCCATCATGAGCTGGTGAAGTACTGCTTTTTTTATGGCCACAGAGTCCTCTGGTGAGGGCTGATGTCCAGGTACATTTTTCTGCAGTTGGGTAGAGTCCCTATGGATTAGGCTAACTTCTTTCTGGTCCTTGTTGGTATGATGCTTTTTGAAATGTAAGATGGAGTCTTTTTTTCTAAAATGAAATTACTTATATCAAGGGTGCTCTATACAATGGGGAAAAGAATAGGAAATAGATCAACTATGCCTTCAAGGTAAATCTAGAACATATAGATATTCTAAGGCTGTTAACTTGTTGCTTGGAAATAAAACTATTGAGGGACAGTGATAAGCACATTTTTTTTTGACAGGGAGGTAACTGTGGGTGACCCTGGTAAATATTTCCTTTAAACCTTGAACATGCAGAGTTATAGCATGAGTAAGAATTTCAAACAAGCTGCATGGGTTTGGCTTACCTTTCACTGTCTATGAGTTGTAGTGATGAGATTAGTATATATGGGCATTGGAGTTTACAGTGATTATTATGTCATGCTATGTTACAATCATTATTTTATATATACTTGGGGTAGAATGGAGATGGTATCTCTCTCTTTATTCTCTGCTTTGGGCAACTAAAGGGCTGCAAGGGCATAGAAAGCACTGGTGGCCTGAGGTGTTGTGACCCCAGACCAAAAGGCACAAGCTTCGGGAGAATGAGCTCTTGGCTATTTCAATTCAAGTTGTTTCTAGTCAGTAAAGCTGATAGAAGACAAAGCATACACACATACTAGAATTTTCACCAGTGTACATGACCAGAGTTAGTGGGAGAAAAAATAGATCATCAGTCACAGAAGCACCTTGAATAGCAATCTTGAGTTAACCCTTTCATCCATGACTCATTTTTTTCCTTTATTCCTTGTGGCACAGACAACTTTAAAATTCCTGCCTATATCTGCCATCAATGTGCTAGCCTCTAGTACATGAGTGGTGACTTCCTTCCAATTATAGTTTATTTCCTGTGCATAGCTTATTTCCTTATTAGACTATTCTTAGCATGTTATGTGGAAAATGCCAGTTTACTCCCAATGAAACTTGTGTCCAATTTGTTCTACACTGATTGTGCTCCTTTAAATTTTGTAGTACAAAAACTGAAAAACAAATCTACAGCAACCACCACTACTTTGTGTTTTTCTTCCCCATATTGTCTTGTTTATTTATATGTCTTTGTCTGGTTTAATGTCATCTAAATTGTGTTTTTTATTAACTGTCCTTGAATGTCCCCCTCTCACTACTGCCCATCAACACTTTATTAAATAAGAAATGCTTGATGAGTTACTACATTTAACAGGAAAAATATAGCACACACAGTAACATTTGAATTTTAGATTAAAAATAGGCAACTTTCTCTTCTTACATTTTATTGATAATTGCTATGGCTTTGGAATGAAGGTGGCAGTATGAGTATACAGATCTGTTTTGTCCCGCGATCTTTGGCCATATTTGCTTGTTTGTTTTAAATTTCAGTAATTGTCACTATGCGTTGAATGGGCAAGTGACATGAGATGTGACTTTCCAATGTAATAGTGAATGGAAGTCCAATCTGATTAAGATTTTAACAGAGTTTCCAGTCACATAAACAAAACCCCACAGACTGCAAGGCCCCCACATCCCTTCAGCTGCAGCTCCTTGACAATGCCTGCCACCAGCACAGCATTTTGGCTTTGCTTGCACAGCAGCATCCTTAGTCTCTTCAGGACATGTTTGTAGCTCACCACATATTTCTTTTCTTTGCTGTGTTCGCCCAACAGTAAATGAGACTCAATGCCATTCCAAAGAATGGGGAAAGGGGAAGTTCCCCACTTTGTGCTTACAAAATAGAGAGGCACTGAACAAATTCCAAAAGTGTCAGTTCTTTAACAAGAGGTGCCAGGCAGGGTATATCCAGGTTCTGAGACACCTGATACTTACATAATTTGAAGCCATTTTGAGTGAATGAACACAAAATTATGAATACAATTTAGAAGAGATAATGAATTTTCTCAAATGCTTGCTTTTTATTGGCATTAGAGAAACTTACCTCATTTATATTTCTTAGGGCCTCTCCATCAAGTATGTGGATACTTTATGACTCATTAACTTTTCTTCCTCTTCTTACTTCCTAGGTTTTTCTTAGTATGACTAATTGATTGATTGCTTGCTTAATTCATGAAATACTTTCTGACATTCTCTGTCAGAAAGAATGTGCTGGGCACTGTGTTCCATATATGTATAGAACATTTATTAAGTACGTACTACATGTCAAAGTCTGCTGTGTTTTGTAGGTGTCATTTTGTGAAACCCTCACCATAACCCTGAAGGAGTTTATACTGTCATCTCCACTTTGCAGAAGAGAAAACTGAGGCAAGAAGTTGAAATATTCCACCAAGATAGCATAGTAAATGGCACAGCTGGGATTACAGCCCGAGCAATCTTCATCCAGACTCTGAGTCATAATCCCAGGACACAGTCTCTGGCTGGCTGACACCCCTGCTGCGAAGAGGCAACTTCCCCTACTTCCAGGGAGCTGACAGTTTACTGAGCTCAGAGTCCTACACATGACAACTAAATCAGCAGGTGCGGTGGAAGAGAAAACCAGGGGACTCTGGGAGGGGTGAGGGATCGGGTTTGTTACTCCCACCTGAATTAAGGGAGGTTTCAGAATTGAAAGTAAAGCCTATCAGTCCTCTTTGGTAGTTACACCGCGAAACAACTCCCTCATCGCTTATTTCCGGCTCAGGTTGCGTTTCTGAGCCAGGGCATCAGGAGCCGCCCTGTGGACCTCACCCTTCCTAGAACAGCCGTGGGGCCTTGGGGCCGGGCCGGCTCCATCTCAGCGGCCGGGGCGCACTTTCCTCAGCCAGCGGGTACTGCGGCCGCCAGCCAGGAAGAGCAGTGCCTCCCAGGCCCAGGCCTGTGCTTAACAGTGAGAACAACAGCGAGCACGTGGGATTTCTACATTGAACAGAGATTTTCACCAGAAAATGCAGCAGGTGTATCCACTAGCAAAATGCCAAATTAAAAACTTGTTAGAGTGGAAATATAGGTTTGATATGAACACCTTTTTCATAGAATCTCCTTGCTTGAGGCTGGCCGGACTAACCACCTGAGAACATAGTTTAAAAAACCTCTTGCAGATGGAGAGGGTAGTTCCTGGGTGCCAGTCACGCAGTTCGGTCCTCAGGGCTGCTAAGTGCTCATTTATATTTCTAGCTCATTTATATTTCTTAGGGTCTCTCCATCAAGTATCAGGTAAGCTTAGCTCGGCGTCCCTAGGGCATGATGGTCCCGTCCCCTAGGACCTGGCTTCTCTAACCCCACACCTCTCCCGAAGGGGCTGCAGGAGTGGCATGAGGAGCTAGTTGCCAGTCGTTTCTCTTACTCTCCCACTCCCAGAGTTTCCCTGGACTTAGACGGGCGTTGAGCTACACAGAAACCCACCCCTGTGGCCATTTCTGAGATCGGTTTGCTCCCGGTGTCGGGCAGCGACCAGCATTCGGCTGGGGAGTGCTCTGGTCTCAGCGGTACAGAGCCCTGCACCTTCCCAGCTGGCTCTGGTCCTGTTTGCCAGCCTCTAAAATGGGCAGGGAACCTCAATGCCTCAGTCGTGTTTTGTAGCTGGAGTGGAAGCACAAACAGGAGCAATAGCGTTGTGCCTGCCCCCCTTGGGAAACGTGCTGCGGTCGCTGCTGCTATTACAATTACTGCTCATGTCAACACTGCCACCACCCTAGCAATAAACACAAAAAGTGACTGGCACACAGCCAGTGCTCTGACGGCGGGTGCTTTTTGTTGTTGTTATTGTTATATAAAGATACTAAGAGTAAGTTCCTTAAACTCAGAATTTTGGGAATAGTTTTAATAGTTTTAGCCCATACCCAATTTATGACAAAATTATATGAAATAGGGAAAATGTACAAGTAGGCTACAAATATTGTATTTCTTAGAAAATTATGTATTGCGTTGACTCAAAATAATTACAGGATTTGAAAGTCTGAAGATTTTGGAAAGGGAGATCCCCTAGGAAAACTGAGCAAGTTTGAGAGTTAGGAGAATGACATATGATCAGAATATAATTGCTGTAGCATCAGATCCCATGGGATATCATAGTTGATATTGTTTTTTGATCTTTATGATAATAAGCAATTAAGACCATTGAACATTCTCATTAGAGATTGAGATGACATCTTTAGTGTATGTGTAGAAAGGAATTAAGGGTGAATAAAGCTAATATATGAGACTTTTGGAGGCTCTTAGATTGTTCCAGGAGAGGAGAGAGATCACAATAGCTTTGACCAGGATACTGATAGATGGATGGAAAAAAAGAAAGAGATTTGTTAGAAATAATATACCAGAACCTAATGATAGATTATAATTGAAAGATGAGGTAGAGAGTGGTGTCAAAACTAGTTCCAGCTTTCTGAATTGCATAAAATGATGGATGGTGGTGACATTAATCAAGATAGAACACATTGGAAGATTTTTTTTTTCTTTTCAGGGAAAAGGTCATAAGTTTGATCATGAATCTAGATCATGAAGAGTCATCTAGCTTGGCAATATATCTTGATAAGTCTGCTGTGTAATGTTGTAGTTAAAGTCATGAGCATAGATGAGAAGTTTCAGGGAGAGAGAATATAAAGGAAAACTGTGAAAAACCAGTGGCAATTAGAATCCTTCCTACCTCAATTTATCAGAGAAACCCATTCTACCAAAAGAAATAGGTACAGTCTATTATTAAGAATGACTACAATAAAGTATTCATTATAAGAAATTAGAAAAATGACAAACAGAAGGCAAGAAGGCAAGTAATTCTTTTTTTTGACTCCTCTTCCCTTGTGTTCCAAAATTCTTGCCTGTTTTCAAACAATCCAAATAGTCCTATCATGTGTAGAAGATGTCGCTTACGACTTCTGCGAGTTTCAAAACCACTCTGAGAACAAGTGCAGAGTGGCTTCAGAATTTCCACCCTCTTCATGACATGGAACTTCTGGGCTCAACACCTGGGGCTTACTGGAGCTGTTGGTATGGGGGAACCGAAAATTGGTACAGAGACATGGAGAATATTCTCTATCTCATTCTTTCTCTTCTTTCCTCCTGTTGTAGCACACAGTCCTACTCTTCTCTTTGGAAGATTGCTAAAAATGTTGAGGTAAGCAATTAGAAAAGTGGAGGGGGTAAAAACTCATCTCCATCCTTCCCCTCTTGCTCCCTTCACATCTTCTCTTGCAGAGGGAAGTTGCCAGATGACAGAACGGAAGCTCCGGAGTCCTATCACCATGCATGGCCCACCAAGGTTGGAAATTGATGATACTCTAGAGATTAAACTTATTTTATGTGGGTACCAAGTAAGTACAGCTGATGCAGATGGCACACAGGAGTAGAAAGCCTAGAGTCTAATTGCCTGAATTTGATAAACAAGATAAAAACATTGTGACAGAATTCAGATGAGGTCATGAATCTACCACAAACCAACATAGAAGCATCAGTGGATCTGAAAACAGCATGAAATATCTCAGGTGTCTAGAATCCTACATGAAACAGTGAACTCAAGAATTAAATGGTGGATAAATGAAAGAATTAGTAAATGAACAATGGAAGATGCACCTCATTTCTGTTAATAGGAAAATTGGTTGGATTGGGGGAGGAAAAACATGAAAGATAAAAGACCAGTTTGAACTCTTTCTTTCATATTGTCTATATTTCCCCAGAAATGTAAATTCTATTCCCAGCCATTAGAAAAACAGAACAATCTGTCATTGGTATACAGACATACAAAGCTTAAAAATGACATGGTTTTCAAACATCGTAAAACCCTGACAAGTATTGAGGATTAATGTCAGAGGGTAATGTCTTCCCAGCCATACACTTCATATATTGCAGTTAGAATTCCTTATTTTTAAAAAACCATACTCACTTTCTTACACCAGGCTTAGGAGACAGGTCTTCCACCTTCCCAGTTCTTGTCACTGGCCCCACACAAAAGAGATCTAAGAACCTTTAAACTTTAGATCCTAATAATAAAGATATAAAACCAAAACATTAACCATAGTTCTAGTAAAAAAAATTGTACATTTTTTTTGGTTGTTTTAAACATTTCATTGATTTTAGGAATATATAGCACCAGTTTCTGGTTGAATATTTAAATATTCAAAGGCTTTATAATGGTGTGACATTTAACAAGTGAATATAATAGCATCTAGTTTGAAACTGCTGCTCTTCAGAAAAACAAGGGAAATGTCCTTGAAACAACTTACTGAAGACTCAATGATAAAAGAAGATTGTGTCATATTATCATTTTAATGTTTAGTTATAGCCACTTATCTAGACAATGTATTGCCATTTTGCTAAAAAGAATGTTTTCATGTCTAGTGCCCGAACATTTTGAGAGAAAACTTTGTTGACATTCCTAAGCAAATATATTGAGGTTAAGAGAAATGTAGAAAAAAATGTTATCTTAGAATTGGGAGAGATTGGAGCCGGGAGTTGGAAATACTGCTTTGCTTTGCCATCTGCTAGTTTCCCAGAACTTCGCCCCAATTCCTGTTCACTAACAGAAAGCAGGGAATTTGAACAAGGAACCATGAGCTAAAACATGGGGTGTTTCCTTTTCTTCATAAGAAATTTGAAAAAGGGTATTAGAAAATGCTGGAGTAGGAACAGGCAGCTCTGCAGGGCTGTCCTTTTTAAATGAAAGGATAAAATGCTAATATTCTTTATTTGGAAACTGAATATATATATACACACATATATACACATATACATACAAATATGTACATATGTATATATGTATATGTATATATATGTATGTATATATGTATATGTACACATGTGTATATATGTGTGTGTGTATATATGCGCACATTTGATTTTTTCCCGACATAATTGCATTAGATGAAAATTTCTGCTGGGTAATTATGATATGAATTTAGGACTTATTTTTCATTCTTTATGCCTCAGAGTACCATGTTTAACACATAGAATATATGTAATTAGAGTCTCTCACTGTATAGGAAAACTGTTAATGCTTGTTGCTCCATTAAATTCACAGACATTGTAATAAACAGACATTGTAAGCCATGATTTATGTATATAGAAACTAAAGTGCAGAGATGTACCAGATATACCCAAGGCTACACATCCATTAAAAAGAAACACATCCCCCTCACCCTCCCCCCACCAAAGCCTGGGCAAGATTGTGAATATGTATGAAGGTTAAAGTCGGTCACAGTCCTGATCCTGTAGGTCATTCTTACTGGCTCACATAATGAGTCCAACTAGTGGAATTTGCTTATGCCTCTGAATAGAATGGTAAAATGGAGCATAGAATTGGCTTAGTCCCCCCAGGCAAGAAGAGCTGCAGGTATTCTCACATCCCCAAATATGACTGATGCAATACGTGCAAAGACAATGGTCAAAAAAGAGTTTTGAAACCCATAATCTCATGCCCTCTGCAGGGATCAAAATCTTGAAACTGAAGTTATCAGAAGGGAGATTTCTTTGGTAAAATTTGCCAGTGTGCTGTGAGACCCATGTTTCTATCACCTCAGCGTTCTGAGAAGGATTCCAAAGACACTGTTTGAAGAAAAGTAAACATATTTGCTGTGTTTCAAAGTAGACAGGTGTCAGACTTATGCCCGAAAATATCCACAGACAAAAGGCTGATTGAAGGGGCCACTGCATTCTCATCTGAGAGTCACCAGAAAAAATCATACCCAAATTTCATACAGGGAGCAAGGAAGACCGAGCCCTAAGACTGGGTCTGACTAGGCAGTGTAGAGAAAGAGTAAGGTTAATCCATGATTGTGTTTGTCAAGCTATTGGTGCACTGCCTTTACTTTCCTTTATTCTCCCTGACCTCATCTTATGCTTCATTGCATAAAGATATTAAATTAAGGATTATATCCTTTAAATTAAAGGATAATCAGAGTGCTATATCTTATCAGTGACATAAATTCAGAGATAGATTGCAAATACCCTACATTGGCGCTAGTCTAGTAGGATAACATGTCACATGTACATACTCACTGTTGCTCATTGTTCCTTTATCTTTCTTCTAGTGCTTTCCATTTCTTTGGTTTCTGAGCTGATGGGTAAAAATAAATCTGGACCCCCTTTCATTACACAACATGTGCTCTCTCTAGAGTTTAGAAAGACAAAAAGGGAACCATCCTGAGGCAGGTAGTTTACATCTACTTAATCTTGACAAATAGTATTTCTGCAGGTTCTGCTCTGCATGGTTCATCTGTCTTTAGAGGTAGTAATCATAGTACTGTGATTAACACACAGAGAGTCTCTCATTGTAGAGGAAAATTGCTAATGCTTCTTAACCTGGGTTTGGGGCCAAAGCTTACATATAATGATATTTGTGTTTATCTCCCTCTCCCTTCCATTTTGAAGGGACAGAAGTAGGATAGGATTAAATATTGGGGATTTGGACTTAATATCAATCTGTGTTTCAGAGAATGTATTGATAATATATTCCATTTATTATCTAATTATATTTTAAACCTTTCTACAGTGACTTACATATGGAAAGTTGGAAGAATTTGGTTTTGGTATTAGTTCATGATAATAATTCTGAAAGCCTATTATTTGGACTGTCATTTGGTACATATTATACAATCTCATGTTGTAAACTGAGTAAAATTCATGATAGAAAACACAATTGAGACTTTTTTTTATCTTAATATCAGTGTTCTCTTTGGGCAGACATTTTAAAAATAATTTAATACATTGATCTATTTCACAGTTTTAGGACATAAGGTCAACGAGCGTTAAAGAAGCATGTGTGAAGATGGGCTAGTCCATCTAACTGATAATGGATAGAAGAAGCAACATCAATGATTGGGGAAGCAGTTTCATGAAGGCCTGGACACTTATGTCTAGCATATTTAAGGAAAAGCAAAGAGGCTAATGTGGCTGTAAAGCAACGGAGAGGGAAGTAGGAGATATGACAAAGAGGTAGCAAGGAAGAGATTGTGCCAATCTTTGTAAACCTCTGCAAGATGTGAAAAGGAGATTCAATGCCAGGTGTTAACTGACTCCAACTCATATTTTAGTGGGATCATATCCACAGTGCTGAGAATAAATGGGAAGGAACATGAGTAAAAACAGGGATATCAAAGCTTTGTAGTCATTTAGGCAAGACATTGCGGTGACTTGGACCAAGGTGTAAACACTGGAGGAGGAAATAGGTGGAAATATGAATATATTTTGAAAGTACAGCCAACACTATTTCCTGAGCAGATGGAGTCAAGTGCAAGTGAGAAAAAGAAGAGTCAATAATGACTCCATGATTTTTGCCGTGATGAATGGAAGGATGAAGTAGACATCAGCTGAAATGGGAGTGGCTACAAGTAAAGTATGTTTAGGATTAAATTTCAGGATTTAATCTAAAGATTAACTTTTTAGAATCTTTAGAAATACTCATTTTGAGATGTCTATTTGATAACCAATGGAAATGAAAGTATTGAGTAATTAGGTAGATATGTGAATCTGGGATCAGGAAAAATCACGTATGCTCTAGAGATAGAGAGCTGTCCACATAGATAGTATTAATTAATTATTTTGACTTTAATTAAAATTTCTGAAAGTTGTTTAATTGTACATGTGTATCATAAGCAGTTTCCAAACTGAAAAGTCATATTTATAATAACTGTCAGAATATCATCAGAATCCAGAATATCATCAGAACCTACACATCATGTGCCTCTCAGTCCCACGACCCTCCACAAAATAAACACTGGCCCAGCTTTTAACAGCACATATGAATTTCCTTTGTTTTGTACTTACCATACAAAATTCATTCTTTTGTGTCTGGCTGCTCTTGCTCATCATCATATTTGTTGTTGATAAGCATGTTGTTGTAGCTGTAACTCATTCATTCTCAATAGTAGTCTATTGTGATATTATAACACAATTGGTGTTTCCATTTTTTTTGTTGGGTACTTGGGTGTTTTACAACTGTCTTGTTAGGTTGCATGTTTCTAGAAAGTCACCCATTTTTCTAGATTATCTAGCTCATTGCTGTATAGTTATTCACAGTTTATCTCTTATAATCGTATTTATATCTGCAGCATTGGTGACTATGTCTTCTTTTTCATTTCTGGTTTTTGTTGTGTAAACATTCTCTTTTTTCTCTAGTTCATCTACTAGATGCTTGTCAAATTTGTTGATCTTTTTAAAAAAACACTTAATTTTTCTGTTGTTTTTCTATTCCTTATTATTCTGCCATAATCTTTATCTTCTTCTCGTTGCTGACTTTTGGGTTAATTTATTCTTTTTCTAGTTTCTTGAAATTTAAAAGTGGTTTTTTTGAGATCTTTCTTCATTTTTAAAGTAGGTGTTGTCGGGCACGGTGGCTCACGCCTATAATCCCAGCACTTTGGGAGGCTGAGGCTGGTGGATCACAAGGTCAGGAGATCGAGGCCATCCTGGCTAACATGGTGAAACCCTGTCTCTACTAAAAATAGAAAAAATTAGCCGGGCATGGTGGTGGGCGCCTGTAGTCCCAGCTACTGGGGAAGCTGAGGCAGGAGAATGGTGTGAACCTGGGAGGCAGAGCTTGCAGTGAGCCGAGATTGTGCCACTGCATTCCAGACTGGGTGGCAGAGCGAAACTCCATCTCAAAAAAAAAAAAAATAAAAATAAAAATAAAAAATAAAGTAGGTGTTTACCTCTATAAATTCCCCTCTTATAAGTTTTTTTGCTGCATTGGTTTTGGTATGTTGTGTTTTAATTTTCATTTGTCTCACAATATTTTCTAAGTTTCCTTGTGATTTATTATTTTACCCATTGTTCTTGTTTAGGAATATCTTGTTCAATTTCTGTATACTTGTGAATTCTACCGTTTTCCTTTTTCTTTTGATTCCTTTGCTACTGATTCCTTTGTGGTCTATGAAGACTCTTGGTATAATTTTGATCTTCTTAAATTTGTTAAGACATTTTTGTGGCCTCACATATGACATATCCTGGAGAATGTTGAATGTGTACTTGAGAGGAATGTGCCATTTTGGTGTTATTAAGTGGAGTATTCTGTATATGTCTGTTAGTTGCAATTGGTCTATGGTGTTGTTCAAGTCTTCTGTTTCCTCATTGATCGTCATAGTTTTTCTATTCATTATTTATTTATTTTTTCAAAGAAACATGAGAAACTTTATTACTACCTATGTAGCCTTTTGATCCCAGTGATAGACCCACACCCTGCCAAGTGGTATTGGGATCTCTTACTGTTATTGTTTTATTGTCTATTCCTCTCTTAAATTCTGTCCATGTTTGCTTCATATATTTGGATGCTCTTATGTTAGGTGTATATATATTTATCATTGTGATATCTTCTTGATAACGTGATCCTTTTGGCATTATATAATGTTGTTCATTGTCTCTTGGAATTATTTTTGATTTACATGCATTTTTGTCTGATATAAGCATGGCCACCTCTATTTTGTTTCCCATTTGCATGGAATATCTTATTCCTTTCACTGACCTTTCACGTTTAGCCTATAGCCTCTGAGTGTCCTTCTATAAAATGTACTTCTTCTAGATCATTTCTAGTTGGATCTTAGTTGTTGTTGTTGTTCTTTTTTCACTTACCCACCCTATGTCTTCTGATTGGGTAGTTTAATCCATTTATACTTCATACTGATTACTGATAGGGAAAGGCTTACTGTTGTCATTTTGTTGATTTTTTGTGTATGTCTTGTAGTTATTTTGTTTTTCTTTTGCTGCCTTCCTTTGTATTTTGTTAATTTTTTTGTAGTGATTTGCTTTGATTTATTTTCTCAGCTTCTTTTGTGTGTCTTCTGTAGGTATTTTCTTTGGAGTTACCATGAGGGTTACATAGAAGATCTTATAGTTACAAAAATCTATTTTAAATTGGTAACAACTAAACGTCAATTGCATACAAAAACTCTACTTCATTTGTATCTTCCCCTCCATTTTATATTGGTGTCACAAATTCTACCTTTTTCTATTTTGTGTCCATTAACTAGTTTTATATAGTGATTTTTATGCTTTTGTCTTTTAAATTTTACACTAGAATAATGTGATGTATATGCCACCATTAGAGCATTACATATGCCTATATTTGTCTATGCATTTCCATTTTCAATGTATTTCCATTTCCAGAGAGCTTTATTCTTTTATGTTTTTGTATTGCAGTCTATTAATAAACATAAAAATAAAAAATTAATAAAAATAAAATATGTTATTTTATTTCCACTTGAAGGGCTTTTTTTTTTTTTTTTTAAGCATTTCTTATGAGGTCAGGTCTAGTGGTGATGAAGTCCTCAGCTTTTAAAACTTTTTTCTGAGAAAGTAATTATTTTGCGTTCATTTTTGAGGACAACTTTGACGGATATACTGCTATTGGTTGGCAGGTAGTTTCTTTCAGTATTTTAAATATATGCTCCCATGTCCTTATGGAATAAAATGTTTCTACTGAGAAATCTTCTGATAATCTTAGGAAAGCTCCCTTGTATGTAGTGTATTGCTTTTCTCTCACTATTTCAAAATCCTCTCTATCTTTAGTTTTGACAGTTTGTTTTAATGTGTTTCAGTGTGAACCTGTTTTAGTCCATCCTTGTTGGAGCATTTGAATTCCTTAAAATTGAATTTTCTTTTTTGAGACGGAGTCTTGCTCTGTCGCCCAGGCTGGAGTGCAGTGGCCAGATCTCAGCTCACTGCAATCTCCGCCTCCCGGGTTCACGCCATTCTCCTGCCTCAGCCTCCCGAGCAGCTGGGACTACAGGTGCCCGCCACCTTGCCCGGCTAGTTTTTTGTATTTTTAGTAGAGATGGGGTTTCACCATGTTAGCCAGGATGGTCTCGATCTCCTGGCCTTGTGATCCGCCCATCTCGGCCTCCCAAAGTGCTGGGATTACAGGCTTGAGCCACCGTGCCCGGCCAAAATTGAATTTTCATTTCCTTCCTCATATTTGTGAGGATTTTGGCCATTAGTTCTTCAAATAAACTCTCTGTTCCATTCTCGCTCTCTCTTTTCCTTCTTGTATTTCTGTAATTCATGACTTGGTATGCTTGATGGTGTCCCATAAGTCCTTTAGGCCTTCTTTGCTTCCCTCATTCCTTTTACTTTTTTCTTCCCTGACTTGATAATCTCGAATGACTTGTTTTCAAGTTCACTGATTCTTTCTTCTCCATGATCAAGTCTGCTGTTAAACCACTCTACTGAATTTTTCAGTTCAGTTATTGTATTCCCCATGTCTAGAATTCTTTGCTTTTTTAATACCTTCTATAATACCTCTTTGTTGGTGTTTTTGTTTTGTTGACTACTTTTTTGTTTCCTGAGCTCAATAAATTTGGAAATCTTTTTCAAGTAATTTATATACCTCCTTTACGTTAGGATCAGTTTCCAAAGATTTATCTTAATCCATTGTTTAACTCATACTGCCCCATTTCTTCGTATTCCTTCTTAGTTTTTTTTTCTGTGATTTGACTATTACATTATGGATGCTTGTGTCTTTGAAATTGTCTGGGATACTACAACTCTTAATTGATTTCTAGAGTTCTCATTAAGACTTCGTGGGCCAGACATGGTAGTTAAATCAATGTCTCTGTCTGAGAATGAGGTTTTGCGTTTCCTGTTCTGCAATTTGCTACGATCATTTTCTTGCAAATATTTTCTAACAGATTAAGAAGGCTTCAATTTATTTCTAGTTTTCTAAATTTCATTTCTAGTTCCTTAATTTTATCAAATGCTTTATTGTTTGTCTGTGAGTATAATGGTATTTTGCCTTTATCTTTTTAATATGATGAACTACATTGACTTTTTAATATTAAACCAACTGTGGAATAAATACAACTTAATCATGACATATTTATAGTGCCAAACTAAATTTGCTCAAATGTCATTTATTAATTTCACATCTATATTAATGGGAGATATTTTCTGATCTTTCTCATAATTTCCTTATCCAGATTTGGTATCAATTTATACTAACATTATAAAGCCTATTGGGTTTTCTCTGCTTTTACTCTTTTTATAAATTAAGCATATTATTTTTATAATTTAAAAATATTGGCCAGGTGCAGTGGCTCATGCCTGTGATCCCAGCACTTTGGAAGGCTAAGGCAGGTGTAACACTTGAGGTCAGGAGTTCGAGAACAGCCTGGCCAACATGGTGAAACCCCATCTCTGGTAAAAATACAAAAAAAAAAAAATAACTGGGCATAGTGGCTTGTGCCTGTGATCCCAGCTACTGGGGAGGCTGAGGCAGGAGAGTCGCTTGAACCCAGAAAGCAGAGGTTGCAAGCAGCAAAGATCATGCCACTGCACTCTAGCCTGGGTGACAGAGTGAGCCTCTGTCTCAAAATAAATAAATAAATAAATAAATAATGAAAATAGAATAAAATGAAATAATAAAAATATTGACTTTTATTTTAGATACAGGGGTACACATGCAGGTTTGTTGCATGGGTATATTATGTAGCTGAGGTTTGGAGAATGCATCCTATAATTTAGGTAGTGAGCATAGTACCCAATAGACAGTTTTTCAGTCCTTACTCCCCAGTTAGTCCACACTGTCTATTGTTCTCATCTTTAAAGATGTCCATGAGTACCCAATGTTTAGCTCCCACTTCCGGGAACATGCAGTATTCAGTTTTCTGTTCCTGTGTCAATTACTTATGATTATGGTCTCTAGCTGGATCCATGTTGCTGCAAAGGAAATCATTTTGTTCCTTTTATGTCTGTGTAGCATTCTATAGTGCATATGTACCACGTTTTCTTTATTTAATCCACCATTGATGGGCACCTGGGTTGATTCCCTGTCTTTGCTATTATGAATAGCTGTGATGAACATACAAGTGCATACGTCTTTTGGGTAGAATTATTAATATTTATTTTCTTTTGGATATAAACCCAGTAATGGGATTACTGGGTTGAATGGCACCTACATTTTAAGTTCTTTATGAAATCTCCAAACTGTTTTCAAAAGTGACTGAACTGATTTACATTTCCACAAACAATGTATAAACATTCCTTTTTCTCTGCCAGCATCTGTTAGTATTTGGTTTTTAAAAAATAGTTATTCTGAGTGGAGTGACATATCTCATTGTGATTTTGACTTGCATTTCTCTGATGATTAGTGATGATGAGCATTTTTTCATATGTTTATTGACAACTTGTATGTCTTCTTTTGATAGGTGTCTTTTCATGTCTTTTGACCATTTTTTAAAGGGGTTACTTGCTTTTTTGTTTGTTGAATTGTTTATGTTCCTCATAGGTTCTGGATATTAAATCTTTGTCAAATGCATAGTTTGCAAATATTTTCTCCCATTCTGTGGTTGTCTGTTTACTGTGTTGATAGTTTCTTTGGTTGTACACAAGCACTTTAGTTTAATTTGGTCCTACTTTTCAAATTTTGTTTTTGTTAAAATTGCTTTTGGGGACGTAGTGGAAAATTCCATATACCCATGTAACAAACCTGCATGTTTACCCCCTGTACCTAAAACAAAAGCCAAGAATAATTTTGAGAAGGGTATTTCCTAGGTTTTCTTCTGGGATTTTCACAGTTTGAGGTGTTATATTTAAATCTTTAATGCATGTTGAGTTAGTTTATGTATACAGTGAATGCTAAAGGTCCAATTTAATTTTTCTACATGTGGTTAGCTAATTATTTTGGCATCATTTATTTAATAGAGAGTCATTTCCCTAATGCTTGTTTTTATTGGCTTTATCAAAGATAAGATGGTTCTAAGTGTACAGCTTTATTGCTGGGTTTCCAATTCTGTTACATTGGTCTATGTGTCGATTTGTATACCAATACTATGCTGTTCTGGTTATGGTAGCCTTTTAGTATAGTTTTGGGTAGTGTGGTGCCCTCAGCTTGCAATTTTTGCTTAGAATTGTTTTGATTATTCAGGATCTTTTCTGGTCCGATATGAATTTTATAATAGTTTTTTTCCTAATTCTGTGATATATGACATTGGTAGTTCAATAGGAATAGCACTGAATCTATAAATTGCTTTGAGCAGTACAGCCATTTTAATGATATTAATTCTTCCAGTCCATGAGTATGGAATGTTTTTTCCATTTATTTGTGTTGTATCTGATTTCTTTCAGCAGTATTTTGTAGTCCCTGTGAAATATTTCACTTCTTTTGTAGACTCTATTTTTAAGCATTTCAATATTTTATGGCTATTGCAAATGGGATTGTATTCTTGATTTGGCTCTCATCTTGAACATTATTGGTATATTATTGGTGTATAGAAATACTACTGATTTTGTACATTAATTTTGGATCCTGAAACTTTAATACAATTCTTTTTCAGTTCTTGGAATCTTTTGGCAGAGCCTTTAAGGTTTTCCAGGTATAAAATCACATCATTAATGAAGAGATATAGTTTGGCTTCTTTTTGTATTTGAATGGCTTTTAATCCTTTCTCTTGTCTGATTCTCTTGTTCTGGCTAGAACTTCCAGTACTATATTGAATAAGAATGGTAAGAGAGGGCATCCTTGTCTTGTTCCAGTTCTCAGGGAGAAATGGTTCCAGCTTTTGCCCATGTACTATGATATTGCTGTGGGTTTGTCATAGATGACTCTTATTATTTTGAAGTATGTTCCTTTGATGCCTTGTCTGTTGAGGATTTTTATCTTGATGCTATGTTGGATTTTACTGAAAGCTTTTTCTGTGTCTATTGAGATGATCATATGATTTTTGCTTTTAAATCTGTTTAAGTGCCAAATAATCTATATTGATTTGCATATGTTGAACCAGCTTTGCATTCTAGGAATAAAGTCTTCTTGATTGTGGTGTATTACCTTTTTGATGTGCTGCTGGCTTCAGTTTGTTGAGGATTATTGTGTGTAGGTTTATTAGGAATATTGGCCAGATGTTTAATTTTCTCATTGTGTCTCTGATAGATTTTGGTGTCAGGCTGATGCTGAGTTTACAGAATGAGTAGGAAGTTACCCCTTCAACTTGATTTTTGGAATAGTTTCAGTAGGATTGGTACGAGTTCTTCTTTGTACATCTGATAGAATTTGGTTGTGAATCCATCTGGTTCAGGGCTGTTTTTAGTTGGTGGGTTTTAAAAATTATTAATTCAGTTTTGGAACTTGTTATTTGTCTGTTCAGGGGGTTCATATTCTTCCTGGCTCAATCTTGGGAGGTTGTGTATTTACAGGCATTTATCCATGTAGCTTTTCCAATTTAAGCTTCTAATTTGAGTGTATACATTTGTTCATAATTGTTTCTGAAAACCTTTTCTCTTTCCATGGGATGGCTTGTAATGTCACCTTTGCCATTTCAGATTGAACTTAATTGGATCTTCTATTTTTTTCTTTGTCAATCTAGCTAGCAGTCTATCAATCTCATTGATTCTTTTGAAAAAAGGTTTCATTGATCTTTGCGGGAATTTTTGCACCTCAATTTTGTTCAGTTCTTCTCTAGTTTTAGTTATTTCTTTTCTTCTGCTAGCTTGTTTTCCCCCTAGTGTTAAGTTCAGAATTTCTTTGTTAGTTTTCAACCTTGATAATCTGTCTAACGTTGTCAGTGAGATGTTGAAATCTTTTACTATTATTGTGTGATTATCTAAATTTTTTCATAGGTCAAGGAGAACTTGCTTTATGAATCTAGGTGCTCCAATGTTGAGTGCATATATATTTATGATAGTTAAGTGTTCTTGCTGAATTACACCCTTTATCATTATGTAATGCCTTTCTTTGTCCTTCTTAATAATTCTTGGTTTAAAGTCTGTTTTACCTAATATAAAAATGGTGACTCCTCTTCTTTTTTTGTTTCTGTTTTCATGGTTCATGTTTTTCCACCCCTTTACTTTGAGCCTGTGAGTGTTATTACTTGTGAGATAGGTCTCTTGAAGACAGTAGATGGTTGGTTATTATCTTTTGATCTAGATTGCCACTTTATATATTTTAAGCGGGGCATTTTGTCCACTTAATTTCAGGGTTAGTATAGATGTGTGAGATTTTGATCCTATCATTGTGTTGTCAGCTGATTGTTATGTATACTTAATTGTTCAGTTGCTTTATAGTGTCTGTGGGCTATGTGGCTTAGTGAGTTTTCGTGTTAGCAGATGCTATTCTTTTGATTTCATGTTTAACACTCCCTTAAGAACCTCTTGCAAGGCTGGTCACGTTTTAATGAATCTCTCAGTGTTTGCTTGTCTGAGAAAGTTTTTATCTCCTTCACTCATGAAGCTTGTTTTGGCAGGATACAAAATTTTTGAATAAAATTTATTTTCTTTAATGGTTCTTAAAATAAGCCTCCAATCTATTCTGGCTTGTAAAGGTTTTGCTGAGAGGTTGGCTTTTAGCCTGAAGCATTTCTCTTTGTATAAAACCTGACCCTCCTCTTAGCCACCTTTAATATTTTTTTTTCTTATTGATCTTGATGAATCTGATTACTACATGCCTTGGGTATGGTCATCTAGTAGAGTATCTAGCTGATGTTCTCTGTGTTTCTTGAATTTGCATTTCAACCTTTCTAGCAAGATTGAAAAAAATTGTTCTTGGATTGTATCCTCAAATATATTGTCAAATTTCCTAACTTATTCTCCTGTCTCAGGAATGAAAATGAATCATAAGTTTGGTCTCTATACATATTCCCATATTTCTTGGAAGTTTTACTCATTATTAATGTTTTAAAAAAATTTTGCTTGTCTGAGTTGATTTGAAAAGGTGGTCTTCAAGCTCTGAGATTCTTTCCTCAGCTTGGTCTATTCTGCTGTTAATTCTTCCAGTTGTGCTATGAGATTCTTATAGTGAATTTTTCAGGTCCAGAAATTCAATTTGGTTCTTTCTTACAATTACTACTTCATCTTTTAGCTCTTGGATTCTTTAACTGGATTCCTTGGATTGTGTTTCACCTTTCTCCCAGATTTCAAAGAGCATTCTCGCCATCCAGATTGTGCATTCTATGCCTGTCATTTCAGACATTCCAGTCTGGTTAATGACCATCGCTGTTGGTTTAGTAGGCTTATTTTGAGGTTAGGGGATACTCTGGCTTGTTGAACTTCCAGGGTTCTTGCCCTGAATTTTTTCTCATTGTTGGGGGAGGGGGCTGGTTTTTCTTTAACTGTGATGTAAGTTGAGTATAGTCATTTGGTTTCATTTCTTGCTGCTTTCAGAGGCTCTGTATAGGATCTTTATTCTTGGGTGAATTCTTGTACTTGGTTTCACAGCTGTGCATCTTAGCTGAGTAATTTTGGTGTTGTAGTTTGGACTGCAATCCAGTAGATGGGTAAGAGTAATGGCTGATAAATAGACTCTTACTAAGCCATACAGCTCTCTTGTATTATCTTACATTCACAGGTGTGCTCTGCAGTGGAAGGCCTCAGTGGGGGAAGAGAACTTTCTTAGCAGGCCCACTCCTGGGCCATGTGGGGATACCCCAATCATGGGCATCACATCCCTGTTGCTTTTGTGAGGTGTTCCAGGCTGCAAGTCTCCCTCAGGCAAAGGCTGTGGCAGGGAGATAGGCTACACCCTTTCTGGACTGGCCTTGTGGAGTGAGTTACACTCCGCTCCTATGCTCACCCACTTAACACACACTTCTTGCTCCGCTAATTGCTCTGAGAGTAGGGACTCCTATCCCACTTCAGTGCAAGTCACAAATCTTGGCTCAGCATTCCCAAGCTGCACACTGCAGCCCAGGGGCCTTGAGATGGCCTGTAGCTTGGAGTTGGGCTCCAGCTGTTCTGGGATATCCAAAGTGCTCCCAGGTTGCTGGGAAAGTACTCAGATGAAGCAAAGCACTTACGCTGTGCGTCACATGCTGCACTGTGCAGGAACTCCTATGAGGCAGCTAGGCAGGGGCCATGGGAGGAGCTGTTTGTCAGGAAGCCCTGCAGAACAGATGCATCTTTGTCCCATGGGGAAGTTGGCCTCACTTTTTCCTGGCCTCTTAATCAGCTGGGACTAGAGCCTCTCAGAGGGAGATGGGGACCCCTGTGGGATGGGTACCAATGACCATGCTCCACCAGAGCTGCCCTGCACACAAAAGCTGCTGCACTCCATGTTAGCTGAAGCCCTGTCTCTGCCTACTCCCAAGGCAGATGCCCCTGTGAACTCAGCTGTCAATAGAAAATGTGGGGGCCCTGTAGCTGGGAATTCAGAGGTCCATGGTGAGAGTGGGCTATTCCTCAGTCCCCTCACTCATGACTTCTTCAGGAACTGTTCAGGTCCAGGAACTAGCCATAGCATTTGGGTACCCCATGAAGGTTCCTAGCTTCCTCCCTTCTCAGTCTCAGTGTCACTTCTCCATTCACTCGGTATTTTCTCTCTAAAGATATGCCTAATTTATGTTGGTTTTCTTGATAACTTGTTCTTTCTTGGTGGGAGCAGCATTTCCTGTCTGTGCCTACTTTGCCATCTTGTGTGGCCCTCTCTCATTTTTTTCTGCAGGAATTTGTAGGAGTTCATGAGTAAAGTTGCCTTGCCATGGCATATTCTTTGAGGGGAAATTTTAAATTTAAAACACAAAAATATCATTAATAGATAATAGAATTATTAAAACTTTTCATTTCTCCTGTTTCAAATTATGATGTAATGTAAGATATAATTGTTTATTCTGGTAATACAACGATATTTGGGCTTTATTTGTAACACAGCAATAGCTTAGTTAAGCCTGACTATAATCATGCAGAATAATTATTTGGTGACATTCAGCATTCATTTATTATTTTAAAAAGTAGGAAGACATTTATTAACTTTATTTAACAATATAAACCTGGGAATAAATGCCTGCAGTAAATATCATAATTAATGCAGAGTTTTTGAACCTTTCTCTAAATTTAAGGCACAATGTGAGGCACTCTCATATGTTTGCTTAGTATTCTACTGAATATCCTAGTTAATGTAATTATGTGAGAGTAAGAAATAAATTTTAAGCATTGAAAAGGTAGAAAAATATGTTATTTTTGACTATAGTAGTTAATTTTTGCCTATGATTACAAATATCCAAAAGAATGTAAACACCATTATAAAAGTTATAATTGAGCTTAAGACATTTGCTGGATTGGCAGTACATAAAATTCAGTCATATTTCTATATATTGGTAACAAAGAGACATTATAAAAGTTAAAAAATACAGTTTATAACAGAAACAGAAAAAAATTAAGAAAAAAATCTGTCAAAAAGGACGCAACTATTAGGAAAAATTATAAAATATTGTGGAAAGTCATAAAACATTATATAAATAAAAGTAGATTATTTGCATGCATAAATAAAAGCAGATTATTCCCAATTAATAAGTATATTAATTGGGAAACTTATATTGTAAATATATCTTGCTTGAAAATTAATTTGTGTCAGCAGTTTTTAATCTTTTTGGTCTGAATACTACTTTAAAGTTCTTCAAATTTTTAAAATCCACAGATCCATTTTATTTGTGTAGATTATATCTATCAACATTTACCTTATTAGAGATCTTAAGATATAAATTTTTAGTTTAAATGACAGAAGTCCACTAAATATCAAAATAAAAACATAATTTATGAAAGATGATTATTACTTCCAAACAAATAGTGTAATGAACAGAGTGATTTTGTTTTTTAGTTTTGGAAATGTCTTTAATGTCCAGCTGTATCATTGAAGGTGTGGTTTGGATATTTGTCACCTCTAATCTCATGTTGAAATTTAGGTTGGGCTCGGTAGCACATAACTATAATCCTAGCATGTGTCCAGTGATAAGCATGCTGGTGGGTTTCAAGGGTCCATGGTATCATGGGTGTTTTTCTCACATCATTATTAGGGTATAATTAACAAGTAACAATTATATACATTTAGGGTGCAAAATGTGATGTTTTGATTTATGTATACATTTGAAATAACACAGTTAAACAAATTAACATATCTACCACATTACAGTCACTATTTGTTGTGTTTGTATGATAAGAACATTTGAGATCTACTGTTTTAGCAAATCTCAAGTATAAAATACATTATAATTGACTGCAGTCACCCTATTGTACAATAGGTTTTTAGTACTTATTCATTTTATACCTGTTGCTTTATACTCTTTTCCCCTTAAGCCTTCAGCCTCTGATAACACCCATTCAAATTTCTTACAGTATATTTATCTTTTTTCTTTTTACATTTCACATATAAGTGAGATAATACAGTATTTGCTTTTCTACATCTGACTTATTTTACTTAGCATAATGTTATCAAGGTAAACACATTTATCACAAATGGCAGGATCTCTTTTATTTTTCAAGGCCAGGTAATATTTTTATATACACATATACACCCATAATATGTATGTAAAGGAATGTATAACATATACATAATTGTCTTCATTCACCTGTTGACGGATACTTAGGTTGTTGTTTCCATATTTTGGCTACTGTAATGATGCAATGAACATGGGAGTGTAAATATCTCTTTGAAACTCTTATTTTTTTCCTTTGATTACATACCAAGAAGAGGATTGAATCATGTGGTAGTTCCATTTTTAATTTTTTGAGGAATATCTATACTGTTTTCAATGGCTGTACCAATTTACATTTCCAACAACAGTGTACAATGGTCCTCTTTTCTTCATACCCTGAATGACACTTGTTATCTTTTGACCTTTTAATAATAGCCATCCTTACAAGTATGAGTGGATATCTTTTGGTAGTTTTAATTTACAGTTTAAAGCCTGCTCTCTCAACTACCTCCTTCCCCAGACTTTTCCTTCCAAATATTTTTGTTCTCTCTATGGCTTACCATGTATATAATTTCTTGTCTTATTCATCTTTAAATTCATTCTGCAAACACCACTAAAGCAAACCACTTCCTTTCTGGGGAATCTTTGAGGCAGGCAAAAGAAGGGCTAACCCTGGAACTGATAGCTCAGGGAGCCACAAGACAGATCGAAACACACAATTATTTGAAACTAAGACCTGCACACTCCCTCTGGTTAGAGTAACCTGCATAAAAAATGCTGACTGCCATCTTCTCGGCAACTGTCAAACTGGGGATTAGAGGATGTAAGTGGGTAAGGAATGATACCACAGTGCTCACTTATCGAAATCCAGCTGCTTCTTTCTTCATTCAGCATTCCCCTGGTTGTTGTAAGTTTTGTTATTAGATTCTGGAATTCTAAAATATTTAATTCTGTTTTTGCCAACTTATTTATAGACTTTGTGGTGGGATGGTGTTTTCTAGTTCCCTACTCAGCTATTTTAGGTGATGTCACCTTTAACAAATGGTCTTTGGGGCATCATGGACTTCCTTGTTATTTCAATTTGTTTTTTTAACATTTATTATTATTATTTATTTAAGGAGTACAAGTGCCATTTTGTTATATAGATCGGTAGCATAGTGCTGTAACCCTCTCCTGAATAGTGCATATTGTACGCATCAAGTTATTTCTCATCTCTCACCCTCCTCCAACTCCCGCCACCATTCTGAGTATCCATTGTCTATTATTCCACTTTCTATTCCATGTGTGCTCGTCGTTTAGCTCACACTTATAAGTGAGAGCATGTGGTATTTTGCTTTATGCTTCTGAGTTATTTCGCCTATGATAATGGCCTCTAGTTTCATCCATGTTGCCCCAAAAGATATAGATATCATTCTTTTTATGACTGGGTAGTATCCCGTGGTATTATGTGTATATATATTCTAATGTATATATGCACATTAAAATGTATACATAGCATATATTCTATAGTATATATGTATACACATACCACATTTTCTGTATCCAATCATCTATTGATGGGCACACATTGATTCCATACATTTTCTCTTGTGAATAACACTCTACTAAACATACAAGTGCAGGTATTTTGGGGGTATAATGATTGCTTTTTCTTTGAGTAGATTACTAGTACTGGGATTGCTGAATTGAATAGGAGTTTTGTTTTTAGCTGTTTGACAAATGTCCATACATTTCTCACAGAGGTTGTATTAATTTACATTCACACCAATAGGATATAAGCACACTGTTATGTCTATATCCTTGCCAAGATCTATTCTTTTTTGATTTTTTTATAAAAGCCATTCTGTCTTCTGTAAGATTATAGCTCACTGTGGTTTTAATTTACCTTTCTCTGGTGATTAGTGATGTTTTTCATATGCTTGTTGGCCATTTCTATGTCTTGTTTTCTGAAATGTCTGTTCTTCTCCTTTGCCCACTTTTTAATGGGATTATTTGTAGTGTTTTTTGGTTATTGTTGAGATGTTTGAGTTCCTTGTAGATTTTGGATATTAGTCTTTTGTTGGATACATAGTTTGCAAATATTTTTTACCATTCTGCAGGTTGTCTGCTCACATGGTTGATTATTTCTATTGTTGTGCAGATATTTTAGTTTAATTAAGTCCCATTTGTCTATGTTTTTGTTGCATTTGCTTTTGAGGTATTAATCATTTTTTATTTGCCAAGGTCAATGTCCAGAAAAGATTTTCCTATGATTTATTTTTGTACTTTTATAGTTTCAGGCCTTATTTTTAAGTCTTTAATGAATCTTGAGTTAATTTTTGGATCTGGTGAGAGATGAGTCCGATTTCATTCTTGTGCATGTGGCAATCCAATTTTTCCAGCACACTTTATTGAATAGGGTGTCCATTCCCTAATGTATGTTTTTGTTAACTTTGTCAAAGATAAGTTGACTGTAGGTATGTGGTTTTAGATCTGGATTATCTATTCTGTTCCATTGACTTATGTGTCTATGTTTATACCAATACCATGCTATTCAGGTCATTGTCGCCATATAGGACAATTTGAAGTCACGTAATACGATGCTTCCAACTTTGTTCTTTTTGCCTGGGATTGTTTTGGCTATTCAGGCTTTTTTTGTTTGTTTGCTTTATATGAATTTTCGGATTTGAAAAAGAATCTGTAAAAAATGATGTTGGTATTTTGGTCAAAACTGCATTGAATCTGTAGATTGATTTGGGCAGGATGGTCATTTTAATAATATTAATTCTTCTAATTCACGAGCATGGAATTTTTCCATTTGCTTGTGTCATCAACACTTTCTTTCATCAGGGTTTTGTAGTTTTACTTGTAGAGATTTTCACCTCCTTGATTAAATGGACTCGTATGCATTTTATTTATTTTGTAGCTATTGTAAATGAGATTAACTTTTTGATTTGGTTCTCAACTCAATCATGCTTTTCTTTAATTTTTAATGAACATTTCATAACTTGATTTTCTTTTTTGTTTTCTTCTTTGCACATTATCTTTTCAAAATCTTTGCTCATTTTCTATTGAGCTAACTTTAATACTCTTTCGTAAGAGTGTTTTATAAGGAATACTTGATACTTATTTGAAAATATTTTTCAATTTTTTATTTTTAAGTTTTATATTTGATGAACTTTTAAACACAGAGTTTTGCAACTTTAAACACAAAATAATTTGCACCTATTAATCTATTTTCTTGTATAATTTTTGCATGTGAGGTAATGATTCTTTGAAAATATTTCTGTGTCCCACTCATAGAACATATCATTTGTATAGTTGTGTGTTTTCATATTCTCTTAAAACTTCAGCCCAAGTGCAAATTACTTTGCCATATAGATCATGGCATTTATCTAATTTCACATTTTTCTTTTAATTCACTTGTTACAAATCTAATCCTATGGTCTAAGAAAAGTTATTATCAATAATCCCTTTATAATACCACTTTATTCTGTACTATCATCTTAGTGAGCATATTCTGAACAATTGATTTCATTATAAAAATGTTTAAGTTTCATGTCATTTATTTATTTACAAATTAAACATCTCTGATAACTGCTCTGTTTTTAAGTTTGTATATGCTTTGTAATCTTGCCCTTAAGAATGGATTTATTTTTCCTTAACCTTTTGCCTGTACTAAATATGTGTTTGTCAGCTTCAGGTAGACACTTTTCATGGTGATGAAAATTAAAATAATACAGAGAGAAGCATATGTTCATAACAAAAAAGAACAGTTTATTAGTCTAGAAATTAAGTACCATTTGAAATTATCTCTAACAGACAAAATCAGGAAGACCTAGGGAACTTCATATAGTTCATATATCCTTAGAAAATGTGGAAGTGAGAGCCCAGTGTCTTGGGAATACGGAATTTTTCATGGGCGTCAACACTTTTCAACCCGATTTGATTTAGTTATCTAAATTATTTGAGGCTCAGTATCCTCAAATGCAGATACAACGTTTCAACTGTTAAATGTAGGCAAACATAATGCCATCAAATAATTATTGTAAGAAATGTATGTAAAATTGTTTGGTAAAAATTATTTGCTGTGCAAATATTAGACAATCTTTTGACTTTCACAAACTAATTTAAAATGTTCTCCTATTATATTTACTTGGCGTAGGCTTAGTCTGCAATGATATAAAGCTTTCCATTTTTAAGAGATAAGGTGATTTCTTCTCCAGTACAACCTCCACTGCATGGTTACATCCCTAGATAGAGTTAGGATTTAGCAGAGTTTTGCAAAACAGAAAAGTCTGGATGGAAAGTGTTCTCCTCTTGGCCCTTCAAAAACACTACTGCTGCATTACTGCTGTGTTTATTGTTTCTCCTGCTCCCTGGGATTGTAACAAGCTGTCCTATCTATTTTTTATTTTTCTTTGGAGACACAATCTCACTCCATTGCCGAGGCTGGAGTCCAATGGCACAATCTCAGGTCACTGCAACCTCCACCTCCTGGGTTCAAGCAATTCTCCTACTGCAGCCTCCCAAGTAGCTGGAATTATAGGCACCTGCCACCACACCCAGCTATTTTTTTTTTTTTTTTGTATTTTTAGTAAAGAGGGGGTTTCATCATGTTGGCCAGCCCAGTTGACCTTAGGTGATCCACCCGCCTTGGCTTTCCAAAGGGCTGGGATTACAGGCGTGAGCCACTGCGCCCGGCCATATCTACATTTTAATTAAAACTTTAAAAATGGGTAGAGTGAATGGAATGTAAAAATATTGTAGGAAACATGAAAGACTAAAAATTAATTAGATTGCTGGACTTTTATCTTCTTATTCAAATATTCCCAGTTATGGTTACATTTTCATTTTCTTGTTGCAGAAAAATAAATCAAAAACTTAACAATGACACATAGGTAGATTTCTGGAAACCGAAGGATTCAAGTATTCATTTTTAGCCATAATTATATGTTTTAAATTAAGTCAAATTTTGAAATAGTACTTTCTGTAGAAACAAATTTTAGTGATAGTAATCCAAATGCTGAATTTTTCATTTGAAAATGTAAAACTATAGAAAATATGCCATAGAATTTTAATATTAATTACAATATTTTGAAATAGTCTTTATTTAAAAGTTGTCAAATTTTTCCCAACTAAATTTATTCATCACTTTTTCTTATTTCCTAATAACTATGTGTAAATTCAAATTGAATGAGAATGGATAGGCATCTTCAATTTAACTGAAACAAATCCTGAGCCTTTTTTATTGACCTTTCCATGTGGCATTTAGAGAGTTTTGGACTAAGGCATATGTTAAAATAAAAAGAGAGGTTGAAAGTAGCCTCATGGAGCTAATGCCTTGGTTTCCAATGAATTAAAGCATTAGAGACATCACTTATTTCCTGACAATGAGCAAAAAGGCCAAATCTCTCTTTATGAATAGCCAGTAACTGTGTATGTTTTCTTAGGCCAGCATGACCTACACAAACGGCACCCTGAGAGAGACAGAGTGAGTCATTTCAACAGTTCAGTTGGGCAGGACCCAGTGAAAACCAAATTGCTTTCCACTCAAACCCAAGCTCATCATTGTTCATTTGAGAGTTATATGGAAGTTATATGGAAAATAGATTGTAATGGTCTCCATAACATCCTACTTAATGTTACTCTTCTAATTATTATGTTTTTGAAAGTGTATTTTCCTGATGATATATAATTGTGTGTTACTCTGTAACTTATTTCCCTTAGCTTTTTTTTCCCCCCAAACAACAATAGTAGGCAATGAGGCCCTGGAGAGTACCACACACATGCACACACACTCATACACACACTTAAGCATTGAAGACAAATTTTAGCCCAGAAACATTTTAAATTTCATTTGCTATTATGTCCACACGGATCTGTAACATTTGGGTAGTATATTACATAAATTAAAACTTTCACCTTAACAAAAATGAGGATAATGTGGACTGCAGATGCATACATTGAAATTTCTAGGTGCCAGTTTACTGGGCACAGGAAATAGTATCTCATTCTCTGTATTGTCACTGCAACTCTGCAAAGTAGGCTTACTTTACAGGTGAGGAAAATGAGGCTTATAAGAGGTCACAAAACTTGCACTCAGTCATTAATGAAGAATCAAGTGTGCTATTTGTCAGATTCCAAGGCTTAATCTCTATCCATTGCATTATGCCCTTCCTTTAAATATTCGCTGTTGTATATGTTTTATTTCTTTAGCCATTTGAATATCTCTATTGTCCTCATTTTACATTTGTAAACCGAGTCTTGGATCCTCATATGCAATAGCTAAGGTCTCTCAAAGAAAAGGTGGGAAAACTGGCCTATACTTTCATATTTTGAGTCTAGGTCTTTAACTGTTTGTACTACAAAATACATGAAAGAAATTTTTTTTTCTAAGAGTCTGTACTTACATACTGATTAACATGCAAAGAAAAATAACCCAAATAACCCACAAACAAATAAACAAACACAAAACAACCAATAATCAGAGATAATTAGATAATTATGGGGCCTTTGAGGGCCACTGTATCCCTGTCTAGTATCTGGCAGAGAGGAGATGCTCAAAAAGGGTTATTAAAAGCATTAGTATATGTTTTCATGTGATTTTTATTAAAAACTGTCTCCAGATATAGCCAATTTCCTTTCAAGTCAAAATCCTACAGGTTATTTACAAAGGTATAAACATGAAGTTGGCTTACATATGACATCATTGAATCAAAGTTAGAAAATGTACATTCAAAGATTGGAAGAGAAATTATTGTGCCCAGATAATGAAGGCACATATTGCAGTAAGTCTCTATAGTTATTTCCACGTTCTATAGTCCTTGTTTTTAATCTCTGTTCAACATAAAATGCACATGATTTATAATACATCATCTTTGAGAAGTATGTTTTGAAAAATGTATGACTACTGCCCTACCACTCTATATGATGTTTTTAACAAAACAAAGTGAAGGAAAGAAATCATCTCACATTTCATTCAAAATGCAAGTGTTAATTCATCTTTGTCTAGGGTAATGTTGTGAAATTTGTTGCAGTGTTAACAGTGTGTGTGTCTCTCTAATGTTGTGGGCACTGAGAGACCTTGTTAACACATATGAGGTAACAGTAAATAGCCTTGTTAACAATTGTTGATCCTGAGGAGAAGGTTCTTAAGCCTTTTACATTTTAACATGAAGGCTTGTTACACACAGTTCTTTCACTTTGTATTAAGAAACTGGTTGGGGATTTTGGGTTGTCATCAACACATTCTATTTTTTGGCAGTTAATCAGAAATGGGTATTAAGTTAGTGTTTGGTGCCAAATGGCTGATGTTATGTGAGCAATGCCTGTATAATTAAAGCAGATTTAGATGTTTAAATAAAAAGTGTTGACAATATACAATAATTTAAAAATTATGCTGTCTACTTTTTCTTTCCAAAGAGCTGGCTTAAATGTGTAATTCGACCTATGTAGATGTTGGCGAATACATCCAAAGCAATAGTTCAGGATTGAATTAGTCATACTGTAGAAAGACTACCATGATAATTCACAATAGTGGAGGTGACTTTAAACCTTTTGTTTATGTCTCTGATAATAAAATTGAACAAAATAACAACTACTATATTTAGAATAACACATATAAATAAAATGTTTTAAAAAAGGCAATGCCTTGGCAAAGTTTAGGATGATGATGAAGAAAAAGATATGTACATATTTTCACTTAATCTAAAATAATTGCTTAAAATTAAAACAGTACAGGTTCTTTTAGTAGTTACATGAAGCAAAAATATGTAGCTATTGGAGGAATGAGGGGTATTTCCATGGAAGAGCCAAGTCACAGATAGGAAGGGCCAGGTTCAGACTGGACTTCAGGAATGCTGCAATATTGATTATTGTCCTTTAGCTCTCTTCTTTCTCATTAAAAACTAATTTATTTTACAATCAGTGAAATGTAGCCCCTGAACATTTCTAAATTTACATCATACGGCTTTAGCACAGGTTTAACCTCCAGAGTACAGGGAAAGTTCACTGTCCTAACTCCAGCCAGGTTTCCACCCAAGATCATTCCGCTCAGAGAAGGGAGAAGTGAGGCCGGGCGCGGTGGCTCAAGCCTGTAATCCCAGCACTTTGGGAGGCCGAGACGGGCGGATCACGAGGTCAGGAGATCGAGACCATCCTGGCTAACACGGTGAAACCCCGTCTCTACTAAGAAAAAATACAAAAAACTAGCCGGGCGATGTGGCCGGCGCCTGTAGTCCCAGCTACTCCGGAGGCTGAGGCAGGAGAATGGCGTGAACTCGGGAGGCTGAGCTTGCAGTGAGCTGAGATCCGGCCACTGCACTCCAGCCCGGGCGACAGGGCGAGACTCCGTCTTAAAAAAAAAAAAAAAAAAAGAGAGAGAGAGAAGGGAGAAGTGTTGAAATGTTGGCAATTTCTTACATAAATATTATTAAGAAAGGTGAAGGCTCTGAGATTTTATCCTACTTATGAGGGTCAGGCTGCCACAGACTCATTGATGCTAGCAAAAGACCTAAGTTTCCAGAGTAAAAACAAAGGACATTGTTACTAGTGGTGCAGCAAGCAGCCTGAGCTTCATGTTTTGTAAAAATAGATTTATTGAGACCAAATTTGCAAACCATATAATTAACCTACTTAAAGTGTACAAAGGAATATTTTTCAATATATTCATGGATATGTGCAACTATCTTCACAGTCAATTTTAGATTTTCATTAACTCAAAAAAATTTCTGAAATGTTTAGCTGTCTATTCCTCCAACTGTCCATTCCCCTTCCCTTAGCCCTAAGAAAGCATTTAATCTACTTTTTGTCTCTATAGATTTCCTTGTTTTTTACTTTGATGTGAATGAAATAATAGTTTGTAAAAGTTTTGACTAACTTCTTTCATTTGGCCTAATGCTTTTGAGTTTCAGCCATATTGTTGCATGATTTATACTTTATTTTCATGTCCAAATAATATTCCAATGTATGGCTATATCACATGTTGTTTATCCATGTATCTGTCAATGGACATTTGAGTTATTTCTACTTTTTGGCTACTATGATTAATGAGCATTTTTGTGCAGCTTGTACGTAGATATTAATTTTTGTTTCTCTTGGTTATATACCTAGGAGTGGAATTGCTGAGTCATATGGTAACATTGTATTTAATTGTTTGAGTAACAGCCAGACTGTTTTCCAAAGTGACTGCACCACTTACCTTCCCACCAACAGTGTATAAGCCTTCCAATTTCTCCACACTCTCACCAATCCTTGTTATGATCTGTGTTCTTGATCCTAGTCATCCTAATGGTGTGAAATAGTATTTCACTGTGGTTTTCTTTAGTATTTCCCTCAAAACTAGTGATGTTGACCATCTTTTGTTTATCTTCATTGGAGGAATAGCTAAAGTATTTTGCTCATTTCTAAATTTTTTTTTATTATTGACTTGTAAGTGTTCCTTATGTATTCTAGACATAAGTTTCTTAAAAATATGATTAACAAATTATTTTCTACCATTCTATGATTTGTGTTTTCATTTTCTTGATGGTAATAGGATCACTTGAAGGATCGTGAAGAATCACTTTCTTGCCTTAAAAGAAAATATTACAGTATATTAATTAGCTAACCAAAATTTATTATATTGATTATACAGTTTATAAATTAATTATATATATTTATTCATAGTTATTCAATTTTCTCTTCAAGTCCTCTATATTGTTGTATTTCTGGGTCTTCTGGCAAAAATCTACATATTACATTTATTTAATTACAGAATTTAAATCTACATATAGATTTACTATATAATATAGGTATATTACATTAATATAAATCTTGCATCATTAAGATGATCTTAACATCTTTTGATGCATAATTTCTAAAATTTTGATGAAATCAAATTTATCTTTTCTCTTCTTTCTTTTGTCTCTTGGACCTTTCATGTCATATCTAGGTATATCCAGTACCAAATTCAAGATCATAAAGATTTATGCCCGTGTTTTTGTCCCAAGCATTTTAAAGTTTTAGCTCTTCCACTTATGTCTCCTATTTTATTCTTCTTTTTTTCAGGATTATTTTTGCTGTTCTGAGTCTTTTGCAATTCTATATTAATTTTAGAATCAGCTTGTCAATTTCTACAAGAAAGAAAGCTGGAATTCTGACAGCAACTGTGGTAAATCTGTAGATTGGCTTAGTGATTTTTGCCATTTAAAAATATTAAGTCTTCCAATTTCTGAATGTAGGATGTATTTGCATTTATTTAGATCATCTTTACTTTCTGTTAACAATGTTTTGTAGTTCTCATAGTATAAGTTTTGTATTTCTTTTGTTAAATGTATTTCTAAATCTTTCATTCTTTTTGAAGCCAATATGAATGGAATTTTCCGAGATTCACATTTGTATCAGTTCCCTTTGGCATCAAAGCCCCTAAGGTTGCTGCACACACACTGGGTGTACATCACATACAATGAACCCCAGGCTTGGGCAATGCCAATTCTTAAAGGAAGTGCAAGCACACCTACCCAGTATTTGTCCTGGAGAAAGACATTTTAAGTATCTTGAAAGGCAAACAAATTTGCCCTTTATTCTGCAGGAAAACACTATTTCTGTCTTCAAAGATAGATGCTACCCAAACATTTTTGCAAAGACATTCTGGAACAAAAGTTGGTACATGATGTGCAGAAACACCGGAGACCTAAGAATAATTGTTTCCTATCAAATAAATGTGTAGAATGGGGAAACAGAATTCCCCATGAAAGAATGGAGTTCTGGACACATCTAGAAAGAAAACTAAATGAGGCAAAATAAAATTAGAAGACAGTAAGCATGAAATTGTACAAATAGCTTATTTTTAATAAGCCAAAATTTATTATCACAAAAAGTTATAAAAATCCAGAACATTTGGGTGCCAAACATTGTAATTTATAGATTTTTGCCAGAGGAAAGAAACAGAAATACAGCAATGTAGAGGACTTGAAGAGATCATTGAATGATTAGTAATAACTATATATAATTAATTTGTAAAATTTGTATAATTAATTTTAAAAATTCTGGTTAGCTAATAAGATGCTGTAAAATTTTCTTTTAAGGCAAATGCAATAAATATATGACAACTGCATTATGTAATAATTCTCTAAAGGTAACTTTATTAATTTTGAAGAATAATAATTGTACTGGATATTCTGTTTAATAAAATGAATACAACGAGAAGTGCACTTAGAAATATACAGCAAATAGTTGAAATTATGAATTACTTAGAAATTGATACACACAACTCTAAGAAATTGTCAGAGAGGAAATAGTGTCTCTATTCATAGACTCTCTAGAAAATGTTAAAATAAATAAAATAAAAATCTGCCAGGTACTTGCAAGTGAATTAATATCCATAAATTCTTTCATTATAAAATAACAAAGTGTTTCTAAATAGCTACCACAAACAATTACAAAGATTATGTGTTTCAAATAATTCCTCTAACCAGAGACTTTTCTTTGAACTGTCTTGTGTTTTTCATAAACCTATTCATAATTTTAATTTAGTCCAATTTTTCCAGCTTTTGTGTTGTTTCCACTTTCTATTTTCCTATATAAATCTTGCTTATACAAACAACACTAAGGTGTTCTTTGTTTTCTTCTAGAGTCTTGTTTTACCTTGATAATAACTAGATTTTAACAATCAAATTTATCTAGACTAGATTTTTGACTATTTAATGGAAATTTATTTCTCCTATAACTGGGGAATTAATCCAGTGTTGGTATTGATAAGACCATCCATTATGCAGCTTTATTTTTATCATATACCGAGTGACATTGTGTCGTTCTGTTTCTGGAGCCCTATTCTTTTTTATTGGTATCCTTGTCTATTCTCTCACCAAAATCATAGTGTTTGAGTTACGACAGTTTGTAATAAGTATTGCTCTCTAGTAGTATAAGTCTTCTAGCTTGGTTGTTTTCTGAGACTGTCTTGTCTCTTACTGGTTCTATGCATTATGATACAAATTTTAGAATTATTGTAGCCTGCCAGTTTACATGCACAGATACATACAGGTTGCCAAGACAGTCATTGGGATTACATCTAATCTATATATCAATTTGGTGAGAACTGTCATTTTCAAAATGCCGTATTGAGGTTTCCAGTCCACAAATATGGTATGCCCATCCATTGAGTTCCATCTTCTATGTAGCTATTATGCAAATATTTGATTTATTCCTGGGTATTTGATGTTGATTAATGCATTCATAAGTGATTTCTTCTCTCAATTTCAGTTCCCAGTGTGTTAGTGTTTGCATAAAGAGACAAAATTGATGTGTGTGTTTGTGTGTGTATTGATCTCGTATAAACTGAACCACTAAAGCCACTTACTAAATTCTAATAGTTTAACTGAAGAGTATGTTGCATATTCCACATACAAGTGTCTTGTCGTATTTTTTATTTGCCTTATTTCACATTCTAGAAGGTGTAGTACAAGAGGAAAAGAAGAATTTATAGGGGATATATTTTATTGGTACTGATCTCAAGGGAAACATTTTCAGTATTTCACCATTAAGTTCTTTTCAAAGGGCTAAATTATGACTTTGTTAAGTTTTCTTCAATGTGCATATATTTCTATTAATTTCTACTCTTATTGCTATAGCTTCCTTTCTTCTATTACATTGTGTATAATTTGTTTAGTTTAATTTTTAAGGTAACTTCTTTGACCTGAGTATTTAGTATTTATTGTTTTGTTTCCAAACATTTAGGAATTTTCTAGTTTTCCTTTAGTTATAAATTTCTGCCTACCTTATTTCCGAAGTGATTAGATAGCAAACTCACTTCAGTTAAATCATCTGAAATCTCTCATGACTTGCTTTAAGGCAAAGCATACGATGAGTTTTGTAAATACTCAATTTTCACTTGAAAATAATACATTTCTGAAGTTATTGGTTGAAGTGTTCTGTATGTATACCAAGTTAATCAAATGTGTTAACCCTTTTCTTTATACTGTAAATAACTACTGATTTTTTTTTTGCTTGTTCTGTTCTTGAGACCAGTTTATTAAATTTTCAAGTGATGATTATGAATTTGTTCATTTCTCAACTCTGTTTTACATATTTTCAAGCAATGTTAATAGATGTAGGGGATTTTAAGATTTTAATACTTCCCTTTTTAGTTGACCCTTTTGAAATGTCGCTCTTTATGTCTCAGTAATATGTTTTCCCTTAATCTTACTGATATATTTACAGCAGCCCTTTTGGTTAATGTTAGCGTAAGATATTTTTTCTCAACCTTTGCCTTCAAACTTTGTTTAAACATGTCTTTTGTAAGCACACGATCTGGTCTTTGTGGCCGGGCGCGGTGGCTCAAGCCTGTAATCCCAGCACTTTGGGAGGCCGAGACGGGCGGATCACGAGGTCAGGAGATCGAAACCATCCTGGCTAACACGGTGAAACCCCGTCTCTACTAAAAAAAATACAAAAAACTAGCCGGGCGAGGTGGCGGTCGCCTGTAGTCCCAGCTACTCCGGAGGCTGAGGCAGGAGAATGGCGTAAACCTGGGAGGCAGAGCTTGCAGTGAGCTGGGATCCGGCCACTGCACTCCAGCCTGGGCGACAGAGGGAGACTCCGTCTCAAAAAAAAAAAAAAAAAAAAAAAAAAAAAAGATCTGGTCTTTAATCTGCCTGGCAATTGTCTTTCAATTGGAGCTTTTTATGTATTTAAGTTTAAAGTAATTACTATTATATTTATATTTAAGTCTACCATCATGGTTTCTGTTTTCATGCTCTTGTAAATCATTCCCATTAAAAGTCTATGGGGCTTTCACATTTGAAAGTTATTATCTCTGGGAATAGAATTCCTCTGGTAGGCAGCAAAGAGGCAAAATATCTCCATCCAATACATTCCAGGAGCTCACTTAGGGTTAGCTTACTATCTTTTCACGACTTGTTTTACTTCTGGTTTACCCCCACTCCTAGAATCTAGTGCTCCAGGGGTTCCAACTGAGTTTCTATGGCCTTTTCTACGATTCCTCTCTTTTGATGGCTCCTAAATTCCAATTCTGCCCCCCATCAGCATGAGGTTGCTAAAATCTTTCTATTCAGTCATTGTGCTTGAATTTTTTCTTTCTTGGCATGGAAGGCTGATTAATCATCTTGAGGGAAAATAGGTGGTGAGTGTTGATAGCACTTCTTTTCAGCCCTCTTTCTCCTTAGGATCCTAGGTCATCATGGTCTACCTGCCTTGGCAGAATGAAACGCTAATTTATTTTCCTTCATGCCTCCATGATATTGCCTGAAGCTCTGAGAGATACCTGGACTTTCTAGACAATTCTGGCCGGTCTCCTTGCTCCAAGAACCACATGTAGTGGAAGGAATAAGCAATATTCAGAAGGCTTCGTTTCCTTCTATGCTCTTGCTCCTCAAGTCCTTGGTGCCTTGGTGTGTTCCAAGATTTTAAACAAATTAAATATCATTGTAAAAATAATGTGTGTGTGTGTGTGTGTGTAAAACTTTTTATTTAGTTATTCTCAACTGGAGCATTGGTCTTCCACAAGGCACACCATGAAAGGTGGCAGTGAAAATCTTACTGTGGTTTAAACAGTCATTTCTGATAATACTTATGAGCTAGAATACCTTCACATTTTCATTTACCACTCATATACCATCTATTTTATACGCCATTTCAGCATACTTTGCCCATTTGTCTCTTGTGTTGTTGATTTTTGAGTAATTTATTTTTAGAAGTTATCCATATGTTCCAGACACAAACTTTATGATGGTTATAAGATTGGTTAACATATTCTCTCACTCTATAGCTTGCCATTTCCTTCTCAAAATGATGTCTTTTGAGAAACTATGGTTGTTAATTTTAACATAGTTGAATTTATCCATATTTTCAAATATGATTAGTGTTTTTGTGTCTTATCTGGAGAATATTTCTCTATGCCAAGAATGTAGAGCTACTTCCAATATTTTTCTAGAATTCTATTTTCTGCATTGACATTTTGATAAAAATTGATCCAAAATTGACTTCTTGTGGTATAAAACAGGTATCAATTTTTATTAATTTTGATGTTGATATTTGATAAATTCAATATTAAATTAAAACATAAATTTTGTCTCTATTAGTCTGCAGTGCCAATTTAGTTATAAATCAAGTGTTCATCCGAGTGAATGTATATTTTTATAATCTCCACTCCATTCTATTGCTTGATTGGTTTACTGTTGCAGAAAAATGCCACCATGTTAGTTACAGTAGTCTTAAAATAAGTTTGATATTGAGTAGATCTTGTCCATGCAGTAGGTTATTCTATTAATAGATTGATTATTTATGCTGGCCTTCTTCCTACTGTTGGGTTACTAGACATTTATTCAGTATTCCATTTTTATTTTTATTTATTTATTTATTTAAAGAGTCTCCCTCTGTCACCCGGGCTGGAGTGCAGTGGCATGATTTAAGTTTACTGCAACCTCCATCTCCTGGGTTCAAGCGATTCTTCTGCCTCAGCCTCCCAAGTAGCTGGGATTACAGGCATGTGCCATCAAGCCTGGCTAATTTCCTTCTCAAATTGTGTTTTCGGTAGAGATGGGGTTTTACCATATTGGCCAGGCTTTTCTTGAACTCCTGATGTCAAGTGATCCACCTGCCTCATCCTCCCAAAATGCTGAGATGATAGGCGTGAGTCACTGCTCTTGGCCAATTTTAATTTATTAATTGCAATTTTGGCTATGTCTCTTCCAAAAGTTTTTCCAAAGGAGTTGATCTAGAGATTAAAAACTTCACGGTCTACCTAGAATCAATATTTTACCACTTCAAATTGGAATGTAGAAATCTTACCTCAGAGACCTCGTCCCTCTTTCACCTTCAAATGAAATATATATTTATATATTACATATATGTTATCCACACACACTGAAAAATTAAGAAAATTTCATGAATTTTGCTTGCTACCGACAAACTTATTTTAAAGAACAAAATAGAACAAGAATACCTATTATAAGTAGCCAATTTTACTATTTTTGTTTCTCCTTTTTATGACTTTGGATGTTACAAGTTTCCTTCTGGTAACTTTTCCTTCTGCCTGAAAAAATTTCTTTGGAAAATCTTTCAGAACACATCAGCTGCCTACAAACTCACTATGTTTTCCTTCATCTGAGAATGTCTTTATTTTCCTTTCATTGTTGATGATGTTTTCACTGAATATATAATTCTGGGTTGTCAGTTCTCCCCTTCCAACAATTTAATAATATTGTGCCATCCTTCTAGCCTCCATGCTTTCTGATAAGCAATTTGAAATAGTTTGAATTGTTCTGTACAGAAAATGTGCCTTGTTTATCCAATTGCTTTCAAAATTTTTATTTTTCTTAAGTTTTCAACAGGTTGATTGCTAGGTTCCTGTGCATGATTCCTGTTGGAGGTTCATTCTGCTTTTGAATAGGTAGGTTTACATCTGTCTCAGTCAGTTCAGGCTTCTATAACAAATATCTTACAGAATGAGTGGCTTAAACGTATACATTTATCTTCCCAGGAGGCTGGGAAATCCCACATTAAGTTGCTGGCAGATCTGGTGTCTGCTGAGGACATTCATTCTGGTTTTCTGACAACTGATGGCTGTTTTCTCAGCAATCTGTATTCTCACATGGAGAACAGAGGGAGAGGAAGATCCATCTTCATGACCTAATTACTGCTCAAAGGCCACACTTCCTAATACCATCACATTGATGATTTGGTGTCAACATATGCATTTTGAAGGAATGCAAATATTCAGTCCATAACGTTCTGCACTGCGACCCCCAAAGTTCATGTCCTTTAACAAGCACAGTACATTCATTCTATCCCAACAACCCCAATACTAATAACTCATTGCAGCACCAACTCTAAAGTCTAACATCCAAAGTTTCATCTAAACATCATCTAAATCAGATAAGGCCGAGATTCAAGGTATAATTTGTTCTGAGACAAAATTTCTCTTGAGCTGCAAACTTGTGCAACTGAAACACCTATGTGCTTCCAAAATACAATGGCAAGACAAATATAGGACAGGCCTTTCTATTCTAAAAGGGAAAAGCAAGAAGGAAGAAAGGAAGAAAGTGGTGGTGGGTCCCAAGCAAAACCAAAACCTAGTAAGTAAAATCCCATTAAATCTCAGGCTATGAAAATAATCCTCCTTGGCTTGAATCTCTGCCTTTCAAAACCAATGGGGACAAAAGTACCACCCCCAGGACCTACTGGGGTGGTAGTCCCACCTAGACCCACTGGGGCTGGGAAGGGATTGCACCCCCAAAACTCTGAGTGGTGTCTATCTGACCTGCTGAAAGCATCTGGCTTCTTAAAAAGCAAGGTAACAGTGGTCCCTTTGAAACAGAGGCGGCACCTCTAATGATCTCTGAATCTTCTTAGTGGCCGAGCTTCCCTTGTCTTGAAGAACAGGTACACATTCACAGATGAATAGATCTATGGTGCCATCCTGTAAAATTCAAGAAGTCTGAGAGCATTCCTTAATTCTTTGCCGTCTGCTTCTGCTTAAGTTCAAACTGGCAGTTGATGAGGTGCCTGATTTAAGTTTGTGATTCACACCTATATAACCTTATCAAACAGTTGCTTTGCCAAACCCTTCGTGTTCTCTTCTGAACATATTCTTTGAAAAATAATTCTGAATTTTAATCATTGCCATTCTTGCTGGCATAGATGATATCTCATTGTGGTTTTGATTTGCATTTCTCTAGTGATCAGTGATGCTGAGCTTTTTTTCATATGTGTGTTGGCTGCATAAATGTCTTCTTTTGAGAAGTGTCTGTTCATATTCCTTTTCCCAGTTTTTGATGGGGTTGCTTGGTTTTTTTTTTTTTCTTACGAGTTTTTTAAGTTCCCTGTAAATTCTGGATATTAGACCCGTGTCAGATGGATAGGTAGCAAAATTTTTCTCCCATTCTGTAGGTTGCCTGTTCACTCTGATGATAGTTTCTTTTGTTGTGCAGAAGCTCTTTAGTTTAACTAGATCTCATTTGTCAATTTTAGCTTTTGACGTAATTGCTTTTGGTGATTTCATCATAAAATCTTTGCCTGTGCCTATGTCCTGAATGGTATTGCCTGGGTTTTCTTCTAGGATTTTGATGGTTTTGGGTTTTACATTGAAGTCTTCAATTTGTCTTGAGTTAATTTTTAAAAAGGAATGCTTTTACATAGTTGGTGGCAACATAAATTAGTTCAACCATTGTGAAAGACACTGTGGCAATTCCTCAAGGATCTAGAACCAAAACTACCATTTGACCTAGTAATCCCATTACTGAGTATATACCCAAAGAATATAAATCATTCTGTCATAAAGATACATGCACACTTTTTTTTATTGTGGTACTATTCACAATAGCAAAGACATGGAATCAATCCAAATGCCCATCAATGATAAACTGGATAAAGAAAATGTGGTACACCATATACCATGGAATACTATGCAACCACAGAAAGGGATGAGATCATGTCATTTGCAGGGACATGATGAAACTGGAAGCCATCATCCTTAGCAAACTAACGCAGGAACAGAAAACTGAACACTGCATGTTCTCACTCATAAGTGGGAGTTGAACAATGAGAACACTTGGACACAGGGAGGGGAACAACACACAAGGAGGCCTGTTGGCGGTGGAAGGGGAGGGACTGCATCAGGATGGATAGCTAATGCATTTGGATCTTACAACGTAGGTGATGGGTTGATAGGTGCAGCAAACCACCATGACACATGTATACCTATGTATCACACCTATCCATTCTGCACATGTATCCCGGAATTAAAGTGAAAATAAAAAAGATATACTGAGAATTTCCCAAATTTTTACATTCCAGTTCCTTTTTGTTTAATAATTCCACCTTCAAGTCACTTCTCTCCTTTTACATTTTCTATAAGCAGCCAGCAGAAACCAGATGCCCCTTCAACACCTCGATTGGAAATCTTCTCAGCTAAATACGTAATTTCATTGCTTGCAGGTTCTCCCACAATACAGTAGAACACAAACACAATTAAGACAAGTTTATTACCACTTTACAACAAAGATTATCTTTTTCTCCACTGTCTAATGATATGTTACTCATTTCTCTCTGAGATCCTGTCAAAATGACCTGTACTGTCTATATTTCTACCAATATTCAGTACATTATTAGTTAGGGATTCTCAAAGAAGACAGATGCTTTCTTGGCAGCTACACTTTTTTTTTTTTTTTTTTTTTTAAATTCTCGCTAAGTTCACCTTTAAATATCCTTCCTGATAATCTCAGTTTCCTTTAACACGAACTTGAAAACTCTTCCAGCCTCTACCCTACCCACTACCCAAAACTGCTTGCACATTTTCAGGTATTTGTTATACCAGCACTCCCACTCTCAGGACCAATTTCTCTTTTCATCAGTTTGGGCTGCTGTAACAAATATACCATAGACTGTGTGGCTTAAACAACAAGCACTTATTTCTCACAGTTCTGGGGCTAGGAAGTCCAATATCAAGGTGCTGACATACGCGGTATCTGTTGAGGGAACATTTTCTTATTTGCAGATGTTTGTATTCTCATTATATTCTCACATGGTGAAGAGCGGAGAAAGAGCAAGTAAGCTTTCTCTGGTCTCTTTTTGTAAGGACACTGATCCCATCAGGTGAGCTCTACCCTCAAGGCATAATCATCTCCCAAAGGCCCCACTTCCACATACCACCACATTGGCATGGGGGCCATAAACATTCCGTCCATAGCAATGGCATTTGCCAAGCTTGAGACTGTTCTGCCATTTTTTTCTTCAAACATTTTTTTCAGAATTGCCTTCTGCCCCCTTTAAATCTGAAATTCTGATGGCATTAATGTTATCTGTTTGTTATTGTCCCAGAGGCCCCTGAATCAACTGTTTTTGTTTGTTTGTTTGTTTTTAAGACAGTGTCTCCCTCTGTCACCCAGGCTGGTGTGCAGTGGTACAGTCTCTTCTCACTGCAACTCTGCCTCCCAGGTTCAAGCGATTCTCCTGCTTCAGCCTCCTGAGTAGCTGGAATTACAGGCATGTGCCACCACACCTGGCTAATTTTTGTAATTTTAGTAGAGATGGGGTTTCACCATGTTGGCCAGGGTGGTATCAAACTCCTGACCTTAAATGATCCACCTTCCTCATGCTCCCAAAGTGCTGGGATTACAGGTGTGAGTCACCATGCCTGGTCAGTCACTCTTCGTTTAAAAAAAATTTTTTAATTCCATTTGTGAGTTAGAATGGATACAATATGAGTTTGTTAAGACTGTCACAGCAAAGTACCACAGATTGGGAGGCTTCAAACATTTATTGTGTTAAGGAACAGTACTCATTCACAGGTGAATAACTCTATGATCTCATCCTGTAAAATCCAAGAAATCTGAGAGCCTTCCTTAATTCCTTCCCATCTCCTTCTGCTTCTGTGTCTGGCTTATTTCACTTAGTACAATGTCCTTCATATTCATTCATGTTGTCATCAATGAAATGATTTCCTTCTTTTTAATGGCTGAATATCCCATTGCATAGATAGACCACATTTATTTATTCATTCATCCATCGGTGGACATTTATGTGCCTTTCATGTCTTGACTATTGTAAATAATACTGCAATGTGAGTGCAGATATCTCTTAAAGATTCTGATTTCAATTCCTTTGGATATGTACCCAGACGTGAGATTGACAAAACATACAATAATTATATTTTTAATTTTTTGAGAGACCTCCATACTGTTTGCTGTACTAGCTGTGCCAACATACATTAACACCAACGGTGTACATGGGTCCTTCTTTCTCTACATTCTTGCCAACATGTTATTTTAATTTTTGTTACAAACATTCTAACAGGTGTGAGGTGGTATCTCATTTTGATCTTGATTTATATTTCCTTGCTTATTTGTGATGTTGAGCACCTTTTCATATAACCGTTGACCATTCATATAACTAGAGAAATGTGAGTTCAGTTCCTTTGCTGATTTTTAGTAATTTGTTTTGTTCTGTTTTGCCATTGATTTGTAGGAGTCCCTTATAAATTATGGATGTTAATACTTTGTCAGTTAGATTTTTTCCAAATAATTTATCTCATTCTGTGGTTGCCTTTTTATTTTGTTGATTGCACTCTTTGGAGCAGAGGCTTTTTACTTTAATGTAATCCCACTTATCACTTTGTATTTCTTTTTTTTTTTTATTATACTTTAAGTTCTAGGGTACATGTGCATAACATGCAGGTTTGTTACATATGTATACTTATGCCATGTTGGTGTGCTGCACCCATCAACTCGTCAGCACCCATCAATTCATCATTTATATCATGTATGATATAAATCACTTTATATTTCTGTTGCCTATGATTTAAATCACTTTGTATTTCTGTTGCCTATGATTTGGTGTCATGGGCAAAAGCATTGCCAAGTGCAGTGTTGAAAATACTTTATCATTTTTTTTTTTTCTAGAACTTTTACAGTTTCAGGTCTTATGCTTTAAATGTCTTAACTCATTTGGAATTTATTTTTTTTTAATGGGATAAAAAATGAGGGTCAAATAGCCTTCTTCTGCATGTGGATATCTAGTTTTCCGAACACTATTTATTGAAGAGACTATCCTTTCCTCATTGCATATTCTTGGGGGTCAAAGATCAGTTAACTACCTATAAGTGGGTTTATTTTGGGGTTTTCTATTCTGTTATATTAGTCTATATGTCTGTTTTTATGCCAGTGCTATACTGCTTTAATTACTTTAGCTTTGTAATATAATCTGAAATCAAGAGGTGTGATGTCATCAGCTTTGTTCTTACTCAATAGTGCTTTGGCTGCTTAGTGTCTTTGTGCTTTGATATGAATTTCATGATTTTTAAAATTTTCTGACAAAAATGCCACTGAGACTTTTGGTAGAGATTACATTAAATTTGCACATCACTTTTAACAGTATGGACATTTTAGCAATATTAATTTTTCCAGTCCATGAATGTGGGATGTCTTTCTACTTACCTGTGTCTGCTTTAATTTTTTTATCAGTGATTTTTAGTTTTCAATGTACAAGTCTTTTATCATCTTCGCTTAAGTTTATTTTTTCCAGATATTTGATTCTTTTTGATGTTATTGTGGATTTCTTATTGGATAATTCATTATTAATATATAAAAACACAACTGATTTTTGTATGTTAATTCTTTTATACTGCAACTGCTGCATTTGTGTATTAGTTCTATCTGCTTGTATGTGTAATCTATAGGGTTTTCTGCATATAAGATTATGTCATCTGCAAACTAAGAAAATTTCACTTTTTCCTTTCTTATTTTATACCTTTTATTTCTTTTTTGCCTCATTGCTCTGGTTTCCTGTACTTTGTTGATTAGAAGTTGTGAAAGTGGGCATCTTTGCCTTGCTAAGATCCTAGACCTTAGTGGAAAATTTTTCATTTCTGCATTGCTGAGTGTGATGTGAGAGGTCTGCTTTTCACAAATGGCCTTGATTTTGTTGAGACAAGTTCCTTCTATACCTGTTTTGTTGAGAATTTTTATCACAAAAGGGTGTTGAATTGAATAATGTTTTTTTCTGCATCTATTGAGATGGCCATTTGATTTTTATCCATCAATCTTTTAATTTGGTGTGTCATATTGATACATTTGCATGTGATAAGCCATCTTTATAGCACAAGGATAAGTTTCACTTGGTCATGGTGTATGACACTTTTAATTGATTTATGCCTGAGGTTGCAATTTTTTGAATTTTTGCAATCAGACTTTGGGTATGACCTTGAGCTGTAGGATATAAATAACTCCTACATGCTTAGTGTTCCAATAAAGTGCAGACTAAGCATAAATAGGCTTTAACATGTGGTTGAATTTACTTTTTTAATATTGTGGAGGATATTTGCATCCATATTTCTCAGGCATTTTGGTCTATAGTTTTCTTTTCTTATAGTATATTTTTCTAGTGTTTGTATCAGAATAATGCAGGCCTCATAAAAACAGTTGGAAAATTACCTATTCTATTTTTGAAAGAATTTGAGAAGTATTGGCATTCTTTCTTCTGTAAGGGTTTGGCAGAAGTCATTTGGCCCTGGGCTTTTTCTCTTTGGAAGGGTATTAATTAGCAATTCAGTTTTTTTTTTTTAATTTCTAATTGATCTATTTAAGCTTCCTATTTTTCATTGATTCAGTCTTTGTAGGTTATATGTTTTTAGTAATTTTGCACAATTTTTGATGTAACATTTTTCATAATATTTTCTATAATTTGCTTTATATGTGGCATTGGTTATAATATTTTTCTTCATTTCTGATTTTATTTATTTGTATCTTCTGTCTTTTTTTTTTAGTTTAGCAAACTATTTGTCATTTGTGTTTGTTTTTTCAAAGAACAATGAATTTTTTTCAGTATTTTCTATTGTTTTCCTTTTCTCCATTTTGCTTATGCTGCAATCTTTATTATTTCCTTTCTTCTGCTATATTTGGGCTTAATTTGTTATTCTTATTCTTTTTCTAGTTCTTTGAGATGTAATGTTAGGTTGTATATGTAATGTAGGCATTTATTACTATAAACTTTCCTCTTAAAATTGCTTTTATTGCATCTCACAAAATTTGCTATGTTGTATTTTTATTTTCATTTATCTTGATATAGTTTTGATTTCTCTTTTGATATTTTCTTTGACCCAATGGCTGTTCAATACTTTGTTGTATTTATGCATTTGTAATTACTTAAATTTTTCTTTTGTTACTGATTTGTGGTTTTATGTTACAGTGGTTAGAAAGGATAGTCAAAGTGATTTTTAAAAATTTGTTAGAACTTATTTTGTGATCTCACATATGATTTATTCTAGAGAATGTTCCATGTGAATTTGTGAAAGATGTGTATTTAGCTGTTGTTGGGTGAAATGGTCTGTATATGTTTTTGAGGTCCATTTGGTCCACAAAGTTGTTCAAGCCTGGTATTTCCCTATTGATTTTATGTCTGGTTGATCTGTTCATTATTGTAAATGTGATATTGAAGTATCCTACTATTGTAATGCTATTTCTTCCTTCAGATATGGGATGCATTTATATCTATAATTGTTATATATTTCTATTGAAGTTACTCTTTTACCATTATGTCATGACTTTATTTTCCTCTTGTGACAGTTTTTGACTTAAAGTGTAATTTATCCGATAAAAGTATAGCCACTCCCTTTTTTGGTTGCCATTTTCTTGGAATATCTTTCATCATCATTACAATTTTTAGCTTACGTGTGTCTCAAAATCTAAAGTGGGTGTCTTGCAGGCAGTAGATAGTTGAATGTTGTTTTGTTTTGTTTTTATCCGTTCTTCCAATTTATGTTCTTTAATCAGTGATCTTAATCCATTTACATTTAAACTAATCATTTATAGATAAGGATTTGCTATTATCATCTTGTTTTTTTCTGTTTGCTTTGCAGTTCTTTGTTCCCTCTTGCTGTTTTCTTTTGTGATTTGATAATTTTTTGGAGTAACATATTTTGATTCTTTTGTCTTAATCATTTTTATGTCTGCTATACATTTTTATTTTTGTCTACAGTTACCATGAGGCTTGCATACTTCTCAATGTTAGAGCAGTCTATTTTGAACTGCTAACAACCTGACTTTAATCATACACAAAAACTCTCCAGCTTCATTCTCGAAGCACCCACTTGATATTATCGATGTCAGAATTTAATTCTTTTTACATTGTTTATTCTTTATCCAAATTTTGTGGCTATATCTATTCTTAATACTATGTCTATTAAAACTAATATTAGGGTTAAAAGTGATTTATGCACCACTGTCTTATATTGTATTATACACCAATGTTATATTGTTATTACAATGTTATATTGTTATTATATTTTCTGTATTTACGTATATATTTAACTTGAACAATGATACTTACACTCCAATATGCTTTTGTGTTGCTGTTCAGTATCCTTTTGTTTCAACCTGAAGATTTCCCTTCAGCACTCTTTGTAAGGCTGGTCTAATGGTGATGAACTGTCTTCGTTTTTGTTTGTCTGGGAAAATATTGATTTCTTCTTTATTTTTAAAGAACAGTTTCACTGGGTACAGTTTTCTTGTATGGCATTATTTTTTTGTTCTTTCACCAATTTGAATATGTCATTCTAGTTCTCTGGGTTGCAAGGTTTCTGCTGAGAAATTCACTTATAGGCTTAGGTAAATTATCTTGTATGTAATGAGTCAGTTTTCTCATGCTACTTTTCTCTGTCTTATACTGGAAAATAGGATTGTAATTTTTGCTTTGCTGTGGATTTATTTGTAATCAGATTTTTTGGGGAATTCTTTGGGATCTTTGAATCTGTATGTTCATTTCCCTCTCTAGATGTTCGGGTTATTTTTTAAAATAAGCTTTCTTCTTCTTTCTGTTTCCTCCCTTCTTAGACTTCAATCATGCATATATTGTTTAGTTCATTTGATGGTTTTCCATGAGTCTCATTGGCTTTCTTCACTGTTTTTCATTTTAATTTTTGTTGCTTTTCCCAGGTAATATCAAATGACCTGTGTTCTAGCTTACCAGTTATTTCTTCTATTTGATTGGATCGGTTGTTGAAGACTCAACTGAATTTTTTTGCTTCAATAATCATAGTCTTCAGCTCTAGAATTTTTGCTGGATCCTATCCCTTTATTAAACTTCATATTTTGTGGCCATGTTGCCCAAAATAACTTATAGATTCAATGCTATTCCCATTAAACTACCATTGTCATTCTTTACAGAACTAGAAAAAAACTACATTAAAATTGATATGGAAACCAAAAAGAGCCCATATTGCCAAAACAGTCCTAAGCAAAAAGAACAAAGCTGGAGGCATCATTCTACTCAACTTCAAACTACACTACAAGGCTAGAGTGACCAAAACAGCATGGTACTGGTACCAAAATAAGCACATAGACCAATGAAACAGAATAGAGATCTCAGAAATAGAACCACACATCTACAATTATCTGATCTTTGACTAACCTGACAAAAGCAAACAATGGGGAAAGATTCTTTATTTAATAAATGGTTCCAGGAAAACTGGCTAGCCATTTGCAGAAAATTAAAACTGGACCCTTTCCTTACAGTTTATACAAAAATTAACTCAAGATGGATTAAAGACTTAAATGTAAAGCCCAAAATTATACAAACCCTAAAGGAAAACCTAGGCAATACCGTTCACGACATATAGGCATGAACAATGATTTTATAATGAAAATGTCAAAAGCAATTACAAGAAAAGCAAAAGTTATCAAATTGGATCTAATTAAACTGAAGAGATTCTGCACAGCAAAAGAAACTATCATCAAAATGAACAGATGACCTACATAATGGGAGAAAATTTTTGCAGTCTATCCATCTGTCAAATGTCTAGTATGCAGAATCTACAAGAAACAACAGCCCCATTATTTATTTACAAGAAAAAAACAACCCCATTAAAAAGTAGTTGAAGGACATGAACAGACACTTTTCAAAAGAAGATGTGACCAAAAAACATATGAAAAGAAAGCTTAATATCACTGATCATTAGAGAAATGCAAATCAAAACCACCATGAGACACCATCTCACACCAGTCAGAATAACAATTATTAAAAATTCAAGAAACAACAGGTGCTGACAAGAGTGTGGAGAGATAGGAATGCTTTTACACTGTTGTTGGGAATGTAAATTAGTTCAACCATTGTAGAGTACAGTGTGGTAATTCTTCAAAGACGCAGAACCAGAAATACCATTTGACCCAGCAAGCTCATTACTGGGTATATACCCAAAGGAATATAAATCACTCTATTATAAAAATACATACAAATGGCCGGGCGCGGTGGCTCAAGCCTGTAATCCCAGCACTTTGGGAGGCCGAGACGGGCGGATCACGAGGTCAGGAGATCGAGACCATCCTGGCTAACACAGTGAAACCCCGTCTCTACTAAAAATACAAAAAACTAGCCGGGCGAGATGGCGGGCGCCTGTAGTCCCAGCTACTCGGGAGGCTGAGGCAGGAGAATGGCGTGAACCCGGGAGGCGGAGCTTGCAGTGAGCTGAGATCCGGCCACTGCACTCCAGCCCGGGCGACAGAGCGAGACTCCGCCTCAAAAAAAAAAAAAAAAAAAAAATACATACAAATATATGTTCATTGCAGCACTGTTCACAATAGCAAAGACATAGAATCAACCCAAATGCCTACCAATCAGACTGGATAAAGAAAATGTGGTACATATATACCATGGAATACTATGTAGCCATAAAAAGGAATGAGATCGTGTCCTTTGTAGGGACATTGATGAAGCTGGAAGCCATTATTCTCAGCAAACTAACAGAAGAACAGAAAACCAAACACTGCATGCTCTTGCTTATATGTGAGAGCTGAACAATGAGAACACATGGGCATAGGGAGAGGAACAACACACACTGTGGCCTGTTGTGGGTGGCAGGGGGAGGGAGTGCATCAGGATAAATAGCTAATGCATGTGAGGCTTAAAATCTAGATGATGGGTTGATCTGTGTAGCAAACCACAATGGCACACATTCACCTATGTAGCAAATCTAAACATCATGCACATATATCCTGGAATATAATGTTAAATTAAATTAAGAAAATACAAATAAAAAATAAATAAGTAAACTTGTATTTTGTTCATGTATTGTTTTCCTGATTATGTTTTGTTCATTCGTTTTCTGTCATCTTGTAGCTCACTTATTTTCTTCTAGAGATTATTTTGAATTCTTTTTTGACAGTTCTTTGATTTCCATATTTTTTTAGGGTCAGTAACAACAGCTTCATTTTTTTTCATTTGGTAGCATCATGGCTCCTTCATTCTTTATAACTCTTTATCATGCACTGGTATTTATGCATTTGAAGAAGTAATGAACTCTTACATCCTTTACAGAATGGCTTCAGCAGGAAAACCTTTTTTATCAGTCAGTCTAGCCAGAGTTTCTGGGAAGGCTGGCTGGAGGAGTCTATGGGACACTGGGTCTATTGCCAGGTTCTTCAGGTGGGCCTATAGTCAGGTTGATGGGTGCAGGCCTGGTGGCCCTCATTTCAGAATCTGCAGAGAAGTCACATGCTCACTTTACTCCCACTTTCTTTTGTGGACAAACTCATGGACTGAGAGTTATCTTTTTTTTTTTTTTTTTTTGACACTGCATTATGTGAGTTTTTGAGAGAGGGGAAGTGTGTGAGCAAAACTGTTTTTCTTACCCTCTTCAATATCTTTTATCATTTCTGTTCTCCAGTTGGGTAAAGAATCCTCTCACCTGGATCACCTGGATTCTGGAGTTCTCATGAACATATTTTTGTTTGTAAATGATCATTAACTTGGTGTCTCAGTAGGAGGATGAGGACTGGAAACTCATTTGCCGAGGCTGGAGTGCAGTGGCACAATCTCGGCTCACTGCAACCTCTGCCTCCCAAGTTCAAGCAATTCTCCTGCCTCAGCCTCCCAAGTAGCTGGTATTACAGGCATACAGTACCATGCCCAGCTAATTTTGTATTTTTAGTAGAGATGGGGTTTCATCGTGTTGGCCACGCTGGTCTCAAACTCCTGACCTCATGTGATCCACTCACCTCGGCCTCCCAAAGTGCTGGGATTACAGGCATGAGTCACCACATCTGGCCAGGACTGGAAACTTTTATTCCACTGTCTTGCTGACATCAATTCCCCAAATTCCTTCAATGTGAAGTTCCTGCCAGTGTTACTTCCTCTGCAACAACTTTGTCATTTTTATCTTGATCACTTTCCTCATTTATGTAAGTAGATTCACTTCACTCAGTTTCTGTGGCTACACATCTATAGTTTCTTGAACAGTGGTGGTGTTAATACTCCCACAAATGGCTATTTTTTTCCATAACTCCATTTTAATTCAATTCAAATTTTATTTCTAATATATCACTTATCACTTATTTGTTGCGTGTATATATATATATATAATTTTTTAACCAAATCCTTCATTTTAATTATCCATATTGACTTATCACATGAAGACAAGGAAGAAGCACAACTTCATGCTTTTCTGTCTGTGTAGGAGCTAAATAACAGATGTAGTTACTCATTACCAGTGGACTTTGTAATAAGTGCTATAAGTGGTCACTAGTCATAATTCAAATCTGTTATTTATATTGTGATTTGTGGATTAAAGAACTGGAAGAAAGTTTGTACTCTATGCAACTACTGCTAGTTAATATACCACGAAGTTGAATTATGCTGTTTGGGAACTGGCACTAATATTTGACAATTTTTATTGATATATTTTTATATTCACTAACCTTTCTATCTTTGATATCCAATCTCCTATCAGTCATATTCAGTATATATTTTTAAAACTCACAGTGAAATTTTCATATGTAATTTTGAATTTTGGTCTTTTTAATATCTTCAATATTGCTACTTAACATTTTTTAACATGTAGAATAGTTATATCTGTTTAAGTCTCTATCTGCTAAATCTAACGTCTGTTAGGTTTGTTTCAGTAGATTTAGTGATGTACTCATTGCATCTAATAGTTTCTTACTTCTTTGTATACCTAGTGATATTAGATTGTATGTTAGAAATTACACATCTATTTTCTTTTGTGCTGGTTATTTTTGTATTTCCATAAATATTAATTAGCTTAGTTCTCAGATGCAATTAAATTATTTTTAAATGCTATGATCTTTTCAGGTCTAATTTTTAATAATTATTGAATGGGACAAAACTAATTGTAATTATTCTTTACTACTGCATTAACACACATCTGCGTGCTTCCCCAATGTCTTAGGAATTATGGGTCTTTCCAGTCTGGCTTGAAATAACAGGCATTGTTTCTGGACCTGTTGTTTGAATCACACAGTTTCCTCTAGTTGTTTTAGGCATTTTCTTTCCCCAGCCTATCATATTTTCCTCAGAAATATATGTGATTAGTACTTAGATGACTACTTGAAGGCAAGCCTCTGAGGATATTCAGAGTTCTTTCTTTACATAGCTTTCTTCTCTCTGATACTCTTTTTTATGGTCTCTTCAGAGTCCTGGCTGTATTTATTTAACTCAGAAAATTCCCTAGACTCTCTCTGGGTTTCCGTCACCTGTGCTCTAACTTGTACCTACTCTCTCAGAGGAGTGAGCTGGCCAATTGTAGCCCTCACTTCATTTGCTTAACATCCTTCAGGGATAACTGCCCATTGCTTTCTCAAATTCATTGTCTTGAAACCATCACTTGATATAGTTTATCAATTTTTTGGTTGTTTCAGGAAAAAGGTTAAGTTCTGCCTCCATTATTTCATTTTAGTCGAAAGTGTAAGTCTCTCCAATCTATTGTTTGTTATTAAAGCAGCATTTTTATATTGCTAATCAGATTAACCTATCTTATGGCAAAATGCACACACACAAACATGCACACACACTACAACAGTTCTACCTATGGGGCCTCATCAAAACCCCTCACAAAAGTTTCTGAAGCACTTGCAGTTTATGAATTATGTATTCTTGCTTCTAATCACTCATACATTTTTATCCTTGCTTAGCATACCCTTTCCATTGGTTGGTTGATAACTGATTTTACATATACAATGGACTCTTGAACATTAGTTTGAACTGCATGAGTCCATTTATCTGCAAATTTTCTTCCATCCCTACCACCCCTGAGAAAGCAGAACAACCCCTCTCTTTTCTCCTCCTCAGTCTCAATTCAGTGTGAAGACAATCATGAAGACATTTATAATGATTTACTTCCACTTAATGAATAGTAAATATATTTTCTTTTTTATCATTTATTTTCTCTTTTTCTTTTTATTTTTTTATTGTACTTTAAGTTCTAGGGTACATGTGCATAACGTACAGGCTTGTTACATATGTATACTTGTGCCATGTTGGCGTGCTGCACCCATCAACTCGTCAGCACCCATCAATTCGTCATTTATATCAGGTATAACTCCCAATGCAATCTCTCCCCCCTCCCCCCTCCCCATGATAGGCCCGGATATGTGATGTTCCCCTTCCCTAGTCCAAGTGATTTCATTGTTCAGTTCCCACCTATGAGTGAGAACATGCAGTGTTTGGTTTTCTGTTCTTGTGATAGTTTGCTAAGTATGATGGTTTCCAGCTGCATCCATGTCCCTACAAAGGATGCAAACTCATCCTTTTTAATGGCTGCATAATATTCCATGGTGTATATGTACCACATTTTCTTAATCCAGTCTGTCACTGATGGACATTTGGGTTGATTCCAAGTCTTTGCTATTGTAAATAGTGCCGCAATAAACATACTTGTGCATGTGTCTTTATAGCAGCATGATTTATAATCCTTTGGGTATATACCCAGTAGTGGGATGGCTGGGTCATATGGTACATTTAGTTCTAGATCCTTGAGGAATTGCCATACTGTTTTCCATAATGGTTGAACTAGTTTACAATCCCACCAACAGTGTAAAAGTGTTCCTATTTCTCCACATCCTCTCCAACACCTGTTGTTTCCTGACTTCTTAATGATTGCCAATCTAACTGGTGTGAGATGATATCTCATTGTGGTTTTGATTTGCATTTCTCTGATGGCCAGTGATGATGAGCATTTTTTCGTGTGTCTGTTGGCTGTATGCATGTCTTCTTTTGAGAAATGTCTGTTCATATCCTTTGCCCACTTTTTGATGGGGTTGTTTGCTTTTTTCTTGTAAATTTGTTTGAGTTCTTTCTAGATTCTGGATATTAGCCCTTTGTCAGATGAGTAGATTGCAAAAATTTTCTCCCATTCTGTAGGTTGCCTGTTTACGCTGATGGTAGTTTCTCTTGCTGTGCAGAAGCTCTTTAGTTTAATTAGATCCCATTTGTCAATTTTGGCTTTTGCTGCCATTGCTTTTGGTGTTTTAGACATGAAGTACGTGCCTGTGCCTATATCCTGAATGGTACTACCTAGGTTTTCTTCTAGGGTTTTTATGGTATTAGGTCTAACATTTAAGTCTCTAATCCATCTTGAATTAATCTTCGTATAAGGGGTAAGGAAAGGATCCAGTTTCAGCTTTCTACTTATGGCTAGCCAATTTTCCCAGCACCATTTATTAAATAGGGAGTCCTTTCCCCATTTGTTGTTTCTCTCAGGTTTGTCAAAGATCAGATGGCTGTAGATGTGTGGTATTATTTCTGAGGACTCTGTCCTGTTCCATTGGTCTATATCTCTGTTTTGGTACCAGTACCATGCTGTTTTGGTTACTGTAGCCTTGTAGTATAGTTTGAAGTCAGGTAGCGTGATGCCTCCAGCTTTGTCCTTTTGACTTAGGATTGTCTTGGCAATGCGTGCTCTTTTTTGTTTCCATATGAACTTTAAAGCCATTTTTTCCAATTCTGTGTAGAAACTCATTGGTAGCTTGATGGGGATGGCATTGAATCTATAAATAACCTTGGGCAGTATGGCCATTTTCACGATATTGATTCTTCCTATCCATGAGCATGGTATGTTCTTCCATTTGTTAGTGTCCTCTTTGATTTCACTGAGCAGTGGTTTGTAGTTCTCCTTGAAGAGGTCCTTTACATCCCTTGTAAGTTGGATTCCTAGGTATTTTATTCTCTTTGAAGCAATTGTGAATGGAAGTTCATTCCTGATTTGGCTCTCTGCTTGTCTGTTACTGGTGTATAAGAATGCTTGTGATTTTTGCACATTAATTTTGTATCCTGAGACTTTGCTGAAGTTTCTTATCAGCTTAAGGAGATTTTGGGCTGAGACAATGGGGTTTTCTAAATATACAATCACGTCATCTGCAAACAGGGACAATTTGACTTCTGTTTTCCTAACTGGATACCCTTTATTTCTTTCTCTTGCCTGCTTGCCCTAGCCAGAACTTCCAACACTATGTTGAATAGGAGTGGTGAGAGAGGGCATCCCTGTCTTGTGCCAGTTTTCAAAGGGAATTTTTCCAGTTTTTGCCCATTCAGTATGATATTGGCTGTGGGTTTGTCATAAATAGCTCTTAATATTTTGAGGTACGTTCCATCAATACCGAATTTATTGAGCGTTTTTAGCATGAAGAGCTGTTGAATTTTGTCAAAAGCCTTTTCTGCATCTATTGAGATAATCATGTGGTTCTTGTCTTTGGTTCTGTTTATGTGCTGGATTACGTTTATTGATTTGCAAATGTTGAACCAGCCTTGCATCCCAGGGATGAAGCCCCCTTGATCATGGTGGATAAGCTTTTTGATGTGCTGCTGAATCTGGTTTACCAGTATTTTATTGAGAATTTTTGCATCGATGTTCATCAGGGATATTGGTCTAAAATTCTCTTTTTTTGTTGTGTCTCTGCCAGGCTTTGGTATGAGGATGATGTTGGCCTCAGAAAATGAGTTAGGGAGGATTCCCTCTTTTTCAATTGATTGGAATAGTTTCAGAAGGAATGGTACCAGCTCCTCTTTGTACCTCTGGTAGAATTCAGCTGTGAATCCATCTGGTCCTGGACTTTTTTTGGTGGGTAGGCTATTAATTATTGCCTCAATTTCAGAGCCTGCTATTGGTCTATTCAGCGATTCAACTTCTTCCTGGTTTAGTCTTGGAAGAGTGTAAGTGTCCAGGAAATTATCCATTTCTTCTAGATTTTCTAGTTTATTTGCGTAGAGGTGTTTATAGTATTCTCTGATGGTAGTTTGTATTTCTGTGGGGTCGGTGGTGATATCCCCTTTATCATTTTTTTTTTTTTTATACTCTAAGTTCTACGGTACATGTGCATAACGTGCAGGTTTGCTACATATGTATACTTATACCATGTTGGTGTGCTGCACCCATCAACTCGTCAGCACCCATCAATTCATCATTTATATCATGTATAACTCCCCAATGCAATCCCTCCCTCCTCCCCTCTCCCCATGATAGGCCCCAGTGTGTGATGTTCCCCTTCTCGAGTCCAAGTGATCTCATTGTTCAATTCCCACCTATGAGTGAGAACATGCAGTGTTTGGTTTTCTGTTCTTGTGATAGTTTGCTAAGAATGATGGTTTCCAGCTGCATCCATGTCCCTACAAAGGACACAAACTCATCTTTTTTATGGCTGCATAGTATTCCATGGTGTATATGTGCCACATTTTCTTAATCCAGTCTGTCACAGATGGACATTTGGGTTGATTCCAAGTCTTTGCTATTGTGAATAGTGCCGCAATAAGTATACGTGTGCATGTGTCTTTGTAGTAGAATAATTTATAATCCTTTGGGTATATATCCAATAGTGGGATGGCTGGGTCATATGGTACATTTAGTTCTAGATCCTTGAGGAATTGCCATACTGTTTTCCATAATGGTTGAACTAGTTTACAATCCCACCAACAGTGTAAAAGTGTTCCTATTTCTCCACATCCTCTCCAACACCTGTTGTTTCCTGACTTCTTAATGATTGCCAATCTAACTGGTGTGAGATGATATCTTATTGTGGTTTTGATTTGCATTTCTCTGATGGCCAGTGATGATGAGCATTTTTTCATGTGTCTGTTGGCTGTATGAATGTCTTCTTTTGAGAAATGTCTGTTCATATCCTTTGCCCACTTTTTGATGGGATTGTTTGTTTTTTTCTTGTAAATTTGTTTGAGTTCTTTCTAGATTCTGGATATTAGCCCTTTGTCAGATAAGTAGATTGCAAAAATTTTCTCCCATTCTGTAGGTTGCCTGTTCACTCTGATGGTAGTTTCTTTTGCTGTGCAGAAGCTCTTTAGTTTAATTAGATCCCATTTGTCAATTTTGGCTTTTGCTGCTGTTGCTTTTGGTGTTTTAGACATGAAGTCCTTGCCCATGCCTCTGTCCTGATTGGTACTACCTAGATTTTCTTCTAGGATTTTTATGGTATTAGGTCTAACATTTAAATCTCTAACCCATGTTGAATTAATCTTCGTATAAGGGGTAAGGAAAGGATCCAGTTTCAGCTTTCTACTTATGGCTAGCCAATTTTCCCAGCACCATTTATTGAATAGGGAATCCTTTCCCCATTTGTTGTTTCTCTCAGGTTTGTCAAAGATCAGGTGGCTGTAGATGTGTGGTATTATTTCTGAGGACTCTGTCCTGTTCCATTGGTCTATATCTCTGTTTTGGTACCAGTACCATGCTGTTTTGGTTACTGTAGCCTTGTAGTATAGTTTGAAGTCAGGTAGCGTGATGCCTCCAGCTTTGTCCTTTTGACTTAGGATTGTCTTGGCAATGTGTGCTCTTTTTTGTTTCCATATGAACTTTAAAGCCATTTTTTCCAATTCTGTGTAGAAACTCATTGGTAGCTTGATGGGGATGGCATTGAATCTATAAATAACCTTGGGCAGTATGGCCATTTTCACGATATTGATTCTTCCTATCCATGAGCATGGTATGTTCTTCCATTTGTTAGTGTCCTCTTTGATTTCACTGAGCAGTGGTTTGTAGTTCTCCTTGAAGAGGTCCTTTACATCCCTTGTAAGTTGGATTCCTAGGTATTTTATTCTCTTTGAAGCAATTGTGAATGGAAGTTCATTCCTGATTTGGCTCTCTGCTTGTCTGTTACTGGTGTATAAGAATGCTTGTGATTTTTGCACATTAATTTTGTATCCTGAGACTTTGCTGAAGTTTCTTATCAGCTTAAGGAGATTTTGGGCTGAGACAATGGGGTTTTCTAAATATACAATCACGTCATCTGCAAACAGGGACAATTTGACTTCTGTTTTCCTAACTGGATACCCTTTATTTCTTTCTCTTGCCTGCTTGCCCTAGCCAGAACTTCCAACACTATGTTGAATAGGAGTGGTGAGAGAGGGCATCCCTGTCTTGTGCCAGTTTTCAAAGGGAATTTTTCCAGTTTTTGCCCATTCAGTATGATATTGGCTGTGGGTTTGTCATAAATAGCTCTTAATATTTTGAGGTACGTTCCATCAATACCGAATTTATTGAGCGTTTTTAGCATGAAGAGCTGTTGAATTTTGTCAAAAGCCTTTTCTGCATCTATTGAGATAATCATGTGGTTCTTGTCTTTGGTTCTGTTTATGTGCTGGATTACGTTTATTGATTTGCAAATGTTGAACCAGCCTTGCATCCCAGGGATGAAGCCCCCTTGATCATGGTGGATAAGCTTTTTGATGTGCTGCTGAATCTGGTTTACCAGTATTTTATTGAGAATTTTTGCATCGATGTTCATCAGGGATATTGGTCTAAAATTCTCTTTTTTTGTTGTGTCTCTGCCAGGCTTTGGTATGAGGATGATGTTGGCCTCAGAAAATGAGTTAGGGAGGATTCCCTCTTTTTCAATTGATTGGAATAGTTTCAGAAGGAATGGTACCAGCTCCTCTTTGTACCTCTGGTAGAATTCAGCTGTGAATCCATCTGGTCCTGGACTTTTTTTGGTGGATAGGCTATTAATTATTGCCTCAATTTCAGAGCCTGCTATTGGTCTATTCAGGGATTCATCTTCTTCCTGATTTAGTCTTGGGATAGTGTAAGTGTCCAGGAAATTATCCATTTTCTCTAGATTTTCTAGTTGATTTGCATAGAGGCGTTTATAGTATTCTCTGATGGTAGTTTGTATTTCTATGGGGTCGGTGGTGACATCCCCTTTATCATTTTTTATTGCGTCTATTTGATTCCTCTCTCTTTTCTTCTTTGTTAGTCTTGCTAGCAGTCTGTCAATTTTGTTGGTCTTTTCAAAAAACCATCTCCTGGATTCATTGATTTTTTTGGAGGGTTTTTTGTGCCTCTATCTCCTTCAGTTCTGCTCTGATCTTAGTTATTTCTTGCCTTCTCCTAGCTTTTGAATGTGTTTGCTCTTGCTTCTCCAGTTCTTTTAATTGTGGTGTTAGAGTGTCAATTTTAGATCTTTCCAGCTTTCTCTTGTGGGCATTTAGTGCTATAAATTTCCCTCTACACACTGCTTTAAATGTGTCCCAGAGATTCTGGTATGTTGTATCTTTGTTCTTATTGGTTTCAAAGAACATCTTTATTTCTGCCTTAATTTTGTTATGTACCCAGTAGTCATTCAGGAGCAGGTTGTTCAGTTTCCATGTAGTTGAGCGGTTTTGATTGAGTTTCTTAGTCCTGAGTTCTATTCTAGTTTGATTGCACTGTGGTCTGAGAGACAGTTTGTTATAATTTCTGTTCTTTTACATTTGCTAAGGAGTGCTTTATTTCCAATTATGTGGTCAATTTTGGAATAAGTGCGATGTGGTGCTGAGAAGAATGTATATTCTGTTGATTTGGGGTGGAGAGTTGTGTAGATATCTATTAGGTCCGCTTGGTGCAGAGATGAGTTCAATTCCTGGATATCCTTGTTAACTTTCTGTCTCGTTGATCTGTCTAAAGTTGACAGTGGAGTGTTGAAGTCTCCCATTATTATTTTATGGGAGTCTAAGTCTCTTTGTAAGTCTCTAAGGACTTGCTTTATTAATTTGGGTGCTCCTGTATTGGGTGCATATATATTTAGGATAGTTAGCTGTTCCTGTTGAATTGATCCCTTTACCATTATGTAATGGCCTTCTTTGTCTCTTTTGATCTTTGATGGTTTAAAGTCTATTTTATCAGAGACTAGGATTGCAACCCCTCCTTTTTTTTGTTCTCCATTTGCTTGGTAGATCTTCCTCCATCCCTTTATTTTGAGCCTATGTATGTGTCTGCATGTGAGATGGGTCTCCTGAATACAGCGGACTGATGGGTCTTGGCTCTTTATCCAGTTTGCCAGTCTGTGTCTTTTAATTGGAGCATTTAGTCCATTAACATTTAAGGTTAATATTGCTGTGTGTGAACTTGATCCTGCCATTATGATATTAACTGGTTATTTTGCTCGTTAGTTGATGCAGTTTCTTCCTAGCCTCGGTGGTCTTTACATTTTGGCATGTTTTTGCAATGGCTGGTACCGGTTGTTCCTTTCCATGTTTAGGGCTTCCTTCAGGGTCTCTTGTAAGGCAGGCCTTGTGGTGACAAAATCTCTAAGCATTTGCTTATCTGTAAAGGATTTTATTTCTCCTTCACTGATGAAACTTAGTTTGGCTGGATATGAAATTCTGGGTTTAAAATTCTTTTCTTTAAGAATGTTGAATATTGGCCCCCACTCTCTTCTGGCTTGGAGAGTTTCTGCCAAGAGGTCTGCTGTTAGTCTGATGGGCTTCCCTTTGTGGGTAACCCGACCTTTCTCTCTGGCTGCCCTTAAAATTTTTTCCTTCATTTCAACTTTGGCGAATCTGGCAATTATGTGTCTTGGAGTTGCTCTTCTGGAGGAGTATCTTTGTGGTGTTCTCTGTATTTCCTGAATGTGAATGTTGGCCTGCCCTACTAGGTTGGCGAAGTTCAACTGGATGATATCCTGAAGAGTGTTTTCCAACTTGGTTCCATTTTCACCCTCACTTTCAGGCACCCCAATCAGATGTAGATTTGGTCTTTTTACATAATCCCATACTTCTTGCAGGCTTTGTTCATTTCTTTTTCTTCTTTTTTCTTTTGGTTTCTCTTCTCGCTTCATTTCATTCATTTGATCCTCAATCGCTCTCTCTTTCTTCCAGTTGATACTCTTCTTCCAGTTGATCAAGTCGGTTACTGAAGCTTGTGGATTTGTCACGTATTTCTTGTGTCATGGTTTTCATCTCTGTCATTTCATTTATGATCCTCTCTGCATTAATTAATCTAGCTATCAATTCTTCCACTCTTTTTTCAAGATTTTTAGTTTCTTTGCACTGGGTACATAATTCCTCCTTTAGCTCTGAGAAGTTTGATGGACTGAAGCCTTCTTCTCTCATCTCATCAAAGTCATTCTCTGACCAGCTTTGATCCGTTGCTGGCGATGAGCTGCGCTCCTTTGCAGGGGGAGATGCGCTCTTATTTTTTGAATTTCCAGCTTTTCTGCCCTGCTTCCTCCCCATCTTTGTGGTTTTATCTGCCTCTGGTCTTTGATGATGGTGACGTACTGATGGGGTTTTGGTATAGGTGTTCTTCCTGTTTGATAGTTTTCCTTCTAATAGTCAGGACCCTCAGCTGTAGGTCTGTTGGAGATTGCTTGAGGTCCAGTCCAGATCCTGTTTGCCTGGGTATCAGCAGCAGAGGTTGCAGAAGATAGAATATTGCTGAACAGCGAGTGTACCTGATTCTTACTTTGGAAGCTTCCTCTCAGGGGTGTACTCCACCCTGTGAGGTGTGGGGTGTCAGACTGCCCCTAGTGGGGGATGTCTCCCAGTTAGGCTACTCAAGGGTCAGGGACCCACTTGAGCAGGCAGTCTGTCCGTTCTCAGATCTCAACCTCTGTGTTGGGAGATCCACTGCTCTCTTCAAAGCTGTCAGACAGAGTCGTTCGGTTCTGCACAGGCCTCTGCTGCTTCCCCTGTTGTTTTTTAGCTGTGCCCTGTCCCCAGAGGTGGAGTCTACAGAGACAGGCCGGATTCCTTGAGCTGCTGTGAGCTCCACCCAGTTCGAGCTTCCCAGTGGCTTTGTTTACCTACTTAAGCCTCAGCAATGGCGGGTGCCCCTCCCTCAGCCTCGCTGCTGCCTTGCGGTTAGATGGCAGACTGCTGTGCTAGCAATGAGGGAGGCTCCATGGCCGTGGGACCCTCCCGGCCAGGTGTGGGTATAATCTCCTGATGTGCCCGTTTGCTTAAAGCACAGTATTCGGGTGGGAATTACCCAATTTTCCAGGTGTTGTGTGTCTCAGTTCGCCTGGCTAGGAAAAGGGATTCCCTTCTTCCTTGCACTTCCCAGGTGAGGCAATGCCTCGCCCTGCTTCAGCTCTCGCTGGTCGAGCTGCAGCACCTGACCAGCACCGATTGTCCGGCACTCCCCAGTGAGATGACCCCAGTACCTCAGTTGAAAATGTAGAAATCACCGGTCTTCTGTGTTGCTCGCGTTGGGAGTTGGAGACTGGAGCTGTTCCTATTCGACCATCTTGCTCCGCCTGTCTTTTCTTTTTCTTTCTTTTTTGTTTTTAGAAGGAGTCTCACTCTGTCACCCAGGCTGGAGTGCAGTGGCATGATTTTGGTTCACTGCAAACTTTGCCTCCCAGGTTCAAGCAATTTTCCTGTCTCAGTCTCCAGAGTAGCTGGGGTCACAGGCACCCGCCACCATACCTGGTTAATTTTTGTATTTTTAGTAGAGATGGGTTTCACCATATTGGTCAGATTGGTCTCGAACTCCTGACCTCAGGTGACACACCCGCCTTGGTCTACCAGAATGCTGGGATTACAGGCATAAGCCACTGCACCTGGCCTGATTTTCTTAACAGCATTTCCTTTTATTGTAATAAATTACAATAAATTATTGCTTAATTTACTGTGAAAATATAGTGTATAGTACATATAGGATACTAAATATATGGTAATCAGTTGTTTATGTTATTGGTAAGGCTTTTGGTCAACATTTGGCTATTAATAGTTAAGTTTTGGGGGAGTCAAAAGACATGCACAAATTTTCAACTATAAAGAGAGTCTATACCCCGAACCCCTGTATTGTTTAAGGGACAATTGTATTTACTAGTCTTAGTTTAAATGTCTCTTTAAGAAACCTTCAATGACCACCAAAACCAGTTAGATCTCCTTCTTTTCAAAATCTATAACCTCTTGTACTTTATCCGAGATAGCATCAGCTAACACTGCAGTTTCATTGCTTGCTTGCTTAATTTTTCATTTGTATGTTGACTGTGATTTCCTTTCAGGTGTGGTTGAGAATTTTTACCATACTATGTTCCCCTAGCATAATTCATAAAGCATGACAAAAGCCCAGAAACAATTATTGAATCTATGAAATTATAAAGTGTATTTTTTTTATTTGGAGCATTTCAAGTAAGTTCCTACCCACGAAAGAAATGTTAAGCGTATTTTAATCTCTGACCTCCTCGAAAATGTCAATGATAAAGCAATCCACTTGACTGCGTGTGATAAGGTTTGGCTCTGTGTCCCTACCCAAATTTCACCTTGAATTGTAATTATAATTGTAAACCCCATGTGTTGGGGGAGGGACCTCCTGGGAGGTGATTAGATCATGGAGTTGGTTCCCCCATGCTGTTCTTGTGATAGTTAGTGAGTTTTCATGAGGTCTGATGGCTTCATAAGGGGCTTTTTTCCACCTTGCTCTGCACTTGTCCTTCCTGCTGCATACGATGAAGGCCATGTTTGCTTCCCCTTCCGCCATGATTATAAGTTGCCTGAGGCCTCCCCAGCCCTGTGGAACTGTGGGTCAATTAAAACTCTGTCCTTTATAAATTACCCAGTCTCGGGAAGATCTTTATAGCAGCATAAGAATGAACTAATATGGTGTGCTTGAAGAATCATTTTTAGAATTGAGCAAAATCAGCTGATTTAAGCCTTAGCACTCACACTGTTGAATAATATAATTATTTATCCTTTATCCTAATTAACCTCTTCAAATCTCTTAAAAACCTGAGTTAACATTTAGGAAGTACAGGTTATTTTTATGTTTTAATCTACACCAGATGATTCAGCTAAAAATCAACTAATTCAATCACTATAGTTTAAATGAATATAGACTCTGATTTTTGGATGATGTTCCCATAAACACCAACCAAACAGAGAATGAGTCATAATATCTCTAAGGTATTTAAGCAATCAAGCCCCAGAGCCAGCAGGAAGGAAAGTTAACTAACATAACTCATCCAGGACACAGACATTATTGGAAATGTAATTTCTGCTTCAGCAGTGCATTTTGAGGGATGCTAAAAGAATTACAGTGAAAGTCTGAGAGAATAATCGTGTTCTTATAAGTTCAATATTGGATAGAGCAGTTTCTTTGAAATAAATATAACCGAGTAAAACTATTGAATATCCTTAGACATATAAAATATCATGCTTCCACATACACATTAAAGGCATGATCAGATGTTGTGGCATGTGTGTGCATTTGTACATGAGGGACTGTGAGAGGGGAAGATAGGAAAAGAGCAAGAGAGTGATTATAGCCACTTCAGAGTTCAAAGATGGAGTGATATTTCTAGGAAAGTATAAGTACTGTTACATTCCTACTAAATAGTTACATCAGGTTTGAAGCTGCCAAAGGATGGTCTTATTCTAATTGAGTAACTCTTGTAAGGTGTTTAGTATTATACTTAATTTAAAATGAGATATAAATTAGAAACATGTCACTTAAAATTGCATATATATATATATTTTTTAATAAAACATAAGCCTCGGAATTTATTTTGAACACACCACATCAATTATTTAATTTAGTTTGCTTTTAACTTGTAGACCTATGGAAAGTGCATTAATGCAGAGCCCCAAAGGAATCCAGAGATGTTTGGAAAAATACTGATCTGTAAGTCCGTCCCCAGAAAGTCTAACTGAATGACCTTGAGTACAGCCTAAGTGTCAGGACATTTACAGTCTCCTCAGGGGGTTCTAAGGTATGACTAAGGTGGAGAAACACTCTCTAAAAGGAATATAGGCTTCCAAGCACAAATTTTAAGGATTTTACAATAAATTTTATTTATGAATATGTTTTTTTCTTTCTGTATAATTTGAATTTTAGCAGTTAAATAGATTTCACACTAAGGTAGAAATATGCAAACTTCCTCTAGAGCTTCCACCCTAAATATCTCCCAATAATGTGATAAGAAATGTTTTTCTTAACATCATTCCCGAGTGGCAAATATAGCAATTATCATGATATGTATCATCTTTAACTCCCTTTAATGTTCAACCCAATATTTCCAGTTACTTATAGCCATAGACTTTCTACAGCAAGCTTGCTTATTTACAGTGATATAAGTCTTAGTTGAAGTGATATATGAAGTTAAAGGCAAGGGAAACAGAAGCTATGTCCTTTAGAAGGCTTGAGGTCAAGGGTATAGACTGGAAACCCAGAGGGATGAATGAGATAACTCCTGAAGACAGAATATAAAAGGTAATGGGGTGAGAGAATAGTATCTCTGAAGCAGTTGAAAAAAAAAAAAAAAAAAAAAAAAGACATTGACAGAATTCTCATGAGAAGAAATTAGGTAAACTTTAATCCTAACCAAGTGCTGCCGTTGGAGAAATAGTATTTGGCTGGACCCTCAGGTCTCATATGTGATAATTCTGTCTTTACACAGCCACCTATTGCAGTTTGCAGTCTTTAAAGAGGATATGTGAATGGAGGACAAAGTTTGCAAAATTAATTCTTTGTTTTGCCATAAATTACAGTGATTTATCTTGCCTCAATTTCTAGTGACTTATCTTAGATGGCATGGGTATCTGGTTTTGTCTCGCTTGTACCTAGCATAAGTGGCTTAAAATAACTAAGAGAAGATCAAGAGACATTCTGAGCCTTTTTGATCCTAAATCTATACCCAAATCTTGGCCTGTTAGATCTTGGTATTCTGAAGATGAAGGTAACTGATTCTGTGAAAGTGTGGCAGGTGAAATGCAAAAGACAGGGTTGATCTCCGAGGCTTAGAGCAGAGTGGATTTCCTCTGCCCACATGGGTCTCCCTAAACCGGATGGATACCACAGGTCATCATGCCACACTTACCACTTGGAGAAAAGAGGGTAGGAGGTAAGTAAGGTGATAAAGAGACCTCTGCTGAATACATTCAGAGCCTTCTCCTCTTCTCTCACAGTGCACACTCTACCACCAGGTACCCTGAGTCAATGTTTCCTCGTAATAGATGACTGATTTAACACATGTTGTAAAGGACACAGTATAGCCTTTGAATCCCACTGTAAACCATTTGGTACATTTTGCTAAATAATAATGTTAAAAAAAACATGTCTTCCATCCAAATATAGATTGAGCATGTGTCAGATATCATCCTCAAATCATAAAATAATGAGGAAACACAAATGATGTTAACAGCAGTCCAAAAAACAACTGATAACCAAGATAAAGATATATGGACAATTTAGCAGATGCCTGGGTTAGGTGCAATATTGGTTAATATGCAACAGGGCTATAAACCATGCTATTTGGGATTGTACATTCAATTGGATAGAAATTATTTGCAGTTCTACTGGATAAAAATCTCTAAGGTATCCTAAGCCCCCACATAGTTGTAAAATAGCCTTTTGATTAGAAAGTTAACACCAGTACTGCACTAAAAGAAAACTCAGTCTTTTGTCTGTTGGCCCATTTCCAAGTTTCAGATAATTTTTCTTAATAGTTTGGTATATTTGGCTTGAAAGTCTGCATGAGATGGTGGGAGCAAAGGGAACCAAAGGAAGAGACTTTCATCATTCCAGGCACTGTGTTGAGAACTTCACATACTATAGCTCATTTACTCCTCACCACATAGTAGGCATTGCAAGCTCACCTTTATTGGTATAGAAAATCTGGTTTAAAGAATTGGCCCGGCGTGGTGGCTCACACCTGTAATCCCAGCACTTTGGGATGCCAAGGCAGGCAGATCACGAGTTCAAGAGATCGAGACCATCCTGGCTAACACGGTGAAACTTCGTCTCTACTAAAAATACAAAAAATTAGAAGGGATTGGTGGCGGACACCTGTAGTCCCAGCTACTCGGAAGGCGGAGGCAGGAGAATGGCGTGAACCCCAGAGGGGGAGCTTGCAGTGAGCCGAGATGGCGCCACTGCACTCCAGCCTAGGCGACAGAGGGAGACTCCGTCTTAAAAAAAAAAAAAAAAAAGAATTAAGTAGGCCAGGCCCGGTGACTCACACCTGTAATCCCAGCACTTTGGGAGGCAAGAAGCAAGCAGATCACTTGAGGTTAGGAATTCGAGACCAGCCTGCCCAACATGGTGAAACCCCATCTCTACTAAAAACACAAAAAAAGCCAGTCCTGGTGGAGCATGCCTGTAATCTCAGCTACACAGGTGGTTGAGGCAGGAGTATCACTTGAACCCAGGAGGTGGAGGTTGCAGTGAGCCAAGATCATGCCACTGCACTCCAACCTGGGCAACAGAGTGAGACTTTGTCAAAAACAAAACAAAACAAACAGAACAAAACAAAACAATACAAAAAAATAATAGTAAAAAAAAACAAGTAACTTTTTCACAGTACCTTGAAGTCTTGAAGTTAGGGAAGGTGGTAACTGGTCTATCCAATTTCAAGATCCTTAGTTTCTTCCATCACAACCTTCTGCTTTTCTTAAGGAAATGTGTGGTCCCAACCAAAAGGACATCCACAATGGAAACTTCCACTTAGGTTGTGCAAAAACATGATTTAGAGCACACTTTTTTTGGTCTCAACCTCAATTCTGTGTCATTCCTCAAATAGATTCTGACCTGTTTCTAAATTCCAAGGCTCTTTACTTTTGCTTATTCTGGATGATGAGTCAGGCACTCTATCCTGGCCACTTTCACTTCGGCTGCCTCAGACAAACACTTCTGGGAAGTAAGAAGTTAAGGAGCTGCTTCAGGGAAATAAGAAGGATATTCAGTTAAATCTCCTTAGAACTGTTTTTCACTGGCAAATGAACTAATCGTGTTTGCTAGGGAGAGGAGAAAGTCCTTATCAATGGGAAGCTTTGAATGGGCTGTGCTTGGTTGTCTAGGATTGCTCATGATACGTATACTTGGGATCCCTGAAGTTACAAGGCATGATACTGAAGAAAATGTCACGTAAGCTAGATAACTATCTGAGTATGAATTGAAGATGCTTCTTGACTCAGGTGCCTTTCTTTCCCCTCAGGATGTAAATATGTATATTATTTAGAGACCTTATATGCAAATAGATAGAGCCCATATCCAGTGCAGTGAGAAGAGACCTAGAGACCGGTGGGCAACACTCCAGACCTCGCTATGCTTTAATACACTTTGTGGTTACTTGCACCCTTGAAATTATGAATATGCTTTGGTGCTGACAAAGATCTGAGACTTTCATGAGTCTTATTTGACTACCTGATCCTGTTTTATCTCAGTTGCTTCCTAAATTTGGCTAAGAAATTTATGGGCTCACCATTTATAATTATGTATATTGGGTACTGCACAAGTCTAGGGGTCTCTATTTGCATTGTAGACTATAAACAGTTGGTTCAGCGCAGGGTGAGTGATGGCATGCAGCATTTCTCCTGCAGAATAACCCAGGCTTCAAAGGAAAGGAGTAGGCAACAGAAGTTTCCATATTAATTCCCTTTGACATTTTATAAAAATCAAGAACGATTGTTACATTAAAAATAAAAGTTTTTAAAATATAAAATTGATTTTAATGCATGTTATGAATGTACAATCCTAAGTTAGAGGGTTCTGATGGATAGCTTTGTAATCTAACTGAAAAATCTATTATACATTTAATATTCATATTCTGTTAGGGATGACTTGCACTCTGAAGAAACTAACTGTGAGGCATGCCATTACCTGCCTCAATGTCAGAGGAACACCATATGATATTCAACAGCACTACTGAAAATAGAGAGGAGCACCACACAAGTAGAAATAAATATCAACATTATCAAAAAGCCAACTACCTCATGACCTTGAGTTGCAGTCAGCAATTTGTTTGTTTGTTTGTTTAATGTAAAGGCCAAATAATACATATTTTAGATATTGGAGAATTCAATCCTCTGTTTCAACTACTCATCTCTGCTAGTATAATGAGAAAGCAGCCATAGACAATACAAAAATGGATAATCATTCCATTGTTGTTTACAAAAAGAGGCAGTGGCCCATTGTTGACAGCAGGTCTAGTGGGGAGAGTGTATCTGTTGATGGATGGCCATTTCAGGTTCTCTAGAAAAGGCAATAAGGTTCATTTTAGAGATGCTGCCCATAGCAACTCTTGGAGATGATTCAGATTTAGATAAAGGGTTTAATTTTATAACCTGCAGATTGTCTGGTGTGCCAGCAGGACTTGCTCTGAAGCAATCTTCAGTCTCTGAGCAGACTGGGTTTCCTGTGTAATGTTAATATGGATCTTGGTAAAAATTTCACACCTTACGCATGTCACAAACGGCAGTAGGAGAATGTATTGTGTGTTCTCACTCTCACCATCATCTTTCCAAAGCTCAGGATTACATTCATCTTGCTGATGTGTGGTAAAGTGTATAAACCCAGTGTGCAATGGTGAGACTTGGCAGAGCCCTGCTCTTGATCAAACAAATAGTTTGGGTGACTTACAGGGAAAAGGGCTGGGCCTGGGGTTGATTCCCAGAGTAGTGGCAGAAGGTGGAATTCTCAGGGAGATTGACGAGATGGATTCAGAAACTTACGTTCATTTGAAATGTTGGGGACTGAGCTGAAATTCAGGCTCAGAGAGATGCCTTTGATTAAAGGCAGAAATATAAATGAGAATAGAATCAAGAATCAGAAAAAGGGAAGAAACAGATCTAAGAGGTTCCTGATTGGGTGCAAGGGAAGATGCTGTAGTGATCATTGGAAAGCCCCTAGGTGGTTGTAATCTGCGAAATGCCTCTGTGTCAGGATAACCTAAGTGATGTTATTTAATGTAGTTAACTGTGCCTTGAAAATAATCAGAACATGGTAGGAAGGTTTTCCATTTTCAAGTGTTTTAGATTTCTTTTCCCTAATTTTTATTACTTTTTTTTTTTTTTTTTTGCTGTGGCAGGGTGTGTTTTCAAAGTGAAAGGATTCTGCATGGAGCACAGGAGTTATTTAAATAAGCAAGGCATGCATCTTCCTTTATTTGCATGTGTTGTGTTCTTGACACTGTTTCCTGAAGTGACTCCTCTGGCCCTCCATAAACTTCATGGAGTTGATTTCAGAATAAGTCTAGGCCTCTGTATTCTCCTCACAAGTGAACAATGGTAGCATTCATAATTGTTACGCTAAGAAGAGCATCCCCAACTCTGTTTTGTACACTTACATCATGACAATGGGCTTTGAACTGATGCTGTCAGTTTTCAGATGTCGTAATCTGAATCTTTAAGGTATGTATGTTGGATTTAGAACAAGTAGTAGAAGAATACCATTTTTTTTGAATGGGAGAATTCTGTGTTATGCTGTTCTTTTTTAATGTGATGAGTAAAGATCTGGATCTGTTTCAGGATTTAAATGGATAAGCATCCTTTAAAAAAAAACAAAACATTTTTAACTTAGAAATACCAATTCACTTGACTTCCCAGAATGATTTGCAAATGCAAAGCACTTCCTCTGAGTAAATGGAGGGTTGTTATGGTATTCAATAAATAGTGTGGGCTGAGGCAAAAGGAGAAAGCCTCCATCCTTCCAGAGGAGTTTAGCTCATCAAGAACATAGGCATGCAGTCAAGTCACTGTGAATGATGTGGTTTCTACACGAATCCCTTCCATTAGAATTTGGGTTATGTGGGAGTAGAAGTGTCATCTAAGGAGGCCAGCTGTCTTCTTAGGCTGTGCCATTTATAGGATTCTTGTGATCTGGATTCTTGTTCCCAGCTTTGCAGTTTCAGCATTTTGCAGTTTTAAAGACATTCAGAGTTGATCAGATGTGAGGAGAAAAACAGACGCTAAGCAAGTACCAGGAGACTGGCTTATCCACCAAAGACTGACCTGCAGAATTGAATGGGAGAGACCCTTTCCCAGTGTGTAGGATGCTCTGTCTCCTATGAAGAAATTTCATCAGTGGAAGCGTGAATGTGGAATCTTAATAATATAATTTCAGATGTTTATCAACCTGTGACCATGTGCTAGTTCTCTACATTTTATGTCAGATCTTATTTAAAACTCAACAGTCTGTAAAGTAGATACTGTTATTATCACTACTTTCCAAAGAGAAATGGAGGTTTTTGTCAGCCAGACGTGACAGAGCTAGTGAGTGGTGGGTTTTATTGTGACTGCAGCAGCCTGGCTTTAGCTCTCTCTTAACCCTTAGCACACATGCAAATGAGCATCCAGATACCATACCTTCCGTAAAACACTGATCAATGCAATGCTACCCTTAGGGGCTCATGAGGCCAAGTGAGATATTTGGTCCTAACTAAGGCTTGTTTTTAAGGCTTTTTAAAGATTGTCTTTGGCACAGTGATTTGGAAATTATGCATTCACCAGTAAAGGTAACAGTTTGTTTCATTTCAGTGTTGAGTTCACTTCAATTCAACTCAATTCAGCATTCACTGAGAAGCATGTGCTATAGAATTAATACCGGATGCGTATTATTTCATCAAATCCTCTCAATAGCCTGATAACACTCTTTTGGTATATGAAGAATTTAGGCTCAAATGCCTTACTTAATTTTCTCCAAGTCTGACAGACTACATTACAAAATATTGAAGAGAAGTCTTTGAGAAACAAAATAACCTATTTCTAATCAATCTGCCGCCATTTACTGCCTCATTGGCGCTGAGTGATTTATAACCTTGGAGATAATATCCCAACCACACAAAGGTGTCATCAAGACAGAAGGTGATTATTCATATGAAAGTACTTTTTATACACTATGCAGCTCTTCTCAGAAAAATTGCTAAGTTAAAATGCTGCAGCCACCTTTGCCTCTAGAACATCATTCAAAAACAAGACAAATTAGAAGGAGGTATTTCAACTCCAAGTACAACAATGCTAGGAAAGATACACAATCCTGAAACACAAAACATGAGAAAGGCTGCTGAGCAGAGTGAAGAGTCGGGGTGCTGGAAGGTGTTGAAGTGGAGCTGTAGATTTCAGACAAGCAGGACAAAACTGGAGTGTGCTATTCTCCCTGGAAACAGGGATGCCAACTGGAAGAGAACAGCTCTGTCCTGTGGACTGTGCTCGATGCTTTGGCCTGGGGAGAAATACAGGCTAAATAACTTACATGGACACAGCTATCTGTGCTACGCTTCCTGCCAGTCTGGAACATGGCCTGCTCTCTCTTCCTCACAAACTTTCTGCAAATGGCAGGCCCTGGAAAACCTCATAATACTCGAATGGGAATAGTGAGCAAAACAAAGAATCTAGAGGTTCATTTATGTTGCAGCATGTGCTATACTTCATTTTTATGGCTAAATAATATTTCATTATATGCATATACTACATTTTGTTTATCCATTCATCTGTTGATAACATTAGAGTTGTTTCCACCATTTGGTTATTGCCAGTGGTGTTGTTTTGAACACTCGTGAATGAGGATTTGAGTATCTGTTTCAGCTCTTCAGAGTATATCCTTACAAGTGGAATTGCCGGGTCATATTGCTTAGATACAGAAAGCAGATTTGTTGTTGCCAAGGGCTGGGGAAGAAGGGCTAATGAAGGGTTACATGGTATAGGGTCTCCTTTGAGGTTAAGGGAAATATTTTGAAACTTGATAGATAGGTTCAGATCAAATTGTAATTGTATGAGTCAGGTACCCCAGAACTGGAAAATAACTAGGTTTTCAAAGCTGCAGGAGTGGAATAAAAAAAACTTAATGCTGACACTGGAAACTCATACACTTAATTTAGCTATCCCACAAATAAGCCTTATAGATTGGGCAAAAAGAAGTTTTTAGATTTCACTAATCTAGAGAAATAGATAACATATATACCTGACAAAAATCAGTGCAAGGACTTGAAGCTATTCATTAAAATATGCTAGAAGTTAGTTCCAAACTTATTTCCTATGATACAAATAAAGCCGTGAAAAAAAATCAGTAAAAAACAAACATAGAAACACAAATGCACCAGAATATACAGTCCAAAAATAATTCGTCAAAGGTTTTAATTGGAAGGGCAACACCCTTGAGGAAGGGGAGAAACCTCACAAGACTATAGAATATGACTGAGACCAAAATATTAATGGCACCCATTATGAAGTATACCCAAAACATAAACCTGTTTCTTGCATGTAAGATGAAATGGTGGTGGGGCGCAGCAGCTCATGCCTGTAATCCCAGCACTTTGGGAGGCTGAGGCGGGTGGATCACGAGGTCAGCAGATCCAGACCATCCTGGCTAACATGGTGAAACCTCGTCTCTACCAAAAATAAAAAAAAATTAGCCGGGCATGGTGGCGGGTGCCTGTGGTCCCAGCCACTCAGGAGGCTGAGGAAGGAGAACGGTGTGAACCCAGGAGGCGGAGCTTGCAGTGAGCAGAGATAGCACTACTGCACTCCAGCCTGGGTGACAGAGGAAGACTCCATCTCAAAAAAAAAAAAAAAAAAAAAAAAAAAAAAAAAGGAAAGGCATAATATATCAATGGTTTGTGGTCAAATACCTGTGGAGGCATTGGGGACATTAACATGACTTCCTCATTTGTCTTTCTAAAAGAAGAATGTTGCCATCAGGGGAGAAATTTAAGAATTCAATGTTAAGCAATGGCTTAAATGATGTGTAGAATTATATAAAAGCACACATAAATGCTACTTGGCCAAAAGGTTGGAACCCCATTAATCCTATAGCATCAGGAGCAGACAGACGATTAAATTATCACTAAAACCAATAAATAAAGTTTAAGACACAAGATGCTGAAGTCCCTAAAACAAAGCTAGAATGTAGGGATGTAAGACATTGGATAAAGCTAATAGATTCTTCCCAATATGAACCAATGCAAAAAAAAAAAAAAAAAAAAAGGAGAGAGAGAGATCTCACTGATTGTGCAGGAACAGAATTAGATCCTGACTTTCCTAAGAAAACCAGTTGTAAAGACTGGAATGTAAAAAACTTAAGACAACAATATAGCATAGGACATGATTAAATGGGTTGGTTACAAATTTAGAACTCAGCTTCAGTGGTTGTGCCATGCAAGTGATGGTAAAGTTAATTAAAGTGTTAGCTATGTAGAAGGCATGATAAATCATACCACCAGGTTGTTTAAAAGACCTTAAAGATTTACACAACCAGATCATACATCATATAAAGCAATTACATGTATAAAATCTTAATATAAAAGAAATATTGTATAAATATACAATGCCATCTAGCCAGTGGGTTGAAAATAATTGGTATGGAACGACAAAATGAAGCAGACTGGGTTACATAACCCAAGCATGGGTATTCTTAAGAGGACCAGAATTAAAAATTGAAAATAAACCAGGCATGGTGGCTCACGCCTGTAATCCCAGCACTTTGGAAGGCCAAGGCGGGTGGATCACAAGGTCAGGAGATCATAGCCATCCTGGCCAACACTGTGAAACCCCGTCTCTACTAAAAAATACAAAAAAACTAGCCGGGCGAGGTGGCGGGCGCCTGTAGTCCCAGCTACTCGGGAGGCTGAGGCAGGAGAATGGCGTGAACCCGGGAGGCGGAGCGTGCAGTGAGCTGAGATCCGGCCACTGCACTCCAGCCCCGGCGACAGAGTGAGACTCCGTCTCAAAAAAAAAAAAAAAAAAAAAAAGAAATTAGCCGGGTGTGGTGGCAGACACCTATAGTCCCAGCTAGTTGGGAGGCTGAGGCAAGACAATGGCGTGAACCCAGGAGGCGGAGCTTGCAGTGAGCTGAGATTGCACCACTGCACTCCAGCCTGGGTGACAGAGGGAGACTCTGTCTCAAAAAAAAAAAAAAAAAAGGAAAAATTGAACATAATGTTTGTCAAAATAAGGGAACTTTTCAAATATCTCTAGGAGTAATATCTGGCGAGAAGTAAAAAGGGTCACACATATGGCATTTCTGTTAGATTTGTAACTAATCACTCCTGTCACCTGATCTTTGGATAACAGAGGACAAACTACTCTAGATGTAACTGGATTAAATTTATGGATAATGTTAATGGATATATTCAGTGAGAAACGATTCCTACAATATGCTTCTAACTCTAAATCTACCACAAAATCAACTTGAGGGAATGAAAACATTCCCTCTTTAGATGAAAAGTAAAGCTAAAAGAGCTTGATGTGGCATGTTAGAATGTACATCAAATTATGAATATGACTGACAAGGAGCACATGGTGTTGTCCAGGCAAACAGAAAACTTGATATACTAAGAGAAAATCTGAATTGCCCCCAAGGTGGATTTTCCTTCCATAATAACATTAAGATTTCTGAGGAAATGAAGTAATTCTAAGAATAGCCTCTTTGCTTAATACCACATGAAAGTAAACATTTCTATAAAGAGACTCTAGAAGAGAAAACCAAACACCGCATGTTCTCACTCATAGGTGGAACTGAACAATGAGATCACTTGGACTCGGGAAGGGGAACATCACACACTGGGGCCTATCATGGGGAGGGGGGAGGAGGGAGGGATTGCATTGGGGAGTTATACATGATATAAACGTCATGCACATGTACCCTAGAACTTAAAGTATAATAAAAAAAAAAAAAAAAAAAAAAGAGACTCTGGGCACCAAACAGAGGAGATAACCAAAAAGACAGTAATGGATACTACACGTGCAAATATAATGATGGAAAGTACCTTAACAAAGGTAGACATCTATCCACTGTGTATAGCTATCCACAGCTATCCGCTGTGTATAGCTATATCACCTCTTGATTTGGATGAGTGGAAACACTGGACCACTTGTAATCCTTTTTTTATTACTGAGTTAATAACTATGTATTCCTCTTCTTCTCTGTAATTTTTTGAGATAAAATCTCACTTTGTAACCCAGGCTGGAGTACAGTGGCATGATCTTGGCTCACTGCAAACTCTACCTCCTAGGTTCAAGTGATTCTCTTGCCTCAGCCTCATAAGTAGCTGGAATTACAGGTGCACGCCACCACATTTGGCAAATTTTTGTATTTTCAGTGGAGACAGGGTTTCACCACATTGGTCAGGCTGGTCTCAAACTCCCAACCTTGTGATCCACCTGTCTCAGCCTACGAAAGTGCTGGGATTACAGGTGTGAGCCACTGCACCTGGTCAATATAATATATTATTCTTACAGGCACCATGAAAATATTATTGATAATAATAAGCAAAAAGAGAAGACTCTTAAATCATATAGATTGGAAACATGCACTGTGGTGTGGTCCATAGGTGTCATTAGCAATCCAGATTGAAAGGGGAATTGATCTCACATAAATGATCATTACACCCTCTGATTAAAGGTGTATTTTTAATAGCTTTGTTGAGATATAATTTACATACACAAAGTTTATCCATTTAGAGTTGGCAATTCAATACTTTTAAGTATATTTATAGTATATAAGTATGTAAACCTCCTCATAATCTAATTTCAGAAAATTTTCATCATTTTCAAAACAACCTTATACCTGTTAGCAGACACTTCTTATTACCCCTTCTATGCTTGGCACCCCACCTTTCCTCCCTCAGCCCTGGCCAAACAGAACTCAACTTTCTGTCTCTATTTATTTACTATATATGACATTTAGTATGTATGATATCAAAATGTATGTGATCTTTTGTTACTAGATTTTTTTTACTTACCATAATATTTTCAAGTTTCATCCACAATGTAGTATCATCCACAATGAAGTATCAAGTACTTCATTTTTTATGGGAAAAACATTCAATCATATGGATATTTTATGATAATCTACTCATCAGTTTAAATATGTATATTTGAGCCTAGCCATCCTTCAATGCTTTCTTAACAATGCTATACAGTCTAACAGTCCATTACTAAGATTTACTAAAAAGAAAAAATAATCATATAATAATAATCGAAGATTTAAGAATGAGACATCCTAGGATAGGTTGTGTTATGTGAAATTGTAAGCTTCTACATATTCTCTCACTCTACATGTTAATGTACGTATATAAATGTATTCGTTAAACTTAAAACTAGATTTTCTATCAGAAGTGTAACCTTGCTGATAAATATATTTCTGTTAGAGCTGATCACCTCAAAGTTGTAGATGAGTTGTAGTAAATGTTCTTTGTACCAACGAGTTCTGGAATGTATTGTGAAGGATAGTATACTACTTCAATAAGTCATATATCGAGCTGTTGCAATGAGATACACTATTTGGGGTAGAATTAAGAAGAATGCAGCCGATGCAGCTGTGGGCCAATAGAATGTGAGGTGCATTCAGAGACAGCAGGATCCCTTTAGGTACTATATGACCCCAACCTTCCTAACTGGCCCAGAACGTTGATCCTTTACACACCTGGGAGTGTGCTGGGCTGTCTGCAGAGGGCTACATCCTGATAATAAAGCAGCTCTAATCCTTTGTGATAACATCCACAAATAGAGGTCTCTAGACACACAAGCCAGGAAAGAAGAGCAGCAGCTAAGAGACAGAGTGCACAAGCAGTCTATGATTATGCCGTGTACCAGATAGTAGGCATCTTCTATCCACTTTCTCTTGGTGTGCTCACAGTTGCTGCTTACCGGAAATAGATGAATAAAAGCTGTGCCAACTAAGTAGTGTATATGGACAATTTCTCTTGGTATTGCTTATTTGTAGACATCTTGAAGAGAAGGCTTTATGACCTCAGGGAGGTTATTGCTTGGAAAAACACAGGTGGCCTCTCCTAGGAGAAATGGATGGTGGTAATTAGGAGAGGTAGGAGAGGGAAGTCAGCTTATTTTTTTACTACGTATCGTCTTGCAATATAAGTATATTAGGTACTTTTATTGTAAATGCCTAATATAAACATCTATTTAATCTAGGTTACAAAAAATAAAATTTTCTAATATTTAAGCAAAATATATTTTAAGAAAATTCCCAGTCCTGGTATTGAGGAATGAGTGGGCACAAGCTAGCATAATGTTGTGTTTTGTTTGGGTTTTAGTCTATTTGGGTATAAACAGTTTTATGGACAATTTGGGCTCTGGAATCAGAGAAACCTGGATTTATATCACAAGTGTGTTGAGTAACCTTAGACAAGTTTTTAATCTCTCTGAACCTCTCTTATTCACCTGTAAAATAAGAATGACTATTCCTACTATAGATAATTATTGTAAAATGTAAGTATATGAATAATCATAGCATGATTTTCGACATGTGATTGATGATCACTAAATTATAATTTTCATCTTCACTCTTGAAATGAAGTGTTTAAGTCCCATTGATCAGCAGAAAGACTTAAAGTTAGAGATAACTAGAAGAAGAGATTTGAAGACAACTGATAACAGGCGTGAGAAATGAGCTTTTATTTTCATGGGTAGGAAAACTGTTTAGATGTAAGCATGAACTAAGAAGAGACTAAAAGTGATGGCCAGGAAAGCTACCCTAAGATTTTTTCTCTTAGGACTTTTGGGTTGTTTGGTTTGTTGCCTTGGTAACTTCCTGTTCTCTGCTATTATGTAATGCTGATAATTACACACTAAGGCTATTATGTGAAAAAAGAGTAGTGCAGTTCTCAGAAAGACAAGAAGACGTATTTTGGATTAACGTTTAGTCTTATCCTGGCTGAAAATTGCTACTAATGGATGCTCTTAGATGACCTGAACAATAAAACATTCCCCAGAGTGTCATTATGAACCTGCTCCTTTGATGATGGATCCCTGCTGCCACTGGCTGAGCAGTACTACCTCTTTGTGAGATAGAGTAATTAATACAAAGGAAAACCACAATGGGATTGTTGAGAAGGTTCTGTCCAGAGAAAGGGTTAAGATATATATACAAGTGAATTAAATAGCCTGTGATTTAAAAGCCTCTGAACTCAATCAATGGACCAATCATGTTCAGAGCCACTCTGATGTATTCTATTCTCAAATGGCATTTGGTAAAAGGCCATGATTTTTTCTTTTTTGATTTTTTCACTACAACTTAGGAAAATACACAAGATTTTAAGCACTTGAAACTGAAATCACTTGTAGATTTACAAACAATTTCACAGCAGAGGAACCAAGGGGTAGAGATGAGTAACTTGTTCGATGTCCTATGGCTTCTAAATGATGCAGGGGTAGCTTTTGAAATCTTATTTGTGAGACAACACAGCCCATATTCTTTCCTGGTATAATGTCAAGGCAAATCATAGACATGTTTGGATATAGAAATTCAGAAGAGCCAGAGGGCAAGTTTAGAAAGATCAACTCATGCTGGAAAGTACAGCTAAACTACTAGGACTTTGTAAGATAAAGCAGTTACCATCAAGAACTCTAGTGTAGGAGATAAGGAAGCAAAAATGAATACTGAAGGGCAGATGATAGCATCTACAAATTTTCTTTTATTGGTAAGCTATTTCTTTCTTGCTCTCTATTTAATAATAATTTTCAGAGAAGAGAGAAGGGCAGAACCATTCAAGGAAGTGGTAAGGTATGACTCAGTAAAATATTCCTGTCTTATGGGAAAAGCAGGTTGTAAAAATCCCCCATTTTGACCTTAGGAAGTATAGGAAAGAAAACACAACATTTTGAGGAAGCAATTGATGAAACATATGTGTCTTGATCATTTCTTCCATCACTAAAGTCTGCTTGGGTGTTAGACCACTGCACACGTTACCTCTGAACCAAATCAAAGAGGGCAAATTTTACAGCAAGAGCAGAGGAATGGGCTTTGATAACAGAGCCTACGATTCATCATGATGGTTATATTTAAACTTCCTACAGGCCCCAAGCTGTCATGTGGATGGCAGCTGGTCATCTGCCGAAAAAGCCGTACATCCATGTACCTATTGCAGACAGAATTCTATGACATGACCCCTAGCGAGTTATGCCCTTGCATAGTACGCTTCCCATGAGTGTGCATAGAGCCTGAAATTTGCTTTAGACAGTAGAAGGTGGTAAAGGTGATGAGATAGTTACTCTCATGATTATGTAACATTACTAAGTCTCCATCTAAGCAGATTATAGTGAGGGGTTCTCCTGCTGGCCTTGAAGAAATAAGGCTCTCTGTTTTCAGAGTGCTTATGACAACTAACGTTGCAAGGACCTGAGGGCATCCTAAGAAAGCTGAAAGTAGTCCTTAGACAACAGCAATAAATGGAGGTTTCAGTTCTACCATCACAGGGAACCGAATTCTGTCAACACCAGGCAAGCTTGGAAAGAAATCCAGAGCCACAGAAGGAGCACAACCTGAACCACCCTTTGAATTCTTGTGAGACCCTGAGCTTAGAACTCAGTTAAGCTGTGCTCATAATTGTGACCCACAGAAACTACATATGTTGTTTTTAGCTGCTAAAGTTTTGGTAATGTATTATACAACAATAGGAAACTAACTGTCCAAGTATATACTGAATGAATTTTATATATTATGTAGTCATCTTCTAGGAGATTAAAATACAAGTTCTAAGGCAGATATTTAGTCAACAACAACAACAAAATGATCTACAGTCCCAGGAAATTTGGTCATACCACTTAACATAATTGTAGTCTTCAGCAGCCCATAAATGATATGACCCGGAATTAGCACAAAACATTTATTCCATTTGCAGATATAAGCCAGCACATATCTAAGGATCAGGCCAGCTGCCTCACAATGGAATTTAGCCAAAATCCCAGCATAAAAAGTGGCATTCACCCCAAATGACTTCCACAATTCTCTGAGAACTGAAGGTTGTCCAGTATTTCCAGTTCCCATATTCGGTAGGAGATGGCACAGCAGAAGAAGAAACAGCACTAAGAGTGGCTTCTTTTTCTTTTATTTAAATGATGTAATATTCAGCTTATAGAGGATTTTTTAGATAAAAATATCAACCTTGAAAAGTCTGAGGTGCACGCTTGAGAAAATGTGTACTCTACTCTTTTTGGCTCCCATATGTTAGGGCTCATTGGTTTATAGTATTGTTCAAGTTCTCTATTACTTTATTGACTTTATTTCTAGATGTTATATCCATTATCGAAAGTAGGATATTAAAATGTACACCTATTATTGTAGGACTATCTATTTTAGCCTTCAAATCTGTCAGTTTTTGCTTCATATGTTTTAGAATCTGTTGTTAGATGCATTGGTGTTTATAATTATCATCTTTTCTTGATGAGCTGGCCATTTTATTAATATTTAATCTCATTTTTTGTCTCATAACAATTTTTGACATAAAGTGTATATTTTTCTGATATTAATCATTCCAGGTCTCTTTTGATTATTATTTGCATAGAATATACTTTTATATCTGCTGTGGTTTGAAAGTGTCTCCCAAAAATTTGTACATTGGAAACTTAATCTTCAATGTAATAGTGTTGAAAGGTGGGCCCTTTATGAGGTAATTATGTAAGGAGGACACCAGCCTCATAGATGAATTAAGGTTGTTATTGTAGATGTGAATTAGTTGTCATGGAAGTGGGTTTCTACTAAAAAAGGATGAGTTTGGCCCAGTTTTCTGTCTCACATCTGTTTCACATGATCACTTCCTCACCATATTATTCCCTTCTACCATGTTACGATGCAGCAAGATAACCCTCACCAGATACAACCCGTTGATCATGGTCTTCCCAGCCACAAGAACCATGAGCCAAATAAATGTCTTTTCTTCATAAATTATCCAATCTGTGGCATTCTGTTATAGCAGCGGAAAGTGGATTAAGATATTATCCCTTCACTTTTAATCTACTTGTATCTGTGGAATTTCTTGCAGACTTCTAGGCAGTACAAAGTTGGGTACTATTTTTCCATCCATTCTGCCCATCTTTGCCTTTTACTTTGGGACTTAAAATTACATTTAATCTAATTATTGGTAAAGGGGACATCCTTCTGCAATTTGGCTATTTGTTTTATATATATACACACATGTGTATATACATTTATAATATACATATATGTATATCATATGTGTATCATCTGTACATTATATGTATATACATATTATATGTATATATGTGTGCACATACACATATGTATATACATATATACATATACATAGATGAATTAAGGTTGTTATTGTAGATGTGTATATGTATAATAGATACATATTATATATACATACACATATGTATGTATGTATTTGTTTTTCAGTTGTTTCATTAGTGCTTATTTTGTGTTCAACAATTTTTTCAAGTGTATCATTTTTATTCCCTTCTTACTACCTTTACTGTATTTTTAAAAACTTATTTTCTAGGTTTTACTTCGGAATTACAATTAACATCTTAAATTTATAACACTTCAGTTTCAATTAATATTAACTTAGTTTCAATAGTACGGAAAACTATTTCTATACATTTCCACCCTTCTTTATGCTGTTATTGCCACAAATTACATGTTTGTACATTGTGTACTCATAGGTGATAACTAGAGTAATTGTGACAGAGAAATACAGTTTTGTACCCAATATTATCAATAGACTTTTATTTTTTACTAAAAACAAGGGGATGTTTAGGTTCATCTAAAATAGTGGCATTTTTTTCCAGAATATAAAAAACAATAGAGAAAGACAGCTTGAGAAAGTTCAGCAAGTTTGAGGAAAATGAGTTTTGTTTGTATAGCTTTTTAATATGTGAGTCTGAAAATATGCTATCAAATGTCTTAAAAATAGTTGCAGTAAGCTGAGAACATGGCGCTGCACTGCAGACTGGGCAACAGAGCAAGACTCCATCTCAAAAACAAAACAAAACAAAATACAGTTGCAAACTTTGTTTAGTTACTTAGTTGTTTGAAAGATTGTGCACTTTATATAAAGGCCCTAGGGATTTGTTAGTTCCCTTACTTTTCAGAAAACTTTCTTTTTTTTTTTTTTTTTTTTTTTTTTTTTTGAGACGGAGTCTCGCTCTGCCGCCCAGGCTGGAGTGCTGTGGCCGGATCTCAGCTCACTGCAAGCTCCGTCTCCCGGGTTTACGCCATTCTCCTGTCTCAGCCTCCCGAGCAGCTGGGACTACAGGCGCCCGCCACCTCGCCCGGCTAATTTTTTTGTATTTTTTTAGTAGAGACGGGGTTTCACAGTGTTAGCCAGGATGGTCTTGACCTCCTGACCTCGTGATCCGCCCGTCTCGGCCTCCCAAAGTGCTGGGATTACAGGCTTGAGCCACCGCGCCCGGCCAACTTTCTTATTATAGCAGAAACATTAATCAAACCATTGTGAAATAGTTCTATATTGTATGTACTATACTTCATACATATTTTTCATATTTTTACTCTCTTCTGTTATATTCTTGATTAATATAATAAACCGACAAGAGTTATTTAGTCTTACTACACAGGTTTGTGTTTCCCTCTTATGCTTGCCCCAAGACTTTACTATGTGCTACAAGCTGGAATTTGGGATTTAAACAAAAGCTAGCTTAGGACCCTATGGAAACAGCTGTTCCAGGGACTTAAACTATTGATACTTCAAGGAACAGACAAGAGAGAAAAGAAGTGTAAACTTAATTTGCTTAGAAATTTTTCAGAATGTACTAGTTTAGATTTCCAGTTAGTGGCACAGGTACTTCATGAAAGAAGACTGCTGACCCCAAATTCACCAAAACAACAATTAATTGCATAGAACTCAGTGAAAAGAAAATTTAATTGTGGCTCTTTGCTTAGGGTATTGATGATGCATTTTTATTAGAAGTTTGTTGAGATATCACTTACATACTATTAAGATTCAACCACTGTAAGTGGACAGGTTGATGACTTGTACATTCATACAATAGTCGTGCAACCATTTCCACAATTCAGTTTTATAAAAGTTCTATTTTTCCTCCAAGTTCCCTTTCCCTTTCATTTTCAGTTTATATCTACTCCCACACCTGAATTCAGACAACCATTAACCAATTTTTTTATCTTGCAGATTTGTCTTTTCCTGGACATTGTTCTGTGAATGGAATTACTCAATATGCGGCCTTTTGTGTTTGGTTTCTCTCACTTGGCACACTGTTTCTGAGGTTCATCCATGCTGTGTTAGGTATCAGTAACAACAACCCTTCTATTGTTAAACAGCAATACATTGTGTGCATATGCCACATTTGTTTATCTGCTCACTAGGTGATGGATATTGTAATTGTTTCTACCTGATGAGTGCCATGAACAGTTCCAAAAAAGGTTGTGCAGACTGGCCCGGTGACTCATGCCTGTAATCCTGGCAATTTAGGAGGCGGAGGCAGGCAGATCACAAGGTCAGGAAATCCAGACCGTCCTGGCTAACACAGTGAAACCCTGTCTCTACTAAACACACACACACACACACCACACACACACACACACACACACACACTAGCCGGGCGTGGTGGCGCGCGCCTGTAGTCCCAGCTACTTGACAGGCTGAGGCAGGAGAATGGCATGAACCCGGGAGGCGGAGCTTACAGTGAGCAGAGATTGTGCCACTGCACTCCAGCCTGGGCGACAGAGCAAGATGCAAGACTCAGTCTCAACAACAACAACAAAAAAAAACATTGTTCAGATTCCATTTTTTCATGGATAAATAAATACAAGTGGAATTACTGGGTCATATATTATATTTAACTGAAAAAATCTGCCAAATAGTTTGCTAAAGTGGAAATAACATGTACATTGCTGCCAACAATGTAGGAGAGTTCAAGTTTCTCCACGTAATTATCAGTTCTTGGTATTGCTGATCTGTCTGATTGCAGCCATTCTAGTATGTGTGTACTGCTGTCTCATTTGGTTTTAATTTACATTTTCCTCGTGACTAATGATACTGAATATGAAAAGACAAAGTATGTAGATGAGTGCTGTGGTTCAAATTTGTTTCCCAAAAAGCATATGTTGAAAATTTAATCCCCAGTTCAATAGTTTTGGGAGGTGAGGCCTAATGGGAGGTGTTTAGGTCATGAAGGTCATGAACACTCTGCCCTGTATAAATATATTAATGCCAATTATAGAAGGGCTTGTGGCTGTGAGTTCAATCTGTTTCTTTCTCTCACCCTTTCTTGCCCTTCTGCCATGTGATGATGCACCAAGAAGACCCTCGCCAGATGCCAGCCTCTCAACCTTGAACTTCCCAGACTCCAGAGTTCTGAGCAAATAAATTTCTGCGTACTATAAATTTCCCTGTTTATGGTATTCTGTTACAGTAGCATAAAACAGACTAAGACAATTAGCAAACACAATCTTGAGAAAAAGAAAATTAAGTTTGAAAAAATCACATTATCCAGCTTCAAAACTTACTCCATGGTTATGGTAATTAAGTCAGTGTGATACTGGCAGAGGGCTGGACATGTAGATGAATGGAACAGAATAGAAAGTTTTGAAATAGATCCAAAGAAGTATGGCCAACTAATTTAGAGAAAGTTTCAGTAGCAACAATTGTACATCAGTAGGAAAGGTAAATACATAAACAAATAAACCAGACTTGATATAATTTTTAAAGATAACCACTAGGTACTGAGTTAATACCTGGGTGATGTAATAAAGTGTAGAACAAATCTCTGTGACATGTGTTTATCTATGTAACAAACCTTCACATATACCCTCAAATCTAAAATTAAAATAAAAAAAAGAAATATATGCAAACCATATAAAAATAAAAATAAAAATAAAAAATCACCTATGAAGAGAACCATAAAAAATGAATAAAAATGGATAAGAATACATTTAAAATAAAAATCTGTAAAATCTTTACAAGCGATCACATAAAAAATTCTGTGATCTATGTAGAAGAAGAGTTCCTAGACATGACCTGAAAATCATAACCCATAAAAGGAAAATAATAAACTAGACTGCATTAAAATGTAAAACTTTTGCTCTCTGAGATTTCCTATTACAAAAATGAAAAGGCAAGTCACAAACTAGGAGAGATTATTTGAATATCACATATAAGACAAGCGGCTCCTATAAATATGAAGATTACTTTAAATTCAAAAGTAAAAACAAAGAGTCCAATTAAAAAATTGCCCCAAAACCCCAAAGTGACAATACAGCAAGGAAGATATATAGATAGCAAATGAGTACATGAAAAAATGTTTAACATGTTTCGCCATCAGGGAAATGCACTAGAATCATGACCAGGTATCAGTGTACACTTATTAGAATGACAAAACAAAACACAATAAAAACAACTAAGGGTACCAAATCCTAAGGAGAATACAGCGAAATCGGACCTCTTATGCATTGTTGACGGGAATGTAAAATGATACAGACACTTTAGAAAACAGTTCGGTGGTTTTCAATAAAACAAAATTAAGCTAAACTTACCAATGACACAGCGATCACACTCCTGGGTATTTATCTTAGAGATATAAAAACTTATATTTACTTTAAAACTGGTATACAAATGTTTATAGCATATTTACTAGGAATGGTCAAAAATTGGAAATAATCTGAATTATGTTTTAACAGCTGAATGGGTAAACAAATTGTGGCACCTTCATTTAACAAAATGTCGCTCAATAGCAAGGAAACAAACTATTGATATACACAATAACTTTTACGGATCTCTAGGACATTATTTTGGGTGAGAAAAGCCAACATCAAAAGATTACCTACTGTGTAATTCAACATGTAAAATATCCTCAAAAATGACAATCATAAAGAGATAGAGTACAGATCAGTGATTTTAAGAGATTAGGGAAGGGAGCAGAAGAAAATGCAATATAAATATTACTTCAATATTTATATCATATTTTACATATTGTTTTTTGTGAAAAAATAAAAGAACAATTTCCATTTTAAATAAATAAATGGTAATTCTGGTCCAGGAGGCAATGTATTCTGATATTAATTTCTAGATTTTATTTTCTGAATTCAAAGTCTTTCTAACAGTTCCTATTCCTTTCTGCTGTTCCCTAAGTTCATTTTAGAGTTTATAACTACTTTTTGAAAACTCCCTTTGAGTTAGAAGATCTCCCAGCAAGTGCCAAAATTCAGCAGGTAAAACTATCTCAGCTGAGGAGAGGTGCAAAAACAGGTTTTCTCTCTGCAGCCTTGAGATTTGAGCCCATCAATCATACACCTGCTTTTTATTCTCCCTCTTCAGGGCCAAACAATTCTTCCTCTTCCCCAGAGAGAATTCTCAAAGGTGATGCTTTCAAGCTTTTCCTGAACAACTAATTGGTAAAGAAAGTGGAGAGAAGTGAATCCCCTGAGGCTGCTGTTTTCTCATGATTACTTTTATAGTCAGTGATTTTTAGGCTTTCTTATGCCTACTTTATACGAAGCTCACTTTGATAATAATGGAAACATATTTCTATACGTCTAGATTCATATGCAAAATAGTTTTGAACCAATCGCAAACAAAACTTACTTAATGTCACTTTTTCCTTAGGTCCCCAGCAGCTCTGTAGGTATAGTGGTGTGAGTGTGTGAGTTTGTATGTGACACACTCAGATCAGCAGGAAGTATTCGATCACTACTGCAAGAGCCCAGGACTGGACTGCTCACAGAGAGGAAGGAAGGACTGTTCTGACCCAGACTGAAAGGCTGTCAGACTGCCTCTATGGCACTCCTCCCCCCAGGGCTCCAGCCTGTTTGCTTTATCCTGCTGTCATGGTTGCTCTGGCCCTTAAATGGGAGGCTGGATGCTGCTATGTACAGTTCTAAAAGCAGTATCTCAAAGAGATATCAGGATGATATCCCAAATAGAAATCTCCAGCCAACTGGTTGTTTCACTGCAAAACACTGTCCTCTGTAACAAGTGTTGCCAGCAAGAAGTGCAATTACATCTGGAGTGTGAGTTTCTGGATTGCTTGCATAGGACTGGAAAGCCCTAGTCTACCCACCAAAGCCAGATTATATCCACTATAATTGATCCAGTGGGACACCTTTGTTCTTCACTAAGGATTGCTCGTCAGAATAGTTCACTATTCCTACAGCTTGAGTTTCTCCAGAAACTGATTCCCAAACTCAGATTCCGTAAGTGTATTTTATGCAGCTGCTGAAATCTGCCAACCATTAGTCATATCTGTGATAGAGCGATATGAAAATGACTAAGATCATGAAGCTGCAGGTTCTCAAACAGATGCCTACTCCTACCATGAACTCAGAAGAGGACATTAAACGTTTATCAGGTGAAATAATTTTAAGTATTTCCACAAGCTTTTCCTGAATGAATTTGATCACTATAAAGCAAAGGTAGTTCTTTTGTTTAGTTGAGGCCAACCTCAGCCACTTAGCTCAAAGGAGATATAATTTTCTTACTGAATTATTTTTCATCTAGCCATGCCTAAATATTAACTGGAAGACTGAGCTTGAGGAAAAACTCCCAAACCAATAAAAGCGATGTTTGTGTTAAAATTTAGAAAAGAATGTACTTATTGTTTTGCGTTATAAACTGACAGTAATAAGAAAGTCATAAAAGCACAAAATTAGGGGGAAAAAACCATATTCCTGAGCCAAAGATGACATGAGTCTGTCAAAAGCTATGACAATTGGATCTGGTTTTGGGAGTGAGAAAACTGAGGATGGATGAGAGCTCTGTACATGGCCCATAAAAGTGAATTGCAAAACCTCTGTATACCAACAGGCCATATTATGTTGGAAAAGTAAGTTGGATTGCGTTTGGGCATTGCTGGGGATGGTTCAGTCTTCTTTGATGTGGCCTCAGGAAAGTAAGACCCAAATGAAGAATTTCGTAGTCATACCTCTGAGAGAAAAGCAAGCTGTTGGGCTGCCAGTATGGGAAAGTGAGGGAGAAAAATGTGGGTGGCAATCAGCTCCGTAGCTAATGAAACTAAGCAGCTGGGGAAAGACAAATGTAAAATCACTGCATGAATGGGGAACAACATCATGGCCTTGCTGCTGACCACATGCACGTTTAACTTACCTGGAACACAGACATAACTGTTATCAGAGAAAAACTGCTTAGAGGAAGCAGAAAATGTATAAAAGAGACATCTAAAATGCCTATGAACAAGCTCACTTTCTTCTATCTGCTCTAGTATACTTTTAAAAAAATTATTAAAAAAAAACCTTCATCCAACAATGAGGAATCAGCATAGGACCAACTTGAAGATAAGGTAAGAGGGACATACTTAAACAGAACAGTAGCTAACAACACTTCCATTTCCGTTAACAAGGAGAACTGCGTAAACTGGATCTCTTCCCACTTCAGCACCTAGCAATTCCTGACACTATAATATCAGCACTATTAAAAATAGATGAATATTCATTCAATTCTATGCAATAATTGAATGCCTGTGGACCAGAAAACTCCTGTCATCCCTAAAGGTAATCAGCTTACAGCCTAGCACATGAGTTTTAATACCACAATGAGTCAGAAGATGAGATATTAGCTTTAAGTAATACATGTAACCTAACGAGATTGTTAAATATACATAAAATAAGAGTTTTAGAGAAAGAGAAAATGCACAGAGGATAGCTAATGTTCAGAGAGGAAGTGACTGGTTTTGCATGACTGAAAAACTATGAATCTTAAATTTGAAGTAACACAATAAATGCTAAACACAATTAGTAAAAATGAAGAAACATGAGAGAGAGCTGGTGACCACTATGACAATAAAAATCCTAACAATATCCCCCATCTTAAAGGGGGTTGGAGTTTCCTAAAAAAAAATTGCATTCATTGAGGGTTAGCTGTTGGGGATACCCATAGCTAAAATATAAATATTCAGGCTCTGGCTGAATTGGATAAAGGCTTCTGTAGATGGTACGCTACAGCCAACAAAACCAAATGCATTCTTTCCAAAGGAAAATAATGCTGGAGAATATTATAATGATACTTTCTCAGTGCTGAGGACTGAGAAAATAATGGTTATTCTGGTCTCTATAGTCACCTAAAAGGTGAATCAAAAGTGACAGTGGAGCCAGGCACAGTGGCTCATGCCTGTATTCCTAGCAGTTTGGGAGGCCGAGATGAGTGGATCACCAGAGATCAAAAGTTTGAGACCAGCATGGCCAACATGGAGAAGCCCCGTCTCTACGAAAAATACAAAAATTAGCCAGGCGTGGTGGCACTGCCTGGAATCCCAGCTACTTGGGAGGCTAAAACAGAAGAATTGCTTAAACTCAGGAAGCAGAATTTGCAGTAAGCCGAGATCGCGACACTGCACTCCAGCCTGGGAGACAGAGCAAGACTCCATCTCAAAAAAAAGTGAAAGTGGAAAAAATTCAAAATCTTGAAGGAGTTTACAATTCCATTTACAGACTGTGCCAGATAATGTTTACTGCATTCAGCATTCAGCCCACTTTTTTCTTTGTGCATGAAAGGTTTTGGAAAGACAAAAACTTTTATCTCCAAATCGCTTGCAGATAGAATTCTGCATGCAGTACAGATTGTGCCAATGAGATACACTCACCAGAAGTTTAAAAGGGAAAAGAGAGGTGGCAGCCACTGCCTGTCTTGAGTATCAGACCCACAAGGCATGAATGTGCAAAGGAGCTGAAATCCACATTCCACCTGCTCCATGTTGAGGGAAGTGTTTTTGTGGTGAACAATGGCAGTCCCCATATCCTGATATCAAGATTGTAGTTGGAGATAAAAAAAAAAAAAGGCAACTTATATACTCTTCACAACTTTTAAAGATTTGGTTGGCCAATGAAACATATATCCTAAATTATGTTACCATAGTATATTGCAGTTCTGTGATACGTGAAAAGAGGATCTGACAGTCACAACAGAATTATGGGATTAGAAGAGTAGAAAGAAGGAAAGTCACTCAACTAAGTCAACACAAACTTGGAGAACTCATTTTGACTTTCTGGGCCACATTTTACTTATCTTGTCAATAAACGAACAATGAAAACATCTACTAATTAAGATGTAATTAATCTGGAATGCACACTAGGGTTGTGTCCCAAAACGTGTGCCACATAATAGGTTGGTCTACATGAACTCAAGGTACCTTATGGAAGGAAATTCTATTATTTCAATGGTTATAATACACCATTTTATAAAGTTACCTTGACAGTTTTCTGATTTTATTATTCTACTATCAAAGTAGTTTGTGTTATTTCTGTCTCCTGAAATTGAAAATCAGAAGTGAGCTTTCTTTTGAACTTCTGAGACATACCTATCATTCTTAAGTTGCCAGGGGATGCTTATGAAAGGTAAGATATTGCCAAATTGTATACTGAGAAGGAATATCACAAAAATGGAAACAGCACTGCTCTTTCTCCTTTAGCCTATATCTTCTTTTAGCTATTTCACTCAAAAGAGGAGTAAAATCCTTTAGAATGAAAAGGCAAATAGTACCTCTCTTCCCTGTAAATTTTTTACTAGAAAATTCTCTATCAGTCCTTCTCAGGATTGTTGTCATTTCTTTCTACTGGAATGGGTCCCACAGACCTTCAGCTGTAATCAGTACTTATAATCTTCAGTGGAGGAAAGATTCATTTCTGGAAAATCACTGTCATTATTCTGACATCCAATCATGTTTGGCACAGAAATCCCGATGAGTAGTTTCATCCCGACTCGTGCTTTGTCCTCTTCCTTTTTCCCTTCCCCCAAACCACCTCTAGCCTAGGACACAGTGGAGCCACCTGTGAACAACTTTCGACCACTTCCTTCTTAACATCAAGGAGGCTGAACTGTTTTTAGGAGATTGGAGGCATCCTAAAAATTAGAGTCTTTTGTCGTGTGTGTGTGTGTATGTGTGTGTGTCCTCCTAGTTTCAGTTTGGTGCAGACTATTATCTGAGAGCTGTATCTGACTTCTGTGTGAGAGACAACATCATCTCTGGAAAGCTGACAGCTGAGGATAAATAGTTCAAGGAGGAAGAGGGGACCGAGGGTCACTGGGGTCTTTGTGAATAACTCACTGCGGCAGTCATTATTATGGGGTGTTATAAATGGTATTTGATTGGGCCCTTCCAGGACTGTTCAAAGTGACTATTACCTCAGTTTTACATTTTAAAAAGTCCTGAAGTTTATCAACCTGTCTACGTAAGTGTGTGAGCCTGGGATTTTAACTGTCTTGGTTCACAGTACAGAGTAATAAAACCTGTATGTATGCAGATGCATTATTTGCTAGATTCTGCAATAATTGGGCCTTACATATTATAGAATCAGCCCTATTAACAAAATAAAAAATGGAAATTAAAAAATGTAAATAACGTGTCAAACAAAACCAACCACCACCAACAAAAAAATTTCATAAATAGGATATAATTAAGCTAGAATGTACAGCTGGGCTGCATACCAAGGATTGTACCATTAATTTTACTGAGTTGCTGAGGTAAGCCCTGGCCTTTATGTGAGCTCGTGCCTGGAAATATTACTGTGAGGTTTCTAAGGCTAAAGGCCACTTCTTCAACCATGGTACAAGCCTCTGCCTTGTCTTTTTATTGTTCTTTATTCTCAAATCCACAGAAGAAATGTGAACGAAACAAATGAAAGTATACAAAGATAAAATATTCTTGACCAAATAACACCTGAAAATAAATTTAGGCACTCTAATAATCAAAAACCAATGAATGTAAATCACCTGATATTTATTCACTTGATTTCAGAGCTTGGCAGGTGAATAAGTGGAAAGTTATAATAATGTAAATACATATTCACTTATATTGTTTATGCACGTGGGCTAGAATTTAGTAAAAGCTTTAAGAGTAGAAATTTTGCAGTGTACTTTAAAAAATGTTTTAAAATTATTTAATTCTATTCCCTAATTTCCTTAGCAGACATTCTCTCCTAAATAAATAATAAAAATGTGAGCTACTCAGGAGGCCGAGGCAGGAGGATTGCTTGAGACCAGGAGTTCAAGCCTGCAGTGAACTATGATTGCCCCACTGTACTCCAGTCTGAGTCACAGAGAAAGACCTTATCTCTAAAATTATTTTTTTAAATAAAATAAAAACATTATTTATAATATGTACTAAATAAGTCCCCCTTTGCATAAAGAATTAACCTAAAATTAATAAGCATTAATTATTACAAATCCAATGAAAATAATGTTTAAAAAGAGGAGTAAATGAGAATGAAAAATGGAAGCTATAATATCAATTGGAAATATATATAAATTGAATGTTACACTGTTTTCTAACTTGCATGAATAAATTAATGCATAAGTAAAATATTGAGCCTGGGCAACATAAGGAGACCCTGTCTCTACAAAAATTTAAAAACAAAAATTAGCTGGGTGTGGTGCTGCATTTGTAATTCCAGCTACTTGGGAAGCTGAGGTGTGAGGACTGACTGAGCCCAGGATGTCAAGGCTGCAGTAAGTTGTGATCACCCCACTGCCACTCCAGCCTGGATGACAGAGTGAGACTCCATCTCAAAAAAAAAAAAAAAAAAAATACTGGAGAGAAAGCATCAAATCTCTTCTGTTTTGAGCTTTGAGTGGGGGATTGTGGGTGTGTTTTGTTGTGGTTGTCTTTTTTTTTCACAGTAAGCATGAATGTACCTTATAAAATAAATGTATTTCATGGTTTAAGATAAAATAAGCATGGTGCTAAAATCCCTTGTTCATCCAGTTGAAAAGACTTTGTAACCGATTACACACAAATCTCAACATATTATGGCAATGTCAACCCCAATAGATCCAGAAATGCAGGTCCCGAGAGGGACCAATGCTTTCAAGAATCAATGTAGATTTTAACCCATGCCTCCTGCATAACCACGACCCATTACATTAGAATCTCTTGGGGGCGGCGTTAGCACTAGTGTGTTAACAAAGCTCTTTGGATGTTATTATTGTGACCTGAGATTGAAACCAGTGGGCAGGAACAAGAGCAGTAATTTATGACAAAGTAGAAAGTCCTGAAAGGCGACAGAGGTGGCCAAGGCTGCAGAGACTAGAGAAAGATGTCTAAAAGGGACACAATTCCACGGGGCTGGGAGCAAGTATAAAAGCTATTTATGAAATTTTGCTTTTCAGAGCAGCAGAAATAAAAAAAAATAAAGGCGATCATACTGATCCTTCTAGATACTCTCTGAATAAAGTGTTTTATAGACAGTGAAATAAAATAATGTTTCCAAAGTAAACTATGAATGACATGGATTCTGTAGTAGTTCCTAGGTATTTCCACCACACGCCACCCAGCTTACTACTATTTAATTATGTAGTGGGGTGACAGGTGCTTGCCATAGTCCATGTTCCTCTCCTCCTGGGAACACAGGAAGACCTCCCAATCCCCTGGCTAGATAGTGTGGGGTTGGGGGAGAAGTTTCTAGTTCTACTAGAAACCTCGTGAGTTAAAGAGACCTGTGTTATTTACGTTTGAAGGTAATTATAAGCAAAGGTGATTTAAAAAAAAAAAAAACCATCTTTTCTTCCTTTGCTGCGGCAAGTACAGAACTGCATGTTGAAGCACTGACGTGAAAAGATTGAGGAATCTTCAGGCAGCTCAGTCCCTGAGCAATGAGGTAGAAGAGCATCCTCCACCAAACTGCACTGAATATATAGTGTGAGCAACAAACAAAGCTGTGGTACGGTGTCACTGAGGTTTCTGAATTAATTTGTTACTGTAGCATACTTTCATATTCCCTCAAAGAAAGGCTAATATTACTAAGAAATTTCTTGGTAGAATGTAAAATCCCAGTGCTGTCTTTAGTATTGATGGCATTTTTTTCAGATTTTTAAATGTTCATTTAAAAGTAATCCTAATGAAGAAGAATACCTGCCAGTGTCCATTATGCCTTCTAGTTATAAAATTAACTGCACACCAAATACTAGTTAAATGTGATTTAGCTTATATACAGCATAACCTCATAATAACAAAAGGTGAGGTTTTCTTTTTTAATATATAATTGTCATGCTAACTCATCAGAAATAAAATGTGTTAAATGAATCATTATTTCCAGTGTGGAACACATATTCTCCATTCAAATATATTTGTGGAATTTAGGGATAAATAGTTATAAAGGTTTTATCAGAGAGTTCAAGGAAAAATGAGAAGGACAAAAAAGGCAATTACGTCAGACGTTTTGAAAGGAGGACCTGACATATCACAAGTAGATAGACTTCACATCTGAGAAAAAGCACTCATGTTTCTAGAAGATAGGTCTTGAAATAAAAATCTATTTAGACTGATCCTCTTTTCAAAACATTATTGCAATTTGATCATGCAATTTTCACTTTTAACAGATTGTTCCCTTTTTAACATAAAAATTAATAATTCTTTACTTAATAAAACAATTATCTTCTGAGGAGCTTTGGGCTCTGGATGGACTCTGTTGCACACACTTTCTCACACTTTCCAGGGGCTGACCCCCAGTGGCCTGCTGACCCTGGGTCTGCCAGACGTCACCTCAGTCATCCCGTCCCCATCTCCTACACCTCTGCTAGCACACATGATTGTCACTGTTTCCAAATTAGAAAACTAGTATCCAAGCTTAAATGACTCAGGGAAAAATGGCATTCACAAGTGCGTTTTACAAAATTGTGCCATGATTCATAGGCAATGTCATAAACAGTTGGGTACAGGGAAAAGCAAAGTAACCTGAATTTCATACTCTAAGCACTAGACGTCAGTTCCAGATTCACTGGAAAACATAAACATTGTCCAAACACAAAAACGACTAATCCTCCCCTTTCCTGGTTAATATGAGTGACTGGCTGCCTGTTTATCAATCACAACCGTATGATCCTTTATCCTTATAGATAAGATTTATTAACACATTCAATCTGAGTATAGTCCTTGCTTCCTGCCCTTTATGTGTCTGCTTGTCTAGTGTGTTGAATATTTGTCTAACAGAGGAATTGCAAGAGACAGCGGGCACAAGTCTGCTAAGTTTGTCATCAAGCAGTTCTCCGGGGCTAGGAGTTCAGAAGGTCTCCTTGACTGGTGTCCATTGAAAACCTGCCTCAGGTCACCACTCATACAAGAGCACCTTCCTCAGCCTTGTCTCTCTGAAAGCTGCATCATGCAGCTTCATCCCTCTGGAATCATTGGCTTACTCCTGCCCCTTGTCTCTGATGATCTGCCATTGGCCAAGTTGTGACAATACAAAATGACACAAGGTCTATCCTTACAGACTGCTCAATACTTTTTGGTCTGCTCCATCTAAAACTGAGTCTCTCCCAAGCCAACGTGTGTCTCCTTCACATTTTCAAATATCATGCTCACTTGTGTGCTCCTCTGTCGCTGGCCCAATTTCACCAGACACCACTTCAAACTGCAGGGAGTGCTTTGGGGAAATTTGATAAAAGTACTTTAGGAAAAAAAATAGAAGAATCTCATGAGAAGTTTGTTTATTTAAAAGAGACATCATTTTGTTTAATATAGGCACCTTTCCACCTTTCTGTACTTTGAGGATGAATAGTGCTGATTTTTAAATGGTATGGTTTGATAAAATTGTCAAAGCCCAAATTAGGTGAAAACCAGCCACATGTCCATCACTTGTGTGTATGCTTACATAAAAAGATTATTTTTCTGTATTTAAACATTCTTTCCAGGGATATAATTAGGCTTCTACAATGATAATTTCATATTCACCTCTGCCTTTTATTTTGTTTTCTATTACTCTTCCTTTCTTCTTACTCCTCTTGGGAAATTTTAAAAGTTGACTGGTGAAAAAGCAAATAATTCACTTTTTGCGTGTATATGCTATGAATATCTTGTCCAGACACATAGTAAAATTTATCTAAAAGAAGGAAAAAATGTTATTCAACTTTATTTCTTTTTGTGGATCCTTAAAAGTACATTTACAAAGTAGTCTTGTTACTATAACAACAATTGTAAAAACCTGGCTTTAATTCTAAGATAAAAGCTAAATTTCAGACATAATTCAAAGATTTTAAATATTCAAAGTTTTTAACATACAAAAATCAAAAATAATGTCACACAATATTTGGGTTTGAATATGACTGTCATTACGTGTTTTCCTGATTTCAGCTGTTTAAAATTCCTACATTGGTTTTGTGAGATAAATTATCATTTTTCTATAAGTTGTTTAAAATTACATACTATATATACAAAATTGTGTTCAGCTGCACGGCATAATAATGGATGTATTTGTAAAGAGATTAATGTTATACTGTTCTCACAATGTTAAAAGTCATAAAAATGTAATGTATTAGCTAAAATTGTGATTTCCAGATCCTCACCTAACTTTCAGCTGTTAGGCAAATGATTAAGTTAATACACAAATAATCTTTGAATGGTTGGACATTTTATAAGTAAGACAAAGACACAAAACATTGGTTTCTGAACATAATTTTAATTGACTCACTTTTTAAATGGCAATAGATTAAACAAATATGAAGTGTTGTTTTGATAGCTCTCAGTTGGGGACCTCAAGGTCACTCTTATGTTCTTGCCACATAAACATATCTGTAGGCCCTCTCCTACTTTCTCTGATTTCTTCCCTTCTGGCCTCCGGATCCTCTTTTTTTTTTTTTTTTTTTTTGAGACGGAGTCTGGCTCTGTCGCCCAGGCTGGAGTGCAGTGGCCGGATCTCAGCTCACTGCAAGCTCCGCCTCCCAGGTTTACGCCATTCTTCTGCCTCAGCCTACCAAGTAGCTGAGACTACAGGCGCCCGCCACCTCGCCCGGCTAGTTTTTTGTATTTTTTTTAGTAGAGACAGGGTTTCACCGTGTTAGCCAGGATGGTCTCGATCTCCTGACCTCGTGATCCGCCCGTCTCAGCCTCCCAAAGTGCTGGGATTACAGGCTTGAGCCACCGCGCCCGGCCCAGATCCTCTTTTAAAAGAGTTTGACTGATTAGGTCAGACCCGCCCACACTCTAAGGCAGGAATTATGTAGGTGTGCACCCCAGGGGTCAGGAACTTTGTGGGGCCTTTGGGAAGCCTGCCTACAATCTACACAGAGACTGGAATAGGAACTATCAGCAAAAAGGTTTGTTTTAATGATTTCAGTTCCATATACTCCTTTTACTTTCTGTTCTTGAAAGTTTTGGACAGGTACTGGGGTACTGACTTGAGCAATTGCTTGTTTCAGCTTCCCCTGAGATTCAGTAGCCAAGACAGAATCACTTTATCTAAGAGCTGCAGCAGCAAGAGCGAAATGTGTGAAAACTTTGTTTTAGTCCTTGAATCTTCACTAACCTTAGTGGGTCTTCATATGGCATAGACTCTTCTCTTGACATGAAGTCTTCAATATTTTTGAGCCATTCCCTAACTTTCTCTCAAATTCTGTTGTTTTGCTTTGTCTCTTTATACGTAGTTATACCTTGCTACAACACCTTAAACCTAACCATTTTGTATTCTCTACCTGAACAAGGAGAATCCTAGGATAACTTAACCTTTGATAGGGAACTATTCTGTCCTACAAGAATCTTCCAGATATGATTATTTTGGATAATCCTGATTTCTGTGTATTGATAGTTCGCACTTTTTAAACAAAAGCTTGCCAAACAGGCTATGCTATTACAGACATAACTTTATCCTTGAAATAAAAGATTTTCATAAGAAGTAAAGCAGTTCAGATAGTTAAATTAATTATCTTTGCCCAGACCTTCTCACTGACAAAAGATAAAAGAGCAAACATATGGATAGAAGGTATGTGACATTGAATTATTCCAAAGAGCAATTTGAATTTGAAATTACTTGGAAACAAAGATTTCCTGGCTAATTCTGGAACCAATATGAAATGAGCCATAAATTATTACAATCTTGAGAGGCTTTACTACCACATAAGGAGATAACCACAATAAAGGTAGAGTTTAGTAAAAGTCCTTCCTGGTATTACCTATAATAATAAATAATAATAAATGTGAGCATGCCATTAAACCAACACTGACAGGGTAACTTCAACAGAGTATTGCAGAGGCGGTTCCCATGCCTGCCTATCTGCCAATGGCACCACCTTGGCAAGAGAATAAACTCAACACAGACAACAATCAAAAGCCCGTTACGACCACCCCAAGTGGACTAGGATGACACTCTTGTTATTGTAATTTATTCTTTCAGTAGATTGAGGTTTGAAATCACAAACATTAAAAAAATACAAATGCTGTATTTTATTTTTCTAACATGCTGAATCCCAAATTTCTTCCCCAGTAGTGGGGCATACATTTTAATGGAACTGTATTAAAGGACCCTGAAGCTTTACTTTTTTACTCCCAATTTCTACTCTCATTGCTATCCATAAACATCAGTAAAATAAATGGCATAACATAAATAAGCAATACACATATGGTAATAAACACGAGTAAGAGAAGAGCTAAGTGACTAAACTCACTAAAGCCCATAAACCTCTCAAACTTCCGAAGGGGTCCAGAATAAGTCACTGTGGGACAGAATTTTTCTTGGGCTGAAGATGTTTAAGGTCGTAAAATGTCTCATCTACCCAAAAGCAGAACCTCCAATAGGAACTCACAACAATTCAACTGCCATAAATCCCCTCCCTGGGAGCAACCAGAGAAGACTGACTCCTATCCCAGGAGACGACGAGATGCAGTCACTACACCTAGACACCATCACAAAACTATCATATCTTCCATGTAGTTGCCTAAAGGCCCATCTACCCTGCCTAAAAGTTATTTGTTTTCCTGTATGTGTCCTCCTCCACCTGACCTCACTCTCCTCACCTTCACCTATTAAGATGACATATAAGCCCTAAGTTCCAGCTGCTCCTTTGATTCACATTTCTCTGTGAACTCCCATAAATGTATAGATGATTAAAATAAGCTTTTTTTTGTTCTCTTGCTCATCTGTCTTTTGTCGGTTTAATTTGCAGGTCCTAAAAAGTGAAAGAGAGTACAGAAAATGTTTTTCCTCTCTGCTACTTCCAAAGCCCCAAATCCTAGCTTCTACCGCACAAGAAGCTTGGGAGTCCTAAGACATCTCCAGCTTCATGCCTAACAAGTACAAGCTGAATACTTTTTAGTAAGTGTAGTGTGGATAATTCCTAAGAACACTCAGTTTGGGGCTCCTGATTGATGGATATCTAGTGGATATCTATAAAGTGGTCAAGAGACATTGGTGTCAGTCTTTGAAGAAGGGAAATATGAATCCAAGGATCAACAGGAGATTCACTGCTGTGTCATTTGCTAATAGTACAGAATAAGACCTTTTCCATTGAGCTTCAGGATAGATTTTTTCTTATGTCTTTTTCAGAAAAGCAGACCTCAGGGTTCAAGTCATGGAGGCAGAGGCTGCTTTCATGGGTGTTCTGGAAATTCAGCTTGTAACATTACATTTTCCTCGTTATTATACTTTTTGTTTGTTTGTTTTTTGTTTTTGAGATTGAGTTTTACTCTTGCCACTGGCTGGAGTGCAATGGCATGATCTCAGCTCACTGCAACCTCTGCCTCCTGGGCTCAAGGGATTCTCCTGCCTCAACCTCCCAGGTAGCTGGGACTACAGGCATGCACCACTATGCTCAGCTAAATTTTTCTGTATTTTTAGTAGAGACAGGGATTCTTTTGGCCAGGCTGGTCTCGAACTCCTGACCTCAGGTGATCTGCCTGCCTTGGTCTCCCAAAGTGTTGGGATTACAGGCATGAATCACCACGCCCAGTGGTTATTATACTTTTATAATGAATTCAGGATTCAAGTGATGTGAGTTCTCCAACTTTGTTCTTTTCCAAAATTATTTCGGCTATTGTAGTCACTTTGCCTTTCCATAGAGATTTTAGAATCAGCTTATTGTTACCTATAAAAACCCACTTAGATGTTCATTGAAATTTTTTTGAACTTGTAGTCAAAATTTGGGAGGTTGTTGCATCTTAAAAAATTGAATGTCCATGAAAATTGTCTCTACTTATTTGTCTTCTTTGATTTCTTTCATCAAACTTTTGAGATTTTCAGTATATAGACCATGCACATATTTTGTTACATTTATACCTAAATCTTTTTTGTGCTATAATAGTTGCATTTTTTTCTTAATTTTGAATTCAGAGCGTTCATTGACAGCATATAGAAATATAATTTATTTTTAGCTGATTTTGTATTATATAAAACTTATTTGATATGTAACAGTCTACCATTGTAACATCTGCAGATTCCAATGATGCGAAGTCTCATTGGCTACAATAAGCAATTGCAATGTGCAATGACACATGTTTCCTGATGGTTTTAAAGCATACACATAAATGTTTTTAACTGTGAAAAAGTTTTTTAAAAATTTGTATTGTACTTAATGATATTTTAATGTTATATCATGTTAATGAATATGCTCCTAAGTAATAGAATAACATAAATATTAATGGTCATTTGATATTTTTTATTAAAGTCTCTTTGGTACTGCCCAGAAATTGAGGTAGTGAAAGACACTAATTGTGGGCTGCTGATCCTTTTATAATATGATATAATTCATCTCCATTTTTTATTTTCAACAAAATTAAATGAGACCTTATTAAATTGACAGCTGAAAGTTTTGATAATATTCAACAATGTAATGTTTTAAGGATGAGTTCAAATAATTAAATATTATTGCTACAAAAAATCCCCTTCTATTACCATTTGTTTATATATGTAAAAAAATTTTAATTAATCTGAACTGATTGAGTTGAAAATATCTTTATACCTCTCACTGTGGAATATTTTTACAGTGTAATTTTACTTTAAAAAACTATTTTCAATATATTTACATTGTTTGATCAATTGTGAGCCTGTGATAATTGAAAATATAACTCATTTCAGAAGATTTGTTTATTATTTAGTGCCTCAAGTCTTTAAAAATTGAATTTTCTATTTTTACATATGTCATTTTTCAGATAAAAGGATGATAACGTAAAATAAACTTTCAGGACCAAAACATATTACATTGAAATATGGTAGATGTAGAATGAAAGTTATGTAGAATTAAAACAAAAACAAAAGATTTAAAATCATTGCACAGAAAAATATTTTTTTTCAAATAAATTTTAGATGGATGATGGGTGGATAGTCATATACTATGGTATTTAAGTTCCATTTGTTATATTTAAATGATATGTGTGATTATTTTATTTTCAATATTGGCAATTCTAATATGCCAGTCATTGCATTTTTGCCTGTTTTTAAAGGCATAATGATTTTTCTATAAAAAATTAAATTTCTAAAAAACATAAAATGGGTATGTCATTTTTTCAATGTTATTTTATGATATAGAGAGGAAAATTTATAGACCATAAGTCTAAATGGCTTTTGACAAGTTAGATTAGCTCTCCCAGCCTTAGGTCTCTTCTCTGGCCTGTTACACTTGGTCATGTTTGACACTTTTTCTAGGAGGAGAAACTTTTCCTCTACCTTCTTATTTCAGTTTGGGAGTTTGCAAATTAAACTTGCAGAAGACTGATTAACAAAAGAACACCACCAAAAAAGAGATTTAATTACATATGTGCGCTTGGGAGTTCACAAAGAACGGATTCTGAGGAGGTGGTTAGAATTTGGGGCATCCACCATTTAAGTAAGGAATGTGGAGGGGCAGAGTGGCACTTCTGGAAGAAAAAAAAAATGGCTTTTGGGAAAAATAAATGGGCCTTTGGGAGAATAGATTAGAAATATTATAGTTTTATGACAATGTCAATGTAGGTGATTTATCTGAATGCTGACTTAGGTGTGGACTTCTCTTTGTTGATAAAAGGCGACTGAGTCTTCCCTGGCTGTGAAACCCCTAGGGAGGGGATTTGTGACAGCTGAATTATTTGTGGAGGCTTTGCTTTTAGGAAGATAAGGGGACTACAGAAAAAGCCTCTTCCTACAGCTGTTGATTCTCAAACATCCTCAGCTTAACATAATCTTTATGCCACGTGGCATATTCTGGCATACTTCACTCTCAATATTTTCTTCGTTTCTTATATTCACCATATCTGCTTGTCAATGGTATCGTTGGTGCTAATTGTGCCCTAAACTATGTGTACACCAGAATCTTCTGGCAATTGGAAAAAACAAACAAGCAAAAAGCAGAAACAGACTCCCAAATGTAAAACAAAGCTCATTAAAGAAATTTTCAAGGAGAGAAATCATAAGTGAGAGAGTGAAAAATATATGTATTAATAGTTCCCTTAATGAGCATAGGAGATCTAGTGCTTGAGAACTGACCTAAACAGTCAATCCAAGCAACAGGTTTTTTTTTTGTTTTTTAATTAAAAATCTCATGATTAGCCAGAGTTTCTATAACAGCCTGTTCATTGTAGTTATACTGTAGAATTTATAAATATGCATTTTGAAACACAAACGTGTGCTACAGTCATCTTCTCTTCAAACAATAAAATTAGATTAGATTTTATTGAACCATAACTTTATTGTCATAAGCAAATAAAAATGAAAGAGTTCTTAGAAACAAACCACATTGTAAACTAAAAATAAATTCCTAAACCCCTCAACTGACTGAACAGAACCCCTCTTGGTCAAGGGAACCCTAGATAAACCTGAAAATCTGACTTTTTGGCCATAACAAGAAGGGAGACTGAACACGCCTCGTTGACCTCCCTCTCTACTGGAGTTTAGGCTTGATCGAGCAGCATTATTGTTAACATAGAGATGATTAGACTGACGAAACAGACTCTTTGTGGCCATAAGATATCAAATTATAAACAGGACCTATGATCATGTAAGGCAAAGGTTAAGTCATACCCTCCAAACCATAAAATCTTTTTTTCCCCAATAACCTAGTATAATGTGACCTACTTTCCAACTTGACTCAGGTATGGCATTGCATGACAGGTACCAGATTCCCATATCTTAACTGAAGCATTCCTTTCCACTGACTTCATGTCTTTTAGACAAAGCTTAACTTTTTCAAGCAATTGTCAACTAAAGAATCCCTAAAGCCTACCTATGACTTGCAAGCTCTCACTTCAAGATGTTCCACCTGCTTGAGCTGAACCAGTATATACCTTCCATGTGTTGATTTATGATTTTACCTGCAAATTCGTCTTCCTGAAATGTATAAATCCAAACTGTAACCTGACTGCATTGGGCATACCTTTTCAGGACATCTTGAGGCTGTGCATCCCTGGGCCACAGTGACTCCTATTGGCTCATAATCAACCTCTTTAAAATATTTCACAGTTTGTTTTTCTCCACTAAAATCATAAAATCGTGCTTATCCTAGATGGAGAAATTAGAAAAAGGAGAAATTGATTTCAGTGCCAGGAGCTGGAATCCATTTCCTATTCAAATGCTTTTTATCCCTGGGAATACATTTTTTGACTTCCCTCAACTGTCCACTTGAGGGGGCAGATGTTGAAATGCACATCACTGGGCAGGGAAAAGAGACACCCTGTTTCCTACTTTTCAGTGCTAATATCCTATGCCTTGTTTCTGTAGCAAAGTCCTCCTTAAAGGAAGGATATGTCTGTTCACTCTTCCCTACTTTAATATATCCTGAGAGGGATGCTGTTTTACCTCTTGGAAAAAAAAAAAAAAAATTGTGTAACATTAGAGCTCGAGCCATTGTAAAGATAGTACACACTAGAATCTGTATTGACTTTTAAGAAAATTAGTCCTCAGTGTCACTAATGTGTCCTTTCCTTTATGTCATCACTGTTAAGGTTGTCAATAGAAAAAACTCATATATAGTGACTGTGAGTGGACAGCCATGGGCTCCCAAAAATTCAATCAGATATCACATAGCCCTGAGAATACAGAAGAATGATAGGTTTCATCGTGTCCAAAAATCTTTAGACTTAGGATGAAAAACATTTCTACTTCTTAAGAACTAAAGAAATGTAAAGTTCAGCCAATCATAACACGAGCAGGAGTTGTGTCCTGCTGTGGGTAGGTAACTGAAATCTGGGGCTATGTTCCATCTCCTTAGTCACAGGCACAGAAATATAAGTAGAAGTCAGCATGTCCCATCAGAGTTACATAAAATGGTCTAGTCACAATTTTTTACTTTTAATTAAATGCTATTTACTAGATTGTTGTTACTTTTGTAAGTGGATCCTTCTCTTTTTAAAATGGAAACATTTACAATTAAGAATAGATGAATGTAAAATAATCAAAATCAGTTAAGATCTCTTTAGTTCAGAAAGAACTGGTTGTTAGCATTTTATAAAATTGTGATGTTTAAAAGAATTTAGAAACCCTATCAACTACAATTTTAAAATATGTATTGAATAATCAGTTTACATCTGTGAGTTACAAGCTAATTATTAAATAATATATAGTACTGAGTTATATAATTAAACTTTGAGTATAAGATATGTTCAAGTAGATGTAAAGTATAAACCATATAACAAAAACTATAAATTACATTTATTAAATTTAAAACATTTAAGCTCTTGAGAAGAATATTTTTGGCTACAATATTCAAATACATAAGCTAGAAACTAAACATGAAATTAAGTATAAAAAGATTTTAAAGGTGACTAACAAATTTTGTAAATGGAATCAAGTATTGAAATGCTCATTTGAAGTGATTATTAAAATGTGCAATATTTATAAATAGAATACTTTATAAATTGAATGTCATATATTAATAAATATATAGCTTTTTGTACCTTTAACAACTGCAATACTAATTGTATAAAACAAAAATAAAGCTCTAATTACACTTCTCTGTACAAAATAATGTTCAGGAATAGTAAGATCACACATCAGCATATGTAAAAGACTATTAACCCAAAACAAGATTTTCCCCATCTCAGAATTTGGGAGCAAACTCAGAAATATTCACCTTCTAAAAATTGTCTTATCAGAAGAAAGGTCGTTTTGGCAAAGACATTTGTAAAGTTATTATAACAAGCAATGTACAATAAACACTTGTGCCAGGAAGCAGGTTAAGACTGTGCAGATATTTATGAACACAAAGCCTCACAACAGTCCCATAAGGGTAGATATTATTCTTTCCACATAACAAATGGCAAACAAAAGCATAGTGTAGTTAAAGCAGTTTTCCAAAGACACACAGCTGCTGGGAAATAGAGGTGGCTTGCAAATTGTGGTCCTCAGCACCATTCAGTTCTGGTAATAATGAAAGCACATGATATCACATCATTCCATCATGGACACAGAGGTTTCTTTCATTGCCATTAAGAGGACCAGACTCTTTACCTAGGTCTGGGACCAGAGAGTCTCTTGGAATACCCCAAGCTAGTACTCTTGCTCTGAATGACAGCAGGTAACCCAGCATGCTGAGTGTGGCAGATGTGCTCACAGATGAGCTTTCTGCTGAATTGTTCTGGGTTTCTGGTTTCAAATCTCCAACTCCCTTCAGTAGAAATAACTGGTAAGGTCTCTTCAGAAAGAGTTCTAAGATGCCAAGGCCAGCTGTAGGAGCATCTCTTAATCTTGACCTAAAGAGTGTGGTCTAAGGACAAATACCGTTGTGCATCTGGGAGAGGCTTTGGGGAGAGGGCTTGAGTAGCACACACAAGAGGCCCAGCAACTGTGATATTCACTAGATGGGTCCTGGGGTCAGTTGTAGTTTGGAACCTAGAGGCCTGAGATCTAGAAAAGACAAGATGAAATGGTGAGTTAACAGTTTTCTGAGTCTCTCCCAATCTTGTCCACGAGTCAGAGTATTCATGATTTTCTTGAATTGGAATAAAAAGGCTTAAGGTTTCCATATATTCTTTGAGCTATAACTTTCCCAGTGAAACAGAACCAAGAACTAGCTACAGTGAGATCAGGGAGCAGTTATTTCTTTGGGACATGCAGACTTTCTGAGTCCTTGTGAATAAGAGAATGGAAGATTAAGCAAAGCAAAGGCAAATATGCATGAAAAGATGCATTTGAAATTGCATGACCAGGAAATTATGGACGAATTGGAGACCAAATATTTTTTAAGGGTATAGAAAGTCTTCTTATGACATACACTTCCTTGGAATGGGTGCTAACCGTCATCTCTGTATTCATTCATTCATTCATTCACTCATTCTTTCATAGAACTTTACTTAGGCCTTGTTCCAGGTAGAGGAAAGCTAGTTAGTCATTGGTGTGATTCTTGCCTTGCAGGAAGAGTTATAACAAACCTCTCTACAGTATTGAAAACCCACATAATCCTCATCTACTGGGCCTCTAGATTACCTAACATAACTTGGTACTTTTCTTAATAAGAATAAAGCAGAGTATAGCACCCTGTGTGCAAATAACTTAAATGCCTGCTCTACAGAAGAAACTTGGATATGCCGGCAGGCAGTTGGTGGATACTGGCACGTGACATCAGCCCCATATTTGCATTTTGCAGTGATGATGCAGTGATGCCTTCCCCAAAGAATGGAATAAAGGTTCCATGTCATCTGTTGTCTCAGAGTGAGTACCCTTGGATCAGGTTCACTGGAATAACAAATATCTATTTTCACAGTGATGAAAACAAATGTCCAAGCCTGACAGTTTCCTCCAGTCTTGAGTGGGGCAATTTGTCCCTTACTCCCACCAGCTGTGGTAAGTGAGCCAATGGCTGTATAAGCATGTAGTATTATGCTGCATCTAAGAAAGTTAGAGTTGCGGAAGGTCATGTTCAAATATGCTATCAAATTCAGACAGGCTTGAAGTAGGACTCTGAGGCCAGAGTAAGGACAAGAATTTATACTGCAAAATAATGATTAATAGGTCAAAATGACATTCTAGCATGGTCACTACTAGCATTGGCAAGCTGTTGCCAAGGAATGGGCAATACATTCCCTGTGTTCCTGGGAATATGTTGTGTGTAGGGCTACAGAAATTAGAAGTCTCTGAGAAGAAGATGTATGGGGTATGTTGAAGGCATGTTATGAAATTTTTTTGTCTTAGTTTGCTACGTGGTCATAAGGCCAGGTATGGAGCCTTTTTGGAATATGGAGAGGAAGAGAGATGTTTACCAACATTTTTGAGAAAGGGGGAATGCAGAGTTGGATTATTTTCTGAGTTATGTTTACTGCTTTTGGAATTTCCCTTTCCCCAAAACCTTCCCCACAGTGGAGATGGCTGTATTAACAGCCTCTTCCCCTAAATACTCTATTAGAAGGGATTCCTCTACAGTGCTGTGTGAGCCAACTGGAATACTGAGGAGGATGTGAGTGGGTGTGTGGCATGAGTTCCTGAAGGTCAGAGATTTTGACTCACTCAATCCTGCACCTGTTGGGCAGGGTACCCATCAGAAAGTATTCAAGCAATAAATAAACACGTAAGCCTTTTGCGGAAGACATTAGTTCTTCTAGCCATGTCTCTCTAAGGAGGAAAACGTAAACATGCTTCCCATTTCAATCCATGCAAAGTGTTCACTCTTTTCTCCCCATTTACCTGAATCTCATTGACTCATTTTTAGATCACCAAGTTAATTAATCATTGGGGACACTTGGGCAAGAAGTCTGTGATTAACAGCCACAGACTCTGTATTTTTCTCCTATTTCTCTATTTTCCCAATTTCTATGCCAACTTTCTTTATTAACAGTCCATTTAGGAATAGGATTCTTTGTATGTGTGAAGATTCTCAGGAGCTATTCTCTGACAGAGAGATGTCAAGCAGATACAATGAGAATACCAGTTTTTGCACATCGGCTCTGCAGTAATGTACAGAGATACAACATTAGGTGCAGCACATAGAGTGAGGAAGCAACTGTCCACATTGCTGAGTGAGTGCTAGAGGAGCCTGGCTCTCCAGTGTAATCTCCTTCTCATATTGGAATAGGTACTATGTGGTGCATGGGATGACAGCTCCTTTGGAGTGGGACAACCACACAAGAGATGGAGCATTTATTATTGAAGCAATATTCCACGTTGGGTCCTATATCCATTTATACATAAAGTAAATGACGGCTGACAAGATTTATATCTTATTGCTAAGGGAAATGATAACATTTCAAAGATCAACATTTTCATATGCAACATACATCAATGCCAAAGTTAGTGAGTTTTAATTATTAGTTCATTCTTTTTTTTTATTCCATACATATTTATCATGGCCTTTAGGGAGGCAATCATTTTTAGCTATGCAGAAAGGCAGATGACTTTCTTCTTCATACCACCATCATAACTGTGAAGCCCTGCTATATTTTCATAATGCCTATTCATCTTTTTTTGTTTTATTACCCATTTCTGGTTTTTCAACTTTTGTTTTAGAATCAGAGGGTGCATATGCAGGTTTTTTAGGCAGGCATATTGTGTGGTGCTGAAGTTTTGAGTAAGATTTAATCTGCGCCCCCCCCCCCAGGTGGTGAACATGGTACCAAATAATTAGTTTTTTTCCCCAACCATTACACCCTCTCTCCCCTCCTCCCTTTCTTGTATTCCCCAGTGTCTATTATTCTCATGTTTATGTTCATCTGTGCCCATTGTTTTGCTCCCACTTATAAGTGAAAATTTGTGGTATTTGGTTGTCTGTTTCTCCACTAATTTGCTTAGGATACCAGTTTTCAGCTGCATCCGTGTTGCTGCAAAAAACATGATTTTGTTCTTCTTTATGGCTTCATAGTATTTAATGATATATATGTACCACATTTCATTAATCCAATTCACTACTGATGGGTACCTGGGTTCAATCCATGTCTTTGCTATTGTGAATAGCACTGCAATGAACATATGAGTGCATGTGTCTTTTTGGTAGAATGATTTGTTTTCCTTTGGGTATATACCCAGTAGTGAGATTGATGAGGTAGTCCAATTTCAAGTGGTAGCCCAAATTCAGTTCTTTCAGAAATCTCCAAACTGCTTTCCACAGTGACTAAACTAATAACATTCTCACCAATAGCATATAAGCATACCCTTTTCTCCACAACCTCACCAGTATCTGTTCATGTTTGAGTCTCAGTATGTTTTTTGTTTAACATGGTTATGTTTTCCTTTCTCTGAAATTTTATGAAGAATATGTGGCTCTCATATACACTATTTTGACATTTTTAGACTTAGCATGTTTGTATATTAGTTACAAATATCTTGCTCTTTAGAAGACATTATATTTTAAAGCAAAAGAAAACTAGGGCAGCAAATAATCTGTAATCACAGAGATATTATTTTAATGTGGTGCTTTTTTGATATATCAGAGTAATAGTCAGATTTTCTTTCCAAAACAATAACAAAAAAAGCTTTTGAGGAAGGAAAGAAGTGATCTTGTTTATTAAAAAACCTTGACTTTGAAACTTTAAACATTTTTATTGCTTCCATGTCCAAAGACTACAAAACTCCTAAGAGTCAGACTCCATAGGTCACTTACAGTGTTTTACTACTGAGGTAGAATTCCCCCTTATAATATCCACTAGTCTTCATTTTTACACTGGAAAAAGGGAGTTCAAAATTTAGGAACTAGCACAGCTTGTTCTTGAACTGTGCTTGTTATTTGAAATACTTAACTCAAAAACAAATCATTTATTTGAAACTTTCCCTACTAGTTCTAACTCTACCACAGAGTCAGTTCTCTATTCTTTATTTCCAAATATGTCCTCTGGACATTTGAAGAAAGGCATCATAAGGTTTCTAAAATAATCTTTCCTGTGATATGTATTCTAAATATCATCTTTCCTTTAATACTTATTCAGTGGTTCTATTACATTTCAGGATTTCATGCTGGTTCCTGAAGACAGGGACGTGAAGGAAAGAGCTTTTGTATCCATAGTCCATTGGGAAAGATGTTAAAAAAAAAAAAAAAGTGAATGTTGCAGCAAAGTGATAACTCTGTGGGTGTGTAGCTGTGATTTAAAGTGGTAAACAAGCCTTAGCTCAGAATGGATACTTTGCATGAAAACATGATTTCGTTAAAGCGAACTGGCAAATATGCTTTTTTTCAAAGCAGTTGGATAGTTGTTTTCTTTTCAAAATGGTTAAATTTGTACACAAGTTTATCTCAGTACTGATAAGTATATCACTGTTGGTAAATACATGTTGTTTGCATTTATGCCTACCTCGCCCCAAAGAGATAAACATATTCCCTACACTGAAAGTTGTAAATATGTTTTTTAAAATACTGAACAACCTAGAATGTATCGATGAAGAGTAGTATATGTAGTAAGTAACTGATATAAGCAATGATATAATGGCTGATGTTACTCAGAATGTGGCTGAGAAACTGAGCAGATATAATGGGAAGATTTCCAGCGAGGATATAAGTCCACTTCTCCAAACCACTGCACCAAAGGCTTTTCTCTTTTCTGAGTGCATAGTTTAACACTGTCAAACACAACAAATATTTACCACATGGCAGGGAGGACTGTGTTTCACTAAACATTGTGACAGATAGTGCCAGCTGAGAGTGAATGGCAGTCAGGGTACTGATAGACTGGACATCTTTGTTTCTACCCTCTTTTCTCTCTTGTTCATACTTGCCACTTAGCTAGTTGCAGGAAATATGTAGGATTTGTCTAAGTCAGGTGGTATTTGTGTTCAATTTATTTTAGTATTGTCTACTCACTGGTTTTTCAAGCACAAGCTTTTATTAGCTTTTGAAGTGTGACTCCTACAAAGAACACAGAAGAGAAGAAATATTCAATTCGTTGGCATCTCATAACAACTTCAAATTAAAGCATGAGAGGTCAGAATACCAGGAGAAGTTCAGAAAACATAGCAGTAGATATTAATTTCACTCTCAGTGATTGACAGTATAGAAAGAAAAAGTCATTAAAATTTTGGAAGAATTGTAGGATGTAATTCATATGAATGTATTCATACAATCAAACATATATGACGTGCATGTATATGGTATACAAGTAACCAAATATGGCTCCAAGTGTGTTAAAAGATAAGTCAACTAGTTAGAATAAAATATGTTGAGGGTGGCACAAGTGCACATATGGAAGCTGGCAGCCTTGTGCCTGCCAGCACCCTGCTACAGCTGACAAGCATTCACCCTGCTGCCCTGCTGCTACTGCTGGCAAATATGAAGGAGCAAGGAACCCACTGCTACCACCCTGACAAAGTGCTTTGGCTGGTACTAGCTGTCGGAGTGTTCTGGCCAATGGTATGGGAACACCTCAGCCCTTCCAGGGCAGCAGGCTCTTAACCTTGGGGGGCAGGATAACAAAACTGGGGGCCCGATACAAGCCCCACCCAAGAATGACAGCATGCAAGCCAGGAGTGCTGAGCTGAGCTTTGGCCCTCTAAAACCTTTCAGAAACAAAGCCAGATGAATGAACCCATCTTAGATCACAATCAAACCCAAGGGTAACAAAGAAGATAAAAGCAAACACACACACACACACAGACACACACACACGCACACACACCCGAAAACAAAACCACTGAAGAGAAAGCAACTTCAAAGACTGAAGGAACATCAGCCCACACAGATGAAAAAGAACCAGCACAAAAACACTGGCAACTCAAAAAACCAGAATGTCTTTTTACCTCTAAATGACCGTACTGGTTCCCCAACAATGGTTCTTAACCAGGCTGAATGGCTGATGTGATCAAAATAGAATTCAGAATACAGATATCAATGAAAATCATTGAGATTCAGGATAAAGTCAAAACTCAACCCAAGGATTCTAAGAAATACAATAAAATAATACAGGATATAAAAGATGAAATGGCCATTTTCAGATAGCACAAAATTGATGTGATAGAGCTGAAAAACTCACTTCAAGACTTTCAGAATATAATAGTAAGTATTAACAGCAGAATCAACTAAGCTGAGGAAATAATTCTAGAGGTCGAAGACTGGTTCTCTGAAATAACTCAGTCGGACAAAAAAATAAAAAGATAAACGAAGGATGAACAAAACATTGGAGAAATATGGAATTATGTAAAGAGACAAGATCTAAAACTAATTTGTGTCCCTGAAAGAGAGGGAGAGAAAGCAAGCAACTTGAAAAATGTATTTCAAGATATCTTTCATAAAAATTACCCCAATCTTCCTAGAGAGGCCAGTATTTAAATTCAGGAAATGTAGAGAATCCCTGTGTGATATGACACAAGACAACCATCCCCAAGACATAGTCATCAGATTTTTCAATGTCAAAATAAAATGTTAAAGGCAGTTAGAGAGAAGGGACAGGTCACCTACAAAGGGAACCCCATAAAGCTAATAGTGCACATTCATTTCCACAGAAACCCTTCAAGCCAGAAGAGGTTGAGGGCTTATATTAAGAATTGTTAAAGAAAAAGAAATCCCAACCAATAATTTCATAAACAGCCAAACTAAACTTTGTAAGCAAAGAGGAAATAAGATCCTTTTCAGACAAGCGAATGTTAAGGGAGTTCATTACTCTCAGACCTGCCTTACAAGAAGTCCTGAAGTGAGTGCTAAATATGGAAAGGAAAGACTGTTACCAGCCACTAAAAAAAAAAAAAAAAAAAAAAACCACGAATAAGTACATGGACTATTGGCACTATAAAGCAACCGTACAAACAAGTCTGCATAATAATCAGCTAACAAGAAAATGACAGGATCAAAGTCTCACAGATCAATAATAACTTTGAATATAAAGGAGCTAAATGGTAAAATTCAAAGGCAAAGAGTCGCAAGATGGATAAATAAGCAAAAAATAATGATATGCTGTCTTCAAGAGTCCCATCTCAAATGTAATGACATGCATAGGCTCAAAGTAGACGGAAGGAGAAAAATCTACCAAACAAATGAAAAGCAGAGAAAAGCAGAGGTTGCTATTTTCATTTCAGACAAAACAGACTTTAAATCAACAAAAATTAAAAAAGACAAAGAAGGCCATGACATAATGGTAAAGAGTTCAATTCAAGACCTGTTTTAAATATATACACATCCTATACAGGAGCACCCATATTCATAAAGTAAGCTCTTCGAGACTTACAAAAGGACTTCAATAACCATAAAAAATAGTGATAGACTTTAATCCCCACTGATAGTACTAGACAGATCATCTTAGCAGAAAACTAATGAAGATATTCAGGACTTGAACATGACACTTGACCAAATGGACCTGACAAACATATGCAGAACTCTCCACAGAAAAACAACAGAATATACATTCTTCTCATCTGCACATGGCACATACTTTAGAATAAACCAAATGCTTGGCCATAAAACAATCCTCAACAAATTAAAAAAACTGAAATACTACCAACCACACTAATAGACCAAGTGTAATACATAGAAATTAATCCTATGAAAATCACTTAAAACCATATCATTACAAAGAAATGGGCAACCTGCTCCTGAAGGACTTTAGGGGAAACAATGAAATTAGGCCAGAAATCAAGAAATTCTTCGAAACTAATGAGAACAAAGACATAGCATACCAGAATCTCTGGGGCACAGCTAAAGCAGCAGTGATAAGAGGAAAATTTAGAATGCTAAACACCCACATCTATAGTGCTATAGATATTTAGTAATATCTAAAATTAACAAAGTAACATCACACCTAGAGGAACTACAGAAACAAGAACAAATAAATCTCAAAGCTAGCAGAAGACAAGAAATAACTGGAATCAGAGTTGAACTGAAGGAAATTGAAACTTGAAAAGTCATGTAAAAGATGAACAAATGCAGGAATTTGTTTTTTGAAAGAGGAAATAAGATTGACAGACTACCAGCTAGACAAATAAAGAAAAAAGAGAGATGATCCAAATAAATACAGTTAGAAATGACAAAGGGAACATTACCACCAACCACAAAGAAATACAAAATCTCATAGAGACTACTACGAACACCTCTCTGCACACAAGCTCAAAACCTAGAAGAAATGGATAAATTCCTGGAGCAATACAAGCTCCCAAGAATGAAAGAAGAAATTGAATCCCTAAACAGACCAATAATAAGTTCCAAAATTGAATCAGCAAGAAAAAGCCCAGGACCAGAGAGATTCATAGCTCTATTCTCCCAGATATATAAAGAAGAACTGGTACCATTCTTACTAAAATCATTTCCAAAAAACTGAGGAGGAGGGACTCCTCCCTTACTCATTCTGTGAAGCCAGCATCATTCTGACACTAAAACCTGCCAGAGACACAGCAACAACAAAAAGAAAACCTTAGGCCAAAAAATCCCTGATGAACATAGATCCTAAAATCATCAACTAAACACTAGCAAGCAGAATCCATCAGCACATCAAAAAGCTAATCCATTATGATGAAGTAGGTCTTATCCCTGAGGTGCAAGGGTAGTTTAGCATAAACAAATTAATAAATGTGATTCACCACATAGACAGAACAAAAGATGAAAAACACACAATCATCTCAATAGATGCAGAAAAGACCTTTGATAAAATTTAACATTTATTCATGTTAAAAACCCTCAATGCACTGGGCATTGATGGATCATACCTCAAAATACTAAACCATGTATGACAAACCCATAGCCAACATCATACTAAATGGGCAAAAGCTGGAAGCATTCACTTTGAGAACCAGAATACTACAAAATGCCCTGTCTCATCACTTCTATTCTACATAGCAGTGAAAGTCTTAGACAGAGCAATCAGGCAAGAAAAAGAAATAAAAGGCATCCAAGTAGGGAGACAGGTGCTCAAACTATCTCTGTTTGCAGACAGTATGATTCCATACATAGCAAACCCCTTAGTCCCTGTCCAAAAGCTCCTCCAGCTGATAAACAACTTAAGCAAAATTTCCGGACACAAAATCAATGTGCAAAAATCAGCAGCATTTTGCCACCACAACAACATCCAAGCTGACAGCTAAATCAAGAATGCAATCCCATTCCCAAAAGCCACAAAAAGAATAAAATATCCAGGAGTACAGCTAACCAGGTGAAAGATCTTTACAATAAGAATTACAAAACACCACTCAAACGTATCAGAGATTAAATAAACAAATGGAAAAGCATTCCATGCTCATGGATAGAAAGAATCAATATCATTAAAATGGCCATACCGTTCAAAGCAATTTACAGATTCAATACCATTTCTATCAAACTACTAATGACATTCTTCAAAGGACTAAAAAAACTCATTCAAGGCCAGGTGCAGTGACTCTCGCCTATAATCCCAGCACTTTGGGAGGCTGAGATGGGCGGATCACGAGGTCAGAGCACCGAGACCATCCTGGTCAACATAGTGAAACCCTGTCTCTACTAAAAACACAAAAATTAGCTGGGTGTGATAGCGCGTGCCTGTAATCCCAGCTACTTAGGGGACTAAGGCAGGAGAATCGCTTGAACCCGGGAGGCAGAGGTTCCAGTGAGCCAAGATCACGCCACTGCACTTCAGCCTGGTGACAGAGTGAGACTCTGTCTCAAAAAATAAATAAATAAATAAAGTCAGAATGGATATTACTGAAAAGTCAAAAATTAACAGGTGCTGGCAAAGCTGTTGAGAAAAAGGAATGCTTATTAACTGGTGGTGGGAGTGGAAATTAGTTCAACCATTGTGGAAAGCAGTTTGTTGATTTCTCAAAAAACTCAAAACAGAATTACCATTTGACTCAGCAATCCTATTATTGGGTATATACCCAAAGCAATATAAATCATTCTAAAATAAAGACACATGCATACTCATGTTCGTTACTACTAGTCACAATAGCAAAGACATGGATTCAGCCTAAATGCTTGTCAATAGTAGACTGTATAAAGAAAATGTGGTACATACACATCATGGAATACTATACAGCAATAAAAAACAGTGAGCTCATGTCCTTTGCAGGAACATGTATGGAGCCTCACGGCATTATTCTAAGTGAACTAACACAGGAACAGAAAAGAAAATACCACATGTTCCCACCTATAATTAAGAGCTAAACATTGATTTCATGTGGACACAAAGAAGGAAACAACAGACACTGGGACCTACTTGACAGTGAATGGTGGGAGGTCAGTGAGAAATGAAAAACTACCTATTCGATACTATATTTATTACTTGGGCGATGAAATAATCTGTATGTCAAACCCCCATGACATACGACTCACCTAAATAACAAACTTGCCCGTGTACCCATGACTCTAATACAAAAGTTAAAAATGAAAAAATAAATTGAGCATATTTTGTTTATATAATGTTCAAAACCAGGCAAATATATTGAATATTATTTAAGATGCATATAGACAGAGTGTTATTTTAAAGATCGTAAGATAATATTTTCATCGTAAAGGAAACTGATTAGGACAAGTTGGAGAGGAAGTGGTGATTGAACAAGGCATGCAGATATTTCTGATATCTTGTAACACCATACATCTTTATCAGAGCAGTAGATAGATGTCTGTTTACTTCATATTATTAATGAGCTATACATATGGGTTTATGCACTCTTCTATTTGTGTGATGTTTGTTATAACAAACACATCAACACTCAATTGGTAAAATAAAAATCAATAATCTCTTTGATGTGGGAGTTATGATGGCACTATGTACCCATACGAAAATTTAGGAGAAGTGCATTATTTATTGGATTATTTCCCTTTGCCCACATTAAATTTGAAGTACCTGTACCATTTGAATGTATGTTTTGTTAATATTCTACCATCCTATTTCTTAAGGTTTTTAAAATCACACTTACGATCATATGGATTCTTTTTGTGTTTCTTTTACAGTGTCATACTTCAACTTTAACAAAATATAGATCACTTGGACTCGGGAAGGGGAACATCACACACTGGGGCCTATCATGGGGAGGGGGGAGGAGGGAGGGATTGCATTGGGGAGTTATACATGATATAAACGTCATGCACATGTACCCTAGAACTTAAAGTATAATAAATAAATTAATTAATTAATAAATTAATTTTAAAAAAAAAGAAATCAGAGATAACACAAACAAAGGGAAAAACATCCCCATGCTCAAAGATAGGAAGAAAAAAAAAAAAAAAAAAACAAAATATACTAAATACGATTTAATCAGCAGAAACCTCCATCACCTTTGGGATCTGAATCACCAATAAGCCTCATATCATGGAAATATGAACCCAGTCTCATATATTGTAACTGATATGGTTAGGCTTCATGTGTCCACCCAAATCTCATCTTCATTCTAATCCCAGGTGTTGAGGGAGAGACCTGGTGAAGGGTGATTGGATCGTGGGGGTGGTTTTCCCTATGCTGTTCTCATGATAGTGAGTTCTCACAAGATCTGGGGGTTTTATAAATGTTTGGAAGTTCCTCCATCATTCACTCATCTCTCTCCTGCCACCTTGTGAAGAAGGTGCCTGCTTCCCCTTCTCCCATGATTGTAAGTTTGCTGAGGCCTCCTCAGCCATGTGGAACTGTGAGTCAATAAACCTCCTTCCTTTATAAATTACCCAGTCTTGGAAAGTTCTTTATAGAAGTGTGAGAACGAACTAATACAATAACTAAAACCTGCCCTGTAACATTTCCAAACATGCACTCAGACTAATATTTTGTCCGCCTTATACTCTGTATCTGTGTTACTAAGTCCATTTTCAATCATTTCTCCAGAACGTAGACCACTGCCTAAACCTACAATCTCTAATATTGACCCCTCTTCCCCACCATATTTACTTTCTGTCCTCATAGATAGCCTTCAGTTTCACCAGGTGGCTAGCCTTTGGGCAGCAAATCCTTAGCAAAAAGGACTGAGGACACTGCAGAATATGAGTCCTGGGTTTGAGGGAGCAAATTAATAAAAATCTGTAGGTTTCAAGTTATGGATTATTTGATTGAAGACGGAAAGGGAAATGTTACAATTTATTTAATATTCTGCTAGTGGTCTGATCTCTGGAATCTTAGCATAGTGAAGACTTAAAGCAAAACGATTAGTGGGAAATAGGGACGGTCAAAGCAAATCCCTGTGAACTCTCCAATATACAATCATGAGACTTGTCCAGTGTTGTCCAGTATGTGATTACTAAAAAGTCAGTGTGTACAAATATAGACTAATTTAACATTCTTTTCTTCCTCTTTGAAGAGCAAGTCATGCTTAATACAATTGTCTGCTTACTATGATTGCCATATTCTTGTTACCGAGGTTACATTTACATCAGGCAGTAATCTGAAGTCAGGTGCATGTGAATATCAAAGTATTTGAGTATTAGGAAGGTTTCTTACTGCATTTGACTGTGTCCATGCATGAAATTAATCAACCATGGCTCTAAAGATAAAAAAGTTTAACATGATTTATTACATAGATAATACAAGCAATATTGTTTTTAAGCATATTATTTAAGATTTCATATTTAAATCTTTTGAATAGCAACTGTTTTTGCAAAAAAAGAAAAAATGATAACAGGAATTCAAAGTGATTTGTTTTTGTTGTTGTTGGTGGTGGTGTTTTGTTTTGTGTTAATGTTTGTCAGCTCCACTATCTGTCTAATGCTTGAGTAGTCAATATTGGCAACTGAATCAATCCACCCATCACTTAAAGAGGAAACATCTCATTTGGTTACATTTATCGTCTGATTCATTGAAATAAAAGACCAATTTTAACACAACAGTTAATCCATAATTTGATGTAGATACGAACACATTAAGAGCCAAAGGACATGAAAGGACCTTACTAAAGTTAACAAAATGCCACTGGTTTAAATCATCCTAACACTTTAGCATTGGCTATCAGCTGAAGATTTTATTAAATTTGCCTTAAGAGTTACATTTTTATATGGCTAGCTTTATGAAAATTTATGAAAACATAGAATAATTTGGAAGATTAAAGATACAAATTCTATTAATCTTCATATAATCTTCATAATAAAATAACATGACTATAATAAATGCTATATAATATATAATGTATACTCCTATATACTATAAATATAGTACCATATTTATGTGTTAAATAAAATATGCAACATTATGTAAAATACATAATTATGTGTTATATTTTAACCTATGTATCTCAATTCCATTGATGTTACAACATATTTAAGCAACAACAAAGCTAACAAGATAACTTTGTAATTTCTTGCACATTAACAGATGATATGATTAAAATACTATATATATATATATATATATATATATTTTTTTTTTTTTTTTTTTTTTAAGAGAAAGACCTACATGGCTCCTGCCTGTAATCCCAGCAGTTTGGGAGGCTGAGAAAGGGGGATCCCTTAAGCCCTGGAATTTAAAACCAGCATGGGAAACATAAGGAAACTCCATCTCTACAAAAATTAACATAAAAAGATTAGCCCAGCATAGTAGTGTGTGCCTGTGGTCCCAGCTATTCGAGAGGATGGGCTGAGGTGGGAGAATTGTTTGAGCCTGGGAAGTCGACGCTTCAGTGAGCTCTGATCATGCCATTGCACTCTAGCCTGGGGGACAGAGTGAGACTCTGTCTCAAAAAAAAAAAAGTTCATAAAATGTATAAGTTAAGATTTTGTTTTATTTCAGAAATAAATGACCCGGGAACAGAATACTGCACAATACCGATTTTGCATTTTCAAGAGTCTTTTATTTAAACAATATAATGATAGATTCATGGTACATAAAATATATTGCAACTTTCTTAATCAGACTACCATTTTTTCTTTATTAGAAAATTGTAAATTGTTTACTGCTCTTTCCATTTTACGGACAACAAGTTCAGAGAAGTGACGTGACTTCCTCAAGATTAAACAGCTGATAAATGGCAGAGTTGAGACAAAATTTTTAGTATTGATTCATAATAACATTGATCTCATTATGACCTATATTTGATTGGGATACTTCTTGTATGTGAAAATCATAGTCATTGTTATGATTAGAGCTTGCAAAGGAAATTTGGTATGGATAGAAATGTTTAGACCTTGGAGTTACCACTTTAGTTGAATGCATATTCATTGTGGAAAATTAAATTTTGAAGGTCAGTTCTACAGTTTGGCCACCCATTTTACTGAGTGGAGATAAAAACAGACAGACTCCTCAAAGTAAAATAATACCTGGATAGATAGGCAAGGTTATGACAACCAATTTCAAGTACAGTTTTAAGAATTTCAGTGCGAATAGGAGTGTTCCACAATATTTGATCCAGGCAAATACATTCTCTCTTACAGCACTCAATTGAGAATTAAAATTGATTCTGAAAGATTAATACCTACCCTTCTCTACAGAAAACCTCTATTTTTCTCTTTACTCAGACTCCATCACTCTTGTCACCAAAATGTGCAAGGAAATTCTGCAATTCTGTACAAACAAAACTGGATGTCCCATAATCAATTTAATTCTGACACTATCTACCTGGAGTTATCACAGACCCCACATGTTAAGGGCTCAGTCCCATAAGACTACCTCCAGTTTCAGATCCCAATCATAAGTGATGGCTCCCCGGGTCACCCACAATGTCTGTCTGAATTGCAACCAATCAGAGGTTCCTACAGTCCCCTCCCCAGGTTTGATTACTTGCTAGAATGACTCAGAGAACACAGGGAAACACTTACTTTTACTGGTTTAGTAGAAAATATATGATTAAAAAGTACAAATGAAGAGATATACAGGGCAAGGTTTGGGAGGGTCCCAAGAGCAGGAGCTTCTATGCCTGTATAGCTGACATGCGCCACCCTCCCACCACATGGTTGTATTCGCCAACCTGGAAGCTCTCTGAACCCTGTACTGCAGGGATTTTTATGGAAGCTTCATCATGTAGGCACATTGTTAATTCAGTTTCTAGCTTTTATTTTCTTCTAACAGAATGAAGGGAGAGGTTTAAAAGTTCTAAGCTTCTAATTATGGTTTGGCCTTTCCAGTAAGCAGCTCCTACTCAGAAGGCCACCAAGAGTCACTTCAGTAGAACAAAAGCTTCCAAAGCATTTAGGAGTTCTGTGTCAAGAACTTGGGTCAAAGACCAAATATTACAAAACAAGATGCGCCCAGCATCTTGTTAATTTCCTAAACACATATTGTTTAGGAAATTACAATAATTTTAGGAGATGTGAGCATAAAATGCAGATGAAAATCAATTATACATTTTTTATTACAAGCCACAATATCACACTTTTCATCAGACCACAATGTATCTGAAAAATTAAATTTTGATGTCTTTCATGCACATTAGACCCAGTGAATGAGGTCCTTTACATTACATTTTGCCAGACAAGTTTCACAGTCATGATGGTTTCCTATTGGTATATTTCCAAGATTTCAAAATTTCTGCAGCCCAAATCTTAGAAGACAAGGAATTGAATAAGAACATCAGCCTTGATGGGGCTCTCAATATCTTAACAGTCTTCTTCAGAGACAAATTTGAAGTGTTAGGAACCTCAATTCCTTGGTTTAAATTTATGAGTGTTTTGACAAAACATCATGACATTATTACTATCAAAAAGACAGATCTTCAGTAAATCTGCCATCTTGACATGCACTTTTAGTTACATGAGAACAGGTTCTCGATGTTTTTTTACATTGTTGCTACTGGAAACCTGGTCATGTTTGCCGTGGACAAGAGTACAGAGGAAAAGAACAAGAAAACAATTGGTAATGACAATGACATCTAAAATGACAAGTAAGATATGAAGTACTTGGTGAAGATGAAGCCAAGAGACAGGGTGTCTTCTTCCAACTCAGCTTTTAATACAAAGGGCACAATGGGAGATGGAAACTTCCAAGATCAATGAGGAGGAACAAACAGAAGATTCTCAAAAAGTGCAACAAAATTATCTCCTGTCTGGGTCAGAACCCACCTGTCATTGGATCTGTTGCATCAGTAGGAAAAGGAGAATAGTTTCAGTCTTATTCCCAAAGGTGTGCCAGAACTCCATGGCAAGGTGCAGGGTTGCCTGCCATTCTGGAGAACTTTGCCCATAGGTGCATCCTGGGTCATCACCTGCAAACAGTCATCTAAGAAAGGCAAGTATGTTCCACACAGCTGACTGCAATCTTGGAACATCACAAATTTTAAGCCACAATAGTTTTATTGGTTAAAATATATTTGAGCTACTATATAAATTTCTAGTCATTTTGAATACTTGAATAAGTGCATAATAGAAAAAGTGAAACCCACATTTATCAGAAGCAAAATAATTGCAAAGCACAATTCACTACCTAAAGAATAAATATTTATTTAAAGCTAGTACCACAAAAATTAAGTATTCTTATAAAAATTTCTAATGACATAGTAATACAAAGAATGAAAAGTAAACTCCCCCATAATGAGGGTTATGTTTAGAGACCAAATGAGGATCAAGGGTGTCTTTTTCAGATGTTAACCAGTGAAGAACAACAAAATTTAGTTGTATGTTTGGCAGATACCATTTTCTAGCACATGGTAGAAATGGCTTCCTAAAACAGACATGTTAAAGTATCCATGTGTGGGACAGCAGAGGGTGAGAGTTGATGATTATGAACCAAGAATGGAAGAATATTGATTGCTGGGAAGTTAAATATCTGTCTCAACCTTGAAGATGTCATGTTAAGTGAAATAAGCCAGTCACAAAGGACAAACACTGTCAAATTCCAGTGTCTAGTGATGGAGACACCTGGAGTCATCAAAATCACAGAAACTAGAAGGGTGGCTGCTGCAAACTGCAGAGCTGGGGAGGAATAGGGAGTTAGTGTTTAACAGAGACACACTTTTACTTTGGGAAGAAGAAGTAGTTCTGGAGATGGGTGGTGGTAATGATCGTACGACAATGTGAATATATTTAATACCACTGAACTGTACACTTAAAAATGATTAAAATGGTAAATTTTATGTTTTGTGTATTTTTGCCACCATCACAATAATAACCCCATCTCTGGGTTAAATTTACTAACTCAAAATGACTGATTCAGAAAAGCTTGTTTGGTATTATCATCATCCGTCCTTCTTCAAACAGGCCTGAAATCAAGTTTCCATGAAGACTTTCTACACACCTAACACACTGCTTTTTACCTAAAGCAGTTACTAATATATAGTTTTATTCTTAAGTGACAGAAATTAGCTCATCAGAGAAAAAAAAACTATTAAAATCTTTACATTGTACATTGGTTTAATTTCCTCTCTTCTGTTCAATATCCTATAAGTGAGTGCAAATACTGTACTCTTGCTATTGAGAGCTTGTTAGCAATCTCATACTCTGCTACTTTTAGAGAAGTAGGAACATATCCTCATTACATGGAAAAGAGGGCAAAAGGATTCATATAAAATAAAATTAGCAGAGGAATAAAACTAAAAATGTTTTTGGGCTTGAGAACACATCATTCGTGAAAGCATTTAGAATAAATAACTTTAAAGTGGCAATTATGATGTCACCTACTTCACATGATTATAAGAACTTTAAGAAGAGTAAGAAGCCAAACTAGGTGACAACTTCCATACTACTGCCAGCAATATGGAGGACTTTTATCACACTTTCTCATGTAGCTGTTCCCCTTCCCACTCATTATGCAACCAATGGATATGCATTTGAGATAGTGTAGAAAATGCTGCAAACACGGCCCACTGCCTGACATACACATGCTTTATTGTTTACTATAAGGAGACACAGGGCATTGTAATACACTTTCTGTCCTTAGAATCTTCTTTTAAAACTCTTCTTTCTCTTGCTTTCACTGAGCCTGTGCTATATCCACTCCAAATGGATAAGTGTGGGTTTTAACCTGCCAAACAAATGAGAGACGACTAATGTTTTAGGAATCTCTTTTATCTTTAAAGTTTGTTTCATAGTCTTGGGGCAGGTTCTTAATATTACTTAGAAGAGGGGATAATCAGGCAGTGTTTTGTCCTTGTACTAAATGGGAATGTTGGCCATGAAAATGCTGTGTAAGCCCCTTGAGTTCCACAGCTGACTGTGAGCTCAGACTGAGCTGTGAGTTTGAAAACACAGCACACGTGGATCACTTACCCTAATCCACAAAGTTCTGCAAAAGGACGTCTAACTGGCTTTTTTTCCCTTTGCTCCAGAGACCAAAATCTGTGCTGATTTGTTCTAGTTCTGATATCCAAATATAGCACCACTTACGGGGGTCCTTTAACAGGATTTGATGAAAACCCTGAGGTATGCTGAGAACGCAGTGTGCTTCATCAACACACACCAGCCACCCATGGCAAGAGATCCACAGTATAGTGTATTATGATAGTCTCCAGTTTCTGCTGTCGTGATGGTAGTAGAATTACATAATATTTAACGAACTTCCTCTTTTTAAGTTACATTGGACAAAGAAGGTGACTTCCAAAGATAATGTTGATGGAGACTATTCAGGATAGAGATGACTTACTGCCGTCACTATAGAGGATTTCAGAAATAAGAAAGCTTTCCATAGAAACAAGTCACAGTTTAAAGGCATCCTAGGATTGACTAAACCAAGTTACCCTGGGCAGATAGGACACAGGCCAGACTAACAAAGACTACTGCTTTGGCTCTGCCACCCTTGGGTTTTCAGTAATCCTAGAGAGGCAATTAAATACTGAGACTAATGGAAGTATTTTGGAGTCCAGGCAGACAAGAATAAATCCCAGAACTGCCACTTACAGACTGAACTCAGGTGAGTTTACAGCCTGAATTTTACTTTCATTTATGATAGAAGGATGACATCTAATCACAAATGTTTGTTCTGCAGGATCATTGTGCAATACATGAAAAGTTGCATATGGGAGTGCCTGCTACATATTACTTCTCTATTAAAGTTATCTTAAATAATAATGGTATAATATCTAGTTCTAACCTACAAATAATGAAATGAGAATTCTCATTAGCACACTTAGAGATTTTCCAACCCCCTCAAACTCAATTGGCATGAATAATTTGCTCAGTGATGTTGACTTTACCTCCTTATTTGTCGTAGGTGGTGCTATATTCTTTGTTCAGGACATCCCAGAAACACTAAAATTCCTTTCATTTTTTCATAATTTCCCTGCTTCATGTCTCATTCAGACTTTCTCCTATCCTTCCCTCTGCCCCTAACACTTCACCTGCCACCTCTTAATTACCCATCTCTTGTTCATCCTTTACAGTTCAGCCTAAATAACATTTTGTGAGGGGCCTTCTTTTAATACATAAAGTAACTGAATGCCTTTATAGACTCATCATTGCTCTTTTACTTCCTGTGATTTTCATGGTGACCTCCTCCATTAGATTGCAGGTTTTGTTGCAGGAAGTGACCCAGCCTTATTCTCTCCTGCATCTCCAGCCCCTGCCTCATGCCCGTACCTAACATGCACCTCATAAAGGTGCTGGATGTAAGTGAATTGCTGGCTCCCGTTGAGGTTCCACTGGTTTTGGCACCACTCATTATTCAGAGTCTTACTCAAATTTTGCCCTCCCTAGAAATTCTCTCTGACTTCCTGGAGCAAATATCTGTGCTCCTTCTTTCGTGGCCCTGTAATACTGGGTACACCCTTCCTGCCAAAAATCTAATTGCCTTTTTTATCATGCTCGCTGGACTGGGCACCTGGAGGGCATGCATTTATTTCTGCACTGGAGTGAGAAAGCTAGAAAGAACTTAAAGTATAATGAGTCAATTCAATTTTCTCAGAGAACAAAAGGAAAAGTGGGAGAAATACGCTGAGAATACTAGGTCCAAGGAAGAAGCTCTATATTCATCTCACAGTTCGGAAAATGGAAAGAAGTAAACCAAACAAAACATGAATACAGGAGTGATTATAAAATGGGAACACCTGGAGACACAAGTGGTGTTTGCAAAGGGAGTCAAGAGAATAAAATCTGTGGGGTAAAGGCCCTTTGGGAATTCTAGTTCCTGCCTTACGGCAAGGTCTTCACTGACATTTATGTACTTTTCTTTGGGAAGAGTACATTGAGGTCTGATCTACTCTTGATGTTTGCTAATGTCTTGGCATTGAAGAGTTAGGTGTTTATTCCAATTTTTCCCAAGGAAAGTGCCAAAACCCCAGGAAGGACATTTTCAATCCCATACTGGGCATCCCTGTTGTCCAAAACTGAACATAAGATACACCTCCCCATTCTCTATTTCTATACCTGCCTCCCTTTTCCTTATGGGCGTTATAATCTTACTGTCATCTAGGAATTCCTGTTGTCTGTTTATTCTGACCAGAACTGTGTGTCATAACTCAATTTAAGAATTTTGTCCTTCCTGGGGAGTTAGAACAAAAATCCCTAAAAAGCATATAAATAAACAAAAACATAAAAGAACACAGTAAATGGAAAGACAGGGATAGAGACAGAAGGGAAGAAAGAAAGAAAAAAGAAGAAAAGCCATGTTTACTTGGCTCACACGTGTAGCATATTATGAAACAGGAGCGTTGGTATCCTATCCCTCCTTGACTTTCTTAGAAGAATTTCTAGGCATTCTAGAACATATCTGAAGAAGTTTAACAAACAGTGGTACTTATAATACTTTGGCTTGATTCTTTGCATTACTGTTAAAATTCCCTACCCCCATTCCATATCAATTGAATCTATGGAAAAGACACTGAATTTTCTAAGATGCTTAATATATAATGCATGACTTAGCATCAAAATGATAATAACAGTAATCTGGGAAATATTTTAAAACATACTTTGCGGGAACTTATATTTAATGTAATAGCTTTTAAGTTGCCCTGTTGTTAAGAAAATGATGCATTTGAAACTATAAAAATCCCAAAAGAAAACCTAGGAAACGCTCTTCCAGACGTTGGCCTAGACAAAGAATTTCTGACCAAAACCTCAAAAGCAAATGCAACAAAAACAAAAATTGACAATTTGGACTTAATTCAACTAAAGAACTTCTGCACAACAAAAGAAACCGTCAACAGAATAAACGGACAACCTATAAAATGTGAGAAAATATTTGCAAGCTATATCTGACAACAGACTAATATCCAGAATCTATAAGGAACTTAAATAAATCAACAAGAAAAAAAATCCTATTAAAAAGTGGACAAAGGACACAAACAGACATTAATCGTTAGAGAAATCCAAATCAAAACCGACAGTGAGACACCATCTCATACCAGTTTGAATGGCTATTTTCTTTTCTTTCTTTCTTTTTCTTTTTTTTTTTGAGACAGAGTCTTGCTCTGTCACCCAGCCTGGAGTGCAGTGGCGCAATCTCGGCTCACCACGAGCTCCGCCTCCTGGGTTCACACCAAAAATTGCTATTTTTATTTATTTATTTATTTATTTTTGAGACGGAGTCTCGCTCTGTCACCCGGGCTGGAGTGCAGTGGCCGGATCTCAGCTCACTGCAAGCTCCGCCTCCCAGGTTCACACCATTCTCCTGCCTCAGCCTCCCGAGTAGCTGGGACTACAGGCGCCTGCCACCTCGCCCGGCTAGTTTTTTGTATTTTTTAGTAGAGACGGGGTTTCACAGTGTTAGCCAGGATGGTCTCGATCTCCTGACCTCGTGATCCGCCCGTCTCGGCCTCCCAAAGTGCTGGGATTACAGGCTTGAGCCACCGCGCCCGGCCCAAAAATTGCTATTTTTAAAAAGCCTAAAAATAACATGTTAGCTAGGCTGTGGAGAAAAGGGAACACTGATACAATGTTGATGGATAAATTAGTGCAGCTCCTATGGAAAGCAGTATGGAGATTTCTCGAAGAACTGAAAATAGAACAACCATTTGATCCTGCAATCCTGCTATTCAAAGAAAATGAGTATCTACTCACAGGAAAAGTAATCATTCTACCAAAAACACACCCGCATTTGTATATTTATCACAGCATTATTTACTATAGCCAAGACATGGAATCAATCCAAGTGCCCATCAGTGGTGGATTGGATAAAGAAAATGTGATACATATATACCATAGAATACTATGCAGCCATAAGGAAGAATGAAATCATGTTCTTTGAAGCTACATGGATGTAACTGGAGGCCATTATTATAAGTGAATTGATGCAGAAACAGAAAATCAAATAGGGCATGTTCTCACTAATACAGGCTGTCTTCAACCTCACTAAATATTTCTTTTCCTATCTCAGTTCTGTCATTCAGGCTGTGATGGATTTTTGTCAATTGAATTTTTTCAGCTTCAGAATTTCTGCCTGATTTTTTAAAATGATTTCAATCTCTATTAAATTTCCTAATAGGATTCTGAATTTCTTCTCTGTGTTATGTTGAAGTTCATTGGACGTCCTCAAACGAGTTCTTTTGAATTCTCTGCCAGAAATATCACATATCTCTGTCCCTCTGGGATTGGTCAGCGGTGCCTGCCTTAGTTTGTTTGGTGAGGTCATATTTTCCTGGATGTTCTTGATGCTCATGGATGTTTGTTGATGTCTTGGCATTGAAGAGTTAGGTATTTATTCCAATTTTTGCAGTCTGGGCTTGTTTGTACACATCCTTCCTAAGAAGGATTTCCAGGTATTCAAAGGGTATTGAGTGTTGTGATTGAAATATTTGGTCACTGTAACAGTATCCACACTGGGGAATGCCCCAACACCAGTAATGCTGCAATTCTTGTAGACTCTTAGATGTATCACCTTTGTGGGCTTGAATAAGATCCAGGTAAATTCCCTGGATTACCAGGCAGAGTCTGTTGTTCTCTTCCCTCACTTTGCACCCAAAAGACAGTCTCTCTGTCTTCATCTAGGCTGCTTGGAGTTGGGGAAGGGGTGACACAAGCACCTCTGTGGCCACCAGACATTTATTTTTGCACCTATTTTTAGTGAAAATTCCCATAATAATCCTGCAGAAGGGCTGCTTGCATATTTTACATAATATAGCTTAGAAGTTTTAAAATTTAGTAAAAGCAACACAAGATTTGGTATTAGAAGACCCAGATCTGAATCTCTTCTTGTACATGCTGTGTCAGCACCATGGACTTAGAGGTACTAGAGCCCCTGTTTCCTCATCATTGAGCTTCAGAAGGGAGGGACTCCTGTGTTCACTGTTCTGAGCACTCACACTGTGGAGTAACCAGCTGGGTGTCTTTCATACATGCACACATTCAGGTTTTTAGGTATCTTCCCTGACGGTGCCTACAACAGCATATCCTTGCTCACCTTAGTCCAAGGATCTGATTAAAATAAAAACTGTGTTGTCTCAACAAATAGGGACTTGGTGATGTGTGCTTCTAATGTAGTGTAACTAAACTTTATTATTGAATATTTAATTTTGGAACATCTATTTGATTGTTTTTCAAATTTACTTGATACTTCTGAATAGGTTTTCTTGTCGTTTTTGACACATAATACTCTCTCATTTAAGAAGTGTGATGAAACTATTTATAATGTGTAGTGAATCAGTGTCAGGCCATTTACATACTTGTAGCCTGTACGATATGATTTTGCCCTGGTTTGTTCTTGCGACTCTTTGGTACTGGGAATTGTTTCCTCTTCTGTGTCATATTTCTTTTTTTTCACATTTCTTGGGTTTTTACCTACGGGAATCTTTCGATGTCTTGCTTTCTTTAGGAGTTATTTTTCTGTATACCTAATACCTTGGCTTAATGCCAACTTGGGAATATTTTTATCTACATTTTTGCTTGACATTGTTGTGGACAAAGCATAAAGTATGAATTTTGATGTTAAGCACAGGTACAAAAAATCATATTTCTAGCGATTTTTATGGGATAACTTCTTCCCTCTCCACCAGGAGTGAAGCCTGAGAAAGGCAATTCCTACACTATAGCTCTTTATGAAGCAAAGGTCTCCTCCACGTTCATATGTTTAGCCTATTGCCTTTTAAAGGTTTAGACCTCTAAAAATTATTTGCATAATTTTCATTCTGGTTTCACAATTTTCTCAAACATCGTCTCCTGTGAACCAAGTTTAGTTCTTAGAGGCTCCAGGTCATCTATGTTCAGCTTAGCAGATACTGGCTGGCTTAAGCACTCACATACTTTCAGGACCTGTGGAGGATCATTGACTTTGACATTTAAGAACATTCCTTATGCTCCTACTTGCCCAGAAAATTTTGAAATTTATTTTATTCACTATTTCTAATGCTTTATGCTGGAGTGTATTCAGGATACCTGACTTGTCATATGGTTAGGAACAGCCATTCAAAAGCTTTCTAATGTGAAGGTATCCTTGCTTTACTGGAATGAAGCTTACTGGGTTATGACAGTTATTTATTTTCTTTCCTATCCTTCACTCTCCCCTCCCTCCCTCCCTCCCTTCCTCGCTCCCTTCCTTCCTTCCTTCTTTCCTTCCTTCTTAATTCTTCCTTTTCCTTCCTCTCCCTCTCTCTTATTTTTCTTCTTTCCTTCTAACTTCATTTAAAAACATTATTTGGTTAGTTTCTCAACAGAAAAAAAATTTCTTCATAATTGTGTTTGTCTTTATTGTAAAATTATGCTATCAGTGATGCTATTCTCACAAAATTGCCTAGATATTAAGCAGATGCTTAATATCTTCCTTCTCCTCCCCCAGAACAGTTTTATAAACGATATATATTACTTTTTCTTGAAGTTTCAGTAAAAAGTACGTGTAAAACTGCATAGACCTGATGTTTTGAGTGGGTAAGCTTTTATCTACCTGATTTACTTACTCTAATGACTTTGAATATATTCATGTTTTCTATTTTTTGTTTTCCTCTTTAGAGTTAGGTTTGATAAATTTTATGTTTTAGGAATTCATCTATTGCAACTTAAAACATATTGAACATTAAAAGAGTTTTTGTAAAAATACCTTGAGAGTTTTAAATATTTAATTTAACTGAAGTTATAGCTCTTTTAAATTTACCATGACTTATTTATGCTTTTCCCTTCTTTCCAATCATGATCGTGCTAGAAAATGGCTTATTTTATGCCCTTTGTTTTTGTTGGATTTCAATCTCTAGGTCTCTGTCTCTATGTATCTCTCTGATTAATTAGTTTGGTAAAATCTCCTCATTTTTCTCTTCATTTAATATTGTTTGTTTTATGTTTTTCTTTTTAATTTTTCAGTTTGGACTTTCATCTTCTTCATTCTTAGTATTATCTAAGATGCAAAATACGTATGAATGATGCAAATTTTAAGTGACTTAGCTTTATCTTACAAGTTTTGACTTATTGGCATAAAGTTGTTCATAATATTCTGGTAGTTCCTTTAATATTGTAGAATTTGTAGTGATTTTACATCTCTAACTCCTGAGTTTAATACCCTGCATCATCTCTTTTATCCTTGTCAGGCTCATTATTTCCCAATATTTAGTCATGACTCTTTCTGAATGTTCTAACTAATGGCCTTTAAATCGTGAGTTGATTAAATCACAGGCAGTATCCTGATATGGGCAGTAATGCCAGTCCTATAAGAGTATCAGGCACAGTAACCTCTAACCTTTTCAACTATCTGTGTGATTTCTTCCTGTGCATACACTGATCAGTCCTCAACTGAACACTGAGGGAGACTTCAACACACATCTCCGGAGTTCTCTTCTTTTGCTGGTCTTGCTGGTACTCAGCTCTATGAACTGTAGTTGCCTTATTTTCCCTGAACTCTCACCTTTGTCTTCTCAACTCTAAGGATCTACACGCTCTTCTTGGGCTCTCTCTCCCTGCACCATAGCCTGGAAAGCAGTAGGGCAGCTTTAGAACTCACCTTGTTTATTTCTTGTCTCTCAGGGATCCTAGTTCTTTTCTTCCCCATGTCTTGTGTCTTGGAAACTTTTATTTATATATTTTGTCAATACTTAGTATAAACTTATAGCAAACAAGACAGTGTGAAATTTGTTTAAAGACAAGTAAATAGATCAGTGGAACAGTATAGAGGTTTCAGAATTAGACCCATGCATATATAGGCAATTGAATTTTGACAAAGGTTCAAAGCCAATTTAGTGGGAAAAGAATGAACTTTACCACAAGTATTGCTAGAACAACTAGATTTTCATGAGGAGAAAAAAACAAGATAAAGATGAAGATAGAAGAAGAGAAGAAGAAAAGAAGGAAGGAAGAGGAGAATAAACTGGATCCATACTTCTTGCCAAAAGAAAAATTTAACTCAAAATGGATTATAGGCTTAAATGTAAAACCTAAAACTACAATAGTTCTATAATAACACACAGGGGAAACACTTTGTGACCTTGCATTAGGCAAACATTTCTTAGATACAACACCAAAATCATGATCCATTAAAAATAAATTTATAAACAATTTTATGAAAATTATAATTTCTTTTTGAAAGGCAGTTAAGAAAATATAAATATAAATCACAGACAGCAAGACAATATTTTCCAATCACATATCTAATAAAGAACTTGTATCTAGAATAAATAATTAACTCTCAAAATTCAATTACAAATTAGAAAAGCGTTTGAAGATACTTTAGCAAAGTTGATTCAAGGACAATTAAGTACGTGAAAGATACTCAACATCATCAGTCATTAGAAAAATGCAAATTAAAAACAGAGTGAGAAATTACTGCACAACTGTTAGAATTGCCAAAATTTAAAAAGACTGATGATGCCAAGTATTCATGAGGATATGGAAGCCCTTCAAAATTTGAGGGATGGCAAATTGGGCATCGCTTACTCTTATGTTGTAACCTCATGTTTAACACCAGGCCAGTAGAGCAAAGATGACCAGAGCTAATATACAGTGATCATACCCATATATACATGCATTTGTACAAACACACATATATGTAGACACATACGCACATATAAAACATCTATGAGTTCACTGACTTGCTATTCAAGGGAAAATACAACAGTGAAGAAATTCACTGAGTAATTCACTACACAGGGAACTCAGTGTTTTTAATGCTACAAAGCAGAGATTTCATGAGTATGTTACATATTAAAAGCTAGTACTCTTACAGGTCAGAGTTAGTCCACAGGTCTGCATAAGATTGATCAAAACAATTAACCCTATTCATTGCCCAAGAGGGAATCTCCGCCTAAGTCCAGTAAGTGTCTGGGATCACCGAAAGTTAAGGGTTCAAAGTTTTGAAATACATAAAAAAACTGGACTCATAAGCTTATCACTAAATTTTTCTTCTTGCTCCTTACTGCCAAGTTAATTAAAATTTTTTATGGTGCATGTTTAATGTATGTTATGAAAAAAGAAAACCTTAGGCTCAAATAGAAAAAGAAATCTGTCATCTATAAGAATTGTACTTCAGAGTAAGAAGAGAATGTGAAATTCTCCCTTGGTGGGGCAAAGAAAGTCTTGTCCATAAGGGACAAGGGACCAAGTGAAAGATAATGAAAATAGATTATGACACATGACGAGGAGGGGCAAACGCACCACGCAGCCATAAATTAGCCAACTTCAGAAATGCTATTTGGAGGAAGTACTGGGAGCATATGGAGATGCAGGAACTAAATTTCTAGTCAACAGACTTCCACAGAGACAGGCATCTTTCCATGTGTTTTCCAAATAATTTTGAGTTAAGAGTAAACACTGCTAGCAGAATGAGTGTGTAAGTATTCTCTGATATTTTATCTCTTTCCTCATTCAATCAGTCAGTTGGTCAATAAATATGTATGAAGGTACCACAGAGTGCACTACCTGATTGAAGTTCTGAGATTTTCAAAGGATTTCAAAATACTGTTCTAGTCCTTAGGAATATTAAAATTCAAGAAAAGGAAAGTAGTTATAAATAAACATATCTGTATTTTTTACAACAATTATTTGAAGTCTCAGATTTGGAAGGCACCCTCATAGTCCCAACATAAAGTCATTTCTGAAACGTGTGGCTGGTTATACACTCACCCCAGAGGGTATCTGAGGATACCCATTGTCACGAGAAAAAAGAAAATTGAACTATCTACTTCTGGTGATTGTTTAAATGTGCTCCTTTGAATGTACATGTGGTCATTTTACAAACATTGCAACATTTGATTGCAAGGAAACACAACCACAAATACACACACACACACACATTGAAGATGGATGCTCAAATTTATGGAAAGTTGTGCTTAATTTTCAAAGTTTATAAACTACACATATAATTTACCTTCAGTAGCATTTTCAGTATTGTACACTGCAGCTTTAAATAATCACCCTGCAGATTATACTAAAAGAAAAAGTCCAGTGACCAATGCATCATTGTTTCTGACCTTAAATGACCTTGTCATGTAGGCATCACATATGAACATTCTCTGTAATATTTGCTGATGTCTAGGCAGATTACATTTTCCTGTACAGTTTCCTTTTCCTATTCTAGCCTTCTGTTCAAAGAGAAATGAGTTAGTGTGATGGTGACTAATTGAACTCAAATTACGTCCTAATGATTGTTGGTTCTATGCTAAGGAACTCACAACATTTATTAATGATCTGCTCTTTAGTCTTATATGTGGCCAAATCACAATTTCATTCATCTCTCTGTGTGTCACTGTCAGTGTTGTTATTATTACTGTTATTCTACAAACTGGTTATTACAGCCCAATAAGTATTCAGTGAGTGGTAACTGTTTTTACTATCATTGAATATTCAGGCCTACAAAGTGGTCATCAGTTCTGCTTTTGTTAAAGTTAGCAACTCATTTTGTTTTTCCCAGAAATTTTATAATGTCTGCTTATTTATAGTTTTCAAGTATTCTTAAGGTTTATTTAATATTCTTTTATTCTGCCTGGACTATATTTCTTTAGAAATCTCACTGATGGATAAATCTTTTACAGATATTACCTGAGATACTCTTTGATTCTATTTGAGTGCTTCTAATGTAACGACCTTATTTTCTTGGGGGTCCTCCACATCTCTTTCATTTATTATCTTTTGTACCACCATAAGTGTACTTCTAACCTTTAGAAAATACTTTTGTGTTTCACAATTTCTTTCTTTTGTAATAGAACTTATTTTCAGTTACAGGGGTTTTCATGGTTTTGCCTTACTTTTTGGCACCTGCTTTCCATAAATTTGAGATGCATATTTGATCACATTTAGCCTGAATACTAAGGTAACTCAATTCCCTTTTCTCAATGATTTTTTTTTCCATTTTTTGTTAACCCACTGGGGACTTTTTTAAGCCTTATGAGATATTCTTACTGCTGTAAGAATGGTTTTCTCTAGTTTTCTATTAATTCTGAATCAAGTAAAACATGTAGAAAAGCAGTCTTGGGCCTCTCCAGTTCATATACCTTATACCTGCTCAGTTTGAGGACCCAGGCCACAAATTGACCTTCATTGGCTACAGAAATACAGATTCACAAGTAACCTTTGTTCATCATGTTAAGAGTCCTTAGCCTAAGTAAGTGATCTTGCATGAAAAAAAATGGTTTATTTTATTGGAAAAGTTAGAATGATGAGCTTGCGTAAGAATATTCTGAACAAATCCTAAGAATCAGAAGCAAACTCATGTATCATTAGGGATGGACTCTGATATGGTTTGGCTGTGTCCCCACAGAAATCTCATCTTGAATTGTAGCTCCCACAATTCCCACGTGTTGTGTGAGGAACCTGGCGAATGGTTATTGAATCATGGGGTGGGTCTTTCTCATGCTGTTCTCATGATAGTGAATAAGTCTCACCAGATCTCATGCTTTTATAGAAGGAAGTTCTCCTGTGCAAGCTCTCTCTTGCCTGCTATGATGTAAGACGTGACATTGTTGTTCACCTTCAGCCATGATTGTGAGGCCTCCCCAGCCATGTGGAACTGTGAGTCAATTAAACCTCTTTCCTTCATAAATTACCCAGTCTCTGGTATGTCTTTATTAGCAGTGTAAGAACAGACTAATACAGACTCTAAACCATGTCTCTGTAATGAGGCTGACAGGCTGGATGTTAAGCCAATAGTTGCCTTTCATGAGAGCATAGGTGTCAGTGTTCCCTCCCATGGGAGTGTAGGCATCAGTTCCCTCCAGAAAAGGAAGTTATCTTACAAGTTTTCTATGTTTGTTTCATCTTGAACAGCTCTGAAAAGTGCCCTGTGGTCAGAGCTATCTGCACTTTCCTCATAAAGGGAGGCACACACAAAAAACTTTATTCAAATATAGCCTCTAATACTCATTCTCACCTTGCTTGAATTATTTGGTGTCCTCATATATAGACTGGAGATTATAGTATTGATTCTATACTCTAGACTTCATAATCTTGTAAAAAATAAAGAACTATAAGTTAAGGCCCTTCCAAATTCTCTGGTATGGTTTCAACAATTGCACTTTCCCATTACTCTGTGGATATTGGGGTCTGACTTAAAGACCACTAGTTTCTAAGCATGGGGCAAGGGGCTATATCTGCTCACAGTTTCTCACTGTCCATACTGAATAACAAACCACTGGTAATAACAGTTACAGATGTACGTGGAGGAATTTTCTTTGGGAAGCTCAATGGTAAAAGACAGAGATGGTGGTCATTGTCTTTTGAGTGTCCTCACTGTCAATAAGTTAGTTCAAATACTAAGGCAGCATCCTTTACATTTTACTTATTATTTAAGTCAGACTATCAAGTGCATAGTGAATTATGAAAATTCTTCCTGAATATTGGAGTGATCAATGTGTACACAGAACTGAGAGACAACATGAAATTAAATTATTCAAATTGGTTCTGACACAGGATGTTGTGTGCAAGTTAGGGACCAGGAGAGACTTAGGGAGAAGTTCAATTGAGATAACTGTATCTACTCCTGCTTTCGTCTGATTTTCTAGAATCTTTTTGGTCTAAAGATAGCCTTCTGTGCCAATTCTTAACCCAAATTTTTAATTTTAATATTCTCCATTAGAACATATTTTAACAAAAAAACCTTTACTTTCTACACTACAAATAATTTTTAGCACAAATGTGATCATATTCCATTTCTACTTTACAAAGTTCAGTGACTTTTTAAACCTCTGAATACCTTAAAATCTTGTCATTTATCTTTGTAGCTTCATCTCTGCTTTCCTCATCTCATGATATGCACTTCAGACACACTGAACTTGTATGCTTAATATTTTTTTGAAGTAAACGATCTAATACTCACAAAAAACCTTTCAATTTGCTATTAATTTTTTATTATATATTAGGGAAATTAAATACCAATAAGTTTAGATTATTTCCCTATTACAATAATGATGACATTTCTTCTGAATCTGTCAAATCTTCTGAAATTTAATTCTTTCCACACTAAATATACAGATCAGAGAAGCTAGTACTGGGAATGACTTCCAGAATGTTGATGCATGGAACTTATATAAATATGCTCTTACATAAAAGTAATAAAAACACTTTCAAAATGTTTTGAAATAAACTTTATCAGAACTCTGGATATTAATCACAGGCTTCCAGCAATCTGAAGAGCATTTACTCATAAAAATCCTGCTGTACCAGAATAAAAATAAAGAGGTATGTGGCTCTGTAACTTGACCTCTTCCCATCTCTCTTTCCCAGTGTCACTGAAGTCCTAAAAACTAGAAGTCTTATTACTCCTAGTGTGGACAGGCTTAGAGCTCTTCAAAAATCCCATTATATAGCATCAATATCACAGCTCTTGAAAACATTGTTTTTAGAGCACTTTTTTAACCTGTGATACCAACAGAAAACAAGGGCCTAATAAAAAATTTGTAAGAAAGACCTGGGAAAGAGATATCTATTGAGGGCTATATAAAACTCTTACCTCCCATCTCTAATTGACCTTAGGGTCTTGTACAAGTAGGAAGTGAAGGCTAAGGCAGAGTAATAAATTAAATGTGTAAAGAATGCAGCAACATTGTAGGTCCTTGGGTTGAAAACTTATTTGTTCCAGACACTCAAGAAAATATCTGGCCAATTACTAGCTCACCATCAAGCTAACTAAGCAGAAACTTCAGTGCCTACACATTACAAAGAACATAGTCTTTAAAGAATTAGTCCAAGAAAGTGACTAAACAAACAAACAACGGCCAGAAACATAAAAACAAAAACAAAACATTAACAACAATAAAAACAACAACAACAACAAAAAAACAACACTATGACAAGAAATACAGCAACTACTTCAAAGTCTATAAAAGAGGGGGTATGATATAATCTTGAGTTGTCATATTATATAAATTGAAAGGTCAAGTTTTGAACAATTAATTATATTTATAAGATTTGCAAAGCAACAAAATTTTTAAAAGACTGTCTCTAAGAGGGCCCAAATTTGTACTGACTAGAAAATTATATTAAATTCACACTTATAAATATGTTCAAAGAACTAAAGGAAACTATGCCTAGAGAACTAAAGGACAACATCACATCATGTCTCACTAGGTTCAAAATGTCATGAAATAGATCAAAATTATACAGAAGAACCAACAAGAAATTCTGTATTCAAAATAAACAAAACAGAAAATTAAAAACTTACTATATGGGAGAGCAACAACATAGGTGAGCTTAAAGAAGAAAGAATCAATAAACTTAAAGATAGGTCAATTAAAATTATCTACTCTGAAGAACAGAGAAGAAAAGTAATAAATATTGATAGAGCTTCAGAAGCCTTTAGGACATCCTAGCACTTTGGGAGCCTGAGATGGGCAAATCACCTGAGTTCAGGACTTCAAGACCAGCCTGGCCAACATGGTGAAACACTGTCTATATTAAAAATACAGAAATTAGCCAGGCATGATGGCAGGTACCTGTAATCCCAGCTACACCAGAGGCCAAGGCAGGAGAATCCCTTGAACCTGGAAGGCTGAGGTTTCAGTGAGCCAAGATCGGGTCATTGCACACCAGCCTGGGCAACAAGAGCAAGACTCTGTCTCAAAGCAACAACAACAACAAAAACAATGACAAAAAACAAAACAGAAAACAAGCAGCAATAACAACAATGGAAAGAGCAAACAAAATCTAATACCATCAGAAGAAAGGACTAATGAAGATTTGAGTGCAAAAAGTAAGATAGAGCAGAAAAAAATAATAGAATCCTTAAAAAAATCAAAAGTTCTTTGAAAAAATCTGTGAAATCTATAAACTTTTAGACTCAACAAGAAGTGAAGAGGTAAAACTCAAATTACTAAAATTAGGAATGAAATAAGGGTCATCACTACCAACTTAGAGAAAAAAGTTATGAGAGAATACTATAAATAACTGAATGCCAACAAATTAGAAACTTAGATAAAATAGACAAATTTATAGAATGACATAAAAAACACAAAGTGACTCAAGAAGAAATAGAAAATAGGAATACATCTAGAAAAATGTTAAGAGATTGAACTAGTAATTTTTAAACTTCACAAAGAAAAGCCCAGATACATTTTGCATTACGAGTGAACTCTACAAAACACTTCAAGAACTGAGAGCAATTGTTATGAACTGAATACATGGATCCACCCAGCTTTTACAGGTCAAAGCACTGACCCCCAATATAGCTGTATTTGGAGTAATGAAATATTTAAGATTAAATGAAGACATAAAGATGGGGCCCTAATCTGATAGGATTAGTGTTCTTATAAAAGGAGACAACAGAGAACCTGCTATAGTTCTCTTACCCTGTAAGCACAGAGAAAAGGCCATTGGAGGACATATTTAAAAGTCACCCTTCAAGTCAGAAAGAGAGCCCTGATGAGAAAATGAATTTGCAAGCAACTGGATCATATGCTCCTCAATTCCAGAACTGAGAGAGAATTAATTTCTTTGGTTAAAGTCAGTCAGTCTCTGATTTTTTTTATAGAATCCTAAGCAGACTAATCCACCAATTTCTCACAAAGTCTTCTAAAAAATAGGAAAGAATGGATCTTTACCAAACTTATTATGTGACCCCAATATTACATTGATATCAAAACAGATAAAAACATGGAAAAAAGCCTGGGAAAGTATATCCCTTATGAATATACACACAACAATCCTCACTGATGTACTAGAAAACCAAATCCAGCAGCATGTTAAAAATTACATCCAGGGCTGAGTGGAATTTATCTCAGGAATGCAAGGACTATTGTTTCTTTCCTTATGGTGACTTTGGCTGTAGTATTAGCGTAATTTTGAGTCCATATAAAAGTTTGACTATTCTATTATAGAAAGAGTACTATTGAAGTCTATTATTGCATTGTCATCTATTTCATTCCTCAGTTCTGCCACTCTTTGCTTTACAGTTTTAGGTACTCTAATACATTTACAATTATATCTGCCTTGAAAATTGACTTTTTATTACTATGTAATGCCCTTCTGTTCTCATTGATTATTTTTACTTAAAATATATCTTGTCTGATATAATAATTATAGCTACCCCATTCTGTTTTTGCTATTATTTACAAATATTTTTCCTTTCCTTTCAGTCTATGTGTGTTCTTAAAGCTAAAGTGAGTTTCTTATAGATAATATATGGTGTGGTCTTGTTTTTCTTAATCCATTCAGCTACTCTATGTCTTTTATTGAGGAGTTCACATTTAAAGTAATATTGAGAGAAAAGGATTTAGTAATGCTGTTTTGTTAGCTGTTTCTGCTTGTCTCATAGTTCTTTTGTCTGCTTTTCTCTCTCTTTCTTTTTCCTCTTTTTGAGTTTTAGCATTGATGTGCTTTGATTTCTTTCTCTTTTCATTTTGTGTGACTTCTATAGGTATTATTTTATCATTACTTTAGGCTTACATACAATATCTTATAGTTATAATACCCAAAGCTGATAACGACTTAAGTTCAATCACATACAAAAACTCTAAACTTTAACTTTCTCCCCATACTTTATGTTACCATTGTCATAATTTGTATGTACTCTTTTAACATATACTATAGTCATTTTTAATACTTTTACATTTTAACTTTTATACTAGAATTAATAATGATTTATAACCATTACCACTACAATAATATAGTATTCTGCATTTTTTATATATTAACCTTTATTAATGAATTTCATACTTCTTAGGCTACTGTCTTGCTGTATTGTGTCCTTTCACTTCAACTTGAGAAATTCACATTAGCATTTTTTAAGCCATGTCTAGTAGTGATGATTTCCCTCAGCTATTCTTTCTCCGTGTAAATCTTTATCTATCCTTCAACTTTAAAGGATAATTTCATAGGGCATAATATTCTTGGTTGATAGTTCTTTACTTTTAGCATTTTTAATAAGCAATCCTACTCTCTTACCACCTATAAAGTTTCTGTTGAAAAATTCACTGGTGGTATTATTGATGTTTCCTCATGTGATAAATTGCTTTTCTCTTATGGTTTTCAGAAAATTTTCAGTTAAGTTATTGTACTTCAGTTCTATGACTTCTATATGGTACTTTAAAATATGTTGCATCTCTGTTGGCAGTCTCACTTTGTTTATGGATGTTTTGATATCAATAAGATTCTTTATGCCAGTTATTTTGAGTTATATGTTAGATATATCATATAAACGATTTTTATTAGCGTTTGCTTTTGGAGATTCATCTTGTTGCTTTTTTAAAATATCATTGCCTGGGTCCTCATTTTCTTGAAACTCTTCATTGGTGACTGTATATTACACAAAGCAGATACCTCATCCAGTTTTCAGAAACCGACTTTGTAGAGAAGAAGTTTCCCAGCAATAAGCCAAACCAGAGCTTCTGGAGCCTCTAACAACTCTTTCTCTTTCTAGGGAGAAGCAGGCAGCTGTTGGTATTTTGCTGTTGTTGTTGTTGTTGTTTGATTAATCTGTGCTGAGCTGGTTTTGTGGTGGGTGGGGGTGGATTTTGTTGCTTACCAGTCTAAATCTGCATCTCTATTTCTCCATTCTCATTCAGGCAGCCAGACTCTGCTGGATCCTTCAGAGTTCTAAGACCAGGAAGACAATGCTAATTATCTTGACAGCCCTGGATAAATTAAGACATGAGATACATGGATCAACTGTCTCCCCAGCATGTAGCTGAGATGTGGGATTTTTAATCTGCAGCACTCTGTGCTAACCAAGTGAGAAGATTTACCATGTCCATCAGCTCAACCTTCTGTCTCTACTCTCTTTCACGTGGCTAAACTGTGCTGGTATTGTCTGAGTTTTAAGGCTGGAAAGAAAGAAGCCAGTCCTCCGGGGAGCCACCTTGGAAAGCTGGCTCACTAGACATACAACCAACCCCTTTCCTCCCCAGAGAGAAGCTGGGAGATAAGGGAACTCATCTTGATTTTGCAATGCTGTGCCAGGGATAGAGATTCTAGCAAGAGGGAATCGTATCCTGAATCTCCCTACCAGTTTTGGTCAGTTTAGTTGTATCTTCTCTTGGAGTACATAAACTTGTAAATTAGTTTCAAGATTTCTCAAAAAGGTGTAAATATCCATGAAGTGTTAATGGATCAGTGTGTTTGTTGGGGAAAGGAGCACCCAGAGATTCCTACTCTGCCATCTTTCTGATGCCACCTCAACCAAAGCATTTTTGGAAGACATAAAAATATTAGAGAATGCATACTTCTCAATTTCAAGACTTACTACCAAGCCATAGTACCAGAGAAAAAGCAGTACTAGAATAGGATAGACATATACGTCAATAGAATATAATTAAGAGTTTAAAAATAAACCCTTACCTTTATGGTCAATGGATTATCAATAAGGGTGTCAAGATCTTTCAATGGTGAAAAAAATAGTCTTCAACAAATAACACTAAGAAAACTGTATAAAAACTATAAAAATGAAGCTCCACTCATACCTCACACCATACACAAAAAAGAACTAAAATAGGTAAAGACCTAAATAGATTAGCTAAAATAATAAACTCTGAGAAGAAAACAGAGGTAAATCTTCCTGACTTTAGATCCAGCAATGGTTTCTTAGAGGCAATACCAAAAGTACAAGCAACCCAAGATAAATAAATAAATTGAACTTCATTAAACAAGCAAGCAAGCAAACAAACAAATAAAAAGGTTATGTTACACATAATACCACCAATGAAGTGAAAAGACAATCTATGAAACGGGATAGCATGTTATCTTTTACACAGTACATGCATCCAGAATATATAAAATCCTTTGCAATTGAACTAATTGTAAATAACCCAATTAAAACATGAGCAAGGATATGAATAGCTATTTCTCCATAACATATATACAAATATCCAATAGCACATAAAAAGATACTTGGTATCATTAGCTGTTATGGAAATGCAAATCAAAATTATACTAACGATATCACTTTATACCCACTATGATAACTATAATAATAAAACAACAAAACCCCAGATTACTTATTATGAGTGTTAGTGAGGATGTAGAGAAATTGAAACTCTCAAATACTGTTGGTAACAATGTATACTGGAACAATTTTAGACAAATTTGACAATTCCCCAAGATGAGGAGCTAAATATTACCATATGACCCAACAATTCTACTCCTAAGTATTTATTCAAGAGAAATGAAACAATATATCCACCTAAAAACTTCTAAGTGAATCTTCAGAGTAACATTATTCATAATAGAAAAGAAGTGGAAACAACCCAAATGTCCATCCACTGATGGGTGGTTAAATAAAAGTGGCACATCTACACAATGGAATAATATTCATCCATAGCAGGAAACTGAGTACTGATGCATGTTACAATATAAACTTTGAAAACACTATGTGACAGAAACTAGATACAGAAGTACATGTATTGCATAAGTCCATTTATACAAAGTTTCCAGAACAGGCAAATCTGTAGAGACAGAAAGTAGGTTAGTACTTGCTAAGCTGGAGTTAGGACGAAAAGAGACTGCTAAAGGATTCTGGTTTGGGGAAAAGGGGTGATGAATATGATCTAAAAATAGAATGGACAGAGTCAGATACTCTGTGTATATGTTAAAAACAAAAATTGTACACCTTTAGTGGGGAAGTTTTGTAATATCTGAATTAAATCTTAATAAAGCTGTTCAAACAGACACACAAACACACACACACACCCCAGAACTATTTTAAGTCATTCATTAAGTTTTGAAAGGCAATGGTAAATTGCTAGGTTTCAGCAACTTATATTAAGTTCCTGGATTTGAGGACTTCAATCCCCAAGTCTTGCTCAGACAATCTTTGCTGTTGTTGGGAGACAGTTATAAGTCCCAGGAGTCAGTGAGGTGGGGCTGCAAGTGTTCCATCAGCGTGATAAATTCACTTTACCAGGGGTTCTAAGCTCTGTCTTCCCGTATGTGTAAAAGCTAGCTCTGAAAACATTGCTTTTTGAAACATCTGTAATAAATATTACAGTTTTAATGATGTTATTGGTGCTTCTGTGCAATTCAAATCATTTAGTGATCCTATGTTTTATGGTCTGAGCTGAAACCCAGGGATATACATGCATAAGTTGGCTATGAGGGACTTCCATTCCTTTGTCGCTTTTAGAGTTAGAGGCTTTAACATCTGACAAGTACAGTAGGGAAATATATCTACTTACATCTCCTTTTGTCAAGGGAACATTGATAACTAAAAAGGTCATTCTTTAACCTAATCCCTGGAAGTTCATTACTACTGGAGTACAGGGTAAGGTGGATAGTTGAAAAGACCAAAAGAAAATTCTTGAATGTTATTTATTTAACCACAGGGTGGCCAGTACTGCCTCTCTTTCAACTCTATTTTTAATTCCTGTGGTTACCACAAAGTGACCTTTTAGGTGTTGATAGATTCTATAGCAGAAGTAGCCGAAGCACTAGAAATGGTCATGTCATAGGACATGCTTGGTAATTGTGCCCCACCCCTGGTCAGGTGTATGGGATTTCTCTGGAGTCTGTGCTCCCACCAAGTACCAGATTTAAGAATCCAGTGAATATTTTCCTTTGAAACCAACAGAAAATACTGTGTAAAACAGATAACTTCTTAACTTTATCCAAAATGTAATCCCAATAGCTGACATCAGAGCAGTACTGGGTGGATGTGACCGAAGGAACAAGAACCTGGTAGAAGCAACCTAGATGTTCCTGAATGAGGGATGTGAATCCTGGTATAGAGACCTCACAATGCAAATTCCTTTCATGAGATGAGTACGTACCTGAAGGACTCTGAAGTATTGTGCTGGTCTGTGCAATAAGGCTGAGTGCAGAGTAGCAGGACCTGCATGGAGAGGTTCAGGGAGGGTGTAATTGGAAGTCCTTTCTTCAGGGTTTGTATTTCTACCTATGAACGGAACTAAAATAGAGTCACTATTATAAATTAAGACTATTATAAATTAATATATGAATAATTGACCAGGGTCAATATCTTAGAAATCTAATTCTAAAACTTTATACAGATTATCCATTCCTTTTATTTAGCTTATCCATAGAAAAATGAGGAAAATTACCCATATCTTAAACGTTTTTCAGTGGGTGAACGTTTCCAATTTCTGGTGGGGAGATGAGGAGGATGTGCTACATTCTGTAACCAGGCTTGCAGGTGAGTGTTCTAAGGGATAGATCTCTTATAGTGGTGGTGGTGTACAAGGAAAGCAAGTGAGAGGCTTTCTGAGGTCTGCCACAAAAAAGGAGAGGAGACTCACCTGGCTTGAGACTCAACTGATTGACCCTGCATACAATTGTATGTTAAAGACTGGGTCGGGGATGGCAGTGGGGATGCTGAGTGAGAAATGCTCAACTCCAAATGCTCAACTCCAAACCTCTCATTTGACAGCAGAGAGAAAAAATGACTTAAGTTTCCAGAAGAAATGGGATTTACTGATATTTCCCATACTATTTAGCAGTGATACAATACCTGATTCAAGAATATGATTGGTGAGTTATAGTCTCTTTACAGCATCTAAGTACTGGGCTCTGAGGATGGACTAAGACCTAATCTCAGGTTGCAGCTTCAGAGAATATGGGAACAGTGCGAATTGTCCTTCATTCCACTCTTCATCCACTTGGGTCGAGCCCCTGTCCTTTTCTCTCTAACGTAAGGTATCGCTGCCACACCAACTCCTCGTACTAAACCTTTATTGCAAAGAAGAGCAAGCAAGAACTTCTCCATTTCTCCCATTCCACAGCCACACAACAAGGCACGTAAAAGTATATACCTAGAATACACATGGTAACTTTCTAACACTTAGTCCAGGGCCATAGTGTCTGCCCAACTGGAGGAATGGGAAGACATTGCTCTTGATGCTTCAAAACAAAACAAAAAACGTAGCAGTCTTGTGACAAAGGACATCTTGCATTTCTGAACTAGGTAAAGGCAATAAGAAAAGATAAAAAAGGGCCACATTGACTTGCTTTTTCCTAGAACATGGCGTGAGAAATCACTGATTATTTTTCTGAAGTCAAATATTTGGCCTAGTTTTTAATAAAAATTTATTTCAGGTACTTTGAAGGTTAAGTCCTAATTTTCAATATTGCTGGGATATTTTTTGTCTCTTTCTGTTTCTACAGGGGTATCTTTTTAACAACCTGTGAGAATCTGTGTCAGAACTGTGAGTCAGATGTCATTTAAACCAGAGGATCAAGGTGTATTGTTCTAAAGCCATAGCTTCACACATATCCTGCATTTAAATGAGCTATACTGTGATTTCTATGAAAGTGAGGGCACTGGTTAATTTGAAATATAAGGTAATGGTCTCAATCAGGGAAAATAAAATCTGATACTTTTCAATCACTGGTGATGAAAAATTATATTAAAGGACTTGACAACACCTTTGCTAGTGTTGTATCTGTTTCCATAGGAAGAGAAGAAAGAACCAAAAGCCTAAGGTGAGTTTGGGAGGATAAGGTGGTCCCTATCAACTTTCCTAAGTGTATTCTTTAGTTCAATTCTGTAGCTAGCAGACATCAGAACTCTACAGATTAATATTTTAAATAATAACCTTGTGATATCTATTTCTTCCTTGTGAACTGTAATAATTTGAAACTCTCTCTCTCTCTCTCTCTCTCTCTTTCTCTCTCAAATGCAGCAACAATAACTACCTGGGCATGTGGGAAAGAGCACAAAGTATGACCTGGTGCAGTCAAATGTCAAATAAACTTTATGACAACTCAAATGTGTTACAAAGTATATAATGACCCAATATTCAGGTAGAAGAAAGGGTAAAACAGGAAATCTGAGCAGCTAAGGTGCATGATGTCAGACAGGTAGTAGTTGTTGACTTCATTCCAGACTGAAGAAATGGAGGGTTACGATCCAAATTATTTTGAGGAGCATTACTCATCAAGATGAGCTCTACAGAATGTCTGGTCACCACCCCGATAACTATGATGATGAATAGTCCAATATTCTCTGGAGCAGCTGACCTGAGATGAGGTTTTATTCCATCATTTGCAGCATCCAACACTTAGTCTTCAAAATGAGGGCTGTGTAGGGAACTCAGTTGGATAATAGAAAAAAAATACAAGAATTTCTGTTTATAATCACTTTTTCTTTTGAAACTTCTTTTAAAACCTATTATTTGTATAGGTTCTTATTTTGTTCAGCAATTTTATTTACATATAATAAATATAATCTATTTATAATTAATTTTAAGTGTATGTACAGTTTAATAAGTTTTAAGAAATATATGAGTCACTGCTACAATCAGGATACAGAATATTTTAATCATTCCAACAACTACCCTTGTGCCCTTTCCCGGTCAATACACACCCGACCAAGTTCCAATTAATTGGTTCTGTTTTCTGGCACTAGATAATAGATTTGCTTTTTCTAAAATTTCATTCATAGAAGAGAGATCAAACAATGTGCTTTCTTTTGTGTTTGGCTTCATTCTCTAGCATAATGTTTCTAACCTCACCATAACAATGTCCTCACCAACATCAGATATTGCTAATCTTTTAAATGTAGTCACACTACTGAGTGTGCAGTGGAATTCACTGTGTTTTTGATTTGAATCTTTGATGAGTCACAATGTGGAGCTTCTATTCATGTACCTATTGAATTTTCACGTATCTTATTTTGTAAAGTGTTTGCTCAAAATTTTGTTTATATTTCACTGGAATTACTATGGAGTTGTAAAGAGTTCTTTTTTCATCACATACACTTTGCAAGTATTTTCTCCTTTTCTATGGCTTACTTTTTTCTTTTTTAGTAGCATCTTTTGAAGAGCAAAAGTTTTCAATTTTGATACAATTTATGTACCATGTCTTTATTGTTATGCTTGTTGTGTCATATGTAAGAAATATTTCTTTAGACCAAGGTCACAAAGATTTTCCAACTGGTTAATGGTTACTGAATAGTGTTGCTCTTGGAGAAGTCAGTTGGTATGATAATTTGGAGGTGATTGCTTTATCTGTTAGAAACAACTGACTGCTCTCATTTTCACCTACTTGGTGATGTTTCTTGATAAAGAATGTTTTATTTTAATAAAGTATAACTTATTAACATTTTATTTCACTGTCGATGTTTTGCTGTCCTGTTTACAATATATATAAATCATGTAAATATTAAATTATATTTTTAAACTTGATTATATGTCTTTTCCTACATTGATTTCAATAGCACCTGAAATTCAGTCTTCTGTGATATGATCTAGAAGTCAAGCTCATTTTTCTCCACATTGATAGCCAGTGGACCCTGTATCATGTATTGAAGAGAACGTCCTTTGCCACTGCTCTGACATGCCATCTTAGTCAGGGACAAGTGTCAATCCTTAGGTGGCTCTGTTTCGGGGTTCTCCATTGTATTCCAATGGAGTATTTGTCAACCAGGTAGTCAAAACCACGTTGTCTTTACTGTGGCTTTATAAGTCTTCATGCTTAGTAAAGCAAGTTCCCCTATCATGTTCTTTTACACTAAGATTGTCTAGGCTTTTCTTGGTCTTTTGTGTTTGCATGCAAATCTTATAATTAGTTTTTCTATTTCTGTAAATAGAGACCTACTAATATCTTGATTTAGATTGACTTTAATTTATATGTTAGTTTGACAAAAATTGAATAGATACCTTGCACAACTTTCTTTAGATATACTTTAGATTAATATTTTTCTGTCTTTAGAAGTGGCATATTTTAAATTTAACTATTGTCAAAATACATAAATGTAGTTCAATTTATGTGTTAAATGTGTATCCTGCAACTTTCCTCAACTCACATATTGATCCTAAAATTGCTATATGTCATCTATCAATAATGAGAGTTTTATCTAATTATTGTATTTTCACCTTTTACAAACCTTGCATAGTTTTCTTTCTTGCTGCTATGTATGGCCAGTACCTAAAATACAATGGTACTGGCATTGTATGTAGCAATGATAGTGAGCATCCAAGTTTCATTCTTAATTTTAAATGGAAAGTTTTCAACATTTTACCAATACAATATTGACTGTACATTTCTTTTTGTCCATGCCCTCCACTAAATTAATAAAGTTCACGATTGCTATGAATTCACTAAGTAATACTTTAGACTTAATGCATGTTACATTTGCATAGCATGGTGTAGTATTATACTCTACAGTATGGTGTGGAGTGGTGTGATGTGGTATGTATTGGTGTGGTGTGGTGCAGTGTGGTGTGGTATGGTATGCTGTGGTGGTGTATTGTGTGATGGTATGTGATGTGGTATAGTGTGGTATAGTATGGTGTTATTTGGCATAGTGTGGTATAATGTGGTATGATATGGGTTGGTGTGGTATGATATAGCATGGTTTGGTATGTTATGGTGTTATGTGGTATAGTGTGTTATGAGGTGTTGTGTGGTATGTTATGATGTGGTATACTATGAAATGGTGTGGTATGGTATAGTGCAGCATGATGGTGTGTAGTGTTATGTGATGTGGTATGATATGGTATGGTATGATATAGTATGGTGTGGTATTATGTGATGTGGTATGGTATGGTATGAAGTGGTATGATATGGATTGGTGTGGTATGCTACGGTATGGTATGCTATGGTATGATGTTATGTGATGTGGTACTATGTGTTGTGGTGTTATGTGGTTTGCTGTGGTAGGTAGTATGGCATAGTGTTGTGTGGTGTGGTATGGTATGATGTGGTATGATACAGATTGGTGTGGTGTGCTATGGTATGGTGTGGTGTGCTATAGTATGATGTGGTATTATATGGAGTGGTATGGTGTGGTATGAGATGATGTGGATGGTGTGGATGGGTTTGAGGAGGTGTGGTATAGTATGTTGTGATGTGTGGATTGGTATGGTGTGATATGATTTGATATGTTAACAAATGGTCCTCTGTTGAACTGTATCAATTAGTTACATTAGAAATAACCAAGTTGATCAAACAATTCTATGAATAGAGAAAGAGTAAGTCTAAACTCTCAAATGGTTTCATGAGGTCTGCATATACTTTGTACCAAAACTCAACAACAAAGGAAAACTGTAGCTCAATCTCACTTGTGAATATGAGTGCAAAATTAATAAACAAAATATCAGAAACCAAGAAAGGGCAATACATGATAAACTAATACTTAATATGAATATGTTATTATATTTTGAGTAATATATCTTGCCTTCCTGGTAGTTTTTTTTTTTTTTATACTTTAAGTTCTGAGGTGCATGTGCAGAACAAGCAGGTTTGCTACGTATGTATACACGTGCCATGGTGGTTTACTCCATCCATCAACCCGTCATCTACATTAGATATTTCTCCTAATTCTATCCCTCCCCTAGCCCCCGACGCCTGACAGGCCCTGGTGTATGATGTTCCCCTCCCTGTGTCCTTGTGTTCTCATTGTTCAACTCCCACCTATGAGTGAGAACATGTGGTGTTTGGTTTTCTGTTCTTGTGATAGTTGGCTGAAAATGATGGTTTCCAGCTTCATCCAAGTCCCTGCAAAGGACATGAACTCATCCATTTTATGACTACATAGTATTCCATGGTGTATATGTGCTACATTTTCTTTATCCAGTCTATTATTGATGTGCATTTGGGTTGGTTCTAAGTCTTTGCTGTTGTGAACAGTGCCAGAATAAACATACTTGTGCATGTTCATAGTAGAATGAACTTCATAGTAGAATGATTTATAATCCTTTGGGTATATATCCAGTAATGGGATTGCTGAGTCAAATGATATTTCTGGTTCTAGATCCTTGAGGAATCACCACACTGTCTTCCACAATGGTTGGACTAATTTATACTCCCACTCACAAGTGCAAAAGCATTCCTATTTCTCCACATTCTCTCCAGCATCTGTTGTTTTCTGACTTAATGATGGCCATTCTAACTGGCATGAGATGGTATTTCATGGTGGATTTCATTTGCATTTCTCTAATGACCAGTGATGATGAGCTTTTTTCATATGTTTGTTGGGTGCATAAATGTCTTCTTTTGAGAAGTGTCTGTTCATATCCTTCACTGCTTTTTGATAGGTTTTTTTTTTTCTTGTAAAATTGTTTAAGTTCTTTGTAGATTGTGGATATTGGCTCTCTGTCAGAAAGATAGACTGCAAAAATTTTCTCCCATTCTGTAGGTTGCCTGTTCACTCTGATGATAATTTCTTTTGCTATGCAGAAGCTCTTTACTGTAATTAGATCCCATTTGTCAATTTTGACTTTTGTTGCCATTGCTTTTGGTGTTTTAGTCATGGAGTCTTTGCCTATGCCTATGTCCTGAATGGTATTGCCTAAGTTTTCTTCTAGAGTTTTTATGGTTTTAGGTCTTACATTTAAGTCTTTAATCAATCTTGAGTTAATTTTTGTATAAAATGTAAGGAAAAGGTCTAGTTTCAGTTTTCTGCATATGGTTAGCCAGATTTCCCAACACCATTTATTAAATAGGGAATCATTCCCTCATTGTTTGTTTTTGTAAGTTTTGTCAAAGATGAGATGGTTGTAGATGTGTGGTGTTATTTCTGAGACCTCTGTTCTGTTCCATTGATCTGTATGTCTGTGTTGTTACCAGTACCTTGCTATTTTGTTCACTGTAGCATTGTAGTATAGTTTGAAGTCAAAGCATGATGCCTCCAGCTTTGTTCTTTTTCTTAGGATTGTCTTGGCTATGTGGGCTCTTCTTTGGTTCCATATGAAATTTAAAGTAGTTTCTTCTAATTCTGTGAAGAAAGTTAATGGTAGCTTGATGGGGATAGCATTGAATCTATAAATAACTTTGAGCAGTATGGCCATTTTCACAATATTGATTCTTCCAATCCATGAGCATGGAATGTTTTTCCATTTGTTTGTGTTCTCTCTTAGTTCCTTGAGCAGTGGTTTGTAGAGTTCCTTGAAGAGTTCCTTTATATCCTTTGTAAATTGTATTCCTAGGTATTTTATTTTCTTTGTAGCAATTGTGAATGGGAGTTCACTCATGATTTGGCTCTCTGTTTGTCTATTATTGGTGTATGAGAATGCTTGTGATCTGGTAGCTTTAAAATTCTTCTTTTGTTCTTTACCTTTTAGTCATGCCTGTTGCAGATACATTCACTGTCTTCAGAGCTGCCTGAAGCCCCCCTTGATGGAACACTTAGTCTTTCTAGGAGCTCCCGTAGCCTGTGGTACTTCATGGTGTGGCTTGGTTAATTATCAATCTCTTCCACTAGAATGCCAACTCCAAGAAAAAAGGAACCCTGTTGCTTTAATATTTGCCATCTATCCATGTACACAACAGTGACTGGAACTTGAGAAAATAAAGAAAACAAAACAAACAAATCCAAAATAAAAAAAAACACAAAAATCAAAAAATATACACAAACAAAAATTTGTTTGGCATAGAAATGAAAGTGCCTCAAAAACTGCTTCACTAAATAAATACCAGTCACCTCTCTCCGGTTATCACCTAAAGGCAGTAGGTTATTTTCATCTGGACACTGTTTCCTCTGATGGTGCACAGACTTTCAGGTTCCTGAAGGTACCAGTGTATATTTTCTGGTAATATTCTGTGTGGAGACACTGAATACTATACAATGTTCTGGGAAATTGTGAGGAAAAAATGTCTCTCTTCTCTCCCACTTCTTTCGGTCCATTCCGTGTGACCCCAGATCTTTCTACTTTGGCCCTGGAGTAACTACTCGGGTCGCAATATCTCTTTGGGGGTTTTAGGGAAAGGTCATTTGGATTTTGCCAGAAATCCTCCACTGAGGGAGTATGCGTGTGCTCCTGGCTGGCTGGAGCAGAGAGAAATCTGAATGACAAACACAGAGTTGTATGCCCTGTATTTCCTCTGTTATTGGTCAAAGTTGTCTCTCTGAGTAGTTTAGGAATGCAAACTGTCACTCTATATTTTAAAGTTGACTTTTGATCATTCACATACACCTTTTAGTAACCCTTGTTCTGTCCCCTTTTCTTTTAGCTTCCCCTCCTATGTTCTAAAACATAAGAAACCTGATTCTGGAATGTGATACTCACCTCTCCCCTTCTCATATAGAAAAACAAACTCCCACACACTTTGATGTGAGCTGTAAATGTGGGCAGCCCTCCATCAATATATGCTTCCAAGTTACAAGTTACCCTTTTCATCTTGGAGATTAAGAGGGTATGACTTGTTTTGACAATCACCTAAAACTGTTAACAAAATAATTGTTATTTTCTGAGCCTGAGCTACATTCTACAGTGAAACATTTTGAGCACTATGACAAGAACAGAAACAAAATGTCCATTAGAAAAAATATACATAAAGCCAGAACTTTACATTTTTATCCACTTATTTAACTTGTTTATAATTAGATCATATTCCTGTGTTTGAAACAACATTTGGGTCCAAATTATGTTGTTCAAAATATAAATGATATGCTTTTATAAACAAAGCTCTTGCCATTTTTGAATATAAATATTATAGTAAATCTTCAAAATCCCAGCCCACATAGGATGGTTATATAGGTCAGGAAGAGCACATGCATGTGTAGAAGAGCGGTGTTGCTCAAGGTATGGCTGGACCAACGCATCAGCATCAACTAGGCTTGTGAGAAATGCAAATTCTTGGGTTCCCAAGACCTTCTGAACCCTGCAGATTCATGGACTGAGGCCATGAACGATGACTGGACTATAGTAATCCAACTCTGATAAATCCTGTTCTTTGTGTTCTCACTCAGCTCACATTTCATCTTGTCTTCAGGAAAAATCACAAGACAAAGTAAAACACATTGTTCATTATCCTGCTTAAACCCAGTCTCACAAACCCTTTCTCACCAATTGGAGAAATGGAGTGCATTTCTTTAATCCACCATTGCCACTCTTGTGGCGCCTGTTGCCTATGGGTCTTGAAGTAAAACAAACCTTCTCTTTGACCCTGGCCCCACTTTCTACTCTAGAGCTGAGAAAGTTGTTTGACTGAACTTCTGTGTTGTCATCTATAAACAGTTAATATCACTTCCTACTGTGCTATTTTCACAAAGTTAATGGAAAGCATGCCAATATAGTTCAGATACATGCTAATTCATTAACTTGTGGCTACAAGAGACAAACGGAAAGTTCAGCAACTGTCTCTCTGGGAGGAAGAAAAAACTGATTTGTGGCATTAGTCAATTTCCATGGCGCAATTATCCCATCATGCCAATTTAATTGTGATTTCACTAACTATTGCACTGAGCAGTGAGGAATGGTAGCAAATCATTATATAATATTGCAGATACCTCAACAGCTTAGACAATAGTGAAGGGTATAAAATAATCTGAAAGTGATGACTACTGAGCATGCATTACTAGTTCTTTAAATGGATTTAGTTGCAAGTTTATATAATTTAATTTCTAATGATGATTGTGTTTACAGCTGGATCACAACATTTGAAAGCTCTAGCAATTAGTCCCTGTGAGCTGGCACAAACCAGCTCCAACATAACACTGGAAATACAATGGGTATGTGTCATTAGCGTCGAGTACTTTGGTACAGAATAGTACATAAGAAAAAAGGTAGAAAAGGATCTGAGTTCTGGAGATGGGATAATAATTTAATCAGGGTCAAGGTAAAGACCTTGAACTTCTGTATCAGGATGATAGACCTTGTTCTGCACTCCATAGGGAGTCACTGGAGGTGTGTGTGTGTGTGTGTGTGTGTGTGTGTAAATCAACAAAGTGACACAGATGCTAATCATGGGATAACATTTATAGTAGATTCTGACAGGGCAATGATGGAGAAAGGGAAGTTAATTAGGAAACTTCATCTACATTCAGAGAGGAATCTAAGGAGCCCCTGCAGAAGCAGACTAGAAACATGCAGATGCCATGAGAGCCATTTCACTGTGCTCTGCCAATCAGCCTTCGACATCAAAAAACATTTCCTATTCTTGTTTCTCCAAGTGTAAAAGCTGGCAGTTATGAAGAATAAAAGACTAAAGTCAGACTATAGGAAATCTATACTTAGTAAAATAAAACTTTTATGTGGTAGCTTGCTGTTCCTTTTATTTTCGGATTCCATTTATCACATGTCTGTCTAATTTGCATATCTTAGTGCTATTAGCTAGCTAATATTTAAAATGGTATAGTTAATCTTTGTATGCTTAGTAACTCAGTTGGGGTAATTTTAATATGGTTTCTAACTCCAGAACTGACAAGAAAAGAGCACAGATGTGTAAGTTTGTTAAAAGTCTATTTTATGAATTTATGAAGGTAAGTAGCAACCCCATTTTTCCATGTCGTTTAGCAAATGAGTGAATGTTCCCTATCCAAAAGTCAGAATAGATTTACGAATCTTAAGCCTAAGGGTTTGGTTGTAATTAAAATGCAAATTTATTAGCTTAATATAATAGCTGGAAGAAATCTTAAAGATCAAGCTCATTGAGTTATTTTATTTCATAGATGAGAAATCTGAGACTATGAGTGGTTAAGTGACATTTCAACTGGCGACTGGAAATAACACATATTACAGACAGTGTGTCATGAATAGGAAACCAGAGAGGTACTCGTGCGTGACTAGCACAGGACCAGATAGGCAGGGCTTGCTTGATAAATGCTCATCCATGTTGGGAGGTCAGGTGGCTGCCAGCATCAAGATTCTAGAGAAGACCTGTCCACCAGCACAGGTAACATTGTAGTTGTTATTAACAGTTTTATTGTTTTGAAAATAAATATCTTTGAAAACACGACTTTGCTGTATTTCTGAACCTAATATAAATTTTATCCAGAGAGGCTGTCAGATAGTTTTGCAAACTGAATAGCTACAAAAATTTTGCAATTCATTTCAACATTCTGGACTTCAGTTACCTGTAAAATGAGAAATATAATAACCCTTTTATGGGGGTTATCTGACGATTATACTGGGTCATAAATGTAAATTGCAGATTACTGTGCCTGACATTACTTAAGAATTGAAGAGGAGGTTGAACGGTTTGGCTTCCTGATTATGGCGGAGGCACCTCTCCATGATTAGAATTGCAAACTCCACAAAGCTCAGAGTTGTTTGGGAACCTAAGAATCATAAAATTCAAATCCCCCAATTTTATAAATGAGAATGATTTTGTTTCTCAGAGTGACTTAATACTTTGCCCCAGTTAACTTGGTAATGACCAACATCCCCACAATGATTAGGAACAGCCTAGAAGGAGTTCATTCTCAGGAAGTGGTCATTGTGTTTAAGATACTTCACTTGCCGAAATTTATTTGAACAATTGATTATGTGGAGCATCTGTACTTCCCTCACTTTAACACGTATTCACTTTAATATCAGACTGAGAAACTTCTGGAATTACTGGCTGATCTGTTTTTGTGCTATAAAACAAGAACACTCACATTCACATTTTGTTATTTATTATTGAAATTTAACAATTTTCCGCAGCTTTATTGCCCCTTTTACTCCTTAAACTTAAGCCTGTGCCACCTCACTTTGTCCAACTCTGCCTCTAATAATTTGTAGTATGCTTGACGTCAATCCTGATGACCCTTTACTTTTTTTTTTTACTCTTGGGATATAGATTTAATTGTTCCCTCTATGCTTTGAGCCAAAGATGGAAAATATTACACATTTGGAAAATTAACTTAATTCCATAAACCTTATTGAGAATCTTTGAATGCCAGGCACTAATGCTGATGCTGGAGATAATTCAATAAGTATGAAATGCTCTTGTTGTAAAGAATATCACATTCCATCAGGGAAAAGCAAAAAGCAAACTAACCACCACACCAGTTCAACAGTTTCTGTGAAGGCACACAAAATACGCAGAAAACACAGAATGCCTAAAGCAAACTGTGGACTTCCTGGAGTCCATGAGGTGTGAAATAAATTCTCAAAGGCCAATGAGACAAGTCAAGCAGTAAAAGAGGAAAGAATTATCAGGAGAGGGTACGGGCATAAAGTGGAAACGGGAGACAGTCTATAAGTTGAATAAGAGAACATGTGTATTAAGGGAAGGGAACAAGAGGGATTCTGAAGAAACAAGGGTTCTGTATGATGAAAGTCTTCTTTGTTTGGTCTTGTTTTCTTTGGTCATGATTAGCTAAGTTTGGCTTAATCTGAAAGTTATAGGAAGCTATGTAGCATTTTTAACAGGAAAGTGGCACGATTCCATACAGCAGCACTACAGAATTCATTCAGATCTCAGAGGGAGAATCTGGAAACTGGAGGACCAATTATGGATCTATGATGATAGCTCCAAAAAGAAGTGGCAAAGGTTTCTCTCATAGAGAAACATTAAGGAAGTCAATCAATAAATAACCATGTCTGATTCTGAGTTAAAAGGTAACATTAACCAAAATATCTTATTTTCATAAAACTATCATGTATCAGGGGATTAGAGATATTGTAATTTTTATGATTTCTAATATTTCTTTCCCACTGTTAGGAGTCTAGTGGAAAGTTCACTTTCCCAGAGCATAACAGCCTTTCTAGAAAGATGAGTCTACTTTGATGTGAGACACTAAATTATAAGCCAACCATGGCATCTATGAGAGACAAGCGAGGTACAGTTCAAAGAGGACAAAGAGAAAAATTCACCAAGATAAGCCTCTTCCTGTCAGAGAACAGGCTCAGATTTCATTCAAAAAAACAAATCTTTGATAGCCATAAATCTCAACCTTCCTACAACTGTTTTGTCATTTTCAAATTATACTTAATGCCAAATGCTCTTTCTAGTTTTGACATTTCTGGTAAGAAGCCAGAGAGATTGTGTAGGTAGCTTGCAAACAGTAAATGCTAACCATACGGTAATATGCAAATAGCTAAAAGTGGTTGGTACTGATAGGCAGTCTAAGATCTTTGCCTTCCTAAAGAAAGACACTGGTTAATTCCTAGTTTCTTCCTTACACCAAATTTGCTGATATTTTCTTCTGTATGACCCCCAGGGTTCACACTCTTTGCTAGTCTTTCTTCTTTTCACCTGCTGATTTTGTTCTCAGATAGTGATGCATGTGAAAAACAACTTGATAGCATTTCTTCCCCAGGGAGAGTCTGGTACAGAAGCAAACAGAAATTTCCTTTTCAACTCTTAATTTTTATTTGAAAAATGGCAAAGGAAATTTTAAAAATATATAGTAACAGATAAACTTTCTCAGGCAAGATATGATAGGCCCTGCTGTCATCTTGTTTTTGTCTGGGTCCTGTCCTGGCAAGAATTGCAGAAAAACTCTAACACACAGTATGCTGTGTGCTCTGTTTATTTTGGTAGATGGAACTGAGAGTCAGGAGGAAATATACAAGTCAGCTGGATGAGAGCACTGAGCCTCTAGGTAAACTGTTTAGTCACAGCAGGCCCCGTGTGTGTGTGTGTGTGTGTGTGTGTGTGTGTGTGAGATAGAGAGAGAAAGAGATACACGGAACCCATTTATTAGAAGAGAAGCATATAGGTATGGAATCAACAACTCAAACACTCAGGTTGCATTTGCAAATGAGTTTGTCTCCCAAAGGGTAAACCCAGGTATAAGTTTAGTCTCCCAGAACATGATGACACAATGGGGAAGTGGCTACAAATGCTGTGGAATTGAAGCCACTTGGGCAAAAAGGTTAACTGTGGCTTTTGGTGACCGGATGTTATGGAAACAAAATTTAAGGCCAGGCAGAAGCCCTGTAGTGGAGCTTTGTCCTCCAGCGGACCTCCTTCCTGCCTCTGCATGAGGTAAGAGGGATGGAGAGTGCAAAGCAAGGGCCGACGACTTTAACTTGGGAAATTTAGGTACCTGTAAAATGAAGTTAGACATGGTGATCTCCTAGCCTTCTTCCATATTATATGCTTTTAACAAAGACATTTATTTCTTCAAAAAATTCTCCTACGCATTCTTCAAGGATAATACTACTCTGAAATTTTATGTTTGCTTGTTGTGTTTGTTTTATAAATGGGTCAAAGGAGTGAGGCTAGTTCAGGTTCCGTAAAAGACTCCCGTAGCAGTACACACACTAAGAAGAAATAGTGCAGAGTGGTACAGGGTCTAAATTAAGGATTCCGCTGCTTAAATGGGTAGCTTTGGGCAAGTTATTGAACCTCCTTCTGCCTTGGTCTCTTCCTTTGAAAAACAGGCTTAACAATAATGCTGAGGTTTGATGTGAGGATTAAAGGAGGTATTGCTCTATATGAAGCACTTAGAAGAGGGGAGTAAGGATTCAAAAATGTGAACTATTAGTGTTGTTGTTATTGTCATTGCTATCACTAATGTTGAGTAGGAGGTGAGTCCTGATCTGTCTTTGAGAAAATCAATCATGTTAGCCCCTCAAAAAGAAGTTTAAATCCCGCCTCTTAACCAAACTCAACAAAGGGACCAGTATTCACTTTTCCCCTGCAGTATCCTGACTGGGGTTCCGCACTTCAAATTTCTTACAGCTGGTCCCACTCTCTTACACACTCATCAACATCTGTCTCCATGAACTGGCTTCTGTAACTACCAACAATCATCGGGTTTAACCCTGACATGCTTATGGTGATTATTTTAAAAAAGAAAATTTAGTTGAATATTACTTTATTGAAGGAAATTAGTATACAAAATTTAAAGAAAGTATTACTGCTTTGTGAAGTCAATTGAATTGCATTCACTTTCACAAGATGTTCATTTCTTGTGTGGACAATAATTGCTTCCTTCTGCTCAACTTGGTGACCCATGATTCAGCATAACCAAACAAGACACTCCCTTGTTTAAAATATTTCAGTGGCTTTTCATCAATCTTAACAACAACAAAAACAAAACTTATTTTCATGTCCCCCATGTCTGGCCTATGCCCAAGAGTACAATGAAACTATATTTCATGTATAAGGAATGAACAATTAGCCAGGATTTCCAGCATAACTCCACCAAGGAGATGAGGCTGAGCTGGTCTCGTTGGTTCATTCAGATTTTGAGAGGGTCAATAACAGCAATCATGGAGTCTCAGTACCTGAAAAGTCTTCCTTTGTTCAGTGGATGATCAGGAGACTACTCTACCTGAATTGGAGATGTATGTTATGAAGTTCATGCTAGAGAGTAATAAATGCTTTTACTTTTTGAAGTTGGTCTCAACTTTTGAGTTTGGGCTTTTTTTTTCTTTTTAAACAAAATAAATGTGTTTGACTATGATAGTGAGGTGTATATTGGTGAAGATTAGTCAGGAAACAGAAGAAGGAATAGATTAAGGAGATAGCTAATGGAAAGAGAGATATTTTAGGAGGTTACTTAAAACATCCCAGGAGGTGGAGAATAACATAGATAAATCATCTGGATTTAAAAGACCTAGTTTTAAGTTTTGCGCATATAATTTGCCAAATAATTTAATTAACCATGTAAAGGAAACATTTTTCTCCCCAGCTTGTGAAAGTGATTTGGAAACCAGTGATAGTGAACATGTTTTATAAATTGTCAAAAATTATTAATATTAATTTTTTAATTCTATGAGTCAAGCTAGTAGACTCCAAGCTTTTTGCCTGGATTTTCCAGTATTTCTTTAAAGGATTAAGCCCCTGTCATCTATCTTCTCACATTTGCCATATTATGTACCTTCATAATCTGCACCTAATAGTTGTTTCTGCTGATATTTGGAGTAAATATCCTTACTATTTAGATGACAAACCTGTTTTTCACTTTTTGGTCACATAATTATTATGATGCTAAGTTATGATGATTTCTTGCACATAGAGTATGTATTAAAAATCTCAAGTATTTGAAAATCTCATCATAAAACGCGTAACCTTCTTACGGCTTAATAAAATTAATCCATCATGTTCCTATAGCCTATGTCCTAGTGTTATCAAGTTATCTGTAAAAGCAATTCCCTTACAGAAATACTGAGAGACTTGACCTTGAATTCCCTAAGAGAAGACAGGGCTATGCTTGGACATTATTGTCTGAAGCTAATGTATTCATTAAATTAAGCTGGGGCCATTCGGTCAGCTCTTCTTTTTCCTAGACTTCCCCATCCTCTTTATTCGCAGTCACATTCTGGACTCCATGTTAGCTCGTGATCATTCAAGTTCTCATCTTTGGTGCATGAATCTGAGTCTACTTTAATCTCCCAGCTCTCTTAACTTTCTCCCACCTAATACCTCACCAGCATTATATTATTTCTCTCATCAAAATCACTCCAAAACCTTTTTTTTTTGCATTTATGTCATCATCAGTTTTGTAGATGTTTATAATTTATTGAAGAGAATAATGATTCACCTTAGTATATATCATCACTGCCTTCAAGTGCTGATAAAGACTCTGACATTTGATCTTCACAACAACCTTGAGGAGAATATATGAGAATTATCCTTATTTCACAGATAAGGGAAAATAAAATTGAAGGTCAGAAAGTTAAAAAAATTGCTGGTAGTTCAGACATTCTAACTTCAGAAGAGGTGTTCACAGACCACTAGAGAAAATAAAATTACATGCTCTGTTTCTGTTGTTTCATTTTTCAACTCAATTTGTGTTTTAATATAATAGATATAATTAATTTTTAATTAGAGAATGCATATGTCAGGGTCAATGCAATATTACATCTAAGTAGATCTCCTGTTTCAGAATCACACAGACTTGCAAGTGTTGCAGACTGCAGACATCACCTAGCCCAATCTTCTGACTGCTGTGGAAATGCTGTCTACAAAGAGTGTAGAGTGTATTCCTCCTGCTTCTGGTTGGACATTGAAGGAAATAATGTATACAGTGGTCCATTTCCAGGACAAAGTGCCTTGAATCAGCTTAGATCAGCCAACTACAGAGGAAACAGGATATACGAGGCCCCTGCTTGGACAGCCGGTGCTTGCTTTTCAGCCTCTGTCTTCCAGCCCCCTCTTAGTTGCCTTCACCTGAACCAAAGAAGTTTGGTCAAAGATAAAAGTTTACTAGCCTGAAAAATAGCTCACTTTTTCTGTTCTTATCAGCCTGCCCAGTTACTTAGGTCATAAGTCAAATACTTAAAAGAACTCTTAAGCTAACTACGATTGCAATGCATTGTGGGCTGCAAAAAAAAAAAGAAAAAAAAAGAAAAAAAAAAAAGAACAAGACAACCCTAAAAAATCACCTAAAGCCTCTATCCAACAATCAGTAGGTAATGTCCAGAAAGATTGTAACCCCATAGTACTGAGTCTATAAGGAACCAGGGGAGGGACCTGTGCATTAGGGGATAAATTGCTTGCTGAAACTGTGCTGGGTGTGCCTGCCTATCAGACACTTGATCTTGCAAGACCATCATTTAAAGTCTCACTTTCACCATTCTCCAGGTCTCTAAGTCCATTCTTTGGGTTTGGACAAGTTTGTTCCTCACAGGCACCACTAGTTGAGGAGCACCCTTTATCTGCATACAGTGTGACTCATCCAATATTAAACAACTGTTTCTTTGTGCATCTTTTCTCAGATGTGACAAAGAAAACAATACACTTTTTTTCCGCCTTCAGTATTTGGAAGTCATCACTGTCTTTAATGTAGAAGTGATTTATTAATCACTTCTTGGTCAGATGACCTACCGCAATCAGTCGATTCATTCAGCATTCAAAGAGAATGGAGTGTGTACATCCTGAGGTCGACTGGAGATGTGATCGCCAGTGAACCACTTGAGTTTCTCAGGCAACTCCATGAAAAGGCTTTGTCAAGGAAAGGAATTATTTTGTGGCTGAAAGACACTTTCACTTACTGAATTAAGATTATTATTACAATATTGTATGGTTTCTCAATAACTTATGGTTAAAAACTGCATTATTTAAGTGCATCTTGGATGGGCGGCTTAGTGGTGGATTTCTCACCCACAGTTTTCATTTTGAAAATCATACAGAACTCAAAAGCCCTCACTGAGAAAAGGTAGTGACCTTGTCAGGGAGTTAGCTTCTATGGAAAGTATTGTTATTACACTGTTATAGATAACAGAGGCCTGGAGAGATGAGCCAGCTCTCTCCCACACTAATACAGAGTTAAATTCAGTCGTGCTATTCAGAGCATATCACGTGATCATCTTCCTCTTATGCAACAAAACCCACCATCCCTGTTATTACCTGCTGCCTCATAGCACAGCTGGTATTATTATTGGACATCGTATACCACATCATACATGAATCAGTATACACGTATACTTGAGGCAATATCAAGAAAACTATTCTAAATAGTTCTGCAAGATGACTCAATTTAACATTGAAGATATATAATAATCAAAAGCGTAACCATCCAAACAAAGACTAATACAACTGAACACCTGACTTCCAGCTCTTCATCACCTCAGAATCAAAGCAAGGGAGAGAACACATTTACCATTGCCTCAACCTGTACCTGGCTCCTGGAACCGCTTCCATGTAACTTTCTCAGTTAAGCAAGTGGATACAACCCACTATCTTCTTTCCTAATACAGACAAAAAATTATTTGTACAATTGTATATCACAATACAGTAAATCCTCACTTAATTTTGTTGATAGGTACTTGGAAGCTGCATACTGTGAAGTGAAACAATGTACTATATACCATACAATGTACTGTATACCATATGACTTATGTTTATATCAATTAACATAATTTTTATATGTTATAAAAATAACTTGTTTATATCAATTAACCTATGGTAAGGCTGCTTTCCTTGTACCCTAAATTGTTTCACTTAAAGTCACAATTTCCGAGAACTTCTTTATGAGGTTAGGTGAGGACTTACTATACAAGATAAAAATCTAAGAAGAACAGCTGCTATTTACTTGGCAAATAATATGCCTAAGGTATTGTACTAGGTACTATGAATGTACTTTTTGTTTGTTTAATGGTTATAATGCTCTTATGCTATTTAAATACTTCTATGTATGGTGTGGATGTAGATTTGAAATTACAAATCTGTTTATACAAACACAACTTTGTTTTTTTTTCAACCCGTTTGAAAACTAATTTTAACCTCTCATTTTGATAGTTTGGTCATATATTCAATTTTAAATACTTTTTAGACCTCTCCACTTCATAGGGCCATATAATAATCCCTATGGCTTAAGTAGTATTTGGAAAATGAGGAAAAATATGTAATTAGGGGAAAACACTTGGTTGTACCACACTCCCACAAAAACCATCGTTATTGCCTTACTGTAATGAAGGAGATGAAAAAGGATGAGGAAAAGTGTCACTTACAGAAGTGTGTGCAAGGCTAAGGGGGCAAACAAGAGGCAGAGGGGCATGCACAGATTCCCAAGTGAAGTGAGCACTAAGTAGCCTTAGGATCTACTTCTTCCTGGAGGTAAATCAAGGAAATACACTTCCGAATTCACCAGAAAGAGGAAAATCTGCTTGTCCTCAGTCTTATAAAAATGTCACCACCACCAATAAACACGTGTGCACACACCACAGAAACATACACACAATCACACATATGAGGGAATTCAGGACTCCCTTTCCTCCTGATACTTCCAGGTACAGTGGACTTAATCCATTCAGGAAGCTATTGCCTTTGATGACAAAGGTTTTATGAACTCCGTTGCTTCTTTTTGTCCTGATACCCAAATGTTTCCCAGTGCAATGAGCAAGACACCTCACTTGAAGAGAAAGCAAAATACAGGTAGAAGAAACTCGGAGTAATACATTAAATTATCAATGGAGCACTGAATAGAATTGCAATATTTTTCAGAAAGTTTAAGAAAAAAAGAAACATGCCTGTCATTACTTCCAGAATAACAAATGAAGACCCTATTGGGTGACTAATCCTTAAAATATATTCTTAAATGTCATTTTCATTAATCCTCTCAATGTCCTGTATGACATATCTAATCGTGCATATTTACAGAGAAAGAACTTGAGTTTCAGAGATGCTGACTAACTTGTCCTAGTTCACACAATTAGACTATCTGACTTTTAATAGAAAATGAGTCATTTGGAACTGCAAGTAATCAGCTTCTATCCTGTAGTAAGGAGAAAGAGGGATCAAGAAAAAAGGAATGTATCTAGATATTAGCTTTCAAATATTGGCTAGATTTTTGTAAGTGTGTGAACAAAAGTAACTCACAAGGGGATATAAAAATTGCCTTCACTTGACCATACCATACCCCCAGCAAAACCAGTGCAAAGCTAGAGAAAAGCTGGAAAGTTCATCAAAAGGCAATAAAATAACTGTGATTACAGCCAGGAAAGTCATGGTAAAGGGGAAGAATTAAGGGACCAGTTTTGGGTCTATCTGAATGTAGCATTTACCCTTATTCATTTTTCACAATCTAAATTTCAGAAATATTTGTTGAGCATCTATTATGTGTTAAATACCACTTAGGTAATTAGAATGCTGACATGCTGCATCTATATGTTAATGGTATCAGTCACAACAGTTACTCGGTAAAATTTAGTTGCTATTTTCTTCAGTAAAATTTAGTTGCTATTTTCTTTTCAACATTTGCTTAAATATAGTCAAATTCAATCTCTTAATAAATTTTTAGAGCTTCAATTCAATCGCTGCAATCTAAGCACCTGATAAAATCAAACAGCATAATCAATTAAAAATACATTTAAAACACACCCCAACAATATCTCAACATACAAAGGTTTAATCAAATGTATTTATGAGATCTAGATTAATACATCACTTTGAATACAGATATCTGGTCTCATTTCTTCCCAAACTCTCACCATAGTTAGTAAATATACATCTATCTATCACATAATAGGTATTTATGGTAGACCTCACTTGAAGAGAAAGCAAAATACAGGTAGAAGAAATTCAGAGTAAAAAATTAACACTATATATATATAATTATATATACAGTTTTTGTATTTTACAAACATATACATGGTTTTTGTATTTTACAAATAAGTATATAATAAGTATATATTTTTATAAAACATCATAACGCCACTGTTTTAGTTTTCTTAGTCTTCCATAATAACATACTGTAAACTGGGTAGCTTAAATAACATAAATTTATTTTTTCATACTGGGAGACTGAAAGTCCAAGATCAAGCTGTCTGCAGGGTTGGTGTTTGTTAAGGGCTGTCCTTGGTTTGCAGATGGCTGTCATCTTGCTATGTCCTCATGTGGCAGAGAGAGGAAGCTCTGGTGTCTCTTACTCTTCTTACAACTCTACAAGTCCTGTCAGATTAGAGTTCCACAATTTATGACCTCTTTTATCCTTGATTACCTCCCAAGACCCTATCTATCTCTAAATACAGTCATCTTGAGGGTTAGGACTTTAGTATGTGAATTTTGAGGGATGTCTACAGCAGCAATAGAGGAGAGAGCAGGAGAGGACACAACTGCAGGAGAGGAGATAACACCTTTTATCTGGGAGGCAGATAGATAGGTCCTAACTAGTTTAGTAGTCCTAAACTATCACTATCAGAGGTTAGTTGACAATCATTATATTCCCCTAGAATAATTAAGGCACTCAAGATAGAAGCACCAAGAACCTAAAATAAGGAAGAAAAGGTGAAAGCTGTTTGAGAAGATCACAAAAACCTTAACTCTTCCATGCTGCTTGATGACTGCCCTTTCCCCTGCAATAAACATTTGGAGTTTTCTATAAAGAAGATAATACAGATGGTCTCTCTACTTGGTGCCCTAGGCACATATGAGGCCAAGGTACCACACATAAACCAAGAGGATCACATGACCACATGTGTGCTAAGTGTTGTACCCCAGCACCTTCCTACCACTCAAGTTCCAAAACAATGGAAATTAGATTCTGCTATCCACATTAGACTGAAACACACTTCTCTAGAGAACTCAGGCTTGTCCAAGAGAAACAAAGATTCCCCAACAGAAGAGCCTCCTCAGTCACCCTATGTGAAGTTCAGAGACAGAAGCCATCACATTGTCCATATGTTCAGAACATTATGTCAGCTTTTCAGTTGCTTACTCTTAACTCAGGAGAAGACATTAAGTTTTGCCAGTTATATTAACGTAGTCTCTTTTTTGGAAGATGGGGTGTAAAGAAGTGAAAAAAAATCGTGACATAAAGGAAATAAAAAACTAAAAAGAGAAGACAGTTTTGGAAATTATCATTAATAACAAGATTTTTTAAAGTTAACACTTAAGAACAAAAAGAACTATTGAATAATTTTCTAAAATATCATTAATAAAAAAGTAAATATAGAATCAAAAGAAGATTTGGAAGATAAGATCGATAAAATACTCTGGAAAATAAAGCAAAGAGCTACAGAAATGGTAAAGAAGAATTAGATTTTTTTTTTCTAAGAATGAAAGGATAAGCAATGACCATCAACATTCAAATAATGGAAGTTCCAGAAAGAAACAACATTTAAAAATGTTACAATGAACAATTCAAAATAATGTCCCAGAATTTAAGGTCATAAATAGGAAGGTTGAAAGGGTCCACAAATTGTACAAAATGGAGTTCTAAATAGACCTAAAGGAAGGTGTGCCTTTAAGAAATTGTATGATACCTGGGACAAAGAGATCTGATAAGTTTCCACAGAACAGAAAAAGATGAGACTTGTCAACAGCAGCATGAGAGCTAGAAGACAGTAAGGCAATGCTTTCAAAATGCTGAAGAAAGATGATTTCCTACCTACAATTATATGCCCACCAGCATGAGTCAAGTGGGGGTGGAATAGAGATATGTTTACATTGGCAAGTTCTCCAAAAATGCAGTTACCTTACACCATGTCCCAGGATGCCACTGAAGCGTATGTGCCACTGAAAGAAAGAGCATACGGGGAACAGGAAACAGAAGATCAAAGAGAAGAGACAAGTCAAAGGGGGTCCCACAATGACTGCTGTGCACTAACAGTAGGATGGTGCTGGAAATGGGTGCAAAGAACCGAGCTTTGAGTCTCACTTTGAGGACCAGAAAAGCACAGAGAAATTCAGTGTCACCATCTCTTTTATTGATGATATTCACAGTGATTAGGTGATTGAACAAGAAAATGAGTTCCTCTAATGTTTCTCCACAACCTAGTGTTTCTCTTTAATAAAAATCTCAGCACCAGCTTTCTGTTCCTCAGGGACTACAGTGCAAAGTTTTAGACATACAGATTAACACATTTTAAACAATGCAGAAAAAAAGGTGCAGGAGAAAATAGAGCATGTTTCATTCCAACAGATATAGTGCCATTTCCATGTTTTATCTTATTTATAATTGAGAATTGTGCCCATATCTAAATGATCCCTGAGAACAGAGGAAGCTGGTCCTCTCATTTCCCTGGCTGAATCACACCCATTACCCTCAGCACAGGTGTATCTGTTAAACTCAAATCACATTGAATAAGAAGGGAAACAAGATTTATGACCCCAAATCTGGGATTATGTTGCAGAAAAGTATGTATATACTTACAAATATAACCTATCACTATTTTCAAGTAGATACACATAAATATTAAATACATATAAAATATAAAATAACCTACAGTGATAGATAGGTTATACGTATATACTTGAAAATAGTGATAGATAGATTAGGTATTTAAAGAATTTTCAGAGGATAATTTGTAAACAATTTGCATAAAATGTAAAGTCCTTATAGTAAAATATAATACACTAACATGTTTATGGGCATTTGTCTGAAGCTCCGTCTCACTAGCTACGTGGTGGGTGCCATTACAAGGTCTTCATAGACTCAGTTCTTCGTCTTTAATTGGGCACATTTCACAGAAGTAAGGAAGAATTAAATAAGATCAGCCATGTTTTTATTGTGGGAATTAGCATGTAATAAATCTCAGTAAAGAGTTCCTATTGTCATTCACTCTCCTCATTTATCCTGCTGTGAAATCGCTTCCCTTTAAATCTATCCCACATTTGATGTGTCAACACACAAGGCCATAAGTCCGGCAGCTTGTCCATTCTGCACAATATATCCAGGAAAGAGATGTTGCTAAGTGAAGGAGTAGGTTACTTCAATAAACTTCAATGATTAATGTGTCTTCTAAGTGCTAAACTCCTTCCTGGAGAGTAGCCTACACACTCCAAAGAAGCAGTTCATCAACAGAATTGTCAGAACCCTCACGAAGAACTGAGATGCTCTCCTTTGCCAAATAATTCCCCAGCTTGTTTATGTCTCCTCATTTCAATCCATGCTTCTGTACATGCGTCAATATGAAAATCTCTTTAAATGCTTTTCTGATTATTCAAAACACCTGCCACATTAAGTGAGGATACTGTTCCTAAGTTTCTATGTCCATCAAATCTACAATGGAAATATAAATAAAGGAATGGCCTTTTTCCCTTCACCTTCAACTGTTTTACAGATATATTAATGCAGGACATAAAAGATTTTTTGAATTAATATTTTTACTATTTTGTTATATTTTATGATGTTAATTTTAAATGTCTTCTTTATACATTGCATAACTTTTCTTTGTGTCTTATTACTTAAATATATTTATCAACTGCAAAGCATCCATTTAAATGAATTATTATTGAGTTTGAATGATAATGTATAGTATAATAACGAAAGAAAAATAAACAAAATTTTCATGAATATTGAAGAGCTCTATACTTATTCAAACTCTTTTGTTGCAAAATTAGCCTATAAATTTCCATGAAAACCCATGTCTTCCCCTCTATTAAACTTGCAACTCTTATGAGTTCAATATTTCTAGTTGTGTCAATTTTTATTTCTGTACAACAGTCCTTTGCTTTCAGGAAAATAAAAAGACATGAAAAATTGCAAGAATCAGAAGATGCCAAAGAATGATTTTAAGGATGGGTCATCCAAGTAAATATTTTTTGCAGGTAACATTTGCTAATATCTGTGTACTTTATATATAGCATACAATGTGATGAGCACTTTGTATGTGGTATTTTATGTCTTTGTAAAACTATGCAGCATATGTAGCAGTATTTTCAGAGTTCTAAACTTCATTTTTAAGGTGAAGAAATGAAGGCACAATGAATAAAAGTAATTTCCCTAATCATTCAGCAGGTATCAAGGTAATTCTTAACATATAAACGATGGCTTGACCACCTATGCAACATAATATCTTACCGATAGTGTATCAATTAATACATTTTCAAAATCCATGGTAAACAAAATGAAAGTGACTTAGGGAAACCAGAATGTAACAATATTTGAGATTACATATAAATGATCTTACATCTAGATGCTTTTAAACTTGATTTTTAAAACTCTAGATAGCCAGTAATGATACTATCATTCCTGTTTTGTATTAGGTAAAAACGAAGGCACAAAAATTTTAAGTAATGTGCCTAAGGTTGGACAACTTCTCAGCAGCAGTGCTGCCAATTTCTTATAGGCAACCTGACCCCAGAGTCTGTACACCTGGCTACAGTCTCTATTTCCAGGTGGAACTACAAGTGCAGCACTAACCAACAGACTGTAGGAAAGCAGAGCTGCTCAAAATCCTATTTGGTTGTTGTCTTTCCTGCCAAGGAGATTGATCTTCACACTGGAAATAGACAATATTAGGAACAAGAAATTCTTAGCTGAGTTAGGAGAGAAGTTTATTAAGAGAACACCAGCTTTCTCAAAGTGCATTCCTGTCCCAAGGCCCTGAAGATTATCTCTCAAGATGAGGAGAACCCCTTCAGCCAAGATGACCAAGTTGGAGATGATGATGTTTGAGGAGGAACAGACATTGGGAAAATGAATAAAATGAAGGAGACAACAACACTAATCAAATAGATGATTGGAAGTATGACTTTTTTAATTCTGGAAAAGGAAGTGGGGACAACCAGTAACCAGTGTGCATCAAATAAGTAAATATAGCTAATCAACTTTGCTCCCCACAGGATGGCTCCTAGGCGTCTAGGTCATTGTGTTACCCTTCACCAGTCACCCACTGTGCCAGGCATGCTGCTAATTGTTTCATATTTAAAGTCATCGACTATGACATGTTAAAATCTGAACTTCAAAGCCTACTCTCATTGTTAAACATCTAGCAGCTTGTCACGGACCACATCCTTCTTGTTATGGTTTGGATGTTTGTTGCCTCCAAATCTCTTGTGGAAATGTGACCTCCAAATTTGGAGGTGGGACCTAGTGGGAGGTATTGGATGACGGGGACAGATCCCCCATGAATGACTGAGTGTCCCTTGGTGATAAGTGAGTTCCCACACAATTAGTTTATATAGCCTGAGACCCACCCCTTCTCTCCCGCTCTGGCTCTGGCCATATGATGCATCAGATCCCCCTTCGCCTCCCAAGATTATAAGATTCCTAAACCCTCACCAAAAGCAGATGCCAGCACTGTGCTTTTTGTACAGTCTGCAGAACCATGCACCAAATACAGTGGCTTTTCTTTATAAATTACCCAGCTTCAGGTATTTCTGTATAGCAACTTAAAAATGGACTAATACAGTTCTTTGTGTTTATTTATTTATTTATTGAGATGAGTTCTCATTCTGTCACCCAGACTGCAGTGCTGTGGCACGATCTTGGCTCACTGCAACCCAGGTTCAAGTGATTCTCCTGCTTCAGCACCGGGGTAGCTAGGATTACAGGCACTCGCCACTATGCCCTGCTAATTTGTGTATTTTTAGTACAGATGGAAATTCACCATGTTGGTTGGCCAGGCCAGTCTCAAACTCCTGGCCTCAAGTGATCTGCCTGCCTCAGCTTCCCAAAGTGCTGGTATTGCAGGCATGAGTCACCGTACCCACCCAGACTAATACATTTCTCTAGTGAAATTTCCTTTCAATGGTTACTACCTTCTCTTTCGTTTTCAATACTTTTTCTTTTGTTCCTTACTTTTAGTTTACAAAGTATATACTTACTATAACTTTTTAAAACTTATTCCATCTGCAAATATTTCTATGTATTTGTCACCGTATTTATTTTGTTTTGGTCTATCTTACGTACCTGAACTAGTTAATTTCCAGTGCCCAGAAGAGTATTGCATGTGGTATGCACTGAATAATTTATTGTTGAGAAATTAATTCCCAAGACTTGAGTATCCTAAAAAATATCGCAGACTCACCCTTGACACACACTTTCTCTCAAACCAACTTCCCAACTGTGCTTTCCACTAAAGACTCAGGTCAAAGTCCACCACTGTCTCTAATTCTTGAATATCTTTCCAATTTCATGGCATTATATTATTATTCATCCAAATGGACTTCACCATTTTTTCTATACTTATTGCAAATCTTATCCCAGATGCGTGCTTGTATGATCTAGAGTTTGTGGGTTTGGAAGGAAGCTGCCTGGGTTCTTGGGGGCACAGGGAAACTACAGTTAACAGAGATAACACAATGATCAGGGAAGAGTGAAGAGATGACAGAGACAAATTGTTATTTACTTCAGAGGTCTGGTTGGATTGACCATTGGAATTTGCAATAAATTTTGTATTCTGTCAGGATATCTGATATTTTAGGAGAAAAGTAAATCATCTTAAGACAAAGGTTCTGCTGAAAATTTTATCGACACAATCTGTTACTAATAAAGGATGGCCTGGGACTTTCAACTCAAGATTAGAATATTTACATTCACTACCTTTTCCCCCCTTATTACAAAATAAAAAAAGATAATTGGTTTCAGAGCAAGAAATTATAAATGAGAAAACAATCATCAATCACAATTCAAACATCCCAAGAAAATCCATGTTGAAATAAGGCTGTACATATTTTGTTGTCCTTTGTTTATACTTATTTGGGATCATTTGATATCTATCACTCTTACCATAGTCATTTGTGTAATTAGCATCTCCCGTCGCCATAAAGAATTATTTTCAGGCAATTTAGTAGGTATAGTACTCCGTCATACAAATTTAGTGGAATTTCCTAAAATAATCCTTATTATCAATAGTGATAAAATAATGACACAGTGTCAGAATTTTTGGTCAGACATTTTAAAATAGAATACTTAGGTAAATGTATGAATATAATTAAAGCTTTTAATTTATATTTTTACATTTATTTTCAGACACTTTGTCTCAGTTTATGTAGATATCTATATAATCTCATAGTAATTTTAAAACAATGTTATTTTAAGAAAAAATGGTAGCATATTTTGTCAATGTATTTTCCTTCAGTTATGTATGCTTTTATTCCATTTGTTTTTTGGTCTATGCACATGTATTTCTACTATTATTCAGTCAAATTTATCAACATTTTCTTTTGTAATTTTCTTTATGGATCTTTAAATATCGTTTATAGACAAGTTTTAGGTTTGCAGAAAAATTGAGAAAATAGCACACACAAAAGAGTTTCCATACAATCCATACCTAGTATCACTTATTAACAGCCTCTTACTTCCTTTGGCACATGTGCCACAATTAATGGATCAATATTAATATTATTAACTCAAGCCAATATTTTATTCAGGTTTCCTTAGTTTTTATTTAATATCCTTTTTGTCTCAAGATCTCATCCAGGATATCACATTACATTTATTTTTCATATTTTGCTAGACTCCTCTTGGCTATGACAATTTCTCAGACTTTTCTTATTTTTGATGACTACGGCAGTTTTGAGAAGTACTACTCAGGCATTTTGTAAAATATTTCTGTAGTCCATCCTTATGTTGCTAATAAAGACATAGCCAAGACTGGGTAATTTATAAAGGAAAGCGGCTTAATGGACTCACAGTTCCATATGGATAGGAAGGCCTCACAATCATGGCAGAAGATGAAGGAAGAGCAAAGGAACATCTTAAATGGTGGCAGGCAAGAGGGGAAACTCCCCTTTATAAAAACATCAGATCTCATGAGATTTATTCACTGTCATGAGAACAGCACAGGGAAAGCCTGTCCCCATAATTCAGTTACCTCCCACTAGGTCCCTCCCATGACACGTGGGGATTATTACAATTCAAGGTGAGATTTGGGTGGGGACACAGAGCCAAACCACATCAGTCTCTTAAATGGGTTTGCCTGATACTTCTCTTGTGATTAGACTCAGGTTACTGGTATGTGGAAAAAGCAATAGAATTAAGGTGCCATTCTCATCACATCATATAAGGGGACATGTTATCAATATGACTTAACAAAGTTGATGTTAAATTTGATCAGTTGGCTGAGATAGTGTTTGTCAGATTTCTTCACTGTAAAGTTGTTCTTTTATGCCTCTTTTTTGTACTATAATCTTTAGAAGGAAGTCACTACATTGTAGCCCACATTTACAAAGTGGAAAGTTAAGCTCCACTTCTTAAGGGTGGAGAACCTACATAAATTATTCAGAACCCTTCTGCATGAGAAACTTGTGTATTCTCCCTTAATTATTTATGTCTGCTATGACTATATTAGTACGAATTCATAGATATTTATTTTCCACTTTGTATTATAGTACACTGCTATCTCAACTACTTCATTATTCATATAGTTCCAGTTTTGGTCATGGGAGTTCTTTGAGTTTCCCCTGTGTCTCTGGGCTATGTTCCTGTGATTGTGAATTTCTTTTGAGCACTTCCTTATACTATGGCATTACAAGATGCTCTAGGATCATCTTTTGTATTTCCTGCCCCAATACTAGGATCAGCCATTTTCCCAAGGAGCCCTGCTGTCTTTTATTGGAAAAAATTGTATTAGACTCCAAGTTCTGGGAGTTAGTGGTATTCACTGATGCTATGGTGTAGTTGTTTCTAGGTTCTCTTAGTTCATGAAGAAGCTAACACACATTTATAAATATTCTAATATATAACAGAAATCCACTCAGGGGTGTCTAAGTTGAATCTGTTGCCATGTGGATCATTCTTGCCTCCTCCTCTGGATGATTTTAAGTCTCACTCCAACAATGAGAAATCTGGCCTCATTCATCTGCCTTCCATTTACTTAATTATTCAGTTCCCTTATATATTGATAGCAGTATCTGAATACTTAACCCATACCCATGTGGGAAACAGTCTTATCAACCAGGTTAGTGTTTTTGCCTTTATTTTTACAGACTCGACACATTTACAGAGATACCCAGGTCAGCACCTCCTTCAGTGAGGTTATTTTATACATGTATAATAAAGTTATATTATTTTGTCAACTTCTGCATTACCTTCTGGATCCACTGAATGTTTTTGAAATATGCATATGTTTCATTCTTTATTCAAAGTTGTAAGGATTTTGATAAATACACAGTGTCATGTGCCCACTGTTACAGTATAATATTGAATCATTTCACCACCCTAAAACATCTTCTGTAAACACTTCTTATCAATTAGCAGACACTGATCTTCTCCTGACTCCATATTTTATATTTCCCAGATGTTATGTCAATGAAATCATATAAAATGTAGCCTTTTTACACTGACTTCTTATAGTTAGCAATAGGTTTTTAAGATTCATCCACGCCTTCATGTGGTTTGATAGCTCATTCCTGTTTATGACTGAATAGTATTCAATTTTAGGGTTACCTCATTTGGTTTAACTTCACACATGCTAAAAGTCATTTTGGTCTTATTTAGTTTGAGCTGATTATGAATACAGTTGCTATTAACATTTATGTGCACAATGTTGTGTGAATATGCTTTCAAGTCACTGAGTAAGTACCTAAAAGAGTGAGTGCTAGATTGTATGGTAAGATCATGTCTAACTTTGTAAGAAACAGATAGTCTTTTCAATTGGCTGCACCATTTTTTATTACCAGTAGCAATGCATGGAAGTTTCTGTTGCTACCTATCCTTACTAGAAATTAGTATTGTCAGTTTTATAGATTTTGGTCATAGTCTAATAGGTATGTAGTGCTGTCTTTCTATTGTGTTAATTTCTAGTTTATCTGACAAATAATGCTGAGAAATTCTTTATATGCTTATTTCCCATCTATCTTATTTTCTGATGTATCTGGGATTTTTTTTCTCCTCATTTAAAAAATGGATTGTTTGTTTTGCTAATATTGAGTTTTAAGAGTTATTTGTGTATTTTGGATACAAGTACTTTATCAGATACAATTTTTGAAAATATTTTCTGTTTGTGGCTTGTCTTTTTCTTAGTAGTTTTCTCCACAGAAAAAAGTTTTTAATTTTGATTAAATCCAATTTTTCAATGTTTTTCTCTCACTGATTATGTTTCTGATGTAATATCTAAAAACTTGTTACCAAATCTTAGGTCACTTGAATTTCCTTTTATGCTTTGTTACAAGTGATATAATTTTGCATTTGCATTTAGGTATATTATCCATAGTTAGTTCCTTTTTTGTGTAAGATGAAAGACGTGTGCCTAGGTTCATTTTTTTTTTTTGCATATGGATGTTGAATTTCTCCAACAACATTATTGAAATATTTATCTTTTTTCACTAAATTGCCTTTCACTATTTCTGAAATCTCTATTATATTTATCGATTTGTCTATTTCATTTACTGATTTGTCTATTCTTTCTCCAAAACCATTATGTCTTGAGGTAGCTTTATAATAAGCCTTGAAATGGGTAGTGTATGTCCCTCAACATGGTTGTTCTTCTTCACTATTATTTTTGTTGTTCTATGTCCTTTGCTTTACCATATAAATTTAAAAGAATTTTGCTGATATCTACAGAATAACTTCCTGGTATTTTGATTGACATTGCATTGAGAATGTAAGTCAAGTTGGGAAGAGTCAATATTTTGGTGATATTATGTTTTCCAATCCATGAACATGAAATATCTCACATTTATTTACATCTTCTTTGAATTCTTTCATCTTTGTTTTATGCAAAGAAACCCTGCACATATTTTGTTAAATTTATGCCTATTTCTTCATATATATGATTATAAATTGCTTTATGTTTTATTTCACTTTAAATTGTAATATGTAATATTTATTCTAGTATATAAGAACACAACTGAGTTTTTAATATTTGTCTCTCTTGAACTGTGCACCCACTTATTGGTTTCATTGATTTCTGATGTAGCTTTTATAATTTATTTTTTCTGCTTACCTTGGGATTACTTTGCTCTCCTTTATTTTCTTAATGTGGAAGGTTAGGTTATAATTTTAGATGTTTCTTCTAGACATATTTTATTTTACCTTCTTTTATGCATTCTCAGTGTTTCTTAGTTTCTGACCTCTATCATTTTCCTTACATCTGAGGAAATTCTCTTAACATTTCTAAAAGGGCAAATTTATTGTCTGTGAATTTCTTCAGTTTATGTCTGTCTGAGAAAATCGTTATTTCTCTTTCACTCTTGTAGAATAATTGTGGATATAGAACTTTATGTTTGTGGTTTTTAATCTTTTGACATCTTAAAAGTTTGCTTCATTCTCTTTTTTTATGCATGGATTCTGAAAAGTCTGTTTTTATTCTTCTCTTTGTCTCTCTAAGGGAGCTTCTCCCCAACCTCTCCTCTGTATTCTTTTAAGGTTTCACATTGTCTTTGGTTTTCTGCAGTTTAAATAAGATATACCTATGTTGTTTATTTTGTTTGTTTTGTTTTATTTTTAGTATTTATACTGCTTCATGTTCTCAGACTTTCCTGAATCTGTGGTTGTCTATCACTGATTTTGGAAATTTAGTATACACAATTCCTTCAAATATTTCCTCTATATCTTTCCTTGGCTGTGTTGAGTCTACTGGTGAGTTCATTAAAGACATTTTTAAATTTCTGTTATAATGTTTGATTTATAACATTTCCTTGCAATTCCTTCTTGGGGCATCCATCTCTCTGCCTACTTTACCTGTCTATTCTTGGATATTGTCTACTTTCCTCATTGGAACTCTGTTAAATAAAAAAATTATAGAAGGGCAATGTTTTGGACTAAGCTCCTGTACTATGCCTCAACAGACCAGACAAAAAACCCAAATGGAGTCACTCATGCTAAAGTGTCATCTCACCAAACCAAAACTGAGATGTTGCCTGATTTGAGAAATCAGAAAAGGGAGATAATAGCTACCTTTCTCAAACATGCTAGTTTCAGTTGTCTTTTGGTATGTTTTGTACTGTGTTGTTGAAAGTTGGACATATTGTATTGGGCAATAGGAACCCCATAAGAATTTAGTGTCAGGATTTATGCTAATCTGGCTAAGAGTTGGCTGTATTTAATGTTTCTTGAAGTTTTAGGTACCAGAGGCTTCAAACTTTCCCAGTATCCTTGTGTTTTTCTCCCCTCTTCTCTTTGGGCTTACCTATAGAGTTCTCAGATACAGTTTGTGCCTTTCAGTTCCCGATGTAGTCTATTTTTATTACATTGGATTTTTGTTGGTGCAATAATAAGGTGTAATGTGGTGGTAAGGTCTGTAGGAGAGGGAGTATTCTGTAATTATCTGATTAGATTTCAGTCTTATAGTTGGCTTGAATCTTAGAGTGTAACCTTCCCAAATGTTTCTGCAGTGGCACAGCTTTCCCTCTACCTGTTCCCTATTACCATCCCTGCTGCATGTTTCTTTTTTTTTTCTTTTTCTTTTTTTTTTTTTTTTTTGAGATGGAGTTTCGCTCTGTCGCCTAGGCTGGAGTGCAGTGGCCGGATCTCAGCTCACTGCAAGCTCCGCCTCCCGGGTTTATGCCATTCTCCTGCCTCAGCCTCCCGAGTAGCTGGGACTACAGGCGCCCGCCACCTCGCCCGGCTAGTTTCTGTATTTTTTAGTAGAGACGGGGTTTCACCGTGTTAGCCAGGATGGTCTCGATCTCCTGACCTCGTGATCCGCCCGTCTCGGCCTCCCAAAGTGCTGGGATTACAGGCTTGAGCCACCGCGCCCGGCCCCTGCTGCATGTTTCTAATTTATTTCCTGGAATCCCTGAACCTTAGTGGGGAGGACTGTCCTTTCTCAACTGAGACAAAGCTTTAGCAAAATTCAAGTCAATCTAGGTCATAGAGAAGGTTCTGAGTGTATTTCCAATGGCTACTTCTACCGTCCCTCTGCCAAAATCACAAGAAGATATTTTCTGGATCCTCCCCAAGAGAGTCAAATAGAGTTCCAGGAGGAAAAGCCTATGCAAACATGCCCTTCCCTAATACTATAGCTCCTGGACTGTCTCACTCTGACACTAGTCAAATTTGTCACAACTACTATTTAAATGTTTCTTCCAACTTGTATGTCTTCATTGCCTTCTAATCCAGGTAAGCACTTTACACTTCTACCTCTCTGGATGTGCCTGCCTCTAAGGATTTTGGGACTTGACTTTGCCCTAGGGTCTCGGGTCTTGGATAGGTACAAGAAAGATTATTAATGTTCTGTTTTCCAGCTTTTTCTTTGTTGTAAATGTGACAATGATGACTTATAAGCTCTTTATGTGTCAGAGCTGAAACTTGAATCATTTTATCAAACAGCTTATTAATTTAAGCTGCTTTATTGAGATATAACTACATACCATAAAATTCACCTGTTTGAAGTGTAGGATTCAATCGTATTTATAAGTTCTCATAGTTGTTCCACTATCATCACAGTGCAGTAGTAAACTATTTTCATCACCCTCAAAGCACTCCTCATGCCTGTTTGTTGTCAGTCCCCATTGCTATCCCCAGTTCCAGGCACCACCAATCTGCATACAGAACACCTTCTCACTTAAAAGTCAGAGTTTCTATAGTTTTCCCAGATTAAATAATAATAATTTAACTCCTTTTTCAAAACCTTTAACCTATCCCCCCTTTTTTTTGCTCTGGAGGATAAAACAATGTTGTAAAAACAATTTCAAAGTAGACTTAATAAATACTAACATGTTGAAATGGGAAAAGTTCCCTTATCCCCCTTGCAGGGCTTTCAATGGGGATGTGGCTTGCTTCTTTGGTGCCCTGCTGTTCATACCCCTAGGAGGAGCATGCAGACAGGCGGGTCATGGGGAGCACTGACCCCACGGCAACATCTAGGGTTGAGTGTTTACAGCTCCCACAGCCCCAGTGGGCGTGTGTTACAGCGCACTCTTTCAGCTTAGCTGTCCACAGACAGCTTGTGTTAATCAGCTCAATCAGACCTTCTGCCTTATTGCAAGGACAGAGGGCTTTCTGTATCCTGGGTTCTAGCCCAGAAATATCAGATCACACATGGGCTTGGAGGATGGGTACAAGGTTTTATTGAGTGGAGGTAGCTCTCAGCAAGGTGAATGAGGAGGCCAGAAGGGGGATGGAGTGGGAAGGTGGTCTTCCCTGGAGTCAAGCCGCCCAGTGGCTGGACTCTCCTCCTGGACTCTCCTCCGACTGCCCCCCGGCCCAGATCCACATCTTCCCACCATGGATGGCCTACATGCATTTGCTAGCCTGTCGGTGTGCTCTTTCGATCCTCCTGATGTCCAGCAGCCTGTGTGTTCTTTTGCCGGTGTGTTCCTCTCGACATCCAGCCACTTGCATCTGTGCCCACCAGGGTCTCAGGGGTTTTATATGCACAGGATGGGGGAGTGGTGGACAAGGGTGGTCTTGGAAAACGCAATATTCGGGCACAAAAATAGGAATGCCTGTCCTCACCTAGGTCCATGGGCATAGGCCTAAGGGTCGAGCCCTTACCAGAGACTCCACCTTTTTCTACCCAGCGCTTCCCTGCCCCACTCCCATATCAGTTTGAACCAAGCATGGTGGCTCATGTATGTAACCCCAGTGACTCGCTAGGCTGAGGCAGGAGAATAGCTTGAACTCAGGAGTTCTAGACCAGGCTGGGCAGCATGGTGAGATGCCGTCTCAAAAAATATATAAGTAAATACTAATTTTTAAACTAAAGCTACGCTTTTCTTTAAGCATGGGGAACTTTCACTTTAGGTATTATTATTTCAGTAACTTTTAAAATAAAATGAACATTTCAATGTTATATAAATATTTTTCCTAAATAGTTAACAATTGCTCAACACTATTTTTTGGATAATTTGGAAAGATGCAATTTTATACCAAGGTTCTGTTGACCTAAAAGGAAGAAGCTGAGGCAAAATTAATATAACTAGAGAGTTTATTTGGGCCAAGTGTAAAGATTGCAATCAGAAGCATAGGTTCAAGTTGCCCTGAGTACACACTCTGACTAGCAGCAGTTACAAGTGGTTTTTTGAAGGCAAAAAAGGGGGATGAATAATTGGCTGAGACAAAGCTATTTGTCAGGAATTCTCATTGGTTTACAGAAATAACCCCGATTAGGGATTGGTTCTACATTGTTAAGCCACAGGGTACGGATTATAGTGTCCAGTGTGGCAGTATTAAGTTAATTGATAGCTACTTGTGACAATAATAGCAAGTGGTTTCAAGAGATGAATATATTGCTCAAGGGGAAAGTAAGATTACTATCTCATTTTAATGCTTCTCTAGCCCTTATAATTCAAAAGACTTGCCTTCTCCAGATAAAATATATTTCATAATATCAGTGCAATGTAATGTAATGATCTCAAAAACTAGTGACCTATTAAGTTTTGTGACAATAATGAAACAAACGCCTATCAGTTTTCCCTAGCGATGGGGGCTTCAATTGAAGTAACCATATCTTTCTTAAATAAATTTCCATAATACAACATACGTTTGTGTTTGCTTATTTATTTCTTACCTATAGATTAATTCACTCTTTAACTGATTGCTAAGAAGCACAAAATGGCCAAGCAGAAAAACCTGTGTGGCCCAGGAAGTTTGTGTTGATTCATTTTTGTTTATTTGGTTCTCAGTTGTCGTGTTCTAGTAGGAAGGACTCTGGAAGCCAAACACTTTGCCCCAAATAAGATGTTCTTTGGTGCAGTCATGCCAAGAAGTGAGTTCTTGACTGGAGCCCAGGCATCCTGGAAAGCATGAGAACCAAGGAAAAGTCTATCCCATGAAAAAAAAATGTGTGAGAGCTAATATTTGGAAAAAATTCAAGCCAAGCAGTGACTATAAAAACTAAGGGAGGCCGGGCACAGTGGCTCACTCCTGTAATCCCAGCACTTTGGGAGGCCAAGGTGAGCAGATTACTTGAGGTCAGGAGTTCAAGACCAGCCTGACCAACATGATGAAACCCCATCTCTAATAAAAATACAAAAATTAGCTGGGCGTGGTAGCATGTGCCTGTAATCCCAGCTACTCAGGAGGCTGAGGCAGGAGAATTGGTTGAACATGGGAGACAGAGGTTGCAGTGAGCCAAGATCACGCCATTGCACTCCAGCCTGGGTGACAGAGTGAGACTCAGTCTCAAAAACAAACAAGCAAACAACAACAATAGCAAAAACTAAGGGAAGGCTGATGACAAATATAAGAGCACAGAAACATCAGGATTGTCCCAAGAACATGGAAATGGATGAAGTCTCAGGTGGAGAGGATGATCCTGGTAATGTTATCTATAACCCAAGTAGACGCCGCATGTGGGCTGGTGCTACAATCATAAAGCTTGACTGGCCTGCCACGACAGCTCCTCTGGAGTCTTCTTATCTTTACCTTGTGAGTGCTTTCGTTTGTTTCTAAAAAGAAAAAAAAATTATAACATTACAGTAAAATAGTAAATAAGAAGAAAAGTCTCATTCACTCCTAGATTCGCTAGTTAGAAGTAAATATCTTAAACTATTTATATTTTGGGTTTTGTATGGTCTTAATATTACAATTGGAAATTCAAATCCTAAAAACCTATTTCAAAAGTAGAGAGTATAGATTCACTCCTTGCTAAGAAAAGTTGAATTCTTCGTAACATCTTACCATCAGTCCAAATCATGTTTCATAATCAAATGCAGGTTTTCATTTTTAGTTTTATTATAAACTAGAGCCCGCATAGAAGATTGTATGTAAAACCTATAAGTAGTGTATAACAAATAAATATACATTAAATGCCCAGATAATGCAGACTAAGTGATATGATTTGGCCATGGCCCCACTCAAATGTCATATTGAATTGTAGCCCCCATAATTCCTGTGTGTCATGAGAAGGACCCAGTGGGAGGTAATTGAATCATGGGGACAAGTCTTTCTCACGCTGTTCTTGTGACAGTGAAGTCTTTCCAGATCTGATGGCTCTGATGGTTTATAAATGGGAGTTCCCCTGTGTAGCTCTCTTGCCTGCTGCCATGTAAGATGTCCCTTTGCTCCTCATTTGCCTTACGCCATGATTGTTAGGCCTCCCTAGCCATGTGGAACTGTGAGTCGATTAAACCTCTTTCCTTAATCAATTACCCAGTCTTGGGTATGTCTTTATTAGCAGCGTGTGAACAGACTAATACACTAAGAAACAGAATGGGACCAGTGCTCCAGAAGCCCTGAGATACTCCTTTGTGTTTGTCGCTCCATAGACTCCCATATGAGTTGTAAAAACTCTCTTGAATTTGGTGATAATTCTATATTAAATTTTATACATAATTTTAACAATAGGTATGCCTACCTGTTTCAACATAGATTAGATTTATCTCTTTGCTTCTTTACTTTAAAAAACATTCAAGATATTATATCATTTCAGGCATACATACTTAATCTGCATCTACAAAAATATGGGCATTTCTTGTGTAACCACAATGTCATGTTCATACCTTATAATATTATTAGGAATTCCTCTGTATTATCACGTACTATATTCAAATTTCACTGATTTTTGTCAAATAATGGCTTTTTTCTGTTGGTTGGTTAGAACAAGAAGAAAATATAGGCCACACATCAATTTAGTTATTATGCTAAAACTAATCAGTGGGCTCATTTGGTGACAGCAATAGTGCTGCCATTGAAAATTTTCTCATCTAATCTAACGTTGGCACTTTTTACTGATAGCTGCCTAAATCAATCATTTACCCTAGGGCTTGCAAAATGTGATTTTCTAATGGTTTCCTTCTTTCCATATTTGTTAATTGAAATGCTTCTGTAAAAAGAAACTTTTCCTTATCAACTTGGTCTTTGATTATCCAGAAATATAGTTCATACTTGAATTGTAAAACAAAGCCTTAATCATTCCTATTGAGACCAGTTTTATGAGTGAGGACTCCGTGCCTTAGTTGCTTCCATGACTAGTCTCCAAAGTCATACACTGCCACTTCCGCTCTAAATCTTTCATATTGAGTGAGTCATTGAGCCTAGTCAACACTCAAGAGAAGGGAAATTAGGCCTCACCACTTAAAGAGAGGAAAGTACTGTGGAACACATTGTAAAACCAACATAGGGTCCTTCTTTCTTTCTTCCTTCCTTCCTTCCTTCCTTCCTTCCTTCCTTCCCTCCCTTCTCCTTCTCTCTCTTCCTTTCTTTTTTTCTTTCTCTTGTTTAATGCCATGCTAAACTCCTCATAGGTTATTCATGCATTTAATATTTTACAAGGGCATCCATCATTATTAATATTTTTATGCACAAAATTTCCATTCTAATGGGACCCTTATATTGATTTCTGTGTCCTTTTTTCATGACCTTATTCATCTTTGATAGCCTTCTACCTTTCTGGGATAGTAAGGTAACCACAGTTGATCTCATATATTTTCTGCTCCAGATATAGAATTAATCATTTATCCAAAGTATTCTGTCTGTGCTCTTGATTGAGGAAATGCTATTTAGAGGTTGTGAACTTGTCACTAGTTATGATTTTTGCCATTGGATTGTCATGGTCACTATACTTCTTCAGCAGACATAGCTAGAAAGTGTGTATTTTAAAATAAAACACAAGTCCATATTAGTATTTTAAATGCAAAATTTACATATATAGGTTTTACTTAATTTCATTGTTTTGTGCTGTTTTCTTTTTTCTCTGATACTGAAAATATTGGTTCCTGACAAGAATAGCATATTAATTATCTGCATTTTTCTATCTGCATTTATCTTTGTGATTGTGTTATCACAAAAATATATGCTTAGATTAGTTCCAGAATTCTTCTAATATTTAATAACTTATATATAATTTCTTCTTAAATTTCATTTTTTATATGTGTAAGAAAATTAAAGGATTGTCAAGTCAACATTATTTAGCAAAATATTTTAAAGAAGTCTCAACTTCATCTCTGTGCCTTCTATTTTCCTCTTTCTAAATTCTAGTTATTACTTTATTATATTATAAATTATATCACTTGATATGATCCACATATAATGATATAAATATATAATATATAAAAATATTTTATTTACTATTTATGATTTATTATAAGCACTAATGAAGTAATAAATAAAATTACTAATAAATGGTTTCCTTCTTTCCATATTTGGAAGTAATTAAGTTTATTAGCTTATCACAAGCTAATAAAGTAATATTTATTCATTTGATCCCTGATTTTCTATTGGAAGTCTATACTCTCTCTCCATTCTACCGTCATCCTATCTCCCATCCTCTCTTTCAAATACAGCTACAAAATATAGTATGCGGTATAGAGTTCTGACCCTCTTTAATTGAATAAAATTCAGTGCTCTAGTGACCAAGAGTTCATATCAGATTCTTCTCATCCTTTTTATTAGATGCATAATATACCATTACATGTTTATATTTACACAGTCAATTCCATTTTCATGAACATTTGATGTGCTTCTAATTTTTGCTATTACAAATAAAGTTATGAGAAACTATTACTTTTGTTCAGTATGCATTATTATACATTTCTAGGAGTAAGATTTATAAGTTAAGAAGTAAACATATAAGCCATTTTTCCAGATATCACCAATGTATTTTCCATAAAGAATGTGTAATTTCACATTCTTATCAGAAATATATGATAGTGTTAGTTTCTACACAACCTAAGTGCACATTACCTGCTGTCAGGTTTTTATTTTTGCCAGTTGATGATGACTCTTATTTCAGTGTAATTTTAACTTGTATCTCTTCCACAACAACTGAGTTTGAGAATTATTCCATATTGTCAAGGCAATTATGTTAACTTTTAGTTTTAAAAATTATCTTAGACTCACAAAGTTGTTGTAAGGAGAGTAAAAAGAGTCCAAGTGCACCTTTTATCCAGCTTCCTTTAACGTTATTTTACATAATCATAGTTAAAAAGGCAAACATTATTTGGATTTTGCTATATTTTCCCTTAAGTTCTTTTACCTGTTTTAAGATCCTTTCCAAATACCACATTGCATTTAATCTTCCCGTTTCTTTAGTTTTTGTCAAATGGAGATGGCTTTAACTTTTTATTGTTTTCCCTTGACACTTCTGAAATGTACTGGGCAAGTATTTTGTAGCATCTTCCTCAATTCGGGTTTGTTTCTGGTGTTGTCTTATGGTTAGACTGGGCTTATGTATTTTATGGAAAAAGATGATAAAGGTAAGTGCTTTTCTTATCAAGGAGTGCATGATATCAACATGACTTATTATTAGGGATGTTAATAAAGAACACTTGGTTAGGGTGGTGTCTGCCAGGTTTCTCTAGAGCAAAGCTGCTACTTTACGGATTCAAACTCTATTTATTAGAAGTGCATCACCAGGCCAACCCATACTCCAGGAAGGAGAAATAACGCAGTGGTGGCTGGTGCCCTCCTTGCGGTGCCACGATGGGAGTATTTTCTCTTCATTTATTCTTTCTTGGGAACATCTGGTGGGACTCCTGGGGAAAAAGTCTGCAAGAAGTTGCAAACCATACTATGTATGTAGCCCCTAGAAGCTTCCATTCTCATACTCGCTCTCTAAACCTACAGCAAGTCATTGACTATTTCTAGCTGAACCTTCTTGCAGGCTAACACCACACTGAGGCATCTATCCTCATAAGCAATTGCTCAAGTTCTCATTCTCTGCAGCTGGCAATCTCTCTCCAGATTTAGAGTTAGTGGTTTATCTTTCTACCTTAATTTTCCAATGGGCTCAAAAACTTGGTGATTTTTCAGTTTTCCATCTTTTTTCCTGGTCTTAGGGTGGTACTGACAGTCTTTCCAATTGTATACACGTCCAAACTCAAATATAACAAATGCAAGGCTATTTTAATTTCTTCTCAGAACTGTGTTCACAAAATTTGCTTGATATATTTGGGTTGTATTTCTGCAATAAATCCTACTTGGTTATAATGTGGTACATATATTATTAGACTTTGTTTGATGGTATTTTATTTACCTTCATTACACTGATATTTAAAAATGAGAATTGAGTTTCATTTTTAGGCAATGGTTAAAGGTTTTCATATCAATATTATGCCCACATCAACAAACAATTTAAAATGTTTTTATTTTCTTCTATGATCTTGAACAGTTTTCTTTTTTTTAAATTGTACTTTAAATTCTAGGGTACATATGCAAAACATGCAGGTTTGTTACCTATGTATATGTGTTCCAGGTTGGTGTGCTGCACCCATTAACTCATCATTTACATTAGGTATATCTCCTAATGCTGTCCCTGCCCTGTTCCCCCACCCCCTGACAGGCCCCAGTGTGTGACGTTCCCCTTCCTGTGTCCAAATATTCTCATTGTTCAATTCCCACCTATGAGTGAGAGCATGCGGTGTTTGGTTATTTGTTCTTGTGATAGTTTGCTGAGAATGATGGTTTCCAGCTGCATCCATGTCCCTACAAAGGACATGAACTCATCCTTTTTATGGCTGCATAGTATTACATGGTGTATATGTGACACATTTTCTTAATCCAATCTGTCACTGATGGACATTTGGGTTGGTTCCAAGTCGTTGCTATTGTGAATAGTGCTGCAATAAACATATGTGTGCATGTGTCTTTATAGCAGCATGATTTATAATCCCTTGGGTGTATACGCAGTAATGGAATGGCTGGGTCAAATAGTATTTCTAGTTCTAGATCCTTGAGGAATTGCCGCACTGTCTTCCACAATGGTTGAACTAGTTTACAGTCCCACCAACAGTGTAAAAGTGTTCCTATTTCTCCACATCCTCTCCAGCACCTGTGGTTTCCTGACATTTTAATGATTGCCATTCTAACTGGTGTGAAATGGTATCTCATTGTGGTTTTGATTTGCATTTCTCTGATGACCAGTGATGATGAGCATTTTTTCATGTGTCTGTTGGCTGCATAAATGACTTCTTTTGAGACGTGTCTGTTCACATCCTTCGCCCACTTTCTGATCGGGTTTTTTCTTGTAAATTTGTTTGAGTTATTTGTAGATTCTGGATATTAGCCCCTTGTCAGATGAGTAGATTTCAAAAATTTTCTCCCATTCTGTAGGTTGCTTGTTCACTCTGATGGTAGTTTCCTTTGCTGTGAGGAAGCTCTTTAATTAGATCCCATTTGTTAGTTTTGGTTTTTGTTACCATTGCTTTTGGTGTTTTAGACATGAAGTCCTTGTTCATGCCTATGTCCTGAATGGTATTACCTAGGTTTTCTTCTAGGGTTTTTATGGTTTTAGGTCTAACATTTAAGTCTCTAATCCATCTTGAATTAATTTTCGGATAAGGTGTAAGGAAGGGATCCAGTTTCAGCTTTCTATTTATGGCTAGCCAATTTTCCCAGCACCATTTATTAAATAGGGAATCCTTTCCCCATTTCTTGTTTTTGTCAGGTTTGTCAAAGATCAGATGGCTGTGGGTGTGTGGTATTACTTCTGAGGGCTCTGTTCTGTTCCATTGGCCTATATCTCTGTTTTGGTACCAGTACCATGCTGTTTTGGTTACTGTAGCCTTGTAGCATAGTTTGAAGTCAGGTAGCATGATGCCTCCGGGTTTGTTCTTTTGGCTTAGGATTGTCTTGGCAATGAAGGCTCTTTTTTGGTTCCATACGAACTTTAAAGTAGTTTTTTCCAATTCTGTGAAGAAAGTCATTAGTAGCTTGATGGGGATGCCATTGAATCTATAAATTATCTTGGGCAATATGGCCATTTTCAGATATTGATTCTTCCTGTCCATGAGCATGGAATGTTCTTCCATTTGTTTGTGTTCTCTTTGATTTCACTCAGCAGTGATTTGCAGTTCTTCTTGAAGAGGTCCTTCACATCCCTTGTAAGTTGGATTCCTACGTATTTTATTCTCTTTGAAGCATTTGTGAATGGGAGTTCACTAATGATTTGGTTCTCTGTTTGTTATTGGTGTGTAAGAATGCTTGTGATTTTTACACATTGATTTTGTATCCTGAGACTTTGCTGAAGTTGCTTATCAGCTAAGGAGATTTTGGGCTGAGACAATGGGATTTTCTAGATATACAATCATGTCATCTGCAAGCAGGGACAATTTGACTTCCTCTCACTAATTGAATACTCTTTATTTCTTTCTCCTGCCTGATTGCCCTGGCCAGAACTTCCACCACTATGTTGAATAGGAGTGGTGAGAGAGGGCATCCCTGTCTTTTGCCAGTTTTCAAAGGGAATGCTTCCAGTTTTTGCCCATTCAGTATGATATTGGCGATGGGTTTGTCATAAATAGCTCTTATTATTTTAAGATACGTTCCATCAATACCAAATTTAGTGAGAGTTTTTAGCCTGAAGGGCTGTTGAATTTTGTCAAAGGCCTTTTCTGCATCTATTGAGATAATCATTTTGTCTTTGGTTCTGTTTATATGCTGGATTATGTTTATTGATTTGCATATGTTGAACCAGCCTTGCATCCCAGGGATGGAGGCCACTTGATCATGGTGGATAAGCTTTTTGATGTGCTGCTGGATTCGGTGTGCCAGTATTTTATTGAGGATTTTTGCATCAATGTTCATCAGGGATATTGATCTAAAATTCTCTTTTTTTGCTGTGTCTCTGCCAGGCTTTGGTATCAGGATGATGCTGGCCTCATGAAATGAGTTAGGGAGGATTCCCTCTTTTTCTATTTATTGGAATAGTTTCAAAAGGAATTGTATTCTAAAAATCAGAGCACCTCTCCCCCTCAAAAGGAACGCAGCTCCTTACCGGCAGTAGAACAAACTGGGTGGAGAATGACTTTGACAATTTGAGAGAAGAAGGCTTCAGATGATCAAACTTCTCTGAGCTAAAGGAGAAAGTTCGAACCTATCACAAAGAAGCTAAAAATCTTGAAAAAAGATTAGATGAATGGCTAACTAGAATAACCAGTGTAGAGAAGTCTGTAAATGACCTGATGGAGCTGAAAACCATGGCACGAGAACTACGTGATGAATTGTACAAGCTTCAGTAGCTGATTTGATCAACTGGAAGAAAGGGTATCAGTGATTGAAGATCAAATTAATGAAATGAAGTGAGAAGAGAAGTTTAGAGAAAAAAGAGTAAAAAGAAACAAACAAAGCTTCCAAGAAATATGGGACTATGTGAAAACACCAACTCTATGTCTGACTGGTGTATCTGAAAGTGACAGAGAGAATGGAACCAAGTTGGAAAACACTCTGCAGGATATTATCTAGAAGATCTTCCCCAAGCTAGCAAGGCAGGCTAACATTCAAATTCGGGAAATACAGAGAATGCCACAAAGATACTCCTCGAGAAGAGCAACTCCAAGACACGTAATTGTCAGATTCACCAAATTTGAAATGAAGGAAAAAATGTTAAGGGCAGCCAGAGAGAAAGGTCGGGTTACCCACAAAGGGAAGCCCATCAGACTAACAGTGGATCTCTCGGCAGAAACTCTACAAGCCAGAAGAGAGTGGGGGCCAATATTCAACACTCTTAAACGAAATAATTTTCAACCCAGAATTTCATATCCAGCCAAACTAAGCTTCCTAATTGAAGGAGAAATACAATCCTTTACAGACAAGCAAATACTGAGAGATTTTGTCTCCACCAGGCCTGCCCTACAAGAGCTCCTGAAGGAAGCACTAAACATGGAAAGGAACAACCAGTACCAGCCACTGCAAAGGCAAGCCAAATTGTAAAGACCATCGATGGTAGAAAGAAACTGCATCAACTAACAAGCAAAATAACCAGCTAACATCATAATGACAGGACCAAATTCACATATAACAATATTAACCTTAAATGTAAATAGGCTCAGTGTTCCAATTAAAAGACACAGACTGGCAAATTGGATAAAGAGTCAAGACCCATTAGTGTGCTGTATTCAGGAGACTCATCTCAAGTGCATAGACACACATAGGCTCAAAATAAAGGGATGGAGGAAGATCTACCAAGCAAATGTAAAACAAAAAAAGGCAGGGGTTGCAATCTTAGTCTCTGATAAAACAGACTTTAAACCAACAAAGATCAAAAGAGACAAAGAAAGCCATTACATAATGGTAAAGGGATTAATTCAATAAGAAGAGCTAACTATCCTAAATATACATGCACCCAATACAGGAGCACCCAGATTCATGAAGCAAGTCCTCAGAGACCTACAAAGAGACTTAGACTCCCACACAATAATAGTGGGAGTCTTTAATACCCCACTGTCAACATGAGACAGATCAACGAGACAGAAAGTTAACAAGGATATCCAGGACTTGAACTCAGCTCTGTACCAAGCAGACTTAATAGACATCTACAGAACTCTCCACCCCAAATCAACAGAATATACATTCTTCTCAGCACTATATCACATGTATTCCAAAATTGACCACATAGGTGGAAGCAAAGCACTCCTCAGCAAATGTAAAAGAATAGAAATTATAACAAACTGTCTCTCAGACTGCAGTGCAATGAAACTAGAACTCAGGATTAAGAAACTCAATCAAAACCTCTCAACTACACATAAACCTGCTCCTGAATGACTACTATGTACATAACGAAATGAAGGCAGAAATAAAGATGTTCTTTGAAACCGATGAGAACAAAGACACTACATACCAGAATCTCTGGGACACATTTAAAGCAGTGTGTAGAGGGAAATTGATAGCACTAAATGCCCACAAGAGAAAGCAGGAAAGATCTAAAATTGACATCCTAACATCCCAATTAAAAGAACTAGAGAAGCAAGAGCAAACACATTCAAAAGCTAGCAGAAGGCAAGAAATAACTAAGATTAGAGCAGAACTGAAGGAGATAGAGACACAAAAAAATGCTTCAAAAAATCAATGAATCCAGGAGCTGGTTTTTTGAAAAGATCAACAAAATTGATAGACCACTAGCAAGATTAATAAAGAAGAAAAGAGAGAAGAATCGAATAGACATGATAAAAGTTGATAAAGGGGATATCACCACTGATCCCACAGAAATTCAAACTACCATCAGAGAATATTATAAACACCTCTACGCAAATCAACTAGAAAATCTAGCAGAAATGGATAAATTTCTGGACACATACACCCTCCCAAGACTAAACCAGGAAGAAGTTGAATCTTTGAATATACCAATAACAGGCTCTGAAGTTGAGACAATAATTAACAGCTTACCAACCAAAAACAGTCCAGGACCAGATGGATTCACAGCCAAATTCTACCAGAGGTACAAGAAAGAGCTGGTACCTTTCCTTCTGAACAGTTTTCTTAGTAGTAAGATTATATCCCCTTTAAAACAAACCAAAAAAAAAAAAAAAACTTTGAGAGATAAATAGTTAAAATTTCTCACTATTTTTTCCATGGAATTTGGATTTTTTATACTTCATACTACCATTGTATTTAGTTTAATAATAAGTAAAGTAAAACGGAGTTGCATTTTGGAGTAAATATGTATAATTTCTCTTTGTTTAATTATTGAATGCTTGATATTCTTACTTCTTATACTGTACATTCTACATTCATTGCACTTACTGTTTTTTAACATATAATAAAGGTTTTTCAATTTGGTTGATTTTTCCAAAGAAAGAGCTTTAATGTTTACTCTTTTATTAGTTATTTACTAAGTACTAAGTTTCCAACTTAGTACTTTCTGGTCTTGTATTATTTATATAAATGATTTTATATTATTTATGTCATTATTGAATGATAATTTGTGTAATAGAATTGGGAGGATTTTTTTTTTTTTTTTTTTTGCTATTGCTGCCTTCACCATGACAGATAGGTGTTGCTGCATATTTGAAATCATGAAAGTACATAAGTACATGGGCTTTGGTGGGGGAGGGTCAGATAACTGAAATTGACTCAAGGAGTTGCTTGTAAAAAAAAAATTTGAAAGCAATTAAGGTTTGCTTTCAAATTAGGAGGCTAGAGATTGGATTGTCATTTTCATGTATGGATGCAAACGTTTTTAGAATTCCATTTCTACAGGCTAAAATGTCTAATATATTAACTTATCTATTTATTGAATGAAAATGAGTTGAACATTTACTATGTGAAATATACTATGGAAATGTTTAGGGAAACAGAGATAAATAAAATGCAGGAATTATCTTGAGAAAATTTACCTTCTAGAAGAGACAAGACAGTCAGATACACACACATGCACATGCACACTCATTCACACATACCCACTCAGGCACACGCACATGCAGCCCCTCACTCACACACACGCACGTGCACAAAGGCACACATACAAGCCTCCATTTCATCCTTCACTTATTCATGATAGTGTGCAATATCATTATTCAGAGGCATTGAAAAAACTCTTGGGAACACAAGACACATCCATGAATTTTCATTGGAAGAGGCAGAAAGTCTTAAAAGAGGCATAAATCCTTGAACTGGACTATAAAGTGTGGGAATTTTGCCAGTTCTAGGAAATACGGAAGGTAATTTCTAACATGGAAAATTATTATCACATGAAAAATTATGAAGTTATAATGGATATGCTGCATGTAACTAACATAACTGGAGAAAAGGGAATAACTGAAACGCAGAGAATGAGGCCGGGATTGTATGTCAAGAGAAAAATTGCAAATGACTTTCAAGGCTCCTGTAAACTATATTTAAATTATACGGAAGGCTGATCCCAGGCTTTGAATTTGGCTATGGCTCCTCTTTTGTTCCAATCCTTTGCTCTTTCTGTTCGAATTAGTAGTTTCCAAGCTTGAGCCAATCCTCTACCACCTTTTGATGCAATCTCATTTCTGGCATACAGCCTGCAGCCTACTCCTATTATTTTCTGGTATAGATTCTCATTTCTCACCCAGATGTACAGCTGCTGCTGCAGCTAGCTGGGATGTTTCTCCGGAAGCCACAATACCTGTTTGCTTCCCACCAGCCTCTGCATGAGTCAGACAATTTGGCTGCAGTACTGTGGTGAGTATTGCAAATGTGCAGCTGAGACATTCCATTTTCTATGACTCCATATGCTGTCCATTAAATTCTGGCCACAATCTTACATGTTTGCGCTATGACCCAAAGCAGCTTTCCTTTCCTTGGTGAAAATTGATACTTTTCATAAAGCCCAGTGCCCTGACATGTCCATAATCATTCACTTGTCAATCATTGCTTTGGTGTGGAACACCTTTGAGACTTTTCTCTTGCTACCAGCTCTGGTAGCCTCTCAGAGTCCCTGCCCAATCTTGGGAAGAGGATAGAACTTGCATCGAAGTGATCAGAGAAACCTCAAACAATTCAGAAATTCAGGTGAATGGTCCACACACACATGCTTTCACAAAGCAGGTCTTCGGCAGGGAGAGGATCTGATGAGGGAGAAGGAAGGGGTGCAGTATATTTCAGACGATGCACATGACTGAGCCCTGATGCTGTGCTTTCTGGAGAAAATAAGCCAAGAAACTTCCAGTTGCTATTGAGTCCTCTTCACAGGCTCTTGGGAATGAATGGTCTGGAAGGCCCTGAGCACATTGCTTAACTTTTCTCTGTAAATCTGTAACTGTTCCCCCAGGCAATTTTGGAGTCAGACTGTGTAGTTCACATTCTAGAAAATTCTTCTGGAAAGCAAGATGGGGCGGCTACCTATATCCCTAGCTATTTCAGTTTCCTTGATTCAGAAATCTTATATTATCAACTTTGCTCTTCCCAAGTTCATCATTTTATGGGCCACATTAAGTATATCTTTAGATATTTGCCATTTTCTTCATTTAGATTAAAGGTGGGAAACAGAATCTCTCTTTCTCTCCCTTTACACGTTTGGTTTCATTTTGCATTAATTGTTTCGAGGCCATAGAATTGGAAACTCCTTTTATTCAAGTTCCACCGTGTTTTCTTTACATGTGGAATATGACAGAGATGAAGCCATTGGTATTGATATCATCCTCGGTCAGGCACCCTTTTAGAGAGGCAGCCTGAGACATGAGTGACACTGCCAGAGGAACACAGGTTCGCCTCCATTTCTGTAGCACAAAGCCCCTGGTTCACCAAACATGCTTTTAATGCTTTTTAAAATTTTTTGAGACCTTTGAATTTGTATTTTGCAATAGTTGCTTCTGGTTCCTCTTTCACCTCAGGGTAGAGTTCCTTCCAGGGCATTGTTTCTACTTGTTATTCATGAGTAGGTTTATAGATCTGTGAATATCATGAAATTGCATGCAAAATTTGTGTTTTTGAGAATATTTTATTGACAGCTATCGTTGTAATCAGATTCACAAAAATCTAATCAAGAAAAAATAAACCATCCAGACTTAATTCAAATTGTATCCCTTTTAAGGAAGACATATTTTCTTTAATAGTAAAATTGTGGCAATGAGTTGAAAAATCAACATTTGCAGCCAACTAATTACTGGGTCTTGCATGTGTGCCGTGGACATCTCTGTGCAGTTAAAGCAGTCATGTGCCTGTATTCCCAGCTACTACAGAGGCTGAGGTGGGCGGATTCCTTGAGCCCAGGAGTTTGAAGCTGCAGTGAGCTATGATCATACCACTACACTCCAGCCTGGGTGACAGAGCGAGATGCTGTCTTAAATTAATAAATGTAGATGAATAAATAAAAAATAAGGCAGCCACACCATAGTGCCCTTTGTCAGTCTGGCCTAATTGTGAACACAGGCAAGTATTCCAATTCTCTCTGATAGGGCATAGACAGATTGAGAATGATAGATAATACTTTACTGAACATTAGTGTCAAACAAAAGGCAAATAAATGGAGGCTGGGCATGGTGGCTCAAGCCTGTAATCCCAGCACTTTGGGAGGCCAAGAAGGGAGGATCATGAGGTCAGAAGATCGAGACCATCCTGGCTAACACGGTGAAACCCCGTCTCTACTAAAAAATACAAAAAATTATGTGGGCGAGGTGGTGGGCGCCTGTAGTCCCAGCTACTCGGGAGGCTGAGGCAGTAGAATGGCGTGAACCCGGCAGGCGGAGCTTGCAGTGAGCTGAGATCCGGCCACTGCACTTCAGCCCAGGCGACAGAGCGAGACTCTGTCTCAAAAAAAAAAAAAAAAAAAATGCAGTCAGTGCCATCTAAGCAGATGAACTTCTTTAGAAAATATGCTCACTCATCTTCAGCATGTGTTCTACCCAAGGGTTATATCTTGACCTATTTTTTCTGTCACCCAAGAGTTGTCTTAAACATTTCAAGGCATCCTGATGTGTACAATGGGAACTCAGTTTAAGAAGTTCAAACAGGCCAGGTGCGGTGGCTCAAGCCTGTAATCCCAGCACTTTGGGAGGCCGAGACTGGCAGATCACGAGGTCAGGAGATCGAGACCCTCCTGGCTAACACGGTGAAACCTCGTCTCTACTAAAAAAATACAAAAAACTAGCCGGGCGAGGTGGCGGGCGCCTGTAGCCCCAGCTACTCGGGAGGCTGAGGCAGGAGAGTGGCTTAAACCCGGGAGGCGGAGCTTGCAGTGAGCTGAGATCAGGCCACTGCACTCCAGCCTGGGCGACAGAGTGAGACTCTGTCTCAAAAAAAAAAAAAAAAATTAAAAATAAAAAAAAATTTAAAAAAAGAAGTTCAAACAGCAACTGTCTGCAGGTACCTTTCTCCTGCTGTCTGTGGATGGCCTTGGCCTATGATTGACAGTGGGAATGGGCTTTGTCCTCTGGGTCTTTTTGACTCTCCATCACCTTAAAACTGGTCTTGATTTTCTTCAGTCTTCTCAGAATGCTATTCTTTCTGATTTTCTTTCTGACTTAGTCCTGAAATCTGCAAAACTACCTCCAGGCTGAAATGCTGGCATCCTTTTAGATTGAAACTTTCTCCTCTAGCTGGGAGACTGGCTTACCAAATGCACTGGGGTCAGTAATGGGTGCCTGCTTTAGGCAGGAAAGCAAATACAGTGCATACCCGGAGGGCTTGGAGTCCATTCGCAATCAGTACCTGTTGGATGTCTGGAGAAGTCCATTTCTGCATGGTTTTCTCTACTGTCTGCCCGCTGGGTGGTGGAGAGTAAATGAATCTGACAGCATTTGTTTGGTTCAGTGGTTCTCCTTTTGCTTGCTGATGACTTCTGCCAATATCTGGAATGTCAAATACTGCACCTATGTGTCATGGCCAGCTCACCTCAGCAGACCATGTCATTACTCAGTCATTCACTCATTTCACACAACAATATGCAAAAAGATTACAGGCATTGTGGCAGACATTAACCATGAGAAGACTAAGTCCCTTCTGTTGAAAAGCTTCTGTTCTAATGAAAGAGGCAGACAAAGAGGCATGGGACACTGTGAAAAAGCTACGAAGAGTTTTTTCTTGGACCTGCGAGCAGGCTGAGGAATGGCTTCTCCCCAAAAGATCCAGCCCACAGGGAGGAGATTTTGGGGAGCTGGGTTTAGAGGAGGAGTACAGGTGCGGAGAAAGAGCCGAGGGAGAGTTCTGGAAGTCAAGTAGTAACTTGTGATGGAGACTTTTCTGCTTTTTGGTGAGACATAAGGGTCACGTTTGAGATGGTAGCCACTCACAGGAAAGGCCACTCCAGAGCTCCCTGTCTATTCCTTTCAAAAGGCATGTCTTGGATGTGTTAAATTTTTATAATGGAGAGACAAGAATTTGTCTCTGATACTGGTGTTCTCTTCCTTTAAATAATTTAAATATCTAAAGGATATTTAGTTGTGTCTACCACTTCATACAAAGCAACAAAACAGAACAAAATTGCCGGTTCCAAAATAACTTTAGTCTCTAAAATTCAGTGTATCCTCTGGGTTCTTATAATTTTATACTTACTTCCATAGGGAAAATAATAAATGTTTCCTATTGATAACTACAGAAGAATACTATTACAGTAAATGCAAAGGTGAAGCAGTATTAAATTAGAGACCCATCCGTAATAGTATTTAAAATGAAATTAATTGCTGTAATTAAGTCTGAATTCATTTGTTTATAAAAGGAAAAACAGCTCTTTGGAGGCCAACTCATCCCAGGCAATTCTATAAACCTTAATCTGGTCAATTCACTTCAATCTGATTCAATTCAAAAATGTTCAACAAGTATTTTCTGTGCTTTTTAGTTAGTGTCAAGCCCTGTTACAAAGCAGAGGTGCAGACGTGACCAAGGTATTTATTTCCCACTCTCAAGGAAATTAATAATAATAATAAAGAAATATGCTCAATGTGCTGAGAAATATAGGTGCACATGAATAATTCAATCTGGGGGAAATAATTTTTCAAAAAGAGTTTTTTTTTTTTTTTTTTTTTACACTGAGTCTTGGGAATTTAGAAAGATTTCATGTAGAAGTGTAAGATATGGAAGGATATCCCAGATATCAAGGCAAGGAGATCAAAGCCTCAAAGCAGCCAGGAACATTGTTACATTATGCATACGGACAGATTGCTGTGTTCATAGCACTGGTTGCACTGGGATACAGGCAGAGCATAAAATAGAAAAAGTGGGCTATGTCTAGGAAGGCCAACCTTTGCCATGATGAATACTATAGTAATATTGATGTACTGCAGTATAACATCTTGGTAAATACTACAGCAACATCATCATATTTGACATCATAAAAATGTATTGAAATCTGCATTTTTATCACCAATTACAGTGCTTTTTAAAGATCCTGTTTACATATCATTGCCTCTGTTGACCATCACCCTATAAACTCTAATCTTACAAGAGGTTTTTGAATCAGTCAAAATAGAATTATTTTGGTGGTACTTTGGGCACCTGGCTTTGGAGAGAAAAATGACAAATAATCAGAGTGGACATTTCCAATCACAGATCAGACAGTGGTCTGAGGAAAGGGGCAAGTGGAGATTTGCCAACGTGTACATACCTACCTGGGAACTTTTCCTATCTATAGGAAAGAATTCAAAAATAGACTGAAAATGCAGCATGATTGTAAAATTAAAGATAAGCAAGACTACTAACAAATTTATAAGCTGTTAGGGGTGAGAGATGAAAATAGGTAATATAGGTCACCATAATTTCAGATAACTAATAAAAATCTAGAAAAGAACTGTAATAAATCTCATAGTTGATCTGTATTGTGTGATAATTCAACTTACTTTTTATGTATTGAAGAATTTAGTTATTCAACACAGAGTGATTGACAAATCACTCATCAGTAGTGACAATTCTGTTAAGATGATTTCCAGGGTTTTCATCTCTCCTACATATTGGAGGACACAGGAAGATACCTGGATAATCCCAGTGCAGTGGGACACTTGCATTGAGAGCAGCATTTCCATGAGGTGAAGGGAGTAGCGATTGATTAATTCTGGATAAACTAATTTTCCCTGAATTTACACAACAAGTATGTTCTTGCAGTTGTCAGAATGAATTGCATCCTGACTTGCAGGCAAGCCTTCTTTAGGCCATACACTCTTCACATTAATTTATGTTTATTTAATTGGGTTTCTTTAAAGTTAACATCTTCTTGAATTCATGACTATTTGCCAGCTTAAAACTAATACTAAGCAGAAATGATTTAATGTGCAGTACATTTTCAATTAGAGACTTTTACAAAAGGAATAATAAACAAACTCAAGGTTTCTTAACACAGTTTTGCACACTGGACACTCACACCTCTGTCTGAGCTGGAAATTTCTCCTACCCCACATTAGATTCCACATTGTTGCGAAGATCTAGGACTTCTACCAGAATTATCTCATTTTTCTGTAAGCAATTCTGTTTCACTAGTGCATCCTAAGGTATGAAATGATATTGCAAATTTCACCACCTCAACATTTCAAATTCATAACACACATCTTAAATGTGTTACCATGTAATCATGGCTCTTCATAAGTAACTATTTCATAAAATACTCATGCTATTGAAAGCTGGGTGTAAATGACAATTTTCTATTATTCGATCTTCAAAGTCAGGGACTCTGCTCTTATCCTTCTTCCATTTTCACACCTTTCTTTCTCCTTCTCACTGCTGCTAGTAAAGCTTCTCTGCTTTTAAAGACTCGCATGATTAGATTTGGCACTCCTGGAAAACCCAAGATTATCTCACCACCTCAGGGCTGGAATATTTAATCACATCTGCCAAATTACTTTTGCTATATGAGATAACATATTTCCAGGTTCTGGAAGTTGTTAATTGCCTATAATCCATTTTAAAAATGTATAATTTAAAATTGTAAGTGACAGTAGTGCAATATATTTGTTTGTAAATTAATCTTAACCTACAAATCCAGGCTGAGGAGTTGAAATTTAGATTACCCTAATCAAAGTTACACACACCAAAAATGAACAGTTAGCATTGAAGACCTCTGAGTAGGCTTTCTATCTCCAAAGTTCTTGAACTCCTGCTATCTCAACCTTCATCAGAGATTTTGTATTTAGAATGACAGTAGATAGGAATTTTTTTCTGGGAATAATTGTTCATAACTGAAGTGACTGACATTTATATTTAAAATAAATGGTTGGCTACAAATTGGTAGAGTTACTTACTTCCATATCTCAGGTGAATGGGTATAAAAATGTGATGTGCCCACACCTCTTGCGCCTTTGGAGTGTTAACCTATATCTTGAACTCTATTTGGTCCTGTGTAACCCACTTAAAGGCAAACTCTGCTGCCTTATCCACCTAGCAGTTTGGTATACAGCAACAAAATAACATCATACTCACTGTAGATGGAACGGTTTAACCACGGGCATCTTAGAGAAACTTTACTTAGGATAGACAACAGGAATTCCCAAAAACTTGCAGGAGGAAGCTGTAAGTTGTTCAGTCTCTAATTTGAAAAGAAAATGCTTGTTTGTATGCTTGGCAGTCCTGTTTTATACTTCTTTTATTATACAATCATCCAGGTAGCAAGACTGTGTATGTGTGTGTGTGTGTGCATGTATGTGTGTTTAAGAGAGATCATTTCTAGCATCTAAATAGTCCTTTACTGGAGGTGATTAGTCTTGATCAAAATAATGGACAATGTGACAATGATTGAACAATCAAAATGATTCAGATTATTTCTCAACAGGAATGGGTGTGGTACCCTCAGGGCGTGAAAAGAAAAGGGAACTAAGTTTAGAACACTGATACATAATTTTTAAAATGTGTAAATATGTATGTTAAAACCAAGCAAGTAAAGTGAATTGGTGGAAGTCTATTTTATATACTGTGAAGAATTGCACAAAGTAACATGATAGTCATAAATACGCAATTTGTTGAGCAGAGTCATGAATAATTTAATTTAGTTCTAATAAAAACATTATGTAGTAAGAATCATTTTACATTTTCAATTTACAGATAAGGAAACTGAGGTCACATATAAAGTAAGTTTCGGAAGCATCTTTCAAATGTAGATGTGTAGTAGGTGACACCAATGTTCCCACAAGCAACAGAATAAGGTGCTCCTCATTTTAAATTTCATAGGATGTTGGCATACATTATGTATTCAAAAGGTCCTCAACTCACTTCTCCTCCTTGTGCTACAGAGAAATTAACAGGAATATGGATATGTCCTGTCAGAGAAAGAGGATGTCCTGGTATAACAATTTCATTTGAAGCCACAGAGGTCGCTCTTGCTGCAAATATTGCATTTGCTTATTATGGAATATATGGCAACAGAAAGGTCCTCCCTTGCTGGGATGAATACATCAGTTTCCATTTTCATTGAATTCAGCTAATAGGGTAGAGGGCCAGTCAATATGTGTCCTCACTAGATATTAACAGAGACAAGAAAACATGAAAAGTGCAGGCACAGAACAAAGAGGTTCATAGACACAAGATGTGTCTTCCCCTAGACCTAATATTCAACAGACAACTAAATACTTGGGATTCTACCAAAAGGGAAATTAAGCTATTAAGCAAGATGCATAATTTAAGTGCATTTCACAAATTAAAGGTATAACTATGCTTGTTCTTCCTTGATGTCCTGAGGTAGAAGGGGGCTCACTTACAGGAGACACCATTAGAGAAAAAAAGAATGTGACTGCAGAGCTTTGGAAAGATATAAATAACTGGTAGGGTGTGAGCATACTCACAGAGAAGCTATTTTGGAAGTCTTTGGAAAATTAGATGATTTTAAGAATATACAAAATGCCAACCTCCAAATAATTTACAAAACATTGTGAACAAATTTTGGGATTGTATTATTGTCATAGAAATAATCCTATTACTTAATGGTATTTTGGTTTTAGCCAATATAATATTGTGGTTGGCATTTTTAATGTCTTTTTTTAATTCAGAAGATATTTTAGCTCATTACATTCTAAACTTGTTTACTCAGCACACATTATTCATGTTGATCACTTAGCAGGATATGAAGAAGACCTGCTGGCAAAAGGCATAGCCTTGACCTTAATAAATGTACAAATCAATGGCAAGTTTAGACATGTACCCAAAGCACTAGGACAGAAAGTAGTAAGTAATATCTACTCACTCAGCAAGTGTTTATTAAGTAACTTGTTTATATGTGTCAGGCTCTATCTGGAAATACAACAGAAACAGACAAAATTTAAAACAATTACACTGTCTCTATAAAATTTACATTTTAGTTGTTGGTGAGATATAATAAAAATGAATATAGAAAGCTTAGAATTCTACATGGGATGGTAGGCAGAGTAATTCCCCCCGCCAAAGTGACCATGTCTTAATCCCAGAATCTGGGAGGATGTTAGTTTACATGAAAACTTGGCTTTGCAGATGGGATTAAGATTATGCACTTTAAAATAATAGGAAGTGCATTTTGGAGTATTAGTTGAGCCCAGTCTAACCACAGAAGTCATTAAAAGCAGAGAACATTTTTCCACTGTAGTTGGAGGAGACCTGATGAGAGAAGAAGGATCTGAGAGATTATATATCACTGGCTTCGAAAAAAGGAGTCGTGAGCCAACAAATGTGAGTGCCTCTAGAAACCAAAGAAGGCAAGGGAGCGCATTCTCTTCTACAGCCTTCAGAAAGGAGCACAGCCTTGTGCGGTGCTCAGTTCAGTGCAGTGAGTTCCCAACTCACTTTGTTTAAGCCACTAAGTTTGTGGAAAGTACTTATGACAGCAATAGAAAGCTAATTCAGATGCTGAGAATATTATGGAGAAGCATAAAGCATAGAAGAGAAAAGGGAATGTTGGTGGTAGAGGATGTTGCCGTTTTCCTTAGGGTGGTTAGAAAAAGCCTCCTGAAGAAGATAAGCCAGAGTCAGGGTGGGGGAGTCCTGTTGATCAGGGAAAAGCATGCCAGACAGAGGAATAAGACATCGCATTATATGTTGCTTAGCAGAGATAATTAACGTCCAGGGGCAAAGAGAAGGATGAGGCCAGGGCAGAAAGTTATTAAAAGCTATTGTAATGAGTCTGATTTAAACTGCTTTAGAAGTTGTGAAAGGAAAATAAAATCTCAGGACCCTAAATGCACTATGCCAAAGGGAAATGTAAAACTGAAAGCTGAGTCACACAAACAAATAGCTGGAGATAGAAGGCCAGATGTCTCCACAGGTACTACTCTATGTTTACTTTATCTTATGTAAATTGTTCATTTACTGAGCATGAGAGGAATACATAATTGACTATTCCTCTTTTCCCTCCTTTCACATGTAAAACGTGGATTCAGTGAATGCTGATGGAAGCCTTAAAAAAATGCAACCACTTTCCACTTTAATCTACACTTCCCCTTTTCTTCTTTCTTCTTTTCTATACTGTCTGGCCTTTCCTTTTTAAATATTGATGTCCAGAGACCCTCTCTGGTAAAAGCATGGATCACAGATTGTTCCTGTGGGTTTGTGTTTCTTTTCCTTCGGTATGTCTTCAATCTTGGCAAAATAAACCTCTAAATTGATTGAGACCTGCCTCAGGTACTTTTTGGTTTACAGAAGATATATGTACTAAAGTGTGGTAATGGTGATGCAAAGGAGAGAATTTTTTTTTTCTTCAGACACGGTCTCACTCTGCTGCCTAGGCTGGAGTGCGGTGGTGCAATCATGGCTCATTACAGCCTTGACCTGTTGTGCTCAAGTGATCTTCTCATCTCAGCCTCTTGAGTCGCTGGGACACCAGCACATGCCACCACACCGAGCTAATTCTTTTATTTTTATTTTTTCTAGAGACAGTGTGATATGGTTTAGCTCTGTGTCCCCACCCAAATCTCATCTTGAATTATACTTCTGTAATTCCCATATGTTATGGGAGGGAACTGGTGAGAGATAATTGAATCATTGGGGCAATTTCCCCCATACTGTTCTCATGGTAGTGAATAAGTCTCATGAGATCCAGTGGTTTTATCAGAGGTTGCCACTTTTGCATCTTCCTCATTCTCTCTTTGCCTGCTGCCATCCATGTAAGATGTGACTTGCTCCTCCTTGCCTTCTGCCATGATTGTGAGGCTTCCCCAGCCATGTGGAACAGTAAGTCCAATTAAACCTCTTTCTTTTGTAAATTGCCCAGTCTCAGGTACATCTTTATCAGCAGCTTGAAAATGGACTAATACAATAAATTGGTACCAGTAGAGTGGGGCATTGCTGAAAAGATACCTGAAAATCTGGAAGCAACTTTGGAACTTGGTAACAAGCAGAGGTTGGAACAGCTTGGAGGGCTCAGAAGAGGACAGGAAAATATGGGAAACTTTGGAACTTTCTGGAGACTTGTTGAATGGCTTTGCCTGAAATGCTGATAGTGATATGAACAATAAGATCCAGACTGAGTTGGTCTCAGATGGACCTGAGGAACTTGTTGGGAACTGGAACAAAGGTGACTCTTGTTATGTTTTAGCAAAGAGACTGGTGTCATTTTGCCCCTTCCCTAAAGATTTGTGAAACTTTGAACTTGAGAGAGATGATTTAGGGTATCTGGTGGAAGATATTTCTAAGCAGTAAAGCTTTCAAGAGTTGACTTGGGTGCTGTTAAAGGCATACAGTTTTAAAAGGGAAACAGAGCATAAAAGTTTGAAAAGTTTGCAGCCTGATAATGTGATAGAAAAGAAAATCTCATTTTCTGAGGAGAAATTTAAGCCACATGCAGAAATTTGCATAAGTAACGAGAAGTCAATGTTAATTCCCAAGACAATGAGGAAAATGTCTCCAGGGCATAACAGAGGTCTTCAGGGGAGCCCCTCCCATCACAGGACTGGAGGCCCAGGGTCCCTGAGCTGTGTGCAGCCTAGGGACTTGGTGCCCTGCATCCCAGCCACTCCAGCCCTGGCTGAAAGGGTCTAACGTGGAGACCAGGCCATGGCTTCAGATGGTGCAAGCCTCAAGCCTTGGCAGCTTCCATGTGGTGTTGAGCTTATGAATGCACAGAAGTCAAGAACTGAAGTTTGGAAACCTCTGCCTAGATTTCAGATGTATGGAAACACCTGGATGCCCAGGCAGAAGTTTGCAGCAGGGGTAGGGCTCTCATGGAGAACCTCTGCTAGGGTAGTGCAGAAGGGAAACATGGGGTCAGAGCCCCCACATAGAGTCCCTGCTGGGGCACTGCTTAGTGGAACTGTGAGACAAGGGCTACCATCCTCCAAATCCCAGAATGGTATATCCACAGACAGCTTGCACCGTGCATCTGGAAAAGCTGCAGACACTAAACACCATCCCATGAAAGCAAACAGGAGAGAGGCTATACCCTGCAAAGCTATAGGATGGAGCTGCCCAAGACCATGGGAACTCACCTCTTGCATCAACACGACCTGGATGTGAGACCTGGAGTCAAAGGAGATCATTTTGGAGCTTTAAGATTTGACTGCCCTGCTGGATTTCAGACTTGCATGGGCCCTGTAGCCCCTTTGGCCAATTTCTTCCATTTGGAATGGTTGTATTTACCCAGTGTCTGTACCCATATTGTATCTAGGAAATAACTGGCTTACTTTTGATTTTACAGGCTCATAGGCAGAAGGGACTTGCCTTGTGTCAGATGAGACTTTGGGATGTGTACATTTATGCTGAAATGAGTTAAGACTTTGGCAGATTGTTGGGAAGGCATGATTTGTTTGGAAATGTGAGGACATGAGATTTGGCAAGGGTGAGGGCTGGAATGATATGGTTTGTCTCTGTGTCTCCACACAAATCTCATCTTGAATTGTACTTCCATAATTGCCACGTGCTGTGGGAGGGATCTGGTGGGAGATAATTGAATCATGAGGGAATCATACCCCATACTGTTCTCATGGTAGTGAATAAGTCTCAGGAGATCTGATGGTTTTATCAGAGTTTCTGCTTTTGCATTCTCCTCATTCTCTATTTGCCTGCTGCCATCCATGTAAAATACAACTTGCTCCACCTTGCCTTCTGCCATGATTATGAGGCTTCCCCAGTCACATGGAACTATAAGTCCAATTAAACGTCTTTCTTTTGTAAATTGTCCAGTCTTGGGTATGTCTGTATTAGCAGTGTGAAAATGGACTAATACACATTGTTTCTCTATGTTGTTTAGACTGGTCTTGAAGTCCTGGGCTCAAGTGATCCTCCTACCTCAGCCTCCCAAAGTGCTGGGATTACAATCATGAACCACTGTACCCAGACAAGAAAGATTTTTGAAGCTGAATTTACTAAAAATAAATGCTGACTAGGGAAAAAGACCATACGTGGTAATGATATGTTTAGCTAATATAATAGGTAAAAATTTGCACACCACAACCAAGTGGGATTTGTTCCAGGTATGCAAGATGGTTCAATATTCAAAAGTCAATTATACATTTAAAAATCTCAAGTCATCACATCATGACGCTAAAGAAGAAATATAATTATATCAATAGATGCAGAAAAATTATTTTACAATATGTTAATAATTTTATTGTCAAATAATTATTAATTATGAAAATGCTGATTAATTAAGAAAATGCTCAGCAAACTAATAATAGAGAACTTGCTTAACTTGATGAAGAACACCTATAAAAACCTACAGCTGACGTCATACTTAATAGTGAAAAGCTGCATGTTTTTCCCTAAGATCATCATCAAGGCAAGGATGCCACTATCTCTGGTCTTACTCAACATTGTACAAGAATTCCAAGTGAATGCAGTAAGGCAAAAAAAAAGAAAAAAAGAAAAGAAAAGAAAAGAAAGAAAGGAAAAAGAAAGAAACAAAAGGAATGTAGATTGGGAAGGAAGAAATAAAACTGGTCTTGTTTGTAGATGTCATGTGTATATGCAAAAAAAAAAAAAAAAAAAACCCAAAGAATCAACAACAAAAAATTCTCATGGAAGTGATATGTCATCATAGAGAAGCTACTCAAGACTAATACAAAAAAAAAAGTCAATTATTTTCTTGAATACCAGAAATGACTAACTGGAATTTCAAATGGGAAATACAGTACCACTTAAATTAACATCAAAATTAAATACCTAGGTATAAATCAAACAAAATATGTACATGATCTATATGAGGAGTACTTTAAAATTCAGAAGAAACAAATCATTTCATACACACTGATAGGAAGGCTCAATATTGTAAACATATCAGTCCCTTCCAGCTTGATCTATAGATTTAATGCAATCCTAATCAAATCCCAGAAAGTTATTTTTTAGATATTAACAAACTTATTCTAAAATTTAGGTGTATTCAGTTTTGAAATGACTTCTTAGATACAACATTAAAAGCACAATACATAAAAGAAAATGTTAACTAATTGGACTTTATTAAAACTAAAAATTTCTACTCTGAAAAAGGCAATGTTAAGATAAAAAGACAAACCACACTAGGAGAAAAATATTATTTTGCAAAACACACAACTAAAAAGGAATTAGTAACCATAATTTACAAAAATTTCCAAACTCCACAGGAAAAAAACAACTCTAATGTAATGAAATGGGCAATATATCTCAATAGACACCTCACCAAAGAATATATACAAATGGGAAATAAGTATGTGATAAAATGTTCAAAATCGTGTATCATTAGAGAACTGCAAATTAAAACGATGATGACTTAATCCTACATAACTACAAGGATGGCTAAAATCCAAAAACATTAACACCTGTAAATGCTGGTGAAGCTAAAGAGCAGCAGGATTGCTCACTCACTGCTGATGGGAATGCAAACTGAAACAGTCACTTTGAAAGCAGTTTGGCAGTTTCTTACAAAACTAAATGTACTCTTGCTATATGATCCAGCAATTGTGCTCATTAGCATTTACCCAAATGAGTAAAAAAAATATATCCACACAAAAAAGTGCACATAAATATTTATAGCAGCTTTATTCATAATTGGCAGAACTTGGAGACAACTGAGATATGTATGCTGCAATAGGTGAACAGATAATCGAATTGCAGTATATCCATACCAGGGAATACTATTCAGCAATAAAAAGAAATGAATATCAAGCCATGAAAAGACCTGGAGAAAATTTGAAGGCATATTGTTAAGTGAAAGAAGCCTATCTGAAAAGGCTACATGCTGTATTATTCCAACTACATGACATTTGGAAAAGGCAAAACTATGGAGATAATCAAAAGATCAGTGGATTTCAAGGATACAGGGAAAGAGAGTGGGAAAGATGAAGAGTTGAAGCACAGAGGATTTTTAGGACAATGAGACTATTCTGCAAGATATCGTAACGGCAGATAGATGTCATTATACATTTGTAAAACCGATATAGTATATAACCCTAATGTAAACTATAAAATTTTGTTAATAATACTGTATTGATATTGACTCATCAATTGTAACAGATGTACCACGTTAATGCAAAATCTTTATAACAGAAAAATCTTCAGGAAGAGGGTGATACACTATCCACTCAATTGTACTGGAAGCCTAAACATGCTAAAGAATAAAGTCTATTAATTACAAATAATAATAATGTTTGAAATTAATGGTGTGATATCTTGAATGGCAGTTGATTAAGAAGAAATCAATAAATCATGAAGAGGAGAAGCTGTCAGCCTCTACAATATAATAATCAGGTAGACTTGTTTGATAGCAGTGTCATGCAGATAGGTGGAGATGTGGAACAGATGGTCGGGGTAGAATTACATACCTGAGAGACAAGTAGTAAAGATGTTATACAAAACCAGGTTGAAGTTCCATATCACCTCCTAGTTTAACTTTCCGTTAACTGTTCTTTATCCAACATGCAGCTTCCATTGACTAACTGGAAGGTCTTTAGAATGTAATTGAAGTCTACAAGCTATTCCAAGGCTAGGAATACTCATTGTATTCTAGTCAAGTCTAGAATCTATTCCAAGTCTAAAAATACTTATTGAGCTGGCTGTGGAGGTATCTCTATCAATTAGTTAAATTTATGCAATTTTATTATATGTTTGTTACCTAAACATTAGAGTGAGCGACTGAATCTCACCCTAGACCCAATATTGGATTAAAGAGGATCCACGTGGGGAGTTGTCAGTAAATGCATGAGCAGCAGCACTTCTTGTGTTATTTAGTATTTTTTTTTTTTTTTTTTTTGAGGCGGAGTCTTGCTCTGTCGCCCTGACTGGAGTGCAGTGGCCAGATCTCAGCTCACTGCAAGCTCCGCCTCCCGGGTTTACGCCTTTCTCCTGCCTCAGCCTCCCGAGTAGCTGGGATTACAGGCGCCCGCCACCTCGCCCGGCTAGTTTTTTGTATTTTTAGTAGAGACGGGGTTTCACCGTGTTAGCCAGGATGGTCTGGATCTCCTGACCTCGTGATCCGCCCGTCTCGGCCTCCCAAAGTGCTGGGATTACAGGCTTGAGCCACCGCGCCCGGCCGTGTTATTTAGTATTTAAAGAAAATGAAAGTAGAAAGAAAATATATAAAAGAAAGAATAATATTTGGAATGATACAGGAAATAACCAACATGTGCAAACACACACACACACACACACACCACACACACACACACACACAGAGCTCAGGGCCAGCCTTAAGAGAACAAGGTCACGGTGATGTAGATGTTGCAGGCAGGAGACAGCGAGACCGTGGCACCAGGGCCCGAGCATGGGCAGAAAGCACACCTCTGACCATGGGAATGGATGTATTATAAAAATCATCAAAGACAGACATTTAATTTATATCTGGATCCATATACCACAGGCTACACACACACTTATATATATGTAAATATATGTGAAGGTATGTTTATTTTATACTTTCATCATGGCTGTTATCAAGGAGGGGAGAAAATTATTTCATTACAAAAGAGATTCTTTATGTTTGACAAAACAGTTCTCAAATTTCCCTGCACCCAGGAATCACCTTGAAAAGCTTTTTTGTTTGTTTGTTTGTTTGTTAAATGTTTAATTACATTAGTTAAAATGTTAATATAACTTTTAAAATTTATAAGCCTTTTTAAAAAAAAAATTATTCTTTAAATTCTAGGGTATATGTGCACAACATGCAGGTTTGTTGCATATGTATACATGTGTCATGTTGGTGTGCTGCACCCATCAACTCATCATTTACATTAGGTATATCTCCTAATGCTACCCCTCCCCTGCCCCCCCGCAACAATAGGACCCAATGTGTGATGATCCCCTTTCTGTGTCCAAGTGATCTCATTGTTCAATTCCCACCTATGAGTGAGAACATGCGGTATTTGGTTTTTTGTTCTTGCAATAGTTTGCTGAGAATGATGGTTTCCAGTTGCATCCATGTCCCTACAAAGGACACAAACTCTTCCTTTTTTATGGCTGCATAGTATTCCATGGTGTATATGTGTCACCTTTTCTTAATCCAGTCTGTCACTGATGGACATTTGGGTTGATTCCAAGTCTTTGCTATTGTGAATAGTGCTGCAATAAACATACGTGTACATGTGTCTTTATAGCAGCATGACTTATAATCCCTTGGATATATCCGCAGTAATGGGATGGCTGGGTCAAATGGTATTTCTAGTTCTAGATCCTTGAGGAATTGCTGCACTGTTTTCCACAATGGTTGAACTACTTTACAGTCCCACCAACAGTGTAAAAGTGTTCCTATTTCTCCACATCCTCTCTAGCACCTGTTGTTTCCTGGTTTTTTAATGATTGCCATTCTAACTGGTGTGAGATGGTATCTCATTGTGGTTTTGATTTGCATTTCTCTGATGGCCAGTGATGATGAGCATTTTTTCATGTGTCTGTTGGCTGTATGAATGTCTTCTTTTGAGAAGTGTCTGTTCATATCCTTTGCCCACTTTTTGATGCGGTTGTTTGTTTTTTTTTTCTTGTAAATTTGATTGAGTTCTTTATAGGTTCTGGATATCAGCCTTTTGTGAGATGAGTAGATAGCAAAAATTTTCTCCTATTCTGTAGGTTGCCTGTTCACTCTGATGGTAGTCTCTTTTGCGGTGAAGTAGCTCTTTAGCTTAATTAGATAACATTTGTCAATTTTGGCTTCTGTTTCCATTGCTTTTGGTATTTTAGACATGAAGTCCTTGCCTGTGCCTATGTCCTGAATGGTATTGCCTAGGTTTTCTTCTAGGGTTTTTATGGTTTTAGGTCTAACATTTAAGTCTCTAATCCATCTTGAATTAATTTTCGTATAAGGAGTAAGGAAAGGATCCTGTTTCAGCTTTCTACTTATGGCTAGCCAATTTTCCCAGCACTATTTATTAAATAGGGAATCCTTTCCCGATTTCTCGTTTTTGTCAGGTTTGTCAAAGATCAGATGGCTGTAGATGTGTGGTATTATTTCTGAGGGCTCTGTTTTGTTCCATTGGTCTATATCTCTGTTTTGGTACCAGTACCATGCTGTTTTGGCTACGGTAGCCTTGTAGTATAGTTTGAAGTCAAGTAGCATGATGCCTACAGCTTTTTTCTTTTGGCTTAGGATTGTCTTGGCAATGCAGGGTCTTTTTTGGTTCCATATGAACTTTAAGGCAGTTTTTCCCAATTCTGTGAAGAAAGTCATTGGTAGCTTAATGGGGATGGCATTGAATCTATAAATTACATTGGGCAGTATGGCCATATTCACAATATTGATTCTTCCTATGCATGAGCATGGTATGTTCTTCCATTTGTTTGTGTCCTCTTTTATTTCACTGATCAGTGATTTGTAGTTCTCCTTGAAGAGGTCCTTTACATCCCTTGTAAGTTGGATTCCTAGGTATTTTATTCTCTTTGAAGCAATTGTGAATGGCAGTTCATTCCTGATTTGGCTCTCTGCTCATCTGTTACTGGTGTATAAGAATGCTTGTGATTTTTGCACATTGATTTTGTATCCTGAGACTTTGCTGAAGTTGCTTATCAGCTTAAGGAGATTTTGGGCTGAGACAATGGGGTTTTCTAAATATACAATCATGTCATCTGCAAACAGGGACAATTTGACTTCTTCTTTTCCTAACTGAATACCCTTGATTTCTTTCTCTTGCCTGACTGCCCTAGCCAGAACTTCCAACACTATGTTGAATAGGAGTGGTGAGAGAGGGCATCACTGTCTTGTGCCAGTTTTCAAAGGGAATGCTTCCAGTTTTTGCCCATTCAGTATGATCCTGGCTGTGGGTTTGTCATAAATAGCTCTTATTATTTTGAGATACGTTCCATCAATACCGAATTTGTTGAGAGTTTTTAGCATGAAGGGCTGTTGAATATTGACAAAGGCCTTTTCTGTGTCTATTGAGATAATCACGTGGTTTTTATCTTTGGTTCTGTTTATATGCTGGATTATGTTTATTGATTTGCGTATGTTGAACCAGCCTTGCATCCCAGGGATGGAGGCCACTTGATCATGGTGGATAAGCTTTTTGATATGTTACTGGATTCAGTTTGCCAGTATTTTATTGAGGATTTTTGCATCAATGTTCATCAGGGATATTGGTCTAAAATTCTGTTTTGTTTTGTTTTTTTTTTGTATCTCTGTCCGGCTTTGGTATCAGGAAGACGTTGGCCTTGTAAAATGAGTTAGGGAGGATTCCCTCTTTTTCTATTGATTGGAATAGTTTCAGAAGGAATGGTACCAACTCGTCCTTGTACCTCTGGTAGAATTCAGCTGTGAATCTGTCTGGTCCTGGACTTTTTTTCGTTGGTAGTCTATTAATTATTGCCACAATTTCAGAGCCTGCTATCGGTCTATTCAGGGATTCAAATTCTTCCTGGTTTTGCCTTGGGAGAGTGTAATTGTCCAGGAAGTTATCTATTTCTTTGAGGTTTTCTAGTTTATTTGCATAGAGGTGTTTATAGTATTCTCTGATGGTAGTTTGTATTTCTGTGGGGTCGGTGGTGACATCCCCTTTATCAACTGTTATTGTGTCTATTTAATTCTTCTCTCTTTTCTTCTTTATTAGTCTTGTTAGCGGTCTATCAATTTTGTTGATCTTTTCAAAAAACCAGCTCCTGGATTCATTGATTTTTTGGAGGGATTTTTGTGTCTCTAGCTCCTTCAGTTCTGCTCTAATCTTAGTTATTTCTTGCCTTCTGCTAGCTTTTGAATGTGTTTGCTCTTGCTTCTCTAGTTCTTTTAATTGTGATGTTAGGGTGTCAATTTTAGATCTTTCCTGCTTTCTCTTGTGAGCATTTAGTGCTATCAATTTCCCTCTACACACTGCTTTAAATGTGTCCCAGAGATTCTGGTATGTAGTGTCTTTGTTCTCATTGGTTTCAAAGAACATCTTTATTTCTGCCTTCATTTCATTATGTACCCAGTAGTCATTCAGGAGTAGGTTGTTCAGTTTCCATGTAATTGAGCAGTTTTGATTGAGTTTCTTAATCCTGAGTTTTAGTTTGATTGCACTGTGGTCTGAGAGACAGTTAGCTATATTTTCTGTTCTTTTACTTTTGCTGAAGAGTGCTTTATTTCCAACTATGTGGTCAATTTGGAATAAGTGTGATGTGGTGCTGAGAAGAATGTATACTCTGTTGATTTGGGGTGGAGAGTTCTGTAGATGTCTATTAGGTCTGCTTGGTGCAGAGTTGAGTTCAATTCCTGGATATCCTTGTTAACTTTCTGTCTCATTGATCTGTCTCATGTTGACAGTGGAGTGTTAAAGTCTCCCATTTTTATTGTATGGAAGTCTAAGTCTCTTTGTAAGTCTCTAAGGACTTGCTTTATGAATCTGGGTACTCCTGTATTGGGTGCATATATATTTAGGATAGTTAGCTCTTCCTGATGAATTGATCCCTTTACCATTATGTAATGGCCTTCTTTGTCCCTTTTGATCTTTGATGGTTTAAAGTCTGTTTTTTCAGAGACTAGGATTGCAACCCCTGCTTTTTTTTTGTTCTCCATTTGCTTGGTAGATCTTCCTCCATCCCTTTATTTTGAGCCTATGTGTGTCTCTGCATGTGAGATGGGTCTCCTGAATACAGCAAATTGATGGGTCTTGACTGTTTATCCAATTTGCCACTCTGTGTCTTTTAATTGGACCATTTAGTCCATTTACATTTAAGGTGAATGTTGTTATGTGTGAACTTGATCCTGTCATTATGATATTAGCTGGTTATTTTGCTTGCTAGTTGATGCAGTTTCTTCCTAGCATCGATGGACTTTACATTTTGACATGTTTTTGCAATGGCTGGTACTTGTTTTTCCTTTCCATGTTTAGGGCTTCCTTCAGGATCTCTTGTAGGGCAGGCCTGGTGGTGACAAAATCTCTAAGCATTTGCTTGTCTGTAAAGTATTTTATTTCTCTGAGAAAAGCTTCTTAAAAGGATGATGACCAGAGATTTTGATTTCTTTGTTTCTAATTAATCTCTGGAATCAGAATTTAAAACAAAAATAAAACAAGATAATGTTGTCATTCTTAATCGACACTTTGAAAGACTCTGAGAATATTCTGAAAAACTTATCTGGGCTTTCAGACTCTGGAGGGTAGACACTGGGGAACTGTGTACTGATTCTTTCCTCAATTCAATTAAATTGATTTCAGTTCAATTCCATAAACATGTATTCATGATATGCTAACATAAGCATTTAGACAGTGCAGAAAGTAATAAGGGCACATGCTTCAATCTGTTATATATCATAGGTGCTTCTTCAGGGACTGGAAAGGTGCTGTTATTTAATATGAGTGTATTTTGAAGAAAGGAATTTTAGTTTACCCTTCTAACAGTTATCCAAGGTATATCCTTTCAGTTTAAAATAAAGTCCGACTTTTCCTTTAGGCTCTTTATAGCATTTTTATGACTTATCCCAGAAATATTGATGCTATGGATAGTTAATTAATTTAAAAGACTAAATATTTGTGTAAAGCACAGCCTATCAAATAATAGAAAAAATATGGTATGAAACAGGATAATTTTTGTTCTCCTGTTGAATGTATGAATTTCTCTCCTGTGATTGCTCAGATATATACATCTAGCCAAAAAGAAAAGAAAAATTATACGGTGATAGTATCCCACTCCAATCTCATGGGTTAATGAAGTGCCTCATTACTTGGTTTCTGTTGAGCTGCACTAATTCCATAACCCCTCCCCTCTCCATCTCACTGCCATCCCATTGCTTCTTTAAAACAACAATACAAACTCTGAGAGTGGTGAGGATCATTAGAAAGAAACAAAATCACTATTTTTGAATAATAGTAATTACAAGCATTAGGCATTTTGTGTTACAATGTATTTTAATCACCATAGCACTAGAAGTGGGCATAACTAGATTCACATAATTGAACAAATTAATATTGAGAAAGTTTAAAGAAACCATCCAAGGTTTCTTCAACCCAATTTTTGTAGTAAAAACCAGGTTCTTTTCTCACCACCAAGAAGTAAAAGGCTTGCAGACACTTTGAAGTGTGAGGGGTTATGGAATTTACTGGGTAAAAAGGAAAAAAACTCAGCAAAGCAAGAGGGATTCCTATTCACAGGCCCCCATCTCACAGATTGAATCCCAGGTCACCATCCAAAAACAGGAGGGGCCAGGTTCCTTCCCACTGCAAATGACACAAACTTCCCAGGACCCACCCAGTCCTCCCAGTGCACAGCCTGGTCAGAGGTTCTCTGGGGACCACTTTTTACTTGACTGTCTCATTTTCCCCTCTAAAGAAATGCATCTAACTGCCATTAGAATAAGGATAAGGATAAGGACAAAGACCGATCTTAAGTTCTTCCTGCTGTTGGGGGTGCTGTTTTGGGGAAATGGAAGTCAGAGCTCACTCAGAGGCCAATCTAAGGGTACCCAGCTGAAGGGGTCACAGTCAGATAATCTGGTTGCATGACCGTTTGAAGTTTAATGGCCTGAAGGCCAAGAATAGACAGAGTTATTGGAAAACATGTATCAAAATAAAACAAGGGGAGGTTTAAGGATAGCTAAAAAATTCTGAAGCCTTTTACCAGTTTGCACAAGGAGAGACAGGCCAAAAACCCCACTCGTTAAAAAAAAAAAAAAAAAAAAAAGGTTTCCCTTTTGCCAGCATGTCAGGCTTCTGGGTTCCCTTCCCCTGAATCTAGTCCTAAGCCAACCAGTTCCAGGATTAGGAAACTAACACTTGCCAGTTTGGAGGATACACTCTGAGGAGAGTGTCCCTTAGTACAGAGGCACAATTACCAATCAGTGAAGAGAGGACAGAGGAAGAAAAAAAAAAAGATTTTTTCAAAGGAGTCCCAGAGGTTCAGGATGCATTTGAAAGGGGTACAGACTGAAGACAAATGGCTACTCACCTAGAAAGAGGGGAGTGAAGCATCCCTGGTTCCTTTCCCTTCCTAAGCAATTACCCAAGGTACATGAGGGAGGGAAAGTGAGACATTCCTGTTTCTTTCCTCCCTCCTTATATCCCCGAGTCCTGGCTACTGTGACAGAGTGCCACTCATGGGTATTAAAGTGGCTTTTACCCATGTTAACAGGGAGCCTAGAGAGTGGGAGTGTCTACTCTTACCCATGCATGCCCTATCTTCCCTGATCTCCATAGCCGTTGAATTCCCTAGACCTCATTTATGCCATGGATTACAGCATGGCTTTTAACCATGTAGAGGAAGCATGGCTTAACTGGAAGAAATCAGTCACACTCACCTGCACTGTGCTTTTTAAATTCTGTTATTGTCTGCCTCTGGATCCTTCAGATCCAGTTTTCTTTCCTAGAGCTTTTACATGAAGCTTGGAATTACGTTTGGGATAAAAATGTGTCTCAATGGGGGTTGCATGGGCTCCTTATCATAAGCCAAATGCTACGGTGAAGCTGTGGAATTGAGTCCTCCAACAAGGGAGATAAAAGAATGTCTGTGACATGCCCAGATAACTGGTGGATACAGTTATGTTTGCTAGGATTTGGGTACATACTGCTTGGCTTTGGTTAGCTCCCTTGGTCTTACTTTCCCAAAAAGGAAATCTGCAGGTGATGGGCATTCTATTTATTCCCATCACTTGGAAAGATTTGCAGGATAATTTTTCAGAACTAGAATATTGATACAAATTTCTGTATTACCTATCCCTCTTGTTATTTCTGAGCTGTAGCCAGAGATTTCTGGTTGGTTGGCAGGAATAAGCAGTCAGTCTAAAATGTAGGCAACAACTTAAAAATAACTAATGAGTTTAGAATTTAATGGCATATGTATGATAAGTTCTGAAAAATATTTTCTCTCTCTCCAGTACTCATTTTTGTTAAAAAAAAAAAAAATCGTGACAGGACTGAGTTGTTTGCAAAATAAACTTTAAACTTATATTTGGCCCAATTATTTGCATAACCTGCAGCAAGAATAATTATTTCTGCATAGCATTTTAGATTGGCTTTGATGGAACTCTGTTCCACAAGGAATCTCAGATAAGACCTTTTAAAGCTTAGCCCAGACATGGGTTTGTATCCTCAAATTCCTGTGAGCTGGGTGATCTTATCCTCTTAAGGTCCCAATATAAACTTGGAGCTGCTGGGCCTATTTGAAAGTGACATTCTTTGCTGACTACAGGTCAGGTTAAACTTGACTTTTTAACAGGAATCATACCCTTCCAGTCAAAGCCTTGGTAAAACAACTGCATCCAATTGCATCCTGTTGCAAAAGAAAATAAATTCTTATTGCACTGATGCAAACAACTATATTGCCATAAGTTCGGTCATTAAAAAGTCAGGAAACAATAGGTGCTGGAGAGGATGTGGAGAAATGGGAACATTTTACACTGTTGGTGGGAGTGCAAACTAGTTCAACCATTGTGGAAGACAGTGTGGTGATTCCTCAAGGATCTAGAACTAGAAATACCATTTGACCCAGCCATTCCATTACTGAGTATATACCCAAAGGATTATAAATCATGCTACTATAAAGACATATGCACATGTATGTCTATTGTAGCACTATTCACAATAGCAAAGACTTGGAACCAACTCACATGTCCATCAATGACAGACTGGATTAAGAAAATGTCCCACATATATACCATGGAATACTATGAGTTCATGCCCTTTGTATGGACATGGATAAAGCTGGAAACTATCATTCTGAGCAAACTATTGCAAGGACAGAAAACCAAACAGCACACATTCTCACTCATAGGTGGGAATTGAACAATGATAACACTTGGACACAGGGCAGGGAACATCACACACTGGGGCCTGTCATGGGGTGGTGGGAGGGGGGAGGGATAGCATTAGGAGAAATACCTAATATAAATGACAAGTTAATGAGTGCAGTACACCAACATGGCACGTGTACACATATATAACAAACCTGCATGTTGTGCACATGTACCCTAGAACTTAAAGTACAAAAAAAAAAAAAAAAAGAAAAATACTGCCATAAGTTAAGAATACTCACAGATAGTTTCCAAATTCTAGACAAACCAGGCAGAGAGAAACAAACATGCTCCAAATTTTGTTCACAGGAGTATACATTACTCAATTATTAAAGGCCATAAGTAGGTCAAAATAAGTTTCCTGACTCTGATAAACAAAACAGGGATCAGCAATATTCCAAGCAAAAGTGAAAAAGATTGCTTCTGTTTTCTGAGTTCATTAGGTTAGGTCTTATTTTGCTTGATATGTTGAACATTTCAGCTCTTTATGAGTCCTGTACATTTTTCCTTTATTCCAATGTCACAATATCCAAAGTTATTAGAAAACTGTATTGGACCTCACCTGTGAAACTTGTATAGCTTATTATAAACCATCTTTTGAAAAATGATTAAAACAAGTCAACAATTGTTTGTGAATAACAAAATGTTCAGGGTAGTTACAGTTAGAAACACAATTGACAAAGAAGTTTGGTTATCTCTGTGGTTTACAATAACTTAACATAATAACCTTAATTAAGATAGATAGCATATACTCAGACATTAGAATTTTAGAAATTCCATACAATTTGGAACATATATTAGCATTAGTCACCAAAATATACCTAAGAAGATTGAGCACCATTTTGGCAATCCCAGGTACCTAAACTTGTCAAATAATCCTGTTTACCTCCCTTTTCTGGATACTCCAGGGGTCCTCTGATGCATCCGAAAAGCCAGATGTCAGAAAAACAATTTTGAAACTGAAGTCTGATTTGGGAAGCCTGTTAAATATGTTAGAGGTTTAAGAAACTTGCTGTTATTAAATAGAATTTCAGGTTACCATAAATTATTTATTTTGCCTAAATAACTCAGAAAGTTTAAAAAATAAAAAACCTTTTATAACTCTTTAAAATTTCACTAAAGAAAAGATTGGTGCCTTAAGGGTACCTTGTTGTGCTTTTATTTTAATGTTCAATTTACAGGAAAACCATATAATACCCATTTGAATTTAGTCAAGGTATTCACACATGGAATTTTTGCAAGATTAATTCTTACAACCCTTCCCCCACTTTTAGTTTTATTTTGTCTAATTTAAAACAATTCTTTAACCCTAGTCAAGAATTTACATTTTTATGCCTTCTTATAGCCATTTATTAAAATCACATTTTACTGTTCTTACACACCTCACATGTAAATCTATTCCAGCAGTCTCAATTATATGTCATAATGGTAACTTTTAGCAATTTTAACTTTAATGTAAAATCTGGTAAGTTATTTTGATTACGTGCTAGGTTCAGCCAAAGTTTGACTCTTTTCAGCATAATTAAAGGTGTGGTTAGTTCCATATGTCCTCAGGTCTTACCAACTGTGAAGCCAACATATTGAAAAACCAAAAAAGCAGTTTATAAGCTTAAAGCATTTAGTGAGCCTAGTATCTGACCTGTATAATTTAGTCTATTTATATTTTGATGACATTTGCTTTTTACCAATAATCTTTAAGGCTGTTTTTATTTCACGAAGAATAAAGTCACATGAACTGAAAGGTACCACAGCTTGTGTCTCTTTACAAAATATATGATCCAAGTGCTTATGTTCCCTTAGGCCAATTCATCAGAGTTCTTCTTATAGATATCACACATGCAATGCGTGTATAACTATGTAGACCGGCAGAAGATAATCCAGTTCCCATAAGATCTTTCATTTGCCAATCTCCTATTTGAATTATTGGCCTTCAGGTGCTTTGAATTCCTAGGATTTGATGAGGAAAACAGAAGTCTCTCGTCCTTCAAGCATGCATTAAAAGTGGCAAGGCAAAATGGAGAAAAATAATTCAGTTTACCAAAATATATATATATATATATATTTTTCCAGCAAACCAAGGTTCAAAAAAAGGAAAACATAAAGGTATTTTAATATTACTATATGTTGGATATCCACCTTTAATTAAGTTGGGCACTTCTTAAGAAAATTATTTTAACTCCCTTAGTATCTAACTTTAGCAGTGCCAAGTGGCCAATATTTCTGGCTTTCAAACTTTCCTAAAGGCTCAGAGAAAGGAAAATCCAAGGCATTTCATGGAGGGGAAGGGAATCAACAAGTAGTAAAAGGTCATGCAGATATCAAACTCATCCCCTAGGCAGGATTGAATCTAGGCCACGTGGAAGCTAAACAAAGCCTTGCCACTGGGTTACAGGCCATGCCCCAAATGATGTAAAACAAGATAGAGGCCTGTAGTAAAGCTTGGTATGGACTCTACAGAAAGCCACACAAAGCAAACCAGATTGGCTACAACTTAAGACTAACCTCATATATCCTTTCTCACAATTAAAATTCTATGGGAACTAAAATCAATGATCCTCACAATTCCTGGCCCAGCAAAATGTCTTCCAAAAGAAAAAAATCTTCATTTAAAAGTCAATTGTTGACAGGGTAGACAAAAGGATGAGACTGCTTAAATGCAGGGTTATGTTCACTGCTGACGGTGTGGAGAAGGGAAAACTATACCTGGGGGAAGAACCTTTTATTCTTACACGGGTGTTTCCTCCACCAGGGAGAAAAGTTTAATTGCTGTGGGATGGACCTGGACTCTCTGGCTTTGGTGGGGGGCACTTCGCAGTGCATGGCAGGGATCACCAGCCACCCATGTGGACCACCTTGGGGCCTGGGCATTGACTGTGGCTCATTCCTGCTCTGTCTTGCTGTTTGACACTGCACACACATGTAGGAGACATGGCCATGCACCCCTGCTGACAGGGACGTGGGGGCAGGGAGCTTCCCCACCAAACCATCCTGTGCATGCACCTGTGGCCATCAGGGTGGATGTGAACCACCTCCAGTATTGTAAAAGAAAAGACGGGTGCTGTTACTGCCCTGAAAAAAAGAAGATAAATACCATAGGACCAAAAAGCTCAGGAGGGAAATTGAGAGGTTTTGAGTCCCCATTTCACTCATCCTTCCTCAGGCTACATGTTGGGCACCCAGTAATTTGTAGGAAAAACTGGGTTCTTGTCATGCAACCAGGAAGAATTAGGCTTACAGACAGTAAGGGGGGTTATGAAATTTATTGGACAAAATCAAAAAAGTGAAAAGCAACATAGCAAAGCAAGAGGAATTCCTGTTAATAGGCCCCCATCTCACAGATTGAATCCTGGGTTACCACACAGGTACAAGAGGGGACATGTTCCTCTCTTCTGCAAAGAGTGTGAAATTCCTGGGGCCCCATCATGTCCACCTAGTGCACAGGTTGGTTGGAGATTATCTGGGGAGCCCTTTTTTTTGGCTGTCTCATAATGCTTCTGGGTGATATGGAATCAAACTCACTGGAAGACATCAACATCAACAAAACCCAACTAAAGAAATAAAAGTTTTTCATTTGAGAATGATGTTGGTGAGTCTTCAATGCAATTAGTAGGAATTTTGGTACAATACTGCCATATTTGAAAACCAGGCAAAAATAAATATATAAATCTAAACAATAAAAATCAGGTACAACTACTTATTTATTTATCAATTTGCCAAAGGAAGATTTTTCTAGATTCTAGGTAAGAATTTGGGGGCAGAGTTGGATTGGGATAATAAATAAATATGCATAAAGATCATCTGCCTCTTCCTCTAGAAGTAAACAGTCAAGGTAATAAAGTACATGGCTTCACATCAAAGCAGCATTGAAGATGGGCATTGAAAGACAAACTAAAAATGTATAAAACTGGAGGAAACAGTGACGGTCCATTACACTTTTACATGCTTATTCATTTATTTATTTCTGTGTTTTCTAAATGGAATAATAATATTGACAGGATTCATTTCTTCCTTCAGGTCTGCAAGAAGATCAGCTAATATTAAATCTAATTACCATCTTATGCCTCCATATTTTATACATATGTAACTTCTAAAGTCTATCTTTTATTATATTTATTACTTTCTGACAGTTTATAGATTTAATTGAAGTTACTCATCCTAATAAGAGTATTGATATAATGAGTTAGTAGTGATTTCATTTTGTTTTGGACTTTATTTTGTTTCCCACTTAACAACATATAAATTAACTTGTTCATGAAAGTAAGTCAAATTAATGCATGATATTCTACTTAATAATTTAAAAAGTTCAGACTAAAAAAATATGTGCTTGAAAATATATTTGAAATCCAATGCCTGAAAGCATTGGAATACTTATAAAGAAAGCATTTGAAAGCGACAGATATGTCAGATTATGCCAAAAATAATTTCTCTAGTCACACACAATATTGTTCTGTGTATGTACCTAATTAATAAATATGAATAATATTATCCCTTGAATTTCAAACTTTACTATTCCTTAATATCAGTATTATGGAAGTAACTTAAAGTATAAATAATACCTAGGCTGAAGTTTTGGACATACCAGTAGGGACATTAAATATGTAGGCTGTTTACTTACTGGGACTCATATTTTACTTTTAATATTTTGAAACAAACAGAAGATTGCATAAATAATAATTATTTAAACAAAATGTAGGCATACTCTGGAATTTTAGTTTAACTAAAATCACTCTAAATGGAACCTTAGCTTTCTAGTGCTTTTACATTGCCCTTTTGAGAGAGTCATTTAAAATAAACATGTATGAGGGATTTTGTCTAAAAACAATTTTGTTGAATATATTATAGAATATATATGGAACACATTTAATATTTAATAAAGTCATGTAAAAGTGATGCAGGATTTTTTGTTCCTTATTTCAGCTAAATCTGGGTTCTTGTCTCACAACCAGGGCACATTAGGCATGCAGACACGTTGAAAGGAGAGGAGTGGGGAATTTATTAAGTGAAAGGAAAGCTTTCAGCAAAGAGAAGTGTCTTCCACGCAGGTTTCTACCTCACACATTGAATACCAGAACTCTCACAAGAGCTGAAGAGACCAGGCTCCTCCCTGCATAAGGTATGAATTCCTGGTGGCTCCACCCTGTTCCCTGAGGGCATGTGGGTCTCCAGTCTGTTATAGGGATCCCCAAGCAAGATGCTGTGCAGATTCCTGTATCTGCACAAAAAAATTTGATGTAGACACTTGTGAGGTGGGTTGGAGATTCTCTGGAGACCCTTCCTTATATCCCTAGTCATTTGTCTGCCTCCTGCCTCTATCAAAAGCTTTGCAGTCTAACTTATCTAACTAAACCTTGCTCCATACTATGGCCATAACAGGTAACAAATACCTTAAGCTTCAAACCATCCAATGTAAAATAAGGATAATAATGAGCACCACCCCACAGAGCTATGAAAATTCAGTACAATGGTGCTTATGATATTCTTAAAACAGTGCTGTAGGTATGAGTTACTCAAATTAATTTTCATTTCTTTTTATTACACTTGCATTTCTTCTCCATGTGCACTAGTATTTCAAACAATAAATCCAGGATTACTATCCTAACAATAAATCTTAGTTGTGTTTGTTATGGTCTACTTCCTGACTATCCAATGTAGTCTGTAGCCCTCTCAATCCCTCAACCATCTCCAACTAGTGATGATGATCTTGCTCATTATTTTCCTGATCTTGCTCATTATTTTTCTACATTAACATATTATTTACTTATTTATATTACTTATGATTTATATTACTTATTCAATCAAAATGCAGGCTCCAGAGAAACAACAATTTTTATATGTTTATTCATTGTGTAACCTCTAAAGTCTTTAACAGTGCCCGGCACATACTAGACATTCAATAAATACTTAAATTTAAGCTAAAATTTAAACATAAACAATATTTTAATAATTAGAAAGCAAATTTCTTATAAAAGGTTTATTCCATCAAGAAGACATAAAAATCACAAAAATGTATGCACTCTGAGGATAAATTTAAAAATAAAAAATACCAGTTGGAAACTTTTGAGTCTCACTTTCAACAACAGACACAACTAAGCAGAAGAATAACGACAAAATAAAAAATTGAAGAGCACTATAAACCAACTAGAACAAACAGATATCTCTAAAATACTCCATGCAACAACAGAATACACTTTATCCTGCAACATGGTTCTGAAGTGCACATGAATTATTCTCCAGCATAGGCCATACGCTAGGCCACAAAACAAAGATCAACGAATTTAAAAGAATTCAAATCATATGGTATATTTTCTTCAACAACAATAGAATTTAATTAGAAATCATTGCCATATGAAAATGTAAAAAGTTCACAATTATGTGAAAATAATAATAATTAAAGAATACATCACAAGGTAAAAGAGAAAATAATTTCAGATGAATAAAAAGGAAAGACAATATATCAAACAATGGATATAGATAAGCCAGTGCTCAGAGGAAAATTTATAATTGTGTTAGAAAATAAGTAATCAGTAACATCATACTCCATCTAAGAAAAAGGAAAAAAGAGAAGCCGACTATATCCAAATGACATAAGGAAGAAATAATAAAGATTAGAGTAGAAATAAATAAAGTAGAAAATGTAAAAGCCAATAGAGAAAATCAATGAAAACTAAAGTTAGTTCTCTGAAACGATCAACAAAATTGACAAACTGTTAGCTAGACTGATCAAGAACAAAGGAGAGATGATTCAAATAACTAAAATAATATACAATAAAAGGAGATATCACCACTGACCTTAAAGAAATACAAGGAATAAGAGAATACCGTAAGCCACTTTATGAAAAAAAAATTCCTGGGAAAACACAAACTAAAAAAATTGTCTCAAATAGAAATATGAAAATTGAATATAATTGTAATGATGAAAATGATTTAATTAATGAATTTAAACTCCTGTTGAATGAAAGTTCAGGCCCAGATGGATTTACTGCTAATTTCCACCAGGCATTTAAAGAAGAATTAATACAAATTCTTTATGAAGTCTTCCATAACCACAGAAAAAGAACAATTATTTCCCAACTCATTTTATTTTCAGTACTATTCCTATCAGCATAATCCTGATACCAAAATAAGAAAAAAAATCAAATAAAAAGAAAACTACAGTTTAATATCCCTTATAAATATAGACACAATTAAACTCAGTAAAATATCAGCATGTGAAATGAAGCAGGATATAAAAATACTAAAACACGCCCGAGAGATGTATTCTGATAATTCACTGTTGATTTCACATTTAAAACTCAGTCAATGTAATACCTCATGTTAAAAATATAAATGGCAAGAACCAAAACCACATGATCGTCTCAATAATTGAAGAAAAAACATTTGACAAAATTCAACATATTTTCATATAAAAAGCATTCATCGAACATCTAGGAATAGAAGAGAACTTCCTCAAACTAATAATGGGCATCTACAAAAACCCCTGCAGTTAACCTCACACTAGAAAGTGAATGACTGGAAACATTTTCTCTACAATAAGAAATAAGATAAGATTTCTGTTCTTGCCATTTCTTTCTATACAATATTTTACTGGAAGTTCTTCTTGGGTAATCAGAAAAGCAAATGATATGAACTATATCCAGATTTCAAAAAAAAAAAAAAGTAAAACCACACGTATGTACAGATAATAGTATCTTGCACATAGGAAATTCTAAAGAATCCACTAAAACATTAGAGGCAATACATGAGCTTAGCAAAGTTTGTTTCAGTCTCAACTTGATAAAATTGATTTACAGACAAGAAGAGAGTCAAAGAGACAGGAATTTCACTCCCTACCCACTTGGGAACCAGAAATTTAAGGAAATTATTGGCAGGTAACCAATGACGGAAGATAAAATGGAAGAATGGAACTGAAACTTCAGCCACCATACACAACAAATATGCAAAATCATTTGCAAATAAATGATTTGCAAAATATTATTGCAAAGTAGTTTGGAAAATCACAATAGGATTGCTTCAGCCATAAACAAGCAAAGAACAAGCAATCCCTGAAAAACGGGATAAGTAAATTTTCAGAATTATCACACATATTACTCAGAATTTCCTTCAGTTATAAACAAATATTTTAAAACATAAAAAATAAGAAAATACAGCTCATTTGCAGAAAATAAAGATTTTGATTGAAAGAATTTCTGAGGAAGCACAGATATTAGAATTATTAGTCAATAATATTAAGTCAGATGTCTTAAACATGTTTGATGGTTTAAAGGAAAACATACAAATAACCAAAAAAATCAGAGAAAACAATGTCTGAACAAGATGAGAATATCAAAAGAAATAAAGAAAAATATTCAAAAGAAACAGAAAAATTCTGGAAAATCTAATAAATTATTTAGTAAAACTAAAATTAAAACCATATTAGAGACATTCAATGGTATATTCACACAAGCAGAAGACAGTAGCAGCAAGCTTGAAGACATTTGAAATTTTCCAGTCTGAAGAGAAAAAGAAAAAAGAATGAGAAAAATAAATATAGCTGGACGACCAGTGAAATTCTACCATGCTTACCAACATACACATTATGGGAATACCAGACAGGGAAGACAGAAAGAAAGGGGAAGAAAAAAAATTTGAGAATTTATGGCTGAAAATTTGCAAATCTGAGGAAAGATTCGAATAGCATATCTAAAGCCTCAGCTAGCAAATAGCCCAGAATCCATGCCACTGGAAAGACATATTGTGTTTATAGGCTGGAAGAATTAATATTGTTAAGATGTTCATATAACCCAAAGTGATCTATAGATTTAATGCAATCTTTTTCAAAACGCCAGTGACATTTTAACAGAAATATAAGAAACAAATTGAATATTCATATGGGACCACAAAAGATACTGAATAGTCAGAGAAATTATGAGAAAGAAAAACAAAGCTAGAGGATCATTTATTAATTTCAAAATGTAGTCATTAAAAGAGTATGATAATGTCATAAAATAGACATATAGACCAACGGAACAAAATAGAGAGGCCAGAAAATAATCTACACATTTATGATCAATTGATCTTTGACAAGGGCATCAATGGGGAAAGGACAGCCTCTTCAATAAACTGTATCGTGGAAACTGAATATCCACATGTCAAAGAATGAAATTGAAGCATTATATCTGGCTGTATACAAAAGCCAAGTCGAAATAGAGTAAAGATTTAAATATAAGAGCTGAAACCACAATGCTCCTAGAGGAAAAAATAAGGAAAAAACTACTTAACACTGGGCTTGGCAATAATTTCAGGGATACAACACCAAAAGCATAAACAACAAAAGCGAAATAGACAAGTGGGAATGCGTCAAACCAAAAAGCTTCTACACAGCAACAGAGGCAAGCAATAGTGTGAAACAGTAGTGACAAAATATCTGCAAACCATGGATCTAATAAGGGGTTAATGTCCAAGATATTTATTAGGAATCACTCAATAGCAAATAACAAATTATCTGATTAAAAAGTGGGCAAAGGACTTGCTAAGAAATTTCTCAAAAGAAAACATACAAGTAGACAAAATATATTTGAAAATCTGCTCAACATCATGAGGGAAATGCTCATCAAAACCACAATGAGATAGTACTTCACCCCTGTTTGAATGGACATTATCAAAAAGAGAAAAGATAAATGTTTTTGAGGTTGTGGAGAAAAGGGAATCGTTTGAAAAACTACAGTACAATTTCACAACCAGGATATTGACACTGATATAATGCACTGATTTTATTCAGATTTCTTGTTTTATTTGTACTAATGTCTTTCTCTCTCTCTCTCTCTCTCTCTCTCTCTCTCTGTCTCTCTCTCTCTCCTGTGTATTTATTTGGCTGTATATATTATTTTCACTTATGCCCACCACAACAGTAAAGATACTGTGTTCCAACAACACAGAATCCTGTGTGTTGTTCTTTTGTAACCACAACCAATTATTCAGATTTCATTTCAGAGATACAACTAAGGGAAGCTGAATGGAAAACCATTTAATTTGGACTTAAAATATATTTATGTACAGTCACTTCTGTGCACAATTAGATTATCATTGCTGTCCATCTCTGTTTAAGAACATTTCCAGAAATATCACCAAATTTCAACAGCAGAATGACGAAAGATATGAATATGAAGAGAGAAGGGAATTCTTATACATTGTTGGTGGGAAAGTAAATTGATATAGCCATTACGGAAAATAGTACAGAGGTTCCTTGAACAAATATAAAATAAAACTAGCATATGATCCAGAAATTTCACTTCTAAGTATATATCCAAAGGGAATCACTGTCTTGAGATATCTGGACTCCAAGGTATCTTTTCGCAATAGCACTTTTCACAATAGCAAAGATATAGAAACAAGCTAAATATCTATAAATGGATAAATAGACACAAAAAGTGTCATGTAAATACACACACACACACACACACACACACACACACACGAATACTATTCAGCCTTTAAATAGAAGGAAATCTTGCCATTTATGACAACATGGATAAACCTGGAGAACATTATGCTAAGTTAAATAAGCTAGATACAGAAAGATAAATACTGCAGGATCTGACTTATATTTGGAACCTAAAATGTTCAAACTCTTGGAAACAGAGAGTGGAATGATCATTTCTAGGGACTGGGGAGAGGGGAAAATTAGAAGATGTTGACTAATGGTTACAAAGTTTTAGTTATGTCAGATGAAAAAGTTCTGTAGTGCTAAGGTACAGCAATGTAACTATAGTTACTAATACTGTATTGTATACTTAAAATTTGCCAAAACAGTGGATCTTCAGTGTCCTCACCATGAAAAAAAGAAAAGAAAATTAAAACGATAACTATGTGAGGTGATGAGTATGTTTATTAGCATCATTGTTGTGATTGTTCCATAATGCATATGTATATCAGAATATCAATTTGTATACCTTAAATATATACAATTTTTATTCATCAATTATTCCTCATTAAGGCTGGAAAAATATACAAGAATGGGAAAAAGAAGGAAATCAAAATATTATACCACAATCAGACTTTTAAAAATCTCAAATCAATAACCTAACTATAACCTTAAGAACTAGAGAAAGCAGACCCAGCCCAAATCTAGCAGAAGGAAGAAGAAAAGAAATAATAATGGTTAGTGAAGAGATAAATAAAAGAGAGAAAATAGCAATAAAGAAAATAAACAAAAAGAATTTGGTTCTTTAGAAAAGAAAAGCAAACTTGAAAAACTTTGTATTAAACTAAGGAAAAAAGAACCTCAAATTAGCAAATGAGGACTAAAAGTAGGGAAATTACTACTAGTTTTATAGAAGGAAAAGGAAGTCTAAGAGAATACTATGAATAGTATACACTAAACATTGGATAACCTATGTGAAATGGGCAAATTTTTTGAAATATACAATCTACATAAACTAACTCAACAAGAAATAGAAAATCTGAATAGATATACAATGAGTCAAGAAATTGAATCAATAATAAAAAACTGCCTGCCCAATGAAAGAAAAACCCAGGGTCATTGGCATCACTGGTGAATTCTGCCATGTAAAGAAAAATCAACACTACTTAGTCTCAAACTCTTCCAAAAGTATTGAAGAGAAAGGAAAACTTCTCTTTTTATTCTATTATGTCAACGTTACTCTAGTAGCAAAGCCAGACAAAGATATTAGAAGAAAAAAATAATAAATTCAGATCAATATCCCCTGTGAATATTGCTAAAATTTGCTAAAAATATTAGCAAATTAAATTTGGAAGCATATTACAGGAATAATTCATCACAATTATGTAGAATTCTTTTCCTGGAATGTAAAGGATTCATCCACATACAAAAATGAATAAAATATAACGTTAATAGAATCAAGGAACAAAAATGACATGATCACCTCAATTGATGCAGGAAAAAACATTTGACAGTGTTCAACGCTCTTTCATGATAAAGTCCTTCAGCAAACTAGAAATGAAAGGAAACTTCATCAATATGATAAAGGCTGTATATGAAAAGCCCAGCAAGTAAAATTATCTCTGTTTGCAGACATTATGATCTTATAGGTAGAAAACCCAAAGCATCCATAAAACAATTAAATTCATCAAAGTTCTGTCTGTAAAATCAAGACACAAATAATCATATTCCTATGCACTCAAAAGAAACAATCTGCAAAAATAAGTATATGAAAAATTCAATTTATAAGAGCATCTAATCTAAAAAATAAAATAATTAGAAATAAATTTAACCAGGGAGGTGAGACATGTAAATATAACCAGGCAGGTGAGACTTCTATAAAATATTCTAGAATAAAATTAAAGATGTAAATAAATGAGAAAACATCCATTTTGTGCATTAGAATGCTTAATATTTTCGTGATGACAATACTACTCCAAATGCTCTACAAATTAAATTTAATATCTATTGGAACACGGAGTGTTTTTGCAAAGTAGGAACACCCAACCTAAAATTTATGTGGAGTATAAAGAAATTCCCCCAAACCAATGCTATCTTGAAACAAAAGAACAAGATTTAAAAACACACTCTTGCTGATTTCAAAACTTACTTCAAAGCAACTGTAATTGAAACCATGTGGTCCTGTCATAAAAAATAGGCATATAGACCAAAAGCTTGAATTAAAAAACCCACAAATAAACCCTCAAACATATAGTCAAGTGATTTTTCATCAAACCGCCAAGATAATTTGTTATGGGTTGAATTTTGTCTTCCCCAAAATTTATATGTGCACGTACTAATCCACAGTACCTCAGAATGTGACCATGTTTAGAAATAGGGTTATTGCAGATGTAATTAGTTAAGATGAGGTCATACTGGGGTAGCGTGGGCCTCTAAACCATTATGACTAACATCTTCATTAGAAGGGAAAATTTGGACACAGAGGTACAGGGAGAATGCCCTGTAAAGATTGAAGTTATGCTGCCAAAAGACAAGGAATTCCAGAAGGTAAGGCAGAATTTTTGAACAGATGCTTGCTAGTACTTTCACAGGGAGGTGCCCTGCCAACACTTTGATCGTGGGCCTTTAGTCTCCAGGATGTGAGACAATACATTCTGTGTAGTAAGCCATTCAGTGTGTGATACGTTATTATGGCAACCCTAGAAAACTGATACAGATTTTAGTAGCGAGAATTGGCGTACTACTCTAATAAAAGATCTAGAAATGTTGAAGTGGCTTTGGAATTGGGTAACCAACAGAGGCTGGGAGTTTTGAGATGCATGATAGAAAAAGCCTAGATTGTCATAAAGAGGTGGTTGGTAGAAATATGGATATGAAAGGCAAGTTTGTTAAGGACTCAGGAAAAAAAAAAAAAGGCTGGAGGGAAAGTTCTTATGGTCTTAGGCAATACATATATTATAAACAGAGTGCTGCTAAAATATTAATGTTAAAGGTACTTCTGGTAAGGTCTCAGACAGAAATAAGGTAAATTTTATTAGACTCTGGAGGAGACGTGATCCTAGTAGAAAGTGACAGAGAACTAGGTTGATATGCATTTTATGTGGAAGGTAAAACTTGTAAGTGAAGAACTTTAATATTTAATTGAGATTTATAACCAAAGTTTTTAATTTACAGCCTTGTTCTCATTGCTACTTACGTGAGAGGGAGAGACAAATTGAAAAAGGAAATCCCAAGCAAAAAGAAATCTGAACTTAGAAGGCAATTATCAGTCTGTCACCTTTTTTAAAAAAAATTGAAAGAATGTGCTCTGGAGAAAACACTAAGGGTGTGGCTGAACAACCATTTGCTAAAGAGTTAGGCATATGACCTGTAACCTGAGGATCTAATCGACCATCTCAACAGAAACCCTGACAGGTTGGAATAAGGGGAGATAACTGAGACATAATGAAGGAAGACTGCTAGATTTGGGGGATTCTATTAGCAAGAAACAGGCTGATCCATGTTATGCTTCACAAAAGGGAATAATGAGAATGAGGGCGGAGCTACCTCCTCAGTTCCAGTGAGTGGGGCTGCAACCCAGGGCAGGGGGTGGCGGCCACTCTGGTGAGCCTGAGGGCAGGTCATCTAGTTAAAGAGGATTATTTCCAAGCCTTAAAACCCAACAGAGTTTTCTCTGACAGTATTCAGACTTTCTTGGGACCTATGATCCCTTTTCCTTCTTCCAATTTCCCTTGATATGAATCAGAATGTCTATGTATTCTACATTAATACCAGCAGACTCAGGGTCTGGTGAGAAACAACTTTCTAGTTCACAGACAGCTGCCTTTTCCTGGTATCTTCACATGGTGGAAGGGGCACAGATCTCTCTGAGTCCTCTTTTCTAAAGGTACTAATCTCATTCAATCGGAGTCCACCCTCAACTCTTAATCACATCCCAAAGACTTCACCTCCTGTTACCATCACTTTGGAGGTTAGGCTTTCAATATACAAATTGTAAGGAGAGCACAAACATTTGCACAATAACAGGTTCAATGCAAATGTAATGAGTTAAGATAAGGCCATACTGGAATAGAGTGGACCCCAATCCAATATGACTGGTATCCTTATAAAAATGGAAAATCTGGACATAGTGATACAAAGAGAACGCAATGTATAGATTGAAGTCATGTTTCCACAAGCCAAGGAAGTAACAGAAGCTAGGAGGAAGGCCTGAATTAAGTTTTTCACTAACACCTTCAAAAGGAGCATGGCCTTGCCAACACTTGACCTTGGACTTCTAGCTCCTGGACTATGAAAAAAAGAATTACTGTTTTAAAAAATAATTTGTTGTATTTTGTTATTGATGTCTTAGCAAACTAATACATGACTCAGTGGGGGGAATAACAGTCTTTTCAACAATGGTACTATAACATTTAGATATCTACATTTAAAAGAATGAATTTGGACCCTTACCTTACACCATATACAAAATATAATTAAAAATGCATTAAAAATTTGAACTTAAATGCTAAAACTATAAAACTGTTACAAGAAAACATAGAGAAACATCTTTACATTGGATTTGCAAACATTTTTTGACATGACACCATCAGCACAGGCAATACAGGAAAATAACAGGTTTGTTACACTTCATATATTTTTTTAAAGGATGTTATCAAAAGAGTGAAAATATAACCAAAAAATGAGTGAAAATACTCAAAAATCTCTGTCTTATAAGGGATTAATATCTAGAATATATAAAGAACTCCTACAACCTACCAAGAAAAACCAAACAGCCCAATCTAAAAATAAAAAGGATTTGAGTAGTATTTTCAGAAAATATATATAAATGGCCAATAATCACAATAAAAGATGCTCTGTATCATTATTAATTAAGGAAATGCAAGCCAAAACCACAATGAGATACTATTTCACACCATTTAGGATGTCTATTGGCAAAAAAACGAAAAATAAGTATTGGCAAGGATATTGAGATATTGGAATCTTGTACGTTGCTGCTGGGAACACGAAATGTTACAGTCACTACAGAAAAATAATTTGGCAGCTCCTCAAAAAGCTAAACCTAGAACCACATTTGAATATGGCAATTGTATTCCTAAATATTTACCAAAGGTTTTGAAAGCAGGGACTCGAATAGATATTTGCATGCCCTTGTTCACTGCAGTATTATACACAGTAGTCCAAAGGTGAAAACAACCCAAATGTGTATCAAACAATGAATGGATAAGCAAAATATAGCATTTATGTAAAATGGAGTATTATTCGGCCATGAAAAGGAATGAAATTCTGATATGTACTACAACTTGATGAACCTTGACAACATATAGTAAGTAAAATACACTAGACAAAAAAGAACAAATATTCTATTATTTCACTTATATGGGTACGTAAATGAGCAAATTCTAGAGATAAAAACTACAAAAGAGGTTACACGGTTTGGGGAAAGGTAACGGAATTATTGCTTAATGTTTACACAGTCTCCCTTCAGAGTTATTAAAAATTTGAGGAAATAGATAGCTATGATGGTTACACAGCATTCAGTAGGGGTCCACCCTGAGCTCCTAGCCATCTCCCAAAGACTTCACCTCCTGGTACCATCACATGGGGGTTAGGATTTCAACACACAAATTGACAACATTAGGAATGTAATTAATATTACTTAATTATATACTTAGTGATTACGTTGGCAACTTTTCTGTGGTAGATATTTTCACACGGGTTTCTAAAAATAATGTAATTTACTAAAAAGCCATTGAACTGCACACTTACATGGGTAAATTGAATGAATTTCAATAAAATTGTTTAAAATGAGCTAATTGTATGAATAGACTCATGTCAATCAGAAAAAATAAATGCCTAATAAGCACATAAAAAGATACTCAAAATTATTAGTCATTAGGAAAATAAAAACAAGAATTGCACTGAGATACCACTTCCCACCCATGAGGACGGGTATAAGAAAAACAAAATGATAACAATCAGATAGGACATGAGACATTAGAACTGTTCTATATCATTGGTGGGCATATAAAATGGTATAGCCACTTTGGAAAATAACTTGGCAATTCTGCTAAAAGGTTAAACATAGAGTTACCATACGATCAAGAAAATCCACCAGGAGAAAAATTAACACATTATGTTCACATAATAAACTGCACATGAATGTTCACAGGAGCATTAGTCATAGTAACCAAAAAGTGGAAACAACCCAGCAAATGTCCATCAATTTATACATGAATAAATAAAATGCAGTATATTCAAACAATGTAATATTGTTAAGCAAGACAAAGAATTGAGTACTGTAACATGATGCAACCACACAGAAGAACCTTGAAAATACTATGCTAAGTGGAGTAAAACAATCACAAAACAAATTTACATTGCACTATTTTTTTATATGAAATGTCCAGAATGGATAAGTCTTTAGAGAAAGGAAGCAGATTTGTAGCTGGAGGATGGGAATGGATGGAGAGTGACTGCTAATGGGTAGGAGGTTTCTTTTTAAATTAAAAAATTGTTCTAAATTAGATCCTGGTGATAACTGCTCAAGTTTGTGAATATACTAAAAATTATTGAATTGTACATTTTAAACCGAAGAATTTTATGTTATGTGAATTATATCTCAAACCATTTAGAAAACATTAAGTGCCCATTTACCAATTATAATATTTAAAAATTAAAGAAAATATTGCTTATATTCATTTTGTTTTCAAGATTTTAAGTTGAATATTTGAAAATAATCTTTATCAAAATTTAAGCCAGTTTAAACCAGTATATTCATAAAGAAGTCCAGGATTCTTTTCAGTTACTTCAATCTTTGCATCCTTTTGTCATAGATCAAGTTTAAATTTACATGTTACTCCTTAAATCATTTTCAAGTTGACCTTAAAAAATTAATGTTAATTTCAAGTTTATCAACTACTTCTCCATACAAAGTCTTAGAGAACAATTTCTGCAGTGCTTTTAAAACTCATTTTACCTTATAGATGTGTTCCTTGGTCTATATTGCCTTTCCTTTATTTCTATTCTAATTTCAGCACATGTGCCTCTTCATTCTTTTAGGTCTAGTTAAAAGCAAAGAAAATAAATGTTTGATTGACATTCAAAGCAATTTCACTACACATGCATTTTATTTCTACTCCTAGTCAATTTTCCGTGTTTAAGTCTGCAGATGGTGCTACAGTCGTTGGACTAACGCCATCATCTTAGTTATCTCAACATCTCTCAGGGCTTGGCACAATGTTCAGCACATAATAGGTCAACAACATATCTTTCAATAAGTAAAAGTGTATAAAAGTAGCTTAAGATGTTAATCAGATTTTAGCAGAGCTGATCATTGTACAACCATTTAAAGGACTTTCCTCTGTAATGACACAGACAATTTAAATAAATTAAAAGTCAAGGCTATTTTTTTCTTCATATTCCCAAATAAATAATAGAAAGAGGGTAAAAAATTCAACTCAGGTGATAAAATAATTAGAAGATGATGCAACTATACTTTCTTTTACATTTTCAGCCATTTAAGCCCAATTAAAAAATAAAATACTATAAGGTAAGCCTATCATTGTTACTTCTATTTTTCAGGTGGGTTTATTTACATGACTGAGCTCACCTCTTTCTTTGAAGCCTTCTGTCACTTATAGTTCACTAAGGTATTTCTATGAGGGATTAAGGATGAAAGGAATTTGTCATCGAAGGCAATTTTAGACTTAATGCCTCATTCACGAAAGGGAAAGAAAAATAAACCGTCCCATTTTTCAGCCAGTCAGGTTTTAAAATTTGTCACAAATGAAAGGCTGCACTTGCTGGCAAAGAACAATTTATTTGTTTGTAGGGACAAAAAGGAAAAATAGTCTGAAATCCCTCAAACAACACCTATTTCAAAAAATAACAGAAAAAAGTCACTTCCTTGAGGGACTAAAGCATTAAATATCATAAGCACTATCTCTTAGACTCACACACACACACACACACACACACACACACACACACACTTCTCTCTTCTTTGTTGACCAGAATATATCTCAGATGAAAATGTCTTTAGAGTTTTATAATGTGAGATTTTGATTCTTCACTTAAATCTCTAACCTGGAAGGTCAGATAAAGGTCATTAAGGTTATTACTATCATCTCAGGTCCTCTACATTATACAGGTCTATAAACTCACGCATTTTCACCTGGTTATTCTAAAACAACTCCTAAAAGACTAGCCTATCTGTTGTTCTGCTCTCAAAAAACTCTCTCTTAGCAGTTAGCCCTAAGAGAGTAGCCTAGGATTGTACCAAGGGTATGAGTTTAGAGTTGACAGATTAAGGTTCAACTCACACTTTGTAAACTTGAAGTTGTGTGGAGTTACAAATTGACTTTGTAATCTAACTCATAAAATTATTATAATAACAAAATGAGATAGCATATGTGAAAGAAATTGGCCCTTAGTAATTTCTTTTCCAATTAAAATTTTAACAGTGAATACTTTTTCCAAAAATGGGGACAATTTTGAATGGGATGTAAACCAAAGCAACTTTTCAGAAGAAAATTAGATAAGGTCAATGAATATGTGGATTCACAACATTTGAAATCCAGTAGTTCCACTTCTGTGTAATTAATATAAAAATATATGCAAACTGTGCAAAGGAGCTTGTGTAAGGATATAGGAAAATATTGCTTATGAGTCAGTGTGACTTGTTTGCAAATATAAGCATACAAGAAATATGCCATCTGTTTATTCTAAGAAATGCTACTTTTGACTGTAAGTTCTCCATTTTGCCTTGTTTTTGGAAAATGGTAAAGTTAACTTTTCTGCCAGCCTAAAGTCAGAATTAACGCTGAATTGTAAAGAACAAAGTCCTTTTTTGTAAATTGGATTTTGTGAACTGAGATTTGTATTCTCTAAATGTGTATCACCTTTTATTTCAATACTATAAACTTAATAATTTTGTAAGCAATACAGGTGACAGAGAACTTATGAGATGACAAAAGGTGATGTGCAACCATAAAATTCAGATAGCAGGGAATTCTACAAGAAAACTGTCTAGTGTCTTTAATGAATAAATTAAAAGGGAAAATAAAGAAGAATGGAGAAATCTGTAGATTAAAACAGCCTTGCAAAGCACATCGACCAAATGCAATATATGAATTTTATTTGGATCCTGATTCTAATAAGTAACCATTTAAAAAATACAGGCCAGGTGAGGTGGCTCACACCTGTAATCCCAGCCCTTTGGGAGGCCAGCGGGGGAGGATCACAAGGTCAGGAGATCGAGACCATCGTGGCTAACATGGTGAAACCCCGTCTCTACTAAAAATACAAAAAAAATTAGCCGGGTATGGTGGCGGGGGCCTGTAGTCCCAGCTACTCAGGAGGCTGAGGCAGGAGAATGGCGTGCACCCAGAAGGCAGAGCTTGCAGTGAGCCAAGATCGCGCCACTGCACTCCAGCCTGGGTGACAGATCGAGACTCCATCTCAAAAAAAAGGAAAATGTAACAATGGGGAAAATTTAAATACCAATTAAATATTTTAAAACAATATAGAATTATTATTTTTAGTTGTTATGATGGCATTTACATTGTATTAAAAATAGATCCCTTATCTTTCAGAGAAACATTTTGAAACATTTATATAATTAACAATTTGTCTTTCTAAGATTTGTTTCAAAATAATCCACTGTGTATGTGAATGTGGGGGTTGGGGGAGGAGGTGAATAAGAAAAGCAAGATGAAACAAGATTAATTCCTGTACATAATCATTGGATCTTGGAGATAGATTAGTGGGAGTCTATTTCAGCATTTCCTCTATTATAAAAATGGAATATGAGGGTGTTTAAAAATGTGTCTGAAGTAGAAAGTTGAAAACAATTCTTTATTGTTAGACTGTAACACTGATGTACCAGTAGTACTCTTTCCTGTTAGAAATAATCATCTTTGTGATTTGAACCCAACCAGCCAATCACTTCCTGGAGATCTAATGAAATGTCCTTTCATTTAATTCATGTATCAATAAAGGCATGGCAGCTATGCATTAATCTCTAATACAATGAATCATTTATACACCAGGAACCTTATTTTTGCTGCATTAATATTGTTTCTTGGGTATTGTTTAAGTATTGCAAATTTTATGAGAACATTTCATTTACCTTTGATTTTCTCATCTATGGAAAGGATTGTTTGCTCTATGTAAACCCAAAAAATGTAAGCTCTCTATTTAAATTTGAAGGCTATTTGAGATAAGTTCCCTGTGTAATTTAAAGTGGATTAAAATGAATTTTTCTGAGCCAAACCTAAATAATTCACTAATGCTGATGTTACTTTTTTTTTTCTTTCTACGTTTAGTTATGTGCAACCGAGTAGAATAGAGTCAAAGGGTGAAGAAGTAGTGTACTCAGAGATTCAGGAACAGGTCCATTGAGTCCTTTTCCTTCTGTGTATTTTTTTTCCTGGAGCTATAGATATTTCAGTAAATTGACCAGATTATTTACATATAAAACATTGTGTAATTCTAACAAAGTCATTTTGATGTTTTAAATAAGCTCCACATAAAAAAATTTAAAGTTGAAAAATATAAAGAAACAAGTTAATGTGCTATGATGGAAATTGTGACAACACTTAGGTAAAGGAATGTATTATTGTGATTATTCTTATAAATTATTTTCAATAGAACTTTGTATGTTAACCATGATCTCAATTTTTTTCACCTTAATTTTCAGTATCGCTTTATAAGAGTGTTAAATAATTAATATTATTGACATTTTAGAAATGGGAAAATAGGCTTGAAAGGCTTAATGATGTATATAAGGAAGAACACTCAAGTAGTAAGCAGGGAGTCCGGGGGCATAACTCAGTTCTGCTCATTCTGAATCTGGGATTCTTGCTATTATATCAGTCATGCTGTTACCAGTATTCAATAAAGTTTTAATAAGGGAGTTTTCAAAATCTCTTTAAATATATTATTTTGGTATATTCATCATGGTCTTTGGTCCTAAGTTAGCTTCTGAAACCTCTCGCGTCTTTGCAAGATACAAGAAAACAAATTACTTAAAAATCCCTGGCAAAGTTATGTCAGCAAAATGATGGAGTAGATCCATCACACAGAAACATCGAAAAACAAGCAAAAACTGTAAGAACTAACTTTATCAGAACTCTGGAAAACAGTCAAAGGTTAAGCAACCAATAACTGCTAAATCTAGAAAAAGGCAATATAAAAAATGGAAGAAAAGCTTTGTAGCATGTTTCCCTTACCAGGCCTCACCCCATCTCGAAAGTGGCAGCAGTCCTGCAGACATCAACCCATAGTCCCTGAGGGGTATGAGTGCCTATTTCCGAGGGAACAGAGGATATCTTATTGGCAGTTCTGGCTTATGTCTGTTACAACCTACCTGGGCTCCATCTAAAGAACTCTCACAACACGATTGTACGTTTTGCCTAATGCACAACTTACAAAGGCTGGAAAAGCAGTGGGCATTGCTTAAAAACATTGTTTAAGTATTCAGGTAACTTGAAGCTGTCCAAAGCAAAAAATTACGGTTGAGACATACAATATGCTTCCTAAAGCCTGAAAGGAAAATCTAGGGAGAGAGATTCTTTTGGAAAGTAGGGCATTCAAAAACATCTGTGTATATGGGGGAATTTATAAAGCCAAGCACGTGGCCAGGGCAAGATGCATGCTCAGAAAAGACCTAAGAAGACTGCAAGTCTCACATTAGGATAATCGCTAGGTTCAATGTAGCCTGCATAAATTTTGAAACAAGTCCTCAGTATACAGCTAATCTGCAAAGGCCAGTAGAGATTTTATTTCTTTTCTTCTTTTGTCTTCTCCTCCTATCATTTTCTCACTCTCTCTTTCTCTTTCTTGGCATTCAAGAACATCTCTGTAAAATAACAACAACAACAACAAAAACACAGGAAACAGAGACTCAGTTACCACACACAACAAAAAAAAAATAGACCCTGCAAATATAGTTGGCAAAAGTCATTAAACAAATGGACTACTACAACCTTCACCAACTACGAAAAAGAAAAAAAAAAAAAAACTGTGGAAGAGAGAGAATGTAATTTCCAGAGTTACCATACTATATTTAACATTCAAGTGTCCAGATTTCAACAACAACAATACCAAGGAAAGAAAGAAAGAGGAAAGCGTGGCCTATAAAAGGAAAAAAACAAAATAACAACAACAACAACAACAACAACAGTCCATCCAGACTTCACCACTGTGCAATATATCCATGTAAGAAAACTGTACTTTTATCCTTTAAATTTATACACATTTAAAACAGAAATAAAATAAATGGTCAGAAATCACCCTTGATGAGGCCAAGGATGGCCTTACCTTAAAGTTGTTAGCATTGGACATGCCAAAGACTTTAAAGCAACTGTCTTAAATATGCCCAAAGCACGGAACAAAAACTTGGTCAAAAACTAAAAGAAATATGAAAAATTATGTATAAACAAAATATAAACTTCAATGAACAGATCAAAATTACAAAAAGGACCAAATATTCAATAAGTTGGAAGGCTAAGAGTCCAATTATATTCCTCTACAACACCAAAATTTTGCAGCTGTCCATCATCAAAAGTAATGTATGGGAGCTTTGGGATCCATATAGGAGGCTGCAAAATCATGGTGGAGACAAGACCGAAGAAGGCCGTTTTGATTAGTCAGGTCTGCACCCAGGAAGAAATGTCACCAACCATGGTCCTGGCTACAGATCCAAAAATAGTTCCATTCCTATGTGGACTAAGCTATAGCCCCATTTGGCCTTGGGCCTGCCACCAGCACCACTTATCAAGGAACCCAAGAGGAGTCATATCCTCCCATGACTTAGAGAACTGGCTCTCCAATCTTGATGCTGACAGTGGACCCTGAAATGGTCTGTGACCCAACTCCAGTCTAAAATGGAAACTGAAATAAAAACACAACATAGCAAGACTGATTAGATGAAGCAAAAGCTGTTCTAACAGGACATTATGTAGTAATACATGCCTACATTAAAGAATAGAAAGATTGTAAAAAAACAATTTAACATAGTAGAAACTAGAAAGAGAAAAAAATGTCCAAAGGTAGTAGAAGAAAGAATATAATAGAAAGGAAAACAGACTAGAAAGACAATAGAAAAAAATGAACAAAACTAAGAGTTGATTTTTTTAAAAGATAGACACGATTGCCAAATCTAATTAAGCAATAAAACACAGAAGACTCAAGTGAACAAAATTATAAACGAAAGAGGAGGTATCACAATAGATTCTACAGAGAGACAAAGTAATATAAGAGATTGCTATAAATAATTATACACCTATGAATTATGTAACCTAGCAAAATGGATAAATTTCTAGATGTATACAACATATGAAGACTGAATTATGAAGAAATAGAAAATCTGAACACACTAATAACAAAGAAGGAGTTTAAAGCAGTAATCAAAAAATTCCCAACAAACAAAAGTTCAGAAGCAGTTGGTTTTATGGATAATTTTTAACAAATATTAAAAGAAAAATTAATGACAATCTTTCTCAAACTCTTCCAAAAACTTGAAGAAGGGAGAACACTTCCAACCTAATTTTACTAAGCAAGCATTACTCTCATAATAAAGTTGGATGAAGACAATACCAGAAAAGAGATTATAGGCCAGTATCCTTGATGAGAACATAGATGCAAAAATCCTCAAGAAAACATAGGCAAACCTAATTTAACAGCACATTAAAAAAAAATACACCATGACCAAATCTGATCTTTACCTGGAATCCAAGGATAATTCCAAGGTAGGAAGTGGGGCTTGACTCTGGAGACAGGGCTTAGACTCTGGACTTTAATGAAGACGAGCTGAAACAAGGAAGAGATAAAAGCAGGGCTCCATAAGACATGGCCACCAGTACCATGTTAGTTTACCATTGCTATGGCAACACCCAGAATTTACTGCCCCTTTCAGCGTCAAAGAATCAATGACTTGGAAGTTACCATGATTTTCCTAGAAACTGCTGCATAATCTGTCCCTTAATTTGCACATAAAAATGTGGGTTTAAATATGACTGCAGAACTACCACTGAGCAATACTCTGGGCACATTTGTTATGGGGTGGCCCTGCTCTGTAAGAAGCAGTACCTCTGCTGCTGCTGTACACTACTGCTTCAATAAAAGGTGCTAACACCACTGGCTCACCCTTGAATTGTTTCCTGGGAAAAGCCAAGAACCTCCTCCAGGCTAAGCCCCAGTTTGGGGGCTCACCTGTCTGGCATCCTCTGCCAACCACGAAGGGATGAACACAGCAAGTAAGAGGCAGCGAGACAGTGGAGACAGCAACAATCAGTGCAGAGGCAATATGGCAGGACAGTGATTGGAGAGAGATAGAGAGGTGGTGGGGTGGTGAGATTGTGAGAGTTGGCAAGATGATGGGATGATGGTATAAGTGCCCTGAAACATGTCCCTGTCACCCCTTCCCCTGGTCCTTTCTCCTCTGACTCCAGCAGTCATTTTATTTTCGGTCCTAAAATGAATGCTTTGTTTGAAGTTTTTTTTTTTTTTTTTTTTTCTTTAACTCCCTGGGCAATTATTAAAGGTAGGACAATCGGTTGTGAGAGGTATCCCATTGCGTTGACTCTGGGATGCCAGAGTCACCTTTTTCTGTGGCCCTAACTAGTCCTTAGGGGTTTGGTCATTTCTTCATTCTCCAGGGTTTTTGGCATTTGGCTAGTCCCCAGACTCTCTCACATTTCTGGCATTTGGTGTGGGGTTCCTCACTGGCTAAGTACTCTAGGTTTTCAGCATTTGCTATTTTTGGCTGCCCCCTGGATACTCTGGGATTTTTGGCAATGGCATTCTTCCTAGGACTGTGGGTTGGAAGACCACCCTAGTGGGATCTTTGTCTTGCTTTTTCTTATTTTCTGCTCTAAGTTATCATTTTCTGTTACAGCATTTTATTTTCTTTTTTTGTTTGTTTGTTGTTTGTTTTTTGAGACACAGTCTCCCTCAATAGAGGGGGTAGTAGCCCAGGCTGGAGTGTCGTGATGCACTCTCAGCTCTCTGCAACCTCCACTTCCTGAGATCAAGTGATCCTCCCATTTCAGCCTCCCAAGTAGCTGGGACTACAAGAATGTGCAACCACGCCCAGCTAATTTTTGTGTTTTTTGTGGAGATGGGGTTTTGCTATGTTGTCCAGGCTGGTCTCGAACTCCTGAGCTCATGCAATCCTCCCACTTCAGCCTTTCAAAGTGCTGGAATTATAGGCATGAGCCACTGCACCTGACCTTGCATTTTATTTTCTTTTTGTCACTTTATTTACACTTTTCCTTCTATACTCTGCTTTAAAAATATACCTTTTCTCATATTCTACTCCCTGGCAGACATTTATAATCCACTTTTGTAAGTGGATTGTAATTATACCTTCTCTGCACTAAGTGAAAATCTAAAAGAAAAACATAGCAAAAGCCCAGTTGCTTTGCCTCTCACTAGACTTAGAAAAGTTTCTGTGTCGGCCGGGCGCGGTGGCTCAAGCCTGTAATCCCAGCACTTTGGGAGGCCGAGACGGGTGGATCACGAGGTCAGGAGATCAAGATCATCCTGGTCTACACGGTGAAACCCTGTCTCTACTAAAAAATACAAAAAACTAGCCGGGCGAGATGGCGGGCGCCTGTAGTCCCAGCTACTTGGGAGGCTGAGGCAGGAGAATGGCGTAAACCCAGGAGGCGGAGCTTGCAGTGAGCCGAGATCGCGCCACTGCACTCCAGCCTGGGCGACAGAGCTAGACTCCGTCTCAAAAAATAAATAAATAAATAAATAAATAATAAATAAATAAATAAAAAGAAAAGTTTCTGTGTCCAGTAAAAATACACATTAGTCATGGAGACAATGATGAGCATCTGAGAAGACTCACCATTAGGGTGTCTTAGGCTATTTGAGAAAATCCAAATTTGGTGTTAAGAAAAATGAATTCATTTTCTATTGCAAAACCATTTAGGGTCAACACAAATTAGAAAACTAACAGATTTGGCCTAAACATATATTACAATGATGTTTTATAATTGGACTTATTCTATAAAAACAAGGAAGAGGAGAAGAGGTCCTTATGTGTACAGGCTTTTATGGCCTTTTACTGCCTCATGTTACTTCCAGGACCAGAAAGTCATAGTGAAGGAATCATCTACTAACTATTCCACTAGCCTATGCCCTTCCCAGGGTACTCCTCCTTAGTTACTGAGGTATTCCTACCAGTTCTCTAATGAATGATTCCACCCCAAGTTCATCAGGCACCACCCGCCTTTATCCAGCTGGCCCCAGCCTGTACCTCCTGCTGCCCACGGAAGTAAGCTCAACCAGTACCACCACAAGTGTGGTCCCACATCAGTCACTAAAATCAAACCTGTGTCCATCATGGGAGGTAACTGATGGAAATAAAGGAACATTTTGAATACACATACCATTTTCAGTGTCTAATTTGACTTCACACAAGGAAACATTTGTCCAGTTTTCAGAGAATACAGAAAAGTTTATAGGATACTTTGTTAAGTTGCCCATGTTATTTGATTTAACTTGTGACTATTTGTAAGTATTTTTGTCTGCTTGTTGTGCCATGAAAAAAAGAACAGAAAAAAGTGTGTGGTTAAGCCAGCCAATTATACGATTAGAGAAATAACTCAGGGAAAATATGATAATCCATCTCTGTTTCAGGATTGCTTAGTTGAGGCATTCAAGAAATATACTACTGCAGACCCAGACTCCCCAGAAAGGCAAGCACTACTGGGTATATATTTCACTACTCAATCTGCCTCTGACGTTAGGAGGAAAAAAATGCAATTATTAGCAGATTCTTTAAGTCCCCTGCCCCCTCCTGGTTACCTGTATCAAGAAAGTGTCACAAGATTGGCATCTGGGATACTCAGATAAGAGTCCCCAACTCGCTGGCCCCCAGGCCAGAATCAGTGAGTCTACTATAAGCAAAAGGGTCACTGACAATGAGAATGTCCCAACTGTCCCCTGTGTGAGAGAGAAAAAGCTCCACATCAAAAATAGAGCAACCTTCTTCCACCAGTCCCAATGAGCTACCTTGCTCAAGTAAGTTTACTATGAGTCTTGGACCCTTAACCCAACAGACAGCTTCCTGTAGTGGCAGACAAGTAGCCACCTGAAAATTTTTCTTCAGTCTCTCCAATGCTGGGTGAGCTCTCTGGTGGCTTGGGACTTTGGGTTCTCCCCTAGAGCAACACAGTTTACTCCCTCCCTTCCTTATTTGATTCTATAGGATCCCCTTCCCTGCCTCTTTCTGTCTTGCATATCTATTTTGGAAAACAACATTTGACCACATACATAAGTCTCAAATTTGTAAATAACTTGCATCCAGCTGTCTTTTATAAGTTGCTTTATTTAATGTGTTTGTTTAGGTGTATATGCAGGTATTGTGATATGTGTTGTGTCTAGCATGCTCTCAAATTAGATGATAGATAAAAGATCACTCACAAATTAAACAAGACAAATCCAAACTTATTCGTTTGAAGAGAACGTTGTGGATCACTTCTAAAATATAACTTTAATATTTTTACCTAGGTAAATCACTGATGTTCATAGGCTTTAAAATGTTTAAAATGGCTTTAAACAGTTACTAGCTTTATGTGATATCTTGGTTCTTGGGAGATGGTCTAAATAAAACTCTTAAAAGCAAAAAAAGTTAAATACATGTAGAAGTATGTGCCTAAATAGTGAGTTTTTTGTAGAGTTAAAATCTTAACATTATAAAGTGATTCTCATTGATAGAATGCCAATGACTTTTCTTGCTTCTTAGGTTTATATAAAATATGCCAAATAAATGTATTCTTTATTGGGAAAAAATAATTCCTGTCTAATTGGAAAGTTACTAAAATGGAGACCTAAATTATGAAGGAGCCAGTGAGCAGAAAAGAAGACATGTAGAAAATGTTACTGATAAAACTGCACTTTTTACAAGGAATAATATAAAGAAAACATAATTTTGTGTGAAAAATGATCTTGTATAGTAAATTTTTGTCCTACAGTAAAATGACTGTTTATTTAGGAAAGCCCAAGCATATTGTAGAAGGCATGTGTAAGTTGGGGTGAGGTTCATGAAGGGGAATTTATGAAAGGCATTTTGTATGTGATGAAGCTACCTGTAATTAAAATGAAATTTTTTGTAATAGAATTTCTAAAGAACGGTCTACATGTTAAAACCAATTTTTTGAGGTATCAATTTGCTAAATTACCATAAATTTTGCTTTTTTATCCTGTAATCTATCTCTTTTGAAAGCTTCTCAGATTCATGTAACTCTCTCTTTTAGCTTTTTCATCAGCTCCTGTGAGTTTTTATGATTGTGGCTTGATGCTAAAGTGTGTTTTGTTAGAGGTCTGTGGGAGTACTGTTTTCCCCAATATAACCTAATTCTATGCTCTTGATTTTTCTTTATGTGTAAACTTAATTTGGAGTTTTAAACTTTTATTCATAGTACTTAGAGTTTTCAGGGCTAATGAGTACCTTACCACCTCCATTACTATCTGACCTAGAATGTTTAGTTGTCTATGAGTCTTTTAACTACGAGTTCCTTGGTTAAAGGAAATCCCAGAGATTTCCCACAATGGGAAATGGGGTTGGCCATAACTCACTATGTTCCCTTAAAATTTAGGCTAGGTTCACAGACCCTTCAAGAATATGGAAATAAAGTATTGCCTCCAACCAGAAGACTTAGTCTTACAAAAAATGGAAAATGAAAGATTCACTGAAAATCAGTTATAAACAAAATAAAAGAGGCCTATCAGGTATTGTTAAACACCCCCACCACTGTTAAACACCAGGAAAAAACTACTTGAGTATACCTGTAAAATATTCCAATTTTTTCTTATGAGTCACAGGTACAAAGGAAGGACACTATGACCTGGATCTGTAAACCTCTGGATGACATCTATTGCCTATTTAAAATAATCAACACTCAGCCAGGGGTGATAATGTGATGCTGTGCATAGGAATAGCAGCATTAATTTTTCTCTTCTTCCAGACTGAAATTCTTCTTTTCTATCACTTTAGCTAGCTTTCTCCTCCTTGAAAACCTCTCTTTTTTCCCTGTCAGGTGTAGAGGCCACTCTAAGGCCCAGCTGGAAACCATGTTGTCACTGTAAATCCTGTTTGGTCCCCCAGTTACCCTAATGCTGTGTGGATGGGAATGGAACTCTATAGTAAATATTTTAAAAAGTATAGCATCATGGAATCATCTTCATGGTTGCTAGATTTGTCATCAACATCCCCGGATAGAGGGTTCCATCTTCTGGCTTATCCAGAAAATCCCATGGCCATCTCTCCAGATCTCCTAACTAACTAACCCCTAAGAACCCAGACTCCTACATGTTAGATGGAACTCTCCCCCACTTAATGGATGCCACCTGAACCCCGTATCCTACTACCACTATTACCTTAACCTGGGAAGTTAAGTATCTATATCTCCAGTGAACTAATGATTCTGTCTTTTGTACACACTGTTGTGTTAGTGACACAAAAGCAGATGCTTTCCTGCAATCCTCTGATTTAACTCTAGTTACCAAGCCCCCAAGGCTGCTGCAAGGTAAATGGGATTCCACTTGTAAGTGAGGAGACCATATATGGTGCCTTCTCCCAGATCAGAACATACGGGAAACAACAATAGCAACTTCCTGATCTGGGAAGATTCCAACCCCCTTCTGGAAAATAAAGATTGCTTTGCCACCCCCAGTAGAACAAAGAAAGGTTATCTCTATAGACCCAACTTAGCAGCAATGGATAGAAATCTCACCCTATAGGGTCTCTATTTGCACCTCAACTGGGCTGGCTTTTGTTTGTGGTGTGAATAGGGAAAAAAGTCCTCCCTCGTAACCACTCCTGGCTACCCCAGGAGCCACCTGTTCTTTTAGGGGTAGCTTTCTATTGTATATCAAAAACTTGGAATGAAACTGAATGTATTTTGGCCATCCTTGCTTCTCCAAGACTTACAGTCTTTAACGCATAAGACCCGTAATACCAGAAGCAAATGAGCAATAGGCTTAATTTGGCAAAAATCAAGGCGGCACTAGGACAAGCAGCACTCTGGGGTAGCTTTGCCTGTCATGAGTTAACCCTAAGAAAACTTAAGTGAAAACCTAAAATTCTTAACCACAAATACAAGTCAGGCATTAAAGGGAATTCAAATGTCCCCAGGCTCTTTGACAAATGTAGTTCTATATAACAGGTAGAAATGGACTATTTACTAGCTGAACAAGGTGGATGGAGTCTGTGCAGCTATTAATACAATCTGCTGCACATATATTAACAACAACGAGCTACTTTGTTACGTAAATATAATCAGGGCATTGACCCCCACCTATATCTGGTTGACTATCAAAAGTGTCTTCCCAAATATCACCTGGTTTTTACTGCTGTCTTCTTATCACTAATCTTTGGCCCTTGCTAGTTTAGCCTCTTAGTAAAATTTGTGTCTTCTAGATTACAACAGTTCCAGGTAAAGATAATACTGGCACAAGGCTTCTAATTCATCCTATCTACTGACCCAGAGAATGAAAGGTCCTGCTTCTGGGCCTCTTAGATCAGGTATCCAGAGAATTTTACTCCTCTAGTGCTAGGAAGGGCCTATGCCCATAAACTCAGCAGGAAGCAGTTACAGAATATGGACATCTATCCTTCTGTAGCCCCCTTAAGACGAAGGAAAAGTATCATCTTAATTGTTCTCACCACCAAAAAATAAGTAATTATGTGAGGTGATGTATGTATTAATTAACTTGATTGTGGCAGTCATTTCACAAGGCATTTATATATCAAATCATCATATAATATACCTTAACCATATGCAATTTTTATTTGTCAATTATACCTAAACAAAGCTGGAAAACAATTTTAAAAAGAACCACACAGAAATCCTTGAGCTAAAAAGTGGAATAAATAAAATTTTAAAAATCACTACATGGGTTCAGCAACGGATATGAGAGGACAGAAGGAGGAAGCAGCAAACTTAGAAGAATAGGACAATTAAAATTAACAAGTTTGAGGAGCAGAAAGAAAAAAGAAGAAAGAAGACAACCAAACTAAGAATAAAGGACCTGTGGGAAACTATCAAACAAATTATCATATGTATTTTGGGATTCCATAAAGGAGAAAAGGGGGTATAAATATATCAAGAAATAATGTCCAAACACTTTACATATTTGATGAAAGACATTAATCTATATATCTAAAAAGCTCAATGAATTCCAAGCGGGATAAATTCAAAGAGATCCACATTGAGACACATTACAATCAAAGCATCTACAGACAAAGAAAGAATCTTGAAATGATCGAGAAAAAAATCACTCATCTCTTACAAAGTGATTCTCGATAAGTTTAGCAATCAACTTCTCATCAGAAACCACAAAGGCCAGAAAGCAGTGGGTTAACGTAATTAAAGTGCTGAGAGGAAAACAACATTACTACAAACCTGTTAACTATTTCACCCCCAGAAACATTGTCTCTTAAAAATGAAAGAGAAATTAAGACATTTTCTAATAAACACAGTTTGAGGTAGTATGTTACCACTAGACCACCCTTGTAAGAAATGAAAAACAGAGTCCTACAGATTGAAATGAAAGGACACTGACAATAACCCAAAGCCATAGGAAGAAACACAGGTCTTTAGTAAAGGTAAATGTATGGATAAATATAAAAGTCATTGTTATTGTATTTTTGGTTTTACTTTTTATTTTCCATAGGATTTAAAGGATGAATACATAAAATAATTGTAAGTATGTTATCGGGTGTACTATGTATAAATATATATTTGTGACAACAATAATATAAGCTGTGTAGGAGTAAAGTGTTTACATGTTAACAAATTCAAATAAGACCAATATAAGGTTAAAATGTTAACTGTTATCTCCATGACAATGAATTGAATGAAATGAATTCAAATGAGACCAATATCAATTTAATATGTTAAATGTCATCCACATGATAATAAAAAATATTTTTAAACTATGCAAGAAGAAATGAGAAGGGAATCAATATGGTTAACTGCAAATCAACCATATGCAAAAAAAGGAAGGGATGGAGGAAATGAAATACAAGCAGTAATAAGACATATGTAAAAACCATGACAAAATGGCAGAATTAAGCTCTTCTTAATGAGTATTTACTTTATGTGTAAATAGAATGAAGTCGCCAATAAAAAATCAGAGATTGGCCAAAGGAATGAATAAAACATGACTCAACTATATGCTGGTGTGGTTTGCCATTACTTTTAAAGGACAAAAACCACAATTACTTTTGTACCAACCAAATAACATCATAAAAAGAGACTAAGTCAAAAACTGTTTCAAGAAACAAGAAAAAACATTTTATAGTAATAACAGTATAAATTAATGAATATGATATTACAATTTTGAACACAATACATCAAAAGGGCTCCAAATATATGACACAAATATTAACACAATATGAGTAAGAAATAGACTGTTCTACAGTTGTAGTTGAAGACTTCAATACATCACTTTCAATAATGGATAAAACCTCTACACAAAAGATTAATAATGAAATAGATGACTTAAATCTGTAAGGCAAATAAATATAGCAAATATATAGAGCACTTCACTCAACAACAGCAGAACACATATTTTTCTTAAGTCCACAAGGATCATTCTCCAGGATACCTTATATGTTAGATTCCAAAACAAGTCTCAATACAAATAAAAATCGGTTACATTTCGATACACCAGCAATACACAACCTGAAAAAATTAACAAAGAAATTAACAAAGAAATTTTATTTATAACAACATCTAAAAGAATAAAATAGTAATAATGAAATGGATGAGATGTTTATACACTAAAAACTACAAAGCATTGCTGAAAAAAATTAATGCAGACCTAAATAAATGAAAAGACTTCCTGTGTTTATGGATTGAAAGACTTGACATTGTCAAGATGTCAATCATATCAAATTGATACATAGATTCAACACTGTCTCTATCAAAATTCCAGTGGCCTTTATCACAGTAATACAAACTTTGATCCTCATATGCAGATGGAGTAGCATGATGTTTGAATCACTGAAACAATCTGGAAAATTAAGAAAGTTGGAGCACTCACATCTCTTCATTTACACGTTTAATACAAAGTTACAATAATAAAAACAGTGTGGTAGTTGTATAAGGATAGACATATAGACCAATGGAATAGAATAGAATTGAGAGTGAAGAAATAAACCATATGACCAATTAATTTTGAAAAAAGATGCCAAGACTATTCAATGGGTAAAGAATACCCTCTTCAATGAAAGGTTCTGGGACCACTAGATTTTTGCATGCAAAATTGTGAAATTGGACCCCTATCTTGTACTACACACAAAAATTAGCTCAAAATCGATCAAAAGCCAAAATGTAAGAGCTAAAACCATAAAACTTGAAGAAGAAAGCATACAGACAAATATTCAGGATCTTGGATTTGGCAGTGGTTTCCTAGAGTAAAAGAAAAGAACAAGCAAAAAAAGAAAGAAAAAGACAGATGAACTAAAATATTCTGATACATGCCAAAATAGATGAACCTTGAAAACATTCTCTAGATGAAACAAGCCAGACACAAAAGGAAAAATATCACGTAGTTTCGCTTATATGAGATATCTGGAAAAGGCAAATTTATAGAGATAGTAGGTTAGAAGTTAACCAGAGCTGGAGGAGGAGAAAACGGAATGTTATTACCTAGGTGGTTATGGAGCTTTCTACTTGAGGTGATTAAAAAGTTTTAACAATATATAGTAACGATAGGTGCAGAACATTGCAAATATAATTAATGCCAGTAAATTGTACATTTTAAAATTATTTAAATGGAAATTTTTGTTACATATTTACCACAATTCTAAAACACTGATAGCATAGTCAATAAACATCTATTTTGTATATTATGTATTATATGCTGTATTCTTACAATCAAGTAAGCTAGAGAAAAGAAAATATTATTAAGAAAATTACAAGAAAGAGAAAGTGATTTACTGTTCATTAAGTGGAAGTGAATCATCCTAAAGGTCTTTATCCTTGTCTTCTTCAGTTAAGTAGGCTGAGGAGGACAAAGAAGAGAAGAGATTGGTTTTGTTGTCTCCGTGGTAGAAAAGGTTAAAAAAAAAAATTCTTGCGTAAGTGGGCCCATGCAGTTCAAATCTGTGTTCTTCAAGGCTCTACTGTTTAATTGTGTGTATATTTATTAATGCAAAACAAAACCATAATGAGATGCCATCTCAAACCAGTCAGAACGGCTATTATCAAAAAGTCAAAAACACCAGCACTTTGGGAGGCCGAGGTGGGCGGATCATGAGGTCAGGAGATTGAGACCATCTTGGCTAACACAGTGAAACCCTGTCTCTACTAAAAATACAAAAAATTAGCCTGGCGTGGTGGCGGGCACCTATAGTCCCAGCTATTCAGGAGGCTGAGGCAGGAGAATGGCGTGAACCTGGGAGGCGGAGCTCGCAGTGAACCGAGATCGAGCCACTGCACTCCAGCCTGGGCGACAGAGTCAGACTCCATCTCAAAAAAAAAAAAAAAAAAAAAGGTCAAAAACCATAGATGCAGGTGAGGATGTGGAAAAAAGGGAACACTTACAAACTGCTGGTCGGAATGTAAAGTCGTTCAGCCATTGTGGAAAGTGGTTTGGTGATTTCTCAAAGTACTTAATCATTTGACCTGGCAATCCCATTACTGGGTATATATCAAAGGGAATATAAATCTTTGTATCATAAAGACACATCCAGTCATGTGTTCATCATAGCACTATTCACAGTAGCAAAGACATGGAATCAACCTAAGTGCCCGTCAATGGTGGACTGGATAAAGTAAATGTGGTACATATATGCCTTGGAATGCTAAGCAGCCATAAAAATAGAATGAGATCACGTCCTTTGCAGCAACATGAATGGGGCAGGATCCCATTATCCTAAGCAAATGAACGCAGGAACAGAAAACCAAATACCCCATGTTCTCACTTATAAATGGGAGTTAAACATTGAGTACACATGAACACAAAGAAGGACACAATAGACACCAGAGCCTACTTAAGAGTGGAGGGAAGAAGGAGGGTGAGGATCAAAAGTACCTATCAGGTACTATGCTTACTACCTGGGTGACAAAATAGTATGTACTCCAAAGCCCTGAGACACACAACTTACCTATATAACCAACTTCAGCTAAAGTAAAAGTTTAAAAAAGAAATAAAATTGACTCATGCATACTGAGTTTGTATTCTGAGACATAATTACAATCATTTATCAGTTTAAAAAACTAAAAATAAGAAATTTAATAAATAGAACTTCTCTCTTTCTTATTCATTAAATAAATACATCAGTGCAGTTCATTGCTAAAAGAAAAAAACAAAACAGAAAAATTTCAGAACTCTTCTTGGAGCTTCCATTTAATTATATAAAGTGAACAGGCATATAGGTAAGACACATGTGTATATATATGTACATATCTATTCTATATAATAAAATAAAAACAAAAAATTGTATATATATAATAAAATTATTTTAAATGATGAAACCTTTGTCACCAACCCATAACTGCCTGTACTGCTAGTCCCTTTCCCTGACATATTTTTCTCTCAATATTGTCACTTAATTTATATATAAATATATTTTATATTGATTTATTCATTTGTATATTTTATATATATATAGTATTGCAGGTGTGGGTGGTGACAATGGTTTAGCCATTTAAAATATTTGATCAGATAAAGAATCATATACAAGGAAATGCTTGGGTACTTGCAGTCAAAGACACTAAAGTGTAGAGGCAGAGAACAATTTGAATAAAAATGATGCCTGAAAAAGCCATTTAGACATCTTGCAAAAAAGTGAATGCTGGACTGGATTAAGAAAATGTGGCACATATACACCATGGAATACTATGCAGCCATAAAAAAGGATGAGTTTGCGTCCTTTGTAGGGACATGGATGCAGCTGGAAACCATCATTCTTAGCAAACTATCACAAGAAGAGAAAACCAAACACCGCATGTTCTCACTCATAGGTGGGAACTGAACAATGAGGAAACTTGGACTCGGGAAGGGGAACATCACACACTGGGGCCTATCATGGGGAGGGGGGAGGGGGGAGGGATTGCATTGGGGAGTTATACATGATATAAATGATGACTTGATGGGTGCTGACGAGTTGATGGGTGCAGCACGCCAACATGGCACAAGTATACAAATGTAACAAACCTGCACGTTATGCACATGTACCCTAGAACTTAAAGTATAATAAAAAAAAAAAAGAAAAAAAAGTGAATACTGGAGCATGCAAAACCAATCTTGGAGCAGCCTTATTACAGCAATCCTACATAAGTAAATGTAATAACTATGCATTACATGTTTCGAATCAGGCTTTGGACAGTATATGTTTGAACAGTACATTGTTGTCATAAAAAAAAAGAAATTAACTCTTCCAAAGTGTTGAGAACATGATTATTTGCTTAAAATAATAGTGATCAAATTTTTAGTCTTCCTACTCCTTTCTACTTTTGAGATTATTGAGGACTCCAAAGAGATTTTATTAAAATGCATTACTCCTAACAATATTTATCATATTAGAAATTAAATCACTGGAATACACAATTATACATCCCCTCAGTCATCAGAGAAATTACATAATTATGCCTCACTATGATTCTGGGACACTTCTCAACTAATTCATGAGAAAACAAGACAGTGAAAAAAACACATGGCATCTTAGTTTACTAAGGAAGTAACATTGACAGTAAGTAATTTTGTCTTCACTGAGAGTTTCACTGTCCTCCAGGGCCCCTCCATCCCCAACCATGACTGAGAACCACTGTCCTTGGAATTTTCTTTTTTTTTTTTTTTTTTGAGACGGAGTCTCGCTCTGTCACCCAGGCTGGAGTGCAGTGGCCAGATCTCAGCTCACTGCAAGCTCCGCCTCCCGGGTTTACGCCATTCTCCTGCCTCAGCCTCCCGAGTAGCTGGGACTACAGGCGCCCGCCACCTCGTCCGGCTAGTTTTTTGTATTTTTTAGTAGAGGCGGGGTTTCACTGTGTTAGCCAGGATGGTCTCGATCTCCTGACCTCGTGATCCGCCTGTCTAGGCCTCTTACTGGAGAAAATTTCATTTTACCATTATAGTTGATCACAAAGATTCAGTTTAATCCAATAATCATTTGTTACTGTCTTCTCCTCTTTATTCAAACCTCACATGCCTCCCTTTTTTTCAGGTGATTAGCTCATTTCATACTTCATTGACTACATGGTTTTAAATGGGAACCCTCTTTTCTTTCCATTGACATTGCTGTTCTCTCTATATCCATATCCATTCCTTTCTTCCCTTCTGTTACTTCATGGAAATTTTGCCTATTCCTGTAAAGGCTAATTCTTCAACTTGTATTCTGAATTTGGACCCTTCTTTCGTTTGAGAACTTCACTTCTGCCAGTTCTTCTCTCTTGCATGTCAATCTGAATTAAATCCAACAGTATTATACACTCTAGTTACCAAAGCTGAAAAAACTTACAGTCAACTTGCAATCTCCCCTTTAATCAGCATTTCACCATTCCAACTGGAAAGTCAATTGATTCTACCTTCCAAAATACACACATTAACCGTGTGCTCTTCTCTGTCCCTGTTGCCAACACCTTAGCTCAAGCCAACATCATCTCTTGGCAGGATTACTGCCATAATTTTCCAGCTGGTCTTCCTGCTTGCACTCACGTTGCAAACAATCCATTCAGCAGCTAGAGTAATCTTTCAAAAACATATTCTGGTATATTTCAAACATATATATGGATTTAAATACTTGTATAACCATCATCATGGTTATACCATGATGGCATACCACAAGCCAGCTCAAATAGTAAAATATTCCTACTATATTTGAACCCCTCTGTATTCTTATATTTGCTCCGTCTTTTTCCCTTCCCCAAGGACTAACACTATGCTAAAATTCTGCATCGTTATAATCTTGCTATTCTTGACGATTTTAAACATATGAAAACCAACCCAAACATTTAATTAGGCTTTTTTGAAGTTTTTTTTTTTTTAAGTGAAATTCAACTGAGCAATCAGTGTGTATTCTTTTGTGACTTGTTCTCTTTTTCATAAAGTTTTTGAAGTTCTTGTATTATATTTATTTTCATTGTTATAAAGATTTCCACTGTAGTTATTTAGACATTGTGGGGCAATGTTGATGAATATTTGCATCTTCTAAGGTGGCACACATGTTTTAATCACCATTACTGGTGATTTTTTAAGTAAAGAACTTTCTCCACTCATGTTACACATTTTCTTTTTGTAATAGTGAGTAGTACATTTCGCAAAGTTCCTTTGAGACTATGTAGAAACACATTTCCTTGTCAAACTTTTTGATGTGTTTGTTCACACTATAGCAATATGAACTTGTGGACTAGTAATTTATTCAATGAGTAATAATATGTTGCTATCAGTATATACTCTGATACACAAATGGTCACCGATTTTGCCAGTGGGAGGGCTTTCTATGAATAAACACAAAGGCAAACACTGACAAACTACTGTCCTTGACCAAAATTTAGATGGGATCCTCTGAACCGTCTTTGCAATTTAGTCTCATCCTTTGGCTCTGTGTTTGATCTTCTGAGTCCATTTTTATCAAAAATCCCAATTAGTATTCTTTTTGCAAGAATCCCCCCTACCCTTGATGTTTCTCTTAGTAGCTTTCCATCCACTCACCTTCTTCAATCTGCTGGTTAGCTATACATTCCCAGCTGCCTTTGTCATATTAGAGTTAAGTTGAGCCTGGTCTCTCTCCCCTCTTTCAATAGTCTTGACACCTATTGCAATAGTCCTAAATAAAGTGTTCCTTACCATAATTAATTAATTAAAGAGGTAAAAAGAAGAAATAATACTTATCAATTACTTTTAGTGAAGAAACCTGGCTGACCTTTAATTAAGAGATTATAAATAAAATACTAAATTTTAACTGTCTTCCATAGGAGATAATTTGATGAGAACACAGTATCACTTCTGAGATACTCTTACCAAAGACAAGTAACTTGAATCTGAATATGAGGTACCATAAGGAAACACAAATTGAAGGACATTGGATAACATAACCGGCCTGCAACTTTTAAAAGTGTCAAAGTCTGATGTAAAAGAAGATTGATAGATTATTCAAGATTAATGATGACTAAAAAGATGAAAACTAAATGCATGTTGTGATTTTTCAGCTGAAATATTTTGCTTGAAAACATTTCTAAGAAAAATGACAAAATTCCAGTCAGTCCAAGAATTAGAAATTAGTATTGTAGCAGTGCTCATTTCTAATATTGATTATTACATGGTGGTTACCTAGGAGATTGTCCTTGTTTGTAGAAAATGCACAGTGAAATATTTGGCAGGGGTGGTATAATGTATTATGTCAGCAAGTTACTTTCAATTATTCAGAAAATGGTTCTTTGTACTGTTGCTGAAACTTTTCTGTTTTAGATTGTTCTGAACTAAAATGGAAAAATACAAAAGGAAGTATATGAAATAGATCATTCTTTAGGCTTTTGTTTTGCTGTTTAGGAGTTGTATCAAGAGCCTTTAATTTAGTATAAAAAATTGGAAATCCTCTGTGGAGCTAAGACTCTGGTTAATTTATTGTAATAGCTAACAAAGGCAGAACATATGAAATAAAATTATTGAATTACAATGTAAGACAGTTTATAAACATTAGTTAATAATTACCATTGAGTAACCTATGTTATAGATATTTTGAATATTGACAAATTTTCTAGAGCCTTTAAGTTTTGCTTAAAGTGTATTACAATTGATATGTACTAAACCTAGGTACAGATTCTTTTTTAAATGAGAAGCCATAGGCAGCTTTGTGCTGGTCCTTTGTAATAGAAGACCAGCGTGCCTTGTCTCAATGTAAAAAGCACAAATCAATGAAATATATTTATATAATAAATTGCTTAGCTATGGTTACTTCTGGGAAGGCTAAATATCTCTATATTAATTGAAAGAATATTTAAAAAGCTTCTTACAATAGTGTTGAACTACTAAAATTTGTGATATGCCAAAAAAAATCCTAATTATATTATCCCTCTTTTTTTATACAAGGAGCAAATTTTTACGGCTGTCCAATGGACAATGATAAAACTTTGAAGATGTTTTAAGTGTAAAATAAACCTTGAATATTCTAATATTTTGAATTTGGGGTCTGAATTTTGGAAAAACAATTAGTAAATTCTTCCATAAGCGATAACCATAAAAATAAGGAATAATCATTGAGTTGAATAATTTAATAATCAGAATGACAACCAGAATTTTTAAAATGTCAGCACATCTAAAGCATTAGAAATTAAATTTTATGTATACTTATTAATTTATAAATAGATTAGCATGCTAACTTTTTGCCTTTTAAGAAGTCTTATAATGCAATAGATTTTCTCATCTTGGTTTTAGGTGACTCTATTTGAAATAAAACTTATAAATACATACTCTATATTCCACCACCAAAAAAAAAAAAAATCAACATAGTAGAATCAAAAAAACTTCTTTCCCTTTTTGTTCTAGAACTCCAGAGAGGTGAGAAATCTTAGAAAATGAAGTTTTCCTTTCTGACTAGTATAATTAAAAATGATCTTAGTAAAAATTTGACACACTACCATATGGACACAAGAATTGGAGTTGCAATGAGTCTCCATGTAGGAAAGGGGAGTGTTAACTGGCTCAAGCTCACAGTTGACATGTTCAACAGAGCAACACAGAGGCTTTTCTCTATATGTAGAAAATGGGCTTAGCAGTGATGGAAGAAAGACAAGCATCCATCTATAAGCAATAGATAACCAGACAATTCACTAGTGTTCAAAGTTCAAACAATAACTCAGAATCACACCAAAATATCACTCCAAGTGAAAATTCGGAGAACAAAAAACAGCACTGTCACATTCATTTATTTCTTCACACAAAGCTGCAAACTCAGGATAGTGGAATTGAGGTGCTCTTTGATATCCATTCTTAGTATCCAGTGATCCAGCTGAAGAAAATCTTAATGAGACTTCCAGACTAATAAGGAATAAACAACAGATGAACATTGCATTATTTTCTTAATAATCAAAGGAACACACTTCAGTAAAGGAATTCACTTAGTAATTCACTGAAGTGAAAAGTCTCTGAGCTAGTAAAGTGTGTGAGGAGCCATAAGCATTCATGGTAATGCTAATTAAGGAAAGAAGAAACACAGCACTCAGTTTTCATGTCTCCTAAGCAAGTACTACTGTGAGTGTACAGTTTTGCTTTTATACCAGGTATGAGTCTATAACTATGGATAAAGATGGGGAAAACATTTGCTGGTGAACAACCATCAGGTTCTACCACAGTCTGCTTCTCGTTGCATTATTCATGCGCATCATTCTCCCAAAACAGAATACACTAATTTCTTCCCCAAAGAAGTGGAACCCAAAATGTGATTCACTGATGACTCCTGTGGACTGATAAAATTATTAAGACAAGTCAGGACCCTTTGCCTTTACCAAAATACCCATGACTTGGTCAACAACAAAATAGCAGACACAGGGGATAAAGCTAGTGTCGATGAAGGGCAAAGCCCCACAAAGGGACTTAGCCTGGGAGAGTTCTTGGCTTCACTCAAGGGTGAGCTAGTGGTGAGAGAAAGTAACTTTCACTGAACCGGTGTTGCTTCTTGCAGAGCAGGTCTAACCCATAGGTAGTGTGCCCCCAGAGTTGGCACCTGTGGACTGCTAGCTAGCTATATTTATACTCACTTTTAATTGTATGCTAATTAAGAGGTAGCTTCTTCCAAACTTTCTGGAAAAGGGCAGAGGAGTTTCTGGAATCATATGAGGCAACTCCTGGGCCATTGTCATGACATGTGGCCTTGGCATTTGTAAAATGTCATGGTGCTGGTGGGAGTGTCCTTACGCCAATGAGCAGGGAGGGCAACTAGAGGTCCTGTCAATTGTTGTTGGTATCAGCAGGCTTCTTCACTGATCTTTGCTTTGACCAGATCCTGCTTCCATCAACAGAGTCATGACTAGTAAGCGAGTCCTGCTGGTCTCCTACCTCACTTCCGAAAGGGCATACAACAATAATGGATTCCTATCAATGAAGGAATTACTCAGCAGCAATTTGAGTACCTGGAAACTGAGCACCTGGAAATTGAGAAGGTTTCTTGTTTTGACCATTTGCACCTTGGTGTTCTGCTCCTTGTCCATAGTCTGCTGCAGACATTGGCCTTGCCTTCTGGGAGTTTCTTTATGATTCATTATCCTCTCTGACCATACACAAATTGTCAACTGGAGGGTACATTTCCCTTAGAGACTATACAGTTACAAAGGCTGCTTTCTTCTTAAGTAGGCACATATTCCTTCTTCCAAATTATACTAAAAAAATAGCTCTCCCAAATATTTCTCAGTCCTTATCAGTAAGTACCACTGACTGACTAGCTTGTCATATTTGCTTCATCTCTATTCAGTGCTTTATTTTGGTCTATGTTACATAGCTTAGGTTTTGGTAGTGCATTCCCAATCCCATCCTTCACTTAAAAATACTGATGTATCTCTGTGTTAGGGTAAATATTAAGCTAATATAAGGAAGAAACCAAACAATAAATAGCTGGGCCTAAAATACAGAAAAATTATTTTTTCTTAGCCTAAATGTGCAAAGAATTTTATATATTTTTCTCAGGTAAAAAATCTAGGGAGGTAGGCAGGGCACTTTATTTTGTATTCCTTGAATCTCATTTCTTACTTAGCAAGTTAACTTCACCTTCTTTGTCAAACCAGGCCACAGATACATTCATGTTACAGCTCACTAGGGAGAGAAAGTAAATGGAAGTATAAGTGTGCTGTCTTATGTCCAGGAGTGGAAATGACAGGTGTCACTTCAACTTCATTTCATTAGTAATGATTTGGTCAAGTAGCCACATTAAACTGCACTGGGGTGTGGCTATGTAGTCACTAACTATGCAGCCATTTGTCTGGCTTTAATTCTATTGTTATGGCAGAAGAGGAGAATTGGGTTTGGTTGGACACCTCTCAATTCCTATCAAAACCTTCATTATTACTGTTATATCACTGGAACTACAGTTACACATACATTGGTTAATATGATCATTAGTCATTTTTTAACTTAGCTCATTAATTAATGTGATAAAGCATATAATGGTAAGGCTATTTCAAAGAGAGTGATGATTATTTTATATGTCAGCTTGGCTGAGCCCGAGGATATGCAGCAATTTTGCCAAGTATTATGTTGGGTTTGTCTGTGAGGATGTTTCTAGATGAGGTTAACATTTGAGTCAGTAGACTGTGTAAAGCAGATTGTCCTTCCTAACGTGTGAGGGCTTCTTTCAAAGAATTGAAGACCTGAATAGGACAAAAAGGCTGAATAAGAGGGATATCCTTTTGCCTGACTGCTTGAGCTAGAATACTGGGTCTTTTGAGTCTTTGGATATAGATTGAATCATTACCCTTTCTGGAGTCTCAGCCTTCTGGCTTTTGCCTTTGAAATGAAAACAACAACTCTCTTGATTTTCAAGATTTCACTCTGAAACTGGAACAAAACATCAGCTCAGCTAGTTCTCCAGCTTGCTGACTGCAGATATTGGAACATCTCAGTCTCCATAATCATGTGGGCTAATTTCTTGTCACTGATTTTCATCTCTCTCTCTTTCTCTCTCTCCATATATATATATATATACACTTTTAGTTTTAAAACTATAATACTAATAATTTAATGAAAAAATATATAATTAAAGCCCTAGGTGAAGTATAAAACAAAATTAAAGGGCAATAACACAGTAAGCAGGGACTAATTCTTCCAAAATAAATTTATAATTTAACATGTACTCTAACAGTGTCTGGATGCCAATAAAATAATAGGCAATGCAGACACAGGTGCATTTTCTGAAGTACTTACGTGATCTTGGGTGAGCTTTTCATGCGATGACTTTGAAAAGGGGTGCAGTCATTCTTAACATAGTCTTGTACTTCTTTTATGTTTTTTACTTCCTATTTTATTATTTAAAATGTTCAAACTCACCTGATTTATATTGTCTGTCTCATAATTCCATATTCTGGATTCCTTACTGGTCTAATCCTATTGGGAATCATTTCTCATGGACCTCGTTCTTCATATCTCATGTCTCTATGAGTTTTGTAATTTTAGATTGTGAGCTTAACTTGGTCTACACCTTATCTGAAGAAATCTTAAAGAAATTAGTTGAGGCCTCGCTTCTAAATAATATTTGCTTTGCTCTTCTGGTTGCTCCAGGGACCTTTATTTTTAGGATAAACTTTTTAGAGACTGTAAAAGTCAGGAAACCAGTAAGAATATGTGACAACAGAAAGGATGTCAAATAAAGCAGAGCATGAGCTGAGCTGCCCCCTGTGACCCAGACATTGACATCAGATAATCCTTAAGGTGAAGAGAATTAATACTAGACTTAATTTTTTATTTTTATGTATGGATAATCAGCCATACATCATATATTTCTTTGGAGAGTCTCTAGAAAACCATTAGCTATGATTAAATACATAAATCTCTGTTGGTATCCGACTTGTGTAGCATGCCATGTGAAGTGGCTTGTGGGGGAGTCATTTTAATTACAAACCAAGGCCTCCAGGTGAAAGCTGCTGCCCTTGTGGTTTTCAATTATAAGATCATATTTTAAATCACTATTTGCTTTTGCCTTCCATGACTTATTAACATGTACAATGTACTGTCTTCCTGAAAATGTCTTTTAAAGTTTTTTTTGCTTTGGAAGTGACTGCTTATCTCCTTTTTTGCCCCCAGCAACATTCAAATGTATTTTGTATTGATTTGATTTAAATCAAGCTAGGCACAATAAAATTTTTAAATATGGAAAATGTATATATGAACTATGGCCTTAAGTCAATAGTAATATATCAGTGTTTGTAATCTATTGTAGTCAATGTACTGCAGTAATCCCAGATGTTAAGAGAGAAATGATGTGCATGTGGTGAGGAAAAAGGAAAATCTCTCTACTTTCTGCTCAATTTTTCTATAAATCATTAACTGCTCCAAAAATTAAAACCTGTTAATTTAGAAAAAGACCAATTTTTCAATAAAAAAGTGTTTCCTTACTGAAAGAGAAATAGAAATTTAAATGACATAAGTTACCATTTTTTCATGCTTTATATTATCAAAAACTAAATCTCAGCAGCATTTTCTGGTAAGAATTTGAAGAAAGAGACATCGACAATTCCTAATGGGAATGAAAAATCACACACCTGCTGTTGAGAACGCTTTGGCACTTTGGTAATATTTAGCAAAGTTAAATGAGCATTTACTTTTTGTAAAGCAATCCATGTCTAGAAATCTATGCCAAGTAGAAAGTTACTTTTCTTTAAGCTTATCTGCTGAGGCTTTGCTTGTAATAGCAATTTACCACTATTTGGAGACTTATTGAATAAATTACGGTACATCTACAAAATGAAGTTCAACGCAACTGTGAAAAGATAATGAAGGACTTTAGTAAATACTGATTTGAGGTGACCCCCAAATATTTAGTGAGTAAAGAAAAGCATGATGCTATCCTCTCTTATATGTAAAAAAAATTAAATTTTCGAAAGGCACACTTATGCGTCTATTTGTAAAAATAAAAAAAAAAAATTATTCAGACCAGGTGCCGTGGCTCACGCCTGTAATTCCAACAAGTTGGGAGGCTGAGGCAGGCGGATCATGGAGTCAGGAGATCGAGACCATCCTGGCTAATGGATGGGGAAACCGTGTCTCTACTAAAAATACGAAAAAATTAGCCAGGCGTGGTGGCGGGCACCTGTAGTCCCAGCTACTCAGGAGGCTGAGGCAGGAGAATGGCAAGAACCTGGGAGGCGGAGCTTACAGTGAGCAGAGATCCGGCCACTGCACTCCAGCCTGGGCGACAAAGCCAGACTCTGTCTGAAAAAAAAAAAAAAGAAAGAAAGAAAAGAAAAGAGAACAAGTAAAATTGAAAGGCAAAGACGTAAAAAGTTTCCTCAGAAGCCTTAAGGTGAATACAAATAAAGTATTATTATTTAAAAACATTTTATATGTCACAGAAAATAAAGCTAATAGAATTATAGTAATGCCCTTAGAAGCTAGGATATTTTATGTGAAAGTAAAGATAGTGTAATTATAAAACAAAAAATTTAGTTTAATTTGAATCAAGATGTTAGTATTAAATTATTATTATTTTGGTTTGAATTATGTGCATATGCCAATTCTATACTCTGAAGTGTCTTAAGAAGAAAGACAACCTTGTATCAATAAGTAGCCCTAGTTCCTAGATTGCTCTCTGTAAATTAGTATCAGTTACTGAAAGGAAATAGAACTTCCTAGTGGAATATCCAATTCCACACCAAGTAGATGTACAAGATATACCTGGGATGCCTTGTTGTGTCAGAAAGAAAATCAAGTCAATTAGTTCACATAAACAAATCACAGCAGCCAATTTGGCATATAGGACAAAGATGGGACACTTGGAGCCACAAACAAAATAAAAAGTACAATTGACTGAAATGAAATGAATATATAATACCTCATGAGCTTATGGTGATACTATAAAATAAAACTAACAATAACAAAAATAAAACAAAACAAAAATTACCATTGATCATGAATGAAAATAATTAGCAATTATTACAATCAGCAAAAATTACCATTGAAAATAATTACCTTACCTGAAAATGGAAAAGGAAAGGAAAATAATTAGGCATTTGTTCTGCCAATACTGTGTATAGTGCATTACAAGTAAGTCACATGCAAAGAAATGATCATCAACTTCAAATGGTTTGACTTATAATTTTTTGATTTTACAGTAGATTTATCATGGCATTAAATGAATTTTCAAGTTATGATTTTTTGACTTATGATAAATGTATTGGGAAGTAATTCCATTGTAAGACAAGAAGCATCTATAGTCCCATTGCTTCAGAAAAAGATCTTTTTCACCAAGGAATCCTGAATAATTATGGAAAGGAACATATAATTAGAAAATAACTAATAACTTTGAACTATTTGATTCAGACAAAAAATACCAATGAATGACTTTATTAACTGATAGGGCAAAGGAATACTTGAAACAGAGGCATTCAGCTGTTGCTATCTGAATCACTGATCACTAAGAGAGAGACAACCACAGACATTATGTGCCACCTGCTGAAGAATAAAACACCACGTGTGAAATAGCTTTGCTGAAAACAGGTAGTACCAAAATATCAAGTTTCTAGGGATAAATTTCATTATCAGAAAATATAGGTGGATGGGAGGCATTATATAGGCACAAGTTAAATTACACCAAGAGGGAAAAAAATCTGATCAATTGATAATTTAGTATGTGTTACAAGATAACTAATCAAACAAGTCATGACTCCAACAGGTCAGTCACATAGAAAAAACATAAAAGAGTAAAAATAATGGGGGAGAGACCACTGTAGAAAATCAGTACCAGGAACACAACAGCCAGAGCAAGATATGTGTTTGTTTAGGCTCTATTTTAAACGGCCAAATTGTAAAAAGGAACATTTAGGTCGTGAGAGGTGTCTGGATATCAGATGATAAAAAATATCAGATAATGACTATCATATGACAAAAATAGGTTATCTTTACATTTTGTAAATATAATTATGACATTATAATTATATAAAAATTATAATTTTAAGATATGTACACTGAATTATGTAGTGTTGAAATGGCTTAAGTTCATGAATTTTCTATAAAAGTCTTCAGCAACCATAGTGAAGGTGATAGATGAAGAAATGTAGTTAAATTGAGATAATTTTGACTGTTGGTGATGGCTTATATGTTGTAATATACACTTCTAGGTTGGGACACATTTAAAACTTTTTTGCATAGAAATTGAAAATTTTAAAAATGGATCAGATAAGTTTATAATAACACATATATTTACAAACAGTTTCCTAAAAGAATATAACAACAGAAGATCAAAATAAAGAAATAGAGACCAGGCATGCTGACTCACGCCTGTAATCCCAACACTTTGGGAAGCTGATGCACATAGATCACTAGAGGCCAGGAGTTTGGAACTAGCCTGGCCAACACAGTGAAACCCCGTGTCTACTAAAAATAGAAAAAAATAGCTGGGCATGGTGGTGTACATATGTAGTCCCAGCTACTTGGGAGGCTAAGCCATGAGAATGGCTTGAACCTGGGAGGTAGAGATTGCAGTTAGCCAATATCATGCCACTACTGTACTCCAGCCTGGGCAACAGAGTAAGACTGTCTCAAAAAAGAAAAAAGAAAGAAAGAAAGAGAGAGAGAGGAAAGAAAAATAGAGAAGTACATGTAACAACAAAGAAAAAATAGTTGGTCATATTATTATCAGATAAAAGTAAATATTAAGGAGACAAACATTATATGGGAACAATTTTAAAAACCGACCAAAAAGACACGACAACCATAAACTTTTGTTAACATAACAACATAGATTCAAAAGCAAAATGCAATAGAGAAATGTACATCCACATGTGCAGTATTAAACTCCAATAAAATGTGTTTCAGTCATTTGAAATGCATGCATATTAACAAAAATATGGGATACAGAGTATATAATTTATACATTTAACAAGTATGATAGATATATAGATACATACACAAGTAACAGATGCTGAAAGAGAACATGGCATTTATGAATATACAGTTTCTTTTTAAACTTACATATGATAATTATAAAAATTATCTTTGGGTCAAAAAAGAAATATGCATCAATTACATGAGCAGTGATCAGGTAGATTGTGTTCACTGATCAGAATTTAATAAAAATACAACTGAATAGCAAAAACAAAATATTAAGAATAGATCAAATGATTTTTTTAAGCATTCAAATTTTCAACATACTTTCTAAATAACTCCTCATTTGTTTGTTTTATCAGTATCACAATGTTCGTTTTTTGTTGTTGTTGTTGTTTTATAGTTGGAATACTTTTATAGACTCAGTAATAATCATAAAAGAAGAATTTGTCAAACAGGTAAATCCACTCTACTTCTATTACTTTTGCATTTACCATAATATTTAACTTGCATATTCACAAATAACTCAGTATCTTTTTCATTCTCCTAATAATAATCTAGAACACTTTCTCTGATTATATCTCACAATTTTTACTTATATATTTTACATATCTCAGTTTTAACCCCTCAAAAATATTTTTGATGTTATCCATCACCTTGAGTGCTTATCATTTTTTGTGTTGGTATTATTTAAAGTCCTCTCTTCTAGTTACTTTGAAATAGACATAATATTGTTGCTCAGTATAGTCATCTGAGTTCACTATCAAATATTGGGTCTTATTTCTTCTAACTGTATGCTTGTACTGATACTCAATCTCTCCTTATCCACACCCCCATCATGCTTCCCAGATTCTGATATCTATCATTTTATTCTCTGTGTCTATAAGATCAACTATTTAGCTCCCACTTATGAATGATAACATGTGCCTGGCTTATTTCACTAAACATTATGGCCACCAGTTCCATCTATGTTGCTGCAAATGACATGATTTTATTCTTTTTTATGACCAAATAGTATTCCATAATGTATATGTACCACATTTTCTTTATCAATTCATCCATTGATGGGCTCTTAGGTTGATTCCATATCTTTGGTATTGTGAATTAACTCTCGTATTGTTTTTTAAAAAATCAGGTTTGGCTAAATAACAATGGATTACAACCCCCACTCAAGATTTTTTTTCACCCCCAGAAAACAATTAGAATTCTAGACACAATACAATAGCAAGTACTTGTAGAAAATGCAGTGTGAATAGGAGTAAAGAGAATCTGCTTGGAAGAACCCTGTAAAAGAGGGAAGTCAACCTGCACAGTATATGTTTCTCATTTTGAAGTTTTAGGTCTAAAACATGGGCATGATGTGTAGAGACAGGGGCAGGATAAATCGTTACAGAAAATCCCATAGTCTTTGCAGCTGAGAGACCAGCAAACTCACACCAGGGAATCAAAGAATGAGGGGAACTCAGAAGAGAAAGAGCTAAGAAGAAATCCAGAAATGTATTCTACCCACTTATCTGATTGCTCACTGAACTGTGGGTATAAGAAAAAGACTCAAAGAAAGTTGCTTACGGACAAAAATTCAGAACTGAGACTCAAGTTGCCACTCAACAAATAGAATTGCCGTACAAACTAGACCAAGTTAATTGACTGTTTACATAAAAGGGAAAAAAAGCAACGATTGAATAAAAATACCAGATTTTAAAATCTTTACAAGTTAGCATTTATGACAGCTGGAATACAATTTAAAATTATCTAACACAGGAAGCCAAAGAAAGTGGAATACATTCTCAGAGGGAAAGAAAATCAAACAACTGTGACCTCAAGGTGAAACAGCTATTGGAATTAGTTGACAAGGATTTTAAAGTGGCTGATATAACTGTTCTCATGAAAAAAATGAAATATTTTCACAATGAATAAAAATATAGAAAATCTCACCAAATAAATAGTAATAACAGTAAAAAGCAATGAACATTTTTAGTTCTACTGTGGCCACACAGCACACTGATCTTAACTAAAACCCCTAAATAGAATATAACAAACAACTCCCTGAGGACACTGAAAAGTAAACAAATGCAGGCAGATTACAGATGTGAGTTCAAACCTGAGGAAGCTACCTGCAAAGCTTTTCTTGTCTTGTGTCTTTTCCTTGAGGATAGACCCTGTTTGCAGAGCATCACAATAGCACACATGGCTAAAATTCTAAAACTAAATTAATTTTTATCACTAGAACAAAAAGAGGAAAAGGAAGCACTTCCCGTTAGATAAAGAATTTTTTTAAATCTTCAGATTTTGTGCATAAACTCCCATAAGGCTCAGCTTATGAACTCAACTCCTGAACTACATATTTTTTGGAACAGACTCCAAGCAGCATATCAAAGGCTTAGAGCACAGAACTGAGATTTTAACTATCTACCTAAGTTTCAATATAACAGCTGATGCATGCGTGCACATGGTAGACCTAAACAAGTATAACGAATGGAGAACTGAACTGAAATTCATGCCAGCACCTGCAGAAGGCAAGACAGAACTATGATCTAATTTAAACCCAGTTTATTCTCTGCTAAATGAATACATCAGTGTTGTCTACAGCATTTACCAATATCCAGAATGCATTCTAAAATGGCTCAATATTGAAAGAACTAGAGAATGTGACTAGTTTTGAAGGGAAGAGACAATAATCATGACAGTGACTCTGATGCTGGAATTATCAGATTAAAGAATGTACTATAAAATATTTTTATCATCTATCATAAAACGATAAAGATACTCTCACAATTGAGCTCTAGAAGGTAAAGTACAGAACAAATGGTAGATAAACTAAAGCTTTCATCATCTTCCTGACAGAAAACAGTAGAACATTCATCTATCACCCCAACTGTTCCAGCTGCACCTTTAAGAACAGAGTTTTATCCCATATGTCTTGGGGGCACCAATGAGACTTGACACATCCTAGTTTCCTAGAAATCCTTAATAGTAAAGAGAGTGACTCGGACAATTCACAAAATTTTGAGTGGCACCTGAAATTTCTTGCTTGGTTGACTGGTAAGATCCATCTCTGACATGAGTCCAGACTGATAAGACTGAGAGAGGCAGTTGTCTTATCTAACGCACAGAAACCAACACAAAGAATCAAGAAAAATAAAGAAACAGGAAAATATATACCAAATAAGTAAGAAAGTATGAAACTAATTGGCAAAGGTAATTACATAGACAAAAAAGAATATTACTGTAACAGTGGCTAGTACATTGTAATCCTATTATAAAAGTTAAAAGACAAATGTACTAAAAACAATTATTAAAATTATGTTAATAGATATATATTGCTAGTTATAAATTGTGATAGCAATAACTTACACTGGTGAAGGGAGAAAAGGTATAGAGAGAATTCTTGCACGGGAAGATAGATACACGGGAAGGTAGATATTATCCACTAAAAAAAGACAATTAGCCGGGCGCGGTCGCTCAAGCCTGTAATCCCAGCACTTTGGGAGGCCGAGACGGGCGGATCACGAGGTCAGGAGATCGAGACCATCCTGGCTAACACGGTGAAACCCCGTCTCTACTAAAAAATACAAAAAAACTAGCCGGGCGAGGTGGCGGGCGCCTGTAGTCCCAGCTACTCGGGAGGCTGAGGCAGGAGAATAGCGTGAACCCGGGAGGCGGAGCTTGCAGTGAGCTGAGATCCGGCCACTGCACTCCAGCCTGGGCGACAGAGCAAGACTCCGTCTCAAAAAAAAAAAGACAATTATAACTATAACATATTTTATGTAAGTCCCTTTAGTAACCAGAAAGAAAAACCATATGAAGTTATCCAAGAGAAAAAAGAATAAAGAGTGACAGCAATTAATAAAGAAATGAAAGGCAAAGGAGGCAGCATGAGAAAAAAGAGGCAAAAGAACAAGACAAACAGAAAGTCATTAACAAAATGACAAGAGTAAATTATTTCTTAGCAATAATTACTTAAATATAATTGCACTAAGTCCTGAATAAAAACGACAGAGAGGCTAAATGGAGTTTTAAAAATCAAGATGCAACTACATGATATTTAAAAGAAAAACACTATTCATTCAAGGACGCACACAATCTAAAAGTGAAGGGATGGTAAAACATATTTCATGCACACGGCAACCAAAATAAAGCAGGAAGGGTTGCACTTACATCAGAAAGAGTAGACTCTAAGTAAATTACTCCGTTTTTAAAATTTTGCTTTAAGTTCTGAGATACATGTGCAGAGCGTGCAGGTTTGTTACGTAGGTATACATGTGCCATGGTGGTTGGCTGTACCTATCAACCCATCATCTATATTTTAAGTCCCACATGCATTAGGTATTTGTCCTAATTCTCTCCCTCCCCTTTCCCCCCAACCCCTCACAGGCCCCAGTGTGTGATGTTCCCCTCTCTGGTTCCATGTGTTCTCATTGTTCAACTCCCACTTATGAGTGAGAACATGAGGTGTTTGGTTTTCTTTTCCTGTTTTAGTTTGCTGAGGATGATGGTTTCCAGCTTCATCTATGTCCCTGCAAAGAACATGAACTCATTCTTTTTTATGGTTGCATAGTATTCCATGGTGTATATGTGCCACATTTTCTTTATCCAGTCTATCATTGATGGGCATTTGGGTTGGTTCCAAGTCTTTGCTATTGTAATGGTGCTGCAATAAACACTATTAAATATGTGTCCTTATGTCTTTATAGTAGAATGGTTCATAGTTCTTTGGGTATATACCCAGTAATGGGATTGCTGGGTTAAATGGAATTCCTGGTTCTAGATCCTTGAGGAATCACCACACTGTCTTCCACAATGGTGTAATAATTTACACTCTCAGAGACAAGAATATCATCACATAATAAAATATGGGTCAACTCAACAGGAAGATACCCCATACACACACACACACACACACACACATATATACACACATAACATATATATACACTATACATGTGTGTGTATATATGCCATATATATACACTATATGTATGTGTGTGTGTATATATATGCACCCAACATCAGAACACCTAAATATGCAAAGCAAATATTGACAGATATGAAAGAAGAAACTGATAGCAATAGAGTAATAGCAGAAGACTTCAGTACTCCAGTTTCAATAATAAATGGAACATCTAGATAGAAAATTAAGGCAGAAAGGATGGACTTGAACAACACTAAGGACCAAATGGCCTTAACAGACATCTATAAAACATTTCATCCAACAGCAACTGGGTATACTTTCTTCTCAAGTGCACATGACACATTCTCCAGAATAGATCACGTTAGGTCAAAAAACAAGTCAACAAATTTGAGAAAATCAATATCACACTAAGTACCTTTTTCAAACACAATGGAATGAAACTAAGATTCAATAACCATGAGAAAACAAAAACTTACAAATATGTGGAAATTGATTAACACACTCTTGAATAAACCCTGGTCAAAGAGAAAATCAAAAGTGAATTTTCAAAATATCTCAAGATGAGTAAAAACAAGATCACAACCTACTAAAATTTATGGGATACAGCAAATGCATGAATGACAGGAAACTTTATAGCAATAAATGCCTACATTAAGCAAGAGGACAGATTTCAAATTAAAAAAACATACTTTACAATGCAAGAAACTGGAAAATAAAGAAAAATCTAAGCTCAAAGTTAGCAGAAGGAAGGAAATAATAAATATTAGAGCAGAAATAAATCAAATTAAACAACTATTGAAAAACCAACAAAACTAAGACATGGTTTGTTGACAAAAAAAAAATAAACAAAATTCTCAAATCCTTAGCTAGAGAAGCTAAGGAGAAAGAAGACTCAAATAAAATCAAAAATGAAAGAGAAGACCTTACAATGATGCTTCACATAAAAAAGGATAACAAGATAAAATTATCAACAATGTTTTGCCAACAGAATTGATAACCTGGAAGAAATAAATAAATTCCTAGAAATATACAATTTACCACTTTTAAATCAAGAAGAAATAAAAAGCCTGAACAGACCAATTACAAATAAAAAGATTGGAGTAGTAATAAAAACCTTTTAACAAAGAAAGCTCAAGACAGCCAGGTGCGGTAGCTCATGCCTATAATCCGAGAAGGATAAACAACATCCTGGCATCCAAGAGAGGAGCTCCTCATTACTGCTGGGCAAGTCTGGGAGTTCCAGTCCCACACATTATCCTCATAGACCCAGAAGTGCGGGCGGCCTCATTACTGTTGGATGGTGATTAATCTCTTGACTGTCCACTAGGTCTTCTCTTATGACACCATAGCAAGAAGTGAGAGGAGTACCTTGTTAATTCTGGGTTGAGGTAGAATTCCTGGCTCCCCATGTACTCTTTACTTACACTGTGGGGGGTGAGAAAGACTTCACTAATGGGTGGCAGGAATAAAAGTCCCAGCCCTCTTCTTGGTCTTCTCTGATGCCACTCCGTTTGAGGCATTTGAAAGAGCAGCTCCATTTTGAATAGCGACTGGGTAAAATGAGGTTGAGACCTACCGGCCTCCATTCCCAGGGGGTTAGGCATTCTAAATCACAGAATGACATAGGAGGTCGGCACAAGATACAGGTCACAAAGACCTTGCTGATAAAACAGGTTGTGGTAAAGGAGCTGGCCAAAACCCACTGAAACCAAGATGGCAATGAAAGTGACCTCTGGTTGTCCTCACTGCTCATTATATCCTAATTATAATGTATTAGCATGCTTAAAGACACTCCCACCAGTGCTACAATTGTTTACAAATGCCATGGCAACGTCAGAAAGTTACCCTATATGGTATAAAATGGTAAGAAACCCTCAGTTCTGGGAATTGCCCACCCTTTTCCCAGAAAACTCATGAATATTTCACCGCTTGCTTAGCATATAATCAAGAAATAACTATAAATATTATCAGTCCAGCAGCCCAAGCTGCTGTTCTGCTTATGGGGTACCCATTCTTTATTTCCTTACTTGATCAATAAACTTGCTTTCACTTTACTCTACAGACTCACCCAAATTCTTTCTTGCATGAGGTCCAAGAACTCTTGGGGTTTGGATTGAGACCCCTTTCCGGTAACAACTTCAGGAGTGACTTTGGGTTGCCTCATTATAGTTTTGTGAGGGTGTGAGTGTAAACTGCCCCCTCTGCCTTGATCTGTGTAAGTGGGAATGGGGCCCACAGTTTTATCTGTGGTGTTTGGCTAGAGTAGAATGGTTATTTTCTCAAACTTTCCTACTTTTCTAGGCTGTCTCTTCCTTGGTTCTTTGATTAGAAAGAGCAGGCTTTTGTTTAGGCTTGTTTTTTTCTGCAGTCATTGACAGTTCTGGGTGACTGGTTTCTTTAGCTCCCACCTGAAATATATGAGGAAAAATAGAAAACAGAGGGTGCCCATCATTGTGTTACTCCTTAGATCTCCAGCCCCCTAGGAGGCCTGAGGTTCTCTTTTCAATTTTCAAAGTCTTTTTATGTTTGTTTTGTGTGTATTTTTTAGGGATGTTAGTTGTGCTTAGCAGGAGAAGTAGGCACAGATACGCTTACTACAAAATTCAGGAAGCAAAGGTTCTTCTGTGAGTTCTTTTTTTGTAAATTAAATGTCCAGAAATAATGCAGCATGATGTGTCATGGGAAGAGGTTTGTGACTCGTTTAATGCCCAGGAAATTTGACTTCAATTATGAAACAAACATGAGAACATTCCTAAATATATTAGCATTTATGTTAAATTCATAAAAACTTACTGAAAATATAATTTGCTCATATAATTTAAACCATAATTAAAATGATGATGAAAATTGAGGACTTACGAATATAACGTTTATCCCACAACAGCAATGTCACTAGAACTCTCACCTTGTTAACAGTATAAACGTAAAAGTAAAAGTACAATTTATTAAACTTGCAAAATATTAAAACAGTAACTTATAGAAATTTGCAGACCTAAATAGGAAAATACTATATATGTAATGAATTATTATCTAATATATAGTAAATAGAAAGGAGGTTTCTTATGACTTTTAATAAAAACAAAGGTTTTAAATTATTATTTTGGAGAAAAACATATTTTCCAACAGAATATCATTTCCATTCCACATTAAAAAAGTCATGGTCAATTTGCTGATTTTTCTGAAAGTCTCAATGTGAAATACGTTAAGTTCTTATAAATGAATTACATTCAGCATATGCAATGACTGTTCACACAACTTTTTGAAAGTTAAAATTCTCTGGTTCATTGAGACTGGGACTTATCTGATGGCATACACTGACTGGGCATAGTGATCTTCTCATTGCCGCAGGCAGGTTTCATTGTGAAACAAACAGTTCACACAGATGTTTGTTTACAACGGTCCGGTTTGTTTACAACATCACACGGACTGTCTATTACACCTTGGTAAATTACTTTTCATATTTTTACTTTGCATGTACTGTTTTGCTCATTTATGTTTTGCGTATCAGTAATACATTTCTCAAAAGTGTAAGATGATTAGGGCTACAGATAGCTGCACTGAGGTAGTGACAATTTCTATTATCAGCTTTATAGAAAGTTTCTTACAAATGTTAATTTAGTGTCATTTTTCTTCAAGAATTTTTTTCATTTTGTAATGAAATTCAGCAGCAGAAATAAGTGATATGAACTTATATATTAGTTAAATTAGCATCAATTTTGCATCACTTTTTATGGTTATGGAGTTTCTGGATATGTCATTTTACCCCCTCTTGAAATGTTTTAGCAATGTGAATACCTGTAAGCATTAATGATTTAATATGCATTGTTCTAATGATGCAGGAATGTAGCTTAATCTTAAAAGTCAGCGTTCTGCCAGGAAGTTTCTAAATCCTTCCTCTTCTTCACCCACCTTTTAATTCTGCAGGCTCCTTTCAAAGTCCCAAAGCTGGCATTTCAACATATTTTTCCTACTTTCCAATTGGGCTCCAAAAAGCTTGGGTGCTTATGTTTGTCATGGCAACAGTTGCACTTTGTGTAACCATGTCCGGTTATTTGTTGGTCTCCTACACCCAACAGGGGCTGGGCCTTCTTGAAAGCAAGGACTGAGTATTCTAAACCGTATTTATTTCGGCAAATTTATTCCTGTTATCTGCCTACTCCTTACTGGGTACAAAATAGAGGCTGGTTGTAAGAAACAACATCATTCTGTAATCTCGCTATTTACTACAACTCCTGGGAAATGAATTAAGAAAATTGATGTGAATTGAATGGGAATATTTATTTCTGGATATCCTATATGCCTTAATAAAAGAACAAAACTACCAATTGGCCAATCTTTCTATTGAGTTTTGCACATTGCATTGACCATTGCTTTAAGCTATTCTGGTCATTATTTACATGTACCCTTTTTTGAATCATACTATAATGGTTTTCACAGCATAAAATAAATTGTGTACAGCTTATTCATGTCACTAGAAAGTTATTTAGATTTTATATTCATTTATCAAATTCTAAGCATATAATTCTAATATTGAATATAAATCATAGCATGGCATCATATGGTTTAATATTAAAGTGCAACATGTATAGTTTAGAAATAGATTAGAAATAGTGTTATAGTCATGATCTCCAGAAGGACTCACATAAATGCATTTACCTTCTATTACATAAATTATTAATAACATGTCATCTTTAATTTTTGTCTGAAGTGTGAAAGATGTGCAAATATAAAATAAATAGGCAATTTAATTTCAAATCATTAAGAATTAGTTTTCAAAAGTCTGCTTCAGTGTTGCCTATGCACTCAGTCTTACAAAAAATGGGAAAAGTTAAATTACTTATAAATTAGGAATGGGCTTTTACAATGAGATATCTCAAGAACAAAAAGTAATCTCAATGTGAACACTGCAATTTCCATAACAGTGAGACTTCTGCTAAGGTGCATGCTGCTATGCTAAAAAACAAAAAAATGATTTTGAATGAAATCAATTTTTGTGCTTATAATTTGCATTATGTGTGATATAATTAAAAGTATCATAATGCAGCTAGATCTGTGTAGAGGGAAAGCCTACAGATAAGGATTCATCAGAAAGTGGAAGGACTTAAAAGTCCAACAGAGAGATTCAAGAAATTACTGAAGTTGGTACTGATACTAAATTCTCATGCAAAGAAAACAATCAAAGTCTGTGGGATGGAAATTATTAAATGCATTTGGGGTACTTCTCATACAGTACTTCTATTTTTCTATCTTCCCTTGCTCCTTCATAAATTTATGCACATAGTCCAATTTTTTTTCTAGTACAGAGAAGCAATATCTGAAAATAGCATTTTGGCATGAATGAATCTTTTCAGAAACTGCAAAAAATTTAAACTTTGGGCTTATAATGGCAAAACATCTGAAATGTGGATTAAAAGCTGCTTGTATCTGGCCCTGCCTGACTTCTCTGGGGACACTTGTCTTCCACGCCCCCACACTGCCTTCTTCAACATTCTCTTGAGCATCCTGGTGGAGAAAAGAATGATGTAAGGCTTAGAAGTGGAACATCCAGAGACAAGCTTATTGATTTTGTATTTTTGGTCTTGAGAAAATTAATTAAGCCTTCCATGTTAACTATACTGTCTCTTTTCATTTATTGAATATTTTATTGAGATAATTGCAGATTCTCATGAAGTCGAAAGAAATAATACAGAGAGATTCTGTTCATACATTACCCAGGTTCCTCCAATGGTAATATAATATGAAACTACAGTATAATATCACAACCAGGGCCGGGCGCGGTGGCTCAAGCCTGTAATCCCAGCACTTTGGGAGGCCGAGACCGGCGGATCACGAGGTCAGGAGATGGAGACCATCCTGGCTAAAATGGTGAAACCCCGTCTCTACTAAAAAATACAAAAAACTAGCCAGGCGAGGTGGCAGGCGCCTGTAGTTCCAGCTACTTGGGAGGCTGAGGCAGAGATAAAGACCACTTGATCATGGTGGATAAGCTTTTTGATGTGCCGCTGTATTCGGTTTGCCAGTATTTTATTGAGGATTTTTGCATTGATGTCCATCAGGGATATTGGTCTAAAATTCTCTTTTTCTGTTGTGTCTCTGCCAGGCTGTGGTATCAAGATGATGTTGGCCTCATAAAATGAGTGAAGGAGGATACCTTCTTTTTCTATTGTTTGGAATAGTTTCAGAAGGAATGGTACCAGTTCCTCCTTGTATCTCTGGTAGAATTCGGCCGTGAATCAGTCTCATCTTGGACGTTTTTTGGTTGTAGGCTATTAATTATTGCCACAATTTCAGAGCCTGCTGTTGGTCTATTCAGGGATTCAACTTCTTCCTGGTTTAGTCTTGGGACATTGTATGTGTCCAGGAATTTATCCGATTCTTCCAGGTTTTCTAGTTTATTTGCGTAGAGGTGTTTATAGTATTCTCTGATAGTAGTTTGTATTTCTGTGGGGTTGATGGTGATATCCCCTTTATCATTTTTTATTGCATCTATTTGATTTTTCTCTCTTTTCTTCTTTATTAGTCTTGCTAGCAGTCTATCAATTTTGTTGATCTTTTCAAAAAACCAGCTCCTGGATTCATTGATTTTTTTGAAGCATTTTTTTGTGTCTCTATCTCCTTCAGTTCTGCTCTGATCTGAGTTATTTCTTTCCTTCTCCTAGCTTTTGAATGTGTTTGCTCTTGCTTCTCTAGTTCTTTTAATTGTGATATTAGTGTGTCAATTTTAGATCTTTCCTGCTTTCTCTTGTGGGCATTTAGCGCTATAAATTTCCTTCTACACACTGCTTTAAATGTGTCCCAGAGATTCTGGTATGTTGTATCTTTGTTCTCATTGGTTTCAAAGAACTCTTTATTTCTGCCTTCATTTCGTTATGTACCCAGTAGTCATTCAGCAGCAGGTTGTTCAGTTTCCATGTAGTTGAGCAGTTTTGATTGAGTTTCTTAGTCCTGAGTTTTAGTTTGATTGCACTGTGGTCTGAGAGACAGTTTGTTATAATTTCTGTTCTTTTACATTTGCTGAGGAGTGCTTTACTTCCAACTATGTGGTCAGTTTTGGAAAAAGTGTGATGTGGTACTGAGAAGAATGTATATTCTGTTGATTTGGGGTGGAGAGTTCTGTAGATGTCTATTAGGTCCGCTTGGTGCAGAGTTGAGTTCAATTCCTGGATATCCTTGTTAACTTTCTGTCTCATTGACCTGTCACATGTTGACAGAGGGGTGTTAAAATCTCCCATTATTATTTTATGGGAGGCTAAGTCTCCTTGTAGGTTTATAAGGACTTGCTTTATGAATCTGGGTGCTCCTGTATTGGGTGCATATATGTTTAGGATAGTTAGCTCTTTTTATTGAATTGATCCCTTTACCATTATGTAATGGCCTTCTTTGTCTCTTTTGACCTTTGATGGTTTAAAGTCTGTTTTTTCAGAGACTAGGATTGCAACCCCTGCTTTTTTTTTGTTCTCCATTTGCTTGGTAGCTCTTCCTCCATCCCTTTATTTTGAGCCTATGTGTGTCTCTGCATGTGAGATGGGTCTCCTGAATTCAGCAAACTGATGGGTCTTGACTCTTTATCCAATTTGCCAGTCTGTGTCTTCTAATTGGACCATTTAATCCATTTACAGTTAAGGTTAATATTGTTATGTGTGAACTTCATCCTGTCATTATGATATTAGCTGGTTATTTTGCTCGTTAGTTGATGCAGTTTCTTCCTAGCATGGATGGTCTTTACATTTTGGCATGTTTTTGCAATGGCTGGTACTGGTTGTTCCTTTCCATGTTTAGTGCTTCCTTCAGGAGCTCTTGTAGGGCAGACCTGGTAGTGACAAAATCTCTAAGTATTTGCTTCTCTGTAAAGTATTTTATTTCTCCTTTACTTATGAAACTTAGTTTGGTTGGATATGAAAATCTGTGTTGAAAATTATTTTCTTTAAGAATGTTGAATATTGGCCCCCACTCTCTTCTGGCTTGTAGAGTTTCTGCCGAGAGTTCTATTAGTCTGATGGGCTTCCCTTTGTGGGTAACCTGACCTTTCTCTCTGGCTGACCTTAATATTTTTTCCTTCATTTAACTTTGGTGAATCTGACAATTATGTGACTTGGAGCTGCTCTTCTCATGGAGTATCTTTGTGGCTTTCTCTGTATTTCCTGAATTTGAATGTTGGCCTGCCCTACTAGGTTGGGGAAGTTCTCCTGGATGATATCCTGAAGAGTGTTTTCCAACTTGGTTCCATTTTCCCCATCACTTTCAGGCACACCAATCAGATGTAGGTTTGGTCTTTTCACATAATCCCATATTTCTTGGTGGCTTTGTTCATTACTTTGTACTCTTTTTTCTCTACACTTCTCTTCTCACTTCATTTCATTCATTTGATCTTCAATCACTGATAATCTTTCTTCCAGTTGATCGAGTCAGTTACAAGCTTGTGCATTTGTCATGTAGTTCTCGTGTCATGCTTTTCATCTCTATCAGTTCACTTATGGACTTCTCTGCATTGGTTATTCTAGTTATCCATTCTTCCATTCTTTTGTCAAGGTTTTTAGTTTCTTTGCGCTGGGTACATATCTCCTCCTTTAGCTCTGAGAAGTTTGATTGCCTGAAGCCTTCTTCTCTCAACTCGTCAAAGTCATTCTCTGTCCAGCTTTGTTCTGTTGCTGGGAATGAGCTGTGTTCCTTTGGAGGGGGAGATGCACTCTGATTTTTTGAATTTCCAGCTTTTCTGCCCTGCTTTTTCCCCATCTTTGTTGTTTCATCTGCCTTTAGTCTCTGATGATGGTGACGTACTGATGGGGTTTTGCTTCGGGTGTCCTTTCTGTTTGTGAGTTTTCCTTCTAACATCAGGACCCTCAGCTGCAGGTCTGTTGGAGTTTGCTTGAGGTCCACTCCAGACCCTGTTTGCCTGGGTATCACCACGGAGGCTGCAGAAGATAGAATATTGCTGAACAGCAGTGTTGCTGTCTGATTCTTGCTCTGGAAGCTTTGTCTCAGAGGTGTACCCAGCCGTGTGAGGTGTGAGGTGTCAGTCTGCACCTAGTGGGGGATGTCTCCCTGTTAGGCTACTCATGGGTACGGGTCAGGGACCCACTTGAACAGGCAGTCTGTCCGTTCTCAGATCTCAACCTCCATGCTGGGAGAACCACTGCTCTCTTCAAAGCTGTCAGACAGGGACATTTACAACTGCAGAGGTTTCTGCTGCTTTTTGTTTAGCTATGCCCTGTCCCCAGAGGTGCTACTTTTATTTTTTTCTACTTGCTTTGGGTTTATTTTTCTCTTCTTTTTTAGATGTTTGAGAAAAGAGCTTACATTTTTGATTTGAGTCTTTTCTTCTTTTTTTAAGTACAAATTTAGAGCTATAAATTTAAACTTCATTCTCAGCAATACTTCATTAGTATACCATACATTTTTGTATATGTTATTATCTACTTTAATTCAGTTTAATGTACTTTTTATTGACCTTAAGAGTTAATCTTTGACATAAAAATCATTTTAAAATATACTAAATTTCTATTTGTTTAGAGATTTTTCTGCTTTCTGTTATTAATTTCTAGTTTGACTGTCATAACAACACACTCTGTATAATGTCAATTCTTTGATAGCTGTTGAATTTTGTTCAGTGACCCAAGATTTGGTATATTTTGGTGAATGTTCCATGTATACTTGAAAATAAATGTGTATTCTGCTATTGTTGGGTGACATATTCTATGTTAACATGTTAGATAAATTTGTTTGATTGTGTTTTTAGGATTTTCTATATCCTTGCTGATATTTCGTCTAGTAGTTCCATCAGTTGCTGAGAGGAAGTTACTGAAGTTGTTCAATGATATTATATATCTATTTATGTTTTGAGGGTATCAGCTTTAGCATGATATCTTTTGTAGCTCCATTGATTAGGGCACACACATTTAGGATCAACATGTCTTCCTAACAGATTGTTTCTTTTATTTTAACTGAATGTATTTCTTTGTTTCTAGAATTTAACTCTGAAGCTCTGAAGTCCACTTTATTAGACATGGATATACTCTCTCTGTTTTCTTTTCCTGGTAATGCTGGCATGACATATATTTTCCCTTTATATTACTGTATATTTACAGTAAACTAAGCACAATTAAATTTAAAATTAGTTTTTTTGTAAAAGACATCAAATATCTACTTTGTCAATCTGTTTTGAAAAGTGTTTAGATCATTTAAATTTAAAGTAATTATTGACATACTATTTCTTAAGTCTGTCATTTAAGTATTTTAATTTTTGTGTACTTCCTCTGGCTATTGCTCCCCCATTTCTCTATTCTTGCCTTTTTGTGGATTACTTAACATTATTTAAGATCCCATCTTAATATTTTTGAGTGTATCTCTTCATATTTGTTTTTGTCTTGGTTGCTTTTAGTATTCCATTATACATATGTAACTTGTCACAGTCTACTGATGTCAACACTTTACCATTTCAAATTAATTATACAACTCTCACTACCATTTAGGTTACTCTATATTCCCAAAAATAATCACACTTCTAAACATCTTTGGGGCCAGGCATGGTGGCTCACAGCTGTAATCCCTTGGGAAGCAGAGGTGGGCGGATCACTTGAGGTCAGGAGTTTGAGACCGACCTGGTCAGCATGGTGAAACCCCATCTCTACTAAAAAAAAAAAAAAAATGCAATTAGCTGGGTGTGGTGGTGGGCGCCTGTAGTCCCAGCTACCCGGGAGTCTGAGGCACGAGAATCTCTTAAAACAAGGAGGCAGAGGTTGCAGCGAGCCAAGATCGGGCCACTGCACTCCAGTCTGGGTGACAGAGTGAGACTTGGTGTCAAAAAAACACAAAGCAAAACAAAAAACATCTTTATCATGAGTATCATAATGTGTTAATATATTTGTTTCAATAACTAATATGATTTATGAAATATGTGAGTTGAAATATAATCTAATGTATACATCCATATTTTTATTGTACTGTTATTCCTTCCTGATGTTCCAAGACTCTTCTCCTATTCATTTTCTTTCTGTTTGAAAAATTTTCTTAACTCATCTTTAGAGTTAAGTCTACTAGTAATAAATTATCTTAGCTTTCCTTCTTCTGAGAATGTTTAATTTGTCTTCATTCTTTAAGGATAGTTTTTCTAGATACAGAATTTTGAATTTTCAGTTGATAGGTCTGTTTTATTTTTAACATTCAAAATGTTGTGTCACTTCCTTCTGGACTCCATGGTTTCATATGAGGTATCCACTGACATTTGACTAGTTCCACTATAGGTAATTCATTTTTTTCTCTCAGCTGCTTTGAAGATTTTCACTTTAAGTTTTCACAAATCTAATTATCAGATTTCTTGGTGGAAATTTCAGTGGTTTAATACTGTTTGAAGCTTGCTTAGACTCTTCAATCTGCTTTTTTTTTTTTTTTTTTTTTTTTTTTTTTTTTTTTTTGAGACGGAGTCTCGCTCTGTCGCCCGGGCTGGAGTGCAGTGGCCGGATCTCAGCTCACTGCAAGCTCTGCCTCCTGGGTTCCCGCCATTCTCCTGCCTCAGCCTCCCGAGTAGCTGGGACTACAGGCGCCCACCACCATGGCCAGCTAATTTTTTGTGTTTTTATTAGAGACGGGGTTTCACCGTGTTAGCCAGGATGGTCTCGATCTCCTGACCTCGTGATCCACCCGTCTTGGCCTCCCAAAGTGCTGGGATTACAGGCTTGAGCCACCGCGCCCAGCCCAACCTGAAATTTTATATCTTTTGCCATATTGGAAAATTCTCAGCCATTATTTTTTTCAAATTATCTATCAACCCTGCTCCTCTCTTTCTGTGACTACAAAAGTATAAATGTTTAACATTTTGGCATTGTTTTGCAGGTCCTTGAGCCTCTGTTCTTTTTTTAAAACTGTATGTGCTCTTTGTTGTGCCTATTGGGTAAATCTTACTGATCTGTATTCAACTTCAGTGATTCTATTTTCTGTAACCTATGACACTACGATATTGAGCCAATCTCGTAACAAAATTTCTGTTAGTGTAATTTTCAGTTTTGCAATTTCTATTTGGCTCTTTTAAAAATAACCGCTATTTTTTATCAGTATTTTCAAGAGAAAAAAATTGAGAAATTCTCAATCACTATTTCTTCAAATATTTGCCTCCTTTCTCCTTTGGTAACTCAAATTACAAATATGCTTGGCCTCTTTAATTCTCCTACAGTTCAATGATGCATTGTTAATTTTTTTGAAATATTTTTCACCCTGCATTGTATTTTAGCTAGTTTCTATTTCTATCTTCAAGTTTACTAATTTTGAAGTTCAGTATCACTGATGATTACTTTTTAATATCCTTATCTACTCACTCTAACATCTGTGCCATTTGTGGCTTAGTTAGCATGTATTTTTTTTTCCTGTAACAGTTTCTATTTTCCTGATTTTTTTTTTTTTTTTTTTGTAGTCCTGGTAATTGTTTCCCAGTTGGCGATATTGTGAATATACCTCTTTGTATAGAAGATTTTTTTTTTCAGCCAAAGAAGGTATTTTAATTAATTTTTAACTTTTATTTTAAGCTCTATGGGTACAAGTACAAGTTTGTTACATAGGTAAACTTGTGTCATGGGAGTTTTTTGTATAGATTATTTCATCACCCAGGTATTAAGCCTAGTACCCATTATGTATTTTTCCTGATCCTCTCCCTCCTCCCACCCTCAGAAAAGCCCAACTGTGTGTTGTTTCCCTCTATGTGTCCATGTGTTCTCATCATTTAGTTCCCACTTATGAATGAGAACATGTAGTATTTTTAAAAATTATATAAATATTGTGAACCCTTATTCTAGAACTTGATTAACTTATTTGAAGATAGTTTCATCCTTTTAATGCTTGCTTTTGAGTTTTGTTGGGAAAGACCAGCACTGCATTAGTGTAGGACTAATTGTAACTCACCATTGGAGTGATCACCTTCCAGGTAGTTTATCTGATGCTGCTGTTGGAAACATGAACGCTGCCTGGCCCTGTATTTCCTCACTGGACATGTGTCTCTTTCATTTGATTCTTTTCTTGGCCTTAGGTAGTTTTTTTTACACATTGTAGCTAATGGGGACACACACTATTTCCAGTTCTTTGTGAACTCTACAGATTTTCCCTTGTAATTTGTTAAGGTAGTTTTTTCTCAGACCCCGGGTGACTTTTTTCATATGCACACACTGATCAGTACTCAACTGAAGACTTGAAAGAAACTCTGTAGAGCTCTGCAGTGCTCTATCTTGGCAGGTTCCATCTTTTGACTCTGCTTTGTTAATTATATCAACCTTACCCTTACCATGCCTCCACCTATGTCTTCTCAGTTCAAAGTACCTCTGGCACCCCTGCCTGGTTTTTGTCTCTTTGTGAGATGGCCTGGAAACTCTAGAGAGTAAGCTGGGACCATCATTAGGTTTCCCTCATTTGCTTTCTGGATTCTCATAGATAACTGTCCTTTTCTGCCTGATGTTTAATGCCTGAATACCATTGTTTCAGATTGTATATATATTATGGTTGTTGCTATAATTACTGTTATTATTTTACATCAAATACAAGAATAAATCCAGTACATTAGTCCATCTGTCTTGAAAACAGACATTTCTATATATAGTGTTTTCCTAAATTATATTCTTTATTCTTGTAATGCTTATGTTATTCCATATTTGATCAAGGAAAGCTTCTTCATATTGATGTAAAGTTTATTTTGCTTGAATTTTTGGTTTTACAGTTTTATAAAACGGCCTAGATTATTTTGTATACATTCTTTCCACAGACTGATTATCCATCACGACTCATGTGTCATGACTTTTAATTGCAGACTTCACTAGTTATAAATTAAATATGTTATTTTAGTAACTGGGTTACCTTGAAAAATGTACTTCACTACATGAGTAGTTAAGCTAATTTTCTTTTTTAGCTAAGCTACTACATTACCTCCTATCTTGCTTTGTTGTAGGAGCTAAATAAAATGTTAAATATAGTAAGTCCTGGTAGAAACATTAATATTTAATACACGTTTAAAATATGGTATATTATTTTACCTTTCTTCTATCTCAGGGATAAGTACATCGATCATTAATTGTAAGAATCATTATAGAGATTTCGCTACTAGTGTTTTTGTTTGTTTTGTTTTTGTTTGTTTTTGTTTTTGTGGGGGGGGGGTGGAGTCTCTCCCTCTGTCACCCAGGCTGGAGTGCAGTGGTGCGATCTCGGCTCACTGCAAGCTCCGCCTCCGAGGTTCACGCCATTCTCCTGCCTCAGCCTCCTCAGTAGTGGGACTACAGGCGCCTAGCACCACACCTGGCTAATTTTTTGTGTTTTAAGTAGAGACGGGGTTTCACTGTGTTAGCCAGGATGGTCTCGATCTCCTGACCTAGTGATCCGCCCGCCTTGGCCTCCCAAGGTGCTGGGATTACAGGCGTGAGCCACCGCGTCCCGCTGCTACCAGTGTCTTAATTGTCCTATTGCACCAGTAATTATTTAGAAAAATGATATATTCCACTAATTTAAAAACAATTCCTGAGGAACCTTCATTTTATTCTCTTTCTGAAATCAGATAAGTACACGATGAATGGTTTCTGCATGCACTAAACATAATGTGCCATTAATCTTGGAGTCTGCTGGGTTATAAGTGCTGTGTCATTATATCAAACTCTCACCTCCATCTGCCCATCAGAATGTATTACACACCTCAGAGAACTTGAGACAGGAAACCAGTATCAAGTGACAGGGTATCAGGACATCTTTAATGTCTGACACAATTCCCTCTCTGCCACATAATTATATTAGGATTCATTTTTATCTCTTTCTTGAGGCTTAATGAATGGCAAATCATTACTAGTTCAAATATGGCTTATGAATTGTTTATTTGAATTTAAAATAACTGAGCAAAATTTGTTCACGAAAAATAAATTTCTGAGTAGAAAATCATTACTTATTATACTGGCAGCTGGTTTTTTTTAATTTCTGTTGTAAGCACCAAAGAACAACTAGACTTTAAAAGAATAAAAAAGGGAGAGAGGAAAAAAAAAAGAAGAGAGGAGAGAGGGAAGAACAGAACACAATATAAGAGAAAGACTCATGAGAATGAGCAAAAAACTGTATTGGTTTTATCGGACCAAAATTTCCATCTACCTCCTAGTGTACTCAGTCACATGAATGGTACAAGGTAGCAGAAGAAATGTGGTTAAGACAACAAAACAATAGTTTAGAAATCACAGATGCTTCATAACAGAGAAGGTAGCAAAGGGCAAATTTGCTTTCTCCATCTCCCTCAATCTTTATGCTTCTAGTCCTAATCCAATACTGTCAATATAGTCTAAAGTAGTGAGAGAATAATGGCAGCATGGTTTCAGAATAACATGGAATGGTATATAGTAGATTAGCTAGAGGATGTTAACTACCTGAAAATAAAGACAGAGTGGCACATGTGAACAGGTAAGAAGTGGTGACAAAAAACAAAACAATCTGTATAACAAACCCCTGTGACAAAAGTTTACCTATGTAAAAAACCTGCACATGTATCCCTGAATCTAAAATAAAAGCTTTAACAAAATCTATAAAATCAAAGCATTTATACAAAATTATTCTTCTTATTGAGACTTGAGATAAATTTCTGTTGCTTTAAATTAATTTACTCATTTATTAATGAATATTTAAAAGCGTAAGGTAAGGTGTAAGATTGACCATCTGCATTTGTGCACCTGCAGGATCCAGGAGAGTATTAACAACCACAGAGTGAGACTATCCTGTTCCATATTGTAGTTGACAGTAAAGAGATTGTCCATTTTACCACCTGTGCTTAATACATATCTGCCTGGACCCTTGGTGGGAAGCTGAAGTCAAGAAGGAGCCATCACTCTTGGGAGCAACCACCTCTTTGCAGGACCCTATGACTCCAGGAACAGAAGTCAAGCTGTAACTTAATGTGACTAATCAAAATAATTTCCCATATCTTCAAACTCTACTTCAAACACTGCCTTCACCTTCTAGTTCCAAGTGAACTGTATTCCTACATTATGCTCTTATTTTTTTAATCTTAAAAAAGTGAACCCCTCGATACTATTTCCAACTTCTACCACCACTCTCTTTTTTTGGCTTGCTTTACAACAAAACAAAACATAAGTAGAAACAATGACAAAGTTGTTTCTACTTATGTTCCCAATTCTCCTCAAGTTTTCACTTGAATAAATTCCAACAGGTTTTTGCCTTTATCACTCCTAAATCAGGGTTTCGTCACGTCCAAATAATACCCATGTTGTTATATACAATGTTTAATCTGGATCATCAGCACAGGACAGAGGTGATGACTGATTTCTCCTAGGAAGCTTTCAATGGGCAACTGTTTTTAAAAACTGAAAGTTCACTTTAACTCAAGACATTATATAATCAGTTTTATTTTTCCCATTTATGGTGAGCTCTGTTCTAATCTCTTTATCCTTTGCTGTTACTTCATCTCTTAACATTAAACATGTGAATGTGACTTGGATCTGTCCTTGAATTCTCCTTCGAGGCTATCTATACTCATTCCTTTGATGGCCATGTCCATTTATATGCTGATTCCTCTAAAATTTACATTTTCATCTCTGACTCCTAGTCTGAACTCCAACTTCCCAAATCCTACTGTCAGACTGATGGCTCCGGTGTGAATCTGGTAAGTGCCTCAAATTTAACCAGTTAAAGTAAGTGCATCTGATGTCACTCACCAGCCCCTTCTCACCAGCCTTCTCTGTTGATGGCAAGTCCATCTTTACAGTTGCTCAATACAAACCTTAACTCTGCCTGTTCTTAACATCATGTCTGGACCATTAGGAAATCCAGTTGGTTCTATTTTCAGCTATGGTTATAGTTGTACCTGACCATTTAAGATCATCCTGGCACTTGCCTGATACAAACCATCTTAAAATATTTTGAGTATTTTCCTTCCTCTCACATAACTCTAGCCACACCAGCTTTCATGCTTGTCCTGACCATGTTAGACACATTCATGTTTATAGAACATGAAAACATGTAGGTGCAACATTTTGGGTAAAGTTATTTTTCTTCTAGTCGCCTTAAGAATTGGCAAATGTCAATTTTATGTAAACAGTACATTTTGAGATATGGCTAATTAAATATAAATCTCAAACAAAGAAACTATAAAAACTCTAAAATGAGAGGTAATGAGCTCTTTTTTGAATCTATCTGCCCTGGGTTCATTGTGCCTTCTCTAAGCACTTGTAGCAACAAGCATACTATTGATATAGGAGTTAAGAAGGAATTACTTAGGTAGATAGCAAGGTCATGGGAGTGCTCGGTAAGGCTTTTCTTTTTAATGAAAAGCAGCCCCAAATCATTTTCTAACAAATAGCAGTCTGCAAGCCGTGAGTTTGTATGGGTGAATGATGGCAGGAACTAAGGACTAGACATTTTCAAAATGGCGGGTCCATCTTCCCTTCTCTGGCAGCCATGTGTACTGTAGAGGAGCAGACAAGATGGTGCCAATTAACAGGAAAGACCTGTTAGAAGATTGAGCGGGACAACCAACCTTCCCTGTGCACTATGTAGACATCTTACCTGATGGCACTAAACTGTGAGCCCCGTGTAAATTAGACACGGCCTTCTCTAGCCTGCCTATAAAATCTGCTGCAGTCTGCCGCCTCCCCTCCCCATTTTTTCAGACTTTTCTCTCTCTCTCTCCTGATCTCTCTCCTGCAAGGAGCTGCTCTCCTCTCTCCTTTCTTCTATTAAACTTTCCATTCCTTAACCGGCCTGCATGTGTCCGTGTCCTGAATTCTCTATCAACGTTTGATAACAAACTCCAGGGAATATACCCCAGACAGTGTAGCCACTCCATTGTTACACTGAATTATTTTATAAAACCACTTACTATCAGAGAGTATGCTCCTTTGAAAACAGAAGGAATATAGTTTTTCTTTTGTTATTTCTGTAGTGCCTACCAGATTAACTGACACACAGAAAACATACAATAAGTATTTGTTGAATTAAATGACTATTACTCTATTTAATATTTATTGCTAATCATGCAGATATAAATTGTCTGACAAATAGCTTCTATGGCTACTTGAACAAGTTTCAATATGGAGGGTTCTAAAAGCTTTATAGAGTTAACTTTGTCAACCCAATTATTTCTGAAAAGGTTTTCAATATTTTTAAAGTTTTTAAATATACAACATAAATTTTACCGTCTAACACACAACAAAAGCAAAAGTAAGAATTTCACTTTAAAATGGGGTCAGTTTAATTATATAAAGTTCAATTCAAAGTATAACCTTCAGTTTTTGCAAAAATGTGTTAGCTCTAATCCCTCAAAGTAAAGGAGGTAAGGCATTTGAACAGCCTGCGAAGGTAAAGAGACTTTCCAGTGAGAAATACGCTAATTAACAGGCATATTTAAAAGTCTGAAATAAACTTCAAAGATTCAAGATCATCCTTCACGTACAAAATTCAAAATTCCAAGAGTAAAAGAGATACATGACAATTAAAAAAAAAAAAGAATAAAGGGAATATGTTGTGTTTTGGAACTGGCACTAAAACATACTTGTGAAGAAAAAAGTAAACTTACTACTTTAAGAATTCAGTCTTATTAAATCTACTTTAAAGTTTACAAATTATTAAAATTTTTGAGAAATATGTTGTCTCATTATTTTAAGTTATCTAAAAGAATTAAATGTAAGCGTCACTTCAAAAATACACTAGTGAGTGATGTCGGTAAAAATGGCAGAGTACACAATGCCAATAGCTTCTCTCTTCATAAAGCAATAAAAATAGGCAAAAACGGTCAGAATCAACGTTTTTAGAATTCTGTAGACTAATCAACAGCTTGCAGCAAGCAGGAGAACAATTAATCAAGGAAAAAATAAAACAGCCGAATCATAAAAAAATCAGCACATTTTGTGGTGCTTTATGTTACCCTGGGGCTGTATCTTGCTCCCTAACTTGGTGGTGGTTTTGAAGAGTACACTTCACACTATATTTTTAATTGTTTTGCATGTCTTACTTTTTTTGTTGAAAGCTGAACATATCATAATGCAACAATATGAAAGTTAGTTTACCTCCTTTCCCCAGAATTTCCTGTTGCTGCTTATTGTAGTTGTTGATTGCTTGCTTAGTGATTTTTCTGAATTATATTTTTAAAGAGTGTATTCTTTATTGGGTGTAGTCACTAAAACCTCTGTTCCATTATCTCATTGGTGAGCTAGTGATTGAACATTTCACAGATGGGCTCGGTAGATTTTTGAATTTTCCCTTCAACATTTAGTCAGGAGTTTTCAGTTCTTCCTTAGCTTCCATGTTCTGCTAGTTCAGAGGCTGAAGATCAGCCAGAAGCAACAGGTTACAGGGTTCTCCTATCTTTCCTGAGCATGCACACAGCCCTTAGCATGTACATGGCTTAGAAATTACCAGAAATATGTTAGGATACTTCAAAACTCATTCCCCAAAGAATCTGATATCACAGATTTTCCTCTCAATCTTTTTTGTTTGTCTATTGTTTACAACTGTTATTTATGGGTACATGCAGCAATGGCTAATACATTTACCTGTAAATATTTTAAATATTTTCAACAAACTTTCCCCAGGGCATGGGATTAGGAGAGATGTGGGTAAGAAAAGATAAAGTCAAGCCCTTTGAGCTGGTCATCCAGAGAGTCACTAGACAGGTAAAATAAAAATAAAAATAAAAACACACTCTTTGCAAATGAGACCTGTTCTGCTTCTTACTTTAATTCTTTCAGCATATTTGTAATAGCTAAAATACTTTGTTTACTACATTCAAAATATGTGCCTCCTGAAAGACATTTTCTACTGGCTGTTTTTCTTCCCTCTATGTATAGACAGACTATTCTGTTTCTTTATATGTTTATCAAAAATGGATATTCTAGATAATATAACAATTCTACTTTTAATTCCTCCATCATTCAAAGTTTATTGCCATCAGTTTTTTACTAGTTCTGGTTGTGGTAGTGTTGTAATTTTTTTGTTCTGTTGACTTGTTTAGCACTTTTCTAGATAATTCTGTACCTTATATATTCTCTGAAGTGTGGAGCTATTGAATTATCTGTTAGTTTTTCATTTTTAATTCATGTTTCATTGTTAAGACTAGCTTTTTGGGGGTCACTTCTGTTATTTTAATTTAATGATGAGCAATGAGTTGCTAGAAAATTGCTTTCAATGCCATACCTGTATGCCTTCTGTCCTTTTCTAAGTAGATTTGTGTGAGAAAGAAAATCTTTGGATTTCAGAAAGTTTATGACACAGCCTTAGCTCTTGCTTCCTGCTTGTGCAAGCAAGCCAAAGATGAGAGTAACTGGTGCCTCTCCTTTCCCAGATCTTTCCTGGGCATATACACAATGCACGAGATCCCCAGGTATATACTGGAGTTTCTCACCATCTCTTATGATTGTTTATTCTCCCAGAATTTCTTTTTAAAATTTTCCAGCTAGGCTTTTCTTTGATTCATCTGAAAACACAACCATAGGTATCTGAAATGCTGTCAGCAATTTGTTATTGTTTATTTAATTTTCTGGGGGTAGGCTACAACATTCTGCTCTGTTAAGCTGATCTCTGAGTAAAACAAAATAGCCACTGCTTTCTGAGAATAGATTTTTGATTTTTAGAGATCTGCAAGTTCAGAACAAGTATAACTGAGCCCTGGGATGGTACTTTTAATGAAACTTCAAAAGTAGCCATACCCTTCCATTGTTTGCCATGCTGCTAGCTTTTTGTTATATCACCACTGAGCTTAGGGGGAGGGAGGGAAAAGTAGATAACTTTAAGTTAGAACTGTCTTACCAAAGTGATATGGTTTGGCTGTGTGCCCACCCAGATCTCACCTTGAATTCCCACATGTGATGAGAGGGACCAGGTGGGAGGTAACTGAATCTTGGGGTCATGTCTTTCCCTTGCTCTTCTCATGATAGTGAATAAGTCTCACAAGATCTGATGGTTTTATAAGGGGGAGTTTCCTTGCACAAACTTTCTTTTTGCCTGCTGGCATCCGTGTAAGACATGACTTGCTCCTCCTTGCCTTCCACCATGATTGTGAGACCTCCCCAGCCAAGCGGAACTGTAAGTCCATTAAACCTCTCTTTCTTTTGTAACTTGCCCAGTCTCGAGTAGGTGTTTTTCAGCAGCGTGAGAATGGACTAATATACAAGGTTCAATAGTTTCTCTTTGGTAGATAATATTCAATTTGTTCTTTGGCTTTGAACAAATGCAAAAGTTCTGAAATCATTGATTTTGTTTATGTTGCCCATACTTCCTTTGTTTTAGAAAGGGAACAAGTTAACTGAGCACTTCGCTTTGCCATTCTGGTAGATGATCAAGAAAATTTCTTTAAACTTTAGGAAATGATAATGAACTAGAATAATATTTATTTAGAGAGCCCATAGAAATCTTCTAGGCATTTATAATAAGATAGCATTTTTTGTTTCTTATATTTGATTTATTTATATATGCATTTTTGTTTCTTGAATACGTTTTATACATTATCACAAATTTCAGGATTGTCAGTACTAGTTATGACTGCTTTTGTTTTTTTCCTCACATGTGCAAAACCAAAGACATAACTTTCTTGAGACACTTACATGTTTGTCTGATTCCCTTATATATTCAATTATCTCTAATTAATTATTTTCCATGCACTCAGATCTTCTCTGGGTTCCAGCATAATGTGGTTGTAAGCTGAGATATATTCAAAGAGTCAAAAACAAACTTCAATAATTCTTGAGAAATTGTACTTCGTTGTTTCTTACAAACAACTCCTACCAGTAAACAACACAGGGACTTAGGATGTGGAAACAACCCAGGTATTGAGAAAAACTAAAATGTGAAGTCTTGGATGAAAAAGAACTTTATAAAAGTAATAAAGATATTAATTAGTTAAAGAAGAATCCTGTGGGCATATTTGTTAAGTTTTAACTGATAAGACTGAATCAACGTGTTTAGTTTAACTGAATTCAGTTTGACATTTTGAAAATGTGGAACAGGAAGTCATGTAAGCCAGTAACATAGGGTTTATTATAATGCCAGCGACTATCATTGTCAACTGATTTGTGCTCATATCGGGTCTAGTCTTGCCACCAATAACCATATCACATTCTTAAAGAAATACAGCCTAGGAATTAAATTTATTATTATTATTTTTGTCTCTAAGAGTCATACCAGATTTGGGGACTAGAAAGTGGGATACTGTTAGGAACAATATGTAAAGTATTGGGAAGTGGCTTTGAAATTGAGTAATGGATAGAGGCTTGAAGAGTTTTGAGGAACTTGATTGAAAAAAATGCTAGATGATTTACGGTATTAGCTGTTTTTATGTTGCTGATAAAGACATATCCAAGACTGAGCAATTTACAAAGGAAAGAGGTATAATGGACTAACAGTTCCATGTGGCTGGGGAAGACTCACAATCATGGCAGAGGACAAGGAGGAATAAGTTATGTCTTACATGAATGTCAGCAGGCAAAGAGAGAATGTGTGTAGGGAACTCCTCTTTATAAAACTATCAGATCTCATGAGATTTATTAACTATCATGAGAACAGCATGGGAAAGACTTGCCCCCATGATTCAATTACCTCCCACCAGGTCCCTCCCACAACACGTGGGAATTCAAGATGAGATTTGGGTAGGTACACAGCAAGACCATATCACTAGATTTTCCTGAAAAAAATTCTTAGTGTAAATATGAATGTTAAAAGTAATTCTAATGAGAACTTGGACAAAAATTAACATGTTAGTGAAAAATGGAGAAAAGTTTTTTTTGTTGTAAAATGGCAGATAACTTAGCAATATTGTGTTCTAGTGTTTTGTGGATAGTATAATATATAAGTGATGCACTTGGATTTTTAGCTGAGGAGATTTCTAAGCAAAGTGTTGCAGGTGTGGCCTAGTTTTTTTCTTGCTGCTTAGAGTAAAATGCAAGAGGAGAGAAATAAACTGAAAAAGAAAGTGCTGAGCAAAAATAAACTAACACTTAATAATTTGGAAGATTCTCAACCTACCCAGACAAAATACTTTTGAAACAGGGCCAAGGGTGTGGCTGGACAACCATTTGCTAGATAGATTTGCTATGTGACTCATGCATCCAGTAAACCATCTCAGCGAAAGCCAGAAATAGAGATGTGATTGCACAGGAAATATCCACTTTTGTCTACTGGTTTGAACTCCCACGTCTAGCACAGAAGGCCAACGAGGCTTTTGAGAATTTTATGCCAGCATAGCACTGCAAGCCTGCTTAGACTGAAAGAGGCAGAGAAGAAACAAAATAGAGGAATAATACTTTTTAGGGCTTGTGGGGCTATCACTGTCACCATAGACTGAAGGCCCAAATTAAAGGGTAGCCACTTCCCAGGGCCAAGGAGGTATGGCCACCACCCTAGTAGATCTGCAGCACAGAGGATGGAGTCAACAAGGATTAGTTATAGGCCCTAAATCTTAGTGGAATTTACCCAACTATATTCTGGCCTTGTTTGGAATCTATGATTCCCTTCTTTCAGATTCTCCCTTTTTTAATGGAAATGCCTACCCTACATCTGATCCACCATTGTATTTTGGAAGCAGATTATTTTTCTAGTTTCACAGGGTTATAGCTGGAGGGTAATTTTACCTCATGATGAATCACACCTCAAGTCTCACTCATATCTGATTTTGATGATATTTACATAAGATTTAGAGCTTCCAGTTGACACTGGAATGAGTTTAAGCTTTTAAAAATGTTGGAATAGAATGAATGTATTGTGCATAGGAGAATATGAATTTTGCAGGGCCAGAAGGTGGTCTTAAGAGTGGAGTTGTCCTTCCCTAAAATTTACTTGTTAAAGTCTTAACCTCCAGTACCTCAGAATGTGACTGTATTTGGAAATAGGTTCTTTGTAGATGTAATTAGTAAAGATAGGATGAGGTCATACTGGCTTAGGCTGGGCTCCTAATCCAATACAACCAAAATCTTTACTATAAAGGGAAAATAGGACACAGACATGCACATAGGGAGAACACTTTATGAAGCTGAACCACAAAGATTACCAGCTAATCACCAGAAGCTAGGATAGAAGCATGGAAGAGATTCTTCCTCACACCACCAGAAGTAACCATCCCTGTTGGCACCTACATCTTGGTCTTCTAGTATCTGAATTATGAGACAATAAGTGATCTGTTTTTTAACCTAACTAGCTTGTACTATTTTGTTATGGCAGCACTAGAAAATTAATACAGGTGACAACAAGAAAAGATAAGAGAAATTCTTCATACTTGATGTTAAATCCAGCATTCACATGAACAAATAATTTGTAAATTGGATATTTATTAGTTAATATTACCTGTCTATAACCATAAAATTGTTTTAAAAGGTGATTTATCACACAATTTCTTTATCAAGGCTCTTATTTCTTTATCTCTTTATAGCAAGTGAATTAATATTCATATTTTATCAGAAATTTGCATTTTAAGAAAGAAAATATCACTTTATAGTGAAGTAAAGTAATTCACCTTAACGAGTTTTCATGTTTACATGTGTATCAGCAGGCTGGGGATAATGGCTCACACTTGTAATCCCAACATTTTGGGAGCTCAAGGCAGGCAGATAACTTGAACTCAGGAGTTGGAGGCGAGCCTGGGCAACATGGCAAAAGCCCTTCTTTACAAAAAGTACAAAAATTAACCGGGTGTGATGATGTGTGCCTGTAGTCCCAGCTACTTAGGAGGCTGAGATAGGAAGATCACTTGAGCCCAGGAGGCTGCTGTGAGCTGAGATTGTCTCACTGCACTCCAGCCTTGGTAACAGAGTGAGATTCTGTCTCAAAAAATAATAAATAAATAAATAAATAAATAAATGTGTACCAACAGTTCTCTAGTCGTTTCAGCAACAGAATATACATTTCCACACAGCTTGCCCATTATTCAAGATGCAGATTACTATGTGTGGGACATTGAGCTAATGATAAATAATTTCTGATCCTCATATCTGATTGAAGAGATGTTTGATGTGAGTAGAACATGGGAAAAGTTAATTACATAAAGCTTTATTTAGACGCAAAAGCATAACTTGTCCAGAATTATAGCATAGTCCTGAATTTGTGGTCTCAGGAGTCATAGAGAATTCCAAGATTTTGGTCTCAATGATGCAGCTCTTATTATTCTGCTCTTATTACTTTTGAACCTACACATTTGACCATGCACCCTACTTTAACACTGTCTGTATTTTAGTTTTAGCCTTTGTTTGGCTATTATCTCAAAGAGCACTTTAATAAAATTACCAGAAAGACAAGCTGCTCAATATTTCCCAGAAAACTGTTGCATGACCCTTGCCCGCACATGCACCCCTTTCCTCAGTAAACATTTTCCCTTACATCCATGACACAGTTCGATGCTACAACTACTTTTAATCATACGTTGAGAGTGATTTTCCTCAACTTACCTTAGAAATGCAGAAGGCACACAATGAAGACACTTGTTTTCCATGATATCCTTAAGCGGATTATAATCACAGATATATATTGGACATTCCTAAGGCTTTGTTTAAAGAATTCAGGAAAATATGAATAGACAAGAAAATAAACTTATGCTTTACTCATTTTAACATTTGCCCTACAACCAGAAAATAAATACTCCCAATTAGATAACTTACATTAACAATAATTACTGACACTCAAGATTTTATTTTTCCTTTTCATACCCTGCAGTAGCCAAAGCTAAATTGACACTTGCAATGCATAACTTTGGCAAAGATGATGTAGTAGTTCTTCTACTGAGATTAATATATCACAAATTATTTTTGTTATTCCTTTTTATCTTCTCCATCCTCATGTTCATAATTGAAGTAGTTCCTGCCAAATTCCTGAAATAATTCCTGCCAAACTGAAATGCCCATTACCTTGAACAAATATGTCAGTATTTTATTTCAGACATGATACATTCATATTTTCATATGCTATGGCCTAAAAATAGGTAATAGTTTGAAATTACTTGCAAGGTGGTTGTAAGGACAAATGGATAGATTGGTTGTGATACATTCTATGATTTTTACGTAAGAGACTCGGTTCTGGCCTCCAGTATCACCCCTATCTTTAAATACCTGAGTGATTTATTTCAGGTTGGTACATCTGTTAGTAGCACTTCTAAATGCAAAGGTTTAGATTAGATGGGCTTCATTTTCTATTACATTTTCATAATACTATAATTAATCTTTTGCCTCCAGAAGTTTTTGAACACTGAAATTCTGGAAAAACTTTGGATAATGGTATGTGTGATGCTTAATACTGTCAACTTGAATGGACTGAAGGATGCAAAGTATTGTTCCTGGGTGTGTCTGTGAGGATGTTGCCAAAGGAGATTAACATTTGAGTCAGTGGACTGGGAAAGGCAGACCTACCCTCAACCTGGGTGGGTCGTCTCGGATAGAATACAGCAGACAGAAGAATGTGGAAGGATTTGACTTACTGAGTCTGCCAGCCTTTATCTCCCTCTCATGCTGGAGGGTTCCTGCCCTCGAACATCAGACTCCCAAGTTCTTCAGCTTTAGGACTTCTGGACTTACACCAGTGATTTGACAGGGGCTCTTGGGCTTTGGGCCACAGACTGAAGGCTGCACTGTCAGCTTCCCTGCTTTTGAGGTCTTGAGACTTAGACTGGCTTACTGGCTCCTCAGTTTGCAGATCGCCTATTGTGGGACTTCACCTTGTGATCATGTGAGTCAATACTCCTAATAAACTTCCTTTCATATATACATCTAGCCTATTAGTCCTGTCCCTCTAGAGTGCACTAATACAATATGCTAAAGAGGTAGCCATTGATGACTTATTTAGTGACAGGGAGGGCTCTGCTATGTTGACATAAGAAGGATTTAGTTCACAGAAAAGTTCTCAGAAATAGAGCATGTAAGAGGCACTTATTTCTATTAATAAGACCTGATCATAAAAGAGAAATATTTAAATAAGAACACCTACTTTATTACAAATACACAATACATGATATTCAAATTTTCGTGGACTGGTACAATTTTCAAGCCATTTCATAAAAATGAGTCAGAGTAGCATTTATTGGTTTCTTGGTGTTTGCTGTGCACTGTCTTGGCTTGCCATATAAATTACTGAGTTTAACCTTCCCTCTCTCTATTTGAGTTTTGCATGATTTTCTTCATTTTACAATTTGAAAAACTAATGCTTATAGAACTTAAAGAACTAAAGTTTAAAAGGTGACAGGGGTCTCCAATACTTTGAACTCAAGTCTTCTGATTCCATGATTCCTCTAGAGTATTTCATATGTAACAGAGTGGAGAGGTATAGGGGTAAGAACATCTGTAGTATGGCACATGCTCCTCTCACTTGAGAATCTGCAGACACCCACAAATCAGTTTTAAAGCAGTGGTGCAAGGGCAGCATTGCAGTCAGGTATGTAATCCTGAGCAGTCATTTAACATCTCTAGACCTCAATAGCATCATTTGCAAAATAAAGAGTTCAGCCTATGTGAGCTCCAAGGCTCTGTACAGCCTATAATTCAATCAATAACATAGCTTCAGAGGACAGACTGTACAAATTCACATAAAAACTGGATTTCTACGTACAAGCAGTCTGATGAATAGAGAGAGGCTTCACTGAGTATAATTTATTGATACCAAATGTTATATCTTCGTGGTTTCTTCTGCAATGGAATAAACATGATAAATTTTTAGAAACTAAATTAGATTTTTTATATTTATTATCCACAGAAAACTATGGCTTGTTTAAATCACTAGTGTATTTTTGTGTGTTTATCAATCAATAACTTTTAACAAAAATGTTCTTTCTTCCTTCGATAAAGGAAAAGCAGGGAAAACAGAAGACGCAACCACAATTTGAATTAAAGGAAAAGCAGGGAAAACAGAAGACGCAAGCACAATGTGAATGATCTTTCAAGGAAGGCCTCTAATATGTCATACTAGGATTCTCTATTGTCTGTCAGGGGTGCATTTTCCACAAGTCAGAGTGGATCTCATAATTTCTTTCTCTCTTTTTTTGAAGAAATGGGATCTCATTCTGCCACCCAGGCTGGCGTTCACTGATGCAATCATAGCTTACTGCAGCCTCAAACTCATGGGTTCAAGTGATCCTCCTGCCTCAGCCTCCTGAGTAGCTGGGACTAAAGACTTGTGCCACCACACCCAGCTTGATCCTATAATTTCTGTTTAGGAGAAAGCACTTAGAACCAAAACTTAGGTAAGGGTTTAAAATACAACTGTGAATGCTTTTAAACATGCCAAATGAAGGCCATTCATTTAGAAGCTCATGGATTTTTATAAAAGTTTAAAGCATGATCTTGACTGCCACAGCTCCCACCATTGGATGTGCTGAGATACCCAACCAGGAGGCTCAGGAGAAGTCAGAATTGATATATAATAGGACTTAGTTAAGGGAACCTGAGCAAAAAAGGGGCTTTATCATGAAGGCTTAATTCTCCAAGTAAACCTTCAACATCCCATGCCAAGGTCCATGGCTATGGAATCCAATAGCAGAACTGGTTGAGTCCAGCACTTGTGGGGCGTCTCAGATCCGGGGTAGTATCCCAGAGGGTTGTGTGCGGAGATCTCAGCATAGGGGATCTTCAGGGAGGACCTCAGCCTGAGAAAGAGGGTTAACATGCGCTGCCTGATTGCTTTGCCCAGGGCCCCAGGAAGACAGGATGTAGAGGTACACTGCTATGGAGGGATCGAGAAATCAAGGACTGCTAAATGTTGCCAACACACAGAAATGAGTGAGGTTTTCTAGAGGGTCTGACTACAAAGCAAGCATGTCAAATTGTGTGGTGACAGTTACTGGCCTTCAGGAGTTGAAGACGGTGACGTTTGTACTCTCACAGAAACCCAAGGCAGCTTAAACATTATTTGTTATTTTCTAGGCCTTACCATACTTGGAAGTAAATCATCATCTGTGCACATATATTTCAGTATCTGCTACTCCATACCATACCCATACTTTTTCATTACTAGGGGAATATGAATTTTGTCTTGTATCTCACTATTCTTTGCTGTGCTTGATGAATGATGAATTTGTCAATAAATACTTGTTGAGTAAATTTATGAATGATTGAATGAATCAATAACTAAATGAATCAGGACCAGATATTCAAAGACAGACTTACTACGTCAGAATTCACTCAAAATGAGCAACTTTCCAAAAGTTCTCTACTTTGAAGCTTACCACTTAGCAACATTTAAGCAGAAAGCTAAAGATATTAATACACTTTAATAGCAAATAAATATAGCTCACACTTTAAAGCATGTTGCAATTTAGTATGTGCTTTCATGTCTTTCTTCATTTAATTAGCATTACTTTCTTATGGGGTAGATATTATTATTCCCATTTTAAAAATGAGAAAAACAACCAATCTATGTGACAAAGTTAGAATGCACATTAAGGCCTTCCTGACTTCAGAATTCATGATTATGTATCCTGCACCTGATACTTTAGTATAAAAATCTACATGGGGTTGACGGTGGTTGAGGACAAGTAAGGGTGGAAGCACTGGGTTTCGGGGTACAGTCCTCCCTTATTTCCCAGGGCATTGGACTCCAGTACAGATGTTTACATAACTCTTCCTTTAGAGCTCCCCTTCCGTTAAACCACCACATATCCTGCCCCTTCTCTTGTAGGAATAATGATTCTATGTATGCTAGCATTGCTTAAACTAAGCAAACTGTTCCTAGGTGTGATCATTTTTATACATAAATATATGGTTCACTTAAATTTTTTCCACCTTCCCCAATAATTTTGCATTCCATGTGTCAGGCAATAAAGCACATAAAACAAAATAATTTAGACCACCTGATGTGTGAACAGCATATGATCATATATTTCATGTACTATACCATGTCATTTTTAAATGTCCGAGGTCTTAAGTCACCTAAAACATGAAGCTCAAACTGCAGGACAAGACGTATGAGACTTTCTGAGTTAAAATGTTGACTACGTTTCCATCTCATATCTTTCACTTCTGTGTTTTTGAAATAAGAATTATTTTACCTTTCATATGCTTTTCCCTTGACTTACAGAGTCTGACCCTTCTACCTTTTAAAAGTTATTATTGAAGAGAGATGCAATGTCTTTTTCATTGGCATATTCTAAATTTTACTTAGGCTAAACTTAGCTTAGTACAGTCCCCACATATAAAAGGAAATCAGATAATATTTACAATATTATTCATTCATTTTTGGATTAGAATGTGAAATGCTCTCTCTGTACCATGCACTTTGCTTAATATTAACTATAGAAAATTCATAAAACATGTTCTCTTGTTTTAAAGAAAAAAAGTTGTCACTTAAAGCCACAAAACTAAATGATATCATTAACTATAAAATAGAAAAATAGATATTGCTACTTTTCGTAAGTGATATAATGGACTAGAAATGGAGGCAAAGTTAACTCCATGATATGTGGGCAATAAGGGGAATTAGGGAAAGCTATGAAGAGAAAGAATCATTTAAACTGGCTCTTGAACCAGGAACTCACTGAGCAGCAATGGGTAAAAAGCTCTGTTGCCTTAAGCCTTAAACTCCACAAGTGTTTCTCCAAATGTGACGGTACATTCTGAAAATATTTATGAGGATCTGAGTTGTTACCCTGCCTCCTAGTTAGCAAGTTAGGCTGCCACAGTTTCACAGATGCTGAGAGGAGAAACTAGACACTTGAATCAGATACAAAGGGCTTTTCTAGATAACACAGCAGGCAGCCTGAACACGCTACTGTCAGCTCCCTTTTCCCCCAAGACAAACAGGGGCAACATGACTTGGGTGGATTTTGTGCATGTACTGAGTCTGTTCCTTTCACAGGTGACAAACCTCAAGCACAGGAAACCCAAATTAAGCACGGTTGCCTAAGCTTTTTCCCAGAGGGACACACTGTTTTTATTATACTAGAAGAAACACAAATACTCCCTTCTTCAGAAACAGTTGCTGAAAGTTCAGAGCAATTCTTCCAAGGCTATTCACTAAATGAAAAATCTTGGAAAGATCATCTGGAGCAAAAGGCTACCAACTCCTCTCCTCATAAGACACACGAAAATGTGAGAGATCCAGGAAGAATCACTCCCCAAAATATTTACCACTCATTTTTGCATCGTCTTGTCTTCTGTTGATTTCTTTTTTTTTCAATAAAAGATTGTTTCCTCTGACACTTTGATATATCTGACCAACAGAAGCTAGGACCAAGTCTGATGAATGTGTATCATACAGTATTTAATTAAGGGTATTTGTAGTAGGATTTCAAGCATCAGGATAAGCCCATACCATGACAATATTGACCTCAACTATGTCTCCAGGCTTAATAATTTCTCAAAATGTTGAGGACCTACATTAGGAACCCAGGTAGGCTTCACTTTCAATGTCGGGGTTAACCATTCCACTTGGTCTGGGGTAAGGATGTATTAGTGGATGCACAGACTCTGCCTTGGACTTCAAGGAGAAAGTCCAGAGCCTGCAATCCCAGCACTTTGGGAGGCCGAGACGGGCGGATCACGAGGTCAGGAGATCGAGACCATCCTGGCTAACACGGTGAAACCCCGTCTCTACTAAAAATACAAAAAATTAGCCGGGCGAGGTGGCGGGCGCCTGTAGTCCCAGCTACTCGGGAGGCTGAGGCAGGAGAATGGCGTGAACCCGGGAGGCGGAGCTTGCAGTGAGCTGAGATCCGGCCACTGCACTCCAGCCTGGGTGACAGAGCAAGACTCCGTCTCAAAAAAAAAAAAAAAAGAAAAAAAAAGAAAGTCCAGAGCAACTCTATAGTCCATGCACTCTGGCTGGTGAGGTGAGGCTGACCTGAATGCTTGGTGGGACCAAAATGGTCCCATTAATTACTTTAGCTAAAGTGGTTGTGTGATATATATTGTAGAAAAAAATTGTCCAAATGGTCCACATAAAACACAGTTGGCTCTGTTTCTGGAAGCCCTTCTCAATCTCAGTAACCAGGAGAGCCCCACTTTGGAGAGATCTTTGTAGTTATCTGGGGCTACGTAACCTACTGGTGGTATTTACTTAAAAACTTACACATCTCTTATGACCACACTAAGGGCCATTCATTGTGTTTTTGGAAGGGAGGCAAGTTAACCGCTGACCCTCACAGAGTAAAGTCACAGGGCGCACATGAGCCTCCCAGAAAAAAAGAAAAAAAAGTGTTGTTTGCAATTTTCTCCCCAAATGGTACCTATATTATTTTGAGTGAGTACAGCTTGACAGTGTCCCCTTTGTGATCTCTTGGCCAGCTGGTACGCTTGAGGGTGTTCCTAGTTTTTTTTTAAATAATTAAGGGTAGTCCTTGTTTTTGTAAGGGTTACCTAAGGGCAATCAGTCAGCCTGTCCTAGTCCATGTGTCCATGACATCAGCCAGATGACATTCATTTGACCCACAAAATGACTGAGGGACCACTCTGGGGATGGGATGGGGAAGACATGCAATGGCGCTCACAGGTGCAGAAGTTGGGGCCATCCCTTGCTGTTTCCAATAGAATTTGCAACAGGGTTGAAGAGCATATGAGTCAAATCATGGTCAGAGTTGTCTCTCAGTGAGGGCATGGCACATCCAACAGTCAGCTAAATCTAGGGAAATAATAGCAATTCAGGATAGCAGAAAGGGCCATTTTCTTTTATGAGAAAATCTCCAGAGGGCAATTCTAAAAATGTGGATTATCAACATCCCTCATTCCTCAATAAGTCCTGGTGTCTAAGGCCTTTCACCCCCAGGTGCTGGAGTCATTACTGTCTACAAAATTAGGATGTCCCATTTCAGTGGCTGTAACTTCACCCTTTGCTAATCATCCCCTAATTTTACCTAGACTGTTCATCTGGAAAGATGAGGTGCAAGAGGAAAAAGGCATTTTTATAAAACTTAATGAGGATTAGCATTAAATTGTTAAACCCATTTAGGCCCAGTTCCTTTCCAAAGGTTGTGCCAGTACCATTGGACTATGATTTCCTAAGAAGTTCTTCTTATGGAAACTGAATCTTGCTTCTCTTTCTTCTGTAATCTACTGCTATGAATACCTGATTCCTGTAGATAGAGAGGTAACCTGTAAGGGAGAGTAAGTGTACAATCTGATGACAGTCTCAGTCTTTTAGTTGTGTCCATGGGCTGTGTTTCTTAGCTTTTATTCCCCAATGAGGTATAATAGAATGGCTAGAGGGGGGCAGAGTTGGGTGAATTCCCTCTACCCCCTGGTGAAGTAAAACTCAAGTAAAGTGGTTTCTCAAGTAAAGACTCTTGTTACAGAGAACATTCTGGACATATTTCATAATGGTTATTTTCCCCCTCCATCTGTCAGAGATAAGACTGTTTATTTGTTTACGACTTTTTGCTGTGAGAACCTGGTGGGGTTCCTAGAGGTAAAAATAAATAAAAATGGGGTGAGGGAGCAGCAGTTTCTCTCTCATATTACCCTACATGCATCCTCCAGCTATTCATCAAAATGACAATTTATGGTTCCCACGAGTTCTGGCCCCAGCAGCTTCTGCTCCAGGTTGAGCTAACCTTGGCTGTGGTTCTCTGCATTTGCTGGTCTCTTCAGATTTTAGGGTGGCTATTTGCCCTGCTCTTCTCTTATAGGTCTAAGAAAAGTCATTGATTTTCAATTTGTTTTTCTTTTTTTTTTGTTTTCTTGTTTTTTCTGTAAGGATTAGAGTAACAACTGCAAGTTTTTACGTGTCAGAACTGACTGAGATTGTGCAAGCATTTAGAAGAGAAAATTGAGTATATCTAGGCAAATTAAAATAAGTAAATCCTTTTACCTTATTGCAACCAAGTGGCCTCATGTTTTCTAAGACAAAGGTGATGAATTACTATTTTTTTTTTATTATTTTCTGTTCTACTCTCCCCTATTCTCCTATTCCCTGTTTCCTACTTAGCCTTTCAAAAATGCAAATATAACCTTTCACCTCCCCTTCGGCAGACATTCCCTGCAGGGCAAGTTCTCCTAACAGCATGCTCCAAGAGAGATCTCTCCTGGAGAGTTGACAGTGGATTTGCAGACCAAAGCATACCTGCCAGGGTTTGCCCAGAACTCTCATCTACCAGGTGGGCATACCAAAAGCATGCCTGCTTGGCTGTTTTTACAACTTATCTCTGCCCAGATAGGTGCCAGCTGATCTGTCCTGGTAGATAAGGCACCAAGTTAGAAGGAGGACCCCTTCCCATGCTCACTACCCCCTTACCTTGTAAAAGTGTCCACTTTCTGCCCCAAAGGTGAAGTGGCACATTTAAAAGCAGGAGACTTTGTGCCCATTCCCCAAGCTAACTTCGGAATGAATTCATTTACTTTGAATCAGACCTCACTTTTGTTAATTGAGTTCTCCAGGTGGGGAGTAACTCACTCGCATTTCGGTTACATTATCATTTCACTTTAAATGGTTCATACAGAAATTCTGACGCATTCTCAAAATTCACGATAAGAGTGTTCAGTGGAGTACTCTATAGAGAAATAAAAATTTAGAAAAAAATGTTGTCTCCTGGTGTAGGTATGAAAACAATAAATTGTCTCCCTCAATGAAGAACAACATCCAAAATAAAATGAATAAGTTTGATTTACAAGTATGAACATAAATAAATCTCAAAAGGTAATACTGAGATAAGAGAAGCACAAAAGTTTGCATGTGTTATTTTGTTGCATACAGTGCTAATTATGTAAAAATTAAAATGCATTGAATAGTGATATGGAGTTTATGGTACAAGGTACCAAGTCATGCATGGGAAATGTAGAAAGCAATTTCCAGACAGTGCTATCTCTGGAGTGTGGCAAAAGGAAGGGACAGTGGCAAGACTTTGGTTGTAAAAGCAAAGACTGTAAAAGTTAAAGAAATCTGAAGCAACAATGCTAATATATTAAAATTAGGGGGGCGGAGCAAGATGGCCGAATAGGAACAGCTCCAGTCTCCAACTCCCAGCGCGAGCGACACAGAAGACTGGTGATTTCTGCATTTTCAACTGAGGTACTGGGGTCATCTCTCTAGGGAGTGCCGGACAATCGGTGCTGGTCAGCTGCTGCAGCCTGACCAGTGTGAGCTGAAGCAGGGCGAGGCATCGCCTCACCTGGAAGCGCAAGGGGGAAGGGAATCCCTTTTCCTAGCCAGGGGAACTGAGACACACAACACCTGGAAAATCGGGTAACTCCCACCCCAATACTGCGCTTTAAGGAAACAGGCACACCAGGAGAATATATCCCACACCTGGCCGGGAGGGTCCCACGCCCACGGAGCCTCCCTCACTGCTAACACAGCCGTCTGCGGCGATCTATCCGCAAGGCAGCAGCGAGGCTGGGGGAGGGGCGCCCGCCATTGCTGAGGCTTAAGTAGGTAAACAAAGCCGCTGGGAAGCTCGAACTGGGTGGAGCTCACAGCAGCTCAAGGAAGCCTGCCTGTCTCTGTAGACTCTACCTCTGCGGACAGCGCACAGCTGCAGTCCATTAGGGGAAAGAGCGGGGGCCAGTGCAGACGCGAACGACTCTGTCTGACAGCTTTGGGGAGAGCCGTGGATCTCCTAACGTGGAGGTTGAGATCTGAGAACGGACAAACTGCCTGCTCAGGTGGGTCCCTGACCCCTGAGTAGCCTAGCTGGGAGACATCCCCCACTAGGGGCAGTCTGACACCCCACACCTCACAGGGTGGCGTCACCCCTGAGAGGAAACTTCCAAAGAAAGAATCAGACAGGTACACTCGCTGTTCAGCAATATTCTATCTTCGGCAACCTCTGCTGCTGATACCCAGGCAAACAGGGTCTGGAGTGGACCTCAAGCAATCTCCAACAGACCAACAGACAGTCCTTCTGACTGTCAGACAGAAAACTATCAAACAGGAAGGACACCTATACCAAAACCCCATCAGTACGTCACCATCATCAAAGTCCAGAGACAGACAAAACCACAAAGATGGGGAAGAAGCAGGGCAGAAAAGCTGGAAATTCAAAAAATGAGAGCACATCTCCCCCTGCAAAGGAGCGCAGCCCATCGCCAGCAACGGATCAAAGCTGGTCAGAGAATGACTTTGACGAGATGAGAGAAGAAGGCTTCAGTCCATGAAACCTCTCAGAGCTAAAGGAGGAATTACGTACCCAGCACAAAGAAACTAAAAATCTTGAAAAAAAAGTGGAAGAATTGACAGCTAGACTAATTAATGCAGAGAAGATCATAAATGAAATGACAGAGATGAAAACCATGACACGAGAAATACGTGACAAATGCACAAGCTTCAGTAACTGACTCGATCAACTGGAAGAAAGAGTATCAGTGATTGAGGATCAAATGAATGAAATGAAGCGAGAAGAGAAACCAAAAGAAAACAGAAGAAAAAGAAATGAACAAAGCCTGCAAGAAGTATGGGATTATGTAAAAAGACCAAATCTACGTCTGATTGGGGTGCCTGAAAGTGAGGGGAAAATGGAACCAAGTTGGAAAACACTCTTCAGGATATCATCCAGGAGAACTTCCCCAACCCAGTAGGGCAGGGCAACATTCACATTCAGGAAATACAGAGAACGCCACAAAGATACTCCTCCAGAAGAGCAACTCCAAGACACATAATTGCCAGATTCACCAAAGTTGAAATGAAGGAAAAAATCTTAAGGGCAGCCAGAGAGAAAGGTCGGGTTACCCACAAAGGGAAGCCCATCAGACTAACAGCAGACCTCTCAGCAGAAACTCTACAAGCCAGAAGAGAGTGGGGGCCAATATTCAACGTTCTTAAAGAAAAGAATTTTCAACTGAGAATTTCATATCCAGCCAAACTAAGCTTCATCAGTGAAGGAGAAATAAAATCCTTTACAGATAAGCAAATGCTTAGAGATTTTGTCACCACAAGGCCTGCCTTACAAGAGACCCTGAAGGAAGCCCTAAACATGGAAAGGAACAACCAGTACCAGCCATTGCAAAAACATGCCAAAATGTAAAGACCATCGAGGCTAGGAAGAAACTGCATCAACTAACGAGCAAAATAACCAGTTAATATCATAATGACAGGATCAAGTTCACACATAACAATATTAACCTTAAATGTCAATGGACTAAATGCTCCAATTAAAAGACACAGACTGGCAAACTGGATAAAGAGTCAAGACCCATCAGTCTGCTGTATTCAGGAGACCCATCTCACATGCAGAGACATACATAGGCTCAAAATAAAGGGATGGAGGAAGATCCACCAAGCAAATGGAGAACAAAAAAAAGCAGGGGTTGCAATCCTAGTCTCTGATAAAACAGACTTTAAACCATCAAAGATCAAAAGAGACAAAGAAGGCCATTACATAATGGTAAAGGGATCAATTCAACAGGAACAGCTAACTCTCCTAAATATATATGCACCCAATACAGGAGCACCCAGATTCATAAAGCAAGTCCTTAGAGACTTACAAAGAGACTTAGACTCCCATACAATAATAATGGGAGACTTCAACACTCCACTGTCAACATTAGACAGATCAACGAGACAGAAAGTTAACAAGGATATCCAGGAATTGAACTCATCTCTGCACCAAGCGGACCTAATAGACATCTATAGAACTCCCCACCCCAAATCAACAGAATATACATTCTTCTCAGCACCACATCGCACTTATTCCAAAATTGACCACATAATTGGAAGTAAAGCACTCCTCAGCAAATGTACAAGAACAGAAATTATAACAAACTGTCTCTCAGACCACAGTGCAATCAAACTAGAAATCAGGACTAAGAAACGCAATCAAAACCGCTCAACTACATGGAAACTGAACAACCCGCTCCTGAATGACTACTGGGTACATAACGAAATGAAAGCAGAAATAAAGATGTTCTTTGAAACCAATGAGAACAAAGATACAACATACCAGAATCTCTGGGACACATTTAAAGCAGTGTGTAGAGGGAAATTTATAGCACTAAATGCCCACAAGAGAAAGCAGGAGAGATCTAAAATTGACACTCTAACATCACAATTAAAAGAACTAGAGAGGCAAGAGCAAACACATTCAAAAGCTAGCAGAAGGCAAGAAATAACTAAGATCAGAGCAGAACTGAAGGAGATAGAGACACAAAAAACCCTCCAAAAAATCAATGAATCAGGAGTTGGTTTTTTGAAATGATCAACAAAATTGACAGACCGCTAGCTAGACTAATAAAGAAGAAAAGAGAGAGGAATCAAATACACGCAATAAAAAACGATAAAGGGGATATCACCACGGACCCCACAGAAATACAAACAACCATCAGAGAATACTATAAATGCCTCTACGCAAATCAACTAGAAAATCTAGAAGAAATGGATAATTTCCTGGACACTTACACTCTCCAAGACTAAACCAGAAAGAAGTTGAATCCCTGAATAGACCAATAGCAGGCTCTGAAATTGAGGCAACAATTAATAGCCTACCCACCAAAAAAAGTCCAGGACCAGATGGATTCACAGCTGAATTCTACCAGAGGTACAAGGAGGAGCTGGTACCATTCCTTCTGAAACTATTTCAATCAATAGAAAAAGAGGGAATCCTCCCTAACTCTTTTTATGAGGCCAACATCATCCTGATACCGAAGCCTGGCAGAGACACAACAAAAAAAGAGAATTTTAGACCAATATCCCTGATGAACATCGATGCAAAAATCCTCAATAAAATACTGGCAAACGGATTCAGCAGCACATCAAAAAGCTTATCCACCATGATCAAGTGGGCTTCATCCCTGGGATGCAAGGCTGGTTCAACATTCGCAAATCAATAAACGTAATCCAGCATATAAACAGAACCAAAGACAAGAACCACATGATTATCTCAATAGATGCAGAAAAGGCTTTTGACAAAATTCAACAGCCCTTATGCTAAAAACGCTCAATAAATTTGGTATTGATGGAACGTACCTCAAAATAATAAGAGCTATTTATGACAAACCCACAGCTAATATCATACTGAATGGGCAAAAACTGGAAAAATTCCCTTTGAAAACTGGCACAAGACAGGGATGCCCTCTCTCACCACTCCTATTCAACATAGTGTTGGAAGTTCTGGCTAGGGCAATCAGGCAAGAGAAAGAAATCAAGGGTATCCAGTTAGAAAAGAAGAAGTCAAATTGTCCCTGTTTGCAGATGACATGATTGTATATTTAGAAAACCCCATTGTCTCAGCCCAAAATCTCCTTAAGCTGATAAGCAACTTCAGCAAAGTCTCAGGATACAAAATTAATGTGCAAAAATCACAAGCATTCTTATACACCAGTAATAGACAAGCAGAGAGCCAAATCAGGAATGAACTTCCATTCACAATTGCTTCAAAGAGAATAAAATACCTAGGAATCCAGCTTACAAGGGATGTAAAGGACCTCTTCAAGGAGAACTACAAACCACTGCTCAGTGAAATCAAAGAGGACACAAACAAATGGAAGAACATACCATGCTCATGGATAGGAAGAATCAATATCGTGAAAATGGCCATACTGCCCAAGGTGATTTATAGATTCAATGCCATCCCCATCAAGCTACCAATGACTTTCTTCACAGAATTGGAAAAAACGGCTTTAAAGTTCATATGGAACCAAAAAAAAGCCCGCATTGCCAAGACAATCCTAAGTCAAAAGGACAAAGCGGGAGGTGTCACGCTACCTGACTTCAAACTATACTACAAGGCTACAGTAACCAAAACAGCATGGTACTGGTACCACAACAGAGATATAGACCAATGGAACAGAACAGAGTCCTCAGAAATAATACCACACATCTACAGCCATCTGATCTTTGACAAACCTGACAAAAACAAGAAATGGGGAAAGGATTCCCTATTTAATAAATGGTGCTGGGAAAATTGGCTAGCCATAAGTAGAAAGCTGAAACTGGATCCTTTCCTTACCCCTTATACGAAAATTAATTCAAGATGGATTAGAGACTTAAATGTTAGACCTAATACCGTAAAAACCCTAGAAGAAAATCTAGGTAGTACCATTCAGGACATAGGCATGGGCAAGGACTTCATGTCTAAAACACCAAAAGCAACGGCAGCAAAAGCAAAAATTGACACATGGGATCTAATTCAACTAAAGAGCTTTTGCACAGCTAAAGAAACTACCATCAGAGTGAACAGGCAACCTACAGAATGGGAAAAAATTTTTGCAACCTACTCATCTGACAAAGGGCTAATATCCAGAATCTACAAAGAACTCAAACAAATATACAAGAAAAAAACAAACAACCCCATCAAAAAGTGGGGAAAGGATATGAACAGACATTTCTCAAAAGAAGACATCCATACAGCCAACAGACACATGAAAAAATGCTCATCATCACTGGCCATCAGAGAAATGCAAATCAAAACCACAATGAGATACCATCTCACACCAGTTAGAATGGCAATCATTAAGAAGTCAGGAAACAACAGGTGTTGGAGAGGATGTGGAGAAATAGGAACACTTTTACACTGTTGGTGGGATTGTAAACTAGTTCAACCATTATGGAAAACAGTATGGCGATTCCTCAAGGATCTAGAACTAGATGTACCATATGACCCAGCCATCCCACTACTGGGTATATACCCAAAGGATTATCAATTATTCTACTACAAAGACACATGCACACGTATGTTTATTGCGGCACTATTCACAATAGCAAAGACTTGGAATCAACCCTAATGTCCATCTGTGACAGACTGGATTAAGAAAATGTGGCACATATACACCATGGAATACTATGCAGCCATCAAAAAGGATGAGTTTGCATCCTTTGTAGGGACATGGATGCAGCTGGAAACCATCATTCTTAGCAAACTATCACAAGAAGAGAAAACCAAACACCGCATGTTCTCACTCATAGGTGGGAACTGAACAATGAGATCACTTGGACTCGGGAAGGGGAACATCACACACTGGGGCCTATCATGGGGAGGGGGGAGGAGGGAGGGATTGCATTGGGGAGTTATACATGATATAAACGTCATGCACATGTACCCTAGAACTTAAAGTATAATAATAAAAAAAAAAATTAAACAAGTGCTACATAAAGAAGTACTTGATATATAATATTCTCTTCTGTATGTTGGAGGATGGTTCAAAATTTTTGAAAATGAAAATCTACATAGAAATAGTTTTTTCCTTATTAGTACAGAAGAAAACACAGTAGGAATGAAGAGAAAATAGGCAAAACATATGAGGGATCAGCAAGAGGAAGAATTTAACATTTATTGACTGCCAATCTCTAGTAACTCTACACACAAGGCTCTCATACTTTTTCATTTTACACTCACGAACAATCCTTAATGCAAACTTTCCTTCCATATTTACAAATAACAAAATAGCAACCCAGAGAAGTAAATAAGCATTATTTTCTGATCACACCACTAGAAATAATAAGGCTGTAGTCGAAAACCAGAGCAATCTTTTTCAAAGTTCATAGTCACTATTTACACTTTTTAACATTACAATCAACCCACTTTTTGAGTGGATTTCAGTCATTTTTGCATAACTCCGGTCACCCTGACTAGAGGGTTAACACTACTCAATTCTTTACTTTGAAATGTATGTGTGGATGGCTATTCTTGAGGCACAAAACCAATGGCTCTGGGCCTTTGTATCTCAGGTTCCTGCCTAGCTTCATGGCACTTCCAGGACATGAGGATATTTTTATCCTTGCCTTTGCCTAGAGCCTTCCTACCCCGCTGAACTCTCAGCTCCTCTGCCACCAGTGTGTCCATTATCTCTGAAGGCATTGGGTCCACCCTCACTCCATCTGTCTGAAATCACACCATCAATCTTTATCCCCTGGTTTGATTCGACAACCTGCATCATCTCTCAGTATTTCCATATCATGGGAAGCCCTCCCAGGGTCATAGACTGTTTACTTGGTGCAAACCAAATTGTATTCCACTACATTTTCTCTAATGTGTTGCCATTCCACTTTTACACCACCTGTTATCAGCAGCAAATCTGATGGGTCTGCAGCAAACTCGATTTTTGCCTTCTTGGCGGAAATCATTCAGTGGAGGGGCAGAAGTAATGTTAATGCACAGCAAGAGACTGAGGCAAGTTTTAGAGCAAGAGTGAGAGTTTATTTTAAAGTTTTAGAACAGGAACAAAAGGAGGAAGAATGCACTTGGAAGAGGGCCAAGCAAGCAACTTGAGAGATTCAAGTGCCCCATCTGGCCCTTGACTTGGGGTTTTATACACTGGCATGGTTGTGAGGTTTGTGTTTTTTTCTCCCCTCGTTCTTCTCTTAGGGTGGGCTCTCTGCCTGCACAGTGGTCTGCCAGCACCTGGGAGAGGCCACATGTGCATTGCATTTACTGAGGTCGTATGCATGCTCACACGAGGACTTTTTTCCCTTACCTATGGGGCCTTTCCTATAGGAAGGTCATATACCAGTTCAGCTCTGCCCATTGGCCTCTCAGTCCGCATGCTTGAGCCCAATTGCCCACCTCCTTAGATCTTATTGGTGGCTGCTGATCATCAGTTTCAGATGTTTTCTGTCTGTTGGGAGATTGCCATTCCCTGTCACTGGCTGTGACCAATTATTATTTTAGAGAGACAGTTTAACAACCATTTGACTATCACCGGATGGTCACCTAAAATTCCTGGGAATTGGGGGACCCTCTCCTGCCTTGCTCATGTCAGCCTAACTCCCTACTCTAACATTCCCACTACATGTGGAAGAGACAGGAGCTGGAGCCAGAGAACTCCTGTCCTCCCCCGATAACTGCTTCCTTTCAGAGGCTGATCTTCCCTCCTTGGGCTCCTCAGACATCTTTCCATCTGCTTTTCCCACAGTCCCATCAGCAGCTTTGACTCAAAGGCTTGGGATTCCTTTTGAAGCTTTTGTTATAAAGATATAAACAAAGAACTATAAAAACACAGAGGGATCAATTAATTCTGCTGTAGGGGATCAAGGAGGACATCAAAAAGAAGGAGACTTTTGAATTTGGCCTTGAAGCGTGATTAGTATTTAAAATAAAAAAAACACCAAGAATTCAACCAGAAAGAAAATCCAATCTCTTGCTGTCTCAATTGACTGTCCTGGCTGAAAACAGGGATATGTGACACTGTACTTTCTAACTTGCTTGGGATTTTCTAAACCATTAAGTTCTGGCTACAGTAGAGAGTCAGAGGTGCTTGGGATGATTCAGGTGAAATGACAGCAGCATCTCAACTGAATGCTTTTTATAGTTGCTCCAGGTAAACTGATGGTATCTTAAAAGCAGCTGAGTGAAGTGGAATATGGATATGTTCCAACCGACTACGTTACTGCGTGGATTGTCTGCTCAGCTAGACCAGCTGGGGAGAAGGCACAACACAAGCTCATAAACAAATGGCTGTCTCCTTTCTTACTTTTCTCTGCTTCCACTTCAGTCTTGAAGCCCCCCAAACTATATATTAAGATACAATTAATTACATAGTAAAGTATTCTGAATAGTGCATTCAAAGCCAGACATGAATGTTAACGTCAGCTTCATTTGAAAATAAAAGGTAGAATTGTGTACTGGGAAGAACATTGTCTTTAAGTTCAAATAAATGAAGAGTTTTGAATCCTGGTTTTATCACCTTACAGGGTTACTGAGGTAAATCACCGTAAGTGAACTTTCATTTCCTCATCCTCAAAATGGGAATAAAGATGTCCATTTCAATATGTTATTTCACATTTAGAAACTGGGGTTTGTTGTACAACAGCAGTAACTGATTAAGACATGTTTAACCTTAAATTTAGTCAAATATTTTCTTGTTCTGGTTTTCTAACATATGAAATGTAAATGCAGATTTCAGGCACTAAAGTTTGATATAAATTTTAAGTTGAAATCAAGTAAAGAAAAACATTTCATTGATTCAAATGAGATATACAAATAAAGAGAAATAAAATTTATTTTATAAACATTATAATGCTAAGTACCTTTTTCACCGTCTTGCATTTGGTTGCCTGAGATAACCATTCATCATTATAAAAATATTCTGAATTAAAGATAAATAGGTGGCTAGGCATTCTGGCTCACGCCTGCAATCCCAGCACTTTGGAAGGCAGAGGCAGATGGATGACCTGAGGTGAGTAGTTCGAAACCAGACTAACTAACATGGTGAAACCTCGTCTCTACCAAAAATACAAAAATTAGCCGGATGTGGTGGCGCATGCCTGTAATCCCAGCTACTCCAGAGGCTCATGCAGGAGAATTGCTTGGACCCAGGAGGCAGAGGTTGCAGTGAGCTGAGATAGCGCCATTGCACTCCACCCTGGGAAACAAGAGAGAACTCCTTCTCAAAAAAAAAAAAAAGATAAACAGGTAACATAAACTGAATATTACTCTAAATCACAGATACACTCTATATTTTTGCTATTTGTTATACAATTGGAAAGATAAGCAGAAATTAAACATTTTAAGGAGACATATTTTAAAATAGCCCACTCAAGAAAATTAGAATAAAAACACTTGGATTTTAATTTCATCTAAGTTGTCTTAATTCAGAGAGTGAAAGTACTGAGGTTATATGACTTCATCAGAAAACGGTTGTGGGTTTCAAAAATTATTTTGAAATTAAATTTGAACCCATTTATCAAAGTGAATCTTATAGGGAATCCTCTTACATGAGCCAGGCATGATGGAGAATGTTCTGGTTGAAGGACTTACCCATCCCACCCACACTGCTTTCACTTAGCTGGCCCCTTCCTCCCAGCTGTCCCTGTAGACTATTCAGGGAGCCGCTTGGGGTTTACAGAGTGCTAAGTATATGAGATTGAGCAAGATAATTTGTTAGTTGAGCGCAAAAGTAATCGTGGTTTTCGCATTGTTGGAATTTGCTGTTTGATACTGGAATACATTCTTGAATAAATGTGGTTATGTTACACAACACTTTAATGGGCATTTCTTGCTTTATTTTATTTTTTGCTAATGACTTATTGCTTGCTGTTTATTTTATGTTTATTTTAGACTATGGAAATGATGTTAGACAAAAAGCCATTCGAGTTCAAAATGGGTTGTAAAGTAGCACAGACAACTCACAACATCAACAACACATTCAGCCCAGGAACTACTAACGAACTTACATTGCCGTGGTGCTTGAAGTTTTGCAAAGGAGAGGAGAGCCTTGAAGATGAGGAGAACAGTGGTCGGTCATTGAAAATTGACATCAACCAACTGAGAGAAATCATCAAAGCTGATTCTCTTACAACTACAGGAGAAGTTGTGGAAAAACTTAACGTTGACCGTTCTATGGTTGTTCGGCATTTGAAGCAAATTGGAAAGGTGAAAAAGCTCGATAAGTTGGGTGCCTCATGAGCTGAGCAAAAATTTTAAAAAAAACACGTCATTTTCAAGTGTTATCTTCTCTTATTGTACATATCAACAACGAACCATTTCTCAGATTGTGTCATGCAACAAAAAGTAGATTTTGTACGACAACCAACCATGACCAGCTCAGTAGATGGTCCTAGAAGAAGCCCCAAAGCACTTCCCAAAGCCAAACTTGCACTAAAAAAAGGTCATGGTCCTGTTTGGTGACCTGCTGCCAGTCTGATCCACTACAGGTTTCTGAATCCCAGCGAAACCATTACATCTGAGAAGTATGCTCAGCAAATCAATGAGAAGCACTGAAAACTGCAAAGATGGCAACCAGCATCGGTCAACAGAAAGGGCCCAATTTTTCTCCACGACAACACTAGATTGCACAACCAACACTTTAAAAGTTCAAAGAATTGGGCTATGAAGTTTTGCCTCATCCACCATATTCACCTGACCTCTCACCCACTGATTACCAATTCCACAACGTTTTGCAGGGAAAATGCTTCCAAAGTCGGCAGGATGCAGAAAATGCTTTCCAAGAGTTCGTCGAATCCAGAAGCATGGATTTTTATGCTACAGGAAGAAACAAACATTTCTCGTTGGCAAAAATGTGTTGATTGTAATGGTTCTTATTTTGATTAATAAAGATGTGTTTGAGCATAGTTATAAGATTTAAATTTATGATCTGAAATCTCAATTACTTTTGCACAAACCTAATATTTACTTTGATAATTAAACTTGCTATTAAAATAATACTCATGCCACTTTCTGTCTGAAACTTTGTTTCACCTTCCTTTGCAGAATAAAGTCCCCTTGTTCCCGCTGCTGTGGTCCCATAGTGACTTTAATTGTTCTCTTTCTATAGCAATTTTTCACAGCACAGGTATTACAAATGGCCTGAGATCAATCCCAGCTACGAGATAAACCTGATACATGCCTGTGGGCCAATATCTCAATTCTTTGACTCTTTCTTCTGTAAAATAGAAAAATAATAGTTCTTAAGGTACTGTATAGAATACTATGTTGAATATATAGAAATATATGTAGAGAGGAAATAGAATTATGTGAAATAATGTTTTCCTATGGAACTATCACATCCTCATGAAGTTGTTGTGATGATTAAATGTGTTAATACCACAAAAATCCTTAAACTGTGTTGGCACAGGGAGAATATTGGCTATTCTCAGCTTTTGTTCTGCTTGAGATTTTGTGCTATGGGATTTATATACATCATTTTTACTTCTCAGAATAATCCTGTGTGTGGACGTTTATACGTGTAAATGTGTGTGTATACACATATATAATCAATTTTAAGAGATAAATTAAGATTAGAAAATTAATTCTTGGGAAAGTTAAAGGTTGCAACATACCCAAGGCAACCCAGCTAAAAACTGACCCAGATAAGAATCTAAGTGAAGTGACTGCCTTTCAAGGCTGTGGCTTTCCTGCTCCACCTCCCCAGGTCTTAATGCAGGTCCTGACTGATATGTGCTCACATTTGTGTCTGTGGGCCATTCTCAGGCTGGCAGAACCGCATGATGGTGCATCCACAGCACTCGGGCTCCTCCCCTGTTTCAGTACTTATTGCATTTTCTTATAGGCAATTCTGCAGTTACATACAAGATGAACACCTAGTCTGCTTCCTTTAGCCTGGAGAAGTCTTGTGTCTGTTTCCACTCAGTCACCATCTAATTCTTACTTATTACCATCAATTAGTTTTATCTTGAATTTCAAGAGTGAAATTTCACTCTTTTGTACCTGACTCCTTTACCTCAGCATAACATCCCTGACATCTTTCTGTACTATCATGGGTATCAGCAACTTACTATCTTTTGATCCATTGTTTGATAGGTCACAATTGTTACTTCCTTCTGTTGGGACTTTTGGTTATTCTGTGTTGGCAATTATGAAGAAGGCTGCTATGAATATTCATTCCTGAAAAAAATATGTTTGTGGGCAGATGTTTTCATTTGTTGTGAATAAATTGCTAAGGCAATTTATATACAACCATATGAGTTAGTTCATATGTAACTTTATAAGAAAATTGTTGTAACGTAAGTCATCTTTGTTGCATTACCCCTTCCTTGTCTCACTTCCCTGTTTCCATGCATCCCTCCCACATATACTACTTGTACTGAGATATTTGTCTCAGTGTCTGTTCTAAGCTTTCAGTACTTTTTAAACAAGGTTAATGATATCCCTTTTCTCTGAAATTCTATATTTTTAAATTCAATAATATGTAGTTTTATTCGTTTATCTTTTCTATTTGAATTTTACCTGGCTTCTCAATGTAGTTTTTTTATATATTTTATCCATTCTTTGATTGTCTTAAAATACATAAGATACTTCTATTTTCATCTCTCCCAGCTTGGAGCTTTCCTATCTTTGTCCTTTATCTATTACTGATGATTTCTGATAGAAATTTTAACCTTGTCTATTATCTCACTAATTTTATTTCAGCCAAAATATTTTGCTATTTAACTCATAGTCTGAGCACTTTATGTTGATGTTTAAATTTATCTAACTCTGTGTCTCTACTTGGTTCTTTTTTTACATAGCTGCTCGGTTTTTCTTCTGTTTGCCTGAGAACGTTACTTACAATAATGGTAAAGTTTTAGTTTTTTCTATTGGATTGGTTCATTTACTTCCAATTTATCTTGTTTTTATATACTGTCCTTTGAATTCCAACATATCAACACTTTCTCCTCTGTTTTATTTAATTTATTTTTCTTTTTTTAAGAGACAAAGTCTCATTCTGTTGCCCAGACTGGAGTGCAGTGGCATCATCATGGCTCACTGCAGCCTTGAACTCCTGGGCTCAAGTGATCCCCCTGCCTCAGCCTCCCAGGTGACTGGGACTACAGGTGTTTGCCACACCAGCTTTTTTTTTTTTTTTTTTTGGAAAGATGAGATCTTGCTATGTTACCCAGGCCAGTTTTTATTTTATTTTTTAAAAATTTTCGTATGTTCTCCAGACTGCATGAATCCATCCTTCTCCCATAGTAATATTGTGATAGGGGATCATTTACCTTGGTTAAATCCCCAGTATGCCATTAATTAGCTGTGTTACTAGGACAGTTTCTTCAATATCAGTAAGCTTTCATTAGTGACTCTGTAAAATGAAGGCAATACTACAGCCTATTTTGTACAGTTATTTGGGTTATTAACTAAGATAATTCATGTGCAGTGATATAAGTATACTTGATTAAAATAACGATTTTAAAATGTAGTTGTTATTGTGATGCTGTTCATGACTCTGATTCTTGACTTTCTGAACTATTAGAAAAACCTCTGAAGGAAGTGATCTTCCCAGGTAATGTTGAGTTAAACAAAGACATTCTTTAAAAATTATGATAGTCACTCTATTCTCTTAGTGGTTTTGTAAATGATGAATTCACAATTGAAGCAGAGAGGCAAGATTTACCAAGCATATTGAAGGAATCCAAATATGTATTAGAATTGATAACGAGTGTGTTGAGTATAAATATAAGAAGTTGCAAATGTAGAAATTAAAAATTAATTCTACATGTGCTGCAAAATACAGCAATGTGTGCCAGTGAAGATGACATAGGGAAAGAAGAGCACAGGACACACAGAGGAAATTAAGCAGAGTTTGGAAAAAGTGGAATCTATTTTGATAAATCCAGAAAATATTCCTTTAGACAAATTTACTGATAGACCCACCAGCTGCTTATTAAGAAGTAAGTGCAATAGTATTTCCCAAACTAATTTCCCAGGATATAATCCAGTCACATCAGATGCTTCATAAAAAATGTATATTTCCAAAGGGAAAATTCTGCAGACAGCATTTCAATCTGGGAGACTGACTCTTGCACACTATGTTATATTCTTGTACGTCTATGATTAAAATATTAGAAACACTTCCAGCTTCTTTAGCACAGCATTTCTCAAATGTGTTTGATCACCAACACATTTATTAGGGAATTAAATTATTTTAATATACTAGAATACCAATTTAATATACTAGAATACCTTAAATTTAATAATTTAATATACTAGAACACCTCAGGAAAACACTTGGGAAAAGCAGAGACTGTCTAGATGCTCACCAACCAATTTCCTCGTCCTGGGAGGACAGAAAAATTACAGCTTGAGCCTGTGTGTTAGGATGGGCCATCTGAATATGTTTTAGACAGTGATGTGTGAGTTAACGGGAGGTAGTCTGCTGTATTAAATGGGACATTGAGAGTATCTCAAACCTTCAGTTGATGAAAATTTAATGAAGGACAAGATACAGAGATGTGGGCAAGACTAGGAAATGAACAGGTGTTGGAGAAACATCCAGGGGATAAGATGAGCAGGGAACCATTATTACCTGCCTCTCATGGTCACCCACTGAGGGTGCCAATCCATACTGGATATAAATGAGATATAAATTTTGCTGTATTAAGCTTCTGAGATTTTTTTTTTTACATAAGCTAATGTTAATTGCTTTGATTAATGTACTAATCAAGAAGTTTATCACTGATTCCTGACAAACACCCTTGCAATTATTATATATATATATGTATTTTAAACAGATCTATAATAATGTGTATATTAATTTCTTCCAGTAGCACAAACTTCTCGTGTCATATTCCTAACACCTCCAAGAGTTAAGACAAATACCTCGCTAAATACAGGCCCATCCAGTAATGGTGGCCAAAGTGAGAGCACCAAATAAACATTATTCTATTTGAGAGCTACCTTAGCCAGATATATTTCTGCCTAGAAGAGTTATATGTTATATGTTACAAGCACAATTACTAAAGAATGAATGCAAATGTTATGACGACAATACTGGATAGATACAACTTGTTTTGTATTTAATAAGAAGATAAACTAGTGAAATAACTATTGCATACCCTAACTTCAAATTAATAATATCTCAGTGTCATTTAGTGAATGAAATAGTGTGGATGGAACTGCTTTTGCAGGAAATTAACAAAAACAACAAAAACAAATCTTAGCTTTTTTTGACCGTCTGCGATTATGCAGGTACTACACTGATATAAAATTTACAAGTGCCCAATAAATTCAAGTCCTGAGGGTTAAAACAGTAAAATGACTTACCCGTGAGCAAACTAAAGGATGCAGATGCACATTTATCTAACCTTACAGCTCACATTTTTTCCTCTGCAGCATACTGTCCACTGCCTTAGCTACCCTTGATATATTGCTCGTATTTGGTAGAGATTGGCTTGCCTAGTGCAGTGCTTTCCTGCACAGTATTTCTTGTCTGAGTTTTATTGTGCATTCAGAACGATTCCTCCCTGAGTGTTGCTCAATGAAATATTTATAACATTGCAGCCCATTAAATAAACAAGTGATGCCATTCTGGGTTTATTTGTCCGCCCTCAGCAAATCCTTTAATTCTGCAAGGTTCATTCCTTAGATGACCTTATAAGACCCAGAGAATGGGATTGCTGTGACAAGTTCCTTTCTTTTCTCCTCAGTCTTGATTTACATCATGCTTTATATTAGTTAAAGCTAAATAAAAGAACAGAAAGTAACATTACACCCATGTGAGCTGCATAGTTACATTTTGCCGTATTTGATTTAGACATTTCTTAAGAAGTAAAACCACAGATACATACAAGGTTTTCCTTAAGAGCAGACCTCAAAATTAATCTCTCTGTGGAGATAATAACAAAGTCAAAGTTGTTGTTTTTAACTACATTAATATTCATAAACATTATCTTATTAAAAGGGCATTTAAAAAATCATATCTATCCTACTGTGTTTTTAAAATCCAGATTATTTATTTAAGTTCATTACATGTTGATGTAAATTGATCTAACTCATTAAATTTAGCTACTGCTTATAATTCCATACTAAGGAAAAATGTCTAGGGATTTGAACTTGTGCATGTGGATGAATAATATGACCACTAATTGTGAAGGGAAAGTATAGGATTGAGAAAGGAATGTGCAGGTGTAGATCGGAGTTTATTTGGATGTCTTTTATATTTTTATTAGATATACAAAAAAGAGACTAGAGTAAGCAGCTGGATATGGGAGTCTGGAGCTGAGGGGAACAGCAGGATCTGAGTTATAAGGGAGAAATGCATTAGCATGGGAATGAAATCTAAAACAAGAAGACTGTAAGGTCCAGGGAGTAATTATAGATAAAGAATAAAAGAGGTCCAGGCATTAAAGGCTTGGAAAATCTAACATTTAGAGCTCAAAAAGAAGAGAAGAATTCAGCAAAGAGGACAGTGAAGTAGTAGGCTTCAAGATTGTCAAGGAATTTGCATGTGTGCTCATGACTCAGTATATATCTGGGACTCTGATGTATGTCATGTTGCTTGTAGTATCATCCCTGTGCCTATTCAGTGGGGTCTAAATTATTATAGTTTCACTGTCAATCCTGAAATCTCCTTCTTTTTATGTGACCAAATCCCTCTTCCTTACTATTCTTCACAATTGCTTTAACTATTTTTCGTAATTTTTATGAAGTCATTTTGTCTCTTTTGATTCAATTTTCCTATGATGTTCCTTACATTTTTCAGAGCTCTATTTCACTGTCTTGCACTCTGATGACTGACCTGCCATTTGCAGATGACTGTATAGCTTTTTTTTTACTGTAGGACCATCTTTGGGCTCCCTGAGGGCAAATTATGATAATGTTTTCATGCTTTGAGCACTACTATATCCTGAATCAGAGTGTATAGAGGGTACTAGGAGGTCTAGATGCTATGTTCGTGGTATTATGTGGCCATTGAAAAGAAGATTTAATCTCTTCATAATAACTTATCATTGGGATTGTAAAAAAAAGTATTTCACTGCTCTCTTGTTGGTTATAAAATAATGTTCTTTCAATAGTTCATATCTGTAAAATAATTTTTTAGAAACAGAAGATAGCACATCTGACAATTTTAACTAGAATTATATGTCTTTTCTGAATTTATAACCTCCTTTTGCTGTTATTTGTTTCCTCCTGTAACTACTTTCGATTCATGTATTTGTTAAATTTTCAAAGGCTTCTATGAGGCATTGATGGTTTGATGACAGAAATTAATAAATGCAATGTCTAGGCCATAGTTTTATTAAACTTTATTTTATTTTTAGGATTTTTAATTTGAAGAAAACAATTCTAGATCATAAACACAAAATAATATCTCAAAACATCACTCCCAGATTAATATAAAATGAGAACATGTATCATGAAGAAAAATATTTTTAAATCAACTGATTAAAAATTCCTTAAAAGATTCAAAGGTGAATAAAACATTAAAAGTACATCCACAAAGTATAGAACAATCATTTCTCATGATGGGTGTCAACATATTCTGAAGTGTCAGATTTTAGGGAGACTAGTTATCAGGGAACTACATCTTTAAACAGACTCAATTTTGGGAGAATTGACTTTTGATGAATTAGTTTAAATGAAAAAATGTCAAACTACCACAGGAATCTAAAAAATAAAACATTTGATATGATATTTGGTTCTGCCAACTACCACTCACATCCATGGGCTTCTCAAACTCCAGTGGTGAGAAACACAGCAGTCAACAGAGACATTGCTCTTCTGCTTTCAAAAGGAGTCAATATATTTAAACTGAGAAGCACATAATCTCTAATGTACATTTTCTCAGTTATGATATTGGCCAAAAATAAAAGTGCTTCATTGAGAATGAAAAAATAGAGTAGTTATATGCACAAATATGGCAGTTTAAAGGAAGGAGATTGCTGGGGGGATGGGAGTCAGTTTCAAAACCAAGTATGTCAGATATATGGAAAATGAAATGCCATCGTTTTATGAAACGTGGCCAAAGGACCCTCAAGTCTCAGTCCTCCGGGCTGGGAGTCTGGTATACCATGCTACTGTATGGTTGAGAAAGAACATTTCTGCCTTTGGATCCCTCAAAAGATGGGTGTTGACATGTTAAATCCATATTTTTCTTTCATATGCAGCAAAAATTACCTTAATAAGGATATGATTAAGAACTGAGGAAAGTCAACAAATGCTAATTGCAAAAATTATTTCAGAAATGGAGTAACTGAAGAACAGATGAATTAAAAAATTAACACTCACTACAAATTTGTATCATCAGCAAAATTAAAGAAGATGCAGCACTTGTTTAAATAACACAGATTCTCAACTGGGGGCAACATCTAGAGACCTATTTGGATGTATGTTTGGGGGACCACTACTGGTATCTAATGATTTGAGGCCAATGCTGCTGCTAAACATCCTACAGTGCACAGGAGCGCCACCACAGCAAAGAATTACCCAGCCCAATTGTCAATAGCATGGGAGATGGGACACGCAGCTCTGTCCTTCCTCAAGGACCGGTGAAACGGAATGATTTTCCTTCAAAAAACACCAAATGCAAAAGTCAATATTAACATTTCAGAAATGGAGTAACTGAGAACAGAGGAATTAAAAAATTAAGACTCACTACAAATTTGTATCATCAGCAAGATTAAAAAGGATGCCACATTTGTTCAAGAAAAAAAAGAACAGAGATGTCTGAAAAGAATGTTAAAAGATGATAAACAGATTAAGAAACGTTCTTAGAAAAATAACAACAACAACAACAAAAATAACAACAACAACTACTACTACACTCACCTACGTGATCGTCAACGAAATTGCATACTAGCAGCATGGACAGCCAGAGTGGATGTGAAGAAATTTCATTTATGAACTTGCCAGTGAACAGTTAAGAAAATTACAAAATAAATAACCATGTGAGACAAAACTGGCATGGTAGAGAGATATATACTCTCTCTCTTTCTTACAACATACACACACACAACACACACACACACACATTTATGAGGAAAGCAGAGCTGAGAGAAGAAATGTAATGCTTATTTACATCATAAAATGAAATACCGAAGAGAAAGTTTTGAAGCTGTAGATTAAAAAGTCGACATAGTATTAGTTGAAATTAATTATTTTGGAAAAAGAAGTTTTTAAATTCTATAACCATTCATGAAATAATCAAAAGAGTGTCTCCACAAAGGGAAAATAATTGGACGTCTTCAATGAAACATTTATGGCAAAGAGACATTTCCAGGATAACAATTATATCTGCTCCATATGGTGGTTGTGACAATTAATAAGAAAATACATGCAAACTGCCTTGCCCAGTGCCTGTCCAATGACCAGGTTTTGGAGTATTGAAAAGAATTGTTGATGTTTCAGATAGAAAATTATTGAGGCTCTAAGGGCTTTGGACTTTACGCCAAAGTCAATGAGGGTTTACTGGACCTCTGATTCTGGGAGTGGCAGAATTACTTCATTATTTTGAAAAATCACTCAGGCAGTGGAATTAAAAAAGAGAAAATTTAAACTTACAAGAGACTAATTGAAAGGCTTTTTGGGAAGTAAGAAAACTGATTATGAGATCTTTAACCACGTTTGTCCAGTGAAGATGGAGAGGAGGGTGTAAGGGACTTCAGAAATGTAAGCATTAGGACTTGACAAGTAATTTAAGGTGCAGGGGTGGCATTTTGGAACAGCATCTGCTTTATGTTCTTAATGTTTTGAATTTTTTTGTGAAAAAATAAATATGTGTGGTATCTAAGGAAAGAATATTATGTCTTCAACAAGAACATAGTATGAACGAGCTTCACCTTGTGTTCATAGTTAGACATTTGTTAAAATTGCCACAAGGAATATTTAGTGTGCTTGTTTTAAAATTATGTGTTAGGGATAGAGAGGCAAAAAGAAATCCCTTTCATCTTTTATTTTATTGATTATTAATTTTAATTTTATTTTTGAGAAAGGGTCTCACTCTGTCACCCAGGCTGGAGTGCAGTGGCGCAATCACTGCTCACTGCAAGCTCTGCCTTCCTCACAGTCTCAGCAGGTCTTCCCATGTCAGCCTCCCAAGTAGCTGGGGTCACAGGTGCATTCCACTATGCCTGGCTAATATTTGTATTTTTTGTTTGTAGAGACAAGGTTTTACAATGTCGCCTGGACTGATCTCAAACTCCTGACTGAGCTTAGGCAATTCTCCCACCTTAGCCTCTCAAAGTGCTGGGATTGTAGGCATGAGCCAGGGCACCCAGCATCCCCTTCACCTTTTTAAAGAATGGGTATTTTTTCAAAAGGATATTGGGGCAAACAAATACATAGACACACTTTAAATATACAGTATTAGACATTGGACTGGAAGGAAGTATAGTCAGTTATGGGAATGTGTAGGGGAATGACCCTTAGTAAGTGTGAAAGTGATACCTAGAAATCGCATGCAATCTGCATGCTGAGAATGGATAGAAATTTAGGAGGCAAAGCTGAGGGGAGAAGTGAGTCCGGGGGCATGAAACACCAGGGACAAGGTAGAGTAGCTTGGAACCATTGAAGTTTGCAAAACAAATTACCTTCATACCAAATTCTAAAATGTTTCACTGATTAATGACATGTGATTTTTGAACTGAAGAAAATGAGGTAGCTTTTTTTTGTATTATTAATAGTGATGATGATTTACAGCAATTCACTCAGCACCATTTCCAAATAGGAAGTAAGATACTGGGGATGCTTTATTTCTTGTTTTCTAAAAAATGTTTTGCTGACACTATAATGAGGTGGTGAGGATGATGACGGTGATGGTGATGATGGTAGTGGTTCTGGTAGTAATAATACAAAGCAATCCCTATTGAATAGCTCTACATAAAAGTCACTGTTCTTAACTCCTCACTTAACCCTGAAAATAAAAGCACATGTTAACCATTTCTTATCATAAAGGTGATTGAACTGCATCTGAACCTGAAAAATAAAATGGAGTTATTATTTTTCAGCTACAATTTCTTTGGTGCATTTTCCAACTACTTTTCCAAACAGTGGAATTTGATGTCATGCATCAAAATTCTAATTGACTGTATTGATTACTTTTTAAAATATCATTTTATAAAGTAGTAAAATGGATAAATTAGTGGGCCATTTCATAGCACATATGTAAAATTCCTTTAGCTACTTGAATCGCTTCCAGAAATGTTACAGACAAAATGGCTTTTCCTCAGAATTACTGTCATTTTATTTTGTTTTTCAAATCTGGCACTAATTATTTTCATTGGATATAAAAGTTTCAGATGAGCAACATTTTTTGTGTGAACATTTTCAATTCCTATTCCCTGGCTGTATTTTAGTCTAGTTGAGCCACAGTCTCTTTTAAAAACCTTTTATTAACAGTGTCCACCTCTAGTATGTTCCCTGTTCAATCTCCTGTGTCTTATGAGCTCTGAGGGTGGATCATTCACAAGACTGACTTTAGGTATTTACCTTAGGCTCTATTTTATTTCCTATCTTAAATCAACCTAATATGGTGAGGAAAGAATATTATTAAATTAATGCCAATGCTACCTGGAGGTATGGCTACATTTTTTTATTTTGAAGATTTGCCTTAAGGTCAATGATAATTAACTCAGAGATGTGAATACACAAATTCAAGCATAGGCTCTATGCAATGCAGTCTTGTGGGCCTATTGCATACATTGCAACTATGAGTCTATTCTTTCTGAGTATGTATAGAAAAATCCTTGTGATTAAAAAAATAATTATCTGAACTCTTTTGGTCATGTTTCACCTTTACTATTAAAAGTTAAACTAAAAATGTGACTAAAAGTACAACTGATGCTTATGATGTAAGAGTCTGTGTGTGTGTGTGAATTTGCATGTGTCTATGCTGTACAAGAGGCACACAACTCTGTGTTTAGAGAACCTTTGTTTAGGCCGGGCGCGGTGGCTCAAGCCTGTAATCCCAGCACTTTGGGAGGCCGAGACGGGCGGATCACGAGGTCAGGAGATCGAGACCATCCTGGCTAACATGGTGAAACCCGTCTCTACTAAAAAATACAAAAAAAACTAGCCGGGCGACATGGCGGGCGCCTGTAGTCCCAGCTGCTTGGGAGGCTGAGGCAGGAGAATGGCGTAAACCCAGGAGGCGGAGCTTGCAGTGAGCTGAGACCCGGCCACTGCACTCCAGCCTGCGGCAGAGCAAGACTCCGTCTCAAAAAAAAAAAAAAAAAAAAAAAAAAAAAAAAAAAAAAAAAAAAAAAAAGAGAACCTTTGTTTAAAAGCTAATTACAATGTCCTAAGAATAAGTTCATTGTGATAAAGTGTCTGAGACTTGGAACTTATTTATTTATTTATTTATTATTTATTTATTTATTTATTTGAGATGAAATCTTGCTCTATTGCCCAAGCTGGAGTGCAGTGCAGCGATCTCAGCTCACTGCAACCTCCACCTCCCAAGTACAAACGATCCTCCTGCCTCAGCCTCCCTGGTAGCTGAAGTCATGCCTGGCTAATTTTTTTTGTATTTTTAGTAGAGACAGAGTTTCATCATGTTGGCCATGTTGCTCTCAAACTCCTGACCTCAAGTGATCTGCCCACCTCAGTCTCCCAAAGTGCTGGAAATACAGGCATGAGTCACCATGCCCAGTGGAACTTACTTTTCTACTGCAATGTACCTTAGCTTATCCTGACTAATAGACATACCACACAGGGTTACAGACATAATTTATTAAGTTCTATATTATTATATCCTTAGAGAAGTATCTGACACATGGAATATGCTTAATAAAAGTTAGCTATTGTGATTTGTACTCTTCTTTTTTTTATTTTCTAGTAAAGAGTCCCCAATATAGTCTTTGGCTTACAATTGTGCATTACACCAATTAATTAACTAATAAAAGAGTGACAATTCAACTCATTACTGAGGGTATCAAGGTAGATTAGTCACACTCAATAGATGTATGGGAGGCCTTCAATGAAGGAAATCTTTACCAAGGTAAGGATAAGGTCATGGGAAACCAACAAGAAATTATGAAATACCCATAGACAAGCTGCAAAAGAAACCTTCATGCCTGATGGCTGAAGGGCAAAGGCAAAAGGTCATTAGTAGAATGAGCAAGAGCTCGAGCTGTAAACAGTAACTACCTTTCAAGAGCTGTGGCTTTTTGTAGAAGTGAGAAGACATTGATAAGTTTCCTACTGTCAGGGAGGTTGCTCGTGGAATAAATACTCCAAACTCTCTTTCCTCCCACTCCAGTCTCCTGTAGATGCTTAACTGGAGGCCAAGGAAGCCTATTTGATGCAGCCCCTAAGTATCAACCTATAGTTCACCAGAGCCAAGTGTGGCTCTGAAGGAGTAAACCAAGAACATGCCACACAATAACGGACATAGGCCGAAACCTCAGCCACACACAGACACACACACACCACACACACACACACACACGCACAAGTTTTGACTTTCAGCACTATGGCCTCATCGAATTCTGATTTCATTACCCTAAATTCAGAGAACATCTTTCTTATGGAGAGAAGAGGCAAGAAAAGATGAAATCAAAGTCCTTCAAAGGAGAGAGAGTAATGTTCCCTAAGATTTGGTTCAACCGCCTAAGTTCTTTCCACTCAAAATGCCCCACTGTACCTTAAACCATGTTAGAAAAGAGATATTTCTCTTGTAGGAAACATCCTCTAACTCCTTTTACACATTAGTTTATTGTGTTATGAGGAAGAAGAAATTATAAAAGGAACAGAACAGATCAGACAAAGTCAGTAACTTTTATTTATTTCCACGATAACAACTAAAACTCTATCACCAAATAATTTTACTGATTAATATATTTACTTTCAACTTACTGCTTTTTAGTGTTAAATAAAGTTTGGCTTTCTAGTCCGCATGAATATTTCACTAATATTGGTGGTGATGGCTTTTTACCCCACTCCTATATTTTAATTGTACTTTATCTCACTTATATTTTTATTATAACTTAAAACTTTGATTTTTTCAATTATTTGATTATTTGAGTTTTCATTCATCCTAGTTCCTTTTTTTCCTGTATGTTCTATTTGTGGTTTTTGTTTGTTTTGTTTGTTTTTAGTGATTGTAAATTTCTACCCCACAAACAATTATTTCAAAATTTTTCTGTTATCTTTGTTGCCAAACAATTTTATTTGGCTTTTCCATTACATGAAAATGTCTTACCATTTTTTTCTGAAAATAACACAGCTTCATGTCAGGAATTCAAACTTTTTGAAAAAAAAAATGAATAAAATACAATTTGGCCATTTCTTTTCTAAAGTCATCCCTATCTACAGCTCTTTCTCATTCTCCTTCTTCTCTCCCAGTCTGCTGCTCCACAAATCATGTGCTATCCCATCTAGGAAGAGGAGTGCAGGAGAGGTTCCAAGCTTTCACAAAAGACAATATAAAGTTTTTATCTAAATTACACAAATCATTAACTAATTTCTGTTAAAGATAATTTATCACTTTAAGTCTTATTTTGTTCATCAGTTAAAATACAGAAAACATTATCTCGTTCAGGTCCTGTGGGAATTACACTTGAAAATAGCAGGGTTATTTGCAGTTTAAGCCTTTTCTTTCTTCAATTTCTCACTGAGGAGTTTTACAGAAGAATGATTGAGAAGGTGGGATATAAAATTTAACTTTCAGTTGATGAATGTGAAATAATAGGCTAGTACTTTATGGAAGTAGGCCTGCTCTGTTCAGAGATGTGTGGGTGAAATTGTCTTGTTTTTACCAAACCATTAGCTGAGACTTAACTCTGGGGTAAGTCATATAAAGGGCAATGGCAATCCACGAGTTTGACTCTTGCTCGTGAAACCAGAGCACAGAGAAAAAGCATAGACTTTTCTTTACTGGCCAAGGAATCTCCATGGAGGACAGGGCTAACGGCCTGACACCAGCCTTGCCAATATTGCAGGGTCTTTTATGAGTGCAGTGACATCAGCTATAGTCCACGTCTCATGCAGGAAAAGACTCCAGATGAACTCTGTAGTGTAAATGCTCCTGGTCACGGAGGACTGACTCCAGTGGAGGTCAAAGTTGTGCCAGGATGCTCCCATTCTGGCCCTGGAGCAGGTTAACATGCCAGTGTACAGGATATGGTTCACATTGACTAGAACAGATTAAATGCTTTGAGCTTGTTTTTTAAAAGGAAAGTTATTTGGGGGGCAATTCAGAATAATTATGCTGACTCAACCTCAAATGCCAACACTGAAGAAAAATAGTTTAATTTACTCTTGCAGTAGGATTTTGCTAGTGGAAAGCACGGGCACAGGAAATAGGCAGAAATATTCTGAGATTTCTATTTACAGGAGGTTTGGCAGGAGCAAAGGAGAGAATATCTTGCTTGAAATGTGCTTACTGGATTTTTTTTTCTGTAACAACTCACTGGAAGTAGGAAGTACTTACAGAGATATTCAAAGCCAGATAATGTCATTGTAAGAAGTACTCTGTAATGAGCAGTATGAAACCAAATTCCAAAATTATTTTTACTCCCCAAACAGACCTTTATTTTAAAACAGCTTGATTGGAACTTAGTAATACATTATTAGAGTAAGAAAAAAAACCCAGCAGTCTCATTGGATATGACTGTATTTTTTCCACGGTGAGGAAGACTCATTTTCAAATTTGAGTTAAGTGTCAATATCAGAAATCTAAGGACATTTCCCCATCAATAAATTCTTAAGCATGTTTTTGCTGAACATCTGCAATATATTCAGTATTATGCTAAGTGAAATGGGTGGTAGAGGGGAAGTGTAAGGCAAGGCTCACATCTTTGTGCAGCCTTCAGTCCTTCTGAGAGGAACAAATCAAAGATATTTGGCATGCCAGGGATTTTGTGTTCTGTTAAAGTCAGTCATTAAATGTTTCTTTATATGGATCAGATTGGCATAGTAGGACAGTAGGAAATTAGGCAACACACCAGCAGGTAAAAACTTACCATCAAAGTATTAAAGTCTTTTTTTTTTTTTTTTTTTTTTTTTGAGACAGAGTCTGGCTCTGTCGCCCAGACTGGAGTGCAGTGGCCGGATCTCAGCTCACTGCAAGCTCCGCCTCCCGGGTTTACGCCATTCTCCTGCCTCCGCCTCCCAAGTAGCTGGGACTACAGGCGCCCGCCTCGTCGCCCGGCTAGTTTTTTGTATTCTTTAGTAGAGACGGGGTTTCACCGTATTAGCCAGGATGGTCTCGATCTCCTGACCTCGTGATCCGCCCATCTCGGCCTCCCAAAGTGCTGGGATTACAGGCTTGAGCCACCGCGCCCGGCCAAAGTATTAAAGTCTTAATGAGTGAAATAAAGAATGAATTTTCTAATTTTGTATTACATGATGATGTTTTGCATTATCTCTCTGGACTCAGTATATTTTCCGTTTGATTGGAGCTTTCAGTTCAGGATTAAGCTTCTGAAAATAAAAGCTCAGATTAGATTTCTCCCATCAACTAGCATAATGCCAAGGCCATAAAAATGTCAATAGTTGTTTATTGGTTGAATTAATACATATATTACATTTGCCTTAGCCAATTAGTTAAAATTCATATTCAGTCTCTACTATTAGGGAAGGAAGTGAGTAATAATTATGTGTTCAAGTCCAGTGGACACAGGTACCACCGCAAAAGCATTGCAACTTTCCATCTATTGGAATACCAAGTATGGCTGGGGGTCATAGCCTTGAATCATGAAGCAGGGGCAGCATAGTGCTACTGGATTTGCCAAATTTTTTATTTAGAATCCAAGGTGGGATAAAGCTGTTATATGATGCTGTTTCTAGATAGGAACTGGAGCAGACCTTGAATTTCACTTAGCCCCCAATTCATTCGTTGACGAGAGGTGAAGGGAAGAGAGGTGAAGGGAAGAGATATGGGAGTGACAGGTCAAGAGCTTATGCTTTACTCTGACCATCTCTGAAAGACGAACATCCTCATGGGGCAAAGGATTTTTAAATATTCTTTATAGTTCTTCAGTGATGTAAAGGGTCCTGCTGTTGCAATAAACCCCATCCCTCATACCAAGCCTCAACCTTAACCTGCTGTCATGATGGCTAAGTACCTTATGTGTCCCAGGAGTACCAAAGGAAAGACCGGTGTTGAAAAGTCGATGAATAGAATGTTCCCCAAGAAGCAATGCAATTGAACAAGGATGCTGACTCCATTCCCAGACTTTTCTGAGGAAAACAGAGATCAGGAATACCAGGATATGTGTAGTCTGCTAAAATCAATTTTCTCCTGCTTCACAGATTTCCCTTTTTTACAACATCGTGAATATGCTGAAGTTAATTACCCTTTCACTTAACTCTTTCTCCTCAATAGAAATTACAATTTGATCTGTAACACGTTCAGATAACAGTTGATATTTGTGGTTTCTTTTTTTTTTTTAATTAAAGTTGATTTTAAGAGAGTTTTTCAGTAGAATCCAGAAAATAATATATATTAAAAGGTAATCTTAGGCCAAAGAAAATAAAAATCTTAGATAAAATCTAAGATAAAATTCTTAGCCAGAGGATTTATCAACCAAAATGAACAAACAAGTCGACACATTATGATTAACAATGGGCACAATAGACACACACCCCATCCAGCTCTCTTTAGTGTGACCTGTGGATCTCTAGCCTCCCCAAGTCCCCATCCAGGTTAGGAAGGAGTCCTGGTATCTCAAACGATGCTTTTTAAAGTCTTGATGCTGTTACCTACATGGCCCACAGCCTGCGTCAGCAGTTCCAGATCATCCTCCCCACCTAAGGTGAAGGCCTCTAGAGCTTCCAATCCAGTGATTCCCTAAGCTTTAGGGCATTGTCTCCCAAGTTCCCCCACTGCTGTGAAGACGTGGCATTTTGACGGCTGATTCTGGGACAGAAACATCGAGTTCAGTATTAAGTAGGGGCAAGGCAAGGCTGGGCATTCACCCAGCTGGGTCACCTCTCCCCACCTCCTGCCTGCACGACACCAGAACCATCACCCCTGGTGAAGCCCTGAGGTGACGCTTCCCTGACACTGCTGGGGCTGCTGCTACACGTTCTTTGCCCAGAGACACCATGCTTAGTTTCTTCCACCCTCTGTCATGATTTTTCCCCTTTCTGTTGCCCCTCTGTTTGTTCTTGTCTTCTAGTTATTCGTATTTCCTCAAGCTGGTATAGTTGAAAGGAGAGGAAACACTCTGACCTTTTGCTATGTTCTTGTTTTTATAAGACTCCTAGCCGGGCGCGGTGGCTCAAGCCTGTAATCCCAGCACTTTGCGAGGCCGAGACGGGCGGATCACGAGGTCAGGAGATCGAGACCATCCTGGCGAACACGGTGAAACCCCGTCTCTACTAAAAATACAAAAAACTAGCCGGGCGAGGTGGCGGCGCCTGTAGTCCCAGCTACTCGGGAGGCTGAGGCAGGAGAATGGCGTGAACCCAGGAGGCGGAGCTTGCAGTGAGCTGAGGTCTGGCCACTGCACTCCAGCCTGGGTGACAGAGCGAGACTCCGTCTCAAAAAAAAAAAAAAAAAAAAAAAAGACTCCATTTTATTCCGGAGAACGGTCAACAGCTGAGCTGTAGAGAGACCTGCTGTGGTCCCAGTGGCTGTGTGGGTGCCGTGTGCCTCAGTGCCTAGCACTCTGGGCCTCCTGGCTCCCAGCACCTGGCTTCACACTGAGCCTTCAACCTGCACTGTCCATATCAGGGGTTCAGGGGCCAACAGCTCCCAAAATTTTCCTCTCATCTTGTCTGTCACTTGCAGAGAGCCAACTTTGACTTTCAGGATTTCTAATTACAATGAGACAAAGCTCTAAAATAAACAAATAAAAATTAAAGCAAGCAAAGGTCGCTGGTCGCACTGATGTCGGCTTCACACGCTGACCCAACTGGGTCTCTGGGACAGGAAGTGATAGAGAGGGGATCACCTCATGACCCAGCCACTCCAATAATTATCATGTTGCCAAGGCGATAGGAGGCTGTTCCCATTGACGGGCAGCGAGGCAGAGAAGCTGAATGCCTGCAACTCTTCATTTTGGTTTTCAGTAGCCACAATTTCTAATACAATTATGTTAATTACACTCTCCTACAGAACAAACCCCTACCAAAAAAGAAATAAATATTATAAATTGTGTATCAGAGTCTTTTTAATATAGCTAAATACACATTCGAACATAATAAATCAAATTAGAGGATTCTGTTAAGTTTTTCTCAAAAGACTCAGTTACAGGGTGAAAATAAAATGGCCTTTTTCTTATTCACTTCATGTAAAAGTAAAGTGATTCACAGGTTCAACTGGGGGCGATACAGGTGCCTAGATAAATTCCCAGCTTATTAGTCAGTGTATGTAGCATGGAAATAGTCTCCCCTCTTACAGGAAACCCGGAAAACTGCAACTGTTACTGTCTGGTCTTCATCACCCACTGCAAAATGATACTTCTAATTGCTCTGTTAAAACTTTTTATATAGACAGAAAGCACTCAGTCCCACAATACAGAGCAAAGCATTAGAAAATGAAGCATGAAGTAAAATATCTGTCCATAACTAGTTCTCTTAACAAATTTATAAATTATTCAAACAGGCAAGTACCCAATCTAACTAGAACACTTAATGATGCACTTTTATCTGGCTCATGACCACATGTTGTGCACTCAGCTGTAACTGTCCTTAATTGTGAAAACATGATAAAATCTGGAACTCCTTGCTGCTACAGGCACCTGTTACTGCCTGGGAGGGTTTGTATGGATATTAACAGATCTTCTTGCGTTTGGGTGAGACTATTTTCATCTAACAATCAAGAATTTACTGTAATCCCTGATCCTATTGTGATTTGGTGCCATTCCTCTTTTCTTATTTTTATTTTAATTATTTGTTTGTTTATTTATTTATTTATTTATTTTTGAGATGGAGTCTCACACTGTCACACAGGCTGGAGTGCAGTGGCACAATCACAGCTCAGTGCCACCTCCCACTCCCAGGTTCAAGCTATTCTCTTTGCCTCAGCCTCCCGAATAGCTGGGATTACAGGTGACTGCCACCACGTCCAGGTAATTGTTTTTTGTGTTTTTAGCAGAGATGGGGTTTCACTATGTTGGCCAGGCTGGTTTCGAACTCCTGACTGCATGATCTGCCTGCCTCGGCCTCTCAAAGTGTTGGGATTATAGGCATGAGCCACTGCAGCTGCCCGTCTTTCCTTATTAAAAATAAAGATATATTTGCTGACATATGAGGAGGAGGACAATGGTGTTAGCCCCAAACTTACAAAATGCAGTTCTGTATGTTTTGTAAGCAGAGTAAATTAACACATTCATATATATCCCCCACGCAAGCTTTTTGCCACTAAACAAATCCTAGGATGATATTGTTGTGGGATGGAACTGGTTCAGGAAACAGCCAGAGAAGCAATATGTCCTCAGACCATGTCTGAGTGAGATTCCTCACTGCCACCTTGACAGTGTCTTGGCCAGGGGATGCTTGTAGAGCCCTGCAAATGTCTTAGTAGGGGACCTCTGTAGACCTTCCATCTTCTTCATGCTGTAGAATAACATGATGAGCTCTATAAGCTGCCATGATGGTCAGAAATAGGAGACAGTCAAGGTACAATAAACACCAAGTTTCAAATGATAAAAGCAAATCCTGAAACAGAAATTAAACTTTTCAGCCAAGGTGCAATCAGATGAAAGCAAAATCAGTGCTGGCTAAGAAACAAAAAGAAAAAGATATTCCAGAATTCAGGGTGAATACTATTGTATGCCAGCCTCATTTTGTAGGACATATAAAAACCAAGAAATACATTGACATAAAATTGTCACCTTTGGATCAAGCATTAATAGATTGGGACAATATTCCAGAAGAGATTATGAAATTGGAAAGAAAAGTGATTCCTACAAAAATTCTGTAGGAACAAGATCAATGTCACAAGCGCAAGTACACAATCAGAGTCTAGAATGTGTGATGACTTAGAAGATGGTGAAAATGTCCTGTCCCCAATCCCACTTGTCAATTTAAAGGTGTCATTTAATCTTATCTTGAGCATAATATAACGAAGGCTAGCTTTCACAGCTAACACCTTTTCAGTGAATGCATATCCAAAGGTTCTTCAAGGACTAGATATTAAAGGCATGCCCAAACGTGAAGATAGAAGACAATGTCTTACCAAATCTCTGTATTCATTCACTAGACTGTCAACTAATAGTTATGGGAAGAAGAGAGAAATAGATCTTACATGTTGTTCCTTACAGCTACGAGATAATTAGATAGTCAAATGGAAGCTAAATATTCTAAGCATTCTTATAAAAGTCTTAAGTTTATTTGTGCATCTATTTGAGGGTAAAGATACAACAAAAAACAAAGGTGGAATATAGTTATTTCAAAACCTAAAAGAAAGAATGATTTGCAAGTGGATGTGTTAACATTAAAAGCTTAACCTGCTTGGTTTTCAGTGAAGTGAGTAAAATACCAGACATGGGATTTAAACCCCAAATAATATATTTTATTAAATGTGTATCTAGTCTGGCTGATATTCATGATTTCTCCAAGCTGGAAAGATCCTATCTACTTGCATGATCTTATTTTAAAGATCTTACTCTTTGAATATGTTGATACATGAGATCTAATTGCTCTAAATACAGTTCATCAAAATGTAATTGTCTCCACTAAAAAAGAAAAATAAATGTCTCTTATCCAAGTCTTTCTAGACTGAATATCTGGAATATCTTTCAAATCAGTCCTTTTGTTCATCTGTAGAAAAGTGATTGCTGATGACTACCAAAAGACCTGAGAAGTCAAGTCTCTGTACAGCAGCAAGAGAAGAGAATAAGAGTGAGCAGTAGTGGACTGTCAAACAGGTAGAGCACCAATTCCGATTGCTACTGGTTTAGCATCTTGACATTTTGCTATTTATGACAGCAGGGCATTATCAAACTTTGTGTTTTGCCTTTGTTAGTAAGGTTAGCTTGTTTTGTCTTGAATGTTGTTTGTTTTATTTTTGCACGTGGACTCATTTCTAGATGATACATATGGTTATATACTAATCATTCTACTGCATATTAATAAATATAATTAAATAATAGAAGACAGCATCAAACAGATGACAATTGCCTTGAAGCTCCGTGATGTGTTGAGGCTATATGAGGATACATAATAAAAACTTGAGGAGTTTATCAGAAATATTTTTAAATCTTGCAAAAGTAGTCACTTGTGGATTACTTTACGCAAGTTGTGTGACTTCTCTGAGCATTGTTTTCTTATCTCTAATATACGAATATTAGTAATTACCATATGAAACAATTCCAATAACTGATTATAAAGAACTTTGCAAAATACCTGGAACATAAAGAGATGTCCAATGACTATAGGTTTCATTTTCTCTCATTTTCCTCATCACAATTTATTTAGTATCATACAAATTGTCAAACTAACTCACTTAAAATATTTTACCACATGAGAACTCAGGAAAAAAAAGTTAAAGAAAAATCGCTTTTCATTAGTTTCTGATTGGTGATACACACCTTATTGCCAAAGTGCATTCATATACAGATGACTGTAGGTATATATGTCTGTTGTATGTATATAGTTTCTCTTTATGAGATTGGTGAATATACAAAGAACAATTTGGAGGAAAAACACAGTCGGACACAGGAAGCTTTAACTCTGCTTTTATTTTATTGTATTTATTTTGAGATAGAGTCTCTCTCTATTGCCCAGACTGGAGTGCAGTGGCATGATCTCAGCTCAGTGCAACCTCTGCCTCCCAGGTTCAAGCAATTCTCCTGCTTCAGCCTCCCAAGTAGCTGGGATTACAGGCACCCTCCATAACGCCCAGCTAATTTTTGTATTTTTAGTAGAGACGGGGTTTCACCATCTTTGCCAGGCTGGTCTTGAATTCCTGACCTTGTGATCCACCCACCTCGGCCTCCCAAAGTGCTGGGATTACAGGCGTGAGCCACCACACCCAGACCTGATTCTGCTTTTAATGGAAGCTTTCTGAGTAGCTAAAATGACAATATTTTTAAAATTTAAGAGGGCTGCATATTATCAAATAAACATACCTACTGGGAAAATTTTGAACAGTTTATTTCTCACGGATGAACAGTTCTTCAGCCTCATTGTGTTAACATCGATGAAAAATACACATGCCACAGCCTTCGTTACCACTTGATTCTGAACTATGTGGTCAGATTTCAGGTCATTGGTATCAGAGAAGCTCTACAGAAAACTTTTACACATTCTCACAGTAGCAGTTTATTAAAACGATTCTTCATTTTGCATAATTATTTAACTACTTTCCATACATCTCTAAGTTTAATATACAGACCAAAAATGCATATTTTACATCTTTCTTTTTCATTTATTTTATGTACTGTTTCTTTATATTATGACTATAATAAGCATTACTTACTCTTGAATCAATCACACGTTGCTCTGTAATAATGCAAAAGCTTTTGTTTGTTTCAGTGGTTATTAAATTTTGCTATGTACTATTTTACTATTTACAAGTAATAATGCTACAGTCATGTGCCACGAGTTAATGAGAATAAATTCTGAGAAATGCATCATTATGTGACTTCGTCGTTGTGTGAACATCATAGTGTATACTGACACAAACATAGTTGGGATAGTCTACTGTACATCTCAGCTATGTGCTATAGCCTACTGCTTCTAGGCTACAAACCTGTTCAGCATGTTATTGTACTGAATACTGTAGGCAATCGTAATACCCATGTTAAGTATTTGTGCATCCAAACATATAAAGTATACATTAAAAATATGGTATTATAATCTTATGAGACACCATTGTATATGTGATTCATCATCGACTGAAATGTTATTTTTGTATTTACTAATAATATTATTATATAATATATAATATAGCATTATATCACTATGTAACATTTACTATTATAATAAATTATAGCTATTAGTTATCATATAATATTTCAATAAAATGATGTTTTAGAAATTTAATTTTCCCAGAATGATGAATGTCTTGGATGAGATCTCACAGGTAGATAATAACAAAATTAAGATAAAAACCTAGGTCTCTACTCTCTTTATACTGTAATCTTCAGAATAAACATGTCATTTGAAAGAAAACCAGTGTTTTCATTTTATTTTTTATTACCAAAGTAAATGGATATTTATTAAGTAAATCTGAAGTTTCAACTAATCTCAAATACTTAAACTGTACAAAACAAACAGGAATTAATTTTTTTTTAACAAAAGAAAATGTTTAAATGAACAGACTTTCACAAGACTTGTCTTAAATAAGAAATCAAAGCTGGTCCTGTGTTCTATTTACTCAGCAAGTCACAGAAACAATAAACATCCGTATTCTTAAATAAAAGACCAACCAAGAAATTAAGACATATAAATCAAAAGCAGAATTTCCGTCAAAGCAAAAGTACACACAAAAAATCCTCTCCAGGATTCAACGCACTCTCTGTCCAGCCTTTAAGTGGATCTGTTCTAGATAGGGAACTGCACCACATGACTTCTTCAGAAGTGCTACAGCTTCCAGCGTACAAACACTTTCCAGAAATCCTTGAACCTTCTAGATCTTCTGGTACAATTAAGTGGCAGAAATTTCAGCCACAAATTTAAAATAATACTGTTTCTATGACAGACTTTTTCAAAATCACTCCAGCACCTGAGGGAAACCCTCAGCTCTGTCACAAGCTATGTGATTTGATGAAATCATTTTATCTCTTTAGGAGTATGGTGATCTATAATGGAAACATAATAGTTCCTACTTGATGGGGTTAGTTATAAGGAGAGTGAGACAGAATGAGTAAATCAGCTGCTTCTTAGAGGGTGCTCAATATATCACAGTCACATTTCCAGATGGGTTGAAGTTTAACAGGAAATACCATTTTTTCTTGATGTAGAAGAATGTAAATTATTGAAGTGAAGATGTAAATGACTCCTAAGCTCCTCATGGCAAAGACATCATTATGTGGGCTAAGTGTAAGCCAGGGGCAGACATTTTGTTTTATTTATTGTTACATTCTTAACTTCAAGATCAGCTTCTGACCTACACAAGGTTTTCAATAAACAGTTGGTGAATAAATGACTACTCTTTACTATCTTCTCATCAATGTTATTTTCTAGAAGAATGTCATTTTGTAGTGCTTCAAACCTTTTTAGACATTAAAATCTAGGAATGCTATACATCTGTTCTTTAGCCTGATGTTTATCTTACCTGGAAATAAAAAACCCGCTTTGCAGCAAACACGTTTGCTCTTTACAAGGCAAATTAGCCTTCTTATTGACTAGGTAAAACTTGATTTAAGGAGCTGGAATAACAGCAGGGTATATTTTCCTTCTGGAGCATGTTATCTTGAATGATTTCCCCTATAAATTATCATTTCAAATACTAGATGAAGATGCAACTCCTGGAAGTATATAAAAACCACAATAAAATAAATCACAACTAAGCTTAAAAGCATTTTCGAAAGCAGGAATTAAAATGAAGTGTAGATTCTTCATCAGAAGCAACGAATAATTTAGGGATATTTGCATTCTGTGGATTTTTTGCCAGATTAATTTTATGTATTAGACGTGACATAGTCTACTTACCACTGTCACTAATATTAAAACAACAATACAACAATGTCAGATGGCTGAATAACCTACTGAAATGAGCAAAGGGAAAATTTAAGAAAACAGGTTTAAGATTAGGTCTCTAATATTGGAACCAATAGTAATACAGGTTCCAGTATGACTATTAGGGGGATAAAGCAAATATGATAGAATAAGAGACTCTAACACGGATCTTTAATCATTTTCTTTACAGAGAAGATGCAATTTAGAAAAACCAAAGGCAAGAATCAAACCTGACTTTCTTAGTTCCTGAGAGCCAATTATGTTGTCTTACTTGGTTGGACTGTCATTCTTTTTGTCCCCAGTTCCTCATCTCTCCCTTTGCCAGAATAAATTATATCATTGACAAATGCAGAGCATCAGTTCAGCAGACAATAACTAGAACAACCGGCATAGACAAATACAGAAAGGCCCAGAGAGTGCAAATGTTCCTTATGTCTCATGGATAGTTAATGGCCACAGGAGGGCTGAGAGCCTTCAGCCAGCACTGAGGTACCTGGGAGAATGTCTGTCCTCTTGAAGTTATCTCCCTCTTGCCTGAATCGCTCAGTGATGATTGTTGAGGAACTACGCCTGAGATAGAGCTTGTGCTTCGATATTAGGCCATAACAGTTGCCAGTAACAGTCAGTTTCACCAGAAACTGTGAGCCAGATTAGTGGATGGCTCTGTTCAGAACCTTCTCCCTTCACTTTTTCTGTTGACAGTGCAATGATGAAATCAGATGTTAGATGTAAAATTAAATGCTATGCCATGATAATAAAGGCCTTGCTTATTTTCTCAAACCATCTGTATTAAAGTGAAGTTGTTTGGGGATTTTTTTTTTGTCTTTTTGTCATTGTTTTTAATTTTATTTGTGCTTTTATTTCTCATCTATTTTGGAGTGATAACTTATAAAATATAATACAAAGGAATTAGTAGAATAATAAAAGGAATTTTTTTATTTAAAAAAAAAAAAAAACTAAACTAAAGACAGGGCCGGGCACAGTGGTTTGTGCCTGTAATCCCAGCACTTTGGGAGGCCGAGGCAGATGGATTACAAGGTCAGGAGTTCCAGACAAGCCTAAACAATATGGTGAAACTCCGTCTCTACTAAAAATACAAAAATTAGGCAGGCGTGCTGGCACGCACCTGTAGTCCCAGCTACTCGGGAAGCTGAGGCAGGAGAATCGCTTGAAACCAGGAGATGGAGGTTGTGGTGATCCGAGATCACGTCACTGCACTCGAGCCTGGGTGACAGAGCGAGATTCCATCTCAAAACAAACAAACAAACACCTAAAGACATACAAAGGATGTTATGATAACTTTACGACTTTACTTAACAAAAATACATTTACGTTTAATTAAGTGTAATCCAACCAAACAAAACATAGAGAAACAGAAAGAATTACAAGTACGCAGCTCGTTCCTTGACAGTATGCTTATAAGTGGTCAATATAGAGAAGAGTATACACACTAGTAACATTTTATCGTTGTTCAATAGTAACTAAAAACTTACAATAGAAATTTTCCTTGCCATATTGATTTATACATATAAATTTTTAATAAGCACTGATATTTAAAGTTTCTATATGGCCGATGAACATCTTTCTTGTTTGTTAATACATCTGGTCAAGGTAAAATTGACAACATGCTATTAGCAAAAGATAATATAACTATAACCTTCTTACTTTTTTTTTATTTGATTGGTGCAAAAACCTCTACATGGTCTTTCAGAAGTTTGTTGAAAGGAATGGAAAAGTTAATAAAATTTAAAGCAATTTCTGTAAGCAAAAGACGTCAAAAAACTTTTTATCTAAAATAAAGCAAAGTATGCTAAAATTTCATAATTCATTTTCAATGCATTAGTAGCTAGTTCAAACAAACTATCCTGGTAAAATTATACTGAAATTTAAATTTTCCTTCAATGAAAGAAGTGAGTTCCACCTCCTTAAATTTCTTGTCCTTGGATCCTCTTTTGATAACAAATAATTTTCAAAGGAGTATATCAGATTCATAGTGTTTATTAACAACTTCTCATAGATATGCAACATAAAGATCACCACATAGTTCATCTAAAATTTTTGTTAAATTGCAAAACACGTCATGACAATCTGTAGAAATTCTGTTCTTCAAACTTTTTTAGTTTTGCTCTTTGATCTTATTTTCCATTGAAAACTGGTCCGTCTTGGCATGGATATATTCAGATCATCAAAGATGTCAAGGATATCAGAAAATATCTTGCAATCCCATCTACTTATTTATACTTCTTTCCTGTCTTATAGAAACACTGATAACCCATTCTATAATTCAAGCATTCTTGAAATTGTTCCCAGTGATAACTATCATGGTTTAACGTTCAATATTTGTTTAAATCAGTTTCTATATTATCAAATCACAATACAAAAAATCTAAAATTTTAGCCACTAGACTTTATAAAATTTACAAATTTTACTATGGCACTGCGCACACTCTTTAGTTCAGCTTCTTTCGTCATGTATGGCAAGACTTTCTCAATGAAGGTCTCCCTGTGTCGATTTACATTTTGACACAAGCTCCATAATCTGGTTGACCATCTACAATATTTTCTTTTCAATATATCCATGTCATTTGAACATATGCTACATAATACTTAAACTCCAAAACTCATTTGATGACGAAGTGATACTTTGTAGCTTTAGCTCATTCAGAATTGGTTGTATTTTTCAGAATCAAAGGAAAATCAAGGTTTCCTTCATTTCACCTTTATGTTCAAATAATACATACCAAAAGAATGGTCATGTTAGCAATATCCATGGGTTCAGTAGGATGCCCTGAATGTGCATGGCCACCCGACTTTTCTAACCAAGCATCTCTGATACAGCTTTTGACAATAATGATTTGGCAATTGTACATGCTTAGCAACTACATTAGAGATAAAATGCTATGTATAGGAATCTCTAAAGCACCAATGTTTAGACATCAGGTATTGAACAACTGCTCTGTTAACTTTTTAATGTAATACTCTTTCTTTCAGATAAATCTTTGGTTTAGGGTTTATCTATTTATGCTGTGCTTTTAAATGCTATTTATGATTTGATAGTTTATTTCTTTACTAGCCAGTGTATCTCCAAAAGTAACACACTCCAGTGTTCACACTTGACCCTCAATTATGGCTTTATCACAACACTCAAGTCATAAAAAATCATATTCACAAATAAAACTAGGAAGAACAGTAAATTAAAAAAAATAAATTTACTTCATTAAAATTGAATAATTAAACTGAAGGAACATACTTTAGTAACCTTGCAAAACAGAATTTGGGCTTGAATATTCCGGGTCTAAAAACAACAAGAACTACACAGAAATCCTCCTGTGCCCAGTAAATTTATTTCTTAAAAAGGCATAAGTTAGTATTCTGAAACTATGTGTGTGCTAGGATTGAACAAATCATAAATATGTTGGAGATGATGAGTCACATATTTTACTGTTAGAGAAAGAAGTTACAGATATGGAAAAGGGAAGATTCATGTGAGCCCTGTGTTATGGGAAAGGAATCAGAGATATCAGTATGAAAGCACAGAGAGAGAAAGTAGAAATAATTAAAGATTGAAGCATGTGTGTGGGTTAGAGACACGAGGTCAAGGGAAAATTGATCTTATTCACAGGCCTTGCTCACACTCAAGGGGAAGGGGTTGTATACATGTGTACACCAGGAGATGCCTTAAAAGTCAAAGGGCAACTACAGAAAACCCTGAGTTATCAAGTGTGGTAGCTGGATTAAGTGGCCAAAGTGAGGTTGGGTTTCTCAGGCTGGGGCTAGGGGAAGGGCACTGCTACCTCAGAAAAAGGGGGAAATCAAAGAGTGAAGCCATGGGATAATCCAGGGCCCATAAAGGAAGTTTGAGGATCAAATGCTTGGAGGAATAAAGATGGAATAAGATTAAAGATAAAAACTGAAGTTTGGTTTTGGTGGCCCCAAGATGGCCGAATAGGAACAGCTCCAGCCTCCAGCCCCCAGAGTGAGCGACACAGAGGACAGGTGATTTCTGCATTTCCAACTGAGGTACCGGGTTCATCTCACTGGGGCGTGTCGGACAGTGGGTGCAGGACAGTGGATGCAACACAACAAGCGAGAGCCGAAGCAGGGCGAGGCATCACCTCACCCAGGAAGTGCAAGGGGGAAGGAATTCCCTTTCCTAGTCAAGGAAAACCGTGACACACAACACCTGGAAAATCAGGTCACTCCCACCCTAATACTGCGCTTTACCAAGGGTCTTAGCAAACAGCACACCAGGAGATTGTATCCCGCACCTGGCTTGAAAGGTCCCACACCCACGGAGCCTCCCTCATTGCTAGTACAGCAGTCTGAAATCTAACTGCAAGGTGGCAGCGAGGCTGGGGGAGGGCACCCGCCGGTTGCTGAGGCTTAAGTAGGTAAACAAAGTGACCGGCGAAGCTCAAACTGGGTGGAGCCCACCACTGCTCAAGGAGGCCTGCCTGCCTCTGTAGACTCGACCTCTGGGGACAGGGCATAGCCAAACAAAAGGCAGCAGAAACCTCTGCAGGTGTAAATGTCCCTGTCTGACAACTTTGAAGAGAGCAGTGGTTCTCCCAGCACGCAGTTTGAGATCTGAGAATGGACAGACTGTCTGCTCAAGTGGGTTCCTGACCCCCGAGTAGCCTAACTGGGAGACATCCCCCACTGGGTGCAGACTGACATCTCACACCTCACACGGCCAGGTACACCTCTGAGATGAAGCTTCCAGAGGAACGATCAGACAGCAACATTTGCTGTTCAGCAAGATTTCTCTCTTCCGCAGCCTCTGCTGCTGATACCCAGGCAAACAGCGTCTGTAGTGGACCTCGAGCAAGCTCCAACAGACCTGAAGCAGAGCGTCCTGACTGGTAGAAGGAAAAATAACAAATAGAAAGGACATCCACACCAAAACCCCACCTGTACATCATCATCATCACAGACAAAAGGTAGATAAAACCACAAAGATGGGGAAAAAGCAGTGCAGAAAAGGTGGACATTCTGAAAATCAGAGCACATCTCCCCCTCTAAAGGAACACAGCTCCTCGCCAGCAACATAACAAAGCTGGATGGAGAATGATTTTAACGAGTTCAGAGAAGAAGGCTTCAGACAATCAAACTTCTCTGAGCTAAAGGAGGAATGACGAACTCAGCGCAAAGAAACTAAAAAAGATTTGACAAATGGCTAACTAGAATAACCAATGTAGAGAAGTCCTTAAACGACCTGATAGAGATGAAAACCACGACACGAGAAATATGTGACAAATGCACAAGTTTCAGTAACCGACTCAATCAACTGGAAGAAAAGTTTTCAGTGATTGATGATCAAATGAATGAAATTAAGCGAGAAGACAAGTTTAGAGAAGAAAGAGTAAAAAGAAATGAACAGAGCCTCCGAGAAATATGGGCCTAAGTGAAAAGACCAAATCTACGTCTGATTGGTGTACCTGAAAGTGACAGGGAGAATGGAACCAAGTTGGAAAACGCTCTGCAGGATGTTATCCAGATCTCTCAGCAGAAATTCTACAAGCCAGAAGAGAATGGGGACCAATATTCAACATTCTTAAGGAAAATAATTTTCAACCCAGAATTTCATATCCAGCCAAACAGTTTCATAAGTAAAGGAGAAATAAAATCCTTTATAGACAAGCAAATGCTGAGAGATTTTGTCACCACTAGGCCTGACCTACAAGAGCTCCTGAAGGAAGCACTAAACATAGAAAGGAACAACCAGAACCACCCACTGCAAAAGCATGCCAAAATGTAAAGACCATGGATGCTAGGAAGAAACTGCATCAACTAATGAGAAAATAACCAGCTAATAACATAATGACAGGATCAACTTCACACATAACAATATTAACCTTAAATGTAAATGGGCTAAATGCTCCAATTAAAAGACACAGACTGGCAAATTGGGTAAAGAGTCAAGACCCATCAGTTTGCGGTATTCAGGAGACCTATCTCACGTGCAGAGACACACATAGGCTCAAAATAAGGGATGGAAGAAGAGCTACCAAACAAATGGAAAACAAAAAAAAGGCAGGGGTTGCAATCCTAGTCTCTGATAAAATAGACTTAAAGCCAACAAAGATCAAAAGAGACAAAGAAGGCCATTACATAATGGTAAAAGGATCGATTCAACAAGAAGAGCTAACTATCCTAAATACATATGCACCCGATACAGGAACAACCAGATTCATAAAACAAGTCCTTAGAGACTTAGGCAGAGACTTAGGCTCCCACACAATAATAATGGGAGTCTTTAATACCCCACTGTCAACTTTAGACAGATCAATGAGACAGAAAGTTAACAAGGATATCCAGGCATTGAACACAACTCTGTACCAAGCAGACCTAATAGACATCTACAGAACTCTCCACCCCAAATCAACAGAATATACATTCTTCTCAGTACCACATCACACTTATTCCAAAACTGACCACATAGTTGGAAGTAAAGCACTCCTCAGCAAATGTAAAAGAACAGAAATTATAACAAACTGTCTGTCAGACCACAGTGCAATCAAACAAGAACTCGGGATTAAGAAAACCAGTCAAAATCTCAAAACTACATGGAAACTGAACAACCTGCTCCTGAATGACTACTGAGAACATAACAAAATGAAGGCAGAAATAAAGATGTTCTTTGAAACCAATGAGAACAAAGATACAACATACCAGAATCTCTGGGACACCTTTAAAGCAGTGTGTAGAGGGAAATTTATAGCACTAAATGCCCACAAGAGAAAGCTGGAAAGATCTAAAATTGACACCCTAGCATCACAATTAAAAGAACTAGAGAAGCAAGAGCAAACACATTCAAAAGCTAGCAGAAGGCAAGAAATAACTCAGATCAGAGCAGAGCTGAAGGAGACAGAGACATAAAATCCCTTCAAAAAAATCAATGAATCCAGGAGCTGGTTTTTTGAAAAGATCAACAAAATTGATAGACTGCTAGTAAGATTAATAAAGAAGAAAAGAGAGAAGAATCAAATACATGCAATTAAAAAATGATAAAGGGGACATGACCACTGATCCCACAGAAATACAAACTGCCATCAGAGAATAATGTAAACACCTCTATGCAAATAAACTAGAAAACCTAGAAGAAATGGATAAATTCCTGGACACATACACTCTCCCAAGACTAAACCGTGAAGAAGGTGAATCCCTGAACAGACCAATAACAGGCTCAAAATTGAGGCAATAATTAATAGCCTACCAACCAAAAAAAAGTCCAGGAGCAGATGGATTCACAGCGGAAATCTACCAGAGGTACAAGGAGGAGCTGGTACCATTCCTTCTGAAATTATTACAATCAATAGAAAAAGAGGGAATCCTCCCTAACTTATTTTATGTGTTCAACATCCTCCTGATACCAAAGTCTGACAGAGACACAACAAAAAAAAAGAGGATTTTAGACCAATATCCCTGATGAACATTGATGCAAAAATCCTCAATAAAATACTGGCAAACCGAATCCAGCAGCACATCAAAAAGCTTATCCACCACGATCAAGTGGACTTCATCTCTGGGATGGAAGGCTGGTTCAACATGCACAAATCAATAAACGTAAACCAGCATATAAAGAGAATCAAAGACAAAAACCACATGATTATCTCAATTGCAGAAAAGTCCTTTGACAAAATTCAACAGCCCTTCATGCTAAAAACTCTCAATAAATTCGGTATTGATGGAACATATCTCAAAATAATAAGAGCTTTTTATGACAAACCCACAGCTAATATCATACTGAATGATCAAAAACTGGAAGCATTCCCCTTGAAAACTGGCACAAGACAGGGATGCCATTTCTCACCACTCCTATTTAACAGAGTGTTGGAAGTTCTGGCCAAGGCAATCAGGCAAGAGAAAGAAATAAAGGGTATCAGTTAGGAAAAGAGGAAGTCAAATTGTCCCTGTTTGCAGATGACATGATTGTATATCTAGAAAACCCCATTGTCGCAGCCCAAAATCTCCTTAAGCTGATAAGCAACTTCAACAAAGTCTCAGGATACAAAATTGAGGTGGAAAAATCACTAGCATTCTTGTACACCAATAACAGACAAACAGAGAGCCAAATCATGAGTGAACTTCCATTCACAATTGCTTCAAAGAGAATAAAATACCTAGGAATCCAACTTACAAAGGATGTGAAGGACCTCTTCAAGGAGAACTACAAACCACTGCTCAGTGAAATCAAAGAGGACACAAACAAATGGAATAACATTCCATGCTCATGGACAGGAAGAATCAATATCTGAAAATGGTCATACTGCCCAAGGTAGTTTATAGATTCAATGCCATCCCCATCAAGCTACTAATGACTTTCTTCACCGAATTGGAAAAAACTACTTTAAAGTTCATATGGAACGAAAAAAGAGCCTTCATTGCCAAGACAATCCTAAGCCAAAAGAACAAAGCTGGAGGCATCACGTTACCTGACTTCAAACTACACTACAAGGCTACAGTAACCAAAACAGCATGGTACTGGTACCAAAACAGAGATATAGACCAATGGAACAGAACAGAGTCCTCAGAAATAATAGCACACATCTACAGCCATTTGATCTTTGACAAACCTGACAAAAACAAGAAATGGTGAAAGAATTCCCTATTTAATAAATGGTGCTGGGAAAACAGGCTAGCCATATGTAGAAAGCTAAAACTGGATTCCTTCCTTACACCTTATACAAAAATTAATTCAGGATGCATTAGAGACTTAAATGTTAGACGTACAACCATAAAAACCCTATCAGAAAACCTAGGCAATACCATTCAGGTCATTGGCATGGGCAACGACTTCATGTCTAAAACACAAAAAGCAATGACAACAAAAACCAAAATTGACAAATGGGATCTAATTAAACTAAAGAGCTTCTGCACAGCAAAAAAAAAAAAAAAAAAAAAACTACCATCAGAGTGAACAGGCAACCTACAGAATGGGAGAACATTTTTGTAATCTACTCCTCTGACAAAGGGCTAATCTCCAGAACCTACAAAGAACTCAAACAAATTTACAAGAAAAAAACAAACAACCCCATCAAAAAGTGAGCAAGGGATTTGAACAGACACTTCTCAAAGGAAGACATTTATGCAGCCAACAGACACATGAAAAAATGCTCATCATCACTAGCCATCAGAGAAATGCAAATCAAAACCACAATGAGACACCATCTCACACCAGTTAGAATGGCTATCATTAAAAAGCCAGGAAACAACATGTGCTGGAGAGGATGTGGAGAAATAGGAACACTTTTTCACTGTTGGTAGGACTGTAAACTAGTTCAACCATTGTGGAAAACAGTGTGGCAATTTCTCAAGGATCTAGAACTGGAAATACCATTTGATGCAGCCATCCCATTACTGGGTATATACCCAAAGGATTATAAATCTTGCTGCTATAAAGACACATGCACACGTATGTTTACTGTGGCACTATTCACAATAGTAAAGACTTGGAACCAACCCAAATGTCCATCAGTGATAGACTGGATTAAGAAAATGTGGCACATATACACCATGGAATACTCTGCGGCCATAAAAATGGATTAGTTCATTTCCTTTGTAGGGACATGGATGCAGCTGGCAACCATCATTCTCAGCAAACTATCGCACAAACAGAAAACCAAACACCGCATGTTCTCACTCATAGGTGGGAATTGAACAATGAGAACACTTGGTCACAGGAAGGGGAACATCACACACTGGGGCCTGTTGTGGGGTCAGGGGATAGGGGGATGGGTAGCATTAGGAGATATACCTAATGTAAATGACGAGTTAATGGATGCAGCATACCAGCATGGCACATGTACACATATGTAACAAACCTGCATGTTGTGCACATGTACCCTAGTACATAAAATATAATTAAAAAGAAAAAAAGAAAACTCTGAGTTATTATACTTAATGATAAAATATGAATAGCTTGCTCCTTGAAATCAGAAATGAGACAAGAATGCTTTTTATGGCTACATAATTTAAACATTTTTTTTGGAGGTCCTAGTCAGAGGTATAAGAGAAGAAATTGAAATTAGATTTATAAGAATTGTATATTAAGAAATAAAAATGTTACTATTATTGTAATTTCCTTAAATATTTATGGGTAATCTATGAGAATAAACATGAAATTAGCAATGTCTCTAGATATAATATTATTGGATATCAGCAATTATAAAATAACTTTTAAATTCTATCACTTACAATGGCATCAAGAAACATCACACAGATAGAAGTAAATCTAAACAAAAATACAGGATTTTTACACAAATTATGTTATTATTATTATATAAATTATTATATATTTTATTCTATAAATGTATTTTATATTATATATAAAATTATATTTAAATATTATAATACATATATTTTCTATTTATTATATATTATGTTAATGTTAACGTATTTGTAAGATATTCCATATTTATGTTGTATATTATTGTATATAATGCATATTATTATATGTAATTATATATTATAACTGTATTTAAAGGCCTAAATTGAAACATATAATTTTTATAAACTGAAACATCAATATTACAAAAAATTAATTCTCTCTTATTAATTTATACTTTTTTTTTTTTTTTTGAGACGGAGTCTCACTCTGTCACCCAAGCTGGAGTGCAGTGGCCAGATCTCAGCTCACTGCAAGCTCCGCCTCCCAGGTTTATGCCATTTTCCTGCCTCAGCCTTCCGAGTAGCTGGGACTACAGACACCCGCCACCTCGCCCGGCTAGTTTTTTGTATTTTTTTTAGTAGAGACGGGGTTTCACCATCTTAGCTAGGATGGTCTCGATCTCCTGACCTCGTGATCTGTCCGTCTCAGCCTCTCAAGGTGTTGGGAAATTTATACTTTCAGTTAAATCCTAATGAAAAGCTAGGTAAACATTTTTGTGTGTGTGCATGTGTACATGTAAAATGAAAAGTTGATTCTAAAATCATATGAAAGTGCAAAGAACCAAAAACCAAAAAGTGTCAAACCCAAGCTGAAGAACAATGCTTGGGCGCCTACAGTCCTTATTGGCAAGATGTATTAAAAAGTGACATTAATCAAAGTGGTGTTATATTAGATCATGGATAGCAAAGAGACCAATAGATTTATGAGTCCAGAAACAGATCCACCCACTGGACATTTTTATTAATGGTATATGTGACACTTGAAAGCAGAAGAGAGAGAGTCTGTTTAATAAATGGTGGTGGATCAAGAGGATAATCATGTAAAAACTATTCAAACATTTACCTCTATACCTAAATGAATTACATGGAGAAGATAAATTTAAATATTTATTTTATAAACTACAAGGTTTCTAGAAGATTACTTACAAGAATATCATCTTGATCTGGAGACAAATCATTTTAGGAAAAAAATAACTATAAAGGAAATTACTGACAAATTGCACCATATGAAAATCAAGGATTTGTGTTCATCAATAGACACTATTGAAAGGAACACAGAAACCATGGATTAGCGGAAGATATTTGCCTTAGATATAATGAAAAAGAGTTTTTATCAGAAATATAAAATGAAATACTTCACAACAATATTAAATGACATATATCCCAAGAGAGGCAATAGGCAACAGACTTGAACAAGCAATTCATAAAAGGACAGAGGAGAGAATAGTAAAAGAACAAACAAACAAATAAGCACCTCTTTCAACATCAGGGAAATTTAACCAAAATAAAATACTATGACACACGATCTGAATGATGAATACGAGAATGAGTGGCAAGACCTAGTTGCTGCTGAGTATGTGTAAAAATAGGAAATCAGATTCACAATTGCTGACATTTGTGTTACTTGGTACAACCAATTTGGAAATCTGTTGAGAATTATCTGCCAAGTGGAGCATATGTGTATCATATGATGGAGCTATTGCACTACTAGTTTGTATCCTAATACAGAAGTGTTAACAGTCAGTAGTTCAATAAAAGCTATACTTAATCTAGAAATCATTCGTTCTGTAATTCACTCATTTTCTCCTTGGATCAAACAAGGAAATGCTGACATAGAAAAAACAACCTTGTGGCTATGGTAGTAGTATTTTGCTAGCACATAAATTACTGACCAGAGTCTTTTCAATTTAAAAATTACTTTTATCAGCATATGCTTGGTATGTCAAGACATGTTGATTTTAACTAAACATGGAATTTATAAATTCATGGTATAAAATTTATACAACAAGCAAATCTACGAATGGAAGTTAGTCACATAATCCCTTTATCCCTGTGTGACTAATGAAGCGTCTTAGATCTAAATGGCTTCAACTGCACTGGCATGTAGTGTTGACTTTCTTAGCTCTTGTCTATTATTCTAAAGCAAGAATGGGCTCCAGGTCTGAAAAGGAGAGAACTTGAAAGATTTTGCAGACTATTTTGAGCATGTATGCCCAACAAGAAATGACAAATCCTGGACTGTATTTTTGCTTGTAGTCTTTGAATTATTAATAAAGTTTGAAGTTGGGAAAAATCTATAATGTCTGTGAGTTTGCTTTGAGGCTTCAACCATTTGTAGAGACCACACAGATTACTGCCTATGGTGAGATTATTTATCAGGTCCACAAATTAGGGGCAAAGTCACTATTTGGTTAAAAGTGTGAGGAGTAGACAAAAGTATGATGAGAATCTAGTGCTAGAAATGTCTCCTATGCGTCCTTGCTGTGAGGTGGTGCAGAAGCTTGTGGCCAGGACGATTCATCAGTAATGGAATTTAAAAGACATGGAGAGTGAGAGCGAGAGGTCTGGTTCAGTGGACAGAGAGAGAATTTCAAGAAGAGGGCATGTTACTAATACTATTCACTAAATGCTGTTAGCCTGGTTTAAAGCAACAACAACAAACTAAATCTAAAGGAGGAAATTAGGCAGAAACTAAATCTAAAGGGCAATGGAAGTAAAAGAAGAAAGACCAGTTCTTTTCATCTCAGGAAGTCATTACCTTGCTTCTGTGGTTATTCACTTGTGAAGTAACTCTCAACCAGTGATCAACCCCAAAGAATACAGAAGTATCCAGGGCCACGGCCAGATTACCACAGAATGCAGAGGTTATTCAGTGAAAGAGCTGACTATTTTCTGAGAAATATCAGCAAAAACCTACACATTCATACCATAAAGAATTCTCAGAATAGAAACCAGGGTCGGGGAATGAGGATTCGGACACCAAAGTCTATAAACTAGTAAGTAGAAGCTATAATTTGGATTTATTAAAGATTTCCAAGTTGACACAAACTTTTCCAAATGGTATAACAACTTACTTGAAAAACAGATAAAGAGAGTAGAACTTAGCTAACTTGCCCTGAGAAGAAACCATCAAGACTAACTAATGGAATACTCTTTCCGAAATAGTAGGGATGTTAACAGTGTAGGCAGGAAACCTGGTGTTTGTTCTATGACCATTTGAGAGACACAGTCATTTAAGGCCACTGACACAGACCATGGCAAATGCTATTATACAAGGATCACCTCAGTTTTTGAGTATCTTATGTAACCTTACTCCTTTGAGGGTCATCAAAACATTCAGTAGTCAGTAATTGGTAACTGTAATCTGATAACTCAGCTACCATTCACGGGGGGAAATGATGAGAGATTTCTGCTATTGAAAAGAAAGGTAGCACTTTAGCTGGGCATGGTGGTGTATATCTGTAGTCCCAGCTACTCAGGAAGCTGAGGCACGAGAATTGCTTGAACCTAAGAGGCAGACGTTATAGTGAGCCGAGGTTGCACCACTGCATACCAGCCTGGGCAACAGAACGAGACTCTGTCTCAAAAATAATATAAAAAATTAAAGAAAAAAAAAAAAGAAAAGTAACACCAACAGAAAACATGTTCAAAAATGTGGGAAAGAAAAAATCAGCTTAAATAGATGAAGTGGTTTACATGACTTCTGAAAAATAAGGTAAAAAAGAGAGTATGATTTTCTGATTCCACTTAAACTGTCTAGCATAGGCAAATTCACGGATATGAAAAGTAGAATAGAGGTTCCTAAGAAGCTGTCAAGGAGGAAAAATTGGAAGTTATTGCTTAAAGGATAGAGACTTTGTACTTGGGATGATGAAATCTTCTGGAACCAGTGGTAATGGTTAGTAACACAACATTGTGAATGTACTTACTGCTACTACTTTGTATACTTAAAAAGGTTAAAATGATATATGTTATGGGTATTTTACTCCAATCAAAAAGTAGAAGAGAAAATTATTGGGACTTCTGCTACAGAAATGGTAGTAATTACTTACAGTGAGGGGTAGAGAGTGAGAAGGAGGTGTAAATACTAAATATGACACATCTCTTAAAGACATAAATACCGTACATGCTACTTGTATCACATAACTCAATCTGGGTGAATTAATATTCACTTATGGGAGCCATAATTTAAAATGAGAATATTTGAAGAAGGGCTAGAATGTTCTTCAGTTTAATTCATGGAATCTTAAAATAACTGGCAGAAGACCTGGGAACTGCTTGTCTAAGCCTTGTTGGGGGATCTAACATCAGCTACAACGATGTGCATGCAATGACCCAATTGTGATAAGAAATGTTTTTGGGGATCACTGACTCAGGTACAGGGAGGTCCATGCACTATAATTAGCCCGAATGTGAAATCTGCAGGGTTCAAAGGTGGCATTGAAGGAAGTAAGGTTATGGCTCAACTGCAAAATGGAAAGCAAACTGCAGGTGTGGTTGCTTTGCTGTTTCCTGAAACATAACTGAAATTAATGTTATGGAGCTCTGCCGCTATAGTTCTATCAACATGGATGACAAAGTGAACCCTTTGCCCAGTCCATGGGGACCTGTGTAATGGACCAAGCTTTCTTCTGTGGAAAAACGAAGCAATATAGAATTCCCACTTGGAAACAAGAAATCACTTCTCTAATGAAGAAAATGGTTGAATTAGGATACTTGCTTTTTACTAATTCCATTTTATCCAACCCATTTTGGCTGGGATCAAGGTAAAGAACTTCTTGAGACTGACAGTTGAATACTGATGATGAAATGCTACAGCATGTGAGCTCGCTTCAGCCATGTGCCCAACATGATAAACATTACATAACAAATGCAATAGGCCAAGGCTAACTGAGGTCCAGAGTATACGTAGATAATTGCTTCTTTTTCATCCTATTTTTGAACCAGCCAAGCACAATTTGCATTTATGTAAAGTTATCTGCAGTCCTCTTTTACAACTTTGTCAGAGATATTGAAATATACCAGCATCCTCTCAGAGACTGAGGAGATGTGGTTTTGGTAGCTAACTGTTAAACGTAAGTTGGAGTGCTTCACTGATTTGTTGTTATAATTGCCTCCTTGGAGAAAAAAAAGCAGGTGGATTTAAGAACTGCAGTCAACCATGTGACAAATGGAAGCTGGAGAATAGACTCAGCTAAAGCTAAATGTCCAGTTTAGTCTGAGAAATTTTGTGAATCTCATGAGGTAAAACGGCCAGGGACAGCATTCAAACTGTAAGAAATAAATGATAATTTTACTAATCCACCTCTGAAGAGGAAGCCAGTAGACTCCTAGGCTTGTTTGGGTTTGGGCACAGCCACATCAGCCTCACAGGAATCCTGCTGGGTCCTTTTCGCAAAGACACAAGGAAGAAATACAAACATACATTGAGCCCAGAGAAGATATAACAATCAATGTTTACAATGGGGCTGCTGAGGATGCAGTGTAGCTGGGATGTAAATATTCAATCACCCAGATACTCTTTGAAGCATCTGCAACTAGAATCCATGCAGACTGGAGCCTCAGGCAGAAAAACAATACTGCTACTCAGCAGTATTGAAGAAATTGGAAGACCATTTGTAGCTTGCTCCTGGATGTTACGAGAGAATGTTTCTACCCTAGAAAAGCTTCCAGATAATCTTGAGATTAGAAATGCCTATCAGCTCAGAGAAATGTTTGCATACAGATGGCAAGACTCAGTAGAGCTCCTTGATGCAGAGGAAACGGTATATTCAAAATTGCAGACACGGAAAGCGTGAAGAGTCTGCCTCATACATGAACAGGGAGCTTTGTTGCCTCTGTAGACAATGATAGAGTCCTCCAAAGATCTTTGTGACTCAACTACCAGCTAGTAGGAAGCTATAATTCTTTTCAGCTGAGACAAAACAGCTTGTTTGTTTCACAAACGTCTGGAATGAGGATCAAGTTGGCTTTTAGACATCACCCATCAGAGGTGCATTCCTTCGTCTGGTGGAGGAAGGTAGTGGTAAATCTGCACAGCAGGTGGGCTGAGAACCATGCATTCAATGGCAGAGGGCAAAGGCGAATTATAACTTCATGGGAGTATTTTCTTCATTATAGATGCTTAAGCCAGAAGCCTACGGACTTTCCACTGTGATCAGGGACCTAGAAGATCTTATGATAAAATACACCCAAAGTAAATTCTATGAGAATTTTAAAGAAAAATTAAGGTGGATTACAGTTATGCCAGTTCAGAAGGGAATTAGAATAATATGGCAGATACCTTAGCCAAATCTTACAACTAGGGTCATTAAGTGAGCATGCATATGTAAGCTCAAACAGTACAGAAATGGAACAAATAATGGCATAGTCATCTTGAATATACTGAAACAACTTATGTGGAAAGAAGTTGAACTCAATATCAATAGACACTAAATTGTCTGAGACCAGCTTTAGGTAGAAGTCCTCAAAGGACAAAGAACTGCGCATAGCTGGCAGGAGAATTCAGTTGAACATAGATGTGTGTGTGTGTTGGTGGCTGGGGAATGGGGCACTCAGCAAAAGTATGTTGGTGGAAATTGATGCTTGCTCTAATCTACACTTTGCTTATTCTGCAGCAGAAGAGAAGCAACCATAGAAAATGTGAAAATGAGAATATATGAAGTATTTGTAGTAGTCATTGTTCAATCAATTGGACTAACGAGTACATTTCCTCTCATCGAGGTATGCATATCACTGCTACTAATGTACCAAAATGGGCAAGAAAACACAACAAACATATTACATCATTTATTACTCATAGAGAAATAGTTTTATGAACATTGGAGATGGGATTTAAAACAGATGGTAAGAAAGGATTGAGTCGCTTGCTAAATTGACTAAACAGATATGTTCTCAGATTGAAAGGAGCTCAACATTGTATCTTTTCCATCTCTTCTTCCTTTTTTCCTTGATCCATTCTTCTTTTAGTAGATCCATTTAAGGCTATTTTTAATGTGTGCCAGTGGAGGGCATTATTGAGGCATAAAACATGATGTTCACACCATTATAAAACCCTACCACTGAATTTAACTGGATATATTCATATTATTGATAATAATTCTCACTCCATGCAGCTAAATGAAGATTACCTACAATTCTTTACTTTTAGATACTGTAATGTTTTCCTGAAAATAAATCAAGCAAAAGTGATGGCATAATTGATGTTACTCTTCTTGGGTAAGCAGTATTATCAAACTTTTAAGCATGTAACCAAAGTTATAAGAATTTTTAAAAGGAAATCAAAACTTTGATGTTCACAAGTGATGTTTTGTAAATATAAGAAACTCTAAAGTCTATAACAGAGTAAGAAGTCATCACATATTCTCACTAGTAAACCAAATAAGATAACTGTTTTTAAAATCAATAGCTTCTATATATCAGCCACAAAAAGTTAGATAACTTAAAGAAAACTTAGAAATATATTTGATGTAGCAACCAAAAATATTAGGTGACTATAAGTAAATCTAAATATTATGTAAATTATTCTACAGAGATACTTGCAGTATTGTGTTTAATGACATCAAAGTAAAGCTGAATAAATAGAATATATGACATATTCATGAATAGGAAAACTCAGTACCATGAAGTACTTCTGTTCAAATTTATAGCTAGAGTCAATACAATGTTAATAAAAATTGTAACAAATTTCTTCATGAAAGGTGAAAAGATGATTCTAAAATGTATACAGAGGAGTAAAGGATAAACATTCCTGAAGAAAAAGAAGATTAAGGAGGAAACATAGAAAAACAAAAACACAAATGAGGAGGCAGAAGGGGAAGAAGAGGAAAGAAAATAAGAAAAAGAAAAGCAACATGCAATGTTGGTGACGACATGACAGAATCCTGCTTTGCCATATGTAAAGATTTACCATAAATTCATAGTAATTCTAACAGTCAAGAATTGGTGCACAAATGGTCAAATAGACCAGTGGAACTAGTTGCAGACCTATGAATATAAGCAAATGTGAAACATGACAGAATTGATCATACAAACCATTTATGTGGGGATTTAATGATATCCCCACCTTTTTTTTATGCTTCTGTCTTCTAGAAGCCCATTAAATGTGGGCTGGACCTACTGACTTGCTTCTAAAAAGCCACATTCATAACAGATCATAAACGACACTGCTGCTTTCTTTTTTCTCTTAGATCACTTTCCCTTAGGTGAGCTAGTTGCCATGTAAGGACACTAAGACAGCCCTCTGGAGAGGCTTATGAGGTAAGGAACTGAGACCTCCTTCCAAAAGCCACAGGTCAAGTCTTGGGTTGACTGCAACTTCAGCTGCCATTTTAACCACAACCTCATGAGAGATACTGAACCGGGACCACTAAGTTGCTCTTAAATTCCTCATACATGGAAACTTTGAAATGAATGTTTGCTCTTCTAAGCCACCAAGTTTTGCAGTAATTGTTGTTAGCCATAAATAATACAACAGGAAAAGAGATGGACTAGTCAATAAATGTTCTTGGGACAACTTCGTACTATGAAAAATAATCAATTTGTGTTGGAGACAAATAGAAATAGCATATATCTAAAACTTTGGGTTAAAATACAAGAAAGTACTACTATAGCCTAGATTTATTTGATGTCAATAAGAGACAAAATTTAAAATTGCAAATTTATAAGCATTTGATAAAATAAAACATAGAAGGAAGAAAATATGTAAGCAATAAATTAGAAGATGTTTTCAATTCTGCTTGAATACATAAACAGTTCTGAAACAAAACAAAATAAAATCATGCAACGCAACACACATACATACACACACACACACACACACAATGGTGGACAAAGTAACTGAATCAGTTTTCTGAGGAAAAAAGAAATCCTAATTGTCAAATAAATATCTGAAAAGCACTCAATCTCATTAAAAGTCAAGGAATTGCGAATGAAAATTAAAACAAGATAACATTTCAAAAAAGTTAAAATAGCAAACACTGTGGAACAAAAGAGATACTTATATCTTATGGATGGGATGGGTAAAAGATACAACTGCTTTAGAAAACATTTTGTTATTATTTTCTGTTGCTGAAGCCAAACATATCCATCTTGGTTCCTGGTATGTGGCAATGCCATTCTTTCAATGCCTAAACCTTGAAGCCTTCTTTAACTGCTCTTTTTCTCCTTCAAATCTGACTACTTTTTACTACCATAACTTCTATCACCTCAATTCATGGCACCCTCATCTCTCACCCAAGTTATTAAAATATCCTCCTAACCATTCCCCCAGCTCGTGGCTTGGACTCCTCCTTTCTTCCATCATCCTGAATGTTTCACCTTAGCAGCCATGGTTATATTGCTAAAATATATGCGCTTAAATTCTTTTACTTCAATCTTTTTAAATCAGAGTAAATGTCAAATTTCAAGAGTCCTTTCCCAATCTACCTCCAGTTTAAGTTGGAAGTCGACTCCTACTTCTATGCTAGAACACACAATTTAAGCTTCTGCATGAAGCATTTGTTCTTTCTGTGAGTGGTCTTCACTCTGAGTGTCTCCTACAATGACTGCTTGGTTATTTACTCCAGTGCCATCTTCTTCATGAGATCCTCTATGATTACCATCTAAAAGGGACTAATCATTCTCTTAATATTGTTTCAAACCCTGCATATTCATGCTATTGCATTTTTTTCTTGTATTATCATCATCATCTAATAAATTCTATTTGTGCTAATCACTAGGGCTACTTGCAAATATCTGATTATTATCTTACTACCAGGTGCATGGTGGGAGTTTATTGTCCCCTGCTACAGTGACTTTCTTTGGCAGTGAGGTGGGAGAGGCAGCAATAAATGTTGATTGCATGTAGAACCTTGAAAAGCCTGCATGAACTTTGCTGCATTCTTTTTTCCCTTCTCCTTAGTATCTAGCACAGTCCAGAGAATGACATTTTGGACATCTTGGATCACAAAATGAGAAAGATGACAATGTGGAGAAAGCTCCTTGGCAATCATATAAAGAACATGTAACATGACTGAGACATAATATTTTAAATTATTTTCAAGTCAGTTCGATAAGGGGATTATTTATCACAGCAGCATAACCACATTTATCTGCTTGGCCAACATAATATTTTATGTTTTTTTGTATTTACTATTTGCCTTTCCCTGCAGAAAAGCACCATAAAGAAATGAAGTTTTGTATATTTTATTCTATACCCTAACTTTGGTGCCCCAACAGTACCTGCCATATAGACAATTGCCAACACTCAATAGTTGAATGAAAATTGAACAAACGCCCTATGACTAACAGTTTGATACCCTAAATAAATTGTTGCATGTCCATACTAGAAGATATAGGCCTGGCGAGGTGGTCAGATCACCTGAGGTCAGTAGTTTTAGACCAGTCTGGCCAACATGGTGAAACCCCATCTTTACTAAAAATACAAAAAAATTAGCTGGGTGTGGTGGCAGGCACCTGTAATCCCAGCTTTACAGGTTGAGACAGGAGAATCACTCGAACTTGAGAGGTGAAGGTTGCAGTGGGTCAAGATCATTGCACTTCAGTCTGGGCAACAAGAGTGAAACTCCATCTCAAAAAACGAATGAACAAAAAATGTGTACATCTATATATGTATGTAAATACATATGTATTTTATATATGGTATATTATATATATATACTATTTATATAGTATAAATATATATAATGCCTATATATACACACACACTAGAAAATATATACAAGAAAGCTTGTGACAATACTATTTGTAATATGGAAAAATCACATGAGGGAAAATAAAACCTACAAAATATATCATTTTAGAATGCTAAATTCGTTGTGTTATTTTCTCACAATGGGACCACATAAAACAATAAAAAAGAATGAACTACCATTTTTGATAACATGCTGACATCTTAGGAATCCAATAGTGAGCAGGAAAAAATGAATCAAATAAAAATACATAAAACATACAGTCATCCATTTAAATTTTTAAAATGGCAAAATGAAACAGTACAACTTTAAAGACAGAGGTAAGAAAACTGTATACAAAATGCAGTTTATTATAAACACCCATTTCAGAATAATGGTCACTCTTGGGGAAATGAAGAGAGAGGTGCATAGCATTGGAAGGGGCTTATGGGGAACATTAAGTTATCGTGATAATCTTTTTCCTAAACTGAATAGTGGATACAGGTTCATTTGTGCTGTTTCCTTTATTATCCTCTGGACCTTAGTTATACTTATGTAATGATTATTTGTGTAAAATATTCACAAAAAACACCCATGCAGACACATATATGTGTGCATACAGTTTTTTTTAAAAAGGTCTTGTTGGATTATATTTAGAGGATAAGTGCTGGAGCAGGGGTTTGAATATGAAATTTGAGACCACTCCTGCTTGTGAAACACAGAGAAGTCACCCAGTCCAGCACTGGCTAGCACTCTGCCCCCCAGCCAACACCGTGTGTAGTGCAACCACGCACACAATCTCCAGCAGGAGCTCCCTCCCCATCCCACCAACTTCCAGCTGTGTTGCCTCTGTCACCGTCGTGAATGTCTGTAGGGACGCAGGTACCCCTGCATCTCCTAGCACTCTGCTGCAGCTGCTGCACCTCGCACCTGTGTCCCCACCCCCAGCACAGTGGACTCCAAGCCTCAAGGAGCCAGAAGACAAAGTTAAGGTTCAGTACAAATCTGCCAGAGTTACAGCACTCACACCAGGAGTTGGGAGCTGAGTGTTAGCCTCCTAAAATCTCCTAGAAATGAAACCAGTTGGCTGAATCTACCTTCTACCACAATCAAACTCTCAAGGTCATAAAATAGGATAAAAGGGGAACAAAAATCCAAATGTCAGCAGCCTCAAAGATTGAAGGAACATCAGCCCATGAAGTTGAGAAAGAATCAGCACAAGAATGCTAAAAACTCAGAAAGCCTGAGTGCCTTCTTTCCTCCAAACAACTGCATCACCTCTCCAGCAAGCATTCAGAACTGGGCTGAGATGGCTAAAATGACAGGCCTGGAATTCAGAATATGGATAGAAAAAAAGACCGTTGAGCTATGGAACTACATTGAAACCCAATGAAAAGAAGCTGAAAACCATGGTAAAATAATCCAGGAGCTGACAGACAAAATAGCCAGTATAGAAAAGAACATAACCTACCTGATAGAGCTGAAAAACACAGTACAAGAGTTTCATAATGCAATCGCAAATGTTAACTGCAGAACAGACCAAGCAGAGAAAACAATCTCAGAGATTGCAGATTGGCTTTCTGAAATAAAACAGGCAGAAAAGAATAGAGAAAAAAGAATAAAAAGTAATGAATAAAACCTCCAAAAAATGGGATTATGTAAAGTGACTGAATCTATGACTGATTGGTGTCTCAGAAAGAGATGGGGAGAATGGAACCAACTTCAAAAACATATTTTAGAATATCACTCATGAGAAGTTCATCAATGAGAGAGTCCAATATTCAAATTCAGGAAAAGCAGAGTCCCAGTAAGATACTTCACAAGAAGGATCATACCCAAGACACATAATCATTAGATTCTCCAAGGTCAAAATAAAAGAAGAAAATGTTAAACGCAGCTAGAGAGAAAGGTCAGGTCACCTACAAAGGGAAGCCTATTAGAATAACAGTGGACATCTCAGCTGAAACCCTACAAGCCAGAAAAGATTAGGGGCCCATATTCAACATTATTAAGGAAAAAAAAATCCAATTCAGAATTTTGTAGCCAAACTAAGCTTCATAAGCGAAAAAGAAATAAAATCCTTTCCAAACAAGCAAATGCTGAGGGAATTTGTTACCATCAAATATGGAAAGGAAAGACGATCACCAGCCACTACAGCATGCACTGAAGTGCATGGACAAGTGACACTATAAAGCAACCACATAAACAAGTCTGCAAAACTACCAGCTAACATAATGATGAAATAATCATATTCACATACATCAATACTAATCTTAAGTGTAAATGGACTAAATGCCCCAATTAAAAGACAGAGTGGTAAGCTGGATAAAGAACCCAGACCCATTGGTATGCTGCCTTCAAGAGACCCATCTTACATGCAATGACACACATAGGCTTAAAATAAAGGGATAGAGAAAAATCTACCACACAAGTGGAAAACAGAAAATAGCAGGGGTTGCAATCCTATTTTCTGACAAAACAGATTTTAAACCAATAAAGACAAAATTAAAGAAGACAAAGAAGGTATTACATAATGGTAAAGGCTTCAATTCAACAAGAAGCGCTAAATATCTGAAATATATATGCACTCACCACACCATGGGAGCAACCAGATTCATAAGGCAAGTTCTTGGAGACCTTCAAAGAGACTTAGACTCCCACACAATAATAGTGGGAGACTTTAACATCACACTGACAGTATTAGATCATTGAGACAGAAAATAAATATATTCAGGACCTGAACTCAGCATGAGATCAAATTGACCTGATAGATATCTATAGAACTCTCATCCAAAAACAACAATATCCATTCTTCTCATCACCACATGGCACATAAGCTAAAATCAATCACTTAATTGGAAGTAAAACGCTCCTCAGCAAATGCAAATAACGGAAATCCTAACATCTCTTGGACCACAGTGCAACCAAATTAGAACTCAAGACTAAGAAACTTACTCAAAACTACATGATTACATGGAAATTGAATAACCTGCTCCTGAATGACTTTAGGTAAATAATTAAGTGAAGGCAGAAATCAAGAAGTTCTTTGAAATTAATGAGAACAAAGATACAACATACTAGAATATAGAACACAGCTAAGGCAGTGTTAAGAGGGAAAACTATAGCACCAAACACTCACATCAAAAAGTTAGAAAGATCTCAAACTAACAACCGAATACCACAAATAAAAAACTAGACAACCAAAGGAAAACAAATCCCAAAGCTAGCAGAAAAAAAATAATAATAATAACCAAAATCAAAGCTGAACTAAAGGAGTTTGAGACACACACACACGCACACACACACACAAATTTGAAAGACCAACAAAACTAGGAGGTGATTATTTTTGGAAAGATTAATAAAATAACAGATCTCTAGCCAGACTAATAAAGAAGAAAAGAGAGAAGATTCAAATAAACACAGTCAGAAATGACAAAGAGATTATGTCATTTCTGAGCCCAAAGAATGACTGACCTCACAGAAATACAAACAACCATCAGAGAATATTGTGAACACCTCTATGAACACAAACTAGAAAATCTAGAGGAAATGGATAAATTCCTGAATACGTACACCCTCCCACGTCTGAACCAGGAAGAAACTGAATCTCTGAACAGATCAGTAATGAGCTCTGAAATTGAGGCAGTAATCAATAGCCTACCAACCAAAAAAAGCCCAGGACCAGAGTCACAGCTAAGTTCTACCAGGTGTGCAAAGAAGAGCTGGTACCATTCCTACTGAAACTATCCCAAAAAATTGAGGATGAGGGTCTCCTCTGTAACTCATTTTATGATGCCAGCATCATCCTGATGACAAAACTGGCAGAAATATGACAAAAATAGAAAACTTCAGTCTAATGTCCTTGATAAATATCAATGCAAAAAATCCTCAACAAAATACTGGGAAACTGAATTTAGGAGCACATCAAAAAGCTTATCCATCACAATCAAGTAGGCTTTATCACTCAGATACAAGGGTGGTTCAACATATGCAAATCAATAAATGTGTTTCATTACAGAAACAGAACTAAAGACAAAAACTACATTATTATATCAATAGATTCAGAAAAGGCTCTCAATAAAATTTAACATCGCTTCATGCTAAAAACTCTCAATAAACTAGGTATTGAAGGAATATAACTTAAAATAGTAAGAGCCATATATGATAAACCCACAGTCAATATAATGCTGAGTTGGCAAAAACTGGAGGCATTGCCCTTGAAAAGCACCACAGGACAAGGATGCCCTCTCTCACCACTCCTATTCAACATAGTATTGAAAGTCCTGGCCAGGGAAATCAGGCAAGAGAAAGAAATACAGGGCATGCAAATATAATGGAAAAAGAGAAAGTTTATAGTCATAAACTATGCCTGTTTGCAGATGACATAATCCTATACACAGAAACTCCCATCATGTTAGCCCAAAAGCTTCTTAAACAGATCAACAACTGCATCAAAACCCAAGGATGCAAATTAAATGTGCAAAAATCACTAGCATTTATAAAAACCAACAACAGCCAAGATGATAATCAAATCATGAATTCACAATTGCCACAAAAAGAATAAAATACCTAGGAATATAGCTAACCAGGGAGGTGAAAGATCTCTACAAGAAGAACTACAAACCATTGCTCAAATAAATTGAGATGGCAAAAACAAATGGAAAAACATTTCATGTTCAGGGACAGGAAAAATCAACAATCAATATTGTTAAAATGGCCATACTGCCTAAAGTAATTTATAGATTCAATGTTATACCTATTAAACTATCATTGAGATTCTTTGAAGAACTAAAGAAAAACTATTTTAAAATTTATATAGAATAAAAAACAGCTCAAATAGCCAAGGCCATTTTAAGCAAAAATAACAAAGCTGGAGACATAACATTACCCAACTTAAACTATATTATAGCACTACAGTAACAAAACCAGCATGATACCGGTACAAAAACAGACATATAGGCTAATGGAACAGAATAGAGAACCCAGAAATAAGGCCACACATCTACAACTATCTGATCTTAGACAAAGCTGACAAAAACAAGCAATGAGAAAAAGATTCCTTATGCCATAAGTGGTTCTGGGATAACTGTCTAGCCATATGCAGAAGACTGAAATTGGACCTCTTTCTTGCACCATATACAAAAATTAATTCAAGATGAATTAAAGGCTTACAGATAAAACCCAAAAGTATAAAAACCCTGGAAGACAACCTAGCCAATGCCATTCAGAACATAGACACTGGCAAAGTTTTCACAATGAGGAAGTGAAAAACAATTGCAATAAAAGCAAAACTTGACAAATGGATCTAATTTTAAAAAGGAGTTTCTTCATTGCAAAAAAAGTTATCAACAGAGTAAACAGCCTACAGAATGCAAAGGAATTCCTGCAAACTATGCATCTGACAAAGATCTAATATGCAGAATCTATAAGGAACTTAAATTTAGAAGAATAAAGCAAACAACCCCACTAAAAAGTGAGAAAAGGACATGAATAGTCACTTTTAAAAAAGACATGCATGTGGCCAACAAGCATATGAAATAAACCTCAACATCACTGATCATTAGAGAAATGCAAATCAAAACCACAATTAGATGCCATCTTATATCAATGAGAATGGCTGTATTAAAAAGTAAAGGCCGAGTGCAGTGGCTCATGCCACTTTGGGAGGCAGAGGCAGGTGGATTACCTGAGGTCAGGAGTTCGAGATCAGCCTGGCCAACATGGTGAAACCCCATCTTTACTAAAAATACAAAAATTAGCCGGGCATGGTGGCACACACCTATAATCCCAACTACTCGAGAGGCTGAGGCAGGAGAATTGCTTAAGCCTGGGAGACAGAGGTTGCTGTGAGCCAAGATCACGCCACTGTACCCCAGCACGGCTGACAGCGGGACTCTGTCTCAAAATAAATAAATAAAAAGTAAAAAAAAAAAAAAAAAAAAAAAAGATGCTGGCAAGGTTGTGGAGAAAAGAAATACACTGTTAGTGGGAGTATAAGTTAGTTCAACCATTGTGGAAGACAGTGTGGTGATTCCTTCAAGACCTAAAGACAGAAATATCATTTGATCCAGCAATCTCGTTACTACATAAATACCCAAAGGAATATAAATCATTCTACTATAAAGACACACGCATATGTATCTTCATTGCAGTACTCTTCATAATATCAAAGTCATGGACTCGGCTTGAACGACCATCAGTGATAGACTGGATAAAGAAAATGTGGTACATATACACCATGGAATACTATACATCCACTAAAAAAAGGAATGAGATCATGTCCTTTGCAGGGATGTGGATGGAGCTGGAGGCCATTATCCTTAGCAAGCTAATGCAGAAGCAGAAAACCAAATACCGCATGCTCTCACTTATAAAGGGGAGCTACATGATGAGAACACATGGACACCTAAAGGGGAACAACACTCACTGTGCCCTTTGGAGGGGGAGAGTACAAGGAGGGAAAGGATCAGGAAAAATAACTAATGGGTACTAGGCTTAATACCTTCCTATTGAAACAGTCTGTACAATAATCCCCCATGATACAAGTTTACCTATGTAACAAACCTGCACATGTGCCCCTAAACTTAAAATAAAAGTTAAAAGAGAAAAAGAAAAGAAAAAAAAAACTTCGATGAATTACGGACACTTACAAAAAATGTGAAACACTTGTCCTATGAGTCACTAGGAGGGTAAAAAAAAAAAAAATAGAATTTTACACAATGCTTTTCTGCCAAGAGGAACCTCTGTACTACACTATGTCTCCATCAGTTATAACACCTGACCTTCCTGCCTCCTTAGGTTGGGGTGGGAATAAATTCCACAACTGCGGCTACCACTTGTTTTGTATTGATCATTCATTTCCTCCAAGCCAGATACAGTGCCAGGCATTTAATATATTGAATCACATCAGCTTCTCAACCTACAACAAGGCCATGTGAACATCCCAATTTTAATAAGGACACTGAAGATCAGAGACATTCAAAAATTAGTCAATCACCCGACTGGTATATGGAGGGGCCAGAATGAAGACCTCTATCACTGGAAATGGTTACAGTTTGTTCCAGTGCTACATTCAGCCAACATGAAAGGATTCCATAATATTTCATGCATCTGATGCAGTTTCAAAAGATTTATTTTTCATTATTTCTCTCTTCTAATGCATCTTGTGTTGTAGGTGAGACTTAAAGTCAGCATACCACATGGTCTTAAAGTCTCATTGCTTTCAAAACAAGACTATTTCCATAAAGTGATGTCTGTAGTAGTTGCCATGATGATGGTTTCTGCTGCTTAATCTGCCTATGGTAAGTTTTATAAAAGAAAGTTGGTCTTACTCTTGACCTCATCATAAATTGTACTTTTGCCCTTTTAAGGCCGAATGGTATTTAGTGAATACTGTCACCTACATAGGTAACTAAATAGCAGATACTCTCCCTCCCCACCACCAAGTGCACAGGCAGGACTACCTGTCCTTTCACAGGTCAGGGCTGGATGCTGTTGTAAGCAGATACTGGGCTACAGGGGTTCATGACACAGAATCCCTGGTTTCTCAGAGCTCATATAGCAGTGCAGGGAAAAAGCAAATACACAGGTAAGCAAACAAATGAACAAGACAATTTCAGACAGCCATATATGCCTCTAGGCAAACAAAAGAGCATGCAGCACAGTGTTGCTAACAAAGGCAAGAGGAGGAAGAGACAGCTGCTACAGATTGAGAAGCTTTCCAAAGAGAGGTCCATTTGCCCTGAGACCTTAATGTAAAAGGAAAAATAAAACCCTAGTATGAAACTCCTGAGTCATAATGTATCAACACAAGGGCACAATAAGTAAGAAGCCCTCCAGCCAGATGACAAGGAGCAAAGGTCAGTAAGAGGAAAGCAGCAGTTGTGGCTTGGGCTTGTGGTGAGGGTGGCAGAAGATGGGGGCAGTGACGGGCAGTGGGACATGTTTGGAGCCCCCAGAGCATTGTGAACAGGGGCCTGAACTGCCACCACTGTAGATGGTGATTTCTTTTTCTTTCTTTCTTTCTTTTTTTTTTTTTTTGAGATGGAGTCTCGCTCTGTCGCCCAGGCTGGAGTGCAGTGGCCGGATCTCAGCTCACTGCAAGCTCTGCCTCCCGAGTTTACGCCATTCTCCTGCCTCAGCCTCCCGAGTAGCTGGGACTGCAGGCGCCCGCCACCTCGCCCAGCTAGTTTTTTGCATTTTTTAGTAGAGATGGGGTTTCACCGTGTTAGCCAGGATGGTCTCCATCTGCTGACCTCGTGATCCGCCTGTCTCGGCCTCCCAAAGTGCTGGGATTACAGGCTTGAGCCACTGCGCCCGGCCTGTAGATGGTGATTTCTAATGCAAAACAAAAGCTTGCCATTCTAAGGCAATGGCATACACTTTTCTTACTTTTTTTTTTAAAAGACTTTATTCCTCAGATAAGTTTTACACTCAGAGAAATATTGAGAAGAAAGTATAGATATGTCTGATATATCCCCTGTTCTCACACACGCGCAGACTCCCCATTATCAGCGCCTTTAACTAGAACTGTGCATTCCTGACATTCAATGAGCGCATATTGATCCATCGTCATCACCCAAAGTTTACAGTTTTCATTAGGGTTCACTTTTTTTTTTTTTTTTTGAGACAGTCTCACTGTGTCACCCAGGCGGGAGTGCAGTGGTGGGATCTCGGCTCATTGCAACTTCCGCTTCCTTGGTTCAAGTGATTCTCCTGCCTCAGCCTAGCGAGCAGCTGGGACTACTGGCATGCACCAGTGTGCCCAGCTAATTTTTGTATTTTTAGAGACGGGTTTTCACCATGTTGGCCAGCCTGGTCTCGAAATGCTGACCTTGTGATCCACCCGCTTCGGCTTCCCAAAGTGCTGGGATTACAGACGTGAATCACTGCGCCCGGCGTTCACTTTTACTGCTATACATTCTATGGGTTTGGACAAATGTATCTACCACTGTAGTATCATGTAAGGTATTTTCACTGTCCTAAAATCCCATCTCTACCATTCATCCCTCCCTCTCTTGCAATCCTAGCAGCCACTCATCTTCTTACTGTCTCCACAGTTTTCTAAAATGTCATATAGTTGGAATTATATCAGTATGTAGCCTTTTCAGAGTGGCTCCTCTCACTTAGCAATATGCATTTAAGGTTATTCTATGTATTTAGTAGCTCGTTCTTTCTCTACTTTTTTTTCTTTTTTTGAGATGGAGTCTCACTCTGTCACCCAGGCTGGAGTGCAATGGCACAATTTAGGATCACTGCAATATCCGCCCAGCCGAGTTCAGGTGATTCTCCTCTCTCAGTTTTCCAAGTACCTGGGACTACAGGCACATGCCACCACGCCCAGCTCATTTTTGTATTTTTAGTAGAGATGGGCTTTCAGGGTATTGGTCAGGCTGGTCTAGAACTCCTCACCTCAGGTGATCCATCCGCCTCGGCCTCCCAAAGTGCCGGGATTACAGGCGTGAGCAGCTCATTACTTTTTAAGACAAAATAATATTCCATTGTCTGGATGTACCACAGTTTATCCATTCACATACTAAAAGACTTACTAGTTTCTTCCTTATTCGGCAGTTATGAATAGAACTGCTAAATACATCCATGTACAGGCTTTTGTGTTGACATACATTTTCAACTGTTTCTTCTATTTTTAATATTCAGTCTTAGTGTTAATTTACAATGTATTTTCCGAGTGTAATCTGAGAAGGCTTTCTCATCTCCAGCCTCATTTTCATATTTAAAACCTGGCTTTCTGCACTAATTTGAAACATGTGGGCAGGTTAAGGTCATGCCTAAGGCTATGCTCGCGGAAGCTCCTGCCTCCTGCCCCACTGTCCTGAGGCCCTGCGCAGACGGCTTTGGAATCCTGCCCTCACTCTAAGAGAATTTTAGAATCTCATCATAACACCATGGATCTCAGATCTAAGCCCAACGTGTCAGGCTTTGGCCACGTTCTGGGCACCCGTTTCCATGTCCTACCCTTTATATTGATTCTTGTAATGGAATTCTGACTAATAGTTCCCTGAGTCTGGCTCACCTTTTAAATCTAGAATTTTGTTTATAAACCAAAACCTTGCCTCTGGGACTACTTCTTGGTGACAAACTTCCCTGATGATTCTGGGTTCCCATTTTCAACTGAGTAGTAATACAAATAATAATAGAATATATTTTTCTGTCATAATTATCAATGGTATTATCCTATTATTATTCTATTATTTCTTAGAAACACAATGCTAAAAACTTCTCATGGGTTATCATACCTAAGTCTCTCCCAATCCAGTCAGGCCCTGTCATTATCTCTGTTTGATGTAGGAAAGAATGTTGTGATTAAGACCTGATGAGAAATGTGCTCAGAGTCAGTTTTCAGGCAATAGATCCATCTTCCCTGAAAACCTTCAGTCATAGGAGGAAATCTGCATCTCCGCCTGGGTCCTGGGTCACAGGACACATCACTTTAAGAGGCCACTTCGTGCCCTGCTGCACCTTACTCATGCAGCTACTCACTCCGTCACCTTCTGCCTCCACCTGCTCACCCAGGCTACCTTGAGAGATGTGGTCTCTCAAGGCCATCTGGTACAGGCACACGTATTACCTCTATTTTTATAGAAAGTAAAACTGAGCCTTAGTTATGGAAAACCTTATATCTGAACACAGGTCCTCCTAGTCTTCTCTAGTGACCTCCTGAGTCATCCACTGCCCTGCTACGATGCAAAACCATCGCTTCCTAGAACAAGCAGGTCTGCAGCCCAGTGAATCTCTGAACCAGGAATGCTAGATTCAGTCTCTTGGCTTCATGTCAGCTCCTTTTAGTCATCCCAGGAAGTCAAGTTTGTTAAAACGTATACGTTTGTTAAATTATCTACTCATGGTCTGCTTTTGATAAAACAGGTAACTTTGCAGTTTTATTTTCTTTAAGGAGTTCGTTATAGTAACTATCCAAAAATTCCAGCAGGTATTACCTTTGTAGTGAACTCCTCCTGTGGGTAATACTGGCCTGGGAGCACTATCATTCAGGCTAAGAATTAGGGAGGAGGATTTTCCTCCTCCAGGGCACAAAATGTCAGGGCATATCTAGGGAAAGTGTAACGGACAGAGCTGGAGCAGCTGTGCTCCTGTGGAGAGACTCAGTTTGTTACAGACACAGCTCCTGCCAGTCCAGCCCCTTTCTGAGTGCACCCTGGTGACTGTATATTTTCTCTACCATTTGAATTACAAAAGGTCTTGACAGCTGTGGGCCCTGGTTTCTTCTGTGTTGGGGTAACTGGTCCCAGCAGCAACTCCCCTCCACAGCATGTAATGGAATAGCCCAGTTCTCTGCACCCCAGGTCCACTTCCTCATGCAAGTTTCCTGAAAGGTGTTCTAATTCCTCTGCAAGCATTAGAGTCACTTTTCTTTCTCACACACCAAGGGATTAAGAACATAAGATGCAAATGGAGCTAGGGCGTGTCTTTAAAAACCTGTTGGAACATTTAAAACTTTAAAAATGAATAATTATGAAGCTCAATTAGATCAAATAAAGCAAAACCCCACATGTCTTAACACTAACTTGTTAGTGGTTGATTGTGACAGGTTATAGAGACAGGCAGGTCTAAATTCTAGGATACCTAAGGAGAATGTTAGTGTAAAGGGAAATTTCTTTTATAAAATACAACACACACACACAAACACATGGTATACATGTGTACAGTCAATTACTTCTTATATAAAACATGTTTAAACAAGAAAGTAAAAATGGATATGAACATTAGCAGAGCATACACTGGAAAATGATTGCTGAAATGAAGAATGCTTTGCCGGGTATGGTGGCATGTGACTGTGGTCCCAGCTACTCAGGAAGCTGAGGTGAGAGGATTGATTGAAACCAGAAGGTTAAGTTTGCAATGAACCATAATTGCACCCCTGTGTTCCAGCCTGGCTAACAGAGCTAGACCTTGTCTCAATAATCATAATCATAATTATAATCATAAAAGAATTGTAGGCCCTTCTTTTATCAGACATTTATAGCTTCCTGAAAATTTTTGTGCAATTAGTAAAAGTTATAACAGAAAAGCATCTGGCCAGGCATGGTGGCTTGTGTCTGTAATCTCAGCTCTTTGGGATGCTGAGGCGGGAGGATCACTTGAGACCAGAAGTTCAAGAGCAGCCTGGCCAACATAGTGAAACCCTGTGTTTACTAAAAATACTATATATATATATATGGCCTGGGAGCACTATCAGGAGCACTATCAGATATATAGATATATATATATATAGCTGCGTATGGTAGCACACGCCTGTAATCTCAATCCCTGTTACTTGGGAGGCAGAGAATTGCTTGAATCTGGCAGGCAGCGGTTGTAGTGAGACTCGGTCTCAAAAAAAAAAGAAAAAAAAAGAAAACCATCTGGACCTGTTTAGAAGCTGCAGATAGGAAGTGTCTTGGGATGATAACAAAGGAGCTTGGGACCCCAGAGAACACGTGCAGTCATGGGAGAAACAGAGAAGTAAGACTTCGCAACAAAGCCTGAGGGAGAGCTGGCCAGAGTCAAGGAGGAGACTGGGAGATGGCTGCAATAGGTGATGGTGGAGCAGAGGGTTCCGAGGGGTAAAGGGTACTTATCGTTCTTAGTCATGTTATAAACCGTAGAAAGGTCAGTTGTAACAAGGAATAGAAAGTGCCTGGTAGATATGAGGACAAATCCAGTTGTAGTGAACAGAAGGGTGATTGAGTTATGAGAAATGGCGGGTGGAGTTGTCAACTGCTCTTTTAAAGACTGTCTTAGTTCCTTCAGGCTGCTGTGACAGAATGTCATAGATTGGGTGGCTTAAACAACAGTAATTTATTGCTGACAGTTCTGGAGACAGGAAGTCCCAGATCAAGGTATCAGCAGATTCAGTGTCTGATGAGAGCCTGCTTCCTGGTTCATAGATGGTGCTGTCTTGCTTCTTCCATCATATGGTGCCTCGTGGTGGAAGGGAAGAGGCAGCTCTCTCGGCACTCCGTCTTCATGACCTAATTACCTCCCAAGGCCCCACTTCTTCATACCATCACTTCATATATTGAGTTTAGGAGCCCAATATATGAATGTGGGTGGACACATTCAAAGCATAGCAAATATGTAGCTGCAGAAGAGAATAAGAAGCCCATGACATTGGATGGACAGGATTGAGAGGTACTATTTTAGAGTTGGAGGTGCTGTATTAATGCAGGAATGAATATGTTAAAAGGAAAAAGCCAGTAAAAATTGAGAGATGGTAAAATGAAAGAGAAACGGCTTATGAATAACGGAGCAATTCCCCACAATAAGGTTGGGGAGGGGATCCTAGATTCAGGTGAGGACCTTGCCACAGGAGGTTTCTGACAGGAGAATGGGAAGGAGAGTGAACATGGTTATTTTTACATAAATTATTAGGTGTAATTGTTTTTGAAATATTCATTTTTGCTTTCTCCATGTATTTTTCCCTTCATTTTCCCTGAGTAATCAGGATACTTTAGCTGTGCTTTCAAACTCAGGAGAAAGTTGTTCCTGATTTTGTTTTCTAAAGTCTATGCCCATTGAATAAGTGTTTGAGGAAATAAAGAGTTTCTGGGAAGAACATGAGATGGATGGAGGGAGTGAAGAGATATCCGACAATCCAGTAAGCAGTTTTGTTTTGTAAAGCCTATGCCAGTTGAATAAGTAAGTGTTTGAGGAAATAAAGAGTTTCTGGGAAGAACATGAGATGGATGGAGGGAGTGAAGAGGTATCTGACAACCCAGTGAGCAGGAAAGCTGCAACAGAGGCCCTCAGTGGAACATGCACTGACCACCAGGAAGCCAGGTCCTCAGCAAGGCCTCAGTTGCACCAAGCCTCTGCTTGTCCCAAGAGTGGTACACAAGTTCAGTCCACTAAGCTAAACACGCCACATTCGGGACACCACAGTGGTCTCAGTGTGAGCTCCTGTGGGAGCTGATTAATGCAGTAGATACCTAACTGAACCCTTGAGACATGAGTCAGACTAAGTGAGCCTCAAAATAACCAAGAATAACATTCCTGCTCAACCATTGCCACAAAACTATCAATCTATAACAAGGAAGAGAAAAAAGGCATTTCCCGAAAATATTTTTTAAAAGTATGATTCATATTTGCCATGTAAATGTGTAGTTGTCAAATTTGAGGGATTTCTGTCAAATAGCTCTATTTTTGTCAGCATTGGGGGAGGACAGCTCATCTTCTTGAGAGTGTGTGGGTATGGAGGGATTAGGAGAGAGAGGTAAAACTTTAGAGAGGCTGGTACAACGATCTTTACTCAGTTAAGCTAAAGAGTCACTCAGTACCCAGCATATGCTAGACACTGCTCTGGGCACTGGGAATATAAAGAAGGAAAGTACCAACAACCTGACCTTGAGCATCTTTCACTCTGGTGTAGGAAATGGGCAAAGTGGCTGGTTGTGGACTTACAGCAGATGAGTCCTTTTACACTCTGCTGGAGATTGCATACCATGGCATTGTGGTAATTATCATCTCCACTCAGCCCATGTGTAAGGTCCCAGGATGGGCCTAGCTAGGGCTGGGTGTAGCAGAGTATTACAGTGGAAATATAAAAACTTAAAAAGTGCTGAGAAATGGTGTGAGATGTCACAGATGCATGTACCCTAACTGGATTAAGAAAGCATTTATGTAAAAATTAAACTAAAAGGAGGCAGAGAAAAAAGAACTGTGTAGAAACCTGACGTTTTCATAATATTAAAGCAGAGACATACTGAGTACAAGAATCTGAAAAGCCTGGGGTTATTGATGGTGATGGTAAAAGAGAAGGACCCTGCATAATTTCAAAGTTGGAGACTTCTGGATATATGAGAAATTCTTATCATTATGGGATTCTGGGTGGCTGGTCTGTAGATAAACATCTCTTAAAGTTGAGAAAGTAAAATCTAAATGTATAGGGTGTTGAATATACATCAAAATGAATACTTACACCTCAAAACTAGGGCAGTTTGACGATATAAAGAAATCCTGTGAGTTTTGGGTAGTGATTTACTGGAGATGCTATTGAAGGGGAGGGAGAAGAGTAGGTTGAGAAAAAAATTGATTGGTTTTACTTTTCAATGTCAGGAGAAGTGTGAGCCCCTTTAAGCCTTTCGGTTAATGGCGGTATAGTTGAATCTTTACCCTATTGCAAATGATCCAGTAAACCTGGAAGAGAGCCAATGTTTAATTAAAGTCTGGATGCATAGAAAGTTATCACTGATGAGTTTAGCTGTGAGGAGAAAGTATGTTGTGGAAGCTCAAGAGAACTGATGAGTGCAGAAAGGAAAACAGAAGAACAAGGCACAGAGGAACACTGAAGAATTTCTCAAGAATGGCTTAATTTTAGTGGATAGAAAATTAAAGGGGGTGAAGAGTTTTAATGCCATCAACAGGCCTCTAAGATCTGAGGGGAACCAGAAGTTAAAGAGATTTTTCATGCTAATAGACACAGTAACACTAAATGGTGGTAATGGTCGTTTGGTCAAAATTCAGTCAGGAAGATGGAAGCTGCTTTTGGACTTAAAGTTCGGGTATATCAAGTGTTGATAGTTTTAATATAGAGAAACCGGAGTGTACAGCATGTTGGAAGAGTTGGAGAGGTGAAGGTCGGGCACTCTGCTAAGGACGATCTCAGCTAGGATCACAAATATGAGCAATTCTCAAGGAGCCAATTGAACATTTAAGAATTTCTGGATAGCTCCCACTAAACATGTCAGTGTACAGCAGCAAAATGGGTAGTTCTCAGCAGAGCTTTGGAAACCATGAATAGCTGTGTTAGAGAAAAATGACCTCTCTTTTCTTTCAGCTTCCCAAATCATATGCAGTTCCTCAAAGTGGTCAGCTGAAACCCCAAATCACACTAGTAATGTAGTTCTTGCCTTCTTTTTCTGCAATACAGAGGCAACCTTGGGAGGACATCATGGTGATGTTGTGTTGACAATATGCAATCCAGCAAAAGGATCCATCATGTATTTTACAATCTTCAACCTTTTACTAGGAATCAGTGAGACGTATTTTATAATCTTCAACCTTTTACTAGAAATCAGTGAGACTTATTTTACAATACAGTAATGTTTATGTTAGTGACACAGCAATAAAGCATATGCTTTATTATATAATTAATGTGCATAACATAAAAATATATGTTTAAGGCATGCAACATGATGTTTTGATATATATGTATGTATATACATTGTGAAATGAACATATTTTAGATAATTAATATATCTATCACCTTTTTATAGTTACTATTTGTGTGATAAATCAAATCTAAGATATGTCCTCTTGGAAAAGTTCAAGTATACAATAAGATATTGATAAGTATCATCACTATGCTCTAGGTTAGATCTCTAGAAATTATTCCTCTTGCATAATTAGAATTGTGTACCTTTTGACAAATATCATTCCATTTCTTCCTTCCCTCAGCCACTGACAACTGAGAACATCTGCTTATGTGAGTTCAATTATTATAGATTCTACAAAAAAGGGAAGTCATGAAGTATTTCCTATGCCTCACTTATTTCACTTAACACAATCTCTTCCAGCTCTATCCACGTTGTCTCAGGTGGCAGAATATCCTTCTTTTTTTAGGTTGAATAAGATTTCAGTCTCTCTCTCTCTCTCTGTTTCTCTGTTTCTCTTTCTCCGTGTGTGTGTGTGTGTGTGTGTGTGTGTGTAAATTTCTTTATCCATTTATCTGTTGAAAAGCTTTGAGGTTGTTTCCATATCTAGATGTTCTATCAATTTTTAAAACTGAAGTAAAAGTCTCTTGCTATTGTGTGCTGTCAATTTCTCCCAATAGACTTGCCAGCATTTATTTTATATATTCAGTTACCCTGATGTTGGATATATGTATATATTTATTTATATTTATTTAAAATTGTTATATCTTACTGTCAAACTGATATTATACAATGATTTTCTTTGTCTCCAGTTACAGCTTGTGACTTAAAGTCTATTTTGTATACTACAGATATAACCACCCCTGCTCTATTTTGGTTACCATTTGCATAAAGTAACTTTTATCATTCCTTTACTTTCAGTATGTGTGAGCTTATGTCTAAAGTTAGTCTGTTGCATAAAGCATATCACTGAATCTTGTTTATTCATTGAGCAATTTTAATGACTTTTGATTGTGCAGTTTAATCTATTTACATTTAAAGTGCTATTGTTAGGCAACAACTTACTATTGTCATTTTGTTAATTGTTTTATACCTCTTTTGCATTTTTTTCTTCCTATCTCATTATCTTCTTTATTATTTGGTGAATTGTTTGGTGTTTTGGTTTGATTCCTTTCCCTTTATCTTCTGTGTATCTACTATAGGTTTTTCCTTTTTGGTTACTAAGAGTCTTGTGCAAATATTATTGGAGTTATAAAAGTCTATTTTAATTTGAGAATAACTTAAATTCAATTGTGTACAAAAATCTGCACTTTACCACTCCCCACACTTTGTGTTTCTAAAGTCAGAATTTACTTCTTGTTTATAATATGAACCCATTACCAAAATTTTGCTCCAGTAGTTATTCTTAATACTTTTGTGTTTTAAATTTATAAGATAATTAATATATCTATCACCTCTTTATAGTTACTATTTGTGTGATAAATCAAATCTAAGATCTGTCCTCTTGGAAAAGTTCAAGTAAACAATAAGATATTGATAAGTATCATCATTATGCTCTACATTAGATCTCCAGAAATTATTCGTCTTGCATAATTAGAAATGTGTACCTTTTGACAAATATGCCATTTTAAAGTTATGGGTAATTTGCATACCACCATAATAATGTTATGTCATTCTCCATTTGACTGTATATTTGCCTTTACTTGTGAGATTTATACTTTCATATGCTTTTACTTTGTTCTTCAGCATACTTTTGATTTCATATGAAAAACTCCCTGAAACATTTCTTGTAAGGCATATCTAGTGGTGACAAATTTCATCAATTTTTGTTTGTCTGGAAAATATTCTATTTTTACTTCATTATGAAAGGATGACATTGCAGGTTATAGATTCTTAGTTGACATTTTTTTCAGTAATTCAACATGTAATCTCACGTTTTCTTGGTCTGTAAGATTTCTGTTGAGAAACCCACCGATAGTTTTATGGAGGTTTCCTTGTATGTGCCAAATAACTTTTCTCTAGTTCTTTCAAAATTATCTCTTTGTTTTCGGTTTTCAATAATGTAATTTTAATGTGATTTGATGTAAACATCTTTACGTTCAACCTATTTTGAATTCTGTGAGCTTCTTTAGTCGGGCTATTTTCATTCCCAGATTTGCAAAGTTTTGGGGGTATTTCTTTAAATAAGTTTTCTGCATCTTTCTTTCTTTTATCTCCTTCTGATACTCCATAAAGTGTGTGTGTGTGTGTGTGTGTGTGTGTGTGTGTATATATATATTTTTTTTTTTTTCTTGATTGTGTCCCATAATTTCTGGAGGCTCTCTTCACTCTTATTCATTCTTTTTTTTGTTTCAGTTTGGATTAATTTCAAATGACCTGTCTTTGACTTTGCTGATTCTTTCTTCTACACCATCAAGTTGGCTATTAAAGGTCTCTGCTGCATTTCTAAAATTCAGTCATTGAATTCTTCAGAATTTCTGTCTCTCTCTCTCTGAGTGTGTGTGAGTGTTTGCTATCTTGTTGTTGAACTCCAAATTTTGTTCTTGTATTGTTTTCCTGGTATTATTAAATGGTTTAATTCTGTCCTATTATACCTTATTAAGCTTTATTAGAAAAACTACTTTTAATTCTTTGTCACATGGCTGATAGATATTTGCAAGAAGTTTATTGTGTTCTTTTGAGGGTATTAAGTTTCTGTGTTTTTTTATGATCTGTATAGCTTTGCACAGGTGTCTTCACATTTGGAGAAGCAATCACCCTTGCAAACTTTAGGGACTGACTTCAGTTAGGAAAGAACTTCAACTTTGAAGCATGTGGACAGCATGGATGTACCGACAGAAAGGGTATGCTGGAGTGCGGTGCAACACTGGGTCTAGTGGAGTGGGGTACCATGTGCAGGGGTGTGTGTCAGATTTGTGTCTGCGAGATGGGAAGGTGGCTTGATGGCTTAGGCAGCTGGGGTCCATGTCGTTATCAACTGCTTGGTCATTGGTGGTAAAACATTTAGGGGACCTCCAGTAGCTGCAAAGGTTGCTGGGATTCTGAGTGGTGCCTGAGTCTAGCAGTGAATGTGCCTGGATAAGTATAAGCTGGTGTAATGAGCACAAGCTTCGGGGGCCAACTGTGGGCACATGCTGGGTGCTGGAGATGGAGCACCCAGAGCAGTGTTAGCTAGGGCAGTTCTGGTGAAGAGGATGCTAGGTTAGGCAGCTGAGGTTCATGACAGCAAGCACTGCAGGAGGAGAGATACATGGCAGAAGGTTCTCTGTATATTGTGACATGTTTTGTTTGAGACACACAAATTCCATTTCACAGGTCTAAACTACAGCAAACACCTACTGAGAGGACTGGGATTTAGGGGGTATGTACATGTGCCCATGTGTATAAGTCTTCACACGAGCCCTATAATGTAAATATCATTCCCATATATTTAAGAAAATGAAAGTAAGATTCAGGCCAAGTGAGTTTCTGTTCGAATGACTGACTTGCTAAATCACCATTAGAATAAGAGCCAAATTTGCTTAAGCTCAAATTATCTGATTTATTCACAAATTACTGTGTTTGCCAGTTCAGAAATAAAGTTTAATCATAAAATTTGGTTAAAATATTATAGAGTCCCATTTTCTCAAATGGCAAACCCCATCTCAAAGAGTATTCCTTAACTCATCCTTTAAGTTATTTAAAAAAAAAAAAAAAAAAACTCACATTCATTATATGCTTGATTCTTAGGCTTTTTATTTAATACATCATACAGTGTATACTTGTCGACCTCCTTTTAACTAAGTTCCTATTAAAATGACTGTAAAATGACCAAGGAACATACAAGCTAAAACAATGTAGAGCATGAGATGTGGCAGTTAAGAGTTTTGGTTTTGTCTTTGTTTGGGTTTTATTTTATATTTTGTTGGCAGTAAACTGCCTAATGATGGATTGATTAAACGTGAGCAATGTTTGCACACTCTGTCACCAGTGATGCTTGAGGTGGACATTGCAGGGATCCTTAGTAACTCCATGTTATCAGTGCAACTGATGTCTAATTTTCTTCTTCTTCCCTAGCCTTGGGGAGGCTGGATATTTTTCATGTTTGTTACCTCAGCTACTTAAAGCATTGCATCTTCACACTGTGCCCAATGGCAGGCAAAGGTAGCAATAGTGCAAGGTTTCTCTGTCCTATGTCTCTCATGGCCACATCTGAAACATTGGAGGGCATGGCCTTCCTGGGTGCTACATAGCTGTTGCAGCCTGATTCCTAATGATATGAGCCCTGCAACTAAAGGATCAACTTAGAAGTTGGCTAATCACAGAATATTCCCAATCAGACACGGTAAAATTCTGGTCTGTTTGCTTCCAGTCAACTCTATTTCCTTGTAGGCACAACCAAAATATTGTATAAACTATTGCAAAAGCCTAAAACTAGCTCATTTTATCCACTGCCCTTGATTCTCTGTTCATTACCCCAGTCTTTAAGTTACTGACCATTGCTTACAAACATAAAGAAATTACAGTCTCAAGTACAAAAGCACCCTACTTAATCTGATTTTTGTTAGCAGGCTCACCCTTTATAAAGTCTGGTAGAGAATGTAAATAGAAGATGCTTGAAAAGATTATGTGGTTCTATCTTATCAGCAGGAAGTATTACTTATATGCAGTAAGTAAGCATTCTTGCAATGCTTTACTATGCTTTAGGTGATAGGATTTGGCAAGTCCTTATTTTTTTTTTTTTTGTCTCTCAATATTCTGACCTACCACTTCTACCTAATCTCCGAGCTCTAGTATAGGAGGTAGGACAAAGCTACATGAAGAAATTAATACAGGTCAACATTTACTACCTATTATGCACAATTATTATGTATGTATGCAGTTCTATGAGATTTTATCTCACGTGTGGATTCAAGTAACCATTGCCACAATCAGGACCCAGCACTATTCCATAATTACAAACTCCCCAATGCCAACCTTTAATCATTGCATTCTTTCCCCACCCTTAATATCAGAACCCACTGATCTGTTCTCCATCACTATCAACTTTTGACTTTGAGAAAGTTATATGAATGAAATCATATAATATGCAACCCTTTGACATTAGTTGTTTTACTTAACATAATAACCCTGAGATCATCTGCATTATGGCTTGGATTAATAGTTCATTCGGTTATATTCCTAAGTAATATCACCTTGTTTAGATCTACTATGTTATTTTAATCCATTCACCCATTGAAGGACATTTAAGTTGATTCCACTTTTTGGCTATTTCAAATAAATCTGCTATGAATATATACATATGGAATTTATGTGAATCTAAGTTTTAATTTATCTAGAACAAATTATCAACAGTGTGGTTGATTGCTATATGATATGGTAAATATATGATTAAATTTATTTTTTATACATCAAATTGTTTTCCAGAGTGGCAATATTATTTTACGTTCTTACTAGCAATGCATGAAAGAATCAGTTTCTCCACATCCTCATCAGCATTTGGTATTCCCAGGATATTCTATTTTAGTTATTTTCACAGATGTGTATTGGTATCTTAATCATGATTGTAATTTATAACTTCCTGATGGCTAATGATGTTGAATATCTTTCCATTTGTTAGATATTTTATTTTTATATCTGTTGCAGGAAGTCAGGGACCCCGAACGGAAGGACCAACTGAAGTTGTGGCAGAAGAACATCAATTGTGAAGATTTCACGGACATTTATTAGTTCCCCAAATTAATATTTTTATACTTTCTTACACCTGTCTTTACTGTAATCTCTGAACATAAATTGTGAAGATTTCATGGACACTTATCACTTCCCTAATGAACATCCTTGTGATTTCCTATGCCCGTCTTTACTTTAATCTTTTAAGCTTGTCATCTTCTTTGTAAGCTGAGGAGGATGAAGGTCGCCTCAGAACCCCGTGATTGTGTCAACTGCACACATTGTTTGTAGAGCGTGTGTTTGAACATGAAATCCAGGCATCTTAAAAAAAGAACAGCATAACAGCGATGTTCAGGGAACGAGAGGTAACTTTGTACTGGCCGCCGGTGAGCCGGATGGAACAGAGCTATATTCCTCCTCTTTCATAAGCAAATAGGAGAAATTTTGCTGAATTCTTTTTCTCAGCAAGAAACATCCCTGAGAAAGAGAATGTGCCCTGAAAGTAGGCCTATAGATAGATGGCCCCTTTTTAAGGCGTCCCGTCTTTTATGGTTGAAGCCAATGGGATGAAATAAGCCCCGTCTCCTATAGTGCTCCCAGGCTTACTAGGATGGGAAATTCCCACCTAATAAATTGTGGTCAGACAGGTTACCTGCTCTCAAACTCTGTTTCCTGATAAGATGTTAACAATGACAATGTGTACCTGAAACTTCATTAGCAATTTTAATTTCTCCTCATCCGGTGGTCCTGTGATCTCACCCTGCCTCCATTTGCTTTGTGATATTTTATTACCTTGTGAAGTATGTGATCTCTGTGACCCACACCGTATTCGTGCACTCCCTCCCCTTTTGAAAGTTGCTAATAAAAACTTGCTGGTTTTACGGCTCGGGGAACATCACATATATCTTCTTGGGTAAAGTGTACTTTAAAAGTATTTTTCTGGTTCTCTCATTAGAGATTTGTTTTCTTACCACTGAATCTAGAGAGCAATTTACATATATGAATACAAGTCCTTTGAAGAATATGTGATTTATCAACATTTTACAAGTCTATAATTTGTCTTTTCATCTTCTTAACAGAAACTTTTGCAGAGTAAAGATTTCTAATTATGATGAAATATAATTTATCTTTTGTTCTTTTGTAGATTATGCCTATGGGTTATGTTTAAGAACTCTTGTATTTTTTAGTAGAGATGGGGTTTCGCCGTGTTAGCTAGGTTGGTCTCGATCTCCTGACCTCGCGATCCACCCGTCTCGGCCTCCCAAAGTGCTGGGATTACAGGCTTGAGCCACCGTGCCCGGCCAAAACTAGCTGGGAGAGTTGGGGGCGCCTGTAGTCCCAGCTACTTGGGAGGCTGAGGCAGGAGAATGGCGTAAACCCGGGAGGCGGAGCTTGCAGTGAGCTGAGATCCGGCCACTGCACTCCAGCCTGGGCGACAGAGCGAGACTCCGTCTCAAAAAAAAAAAAAAAAGAACTCTTAATCTAAGCCTAAATCACAAAGAGTTTGTTCGATATTTTCTTCTAAAAGTTATATACATTTTTATGTTTACATTTGTAATCCATTTTAAACTAATTATATGTAAGGTATAAAGCTGTAAGATATAGTTTAAGGTTTGCTTTGTTTTGTTTTTATATGAATGTCCAAATGTTCCAACAAAATTTGCTAAAACGAAGAGCTTTCCTTCATTGACTTGCTTTTGTAGCTCAGTCAAAAATCTGTTGGCCATTCTTCTGTAGGGCTACTTCTGCATTCTCTCTTCAGTACTATTATACTATTTGTCTACTCCTCTACCAGGATAATTCTGTCTTGATTGTTGCAGCTATACAGTGTCTAAATCATTTAGTGTGTTTTTCCATTTGTTAATTTTTCCTCTTCACAGTTTATAAGTTTTTTTTTTTATCATTCATTGTACTTTAAATATAATGCACACTATTAATAGGTCACCTGATATTGTATAAAATTTGCTTTCCTTAACTAAACTTTGCTTTATGTTGATGTGTTCTCTGGATTTGATTTGTTGGCATGTGTTCATACATTTCCTGTTTTACATGTAACTAAAATTAGACTTTAGTTATTCTTTATTGTGTTATCCAAGGTTTGCGATCAGGGTATCTTGAACTGTCATTGCTTTGGGAAGCTTTCAGTCAAGCAAGTGTTATCTGTTTCCCACCAAGGAGCAGCAGTCTCCAGAATGTCAACCCACTGAATAGGTGGCAGTTGTGATCATCACCAAGAAAGATGCAACTTACATAGGTAAAACAGTACTTTACTCACATAGAGAAGGACAGAGTAGCATCAGAATTAACAGTGAGTGTTGGTCCCTTAAGGCCAGTGGGTATCACCTGATGATGGATGCAGGAAGATGATCTGTAGGCATGCATCTTGTGCTGTAGGCAAAGGACCTGTTTGCTTCTTGCCAGAAATGGAAGATGAGAGGGCTGGGCCGGGTGCATAAACAAAGATGCTTAAGCAGAACAGAGAAGTACACATCAAGCCCGAACCAAAGAAAAATATTCCAAAATAAGGAGATCAGCTCACACAGGCTGTGAGTGTGCCTTATTTTTATGCAAGAAATTTTTCCAGACCCCAGGCCACACTCATGCAACTGTGCAATGGTTGTCAGGCTGTGAATGGCTGCCTAGCCCAGCACTTTCCTTTCCAAAACAATTCTCTTGTTGGTATTATATGATTGAGAAAAGTCTGTAAAAATTTCAAGGAATAATTGAGCATTTTAAAAATGCAGTTTTTTTTTGTTAAAATGTTTCCTTTCATATATTTTGACATTTAAATATCTCTAAGTGGAGAAGTAACATCAGTAAGATGGCACAGTAGGAGGCACCGCCTTCATGCCCCGCAAAGAACAAATTAGATAGCTAACATGAAAATATACAGCCTTGAGAGGGCTAAAGATTTTAATTAAGAACCTGCAGCAAAACACAAACAAAAGCCACACAGAAAACATCTTTGGAGAGAATGGCATACCTGGGATGTCTGGCGATGGCTGTGAAGACAACAAAGGGCAGGGACTCTCAGGATCAGCAACTTGGCAGATGCCACCACGATCCCCAGTGGCCTTTTCTACAGAGGATATTGATAGTTTTCACCACTAGGTAACTGTCAGGTCTCTGAACCCAGGCACGTATATGCCCAGATGGCCTGAAGTCACTGAAGAATCACAAAAGAAGTGCAAATGCCCTGCCTCACCTTAACCGATGACATTCCACCACAAAAGAAGTGAAAATAGCCGGTCGGTCCTTGCCTTAAGCAATAATATTATCTTGTGAAATTCTTTTTCCTGGCTCATCCTGGCTCAAAAACTCCCCCACTGAGCACCTTGTGACTCCCACTCCTGCCCGCCAGAGAACAACCCCCCTTTGACTGTAATTTTCCTTTACCCACCCAAATCCTATAAAACGGCCCCACCCTTATCTCCCTTCGCTGACTCTGTTTTCGGACTCAGTCCGCCTGTACCCAGGTGAAATAAACAGCCATGTTGCCCACACAAAGCCTGTTTGGCGGTCTCTTCACACGGATGCGCATGACAATAACCAACAATCACTGCTACCGTAAAACCCTCAGAGAGGGAGATACTGTGTATTCCTCTCCCAAAAAAGGGTAACTTTTGTGCTACCCAGAACCCAGGCCACCAACTTCTTAAACCTATGCATGCCCCAAACCCTGGAGTGGCAGCTGCTCCATGCATGCCCAAACTTCAGACCTAAGCTCCACATCACACCATGTGTGCCCATATCTCAGACATCAAAACCACTTCTGCTGCAGTCTACACCCACCCTAAGTCCTGGAGCCAGGGGTGCTCTGTGCACTCTGGAAGTGCAGTAGTGGGAGTTGGTTTCCCTGCTATGCAGGTCCGCAGTCATAGCTGATCCTGGGCCCAAGCTCTGTGCCGCTGGGGTTGTGGGGTTCAGCCACTCCTGTGGTTTGACATAATGAAGAAGGATCCCCAGTACTGGTGCAGTGGATACTGAATCCCAGACAGGAGTACACTCCAAAGTTGGCTCTTGTTTTGGCTCTTGTCTCCAGATGGCATTGAGCTTGGCTCACGGGGACTGGGTAAGGGAATGGGAATGCACACCATGTACTCCTCACCCTGGGGGAATGCAGCTGCATGAATTTTCAGCAGCTTTCCAAACTGAGCACAGGGCTTGTGAGGACTGTGGTATTCACCTAAGGACAGCAGATGTCTGCAAATCAAAAATATTGAAAACAATGATATCTGTACGGAACATGTACAGATGTTTTTTCTTGTCATTATTCCCCAAACAATACAGTAGTATAACGACTATTTACATAGCATTTACATTGTGTTAGGTATTATATGTAATCTAGAGATGATTTAAAGTATGCAGAAGGATGTTGATGTGGTTTGGCTATGTCCCCGCTCAAATATCTTGAATTGTAACTCCCACAATTCCAACATGCTGTGGGAGGAACCTGGTGGGAAGTGACTGAATCACGGGGCTGAGTCTTTCCCATGCTGTTATTGTAATAGCGAAAAAGTCTCATGAGATCTGATAGTTTTAAAAATGGGAGTTTCCTTGCACAAGCTCTTTCTCCTTGCCTGCCACCATCCATGTAAGCTGTGACTTGCTCCTCCTTGTCTTTTGCCATGATTGTGAGACCTCCCCAGCCATGCGGAACTGTAAGTCCATTAAACTTCTTTTTCTCTCCAGTCTTGGGTATGTCTTTATCAGCAGTGTGAAAAAGGAGTCATACAGAGGTGCATAGGTTATATGCAAATATCACCTAATTTTATATAAGGGAAGTGAGTATCCCTGGCATATCCAGGAACCAATCCACTATGGATATCAGGGGATGACAATAATGTATGCCTACATATTATGTTGTACATTTTGAATATATAAAATTTTTATTTGCCAATTATACCTCAATAAAGCTAGAGCAAAAGAAAAGTAATCTCAATGTGTTAAAGTTTAATTGTTTTGATTTTGATCTTCAGTGCATATTTTATTAATATCAAATTAGCATTCTTTTCTAATTAATGCTTTTTGCATTAAAATTTATTCTGTTTGATATTAATATTACCAACCACCAATTCTTTCATTATTTTTGTTTTCTGTTTGCTTTTTTCAAAAAAAAAATTGATCTTGGATCTCTCTCCGCCACCTAGGCTGGAGTGCAGTGGTGTTATCATGGCTCACTGCAGCCTCGACCTCCCAGGTTTAGGTGATCCTCCCGCCTCAGCCTCCGGAGTAGTTAGGACTACAAATGCTTTCCACCGTGTCCTGTTAGGTTTGTATTTTTTGTAGATGCAGGCTTTCATCATGTTGCGCTGGCTGGTCTCAAACTCCTGAGCTCAAGTGATCCTCTAGCCTCTGCTTCCCAGAGTGCTGGGTTATATGTGTGAGCCCCCATGCCCAGCTGCTTTTGTCTTTATTTAGGATTTTGACTGTTTATTTTATTTTCATCTTATGTGTATGATTTTTATGTGGTATGTGTAATGAAAAGGTTTTTCAGTGAAAGCCAACAAAAATTTTTTTTGTGGGTTGGAATTCAATGCAGGTGCCCTGTAGAAAGGCTTACCCTATGGGAGTGTAGCCTGGGTTGGGCTTCTTTGGCGGAACTTGCTTCTTGCAGAGCATATTTCTAAGCCTGCCTTGACACCAGACAATGTAAGCTCGTGGGCACACAGTTTAGAGGAATGCCGGGAAAGCTGGTCACCTGGCCTTGGAAGGTCTTAAGGAAGCTCTTAGGCCCAATCAGCTCACTGTCTGGAAATGCAGAGAAAGTTCCTGTGGTAATTATCAGAAAATCCTTATTTATGCAGGGTCTTTGGACATACCACTTAACTGTACTTTTGAAAATCATACCTGAGAGTCTTTGTCTTGGAAAAGAGGAGCTTAACCAAGTCACAGTTTTGGTTGATGTTTTGATTTAAAATCTATTATCATAATGCATTTTTCCTGCATTTTGGAGAAGTAGACATATTTAGCCATATTACAGTTTTTCTTCTCACTGCTTCTTATTTCTACTTTGTAAATATTACATTTTAAATAAAATAAGTTATTACCTATAGGTTTTTAAATGGCATAATTAAGTGTATATTTCTTCTAGGCAATGGCAAGGATGATAGTGTATTTACTAACAATAAATAAGACTCACTGAGACTTTACTGATTGCCAGATAGCATCCTTTAATAAAAAGAGCTGACTTTATATCAAATTAATCCTCACATCATCTTCATGAAGTCAATACTATTACTATAGCTAGTAATATAATAGGGATATGGCTACCACAGCTTTCTTTTGGTTAGTACTTTTGTAATATATTTTCCTCAATGTTTTATTTTCAAAATTTCCATGTCTAAAAGCTATTTCTGTAATAGGCAACATATGGTTGGTTTTTAAATGCAGTTTGACAATATTAATCTTTTAATTGGAGTATTTATTCTACTCACATAATATAAGATCTGCTATCACTGGCCTTGCATTCATCATGTTACTTTGTGTTTTCTGTTTGAATTAATTATGTTATGATATTTTTTAACTGTTTTTGCTTATTTTGAAATGATAAAATATTTATCATTTTAATGTATTAACTTATTTGTATATTATTTCTTTATTGTTTTATTGTCGCCTGAAGACCACAAATTGCATCATTGGCTTATTATACTGTAATAAATTTTTGCTTTTATCACTTTTCCAATAAAGTTGGACTCTTAGATGATTTGAAACCAGTAGGTTACTCCTTTCCCATTTTTTGCAATATTTTTACCTGCATTTCTAATGCTACCTACAACGAAACCTTCACACTGTGCCTACTTCTTTGCAAATTTTGGTGCTTTCTTTTCTTTCAGGTTTTCTGTACATCAGCTCTGTATTGCCATTTTACTTCTTACAGAACTCTCTCGTGTATTCCTCTTAAGATGGGCTGCTTGCAGTTGGGTGCAGTGGTTTGCCCGTAATCCCAGCACTTTGGGAGGCCAAGGCTGGTGGATCACCTGAGGTCAGGAGTTTGAGATCAGCTTGACCAATATGGTGAAACCTCGTCTCTACTAAAAATTCAAAAATTAGCTGGGTGTGGTGATTTGGGAGGCTGAGGCAGGAGAATCACTTCATCCAGGAAGTAGAGGTTGTAGTGAGCCGAGACTGTGCCACTGCACTCCAGTCTGGGCGACAGACTCAAAAAAAAAAAAAAAGAGAGAGATGGGCTTGCTGGCAACAAATTCTCTTTTTCTTTGTCTACTATTATTTTTATTACATATTCAATTTGGAAGAATGTTTTCCTGGCTCCAGAATTCTAGACTGACAGGTATTTTTCTTTCAGAATATGAAACATTTCATTCCACTATTTTCTTGCTTCAGTTTTTTTTTGTTGTTGTTGTTGTTAATAAATAAGCTGCCATTTTATTATTCTACCCCTGATGGTAATGCATACTTTTTAGCCACTTTTTGGAGAGTCTAGTACTTCTTTAGTAGTCAGTTTTCTGGGATGCTGTGCAATCTCAGCATCTCCATTCTCAAATGGGTTCACACATATGATTTTGTTTCTTATCCAGACTTTCCCTATTATTGGGTTGACAGAACATTACTTCTAGCTTTATATGTCCTGAGCAGAGGCAGAAGTCTTCATGAAACAGATTATTAAATCACCTATAAGTCAAAAAAGAAATTGCAAGGGAAAATAGAAAATATGTTTGGACGGGGCAGTGGCTAAATCCTGTAATCCCAGTGCTTGGGAGGCAGGAGGATCATTTGAGGTGAGGAGTTCAAGACCTGCCTGGGCAGCATGGTGAGACCCCATCTCTAAAAAAAAAAAAAAAAAAAAAAGGAAAACTTAGGTAGGTGTGGTGACACACTTGGTAGTCCCAGCTAACTGAAAGGCTGAACTGGGAGGATCGCTTCTGCTCAGGAGTTTGAGGCTGCAGTGAACTATGATCATCCCACTGCACTCCAGCCTGGGCAACAGAGTGAGACATACAGACACACACACACACACACACACACACACACACACAGTTTTTTCAACTGAAAGATAATAAAAACGCAGAATATCAAAGCAGTTCTTTAAGGGAAATATATAGCTTTAAATATTCCCGTTAGAAAATAAGTCATAAATGAAAACTAATAAAAGTCATAGATTCCTAGAATAACAAAAAGAAATGTTTTTATAAAGAGACACATTTAATATATCAAAGATTAGCGAAAGGACATACAAGATTAAAACTAATTACAAAATGGAATGAACAACAGTCTGAATTAAACCAAATCTTGCAACCTTCTCTTAAATATTGTGATGTCTTCTGCTCGCTGACCCTACCACAGATGCCTTTTTCTACCTCTGATTCTAAACAAATTTTATCATCCTCCCCATTACCAGTTGGATGGGCGACAGCATCTCAAACTTAGCATATCCAAAGCTGAGCTGTGGGTGCTGCTCACCCCCTAGTGTCTGCAATATATTTCCCTCATGCATCCCCCTCTGCACAGAAAATAGAAATCCATTCTTGAAGTGGGCTGGGCCCTCAGACTCAACTATCCTTGAATCTATTCCTTGTTATACACACCTTAGCACATATAAACTAGCAGACCCCACTGACTGTAACTTCCCAGAGATGTTTAGATTCTCACCCCTGCTAGGTGCCTCCCCTGTTACCATCTGTGCTTTGGATACTAGTTTCTTATCTGGTTTCCGTGCCTCTCCCCCGCCTCTTGGATTTTACTATCAACAAGCAGCCAGAGTGACTACATTGAAATGAATCGAGTCAAGTCAACCTCTTTTAAAATTCTTCAGTTACATCTTATTTTGTGGAGAATAAACACCAAAGTGCATATATTTAAATGCCCATGTGACCTCTCATGTCTGGTTCCTACATGAGATCATCAAACTCACCTTCTGCTGCAGACCCACTGGCCAATTTCACTTCAGCCACGCAGGCCTTTGGGCATGCAGATCAGTTTCACTCTCACACCAGCCCCTCATACATGCTCTTCCTGCTGCCCAGACACGCGCTCCCTGGCTCCTATCTCTGCATAGCCCACTTTCTTAGGTCTTTCTTAATGTCACCTTACCGTTGAAAAGCTCCTGACTATCTTCTCTAAAGCAGGAATGCCCCACCTCCACGTGCCACATTTCTGCCTCCATTCCCTGCTTTATTTTACATCTTAGTACTCAGCATTATTCCTGTTTTTTGTTTTCATGGCCTATTTCCTCCACAAAATGGAAACAGCTCAAGGGTGGGCACTGCAGTTTGTTGTGTTCACTGCTCTGCCTCAGCCTGTCTGAACACTAATGGTTACATGCTTGGAATTCAATAAACTGAATTGCCTGATTGGCTGAATGAATTTGTTTTTTTCCCCAGCTCAGCTGGAGGTTGAACACGCCTCATTGCTTAGGTTGTGTGGGTTTTGACGCAGCCTGAGGACAAATGCTTAGTAAGTATAGAGTCAGTCCTTAATTCAGTGTGTCAGAAGAAATCCAGGTGTATCACACTGGATTTTCTCCATTTACCATCATGGTAATTTACCTAGAGTTAATTCTGCTAGAAAGTTTACAACAAAGGCAGTAGGACTGGGCAGAATATACTCTCCTGTGACAGAAGAGGGTTTTTTTTTATTATTAAACCTTTTGATTTTCCTTATGAGAACCATTCTTAGATTCTAACAAGGCCTCTGGTCACTATTACATTGTCACAACAAAATGAAGATGACATCAAGCGTGGGAGCAGTGGCACATGAAATAGCTTTAAATGGCCTGAACCTTGCTGAGCCCATTAAGAACTAGAAAGTTGTGGTAATAAATGCAGCTCCATCAGAACACCTGCATTATTCTCTGCAGGAATTCTCAGCACATCCCTGAAGGAAGGAAAGGGCAGCTTCCCAAGCTCCGTGCCCTGGTCAAGGAGACTGGCAGTATAACAGTAGGAAGAAGGAGAGAATAGTCTTCCCATTTTTAGAGGTCTCACTCCCTTCCTTCCTACTTACCTGTGAGTTGAGTCCTAAGAGGCCAAGATTTCTACAAAGAGAAAATAAACAGTTCAAAATCGACAGAAATCAGACATGGGGAAACATTCTAGAAGTGATAAGATTTTTGTATGAAAATATTATGAATTTTAGAATTAAATTATCAGTGTATTAAAAATATTAATGTATAACTAAATGTAGATTTTATTCTGAATATTAACAAGGGGAAATTAAGACTACAAAAGAGTTTCACTATGTAATCTTCTGGATTGCCATAGCAGAGGAAGCACTCAATAGTGATTTCAGCACTCCTTTTATACAATAGATTTTTTGGCTTCTATAAAAGGCCTAGGTTTTTACACAAGGCTTCTCTCCCCAACTTGCACATATTTAAATCAATTTGCAAAAAGCCATTTCCAGGCATCACTTCTTTCTCCTGATAAACATTAGAATATCCACAACATAATTTTACGAGAGTTACCCAGACTTGACGTTGACCTGGAAGTTCTTCATACAAGCAATACCTTTACTATTTTTGGAGAAATCAGAAATGCATTTCTGTTACAGAATCTCCAATTAGTGCGATTAAAGACTTTGCTGCTATCTGAAGGGTGTGCAAAAATCTGCTACTTGACCTGCTCTCTACATGACTCAGCACATTTAAAGAGGGGGTGATATGAAGAATGTCACCCTGGTCAATTAGCCAACATAATCAAATGCATGCAAAACAATAATAAAAAGGATTCCTTAATAGCATTCAGTGCTATTATTAGTGGCAACATAAACTTTTTAAATAAAATAATATATGGCAAACTATTAGTTGTAGAAACCAAATATATTGTATATATTTATGTATTTCTAGTATTGCTATCAACCACTGATTTATTTTTAAACAATATTGACCGAGTGCTACCTATGAACCAAGCACTACATAAAGGCCTGTTTCTGTGACAAGCAAACAAGGCAGTATCTGCCCTCATGGAACATGAAGACTATTGGGGAGATAGAAAATAAACAGGGGAGTGAACAGATAAAGAGGGGACTTTAAAAATTTAAACCTAAGAAAATTCCAAATAAAATATGTAGATACTCCTCCTTATATGACACAAAGTGCAATTTTTCTGCCTTTAAGTGTGGACTGGATTTAGAACATATTTTTATAAAATGAAATAGAGAAAAAAATGTATTAACTTTGCAGTGGAGAAAGACAGCAGATATCTTCAGGCTTCCAGGACATCATGTGACGATAAGCACACTTCATTCTGTGGTATTCTTCCCCTACACCCATAACCCCAGACTAATTATGAGAAAATGTCAGACAAACACAGACTCAAGATGTGTTTTGGAGGCAAGTCTCATGAGGTTGGATATGGACTGTCTAGAGGAGGCAGGGAGGTGTAGCAGTAAAGCTTGACCCACCGGTTTCCAGATTAAGCTGCTGGTTTTTGTTGGATTTATCATTTAGGGAGATAAAATGGATTTGAGACTGTTTTGGTATGGAAATCTGATGGTTGAGATACTCAGGTTGCATATGTGATCATGAAGCACCACAAAGATACCTAGAGTTTCTATATCCATGTGGGAGTTGTTAGCATAGAACAGTAATTTGAAAATAGATCCCAGGAAGGGATGAAAGGTTCCCTGAGGGGACAAGGGGAGAAGGGACCAACAAGCAAAGCAAAGGAGGCAAGAACAGAAAGGCTGAGGGATAATAATAATAAAAAAACTAGACAAAAAAGAATCCGAGAGATGAGAGGCTTTCAGGAACAACAGAATTAGCAGCTGTGTTGAATACAGTTCAGAGGTTGAGAAGGCAGGAAGATGATCCATACAGCTTGTCAGAGAGCAGGACAAATGACTTCCAGGACAATGTCAGGGTAGTGGCCTAAGAAGAAGCTAGATTGGCATGAAGAAGAAGTTAGAGGTGGAAGCAGTGCTTGGAGGCAACACGCAGGACTGAGCAGAAGATTGAGACAGCACCCAGGAAGGGACAAGGGCCCACAGTAGCACTTCTTATTGTCGGGGTTTATGTTTGCATATTTGTTTTGTACTGTTTTTATAAGATGTGAAGTGTAGGGCATGTGTATGGCTAACGAAAATGATCCAGTGATGAAGAGAAATTCTCACACACCACGCTTGGATTCAGTGTTACAGACTCATGTACACATTGATGGGGCATATGTGATGATTCTGTTTAAAGACGTAAGAAACAGTTACAGGAATTAATTATATTGTCAAAGAAGTTTGTTTTTTGATTGGTTTTAAAAAGAATAAAACTTGATAAATTTAGGTGCTTAAGGCCTCTAGTAATGAACGGTAGTAACTCATTTAGTTTTGTATTACTTTATTTTAGTTGTTTATTGGCTACCATGAAACTATACCCCATATAATATTTTTTCATACATGTATTAAATTGTTTCAAATGTTTATGCTTCTTTCTTTTCTAAGCCTTTTATTTTTATGTTAATTGCCGTTTCATTAATCTGTTCATTTATATGTTTCTGGTTAGAGCTTCCCTAATGTTGTCCCAAAGAGTCAGAATATAAATAAATAAAGTAGTTGAGGTTGTAGAAATAATTTAACCATTAAGTTATTTAAATATGCCTGATTGAAAGTCATCAGGATAAGTCACTTGAAATGTATAATTGAATATGAAATATTTATGAATTATTTCAAAGAATAGAAAAAACTCTAAATGATACAATTAATTTATAGTCCTCATTTTTTGTTTGTTTTTTATTATACTTTAAGTTCTAGGGTACATGTGCATAACGTGCAGGTTTGTTACATATGTATACTTCTGCCATGTTGGTGTGCTGCACCCATCAACTCGTCAGCACCCATCAATTCGTCATTTATATCAGGTATAACTCCCAATGAAATCCCTCCCCCCTCCCCCCTCCCCATGATAGGCCCGGATATGTGATGTTCCCCTTCCCAAGCCCAAGTGATCTCATTGTTCAGTTCCCACCTATGAGTGAGAACATGCGGTGTTTGGTTTTCTCTTCTTGTGACAGTTTGCTAAGAATGATGGTTTCCAGCTGCATCCATGTCCCTACAAAGGACATGAACTCATCCTTTGTTATGGCTGCATAATATTCCATGGTGTATATGTGCCACATTTTCTTAATCCAGTCTGTCACAGATGGACATTTAGGTTGATTCCAAGTCTTTGCTATTGTGAATAGTGCCGCAATAAACATATGTGTGCATGTGCCTTTATAGCACCATGATTTATAATCCTTTGGGTATATACCCAGTAGTGGGATGGCTGGGTCATATGGTACATCTAGTTCTAGATCCTTGAGGAATTGCCATACTGTTTTCCATAATGGTTGAACTAGTTTACAATCCCACCAACAGTGTAAAAGTGTTCCTATTTCTCCACATCCTCTCCAGCACCTGTTGTTTCCTGACTTTTGAATGATTGCCATTCTAACTGGTGTTAGATGGTATCTCATTGTGGTTTTGATTTGCATTTCTCTGATGGCGAGTGATGATGAGCAGTTTTCCAAGTGTCTGTTGGCTGTATGAATGTCTTATTTTGGGAAATATCTGTTCATATCCTTTGCCCAATTTTTGATGGGGTTGTTTGTTTTTTTCTTGTATATTTGTTTGAGTTCTTTGTAGATTCTGGATATTAGCCCTTTGTCAGATGAGTAGATTGCAAAAATTTTCTCCCATTCTGTAGGTTGCCTGTTCACTCTGATGGTAGTTTCTTTTGTTGTGCAGAAGCTCTTTAGTTTAATTAGATCCCATTTGTCAATTTTGGCTTTTGCTGCCGTTGCTTTTGATGTTTTAGACATGAAGTCCTTGCCCATGCCTATGTCCTGAATGGTACTACCTAGGTTTTCTTCTAGGGTTTTTATGGTATTAGGTCTAACATTTAAGTCTGTAATCCATCTTGAATTAATTTTCGTATAAGGAGTAAGGAAAGGATCCAGTTTCAGCTTTCTACTTATGGCTAGCCAATTTTCCCAGCACCATTTATTGAATAGGGAATCCTTTCCCCATTTCTTGTTTCTCTCAGGTTTGTCAAAGATGAGATGACTGTAGATGTGTGGTATTGTTTCTGAGGACTCTGTTCCGTTCCATTGGTCTACATCTCTGTTTTGGTACCAGTACCATGCTGTTTTGGTTACTGTAGCCTTCTAGTATAGTTTGAAGTCAGGTAGCGTGACACCTCCAGCTTTGTTCTTTTGACTTAGGATTGTCTTGGCAATGTGGGTTCTTTTTTGGTTCCATATGAACTTTAAAGCCATTTTTTCCAATTCTGGGAAGAAACTCATTGGTAGCTTGATGGGGATGGCATTGAATCTATAAATAACCTTGGGCAGTATGGCCATTTTCATGATATTGATTCTTCCTATCCATGAGCATGGTATGTTCTTCCATTTGTTAGTGTCCTCTTTTATTTCAGTGAGCAGTGGTTTGTAGTTCTCCTTGAAGAGGTCCTTTACATCCCTTGTAAGTTGGATTCCTAGGTATCTTATTCTCTTTGAAGCAATTGTGAATGGAAGTTCATTCCTGATTTGGCTCTCTGTTTGTCTGTTACTGGTGTGTAAGAATGCTTGTGATTTTTGCACATTAATTTTGTATCCTGAGACTTGCTGAAGTTGCTTATCAGCTTAAGGAGATTTTGGGCTGAGACAATGGGGTTTTCTAAATATACAATCATGTCATCTGCAAACAGGGACAATTTGACTTCTTCTTTTCCTAACTGAATACCCTTGATTTCTTTCTCTTGCCTGATTGCCCTAGCCAGAACTTCAACACTATGTTGAATAGGAGTGGTGAGAGAGGGCATCCCTGTCTTGTGCCAGTTTTCAAAGGGAATTTTTCCAGTTTTTGCCCATTCAGTATGATATTGGCTGTGGGTTTGTCATATATAGCTCTTATTATTTTGAGGTACGTTCCATCAATACCGAATTTATTGAGCATTTTTAGAATGAAGGGCTGTTGAATTTTGTCAAAAGCCTTTTCTGCATCTATTGAGATAATCATGTGGTTCTTGTCTTTGGTTCTGTTTATATGCTGGATTACGTTTATTGATTTGCGAATGTTGAACCAGCCTTGCATCCCAGGGATGAAGCCCACTTGATCATGGTGGATAAGCTTTTTGATGTGCTGCTGAATCCGGTTTGCCAGTATTTTATTGAGGATTTTTGCATCGATGTTCATCAGGGATATTGGTCTAAATTTTCTTTTTTTTGTGTGTCTCTGCCAGGCTTTGGTATCAGGATGATGTTGGCCTCATAAAATGAGTTAGGGAGGATTCCCTCTTTTTCAATTGATTGGAATAGTTTCAGAAGGAATGGTACCAGCTCCTCCTTGTACCTCTGGTAGAATTCAGCTGTGAATCCATCTGGTCCTGGACTTTTTTTGGTGGGTAGGCTATTAATTATTGCCTCAATTTCAGAGCCTGCTATTGGTCTATTCAGGAATTCAACTTCTTCCTGGTTTAGTCTTGATGGAAGAGTGTAAGTGTCCAGGAAATTATCCATTTCTTCTAGATTTTCTAGTTGATTTGCGTAGAGGTGTTTATAGTATTCTCTAATGGTAGTTTGTGTTTCTGTGGGGTCCGTGGTGATATCCCCTTTATCATTTTTTATTGCTTCTATTTGATTCTTCTCTCTTTTCTTCTTTATTAGTCTTGCTAGTGGTCTGTCAATTTTGTTGATCTTTTCAAAAAACCAACTCCTGGATTCATTGATTTTTTGGAGGGTTTTTTGTGTCTCTATCTCCTTCAGTTCTGCTCTGATCTTAGTTATTTCTTGCCTTCTGCTAGCTTTTGAATGTGTTTGCTCTTGCTTCTCCAGTTCTTTTAATTGTGATGTTAGAGTGTCAATTTTAGATCTGTCCAGCTTTCTCTTGTGGGCATTTAGTGCTATAAATTTCCCTCTACACACTGCTTTAAATGTGTCCCAGAGATTCTGGTATGTTTTATCTTTGTTCTCATTGGTTTCAAAGAACATCTTTATTTCTGCCTTCATTTCATTATGTACCCAGTAGTCATTCAGGAGCAGGTTGTTCAGTTTCCATGTAGTTGAGCGGTTTTGATTGAGTTTCTTAGTCCTGAGCTCTAGTTTGATTGCACTGTGGTCTGAGAGACAGTTTATTATAATTTCTGTTCTTTTACATTTGCTAGGGAGTGCTTTACTTCCAATTATGTGGTCAATTTTGGAATAAGTGCGATGTGGTGCTGAGAAGAATGTATATTCTGTTGATTTGGGGTGGAGAGTTGTATAGATGTCTATTAGGTCCGCTTGGTGCAGAGATGAGTTCAATTCTTGGATATCCTTGTTAACTTTCTGTCTCGTTGATCTATCTAATGTTGACAGTGGGGTGTTGAAGTCTCCCATTATGATTGTATGGGAGTCTAAGTCTCTTTGTAAGTCTCTAAGGACTTGCTTTATGAATCTGGGTGCTCCTATATTGGGTGCATATATATTTAGGAGAGTTAGCTCTTCCTGTTGAACTGGTCCCTTTACCATTATGTAATGGCCTTCTTTGTCTCTTTTGATCTTTGATGGCTTAAAGTCTATATCAGAGACTAGGATTGCAACCCCTGCTTTTTTTTGTTCTCCATTTGCTTGGTAGATCTTCCTCCATCCCTTTATTTTGAGCCTATGTATGTCTCTGCATGTGAGATGGGTCTCCTGAATACAGCAGACTGATGGGTCTTGACTCTTTATCCAGTTTGCCAGTCTGTGTCTTTTAATTGGAGCCTTTAGTCCACTAACATTTAAGGTTACTATGGTTATGTGTGAACTTGATCCTGCCATTATGATATTAACTGGTTATTTTGCTCGTTAGTTGATGCAGTTTCTTCCTAGCCTTGATGGTCTTTACATTTTGGCATGTTTTTGCAATGGCTGGTACCGGTTGTTCCTTTCCATGTTTAGTGCTTCCTTCAGGGTCTCTTGTAAGGCAGGCCTTGTGGTGACAAAATCTCTAAGCATTTGCTTAACTGTAAAGGATTTTATTTCTCCTTCACTTATGAAACTTAGTTTGGCTGGATATGAAATTCTGGGTTGAAAATTCTTTTCTTTAAGAACGTTGAATATTGGCCCCCACTCTCTTCTGGCTTGTAGAGTTTCTGCCAAGAGGTCTGCTGTTAGTCTGATGGGATTCCTTTTGTGGGTAACCCGACCTTTCTCTCTGGCTGCCCTTAAGATTTTTTCCTTTATTTCAACTTTGGTGAATCTGGCAATTATGTGTCTTGGAGTTGCTCTTCTGGAGGAGTATCTTTGTGGTGTTCTCTGTATTTCCTGAATGTGAATGTTGGCCTGCCCTACTAGGTTGGGGAAGTTCTCCTGGATGATATCCTGAAGAGTGTTTTCCAACTTGGTTCCATTTTCACCCTCACTTTCAGGCACCCCAATCAGACGTAGATTTGGTCTTTTTACATAATCCCATACTTCTTGCAGGCTTTGTTCATTTCATTTTCTTCTTTTTTCTTTTGGTTTCTCTTCTCGCTTCATTTCATTCATTTGATCTTCAATCGCTGATATTCTTTCTTCCAGTTGATCGAGTTGGTTACTGAAGCTTGTGGATTTGTCACGTATTTCTCGTGTCATGGTTTTCATCTCTGTCATTTCATTTATGACCTTCTCTGCATTAATTATTCTAGCTATCAATTCTTCCACTCTTTTTTCAAGATTTTTAGTTTCTTTGCGCTGGGTACATAATTCCTCCTTTAGCTCTGAGAAGTTTGATGGACTGAAGCCTTCTTCTCTCATTTCGTCAAAGTCATTCTCTGACCAGCTTTGATCCGTTGCTGGCAATGAGCTGTGCTCCTTTGCAGGGGGAGATGTGCTCTTATTTCTTGAATTTCCAGCTTTTCTGCCCAGCTTCTTCCCCATCTTTGTGGTTTTATCTGCCTCTGGTCTTTGATGATGGTGACGTACTGATGGGGTTTTGGTATAGGTGTTCTTCCTGTTTGATAGTTTTCCTTCTAATGGTCAGGACCCTCAGCTATAGGTCTGTTGGAGATTGCTTGAGGTCCAGTCCAGACCCTGTTTGCCTGGGTATCAGCAGCAGAGGTTGCAGAAGATAGAATATTGCTGAACAGCAAGTGTACCTGTCTGATTCTTACTTTGGAAACTTCCTCTCAGGGGTGTACTCCACCCTGTGAGGTGTGGGGTGTCAGACTGCCCCTAGTGGGGGTTGTCTCCCAGTTAGGCTACTCAGGGGTCAGGGACCCACTTGAGCAGGCAGTCTGTCCGTTCTCAGATCTCAACCTCCTCGTTGGGAGATCCACTGCTCTCTTCAAAGCTGTCAGACAGAGTCGTTTGCATCTGCACAGGCCTCTGCTGCTTCCCCTGTTGTTTTTTAGCTGTGCCCTGTCCCCAGAGGTGGAGTCTACAGAGACAGGCAGGTTTCCTTGAGCTGCTGTGAGCTCCACCCAGTTCGAGCTTCCCAGCGGCTTTGTTTGCCTACTTAAGCCTCAGCAATGGCGGGCACCCCTCCCCCAGCCTTGCTGCTGCCATTTTGGTTAGATTGCAGACTGCTGTGCTAGCAATGAGGGAGGCTCCGTGGCCGTGGGACCCTCCCAGCCAGGTATGGGTATAATCTCCTGGTGTGCCCGTTTGCTTAAAGCGCAGTATTGGGGTGGGAATTACCCGATTTTCCAGGTGTTGTGTGTCTCAGTTCCCCTGGCTAGGAAAAGGGATTCCCTTCCCCCTTGCGCTTCCCAGGTGAGGCAATGCCTCGCCCTGCTTCAGCTCTCGCTGGTCGGGCTGCAGCAGCTGGCCAGCACCAATTGTCCAGCACTCCCCAGTGAGATGACCCCAGTACCTCAGTTGAAAATGCAGAAATCACCGGTCTTCTGTGTCGCTCGCGCTGGGAGTTGGAGACTGGAGCTGTTCCTATTCGGCCATCTTGCTCCGCCCTCCAAGATCTCCTCATTTTTTCTTAAGGATTTTACTTGGGGAAGTGGATGAGCCACTGATGCATAGTGATTTCTTACCACATTTGAGAATTTTAATGCCCTATTAACTATTAACTTTTTATACCAGTCATGAAAAATATGCTGTTCTTATGTAATTAAGCAAAAGCACATTAATCAAATTTACTTTTCCTTTTTTTCATTTGATACATGATTATGCCACAGTGTGGTTGTGTCTGATTTAGAAAGTATTAGAATTAGTTGAGAAAATAAAGCTCTTCTCTGTGCAAAATTAATGTGCACTTGGTATTGGAAATTTCCATGTGATGAGAGTTCTCATGAAAATAAATATGATAATGATACTCATATTAGCATTATATGACATCTTGTAATGACTTACTATGTGTCAGGTGCCATGCTAAGTGATAAATGAGGGTTTTTATCTAATCTAATCTTCTCCAAAACCCTATCAGGTTACTGTTGTTCTTATTTCCATATAACCAGTGAGGGAACTGAGATAATAATTATTCTCTTCAAATGTACATAGCCAATAAGTTTCAGAAACTAAACTTGAATTCAGGCAGCCTGATGAAACATGAAAATAAATTTTCTATGAATTAAAAATATCTAGACTCTGTCTCCTGCTCTTTACCCCTATGTCCTGCCCAGATGAGGTCTATGGCCTTACCCTAGAAACTAGTCATCTTCGTTCAAATCTTTTTACTTCATCTTGCAAAAGAGGTGACTGAGGCAACGGGATTATTTTGTGCATGCTGCTGCAATGTAAGCCTCCAGTGGCCCTTGGTTACTCTATCTGATGTTGTACTCTCTGGTAGTGGTAGCCAATGCTCTGAATAGCCTTGATCCTGACTCCTTTTCTACTCTAAAATCCTGCTATATAAATTCTTGAAAAGAGTTATGTATATACTAACAGACAATTTGGTCTCCGTCTAAAATGTTCTTTCAAATTGTGCACATTGGACACTGCTACTTAGGCTTCCAGACTCAGTTTAAATGTAAACTCAAAAAAGCATCCCAGATTTCCCCCAGAAGTGTCATGTCTTCTTCTTCAATATCCCATTGCAGCTTGTTCATGTCAGTATTTTGGCTTTCCTAAAACAGTAAGGTGAGGATTAGTAATATGGTTTGGAATGCAGTTTTATTCATATTTGCAGCAATAAGACCCAACACACACTGGCTTGGTGTAAAACTCAATAAGCACATTCAGAATACTTTTCGAAGGGAAGAAGTTGTGGATGACAAGGGACTTGGGGAGCCAGGGATCATATTGACTGAGTCAGCTTTCAAGCAGAAGTAAATGAAATGAAGAGCAGAAGTAAGAAAAGCTAGAAAACCACAGCTCCTGCAGGTGGCATGACACCCACTCCCCTCCCTGTGACCAGGTATGTTGTTGACTTCCTCTCTCAAGCACCTGTGCTTTTCTGCCTGAGGTCTTCCCCAGCCACATGAACAGGCTCAAGCCAAGCACTGGGAAGGCTGGAAGCACCACATATGCTCCAGAGAGGAGCCCTCAATCAATGAAGCACCCATGTCTGGGCTTTCTTGTCTCCCACCTTGTGTAATTGAGGATTGTTTTGCTCAGGACCCCAGTGGGATATTCCACAGTAACATACTCACTAATTCACCTGGCTGTGGACTTTTCTTTCTTTCCTGCCTCATTTTCCCATGACAAGGATCACTTCCTAAATAAATTACTTGATATTAAATTCTTACCTCCAGGTCAGCTTCTGTGAAAACCCAAACTAAGATAGGCAGCTTGGCAAATGCACTCAGCTGTTGAAGGAACACTACCTCACCTTGACATGCTCATCTATCAAGCTATGCATTTTTGTTAGTCAATGTATTGGACAAAGCTTCAAACTGGTAAGCAAATGCAAGAAAAGCAAACTTTACAGGATCTGATTAATCCAAGACCCAAATTATTTGCTTATAGGACTACCTTATGATGCCATAGCAGTATCACTGGTAATATTTCCTAACACATATAAACAAACTTTACTCCAGAGATCCCCAGAAGGCTCAGTGGCTCACTTACTGGCTTCAGGTTTTCTTAATAGCCACCTACAGAACCTCTCAGTGGTATTATTACAAGGAATACTAGGAAATGGTTGCCTATTGATTTGAGAGCAAGCTACATAGTTATTTTGGAAATTTCTCTATGACATTTTTGTAGCCATTAAGTAGCTCTGTGAATACTGCCAAGTCAGTTAACTTCACTGGGTTTAGGTCCACATGTGAAGACCGGGGACTACAGAATGCTTAGATGATTTGTTTATAAAATATTAAGATCATTGTGCATAACACGTGTTTGATAAATATTTGTTGATATTTACTACTATTATTTCTAAGAACTAAATGGTGATGCTTTCCACAAATATCTTGGTAGGTACTAGGCTTACTTTAAAAAAAATGGGTTTTGATATATGAATCCTTTGTGATGACAGTTTTTGTGTTATTACAAACTCCAGATTTTATTTGCCATGCACAGTGCCTCTATCTCTGAATAGAAAAACTTAAGCACTCATTGAATCATGTAAAGAAACCTCTTCAATCATTGTGGAAGCTTTGTCAAGTGGAACTCAGCAGGTGTTCACCCCATACCCAATAATGAAGAACATGGTAGAGATAAAGTTTAGTCAACGTAAATTCAACTGTATCCATATTTGAATATATTTAACACCTCTGAGTCATTAGTAGGACTTGATTTCTTTTTCTATCATTACTCTAAGTTTTTTCACATATATTAATAATAATTTATTTATTTATAAATATTTTTCAAGTACTTTCTAATTGTCAAGTGTTGTTAACATCACAAGAGATAAAGTGATGAAAATATACTAGGATCTTACCCTTGAGGAATATAAAGTCTACTGTATATTACAGAAGGCAAATAATACTATATGAAGGGTTTAAAGAAAACTAGCAGTGTATGGGGATAGGTAACACAGTGATAACTCTTTTACACTGGCTTGTCAGCAGAGGCCTCTCTGAGGAACTGTCATTTTCACACAGCCGGCAATGAGAGAATGCGAAGTATTACTGGATTAACGGTACTAGAAAGTGGATGTATAAGAGAGGGTGTTTGCTAAGTTCAGTTGAAGAGACAGTGGATATGTTGCGGGATTCAGGAGGATGAGAGAGACCTAGAGTTGAAACAGGAAAATCTTTACTGAGTGCACCCAGGTCCAGCTGACTCATGTCCAAAAGACTGGGCCCAGAACAAAGACAGCATCTGACTTTTACATACACTTTACAAAAGGGGGTGGGCTAACTTAAAGCAAGCTTACAGTGGCATGAAAGCGGGATACAGAGGCAGGACAAAGACAGGATTGCATATGACCATTGCCAAGCAACCCATATGTGTTAGCTAAGTTTTCCTGGGTACGGGCTTATCCCATAACCTTCACTATGGTGCCCAGACAGCTGTAGTTCAAGCCTACTCAGGATTCTCATGACCTTCGTGGTACTTCTTAGATAAAACAGAATACTTGAAGTCACCAGTTACAGAGAAGAGGAATCTATAAACTCATTCCATAAAACAAAATTTGTTTTTCTTCTCCATATGTTGAGGGAGTGCTGGGAGAGTCTCCAGTGCTCATTAGATAATATTAGCAAGACTTTTCCTGGGTCTGGACTGTGCCTGTTGCTGCCTCTGGGACAAGTTAGCCTAATAAAGGAAAACTTATTTCTCTTTCTTTTTAATCTTATTTTTCTTTAATTTCCTGCTTCAGACAGACATGATTAAATTCTTAAGGGGTTTGTCTATATAGTGAGACTACATGCCGGTAAATTCATAAATGTCACAACAGTAGAAACTGATGGAGTATGAGAGGTAACTGACATGAGAGGTAGAAATAATGTTTGGGGATACAGCAAAGGAAGAGAAAGTTTCCAGTTTAGTGAAGATGCTGTCATGAGAAGCTTCATGTAACAGGAGGTAGGGAGAGTCAAAAGCCAAGCATAGATTTTAAGAATAACTAGTTTGAGAGAAAATATTGGAGTGCATGTTATTAGGCTCAGTAAAGTGCGGAACTTGGAAAATGAGCAACCTGGTTGTTTGATTTGGGTTGTAGGGTAGGATAAATGCAAGATACGAAGGGAAGAACATTTCTATCTCCATTATCATGCCACGAAAATCTCTGTAGCTAACCAATAACTCTGTCCATCTTTGTAAGTTCTACTAGAACCTCAAGAATAATAGACATTCAACAACTCTAAGTTGAGTAGAAGAATGAACGTTTCAAGAATAATTAGTTCAAAGACTAGATTTCAGTTATGTTTCTAAAATCTGCTGCATTCCACTTGAGTGACATTGGGCAAGTACAATAACTCCTGAGCCTCAGCTTCTTTTGTATGAAATTGCCGTCATGAACAAATGTCTGCCATTTTACAAAGACAAATCACTCAAGAGAGTGAAGACTAAATCAAGATATTTTCAGATATTAAAAGGCACACAAAATTTCTTTTTACATAGTCTTTATGAAAAAAAATAGAGGATATTCTCTGATACAACTTTAGGGTTCCAAGTCTGAATAAGATTTCATCCCTGTTTTAGATATCCATCTAGAAGGAAAAATATAAAACAGAGTTAGTTATAAAATAATATCTATAGAAGAAATGTGATTTTGTAAAACTTAGCTAAACTAAATATGTGAGTATTATTTCTAAAGGTAAAGAAACATGCAAATACATACTTATGTGTATGCCTATATCTATTTTTGCATCTATATCTATATATGTATTTTTTTCTATCTCTATTGATCCATATATAGATCAATCTATTGAACTATAGCTAGACTCCTGACTCTAAATCTGCGTATTTTCTAAGTTCCTAGAATGTTTTCTTATTTTTTCTTTACTTTCCAAGTCTTAATTTTCATGCTATTAGAAGACATGCACTAACTAAAGTGATAGACCTTGTATTGTATGCATATTATATGTATGGAGATATTATTCAGGGACCAAGACAATTAAACCAAGAAAGAGTGAAGCGGTAAATTCTTCAGCAGCATTAAGACCTAGGTGCTTACAGTCTATAGTGAGTGTGTAGTTAAATAAGCACAGCATGCCATTAAAATGCATTTATTGGCAGTGGCCAATGCTTTTGACAGATTCTAAGTGTCACTAGGGTTGAAAAAGAAAGGCCTTAATTTGCCGTTTTAGCTTAGAAGCCCAGAAATCATGCAACCCAGACTGTTAATCTTAGCATTTCTATGAAATATTTGGGGGCAGTGCTCTCAAAGTGCATTCAGTTAACTACCATCCAGGGAGTCACTGGAAGGTACCATTAAAAGGCAGACAATTAAACTTCCTAATGCAGAATCTTTGATACAGCACCTGGGGATCTACTTAAGCTTCCCAGGTGATTCTTAGAGGCACAAAAGTTTCATAACAACAATTCTAGACATTCTACCAGTTACAACTTATGATTCTATGGATTTTGTTGATTTTCTCTGGTGGATTTTGAAATTATAGTAGTTATAATTGAGCTACAATTTCCTGCACTTTGAAGTATCTTTGATGTTTACTTATCTTTCCAACTTTCATCAAATAGCTTGTTTCAGCTAGGTTGATCTAACAAATAACACTTAAGGCTCCAGAATGTGGGAAGGTGTATTTTTCAGCATAACACCTGGGTACTATTTTAAAAATTCTGACAGCAAAACAATATCATAGTAGCTAAATGATTTAGTTTTATCTTGATTACAGAGAATCACAGATGTCATCAATACTTCAGTGTTCCTATTTTTCCCTCAAAAAATCTGTACATGTGTGTTTAATACCTGTGTACTCCACACCAATGTCCTCACAAGACAATTTATAGCAAAAGTAGGAAATTTTTTTATAGGGAGATATGGACAGTAACTATATCAACAAAGACTTTCTGAATCCTGAAAAAGGAGGTTGCATTGATGATCCTAGGGAAGTCTGTGAACTTTAGAGAACTTTAAAAAGTCTCTAAACAAATCTACATTATGCATATCTAAAAGCACTTCAGTAAGCCCTGTGTTGAAGACAGAAAGAGAAAGAAAGACAAAGAGAGAATGAATGTGTCATTTTCTAGGTGGCAGGCATGAGCCACATCTGTGCAAGTACTTTGCAGAGCACCAGGTGTAGAAAGGACCCCTTTTGTTACAGTAGGTAGCTAGTCAGGCATGAGTGGGGCAGGAGAGTGCTACCCCCACATCCCACAAGGAAAGTCAGGTAACCATTAGGTGATGATCAGGCAGTTGCCACACAGCCTCTCTAAAATAATAATTGATCACACCCAGCGCCAGGGAAAGGCAGTTTTCCAAAAGATAAAAACGCCTATAACTGGTGATTGGCAGCTTCCCAATAAGATCTCAGCAGTTGCGTGAGTGAGCTCAAGGAAGCATATTGAGAGGACAAATGGCAGAGTGTTACCAGTATATGACCTTCTGGATGCATTCCACTGGAAAAGGAAAGCAAGAGGCTGGATGTAGTCCAGTATATAAAACTCTAAGTCCAATGTCAAATGGGCACTTGACTTCCAAGTGTACATTTCATTTCTGCTTTAAAGTTTTGTGGGTTTTTTAAAATAAACTTTCACTCCTGCTCTAAAACCTGCTTCTGTTTCTTCTTCTGCCTTATGTCCCTCAGTGGAATACTTACTTTCGTGGAGGCGAGAAGTGAGGTTGTTGCAGAGCTATACGAATTTGCTGCCACTAATGTTTTCAGTTCAGTGTAGTACCAGTTAGAAACATTAACAACTAAAACAATAAGCATCATTTAGATGAAATACCATCTCACACCAGTCTGAATGGCTATTACCATTATTATAAAAGTAAAAAAATAACTGAAGGTGGCATGGTTGCAAAGGAAAGGAAATGCTTATACACTGCTGGTGGGAATGTGAATTAGTTCAGCCACTGTGGAAAGCAGTGTGGCGATTTTGCAAAGAACTTAAAACAGAAGTGACATTCCACGCAGCAATCCCATTACTGGGTATACCTAAAGGAATATAAATTATTATACTATAAAGACACATACACACATATGTTCATTGCAGCATTGTTTACAATAGCAAAGTCGTGAAATCAACCTAAATGCCCATCAGTGACAGATTGAATAAAGAAAATGTGGTTCAGATAAACCATGGAATACTACACAGTCATAAAAAGAATGAAATCACATCTTTGCAGCAACGTGAATGGAGCTGGAGGCCATAATCCTAAGTGAACTAATGCAGGAACAAATACTGCATGTTGTAACTCATAAGCGGGAGCTAAAGATTGAGTGCACATGGACACAAAGAAGGGAACAACAGACACTGAGACCTACTTGAGGGTAGAGGGTAAGAGGAAGGAAAGGATCAAAGCTCCCTATAAGGTACTATGCTTATTATCTGGGTGATGGAATAATCTGTACATCAACTTCCCATGACATGCAACTTACCTACATTAATAAATCTGCATATGTACCCCTGAACTTAAAATAAAAGTTAAAAAAAGAAAATACTATGCTACATAGAAATTACAATTTTAAATACATCTTGGATCAAAAGTGAAATGCAAAATGCAGTTGCAAAATTTCTAGTAAATAATAACAGAAAGTAAACATGTAAAAAGTTTTTGGTACACAGTTGAAGCGCTGGAGAAAAATTCACATAATTAAAATAACTTTTTAAACATAAACTTTTAAAATGACCAAACCCGACATGTAATTTAAAAGTTTTAAAAAACATACAAATATGGCCAGGCAGGGTGGCTTACACCAGTAATCCCAGCACTTTGGGAGGCTGTTGTGGGTGGATCACGAGGTCAGGAGATCGAGACCATCCTGGCTAACACGGTGAAACCGTGAAACCCCGTCTCTACTAAAAATACAAAAAATTAGCCGGGCATGGTGGTGGGTGCCTGTAGTCCCAGCTACTCGGGAGGCTAAGGCAGGAGAATGGCATGAACCCAGGAGGCGGAGCTTGCAGTGAGTCAAGATCCCCCCACTGCACTCCAGCCTGGGCAACAGAGCAAGACTCCATCTCAAAAAATAATAATAATGATAAAATAAAATAAATAAAATAAAAAACATACAAATATGTACTTAAATAGGTGAGACATATCTTTATCTCTATATAGTTTATAAATATATATAGATACATATAGTTATATATAACTATATATATATAGAGAGAGATCTATCTAGATAGGTGAGATCTATATACATATCTATATTTATATATATCTATATAGTTAGACCTGGTGTTCAATAAATCAGTTATAACTATATATAATAACTATATAATTATAACCAACTATATAACATACATAGTTTTATGTATATAATTATGTATGTTATATAGTCAGCTATAGATATATAACTATATATAACTAGCTATATGACATACATATGACATACATAGTTATATATGTATGTCATATAGCTAGTTATATATAACTATATATACACTATATGAAGTGTCTGGAATTATAACTATATATAGATAGTTACATATAACCATGTATGTTATATAGTTATACATAGTTATATATACTTATATGTAACTGTATAGTTATATATAGTTATAGCTATATTTATGTAACTAGTAGTTATATAAAACTATATATATAAGGTATATAAAATACATATAAAACTATATAGTTATATATAGTTATAACTTTGCATGTCTAATACTATATATGTATAACTATATAACATATATAATGTATATAACTATATAATATACATATAACTATATAATATGTATAACTATATTATATATAATATATAACTATATAATATACATATAACATATTATATATAACTACATAACATATAATTATATAAAACTATATATGGATCTATCTATCGATCTAGATAGGTGAGGTCTATCTGCATATCTATAGCTATATATATAGCTATATAGTTAGACCTGGTGTTCAACAAATCAGTAGGATGACTATCTGTAACCATAATCTAGTGTATATTTCAAAAAAGTATAAGTGGACAATTTGAATATTCATAGCATATAGAGAAGATAAATATTTAGGGTGATGGATATTCCAATTAACCTAATTTGATCTTTATACACTATATGAAGTGTCTGGAATTATAACATATATCCCTGAAATGTGTACATCTATTATGTATCAATGAAATATCATAATTATGATAAATAAAAAGATGTAAGATGTAACAAATACTGCTGAAGAAAACTAAAAGAAATCAAAAGGCAAGGAGTAATTGAAATAAAAGTGAAAATTAATAAGTTAGAAAATCTGCAGTGAAAGCTTTAAAACTAGTAAAAAGCTGCCTCTGAAAATTGGTATAATAAAAAACCACTAGTAAGACTAATTTATAAAAGATAGATATTATATACTTACAAAAAATTATATTTACGAAAAAATGAGAAATAATTACCAAATAAACAGACAAGAAACCCAGACTATCTTGCATATATCTATATAAGTAATTTGCAAACCCAGGCAAGATTAATCATTTTGGGGAAAATATAAGTTACCCAAACTGACTGCAATAGTGGTAAAATATCTGAAAAGCCCATTGTCTATCAAGAAAATAAGGAATAATGCAAAATATTCTACTCAGTACTTAATCATGAAAGTCAGGAAAGTACATAGGGGTGTGCTACCAAAGTGTAAAAGCTGAAATAATTCAGTTTGGTCTTCAACTACTCTGTGATACCATTCTCATCTAAAAGATGGGGCGAAATGCATTTGACAGTATAATCTGCTGGTGAAATGTTGGGTAAACACTCTTAACACTTCAGAGTACCACAGTGGACAAATTAATATACAAACTACATTTATAGCATATTACTTTTACATCAAAAACAGAGAAAATATATAAATATACACATATTTGTTGAATCTTAAAAAAGACACCTTGTAAGTCTTTCATGAAAATCTACTAGAAATAGTTATCTATGGGACAACGGATGATCCAGAATAGATGAGACAAGAATGGCATTAGGATTGAATTACGTCACTCAAAAGAAGACATGGTAAAGCCCCAAGTCCTAGTATTACAGAATATGTTCTTATTTGGAAGCAGAGTACTTGGGGAAATTTGTTCAGAGACCTCCCAAAAAGAATGATTATGTGAAGAGACATGGGGAGAACATCATGAAAAGAAAGGGGTTTGGAATAATGCATATACAAGCCAAGCAAGGTCAAAGATTGCCAGCAAGCCACCAGAAGCTAGGAAGAGACAAGGAAGAATTCCCCCACAGGTATCAGAGGGACTATGGCCCTGCCCATACCTTGATTTTGAACTTCCAGATTCAAATACTGTGAGACAATAAACATCTGCTGTCTTAAGGCATCCGCTTGTGATACCTTGTTGTAGAAACCCTGGTAAACAAATACAGATTCCATGATGAAGGAGCCAATTTATCAAGAGAATGTAGAGATTCTTAATATATCAACACATAATAATAGAACTTAGAAAAAAATGAAGCCACAAAATATAACTCATGGAAATAAAAAAAAAATAACAAATCAAAAACTAAATTGGAAATGTCAACACCACTTTTCAATAATTGAGAAAAAAATAGGCAGAAAATGAGAAAGCATGTAAAATACCTAAACAACACTATTAAATTAACCAAATTGACATTTACAGAATACTCCCCTTAACACAAAATGTGTAGTAAACTATAATGTAAAATTGAATGTAAGTAATCTTTCCTTAATTTTCCTTTAAAAAGTTTCAAAAGTATGGAATATTTATTAAATGTATATTTTATCTATAATTTTGTTTTAAACTTTAATCACTGTTGCCTGTTTCAAAGAGCTAAAACTACATAAATGGTTTCAAATATCACAAATAAATGCTGATGAAAAGCTCATAAATATAATTCCATAATATATGTATCAAAATTTTGTGCAATGTTGAACCCTATGACAAATAAGCAAATAGTGTATATGTGTTGATAGAAATTACTTACGTGAGGCCAAAGACTTAAGTGTGAGAAGTATAAATTTATCTTATAAATACACAAATTCAAAATTTACAAGGTTAATTTCTTCAATGAATTTATAGATAGATGTTTTACTTGAGTAAATTTGAACTGAATGTTTTATTTAAAAATGTGATTTTTAGAGTTAGAAAAGCCAATGATATTTATCATTTTTGACAGAAGTAGCCGAATAAGGCTATTCTTACCTAGAGAGAAATATATATATGTTGAAGGGGCATGTATAACCAAAATTATTCTCCAATATCTTTTGACCACAAAGAAGGCATAATTATTATGATTATATACATATTTCTTTTCAGCAAAGTTACCATAGAAGTTCTAATGTCCTGTTGAAATTTCTGTTGCAGGATGGTGTTCATTATTCTCTACACTCTGTCTCACCCAGCCTCACCTCCAAGCCTTTTTTCCCTCTGGGAATTCTTGGCATGACACAGAGAAATAGAGCTGCTGCTAAAATACGAAGCACTGGAGTCAAACGTAGATCTTTGCCTTTGGCCACTGTGCCTGCCTGCTAAAGACCAGCCACTGTCCCAGCTGTGCCATCATGATCCTGGAAGAGTCCCAGCTTGGGTTGCCTGGGATCGGATGTCATTCAAGTGCATTTGACTTTGAGTTGGAAACTCTCCTAATGAAGTCTAAATGAGGCACTTGCTCGTTACCCTTGGTACTTCTGACACAGCACATCACCTCTAAGTGGCAAAGTGAGGAATTAGTGCTTTGTCTAATAAGGCAGAGATGCATAGATGAGAAACAAATATCATTTAAGTCAAAACTAAGATGCATAACACATTATAAGATGAATTCATTGTAGTTAAACACTCCATATTTAAAAAGAAAACTGAAAAACATCAAAAGTCTGTTTTTGCATGTCTGTAACTGAGTTGGAGAATTATGAAGCATAATTCACTGGAGAAAATCTTATTTTCACTTGAGAAAATCTCAAAGCATTCCAAAATAGTGTAACATTTTTTATGGTTTGAAAAAAAAAAAAAAAGTTCATCTAAATGACCAAAGGAGGTAAGATTTTACCAGGCACGTTCACAATGCAACATTTAGATATTTAGACAACTCAAATGATTTAAAGTATTTTGTGATTGAACTTTAAATACTTCCATGTGAGGAGAAATGTCTGAAAATGTAAGCATCTCTTATTTTTACAGATTGGCCCTGGGTGCCTTGGCCTACAGATGATGACTGTTTCTTCTTCTGTTCTAGAATTACAGACAGGAGAGAAGATTGTATTTCCTTACTGAGAAAAGGAGCACACACTTAGGGAACTGGAGGATTCAAAGATAGATTCTAAGATATGTTGGCCCAAAAAGATAAAGAACGCTTAACCTTCCACTTGTTTTTTTCTAACAGTTCTGTAAGCTTTTGAGCCCTTTTTAGTCTGGTAGTAGCACATGAGGCCAATATATGAACCATGTAAGCTCACATTAAGTGTGTGCTTTGGAGAGGGTGGAGGTGGGAAGGATGGACTCAGGGAAAAAACCCCAAGAACAATCTCTGAAGCACCTCCCATGTTTCCAGGGAACATATTTGAAATCAAATGCTTTGCCTTTCAGGCCTGTTTCCAAGTCTTGTATGTCAGAGATAACTACTTCCTGAGTTCACACACTTGGTCTCAAATGACTTGCCCCTACCCTTTCTGTGGCTCATTCATTCATCTGTCCATTCAGCCAGCCATCCATCCATTTACCATATTAGGGCTCTTTATAGCTTTGCATTTATTTCTTTTCCTATTTTTCATGGCTTGGTTTTGCAGTTTGCCATTTGAACCCACTTTTGCTTTTCCATTCATATCCTTTTCCATCCATATCCATTGTTCAACCCACTCTTACAAATTTATACTGCTCCTGACCAGTACCAACCTGGCTTTTTCTACTTTTTGTTTTGTGCAGCTAAAGTCTTCCACCAGGCTCTCTCCCAAAGGGTTAGCCTTAAATTGAAAGGAGGGCCAAGGAGGCACCAGACCACCAGAAATGAGCATGAGGCCACATACCCAGCATGTGTTTTTCTGTAATCTGTTAGCATAGTCCTGGGTCCACTGCAAGAAGAAGTATGCTTCATGGGCAACAGCTGGTGATAGTAGCAACCAAACATAATAACTAGGAGAAAAAAGAAAGAGATTTAATGGGAATTTGTAAAGGGAGACCTTCTCCATCTGTGATTATTAATATAAAGCGTGTGTTTAGATACAGGCCTGTTTTGGTGTCTTGAGAAAGCGGACTAGCTCAGATGTCATCTTTTTCTTATCCTTGCTAGTTCCGAGGAATTTTAATTTTAAACTACCAGTTTAAGATAAAGTCCACATTAGCAAAGGATCTTTATTTAAATGGGTGATGTATGTCCAGGAATTAATTCCTTTTAGTTTAGTGGCAAAAGATTTGGTAAGGAGCACCCAAAAAGATTTTTTCCACCTTGGTTGAAGGGAGTCTTTTAAAAGATGTCATTTTCAACAGACATAACCTGTTGCTTGAAGTCCCCTAGCCCTTCAGTTTTTATCTTCTGGGAGTGCACTGTAGAAAGAGTCTTACTGAATTACAGTCTTTAGTTAGCTGCCTTATAAGCCTTCTGCAATAATACAACATATCCCCAGATCATAGATCTGTTATTTTCTGAAAATAATTTTATAGATCTGCCTGTTATAATTTCATATGGAAATGGTTGGTATTTAGCAAAAGGAGTTGATCTTAGATTAAGCAAAACCAATGGAAAAGCTTTTGGCCAAGGAATTTTAAAAATCTCAGTTAATTTTGCCAATTGAGTTTGATTATTTCATTTGTGCTTTCAGCTAAGCCAGATGACTGAGGGCGATAGGCACAATGAAAATGTTGGCGAATGAGCCAGCTTTTGTACACTGTTTCCCTGGATTATGTTTAGGGCAGATATGATGATTATATTGTTTTCTCCAAGGAACCATCTTACTGGGGCTCCAATGAGTTTAAACATGACCATAAGTTAAGAAAGATGACTATAATTCGATTGGAAGTATGACTAGACCATTAGGTCTATACAGCAGTCCAGTCTTGGAAGAGTATATTTCCCTTTGTCTCCCAAGTTTCTTGTTTTGTTTTTGGAGCTTTGGATTAAATTAATTTTACATCAAAATCAAGTGCTTTTTGAAAGCTAAAACGGGTTGATTTTCTTGTTCAGATACACTTAGGGCGGCTCTTTTTACTCTATTGTCTGCTAACTGATTGATCTTGCTTTCTGTAGTGTTTAACTTTGAATGTTCAGGAATCTTAACAATGGCTATAGTTTGGCAATAATATAGCTTCCAATAATTAAGAAACAGGGTGTCCATTTTTTATGAAATGATCAAAAGAGGTTAAAAAATCCTCTTTGTTTCCATAGATTTCCAAAATCATAAGCTACTCTGACCAGAATAAATATTTTAATTATTATATACCTTTTCATGTATAAATATTGGAAGTGATTCCTTTTGCCCATTGACAGCCTTAATTAATACTATTAACTCTACTTGTTGAGCTCAAGTTGCTCCCAGAATATAAGCCCTTTCTGTTTGCTCAGTTAAATATACTATAGCATAATCTGCATGATAATTTCCAAATGCACCCTTTAAGTAAGGTGTAACTGTAAATCAAATAACATCATTGTTAGTAAGGGGGGATTCTTGCAGGTCCATCCTAAGAGAGAGAAGGTGGTTGTTTAAGGTTATGCAATTATGTGATATTTCATCAGAAGACAGAAGCAGAAGAGTGGCAAGATTTACATTATTACAACTGAAAGCTGTAATATAGGGAGCAGAAATAAGAAGAACTTCATAAGAAGCCAGTCTATTGGCCAGGTGCGGTGGCGCCTGTAATCCCAGCACTTTGGGAGGCCGAGGTGGGTGGATCACGAGGTCAGGAGGTCGAGATCATCCTGGCTAACATGGTAAAACCCTGTCTCTACCATAAATACAAAAGGTTAGCCGAGCATGGTAGCGGGCACATGTAGTCCCAGCTACTCAGCAGGCTGGGGCAGGAGAATGGCATGAACCCGGGAAGCAGAGCTTGCAGGGAGCTGAGAGAACCAAGAGCCAAACAAACATTTTCTGTAGGGCACCTAACTGAAAAACTGTTGGTTGAGATTCATATACTGATACAGAACTATCTGTTATAGCCAACGTTTGCATTTTATTTTTTTTACTCTGAGAAATGGGACCTTGTAATAATGTGGAATTTATCACTGATAACAGTGTCAATAAGAGCCTGCGTTTATTCTCCATTTAATTAATTTTTACATCCCCTAAAGTGTCAGTGAGGAAAAACGAGAAACTCCCTTTGATTTCCTCAGAGCATATCCTTTCTTATTTTTCTTTGGTCTGTTGCTGCCTTTTCCATTTTAATTTTCTACTAAGGCTTTCTGTAGTAAATGCAAAGCAGGGGATTCGGTCAGTTTTGAAATGTAGTAGAGAGTGTATGGGCTATAAATTGGTTGGACAATTGTTTTTGTTGTAAATTTGCTTTTCCTTTCTGTTTAACTTCCCTCTTCTTTTTTGCCTTGGTTAGGGTGTGGAATGTTTAATTAGCCAAATTAACTAGATCGTGAGTTTGAGAGGTAGCCTAACTGGTGAATTGCCTCTTTATTGTGATTGCCAGTTACTCATCAAATCCCCAACTTACAAAGTTCAAATTAAGGAGAGTATCATTTTGGTAGTTAGCATAATTTTCTTCTGATATGCTTGAATAATGTTTAAAATTTTTCTCAAATCCTTTATAGTTTGTCATTACAGCCTTTTCAAGATTTTGTCAGTGTTGTTGTATTTTATTCTACTAAACTACTCATTGAAAAACTAAGGGGATGGCGTCTAGTAAACCTTTGGCAGTATTGTGATCTTCTGCACAATCTTCTTCAGAAAATCTGTGGAATGTTTCTAGAGAATTTCTCCTATTTGCCTTTGCCATCCAATCTTTGGCTTTACTTTCTGACACTAATATGTGAACCAATCTACACAAATAATAGAATCTGAAATAATAAGTTTAAAGGTTTAATTTAAATTTTTGAGCAAATCAAATAGGACCCCAAAGAATTTTTTCATCATACCTTTAAGTTTTACTTTTGACCATGCTTGATAAATCAAGGCAGGTTTTCCTCCAACAAATACAGGATATTTCCAAAACGGAGCCAGAACAGCAGAACAAGGAGAGGGGTAGAGGGACACAAGTCCAGACAAGGAAGTTCTGACAAAAGATGAGTAGGAGCTGAAGGAGGGAGGATCATTTCAGCAGTTTTTTTGTTTTGTTTTGTTTTGTTTTGCTTTACTTCAAAATTGTTTCAGATAATCTTTTGTTTTCCTTTGGCAAACAAATGACTTTATCAGAAGCTCTTAGAAGCTTCTAAGTACCGTCGAAAATAGCTTTCCCGTATATTTGGTTGTATTTTAGAGCTGCCTTTTTCTAATTGAGAATGTAGATAAACCAGTATAAGCGTTACAAAGTCACTTCATTTTGGCCATTGTAATTTGGGTTCATTATAAGTTATGTGAGACCAGTTTCCTAAATATTTGCATGAAAAGGCATGCTTAGTATTAAGCATAAATTCAGCTCTCTCCTTAAGCTGGCTCTCTCCTTAAGGAGGAAGAGTCAGTTTAAAAATGTGAATGCCCATAGTTTAGATTTATTTTCCTTTTGAATGACCAAAAAGACCTAGTAGGAGTTGTTTGGGATCCAGTGTGCTACTTGTGGGAAAATCTCCTCAAGGTGTCACCCTTGAGTCAGTTCTTCTACGCATCTCAGTGATTCCAAGAGACTTGGGTACTTAAGGTACTAGGTGATCAAATTTATGTGTCCACTAGATTAAGCAAGGTTCCCTGTATGTTCCTAAAAGATTTCGTGTGAGACCTTTTCATATCATGGGTGATAAGCTCCAACATTGTTTAGCAGGACCTTAGCAGCCTAAGGTTCATTTTGGCATGGAGGAGCAGTGTCTCATATCTTGAGGACTTATGTCCTCATAGACAGCCTTTTATAATTTTGGTTAGTCAAAAAGAAAGTCAATTGGACCCAGCTTCAAAATATGGCCAATTGTAAATATTACAAATGTTTTCTTAAGCCACAGGTATTCACTTCCTCTTTTCAAGGATACACTGTTTTTTTGCCTGACCAAAATGTCAAATGAGAGGAAAAACTCATTGAAAAAACTCTAAGGAGTAATTCCAATCAAAACCTAAGCCTCAAAGAAAAGTGAAAAACCACAATTTTCAATTAGCAGAATCTCTAAATAATAACAAATGGAACTCCTACCTTGCAGTAGCGCTTCCATTCCAACCTTGTCAATTAAAGAATGCATGTAGCTCAAATGAAGTCTGAATCCTCAACCCCATGAGTTTGGACTTGAGAGGGCATCTACCAGAGATCCCCAGTGACTCAACGTTAAGTCTTTCATGCTGGTACCAAGGCCCTAGTTATCAGCAAAGTGACAGTGCTCACTGCAGGTTCATTTTGGATCCCTTAGAAACCTTAATGAGATTCAGAAAATATGATTAAATAAAGAGTTTATTTCAGCACAGCTTTTGAGTGTGATCACCTGGGAGATACCTACTCCAAACCAATGGAACCAGTATTCCAATGTGGAGAAGTTAAAGTCTCACTTCTATAGGCATAAACAGACATTTTAGCAAAACTACATCTTCTGTGTGAAACAAATGCTTATGTCACAACAATTTGATTGTTTACAGATTACTGCATTCCAGGGAAGATTATTACTCCATGAGAAGGAGTAGTGATCTCAGATGATCTTATCTCTGGCACTATATGGCTTTCTTAATTATTTACAGAAAAAAGGGCAGAAATTGCAGCTACATGCCCCAAGACTCACATAGCCATATTTCTCTCAAGGCACAAGAGAGAAACTCCTAAAACTCCGAAAGTTTCAGGGATTTTAAGTTTGAATTATACAATTTTACAATGCTGTTCATGAGGTGCTCAGGAAAACTGAGGCCCATTCCTTGGCTCAATCCCAAAAAGGTGGCAAAGCTGAAAATAGAGATAATTTTTTACAGAGGGTGTGAAGATATGGTTAAATGGAGGGGAAGGGGAGGGCTTTGGTTAAGCAGTTCTGGTACATTTTCTGATCTACAGTTTACATTCTTAATAAAGACACATAGGCTCATCAGGAAACATGAAAATCAGTGACATAAATCCAGATAATCCATGTGATTCTGGCCTGAATTGGCTTTCTCCCAAAAGGGCTACTCCCCAGCTGTGACCTGTTTAGTCACCCAGGGCTTACCACCCTTGCTGTGTCATCCCTTCCCATCTTTTCATTTGGGTTTGGCTTTATAATGATTTACTTAGGGGGAGTTATTTTTAACACTATTTCTGGAAACCTGAACTCTATTTGCAAATTTATCTTAGTAAAAAACTACTACTTGTACTGTATCAGCATTGATATTTAAAAATACAACACAAAATTGATATAGAAGAGTACTTATTGGAGTGCTATGTGTGCCACCAACCTATCTGAGATACATTAAACACCTTAGTTTGGTGTAAAACTTAAACAAATTATCATACATACTGCCAATAACCGTCATGAACACCTTGTGTGCAAATGATTTGCAAACATGTGTTTTATCATAAGAGAAAAAAGAAAGACAAACAGATATAGGGAAGTTTGACAGCTATGTAAAATGTGGATAGGAAAGACTTAATGACATGAAAATTTTTATAATGACTTGATGGAATTACTGTCAACTTTTTAAAATGTCTATTTTTTTACGTGTTTTATTTTGAGAAGAATCAAAATATTTTACTCCAAAATACAACTTTTTGTTATATTTTGAGGTGGCTGTTGAGAAGGCCAACAACAACAAAAAAAATAGCCGTGCAAAGCTGTCTTTTGTGGAGGAGATTTGCATCTGTAGAAAAACTGCATTGACATTGTTCTGAGGCCTTTCCTTTTCTATATCTAGGAAAGATTTTTGTTTTCTTTTTTAGATTCAGGGGGCACGCGTACCGGCTGTTTTTACATGGGTATATTATGTAATGCCAGGGTTTGGGCTTCTGTTGAACCCCTCACCCAAATAGTAAACATAGTAACCAACAGGTAGTTTTTCAACACTGACCTCCTTTCTATCCTCCCACCTTTTGGAGTCTCCAATGTCTAATTCCGTCTTTGTGCCCATGTGTCCCCATTGTTTAGGTCCCATTTATAAATGAGAACATGCAGTATTTGATTTTCTGTTTCTGGGTTAATTCACTTAGGATAATTGCCTCCAGCTGCAAATAACATGATTTCATTATTTTTAATGGTTATATAGTATTCTATCGTGCATATGTACCACATTTTATTTATGCAATCTGTTGATGGGCACCTAGGTTAATTCCATGAATTTGCTGTTGTGAATGGCAGTGTGATAACCATGTGAGCTCAGGGTTCTTATTGGTCAAATAATTCTTATTTGACGGGTAGATACCTAGAAATGAGATTGCTGAAATGTATAGTACATTTATTTTTAATTTTTTAAGAAAGTTTCCAAACTCCTCTCCACAGTGACTGAATTAGTTTATATTCACACCAACAGTGTGTAAGCAATCCCTTTTCTCCATGTCCTCACCAACATCTGCTATTTTTTGACTTTTTAATAAGAGCCATATCTGGCTGGTGTTAGGCAGTATCTCACTGTGGTTTTAATTTACATTATCTCTGACACTTAGTGATGCTGAACATTTTTTCCTGTTTCTTGGTTGCCTGTATGTCTTTCTTTGAGAAGTGTCTGTTCATATCTTCTGCCCACTTTTTAATGGAGTTATTTTTTTCCTGTTCATTTATTTAAGTTTCTTATATATTCTAAATATTAGTCCTTTGATGCATAGTTTACAAATATTTTCTCCCATTTTATAGGTTGTCTGTTTATTCTGTTGATAGTTTATTTGGCTGGCTGTGCAGAAGCTCCCTATTTTAATGTCCCAATTGTCAGTTTTTGTTTTTGTTGCATTTGCTTTTGAAGTCTTAGTCATAAATTCTTTGCTTAGGTCTAAAGGTTTCCTAGGTTTTCTTCTAGGATTTTTACAGCTTGAGATCTTACGTTTACATCTTTAATCCACCTGAGATTTTGTACATGGTGAGAGGTAGGGGTCTTTTTCTTTTTTTTTTTTTTTTTTTGAGACAAAGCCTCACTCTGTCACCCAGCCTGGAGTTCTATGGTATAATCTCAGCTCACTGCAACCTCAGCGTCCCGGGTTCAATCGATTCTTGTGCCTTAGCCTCCTGAGTAGCTGGGATTACAGGTGTGCACCATCATGCCCAGCTAATTTTTGTAATTTTAGTAGATGGGGTTTTGCCATGTTGGCCAGGCTGGTCTTGAACTCTTGGCCTCAAGAGATCCACTTGCCTCAGGCTCCCAAAATGCTGAGATTACAGGTATGAGCCGCCACACCCGTCCTGAGGTCCACTTTCATTATTCTGAATAAGACCTGCCAGTTTTCTCAGCATAATTTAACAAACAGGCTGACTTTTCTGCATTATTTATCTCAAAGATCAGTTCCTTATCAGCATGTGGCTTTATTTTTAAGTTCTCTATTCTGTTCCACTGGTATATGTGCCTATTTTTGTACCAGTACAATGCTGTTTTAGTTACTATAGTAGTAAGTACCCTTGTAGCATAGTTTGAAGTTGAATAATGTGATGTCTCCAGCTTTGTTTCTTTTGCTTAGGATTGCTTTTGCTATTCGGGCTTCTTTTTGGCTCCATATGAATTTTAGAATTGTTTATCTAATTCAGTGAAAAATTACACATTAAATAAATTTGTATGCCTTTTCTCCTATTTCTATTAATCAGTCTGCCTCATGTCGGTGAATTTTCAGTGAACCTTCAGGAGGCCAAGATCCCACAGATTCTACAACATCAAACAAATTTTGCTTTTAAAACTAAAAAATAAAATAAAATGACATTGAATTACAAAAGATGTGCTTCAAAAAGAAAAAGAAACTGTCAGCAGAAAGTATAAACATAACTTCCATTATTCTTTTCTTTTTAACTGTGAAAAAAGGTTACCTAAGGTTAAAAAAAAACAATTAAACAATAATCTAGCAATATAGTCTACCAATTTGGGAAAAGCACGAACGAGTTTCTCTATGGTTTAACACTACTGTGTTCACAGTTCTTCCCAGCATTAAGTCAAACTGGTACAATTGTAACCATATGATGCAGTTTCTATTGATGCCTAGTCAGAAAACATTCTACTTTAGAAATGTCTTCAGTAGCATTATACATGACTTTAAACATACTATACATTCATTTTTTAAGAAAAAACACAATATAATTTATCAGAATACCTATAAGACATGAGCTTTAACAATACAAAAATAGCAAGTTTCATGTGGCTGAAGTCTCCTGTTTTATACATCCCAGGGACCTCTGATAGAGGGGGAAGTCAGCCCAAGGCCGTACTGCTGGGAGGGCTCTAGGCAAATAAATACCTCACCTCATTTTCTTGCCATTCTTGGATCTCCTGTAAGAACTTACCATTGGCTCTATGCTACAGGAATCCAGAGGACTACGGTGCAGTTAATGCAATCCATTCAACTGATGCAACTCGTAAAACTAATGCAGTTCAGGATGAAGAAGGGTGGGGAGTTAGTTTGAAGAGACAAATAGAAGGTTTCCACTAAAAGTATAATTACTCTACCAGATGAGTAGTAATGTGTTGCCCAAGTTTTGTGTCAATACTGCATTCCAAATTTGATTGACCCACCTCATTATGCACATTGCTGAGAAACCACAGAATATCCTCCCCTAACTTCTGAGGGATTACTGTTGTAAAACATGTAACATTGAGGAGCATGAAATACGCGCTTCCTACAGGTAGAGAAGGAAGGAATTTAGTCTCTTTTTACAGGTACACCAAACATCTAGTACTTTTCTTCCCGAGGCACAAAGGACATGACACCTGAGGGTGTTTCAGTCACTGAGTTGTCACAGGGATGTGCAAAATCCTGCCCTGTAAAGAAATGCATGCTCCTTGTGAACATCAAGTAATCGGTGATAGCATTGATACACCATGCAAATATGAAATTCCTCATCCTCCTTCACCTGATGGCTTTACCATCCATTGAGGACCTTTACCCTAAACAAATATTTCTTTAAGGATGGCAAAATCACACTATTCTAATATTATCTTCTTATACTTCTATATTCATTTTTTTTTTTTTTTTTGAGAGAGAGAGAGTCTTGCTCTGTTGCCCAGGCTGGAGTGCAGTGGCACGATCTCCATTCACTGCAAACTCCACCTCCCGGGTTCAAGCGATTCTCCCACCTCAGCCTCCCAAATAGCTGGGACTACAGGTGCACACCACCATGCCAGCTAATTTTTGTACTTTTAGGAGAGATGGGGTTTTGGCATGTTGGCAAGACTGGTTTCGAACTCCTGACCTCAAGTGATCCACCTGCCTCAGCCGCCGCAAAGTTCTGGGATTACAGCCTAGCCCTCTTTTAATTATTGACTTTCTGATTAAAGTGTTGGAGTAATAGCCACCTCCAATAGTAGCAAATCATCACTTTTTTCTATTTAAAAAAAAATGTGGATATTTTTGTTGGCAAATGGTTAACAAAACTCTTTGCCCTCTGCCTAAAAATTTGACCTTCAGTTAATCTCTTAGCTCTGTTTCCCTGGAAACAGATAGAGGGAAAGTTACTAAGCAACAATGCTTATGGTAAAAATTACCATTAATTAGTAAATTGCATCTGGACTGGAAGAAAAATAAATACATGATAGGAAGCCATATCTTTTGTCTTTCCTGAATGCAATGACTTTTGGGACAGTCTCCTCGTGAGACCCTGGAAACTATGTCTGTGGAGCTGCTCCAGGAAATATCAGCTGCTGTAGTGAATGAAGCTAAAACAGGGTAACTTTCTCACCCTCCTGTGTCGGTCATATCTTCTGGTACCCGAGCTGTCTGATGTGTGCCTGCAGGACTGTTATTAAAGAGGAACATCTGATTCACTCTGCTGGCAAGCTGTGATTTCTGTCCTATATCCTACCAAACGTACTTGTCCATATGTGATCATAACCCGGTGAATCTGAATGCCTAGAGGAACCTAGGAAGACCCTTGGCTGGGCACAGCAGAGCTCCCTTGTACTGTGGCACAATAGGACAGCTAAGCACCACTTTATACTTTTCTTGTTCAGACTTGGATTGATGTCTCTGAGAAGTTTTTGCTTTTCAAATTGGAAAAATGGGTTTGGAAAATGAAATGTGGTCTTTAGGAATGCTCATGGCTACCAGAGTGTCAGAAACTTCTAGGCCTTTTCGATGGGTGTAAATAAATAATTTTAAAAACTTAAATTCATAATAATTCCAATTAAAGTTTAACACTGGGAGAATTTGATGTAGCTCTTTAGTGGTATACTTATAGCTCTTCTCTCCTTTACAAATAACACTAATATAGTTACTTATTTACTTCATTCTACTCTATAAAAATAATTTCCAAATAATGACTCCAATAATTCTATAATAAGCATGCTGGATATATTGTGATTTCATGTGGCTGTTCTTCTGTAACCTAGTATACAACCCACTAAATTGTCATGGATATAGAGCTAAGTTCTAAATTACTAGAAACAATTTTTTCCTCCTTGTAGCTATCATATCAATTTGATACAGATTTTTTCAGTCTGTGTTCAAGTTTTATTTTCTGTACATATATATTTTTAAGTAGGTAAAATATTTATGTGGTTCAACATCAAGATGATGTTAAAATGTATACCAGTCTGTTGGGAATATAGCAATTCAACTCATTTTCATAGGAGAGAGTAACATAGAGTAATTAGGCATATTAATTCTAAATCAACCAGCCAGCCATTTGATTTCCAGCTGTGCAATATGAAGGCAATGAATCCTGAGCAATTATTTAAGTCTGTTTCATTTTTCATATGTGTTCAATAGGGATAATAATATTTAAGACTATTAGCACAATGATATGCAATTATGCTTATATAGATGTTATATATAGTATTTTATATAAACCCAATTTGTGTATTTGTATATTATGCAAATATCATATAAATATAGATGTTATATAATTCCTGCAACATGTTAAACACTCTCTAAATGACAGAAAGTTATTAAACCAAAATGCCTACTTATTTATTATATTCATAACCTAATTATTAAATCAAACAGAAGGTTGATTTATCTATTAAGTAAGTTTGGCACTATAAAGAAATTTTCTGGAAAACTGAATCATTCAGATGTTATCTCTGGTAAGTGACCCCGAATCAAGGTGATTCTGAGGAAAGTGAACTTTCCATGTAGGAGAGTAATAAAAAACAAAGATTGAAATAACTAAAGAAATACACAACTTTTGCCATTTCCATGTTCCGAGGAAATGGCCCTGGTAATTTTCTCCAGCCTTTTTCAGTCCCTTGGTCTGCCCTAGCTCAACTGAAGTCTAGCAAAATTTTTGGCTTTCTAATAGCAGTAGCTTCAGCTAACTCTTCTCCCTCCCTGGCAAATAAGAAATCTTTCCAATGAGGGACTAGTTAGTGCTCCAAAGTTGTCCACACTGCAGATTCCTTTGCTTCTTACTCTCCTTCAAAAATCATTACTGAAACTGGATCCCTTCCTTACACCTCATACAAAAATTAATTCAAGATGGATTAAAGACTTAAATGTTAGACCTAAAACCATAAAATCCCTAGAAGAAAATCTAGGCAATACCATTCAGGACATAGGCATGGGCAAGGGCTTCATGACTAAAACACCAAAAGCAATGGCAACAAAAGCCAAAATAGACAAATGGGTTCTAATTAAACTAAAGAGCTTTTGCACAGCAAAAAAAAACTACCATCAGAGTGAACAGGCAACCTACAGAATGGGACAAAATTTTTACCCTCCAATAACTGAGAGTAGTATGTGTGAATTTCCATGCCTCTTAACGACTAGAATGGAGATGGGTAACAAAAGACTGGTGACTTTAATGTTTCATAAATGTTTATTTTATTTTGGTTTGCTTGCTTGTTTGTTTTCTGAGCAAAGGGCCAAAGAGAGAACAAAAACAATGTTGCCTGAGGGAGGCAGCTTACAGAGGAAGCAAGAGTTAAAACAGAATTCTTTCAAAACTGTGTCAGTTACTGCGCAGTTGGAGCACCATACATTTGCCTCTTGGTATTGTCCTGTGTGTGTAACCAGAATTACAGTTGCTCATACTTAACAGTGTTTGGGGAACTAAGTCCGCTATGTTCTCAGAGGAGCTCACCTTATTGATATTCTAAAGTTGCAACACCAATGTAAATATTCTTAACTTGTATTTCTCAATTTTATTGCCCTACTCAACATTACTTTTTTTCTTAATACACTGTGCTTTCTAAGCCAAACAACTTCCTCTTTTCACCCTGCTTATATTATCTTGCTGCTTCTAACTGAAGTTAGTGGAGTTAACAAAGCATCTAAGTTTAGACTCTAGACTAGGAAAAAGTCCATGACAACAAAAATAATACAAAACAGGAAGGTAAGATGGAAGAAAGGAAAGGAGGGGGTGGGTAAATTGAGAGAGAGGGAGGGAGGAAGCAGGGAAGAGAGAGAAACAGATGACTGATGTTTATGGCTTGAATTCTGCATCCTGTAATAGGGCTAATAAAAGCTCACTTTGTGAGGTTATGTGAGGATTAAGTGAGATAGATAAAGCATGTTAGTGGCGTCCTTATTTTACTTAGAATTGTGGGAAGAAAGGATCGGAAGCTTCTTTCAAAAGTGGAGGTCTTGAAAACTTGAAGATAGAAGAGGAGTCATCTGAAAAGAAAGAGACGTTGCTAAAATGGAGATCAGTGCCGCAGAAAATGCACTCAGAGGAGAAGAGCTTAGATGTAGGGCATTAGTGGATTCAATTCAGAAGAGACCCTTCTTGAAAAAGCGATAGGAACAGGAACTGTAGAAGTCCTTACTGATAGGTGACAACAAGTGCACACATGCTTCAAATCAGGTGAGTATCTCTTCAGAGAAGGAGTATTGAATCAAGTACAGTATAGCTGAAGGGTTACGGAATTTGAGAACTTCGACTATATATTATGTTAGTTATCAGACTGAGGTATAAATGACTTCTCATTGGCCCAGTTGAAGCCCTTTATTGCTCCCTGAGAACATAGTGTGCAAGTTAGCTATAGGAAACAGGTCCTGGAAAAGCCCCAGAAGTGAGATCATGAAGCAAAAATGGAAATCTTGAACACAACATTGTGCTTGCTCAGGTTTTCTTATGTAATTCTAGCAATTTCTTTGATGAAAAAAGAAGCACCTGGAGTAACAGAATTCTTTGTGAAAGTGAAGAATGGTATCCATGCATATGTTTTGCTACCTCAGCCCAAAGTAGCCATCCACCAGTGAAAAATAAGCCATGGTCACTGCAACCCCATTTTCTGTAAATACTCAAGATCCTCTTCACTGCACTCTCTAACTCAATCTATGCACCTTTGTCTCTCAAATTTTTCCCCATTGTTGCATTTGTAATTGTTAAAAGAACCTTTCCCTTTGGTCAAAATTTTAGAAGTGCTAAATTTCTTATTAATGAAATTCTTATTTTGAAAAGGAAAGCCATAATTTCACAATGTGGGTCCATATGTTTTAGCTCCAATGTGATGGAGTTGGATACCATCAACATAGACAAGTGCCATTCTTGTTGACTGCCTATTCTTCACAATACGGAAGGTATCAGCATTGACTTTAAGTTTCAAGGAACGTAGTTACTTGAAATTATGCTCAGTTGTTGACATTTGTAAAAGAGTAGACCCTTGACATTTCCAGATTTAGTGCTCCAACTTCTGTCTATTCATGAACCAATATGTCATGTTGTAATTTGTAATTTTGCTGAGGCATGAATTTGAATATCATACACTGCAAAGGCTGGCAGTAACTCTTGAAATGCTAAAAACTTTGTATCTTTGTGATAAATAATATGTGAAAGTAACCTGGATTATTGTGATATTAGCAAATTTGGGGATACTTTCAGCTCTCATGATGAGTTGCTAAAGACAATCAAAGGAGTTTTCCTCTTAATAATTCTTATGAATCAATGAGCAATGGATTGTCCATCAAATAAAAATGAATTATTGTTTAGGTTTGGGACATTTGGAATTGCTGAGAGGCAGTAAGCCTTTGGGGAAGGAGGCAGGGGCTACAAATGAAAAACATTTATAGGCCATCTGAGGGATTTTGTAATTTGCCCTGAAGGCAAAGCAGTACATACATGAGTGTTTGAGGATAATGAATGTCAGAGTTCCCTAATTTTCTGATGCATTATTACCTTCTCATCTATGTCTCCACCTTATTCCCACCCCTGCACATGTTCTTATATATCAAACCAGTCTTTTTTCTTTTTTGGTTTTAGAATACAGTTTCTTATCTCCCTAATAGTATGTTTAACTGAAATTAGAAAATTCAGCCTGTAAATTGCAGATGTAATAATCTATGGGCCGATTGTATACATAATTCCTTTTCTTTCTGTTAAAAAAAAATCTGTGAAAATCCTTACCCTGGTTCCAGTGATTAAAAAACAACAAACAAACAAGCAAAAACATTCCCACTAGAGAACTTCTCTTCAGGCTTCTTTTCTAATGGTTTCTGTAAACCTTCACACTTTCAGGCACTAAAATAAACTTCCTAATTTTGTGCCATCCAAATAGATTTTTACTATTACTTAGAAGATCTTGATTTCTTTTAGGAAACTAACCTTGCTGACTATATCTCTTATAAGGAAATCTCTGCCCTCACTAACTATAACATTTTCAGATGAAGTAAAAAATACCCATTTATAAGCAGACTGTAACAATTTATAAAGAATTTATTAGACCATGGTTTGACACATTGAATTCCAGAAGTTTTAGGTTTTTGGCATTATGCTTACAATAACCTTCTCAACTATAGTATAAAATGTTGCATGGAGTGACAGTGTCTTGTTCAATCTCAAATCCTGTAGTGTCTAGCACAGCACCCACTATAGGGGTGCTAAAAAATGTGTGTGACATAACCAAGATATGTATCAAATATAAACATGTTTGGATAAACTGGCCATTAGCTTCCAAGAGGCATTCTGTAAATTCTAGCCTCAATACGTATCTCTTCATTCAGATGCAATCTCTCTTAAAATAGTCTTTATTAAGCCAAAGTATGAAGATTCTCACAGAATAGACTTTTGATGAGCTGTTGTGGTTCACATAAAACATAACAATAAAATTCTGTGTGTTTGAATTGTAACTCTTCATAATAAAATCACTGCCATTATATGCTGGTCCATTCAAAACACTGTAGCTAATTAGGTTCACACACCTGACAGATGGCTTTCCTTTCTTAAATTGATTAAATGCAATTTAATTACTGACCAAAGAATTCACAGCTAATTCAGGACACAGATATAAAATTGATTCATCTGATGAAAGCACAACTAAAATTTGGCATCTGAATATAGATTGCATGTGGTATACTCTTTCTTATTGCAAAATATTCATGTAAGAAGAAAATTGTCAACTGATTCACTAGTACTTCTAATGTCTCAATATTTAATTGTATATTTACAAAGAAAGATATGAAAATTGATCTTCTATAAGCTCTGCTGGCCTCAAACAATTATTAGTTAGTGGGTGTTTGGATGGAAATCCCTGCTCAACTACTTATTTGATATAAAATGTCAGGTGAGTTGTTTAAGTATCCTAGTTTCATCATCTATAAAATGGGGCTATTAGAAACTATTTTTTTTGTGACTAATAGGAAGATTGAATGAGACACATGTAAGGCACCTAAGACTCCAAGAAGAAAACAATAGGAATAGGTTAGTAGTTTTTGTGTTTATATTCACTTATTATTCTTTTGACTAAGATAATGTTTATGAACAAGTTTAATAAAAAGAAATAAAATCATTGAAAACAAATTAAGGAACAAAGCTTATTGAGTGATCCTGAAATACAGACTGGGGATAAAAAGTACGATGAAGTATATTCATGATCTCAAGGAACAAATTCTAGTGCAAAATAAATTCTGCATGTATAAAAATATTGATCAGGATATAGATTCAGAATCTAGACATATGTACTAAGGAAACCACATTGAAAGCTACTTGACCTGAGAACTTCAGGAATGTCTACCTGGAAGAAGTGGCACCTGTGATGAGAACTGAAGGGAAAGTAAGATTTAGGTCAACACACAGGAATGGGAAAAAGGTACTGCTGGGGGGAAGAAACATGCTTAAGCAAAAGGTGAGTGAGAGTTTAAAGATTTTCACAAATCGAATGCAGGCTAATGTTGCCTGGGTGTTAGGCAGAGAGATGAGATGTGGTTAAGAATTTCCATCCTATGTGAGCTATCATTTAAACATGGAGAACATTAAAAATTACATAGGGCTCACGAGTATATGTGAAGATTGTGTGTTAGTAATCTCAAACCTTAGCTAAGATTGAAGTGATTGGAGCTCTTGTGTCTCTCCAATTAAGACAATGCCTAAAAATAATAGATTTAAAATATTTAGGTAAGAACTGATGTGACAAGTTGACTTGATGACCTAAGAGAAGAGGATGGCATGTTTCAGAACAGAAGCCATGCTAGAAACACCCTAAACCTCCTCCTCACCTACCATTTTACTCTTCCGTTTGGGCCATCCTTGGGCTCAGGACCAATCTACACTTTAGTGGAGTCACATGAAGAATAGAGCCTTCTAGAAACTCAGATGGAGAGCAGTGTGTGAACAGTTGTGCTCTCTCAGCACACCATCCTCTCTTGGGACAGAAGGCCCCTCAGTCAGTTCAGACAGAGGTAAATTTCATGACTTGGGGAACATCATAGACTAATCCCTAATCTGCCCAGAGGGATGTGATCAATGAGTTTTCTTTCTGAATAACTAATGCAAAATGCTAAACATAGACCGTGCAGTAAACCATTTCTGTTTCCTGATGAAGTTGGCTCTCGTTTAGATTAAACAGTTTATAGTGAGGCATAAGAGATGAACATTCACTCAGTTTACCCTCTCAGTAGGAGTTGTGAAGGGGACAACAAAATGGACCCAGCCCACTCATGTGTATAAGATTGTTTCCTCAGAGCATGTGGTTGAGGAGATGGATGCCTCACCTCAACGAGTGGTTGCAGGAACCACATTTGTTTTGGGTGTCAAATGACTCTTCAAGCATGATCATCTCAACTCAGTTCAGGAAGGATGCTCTCATCCACATTGCTCTGTATATACAATCTCCATTGATTCATCTATGAGTCATTGAGCAAATGAAATGAGATCATATTTATAAAGTACTAAATACCACATCAGGAATATAACAGACATTCAGTAAATGGTTGCTATACTGGGCTAAGATGTAAGGTAAGATTTGTAGAGAAAATAGGTCTCAAATAAAGTCCAGGAAAGATTCTTCAGAAACATACATCATTCAGTGAGTTTCAATGAATATCAACAATTTTCTCCTAATCACGTCACTCTTCCAGCATCACATTCTTCTCTTTGGCATGGTAAGTTCTGAATCTTGACAAATTATGTAGTACTTTAGAGAAGAATGAGAAATTTCTGGAACTCTTAGGAGAAGTGATTGTTGCTAACACAATGTATATTTGACCATGCAAGTCCAGGATAGAGAAGAACAATTTTCGGAATATGTTCAGTCTCACCCATATGCACAGGGGGACATCATGCTCAAAGCTTTCCCAGATCAGTAATTTTCTCTCTTTACCTTAAGTCATCCCATGCCATAATAACTAGCCAGGATCATTATCAACAAAACTATTGAGAAGAGACTTCCAATTCACGCTTTTCTCTCAATCTTGTCATGTTTGGTGATATGATTCCACCTAACAATCGGTTCTTTCTGTATTTCCCCTGGATGCATTATGGCATGCGGCATCAGCCATTGGGCATTCTAAAAGCTCTGCTGTGTGTAGAATAAAATGATTCATGAAGGACTGTTCAGCGCTTGTTCTAGGTGGCCCCAAATTGATGAGAAGAACAGGAAAGATTTTTCTGTGTGTCAGTAAATTGAAGGTACAATCAAGATTTTGAAATACAAACCTCCTAATATATTACAGAAAAACCACAGCTTTCCTAGAACTCTTTCTCTGGGTCACTGTGATAAAATCTAGTCCCAAGCAGCAAAGTCCTTTTTTTTTTTTCTTTTTTTTACTTTAGAGATGGGAGTCTCACTACGTTGCCCAGATTGGGGTTCGGTGGCTATTCAGACCTGATTATATTGCATTACAGCCTTGAACTCCTGGGCTCAAAGTAATCCTTCCATCGTAGCCTTCTGAGTAGCCATGACTTTAGGCATGCACCACCATGCTAGCAAAGCCTATCTTATGCTCTAATATCAGCTCCTCAGAAAAAAAAATTCCCTAGGGTAACAAATGCCCATTTATCTTAATAGGATATCATCTTGGTTTCTGCAGAGCATATTTCACCTGGAAGAGTAAACATTGTTTTAGGCAACTTATTTTGCCCAGTCTGTTCATCAATAGAAACAGATATTTATAGGCTGAGCAACATGGTAAAACCCCATCTCTACAAATATATATATATGTATATATATATATGTATATTCCAGGTGTGATGGCACATGCCTTTACTCCCTGCTATTTGGGGGGCTGAGTGGGGAGGATTGCTTTAGCTTGAGAGGTCGAAGCTGCAATGAGCTGTGATCATGCCACTGCACTCCAGCCTGGGTTACAGAGCAAGACTCTGTCTCAGAAATTAAAAAAGAAAGAAAGAAGGAAGGAAGGAAGGAAGGAAGGAAGGGAAGAAAGGAAGGAAGAAAGAAGGAAAGAAGGAAGGAAGGAAGGAAGGAAGGAAGGAAGGAAGGAAGGAAAGAAAGAAAGAAAGAAAGAAAGAAAGAAAGAAAGAAAGAAAGAAAGAAAGAAACAAGAAACATATATTTTTCATCTGCCAGTCCCTAATCCAAGTGTGTTAAATTAAGTATCTACAATACCCATATTCTTAAAAATAATCCTTTTTGTACAGATGCATTAAGGTGTGGTAAAAAATGAAGAAAATATTCTCTGAGACTCATTCACTAAACTGCTGGTCTCACGGTGAGGCACACTTCTTGTCTCAATGTTGTTCTTTATTGTGTATGTCATTGGTCTAGAAGACATAGTTGTAGGAGTGTAGACTTGGCTCTCATGAGGTTCCCACCTGTCTTCAAAGGAAAACTGAGAAGTAGAGTCAAGTCTGTGCCAAATACTAGTTTTAAGCAGTTTCTAATGTGTCTTGTCTCTTCTTATGGTTTTACTCTTCTGCTTTTGTGTTCATAAATGTCATATCAGCAATGCTTTCCACAGAAACTACATCAAAAACAATATTCTCATATGATTTTCTTCATTTCTGTCCATGACAAACTTATTAAGAGTAGAAGATGCATTCTTATTGATTAAAACACTTTACTTCTTAGTGGAAAATGTTTAGTAATCTGATCTTTCAGTTGTCATTGTTAATGAATATAGTTGTATATCTAATCCAAGATAATTTTTATTTTATGTTTCCTAAGATAAAATGACAGAAATATTATTCAAGAAAATCCCTGCTTACAACATAAAATGTATTTATCAATGTCAACATCAGCATAACTGACACACTAAACATCAGCATTCATTCTAAACACAGATAGGTTTATTTTATTATTTTGAGAACAGCTAGGAAGCCAAGATGAAAGGAGCATCAATGATAACAGAAACTAAGAGGCTAATAGTAACAATGGAAGGAACAAATGAGAATAGTTGTGTGGGTCCAAGACACAGGAGAACCCTGTAGACACTGGAGACTGTGGTCTTGGTTGGGTACTTCACAGCACATAGCTGGCTGCAGTTCTGTCTGAAATTTAGATATATGTGGCTTTCTCCGAAGCATATCTCTGGCAAAAAATTTGTGTTCAAAGACTCCATACTCACTAAGCCTAGTGACCACTGTTTCTACCAGACACTCAACAAGAAAATAATCAAGTGGTCAGAGAAGACCTCTTGAGAGAGCAGGACCCCAGGAGGTCCTCACAGATCAGGTAAAACTTGATTCTACAGAAAAGAAAGCAAAAATCCTTCCAGATGAAGAAACAATGGGTCAGTGTGACTATCTGGATTTTGCTGTGTGACATAAACGAGTCTCATTAAACATGAACATAAGTCAATTGTCCAAATTGAACAACGGTGCCTGCTGACCCCAGAAAATAGAGTATCAATCAGCCGGACTAGGAAATGTAAATGTAGAATGTCCTAATAGAGAGCACTGGCTTCAAATTCTGACCCTGCCATATACTAGCAGTGGGACATAGAGGAAGCTAGTTGTTGTGGCCAAACCTCAGTTTTCTCATCTATGAAGCACGCATAAAAGTAAAATGGGCCTTGTATGACTCATGAGGAGATTAAATGAGGCAATAGTTTGATAGTCTTAACCTTATCTCCAGTTTGTAGTAAAACCTCAATGACTGTAGATTGTAGTTAAAGTACAGTAAAAAGAGTCTTCCTCACCTTGCACCATGAATGGACTTCAAAATTTAATCTCCTGCTTCTGTTTCTCTCTCCTTGCCAATATAAGGCCTGCACACTCACTATCATGCATGTTATGTTTCTGTGGCACTATCACCCTGACCTGCTCCATCCCTTAACTCTTCAGGTATTTCTATACCATCAATCCTACTTTCCGTCCTTTAAAGTGTTACTGAAACACCAGGGGTTTGGTCTAGGTCCTGCTCCTGGCCACACAGAAAGCCAATGACTGAGATACTGAGTATTGCCAAGGAAGTAAGCTTTAATCAGGTGCTGTAGCCAAGGAGATGGGATCTCAGTCTTAAATCCATCTCCCTGATAGACTAAAACTAGGAGTTTATATAACAGGGAAGAAATGTACCAATGTGCAAGAAAACAGGAACTAAGGAAGGTGAAGGAAGCAATCATAATGAATGAAGGGTCTTGTTGTCTGGATGGGATGTGGTGATCTGGTGAGTTTCCATTCTTTGATAATTTTTTTTGAGAGGCCTGAAGGGTGTTTTCCTGAGGAAGGAACTCAGATAAAACAAGTGTAAGTTTCAGTCTTTAAGACTATAAGGCTTAATTTCTACAGTTAGGAAAAAAAAAAAAAAACTGTCTGTGGGACAATCAGGTTGGTTTCAAAGGCTGTTTTCCAAAAACCCCCTCTTGTTATCTGTTCATTCCAACATTTTTTCAAAGACTCCCTCAAGTGTCATCTATTCTTTGAAATCACCCTTGATACATTAGGGAGAACTATGTGTTTTACATGATAGCTGTAACCTTAAATAGTACCCTGACAAACTACCATGAAGGCAATTAATCGCTTCCATGAAAATCATGAATCATTAGTGTATGGATAAATGATCTTTATGCTGCTGACCAGTGATTACTCCATTTGCACCCCATAACTAACCAGAGGCATTATTCTAATAAACATGTGTCACGTTATTTTAAGGTAGGATTAAAAATAATTCTCTATATCTCAAGCACCTTTTGCAAATAATTATTATTTCCTAGGGACACAACTACACATCTGTAGTAGCAGAAGTGATTTCCTAAGAAATGTGTATCTGGCAGATACACATATTTACTGATTTATTCATTCTATGGTCTATTAATTTCTGTGTTTAAGTAATATTTAGTAACTTTTTCTTACACAAATCTAGCATAGTCTTAGGGATACCAATATGAATACCACGTGGTAACTCATATCAAATACCCAAACGACTAGGGGGCAGCACAAATATGCAGTTGCCCCGACAGTTACATATAGAGTACAAGGGCTGTAAAAGAGACACACTCCATGTCCTTGAGATGACAGTGGATGAGATTTTAAACAACATTCCAAGAGAAGATCATGTTTGAACTGAAATTTAAAGAATGAATATAAATAACAAAGTAAATAAGTAGGAAATGCATTCCAGGCAGAGAAAACTGCACACACATCAAAAAAGAGAACATAAACTATTAAAATAACTGTAAATAGGCTAGCATAAATGAAGCCCAAAGTTTAGAAGGAAGTGGAGAGATATCACTTACGAAATTTGCCCAGGAATAATACCCCTGTCTCTGTTTCTTTCCTACTCCTTCTTTGGTGGGCTCACATACAATCATACCTCACTTAATGACAGGGATATTTGATGAGAAATGTATCATTAGACAATTTTGTTGTGTCAACTTCACAGACGCAAACCCAGATACTATAGCCTATTACACACCTAGGCTATGTGGTTTAGCCTATTGCTCCTAGGATTGCATGGTACTATCATGAATACATAGGCAATTGGAACACAATGCTAAGGTTTTGTATGTCTAAACATAGAAAAAGTACAGTAAAAAAAAGTACAGGATCATAGTCTTCGGAGATCATTATCATATATGAGGTCCCATATTGACTGAAATGCTGGTCGTTATGCAGCACATGATGGTACTAACATTAGAATACAAGAAGTGGAAGACAGATGGTTTAACTGCAGTTCAGGAAAGGGCAGTAGGTAGGAGATAATTTGGAAATCATTAACATACAGATGACTGTTGTAGAATTAGTGAAGTTGTCCAGGAGAATATGTAAATTGAGTACAAATGTGAGGCTAACGAGTAAGAAAACACTAACATTTAAGAGATATCCAGCAGAACAGTTTTCCGCAAAGCAGATTGAAAGAGGTAGGTGGTGGTAGGAAAAAAACCAGCACTGTGCCATGGAAGCCAGGATCTGTTAGGAGGTGCCAGAAAAAAGCAGTCATTACAGTCACCTACCAGAATCCCACCCCTTCCATGCAATTTCCATGTGCAGTCACTTCTTTAGGGATGTGGAAACCCTCAGGAGTGTCATGCCACTGTGGTATGGCATTTGTTATATTCATAAAGGTATTTTATAAATTTCATTGAGAACAAAATTCCAATAGGGTTCTAAATCAAATTTTGAGCGACGGATTCTAAATTAAGAGTCCACATCAGATATATTTCCCTATGCGGTCATGCAATACACAAGATAGTACTTTAAGCCAATAGCTTCATAAGATAATACTTTGTATTTTATTTCCAGTCTAAATAAAGACAGGTCAATGAGTTCAACAGTTATAACTTGTTCTGTGTGAGTTTTCAGTATTCTAACAGAATTTCCATTGGGAGGCAAATTAATAACTTAATATTACTTTGAAGATCTTTCTTAAAAATCTAAGTATTAATACACACAAACACACATGCTCACGCGTGCATGCGCATGTGTGTACACGCAAACTTTAAAGTTTTGATGTAGATGTATCTTTTTACCCCTCTAGAGAAAACTATGTTAAAATCTTTTGTTTCCATGATTTTTAAATTTTATTTATTTATTTTTATTTTTTGTGACGGAATTCCCCTCTGTCTCCCAGGCTGGAGTGCAGTGGCCCGATCTCCCCTTACTGCAAGCTCCGCCTCCCGGGTTCACGCCATTCTCCTGCCTCAGCCTCCCGAGTAGCTGGGACTACAGGCGCCCGCCACCACGCCCACCTCATTTTTTGTATTTTTAGTAGAGACAGGGTTTCGCCATGTTAGCTGGGATGGTCTCGATCTCCTGACCTTGTGATCTACCTGCCTTGGCCTCCCAAAGTGCTGGGATTACAGGTGTGAGCCACCGTGCCCGGCCTGTTTCCATGATTTTTAAAATAAATTTTTCTAAAATTCACTATTTAAAAAAAACTATGACTTCCTCTTTCCTTATTTCATAAATTACCTAATCATGCGTCTGGTGGAATAAGGACTTGTAACTGAAGCAGCAGCTGGAAATCTAGTTTTCATCTACTTCCTCTCACTTCTGCATAAAATGGATAATAAAACCAGACTGGAAAAATATAATTAGAGAATATTTGTATTTGAAACACTTTAGTTTTACAAATAATATATATATATAATATACACAATATAATATGTATGTATGCATGTATGTATTTATTTTTAGTTTTCTCCCTAATTTTAATTTTTTTTTTAATTTATCATCTTTCTTAACCTGTGCTGGTAGGTATATGGTACTATCTTAGCCCATTTTTTTTGTTGTTGCTCTAAGAGAGTACTTGAGGCTAGGTAATTTATAAAGAAAAGAGATTTACTTCTCTAATTGGTTCTGCAGGCTGGAAGTTCATGGGCATGGAACGGTCATCTGCTGGGGTTCTGGTGCGGCCTTACACTGCTTCCACTCATGGTGGAGAACTGAAAGCCGAAGTGGAGCCAATGTGTGCAAAGAGATCACGTCAGGAGGGAGGGAGCCAAGAGGGAGAAACCGAGGAAGCCAGAATCTTTAACAATCTCCTCTTGAGGGACCAAACTTATTCCGCACACACTCACTCCTGAGAGAGGGCATTTACCTATTCATGAGTGACCTGCTCTCAGGACCCAGACACTTCACTAGGCCCCACTGCCTAATACTACCACATTGGCACAAGTTTTGATGGGGACAAATTATATCCAAACCATAGCAGGCACCGAAAAATAAAATTACTTTTAAAATAATGAAAGTGTTAGATTCTTGTATTACTATTTTTTTTCTATTGAGAAAAAAATAATTTAAATGTGTGGTTTCAATTGTGTTTGGAAAATGTACCCTTTTTTTTCAGACTGCTAACAAGTGATTTGTTTCTGCCCCCCACACAAGCACTCTTCTTCTTTCTCTCCAGAGATCTATTCAGAACACATTTTGGCAATGGATCCAGAATAATGAATTCTTACCATTTAAGTCTTTAGTATCACTTTGAAAACAAGTAAATCATATATTAATGTTTTACATTGGCATTTATATTATTTTATGTCTGTATAATGATGTCCATAATGTATGATTCACTAACCAGTTTAATTTAAAAATTACAAGAAAAAAACAATGCTTTCCTATGTATAAACTCTTTACAGACAATAAAGCAATTCCCTCTGCATTATCTCACATGGCCTTGAAAAGCTAGGATAGGTTTGCTTTTGCACCAGCTTTTTAACTAAAGAAACTGAGATTTGGTAAAAATGAGCTGCCTGACGCAAGTCAGGATGTGGCACAGATGTGGAACCTCAGAAAAAGACTTTTGGATTCAAGATTAGCAGTAGGGTGCCGGATTTTTAATGGGCTTGAGTTTTATAATCAGAAAATAATGAGATGTAAAGCCTGAGTCTGCTTTTCATCACTGGCCAAGCTACATGTTTTCCCTGTTAGAAATGTTGGTTCCTTCAGTCTTGATTTTTTTATTTGTAAAGCAGTAATAATACATTTACTCCAGTGGGTAAGAATTTTATAAGATAAAATGATAAAGTCAATGAAAAATGCCTGGTACAATGCCTATTACATAGCAAATGTAATAAAGATACAGTTGGTACCGTCTTTTATTTTTATTTTGCAGTAGTTAGTGGAAGGGACGCAAGTGCTGATCAAGAAAAAAGGGATAACCACCAGGTGGCAGAAGAACACAATTAAGTTAATTTAGGTGATGCTTTGGCAGATTTGTATGCAGGGAAGTCCCTTATAGCATGAGAACGATGCAGAGGCCACCACCTAGAAGGAGAAGGGAGCAAGAGAATTCCTAAGGAGGATGAGGATTGAAGAGGGGGCTCACATGTCTACTTGGTATCACTTAGCCTCCCAGAAGGAATCTCTGGGGCAGAGAACTCTGACAGGCAGCATGTGGTCTATACAAACCTGGTGTTTATCTAATCTATGGCTAACAGATGTTGGTAAGTTTTGTGTAGTATGCAAAACGAGTGGGCTGTAAATGGCTGAAAATCTGTTTATTTGGGTTGTATTTTAAACAATTGAATGTGTAAAAAGTTAGGCTTGGTGCCAGCAGGATTATGAGGTAACAGGTATTGGCCTCCTGGGAAGATGTAAGCAACATAGGACCAGTATACAGATACCATCTCTGCCTCATTTATGTATACATCAATCACCACCCAAAGAAAAGTAAGATGAAATAGCAACAGCTTTTTTTTCACCACTGTGAGTTTACATTTTGATTTATGTGTGTATATACATATGATTATCTATATGTGTATATATTATTTCCATTTGCAAATGATTTATATACCTTATAATGAAAAAATATAACAATATGGCTTAATAAAATAAGCAATATAAAGTAAGGATGACAATACATATGTATTAGAAGTTCAGATGCAAAAACTAAAAATATCACATGTTGACCTTTATTTCTATTTGTAAAAATAAATTCATTAAAACTGAGGCCAGGCACAGTGACTCATGCCTGTAAATCCCAGCATTTGGGAGGCCAAGGTGAGTGAATCACTTGAGGCAAGGAATCCAAGACCAGCTTGGCAAACATGATGAAACCCCGTCTCTACTAAAAATATAAAAATTACCCGGGTGTGGTGGTACATGTTTGTAATCACAGCTACTTGGGAGGTTGAGGCAGGAGAATCACTTGAACCTAGGAGGCAGAGGTTGTGGTGAGCCGAGACCATGCCACTGCTCTTCAGCCTAGGCAACAGAGAGAAATTCCATCTCAAAAAAAGAAAAAAAAAATCTGAATTGTACCACTTAAATAACCAAATGAAAATATTTGGTTAAGTCAATGTTTAACTCACAGTTGAAGAAAATACTGAAAGTAAAGCCTCATCTCCAAAATAGCTAGTGGCCAGTATATACAGGCAAGTGAACATGAGTGATACCAATCCACGTCCTCAGCAGTGCCACACCATCTTTCCCTGGTAATGCTTCTCTTGGAAAATGATTGTGTGGCGATAGACTACACTATCAGTCACACATCTGAAGTCCCTCACATAGTGTCTACTACATATAAAACACTAATAAGTAACAACTTTTAGCATTAATACTGTTAATATAACAGCATAAAACACTTTTAAACTAACTATAAACAAGAAATCACCTTAGAAATTATAGAAGTTGAAAAAGAAAGTCAAGAACCAAGGAAAAATTTTTCCAAGTTAGAGAAATTTGTGCATGCGGTGTTGTTCCTTCTTTGGTCTTTCGATACCTTAAAAGAACATTAAAGTTCTATTCACTTATTTAAAAGTTCAGAGTCCATAAGAGGTGAGCATCTCTCTCACTAGCCACAAGACTCTTTATCACTATTTGAATAATAATTCAGTAAAATATGTCTAAGTAATTAACTTCTTTTGAAAAGTTGGTTTAAAAATTCCCCCAATTTAATAACACCTAATTTTGATAGTATTATCACTTTCTCAGTTTCCAAAATGTCATGCATCTCTCCATTTAAATACCATTTTTCTGAAATTTCTGAACTTTTTTTTCCCTAAATCTTCATGGTACTTTTTGGCATCTAACTTCTTGCTTTGAGTACCTCTGAGACTAACTCCATCAAGCATGACTTTCCAATAATTCCTAGACATTTTCGTTTACTTTCAGATGTGGCTGCTTATATTCCCTCTTGTCAAATAAAAATAATATCAGTTTGGGCATAATATTTATTCTCTCAAAAATAGTCTGCTTCCAGTGTCATAGTTTATCCACTCAGGATTCCACCAGATTGTTTTCATAGTGGAAAGAGAGAACCAGGTTTATAGTGCAGTGCAATATAATAAAATCTCATTTCTGAAAATTCTGAAAAGTGCTAGACAAGGTCAGTGGGTACCAGAATAATTTTGAGCTATGGTATAGAAGATAAAATATCCCTTCTAAATTCTTACCTTTGGACAATCAGTCTTTGTAAGGACCTACAAGAGGGTCAGAATAGTAAAATAGAATAATAATAATGGCTGCCCCAAAATGTCACACATTTAATTCAAGAACCTTGGAGAAGCAGTGGTAAGGGACATTTTTAACAGTTACCAAAGTACAATTTGCTTCCTATCATTGCATAATGTTATTTCCCTATAAACAGTGTGGTTGTCTTATTATTTCTGAAACATTGATCACTTTGCTGTTCTTTTATGCTAATAGGCAAAGTTTCCATTGAGCCCATGTAAACAGTGTTTCTTGGTTGATTCTGACTCTTCTCATGTTAATTTTCATGTTACTTGAGATTGCATTTATGCTAATAATATTCTAAATCTAATAACCATATGTTCAGAGAGTAGCAAGGATGCCTATACTGTGAGTTAATAACATAATACAATACTCTGGAAAATCGCTGACAAAATACAAAATATCAGCTCACTATAATTTCCCAAACTTCTCTTGACTGCACTAAGGATCCAGATGCTGACATGGACAAAGCTAACTTCAAACTGCATCTTAAAGGTCATATCATGTTTCATTTGCCTCTTCACGTCTCCGTTTTTTCATCATAAAACCTGTGATAGTAACCCCTACATTAACCCTCACTGAAATTTTGATGAGGCAGTGAGATGCTGGGTTTAAAATTGTTTTATGTGTATGCATTTGCACACATGTAAATTCATTAGACATAATTTTGATCCTTCTCTCTGAAAATTTGACAGAATTGTTCAATGAAATCATTGAAGCACAAGAATCATAAACTTTTCCTTTATGACCCTCTTAGTCATGATGTGAACCAAGGCTGAGGAAGAGTTACTTTTCATAAAGTACTGGCGTTAGACAGACCAGTAAGTTGTAAAGGTACTAATTGAGAAGAACAAGGGGTGGTTCTCCTACTTCAGGAGTCCATAAACTTATGAAGATACCAAAAGGTAAGTCATGGCAATATCAACCAATTGCCATGTAAGAATACCAACATGAGCAAAGGTGGCAGGAGTACAGGAGCTCGTAGACTTGCCTAAACAATAAGGGGGGGATACATGGGTGACCTGAAACCTGAAGTTCATTATGAAGATAAGATGACAGTCTGAACTGTACAAAGACACCCTTGTTCTCAGAGTGGGTTGTGAGCACTATGACTAGGTAGTTCAGGGCATAGGCTGAAGAAAGGTAGGACAGGGTTGGGTTATGATGGGTTCAGGATTTACTCTGTTTGTGATTTATGCTGCATAAGAATATTCAGAGCCTATAGATGATATAAAGACACATAAAATCTCTATTATGGAAACCAAAGTACGTTGCTGATTATAGATGGAGTCAAGACAGGAGGGCATGGTGGTAAATTAGGAACATATAACCTTTAATTAGGTACAACACAAATTAGGGTATGGCAGGGATATGAAAACAATGAATTAGACCCATATTTAAGAATATGTATTACTCCAAAATGAGTAATTGAGTAGTTTGAACACAGAGCAAGAAAATGTATTTATTTTATAAATTATAACTTACAAAATGAAATCAGTAATTCAGCACACAGTGAAAATTATCCAGGGAATTGTAGCAGGTATACACATACTTCCCATACTATCACCACTGTGTAAAAATTCTAAATGACCTCTTCAAGGAATTCCTACCATGTATGTGCTTTGTGTGCACACGAGTGAACGTGCACATGTGTTTTGTGTGAAAATAACTGCTGGACAGCAGCCAATGGAGGAAACCTCCAGAGACCTTTTGTTCATTGCACAATAAAAAGTACAGATAAAATGTGGTATTGACATAAATATTTTGTAATTTGAAAACTCTTTCATGGTAGCACCTGGGCAGTTTAACTGAGTATTTTATAGCTATGATATATTGGGTTTCCTCCGAGGGCACTGGACAGAGATTTACACACTGCAACAGAACTCTGAAGCATAACCTGTCTTACCTGGAGAAGGACAGATGAGAAGGCCTGTTAGTTACTGCTGGTTTCGTTTAAAAGACCCATCAACTATTGCTGATAACTTTGACATTTTTTTGTCATTATTTGGTGCCTGTTTGTGCCCATTTTGCAATATCCCATGTTACTCTTCTGCAGTTTGCAATTCTCACTTTTTATTCTCTCAGGGCTCAGTTAATATAGAAGAAAGGTATTCCAATCCTGTCTGTAAAATGTATCTTTCTTTGAAATAACTGCATTCATTCTCAAGTACAGAAAGCACAAAACAATATAGTCCTGATTTTTAACCTTATTAAAGGCATAGCTGGCATGCTGTATTCTGGTTCTTATCAATATGCTGAACAGCAAAATGTTTGGTTTCATTCTACCCAGTCAACCCCCAACATGGTTATCTGAGGTTTTATGGCAGCTCCAGGTTGGAAGGAAGTTTCCTTTAAATCTGTAGAAGAATCAAATAGAAAATCGGCTTGGAATTTTGTTCCTGACCTCTCCTCTGACAATTCTTTATGACAATCAGAGCTGGTGTCAGATCCTTGAACCAGAGAAAAGCTGAAGAAACCTGGTGGAGACTGTGCAGGTGATTCTTCACCTGCCCTTTGTCCTCTATATATTGTGACTTTACTTCTGTAACTCAGATCCTCTTGCATCATCTCTTATTTCAGTCATGACCAGAGTTAACAGTTCTGGGCAGGTTTTCTCCTACTCCACTCTGAAATCATGTTGTCTTAGGTATGGACCATGTGGTTTCTGTCCTTTGGCACATGGAGAGCCTCTACTAGCATCAATTGTCCCATTTACCAATATCACAATTACGTACTTAATAATATTATCAACTACATAATATCAATATTAGGCTAAGAGATCCATTTCTTACATAATGAGGTTGTACAGGAAAGGTTAACAGCAGGTCTGTGTTGCTCAAACCATGCACGTTTGAAAAAAAAAGACCTGTCTTCAGGACAGATCCTTGGGTGACTCCCAGGAGGTAATCTCTGAGCTCTCAAAATGTTCTGCCTAGTAATAATGTATCTGTATGCCTATGTCTTTGGGCCACACTATACCAGTGTGACCAGATAAGTTTATCTTACTAATGTGATTTATTGTTGATGCCTATTTGTCTTCTGAGATGCTGTCATCTGAATAGTTGAGGTCAGTTACAGGGCTACTGAATGCTTACGCAATTAATCCCAAATGAAAATCCTGGACACCAAGACTCAGTTGAACTTCTCTCCTTGGTAACACTTTTGACTTGTCAGACATCATCTCTTGGAGAATTAATCATATCTTTTGCAGTTTCATTGGGGAATTGTCATGTGGATGCTCACAACAGTCTTGTCTTGGATTTCTCCATTTGCCTTTGCTGATTTTAATCTGTAACCTTCAAATGTCATAAACTAAAATTGTGAGTGCAATAACCTTTTCTGAGTCCTGTGAGTCATTCTAGTGAATCATAAAGTCTGTAGGTGGTCTTAGGGAGCTCAAAACCAGAGGTATAACCTAACGACAACTACTAGCTGGTAGTATCTGCTCATAGGTGCCACTGGTTCTACCATATACTATCTCACTGGAAAGCATTTGGTCTCATAGAACAATGGCATACAATATTAAAGACTTAGTTAATGTATCTGTCTGGGAGCAACAAACCAATGATTGATGGCAGGCACTGTATTCCAAGAAGTGGAATATGTACTGATATAAGAGGAATGTCCTTTATAGCTCCAATACTAGAGTCTAGAAATTTAAGGATGGAAAGTGGAATTGCCATTGTAAATGCCTATGTTCTACATGTGTAATTATACATTCCATTCTTAGGGTCTCCTGGACAATATACTCCTTTTTCCTACTGATACAATATTTCCACTAAATTCACTGAGAGAAATCCCAGTGATATTTCCATTGAGCTTCAGCTATGACTACCACCTAATCATTCTAGGTTTCTCAAAATGTTGGGCTATCGGGCTAACATAGGAAAAAATACGATCATAGGAGTAGTTGACCAAGACTATAATCAAGGACTTGTTAAATAATGGGGGTTCTCTGATGATAACAGATATAGATAATTACAGCAACCAATGCCAACAAGAGCGAGATACCAGGGCTTTCGTATTTTTCTCAGGGAAGATCTGAGTCATCCCAACAGAAAAGCAATCTAGACCAACTGAAATATTCATTAAAGATAAAGGCAACTAGAATGAGTGGTGGGGGAGGTAGGTAATAGTAATTATCAGTTACAACAAAGGAGATTGTAGCATCTATATCTATATCTATACCTGTATCTATATCTATTTTTTATTTTTTGAGATGGAGTTTCATTCTTATTGCCCAGGCTGGAGTGCAATGGTGCCATCTCAGCTCACCACAACCTCTGCCTCCCGAGTTCAAGCGATTCTCCTGCGTCAGCTTCCCGAGCAGCTGGGACTATAGGCATGCACCACCATGCCCCGCTAGTTTTGTATTTCTGGGAGAGACGAGGTTTCTCCGTGTTGGTCAGGCTGGTCTCAAACTCCCCACCTCAGGTAATTTGCCCCTCTTGGCCTCCCAAAGTGCTGGGATTACAGGCGTGAACTCCCTCGCCTGGCTGCAGCTTATATATTTTAACCAATGTTATTGTTTTAAAGAGACTGCAGCTATCCAGCATCAGAAGTTTAATCAATAGTGGTGCACTTAAGGTCATGTGAGGATCTCAACAATGCCGGAGGTGGACTGGGGCGGACAACTTTGCTGCTTATGTTTCATCCTCTAAGTCCTGGCAGTCTGGTGTAGAATAGAACTTCCAGGAAGCTCTCAACTGGCTTCCTGCCAAGCGTTTTGCCTCAAGTGTGCACAATACATCTTTACTTTCTTACTCCATAGCTACTCAGGACATACTATCACCATAGAGAAAATGAGATCATAGGCCAAAATAAGGGGCAATTCCTTTAAAACAGAATTGACTGACAAGAGTATATAACTGGAATTGAGATTTTCTGGTGAACATTATGAAGTAAATAAACAAAGCGGTGGAAGATGTAGGCAAGGGAATGAGGGAATGATTATAATAATAGACTTAGAGTGAAACTGATTAGTCAGTATTTAACTAAGGCATGAGAGTGATGAGGGGAAGTGAAAAGGTAGACTACCTACCAAATAGTATTTCCCCTTCTCCTCCTCTTCCTCACTCTCTTCTTTTTCTTTTTCTTCTCTTTCTCCTTCTTTTTCTCTATCTTTCCCTCCCTTTTTCTCCTCCTCCTTCTCCTTCACCCCCTCCTTTCCTCCTCATTCTCCTCCTTCTCCCTATAACTCTTTCCCTACTATTTTTCCCCCTTTGGAGACAAAACACGTAAGAACCATGTTTGCATTTTTAGACAATATTGATTAATACTTCCCAATAATATGTATTCAAAAAATACATATTTCAAAAAATGATAACATTGATTGTTGATATGATTAGGCTTTGTGTCCCCACTCAAATGTCATCTTAAATTATAATCCCTATAATCTCAATAATCTCCACATGTCATGGGAGAGACCATGTGGAGGTAATTGGATCATGGGGGCGGTTTTCCCATGCTGTTCTCATGATAGGGAGTGAGCTCTCACGAGATCTGATGGTTTGTCAGTGTTTGGCAGCCTCTCCTGCGTTCATTCTCCTTCCTCACGCTTTCTGAAGAAGGTGGGTTGCTTCCCTTTCACCTTCCACCATGATTGTAAGTTTCCCAAGGCTTCCCCAGCCATGCCGAACTGTGAGTCAATAAAATCTCTTTCCTTTATAAATTACCCAGTCTTTGGCAGTTCTTACAGCAGTGTGAAAATGAAATAATACAATTGTTATTGTTCTAAATGGTTTATATGGATTAATGTATTGAAGTTGATGTTTCCATTTTCTTAATTTTTGTTGATCAAAAAACTGAGTTACAGAAATATTAAATAGCACACCCAAAGTCACACATACAGAAAGGGATAGCACTGATATTTCAACCAAGGAAGTTCAGCACTAGAGCCAGGTCTCTCAAATATAATACTCATCCTTATAGCAAAGCCAAAATTATGGTTTATTATGTCTTTATTTGGGGATAAGATATAAAAAGTGTTCATGCACAAATGATGCTTGTTAGTGGCTTAACTTGGCTTAACTGATATATTTTAATTGCTTGTATAAAATATATTTTAATATTACTGATATTGTTTCTAAAGCCAATATATTATCATTATTTTTGAAAATACTCAAATCACTTACAACCTAGAGGGGGAAATAAGAAAAGCAAACAAATGCATAGTAGAGTGCAAAATCTAAGATTTGGATGTGCCATGATAAATGACCCAAAGCTGTAACTTGCACAGTATTTTCAAATGAGATTTAGTTTCTTTTCCTAAGTACCTCTTTTTGTTCTACCAGATGTATTATTGATATTATTTTGGGTCTTTGTAATTTTTTATAAACATTTATCTTATAATGGAAAATTTAAATAGTGATCAGCTCTGATGCGTTGTAAATCTAACAGTCTAAAATTGCTTTGTAAAACTTGGTGATTTATTCAATTAGTTAAATAACACTCTTAGAGCTTTGCAAAGATTTATTGACTTTTACTGCTAGAGATATTCATGCCAATAACCTTCAAAAATACCTATTTGTAAACATTTTAATCAAAAGATCTATTCCATCACTCAGTGGTGGTCTGTGGGAGGAATATTAAGTTGCTACACATTAAATCATCCTTAATAGCTAAGCACTACATTTGGCTTTTATCTTCAGAACCAATTTCCTTCTACTATATTTGTAGGGAGAATTCTATGAAAGGAAATGCTAGTTAAGTATTCAAATGAGGCATGAACTAACTTGAACTAACACAATTGCTTTAATAATTCCATAGGTAAACAACCAGAAGTTACAGAAAATAAGATAACACTTAAGTAATCACAATTGGCTGGAATTTTTGTCCATTTCATAATTCTGGAAAGATTATCCAAAGTTGTGGAATAAATGTTTTTGTCATGAATAATATAAAGGCCACAAAAAGATATCATTTTTCTTTCAGTTGGTCATATAATTAACTAGTGAGTCAAAAACAGGAAACCCTCAAGTGTCTTTGAAGGTAAAAGTGACATAAATTAAGTATGCAGGTGTGAGTTTAAATCAGCACTGCACATGGAATCACTATATTCAAGCAAAAGCCAAAATACAAATCTTGAAGATAAAACAAAATGTGGTTTTGTTTTGATTTTACTGGAATAAAACATTCTACAATAAGAAGCTTGATGAGTAAACTTGGATTGAAATAAGCAAGCTGGAGAAGAGTAGGACTAATAAAACTTAACTAACATTTTTGTGGTGCTTAGAAAAGATTAGAAAGCTACAGGCTTTGTTCTTGACTTCGATAGGTAGCAAAATATAGTCAAAGTATGTACTCCAGAAACTATATTCTAAAATAAAATTAAAGCCACCTAGCTACTAACAGATTTGTAAGATAAATTTGTGGAGAAAACAGGATAAATGTTAAACCCAATGAACATGCAATTATTGTCTTCAGGAGTTGGGAAGTAAATGAAATATATATTTGGGGCCAACATATTAAACATTTTCTGGGAAAATATTAACATTTGTCACCAAAATGTATTGAATAGTTTCAGTGTGCTCTGAAAATTGCTATGAGCTTTGCAATTTTAAGTATTTTTTTCAATACAAAATTTTCAAACATCCTCCACTTGATTGGTTCCAAGCAACTAGCCAAACTACCTAGTGTGGGAGGGGGCACCATGTCTAGAAAAGAGTATTAAAGCAACACCTCTAGAGGGTAGCAGTATCTGGACAGCATGTTTGGGGCTGTGGAAATGGCCCTGGTGACTAAGAGATTATGTACAGAAAGAATACATTCATAAGTAAATATATTGACCATAATGGAAGCCAGGTTATAGAATGTAGTTGAGAACACGGGAAATGAACAAGGCTAGAATTAACCCTGAGGTGCTGATGATAATCCGGGGTCTAGATGTAATCTCATGATTAATATTCATATAAAAGAAATATGTACATAGATACAGATGTGTGTGAGGGTGTGTGTGTGTATGTGCATATATATGCATTTATTTTTTAGCTCTTTCTGTTGAGAGGCACTAGAAGTAATAACATCCCCGTAACAAAGGGTAATGGATCCTTGATATCGGGACTGGGCAGAGAAAGCACAAGATGAGCCTGAACATTTTGTGCCAGAATGTAAGAAAGTACTCCAAGAGTGATTGGGCCTCTCAAAGAAACATAGGACGTAGCTTGATGGATTTCCCACTAGCCAAACCTAGGAAATATTGAATTTCAAAATAAATAATTATCCTAACAAATCATGACATTAACGATTCTACTTAACATTGAGTTAAATATAAATCTAAGAGTCCACACTGATATGAGTCAATGGAAAAGGGAGATTGTTAAGCTCTACCTTATTGTAGAATAATAATTAAGTAATCAACTAGTAAACATAAATGGAACAGTAGAAATTAAAACCATCATATGGCTTCCATGATAGTAACATTAGATTCCTGTGAGGAATCAGCAACAAGTGCTGAAATCAATGAATAAGTTTGATGTGGAATGAGGTATTTATACAGTATCAAAATATCTTCTTTTTAATTTGAATTAATTATTCAAATGTAATTATTAGTTAGCTTTCTAGTTCAGAAAAACCTAGATATTATGGTTACAAAGTGAAAAGGTTATCACCAACAACAGAACAAACCAAGATCATTTTCTCCTGATGTAGCGAGAACAAACCATCATTACAAAGATACGCCCAAAATGTTTATAATATGAGAAAATATCAAGCAAACCCAAAATGAGGAATGTTCTACAGGGGAAATAGCCTGTAGTTACTGAAATATTAAAGTGATGAAAAGCAGAAAACAAAAAGTATGAGAAATTGTTTCCAAATGACGAACAGTAAGAAGACACGACAATTAAATAAAACATGATCATAGACAGGACTGTGAATCAATATAGAAAACTATTAAGACAATTTGTGAAATTTAAATGTGGTCTGAGGGTTAGATAGTAATATTAATTAGTTTTTATTTTGCACTATGGTTACATAGGAGAGTGTTGTTTAAAAAGTAAATACAAGCATTAAGGAGTTACGTGGCAACATATTTGCAACTTGCTTTCAAATGATTCAGAAAAAAAGTGTGTGTGTGTGTGCGTGCCTGCGTGTGCGTATGTGTGTGTGTGTGAAAAAAGAGAGAGAGGGAGAATTTGCAAATGTATAAAACACAGAAGGACTAATACAAGTCAATGCCCATCAGCCAAATTTAACAAATGGCAATATTTTGATACATATGCTAATTCTTCATCAATCAATTCTATTCTGCTGAATTATTTTACAGAAATTTCTATGTATTTTATAATTTCACATTTAGGTATATACACATTTAGATTCTTGTCATCGGGAAATAGGAAGTTCCATCACCCCAGAATCCTCACTCATACTACCTCTTCGAAAATGTAAACTCCCCCAATCTTTCCGTCAGGGCCACATTGCCTCATTATTAGTTTAGAAATAATGATTCCTCCCACTTTATTGTTCTTTTTCAAAGTTGTTTCACATATTCCAGGGCTTTTCTTTTCCATTTACATTTAGGATGAGCTTGTTCATAAAAACTCTTTCTGAGATGTTGGTAAGAATTGCATTAAACTTTAGAGATAATTGATACCTTTATTAAGCTGTGTCTTCTAATTTATAAACACATGATGTCTCTGCTTATTTAGGTCTTCTTTCATCAATATTTTGTATTTTGTGGCATAAAATACTTAACATTCTTTCCTAAATGTATACTCAAATGTGCAATTTTTGTTAGAGCAATTATAAATGATATTGGGTTTTAAAATTTTGTTCCCACTTCTCTGTTAGTAAATAGAAATGCAGCTAAACATTGTGTGATGATTGTGCATCCCATGATCTTACTGTACTCTCTTGTTACTTCTAGGTTTTTTGTTGTTAATTATTTGGAATATTCTATGTATGCAGTCAGGTCATCATCTGCAACGAGCAAGAGCATTATTTCTTTTCCAAACTATTTGACTTGTTTTTTCGTGGCTTATTACAGTGGCTAGAATTTTCACTATTATGTTGAATAAGGACAGAGAGTAGATATCATTGCCTTGTTGCTGATCTTTGAGGAAAAACATTACCTTTTGTTATTATGATATTAGCTTTTGGATTTTGTAGATTTTTAAAAATAATGTTTCACACACTTCCTTCTACTTCTAGTGTACAGATGAATGGATTTTGTGAAATGCTTTCTGTGCAATTTATGTAATATAACTTTTTCTTCTTTAGTTGGTTAATATGGCGAGTTACAGTGATTTATTTCCTAAGGATGAAACAGACTTGCATAACTGGAAAAAATATCCCACTTAATTGTACTGTGTGTTTTTATATTGTTGGATTTAGTTTACTAACGTTGTTAATTCTTCTTTGAATATTTTGTTGAATTCTTCAATGAATTCTAGTGGGCCTGTGAGTTTATTTTTCATAAGTTTTAAAATTATGAATTTAGTTTCCTTAATACTTACTATTGGTTTCACACTTGGCCATTATTTGCTTTACATTTTGGTGAGTTGTGATAGTTTGTGCTTCAAGAGGAATTCATTCATTGGTTGTAAAATCTTTGTGTGGAGAGCTGTGCATAGTATTCCCTTATCATTTCAGTATTTGCAGTGTTTCTGATGATAGTCCGCTTCATGTCTGCTACTAGTAATTCATGTTTTCTTCTTTTAATCAATGTTTTGTGTCAATTTTTTTCTCTAGAGTTTCTTTATGGTTTCTCTTTATTATATTCTTCCTTCTGTCACTTTGTGTTTATTTAGCTCTTCCTTTCATAGTTTTCTGAAGTGGAGCTCATTTTTCTGATTTTAGACTTTTCTTCTTTTCCACTACATGCATGTATTGCTATAAAGTGCACCCCAGCACTGACTTAGCTGCATCCTACACATTTTACTTCAATGTAGGATGTATGTTTGAGAGATGTTTTGGTCTTCCTTTGGGAAAGTCTGATGACTGCAGGCTTTAGTGACTAAACTAATTTCTCTAAAGCAAATGGCCAAGATAGTACTTGCCTTTCCCTTCACCAGCTGCCAACAAACTGAGCAAACTGCTCCTGGGAGTTGGGATTCTTTCCTGGCAGGAGCATGAGACTGTTTGTAGAGTTGAAATAAGTACATACTACATAAACTCCTCTATGAAAAGCAATGTTTTTTTTTTTGTTTTTTTTTTTGTTTGTTTTTTTGTGTGTTTTTTTGGGGTTTTTTGTGTGTGTGTGTGCTCAGGAATTAAATAAAGCAATCTCAGTATATGGTTAATCTGATTACAATACTTTAGATATAAAATTAGGCCACCTGGCACTTAGGTTATTCAGTTACTTCTTAATTACAGGATTGTGTGTCTGGGTGACATTAAGATTAAGGGGAAGGTATGTTCTGATTTTTCATTTTTTTCAGTGGATTTCAGCATATATTCTTGAACATCTTTCAGGCATTGGAGAGCTGAAGCCATTCTTCTTATTAAAGCACATTTGTGGAGAGTCCTTTGTTTAAAACATGAGTAAATATTGAGGATTGTTAATTCTCAGATTTAGTAAGCTGCCTGCCCTTACATTTTCTCCCCAATCTAGTGAGAATATTTTGGAATTCATGCTAAACAGCCTGCTGACAGAAGAGAGTGTTATTTTTGTTTTGATCTTCATATTATGACAGAGAGCTAATATGGAATGAGCAACAATTTATTGCTAAAAACCTCCCTCAGAGACAGCCAGTAAAAAAGGTATGATATCGCTCTAATGAAATAAGCCTCAGAAATGATTATTTCTGGTCACTGGGTGAGGTTCAGATGAGACAGATGGAAATAATAAATGATGTCAGACAAGAGGCTCCCTACCAGATGTTGAACAATCATAAATATTTATCTCAGAAGATAAAAGTTTTACTTTATTTTCATATTAGATATATAACCTGCTTGTTTTCTTGCTTGAAACTGACAGATAAAATGCTGGTTGCTTTCTGGAAAGAACATGTCTTTGAGACAAGCTGAAGGGCTATGAATAGTCATTTCCTTAAAGCTGATGCCTGGGTGCTGGTGGCCAACCTTCCTCCAGAGCTCATTGGTTTTATTTCACAGTACACCAAATAAAAGTAACAGGGCTGTGCTCGTAGCAGTGAAACTAATTTTGTCAGTGGTGACATTAGGTGCCCCAGAAAAGGGCTGATTTCATATTGGGGAATAGAAATGTGAGCCAAATTGCTGTTAAACTGGAAGGTTTCCTGTTCCCAGAGTGCCCTGAACACATTTGCCCTGTGGACTCCCTGCTGTGAAAGAGCAATAGAAACGGGGAAGACACTTATCGGTGGCTCCATTGTCACAAGGAATACAGAATTGTCTCATTATAAGTCTCCTTCTGTGTTGCTTTTGAGTGCTTTGAAAAGCTGAACAAAACATCTACATGTATTTATTTTACAATTAAATAGTATATACATACTTGGAATCCACTCAAGACAGAATATCAAATACACTTACAGCAAAATAAAGCTGTAATGAAGAATATTACTGGACTAATGGCTTCTTAAAACATTTTATTTCAATAGTTTTTGGAGTACAGGTGGATTTTGTTATATGAATAAGTTATTTAGTGGTAATTTCTGAGATTTCAGTGCACCCATCACCCAAGCAGTGTACACTTTACCCAATATGTAGTCTTTTATCTCTCATCCCCCTCCCAACCTTTCCCCTTTAGTCTCCAGAGTCCATTACATAGTTCCTATGAATTTGCATCTTCATCAGTTAGCTACCACTTATAAGTGAGAACATAGAATATTTGGTTTTCCATTCCTGAGTTACATCATTTATAGTAATGTCCTCCAGCTCCATCCAAGTTGCTGCAAAATACAGTATTTTGTTCCTTTTTATGGCTGAGTAGTATTTCATGGTGTATGTATACCACATTTTCTTTATTCACTCATTGGTTGATTGGGCGCTTAGGTTGGTTCCACATCTTCACAATTGCAAATTGTGCTGCTGTAAACATACATGTACATGCGTCTTTTTCACATACTGACTTCTTTTCCTTTGGGTAGATACCCAGGAGTGGGAATGCTGGATCAAATGGTCATTCTACTTTCATTTCTTTAAGGAATCTTGATGCTGTTTTCCATGGTGGTTGTACTAATTTACATTTCAACGTTTTTCTGCATCTATATGATCATATGGTTTTTGTTTTTAATTCTGTTAATATAATGTATCACCTTTATTGACTTGCTACATGAAAGTATCCTTGTGCTCCTGACACGAAATCCACCTAATCATGATGTCTTATCTTTTTGATATGATACTGAATTTTGTTAGCTAGGATTTTTGCATCTCTGTTCATCAGGAATATTGTTCTGTAGGGTTTTTTTTTGTTGTTATTATATCCCTTTTCTGGTTTTGGTATTTGGGTGACACTGGCTTCACAGAATAATTTAGGGAGGATTCCTTCTTTCTCTATCTTTTGAAATAGTTTCAGTTGGATTGGTACCAAATCTTTGAATGTCTGATAGAATTTAGCAGTGAGTTCCTCTGGTCTTGGGCGTCTATTTAGCATTTTTTTTATTATTATTACTGATTCAATCTCACTGTTTGTTATTGGTCTATTCAGGGTTTCTATTTCTTCCTGATTTAAACTAGGAGGATTGTATATTTTCAGAAATGTATCCATGTCCTCTAGATTTTTTAGTTTGAATATGTAAAGGTTTTCATAGTAAACTTGAATGATCCTTTGTATTTCTGTGGTATCATTTGTAATATCTCCAGTTTTATTTCTAATTGAGCTTATTTGGGTGTGCTCTCTTCTTGGTCAATCTCACTAATGGTCTATCAATTTTACCCTTTCAAAGACCATCATTTGTTTTATGTATTTATGTCTCAATATTATTTAGTTTTGATCATTGTTATTTCTTTTCTTCTGCTGAGTTGGGGATGGTTTGTTCTTCTTTCTCTAGTTCCTTGAAGTTTGACCTTAGTTCGTCTATTTGTGTTTTTCAGACTTTTTGATATAGACATTTAACACTATGAACTTTCCTCTTAGCACTACTTTGTATACCAGAGGTTTTGATGATTTGTGTCACCATTATTCATCCCGAATAATTTTAAATTTTCATCTTGATTTCATTGTTAACCAAAAAATCATTCAAAAGCAGATTAATTTCATTTATTAGTTTAGTTTTGTGTGTTCCTTTTGGAACCGATCTCCAGTTTAATTTCAATTGAGATAGTTGATGTGATTTCAGTTTTCTGAAATTGATTGGGACTTGTTTTGTGGTCTATTATATGGTCTACCTTAGGGAATGTTTAATGTGCTGATAAGAAGAATGCATATTTGGTAGTTGTTGGGAATAATGTTCTGTAAATATCTGTTAAGTCCATTTGTTCTGTAGTATAGTTTACGTCCATTGTTTTCATTGTTGTTGTTCACTTTCTGTCTTGATGATCTATCTAGTGCTGTCAGTGGATTATTGAAGTCTTCTGCTATTGTTGTGTTGTCTATCTCATTTCTTAGGACTAGCAGTAATTGCTTTTTAAATCTGGGGACTCTAGTGTTAGGTGCATATAAATTTAGGATTGTGATACTTTCTTCTTGATGAATTAATCCTTTTATCATTATATAATGTCCTTTTTTGCCTTTTTTTAGCTGTTATTGCTCTAAAGTCTGTTTTGTTTGATAAAAGAATAGCTATCCCTGATTGCTTTGGGTTTCCATTTGTTTAGAATATCTTTCTCAACCCCTTTACCTTAAGTTTATGTGAATCTTTACATGTTAGGTGAGTCTCTTGAAGACAGCAGATTCTTGGTTGGTGATTTTTTAATCCAGTCTGCCATTCTGTATCTTTTAAGTTCAGCACTTAGGCCATTTATATTCAATGTTGATATTGAGATATGAGGTATTGTTCTATTCATTACATTAGTTACCTACTTTGTTTTTTTCATTATTGTTTTATAGGCCCTGTGAGATGTATGCTTTAAGGAGTTTCCATTTTTGTGTATATTGAGCTTTTGTTGGTTCTTATAATTGATGTTGATATTTGTTTGGCAAGTAAAACTTTGTTTGACAGTTTCTTAGTCATGTTTGCTTTTGTTTACATTCCAAGGATGAAAACAGTTGCTGATATTAAAGCTAGTTAATTTAAAATAATCATTTATTTGTATTTTTTGTTTTCTATAAAACATAATTATTATAATATATGCAAAAGCAAATGTAGTAGAAAAAGAACCTAATCCAATAAAACAGAAATGAACTTATTGCACACACAATTCCAGGAATTTCATTATGAATACACACACATGAATGTGTGCATATGTGTAAGTTATTTTAACTAACCAAAATGGGATCTCTGTTACTATACTATACAAAATTGGAATATGATTTATAATGTCTTTTCTATTCATGAAACATCATTCTGTTTCAAGATCCATATAGATATAGTAGAGTGTGTTTTTAGATTATCACAGTGTTTTATGGTGCTGACAAAAATACAGTACATGAGTTTAAATAAGAATATTCTGCAATCACTCAGAAATTTAATCTCTATGTATCATGAAACAGAATGATTTTACTATATCTTATATTCTATTAATATTTTTTCAACATTATCAGATATAATATTATCTCTTCACCTCTTGATATTAATTATTCTTCCTCCTTTTAACATTTACTTTTTTGTTTTTAAAATTGAATGAGATAAAAATTTCAGAAAAATGAAATAATTATTATATAAGTCACAGAAATATGGATATAAGTGAGATATCAAGTCAGCCAATCAGAAGGAAAATAATAATGAAACAGTTTAATAGCAAGTTTTTGGGTACTTAGGAAAAACAGGCCTGGTGATACACAGATGATGGTAATGTAAATGTGCAGAATATTATGCTGAATAATTTGGTAATCCTAACTCTATCTCATCACCTCTGCAATATAGATTTTTCACAATGTATATTTCTGAAATGAAGATCATCTAACAATTGAATGCAACTTACAATAGCAGTCAATCAAGGGATAATTGTAACACAGAAAACTTGTGAAACCCATACAAAACCTCTTTTTGATACTTTCTGATAAAATCAGGAATTTTCCAATCATAAGGTATCTTTGGGTTGATTCAATGAACTGTCCAACTATTTGTCCCTATAATGTATCCACTAGAAATATAATATTTGTATATGTTTTTGTATGCACAGATAGATGATATAGCATTTAGAATTGCTTATAATTTCAAGAATGAAATATTAAAAATCTATTAGAAACTGACTGTGTATGTGCGTATTCCTAATTAAATAAGAATTGCTAGCCTTCTCAGTTACCAGAGTGTCAAACTGAATAGATTCACAAATTATGACTTTAAAAAGCACTTAAAAATAGTATAAACCACGGAAACATTTTCCTTACAGCATCAGCAACAATTTGCATTCTCTATCTAACTAACCTTTGCAATGCTGCTGATAAAATGGTGCCATCTTGTTGTCTTCACTCATCTGAATATTTGTCATTTTGAGAATATCTTCATATATTCTTCAATTATGTGGGATTTTTCTTTATTAATCTGTTTATTTGTATGTTTTGTTCCAACTTCTTATTGGGTTGTTTGCCCTTAATTTGATGATTTATTGATATTCTTGACAGTTTGGGATGTTTTATTTTATTTATTTTTATTTACTTATTTATTGAGATGAAGTCTCGCTCTGTCACCTGGGCTGCAGTGCAGTGGCATGATCTCGGCTCACTGCAAGCTCCACCTCTCTGACTATGCCATTCTCCTGCCTCAGCCTCCCAAGTATCTAGGACTACAGGTGACTGCCACCACTCTAGGCTAATTTTTTGTATTTTTAGTAGAGATGGGGTTTCACTGTGTTAGCCAGGATGGTCTCGATCTCCTGACCTCATGATCCACCTGCCTCAGCCTCCCAAAGTGCTGGGTTTACAGGCACGAGCCACCAGGCCCAGCCAAGTTTTGGGTGCTTTAAAAACAAAAATAGGCCAGGCGTGGTGGCTCAAACCTGTAATCCCAGCACTTTGGGAGGCCGAGATGGGCAGATCACGAGTTCAGGAGATCGAGACCATCCTGGCTAACACGGTGAAACCCCGTCTCTACTAAAAAATACAAAAAACTAGCCAGGCGAGGTGGCGGGTGCCTGTAGTCCCAGCTACTCGGGAGGCTGAGGCAGGAGAATGGCGTAAACCTGGGAGGCGGAGCTTGCAGTGAGCTGAGATCCGGCCACTGCACTCCAGCCTGGGAGACAGAGCGAGACTCTGTCTGAAAAAAAAAAAAAAGACAATAATAATAAAAGTTTAGGCTAGGCGTGGTGGCTCACAGGCGGGCAGATCACTTGAAGTCAGGAGTTAGAGACCAGCCTAACCAACATGGTGAAACCCCATCTCTACTAAAAATATGAAAATTAGCTGGGCAGACATATATAGTCCCAGCTACTCGGGAGGCTGAGGCAGGAGAATCACTTGAACTAGGAGGCAGAGGTTGTAGTGAGCCAAAATCATGCCATGCCATGGCACTCTAGCCTAAGGGACAGAGTAAGACTCCATCTAAAAAAAAAGAAGAAGAAGTTTAGCTATCTCAAAAAAAAACACTATATACATTTTCAAATAGCTCAGGGAACAAAAATAAAGTTATAGTGGAAACTAGACTATATCTTAGTGAAATGATAATACAAACAGGGCACAGGCAAACCTGCGGGTTGCAGATGAAACTGTACATAGAGGGAAGGTTGTGATCTTAAATACGTATGTTGGAAAAGAAAAATCATTATCAGTTTCTGAAAGTTAGAAGCAACATATTAAACCCAAAGCATAGAAGGAAAATAATAAATATAAGAGGTAGAACTTAATAAACTAAAACACAATTGTACAGTAGAAGGAATCATTAAAATCATGTAGTAGGCAGAATAATGCCCCTCCCAAAAATGTCCACATCTTAATCCCAAAGACCTGTGACCATTTTATATCTCATGGCAAAAGGGATTTTGCAAATGAGATTAATTAAGAATTTTATGATGGTGGATTTTCTTGAAGTAGACATGTTGACTCAGTGTAATAACTATGTACAAGGAAAAGGGAAGCAGGAAAGTAAAAAAAAAGAAATGTGATAATAGAAATAGAGGTTGGAGTAATGTGATTACTGACTAGGAGATGTAAGTCATTTAATGTGGATGACCTCTAGAAACTGATGAAGTCAAGACAATTAATCTCCCTTACATACTTCAGAGGGAACAGAGCCTTCCCAACACCTTAAGTTTAGACCCAGAATTCCCATCTCAGGATTTTTACTATCAGAATGCTATGATAGTAAATTCGTGTTGTTCTAAACCATTAAGTCTGTGGCAGTTAGATACAGTAATAGGAGACAAATAAAACCATATGATGATTCCTTATAGAAGACTAATATAATGGATAAATACCTGGAAATACTTAACAAGAATAAAAGGAATATGGAGAAATTTAAAGTTTTAATATTAGGAATAGAAAAGGTGACAAATGCAGATCATGAAATATCCAAAGGAAAAAAAAATGATATTTTGACCAAAACAGTGCCAACAAATGTAACAATATAGATAAAATGAGAACAGCCCTGTGAATTTCAAAACATCAAAAGAGACACAAAAAGGAAACAACAAATAATAATATTCATAGTTCTAATTTGAAACATTAAATCTCTGAAACCATACCTGTATTTTGGGTTGACGTCAGCGAAAATAATGGAGCAAGCACCTCTGAAATTTGACTTCTTCATGCAAGCAGCAAAAACGATGGAAAAAAATGTCAGTATCAACTTAACATATCTGAAAATTAACCTAAGGGTAGCAGCAAGTTGGGAAGCATTTAATCCACAAAAATGGCTGAATGTAGGTTAAAAATTGGCCTTTGTAATGTTTCCAATCCCTAATCTAAAGATAAACAGTAAACCCCTCAAACAACTTCACCAGAAAACTATTAGAACTGATAAACCAATTCAGTTTATCAGTTTATTTTGCAGGATACAAAATAAACATACAAAAATCAGTAGCATATCTATATGCCAACAGCAAAGAATCTGAAAAAAATAAAAATATAATCCCATTTATAATAGCCATAAATAAAATTAAATATCTATGAATTAGCTTGACAAAGTAGGTGTAAGGTCTCTACAATGAAAACTGTAAAACACTGATTAAAGAAATCAAAGATGATACAAAAATGGAAAGATATTCCATGTTTTTGCATCAGAAGAATCAATAATGTAAAAAGGTACATAGTACCCAAAGCAATCTATAGTTAAATGCAATACTTATCAAAATACAAATGGCATTCTTTACAGAAATAGGAAAAACAATTTTAAATTTTATATGGAACCATAAAAGAATTAGAATAGCCAAAGCTATTCATAGCAAAAAGAAAAAAACTGGAGAAATCACATTACCTGACTTCAAATTATACTACAGAGCTATAATAACCAAAACAGTATGGTACTGGCATGAAAACAGACAACTAGACCAATAGGGAACATAGTAAGGAACCCTCCCTAAGAAAAGTCCACACATCTACAGTGAACTGACTTTTGACAGAAGTGTTGAGAACATACACTGGGGAAAAGATAGTCTCTTCAATAAATAGTGCTGGAAAAATTGGATATCCATAAGCATAAGAATTAAACTATATTCCTATTCTCATTATATATAAAAATCAAATCAAAATGGATTAAAAACTTATATCTAAAACCTCAAACTGTGAAACTACTACAAGAAAACATTGGAAAAAAGCTCCAGGACATTGTTCTGGGTAAAAATTTCTTGACTAAAATTTCTTGAGCACAGGCAACCAAAGCAAAAATGGATAAAAGAAATCACATCAAGTTAAAAAGCTTCTGCACAGGAAAGAAAACAATCAACAAAGTGAGGAGACAACCCACAGAATGGGAGAAAATATTTGTAAACTACCCATCTGACAAAGGATTAATAACCACAACATATAAGGAACTCAAACAGCTCTATAGGAAAAAATCAAATATTGCAATTAAAAACAGGCAAAATATTTGAATAGACATTTCTCAAAAGAAGACATACAAATGGCAAACAGGCATATGAAATGGTGTTCAGTATCATCGATCATTAGAAAAATGCAAATAAAAACCACCATGAAGTATCATCTCAACCAAGTTAAAATGGGTTATATCCAGCATACAGGCAATAATAAATGCTGGTGAGGATGTGGATGAAAGGGAATCCTCATGTGCTGTTCATGGGAATGTATATTAGTACAACCAGCATGGAGAACAGTTCAGAGGTTCCACAAAAAACTAAAAATAGAACTAAAATATGATCCAGCAATCCCACTGCTGGGTATATACCTGAAAGAAAGGAAATCAGTGTACCAAAGAGACATGTGCACTCCCACGTTTGTTGCAGCATGTTCACAACAAGCAACATTTGAAGCAACCTAAGTGTTCATCAACAAGTAGTTCGATAAAGAAAATGTGATACTTATACACAATGGAATACTATTCAGCCATAAAAAATTGAGGGCTGAGCATGGTGGCTCACACCTCTAATCTCAGCACTTTGGGAGGCCGAGGCAGGTAGATCATGAGGTCAGGATGCAAGACCAGCCTGACTAACATAGTGAAACCTGTCTCTACTAAAAATACAAAAATTAGTTGGGCGTGGTGGCACATACACGTAATCCTAGCTACTTAGGAGACTGAGACAGGAGAATCATTTGAACCCGGGAGGTGGAGGTTGCAGTGAGCTGAGATTGCACCACTGCACTCCAGCCTGGGCAACAGAATGAGACACTGTCTCAAAAAAAAAAAAAAGAAGATCCTATCATTTGCAACAACATGGATGAAACTGGAGCTCAGACACAGAAGGACAATTGCATGTGCTCATTTATTTGTGGGATATAAAAATCAAAACAATTGTACAAATGTTGATACAAAGTAGAACGATGGTTATCAGAGTTTGGGAAGAGTAGTTAGGGATAGGAGAATGGGGATGATTAATGGGTACAAGAAATTTTTTAAAATGTGAATAAGTGAACACAACCCAAATGTTCATCACGTGAGGAACAGGTAAACAGATTTGGTATATATACACAATGGAATATGTCAGCCATAGAACAGAATGAACTACTAATACAGACATGAAGTTACCCTAAGTAAAACTCAGTAAAAATTAAGGTAAGGTTTGATAAACTGCCTTTGAATAGTGTTGGAAATGTCTACCTCAGCAATGTTGACCTAAAATGCAGTCTGCAACCTAACTTGTCTAAAGCACTGAAATAACTCTGTGAATCTGGAATCATCACACAATTGGGAGTTAGAAATTAACAGACTGCTAAACTAATGATTTTGGATTTGGAAAGAAATGTCTAGACTTCCAAATATGAACAATCTAAGTACTTTTTGTCTCCAAAATAATAGAAACCCCAACTGATTCCTGCCTTTGATTTGACTCTTGATGGATTCCGTTTAAGTTAGCTAAAAAACGTTCATCATTTTTTTATTTCCATAGTAATAGAGTTACAATTTACAAAGACTTTAATAATTTGACCTCTCAAGATATAGTCTACCTAAAATATTCCAAAATGCATGCATCTTGTTGGCCTCCATGACATAATCAGACACCAGAAATATTTCAAAGAGCTTATGTCTAATTGTATTTTGTTTGGAGGGATCACTTGTTTTTTGTTGGTGATGATGGTTTCGTTTGTCTGGTAAATGTTAAATAATCCCCATCATTACTAAAGTCAGTTCTGATTCTTCAAGAATGCATACTGCGGCCAGGTGCAGTGACTCACGCCTGTAATTCCAGCACTTTGCGAGGGCCGAGGCGGGTGGATCAGCTGAGGTCAGGAGTTCAAGAGCAGTCTGGCCAACATAGCGCAACCTGTCTCTACTAAAAAAAAAATACAAAAACTTAGTCAGGCATGGTGGCAGGCGCCTGTAGTTCCAGCTACTTGGGAGGCTGAGGCAGGAGAATTGCTTGAACCTGGGAAGGGGAGGTTGCAGTGAGGCAAGGTTGGGTCATTGCACTCTAGCCTAGGTGACAGAGTGAAACTCCATCTCAAAAAAAAATAGAATGCATATTGCTGCAGCATTAAGACTTGTCCTCTAATCCACATCTGAGATGCACATTTCAGCAACTTATTCAACATGTAATTAGTCAATTGACCTTATTATTTTGATTCAAGAAATAATCTGTTCTGGTCAAGAGAATATGGTTAAATTATATGCTTCGGTCAGAAAAATCCCAGATTGTATCTCAGATAACTTGTATAAGAATGTGGAGGAGGAGGAGGTAAAGCAGGGCAGTGTTGGGAACAGACCCCCAAATTTGGCCATAAACTGGCCCCAAAACTGTCTGAAAACAAAATCTCTGCAGCAGTATGACACGTTCATGATGGCCATGATGCCCACGCCGAAGGTTGTGGGTTTACCGGAATGAAGGCAAGCAACACCTGGCCCACCCAGGGAGGAAAACTGCTCAGAGGCCTTCCTAAACCACAAAAATAGCATGAGCGATCCGTACCTTAAGGACATGCTCCTATAGAAATGTCTCTACTCGGTTTTCTTCCTATTCTCACCCTTTTTACATTGTCCCTAGCTTGACACGATAATACTTTGATCCAGCTCTTTCAGGCAGCAGCCTCCACTGGAAATCTCTCATATTTGCCACCATTCTCCCACTACTGGTCTTAGCAGGAACTCAGATCATGTTGTAGTAGCCCCTGTTTCTGCCTTCTCCACAGTTGCCAACTTCACTGTGACACACCATAAGGTTATACCACCACCTATGAAGACCGTATTTACACACCATAAGGTTATACCACCACCTATGAAGACCGTATTTACACACCATAAGGTTATACCACCACCTATGAAGACCGTATTTACACACCATAAGGTTATACCACCACCTATGAAGACCGTATTTACACACCATAAGGTTATACCACCACCTATGAAGACCGTATTTACACACCATAAGGTTATACCACCACCTATGAAGACCGTATTTACACACCATAAGGTTATACCACCACCTATGAAGACCGTACTTTTTGCTGGACAACAGAGACACCATGATTCAAATTGACTCCATATACACATAGAGCCAAGTCTTGCTTCCAGAAAGGGGAGATGGCTACTGCCACCCATCTACCAACACCTGTAATAAATAAAAAAACTCACCTTACTCTTCCTGATAATTAAACTGTCACTACCTATAAGATAAACACCAGCCACATTTTCAACCATCTATCACTTTCTTTTTTGCAACAACATTGTTACTATCAGTCCTATGCCAATTATTATTCCACCACTTGCCAAAGGCACAAAACTGCTCTAATATATTAAACTTTTTGCTAAAATATAATCAATTGGCCATTCTTGATGGGTTGCCCTGAAGAAGTCAAAAAGCCACATTGCTTCCAGAGCATCCCCCAAATTGGGGACTACTGATGCATACCTTGTATCTGTGTAACCTTTGCAATTTTATCTTCCACCCATTGATATACTCTATTTAAGGTAATCAATTCTACTTGCTAAGCTAATTTTGTTTCTGGAAAAGGGTTGCCTTTTGTGATTTCAGCCAAGGAGACAATAGCATAGTCTTTGTAGTATTTTCCTGAATCATTCCAAAGTTATGAACCATCTGTAAACCAGATTAGGTCAACATTGTGGATATGGGTCAATTGTAAGTCCTGTTTGGGTATAATGATTTATTCAGTCAAGACAACACAGTTGTGAGGTGTTTTATGGGAGGGTAATGGTGGCAGGGTGGCAGAATTAAGGTTGCTGTAGCAAGAAATGGTAACGTTTGGGAAAGACAAGAGGAGAACTTCATGTGAAGCAAGTCTGCTGACAGAAAAATGCTGGGCTAGTGAGAATTTAGCAGATTTTTCACACGGGGGACACAGACGGGGAGAGAGGAACCCATCATAATTTCTTCTATTGCTTTGGGGAGGATGATAGTAGCTGAAATTGTCCTCATGCAGAGTAGTAAACTCTTGCTACTGCATCTATTGTCCGTAGAAACCTATAGTATCCTATAGATCTATAACTGTCCCTATGTTTTTGAGTTAGAATCCCCAGAGCACTTCCCTTATCTTCATGTACAAATAAGAAAATAGGGAGATTGTAATTAGGGTGCCCGGGTTAAAGGCAGTCATAAGACTACCCTTAATGATTTTTGTTGCTAATAGTCCTTCTGGGATCCACATAAGAGGATCTAGTTGGATTGTCTTTAGCAAGGCACATGGGGCAGAGCTAGCAAATAAAAATTGGTTATCTCATTCTAATAACATCTAGCCAGACCTAGAAACCCTCTGAGTTGTTTTTTGGTAGAAGGTTCAGGAAAGGCCAGAATTATTTTGATTCTTTCTGGATTTATTAGCAACCTATCTTTGAAAATTAAACATCCTAGGTGTTCTAATTGGTTTTAGGAGAACTGAAGTTTCCCTTAAAGAGCTATTTCCCTTTAGGGCCAGTTGCTTTTATATTGTTATTTCTAAGAACCAATAAGCTGTAGGGACAGAGATGGACATTATCTACATATTGTGGGCATAAGCATAGAGACTCCTCAGGAGTCCAGATCAGCTAGGTCAGATTTCAACATTTGGGAAAATTAGTTGGACTTTAAGTATATCCTTGGGGAGTCCAGTTATACTGGTGGTCATTCTTGGTGAAAGCAAACAGGTATTGGCTGTCTGTATCCACTAGAATACTAAGAAAGCACTGCATAGGAAAAAATAAAAGTAATAAATAAATAAATAATAAGTATCTTACTCCTGTTTTGTTTTGTTTTATTATTATTATGTATGTATGTATGTATTTGTTTATTTATTTATTTATTTTTGAGATGGAATCTGACTCTGTCACCCAGGCTGGAGTGCAGTGGCAAGATCTTGGCTCACTGCAACCTCTACCTCCTGGGTTCAAGCAATTCTCCTGCCTCAGCCTCCTGAGTAGCTGGGACTACAGGCGCACACCGCCATGTATAGCTAAATTTTTTTTGTATTTACTAGAGATGAGGTTTCACCGTGTTGCCCAGTCTGGTCTCAAACTCCTGGGTACAGGCAATCCACCTGCTTCGGCCTCCCAAAGTGCCAGGATTACAGGCCTGAGCCACCGCACCCAGCCTGGTGGGTATTGTTGAAAAGAGGATATGGGAGTTACGTAACCATAGGATGTCTTGAATTTATAATATTATAATATTATTTGTTGCCCTCAAATATTGAACAAAATGTCCACCCTTTTTATTTGGTTTGCTAAGCTGAAGAGTTGTAGTTAATAGAAAAGATAATTACGTACCTTTTTATATCTTGCATTAGGGGAGTTATTTCTTCAATTGTATCCGGTTTTAGGTAAAGGCTTATACTCTTCACCTAAAACTAGATTATTTTTGGTAAAAGTTTAGGTGGATTTACTTCAAACTTAATAGGAGTGGCTGAAATTATTTTTCCAATGTTTGTGAATGATTGTAGCCATAAATGGTCTGGTAGTGTTGTTAGTGTCATCCATTGGTTCTGAAATGTTGCATTGGATTTGCATAGTAACATTTCCACTGTCTATGCTTTCAGTATCTGTAGGCTGAGTTTTCTATTCCTTTGAATTATGTTCCATGTTCACAACTATTTCCCTTTTTCGAAAGAAGGAAATATGTGCACTGGAAATTTCTAAAAAAAAATTAATTCTACTAAAATGATGCATGGGAGCTGAAGGAACAAACAAAACGGAAAGAATACCAGCTAATATCTCTTATTGAAATTCCAAAAGTTGGAACTGATAGACAGTCTTAGGTTGTCTACATACCCCCGTCATTGGACAGTATCTGTTACACTGAGGAAGGAGACAGTTTTAAGGCAGTAGGGTTGAGAACAGAGAAAGCAGCATGAAATCAATGAGGTCCCAGGTCTGTTCTCCATTTATTAACATGTCTATTTCCCCAAGAGTATTAGTTAGTAACTAGAAATAGAAAAGCTTCCTTTTAATCCTCAAGCAGCCTCATTCTTCCTTGGAAGACAGTTTTTGCTGGAGTTGCCATTTTACGTTTTGGCAATCCCTCTTGAAGTGAACAGTAATAAAAGATGCCCCGCTGGTCATTAGGGGTTGCTTGCTTTGTCTCAGGGGTCTTATTCTGGCATGTTAGCTGCTGGCACTGTACGTTCATGACCTTTAAAGTTGTGTCGTGTTTTTCTCCTTCTTTGGAGAACTTTAGAGAGTTGTTCAGCTAGATAGACAGGGTCATGCATTTACGTTGTGACCCAATTATTGTGGTGTCAGTTTACTGAAATGGCTAAGTTTTTAGTTAGCCCATTAACGAAGGCAGAGTTTAAAAGGATGCCATTGTGATAATTCTAAAGGCTGGTGTTGGCCACACCAAAATTTTGCTCAAATGTTTTCTTAAATTATTTACAATTATCAAGGATGGGTTCATCTGGCCTCTGTTTACATTGTCAGATCTTATTCCAGTTAACATTTTTAGGGAAAATTTGCAGTATAGCCCAGTGGAATGCATTCCCTAAGTGACGCATTTTTTAAAAATCTTCTAGTGGATTAACCCAATTAGCTCACTTCAGCCATTCTGTGGCCTTTCATTCTGAGACTAACATGTGAATTAACAGATAAAAATTTAAGTATCCAGGATCATAGGTGCAGGCAATGCGATGACATTATTATGACAATTTTAAATCAAATTATTTTGCAAATCCCAAAGCGTCTTTTGCAGGGCTTGGGAAATTCTTATCATGACACTTACTATGACATTTTCAAATCAAATATTTTTTTAGAAAGCCCAACGGGTCTTTTGTAAGGTTTGAGAAATTCTTGACAGTATTCACAAGTTCAATTCTAGTCCAGGTTGTATAGATCTGACCTGGCTCCTCTCACCTCATTATGTGTTTAGTTTCAATGGGATGTTATGACAGGTTTCAGGAAGGAAAAGAAGGTTAGTTGAAGAGTAGAGGGAGAAGAGAGAGAAGATAAGTCACACAAGAGAGTTCAGGAAGATCAGGATCACGGGCAGATAAGCAGATAAGATAAGGAACAGTTGTGGGACAGACAGAAGGAATTTCTGAGGGTTTCTTAAGTTCAGAAATCGCTTCAGAAAGTTTTTCGTTAATTTCTTGGAGGGAGGCAATCTTGTCTATCCCTCACTTGGAAGCATCAGCATAGCACTGGAAATAAGTTTCCCATTCACTTCAACAGATTCTGAACCCAGTGTTTTATAATTGTGCATGCAAATAAACTAACATGGGAATTTAAAGGAACCCCTGTTATGGCTATTGTAATCTGTGGTGATCTCAAGTTATGAGGGAACATTTGTCCAATATTTAGAAGACAAAGCTCTGTACATGTTATACATAAACCCAGCTGGTGCCTCCAAATGGAGCTGCCTTCTCAGGAAGCCCTAGGACTTGGATGATTGTTACTCAAAATTTAGAGGCCTGAATCATTCACAACCAAGCTCTAGGAAATGTGCTGCTTATCAGTGTGGCTCCTCAGTGTGTCGCCACTGATTCAGATCCACTCTTGAACGTGTCTCAGAAATTCTTGTGTCCCCAGAGGATCACAGAGACTCACAAGTGTCCAGAAGGTCACAGAGGGCTCACAAGTGCTGAGTGTCCAGTCTTTATGTGCACTGGCTGGCAGAGTGGGAGTAATTACAGATGTTCCTCTGAGAGAGGAAGCCCTGTAAGGCTGCTGCACGTCATGGACAAAAGTCCTGACATAGCTATCAAGTCTTTAATTATGGAGAGTGCCCTAATGGGCCAGAGGAAGCAAGTAACTTTTATCTTTGGAGTGAAGAATCCACACTCATAAATTAAGGAAAGAAAACCCAAGAGAGGTTGATCATGACTGAAACAAGTCAGGTTTCCAAAATGAAATGTCACAACACAACAAGATCTCAACTGAGGATGAAAGCAGACCTCTGACTCAAAATCTAAATGTTGGTGGGAAAATAGCCTTATCTCCTAACATAAATAGGAAAGTCAGAGACAGAGACCCTCATTCTGAAAGAGTCGAGAGAGAAACAACCCAAATAAAATCTAGACCTCAAGCAAAGAAAGGGAGGTCTGAATTCAGGAGGCCTCACCCACAATGCCCAGTGGGACTTCTGAAGATGGAAAACATAGTGGGTCCATGGCAGCTTTAAGCATTACTTTCAAAGAAAAATCCCATGCTGACTCCTAATGAGTATGCCAGAATGTCAATCTGAAAGGAAGAACAAAGGGGAACGCATATAAACAAAGAGTTTATTTGGACCAAATTTGAGGATTGCAACCCAGGAAACACTCGACTAAACTAAGCTTGAGAAGTGCTCTGAGTTAGGACAGTTACAAGCATGTTTTAAAAGCCAAAATTAGAAGATACAGCAAGGCAGTCTCAGACCGCTCACATAGAAATACCATTTGTTAACAGAGATAAACTGGCAGATGATTGGCTAAAGGCTACAGTGTTTCTTGAAATAGTCATTATCAGTATGTGATTAGGTCAGTTCTTGGATTTTCTCACATAAGCAGTAAGGGTCCAGGAAGTTCAGAGAAGTAACTGGGGGCTCATGTCTCCTTTCCTTTGATCATTTTAATTTAGGACACCTATCACCATCCTATTTTGTTTCCAGCTGTTACCTACAGTCCTCCAAAGTCCTTTGCCCTCTCTTCTTTCCTCTGGACAAACCTAATGCAATCTGATTATGTTTGGCTTTTACAAAAACAAAGGGAGAGGAATTGTTTGATGTCCTTCATGCCATGGAACCTTACTTTCCCTAAGACAGAGGGACACAATATGAATGGCGGCCTGATGGGAAAGAGGAATGGAAAGTATGGGGAAACCACACATGGATAGCTGAACTGATTGTCTTCCCCCATGTGTTGCAGTAAAAAATGCTGTGCAGGCCGGACACAGTGGCTCATGCCTGTAATCTCAGCACTTTGGGAGTCTGAGGCAGGTGGATCATCTGAGGTCAGGAGTTTGAGACCAGCCTGGCCAACATGGTGAAACCCCATCTATGCTAAAAATATAAAAATTAGCTGGGCAAGGTGGTGCACACCTGTAATCCCAGTTATTAGGGGGGCTGAGACAGGAGAATTGTTTGAACCAGGGAGGGAGAGGTTTCAGTGAGCCAGGATCACGCCACTGCACTCCAGCCTGTGCGACAGAGTGACACTCCATCTAATTAAAAAAAAAAAAAAAAGCTATGCAATGGGGTATGAGACCCACACTCAAGTTCCGTGAAGCCTGCTCTCATCAGTGTGCTATAGAACACGGTTTCTCCCTCCTAGATCCTCAGATTTCTTACCTACACAAAGTGAAGGGTGGGAATTTCCCTCTGGTCTTTCTCCTGGACATTCTCAGTTACAGGAATGCTCATATTCTCTCCAATGTTAATTTCCGGATGGAGATCTCAACAGTTTAGCCTCCCTCTTATCTTTTAGTGTGGCCATGTCCCACTCTTCCCATGAAGGTGTAGAGATTCTTATTATCAAACTTACCTTTGAACTTGAAGCCCTTTGCATTACTGCTAAGTACCATGCAGAAACAACAGGGCTTAGGATGAACAGCATGCTTGGAGGATTTACCCGAAATGTATGATGGTGGTGGTCCCTGTCTATATATATTGATTCTTTCTTAGATGTTAGTAAATAAAAGTTACTGTGGGCTTCTTTCTTTTACATTATTTCTCATGGAAGGAGTATATCCATCATTCTTTCCTCTTTTATGATTTTTTTTTTTTTTTTTTGAGATGGAGTCTCACTCTGTTGTCCGGGCTGGAGTGCAGTGGTGCAATCTCGGCTCACTGCAACCTCTGCCTCCTGGGTTCAAGCTATTCTCCTGCCTCAGCCTCCCGAGTAGCTGGGACTACAGGCATGTGCCACTATGCCCTGTTAATTTTTGTATTTTTAGTAGAGATGGGGTTTCACCATGTTGGCCAGGATGGTCTCCATCTCTTGATATTGTGATCCACCCGCCTGGGCCTCCCAAAGTTAGGGGATTATAGGTGTGAGCCACTGCGACCAGCCCTTCCTTTATGATTTTAATGAAAGCTATGTGGTTATGCATATCAGTCAAGTGTATTCCTAGGATTTGAAGATAGAATTTAATTGAAGAAGCCAACAGAAAAATAGAACACACACACACACACACACACACACACAAGAGGGAAGGAAGGAAAGAAGAGAAGGAGGGAGGGAGAAAGGAAGGAAGCCTCTTGCTCTCTTTGCTACAGGGAAGCAAGCTGTTGCTCTTAGACCATAAAGATTCCATGACCCTCTGGCCAGCTTAGATATGAAATCCAGACATTCCCTGGAAGGTGGTTTGATCTTCGCCATCCTGATGGCTCTTGGAAGTCTATGATAAATGCGTAAGAATAGCCACCGCACTGAAAGTATTTTTAAGAATCATTCTCTAAATAGAAAGTTTTACTTTGTTCTCCCAGTTTATACCTGTCACCTTGAGGTGTGTTATTTTAAGATTGCTAGGTTAATAGTGTCCTTAGTTACCAAATAACAGAGAAAAGTAAGCCTCTATAAATGATAACAATCAAAAAACAGCACAAAAGGCACTTTTTGCTGATAGTTTAAAAAGCTACCTCTGTCATATTTGAAAAGACATCATTCTCTCCTACTTTTCCCCAAATATTCTGAAACCACAGCCTCTGTCAGTCTTGCTGCTTGCTGCATGTTTCTCTCTCATTAGATTTTTGTGTTCTCAGAGAATGCTGAGAGCAATTTAGTTATAAAAAAAGCACAGATGAAGGAATAAAAATGTGTTTGATTTTTTAAAATACATTGATTTACTTTGTAAAGAAGTGCTCATAAACTTTTTGAACAAATCCTGGCATTGATTAGAGTTCAGTTTGGAGAAATGTGATGTCATTGTTGAGTATAGAAGTAGAAAGTCACATGTGTTCCTGCTTCAAGGTTAAGAGGGACTGACTCCATGGTACCACTGGGAGCGGATTCCACCAGCGGAAATATCCCTAACTGTCTGTTTTGTTTCAGGGTGCCACCCTGCCAGAATATTAATATACTGTAGTAATAATATACCACACCTAAAAGAAACAGCAGATAAGCAAATACTCGGTGCTTATCAAGTAGGAAACAGGACTAAAGTTCCTATTTCAATAACAAAAATCTTTTAATTGATTGCTACATGTTTGCATTAGTCAAGAAATGCAGGGTAATGGACATAAAGTTATGAGCATGATTTATCCCCACATCTTTTCAACTGTAGAAACATGCACTACTATTAAAAAGAAGAGCAAACTTTTAGTGGCACAGATGACAAACAGCTGGATAAATTTTTACTAACCAAGACTCAGTGGTACCCTTAACCAAAAAATGGAACTCACTCAGCAAAGATAGAAATAGGCAGTTCTCTCCCAGGAGTTTGGGGCATGTCTCCACCCCAGCGTATCACGTCTGTGGATAGTCCTCCTTCAGCACTGGTACAGCTACTTTGGTTTCCAGAAAAGTAATGATTCTGCTGCTGAACCTACTAAAAGTTCCTGAGTTCCTGGGTGAAATGAAGATGAAATTGTAGAGCCTGGAAGGATAAAGTAGATGGTGTGATTTGTGTTTACAAGGGGTGTGTGTGTGTGTGTGTGTACTCTTGTTTATGTGTGCCTAACCCACTGTTTTTCAAGAGATGAAATTACTTATGACTTACATAGTACTTTCAGTTATGCAGTAATAAACTAGATTCTTCATCCTAAGTGAACCAGATAGTAGGATGAAGGGGAATTGTTCCTCAGGCAGATGGAATTACAAGCAGTGAAAAAACTGCAGAACACCAGCAATGTTAGCAGGTACAACATCAAACACTTCATATTAGATGTGATTATATATATGTAAATAATAGATAAACTATAGGATGAAATTCCAACTGTGTAACCACAAGTATGAAGCAGGCATCAAACTCTCAGGACGTGTTTCAGGCCCCATAGAACCCATGCCGTCCTTAGCTGTAGCTCTGTGGGAAGGTTCTGGGTGCCCTCAGTCCTCTAGGCTACTGCCCTGATCAAAGCTGAAGAGCCCATCCCCTTGCCTGTGTACAGTAGATTCTGAGCTCACCCAGACTTCTCCTAAATAGTGGATAAAGAGCAAATAAAAACAGATCATCAATTTAAAAGGATAATGCCTTAAACTCACTTGTATGGGAATAACACTTTTAGGGTGAAATAATAATGCTAATAATAAATTCCTGCAAGAGACAGAAGAAAGAACAATTCCCTGTGAGCCCAGCATTGGGTATCGTAGTAGTTGAACAGCCCAGTATTGAATACTTGGTTTTTAGCTGAGAATAAATTGGAAACAAATACCATTTTAGATGGGATTAAAATGAGGTTCCCTTTAAAATGCCATCTATCTAGTCTCATTCTTTCATCTGTCTTTGCTACATCCACTGACTTTTCTCAGCCCCTTCAACCCAGTTCTCATGGGACTTCAGCACATTCACTTTTCCTTCTTTCTTTTATTGTAGAAAAGAATGCAGCACTGGGCTAATGCATCTCTCCTATTTTGACTCTTACCCCATCTCCCAGGCCTCCTGTGCTGGCTTTTCCTCTTCTCCCATTTCCAAAGATTCAAGGCCAGTTAACAAATCCCCACTTCTATGAGGCCTTCCTTGATTTCTTTAAGTGTTGATGACCACTCTACTGTGTACCACTGTGTCATTCAGCTTGTTACATTTTCCTAGAAAATTACGGCATTTTGCTTCATAATGTAGTGATTTATTTCATTGAGTAGAAGGTAGTCCTTCAATAGCAAGAATTTCCTTAGTCTCACAAATGCCCCTTCATATTAGCAATTATAGCAATAACATATTTGTTCCGTATATGATATTTTAGTAAAAAGCATGCAAAATTGAATTATTAAAAATTGAAACCTGGATGTGTCGTCAATGACTTGTCTTTGGGGTAATCAACCTCCCTCCTTTATTTCTTCTGTTGTCCTTATTTTTCCCAGTACAAATCTGCATGTCGCATACTTGTTTCTAGCAGCCATTGTTGTTAAATGACAGCGTGTTAGCTGGCTTTTCTTGTTTTCATAGCTGAATTCCTCACTGTGTTGAAATGAGCCACTTCTTTGAAAAGAGTAATACTCAGTAAACTTAATTTCTTATCCTGTAATGGTTACCTTAAAATCAGTAAAAGACACTAATTGTAATTTAAATAATTCGTAATTAAATCATAATTTAAGTAGGTCATTTGACAAAGTAGTATGGTTTTTCTTATTGTCTGTATGTAAACATAATGGTGTGCAATTTAAATGTCGCACCGAATTTAAAATATGTCTCCTAGTTTCTGAGGATGTGCTATGCCCTGATATTAATCACAAGAGTTATTAACAATAGAGCTATTTATTTTATGAAATATTTTATAATGGCTCATGCAGGTTACATTTTAAATTGCCTTATCATTACAAAGGATATGACAAAGATTGGGACTTGCTTCAATTTTTCTTTTCAAGGAACTTCAAACACTGACACTGACAAGTTTTCTTTACTAGCTAATAAATTCTCCCCTCAGAGGTGAATTTTGCAGTTTGTCCATTTTGAATGAAATTGTTGTGATGTAAAAAAATAGAACATTTTTATGCAAATAAATTTGAAATTCTAGAACAATTAGAACAACAAAATCACAGTATTAACTTATTATTATTCAGAAACCCCAAGTATGTCTCACAGGTTTAAAAATGCTTCGACTTTAATGAAGCAGGAAATACAATGTAGAATAAGACAGCATTTTAATTAGTAATCTCAATACCCTGTTATTCTCTAATACTTTATCCAGTTACTGAATCATTACTAGCTGGTAAATAAAAGATTGATAAAATCCCCTGTCTCGGTGCTGTGACTCTACATAAATTGGCAAGTCCCGTATACCTGAGAGTTGAACCTGCTCAAATTGTTGGGGGTTCAGGGTACATTTAGTAATGAAATTACACCACCTGCCACTTTTTCTTTTCTTTTAAGGACCTGTGTTACAAGGAAGTAACACATGCACAATTATCAATAGGCAAATAGAAAATAAAGACTGCTTTATAAGGCAGTCTAGATGGTGTTTACTCTAGAGCCCTGAGGAATATGTTTTCTTTCTTATGGGGTAGGGAATGGCTGAGTATCTTTTGCTGACATTGTTAGTGGGGAAGGAGGGCTGGCCAGACCCATGGAGGAGACTCACTCACTGCACAGGGACCAGAGTGTGAAGGAGAGATTGGCAAGAACGGCTGCAGACTTCAGTCACTCGCCTTCTTCCACCCGAGAAGCGAGGGTCCAGGAAGGCTCTGGACTCTGGGCATTGGAGCCCAGGGGAGGAGGCATTCCATCTATCAGCTTCCTGTGTAGTTAAGGAGTTTAAACCTTCCAGTGCTGGACAGATTGTCCTGCCAATGAGGCCTAGGCTTCAGAGCTTCTGCTTTTGCCTGTACCTTTCAACCTTTCAAGGCTCTGGGAGGCATCACAGTCATTGTTCACTAGTGTACATACACACACACACGCATATACACATACATACATATATGTGTATATACATATACTCATACGTATACACATTTACATACATATTTATGTATATATGTATATGTGTGTATACATAAATATGTATGTTCCTATGTGTACATATATATACATATATACATTCCTGGTGTTGCAGAAGGTTTGGGCATTTGGGGAACCACTATGAAACACTTAAATAAGTTGCTTGTATTCTGGTTTCATTGTTTTTGTGCTTTGCTGTTACATTCTGAATACTTAGGTCTTTGTTAGCTGGGTTCCAGAGGGATGAGGTCCAAGAATGCTCACCTATCCCTCTGTGGATTCACCTGGCTTTGCATCAGGTGAGGGTAGGACACTGCACATGTGTGATAAAAAAAAGGAAAACAAGATTTGAAAGCAGGATTTGGTTGGGGTTTTTCCTAAATTAAAACAACTTTTGAAATTTATGTAACTTTACCAATAAGAAATTGTGTGGCTGGAAAAAAAATCAAGTTATCAATAATATTTTTGAACAACTATTCTAAAGGAAGACTGATTTTTTAAATTATACCCGACCAAAGAACTATATTTCAAAATAATTGCATATGAAAACACTATCAAAGTCTGCACAACCCAAAAGAAGAAAACTAAAACAAGGTTTCAAGTAGTTTATTAGGAGAATAGATTATATTTTCAGATTTTGTAATGTTTTTAGTATTTGTCAGGTTAAAAATTTTTAGTTTATTGTGGTATTTTTTGTCATTCTAAATTTATATTTGTTTTTTATACCTAAGATTATTTTATATGTAATTATTCTTTTTTTTTTTTTTTTGAGACGGGGTCTCGCTCTGTCCCCCAGGCTGGAGTGCAGTGGCGTGATCTCCGCTCACTGCAAGCTCCACCTCCTGGGTTCACACCATTCTCCTGCCTCAGCCTCCTGAGTAGTTAGTTGGGACTACAGGCGCCGCCACCGCACCCGGCTAATTTTTTTTTTTTTTTTGTATTTTTAGTAGAGACGGGGTTTCACCGTGGTCTCGATCTCCTGACCTTCTGATCCGCCCGCCTCGGCCTCCCAAAGTGCTGGAATTACAGGCGTGAGCTACCGTGCCCGGCCTTTATGTGTAATTCTTTTGTTATTTTTCTTAAAGGGATTATGTAAACTTCTTAAGTGTCAATACTCAGGAAAACTTCATGCTTTGGAGTAGAAATATAAGTATGATGAAAATGAAAGCGCTTTTGATCTTGTTTTTGTGGTTGATGATGATAATAGTGACTGATTTTGAAGATGATAATAACAACAGCGAGTGGGGGGAGAATTTCCAGAAGTTTTTCTACCCCATGAGAAGGATAGGTAAGATTTTGCAATGAAGTACATGGTAGACAAAGAGGCACTCTGTCCTCAGCCATAATTACACGAGACATCGACCTGAGAAGGGCAAGTTTCTCTTATTAATGGAAGTTAGTTATGTGAGACTGGAAGTTGGATGCCTTGGAAAGAATGGCGTGAGGAGAAAGAACTGTGATTCATTGAAGAAATCGCATGGGATCAAGTTTGAGGACAGACCTCAAATAGCCCTGAATACTTTGGAAAGAGATAGGCTTTGCACCATTAGTAACAGGGCACCTTTAAACCTTTTTATTGAAGATGTGATGTCAGTATTTGTACTTTTGGAATAAACCAACAATGCCCAGAACTGCTAATTATCATATTCCTAAAATATTCTGATTTGCCTCTTCCAGAGCATACGTGCAAGTCCTATAGTAGCTACATCAGTTTAAAACAAAAAGAAAAACAACTTGCTTTCAAAAACATAAAATTAGGCCGGGCGCGGTGGCTCAAGCCTGTAATCCCAGCACTTTGGGAGGCCGAGACGGGCGGATCACGAGGTCAGGAGATTGAGACCATCCTGGCTATCATGGTGAAACCCCATCTCTACTAAAAATACAAAAAAACTAGCCGGGCGAGGTGGCGGGCGCCTGTAGTCCCAGCTACTGGGGAGGCTGAGGCAGGAGAATGGCGTGAACCCGGGAGGCGGAGCTTGCAGTGAGCCGAGATTGCGCCACTGCACTCCAGTCTGGGCGACAGAGCGAGACTCCGCCTCAAAAAAAAAAAAAATAAATAAATAAATAAAATAAAATTAAATTAAATTAAAAAGAAATCAGACACACTAAAGATTGTTCCACAGATGTTTCCATAAAGTCTAGTTTGAGGAGCTTATTAATTCTTACTAACTAGTCTTCTGCCACATTTGATAAGGGGGATAAGAGAATGAACTACTCACTAAGCATTATTTTTACATGACATAAATTAGCATAACTTTTTTTCCTCCTCCTTTTTAGTTTGTGGCCCATGCTTAGTCTATTTCATCCCCATCTGTTTATCTCCTTTGATGTTCTCAGTAATAAGTGACAGTCACTTGGGTCTCTCAGCTATCATTTGCACAAATAAAACCTGACACAGCTTTCCTAAAATAATGTCAATACTATATCAATTTCTCTCAACATAGTCCCACATAGCTGCAGCAACCAAGAGAAACAAAAACTGCCTTCAACCATAATTTATACAATCATAAATGGAGTGGAATGTTCGCATTAAAAACAGCCTGGATATTCCATAAACAAGATGATAAATCACCAAGTTGTTGTTGTTTGCTTTCTTTCCGTCTTTCAAAGTCATTGGAAAAGTTCTGTTGCTTTGCTGTGTGTTTGTTTACTTTTTGCCTAACTTCTGGTAAGTTCTTTCTATAAAGGTGAAGCATATTTGTTCAGACATGCTTTTGAAACCATGTGACCAGGTGGAACTACATAAACATTTGGAAAGAAAAAAAGTATTTTTCTATTGCTGTGACAAATCATCTGTATTTTATTAATATGTTAAGATCAAAATGAACTACTTTTTATCATTTATAACATCCAAAAGACTTGAAGACAAAGTTAGAAATAAGTTTACTCTGGTTGGGAAAGTAGAAAGGAAGCGGTTATACCACAGTACAAAAGGAGATTTGTGTAATCTGAAGGAAAGAAAATGTTAAGAAATGAGTCTCATTCATTTATTATCTTAACTTTGTAGAGGGAATCTGAATATAAAGTCATTTAACTACCAAAATCAGAAGCTCTGAACCTCTCATTATTCTGAAAGGGAGAGAGGATGCTAATCAGAATTAACAAAAGAAAACATAACAAAAACTCTGTGTTCAGGACTAGGAATATCACAGGCACAGGGTATCGTCACAGTCGAGTGGGTGCAGTGCTAGGATGGTACCCAAGTTAGACGTCGATGAGGAAGTCCCAAACATGCCGCAGATGTGATGGCATTATGAGAAATACATACATATGTGCAGGCTAACCTTAGAGAGTAGATGGATATATAAGAAGAAATATAGAGGTGAAGGATATAGGCAAGTGGATGTAGAAAAGTTTTAACCTGTTTAGGAATCAGAGTTTGCCACGGAATGAGAGAAGGCAAAATAGTAAGCTCAAGAAGTGATCTGGAAATTTGCTTCCTAAATAGGTCTTAGAATATTATTCTTGGCCGAATAGTCAACGGATTATTGGGTTATCGCAAAAATAAATTTTAACAATGTTGGTTTCAATGAGTTAAACATGTTTTTCCTCTGCAAAATGTGTTAATGTCTTTAATATATTAATAGGTGTTGTGACTTTCCTAGCAAACTGATAGCATGCAAACTTTCATAACCCTTTTGATGACAGAGTCACTTTTTATAAATGCCTTTTTCTAGAACTATTATAGTCAATTGCATACAAACTTGAAAGAAAAATGGTTTATAGGAATACCATAAGTCCCAATTAATATCTGGTTTAGTCAGCAGTTATAAAAAATGGAAACAAATTTCTTTAGAATGAGTCATACGGCAGAGTTATTAAAATTCCACGTAGATCCCTAGGCAAAATTCTTGGTGTCCCTAATCTACTAGATGTGCATTTTCTTCTCAGAAGACACAATTCATCCAAAGAGTAAGCATTTTGCTAAGGAAACTTTATAAACCTTAATCTTGAGTGCTAAATTAAAGGCAGGTTGACTACTGTCTTCAAGGATCTCAGCAGAGTTGAACAGAGTTCAGGCAGATGGCAGCCCTGAGTGTATAGGCTCCTGACTTGTTTAAATAACGAGAGAGGGAGACAAGGCAACTCTGGACACACAGGTATCTGGCAAGTTCTTGAAGGCTCTCCAAGGCCGTAGTTTGCAGTGGTGATTTTTTTTTTTTTTTTCCCCTGGATTTGGACCACATGGAGGAGTTTCTTCTTGAGTCTTGGTGAAGACTGACTCTTGTTCAGGTACTGAGAGGCTTCAGAAGAGAGTGAGTAAGTTGTTCAATACTGGCCTGAAATCAGGGGATAAAGATGATAGACAATAGCATGAAGATCACAGTTTGGGAAAAGAAACATGTCCCAACAGAAAAGCTTGCTGGACAGCTGAGAAGGGCTATGCTTCCTCCTACAGCCTCCTGCCTCTGTTTAAGCACTTTTGCCTTGGGAAGTTGATCTGTCCAAGATGAATTAAATAGTGTTTTTCCCTGAGGCAAAAAAGGGGTTTTCCAAAATCCCCTCATGGACATGAATTCTATAAGAAGTGTCCATCGTTTTTCGAAGTTATTCATGAGTACCTTCCTTTCCACCTCATAAAGAGCATCATGAACATGGACAAAATTGTTATAAAAGTCTTCTCATAAATGATTAAACACTTAAGTCAGAAAGAACAATAGCATTACCTCGTTGCTGATGAATGTAAATACCTTGGCATTATTTTATATGCTGATTCATATGATGTTTATGCAATGTCTCATTCTTTCAACCTCACTTTTCTCGTGATTTACAATCTCTTCATTAAACAGTCTTCTCATCCTTCCTGGCAGGATGTGGATGCTGAATCCCACTGTATGTCCATTCATCAAGAACCTTAGTCTTCCGATAAGATGCCCTAAGCACTGTGTCCAAAAGAGCTCTCATTGTAATTGGGTCTGAAATTTACATACTAATATTATCTTTAATTCTGAAAATGATAACCATAGAAGGAAATTAATGACGGGAACAATTACCAAGAAATGGGATTCAATAATGTTAGCGTTTAGATACTGTCGAGCAGAAAAATGCTAATGCAGTTGTTTGTTTTGGCTTTTGTTCTCAATAGGCTTGTCAAAGGCAGGGAATGTGAGAAAACATGAGGAATGGCCCTGCAAGTGATTCTGCTGAGTGGTCCATCCTGGAAACACAGTTGGAGCTTGATGCATGGTTCACCAACATGACATATCTTGTACTCCACTCTCTGTCCTCTCTACACAATTCAGCAATTGGTTAGGTAAAAGTGTCTCTCTGTTTTTTTAAATACTTGTTATGAACATCTTGACTTTGAAGAAAAATGTCAGGTCAACTGGGTACTACTTCTGGGTTACAATCTGTTTTGTTAAATACATTTTTTATTGTAATAGGTTTTTGTGGAACAGGTGGTGTTTGGTTACGTGCATAAGTTCTTTATTGTTGATTTCTGAGATTTTCATGCACCCGTGACCCAAACAGTGCACACTGTATGTAATGTGTAGTCTTATATGCCTCACTCCCCTCCCACCCTTTCTCCTCAGTCCCCAAAGTCCATTGTAAATTCTTATGCCTTTTGTGTCCTCATAACATAACTCCCAATTATGAGTAAGAACATCTAATGTTTGGTTTTCCAATCCTGAGCTACTTCACTTGCAATAATAGTCTCCAATTCCATCCACATCCACATTGCTGCAAATGCCTTTATTTCTCTTTTTTATGGCTGAGTAGTATTCCACGATGTGCATACACATACACACACACACACACACACACACACACATACACACATACGTATATCACATTTTCTTTATCCACTTGTTGATTGATGGGCATTTGAGTTGGCTCCATATTTTTGCAAGTGTAATTGTGCTGCTATAAACACGTGTGTGCAAGTATCTTTTTCATATAATGACTTCTTTTTCTCTGCGTAGATACCTAATATTGGGATTGCAGGATCAAGTGGTAAATCTACTTTTTGTTCTTTAAGGAATCTCCACAGTGTTTTCTATAGGGGTTGTACTAGTTTACGTTTTTGATTTTTTGATTGTGGTCAGTCTTGCAGAGTGAGGTTGTATGTCATTGTTGTTTTGATTTGCATTTCCCTGATAATTAGTGTTGTTGAACATTTTCCCACATGCTTATTGGCCATTTGTATATCTTCTTTTGAGAATTGTCTATTCATATCGTCAGCCCACTTTTTGATGGGATTTTTTTTCTTGCTAATTTGATTTGTTTGAGTGCTTTGTAGATTCTGGATATTAGTCTTTTGTTGGATATATAGATAGTGAAGATTTTCTGTCACTCTGTGGGTTCTCTGTTTACTCTGCTGATTATTTCTTTTGCTGTGCAGAAGCTTTTTAGTTTAATTAAGTCCCACCCTTTCCTCTTTGCTTTTGCTCCATTTGCTTTTAGGTTCTTGGTCTTGAAGTCTTTGCCTAAGCCAATATCTAGAAGGGTTTCTCTAATGTTATCTTCTAGAATCTTTATGGTTTCATGTCTTAGATTTAAGTCTTTGATCCATCTTGAGTTGAAGTTTGTATAAGGTGAGAGATGAGAATTCAGGGTTATTATTCTACATGTGGCTTGCTAATTATCTCTTCACCATTTGTTGGATAGGGCATCCTTCCCCATTTTATGTTTTTGTTTGCTTTCCTGAATATCAGTTGGCTGTAAGTATTTGGCTTTATTTCTGAGTTCTCTACTCTGTTTGATTGATCTATTTGCCTAATTTTATACCAATACCATGCAGTTTTGGTGACTATGGCCTTATGGTATAGTTTGAAGTGAGGTAATGAGACGCCTCCAGATTTGTTGTTTTCGGTTGGTCTTGCTTTGGCTATGCTGACTCATTTTTGGTTCCATATGAATTGTAGCATTGTTTTTTCTAGTTCTATTAAGAATGATGGTAGTATTTTGGTGGGAATAGCCTTGAATTTATAGATTGCTTTTGGCAATATGGTCATTTTTGCAATATTGATTCTACCCACCTATGAGCATGGGATGTGTTTCCATTTGTTTGTGTCATCTATGATTTCTTTCAGCAGTGATTTTTAGTTTTCCTTGTAGAGGTCTCTCTCCTCCTGGGTTAGGTATAATCCTAAGCATTTTATTTTTTTATTTTTTGCAGCTATTGTAAAGGGGGTTGAGTTATTGATTTGATTCTCAGCTTGGTCACTGTTGGTGTATAGCAGAGCTACTGATTTGTGTACATTGATTTTTTTATCCTAAAACTTTGCTGAATTCGTTTACCAGTTCTAGGAACTTTTTGGATGAAACTTTAGGGTTTTCTAGCTGTAAAATCACATAGCCAGCAAACAGCGACAGTTTGACTTCCTCTTTACCAATCTGGATATTCTTTATTTCCTTTTCTTGTTCGGTTGCTCTGTCTAGGACTTCTAGTACTATGTTGAATAGAAATTATGAAAGTGGGCACCCTTTTCTTGTTATCAGGGGAATGCTTTCAACTTTTCCCTATTTGGTATAGTATTGGCTGTGAGTTTGTCATAGATGGCTTATATTACCTTAAAGTATGTCCTTCTATGCCAATTTTGCTGAGGGTTTTAATCATAAAGGAATGCTTGATTTTGTCAAATGTTTTCTCTGCATCTATTGAGATAATCGTGCGATTTAAAAAAAATTCTGTGTATGTGGTGTATCACATTTATTGACTTGTGGATGTTAAACCATCCCTGCATCCCTGGTATGAAACCCACTTGCTCATGGTGGACTATCTTTTTAATATGCTGTAGGATTCAATTAGCTAGTATTTTGTTGAGTAATTTTGTATCACCCTGAACTCTCCCAATCCCTTCTGGGTTACAATCTTATAGAAGTTTTGAAATTAACAACAGTTTTACAGGTAAAATGTTATGATAGTAATTATACTGTATATAGCCCTTTACACGAAGGAGAGTTTAATAGTATTGGGGTCACAGGCTGCTTTTGGGTATCAAAGGGCCATATTGTGACTGCATTGCCATGACTACATCCCCAAAGCAACAATGCCCTTATGTTATAGACAGGACCCAAGAGGCCATCTCCACCTGGTGGGAGAGAATGTACAGCTCATTCATATTCCCAATAGCTGGAAATGTGCTCAGACCGTTAATTCAGACAACAAAATGTAGATGAAAGTATGCAATTACCAAAATTAACTTAGAAGAAAAAACAGAATAAACAAAGAAACTTGATATTCTTGTTATTTTCCTGCCAGGAAATAATTAGATGAGATGTTTACATTTATTCTTTTCTTGATTGCATCACCTGCCATATTCATAGGTTTACAGTTATCATATTGCAACTGGCTGTCTCACTATAAACGGAGATGCAAATACCTTTCTCAGTCAATTATTGAAGGCTCTGCTCTATGACAAAACAAGAAGTGCAGATGCCCAGGCTAGCCCTGTCTCCAAGTTGGGGAGGTTACCAGCTGTCTTCAATCCTACTTCAGTTTTCTGGCTGCAGCTGAGTACCAATCAGGCTGGCACACAGAAACCAGGACACATCCCCGAGCACCTCTAATAACAGTTCACATGCTTTATATGCTCCGTGTGTACCAGATATTGACAAGGTTGTACATGTATTAACTCAATGAATCCTCACTGCAACTCTACAAGATAGATATTATTATTAAACCCATTGACAAGTGAAGAAACTAAGGCATATAGACAATAAGAACGTTGAACAAGGCCACAAACTATTAATGAAAAGAGCCAGGATTTAAACACAGGCTGTTGGACTTTAGAACTCATAATCAATTATTAGGCTCTATGGCTCTTTTAGTGGCTATTGATGCCAAGGTGGTTTCTTGCCCAATAGCACCAAAGTTTCACTTCCTACCAGCTCCTGCATGTTGTTCTCAGGGAAGACTTTCCAGTAAAGCAGACTGGAGCTTCCAGGGGTGAGACACTTTTGATCTGTTGTCTGAGCGACTTCCCTGAAATGCCAGACCTCCAGGTTGGAGGGGGTGTGGCAGTAGACTAGGGGCAGCCCCAACTGTCATTTGGCCTGAAGTGAGATTAAGCACACACCCCCTCTATGGAATGGGGCAGCTTCATTACCGCCAAGTTTTTGAGGGTTCAAGGAGGTGGGGTGATTCTTTATGGGTTGATACATATGGATTTCCTGAGACAGCGGGTGTGGGAGTTGGAGAAGGGAAGCCATGGTCTGATCTCTGTGACAGAGACTCTGTGTACTGCTAAGGAACTGTGTTAGTCTGCTTTCAGATTGCTGTAAATAACTACCTGAGACTGGGTAATTTATGAAGAAAAGAGGTTTAATTGACTCACGGTTCCACATGCTGAACAGGAAACATCACTGGGAGACCCGATGAAACTTACCATCATGGTGGAAGGCAAAGGGGAAGCAAGGACTTTCTTCACATGCTGGCAGGAGAGAAAGAGAGCAAAGGGGAAAGTGCCACACTGCAGCATTTACACCATAAGGTCTTATGAGAATGGACTCACTATCACGAGCACAGCAAAGGGGAAATCAGCTCCCATGATCCAGTCATGTCCCACCAGCCCCCTCCACTAATTCGACAGGAGATTTGGGCAGGGACACAAAACCAAACCATATCAGGAACACATAGCAGTGGGACGCATTTTGAACCCTTCCCTGGAGGCACAGGCTCAAAGGGCTAATGCCACCATGTGGCATTGGGACTGAGTACTCCACGCCAGCAGCTCTCCAGGGTTGGGGCAAGGGGCCTAAGTTACTTACGGCTGCATAGCAAACCAGCCAACTGTTAGTGGTGCAAATGACACCGGTGTGCCTGTAGGAATTCTCGCAATCTGGTGGGCTTTTCCCTGTGTCTGTATTCCCTCATGCTGCTGCTGCTGCACACATGGCCTCAGGGTAGCAGACCATAGGGTGAGCCCCACAGCTCAAGCACTCAAGTCCCCATCTGCATCAAATTTGCAAATTTCCTGTTGTTTTGAGTGAGGCACGTGGTCAAACTCTGGTCAGGGAAGGAAGAGAAATCGTAACTCATGGAAGGGTCCCAGCAGCACACTCATGAATCCTTCGTAGGCATTTCCACAAGGAAAGCAGCCAGCATCGAAGCTGTGCATCCTCTTGATCCTGAAGTCCAAGTGTTACAGCATGGGGACCTGTTTGCGACATCTCTCCCACAGCTCAGAACCCCTTCCCTGGGTGACTCAGGCACAGTCATATCGGCCGCCACTTCAGGAACCCTAGAGCAACCTTGCCAGCCTCTCTCCCTGGCCTGGTGAGAGCAGATTTGCTTTCTCAGCCACACTCCAGCTGTGTGCTGACTGCAGTTTCACTGGGTCTCTGTAATCTGGATTGTACAAAATTAGTTAATTAAAATATGCATTACCTGAGGTAGTTATCATTTTTATACTGAGAACATTTAAGATCAACTCTCTTAACATTTTTTAAGCATAAAATATATCGTCATTAACTGTAGACACTATGCTGTATGACAGATCTCTTGAACTGTATACTTCAAAACATCATGCTATACTCAATAGATACATATAATATCTGACAATTTAAAATAAATAAGGGAATAAATTTGAAAAAAGACTATATTATAAATGGAAGAAAGATTTGCTTTCTTTTTTTAAATGTTGACATCGTAAAAGAGTAAAAAATAAATAAAAACATAAAAAAGTAAGTTTGGTTAGTTTGGCAGGTAATTTTCTCAGTCATCCTTTTCTCTCTATGTGGCCTGCCCAGCCCCCTGCAGGCGCTTGACTCGACTCAGATCTCCTGTTAGAGAATGTTTTTATTCAGGGAGCTCTCCAGTGGGGCACAGGCAGTGGTCCTGTTTCACATGGTGCAGTCAGAATGGTCTGAACCATTAGGGAAGGGGACAGTGAGTAGAGGCACAGTGCCTTGCTTCTCCTCCATCCAGAGTCTCAGACAAAGTCTCTACTCAAACACCTTTCAAGTGCTCCATTTCCTTTTGGGATGCAAAAACACCAGGATAGTGCCACAACTTTGTCTTGACCATATCTATGTCTTTGGGGATCTTCCTGGCAGCTTCCCTTACTGTCAACATTTTCTTCATTAGTCAATTCATCTATTCCTGCCAAAGATAGTCAACTTCCTAAATATTCAAATGATCCATGATCATAATACATAAAATCTTATTATCTTACAATTTCTATTTTTTTCTTTCTGACCTGTTTTAGTAATCACTTTACACCTGAAATCTAGACCATAAAGATGGATCTAAGTGACTTAGACGATAGACCATGAGAGAGGAACACAATCATTTAAACGATCTACAGGCCAATACAACGAAAATAAACTTGCTGGCCGGGCGCAGTGGCTCAAGCCTGTAATCCCAGCACTTTGGGAGGCTGAGATGAGCGGATCACGAGGTCATGAGATCAAGACCATCCTGGCTAACACGGTGAAACCCCATCTCTACTAAAAAAATACAAAAAAAATCAGCCAAACACGGTGGTGGGCACCTTTAGTCCCAGCTACTCAGGAGTCTGAGGCAGGAGAATGGTGTGAACCTGGGGGGCAGAGCTTGCAGTGGGCTAAGATTGCACCACTGCACTCTAGCCTGGGCGACAGAGTGAGACTCCATCTCAAAAAAAAAAAAAAAAAAACTTGCTAATACATAGAATGTTCTGTTACTGAGACCTCAGTGAATTTTCTCCCCTGGGAATAATGGGAACACAGACTTATTTAAAAAATAAAAGGGAAAAATAGCGCATTCCCCAGAACAATATTTTATTTGCAGATATATATCTTAATGCTCAAGTTGTTCATCAATGTTTGATTATAAAAGGTTTGAGCAACACCAAAATGCATAAGATAAAATGGTTAAGGCCCTTCCTTACCCCTAACCACTCTGACTACACTCTCCCATCCATACAGGTGACATGCTGCATTTTACAGCTGGTGGATACAGTATCTTTCTCATCCAAGTACACATACAGAGGTACATATGCACATTATTGTTTTATATCTACTAAATCTAGTATTTTTTTCTAAATAACAAATATTAATACATATATCATGATAAAATACCTTTATGACAGTACATTTTCCCTTAGATCATAATAGTTTCATGAAAGTTTCTTTCTCTTGTAAAAAGCTCTAAGATATTGTACACATTTGTACACTTTGTGTATATATCGCACATATTTGTGGCCAGCTTTATTCATACCTTCTTTTTCCCCTCTTCATACTTCTGATCTATGGGTTTGGATTTATAAATATGAAATTATTTGTTCAAAGTTTATTCACAGTGTTTGCATATTTCAAATTTTGACAGCTATTATAAAATCTTCTTCCAAATAGTTTCCCCATTCTCTGTTTCCCCCAAACTGGATTGTTTCCTGCATCCTGTCTACCTTTCTTCCTCACTAATAAGCCATCAAATGTTTTACTAGGAAAAAGGTGGTGCCAAGTTGGCGTCACCGATCTGAGCTTCCCTTCCCTCTCAAACTGTTGCCCTGAAAATGTTTGCTGGTATGATAGTTCTATAATCCTTTCAAAAGTACTTATTTTAAAGATATCTGATTCTTTGTTGTCAATAGAAGGTTAAAGCAAAGCATCAATTCAACCATTTCTGGAAGCAAACATTTTTTACAATTTATAATCATAGGGAAGATAAAAAGATATATACCTGTATTCGTTCTACAGGGATGGAGCAAGGAAAGAGTAATGGATGTATTATAGATTGGACAGAAGAGAAATATGCATAATACAATATCAAGTGAAAATGTAGAATGCCATGTAATCTCTAACTTCCTCTATGTTTAAGTATAATATGTACTTCAATAATCAAGAAAAAAATGACACAAATAATATTAAAATCTTTGTGATAAGATTATTAATGTCATTGCTATAAAATTGTTCTAAAATTAAGCAGATATTTTCTCTAAAATGTTCGATAGGGTGTCTGAAATAAATTAGAGATACTTTATTTCTCCCTTTTGAAATATAGTTGGCTGTATACAAAACTGTCACAGACGCAATACAAAATGTCTGCTAAAATAAATTAATCATTGGATTGAAGTCAATGGAGAATAATGGAGAGAATCGGAACTGAACAGCTAATTCTCTGAAGAGCAGAGCTTAGCAAGATCAAATGGCTTCTGTGGCTACTCTCACTCTGGGAGCATTTGCTGAGCTGAGCAACAGGCAGGAGGCTGACAGGCTGGAAGTTACTGCATGTACTGCAGGGAGACACAATTCAGAAGAGTTGAGGCATACAGGTGTCGACTGGAGAATTTGGGCACATGATTTTAAAAATAATTCTGTAATTGCATAGCATGGGGAGATTAAAAACTTCAGTGGACAGTCACAGTAAAAAAAAAAAAAATACCTCTCAGAAATATTGTGAAGTGCATATTATAATTCCTGATTTCCCAGGAACAATAGAAAACTAATATAGCTTCCGATAATAGTTTAAATGCAGAAAATTATGTGATGGAATTTGATAGTTCAGTATAAAAACTCTAAGTGAACTAAAAGAGAAGGTTCTTTCTTTAATCTGATGTCTGTCCCCACAGTCATGCTCCTTCATGCTCAATGTTGACAGGGTGGCAGCTATCCTCGTGACTACCAGGGACAACACAGGGAGGCTCCCTCTCACACTTGTATTCAACAGTGCACTGGACAGCCCAGCCAGTGCCATGAGGTGAGGGAAAGAATGAAGAGGTATGCAGTTTAGAAAAGAAGAAATAAAATAATTATTATTCACAGGTGACAAGCTTGTACACAAAGAAAATCCAAAGAAACACATAAAAAATACATAAGTAAATTTAGGCCAGGTGCTGTGGTTCACGCCTGTAATGCCTGTTATTTGGGAGGCCACAGAGGCAGGTAGATTGCTGAGCTCAGGAGTTCAAGAACAGCCTGGGCAACATGGCGAAGTCTCGTTTCTACCAAAAATACAAAAATTAGCCAGACAAGGTGGCCTATTAGCATCCCAGCTACAGGGGAGGCTGAAGTGGGAAGATCACTTGAACCTGGGAGGTGGGGGCTGCAGCGAGCAGAGCTCATGCCACTGCACTCCAGCCTGAGCAACAGACCTCATCTTAAAAAAAAAAAAAAAAAAAAAAAAAAAAAAAATTAGTAAGTTCAGTACGACAAATGTGATATGGCAAAATAAATCAATTATATATATATTAGCAACAAATAAAAAAATGGAGAGTATAAAACACTATTTAACATAGTTTAAAAAGTGTCAAATACCAAGGGATACACGTAAAGAAATATAAAAAATTCCCACACATGGAAAAATACAAAACATTATATAAGAAAATTAAAAATAAATAAATAAATGGAGGATATACCACACTCAAGGTTTGGTAGGTTGATACAGATATCAACTCTTCTTAAAATATAGATACAATGTTATTGCAGTCGACATGCAGGAGGTATTCTTTTAACTCTAAAATTATTTTTTGAAATCTGTTTTTTATGAAAATGCAAATTAAAAAATAATGTGTCTGGAACAATTCTGTACAGGAAAAATAGAATAAGGAGGAAGAAGTGGAGAAGCAGGAGGAGAGGAGGGGAAGGCATAGGAAATGAAGAAAGAGAACAAAACTGCAGGACTCATAAAACCAGATATTAAATCTTATTTTGAATTTGTAGCTAGTAAGAATGTCTAGTATTACTGTGTGAATTGACGAATTGACCAGTAAACACAATAGAATTCAGAAACAGGCCCAAACACATATAGTCACCTGATTAATGGCAGTAATAATACTGAAGTGTCATCAAGAAAAGATGGTCCTTTCAATAAGTTTAGCTGGGTTAATTGGATACCCATCCAGCAAAGGAAAATAACTCTTAACCTCTATCTCACACCATATATAAAAATCAGCTTTTGGTGACTGTATATCTACATTTAGAAGATAAAAATAAAACTTATATAATAATACATAGAGCAATATATTTATGCCTTGATATAGGCAAAGATTTTTAGAAAAAGTTTACAAAAACCACTGACCATAAAGGATAAAAAAGTATATATTTCTCTGAACTACTACAAAATTCTATTAATCAAGGGCACCATTACAAAAGTAAACAGCCAAGCACAGATTATGAGATTATTTATATATCAGGCTCAATTCTCATTAATCAAAGTAGTTATGTTTTATAAAACATATATGGTTATGTTTTGTAAACATATTGCAGTTAGTGAATATTGAACCATTACTCTATTGTTCATAAGTTCATATTATATATATGTGTGTGTGTGTGTATATATATATATATATATATATAATATCTCACATGAATTATAATCCTAAATCCTGGTACATGCTATTTTCTTTATTTTACAAAAAAAAAAAAATGACATTCAGAATGTTTAAGTGACTTGGTTGGGGTCCCACGCTAACACCTGTCAGAATTGCAATTCATATCCTGTCCAACTGACCTGAGATCCAGAGTTCCTTGCACTGCACTGCCCTATGCCATCTCCATCTTCTGCTTGTCTCTGTATGAAGCTGAAACAGGAAGACAGCACATTACCTTTTTCAACCTCAGCTGATAACGTGTGTAAGAAAAACTCTACCCACATATTTTACCACCATGCACATGTATGTGAATGATCACAAAGATACCTTAAATGTTCATTTTGTGGTTACCAATAAATTTTAGTGAGTTGATGAATGTACCAATACAGAATCTATGAACGAAAGCTGATACTCTTTATATCCTTACAAAGGAAACATCTACAAAACATGTAAAGGGGTCCTCAAAATCAGTAAGTAAAAATATTCAACTCTATTTAAAAATAGACAGGTTCTTTGTATCAGCACTTCACTAAGTGGATATAAAATTTCCTAATAAACACAAAGCTTCTCAACTTCATTAGTCCTCAGGAAAATGCAAGTAGAAGCATGAGGAGCAGATCATGTTATTGTTGGAGCATACTGGTGGGAAGACTCTTACAGTGAAGTTGAAAGTACAAATACTTTGGTAAAATGGCAGCATCTACTTTTGCTGACCATGCTCATCTTCTATGTCCTAGCCATTCCTTTGCTAGGCATGTATGTGTAGATTTGTTCATCAGAAGAAACACAGAAAAATTTAATTGGAAATGGCTGAAATTGTGGTAGAAAACAAACATCAACAGTAGAATAAGTAACCTGCAGTATACATATGTTTATAATACTATAAAGCAACAATAAAGAGAAAAATAAAATTTTAAGAGTTAAGTTTGCAGTAGAAATAAAATTATCTAAACACAGATAAATAGTATCTATCTTTGAGGAAAGATGAAGACAGTGAAGATAAATACTGTCTCCTAGGTTTCATACATGTATTTTTAGTTGAAAGGTTTTGTACAAGTCTAATGGTTTAACCACAGCAATTAATAACATGTTCTTCTGCCTTTCTCAGTACAATATACAAATAGTCATTATGTCATTGGGGAAAATAATTTCCTTAAGGGAAAACCAAATTAAATGGAAGTAAATTTTATAAGCAAAAATTAAGTAACCGGCTTTTTGAAAAATAGAAAATAATATGAAAGATTTAACAACTGTCTTCAACGTTCAATCAATGATAACATGAGAAATAAGCTGTCAGTGTTTCTCCTATCTTCAAAGAAGTGATGGAAGAATTTGGTTTATTTTAATGTAGAAGTTTAAACACTGCAGCAGTTTAGTGACAAGGTGTCCTCATAGTTTACATTTTTGAGAGCTCTACTACTGGCCCAAGAAACTGGAAGTACCACCTCCATGACCCCCTCCACACCTACGGGAGCCACAGGCAAACCTGTAGCAGAATGTCTAAAATGTATTGCAATTTTATATCTCATTGTGTGATACATCCATTTGTTACAGTATATTTTAAGTAATATAGTTAATTTTTTCTTAAAAATATTTGAAAGGAAAAGAGTAACTAAAAAAAAAATGTACCATTCTTTTCCCTTTTGGATATTCACATTCCAGTATGAGAAACATTGGCTTGAGTGATCTTCAGTTTTGAAAAGATAGATTTAAAAAGACACGCTATTCTGCTGTATAACATAGTGCCTATAGTTTACAATGTAGTGATGTACACTTCAACATTTGCTAAGAGAGTGGATCTCATGTTAAGACATGTTCTTACCACAAGCAACAACAATAACAACAATACAACGAAAACAAAGAAAACAAGTGAATTTTGGGAGGCGCTGGCTGAGTGTAATACCTTCTGCGTTAGTCCTTTTTGAGCTGCTAATAAAGACATAGCTGAGGCTGGGTAATTTATAAAGAGAGGTTTAACAGACTCACAGTCCCATGTGGCTGGGGAGGCCTCACAATCCTGGTGCAAGGTGAAAGTCACGTCTTACATGGCAGTAGACAGGAGAGAAAATGAGAGCAATGTGAAAGGGGTTTTCCCTTATAAAATCATCATATCTCATGAGACTTACTCACTACCAGGAGAACTTATTCACTACCAGGGAAACAACCCCCATTATTCAATTATCTCCCAGTGGGTCCCTCCCACGACACATGGGAATTGTGGGAGCTACAATTCAAGATGAGATTTGGTTAGGGACACAACCAAGCCATGTCATTCCACCCCTGGAGCCTCCCAAGTATCATGTTTTTACATTTCAAAACTAATCATGCCTTCCCAACAGTTCCCCAAAGTCTTAACTCATTTCATCATTAACTCAAAAATCCGCAGTCCAAAGTCTCATCTGAGACAAGGCAAGTCCCTTTTGCCTCTGAGCCTGTAAAATCAAGAGCAAATTAGTTACTTCCTAGGTAAAATGGGGGTACAGAAATTGGATAAATACTCCTATTCCAAATGGGAGAAATTGGCCAAAACAAAGGGACCAAAGACCACATTCAATTCTGAAATTCAGTGAGGCAGTTAAATCTTAAAGCTCCAAAATTATCTCCTTTGACTCCATGTCTCAATTCTGAAATCCAGTGAGGCAGTTAAATCTTAAAGCTCCAAAATTATCTCTTTGACTCCATATCTCACATCCAGGTCACACTGATGAAAGAGGTAGACTCCCATGGCCTTGGGCAGCTTCATCCCTGTGGCTTTTCAGGGTATAACCCTCCTTCTGGCTGCTTTCACAGGCTGGCATTGACTGCCTGTGGCTTTTCCAGGCACATGGTGCAAGCTGTCGATGGATTTACCATTCTGGGATCTGGAGGATGGTGGCCTTCTTCTCACAGCTCCACTAGGCAGTGCCCCAGTAGGGACTCCGTGTGGGAACTCCCACCCCACATTTCCCTTCCACACTGGCCTAGCAGAGGTTTTCCATGAGACCCCCATCCCTGCAGCAAACTTCTGCCTGGGCATCCAGACATTTCTGTACATCCCCTGAAATCTAGGTGGAGGTTCTCAGACCTCAATTCTTGACTTCTGTGCACCTGCAGGGTCAATGTCAAGTGGAAGCTGCCAAAGTTTGGGGCTTGCACCCTCTGAAGCAACAGCCTGAGCTGTAACTTGGCCCCATTTAGCTATGACTGGAGTGACTGGGACGCAAGGCACCAAGTCCCTAGGCTGCACACAGCAGGGAGGACTTGGGCCTGGTCCACAAAACCATTTTTCCCTCCTAGGCCTCCAGGCCTATGATGGGAGGTGCTGCTGTGAAGACGTCCGACATGTCCTGGAGACATTTTCCCCATCGTCTTGGTGATTAACATTTGGCTCCTCATTACTTATGCAAATTTCTGCAGCCAGCTTGAATTTCTTCTCAGAAAATAGGTTTTTATTTTCTATTGCATCATCAGACTGAAGATTTTTCAAACTTTTATGTTCTGTTATCCTTTTAAAACTGAATGTTTTTAACAACACCCAAGCCACCTCTTGAATGCTTTGCTGCTTAGAAATTTCTTCTGACAGATACCCTAAATCATCTCCCTCAAGTCGAAGTTCCACAAATCTCTAGGGCAGGGGCAGAATGCCGCCACTCTCTTTGCTAAAACATAGCAAGAATCACCTTTACTCCAGTTCCCAATAAGTGTCTCATCTCCAGCTGAGACCACCTCAGCCCAGATTTCATTTTCTATATAATTATCAGCATTTTGGTCAAAGCCATTCAACAAGTTTCTAGGAAGTTCAAAGTTTTACCACATTTTCCTGTCCTTTTGTTCCAACCTCTGCCCATCAGCCAGTTTCAAAGTTGCTTACACATGTTCAAGTGTCTCTACAGCAGCACCCCACTACCTGGTACCAGTTTACTATATTAGACTGTTTTAATGCTGCTGATAAAGACATACCTGAGACTGGGTAACTTATAAAGAAAAAAAGGTTTAATGAAATCACAGTTCCACGTAGCTAGGAGGTACCACAATCATAGCAGAAGGTGAAAGGCATGTCTTACATGGCAACAGACAATAGAGAAAATGAGAGCCAAGGGAAAGGGGTTTCCCCTTATAAAACTATCAGATCTCATAAGACTTACTCACTACCGAGAGAACAGTATGGGGGAAACAACCCCCATGATTCAATTATCTCCCACCAAGTCCCTCCTACTACACATGGGAATTGGAAGAGCTACAATTTAAGATTAGATTTGGGTGGGGACACAGCCAAAACATACCACCTTCATTGTGGTAATATCAATCATATTTTCATATGTCTAAACTCATTAAATTGTACACATTAAATATGCACGTCTCTTTGAATATTCACTATATCTCAGCAAATCTATTTTTGTTAAAGACCTAACTACTACCAGTAGCTCAGAACATGATCTTCTTTGGAAATAGGACCATCGTAGATGGTATTTAGGTAAGATGAGTAAAATGAGGTCATGCTGGAGTAGGATAAGCCCTTAATCCAATATGACTGGTGTCCTTATAGAGAGCAGAGATATGAAGACAGAGACATACACAAGAGAACCCATGTAGTGACAGATGCAGGGACAGAAGTGCTGCTGCTGCAAGCCAAGGAATGGCAAGGACTGCTGGCAAACGTCACAAGCTGTGACGAGGCAAACGGGGCTCTCCTCTATGAGTTTCAGAGGAATCCTAGTTCCGCTGACACTTTGATTTCGGATTTGTGGCCTCCAAAAATGTGAGACAATACATTTCTGCTTTTTTTGTTAGTGAAAAATAAAAAGAAACCTTATTATAAGGTTCTATTGTGTGAAGAATAGTTGCAATGTAGCTAGAATGTGTTTTAAGGGTCAACACCAGGAACTTCAACCCATAAATACTTATAAAGATGCATGAAACAGTGGAAAGGTTTAGATTCAGCAGCAATAGTAAATTTCAGTTGCCCAGAGCCTGGGTAGCTTTTTCTGGCACAGTATCCCCCGAAGCAAAGTGCCAGGTGCAGCTCATTTTTACCCCATTGTCCACAGGCTTTCAAATCGACCGGAGCTCAGTCAGAGACAGACATGGCTTACTGAGAGAAGGGATGCCTGCAGAGATCATTTAATCGCTTTATTTTTTTTCTCAAAACTACTGTCGCTCAAAGTGCGTCATTGGTTCCCACTTATCTGACTCTGGATTGTATAATAGACAGATCCCTTAGCTATTTTAGACATTTTTAATTATTAATGAACTATCTCACCTTCAGAGAGCAAAAACCCCAGTCTGCATAACATCAAACGTTCAAAACGTCATCTGTTTTACAGCTCTGCCTCTTCCCTCAGCTGGGGTCTCACTCAGTCTTGAAACTTGCAGTTTGAAGAGACACCATTTATCTCCCTAATTACTTCACCTTCTGGTATTTGAGGTACTTATTATATTGCTGATAAAGGCTGAGAATCACAATCTTGGAGGGAAATATATGTTTTAGTGTTCATCTTTGACAATGAATTGTCATCGACACAAAATTGACCACTGACACATCTTGTAAACACCAAAAACAGCAACATTTGAAAACAAGTTAGGACTCAACTTAAATCAGGGGCCAACTTGGAACCACACCTTCCCACCCAGAGACCCCTCTGGCATACACTGCAGCACGTGGGTCCTATGAAAAGAACAAGGTGCAAACAAGAGGCAAGAAGTGTCTAATCTGAAATATCTTTATTACATACAACTGGAGATATGGAAATGGTCCCGGTATATTCCAGTATAAATAAAAGCGTCATTCATAAGAAATGAGCAAAACTGTATACATTAAAAATACAAACACATCAGAATTGCAATCCAACAAAAGACAACAAAGAACAATGAAAAAATACAGTGAAGGCAATTGGCGATAAATTTAGGAAATTGGCTCAGATGTAAGAGCAATGAAGAAAGGATGAAGACAATAAAAAGGCATGCAGAACAGACACTGTATTATTACCATTAACAAGAATATATTGTCTTCAAAATTATAATTAATAGAAGATAAAAATGGAAATAAAAACATTAACCAAGATATGCAGGTGAAGGACCTTATCCTAAAAATACACTGTCAAAATAAATTATATTAAGTGAAATTCAATGCACTTGATACATGACAACTTTAAGACAGACATATGAAATGACTTTTTGGTTTAAAATGTTTCTCTTTTGAGTTTGTTAATCATTCAGACTGCAATAATCCTTAGATAAGCAGATGTAAATAAAATGCACTCATATATTTGAAGAGTAAATCATGTATATGCTCTGAATTCATCATCTATTGTGAATCATATTAAATATAAAATGATTTTACCTTTAAATGGTAAAGGGTTGAAGCTATCTCAAAGAACTGATTGAAGTCTGAATGAAAAAGCTAATTTTCTCACTCACGGATGTGATAATTTGTAAGTTAATGCATCAGTTAAAACCTTGATTCCCTCACCTTTCAGCAGGATAATACAAAGATTATTATAATAAATAATAAGCATATTGTATATATACACTTTATATAGAAAGTAAATAGTACATTTTCATATGCTTTATATACAACAAATAACACATTTATTGTGTGTGTGTGTGTATATATATATATATATATATATATATGAAAAACAAATTCCCTGTCTGTGAATCAAATACAGTGAGGACAAAACTAGTGATTATTGCATTGTTTATTATTGTTGACATTACCAGTATATTCACTTGCATTTTCTGAAAAAGTATTCCAAGGTGTTTAAATGTTTCTGTAACTTTGGTGTTAGCACTTGGAGTAAATATTTTATCTTCTCTAGATTGAATAGGATTATGTCTTGCTCATTAATATGACCAATAATTATTTGACACTTTGTGCATCGTATTTTGTCAGAAAATCTACTTGGGTTTTTGAAGATAATGTTTATATACTTTCAGTGCTGGACAAAGTAGTATTTTATCTGAAATTTGTGGATCAAAGATGTCTCCAGAAAACCAGCATTACATTCATTAATTTAATGTAAAATCATGGAACCATCAGAAAACTTAATTTAAAAACTGATTGCAATCAGACATTTGGATATAACCAGAAAATAAAATATTTATTAGTAAAATTAATAAACATTCATCATAATCTTAGAAATGAAAAAAAGTTGAATAATTAATTGCACTGATCCAAGTAAATAAATAAAATATGAATCCTACTATGTATTAAAAATTGTATCAAAAACTAGGTCCCAAATTTTATGTTAAGAGTCTCAGTTTTTGAGCTGAGTGTCAGGCATTTGGCATACTTTGAGCAGTGTGTTTGTAGTTTGAGAATTGTTTCTTAAAATGTCACTCAACATTTTGTTGCATTAGAAATTTGGGGCCGGGCGCGGTGGCTCAAGCCTGTAATCCCAGCACTTTGGGAGGCCGAGACGGGCGGCTCACGAGGTCAGGAGATCAAGACCATCCTGGCTAACATGGTGAAACCCCGTCTCTACTAAAAAATACAAAAAACTAGCCGGGCGAGGTGGCGGCCGCCTGTAGTCCCAGCTACTTGGGAGGCTGAGGCAGGAGAATGGCGTGAACCCAGGAGGCGGAGCTTGCAGTGAGCTGAGATCCGGCAACTGCACTCCAGCCCGGGTGACAGAGCGAGACTCTGTCTCTAAAAAAAAAAAAAAAAAAAAAAAAAAAAAAAAAAAAAAAGAAATTTGGGTTTCAGCTCTTGCAATGTGGATTTTTTTCCTGAACATTAACCTTCTTAATTTCGTTAGTTAGTTGCAGACTTTCTGGAGAAGTCTGTCATTAGGTGAATGCTCACGGCCTTAAATACTGTGATACAATATTACCTAAAATTACCTTTGTGATTGTCAGAAAGAAAGATATCAGGTTACGATAGTGCTACAAATTGATCAACAACCAAGTTTTGTTAGGCATCTTCTATTTGGTGGACATTGTGCTAATACATCATATTTCATCCTCAATGTATACATAATTTTCTTTAATTTCTTAAGCAATAGCCAAACAAGTTTAGATAACTGTGAAATAAAATTTGGATTTTAATTTACTTTAATATAGTTCATTTGACACTGTTGATTTCATCTTATATTATATTCATATAAACTGTACTTTTCCCATTGATTCTCAACATACCTGTAATAGTAACATGTTTCTAAAATATAATAGTGATTAGACTAATTTCATAATTAAAAGACTTTGAAGAGTCAAAGAAACATATAGCCTTGTTACCATATTAATTAGGGGTATATTTCTCAGGCAGCAGGCAGTTTTCTTCTGTATTTATTGAGATTCTATCTGACACAGCCTTGAGGCATAGAACTAACCATACCTTCTTTTTTTTTTTTTTTTTTTTTTGAGACGGAGTCTCGCTCTGTCTCCCAGGCTGGAGTGCAATGGCCGATCTCAGCTCACTGCAAGCTCCGCCTCCCGGGTTTACGCCATTCTCCTGCCTCAGCCTCCCGAGTAGCTGGGACTACAGGCGCCCGCCACCGCGCCCGGCTAGTTTTTTGTATTTTTTTAGTAGAGACGGGGTTTCACCGTGTTAGCCAGGATGGTCTCGATCTCCTGACCTCGTGATCCGCCCGTCTCGGCCTCCCAAAGTGCTGGGATTACAGGCTTGAGCCACCGCACCCGGCCAGAAGTAACCATACCTTCTTTAGTGGGGAAACAAAGTGAAGAAATTCTCAAGCAGAAAATAGAGGGTGAAGGGTCTACTTCTTTTTCACATATATGTGTAAGCTTTTTAGAGAAAAAAATAATTCCACAAAACTATTTTAAGATTAAATTGGAGAAAAGCACTCAGAATAACATTGCAGCCGTTATAAGGGGCATTATAACCTGCATTTTAAAATGCAGGCATTTCTGTTAAAGTGGGAATTTTTTCAAAGGAATTGAATCAGACCCACAACTCACTGGGTACATACCACTACTGGTTCTATGGTAATGTGAAGAAAGCTCTTCTTTCTACCCTCAGGAATAAGAAAAAGCTGTTATAAAATATGTTGAAATACTCAGATCTCTGTTAGTCGACTCCTCTATTTGAACTCTCTTCTAAAACGAAACACTGTGTTTTATTGTGTATTGTTTATATTCTCTATTATGTATTGTGATGTGAGAAAATTACAAGACCAGGAAAAGTGTCCGAGAAAAAAAAGATTATTGAAAGCAGTTTTAATTAATGAATGTGTAACTCCAGCTTGAAATTAAGATATACAACTATATTAAAATCTACTTTTGAATTAACACTTATATTTGGATATCTTATAGAAAATTTAACTTATTCTTTTAAGTATGACACACCTTGTTTACTACATTACTTTTCTAATAAAATAGTTGTTTTGATATTTTGACTTTTGACTATTTGCAGGTTCTTAGGTATGTAAATATTGTAGTATGAACGCCTATATAGGAAATAGAGAAAAGCCCTGTTTTGTTCACCATTACTAGTGAAAGCATCAGGTGAAAAGAATTTGTTTTAAATAATCTTATTATACGACTTTGAATAACTTCCTAAAAATCTCTCAATATCAGTTTTTCAATCTATAAATATCTTCTTTTGATCATGATGTGAGATTAAAAACCAATTAAAAGCTTGGGATTGGCAAGGACTTTTTTTAGAAAAGACACAAAATATATTAACTCTAAAGGAAAATTGGCAAGCTGGACTTCACTAAAACAAAAAAAAAAAATCTGCTTTCTAAAACACAAGAAAATATGAAGTGCAAGTATAGATTGGAAAAAAGTATTTGTAACACATAACATCTGACAAAGAACTTGCACCCAGAATAAAGAAAGTTATAATTAAATAATAATAAGACAAATAATGTACTCAGAAATAGACGGGCAAAAATTTACAGGGACACTTTAGAAAGGAAGATATATAAATGGCCAATAAACACACAGAAAAATGTTCACTGTGGTTGGCCATCAGATTGAATTAACTCACAATGTTCTACCTGTGCATATTCATGAGATGTGGTAAAAATTTTAAAAGGCTGACAATAACAATTTTGATGAGGATGTGGAGCAAATAGAACTCATATATTACTGGTGAATATATAAAATGATACATCCACTTAAAAGAACAGTTTAGAAATTTGTTATAAAGTTAAACATATCTTTACATAAGAATAAGCAATTCCACTCCTACCCCCAGGAAAGGAAAACAAATGTTCACAAAAATTATTTTACATGAAACTTCACGGTGGCTTTATTCAATACCCTCAAACTAGAAAGAACTCAAATGTCTGACAACTGAAAGGATAAAAGCATTGCAACAAAGTCATGCGATAGAACATAAATAAGTCTAACAGCATTTAACAACTGACTCACAAAACTACATGACTGTATGTTATAGAAATTTTTTTGAATTTTGTTGCACAAATACCTACTTTCTGCTTGATACCAATCAGAGGAAATAAACAGTAGTTCATCCTTGAATGGCAAGGAGAGTAATTCACCTTCACCATCTTGCTACAGAGCAGTGTGAACTCCTGATCTCCTGTTATTGTAGAAGCTGCAGAGTCTTTGTGTATTTTTTGTTTGAAAAACTATCACATAAGTCCATATTGTAATAAAGTCCAGCTAATTGGTGAACTGGGAGTAGCAGATATATACTCTACATGACTCAAAGATTGACGCATATGAGAATCCGTCAGGTGTTTGGAATCTAGTGCTCTCCTGCATTGCCAGTGTATCCCTGCTCAGGTAAAGAATAAGTTGTTGCAACTTGCACTAAGAAAGACAGTGGTGTTTATCAGGCTTCAAAAAGTTATGGAAGCAGCATAACATTTGGAAATATTGAGGCAACCTATTCATTGAGAGATGCTTTCAGCCTCAAGTGGGTCCCAGAGCGAGAGAATGCTCTGTAGCATACCTAGGCTATAGAGCAAGTTGCTCTGCCACTTGAGCCTAATGGCCAGAAGACTGGAAACTGCTAACGATGTTGTAGGAAATTACGTTATGTGAGTCCCTGACAAGCCCCAGTGAGACAGGCACATACTCCTCAAGTTCTGGTGCAAGGTTATGCTCCGCTTGAAAATCACCCCCTTCCGTGTCACTGATACCTAGTAGAGACCAAGTTTCTCATGAGGAAAAAAGTTACTTTTACCTGAACAGTCTAGTCCATCATGTGTATTTTTGAAACTTCTGAATCGTAACTTTAGACAAGTTCAATAGCAATCTGCTGTGTAATGAAATACAGTGTCAGGCTCTAGGATTGAGCTGATGCAAAAGACACAAGTAAATTAAATAAATAGGTATACCAGACTCCTTCGCCACCTAGAGAGAGCTGCAGTCACTGCCTCTCATTCACCCACTTTTGTGGCTTTATGGTTAACTGATGAAGACTAAGGGATGGCTCTGAATGATGTGGTAGAACAAAATCTTCTCAAAAAGGAGATCTAGGGGACATTACACTTGGTGTCTACTCTGTATGGAATGTTAGGTGACCTACAGCATGCAAACACATTGGTTCAGCAGTGAATTGCTTGGCTGGTTGGTCAGGGGCATAGAAAGGGCAAGATCAGAAGATTGGTGGCAAGAATCTGCAGAAGAAGCATGGATGGCCACATGGTGGAAAAGATGTGGCTCTGAGTGACCCTTGACAATGTCCACCACAGGGCATACCTAGCAGAGAAATCATGCGGTGACCCAAAGCACAGAACAGCCAGCCTTGTGGATGTTTTCCAGCCTCTCTGCTCAGCTACTTCGTGGCTTTTGCAATGCATCCATGAGCTTGGTGGTCATAATGAAGAGATCCAAAATTCTCAACAAGTATGTCTCCCCAGAAGTTTGTATTTGGGTCTGAGACATTTCAAGTCTCGATCCATGTTAATATCTTCTGCCTGTCACTGACTGAGCCTTAAAGTACAAGAAAAGATTGTGAAACTGGCATGCTTTCAAAAGCAATCAGAAATGGCAAATGGACAACTGGTCATTGTGGCCATTGTGTTTACAATAACTTTTGTTTACAAGTTCAGTTTACCTCTCAGGCTATGTTTAATCTCTTCCCTTGTGCACCATAAGAATCTGTTTTGTAACTATGATAATACATTCCTGCTTATTTTTCATTTTTCTGAGTACATTGTACGTGTATATGTTTATGGAGTACCTGAGATGTTTTGATACAGGTATGAAAGGATAATTATCACATCATGGAAAATGGGGTATCCATTCCTTCAAACACTTATTTTTTTGTGTTGTAAATAATCCAATTATACTCTTAGTTATCTAAAAATGTGCAATTAAATTATTATTGATTGTAGTTACCTGTTGGACTATGCAAATATCTCTTCAGTATACTGATTCCCTTACCTTTGGGTGTGTACCCAGCAGTGGGATTGCTGGATGATATGGTAGCTTTTAGTTTTAAGAGGAACTTCCAAACTGTTCTTCATAGTGGTTGTACAAATTTACATTCTCATGAATGGTGCAGGAGGGTTACCATTTCTGCATATTTTTGCCAGCATTTATCATTATCTGTCTTTGCATATAAGCTATTTTAACTTAGGTGAGATCATATCTCATTATAGTTTTGATTTACATTTCTCTGATGGTAAATGATGTTGATCACCCTTTCATATGCCTCTTTCACCCATTTTTGATCAGCTTATTAGGCTTTTTTTCCTATGGTCGTTTGAACTTCTTACATATTCTGGTTGTTAATCATTTGTCTGATGGGTAGTTTAAAAATATTTTCTCCCATTCTGTGGGTGTCTCTTCACTTTATTGATTGTTTTCTTTGCTGTGCCCAAGTTTTTATTATTATTATTATTATTATTTTATTTTTGAGACAGAGTCTCGCTCTGTCACCCAGGCTGGAGTGCAGTGGTATGATCTCTGCTCACTGCAAACTCCATCCCCCGGGTTCATACCACTCTCCTGCCTCAGCTTCCTGAGTAGCTGGAACTACAGGCACCCGCCACCATGCCCGGCTAATTTTTTGTATTTTTAGTAGAGATGGGGTTTCACCATGTTAGCCAGGGTGGTCTCAATCTCCTGACCTCATGATCCACCCACCTCGGCCTTCCAAAGTGCTGGGATCACAGGTGTGAGCCACTGCACCCAGCCGCTGTGCCCAAACTTTTTAACTTAACTTTTTAAGCTTGAGCTCTATGTTGGCCCCTTCTAGCCAAAGCTGAAGCTAGAGCAGCTGGAATGCAGGGCACCATATCCCAAGGTTGCACAGACCAGCAGGGCTTGGGCCCTGCCCATGAAACCATTTTACCCTCCTAGGCCTCCAGGCCTGTAATGGGAGAAGCTGCCCTGAAGATCTCTGAAATTCCTTGGAGACATTTTCCCCATTTCTTTAGCTATTAGCATTCGGCTCCTCATTACTTACGCAGCCGGCTTGAATTTCTCCCCAGAAAATGCTTTTTTATGTTCTGCCACATTGTTTTGGGGCAAATGTTCCAAACCTTTATGCTCTGCTTAAGACTTAACCTGATTTGTCCATATTTGCTTTGGTTGCCTGTGCTTGTTCCTTTATAAGTTACCCAGTCTTGGGTAGTTATTTATAGCAGTGTGAAAATGGACTAATCCACTACCCCTTGCATCAGTGTGCCCTGAATGGGAGACATGGAGTCAAAGGACAGTATTTTGGAGCTTTAAAATTTAATGAGTGCCCTGCCATGTTTTAGACTTGCATGGGGCCTGCAACCCTTTTGTTCTGGCCAATTTCTCCCATTGGGAATGGGAACATTTACCCAATGCCTGTACCCATTGTGTCCATTGTGTCTTGGAAGTAACTAACTTGATAACTTGATTTTGATTTTACATGCTCAAAGGCATAAGGGACTTGCCTTTTCTCAGATGAGACTTTGGACTTGGACTTTTGAGTTAATGCTGGAATGAGTTAAGACTTTGGGGGACTGTTGGCAGGGCATGATTGATTTCGCAATGTGAGAAGGAAATGAAATTTGGGAGGAGCCAGGGCAGAATGATTCAATTTGTCTCCATGTACCCACCCAAATCTTAGTTTGAATTGTAATCCCCACTTGTTGAAGGAGGGACCTGTTGGAAGGTAATTGGATTATGGGGGTGGTTTCTCCCATGCTGTTCTCATGATAGTGAGGGAGTTCTCATGACATCTGATGGTTTTAAAAGTGGCAGTTTTCCCTGCACACATTGTCTCTCCTACTGCCATATAAGATGTGCCTTGCTTTCCCTTCACCTTCTGCCATGATGGTAAAGTTCCTGAGGTCTCCTCAGTCATGTGGAACTGTGAGTCAATTAAACCGCTTATATTTATAAATTAATCTATAAATAGCAGGGTGAAAACAGACAAATACATCTTTGTTTTCATTTCTGTTTCTATTTATTTGTATCTTTCATTATTTTTCTTAGTTTATCTGGCAAAAGTTTTTCAATTTTGTTTAGCTTTTTAATAAAACCAACTTTTGTGGCATTGATCATTTGTATTTTTCCTTAATTTCAATTTCATTTATTTCTGCTTTGATATTTATTATTTCTTTTCTTCTATCAATTTTGGGTTTGGTTTGCTCTTCCTTTTCTAATTCCAAAAGATGCAGCACTAGGTTGTTTATTTGATTTTTTATTTTTATGTAGACAGTTATAGCAATAAACTTCCCTCTTAGTACTGCTTTTGCTCTACCCCATAGTTTTGGTATCTTGTGCTTCCTTTATTGTTCAAGAAGCTTCAATTTCCTTCTTAATTTTTTCTTTCTTTCTTTTTTTTTTGAGACGGAGTCTCGCTCTGCCCCCCTGGCTGGAGGGCAGCGGGGCGATCTCGGCTCACTGCAAGCTCCGCCTCCCGGGGTTCCCGCCATTCTCCTGCCTCTGCCCCCCGAGTAGCTGGGACTACAGGCGCCCGCAACCGCGCCTGGCTAATTTTTTGTATTTTTAGTAGAGACGGGGTTTCACCGTGGTCTTGATCTCCTGACTTTGTGATCTGGCCACCTCGGCCTCCCAAAGTGCTAGGACTACAGGCGTGAGTCACTGTGCCCGGCCACCTTCTTAATTTTTTCAATGACTCACTGGTCATTCAGGAACATTTTGTTTAATATCTGGGTATTTCTATAATTTCCAAAATTTCTCTACTTATTAATTTCTAGTTTTATTCCATTGTGATCAGAAAAGATGCTTGATATTATTTCAGTTTTTTTGAATGGTTAGGACTTGTTTTGTGAAATAACATATGGTCTTTCCTTGAGAATGATCAATGTGCTGAGGAAAAGAATGTGTATTGTGCAGCCTTTGAATGACATATTCTGTAAATATCTATTTTGTAATTTGGTCTATAATACAGATTAAGTCCAATGTTTCTTTGTCCATTTTCTTTCTGAAAGATCTTTCCAATACTGAAAGTGGGGTGTTGAAATCTCTAGGTATTATTATATTGGGGGCTATCTCTCTCTCTAGATCTAACAATATTTCCTTTATATATCTGGGTGCTCCATTGTTGGGTGCATATATATATTTACATTTATATATCCTCTTGCTGAATTAACCTCTTTATTACTATGTATTGATCTTATTTTTCTCTTCTTACCGTTTTTGTCTTGAAATCTATTTTGCTAATACAATTATAGCTACTTTTGTTCTTTTTGGGCTTCTACTGGCCTAGAATATCTCTTTCTATCCCTTTATTTTCAGTCTATGTGTGTCTTTATAGGCGAAGTGTATATCCTATAGGCAACTGATCAGTAAGTCTTGTTTTTTCATCCATTTAGCCACTCAATGTCTTTTGATTGGAGAGTTTAGTATATTTACATTAATATGTTATTATTGATAAGTAAGGACTTACACTTGTAATTTTTCCATTTATTTTATGGTCATTTTGTGGTCTTCTCTTTCTTATTTTTTTCCTTCCTATCTTCTAGTGAAGATGATTTTCTCTGGTGATATGATTTAGATTTTTTGTGTGTGTGTGTATTTGTATGTTTTTATGGTTTGTGGTCATTATGAGACTTGCAAATATTGTCTTATAACCCATTATTTTGGGTTGATAACAATTTAACATTATATGCATTAAAAAACAAAAAATACTAACAAAAACTCTATACTTTGACTGTTTTCACCTGCTTTTTAACTTTTTGTGTTTCTATTTATTAAGATATTGCACTGTTTATGTTTTGAAAAGTTGTCATAATTACTGTTTTTGATTGATTCATTATTTAGTCTTTCCACTTAGGATAATAGTGGTTTATACACCAAACTTACAGTGGTATAATATTCTGTGTTTTTCTTATACTTACTATTATCAGTGAGTTTTGTACCTTCAGGTGATTACTTATTGCTCATTAACGTGTTTTTCCTTCTGAACTACTCTCTTTAACATTTCTTATAGGAGAGCTCTAATGATGAAATCTCTCAGCTTTTGTTTGTTTGGGAAAGTCTTTATTGCTCCTTCATGCTTAAAGGATATCTTCACTGGATACACTATTCTGGCATAAAAAGGATTTTCCTTCAGCACTTTAAATGTGTCATGCCTCTCTCTCCTGGCCAGTAGGGTTTCCAGTGAAAAGTCTTCTGCCAGAGGTAATAGAGCTTCATTGTATGCTATTTGTTCTTTTCTCATGCTGCTTTTAGGTTCACTTATTTATCCTTTATCTTTGGGAATTTGATTATTAAATGCCTTGATGTAGTCTTCTTTGGGTTAAGTCTGCTTGGTGTTCTGTAACCTTCTTGTAATTGAATATCTACATCTTCCTCTAGGTTTGGGAAGTTTTGTGTTATTATACTTTTGAATATATTTTCTATCTCTATCTCTTTGTCTGTCTCCTCTTTAAGGCCAATCACTCTTATTATATTTGCCTGTTTGAGGCCATTTTCTAGATTCTAGAGGTATGTTTTATTGTTTTCCATTCTTTGTTCTTGTGTCTCCTTGACTGTGTATTTTTAAGCAGTCTGTCTTCAAGATCGCTAATTCTTTCTTCTGCTTGATAAATTCTGTTATTAAAAGACTGACACATTCAGTATGTCAGTTGCATTTTTTCAGTTCCAGAATTTCTGCTTGATTCTTTTTAATTATCTCACCATCTTTGTTAAATTTATCTGACAGAATTGTAAATTATTTCTGTGTATTATCTTGTATTTCTTTGAGTTTTTTGATACAGCTATTTTGAATTCTCTATCTGAAAGGACACATATCTGTGTTTCTCTAGGATTGGTCCCTGTGTCTTATACTTGATTTGGTGAGAACATATTTTCCTGGTTGTCAATACTCCTAGATGTTTATCTGAGTCTGCATTGGAGAGTTAGATATTTATTGCAGTCCTCACAGTCTGGGCCTGTTGATATCTGTCCTTAGAAAGGCTTTCTAGATATTTGAAAGGACTTGAGTGTTTTGATCTAAGCTGTATTTTCTTTAGGGGGTATCTCAAAGCCAGAAATGTGTGCTTTTTATAGTTTCACAGAGATACTGTCCTATGATCTTGGACAAGATCTGGGAGAATTCTCTGGATTACAAGGAGAAGACACTTGTTCTCTTTCTTACTTTCTTCCAAAGAAAGGGAGTCTCTCTCTCTGTCCTGTGCCACCTGGAACTGGGGGTAAAGTAACACAAGCACCCCTGTGGCTATCACCATTAGGACTGTACTGGGTCAGAACTGAAGCCAGTGTAGCACTAGGTCCCACCCATGGCCTGCTATAGCTACTCCCTGTCTACTGCCTATGCATAATCAGGGACCTGGGGCACTCTAATCAGCAGGTGGCAAAGTCACCCAGGCCTGTGTCCTTCCCTTAAGGGTGGCGAGTTCCCCTGGTCCCCAGGTGGGTCCAGAAGTGCCAATAAAGAGTCAGTAACTAGAGTAAAATACCTTAGAAATGTAACTGGTGTTCTATTGTATTGCAGCTGGGCTGGCACTCAAACCACAAGATGCAGCCCTTTCCACTTTTTTCCTTCCTTTCCAAAGGCAGAGAGACCTTATCTCATGGCCACCACCACCACAGGCCCATGGGAAGTATTGCCAGGCTACCATCAATTTTCCCTTAAGGCCCAAGATCTCTTAAGTCAGTTTTCTATGAATGCTGTCTGACTTGGGACTCAACCTTTAGGGCAGTAGACTCCCTGTTGGCACAGGACAGGTCCAGAAATGCTGGAATCAGGGACTCCAAGAGCCCACCTGGTTCTCTACCTCACAAGTTAGTCTCAGCCAAGGCCCTTGATGTAGTTAGTACCTAGGTATCACTGCTGGTTATTCAGGGACCAAGGGCTCTTCAATTAGCAGGTGATGAGTGCTGTTAGGACTGATTCCTTCCCTTCAAGGCAGTGGATTCTCTTCTGGCCCAGGGAGTATCTAGAAATGTCACCTGGGAGCTAGAGCCTAGAGCACAGGTCTCGTAATTCTGACCGGTGGACTATACTGCTCTGGCAGAGAGCTGGTATCCAAGATGCAAGATAAAGTCTTCCATACTCTTCCCTCTCCTCTTCTCAAGGGGAAGGAAGGAGCCTAGGGTTAGTGGAGGGGTGTTGCCAACACTCCCTTAGTCTCCCTAGCTGGTGTCTCAGTAGATCACGTGCTCCTCCAGTCCACTGTTGTTGGGCCCAGTTCAGCACTAGGACTCATCTAAGAGTTGCAGTTTTTGTGACCTAAACTGCCTTTCAAGTTTTCTTAGAGACCCACTCACTTCAGCCCTTGGTGGTGAGTTTTTACAGGAACTCAAGTTCAGACCACTGGTATCTGGGATTATGCCCTGGCTAGGGCTGGTTTAAATGCTCCCTCCACAAGTGAGCAGCAGCGGAGTTTTGTCCTATTTTCCTTTCTATTCTAACACGACAGCACTGAGTTTAGTGTCTCACAGTTGCTGTGCCCTCCCTCCCCCACCGCTGAGAGATGCACTCCACACCACTGCAGCTGTTGCCCAGGGGTAGAGGAGCGGTGGCATCAGCAATTCAAGACTGTTTATTATACCTCTTTAGTGCCTTTCTCAGAGATACGAAGTTAAAACCAGGTACTGCGAGTGTTCACCTCATTTTTGGTTCTGATGAAGGTGCTTTCCATGTGTAGATAGTTGTTATATTTGTGTTCTTGCCAGTGGGGGGAGGAATCATTAGTGAAGCTTTCTATTCTGCCATCTTGCCCTGCCTTCACCTATAAAATACTCTCAATCCAAGATAGTGTTTGCTTTACAGCAGAGTTACAATAGGTCATAGAGAAGAGCATCAAAATATGTTCTTAGAATTGTCATGTTTTCCATATCTATGGGTACAGTATTTATTATACTTTTCTGAAAATGAGAACAGCCATTTTGAAAGTAAATGTGGCCGGGTGCGCTGGCTCACGCCTGTAATCCCAGCACTTTGGGAGGCCCAGGCAGGTGGATCACGAGATCAGGAGATCGAGACCATCCTGGCTAACACGATGAAACCCTGTCTCTACTAAAAAATACAAAAAATGAGCCGGGCGTGGTGGCGGGCGCCTATAGTCCCAGCTACTCGGGAGGCGGAGGCAGGAGAATGGTGTGAACCTGAGAGGCAGAGCTTGCAGTGAGCCCAGATCGCGCCACTGCACTCCAACCTGGGTGACAGAGCAAGACTCCGTCTAAAAAAAAAAAAAAAGAAAGAAAGTAAATGTGAAGCCTATTAGGATTACACCCAGAAAAATGAATCAGTCAGGAGGCATTCATTTTAAAAAACACTTTCATAAGAATTTAATTATAAAACTAATGCAAAATAGGAAATGGTATTATTTAATTGTTTTAGGTGGAAGGCTATAATTAATTATAGAAGAGAGAGAAAGATTTTAAGAAATATTTTGTTGATCATGTCATTATCAGCTCTGCGTTCTGTGGTCCCAGAAAGACCTATAGCTTTTCACTCAGCCTAATCTCGCACTGTGACCAGGGAGTTCAGCCAGCATGGATGCCAGAACATAGGGTTCCCCACTGAAGCAGGCTTGCCCTAAGCATCATTGCCGTCTTCTGCTTTTGTGTTCCCATTTCCCCGTGTCCCCGTCAAGACTCGGACTTCATGGATTTGGGTCTGTCTAATACCTCATTCTTCATCTTGCTGATGTTCAATTCTTACACAAATAGCGTCCTATAGCTTGTAATCTACTTATGACTCAACTCATAAATTTTTCCATTTTATTTAATTTTTAGAGATGTGGTTTTGCTATGCTTCCCAGGTTGAACTAAAACTCCTAGATTCAAGGTATTCTCTTGCCTCAGCCTCCCAAGTAGTTGGGACTTCAGGAGTGTGTCACTGCATCCGTCTATTCAACTTGTAAAAATTTGACTCCCGCCCTCTAGATGTATCTGGTGGGTGTGATGTCCCAGTCAGACTCATGTGATGGGCCTACCTCATCTATTCTTTCTAAAATATTTAATTGACAAATAAATATTGTATATACTCAAGGTGTACAGTGTGACGATTTATTGTACAAAAACATTATGTAATGATTATCACAATCAAATTAGTTAACACATCCATCACCACTGTACTGTATATTAGATCCTCAGAACAGATGTATCTTGTAAGTTACAGCAGTGTGCTGATAATTACTCAAAAAGCAAAGGAGTAAAGGGATAATTGCAAAGATTCAAAATATGGTCGATGAAAATGAAAAAAAAAAAAACTACTCTACAAGCTTAGAGAACTAGTAAAGGTTAGGAGTAATTTAAGAAGTAAAGAAGAACGTTTCAGCCTAGAGCAAGATCAGATGTATATGAATTGTGAGAATAGAATGACTGCAGTATTCAGTGTGACTGCAGCACAGCCCTGAGTAATGCAGTGGAAGCTGACAGATCAATTATGGCCTTTTAAGTTTCCTATACACCTATCAGGAGATTAAGGACTCTCTGGTTATACATTTAAGATCAATCCACTGGGTCTTTGCTGAGGCTTCTAAGCTTGAGAATCTATTACAGATGAAAATTTATTGAGAAATGTGTTAAAACAAACACGAGGACTTCGTGGGGGAGGAAATCAAACTTTCTGATGTTGCTTTTGTCAGCAGAACCCTATTTGACGCCACTCTAGTTCTCTAAGGCACAGTCCTGACAGTTTATTAGCTTTGTGTAAAATAAGTTCAAGAATGTCTGTGAAATGTTTCAAGCCGTTAATTCTGTATCATTTATTTGTGGAAGTAAAAAAATGCATTAAAAGTTCACTTGCCAAGGAGTACAGGTTCCAAAACTATTAATTCCGTGGTAGATTCTGTGTGAAGCTAATACCCAGAATTAACAAAAAGACTCCATGACATTTTAATTAACACTCTCTTACCATATATTTTGGAAATACATTTTATATACACACACACACACAAACACACACAATATCTTATATATAGCAATTAAGATATAAATATATACTTGTATACGTATTTGTAAAAAATTTAAACAGTTGAACATAAACTCAACATGACGTCTTGACTTCAAGTGAGCACTAAAGTCTAGATTTTGTCTGTGGTGATCAAGCTTAATCTATGGCGTTCTTACACTTCCTAGCTGTGTGATCCAGGCCACTTAACAACCTCACTTTGCCTTCATTACCTTATCTCTCTAATAGCAGTTAAAATCCTAGGACTATTTTGAGATTAAATGAATTAATGGAAATGCAGTGCTTAGAATAGTGTCTGACACATAACTGTTTGGAGTGACTGGTGTCTTCCACAACTGTCCTTCGCTATGGTAATTCTACTGAGCTTGCAGTTACCTTCTTCCATTTTTGATATTCTCTATATTCATCTTTCCAAGGACAAGAGTTTCTTCAGACAATCTAGATAAGATTTATTCTACTATTGCTATCTTAAATAAAATATTTTTATAACACAGAAAAATAAAAGAGACAATCATGTACCTACTTATAAGGTATAAAGATTTTAAATTAGATTTCAATTTGCTTTTTTAAGACTTTTCCCTTCATCTCTGCCCCCATCCAGAGATAACAACTTTCTGAAATTTCTCATTCCCAGACAATTTTAAAAATTCTGCCACTTACAAATATGCACTAAAAACAAATATTATTTTTGCATGCATTTGGCATATAAAGTAGTTCATATAATAATTTTTTAATTGATCTGATTTTAGGAGTTTAAATTCTAAATTTACAGCCTACAGCATTCTCAGTTTGTGAAAATGTAGCAAGTATGTTAGAGGACGCACCACTTTTTCTCAACATTTAGGTAAAAGATGTTTTATATGTGCAATGAATAAAGTTACTCACTGTTTTTAAATGTTGTATATTTTTGCTACCTTTTATGTTTGATCTATTAATAATTGAAAATTTCAAAATTTCTGAGATCATGTTGAATTTGTCAGCTTCTCTATAAAGTTTTATAAAATGTTCTTGGTTTATTTCAAGGCCCTTTAAAATATAAACAGCATACTTACTGTGTTAAATTGAAATCTATATAATATTTAAAGAATCTCTTTATATCTCATGTCATAAAATCTATTTTGCCTCCGTCTTATGTTGGAACATCATTTCCTGAAATTATTTTTACCATCCCGTTACTTTCAGCATTTCTGTGTTCCGTATGTTAGCTCTTATCAAAGAGGACATTATATTTCTTTTCAGTGTGGCAAGCTCTGTTCTTTAAAAGGTATGTTCAATTTATTTGCATGTATGGTGACTTTGAACATTTTTTGAATTCTATCGTCTTATTTTTATCACTTATATTTGCTCATCTTTTTCATACTTTTGCCTTTCTTCCCATAGTTTCAGAAATGTATGTATGAAGTGCAACAAGTATACAAATAAATGCTTATCTTAAGTTTACAACTTAATGAATTTCTACTCAGTTCCAGAAAGAAAATTATGACAGCACTGTAAAGCTTTTATATGCTGGACTCATCTCTAAAATGTTTCTCCCTTGCAAAGATTTTATACCAGTATCCAAATATTCAACAAACCTGGGTCTGTTTTGCCTCTTTTTGAAAATTTTATAAATGTAATACATGATATTTACTCTCATACCTGACTTTTATTCACTCAATATTATGTTTGAGAATGCTTCATTTGTTGCATGCAGGTATATAATTCACTCATTCTCATTTTATGAATAAATCACAATTTATATATACATTCTACGATTGATGTTTGTGAGTTGCATCATATGAATTGAGATGCATATGAGTTGTTCCCAGTATAGGATTCTTAGGAGCAATTCTGCTGTGGACATTTTTATATATATTTTGAGTTTTACCAATTTACAGTCTCATCTAAAGTGAATGAGTCATCTACCCTAACACTTTCAGGCAGGAAGGTAAATCTATCATTATTACTTCATTGTGTCTGGAAAAGGAAGTCCTCTTGGCTGAATTAGAATCTGAGCAGCCTTTAGACCTGTGCTAGCTTTGTCCCACAGTGGAGCCAGTACCTTTCTGTGTACTCCACACAGTGTTCCTCGAATTATGATGTTACTCATCCGGACTGGTTGGTGAGCTCAGGATTGTTCCCTCTAATCCTTTAGGGTCATTCCTTACCTAGCTTCAGATGCTTTACTTTTATGCATGTGCTGATAAGTGATTATATCAGCTAAATGAAATCAAAGGAGAGTCTTGCCAATCTTCAGAGCTCTTGTGATGTACTCTGTCTGCAAATTACAGACTTCTTTATCTCGTTAGACTTTGAACTCCACCTTTTGAACTCACACAGATCTCTGGGTTTCTTCATCGTGCACTGCTTGACAATTCTCTCTAGAAAGTAACTTGGGCTGTTAAAGGATTCACTGTACGCTTCTCTTCTATCTGTAAGCATGGTTCTGCACTGGCTAATGCCCAGTGTCTGAAAAGCATTTCATATAGTTCGTCTGGTTGACAAGTTCTTTCACTAAAGATAATTAATCTGGAACACCCACTCCCTGTTTTATAGTAGCAGAAGTATATGATAATTAAAATTTATATTTTAAAATAACATTGATTTTGGATATATCACCTATGACCAAACAGTTTGCTGACATTGTTTTATTAGATTTTGTAGATTGGTTAAGAAAATACTTGAATTTCCTTTGGAAAATTTCTTTGAAAGTGATGAAATATTATTTTTTTTTTTTACTTTTAAACATTTTAAAGGCATCTATAATATACTGGCTGAGATTTCTAGAATATTATTGAATATGATGAATGAAAATACATTAAAGATGATGCTTCTATTGTCTTTTGTTACTGAATTTTAGGATTCTCACATAAATTAGTGTATATTAATCCTTCTTCAGGCTAAATGGGTTTTTAAATGATCAATTTACTGTTAATTTCCTTTAATTTGGTTATTAAAATTTTCAAATGACTTGAGAATGGTGAATTATATTGATATATTTTAGGATTTTCATGTGTATGTATTTTAATAAGTTCTTCAAATTATATTCTTTCATTTAGAAACAATATTTTTTTTCTTTCTATTCTTTATTCTTTTTGCCTTGATGTGATCCTTTTAAGCACACAGGGTGCTTTTGAGATTCTTCTTCATCCTTAATATTCAGCAATTTTACTTACATTTTATTTATTGATTGATTTTTAATTTTTATATTGACAAATAATAATCCTGTATATTTATGGGGCACAATGTGATGTTTTGATCTTTGAATACATTATGAAAAGAGTCAATCAAGGTAATTAATGTATTTATCACCTCACCAATTTATCATGTTTTGTGGTTAGAGTGCCACTTAAAATTTTAAATATGAAAGTGATTTTTCATTATTTTTATAAAATCCTCAGGCATTTTTATTAAATGCTATTTTTATACGATTCACTCAATTTTTTCTTCCAATATGTTTATTGGATATATTTCAGATATTGTCATCCTATCTACTGTATCTTTTTTTACCTTTATATATTATATATGTTATATATGTGTGTGTATACATATATATACACACACACATTCATATACACACACACACGCATGCATACACACACAGATTCCTATTATTTTGTTTCTGCTGGTTTTGTTCATGGTAGACCTTTGCTTTGGCATATCTTCTTTTTTATTAATTTTTGTTGTTGTTTAACTCACTTTCAGTGGAGCTTGTTTTTACAAGAGATTCTTGGCCTGTGTATGGAAGTTCCTCCTGAGAGAGGCTTTGTTGTTGTCTCTTTCACATGACCACCTTAGATTCCTGTATACATCCTCTTTTCTAGGTCATTCTAGCAGAAAGTGAATAGTGTAAGTTTAGACGACTACTATTTATCTTCAGTGAGTGGAAGGTTTAATTTATCAAGTGACAATCCATATCTTTCCTTTTCATCATCTTCTTTTTTTATTATTATACTTTAAGTTCTAGGGTACATGTGCATAACGTGCAGGTTTGTTACATATGTATACATGTGCCATGTTGGTGTGCTACACCCATTAACTCATCATTTACATTAGGTATATCTCCTAATGTTATCCCTCCCCACTCCCCCCACCCCACAACAGGCCTCGGTGTGTGATGTTCCCCTTCCTGTGTCCAAGTGATCTCATTGTTCAATTCCAGCCTATGAGTGAGAACATGTGGTATTTGGTTTTCTGTTCTTGCGATAGTTTGCTGAGAATGATGGTTTCCAGCTGCATCCATGTTCCCTACAAAGGACATGAATTCATCCTTTTTTATGGCTGCATAGTATTCCATGGTGTATATGTGCCACATTTTCTTAATCCAGTCTGTCACTGATGGACATTTGGGTTGATTCCAAGTCTTTGCTATTGTGAATAGTGCTGCAATAAACATACGTGTGCATGTGTCTTTATAGCAGCATGACTTATAACCTTTTGGGTATATCCCCAGTAATGGAATGGCTGGGTCAAATGGTATTTCTAGTTCTAGATCCTTGAGGAATCGCCATACTGTTTTCCACAATGGTTGAACTAGTTTACAGTCCCACCAACAGTGTAAAAGTGTTCCTATTTTTTCACATCCTCTCCAGCACCTGTTGTTTCCTGATTTTTTAATGATTGCCATTCTAACTGGTGTGAGATGGTATCTCATTGTGGTTTTGATTTGCATTTCTCTGCTCGCCAGTGATGACGAGCATTTTTTCATGTGTCTGTTGGCTGTATGAATGTCTTCTTTTGAGAAGTGTCTGTTCATATCCTTTGCCCACTTTTTGTTGGGATTGTTTGTCTTTTTCTTGTAAATTTGATTGAGTTCTTTTTAGGCTCTGGATAGTAGCCCTTTGTCAGATGAGTAGATTGCAAAAACTTTCTCCCATTCTGTAGGTTGCCTGTTCACTCTGATGGTAGTTTCTTTTGCTGTGTAGAAGTTCTTTAATTTAATTAGATCCCATTTGTCAATTTTGGCTTTTGCTGCCATTGCTTTTGGTGTTTTAGTCATGAAGTCCTTGCCCATGCCTATGTCCTGGATGGTGTTACCTAGGTTTTCCTCTAGAGTTTTTATGGTTTTAGGTCTAACATTTAAGTCTCTAATCCATCTTGAACTAATTTTCGTATAAGAAGTAAGGAAAGGATCCAGTTTCAGCTTTCTACTTATGGCTAGCCAATTTTCCTAGCACTATTGATGAAATGGGGAATCCTTTCCCCATTTCTTGTTTCTCTCAGGTTTGTCAAAGACCAGATGGCTGTAGATGTGTGGTATTATTTCTGAGGGCTCTGTTTTGTTCCATTGGTCTATATCGCTGTTTTGGTACCAGTACCATGCTGTTTTGGTTACTGTAGCCTTATAGTGTAGTTTGAAGTCAGGTAGCATGATGCCTCCAGCTCTGTTCTTTTGGCTTAGGATTGTCTTGGCAATGCAGGGTCTTTTTTGGTTCCATATGAACTTTAAAGCAGTTTTTCCCAATTCTGTGAAGAAAGTCATTGGTAGCTTAATGGGGATGGCATTGAATCTATAAATTACCTGGGGCAGTATGGCCATATTCACAATATTGATTCTTCCTATCCATGAGCATGGTATGTTCTTCCATTTGTTTGTGTCTTCTTTCATTTCACTGAGCAGTGGTTTGTAGTTCTCCTTGAAGAGTTCCTTTATATCCCTTGTAAATTGGATTCCTAGGTATTTTGTTCTCTTTGAAGCTATTGTGAATGGGAGTTCATTCCTGATTTGGCTCTCTGTTTGCCTGTTACTGGTGTATAAGAATGCTTGTGATTTTTGCACATTGATTTTGTATCCTGATACTTTGCTGAAGTTGCTAATCACCTTAAGGAGATTTTGGGCTGAGACGATGGGGTTTTCTAAATATACAATCATGTCATCTGCAAACAGGGACAATTTGACTTCTTCTTTTCCTAACTGAATACCCTCTATTTCTTTCTCTTGCCTGATTGCCCTAGCCAGAACTTCCAACACTATGTTGAACAGGAGTGGTGAAAGAGGGCATCCCTGTCTTGTGTCAGTTTTCAAACGGAATGCTTCCAGTTTTTGCCCATTCAGTATGATATTCGCTGTGGGTTTGTCATAAATAGCTGTTATTATTTTGAGATACGTTCCATCAATATCGAATTTATTGAGAGTTTTTAGCATGAAGGGCTGTTGAGTTTTGTCAAAGGCAATAGATGCAGAAAAGGCCTTTTCATAATCTTAAGCAGAGGGATTCTTTATGACCACCTATCCAGACTAGTAGAAATGGCTTATTGAGTTCCCCTTTCATTAATGGGACCCAACTTTTTGACTAACTTTTGTATTTTCCCCCATGTTTCTTGCTCTACATAATTAGCAATGTGGCTTCAATTTTCACTCACTTACTTGTGGTCCTGTGTTGTATTATGATATTTCTGGATCCACATTTACTCATGTTTTATCTGACAGTTGAATGAAATGATAGGGAGAACCTGTTTGTTATACAATTCTGTGGTTATGCTCAAACCATACTGCTATCACCTAATGTATTGAATGAACTATGAAACATGTATTTTTATCAGAATATTATTAGAAGGCAAATGAACTATTGAAAAATACTGCTTGAGACATGCATATTATTAAAATATATGATCAAATTTACTCACTGTTGGAAGAATAAAAGGACCACTTCTACAAAGCAAGCAAGCGCCAAGCATTACAGGTTGTGTATTACTTGATTGAGCTAAGAATGACCCTGCTAAACCATATCCCTCTTGTATATAAAGGCCCTGAAACACAAAAAAATAGCACATTACAAGATAATTTACGGTATTGTTATTTCAGGAGACGTTTACATCTATTCTAAGTCAATGAGAAAGCTCTGAAAAAGGAGAAAAGTGGGTGATTTAAACTTGTTTTCCCAATATCATCATTATATGTTTTTGGACTATGTATTACATTAGATTTAAGTTATGAAATGAAACACATGCATTATCTCATGACTTCCATCTCTAGTCAAAATAAACTGTTATAGAAAGCAATATAAGTTCTGCCCATACAATGTGAAGGGTTTCATTAACTAAGATTTGGTATGGGAATAAAATCATGTCTTGCTCGTAAGTACAATACAGCTAAAATTAATTCTCCTGACAAAGAAATAAATCAGCTATTCATTACATTAATTCAGTGAGTGACACCACCTTATTATTAAAAAAGAAATTCAATGTGTGTGAAAAATTATGTTTATGATTTATAAGATGTTGCTAAACTTTTAAAAGTTTATTCTGTTTAAAACTATAAGGCAAATCTTTCATTCTTCAATCTTTAGCTACAAAAGCAGTATTTCACTAAATTCTTTTTAAAGAGAACAGAGGGATCTGGTCCTGTGAATCAGAACACTTTTCCTTATTCAATATTGATCTCTTTGATGAGAGTGACTCCATGGAGGAGTTGCTTAATTTCAAATTATTAGCATGCTGCCATCTGTGCAAACCAATTATTTCAGGTTTTTTAAAAGATAGAAAACTCTAAGTCATGTGGCCCAATGATAAAGAGGTTGGTCTACATGTCAAGCTATAAAATAACTGTGCCATCTTCTGATTTGGTCTCTAAATTTTGGTATAAAACATGTTTCTTACTTTGGTCCTCAGTTAGATTTCACTGAGGATTCACAGTGGTAATTAGTCATCTGGTGCCTGTAGATAGAAGACAGTAATATGCCCAAGAGTATAAATAAATCAAGGAGGATACACTAACTCTTATATTCTACCTGGAAGGAAGCAGACAAACTTTCATTAGTACGTAGATGATGCCTCAAGGTTTTTATTCACCATCTGTGCTGTAATCCTGTGAATGTGTGACGTGGTTACTTTGCTTTATTTAATAAAAATGACAGACCCAGAGACATGAGATAATTAACTGAAGTTTAAATAGAGAGACATAACTGAGACATTGTTTAGTTCCAAATAAAAAATCATTTGTCTTCATCTAGTATTGTTTTCTAGTGAAACAATAAATAGAATATATATTTTCTGTGATGCAGATTTCCTTCTACCTTCCAATGTAAAGTATATAGTGTATGTATATGTGTGTGTGTGTATATATATATATCATTCAATAATTTCTTGCAAAAAATAATTATCAAAAGTGTAGCAATAGAAGCTAATTATCATTTTCATTTATTTGTTTGGTTGGTTGATTGGTTTTTTATTGCTCACCATACACCAAGCACTCTTCAAATTGTTCGACCCTGTTAGTTCAATTAATCTACAATACAGTCCTGTGAGTTAGATACTAATATTATACTCTTTTAAAATGAAGAATTTAAGGATCTCTTGAACTCAGGAGTTCAAGTCCCAATCCCAACCCTACAGGTATCCTCAAATTCTTCATTTTTAAATGAACTTTGGTCTGGGGTCACTGATCTTACACACAGCACTGTCATTTTCTCACAGATATGTTTCACTTACATTATTTTATTTATAAAATCTTCCATAAAGCAAACCAAAATTTAATATTGGTTGTAGGATGATCTTATAGAAATTAACTGAATGCCTACATACAGCAGAGCTGAATCGGTAGAATCTATACCCTTCCTGACAAATAGCATGGTAATGCTTTCTCCCCAGGATGAAACAGAGAAATTGAACCACAAATCAGTCAACGTTCTGAGGTGAGAAACTGGAGAGGGGAACAGAAAAGTTGAATAAGTTCACCTTGCTACAGTAATTAAAAAACAAACAAACAACAACAAAAAAACCAACACACACACACACACAAACACATATAGGTAACAAGCATAACAACATTCCCAGGCAGCTAATGATGTTTCTATACTATTATTTCTGTGATTGTTTATTTCTTGATCTTGTACTGTATCCTTGAAACCTGCTCTTAGACAAGCAGTGGCCAATTATACAAGTCACAGTCAACTCAGAGAGGGATGGGTTTGACCTATTTAGCTACTTGTAAACTCAGTCTACTAATTGAACTACACCTTCCTTAGATCTATAGGCAAAACAGGAACTGTTTTCCCCTGACTTGAAGCAACTTAAGAGCGTGAAATAAAAGGAGCAGGATATGCAAATGGAACAACTAAACTCAGGAACACAAACAGAAATAAAGTAGAAAACAAAAGATAATTTGAAAACATTTTAAGAGAGCCTAGTGAATATCAAGTCTATAAAATAGTGTACTGTGAAGTTAAAGATGTAGCCAGAAAATTAAGTCATCTTGGAAACCAAAAACACAAATTCAAAAAAAAAAAAAAATCAGTAAAATAAATGAATAACCAAAAACATAGATATATATGGAATAAATCCATTCAAAAAAGTTTTTAAAAATCTAAATATTCAAGTAAATCTGAGAAACATCTTTAAAAAAGAAAACTGGGAAAATTCAAAGTAGAAAGAGAAGTTTGAGGAAATCCAGTATTTGATCCAGAGGGAAAGAATAAATAAGAAAGATGGAAATTACTTTAATAAAAAACATGTAAAAGTTTCTAAATTGAGAAAAAATACCTGTATATTGAGTCTCTACCTTTAACTAAGAAAAAACAAAATGAAAATTAATATGTGACACATGTAAACACACTATGATAAAAAACCCGAGTTCTGATCATGAAGAAATCATTAAAAGTTTTAGGAGGATAAAACAGAAAATATCAATTTTTTTACAAATCAAAAAATCAGAATAGCATAGGAGTTATATAAAAACATGGATTTGGTGAACATAAATTAGTTCATGTACAAAATCTGTCTACTGTGATTTTCATGTTTAATAATCCCTTGCATTTTTACAATTTTATTAATACCTTCATTTTCCAGAGATATGCATTGTGGGTTGTCTATATTTTTGAATTTTACACAAATGGAATCACTCTCTGCATATTCCTCTATCACTTGCTTTTCTTATTCAAAATTAGTACATGAAGTTAGTCATATTTATGTGCATAATGGACATTCAGTTACTTTTTCTTTTTTACAAAATTGACTTTTGAGAATACAGCACAAATTATTTATCCATTTTTCTTGTTGGGCATATTTACATAGCTGCCTTAGCTCTCTTATGGTTATATTTGCACCCTATATGTTTTTTATTTTACTTTCAATGTACTTGTATCTTTGAATTTAAGGTAGATCTCTTGTAGATAACTTGTTATTGATATTATTGGATCTTGATTTTTAATCAAGCCTGACAATCTCTGCCTTTGATTGAAATTTTAATTCACATGCATTTAATGTAACCGTGAATGTGCTTTAGTTTATTTCTTTCATGTGCTTTTTTTCTTTACACCACGTGTTTGTTTGTTGGTGTGGTTTCCCATTACTGTCTTCTTTGTAATTATTTTAATTCCTATGTTGATGTTTTAAACATAACTTTAGTTAATTTGGTAGTTTTTCTAGAGATTGTATTATACATATCTGATTTATCACAATCTGCTTTCACATTGCACTACCATAGTTTTATCCCACACCCACCATGCTATCATCACCATATATATATCAGCTATTTACGAACCCAATCACATGGAATCACAGTTTTGCTGTGAGTTATGCGTGTGTGTGTATGTATACACACATTGTTGTTTATATTTACCCACATAAGTACCATTTTCCATGCTGTTCATTTACTCTGGGCATTTCTTTTTAGTATGAGACTTGCTTTAACACTTCTTTAAAAACAAGTCTGTGAGCAAAGATTTCTCTCAGTTTCTGTTTACATGAGAATGTCCACATCATCTTCATTTTTAAAGGATAATTTCACCAGATACAAAATTCTTGTTTGACGGATTTTTAAAATATTTCAGGTCATAAATATATCATTTTACTGCTTCATTGTCTCTGGTCTGTGGTACTTTTGATGGAAAATCAGCCATTCGGTGAATTTTATTCTGTATGTGAAGAGCCATTTTCTCTTGCTTCCTCAAGATATTTTCTGTCTTTGGCTTTTATCAATTTGACTATGACGCGTTAGGTTTATTTCTCTTTGTATTTATCCTATGTTTGGTTTGTCGAACTTCTTCGATATGCAAGCTAAATATTTCATCAAATATGGGACAGTTTCAGACTTTATATTTCTTCTGGTCATTTTTCTTTCTGCTCTATTTCTAAAAATCTCAGTATACATATCTTAAACACTTGGTATTGTCTCAGAGGTCTCTAAGGTTCTGTTCATTTTTCTTGAAAATTTTTCTCTCTTCGTTCACATTAGATAATTTCTATTGATACTCCTCCAGGCTTACTGGCTCCTTTTTGATATCTTGATTCAAAGGTATCAAAGCAGGCATATAGTAAACTTTTCATTTCAGATTTTATACTTTTAATTCAAGATTTTTCATGTTTTATAGATTGTATCCCTGCTTGCTGACTTATTGTTAGCATATTTTCCATTAATCGTCTTTTTATTTTATTTAATTTTAAAACTGATCTGTAATAGTTGATTTGAAGTATCTGTTAAATCCAGCATATAAACATACTGAGATACAGTCTCTGTTTAAAGCTTTTTTTTCCTTCTGACTATAGATCACACATTTCTGTTTGTACATACATAGTTTTAATATTTTGATTGACATTGGACATTTTAGATAATACAACAACTATCAATTCTGTTTTATTTTCCTTAGGAATCTTGGTTATTTTAACTTAGGTGATTTGCCTAGACTTAAACTTTTATGTGTAGATGTTGATGTCTTTGCTCAGTTTTGTTTTGTTTTCTTTTTCTTTCTTTTTTTTTTTGAGACGGAGTCTTGCTCTGTTGCCCAGGCTGGAGTGCAGTGGAGTGATCTCAGCTCACTGCAAGCTCTGCCTCCCGGGTTCACGCCATTCTCCTGCCTCAGCCTCCCGAGTAGCTGGGACTACAGGTGCCGGTCAATTTTTTGTATTTTTAGTAAACACGAAGTTTCACCATGTTAGCTAGGAGGATGGTATCAATCTCCTGACACCGTGATCAGCCCGCCTTGGCCTCCCAAAGTGCTGAGACTACAGGCGTGAGCCACCGCACCCAGCCTCAGTTTTGTTTTCTAATTGTAGCCTATCTCACTGAGAAATCTACAAAGTTCGTTAGCCAGCCCCTTATTTGAGTATAAATGATATTGAGGTATAATTATGGCCTGAATTGTGTCCCCTGATATAATTTATATGTTGAAATTCTAACCCAATACCTCAGAATGTGACTGTATTTAAAGATAAGACCTTAAGGAGGTAGTTGAGGTAAAGGGAAGTCATATGGCAGGGTCCTGATCTAATCTCACAGGTGTCCTTTACAGGAAGAGGGGATTAGGACAGAAACAGACATGCACAGAAGACCATGTGTTGACACAGGGAGATGACTCTCTACAAGCCAAGGAGAAAGGCCTCAGAAAAAATAAGCCTTGTTGTCACATTGATCTCAGATTTCTGGTTTCCAGAAATGTGAGAAAAATTAATTTCTTTTTATTTTTTATTATTATACTTTAAGCTCTGGGATACATGCAGGTTTATTACATAGGTATACATGTGCCGTGGTTTGTTGCACCCATCAACCGGTCATCTAGATTTTAAGCCCCACATACATTTGGTGTTTGTCCTAATGCTATCCCTTCCTTTGCTCCCCACCCTTCTACAGGCCCTGGTGTGTGATATTCTCCTCCTTGTGTCCATGTATTCCCGTTGTTCAACTCCCACTTATGAGTGAGAACATGTGGTGTCTGGTTTTCTTGTACTATATCAGTCTGCCAAGAATGATGGTTTCCAGCTTCCTCCATGTCCCTGCAAAGGACATGAACTCATTCTTTTTTATGGCTGCATAGTATTTCATGATGTATATGTGCCACATTTTCGTTATCCAGTCTATCATTGATGGGCATTTGGATTGGTTCCAAGTCTTTGCTATTGTAAGTAGTCCTACAATAAACATACATGTGCATGTATATTTATAGTAGAATGATTTATAATCCTTTGGGTATATACACAGTAATAGGATTGCTGGGTCAAATGGTACTTCTGGTTCTAGATCCTTGAGGAATTTGCACACTGTCTTCCACCATGGTTGAATTAATTTACACTAAGTTTAAGCCACCCAGTATGTGGTACTTTGTTATGTCAACTCTAGCAAACGAATACAGCTCTTGCTACTGGGCAGTGTGGTGCTGCTGGAACAATATCTAAAAATGTAGAAATGATGTTGTAACTGTGTAATGGGTAGAGGCTGGAAGAATTTTGAGGTTTATATTAGAAAAAATTGGATTGTCTTAAAAATACTGTTGGTGAAAATTACATTTAATATAATTCTTTTGTGTGCTCATATAAAAAGAGGAGCACTGTAGACAATGCTTCTATCATATTGGAGATACATGTGGCTCATTGTGCACAGAATGTTGGTACAAATATGGATGTTAAAGGTCATTCTAATGAGGTCCCAGGTGATAATGGGGAATATGCTATCAGAAACTAGAGGAAAGGTCATCCTTTTATGAAGTGGCAGAGGACTTGGCTGAATTCTATTTTATCGTTTTGTAGAAAGTAGAACTTGTAAGGCATATACTTGATTATTTAACTGAGTGGATTTCTAAGCAAAGTGTTGAAGGTACAGTGTTGTTTCTCCTTTCTGTGTACAGCAAAATGTGAGAGGAGATAAATTATAGAAGGAATTATTAGGCAAAAGGAACCAGAACTTGAAGATTTGAAAAATGTATAGCCTACTTATATTTCAACAAATCAGAAAATAAAGTGTACACTGCAAAAGACATCGGGGTGCAACTGGACATCAATTTGCTAGAGAGATTACAGACATATGATTTATGGATCCAATCAGTCATTTCAGCAGAAGCCAGGAATAGAGATGGGGACATAGCTGTGGAAATGCCGCCAGCTCGAACTGAAGGGGTAGTTAGGCTGAAATGAAGGAAGTTTCAGGCTTACAAGATTCTACAGGACATGGCAATAGAGCTATCTGGACAAGCATATGCATTATACTTTAAGAAAAGAGAAGAAAGGCCCTGAAGGTAATTTAGGAGTCAGCAGGGCTGCCACTGGTGCCTTGAGTCCAGAGAACAGAGGCCTGGGGGTTAGGGCTGTCTACCACTGCCCAGGGCCGAGGGGTCAGAGCTATCACACTTGTGGGTTTGGAAGCTAGGATCACGCTTCCAAGCTCAGAAGATAGAGTGAGTCAAAGTGAGTTATTCTTGTGGCTTAAAAAAAAAAATTGCATGAAATTTGCCTTGTTAAGTTTCCAGGACCCCTTACCATTTTCTACTTTCTGATTTCTCCCTTCAGGAATGAACATGTCTTCAATGCCTGTACCAACATTGTATTTTGGAAGCAGATAACTTACCTGGTTTCACAAGTTCACAGCTGGAGGGGAATTTGACTCAGGATGAATCCCACCTCCTCTCACCCATACCTGATTTAGAGAATATTTAGTTGCTAAATAGAAAATTGTTGGAGTGGGTTCACACTCTGGGGACTGTTGAAAAAGAATAAATATATTTTTCCTGTGAGAAGGACATACATTTCAGGATACCCAAGGGCAGAATGTTATGGGCTCAGATGTGTTCTTCCAAAATTCGTATGTTGAAGTCGTAACCCCTGTGCCTCCCAATGTGAGGGTATTTGGAAATAGACCCTTAAAAGAAGTAAATATGGTAAATTAAGGTTATCTAGTGGGGCTCCAATCTAATCTAACTGGTGTTCTCATGAGAACACAGACAAACATAGAGGGATGACCATGTGAAGACATGGAGAAGATAGCGATTTACAAGCTAAGGAGAGATGGCTCAGAGAAATCCAACTCTGCCAATACCTTGATCTTGCCCCCAGGACTGTGAGAGATTAAATTTACAGCCGCCCAATCTGTGGTACTTTGTTATGGCAGGCTAATACTAAGCCAGGCACCTTATCTTGGAAGGCTGCTACTCTCTGCCAGCTAAGCTGTGGGTAGGTTGTAGAATGCGTTCAAATTTGTAGCCAGCTCAAGTCACACTTGTCTTTCACTTTTTCCTTCTGTTGCCTCAGCACCCCAGCTTCTCCAGTTTGCATAGTTTAGCCGTAAGACTTTCACACATGCATAGAGTATTTTAGTCTGTCTATGTCTCTCTCACTTTTCATTAAATTTCTGGCTCGTCTAATGCTTGTTCTGAATCAGGCTTTCAAACTTGGGCTACCAAAACTATCGTTTTTCCCCATCTCTTCCAAGCAAAGTCTACTCCTTTTAGCTGGCAAATCTGTGGGTTTTCACTCACACTCTCCCCAGTGGAGTGAACCACCTCTTACTACATGGCTGCTTGAATTTCTGCCACCCCCCATTGGCAAACCTAGAGTTTTTTCAAACCAAGTAGAGACTTAGAAGATTGTATGCCCAGGCAAGAAACCCAGAAACTCTTTCTGTTCTTACCCAAACCTGCCAACTTGTTATCTTCCTTTGACCAATTTCCTGGGTTATGAAATATTTGTTACTATTGTTATTGTTGAAAATCTGTCCAGTTTTTCACTTGTTTTCTCTGGAGGAGAATTGCCCAGTTTATTCATGCCATTTTTAATAGCAGTGCTTCACTCTCTTTATTCGATTTGATAAAAATATCAAAGGCATTGACGTTTTGAGGGAAATTTCACAGCATTAACCACAATTAGTAGTATGCATGTTCTTGTTCCCTCATACTCCACAGTTGTGTTTTTAATCATCTGTCCAGAAACATTTACATATGCACAAGAGACAAAAACATTATTAGATGTTTATGAAACATTAAAAAGCCCTCAACTTTGGAAATTAGGTAGGTTAAATTACAATAACATTTTAATAACTTAATACAGAGCTGTTATAGTGTTTTTGTAAGTATTTAATCATACAGACGCTTGGAAATTTATATATATATACATGTATACAGATACACGCTGTATCTGTGTATGGAAATGTATACATTAAATTAACATTTGTTTAAATTTCTGGAGATGGAATTAAAAAATAGTTACGGTTGTTGTTACAGTTTGGCTGTGTCCCCACCCATATCTCATCTTGAACTGTAGTTCCATATTCCCCACGTGTCATGGGAAGGACTGAGTGGGGGGTAACTGAATCATGATGGTGGGATTTCCCAAGTTGTTCTTGTGATAGTGAATAAGTCTCATGAGATCTGATGGTTTTATAAAGGCATTTCCCTGCACATGCTCTCTTACCTGCCACCATGTAAGATGTACCTTTGCTCTTCCTTCACCTTCTGCCATGATTATGAGGTCTCCCAAGCTGTGATGAACTGTAAGTCAATTAAACCTCTTTCCTTTATAAATTACCCAGTCTCGGAGAAGTCTTTATTAGCAGCATGATAATGAACTAATATGGTAAATTGGTACTGGGTAGTGGGGCACTGCTGTAAAGATACCCAAAAATATAGAAGCAACTTTGGAACTAGGCAACAGGAAAAGGTTGGAACAGTTTGGAGGGCTCATAAGAAGACAGAAAAATGTAGGAAAGTTTGAAACTTCCTAGAGACTTGGAGGGCTCAGAAGACAGGAAGATGTGGGGAAGTTTGGAACTTTGTAGAGACTTGTTGAATGGCTTTGACCAAAATGTTGATAGTAATATGGAAAATAAAGTCCAGGCTGAGGTGGTCTCAGATGGAGATGAGGAACTTGATGGGAACTCGAGCAAAGGTGATTCTCATTATGCTTTAGCAAACAATCTGGTGGCATTTTGCCTCTGCCCTAAAGAACTGTAGAATTTTGAACTTGAAAGAGATGATTTAGGGTGTCTAGCAGAAGAAATTTATAAGTGGCCAAACTTTCAAGAGGAAGACCATAAAAGTTTGGAAATTTTGCAGCCCAATATACAATAGAAAAGAAAACCACATTTTCTGGGGAAAAATTCAAGCCTGCTGCAGGAATTTGCATAAGTTACTTAGACCCAAATGTTAATCACCAAGACAATGGAGAAAATGTCTCTAGGGCATGTCTGAGACCTTCATGATAGCCCCTCCCATCACAGGATTAGAGGCCTAGGAGGGAAAAATTGTCTCCTGGGCTAGGTCCAGGGCACCTTTGCTGTGTGTAGCCTAGAGACTTGATGCCTTTCATCCCAATCACTCTAACTGTGGCTAAAAGAGGCTGACATACAGCTCAGGCTGTTGCTTCAGAGGGTACATGCCACAAGTCTTTGTGGCTTCCTCATGGTATTGGGCCTGAAGGTGAACAGAAGTCAAAAATTGAGGTTTGGGACCATTGGCCTAGATTTCAGAGGACATATGGGAATGCCTGGATATCCAGGCAGAGGTGTGCTGCTGGGATGGAGACCTCATGAAGAACCACTGCTAAGGCAGTGCAGAAGGGAAATGTGGGGTGCAAGTCCCTACACAGAATCCCCACTGGGGTACTGCCTAGTGGAGCTGTGAGAAGAGGACCACCATCTTCCAGACACCAGAATGGTAGATCCACCAATAGCTTGTACTGTGAGCTTAGAAAAGCCACAGACATTCAATGCCAGCTTGTGAAAGCAGCCAAAGAGGGGGTGTAAAGCCACAGGATTTAAGCCTGTGCAGAAGCGTGCTGCAGAAATTTTCATAAGTTACAGAGCTGTCCAAGACTATGGGAACCCATCTTTTGCATCAGCATGACCTGGATATGAGATATGGAGTCAAAGGAGATCATTTTGGAGCTTTAAGATTTGGTTGTCCTGCTGGATTTTGGACTTGCATGGGGGGCCTGTAGCACCTTCATTTTGGCTAATTTCTCCCAGTTGCAGTAAGTGTATTTACCCGATGCCTATATTCTCATTGTATCTAGAAAGTAGTTAACTGGTTTCTGATTTACATTCTCATAGGTGGAAAGTACTTGTCTTGTCTCAGTCAGATGAGGCTTTGGACTATGGACTTTTGAGTTAATGCTGAAATGAGCTAAGACTATGGAGGACAGTTGGGAAGGCATGACTGGTTTTGAAATGTGAGGATATGAGGTTTGGGAGAGGTCAGGGGCATAATTACATGGTTTGGCTGTGTCCCTACCCAAATCTCATCTTTAATTGTAGCTCCCATAATCCTCATGTGTCATGGGACGGAGCCAGTGGGAGGTAATTGAATCATGGAGGCTGGTTTTCTGGAGTTGTTCTCTTGATAGTGAATAAATCTCACAAGACCTGATGGTTTATAAAGGGCAGTTCCCCTGCACATGCTCTCTTGCCTGCCACGATGTAAGATGTGTCTTTGCTCTTCCTTCACTTTCTGTCATGATTGTGAAGCTGCCTCAGCCATGCTTAACTCTGAGTCAATTAAACCTCTTTTCTTTATAAATTACCCAGTCTCAGGTATGTCTTTATTAGCAGTGTGAGAATGAACTAATATAGTTGTGGATATTTTCACTTGGCAATTCATATATTTCTTAAATGTTTAACATTTTTAGAATAGACTATTTTAACTTTTTGCCATATAAAAACCAATAAACAAATGGAAAAAAAAGAAAGTATATTTCTATTTTTGTGTACATTTGGAGGATGTGAGAAAATTTATATTCTGGACTTGAAAAATTAAAGCCAGTTTACAATTAATTTTCTATGCATCCTGTTAAGATTTTGCCTCCTAGTACAGCTGGCAGACACTTTCCTTTGATATCATATTTTAGTACTGATATTGTGTATGGAAAGGTTTAAAATCCTAGCTGGATGTTTTGCTGGAATCTTCTGCCAGACTTCTAAGTTCAACCTTATTGATTTGGGTCAGCCTCATCTCCTCAATTCTCTCTCCATTGACTTTCAAGGAGACTTTGCATTAACTCTGATCTTCACATTTGCAAAATGTTTGGAGGCAGGTGAACCTAGAAAACTGAAATGTTCTGGCAGTGGATATTGAAGTGTGACCCAGTTTTGCAGGGAGTGAAGAGTGTACATGCTTTGCCCAAAGGGCAGCAGCCTCCAAATGTTTAGTGTAACATAGCAACCACATGCACCCTGCAGGAGTTCAAAGTCCACATGGGGCCTTCAACTGCCTCTCTCTGAAGAAACTCCATGTGCTGTGAAATCTTTACTCATTATCTCAAGGCTGACTGCTTTAACCTTCATTTTTGGTTTGATGCAGTTGTATTTTACTTATATGTACTTGAATGTTCTTCTGAAAATGCTCCTTTTTATTAAAAACTCGAGGGGCGGAGCAAGATGGCCAAATAGGAACAGCTCCAGTCTCCAACTCCCAGCGCGAGCGACACAGAAGACTGGTGATTTCTGCATTTTCAACTGAGGTACTGGGGTCATCTCACTGGGGAGTGCTGGACAATCGGTGTTGGTCAGCTTCTGCAGCCGGACCAGCGAGAGCTGAAGCAGGGCGAGGCATCGCCTCACCTGGGAAGCGCAAGGGGGGAGGGAATCCCTTTTCCTAGCCAGGCGAACTGAGACACACAACACCTGGAATATCGGGTAACTCCCACCCCAATACTGCGCTTTAAGCAAACGGGCACACCAGGAGAATATATCCCACACCTGGCCGGGAGGGTCCCACGCCCACGGAGCCTCCCTCATTGCTAGCACAGCAGTCTGTGGCGATCTAACCACAAGGCAGCAGAGAGGCTGGGGGAGGGGCGCCCGCCATTGCTGAGGCTTAAGTAGGTAAACAAAGCCGCTGGGAAGCCCGAACTGAGTGGAGCTCACAGCAGTTCGAGGAAACCTGCCTGTCTCTGTAGACTCCACCTCTGGGGACAGGGCACAGCTAAAAAACAACAGGGGAAGCAGCAGAGGCCTGTGCAGACACAAACGACTCTGTCTGACAGCTTTGAAGAGAGCAGTGGATCTCACAACACGGAGGTTGAGATCTGAGAACGGACAGACTGCCTGCTCAAGTGGGTCCCTGACCCCGAGTAGCCTAACTGGGAGACATCCCCCACTAGGGGCAGTCTGACACCCCACACCTCACAGGGTGGAGTACACCCCTGAGAGGAAGCTTCCAAAGGAAGAATCAGACAGGTACACTTGCTGTTCAGCAATATTCTATCTTCTGCAACCTCTGCTGCTGATACCCAGGCAAACAGGGTCTGGAGTGGACCTCAAGCAATCTCCAACAGACCTATAGCTGAGGGTCCTGACTGCAGAAGGAAAACTATCAAACAGGAAGAACACCTATACTAAAACCCCATCAGTACGTCACCATCATCAAAGACCAGAGACAGATAAAACCACAAAGATGGGGAAAAAGCAGGGTAGAAAAGCTGGAAATTCAAAAAATAAGAGCGCATCTCCCCCCGCAAAGGAGCGCAGCCCATCGCAAGCAATGGATCAAAGCTGGTCAGAGAATGACTTTGACGACATGAAAGAAGAAGGCTTCAGTCCATCAAACTTCTGAGAGCTAAAGGAGGAATTACGTACCCAGCGCAAAGAAACTAAAAATCTTGAAAAAAGAGTGAAGAATTGACAGCTAGACTAATTAATGCAGAGAAGGTCATAAACGAAATGACAGAGATGAAAACCATGACATGAGAAATATGTGACAAATGCACAAGCTTCAGTAACCAACTCGATCAACTGGAAGAAAGAATATCAGCGATTGAGGATCAAATGAATGAAATGAAGTGAGAAGAGAAACCAAAAGAAAAAAGAAGAAAAAGAAATGAACAAAGCCTGCAAGAAGTATGGGATTATGTAAAAAGACCAAATCTACGTCTGATTGGGGTGCCTGAAAGTGAGGGGGAAAATGGAACCAACTTAGGAAACACTCTTCAAGATATCATCCAGGAGAACTTCCCCAACCTAGTAGGACAGGCCAACATTCAAATTCAGGAAATACAGAGAACACCACAAAGATACTCCTCGAGAAGAGCAACTCCAAGACACATAATTGCCAGATTCACCAAAGTTGAAATGAAGGAAAAAAATCTTAAGGGCAGCCAGAGAGAAAAGTCGGGTTACCCACAAAGGGAAGCCCATCAGACTAACAGCAGATCTCTCGGCAGAAACTCTACAAGCCAGAAGAGAGTGGGGGCCAATATTCAACATTCTTAAAGAAAAGAATTTTAAACCCAGAGTTTCATATCCAGCCAAACTAAGTTTCATCAGTGAAGGAGAAATAAAATCCTTTACAGATAAGCAAATGCTTAGAGATTTTGTCACCACCAGGCCTGCCTTACAAGAGACCCTGAAGGAAGCACTAAACATGGAAAGGAACAACCGGTACCAGCCATTGCAAAAACATGCCAAAATGTAAAGACCATCGAGGCTAGGAAGAAACTGCATCAACTAATGAGCAAAATAACCAGTTAATATCATAATGGCAGGATCAAGTTCACACATAACAATATTAACCTTAAATGTTAATGGACTAAATACTCCAATTAAAAGACACAGACTGGGAAACTCTGGATAAAGAGTCAAGACCCATCAGTCTGCTGTATTCAGGAGACCCATCTCACATGCAGAGACATACATAGGCTCAAAATAAAGGGATGGAGGAAGATCTACCAAGCAAATGGAGAACAAAAAAAAACAGGGGTTGCAATCCTAGTCTCTGATAAAACAGACTTTAAACCACGAAGATCAAAGAGACAAAGAAGGCCATTACATAATGGTAAAGGGATCAATTCAACAGGAAGAGCTAACTCTCCTAAATATCTATGCACCCAATACAGGAGCACCCAGATTCATAAAGCAAGTCCTTAGAGACCTACAAAGAGACTTAGACTCCCATACAATAATAATGGGAGACTTCAACACTCCACTGTCAACATTAGAGAGGTCAAAGAGACAGAAATTTAACAAGGATATCCAAGAATTGAGCTCAACTCTGCACCAAGCGGACCTAATAGACATCTATAGAACTCTCCACCCCAAATCAACAGAATATACATTCTTCTCAGCACCACATCGCACTTATTCCAAAATTGACCACATAATTGGAAGTAAAGCACTCCTCAGCAAATGTACAAGAACAGAAATTATAACAAACTGTCTCTCAGACCACAGTGCAATCAAACTAGAACTCAGGACTAAGAAACTCATCAAAACCGCTCAACTACATGGAAACTGAACAACCTGCTCCTGAATGACTACTGGGTACATAACGAAATGAAAGCAGAAATAAAGATGTTCTTTGAAACCAATGAGAACAAGATACAACACCCCAGAATCTCTGGGACACATTTAAAGCAGTGTGTAGAGGGAAATCTATAGCACTAAATGCCCACAAGAGAAAGCAGGAAAGATCTAAAATTGACACTTTAACATCACAATTAAAAGAACTAGAGAGTTAAGAGCAAACACATTCAAAAGCTAGCAGAAGGCAAGAAATGACTAAGATCAGAGCAGAACTGAAGGAGTTAGAGACACAAAAAGCCCTCCAAAAAATCAATGAATCAGGAGGGTTGGTTTTGAAAAGATCAACAAAATTGACAGACCGCTAGCAAGACTAACAAAGAAGAAAAGAGAGAGGAATCAAATAGACGCAATAAAAAATGATAAAGGGGATATCACCACCGACCCCACAGAAATACAAACTACCATCAGAGAATACTATAAACACCTCTATGCAAATCAACTAGAAAATCTAGAAGAAATGGATAATTTCCTGGACACTTACACTATCCCAAGACTAAACCAGGAAGAATTTGAATCCCTGAATAGACCAATAGCAGGCTCTGAAATTGAGGCAACAATAGCCTACCCACCAAAAAAAGTCCAAGACCAGATGGATTCACAGCTGAATTCTACCAGAGGTACAAGGAGGAGCTGGTACCATTCCTTCTGAAAACTATTCCAATCAATAGAAAAAGAGGGATGTTGGCCAACATCATCTTGATACCAAAGCCTGGCAGAGACGCAACAAAAAAAGAGAATTTTAGACCAATATCCCTGATGAACATCGACGCAAAAATCCTCAATAAAATACTGGCAAACTGGATTCAGCAGCACATCAAAAAGCTTATCCACCATGATCAAGTGGGCTTCATCCCTGGGATGCAAGGCTGGTTCAACATTTGCAAATCAATAAACGTAATCCAGCCTATAACCAGAACCAAAGACAAGAACCACATGATTATCTCAATAGATGCAGAAAAGGCTTTTGACAAAATTCAACAGCCCTTCATGCTAAAAACACTCAATAAATTCGGTACTGATGGAACGTACCTCAAAATAATAAGAGCTATTTATGACAAACCCACAGCTAATATCATACTGAATGGGAAAAACTGGAAAAATTCCCTTTGAAAACTGGCACAAGACAGAGATGCCCTCTTTCACCACTCCTATTCAACATAGTGTTGGAAGTTCTGGCTAGGGCAATCAGGCAAGAGAAAGAAATCAAGGGTATTCAGTTAGAAAAAGAAGAAGTCAAATTGTCCCTGTTTGCAGATGACATGATTGTATATTTAGAAAACCCCATTGTGTCAGCCCAAATCTCCTTAAGCTGATAAGCAACTTCAGCAAAGTCTCAGGATACAAATTAATGTGCAAAATCACAAGCATTCTTATACACCAGTAACAGACAAACAGAGAGCCAAATCAGGAATGAACTTCCATTCACAATAGCTTCAAAGAGAATAAAATACCTAGGAATCCAACTTACAAGGGATGTGAAGGACCTCTTCAAGGAAAACTACAAACCACTGCTCAGTGAAATCAAAGAGGACACAAACAAATGGAAGAACATACCATGCTCATGGATAGGAGGAATCAATATCGTGAAAATGGCCATACTGCCCAAGGTTATTTATAGATTCAATGCCATCCCCATCAAGTTACCAATAAGTTTCTTCACAAGATTGGAAAAAACTGCTTTAAAGTTCATATGGAACCAAAAAAGAGCCCGCATTGCCAAGACAATCCTAAGTCAAAAGGACAAAGCTGGAGGCGTCACGCTACCTGACTTCAAACTATACTACAAGGCTACAGTAACCAAAACAGCATGGTACTGGTACCACAACAGAGATATAGACCAATGGAACAGAACAGAGTCCTCAGAAATAATACCACACATCTACAGTCATCTGATCTTTGACAAACCTGAGAGAAACAAGAAGGGGAAAGGATTCCCTATTTAATAAATGGTGCTGGGAAAATTGGCTAGCCAAGTAGAGAAAGCTGAAACTGAATCCTTTCCTTACTCCTTATACGAAGATTAATTCAAGATGGATTAGAGACTTAAATCTTAGACCTAATACCATAAAAACCCTAGAAGAAAATCTAGGTAGTACCATCCAGCACATAGGCATGGGCAAGGACTTCATGTCTAAAACACCAAAAGCAATGGCAGCAAAAGCCAAAATTGACAAATGGGATCTAATTAAACTAAAGGTCTTCTGCACAGCAAAAGAAACTACCATCAGAGTGAACAGGCAACCTACAGAATGGGAGAAAATTTTTGCAACCTACTCATCTGACAAAGGGCTAATATCCAGAATCTACAAAGAACTCAAACAAATATACAAGAAAAAAACAAACAACCCCATCAAAGAGTGGGCAAAGGATATGAACAGACACTTCTCAAAAGAAGACATTCATACAGCCAACAGACACATGAAAAAATGCTCATCATCACTCGCCATCAGAGAAATGCAAATCAAAACCACAATGAGATACCATCTCACACCAGTTAGAACAGCAATCATTAAAAAATCAGGAAACAACAGGTGTTGGAGAGGATGTGGAGAAATAGGAACACTTCTACACTGTTGGTGGGATTGTAAACTAGTTCAACCATTATGGAAAACAGTATGGCAATTCCTCAAGGATCTAGAACTAGATGTACCATATGACCCAGCCATCCCACTACTGGGTATATACCCAAAGGATTATCAATTATTCTACTACAAAGACACATGCACAGGTATGTTTATTGCGGCACTATTCACAGTAGCCAAGACTTGGAATCAACCCAAATGTCCATCTGTGACAGACTGGATTAAGAAAATGTGGCACATATATACCATGGAATACTATGCAGCCATCAAAAAGGATGAGTTTGCGTCCTTTGTAGGGACATGGATGCAGCTGGAAACCATCATTCTTAGCAAACTATCACAAGAACAGAAAACCAAACACCGCATGTTCTCTCTCGTAGGTGGGAACTGAACAATGAGATCACTTGGACTCGGGAAGGGGAACATCACACACTGGGGCCTATTATGGGGAGGGGGGAGGGGGGAGGGATTGCATTGGGGAGTTATACATGATATAAATGATGAATTGATGGGTGCTGACGAGTTGATGGGTGCAGCACACCAACATGGCATTTCTATAAATATATACTACCAAATATTTTATAGACCACATGATTTAATCAGCTCCTGAATAAGTACATATGTAACAAACCTGCATGTTATGCACATGTACCCTAGAGCTTGAAGTATAGTAAAAAAAAAAAAAAAACAACTCAAATATATTTTTACATTCTTTATAATCTTTTATTTAACATGTGGGAAAGAAAGAAACAGCTCAAGCAGCTCTTAAGTATTTTACACATGAAATCAAGAAGTTTGGATGTATTCTTTATCTTCCAAGATTTTTACTTTTACCATTTTGATAAAAGTTCTGATCTTAAACATAGCATTTGTCAGTAATAATACTAAAGATTATTTCCTCCAACAAATTATAATTTTACTAATGTAAGTTAGCAAACCAGTGATGAATTTTTTATTTCATTTGCATGGGGACAGAGCTCTGTTGTGTGGAATCATGCATGCTGTCTGACCTGATAAGTCAGACTGAGAAGACCCAGTTACTACTTTTAGTTGAAAGATCTACTTTTTTGTTTAGAATTTATGTTGAAAGCAAATCCCATCTATTTAAGTGAGAATGTATTTTTTATTTAACACATATAAACAGCAAATTCTGTGAAGCAAAGTAACTAGTTACTAGTTTCTATAAATATATACTACCAAATATTTTATAGACCACATGATTTAATCAGCTCCTGAATAAGTACATAACCCAGGTGTGTGAAGTAAAAGATAACCCATGGCAGAAGAGCATATGTTGCTATTTATAATATGATCTATTGATGTAAACCTATAAGTTGAGAAAGAGTAAAACAACCAGATCTCCCAGCTTCTAGTCTACTGAGGGTCATTCATTGACTAAAAGATGGACATACGAGAGAGAATGCCAACCCATTAATGTTGTATATTGGTAGCGCAACTCAAGAAGGTTGAAATGCCCCATATGTATCAAAAGTATTTCCAGGCACAGGACACACAGCTATGGAGGCCACATACAGGTGTCCCTGAAAATAATCCTGCAACCCCTTAGAATGTCCCAGGTTATCTTAACAAGAGTGTGACATTAGCCAAAGTCCCTGTTAAGCCACCAAAGATGGGTTCAATTCTACTAAGAACAAAACAACAGTGTAGAAAAAAGTATAAAGGTGCCTCCATGGCATTACAACCAAGGCCAAAAATCCACCTCCTCCTATCAGGAACATAAAAGAATGAAAGAGACTGGTACTGCCGTTTGAATTTGGAAACAAAATGAAAATGCTTGATAATCATCTATGAATATCTGTGTCTTTACTTTTTTCTCAAGATTAGTTGTGTACTTAAAACAAATAGCACTTTTGTTTTCTAAAAATAACTACAGTTAGCCCTTGAACAACCTGGGTTTGAACAGAAGGGTCCACTTATACCAGGATTTTCTTCTGCCTCTGCCAATCTGGGACAGCAAGACCAACCTTTCTTCTTCCTCTTTCTTCTCAGCCTATTCAATGTGAAGATGATAAGGATGACGATGTGTATGATGATCCACTTCCATTAAATGAATAATAAATATTTTTTCTTATGCTTATCTTAATAACATTTTTCTTCTCTAACTTTCTTTTTGTAAAAATATAATATAGAATACATAAAATAAACAAACTCTTTTGTGATAAACTTATTAGTAGGTCTTCCAGTCAACAGTGGGCTATTAGAAGTTAAGTTTTGGGAGAGTCAAAACTTTTATGCAGACTTTTGACTGCACAGAGGTTGGCACTCCTAACCCCCTTGTCATTCAAGGGTCAACTGTACTTGTAGGATATCTCAGAAATATGTGAGAGATAGCTATATCATACTGACCAAATTCCTTATAGATTCAATAAGGCTTCAATCCATGTATTTCCTTAGCATGATGAAAATGAATAATATGTATAAACATTTCCTAATAAAGCCATTATGTACTTTGAAAAGAACACCGGACTACCTCGTTTTGAAGCTTTTTTAAAAGTGCACATTTTCAGTGCATCTCTTAGCAAATGTACTTATTATATATAATGCAAAAAAAAATCATTCTCAGCAACCTATCACAAGAACAGAAAACCAAACACTGCATGTTCTCACTCATAGGTGGGAACTGATCAATGAGATCACTTGGACACAGGAAGGGGAACATCACACACCACGGCCTATTGTGGGGAGAAGAGAGGCGGGAGGGATAACATTAGGAGATATACCTAATGTAAATGACGAGTTAATGGGTGCAGCACACCAACATGGCACATGTATACACATGTAACAAACCTGCACGTTGTGCATATGTACCTTAGAACTTAAAGTATAATAAAAAAAATTTTTTTTAAATAAGATCAGAAATAAGTTTGCCTAAATTTCACCTAGGGTAAGGAAGATCATTGCTAGGATAAGAGAACCTTTATGGTGTGCAAATTGAGAGAGAAATATATTAATGTAAAAAGAGGGGAAAAGTTCATATCCCCTCTAAAACATTATTGTAACATGTTTGCTGATCAACCCATGGGAAATTCCATTAGAAGATTTATTCACATTTCCAGTAGAGACCAGAATAATCATTCCCTATGACATGCCCATGTGTATTTTGGGTACTCTGTGAAATGAACATATCGGATCAGGCAAACAGCATGACTTGCCCATGGCTGTCAACACCTCCCTCCAAAATGTATCCAAAAATAATCAGGAAAAAATAAGGAGACTAACAAGGGTGAGATTAACTTGGCAAACATTTGATACCATAAGCACATTTATGATTCCAATAATTTTACTTTTTGAAGCCACATGAGATTAGTAGAATTATATCTGGGTATCATATTCTAAGTGATCATATAAACAGGCTGAAATTTGCCGTGTTGGCTGCTGTGAATCTAGGTAACTGGTCATGGACTCCTCTGACATTCTGACGTATGTCTTGATGAGGATGAGAACATTTTGTATAGTGAAAAATGACAGACAATGGAACTCAATCCAGTCTTTTAGATAGTCACCAAATTACATCCTCCCATGTTTAAAAAGGAGAGCAGATAACTGAGAACATTTTTGCTAACTCGGCTACGAGCCACCCTAGGAAACAGCAAAGAGTAGATGATGATTATCCGGCTAAATATGTATTTTTTTTTCCTAAAATTTGTGATTACTTTCAATGTCTCCTTTTTACTATCAAAATGGATAATGTCAAAAAGCATATTCAAGAAGTGAAATAATTTTGCTTGAAGGGCTTGTGATTTGTGGCAAGATTACTTATTGAATAACTGTTATATAATCCTGCTAAAATTTTTCAAATAAATCACATTGCATTTTTATAGTAGGCATAGAGATTTAGCATTACTTACTGTTAGATGTGAAAAGGCAGCATCGGCCGGGCGCGGTGGCTCAAGCCTGTAATCCCAGCACTTTGGGAGGCCGAGACGGGCGGATCACGAGGTCAGGAGATCGAGACCATCCTGGCTAACACGGTGAAACCCCGTCTCTACTAAAAAAATACAAAATTAGCCGGGCGAGATGGTGGGCGCCTGTAGTCCCAGCTACTCGGGAGGCTGAGGCGAGAGAATGGCGTAAACCGGGAGGCGGAGCTTGCAGTGAGCTGAGAACTGGCCACTGCACTCCAGCCTGGGCGACAGAGCGAGACTCCGTCTCAAAAAAAAAAAAAAAAAAAAAAAAAAAAAAAGAAAAGGCAGCATCTTGGATTACTTGGTGGATGGTGCTGAGCTCTAGAACATCAGATAGGAAGGACGGACCACAGACCCAGCAGGGTGCTGTCTCTTGGCCTTTTTTTTTTTTTTTTTTTTTTGAGACGGAGTCTGGCTCTGCCACCCAGGCTGGAGTGCAGTGGCCGGATCTCAGCTCACTGCAAGCTCCGCCTCCCGGGTTCACGCCATTCTCCTGCCTCAGCCTCCCGAGTAGCTGGGACTACAGGCGCCCGCCACCTCGCCCGGCTAATTTTTTTGTATTTTTTAGTAGAGACGGGGTTTCACCGTGTTAGCCAGGATGGTCTCGATCTCCTGACCTCGTGATCCGCCCGTCTCGGCCTCCCAATGTCTCTTGGCTTTATCACTTCCTTTTGTTACTCTCACCTCTCTTCCCACCTTTTCATTTGTTGAAAGGACTGTAATTTTATCATGTGTTTCTCTCCCCATACTTCTTTGTAAAAATATAATTTATTTCTGTTATCTGCTATAACTTTTTTCTTTTAATCCTTAGTATTCTCGTTTTTCTTTTACTATCCCTTTGAGCCTTTTAATATCCACAGAGTATCTTGGCAGATGTCTGCACTGTTTACTTTCCACATTTTGGTAGATATTAATAAAACAAGTGAAACAGGACTTGACTTTTATTGAAAAGATGCCTTATTTGCCTATATATATATATATATATATATATACACACACACACATACACACACACAATGACATATATAAAATGATATATACATATATATACACATATAATTTTAAAACTATAAGATGAAACCCACAGTTCAGGTACTAGTCAATTATTTCAATTTTGATTATTCTTCTGTGAAACACCAGTAAAAATTCAAGCTAAGAATACTGACTTTTGAATAGAGTCAAAAGATCAGATATTCTAATAATTTATCTGGCATGTTTCTTTAAGCTTTATTCCACATAGTGTTAGATATTCTATTATTACACAGAAAACTATACATCTAAATGATATTACTAAAAAATGTTCCCGGAATTTAAAATCAAGGAATTATCACTTTATTCTGATAAAATCCAATTTATTGAATTAGACAATGGAAGCTTTATAAATTTTTCTTTGATTGGAGAGTGTGCTTAATTACGATGTTTTTCTTTGCACTGTTTTATATATGCATTTTTTCATTCCCACTTATTGAAATATTCTTAGTATTTTAATTTTCATTTAGCTATCTCTGCTTTTAAGAAAATGAGTATGATCAACTAATCAATACATTTTTTTAAATGCCTTTTAAATATATATTTAGAGTCCAAGATATTCTTGGACATTTGAATATCATTTTCTTATACCATTTGTTCTTTCCTGTGACTAATGCAAAATCCATAATATTTATTGTAATAACTATAGAAAATGTATACGCAAAGCACTGTTTTGTAGATGTTTGAGGGTGGAGTTATTTCAAGCATTGGGTGATGAGATTACCTCACCCATCGTGACTTTTTAAATGCTGACATTCTTTGATCTTTGACATATCCTTTACACGTTAAAATAAAATCTGTTTGTAAGCCCAAATTTATTTGGTTATAATCAGCAAAATTTATTCAGGATCAATTTATGACTTTAAATAACCTTTATGGTATTTGTGCCTTATATGTTTATATATTTTTAAGAGACTCCTTAATTTGTTTTTATTTATATGACTGTAAAGTCACTTTCACTTGGTCTTACTTATAGGTTGTTTATGGTACTTTAAGCCTTCAGAGTCTGCAGTTCTATCATGGGTTCTGAAGCAATGAACTAAGAAACACAGCCTAGTTATCTAATTGCATTAACTTCTAATGATTAAACAGTAAGATAATTAGCAAATTTACTAATTCATAACTTAGTAGAGAGCATTACTCTGGTCTTGTCCTTCTTATAGTTTGCGTAATTCCGCACCTACTGATATACATAAAACATTTCAATAGCTGCTGTTTAATAACTATGTGTCGAATATCTCTTAGCTTCTGATCATTTTATCTTAACTCAAATTTATTTTCCACAATTACAAATTTACTTCTTATTACACTATACCTAGCAATAATAAATGTAGAACCTAATTTCTAAATTACATTACAAAAAAAGCTTAATGCCTCTGAAATGATTTAGATGCGTCTCAGTCATTCTAAACCAAACTGAGCAGATATGATATACAACCCAATGAGCAAAAGATCCCTTTTTTATTCTTCACACTCAGCTCTAGCTTGACACACTAGCTAATGTTTTTTAGATACAGTATAGCAATTATAAAAAATGCAGGAAAATCATTACTTTCCTGTAACAATGTGTATGGATTTATTGCTTAATTAGTCTTCTTATCTTTATTTGACGGGTTATTGAGTGCGGCTTACACCTCTATAAAGCCAGGACAAAATCTAAGTAATCTTTTATAAGGTCCCACATTAAAATGTAATATAACCAGACAGTGAAATGTATTACCACACCTCAGAGAGTTTTCAATTTGTCATATCTTTCAAGCAATTGGGAAGATGCATATTCAAGAAGTGAATTATTTCCTGGAAAGGAGCAAAGCCACTCAACAAGAGCAAAACAATTCGATAAATTATTTCTACTCAATTGAAAATGGTCAATACCTAGACAACACCATGTTAAATATGAGCTTTATGAGCAAGCAGAAATGGAGACCAGATAATTATTTGAGGAAATAATATTAACCATAACACAATGAGTGTTGCAGATAATTTTGGAGATTATTAACCCCAAATTGGATACTTTTTAGAGATCCATACTGTAATTGTTGCATTTCGATTGTTGTCTTCATGTTTATCTATCTTATCTGTTACTGACTAGCAAGACAACGATTTGCTTGATAGTCAAGGTACTCAATGCAAACAGTCATATCCCAAAATAAAGCCAAAGCTATTTATGCAAATATAAGTATAATTTTGAATATAAATATTTATTTACCATAACGTAGATACTATATATTCCACTAACCATCAGACATTCCTCAAGTCCCCTGAAATTCAGTTACTAAGTATCAAATGTTGTTGCCTGAAGGACCCCTGGACCTTTTCCAAGAGTCTCTGTTGGTGATGTTTAGTTCCTTTTTTGGGGGACTGTCACATGTCCATTTGACTCTGTTTCCTCTCAAACAGTTTGATGTCATATGAGTCTTGTGGCTGTTGGTGTTATGTCTACATTTGCTTATAACTTGACTTCATAGAGACACATTGTAATATTCTTTTTGTTGTTGTTGTAGATAGTGTTTGTGGGTGTTTCGTTTTGTTCCTCTACCTGTTCTGTATGATTTTTTTTTTTGAAGGATTTGGTTTAACAGTTATTTGGCCCAAACAATTCTCAACAGATTTGTATAAAATTGAAAGCACACAATGTATATTCTCCAGCCACAATGCAATTAATTTAGAAATCAACACTAGAAAGAAATTTGGGAAATTCCCAAACATGTGGAAATTAAACAATATATTTCTATAACCAGTGGGGAGAAAACTCCTAAAGGAGCTGATAATATTCTTTAAAATGAATGAAAACAAAACACAAGGGACTCTGGGGCATAGGGGCTGTCCCTAATTTGGGGATACCTGGCCCTGGGTAATCAGGGCAGTTGGACAGTGGCCCAGAGTGTGAGAGCCCCATAGAGGAGGGGCTTGCGGTGTTGACTCTGGGTTTGTTGGTTTGTCTTTCAAAAACACACTTCTGGAAGGTTGACTTCCACCATGGCAATGGAAAGGAATAATGAGGCAGACAGGGCATCAAGGCAAGGTGACTCAAGCACATCATCAGGTTGTCCAGAACAATGTGTGTCCAGCACGTGCATGGAGGTCAGATGTTAAAGTATCAAGCTTACAGTGACTAAAAACATGATTTGCACAACTCCCAAATCAAACTGATCTGGACTTAGATTCTTATCTTCAGGGTGGTGGTAATGGTGGCATTAAACATGGAGCTAGGAAAGTAAAAGGGAGGGCAAGGAAGCAGTATTTCTTCTTTGGGAAACCTAGAGACAGACTTTGTGTCTTCAAGTCTCAGTATTCTCCCAGCTCAGTCTCACTGGTTAGAGAAAAAAAAAAAATGCATCAACTAACAAGGACATGAACTGAATCCATTATAGATGTGCTAGAAGGACTTAAAATTGTCTCATCAATATCTAACACAGAGGCAATTACTACTATGTGAGGGCAAAACAGAACTGCTTAAGGGTTGTACTAAAATTAAACAGCCCATCCCTTAGAATTCTCTGCTATCTAGCTGACCAGGCTCACTCTAGTCATTTAAATAACCTCAAATTATCCCATTATGAACTTTAGCCAATTTAGACTTTTAGACTCCACCAATTAGTAAGATAGAATCTTTAGATTTCTGATTAAATTGAGTTTGTGGTTTTCCTATGTATTAACATTTCACTTCTGGGAACATGCTACAGAGATACTAAGTGAGTGAGGAAGCATAAATAACTATGCTGGCCGGGCGCGGTGGCTCAAGCCTGTAATCCCAGCACTTTGGGAGGCTGAGACGGGCGGATCACAAGGTCAGGAGATCGAGACCATCCTGGCAAACCCAGTGAAACCCCGTCTCTACTAAAAAAATACAAAAAAAAAAAATTGCCGGGCGAGGTGGCGGGCGCCTGTAGTCCCAGCTTCTTGGGAGGCTGAGGCAGGAGAATGGCATAAACCCGGGAGGCGGAGCTTGCAGTGAGCTGAGATCCGGCCACTGCGCTCCAGCCTGGGCGACAGAGCGAGACTCCGTCTCAAAAAAAAAAATAATAATAATAATAACTATGCTTACTCTAATGAGTATAGTAGTGAAATACTAGAAATACATTTTTATTAGGAGAAGAATGGATAATTGAACCATTGAATACTAGTGCAGTAAAAGTCTGTATAGAACTTAAATAACTTAGATCTACACACATTCAATGGATACATCTCTATTAGAAATGCAATGAAGTAATAATACATTGGACCCTGGAACATCAGGATTATGATGACTCACACACAGTTGAATATCTTCATATAACTTTTAAATACCCCAAAACATAACTATTAATAGTCTACTGTTGACTTTAAGTTTTACCAATAACATAATCAATTAGCATGTATTTTTTTTGTTTTGTGTGCTATATATATTAGGAATTCTTAGAACAAAGTAAGGTAGAGAAAAATCTTATGAAAAACAATAAGGATTTAATATATATATAGTTTATAAATATATAAACTATAAATATATTTACTGATCTTTAATTGGAAATGAATCATGATAAACATCTTCACCCTCATCATCTCACATATAAAGCAGGCTGAGGAGAAAGAAGAGAAGGGGTTGTTGGTCTCACTGTCTTAGGGATAGCAGACCAAAAGAGGTGGAAGAGATGGAAGGGGAATCAGGATAGGCAGGAATATTGGAGTGAATTTTATTGAAAAAAAATCTGAGTATAAATGGACCTAACATGTTATTCAAGAGTCCAACTTTATAAATATTTTAAATTTTAGAAAACAATTTAAATGCATAAAGTATGCATTTTATTTATACAAATGTAATATAAGTACAAAAAATATACAGACAGATAATATCCCCAGAAAATCAATTTTCAGAGTGATTGAAATATTTGACATCTGGCACACCAGGGACACTAACCAATGAGAACAGATGCTGCCAATGCATGGACCACGTTTTTTAAGACTCATTTCTGGATGTGGCTTATCCTTTTAACTATAGTTTACTTGGGAGTTCCAGGAGGTAAGAAGAGAGTTAGATGACCAGAAAGTAGTCTGATAACTGGTTGGGAGAAGGGTGCAGAACCTAGGGAATTTTATTTTATCATCTGTTATGGAAGTATTTCAAGGTCTTAATAACCAACATGGGTATACTGGCTAAATATTAACTCTGATAGATGAAGGAAAATTGCCTAGATAAGATTTTTAAAAATGCCTATCTTTGTGTGTGTGTATGTATACGTATGTGTATGTACATGTATACTTAACACACATGTATAAATGTATAAATGTGTCTCCATATGTGTTTGTTTTATTTTTAAAAGACAATGCCGATATAACAATAGTCATATTTTTATGTGTTTACATTTTTGACACTGAACAGAAATTGTGTAGTGTAAAATATTAATGTTTTAAACTATGTATACATGTCAAATGACTAAAGTAAGCTAATTAACATAGACACCACCTCACACACTAATCATTTGTTTATGGTGAGAACACTTATATTGCCAAAATACGTTTTCAATAGGTTAAAACTTTAGTTAAAATTTCTAGTAATATTAGCACAAAAAGTTTGTTCTTCAGAACTCCCTAGCCGATAAAATAGTTTAAAGAAATAATAACTAAAATGATATAACTAGGTCAAATCCTAGAACATAAATGCCAGGGGCCAGATAGAACACAGAAAAGCAAAAATCTTAACAGGAATTTTGCCATGGAGAGTCTGTTGGATGCAGGATCTACAGATTGTTACTGGCATCCAAGAGTAAATTAGGGATGATAATTTTGAGGAATTTCTGTTACCATCAGAAATAATGCAAAGGAGGCCACTATCACTACATCTATCCAACACAGGGAGGAACATAACCAATTCAATAAGACAAGAAAAGGAAGTACATATCTATGAACTATTGAAACGACAAATGGTCCTTGTTGTCAGATTATAAAACTGTATGTATAGGAACTACAATGGAATTTAAAGAAATCCTATTAAAAATAATTTAAAATTAAGCGACGTCAATAGAAATAGAATGGTTATGCAAAAATAAGCCAATTATACACAATATTAAATGTAGTAGCAATATTTTATTCAAATAGCAACCACACTTGTATAAATATCTACAATTTTTTTTAACTTTTATTTTAGGTTACGGGGTACATGTGCAGGTTTGTTGTGTAGGTAAACTTATACCACATGAATTTGTTGTACATATTATTTCATCATCCAGATGCTAAGCCTAATATGCAATAATTATTTTTTTCTGCTCCTCTCCCTGCTCCCATCCTCTACCCTCTAGTAGATCTGTTTCCATTTTTTTCTTCTTTAAATTAAACTATGTTTTAGTGTATCAAAAGATGTTCTCGTGGAATATACGGAGCTAGTTCTAATATTTACATGGAAGAACAAATAATAAAAGAACCAGTATTTAGAGAAAAAAAAACCTTGGAATCTTGCCTTACAGTATCTCAGGATTTATCATAGAATCTTATTATTTCAGAGTATGATATCGATACAGGAGTACACACACACACATGGAACCATGTCTTAGTCTGTTTCAGCATCACTATAAAGAAATACCTGAGGCTGGGTTATTTATGATAAAAAGAGGTTTAATTGTCTCATGATCCTGCAGGTTATAGAGTAAACATGGTGCCAGCATCTGTTTGGATTCTGGTGAGGCCATAGGGAGCTTCTAATCATGTTGGCAGGCAAAGTGGGAGCCAGCATATAACTTGGTGAGATAGATGCAAGAGAGTAGGGGTGGTGTCAGACTCTTTTTCAACCAGATCTCATGTGAACTAACTGAGCGAGAACCTACTCTTCATTAAGGGATGGTGGTAAGCCATTCATGAGGGACCTGTGCCCATGATGCAGTCACCACCCATCAGGCCCTACCTTCTAAACTGGGAATCACATTTCAACAAGAGAATTGGAGGAAACAAACATGCAAATCATATCAAACCACGTAGAGAAGCATAAAACAGAGGCGCACATGAATGGGGATGTAATATAGCATAGAAGCAGCATCATAGCGCAGTAGGAAAATAGTGGAATACATAACAAATGCGCTAGGATAACCAGGTGTTCATTTGAAGGAGAAAATCAAGTTGGACTCCTAACATACCATTGATTAAAAAAGAATTTAAGATTTTTTAAATGTGTGTTCATATCTACTATGTTTCATTCACCGTTCCAAGTGCTTTACACATATTTATTAACATAATATTCAAATAATTATTATAACTATTATACAATCATCATCCTCATCTTACAAATATGCCAACTGAGGTAGACATAAAGGCAAAACATTAAAATTATGAAACATTTTTCTAACTTCTGTGTAGTAAGTGCATCTTTTAAAAGCACACAAAGCAAGTCATAATAAAAAATATTTCACTACACTAAAGATCAAAACCTTTGTTTCACAAAAATAAGACAAAAGATTTAAAAGACAAAGCTTATGAGGAAGATGTTCCTATGTATATTACTAATACAGGACTAATATCTATAATTTATAAAGATACTCTAAAAATCTCAGTGAAAAAGTAGACAAAGCAGGAATTCACAGAAAAGAAACAAAAATGGTTAAGAAAGATATCAAATATGCTAAGCTTCATTAGCAATGAAGATATGCAAATGAAAGCCACAGTGAGGTTCCATTTCACATACATCAGATTTCTCAAATGCGAAAAAACTGAAAAATGCCAAATGGCGGAGAGGAATAGGATGAGCTGGAACTATCATGGACTGCTGGTCCAAGCAATTTGCATAGAACATTGAGGTGTAATCTCATAAAACTAGCAGATTGGATCATCCCTGCATCTCCGGTCCTATATTATAGGAACACTAGAAACAATATAAATGTGCACACAGAGACAGGAGCTTGTAGATCATGTATTTAGTTTTATATTAAAGAATCTAAAGTTAATTTTTTTTTTTTTTTTTTTTTTGAGATGGAGTCTCACTCTGTCTCCCAGGCTGGAGTGCAGTGGCCGGATCTCAGCTCACTGCAAGCTCTGCCTCCCGGGTTCACGCCATTCTCCTGCCTCAGCCTCCCGAGTAGCTGGGACTACAGGCGCCCGCCACCTTGCCCGGCTAGTTTTTTGTATTTTTCAGTAGATACGGGGTTTCACCATGTTAGCCAGGATGGTCTCGATCTCCTGACCTCGTGATCTGCCCATCTCGGCCTCCCAAAGTGCTGGGATTACAGGCTTGAGCCACCGCGCCCGGCCCTACAGTTAATTTTAACTTGATGTTTGTTGAACATGCTATAAATCCTCAGATACTGAAAAACACTGAGTACTCACAAAGCCTAGATATTCATGAAACACATTTAAAAGCTATTACTTCTGGCTCTAAAACTCTGCAAGAATTTTTTCAGAGGAAACCCAGCCACTTGGAATCGAACATGTCCAACGTCCCCCAGAATCTACCTAATGAAAGGAATGAGTCTATTATTTACAGTTTCAGGAAGCCAACATCGGTCCTCCAGTCCCTTATGAATTCTGGGTGAAAAAAAGAACTTTGAGAGTCTGCTCTTGCCAAAAGGAGGCCCATGGCGATGAGGTGTGGAAGATACTTGAACAAAGCTCCTAATAACCCTTGTTCTGCCTGTCTCCCAGAGGTCTTCTAAGGATGGAACGTGTAGTATTTGATTATAATCTATTTATTTTTAAAGCAGTCTTCAGTTGGGAATAGGACTGCAAAAATTCCATTCTTCTATGTTCTGTAGACTTGACCATCTCTCTGCCATCCAGGAAAACATTATTCCTTTTGTTGTGAAGTGTATGTTTCTGTTATTATTTTGCACACTAGGAAAGACAAAACCCAGTGCATCACCTAACTTAGCAGTAACCTGTAGAACAATGTTTCAATAGCCCCCTCTTTGTTTTCATCTTCTATGTTAGGCATACTTTCTTTAATGCAGCCGTACTTCAGAGTGTTAGTAAAAATTTTCAGTATGAAGACATAAATAATATACATGTAAACCAGTAAATACAATTAGTGTACAATTAGAATTGCAGTTTTCTGGTTCCCATTTTCCATTTAATATCCACAGATGACAATGAAAGGATGTAGAAGTTTCTTGTTCAGGTCTGATAACTTGTGTTACTAGGATAGTATAAAACACCTCTCTTTAAACATACACTACTACAAACTTCTATTTTTTTGCTCAGCTAGAGGCGAAGGAATAATCCTGAGATCTAGTTCACTCTGTGCTTCTGAAGATTTTTTATTCTAGAAGGATTTTCAGCTTCCAGGGTTTTTATAGTAAGTTTTTGTTTGTTTTCTTTTGACAGAGAAATTCAAATAATGAAGAAAACTGGAAATTGGATGGCATAAGCTATTTGCTCTCAGCATGTGCTTTCATGCTAGATTTTTCTTAGTAAACCTTTCAGCAAGCTTACTATAGTGAACTGTAATCTAAATTGACAAAATATACTGTCCCCATCACATTGGCTCATTTTTTACAAAATTGATAACACAAAGTACTCAAAAGAATGTAAACAAACTGAAACTTTTATATACTATCAGTAAAATGTAGACAGTTTTACAGTCTGTCTTTTCTTTTTTTTTTAAGTATATGCATTGTCCAAAAGATGTTTCCTTTAGGAGTTTACTTATGGTTATATTCCCAAAATACATATCAGCAAAAAATAAAAGCAAAATGTTCATCAGGTAGAAGTTGGTTATATAATTACATTGCATTTATCCAATGAAATTACCAATGGCTAAATAATTTTCTATGTGATGATATGGACATACATAAAAAAATATATATATATTAAGATTTAAAAGCAAGGTTTTGAAATTATGTATCATTTGATAGTATCAGTAAATAGGCAATCAGGGATTGGGGTAAGGGAGGAAGTGTGTGTTGTGTGTGTATACTAAAAATATAAATACAGCATTATATAATATAACTTCTATTGCTTTTTAAGGAAGGAATTTAAGAGTCAAACTAATCAACTTTAGATAAATAAGAAGGGCAGAACAGAGGGAAACTTTTCCTTTTCATTTTGTGCTTTTCTGTATAATTTATTCTTCTGTTTTCTATTCGTTGTTCAAAATGTACCAACAGAATTACCTAGATATTTGTAATATGTGTTAGGTTTTGTTTCTTTTTTATTTCTTTGTGTTAATAATATTAATAAGTATTGCTGAGTATACACATGAGTAAATATCTGACTCTTTCATGTCTTGGAGAAATGGATTCTAAACTAGGTGGACTGCATAATCTGCAGGCTCCAACAGATGGCCAATACCTTGGACCTTTAGCCTAGGAAAAGCCCCTTCCTCTGGGCTTTACAATTCTCCATTTCCCATATGCTGCAGTCTCCCTTTCCATCTCCTGGGGAGGTCCCAGTGCGAGGAAGGAAAGACTGCTCCTTGTTGCGAGGGCTAGTTCTCCAGCTCCAGAAAGCACTTGGCACCTAGATTCTGTAATGAGGCATTGGACAAATCAATGGACTGAATATATTATTGGCAATTTTACCATCCCTATCCTATTTTTAACCACATATAAAGGGGATATTTTTCACTGAAATAATCTTTTTTTTTTTTTTTTTTTTTGAGACGGAGTCTCGCTCTGTCGCCCGGGCTGGAGTGCAGTGGCCGGATCTCAGCTCACTGCAAGCTCCGCCTCCCGGGTTTACGCCATTCTCTCGCCTCAGCCTCCCGAGTAGCTGGGACTACAGGCGCCCGCCATCTCGCCCGGCTAATTTTTTGTATTTTTTTAGTAGAGACGGGGTTTCACCGTGTTAGCCAGGATGGTCTCGATCTCCTGACCTCGTGATCCGCCCGTCTCGGCCTCCCAAAGTGCTGGGATTACAGGCTTGAGCCACCGCGCCCGGCCTCACTGAAATAATCTTGTTGCAGATGCTCAGGCCATAAAGATGTTCCCATTTTTTTCTGGCAGAGATGTTTTCTCAACCCAGATATCTAGGTATCAGCCAATACCCAAGAGAAGAATATGGACTATCGTGTATGTGAATTAAATATCTGCTTAGAACTGATACCACTGAAATATACAAGCAATTGTAGTTCTGCTTCAGATGGTGCACATTACTTGGATATGGTTAGTACAGGGCAATTCGTCACTTAATCATCTCCACTTTATTTCCTTATATCAGATATCGGAGTCAAATCAAAGCACATTATAAAATAAATTACTTCCTGAATTTTCCTCCTAGATTCATAAAATAATTCTATAGTGGTAAATTATGTGTTGCAAAGAGGAATTATTTGAAAAGTAGTTTATCCATGGTGTTGTCACGGAATCCATTACCAAGTCAAGGTCAGCTCCTATCTCACACACCCTCCTGGCTTCCTATAGATCACCTGATGCTATTTAATATACGTTTTCCTCTTCCAAAGGACTGTGAAATCAATGGCATTAGGAAAACTATTTATTTGCTCATTCTCCTATACTAAAACCTAGAATTCAAAGATGGTACTCGGTTGAAGATAAGTGCTATGTAAAATGTTAATGTATTTTAAAAAATGTAATGCATGTATAAAGGTTTAAGCCTGTAGGCACATGATGCATGAATTTAATAAGGGACAGCACCCAACAATAAATTTGCATATTCTAATTCCAAGTGTCAGGAGTTTTCTCAGTTATATCATAATATATAAAGACAACTAAAATATGTTGTGAAATACATTGCTAGAATCCTAGAAAATAGTGTAATAAGGAGATGATCTGAGATTTCATAGATGTATCATTGCCTGTACACATATTATTGAGTATGCAAAGCATTATATGAGATAGTAGGGCAGATACAAATACCAAGACTGCATCCTCATTTAGAATATTCAGGCTAGGGGAGAGAGAAACAACCAGAATAAAATGTAAAAAGTACCATGAAAGGGACACAAATAACGTATTCTTGGACTATAGAGAGTATCAGTCATTTGCTGTCATAAACTGCCTATTTCTAAAATTTAAGTATACAAGAGCTTGGCATTTTGTTTGCCTTAATTTATTTTTTGAAGTTCTGTACCCACACTAAATATCCTATATACACAGATATCTTACTGAATTTTGAAATGATGCGTGTGTATTCACTAACTTGTGTCTCCTTTGTCTGTTGTAGCTTATCCCTAGGCAAATCCAAAATACCTTGCATTAAGAAAAAGGAATTAAGTATCAAATATAAAATAAATAAATCCTAGGACTCCAAAGTTAAAATAACTGTAAAAAATGCTAGGGTAGTAGTGAAGTACTTGTGAAAATTGGCACTTTAGGAGCCTTAAAATCCAGAAAGGAAATGTCAAGTCTGCTAAATTGATATTGAAGTTTTTCTTCTACCAGGAAACTGGGTACAAGGAAGGGCTGAGTCTTAACATTGGAAGCACTTGTGACAAAATAGCAGGCAGTGGAGGCTTTACTTATGTGACATCATGTTTGTATCAAGTGACTTCAGCAATGAAACTGAGAGGTAAGAAAATTTTCCAGGTCAGTTTTTATTGCTAGATATCTGAAACTTTATGAGAGTTATTTTAATACCCATCATAAAATAATGAAAGTTAAAAAAATCAACAAAATAATAACATTGTGATGGTTAATTTTAGTTGTCAACGTCACTGGGTAATCAGGCCCCCAGATATGTGGTTAAACATTATTTCTGAGTGTGTCTTTGAGGGTGTTTGTGGATGAAATTAACATTTGAATCAGTACACTGAGCAAGCCAGATTGTCCTCCCTAATGTAGGTGAACATGATGCAATCCCTTGTGGGCCTGAATAGAGCGAAAGGAGGAATAAAGGAGACTCAGTCTCTTTGAATGATAATCTTCTTTAAGTTGAGACATGGGTCTTCTCCTGCCTGCAGATTCAGACTAAAACTTACACTATCAGCTGTCCTGGTTCTCAGTCCTTCAGCTAGCAGATCTTGTGACTTCTCAACTCCTGTAATTGTGTGAGCCAATTTCTCTAATAAATCATCTCTCATCTATCCATTCATCTCTCTCTCTTATATATATAGGTGTGTGAGTATATACGTATTATATAGGTATATATAGGTATATATGTATAGAGATATAAAGGCATATATTATATAGATATTTGGGTTTATATATACACATATAGGTTTATATGTAAATATATAAATATATTATATATAGGTTTATATATACACCTATATATACCTATATAATATGTATGTACCTACATATACCTATATATATACACACACCTATATATATACCTATCTAGTCTATCTATCCTATTGTTCTATTTCTCTGGAGAACTCTACCAAAACAACAGTTATTATTTAATAAGTAGTTTTTATTTTATAAGTAGCTATTATTTAATAAGTTTTATTTAATAAGTAGTTATTATTTAATAAGTAGTTCCTCAGTGTCAAATTCCATCTTATTATTCTATCCTCATCTGAAGGAGATAACTTCGATTACATGCATTCTAAAGACAAGTATACTATGTCGCAAACTTAATTAACTAACCATAATTAACTGACTGGCCTCAGTTAATTGCAGAGAAGATTAAACTAGATTTTGAGGACGTTTCCAGTTATGAAATGGCAGCATAGCAGCAAGTTGGCCTAACTTCCCCACACAGAAAACAAAAATAAAACTTAAGCCACTGAGATTACCACAATACCCCAGAACTCAAGGTAGGAGATTGAGACAGTTCCTGGAGCCACAAAGAAGTGAACAGAATCTGAACCGATGGTAAGAGAACTGGACTTTCAAATCCATGACACCCTCCCATTCTTCTGCCTAGCACCAAATGCACATTTAATTTCCCTGAGATTAATGGTTTATAACAATGAAAAAGGTGAGACTGAGTTGAACTACCAGCTCCTTCATCATTTTGGGTTCCATGGTAGGTTTGTCTCTGCCTCAATCCACAAAAAACATCAAAAGTACACAGAGAGATATCTCGCTAAAGACAACTAGAGACAAAGAGGGGAAGTAGAACTACCATCCTTAGCCCAGGAAACTGTGCTCTGTAACTTGGCCAAAGGAGATGCCAAATCAGAGTGGCTATTCAGCAGTGCTGCACTGTAGGAGGCATGTTTCACAGGTTCCCTAAGCACACAACCCCTAGCCATACTTCCTACTGTTAGGATACCCTCTTTGGGACCTCCCTTATTTTGGAGGAGCCCTGCTACAATTGTTTACCAAAGCTGAAGCAAACCTGGGCTTAAGCCACCATCCAGTGCCATAAAAATGTCAGCAACTTAACGGAAAAGAAAAAGAAAAAAAATCTAATAGGTAAATTTAAAAGACTCTCTAAGCAAATATACTCAGTAAAAACCAAAACAAACCAGAGAGAGACTAGAATAAATAACTAATCCTCCAATGCAAAGGTATAAACACAAAACCACAAGAGACAACAGCAAACAGGGAACCATGAACTCTCCAAAACTAAAAAGGAAGGCACCACTGACTGACCCTAATGAGATGGCAATATGTGAGCTCTATGACTGAGAAATCAAAATAGCAGTTAATAAAAAAATCTATGTGCTCTCCAAGATAAAATAAGAAGCCAGTTCAGAAGTGTGTCTGAGGCGGGTGAATCACCTGAGGTCAGGAGTTCAAGACCAGCCTGGCAATCATGGTGAAACCCCATCTCTACTAAAAATACAAAAAATTAGCCAGATGTGGTGGCAGACACCTGTAATCCAGCTATTCAAGAAGGTGAGGTGGGAGAAGCGTTTGAACCTGGGAGGCAGAGGTTGCGGTGAGCTGAGATGGTGCCATGGCATTTCAGCCTGGGCAACAAGAGCAAGACTGTATCTTAAAAACAAAACAAAACAAAACACAAAAAAAATGAAAAAAAAAAAGTCAGAGAAATTTAGCAAACATTGAAATAATAACAAACAAAAATCTTGGAATTGAGAAATATATTTGCTAAATTGAAGAAAAAAAGATTACTCCAAGTAATATAAACATCAAACTCTCAAAGGTTAAGGTAAAAGAATAAAAGGAATCTTCAAGAGAAAAGAAGCAAATAACATATAAAGGAGCTCCAGTTTATCTGGCAACAAACTTCTCAACAGAAAGCATGGTAACTAACTGGACTCAGTCCCCAAATGCCAGGTGGGAGTGAAATTATATATATATATATATATATATAATATGTTTTATATATATATAATATGTTATATATATATAATATATATATAACATGTTATATATAATATATATAAATTATATAATATTATATATATAATCTCTCTATATATCTATATATAAAGAGATTTATATATATTTATATGTATAGATAGATAGATAGATTTTTTTTTTTTTTGAGATGGAGTCTTACTCTGTTGCCAGGCTTGAGTAGAGTGGTGTGATCTCGGCTCACTGCAACCTCCACCTCCCGTGTTCAAGCAATTCTTTGCCTCAGCCTCCCGAGTAGCTGGGATTACAGGCGCCCACCACCATGCCTACCAAATTTTTCTACTTTTAGTAGAGACGGGGTTTCATCATCTTGGCCAGGCTGGTCTTGAACTCCTGACCTTGTGATCCACCTTTCTCAGCCTCCCAAAGTGCTGGGATTACAGGCATGAGCCACTGTGCCCAGCTTGAAATTATATTTTCAAAGTGCTGCAAGCAAAAGCTGCCATTCAAAAACTTATCATACATTCACTAAAAATAAAAAGCAATGAATGAAAATGTACTACCAGAGAAAATCACTTGATCACAAAGGAAGATAGTGAGAAAATAAAGGATCGGGGGAGTTACAAAATGACCAGAAAAAAAAGCAGCAAAAGTCAGTAGTAAATCCTTACTTATCAATAATAACACAAGGTAAATTTACTTAATTCTTTAATTAGAAGACCTAGAGGGGCTGAATGGAAAAAAAAAAAGTCTCCACTATATGCTGCCTAAAAGTTATCCACTTCACATATAAAGACACATATAGGTTGAAAGTGAAGGAGTATAAAAAGGTATTTCATGCAAGTGGAAACCAAAAAGGAGCAAGAGTAGCAATTCTCATATTAGATAAAATGAAATGTAAGTCAAAGACTGTAAAAAGAGACAAAGAAGGCCACTATATGATGATTAATGGGTCAATTCAACAAGAAGATATAACAATTATAAATATCTGTGTACCCAACGCTGGAGCATCCATGTATATAAAGCAAATATTAATAGATAAAATGGGAGATATATTGCAAAATAATAATAGTTGGGGGACTTCATCACTGTACTCTTAGTAATGAACAGATTATCCAGACAAATATCAACAAAGAAGTACCAGAATTATACTACATACTAACCTCATAGACCTAACTGACACTAGATTAACTACAAGGAGAGAAGGCTCAAATAAATAAAATCAGAAATGAAAAAGAAAACATAACTGTGATCACAGAAATACAAAGAATCATTAGAGGATATGAAGAACTATACACCAAGAAACAAAAAACCTATAAGACATGGATATATTCCTAGACACATGCATACCACCAACATTGAATCATGAAGAAATAGAGAGAAACTGAACAGATCAATAATGAGTAATGAGATCAAAAATGTAATAAAATGTCTTCCCATGAAAGAAAAGGCTAGGACCTGACGGCTTCACTGCTATATTCTATAAGACATTTAAAATATTAATGGCAATTTTATTCAAACTCTTCAAGAAAATTTGAACAGAAGGGAATACTTCTAAACTCATTTCATAAGGCCAAAGTTACGCTGTTTCCAAAACCAGGGAAGAACAAAATAAAAAATAAAATCATAGGCCAATATCATCAATGAACATAGATGCAAAAGTCTTCAGCAAAATACTAATCAACCAAATTCAACAGCACATTAAAAAGATTAGTCACCATGATCAAGTGGGATTCATCCCAGGATACAAAAATGATTCAACATATGCAAATCAACCAACATGATACATCATGTTGATAGAACCAAGGAAAAAAATTATATAATCATTTCAATAGATGCAGAAAAAACATTCAATACATTTCAACACCTTTTTACAATGAAAGCCTCAACAAACTGAATGTAGAAGGAATACACCTTAAAATAATAACATTCACATATGACAAACCCACAGCTAACATCATACTAAATGGGAAAAACCTGAAATTGTTTTCTTTACGATGTGGAATGAGAAAAAGATGTCCACTTTTACCACTTCCATTCAACAAAATACTGGAAGTCTTGACCAGAGCAATTAAGCAAGAAAAAGAAATAAAGGGCATTCAAATTAGAAAAGAAGTCAATTAGCCTTGTTTAAAAATGAAATGATCTTATACTTAGAAAAACCTAAAGACTCCACCAAAAACTATTAGAACTGATTAAAATTCAGTAAAATTGTAAGATACAAAATCAATATACAAAAATCAATAGCCTTTGTATATGCCAACAGCAAACAATCTGAGAATCTGGAAAGCAATCCCATTATGACAGCTACAAAGGATATAAAATACATAAGAATCAATTTAACCAAATAAGTGAAAGTTATATATGAGGAAAACTACTGATGAAAAAAATTGAAAAGGACACAAAAAATAGAAAGATATTATATGCTCATGGATTGGAAGACTTAACATTGTTAAAGTGACAAGTCTACCTAAAGCAATTTACAGATTCAATGCAATCACCATAAAAGTACCAATGACATTTTTTACAGGAATAAAAAAAAAAAATCCAAAAATTCACACGCAACTACAAATGACCCAGAGTAGTCACAGTAGTCCTGAGCAAAAAGAACAAAGCTGGAGAGATAACTCTACATGACTTCAAAATATACTACAAAGCTGTCATAAACAAATCAGCATGGTATTGAGAGAAAACCAGGCAAAAAGACTGATGGAACAGAATAGAGAACCCAGAAGTAAATCCACACATTTATAGCCAACTCATCTTTGACCAAGTCACCCATACTATACAATGGGGAAAGTCTCTTTAATAAATAGTGCTGGAAAGACTGAGAAACCTAATGCAGAATAATAAAATTAGACATCTATCTCTCACATATATAAAACTCAAATTCAAATAGATTAATGACTAAAATACAACACCTGAAACTATGTAACTACTAGAGTAAAATATTGGGGAAATGTTCCAGGACATTGAGCTGGGCAAATCTTTCTTGTGTAAGACCTCAGAAGCATGGGCAACAAAAGCAAAAGCAGACGAAAGGGATTACAACAACCTAAAAAACCTTTTCACAGCAATGGAAACACTCAACAAAGTGAAGAGACAACTCATAGAATGGGATAAAATCTTGCAAACTATCTATCTGACAAAGGATTAACAGCCAGAATGTATAATGACCACAAACAACTTAGTAGCAAAAAGATAAATTAACTGATTTTAAAATAGGCAAAAGATCGGAATAGACATTTCTCAACAGAAGACACGTAAATTGCCAACAAGTATATAAAATATGCTCAAAATCAGTAATCATCAGAGATGCAATTCAAAGCTACAATGAGATGTCATCTCACACCAGTTAAAATGGCTTTTTTCAAAAAGACAGGGAATAACAAATGCTGCTACGAATAAGAAGAAAGGCAAACCCTAGGACAATGTTGGTAAAAATGTAAATTAGTACAGACACTATGGAAAGCTGTACGGAGATTTCTCAAAAAACTACAAATGGAAATACTATATGATTTAGCAGTATCACTGCTTGATATATACACAAAAGAAAAAAAATCAATATACCAAAGAGATAGCTGCTGCAGTCTCATGTTTATTGCAACACTATTCACAATAGCCAGCATGTGAAATCAAGCTAAGAGCTCATCAATGGGTGAATGGGTTTTAAAAAGGTATACACATAAAATGGAATATTAGTCATAAAACAAGTGAAAACTTGTCATTTAAAACAACATGGATGAAACTGGAAGTTGTGATTTTAAGTGAAATAAACCAAGCGCAGAAAAACAAATGTCACATGTTCTCACTCATATGTGGGAGCTAAAAAGTGGATCTCATGAAAACAAAGAGTAGATTGGTAGTTACCAGAGGCTACAAAAGGTAGGGAGAAGTGGAGGTTAAAGACAGGCTGACTAATGTGTACAAATATACAGGTAGTAAAAGAAATGAGACCTTGTGTTTGATAGATTGGTAGGTAACTATCTTTAACAATAACCTATCACGCATTTCAAAATAGCTAGATGAGAATAATTCAAATGTTCCTAGCATAAAGAAAATATAAATATTTAAGGTGAGAGACTTTCCATTATTCTGATTTAATCTTTGCACATCATACTAATGCCCTGAATTATCATATGTGCTCCCAAAATAGGCATCAATTAAAAAGAAAAAAGGGAAAAAGGTGGAATTCATTTTTAAAAAGAGACAACAGAAAATAAATGATAGAGACTAATTAAAAAGCTTCAAAATTCAGAAAAAAAAATGATTTTTTATTTCAGCCAAACTGAGTATACAATACATTGGAGGTAGTGATAACATTATAGAATCTGGTTGGAGTGATAATTATAGTGGTGGAAGTTTAACAACTGGCTATATGGTACCTCTAGATACAGATGCATAAACAGTGTGAGGGGAGCATAACCTCCTATTCTTCTCATTTTAATAAATATCTTTATAAATATTTATATATTCCACATTCTACATTATACCAGGGACTTTAGTGAAATTAAAATATCCAGCAAGAAAGGCCTAAGGTATAATAATGAATACAAAAGCATGCATTAATCTGAAATCCAAGTAAGAAAGTTGACAGACTCTTGGAGATTTCTCAGCATTCAGGTTTTTCCATATGTTGGTTTCAGCAAAAATAGATTTAAGCCTTTTAGAAACTGATGAAAAGAAAAGAGAAGTGAAAACAACAACAACAAAAAATTCTAGCTATGACCAAGGCAGAAGATTAATTAAAGGAGCAAGGAATTAGACAGGATGTTTAAGCTGAAGAACAAAACATAGGAATTTTCTTGTCAGAACAGAGTGGATAAATGGCAAGGCTATGATATGAGGAAACATAAGGATTATAACTACCAATATTAAGGAGCCAGGACAGGGGAAATTGCTTAGTAACTGTGCTGAGTGATTTACATACCTTCTCTTGTGGTCATCCTTCCAGCACTTACTCAGTAGTTATAACCATTTCAAACTTGAAGATAAGAAAATCAAGGCTAATAAATACTAAAGAAATGCCTTATAGGCAATGAATACTCCACCTAGGTTTTTCACTCAATACTGCTGGAGACCAAAGCATTTGCTCATTCTAAGACATGGAAAGTGAGTCAGTGGTGCCTGCTATGGTGAAATCGATACAGCCGTAAATGGGGAAAATGAAGCAAGTACTGGAAAAGAAAGAAATATTAGAAAGAATTAACTGAGGAAGATGCTGACGATGGTGGAGAATAAAATAAAAATTACCTTTTACGTTAACCAAACTCAATCACTGGCAGGCAATAGATCATAGTAGTTAAGCACACGGGCGTGAAAGCAGACTTTCAGGATTCTTATGCTGGTGTATGAACTTAATAAAAATATTTAATTTACCCAGAATTTAGTCTTTTCATATAGAAAGATTTTCAGTGGAATATTTTTATTGCTGAGATGGTCTCAATCAATAATAAAATGGTTTCTCTCATCACACAGAGCCTAGGGAAAGGCAAGTTCCCGGCATGGTAATCAAGCCTGGCTCCAGTGCTATGTTTTCTTGGCTCTGCCCCCCCTCTATGTAGTCTTCCTCCTCTGACTCAGGAAGGCAGCTATCTGGTGATATTACATGCAGACCTGTGAGAATCCGGAGGAAGGAAATAGACCACGCCATCCTGCAACTCATGAACAGTGAGAAATTGTTTCTCAGAAGGCACATATAGATGCCTACCCACTGGGAGAAATGAATCGCCAGTGGCCGGAGTTTAATCACAGCCTCTTGCCTAAATGCATCCTTAGCGAGATAGTAGGGCTTCCACAATTTGCTTTATGAACCATCCTCTATTCCTGGAGCTGGGATAGAGGATGATCTTCTTCTGACACAGAAGAAGAACTGGAACAAATTCAGATAGTTTTTGAAGTGGAAAAGGGGAGAAATGCATGCTGGAGGAGCAAACAGTACTTACTAGATACAGTTGTTGAAAAGCCTAAACCGGCCGGGCGCGGTGGCTCACGCCTGTAATCCCAGCACTTTGGGAGGCCGAGGCGGGCGGATCACAAGGTCAGGAGATCGAGACCATGGTGAAACCCCGTCTCTACTAAAAATACAAAAAAATTAGCCGGGTGCGGTTGCGGGCGCCTGTAGTCCCAGCTACTCAGGAGGCTGAGGCAGGAGAATGGCGTGAACCCGGGAGGCGGAGCTTGCAGTGAGCTGAGATCCGGCCACAGCACTCCAGCCTGGGCGGCAGAGCGAGACTCCGCCTCAAAAAAAAAAAAAAAAAAAAAGAAAAGCCTAAACCACATAACATATATAAAAGTTTACAATGGCTTCTGGTACGTATTTCCTCAGTGAACATTAGCAATTATTCACTTATTATTGTTACATGCTCAGTACTGAGCCAGGACTTTCTACAATTTAATCATCACTGTCATTCTATGAAGCATGTAAGACGTTTTTGTTTTTCGTTTTGCAGTTGACTAGAATAAACTCAAAAAAGTTTAAGAAATTGGCTGGAAGCCATAAATGTAGTCACAAAAATCAGCATTTTAATCTCTGAGCTGTCTGAGTGTAAAACCAATGACCTGAAATGTTTCTGTTTAGTGACCCCACCCACATGAAAAAGTATTAAGCATTACTGTGGTATATAGTAAGGATACCTTTCTCCCCATAGAATGTTTATACTGAGACCTCCATGCTAGAGGAAAGGAAGTTCCAGAGTCATGACTCCTGGGAACCAGAACATAAGATAGTTTTACTTCAGGAGTGCACTTCCTCTACACATCATTTTCATGTTGAAGAATATTGCAGCAGCCATTGTCCTCATTATCTGTCTGTGTCTAATTCGCAGGGCACATGCACAAAAAAATTCTATTGTTTGCTTCCTTTTTCTAATAAAAAAGAAATAAATACCATTGCATTTAATGGTAAAATACTATGCAGTGAAACAAACTGATGAATAACAATCCGAATAATCTACACTCATTTGAAGATATTTTGGAGAGGATCTTAAAATATCTGTACTTTTCATCTTGTTAAAAATTCATGAGGTCAATCGCGTATCTGCACAGAAAAGCACTGCAATTATTTTGGAGACTGTGAAATATTATAGGTTTTAAGGTTCATTTTTCTTTTGATAAGCTGTTGTTTTACACATTCAATAAATGGTGGAAGTAGCACATCTGGAAGTGTCAGTGTTGAAACCCTAAAGAACACAAACACTTTTATAAAACAATTTTAATGGCAAGTAATAGTCCAATGAATGGATTCAGTAATTACAGAAATTTTCATGAAAAGGCAGTTCCCATACAAGTCTTCTAACGACAACTGAATAATTTGAATTTTCAACCGGGGAAGGCAAATTTCTTAAGCTCAAGGTCTCAAATACAGCTTGACCCAGTGTCATTTTAAACTACTAATATAGTGAATTTTCTCAGGCAAAAGAATCTACATTTCTAAAGGATAAAAATAAATAATTAATAAATATATATATATGCGCAAGTGGATGTGATTCACTTTTAATGTCCCTTCAAGTTTCATGTTTCAAATCTTTAAATTTTGCCTTAGAATTGCCCTGAAACCAATTATGTAATTCTTTATGTGTTCAGAATAAACTTTCTGTAAAGTTCAGAATAAACTTTCCTTGAATTATAAACTCAAGGAAAAGGATGATTTGGAGTCTTCAATTCATTCTTTCTTGTTTCTTGAATCCTTCAAGTAAAGTATTTCTGCCCTGAGTATATTATCTAATTATAATAATGTGAATAACATCACAAATACATAACGTGGTAAACTATGCCCTGCATTATTCAAGCTGTTTATATTTATTAACTCTTTTGGTTTTTATAATGCATTAAAATACTGCTGATAAATACCCAACTTACAGATCAGGAGAGAAAAGGTATAGAAAAATTAGAGAACTTAGGTCCTGAGGCCACACAAGTAGCATCAGAGCAGGAATAAGCATAAATGCCAGATACAGATTTTGGAGAGAGGGTTGTATGGGCACAATTGCACTTTAACAAAACATTTTTTATTTGTGTAAATTCACAGGGCACAAGTGCAGTTTTGTAACATGATATATATATTTCCTAGTGGTGAAGTCTGATCTTTCAGTGTAACCATCATCCCAATAGTGTACACTGTATCTGTTAGGTTATTTATCATTCCTCATTCCTCTCCTACTCTTCCTAGTCTCCCATGTCGATTTTCCACACTCTATGTCCTTGTGTGCACATTATTTAGCTTCCAATAATAAAAAATGTACTGTATTTGACTTTCTGAGTTATTTTACTTAATAACTCATGGATGGCCTCCAGTTCCATCTATGTTGCACAAGACATGATTTTATTTTTTAATGGCTGAGTAGTATTCCATGATATATATACATACCACATTTTCTTTATCCAATTATCTATTGATAAGAATATAGCTTGATTCTATACCTTTGCTATTGTGAATAAGTGCTACAATACACATGAGTGAAGGTATCTTTTTGATATAACAATTTCTTTTCCTTTGGGTAGATACCTAGTAGTGGGATTGTTGGATTGAATGGCAGCTTTATTTTTAGGTATTTGAAAAATCTTCATACTGTTTTCCATAGAGGTTATACTAATCTACATCCCAACAAACAGTGTTTAAGCATCCCCTTTTTTCTATGTCCTCACTGACATCTGCTATTTTTTAACCTTTTAATAATAGCCATTCTGACTGGTAGAAGATGGTATCTCATTGAAGTATTAATTTGCATTTCTTTGACATTAATGATGTTGAGCATTGTTTCCATATGCTTTTTGACCATTTGTATGTCTTCTTTTGAATTCGACTTTTGATTATCTACAGTAATCCTTGACATTTATGTGACTTCAGAATTCAATAGCTATTTTGCTTATATTAACATATTTAATGTTTTCCACAATCCTCTGGTGAGCTCCTTTGTATACTCAAGGAAGTCAACTGTGAAGAACTTAGGATTCCAGCCAGTATTTTCTCCATTATAACTGCCAGAAAATTAATTACAAGTAAGGTCTGATACATTGCCTGGCAAATAATAGTTGTATAATAAATATGTATTAAATAAGTGTTTGGGGAAATTTTTGAAAGCTTTAATTATAATGTGGTTTGGTATTTAATTGCCTGTGTGCCCACTGAGAGCCCCAAATGCCACACCACATACATAGAATTGGCAGAAGACCCTAACATGAAGAAATGGAAATTTTTAAGTAGTGAATGAGAACGTTTTTGTTCTTATAGAAAGTATAAATATGTATACAAATAAAGTAAAACATGCCCCATTACAGAGGCAAAAAGAGTGATGCAGTAGCATGAAAGGAGGACTGAAGGATTCTGCCCAGAAAGTGAGAGGCTCCTGCTCCAAAGAGAGGTACCTGAGATGCTCCTGGAAAGAGTGAGTAGAGCTTTTGAGAGCTGGAAGCAGAAAACAAAACAAAACAACAAACATTCTTTGTAGAGGAAACACAGCTCTGTGTTTACAGCTTCTTATCATCTAAGGAGTCGTGGCAGCCCTACAGACTGGGCCCACAACAAGATCAAATGCATCCTGGATTTGCGTGTCTTTTTGGAATCCATTGCTATCTCCCTCATGCCCAGCACATTAGCCTTTTACTGGATTATTCACATGGCCCTCTAATTGATCCACACGCTTCTAATCTAGCCCACTTGTGGCTTATTTCTAAAATAACCAACATTATTTTTAAAAATGTAAAACAATTAATTTTACTCACCTGTTTAAAATATATTAATGCACCCCTGTCATAAATGTAATAAAATCCAAGTTCTTTGCCTTGGACCCCAGGGCTGCCTGGGCTGATCCACCTTCGCTCCATGAGCTCTTTTTCTGAACTGTTCCTTCAGCTCAATATGTTCCAATAGTATTGGAAAATAATCCTGTCCATCAACCTTTTCATGTTGGTCTCTGTTTCAATCCCTCCGCACTTCTTCTGTCTCTTGTGCGTAAAATGTTCCCTTACCAGACCTTCTTGGGGCTGATTCCTCATAATTCAATAATAAAGACAATAGTTACTTACACAAAAAAGACCCTCTGAACTCCCAAGCTGAAGGGTCCTTCCTTCATTACCCCTCAATCACCGCCTCCATCATTATCCTGTATTATTTTTTACTCTAATGAGGCCCATCCAAAAAATATCATTACCAACATCACTAATTGTCAGAAGAGAGAGGAAACTCTCAAAGAAAAGCTTATATTTTCAAAGACCTTGCTCTGAATGGCAAGGTAGAATGAGTGTGGTCAAGGACAGTAGGTTTACACCTTCTCAAATTCCTCTGCACCTCACATCTTTTATGTGACTCACAATCAACCCGGGGCAAAATGAAATATCGAGAGCTACTTGGGTCACAAGTAGGCATGGACCAAGACATGTCACAAAAGTAAACTCTGACCAGTTCCTCAGTACTGATGTTCCTCAGCTTGCCTGAAGACCTAGGCATGTCCCAAATGTGGACAAATTTTGGTTCTAGGTAAAGGATACAACAGCAATCCTAATCCCAGAATCTGGGTCCACTTGGACTTAGGGTGTACTGAAGCAAAGTATGGTATTTACGGTCCCTCACATGTGGCTTAGATGCCTATGCTCTTTATGAATTATTTTCTTTCCTTGCCCTCAGCCACTTTGATCCACTTATATCCTAGTTTCATTTTCCACTTTTGGCATTAAGAAAATTCACTTGAATTCATGTTCTGACTAAAGACAGCCTGTTTGGCTGAAAACTGAAACCCTTTTGAGTTCTTCCATGGAAGGCCAGATCAGGCTCCCTGGTCTAGCCAGCAACTGAGTACATTCTAAAACTTACAGACTGTTGAGGTGCTTATGAAAGAACACATTCCTCCATATATCACAGCCTTGAGCACATCACATCCCCCCATATGCCTGCCCGACACAAACACATTAAGAGAAACAACACCTGGAGAAGCTCCAATAAGGTTACAACCGTTTGTAAAAGCACAGGAACCAATAAGAAGGCTGCTAAAAGCATAGCTTAACATTAACATGTAAACCAATTGTAATGCTGTAGCCTAGAGAAATGCCTTGTTCCTCTGTAACCTGACAAGTCCTGTTTACCTCGAGCTATAAAAAGCAAGCACACGCATTGTTTGGGGCCCTCTTGAATGCTGTGTTACGGAGGGACCAAGTTCGAACTTGCATTAAAGATCCTTGCCGCTTGGCTTTGACTCTGGACTCTGGTGGTCTTCTTCGGGGAATAAACGGTCTGGGCATAACACTTATTGTCACCCTTTGCTTTTTTTTTTTTTTTTTGCTAGTTACATAAAACAAAATTTTCCAGTTTAAAATGTGGCCAGGCATGGTGGCTGACGCCTGTAATCCCAGCACTTTGGGAGGCTAAGGAGGGGCAGATCACCTCAGATAAGGAGTTCAAGACCAGCCTGACCAACACAGTGAAACTCCATCTCTACTAAAAATACAAAACATTAGCTGGGCATTGTGGCAGGCGCCTGTAATCCCAGCTACTTTGGAGGCTGAGGGCAGGAGAATCACTTGAACCCAGGAGGTAGAGGTTGCAGTGAGCCGAGATTGCGCCATTGCACTCCAGCCTGGGCAACAGGAGCAAGATTCCATCTAAATAAATAAATATAAATAAATAAATAAATAAATAAATAAAATGCACTAAGTTGGATAAATGCACAGAACAATGCAACTATCATCACATCCAGGATGTAGAGCAATTCCAACTACCCAAAAGTTTCCCCCTAGTCTTTTGCAGTTACCCTCATCCTGACGTATCCTGGACACTGACACTATCTGATTAGTTGTATCATGTTTGTTTTATGTATTCTAGAATTTCATATAAACGTAATTGTGTATTATATAGTCTTTTCTGTCATGAATATTTAATAATTAGTATAATATTAAAATGAGAATTATATTTCTTAACAAGTTAAAAGAAAGAGATGTCTCATCATTTTGTTTTATTAGCTGAAATGTGAATATCAAACAGGGTGGCACAGGACTGAGTACACAGGCCAGTTTGAAGTGTTTGGGGGAGGAAAAACATATAAGTACTATGAAAGGGTAGAGAAAAAGGCATTTATACAGATAAAAGAACATGATTAAAGATTTTTTAATTTATAAATTGTTTGAAAGCATGTGTGTTCTCTTCTAAAAGCTTCTTGTTTTACTCATATTGTTACCAGGTAGCATTTGCTTTTGATTGTATTATATATAATCCAAATGGAAAGCTTTTGGCAGATTTTCAAATGAAGAAACACAGTGTGAGAAAGTTTTCTGCACTTGTTTGCAGCCAATTTGGTCTGGGCAGCTCCAAGGTGCACAGGTTATCCATGACTATGGAAACTGTTCTTACTGCAGCCGTGCCTCTATAATGAGATTCAGACCAGTTTCACCGAGGAAAATAAGTTTTAACACATGAACTGCTTGTGCTCAGGAACTTCAAAAAGTACAAAGCTATGGGAAACTACCCTGAAAATAAAATAATCTCAGATAGATTCCATTTATAAAGTGAAAAATGGCACTAGAGAATTTTATAGTTTAAGACTGGTATTATCTACCTTTAGAAATGTGTGTGAACCAATTTGAACTAAAGGATTTATTTTACTTACTTATTTTACTTCTTTTCGTGAAAATCATGTGCGTGCTTTCTTGGCTCATTGCTTGTTTAGAAAAACTAATCTTATTCTTTGTGTTGATTAATTGGCTGGCATTTTTTTCCTTCTGGTTTGGCCAACTCAAACTTCTCTTCTGGCTGGAAGGATGTCTTATTGCATGTATTTTTTTTCCTTTTAGTGGTTAGATCTATTTGATGATAGCATTAAATACTCCTAAAAATTGTGAATAGGGATACTACAGTTTAATGGAAAGACTTGGGATTGGAGATGGACTAAGGCTCAGGTTCTTTCTCTGTGAATTATAAATTTTGCATATAGAATATACAGCTTTTTTTCCTGATCATGAATTATAGTCCTTCTGAATAATGATAATATAAGTAAAGAACTGTGGTAGACAGAATAATGAAGGCTCCGCCAAAGATGGCAAAATGTTAATGCCCAAGCCTGGGAATATTTTATCTTACTTTATAAAATAGACTTTGCTCATATGATTAAGTTAAGAGTCTTGAATGGGGGATAATCCTAGATTATTAGGATGAGCCGAATGTAATCATTGTCTCCAGTGTGATCGTTATTTGGACTTGTTGCAGTTCTTCCCTTCTTTTTATTTTCCATCATATTGGTGATAAAGACCCAGAAACCCACCTTTCTATCAAAATCTTAGATAACAACTCTTCAGTTATGAACAGAGTTTTGCTGATATTAGGACAGGCCATAATTGGTTTCAACTATTAAGTATGGCTAATGTATATCTGGAAAATCTTGGGACTTCCTATTCCTGAGTCAGAATCTGTTCCTAGAATATCCATTATATGTGCTTACGAAAATATAACTTGCTTGCTACAGCTCAAACCCTAACATTTTGCACCCCAGTTATATTGAGCTGTTATTATTTCCCTGAATTTACATTTACATGTATAATTTACATTTTTCATTTACTAATTCATCACACATGTATATCTATAGATAAATTTAAATCAGAAAGGTGTATCTGCTTTCCGAAGAGCTTGTCTACGGAAGAACTTTTGAACTCAACTCCTGGGTGTGTATGAATAGTTATATATTTTCCAGCAGGTAGTTTGGTTATATTACAATTTAAGCACTCAGTTATTCTTTTTGAACCCTGATACTTTCTGAAATTACTTTTTAAGGGTAAAGATCTTTCAATCTATGTTCTGTCTAAGCCAGAGGCAATCTGAGATTTACATTTTAATCATTAATTACTTTAATAAGTATCCTAGGAAGCACTTTCCAATTGCTCTATTATTTTTCAAAGCCTCTTTAAGCTTCTTATATGTCTGATCCAATTATACTTCTGAAGTACTTGTCATTTATGTCATTATCTGAGAATTTCTGCTCTCTGATTTTTTACTTAGAGAGGGATAGATTTGCATTTATATTCATATCTACAGCATATATACTTATCCAATGCCATGTAAAAATTTTTATCTGCATCGATCCCTCAACTAGAGTTGCATCTAACTCTACATTCATTTATTATCATCAGTGTCTTCAATCTCACTCTTTCTGCTCCTTTCTCTTTGAACACGTATATGGCAAATACACAATAAAACAGCTTTATAAGGACCCCATATTCTTTGCCAATTGACCTCTGTCTCATTTCCTTTATAACTTAGATAAGTGAATAATCAGTTTGTCATCTTCTGTCTACCACTTTATCATCCGCTCACCCTATATTACTACTAATGCCCTGAAGACTTGCTTTTGTTTCAAGACGTTTTTATTTCTTCTTAATTTTGTCATTGACCCACAGGTCATTCAGGAGCATTTTGTTGAATTTCCATGTATTTGTACAGTTTCCAAAATTCCTCTTGTCATTAATTTTGAATTTTATTCCCATTGTGGTGAGAGAAGATGCTTGACATTATTTTAATTTTTTGAATCTTTTAAGACTTGCTTTGGGATGTAACTTATAGCCTACCTATAGAATGGTTCATGTACTGAGGAGAAGAGTGTTTATTGTGCAGACATTGGATGAAATGTTCTTTAAATATCTATCAGATCCATTTCTTCTACATTACAGATTAAGTCCAATGTTTCCTTGTTGATTTTCTGTCTGGAAGATCAGTTCAATTCTGAAAGGGGATGTTGAAGTCTCCAGCTAGTATTGCATCAAGGGCTCTATCTCTCTTTAGCTCTAACAATATTTCTTTTACATATCGGTACTGCTCCAGCATTGAGTGTGTGTATATTTACAATTGTTACATCTTCTTGCTAAATTGACCCCTTTATCATTACATATTAATTGACTTTGTCTCTTCTAATAGTTTTTGTCTTGAAATCTATTTTGTCTTCAAAACTTGCAATCTTAGCCATATGATAATTTGCATCTTTATTTTCATTCATGATTCTAAGAAGTGTTCATCGAGCTCTTACTCTGTTACAGATCCCACAGAACCAGCAAGTAACGAAATAAAAAAAAAATCTCTGCTCTCTTGGAGCTGACATTATAGTGGGAAATGGAAATAATTAGGTGATTGTTGTCAGATTAAAATATTCAATCCAGTGTGCCTACAACTATAGAGACTAAAACGAATAGCTTGCTTCCTTGAAATATTAGGGAAAAGATGATTAATGTTTGCCAAAGAATGGAAAGGCCCAAACTGAGAATAAATGGAGGCCTTAAACTTGCCAATTTGCCTTCTAGCAAAATCATACATCTTTGATTTAGTAATTAGAAGGGAAATACGCTACTACTCCTTTGTGTATAATTACAAGCTTGTTGCAGGCAAATAATTCTGTACATGAATAACTTTTTCACATTTTTGGTGAATCATTATCTCTTCAGTGTCTGACATTATAACAGCGATCATGTTTGTATACTTTTTATCAAGTTTGCCTTGATATGAAGGGGTTTTACAAACGTATTGATCATTATGCCATGTATAGTGGTATTGGGGATATGATAAAAATAAAAAACTGTTTTGGTCCTCAATAGATTTACAATCCAAAGCAGAGTGGGAGGAAGAGAAACCTACAAGACCATGTTTCATTGGATAGCTTTGGAGTAATATCTGCAATTTTAGTAAAACGTTAAGAGGAAGAAGAAAATGGTGTTGGCTAGACTTAGAAGATTTTAAAACAGAGACTGGCTTCCATTCACTGATCAGACATTCACTGATTTTTAATTCTTACCACCAGAGAAAAAGTCATTATGATGAGGGTCCTCAGGAAAGACAATACAGTCAGCCGAGAAATACAATTTCCTTTATCAACTGTTGTTTCCTTTATCCACAGCTAACGTGGTCATGTTACTAGTCACCAACCCAGCTTCGCCTCAGGATCTTCCTCGGTAAACTTTGGATGATAATAGTATGATCTTCATGGGGTTGTTATGAGGATTAAATAATTAATTCCAAATAAAGTGCTCAGGAAAGTTATCTGCACATAATATACATCCAATAAGTGTAAGAGCTTATTACATTAAATATAAACAATTTAATATTCAATGACTTTTTATAGCCAAAATTTCAATTCTTTCTGATTTGAGAACCTGTGCTCATTCTGCTAACCTTTCTGACCACCCAGAACATTATACTTTATTCAGAACACCCTTTTCTCAAAGACAAGTAATACGTTAGCACAAAGAGGAAAACAATTGCTTTCTTTAATCAGAACATACGTTCACACTATTAATTTAGTACAATTCAGGCTTAAACCTCAATTTTGAGAAAATCAGAGTATAAGAATTGCATTTAAGTTATGAATTGGTAAGTTGTAATTTTTAGAATATTAACAATTCTATTATTGTTAGAACAATAAAAATGTAACATGACCCTGGAGGTGAGTGGCTCTGTCTGCAGAGCACAGCCACCACTGGATTTCTCAGCAATGCTGCTGGCCTTCTGTCCAGTGCTTTCCTGGTGTCCTTGGTGATTAGATTGTCCTCTGGGCCCTCCCTGAAACATAATTCTCTCATAAGTTTTACGGCCTCACCTAATACATACATTTCAGGATGTCCACATCTAAGTTTTTTTTTTTTTTTACTTTCTTTACCATCTGCCAGGTCAATACAGGTATTTTCACTGCCCTCATTTTGGGTTATCAATTTATTTTGGCTTCTAAGAAGCTACCTTAACAGCAAGGTTGCCTCATCCTCAGGCCCTTGCCAGAGTGTTAAATCCATGTTTTGAAAAAGTGCCTCAAGCCAATGAATTTTTCTTTAGCTTAAAAATTTTATAAAAAGCTCTGGTTAATGTTTTAATTCTCAAGACAGATTTCCAATGAATCATCTTGAAGTGATATCTGCAATTGCCGAGACCAGTTCAGTTGGGGAGACCCTAACCCAGTGGTGCTAGAGGAATTAAAGACACACACACAGAAATATACAGGTGTGAAGTGGGAAATCAGGGATCTCACAGCCTTTTGAGCTGAGAGCCCTGAAAAGAGATTTATCCACGTATTTATTAACAGCAAGCCAGTCATTAGCATTGTTTATATATATAGTAACTAAAAGTATCCCTTATGGGAAATGAAGGGATGGGCCAAAATAAAGGATAGGTTGGGCTAGATAACTGCAGCAGGAGCATGTCCTCAAGGCACAGATCGCTTATACTATTGTTTGTGGCTTAAGAACGCCTTTGAGCAGTTTTCCGTCCTGGACTGGCCAGGTGTTCCTTGCCCTCATTCCAGTAAACCCACAATCTTCCAGCGTGGGCATTATGGCCATCATGAACATGTCACAGTGCTGCAGAGATTTTGTTTATGGTCAGTTTTGGGGCCAGTTTATGGCCAGATTTTGGGGGAATTGTTCTCAACATGCAATGACATTGCACACACTATTCCCTGCAATCAGCTATGAGAAGCCAGCTCACTACCACTCCTCATCATCGCTAAAGGATGTTTGACACTAATATATTTTAAGAACTGTTGTATAAAGTTGTTAAAATTTGACTGTATTTTCCAAATCCCAACCAAAGTATTAATGTCTCTGCATTCTTATTCGCTCTGGGAATAATGAAAATAGTTTTTCTCTGCACCAAAAATATATTTGATGAAAACAGTTGTGACCAATTATCCTTCAGTTGCTATTCCCATTGCTCCTCTTGTTACCCCAGTTGATTGTGTTTAAAGTTGAGCTTTTTGTTGTTTCATTGATTTTGCTTCCTTTTTAAATAATTTATTGTGGGTAAGATATAACCATAAATATGTTATGATATATCTGATTTCATATATTATATCCCATTAGACAGAAATGTATCAGTCTTGCACATGAAATGGAAAAATCTAATACCAAACTTGAGGCAATGTCTTTTTCCTTACTCTGAATTATATGACTCATCACCATCAGATTAATCTTTCTAAACTGTTATGCAAGCATGCTTTCTATTTTTATATGTTTTGGGGTATATAGTATAAATATGCTCACATATATATTCACATATGTAAGTATATGAAGCCTCTGTACATACTTGTATGTAAGTGCAAAGGGTAACTTTGTGACAAAATTTATTAAAATTATGTTTCTTGCAAAGTGTAAAAAAAAAAAAAGAAATCTATTTTGTCTTCTATAAGTATAGCTATTCCTGTTGGGTTTTTTTTTTTTTTTTTTTGGCTTTCATTGGCTTGGAATATCTTTTTCCATCCTTTTATTTTCAGTTAATGTGTGTCTTTATAGGTGAAGTATGTTTCTTGTAGGCAACAGATGAATGGGTATTTTTTTTTTCATTTATTTGGACAGTCTATATCTTTCGATTGGAGAGTTAAGTCAATTTACATTTAATGCTATTATTGATAGGTACTTACTTACGCCATTTTGTTATTTGTTTTCTGGTTGTTTTATGATCTTCTCTTCATTCTTTCGTTCATTCCTGTCTTTCTCTGGTAAAGGTGATTTCCTCTGATGATATGATTTAAATTCTTGCTTTTTATTTTTTGTGTATCCGTTGTATGTTTTTCTGGCTTGAGGTTACCAGGAGGCTTGCAAATACTCTTATAAACTATCATTTCAACTACTCTCTTATAAACTATTATTTAAACCCAATAACCACTTACAGCTATTTGCATAAACAAACAAGCAAAAATAAAATGAATATGAACTCTACACTTTAACTTTGTCCCCCTAGTTTTTAGCTTTTTGTTGTTTCTATTTATATCTTATTGTTCTGATTATTTCTAGAAAAGTTGTAGTTATTATTTTTGATTGGTTCATCATTTAGTCTTTCTACTTAAGATAACAGTAGTTTACACACCACAGTTACAGTGTTATGATATTCTGTGTTTTTCTGTCTACTTCTTATTATCAACGAGTTTTGTACCTTCAGGTGATTATTTATTGCTCATTAAGGTCCTTTACTCTAAATGTACTTCTCTTAACATTTCTTGTAGGACAGATCTAGTATTGATGAAATCCCTCAGCTTCTGTTTGTCTGGGAAGGTCTTCATTTCTCCTGCATGGTTGAAGGATATTTTTGCTAGATATACTATTCTATAGCAAAACTTTTTTGTTGTTGTTGTTTTATTTTTGTTTGTTTCCTTCAGCACTTAAATTTATCTTGCCAGTATCTTCTGGCCCTTAAGGTTTCCACAGAAAAGTCTATGTGTTATTTGTTGTGTGTTTTTTGTTTTTTGTTTTTTTCTCTCTAGTTGCTTTTAGGAACCTTTCTTTATTCTAGAACTTTGGTACTTTGATTATTAAGTATCTTGAGGCAATCTTGTTTGGGTTACATTTACTTGGTGTAGTATAACCTTCTTGTGCCTGGATATTGATATATTTCTCTAGGTTTGAGAAGTTCCCTGTTATTGTTCTTTTGAATAAAATTTCTACTCCTTGCTCTTCCTCTACCTCCTCTTTAAGTCCAATAACTCTTAGATTTGTCCTTTTGAGGCAATTTGGTAGCCTTGTGAGCATATTTCATTCTTTTTATTCTTATTCCTTTTGTCTCCTCTGAATGTACATTTTCAAATAGACTGTCTTTAAGCTCACTAATTTTTCTTCTGCTTGATCAGTTTTCCTGTTAAAGGACTCTGATGCATTCTTCATTATGCCAACTGCATCTTTTAGCTCTAAAGTGTCTGCTTAATTCTTTATATTTTATGTCAATATCTTTGTTAAATTTGTCTGATAGAATTCTGAATTCCTTCTCTGTGTTATCTTGAATATCTTTGAATTTCTCAGCACAGCTATAGGTTGGTGCAAAAGTAATCTATGTGATCTAGCTGTATCTGCTTTAGGGGCACCCTAAGACTAGTAATGCTGTGGCTCCTGTAGACTCATAGAGGTACCACCTTGATAATCTTGGACATATTCCGGGAGAATTCTGTGGATTGCTTAGCAATAAAATTATCTTATTTTCCTCCAAACATACATGGTCTCTCTCACTCTCTCTTCGGAGCCACCTGGAGCTGGGGATAGAGTGACACAAGCATTCCTGGGGCCACCACTACTATGAAGCCAGCACAGACCTGGGTCACGGCCCTGAAACCAACACAACACTTGGTGTCACCCAAAGCCTGCTATAATCACTCCTTGGTTACTGCCTGTGTTCACTCAAGGCCCTGGGGCTCCAGAATCAGCAAGTGGCAAAGCCAGCCAAGCCTGTGTCTTTCCCTTCGGCAAGGTCCCCCAGTCTCTGGGTGGGTAGGGAGTCAGGGACTAGAGTCAAAAACCTTAGAAATCTAATTAGTGTTCTATTGTATTGTGGCTGAGCTGGCACTCAAACCACAAGACACAGACCTTCCTTTCCCTTTCCAAAGGCATAGGATCCTTACCTTGTAGCCACCACCAAACCACCCCCAGGCCATGAGGGGTACTACCATATTACCACTGATGTTCCCTTAAAATCCAAGGTCTCTGATTTCACATTGCCATGAATGCTGCCTGTCCTGGGACTCACATTTCAGGGCAGTGGACTTCCCTCTGGCCAAGGGCAGGTCCAGAAATGCTATCTAAGAGTGAGGTCCTGGATGACATTTCTAGACCTGCTTGGTCAAGCTTGGTGTTCTACCTGCCTGTGGCGATGCTGGTACCTAAGCTGCAAGACAAAATCTCTCCCTCTATTTTTCTCAAGCAGAAGGCTTTTTTGACCCAGAGCCACCACAGCTGGTAATGTGCTGAGTCTCGTCTGAAGCCAGCAAGTTTCAAAGGATCACCAAGGTCTTTGGCCTGGGTAACATTTCTGGTTATTCAGGGCCCAACAGCTCTTCATTTAGCAGATGATGAATGCTGCCAGGACTGGGTCCTGTCCTTCAAGGCAACGGGTTCCCTTCTGGCCCAGGGTGTGTCTAGAAATGTCACCTGGGAGCCAGGGCCTGGAACGGGGGCCTCATGACTGACCAGTGCCCTATCTTGGTGTGGCTGAGCTGGTGTCCTAGATGCAAGATAAAATTCTCCACATTCTTCCTTCTCCTCTACTCAAGCAGAGGGAAGAGGTCTCTTTTTGAGCCATGAGCTGTGCAGCCTGTGGTTTGGGAAGGGGTGAGCCAGAACTCACTTGGCCGCTGCAGCTTGTGTCTCAATATATCATGTGCACCCCCAGTCCACTGTCACTGGGCCTAGTTCAGCACTAGGACTTGCTTAAGAGTTGCAGTCCTTATGACCTAGACTGTCATTCAAGTTTACTTGCAGACACAGAGAGCTATAGCCCTTAGTGGCAGTGAGGTTTGCAGGACTCAACTGTGGACTGCTGGGATCAGTGATTCCCCTCTGTTTAGGGCTGGTTTAAATGCTCCCTGTATGGGCAAGCATCCGTTGAGTTTGGTTTGATTTTCCTTTCTGCTCCAACAGAACAGCACTGAGCTCAACACTTCACAGTTGCCGTGTTCTCCCTCCCCAGTGCTCAGCACCAAGTTGCTGCTGCCAGGGTCAGGGAGGGGTGGCCTTGGCAACTTAGAGCTGTTTTTCTCCCTCTTCAGTGTCTCTTTCAGCAATATGAAGTTGAAACCGGTTACTATGAGTGTTCACCTGATTTTTGGTCCTTATGAAGGTACTTTTTATGCAGATAATTGTTAAGTTGGTTTCCTTCCAGTTGAGAGGAGTGGTGTACAGTTGGTGCAGCTTTCTCTTCTGCTCTCTTGCTCTGCCTCCTCCCCAGTTAAACTGAAAATTTTTTAGTATCCATGTCTGCCTGTAATTATATCATAGTCAATCTTCTTTACGCTGTAAAAGTATAATATTCCTTTATCATAACATTTCACTCACAGCAACTGCTAGAATTTAGCTTTCATTATCTAGACCAATAGTTGTTAACATTATTGTGTATCAGAATCACCTGTAGGGCTTATTAAAAGGCTAAGTGTAGGGCCCCATTCTGAGTTTCTGATTCAGTAGATAGGATTTGCATTTTTACAAGTTGCCAGTTGATGCTGCTGGTACTGCTTTGAAAATCACAGGTCTGTATTCCAAGATATTGATAGGTCCTTAGAAATGATTAGTTTTTGTTTAAATTAATTTTACATGTGAAACATCTGCAGATCAAGGAACAACATGTGGTCAAAAGGTTGCTTATATCAGAGTCAAAACTCTCAGATGAGTAATCTTTCTTGGCTCTCCTCCTTCCTCAGGGTGAATTTATTGCATCTCACTCCTTACAGCCCAGCCATGGTTGAGAGTTTTAGTAATTCCCATCTAGTGCTTCCTTGACTGTTACCACATTAATTTTCCTTAAGCCCAGATAAACCTTAGTGCTTTCTCCTTACCTTACCAAATTAAACAAGCACCTTATATTTTATAGCAGTAGAAATCTCAGCCCACAGACTCATTTGGAAAAGTTTAACTTTCTCTGGTTATCTCGAGTTCAACTTAATTTCTATTTCAATTCCCTATTCCTTTGTATGATAAAAACTCCTGCCACCCACTGGCCCTCTTGGTTGCATCTGAGTTCAGAGTGACTAGCATGGTACCAGCACACCGGGGAAGAGGATCTTCTGGATCATTTTTCTACCCCACTGATGCTGAGATTTGCAAAATTCCACCTGTTTCTCATTTGTTGGTGCACACAAGTCATCGCATTACACACATTCTAACCCTTAAGGCTTCTGTCTAATGTTTCTGATCATTTACTGCATTGTCATAATGGGATAGAAAGCATTGTCCTACCATTCTTGGACTGCAGAAAATTGGGAGGCTACGTCAGGTCCACCTGCATAAACGCACTTTAGAGCCACCCTTTCTATTCTGGAGTTTTATCAGCTCTCTGGTCTATTATTGAGTGTGAGGACACAGCCTTCTTCTGATGGCTGTATTGCTGTCCTAGTCCTCTCACTGGAAGCTCTGTCTTTCTCAGAGATCAAAAGCCATAAGGATTCACATGCAATTTAGGATGTGCAGAGCATTAGCCTTATTCACTATGTGCTTCTATTAAATGTATTTTTTATTTTCCAAGTTCTTCTGCGTCTAGAAACTTCTTTTCTATGCTTTCCTGATGTAACATATTCTGTTTAGGGAAAGAAATGGCATAGAGTCTCCCTGTTTGAACTGGAGTATAGAGAAAGGGATTAAAAAACAGTAACAATAAAAATGAAAATAAGGCCAGGCTCAGTGGCTCACACCTGTAATCCCAGAACTTTGGGAGACTGAGATAGGAGTTTGAGATTATTTTGGGCAACAAAATGAGACCCCTTTCTCTGCAAAAAAAAAAATAATAAATTAGCCAGGTATGGTGGTGTGTACCTGTAGTACTGGCTACTCTGGAGACTGAGGTAGGAGGACTGCTTGAACCCAGGAGTTCAAGGCTGCAAGGAGCCAAGATGAGGCTATTGCACTACAACCTGGGCTACAGAGCAAGACCCTGTCTCTAAAAATAAATAAATAAATAAATAAATAAATAAATAAATACAATATAAATATGTCAGTACATTATCTGCCACAATAACAATCATGGATGGGGAAATGCTGCCCTGCTCATTCTGTACTCTATCCTAGGAGGCTTATTTGTTTGTTTTTCAATGTTTTGTGTTTTTTAGCCCTCTTACCCAGTGAGACAGTCTGGTACATTGTATTGTAAATGCTGAATATAGCCAGAAGAAATGTGAACATTTTGTGTTGGAGTAATAAAAGAAGCTCTTTCCAGGGGAGAAAACATACAGTAGTCCTTAAAGAAACATAAGGTTTCAGCTTCCAAAAGAGAGAAAGTGACAGTTGTCCAGACATTATCCTGACAGCAGCATGATGGCTCAGCTGTAAACATGTGTGCATTTATGTGAAATAATCTGAGAAATGACTAATGCCCTTCCTCCAGGAGAAAACAGAAGCCCAGGAGAGAAAGTAACTTTCCCAATCTTCCACCAGGGGCCAAAGGGATTAGATACATTGTCTCAATTCATGCTGTCCCATACTGCGTTTTACTAACCATCACTGAGCATGTGGATGGGGGACTGGGTTCGCGTACAAGTACTGAAAATGAGGCAAAATAGTTAAATTGTGGAAATGCCTGCTTAAAAATAAAATAAAGAAGAAAAACAAAACAGAATGTCCTTGGTGATCAATTTGTAATGTAGGTGGGAGGAATACAGTGTTTAAAGTTTAAACCCTGCAGCTCAAATTCTATTACAACCAACAATTGTTGAGGCCCTGATAAATTCTAGGGACTGTATGAAGTGCCTTCATCCCCAGCATTCCCTTTACCTCCTTCACTTGCCCCCAGAGGATGTGCTTTGACATCCTTCACAGATTTAAAACACTCTAAAGATCAGTGTGGAGGAAAGAGGTAGGGCTGAGCTTTCTGTCCTCTTCCTTTTCTTCTAGTTGCCCAACTATTTGAAATAAAATGTTTCTCTGTCTTCTCCAAAGTTTTTCAATTCACAAATCATGCATGGACATTTAAAAATATATAAAAATACACACATTTATAAAGAAAAACCATCACCTATTATTTACGAGTTTATTATGTAGAGATGGTCATTGCATTACCATATTGTGGTAAATTTTTGCAAGTTTCACTTTATGATAATCTCTATTTAGGTGCATGAATATGCACTTGTATATATATGCATATGTGTGTGGGTGTATATACATATGGAGAGAGCGAGATTATATGTGTATATATTTTTCTAGTCTTCAGCTGCCCTTAATAAAGTTTTTCTTATCAACATAAGTGTACCTAAATGTAACGTTTACATTTTCTATTTTCTGCCCCGTAATAATAATTGCATTATATACATCTTAAAGTTATCTCATTATTCCTTCACATTTTATCTAATGCATTTATAACATGATTGTACCAATACTTATCCACTAATATTTTATAACCAGAAGAACTGATGTGTCATGTTGATTTCAAGATTAACGAAATAATTGAATATTTTATGTTTAAAATAGTAAAGCAATATCACAAATAGAAATGACAAAATAGAATATTCAGTAAGGTCATTCTTTATACAGCATACAAACCAGACATGATAAGAAATAATCATTTGGTTCCAGAAAAAAATAGCAAGTTTTAATGTAGCAAAGTGTACAAATAAACAGGGCTGAATATCAAACCAGAAACAAAAAGTTTTTCATTAATATATCTGGTTGTTTAAAAAATATATAACCACACATTATATAGTATTTCTTAACCCAAAAGACAGAGCTAAGTATTCTTCACCGTGAGTATTTAGTAATAGATTTCTAGTGAGTAGAATACACCAGATAGTATGGGGCATCATTGCTGACATTTATGTACAGGAAGACTGTGATTTCTATCTTGGGTGAGTTCTTTTTCTCTCTTGAATCACTCACTCTTTGGGGAAGCCAGCTACCATATTACAAGGATATTCAAGCAGCTTTTGTAAAAGACCACACAACAAGTGACTGAAGTCTTATATCAAGTAAGTGACTTCAGATAATTTCAGAATAAAAAATAAATATGCAAAAATAAATTAAATCTCTTTACAGTAGCAAAAAAAATCAGAAAAAAGTAAAATAACAATATTATACACAATATCATTGAAATAATTACTTAGAAATACATCTGACACAGAATGTGATGAATATAGTTAAAAATACAAAGCATTCCTGAGAGAAATTACTTAGGAAAGTTTTAAAAAACAGATATAGCATGCTCAGTATTGCTAGAATTAAATTGTGTTTCCCTAATTTGTCCTACAGATTCAACAGACTCCCGATGAAAATTTCAGCAAATATTTTTATACATATTGACAAACAAATTTAAAAACTCATATGAAAATGTAAGTTTTCTAGAAAAAGGGTCCCCAGCCAGTCTGTGGCCTGTTAGAAGCTGAGCCTCACAGAAGGAGGTGAGTGGCAGGTGAGCGAGCATTCCCACCTGAGCTCTGTCTCCCGACAGATCAGCAGCAATATTAGATTCTCATAGGAGCACAAACCCTACTGTGAACCGCACATGCAAGACATCTAGGTTGCGTACTCCTTCCGAGAATTTAATGCCTGATGGTCTGAGGTAGAACAGTTTCATGCCTAAATCATCCTCCCCAACCTCCTGTTCCACGGACATACTGTCTTCCACTACACCAGTCCCTGGTGCCAAAAAGGTTGGGACACTGCTGATCTAGAATATCCAAATATTGGTAAGATAAACAAGGATGGAATACTAATGTTATCCTATTTGAGACCCACTGTAATCAAGAGAGTGTGGTATTAGTCTAATGACACGTAAACAGATCAATGGCACAGAATAGCCAATAAAGAGACCAAATACATATACATAACTGATTTTTGACTTACATGAAAGAGGAATTCAAGGAGGAAAAAGTAGTGTTATCAACATATAAAAAAGTCTATATGTTGAAATGAAAAACCCAATTTCAATTGAGTCATGTTCAAAAGTTAATATACAATTAATCAAAAAACAATGTATAAAATGTGGAAATATAAAATTACTAGAAGAAAAAATAGAAGAGGCTGGGCACAGTTACTCACACCTGTAATTCCAGGGCTTTGGGAAGCCAAGGCCAGTGGATCACCTGAGGTCAGGAGTTCGAGACCAGCCTGGCCAACATAGTGAAATACCATTTCTACCAAAAACACAAAAATTAGCCAGGCGTGATGGCATATGACTGGAGTCCCAGCTACTTGGGAGGCTGAGGCAGGAACATCACTTGAACCCAGGAAATGGAGTTTGAAGCAAGTTGAGATTACACCACTGCACTCCAGCCTGGGTGACAGAGCAAGGTTCCATCTCAAAAATAAAATAAGTGAAAAAATAGAAGAAAATCTTTATAACCTCAAGTTAGAAAAAGCATAATCTATAATTTTTATAAAATAGTGGATAAAGTAGACTTTATCAAAACTTATTTTTTTGTGGAAAACACTAATAAGATTTAATTAAGTCAAGCCACAGATTGAAAAAAAAAAATCCTCTACAAATCATATTCTAAGAAGGAATTTTTATCCTGGATATATAAAAATTCTCTAAATTCAAAAAAAGAAAGTAAATAATCCAATAAATATTGGCAAAAGATTTTATCAATTTGCCAAAGAAGATAAATGGGTAGCAAAAAAAGTATATGAAAAAATTCTCAATATCAGTAGTCATTAGAAAAATTCAAAATGAAAATGAAATGAGATCCACTAAAGACCTATTAGAACAGCTGAAATTAAAAACATTGTTCATAGTTCTTTTTGGCGGTGATGTGTGGAGGCTCAAGAAGCCGCATATACCACTACTGTGATTGTAAAATGATAAAACCTCTTCATAAAATACTTCGCTAGTTTAAAAAAATGTCAAACAGATAACTACCATATAATCCACCTATCACCATCTCAGGTCATCCCTCTGACCAAAAGAAAATGAAAGCATGTTTCTACACAAAAAATTTATATGAAAGTTCATTCCTGCCTAATTTGTACTAATAAGAAGTAACAGATACAACCCAAATATCTTCCACAGAAAAATGTTTTTGTCAACCTCTCATTGAATCATTCTAAAAAATTCTAATCAGCAACAAAAAGGAATAAACCAATATTAAGAGGCAAAACTGATCTGGTTACTGTAATAGGATGTACTGTAATAGTGTACTTGATATGCAGGGAAATGTCAATGGCTACGGAATTACGAAGCTTGATAAGGCAATATAGATGAAAAATAGGTTTTTTGTAGAGTGTGGATGAAATAATCAAAATATTGTGATCAGAAAGTTTATGTAACCCTTTACAATAGGAAATCATTTCCTTTCTCTCAGTTTTCAGGTGTAAGTCAGAGCCAGAGTCCATAAATAAAAGGACATCTGTGTTTCTTTGTCAAAAGATCCTACAAAATCATTGCAAATATTTAAAATAAATATTATCCCTGTCCTTCTAAAAAGGATCTGACTCTTTCCGAGCTAATAATACCTGAATAAAGCAAGCTGATTAGACTTTTTAAGGAATGGTGGGTATGGGGTTTGAGCTAACATTAATGCAACGAAACCTTCATAGTCATATGGCTAGGGTAGGAAATCATGGAGGCCATGCGATAAAGTGATAGATGAAATAACTGCAGACCCACCAGATGGTCAATATCTTGTCCCTGGGTGTATAATTAAGATAGATACCCTTAACAGTAGAGAGTATCTTCAAATTGTGACCCTGATCCCTCTAATCAGAACTATAAAAATGGAAATATGTGTTAGCTTCCTGGGGTGGTTGTAGCAAATTACAAACAGGGTGGCTTTAAACAGCAGAAATTTATTCTCTCACATTTGTTGAGACCAAAAGTCTGAAATTTGGGTTGGTTTTTCCTGGAGGCTCTGAAGAAAAAGCTATCCTACGCCTCTCTCCTGGCTTCTGGTAGCTGCTAACAATCCTTGTAGATATATCACTCCAACTCTGCCTTCATCGTCACACGGTCTCCTGTGTGTGTGTCTCTGTCTCCATTTTTATTCTTATAGGGATACCAATCTTGGATTAGAGCTCACCTTAATCCAGTATAACCTCATCTTAACTTTAGTAATGACATCTGCAGACAATATTTCCATGTAAGGTCACATTCTGAAATTCGGTGGACATGAATTTTGGAAGGATGCTGTCAACCCAGTACAAAAAAGCTAAATGGAAGTATCTGAAGCTACTACTCACATTTATCCAGCACAGAGAAAATCAGTAGCTATATTGTATTTCAAGAGTGATTGTAGAAGTTAGTGCCATGATTGAAGACCTAAAACAGGATTTGGCAAACAATGTCCCATGCACCAAATCTGGTCCACTGCTTCTTTTTGGAAACAAAATTTTATTGGAGTATGGCCACAGTCATTAGTCTATGCCTTATTTACAGCTGCAGAGTTGAGAAGTCGTGACAGAGACCTTATGACCTATATAGCCTATGGTTATTATCTGGTCGTCTGCAGGAAAGTTTGTCAACCTGACTTAAAGGATGTAGTATCGGTGCTTAGCATAATATCTCACTCCATTTTACCTCTGTGGCTTCTGCTAAAACTGGGGGGATTGTATCAGAAGAAGGTGGATTATTGTTAATATAACCAGATGGTGTTGGTATTTCCAATTATAGCTATTGTGCCAATATAGTTCTTCACTGAAGATGATCCATACAGCTGCTGGCATTCACTCCGTAACCACTGATCTGTGAATGTATAGTTATTGGTCCATATTAGTAGGGTTGATCAAAAGCAGTTTGCCTTTGCATGAGTGACCCAGTAGTATATTTTCAATATCTTACTTCGAGGCTGTATTAACTGTCAGAACTCTGATAAAATATCATCTTTAAGAACGTTGTTTTCCTGATGTTCTGTAAAGCTTCATGTTTGTGCACTGTACTAATAGCATTACACTAATGGGAAATGGTGAGCAGGAGGTGGTGAGTACCATTAATAACCTAGTGTGACACATGCGTCCTACAAGGTGAGGGAGAAAAAACATACGCACACCAAACACGTTTACTGACCAGTCATTGGTGAGAAGTTTTTAAACATGCAGTATTCTGTGGCATGCCACCTTATGCTCCTTATTAAGAAAGAGGCACAGCACTAGGCATCTTTGCGTTTTGAGGCAGAATGTATGATACTTGAGAATAAATCTCTGAAACCTTTCCTGGATGACTCACCAGGCTTTCACTTTTGAGTGAGACCCAGAGCAAGAGATAAATTTGCACCAAAGTCAGACCCTGATCCAAGCTGCTTGCCAAGCTATGATCACATCTAAGCTATTATATATCTATATGATATACAATGTATATATAGTTTATCATATATCATATATATAATGTATGATACGTAGCTATCATATGTAGCTTATCATGTCTGATAGTACTAGAGGTATCCATAGGCGATAAAGGTGCCCTCTGATATTTAGTGAGGGTAAGCTATGCTGATTAATGTCCAGGAAAGATTGTCAGGAAGCCATGCACCTCCTGGGGTGTCTCCTTGTATTTTATCCTGAGTTATAACAGTGAATGGTATTAGGTTGGGTTATTAGGTTGGTGCAAAAGTAATTGCGGTTTTGCTCTCTCTTTTGATGGCAAACACTGCAATTACTTTTGCACCAACCTATTATATTAGAACAGGCTCAAAACAAAAAGCTCCCCCAGGAATCCAATTAACACTGTATCTCTAGATAAGCCAAATTGACTAAGTTACTAGCCAAGGTTGAGTGAAATATAAAATGGGTATTTTAGGAAGGATACAATAAATGCCATTTAGGGTGCTAGAACAGGTTTAGCAGCAGGGACTGTAGCTTGTGTCATTTACCTGTTTGCATTGAATATTTGCAGAGAGTGTAGCTATCACCTCAAACTGGACTCTGCAGTGGATTGCACTTGTATCTCAGAAGAGTAAGAGCCTCTTGTTATCACAATTGAGGCCAAATAAATTAGTATGGGAGTTGGATGCAAGCTGTGGAATGATTAGAAATATGTTCGGTCTTTGCAACCCTGCTCCAATACCTTGCTCTATGCATCTTTTCTATTTGGCTGCTCCTGAGTTATATCTTTTACTATAAAAAGTAATAGTAAGGAAACTTTTCTGGAGTTTTTAAGCCATTCTATCAAATTATCAAACTTGAAAGAGTATGGAGGGAATCCTCCAACACTGTAGCCAAGTTAGACGGAAGAATGGGTAATCTGGGGACACTATACCTGCCACTGGCATCTGAAGCGAGGTCGGTCTTGTGGGACTGAGAGCCTAAACCTGTGGAGCCTGACACCAACTTTGTATAGTTTATGTCAGAATTGAATGAATTTATAGGACACCCATTTGGTATCCAGAGAGTTTGAAAACTGGTGGGTATAAGGGGAAAAAAAAATCACACATTTGGTGTCAGAAGTGTTGGGAATAAAATAGCTCAAATGCAGGGCAGGAGCAGATCTGAATGACCAAGGTATGGACTGTGTCAGATAACCCTTCTGCACCATTTGAGAGTCCCAGTCTGACTTGCCTTTATTCCCACCACTACTGCTCTGTATGGGCATCAGTCAGCTTCATCACGATCTCTGCCTGTGCCACGTGGATTCTGCCCCATGATCTAGGGCTTCTTGATTGACACCAAGGCATGGGAAGCTATGGAAATTCTCTCTGAGTCTGTGTATGCATGAACCTGAAATGTGGGGCAGTTATGAGGTGGAGATGGGAGACAGTACACAAGCCATTTACCCTCTTTGGAGACAAATAGTCATGAGATGCATTTCATAGCCTTTTCAGATAAGGCAAAGGGATTAAAGCCATCAGTCACTCATATGACAATCAACAATAACTCTTAATTTCATGAATTCCTTCTCACAGCCTATTTTGTTTTCCCATCCCTCTCTCTTGCTCTCTGAGATTACATTTCCTAATTAAGTAACACGCATACGTCTTTGTCTAAGATTCTGTTCTACAGAAAAAAAAAAACCTAATAAAATGTCTGTAATTTATTGTTAAATAAAACAAGTCAAGTGTTTTTTATTACATAGTGCATTTTCACTACGGAGAAATAGCCAAATATAAACCCACACAGGAAGAGACAGAGAGAAGAGAGAGAGAAGGAGAAAGAGAGACAGAGGGAGAGAGACAGAGGGAAATACAGATACAGAAACAAGTACAGAAACATATGTTCCCAGATTTTATAATGTTGCCAGATTTTATTTCAAATGGTTAATGTTTTTCCTAAAGAGAGCAGGCTGATTTACGGAGGAATTTAAAAAATGTTTAAACATTTCTGTATAGTTAGAGTACTTTGATAAATGAAGGCATTTCTTGGTAAACCATGAAAAAAACAAACAAAGCCATATGGCTTAGCTTTTTAGGACAAAATTGAACATAGTAAGCTAGAGATTATCATATAAATTTGGGATAATATGTATTTGGATATGTGGATTGAAATATCCTTAATCCAGAGAGGAATGATGAGGAAGAGGCTATTTCCTGATTATATTCTTTTTCTTGAAAACTGAACTAAATAATTTATATTTATTCTTTCATTTTTGTCTCACTACTACCCTGTGGTGTAAGAGTCACAATATCCATTCTATAGAGAGTGAACTTGTGTTTGAAGAAGGTGAGCTAAATTGGCAAGCCATTGTTCACATATGGAAGAGTGGAGCTGTAGACATGACACTTTCTGGTACTGAATCCAGTTTCATTATACCCTGAAGTCTCATCAGGCCTAGCCCAAGGGTGAAACCTCTACAGCTTAGAACATGAGTGAGGTTCAATCAAATGACTATGTGTGAACTAGCATGAAAAGCCAAAATAGTCTGAGAGCAAACTTTGGGAATTGGGAGATCAGTGTTTTAGTCCTCAGGGTTTTCTTAATTCGTTTTGTAACCTTGAGCTACACATGTAACAACCAGATTTTTAGCTTCCTCACCTGTGAAATTAGGTGTTTGACCTAAATATTCTCTGAGTTGGATATCTTCTGGCTCTAAAATTATAATTCTATGGATATAATGCAAAATCATAATGCAGCTTCTAGGTAATATGGGTAGAAAACTTGTAAAAATTGTCAGAATTCATCAGAAGTTGTTCGCATGTGTTTAACATTTCACTTTCCGTACTGATAAGGAAAGGTGAGTCATGAATGGTAAGCATGCAGAATGAAATCTGAAAAAACACTAAAAATCAAGTCAAATTAAATGGAAGTGGTGAAATAAGAAAGGGGCCTCTGAGCTCCAGCCATGAGTAAGGGAAATGTTGAAAGAAGATCCTAAGACAAGAGAAAATGCTTTGGGAATATTTTGCAAACTAGATTTTATTGTTCTCCTTCTCTGACAACCTCGAACTATTTTCTACTACCACCACACCTAAAAAAAAATCAATGAGAATTAAAATGTTTCTTTAAGATCCCCAAGGAATACATTATTTTTTTCTTCTGACTTTGTGTTTTCATATGATTGAGAGGCATTCTTTTGTTCTTCCCCAGGCAGCACTCCTCAATGGGAGGGGCATGTAAATAAAGTAGAGAAGGAGAGAATTAAATATACTTTCAAATGAATTCCTGAGGCCAGGCTGAGAGGGCAGTGAGGCTCCCATGTGACTGTCTTTGATTTGTCTTGTTCCTTATGTGAGTTCCAGAATTCTTTCACTTCTAGTTGGCATCTGTGAACCTAATATTGTGCATATATTTTAAAGGGGGAAGTAAACTTGTTATAGGACTATGAGGTTTGTGCCCATTGCCTGGGAGCAGAGAAAAGCATCAAAACAGTAGGAGTTTCAGCAGAGAGAGTTTAATAATCTGGTTGGCAGCCAAACGAAGAGGTTTGAGGGAATGTTAAATCTAGTCCCTGAGGAGTTTTGGACTGAGCTTTTTAAGGAAATTTTGGCAGGTAGGGGGGCTGAGGAGCTGGTGAAGTGAAAGGTGAAGTCATCAGAAAGAGATGAAAATACCACATTTCTGCACTTGGTCGGTTGCTCAGAGGGGTCTTCAGATTGCCTGACATCAGTGGACCTACTGAAATGCAGAATCTGGAAAATATCTCAAATGGAAGACTTAATGTCTTCTTATTGTCAAAGATGTTATCTATAGATGCTAGGGCCTTGTGACAGGTGCTATATGACTTCTAAGCAGTTAGCAGCTATAAGGAAGTGGGCTATAGGCAACTGCGGAATGCTTAGCGATGCTTCTATTTAATACTTATGCTTTTGGTGAAAAACTAGCAATTTAGTTTTATTTAATTCTATGAGGATGGTTTCAGACTTTTCCATACTCATAAAGATAAACAAACATGATACATGTAACCAATAAACTGATTTATGTTTCACCAAAATAAGGGGAGAAATAAAAAACACTGATTAGTCAATAGACATAGGTTGTAATCTACTGTGCATCTGGGATTGTAACATTTAACACAAGAAGGATAAGCAACTTTTCTTTTCATCATATTATCCCCATTCTAGCCAGGAACACACACACACACACACACACACACATACTATATGTATATATAATATCTAAGATATATATACACATATATATATAAACAATTAACCAGGACAAAATGCAATGAGAGTTGCTCAAGGGAGAATGACTCTTAGAGGTCTAGGTCAGTGTAAAGGTATGTGTCTTCGCCATCTGTGATAAAGTGAGCGACATTCTTTCATGTTCTAGAGTGGGAGAGCTTTCTAAGGCATATGCAAAGATGCTGATGTGGAAATATTTTTTCAGAACAATAAACAGCACATAGAAAATTGGAGAAGGGCCAGTTTTGGTGACAAGAAGTTAGGGCTGTTCAGTAAGCCACACCTTAACCATGCAAAGTGTTGTTTTTCAAATCAAGTAGTTTGGACTTCTCTTGAGAGCTTTGGAGAGCCATTTGAGTTTTCCAGGAGTTGAATAGTTCCAATTTCATTTGCTTTTGAAGATGACTTTACAGGCAATGTCAAAGGAGCCTACTAGATTAAAAAGAACAATGGTTTTGGAAACTAGGGGGAAAAAGCCTTCATTCAAATCTTGATTCCTCTAATTTTCTGTGGTACCCTAAGCACATGGCTTAATTTCTTTGAGAATTTATTTTCTAAATCAGTGCTTTAATTTCCCATTTTTTAAAATGTGAACACACACACACACACACACACAGAGGCACACATGATAACGTAGAATGCATTTGCATGGAATAAATTAGATGACAAATACATATATTATTTTTCTTTGAAAATATTACAAGTAGTTCAAGCAGTAGACAGCAGAAAATTGGTTGAACAGAGGCATTTCATGAGTAGAACTCTTTCAGCAGCCATCAGCCAGGTGAGAGGGTGGTATGCAGTCCTTGACCAACTGAGCGCCATTGTGTTCTGTTTGGATCCCTGGCGGCAGAGTTTACCTTTGTCCTTTGCATCCGGGATTCCTGCCAGGCTCATTGGTGCTTGGAGCACGCTCCTTGCATGGCTGAGCATTCAGCCAGGAAAGCATGAATGTCCCCCATGGCTCTGCCTCTTCTCATTTCATCATGTTATATAATCCCTCCGTGTCCATAAACACTGTCAGAGTTTGCCCTGTGCATTTCTCTCCCCACAGGCCCCTCTGCCATCCACGAGATGACTATAGCTGTTATTTAAAATCCTAATCCTTGTCAATTGCTTTCTAACAGGAAAATGTGCTCTCTGGCTTCTTATTTGCCTGCATGTGGTCATGAAGTAGAAAAAAGCCCAGTATTTGAGGAATGTCTATTATTATGCAAACTGAAATGAAGTCAACCCTTATGCTTAAGGTCATCACAGATTAACAGGTGCAAAAAGAAAACACAGAAAACGTATATAGATAATTGTAATAGGGAACCAAATACAAATACAAAAAGCAATGTGTAACTATTGTGCAATGCAAGTTCCAAAGAAAGAGATATATTAATTCTAAGGGCATCACAGAAGACTTTAGGAAGTGAGCCCTATAGGCCCAAGTAATGGCAGTGCTTCTCAAGTGTCTGTGCTGGTGAGAGTGGGGAGGGAGCAGAGCACAGCACAGACAAAGACCAATGCTGCCAAACAAGAGAAAAATGAGAAGCGGCCGGGCGCGGTGGCTCAAGCCTGTAATCCCAGCACTTTGGGAGGCCGAGACGGGTGGATCACGAGGTCAGGAGATCGAGACCATCCTGGCTAACACAGTGAAACCCCGTCTCTACTAAAAATACAAAAAAAAAACTAGCCGGGCGAGGTGGCGGGCGCCTGTAGTCCCAGCTTCTCGGGAGGCTGAGGCAGGAGAATGGCGCGAACCCGGGAGGCGGAGCTTGCAGTGAGCTGAGATCCGGCCACTGCACTCCAGTCCGGGCGACAGAGCGAGACTCCGCCTCAAAAAAAAAAAAAAAAAAAAAGAAAAATGAGAAGCAAGAAGGTGGAGGCATATGTAGTCACACTGTAATGTGTACTTAAAATGGCTGCTGGAGGATACCTGTAGGTGAGAAGTTTGGAGGCCTGATGCCAACTTAATACTTCACAGCTAAAATGTGCCAGGGAAAGTGTTTTGGCTCTCAAGTGTTTTTTTTTCCAACAGTAACATTAAAGCTACTCCACATTGCATCCCTACTATGTTTTACTGATTTGCATATAAACTTTATGCAGTCTTTACCACAGCAGTAGTAGATTTTTACTTCTGAGGAAAGATTTTACAGTCGATTTTACTGCTGAGGCAACAGAAGAGCAGAGGGTTAAGTGACTTGCAAAAAAGATCAGGCAGACTGTGAGTCAAAAGCAGAGCAAGTGTGAGCTCTGTTAACCTGAACAGGACTGTGCTCTCTTTGGGTCCAGGGTCCCTCCCATCACAGTCAACAACTTCCTACCTCACTGTTAGTTTTACCAAGTAACTCACATGTTGCGGGCTGGGTGATCTAGATACTGGCAGGAAATGCATAATCCTTGTGTACTCTTATACCAGATTGAAGCCATATAAATAAAATTAAAATTGAGATTTATTTTCAGAAGTATGTATATTCCGGTGGCTTGGGCCACCTGGCTGGTAGAGTCCTACTACTTACCTTAATGAACAAATCAGGAATGTTAAGATGAATATAAAAGAGAATACAGCCCTAAAGAAGTCAGTAGAGTTGATTTATTAACAAATAAAAATGCTTAATGATTAGGGCAACCTATCTAGTTGAAACTACCAAGTCTTTGCCAATGATTTACTACTTGAATGAATCACATCTCTAGTAACACAAATAAAAGCCCAATTATAAATAATACTTGCAGTATGATGCAATATACATGAAATTAAAATTAATACTCCACTTTCCATGGATAGACCTTTGATATTCATTTATAGGGTGAAAAATAAGGGATAGTTTTAAATCCAAGAACTACTTGTCTATTAAATATTTATTTCAAATATCTTCCATATCTGACAAAAGGAAGTAAATTTTATCTTGAATGCTTTGGCATTTACTGTGGGGAAGTGGCATTTCTTGATGAATAACAAAAAAAAAACATGTAAAAGAGAGGAAAACAAAAGTTATAGGCTTCAGTAAACCATTCATATTCCATTGCTTTGGCTAAGATTAAGCAATTTACACTAGTGACAAAGTTGTCTTCTGGGGAAATTAACTAATTGTATTTTATTGTGAATTCCAAGACATAATTTGGAGTTTGAATCTTAATTGTACCACTTCTTATTAGTGGTCACAACTTACCAAGAAAATTATATCTCAGTTTTCTCCTACAGGAAATCAAGAACATAAATAGCCCTGACCTCAAAAAGTTATGTGAAAATTAAGTGAGCTAAAAGAGAGTAAGTTATTTTGCAAAGAGTATAAGGGGAAAAAAGCCAACATTCTTTTTATTATTGTGATATCCAGTGTGATTTCCAATCATTTCTGCCTTGAACACTTAAGGATCTGAACTTCCCAAATGCTGGTGGCTCATTCAAGAAGACAGAAGAGCACGTTTATTGTGTAGCTAATAAAGCTGAGCCACGTGCATCATCACCATTAATCTTATATTTGCAGAAAGTATGTATACATAAGTCCTATAAACTATCTTTATCCTTCTCTCTAAAAATAAAGAAACTAACGCTAAAAGAGATCAAGTAGCAACCAAGTTTGTGCAGAAAAAGTCAGAGCTGAGATGTGAGTCTTGATGGCTCTGATAGCAAAGGCTGCCTTCATGCTATGACTCTGCATGTAGCCCCTCTATTGTGGCATCTGTGAACCCCATGTCTGATATCTGAGTATGCTGGAACCTGCCTCTGGGCTGTGGATCCAAAACTTACTGTCCCAACCAGCTGTTGATCTTAGTTGGTTTGAGCTTTCAGTATATTTTTCTATAGAAATAAATATATATAATTTATTCAATTTAAAATCATTTTAAATTACAGGCTACTTAGGTGATAAAATGATATATGCCTAATGATTACAGCTTTTTCCCTAAAGGATTTAAGAGTGTGTGTGTGTGTGTGTGTGTGTGTATATATATGTGTGTGTGTGTGTGTATATATTAATTTTATATAAACTCAAATATATAATAAATATCAATATGTAATATGTATAAATATATAATATATATTATTAATTAATATATATATATATATACACACTTAAATCCTTTAGGAAAAAAGCTGTAATTATTAGGCACATATCATTTTATCACCTAAGTAGCCTGTAATTTAAAATGATTTTAGTTGCCACTCTCCTTTTCTCACTACTGTGAAGATAACATTTATCACTTCTTCAAATTCCTCTTGAAGAGTCCATTCGTATAAAACCAGAATTGAACACGGTAGTCTTTTTTAATCATTTCAAGAGTCAGAGAACAAGATGTCCGTCACCCACAGCTCAACATTAAAATCCATATTTTACAGTTTCATACTTTTTTTATTATTTTTGCTTAAAAAGCTTCCCAGCATCTCTTTTCTCCTTCTTCTAAGATTGCAGCTATTACCTTTGAGAGTCTCTATTTTGCAGAGCAATTAACAGGAAGCCTGATTCTGACCCTAAATTATAGTGGTAGCCACCCAATGAAAGGGATCTAATTCCTCAGAAGGTCTTCCAATGACACCTTCAGAACCGTTTCTTATCTGCACATGCACTTTGGAGCCTCAGACCTCATTATAAACAGCATATCAAAATATTTCTTTATTTATTATGTTTTCTTCAAAAGGTATTCTTGTCAATAAAATTTCCCTATTTAGTTGTCCATTTCTCCTTTAGAAAATAACCTTTGAATTTGCGTTTTGCCAACTCATTGTGATGAGTTAGCTTCCTAAACTTACAAAGTAGCCAAACATATTCTGTAACATAATAAACAAGTCAAATTGGAATAGTAAATACGAATACCACAGATGAAATGCTCATAAATTCAGAAAATGATAGGCAGTAATGGATTTTTCATAAAGAACCAAGGAAAGCCGTAAAGAATTTCCAAATGTCAATGTAATTTTGTGGCTTCTATCCTAAAGAAAATTCAAGAGCTCGATCTTAAGCCTAGACATTTTTTTTATAAAGCTTTTAACTGACTCATTTTTCTACTCTATATGTCCTACTGGGAAGCCGGCATGGAAGCAGCCATCACTTGCGCTGTGCCCCTTGATTTCTAACTTGTTTTCCTCCTCCTGCTCCCCACTCCTAATCCACTGCTTCTTGGAGATGCTTCTACAATACAGAGCTAATCATCTCACTTTTATTTTCTTCTGGATCTTCAACAACTTCTTATTTTTAATATTAATATTTAATGATTTTTAAAAGTCTGGTATAAACCTTTGTTTCCAGTTCAGTATAAGGCCATCATGACACTTAAATCTGACAAATAAAAGTTAGGCACTTTTTTCTTGTACTTGTAACGCCTTGCTTCTGTGACTTTGTAAAGATTCATTCATTTCCTGAAGTGGGCTTTCTACCTTTATCTGTCTGTGGAACCTTCTGTCCACCCAAAGACCCAGTTGTATCACAGTATTTTGTTCTATTAAACATTTGTTCATTTCTATGTTTCCCTATTCCACTAGATCCTGATTTGTCTAAAGGAAGAGGCCAGGAATTTTACATTGTTTCTCACGCCCTAATAGAATAACAGGAATATAAAAGATAAGCAAACTGTTGACGTCAAACAAGTACATTTTTTGTCATAATTCCACTGAATCTGCAATAATGTGCTTTGAGTACTTTTTTTTTTTTTTTTTTTTTGCTAGGCAGTGTGTTTAGACCAATTCTTGAAGGATGTTATGTGTGAGATATCTGCTTATATGCTAGTAAAGGTGAACAGCACTTAAAAGATTAGCAAACGTTTTAGTCTGCAGAGTTAAAATGCTGAAAAGATTAAATACCAAGAAAGAATAGCCCCAGCCTGAAGCATTTATGGAAGAGATATCATTACAAATGAACTTTAAGAGACAGACAGGATTGAAACCTCAGAATATATAGTGAGGCCATTCTAAGAATGGAAAAGGCACAGAACAACAGCAACATGATAAGGCAAGGAACACACGTGGAGGCTGTCAGGTGGCCTCTAGGAGGAGGAAAGAAGTAGATGTGAGGACACAGCCATAACCATATTCCTTCACTCACAAAGTACACACACACTTCACACTCTTCCTCTTGAACTGGGCCTCCTCCAGTCCTTCCATCCTCCCTAAGCCTCCACATGCCCTGACCAGAGCTCATGCAGACTCTTGGCTCAGAAGCTGGGCACTGCCTCCTCAGTCATCTACCTGTCACAGCAAGTTCTGACTTGTCCTAGCTGTCAGGGTGAATATGAGGCTGAACGAATGTGCAGCTTCTTTCAGTACAGGGTCTCTACTCTGTCACCTCTAGGATACCTTTTGATTAAAATATATGAATATGGTGAGGCAAAATAAACCTTGGGACCCCCGAATCACTAAGCCGAAGGAAAATGTCAGGCTGGGAACTTCGTTGACCAAACCTGCCTCCCACAAATTTCTTGCAGACAAAGGACAGACAGAACTCAAAGTCATCCCTCTGCTCACATGAGACAAATGCATATGTGATTGCTTGCTTTGCACTAAGCCAGACTAAGGCATAAGTGACTATTCCTGTACATTGTGCATTCAGAGAAAGGCTAATCAGAAACTCAAAAGAATGTAATCATTTGTCTCTTATCTACCTATGACCTGAAAGCCCACTCCCCACTTCAAGTTGTCTTGTCTTTCTGGAGTGAACCAATGTACATCTTACATATATTGATTCCCCCCCTCATGTCTCCCTAAAATGTGTAAAACCAAGCTGTACCCCCGCCACCTTGGGCACATGTCAGGACGTCTTGAGATGTATCAAGGGTGAGTCCTTAACCTTGACAAAATAAACTTTCTAAATCCATTGAGACCTGTTTCAGATACTTTTTGGTTTACAATACACACACGCACACACACACATACACGTGCGCACGACTTTGACTACCCTGAAACACAAACTTCCATCTTTGCAGAACTACTATAGAATTACGGTGCTCTAAATGCTACCTGAGGGAGCTGTGCTGAAGTACGTGTGTCCATTTATTAACTAAGTTGTTTAATTTTTTTCCCTAACGAGTTGTAGAATTTCTTGACATATTTTGGATATAAATATTTTATAAAATGTGTGATTGAGAATATTTTGCTCCAGTTTATGAGTTGCTATTTATATTCATTTAGTTCATTGATGAATAAATGTTATTAATGCAGTTCATTTTGTCTATTTCAATCCCATATAGATATCCAGTTTTTACTCTGCCAAGATTATAAAAAGCTACATAAAAAGCTACCTCCAGTTTTTATTTGGACATATATATGGCTTTTACTTGGCTTGGTGAATAGATACTTTTGCTGGTGGAATTGCTGTGGCACTATAGTTAAAAACCAATTTAACCAGTAGAAAGCTGAAACTGGATCCTTTCCTTACCCCTTATACGAAGATTAATTCAAGATGGATTAGAGACTTAAATGTTAGACCTCATACCATAAAAACCCTAGAAGAAAATCTAGGTAGTATCATTCAGGACATAGGCATGGGCAAGGACTTCATGTCTAAAACACCAAAAGCAACGGCAGCAAAAGCAAAAATTGACAAATGGGATCTAATTAAACTAAAGAGCTTTTGCACAGCAAAAGAAACTACCATCAGAGTGAACAGGCAACCTACAGAATGGGAGAAAATTTTTGCAACCTACTCATCTGACAAAGGGCTAATATCCAGAATCTACAAAGAACTCAAACAAATATACAAGAAAAAAACAACCCCATCGAAAAGTGGGGAAAGGATATGAACAGACATTTCTCAAAAGAAGACATCCATACAGCCAACAGACACATGAAAAAATGCTCATCATCACTCGCCATCAGAGAAATGCAAATCAAAACCACAATGAGATACCATCTCACACCAGTTAGAATGGCAATCATTAAAAAAATCAGGAAACAACAGGTGTTGGAGAGGATGTGGAGAAATAGGAATACTTTTACACTGTTGGTGGGATTGTAAACTAGTTCAACCATTATGGAAAACAGTATGGCAATTCCTCAAGGATCTAGAACTAGATGTACCATATGACCCAGCCATCCCACTACTGGGTATATACCCAAAGGATTATCAATTATTCTACTACAAAGACACATGCACACGTACGTTTATTGCAGCACTATTCACAATAGCCAAGACTTGGAATCAACCCAAATGTCCATCTGTGACAGACTGGATTAAGAAAATGTGGCACATATACACCATGGAATACTATGCAGCCATAAAAAAGGATGAGTTTGCGTCCTTTGTAGGGACATGGATGCAGCTGGAAACCATCATTCTTAGCAAACTATCATAAGAACAGAAAACCAAACACCGCATGTTCTCACTCATAGGTGGGAACTGAACAATGAGATCACTTGGACTCGGGAAGGGGAACATCACACACTGGGGCCTATCATGGAGAGGGGGGAGGGGGAGGGATTGCATTGGGGAGTTATACATGATATAAATGATGAAGTGATGGGTGCTGACGAGTTGATGTGTGCAGCACACCAACATGGCATAAGTATACATATGTAACAAACCTGCACGTTATGCACATGTACCCTAGAACTTAAAATATAATTAAAAAAAAAGAAAAAACAACAGAATATATATTAAAAAAAAAAAAAACAATTTACTATACAAGTATGAGTATATCTCTGGACCCTATTCTGTTCCATTCATCTGTTTGGCTATCTTGAGTGCTGTATCTTTGTAGTAATTCTTGAAATCATGTAGTGTAAATTCTGCAATTCTGTTATTCCTCCTAAAGATTGTCTGTGTTCTTCTAGGTCATTTACATTTCCATATTCATGGTAAAATCTGAATGCCATTTGTCACAACCAAGCTACAAGGATTTTGAATGGGACTGCACTGAATGCATACACCAATTTGGGAATATTGACATATTAACAACTTTGTGTCTGCTAATCCATGATCATAATGTATTTATTTTTCTATCTTTAGATCATTAATTATGTATTACAGCATTTTTTAATACTTTTCAAGGGCTAGGTATTACATATATTTCATTAGATTGATTCCTATGTATTTTATAGATTTAATGCTGTTGTGATAACCTTTTTATTTCATTTCAAACTATTCTTTGCTAGTTTTTATACATAAACCCATGTCTTGCTATTTTATGAAAAGGTTTAGTTAAAATTGGTGTTAATTCATCTTTAATTATTTCCTGGAATTTATTTTTGGAGTTGTCTGATCTCACATTTTTCTTTGTGGGAATTTTTAAATTACAAATTTAATTTCTACAATAGATGTAGGCATAGTCAGGTTTTCTAATTGTGTCAATTTTATTGTGTTTTCTCATTGTTTTCACCGTTGTGCTCTCAGCTATTGTTATTTTACATTTTACTTCTAAATATGTTATAAAGCACAAAATACATGATGTTATTGATATATTATGGTGATTCCTCAAAGAGCTAAAAGCAGAACTACCCTCCCCCATATGTGTATGCTCTTAACTATCCTGAAACACACGCGCGCACACACACACACACACAGATATATATGCCCTCAACTATCCTGAAACACAAGCTTCTATCTTTACAGAATTACCATAGAATTACCATAGAATGACATTGAATGATTTATATTCCTCTGGGTATGTACCCAGTAATAGGAGTGCTGGGTCAAAGGATAGTTCACTTTTAGCTCTTTGAGGAACCACCATACTGTTTTAACTTAATATATTCAAATGCTAATTGATGCTTTAGGTCATCAGTTAGCATTTATATATTGTTAAAAACAAAGTGGTACACTTTCATTTTTAAACATATTTATTGTTTTGATGTTCCTCATTGCTTTCTACAGATCCAAGATTTTAGCCTGCCAAAAACTAGTCTTTCTTATGGTATGATTCTGCTGACAAATTCTGTTTTTCTTCAAATTTTACTTTGATTTTTGAAAGATGTGTTTAGGTTTGTTACATAGGTAAACTCATGTCATGGGGTTTGTTTTGCAGATTATTTCATCACCCAGGAATTAAGCCCAGTACCCAATAGTTACTGTTTCTGCTCCTCTTCCTCCTTCCACTCTCAATTCTCAAGACACCAAATGCCTGTTGTTTCCTTCTTTGTGTTCAAAAGTTATCATCATTTGGCTCTGCCTTAAAAGTGAGAACATGTGGTATTTGTTTTTCTGTCCCTGTGTTAGTTTGCTGAGGATAATAGCCTCCAGCTCCATCCATGTTCTTGCAAAAGACATGATCTCATTCTTTTTATGGCTACATAGTATTCCATAGTGTATATGTGTCACATTTTCTTTATCCAATTGGTCATTGATGGGCATTTAGGTTGATTCCTGTCTTTGCTATTGTGAATACTGCTGCAGTTAACATTTGCCTGCATGTGTCTTTGCAGTAAATGATTTATATTCCTCTGGGTTTATACTCAGTAACGAGATTTTTGGTGTCTTTGTCATGAAATCTTTCCTTGTACCTACATGAAGAATGGTGTTGCCTTGGTTATCTTCCAGGATTTTCACAGTTGTGGGTTTTACATTTAAGTTTTTAATCCATCTTGAGTTGATTTTTGTATGTGGTGTAAGAAGGGGATACAGTTTCCACATTCTGCACATGGGTCACCAGCTATCCAGCACCATTTATTGAATAGGGCGTCTTTTCCCCCATTGCTTGCTTTTGTCAGCTTTGTTAAGTATCTGGTGGTTGTAGGTGTCTGGCCTTACTTCTGTGCTCTCTATTCTGTTCCATTGGTCTATATGCCTATACATTTTTTAACCAGCGTCATGCTGTTTTGGTTACTGTAGCCCTGTAATATTGTTGGATGTCAGGTAACGTGATGCCGTCAGCTTTGTTTTTTTGTTTTGTTTTGTTATGTTTTTTTGCTTAGAATTGCCTTGGCTATTTGGACTGTTTTGTGATTCCATATATATGTTAAAATAGTTTTTCCTAGGTCTGTGAAATTGTCATTGGTAGTTTGATAGGAATAGCATTGAATCTGTAAATTGCTTTGGGCAGCATGGTCATTTTTACAATATTGAGTCTTTCTATCCATGAGCATGGGATGTTTTACCATTTGTTTTTGGCTTCTCTAATTTATTTAAGTAGTGTTTTGTAATTCTCATTGTAGAGATCTTTCACCTCCCTGGTTAGCTATATTCCTATGTATTTTATTCCTTTTGTGGCAGTTGTGAATGGGACTGCCTTCCTGATTTGGCTCTTGGCTTGGCTGTTCTTGTTGTAGAGAAATGTTAATTAAATGTGCACATTGATTTTGTATTCTGAAACTTTGCTGAATTTGTTTATCAGCTGAGGGAGTTTTTGGGTAGAGACTACGAGGTTTTCCAGATATAAAATCATGTCACCTACAAACAGAAATAGTTTGGCTTCCTCTTTTCCTATTTGTTCAGCTCTGATTTCAGTTATTTCTTGTCTTCTGCTAGTTTGGGGTTGATTTGTTTTTGCTACTTTAATTCTTTCAGTTGTGATGTCGAGTTGTTAATTTAAGATCTTTCTAACTTTCTGACGTAGGCATTTAGTGCTATGAATTTCCCTCTCAACACTGCCTTAACTGTGTCCCAGAGGTTCCACTATGTTGCATCATTGTTTTCATTAGTTTCAAAGATCTTCTTGATTTCTGTAATTTCGTTATTTACTCAAACATCATTCAAGAGCATGTTGTTTAATTTCCATGTAATTGCATGGTTTTGAGCAATGTTCTTAGTCTTGTCTTCTATTCGTATTGGCATTGTGGTCTAAAAGTATGTTTGATATGATTTTGGATCTTTTGTTGTTGCTGAGGATTGTTTTATGTCCAATTATGAGGTCAATATTAGGATATGTGCCACGTGGCATTGAGAAGAATGTATATTCTGTTGTTTTGGGGTGGAGAGTTCTGTAGAGGTCTATCAGATCCATTTGGTCCAATGTTGAGTTCAAGTCCTGAATATCTTTGTTAATTTTCTGCCTTGCTGATTTGTCTAATCCTGTCAGTGGAATGTTGAAGTCTCCCAAGTAGATTTTAGGTTGCCGGTGTTTTTGTTTTCTAGATTTTTTTCCCCTTTGCACCTTAAATATGTTGTTTCATAGTCTTCCATGTTCTTTTGCTTCTGATGTTAAGTTCACTGACATTCTATCCTTCCCATCCCCCAGTACAGTATCTAATGCATTATGTCTTGTTTTCCCCTTCAACTTCTTTGAAATTTTTTCATTATTTTGGTTTTCAGCCATTTGATTATGGACATGCATTGGTTTGTTGCTCTGTATTTATTCAGCCTGGGATTCACTAGCATTTTAGATACTAGGATTAATATTTTTCATCAAGTTTTAAAAAACTGTGACCAATATTAGTTAACATGTATTCTACTTAATTTCTCTCTTCTCTCATATGTTAGGAGCCTTGGCACTGCCCCACAGGTTACTCAGACTCCAGTTAATTTTTAAGATATTTTTCCGTATTTTAATTTGAATATATTCAAATGATTTTTCCTCAATTTCACTGATAACTTATGCTATTAACCTCAGAGAGTGAGTGCTTCACCTCAAATATTTTATTCTTCATTTCTATAATTTTCATTTGGTTCTTGGTACAGTTTCAAGTTTACTATTAAGATCCCCATTTTTTTCCTACAAAGTTGATATTTTTCCTTTAAGAACCTCAATGTATTTTAATAGCTACTTTAAGTTAATATTTTATTTCTACATTTTGGATATATTTCTACTGACAAATTTGTTTTTCTGGTTGTGAGTTAATTTTTCCTGCATCTTCATATTTATTAATATTTTAATTTTATACTAAGCATTATAGATGTTATCTTACAGACTGTCTAGATTTTGTTTTGTTTCTTCAGGCAGGTAGTTACAGATTTTCATGTGAGCTTGTTCCCTTTGAATATTGCTTATAACCTTTTGCAAGATGAGCTGAGTAGTCCCTACTTTTGAGCTGCATTAGCACTATCCATAAATGTTTTATTACTGGAGTATCCTTCTTATGATTTGGTGCTTAATCACTCTGGCTGGTTGGAGTTGAGCAACTCACAGTCCTTTGGGAACTCCAGGTATTTCTTGTATCATAACTCCTCAGAATATATATGTTTTCACTAACAGTTGTTCTTTGGCAACCCAAATAGTCTTCCATCCTACAAATGCACAATTCAGTATTTTACCAAATGCTCAAAAGGAGCCTCATACAAATTTCTGGAGGTTTTCTCCATTTAGCTCCCTTCCCTCTGAATGTGCCCCCAGATTCCAACCTGCAGTAGTTCATTAGTTCTGAACTCTCATCTCTCCCTCCTCAGTTCTATAGGACCAGCATGCTATGCCCCACCCCCAACCTGCTGCTGTGATGCACAAAGAGCCAATGTTAGATATACTCAGTGGCTTACCTCCCTTGTTTCCCTTCCCTTATGGATCACAATTTTGCTGACTATCCAATAAGATAAGCATTTATGTCATGTAGTTTGTAGAGTTTTACAGCTGTTTACCACAAGAGAGCTGTGAGCATGACTATTATATTTTAATTTCTGTGTCCTCCTAATTTGGTTTGAGTTCTGTAGTTGCTGTTGATGAATATTTCTATAACTTTTCACGATTCACCATATACATGGACAATAATCTGATTAAGGATGTCATTTTTTTTTCTGGTTTAGGTTGTCCCAGCTACCTCATAGCCAGCGTCCCTTTCTTTACTCTTTCTTCCACTTACGCTGTTTCCTGTCCAGAAGACTCAGTGCTTTGTGTAAAACACAGAAATATCTGTACTTGGAATTCCAACAAAACTAATTACTATGCCACTTGAAAATGTCTGCAATCTGTTTCTTTCTTACTTTTGGAATATCATATGTAATTTCTCCACAAGGCACCACTGCATCCTACAACCTCACATCCAATCTGTACAACTTCAAACAACTGAAATCATCTTACATTGCCTAAATGGCCCATGGTTTGCCTTTCCTTCAGACTATTAATCCTTCTATGTTTTTAAAAATTTTTTTCCCCGAACTTTCATCCCCATCACCGTACCTGCTTAAACTATATTCAACTTCCAGGTTCAGCATAGATCGCATTCCACAAAAATGTCTTTCTCAAATGTTCCAAATTTGGGTCAAGATGACTGCAATTTGCTTCATAGCACAGTACCTCCCATAAGATAAACACCCGGTACCATACAAACCAATATACTTGCCCGTAACTCCCATTAAAAGTGAATAGAGGCAGGGGGCTTTTTACATTGTTCAACATTGTATCTGGCACTCAGGATAGTGTTAATTTTGTGTGTTGGATGCTAATCTAAATGATTGAGAAAATGTAAATAAGATTCACTAACAGCTTTTGAAGTAACTTACAATAAAATTGGCAAATCAAGACTCAAACACAGCAAATAAAACAAAAGCAACAAATTTCCACTAGCTTGCAAGCTTAAAATAACGAAACCTATTCTTCCACAGTTTTGATGATAAAATTCTGAAGTGAACACGTGGGCAGGTCTGTGCTCCCTCAAGAGGTTGGGGGAAAACATCTTCCTTGCCTCTTCCTGCTTCTGGTGGCCATCAGCATTCCTGGGTTGTAGTTGCATCTCTCTGTCTACTCTATCTTCACATCTTCATATTGCCTTCTCTTGGGTAGAAAGCTGAATCTAATTCTGTCTTCCTCTTAGAAGAATATATGGAATTGCATTTAGGGCCAACCTAACACAGGATAATCCAGGATAATAAGCAAAATAATTATCCAGAATAATCTCTTCCTCTCTTGAACTCCTTTATTTAATCACACCATCTGTCATGTGAGGTAAGATGTGCAGATTCTGGTGATTGAGATGTGGATGTGCGCTTGAGGCCACCATTCTACTCTCTAGAGCAGGTCACAGTGAGGTAGTTCCAGTGAGAGAAGTACAAATCCAAACATCCATAGTTCAGAAAAATCAAGATCCTGACATTGAAAAACAAAACAAAACAAAAACTCTGAAAATGAGTAGGAGTTTTACAAATGATGCTATGGGAAAAACAGTCCCGTTTCAAAAGGTTATTAAATTACACACATGGTGCAGAACATTATCAGGATTAATCAAAATTCTAGAGTATGAAGTATAAAAAAGAGATAAAAGGGAGTTTTGAGACCAAAAACACAAGTGTAGTTTAGATAATAGAAATTCTTGGAAATAATTATTTATAATTTGACTGTGAAGTCTACTAAGATATTTGAAAGAATAAGACATTTTTGACCAAAAGAATGACACAAATAAAGTCTGATAGAGATTTCTCTGACAGATGTGTGTGCAACAATTAGGATGTGGAAATCAACCTGTCCATTGGTTAACTTGATATTGGGGGTTATTATTTATTTGTTGAATATCGTAGCAGGAAATTTTGCTGTGGGCATTAAAAATATAAAAATTTGGGCAATGTAATTGAAGACAAAATAAATGAGCTACCAAGTTACCTGCAAGAAATAGGAATTTAAAAAATATATACTTTAGTTACTATAATTGTAAATGCCATAAGATGTATAAATAATTTGAAAATCATTTAAGAATCATTTAAGCATTTAGAAATATGTGTTAGGATTTTGGTTTTACATGAGCTGTAAAGTTAAAGCAAAGCATATGTTTCTGTCACCATAAGATTAGATTTGATTGAGTGTATTGCTAGCATTGTTTTCTTAGAGAAAAGAAGAAATTGAATTGCTCATGGTTTTGCTCTATGTAAATTTCTATTTCTACCCATGGCAATCACATCTTGTGGCACAGAATTGTATATCTGGTAGATACACAGTTATACTTTTAAAACTATACATGTATTCACAAGAAATTTACCAAGAAATATTTATTTCTACATTTTCAAGGTACGTTTTTAGATTTCTATTACATTTTAGGATCATTTAGTCATAACTTTCGTAATTCCATTTAGCAGGGTGTTCCACTTGTGGTTTTTACATTTCCTATTCTATTTCCCAATATGTTAATTCAAAATGGTGTCAAGAACTATGATTTCTGAAGAAACTATGTGAACGTTTAGAACCTAAGAACCAAGGAGCTAAAAGAATTTATTTTCTAAATCAACACAAGACAGCTACTGTTCATGTGTAAAATTACATTTACTTAACATTCTATTTTTGCTTTACTTAGAGTAAACATATGGTTCCCCATTTAAAGTGAAAGCTTTGTTTTGATGGGAAAAATCACATGCCCCTTTTGAGAGTATGATTGAGATAACCGACTTCTATTTTTATTTTAATTAGAAGTCATATACTGTTTCATTGAACTTCCTTTTGATGTGAAATTTGAAAACTGGTTGGGTATTAGACATTATTAAAGATTAATTGCAGTTTTGTCAGTTGTGATAATGGCACTACGGTTGTGTTAGAAAATGTCCTCATTTTTGTAGATGAATGTTGAATTATTTATGAGTGAAATATTATAATACATGTAGTCTACCTTAAACATTTTTAGCAATAACAATAAACCCAAAAGGATAAAAGAAATATGCTAAAATTTTAACAACTATAAGTTGTAGGCTATGAGCTAACAGGGCTTCAATTATACTCTTGTCTCTAATTTTATATGGGTTTAAAAATGTTTATAATAAATAAATATTCTTTTAAAACACTCCTGAGAGTTAAAGGAGGGTAAATGGGTACTTAGAATTCTCCTAAGTACACAATGAAACATATGTAAAGAATGCTGTAAATCATCAATAGGTAGAATTATCTCATCCATTTCTGCCTGATCAAAATTAGCTTAAGGGCTTTGATTATAATTATTAGGTTGGTGCAAAAGTATTCACAGTTTTTGCTGTTGAAAGTAATGGGAAAAATGGCAATTACTTTTGTACCAACCTATAGTTTTAAAGGAGAGATTAAATTAAGTCATTTAGGGGAGCTTGGAAAGACAGAGACAAGGCGAATAAGGTAGTGTGGTTAGGTAGTGTGGTTACGTATTTCATAAAACTAATCTTCAGAAAAATTAAGTTGATCAAAAACATAATCAGTAAAGCTCATGCCCAGGGCTCAAATGCAGGTTAACTGGCTCCAATATTCCTGCTGCATCCTCCTCCGTGTTCCCTTTTCCCTGAAAGCATCTTTGCACAGTTTACAGTACTACGTACAGTAGTGCAGTTAGAAATAAACAGATATACACAGGAGAAAATGTGTAGTCAACACCCCAATAGTGTTAATGGTCATTAAGACAAGCCATCTGATCCTGGGAAGGATGGCTTGAATTGGCACCCCTCTGTCTCAACAGCGATGTTGAGCTGGTTGCTTCTTAGTTATAAAACATTCTGGGATTGTTTGGGGTTTTCAGAATAAAATAAATAGGATAGATATAAGAAAAGTAATGATGGCTGTGAATAGACATAAGCCAGAATTCCTCACACCAAAGGAAATGAATTGGCAGGGATTTTGAGTGAACCCCAAAGGAGGAACAAACTTGGATAAGAGTTCTCACCCTCTCAGGGTGTCATGCAGGTCAGGTTGAAGAGAGTGTGGCTATGATCAGCTGGATGGTAGAGGGTTTCACAGAAGTAGCTCAGGCTAAAATGGCAAGCAGAAAACCAGGCACTGGGTGGTCAGCAAGACTCTGGGAAGCCATCCACTTTTGTGCCACTGAAAAGTGAAACTTGCTGTGAAGCCTCTACCTGGGTGAGGACAGTTGCCACCGGGTGCAATGCAGAGAGCTGTCAGCCAAGCACCACAGGAGCAGGTTGAGGGAAGCACACCAGAACCCAGAAGACAGCATCTTCCTGGGACATTGTCTCTCCAGCACCCTCTACTGACAATGTTTAGCATTGTGCCAGCTGTCAAAGGAGAATTGTTTACAGGGTCCAGCTCCAAATGTCCCAGAGCAGGGCAAAGAAGGATTTAGAGCTGAAAGGCAAAACATGGATGATTGACATACATACCAAAATGACCTAAATGATACTGCTTCAATGAAGCAGGCCTACATTATTGCATTCATTGTTAAACACTTTAGCCATCTTTTTTCTACCTGCTTTTAGTTTGATATCCTTGCTGAATTATCTCTCACCTCCACTGTTTTACAAATCCTTTGAGAACAAAACACATGTTATGTTAATTTTTTGCAAATATACAAACTTCTAACCACATGAATTGTACACAGTGAGAATTCAGTAAATATTTGTAATTGTGAGGTATAACAAGCTAATGCTATAGATGCTTTCCAGAGTTTCCAGTGCCTTTTTCCTTACCATATAAACTGAGGAAATTATATACTAAAGCAAAGGTGATTTTTCATGTGAGTGTGTTTTGGAAGATTTATTTTTTAATGTTTCAATCTCATCCATTTTAAGTAAAAACTTAAAATATATTCTGTTACTCTTACTATTTTTCAAAATTGTCTTGAACCAAAAAATAAAGGGATATTGTCCACATGATAGCCTAAATAAAGTCATTAGAAGCTGTGTCAAACATTTCACCAAAGGCAAAACCTTAGTCGGGTTTGTATTTTTCTGTAAGTGTCCTGCCTTGCCCAGGACACCTTGCCCCGGACACCTTGCCCCTGCCTCAGTCCTGCTGCTCTGGCCCAATGTCTTGCTCTTGGTAGTCACTCACGACCTCCTGCTTCCTCCTGAGAGAAAGGATGGGGCTGGGTAAGTCACTGTGGTAACTCTGTGTCCTGTTGCATTGAAAAGGGTTTAATGCCCTCTCAGAAAATCCTTATAAATGTATTACCCCTCTGAATTTTCTTCAAATCTTTTACTTACTTAAGACACCGACATCTCCTTTACCTTATCAACCTATATTCTTTTTGAGAGTAAGGCCTCTGACTGGGATACTATATAACCAAAATTTGATTTGCAAAGTTTATTATAAATGCAATTAAATAGTAACGTTATGAAAAGTTTTCCCAACCCTAAAGAAGTGTGACAAATGTATTCTCTGCATAATTAAGCATAGTGTACTTGGTGAACATTTAGAAGGCTTATCGGAGGAACAGGACAAACACTGGTCTTGAAATGCGTAGACTATGGTTTTCAAGGCAAACCCAGTTCCTTTGAAGCTCAAACTAGTCATTTCTAAATGATAATAATGATAATTTATCTGCTCACTTCATCAGGATTGTGTGAATATTCACATATCTAAAGAATACGAAGTTTCACCAGTGCTGCATTCCACAAATCTAGGAATTTTAAAAAAATTATAAAAGCAAGATTATGCTAGCTCCAGAGCATCGATTTTGCTAATAGTGGAAAACTTAGTTTAGTCTAATCTGGTGCACTTTGTCTAGTTCTGTAATTCTTAATTTAAATTCAAGTATTATCTCAATCACTGTCCAATTCACAACCTACTTCCCACTGATTTCTTCCCCTTCTCAAGGGTTTCCTCTTTTACCTCTTTTAGAGATGCTTCCACATTATGGTGCTTCCAGGTCTTGTGGGGGAATAAAGTGACTGTCACAAAATGAGAGCCAAAGCAGCAGCACAGGTTGTATATTTGACTGCTGTGGTCTTTACTAGGTGACCAGACTGCAGTGACAGCCACAAACAAATGAGGGACTAGAGAGGTTCCCTGGCCATCATTTGAGTCAGTCTGACATCGTGACCATTGATGTCTGAGTGTGGTTTCAGATTATGTTGTGCTCCCCACCTTGCAGGTGCAGGGGACAGGTGGGCAGCAGCTTCCAGGCACACCTACTGGCCAATGCCTTGGCGCCTGCTCTTCAGATGACATTTCAAGCTTTTCACCTCCAGAGGAGATTCAGGAATCCAATCCATCATTTCAGAAATTTTCCTTATACTCACTCTTCAGCAAAGGGGATTGGAAGCTAGAGAAAGACACACCCTCTAAGCCTGCTGCTCCTTATTCAACACTCTTTGAGAGGCAACAAATGAACAAATATTCATGTTCTCCCACGTGTCTTGTTTCAGAACTCTTTTGTGGTTTATATCTAGCTCTCCAGCAGTGTTGAGTAGAACAAGATGTCCTCTAGTTTATGTGTTTTCCTGATCATTTTATGATTGGAAAGTTGACAGTAGATACTAACACAGTAAGTGAGCCCCATGAGGGTTTGACCCGGATGGAGGACAACATAACGCTTCATTGGAAGCTTCATAGCATTGCCATAGAATTGTTCCATTATAACTGAAAGTGAGAAGAGTGAATGCAGTTTGGAAAAGGCAAGATTATATAAACATAACAAATGAAAGTGTGCATAAATGGATTGGTTAACATCAAAAATACATTGTACTAAATACGTCTTCATTAACAGGGGTCAGTGATCAAAACAATGGTTCAGAATATCTACCTAGGGTCATAAAAATCTTTATACCATCCTCTAATATATATGTCTGAGAACAGAAAAACAACTCAAACTGATTTTTTTTCTTTGCTCTCACACCACAAAAATAATAAGCATCTACACAGAAGAGTTCTCTGAACAAATATGTGGGGATTTCTCCCACCAACAAGTGAGCAATAATTTCTGTAGCAGACACCAGCTGAGTATCCTCCAATTCAATTCTGACACTAGCTATCTGGAGACAGTAACAGATCCCACAGGTAGAGGGCTCAGTTTGCAAGACTTCCCTCCTTCCCCACTTCTGATGCCGATCTAAAGCCCCCATGTTATTTTACCAGTTATAAATCAGGATTCCCACAACCTCCTCGTCTGGTTCGATTAATTTGCTAGAGCGGTTCACAGAACTCAGGCATTTATATTTACCAGTGTATTACAAGGGATATTTGGAAGATACAAATAAAGAGCTAGATGAAGAGATACATAGGGTGAAATCTGGAAGGTTCTGAGTGCAGGAGCGTCTGTCCCTGTGTAGCTGGGGAGTGCCACCTTCCTGGCATGTGAACGAGCTCTTGTGCAGCTTCCTGTCAGTCTCCATGTGTTCAGAAGCGTCCTGGACCCTGTCCTGTTGGGTTTTTATGGAGGCTTCATTATGTAGGCATGGTTGATTAACCTTTGGCCTTCAGTGATCAACTTGACCTTTATCCCCTCTGCCCTCCCCTGAAAATTTAATCCCTCTGGGCACTTGGCTGATTCTCCTGGACATCCAGTGGTTTGACCTCTTTAACATAAATTTCTTTGAAAGGGCTTGTTGTAAATAACAGAAGGCTGCTTTTAACTTTTATTGTTCAAGATCTACTTCAGGAACCAAGGACAAAGGCTAAATACTTGAACAAAAGTTATTCTTCTTTCTCTAGTCACTTAGGAAGTAACAAGGCTCGCAGGAGCTGAGAGCCAGAAGTAATGGACGAAAATTAAAATACATCTATCATAATATCGTGATGTGTATGTGATGAATAACGGGTATACTTTTCTAATCCACATATATAGTTAAGAAGAAGACTCTGAGTGTTCAGGAGCTGAAAATGTCAGGATCCAAAAACATGGAAAGAGAAGACAAAAGGACTCCAGTGAAGCAAACTTCTTAGAAGAATGGAAGTAACCCTGAGGACAAGCTCACTTCTCCAACCAGGGAGGTTATAAAGGATAATCATGACAGAATAAAACATATTTCTCTTTAATGAATGGTTGATTTAGTAAGTTCCTTTTTGAGTTGGACTAGAGATACTCTAGGCATTTCTGGTCAAGCAGGTCATCATAAGACTAATCAAATTTGCCTAAGTGTCTGCCAAGCAGACTGGACTTGGTATTATTTGTTAGTATATATTACTAGCACTTCACTGCTAAGGATGAAAGGCCTTTCTGATGCCAGTAAAAATTACAAACAAATGAACTGTCAGAAAATATCTGAGATAAGGCATTAAGCCACCTTTAAAATGACTTCTGATCCTTGTTAACCTAAATATGGTAATGCCTTCCATACCATGTTACTGTATGTTTTATGAAGTGAGTAAATGTCATGCATTTTCTAATTCCATGCATGTCATTATTTATAGAAAACAATATGCACTCTTTTTGTTATACCTTGTCCAATCAAGGCACTAATTAACACTTTTATGAGTTGCAGGAATGCATTCAAGTCTGAATATATTAGTCATTAATTTCAGCAACTATGAAGAGGTAAAAATGCCATGAAAAGAAGACCTAGAGACAAATGAGAATGCAGCATTTCAAGGGAGCAATTAATGCCCTGGAAATTTTCATTTCACAATAAAATCCTCAGCAATAAAGAAATGACAGCAATTTGGCAAAACTAGCATCAGTTGAGTTTTGGATTTAATGAAAAAATAACATGGAATCCATCACTATCAGTAATAGTTTTATTCCAGGGAACTTTAAAGAAGAAACAGAGCCTTGAAGAATGTGCCAATATGTATGTGGATCAAGTACATGTCAACTGTAGTCATTCATTTTTTACTCTACAGACCAAATCAATTGTACAAAAATAATCTTAACTTTAGAAATATTTAATAGCTATAAAAGCTTATTTTCAAACAACTAATATCACAATTCAGATATTTCTTACACTTATGACTTACACGAAGGTAAATATTCTCTTAGTTTCTCATTATTTCAAGTTTTAAATACAAGGCTTTGACATGTAGAAAGTAAATTTTTTTAAAAAGCTTTTCTATAATCCTTCCACCCTAAAAATAAAATATTTTTATTCACATGCACTCAATATTTTCATTGTTGCAGTTACAGCTAATACACATATTTTTGTTGAAGTTAATAACCTAGCATGTTTTGTAAACATGTTTCATGCAGCAAATTATTTTTCTACTAACTTTGTTCAATAGATTAATTATGTTTTATTCAATTCGTGTCTTTTAAATTTAGCATTTACTCTGTGTTATAAGCTATGCTAAATGTCAAACTTAGTGCAACAGATAAATCATTCCACTTTTGTTATTTTGGCTTGCTTTCTACACTTATATTGCTATTATAAATACCAGTTAAATTAATATATTTATGTTCAAAACATTTTTTAGATTATTTTTCTTAAAATAAGTAGTTGAAAATGAATAATTAATAATTATGTAGTCCTTACTACATTCTGATCAACTGATATCCATTTATGCCAGGATACACTAGTGTTCTCAAATCTAACCAGAGTTGGATATTATTATTAAGCTTATAATATCTGTTAGAAGAAGGTAACATTTTCACCCAGGTTGGATATCTCAACAAGACAATATATTGAACTCTATAAACTGCTTCATAATATCGGATCATAGAAGTATACATTTTTGCTATAGCCAGGGGACAGAAGCTCTTTGGTACAGCAAGTTTTTGATCCACAGTAGGAAAAAGTATAATTGAGTATGAGTATTTGTGCTCATTCTTAGAAACGTGTTCCTTTCTCTGTTAATAAAATCCGCTGTCCTAATTCATTGAAAAGGAAAGCAGAGATTAGTAGAAAGAAAGAATAAAAGAGGATGAGAGAAACAAGAGAGAGAAGTTGACAGAGGAAAATACAGTAGAAAAATAAAAATTACTAGAAAAAAAAGAATCAAGTCATTAGATTAAGAAAATGATTGTTTTGGAGGAGGTACGGAGGAGCTATAGCAGCACACCGGTGGAGAGAGAGAAAATATCTCAAGTTTTTGATCCCATGTCCCTCTAGCCATGGCCTTTATGTAGATCTTGGACCTGGGAGAAGTAGAAGGAGCCTTCAGTGACCACTTGGAGCACGACTGTTCAAGCATACCGTTATCATCTGCCTCCAGGTGAAGGTAAAAAGGTGTTAACTCTCCTGGTCTAGGGGCACACTGGAAAAGGCAGAGGAAAGGTCCACTACAGTGACACAAGTGGCATTACCAGGAATTGATGGCATTATGGTATTTGGGTTGGGGAAGTAAGGAATACCAATTTTATTGATGGCCCTGAGCTCTTGAGCAAATTAATGTTTTTGCCCATTTGGTTTGGGTTCTTTACTGGCAGGATAGGAGTGGTGACAGGGCTGGTGCAGGGTATGAGAAGACCTTTGGATATGAGGCTTTCCACCATAGTAGCCCTTTGAGCAACACGAATTTGAACTTCATGGGTCCACATAGACATACATTTTCTTCCATCTTTGCAACAGCTGAGACAGGGGGACCTACCTCTCTTCTTTTTCCTCTTCCTCAGTCTACTCAGTATGAAAAAGACAAAGATGAAGTCCTTGATGATAATCCAATTCCATTTAATAAATAATGAATATCTTTTATCTTCCTTGTGATTTCATAATAACATTTCCTTTTTGCTAGTTTGCTTTATTGTAAGAATATAATATATAATGCATATGGCATACAAAGTACATGTTAATCAACTGTCTTTGCCATGGGTAAAGCTTCTTGGACAAAAGCTAGCTATTACTAGTTAAGTTTCTGGGGAGTCAAAAGTTATATGCAGGTTTTCAATTGTGCAGGAGTTGGTGCCCCCAACCCCCTCATTGTTCAAGGATCCACTGCACAGGTGTGATTCCCTCTTGCTTTTGGCTTCAAGGGATATTGGGAATGTATAGATAATGGTGTGGTAGAATCTATCTGAACTTTTTTATGTTTTTCTCTTCTCTGTTGCCTATGTCAGTAGAATTTTAGCTCACAGAGCATTAGGCACACTATTAAGGATTTTATCCGGGCTCTTTATCAAATATAATTGAGCAAGTATATTCAGAGCAGACACAACTTGATATGAATAAGAACATCCTCTGGGACCTGAAGAAATTATCCCTCTGCTGTCCATTTAGTATCATGATTTCATTTGCAAAGTATATCTCTCTATTAAATTTGCAGGAGTAATATCACAGAGCAGGAAGAAATGATTTTCAGTCAAGAGCCCAAAGGTTATGATTAAGGGCTGGGAAATAGGGAAAATCTATGGGTTACACACACAGGGAAACACACTTATGTGGTATGTTTACTCCAAGGAAGAAGTTGAACAAACGTGTCTGGGTTTGATGCAGTAAGAGTAATATCCATATCTACCAGGAATTGATAAGAATGCCCACCTATGTTTGTGGTTAAACACCTTGAATGTTTAAGGATACAGTATGATATTGGACATGTTTTCTTTCCTGAAAGCACGCTCATTGATCTGAATTAAGAAAATTTTTTGTCTTGTTTTTCTTTTGTATGATGAGATAATTTTCTTTTCCCTTCTGTCCCTTCTGTTTACAATATCTACAAGTGTCTTGGTTAGCAGGGGATTGGTTGGTGAGTGGGCCACATAGCTGTTTGATGGGCTGAGCCGGGGGTTTCCTTTAAGTCTTGTTTTTGTTCTAGAGCCCTTTTAAAATGTTTTGTCAGGTGTTGTAGTTCCACTAAAGGGGCCAGTTTTCATTCTGATTTTTATTTTTGAATTAGGGCTTCCGTTTCAGTTTTGACTACATAGATTAATATGAAATGAAAGTTCTGCAGTTCCATCAGTACCTTGTTTCACTCCCAAAAATTGTTGGACATGTTTCTAGTCCATCCCATAAATCTCCTACAATTTCATCCTTTTGGTTTGCATAATTGAATTATGGGTCAATCAATTTTTATGGGAAATATTTCAGGTATGACTTTTAAGAAACTTTAATATACTTTTCTGGCATTTTTTTTAACCCTCCGGTGTATTCTGGAAAGAAAGATCCCATAAGTCCCTTTCCAGGTCAGTTCGGTCAGCTTTTTCTTTCAAGGATTTAGCATCCAAGGCTCAGATCAGCACTGTGTTCAGGCTGATATAGGTCAGTTTGGTCTGGATTTTATACACATAGGAATACAGGAATTATACACACAGGAATTCTAAATTCTCCTATGAATATATCCACTGATCTTTTTTTGTGGGGGGTAGGGTGGTGAGAGAAATCTTTAAGTATAACACTTCAATTAAACTCAGATGTAAGGTTTAAATTCCACAGTTGTTGGTATATTTGTTTCATGGGAGGAAGAGATTCTTAAAAGCAACTGGAATTTTAGGGTTTTAGGAGAGGTGATGGGAAAAGGAAGAGGATCTGGACAAGAAGAGGAGAGAGAGGGTATGGAAGGGGAGAAATCACATAAGAAAGAAGAAGGAAGGCTGAAAATAGAGAGACAACTGGAGAGAAAGGAGGGTGAGGATTTATTAAGGAAAGGAGCGGAGCCTATTTTTTTCCTACTTAAGATTGTCAACTTGCTCATTAACTTTGGCCAAATAATCTTTTAGTGAAGCAATTACTGATTCACAGCTTTTTTGTTTCTGTTTTTGGAGATTTCTGCATACCAATAAAAAAATGCTGCCTGTTGGGCTTGTGAAATCTTATTCCCTATCTTTCCTAAGGTGCTTCTCAAATAAACTATTGTCCTCAAATCAAGTATTTCCCAGAGTGGCCACTGAATTACCAAATCATCCTTGGTAAAATTATGCAACTTAGAAAGATAGGTGCAAGCATTAGAATTGTGAAGGGAGTACCTAGAAGAAGCAGGAATATTTCCTGTAGAGGAGAAGACTTGAATGACCTGGTGAGTGCTGGTCACAGTTGGTAGGCAGCAATGCTTGTGGACCTTGCATCTTGGTACCCCAACCTAATGAATGTCTGCCTCCAAAGCCAGACCTGACAATCTGCTCGCCTTGGCAAGTGGAAAGCCAGAGAAAATCTTCTTTCTGGATCAATGCCAAACCCACAGCATGCAAAATCAAGAGTGAAAGGGAATATCATTTAGTTTTATTGATGACTTACAGCAAAGTTTGTCCAAGTAGACAACCGTTTCTCAGGTGAGGACTGTAAACCCACAGGTCTGTGAGGGCAGCTCAAACGAGAGGTTTACAGAGTCTGTGGCTATTTTCCTTCCTATATGTCTTTTCTTATGAGAAATAGCATTTCCAGATAGCATGAAACAGAACAAAAGGCTGCAAAAAAGAAGGAAGAGAAATGGGTTCATTCCACCAAGAATGCCAAACAAACGGGAACCAATAACAAAACCTGTTACCAAACTAAGAATAAATAACTGAGGAACTCAATGCAAAGGAAGTGGATTATTTCAGACCTAGTCTGCTTTACCATGTCTTCACATACTTGACAATCCACCATCAGCATGGCACAAAAGGCCTCTGTGGTACTGCACCAAGGCAAAAAGCTAGTGTCTACCACAATAGGCAATGCAGATTGGGTGTCAGTGGGACCCCCCAAGATTAACTGTGGAAGTAAATGAAGACCATCCAAATGAGGATAAGTAAAGGCTACTCATTCAGATCTGGCTGTAGCTTGCTTTTCACCAAGGGCAGTCATCGACTGACCAAAATGGAAGTGTTAACAGCCCAGTCCCTTACGTCTGGGTAAGACAAATGGTGAGACCACTTATACTCCAGAGCTGTCCACAGGATGAGGCTAGGGCTTGACCTTTCAAAACACATTTCTTCCCCTGCCACATTGAGCTTCTCTCACTTTTCCTGAGAGTAGTCAGTCAATAAATCATTGCAAGAGATTTCACATCTAAGAGCCCTACCTAAGACAGGGAGGCTCTGCACTGTGTGTCTACTACTTTTTACCTCTTCACCCAGACTATGTTTAAAAACCTGCCACCACACATTCTCTCTAAGGAATGTACTTGTCAACCTGTTTCAAATTTTTTTTGTTTATAACTCCCAGGAGTGGAAGTGCTAGGTCATGGTGCTTTCTACAACTAATGTAACTAAGTACTTTCAGCTTGTTCTGAGTGGTGCCATCTCTCTACATTCCCACTTTAGGAAATTTAAGTTCCCTTCAATTATTACTGAAAATACTTTGTAAATATCGACTCCCTATCTGCCATCAAGATTAATAATAATAATAAATCTTGCCTGCAAGAAGTATGGGATTATGTAAAAAGACCAAACCTACGTCTGACTGGGGTGCCTGAAAGTGAGGGGGAAAATGGAACCAAGTTGGAAAACACTCTTCAGGATATCATCCAGGAGAACTTCCCCAACCCAGCAGGGCAGGGCAACATTCACATTCAGGAAATACAGAGAACACCACAAAGATACTCCTCCAGAAGAGCAACTCCAAGACACATAATTGCCAGATTCACCAAAGTTGAAATGAAGGAAAAAATCTTAAGGGCAGCCAGAGAGAAAGGTCAGGTTACCCACAAAGGGAAGCCCATCAGAATAACAGCAGACCTCTCGGCAGAAACTCTACAAGCCAGAAGAGAGTGGGGGCCAATATTCAACGTTCTTAAAGAAAAGAATTTTCAACCCAGAATTTCATATCCAGCCAAACTAAGCTTCATCAGTGAAGGAGAAATAAAATCCTTTACAGATAAGCAAATGCTTAGAGATTTTGTCACCACCAGGCCTGCCTTATAAGAGACCCTGAAGGAAGCCCTCAACATGGAAAGGAACAACCGGTACCAGCCATTGCAAAAACATTACAAAATGTAAAGACCATCAAGGCTAGGAAGAAACTGCATCAACTAACGAGCAAAATAACCAGTTAATATCATAATGACAGGATCAAGTTCACACATAACAATATTAACCTTAAATGTAAACGGACTAAATGCTCCAATTAAAAGACACAGACTGGCAAACTGGATAAAGAGTTAAGACCCATCAGTCTGCTGTATTCAGGAGACCCATCTCACATGCAGAGACATACATAGGCTCAAAATAAAGGGATGGAGGAAGATCTACCAAGCAAATGGAGAACAAAAAAAAGCAGGGGTTGCAATCCTAGTCTCTGATAAAACAGACTTTAAACCATCAAAGATCAAAAGAGACAAAGAAGGCCATTACATAATGGTAAAGGGATCAATTCAACAGGAAGAGCTAACTCTCCTAAATATCTATGCACCCAATACAGGAGCACCCAGATTCATAAAGCAAGTCCTTAGAGACCTACAAAGAGACTTAGACTCCCATACAATAATAATGGGAGACTTCAACACCCCACTGTCAACATTAGACAGATCAACGAGACAGAAAGTTAAAAAGGATATCCAGGAATTGAACTCATCTCTGCACCAAGCGGACCTAATAGACATCTATAGAACTCCCCACCCCAAATCAACAGAACATACATTCTTCTCAGCACCACATCGCACTTATTCCAAAATTGACCACATAATTGGAAGTAAAGCACTCCTCAGCAAATGTACAAGAACAGAAATTATAACAAACTGTCTCTCAGACCACAGTGCAATCAAACTAGAACTCAGGACTAAGAAACTCAATCAAAACCGCTCAACTACATGGAAACTGAACAACCTGCTCCTGAATGACTACTGGGTACATAACGAAATGAAAGCAGAAATAAAGATGTTCTTTGAAACCAATGAGAACAAAGATACAACATACCAGAATCTCTGGGACACATTTAAAGCAGTGTGTAGAGGGAAATTTATAGCACTAAATGCCCACAAGAGAAAGCAGGAAAGATCTAAAATTGACACTCTAACATCACAATTAAAAGAACTAGAGAGGCAAGAGCAAACACATTCAAAAGCTAGCAGAAGGCAAGAAATAACTAAGATCAGAGCAGAACTGAAGGAGATAGAGACACAAAAAACCCTCCAAAAAATCAATGAATCCAGGAGTTGGTTTTTTGAAAAGATCAACAAAATTGACAGACCGCTAGCTAGACTAATAAAGAAGAAAAGAGAGAGGAATCAAATAGACGCAATAAAAAATGATAAAGGGGATATCACCACTGACCCCACAGAAATACAAACTACCATCAGAGAATACTATAAATGCCTCTACGCAAATCAACTAGAAAATCTAGAAGAAATGGATAATTTCCTGGACACTTACACTCTCCCAAGACTAAACCAGGAAGAAGTTGAATCCCTGAATAGACCAATAGCAGGCTCTGAAATTGAGGCAACAATTAATAGCCTACCCACCAAAAAAAGTCCAGAACCAGATGGATTCACAGCTGAATTCTACCAGAGGTACAAGGAGGAGCTGGTACCATTCCTTCTGAAACTATTCCAATCAATAGAAAAAGAGGGAATCCTCCCCAACCCATTTTATGAGGCCAACATCATCCTGATACCAAAGCCTGGCAGAGACACAACAAAAAAAGAGAATTTTAGACCAATATCCCTGATGAACATCGAGGCAAAAATTCTCAATAAAATACTGGCAAACTGGATTCAGCAGCACATCAAAAAGCTTATCCACCATGATCAAGTGGGCTTCATCCCTGGGATGCAAGGCTGCTTCAACATTCGCAAATCAATAAACGTAATCCAGCATATAAACAGAACCAAAGACAAGAACCACATGATTATCTCAACAGATGCAGTAAAGGCTTTTGACAAAATTCAACAGCCCTTTATGCTAAAAACGCTCAATAAATTCGGTATTGATGGAACGTACCTCAAAATAATAAGAGCTATTTATGACAAACCCACAGCTAATATCATACTGAATGGGCAAAAACTGGAAAAATTCCCTTTGAAAACTGGCACAAGACAGGGATGCCCTCTCTCACCACTCCTATTCAACATAGTGTTGGAAGTTCTGGCTAGGGCAATCAGGCAAGAGAAAGAAATCAAGGGTATCCAGTTAGGAAAAGAAGAAGTCAAATTGTCCCTGTTTGCAGATGACATGATTGTATATTTAGAAAACCCCATTGTCTCAGCCCAAAATCTCCTTAAGCTGATAAGCAACTTCAGCAAAGTCTCAGGATACAAAATTAATGTGCAAAAATCACAAGCATTCTTATACACCAGTAACAGACAAGCAGAGAGCCAAATCAGGAATCAACTTCCATTCACAATTGCTTCAAAGAGAATAAAATACCTAGGAACCCAGCTTACAAGGGATGTAAAGGACCTCTTCAAGGAGAACTACAAACCACTGCTCAGTGAAATCAAAGAGGACACAAACAAATGGAAGAACATACCATGCTCATGGATAGGAAGAATCAATATCGTGAAAATGGCCATACTGCCCAAGGTGATTTATAGATTCAATGCCATCCCCATCAAGCTACCAATGACTTTCTTCACAGAATTGGAAAAAACGGCTTTAAAGTTCATCTGGAGCCAAAAAAGAGCCCACATTGCCAAGACAATCCTAAGTCAAAAGGACAAAGCTGGAGGCGTCACGCTACCTGACTTCAAACTATACTACAAGGCTACAGTAACCAAAACAGCATGGTACTGGTACCAAAACAGAGATATAGGCCAATGGAACAGAACAGAGTCCTCAGAAATAATACCACACATCTACAGCCATCTGATCTTTGACAAACCTGAGAGAAACAAGAAATGGGGAAAGGATTCCCTATTTCATAAATGGTGCTGGGAAAATTGGCTAGCCATAAGTAGAAAGCTGAAACTGGATCCTTTCCTTACCCCTTATACGAAAATTAATTCAAGATGGATTAGAGACTTAAACGTTAGACTTAATACCATAAAAACCCTAGAAGAAAATCTAGGTAGTACCATTCAGGACATAGGCATGGGCAAGGACTTCATGTCTAAAACACCAAAAGCAACGGCAGCAAAAGCCAAAATTGACAAATGGGATCTGATTAAACTAAAGAGCTTTTGCACAGCTAAAGAAACTACCATCAGAGTGAACAGGCAACCTACAGAATGGGAGAAAATTTTTGCAACCTACTCATCTGACAAAGGGCTAATATCCAGAATCTACAAAGAACTCAAACAAATATACAAGAAAAAAACAAACAACCCCATCAAAAAGTGGGGAAAGGATATGAACAGACATTTCTCAAAAGAAGACATCCATACAGCCAACAGACACATGAAAAAATGCTCATCATCACTCGCCATCAGAGAAATGCAAATCAAAACCACAATGAGATACCATCTCACACCAGTTAGAATGGCAATCATTAAGAAGTCAGGAAACAACAGGTGCTGGAGAGGATGTGGAGAAATAGGAACACTTTTACACTGTTGGTGGGATTGTAAACTAGTTCAACCATTATGGAAAACAGTATGGCGATTCCTCAAGGATCTAGAACTAGATGTACCATATGACCCAGCCATCCCACTACTGGGTATATACCCAAAGGATTATCAATTATTCTACTACAAAGACACATGCACACGTATGTTTATTGCGGCACTATTCACAATAGCAAAGACTTGGAATCAACCCAAATGTCCATCTGTGACAGACTGGATTAAGAAAATGTGGCACATATACACCATGGAATACTATGCAGCCATCAAAAAGGATGAGTTTGTGTCCTTTGTAGGGACATGGATGCAGCTGGAAACCATCATTCTTAGCAAACTATCACAAGAACAGAAAACCAAACACCGCATGTTCTCACTCATAGGTGGGAACTGAACAATGAGATCACTTGGACTCGGGAAGGGGAACATCACACACTGGGGCCTATCATGGGGAGGGGGGAGGAGGGAGGGATTGCATTGGGGAGTTATACATGATATAAACATTATGCACATGTACCCTAGAACTTAAAGTATAATAAAAAAAAAAAATTAAAGTAAATAAATAAATAAATAAATCTCATGCCCTGGCCCTGTTTATCCAGTTGTCACATTTCTTGTTCTTATTTAAATCAAACTGTGTGTATGTGGATTGTAGATTTGAATAATTAAGACAATGTTTTTGTTCAATTACACCAACGTGGTCCCACCCCTGTGAAAATTCCACTAACCCTTATTTTTCTTTCAACATCTTGATCTTTAACTCCCAAATGATCAAGGAAATAAATCAGTGATGCTCATATTTTAATGCATTCAAATGACATTTTTCTTGAATGCTCAAATTCAATCAACATTTACTGTTTTCACAATGTACCAGGCTCCAGCAAGGAATATGAAATATAATAGATATATATTACCTAATTGGAATATTGCTTGAGTTATTATTTAAGCTGCTACTTGGAAATATATCTAATGGTGGGTTCAGCTTAACAAGCGGTGTGGTTAATTGTAGGAGTCAGGGTTGTGGACAGTTAACCAATCAATGGAGGAGGCTGCAGAATGGTAATTATGATCTTATAGCCCATGACAAATGGAACAGTGCCAGCATATGGCTCATTTACTCACATTTCTGCTGCTCCTTCTGTGGCCAGAACTGGATTAAAGTTTGAGGGAGGAAAATGAACATTCTGCAATGAGAAATATTCTGGGATTCTTTAGGTTCGATTCCTTCATCCTGTCTAGTCCATTTTAGTATAAGTCATTAAGTAATTCTAGATATTCAGTGAAGGAATGTTAGGTGCTAATGATTCATAACTGAATCAATGAAAACAGCCCAGTCTCTGACTAAACATTTAATGATTACTCAGTGATTTTAGGCAACTGCACTTTTTTTTCCCTGTGAGCACCTTTCACACTTCCAGACCAAGATAAATAGAGTTCTTTCCCTTATCAGTCCAGGTTCTGCCTGGGTCTTAGCCTTTTATCTCTGTTCTCTTAATTGAGCTTTGGTTATGCTCATATGCTCATTGCTGTTATTACTGTTATTGTTGTTATCCTTTCCTAGCAGTCTGGTGGTTTCAGCTGATAGCCCTTAGTGCTGCCTCGACTTTTCAAATTTGAACTTTTGTTCTAGATATCTTTGGAATGCCATAAAAGCAGAGATTTTCTGATCTTGTCCTGATAGATTCTGATTTAGTGGGTCATAGTGGGGTTTGAGAATGTATATATTTTAAAAATGATTTCCACCTTAGTTATAACTCTACCCACAAGTGTGCAGGCTCACACTTGCCCTATATCTTGAACCTAATAGTGTTAGGATTATATATGCATGAAACTTCTTCTAGCCTGACAATGGTCTCAGCCAATCCCTAACCCTCAAACATAAAGTTATTGTCTTCCACAAATTATTCTATTCTCCAAGAGAACAATGTTCTGGAGTCACCAAGGTGAGTATTGCTCATGAATGGAAGCCCAGAGAGAGCACTTACTCCTTGTTTCTAATGGATCCATTCCTTCTGAGAAAAGTTCAGGACAGCCAAAGCCTAAAATTAAGTTCTGTAGTACACCAGTCATTCACACTCCTTTGAGAATAGTGAGTGACTCTTTCTTTAGCTTTAGCCCTTGTGATAGTTAATTTTATGTATCAAATGTACTAGGCTAAGGTATGTCAGAAGAGCTAGCAAAAACTTATTTCTTATTTCTGGGCTTGTGTAGGTGTTTCCAGAAGAGATTAACATTTGAATCAACAGACTGACTAAAGATCAGCCCTCGTCAATGGGCATCAACCAGTCAAGGGCCTGAATAGAACAAAAAGGTGGAGAAAGAGTGAATTCAGTCTCTCTGTTCTTGAGCTGTTACATCCAACTTCTCCTGCCCTTGTATATGGAAGTTCCTCCTTCCCCAGGCTTCAGGTTCCAGGACTTAAACCAAACAGCCCAACTCCCACTCCCACCCCTGCCAATTCTTAGACCTTCTAACTTAGACTTGGAATTACATCATTGACTCCCCTGGTTCTAGGCTTTTTGATTTGAACTGAATTATATCATCAGCTTTCCAGGTTTTCCAGCTTAAAGATGGTAGATGGTGGTCCATCTAGGCCTCCACAATCATGTAAGTCAATTTCCATAATACATCTCTCCCTCTTCTCTCTCTCTCTGTGTGTATACACATCACATGTACTATTGGCTCTGTTTTTCTGGGGAACCCTAATAAATACAGCTCCGTACCTCTGCAGCACTTATGTTTTACTTTTATCCTTCCTGCAAATTCCACTTTTATTCCTATAACCCACCTCGCCCCACAATGTGAGCTTAAAGAACCTGGTTCCAAGGCATTTGGCAAGAATTTGGATGTATTACCTACTTTATTCATTATCTTATAACCAATTTTCCATAGAAACCAATATGTGACTATCGAGCCCCTAAATATTTTCTCAGATCCTATAGTTACTCATATGGGAACCCAAATATGTTACTATTCTAAATTTCTACTGTCCAAATGTCACTCAGCTGGACTCTTCTGTCTTTCTGCTCTCTGACTCTTGGTTGACATTCAGTAAGTTTACATGTGCATGCTTGATCTTATTCTTTTAAATGTTTGCAACATTTGACACTGGTTTCCAACATCGGAGCATAATAAAAAATTAAGACAAAGAATTATCAATAAGTTTTGCAGTAATTTTGCAGATAATATTGCAATGTTGCTGTTACAATAATGTTTATAGCAGAAATAGAAACAGCTCAATAGTGCAAGAGAAGGGTAATAGTGTAGAAAATGGTGATGTATTTTTTAATTGGAATGTTATGACAACATTAAACAAAATGCTTATTAAGAGTTTTGTGGTGAGTAAATGCTAATGGTATATTGTTTTAAAAAATCAAGATACAAAATTAGATATACAATACAGTCTCAAATATTTAAAAGTCTATAAAAAAATTATGGTGATTTTTAAACTTTTAATTTTGAGGCCGGGCGCGGTGGCTCAAGCCTGTAATCCCAGCACTTTGGGAGGCCAAGACGGGCGGATCACGAGGTCAGGAGATCGAGACCATCCTGGCTAACACGGTGAAACCCCGTCTCTACTAAAAAAATACAAAAAAAATTAGCCGGGCGAGGTGGCGGGCGCCTGTAGTCCCAGCTGCTCGGGAGGCTGAGACAGGAGAATGGCGTAAACCCGGGAGGCGGAGCTTGCAGTGAGCTGAGATCCGGCCACAGCACTCCAGCCTGGGCGGCAGAGCGAGACTCCGTCTCAAAAAAAAAAAAAAAAAAAAAAAAAAACTTTTAATTTTGAACTACTTTAATCTTAAAGAAAATCTGCAACATAGTGTAGAGTTACCTTAAATCTTTCATCAGATGGTGCTGTTAGCATCTTACATAAGCACAGTACAATTATCAAGAACAAGTGATTAGTATTCTGTGAATGCTGTGATTATCAGTGTTTTTCTTGCTCTTCTGCACTTTGAAAACTTATATAATGAGAATATACTGATTTAATAATCAGAAAATATATATAAATCCGATAAAGAGTGTATTAGTTCATTTTCACACTGTTATGAAGAAATACCCAAGACTGAATAATTTCACACTGCTATAAAGAAATACCCTAAACTGGTAATTTATAACTAAAATAGGTTTAATTGACTCACAGTATCACATGGCTGGGGAGGCCTCAGGAAACTTACAATCATGGCAGAAGGGAAAGCAGGTATATTTTACATGGTGTCAGGAGAGAAAGTGTGAGCACATAAGAAAAACTACCATTGATAAAACCATCAGATCTTGTGAGAATTCCCTCAGTATCATGAGAACAGCATGGGGAAAACCACCCCCATGATCCAATCAGTTCCTACCAGGTCTCTCCCTCAACACCGGGAGATTACAATTCAATATGAGATTTGGGTGAAGACACAAAGCCTAATCATATCATTCTGACCCTGGCCATCACCAAATCTCATGTCTTTTCACATTTCAAACCCAATCATACCTTTCCAACAGTCCTCCAAAGTCTTAAATCATTTCAGCATCAACTCAAAAGTCGATAGTCCAAACTCTCATTTGAGAAAAGGCAAATCCCTTCTGCCCAGGAGCCTATGAAATCAAAAGCAAATGAGTTACTTCCTAGATATAATGAGGATACAGGCATTGGGTAAGTGTTCCCATTCCAAATGGGAGAAATTGGCCAAAACAAAAGGGCTACAGCCTTCATGCAAGTCCAAAACACAGAGGGCCAGTCATTAAACCTTAAAACTCCAAAACAATCTCCTTTGACTCCATGTCTCACATCCAGGTAATGCTGATGCAAGGGGTGGGCTCCAGTGACATTGGGCAGCTCTGCCACTGTGGCTTTGCAGGATCCAACTCTCCATCCTGCTGCTTCCACAGCTGGTTGAGTGTCTGTGGCTTTTTCAGGCACATGGTACAAGTTGTCAGTGGATCTACCATTCTGGGATTTGGAGGATGGTGGCCCTCTTTTCACAGCTCCACTAGGCAGTGCTCCCGTGTACTTGAGAATTTAGATGAAAAGATGGAAAGAATGAGCAAACACATGTGGACTATCAATAGAGAAATAGAAAGTATTACAAAAGTAAAGTGGGAATTCTAAAACTAGACCATAATACATTTAAAACATAATTTTCTGACAATTGTAGATTACACATTACAGAATAAAAAATCAATAAACATAAAGACAGACCAATAGCATTTACCCAAGTATAGAACATAGGGAGAAAAATATATTGAAAAATGTAAACATAGCTCAGTAAACATCTGAACAACATCAAGTAGTATATGTAATTTGAGCTCTAAGATATAAAAGGGAGAAAGTATAGAAGAAAATAATGAAGAAACAACGGATGAAAATTTCCCAAAGCATCAGTTTACAAATCTAAGACACTTAACAAACCCCAAACGTGGGAAATAAAACAGAAACCACACTCAATCACTGACTGCTGAAAAGAAAGTGTAAAATTAAATTTTAAAAGGCACCCAAAATGGGGAAATGTAAGTTAAATGTGGAGAAACACAACATACTAGGCATTGAAGAAACGTACTTTAAAATAATAAGAGGTATCTGTGAGAAACCTCAGAGTCAGCACCATACTGAATGGGAAAAAGCTGGAAGCATTATTCTTGAGAAGTGGGACAAGACAAAGAAGCTTATTCTCACCACCCCATTCAACATAGTACTGGAAGCCCTAGCTGGAACAATCAGGCAAGAGAAAGAAATAAAGTGCATCCAAATAGGAACTATCACTGTTTGGAGACAATACGATCATATACTTAGAAAACCCTATAGTTCCTGTCCAAAAGTTCCTAGATCTGATAAGCAACTTCAACAAAGTTTCAGTATACAAAATCAATATACAAAAATCAGTAGCATTTTTTTTTTTTTTTTTTTTTTGAGACGGAGTCTGCTCTGTCGCCCAGGCTGGAGTGCAGTGGCCGGATCTCAGCTCACTGCAAGCTCCGCCTCCCGGGTTCACGCCATTCTCCTGCCTCAGCCTCCGAGTAGCTGGGACTACAGACGCTGCCACCTCGCCCGGCTAGTTTTTTTTTTTTTTTTTTTTTTTTTTTTTTTGTATTTTTTAGTAGAGACGGGGTTTCACAGTGTTCGCCAGGATGGTCTCGATCTCCTGACCTCGTGATCCGCCCGTCTCGGCCTCCCAAAGTGCTGGGATTACAGGCTTGAGCCACCGCGCCCGGCCCAAAATCAATATACAAAAATCAGTAGCATTTCTATACACCAACAATATCCAAGATGAGAAGTAATCAAGAACAGAATCCCATTGACAATAGCCACGAAAGAATAAAGTACTTGGGAGTAGAGCTAATTAGGGAGGTAAAAGATTTCTATTATGAAAATTACAAAATATTGTTCAAATAAATCAGAGATGACACAAACAAATGAAAAAAATTCCGTGCTCATAGATAGGAAAAATCAACATAATTAAAATGGTCATACTGCCTTAAGCAATTTACAGATTCAATACTATTTCTATCAAACTACCAAGGACATTCTTCAAAAAACTAGAAAAAAAAAACCTACTCTAAAATGCATATCGAATAAAAAAAAAATAGCTTGGATAGCCAAAGCCACCCAAAGAAAAATGAACAAAGCTAAGGCATCTCATTACCCAGCTTCAGATTATACTAAAAGGCTACAGTAACCAGAACAGCATGGTACTGGTACAAAAACAAACACATATATCAATGGAACACAATAAAGAGCCCAGAAATAAGGCCACACACCTACAACTAGCTGTTCTTCAACAAAGTTGACAAAAACAAGCAAGAAGGAAAGGATTCTGTACTCAGTAAATGATACTGGGATAACTGGCTGACAATATGCAGAGGATTGAACCTAGACCCTTACTTTTCACCATATACAAAAATTAACTCAAGATCATTTACATAATTAAAGATAAACCTTAAACTATAAAAACGATGGAAGATAATCTAGGAAATACCATTCTGGATATAGGAATGGCCAAAGATTTCATAACAAAGACACCAAAAGCCGTTGCAGCAAAACCCTAAACTGACAAATTGGATCTAATTAAACTAAAGAGCTTCTGCACAGCAAAAATCACTATCAGCAGAGTAAAGAGACAACAATAGTATTTGCAAAATATGCAACTGAAAAAGGTCTAATATCCAGAAGTTATAAGGAATTTACATTAACAAGCAAAAGAAAAAATCCCATTAAAAAGTGGGTAAAGGATATGAACAGAGACCTTTCAAAATACATACACACAGCCAACCAGTGTATGAAAAAAAATGCTCAAAATTCACTAATAATTAGAGAAATGCCAGTGAAAATCACAATGAAATATTGTCTCACACCAGCCAGAATGGTTACTATTAAAAACTAAGAAAATAACAGCTGGAGAGGTTGAAGAGAAATGGGAACACTTATACACTGCTGGCGAGAATGTAAATTAGTTCAGCCACTGTGGAAAACAGTTTGAAGATTTCTCAAAGAACTTAAAACAGAATTACCATTTAACCTAGTAATTACATTGTTGGATATATACCCAAATGAATATAAATAATTCTTCCATAAAGACACATATGCACACATATGTTCACTGCAGCACTATTTACAATAGCAAAGACATGGAATCAACCTAGATGCCCACCAACAGTAGACTGGATAAAGAAAATGTGGTACATATACACCATGGAATACTACACAGCCAAAACATGAAGATCATGTCCTTTGTAGCAACATTGATAAAGCTGTAAACCATTATCCTAAGCAAACTAATGAACAGAAAACCAAATACCACATATTCTCACTTATAAGTGAGAGCTAAACATTGAGTACAAATTGACACAAATAACAGAACAATACATACTGAGCCCGACTTGAGGGTGGAGGGGGACAGGAGGGTGAGGATAGAAAACCTATCTATTGGGTACCATGCTTATTACCTGGGTAACAAAATAATCCCTACACTAAACCTCCACAACATGTAATTTATCTGATTAACAAACTTGCACATGTACCCCTGAAACTAAAATGAAAGTTTTTTTTAAAAAAATGTGGAGAAACAATGAAAATGACAGATCACCTCTTACAAGAAACAATGATAGGCAGAAGGCAGACATGAATAATATAGATAAATTTTTAAGGGAAAAAAACATCAGTCTAGAAGCATATAGCCAATTAGCCTGTCTTAAAAATTGAGAAATATACATGAGGACATTTTCAGACCAATGAAAGAGGAAAGAATTTCCTGCCAGCATATTTGCCCTAGATAATATGTTAAAAGAAGTGCAGGAGGCCGGGCGTGGTGGCTCAAGCCTGTAATCCCAGCACTTTGGGAGGCCGAGACGGGCGGATCACGAGGTCAGGAGATCGAGACCATCCTGGCTAACACAGTGAAACCCCGTCTCTACTAAAAAATACAAAAAACTAGCCGGGCGTGGTGGCGGGCGCCTGTAGTCCCAGCTACTCGGGAGGCTGAGGCAGGAGAATGGCGTAAACCCGGAGGCGGAGCTTGCAGTGAGCTGAGATCCGGCCACTGCACTCCAGCCTGGGCGACAGAGCGAGACTCCGTCTCAAAAAAAAAAAAAAAAAAAAAAGAAGTGCAGGATACAGGAAATGTATAACACTAGAATCAACAAGAATTAAAGAGTACTGAAAAGATTTTTTTTTTAAACTGGTGGATTAAAAATATGAGTCCCAGCATGATAATTCACACCTGTAATCCCAGAACTTTTGAAGGCCAAGGTGGGGGGATCACTTGAGGCCAGGAATTCGAGAGCCTGGGCAACAGACTGCGACCTCATCTTTATTTTAAAAAATTAAAAATTAACCAGATGTGATGTGTACAGGTAGTCTCAGCTACTTGGGAGGCTGAAGCAGAAGGATTTTTGGGGCCCAAGAGTTTGAGGTTACAGTGAACTATGATTATGCCATTGTACCCCAGCCTGGGTGACAGAGTGAGACTTGGTATTGACTTTTTTATTATAAAAGCAATATTATTATGGGGCTTATAATACATGTAAAAGCAAAGCATGTAAGAAAAATGAAACAAAATATGGAAGTTAAATATAACTACATTGTATCAAGTTTGATTTCTTTTTTTTTAAACATTTTATGTAAAGTGATATAATGTACTTGTTAGAAGACTGTAAGTTAGGAAGACATATTTTAATTCTTAAAACAACCCAGAAAATTAATTTAAATGTAACAACAATGCTAAAAATATGATAAAGAAGATAAAAATAAATATTGCAGTATGTTTGATTAAAACAAAAATTAAATCGGAGAAATAGAAAACAAATACCAAAAGACTAAATCAAGACATATCAACAATTACACTGAATATAATAAAGATTTCAAAGAACAAGTAGAGAGTTTTAGCAATTGTAAAAAGTAAGATGCCACTATTTTCTCTCTGTAAAATATATGCACTATAAATATAAAGGTACAAAGATGTTTACAGGTAGGCAGATACACAGAATAGACTTATCCCAGTAGCAGATAATAATTATAGATTGATAAATGCTTTGACTCTGCCTAACAATTCTTAAAAAAAAAAAAAAGACACAAAGAAAAAATATGTAAGTAACTTCTCCATATCTCAGGAGAAATCACAATAATATTTATAGAAAAGCAATCATCTACCAAGGAAAAAATTTACTATGACTGGCATTGGTATGAAAGAATATCAGGTATTTATAGAGGCAGAAAAATAGGAATCATAATGAAGAGAAAAAACAATTAATGAACAGCAGTTAAGAACCACAGGTGCTAGAATTCGTAAACAAAGACATTAAATACTATATGTATTTCTTATATGTTTCAATGTTAAGGAAGAACATGGACAATATGAAAAAGACCCAAATCAAAGTTCTGGAGATGAATATTTTAATGGTTGAGATGAAAAATACTGTGAAGAAAATAATACAAAATTTGACATTGCAGAAGAAAAGATTTGTGAACAAGAACACATAGAAATTAAAGCTATTCACATTAAAACATAAATTTTTTTAAAAAAACGGCATAAAGAGTTTAGAGGACACTTCAAGCAGTATAAAATACATGCAATTAGATTCTCAAAAGTAGAGGAGAGAAGGAAAGAGACAAAACATAGTTGAAGAAATTATAACTGAAAAATTTACAAATTTAATGGTGTAATTCCTTAGTTCCAAAATCTCAGCAAAACTCAAGTACAATAACTATAAAGCTACATCAGAACATAATTGCCATCTAATTGCTCAAGATCAGTGAAAAAAGAAATTAAATGACACATTACATACAGAAGAGCAAAGATAAGGAGAAAACAGATCAAATTTCTCAGGAAAAAAGGCAAATGAGGATACAATGCAGCAACACTTTTTTGTTTGTTTGTTTGTTTGTTTGTTTGTTTGTTTGAGGCAGAGTCTTGCTCTGTTGCCCAGGCTGGAGTGCAGTGGCACAATTTGGGCTCACTGCAACCTCCACCTCCTGGGTTCAAGCAATTCTCCTGCTTTAGCCTCTTGAGTAATCGGGATAACAGGTGAGCACCACCACACCTAGCTAATTTTTTGTATTTTTAGTAGTGATGGGGTTTCATCATATTGGTCAGGCTGGTCTTGAACTCCTGACCTTGTGATTCATCTGCCTCGGCCTCCCAAAGTGCTGGGATTACAGGCGTGAGCCACTGTGCCTGGCCAACATTGTTAAAGTTTGTAAAAAGGGAAAAACCAAAACTGGTTTACCTAGAAATCTATACCCAGAAAAAATGTTCACAAACAAAGGGAAATTAATTTCTTATATATGCAAAAGCTGAGAGAAATGATCAAATGTCTTTCAGATAGAAACAAATGACATTGTGGAAATGTATATTTATAAAAATAAGTAAAGACATCAGAAATGGTAACTACAGGCGTAATTATATAAAATTACTCTCTCCTTATGTAAATATTTAAAGATAGTTCACTACTTAAACAAAAATTATTAACAATGTATTATTGGTTTCATAATAGATATTTAAGTAAACTATGTGGCGAAAATAGCATAAAATCTAGTAGAAAAGAAATTTAGGTTTCTCATTCTATAAATAAAGTAATATAAGATCATTTGAAGGAAGATAGTGACAACTCAAAGATGTGCAATATAAACTCCAAAGAAACCACAAGCATGAGTCACGCTTATAACCCCAGCACTTTGGGAGGCCAAGATGGGAGGATTACTTGAAGCCAGTAATTCAAGACCAGCCTGGGCAACAAAGCGAGACCCCACCTCAACAACAAAAAAAATAAGATAAATAAAATAAGACAAATTAACTGGGCACAGTGGCACACATCTACAGTCCCAGCTACTCAAGGAGCCGAGGCAGAGGAATTGCTTGATTCCATGAGTTTGAGGCTACAGTGAGCTATGATTGTGCCACTGCATTCCAGCCTGACCAAGAGAATGAGATCCTGCCCTGTGCCCCCCGCCCTCCCCCAAATGAAAAGAAATAATAATAATAAACTACTTTTTAAAAAAGTGACAAAGCTAGTAAGCCAAAGAAGGAGATAAAATGAAATAAGAGTATACTCAAGTTATCCAAAATAAGGTAGATAAAGAAGGAAAAAGGGGAACATAGAAGAGATTAGACAAATAAAGGTAAAGTGAATACTAGAGTGGCTGGGTTGGTATCAAAGTAGATCTTAAATAAAAGTAGCACCAGGAGTAAAGAAGATCTTTTAATAGTGATGAATGAGCCAATTAATCAAGAGGACATAAAAATCCTAAAAGTTTATGCACTTAACACTATGTCAAATATATGAAGCTAAAAGTGATGCAAATGCAAGGAGAAATAGACAAATTTCCACTAATAGTCAGAAATTTCAATATCCCTCTCTCAATAAATGATAGGAAAGTAAACGCAAAATCCATACAAATATGGCACATGTGAACTGCATGGTCAATTAATAAATACCTAGTTGACATTTGTAGCCTACTCTACTCAACATTAGAAGAATGCACATTGTTTTCTAGTTCACACAGACCAACTGCTAAGATAGACGATACTCTGTGCCTAACACAAATATAACTTATTTTGAAACTATCCATGTGGAATAAATTGGAAACCCCTAATAAAAGACAAAGTTGCCAAACTGTTTGTAGATAAATGAAACTTGTAAACAACACGAGTCAAAAAATAAATCAAGTGGAAATAAAAAACTATTTTGAAAGGAATAAAAACAAAGCATGTTAGTGTTTGAGTACTTAGAATTTCCCTCTGCAATGCATCTTTTATTCTTTTTATATAAAAGAAAAATACAGAACTCAAATCAATAGCCCCCACTTCTAATTTAAAACAGTTAATGAAAAAACAAAAGTAAATTAAACACAAAATAGAAGAATCAAAATAATAAATATCAGAGAGGAAATCAATGAAATAGAAAAGAGAAAATTCAATGAAACAAAAAGCTGGTTCTTTGAGAGCATCTATAAAATTCATAAACCACTAGGCAATTTGTTCAGGAAAAAAAACAAGCAAGCAACAACAAAAACAAAACCAAACAAAAAACCTCAAATTACTAAGAGCCAGAAAGAAAGAGGTAATATGGCCACAGATTCCACAATTTTTAAACCAGTAATATGGAAATATTATGAAGAACTTTATGCCATTGAGTTGAATAACTTCTATAAAACAGACAATTCCCTGAAAGACTCATGCCTCCTCAAGAATAATAGATAGCCCAATAGCTTTATATCTATTGAAATTTCATTTGTAGGTAAAACCCTTCTCACAATGAAAATTATAGTTATATATGAATTCACTGGTGAATTCCACAAAAATTTAAGAAAAAAGTTGAGTAGCATGATGTCTGAAGCTTTGTTCTTTTTACTTAGGATTGTCTTGGTTATTCGAGCTCTTTTTTTGGTTCCATATGAATCTTAAAATAGTTCATTCTAATTATGTAAAGAATGTCAATGGTAGTTTAATGGGAATAGTATTGAGTCTATAAATTACTTTGGGCCATATGGTCATTTTCACAGTGTTGATTCTTTCTATCCATGAGCATGAAATGTTTTTCCATTTGTTTGTGTCCTCTCTCATTTCCTTGAGCAGTGGTTTGTAGTTCTCCTTGAAGAGGTTTTTCACTTCCCTTGTTAGCTGTATTCCTCAGTATTTTATTCTTTCTGTAGCAATTGTGAATGGGAATACATTCATTATTTGGCTCTCTGCTTGTCTGTTGTTCGTGTATAGGAGACCTAGCAATTTTGCACATTTATTTTGTATCCTGAGAGTTTGCTGAAGTTGCTTACCAGTTTAAGAAGCTTTTGGGCTGAGAAGATGGGATTTTCTAGATATAGGACCATGTCATCTGCAAACAAATATAATTTGACTTCCTCTCTCCCTATTTGAATACGATTTATTTATTTCTCTTCCCTGATTGCCCTGGCCAGAACTTCCAATACTGTGTTGAGTAGGAGTGGTGAGAGAGGGCATCCTTGTCTTGTGCTGATTTTCAAGGGGGGTGTTCCTAGTTTTGCCCATTCAGTGTGATATTGGCTGTTGGTTTGTCATATATGGCTCTTATTATTTTGAGATATGTTCTATCAATACTTAGTTTCTTGGATTTTTAACATGAAGGGATGTTAACTTTTATTGAAAATCTTTTCTGCATTTGTTGTGATAATCATGTGTTTTTTGCCTGTAGTACTGTTTACGTGATGAATCACAGTTGTTGATTTGGTTATGTTGAACCAGCCTTGCATCCCAGGGATGAAGCTGACTTGATTATGGTGGATAAGCTTTTTGATGTGCTGCTTGATTCGGTTTGCCAGTATTTTATTGAGGATCTTTGCATCAATGTTGGTCAGGGATATTGGCCTGAAGTTTTCTTTTCTTTTCTTTCTTTTTTTTTTTTTTTTTTTTTTGGTATCTCTGCCAGGTTTTGATATCAGGATGATAATGGCTTCATAAAATGAGTTAGGTAAAATTTGCTCTTTTTCAATTGTTCAGAATAGTTTCAGTAGAAATGGTACCAGCTCTTCTTTGTACCTCTAGGAATTCAGCTGTAAATCTGTCCAGTTCTGGGCTTTTCTTGGTTTGTAACTATTACCATCTCAATTTCAGAACTGTTTATTGGTTTATTCAGGGATTCAATTTCTTCCTGGTTCAGTCTTGGGAGGGTATGTGTGTCCAGGAATTTAACCAATTCTTCTAGATTTTCCAGTTTATGTTCACAGAGGTGTTTATAGTATTCTCTGATGGTTGTTTGTATTTCTTTGGGGTCAGTGGTGATTTCACCCTTATCATATCTGATTTTGTCTATTTGAGTCTTCTCTCTTTTCTTCTTGACTGGACTGGCTAGCTATCTGTTTTATCACTTTTTCCAAAAATCTGCTCCCGGATTTGTTGATTTTTTAAAGAGTTATTCATGTCTCCATCTCCTTCAGTTCTTCTGTGATCTTGGTTATTTCTTGTTTTCTGCTGGCTTTTGGTTTTCTTTGTTCTTGGTTCTCTAGTTCTTTTAGTGATGATGTTAGGTTGTTAATTTGAGATCTTTCTATACCATAAATAGTATGCAACCATAAAAAGGAATACTATGCAACCATAAAAAGGAATGAGATTGTGTCCTTTGCAGGCACATGGATGGAACTGAAATCCATTATTCTCAGCAAACTAAGACAGGAACAGAAAACCAAACACCACATAAGTGTTCTCATGTTCTCACTTATAAGTGGGAGCTGAACAATGAGAACACATGGACATATGGTGGGGAGAACAATCAAACTGGGCCCTGCCAGGGGGTTTAGGGGGAAGAAGATTATCAGGAAGAAAAGCTAATGGATGCTGGGCTTAATACCAAGGTGATGAATCGATCTATGCAGCAAACCACCATAGGACGTGTTTGCTTATGTTACAATTCTACACTTCCTGCACATGTACCCTGGAAATTAAAAGTTGCAGGGAAAAGAAAAGGAAAAAAAATACTAATTCTATAGAAACTCTTCCATAAAATTGAAAAATATGAAATAATTTCCAACTAATTATATGAAACTAGTATAACATTGATAACAAAATAAGACAAAAACATTACCAGAAAAGAAAGCCACAGAATAATATCTCTCACAAATACAAAAAAAAAAAACTTCAAACATAATTTTAGTAAATAAAATCTAACAAAATGTAGAAAAGGATAATATGTCATGACCAAATAGTTTTATCTTATCCCTTACAACTTCATGTGAAACTATAATCATCTCAAAGTAAAATGTTTAATTAAAAATATCCCAGTGGCATTTTGTTTGTTAATGATTTTGTTTGTTTTTAGTATTATAGAATGTGACAAGATGGATCTAAAATACATATGGAAATGCAGAGAACATAGAATAGCCAAAACAATTCTGAAAAACGGAGACATAAAGTGGGTTTCAAGATTTATGAAGAAGCTAAAATAATTAAGACAGTGCAGAATAGGGTTCAACATAGACAAGCATATCGATCAACCTGGATAGAAAGTCCAAACATAGTCTTATATGTCAAATATGAACATCTGATCTTTTTAGATGTGCAAAGTCAATTCAGTGGAAATGGATACAATTTTCTACATAGGGTGTTGGAACAATTGGATATCCATTTGCAAAATACTAACTTGGATGTATGTACCACATACAGAAAAACTAACTAAAAAAGTGTCATAGACTTAAGTGTAAAGCCTAAAACAATAAGACTTGTAAGAAAAAATATAGAACGTGTCTGTGACCCTTGTTTGAACAAAGATTTCTTAATTTAAACACCAGAAACATGACTCCTAAAATAACTGATAAATTGCACCTTATCAAAAGAACTTGTCAATAGAATGAAAATATAAGTCACAGACTGGCAGAAATGTCTAGAAAGATAAATGCTTATAACTAAAATATATAAAGAACTTTTAAATCTTAGCAGTAAACAAGAAAAAATTAAAAAGGAAAAAGATTTGGACAGATAGTTAACCAAGGAAAACATACAGATGATACATAATCACATAAAGAGATGCCTGACATTATTAATCCTTGCATAAATACAAATTTAAATCACGCTGAGATACTATTACACATCTATTAAAATAGCCAAAAATAAAAAGACCAATGCACTGTGCACTGGAAATCATGTGAATTCATCTGTTGTGCGCTGACACACAGTCTCATACACTGCTTGTGGGATTGTAAAATGGCCAAAACCACTTTGGGTTTGTTTTGTTTGTTTTTGCTAAAAGAAACAATGTTTATTTGGTCATAAAGCATTGCAATGGGAATACACATGTCATAAAAAACTATGTGTATATTCAGGAAGGCAAGAGAAGACAAAGGGTTTTAAAGGAAAAAATAAAGAGGAGCACGCAATTGTTTTAAAATAATTATCTGAGGCTACAGAGATTAATAACAAGAGTGACATCAGTCTGAGGTCAACCAGGCAGTTACTGGGCAGATGTCCTTGCCGAAATACCCTTTTGTGTAAGGTTGTGATGGCCTTTGTGCAAGGTGGTAAGTTTTGCAGTCTTTTGTGATGGTTTTTGTTATCAGGCATACAGCTTGTGATCCCTCTCTTCATGGCCTTCCCTGGCTCTGTTTGTCAGGGTTTTCTTAATATTAGTGACTTCATTTTGATTCTGACAAATTTCACAAATTTGACTTTTGAAACTCAGCATGCCACCCACTCTCTTGGTGTAGAAAAACTTCTGTCTTCAAGAACTTCATTTTTAATAACAGGACACTCTCATGTAGAATCAGTTTAAGATTCTGACCGAAATAAACTGTCAAATTCATAAACTTTTTCTCCAGGAGACACCCCAAACAGGTTTTGCTCTAAGTCTGACCTTCACAAATCTTCTTCATATGCAAATTACAGTCTGAATCTGAGGTAGGTGGTGGGGCCCAGACATCCGACCAGATTGAGGACTAGCTAAAGCAGCTTTTCATCAGACACAACCACCAGTGTGCCCTGTCAGTTTACCATTGCCATGACAACACTCACAAGTTACTGCCCCTTTCTATAGCAATGACCTAATGCCTCAAGAGTCCCCACTCTTTCCCTAGAAATTTCTGCAGAAACCACCTCCTAATCTGCATGTTATTAAAAGTGGGTATAAATGTGACTGCAAAACTTCCCTAAACTGCTACTCTCCTGCCTACAAGGTAGCCCTGCTCTACAGGAGCAGTCACAGAGCTGTGACACTGCTGGAGCTGCAGAACTGCCACTTCAATAAAGCTGTTTTCTTCCACATCCACCTTGCCCTTGAATTCTTTCCTGGACAAAGCCGGGAACCCTAGTAGGTAAAGCCCCACATTGGGGCTCACCTGTCCTGCCTCAACTCCAGTGACGGTATGCATGCCAAAATGAAAATGCTGTCCAGAAACTACCCCAGGCACCAGAGGTACAACCTCAGAAAGGACAGAACCCTCCAACCACATCTGCCTGTGGGTCTCCTGCTTTCCTGTGCTCTCTGTAACTTCTCAGAATCTACAGTGGTTCTGGAGCTGTCTGAGCAGCTGACGGACACCTGCAGGGGAGAACAGGCTGCTCAGGAAGCACCAAGGGGAGCTCCATTTCCCTCCCTTTTCAGGCCCCAGACTGGCCTCAGTTTGAAGTCACTGCTGCAGGCTCTGCTCGCCACTGCAGGTTATTCACTTGATTCCCGCCAATATTGATAGATTAAATGAGAAAAGACCTTCATTCAATCCAATGGTTGAATAAAACACCAGCAGTGTCACTGACCCACCCAATCATTACTGTAGCTAAACCCTAAGCAGTGTATACATAGCTTTCCCTTTCAAGCAGCCTAACTGGCTCCAGGTTGAATACATCTGTGTCTCTCTCATATACTTCAATTTAAATTATAGAATCCATTTTTTTAAATCTCACTTAAAAATGCATTTTACAGTTAAATCACCTTATTTACTAGATTTGATACAAAATCTAATACATTAGGGTATTATTTTTTCTCAAAAAATAAAAGTTTGCCTTCAAGGTACAAAGACTATACCTTGAGACTTTCCGGACCTTAGGACTGGTGGTTCCTATGGAAAAGTTCCAAAGTATTTAACAGGGATAATAAATTTAAATTGAGTATTAATATTGTTTTCCAAAGCAATATCCATTGCTTGGAAGGTTGTGGACCTCAAAGTCAAGTTAAGCGCTCAGTGTATTTTTTCACTCCTGTCACATTACTTCATGGTCATGCCTTGGATTTTAGGTCAATATTGAAGCCACTCAGCTAAACTAATCATTTCAAGCCATATTTTATTTATTCCCAACCTGCCTTTTAATCCTTATTAGGATAAAAATAGCATCACCTTCCAAACTGCAACAAAATTGCCAAATCTTTGTTTTAAAATGTTATGTTTTTTACATTTCTTTTCTTAAATATCAGATAGCTGATTAAGTGTTCTGATTGAAGAAGCCTTCCCTAGAAGCTAGTTTTCTTATAACTTTGTACTAACCAGGCACTGGAGGCCTTACCCATATCATCTTATTCTAGTCTCACAGCAAGGCTGTGCAGTAGGTGCACTTTTGAAATTTTGTTTTTTAATTTGAACTTTTATTTTAGATTCAAGGAGTACATAAGCAGGTTTGTTACATGAGCATATTGCATGATATGAGGTTTAGGGCACAATGAATTTGTCACCCAGGTGGTGAGCATAATATCAGATAGTTTGTTTTTCAAGGTTTACCCCTTGCCCCTTGCCCCCTCTAGTAGTCCCCAGTTTCTATTGTTCCCACTTCTGTATCCATGGGTACACATTGTTTAGCTCCCACTTACAGATAAGAATGTGGGTATTTGGTTTTCTGTTCCTGCTTTAATTTGCTAAAGTAATGACCTCCAGCTACATTTACGTTGCTGCTAAGGACATGATCTCCTTCATTGTTATGGCTGCAAAGTATTCCATGATGTATATGCACCACATTTTCTTTATCCATTCTACCACTAATGGACACCAAGGTTGATTCCATGTCTTTGCTATTGTGAATGATACTGCAATGAACATACAAATGCATGAGGCTTTTTGGAAGAACACTTTATTTTCCCTTTGGATATATAACCAGTGAAAGGATGGCTGGGCTGAATGGAAGCTCAGTTTTAAGTTATTTGACATATCTTCAAGCTGCTTTACACGGGGCCTGAACTAAATTACTAAAAGTGTTTCTTTATGTACCCAGTAGTCATTCAGGAGCAGGTTGTTCAGTTTCCATGTAGTTGAGCGGTTTGGATTGAGTTTCTTAGTCCTGAGTTCTAGTTTGATTGCACTGTGGTCTGAGAGACAGTTTGTTATAATTTCTGTTCTTGTACATTTGCTGAGGAGTGCTTTACTTCCAATTATGTGGTCAATTTTGGAATAAGTGCGATGTGGTGCTGAGAAGAATGTATATTCTGTTGATTTGGGGTGGAGAGTTCTATAGATGTCTATTAGGTCCGCTTGGTGCAGAGATGAGTTCAATTCCTGGATATCCTTGTTCACTTTCTGTCTCGTTGATCTGTCTAATGTTGACAGTGGAGTGTTGAAGTCTCCCATTATTATTGTATGGGAGTCTAAGTCTCTTTGTAGGTCTCTAAGGACTTGCTTTATGAATCTGGGTGCTCCTGTATTGGGTGCATATATATTTAGGAGAGTTAGCTCTTCCTGTTGAATTGATCCCTTTACCATTATGTAATGGCCTTCTTTGTCTCTTTTGATCTTTGATGGTTTAAAGTCTGTTTTATCAGAGACTAGGATTGCAACCCCTGCTTTTTTTTGTTCTCCATTTGCTTGGTAGATCTTCCTCCATCCCTTATTTTGAGCCTATGTATGTCTCTGCATGTGAGATGGGTCTCCTGAATACAGCAGACTGATGGGTCTTGACTCTTGATCCAGTTTGCCAGTCTGTGTCTTTTAATTGGAGCATTTAGTCCATTGACATTTAAGGTTAATATTGTTATGTGTGAACTTGATCCTGTCATTATGATATTAACTGGTTATTTTGCTCGTTAGTTGATGCAGTTTCTTCCTAGCCTCGATGGTCTTTACATTTTGGCATATTTTTGCAATGGCTGGTAACGGTTGTTCCTTTCCATGTTTAGGGCTTCCTTCAGGTCTCTTGTAAGGCAGGCCTGGTGGTGACAAAATCTCTAAGCATTTGCTTATCTGTAAAGGATTTTATTTCTCCTTCACTGATGAAGCTTAGTTTGGCTGGATATGAAATTCTGGGTTTAAAATTCTTTTCTTTAAGAACGTTGAATATTGGCCCCCACTCTCTTCTGGCTTGTAGAGTTTCTGCCGAGAGGTCTGCTGTTATTCTGATGGGCTTCCCTTTGTGGGTAACCCGACCTTTCTCTCTGGCTGCCCTTAAGATTTTTTCCTTCATTTCAACTTTGGTGAATCTGGCTATTATGTGTCTTGGAGTTGCTCTTCTGGAGGAGTATCTTTGTGGCGTTCTCTGTATTTCCTGAATTTGAATGTTGGCCTGTCCTACTAGGTTGGGGAAGTTCTCCTGGATGATATCCTGAAGAGTGTTTTCCAACTTGGTTCCATTTTCCCCCTCACTTTCAGGCACCCCAATCAGACGTAGATTTGGTCTTTTTACATAATCCCATACTTCTTGCAGGCTTTGTTCATTTCTTTTTCTTCTTTTTTCTTTTGGTTTCTCTTCTCGCTTCATTTCATTCATTTGATCCTCAATCGCTGATACTCTTTCCTCCAGTTGATCGAGTCGGTTACCGAAGCTTGTGCATTTGTCACGTATTTCTCGTGTCATGGTTTTCATCTCTGTCATTTCGTTTATGATCTTCTCTGCATTAATTAGTCTAGCTGTCAATTCTTCCACTTTTTTTTCAAGATTTTTAGTTTCTTTGCGCTGGGTACGTAATTCCTCCTTTAGCTCTGAGAGGTTTGATGGACTGAAGCCTTCTTCTCTCATCTCGTCAAAGTCATTCTCTGACCAGCTTTGATCTGTTGCTGGCGATGGGCTGCGCTCCTTTGCAGGGGGAGATGCGCTCTTATTTTTTGAATTTCCAGCTTTTCTGCCCTGCTTCTTCCCCATCTTTGTGGTTTTATCTGTCTCTGGACTTTGATGATGGTGACGTACTGATGGGGTTTTGGTATAGGTGTCCTTCCTGTTTGATAGTTTTCCATCTGACAGTCAGAAGGACTGTCTGTTGGTCTGTTAGAGATTGCTTGAGGTCCACTCCAGACCCTGTTTGCCTGGGTATCAGCAGCAGAGGTTGCCGAAGATAGAATATTGCTGAACAGCGAGTGTACCTGTCTGATTCTTTCTTTGGAAGTTTCCTCTCAGGGGTGACGCCACCCTGTGAGGTGTGGGGTATCAGACTGCCCCTAGTGGGGGATGTCTCCCAGCTAGGCTACTCAGGGGTCAGGGACCCACCTGAGCAGGCAGTCTGTCCGTTCTCGGATCTCAACCTCCGCGTTAGGAGATCCACGGCTCTCCCCAAAGCTGTCAGACAGAGTCGTTCGGGTCTGCAGCGGCCCCGCTCTTTCCCCTAATGGACTGCAGCTGTGCGCTGTCCGCAGAGGTAGAGTCTACAGAGACAGGCAGGCTTCCTTGAGCTGCTGTGAGCTCCACCCAGTTCGAGCTTCCCAGCGGGTTTGTTTACCTACTTAAGCCTCAGCAATGGCGGGCGCCCCTCCCCCAGCCTCGCTGCTGCCTTGCGGATAGATCGCCGCAGACGGCTGTGTTAGCAGTGAGGGAGGCTCCGTGGGCGTGGGACCCTCCCGGCCAGGTGTGGGATATATTCTCCTGGTGTGCCGGTTTCCTTAAAGCGCAGTATTGGGGTGGGAGTTACCGATTTTCCAGGTGTTGTGTGTCTCAGTTCCCCTGGCTAGGAAAAGGGATTTCCTTCCCCCTTGCGCTTCCAGGTGAGGCGATGCCTCGCCCTGCTTCAGCTCACGCTGGTCAGGCTGCAGCAGCTGACCCGCACCGATTGTCCGGCACTCCCTAGAGAGATGACCCCAGTACCTCAGTTGAAAATGCAGAAATCACCGGTCTTCTGTGTCGCTCGCGCTGGGAGTTGGAGACTGGAGCTGTTCCTATTCGGCCATCTTGCTCCTTTTGCCCACTTTCTAATGTGGTTATTTATGCTTTTGCTTTTTAATTTAACTTCCCTATAGATTCTGGTATTAGACCTTTGTCAGATGTATAGTTTGTTAATATTTTCTCCCATTCTGTAGGCTGCCTGCTTAATCTGTTGATAGTTTCTTTTCCCATGCAGAGGCATTTAGTTTAATAAGTACTACTTGTCAATTTTCATTTTTGTTGCATTTTCTTTTGCGATCTTAGCCATAAATTCCTTTCCAAGTCCAATGTCCAGAATGCTGCTTCCTATGTTTCTTCAAGAAGTTTTAAAGTTGGCAGTCTTGTGGGGGGCAGAGCAAGATGGCCGAATAGGAACAGCTCCAGGCTCCAACTCCCAGCACGAGCGACACAGAAGACCAGTGATTTCTGCATTTTCAACTGAGGTACTGGGGTCATCTCACTAGGGAGTGCCGGACAATCGGTGCTGGTCAGCTGCTGCAGCCCGACCAGTGAGAGCTGAAGCAGGCGAGGCATCGCCTCACCTAGGAAGTGCAAGGGGAGGGAATCCCTTTTCCTAGCCAGGGGAACTGAGACACACAACACCTGGAAAATCGGGTAACTCCCACCCCAATACTGCGCTTTAAGCAAACGGGCACACCAGGAGAATATATCCCACACCTGGCCGGGAGGGTCCCACGCCCACGGAGCCTCCCTCATTGCTAACACAACAGTCTGCAATCTAACCACAAGGCAGCAGTGAGGCTGGGGGTGGGGCACCCGCATTGCTGAGGCTTAAGTAGGTAAACAAACCCGCTGGGAAGCTCGACTGGGTGGAGCTCAGCAGCTCAAGGAAACCTGCCTGTCTCTGTAGACTCACCTCGGGGGACAGGGCACAGATAAACAACAACAACAAAAAAAGCAGCAGAACCTCTGCAGACGCAAACGACTCTGTCTGATAGCTTTGAAGAGAGCAGTGGATCTCCCAACGAGGAGGTTGAGATCTGAGAACGGACAGACTGCCTGCTCAAGTGGGTCCCTGACCCCTGAGTAGCCTAACTGGGAGACATCCCACTAGGGGCAGTCTGACACCCCACACCTCACAGGGTGGAGTACACCCCTGAGAGGAAGCTTCCAAAGGAAGAATCAGACAGGTACACTTGCTGTTCAGCAATATTCTATCTTCTGCAACCTCTGCTGCTGATACCCAGGCAAACAGGGTCTGGAGTGGACATCAAGCAATCTCCAACAGACCTACAGCTGAGGGTCCTGACTGTCAGAAGGAAAACTATCAAACAGGAAGGACACCTATACCAAAACCCCATCAGTACGTCACCATCATCAAAGACCAGAGACAGATAAAACCACAAAGATGGGGAAAGCAGGGTAGAAAAGCTGGAAATTCAAAAAATAAGAGCGCATCTCCCTCTGCAAAGGAGCGCAGCCCATCGCCAGCAACGGATCAAAGCTGGTCAGAGAATTACTTTGATGAGATGAGAGAAGAAGGCTTCAGTCCATCAAACTTCTCAGAGCTAAAGGAGGAATTACGTACCCAGCGCAAAGAAACTAAAAATCTTGAAAAAAGGCTGGGTGCGGGCTCAAGCCTGTAATCCCAGCACTTTGGGAGGCCGAGACGGGCGGATCACGAGGTCAGGAGATCGAGACCATCCTGGCGAACACGGTGAAACCCCGTCTCTACTAAAAAATACAAAAAACTAGCCGGGCGAGGTGGCGGGCGCCTGTAGTTCCAGCTACTCGGGAGGCTGAGGCAGGAGAATGGCATGAACCCGGGAGGCGGAGCTTGCAGTGAGCTGAGATCCGGCCACTGCACTCCAGCCCGGGCGACAGAGTAAGACTCCATCACAAAAAAAAAAAAAAAAAAAAAAAAAAAAAAAAACTTGAAAAAAGAGTGGCAGAATTGACAGCTAGAACTAGAATAATTAATGAAGAGAAGGTCATAAACGAAATGACAGAGATGAAAACCATGACACGAGAAATACGTGACAAATGCACAAGCTTCAGTAACCGACTCGATCAACTGGAAGAAAGAGTATCAGCGATTGAGGATCAAATGAATGAAATGAAGTGAGAAGAGAAACCAAAAGAAAAAAGAAGAAAAAGAAATGAACAAAGCCTGCAAGAAGTATGGGATTATGTAAAAAGACCAAATCTACGTCTGATTGGGGTGCCTGAAAGTGAGGGGGAAAATGGAACCAACTTGGAAAACACTCTGCAAGATATCATCCAGGAGAACTTCCCCAACCTAGTAGGGCAGGCCAATATTCAAATTCAGGAAATACAGAGAACGCCACAAAGATACTCCTCCAGAAGAGCAACTCCAAGACACATAATTGCCAGATTCACCAAAGTTGAAATGAAGGAAAAAATCTTAAGGGCAGCCAGAGAGAAAGGTCGGGTTACCCACAAAGGGAAGCCCATCAGATTAACAGCAGATCTCTCGGCAGAAACTCTACAAGCCAGAAGAGAGTGGGGGCTAATATTCAACGTTCTTAAAGAAAAGAATTTTCAACCCAGAATTTCATATCCAGCCAAACTAAGTTTCATCAGTGAAGGAGAAATAAAATCCTTTACAGATAAGCAAATGCTTATCTACCCAAGGGAGGGTCTGGATATCTACAAGGGGATATCACCACCGACCCCACAGAAATACAAACTACCATCAGAGAATACTATAAATGCCTCTACGCAAATCAACTAGAAAATCTAGAAGAAATGGATAATTTCCTGGACACTTACACTCTCCCAAGACTAAACCAGGAAGAAGTTGAATCCCTGAATAGACCAATAGCAGGCTCTGAAATTGAGGCAATAATAATAGCCTACCCACCAAAAAAAGTCCAGGACCAGATGGATTCACAGCTGAATTCTACCAGAGGTACAAGGAGGAGCTGGTACCATTCCTTCTGAAACTATTCCAATCAATAGAAAAAGAGGGAATCCTCCCTAACTCTTTTTATGAGGCCAACATCATCCTGATGCCAAAGCCTGGCAGAGACACAACAAAAAAGGAGAATTTTAGACCAATATCCCTGATGAACATCGATGCAAAAATTCTCAATAAAATACTGGCAAACCGGATTCAGCAGCACATCAAAAAGCTTATCCACCATGATCAAGTGTGCTTCATCCCTGGGATGCAAGGCTGGTCAACATTCACAAATCAATAAATGTAATCCAGCATATAAACAGAACCAAAGACAAGAACCACATGATTATCTCAATAGATGTAGTAAAGGCTTTTGACAAAATTCAACAGCCCTTCATGCTAAAAACGCTCAATAAATTCAGTATTGATGGAATGTACCTCAAAATAATAAGAGCTATTTATGACAAACCCACAGCTAATATCATACTGAATGGGCAAAAACTGGAAAAATTCCTTTGAAAACTGGCACAAGACAGGGATGCCCTCTCTCACCACTCCTATTCAACATAGTGTTGGAAGTTCTGGCTAGGGCAATCAGGCAAGAGAAAGAAATCAAGGGTATTCAGTTAGGAAAAGAAGAAGTCAAATTGTCCCTGTTTGCAGATGACATGATTGTATATTTAGAAAACCCCATCGTCTCAGCCCAAAATCTCCTTAAGCTGATAAGCAACTTCAGCAAAGTCTCAGGATACAAAATTAATGTGCAAAAATCACAAGCATTCTTATACACCAGTAACAGACAAGCAGAGAGCCAAATCAGGAATGAACTTCCATTCACAATTGCTTCAAAGAGAATAAAATACCTAGGAATCCAACTTACAAGGGATGTGAAGGACCTCTTCAAGGAGAACTACAAACCACTGCTCAGTGAAGTAAAAGAGGACACAAACAAATGGAAGAACATACTATGCTCATGGATAGGAAGAATCAATATCATGAAAATGGCCATACTGCCCAAGGTTATTTAGAGATTCAATGCCATCCCCATCAAGCTACCAATGAGTTTCTACACAGAATTGGAAAAAACCGCTTTAAAGTTCATCTGGAACCAAAAAAGAGCCTGCATTGCCAAGACAATCCTAAGTCAAAAGGACAAAGCTGGAGGCGTCACGCTACCTGACTTCAAACTATACTACAAGGCTACAGTAACCAAAACAGCATGGTACTGGTACCAAAACAGAGATATAGACCAATGGAACAGAACAGAGTCCTCAGAAATAATACCATCTACAGCCATCTGATCTTTGACAAACCTGAGAGAAACAAGAAATGGGGAAAGGATTCCCTGTTTAATAGATGGTGCTGGGAAAATTGGCTAGCCATAAGTAGAAAGCTGAAACTGGATCCTTTCCTTACTCCTTATACAAGATTAATTCAAGATGGATTAGAGACTTAAATGTTAGACCTCATACCATAAAAACCCTAGAAGAAAATCTAGGTAGTACCATTCAGGACATAGGCATGGGCAAGGACTTCATGTCTAAAACACTAAAAGCAACGGCAGTAAAAGCCAAAATTGACAAATGGGATCTAATTAAACTAAAGAGCTTCTGCACAGCAAAAGAAACTACCACCAGAGTGAACAGACAACCTACAGAATGGGAGAAAATTTTTGCAATCTACTCATCTGACAAAGGGCTAATATCCAGAATCTACAAAGAACTCAAACAAATATACAAGAAAGAAACAACCCCATCAAAGAGTGGGCAAAGGATATGAACAGACATTTCTCAAAAGAAGACATGCATACCGCCAACAGACACATGAAAAAATGCTCATCATCACTGGCCATCAGAGAAATGCAAATCAAAACCACAATGAGATACCATCTCACACCAGTTAGAATGGCAATCATTAAAAAGTCAGGAAACAACAGGTGCTGGAGAGGATGTGGAGGAATAGGAACACTTTTACACTGTTGGTGGGATTGTAAGCTAGTTCAACCATTATGGAAAACAGTATGGCAATTCCTCAAGGATCTAGAACTAGATGTACCATATGACCCAGCCATCCCACTACTGGATATATACCCAAAGGATTATAAATTATTCTACTACAAAGACACATGCACACGTATACTTATTGCGGCACTATTCACAATAGCAAAGACTTGGAATAAACCCAAATGTCCATCTGTGACAGACTGGAGTAAGAAAATGTGGCACATATACACCATGGAATACTATGCAGCCATAAAAAAGGATGAGTTTGCATCCTTTGTCGGGACATGGATGCAGCTGGAAACCATCATTCTTAGCAAACTGCCACAAGAACAGAAAACCAAACACCACTTGTTCTCACTCATAGGTGGGAACTGAACAATGAGATCACTTGGCCTTGGGAAGGGGAACATCACACACTGGGGCCTATCATGGGGAAGAGGCAGGGGGGAGGGATTGCATTGGGAGCTATACATGATATAAATGATGAATTGATGGGTGCTGACGAGTTGATGGGTGCAGCACACCAACATGGCACAAGTATACATATGTAACAAACCTGCATGTTATGCACATGTACCCTAGAATTTAAAGTATAATAAAAAAATGAACACAAAAAAATAAAGTTGGCAGTCTTAACATTTAATTCTTTATCTTGAGTTAATTTTTCTATATGGTGAAAGATAGGGGTCTAGTTTCATACTTTTGCATATGGTTAACCAGTTATCCCAGCAGCATTTATTGAACAGGGAATCCTTTCCCCATTGTTTATTTTGGTCAACGTTGTGAAGATGGTTGTAAGTGTATGGCTTTATTTCTGGGTTCTTTATTCTATCTCATCAGTTCACATGTCTGACTTTGTGCCAGTGCCATGTTCTTTGGGTTACTGTAGCCTTTTAGTATAGCTTGAAGTCAAGTAATGTGATGCCTCAAACTTTGCTCTTTTTGCTTTGGATTGCTTTGGCTATAGAGCCTCTTTTTTTGTTCCACATGAATTTAAAAGTAGCTTTTCCTAATTCTGTGAAAAATAATTGTAGCTTGATAGAATTAGTGTTGAATCTGTATGTTGCTTTGGGTAATATGACCATTTTAACCATATTGATTTTTCCTGTCCATGAGCATGTACTGTTTTTCCATATGTTTGTGTCATCTGTGATTTCTTTCAGAAGCTTTTGATAGTTATCCTTATAGAGATCTTTCATACCCTTGGTTAGATGTACTCCTATGTACTCTATTTGTTGTGGCTATTGTAAATGCAACTGCATTCTTGATTTGGTTCTCAGCTTGGATGTTATTGGTGTATGGAAATGATACCGATCTTTGTACATTGGTTTTTTACTCTGAAACTTTACTGAAGTCATTTATCAGTTCCAGAAGGCTTTTGGTGGGGTCTTTAGGGTTTTCTAGATATAGATTTATATTGCCAGTGAAGAGAGATAGTCTGCATTCTTCTTTTCCTATTTGGATGCCTTCCATTTCTTTCTCTTCCTTGATGTTCTGGCTAGAATTCCCAGTGCTACGCTGAACAGGAGTGGTGGGAGTGGGCATCCTTGTCTTGTTCCGCTTCTCAAGTTCTCCAGTATTCAATGCTTAGTTTCTTGAGGGTTTCTATTATAAAGAGATGTTGAATTTTATTGAAAGCTTGTTCCATGTCTATTGAGATGCTCATGTGGACTTTGTTTTTAATTTTGTTTATGTGGTGAATGACATTTATTGATTTCCATATGTTGAATCAACCTCACATCCCAAGAATGAAACCTACTTGATTGTGGTAAATTACCTTTTGATGTGCTGCTGGATTCAGTTTGCTAGTAATTTGCTGATTATTTTTGCCTCTAGGTTTATCAGGGATATTGGCCTGTAATTCTTCTTTTTCACTTATCTCTTGCCAGATTTTGATATCAGTATGATGTTGGCTTCATATAATGAGTTAAAGAGAAGTCCTTCTTCCTGGATTTTTTTGAATAGATTCAATAGGATTGGTACCAGCTTTTCTCTGTACATCTGTTAGAATTCTACCATAAACCCATCTGGTCAGGAGTTTTTCTCATTGACAGGTTTATTAATGATTGAATTTTGAGAGATCTTTTTGACATGCTACTGAATTCATTTCATTTCTATTTCTGCTGGTATTGATTTTTTTTTTCTTTTTTTGAGACAGAGTCTCACTTTGTTGCCCAGGCTGGAATGCAGTGGTGTGATCTCGGCTCACTGCAACCTTGGCCTCCCAGGCTCAAGCAATTCCCTATCTCAGGCGACCATCATCACACCTGGCTAATTTTTGTATTTTTAGTTTGAAATGGGGTTTCACCATCAAGACCACCATCAGGTTTTGAACTCCTGACCTTGTAATCCACCTGCCTTGGCCTCCCAAAGTGCTGGAATTACAGGCATGGGCCACTGCACCTGTACTTGATTACTATTTTTATTCCACCGTACTCTGAGAGTATGGTTGGTTTGATTTTAATTTTTTAAAGTTAATTGAGACTTGCCTCAAGGCCAAGCATGTGATAATTATTGGAGTGTGTTCTTTGTGCAGATGAGAAAACTGTATATTCTATGGCTATGGGTGGAGTATTCTGTAGATTTCTGTTAGGTACAATTGGTCAAATGTTGAATTTAAGTCCAGAATTTCTTTGTTAATTTTCTGCCTCAATGATCTGTCTAACACCATCAGTGGAATGTTAAACTTCTCCACTACTATTGTGAGCTGTCTAATTCTATTTGTATGTCTAGAAATACTTGTTTTATGAATCTGGATGCTCCAATGTTGGGTGCACATATATTTATGTAGTTAAGTCTTCTTGTTGAATTGAATCCTTTATCATTATGTAATGCCCTTCTTTGTGTTTTAATGTTGATAATTAAAAATCTGTTTTGTCGGAAACAAGTATAACAACCCTTGCTCTTTTTGGTTTTCTGTTGCATGTTGGGTCTTTCTCCACTGCTGTACTTTGAGCCTATGGGTGTCATGATGTGTGAAATGGGTCTCTTGAAGACAGCAGAGCAATGAGTCTTGGTTTTTTATTTGCCTTCCACTATTTGCCTTTAAGTGGTGCATTTAAACCATTCATACTCAAGGTTAATATTGATATGTGAAACTTTGATCCTATCATAAAGTTGTTAGCTGGCTGCTTTTAGGTTCCTATTGTGCAATTGATTTATAGGTTTGTAGGCTCCATTCTTTTTTTTTTTTTTTTTTTTTTTTTTTTTTTTGAGACGGAGTCTCGCTTTGTCACCCAGGCTGGAGTGCAGTGGCCAGATCTTGGCTCACTGCAAGCTCCACCTCCCAGGTTTACACCATTCTCCTGCCTCAGCCTCCCCAGTAGCTGGGACTACAGGAGCCCACCACCTCGCCCAGCTAGTTTTTTTGTATTTTTTAGTAGAGATGGGATTTCACCGGGTTAGCCAGGATGGTCTCGATCTCCTGACCTCGTGATCTGCCCGGGCTCCATTCTTAAGTGAGTTATTGTGGTAGCAGATATTATCCTTTCAGTTCTGTATTTAGAACTCCCTTCAGGATCTCTTGTAAGGCTGGTCTGGTGGCTAAAAATTTTCTTCGAAATTGCTTGTCTGGAAAAAATGTTATTTTTGTCTTCACTTATGGAGCTTAGTTCAGCAGGATATGAAATTCTTGGTTGGAATTTCTTTTCTTTAAGAATGCTGAAAATAGGCTTCCAATCTCTACTGGCTTGTTAGGTTAATTCTTTAGCAATGACTTGGACAGTCCAATGACTATATTCTTGGTGATGTTCATTTTACATAGTATCTCACAGGTGTTCTCTGGGTTTCTTGTATCTGAATGTGTGCCTCTCAAGTGAGGTTAGGGAAATTTTCTTAAATTATTCCCTCAAATATGTTTTCCAGGTTGCTTGTCTCTTTCTGTGTTAAGAATGCCAGTAATTCATAGGTTGAGCCACTTTATATAATCCCGTATTTTTGAAGACTTTTTTCACTTTTATAAATTATTTTTTCTTTATTTTTCTCTGACTGGGTTAGGTCAAAGACCAGTCTTTAAGCTCTAAAATTCTTTCTTCTGCTTGGTCAAGTCTATTGATAATGATTTCAATTATATTGCAAAATTTCTTAAGTTATATTTTCAAGTCCAGAAGCTCCAATAGATTTCTTCTTAACATGTTTATCTCTCTTCCTTCACTTCCTGGATTTCTTTAGAAGTTTCTTATGTGAATTTTCAACACTGTTTGGCTCTTATTGAGCCTCCTTTTGATCCATGCTTTGAATTCTTTATCTATCATTTCTGAATTTTTATTTTTGTTAGGGACCATTGCTAGAGAGCTAGTGTGATTCTTTGGTGGTGTCACAACATTGAGATTTTTCATGGTGTCAGAACTCTTGCACTGTTTCCTTCTCATCTGAGGCACTTGGTACTTCTAATTTTTGTAAATATTTTCATGCAGGTGGGATTTTTTTTCTTTTCCTTTATTTCCAGGATGGCAGGCACAAGTGCCAGTACCACAAGAGCATACAATGAGTGGCCACCACATGCCCAGAGGTACTCCTTATCTAGGAGTGTGGGTGATACAGTGCCTGGAGATCTTTCTGAGCATGGAGTATAGAGGGACCTACTGCACCACTATCTCTGCACAGGAATGGTGAGGTGGCTCATGTTAATCCAGGTGAATGGGTACTCCAAATGCCTGGGGATATTCCTTGGTGTGAAACAAGGAGGTCCTCTTGCATCAAGATCTCTGCACAAAAAGGGTGGAGTGGTTCAGGCTGCAGATTTGGGTGAGGAGGTGCACTGAATCCCTGAAGATCTACCTTAATGTGAAGCATAAAGGGACCTGCTGCACCATGATCTATGCACAAGAAGGGTGGGTCAGCTCAGGCTGCTGATCCAGATGATCCAAATGCCTGTAGATATGTCTGAGTGTGAAGTGAAGAGTGATCCCCTGAACCAGGAACTCCACACAGAAAGGGTGGAGTGGCTCAGGCTGTTGGTCCAAGCAAGTCAATGCTTTGAATGCCTGGAGTTCTGCCTGCTAGTGAAGCAGAGAGTGCCCCCACTGGACTGGCTGCTGAGACACAATGGAGGGTTCTAAACCTTAGACTAGGGAATCAAGAAAGGCTTCCCAGAAAAGATGACTGAACTGAAAGTTGGTTAAAAACAATGTTAGCCATGTGAATAATTGAATTACAGTGTTGGGTGTATTCAGAAAGAATGTCCTGGTTGTAAATGGAAAAAATAAAAATGCATACATCAGTTGTATATTTCTGAAGTGAGTTAGATAGGTTTGAAAGTTGCACTATTGCTGATGTTGCTGGATGCTACTACCTTCTATGGCAAACAGCTATTACTCTTCCTTCTCTAACACTCTTACTCTCAACCTCTCTGCATTCCCTGTAGAGTCTCCAAAGGACCTTTGAGAGTGAATTCCTGGGACACAGGGAAGATGAATGTTTAATTTTATGTGACAAAATCTAGTATTTTCCAAAATGAGACTTTTACACTCCCTCCAGCAATGTATAAGAGATCCAGATTTGGGGTTGTCATTCTTTTTAATTTTATCCATTCAAGTGTATGTTTAAATAGTATCTCACCATGAACTTAATTTGTATTTCTCTAATAACAAATGATGCTGATCAACTTTTCATGTATTTCTTGGCATTTCATATATTTTCTAATATTTAGTGTCTTTTTAAGTATTGTGGCCAGTTTTAGTGAATTATTTTATTTTGATTACTGATTTGAAGGAGTTACTTATAAAATTTAATTTCTTTGCCATAGAATTGATCTTTTTTCAGTCCATGGTTTTCCTTTTTATTTACTTAATGCTTTGTTTTAATAAGCAAGAGTTTTTAATATTGAAGAAATTAAATTATCAACTATTTTCCTTTTATAATCAGGGCTTTTTAATGCCCTCTCTAAAATATCTTTACTTACCAAAATAATACAAGATTTTCTCTTATAAGTTATTCTAGAAACTATACTTTTAGCTTTATTCATCTTATGACACATCTATAATTACTATATGTTATTTTGATGCTGTGGCTAACTACCATGCACCAGGAAGAACTTCAGAAGTTCCACTGGTTGGTTAATTCCTTTCTTTATGTAGAGTTAAACATCAGATACATTAAAATTGATAGGAATATATTAAATATTACCCATATTATGGAGAACTTTTAACTGCCTCAGGATATTAAAGCAGCATTTATCATGGTGGTTCTCCCAACTGTGGAGGAAAAGTTAAATATTAAATTTGAACTCAATTGAACATGGACACAAACAATGCTCACCAAGTCCTGAACAGGTGGCATGAGCCCCTTGAGGCATTTATCCAGTACTGTTTTGGAGAAATCTCTATTTCAGTCTATTCCTATATGTTAGCTATTCAAAAACAACAGACAGTCACAAAAACAAGTTGGCCTGTTTGTGTTCCTTGAGCCCAGTTGTGAAGGGCCCTCGTGACTGGGCCTGATGCCAAGCAACTCATTACAAAAAGAACCAGAGTCCCAGACCACTCTGAAGCTTTATGAGACCTCTCCTCATCTGTGCACGGATGAGTGTCAGACTCTGGAGCCCAGGTTGTTGCTTCCTAGTCAGGTGATGAATCCTTCGTAGTGTGATGAAGATCTATATAGTCTGATGAAGATATATATATATCTACATCTTTTCCCTTCTCCCCTTCCCATTGCAATTTGCTTATTATATCAATTTGCTCATTATATAATTTGCTTATTATATGTGTATTGCCATTTATGTGGGATAAAAGTTGTTTACCCTTAAAGGTATTATGTGTGTGTCTTTTCTTCTCCCCTTGCACATCTCCCACACAGAATGCCAACAAAAAGCTTTAATGAAGGTTAATAACTGGTCAACAGGTAAAGTCTATTTTTTAGACTAAAATGAAGCTCTGCATAATTGGTTTTATGAAATGCATTGATTTAAAACAAACTCATTAACAAATTTGAAGAAATATAATTATTTTGAGAAAAGAGTCCCTTCAACTCAGCTCCATAGAGATCCACATGACCCTATTTTGGGCAGAGTGTAAGACAAGCTCATAATTCTTCAAATTATCTTATTTTATTTTTGCTTCCTGTCTGTTTAGTAACTAAAGTAACAGATATTAACTATAATTTAGAAAATAATCAGAAAATCTTAACATTCATTCGTGGTCAAGAGGCCTATGTTACATAATGTATCCTACAAGTCATCCTCTTATCTCTAGGCAATATACAACTCTGAAATTCATAATGTGATTAGCAGGCAGACATGGTGGATGAGAGTGACGGGCATGTTGGGCGCATGAAGGCGTTAGCATTCACTGTCATCTGCCATGATTTTATAGCAGGTAATATACACATCCGTAACATTTCTCCAGTAGAAAGGAAGCTGGTGAAAGTAAGCCATCACTTGATTTATTAGAATGTTGATAACTCAAAATCTTCTTATGTAAAATGAAATAAAATAAAAATAGAAGTTCAAAAGTGACACTGAAAGTGGCAGAGATTCTAAAGTGATAAGACTTAAAAATTGCATCGAGGTGAGACTTCAGGGACTGACAGTAGATTAGTATAAAACAGTTCATGTCTCAAGGTACCTAACAGCATGAAACTCAAACCCTAGGATAAAGAAAGGAGGAATGGAACCAACAAGTACTGACATCAGACACCTGGTATCACCTAGGGTTTTGTGGTATATAACACATCTAATTTTCATGACAAACCATTCCTTAGGCAGACACCATCCATATTTCGCAAGTGCAGAAACAGAGACCCAGAGATTAATTACTTTACCAAAAGTCACATATATAGCAGGAATTAGAGGCCAAACTTGAGTCTAAGCCAGTGCAAATTAAACTTTAAGAAATGTTTAAGGGTGACAATAGAGATCTTTCAGCTTCTGAGAACAACATTCAGATGAAGAGGGTCTTTCATTGCATAAGAAGCTGCTACCCCAGTGACGATTCTCAGCTGAAGTTATATGTAGTCATAACATACCCAGTCAAGGACCGATAGACTACTATCTCTTAAGCAGATGACGCTGATGTCAACTCTTTCTGAGGAGCTGACAGATTGCAGAGGTCAGAAAGCCAAACTCACTGAGAGTAAGAGCTTTCACCCAGATCATATTTAGGAACCAGTGTTTTGCTTTCAACTACTGGTATGGCCTAGAGCATAAATCATATCTGTTTGCATTTTGATCATCAGAAAGATGTATACTTAGACTAGAAGAGATAAACTCCATTACAGCTGACATATCTTCATGGTATTTATGCTTCATTGTAGTCATTTCAGATTGTAGAGAGTCTTTTTTGGAAATGTTTCTCTGCCTTCAAACTAGAATTTATGTAGTGGGCACTGCCCATATAATAGAGAACACCTCTCCAAAGTCACCAGTGCATTCAGTGTCAGTGACTTTTTAGCTGAGCCAAGAAATGTTCTATGAGAGGAAACAAAAGAATTAGAATCCTTTGAGCTGACATCTATTTCCTCTCTGCCTGTGCTGCTGAATGAACCACAGGGCAGAAGGCAGTGCTTGGCATAAACTAAATCATTCCAGGAAACGATTTCATTTGCCTTTATCTTCTTCCTAATTGGTTTTTTATTTGCTTTTAAATTTTAATTGTTCTGATTTATGTGTGTTTCACTTTATAATGTTCTTCAAATTCTTTGAGGAATAGGCTATAAAATATCAATTCTTTAGAAATATATTGTCCTGTAATACATACATATGATAATACTCAATGGCTGGTAGAAGGGTAATTATAGAACCACCCTTCTCTGTAAATGCCCAACTAACTTGTAAAATGATAAAATGCATATGCTCTGCTTCATTAGTCCAATCTTGGTTATTAGGAGTAAGATGGGAAAGAAAATGTATTCTTGCTACTAGCATAGAAAGCATTTGATAAAATACTTAACAAAACTCAAATCTGCTTTGCAGGTTCTTCTTCCTTTACTATGACTGCCTGGGCATAAAGTGAAATTTGATTTAATTTTGTGCAAAATCAATAGACAATAGCTCCCAAATGTATGTGAAATTCTTATTGATTGTTCTGAAAATCAAATACTATCATGTTTAAAGTCATCATATCAGAATTGAAAGATTTGTTTTCAGAGTAATTTAAAATATTATTTGGTGTAATAAAACTTTGACATACACTTGTTTAATTTACTTTCAATTAAGCCATTATAAAATTGAATTTTATCAGAGCTATTGGATTATGTTACAGTTGAATAAATTAAAAAGACTTATGTTACCTTTTTATTTAAAATCAGGAGAAAATTGATCTAAGTGAATTTCTCCATTGCTCTATGTTGTTATTGAATATATGAGAAAATTACTCTGGCATGAAGAAACATAAAAGCTCTTCACAGAAATACAAAATTAATCTTTCTTTGAATTAATTCATCCATGTTATCCACTACTAGACTGGTGCTCTTCTTGTTTGAAATTTAGTCAACCATGATTTGCTATTGACTAATAAGGTTCTAGGAGCATTTTTCTACGCAAATTATTTAGTAGACTTTTTTTTTTTTTTGAGATGGAGTTTCGCTTTTGTTGCCCCGGGTGGAGTGCAATGGCGTGATCTCGGCTCACCGCAACCTCCGCCTCCTGGGTTCAAGCGATTCTTCTGCCTCAGCCTCTTAAGTAGCTGGAATTACAGGCATGTGCCACCACATCTGGCTAATTTTGTATTTTTAGTAGACACAGGGTTTCTCCATGTTGGTCAGGCTGGTCTCGAACTCCCAACCTCAGGTGATCCGCCCACCTCAGTCTCCCAAAATGCTGGGATTACAGGCATGAGCCACTGTGCCTGGCCGCTTCAGTAGACTTTATAGACAGGACAGTGGCTTTTGACTGAGATTATGGCAGATGGAGGGTGGAAGGGGTCCACAGAACAGTGACTTTTCTATGTACAATCCAAGCTGAATCATGGGCTTAGTGGTATTTCTCACAGTCTTGAATTCAACAGACTTATTGGCACCTCTTGAATGCCCGACATTATGCTTGGCACCAGACATTCAAGGATGAAAATGTTTAGTTTCCCTTCTCAGAGAGCTTACACCATTAGGAAGAATAAGGGCATATGAATGAATAATCACATCTAAAATGGCATATTCTATCATGGGGGTATGAGTAAATTGTAACTGAAGAAAAGAGAAAGTTCATGGAAATAAAAATTAAAATGTTAGAAAAGTCTTCTCAGATAACTACTTCAGCTGTAACTTAAAAAAAAAGTCAAATTTACTCTGGCTGATAAAGGTGCATTACACAGGACTTAAAGGAAGTGGAAATGGTTATGTTCAGGAAAGTCTGCACAGTTCAACGCTTTTGGAGAAGTTTATTCTTGTGGGAGAATTGCATGTCCAAATACTTACGAAAGAGTCAGAGAGCAGATAAGGAACTGCCTTGTCAACCATCCTAATAACCTTCCACCTTCTTCTTAGTTCAAAAGAACTACTGAAGTCTTAAAAGCTGGGGAAACAGCATTACTGGATAGTTCTAGCTGGAAAGCAGAGAACAGGCAAAAGTCACCAACACTTGAAAGTCAATGATGACCACAATCTGGACAAGAGATGATGAGAGATTTAAAATAATAGAAATCAAAAGCGAGAATACGCAGTATTTCAATAGTGTCATTATTCTTACAACATTTTAACAAATGACTTTTTCCAAAGTGCATTTTGTCTTTCTAAAACTGAAGTGACATTTATTTCACTATTGCATGTTTATAAATCCAGTGATTCATGCTAGATGATATGAAGTATCCACATTTAATACAACTTTGGAAGATCTCTATAGGTTCATAACCAAAAAGTATCTGAGACAGGTCTCAATCAATTTAGAAGTATATTTTGCCAAGGTTAAAGACAATGCCTGGGAGAAAAAATGGGAATCACAGAAATAGTTTGTGGTCTGTGTTTTTCTCCAAAGATGATTTTGAGGGCTTCAGTATTAAAGTGGAAAAAGAGGCTGGAGGGGAGAGAAGGAGGATATGATCACATTACCAAATCCACATGTTGCAAGAGAAAAGGAGCAGATAGGGGAGTAGTCAATGATGTATTTGTCTCATACCAAATAAACTGGCTCTTTACATAAGATGAGGTGAACATAGAGTATCTACCTGTGGAGATCTACCTTTTGTCTGCAGCTTTCTGCTTAGGAACAAAAGGAATGGCACGTCCTTGCATGACTCAGCTTTCAGCTTAAATTTTTCCTTTTGCAGAGTGAATTGGGGTCCCAGGTTTTAATTTTCTCTTCACAGGTTCATAAAGTTTGTGGACCCTGTGCACGAAAGAGACATTGATTTATTTTATCACATCCTTAATAAAGCTACCTTAAAAGACAACACAATCCATAGGCTATTTAGCAGGGTCATCAGAATGCTTCAGTGAGTCATTCAAGCACAAAATTAGTTTCATATGAGGAAAATCTGTTATGGTGAGAGGCTTAGAAAACAGTTGTATTCTGGAAGCATCCTGGAAAGAAACAGATGGCACGTTGAAAGGATTGGCTAAAAAAATCGAATGAAATGACTATTTGCACTGGTGGGGGTGTGGCAAGGAGAACCGAGAATGAAAGAAGGTCCTAGGAACTAGAAACCTTTACACTCCAGACCTGAAGAGTCGAGATAGGGGAGGGGTGTTCCCGGAGCTGGCTAGAGCTATAGCTCTGGAAGGAAGCTTCCAGAGGTCCCAGCAAGAAAAAGGGCCGTGTTGGGGGCTGGGCACTGTGGCTCAGGCCTGTAATCTCAGCACTCTGGGAGGCCAAGGCGGGTGAATCACTTGAGGTTAGGAATTTGAGACTGGACTTCACTGGATCAAACCCTGTCTCTACTAAAAATGCAAAAACTAGCCGGGCATGGTGGTGGGCATGGTGGTGGGCACCTGTAATCCCAGGTGCTCGGGAGGTTGAGACAGGCGAATAGCTGGAACCTGGGAGGCTGAGATTGCATCACTGCACTCCAGCCTGGGCGACAGAGCAAGACTCCGTCTCAGAAAAAACCAAAAAGCAAAAAACAAACCAACAACAACAAAAAAGAGCGGAGGGGGTGGCAGTGCATAGGGAGAGAGATGAAGCTCCTGCCAGATCCATTTAAGTAAAGGAGAAAATGGGGACTGGAAACCATAACGCTCTCTCTTCTCACACTACATCCTGCTGGGATTTCCACTGTGCAAAACAAACTACAGGAAAGAAAGAGAGCAACAGTTAAAAGGAAACACCATCCAGGATGCAGAATGCAGAGGACAGGCAAAAACAGATGGAGTCAGGGGAGGGATGGTGGGCAGCAGATTAAACAGCTGGAGAAGGTGGCCATTGCCACTTTTCAAATAATCTGCTTGGTAGCTGAGGAGGCTGCTGCTCAGTTTAGCATTTTTTAAAGGGATGTGTCTTTGCACATTTAGTCTGCTTTGCCTGGTTTATAGGTGCACTCCAGCCTTGGTTTCTACATGCCTACTTGGGTTTGAATTCCATGTAAAAGCTCCCTTGGAACACGTTTCCCACCAGTTAGGACTAACTTGCTATCCTCTGTGCTTGGTTTATATGTTTAATTATGCTGTTTAATATACTGAATTACGCTTTTGACATTTCTTTACAGAGGCCTTTGTGACTAAATAAAATAAACAAGAAAAATGAGTAGAGGCCTTGATAAATTATCCTAAGAAAGATAAACTTCAAAATTGAATTTCCTAGGACTAAAGAATGTGGGCATTAGGAAATGATCAAGGGATTTTTCAAATTTATTCAATGTTTTTTTGTTTGTTTGTTTTGTTTTTTACTATTTTGCCTTCCTTCCACCTTCATCAGTTAGTCAATTCTCGACGCACAGTGAACATAAATGCAACCTTTTCTTTTAGGCTAACTAAAAGAGTGTCTGTACCAAGAGGTTGGAGGAAGCAGGCATCTAAAAACAGTGATTTTTATATGAATTGCTAGTTGAAATAACAACACTTTGGTGCAACAGGATTTCTGCTTAATAGGTTTCTAGTGCATTAACTCAGCCAGTTTTGTAGAATTACAGACTTTTTTTCAAAACAAGTAAGCTACTTATTATTCATAATCTTCAGAGCAGTAGCTTAATGTTAAATAGCCCTTAAAACACACTCAATAAAATAGTAATGTGTATTCCCTCACTTTATTCAGAGACCTCAGAAGCTCCTCTCCAAGGCCCTCCTCAGACACTCAGACCTTACGCTCTTGTTTCTGCAACACAGATATTTAATCGAGTGCAAAGGCATGTTGCTCAACCTCACAGAATTGAGAGTCATAAACAATGAATAATGCAGAACTGAAAAAGCCAAACAAACCACTCTAAGATTTATAACCCTGGTGCTTTGTGAGGAAACATAGAAAACAAAGACCTTTTCGTTAAGTGCTGGGTTCTGCTTCCTCAAACATCAACATTGCAATCACAAAGACAGAGCAACCGCCAGAAATTAGGCTTCTAGGGAATTGGGGTCCTGGGCATTTTGCATTGTAACAGGGGGATAGTCACATATCACTTAACTTAGAGCATTATTTTGAGAGTAGAAATGGTTAATAAATGTGAAAGTAACGTGTAAATTGTGATGACTTTATAAAGATTACTTATTACACTAGGCGTACTAATATATCACTAAAACATCTCAACATGTAGTGTATTAATCATAGACATGTGTTGGTATAGGGAAAAAAGGATCATTTACTTTTGAACATTCAGTGATTAAAAGAAACAAAGCTAAGTTAATGCTGTGAATTGTCATTGTAATCAGCTCCATTGCTGATTTCCTGTAGTTCTGATGTGGCATTCAATTCCTCAAATGTTAGTCAGTGTGCCAGGCAATGTTCTAAGACTTAAAAGCAGAAAGCTAGGTAAGTCTGATTATCTTTACCCTGTTGATTTTATCTTCTACTTAATTAAACAAAACAAAACTGTGAAGACTTCTAAAATGTCTCCTGTTTTTTGTTTTCCTTTTCTTTTTACAGAACGAATTGGAAATCCTTTCTTGAATCCTTCTCTTCTCCTTTCTAATCATAGCTGCCTGAATTTAGATCACCATGATACCTTGTCTTGACTATGTTTAAACTTTGACTGTTTCACCTTCTCCACTTCATTCCCCGAAATCCATTTCTTCCTAAAGTAATCACAGATGCTGGATGAACAGTCTAAAAGGGTTCAAGTTCCATTACATGACACCACTTTCTAGTTGCTCCAAAATCGGGCTTCTACCTCTCTTTCAAATCTCAGCTCTTGACACTTCTGGCTTGTGCTTTAGTGCCCATTAATATCAAATGGTGGAGTACCCAAAGTATTAAAATATTTGCTAACAGTAAATCCATTTCCACTACCCATGTGGTAACTGCTACTCATCCTCCTAAGGGCACCAGCTTTCTCATTTCTTCACCTGCACAAACTGGGTTATGTAGTTTGTGTCTGTGTCATATTCTACTTTGTCTCTATCATTACTCTTATTACAGTGAAATGAAATGATCTTTTAATGAAACTCTTTCTTTCAGCATACTAAGATCCATTCCAGTCATGGGTTGTCTGACACATCCTTTTATCCCCAGCTCCAAATAACAGTATAGTACGTATATAGTAAGCACTTTACTCTAAAATGAAATACAGGCTCCTTTATCCTAATTTTTTAAATATGTAAGAAGTATTTAGGAATACATAAATGACTTCAATTGCAAGCTGTAGGATATTTACACAGTGGGAGAGTCTATGTTGCCATGTGGATTCTCCCGTTTCACCCCTCTTAAGTTCACTTTTAACACTGGATATGTAAATATACTGCCGCCACTTCCATAAATGCAGAGCTGGAAATTTTCCAAACCACTGTGCACCTACTGAGAAATTCTCCATTGAACATAATTCTAGATCATCCACTGATACATGGGCTTAAGTTACAGAGCTGATTATGATGCAAAATGCATTCTACATGAATTGGATCTGTCTTTATTTCTTTTAGTCATTAAATGTTCAAAAGTAGATGATAAATTTTCTCTACTTCGATATATGTCCCTGACACAAAGAGCATGAAAAGGGAATTAAAGTTTTATAAGAACTCGAATATGCACTGTACATATTTCCCTGTCAGACAAGCTGTTTTTAGTAATGACTTGTAGGAGATTCGGTTTCAATTAGACTAAATTTAAATAAATTCAATCCAATCCCCACTTTCTCTTCCAGTTATAAATCTGGTGAGACTCATGGAATTAATCTGAGCTCATTCAAATGTAAGATCAATGAGAAAGACATTTTATTGATATTAAACAAAAAATTACAATAGACTAAATCTTTGGAGCAGAAGATGTAATAATAGAGTTATACCATGTCTGTCACCTTAAATCAAGATATTTAAATGTTCGCTTCCATTCAGGGTAAGATAAAGCTGTGTCATGGGTGATTTTTAATGCACTATTTTAAAAAGGAGAAGAAGAAGCTGCTGGTGGTAAAAGGAATAAGCAATTTTGGGCGTTTATAGCCAATTTTACCTTTAAATGTAAATCATCAAGTTTATTTGATTTTCAAAACATAGAAGGTGGTCCCAATACAGGCCATTCCCTTATTTTTCTGAATGTAATAACACACACTGTGTAGTACAGTAGAAGAGACAATGGTCATCAACTTTTAGGGCTAAACTTAGACTGTTGGGGCTGGAAGAGTCTAGCTCTGGTAGTCTAAGATTGTAACCATCTGCACTATTACAAACCTTTCTAGTAGTGGCCCTACTGTGGGATCATGAGAAAAACTGCAAATTGAAAATAAGTGATTAGCCTGGTTTATAAATTCTGAATGTAACTATCAAGGCTGCTTTGAGATTCACTCTCACATCCCAAACCTTTGATGGTATACCCCTCTTTTGAGATGCCCCATAGAACTCTCTTTCTCTGTCTCTCTCTCTATATATATTTTTTTTACTTTAAGTGTGTTCCTCATGGTTTTTGGCCCCATAGTTTCTAAATCATAAGACTACTATAAAAATTAAATAAGTTTATGTACCTGGCACAAAGTGATTTTTAATAATATGAGCTATTGCTGCTGGGTGATTATCAATTTATTATCTCTGAAATCCAAATCTACCCTCATTGCCTTGATTTGTGATTCTGGAGCTGGAGCCAGTATCATTTCTCTTTGGTAGCTGGCAGAATGGCATGTCTGAGAGACAGCCACCCAGCAGCGTTCCCCTTCTGCACACCCTCAGCCATAGCAAGAGATTTCCAGTGTCTCAGACCCATGCTGTCCTAACCCGCAACAGAAGATTTTGTGCTTACCAGTCTATGCTCATGGTTTCCTGCACTCTAGCCTCACCACAAAGCCTATGGACCATGCCTAGGCCAAGGCAATCCAGCCAGTTGCACCATCCTGTTGTCTGAAACTCAGCACCAGAGAAGTGATTCCCTCCCAAGTCAGCCCCTTCCTTTGCACTGTCTCTCAGTCCTAAGAATTCTCATGTATTCCTTCTTTCTGGTGTGGTAGAAGTCTCCTGCAGGAATGTTGGAAAATCAGCTGGAGGCTGACGTTGCTGGTCGCTGGCATACACGCTATTGTACCAACTACCAAAGAGACATATTACCAGGTAATAATTATTCATATTGAAATCTCCATGTTTACATTCCCAGTGTGCTTTCTGTCTCCTGACTGACTGTGAATAGTATAACTACTTGAAATAGAGGTTTTTCAAATGGAAACTTGTTGCTATGGCTTTGCCTCTAGACTTAGTATCTCTTACTTGTTCTGCCCCTTGATTTCTGACCAATTAGACCTCAACATTTAACCTTACACCTAATTGGGCTATCTTTAGTTTTAATCCCTCACTGTTTCCTAATTTCTGATTTATTTGCCAACACTTTGATTTGGATTAGCCATTTGCCTTCAAGCCTGGATGGGGGAATTTCTGTAAAAATGTCAAACCTGTGACTCCTGTCTCAAGAATTGATGCTTGTATTTTAATAATATCAAGGTATTGACAACTTTGTTTCTTCCCTTTACTTGTCTGCACTAATCTCATTTTTCTACCTAATAAAGAGTCTTGGTAATGCTAATAGTAGTATTAATAAAAATAATAATTACAACAGTAGTAATATTTATTGTGTCTTTACCTTTATGCCGGGCACTGTGCTATGTATGTTTTACTTAATTCCCACAATAGTATTAAAAAGTAGATACTGTTCTATATTTATTTTATAGAATGAAAAAATGAGGTTTAGAGAATTTAGAAACCTGGCTATAATCAAGCAGCTAATAAAAGCAGGTCTAACTGTTTCAAATCTGTGCCATAAGCCCATGTGAACTGTTCTTCAAAAATAAATAAATGCCCTGAAGTCTCCACTCGTGGATAATTATTCAAAATTAAACTATTATTATTTAGCTTATGCTATTCCAACAGAAATTACTATTTCATTTCTCTATAATTTTAAAAATTATTTTCATTGCATCTTTCATAGCTACCCAATTTAACCATCCATCATGGTATTTAAATGAATGTCAGTGTTTGAATATTTTTGTTAAAGTGATGTTTGATTCAGTAATTATTACAAAGATGATCAAAATTATTCAAATGTATGTGAAACTGATTGGTTTGACTTATGTAATGTCAATGAGTGCAAACGTCTTGCTCTGATGACCCCAGCTACTAAATTTAGATGACAGAAAGATCACTGACTACATTTTTGGTTCAATTTAATTAATTAAACTCGACTCTGTTCTTTAAAAGTATGATTTATTCTTTGAAATACAGTTCATAAGCTCATTCCTAGAGTATATTTAATCAATTTAACATTAACTGTTGCTGTTTGAGTAGAACAAATGAATAAATCATTTAAAAATGTAATTATACAGGGCTAACATATAATTGAGAGGAATTGTGAGGCTAGTAACCAGTAAATAGACTATAAATGCAATTAATTAGTCTTTATTCTACAAAGCATGCAGTTTAATTTCTATTACATCAGGTAACACTATAAGGCTGTTTACTCTCCTTCATAAGCCTGGTTTAGAATAAATTAATATTCATGTATAATTTAGAAAAAGCCATGAGATGTGATAAAAAGAGGGTCACAAAAAGTAGCATAGTCCTCATCCGTTTTAGATAGTCAGATATTTATATCAGTGTTTGCAAATACAAAATGAGGTGGGTGTTACAGGCTCGTGATGAATGTCAAAGGAAATGATGTGCACATGTGCTGAAAATATAAAGTGTGATGCAAATACAAATGGACGATGATGACATGCCTGTTCTAAAGCTCCAGTCTACTTCACTTTTTTCGGCTGCCTCTGTCTTATATTTATCAATTGTTTATTGTTGGATTCAGTTTTTCTCAACATATCCAATTTTAATATATTTTAAAATCTTTAGACCTCTCTATTTTTTTCAAACAGGCAGTAGAAACATATCCTATTACTTTCACAGAATTAGTGCATAAGGGAGGGTGTTAACACAGAAACACTCTACAAATCCTCCATATGGGTCCTCCATATGGAGATAGAGATAACCTTTGCTTTAGCTCATTCCCCCAACATTTCATTTTATTTTCACTTTAAATCACTCCAAAATATTTTATAGCTTATAGCTTCCTTTGAGATTTCTTGGTTGAATTACTATGGATAATTTGAACTATTTGAAAGTTTGTTGTTTAACTTCCAAATCATTGGTAGATTTTCTAGTTCTCTTTTTGTTATTTATTCTCAGTTAATTTTCATTATTTTCAAGGAATATACATACTAAAATTTCTATTATTTTATTCTTTGTTTTTTGAGACAGGATCTTGCTTTGTCATCCAGCCTGGAGTGCTGCAATGGTCGGTGGTACAATCACAGCTCACTGAAGCCTTGACCTCCCGGGCTTAATCAATTCTCTCACCTCAGCCTCCCGAGTAGCTGGGACTACAGGTGCACACCACCATACCTGGCTAATTTTTTGTATTTTTTGTAGAGATGGGATTTCACCATGTTGCCCAGGCTTCTATTATTTTGAATCTGTGAAGGTTTATTTTATGATCCAGGATATGTCTAACTAGATATAAGATATGTTTCATGATAACTGGAAAAGTATGTGCATCCTGCTGTTGCTGTGTGGTGTGTTCCCATTGATCAATTCAGTCTTTTAGTTGAAGTTGTTTAGGTTTTCTCTGTCCTTGCTGATTTTCTTTCTGCTTATTTTATCACTGAATGGGATATTGTTCATTTCTCCTTCCTTTTCCAACAGTTTTTACTTCACACATGTTAAAGCTCTGTTATGCAGCACATACTCATGTAGGTGTATTGTAGCTTCCTGGTGAATTATTGCTTTTGTAATATTTAATGTCCTTCTTTATCTGATTATTTTTCCTCTTCTGAAATCTACTTTGTCCGATATTACCATACCAATACAACCTTCTTTTCTTTAGTGTTGGCGTGGTAGATTTTCCTCCTATCCTTTTGCTTTTCTTAATCTACCATTGATCCTAGTTAGGATCAAGTTGCCAGTCTGACTCACTTTCTATAGTCCCGATGTCAGTTCAGCCTTAAAGCCTTTGCAGGGATATCCAAACTGGCTCTGTCTGTGCTCCTTTGGGGAGCCCAGCTTGCTTCCTCGTTGTTGGTCTACATCATGGCTCCTTTGTCAGTCAATTTGGTGTGCTGTTTCCGATCAATCCTACGCATCTGTAACTCTAGGCTGGGCCCAGGACTTCAGACACAGCTTTGTAGGACCCCTCTCTTGAGATCCCCAGTCCTTGTCATTTTCTTCACTCTGCAGTACCCAGGAGCTTTTTCTCTAGTATTCCGGGTAGAAAACTATGGACATCTGCTGTGTAATTCCCAAATATTTAGAAGATTTCCTAGTCATTTTTCTGTTATTGATTTCTAGTTAACTTTTATTATTTCCAAACAATATATGTATCTGCTACTGTACCCTTCTGCTGTCACATACTTTTAAACTGGATCTACCTCTGGGGCAAAGCAGCAAGAGGAAAGAGGGAAGTTGCATGTGGCAGAGATTCCCCCCAACACTGTTCCCATTACAGGGGAAGGTTGTTCTTGTTACTGTTGTCAGGGAGGTGGCTTTTTCTCTCCGAGCTTTAGGTGTCTGAACAGCAGCTGCTGCCACTGCCTCCTCTGAAGGGTACTTTTGGGACTGAGACTTACCTAGGGGCTGAGCTGGGAAAAAATAAAAACAACACACACACAGACAAACAAGAAGAGGAAGTATTCTTCTCCCTAACTCCATTCTGTAAGGAAGCCAGTCCTTGAACCAGTAACAGTGGGTTTCTCTTGGACTTTTCCTGTTCTGCCTGTTGCACAGTTCATGGATTCAGGCTTTCCTGAGTCGAATTCAAGACATATTGGAGGAAAAATCTCACACAGCAATATGCACACACATACAGCAGTACACACGTGCACACGCGCGCGCGCACACACACACACGCACAGTGGATCACCCTGAGAGGAATTTTTTTAATGATTTCCATTCAGGGCTCTTAGTTGTAATCAGTAGGAAAGATAAAGTGAAGTATCCATATTCCATCTTGACAAAAACCACACCACTCTTCCATAGTCTAGACGTTGCCGTTTTTAAGACTAAGTGCTTGCAATCCTTGACTGTTCACCTGACAATTTTCCTGGTAACTGTGTTTACAGAAATGCCTCTCCCCTGTTCACCTTAACTGTATCCTAAAGAAATGAGGATTTGCCATGCAGCAAAGAGCAGGAACATTTTAATGAGCTGGGGTCTTAGGGGCCGGTGTTTACACTGGCTCAGATCTGCCTTGAAATGTCAGCCTGTAGACGCTGCACTTTCAATGCATTGGGAGTGGCCGCGGAGAGAAGGGGTCAGAAGGACCCTTCCTCTTCCACAGTCCAACAAGATAAACTAGATAAAGAAACTGGTGTTTTACCTTAGAGAGTTTGGGGTGGAAAAATTTACCTGCTTTAATTCGGGCATCAGTGAGAAGTGGTTTCTGGTTTTTTTGGGTTTTGTTTTGTTTTTTTCTTTTCCCCTTGTGATTCTAACCAAGTATCCAAAGTTTTCCATTGTCTCTAGGGCAAATATTTCCTACAGGCAACTAACATGGAGGCAAAGCTATTAGAATAGTATTTCAGTTTCCAAGATTCCTTGCCCCATCTTCAGCTTAATCTTATATTCCATTTTAATATGACTACACTAACTACTAAAACTATTTGTATACCTGTCACCCAGTCAATGGAATCTAATCATGGTGGAGATCCTGTGTCCCTTCAAGCTCATTGGAGACCTTCTTTTTCTTGTCAAGGAGATACACCATCACTGTCAATTTAGGGATATGATAAGCCAGACTTTGATTTAAATGGTTACTCTGCTGAACTTCAGTATGCCACTTAAGCTCTTTGAACTTTCATTTCCACATCTGTTGAAAGAAAACAGTGTTTTTTATATCACTGAGTTTGGTGGATTCAATGAAAAATATACATGAAAGCATGTAACACACATAAGTGGGTACTAATGGCTTCTCAAAGAAAGACAATTTCCCTTCTGTTTGTAATTCTGCATTTCAGTCAGAATTTCCCACTGTGCTCTGCAGAACTTCTATGCTATACAAAGAAGATGAGTATGGTCCAGGATTCTGTGGTTAAATAAGGCAGGGAAATTCTAGGTGTTTGATTTTATGCTTAAGAACTCACCATGCTTACTGGCTTATTGAGGGCTCTGAAAAATCCCCATGTAACAAAATCCCAATTGCTTTATTTAATCCTGAGAATCCCAAACTAATCGAGACTTGGAACATTTTCTTCTCATCTTGTTTTTCTTAATTTCTGGTGAAAGTATGTCCCATGTTTTCTCTTTTGAGACACTACTTGAAGAACTACAGTGTCAATCTTCATACCCCTCCATTGATTCACAGAGTACAGTGACTTCTACAGATCCTCCTGAGAAATAATTCAAAATACTTTGTTTACTTCTTATCTACTAGCCTGTTCACCTGGACTCCTTTGAGGGTTTTTGCAAATGCCACCTCTGAGTCAGTCTGCTTTCTCACTCCTCAGGCCCACTGCTAATCTCCACTAATCGGCAAGGTGCTGGTGATTAGCACAGTAATTATCATAGTGACAGCATGACAGTCCAGAAAGCATCTGAACTTCCAAGCTGTTTTTATGAAAATTCTGAAAGGTGATGAAAGAGAAGAACAGAGAAAGAATTACTGGTCAAGTTTAACACATACTACCCAAGTACCATCTGCCATTGGAGAATCTTTATACCGTACTGAGTAATTAACCATGGATTATTTTTTCTGGCTAATGTGCCTTTGATTTTCTTTTCCTTCTTTCCACTATGTATCATGGAACATATTTTTTAAATTTTTATTTATTTATTTATTGAGATGGAGTCTAGCTCTTGTCTCTCAGACTGGAGTGCAATGGCACAATCTCGGCTCACTGCAACCTCCGCCTCCTGGGTTCAAGCATTTCTCCTGCCTGAGTCTCCTGAGTAGCTGGCATTACATGCACCAGCCATCACACCCAGCTAAATTTTGTATTTTTAGTAGAGACCGGATTTTGCCATGTTGGCCAGGCTGGTCTCAAACACCTGACCTTGTGATCTGCCCACATCAGCCTCCCAAAGTGCTGGGATTACAGGTATAAGCCATCGTGCCTGGCCTTGAGTATTTTTTCCCACACTTCCCAAATTGCACAAATATTTATTGATTCCCATATAAAAGACTGAAGGGGACAGAGTCCAAAAATAGCATTTTTTGCCCCTCAGGATTCAAATTTCTGGAGATATCATAGACTAACATGTAGGTAGAATAAAAGGACAGCTTTGATAAATGTCAAAACAGAGACACAGGGAAACAGCTGGGAAGATGAAGAAAAGGCAGACATTACTTTTTCTGGAGAAACATAAAAGGGCTTCTGAAGAAGAGTGAGATTTGACCAGGATTTAAGGGAATTCTCTATTAGACTGATCAAGATGTCAATATTAATAACAAAAAGAGAGGCTCTAGAATAAAAGGTTATTTATTTGGGAATAAAGCAATACAATGGGAATACACATGCCATAATAAAAATATGTGCATATTCTGTGGGGTAAAGGAAGACAAAGGCTTATAAAGATTAAACTGAGAAGAATTACAAGATTGTTTACAACAAATATCCTTGGCTACAAAGATAAATGATAAAGCTTGGATATTTCCCTTCCAAATCTCATGTTAAAATGTAATCTCCAGTGTGAGAGGTGGGGCCTGGTGGTAGGTGATTGGATCATGCATGTGAATTTCTCATGAGTGATTTAGTACCATCCCCTTGGTCCTGTCCTGGCAAGATCTTGTTGTTTAAAAGTATGTGGGACTTTTGATCTCTCTTTTGCTCCTGCCCTCTCAATGTGAGTTCACTGCATCCCCTTTGCCTTCTACCATGATTGTAAACTTTCTGAGGCTTCCCCGGAAGTTAAGTAGATGCTGCTGGCACCACAGGCTTCTGTGAAGCCTGCAGAACCATAAGCCAATTGAACCTCTTTTCTTTATAAATTATCCAGTGTCAGATTTTTTATAGCACTTCAAGAACAGTCTAACATAGAAAATTGTTACTGAGGTGTGGGGCATTGCTATAAAGGTACCTGGTGGTGTGGATGCAGCTTTGAAACTGGGTAATGGCTAGAGGTTGGAAAAGAATGGAGGGCACAGAAGAAGACAGGAATATGAGGGAATATTTGGAACTTCTTAGAGACCACTAAGTGTTTGTGAACAAAATGCTGATAGTAATATGAATGTTGAAGTCCAGACTGATGAAGTCTCAGATGGAAATTAGGAACTTATTGGGAATTGGAGCAAAGGTCATCCTCATAATGCCTCAGCAAAGAGCTTGGCTGCATTGTTTTTATGCCCTAGAAATCTGTAGAGATTTGAACTTAAAAATGATGTCCTAGGGTATTTGGTAGAAGTTTGTAAGTGGCAGGTGTTAAAGATGTAGTCTGGCTATTTCTAACAGCCTAAATCAGATGGGGGAGCAAACAAATGACTTAAAGTTGAAAGTTATATTTACAGAGGAAACACATCACAAAAGTTTAGAAAATCTGCAACCTAGCCATGTGCCAAAAAAAACGCTTTATCAGAGTAAGAATCCAAGAAAGCTGTAGAGCAACCACTTGCTAGAGATAGTCACATAATGAAAAAGGAGCCAAGTGCAAATTTCCAAGGCAATGGAGAAAAGGCCTAGAAGCCATTTCAGAGATCTTCTAAGAAGTCCCTCCTATTACATACCCAGAGGCATACGGGGACTGAATGGTTTTGAGGGTCAGGCCTGTGGTGCCACTGCCCTGCTCTATCACAGGTAGCTACTCCTCACATCCTGGCTGCTCTGGCTCCAGTTAAGTCTGAAAGGGCCTCATATGCAACTTGGGCCACTCCAAAGGGCACAACCAAAGGGATTTAGTGTCTTCTGTGTTGTGTTAAGCCTGGTAAGCATGTAGAGTGCAAGAGTGAAGGAGGCTTGGCAGTGTCCACCTAGATTTCACAGGATGTATCAGAAATCCTGGGTTCCCAGGCAGAAGCTTGCTGCAGGGGTGGCACCCTCACATAGAATCTCTACTAGAGCAGTGCCAAGGGGAAATATGAAATTGGAGGCTGTTGTGGGGAGTCAGGACCCCGAACAGAGGGACTGGCTGGAGCCACAACAGGGGAACATAAACTGCGAAGATTTCATTTTAATATGGACATATATCAGTTCCCAAATAATACTTTTATAATTTCTTAAACCTGTCTTTACTTCAATCTCTGAACATAAATTGTGAAGACTTCATTTTAATATGGACATTTATGAGTTCCCAAAATTAATATTTTTATAATTTCTTATGCCTGTCTTTACTTTAATCTCTTAATCTTGTTATCTTCGTAAGGTGAGAATGTACGTCATCTCGGGACAACTATTGTGTTAACTGTACAAATTGATTGTAAAACATGTGTTTGAACAGTATGAAATCAGTGCACCTTGAGAAAGAACAGAATAACAGCGATTTTCAGGGAACGAGGAAAGACAACCATAAGGTGTGACTGCCTGCAAGGTCAGACAGAATAGAGCCATATTTTTCTTCTTGCAGAGATCCTATAAATGGATGTGCAAGCAGGGAAGTTATTGCTAAATTCTCTTCCTAGCAAGGAATATTAATAATTAAGACCCTGGGAAAGGAATGCATTCCTGGGTGGAGGTCTATAAATGGCTGCTCTGGGAGTGTCTGTCTTATGAGTTGAGATAAGGACCGAAATACACCCTGGTCTCCTGCAGTACCCTCACGCTTACTAGGATTGGGAGACTCCATCCTGGTAAATTTGAGGTCGGACCAATTCTCTGCTCTTGAACCCTGTTTTCTGTTGTTTGAGATGTTTATCAAGACAATACGTGCACAACTGAACTTAGACTCTTATCAGTAGTTCTGTTTTGCCCTTGTCCTGTTTCCTCAGAAGCATGTGATCCTTGTTCTCCTTTTTGCCCTTTGAAGCATGTGATGTTGTGACCTACTCCCTGTTCTTGCACCCCCTCCCCTTTTGAAATCTTTAATAAAACTTGCTGGCTTTAAGACTCAGGTGGGCATCACAGTTCTACAGATATGTGATGCCATCCCCAGAGGCCCAGCTGTAAAATTCCTCTCTTTGTACTCTTTCAGAATTGCATGGGGTTCATTGCCCTTTCTTTTGGCCAATTTCTCCCTTTTGGAATGAGAATATTTACCCAATGCTTGAACTTGCATTGTATCTTTGAAATAAATAGCTTGTTTTAGTTTTACAGGCTCATAGGTGGAAGAAACTCATCTCCAGATGGGACTTTAGACTTTGGACTTTGAGTTAATACTGAAATGCATTAAGACTGGGGAATTATTTGCAAGGCATAATTGTACTTTTTTAATGTGAGAAGAACATGAGATTTGGGGTCTAAGAGGCAGAATGATAGGGTTTGGGTATTTGTCACCCCAAATCTCACGTTGAAATGTAATCCCCAATGTTGGAGATGGGGCCTGAGGGGAGGTGATTGGCTCATGGAGGTGGGTTTCCATGAATAGTTTAACACTTATTCCCTTGGTACTGTCCTCACAAGATCTAGAGTTTGGAGGTGTGTCGCATTTCCATTCCCTCTCTCTCACTCCTGCTCTTGCCATGTGAGATGTTTGCTTCCCATTCGACTTGACTGTAAGCTTCCTGAGGCCTCTCCAGAAGCTGAGCAGATATCAGCACAATGCTTCCTGTAAAGCCTGCAGAATCATGAGCCAATTCAACCCCTTTTTCTTGTAAAGTACTCAATCTCAGTTATTTCTTTATAGCAATGCAAGAACAACCTGACACATTCAGTAACAAAGATGATGCCAGTCCAAGATTGGACAGGCAGTTGCTGGGAAGATATCTTTGCAGAAGTAACTTTTGTGTAAAGCAGTGATGGCTTGCACTGCAGGTTCCTAAAGATTTTTGGATTTTTCAATTAAAGATCCAAAATCTTGAAGATTAAGTTTGCTAGCATGCAGGGAAGGGCATTTTGCACTGAAAGAAAATCCTAAATAAAAGTGTAGAGGGCAGCATTCCTGGTAACTTTAGAAATCAGGTAGAGACAGATCACTGGAGAAAAGTGGAAGAATTGGGTTCAAATCCCCACTTGGGATGTTCCAACTTAGTAATTGTGGTTGAGACATGTGATCTCCCCATATCTTTGTTTCCTCAATTAGAAGGCAGAAACAGTATCAACTCATACAGTTGTTTGTCACAACAGTTCTGTATATCCAAAACTCCAGGTGTAGAAGTGGCTTTGAAGTTGAGCATACTCATATTTGATATAACATTCACCATTTGCTATTCATCCATAAAGTGATGGTATTACTATTTCATGAGTATTCTTTTGCTAATTAAATCTGATAAATAAATACAAGAGGCTGGCAGGGCCTACAGTATTAGACTTTTAGCAAAGTTAGTTTATCCTGGCCAGGCCTTTCTCCCATTGCTCTTGGTCAAGGGTGGAGTAGTTATTCATTGTTTTGTGGTGTTGCTTCCAGAGGAGGGGTGATGGATTGTTTTATTTTGAATCAGAGTGAGATTGAAAGGTAATGGCTTGAGAATTAAACTTGTGTTCCCATCCCGGCTGCCCAAAATACTAGCTTTTACCAGTTCATAATGTGGGGTAAGTTATTTCATTTTTCTGAGACTGACTTTCCTAAACCTTGGAAGAAATCTTTACATAACTATTATAATTATCAAAGGACTGTTAAGCAGTTTCCAGCACCCCCTCCAGCATACAGACTAGTGACCCATGCACAGGGTGCCCATCTCTGCTCTGTGCTTTCCTTGGGAAAATCTCTCTGACAGTCCCTCATCTGCCTGGGACCTTTAGTAAATTCGATTGGCAATGGAAGTCCACTTCATTTGTATAGATATAGGATTTCTCCCTGAATATATAACAGACAAAAGTGAATATATTCTAATTAGTTTTGAAAAATGAAGTGGAGTATGCCAATGGGACCATCTGAAGCAGAGCATGGGAAGGTGGAAGCTTTCACTGTGGACGCTATCATGTGCCTTGCAAAGTAGCACCTTACCAGTTAGGCAAAATCACATCATGTTCTTTTTTTTTTTTAATTATCTATACGAGTTTCAGAATACTACTTCCATTTCACAGACAAGCATAACCTTCACTGTTATTTGACATGAAAAAGATTATCCTAATTACAAAAGGAGGAAAGGTATTCTATATTTCTCTCTAGTTAATTCATTCACATAAAGTAGATGTGACCAGACATAGAAAGGTTTTCTCATGAAAATCAAAAATAGAAGGTTTAAAAATTGAAAACTAGGCCACGAGCTCCAAATTAGATGATGTCAATCAAGAGTCTTAGACCATGAGGGCTGAAAGTGTCTTCAGTGGTCATCTATTCAATTCCTGCATTTTAAGAAAATTGAAATTTAATGCAGTTAATTAACAGGCACAAAAAAGACTACAACAAGGTGCCTTTCCCATCAGCCTCAGTGCCAAATTAGCCACTCATTGAGGTGACCTCCTGGGTCCTCTGCAGCCACCTGACAGCTGCCTGTTCCTCATTCACTCTCCTGGCACGTGTACTCAAGAGAGAAGGCTGGCTATAAAATAGTCACTGCTTTTTTTTTTTTTTTTTTTTTTTTAACAGATAAGAAACACCCCAGGAATTCTACATTCAGTAGTGCAAGTTTTAGCAGCAATCAGCTACAAATTTGCTTGATTAAGGCTAAATTCACAACTGTAAGACCTAATTCTCAAATGTGATGTCCTTCAACCTCTCACCTTAGACAAGCTCCACTAAATTCCTCCTTACATCGAATCTGCTGGTAACACAAGCCCTGCCATCCTGCCAGCCTTGTGTTGCACAACTTCCTTGGTGCTGCCTCCTCCACCTATTTCAGGCTGTCAAAAGGGAAGATTTTATTACAACAATACAACGAATGATTTTCCATCTCTCTGAAATCTGTCAGAACCGTCTTCAGGATGAAATGCAAAATGCCTTACATAGCATACTGTTGCTTAAGGTCAGGATGACATAGCTATTAACTCACATTCTAGCCCTTTTCTTGACACTTCTCTAACTCACTAAATAATCACCACCACCACCACACGCATACACAAACACACACGCAAATACTTATTTCCAAATAAATACCTTTTTTCAAGTCTTTATGCTTTGGTTTGACTGAAATGCCTTATCCTGCTTTCTCACCTGGCAAATTACTCTTCAGTATTTATCTGAGGCATCACCTTTTGGGGAGGCCTCCAGGGGCCCTGTCCTTTGACAGAGGTACTCTTTCTGGGTTCAGTCCTCTGGTGGCAGGCCAGAGCTCCACAAGCAGCTAAGTCTGCATTATCCCTTTGCTGTAATAATGAATGTATAAGATAAATATTAAAGAGCTGGAGAAATTGGTGCCTGAGTACAAGGGCTGAAATGCAAAAAAAAAAAAAAAAAAAATTAAAACCACACCTGGACTTTCTCAACCTCTTTAATCCAGTCCAAGAACAAATCTAAAAAACCTTCCTACATGAAGACCTTTAGTTAAGATTAGATTGATTAAGAAACACTCTGTGAGAGGCCGATAAGGGTGGGTCACCTGAGGTCAGGAGTTCGAGACCTGCCTGGCCAACATGGTGAAAGCCCATTTCTGGTAAAAATACAATAATTAGCCATGCATGGTGGCACATGCCTGTAATCCCAGTTACTTGGGAGGCTGAGTCAGGAGAATCCCTTGAACCTGGGAGGTGGAGGTTGCAGTGAGCCGAGATGGTGCCATTACACTCCAGCTTGGGTGACAAAAGTGAAACTACGTCTCAAACAAAAAGAAAGAAAGAAAGAAAGAAAGAAAGAGAATGGAAGAAAGAAGGAAGGAAGGAAGGAAGGAAGGAAGGAAGGAAGGAAGGAAGGAAGGGAGGGAGGGAGGGAGGGAGGGAGGGAGAGAGAAAGAAAGGAAGGAAGGAAAGGAAGGAAAGACAGAAAGAGAGAGAGAAAGAAAGAAAGAAAGAAAGAAAGAAAGAAAGAAAGAAAGAAGAAAGAAGGAAGGAAGGAAGGAAGGAAGGAAGGAAGGAAGGAGAGGGAGGAGAGGGAGGGAAGGAGAGAGGGAGGGAGGAAGGAAGCAAAGAAAGAAGGAAGGAAGGAAGGAAAGAAGGAAGGAAGGAAGGAAGAAAGGAAGACTCCGGCACGTAGGCATAAACCTGAATTGTATATATAAGCTAAAGAAAAATGTTATAACTTTTAGTTGGTCTGGTGAGTTACTCTGCGTTCTTCCTGTAACCATTGCAAACATAAACTCCTTTGTTTCCCAGTTTGTCTGCATCTTGTTGTTACGCGGTGAGAATAAGCAGCTGGACTTCATTTGTCTGTGAATACTCACAGCAACCAGACTGGTCTTGTGGAGAGCACTTACTCTTCTTAGAGCCTTCTATGAAGCCAGTGATTAATATTCTCTGGCAAATGATAGAAATGTTGGTATTTAATGAAGGAAGAAATCTATGTTCATTTTAGCATTAACAGGGGAAATGATCAGGACACCACTGTTAATGTTGATATTGGAACAGTCACTCTGCTCATTTTGAAAAACCTCTGATTGTGTTGCATCAATCTAATCTTTTCCATTGGACCCTTTTTCTAGAAATGTATCATTTTGTAAAAGAGCATTATTTCATATCAAAAATAAAACATGAAGTGGTCATAAGCCCATAGCCTTCATGCTTAGCGACATCTAAATTATCTTAGAAGAAGGGACAAGCTAGGATTCTGAATTTCTATTCAGAAGATTTCTGTGTGTCTGTTTTTATTAATCACAGAATATTCTATAGACTTTTGGTGACACAGGCAAACAGCTCCTTGGGGATTTATTAACAAGCCCTTGTGGAATCGAAAGCTGGGAAGAATAAGTAAATGAATGTGAGGAAATATAAAATCAGTAACAACCTCATTTGTAGAACATCTGTTTTATTTTAAACTCTAATAAAATCTAATTTTGTCAGAAGCCTATGCTACCATAAGGGCAAATAAGATTTCAAATAAATTTTGAAAATTTCCCTGGTGAAAAGGGGAAAGATACCTCCCCTCTTTTTCTTAGAGCATTTCCCTTAGGAAACTGCTAATTGTAAATCCTTTCCATGTACCATTGAGAGGTATGTAAACCTGTTTAAACACTAAATAAGCTCCTCTCCAGTTTTATAACCAGAATGTTTTCCTCAGGGGCTTGGGAGCCATCTCTTTGAAATGTGAATGTCAAGGACGTTAGTGCCTCTGTCTCCCCTCCTAGGCAGGAGAGTGAGACTTTAATTTAGGTGTTTGATTTCTAGTTGTAAAACTACCTGCTTGTCAAGAAGATACAAGAAGTTCCATTTTTCTTCTGGATAAAGGCAATTAACTAACAGATAGCCAATTTTTTTACTAGGTGAATTTACAATCAACAGTATATTGCAAATGGTGCTGTTACTGAAAGAGATCAAATGAAGAGACTAAGAGGCAGAAATGAAGTCCACAGGCAAACAGCCCGGGCGGCGCCCTGACAGCCCTGGCAGCGCCCTGAGCCTAGTTAAAGATCTACCCGGACCTAACCGATTAAGGTTATCTATAGACTCCAGACATTGTAAGGACAAACACATTAAGAAAAACAACACCTGGGGAAGCTCCAATAAGGTTACAACCGTTTGTAAAAGCGCAGGAACCAATAAGAAGGCTGCTAAAAGCATAACTTCACATTAACATGTAAACCCATTGTAATGCTGTAGCCTAGAGAAATGCCTTGTTCCTCTGTAACTTGACAAGTCCTGTTTACCTCAAGCTATAAATAGCAAGCGCACGCATTGTTTGGGGCCCTCTTGTATGTTGTAGAAGGGAGGGACCAAGTTCGAACTTGCATTAAAGATCCTTGCCGCTTGGCTTTGACTCTGGACTCTGGTGGTCTTCTTCGGGGAATAAACGGTCTGGACATAACATTACCTTCTCTTACTTGAGTACTGGTTGTTTATCCTGCAAAAATATATGTATTGGATTGTATCTTCCTAGCTACGTAAAAGGGTCAGATTTCTTTCTGATTTGGTGCTCCCTTTAGGAAGTGCCTGTGATGAGCATTACGACCTTCTTTAATGTTTATTTAATAGCAAAACTCTGCTTCATTAATGGAGAGACTTTCTGAGATAGCAGGATATTTTGCTTTTATTTTCCAATACTGTCAGCAAACTTCTGTCTTCCTATATTTTAACCATCTAGGCATTTATAAGAAAATTATTTATACATTTATTAAGAAATGTTACATACAGTCTTTTCTGATAATTCGGTAAAGGATGGACTTTAGAATACCCATGGTACTGCATGTAGATATTTGTATGCTCATTTTCTGAAAAAAAAAAAAAGGGATAAAACACATTGATTTACATATATATGTATTTATATATGTATGCTTACGTATACATACACATGTAGAATACTGTTCTCCATAAATATGTACAATTATGTCTAAACATTTTTAAATTTTTGTCTAAAAATATTATATATCTAAAAATTTTAAAAATTTAAAAATCATACTAGTTAACATTTATATAGCACTTATAAGGTGTCAGAGTCTATTCTAAGTGCTGTCATATACATTCATCTTCCCCTTATTTAATCCTCCTCCTCCTCTTCATCCTCCATCTTCCACTTTCTCATTCCTCATCTTTCATTCTTGTTTTCCTTTTCCTCTGGTCCTTCATGTTTTTCATTTGACATATCAAACAACTGAGTCAAACAGATTAAGAGAGTTGTCCAAGGTCAAGCAAGTACTAAATGTAAAATAATTAAAACTGTATCTATGTAGTACCCACCATGTGGAGTGCAGCTTTGCACAACATTTACAAGCCAAATAATTATAAAGTAATTGTATTCCTCCAACACTGATTTGGAGTATCTATTTTTATATTAACTGTCACACACGTCCATGTGAAGAAACCACCAAACAGGCTTTGTGTGAGCAATAAAGCTTTTTAATCGCCTGGGTGCAGGTGGGCTGAGTCTGAGAAGAGAGTCAGCAAAGGGAGTTAGGGGTGGGGCAGTTTTATAGGATTTGGGTAAGTAGTGGAAAATTACAGTCAAAGGGGGTTGTTCTCTTGAGGGCAGGAGCAGGGGTCACAAGGTGTTCAGCTACTGAGTCAGGAGAAGGAATTTCACAAGGTAATGTCATTAGTTAAGGCAGGAACTGGGCATTTTCACTTCTTTTGTGGTTCTTCAGTTACTTCAGGCCATCTGGATGTATACCTGCAGGCTTGGGCTCAGAAGCCTAACATTAACCACAACTGAAAAAATATTATTTTTTTTACCATTGTAAATATGTTAGAAGTAAAATATTCAAAATATTTAAATTTTAAATTTCGATTATAACATCAAAACTATAATTTTGGTTTCTTTTCTTACGATGAACAATTGCGCTTGAGGACCCATCTTGTATAAGCATACAACTATGTCCTTTGACTAGTCCGGAAACTTTTGGAACTATAGTGAGTTGCCAGGCTCCCACGATATCATTTAATTAATGGGTAAATCAGTGTGTTGCAGGGTACTATGGTGGAAGGTTTTAACTGATGAGAACATCTCTGATAACACTATGAAGACTAATTGATCTAACACAAATGATTGGGTTGTCAAATCAAATCAAATTAATCACAGATCTTGCCCAGAATCCAGTTTCACTAATAGTTTCAAGGACCCAGACAATCAAGAACAAAAGCAAAGCCGAGAAAACTGGGGGCATTCAGTGTGGCTCTCTAAATCTTTCCTTCCTCACACTGGACACAGGCCATCTGTCCCAGGTTGAAATGAGGTCTCTAGCAGAGATTTGTGGGTCACCTCACAGAGTGATGAGTATTTGTAATAGGAAGCATCTCCACTTTAGAGACCCGGAGAGTTATAGATCTTATACGACATTTTTTGGAGAGTCAGTCCTCTAAAATCCACAGATTGTTGGTTTGTTTTCTATAAACATTTCTAAAACAGGGACACCCAACCATTAGCATTCCACAGATAATGATTTTCCTTTAATTAATTATCATTTCTCTTACTGCCAAGAGGTCAAATTATCAACTTATGTTTATAAAGAGTAAGACTAGATCATTAGTCTACTTTTCAGGGAGAAATGGATGAAAAACTAACGGCTTTAACTCTTTCTTCCCCAGTGGGTAATCAGACTAGATGCACATCTGGGCTCCCCCAGTGAGTGGTTGTCTAATCTGACCTGTTTCTCCTGAATCTTAGCTGTGGTTATCATCTTCTAATTTTCTGGATTTCCATTATCATTACCTGTGATAACTGCAACCAGACCTATGATATGCAAATCCTTGAATCAATTCATAATATATTCCATTACCCACATGTAAAATAAACATGAAGCACAGAGAAAAATTTCAAAATTTCATCTGTGACCACACACATAAATCACTACTTTTTTTTTTCTTTGTTATAAAAAATTTCTTTAAACACTTATATGAGGTCCCATCCCTGATCTATTAAACCAGAATCGTTGGTTATTAAACCCACCAGGAGTATGCGTTTTAAATTTTTCCCATGTGAACTTTATGCACACGAGGCTTGAGACCATGTTCTTTAAACGGGGGTTATAGTGGTGGACTACTGGCAAAAATTACAGTCAATGCGACTTAAGTGTCATCCATTTTGATGGATCATTCTTTAATTTCACAGGGCCTGAGTGTGTAAACTTTGAAAGTTAGAGGAAAGTGCAAAAAAAATACTGCATTTCTTCAGTTTGCGGGGTGAAATAAATCAAAGGAAAGAGGATTGTTCTTAAATCTGGACTCAGGTCCTTTGTGCCTTGAGCAATTTTCTTTCACTTCTTTTTAAAATTATTATTCATATATAGTTTGCATGTTTGTCCCCTCTAAATCTCATATTGAAATGCGAACCTCAGTATTGGAGGTGGGGCCTGGTAGGGTGTTTAGGTCATGGGTATGGATCCATCATGAATGGCTTGATACTCTACCCATGGTAATGAGTGAGTTCTCACTCTATTATTCACTTGAGAACTGGTTGTTAAAAGGAGACTCCTCCTCTCTCTTGCTGCCTCTTTCATCATGTGACATGCCTTCTCCCCCTTTACCTTCCCCCATGATTGTTGGCTTCCTGAGGCCTCACTTCGCAGATGCTGGCACCATGATTGCATAGCCTGAAAAGCCTTGAGCCAAATAAACTTCTTTTCTTTATAAATTACACAGCATCAGGTATTCCTTTATAGCAACACAAAATGGACCAACACAATGTGGTATCTAAAATCAGACGAAGGAAATCTGCATGAAAACACTCAAAACAGTACCAACATATGGTAGGCACTCAAGAAAAAAAAATGTTTCTACGTCCTATTTTAGGATTAGACTACAGCAAAATATTATTCAACAGCATTCTTTCATATTTGGCAAAAACTATTCTTGCTTCCTTTAATCTCAAAATCCAGGAAAGCCTAATTGAGAATAACTGTTTAGCTTTGATCTTTAATACTGAGTTTTTGTCTCAACTGACCCTTTTATCACATTCTTGTCCACTTATTACTGAGCTGTGCTTTCTTCTCTTGGCTCTGATATTTGGCCCCATGACCAATCACTGCCTGATTCACCCATCAGGCATGTACTGGGCAGATGCCATAAACTGATTCCACATAAGGCCTATAAACTAAAGAAGCTCCACTTTTAACTGCCTCACTTTCTTTTTTTTCTTTTTTCTTTTTTTTTTGAGATGGAGTCTTGCTCTGACGCCCAGGCTGGAGTGCACAATCTCAGCTCACTGCAACCTTGGTCTTCCGGGTTCAAGCAATTCTCCTGCCTCAGCCTCCCAAGTAGCTGGAATTGCAGGTGTGCACCACCATGCCCAGCTAATTTTTGTATTTTTATAGGGATGCAGTTTCACCATGTTGTCCAGGCTGGTCTCGAACTCCTGACCTCAAGTGATCCACCCATCTTGTTGTCCCAAATGCTGGCACTACAGGCATGAGCCTTTGTGCCCAGCCTTAACTGGTTTACTTTCTGTGTGGATTTGACTTACTGTTTTTTAGGGGAATATTCTGTTCCCCAACCTTTGTTAGCTTCCTGAGATTTCTAAGAACATATTTCAAATTTATACTTACTTTAATGGTATAACAATATCTATGGATAATTTATCATTGGAAAGCTTTTCAGTGTACTTCAAAATCCCTCATATATACTTTATTCCTTTTTGAAGATAAGTGTGTTCTTAAGATTTGTTGGCCGGACGCGGTGGCTCAAGCCTGTAATCCCAGCACTTTGGGAGGCCAAGGCGGGCGGATCACAAGGTCAGGAGATCGAGACCATCCTGGCTAACATGGTGAAACCCCGTCTCTACTAAAAAATATAAAAAACTAGCCAGGCAAGGTGGCGGGCGCCTGTAGTCCCAGCTACTCGGGAGGCTGAGGCAGGAGAATGGCGTGAACCCGGGAGGCGGAGCTTGCAGTGAGCTGAGATCTGGCCAGTGCACTCCAGCTTGGGTGACAGAGCAAGACTCCGTCTCAAAAAAAAAAAAAAAAAAATTTGTTAACATTTTATTCCAAGCATTTTCAAAAAACTTTGTTTCAAATTTGTTCAACTTTTAATTCTTAAGCAATTGATTTAATTTTATTAAAATTTAGCAGAAATCAGTGTTACACACTGCAGTTAGTTTTAGTAATTATTTTTAAAAACTATAAAGACAACATTTATGGTTATTTGGCTTTTGGCAAAGAGTCCAAGGAAATTTAATGGGTAAAGAATAGTGCTGTTTTTTTCCCACAAATAAATAGTGTGAGAACAATTGAATCCAGAGCAAAATAATAAACATAGATCTCTACCTCATATTGTATACAAATATTAATTCAACATTCATTATATAAGTAAATGTAGGTGTTAAAATTATAAAACTATCAGAAGGAAACAGAAGAAAAAATATTTATTACTTTGTTTTGAGCACAAAGTTTTTAAATAGAACACCAAAAGCATTATCTCTAAAAAGGACAAATGGACAAATTGAACCAAAAAACCTAAAACTTTGTGCTTCAAAAGACATCATTAATAAAATGAAAAGACACGCCACAAACTGGAAGAAAAATCTGTAAATCATATATTTAATAAAGGATTGCAAGTAATTCATATTTTTTAATAATAACAAAACAAACACCTCAATTACAAATGTACACAAAAATTGAATAGAAATTTCATCACGGAAAATATCGGAATGGTAAATAAGCACATAGATGCTTAACATTATTAGTCCTTAGAAGACAAAACTGAAACAAGATGAAATAACTTTGAACACCCACTAAGATAGCTATAATTTTAAAAGACAGATCGTATCAATTGTTGACAAAGTACAGAGGATTAAGAACACTTATACAGTGCTGATGGGAATGCAAAATGATACAGCAACTCTGAAAACAGGTTGGCATTTTCTTAAAACGTGAAACATAAACTTATCATATAACCAACAACTGTACTCCCAGGAATGTATCCAAGAGAAATGAAAACATGTCTGTATGTAAATATGCATATGTTTTTTCACATCATTATTAGTAACACCTTAAAATTGCAAACAATCCAAATATCCATCAACATTTGAAGTGATAAATAAAAGTGTAGTATGTCTACTAAATGGAAAACTATTCAGTAAATAAAAGAATACATACTAGAACACAGATGAGTCTACAAAAATTATGCTAAGTGAGAGAACACAGACACAGACGGTACACAGTATATGATTAAATTGCCTAGCACAGCCACATTTGTTAAAACAAAAAGCAGATTGGTGGTTGAGGGGGTTGGGAGCGAGGAAGACCTGCAAGCTCGTGTGAGAAAACATTTGGAGATTACAGAAATGTTCTGAAACTGGATTTCAGAGATAGATGCACAACTCTATAAATGACTATAATAACTAAATTGCACACTTACAGTGAGGTAATTTTATGATATACAAATTATACTTCAATAAAGCTGTTTAATTTTTTTCAAAAGAAGAAGCTTTATGGAGAACATTTCCCTTGGGAGAATTCTACTGACTTCCTCTTCTCTCACAGGCTGTTAGTGTCTCCTTTTGTGCCAGGCCCCTTTAATCAGTATCCCAATGTCTTCATCTTAAAAATACCCTTCCCCTCACAGGCCTTGCTACTCCATCTGATCTGATCTCTGAACTTTGTTGCCAAAGTCACTTTCTTTTCTTCTTTATTTTCCCCTGATCTTTGGATATATTACATTCTGCCTCCACCATTTCACCAAAATCACTTTTTAAGTCATGAATAGCTTTCTTATCAACAAATGAAATTAATTTTATAAGGCTTTGATGTCTGTGAATTTTGTGTACTTTCTGACATTGTTGACTCTCTCCTTCTGTATCAAACTCCTTGCCCCTTGGGTTCCCTGACACCAGACTTCTTCTTCTGCATTTCTAGTCAATGTGTTGAAATCACTGAATTTTTGAACTTGGGATCATCCTTTCTATTTTGATTGTGTCTGTGTTTGAGGCCTCTTCTATTGTCATTACCCTGTTCATGTGTGATCTCAGGTACTACCCAATGTTGCCTCTCTACTCTCCCAATCCTGCCTCTCTCCTCTTCTTCCCTGTTTCCATGAATAGCCTCACTATCTAGCCATGTGCCCAACCCACAAATCTGATATCATCTTGCGTTTCTCCTTTCCTTTACTACTCCACATATGATTAATCACTAAATCCTGCTAAATCTGCCTCCCAAATATCGATTTTCTGATCCCACTTCTCTCTGTTCTACCACTAATCTCTGCAGGAGACCACCATTTCCAGTACTTAAGCCTCCAGTTCTTCTCCAGTCCTCTGAGTCAGCATAGCTGGCCTTTCACTGGGATATGCACTCCTCTGTAGTTCCAGGTTCCCATGCTACACCTATCATATTATGTTTTGTGCAGCTAAATATCACTGAGTCAATTGACTTTTTTGCCTTCTAGAGTTTAAGATCTGTGAGAACGAGGTCTATGTTGACCTAATTCACCAGTGTACTTACAGGAGCTCCCATATTTCAAGGAATGAATAAATGCATAGATTAAAAACAAACAAGGTTTTCAGTTGTAAGCTCAACATTATTCAACAGAGTTGTGCTATTTTTAAAATGTCCTACTGTGAACCTCAGCTTCACAGAGACCCTAACTTCAGCACAAAACATGCCCTGTCCCACTCCTGGCACTACTTGACCTAATTTAGGGTACTCTCAGCAACGCAAGCAAACCCAGTTAGCAGGCAGGGTTTACATCAGTGAATAGTCTCCAAACTACACAAAATGAGGAAAATTCAGTGGGAGAATGGAACTACTTTTAAAAAGTCTTGACTGTCTATGGATAAGATATTTCCTTTTTTTTTTTTTTTTTTTTCCTACAAGGTCTGTGACAAAGACCACTGAAGAAAAATTAAGTACATATTAGTTTTAGTTCAGGAAGAATTTACATCAGAAAAGATGCCCAGAGATGGAACAGGATGATTTCAACCTCCAGTCCCTGCAAGTGTTATGTTCAAGATTAAAGATTGTAATTTGGTAAAATATTGGCAAAATAGTTAGCACTAATTGAAAGTTTTGGCTTCAGTGACTAATAATCTTTCTTTGGGTCAAGAGAATTTATAGTAAAGCAGAAAATGGTACCTAATTCCAAATCAATAGTTACTTAATGACATAATCAGAGATATGATATATTAACATAATTCCAAGTTGCCTTGAGAAGTTAGATTTTACCTACAATAGATTTTACAGTGTGCTAACAATAAAGGCAACTTTGTAAATGCCAATATATGAAAATCATATATGTGATGTATAGGTTAGCAGAAATCAGAGAAGAATTCTTCACTGCCTTGAAGAATTAACTAAAATAAATATAGACTTTAGCAAGTAAATATATAGTAAGCTAGACATAAAAAAGCCTTTGCTGACTAACAAAAAAATAATAAATCAGGAAACTAACAAAGCATACTTTGGAATTTCTTAACATGGAGATAAAAATACAGAAAATGAGGAATATTTACCAATACTGTACAATATACAAAATATTAGTTGATGAGACAAGAAATTAGCGTACAGATTTCTCTCTTTTTTTTTTTTTTTTTTTTTTGAGGCAGAGTCTCGCTTTGTCGCCCAGACTGGAGTGCAGTGGCCGGATCTCAGCTCACTGCAAGCTCCGCCTCCCGGGTTTACACCATTCTCCTGCCTCAGCCTCCCGAGTAGCTGGGACTGCAGGCGCCCGCCACCTCGCCCGGCTAGTTTTTTGTATTTTTTAGTAGAGACGGGGTTTCACCATGTTAGCCAGGATGGTCTCGATCTCCTGACCTCGTGATCCGCCCGTCTCGACCTCCCAAAGTGCTGGGATTACAGGCTTGAGCCACCACGCCAGGCCCAGATTTCTCTTAAAGGTGATTAGAGGTGACCAGAGGAGAGAACATGTAGTTAAAAATGACATTTATGTAAAGTGTAGCACAAAGTAGAAAATGCTAAGTCTCAAAGAAGTGAGATGCTTTGGGAGTTTAGGGAAGAAAATGTCTCCATTTAAGAGAACCAGGTCCTAACATGTTGTAGAGTTTCCACTCCACCCTCCTTCATGAAATTTCAAATGTCAGCAGTCCCCTTAGATGTGGAAGAGAACTGAGACTGCAGAGTCTCTGTCTTGGATCCAAAATATGCCAAGTCTTCCATTCAAATTATTTGTTCTTTCTCAATACTGATGGGAGGAAGAAAAAGAGACAAGGAAGAAAATTAATCATCTTTATGTGAAGTAGGGAATGGTTGGGCTCCTGCAGGCTTTGCATAGGAGATAATCCTAGAAAATGAACGGTCAGGACTCTTACTGTTTCTATGTTAACTAGGCTTTGGCTAATTATTGTTGACAAACTCATGAATATGATAATCAGCTCGGTCTCCTGTTTCTCTTTATACCAAGCTTTGCAGTAATAGTCTGCAAAGTGCATCCATCTCTGTGCCTTCCTTTCCCGGGGCCCTAGCCTTGTTTCTGACACATAAGTTAAATTCCTGAGGTATCGATACTAAACCCCTGCTGCTCATAATTCCTTTCTATTGCTTGTCAACACCTGGTCATTTTTATCTGATGAACATACTCACCACTGGGTTTCCAAGCAGGACATTGCAGTTATTCATTTATGCCCACAATTTATTAACTCTGTTACAGTCATGAACATAAAGAGTTTGGGTATGATTCCAGAATTTGCTGTTCCCTTTGAAATTTATTTCAAGGCACTTTGTGACCCTGTAACTTTGAAAGGCCTGTATAAAAGAGAGTTTATTATTAGAGCTACAACCAGCAGGGTGGTTTTTGTTATAGGCCTGGCAGCGATTCTATGAGAGATTTCTCTTTTTAGTTTTTTCTGTGGACTAACTCTCAGTCAAAATTTAACAAGTGCAAACTCAAGCAAACAGGGAGTTTGTGTTAAGAAAATATCATTCCATGGGTTTGTCTCCTCTGAGATAAAATAATAGCAAGTATTTTCAAAAAAAACACCGTAGAGGCCTGATAGTTTTATCATCATTTTATATATTAAAACTTCTAGCTCTAAATTCTTAAACCACTATAAGAATATGGTGGGATAGAATGATGTCAAGGACTTGTTCACAGTAACAGTCTGGGGCCTTAATTTTGCTGGTTCTCTGTAATTTGCTTTTCCCTTATAAAAACATCATTTTAAAAAAATTATAACAGACAAGATCAACTATACAATCAGCTATTGCTGCTGCCCATTAGCTATTTACCTATGATGTGTCACTACATTGTGCATTAGCTAATACAATATGTTAATTTCACATCACGTTTCAGTTCCCATGAGGGTGCCCAGCCTTGCCAAAGACACTGTGGTCATAGCATTTCAACTAATTTAAAGGCATTATATCAATAATGAGGTTATACATCCTTTTCCCTTTACTGTGGAAATACAGAATTTTTTGTTTATGCAATAGCAATATCTAATACAGTAATGAATCATCCCTGGACGTTAGAATAAAATAAAAACAAAGAAAAGACACATAGACTCCTCCATCTTTTTTATCTGAAATTAACTTATTGGCACACACCTTTATGTTTATGAGTTAGGAGTCCTAGACTCCCGTCATGAGAACTAGTTAAATTATAACTGTACTGAATTCCTCTGTCAAACTCTTCAGGAGATCAGCTTTGTACTTAGATGATTTTATTGAGATATTAGAATGGAAGATTGACTATGCCTAGTCCAGGCCTCTCAAGGAAGAAATCAGGAGTTCCTTCAGTTACCACTAATCTCAAAATCCTGCATTTAGAAACTCAGTTGAATTCAGACATTCAGAGGAGACTGACTCAATGCTTGTCTAGTACATTCAAAAACTGAAACCCATAGATATGTTTCAGGGAGTTCTGAGTTCCTAATGATAATTATTTTATTCTGTGTTTTCATTTTGTGGATGATAATAAGAGATCTGCTAGAGACCGAATGCTTTTATCTCCCAAACATTTTTACGAGTAAACCTAATCCCCAATATGATGGTGGCTGGAGGTGGGGCCTCCCGGAGGTGATTAGGTCATAAAGGTGGAGCTCTCATGGGGGGATTAGTGCCCTCATAAAGGAGGCCCAGAGATCTCCTTTCCACCGTCTGAAGACATCATAAAAGAAACCATTTATGACCAGGAGGTACACACTCACCAGACACTAAACCTGCTTACTGCTGCCTTGACTTTGAACTTTCCAGCCTCCAAAACTGTGGGAAATCAATTTTTATTGTATATCAGCCATGATAATTTGTTATAGCTATCCAAGTTGACAAAGACAAGATCATAAATCATTGAAAACCATCACACAATGCAGTATTGTCATATCATTATATTTTAATTATAGCACACTAATGAGGAAAGTATTAAGGTAGATTTGACATATACATTGTGCATTTTGTACCAAATTCATTTGATGTACACTATTCAAATAAATGTTTCACATTGCTTAATTCAACAAATACTTTAGGATGGTTATTTTATACTAGACATGCCTCTGTACCTGGAACTGGAGAAATAGTATTGAATAATTACTTCCTTCTCTCAGATAATACACATCCTCATGAGCCAGACAGAGAGGAAGAACATCAACGAATACATCAATACATTTATTTAATCATTTGAAAACTAGGAAATAGTGATTTACACTGAGCAGGGATTACTGTGGAGTGGACAAGAGAATCACGACAGCTGATTGAGACCATCTGGAAAGTTGTTTCTGAAATCTGAATGATAAGAAGCAATCTGCGGCATGAATGTCATAGAAAAGAGTGTATCAGGCTGGAAGTGCCTCCTAGTGTGAAGTCCCTCTGGCAGTTATGCAAAAGCCCACACGTGACAAAAGACACCGTGGATGAACTTGGTGGCCAGCTCAAGGATGGTGTGGAATGAAGTGGGGGCAGTAGCCAGTGGCAGACCGTGAAGAACCCGTGCAAGCCGTGGGAAGGAGGTAGGGTGTATACTCTGATGGGAAGCCTCTGATAGTTTTAAATGTGAAAAAGTCGTGAACTGATTTTCATTTATAGATGATAACCCAGGCTATGGTGGAGATAAATACTATAATATAGGATGTCAAGAAAGGAAATAAACTGGTTAGATGCTATTGCTATGATCCAGGTGAATGAGGATAGGAAAAACTGCCAACACAATGAGGCAGCGGGGAGAAGAGGAAGAATCCAGGGTATGATTTGGAAATAGTATTGCTATTCATGGTCATGTGTTGCATAATGATGCCACACATCAAAGATGAAACGCATGTACGAGGATGGTCCCATGAGATTACAATAGAGCTGAAAAACTCCTATTGCCTAGTGACGTCATACCCGTGGTGAGGTGGCATAAAGCATCACTCACATGTTTGGGGACATGCTGGTGTAGTGAAATCTACTGTGTGACCAGTTATATAAAATTGTAGCAGATACAGTGATGTACAGTTCATAATAATTGATAATTGTAATAAATGACTATGTTACTGGTTTTGTATTTACTATATTATGCTTTCATTATTGTTTTAAAGTGTACTTCTACTTAAAAAAAAAAAAGTTAACTGTAAAACATCTTCAGGCAGGTCCTTCAGGAGGTATCCAGAAGAAGGCGTTGTTATCACAGGAAATGACAGCTCCATGCATGTTATTTTCCCTGAAGAGCTCCCAGTGGGACAAGATGTGGAGGTGGAAGACCATGATATTGACAATGCTGACCTGTGTAGGCCTTGGCTAGTGTGTGTATTTCTGTGTCAGTTTTTAACAAAAAGTTTAAAAAGTAAATAAAATTAAGATTTAAAAACAGAAAACAGTATATAGAATAAAAATGTAAAGAAAGGAAATAATTTTGTACAGTTGCACAATGTGTTTTAAGCTAAGTGTTAATAAAGTAAAAAAGTTACAGGAAGCTAGGGTTAATTTTTTATTGGAGAAAAATATTTTTCAATAAATTGTATGTAGCCTAAGTGTATAGTGTTTACAAAGTCTACAGTGGTGGGTCATAATGTTCTAGGCCTTCACATTTACTTAGCACTCACCCACTGTCTCACCCAGGGCAACTTACAGTCCTGTAAGCTCCGTTCATGATAAACTCCCTAAAAAACTGTATCATTTTTTTAATCTTTCATGCTTCCACCTTCCACCAACTTTTCTAAGTTTAGATAAACCAATAGTTGCCATTGTTTTACAATTGCCTACCGTATTTAGTACATGATGTACAGGCTTATAGCCTAGAAGCAATAGGCTATACCATATAGTTTAGGTGTGTAGTATACTATACCATCTTTGATTGTGTAGGTACACTGTATGATGTTTACACAATGATCAAATTGCCTAAGGATACATTTCACTAGCCAAGTTTCTCCAGAAAAACAGAACCAATAAAATAGATGATTGGTAGGTAAATAGATATACATGCATATATACTTACATCCATGCATACATGGATACATGCATATAGATATAGATCTAAAGATACATATGCTTTCACAGGATGTAGATAGAATATAATAGATATCATATATCTGTATCTACATATGCAATATATAGAAAGATATTTATTATAAGAAATAGGCTCACATGATTATGGATACTGAGAAATCCCTGTAATTTGATCTCTGGGTGTTGAAGATCCAAGAAAACCAGTTGCATAATTTCAGTCTGAGTTTAAAGGCCTGAGAATCAGGGGCATCTGTGATATAATTTCCAGTCTGAGGGCAACAGAAGACCAACATTCCAGCTCAAGCCTTCACACAGAGAGGAGAGTGAATTCTTCCTTCCTTCAACTTTTTGTTCTATTCAGGTCTTCACCTAAGTAGATGATGCTGTACACTCACTTGGGGAAGGATAATCTGTTCTACTCAGTCTACTGATTCCAATGTTAATCACATCCACAAATGCCCCCACAGATACACCTAGAATGATACTGAACCAATTATCTAGGCACTCTATGATCCAGTTAAGTTGTCACATAAAATTAAATGTCCTAGCCTATATATTGAGAATTTTTAGCAAAATTGGGGCTAGAAAAAAAGCGTCTTATAGACCAGGCGTGTTGGCTCACGCCTGTAATCCCAACGCTTTGGGAGACCGAGGCAGGTGGATAATCAGGTCAGGAGATCAAGACCATCCTGGCTAACACAGTGTAACTCCGTCTCTGCTAAAAATACACAAAAATTAACTGGGCGTGGTGGCAGGCACCTGTAGTCCCAGCTACTCAGGAGGCTGAGGCAGGATAATGGCATGAACCCGGGAGGTGGAGCCTGCAGTGAGCCGAGATCACACCACTGCACTTCAGCCTGGGAGACAGAGCAAGACTCCATCTCAAAAAAAAAAAGGGGGGGGGGTCTTATAATCCAGGCCATGGTGTTTTGTTTTGTTTTGTTTTGTTTTTCCGCCACATTTCCCTGCTTCTTAACGATAAACCAAACCTTTAGGGAAAAAAATAGCACAGTGTGAAGCCTACTTACCAAACTGTCCCCTGTGCTCCACAATCTCCTTTCAGAGGGGCAATGAATCAGCACGTTCCTGATGATTTAACTGCTTGTCAAAATAAATAGCAAATGGCAGTAGAGCTCAGTGTAGAACCAACATCAATAGAGTCTGATACTGCAGGGCATATTGGTTGACGATTCTCTGAGATGTTCTCATGGAACACCTATTCTCCCCATTTGGCTGCCATTCTTTGTCTTTTGCAATTGGTTTGCAAGAGCTGAGAATTTTGCATTCATTTTTAACCAGCCATACACACAATAAATGCTGGACAACACCTCTCTACAGAGAAACTTGAATCAGAATGAATGTGTGGCTAAATAGACATATGTTTTAAGGAATAAGGAAAAAATGTTTTCATGTTATCTGTTTTATTTATTCTTATTTTATGTTTTTGCTTTGTACCTATGGGCCTGAAAAGGTGGTTGAAACAGGAGAAGGGCTGAGTTCAAGCCCTGTCTCTATCATTATGCTATCTTATTTCATATTCTTTGTAAAAATCAATCAAAGAGAGCATGACTTGATTTTCCACTTTAACATATATTTATGAAAGACAGCTGTCCACCAGATACTGTGTGTGCTGGGGATCTCCCGTACGTCACATCGGTAACCCGTTTTGCAGTTTCACATGGTAGATATTATCATTCCCATTTTACTCAACTGAGGAAGTGGCAGAGCAGTGATTTACATGTTGATAATGTTAAATCCAATATCCTTCAAGCTATGGAAATAAAACAATATATTTGGGCCATACTCAAGCAGGAGAAATGTCTACTTAGGAAAATGAAGTCAAAGAAGAAGTATTGACAGTATTTTTAAATTAGATGATTTTCATAAAATTGAAGATCCAGTGTAAACTTAACTAGAAATAATATTTCCTTAAAAAGTGGAGAGGGGTGGGCATGGTAGCTCACGCCTGTAATCCCAACACTTTGGGAGGCCAAGGCAAGTGGATCACGAGGTCAAGAGATCAAGACCATCCTGGCCAACATGGTGAAACCCCATCTCTACTAAAAATACAAAAATTAGCCAGGCGTGGTGGTGCACACCTGTAGTCCCAGCTACTCAGGAGGCTGAGGTAGGAGAATTGCCTGAACCTGGGAGGCAGAGGTTGCAATGAGTCAAGATCACACCACTGCACTCCAGCCTAGGTGACAGAGCGAGACTCTGCCTCAGAAAAGAAAAAAAAAAGTGGAGAGATACTCTTCCAGTTTCCCTCATGCCAGAGAACATCTCACAGCCTCACAGGGTGGTAACGGAGCCCATGCGCCTTTTCCTTTCTCGGGTCCTGCATCCACACCTGCCCCACCCACCATGAACGAGGAGTATGATGTGATTGTGCTGGGCATCGGCCTGGTGGAATGTATCCTTTCCAGTATAAAGTCAGTGAAGGGCAAGAAAGTTCTTCATATGGATTGACACCTTTACTATGGAGGAGAGAGTGCCTCTATAACATTACTGGAAGATTTATACAAAAGATTTAAAATACCAGGACCACCATCAGCATCAATGAGGAGAGGAAGAGACTGGAATGCTGACTTGATTCCCAAGTTCCTTGTGGCTAATGGGCAGCTGGTTAAGATGCTGCTTTATACAGAGATAACTGGCTATCTGGATTTTAGTGACTGAAGGGAGCTTTGTCTATAAGGGTGGAAAAATCTACAAGGTTCCTTCCACTGAAACAGAAGCCCTGACATCTAGCTTAATAGGACTGTTTAAGAAACATCACTTTAGGAAATTCCTAGTGTATGTTGCCAACTTAGATGAAAAAGATCCGAGAACTTTAGTGGGAATTGATCCTAAGAAGACCACAATGTGAGAGATGTATAAGAAATTTGATTTGGGCTAAGATGTTACAGATTTTACTGGTCATGCTCTTGCACTTTACAAAACTGATGACTACTTAGATCAACCATGTTGTGAAACCATTAATAGAATTAAACATGACAGTGAATCTTTGGCAAGATATGGCAAAAGTCCACACCTTTATCCACTCTGTGGCCTTGGAGAACTGCCACAAGGTTTTCTGCAAGGCTAAGTGCTATTTATGAAAGTACCTATATGCTGAATAAACCAATTGAAGAAATCATCGTGCAGAATGGAAAAGTAATTGGTGTAAAATCCAAAGGAGAAATTGCTCACTGTAAGCAGCTCATCTGTGACCTCCACTATGTAAAAGATCGGCCAGAAAAAGTGGGCCAGGTAATGAGAGTTATTTGCATCCTCAGCCACCCCATCAAGAACACCAGTGATGTCAACTCCTGCCAGATCATTATTCCACAGAACCAAGTCAGTCGAAAGTCAGATATCTGTGTTTGCACAATCTCCTCTGCGCACAGTGTGACAGCACAAGGGAAGTATATTGCCATAGTTACTACAACTGTGGAGACCAAGGAGCCTGAGAAGGAAGTCAAACCAGCTTTGGAGCTCTTGGAGCCAACTAGATGGGAATTTGTTAGCATCAGTGGCCTCCTGGTACCAAAAGACTTGGTGACAGAAAGCCAGATCTTTATTTCCCGTGCATACAATCCTACCACTCACTTTGAGACAATTGGGATGACATTAAAAAACATCTAAAATAAGATTACAGGATTAGAGTTTGACTTTGAGGAAATGAAGCATAAGAAAATGACATCTATGGGGAAGACTAACAGCAGTACATGTTATTATCCAATTAGGACAAATTTAAAATTTGGCAAATAATGCATATTATATGAAATCAATATTGTAAGGCCTGCTTTTGTAATCAAAATGGAGAGATTGAAGAGTGCTGTGTCAGTAAATACTCCTCCCCTTCATCTTTCTAATATCATATATTAACTTGTTTTCATGGAGTGGCTATTCAGAATTCACAGGTTACCGCATTCTCTTCAATGTAATCAAACTGGTTTTTTTTTTTTGTTTTTTTTTTTTCCAGTGAAGGATCAGTTTCAGACAAAAATTGTGATTCTGATACAGACAATTTGAAACAGTGTTTGTATCTTTTAATCAGTGTAGCCTTTGCAATTATGAGCTTCTGCTGCTCAAGAGCTGGATCCATACAGATTGTGTGCCATCTGTCATCCTGATATTCAGGAGATTCTAAATTGAATGCTCCATGGTTTGGGGTGGCATCCAGAAGTTTTTCTTATGACTTTATATTTTGTATTATGTCAAGTCTTGTGACAGGGTGCAAATAGCATAGCCACAAGTTTGGTTTAGGACGTAAAATTCTAACCAAACTCCAGACACAGGGAGTCATTTATACAAAGCGGTATGTGGCGTTTTAACCCAATAAAGTTGATGAGAGAAAAGGGGAGAGGAAGTGAACATAAAGCAGGTAATGTGTAGAAGCATCTTTTGTATCTCAGGCATAGCTTCTTCCGTGGACCAAACTGCAATGCAGTATTGACTTGACAAAACTCCTACTTCTGTCTCAAAATGACTCCAAATTATTTCTCTACTACATAATGAAGCCAAATTCTGAAAACAAATAAACAACAACAACAAAAGTGGAGAGGTAGTTTTTCTATTACTCTAAGTTGTGAAGGTATGCAGTTCTATAAACTAATCAAATATGTGAAGAAAAAGATAGTGAGCTCATGGTTTTGGAAAATTCTTACCACTTTATTATTTTCCCTATGTCTTTAAATTCCTTGATCTGCTCATTTCACTACTCCATACATTTTAAAAGGCACTTTTACTAGAAAAGAAGGTGAAATCCAGTTATAAGAAATGTCATTTGTTGAATTATCGCTAGAAAGAACTAATTTAGACTAGGATGATATTTTCTAGCGTCAAAAGGAACTTTGAGATTATATCCTCCCATTCAAATGAGTAATTCTGAATCCTTATAACTGGGGAAGTATCTGATCTCCCCTTCTAATAAGAATAAAGAAAAGAATTGACCATCACTCTACTGAGAAAAACACAGTTGATTTTACCACAGTAGGTTGGCTAATACATTGTGTTTTCCAAAGAAATAAAAGCATATCATTAATTTTTACCAAAGATATTCTGATAAAATTAATCTAAGTTTGCAAAATATATATGAAAGTCAATTGAGGTAATTTTTACTGAAATATGAATGAGGAACTTAATGTAAGTTTTCAGTATGATTTCTAAGCTCCCACTAGTAATCAGGACAAGACATAAAATCATTTTAAAAGGAATTTAGCTGCTGAATTTAAAAAAATTCAATTAAAAAAATGTAACGTAAAACACTCAAAAACAGACACTCTTTTGTTAAGTCTGAAAACTCCAGCAAATGTTACCTTTAGTCATCAGGATCCCCTTATATTTAGAGACTAAGTTTGAATTTATATGTCCAAGCCCATGATCACAGCGGATTTCATCTCTCAGTTGGGTCAGACCATAAATAAGGCTATATCAGCTGATTTCAGCCTCTAAATATAAGTCTCATGTTTAGGCTAAAAATAGTTAATTCACATGCAGTGCAAAAGTTCCTGAATTCTAAAATGTATTTTGAAATTTCCCTTCTCGGAGTGGAATGACTTTGCACTTCAATTTATTTATTGTCCTGTGGAAGATGTGCAAGAAAACATTCTTTATATTTAACAAAACTGTCATGGGAATGAAACCAGTATCTATTTAAAAATCAAAAAAGAAGTCTCTATTTTGAATGAACCAACATACAAGAATAAGAACATTTGCAAATGTTTTAATTTGGCTTTACTCTATGGGTTTAGGTTTGAGAGTTATCATCTGCCAATTTCATGTTTACCTGCCTCTCTGACTAGTATTGTTGAATAGACAAAAAAAAAAGAAAAAGAAAAAACGAAAAAAAATTGATGACTCTGGCTTGCTGAATTGAAACGTAAAATAAGTTGGAGTTTAGAGACCATTTGTATCTTTAATGGCTTTCTGGTAAAGTACCCTCTGGGGCACCAAACCCTTCAAGCAGATGTTACCTTGAAATGAAGCGCTTTTCCCTTTGGATACCAACCACATCTTTGCTAAGTTTGTTGCAGTCTTTAGACCCTGAGTTACAAGCAATATGATCGAACTTGGTTCTGGTGCAGCATGTTGAATTTCTAAACAAATGTTGTTTCTAAATGTTGTGGTTAGATTTAGAAAGTGTTGTGTGACTAATTAAAAGAATTACTCAATGACTTAAGAGTGGGGTCAGGCCCACACAACCATTTAGTCCCGTGTACATTCTCCCGAGGCAGTTTGATGTCAGAACTTGTGCAGCCTCTCTCATGTGGTATCTCTAACATCAAGCAAGCAGGCGTCCTTTTCTACCACTAATCACTGACCTGCAAGATAGACTCGGCACAGCTGCAGACACCACAGGCAGCCAGGGCATTGCCCATTCACCTCTGTGCGGAGAGCTAAGAGTTATCACCCTTCTTAAACTCCAAACTAGGGTCTAGGAGCCAGCATCAGCTAGCACTGAAATGCCCTTTTATTTACTCATACTAAAGCAGTCTGCGTTCTCTGCATAGTGCCCAACACATAAGGAGAAAATAATAATGCGGAACTGTGAATTAACTTCTAAATTAATAAAAACCATGTTTGCTCTATGCTTTCTGAATTTTCATTTTGAGCAAAATAAAATACAAAAGGGCAAGAGATCATGGTTTCAGATTGGCCTAAAATCAAATTCTAGTTCTGATAGTTAGCTGTTATGTCACTTTTGCTAGTGGGTTCACCTCCCTGAATTCCAGTTGTCTTACCTAGAAAAGGGATTGACATCTGCGCCTCAACGCAGTATGGAAATGCAGTGACTTCTAAGGAGAGAGCCCCACTACCAGCAGCATGGGCTGCTCTGGAAAGTGGAGGAAGAAAAGTGGGTAGAGGTAGTGCGGTGCCTACCTGGAAGCAAACAGTAACTGGGAAACTGACTGGTGGGAACGAACTGACATCAAGAATTGACTAGAGAATCTCAAAAATACCTGAAAGTTCATCTGTTTCAGTGCTGGGTCCTGTATATAAGGAAACTGGAGCTTAGAACAGAAGTGAACAACTTGGCCAAAGTCATATAACCCCTGATTTACAAAGTTGGAATATAAACAAATTATTGTATCCACTGATTTGATGATTTCTCCATCCTTTGAGCTTCAAGGCCACCTGGACAGAGAAAAGAGAGGCAGAGAAAAATGGATAGAGATGGAGAGAGTTCCAAGGAGAGATTAAGTGCAGCATCAGAGATAGTAATACATGAATAAAAAGAGACCACATGTCTATCTCCTCAGGTACCATACACCTGCTGTTCCCTGATATGCTCTCCCAGCATAGCATAAAATTGGTGCAGAGTACACCCACCACAGAGTCCCAGGGAGGGGACACAGTGAGGCAGTCTAGGGACAGCAGGACTCTCACAGCACAGTGGTTACAGGAGAACTCACCCATTGACTGCTTGGCTTGCATCTTCATTCATTCTTTCATTCCTACAACCAGTCCTAAAAACTGACCACATGTACATTTCCTGCCTCGACACTAGAGGAGATACCATCTCTGCCTTCAAAAAGCTCACGGCTTTCTTGAGAAAAGTCTGAAGACTCCGTGTGGAAGCTTATAAAAGTGGAATATACTCTGTCCAGGAACATGGCGAATTGGTCTTTAGTCCACAAATTGGTAACAAACTGATTATATATCAGCAGATAGAAGCATGTGTTTTCATGTTTTTCATCATTCTCCCTCCTAGCAAACAAAACAATCCTGGCCAGAGATGAACAACCATGATCTGCTGCTGGCTGTTACAGCTGAATTCATGAAGTAGACGGAAACACGGTCATTGCTGTCACACAAAAGCCCACTTCAGACTCAGCGGAACCCCTAACTCAGGAACACGCATTTCATTTTATATTATTTCATTTTGTTTTGCTTTTTGTGTGTTTCTTTTTTTTTTTTTTTTTATTATACTTTAAGTTCTAGGGTACATGTGCATGACGTTTATATCATGTATAACTCCCCAGTGCAATCCCTCCCTCCTCCCCCCTCCCCATGATAGGCCCCAGTGTGTGATGTTCCCCGTCCCGAGTCCAAGTGATCTCATTGTTCAGTTCCCACCTATGAGTGAGAACATGCGGTGTTTGGTTTTCTCTTCTTGTGATAGTTTGCTAAGAATGATGGTTTCCAGCTGCATCCATGTCCCTACAAAGGACGCAAACTCATCCTTTTTGATGGCTGCATAGTATTCCATGGTGTATATGTGTGTTTCTTTTTTTAAAAATACATTTTAAAACTTTTATTTTAAGTTCAGAGCTACAGGTGCAGGTTTGTTCTGTAGGTAAACTTATTTGATGAGTGTTTGTTGTACAGATAATTTCATCACCCAGATATTAAGCCTAGTACCCAGTAATTCTTTTTCCTGATTCTCTCCCTCCTCCCACCCTCCACCTTCCAAAAGGCCCCAGTCAGTGTGTGTTGTTCCCCTCTATGTGTCCACGGTGTTCTCATCATTTAGCTCCCACTTGTAAGTGAGAATATGTGGTATATGGTTTTCTTTTCCTGTGTTACTTTTCTAAGCACAATGAACTCCAGTTTCATTCATGTCCCTGCAAAGGACTTGATCTCATTCTTTTTTATGGCTGCATTATAAGGAATATACATTTTAAAAGCACCTTTTGTAACTTCGGGAAATTAAAAAAAACTTAAATTCTATGACTGGACAAAAATGACAACAGATAACTAGCTGCTCTTAATATACAAAATTTGCAAAAAAGAAGTCATGAGAAGTCATGGGTCAACCTAAATATTACTGTATTAAATTGTACACACATTCCATGGGAAAAAAGAGTATTTCCAAAAATCTCTATTTCATATTCATATTCTTTAGCAGATTAAAGAAAGAAAAGTGGCTATTTAATGAGAACATTAGAACAATCAGAAATGACAAATGATTTCTTTCAGATGAAAAATATGATTATTAAAATTTCAAATGCTGGAATCAATGGTACTGAACGGGAAGAAAATGGAATTTATTATTTGGAGGAAAGTTTCTCCTACTTAAAGGACAAAGTATAAACAGATGACAACAAAGTGAAAAACTACAAGCTATTGATATAAGCTATAGATCCCAGAGGATAAAAAGCTCATCTGTGTGTATGTGTCTGGGTTCATGTGTGTGTGCCTGTGTGCACGTGTGTGCGTGTGTGTGTGTGATTGTACCTAACTAGAAGGAAAGACAACCAACAGCTACAGTCATAGCATTCGTAGAAAAGACATTCACAATCTGAAGAAAGTTCTTGAAGAGGGAAATACATAATAAAAAAGATTGACATCCAGACATGCCTTGGTAAAATTTCTGATTTTTCCAAAATGAGAAGAACCAATGTAAAAATGTATATGAGAACAGAAAACACAATTATCTGCAAAGAAAATGAATTAATGAATTAGCATTAGGCTTCGCTTCTACAATACTAAATGTGGGAAGATAGTAAATCCCATACAGAATTGTATCGAGGAAAAAAAATGTTGCTGTCTTCATGTAAGCTACTCGACACTGTCCTTTTTGCATCTCTGACTTAGAACAAGTCTCATGTCTCAGAAGCAAATGCCTTCTGTTGTGTGAGGAGCAATTACCTGACAGGGCTCTGATTCATCTTACTGTCAGAGGTGCCTGTTCTCTGTCCTGTGGGAGGGTCTTTCTCTTCCATCATTCCCCTGGGCCAGGGAGGCCATTTGGGTGTTGGAGCACCACACAGCTTTGCAGACTGATTCTTGTTTGGGAAACACTGGAGACCTAAAGACTAACAAACCCACAGACTAACAGTCAAATCAGTCAAATAGGTTCTTATTCTATGAGTTTTTTGTTTGTGTGTTTGTTTTTTGTCTTTGTTCTTATTTTGCTTTACTTTCTATACATTTTCCTTAGAAAATGTTGCCCTGTAATCTGTTATAAAAAAAATTATTGTAATACTTTATGTACTACTAGGAAAACAAATGAATACAATAATTATACTCTGATACTCTGACATTCATCTATACTTCATGGATGTTAAAATGTGGGGAAAATATATAAATATATATTTATTTCAGGCATCCTTAATTAATTCTAGAATTTGCTGATTTCTGACATAATTCTTGAAGCAAACAAACACTTCATTCCACAACTAACACCACAGCAAGACTGTGCCTTACCTTAAGAATCCAGTAGAATTAACCTGCTGGAGGACAGATGTGACACGTCAGTCACACACAGGTGTCAGGAGCTGGGTACAGCTGTGGTGCCATGCTTGTCGTTCTGTCTCAGGCACAGCAATGGCTTTAGAAACATCCAATAACTTACTCAACACGGCAATCTATTTTTGCAGGTGGGAAAATAATGTTTAAGTAAGTTGCCCAAGGTTTTCCAGCTAGCAAAAGCTAGCAGAATTGGCATTCCAATCCAGAAAAGATGACTCCAAGGCTACACTCATGTTTAAACTTTCTCTGTTAATTACTTCCTTATACCATATATATATAATATGCATACACATTATATATTATATATGCGTTATATAACGTATACATTATATATGCGTTATATAACGTATGCATTATATATGCGTTATATAACGTATGCATTATATATGCGTTATATAACGTATGCATTATATATTGTATATGCGTTATATAATGTATGCATTATATATTGTATATATGCGTTATATAATGTATGCATTATATTGTATATGCATTATATGTGATGTATACATTATATTGTATATGCATTATATGTGATGTATACATTATATATTATATATACATTATATGTGACGTATACATTATATTGTATACGCTGTATGTGACGTGTACATTATATATTATATACGCTGTATGTAATGTGCACATTATATATTATATACACTGTATGTAATGTATACATATATATTATATATGCGTTATATAACGTATACATTATATATGCGTTATATAACGTATGCATTATATATGCGTTATATACGTATGCATTATATATGCGTTATATAACGTATGCATTATATTGTATATGCGTTATATAATGTATGCATTATATATTGTATATATGCGTTATATAATGTATGCATTATATTGTATATGCATTATATGTGATGTATACATTATATTGTATATGCATTATATGTGATGTATACATTATATATTATATATACATTATATGTGACGTATACATTATATATTGTATACGCTGTATGTGACGTGTACATTATATATATATACGCTGTATGTAATGTGCACATTATATATTATATACGCTGTATGTAATGTATACATGATATATTATATATACATTATATGTAATGTATACATTATATCATGTATACATTATATGTAATGTATACATTATATTATGTATGCATTATATATTATATATACATTATATGTAATGTATACGTTATATATAATATATACATTATATATATATATACATTATATGTGACGTATACATTATATATTGTATACGCTGTATGTGACGTGTACATTATATATATATATACGCTGTATGTAATGTGCACATTATATATTATATACACTGTATGTAATGTATACATGATATATTATATATACATTATATATGCGTTATATACGTATGCATTATATATTGTATATGCATTATATGTGATGTATACATTATATTATGTATGCATTATATATTATATATACATTATATGTAATGTATACGTTATATATAATATATACATTATATATATATATACATTATATATGCATAATGAAGCCACTGGCTTTATGTTTGAATGGCACACAGCAAGGAAGCTTCTCTGAGACTTAGTTGAGACCCATGCCATGTAGGGAAACAAAAATTGGTAAAGCTGAAAGCCAAAACTTTAATAGCTTGGGAATTACTGGCTAAAATTGTAGCTCTGGTGGAAGAAGTTGGAAAATAGAATGATTTTACCATGTATTGGTTGCTATATGCTCTATTTTTCAATATTATTATGTTGTGTTATAGAGTAATATTCCAAGATCAACTGTGGTCCTAAAATATTAAATGGAACATTCCAGAAATAAACAATTCATGTGGTTTAAATTGTGCACCATTCTACATAGGGTTGATGCAGAATTTTTGTTCCTTCATTCAGCTACAACCAAGAAAAATTAGGCAAGGGTCACACTGAAGGGTGAGGGGAGCAGAATTTATTGTGCAAAAAGGGAAAGAAAGAAAAGTAAAAAAAAAAAAAAAAAAAAAACTCAACGAAACAAAAGGGAACCCTGCTAATGGGCTCCCACCACACAGATTGAACACCAGGCCACCACACATGAGCTGAAGAGGGCAGGCTCCTCCCACCTGCACAAGGCATGAATTTCCCATGACTCCACCCCATCTTCCCCGTGCACAGGTGGGTCCCCAGTCCATTGCAAGCATACACAGAGAAGACCCTGGCAGGTTCCCTCAGCTGCACAAACACATCTGATGTAAATCCTTGTGGGGCAGGTGGGAGATTCTCCAGGGACCGCCCCCACTTATCTGCTTCCTGCATCTATCATTCCCCACTCTGAAGAAGTACATTAGAATAAGGATAATGATGAAGACTGATCTTAACTGCTTCCTGCTCACAGGTGGCACTGCTCTGGGCAAATGGCAGTCAGAGCTCACTCAGAGACTGATCTAAGGGTCCCCCAGCAGAAGAGGCCATAGTCAGAGGCTCTGTTTGCATGACCGTTTGAAGTTTGATGGCTTGAAGGTGAGAAGAGACAAACTGGGTTATTAGAAAAGATGTATCAAAACGGAACAAGGTGAGGTAAGGACAGCTAAAAAAATCCCAAGGTCTTTTACCAATTTGCATAGGAAGAGGGAGGCCAAGAGCTCAACTGGTAAAAAACAAATGTTTACCCTTTGCCAGCATGTCAGGCTTCTGGGTTTCCTTCCCTTAAGCTCAATCCTAAGCCAACCAGTTTAATGTTTGGGAAATTAACTTTTCCCAGTTTGGAAAATGTATCCAAGGGGAGTGTCCTGTAGTATGGAGACAAAATTACCTATCTGTGAAGAGATGACAGAGGAGGAAAAAGAAAAAGAAGGCACTTTTTTCAAAGGAGTCCTAGGAGTTCAGGATGCATTTGAAAGGGGTACACGCTGAAGGTGAATGGCTATTCATGTAGAAAGATGGGAGTGAGGCATCTCAGGTTCCCTTCTCTTTCTAGCGAACACTCAAGGTGTGTGAGGGAGAGAAAACGAGTCATTTCTCTTTCTTTCTTCCATTCTTATATCCCCAAGTCCCAGCAAGGGCGACAGGGAATCAAAGAGGCTTTCACTTATGTTAACGGGGGCCAGGGGGCTTTGTATGCCCTACCTCCCCTGCTTTCAGTAGCCTTAGAATTCCCTACACCTCATTTATGCTATGGATACTAGCATGGCTTTACCCATGAAATGGGAAGCTTGGCTTAATCAACAGGAATCAGTCATGCTCACCTGCACTGAGCCTTTTAACTTCAGTTATCATCTGCTTCTGGATCCCTCAGATCCAGTTTTCTTTCATGAGGCTTCTACTCGAAGCTTGTAATTGAGTTTGGTACCAAAAATATGTTTTGAGGGGGCTGCATGGACTCCTTATTATAAGTCAAATGCTAAAATGAAGCTGTGGAGTCGAGTCCACCTCCAATAAGGGAGAGAAAAAGATGTCTTGTGACACGCACAGATAATTGGTGGCTATAATTACACTTGCCAAGATTTGGGTGCATGGGGCTTGGCTTTTGTTACCTCCCTTGGCCTTACTTTCCCAAAATGGAAACCTCTGGGTGATAGGTATCCTGTTTATTCCCATCACCTGGCAGGATCTGCAGGATAATTGCTCAGAACTAGAATATTGATCCAGATGTTTACATTCCCCTTCCCCTTTTGTTCCTTTTGTTCCTTCTGAGCTGCAGTTGGAGATTGCTGGTTGGTTCACAGGAATAAAGAAGGTTAGCCTGAAATGTAGGCAAAAATTTAAAAGCAACCAGTTAGTTTTGAATTTAATGACAAATGTGAGATAAGTTTTGAAACATTATTTCTCTATCTCTCCAGTCCTATTTTTGTTAAAAACAAATCATGATATGACTGAGTTATTTGCAAAACAGATTTTAGCCTTATACTTGGCCTGATTATTTGCATAAAATTCCACAAGAATAATTATTTTTACATAAGCCTTTTACATTGGCTTTGATGGAACTGTTTCACAAGGAATCTCAGATAGGATTTTTAAAGCTGAGTCCAGCTACAGATTGGTACCCTCAAATACCTGTGAGTTGGGTAAACTCCTCTCTTCTTGAGTTCCCAAGAAAATGGGGTTCTTGGGCCTGTTAGAAAGTGACATTCTTTATTCACTGCAGACTAGGAACCCTGTCCAGGGATGGTGTAGTCAGGGTATGAGGCCAGTTTTACCAAGGGGCTTGCATCAGCTCTTTAAGTCGAGTCAAGCTCGACTGCTTAAAGAAAAGCATACCATTCCAACCAAAGCCTTGGTGACACAACCAGTTTCTCCAATTGCATCCCACTGCAAAAGAAAATGGATTATTATTGCACTGACACAAACAACTATATTGCCATAAGTTAAGAATACTCACAACTAGTTTCCAAATTCTGGAGAAGCCAGACACAGAGAGAGGTAAATATGCTCCAAATTTTGTTCACAGGAGTATACGTTACTCAAGGTCAAGATAAGTTTCCTTGACTCTGAAAAACAAAACATGGATCAGTAATGTTCCAAGCAAAAGTCAAAAAGATTAATTCAGTTTTCTATTAGTTCAATTCATTCAGGTAACTCATGTTTTGCTTGATATTCATGAACACTTCAGCTCTTTATGAGTCCTGTACACTTTTCCTTTATTCCAATGTCATAATCTCCAAAGTTATCAGAAAGCTGCATTTGAAAGCACATGTCAAAGTTCTATAGTTGATTATAAACGATCTTTTGAAGAGGATCAAAACAAGAGAATGGTCTCTGAAAAACAAAATATTCAGGGTAGTTACAGTTAGAAACACAATTGATAAAGACATTTGGTTTTCTCAGTAGTTTATAATAACTTAACATAACAACCTTAATTGTGACTGACAGCATATACTCAGACATTGGAACTTTAGAAATCCCATATGATTTTGGAACATATATTAATATTTTCCCTAAAATATAACCTAAAGAAGATTAAACATCATTTTGGCAATCCTGTGTACCGAAACATGTCAAATAATCCTGCTTACTCTCTGTAACATCCAAAAGCCAGGTGTCAGAGACAATTTTGAAACTGAGGTTTGATTTTGGGAAGTCTGTTAAATGTGTTAGAGGTTTAAAACTCTTGATGTTATGAAATAGAATTCCAGATTGCCATAAATTATTTATTTTGCCAAAATGGTGATTCAGAAATTTTAAAAAATAAAAACATTTTCTAACCCTTTACAGATTTTGCAAAAGAGCAGATTAGTGCCTTAAGAGTAGCTTGTTGTGCTTTTATTTCAATACTCAATTTACAGAAAAACCATATCATACGCTTTTGAATTTAGTCAATATGTTCACACACGGAATTTCTTTTGCAAGATTAATTTTTACAATCCTTCCACAGTTTGTTGCACTTTTACCTTTATCTATCTAATTCAAAACAATCCTTTAACCCTAGGCAAAAATTTACATTTTGATAACTTCTGCATTTTACCAATAATCTTTAAGGCTGCTTTTATTTCTCAAATATTAAAATCATGTGAACTAAAAGGTACCACAACTTTTATCTTCCCTTTACAAATTCCTTCTTTAAGTCAATTAATTAGAGCTATTTTTTATAGATATCACACACCTACAACACATATATAACTACACAGACCAACAGAGAAAGATCCAATAGCTAGAAGATTTTTTTGCCCCATCTACTAATTGGTATTGGCCTCTGGGTTGAGCCCTTTAAGAGCAAGACTAGGAAAACATGTGGTCTCTAGGGCCTAATAAACAGGCATAGCTGGGATAGCTGAAAGACAAAAACCGAGTTTTAGAGGGATCTATCTGCTTTTAATTCATGGGGCCCCATGAGGAAAACAGAGGTCTCTCCCCTTTCATGCATGCATTAAGAGTGGCAAGGCAAAATAGAGAAAAATAATTCAGTTGACTGAGAAAAAAGCCTTTTCCAGCAAAACAAGATCCCACAAAGAAAAACATAAAAGCCTTTTAAATATATTATAATTTGCATATCCACTTTAATTAAGCTGAGTGTGTTTTAAGAAAATCTTTTAAAATCCCTTATTATCTGACTTTAGCTGTACTAAGTGGCCAAATATTTCTGACTTTCAAACTTTACTAAATTCTTAGAGAAAGGAAAATCCAAGGTGGTTTTTGGAGGGGAAGAGAATCAATAAATGGTAACAGTCATACAGATACCAAACCAGAAGGAACTCATTCCCTAAGCCAGGATTGAACCTGGGCTATCACTGTGAAACGGTGGAGGCTAAAACAAAGTATTGCCACATGATTACAGGTGACACTCCCAAAGACATAAAACAAGTTGGAGGCCTACAGCAAAGTTTGCTACTGATTATACAGAAAGACATGCAAAGCACACCAGATTGGCTACAGCTTAAGACCAATTTCACGAAAAACAATGTCACTGTGTACAGAGAATATGAACAGTGATAATTGGGGTCCTGGCCTAGTAAAATATTTTCTAAACAGAAAAAGTTATCCCTTAAAAGTTAACTCCGCACTTTGGGAGGCCGAGACGGTCAGATCACGAGGTCAGGAGATCGAGACAATCCTGGCTAACACGGTGAAACCCCGTCTCTACTAAAAAATACAAAAAAACTAGCCGGGCAAGGTGGCGGGTGCCTGTAGTCCCAGCTACACGGGAGGCTGAGGCAGGAGAATGGCGTGAACCCAGGAAGCAGAGCTTGCAGTGAGCTGAGATCTGGCCACTGCACTCCAGCCTGGGCGACAGAGCGAGACTCAGTCTCAAAAAAAAAAAAAAAAAAAAAAAAAAAAAAAGTTAACTCCTGACCTGGGGGAGAAAAGAAAAAAAAAAACCTTAGAGTGCAAGGCTGTGTTAACTGCTAACTGGGTTAAACAAATAAAACAAACAATCTAAAAAGGCTTAAAGTGCAGGGTTGGAAAGATGCTTGGGGCAATAACCTGTTATTCTTAGGCAATAGGTCTCCTCCAACAGGGAGAAAAACTTAATTGCCATCAGATGAAGCTGAATTTCTCAGTCAGGGCAGGGGAAGACTTGGAGGGGAAGACTCCACGGACACGTGGAAGGGAACGATGGCAAGTCTGCCATGGAGGGATGTTGGGCCATATCTGCTGCTCACTTGTCCATCCCGAAAAAAAGAAGGAATATCCCATAGAAAGGCTGAGTTGGACTGACACTGCTATTCCCAGTCCCTGAGACTGATATGGACAGTGGCGGGAGCAGTTTCCTCTACCCTCAGAAGAAGTCCAAAGACAAAATGACTTAGAAATAAAAGGGAAGAAGATTTTTTGGTCCGCACCTTACATATCCTTCCTCTTGTCCCCATATGGGCCATCTAAATGATGCAGAATTTTTGCTCCTTAGTCCAGCTAAAGCCAGATTTTTGTGTCATGACCAGAAAAAATTAGGCATGTGGATACATTGAAGGGTGAGGAGCGCAGAAAGAAAACACTTAGCAAAGTGAGAGGGAGTCCTGCCAATGGGATCCCACCTTACAGATTGAATACCAGCCACCACACACTAGCTGAAGAGGCCTGGCTCTTCCCCCTGCACAAGGCACGAACTTCCCATGGCTCCACCCCATCCTCCATCTGCAGGGGAGTCCCCAGTCCATTCTAGGCGTGTGCAGACAAGACCTTGGGCAGGATTTCTCATCTGAACAAAAGCTTCTGATGTAAACACTTGTTGGGTGGGTCAGAGATCCTCAGGGGACTCCCCTTACCAGCCTCCTGCATCTGTCAGTGTGATGAAACCTGTCCTTCTTTTCAGATCGGTCTCATTTTCAGATGAACTGTCACGGTATTACAGTGCTTGTGTGCAAGTTGCTCTTACTTTACCTGATAATGGTCCTAAAGCACCAAGGTACTGATACTGGCATATTGTTACAATAATTTTATTTTATTACTAGTCATTGTTGTTAGTCTCTTGCTATGTGTAATTTACAAATTAAACTTTATCATAGGTATGTAAATATAGAAAAAAACATAGTGTATTATAAGGCTCAGTCCTATCCGCGGTTTCAGGAATCCACTGCGGGTTTTTGAACATATCCTCCACAGCTAAGAAGGAGCCTCTGTATAAAGTCATGTCTGGGGAGTCCTCCTAGCAGTTCCCTATCTTCACATTCCATGTGTTTTGCTTGCCATGGGCAGCTCCTAGCCAATCAAGTCCCCTTAAGCCATTTCTGATTGTATTCTTCGAATAACGAAATGGCTCCTTCATATGGTATTAGGGGTGGGAGCTAGAGGGGGATGGTATGTTACACACATCTTCATGGCACAGAAACAGTAAAAGACACCATCTTACTAGGTAATTTAAGCCAGGACATCTCCAATCTGAAAACCAAACTCTGACCTGGACATGAGTCCGGAATCTATCAGTATATCCCACAACACTCAGAGAAGGGCATTTAATTTTTTTTCAACTTTTATTACAGGTTCAGGGGGTACATATGCATGTCTGTTACAAAGGTATATTGGGTGATGCTGAGATGCAAATGTAAAAGAATTCAATCAGTTTTATTTAATTTTAAAGTTCTATTTTTTTAAAGTTTCATATATCTAAGTGGATTTTCCATTTACTTCATAAAGTGTTACTTTATTACATAATTCAAGTTTTAAAAAATAATACAGAATAAAATGTGTAAAAGAAAATGTAAGACCCCCCCGCTCCCACCAGCCAGCAGCATCCCAATCCCCAGCTGCAGCTGTGGAGTGAAGCCCTGTTGACTTGATTCCCAGGTAGTTTCTGTGCATATACAAGTTGCTTTGTTGTGCTGTGTTTTTAAAGAAATGAAAACATACTGTACATAATGTTCTACAGCATATTTCACCTTCAAGCACTAGATAAAAGCTGAAGGGAAATCAGGAGAGAGAAAGGTACACTATCTTTACGATACAGACGCTGCCATGTCTGCCAGCCTCCCCTCGAGACCTGCAAGGCAATCAGGCAGTGATGAGGCTGCTGAAGACAAAATCCAGATAAATACCATGGGTTTTTAAGAGGCCTGAAATCACTGGTTCTGGGTAGAAATTTCTGCTGAATTGGTCAATGATGAAATCAAAAGCTGAACGACTGTTAGGAGAATGAGAGTGGCTGTGTGATCCCAACAATGTTGATATGTATCGTTGTCTTCTGTCTTTTCTTGTCTTAGACTCTTGTGTAAAACTCTGCTAGTACACTGGAAGACTCTAGCATTTTAAAACTAGCTGAATTTGAGTTGCTCCTCATGGACACCAATGCTGCAAGGTTGCTGATTTGGGGATAAATCTCTCTCTAGCAGCTTCTGACCTCCTCGGAGCCTTATGTCTCTCTCCCCTCTCACTCTCTGTCCCCTGCTCTGAGGGCCCTCCTGCCCAGAACTGTCACTCATCCCACAATCCTTGCAGCTCTGTTGCCATGACAGACACAGCCTCAAAAGGGCTCTTAGAGAAAGACTAGCATTGGGGGAACCTGAGATTGATGAATTAGAAGGCACAAACCCCAACTAGAGATCTGCGGTTTCCCAGCTAGGTGAGGCCGAACAGCTGGCTATGCTCCCTTAACCTTCCTTTCTCCAACTGTAACATGGGAATAATACCACCTTCTCTAAGTGCAAGGATGTCATAAACTCCAAATGAGTAAAATGTACTAAAATGTTATTTCTTATTGCAGCAACAAACTGGGAGTGAATTGACAGCCCCCAGAAAGCATATCCTCAGGGATGTTCTGGTCTGGCAGCTGGGATGGGAACGTACTAGCCAAACTTGGACTCAGCCTCAAGTCCCATGTCTTCAGAGCCAGCAACCGCCTGATGAGTCATGCCTGCTGAATTGCACAGCTTCTCTGCCTGCTGCAAGCTTCAAAAAAGGCCCTAGGCTTTCTTTTCCCACAAGACATTTCCTGAAGCTTCCTGGTTTCCAGGATTTCATACCATTCCGCTTCCCCTCCGCCCCAGTTTTTATGCTCACAGAGTTCTTAACAAGCACATTGAAAAGGAGAGTTGGACACAGTGTTTGTGACCCTTTGTTTCCCAGTGAGAGTGCCTAGGGAAGGGATGACACATCAGGACACCCGCTTTGCTCAGGCCCTGCTCAGACACCTTCTCGGATCTAGTCTCCCAGACTGTGAGGATTGCATGTTCCAGGGGAGAACACCCGGACCGGGGGAAAGGATGGTGCCACAACAGGGCACTTACCCTGGAAATGGGAAAAGCTCTTATGACTCCCAGGAAGAAAGGGTTCAAATCACAAGCCCTATCAGAAGGACAATTTTGCTAGGGGAACTTAAGAATCACACAGTATAGTTTGCCTAAAAATGGGCAGTGTCCCCCTTCAAATTCATGTATGAATCACAACTCACTTTGTTTGTTACACATTTTTCAAATAAAAAATCCGTTACCTGTTTTGGATCTCTCTCATACCCCTAACTTCATTGAGGCTGCTCCATCTCTTAAGTGGCTTCAAGTGAAAGAAGAAGAAAGCTCTACCTCGGAAGCAGAGAGTCCAAGAGGTTTGCTCTCTGTCCAGAGCTCACCTTTAGTTACAAGGTTTTTGCCATGAAGCCTGCATCCCCAGCAGTCTGCCTCTCCATGCTTCCTAGCTCCTCAGTGCTGCTGTGGCTGTTCCCAACCTCAATATTTGGTCCCAGTGACAAATTCCAAACACCTCTTCGGTCTGTCTTTCACCATTCTCCCTCACCACAGACTAGGGGCCAGCCCACTGAAAGGCATCCTCCCACCGTGCCCTTTTACTGGTTTGTGTTTTGCATGTGCCATTCCTTCTCTCTGTTTCTTCTTCTCTCTGCAGGGAAATGATCCTCTTTCTTCAGGGCACACTCAAGTCACCTCATCCATTTAGCCTTTTTGAACAAGCTTCATTACTCCGATTTCCCCATAAGTAGTCTTTTCTAATAGCCCATGGATTTGTCAGTCAGTGTTACTGTTCTTTTTCTTTTTCTTTTTTTTTTTTTTGTTTTGTTTTTTGAGACAGGGCCTCACTCTGTCACCTGGGCTGGAGTACAGTGGCGCCATCTCAGCTCACTGCAACCTCCATCTCGTGGGTTCAAGCGATTCTTGTGTCTCAGCCTCCCAAGTAGCTGGGACTACAGGTGCCTGCCACCACACCGGGCTGATTTTTGTATTTTTTGTAGAGATGGGATTTTGCCATGTTGGCCAGGCTGGTCTCAAACTCCTGACCTTAAGTGATTCACCCACATCAGCTTCCCAAAGTGCTGGGATTACAGGTGTGAGCCACGGCGCCTGGCCAGTGTTACTGTTCTTATAGCTCCTAATTCCTCACTTATCTCAATTTCTTGTTGTAGCTATCCTAGAGCAGTCCCTAACATACACAATAAACATAGAATGGTGGCTGTATCACAGTGGGTTGAAGGGGGCCCACAAATGGTCACACCCAATTCTCCTCAGTGAGATCTTTGACTATAATTTCTAGATGTCTTTGTGACAGGCAGACTGACTGCCACTTAATAAACCCCCAATGAATGTGCGCTGAAAAAGTGAAAGAAATAAGGGAGTTTCTGTGTATAAATGTGACAGGGAGCCCCCAAGCCATGTGCATATTTTAAATCAAACAGTCAGATAACATGATCAATTGTTTCTCTTATGGCTCATTATTCTTGATTGACTTGTCTGCCTCATCTGTCACTGGGCCTCTCCCTAGGCTAAATTGTCTGTGCTTTTTCTGTTTGATCGTTTGGCTCTAGAGATCCAAGCTGTAGTCCTTAAAGTTTGATTTTGTTAAATGGAATACTGTGCAATTCAGCAAATACATTAAATATCATCATCAGTGGATAAAGTAAATAATGTTAATATGAAAATTTAATCAATAACTTCCTTGGCTAATATAAATATATACACACAAGTAGTAGATTGCCTCTTCTTCTAGGCTTAATTAGCATCCTTGCATAAATAAGTAATCATGGCTCAATGGGTTGAAAAATCAAATGTTCTTGAAACTAAAATTTTTAAACAATGATGTTTATTTATAAAAAATATTGAACGTTGTCTTAGAAAGTTATAGAGTTTTAAGGTATCTATTATCTTGAATTGCAAACTTTTAATTAATGGAAAAAATAAAGTGTATATTTAATTTCTGCCCCAAAGACAATAATTTATTCCCCAACAATTTTTAATTATTTATTAAATATTTAGTTTGTATATTTTAAGAATAATACTTGCTGTGACTTGAATGTGTTCCCAAAAGTTTACGTGTTGGAAATTTGTTCCTCAACACAGCCGTGTTGGGAGTTGGGGCCTGGTGGGAGGTGTTTGGGTGATGGGGCATTTGCCCTCATGAGTGGATTAAAGTCATTATCTCAGGAGTAGGTTCAGTATCTCAGACGTGGGTTCTTAATAAAAGGACAAGTTCAGCCCTTTCATTACCCACCATGGGATGACTTAGCAGGAAGGCCCTTACCTAATGCCAGCCCCTCAATCTCAGTCTTCGAGAACTATAGGCCAAATACATTTCTGTTAATTATAAATTACCTAGCCTGTGGAACTCTATTATATCAGTACAAAAATATGAAGACAATGCTGTTTATTAAATAACAGAGACTATGACTTTTAAAGAAATTAAATACAACAGAAACCTCCAGTATTTGAAGGCTTCATTATTTATGAAAAAATATTTTCAAAACATTAATAAAAAATAAAGTTATAAAGCCATTATATTTAAGGATGAGCCAAATGGAATACATACTTTGTAGAGAAACAACAGTTGAATACTGACACATGCAAATAGCATAGCCTAAAAGTATATAAATTCAAATAATCTATATGCTAATAACAGTAAGGCAACCAAATGCATAATAATAATGGGTTATATTTGGGGCTTTATTTGGACTTAGGAGAATTAGATTATGTTGTACGCTACAAACATGACCATTGCCAAGTTATAGCTTTCCTTGAACTCAGTTTTCACATATGGAAAATTTATAATTTTCTCATTTCTGTTTCAGCTCTGAACTTCTATAAATCAATTTACATAATTTGCCCTGCCATTAAAGATATTTACACTGCAATATCAGTAGAACTCTTTTATCTCATTATAAATATTTACTAATGTAATTAAAAGCACATTCATTCATTGATACAGCAGCTATGCATTGAGTGCTTGCCGTATTTCAGGCACTTTGCAGTCACTGCAGATGTGTAAAACAAACAAAAGTCCTTCCCTCATGGAAGGACTTACATTCTAGTGTGTGAGCAAATAATAAGTAAATAAGTGTCATGCACAGTGACTACATGTGGCCATAGAATACATGGCTATAGAAGTGTCAGGGAAAAACAGGTAGGAAAGGGGACAGGGCATGTTGGAGTAGGGTGTTAAACAGGGCAGAGAGGGAGGGTCTCACTGAAGTGTCTTTCTGATTTAGCAGTGTTTTGCACATTGATTTCAATGACTGTGCAATTCTAGGACCAGATGTCAACTTCATAAGGTAGGGCATGACCCTTCATTCGTCACGGTCACACGGCTGTTCCCATGGGTGTCCATTCTTCACTCCGGGGTGAAGAGTAGTGCACACTCACCGCAAGCTTCATCAACACACTTCAAAATATCCTTGCCAAAGTCTACGAATTCCTACTTTCCTTGGTTGGCTGGAAATTAAAATAGAAATGGGCCAATTTTGATTATTTGGGGCTTTCCTCATTATGAAATATTTAAATAAAACACCTTTTTAAAATATCATATATATGATTCTTCCTATTTCTGCTGAATTTACTTTCCAAAGAACAAAGCATGTGTGTTGATGTGGTCTGGTATTTTGATTTTTTTTATGTTATTGCTGCAGAAAAGCAAAAAATAATAGAGACACTCAGGATATGCACACCTCCTGAAAATAAGCTGTAGTTAGCAAAATCTCCTAAGTAAAAAAGCATATCACTATGATCTTTTAACTCGCCCTTTCCCAGTGATCCTCAGTGTTTCGCTTCATTAAATTCAAAGAAGCTTTAGAAAACCCCGAGCTTCAGGTTCCCTCCCTGCCTTTGGAGATAAAAAATCTGTTTTTTGTTTCGTATTTTAAAAGTTAGTTTCAGACAGCTGATAGCTTTCTGTTTCTTGGAGAAAACACAGTCATCTTACACAGTGATATTCTGTCCTCTTACATGTTCACAGTTCCCACAGACTCTGCCGTGATTCCTCACACCAATACGGATGCAGGGGAACACAGAAGTTCTTGGAGGCAATCCACCCAGATCTTCCCTTCATGTGAGAAAGCAGCTGTTCCTCGAGACCAAACAATACCAGGGCAGCAAGATCCAAACAACTTCTGGGGGCTAGGTGGAAATTCTACCATGTGTGACCTGGAGCTGGGGAAAGAAATGAGGGCTGCCTGGCCTGCCGCTGGGTGAGGAGGGCTGCCAGCCTCAGGGCTTCAGGTCCTCCTCTAGAGACTTCCAGCCCTCGGCCTGCTGTTGACAGGAAGATAGTTCATGAAACAGCTCAGGTATGGTCTACATCCACCACATACGCTGGCTCTTTGGAAAGTTGTCATTTTTAGAGTCTCTGAAGATAATCCAATTACACTGTGTTCAGATGAAAAAATGATCACTGTTCTTTCATGATTATTGGTCTTCAAGTAGTTGTTGTTATTATAAATAACTGAATCACCATTGAAGAAATCTGCCCACAGAATAAAATTCAGATTATCACTGCAAAGTCATCCTTTAAGAATACTGCTAATACTTTTCTTTCTCTCTAATCAAGTCAGCTCTATATTTGGAAACAATATTTCAAAAGCTTGGAGACATGTATATTCATTTCCAAACCTGTAATACTTTTCTCACTTTCTGAAAATCTCTGGAGTAGGAGTGTAGGAAGAAAATAAATGGAGATTAAATGTAAGCACAGGTAGTACTCCAATGGGAGGGAAAATTCACATTTCATGTGACATCATAGAGAGAACAGAATGGTTAAAAAGAGAGAGAACAATTTATCTGAGAGATGATGTCAAAGAGCTACTTGCGAAAGTAAGCGTATTGATATATAAGAAGTTGCATCTATTAACCAGTTGGTGGCAATTTAAACCCTCTGGAGGGGTGAAGCTGATAGACTGTTATGAGATAAAGGGGTAAAAGAACCAGCAAGAGCATCAGTAGATTGCTTCAGGAGGGCCTGCTGGGTGAGTAACAGGAAGTAGGTCAGCGGATGATGGAGAAATCAAATGGACATAGTGTCATACTTGCAAAACCGAGAAGAACCACATTACATGTCAATATGAGATTGTGGTATGGACAGCAGATAAAAATACTCTGATTATTGGTGATGGGCAAGCTAGACCTCGTGCATTTTAATAAGCTGTTTTTTCTTGCACAAATGCTTTTTAAAAATATATAGTAACTGGGTCTCCAAAGGGGGAAAAAAGATTGTATTTTCACAGTGATTATGCTGCTTGTGAATAATATGATTTTCCCCTGCATCTCTTCTTGACTTCAATCTCATCCACCTTCTAAATATAAAAAGGACATCCTCTGATATTGTTAGAAAAGGTTACAGATGTTTTTCTCACTCGTGTTCAGGCTGTGTTTAAAAGAAACAAAATGTGAAGAGAAAGTAGAATTTAATGTAGATGACATGGGCTGTCTAGGCTGCCCAAAACCCTTGCCCTGGGTGTGCACCTCACAGTAGCCTCGAGCTGGGTGCCACACCAGGCTACAGAATAAAGCATGAAGTGCTAAGAAGAGACTACATAATACTAACAGCTCAAGGTTTATCAGAAGACATAGCCATTAACCAATTATTTTCCTAAATCTTAGTTATTTGTTGAGCACCTAATATGCTCTAGGCTTGCAGTAACAACAGAAAGAAGAAAATCTGTATATATATATATACCTATTTTGATATTCATCTATCTAGCCATCATCTATCCAGGTAGAGAGACAGAAGAGATAAATCATGTATAAGTGTGTGTGTCTATTTATGTGTTATCTATCTCTACTGATTGATCTATTTGTATCTTTACCTCTGTCACACACATCTATTATCTATATCTACTTATCCATTTTCCTCATCTCTTTATCTCTCTGATCTATCATCTATCTATATCTGTTGATTGATCTCTATCTTCATCTCTAGCTCTCTCACACGTACATCTATTTTCTATATCTTCCTATTAATCTATCCATCCACATCTCTGTATCTATTTGTCTATCTATCGATTTTGTACGCGTTGAGAGACTCTTGTGAGCCAGGCACGGTGAGAAATACAATAGGTACTGAGAAAAAAGCTCCTGCCCTCAAGAGGCACTCAGGGTCTCATTTGACAGAGCTAAGGGGGAAACCATCTCTCTTCAGCTACTGCTTCCCTCAGCTTCTCATGCAGTCAGATCCTTCTGACCCACTTACAGAGAAGCCATGTCTAACTTGCTTCTCACTCCAGAGAATGAGTTGATGATCCTCTTCTTGGATCCAATGACAGTTGTCACATTTTATTAAAATGTGTTCCTCACACCTTTTATCAGTACTACCTATTTTCCCTGGCACAAAAGAGGCTCTCAACACATGTCAAGTCCTCACCATTCATTTGGGCAGTACCTTAACTGTGCATAGTCCTGATTGAGCCTGACCACAGCAAGAAATAATTATTTAACAATGCAAATGGCCCAATCTGAATCACCTGCCTCTCAGTTACCCACAGTGCAGAATGCTAGGGGACATTTATACTTATAGAAATTATGTACATGTTGAAATTTCCACATGCTTAGTGTACTTCTTGGTCATTTTTTCTACCTAGCTGATACATATTTCAATTTAAAAAGTCACATTTATCTTCACATCAGGAAACAAGACAGGGAAAACTTTATATACACATGATTATCTATGGCAGCACTGAGCTATGGAAACAGCATAGACTTCAGATTCAGATGAACTGGGTTCTAATATCCAGCTCCTATCTGTGATGATTGTGTGACTTTGGTATTGTGACTTAATCAGTGAGCATCAGCATGCTTATCTGGGAAACATGGAATCACTGTGTCTATCGACAGCATTGTTTTAAGGACTGAAGGAGGTAATATGAAAATAGCTGAGTGGCACATTCTAGGCCCCAAACTAGCAAGGGTTGTTAGTATTATTATTATTAACTTAAAAGCAATACATACTGCCAGATTGCCCACTATTTCATTTTCACTGGTGAGTATTATTATAGTATTATGTATAAAATAACAATATCAGTAGCAGCAATTAAAGCTAGAGACCCAAAATTCCCCAAGTGAGAGGCTATTATGTTGTGGTAGAATTGCTCAAAGAAGTAATGTGAAACCTATGAAAGTGATGTTTATCAAATGAATTACTGATTTCATGCTAAATGGAAAACCAAGATACACAACTTAATTAAAGCATAATAGCAACTACGATCTAAAACCGCTCTTAGAGAGAGCTGAGAGGAAAAATAATAAAATGCTAACATTGGTTTCTATGGCTACAAGTGATCTGGAAAACCATTCCCTTCTTATATTTCATTTTAAAATTTCTATAATTAGCATATTCACACTTAAAATGAATACATTCTTATTTAAAAGTTACATATAACAATCCTAAAAATGTGTTGTCTGTTTACTTTAAAAAAGTTTTTTTGCATGTGTGTTGCTCTCCTGAGGCAGCAAGAAAAGATGGTCCTAAAAGTTAGGAGCCTCTTCTGCCCTAAATACACTGAGGAAATCTTTGGTGTGTTATGATGTCTTCCCATCAGCAAATGAGGTCTTAGATCTGTATCAGCCCAAACAGTCAAGACAGTGGATCACAGTCACAAAGGTAGAACAGAAGAATAAACAGATAAACTGAAACTCAAACACTGAAAGAGACACCCCTGGTGGTGAATTGAAATATGGGGACAGGAGGGAAGAGATTTCTTACAGAATCTTCACGATAACCTCTGTTTGGCATTGAATAAGTCCATTTGTATCTATTCATACGGACTCTACATTTCCTTCCCAAGAACCAATTATCTTGGAAAAGAGCACTGGAGTAGAAGTCTTGCCTATTCTTCTGTTCTATCTTTGTGACTGTGATCCACTGTTTTTCTGTTTGGGCTGATACAGACCTAAAACCTCATTTACTGATGAGGAGACACCACAACACACCAAAGATGTCCCCAGCATATTTAGGGCAGAGGAGGCTCCTAACTGCCAGGGTATGTATGAGAAATTCTTAACCCTAATAGAATGCTCCAGGAGTTTGAATTAGTTGTCCATTCACATCTCCTGGGTTGAGAAACCCAGTGGCAAGGAACTTGATGAAATTTATTAATGACTGGAGTAAAAACACATATAGGACATTGAGTGGCCTTGATAGCTCCTGAAAACACCAGATTCATGGGAAGACAGAGGCATCTTTTAGAGAAAATCATCGTACCTCAAGAAATCAAGCCCAGAGTGTCAGATGGGGCCACAGGCATGTGGTTTGAGAAACGGAATCAAGAATAATGGGAGACTATGCCTGGCTGTATCCCTACCTCTCTAGGACTGTAGTTAAACAAAAGGTGGGGAGAAAACTCCTTTCTCTGTAAGAATTGCTCAAAGTTCAAAGGAATTTTTCTGCTGGGCCCTGAGGAAGAAACACACTAGCATTCATGTTTGCAACCTGGTGGCCAGCAGAGGTCAGCCCAGCATTGTGACCATCTGCACTGTCAACTACTAAGAAAGAGTGCCGGTGGGTGCAGCAAGGCACCATGGTATGTGTATACCTATACAACAAACTTGCACGTTCTGCACATGTATCCTAGAACTGAAAGTACAATTTAAAAAAGAAAGAAAGAAAAGAAAAGAGAAAGAGCGCTGTTGCTGCAGCCGAGGACTGAGAATAAACAGCATAGCTGAGAACTTAGAGAGCTGCTGGAAGCAGCCCTATCTCAAGGCCCCTAAAGGAAACTGGATAGAAACATATTCTGGGGGTTGATGGGTAAGTTCTTACGTCACTCGCATTTATAGGAGCTTGAGATACATCACTGAACATAATTGACAAAGTGTCTTCAAGGAGTTTATATTCTACTAGTGGAGAGATAACATGGGCAAATAAAAATATGTAATACAGTGTAAGGTTGTAGAAGAGTAGATGAACTAGGGGTGCTACTTTAGGAGCGGGATTGGGGAAAGCACCATTAAAACAGAGACCTCCCATTCAACTACCCTGACAAGCCCTTCATTTAAGAGAATCCCATGATAAATTTACATCATAAAAACACCTAGAGCAAATTTTCTCCTCATTCCCCAAAACTTCTGTTATAGTATAAAGGATATGCAACATGATAATTTAAAATACATTGTTACCACCAAATAATTTGTTTCATTGTAAGGTATCAAAAACATAGTAAAAGTCATCAATTACTAGTAGAAATGGTATAAAATATTTATGGCACATTTAACAAATACCACAATGATTGTAATACACAAAATCTCTTTAATTTTATATTTTAGTTTAGGAAAATTTGAAGGTTTTTGCTTTGAGTTTTGTTTTTTTGCTTTTTGGTTGTTAATGAAGTGTGTAAGCCTGTCATCTGAGAAGCTTAGACTCAGCACTTACTTATATATTGAGTCCCTGAAAAATGCCTGCACTTTCCTAGATTTTGGGATGAACAATAAGGAAGTGAGGCATGGTTGCTGTGTTCAAGCACTTCATGATAGAGTATTGGATTTGAAATCCCAGCAGTTTATTTCTGTGAGTCCATTCTTAATAATGTGAGCAAGAAAAAAATAAACAAATAAAATAAATAGAGCCTTCCAATAGCAATGTTAATCTATCCTTCTCTGTCACTCAGAATCTTATTGAGAGTATCACGCTCTGTAAATCAAGTTAAAGGAGTAGAGAGTGGCTAATTCTTTGCAGACATAGGCACTAGTTCATACAGGTGTATGCTTCTGCTGACTGAAGACTACGACTGGGAGGGGGCTTGCTGAATGAGGATGTTCAGCTTCTGTGGACGCTGCCAAAGAGTTTTCTAAACGTTTTTGATCAGTTTGCTCTTCCACCATCCATGTACGATAAATCCTGTTGCTCAGCAATCTCATCAACTTTTAAGATTTTGCTAATCTTGTGGTCATGTTTTTACTATTTTCCTCTTTCCCTGTCTTCCCCTCCCTACACTTGTAGTGACTAAAGCCTGCATCGTTGTGCACTAGGCCACTTTCTTTTATCTTCTCCCTATTAGAACCTGTTTCCTACCATCTTTGAGTAGGAAAGTATCTGATAATCAAATGTTTTTTAAATATCCACAATTAAAAGTTGCTTAATGTGTTTCTTTCTGTCTTCAACTCTAATGCTCCCCAGCCAGTGTAGATGAAGTCAGATGCCAGGCGGGCCAGTGTAGACACAAAACATTCCAGGACCCCTACTCCTATCAGTAGTCACTAATAAGATCATTTATCTCAGCCTTCACATTGTAGTCCTTCCCATGGCTGGTGACAGGAAAAAAAAAGTCGCTAAGAATAAAAATGTTTCTATTTCTATTTCCTGCAACTAAATAAAACACATAATCCTTTGCATCCCAAAACTGTCTTTGCAGTTGTTATTTTAGCAGGAAAATCTTACTGCCTTCTCTACATCAGAGACAGCTATTAAGTTCTATAGTAAGTTCAGCTCTAAAAAGTCTACAATTTTATTGAATAGGTTGTGACCCTGTTATTGCTATGTAAATCTTTATTTATGTGTACTAAATGTAAAATTGTGGGGGTTTTTATTTTGTTGTTGTTGTTCTTTCTTTTTTTTTTTTTCTTTTTGACATTTTCTTTATGTCCCATATGGCTTTGTTGAATTTCTTATTTAAAGAAATACTTAAAGAAATGTAAATATGTAAAATATTTATATTTTAAAGGTAGCTAATCAACTAAACACTACTGACGTCCTGTGATAAAGAACTATACATAAAAACCTGAAATAGAAGTTATAAGTTATTATAAATAAAACTGAAAGCAAGAAACAATTTAGAATGTAATATTTGCAATATATGACAAATGACTGGAATCTTTGATCTATGAATCTCTCTCAAAGCTCATTAGGAGAAAAAGTCTTATGGTAGGGCATGGGTAAAGGATCTTAAAAGGCAATTTATTTTTAAAAATAAAAACTTAGAATAGCTAATATAAAAAAACACTTCAGGCACAACAGTAATCTAAGAAACACATTAAAAAGCACTGAGAAAGATTTTTAAAAATCTATTATATTAGCAAATATTAAATAAAATAAACCAGTGTTGGCAAAAATGTAGAGACTTGTTATTAATGAAGTAGATATTGATAAACAGCTGAAGAAAAATTAAAACTTTGCTTTCTGACTAGGGTGCTGAGCTTTGACCTTGCCTTCATCCCCTCTTTTCTTGAATTGTTGATAGAGGACATACTCTTTGACCTGACACATGTTTTTCCACTGGAAGCTCCACGTGTTGGTACTATTTGAAGGAAAGTTCGACTGAGAGTGTAGAGCTGATTCAACCTCCTCTTGGCTAATTTTTGTATTACAGCTTTATTGAGATATAATTCACACACCATAAAATTCATCTCTTTATGGTATGAAATTTAGCAGCTTTTAGTATACTCAAGAGTTATGCAAACACCACTACTATCTAACTTTAAATAGTTTGCCTCCCCCAAACACAACTGCACCAAAAAAACCCCACTCTCATCAGAAGTCACTCCCACTTCTTTCTAGGTTGATTGCACCTGGAAAAGTAAAATACAAATTATCTTTAAACAAACATACCCTCAATCCAGACTCTTGATATTCCCAAAGATTTAGATGAGTCAGAATTGAATACAAAATAAAAAGTTAATAAAACAAAACAAACAACTGTGAGAAAGAATAAGAACACACAGTGAAAACCAGATTTAGAGCTCAAATAATTCAGATATTAGGATGAACAAAAACAAACTAGAAAAGGAATATGTCCAAAATGCTTAAAACATAAGAAAATTAATTGAATACTACAGGAACGAATAAGAGATTATTGTAAATATTATGACTGTTAAAAAAATTTTTGAAATAAAAATATAAACATTAAAAAAAAGTAGGCTGAAAAGTACATCGACCATAACTGAAAAAATAATTATTAAATTAGAATATATGTTAGAAAAAACTCAACAAAATTACAACACAGAAAAAGGAATTTTTTGAATATGAAGGGGGAATTAACATCTATGGACAAGTGAGCAGTTCTAATATAGATCTCATTGAATTTCAGAAGAATTAATAGAATATAAGTGAAAGAGGCAATTCTCAATTTTCTAGAATTTGATGAAGACACTTCTTGAAATTCTAAACAGGATAAATTAAGAATATTAATTCTGAGATTTCAGGGGTCAATAATTGTAACAATAACATAACAACCAGAAATTCATAGAAGCACAGTCAGAGTGAAACTGTAGAACTCCAAAGCAGGTGAGAGTGAAACAGTCTAAGCAAGAACAAAATTACAAGGACCACAGATGCTTTTAGTAGCAGCAATGGAAAACTGGAACTTAGTAAAATGATATCAGAATGATGTGAGAAAACCAGAAGCCTGTAATCCTGTACCCAACTGTCACTCAAGGATAGTCCAAACAAAATGCAGTTCCCAAGCTTGTTAATTTATCACCATCCCTCTGATAAGGAAGCAGAATATTTGATCAGGGTGGTATACACAGTTGCTTTCAACTGAATTGATAATGTTTTATTTCTTAAGGACTATATTGGGCAAATAAATTACTTTACACAATTGCTATAGTTGAAAAAAATGAACTAAATTGAAATACACTCATGTAGTAAGAGCTCAAAATAAATTGCTGATTATAAAAAGTTTCAGACTATTAGAGACAAAATATCCATGTTTATATGGAAAATAAGTATTATTCTCTATAGTTATATTTGTATTAAATGCTCTGAAAAAGGTCTGGAAAATATATAGAAAATTGATGATGGTGGTTATCTGAGGCAAAAGAAAAGGGAACAAGTGAAGCTGAAAGGTATTTTATATTTTCCTGTGTTACTTTTATTTTTTATAAAGACAATATATGTAAATATGATATGTATACCTAAAAAATAATTTCAAAGAACAGAAGAAAAGAAAAAAGACTGGTATAGCAGTGAGGCTTTGAAGTGAGGAAAAAAATTAAAGAAAATAAAAAAAATAGGCTTACATTTTTCATCCTCTGTTGCTAAGTAATATTATAGATATTACTTAACTCTATAGCAGGGAGGAAGTATATTGCACTCACGTCTATGTCTCCAGCTCCCTAGCACCTAACATAAAGTCGGAATTATAGCAAACAAGCAAGAAATGTTTGTTGAATACTTAAATCTAAAAATTTTATTTACCTGCCATGAGAATTAAATAGAATAAGAAATAGGTTTGATACATACAGAGTAGGGACCTCCACAAATGTTAATTCCATCCATCTTTTATGCAGATGAACTGTCAGATCTCTCTGTAACTGTTTTCTCATTTGTTAGTTCCAAAAGGAATTGAAGGCTGGTGGTTTCTGCCTAGTTACCTTCCCCATTCTCACAACCTTGGTTATTGTCTCCACAAATTCAGCTCATTGACCTATAAATGCCAGCATCTCTTGAACATCTTCCATCTCTTTCCCAGACCATCCACAGTTGGCTGCCAAGCTTTGCAAGTTTTATTTCTGAAATGTTTCTCAAATTCTTTCTAGGTCCAGGAGGACCACCTACACCATCTCTTTCTGGATGATAGCCACTCTCTGCAGATGTAGTCACAGCTGGTATCTCACCAGTAGATGCCATGATTCAATTCCACCATAACGACATTGGGTAGTGTTTGTCAACTCTCCTCCTAGTCAGAAGGATGTAAAAACAATTCAGAAACATACTGGAAATCTTCATGAGTAGGTAGGTAATACTTTTTTATATTGATGCACCATATTTTAGGTTGTTTCTCATCGTTTATTATTAAAAATGAATGCACAATGAATAGTTTTATAAATATTTGACGGAAACTTACAATTCTGATTATCGGGACTATAGGGTTAAAGGAGTTGCATGTTACTGAGACTCTTAATACCAAACTGCACCTAGAATGCCTCTACTAATTTATACACTCTCTCACATTAGTGTGTGAGTATGCTAATCTTTACATACCATTGTTAGCACTGAAAACTACCATGAATGTTATTTTCATTTGCTCTCTTTAACTCAAAAGGCAAAATCAAATCAAAACAAAACAAAGCTTTTCATATCTTTATTAGCCATTTGAATTTGGTCATTTGTGGATTATTTTTGTGTCTCCTTTGTCCTTTTCACTTCTGGACATTAGTGCTTTCCTGTTTGTATATATAAATTCTATGTATTTTTAGAATACTCTCCCAGTGCTTGTATTTGTCCTCTTCGTGAATTTTAATTATCCTTATGCTGCTTTTCATGTACAGTGTTTTAAATGTTATTTGTTATAATCATCCATTTCTGTCATTTCTTTCATAATTTTCATTATTTGAATGTTATCCCATCTGCCCAAGCAAATAAATATTATTCTCAGTTTCCTCTCAATTGTTTTGTGACTACTTTTTTAAAAATACATTTTGACTTTTTTCCCAGCAAGTATTTATTCTGGTGGCAAATTAACCAAATTCTCCTGACAGACAATTTCCTGAAGAAAATTCATTAAATAGTTTCTTACTTTCACTATCAATTTGAATGTTCATTTGTCAGTTATTAATTTTAATTTACGTTAGTTTGTTTTCCTGGGCTTCACATTCTGAGCTATTGATCTGTTTGTCTCTTCTTGAAAAATGACCTCGGTGTTATAAATATTGTTAAGATTTAAATACATTTATTATCTTATAATTTAAGTTCTCTTATCACTTTTCTATATCAAAAATTTCTTAGCTATTTTTGTCTCTTTATGTATACAAAGATTAAAAACTACAGAAAGAGCAAAAAGGAGTAAAAAGTTAGGGAACAAGACAAGAAGCTGTTAGAATATTAAAGAAGATGTAGTACTCTCCCGCACAGTCTGGACTCCAGCACTGCCATTTTCTGACCTACTTCCAATCACTGCTGAGCCAAGCTGGATCAGTTATAATTCAGAGGCTGTCCAGCATCACCCTCCTGCTCTGATTTGTAGCTGAAGCTCAAAGCTGTCTTTCATCTCTGCTACCTTACTCTGTGCATGCAAAAGAGGAGAAGATTGCTCCAGAGAATCGACAACTCACCCAGGGGCAAATAAATGCTTGTGGAAGTTTTCAGCCTCTGGGCAAATCTTGCAATTATAGAGCTGAACTTAAGATAGAAGATGAATTTCTTTTCCTTTATTCCAAATCTTACTGAGAAATCTAGGTAATATTATGCAAATTGCCTAGGATAAAAGACAACTTGAAAGCCAGTGGTTTGGGACAGGGTGTAGCCAGGGAAAGTGCTGGTATTAGAGAGTGATTGATCGGGACCAAGTCCTCTGAAATGTTCTAAGGCTGTCCAACCCGTCACTCTCCCTTTTAGTGCTTTCAAATATCCAGTCACTGGATCTCAGCTCTTTGGGTATTTTCAAATACTTGTCATGGAAGCCTATGTTTTGCAGAAAAGGCCGCAGAGAAAAAAAAAATTCATTCTTTCTTTCCTACAGCAAATACTTATAATATTTGAAAACAAAAATTATGATTCCACATAAGAACTATGATGTAGGTGAGCAGTCAAATGTTGTCACAACATGGAATAAGAGTTAGCTCACGTGAGTCAGCTGTCAGAACTAGGCTGTCATTGTGAACAGATAGACATAATACCACAGCCAAAGGCAAGGCAGGGGGAATGTGTACAGTGTGTTTAACAGCTCTGTAGATCGGAGGAAACTGAGTAACTCTGAGAAGGCACATAGCATAATCAGAGGATCCATTTAGAAAGGATGCCCTAACAGGTTGGCATCAGGAGTGTGGGAGCAGGGATACCAGAGGCTGAGACAGCTGCCAGATGGATAGAATCCACAGAGATAAGTATGGTGCTTCAGTCTGAGTTTTAAGACCCTCCTAGAACACTGGTCACTCCATTAGGCTGAGCATCAGCGTCTCCTTCTGAGACTTCTATAACTGCAGAACCTTGGACTTTCTCCTGAAATTCCTGATTCAGAAGGTCTATGATAAAACCTAAGGAGCTACACTTTGAAGATCAAACTCTCCAAATAATTCTGAAGTTCAGCTGTGTGCAGATGTACCATTGCGGACCAAGTGTTCATTTTTCACATTGCCGTTTGAGGAATGGACTCACGCTGCCCTATTAGATTAATGTCTTCTGATTTGTCTATATTAGAGCACAGCTTTAAGAACAGTGTTTTAAACTCTGCCTTTAGATGCTAAGAAATAGTTGTCCTTAAAAGATGGTGTTTCATCAGACTATCATGACTTTCTTCTTTGATATTTTATTATGTGGAGACACTACAAATTGATCAGCTAAGTGAGGGACTAAGGCATTGGTTATATATGATCAATCATATGAAAATAACAAAGTGAAAAACAAGGGTACTTGGAGGCAGGTGGAGAATGGGAAGCTCAGTGACTACTTCTGTTCTTTACTGCAGCTGCTAAGCTAGCTCTTCTCTCCTTGGTGTTTCCACACTCTGTACATCACAGCTCCTTTGCCGCATGTATGGTATTTGTCTCCCTCTTCTCCCCTCTCGTGTAAACACACACATTGGATTGTGAGCCAGTAATTGCGACTAATTTTTCTGTCTTTCTAGAACTGAGTATGTTGCCTGATATACTGAAGTGTTTTGGCCAATCAGAAATGTTACATAAATAATAAAATGCAGCATGTGAGCCATGTAGGCATCTTTACTATTAACGCTTTATTCATGGTAGTTTTTAAAAATTGAGATGCTGTGGTTACACAATAAAGCTGTTGATTCTTATTCACTCTCTCTATTTAGCAGCAATCTGTATCCTGGTATGTATCAAACTAAAACCATGTTTACCTCCACACCTGCAATCTACAACTGGGGTTACAGCCAGACATACATTGACTATGATGGTCTGGTTTGTACTTTTCCACTCAACTTGATCTCCTGCAAATGAGTTCCCCAAACACTGGGCCTTACCTCTCTATGCTCTCATGGTCTCTACCTCTTACTTTAGAAACCTGTTTGGAGGGTAATATTTTGAAGCTCTGTTCCCCAAAATGCTTACCAGTTGAAGTTCTAAACTTATTCTAGAACCTAATTCCTTCTGACATAATCTCAGGTTTTTTCTTCTCCCATGTCCTCATTCCCTAGAAATATATTTGCTCTTAATCATTGCCATCATCTATAGTTTCTGCCTCCCTTACCATTATAAGCATAATAATGAGAAAATATTATCATTTCCTAGACCAATAGCGTCATTGTGACTTCTTGTCCTTTCTCCACAGTCCAGACAAACCCTTCAAAACTCAGTTGCTGCCTCGGTTCCCTTTTCTTCTTAACCTCTGCCTAAAGCATCCTAGGAATGTTTATCTTGGCTCTACTTTTATCCTGTACTTCTGCTTTCCTTTAAGGAGACTAGTCCTACCTGTGAAGCACCATTTTTCATTCTCAGTACATTGTTGACTATGCATATCAAAGAACTATATGATAAAGTATACCATGATTTTATTGCTAGGATAGTTTCTGATTGTGTTCTAGCCACACGTCATTAGTTCTGCTATTAAGAAAACTAGTACCATTCATTTCCAAGACAAATATGTGCCCCTACCTAAGGCATTGAGAGATAAGGCATGCATATTCATAAGGAACATTTTCTGCTCCCAAATATTTAACTGATTTTTCTCTTTAAGCTTCTATAGTAAAAATAACCAGAAGTTCAGGGAATAAGATCAAGCCCAGAATCACATCATTCCTGACCGTGAAAAACAGATCTTTGGTATCTATACAATCCAAGAACATGGCTTGGTTTCATCTGTGAACTGAGAATATTAATATTTATATAGTAGTCATAAAAACAAAATGATAACACTTGCATATAATTTGATGATGTTCAGCACTGTATCTTGCATATGGTAGGTGCTTAGTGAGCAGTTTTCTTGCCCCTAAGATAGAGCATCTTAAGCGATGTTTGTTTCATAAAATTGGAGAAGGGAATTTAAGTCATTTTATTGTTTCATATATGAAGTGTTTGAGCACTGTGTTCCAAATACATCATTGGTAAGAACTATCCTTTGTGCAAGGAGCCCTGAAAGGTTCACTTAAGGGGACCTTACTTTAGCAATGAATTCCCATAGACAGATGGCACCCTGATGGATCACCGTATATGCCACTAAGTCCCACTTTGGTCAGGAGAGTTCATTACAGAAAGTTCACTCTCACCCATTCTGCTCTTTGCTGCACATTCAGACTTCTAAGATTATTCAATGCTTTCTCATTTTAATTAAAGTAATTTCATCCAAATGAAGCCACATAGTATGTCCAATTTTAACATGTGCTGATATTTTACAATTACATGCAACATTTGTGCTTATATTACATTTGTAAACCTATTTCTTTGTGCTTTGATTATAAATTAAAAGGTGAGCTTGGAAAGATGATATCAAATTTTGGTAATGAATATATGCAGTTGTATCAAATTCAGCTAGTTCATCTTATAAATAAACTACTTTTAAGCAGAAATCCAGGCAATCTTTCATGGGAGGCTTTCAGAGGTAAATGTGTAGCCCCTCTCTGCACCCCTGCCTCCATCCATCTCCAGCATGCAGCCTCCAGGCAGCTGTCCTGACAGGTGTCTACTCCACAAGGGCTAGGCTGGGCTTTGGATGTAAAATAACTTAAAAGAGGGTACAGCTAGACATATTTGGTTCTATAAATCAAAGTTTCACCTAAAACAGGTATTGGATTGGGAGATATGAGAACTATTTTCCAGCCCTGACCCCAAACTGCCCATTCTAAAATATTATCACGTCTGTATATAAGTCGCTATAGACTTTTCTAGCTAGCCCTTTCTGTGGTTACTTAATTAAAACACCCAAGGAACCCAGAAAGTTATTCTTCATTGTTTCTTAAAACAAGGAGATGATGGGAAGGGTATTTAAGCTCCTCAGAGACAGGAAATTGACAGCGTTGCTGTCTCTCCTGCCCACCCCCATCCCCAAATCCCTTTTATTTTTTTCTTTCTGTGAACCAGGTCACATGATGATCACCTCTGTGGTTTGAAGTCAGGAATCTTCAAAGGAGTGGGATAATTCTGCAAGAACTCCCACATTCTTAGTGATTGCCCACTGCAGTCTGATCAACCCTCACGAAAAGGACGGCTGCTTCATCTCGATAAACCCATCGTTATAAATCACATGATGGAATATTACACAGCAATGACAAGGAATGAACAACGGGCCCATAAAACCACATGAGTAAAGTTCAAAAACATTCTGTGGAGTTGAAAAGTACGTGGTGTATGAGTCAATTTATGAAATTCAAGAACATATAGAGCATGGTATGACAGAAGTCAGCATAATAAATACTTGTGTTGTGAAGACTGACTAGGGAAAAGGATGGAAAGACTTTCCGAGCGATAGAAATATTCTGTATCTTTATCTCATTGACAGACAGCTAAAAATTGACCTGGATGTACACTTCCGATTTCCACATTGCACTGTATTTACATTACACTTCAATTTTTAAAGGCAAAGGAAAGAAGATGGTGACCCCTGTGGTAGTAGTTGATGTTTCTCAGTGGTCTGAATTTTAGAGATTTTCCTGGCATTGTGAAAAAAAATACAGGATTTTTAACATATATGGCTAAGAGAAGTTGAAAAACATAGCTAAAAGGCACTTAAAAGCAAAACAACACAAAACATTAGCATAGGTTTTGTACATTCTAGTTCCTCTCCCTGTCCTTCTCTTTCTCTCTTTTGTTTAAATGCTGGAAGTGAACAATAATTGTTTTAATATTAAAATAACTACACCGTGTCAACTATGTTTCCTTCACTGAGTATTGAGGCTACAGCAATGACAAGAAAAAATGGACTTTCACGTTAAGAATCTCACCATCTAAAAGGGAGCTATAACATCTTTTATAATATTAAGTTGCATTTGCTGACTGCTCTCTATTTACACTCAACTATACACTTACAAGGTTCTAACTGCTTTTTTGTATTAGCTACTTTAACACTCACAACCAACATTAAAGGAGTTAAGTATCTCACCTCAAATCAAAGAATTAATAAATGGTAAAGGCAATATTTGATGCAGACAGTATATTTCTGGAGACTATTCTCTCACCCACTACCTGCTATTAACATTCAACCATGCCAGGAGATAAACAAAGAAATTCTCTCCTGTTTTCACTTCTGTGGCATGTTTCTTTTCTTTTCTTTTCTTCTTAACCTTTCCCCTTCTCTTCTCTACTTTTTACTTTCCTCTCCTGATTCACTTTCATCTGTCTGCCTTTTGAATATCAATGTTCCACAATTTATTTCCTAGGCCTTAGTTTCTTCAAATTCTGGAATTCCATCCAGAAAAGAAAACATCATTTATTGCCAGTTTCAACAACCATATGTCTTGCTTTCTGGGCAACACATCTACCTGCATTTTCCAGAGGCAATTTCAACTTATCTGGTCTGTAATTTAACTCAATATCTTTCTTCCAAAGCTTGTTTCTCTTACTCTGAAAGCTGGACCTTCCACTCAACTTGATGTCTTGTAGGCACCTTTAACCAGTTTTACACCCTGGTCCTCCACAACAAATTCATGATGACCTGCCGTCTCTCATACCTTTCCCTTCCACTCCACTAACATTACCTTGGCTCAACCCTCATCTCTTACCTGAATTGTTGTAACATCCCCCAGTTTCACCCATCCAGATACATTTCCACACTGTGGAGCACACACAGGAAGTTTTCTAAATTTCAAGTATGATCATTCTACTCCCTTGCTTTAAAACCTACATTTGCTGCAGGATAAAGTCCACATTTTATGGCATGAAAACCTTTGCCATTGCGCTGAGACATTAATGGTGGAAGTGCCAGCCTAGGCAACCCTAGGTAGGTACACTAGTTTGGAAATGGAAACTGTGCCAGGAGCAACGTAGGAATGAGGATTAATGCCACAGGTAAAGTCAGGTCAGAGGTCTTTGGAAAGTCTTTATGAAAATGGATGAGGTGGAGGCTTGGTACTGATACTTTGAAATGCCTGCTTGCATCGTTCATCATTCCCAGGGAAGGCAGCAACTTGCAGCTGGGTTCTAAATAAGATCTCCAGTTTTGTCCAGTCCATCCCAGATGCACCCAGGTGCTCTCTTCGTTTAGAGAAAAGAAATATCTAGTCCATCAATCACTGCCCCCCTTCCAATATTCTACGGTATGCCCTATTTTCCCATTAGTTCTTGGTTTAGGCTACTTCTTTCCCCTGCCCTTGACTTCCTTTCTGTCAGGAGAATTGGCTCACCAAATTCCATTTTTCCTACTGTGATTTTATTATAAAGATAGAAAAAGCTAAGTGCTCGTGTTCCCAGCCTTCAGTGCAGCTTCTGACGGTCACGTAACATGAATGTGCTCAGTCCAGCATTCACAGAACTCTGCTGCTCCCTCCTCTTTCTATTCCTTCTTCCTGCTTGGAATGCAGATGCAATGTCACAATTGCATAAGAGAAATTGTGACCCTGGGTCTGTGAACCCACCCACTCCACTCGGAGTTACGGAAAGCTTACTGTGAATGTGCTACATTGACCCTGGCTCAGCTGTCTCTGGGCTCCCTGTGAAGTGAGGGAAATAAAGCCCTATTTGTTAAAGGGAAAGTTGGAGTCGCTCTCTGCTCCACACAGCTGAAAGCATTATTAACTGATACAGCCTTTTTCACTCATAAATTATAAGGAAAGCATAATTGTCCTTACTTCACAGACATCTAATAGAATAGAAAAGCTAAGAAGGTAGGTTATCTTGGAATAAGATTGGAGATTTCTTATCTGAAATTAAAGAGGTCATTGTCCACTCTAAGGTCAGTTACAGCGTGAAGACCAGCAGTTGTTTTTGTTCTCCTTTTGGAGATAGGAAATTATGGCACACAGAAGCTTTGAGTCTTGCAAGTACCGTAAACCACGTTCTTTCTCTGCCTCTCTTCTTAATCTACTTATTTGCCATACCATTCTACTCAACACAGCCAATCAGAATAAAATCTTATCACTCTTTTAAGTCAAGAATCTATCTTAGATATCAGTGGGAATATTTTATTAAAAATACAGAGCTAACAGTTATAGATTTTATCTATCTTTGAGGATTCTTTTGTGTATTATTTCTAAGGTATCAAAGAATAATGGGCCATTTCCCGAAAGGGTATTAAGTATTTGTTCTACTGTAAAAATTGCTAATACTATTATTAAATATATAAGAAATGTTTCCCTGTTTGACCACTGTTTTTGAATTGCGGCAAAAGAATCATTAATTAGTTTTTATTTAGGTACTCAGCATTTTGTAGTCTGTTCACTGAGCTTGATAAAGTAATTAAAATGAATGAGATTGAGAAACTACAGAGCAACAGATGCTAATACCAATTGTAAATGACTGAAAGAAGCTGATGAGCAATCTGAGGAATCAAAGATGATTCTTTGATATGCATTTAGGATATGACAGTTCTATACCCTCATTTAAAGGGATTCAACTCCTTTATGCAAACATGCTATTAAGAAGAGGCCCCCTCATCTCTGGAAGCCTCCTAGATCCCAATACTTCTCTGCATCCACATTTATTTTCCTGTTTTGACCCCAGTATTCCTGTCTCTGTGACATCATATTGTTTCCCAATTTAATTTCCATCTTGAACACTGTTTCCTGATTTGATCTCTCATCTCTGCTGCTGATCCCCTAGATTCATGACTGCAGCTCATGCAAAAGTTCTCATCTCTTATCTGGAATTAGAAGACGCACCCAATCTCCTGCTGGGGTCAGAGAGTGGGCCTTCTGTACATATTGGAGACTAGAACAAGCAGGGATCTTGCCCTGTCCCGACAGAGATCATATTTATTTTTAAATTTTGTGTCTCTATGTTTGTGATTCCATTTTATTCCCATTTCTTTTAGGATATATCTGCTAGCCATGAATTCATATAGTTTTTCTTTGACTGAGAAAGTCTTTATTATTTCTTTTTCACTTTTGCAGAATGTTTTTGCTTTATATATGACAGATTTTTTGTTTATCTTTTTGTTTTATCTTTCTACACTTTATGCCATGCCATTGTCTCATTGCTTGCATAATTTATGATGAGAAGTCTGCTGTAATTTATCCTTGTTCCTCTGTGACACATGATTTTTTCTCCACTTTCTTTCAAGATTTGCTTTTTGTCCTGGTTTCCGGGGAGTTTGAATAGGATACGGGGTGTGTGTGTGTGTGTGTGTGTGTGTATGTGTGTGTTTTCAGTATTATTTGTTTGTTTGTTTGTTTTTCTCTAAACTCCTTAGGTCTGTAGTTTGGTTTATTGGTTTTAGAAAATTCTCAGCCATTATTTCTTCCAATTTTTTTATACTCCTTTCTCCTTTTCTTATTCTCAGACTGCAGCTATGCATATGTTACACTATTTGATTGTGAGCCACAGTGTTGGGATGTTCTATTAGTGTTCTGGTTTTGTTTTTCATTTTTATCTCTTTGCTTCCAGTTTAGAAAGTTTCTACAGACCTATGTCTAAGTTTACTGATTCTTTCCTCAGCCATGTCCAGTCTACTAATGAATCCATCAAAAGAATTTGTCATATCCATTGCTGTATTTTTATTTCTAGTATTTCAGTTTGATTTTTTCTTATAATTTCCATCTCTCCATTAAAATTATCCACCTGGCATTGAGTGTTGTCATTTTGTCTAGCATTTCCATTGAAGCCATCAACATGTTAAGCAGAGTTTTCTTTTTTAAATTCCTTGTCTGATAATTCCATCTTCTGTATAATGGCTCTGTCTAGTTCTAACAATTGCATTGTCACTTTGAATGAATTCTTTCTTGTTTTTTAATATTCTTCATAATTTTTTGGTTATAGCTAGACATGAAAAGAACAGCAGATATTAGCTGAATTTTATATGTTTGGAGAAAAGCACAAATTTCCTTGTGTGAGGCCTTCAATGTAGAGATGGATACTAATCTGGTCAGAAGACGAGCTGCCTTTGACACTGTTTGTGCTATGGGCACCAGCACTTTCTGACTACTCTATTGGTACCCTTTTTTGGCTCCCACTTAACTGAGTCTCCCCACGTACCTCTTCACAGTTGTATTCCACCACTACTTTTACTGTTGTTCTTTATGGTGGTGATGGTGCTGGCTAAGAAGAAGGTTGTTTGATGTTCACATTAAGCTAAAGATTTTGGCAGGTATCAAAACCTAAGTCCTGAATATGTAGCCTTCATAACTATTCCTGTCCCTTTTCCTGGGGTAAAAATTCTTCCTCATCTTACTGCTCCTCTTCTTTTTCCCAAATTTCAGTGGTTTTGAAGCCTTTTCTCCTGCAGATTAAGACTTTGGTTGCTTAGGGGAGACTAGGATTATGCTTCTGGTTAGAGATTTGGTGGTGATCTCTATTTCCATCTTTCAGTTTAATGAATTAAACCAGTGTCTCAGGATAAACTTTGATAATTTCCCCTGCAGATTAAGCTTTTTATCCATGAAGTAGATAGTTGGAAATGGTCTGGGTAGATTTGGCAGTGGTTCTTCTTCCACCACCCCCAGCCAGCACTACCGTGTGTGTGGGGAAAAGGGTGAGGGTTTTTCCTTGTTCCTCTTTGAAAATGTTGGGTGAGTTCCTGGACAAAAAGCTTACAAGAGAGTGGAACTCTCTCCTAGGAATACAGCCCTAGGAAGCTTCACATTCTCACACTAGCCCACCCGCAGCCTCCAAAAATTCTATATGATTTTTGATTTTTGTTTGGCGTATGTAATATACAGTGGCTCCTGTCTCAGATAAGAAAATGCTGGAGACTTTCTCTCCAGATGTTGGCATGTCACTTTTCCTTATGATATAGTTTGGATGTTTGACCCCTTAAATTTTCATGCTAAAATGTGATCTCCAATTTTGGAAGTGGGGTGTAGTGAGGACAGTTTGGGTCAAGGGAGCAGATCCCTAATGGATGTCCTTGGTGCTGTCATCACAATAATGAGTGATTTCTCACTGTATTAGTTCATGTGAGATCTGTTTGTTTAAAAGGGACTGGAACCTCCCATATTCTCTCTCTCTCTCTCCCCTTTTTTTTTTTTTTTTTTGACAGAGTTTTGCTCTTGTTGCCCAGGCTGGAGTACAAGGGCATGATCTCAGCTCACTGCAACTTCCGTCTCCTTGGTTCAAGTGATTCTCCTGCCTCAGTCTCCTAAGCAACTGAGATTACAGGCGTGCGCCACCATGCTAGGCAGAGTGGCGCATGCCTGTAATCCCAGCACTTTAGGAGGCTGAGGGGGGCGGATCCCTTAGGTCAGGAGTTTGAGACCAGCCTGGCCAACATGGTGAAACCCTGCCGCTGCTAAAAATGCAAAATTAACCCCTTCTCTCTTGCTCCCTCTCTTGACACATGACAATGGCTCCCCTTCACTTTCTGCCATGATTGTAAGCTTCCCGAGGCCCTCATCAGAAGCAGATCACTACACTTCCCTTGCAGCCTATAGAACTATGAGCCCAAATATATCAATTAACTTTATAAATTACCCAGTCTCAAGTATTCCTTCATAGCAATGCAGACTAGCAAATGCTAAAACCTCAGTTTTCTGATTGGTCCAAGAAAAGTCACTGATTTTCATTATGCTTGGATTTCTTATTGCTGTGGGGCAGATATAATGACTTCCCAGCTCTTTACATGTCTGAGTTGAAACTGGAGTTCTTATATCAGTGGTAAAAATAAATACTCTACTTATTGTTACTCCATTTTACATTCAACACAATCAAGGAAATTAAATTATTATACAAAGAGCCTGACCATGTTCCCACTGGAAAGAGTTTTATCCAGTAATTTTACTCTACGTAGGTGACTAAACCACATGGAGACAAAGTGGGTGGGCCCATGTTGCACAATGAATTAGTAAAAGAGCTTCACATGAGCTGGATTTACATGGGCTTTTCCTATAACGTACAGCTGGGACATATTTTGGCAGAACAAAGACTACAACTCATATTCTTCTTTCAAGTTGTTATATTTTCCACAAATCAATTACAATTTAAATAATCATCTACATATAAAATTGCTTACTTTAGCCCTCTCAAAATAGATAATTTGAAGCTAAAATGTGAATTATCATCCTCTGAAATTTAGAGAATATTTTATATGACAATTACATGCTGAGCATGGTTAGATGCTTTTGAGAATACACTCTACCATCCTGGTGGCTTATGAACTTTAGGGGAGAATGATGCATAAATATAAGTAAGAGAATATCAGGAACTAAGAGATTCACAGAAGTGCTAAGTGCAGGCCCATTATGGAACATATCAGCTTACAGGCCCGATACTGAAATATTGGGATTGTGATAGGTAAGAGTGCCCAATCCAGGCCAGGTTATTTTAGAGAAATCATGGAAAGATCCCACTCTGTCCTGGAGCCTACATGGATGGAATTTTTCCGAAAGGTTTCAAATAAGAGTAAAATAAGCAATCTATCAACTGCCATTAAGTAACATAAAATTTCTTTATGTTATTCCAAAAGTATATCGTTAGAGCTGGAATTTAGTAGGTAACCTATAATATTGGTGTTTCTGGTCAGCTATCCTGGCCAATCCCCAGTCTGCTTTCCTAACATGTAATATTAGCACAGACCATCATTTGTCTGGATCTGTGAAGCCTCCCAGAAGGGCCTGCAAGGTGAATAGTGGCCAAAAATCAGTGCTGTGGAAAAATGTGAGCTTCTACCTCACATGCCTTCTTTCCTGTTTCCTGCAGTGCACAGAGATGGCTACTCAAGGTCGTGGTTACTCTCATGCACAGATTCTGAAGGCTACTCTTGGCTACAATTCAGGTAGTGTCCAATAGGGCAAAGTGAGAAACTGGTTTCTTGTCAATAATGATTATCTTTTTTAGTACCTAACACCAAAACAGCAATCAATACTATATTGGGCTTACTCAGTCACTGGGAATGTTCAGCTAGCTAAAGAGGGGTCTGGAGTGAAGATTTAGAAGAGTTTCAGGAACATATTTATTGGAGTGGCATTCAAATTATAAAACATTGTATTTGGAAGAGAAAATTTCAAGTTGTGTGTGTGTGTGTGTGTGTGTATTGGAATTGAGGGAACATTAGAAATTCCTAACTTAGTAATTAAGCTTCTTAAGTTATTTTCACTGAAAAAGGAAATCTCAGCCCTATAATTTTCAGCAGATCTAACCCCTAATTTACATTTGTTGTCTACTTTTCTCTCTCTTTTTTTTATTTTTTTGATGAATGCCAGTCAAATCAATAGCACCCAAGCTAATCTCACTGGTAATGTTCTTAAAGGAAATATATACCGAGAATACTTGCCATGCATGACCTAAACAGCTACTATATGCATATTATTTTCAGATTCTTAATGTGTCCCTAGCCCACAGAAAGTCCTACTTAAGCCATATTACAGCTTCTATCAAAGCCCAGTCTCATAAATATTTCTTCATCTCCAAAATACTTTCATGGCTATGATTCTATGATGAAATACATCATGCAACATTCAACCATTGTCAATATCACTTTTTTCTATTTTTTTGAACTTATGCAATGAAGTTTACAAATATCCATTTTCAATGTATCTATTGATCCATGAATACATTTCTGAAAGGCCATAGAAACTTGAAAATGTAATTTCTAAGGCTTTAGAACTTTCTTCTTTGCAAAGAACCAAATCTTGTTTATTTTTCATTCACATTAGATATTATAACACAGTCACATGAAATAAGGCAAAATGAGATGAGGAACAATGTTCATTTGTGCTAGCTACTATCATTCTATCATTTAATACTCAACATAACTCTAGCACATAGGCTATGCTATTTCTAATTTCAAGATGAGGAGGCAATTTCAAGTAGATTCAGCACATTGAAGTCACATGGTAAAGAGCAGAGGATTTGGGATTTACATGAAGATCTATTAGCCTTAGAGCAGGGGTATATAAATTTTGCCTTCCCTGGGCCACACTGTAAGAAAAAGAATTGTCTTGGACCACATATAAAATACACTAATGATAGCTAATGAGCTTTAAAAAAATAACAAAAAGACTCATAATGTTTTAAGAAATTTATGAATCTGTGTTGGTTCACATGCAAAGCTGTCCTGGCCCACATGCAGCCCGCAGGTCGTAGGTTGGATGAGCTTGCCTTAGAGCCTACATATGTGAAGTAAATTATATTCCATTAAAATCTTAAAGGGGTTTATCATAACTAACAGGAAAAATGGAGGGGAACAAACATTTCTGAAGAATCATATTTTCATAGATAAAACACTTAGTGCCATAGCAAGACCTGCTCGTGATGACTGGACACTTTAGAGGCAAAGGAAGCAAGCCTCGGTGTAGCTTTGTGCCATTTCACAGTGAGACTTTCCACCCTCTCCTGGCTGGAAAAACTTCGCTCAAGTTTAACATGTCACTGAAGCATTACCTTTCCCTTGAAGACAGATAGGTGGTGGTTCTTTCCTCCGTGTCCTTGGGATTAGGACTGCTTGTAGAATATTTCTGCATCCCTAACACCTAGCTCAGGTACAAGAACACAAAAGAAATCTGATAAGTATGTGAAAGAAGAAAAAAAGTGAGATGCTGATCACTGCAAGCCTTGACAACAGTAGCCATATGCCATGACATCCATTTGTCAGCAATTAATTTTCCTATTATTTTCTTCTTTAAATTCCCTCTGTGTTAATGGGAAGCACTTCAGTTAAGTGCTTAATAAACAAGCAATTACTAAATAGACATTTAATGGCCTGCTCTATTATTGCCTGTAACATAAAGGGATAGTGAGAGATACAAATAAAACCCCAACATTTATGCATCATCATAAGATTCATAAATTACAATTCAATTCATAACAGTAGTATAAATGGATCCCCCTTTAGTGTGATTTTTAGGCTTTATAGGAAACATTCTCATTATTTCTCAGTTATTTTGTGTAATGAATGAAGTTTCTTCTGAATGTAGCAAGAGGCGCAGTGAACCACTTGGCTGCTCAACCACAAATGGGGATTTGCAGGCAGAAGCTGGGGCTGTGGTCTCCATTTTCCTAAGAATGATGCCAAGAATAAAAAACAATGAAGGGTTTGTGATAAAAAAGTAAACAGTGTAAAAATGTTCAAATACTTCTAAGTAATAAATCTTTATTAAAATGAATCTTTGTATTTCCTTAATTTCATTAATAATGAAAAAATTGAAGAAAATTACCCATATGTTGAGTTCATACAATTTTTTTTTAAAACACATACTTTGTTTTATTTTATTTTAAAACTTATTTACTTGTATTTATTTATTTTTAAAGACAAGGTCTCACTACGTTGCCCAGGATGGTCTTGAATTCCCAGGCTGAAGTGATCCTTCTACCTCAGTCTCCCAGATAGCTGGGACTACAAACATGTGCCCGACAAAGACATACAACGTTATCTACCAATTCTTCTCTATTCCATCTTCCTGATAGAATACAAGCTTGAAGGCTAGAAGTGCAATGGTCCTCAGCTCATATTAAATTGATAAACATTCCCTGAAGTAGTGGTCATAGGCTTAGCTATTGGGAAGAAATAAAACAAAAACCAAAAACAGAAACAGCAGCACATGTGTATGTGTTATATTTATTAACTGTGCATTTTAAAAAGGTAAAGTTTTCTAATTAGTCGAAAAATTTCGTACTATATATGAACAATACAAATGTGTTTAGAATTCAAATTATGTCATTGTTATTATAATTGGACCCCGGGAATGTAAACAGAAATGTATTTGGAAGAGACGCATATCACTGCTGACCCTGTTGGGCTATTACATTCTATTAGACTAGAAAATGTACAGGTGACACTAAGCCTGTGGCAGAGAAATGGGAAAATTTGTTGAGTGCTGTGACCCTACTCAATTTTTCATAATTTTTCTAGCAGCTCTCACATATTTTTAAAATTTAAAGTCCAATTTTCACTACCAGATAATTTTGATTGGCACTGGCATTACAATGTCTGTTTTCTCAACGACATCTAATAGTTCTTATTCATTACTTGTCACTGGCATGAAGGGCAAGCAGCTTAGACTGTTGAGAGGCTTTACAGAGCCTATCTTTTATTCTTATATGGAGGGGAAAAACAATCCTGGCGTGACAATATGCCTTAATTTAAAGACGAACTAAGTGTTATAAACGCCTCATAAGCACAAACCTCCTGAATTGTTCTGATGCAAGAGGAGCAAATAAAAGAACCACATGAAATCCCCACCTTAATCATTTTATTTTATGACAAATATCTTGCTTGTATTCCTCCATTTTCTTATATGCCAAATAATTTCCAGCTTGAAAAATAACTAGAAGCCATAAAATCATTTACTGTTGTATTATTTTATTTACTCAATCATTTTACAACTCTTGTACTTCCCAAGTCCAATATCCCTTATTTTTTGTATTTTAAGTTATTTAAACTTCACAGCCATACAAACGGATGTATCAGATAAGCATGTGAAGTGGTATGTTGAATATATTACCATACAGTATTTCTTTATGCAGAATAATACAAGGCAAATTCTCAGGTGCAGTGACCAAACAATAAAATAAGATGCAAGTGCTCTAGAAACTACCAAGTTTGGACAGACAATTGTAAGCTACAAAATTAGGAAACCTAGGAGAATATTTACTTTACGTAGAGGGAACAGAATGAGTATAAGCTCAAAAGCAAGTGTAGCTTCTGGGAACAAGCTTATAGCTGGAGCTCAAATGAAAGGCAAGCAAGAAAGCCAGGCTGCAGAGGAGACTCCATGACTGACGCCATAGTCTCTCTTTCCCCAGGCGCATAGACAAGCAGCTGTGAAGAGCTGGGGATAATAATCTCACTATAAAATTCAGAGGAGATTTGGGATTGGATATGTATTTAGGGAAGAGTACCTAAAATAGACAAAAAATGAGGACTAGACTTCAGGATGGGGAAAAGACTTAAAAGAAAAGGACTAAGGGAAGAATAATAGGTTTTAGAAAGAGATAAAGAATGGACGTGACCCCCTGAACAACTGGGTCACCTAAAAAACATCCATCTAAGGCATCCATAATGCTGACCTGAAGTAAAACTCTAATGCAAAATTAGCATAAGTAAAGAATTTGATTTGGCCAAATTTGAGGAGTGTAACCTGGGAAACACATATCCAAACTGTGTCAGAGAAGTGCTTTCCGTTGGAGAGGTTACAAGCAGATTTTTAAGGACAAAATGAAGAGGTATAGCAAGGTGGTCTCAGCCTGTTCATATAGAAATATCATTGGTCAACAGAAAGAAGCTAGCAGATGATTGGCTAAAGGCTACAGCACTTCTTGGAATAGTCATTATCTGTTTGTGATGAATCTAGCTCCTGGAATTCTTATAAGTAAAAAAGTTCAGGAATTTCAGGGGAGTAACTGTGGCATCATGACCACCTTTTTTGGCCATTGCAATTTAGTTATCCTCATTTGTTGGGTTTTGTTTTCAATAAGTATGTCCACTTATTGAAACCTCCCCTTTTGTTTGGTCCAACCTTACAGAATAGCTTACCTTGACTCTGCAAAGTTTAGACTATCTTGGAGACAATTAGTAGACTGTTTTTTAAACCTTCCTCTAGTTGTCTGTATATTCCACCTTATGCAGAAATGGTGATAACAATGGTAGCTAATTTGGGTAAGAAAATAAAATTTTCTCCATGCCCAACACCCTCCACACATATTAGAGTTCAACAGTAAAGGTAGAAGGAGCAAAAGGGATTCAATAATGAAAAATAAATAACCTGTCTGAGAAAAGGAGAGCCCTTTACTTTCCTCCCACAGCGAGGTGGCCATGGACATATCTTTTCAGGTGCGTCAAAAGAGCCTGTTCCTGTGGTTACCTGAATAACAAAGACACAGGCAGAAATCACTGAGTTGTAGATACAAACACTCTCAGACTAGCCAGACAATTGCAGGAGGACTGGGGAAGGAAGAATAAGATAGTATCTCTGGAACTTAAAGAGAAGATCTCTTGAGAAGCAGATGCCAATAACTAGCGGGAAACCACCTCAGGCTGAAAGGATAGATAAGGGTCTCCATCGTTTCTGGTGCCACGTGGTCAATCACTGTTGTTTCTCTCTAGGAGTCTGCGTTATTGTTTTTTCTTAGAAGCATGGCCTTCTCAGCTTACCTTTCTCTTGTTTCAGATATGGCTACTCAGATTAAATTTTACATGAGCATTTCACTCGGGGACCCCAAAGAGAATAAGGAGGGGCTGTGGGACTCAGGTTTGCTTCCCAGAAGAAGGGATCTGAGTTGCCAACCTGAATGAAGTTACTTTTCTAATCAGCTGTGTTTAGGATTTTTCAAATTATTATAAACAGGGATCTAAGTGTTCATGGATAGTGTGGTGACTATACAAGCAACTTCCAAGAGCAAGACTGTCTCATATGAAACTTTGCATTTCTTAGCAAGAACCAGGTCTCTAGCAAAGAGCAAACATTCAGTAAATTGTTTCTGAGTCTATGAATAAATGCTGAGAAAAGGCAAGGGAAATCACCATCCTCACTGCATGCCTTCAGATGTGTTTCCTATCAGACGTGGGTGTTCCAACAAAAACTAGAAAAAAGAAAATACAATGCATTCACTGGGCAGAAATACTGTGGATGGGAGGCAAGCATTGGGACAGTCGTGAACAAAATTATTCTTGAGGTCCCCGTTAATCAAAGTATTTGTGGCATCCAGAAGCTTGAATATTTAAGGACAAACATGAATCTTTACCTATCTCCTTTTACTCTTCTCTCCTTTCTCCTAAACTAATTCCAATGTATACATTTACTTTTAAAATTTCATAAAGCCTATCTAATTGGGAATTTAGGTCTCACTCCTTGTGGACACCAGAAGGATATAAATGATTGGGGGAAATCCCACCAAACAGAAAGGGCAAGAAGATGTATGAATGAGTAGTAAGCTCAGGAGCAACCCATCAGTCCTCTTCTTTATTTTACCCCCAACCCAGAACTTAGGGATGAAGCTTCATAAAGCTCTCTTTGGTGAAGGAGAGAGGCCTGTTTCGTTCCCGAGAAGTGCAGAGCTGCATATTGGCTTCGGGATGACACTGAATAGGTATAAAATGTATCACATGTGATATCCCATGTGTGATCTTCTACACACATTGTTTAGCTTCTCCAAGACTTTACTTTGGAAAGTCCACAAAGAACAGAAAAAAGAAATGCCGTCTTTTAAAATATCTATTTAACTATCTTGTGCTCCCATGTTTCCAAGGTTGGGGTATTGGGAGAGTTCGTGAAAGAGCAATATGTCAGCATTAACTTGTCTTCAGGCAGGCATGACTTTCCATACCAAATGGTCACAATCTCCAACTTTTAATGGATCCTAAATGTGTGTTTCAGAAATCCTGTCATTTGGTAATAAAGTCATACTCAAAGTTTTTAACACTAGTTTGGCTGAATTTCCAGAGACTGGAGAGAAGGTTAAGATCCAGGTGGTTGCTATGACAAGAGCATTATGACTTATTCATCCAACACTTCGTTGCTGTATGATGCAACCCTTCAGCTCCTGGTTTAGAAAAGCAAAGGGAGGGCGGTCGCGGGAGGGAGCGGGGCAGGCGCTGTGGGGCCAGGCCCCTCCTCCAGCTCCTGCACGAACCCACCGCCTCCTGCACCAACCGAGCGCCAGCGCGGGGCTGGCGGGAGCCTCGGTGGGCTCATGGGCGCACGGGCGCGCGGGGCCCTGGTCGTTGCTCCCTGACGGGCCGCGGTCGCCTCCATGAAACGGAAAAGCGAGGGGCGGTTGAGCTCGGCCGCTGTGTCTCCCTGCTCGCCGCGCTGCTCCTCGACCTCGCCGGTTGTGAAGAAGATCCGCAGCTCCACGCAGCAGGACCCACGCCGCCGGGACCCCCAGGTCGACGTGTACCTGGACATCACCGATCGCCTTCGTTTTGCATTCTCAACAGCAGACCAAAGAGTTCATCAAATGTACATTATTTCAGCATAGATAATGAACTCGAATATGAGAACTTCTACGAAGACTTTGGACCACTCAATCTGGCAATGGTTTACAGATATTGTTGCAAGATAAACAAAAAATTAAAGTCCATTACAATGTTAAGGAAGAAAATTGTTCATTTTACTGGCTCTAATCAGAGAAAACAAGCCAATGCTGCCTTCCTTGTTGGATGCTACATGGTTATATATTTGGGGAGAACTCCAGAAGAAGCATATAGAATATTAATCTTTGGAGATACGTCCTATATTCCTTTCAGAGATGCTGCGTATGGAAGCTGCAATTTCTACATTACACTTCTTGACTGTTTTCATGCAGTAAAGAAGGCAATGCAGTATGGCTTCCTTAATTTCAACTCATTTAACCTTGATGAATATGAACACTATGAAAAAGCAGAAAACGGAGACTTAAATTGGATAATACCAGATCGATTTATTGCCTTCTGTGGACCTCATTCAAGAACCAGACTTGAAAGTGGTTACCCCCAACATTCTCCTGAGACTTATATTCAATATTTTAAGAATCACAATGTTACTACCATTATTCGTCTTAATAAAAGGATGTATGATGCCAAACGCTTTATGGATGCTGGCTTCGATCACCACGATCTTTTCTTTGCGGATGGCAGCACCCCTACTGATGCCATTGTCAAGGAATTTCTGGATATCTGTGAAAATGCTGAGGGTGCCATTGCAGTACATTGTAAAGCTGGCCTTGGTTGCACGGGCACTCTGATAGCCTGCTACATCATGAAACATTACAGGATGACAGCAGCCGAGACCATTGCGTGGGTAAGGATCTGCAGACCTGGCTTGGTGATTGGGCCTCAGCAGCAGTTTTTGGTGATGAAGCAAACAAGCCTCTGGCTGGAAGGGGACTATTTTCGGCAGAAGTTAAAGGGACAGGAGAATGGACAACACAGAGCAGCCTTCTCCAAACTTCTCTCTGGTGTTTATGACATTTCCATAAATGGGGTCGAGAATCAAGACCAGCAAGAACCCGAACCTTACAGTGATGACGATGACATCAATGGAGTGACACAAGGTGATAGATGTCGGGCCCTGAAAAGCAGAAGACAATCAAAAACAAACTTTATTCCTCTGACATATCCCCTAGCTGTGCTGACCTCTGCACTATGTAGTATTGTCATCTGGTGGATTGTTTGTGACTACATTCTTCCCATCCTGCTATTCTGTTTTGATGGTTTCAGAACATAGTAGCCATCAGGACCCCCTGACAGATAGCTGCTTCTCTCCGTTTCAAGGACTAAAACGGTCTTGCGTTAAGTAAAATCCTGTGAACAGAACTGAAGGAAGACTCTAGGAAATGAAAATTGCAACAGAAATTAGCACAATTTGAAAACAAAACAAAATTGCAAAAGCCTTAGTTGCTTTCCACCTAAGAAGCCATCAATGGAGAAAATGTCCACTGGAGTTTCAATAATGAACTTTGAGTTTGGGTGCAAGCAAATGACTCAAAGAAGGACCCAGCTCTCAAGCTAAAGGACAAAAATACTGTTGTAAATTTAGTCTCAGGTGTAAATACCCAAGCCCTCTGGTACCCAGGGAGCTAGCTGGTCTTTGGTGAATGTGTGTCCCTGTGATGGCAAGCACTGTAGTTGCTGGCCTTCAGAAGACTTGAGGATCTGATGGAGGTTTTTTATGTATTTATTTTCTGTCCACCTTGTGACTCTGTGTCAAAATTTATAAAGATACAAAAGGCATTACTGAGATGGTACTTTCTGTAATTTGATACTATTTGGCGTTATCATCTTCACTTGACTATTTGTAATACTGTTGTAATGTTAACTCTGTTAAGTAACCAAGCTGCTTGTCTTCCACCAAAGAGTGCTTTATTAACAAGAATCTGTGAAAACCACATTTAAACACTGTTGCATGTTGTAATACCAGGTGGCACCTTGGTAACGTAAAACTTGCAAGAGAATGTTAATGGTAGCTTTAGAAGACTCAGGAGGAGAAACTGACTTCGGAGTTGGAAGATGTTGCAAGTCATTCCTTTTTCTGTCCTTTAGGGACTGAAGAACCAGGAGGTTGCCCATTGTTTGGCTGCCAGTCATACAAATTAAAATCATATTTACTTCCATGCATGGAAAAAACACACTATTGGTTTTTTGCCTTGGAAACAGCAATCCAAAATAATGTTGACTTAAAACAAGTTAACGCTCTTTTAGAGTTCTTCTCTGTAACACTGGATTTTTTTTTTCCTTATGAGATCAGCCTACGGCCATTGACTTGGCCTGTGATCTCGGTGACAATGATCTGCTTCTGGATCTCACTGTTGCCTTTCTTTAGGGAGCACAACCGGTAACTCTGCAGAGTGCCTTCTCCCACAACCCTACTAGAACACAGCAGAGTCTGTGCCATGAAGCAATTGCAGAAACAGAATTGATTTGCTGAAAAAAAAAAAAAAAGGGGACCCGAAATAAAGAATATTTAATACCTCAGTTCCTTCCATAAGAAGTGGGTGGTTTAATGATTTTTAACCCATTTTTGCCTGTGCTGGGAGCATGGAGGGCTGAGATGTTGACAGGCAGTGGGAAACAAATGCCCACCTAAGCCACAAGGTGTGTGCCAGATCAGTAGGCAACTCCATTTTAAGAAGCTGCCTTTTTCACAAAACTACAAGAAATAAAAGCGGTTGGAATAAACAAATTAAAGTCTTTAATGCAAAAAGTAATTGAAAGGCAGTGCCTCTATTTTGGTATACTTTCTTGGAAGAAAGTATGAAATTGACTGGCATCAGGAGAGACAGAAGATGCCATGTTCCAGGCACTATGGGGTGGGGTCAGGTCAGCTTTTAAACACTGGAGACTGGATCACAGAAAACAAGTGGTTTGCTGTCCCTGGAAATGAGTAGGCACAAAGACCCACTTGGCTGTGGGAAGACCACTCTTCAATAAGATTTGGGTGGAAGGAAGAACATTTCCTTTGCTATTATGAGCTGAGAAAATATAAATATTCAAACTGTGCCATGCATAAAGCATTGAATTCTCAAGGCACCTCTTCTTTTCCTTACCCTTTTTAAGGCCATCCCCTCCATAAATAATAATCCAGGTTATTATTGCGAAATAATGCTTTCCAGTTTAAAAACCAGTTGTGAAAATCATGCTTCCATCTGATCCCTTCTTAGTTTGGCTTTTCGTCCCATCAGAACAAGTAAACTTGGGCACCACAGCTCTTGTGAGTATTGTCTCCCTCACAGTGAACAAGCCTCCTGGTGTTTCATCCAAGAGAAGGTAGGGTGTCAGTGGTACCACAGTCGGTTTTCATTTTATAAACTGCTTCTTCATGTTGCCTGCTCGTTTCCACCTAGAATTGCTATCACGGTGGCTCTTTCTAAAAATCCTTCTATTTAACTGGTTCACTGAAATTAGTCATAGAAAACTTGTGATTTGGTGAAAAAGCATTCCTTGTAATAACCAAATGAATTGGGATGGTGAGCATAGCAACAGTGTTACACTTAATGGGGACCGTCTCCGGAATCCAGGAAGTCTCTGGGGCTGAGGGATGGAAAGTTCTTCCTGCTATGAATGAGAGTGAACTCTTCCCCTCACCCTCAACGGAAACCACAAACACCCAGAATCTTCTGGGATTCTGACTTAGAGTCCTTGTTATAGAAGACCTTGTTGCTATGGAATATGAAACTGTGTCTGTCAGATGGAGAGATTCCCTTAAGAGCCTTAAACAGCCCTGAAAGTACACCGGGACAGTTTGCAATGAAATGAAAATTAGAAGTGAATATTTCTAGGTGCCCTTGCAGCTTTCTGGGCAGAATTCTGACTCAGAATTATCAAGAGTCAGGGACAGTTGGAGGAAGAGCGTCTGCAAAACTGGGTTCCTAGAAGTATGGATGGACGTGGCTTTTTGTAGAACTTGTTAATAAAATCACAGCAAAGATGGAAAATTTATCCATCATTCCTAGTGCTTTTGAAATCCTCACAGGGGACACCTGCCTCCACAGCCCACCTCTCTATGACAAATGATATCTCTCATGAGGCTTCTTGAATTCAGGCTGCTACCTATGTGACACTAACAAGAGAAATACTGTGTTTATTCAGATCCATTGATGTGACAGAGGACATAAACATGTTAGAAGAATGGAAAAGTTTATTTAGCACATGCTATTTACCAAGCTCTATGCTAAGAGCCACTTTACTTAGCCTGTTAAGAAGGCTAAGCCTCGGCCAGGCGAGGTGGCTCATCCCTGTAATCCCAGCACTTTGACAGGCTGAGGTGGGTGGATCACGAGGTCAAGAGATCGAGACCATCCTGGCCAACATGGTGAACTCCCGTCTCTACTAAAAATACAAAAATTAGCTGGGTGTGGGTGCCTATAGTCTCAGCTACTCGGGAGGCTGAGGCAGGACAATTGCTTGAACCTGGGAGGCAGAGGTTACAATGAGCTGAGATTGCACCACTGCATTCCACCTCCTGGCAACAGAGTGAGACTCCGTCTTAAAAAAAAAAAAAAAAAGGCTAAGCAAGCTAAGCCTCTCTATGGCAAATGATGTCTCTCATGAGACTTCTTGAATTCAGGCTACTACTTATGTGACACTAACAAGAGAAATACTGTGTGCATTCAGATCCATTGATGTACAGAAGACATAAACGTATTAGAAGAATGGGCAAGGTTATTGAGCACGTGCTATTTACCAAGCTCTCTGCTAAGAGCTACTTTAGGAAGAGCCTGTTAGGAAGGTTAGTAAAGCTTGTTAGGAAGGCTAAGTAAAGTAGCTCTTAGCACAGAGCTGGGTAAGAAGCATGTTTTCAATAAACAAATGTCTGGTAAGTAGAAACAAAAAGGAACTGATATGCCTCATTATGGTTCTATTAAAGTAGCCGTTGCCAAACTTTCTGGCATCAGGGACCAGTTTCATGAAAGACGATTTTTCCATGGACAGGATAGTTTGGGATGAAACTGTTTCACTTCATGTCATCAGGCATTAGATTCTCGTAAGGCTCAGGCAACCTAGATCCCTCGCATGCACAGTTCACAATAGGGTTCGTGGTCCTATGAGAATCTAATGCTGCCACTGATCTGACAGGAGGCAGAGCTCGGGTGATAATACTCACTCACCAGTCACTCACCTGTGTGGCCTGGTTCTTAAGCAGTCCTGGTCTGTGGCCCAGGGACTGGGGACCCCGGTACTAAAGCATTTTGAACTGAGAATTCACAGCATTTAAATAAAGTGTTAAAAGAAACAGTGGGGCCGGGCACAGTGGCTCACGCTTGTAATTCCAGCACTTTGAGAGGCTGAAGAGGGTGGATCACGAGGTCAAGAGATCGAGACCATCCTGGCCAACATGGTGAAACCACGTCTCTACTAAAAATATAAAAATGAGCTGGGAGTGGTGGTGCGTGCCTGTAGTCCCATCTACTTGGAGGCTGAGGCAGGAGAATGACGTGAACCCGGGAAGTGGAGGTTGCAGTGAGCCGAGATCATGCCACTGCACTCCAGCCTGGTGACAGAGCGAGAACTCCATCTTAAAAAAAAAAAGAAGAAGAAGAAGAAATTAGCCAGGCATGGTGGCAGGCACCTGTAATCCCAGTTACTCGGGAGGCTGAGGCAGGAGAATCACTTGAACCCAGGAGGTGGAGGTTGCAGTGAGAGGAGATCGGGTCACTGCACTCCAGCCTGGGCAACAGAGTAAGACTCTGTCTCAAAAAAAAAAAAAAAAAAAAAAAGAAGAAGAAACAGATGAATGATTTTCCATTTCCTAAGCCCAGCAGAGGAGTGAATGGTATAAATATGTGGAATATGACACCAATCAGGAATGCTTTAGTTACAAGTATCAGAATGCCTGACCAAAAATGGCATTACTGCTCCCCGATAGTCAGACATCTATGAGAAGGTAGCTGCTGCTGTTTGACTGCCTGTGCTCTGGGTTGGCATTTAGGTGATATGGAGCATTTATGATTACCAAGTCTTTCTGTAACTTTGGGCTTCACGTCCACAATCACATTCAAAGACAGGAGACTAGGAAGAGTGAAGGACAGAAGTGTTCTTCCTTGGACTTCTTCTTCTTTTATTATTTTGCAAAAAGCAATCTTTGGAGAAACTCCACTCCCCACCAGGAAACTCTCTTGCCAATCATTTGCCTCATCTGTCCTCATCAGTTGCAAGGAGATTGGTGTCTGGCTTTGCTCACCTCCACAGAGGAAGACAGCCAAGGGAGAAAGAGGGTGAGGGCAGCCTGTGGTAGACACTGTGGCAACAACATGTGTCCCAGACTGGTTAACACAAATTACAGAAATTTACATTTCACCTCCATATAAGCAGATTTTAGGCCTCACGAGGAATCACACTGCTTGTGAAGATAATAAACTTCTCCATTGGTATTCACAGACATCTCTCCTATGTGGCAGACTCTGAATTATGCACAGGGAATGCAAAATTTAAAAGATCAATGTATGTCCTGAGTAGAGTTTACAGTCCAGTGAAATATTCTTAGAGACCAATGGCTCTAGGAGTTAGCCAACAAGGGACTCAATCATGGTGCCACTCCCGCTACACCACCAGGACACTACATGAGGGACTTTGGAAGACTTTATTCACTGGGGCTCTGAGATCTGGTCTCATACACATATAAGAAGAGCTTTACTCTTCTCTCTCTTAAACAACCCGTGTGACTCAGACAAAGGTTACTACTCTAACCCTTACCCTCTCCCATCTGAGCTACTAATGGCTGTTTTGTGGCTGGGCATGGTGGCTCCTGCCTGTAATCCTAGCCATTTGGGAGGCCAAGGTGGGTGAATCGCTTGAGGTCAGGCGTTCAAAACCAGCCTGGCCAACATGGCAAAACCTTGTCCCTACTAAAAATACAAAAATTAGCCAGGCATGATGGCACATGCCTGTAATCTCAGCTACTTGGGAGGCTGAGCTGGATAATTGCTTGAACCCATAAGGCAGAGGTTGTAGTGAGCCGAGATCATGTCACTGCACTCCAGGCTGGGTGACAGATCAAGACTCTGTCTCAAAAAAAAAAGAAAGAAAAAGAAAAGAAAATGCCATTTTGATAAACATGTATGCTGTGGTTATAGTTTTAATTATTTGAGTATTTGCAGGTTTAAATTTTAATGTATTTATTAATCACTTTTCCTTTCTATCCTATATGTTTCCTTTTGTCTTATAGAACTTTGCTGGAGCTCTATAGTTTCCTTACTGATATCAGTTTCGATCTGTTTATTAATCTAATCTCTAAGGGAGTTTAAATGGTGTGTAACCAAAGACAAGAGAGACCTAGTAATCACACTGTATATCGAAGATGCAGAGTTTCTGACCTTGTTTTGTGTGAGACTTGCCGTAAACTCCAGTCTTGGAGTTACTGCAGCTGGAAGACATTTCTTCACGTCTCTATATCTGCCCATTGCCAAGGTATTTCTGCATGAGTCCCTCACTGAACCCTGATGAGTCTAACCAGTACAAGGTCCAGTGCATGGAAAAGCTACAGGAGGGCATCTACAAGTAGGATTTTATAGAAGTTTTAATATGCAGTGAGAGAGACCCCAGCAACACCCAGAGGGCATGGGATAGTGTGAACCTTACTGTTTCACCGGGATTCATTACGGTACTTTGCTCACAGGCAGAGTGACTTTGTTCAACTAACAATCATATTAACATATGAAATGATAAATAAAATTTGAGGAAATGCATTCATTTACACCTTATTTTCCCTTAAAGTGAATGCCAGGGCACATAGATGCCTCCTTCTGCTCTTTCCTCGGTGCTTTTCTTTCCATCCCTACTCCCCAGCAAGGAGATATCAGCATCATAGTACAGAGTGGTTCTGGCATTCCGGTGAGTGCTTGTTCAGAAGGTACCCCTGTCTAAGGATGTGAAGACTCCCCATCCCAGGCTTCAACAGTGAGAGGCAAGGAAAGCACATCTTCTCAGCTTTGGCTTAAGGGGTCATTGTGACTCCTGGGGAGCATAAAGAGCATTCTAGGAGGGACTAGAAATGGCTGCAAAGGCAGTGGGGTCTAAACGAAGTGAGGTGAGTAGGACAGGCATTTTCATACCAGCAGCAAATGCTTTATGTGCTAAGGAGAAACCAGGTCTGGATATCCTGTTTGGCCATAAATCTGATTGCATTTGTTTTGGTAATGAACTCTGCTTGAACCTTCATACAGAGAATTCAGAGGAAGGGGGCAGGATCCAAACACATGTGATGGGTATTTCTTTCACTGACCAAATTCTGTCTGTCACTACTTCTTGGACCTTCTGCTCATTTACTTGACGTTGAATAGACATGAGACCTGCTTTGGCCAATGAAACAGGAGCAGAAGTAATGTGTTTCCCTTCTATACAGAAGCATCTAATTCCTGGTACTCACCTGATTAATTTGATTTATCCCCGCTAGAGAAATATGTTGACACAGAGGTGTGTGAGGTGGAAGGATGCTGGGCAGTGGGACTGGCAACTACAAAGAACTGCCCAGTACACTTGGCATTGTTCACTGGACTTTGACAGAGCAATGAGCAGGTGCCCATGTGCTGCTACACTGAGATTTAGGGTGACTTGGGGTTATGACACATCTTCCTATGATACCATTTTTTTCTCCAAAGCAGGGAAATATCTCTACTAACGATATTGTTCACGGGCTAGAAAGCAAATTCTGCAGTAATGTGTGTTCTAAAGCAAGAAACTCCAAACAGATTTTAAGCTGCTTTTCAAGCTTGATTCCCACACCTTCCTGGTCCACAGCATCCCTCATCTGATTGTGGAGGAGGTGCTCTGCTCTAGTGCCAAGTGCTGGGGACCACTGACAGAACCCTGTGGTGGGACAGGGCAGGGATTACTATGTCCACTTCACAGATGCGGAAACTAAGGCTCAAACATTTGGGTCAAAAGACTGGCCCCAAATCATTAAATCAATGTGTAATGGAGACGAGATTTGACTAGGGCTTGAGACACCATGGCATCATGATGAAAAAGTTATGTATCTTAGGTTTTTGTTAGCTGTTCACCAGTCTCATTACAGTAAAAAAATAGATCAAAAATACACTTTTTTCAAAGGTTTATGTCCCTGTGCTATATTTTAAGAAAAAATAGGTTACCTTTGAACATAAGAATACTTGTCACACTGCATTTTTCTTCTGAATCATGTAGTGAGTCTTCACATTATTCTCATTAATCCTTTCAGAGTTCTCAATGGATTCCAAGCAAACCTCACACTTTGTAGCTGAAAATCCTGCTTGGCCATGTGGCTTCACAGCATGTCAGGACCAGGAATAGACCCTTTGTCTCTAAAGTCTTGACCCTGGATTTCCAAACCTAAAACCCAATACCACATTGGGAAGTTAGATACATCACACAGAGAGCACCCATGTTTGAGAGATAAAGTGGCAAGGGACCCAGTTTGCACTTTGGGAAGTGGAATCAAGCCAGGTTGGGTGAGGCCGAGTCAGGAAGAAGTTTCCCCAAAAGTCCTTGTAGATCGTCTTTCCCGTTACAACATAAGGCCTCTGAGGGAGGGACCGTCTTATTTCACTTTCACATAGCGTATGGTGCACACTATACAATTTGCCTTCTTCAGTGAATAAATTGATGAATTTTCCGAGTCCTTGAATTTATTAGATACATTAGAGCATGAAGGATAATGTATTAATGTTCTCTTGCCGCATAACGAATTACCCCAAAATTTTGTTCCTTATAACAACAAGCATTTATTCCACAGTCTCTGTAGGTCAGTCAGGAACCCGCGAGTGCTATTAGCGGGGTGCCTCTGTTCAAGATCTCTTGCAAACCTACAGTCAAGGTTTCAACAGGGGCTGCAGAACCATCTGAAAACTGGAATGGGGACATCTGCTTCTGAGCTCACTCAAGTGATTTTCAGCAGGATTCAGTTCTTAGATGGCTGTCCCAGTTCCCCCAACATGGGCCTCCCAGGGCCTGCTGTATGGGCCTCCCCACATGGCAGCCGCCTCCATTCACTCATGCATGCAAGACAGAGGCCTCCTGAGACAGAAGCCTGGGTATTTTGTAACCTCATCATGAAAGCAACATCTCATCACTTCCAGTGTGTTCTATTCATAAGTGAGTCACTGAATTCAGTTCATACTCTCTTTTAATATCATTTTCTTTTTTGGCTTCCATAATGTTACTATGATATGGAATAATTCGCCATTTGCCAGGAGGTGGGGTCATTAACGACCTTCTTCAAGGCTGCTCGGCACAGGTATTCTTCTGTTTTCCTTTTTCGCATATAGTATTTTCACATGGAGATTTTAGGTAGGAATAATCTTTTATTTTTGAACGATCTTTTCTAGTTTTTGCTATTAAGAATTTTTGTTCTTGTTATAAAATTGAGGTCTCTCACTCTTTTCCTTCCCCCCATTCTCTCTCACTCTTTTTTTTTTTTTTTTTTTTGAGACGGAGTCTCACTCTGTCACCAGGCAGGAGTGCAATGGCGTGATGTTGGCTCACTGCAAGCTCCACCTCCTGGGTTCATGCCATTCTCCTGCCTCAGCCTCCCAAGTAGCTGGGACTACAGGCGCCCGCCACCACACCCAGCTAATTTTTTTTTTTTTTTTTTTGTAATTTTAGTAGAGACGGGGTTTCACAGTGTTAGCCAGGATAGTCTCAATCTCCTGAGCTTGTGATCCACCCTCCTCGGCCTCCCAAAGTGCTGGGATTACTGGCGTGAGTCACCGCGCCCAACCTCTCTCACTCTTTTAATACCATTTTCTTTTCTAGCTCCCATAATGTTATTATTATATGAAGTAATTGGCCATTTAAAACTTTAAAGTGAGTAAATATAGCACTTTTTGGCTTTGCTATATGAGTCTTTTTAGGACTGCAAAGTTTTTAGATGTAGTGGATAAGGGTTTCCTACATAACACAGTCCAAAGTATATTTAATGCCATTACTTGTGTGTCAGGCATGGTCACTTAAATCCAAAGCCTTCACTACAGTTTTCAAATGACAAAGAAGCAGGAGGAGCATATTGTAGTGCATATAAGACTGAGGGCAGGATAATTAGGTTGGACCGGTCCCAGCTTCCCTGAGGCCAGATAGCTGTATAACAGGATTGTACAAAGCAGGTGCCTCAGCACTAGGGATCCAGGCCTCTGGGAATCCCTTTGTTGCTCATATTCCAATCCAAAATAAAATATCTTTCCTATCAGCACACAGACACAAAAGATGCACATAAAACTAGAGTTCTGAATTATTTCATTAGAAAACTTACAGGTGCAAATAAACAGAAGGGAGAAGTAATATAAATTGGAAGCATTTTGCTGAGGTCATTTACTGTAAACAAAAATCTCCAGGTATGAACTTAGAGAGATGATAACTAAAATGAGCATTGGACATGTCCTTATGTAGTAATTGGATTAACTTTTTTAGCAGAGACAAACGCACATCCACATCCATCTTCCCACACCCCCTGACACCCAGACACAGGTACACATACACACATACATAAACACAGAGAGACGCACACTCCACATACAAACACACATACATACATACACACAAACAGCCAGACCTACACATATGCATGCACCCACACAGACACACACCTAGACACATCCAGGCACACATATACATATACACACACCCATTCACAAAGAGATGCATGCAGACATGCACACAAAAACACAGAGGCACACACCTACTCCCCAACACATACACACGGACCCTGAGCAGACTTGTGTACATGAGAACAATATGGGACGCTGAGATAAGAAGCTGCAGAAAGTAAAACATGCTCAAGTAAACAGAATCCCCAGTGCAGATGACCCTCTTCCCACAGCCATCCTGGAGAGAGATTCTGTCCAGCTAAGAAGCAGTGATGAGGAATTGTACTTGATTTTTTCTATTAAAAAAAAAAAACAAAAAAACCTGACTCTGTGTTCTTTGTAGTTTGATGTAAATATTTTGCTCAAGGTAATGGTTTAATAAAATGAATGTTAACATCCCTGTGTGAGATTATTCACTCCTGAGAACCCCAGCTGTCAGTTTCTCACCTGTTAAAGGCACCCTTCAGATTTTTTTTCCATATAGGTAAATGAGGCAAATAGACTCACTCTGGCCCATTCGGGCAGAGTGTTCTGTTTTGAGAGAGCAAAGTGAACTAAGCATCCTTTATTTTAGAATTCTTCCTCTCCTGGGTGCAGTGTGTCTATGTGTGCTACTCGTTACACATGCATATTCACAAATCCCATTACTTGCCAACTGGATTTTCAGCTCATCTTAAAATTTAATTTTATGCCTAGTCCTTAGTTAAAATTACCATTTTTGTATTCTTAGAATTAATAAAGTGCCAGAGAAGAACACTTGCCTTTTACATAAATACTATTAAGCTGAGGTGGTTGAGATAATTTCATTTTCAATTGCATCTCTGATACGCGACATGACACAGCAAGATGTGAAAATGCAACAAAATTGCTTTGAAACTGGTGTGGTCCCCTGGTTAGATAAATAAACTCACTACAGTCTGATGGTTTCATTTCAGTTCCCTGGTGTAATTTTGATTAAAATATCCTACAATGGAAAATTGTATTTTAACGGAAAAAACCCAGTGATATGAAAGTATTTTTTTTTTTTGCATTTCTAATTTCTACTTCTTATTTTGTCAAAAGTTTTCACATCTCTTATTTTTACACCTTAATTTCTGGCTGTATTATTCCTCCAAAATTCACAAAATAGTTTTAAAACAGTAGAGTGTTGCATTTTTCTTACTTGTCTTTGCATACCTTCCTAAATTCAAGAAATTGTACTACTCATGGTATGCTACCCATTCATTTTTTCTTAAATGGAGAGATTATGCCAAAGGGGGCAAGGAGGAAACTAAGCATATTTAATGCCCACATCATCTGTGTAGAGCCTAGGAAGACAGTATGCCAGGGTTTTACCAGCACAAAAGGAGAAACCTACAAGAGTATCCTTCAATCCTTACTTATTCGCGTATAGCAGTACAGGAAACCACCCTCCAAATTATTTCTCTTATTGTGCATGTCCTTATGATAAACCTTCATGAAAAAATGCAACCCTTTCATTTGCAAACAGAAAAAAAGAACGTTGGTCATATTGAGCAGAGGCTGTGTTATGGAGTGAATGTTTGCTTTACATGTTGAAATCCTAATCCCCAATGTGAAGAAATGCGGGTCCTTCAAGAGATGACTAGGTCAAGAGGGTGGAGCCCTCATGCCTGGGACAAGTGCCCTTATAAGAAGAGATACAAGAGCTCACTTTCTCTCTGCATCTGTCTCTGCCATGTGAGGAAACAGCAAGAAGCATTGTCTGCAAATCATGAAGTGGGCCCTTATCCAACACTACATCAGCTGGTGCCTTGATGAATTTCTAGCCTGCAGAACTGTGAGAAATAAATGTCTGTTGTTCAAGCTGCCCAAAGTGACTAAGACAAGCTACACCTATTTGGTGCCCACTGGATGGAGGAATCATTGTGGGAAGAGCTGTGAGCAATCATGGCCTGGCTGGTGCTGTGCATTGTGTGATTCTTATAAAAAGAGAGAGCAGAAAGCTTTAGAAGCTGCTGGGATGACACAGCTGGTCAGTTGGTGCTGTCCTTGGAGTGTAAGAAAAGGAGGAAGACAGGGATGCTGCTTTCAGCTCAGCTTTCGCTTCTATGTCTCTCTTTTCTTTTTTCTTCCCTCCTTTGCAGGCTTCAGCCCTCTGAGGCCAAATCTTCTTTATGTTCTGTTCAGCAAACTGTTCAAATTCGGTGGAAATATCCACTTCTAGCAAGCCCTGCAGTGTAAACTGTCATAATATATTTCACAGAATCTCAGGATTCTACAGCCAAATCCTGTAGCTTCATTTGAACTCTCTCCACAGCATTTTCTAAGGGGCATTAGCGAGTTTGGGGTGCCCTCCACTGACGGAGTCATGTGCACTCATCTGTCTTTTCAGTGCAGCTGTCTCCTGGAGCTTCTCCCTGTTGCATTGCCCAGCCCAGCACAACTCATGAGAGATTGAGATGAATATCTTCTCTCCCACCATACTGTCCAGCGTATCCTGTTCCCAGCTTACATGCTGTCTTACTCAGGCTGCCATAACAGAATACTACAGGTTGGGTGGCTAAAACAACAATTGTTTACAATTCTGGAAGCTGGAAGTCCAAGATCCGGGTGCCAGCCTGGTCCCATTCTTGGTGAAGGCTCTCTTCCTGGCTTACTGATGGCCTCTTTCTTCTTGTGTCCTCACATGGTGGCCGGTGGGGAGATGGGCTGAGGGATACAGAAGTCTTCTTAAAGGACACCAACGCTGTCATGGACGCTCCACACTCATGTCCTCATGAAAACCGAATTGCCTCCCAAAGGCCACACCTTCCAATACTATCACCTTGGGGATGAGGGCTTCAACATAAGAACTTTGAGGGGGAGGGACACACACATTTAACCCATAGCATGTACTGGGATTGTCTACTCCATCTGCCTCACATCCCAAACAATTTTTAGGGTTTCTGCTCATAGCAGTATTGGGCATGTCCAGCTTCTCCTTTACTTTTCCTTTCCCTTGGGCAGAATTCCACACGATACCATCAAAGTTTCTGTTTTAAATAGATGTTTAATTTTAAGTTATTATCCTTCACTAACACATCTCAAAAGCTTCCTCTTTTCAGTCTACCCATGTATTTCATTTCCCAGTGGCATTTCTCTTTTTCTACTTGGCAAGCAGTGGTTTGTGCATTATTCATAGAGAGAAACTTGTTCAACAAGAAAAACATCAGTACTGTCTATACCCCTACATCAAAGTCTCTGATGTGTCTTAACATTGGGATTCATATTCCTGACTCAATAATCCCACTTCAAAGAATTTGTCTCAAATAATCAGTGATGCAACCAAAGATAAATACAGCTGCTCAACATGGATTATTTAAACCTATTAAAATTTATCAACATGTCATGCTCAAAGGTAATGTTTAGAATCCTTCCACTTAATGTAGTCCTTGCATGGATAACAGTGAAGTCTATGGGACAATAGCAAAATTTCCTGGAATACACAATAAGGTATGAATACAGAATGTAACATTAAAAGTGATTAAAGAGTAGAAATACTAATTATAGATGTTTAAAAACAGTAATTTTGGCAGGGCACAGTGGCTCACACCTGTAATCCCAGTACTTTGGAAGGCAGAGGCAGGTGGATCAGAAGGTCAAGAGAACGAGATCATCCTGGCCAACATGGTGAAACCCCATCTCTACTAAAAATACAAAATAGCTGGGCATGGTGCCACATGCCTGTAGTCCCAGCTACTCCAGAGGTTTTGAGGCAGGAGAATCGCTTGAACCCGGGAGGTGGAGTTTGCAGTGAGCTGAGATCGCACCATTGCGTGCCAGCCTGGTGACAGAAAAAGACTCCATCTCAAAAACAAGCAAACAAACAAAACAAACAAACAACAACAAAAGAAAAACACAAGTAATTTTAGGGTATAGTTGCAGAGATGATACTTTTTGGTCTTTGGAAAAATTACATTGAATTATTTCTTGGTGATGTGTTTAAATTACTCAGGCCAGCAGATTTTAATCTTAGAAAGGGATAAGACATATTTAAAAACAACTAACCATGTTTTCCTGAAAATGTGTGAATGTTAAAAATCAGTTAACTAAAAAACCTATTTTGTTTTAAAGACAATGTGATCCTAAATATGACTGGATTGAGCAGCTGTAAATCTATGTCTGTAATTAGGCTGACCCAAAGACAAACAATATGTATGTTAGGAGCGTATCTTTTAAGATCTGACATTAAGTGAGGAAAACAAGTGTGCATAGTATAATAATGTGTATTAAACAGACAATAAATGTGTGTTAATATTTATAAGTATATAAACAAATGCCTATTTATATAAATATGGATATGTGCTTGTGAAAGAAGTTATGGAAAAATCTATTGTCAGTGTTTAGGTTTGGAAAGAGGTCTTGGGTATGAGGTAGATTAAAGAATTTCCCAGGCCGGGCGCGGTGGCTCAAGCCTGTAATCCCAGCACTTTGGGAGGCCGAGACGGGCGGATCACGAGGTCAGGAGATCGAGACCATCCTGGCTAACACGGTGAAACCCCGTCTCTACTAAAAATACAAAAACTAGCCGGGCAAGGTGGTGGGCGCCTGTAGTCCCAGCTACTCGGGAGGCTGAGGCAGGAGAATGGCATAAACCCGGGAGGCGGAGCTTGCAGTGAGCTGAGATCCGGCCACTGCACTCCAGTCCGGGCGACAGAGCGAGACTCCGCCTCAAAAAAAAAAAAAAAAAAGAATTTCCCGTGCAATTTTGCAGTTTTCTGTATTGTTTACATTTTCTAACTTTATTTCTTTTACTTTAAATCTGTTTACTGTATCATTAGGGCTACTTAGAAGAGATATTAAGAACTGTATTTTTTTTGTGTGTCTATGTGTGTGTGTGCGTGCATGCGTGTGTGTCACCTGTGTGAGAGAGTATCAAAAAAGACCTACTAAATAATACACTGATGAAATTATGTTCCCTTGTGATAAACTAGAAGCTGACTTGATTTTAGTCATTTTTGTGATTAGAGGTTAATGTCACTATATTAAGAATGAATTATAGAAGGGTAGTTGTTTGTCACTACAGTGGAGTGTATTAGCTGATTTATATTTGACAGCCAGAGTTAGGAGATACATAATAGGTATCTTGGCGCTAACATGAGAGAATAATTTAACACCATAGTGTAGTGAGAATATGGGTTTTAGATTTCAATTCCTCTTTGTGACTCTATTTCTTCACCTGTAATATGAGATAATATCTATGATTGTTTTGAGCTCAGGTATATAAAAATTTTCGAAATTACAAGTAAGCCACTAATTCCCTTTTAACAATCGTTATTAAAGGTGAAGAAATTCAACAGATATGAAGATCATGTCCCAGTGCATGGCTAGTTAACCTTTGAAATGATAAGAATAATGTTAAAATGAATTTTCTAAACCACAAAAGTAGAAGGAGAGTCCATGAGGGAAATGGTGATGTGGACAAAAGAGCTTTCAACCAGGAACTAGATGGAATTGTGCCGTCCCAATTCTTCTGTTGAACTTGACACAGTCACATACCCTCTTCGGGTGTCGTTTTTCTTTTTCTACAGTGATAATTAAAACAAATTCACAGGATTAAAAGCTAGCAAAATGACTTGCCAACTACTGGAAAATAGCAAGTTTTGTAGATGTCTATACTGACATCAGTGATAAAACATTTTATATGAACCGTATTTTTGCTATTAAATTGAATTTTTAAAAACCAAGTAATTTCCAGAATACATTAAACAAAGTGATTGATGCACTTCCTTCAGCAGAGCTTTAGAATTCTTAAATGTGACAAACATCCTTTTCTTCAAGTATCACAAATTCTAGTTACCACAAGTCAAATCCTGCATCTTCTTCCTTGAATCTCTTCTTCTGCCTACCTTCACTGATGTGCCTTCAACGTTACCAAAAGTTACACTGGAGAGAAATCTGAGAGCAATTCAGTCACTATTGAATTCCTTCTCACTTCCTACCTTAAGTTCATCACAAAATCCATTGAGTTTCCCTGTCCAGGCTTGTCTGTATTCTAGTACAGGCTTGTCTGTACTCTCTCGGCTGTAATTTCACCATCCTTTCAATTCTCATCACTGTCTACTTCCATTATGCAGTATAATGCTCAATGATTCTCTATTTCTGTTCTCCATCCTACCATTGAATCTATCCTTCACTTTGTCCAGGGAGTTGTACATTTTAACCACACACAGAACAACATGACTATCTTGCTTAATAGGGCCATTGATTAAGAGCAAAATCCAAACAATATACCCATCCAATATCTTTCTCAAAGAAAATATTTATTTCTGTAGTTCCAATGTCTAGTAAGTGTTAGGTGCTTAATAAATATTTTTGGAAATATGAGACTCAATAATATCATCCTGTTACACCTCGTTAGTCTCATCTCCCACAATGCTAAAAGGGAAGTTAATTCCCCCATGCCTTCTATAATTTTCACCTCCCTCAATGTGAGATTTATCACATTACAGTATAACGGAGATGATAATATTCAAAGTTCAAAGAAATGTTTTTGTGGATAAATGAGATGGCCTTTCCTGTTTGTGACTAGAGAAGCAATTTATGGTTCAGGGAAAGTAATTTGATTAAAGTCGGTCTCTTTAAATGTAACAAGTTGAGGGAAGGAGGGATGTTTGTCAGTTTCATTAATTGCAGAATATGACTCTCATCAAGCCTAGAGGAGAGGTTTTCTTCAAGACATTAAGCATTTTGATTTTGAAAGATTTGAGAAATAATACATTCATAGTGAGATGCCCCCACTGTCCTTCTTTCTTCTTTCTGTACCAACAGATCCATGCACACTTGTCCCCTCTGCAGACCCAGCAGAAAAGAAAATAATGAAGGAAAGACTTTCATGAGTCAATGGATGCCAAAGATGATGAAATGCATAAAACTCACAAGGAGACATCCACATGATAAAGATGGGATGGAGCATTCTTGAAAATCAACCATTGGACAGAAAATAAAAGCATTCAGAAAAATACTCCGAGGGTTGGGTTACTGGGGAGAGGCTGTGGATGAGGAACATCCCTAAGTGAACCTGATTAGCAAGTTCCTTCTCTTTGGATACTGCTCTTTTATGAGATTCATGACTTTAGCCCATGGCATTAATGCTGAGAACATTTGGATATGTAATTTCCACAACAGTAGGGTTCATGTCATTGATAGATGCTTTGGTGCTTGGTGCTCCATGCTTCACCATCGGGGGTACCCATCCTCCGCTGCTTTAACATCTGAGTGCTAACAGTTGTCCTAGCTACTGGACCCTCTCTGGAGAATTGACCAAGAGTTAGCTTGGAGGAGAGGAAGCTATAGTTGCACAAGAGAGTTGGGGATCTAGAAACTTCTGTAATCCTCAGCAACAACCCACTGAAGAGGATGTGTGCTCAGCTATTAACTGATAACCCTTGGGTAAAAGTGTCTGCCCCTTTTCTGAAGGCAGGTTGGGGTGTGAGTTATGGTCCAGAGCCTTTCCTTGGATGGGTTAAGTCAACTTCTATTTAAGTCTCACCTTTGACTAACACTACATCCTTCTTAGTGTCCTCTCTTTCCCTCTCCTCCTTCACTGCTTTCCTTGAAGAGCTCTGCCTCAATGAATCACACACAACCAGGCTCTGCCTCCAGGGAACACACCCCAAATAGGTCTTTTTATACATGTAGCTTTGCAAAGATGACCACAAGTCAAAAATAATGAATACTGTCCACGGTCCAAAAACTCCCTTCATGCCTCTTCTTTGGCTCCATCCCCAGTTGCCTTCCCAAAGATACCCTCTATCTTGATTCCCTACCCATTTTGACCTGTATATAAATGTAATTAAATACATGCAATTATCTGTGTACAGCTACTTCTTCTCAACCTTACATTTGTGATACACATCTGTATTGTTGCATAGAGTTACAATTTATTTTCATTGCATATATTATATTCAATTTTGTGAATGCTTGTGTACATTCTATAGTTGATGGACATTAGAATTTTTCCAGATTTGGGCTAATATAAGTTGTGCCATTAGCAGCATTCTTATCCATGATGGCGTATGCATGCATACATTCATGTCAAATGCACATTTTTAATTGCATTGTTGATTTTGTAAGATTTATTTATATATTTTTAAATACAAATTGTTATTTGACTGTTGTATATGTCACAGGTATTTACTCCCACTCTCTTGGTCACATTTTCACTATCCCAGTCATGTCTTTTAATGTAAAGAAATTTCAGATGTTGGTGTAGAGCAATCATTATTCCCTATATAATTAATAGGGCTTTTTGTGTGTGTTGTTTAACAAATCTCCCCCTTTCTCAATGTTACAAAGATATTCTCCTATAATATCATCTATGCCTTATTAGTTTGCCTTTCACTTTTATGTCTAGAATTTATCGGGATTTAGTATTTGTATTTGGTATGAGTTAGGGGTTTTCTTTTTTTCTCTTTATTTGTTCGATTTTGATAGCTAGTTGACTCAGCACCATAACTGTGTGTGTGTGTGTGTGTCATGTATACACACACACACACACACAAATACATTCCCTTGATATTATATAGTTCCAGCTTTATCATAAATAAACTGTTCGTACCAGTATGAATCTGACTTTGGAGTCTCTCTTCTGTGTTTCATTGGTCCAATTCCCACTTATTGTATTATTACCATACTGGATTATTTATGTGGATTCATAATAGTTCTTGATATCTGGTAGAGTATGTCTTCTCACTTTGTTCTCCTTAGAAATGTTTTGTCTTTTCTTGTCCTTTTGAAATTTCATGTAAATAGTAGAATCAGTTTGTTATTTTGCACACATGCTTGCTTTCTCTCTGTGTCTCACTCTTCCTCTTGCACACACACACATATGCTCAAAGACATAAATGGCTGAACAATTATAGTTATGCTAATTTGATTTGAAGAAAATTTACATATTTGAAATATTTACTCTTCCCATGTATAAATATGATTTTCCTTCTATCTAATGTAAACCTCCTTTTTATTAATATTATAATATTTTTACAATGCAGTGTAATGCAAATGTTCTGTAACATCTTTCATTACATTTATTTTTACATAAATGTGACTTGATAATGTAAACTATATCCTTTTGAACTTCATTTCAATAGCTGCTTGTTGTTCATATAAGGGAATACATTTGATGTTGCTTATTCACCTTGAATCCAGAGGCTTATTTTTTAACTACCACTATCTGTGGACATAAATTATTTTTTCAATCCACCCTGTGTTAATGAGTTTTATTTTTCTCTTCAATTATTATGCACATTATTTGTATCATGTACTACAGAGGTCCCCCAGTACAAATTTGGACAGAAGGGGTGGTAACCCACTCTCAATCCCAGACATATTAGCTTTCCATACTTTAACATTTCATGCAATGTTTGAAATAGATAAATTGGAGATGAACATAATGATATTAAAGCTATTATCTTCTAAGTATGCAAACAGTTTTTTAATTATAAATAGATGCTATTTTATAAAATGTTTTGGCTTGATCTGTTAATATGATCATTTTTTTCTCCTCAATTCTGTTGTTAATACGGTGAATTACAATGATTAATTTTTTACAGTTAAGCTGAGATTAAATATCTAGGTTGGGGAGCAACTTGGTTGTGATTTTATTTATCTTATAACTTATATTTTTAATTTATATTTACATCTAAAATCAAAACTATATTTATATTCTTAGATAGTTAGATACAGTTTGTAAATAATTTCTGCAGGAATTTTCGTCTATATTCATGGGTGAGATGTCTTATGATTTCCAAGGTTATGTTAACAAGTGACTTTGATAAACTGTAGTTTAGCTTTTGGAATCAATTTTTATCTTGGATCATGATTTACGAGTTCAGTGTCAGTAATATGTAATAAACACTTCAAAGTTTTCCATTTTTCTGTGTTGAGTTTAATAAACTATATTTTTCTATGAACCTATCCATGCCATTCAAATGTTTATATTTGCTTGTATAAATTTGTTCAAAATATTTTTATATTTTTAATATCTACTAGATCCTCATGCTGCCCTTTTACCATTCATAGTATTGATTATTGCTTTTCTTTTTCTTATTTTCTTCAACATCTCTATGTAGGTTACTTTTCTCTGATTTCCTTTCTATGGTATTATTTTCTTCCTTTTGCCTCCTTTATGTTTATTAACTATTCTTTTATTTGTTTCTTCGGATGAATACTTAAAAATAGATCTTCAGCCTCTGTCTTTTCTAAACTATATGCTTCTGACCATGATTGCCTCTGTAATTGTGGCTTCATTATGCCTCACTTGTTCCATTTTTAGCATTTGTAATGCAATTAAAATATTCTCTAATTTTTGAATTTCTTAATGTCTTATTTGTAAGAAATTTCCAATGTTAATTTAGACATTAATTTCTAGCTTAACAGCCCTATGCCCATATAATCATTTTGTGTTTTGAAAAGAGTAAGTATCCTAGTGGAAGATTTCACTGCACTAAATGCAGTTAAATGGTATCAAATGTGTTGAAAATTCTTAAAGAATCTCCTATGTCCTCGATCTAATAGTAACTGGAAAAGGTATATTGAAAACTTTTACTATAATTAGGAATTTTTCTGCACTTTTATTTAATCATTTTTTCTTCATGCATTTTAGAACAAGTCAACACAAATCTAGAAATGTCACATCACCTTGATGGTTTTAAACTTTTGATTATAAAATATAATTATATAAAATATATACTAAATATGCAATATATAAAATACGTAACATTGCTATGCTCTGAACATTTATGTTTCCCCAAATTCATATGCTGGAATGCTAACCCCTAAGGTGATGGTATTAGGATGCAGGGCCTTTGGGGAGGTAATTAGATCATCAGAACTCTAAGGGACCCCAGAGAGAGGCATTCTAGGAAGCAGGTCCTGCTGGCACCCTACAGTGATCTTCAACGTCTCATTCTCCAGAGCTTAAAAAATTAATTTCTGTAGTTCATAAGCCACCAAGCCTATGGTATTTTGTTATAACAGCCAAGACTAAGAAAACTATGTGATAAAATCTATATCATATATAGTATAATATGAAACACTGTCAAATATTCTTCATCTCTGGTATCCATGTTTATTTGAAGTTTATTCTGTGAGTTATTAAAATAACTACATTAGCTCCTTTTTGATTAGAATTAACATGCTATATTTTTTCCACCCTTTCTCTTTTCATTTATTTGATATCCTTATATTTAGATGTGTGTTCTTTCACAGACCTGTTGTATTTTTTGGTAATTTTATCTGATCTGGAAAGATGTATCATTCAGTATTAAATCCATTCATATTTAATTTAATTTCTGAAATATTTGCATTTTAGTCTATGACCGTAATATTTGTTTAGATTTGTCCTGCCTCTTTAATGTTCTTTTTATTGTTTTATTGTGTTTGATTTTTTGATTAATTTAATATATTTTTTAAAATTATTTTCTTTCCCCTCTGTTTGATAGGTATATGCATTAGTTCACTCTCACACTGCTAATAAAGACATACCCAAGACTGGGTAATTTATAAAGGAAAGAGGTTTAATTGACTCATAGTTCCTCATGGCTGGGAAGGCCTCCGGAAACTTATAGCAGTGGCAGAAGAGAAATCAAATACATCCTTCCTTCAGCAGCAAAGAGAAGTACAGATCTCATGAGAATTCACTCACTACTATGGGAACAGCATGGAGGTTAATAGGCCCCTTGAGTCAATTACTCTCCAACGGGTCCCTCCTAGGACATGTTGGAATTATGGGAACTACAGTTCAAGATGAGATTTGGGTGGAGACACAGCTAAACCATATCAGTATGTATTCCTTTATAATTCTTTTGTGTTTTTTCAAAGAATACAGCATGTATAGTTAACTTTCATTGTGTACACTCATAAATGCACATACAGGCACACACACACACAAACACATATACATACCTCAGGGATAAGACAAAGACATTAACTATGTTAACTATTTTAGCTTTTCTTAACTGTATATTCTTGTTGTTTATATATTAATTCTCTTTATTATAATTGCACTATGCATTATAAAAATCGATATGATATATATTTAAGTACTGAAATAATACATATAGATACATTAAATTAATATTGATTTACTCACATATATATTAATTGTTTAATAAACTTTCCATTTTAATCTGAGATTATTTCCTTCTTAAGGAAGGATGTTTTTATTTCTTCAATTGAAGGTTTGTTGGTGATAAATTTTCAGGTTTCATTTGGCTGAAAATGTATTTATTTCAATTTATTATTAACATATATCTTTCTCTTGGATATTGATATTTTTAGTTTGATGGTTTCTTATTCCCCTGCTTTCCAGAATTTTTAGATATTTCATTATCTGGCTGGGCGCAGTGGCTCACGCCTGTAATCTCAGCACTTTGGGAGGCCAAGGGGGGGCGGATCACGAGGTCAGGAGTTCGAGACCAGTCTGGCCAACACAGTGAAACCCCGTCTCTACTAAAAACACACACACAAAAACAGCCGGGCATAGTGGTGTGCACCTGTAATCTCAACTATTTGGGAGGCTGAGGCAGGAGAATCGTGTGAACCTAGGAGGCAGAGGTTGCAGTGAGCCGAGATCGCGCCAGCCTGGGTGACAGAACCAGACTCTGTCTCAGAAAAAAAAAAAAGAAAAAAAGATATTTCATCATATTCTGTCTTCATTAATCTTGCAGAGAAGTTAGCTTCATTGCTTACTGTTACTTTTTGGAAGGTCTTGGTTTAATTTTTTTCTCTGTCTCTCTCCCTTAAGGATCTTCTCTTAGTCTGAACTTTTCAACTGTTTAACGTGGTGTTATTAGGCATATTTTTTGGAATGTATTCTTCCCAAATCTCTAGTGCTTTTTAAATCTGTGGCTTGATAACTTTAAACAATCTTAGAAAATTATCAACCATTATCCCTTCAATTACTATTTCTATGTTACTATCATTGTCCTTCTGGGATCCCAAATATATGTAATCATTTGCACTGTGTCTGACATACGTCATTTTTTTCTGGGTATTTCATTCATTTTGTCTTTTCATGCATCAGTCTGGATAATTTGCTCTGACTCGTCCTCTAGTTCACTAATTTTTTTTGGTCAGCTACTTATAATCTGCACCTTCTATTTCCTTTATCTATCTATCTCTCAATTATTTGCATTGTCTGTAGTTTCTCTTATTTTCTGCCACATGGTCTTGTCTTTTCAAATGACTAATTATTTTTTAGTGCTAGATACTGTATACGAAATGTTATCTAAGTGGTTTGAAGCGTTACATGATGCTATCTTCTTGCAGGGGTACTTAGGATCCCAGATCACCTTAATCCAATTAGAGATCAAAATGATTCTAAGCTGAGCTTCAGTCTTGAGAGGCATGGTCTGTTTAATGTTCACTTTTATTCCTAGCTAGTAGCTTTGTAGAGCCCGAGAGAAGAGCTGGGGTTTATCTTTGCCCTTCCTCCTTTGTGGTCCTTGAACTCCAGTTTTTTTTTTTTTTTGGCCTGTTTCCATAAAGTTGTTGATAGCTCTTTTTGGCTCCTCAGCATTTCTATCAAATTTTTTGAAAATAACAAATACGTCTAAGCTAAAAGAGTTCCAAATGGCTTATTTAATTTTTGGTATCCTGCTTCTCCTAGATTTTAGGTCACAAATTTTCAATACCTTGAAACTCCTCAATGTCTTTAACTTTATTATTATTTGGTCCAACTTTCAATTTGATCTCAGTATTTGTCTGAATGCCCTAACCCAAAACTGACACTAACAGAACTTCTGACAATAATATTTTAATCTCTGAGTCAGACATCTGCCATCAGATCAGATGTTAGCTCTTCAAAATGACCTAGAACATATATATGTTAAATAAGCTTCTCATTTTATTTTGTGTCTTTGTTGTTGATTACATACAGATAGCAGTAGCAATCAAAACTTTTTCAAGTTTAAATTTCATTTAAAAATATATTATGTATAAAAATATAAATGACAAGAAATGTAAATAATACAGGAGGTACAAAAAATTATAATGAAAGCATCTACATATTTGACATTTCTTCCCTCTAGGGTACATTTTATATCTTGACACCTTTCAAAGCCAATAGAACAGGATAAAAGTGTTTCTCCAGACTTTATTGGAATCATGTAGTAATAATTTATCTAACGGAAAAAGAATAAAATATTTTACCTCGTATCATATGGGAATGACTATAAAATTCATTAAATGAGAATTAGTGAGAAAGCATTATTAATTTAAGCTCTTTTTTCATGTGTCTGTATGGCATTTTTAACGTAGAGACACCATAAAAACTGTTTTGTAGCATGTGCACTGCCATAGTTTAAAGAATTTGTGAGGTGTTACATTCTTTCAGTAGTCTCTAAGGAAGTTACTACTGTATTTTCTGCTTTTTAATGATGAAGACCCTAGGAGTCAGAGTTTGTTCAAGTTGCCCAATATATCCCAAGTAAATATAGTAGAGTTAAAGTTAGCATCACTGCTTCCCCAGCATCAAGCACATATGCTTTCACGACTCTAAATTTTTCCACTACATTTCCTAGAGCTGTGGGTCCCTCCCAGGATTTGGGGCACTATTGTAGCTATTATAGATGCTAAGATGGCCCAAGTATTTCTTTGTTGGTTCTATTACACTCCACACCCAACAGCAATGACTCTTCTGCAATCCTTCATGATTTTGTGGTTTCTGTAATACTCTATGATTTTAAAGTTTACTGCAAATGATTGATGTCACTGTATAGCAGCTTAGTACTTTCCAACACTTGTGTGTCTTCATGAAACAGAAGAGTTTGCTTGCTTATAGAACAATGTAAACTAATGGAGAGAATCGTAGCTCGGTCAAAATTAAGATATATGCCCTCAGAGAAAGACATCCTTCCCCTCATAAATCTCCTGGCCAAACGTGTTTACGTTGAGGAATTCCTTTTCTTCTATCTGCACACATTTTTTGGTCTTAAAGGAAAGCCTCCTAAGTCCTTGCCTTGAAGACATTTTTGGTAGATTGGTATGTAGGTGAAAATATTAGTGTCCCTTGAAATTACAGCATAGTTGTGTAATTTTGCTTTTTACAGGTAGATGCTGAATAAGTGAAAAGGAATTTTTGCAATGAAAAATGTGTTGCTTCAAATACTAATAACTCAGCTATTTGTAAAATTTTGCTACCTCATTGTAATTGATATAATTTATAAAATTCCAAAACCCCATCAGAAAATAAATTAATCAAGATGGGGTTCCTGAAGACAAACTTTTAAATTTGAGACCTAAGAACTTATTTTTAAGCTTGCTTATTTCAGTCCTCTAATAATCCCCCCGCTCCACATTTTGGTGTGTGGATTCTCAAAATAATGGACTCTTTTGGGCTAGGTGTGCAATTTATGTAGGGCTCCCATGAGTCTATAAACCAAACTAGCTGTGTTGTATCATTAAGGAAACTGCGTAATTCAGCAGCTAATCATTGGGCACAGTTTTATGCTGAAAAATTTTTTTTGGCACTGGGAGTAGAATCATGAAGAAAAAACAAAATCGTTGATATTATGGAGATTAAAATCTAGTGGGAGAAGAAAATAACATAGGCAAACAAATAAAATGCTATAATTTTAGATAGATGGGCTTTGAAGAGAATAACCATTCTCTACAGGTTCTACAGGTGTTTGAGAGTTTCCTCTGAGTCTGAAAGGTCAGAGATACACCCTATGAGAAGGTGACATTGTCTATATTGTTTGGGGATAGTAAATGCTCATGACTGCAAAAATGCTCATGGCAGCAGTAGCGGTATTTTAGTGCATGCTTTGTGGACTGGGAAACAAGTTACTAATGGTTGTGAAGCATTTCTCTTAGCAGATCTAGGGAATTCATATTGGGTAGCCATTATTTTCTTTCTTTTCTCTTATTTTTGAGACAGAGTCTCACTCTGTCACCCAAGTTGGGGTGCAGTGGCCTGTTCACGGCTCACTACAGCCTCTACCTCCTGTGCTCAATTGATCCCCCCGCTTCAGCCTCCCTAGTAGCTGGGACTACAGGCGCACACCACCATTCAAGCCAATTTTTCTTTTCTTTTCTTTTTTTTTGTGGAGACAGGGTTTTGTCATGTTGCCCAGGCTGGTCTCAAACTCCTGGGCTCAAGTGATCCGCCCACCTCAACCTTTCAAAGTGCTGGGATTGCAGATGTGAGCCACCATTCTCAGCCTGGGTAGGCATAATTTTCTATCCTGTTTAGTATTTGTGGATTATTCCTGGGAGAATGGTTTAAATGACATAATATTCATTGAGTATTTAAGAAAGTGTTTGGGTTTCTTTAGTTAAGAGAGTTGCAGGTTCCATTCTGTAGCTGTAATTATTCTCTCAATGCTCCTGCAGTTGGAATATGCTATGATAGCACTATTACCACCATGGTTCTAATCCAGCCTATCCCTTCAAATAAATCAGTGCCAGGCTAATGAGTAATATTCATCATTTCATAAATAAACTCATAATCACAACTCCCTCCAGAATCACTCTGACGTTAAATTGGTATTTGTACTGACATACCAAAGGGTTCATTCTTCACAAAAGCATAACATCACTGCAAAGTGTATTCAACAAACCAGGAAAATCACTCAGCTGAGGCTGGGAGAAAAGGTCAAGGCAATAAAATAAATTTGAGGAGAATATGGAAGTAATCATCAAGTCGCACTTGGGATGTCTTGTTGACCTTTACATGCAAGGCCACGTTGTTTCTAACATTTCTAAACAATTACTTTTAAAAAAATTTAAATTTATATATGACAAAAGCAAGAATGTGGCATACTGTGGATAGCATTTGAATGAGAGGACAAGAAACTTTTAATTTAACCCCAGTCTGTCAATTTCTGTATCTTCCTCTGCGTTTTCGATAGTAAATGAAGCTAAGATTTATTGAATCATATGCCAGACACTGTTTAATACCCTTTATACATACACATTTTTAACAGCCCTATGAAGTAGGTTTTATTTTATCATTGCCATTTTACAGAAAAGAAAATACAGAAAACGAAATTCAATTATACATTGACTTTAAGTATCACCAGTGGTAAGAAATATATTTCTATGGTAAATAATGTTTTAAAAATTATGATAGAAGGGTAATGGGAGGGGATGGTGTGAGGTTGGTTTGAGTGTATAATCATTGTCTTCTATGAAAGTACATAGGTAATAATTACAATTTTCATAAGAAATAATGATACAGAATGTTTAGTAATTATGCAAATAAATATCAAAAGAGAGAGTTACCAAAGTTAGTTTGGGGAAGGAGACTCCAGAGTGGGATAATATGGAGCATGAATTACAGCTAATATTTTATCACAGTGTGGTGGTACTCTGGTGGTTTTAGCATTTGAATACATAACTTGCGACCAAATTAAGTTAACAAAGTACCTTCATCCCTCTGTCCCCAGTCCAACCTCTTTCTTTGGTCTGCACCCAAGCCCACATGCCTTCCTGCTGCCTGAGTGGCACAGCTGTTTGTTCTGACCATGCACCTGCCCCCTCAGGACTGCACTCCATGGGTCCCTTTCTTTCCCTTTGTCATTCTCAAGATGCTTTTTCCCACTGATCCTTGTATGTTAATATGCACATCTGTGCAAGCTGGGTTAGTATACTGTTGAGCAACTGTGCCCTTCTGTTAGAGGCCTTGGGTTCAAGTCCTGTTTGTTCCACTCATGTGGGGCAATGTATATGAACCTTTCAGGAATCCATATACATGTGTGGCTTTTTCCACTGAACAAAAGTGTGTGATAATCATCTTCTTTCCTGTTTTTGGCAGAATTCATTGCTGCTGCTGTGGGGCAATCCACTGAGTAAATACTCCACAATTTATTTATCCATATGTGTGTCTATGTATCTTTCATCTGCTTTATTTACTTATTTCTTGCCACTGTAAGTGCTGCTACTATTAGGCCTCATAAATATGTAAGTATTCAGGTAATATAATGTGCTATGCCTGGATGTAATATATACGTTGCATCTCTGGCTATGTATATTTTAAAATTGAAAAGATAATGCCAAAAATACTTCTAAAGTGATTGTAATAAATGTATCTCCTACACAAACTCTAAATAAGAGTTCATACATCTTTTCAACATCTGACTAGCACTTTCTCCCAAACAAACTGAGTGTGAAATGATGTCTGGTGGTTTTAATTTGTAATTCCAAACATTTCCTTATACAAACTTAATTTGCAATTAACAGTGAGAAAAAGGTTACTCCATATGATCGTATTGTGACATGCTTATGATCTTATTATTTTCCATGCTTACATGTCTTCTGTGCAGAGACAACCATGAAAGAAAGCTGGGAAGTACAAGCAGGGTAGCAGTAGACACAGGCTATTCAGTTCCACTGTTTGTTTGTGGTCAGAGAAAGCAGTGAAATGCTGTCAAGCACATCACACATTATAAAGAATTGAGAGGGAAAGGTGGAATGTCATTTTTCTCTCCTGGATGGAAATTCTTTATGAACATAAATTGCTGCTGAAGGCCAAATGGTAGAGATAACAGCATTTATCACAAATAAAGGAGGGAAAATATAATGTGTTTTAGGTTTAATTTAGCATTCAGATGGATTATTTTGTAACTTTACTTGTGGCAGTCCTCTTAATAACTCTGTTGGTGTAGGTGATAAATGGCATATAGGCAATAAGTGGGAATATTAACTGGATATGAAAAATCTTCACAGTTATTGTTACATGAAAGAAAATGGGTTATAAACACAATGTACTATGTGACCCCAATTCTAGGAAAAGATGCATATATGAATGAAAATGAATAAATAGATTTCTAGAAGTAAATACTAAAAATTTTTCAAGAAATAGATGTCATTTTGACTTTTGGAATTACTTGTGATGTTTCTGCCTTTATATATGCCTTTACATCTTTAAAATTCTCAATATTGAACACTGATGACTCCATAATAAGATAAATTGCCAAAAGCGTGAATGCCAAGGGCCATCAAAGGAGGCTTGCCCTTGGCCAACGGCCACAATTCCCTACAGCCTCAACAGCACTGGCATTAGATTTGAGGTGTCAGGAAGAGTTCTGAAAAAGGAGGGAAAAGACTTAGGAATAATGTCAACAAATAAAGTAATTGCAATTTTGTGTATTTTGGGGTGGGTGTGTTCATTCAAATGGTAACATTCATTGAGCTAGGTCGTTTACGGGTGATCACTGTTTTGTACTCTTTTCTTTTTCCTGTTTTTCTGATTCCCTTCCTCAATTTTGATAAATATTAACATACATCTGCTAGGATTTTTTTGGTGATATTCATATCATCATGGAAACTATCAATGCAGCCTGGGTTAGAAGCATTTCAGAAGTCTTCAGTATAAACCGTAACAAATGCATCCATCATAGGTTAACAGAGGCCAATCATAAAAATCACCAGAATGATTTAATAATCTTTAGAAGAATCTGATTAATTTACATATTAAAGAGGGTAAGGAGTTTTCTGGTATTCAGAAAGGCAACTTTCTTTTTTTTTTTTTTGAGACGGAGTCTCGCTCTGTCACCCAGGCTGGAGTGCAGTGGCACAATCTCAGCTCACTGCAAGCTCCGCCCCCTGGGTTTACTGCCATTCTCCTGCCTCAGCCTCCCGAGTAGCTGGGACTACAGGCGCCCGCCACCTCGCCTGGCTAGTTTTTTTTTTTTTTTTTTTAGTAGAGACGGGGTTTCACTGTGTTAGCCAGGATGGTCTCGATCTCCTGACCTAGTGATCCGCCCGTCTCGGCCTCCCAAAGTGCTGGGATTACAGGCTTGAGCCACCGCGCCCGGCCCAGAAAGGCAACTTTCATAGTTGAACTGCATAATAAATTAAAAATTTAACAGATTATAGCAGACAAAGAGTTGCAGATACAAAGAGTCTTCCCTACATCATTTATTCATTCATCTAATAAATGAATAATGATTACTTAGTATGTGCACCAGGCATTCTCTTAAGTGTTGAGGATACATTAAAGAATATAATAAGGAAGAAAGAAGTCATTCTGAACATTGCAGACAAGGGCAAATAAACAAAATAGGTGAGTAAATGATATATTATGATAAAAGGTGAAGAAATACAATGAAGAAATACAATGCCTGGAAAAGGGAAGAGGATTTGAGGGCAGAGGTTGAAATTTTAAGCAGAGTATTCAGAAAAGGCCTTTCGGAGAAAATTGTATTTGAGCAAAATCTTGAAGAAAGAAAAGAAATGAGTCGTGCAGATACTTGAACAAAGGGCATTGAAAGCAGAGTAAAGAGCAAGTGCAAAGGCCCTGCAGCAGGAAGGAAAATGCCTGACCTGTTAGCAAGGGGACAGGGGGATGGGAGCAGGAGGCTGTGGAGGACTTCATAGGTTCTTGTAGGGTCTATTTTTTAAGACTTTAGATCTTAAATAAGATGGGAAATCATTTTGCATGGATTTTCACGCAGTTGAAAAGAAAAGCAAAAAACAAGCTATACTATCACATGCTTACTATTTTGCTAAAAATATATACAAATTCTAGAAATAATTGTGTCTTCTTCTCATTAGGAGGAATGGGGGTCCTTGAGAACTCACCTTTATGTTGCACTATCATATTGGCCGATTTTTGTGTCCGTGTGAACACTTCAACAGAATTCTTTCTTCTAAGATCCTTGGAATTCTCAAATGCGTAACTTTCACCTCCCAATTTTTTGAGCATCTCACTCTCAGGTCACAGCCTGTTTCTTCTCACATGTGACCCTGGCCCACCCACCGCTGATCATTTAACCCTGATAATCCTGTGTTCACCTACATGGAATCCACAGGGACAGCTCAGAGGATCTCAGAAATGGCATGGGCTCTGAAGCAGTAGGAAGACAGGGAGGCATCCAAGAGTGAAGATGAAACTGCCTTCACAAGGACCAGAAGCACAGGGTGGCAACAAACCATGTGTCTGGACACAATGCAGAGAACGTTGTTTCAGTGACATGAAAAGAAAGGCGGTCAGCTGGGCTTCAATACGGGAAACTCAGTCGCAGTCCACGAGTGGCCACAACTATACTAAGAGGCCAATATCTATCTCTGGATGTCTGAGTTCCAAAGGACTTGGGCTTGTTTTAAAAAGGTCTAGAAAATTTACTATGGAAGAGTCACTGGACAGCCCGGATAATACTGACTTTGTCATAGATACAGGGTGGGGAAGGAGAAAAGGATGGAAAAAGAGAAGAGTCCATATAAGAGAATTGGAAGAGCCCTGAGGAATAAAGTGGTCAGCAGCAAGAAATGCAAATGAGGAACTTTCAGAAATGTTTTAAGTATATCAGCAACCAGGTTTGATAAAGCACCAAAGTTCTTAGCACAGTGCCTGCCACAATCTTATAGTTCAATCAATATGATCTTAATGTCAAGGAGGTGCTAACAGAAAATATCAAAGAGCATAGCCTTTGAACTCAGACTGTGGTTTTAGCATCTGCTCCACTGCAGACTAGACTGTGACCTTTTCAAGATCCTGGCTTCCCATCTGTAAAACTGAGATGATAATAGTATCTATGTTAGTTTGCTCAGACTGCCATAACAAAATACCACACACTGGGTGGTATAAATAGCAAAAATTTATTTTGTCACAATTTTGGAGTCTAGAAATCCAAGATCAGGGAGCTGGCAGGGTAGATGACCTCTGAGACTCCTTTCCTTATCTTACAGATGGCTACCCTCTTGCTGTCTTTTCACCTGGTCAGCTTTCTGTGCACCAGGGACAATGTCCTAATAAGGACACCAGTCAGATTAGATTATTTCCAGCCCAAAGGGCTCCATTTTAACTCAATGACCTCTTTAATGGCCCCATCTCTAAATACAGACACATTCTGAAGTATGGGAATTAGGACCTCAACATAATTTGGGGGGGAACATATTTTAGCCCACCACATTATACAGTCTTTGGCAATGTGTATTCAGTGAGATACTATACATAAAACAATGTTAGAAGCATGGCACATGATGAATATTCAATATATGTTAGCAATCATTATCATTTTTCCTAACAAATATTAGCTGAATAGATGGAAGAAATCAATGTTCAAATATCTGTTTCCTCATTTGATGGTCATCAACACAAGACAGGGGAAAGCAAAGAACTTTGGCGATCTTGAACTAACACACGTGCAACGAAAGGACTATTGGAGAAAGCAAACCACAGTCTTGTTTAAAACGTGTTACTTATTTGAGGAAAGAGTTCTGAATAAATTTAGAACTGATGAAGTATTTAGTAAGTAAGATCTGTTTTCTGCTTTGAACATTTTAATAAAAGCATTATCATATAGTGATTGGCAGTGCTTTATTCTCTAAATGTGCAGAACAGATGCGATTACTAATGCTAAAAAACAGTTCAGGGCTAAGAAACTAGTAAATTATGCATCACTGGAATTACATCAGATATTAAATTAGATGATCATTTCTTTTTATTTTTATTTATTTATTTATTTTTTGAGACAGAGTCTCGCTCTGTCGCCCAGGCTGAAGTGCAGTGGCCGGATCTCAGCTCACTGCAAGCTCCGCCTCCCGGGTTTACGCCATTCTCCTGCCTCAGCCTCCCGAGTAGCTGGGACTACAGGCGCCCGCCACCTCGTCCGGCTAGTTTTTTGTATTTTTTTTAATAGAGACGGGGTTTCACCGTGTTAGCCAGGATGGTCTCGATCTCCTGACCCCGTGATCCGCCCGTCTCGGCCTCCCAAAGTGCTGGGATTACAGGCTTGAGCCACTGCGCCCGGCCCATTTCTTTTTATTTTATAACTCTCTTAGGAAGATGAATCAAAAGTATTATTAGCTTTGTAGAGAAAAGTGGGAAATACCTTGAACAAAGGCTGTGGTCATAAGACTTCTGTTGCAACACAGTCCTTCTACTACTTATATTTTCAAAGTTTCAATCCATAATGGGGCTCATTATTTCTACCCCTGTAGAGGGAAATGCTGTAATAACTCTCTTCCTTAATTCATTCCTTCAGCTCTATTCACTCACTCATTCATTCATTGAACAAATATTTATTGAGCACCGTCTGCTGTAGCAGGCAATTTGGTGTATAAAATATGGCTCTAAGCTTAGAGAGTTTTGCAACGTAGGTAGAATAGTAAAAGTATGATAGAAACGGATGGGAAAACATACAGAATTTAAAAGAGATAAAAATTACATTTGGGCTGTGAGAATGAGAGGAGGCTTCATGGTAGATGGTGGTTTTTGAATTAAGTGTTGGCAGCAAGATATTCACTTCATGAGTGGAAGGAGAATTTCAGGCCAAGAGACTGAAGCTGTGATGCAGGAAGCTTTTTTAAAAGAGCAGCCAGCAGTCTTGTTCAGATTTTCATCCATGGTCCATTGCACAGTGGCAATGGGAGGCAAGGATTTATGTCTAAACTGGAACTGGATAGCTGAGGATCCCAGAAAGCCTGATCATTAGGAATCATGGCTTCTAAAAATGGTTGCTACTAGGGGTGTTATTTTGGGTGCTACTCTGGGTGTTATTTTGATGGAATACTTTCCAGGGAATATAGAAATGCTTAATTTATTCTCCAGAATTACTTCCCTTGCTGTGAGTTGCCTAATGGAAAGAACATTGAAAAACAGATGATGTGGCAATTTATATGAGAAATTATGACCCAAAATCACAATACTGATGCCTATTTAGGTAGGCAGAACAATATCAATTGTTACCTTTTGTCTCTGCTAGTAACAGCCTGCCCTTGTGTGGGCTCACTGGCAGGATGCAGTGCTGAAGCAACTTGATTTGATCTTGCACTGTTCTTTTAACCTACTGTGTGGGATGGGGCTTCTTGGATGAAACCTCCCATAGGCTCCGGAGATTTCTGTTCCCTCTTAGGGTACACACACTTGACTCTGTTCACTTCAGGCACATGTCCAGTTTAGTTTAGTTTAGTTTAGTTTAGTTTAGTTTAGTTTAGTATGGTTTGGTTTGGTTTGGTTTGGTTTAGTTTTGTTTTGTTTTGAAGTAGTCAATATTTAATTGTTGCTTTAAAGGAAATACTTCTGTCCATCCCCCAACAGAAGCCTGACTTGGGGAAAGGAGTGGGAGACGGCAGTCAGTTGAGGGTACAAAGTCTCATCCAGTTCCTCTAGTCGCTCTCCAAAAAACATGTTAACCCCATTTGCAATCGTCTTGGAAATTTCCTGTTTGGTGTGTGCTGTTGGGCTGATCTAACTGCAGGACTCTGTGGACTCGGCAGCTCTTTGAACTCAGCTCTTTTTCTTGGAGGTGCTGAGGACATCCCTGTGGTGTTCCTTTGCCACGGGTGATGGTAACCATATTCCAGCTGGTTGCCTATGTATACTGAGAGAGTAGACAGCCCTGCCTTTTCCCCTTATTTTGGAGAGAAGCACTCAATCTTTCAGCATTAAGTTGTTAGCGATAGGATGTTCTCAGATGCCCTTTATGCAGCTACAGGAATTCCCTCCTGTTACTATTTTGCTGGAAGATTTTCAGAAATGGATGTTGGATTTTGCTCAATGATTGTTCCACTTTTGTTAGAGATAGCAATGTGATTTTTCTTCTTCCTTTACAAGGTGTTTATAAACTAAATTATGATTACCATTTTCTTGAGGCAAAATTCACATTATACACAATTAACTATTTCAAATAGCACATTTGGTACATTTACAATCCTAGTAAAGTAAAAAGCAAACCACCACTTTTCTTTAGTTTCAAAATTTCTCATTACCCTGGAAAAATACTCCACACTCTTTGAGTAATGACTCTCCTTTCCTCCCTCTCACCCTCATCCCCTGACAATCACTAATTTGCTTTTTGTCTCTGTGGATTTACCTATTCTGGATATTTCCTAGGAAAGAAATTATGCAATCTGAAACCTTTTGTGCTGAATTCTCTCACTTAGCGTATTATTTTCTAGGTTCATTCAAACTATAGCATGTGTCGGTGCTTCATTCCTTTTAATGACTGAATAATATTTCATTGTGTGTATACATCAACATTTGTTTATTCATTCCTCCCTTTCTGAACACTTGTTTCACCTTTGTGCTATCATGAATAATGCTGCTACAAGCATTGCTGTACAAGTTTTTGCATGAGCATAGTAACTTGACATACGTTTTTATTTCTCTTGGGCATCTATCTAGGAGTAGAATTGCAGTGTCAAATGGTAATTCTATGTTTAGCTTTTAGAAGGACTGCCAAACTACACTATTTTATACCCCCAAAGCAATGTGTGAGGGTTCCTATTTCACTTGATTTTTGTGAACACTTGTTAATTTCAGTTGTTTTTCTTTTCAACTTTTTTCTTTTCTTTCTCTCCTTTTTGTTGTTGTTATTGTTATCTCACCATCCTAGTATATGTGATACAGTACTTCTATTTTGGAAACTAAATTTTTACCCAAAATATGATTTGCATTTTTTTCCATTTTATAGGTTGTTTTTTTACTTTCTTGCTAATGTGTTTTGATGCATACATGTTTTTAATTTTAATGAAGACCAATTTATCTATTATTTTTGTTGCTTTTGATTTTGTTGTCAAATTTGAGAATCTATTAACAAATCCAAGCCATAAAGAATTATCCCTATGTTTTTCTCTAGTAGTTTCATTGTTTTTCTCCTATATTGAGGTCAGTGATCCATTTTGAGTTAATTCAGCTTGTTCTGAGAATTATATGTAATTATCCCTGTGCTTCACACAAAGTAAAGGCTTAAAGAACACCAGGTTTCATGTTATTATGATGACTCAATTTCTGACTTTAGGCTTTACAAATTAAGCAGACAGAAGACCATAAATTTGAACTGACTTATTTAGGGTGATAAGAGAGAATCATTTTCAGTTTTATTTCTTTTAGTCCAAGTTGAAAGTCTTTCCAGAGTATCATCATGTACCCAAGTGTCTACCTCTGAGTCAAGTTTCCTCTGTTCTTTCACATATTCTCTTCCTGAGGGAACAACAACCACAACAAATCTCCTTAAAATCTTGGCTGTTCTCCTCAGAGTTTGGTCATTATTGCCCTGAAAATAGATGTCCAAGGGGAAGCCTCATAGCCCAGCAGCCATCTGCCCACACAGCATGGGGTGTCTTGACATTTTCCTGCTTGAAATAATGATGTGCCCAGTATCCAAGTGGAACTTCTCTGGATAATCCAGCAGGTTGAAAGAAAAAATGAGGAAAACATGGGCCCAAATATCTAAACTACAGGGAGTGTTGGAAATAAAAAAAATAAGTTGAAGTATGGAACTGAAAACTTTACAAAACACATAATCATGTAAACAGGTTGCTAGAGCCACTCCACAGCCTTAGAAAGGACCTGGACAATGAATGTTCAAGTTCCAAAACTTACTTACAATAGTAAGTCCTATTGTGGTTATAAATAGGTTAATCATTTCAATCTATTCAAGTATGTAGTATATATAGCTCATTGGATATTTCCATTTTCACTTTCCAATTAAATGCTTAAGCAGGTTTTACCTGTTCTGAATGGTACGACCACAATATTTCCTCTTTGCATACTAGCATATTCTTCTTCTGTATGCTGAAAAGCAGATACATTGCTTTGACCCAAGCAAGAGCACTGACTCTGCTCAGATATACTCTCTTAAAGCCTAGAAATTCCTCCAGTCTCAAGCAAAGACGGGAATTTATCTTTTTCACTTATTCCTGTTTATCTTCATTCAGGTCTTGGGTTTAATTTTTCTACAAAATATTCTTCTACACTGTCTAATTCCAGCAGGTGACACCAGAAATAATTCAGGCAATAAGTTTAAAAATGTGTGCCATTGCTCATAATTTTGGTGAGCAAGTTTCTTAGGAATGATTGTCATGGATTTGACATGTGTAAAGGAGCTAAGAAAAGAGGAAAATAACTCACTGAGAAAATGTTAAGCATTTACTGAGTACATTAAACTCTGCTAGGGACCAGGTACACATGGCTACATAAGAAAGGTATGATTTTAGCACTTTTGAAATCTAAAGTTCAGTAAACAAAGTGAACAATGATTAACTACAGCTGTAGTTAAAAGTGAACAATGATTAATAAATGCTGTAAAATAAAGGAAGGCAGGGTCTTCTTTAGAGCTGATGGTCAGAGATTCAGAACTATTACTTGTTGAATCTCTGCTATAATTCTGGTGAGTTAAATACGTAGAAATATTATTCTACTCAAAGTGTCAGATATCTCCACTTTATATGAAAAAAGAGGCTTGTATAATTGGCCCAGAGTTAAACAAACAAATCTTAGTGTTAGAGCCCTCTCTTATTCTATCTGAGCTGGTGTAACAAAATAGCCCAAACTAGGTAGCTTATAAACAATAGAAATGTATTTCTCAAAGATCCAGAGTCTGGGAATTCCAAGATCAAGATGCTAACAGATTTGGTGTTCTGTAGAGGGACTGTTTTTTTGTTTTATAGATGGCTATCAGTGCTGTGTCCTCACATGGTGAAGAGGCAAGGCAGCTCCCTGGGGTCTTTTATCAGAGCACTGATCCCATTCGTGAGGTTCCACCCAAATGACCTAATCATCTCCCACAGGCTCCACTGTGTAACACCATCACCTTGGTGATTGGATTTCTAGCATATAAAGTTTGGAGGCCATAACAAGTCACAGGTGGGAAAGGGCTTGTCTCAAAGCAAAGCACCAGTCCTATGAGAGCCAGCACAGCCTGGTGGGTTTGTGATCCAGGGTTTGTTTATTTGTCTTCCTGATAGCAATAGTTAGAATATTTAACAATCATCCATTGTGGTCACACTAAAATAGCTCTGTGGGACCTAAAATTGACCTATAATGAGAATTGAAAAATGCAAATAATCAGGCGGTGGGACTTCTGTCATCTGTTGCTGGGTCATTTCTCAGCTGTGTGATGATGACTTTTTGAGATGCTGCGGAGCATGCCCTGGCTTTAATGACTTGCATGGTGGAAAGAGCCAAGATCTTCAAGCACATTAAATGCACAAAGGATAAATCCATAGGTCAGGATTTTTGGGGGAAACCCAAATGTCATTTATTGTAATGAAAATTTAAATTGAATACATCATATTTATTTTGTAACTAAAGATGTTAAATTGTTACTTTTCAAAAGGGACTTTGGAAAAAGGGACTTTGCAGATGTAGTTAAGGACCTTGAGAAGAAGAGATTATGCTGGATTATCCAGGTGGGCTTAATCTAATGAGGGTCTATAAAACTGAAGAACCTATTCCAGCAGCGTTAGTGGGAGAAGGATGAGAGGAAGGCAAGACTTTTGGCTTTGAGGATGAAAAAAGGAATCATGAACCAAGGAAGGAGGGTAGCCTCTGGAAGCTGGGAAATGTAAGAGAACAGATTCTCCCCCAGAACCTTTCGGAAAGGAACCCAGCCCTTCCAGCACCTTTATTTTAGCTCAGTGAGACCCATTTTGAACTTTTAATCTACAAAAATACAAGATAATATGTTTGTATTGTTTCAGTCACTAGGTTTGTGGTAATTTCTTATACCATTAATAAAAAATGAATATACTAATTATCTCTTCTGTAACTAAAACCTCATTTCTATGTGACATTCTTGAAAGTATAAAATAAATATTTTTTTCCCAAATAATCTCACTAGCGAAAATTTGCAACCAGTGGTATTTTTTGTACGTCAAATGTCCATCTTACAGGAATCTATGAAAAAATATTGCAAGAAGAAAAACTAATAATTTTTAGCACACAACCAGGTAATTAGAAGATTAAGATGAAAGTGACAATAAAGAAGTTTCCAGTGTTTTGTTTAAGAAAAGATAGAGATCACTAGAAATTCACTATTACAGAAAACTGGCAGGCTGAAAATTGAGTGACCCATACACGTGTTTTACATGTGATTCAGACAATCTTATTTTCCTGTTAAGTTAGATTTATAGATGATTCTTTAAAGATAATATAATAACCACAATTAAGATCAATATGTGGTAGTGTACAGAAGCTCATGTCAATTGGAAAGAGTGCTGGTTTATTTTGCCGGGAACCCCGAGCAGCTCTGGGGTAAAAGTGACCTCATGGGAATTTAGCACAGCTTTGCATTGTTTTCTATGCTATAAAGTTCTGTTCAATAGCATAGGAAAAATACGTCATAGATGATATTTGAAAGAAGTGGGTTGAAAAATTATCTCTCTATATATGATACCAAGTTTAAGAAAAACACATTAAAAACATATTGACAGAAAAGAAGTGTCCAAATGTTAACAATGATAATTTTTAATTTACCTTTTAAGGTAGATTTATGGAAGAATTTTTAAAGATGATGTAATAAGCCATAATTAGGATCAATATGTGGTGCTGTACAAAAGTTCATGTCAATTGGCAAGATTGCTTGTTATTTTTGTCAGAAACTGAGCATCTCTGGGGTAACTTTTGTGTTGACTGTACTTCTTTTTTTTTTTTTTTTTTTTGAGACAGGGTTTCACTCTGTCACCCAGGGTGGAGCGTGGTGGTGAAATCTCAGCTCACTGCAACCTCTGCCTCCCAGGCTCAAGTAATTCTCCCATCTCAGCTGCCTGAGTAGTTGAGACCACAGGCATGCATCTCCATATATTTTATATATATATATATATATGGATGAGGTTTTACCATGTTGTCCAGGCTGGTCTTGAACTTCTGAACTCAAGGGACTCACTCACCTTGGCCTCCTAAAATGTTGGGATTATAGGTGTGAGCCACCATGCCAGGGCTATGTTAACTCAACTTTTAAATTATTTCTTCTCTTTCATCTCATATATGTCCCATTGTCTATGACTAAATGTAAAAGAATAAAGATAAATTGGAGTAAGAAAAATCAGTTGAATTGTTTTCAGAAAGCAAAAGTCAGCTCAACATTAGAAAATCAACTTATGTAGATCAAAATATTGAAGAATAATTATATAATTATATTTACATAATTATTGTATGTCAGGCAACATAAATCATTTCATATTCTCAAGAATTTAATATTATAATATATGTACTATACTATTCACATTATCATTTTATAGCTAATGGAACTGAAGCACAAATTGTTAGATTAATTTACTGTGGTTGCAAATCTAGACTCACGCCATGGCTGCTCAGTTCCTGACAAAATGAACAAGCACTCTTTCCAATTGACATGAGCTTCTGTACACCACTACATATTGATCTTAATTGTGGCTATTATATCATCTTTAGGAATTCATCCATGAACCTAACTTAAAAGGAAAATTAGATTATCCAAAACATACACAAAGTTGGAAAAGGCCAGACTGGAATTCAAACTAAGGTGAGTGAGCTCCAGAAGCCTATGCAACAATATGATCTATACGCTCTTTTAAAAATTGTCATTGAACTATAAATAGGAGGATTACATTGTTCAAACAGGACATATACTCAATGGAGAAATATGTGTTTTTTTATTTTGTAATACTGGTAATTTATGTCTTCTCTCTCTTTTTTCTGGATTAGCCTGGCTAGAGGTTAATACATTGTGCAGATCTTTTTAAATAAATGACTCTTGGTTTTGTTGATTTTCTCTTCATTTTCTGTTTTCAGTTTCATTGATTTCTACTTTAAGTCTTAATTTCTTTCTTCTGCTTTTTACAAGTTTGCGTCATTTTTCTTTCTCTCGTTTCCTGAAATGAAAGCGTAGATTATTGATTGTAAATCTTCCTTTGTATTCATTGAGTGCTATAAATTTCCCTTTAAAGACTGCTTTTATTGTATTGTACAATTTTGATTCAGTAGTACATTGTTTAATCTCTAGATACTTTGAGGTTTATCCCTCACTTTCTGTTTTTCAGTACTAGTTTAATTTCATTGTAGTGTGATAACATTCTGAATATTATTTCTATTTTTAAATTGGTTCAGATGTGTTTGCTGCCCAGAATATAGTCTATCTTGGTGAATGTTTTATATGAGCTTCAGAAGAATATGTATTCTGGTGTTTGTTGGATAAAGCATTCCATAAATGTCAATTAGATCCGGTTGATTGATGGTGTTGTTCAGTTAAACTATATCCTTACTGATTTTCTACCTGCTGAAATTATCAGTTACTGATAAGAAATGGTGAAGCCTGTAATCATACTATTAGATTTGTCTATTTTCCTTGCAGTTCTGTTAATTTTAGCCTCAAGTATTTTGATGCTCTGTTGTTAGGTATATACATGTTAAGGATTTTATTCTTCCTGGAGAATTGATCCATTATCATTTTGTAATACTTCTTTATCTCTGGTATTTTCCTTGATATTAAGTTCATTTGTCTGAAATTTATATAGCTTCTCCAGTTTTCTTTTGATTGGTGACTACATGGTATATTTTTCTCCAATTCTTTACTTTTAAAAAACAGCTTCATTGAGAAATATAATTCACCAATTTAAAATGTACAATTTAATGATTTTTAATATATGCATAGGTATGTGCAACCATCACCACTCTTGACGTTAGATCATTTTATAGCCTCAAAAAGAAACCCCATATCCTTTAACTATTACCATTCTATCCACCCGTCATCCCAGTCCATAAGCAGCCACTAATTTATTTTCTGTATCTATAAATTTGTCCATTAAAGCCTTTTCATATAAATTGAATCATATAATATGTGATCTTTTGTCACTGGATTTGTTCATTTAGCATAATGTTTTCTAGGTTAATTCATTTTTAGCATGTATTAGTATTTTATTGTTTGTTATGATTGAATAATATTCCATTGTGTGGATATTCTATTTTTGTTTATCCACTTATCAGTTGTTGAGCATTTAGGTTTATTTCACCTTTTGGATACTATTAATAAGGCTGCTATACATTTTTGTCTGCTAAGTGTTGTGTTTGTCATATGTTTCTGTTTTTCTTGTATAGATATCTATGATGAAATTGCTGGATTATATTGGTAACTATGTCTAACTGAGAAACTTCAAGATCCTTTTCATGACTTAGAGCATTACATTCCCACCAACAGTGTATGAATATTCCAGTTTTTTCACTGTCACCAACACTTGTTATCAGCTAAATTTTTTATTCTATTTATCAGGTGTAAAGTGTAGGTGTAAAGTGGTACCTCATTGCAGTTTAGATTTGCGTTTTCCTAATGGCTAATAATTTTGAGGATCTTTTCATGTGCTTCTTGGCCATTTATATTTCTTCTTTTAATTAACATCTATTCAGGCTTTTCACTTATTTGTTAAATGGGTTACTTGTCTTTTTATTGAATTGTATGAGTTCTTTGCATGTGAGGATACACAAGATATAAGTACCTTATCAGATATATTTCATGATTATTTTCTGCTAATTTGTGAGTTTTACTTTTCAGTTTCTTTATACTGCCTGTTGAAGCAAAAAGAGACTTTAACTTTGCTGATGTCCAATTTTTCTATTTTTTTAATTTGTGCCCTTGATGTCATATGTAAGAACCCAGAGCTGATTCCAAAGTCATAAAGATTTATCTCTTTAATTTTATTCTAAGAGTTTTAAGTTTCAGGACTTATATTAAAGTCTCTTATCCACTTTGAGTTAATTTCTGTATATGGTGTGAGGTAAGGGTACAAGTTTATTCCCTTACATGTTTCTATTCAGTACTATTTGTTGAAAAGGCTATCATTGTCCCCACTGAATTATTTTAGCACCATTCTTAAAAATAAGTTGGCCATCTCTCCATTTGTCACCTATTTGTATCATTATGATCACAGTGGATTTCTCATAGACAACATAAAGATGGGTCTTATTTTGTAATCACTCTGACAATCTTTGTCATTTAGCTGGTGTATTTAGACCTTTGTATGTAAGTGATTTTTATTTAGTTGGTTTAGTGTCTACTGTGTTAATAATTTTTTCCATTATTTCATTTACCCTGTGTTTCTCTTTTCCTTCTTTTTCTGTCTTCTCTGATCTTAGTTAAGCATTTTGTATAATTCAACTTTCTTTCTTATCTTATCATATTACTAATTATCTCTTGAAATTTTGTTTAGTGATTATTCTAGAGTTTGCAGTACCTATTTACAACTAATCAGAGTCTTCTTTCAATTAACATTATACCACTTCATGGGCAGTGCAGATACCTTAATATAGTATTGCCATTCCTCTCTCCCATCCATTATATTGATATGGTTAATTTTGCTTACAACCTACTATAGTCACCATGTACAATGCTGCCATTATTTCTTTTTTAATTAAGAGTTATCTGCTGGATCAATGAAGAATAAAAAAATATTTTATTTCACCTTTGTTTGTGTTTCATATTGTGGAAGGAACATTTAACATGAAATCTACCCTCTTAACAAAATTTTTAAGTGTGAAATTCAGTATTGTTAATTATAGGCACAGCGTTGTTCAACAGATTTGTAGAACTTATTAATTTTGTATAACTGAAATACTATACACATTGAACAACAACTTCCCATTCCACCCTCTCCCCAGCCTCTGGCAACCACCATTCTACTCTCTTTAGATGAGCTTGATTTCTCACATAAGTGAAATAATAGATTATTGTCCTTCCATGACCTGCTTATTTCAATAGGCATAATGATCAACGGGTTCATCCATGTTGTCACATATGACAGGATTTCCTTTTTTTAAGGTTGAATAATATTTAATGATATGTCTATGTCACATATTTTAATCTACTTATCAATCCATGAACATTTAGTTTGCTTCCATATTTTGACTATTATGAATAACAGTGAAATAAATGTGGGAGTATTAATATCTTATCATAATATATATTTCAAGTTTTAAAAAATACACCAAAAAGAGAGATTGCTGGATCATATGGTATTTCCACTATTGTTTTTTTTGAGAAACTGCTATAGCAGCTGTACCATCTTACATTTCCACTAACAGTGTTCCAATTTCTTCAAATTATTGCCAACACTTATCTTTCGGTTTTTGATATCAGCCATCTAAACACAATAAGGTGATATCTTGTGTGGTTTTGACTTGAATTTTCCTGATGATTACTGATGTTGAACATCTTTTTATACACTTGGTCATTTGCATGTCTTCCTTAGAGAAATATCTATTTATGTATTTTGCCTTTTTTTTTTTTTTTTTTGAGATGGAGTCTCGCTCTGTCACCCAGGCTGGAGTACAGTGGCATGATCCCGGCTCACTGCAACCTCCACCTCCTGGGTTCAAACAATTCCCTGCCTCAGCCTCCCAAGTAGCAGGGATTACAGGCGCCTGCCACCACACCCAGCTAATTTTTTGTATTTTTACTAGAGACAGGATTTCACCATCTTGGCCAGGCTGGTCTTGAACTCCTAACCTTGTGATTCATCTGCCTCAGTCTCCCAAAGTCCTGAGATTACAGGCCTGAGAAACCACACCTGGCCTATTTTACCAATATTTAAATCAGGATTGTTTTTTGTTTGTTTCTTTGTTTGCTATTGAGCTGTGAATGATTTGTATATATTTTAGACATTATCCCCTTATCAGACATATGGTTTACAAATACTTTCTCTCATTTGGTAGGTGCCTTTTAAATCTATTGATTATTTCCTTTGCCGTGCAGAAGTTTTCTAGTTCGATGTAATCCTATTGTCTACTTTTGCTTTTGTTGCCAGTGCTCTTGGTGCCTTATCTAAGAAACCATTGCCTAAAACAATGATTAAGTCTTTTGTTTTTCTCTGAGTTCTATATGTTCAGGTCTTACATTTAATTTTTAATCCACCTTCAGTTGATGTTTGTGTATGTCATAAGATAAAGATCAAGTTCATTCTTTTGCACATGGATATCCAATTTTCTCGACATCATTTGTTGAAGAGACTATCCTTTCCCCATTGTGTATTCTTGGCATCCTTGTTGAAAATCCATTGACCACATGTACCTGGGTTTATTTCTAAAGTCTATATTCTGTTCTATGGGTCTACATGTTGGTTTTTATGCCAGTACCATGTTATTTTGATTATTTTACATTTGTAACATATTTTAATATCAGAAAGTGTGATGTCTCCAGCTTTGTATTTTTGCCCAACAGAACTTTGAAAATTTGTGTGTGTAGTCTTTCATGTTTTCTACATATAAAATCATGTCTTCTGCCAAAAGATAGTTTTTACTTCACTCTTTCTCAATTGAATATATTTTATTTCTTCTTCTTTCCTAATTGCCTTGGCTAGAAATTTCAGTACTATGAGGACTAGATGTTGTAAAAGTGTTCATCTTGCCTTGTTTCTGATCTTAGAGAAAATGCTTTTATTTTTTCACTGTTATATATCATGTTATTTGTAGACTTTTCATATGCAAAAAAATCCTTCTGTATATAGTTTGTTGAGAGAATGCATCATGAAAGTGTGCCGGATTTTGTCAAATACTTTTTCTGCATCTATTGAGATGATTATGTAATTTTATCCTTCATTTTACTAATGTATGGTATCATATTTATTGATTAGTATATGTTAGAACACCCTGTATTCCACAGATACATCCCACTTGGATAAGGTATATGATCTTTTTAATGTGTTACAGAATTAAGTTTGTTAGTGTTTTGTTGAGGGTTTTTGCATCTGTATTCATCAGGAATATTTATTGACCTGTAGTTTTCTCTTCTTGGAAAGGTTTTTTTTGTCTGTATTTGTTATCAGGGTAATGCTAGCCTTGTAAAATAACTCTGGGAGTCCCCACTCTTCAATATTTTTTAAAGAGATTGAGAAAGATCACTGTTCATACTTTAAGTGTGTGGTAGAATTCATCAGTGCATACTTCTGGTGCTGGACTTTTCTTTATTGAGAGAGATTTTCAATTTCTTCATGATTCAGTCTTGGTACACTGTGTTTCTACATGTTGACATATAATTATTCACGGTAATGTTTTATGATCTTTTTTGTTTCTTTGCCATCAGATGTGATGACATCTCTTTCATTTCTGATTACATTTGAGTCTTCCCTTATTTTTTTCCAGTAAGTGTGAAAGTTTGTTAATTTTACTTATCTTAAAAGAAAGCCCAAATCTTAGTTTAGTTGTTTTTTCTATTAGCTTTCTATGGGCTATATTTGATATTTCTCATCTAATTTTATCTTAGTTTAGTTGTTTTTTCTATTAGCTTTCTATGGGCTATATTTGATATTTCTCATCTAATTTTTAAAATCCCTTTCCTCCTGCCATCTTCAATCTTAGGTTGTTCTTCTTTCTTTAGCTCTTTGAGGTATAAAATTAAGTTGTTTACTTTTTTTTCTTTTTTCTTAATACGGACAGTTATTGCCATGTACTTCCTCTCTTAGTACTGTTTTTTCTATATCTTATCTGTTTGGGCAAGCTTTTTGCTTTCAATGACTCAAAATATTTTCTAATTTTCATTTTGATTGTTTCTTTAACCCAATTCTTGTGCAAGAAGGTGTTGTTTAATTTTCACATATTTGTGAATTTTCCAGTTTTCCTTCTGTTATTGATTTCTAATTTCTTTCTACTACGGTCAGAAAAGATAATTGGTATGTGCCCTAGTTTGTTTGGCTTCTATAACAGAAGAGCAAAGAAAATCCAGGCATACACAGTCAAATAGTTTTCAAACATTGTGCCAAGAGAAGGTGGGGATAAAACATTATCTTCTACAAATGATGCTGGGAAAATTGCATTTCCACAGACAAAAAATAAAATTGGACCTTTATCTTATACCGTACATAAAAATCAATGCAAAATGGATAAAATAACTAAAGATAAGACATGACACCCTAAAATTCCTAGAAGAGAACATAGGGAAAAAGCTCTTGGACACTGGCCTTGGCAATGAATTTTTTGGAAATCACAGGAAAAGCTCAGACTACAAAAGCAAAAATAAATAAATGAGACTACATCAAACTAAAAAGTCTCCACACAGCAAAAGAAACCATAAACAAAATGAAAAGGCAACCTATGACTGGGAAAAAGAATATTTGCAAGCCATGGATTTGAAAATGGGTTAATACCTTAAATATATGAAAAAATACTTAAAATTCAATAGCAGAAAAACAACCTGATTAAAACATGAGCAAAAGACCTGGATAGATATTTCTCTAAAAAAGACACAAAAACTACCAGCAGAAAAACATTGCATGATCTCACATTTATGTGGAATCTAAAAAAGAGGTCAAATATACAGCATATACAGAGAGAATAAAACAATGTAAAACAATGGTTTCTAGAGGATGAGGATTGAGGACAAGAAGGAGGTATAGGCCGAAGGATACAAAGTAGCAGAAGTGTACGACAAACAAGTCTAGAAATCTAATGTATAATATGAGCACTATAGTTAATAAAATTTTATAAGGGCTTTCTGGTAAATAAAATTTTAGCTGCTGTTATCACACAAAAAAGTAACACGAGGTGACAGATGGTTTCATTTGCTTCATCTATAATAGTGATTTTGCTATCAATACATATCCCATAGCATCATGTTGTAGACTTCAAATATACACAATAAAATTAAAAATAACAACAATGTATGATATACTTAAAATTTTCTAAGAAAATAGGTGTTTCATTCTTATCACAAAAAATAGGTATGTGAGGTGATGAATAGGTTAATTAGCTTGATTTAATCATTACATAATATATACATTTATGAAAACTTAATGTTGAAAACCATAAATATATACAATTTTTACTTGTCATTATCCCTCAACAAATCTGGGAACAAAAATAAATAAATATAATATGCCTAAATTTCAATTATCTGGCATGTATCCTCCTCAGCCTTCTCTGAGCTTTCTGGCAATATGGTTTGATGACCATCATTAATTTTGAAATCTGTTTAGCATTACTATATACTTCAAATTTTTTTTCAGCTATCTTGTCTTTTTCTTTTTCTATTATTCCAATAATTTCTAATGTATAGCTCTTGAAATTGTGCAGATCTTGGATATTCTGCTTTATATATATACATTCTGCTATGTTTATATATATATTTTTATATATATAGTCTACATTTCTTATGAGAGTGCTTAATATATTAATCATAATTATTTAAATTGACTATCTGATTATTCCAAATTCTGTGTCGTATCTGAGCATGGTAACTTTTTTCTCTTCAGACTTTTTTTTTTTTTTCTGTCTCTTCGAATGTTTTGCAACTATTTGTGCAAGCCAGACATGACACATCAGATACTAGAAAGAGTTAGATAAGTGGAAACTTTGGGATGAATTTTACATCCCTCTGGCTATGAGTTGGGGTGAGCTTAATGTTTGTGGTAGCTGTAGGTTCCAGGGGCTTCAATGTCCTCTGTCTACTGTCTGTCTTTGTGTCTCCCTTGTTATCTTTGGGTTTTCCTAAAAACACCTCAGAGACTGAGCCTTGCTGAAACCTGCTGTTATTCTACCAAAGCCCTGTTGATAGGGTGATTAGGAGTGGCAGAGGGGATCATTCTATATCCTTATGACTAAACCTCAAACTTTTAGTGCACCTGCTTCCCTGAAGGCTGTGATATCTTCAGAAATGTTTCACTGCCTTTTACCCTCCCTAGGTGAAACTGGAAGGCTAGATGGGGCTGGAGTTGGGAAACTGTCCTTTCTCCATGTCAGATAAGTATCTAGGGATGTCCTTTCCCCAGGAGTTCCGGCCTTTGCTACGGAGAACACTCTGAATATATTTCAGAATGGTTACTTAGAACTTGTGAAGTTCATAGAGGAAAATCAATAAAAGTGTGCTATTTTAAGACTGCAGACCCCAGAAGTGTTTTATACCTCCTATATCAATTGGTGAAAGTTATTATTGCTTCTTCCTACCAACTTGTGGTTCCAGTACCTTTTGCTCATCATAAGATGGTCTCAACTATGATTCTGTCTAGTCATCTGTCTCTCCAGATTTGGTGGTGGCTGTTTGTCTCATGACCTCATTTCTCTAATGGGACCCCAAAACATCTGTTGACTTTTACTTTATGCAGTTTCATTCTTGTTTTAAGGAGAGAGTGACAACTTTGACAAATTTTAAGCTCTTTACACGTAGAGCTAAAAATTCAAGTTTCTGGAGCCAAATTTTTTTTTTTTTTTTTTTTTTTTTGAGGCGGAGTCTCGCTCTGTCGCCCGGACTGGAGTGCAGTGGCCAGATCTCAGCTCACTGCAAGCTCCGCCTCCCAGGTTTACGCCATTCTCCTGCCTCAGCCTCCCGAGGAGCTGGGACTACAGGCGCCCGCCACCTCGCCCGGCTAGTTTTTGTATTTTTAGTAGAGACGGGGTTTCACCGTGTTAGCCAGGATGGTCTCGATCTCCTGACCTCGTGATCCGCCCGTCTCGGCCTCCCAAAGTGCTGGGATTACAGGCTTGAGCCACCGCGCCCGGCCCCTGGAGCCATATTTTAATAAAAACAAAAATAACACTAACATCTGAAATGGAATTCACTGAAACATTGTGAAAACTTTAAATGATAATACGGAGCAATCATTATGATCTGGTAATATGTTTAAAACATATGAGTAAATGTATCGTATCACATGATTTCATAATATTTGTGTGCATAGTCAAAGGGGTGAAACAGAAAACCAGCAGTTAGTGGTTGGGTAATAAAAAGAGTTCCACTTATTCATTCATTGCTTGATTCTTTCAACTAATCTTTATGTTTAGGGGCAATAAAGGAGAAGTTGCTAATTCTAAGAATTCTTAAATTTTGATGGCACTTACAGTGGCCTGTGGTGCTTTGGAAGCCTAACAGTTACATAAAACTCTAAAAAATGTGTATGGTAATAAGGAATGTACTTAGCCCAGTGCCTCCTACTTCGCTTAAATATGGTACCACTTTTGTGTGTAAAAGTATCTATCTCAATTCATCAAAAAATAATTTTTAAAGGCAATAAACTGAATACCTAGTTGGAAATAATATGTTAAACTTGCCTGTAATCCCAGCACTTTGGGAGTTCGAGGAGGGCGGATCATAAGGTCAAGAGTTTGAGACCAGCTTGGCCAAGGTGGTGAAACCCCTTCTCTACTAAAAATTAGCCAGGCGTGGTGGTGGGTGCCTGTAATCCCAGCTACTTGGGAGGCTGAGGCAGGAGAATCACTTGAACCCAGGAGGCGGAGGTTGCGGTGAGCGGAGATTGCACCACTGCACGTTAGCCTGAGTAACAGAGGGAGACTCTGTCTCACAAACAAACAAACAAACAAAAACAATACATTAAACTAGTATGTGCCCCGTTGGATATCTCTTCTGAAATTTAATCAGGGATATGGAATTTATTCAAGAAAATGTAGATCTGAAAATCTCAAACAGATCCAGATACACAATGATTTTTCTGCTAACATCGGTAAGTGACATCAAATCCTTTGTGATACAGGGAAGCTATAAAATCATAAACAAGCAATTGCGTATGTATTTCTCTCTCCTTGTAGGATGAAGGAGTACATAGAGGCCATATTAATTTCTAGAAGCTCAAATAATGACCCTCAACTTTTTCCTGGCAAAAATTCTCTTCTTGATTAAACTTTAGTCAGGCTCTGCTGAGCCCTCTTCTAAATTAGGCCTTGACCTTGGCCCCTGTCCTGCTTTTAGCCTTCCTAGTCCAGTTTTAGCAAGAATCATGCTAAGTCAGTTTAGCAAGGATCTCCCCATCCTTGATATCTAATCAAATTTGTCATCCCTCACCTTTGATGTACAAATTCTTGAATTGCCTCGAGCAAGAATCCTGTCATGTTGGTTTAGCAAGAATCCTCATACCCTTGATGTCTCCTCCTAGTAATTTTCCACCCATGAACTCCTTCTCTTTGTTGGCTATCAACCCCCACTTGTCCTTGCTGTATTTGAGTTGAGCCTAATCTCTCTCCTGTATTCTGATGGTCTTGAATAAAGCCTTCTTATCTTTTTAATAAGTTTCAGAATAATTGTTTTATTTAACAGAGTTCAAATAATTACCCCAACTTCTTCCAGTATATGTAATGATCGTCATTCTGTTGTTGACCCTCAGCACAATCCTGCTTTGTGATGCTGGGGCTGGAACACCACAAGTCGCATTTTTGCTCCCCAGTTCACTTCTGTTATGTTCCACCAAGAGAGGACATTCGAAGGAACTGCAAGTCTGGAGAAGTGACAGAGGTGCTTTGTCCCCTTTAATTCCCATTGTAGCACAATATTGATACATCCATCTTCACTCCTTTGGCTGTAGTTCCTTTGGGAAGGTCAGGGTCGCAGCTTGTCAGCACCTTCTCTGGACCCAGAGACTGCAGCACGCAGTCCTCTCTACTTAAGAGGACTGAGTTTCTCTCTGTGGTGGAACAAAACCTCCACACTTCTTTTTTCCCTTTGTCCCCTTAGCTTTAGAGGTAAGCATAGCTTCCTTTAGCTGCTATCTCCCTGACAACTTAGCGTCCACTCTTTATCTATTCAGTAATTAACATCTTTATACCAAGTTAGCAGTTCTTAATAATAAATTATTGTTGTTTAAATAACTGAAAGGATTTAAATATCTTCTGACTGATAAACCAATACATTGATAAACATTAAAATATATAAAAGGTTTAAGCTTCTATATAATTAAAAGACTGTTTCTAAAGGAGACAAAAGATAGCTGAATCAGCTTACATGTTATAGAAGGTCAAGACCTCGGGAGGTAAAGGTCACAAGGAAACATGTCACCTATTACAAATACTACCACTAACAATAATAGTAACAACCTCAGTCAGTAGAAAACAGAAACATCAAATCTAAATACTTCCTGTTTAAACTCAGGAGCGTCAAAATTAGGTAACATTTTTTATCTATTACATAAACCAATTTCTAATAATTAAGATTGACAATGCTGCAATAACACACACATTGTAATATACAGATTGTAGCTATAAATTGGTACATCTCACTTAGAAAAGCAATTTGGCACAGATTTCAAGAGTTGAAAAGGTGTTCAAACTCAATACTCTCATTCCTGAGAATCTACTATAAGATAATTTTGCAAACAAAAATAAAAGCTGGAAATGCCAATAGAAATAAAAATAATCATTATAGCACTGTCTACTTATGAAGAATCAGAAACAAGGCAAAGTTCCAATGATAGGATACTATTTAATGAATCAAACAGAATACTGGTTGATCTGGTAAAATGTTGTATAGCACTAATGATATTAAAGACCATGTATTCACATGAGAAAATATTTATAAGTTAGAATAAAAGTGCCAAACGGGAATGAAGAATGGTAACCATGCTGTGGTTAAAAATACATAAAACTTATTCATGCATGTAGAAAAAGTCATCGGTGAGAACACGAAAACAGAAGAGAGAAGCAAGATAATTCTCGAGTGAATTTGAAATCTGAATTTTAAAACAAAACCAGTGACATAAGAGAATTACGAAATGAGTAGTTTATCTTAAGAACCTGTATCATACGAATTGTATTAATGTTAATGCAATAGATAAAAATGTAAACCTTTATTATAAAATTGAAAGTTTCATTTTTCTCCAAGTGACTTTGCAAATGTTCTTTATTTACAACTAATGCAATTTGAGTTCAGAAAGATGACCAAAAACACTGAGAGCTAGCCTGTGATATTACAGAAAATATTTGCAGAAGACAGAATTTCTGTTGTTGGAAAGGGGAAAGAAAATACTAAGGTTGGGAATTAAGTGGCAGCTCTCAGCAAATATAATCATTGAGAAATTTAGTCCTGACTATTCCTCAAACATAGTAAGATTTCAGACAATACAAATCACTGAAATATTAGTTCGCTGTCAATTTTATGTAACATCTTGTGCATCATTTATTCAACAGTCTCAATGGTGAATTTAGAAATGATTGATACTTTGAAAACACTGACTAAAAGTAAAAAAAGTTTAGTCATCAAATAATGAACACTGCTTTGTGCTGGTGATTAGGAAAGCAAGGGGCCTGAATCCTAAAGGGAAATATGGCATAAATACAGAAAAGAGCCACAGAAATTCTTCTTTCTGCATTCTCTTGACATCTTGACACTGCTGTGCTTTGGATATGATTTTTACCTGTGTTCATATGAACTTTAACTGTAAAATTAATAGATCTCTAATAGAGTTCTTGCAATAGTAGATTCTTTTTCCAAATTGTGTCTAAGCCTAGTGTAGTTCACCGATTCTTAATTAAGTGGCAATGTCTGGCACAATTCACCAGATAAATTAATATTAAAGATGACATCATGATGTTGCTTATCTGATCCTTTTAGCTAAGAAGTGGGAAAGGAAAAAAGACAGATCTCGCACACAATAAATGTAGTTGGGCATTGAAGGTTCTCTTAAAATGTAATCAGTTATGTCTCAAAGAAGCAGTGGAGTGGAGTGGTTGTGCTAGATTGTATTTTTGTTCAAATGAGTCACTTCCTCTCTGTGGGGAAGGATTTTACTTTCTGACTCGAAAACTTCAGGTTTGGCCATCTGAAGTGCTGTGCTGAATGAGATGATATGGGAAGTTAGGGAAGTCACTCCTGAGAAAAGCCTCTAGGAGACAGTAAGGTGTTCAGCCATGTCTTTCATTTCATCTTTTCAGACCAGCAGTATCCTGAATCAGTTAGGTCCTAAATGAAATGACATGAGGAGAGTTGCTGCTGAGCACAGTGAATGGCCATGCAACAGAACGTTCACTGTGGAAGTGAACACTGGAAACAATCTTAGCACTCCTAGAATATATAAGTACATTGTGATATGTTACCCCTTAAAATGATTTTAAGAAAGACTTGAAAACACGTTTGTGAAGTATTAGGTAACAAAAGTGCAATAAAAATTTAATAATATGAAACTACTATTAAACTACTATTATGTAGTATGTAAGTAATTGTTATAATTATGTAAAATAATCACACAGATATGGCTTGGAAAGAAATCTAATAATAGAGGAACTATGGCACATTTTATTTTTTTACAATTTCTTAAATGAATAAAGAAAATATCACAGACTGAAGCATAGGCAATAAATTATCTTCTCATGACAGATGATTGATTTCAGCTATCAACAGGCACATACACACACACCATATTTAAAGGTATTTTTTATATTTCTGGACGTTTAGCTAATAAAGAAAAAAACTCCACTGTCTTCTACACCTACTTTGCTAAAAAGGGCACTTGGAAAGAGACCATATTAAAATTCATTTAGAAGTGTTAGAGCTGCAGCAGTGAAGACAATATCTCACCAGAACTATAAATCAAAGCGATGCACCATCCCTGCTTTCCACCAAATGCCCTAGAAGAACAAAACTGTCCTGTGTATTAGAATGAGAGGAAAAAGATACCCACAGAGTCCTCCTCAGACTGGGGTGCTAGCAGAAGAAAAAGTCCTTCCTGATGCTTTTTTTTAAATGTGCATTCAAATAGAGCCCACGTTCCTATGTCACACCTCCACAGGTCAGACCCCTCAAAGATTTTCAGAAGATCTTTGTCTTGGAATCATAATTTTTACTTATGTGAAACAGATTCTATTATAACCATTTAAAACAAAGCCAGAGTTTGTCATGGAGTGTGTCTGAATGATTTGCATTTCTAAACTACAAATGCATTTTAATGCACTTAAATAAGAAAATAATCTCTGCACTACTTTCTTAGTTTGACATAATGCATGACAAAGAGTTACTGCATTTAAAAGAGTACACAATAAATCATGCAGCTAAATGACAACATTTTTTATGTACTATGAGATCAATTCACTTGAAAACCACTTTTTGTTTATCATTTAAAAGAACAGAAAGCAAATATCCCTACATCACACTACATCATCTCCTTTATGAGGCCACATACAAAATTCTCATGTCTTCATTTCAGGAAAGCAATGCTTCCACACATTTAGTTACAATAACACCCCTGTGTCCCCATATCCACAGTTTCACTTTCTGCAGTATCAGTTACTCATGGTCAACTAACAGTTTGAAAATACTAAATGGGAAATTCCAGAAATAATCAATTAATACATTTTAAATTGCACACTGTTCTGTGTCCAATGATGAAATCTTGCTCCATGACAGTTGGTCTGTCCTGGGACTTGAACTGCACCTCTGCCCAGAGGATCCATGCTGTTTGCACTGCCGTCTGTTAGTCACCTAGCAGTTATCTAGTCGTCAAATGCAGTGTCATGGTAATGAGAGCTGCTTGTGTCCCAGTCACTTTTATTGTACTTAATAATGGCCCCCAAATACAAGAGTAGTGATGTTAACATATTGTTATAATTGCCGTATTTTATTATTAGTTACTGGTAATCTCTTACTATATCTACTGTATAAATTAAACTTTACCATTGATAAGTATTTATAGGAAAAAATAGTATTTATTGACTTTGATACTATCTGTGGTTTCAGGCATCCACTGTGGGCCTTGACAATATTTCCTATGGATATGGGGGGACTATCTATAGTTTGCGCATGTAGTTACAAGACTCCACTAATTACCAATGATTTCCCATGGATGTTGTCTATTAGTGTCTTAGAAATGGATTCATACCCAACTTCTAGAAATCTTACACGACTCTATGCTAGGCATTTCATATGTCATCATGAGCTTGCTGATAGTTTTTATTTTTGTCTGTCTGGACATTTCCTACTTTTACCTTGATTCTGTTATTGTCTACTTATTTATTTTAGCGGCCTCAAGTTAAAGTGAAGGGAGAAATGAACTAAAATATTTTTTAACATTTCAATAAATAGCAACCTAGATATGATTTCTGTACTCCATGACCTGACCTGGCTTTCTGCACTTGGCCGGGATCAGATCCAAACTCCTCCCAAGTAAGTTCTAGATAGAGCAGCATGGAAATGGGAGGGGCCCCATCACCTCTTGGAGGAAACAGAAAGCCATGGGGCTTCCTGCCCACCATGTCAGGGGCAAAATTAAACTTTCCTGGTTCCAATCCCAGTATAACCAGTTTGGTTACCTGCTCTTGTTCCCAAATCTGTTACTGTTGTGAAGGCTCAATTAACTGTTTCCTTTCTTAGCCAGTAAAGCCTTCTTTCAGAGAAAATATTATCTGTTGGCATTTTATTAGGATGATTCTTCTAATTAAGATTTAATTAGTTAACGACGGAGTTTTCTGGAACCAACAAAGCAAACTGTGGAGTCATAGAAACACGAGCCACAAGTGTTGCCACCCCCCGCCTCACTAACCTTTGGCCTGTGCCCTTTGGCCCTGTGTTGGCCTCCCCTGGGCTTGGCTCTGGGCTGACTGTGGGCCAGCTGTCTGCTGCTCACCATATTTTATGCTTGTCTTGAGTCCAGAAATTTGGCTTTTGATGGCATAAAGCTGGGTCTCCAACATGTAGATATAATTATCTTGTATCATATCCTTAAAGAAGAACAAAAGCTGGAAGGCCTTGCCGAGTTTTACTGGAAAAATAAACAGGTTTGGCCTGTGGGAAGTGTATCTTTTGCTTCTCTCTCATTCTTGGCCAGACTCCCAGACAACAACAAGAGGAGTGCATGGCGGGAGTGAAGCATGGCAACATGACACCTGCCACTTCCCACTGCCCTGCTTCTCAGGTGAAGGCCTGGGTCACCTAGTGAGGATAAGACCTCACTTTTCCAGACCACTTGCCCTTGGCCAAAACATAGGATCATCTGCCTCCTAATACCCAAATTATAGCCATACTAACCCCTTATTTAACAAATTACCATAAATTCTATCTGTTCCCTGGGCCTCCACCTGAAATATTTCTGAGAATTACTTCCAACGTGACATTTCCCCAGTTATGGCTCAGAGCTCACAGTTTGCGAGTTAGTTGTTACCAGTTCAGACCCAGACAAATGCAAAACTTCAGACAAATCATTTAGTATATTTTACAGCAATTTTTGAGACTCATTTTACATGTGTGTTTTAGTCCATTTTCAGGCTGATGATAAAGACGCACCACCCAACACTGGGCAATTTACAAAAGAAAGAGTCTTATTGGACTTACAGTTCCACGTGGCTGGGGAGGCCTCACAATGATGGTGGAATGTGAAAGCCATGTCTCACATGGCAGCAGACAAGAGAAGAGAGCTTGTGCAGGGACACTCCCATTTTTAAAACCATCAGATCTTATTCACTATCGTGAGAACAGCATGGGAAAGACCTGTCCCCATGATTCAGTTACCTCCCACCAGGTTCTTCCCACAACACTTGGGAATTCAAGATGAGATTTAGGTGGGGACACAGCCAAACCATATCAGTGGGATAAATCTAACTATAAACAATTAAGATTTGTCTTACATACTTTTGTTTTTCCTAAAACTTGTTTCTTATGCTTTATTTTTATTCTATCTTTTTAAAAGTGTTGATCCACCTACATTTAGGGAAAAAATTAAGGAAAAATGTGCTTTACCATAGATGAGAAACCCACGGGTCCTAGTCTGATTATGTATCATCCTTCAGATGGAGCTCTTCCTCCCCTGTTCTCTGCAGGGACTGAACATTTTTGATGCCCCGAGGCCAGACATCAAACAGTGACTCCTACCTGTCCTGTCCACTGGTTTGCCAGCCTCTCTTTCCTGGAGCTCATCAGGTGACTCTTTACTGTGATTGCCCCCTTTCCAGGGAAGGTGACCAGTTTCTATACTTTAACACCAGAGGCTTCTTGTCACCTATGTATTTAAATTGACACGTGTAAAAACAATCAGTGAGGAAGACAACCAACAGCATTGTCTCAGGCATTTATTTTCCATCTAATCAAATATTCCTGTGAGCACATAATACAGTTATGAGGCATTTTAAATCTTTCTAGGCTAAGATATAATTTTTTTACAATATGTTATCTCAATAAAACTCTGTGACATGGATGTTATTTTTATCTCAAATGTAAAAAGGGAATCAGCATCAAAAGGTATAAGTAACCTATTCAGATACTGTAAATTGTCAAAGCCAAGATTTGAATCCATGATAATGAATGTCAAAGTCCATGCTTTTTCTAAAGCCCAGGATGCCTTTGGTACATTAATTCGTGCATACCGTCATCCACTAGATATATGCATTTGGATATGAAATGATCAGCATTTTAAACTTAGCATGTGCAGGACAGCATTCTTTAATTCTTCCCCGAACTCCCGCTGCACACTCTGGCTCTCCTCTTTCTTCCCCAGCTTAGCAAAAGGCACCACTGAATTTCATTTGCTCAGGCCCAAATTTTGGAGCTAAGCTCACTTTCTCTCTTTTTCAGATCCCCCACCGGCAATATATCAGCAAATACCTGTGTTCCTAATCCCTGAATCTCTTGAAGAATATACCCTTTTCTCTGCATGTCTCTGTAACTAGTTAGATTAGTCAGAGTTCTCCAGAGAAGTAGAATCAGTAAGAGATATCTATGTATCTAAGATATAGATATAGATATAAATATAGATACACATACACACACAGACACACACACACAAAGACACAGAGAGAACAATTTTAAAAGACCGAGGGACTGGCAAGTCCAAAATCTGCAGGATAGGCCAGCAGGTTGGAGACTCAGGGAAGAGTTGCAGTTAGAGCCCGAAGACAGTCTCCTGATAGAATTCTCTCTCCTTCAGAGAAGGCAGTCTTTTTCTCTTAGGCAATTCAATTGATTGAGTAAGTCCTGCTCACATTATGAAGGGCAATCTGTTTTACTCCAAGTCTACTGATTTAAATGTTAACCACACAGGAGTTTGACACAAGCCTGGGCAGCATAGCAAGACCCTGTCTCTATAAAAAAAATAAATAAGTAGCCAGGCATGGTGGCATGCTCCTTTAGTCCTAGCTACTTGGAAGGCTGAGGGAGGTGGATCACTTGAGGCCAGGAGTTGGAGGCTGCAGTGATCTGTGATCACACCAGCACACTCCAACCTAGGCAACAGAGTGAGATATTATCTCTCAAAAAATAAAAATAAAAACAAGTTAAGTTCATCTAAAAACATACCTTCACAGACGTATCTAGACAGATGTTTGACCAAATAGCTGGGTGAATGGTCCAGCCAGGTGGACACATAAAATTAAAATAAACCATCACATCATACTAGCTCAAATAACCCTGACCACTTCCCCAGGCCACTGCTGCACCCCTCTACTTATAATCCTCCTATAAAACCTTCTCCTCACAGCACAGAGAACGTTTAAAAAGGTAAGTAACATCCTAGATTTTAAAACTTCATAAGCTTCCTATTGCTCTTAAAATCAAACTTGGACTTCTTCTCCTAGTTCTACAAGACCCCCTGATCTGGGTGCATTCAGTCCCACTGGCCTTATCTTCCATTCCTTTCTAGCCACATTGCTTTTCTGTCTGTTGCTCTAACTGCTGCCTCCATGCTATTGTCTCTGTCTCCAGTTTCTTCACATGGCTACCTCTAATTGATCTTCTCAGTCCCAGCTCAATTGTCACCACCTTGGGGAACTTTTTGTAGCCTCTTTATCTACTGATTTTTATGCTTGTTTGTTGGTTTGTTTTCTGGGTTCTTGTATTAGATGATAATTTCTATGTGGGCAGGTTTATGCTTATCTTTTTCATGAGCACAGGTAGATATCCTGTGCACCCTTGTTGGATAAATGGAGCATGCGTGTGATCTCATATTTGTCATGGTGTTGCTAGGAATGGACCTAGATTCTCACTTGGCAATGAGAGTGGTAGGAAACAGTTAAATTTCGTCTGCCCTCTGCCTGTAACTTTCTGAAGCAGTAGTTTTTCATATGTGCCTGACAGTGTTACGGGAGGGGAGTCTGATGGCCAGGAGTGAATTAGGCACCAAATGGGTACTTGGAATGTAGAAACCTATCAGTCAAAGTATGCTGGAGGCTCCTCTTGATTCTAGAAAATGAAAAGTTTATGAGCTTCATGTCTTAGAATCTTTAAAGACCTTAGGGTATTTTTTGAAGTATGGTTTTAAAAGAGCAGAGCCATTTTAACTCACTGATTAAGTCAGAAACGTTGCAAACATAACCATGTTACCTGTATCCTCTGTATTGATTAAATCATGAATTTAAACCTTATTTCAACAACTTAAACTATATACTTTTAACTGCTGTTGCTTACTGAGAAAACTTTCCTTTGCCACAGGGTATAATGAACACTCTTGAGTTTTGAAGGAGAAACGATACCACAAAATAGAAGCACTGAATCAAAAAAAGAGTTATTATGACATAGAAGTTTAGCAGCTACTAAACAAAGAGCAGGAAAATTATGATATTTTAATGAAAAAATAGATAATTTTTTCTTTCACTTGTGAAATAGTCTATCAAAGGACATCTATTCAATTTTCGCACCTGTACCACAAAGTACAATCGTTTGGCTAATGATTTTGACATGCTTCACTCTAAAAGTATTATAAATATATTATTAACATGATCCAAGCATGGAATTATGTGAAAATTAAATATATTTTCAGGTTTTCAACACCTGACTTCTTTTTACAGAATTAATTATAGATCAGAAATAAATCTCAAACCTCAGGCTCCTAATCGGCAACTAAGTAAGCTGTGAAGATCAGAGAGGTTTCTAAAGATAGATACATATGTATAGGTAGTGATAGGCCGTTTCTATAAGGCAAGGAAAGATACGGTTCAGAGGCAAAGTTAGATGGGTAGACCTGGAATTACTCAGGAAAAAGAATCATATTCACTTTGGGTTATTGTGGGAAACATTTGCTTGTGAGCCTCCTAGAAAATGATTGATGGCTATTGTCTCTTTTTTTCCTTGCTTCTTTACATCACTCTTTATTTTAATGCATTTGTGACATGCACACAAAACTCCAGGAAGTGTGCTAGACTCTGGAAATAAACATAAGCAAGACATGGTGTCTGACAGAGCACGAATTCAATGGATCAGGTGAATGGGCAAACACAATTTAAACATGCATGGCCTTCAGGTCATGGTATTCCAGATGATACAGATCAACTGTCCTAATGAGGATTTACAAAACTGCTTGAAAAAATTTATGTTTCAGGAATTTTATTGAAGGTGTTTGAGAAATAGCCAACCCAAATGCAGGAGAAGGAAGACACAATCCCAAACCCTGCATCTGGAGTTGCTTTTCCCTCCATCATTAGGGTGCCTGAGAAGACACGTGGTTGAATGGTGAATTCACAGCCCTGAAAGTCTAGGGAAAACATTTGAAGCCATTCAGGATCCCTAATGGAAAAGCCCCTCGTGAACCTCTCACTCTTCGGGTTGGAACCATAAGGGTAAGTCCTTAACTTTTAATCATCTCACTTCCTGAAAGTGGGCTGTAGTAATAACATTGCAATTTTGTACAAGTACCTGGCAAAAGAAAATCAAATGCTCTTTGAAAAAATGTAGCATCATCCTAGTTTTGCAGTTTTTTTTTTTACAATCAATATTTCAAATACACAATTTTTGGAACACAATTAAATAGGACAAGACAGCAACATCTGGTTTCTGGTCTGGGAGGTAACAGGCTTGGAAGCTGTCATTTCATTCTAACAAGTAAAAAGCTAAACAAACTGAAAAAACAACAGCCCTTTATAGATACAGCAGTGAAGTGAGATCATAAGGCAAACTGCTGCTCCTCCCCCACCCCCCCACCCCCCGCCCCCGCAGAATTGGAGAGACAGACAAGGGGATACAGTGAATCACAAGTTAACCACAGCAGAAACCCACAAGCAGAAACACCCTGGGGAACCACTGTTGATGCGGAGAAACCTGAACTGTAATTGATGAATTGCTGAAAGTTCAGTGGGATCAAGAGTGAGAGACAAAAACTCCAGGGGAACCCAGGCCTAGGGAGACTCCCATGCTTTTGTGAGATTTACTCCCTAGACTTCATAGTGAATAGTGGAGAGAAATTCCCTTGTGTTTCCAGAAGCGGGAGGAGAGAAGGACCTATTTTGAAATATGCCAGAGCTGCTGCTGCTGCTTCTGCTGCTGCTGCTGCTTCTGCTGCTCCTCTTCCTCTTCCTCCTCCTCCTCCTCCTCCTCCTCTTCTTCTTCTTCTTCTTCTTCTTCTTCTTCTTCTTCTTCTTCTTCTTCTTCTTCTGTTCTTCTTCTTCTTTCTCTTTTTTTTTTTGGAGACGGACGGAGTCTGGCTCTGTCTCCCAGGCTGGAGTGCAGTGGCGCAATCTTGGCTCACTGCAACCTCCGCCTCCCGGATTCAAGCCGATTCTCTGGCCTCAGCCTCCGAGTAGCTGGGACTACATGCGCCTGCCATGAAGGCTGGCTAATTTTTTGTATTTTTAGTAGAGATGGGGTTTCACCATGTTAGCCACGATGGTCTCGATCTTCTGACCCCCTTATCTGCCTGCCTCGGCCTCCCAAAGTGCTGGGATTACAGGCGTGAGCCAATGCATCCTGTTCTTCTTAATAATGTCTGTCCTCTGGAGAAACCAGTCAACCAGAGCCTAATCTTCTGGGGTTTTATCAGAGCCTCACTGACCTGGGGAAAGGCAAATACCCAACTTCAGCCTACAGTACCCTTCCACATGGGAAGGGAGAAATACCCAAGTCCTGCCTGCAGTAGCCATCCTGTACCACTTAAGGGGAAGGGGAACCAGCACACTGAGAAGCACTGGTGAAGTCCAAGCCCAGAGTCACAGGCTAACCAAAAGACTGAGACCTACCCGTAGGACTATAGAATATTCCCCCACCCCCTAACCTTACTATCCCATTGCTAAAGGTCTATTTACTGCACTTCCTTTTAGTTACTACATTGTGTCTGCCTTTCAACAAAAAATTACCAGGCATACTGAAAGGCAAAATACAGTTTGAAGAAAGTGAACAAATGTCAGAACTAGAGTCACATATGACTTTTGTAAGGTTCTGTAGTCATATCCTCAAGCTCAGAGACACAAATATTTTTCATTTCTGTTGCAGTGCTGCTGATCTCTAGAATTTCCTTTTTATTAGAATTTTCATCACCCTACTTACATTATCCATCTGTTCTTGTATATTATCTACTGTTTTACATCAAAGTTCTTACCAGATTAGCCATTGTGCATGGGTGTTTAAAATTCACACTTTGATAACTTCAATGCTCTTATCATGTGCCTGCTCTGATCCCTTCTTAGTCTCTGGTAGAAATGTTACCCATGATTCCCAGGGCACAATTTGTATCAGAAATGTGAAGCCAGGATTGAAGTTAATTCCCCTGTTTCTCTTAAGAGAGCCTTCTCTTTGGTCTGTGAGTCTCTTTCTCCTGACTCATTCTCTTAACACCTACCTCAGTTTCACTGCCACCCTGGTCAGCACTGTCTTGAACCCAGTTTTAATTCTATTATCTACTATTTGTCCCATCTTGTTGCCAACAATCTGTAAGATCCAGTTCCTAAGAATCAGAGTGGGGCTCAGGTTAATCTCTCAAAACTCAGATATTTAATAAACTTGGAAAAATATTTAAAATCTCATTGCCTAGAGGTATAAGATTGTCTATGTAATGCCATCTCTTGAACTTCCTCAGAGTAGATATAATTGTTAAGAACAGAGAGTGAGATGTTGTGACTGGTTTCTGTAAACTGAAAAATAAAAATCTAAGTCCCTTGACTAACTGAATGAACCCCGACTCTTGGTCACAGGCATTCCAAAGTTAACCTGAAAAACTAGTATAGGCCCCACTAATACCCTCCTTCCTTTGGAAATCAGGCACAACTGACCAGCATTAACATTAAAATACAGACCTTAGGGCTTACAAAACACAATCTTGACAGATAGCAGGCCCTGAAAGAAATTATTTTACCCCAAAATATATTTCTTTGATATATTTTGAAATGGCCCTGCAAAGCTATTTCTTATGGGGAAAGTCAACATTCTGTGGAGAATCCCCTTCTCTTTCTAGGTCTTTTCCCTGATCCAGGAAAGAATTAAAGAGTCTGGCATCTACTCAGGTCTGATGAGAAACATTTACAATCTATTCTCTCTAAAGCCTGCTAACTGGAGGCTTCACTTGTATGAAAACCTCAGTCTCCACAGCCCCTTACCTTAATCCAGATACTCCTTTCTATTGATTCCAGGTCCTTAGATAATAACCTAAGTATTTCAACCAATTGCCAACCAGAAAATCTTTAAATCCACCTATGACCTGGATGCCCCCTGCCCCACCCCCACCACCACTTTGAGTTGCCTTGCCTTTCCAGAACCAATGTATATCTAACATGTATTGATTGATGTCCTGTATCTCCCTAAAATGTGTAAACTAACCTGTAGCCCAACCACCTTGGCCACATGTTCTCAGGATCTCCTGGGGCTGTGTTACAGGTCATGGTCCTCATATTTGGCTTAGAGTAAGTATCTTCAAATATTTTACAAATTTTGATTCTTTTTGTCAACATTTCTTAATTTGGAATGAAATGTTAAACTTTGGTTCTAAACAGGTCAAGTTTCTCTTGAATCTTTCTGCACAGTAGCAACAGTGCACTGGTGAGATGATTACTCTCTAAGGATCCAGAAAACCTTACATGGAGCCCTGATTTCTAAACTACTACTTTTAGTTGTTTCCTAACTGGGCTTTGTGATAGTTCTTTCTTTCTTTTTTGTTTTTTTTTTTTTGAGACGGAGTCTCGCTCTGTCGCCCAGGCTGGAGTGCAGTGGCCGGATCTCAGCTCACTGCAAGCTCTGCCTCCCGGGTTTACGCCATTCTCCTGCCTCAGCCTCCCGAGTAGCTGGGACTACAGGCGCCCGCCACCTCGCCCGGCTAGTTTTTTGTATTTTTTAGTAGAGACAGGGTTTCATCGTGTTAGCCAGGATGGTCTCGATCTGCTGACCTCGTGATCTGCCCGTCTCGGCCTCCCTAAGTGCTGGGATTACAGGCTTGAGCCACCACGCCCGGCCGATAGTTCTTTCTTAAAATTAAATTTTATTTTAGAGACAGGGTCTTATTCTATTGCACAGGTTTTAGTGCAGTAATGTGATCATAGCTCACTGCAACCTTGAACTCCTATGCTCCAACAATCCTTCTGCCTCATCCTCCCAAGTAGCTGGGACTACAAGTGTGTGCCACCACAGTCAGCTAATTGTGTTTACTTTTTGTAGAGATGGGGTCTTGTTATGTTGTCCAGGCTAGTCTCTAGCTTCTAGCCTCAAGAAATCCTCCTACCTTGACTTCCCAACGTGTTCAGATTATAGGCCTGAGCCACCATACTCAGCCTTTAATAGTCAATTTTATGTATCAACTTGACTGGATCATAGGATGTCCAACCATTTGGTCAACCATTCTTCTAAGTGTGTCTGTCAGGGTGTTTCTGAATGAGATTAACATTTGCATCTGAGTAAAGCAGATTGGCTCCCACAATATGGTGTGCCTCATTCAATCAATTGAAGAACAAAAAATCTTAGTAAGAGGGGACGTCTTTCTGCCTGGCTGGGTGAGCTAAAACTGAGGTCTTTTTTCTGCCTTCAGACTTCAATTAAAACATGGATTCTTCTTAGGTCTCCAGCCTGCCAACTTTCAGACTAGAACTTACACCATTGCCTCTCCTGCTTCTCAGGCCTTGAGATTCAGAGTAGAACTTACAGCCTTGGCTCTCTTGGGCTTCCAGCTTACTACCTAAAAATCTTTGGGTTTTTCACACTCTATAATTATGAGAACAAATTCCTTACAAAAAATATCACACATTTATACACACACACACACACACACACACACACACATACATGCATCCTATTGGTTTTGTTTCTCTGGAGAGCTCTGATCAATACAGGATTAGATTGCTAGATGATTTCTGAGGATCTTTTTATCTGTGAAATGATATTTTGCTTTGAAGAACAAGAATTTAAAAAATATCCTTAGCACAAGATAGTATGCTTTTTATTTCGGATATAAACTTTGGGAAGGTGGAATTAATTGTAGACATATATTTCCTTATAGTAAACACAGCTGGTGTTTTAGATATAAGAAAGAATAAAGCAATTGCTGGCATTCAGGAGCCAGCCTGGTACTGCCATCTAGGATTTGGTATTTTCCTGCTGAGCATATACAGACATCGCCAGAGAGTGAATATAGTAGAACATGATAAATATAAGAAAACTTCACAATCATGTTAGAACACAGATACAATTATGAACATTTTCCTAACCGTCAAAATGGCCAAGTAGCCTCATACTTCGGCTATTATGAGTGAGATGTCTGCTGCTTCTTCCCTATCAGAGCTTTAGGCTAGACTCATTCAATCATATAGATAAGAAATATTAAGTTATTATTCATTGAATGTTACTACTTCCCAACAGCATCCACCCCAGAATAGAGCACTATTTTTTAACCCTACCAAATGTTATCTAACTAAAGCCCAAATACTGTAAGTCCCTTCCTCTATCCTTTATTGAGATGTCCCATGGTGTGTGTTCTTTCTTGTTGCATCAAGCAAAAAAACTCAGCTTGTTCAACTACAGGTGTCTGTGGTGTTCTAAGAGTGAAGAACATTGACACATAGACAGCAACCCCATATGTTGACTATGCTTTCTATAGCAATTAGTTGTATCTTTAAGACTGATGAAAGAAAGGGAGGATGAGAATCTAACAAGACTTCCCTATTCCAACTTGACTCTTTATAGCATAAAGCTGTGTCTTCACTGTGTGAATTTAATTGCTATCGATCATCTCCTTAATGAAAGACTCAGTCTGGGAGGTCCTGCCAGATTCTGGGAATCTAAACAGATTGGTCTGTGGGCAGTATATATTTTGCTTTGCTTTCTTTTCATTTTTGGCCAAATTCTCAGATGAAAGCAAGACATGAACATGATGGCAGAAGTGAAGAGCAACCACACAACACCTGCTATTTCCTGCTCTGCTTTGCTTCTGAGGTAAAGGCCTGGGTTACTTAGTGAAGATAATAAGACTCTGTTTCCCCAGACCTCATGCCTCCTGGACAAAAATCAGGCTCATAGTACCCAAAATACAACACTAAACACTTACCAGGCAATTTACCGTAAATTCTATCTGTTCCCTGGTTCTCTGCCGCAAATATTTCTGATAATTACTTTCTAGGTGATGCTGTTCAAATTATGGCCCAGATTTCATAGTCTGCGAATTACTTTTTCCAGATTCAGCCTAGACAAATGCAAAACTAAGACAGATTTTACCCATATTAGAATTCTTTTGAAACAACTACCATTTAACCAAGTCACCCATGTCTGTTAATAAAAAATTATATTTCGAAGCAGGGTGGAGATGACTGTACTCTGGCCTTGAAACATAATCTAAATTTCCTAAAAGATATCTAGGGGAAATCAGTCTGCAACCCAAGATATGAAAATAATTCATTTCCCATTCTTTTACCAGTATTGAAAAAAATGACAACAATTCTAGAATCTCTAGATTTTATTTATTCATCAAAAATGCATTACACAAAGCATTGTAAAATACTAGAGCTGATCAAGTTATTATTTTGTCCAGTGAATACCTTTCACACCAGAGAAAAGTGAGATTTGGCAATGAAGTGACTTCACCTGAACCAAGAGTAGTGAAGTCAATTCTGGACTTGTTATCTAGGACCATGGTCCTCAAAGTGTGGTCTCTGGACTAGCAACATTGGCACCTTCTGGGAACTTGTAGAGATGTAAATTCTGTAGTATCATCCACGATCCACCAACTCGGAAACTCTGGAGTTTTTGACAAGCTCTCTTGTGGTCCCAAGGCGTGCCAAAGTTTGAGAACCTCTTGTCTAAAGACTGGGATACTACCCAGCACAAGGATAAAAATTACATTTTTCTTTGAATGTCTAACATTTGTCACATGATCTGTTCTCAATCGTGATTTTAAAAATAAATTAATAAATTCTATATTCACAACACTAATGTGATATGTTGGTTTGGTTTTGTAATTTCTGAGCAGTCAATAATTCAATAAAATAAGCATCAATTGCATTTTTAACATATTCATGCCACTGAGAAAAGATAGAAATTCAAAATGATGTGGTCTCTGACTTGAAGGAATGAATGACACAGACATACATGCACATTGATAACGAGGGTGAAGCCATTGTAATGGCATCATAAAACCATGTATCCATGGAGCAGACAAAGGGCTATACTACTTTCATTCTGGACAACTTCTTGGAAGAGGAAGGATTTGTGGGATCTCTGAGGACAGAGATGGGATGAGGCGGGAGAAAGAGCATTTCAGAGAAAGAGATCTGAATGGGGAGAATATGCATTAGGGCAGAAGAGGTGGAGGTGGGAAGCTTTTCAGGACATGGAGACTAGAGTGTGGTGGTCAAAGCTCAGGGACAGTGGCAGGGAGAATATTTTTAAATTAGAAGCTGGGAAATTCAGTTTATACCAACTAATTGGATATTGGAGTCTGGCCCTTATTTGTAGCCTAGAGGAGGTTTCCCCAGTTACCGCACAGAGGAGCAAGATGATGAAAACTACAATGTGAAAGACAGTTCGTGTGAAAATGTGGAGGAGAGGCAGAGATGAAAGCAGGAAAAACACTTTCGACATTATTACTAGAGATAAGGCAAGAAATGATGAGATACTGAGACAGAAACTGATGATGTAGGAAGAAGTAAGGATATGGGGCCGGGGGCGGTGGCTCACAACTGTAATTCCAGCACTTTGGGAGGCGGAGGCGGCCTGATCATCTGAGGTCAGGAGTTCAAGACCAGCCTGGCCAACATGGTGAAACCCTGTCTCTACAAAAATTAACTGGGCATGATGGTAGGTGCCTGTAATCCCAGCTACTCGGGAGGTTGAGACAAGAGAATCACTTGAATACAGGAGGCAGAGGTTGAATTGAGCCAAGATCGTGCCATTGCACTCCAGCCTGGGTGACAGAGCAAGACTCAATCTCAAAAAAAAAAAAAAAGAAAAGAAAGGATATGGAAAAAGTGTTGAGGTGAGGAAGCCGAAAAGAGACTTAGTGGCTGATTCCCTGGGGAAGTGGGGAAGGTGAGGTGTGAAGCTGCTGCTAGATGTGTTCTGGGCTTCTAGAGGGATGATGCTGGGAGTGCAGAGCAGTTTGCAAAGTGTGAGGTGAGGTAAGATTTTCTTGTGATGAATCCGAAGAGTCCTACAGACATTTCGATGTGACGGTAAGTGAAGAATTGGATGCAGCAGGCTGAGTCTTAAAATAGAGACAAGGATTTGGGAGGTAAGAGCATAGATGCATTGACAATAGCAATGAGAATAATGACATCATCAAAGGAAAACATGTGGACACAGAGAAAAGTGAGCTGAAGAAGTAACTTTTGTAGAATATATACTTAGAAACCCCCAGGGAGAGGAGAACTAAGGTGATGGAGTTATTCTGAGCAAAGTATCGCAAGGACAGAAAACCAAACACCGCATGTTCTCACTCATAGGTGGGAATTGAACAATGAGAACACTTGGACACAGGGTGGGGAACATGACACAACGGGGCCTGTCGTGGGGTGGGGGTAGGGCTGATAGCATTAGGAGATATACCTAATGTAAATGACGAGTTAACTAGTGCAGCACACCAACATGGCACATGTATACATCTGTAACAAATATGCACGTTGTGCACATGTACCCTAGAACTTAAAGTATAATTAAAAAAAAAAAATAGAGTGGTAGACAAAGAATCTAGAGTCTGCAATCAAAGGGAAACAAAAGGAAGCTGGCTGCAAAAGCTAGCATTCATGGAATGTTTACTCTGAGCCAGGATCTCACTAAACGCTTTACATGCCTTATCTCCTGGAATCCTCACACAAACATTTTGAAGTAGGAATTAGTAACCCTTTATATATACAGAAGGGAAAGTGAGGTTTACAAATTCTTAATAACCTACCTAAGCTCATAGCTTTAGAAAGCAGTGGAGCCAAATTTCCCAACCCAGACTCAAAATGAAAGGTTTTAACCACTCCCTAGAAAATATGTGTCAGGAAAAGCATCTTTCCTGCCAGAGGTACAGAGAGAGAAAGTTGAGAAGCAGCCCATTAAATGAAAAGCCAGAGTGATCCTGTTGACTCTTAAGTGTATAGTTTCAGTAGACAGCAGGCTGATCACTATGAAATGAAGGTGAATGTGTGGTGAGGACAGGAAACCAGAAATATGGATGACTTTTTAACTAATTTTGGTAAGTGAAAGCATAAGAAACAGTAAGGTAGCTGGAAAATTTATAGCATTTCTTGAATGGAGAAGTCCTGGATGTATTATAGGCTGAGGAAAAGAACCTAAATTCTGTCACAGGAGAAAGAGAATGGATGTCTTTTTTTTTTTTTAATTGGTGTGACCATTTTCTTTTTAAGATAGATGAGACATTTTGCTATGTATACTATATCATGTATTAGAACCTCTTGTAATATGGCTCATTTTTACATGGTTTCTGATTTACCATGTGTTCAATATTCCTTAAAATACATCTAGCAACACTCTAGTAAGGTTAGACTTTAACATAAATATATATATTTTTAATTTCTGTCAAGATCCCTTCGTTACGGAAGTAAAGCAATGATGGCTCATATGAACAAAACTGTGAGTGTGGACAGGATACGGAAATATGTTGCCTTGGCTGAAGCATGCACCTACTTATCTACTCAGGTAAGCCAAATGTCCCCAAGAGCACCAAGCAAGAATGTCCCAGTCCAAGTTATCCAGTGAGCAGAAACAAGCAAGGGACAAGCCTCAGGGTTTGGGGTTTGGGTTTTGGGATGGTGGTAGGAAGTGATCATTCTGTACAATAGCATCCAGGGACCTGCTTGACCCACTTCAAGTTAGGGTGCCTGATTGATTAGTGATGGATTTAAATTGTTGCACCATTTTTGGTTGGCAAGGAATAAAACTGAAGAAGGGTAAGCCACAAGATTTCAGTCTTCTCTGCAAAGTGGAGGATGGGGAGGGTGGGAGTCGAGTTTCTAGTTAAGCAGAAAGGCACTGAAACAGGCACTGAATTACCTGTGGAGTTCTCTGTACCTCTCCCTCCTAAATAGCCATTCCGCTGGTAACTTACCAATTTTCTGGACCTTTAGTGAAACTGGAAGAGCCCTCTGCGACACTGACTGTAACTACCTACACACCTAATAGTTGTTCTATTATAGCCTTTAAGAAAGTTCAATCTGATACCAAAGACTTGAAGGCTCTCATTTTGTCAAATTGCTTGACGTTTCTGGCTCACCGATGGAGAAATCCGTCAGGGGAATGCATACATAAGAGGCCAGGTGGCAGAGACCTTTGAAGCAAGCGCATTCCAGGCAACTTTATTTCATTTCCCCTACAGCTTTACTATCCTCACCCTCAACATTTTCACCTGTTGTTCCAACTTCCTTCTTCACCAGGATCTCCTCCAGTGACACCAGAGACACAGCATGTGTTTCTGTCTAGAGATCCACTTAAATGCTTTCTTTACGCTTTAGAAATTTTTTTTTTTTAGAATTTCCCCAGTCACTTTTAATCTCAGTTTATAAATCTTCTGAATTAACACTGTTTTGTTTAAGAAAAGCCAACAGACTTACCAACAAAAAAGTTCTTTAGCTTTATATATTTTATATTAGTATATGTATTATAAAATATATACTAATATATTTACTTCAAATGAATACAAACTTGGGCAAGGTACTTAACCTCTCCGAGTCCCAACTATCAAGTCAACCAAGTAATAGAATAATATCCACTCACACAAATGTTATGAGGATTATATGGCAACATATAAATGACTGTCTAACACATAGAGCCAGAAAATAAATGTTGAATATCTTCTCCTTCCATTCCCCTTCTTACAATGTGCTTCTAATGCAAGACAAAAGAGTTTTGCCTTGTCATCTTCTACCATATGTAGCAAACTTGGGATGGCGGTGGATACTGAGAATCTAAAGAACAAAAAAAGACTAGTAACAATTAGACCTTAATTCCAGACATCCTTGAAACAGCACCTCAGCAAAGTACACATTTTTTTCTCATGTGAATTGTGTGGTTTGTATCTGAACATACCCAGTACAGTCCCTAGCATAGTTTAACATAAATAAACATTTAATGTTTATTGGTTGAGTGAACAAATTAATGAATGAACAAGTAAATGGGCAAATCGAAAGTCAGGTAAATTACATGAATGGGTGCTGTGACTTCTTCATCAAATGATCCGTTAAGAAACAGTGAACTCGCCTCAGTTCCACCTACTCCACCCCAAAGCATCTTCTTATCCAACTGAAGTCTTGTGGATATAGAATTCTAAAATTTTAGTCTGAGGTTTTGGGTTCAATAAATGATATCATGTCTAAAAGGTCTTGGTCTCTTGTTAGCTGTGTGATGTGGAACAAAGCACACAGACTCTCAGTGCATCAGTTTCTTTATAGATATAATGTGTAGAGCTTAGCAGGATTGGAAAGAACAAATGAGATAATCATATGAAAGCATTTTTTTCTGAACTTTGAAACGCTTTCATAGATGCACATGAGTGCCTTTTGGATTTCTTCATCAGGACACCACATACACAGCTTGCTTGAACCTAAACTCACGACAAGCACCCTGTGACATTTGCTGTAACTACCTAACTACCTAATAGTGTTTGTAAACTCATGGTGCTGCTCATGAATACTTTTTTCATAGTAATGTCCCTCACAATTGCAAGAAACACTACCTACAGGGTCTGCTGTCAGACTCAGAGTGGCAGCCCACTTCCCTCACCTCTGGGTTCTGTGTCAAGCCCATAAGAAAAGCCTCTTTATTTTTTATCTCCTTGAGCCTGAATCTTTTTGTTCTTTTTATTTTTTTTACATCTGTAGCTTTAATACCAAACGTAGGGCTTATCACATGAGTATATGGACTTTTTTAATGTCTATTTTTTGTTGGGTTTGATTATGTATCCACTTTACATTAAAATAAATGATGGGGGCCATTCACATAGGATAGAATAGAATGACTAGATGAGAACATTGCATCAAAGAGAGACATAAGGGTACAAAAATCCATATAAAACAAAGGTAAGCATAATACAAATTTGATATGTACTTATCAGCAATTCAACCCTCTTTGCTAGCTGGACTCTAAGGTTCATTTCCCTCTTCCACTGTCATGTGTGAAGGGAGCAGACCTCCAGTTCCAGAGTGGGGAATCCTGCTAAATCTAGAACAGTGTTGCTAATCTCATTCCTCATTGTTGGTTATTGGATTATGAAAAAGCATGTGATGCAGTTTGGCCAGAGACATGAGGACAAATCTCTAGGTAGGCGCCTCTCCTTCCCTTCAATGTGAGCACATCTCCTAGAGATGGAACCATCCCGCACCCATGAGATGAACTCCAATGACAAAAGCCAACATTCAGAGGAGGAAACAAGCAGATGCAAAGAGTGGATCCTTGTAGAGTCACTGAATTAATCAGCATCAGAGCCATCTTCTCTCTCTGCACTTCTTGTGTAAGGTAACACCTTTCCCTTAGTCTTTTTATTTTATTTTATTTTATTTATTTATTTTTATTATACTTCAAGTTCTAGGGTACATGTGCATAACATGCAAGTTTGTTACATATGTATACTTGTGCCATGTTGGTGTGCTGCACCCATCAACTCGTCAGCACCCATCAATTCATCATTTATATCATGTATAACTCCCGAATGCAATCCCTCCCCCCTCCCCCCTCCCCATGATAGGCCCCAGTGTGCGATGTTCCCCTTCCCGAGTCCAAGTGATCTCATTGTTCAGTTCCCACCTATGAGTGAGAACATGCGGTGTTTGGTTTTCTCTTCTTGTGATAGTTTGCTAAGAATGATGGTTTCCAGCTGCATCCATGTCCCTACAAGGATGGAAACTCATCCTTTTTGATGGCTGCATAGTATTCCATGGTGTATATGTGCCACATTTTCTTAATCCAGTCTGTCACAGATGGACATTTGGGTTGATTCCAAGTCTTTGCTATTGTGAATAGTGCCGCAATAAACATACGTGTGCATGTGTCTTTGTAGTAGAATAATTTATAATCCTTTGGGTATATACCCAGTAGTGGGATGGCTGGGTCATATGGTACATCTAGTTCTAGATCCTTGATGAATCGCCATACTGTTTACCATAATGGTTGAACTAGTTTACAATCCCACCAACAGTGTAAAAGTGTTCCTATTTCTCCACATCCCCTCCAACACCTGTTGTTTCCTGATTTTTTAATGATTGCCATTCTAACTGGTGTGAGATGGTATCTCATTGTGGTTTTGATTTGCATTTCTCTGATGGCGAGTGATGATGAGCATTTTTTCATGTGTCTGTTGGCTGTATGAATGTCTTCTTTTGAGAAATGTCTGTTCATACCCTTTCCCCACTTTTTGATGGGGTTGTTTGTTTTTTCCTTGTATATTTGTTTGAGTTCTTTGTAGAGTCTGGATATTAGCCCTTTGTCAGATGAGTAGATTGCAAAAATTTTCTCCCATTCTGTAGGTTGCCTGTTCACTGTGATGGTAGTTTCTTTTGCTGTGCAGAGGCTCTTTAGTTTAATGAGATCCCATTTGTCAATTTTGGCTTTTGCTGCCGTTGCTTTTGGTGTTTTAGACATGAAGTCCTTGCCCATGCCTATGTCCTGAATGGTACTACCTAGGTTTTCTTCTAGGGTTTTTATGGTATGAGGTCTAACATTTAAGTCTCTAATCCATCTTGAATTAATCTTCATATAAGGAGTAAGGAAAGGATCCAGTTTCAGCTTTCTACTTATGGCTAGCCAATTTTCCCAGCACCATTTATTAAATAGGGAATCCTTTCCCCATTTCTTGTTTCTCTCAGGTTTGTCAAAGATCAGATGGCTGTAGATGTGTGGTATTATTTCTGAGGACTCTGTTCTGTTCCATTGGTCTATATCTCTGTTGTGGTACCAGTACCATGCTGTTTTGGTTACTGTAGCCTTGTAGTATAGTTTGAAGTCAGGTAGCATGACGCCTCCAGCTTTGTCCTTTTGACCTAGGATTGTCTTGGCAATGCGGGCTCTTTTTTGGTTCCAGATGAACTTTAAAGCGGTTTTTTCCAATTCTGTGTAGAAACTCATTGGTAGCTTGATGGGGATGGCATTGAATCCATAAATAACCTTGGGCAGTATGGCCATTTTCACGATATTGATTCTTCTTATCCATGAGCATGGTATGTTCTTCCATTTGTTTGTGTCCTCTTTGATTTCACTGAGCAGTGGTTTGTAGTTCTCCTTGAAGAGGTCCTTGACATCCCTTGTAAGTTGGATTCCTAGGTATTTTATTCTCTTTGAAGCAATTGTGAATGGAAGTTCATTCATGATTTGGCTCTCTGTTTGTCTGTTCCTGGTGTATAAGAATGCTTGTGATTTTTGCACATTAATTTTGTATCCTGAGACTTTGCTGAAGTTGTTTATCAGCTTAAGGAGATTCTGGGCTGAGACAATGGGGTTTTCTAAATATACAGTCATCTCATCTGCAAACAGGGACAATTTGACTTCTTTTCCTAACTGGATATCCTTGATTTCTTTCTCTTGCCTGATTGCCCTAGCCAGAACTTCCAACACTATGTTGAATAGGAGTGGTGAGAGAGGGCATCCCTGTCTTGTGCCAGTTTTCAAAGGGAATTTTTCCAGTTTTTGCCCATTCAGTATGACATTAGCTGTGGGTTTGTCATAAATAGCTCTTATTATTTTGAGGTATGTTCCATCAATACCGAATTTATTGAGCGTTTTTAGCATGAAGGCTGTTGAATTTTGTCAAAAGCCTTTTCTGCATCTATTGAGATAATCATGTGGTTCTTGTCTTTGGTTCTGTTTAAATGCTGGATTACGTTTATTGATTTGCGAATGTTGAACCAGCCTTGCATCCCAGGGATGAAGCCCACTTGATCATGGTGGATAAGCTTTTTGATGTGCTGCTGAATCCGGTTTGCCAGTATTTTATTGAGGATTTTTGCGTCGATGTTCATCAGTGATATTGGTCTAAAATTCTCTTTTTTTGTTGTGTCTCTGCCAGGCTTTGGTATCAGGATGATGTTGGCCTCATAAAATGAGTTAGGGAGGATTCCCTCTTTTTCTGTTGATTGGAATAGTTTCAGAAGGAATGGTACCAGCTCCTCCTTGTACCCCTGGTAGAATTCAGCTGTAAATCCATCTGGTCCTGGACTTTTTTGGTGGGTAGGCTATTGATTGTTGCCTCAATTTCAGAGCGTGCTATTGGTCTATTCAGGGATTCAACTTCTTCCTGGTTTAGTCTTGGAAGAGTGTAAGTGTCCAGGAAATTATCCATTTCTTCTAGATTTTCTAGTTGATTTGCATAGAGGCATTTATAGTATTCTCTGATGGTAGTTTGTATTTCTGTGGGGTCGGTGGTGATATCCCCTTTATCATTTTTTTTTTTTTTTTGCTTCTATTTGATTCCTCTCTCTTTTCTTCGTTATTAGTCTTGCTAGCGGTCTGTCAATTTTGTTGATCTTTTCAGAAAACCAACTCCCAGATTCATTGATTTTTTGGAGGGTTTTTTGTGTCTCTATCTCCTTCAGTTCTGCTCTGATCTTAGTTATTTCTTGCCTTCTGCTAGCTTTTGATTGTGTTTGCTCTTGCCTCTCTAGTTCTTTTAATTGTGATGTTAGAGTGTCCATTTTAGATCTTTCCTGCTTTCTCTTGTGGGCATTTAGTGCTATAAATTTCCCTCTACACACTGCTTTAAATGTGTCCCAGAGATTCTGGTATGTTGTATCTTTGTTCTCATTGGTTTCAAAGAACATCTTTATTTCTGCTTTCATTTCATTATGTACCCAGTAGTCCTTCAGGAGCAGGTTGTTCAGTTTCCATGTAGTTGAGCGGTTTTGATTGAGTTTCTTAGTCCTGAGTTCTAGTTTGATTGCACTGTGGTCTGAGAGACAGTTTGTTATATTTTCTGTTCTTGTACATTTGCTGAGGAGTGCTTTACTTCCAATTATGTGGTCAATTTTGGAATAAGTGCGATGTGGTGCTGAGAAGAATGTATATTCTGTTGATTTGGGGTGGAGAGTTCTATAGATGTCTATTAGGTCTGCTTGGTGCAGAGATGAGTTCAATTCCTGGATATCCTTGGTAACTTTCTGTCTCGTTGATCTGTCTAATGTTGACAGTGGAGTGTTGAAGTCTCCCATTATTATTGTATGGGAGTCTAAGTCTCTTTGTAAGTCTCTAAGGACTTGCTTTATGAATCTGGGTGCTCCTGTATTGGGTGCATATATATTTAGGATAGTTAGCTCTTCCTGTTGAATTGATCCCTTTACCATTATGTAATGGCCTTCTTTGTCTCTTTTGATCTTTGATGGTTTAATGTCTATATCAGAGACTAGGATTGCAACCCCTGCTTTTTTTGTTCTCCATTTGCTTGGTAGATCTTCCTCCATCCCTTTATTTTGAGCCTATGTATGTCTCTGCATGTCAGATGTGTCTCCTGAATACAGCAGACTGATGGTCTTGACTCTTTATCCAGTTTGCCAGTCTGTGTCTTTTAATTGGAGCATTTAGTCCATTACATTTAAGGTTAATATTGTTATGTGTGAACTTGATCCTGCCATTATGATATTAACTGGTTATTTTGCTCGTTAGTTGATGCAGTTTCTTCCTAGCCTCGATGGTCTTTACATTTTGGCATGTTTTTGCAATGGCTGGTACCGGTTGTTCCTTTCCATGTTTAGGGCTTCCTTCAGGGTCTCTTGTAAGGCAGGCCTGGTGGTGACAAAATCTCTAAGCATTTGCTTATCTGTAATGGATTTTATTTCTCGTTCACTTATGAAATTTACTTTGGCTGGATATGAAATTCTGGATTTAAAATTCTTTTCTTTAAGATCATTGAATATTGGCCCCCACTCTCTTCTGGCTTGTAGAGTTTCTGCCGAGAGGTCTGCTGTTAGTCTGATGGGCTTCGCTTTGTGGGTAACCTGACCTTTCTCTCTGGCTGCCCTTAAGATTTTTTCCTTCATTTCAACTTTGGTGAATCTGGCAATTATGTGTCTTGGAGTTGCTCTTCTCGAGGAGTATCTTTGTGGTGTTCTCTGTATTTCCTGAATGTGAATGTTGGCCTGCCCTACTAGGTTGGGGAAGTTCTCCTGGATGATATCCTGGAGAGTGTTTTCCAACTTGATTCCATTTTCCCCCTCACTTTCAGGCACCCCAATCAGACGTAGATTTGGTCTTTTACATAATCCCATACTTCTTGCAGGCTTTGTTCATTTCTTTTTCTTCTTTTTTCTTTTGGTTTCTCTTCTCGCTTCATTTCATTCATTTGATCCTCAATCACTGATACTCTTTCTTCCAGTTGATCAAGTCGGTTACTGAAGCTTGTGCATTTGTCACGTATTTCTCGTGTCATGGTTTTCATCTCTGTTATTTTGTTTATGACCTTCTCTGCATTAATTAGTCTAGATGTCAATTCTTCCACTCTTTTTTCAAGATTTTTAGTTTCTTTGCACTGGGTACATAATTCCTCCTTTAGCTCTGAGAAGTTTGATAGACTGAAGCCTTCTTCTCTCACCTCGTTCAAGTCATTCTCTGACCAGCTTTGATCCGTTGCTGGCGATGGGTTGAGCTCCTTTGCAGGGGGAGATGCGCTCTTATTTTTTGAATTTCCAGCTTTTCTGCACTGCTTCTTCCCCATCTTTGTGGTTTTACCTGTCTCTGGTCTTTGATGATGGTGACGTACTGATGGGGTTTTGGTATAGGTGTCCTTCCTGTTTGATAGTTTTCCTTCTGACAGTCAGGACCCTCAGCTGTAGGTCTGTTGGAGATTGCTTGATGTCCACTCCAGACCCTGTTTGCCTGGGTATCAGCAGCAGAGGTTGCCGAAGATAGAATATTGCTGAACAGCGAGTGTACCAGTCTGATTCTTACTTTGGGAGCTTCCTCTCAGGGGTGTACTCCACCCTGTGAGGTGTGGGGTGTCAGACTGCCCCTAGTGGGGGATGTCTCCCAGTTAGGCTACTCAGGGGTCAGGGACCCACTTGAGCAGGCAGTCTGTCCGTTCTCAGATCTCAACCTCCATGTTGGGAGATCCACTGCTCTCTTCAAAGCTGTCAGACAGAGTCGTTCGTGTCTGCACAGGCCTCTGCTGCTTCCCCTGTTGTTTTTAGCTGTGCCCTGTCCCCAGAGGTGGAGTCTACAGAGACAGGCAGGTTTCCTTGAGCTGCTGTGAGCTCCACTCAGTTCGAGCTTCCTAGTGGCTTTGTTTACCTACTTAAGCCTCAGCAATGACGGGCGCCCCTCCCCCAGCCTCGCTGCTGCCTTGTGGTTAGATTGCCGCAGACTGCTGTGTTAGCAATGCGGGAGGCTCCATGGGCGTGGGACCCTCCCAGCCAGGTGTGGGATATATTCCCCTGGTGTGCCCATTTGCTTAAAGCGTAGTATTGGGGTGGGAGTTACCCGATTTTCCAGGTGTTGTGTGTCTCAGTTCCCCTGGCTAGGAAAAGGGATTCCCTTCCCCCTTGCACTTCCCAGGTGAGGCGATGCTTCACCCTGCTTCAGCTCTCGCTGGTCAGGCTACAGCAGCTGACCAGCACCGATTGTCCGGCACTCCCTAGTGAGATGACCCCAGTACCTCAGTTGAAAATGCAGAAATCACCGGTCTTCTGTGTCACTCACGCTGGGAGTTGGAGACTGGAGCTGTTCCTATTCGGCCATCTTGCTCCACCTCCCTCCTTAGTCTTTACTATAGGTGAAACAGTTTGTCAGCACAGATATTCCAAATGTTACATAAAATTAATACACAAAAATGCATGTGATAATGTCCTGAAATATTATTTAAAATTAGCAACAGATTTGGCTAAAGCAAAGATGGAAATATAAATGGAATTCAATGACTATAAAACCAAAACTATTTGTACAGAAAAGAGCAGCTTCCTTGTGCTAAAATACATGAAGGAATGAACAAAAAAGTTCTTTCTGGCAGGGCGCAGTGGCTCAAGCCTGTAATCCCAGCACTTTGGGAGGCCGAGACGGGCGGATCACGAGGTCAGGAGATCGAGACCATCCTGGCTAACACAGTGAAACTCCATCTCTACTAAAAATACAAAAAAAAAAAAAAAAACTAGCCGGGCGAGGTGGCAGGCACCTGTAGTCCCAGCTCCTCAGGAGGCTGAGGCAGGAGAATGGCGTAAACCTGGGAGGCGGAGCTTGCAGTGAGCTGAGATCTGGCCACTGCACTCCAGTCCGGGCGACAGAGCGAGACTCCGTCTCAAAAAAAAAAAAAAAAGTTCTTTCTGTGAAGTCTTATGAAGGGGAGAGCAAGTTTTCTATGCTTACATTTCATAATGTTCTTAAATGTGCATCAGAGATGCTATTCAGGAAAACTCCTGCCATAAGGGACCAGATGATATTATGTGTGGTACCTTAGCTAACTAGTGATTTTGGATGGCTCCAAAGATAATATTTAGCTACTTAAATTCTAGCAGATGGCATGGGCATGTATGTTATATGCAGTCCATGAATAAGAGTTTTTAGCATTTAATGGCAAATGGATACTACAATTTAAATCTAAATATTTTGGTCAGAACATATATGCCATTCAGTTTTTCTGTGCTGACTTTAGAGCTTAGCACATAGTACATGTTCAACATATAAGTTGAAATTTTAGTGAAGAGTCCATAAATGTACTAGACATGTCTCTTTTTCATCCTTCAGAGCTCAATAAAAAAATGTCACTTTTTGGCTCTAATTTTTCAGTAGGTCAGATCCTTAGTCGAAAACCTCTAGGGGACATTTCAAGAATCTATAGTTATTAGACTATCTCAGTTTGCTATTATTAATTGATTTATCGTTATTTATCCTGCCAGACTGCCTGCCTCCCAAAGGTTGGACATGTCAACCGGAGTCCTTCCAGAGTCTCCAGATGTCAGCCCGTTGCCTGGCTCTGATGATCAACAAGTATGTGTTGAGAATTAGTAGTAAAGCACATGAGGAAACTTGTGAGGTTTAATGTGTTTTGTTTCATTTTAAAAATAATGGGTGCCATGGACTGAATTTCATTACCCAAAAATCCATAGGTTGAAGCCCTAATTCCCAGTGTGATGGTATTTTGAGGTAGGACCTTCGGAAAGTGATTAGGTTCAGATGAAGCCAGGACAGTGGAGACTGCATGATAATATTAGTGCCCTTATAAAAAGAAACACCAACGAGCTTGCTTCCTCCTTTCCTCTTTACCCACATTACACCAAAGAAAGGCCACGTGAGGACGCAACAAGAAGAAGGTCATCTGCAAGCCAAGGAGAGAGACCTCAGCAGACACCAGAATGGCCAGCAACTTGATCTTAGACTTCCAGTCTCCAGAACTGTGAGAATTAAATTCCCATTGTTTAAGCCACCCAGTCAATGTGCAGTATTCTGTTACAGCAGCCAGAGGCGCCTAAGACAATAGGGATAGATGATAAGAATAATGAGTAAGGGCCGGGCGCCGTGGCTCAACCCTGTAATCCCAGCACTTTGGGAGGGTGAGGTGGGCGGATCACGAGGTCAGGAGATCGAGACCATCCTGGCTAACACGGTGAAACCCCGTCTCTACTAAAAATACAAAAAACTAGCCGGGCGAGGTGGCGGGCGCCTGTAGTCCCAGCTACTCCGGAGGCTGAGGTAGGAGAATGGTGTAAACCCGGGAGGCGGAGCTTGCAGTGAGCTGAGATCCGGCCACTGCACTCCAGCCTGGGCGACAGAGCAAGACTCCGTCTCAAAAAAAAAAAAAAAAAGAATAATGAGTAAGAGTGGAGGTGAGAGTAGGGCCACGGAGACTGTAAAGAGCCCAATCCAAAATTTAACTGTTTCCCAGCTTTCCCTGGGACTAAGCATGGCTTACCACAAAGATCTGCAGAGACTGTAGTTAAGTAGGCCCTGGGCTCTAAGTAGATGTATTCTCCTTGCATAAAATAGAAAATAATCTCAATATGACCCAAGTCAATACTCGGGCTATTAGTTTTATTTCCAGTTTGAAGATCTAATTAGAGACAATGGCTCATTATAACTTCCACTTTGGCCACCCATGTTTCATGTCAACATCAGTTATAGCAGTAACAACTATCACAGTTTGCATGTGTGCCCCATACAGATCCTTTACACTCCTGTGTCTCATTACCACACTTTAAAGCAAATGACACGACAATCATTTTCAGATGAAGAAACACAGGTCAAGAATCCACGGATACCAAGGTGCATTCAAAATATCAATCTAGATGAATTTGACTCTAAAACATATATTCATCTACTATTATTCATTCTTGAAGACATCTCTATCCAGTTTTCAAGTAAACAGTTTTAAATGCCTCTTGTTTTAAAATAAAGCATTTCTATTTTTATTGCTATCATAGCTCCTGCTATTACCATGCTAAGACTGTTTCATTAGCAGAATAATTTTAGGTTTTACCAATTTTAGCTGCCTCCGCAGTATCTGTGCCTCTCCTTTTGATGCATTGTTGACTCTAGTGTCAACATATCCTCACACGAGCCAGTCTGACCTGCAAGCAACTTGCTCATCTCGGTCCACATTCATATCCAGGCTGCAGCATTTGTTCAAATGGACCTAAAAATACAAAGGGCAGACCTTTCAGTTTTCTCCTAGGAGAAAATTGTCAGTTGCTTGAGGACTTCAGTCATGAGGTCAAAAAGTTTGTGCTTTCTTTCTATCTATTAAAAAGGAAACAAACAAACAAAAAAAACCAAAAAACAAATTCTGCTGAGATGTGCAATCAATGCCCCAAGCATCACCGTTTATAAGGTGATTGCAGCCATGTGGTGTTCTGCAATTTGAAGTTGAGAAAGGGATAATAGCTGCAATTAGGTGGACTCTCTCATACTGATTTTAACAAAAACATCTCAGGGATAGCTATAAATTTTCTGTTTAATAACTGTAACTATTCCGGTGAAATCGTGTGTTGGCTGGGGAACAATTGAATGCACAGACAATGCTCGTTAGATGAATTTAACACTCACCTTAATTGGGCGATCTAGTATTTCATTAATTCCAAAACGGTACTAATTTCCCAATATGTATAATTGGGATACACAAATATTGCTCTTTTTATCACTGCTATGTAACATTTATGAAGCTTAGACTCTTGGAAATTCTGTGAAAATATGGGATTAAAATAATACTAATAATTCCTTAAATTGCAATGAAAATAAAATCCATATGTAAAGTGTTTTATAAAATTAAGCATTTCTACATACTTTTCCCCAATTGTATATCACAGTATCCCTTTGTGACATAAATATGGCAGTTATACTGTCACTACTTTATAATGAGAAAACAAAATTAGAATCTTAGGTTAAAAAAATAAAATGCAGGAAAAGCAAATGTTCAAGGTTCTTTCCAGTACCACTCTTTAAACTCTGCGATGCAGAGAGCCAGGGAGAAGTTGCCAGGACTCCTGCTTCGGAAGCACTAGATATATTCCTGTCTCTCTCTGAACCTTAGGTGTCTTTTATTTAAACTTAGAGGTCAGGCACGGTGCCTCATGCCTGTAATCCCAGCACTTTGGGAGGCCAAGGTGGGCGGATCACTTGAGCTCAGGAGTGCAAGACCAGCCTGACCAACATGGTGAAATCCTGTCTCTACTAAAAATACAAAAAAAATTAGCTAGGTGTGGTGGCACACACCTTTAATCCCAGCTACTAGGGAGGCTGAGGCAGGAGAATCACTTGAACCCGGGAGATGGAGGTTGCAGTGACCCAAGATTGTGCCACTGCAATCCAACCTAGGCAGCAGAGCAAGACATCATCTCGAAAAATTTTTTTAAAAACTTAGAAAAATGACTTTGGCTTATAAATTTCTTGTGAAAATTAAATGACATTATCTGTTTAAAGTATCTGGCAGAGAATTGTTGCATAATACAGTCTGCAGATGGCAGCTAGCACTAGCAACAACAGTGGAGAAATCTGTCTCAACAGATCAGATCATGGTGAAATGAAAATTTTCTGAATATAAGGTATTTGTTTCCTTTTGCTGCTGTGACCAATTATCACAAACTCCATGGCTTAACACAATACAAATTTAGTCTCTATTTCACAAGACTAAAATGAAGTTGCTGTAGGGCTGTGTTCCTTTTGGAAACTCTGGGAGATAATCCATATCCTGTCTTTTCCCAATTCTAGAGGCTACCTGCCTTCCTTACCTCATGGCACCTTCTTCCATCTTCAAAGAAAGCAGCACAGTATCTTAGAATTTCTCTCTCTCTGCTGTCGTCTTTCATTTATAAAGACCCTTTGCCCACCCAGATATCCCAGGATAATCTCCTCATCTCAGTATCCTTAAAATAACCATCTGCAAAGTTCCTTTTACTTTATAAGTGAACGTATTCATAGGTTCCAGAGATTAAGACATGGACATTTTTAATGGTGCCATTATTCTGTGTAACAAGTAAAAACTAGCACTAAATTTACTGGTATATAACCCTTGCCTATTATTAGAAAGAGATATCTCTGTGAAGACTTTGTATTGTTTGGATTTGGGTTGCTACTTGTGTAAACAGGAGAATACAAAGTAATGAGAGCACACTTTGAGCTGGGGTCAACAGGATTTAGTTAAAAGACACCCAACGCCCAACTATATCTTTTGTTCAACTTGTGCATAAACCTTTTGGACATAGCAATAGAAAACTATCATCTAAGTGTTTATTACGTGAGGCTTAAAAAGAGAGTAAATCCCTGCTCATATGTGGATTGGAAAGTCCTTCAAAGGCTTAAGTAATAGGCTTAGTGGAGTAGAACAGAATTCAGCATGAATGAATATAAAATCCTACACCTGGGTCCAAAAATAGCGATGGTATAATTGAAGAATGAGAGAGATAATACTTACACAACAATGGTGTCTAAATACAGCATTCTGGCACACACACAAAAAATTCATACACCTTAGGATGTTCTTTTTGTTTTAAGAAGCTCAGTGTGATTAAGAATAGGAAAGAAGCAATCTGGTATGTAACTTTCCTAATTGTTTTTACACACTTATTTTATTTAATTCTCACAGTAACTCTATATGTGAAGTTTTGTTCTCTCTCTTTTACAGATAATAAATTTGAGATTCATGAAAATAGAGTAAATTGACATATCCCATATTTTTCTGTCACTAAACATAATTTGAACCCAGATCATTCTGACGTGAGATCCTTTGATTTTCCAAATACATTTGCTCTGAGCAGCGACTGCTACATCTAGTTCAAATTCATACTACTGAAATAGAAGTATTAAAGTTTGAAAGAGATGTATTCAATTATAGGTAAGAGAGCCACTGCCTGGCAACTCAGTAAAGAAAGTTCTAGATCATAGCTTTCCAGGAGAGTTACCATGTGGATGAAAATATTGTTTATCATTGCTGTTCAATAAAATACCCACTGGCCCCATGTAGCTATTAGGCAATTGAAATGTATCTACAGTGTTGGAAAATACAGTTCCAGAGAGAAACATTGGGTTGAAGTAGATATAAAGTTGGTTGTGAAGATCGCATTCATCTCTAATATTCTCTAGTTCTATAAATTCAGGCAGCTTGAGGGTGATGGTTATTGGCAAAGGTACTGACTCTGGTGCCTTTAACCACAAGGAGAGAAAAAGCAAAACTGGAGTACATTTTTTATTACGGCAATGGATCTATTCCTGTCTCTGAGTCAAAACAAAGTAGCAGAAATAGATGATAGGTCTGGAAAGTATAGCTTGTGGGCTGACAGGTATCTCTTAAGTTTTTTCTGGTTAATCTCTCACATCCATCATTCAGGTGGGAAGAATTCATCTACAGTTTAATTGTGAAACTAAATTGACTCCAGACCATTCTAAATCCAAGACTGTTGGAACTATCTATCCAATGATAGTTTGGTTGGATACAGGTATACCTAACACATACGTAATTTCTATTTCTGTCATTGAAATATAATGTAAAACTAGGTATTTCTAGATTTGGCTAAGATGCAACAAGCACACTCTACCCTACATCTCTCACTAATTACAACTAGAAACTCTGGACAAAATCAATGTAGCAACTATGGGTAAATGCTGAAATACAAAGAAAAGAAGTAAGACCTCAGGATTCCAGGAACAAATGCAGTAATTTCCCCAGATGTTTTTGTTTATTCATGTGTTTTTTGCTGGCTTGTTTGCTTGGTTGTTTTGTGCCCATTTGCTATATGTATATCCCAACCTGGATGCTAGAAGAATTTACAACTCAGAACTTCCAAAAAATACACAGAACAAAAACTCCCCAGAAAAACTTCATTTTTGCCAGAGGCTCCAGCAGAGTGTGGCCCTACAGGATGGAGCCCTGTAGATTATACCTACCATATACCGGTTGAATGACATGCAAGAAGTGCTGTTTCTCCCCGCTGACTCAGTAGTTAAGAACAATTAGAGACCTCTCAGCTATCCTCACCTTGTGTTTAGCAAAGATAAGCAGAGGGATGACCTACCCTCTCCACTCATACTGTGAGTGGGGCCAAATACTTACTATTACCCCTGCCCCGCATTAGACAAAATCCAGCACACAAAGAGTAAAAGGAGAAAAGAAGAGAAAACCAGAGAAAGTGGTTCTTTAAGTGTGTATGTGAAGTCCTTCCTGAACACTCTATATTTCTCATACTGAAAGCTTAAGGCACTGAGCTGCAGCATGGAATAGTCCAGGTTTCAGACTTGTCACTGGTCTGCATATCAACAGGAACAGCAGAACAACACTGCAAGACTTTGAAAACTAATTTCTCATTTAAGCCATAGACTACAAAATGTCCTCAGTCAACATGGATTGAATGCTTGATAAAACAAAATATTTTAACAGAAACTGATTTTATAACATAATATAATGTCCCCTCCCAAAAAAATTCTAAAGTGCGTAGTATATCAAGAATGTGTTAAATCTCAACTTTAGTAAGAAACATGCTCACATCATGACACTGATGTGAGAATTATCTGATAAGAACTTCAAAGCACCTTTCACACAAATGTTCTAACAAGTAATCATGAACACTCTTAAAACATATTGAAGCTTAAAGCTCATAGTAAATACAAGAGATAACTGAAAATGTTAAAACTAAAAAAAGATAGTAATAGAATGCAAGAAATCAATGAATTGGCTAACTAGGTGATTAAAGATGACAAAGGAAAGCATAAGAGAAAGCAGATCAATAGAAATAATCCAATCTAAACAAAAGAGATGAAAAATAAATTAACAGAGTCGCAGGGATCTGCCGGTCAATAACATAAAAGGTCTAACAACCATGCCATCAAAGTTTTAGAAGAAAAGGATTAGTGCCATGCTGAAAATAAATCAAATGAATAATAGTTGAAACCCCCAAATTTGGCAAAAGACATAAACCTACAAATTCTAAAAGTTGAGTCATTCTCAAACAAGATAAAACCAAAAAAATTCATGCCCAGACACATCATAATCAAATTTCTTAAAACGAAATACAAAGAAAATATATCAAATATCAACCTGGAGACGTTGGGCTCTCATGAAGGAAGAACCTGAATTTAAAATGAAGCCGTTTGAAAAGTAAACAAAAATTTAGAGTGAAGGCCTTCCTAAGCATCTTGGTTCATGGGTGCCTGAAGCCATTACTGCTGGACATTAAAGTATTCTGGGTCCATAAGTTTGTGATCTCTCTCTCTCTCCCAAGTTTGTGTTAGCTTTCTTTAACTTTCCTCCAGATGTACTGACTCTAAACTTGTGATCACCAAGACACTTTGCCCATTTTAGTCCCAAACATTGGTAATATAATTCTTTTTCTTTATGGTTGAAATCATGCACATTGGCTTAGTCCAGTGAAAGTTTGATTGAAGGTAAAGGTTTTCTTGTGAGCATTCTAACATCTCTTCATTCATAATTTCATTTAATCCTCTCAGCAGCCCTTTGAACTGCTTTCTGCATATTGCAAGTGACCTACTCAAGGCTCATATAATTTTTCAGTATTATACAATTATCATGTGAATCCTATTTTTTCATCCCAATGTGTGTCTTTTACTCGCTTCATACTTGTTCAGGATGACTTCATACACTCATCATAGTAAAAACTCATGATACATTACTCATTCTTGAACTCTCTGCTTGATTTTTCTGCTAAGGTTGTGTTTTTCCAGAACCACATGAAGAGATAAGAATGTGCATGGAAGCTGTCCCCAGAAACAAATGTCAGGAAATGTGGAGGCGAAAAAATAACTAGAAGGAAGCCCACAAAAGATGCAAATTTGATCCATAGACAGCTGGGTTTTAACATACTGGGAGACTCGCAGTCACTTCAACCCATGGGTCATCCATTCAAGTCAAAATTTACCCTTCAATACTCACACTGCAATAATAGATGAAATTCCTGTATGCCTTCCTTCTTTACATTGAGCATGACAGATCCTGAGATTTCTCAGTAGAGGGTTCTGCAAGGGACACTGCAGGATCAGGGAGCTCTCCTGCTGTTGGCAGTGCCGTATGGCTACTCGGAAGTGTAGGTGTGAAGACACTGGTGGGGCTCTGCTCTGGTCACATGTGCAGAACGCAGGGTCCGTCAGTGACCTTATAGATCCAGCCCAGCCAGCTGATCACCTTCCTGTGGCTCCCTCAACAAGGACACAGCACTTCAGGCCTCCTGCCCACTAGGGCACCCCATGTCCTCTGCACACCACCACATACCTGGCCTGTGCCCTGTGATGCTGCTTCCTGCTTGCTGACTGTGGATTAACTCTGGCTGAGGAAACCTGAGAGGTTTGCCTATCATTGGGCTGCAACTGCACCTTCTCTAGTGAGGTCAGAATCTCTGCTTTGGGGAAGGGGCTATCTCCAAATTTGTTTATCCTCTTTACTCTTCCGCTTTCCCAGTACGTTATAGAGTGTCCTTATCTCTTGCAATTTCTCTTTGGTCAGATTTGAATGAGTGAACTGCCATTGTTCCGCAGTGTGCTTTTGTGACTTGATTGGAATCAGACCAATCTAACAGAGAGATATGTGGTCAGCCCTTTGGCTGAGGGCTGCTCCTGAGATGTGAAACTGGGTAGTCCCCAGAACTTCTGGCCTGGTCTGCATTCAAGTTGAGTGTTTAGAGGTTTCCCATTGGGAGTCATTGCATGGAGTCATGATTGCTAGGGTATAAGGGAGGCACTATGACAGAGGTCTTCCCAGTTCAGCTCTTAGCACTGGGTCCTTATCCATGGCTAAAGGTGGTTCATTGTGTGCTTGGTAAAGACAGTGGTGGTGGTCAGAATGACAAAGAAGGCGAAGCAAGAAAACCATTCTAAGTAGTCTCTTAATCACTGTCTTCCTCACCTGCCTTCAGGGTCCAGATAAGGAGCAGACACACCAGGGCTTCTGGTGCTCATATATCTGGAGGAGAGTTGAAAACGGGAAAGCGTGTCCTCTAGACACGGATCTGGGTTTTAATTTTGGTGGAACTATTTATGAGTTTTATGATGTGAGCTATTCTTAGATTATTTTCCTCATCTGCTCAATGTGGATAAGTTGCCCTACTTCACAAGATTAAATTAAATCACACAAAGAGCTACGCATGTTCACACACTGAAGAGTTGGTTCTCCACACCCAGCATGTTTTCAAATGCTCCTGTTCTATTCATGGCTAATGCACAAAGATGTATATGAATCAGAGACTGCTGCAAACATAGAGTGCTAAAGTTAGACAGAGAGTAATGAGACCAAATCCACTTCCAGAGTGAACTGGTAGAGGCCCCGACATGCTCAGAATGACTTCTGTGGAAGATGATTGAAGTGGCGGAAGCTACAGTGGAGGGAACTATTTAGAATCCAGAAATAACAATTACCAATTGCATGCTGCTTAAAATGGTCAAGCACACTCTGCAAACTTTCCGCAATTGGTTGTAAAAATTGTTAACCAGAAGTGGATATCCCAGAGCCATGAATTAAGTTCTAGTTGAGGGTGGATGAGCAGATTCCAGAAAAAAAAAAAAAGGATCAAATGAGAATAAGTTTCTTCTTTTTGTCACTGTGGTTATTACTAATCCCATAAGAAGTTGGGGCTAGAACAAGAATGTCGCAGTGGAACATGTGTAGTGGCCTGGAGCTCTGCCTAAGTTAACTGGTAAGCAAAGCACATAGAGTTCTACTTGATTTCAGTCAAGGGTGAAAATCCTTTTACCCTTTTTATAAAGATGCACGTTAGAGAACCTTCCAGTCTAGCACTGCTATTCACAGATGTATTCTGAATGACTGGATCATTCCAGACACATAGGGTCAAGATCTTAATACCAGAAAGTAAAAACAAAGAAAATAGCCTTTTCTTTCACAGTGTTCTATTAAAGAGGCTTACTTATATTTAATATCATTATGCCTTAATGTTGAAATGAGTGTGATTTATCAAGACTGTGTAGTTTGCATTCAGCAAGTACTTACTGCATACTTGTTCTGTGCTATGCACAGTATGAGGTCCCAGAGATGCAAAAGTGAAAGAGACTCATTGTCTGACCTGAAATTAATCTACCCGAAGAAAAAGATAAAGTAATAACAGTAGCAACATGGTACATATCAGGCATTAAGATAGTTCACAAAATATCAATAAGAGAACATAAAGACATAGAAGACTCTTCAGAGAAGCTGTCACAAATGTGATCTACATTTACAGAGCAGAAATAATTTCAGGTAGACATTTCAAAACTCTTGAATTTCTGCTCTTCAGCATTGTGATGGTTAATTGTATGCATCAACTTGGAGGGTGTTTGGGATAAAATTCACATTTAAATTGATAGACATTGAGTAAGTAGGTTGCCTTCCATAATGTGAGTAGGTCTCCTCCAGTCAGTTGAAGGCATGAATAGAACAAAAGACTGATCCCTTGAACCAGAGGGAATCTTCAGCAGATGGCCTTGGGACTTCATCTGCACAAGCAGCTCCCCTGGGTCTCCAGCCTGCCAGCCACACTGCAGATTTTGACTTGCCAGCCTCTGTAACCACATAAGTCAATTCTTTATAATAAATCTCTCTATAATCCTGAGTGTGTATGTGTGTGTGTGTGTGTGTACACATACACATCTTATTGGTTCTGTTTGTCTGGCACAAGTGTCTACCTTTCATTTAGGTAGTGTGGAGAGGAGTAACAGTCATGTACAGCATAGACAGGTGGTGTGGGACTTCAAAAGGCTGAAGTCGTTACACAGAGGATTTCAACTCGCAAGAGTGAAGGTTCCAGAAGCCAAAATTGCCCATAACCTCAGTACTCTGTCAAAGGCTTTTGTTCAGCTAGGGATAATTGGAGCTTTTATCTCCTAAGGTAATTTTCCAAGCAATATTGACTGCCCATTTAGTTGGAAGTGGATGATTCCCCTACTAATCAATTTTTTAAATGTTCATTTCTAGGGCAAATTGTGTATATGATACATGTGGAAAAGAATCTTCAGAACACGTTGGATAAAAAATGAAGTTACAAAATAATGCACACAGTATGGTTCCTTTAGACAAAGCCCCAAACCTCCTGAAACCAAACAATAGATTGCTTAGAGATGCATATATTTCCTGTGGGGGAAAGGGAGCAAAGAAAATGGGTATAATTAAGATAAAATGTATGATAGTGTTTCTCTCTGTGGGGGAGAGAGGGAGAGCAGGCAGGAAGCTGCAGCAGTAAAGTAATTTTCTCTTGGTTTCTGAGCCTTATTTTAGCATAGTTCCCTGAAGGGTGTGTGTCTGTGTATGTGTGTGTGTGTGTGTGTGTGTGTGTATGTCCCCATCTAAATTTTGTGCATGTAAACAAAAAGGAAAAAGGATACATAAGTAATGTACTTCGTGATTTCTTGCTCTGAAACAATTTAAACTCTGATACAGGAATCTAGAAAGAAAATAATAATAAATAGGTGCTCTTGTTCTCACAATTCATTCAAACAGTGGCTGCCTGCATGCATTAGTATAATGTTTAATTTGTTAAAGGCAATCTCCAGCCTCTGTCTGAAAATATAAATTACTGAGATTCAGTTCTTTGCCAACATATCATGAATAAATGGTGAGCAATAAGTAGAAAACAGTTGAATAAAAAGGCACATTTTAAAATGCAGTCCATTCTAAAGCAACGTAACTGAAAAGACTGTTCTTTAATAGCATATTTCAAATTATTAAATTTGGAATGGTCTTTTAAAACCAGAAACATCACAGACTTTGATAGAGAAAAGATCGAGGGCCTAAGCATCAATGCCATCTTGCTGAGCACACTTGCCTTCACTGTCAGACACAGAGCGCTTGCTCTAAAGAGGCAACTCCAGAGTGGGTAAGCACAGGCCTCTGCCCTGCTCAGCCACATGCCACCTGTAACCCTATCTAAACATGACCTGTGGTACCTTACCTCATTTCATTTTATTTCTTTCCTTTTTAAAAATTTATTTTTATTTTTTATTTTTTATTTGAGATGGAGGCTGACTCTGTCACCCAGGCTCGAGTGCAGTGGCGCAATCTCGGCTCACCGCAACCTCTGCCTCCCAGGTTCAAGAAATTCTCCTGCTTCAACCTCCCGAGTAGAATAACTGGGACTACAGGGACATGCCACCATTCCTGGCTAATTTTTGTATCTGTAGTAGAGACAGGGTTTTACCATGTTGGTCATGCAGGTCTTGAACACCTGACCTCAAGTGATCCACCTACTACGGCTTCCCAAAGTGCTGGGATTACAGGCATAAGCCACCACACCCAGCCCTTACTTCATTTCTTTGAGCTTGTAGTTCCTCATCAGTAAATTGAGATGATAATAAATGACTTGTTATGCAGGCTTTTAAAAGGATTAGATGTGAAAATACACATAATAGAAGATTTAAAAATCCATACAAATATTAATTGTTACTGTTATAAAGTATACTTTAAGGCCAAACAACTATTGTGTTGAAGCTACAAAAGGATTACAGTAGAAAGTATCTTAGTAAATGTGTTAGTCTGGATTATACATAGTAAATGTGTTAGTCTGGGTTCTCCAGAGAAACAGAACCAAATGTATATGTATCTGTGAATTCTCTGTATCTGTGAGCTCTGCATCTGTGGATTCTGCCAACTGCAAAGAGAAAATACTTGGAAGAAAAGGAAAACAGATAGTTGTGTCTGCACTGGACATGTGTAGATTTTTTGTCTTGTCATTATTTATGAAAAATATAATATAACAACTATTTATATAGCATTTGCATTGTATTAGATATAAGTAATCTAGAAATGATTTAAAGCATATGGGAGGATATGCACAGGTTAAATGCAAATAACACACCATTTTATATAATGGACTTGAGCATGTGTGGATTTTAATATCCATGGGGGTTTTGGAATCAACACCCTGCAGATACCAAAGGACATGTGTGTGTGTGTGAGAGAGAGAGAGAGTACAGAAAGAGAGAAGGAGAGAGAGAGAGAAAAAGACGTGTAGAAACAGACAGAGAAATTGATTTACTATAAGTAATCAGCTGGCATAGTTATAGAGGTAGAGAAGTCCAACATCTGTAGTCAGCAAACCGCAGACCCAGGAGAACCAGTGGTGTAGTTTCCATCTGAGTCCAAAGATCTGAGGACCAAGAGTACTGATGGAGTTCTATCCAGTCCAAGTCACAGGCAGGAGAAGACCAGTGGCCTAGCTTGAAGACAGTAAGGTGGACAGAGGGAATTCTCTCCTAGTCTTTTATTCTAGTCGGACCTTCAATGGACAGAATGAGACCTATCCACATTGGGGAAGGCTACCTGCTCTACTCAGTCTACTGATTCAGATATTAATCTCACCCAGAAACACCCTAACAGAAGCACTCAGAAAGAATGGTTCCAAATATCTGGGATCCCATGGCTCCATCAAGCTGACATCTTAAATGAACCATCATAGTAGATTAGTACTCTGAGACATAGAGACTAGCTGGGGTGTCTTGAAGGTGACATATCTAGAGCTGTAGCAAAGCTTTGCTCTATGTTCACCTTCAGTGGACATCCTGAGTGTCTCCTTTCCTCAGGCCACTTGCTCTCTGCTCCCTGTGTGTGTGGCTAATACTCAACCCTTTTAACTACCAGGTTCCAGCCTAGGCTTTGCCATGCCTTGGCCACAAAACCTTACATAAGTCCCTGAGTTTCAGTTTTCTCTCTGACAGAGATTTTTCTGCAAAATGTCATTTTGAGAGCCAGGGATACTTGCATAAAAGAAAGTATTTTGAAAACGATAAAAAACAAAAGTAATAATAATATGGTGGTTGATAAAAGTAACTAAAATCATATCATGTTAAATAAATTAAAGCTCAATTAGAAATAGCATGTAAGTTTAATATATACTTTAAGATTCTGCAATTAACTGGCATTCTCATGATGGGTGACCCTGTGAGTAAACACATAAGTTTACCACAGGAAATTACAGCTACACGCATAGCACAACAGACTTGACACTGAGTTAACCAACACTTTCAATGGAGTAAATAACCGTTTTATTTCATGCTACTGATTGTCTTGTTGTAGCTTGAATTATTCCAAATAGCAAGGAGACAATTTTGCTTAAGAACTTTGTTAGGTCTAGAAGAATTCATTTCAGCCTCCTGAAAATGATTCCTGATCCTAAATATATTAATTAAATATTTACACCAGGGATGGCAAGGACAATAGCAAGTCAGTCCACACAGTGACCACTGCACCATCCCAGCATGCACAGGTTGAACACAGCTCCAAGGACGCTTGGGGATAATGTAGTCCTAAGGTTTCAAAGAATTCTTTCCTTCTTCAAATCACAAGCTTCTCTGATTTAAGATGAGCTGTCATGGCTAATGTTCCTTCCTTACTCTTTATAGATAGCCAGCCTTTCCAGTGTCCCCCAAGTCACCTTGAAGACATGTATGCCTCCAGAACTTTAGTGGGAAGCCTCTGTGAAAATCTAGTCAAAGATCTTGAGGAGGTCGGCATGCAACAATAGAAGAATAGAAGCATGAATGAATAAATAGATGGAAGGTTGGAAGGATGGAAGATGGAGGGAAGGATATATAGAAAGGGAACATGAGGAAGGGAGGATCGAAGGATAAATGGATGAACACACAGAAGAATGAAAGCATGGTAGATTGGGAAGACTGGGGGAAGTAAGGGTAGAAGGATGAAATGAATGAAGAAATGAAGGATGAGAGAATGGGAGGATGGAAGGACAGAAAGATGACTGAGAGATAAACCTGGGATTTACTAGGCTATGGCTATGCCACCTGTGATAGCTGCTACAGGCATGGTATTGACTTATCAGTAAGGACCAACTATTTATTGGGCAATTGAGCTAAGCACCTTATATTTACTATCCTAAGGAATCTTCTGAAATAGTTATGCCTATTTTCCCTAATCCTAAAGAAGCAAAACTTTGGTTTACTAAGCAGGAGATCTGGAATGTGTATCTTTGTCTATCTAACCACAAAGCCTATGCCTTTGACACACTCATAGAGCCCATCAGTTACAAAGCAGTCATAATTTCTATTTTAAGGCAGAAAGTTGGCCTCTCATCTCTGAGAACTATTATTCCTGTCTTGCAAAGGAAGGTTTAGTTTTCTTCGCACATTTGCCTCGCAGAATCTTTGTTCAAACAACATCTACACTAAAGGTCTTACTAGGGCTACTGCCAAAGGCTCATTCACTTGAGGTCCAGTAGTTTATAATTACCGCTTATTTATTACAAGTCAGACACTGTACTTTACATGCATAGCACTAATTTGACTTTCACACCACACCAATGAGGTAGGTGTAATTGTCATCTCCATTTTTCAGATGAGCAAACTGAGGCTCATGGGGTTTGTGTCCAAGTCTCACACAGCTAGTAAGCAACACATCCAGGATTCAAACACAGGTCTTGTTTTTCCCTAGAGCCCATACACTTAACCCCTGTGTCTAGAGAGAAAATAAAGTAGTAGGAGAAAAGTCACTGGTGTGGACTTTAGATAAAGGCCTCCCCCTACCACAACACCAAGGTCTTTTCAGTTTGTCTCCAGCACTGTCACATGGAGATAATTTATCCCAATGGTGAATCTATGGTAGATTGCCAACTTGACTAATGTGGGCCGACAGAATCGCCCAGTGCACAGTCTTTCCCTCAGTCAAGGCCATCTTTGTTTCCAATAGGAATGCCATTTTGATATCCCTACAGGAGGTGAACATGGGTCCCAGAGAGTGGGAGACTTGAACATTTTTCCTCTCACTGCCTGATGATACATTCACATGGCTAAGCTCTAGTGCCTTATGATTTGTTTATTGAATGCCATTTCCAAGGTCCTGATAAGCTCTAGTTTCCTAGACCTGATAAAGTCTAGTTCCTAGACTGTGGTGACCTCTTGCAAGGCTTGCCTTCCTTCTGCTGTGTTCTACTCTTTCTAATTTAATGTCAGCAAGACAATGGGTCACTACACTTGAAATACTTTATCTTCCTTTATGTTCAGAAACCACAGTCAGACAGGAATAAAAATGTCAGTGCTGTCAATGATAAATATAATCTGGAAAATGAAATTTAGTATCAGGCCAAAGCAAAGGCTTCCTTTTCTTCCCTAAAGTGGGTCATGGGACCGGTATTTAAGGTTAGTGATACTACCAGGATATGAACAGCAGATAGTAATCCAACCAGCTTCCCTGAAGACCATGACTGACTTAGTTTTTATCCAACAGACTAGAGGAAACCAGATAAATGCTCTCCAGAGGCATGATTCCTGTAGTCAGGCAGATTGGAGAGAAAGTAAGTGGGAGAGGAGATCATATATATGAAGGGACTTTTAGCCCCCAATGCATAACCACCCCTTCTCCCTTGTGGAGGAAAAGTGAGGGGCTATAAGAAATGGCAGAACCTTCCTTCTAAACACTTTCCTGGGAAGGCAAAAATGGTGGCGAAAGTCCACCAGAACTTGCCAGGAATGTAGAAATGTTTGATAAAAATCCTAAACTAAGGACCATCACAGAAACATGAAGAGAGAGAAAGATGTTACCTCAATGGGCACCAACATTCCACTGAACACCTTCTTGTAAATATTGTCTCTTCAATAGCCAGATATGGTCTTTCATTTAACCCCAGTGCCAGAGGACTCTAAGCTACAGACTGACTGTGGACAATAAGATGTGTCATGCTTTTAGCCTCATTTTGTACTGCTAATTTTATAAAGATATTGCTCCAAACATAGGCATATTTTCTCCATGTCTCTCTGCATAGGGTGCATATTAAATAAAATTTACCAGAATTTCCAAATCTAACATTTTCTATTCTGCGTATTCCTGCAGTTTCTGTCAGAGTGTTGTAGTGACATTGGGTGATGAAACACCAGAGCTGAAGGATGAAGCAAATACAATTTTAATTTGCATTTTTGGAAGATCATATACAACACACCTAGATTTTGTGCATCACCCATAATCTGAATGTGCCAATAATTTATTACCTGCACAGCTCCACTGAAAAATCTATATGGGAAATAGAAAATGTGTTTTTCTGCTCTAGCAGCAAGAAAATCAATCTGTGGCTGCCTGACAGATTCTGATCTTGCAATGTAGGTGTCTTTAATCAGAGCAGTCTCATGAAGGTAGAGAAGAGCGCATTGGAATAATAAAGAAGAAACTTTGGAAATAGAACAGTTGTGAGAAAATAGCCTCCTTCTAGCATCCCTAATAGCTATAATAGACTCAACCTCAAGAGTCCTGGGTTCAAACCCTCACTCAGCCACTTACTCAGAGTATTAACTATGGGTATATTAACCACACAAAACTTCAGTTTTCTCATCTATAAATACTTAGTATTGTTTTCTACCTCATAGGGCTTTCTGATGATGACATGACACTTTATAAATTACTCAACAAGATCACAAATGAAAGGTTGTGAATACATAGTAATTGGTACAAAATAGCTATTAATTCCCTTCTGCATATCAAAGTTCTTCAGAAGTGATTTCTTTCAAAGCAAGCTCCTCCTCTTTGCTTAAGAACTCATTTTCTCATTTATGGTAACCTAAGAACCTTGGAGCCAGTCACCAGCTCTAAAGATATTTAACATTTTTCTCCTCTATACAGGATCTAGCTCCCTCAACTCTCCCTAAGTTGCGTAGTGGTTAAACCATAAACCTGGGGAGACAGGGAAAATACCAATTTTTTCATTTCCTTTCAAGGACTAGAGAAGCACTTCATGGTGGTGATAGAAACATGAAGTCATGGTGTTGTGAAGAAAACCAGGAATCAGCACCAGAGAAGCTGGCTGGAAGTGCAGCCCTGTCCACCAAAAACATACCCCTAGACATGTTCAACTGTCTGCTTGACCCTTCTGATACCCTTTGAGCTTACAGCGTAGTACATAGTTCAAGTTATTTCTAAAAATAAGAAAGATGTACTATAATTGATCATCCTTTATATATTGCATAATGCTGTACAAATATTTACAACCATAATCTTTCTGAATCAAATTTAACCCAGAAATGATAATGTTCATTCTTTGACAAAGGAGGTATCTAACTATTCCCTTCCCCATCATGTGTAGGAAATATGCATATATAAAGAAAAAATGAGCATATCCATGACTCCTGAAACTTCATTCTTGCTTGAATCTTTGCTAAGAGGAAAGGAAAATAGAAGATAGAAAAGACTTTGTTTTACATTAAAGACAAAACTTTATCAGGCAACTGTAGAACTGACAGGGAAGGACTCTATTTCATCTTTATGTTACCTCTGATGAAATACAGCAATAGTCTATAAAAATGAATTAGAGAAATGCAAATGAGAGTTTTACCTGCTTTCGGGAACCAGACATGCAGCTAAAATTGGTGGAGGAGGCAGATACAATTGTGACCAAGACATTGCTTGAGAATTCATGGCAATTGCCAGGGGCACATGTCCATCTAAAGGGGGCCCTGTGGATGTGATTTCCAGTCATGGGCAGAGCAGTCTTTCTCTTTCTAAGAAAAGCCAAAAGTGTTGACTACTAATATTTAAATGGTGGTATAAACTTAAACACACAAACAATATATTTTAATGTCAATGTAAATGTTAAAAAATGAAACATGAAGGCAAAAAGCAATGTATCTGAGGACCAAATTTATCCTCTGTCCTAGATCATAATGAATATCATAATGAATATAGAGCATGATCAAGGACTACCTACTTGAAGTCCCACTATTTCACTAATAAGAGAAGTAGAATTAATATATACCAAACGAGAGTTGGCTAATGCAATTGCTTGTGTTTCCATGTATATATCTATGCTTAATATAATCATTTAACTAACAGCAATCTCACAGTTTATTTGGGTTTTTCCAGATAGGTAATTTTTTCAACTTTGAAAAAAAAATACATGAATGTTCAACCTCTTTGGGTTGCAAGAAAAGAAGACCTTATTATCCTCCCTCAGAATTAGGAATTATATGCCCTGTTTGAGCAGCCCAAGTACACAGGATAAACCAATGTCTAAATTGTGTGAATCAGTTACTTCCTCTTCATAGAATTTTAAATATATAAAATGAAAAGGTATGTTTCCCACCATGCTCCAAATTAGATCTGGATTGCCCTGCTGCCACTGGAGGTCCACAGATGAAAGCACCATAAATCCTCCCTTTCTGCACAAAGATACTCTCATGACATTTTCCACCTCATGTAGGTGTGGCAGGTACAATAATTTAGACCTGTGCTCTCCCATTTGGCAGCAACATAAATTAGGGAAAAAATAAAATTATACTGGCAAAAGTTTAAACATAGTACTTTCTGTAAGTAGATCGTACAGCAAAAGACTGCAACAAAAACATTCCAGTTCATCAATAACCATGCTTAATTGACCTCTGCCACCCAGATGTTTCAAGAGTAAAATCTAATAGTATCCATTATGGAGTCCAAAATTAACCAATTTCTCACTTTCTTGCCCTTCCAAAGGTGAGATTCACTTTAGGCATTCCCACAAGGTTTTAGTTTCTGACAGATATTTCAGAGTCTTCTAGTCTGCTGAGACTCAATTCCATATCAATACAGATATGCCCATAGTATTGAACAAGGAGGCAATAAAGGCTCCAATCAATTCCAAATATTATTAGAAAAGTCCAATAAAATAGTGCACATATTACAAATATATAAACATTAATGCCCTCATGATGAGCCCCATCTGGCTGGATAGAATATATGAGATCTCCTTCACTATAGCAACTAACATTTAAAATACTTCACGATATACTGTGAGAAGGATGCATAACCTGGAAAACAAGATTATAAAAGTTTACAAGTAGAGATAAAGACAACTTGGATATCTGAAGAAACAGAGCATTTTCTTGAATGAGGTGATCAAACACCAATGTTTCAAAGCCAACCTATTTATCTTAATGAAATATTAGTAAAAAATCCAAAGGAAAATACTTTCATAACCTAGCAAATTGTTTCTGGAAGTCATCTGGAGGAGTGAAAGTGACCTAATGAAAGATTATTAACATTTAAAACAAATGGCATAACTAATTCAATTACATATTGAGGCATATATACAGTATGGAAACTATGCTATAACACGGTGACATTATTAAAATGGTAAGTGTTTTGCATATTTATATATTCATTATGAACATAATTAACAACTGCTTGCAACTGAGACGTGTCAGTAAGTGAATCCAATGGCAACATTTTGAGAAATCAACAAATATTTGGCTGTGATTATCAACAGGCAGTGACTTAAAGGCAAAATTCACAGATGAAAGCAGTCCTGCCCCTTGAATATGTTGTAAGTAGCTGTTGCTTCATGTGGATTCCCCTGTAATTAGCTATGGTGCTAGTGATGTCTCAAACGCTGAACTGAGTTGAGTCGTTCCATTGCGACAGCATTTAGAATATTAGTGCAATATGTTTAACTCCTGTCTCTAGTATTGCATGCTGAAGTGCTTACAATTTTACTCCATCTGTTCTGTCTTATGCTCTTTCCCACGATGCTAGTTGCTGAGTGTTGCCTTCCTTCATACATAGTAAGTCTTACTAGGGATGTAAAAGTGCTCAGTGTTATGGATTCTGTGGCATTTTCCCATTCTCATTTCTGATTCTCTCCCGTTCCTGTGTGATACATGGTTGCTACATGGTCTCTTCAGTGTCTGGGCATCGTGATCCTCTCCTAGTGATTCACTAATAAGTCTAGGATCACTCTAACAGTGTAGACTTGTTAATTCTATAGGCATTTATTAAGATAAAACTTATAATTTGAAACACAAGCAATTAATTCCTGCATAAACTTAAAATGTTGAAAAATATGGGTTGTAGAAAGTCTGTTTATTTAAAAACTGGATAAATAATTGTCTAATATCACATTATATAATTAATAAGTGTTTCTTTTCAAAAACATTTACAAATTAATAGTGTGATGTTTATGTGTTCACGATATGCATATATGATCACTGGTTGAATTAATCTTATGGGTATAGCACATCCAGCTGATTGTTAGAAAAACTTGCCTAACCTTAACCAATTTACTCAAAGATATACAGAAATAATTAAAAGTCTGACAATTGCTTACTATGATAATACTTGGAAGACAGCCAGCTAGACATAGCCAGGAAGAAAATCTCACACCAAGGGACCGGGACATCTGAATGACTGGCGCACTCCTAGCAGATATTCAGAAGGAAGGAATTGACAGCGGATAAAGGGAAGACACAGAGCATGGGCTGAAGGTGAAGGAAGCTGGGAACCCTGAGTGGGACAACTGCACACCAGGACTCATTCCTGGCCCCCCAGGACTCCTGCAGTGGAGGTGAGTTGAACAGGCAAGGAGCAACTCACTCTCACCATGGGCCTTGGTAATTCTGGCAGGAGGAAACTCCTAACCACCACAGACACTAGAGTTGGCAGGGAAAGCTGCTTAGATAAGTGGTAGGGGCATATCTCCCGCAGGTGCAGAGCCCAGAGGGTTTAGTGCCGGACAGTTACCTCCTGGGGGCCCACATCATAGCTCCCGTGCTGGAGGACCACCTAATGGCAGAGTGTTCCAGCAGAGCAGCCCCTATGGACACTCACCAGTCCACTCATGCACTCCCCACCACTACAGCCTCCCCCATGCTGCTTTGCCTGCAGGCACTTGCCCACGGCCACCGCCGGCATAGCTCTGCAGGAGCATGTGTACACCGGCAGACCTAACATTTCCTTCCGCAGCAGCATACGTGTGCACGTGCACCCTGCAGTGCCACTGCTGCAGGTGCACCCTAAACCCTCACCCCCACGCAGCACTGCCAGCAATGTGGTAGTGTCGTTGGGCATGGAGCCTACCGGACCTGCCCCCACCAGCACCACATCCCTGCGCTGACACCGTTGTCAGCCACAAACTAGACAGCGGAGAAAGGCAGACCACCCCAGCCCTGAGCAGCCACGACCACCAGCCTGAACACTCAAAGACATACAGTCCTGAGTCTACCAGTCCCCTGCCCCCGTGCTAATACCACCACCAGCATGAACACACATAGTCACCAGTGGAGGCTCCCATCCACCCAAGTCATACTGCCACCACTGCTGCTGTGAATGCCTGCATGGAAACTGGCACCCCAGCACCCACTAGCACCCTGCCCAGCTGACCAGTGTGCACCCTGTCTCACTGCCACTGCTACTGCTGGCACATGCCAACAAAAACAGGTTCCACTGCCACCACTCTATGAAGTACTTTGGCTGGCCCCCACCCTTTGAAGTGTTATGACCAGTAGTCCAAGAGCAACTGCCCCTCCAGTGTAACAGGTTTCTAATCTCTAGAGGCCAGAGATAAAAGCCAGGGGAATAACAGTACCCCAGAGTTAGAGCAGGCAGTTCAGGAGTTCTGGGCTGAGCCACAGCCCCCTAAAATCTTCCATTCGCAATGCCAGTCAATTGAACCCACCTTATACCACAATCAAACCCCCAAGGTCATCAAATAAAATGAAAAGGAAAAATACCCATCCAAAGGACAGCAACTTCAAAGATTGAAGGAACATGAGACCACAAAGATGAGAAAGAACAAGCACAAGAACTCTGACAATTCAAAAGACCAGAGCGTGTTCTTTCTTCCAAATGACTGCACTAGTTCTTGAACAAGGGTTCTCAACAGTGTTGAGATGCCTGAAATGACAGAAATAGAATTCAGAACATGAATAGGCACAAAGATCATCCAGATTCAGAAGAACAGAGAAACCAAATTGGAGGAAGCTAAGAATCACAGTAAAATTATACAGTAGCTGACAGACAAAATAGCCAGTATGGAACAGAATATAGCTGACCTGATACAGTAGAAAAACACTCTGCAAGAATTTCATAATGCAGTTTCAACTATTAAGAGCAGAAAAGATCAAGCTGAGGAAAGAATCTCAGAGCTTGAAGACTGGCTTTCTGAAATAAGACAGTCAGACAAGAATAAAGAAAAAAAGAATGAAACAAAATGAACAAAACCTACAAGAGATATGGGATTATGTAAAGAGACTGAATCTGTGATTCATTGGTGTCCCTGAAAGAGATGGGGAGAATGGAAGCAACTTGGAAAACATATTTTAGGATATCATCCATGATAGCTTCCCCAACCTAGTTAGGGAAGCTAACGTTCAAATTCAGGAAATGCAGACAACTTCTGCAAAATGAAGGAATGGAGAAAAATCTACCAATAAAATGGAAAACATAAAAAAGCAGAGGGTACAATCCCAATTACAGACAAAAGAAATTTTAAACCAACAAAGATCAAAAAAGACAAAGAAGGGCATTTTATAATGGTAAAGGGTGCAATTCAACAATAAGACCGAACTATCCAAAATACATATGCACCCAACATAGGAGACCCCAGTTTCATAAAGCAAGTTCTTAGAGACTTTCAAAGACAATGGCATACTGGATAAAGAAAATCTGGATATACACCATGGAATACTACGTATGGAATGAAACAGAACAAGATCATGTTTTTCGTGAGAACATGGATGGAGCTGGAGGCCATTATCCTTAGCAAATTAATGCAGGAACAGAAAACCAAATTCCATGTCTTCTCACTTATAAATGGGATATAAGTGATGAGAACACAAGGACACAAAGGGGGAACAACGGATACTGGGGCTTACCCGAGGGTGAGAGGAGGGAGAGAAGCAGTAAAAGTGACTATTGTGTGTTAGGCTTAGAACCTGGGTGACAAAATAATCTATACATCAAACCCCGTGACATGATTTTAACTATATAACCAATCTGCATATGCACCCCTGAACTTAAAACAAAAGTTTCTTTTTTTGGCTTTTAATCTGACTTTAGGCAAACTGGTTTAAAGAGCACATAATAAATACGAATATCTAAAGAAAAAAAGACACTTAAACAATGGAATGGCATTCAAAGGATAAAAATTGATACTTTATACATCAAACACTACATGTTTCAAAATATTAATGCAGAAAGTTTACACAATTTAAAGTCAGCCACATAGTTTATGACCCAAAATTATACGTACAATATGATTTCCCAAACAGAGAAGAAAATACAAACACATGAAGTAAAAGATTCTACCATTTAAATATTTTAAAAGTTTGGTTAAATAAAAATCAAACTTAATTTAAAAAAATAAACACAATATTTAAATATAACAGTTACTTTCAACATTATATAAAGAGATCATATAAATTAATAAAATCAATAATAATTTTCAGTAGTAAGCAGACAAGTTAAATTGATAAAAGACCAAAGACTAAGATACTTACAAATTATTCTTTGCAATTTTTAATTTTAAAAAGGCACAGACCTCTTCATCTCCACTACTACTGCTTAATTCCAGGATATTTTTTTCTTTTAAGCTCCTTGAGGGTAGGAATTTTGCTGATTATAATCAGTGCTGTATCACCTATGTTTGGAAGGGTGCTATTCACAGAGCTCTTTTTCCATGTTTATTGGATTAAAATAAACAAATGAACTTAGAAACATCTCATCAAGTGGGATGTACTGTATACGTCGAACACTAAACATGTTTCAAAACATTAATGCAGAAAGCTTACACAATTTAAAGTCAACCAAATAGTTTGTGACACAAAATAGTATGGCTCACTGAATGCACATTCTTACTCATATGATCCATTTCCATCTTCTTAAAAAAAAAATTCTGAAAAATGACAACAAGAAAATCTATGAGAAAGAAAAAATACCTGTGACACCAGAAGACAATTAGCTAGGCAGACTACAGTCATGGCACAAGGGTAATTATACAATAGTCTTGGAATAGTCTCAGTTTCTGCAAAGAACTCAGAAAGTATAGTAGCTGTGCACTGTTCCCAGGAGGTGTTCAAGGAAACACTCTATCTCCCTGCTATACAAAGTGATCGGCAAATGAGACAATCTGGTCATCTGTACCATCTTGGAGCTTGTCAAAAATGTGTAATCTCAGGCCCACCCAGACCTAACAAGTCATCATCTGCTTTTTTACAAAGTCCCAGCGAGTTGTGTGCATACTACGTTTGGGAAGTTTTTCATTATGTGACCAGGATACTACTCAAAGACAGGACAAACGTATTATTTCAAAGACAGTAAATAATGAATTGTGAAATCAATTAAAAACATTCTATTTCCCTGATTAGTGAATAAAGTAACTATTAAAATATAAAACTGTAATAGTAAACACCTGATTCAAAAATTCCACATTAGTAAACATGTAATAGAATTAAATAATACTTTTAGAGAGAAAGAGGATAGTAAGAACAAAAGTAATAAATTTTTGCATTCCTTTGGAAAACATTGTGTTATCTATTTTCATTTTTAACGCAGTTAAAGATATAAAGTATCAAGTATGTTTTGAAACCATCAGAGGGTAAATGTTAAAATTAAAATTTTCAAACCAGTAGGAGAAAACATGAGAATTTAAGATAGCATAAAAAGGAAATAAAAACAGCAAGGAAGCACACAATGCAATTTGGGAGAATAAGAAAGAGTGCATCACCACCTGTTTTGTCCTGTTTTCAAGAGATATGTTTTCTAAAGCCAAATGGCACAAAATGATTAAAAATTAAAGGATGGCCAAATACATTAAAATATAAAGCAAAAGTGAAAATAAAGGAACTTTAAATTAGACAATATAAAGTTAAAGGCAACAATTATTAACAAAACAAAAGAATATGAGCATTATTTATTTATTAGTAATTGGTCCAATCCAGCAAATTCTGACTTCTTCACTCTTACAGGCCAAAATCTCAATTTGAGTTACATCCAGCTCTCCACCTATTCCACACCTGGAGGAAAGTGCAGCCACAGGGACTGATGTCATTTGGATTTTATGGCCATAAGCCTTCAACAACTACTGCAAGCTGCCTGGAAATCATACAACATATTTCTGGTCACTTCATCCTTTTACTCTCTGAGACGAGTCTTCCATAACTCATTCTTTTCTTCCACTACTCGATACTCCCTGACACCTACTCAGTCTCAGCCCATGATCTCGCTTTTCATTTCACCAAGAAAATAGAAGCAATCAAAAGAAAACCTTCACAACCTCCACCCCACACCTCTGTCCATTCGGTCTTCCTTCCCTCCTGCCATGAGGGAGAGAGCTCAAATTTAACAGCGATTCTATCTCAGGACCAAAAGTACAGATTATCTGTCTTGGGGGTTGATTGTGTAGATATTAAACAGACATTTAAAATATATTATGAATAACATTATGCTAATAATTTGCGATTTTAAATAATGGACAAAACTTAAAGTAAAAATCATTCAAGAAAAAATCAACAACTTGAAAAATCATCTAACCATTGTTTAAAAAGAATTAGTCATCCGAATTCTTCCCACAAAGAAACTCCAGCACTAGATAATATTATTGGAAAATAGTCCCAGACATTCAATATAGAAATATTTCACTCATATACCAAGTTTTCCAGGAAACGGAAAGAGTGTACATTCTTCAAAAAAGATGAGATTGCACACTCATCTCTTTCATAAAGATGCACATATTCTAAACAAAATATTAGAAAACTAAATCCGCACAAAAAGACACCATATAAGAGCCAAATTGTACAGGGAAAAATATGATAGAATTCAGTTTTCAATTCATAATAAAAATTTTTAGACAACTAGAAATAGAGGAGTTTCTTCTGAAGTTATTATTTTTTTTTATGGAAAAGAAATTTAGTAACTTGCCGGACAAAGGATATAGAGAAGTGAAGGACTTCATCGAGCAGAGGAGGGGACTTCGGAAGATTTCATTGGTAGATATTGCAGAGTAGAGGAGTACATGTTTTGATGGGATACCAATCAAACACTGAAAACTAATGTTCTGGAGAGGATAGAATCAGTGCCGTCGTTTGTATGCCATTTGTTTAAAGAATTTCCATCATTCATTGCTCAGTAGGCTCAGTAAGTGTTTGACATACTAAAACCATTCAAAGTTCATGGTCTTTAAAGAGCTGCAGCTGGTGGAAAAAGAAGAGCTGTGATAAAAAGACAACATTCAAATTTGGTATCCTCCAAATGAGTGGAACTGTAAATAGATTTTTCTTTTACATTTCTCAGCACTTAATGGTGACATATTGAAAGCTTTGCTTCTGAAATCTGCAATAAAAGAAGGAATCCCACTCTCATCAGTTCTACTGTGCATCTTGCTAGAACTCCTAAGTAAGTCAGACATGAAAAATAGAGAAATGGCAAAGGAATATTGGAATCTTCTTGGAAGCAGAGCAGTGTTGGAGTTTTCAGAAAGGAGGGATTGCCACAACCTATTTTAGGCAGGAAATATGGAAAATCATGGTGCCTTCAACAGGGTGGCACTAATCAAAAACCTTAAGACAATGAAAAAAGGAAACCAAAAAAGAATGAGTATGCTTTTTAGTATAATGTGCAAATCTAAGCTCATGTTTTAAGAAGGGGTGGACCTTAAAAGCAATGGCAACAAAAGCCAAAATTGACAAATGGGATCTAATTAAACTGATGAGTTTCTGCACAGCAAAAGAAACTACCATCAAAGTGAACATGCAACCTGCAGAATGGGAGAAAATTTTTTCAATCTACTCATCTGACAAAGGGCTAATATCCAGAATCTACAAAGAACTCAAACAAATTTACAAGAAAAAGCAAACAACCCCATCAAAAAGTGGGCAAAGGATGTGAACAGACACCTCTCAAAAGAAGACATTTATGCAGCCAACAGACACATGAAAAAATGCTCATCATCACTGGCCGTCAGAGAAATGAAAATCAAAACCATAATGAGATAGTTATGAGGTTATGAGTTATGAAATAGCAGAGAGGTTATCCATGTGCTCTGATTCCAAGTCCCTGCTGTCCCATGCACACATACATATATGTCCCTGAATACAGAGAACTGCCAGACTCTCACACATGCACACACACACACACAACACACACACACACACACACACACAGCCCTCAAGGTTGTGTATACCAAATATCAGTTCTGGTATATTTGTTGGCATAAAGATTCAGCTGAGTTTTTGAAAACAGACCTTCATTTATAGTAATATTGGAAGCCCTGGGAAACAGGGCTTGGGTATTTGTCTTCACATCATTTTTATTAGTTCTTTCTCATAGCAGCCTTGTCAATAGGATTACAATTCTCCTCCGCACTGTGTCAACACCCTCAAGTACAAGTGCTGAATTGAGAAAATACACCCAGTTAATCCAGCCCCCAGACACTTTTGCCTCAATTATTTGTAGTCTTTACTAGAAACAGTGATTTGGATGCAAATGTGTGCACTGATGCCTGGAATTCTCCAATTTATAAGCAGTCCGTGACCCCTCTTATGAAACTCTTCTTATCTTGCCTCTCACTGTAGTAGTTTCAGTCCTTGTCTTTGATTATTTTAAGAGCAAGAAAGTATTTTCTGGACTCATAAAAACTTCCTGGTCTCTGGCACAGAGTAGATGCTCAATCAGTGTTGTTTGATAGAATGAATAAGAAACAAAGACCAAATGAACTAAAACTTCAGAGAGTGCTATCTTTCTAACAGAAACTGACATTCTCTAGCCAGGTCTTCCTTACGTCATCTACTGATTCTGGCACATGTAAGGGGCACACTTGGCCAACACAGAGAGTCCCTGATGGAGAAACATTACCCAACAAAAATCCACACACACAGTGATGGAGTTGGGCACTGGGAATCCAAGGAGCCACAAACACATGTCCCTAAAGAAAGCTTCCTGAGTTTTGGGACCATACTGGAGGTGGGGAGCTGATCAGAGGTTCCTAAAATGGGAAGTAAAATATTTGATAGACTCTTTGTGTTTAGGAAAGGGGAAGAGACAATTTCCCCCAACACTCAGACAATTTCTCCTTCAAGATTTTTGTCAAAATTCTCTAAGGAAATTTAAACAAAAGTATACAGAAGTGAATATAAATGTGTTTATTATAGTGCTTTTTATGATATAAAAATCTTGAACAGTATCTCAATGTGTAGCAATAAGAGATCAGTAATATATGGTATATCTATAAAATTTTCCAACTCTTCCAAATAATACAAAATATAGCTGAATGAAATGTTGAAGGGCAGCATGAACCTAACAGTCTCATTTTCAAAAACTAAAACAAATTATCATTTAATATAAACTATAGGCTAAATATTCAATTCTAGCAAATGAAAAATGAGCAAACCTAAATATATTATGTTCAAAATATTCACAAGAGAAAATGTGTAAATAGAACAATTTATAAATTTAAGAGCTAGGACATTTAAAGGCATAGTAACAAATAAGATTCCATGCATTTTATAATCAAGAAGGAAAGAAAGAGAACATAATATTAGAAAAGATGAGCATGCAGGATATATTTTGAAAGAAAACAGACGACATCCCATAAAATGCTATGCAAATAACTTTGAACTGACACAGATGAAATAAAAACTTTCATGGGGAAAACAATACTGAAAATAATTGGAAAAGTTGTGTAGTGTGTTTGTTTTAAAATCTTAAGAACAACTTTCAAGCATTGTCCACTCATTTTGATTTTATAAATACATGATTTTTCACATTGATCATTGTTTGCAATGTAAAAAGTTTTAGACCAAAGAAAAAAAGTAATTTTCTCAGCAAATGATGTTACACTAACAACAATATTATACAAACCCTGACACACAAAAATACCTTTGATACGTCGATCTCACTTATGATTATAAGTAACAGAAGACAGTAACAAGCAGGAGATTAATAAAATTTCAGAGAAGAACATCTTTCTGAGTTGCTGTGGTAAAGAGAATAATCTACTCCATCAAATTTCTACATTTTAATCCCCAGAACCTATGAACATGTTATCTTATGTAGCAAAAGGGACTTGCGGATTTGCTTTAATTAAAAGCCCCAGGATGAGGAGATTAGCCTGAATTATCAGGGTGGACACAATGTAACCACAGGATCCTTGCCAGGCAGAGGCAGGAGAGATTTGCTGGTGGAAGCAGAGGTTGGGAGAACTCGGAATGTACTTAGTAAACCCCAAGGAACTAATTCTCCCCAGAGCCACCAGAAGAAACATATAGTCCCCTTTAGAAAATTGATGCAGAGGCTAAATTCAGAATTTAACATTAGCCAATCATGTAGTGTACATTTCAGGTCAATTCATTAGAAGCAAACAAAAAACAAAGATTCTTGAGCAAGTGAGTTATTCAGGAAGTGCTCCCAGGAAAAAATGAGTAAGAGAGGAAGGAAAAAAGAAATGGAAAGATGAAGCCATGCAAGAGTAAGGAAAATTTTAGGCTGAGTCCCAGGCGGGAAAGGCTAGGCCAGATCCTACAGGCAGATGCTGGAGTATAAGTGATATCTGAGAGTTTGTCCCAAGACTGGGCAAGGAGCTCTGTTTTCACACTCTTTGACAAGTTAGGCACTTGCTATGGGTTGCTCATGTGAATATAAAATTGCAGGCACTCCTGCTTCCTTTGTGTCTGCAAAGTAGCTCCAGGAGGTTCTAGTAGTCCAAGAGCAGGTCTCTAAAACAAGTCCCAGGCAAAGTATCTTTGGAAGCAAAGGCAAGTAGTAATGAAGGGAGGTGTGAACAGAACTTTCACGTAGGAGCCAGAGACCTGTGAAGAGTAAGATCAGTGTCCACAACGCACACAGGCTTGTGTATTGGTCTGTTCTCATGCTGCTATAAAGAACTGTCCATGACTGGTTAATCTATAAAGGAAACAGATTTAATTGACTCACAGTTCTGCGTGACTGGGGAGTCCTCAGGAAACTTACAATAATGGTGGAAGAGAAAGCAAATACATTCTTCTTCACAAGGTGGCAGGAAAGAGAAATGCCCAGCAAAGCGGGAAAAGCCCCTTATAAAACCATCAGATCTTGTGAGAAGCCATTCACTATCACAAGAACAGTATGGGGGTAACTGCCTCCATGATTTAATTGCCTCCCACCAGGTCCCTCCCAGGACATCTGGGGATTATGGGAGCTATAATTCAAGATGAGATTTGGGTGGGGACACAGCCAAACCACATCATTCCATTCCTAGCCCCTCCTAAATCTCATGACCTCACATTTCAAAACACGATGATGCCTTTCCAACTGTCCACCAAAATCTTAGCTCATTCCAGCATTAACCCAAAAGTCCAAGTCCAAAGTCTCACCCAAGACAAGGAAAGTCACCTATATCTATGAACCTGAAAAATTAAAAGCAAGTTAGTCATTATATTGCTAGATACAACGGGGATACAGGCATTAGGTAAATACACCTTTTCCAAAGGAAAGAAATTGGCCAAAAAAAGGGGCTTTGGACCCGATGTAAGTCTGAAATCCAATAGGGCAGTCATTAAACCTTGAAGTTCCAAAATGATCTCATTCGACTCCATGTCTCACAACCAGATCATACTGATACAAGAGATGGACTCCCACAGCCTTGGGCAGCTGTGCCCCTGTGGCTTTGCAGGATACAGCACCCATCACAGCTGCTTTCATGGGCTGGTGTTGAGTGCCTGCAGCTTTTCCAGGTACACAGTGCAACCTGTCAATGGATGTACCATTCTGGGGTCTGGAAGATGGTGGTCCTTTTCTCACAGCTCCACTGGGCAGTTCCCCAGAGGGGCCCTGTGTGGAGGCTCCAACCTCACATTTCCCTCCTGCACTGCCCTAGCAGAGGTTCTCCATGAGAGCTCCACCCCTGTAGTAAACTAGTAAACTTCTGCCTGGACATCAGGCTTTTCCAAACATCCTCTGAAATCCAGGTGGAGGCTCCCAAACCCCCATTCTTAACTTCTGTTCACCTGCAGGCCCAAAACCATGTGTAAACCAATGAGACTTGGGGCTTGCACCCTCTGAAGCAATGGTCTGAGGTGTACGTTGGCCCTTTTTAGCCAGGACTGGAGCTGAAACAGCTGGGACACAGGGCACCATGTCCCAAGGCTGCACAGAGCAGGGGGCCCTGAGCTGGGCCTAGGAAACCATTTTTCCCTCCTTGGCCTCTGAATCAATGATGGAAGGAGCTGCTATGAAGGTCTCTGATATACCCCGGAGACATTTTCCCCATTGTCTTGGTGATTCACACTTGGTTGCTCATTACTTATGCAAATTTATGCAACCTGCTTCAGTTTCTCCCCCAGAACATGGGTTTTCCTTTCCAACAGCATTGTTAGGCTGCAAATTTTCCAAACTTTTATGTTCTGATTCCTCTTGAATGCTTTGCCAGTTAGAAATTCCTTCTGCCGGATATTCCAAAACATCTCTCTCAAGTTCAGAGTTCCACAGATCTCTAGGGAAGGGGAAAAATGACACCAGTCTCTTTGCTAAAGCATAGCAAGAGTCACTTTTACTCCAGTTTCCAAAAAGTTCCTTATCTCCACCTGAGACCACCTCAGACTGGACTTCTTTGTCCATATCACTATCAGCATTTTGGTCAAAATCATTCAACAAGTTTCTAGGAAGTTCCAAACTTTCCCACATTTTCCCATATTCTTCAGCACCCTCCAAACTATTCCAACTCTGTGTATTACTTAGTTCCAAAGTGTATCTTTAAAGAAGCACCCCACTGTCTGTGGTACCAATTTACTGTATTAGTCTGCTCTCACACTGAAACTGGGTAATTTATAAAGAAAAGAAGTGTAATTGACTCACAGTTTTGCATGGCTTGGGAGGCCTCAGGAAACTTAATCATGGCAGAAGGGTAAGCAAACACATCTTTCTTTACATGGCAGCAGGAGAGAAAGTGTTGAGCAAAGGAGGAAAAGATCCTTATAAAACCATCAGATCTCATGACAACTCACTATCACAAGAACACCATGGGGGTAACTGCCCCCATGATTCAATTATCTCCCATGGGGTCCCTCCCATGACATATGGAGATCATGAGAACTACAATTCAAGATGAGATTTGGGTGGAGACACAGCCAAACCATATCAGCATTTATCATGCTTTGAACATTTAGGGCATAATTGGTGAACTCCCCAATATTTTAAATTAAGATATCTATTAATATGAATAATGAATCAATAACAGGCAAAGGAAAATAATACCATAATCATTTTATTGCTTCTGTAAAGGCATACATTCACTCATCTTGAAATTTCTTGACAAAGCACATCAATTTCAAAATTCATATTCAGGTTCAATCTTTACATTTTTTTCTCCCACAGACCTTTCTGTCCACCCTGGATTACCTAGACAAGCATTCTTGCAGACATGCACTTTTGAGGGAGAAGCAAGTAGGTACACCAAAAGAATTCTAATAAAGTAATAACAGAAATTTATTTGCTATTTAGGAACATTTTTGTATTAAAATAAATGTCAGAAATTCTTTTAGGCAAACATGTAACAGCCAAATTGATTCATACCCCATAAATAGTGGTGTTATATATTATTTTAAAAAACAAAATAAATATCTGCACTGTGTAAAAATAATAGCCAAGGTGTATGGGAAAGAATATAATATATGAAGACAGAATGCCTAGATTCAGTATTTCTCTCTGCTGTCTCATAGTTGCATTATATTAAGTTGTTTAATTTCCCTGGACCTTAGTCTTTTATTGGCACACTCACAAGTTTATTTGTTGAATCAACGTATAATTGCATGTCCCCCATAAACCTAGCCCCCAAATAGGCAAGAGGGCCCATAGGGATGTGAACCTCAGATGATTTCAAATCCTTTTGCTGTTCTAACAGCAGTCATTTTCTTGAGATATTTTATCGGACACCTGTTTACATTTTGTCACATGGTTGACCTCCTTGACCTTTCTGTACTGACAATTGTCTAGTTCTTGGTCATAAAAGAAGTATTGGGAAGCTGAGTATAGACAGCATCATTATGATGACCATTAAAGCAACTGGATTTCAAAATAGACGTGGGGGGGGGTGCGCGTGTGTGTGTGCGCGCGTGTGTGTGTGTCTGGGTGTGGTACGGTGTGTGTTTGATCAAAGGCAAAAATTTGCTAAGCAATCTTGGAAAAGATCTCTGAAGCTTTGCAACACTATTAAATGCAAATAAAAGAAAACTAGAAAAGTGTGATTTCTTTCCTCTACCCTGGATTGTTATTATTGTGATTTAAGTTATATTTAAGCTAGCAATATTTTATTCAAAGCAGGATTGAGGAAATATGTCCCATTTTATTAGAAATATTGGAGAAAAAGTCCTCTAAAAGTAACTGCCCTTTCTGTGTCATGGTGTCTCTCAACAACCTTTTCTTTTTGCTCTATTAGTAACTGGTTTTTAATTTAAGAGTTATCTTTCTGTGTGAAAACCAGAGAGAGCCAACATTATGCGACTAGTCCCAAGGGTTCCTTTAGTGCTCTCTTCTTGTCGACAATAGGGCTAAACTTCAAAACTAGAATCTCTTAATTGATTTAAAAACAACTACTTTTCAGTTGGACATTCTAGAGGAAAAACAATGATTGTGTTTCTCTTTTTAAAAATTGTTTTACTACACAGACCACTTTAAAAGCTGGGGAAGAGGGAGGCCGAGACGGGCGGATCACGAGGTCAGGAAATCGAGACCATCCTGGCTAATACGGTGAAACCCCGTCTGTACTAAAAAATACAAAAAATAAACTAGCCGGGCGTGGTGGCGGGCGCCTGTAGCCCCAGCTACTCGGGAGGCTGAGGCAGGAGAATGGCTTAAACCCGGGAGGCGGAGCTTGCCGTGAGCTGAGATCCGGCCACTGCACTCCAGCCTGGGCAACAGAGCGAGACTCCGTCTCAAAAAAAAAAAAAAAAAAAAAAAGCTGGGGAAGAAAGAAAACACTGGTTTTGATCATGAGACAAACAATATCACTAAGGAAGTTACTTCTTTGTGCCTCAGCTCTCGTCTATAAAACAGAGACAGTAATAGCAATGACCTCATAGAGTTGTTGTAAAAATTAAATTAGTATGTGTAGCGCATAGAATAATGCCAGCTACACAATAAGTGTTGCATACTTGTTAAATTAAAAAGTGACTCGTGTATTTGTTTTTATTCATGTTGTGTTTCTGTAACAGAAGACCTGACACTGGGTAATTTATAAGAAAACAGATTTATTTCTTATAGTTCTAAAGGATAGTAAGCCCAATGTCAGGCAGCCCACATCTTGTGAGGGACTTCTGGCTGTGTCATCCTATGATAGAAGGGCAAAGAGAGAGCAAGACATCCAACTGTCAGTCTCAAGCTCTTTTACAATTGGCATAAATTCATCCATGAGGGTGAAGCCCTTATGACCCAAACACTTTCCACTTAGCTTCACTTCCCAGCATTGTTTCACTGGGGATTCAATTTCCAACACAATTTTTAGAGGACATACTCAAACCACGGCAATGCTATTCTTTAAAATTCTATTTATTATTGAAAGCATATGGCTTACTAGAGAGAGGGGAGGTCCCTTTATCTTACCCCTGGAATACTTCAATGTAGGGTAAAGTCTAATATATACATTCACTTAGTCATTTAAGCCAATAGCAACAATTAAGGTCCCTGCCTCAACGAAGCAGGATGATGTCACTACAGAACTTGCAATGACACAGGCAGTGCCTATACAATAAATGCTGGGCAGAGCTCTACAGCCTAGGAGAAGGAGGAGTGGAGGATATGTCACAGACATTCTGGCTTCCACCTTAAAGGGGAAATAGTGTATCAGATTAAGAAACTGAGAATGTCTCTTTCAGTCAAAATCAAGAGAGGATGTGACATGTGAAGTACATAAAGTAAGGCAGGGACTCCTGTTACTTCAGCAGGAGGGAACAAAAACAAGAAATGTTTCAAAGCCATACTGAGGAGGTTTTTCTTTATGACGTGAAAACAATAAGGGCTATGTGTATTACCATCTAGTTAATGAGGGTCTTAGGTTTTGCATTCTCAGTGTTTTCTTTTTTCACAGCTGACAACACACTATGCACTTGAAATCCTTCTTTTTAAAAAACGAAAAGCAAGGATTCCAAATTCTAAAGCACCTAAATAGCATCTCTATTATAATTTTAAGACATATAGGATGTTGGAGCCTCTGACTTTAGAATCCACCAATTCATTTATGGATGAAAGAAGCTGCCCTAAAGAGATTAAGAAAATTGTTCAAATTCACTCAGCAATGAGTCTCAGAGCCATGGCCACAAACTTGGCCCTTACAATACCCATTATAATGTACAGCTTCCCAAAATAGGAATCCTCAAACCACTTTCTAGAGTCTTGCATATGGGTTATTCAAATAATGAGCATCGATCTACCATCAGTTCTGTAGACACTGATCTTCACTCTGTGGACTGCAGTGCTTTCTATTCTAATGTGACAGCTGTTTGGAGAGCCCATAAATGTAGATTTATAATCCAAAAGACCACTGTTCTTCATAAAATAAAAGCTCCTTAAGGTAATAAATTAAATGTTTTGTTCTACGTTTCCAGTTTACCGCATACTCACCTCTAGTTTTGCTGACTTCATTCATCAATCATAGGAAATACTATTATCTCCTCCCAGTAACTGAATAACTTAGCAGTACATTATATTTGTTTCTTCGATTCTGATGATATAATCTGTTACCAGTAAACTTAGAATAAAATTAGAAAGTGCAATCACCATTTACTGGGCTTCAGATCATTATCTTTGAGACTATGGAATAGAAGTTGCCTTTTCTTAAAAAAAGGCAATGATGTCAACTGATAAAACTAGAAAAAAATTCAATAGTGGAACTTCTGAAATGTGACTTCTATATGTGGAAAAATATGAAGATTATACAAAGCACCTGAGGTAGGCACAATTCTCAGAAGACCCCATGATTCCTGCCCCCCCCAACCCATCAATGTATATACACCCTACATAATCCTCCCCAACTTGAGTGTGGGCAAGATCTTTGAATAAAAGATCGTTCCTTGTATTTAGGAATGATTAGAATAAAAGTTCATTCCTTGTATTTAGGTTACGTACCATGGCAAAGGTGAAAAAATTTTTCAGATGTAGTGTAAGGTCCCAAATAAATTGATATTTAGTTAATCAAGTAGGAGATTATCCTGAATGCACCTGACACTCAGGTGAAACCCCCTACAAGAGACTAGGTCCATGTTGAAGAGAAGCACCTTTGCTGGCCTTGAAGAAGACACTGTGAGTTCTACAGCTGCAAGAAAATTAATTCTGTAAACAACCTGAGGAAGCTTGAAGGAGCTCTTTCCCCAGTCAAACTGATGATGAAACTGCAGCCCAAACAACACCTTGACTGCAGTCTTGTTTGATGCTGAACAGAAGATCCAGCTAAGCCATGCTCAGATTTTGCCCCACCAAAACTGTGAGATGAGTGTATGTTGTTTCAACCCATTAATTTTTTACACAGCTACAGAAAATGAAAGCAGTAGCCATAGAGATGCAAGCTTACTGGGAAAAGACATTGATCTGATGTAGAAACTTTCGATTTTGATTTATCCTTTACATTGTGAGATTTGTGGGAAGAAAACCAACATGCTGGTCATTTGTTTACTTTCATATTCACTTTGTACATTTCTATTGCTGTGCTCTGCAATTTAAGGGGTTGATGCCTAAAAATTACATTCCCCAGGTTTCATTGTCCACTGGTTTTAGGCATGTTTGGTCAGTGGATGGTAGGCTAGAGGCAGGAGGAAGAGACAATCTCAGCTGTTTCTACGCCCTCTCTCCTCTTTATATGGCATGCCTAGGTACACCTATTCAGTGAGTACAAAAGTAATTGTTTTTTGTGTTGTTGGAATTTGTCATTTGATATTGCAATACATTATAAAATAAATCTCATTATGTTATACATCATTTCAATGGACATTTCTCACTGAATTTTTTTTTCTAATGTCTTGCTGTTAATTTTATGATTATTTTAGACCATGGAAATAATGTCAGACAAAAAGCAAATTCAAGTGATTTTCTTATTCTAATTCAAAACGGGTTCTAAAGAAGAGACAACTGACAGCATTAACAATGCTTTTGACACAGGAACTGCTAACAAACATACAGTGCCATGGTGGTTCAAGAAGTTTTGCAAAGGAGATGAGAGCCTTGAAGATGAGGAGTGTAGTTGCCAGCTACCAGAACTTGACAATGACCAATTGAGAGCAATCATCAAAGCTGATCCTCTTACAACTACTCTAGAAGTTCCTGACAAACTCAGCGTCAACCATTCTAAGGTCATTCAGCATTTGAAGCAAATTGGAAAGACAAAGAAGCTCAATAAGTGGGTGCCTCACGGGCTGAGCAAAAATAAAAAAAAAATGTTATTTTCAAGAGTCTTCTTCTCTTATGCTACACAACAACAACGAACCATTTCTCTATCCCATTGTGACGTGTGACAAAAAGTAGATTTTGTATGACAACTGGTGAACTGGTGATGACAAGCTCAGTGGTTGGACAAAAAGAAGCTCCAAAGCACTTTCCAAATCCAAATTTGCACCAAAAAAAAGGTCATGGCAACTGTTTGGTGGTCTGCTGCTGGTCTGATCCACTACAGCTTTCTGAATCCCAACAAAACCATTACACCTGAGAAGTATGCTCATGAAATCGATGAGATGCACTGAAAACTGTAATACCTGTAGCCAGCGTTGGTCAACAGAAAGGGCCCAATTCTTCTCCACAGCAACGCCGACCACATGTCGCACAACCAAGGCTTCAAAAGTTGAACGGACTGGGCTACAAAGTTTTTCCTCACCTCCCGTATTCACCTGACCTCTCGCCAATTGACTACCACTTCCTCAAGCATCTCAACAACTTTTTGCAGGGAAAACGCTTCCACAACCAACAGGATGCAGAAAATGCTTTCCTAGAGTTCACTGAATCTCAAAGCATGGATTTTTACACTACAGGAATAAACAAACTTATTTCTCATTGTCAAAAATGTGTTGATTGTAATGGTTTCTATTTTGATTAATAATGATGTGTTTGAGCTTAGTTATAATTATTTAAAATTCACAGTCCAAAACCGCCATTACTTTTCCACCAGCCTAATATTTGTCCTCTGTGATTTAATCTCCTACTGGGATGTCTCTTTACCTAATCTCATCTTCCTCCAGACAGCTTCTTCACAGCTCTAGCCCTCATCACCTATCCCTTCTACTATGCTTCTCTGTCCTACAAGGTAGTTCCAGCTCCTGTCATATAGTAATCCCATTTTTTCCCAGATGACCCTCTTGCCCTACTTGTGGTCAAAGTTTTGTGTATTATTTTGTAAGTTGTTAATCAGTCATTATTAATCTCTGAGATGCCTTACTTTCTCATTTTTATCTCTTCTGACAACTTTGTAAGCAGCTCCTCACATTACATTTCCTCTCTTGGACTCCAGGAATATATTTTTTTATTCTCTTAGCTTTATCTTGGCTGACAGCAGCTGGGTACCAAGACTGAGCTCAGAAAACAGACCTTTGAGATAAGATTTAAAAATCTGAAGGCCCACCAGTTGGATCTGAATTAATGATTACTTCATTGTTGTTGGAAAATGGGATGCTAAAAGTCAATACCCATGGACAACCTAACTAATGGAAGCAGTCTCTCTGTCTGGAGACGGGCTCTCTTGTGCTTAAAACTTTGAGTAATAACATCACCCAGGAAGGTGCCTCATAAAGAGGTTTCTATTATCCTCCAGTTAGAGGAAAAAATAAACTCTATACAATATCTTAAAGAGATTTATTCTGAGCCATTATGACTGACCATCACCTGGAGAAAGCACAAACCCAAGAAGCCTTGAATAAGTGCTTCTGAGGCAGCTGGATTACTGGATAAATTCAGGAAGGCAGGAGTTATAAGGAAAGACATAAATCGATACATGAAAGGTATACATTGATTTTGCCCAAAAAATGTGGAATATCTTGACATGGGATCTTACAAGTCATAGATGGATTGAGATTCATTAATCTGAAATTGGTTAAAAGAACAAAGATTTGTCTAAAAACTTGGAGTTAACAGAAAGGAATGTTTAAGTTAAAATAAAGATAGTGTGTCAGATGTCAGTCAGTCATAATATGACTTGTTTAGTGAGACTGATCACCTGCAGGCAAGACTTAACACTTGCCTGGCATGGCCTTAGGCTTTGTGTATAATTTGATATTTTGTTGCCACAAAGAGTCTTTTTTGTCAGTCTTGTAATATCTATTTTGACATTCATGCTTGTCAGGTGTGCCTAAACTCCAAAAGGGATGAGATATAATAATGCATGTCTGACCTCTCTTCCCATCATGGCCAGTGATACGGTTTGGCTGTGTCCGCATCCAAATGTCATCTTGAATTATGGTTCCCACATGTCATGGGAGGGACCCAGTGGAAGATAATTGAGTCACAGGGGCAGTTTCCCCCATATTATACTTGTGGTAATGAAAAAATCTCACGAGATCTGATGGTTTTATAAGAGGAAACCCCTTTCACTTGGCTCTCATTTTGTCTTTGCTGGCCACAATTAAGACGTCCCTTTGCTCTTCCTTCATCTTCTGCCATGATTGTGAGGCCTCCCCAGCTGTGTGGAACTGTCAGTCAATTAAAATTCTTTTCTTTATAAATTACCCAGTCTTGGCATGTCTTATTAGCAGCATGAAAACTGACTAATAAAGTAAATTGGTACTGATAAAATGGTGCACTGCTGTAAAGATACCTGAAAATACGGAAGTGACTTTGGAACTGGGTAACAGGCAAATATTGGAACAGTTTGGAGGGCTCAGAAGACAGAAAAGTATGGGAAAGTTTGGAACTTCCTGCGGATTTTTTGGATGACTGTGACCAATATTCTGATAATGACACAGACAATGAAATCCAGGCTGAGGTGGTCTCAGTTGAAGATGAGAAACTTGTTGAGAACTAGAGCAAAAGAGACTCTTGCTATGTTTTGGCAGAGACTGGTGGCATTTGGCCTCTGCCCTAGAGATCTGTGGAACTTTGAACTTGAGGGAGATGATTTAGGGTATCTGATGAAATAAATTTCTAAGCAGCAAAGCATTCAAGAGGTGACTTGGTTGTCTTTAAAAACATCCAGTTTTAAAAGGGACACAAAGCATACAATTTCAGAAAATTTGCAGCCTGATGATGCAATAGAAAAGAAAAACTCATTTTCTGAGGAAAATTTCAAGCCAGCAATAGAAATTTGCATTAGTAACGAGGAGCCAAATGTGAATTGCCAAGACCATTGGGAAAATTTCTGCAGGGCATGTCAAAGGTCTTCATGGCAGCCCCTCCCATTACAGGCCTGGAGGCGTAGGGGAAAAAATGGTCTTGTGGGCTGGGCCCAGGGTCCCCCTGCTCTGTGCAGCCTAGGGACTTGGTGCCCTGCATCCCAGCCGCTCCAGCCATGGCTAAATGGCATCAAAGTATAGCTCGGGCTGTTGCTTCAGAGGGTACAAGCTCAAGCCTTCGCAGCTTCCACATGGTATTGAGCCTGCAGGAACACAGAAGTCAAGGATTGAGGTTTGAGAACCTCTGCCTCGATTTCAGAGGATGTATGGAAATGCCTGGATGCCCAGGCAGAAGTTTGCTGCGGGGGCAGGGCCCACATAAAGAATCTCTGCTAGGGCAGTGCGGAAGGGAAATGTGGGGTCAGAACCTCCACAGAGTCCCTACTGGGGCACTGCCTAGTGGAGTTGTGAGAAGAGGGCCACTGTTCTCCAGATACCAGAATGATAGGTCCACCAACAGCTTGCACCATGTGCCTCGAAAATCCACAGACACTCAATGCCAGTCCATGAAGCGGCTAGGAGGGAGGCTGCACCCTACAAACCCACAGGGGCAGAACTGGGCAAGATCTTCGGAATCCACCCTTGTATCAGCGTGATGTGAGATGTGCAGTCAATGGAGATTATTTTGGAGCTTTAAGATTTGACTGCCCTGGTAGATTTTGGACTTGAGTGGGACCTTTAGCCCCTTTCTTTTGGTTAATTTCTCCCACTTGGAATGACTGTATTTGCCCAATGCTTATACTCCCATATATCTAGGAAGTAACTAACTTGATTTTTATTTCACAGGCTCATAAGTGGAAGGGACTTGCCTTATCTCAGATGACACTTTGAACTGTGGACTTCTGAGTTAATGCTGAAATGAGTTAAGAATTTGGGGTACTGTTGGGAAGGCATGATTGGTTTTGAAATGTGAGCACGTGAGATTTTGGAGGGACCAGGAGTGGAATGATATGGTTTGGCTGTGTCCCCACCCAAATCTCATCTTGAATTATAGCTCCCACAGTTCCCATGTGGTATAGGAACACCCCAGTGGGAGATAACTGAATCATAAGAGTGGTTTCCCCCATACTGTTCTTGTGGTATTGAATAAGTCTCACGAGATTGGATGGTTTTATAAGAGTGGCTTGTCTTTCATTCTCTCTTTGCCGGCTGCCAAGTAAGATGTGCCTTTGCTCTTTCTTCATCTTATGCCATGACTTGATGGCACCCCAGCCATGTGGAACTGTGAGTCAATTTAACCTGTTTTCTTTATAACTTAAGCAGTCTCAGGTATGTCTATATCAGCAGTGTAAAAATGGACTAATACAGCCAGGAATTCAGTTTTTAAGATTTTTTTGGTATCCCTATGGCCAAGAGGAAATCTGTTCAGTTGGTGGGGAGCTTAGAATTTTATTTTTAGTTTATAGGCTGATGTAGTTTAAATATTTGTCCCCACCCAAATCTCATTGACCTATAATCCCCAATGTTGGAGATGAGGCCTCCTGAGAGATGTTTGGATCATGGGGGCAGATTCCTCATGGCGTGGAGCTGTCTTCATGCAGTTAGTTTTCACAAGATCTTATCATTTAAAGGTGTGTGGCACCTTTCCCCACCTAGCACTTTCTCCCTCTCTCTCTCTTTCACTTGCTCCTGCTTTTGCCATGTGATGTGCTGGTTTCCCCTTTGCCTTCCAACATTGTTGTAAGCTTCCTGAAGAATTCTTAGAAGCTGAGCAGATGCCAGCACCGTGCTTTCCTATAAATACTGCAGAACTATGAGCCAATTACACTACTTTACTTCATGAACTACCTAGTCTCAGGTATTCCTTTATAGCAATGCAAGAATTACCCAATACAAAAAATCAATCATAATAGGACTAGGGTATTGTTATAAAGATACTTGAAAATGTGAAAGTAGCTTTGAAACTGGTTAACAGGCAGTGGTAGGAAGAGTCTGGATGACTTAGCGGAAGACAACAAGATAAGAAAAATTTTGGAACTACTTAGAGACTATTTAAATGGCTGTGATCAAAATGCTGATAGTGATATGGACAGTAAAATCCAGGCTGCCAATGTCTCAAATGGAAATGAGAAACTCCTAGGGACCTGGAGCAAAGGTCACATGTGTTATGCCTTAGGAAAGAGCTTGGCTACATTGTGTTCATGCCCTAGGAATCTGTGGAAGTTTGAACTTAAGAGTGATAACCTAGGGGCTGAAAGAAATTTCTAAGCAGCAAAGCATTCAAGATGTGGTCTAGGTGCTTTTAACAATCTACCCTTACATGCAGGAGCAAAGAAGTGACCTAAAGCTGCAATTTATTTTAGAGAGCAAACAGAGTGTAAAAGTTTGGAAAATTTGCAGCCTGGCCATGGAGCAGAGAAAGAAAAAGCTTTTTTTGGAGAGGAATTCAAGCAAGCTGTGGAGCAACCTCTTGCTAGAGATACTGGCATAACTAAAAGGGAGTCAAATGCTAATATCCAAGACAATGAGGAAAAGGCCTGAAGGCATTTCAGAGACCTTCTAGGCAGTTCCTCTTATGACAGGCCCACAGGCCTAGGAGAAAAGAATAGTTTTGTGGGACAGGTCCAGGGCACCACTGCTCTGCAAAGCCTTGGAATAACACTCCACACTTCCTGGCTGCTTCAGCTCCAGCTTTGGCTCAAAGGTGCCCAGGTCCAGCTACAGCTTGGGCTGCCACTCCAGAGGGCACAAACCATGATCCTTGGTGGCTTCCATGTGGTGTTAAGCCTAAGGGTGTAAAGAGGGCAAGAATGAATGAGGCTTGGCACCCTCCACCTAGATTTCAGAGGATCTATAGAAAAGTATGGGTGCCCAGGCAGAAGCCTGCTATGGGGTGAACCCCCACAGAGAACCTCTATTAGGACAGTGCAGAGGGAAGTTGTGGGGTTGAAGCCCCCACAGAGAATCCTTGAGGGGCAATGCATAATGGACGTGTAAGAAAGGGGCCACTATTCTCCAGATTTCAGAGTGGTAGAGCCCTGGCAGCTTGCACCCTGAGCCTGGAAGAGTCACAGGGCACCCAACAACCTGTGACAGCAACCATGGGGGCTGTACCTTGCAAAGCCACAGAAGCGGGGCTACCCAAGCCTTGGGAGCCCCCTATCCCCACCTTGCACCAGTGTGCCCTGGACATGAAGAAAGCAGATTATTTTGAAACTTTAAGATTGAATAACTGCCCTGCTGGGTTTTGAACTTGCATGGGGCCTGTAGCACCTTTCTTTTGGCTTACGTCTCCCTTTTGAAATAAAAATGTTTACCCAATTCCTATACCTGCACTGTATCTTAGAAGTAACTAATTTTTTTTTATTTTACAGGCTCATAGATGAAAGGGATTTGTTTTGTCTCAGATGAGACTTTGGACTTTTCAGTTAACGCTTTCCATTAATGAGTTAAGACTTTCAGGGTCAGCAGGGAAGTCATGATAGTATTTTGCAATGTGAGAAGGACATGAGATTTGGGAGGGGGCAGGGGTGTAATGATATAGTTTGGATATTTAACCCTGTCCAAATCTCATGTTGAATTGTAATTCCAAGTGAGGCCTGGTGGAAAGTGTTTGGATCATGGGGGTGAATCCCTCATGGCTTAGTGCTGTCTTCATGATAATGAGTCCTCATGAGAGATCTGGTCTTTTAAAAGTGTGTGGCACCCCCACTCCACCTGCTGACTTGCTCCTGCTTTTGCCATGTGAGGTGCCAGCTAATGATTGTAAGCTTCCAGAGGCCCCTCCTTAGAAGCTGAGCGAATGCCAGTCTCATGCTTCCTGTAAAGCTTGCAGAACTATAAGCCAATTAAACCTCTTTTTAAAACAAATTAACCAGTCTCAGGTATTTCTTTATAGCAATACAAGAACAGCTTCATACACATGCCACAGTTAGCCCTTCCATTTCGTATAGCTTCCAACTTATCTTGAGAATTAGACTACAACATTCTTTCAGGAGAAAAATACAGAGTCCCATAAGAAAAGACTGACAAGAGCCTTTTGGCCATATGTGGGAATAACCCTGGGATAACTGGATGGAGGATGACATAAGTGCTCCAACTGGCTGAATTTGTCATTACAGGTAAACTTTCTCAAGATTTAGGATTTAATATGCTAGCTTATTTTTATGTTATTATAAACATTTTTCTATTGAGATCAAGAGGAAATACTTACAACTATTATAGTTCTCATTTCGGCAACCAGTCACAAGGTCATAACTGATATGTATAACTATCTTCTTCAACTCTCCATTCATATTTTCTTTTCCCAAAGCAAACACCTTGGCTGGTCATCATTTATTGTCTGATGGAGTCGCCCAATTTTTCACATTTGAAGGATCTGGGCTATTACCTGCTTTATCTGAATGATGTTCTTTTTTTTTTTCTTACTCATGTTAATTATAGCACATAGGAATACTAAGAAGTGTCCTAGGGGATCACCTTTATTTTGGACATATTCTTTCTTACCTGAGCAATGTAGCAGAAACCTAATTTCTCCTTGATACCTAGTGTCAGTCACCCTAGTCAGCCCAGTACCTCCTCCTTTCCTGTTGAGTCACAGGCAGGAGAAACCTAAACAGCCAGGTGTCAGTCTTAACTGTTAGTTTAATGGAATTGTTGTGTCCTCTAACGGAAGCATTTCTTCTTTTGTAACTTAAACTAATCCAGCATGTCTTATCATCATAATGTTATCAATGTAATGGACCAACATCACGTCTTATAGAAGAAAAGGCAACTAAATTATGAATAAGGCAGAAGAGTTGATCTCCTCCTCAGATAGGTGTATGAAGACATGGCTAGCTGAAAAGAAAATTTCTTCTGGTGATCTTTCTCAGCAGATATATACAGAAAAAAAAATCACAAGATAAATAACAGTGTGTCAGTTATCAGAGGCTGCATTACTTTTCTAACACAGTAAAACCACATCTGGAATAGCAGCTGCTATTTTCTTGAATCATTTCCCAAGGTTCACCCGCAAGTTGAATTGGGATGTGGTAGAAATCACTATCTCTGCATCTTTCAAGATCCAGACAGTGGCACTAATCTCTGCAATCCCTCTAGGAATGTGATATTGGTTTTCATTTACTATTTTGTGGTTAGAGGCAAGTGGAAGCCACTACATATATAAGTAAAATGAATTACATACCCACAGACAGTGGTCATTATTATGAAAAAATAAACTGATGACTTTAAAGGAATCAGAAAAGTTTTTAATTATTTCTTTATTAAACCTAGTGTTTTAAAACAATGTTCAAAAAGATTATTTCAAATTGATATAAAATATGGACTAAAAAGCTGCCACTAATCTCAATGTTCTTGGTCTTTGGAACAGATTTCTCATTTAAATAGAATCATGATATCATGATCATAGCTCATTAAAGAATAATTCTCTAAATAATCAGTCCACATTCAAATTTGTCCAATTCTGCAGAATCCTCAGGATAAAATCCAGGCATCAGTATTTTTTAAAGCTGTAGGGTGATCTCTATAGGCAACCAAGGCTGAGCAATACTGTTCTAGCCCATGTATTTCCTGAATGAAATTTAGGTCTAAAAATTTCATTCAATTTAGTTAAAACATTTGTTGCAAGGGTAATTTTCAAGTGAAGTTATCCTTCCTACTGTAGCACATGCAGAGGCAAATATTACTGAAATATAGCACTAGTAGTAACACTAATCTCTCCATTAAAATATATTTTTTCTTTCTTGTGATGATCAAGATATTTGCACACATTTTATTTGCTTTTTACACTACAAGAATTTTATTCACCAGAAACTTTTATGAATTAGTAACCATGGATAGTTTCTGACAATTTAATATTTTATGAATATTAAAAAAGATGGCTTTCTGATTTTTTCTTCTATATTTATGAGCTAAAATTATTCTCTAAAACATGAACTTAACTTCAAAGTTTTAAAAATTACCAGGTCATTATTGTAATTATTACTACTTACAATAATATAAGTAAGTTTTAAAACTATTTTGTAGTTTTTTTTTCTATAGGATATAACCACTGAAAGTGTATATGGTCAGGTCACTATATTTAAACTTATTACTTAAAATAATTATATATTCATTTCACCATATTAATATGTAGGTTCATTTGTTTCTGTTTTCAATTTTGAGGTGTGCTTTTTAACTAAATTTTGCTTTTAGAACATGGAAAATATTTACGGAACTCCAAACTATACAAAAAAGTATATTCAGTAAAATATTGCTTTCATGTCTCTATTTTTTACCCAATTCTCCTTGCCTGTGAGGTAACCATTTGTATTAGATTATGGTTAATTCTTTGAGTGTATTTCTTTTAGTTTTTTCAAACTTAGGCAAATAATTGATTTCAAAGGTTACTCCCTGTGATGGTTTATTTTAGGTGTCAACTTAACTGAATTAAGGGATAGCCAGATAGCTTAGAAAGCATTACTTCTGGTTGTGTCTGTGACTGTTTCCAGAATAGATTGGCATTTGAATAAACAAAGTGAGTGAGAAAGATCTGCCTTTATCCAATGTGGGCAGGCATCATCCAATTGGCTGCAAGCCCAGATGGAACAGAAAGGCACAAAGAAGGTGAATTCTCTCCCTCTCTTCTGAAACTGGGACACCCAACTCCTATCCTTGGGCATCAGAACTCCAGGTTCTACAGCCTCAGGACTCTGGCACTTGTACCAGAAGCCCCCCAGCTCTCCGGGTTCTTCTCAGGCCTTCAGACATAGACTCAGTGAGCTACTGGCTTTCCTTATTCTCCAGTTTGCAGATGACCTAATGTGAAACTTCTCAGCCTCCATAGTCATGTGAGTCATCCCTCTTAACAAATCCTCTCTCACATGTCTGTATCATTTTCATGATATATATGTATTTACATATCTTATTGTTTCCGTTTATCTAGAGAACCCTAATATATTACTTACTATATAGATTTCTTCATTCCTTTCTTTTTTTTAAAGTATGGTACACTGATAATTCAATCAATTATCAATTTTTATGTGGAGAACATTTAAAAAATTAACAGTCTTTGCTCCAATGGAAAAGGGTTGTTGTTGGCCAGCAATGGCTTAACATAAAGGAAGCAGAATGAACTCTGTCTTAAGTTTGAGGTTTATCTACTCTTCTTTACGCAATGCTGTCATCTTGTGAACTTTTAAACATTCAAAAGTCAGAAATTACATATAGGTTCACTCTACAATCAAAAGACAAGTGTATAAAATATTATTCATATTAATACTACTGTGTATGCAGTACTCTGAAACTACACTGTGAAAAATACGGGTGAATAATGATAGCAGATTTGTGTGAAGTCATCTCCGGAAAGACCAAATTCAGAATGGTGGCCCATTCAGATAATGATAATAGCATTGTTTATTCTTTCATTTACTCACCCATTCAAAATGTATTCAGTAAGTGCCAACTATGAAATAGGCACTGAGCTCAGCACAGGAATATATGATAAGCCAGACGAACTTCCTGGCCACCTTTATTGGTATTACAATTAAGTGGTTAAAACAGCTATTTTAAAAAAAACGTTGTTACCAAAAAAAAAAAAGGAAAAATATCATGAAAGAGGAGGGCTGGGTGAAGCCATGATATTCCATCCAATATATGGAGTCAACACACATACCCCAGAGAAAGTGATGTTTAAATTGAGGTTTGGTACATGGTTAGGACAAAGCCAAGAGAGCAGGTTGGGTCAAAGATGTTTGGAGCGTGGAACAGCCTGGAAAAAATGTCATTTCCAAAAAGAGGTTGGAAATAGATGGGAAATTAGTAGAAACACAATTGTGATAGAGCCCTAGTGAGCACTTCTCTCCAAAATTATTCTTTCTTCTCTTGATTTTGTTAATCTCTTTCCTAGAATCCCGGTGCTCCACTGGGATAATAGCTAGAAATAGATAATGATGCTACAAAATAGCATCATCTTCAGCCACACCTTGTTCTAACCCCCTACATCTACAACCCTGAGGTCATCTTTTTTTAATCTGTCTCCTCCTCTCCATTCTCTTTGATACTCTGTAATGCAGAAATTGGTAACCACTCATCTATCCTACAAGCGCCTCCCTCTTCAAATATACATAAGGTATCTCTATATTTCTGGTTCAGTTCTTTGAATTTCCTGTTAAATTCAAACATTAATATCACAGTCACGCTTTATCTCAAACTGGTCTTTTTGGCACAGATATTCTTTGAGTATCTTTTCCTTATCCTTTTCCATGATCTCCAAAGCTAAGCTCCGGGGTGTTCACTGTGGCAGACTATATTATTTTCTAAAGTCTTCGCTCCTCTATGTATTTTGTACCCTTTGACATGTAACTTTGCAGTCTCCCCCACTAAAGAACAGGAAGACTAGAGACATAAACAGAACCATAGCAAATCGTGCACAATTCCAGAGGAATGACAATAGCGAACCACACAGTGAAGGGTTAACATTGCTCAAAGGGTGGCTTGGCCCTGGCTCAGCTACTGGAAATACCACTAAGCCCTTGGAAATTCCCACTGGGAAACAGGATCTTGTCTTGCTGTATAGTATAGTATAGTATAGTATAGTATAGTATAGTACAGTACACTATAGTATTTATAGTAAGAACCTTCTTCCTAAGAACCTTCTTCAGATATACATATTGCATCCTAAGAACCTTCTTCAGATATACATATCTAGACACCTTCCTCAGCCATCTCTCCCACTCCTACACCCTGATGAAACATCATGACTCTTCTGAAAAGGAGACTTCTGAGAACTTGCACCTTCTCCAGATGATGTTCCAGTAGACAGGGCAAGAGTCTGACTTTTACCAAATCTGTCTGACATTTGGTTCATGTAACTGACTTCTGCCAAAACTATCTGGCTTTTTTCTTATAGATTGTATCCTTGTTGTGAAGCAGTGACTGCCTTAAGTTTAGTAGATGGAGATCTGTTGTGAAACTTAAAATACATTGCATTTTCAATTGCACAACAACAGTCTCTGCTCTGATATCTTTTACTGGCTTTGCCACTTACTCTCTGTGAGATCTTGGGTAACCTATTTAACCTCCCTGGCCTTGGTCACCTATAAGAGAGGACAAATAACAGTGAGTAGCATAAAGTGTTGCTGTGACTTCAGTGCGTAAACATATAAAATGTACCTAGGATAAAGCTTGGAATATTATTATAATATTGTAAGTATTCAATAAAAACTAGCCATAATAATTATTATTCTCATATAATTATTATTAACTTCCTTAGATGAGAGCTAAACTCCCGAAGGTTCCATTTTGGCTCATCTCTTTCACCAAGTGCATCTGTGCTCTTCACAGTGCTTAGAACATTTGGAATAAGATATTTTATATAGTATTAAAACTTCATCTGAAGCCCTAAAACAGAGAATAAAAGGTGCTAATTTTTCAAAAATTCTAGGGAGATTCGAAACCAAATATATAGAGTGTACCAAGTTTCTCCACTACCCCAGAACCAAACTTCAGTGATGAGAATTCAGGGCTGAATTCTGCTACCAGCAGTAACAAAGTCATTGCTGTTTGACTAACCTGCCCATCTATAATAATAAGAAAACTGAAACAACTGCAGGAATAGTTGTTTAAAAGCAACAGAAGAAATAACACAGATATACATCAAAGGACCAAAGTCCCAGAAAAAAAAGAGAAAGACATGAGGTAAACATTAGATTAATAAGAGTTTTTTTTTCTCTAAGGACATTTGTAGACTTTCAGATCAGAATAGAATCTGAAGAGAAACATGTGAATGAAAGCATCTGGCAGTCTCTCTGGCCCACACACATTTAAACTGATGTTGAATGATACCACAGCATCCAGGACTTAAGGGCTTGGGATCAAAATGAAATGGAAATTTCATGGAGACAAGCTCTCAACATTTTGCACACAATTCCCCTCAATACTGATTCCTAAATTGCACACACAACAGGGCAAGAATCTGCAAAACCAAACATCGAGTGGCTTCAACAGAGCAAAAGGCTAAGCAGATATTTCAGAACTTTGGTGATTCTGGAAAGATAAAAGATACAGTTCTGGGCTTGCCAAAAAGGAGAGGCCCTGAGACATAACTCAAGCTTTTTCGTGGGACTCCAGAAAGCATATACTCTAGCAGTAAACGTGAACTGAAAGTACATATCTGATTATACTCTATAGGACTAAAAGTATAAATTAAATTCTTTTCTATAGAGCAAAGAAATTTAATTCAGAATTTCTACAAATCATCCTGCACTATATGGAGATTTCAATGAAAATTTGTCAAGCATGCCAGGAAGTAAGAACAAATAACTAGAACCCAAGAGGCCATAAGACATCAGAAGCAGACCAATAGTTGATCTAAATATTTGAGTCTACGAATACTTAAATTACTATGATATATTCAATTAAAGAGATGAAAAAATGAAAATTTCACTAGATAATTAAAATATTTAAAATAATGAAACAGAAATTCTAGATATTAAAAATAATGTAAGTGATAGTAAGGATTTAGTGACAAAAAGTTTTGATATGGATAGGTGAATACACATTAGATACAGCAGGAAAGAAGATTCCTGAACTAAAGATGACTAAGCATAAAACATCCATATTGAACCAAAGAAAGACAAAGAGGAAAATAACAAAAAGGGACACATGAAGCACAGAGAAAAGGTCTAATATATATGTAATTAGCATCTGAAATCAGAGAGTAAAGACAATGGGAAAGGAGCAATATTTGAAGAGATGTTTAGCAAAGGATTTTCTCAAAATGATAAAAAATAATAAACAGATTTTTCTACAAACCTCACACAAGACAAATGAAAACATTTCTTACACCATCACATACCATATGCAAGCTACTAAAAAATAGAGACAAAGATAAAATTTTCGAAGTAATCATTGAACAATATGTACACTTTCAAAAAGGCAACAATAAAACTGACAAGCTAATGTTTCAAAAGATGTGATGGAAAAAACGAGGCAATATAATGACATATATTTTTAATGAGGAAAGGATAGCTGACCATGTAGAAATTTTCATCCAGTGAAAATATTCTCCAAAAATGAAGGGGAAAAAAAGATATTTTCAGGCAATCACTAAAAAATTCATTATGAGAAAAATGACACTAAAGAAACTGCTAAAGGAAGCTCTTGCAGAAAAATGACCCTAGATTATTTTCCCAGGAAATGTAAAATAGAATAAGCAGTAGTAGTAAAAAGGGTGAACATGTGAGTAAATGTACATAAAGCTTGGCTGTTTAAAATAGCATGAATATTATTTGGTGGATTTAAAATATGTAAAATTAAAATATTTTACTGAAGCAATACAAGAGAAAAGGAGTCTAAGTGCAGTTAAAATGTTTTAAAGTCCTTGTATGATTCACAGAGCAGTAAAAACACTGATTTAAGGTAGAATACAATGGAACACTTTCCAATAGAAATACAAAGTAAATCACACGTATGAAGTCAGAAATTTTAATAGCTAAATTAAAAACTTTTTAGAGAAACAGATGAAATTATTTTAATAACATTTTATTTAATTCTCTATCTCAAATGTTATTTTTAATAGATGCAAAAGTTAATACTGGATATTATGTATTATTTTGTCAGTGGTAAATACTTGAAATCCAGTGTGTATTTTACATCTGCAGCACAATTTAATCCAGCACATTTTAAGTGCTCCAAAATCACATGTAGCCAGTGGCTGCCAGGTTGGACGATAGCACTCAACTATATCAGGGATGCAAATAGTAATTGCGAAGGTAAGTACTAATAAAAAGAAGAATTAATAATAATGATTAACATACTAAGAGACTGAAAAAATATGAAGGAATAAAATACATTTGCTTCCTGCAAACATGCAAGGAAAGGATTGATCCAATAAAAGTTGACAGAAATAGAAAGCATGGCAAGATTGGTGATGTAGACTTAACTGCACTTAGATTTATATTAAGTCAAATAATATAAATAGACTAAAAACTCAAATCAAAAGATAAATATTGTCAATTTGATAAAATATACAACCAAACTTCAAGCTGCCTACAAGATAGATTCATTATAAACAGATAGGAGTTTTAAAGTACACTGGAAAAACATATACGATGCAAACACTAACCAGTGAAAGCTAGTGCTTCAAGAATATGAAGAGTATAAGGAAAGAATCATTAGTCAAGATTGAAACATATTTTAAAATGATAAATAGGTCAATTCAACAAGAAATAAAACATTTCTATATTGGTTACTTCTTCGAATTTAGCAGGAGTTGAAGGAGGCATGTGATCTGGATAACATTGTGTAGACTTGGCTTTCCCTGCTTCTCCTGCTAGGTCTAACTAGAAATCCTGGAAATAGTGCAAGATGCAACAAAAGGCGTATTCTGAAAAATGAGAGGACAAAGGTGAGTTTGTTAGGTACTGAGGACTGAAAGAACAAGACATGGTGGGGTGCCCAGCCTTGGAGACAACTTTGGTCTCACAGGCCTGAAAGTCCCCTTGCCCTCAGGAGACACCAGGCAGCCAGACCATATTGGAAAGGGCAAGGGAATCCCTCCATAACAAGCACTCTGGTAAGCAATTTCTATCCCCACAGGCGTGAAAATCTCTTCTGTCACTGAGAGACACTGGGTGGCCAGAAAGCACAGGCAAGTGGGATCCTGCCTCAACAAGTCACTTGGCTTGGGAAGACTTGTTGTCCCTCCAGGGTGGAGAACCACTTCCCCCACTTAGAGAGACCATATGGCCTATGCTGAGAAGAACTTGCTGCCCCCTTAGAATGCCAGCAAGGTTCAACAGGAGCCCCAGGCACACCATATAAACCAAGTAGACCAAAATACTACTACAAAGGCTCATCTAAGATTTATTTGCATGCTAAATCTAAACAGAAAACATACCTGCTGAAACAGGAAATTTAAACAGGATCCAGAATGTCACAATAGATATAACAGGCATGCACAGAACACAATTGAAAATCACCTATCTTACCAAGAACCAAGAAAATCACAACCTGAGGAACACAGCCAACTTAAGCCAACACTGAAATGAAACAGATATTGGAAATATCTGATGAGGACTTTAAAGCAGCTATCATAAAATTGAATCAATAAGCATTATAAATTCTCTTGAAACAAACGAAATACTACAAAATCTCAGCATAAAAAAATAGAAGTTACTCACAGAAGACCAAATCAAAATTACCCAGGTATAAATAAAATAATGAAAATTTTAAGACTTGCCAGATGGACTTCCTAGTAGAACAGAGATGACAGAGAATAGAATCCTTGGACTTGAGGACTAATCACCAAAATTTACCCAGTCTGAACAACTGCAAACAGAACCCACCCTCCACCACCCCCCAAAAAAACTGATCAGAGCCTTAGGGATACAGAAAAGTAAAATTTTCAGCATTTCGACTTAAAGAAACAATGGATAAAAACTTCTTAAAGTTAGCAAAATATATAAACCTTACAAATTTAAATACCTAAATGAATCCCAAATAGAATAAATCCAAAGAAATCCATATGAAGAAACATCATAATTAATCTTCCGAAAGTTAATGACAAAGAAAAGACTTGAAATTAGCTGGAGAAACAATATTATCTACAAGAGAACACCAATTCAAATGGCAGAGAATTTTTCACCCAAAACCCTGAAAACCAGAAGAAAGTGACACAAAACTTTCAAACGATATTTAAGAAAACAAAACTGAACCACAGATTCTCTAACTGGTGAAATTATCCTTAAGGTGAGAAGATGAAATAGAGACAGTCTCATACATAAGAAAACTAAAAGGATATGTCACTAGTAGACCTACTCTTAAAGCCTGGCTAAAGGAAGGTCTTCAAAGAGAAAGGAAATAATAAAAGGAAAAAGATCTTAGAGATCAGAAAGGAAGAAAAAACTGGACATGCAATATAGATACATAATAATATATTATCCTTTTCTTTATGAATTCTATAAACCATATATGATTAGTGAAATAAAAATTGTTACATCATCTTGTACTCCAGATAATGATACTTAAAAATTAGGAATGTAAAGAGGACTAAGTGGAAATAAACTTTCACAGGACTCAACATTGATACCACTAGACTATGACAAGTCACACGTTAGGCATATTGTGAAACCTACAACAACATTAAACTGTACAGAGTTGTACTCCGAAACACTGTAAATAAAGACAGAATTCTTAAAACTGTTCAAGTAATCCACTTGAAACAGAAGGAAAAAAAAAGCAAAACAAACAGGAAACAAATTATAAAATGTCAAATTTAATCCCTTAGAAGTAGGAGTGTCACTGATTTTAAAATGGGTTCTTTTTCTATTCAGTGCTGAGAAGACAATGCATGAAACCAAAAGTGAGCATCGAGCAATGCAGGCTTTGTTCAACGGCCATGGACTTGAGAAGTGGGAGCTTGGCTCACAAATTAACTTCTCAATTAATGAGAGACAGAAAGTCACAGATATGGGGCATCTTTAATGAAGGGTTTAGGCATTAGAGACAAGGGGAGGAATATTCTTGCCTTTTCTGGGAATGGGTGGAGAATTCCTCAGAACTGGAGTTGTGGTCTTCCTTTCTGTCCTTTCATAGTTTCTTCCCAGTCGTTGTCATGGTGATTATAAACTGTCATAGTACCGGTGGGAGTGTCATTTAGCATGAAAAATAAATTATAATGAAGTTAGAGGTTCTTCCAAAGGCCAAGTGAGTTGGATCTTGAATCCCATCAGTCTTAACTGGTTTGGTCACCAAAGGATCTTCTGACCCCAAACATCCTGTCTCCTAAAGCTAAGCAGAGTTAAGATCGGGTAGAAATTCAGCTAAGTCACAGAGGCATTACAATGGGTAGCAAGATTTTCAGAGTGTATAAACAAACAGAATTCAATGATACTCTATTTATAAGAAATTCACCTTAAATTCAATAACATAAGTAGCTTGAAAGTAAAATAAAAGACAAAAATAGATCATGGAAATGTTAATCTAATATAAACCGGTTGCCCTAATTGAATGTTTTGACTTTGAAACCTCTCTGCTGCATTTATAATTGAAATATGTTCTAACAGGTTGATACAATAAAGATTGTAGTAGTTGTATTTATCTGCTGAAACATTCAAATGTTTCTTCCTTTTTTGGTTCCCTTTAAGGGGAGACAAAAAGTATATACCTACTAAGTTAGTCATATTTGTTAAGTGTTAAAAATTATGTCAAGGGAAGTCCTAGAAAACCTGTTGGTAGTTTATCAGGGCTCCACAGACTTGTTTATAATTAACAATGTTATGCACCACAGGAAGACAGGAATGGATATTGTTATTAAGTTTTGTAGAGAAATAGAAAAAAAGTCCTGTAAAATATATTTGTCTCCAATTACATAATTTTTGAGGCTTAAACTTTTCCTACTTACTACTAAAACTAAGGTAAAAACTGGGGAAAAAATTGAAAAAAATTTTAAAAGAGTAGACAAATTTATAACTATAATTTCATGTTTAACATTCTCAGTAAATGGCAGAGCAACATAAGTAAATCAGAAAGAATATAAAATATTAGAACAATACAATTAATAAATTGATATAATTAGCACACATAAAATCTTTTATTTTATTATTATTATTGTTATTTTGAGAGAGTCTCACTCTGTCACCCAGGTTAGGATACAGTGGTGCAAACAGGGCTCACTGCAGCCTTACCTCCTGGGCTCAAGCAATCCTCTTTCCCCAGCCTTCCCAGTAGCTGGTGGGGCCCCAGGTGCATGCCACCATGGCTATTTAATTTTGATATTTTTTGTAGAGATGCAGTCTTGCCATGTTGCCCAGGCTGGTCTCAAACTCCTGGGCTCAAGCAATTCCTCTGCTTCAGTTTAGGAGAAATTGTTGGGATTACAAACATGAGCCACGGCACCCAGCCCACATACATATAAAACCTGAACACAGATCAAGAGAAGACAATTTCTCTCTCCATGTGAATGTATACTAAAATTAATTAAACGCTAAGCTATAACAGAATAAATAAATCTTAAAAAAAAAGATATGATAATCTGATAACATGGAAATTAACTTAAAATATTATCAAAACAATTAACACTTTAGAAATGTTTAAAACAATTAAGGTGAGAATAATTCACAAGCTAATAAAGAAATCTCAAATCTTTGAAATTATGCAATACACTATTAAATATTCCATGGTTCAAAAAATAAATCAAAATAAAAGAATTTGTTTTAATTTCAATGAAAATTTAGAATGTGGCATGTCAAAAATTACAGAATAGATCTAAAGCCCAATTTTTAAAAACTGACAGACTTCTTTAAAAAAAAAGTCTAAAAATCAAAAGAAGGAAAAAAAATCAAAAATTTAAGTTCAACAATTGAATGTATGTGATCATCTGATTTATGAAAAGATGACATTGCAATGCTAGGAGGCATACTCCATGAACAGTACTGGGTCAACCAGATATTCCTAAAGAACAAAATGAATCTTTCACATCTACTTCACCATCCACATATGCCATACTTTTCACACACCACACACACACACGCACACACACACGCACACACACAGAAAAACAACTCTAGATGTACCACTAAGTAAATGTGAAAATTAAAACAATACAGGTTCTGGATGGTATCATAGGAAAATGTCTACATTGTCTTGTAGTTGGCAAGGTTTTCTTAAATTGCACACAAAAAGCACCAATTATAAAGCAAAATATTGATACATTGGAATTTGCTAAATCATTAATTACTCTTCATCAGAAGATACTGTAAGTCAGCGAATATGCAAGCCACAAATAGAAAAAAAATTGGAAAATATTCATCTTACAAAGGATTTATATCCTTTATAAAACAAAATTTCTGCAATTCAACAAGGAAAACAAAGGCCTGCCAAAAAATATGGGAGGGAAACATTGTCATTTGACAAGATATCAGATGGCTGATTTAACCATATTACTTTGGAGGAGGTAGGGGAAGCCAGAGGAAGATCAAAAGAGAAACTTGAAAGAGTTCTATACTTTTGTTATACTCACACTTCCCTGGGGAGAACACAGCATGCCATGCCACGGGGGAGAACTAGAGTCAGAGTTGAGCCTGAGGGATTAAGGGCAGCAGTAGGCAAAAACGTTTTTTTGTGGTTTTTGCAGGAATGAAATGGTTAGGCAAGGCAAACAGGCTTAGGATTGATGAAGTAATTTCAGTGGGCTTTTTCCTGGTTGTCTGGTACTTGGCTCTGAGGCACATATGGTGACTGCATAGTGGTCAAGGGTCTGAGAGACAAACAAGGAGGTAATTGAGGATTGGACTTAATTGACCTCAGAAGAACAAGGTCTGACTGGTCTCTAGCCGGGGTCTCTAAAGTAAGTCAACACAGTGCAAGACAGATCTCCATGTGGCCTTAGACTAACCCAGTTCTCTCTCACTTCTTGTCTGCAGTTCTCAAGAATACCTGTAGAATGCGCTAACGATGCAACATTCTGAGATAAAGAGGGGCTTGTCCGGAGCAGCCCAAGTTCTGTTCCAATCTCTCCTAAAATAGGATATCTTACAACACTTTAGTCTGGTGATGTTTGTCAAACAGGAGAACTTTTTCCAAGGTTCCTGAGCTACAGTGCAAGTGCGGCATGCACAAATAAGACTATGTCTCGGCAGCTTTCCTGAGCCTTGGGGATCTGGCTGTCAGGAATCTTAAGCCTCTGCTGTCCCTTTTTTGGCTGTCTATAAGTAATAAATCTACTGCATGTAACTTGTGTTTGTAAGTGTCCTGAACTTGTGCAAGGAGTAGAAATTGCAGCCCATGATGCTTTGGAATGAAATGATATCCATTGCATGGTGAACCTGCTTTGCAGGCATAATAATAATAAAAAGCACTATATTACTATGCTATATTATTATGGCCAATAAGCATTTGAAATAGTGCTCAACATTATTGTCAGAAAAATGTTTTTCAAACCACAATGTGAAAATATTACCTACCCACCATAAGAACCAACATTTATAAAAACTGGCAATCTCAACTGTAGAGACAACGTGGGACAATGAAATTTTCGGACACTCTTGGTAGGAAAATAAATTAGCACATTCTGTATGCAAAATTGTGTAGCTATCTACTTAACACTAAAATGATGAGTGCCTTGTAACACCACTGTTCTGCCCATTGTAAATGCATTTGTATGTGCATCAAAACTCATGCAAAATATTAATAAAAGCATCATTTCCAATAGTAAAACTATGGAAACTGCCCAAACGCCCATCAACAGTTGAATAGGTGAATAAAGCCTTGCATATTTACATAATGGAATGCCATACAGTAAATAAAAAGATTAAACTACTGGTACATGCGACATGACAAATTTCACAGACATAGTGTTAAGAAAACATATTTTTTTAAAAAAAGAAAAGAAAATCCAGACACAAAAGAGTACTTATCACATAATTCCATTCATCATAAATTTAAAAAAAAATTCTAATGTATACTGATGGACATGAAGATATTCATTATCTTTAGAGGTATAATGAGTAGAAAAGGTCACGGTAGTGTCTCTGGAGTCTGACAACGGTCTACGTTTTGAGCTGGATGATACCCATAAGTGTGTTCACTTTGTAAAGAAAAATGATGAAGCGTATAATCAAGATTTGCTCACTTGATGAATGTGTGTTTTACTTCAACAAAGTTAAAAGAAAAGATAAAATTCAACCCATTCTTGGGTTATCTAGTAAAGCAAGCTGCTATAAATCCACTGAACATATTACAAAGAAAAATTATCTTGATGAAACCTGGGCTGACAGAGAACTTCAAGGTATTACTGAGGAAAATAATAAATGAATAATAAAAATCATAATTATCCTTTATGAATACTAGTCATTTTACATACATTATTTTATTTCCTTTTTGCAATAAACCTATGAGGTTGTCATAATTATTGCCATAACATATATGAGGTAACCAGGGCTTAAAGAAATTAAATAACCTCTCCATGATTATACAGTAGGTCAGAAATGGAATCTGCATTGAGACATGCTTTATTACAAAGTCTATGCAATTGCACAATAAACTGCAAACAAAATTAAATTTCCTTCTGTTGCAGAAAAGCTTAGAATTCATGCAATAGGTCACATTCTTGTACAAGAGATAGATCTAGGGTTGCCGGGTAAAATGCAGGATGTCTAAATAAATTTGAATTTCAAATGAACATAATACATACATATTATTTGTTGTTTATCTCAAATTCAAATTTAACTAGGTGTCCTGTATTTTTATTTGCTAAAGGTGGAGACCTCCAACAGGATAGAGTTTCTCAGTGTTGACACAATGGACATTTTGGATTGTATAATTCTTTGTTTTGGGGGATTGTCCTGTGTATTAGAGGATGTTTAGCAGCATCTCTGTGCTCCACTCACTAGAGTCCGCTAACATCCTCTCTCCACAGTTGTGACAACCAAAAATGTCTTCAGACATCGTCAAATGGTCCTTTCAGTAGAGAGAGTCAAAGTTCCTGAAGTTGAGAACCACTCTTTCAGGATAAACCAAGACAGAGTCTACTCCCCTGATTGCACTGGTTAAAGAGTCATACCAAAAATGAGTGCGCAAAAAGAAAGGCTGATGAGAAAATTCAATGCATAACATTGAGTCTGTCATAAATAAGTATTCACAAAGTTATGCTACTGAAAAATACCACCCTTATTTCAGAGTATGCATTCAGGCATTCTCAACTTAATTTTGGTTTTTCTTTTTCAATGTCCAAGTTTAATAAACTAATTCATATAATGATGGATACTTAAGTTGAGTCTGTGTGGAACATTGATGATTACTGCAGTCAATATCCTAGTTATAAAAGCATGAAAACTAAAGAGCAAGATCTCCTATAGCTATTTCCCTAGCCAGCAGTTTTATGTTTCCATTTTTGAACATCTACTACATGTTCTCCACAAATTTTTTGGATGAACACTTATTCAGAAAATTAACTCAAAGTCAGCACAATCCTAATTAACCAGTAGTTTTTCTTTCAAACATTTAGGAGAGAAATTCAAGTCATCTCTACATAAAACAGCTGTTTCTAAGAATCAAAGGCATATTTAGTACCCAACAGTTCTCACACTCCTCTTGCCTCGGACTAGATGTTCTATCACTATCCTGGCCCAAGTTTGCATACTTGTGAAAGGTCTGTAGGATTGCTCCTCCTGAAGGCATTTCTGGAAGAAGTAACTCCCATTTTCCCTGTGGCCCTTTTTTTTTTTTTTTTTTTTTTTTTTTTTTTTTTTTTTTTTTTTTTTTTTGAGACGGAGTCTCGCTCTGTCACCCAAGCTGGAGTGCACTGGCCAGATCTCAGCTCACTGCAAGCTCCGCCTCCCGGTTCACGCCATTCTCCTGCCTCAGCCTCCGAGTAGCTGGGACTACAGGCGCCCGCCACTTCGCCGGCTAGTTTTTTGTATTTTTTAGTAGAGACGGGGTTTCACTGTGTTAGCCAGGATGGTCTCGATCTCCTGACCTTGTGATCCGCCCGCCTCGGCCTCCCAAAGTGCTGGGATTACAGGCTTGAGCCACCGCGCCTGGCCCCCTGTGGCCCTTTAACACCAGATTTCTGCCCCTGAGTTATCCATTTTCCAGGGTTCTCTGAAGGAGTTCCAGACATTCACCTACCAATCCATTCAGGTGGTAACAGATGAATCAATGTTTGCAGGCAGTTTCATTAAATATTGGAGTTTCCTTATACTCCTAGAACCCTACAGGCATGTAGATGATGTCCCAACATGCTAAAATGAGAGTAATTAACTTGCTTCTTCACACACACCTGCACATTAAACAGGCTGGAGGCGCAACATGCAGGAACACGGCAGCTCTAGTTTGCAGGAATCTTCCTACCTGGATTGTCTTCTCACCCCAAACTTCCTGATCACCTTCTGAGAGAGCTGGCACATCAGCACTCCCTGTTCTGCAGGGCAAAAGCCATGGAATCCATTTAGAAATTAGCTTCTGAACTTGGGGAAGACATTAATAAATTGGTCTGACAAACGCTGACTTTTATAACTGAAGGACAATCTGAGAGGAGTACATTAGCTAACCCGCCTGAATTCTGAGTGCCATAGTGAAAGGGGCTGGATAAAATTTCAGGTCATCAGGCAGGCCCCATCCTGGATCCCACTGGAGAAAGTGCAGCGCTGAGCTCTCGATTCTGCCTGTGGCATAGGACCAGGCTAATCAGGGACTTCACCTGGTATTCTAGGTGGGTAAAAATGCCTTTTTGTATATGGGCTCCTGTGCATGCAAACCAAGCCAGTGACTCCTTTCTGCTGCCATCACCGTTGGATCTCACGGGCTGAACGTCAGGTTTCACAGTCTATCTGAACCAGGCTCACAAGGTTTTTGGATTCCAAGTTGTGTTCCTGTGTCCATGAAATCCAGATTGTCTGTTAATGAGGGTCCTTCAATACTGAAGACTTACCTGATAATCCTACCCCGATTTTGGTTGTATGATGTAGCTTGAAGATGGAAGCTTTGTAATCCACACCTGAAACTCCCTTCTGCTCTAACCATTTACTAGGCACATGACTTTGGGCAAGTTACTTCACTACTATAAACTTCTATATTTTCTATATAATCTAGCATAGTAATAGTTACCTTTCAGAAGATTTTAGGAATTGAATGAGGTAGCTTAGGACTTCATTATAGTGCTCTACAAATGTGTTTCTGATCTTTTCCTTTTGCTAGAGCTTGCCACATTGTTGAGCCTCTGCACATCAGTACACATTGCTGGGTCCCTGGCCACCTGTTCTATCTCCATGGAAGCTGAGCATGCCTTCTGTAGCCACAATTGCCTGCTGAGGTCTTTCTTTAAGGCTGATAGAGGATCAAAAAGGATAGCATTTCCAAGATTAGAAGAATCTCAGAGTCAAAAACCCAGCTTCTTGAAGACTCCCCCACAGGACAGGATCCATCAGCCCACTGAGTCCACGATGCCCATTCTGACATCCTAATCTGGACAGGAAGCACCGTTACCAGAGTCCAACCCTGCGGTGAGAGCAGATTCCCTAACCACAACTGGCTTATGCCAAGTTTCATTTCCAGACCCCGATTGTCTTCACCGAAGTAGACCCTTTTCGTAGACCCTTTTCATGACTTTGACTAAAGTTAAAAACTCAAGAGAGTATCTGCCTGCCAAGATCTGTTTTTTGGGGACCCCTTAGAGCATGGACCACAGCCTTAGCCCAGAGTCTCTGCTAACTAAACCACACAGGGCCATTTTACAGAAAATCTAACTATGAGCTCATTTTTTTCCCTCAGCCTTGGTTGGAATTTTATGCCACTGATCATCTGTCCCATTCTCTCATTGTTTCCTTTTCAACATAAACAAATACCAGAATTTAGCAGCATTTGAAGCCTACTGCAGAGCTTCCTGTTTTGGCTCATCCTAAGACCCTTCCCTCAACCTCTTAGGATAATTTAGTCCTATATGATGGAAGCATCTGCTTTGTACAGAAAACATGCGATTTCAACATCTGAAAGAGGCAGCCTGATTGGGCCTATCAATGACACAACAGTGTGGCAGCTCCCTTTCAGCAAGTGTCGCAGCTCTGCTTGGAAACAGATAAAGAACTGCTACACGCAGATGTTCTCTGAATAGCACTTATGGCAAGAATTGAGGCTTGAACAGCACACATTTGCTAAGGCTAATGAAAGTCTTGGGGAAAATGAATAACCCAACTTTTAAAATTAGAAGGGGAAAGAGCTATTTACTGATTTTTTAAAAATCGGTTATTCATGCATTTCCTTTAAAATGATTTTATGCATTTGTCATTTACTTGGTGTTCCAAGTTGCCCCCTTTGCTTTGAAGCCTCTCAACATATTATAAACTTTAAAATGCACAAATTACCATGTTTGCTTTCAAAGAAGGACATATACACCACAAATGGGTTTGCAGGTGTCTCTTCCATCCTTGGTCATTCAAATGCCATCCACTGTGCACGGCTCCCAGGTTGGAGCATAAATGCTACTGCTGATGGGAAAGCTGGCTTCTGAAGGTTTGCCTGCTTGGACAGGTGCTGAATATTAGGTACTCTCAAATATCCAGCCAAAGAGGAGAAGCCATGGACAGAACCTGTGGGACAGGACTTAATACAGCCTACTTGACTCTGTTGCTCCAGGCTGGGATGACTGGTGAAGGCTGACTAGGCCTTTGCAAGGATTTAACATAGTTCTCCCCCGCAGCAGTGCAGCATGGTGTGGTGGACAGATTCAGTTCCCTTATTTATTATTATTATTGTCCATTTATTTATTTATTTATTTATTTTTACAGTGAGCTGGGCACTAGAGTAGGTCTCTGGTATAGACTGATAAACAGAACATACATGGTTCCTGTCCTTAAAGAGCTTGCAGCTTTCAACAAAATGAGATAAGAACATTGTGGTTGAAATGGTACTATAAAGCACCTAATTTAAGTTAGGTGCTCAGAAATAGTACCCATTGTGATTACTGTTGGTTTTTTTTTTTTTTTTTTTTTTTTTTTGAGGCGGAGTCTCGCTCTGTCGCCCGGACTGGAGTGCAGTGGCCGGATCTCAGCTCACTGCAAGCTCCGCCTCCTGGGTTTACGCCATTCTCCTGCCTCAGCCTCCCTAGTAGCTGGGACTACAGGCGCCTGCCACCTCGCCCGGCTAGTTTTTTTTTGTATTTTTAGTAGAGACGGGGTTTCACCATGTTAGCCAGGATGGTCTCGATCTCCTGACCTCGTGATCCACCCGTCTCGGCCTCCCAAAGTGCTGGGATTACAGGCTTGAGCCACCGCGCCCGGCCTACTGTTGGTTTTATTACATTTTATGAACTTGAGGTTTGCCACATTTATCCACAACCCATACCCAGCAGTACGTCCCTCCTTATTGATAGCATCAAATTGTTCCTTCACCTGTCTGTCACCACCCCGACCCCCACCCACTGTGGACTGTAAGCACCTTTTAAAATCAGGGAGAGTCTTTACGTCAAACTTGATAGCCAGCATTCATTAAAAAAAATACACACTAGACATAGATAGACAGATACATACATACATACATAGATCTAGAAACAGATATAGATGATATAGATGTAAATTTGCATAGAGCATATTTTTTAATGGGCATCGAATCAAAGGAGTATTTAAACGTTTCTTTCTTCATAGTTTTTCTGCTTTTGTTTTTAATTCCTTTACTACCTATTGTCTGGGAGCCTGGGAGCACCCAATCTCTCACTCTCCTTCATCTTCTCAATGTAGAGCTCAGCAAACCTAATCCTTGCCTTTCTCCAGATCATGATGTTCTTTTTTTTTTTCTTTTTTTTGAGATGGAGTTTCACTCTGTCTCCCAGGCTGGAGTGCAGGGGTGCGACCTCGGCTCGCTGCAAGCTCCGCCTCCCGGGTTCAAGCAATTCTCCCACCTCAGTCTCCCGAGTAGCTGGGACTACAGGCGTCCACCACTACACCCGGCTAATTTTTTTGTATTTTTTAGTAGAGACGGGGTTTAACTGTGTTAGTCAGGATGGTCTTGATCTCCTGACCTCATGATCCGCCCGCCTCAGCCTCCCAAAGTGCTGGGATTACAGGCGTGAGTCACCGCACCTGGCCCATGATGTTCTTTTTAAAAACCCCTCTTCACAGCATGGACAGCAGTCAGGGTAGTATATAAGTGGGCGCCTCCAAGAATCCTCTTATCTCAATCAAAGCGTCTGCATTTCAATATCCCTAAAATTGAGGGTGTGTTGGGTGTGTCCTCATAATCCGTATCATATGATGCCCACGGAAAGTAAAGTCCTTTGCCCACTGACCTGGTGGGATGCTTGTTCCTACCAATCCACATGCACTCCAAATCGCCACAGCCTGGAAAATACATATATATCATTTAATATAGATCAGTGACTAATTAATACTCAATCCTTGTCAGGCTCCCCTCAAATAATATAATAAACCTCCCCTGCACACTTGTGTAATCTGATCCGAGGTGGGCCTTCAGTCAATCTTTATTCGCTCTCAGATGACTTTTATTCTCCTTCTTCCCTGTAGCTATTTTGCACTCGTGTCTGCTCCCAACATCCAGCCTAGCCTCTGTTGTTCTCTCAACCCTTGACCTTTGGGGGGCACCAATAAAAAGGTAAATGCATCTAAGAGAAAATGTTTCCGATCTTTTCTCCTAACTTTCCCCCAGGCACAAAATGTCCAACCAAGATTTGGAGGTCAGACTTCCTTAATCTTCTTTGACAGTGATCAATCAGATGCCCATGGACTCCCTCCCATCCCTGTGGCTGCATTGGATGTCTCTTCCATCTTTAGTCATTCAAGTGTCATCCACTGTGCGCAGCTCCCAGGTTGGAGCATAAACTTGTACAAAAGCCACTTTGCTTGCTATGCCCACTCAGGCCTACATTTTCTCTCCTCCCCTCCCATCCTCTCAACAGGGCAATGCTTACTCTATCACCTCAGTATCAGCATTTGGGAATACCTTCTGCAACGGTCCTAGGGAGATCAACAACAGCCTCCAAATTTCTATAAGCAATGAAATATTTTATTCCACAAAAATTGATATATTTATATTTCATGTATGTAAACTAGAAAGATAAATTGAAAATGAAATTTGTGAACTCACCACCCATCTAAAATCTAAAACATTAAAATGACCTCTCTTTATCACTCCATATCTCCTCATCTATGTCACCATCTGTTTTTAAATATATACTCTATGATACACACTTATGATATGCATAAGCATCTTTAAAATTTATATATAGTATAGAGAGAGTAATTTTACTTAATTTTAAATTTTCTAAACATGATTTCTTTCTGTAGAACTGGAAACAACATAATACACACAAGTTTGTACGTAAAGACGGAACTGACCAACGTCTGTAATCCAGCTAAAAGTGTAATATCAATGTCAATGTTCTGGTTTGATTTTGTAGAGTCATGTAAAATGTCATCAGTGTGTCCAGAGGAATGTTTAATCTCAAAGGCAATGTTTTATTTTGTTATGTATACAAACCTGTGGCCAAAAGCTAGTTTATAACTTGAGGGGCACTTCAAATGTTAAATGAAAAGAAACTCAAATATTTAATATAAATTTTCAAATGTATATAAATTTTCAAATGTATTGAAAAAGTTCCACGTATATGGAACTGTGTTAGGGACATAAACATTATACATACACACCATTATATATATAGGCTCTCCATATATTATATGTATAGTTAATGTTCTAATATAGTTTATTTATAATTTTTTTCTTTTATTTTTCTTCAGTCTTCCCAGATATTTATCTGTTCCACTAGTTTTTGTTTTTCTATCAACGTTTAGCTCTCTTGACCCTTTTTGTGGTATTTTCTCTTTTATTAATTTCTACTGTCACCTTGGTTATTATTTTCTTCCTTCAATGTTTTTTTGTTGTTATTTTACCGTACTCCTACTACTTTATAATGTAGTTGCTTAGCTTATCAACTTTCAGGTATTTTTTGTAAATGTTCTTCAAAATCTTTCTATAACTGCATCTCCTAAGTTTCTACACACAATTTTTATTATGTCTCAATTCTGGGTATTTCTTTAAATTTTTATTGGGAGTTTGTTTTTGATGTGTAGCTATTTAGAACTTTAAAAAAAAAATTCAAATGTATGTGGATTTAAAATATCTTTACTGTTGTACTTTAGTTGCACTGTACCCGGGACTTTAAACAGTATGGAACAGATTCCTTCAATGTGCTTATATTTGTTATATTGACTAGAATGGGGTTGTAGCAAACGTTGCTGATAGTTTAGCCTTATTCTCTCTTCCTTTCCACTTCAGTTTTCTTGATTTTCAACTGCCAGCACCTGCTGGCCTGTAAACTTCTTTCGATGGCCATGGCCTCTGCTACCACCTACCTGTGCAATGGCTGAGCTGGAACAAGAGGTGTTCTAGAATTTGCTACCCCCAAGGAGCAGCACTCAACCAATGACTGATGGGAGTTCTTCTTTCAATTTTCCAGCTCCATTGTCCCTGTTTGGAATAATTCAGATGCATATTTTATGCTGTCAGTCTCTCGGCAAGAACAAGCTCCATTTACTCTTACTGATAACTGCTTTAAAACTCAGTGCTTTAATTATTCCTTTTCCTATCTCACTTTCCATGTCTTTATCAGTGTTTCCTTCACCTTATAAGTAAAGCACTGGTACTAGCATACCTATCTCAATTTCTATTTCTGAAAAAAATGTAATGCAAAGGCCATGGTGAACTGAAAATTGTGTATGTTCTTGAGAACCTGAGTTCTCTTTTTGCTGTAAAAAAACAAAAAGCATGTAGTTTACGCTCTACAGATTGCTTATTTAGGTGTATGAATGTCACTTACATAAATGCTTGACTGCCAAGAGAGTTGTATTAGAACCCCCATATTTGATAGTGTAGTTTATATTTTTCCTTGTAATGATACAATTTTTTCCTTTATCTTATTTGATATTAGTTTATTCCACGCATTTAAGATGATTACTGTTATATTTTCCTGCTAAGTTGAACATTTTATGACACATTTTATCCTCCAAATGCCTAAAAATGCTTTTACTATTAAAGTCTGTTTTGTCTAAAATTATTATATTTCATAACTTTCTTGTGGTTAGTGTTTTCTAAGTTTAACCCCTTACTTCTAACCATCCTTCAGTGGTAAGTCTGTTATTTCACATAAATTATAACTAGGAATTTCTGGAGGACAGTTTTACTCATTTTATTTCAGTAGGTGATTCTAGGCCATTATTATTTGTTGATCATTGGTATACATCACCTTTTAAATTTTCAACAATACATTTTGGTTCTGTCCTTCTTTTCCTATCCCCCGCCTCCATTCTTGCCTTTCCCCCATTCTTCTGAGGGGGAGGTGTTCTAAATGTGAGTATATATTTCCACCTTGTTTTAGAATATTTTCGAACATATCCATTGCACTTCAATTCTATTGTGCATTACTCTTGTGCCTGGTAGCATGCTTATTTACCACGTAAAGCTACCATCTCGTCTTTCCCAAACAATACAATGGGCCCTCCCCTTTGCCTGCGGTATTCTTGTTCTCATTCTTCTGCTCAGAGTCTCCACTCTCCACTGATTCTTCCTCTTTTTTGTAAGTCTTCTATAGAAGGTAGACTTCAAGGTGAACATTCAACAGAAATTTTTGGAGGATAAACCCATTTGGTGAAAACTACAATGAATTAAAACATTTGAGCTTCTTTGAAGGCATCTAGCTAGAGTTAGGACAACAAACGGCAGAGAGATAGACACAAGAGGCACAGTTCTGGGTGTCACTGGCATATTAGTGACACATGAAACTAAGAAATGTGTAGTGTGGTCCAGCAAGAGAAGAAATGCAATATGAGATAGAACTCAAGAAAATTCTAATATTTATTTAAGTAATGGTATAACAGGGTGAAAAAGAATCTCAATTTTGTGCTTAGTGTGTCCATCCTAACCTTTATGTTTTAATCTGGCACATCCTTATTTTATTGCATGTGTAAAATAAAATGTCTTGCAGTATCCTTCCATCTTTCCTTCACTGTTGATTTTAGAGTCTCACGTGTCATAATGAAAACCCTATATGGATGTGAGCAACGAAGAAGAACTTTACGCTCTTGGTGGTGCATATGTTGACATAAAAGACTGATTCTTACATGCCTCTGCAAAGGAGAAAATAGAGTTGTAAAATCTGAATCTGCACTATAATAACAGATTTTCTGAAGGCCAACAATGGACAGGGAGTCTGGTGAAAAGAATGTGTGTGGGAGGTGAAGCCATACTGTAGAGATAGCTGAGTGCCCAAAAAAGACATACTAAATATTAAAATACAGAAATTATTCATCAGGGAAAAGACTCAACAAAAAGCATATTTTAGATTTGCTCCAATGGCATAAAGAAAGGGACAGTTAGAGACAGCTAAGATAATCCCAAAGGTATGTTAGTGTATGGCACCCAGTACGATAAGGCCACAGATAAAGATGTTAAATGAAATAAAGTCTGGAGAGATTTGCTGTAAAATACATTTCTAAGGAAGAATCCAGAGGTCTTCAGATTTTTCTTCTTCCAAATGAAATACAGGGTCAATGAAAGTAAAAGATGTCTAGGCTGGGAAAATGAAAGAATGTGGAATCAGTCACAGGAATAAAACAGGAGCTGTTTATGGAGGGGCAAACCCCACACTCCTTTATCAGCTGTTTCTTGAGGTTCTGCTGTCTGCAAGCCCTGTGACCACACAGACGAATAAAACATAGAGTCAAATCCCTCAAAGTCAGGCAGACTCTGAAATGCTGAGAGAAACGCCATCATAACTGTGTCCCAGCTTTGAGAGGGGTCGGAGTTCAGTGTTGTATGAGCCCTGCAAGCAGCCAGTGCTAACCATGTCTACAGAATGGGTGCATGACACACATCCTCTTATGCTTGTCTGAAATGGGTCAGAATTACATTTGCTGAGAGCTTCATCTGGGATGCAACTTGGAACGATGTCTTCACAATTTCAAATCAGTAACCATGAAGTAAAATATATTTACTCAAACCCCTTCTTGACAGTTTATGGGATGGGGAACACTAGTTGTTTGCCTAAAGGCAGATATTTTCTAAGCTGAATGAAACCTCACATTTTTATACATAAATATAAGAAAAGGGTAACTAAACAAAGATGAACATTAAAGGGAAAAAATGCATTTCTGACCTTTTCTTCTTATAAATAAAAAGAGCCAAAAATAATGCAATATATTTATGATATGGTTGATGGTTTAGTTCACTTTATTAGCCTGCTATGTTCGTTAAAATATAACTGACAGATTGATTTATATCCTGCATGGTCTGTGAAGGCTTTGAGACCAGAAGTATGCACAATACCAAACAAAAAATCAAAGATGAAGGAAGAAAAGTAAGAAATTAATTTTCATTCGAAGGAAAGAGTAATTACAAAATGCATATCATAATGTCTTACGCATTTGTTAAATTTAGAAGACAAATACAGGTCTGGCTTTTTAGTGGTTGGAGAAAAGAGGAGAGATCTCAAATGAAATTCAAAGACCCTGTATCATGTTAAACCAAGTGTATAGTTTTTATTGTTACCAAGGCCCGATACAACTTTCTTAACAAATACAGTCCAGTGTCTTCATTTTAACATCCATTCCTTCTCCTTCAGTTTCCAGGGCTGCTATTTTAGTCTCCAACAAAGACAAGTCTACTTTCTTCTGCTATTAGAAAGAGGGTCTACCATCTTCTCAAGCTGTGATCATGCGTTATTAACATGTGGGTCAAAACTTCCTTTCCCCAAGCTCTCACCTTTCTGTCACCAATTCCCCACTCAACATCTCAATTACTGTGGCTCTAAATTACAAGCAATAAAAAGTTCTGGTGGAAAGAGAAATGACCCCTCTAAGGAGTGTTTTTATGACAACTGCTCAGAAAAGGCAAAGTGGCCATTTATTAAGGTAAAGCCTCTCACTCCATCATGCCTGCCTGGATTCTGGGCATCAATATTGATCAATAGCTGTGCCTTGGTCATTGTTAACGTTTCCATGTTGATTTTTGCAGGGTATGTAACAATTTAATATGGAAAAATTACATAGCTTAAGAAAGACAGTTGTTTGGATGGATTACCATAGTAACAAGGAAATGAAACAGGGATTTACAAAGAAAGTACAGGTCCCTTAACTTACACCGTAAAATTTCAAATAATTTGGGAAGGATGATACAGTATGCCATTTAGAGAGTGCTGAATTTCTTTAAAAATGAGTAATAAATAATAACAAAAATCATTTCAGTGCGTATGATGAACAAACATATGCATTTTTTAAAGATTTTTTGTACAAACCCAGATTCTTGCAATTAATGTTCTTTCCTTTGTTTTTCTTTCAAAAAGATCTGTTAATATCTAAATCAAATTCTTCTTCTCAAAAATATTAGGCAGTAAATTATAAAGAATTGTCTTATAGAGACACCAGCCATTGGATTTAGGTACTATCATTGTGCTGTGACGGCAGAGAATAACATGTTTGAGGTATCTAATGTTTCAGGTTTTGAGTTCGGCATTTTTGATGCAGTTGTGCTTTGATAAAAGATTATAACATTTCCTTTGTTTAATCCCTATATATTAGACATAGTATAATGGGAAGGCAAAAAGTCCTGGATTTCTGTATAGGTAGGTTTGAGTTTTTGCGCTGTCATTTATTGTACTGATAAAGCAGGATAAGTTATTAACCTCTCTGGCTTTTTCTCAATTATAACAATGGAGCAATGTAGCCAACTTCACCAGCTCATTAAAAGAGTTAACGTAAGATATACGTAACTGATGCTATTGGTCCCTGTCCATGTCTTTTCAACCTACCCAGGAGGTGACCTTGAACAATTGCCAGCCCTGCTGTTGGCATCCAGCATCTTTTCTTTCTTCCTTCATTTCTTTCTTTCTTTATCTCTTTCTTTCCTTCCTTCTTTCTTTCTTTCTCTTTCTTTTTCTTTCCCTCTTTCTTTCTTTCCTTCTTTCCTTCTTCTTTCTTTCTTCTTTCTTTCTTCCTTCCTTCCTTCTTTCCTTCTTCCTTCCTTCCTCCATCCCTCCCTCTCTTCTTTCCTTCCTTCCTTCCTTTCTTTCTTTCTTTCTTTCTTTCTTTCTTTTTCTTTCTTTCTTCCTTCCTTTCCTTCTTTCTCCCTTCCCTTCCCTTCCCTTTCCTTCCTTTCTTTTCCTTGATAGAGTTTCACTCTTGTTGCCCAGGCTGGAGTGCAATGGCGCGATCTCAGCTCACTGCTGCATCTGCCTCCTGGGTTCAAGCTACTCTCTTGCCTCAGCCTCCCAAGTAGCAGGGATTACAGGCATGCGCCACCACACCTGGATAATTTTTTGTATTTTAGTGGAGACGTGGCTTCTCCATGTTGGTCAGGCTGGTCTCGAACTCCTGACCTCAGGTGATCCACCCATCTCTGCCTCCCAAAGTGCTGGGATTACAGGGGTGAGCCAACGTGCCTGGCCAGCATCCAGCATCTTTCTACCTGAGGGTGCTGTCTGCCCCTGGGAGTGTGCCAGGCACACACAGGGACAGGCTGAAGGTAACACCACAGGATCAATCTCAACCAAGAAGAGATAAGCATGGGTGCAAAAGCCCCAGTCCCCTTTTCTGTCTGTGAGACAGATCCACATAATCTCTTAGGGAAACTCCAAGGGGATTGAGCTGCAGATGCCCACAGAGATCTCCTGCCACTTATTGCACTCTTTGCTGACATCCCTCCCTCCCTGCTCTCCCTTCCACATTCCCTCACACTGCTTCCTAGGATCAGTGGCCAAATGAATTACTTTCATACAAACACTTGCCTCAATACTGCTTGACTCGGTCTGCTTCTGATAAACCCTGAGCTAAGACTTCACAAGTGGTACTTGTCAAGAGCAGGAGCGCCATAGCATAGCATCTTGTGGTGCATCTACTCCTCTCTAAGTAGCATTTCTCATCAGCTTATGGTAGAAAGAGTCCTGATTTCCTTAAGTAAGTTTATATATCCAGAACTAGGTAAATTTGATGACTCTTCTACTTAGGATTCGCTAAAAAAAAAAAAAAAAAAAAGAATTCTAGAGCAACTGTATACACAATTTTCTTTATTTCTAGTTATTCCTATGTGGCAAGGTCTAAGTTTTTGTTGTTCATTTGAAGCAGACCCCCCACAATCAATTTCTTCAGTTTTATTTATCTAGGATAAGAATTTCTAAATCTTTGGATATTGTGACATGCTCTAATGTTAGGCCACGGATTTCTCTGCACAATTAAAGAAAACACTGCTATTGAAATTAAAAAATATCCTGAATAAGGTAAAAGAGAATCTAGGCTAAATTGCTTACCTAGCCTTGCCCACCTGCTTATGAGATGATTGACTGTGAAGTCCACTGTATACTCTGCAAGCATCCACGCCCGTTGTTAACTCCTGTTCAAGAAAATATATTGACCACCTACCATGTGTTAGACACTGCTGGAAACTAGATGAATAAAACATCTATTTTTCTGGTCCCTCATATCAAAGGTATAAACACACAATTAAAATTCAAGGATGTTTGTGCTGTGGATAAGTAGACACAGAACACTAGGAATGAAAATATCACTACATAAAGTTAGGTCCCAATTTCACATATTTCAGGCAAACTGGGCTTCCCTTTCATAAAGTTTGTTGCTGGGTGTCTATCCTCATTCTTAGAATTGACGCACCCTTAAAGCAGGCATCCCAACTGTCTAATCACTAATCTGACTGGAATGTAGTAGGAGTCCAGTGTATTTTTTTGTTCAATGAATGGATGACATTTTTGAAGAAATTTTTGACCTGGAAAACATTTTTAATCTGATTAAGACAGATGCTCAATAGACCACAATATATCTAGATAGTTTCCAAACCAGACTAGAAATGTGTTAAATGAAACCAGTTTTATCACACCATCCCTGGGTGTAAATTAAAAACAAAGGCTCAAAAGTAGGTGCTTTGAATAGTGTTTTTGCTCCTGGGAAATTTGTAGAGACAAATCTATGTTCATTTTTATGAGCTGAATATATTCAGGGTGGACAACTAAATAAGTGATTTAAATGTCATTGTTATAACACATGTGTAGTGATATTTTGTAGACCTCAACAAAATATGCTCATTGTACAACACCTTCCCAGTAAATTTAATGGGTAACCTTTAGAAATTCGAAGTCAGAACGTGTGTGTTTGTGGTGCTACATGACACCTGAAATGTATGATGGTACAGAGGTAGTAAATGATGGTAATGTTTGCTTTCAGATACTTATTTGCTGTTGTCATTCCCAAGATGCAAAAGAAGTCATTCCACAATGCAAGACATAATCATTTCTGATGGTGTATGTTGGTATTCATCAAATGCTATCACATTTTTAGACTACAAAATCATGCATTATGCTTTTTTCAATAAGATGTAATCTGTTCCTTTTAATCTTTTTAGTTGCTGTTCTGGACTTTTCCCCTAATGTGCAAATGTTGTATTAATGCATGATTCTGCAGGTATTTTTGAATTAGTAGGAAAGAAACATACACAAGCAACGAGCAAAACAACAGACTTATAACTACTGCGTATGAACACAATAGACTTATTTTACTGGTAAAGTTATGATTTTTTAATATAAGAATTTTTTTGCCCTTTTCCTATTTTATCAGTAACATAATGGTCAAAAATAAAAGTTTTCCTTGATTCATGTTCCATATAATAAGTTCAACTTCCTCAAGTAAAACGTATTATCATGGAATGTTAGGCTTCCTCAAGGATGGTCTAGCAGCTGAAGTCTTGTTCATTGCTCTTGTTCTAAAAGGATTGTGGGGTGGGGGTTGATGGACATGGACCTGGGATCTGAGAACTGAATTAAACTTAGTTAAGGTCCCGAGTAATAAGTTACTCTTCAAAAATGTCAAAACTTTATTGCATCCAACAATTTGCCTGTTCCCCTTTATTCCATACATCACGTGAAGCTTCCTTTATTGAATTACCTTAAGGGAAAAGCAGAACAAAACCAGGCAATATCACTTATAATCTTCATATAGGGACTGGTATTCCTCAAATAGGAGCAGCATAATTTTGTTCTAATCCAGGCTGCCTCTAGAACATCAGAATATGTTAGATGAGGCTTGTGGTCAGAGAGAGCTTGAGTCCAATTCTATCTTTCCAGGTACCTGCATGGCCTTCAGCAATTTACTACCCTCTCTGAAGCCCAGTTTTCCTGTCACCGTTTTCTGGCTTCTGTCTATTATTGCATTAAATCATTAAGAGAAAAAAATCACAAAATTTAAATATAGCCATTAAACATAAAAAGGACACTGAAATGCATATTTAAAATGTAATATGCAGCAGCATAGTGGTTATAAATGAGGTTAAGAGACACATTGGCATGTTTAAAGTGAGGCTGTGCAACTCCCTAACTCTGCTTGGAACTCTTCCTCTCTGAGCCTCGGATTTCTCAACAGTAAAAAGGGCACATTTGTATCTACCCAAAAGGGCTGTTGTAAAGTAGAAGTGAAAAAATTAATATGTGATGTGAGCAAAACCTCAGAGAGCTGGCTCATAGCAAGTGTACACTGGATGATTGTAATTATGATAAAATACTGTTTTACAATATTTTGTTATCATTATTGCTTCAGAGAAATAAATCTCTTTGCAAAGCAGACATCCTTATTTCAACTTTTGCACACTGGCTTTAATACATATTTTTATAGAAAGATTATATACAAGAGTAAGGGGTTGAATTTCTCAAAAGTTTAGGACGCTCGCTGTATGCCCAATCCTGCCTTTGTAAGCACTGGTTGAATACTTGCCCAAAGTTGAATCATGTTAGACCAATGAACTTTCTATTCACAGCCTCCCTTTCCTCATCTCCTGATAAGAACCCAGCTGCGATGGAGCACAAAGGCAAGGAGCAGCACGGGGCTGTGAAGAGGCCCCCACACCACTTAAAGATAGTTCTGAATTCAGGAAAACAGTACAATGTAAGCATTTTCTCAGGTTTGGCCTCAACTCCTCTCTCAGCTAAAACTTTAGGGAAAAAAGTTATCTTTGTAAACAGACGGGGTTTTCTAAATCGGAAAGTGTCTCTATTCCTGCCTAACAATGGTGGCTGCTAGAAGCAGCCACAAGCCCTTACAACAAACATTCAGACAGAGCTAAGCTGATCAAAGCATGGCATAAAAAATAATCCCAACATGTTCTTTCCTGCTGCTTCCACATGAAAAGGTGAACAAGATTGATCGAAAAATAACTTTGAGTGGATCTTATGCATAAATTATCATTTTCTGATAAAACTATGTAAATATCTCCCTTAGACAAACTCCTACATGTGTGAAAGCTGACAACCTGTTAATTGCAATAAAATGTATTCAAGGTCTGCTCCAAATGCTTCTTATAAGCTACGGGCTCATCGTGAAGGCCCTCTATTCAAAAGTAGACTCCGTAGAACAGTCAAGTTAAGCTGGCCCTCTACAATGCTTTTCCCACCCTAAAACCTCTCCAAGGATAGTGTGCCTGGTGGGCCTTCTGGTGTTGGCAACATTTTTTTAAAATTCTAATCTTCTCAGAAAGTCTGGACTCCTCTCTTGATTTCGTGAGTCAATTTTCCTGTCTAAGAAAATTTTTTTGTAAATTTTCTCTGGCATTTTTTCACTCTAATAATTTGATAAAGTTAAAACACAGTTACATTTAAAAAGAAAGCACTAATCAGTAATTAAGCAGAATCCATGTTTCAATGAGGCGTTTTGATTGTCTCCAAAGAGGCCCAGAGGAAGGACTGAACCTCTAAAAATTCATTTCACCAAAATTGCACTAGCTACAAATACTTTGTGAACATGATGCATTTTCTAACTTTATCAAATTTATTAGACTTTTGCAGACACAATTTTTATCTGCTAGGATTTTATTGTCCCTTAGGGAAATTCTACAACCTCAAGGCTAAATTGAAAGCTGCATGTGAAAAAGAAATCAAAACATGTTTTCTATTCATTGTGTAATATGATTTTTATAAAAAGTAATTATTTTTGAAATTATTAGAAGAGGACTCATAGATCTCTTCCTTCCATAACTGAACAAATGCACAAAGACACAGAATTACATGTGGTCTGATGATAGCAGTGTAAATTTTCTCTTTGTATGTGATAATCTCTTTGGCAAGTAAGTGAATACATTCCAAAATGATTCAAAGTAAATGAATCTCAAAACTTAATTCTATGTAAATCTCTTGTCTTAGAACTTCCATGCAGGGTATCTAAAATTAAGAATAATTGAAATTTAGATTGGCAATATTTCTTTAATTATCTGCCTATACTTGGAAGTCTTCAACAAAATTAAAACAATATCAAAATTATGAGTTAGTAGGGTGTATATATATGTAGCTAGATATAGAGGTGTGTGTGTGTGTGTGTGTGTTTGTGTATGTGTGTGTTATTCCTAATAAAGTAGAATAGAGAGTCATTGAAGGTTAATAATGTAATAATTTCTGAATAATAGCACCCCTAAACTCAATGGGTTAAAAAATCAACTAAAATTTTAGTTTATAACTCTGCAGCTTGGTCATTTAGGCAGGGTTCAACTAAGCAGTTGCTCTATTCAGTATCAGGCTCTGGTGCACTCAGCTAAGCTTTCTCATGCATCTGTGGTCAGCTAGTAGGCTGTCTAGAACTGGCAGGTTTTCAATGGTCTCAGGTGGGCCATTATAATGGGAGCCCTCCATGTGATCCCTCATTCTATACAAGTCATGTTCGTATGAAGGGCTCAGGGTTCCTAAGATAGCAAACAAGCCTTAACGCACAAATACCTCCAATCTCTGTATCACGTTTGCAATGTCTTATTGGCTAATATCAGCTGAATGGCTAAACCGAGATTCAAAGGCATGGACACAGACAAGTATGAACAAATTGGGCCCACTTCTTTAATCAATTGACCATAGACAAAGAGTTTCCTGGACTGCAATACCTTTAAGTGAGGAACCCAGGGTAGAGCAGGTGCAGGACATTTATATAGTCCATCACTGAACGAGCATGCATTGTATACCATGTGCTGTGGTTTGAATAAATGCCCCCTCCCCTCAAGAGTTTGTGTCTACCTGAAACCTCAAAATGTACTTTATTTGGAAATAGAATTATTGTAGATGTAATTAGTTAAGATGAGGTCATACCCGATTAGTGTGGGTCCTCCATTGAATGACTGGTGCCTTATAGGAAGAAGGCATGGCAGAAGACACACACTCAGACACACAGGGAAAACACTGTATAACAATGGAGACAAAGACAGAAAGGATTCAGTTGCAAGCCACAAAACACCACGGATTGCCGGGAATCAGCAGAAGCCAGGGAAAGACAAGGAAGGACTTTCTTTCAAAACCCTTCAGAAAGAGCATGGCAGTGTAGACTGACACCTTTATTTGAAATCTTTATCCTAAAGAGCTGGGAGAGAATAAAAACCTGCTGTGTGTTTTTTAAATTTCTATTTTAAAACAAATTATATTATGTATATTTAAGGTTTACAACATGATACTATGTGATATATATGTAGATACAAATAGGTACTGTAATGGTGAAGCAGATTAACATATGATCTCATTTTTGTGACATGAGCAGGTAAAATCTACTTATTTTACAAAAATTCCTAATACAATACAATTTTATTAATTATAGTCGTGTTACACATTAGATCTCTAGACTTATTCATCTTACATAGCTGCTACTTTGTATCCTTTTACCTACATCTCCCCATTTCTTCTCCCCCTATTCCCCATGATAACTGCTGTTTCATTCTCTATCTTTGTGTATGATCTCACTTATATGGGAAAATTTTTAAAAATAACTGCTGTGTCAAGCCACCCACTGTGTGGTAATTTGTTATACCAACCCTGACCAATGACATCTATTAAGCACCATCCACTGTTTTAAGAGCTGAGATTACACCACTAAACAAAATGCCTGGCCTTCTGAAATTTATTTTCTAACTGGGTAAGATACAATAAACAAAATAAGGAAGATATTTATATGCAAAATGTATATATTAAAAGCTAACACATGCAATGGAAAAATTAAGCCAGGAAGAATGATGAAAAAAAGGTGCTGAGATGGTTACAATTTTCCATAGTGTGGTCAGGAGTTTATTCAGGATGCGGCATTTAAACAGACATGGGGCAGGTAAGTGTGGTGACTATAAGAATCTCTGGGGAAAGAGCTCCAAGACAAAGAGGACAATAAAGGTGAGGGTCCTAAGATGAGAATGTGCCTGGAGTAATCAAGGAGACCAGTGTGAGCAGCTAAGCCAGTGCAGAGAAGCTGGTGTACAAAGCACTTCATGTCCTTAGGTTGAGGCGCAGCAGGGCCTGCCCTATACAGAGAGAGGATGAGGCCAGCACATATGGTCAATTTTACTCCTTTCTATTTTTGTCCTTTTCTTTCTTTTTCAAATTTATCTAAGATACTAATTTATGAGAGGAATCTTGAGGAAAAATGTAATCATGCCTCATAGTGGAAAAAAATAATCATTTTAGAGTCAAATAGATCTTGGTTTGAACTGCAACTCCACTATTTCCTCAGTAATTTAGTGAATGCTATTTTTTCCTATTACCTCATCTATAAAATTGGAAGAATAACACCTTCTGGACAGTGCTACTGGGAAGAGTCAACTAGTTAAACCATGTAAAAGTGCCAGTCACAGAGCAAGCATCTAACAAAAGGGAATGATTATCATGACTGGTTGATTATGATTAGCGTAGACAGCTCAGTAGACTCATTAGAGGCTGCGTTCCTGTCTGACATGTCTTCATACTCCTCTCCTGGCAGTCTCCAGCTCTTTGTTTAGTAAGTATCTGCAAAGTACAAATCCTGTGAATTATTAAAGAGAGGAATGAGTAAGTGGATAATGAACCTCTGAGTGTGTCTTCTGGTCACTACTGTCCGGCTCTTCTAGTTTGTAAACACCTTGAAGTATTCTTTATGCTCCTCTGCAAATAGTGCCATTAATTGAATTGAATCCAGTAGACAAGACAGGAAATCTGGGTTATAATGTTTGAGCTCTGCTAGACATCTTTTATTTTGAAGCTTCATGAACTCTTTCTTCCTCAGTTCATGGGATGCCGTAATATTGCCAGATGATTTCTTAAAATTACTTAAGGTTAAAAAGAAAAAGAAGGAGCTGGTGCTATCATAACACAAACTTGGAATTTCTTAAAAGCAGTCAGGTACATAATTGAAAACTAATTGAATGTTCTAATCCATATGCATGAAAAACAATTTACATTGCTTCATTATTTAAAATCAGTATAAATATGAGGATGTGGTGGGAATTTACTTGAGGAGTATTCTGAGAATATTCATACTAAATGAAGCTTAACTCTCTTTAGACCTTGAAAATATATTTTGGAAAGACCTAAACACTAAATAGTCTGAAGTTTGATATAATTTCAGAGAAATAAATACTATATTGGAACTAAACATGTCTGCTCTCTACTTAAAAACAGAATTCCAATTTCAAGAATGCTTTCCCTAGCCTAAGAAAAACGGGCAATTCAATATTCAAACTAACTTGTTTTGAAGCCTCTGTAAGTCACAGTACACTCTGTAAGTTGTATTGTAATTTGTAAGTCATCTCTCTAACTGCCTGATTGATAATTCCTGAACCACCATTGATTCAGAAACAAAATGGAATTTAATGGAAGAAAATGAACAGAATTGCAGAACATCACCATCCCCCATTCCTAATATTAAAGTTTCTAATCTGAGTCAAACCCCATGATAGACATTTTGACACGTTTTACTACTTAATTTACATGTAATTCAAATAGTTGTGTATTCTCTCCATATGGTCTTGTTTGCTCTGCTTCTAAAACATTCTATTGTATCAGTACTATGAGATCCATCACACCTTGTTTTTTGGAAAGCCCTTTTGTTATTATTTTGTTTTTATTGTTCTCAATCAGAATTATATTTACAGAGGCACTTTTGTTTCTTACAAGATGAAGTAACAAACACCAGATTTGTCTCCTCAACTTAAACAACTAAAAATAATGGAAAGATATATGAAACGACATGTTTTGAGACACTGAAAATCCCTATGAGTGGGAAAGCAAATGGTAAGGGTTCTGCAATTGCCCACGCTTGCTGCCTGGAGAGAGACTCTGGGTCCTAGCGAAAAGGACAAATAAAGACAGAGCCCAGTGAAAGCCTGGATGTTAGCAGATGAAGAGCAGAGTTTGGATAGAACAAAAATAGTTAGAGATGGCCGGGCGCGGTGGCTCAAGCCTGTAATCCCAGCACTTTGGGAGGCCGAGACGGGCGGATCACGAGGTCAGGAGATCGAGACCATCCTGGCTAATACGGTGAAACCCTGTCTCTACTTAAAAATACAAAAAACTAGCCGGGCGACGAGGCGGGCGCCTGTAGTCCCAGCTACTCGGGAGGCTGAGGCAGGAGAATGGCATAAACCTGGGAGGCGGAGCTTGCAGTGAGCTGAGATCCGGCCACTGCACTCCAGCCTGGGTGGCAGAGCAAGACTCCGTCTCAAAAAAAAAAAAAAATAGTTAGAGATTTTAGGGCAAGGTATCCTAGAGAAGAGAACTGCATGGTAGGTGAGCTCCAGAGTTTGCAAAAGGTCTCCCTCAAGTGTATAACACAGCACTGCTTAGTGCATGCAAGTGAAGAAAACACTCGGAGCTTGCAAGAAGCATGTGAAAGAAGCAGGTGGAAGAATCTCCAAAGCTAACAACATAAGACCAAGAAGAGCTACTGTTTGAACCGTTCCAAGTAAAATGAAAACAAACAAATAAATAAATAATACATAAGGAATTGGAAAGAATTAACCCAAGGGTTTTGATTCAAAAGTGGGGAAAATGGGTCCTGCACTAAATGCTGATCTGGTTCAATCTAACAACCGTTAAAATAAAGCTTCAAAAATATCAAGCTGTTTAAAGGTAACTTGAATAAGAACTAATAATTGTCTACTAATAATAGGAGAATACTTAGAAAGACAATGTAAGGTAGATATAACTTACAACTAAAGAAGAAAAAGATACAGACCCAATTAGCACACAGTCATAACATTGGGCATCTAGATAAAAATGTCCAGACATTAAGTAAGTATACAATAGGCTTATTATAACTTTTTAAAATATATTTAAGAAAGTAGAAAAGAGCATAGTCATGAAACACAAAGATATAAAAAATAAAATCCAAATTGAGTTTCTGGAAATGGATGCTACAATGTCTGAGATGAAAAATAACTAAATGAAAGGAATAGCAGATTCAACACAGCAGAGGAATACATTAGTAGATCGAAGATACAGCCATGAAAATATCTAAAACAAAACACAGAATATTTGGGCAGAAGAAGAGTACTAAGGAGTGACTATAGGACAACTTCATTTGGGCCAATATATGCATAATTGGAATCAATCAAAAAAAGTGAAGGAAGAAGAAATTTTGAAGAGATAATAGCTATTCCTTTTATAAGCTTAATTTTAAAAGAACTCTGATATTTATCAAATACTCTGTCCCACAGCCAAATAAAATCCATTTTTTTCAAGTGTATGTGAATATTTTCCAAGATAGAACGTATCTGGGGTTATCAAACAATTCTAAATAACTTTTAAAAGATTAGAGCCCTACAAAGTATGTTATGTAAAGAAAAATCAAATTAAAATTCAATAACACAAAAGTCTCAGTGAAAACAAAACAATTAATTAAAACTACACAGCAAACTTTGAATTACTATATGGTTTAAGTTAAAAAAATTAAACAGGCTATCAGGGAATACTTTGAGTTGAATAAAATAAAAATTGTAGCATATCAAATTTTGAACACAAATAGAGGTAAATTTATAGCAGTATACATGTATAGTCATGCATCATTTAACAACAGGGTCATGTGGAGAAAGATGTTTTTAGGTGATTTAGTCATTGTGAGACCATCAGAGTAGACTTACACAAATCCGAATGGTAGAGCCTACTACACACCTAGGCTACATGGTATAGCCTATTGCTCCTAGGCTACTAACCTGTACAGTATGTCACTGTACTGAATGCCATAGACAATTATACACAAAGGTAAGTATTTGTGTATCTAAACATGTAAACACGGAAAAAATATAATATTGTACACTTATGGAACCACCATCATGTACAGAGTCTATCATTGACCAAAACATCATTAATAACTGTATATTAGGAAAGAAAAAGATCACATATCAATTACCTAAAATTCTTATTTTAGAAACTATTTGTTAACATGTTAATTGTCCCCAAAGTGATTCTATAGATTCAACAAAATTCCAATACAAATCACAGCAGGGAATCGTAGAAATAGACTTAATGATTCTATGATTTATGTGAAAATGCAAAAAGAGTAGAGTCGAAACAACTTTGGAAAGAAAAGATTTGGGAAAGTCATGTTATCTGATTTTAAGAATTATAATATTGAGTAATCAAAGCAATATAGTGTTGGTGAAAGAATGTAGATAAATGCAGTAGGATACAATACAGAAATAAGCTCCCATGCTCAAGAGATTTTCAACACAATTGCAAACAAAATTTAGTGAAAACAGGATAGTTTTTTTTTGTTTATTTTTTGTTTTTGTTTTTAATAAACAGTACTAGAATACTTGGCTATTTATTTGCAAAAAAAGAAAACTAAAATAAAGTTTAATCCACACTTCACTCTGTATACAAAATTTACTCAAAATGGGCAATATAAACATATGTCCTAAAACTCTAAATATTCCAGAAGAAAACAGAGAAAACCTTTGTGACTTTGAGTTAGATAAAGCCTTCTTAGACAGGAGACCAAAAACATGTTTTACAAAGAAAAAAGAAATGACAAATTGGACTTCTGCTCTTCAAACAATGCTATTAAGGGAGTATGTGTAACATAGACAAAGTAGGGTGAACAACATAAGGAAACTCATTCTGTATTTCTAAAATTAGTTGAAAATGTTTTTTTAAATATACATAAATAAATATACATATAAAAAATATATATATAATATATACATGCTTTAGACAGGGAGGAAAATCTGTTAACATTTGATTAAGCAAGTGAGTGTGTATATGCATGTGTGAAATACATTAAAAACTATGAAAATTCAAAAATAAGAAAACATTCAACCTAATATAAATTGGTGAAAGATCAGATACTTTATCAAAGACAATATACAGATGACAAATAAACACAAAAAAAGATGTTCAACATCATTAATCACTAGAAAAATGCAAATTAAAACCACAATGAGATGGCACTACGTATCTATTGAAGCTGCTAAAATAAAAATAACTGACACGTCCAGAGGATACAGAGGATCAGGAATTCCCATATGTTGCTTGTGGAATGTAAAATGTTTCAAGGACATTGCAAAACAATTTAGCAATTTATTATAAAGTTAAGAAATATCGTATGTTCCGTAAATTTTATCTCTAGGCATTTACTTGGGCTGAATGGAAACTTTTTTTAATTTTATTTTTCACTATACTTTAAGTTCTAGGGTACATGTGCACAACGTGCAGGTTTGTTACATAGATATACATGCGCCATGTTGGTTTACTGCACCTATCAACTCGTTATTTACAATAGATATTTCTCCTAATGCTATACCTCCTCCAGTCCTTTAACCCCTAACAGGCCCCAGTGTGTGATGTTCCCCACTGTGTCCAAGTGTTCTCATTGTTCAATTCCCACCTATGAGTGAGACATGTGGTGTTTGGTTTTCTGTCTTTGTGTTAGTTTGCTGAGAATGATGGCTTCCAACTTCATCCATGTCCCTGCAAAGGACATGAACTCATTCTTTTCTATGGCTGCATAGTATTCCATGGTGTGTATGTGCCATATTTTCTTAATCCAGTCTATCATTGATGGACTATTGGGTTGGTTCCAAGTCTTTGCTATTGTGAATAGTGCCACAATAAACATGCATGTGCATGTGTCTTTATAGTAGTATGATTTATAATCTTTTGGGTATATACCCAGTAATGAGATTGCTGGGTCATATGGCATTTCTAATCTAGATCCTTGAGGAATCGCCACACTGTCTCCCACAGTGGTTGAACTACTTTACACTCCCACCAACAGATAAAAGCATTCCTATTTCTCCACATCCTCTCCAGCATCTGTTGTTTCCTGACTTTTTAATGATCACCATTCTCACTGGCGTGAGATGGTATCTCATAGTGGTTTTGATTTGCATTTCTCTGATGACCAGTGATGATGAGCATTTTTTCATGTGTCTGTTGGCTTCATAAGTGTCTTCTTTTGAGAAGTGTCTGTTCATATCCTTTGCCCACTTTTCAATGGGGTTGTTTTTTTCTTGTAAATTTGTTTAAGTTCTTTGTAGATTCTAGATATTAGCCCTTTGTCAGAGGGGTAGATTGCAAAATTTTTCTCCCCCGTTCTGTAGGTTGCCTGTTCACTCTGATGGTAGTTTCTTTGGCCATGCAGAAGATCTTTAGCTTAATTAGACCCCATTTGTCTATTTTGGCTTTTGTTGCCATTGCTTTTGGTATTTTAGTCATGAAGTCCTTGCCCACACCTATGTCGTGAATGGTGTTGCCCAGGTTTTCTTCAAGGGTTTTTATGGTTTTAGGTCTAACAGTTAAGACTTTAATCTGTCTTGAATTAATGTTTGCATAAGGTGTAAGGAAGGGATCCAGTTTCAGTATTCTACATATGGCTGGGCAGTTTTTCCAGCACCATTTATTAAATAGAGAATCCTTTCCCCATTTCTTGTTTTTGTCAGGTTTGTCAAAGATCAGATGGTTGTGGATGTTCCGTATTACTTCTGAAGCCTCTGTTCTGTTCCATTGGTCTATATATCTGTTTTGGTACCAGTACCATGCTGTTTTGATTATTGTAGCCTTGTAATATAGTTTGAAGTCAGGTAGCGTGATACCTCCAGCTTTGTTCTTTTTGCTTAGGATTGTCTTGGCAATGCAGGCTCTATTTTGGTTTCATATGAACTTTAGTTTTTCCAATTCTGTGAAGAAAGTCATTGGTAGCTTGATGCGGATGGCACTGAATCCATAAATTACCCTGGGCAATATGGCCATTTTCACAATATTGATTTTTCCTATCCATGAGCATGGAATGTTCTTCCATTTGTTTGTGTCCTCTTTCATTTCATTGAGCAGTGGTTTGTAGTTCTCCTTGAAAAGGTCCTTCACATCCCTTGTAAGTTGAATTCTTGGGTATTTTATTCTCTTTGTAGCAATTGTGAATTGGAGTTCACTCATGATTTGGCTCTCTGTTTGTCTGTCAATGGTGTATAGGACTGCTTATGATTTTTGCACATTGATTTTTGTTTCCTGAGACTTTGCTGAAGTTGCTTATCAGCTTAAGGAGATTTTGGACTGAGATGATGGAGTTTTCTAAATACACAATCATTTCATCTGCAAACAGGGACAATTTGACTTCCTCATTTCCTACTTGAATACCCTTTATTTCTTCCTCTTTCCTGATTGTCCTGGTCAGAGCTTCCAACACTATGTTGAATAGGAGTGGTGAGAGAGGGCATCCTTGTCTTGTGCCAGTTTTCAAAGGGAATGCTTCCAGTTTTTGCCCATTCAGTATGATATTGGTTGTGGGTTTGTCATAAATAGCTCTTATTATTTTGAGATATGTTCCAAAAATACCTAGTTTATTGAAAGTTTTTGGCATGAAGGGCTGTTGAATTTTGTTGAAGGCCTTTTCTGCATCTATTGAGATAATCATATGGTTTTTTGTAATTGGTTCTGTTTATGTGATGAATTACATTTATTAATTTGCATGTGTTGAACCAGCCTTGCATCCCAGGGATGAAGTCACCTTAATCATAGTGGATAAGCTTGTTGATGTGCTGCTGGATTCGGTTTGCCAGTATTTTACTGAGGATTTTTGCATCGATGTTCACCAGGGATATTGGTCTTAAATTATCTTTTTTTGTTGTGTCTCTGCCAGGCTTTGATATTAGGATGATACTGGCCTCCTAAAATGAGTTAGGGAGGATTTTTTTTTTTTCTATTGATTGGAATAGTTTCAGAAGGAATGGTACCAGCTCCTCTTTGTACCTCTGGTAGAATTTGGCTGTTAAACTGTCTGGTCCTGGACTTTTTTGGGTTGGTAAGCTATTAATTATGGCCTCAATTACAGATCCTGTTATTGGTCATTCAGAGATTCAACTTCTTCCTGGTTTAGTCTTGGGAGGGTGTATGTGTCCAGGTATTTATCCATTTCTTCTACATTTTCTAGCTTATTTGCATAGAGGTGTTTATAGTATTCTCTGATGGTAGTTTGCATTTCTGTGGGATTGGTGGTGATATCCCCTTTATCATTTTTTATTGCATCTATTTGATTCTTCTCTCTTTTCTTCTTTATTAGTCTTGCTAGTGGTCTATCAATTTTGTTGATCTTTTAAAAAAATCAACTCCTGGATTCATTGATTTTTTGATGGGTTTCTTGTGTCTCTTTCTTCTTCAGCTCTGCTCTGATTGTAGTTATTTCTTGCCTCCTGCTAGCTTTTGAATTTGTTTGCTCTTGATTCTCTAGCTATTTTAATTGTAATGCTAGGGTGTCGATTTTAGATCTTTCCTGCTTTCTATTGTGGGCATTTAGTGCTATAAATTTCCCTCTTCACATTGCTTTAAATGTGTCCCAGAGATTCTGGTACATTGTGTCTTTGTTCCCATTTGTTTGAAAGAATATCTTTATTTCTGCCTTCATTTCATTATTTACCTAGTAGTCATTCAGGAGCAGGTTGTTCAGTTTCCACATAGTTGTGCAGTTTTGAGTGAGTTTCTTAATCTTGAGTTCTAATTGGATTGCACTGTGGTCTGAGAGACAGTTTGTTGTGATTTCTGTTCTTTTACATTTGCTGAGGAGTGCTTTACTTCCAATTCTGTGGTCAATTTTGGAATAAGTGCGATGTGGTGCTGAGAAGAATGTATATTCTGTTGATTTGGGGTAGAGAGTTCTGTAGATGTCTATTAAGTCTGCTTGGTGCAGAGCTGAGTTTAAGCCCTGGATAGCCTTGTTAAGCTTCTGTCTCATTGATCTGTCCAATATTGACAGGAAGGTGTTAAAGTCTCCCATTATTATTGTATGAGCGTCTAAGTCTCTTTGTAAGTCTCTAAGGACTTGCTTTATGAATCTGGGTGCTCCTGTATGAGTGCATATATATTTAGGATAGTTAACTCTTCTTGTTGAATTGATCCCTTTACCATTATGTAATGGCCTTCTTTGTCTCTTTTGATCTTTGATGGTTTAAAGTCTGTTTTATCAGAGACTAGGATTGCAACTCCTGCTTTTTTTGCTTTCCAAGTGCTTGGTAGATCTTCCTCCATCCCTTTATTTTGAGCCTATATGTGTCTATACCTGTGAGATGGGTCTCCTGAATATGGCACACTGATGGGTCTTGACTCTTTATCCAATTTGCCAGTCTGTGTCTTTTAATTGGGGCATTTAGCCCATTTAAATTTAAGGTTATTGTTATATGTGAATTTGATCCTGTCATTATGATGTTAGCTGGTTATGTTGCTTGTTAGTTGATGCAGTTTCTTCCTAGCATCGATGGTCTTCACAATTTGGCATGCTTTTGCAGTGGCTAGTACCAGTTGTTCCTTTGTATGTTTAGTGCTTCCTTCGGGAACTCTTGTAAAGCAGGCCTGGTGGTGACAAAATCTGTCAACATTTGCTTGTCTGTAAATGATTTTATTTCTCCTTCACTTATGAAGCTTAGTTTGGTTGGATATGAAATTCTGGGTTGACAATTCTTTTCTTTAAGAATGTTGAATATTGGCCCCCACTCTCTTCTGTCTTCTAGGGTTTCTGCCGAGATATCCACTGTTATTCTGATGGGCTTTCCTTTGTGGGTAACCCGACCTTTCTCTCTGGCTGCCCTTAAGTTTTCTTCCTTCATTTCAACCTTGGTGAATCTAACAATTATGTCTCTTGGAGTTGCTCTTCTCGAGGAGTATCTTTGTGGTGTTCTCTGTATTTCCTTAATTTGAATGTTGGTCTGCCTTGCTAGGTTGGGGAAGTTCTCCTGAATAATGTCCTGCAGTGTGTTTTCCAAATTGGTTCCATTCTCCCCGTCACTTTCAGTATACTAATCAATCGTACATTTGATCTTTTCACATAGTCCCATATTTCTTGGAGGTTTTGTTTGTTACATTTTGCTCTTTTTTCTCTAACCTTGTTTTCTCACTTTATTTCATTAATTTCATCTTCAATCACTGATACCCTTTCTTCCACTTGAATCAACTACTGAAGCTTGTGCATGTGTCACAAAGTTCTCATGCCATGGTTTTCAGCTCCATCAGGTCATTTAAGGTTTTCTCTACACTGTTTACACTAGTTAGCCATTCACCTAACCTTTTTTCAAGGTTTTTAGCTTCCTTGTGATGGGTTTGAACATTCTCCTTTGGCTCGGAGAAGTTCATTATTACCAACCTTCTGAAGCCTACTTCTGTCAACTCATCAAAGTCATTTTCCAACCATCTTTGTTCAAGGCGCTCTGGTGTTTAGAATTTTCAGCTTTTCTGCTCTGGTTTCTCCCCATCTTTGTGGCTTTGTCTACCTTTGGTCTTTCATGTTGGTGACCTACAGATGGGGTTTTGGTGTAGATGTCCTTTTTATTGTTGATGTTGATGCTATCCCTTTCTGTTCATTAGTTTTCATTCTAACAGTCAGGTCCCTCAGCTGCAGATCTGCTGGAGTTTGCTGGAGGTCCACCCCAGACCCCGTTTGCCTGAGTATCACCAGCAGAGGTTGCAGAACAGCAAATATTGCAGAACAGCAAATATTGCTGCCTGACCCTTCCTCTGGAAGTTTTGTCCCAGAGGGGCACCCACCTGTATGAGGTGACTGTCATCCCCTACTGGGAGGTGTCTCCCACTTAAGATACATGGGGATCAGGGGCCCACTTGAGGAGGCAGTCTCTCCATTCTCAGAGCTCAAACGCCATGCTGGGAGAACCACTGCTCTCTTCAGTGCTGCCAGATAGGGACATTTAAGTCTGTGGAAGTTTCTGCTGCCTTTTGTTCAGCTATGCCCTATCCACAGAGGTGGGGTCTATAGAGGCAGTAGGTCTTGCTGAGCTGTGGTGGGCTTCGCCCAGTTTGAGCTTCCCGGCCACTTTGTTTATCTACTCAAGCCTCAGCAATGGCGGACACCCCTCCCCCTGCCATGCTGCAGCCTCACAGGTTGATCTTAGACTGCTGCGCTAGCAGTGAGCAAGGCTCTGTGGGTGTGGGACCCACCAAGTCAGGCACAGGAGAAAATCTCCTGGTCTGCCAGTTGCTAAGACTGTGGGAAAAGCACAGTATTTGGGTGGGAGTGTCCCATTTTTCCAGGTACAGTCTGTCTTGGCTTCCTTTGGCTAGGAAAGGGAAATCCCCCGACCACTTGGACTTCCTGGGGGAGGTGATGCCCTGCCCTGCTTTGGCTCACCCTCCATGGGCTGCACCCACTGTCTAACAGGTCCCAATGAGATGAACCAGGTACCTCAGTTGGAAATGCAGAAATCACCCATCTTCTGTGTCAATCATGCTGGCAGCTGCAGACCAGAGCTCTTCCTATTTGCTCGTATTCACCCATCTTGTAACGAGAATCAGAAATTTTTGTATACACAAAAAAGCCTATGAAGAATATTAATAGCAATGAAAACCTGGTGACAACTCAAATGTTTTTAACCTGGCAAATGGATAAACCAACTGTGTTATATATATACAGTGGAAGACTACTCAGCAATGAAAAGGAACAAACTACTGCAATGCACTCAATGAAGATGAATCTCAAATGTCTTATGCCAAGTAAGAGACGACAGGTTAAAACAGTTACAGAGTGCTGATTTTATGTATGTGACATATTGGAAGAGGCAAGACTCTAGGGACAGAAAACACATTAGTGGTTGCCAGGGTCTGGGGATGGGGAGGGACTGATTACAAAAGGAGCACTTGAGCATTTTGGAAATTGGACAATTGGACTGTTCAGCATTCTGAATGTGTTAGTAGTTACAGAACTATATATTTTTGTCAAAACTTGCAGAACTATACATCAAAATGGGTAAATTATATATATATATATATATATATATAATATATATATATTACACTTTAACAAATAAAAGGAAAAACTATATCAACAGAAGCACACTTTCTCAAGTCAGCCCTACTGGGAACCCCATGGCTTCACTCTGAGGGTCCACATTATCCTGCTAGCATCTTGAGAATCTTGCTTTTTTCCCTAGACCATGTTTCATGTTTCATTCCCTGAAGTTCTTTGAAATTCAGCAGTTTATTATAGGACTTTTTGCGTATTTATAGACCATCTCTGTGGCTATTTTACCAGTCAGTTTTATTTTCCTACATGTAATTCCTGGAAGTTGTGATCCTATTTCCATTTACCACCAACCACAACTATTTGGTACAAGGGAGGCCCAACCCAAGGGACACCATCCAAGGCTGGTTCTGAAAAAATCAGGTTTCTCATTTCAACCAACTGAATTAATGGGTATAGAGATTAAATCTGGCTTAATTTGTTTTTGTTGTTGTTGTTTCATTATTGATTGAGTTGAGCAGGAAGGTATTACCAGAATGACATAGCACACTCATGAAGAAACAGAGAAGGTTAGTAATTCAAAAGAGAGATGATGGAACAGGCAAGGGGAGAGAAATGGAGATTAAATTGAATGCTGTCATTAGACGGGAAAGAAGACATAGCCTTGGAATCTGACTTTTCAGGTCCAATTCTTTTATTTCTTATTATTAGATGCTCATGAAGTTGCCTGCTATGTCCTTACGATAAACCTTCCTTTACTTAAGCTAGCTCAAGTGAGTTTCTGCTCTTTTAACTAAATGTGTTGTGAGTAAAAGAAGCAGATAACATGGGGCTTAAGATTAAGATGAATACTCACCTGCATATTTGACTTCTTAGGAAAAAAAAAAACTCTAGAATGTGACAACCAAAAAAAAAAAAAAAAAACATCTCCATGGCAATAAAGAAGAAATGGAAAACAATTTAGAGAAACATCTATATCAACTTTCTCATTTTACACATGAGGCCCATAAAGAGCAATTGCATTGCCCCCGGTAACTCAGGTAGTTTTCAACCACGAACATGTCATTGGGGCAAGTCTATTTAGAACCAAGTAACTGAATAAATCGGTAATGCTACCACAGAGGCAAACTATTTCAATTTTAGTCAACATTAATTGTAAGAAAGTTCTTTCAGTATTAACCCAGGATCCACATAACTTCTACCCACTGTAACACATATAATAAGTGTGATATCAGTTCCACATGAATGTGTTTGTTCTATCATTTTTTCAGTAAAGGTCTATTGAAGTTTCTTGTGAGTCAGTTATATGTGATGCCAGTAACTTAAACCTTTTTTAAGATGCAATACATCTCTATACATAAAGACATCAATACAAAGAGGAAAGCATTTTGAGAAAGAGAAGGCTTAAAATATAAGGTGATAGTTATGTTGGACCTTAAAAAAATAACAGCAACAATAGTAATACTGTTACAGGATGAATGTTAGTGTCCTCCCCAAAATTTGTATGTTGAAGCCCAAACCTCCAATGTGCCTATATGTGGAGAGGACTCTTTATGGAAGTAAAGGTTGAATGAGGCCATATGGTAAGGACTTGGTCTGATGGAATTAGTGCCCTTATAAGAATAGACAGCAACAGCAGAGAACTTCTTCCTTCTCCCTGGTGTTCACAAAGAAGAGGTCATGTGAACATGAGGCAGGATGGGGACAACATATAAGCAAGGAGAAGCACATACAGAATGAAACCTACCTTGCCAGCACCTTAAACTTGGACTTTCCAGTCTCCAGAATTGTGATAAATAAATTTCTGATGTGTGGGCCCCCCATCTATGGTATTTTATTATGCAGCCTGAGTAATGCAACTAGTAATGAAAATAGTTAACATACCAGTTTTATGTGCATTATCTCATTTAATTCCCAAAACAACCCTTACTGTCTTGATGTTCCAGATAAGAGAACTGAATCACTGAGAATTTAAATAAAGTCTCCACAGTCATAGGACTGGTTCTCTTTATTCTACAGCTGGTACATCTGGCCAAAGCCCAGACTATTAATGATATCCTGATCCAGCCTCGGGTCTGATAATAGCAATGACAATATGACAGCTAATATTTATTAATCTTTACTACATGAGCACTTGTGATAAAAGCATTATATTAATTACCTAATTTGATCCTGAAAAACAACTGTCTCAATTACAGACATTCTCCATATCCATTGTACAGAGAAGAAATCCAACGTCAAGAGAGTTTAAGTAACAACTCCAGTTGTCCTACTATTTTCAGGCAAAAGGGACAAGATTTGAAAATTGGTCATTTAATTTTAAAACCTATCTTGCTACAACTTCCCAAACATTTATAGCATTTCATTCAGGAGGTAAGGAAGAAAAAAGTCTTTCAAAAAGAGGAGATAGAGAGAAAATATTCAGATGTATGAAAGGGCAAATTCATCATAGGAGGGCTTACTTGAGGACACTCAGGGAGCAAGTGTGGAAAATGGAATCTCTAAGGGTGAGCAGGCTACAAGCCATGGAGTCTTCACACAGGGCCAATTTGTTTGACACACTGTGGAGTCTTATACGCAGAGCAGAGGATGCTTACATGTTTTGAAAACATCTTGAAGAGGACTAGCTCAAGCACAAAGCCTTATTTCTCCTTTACAGATTTGTTACTGTACAACCCAGATCAATAAATTAATGTCAGTAATTCAGTGCATTGTCATCTGTGTTATAAGGCTTCAACCACTTAGTGTTTAATCAGCTCACATTTGTCCATTTCTCCAGCATATCCACAGACATATCGCATAGTATGGTGTCTTGAAGTATGAACTTACAATATGAGGAGTAACCCATGGCCTACTAGTTCTTTACATGCATCATAAAAGGAGAGGAATGTTTGATGTGATTTGTTCTCAGAGATTCCTTTTTTCCTGACTTCTTTTTATATATTCTCACGAACCACCTTTTCAATGATCCAATGTAAAATGACTCAGCTCACACTTTCCTTCTTTTCTAAAGACTGAAACAGTACCTACCCATCTTGTGAACCTCTGTTCACACTGATGCAAGATTTTGATCCCTCAGAATGCCAGAGAGTTTTACAAGGACCCTATTTGTGCCTGGAGAAAAAAACACTCAGGCCAGTTTGGAGAGCCAATATTTGTGTCTTTGCCTCTACAGATACCCACTGTGTCTCCTAAGTAGCTCACCTACTCCTTCCTGCTCATGTTTGATCTATCTTTTCCAGTCTGAAGATGGTTTGTTCTCCTTTTCACCAAAATTAGAAACAACATAGATCCAGGCTTTCATAGGACTGGTTCTCTTTATTCAACCTCACATAGGATTATCATCCAACCTTTCTCCAAAATCTTGCTCTCCAAAATATGAGTTCAATGCAGAACCTTCTAAGGAGCCTATTTGTCTCATTAGAGCTTCACTACATTACCAGGCCCCTTTTTGGAACACATGTGAGGACCATAAGAGTATCATGCCCAACCTTTATGATGCGACACTTCTTCCAAGCTCTGAGGAGCAGTGTCTAAGTTTTCTCTGACATTTGTGAGTCAGAAAGTAAGTAATTCTTAGTTTCACAGTGCCATAGTTACACTGATTTTATTCTCCAGTGTGGTAATGGTATTTCCAATCTTTTACGTTACAAAAAGTTTGATGATCCCTATTTCCCTATTTCTGAATGCAGGAAAATTTTCAGAATATTTAGGTATTTATACAAGGGTGTCATCTAATTTTTAATTTTAAAAATGTATTTTTTGTTTTACTTTAATTCTTTTCAAAAGGTGGTTTTATAACTAGCTATCAGACTCTGTTGGGCGCTCTGATGGGTTCCTGATAACTTTAAAAATTGTGTCATCGAAATAGAGAACAATAACTTTCAGGACTCTCATGGAGAGCTGATGTGTTTGTAAGGATGGCTGGCCCAGTATCAAGTAGAGCAGGAGTTAATAGCATGAGTTTTTACTCAAAATGTTGCTGATTACTTTGGTTTTGGTTTTTACAACCAATATCAGGTAGAGAGAAATGTGCTCCAAATTTTGCTCACAGTAGTATACTTTACTATTGGTGAATGTTCTTAATTTATGGCAATATAGGTATTTTGCCTTTTTTATAAACAAAACACAATGAGTTCTGTTTATAACAGAACACAGTTAGAGACACTGGTTAGTTTTACTAAGATTTTGACTGGAATGACATGTTTTCAGACTGCTTTGTGGAATGGAGGTTGATTTATAGAACCAATAAAAGCCCCTTGGAGAAACTGGCCTCATGTCTTGTCATGTACAGGGTTCCTGATCTGTGGTAAGTAAGGAGTTTCACTTTCTGACAGGCCCAGAAAACCCAAGCTGTTTTGAGACTTCAAGAAGAGAGGAATTCACCCAATTTGTACAGGTATCTATAGGCACAGATAAATCCTTGGCTGGGCTCAAGAGGCTTTTAAAAGGTTAAATCTGAAATTCCTCATGAAAATAATTCATTTTATGCAAATAATTAGGACAAATATAATGGAACTGAAACTTATTTTGCAAATAAATTGGTGCTGCTATGATTTGTCTTTGGTAAAAATAGGGAACTGGAGAGAGAAAAATTATGTCTCAGGAAAAAAGGGCTATATTATACCTGTTGTTGTATTCCAACTTGGTCTACTGTTTTTGAGTCTCTACTGGTGATCTCAAATCTGATTTGTTCTCAAGGCCATTCAGCTGCATCCCTCAAGTTTTCAGGTCAGTTCTGCAGGGACTCCTGAAGCAAAGACCTTCACTCTTTATGTTAGGGCTCATTATTTGCTTTTTAGTCTGCTGTTCTCTTAAGTGCTGTACTAAAACTGTAAATAAGAATACTAACGTTTTTGTTATACAGACCTTAAGACCCAAACCAGGCACCCATAACTACATATGGACAACTGCAAAATGGTTTCACTCCTCTTATACTGTGGGTGACCCCTACCCAAACTATGTCCCGTTTCAGTAGGAAGAAGTTAGATTGGTCATTGACTGTTTCTCATCTCTGTAGCTCACACCTCAGAATTTAAGTATCCTGAAGCCTAAGGCAGAGATTAAAATCAGCTTTGCAAAGATTGTGACAGTGAGAGAAGTCTAACATGACTGACTCCACCTTGCTTCTAGCCTCACAGGCTGGCTGTCCTCACTCATTCCTGAGCATATGCCAAGCTAACCATGGGAGGAAATTATAGTTTAATTTAGAAGCAAGGATGATAATAGTCTCTCTCTAAAATGGATTCCCATTTTGCTGTGTGGCCGAAACTGCCATTGTTAGACTAATGAAAGGCCACAAGACTAGAATTATCGGAGGGACCTACATTCTGCTAAAAAGTCAGCATAGTTTCTGTAATCTCTTACTGCTCAGGAGTCACGTGGGAAGAGGTCACAACATTTGTGACCTCCTCAATTGCTCCTATTGAAAACATCACTATTGTGGCAGCTAAGATTGGTCTTTTGAGATGATTTTCACACAGACCCCATCTGAACTCGTGACTCATGACTCAACCAGTCCTGTGGTCCTCAATCCAGGAGTGGACTCAGTGCAAGAAGACTGTTTTCCACACCCTTATCATTTAATCCCAAACTATCAGCAGCACCTATCCTCTAATGCCCTGGCCACCAAACTATTCTTGAAAAGCTCTAACCTCCAAGCCTTCAGCGAGACTGGTTTAAGTGACAACACCAGTTCTCCCACTAAACTTAAACTTTCTCTACTATACTTGTATATATATAAATTTATTTTTATATATTGATTTATATATATATACATTTATTTATTTCTCTCTCTATATATAAAACAACCTCAAAGTTCCACAAAAAATTGCAAAAACAGTTTATATTCTTTTTTTTTCTAAGCCATTGAAGAATAACTCGCAGGGTATATGTCTTGAATGTCCTACAAAGACATGTTCCTATGTATCCTCAGTACAGACATCAATATCAGGAAATTACATTGACACATAACTACCATCTAAACCCTAGACCTCATTCAAATTTCACCAATTATCCAATATATAACAAGCAAGAGATCCAATACCTAATCACTTATTGCATACCTTTAGTATGCTTCCATTAGTTATAGCTCCTCAGATGTTTCATGTCTTTCATGCTTGTGAGCCTTTTGAAAAATGAAGGCAAGTTATTTGTAAAATGTCTTTGAATTTGGACATTTCATTATTATTAGATACCTAAAGAATATCACAAATACAATGCTACTTTTTCTCATTATATCCTATAAGGTAACATATGATGTTGATCCACCCCATTCTTGATGGTATTCATTTTGATTGCTTGATTAAAATGGTGTCTGTCAGTCTTCTCCACTGTAACGTTACTATTTTCCCCTTTATAATTTATTATCATATTGGGAAGAATTTTGAAACTACTTGAATATCCTCTTCCTCATCAAATTATTTATTTATTTATTCATTTGAAAAAAAATCTGTTAATATAATCTCATGGTTCATTATTTTATTGAACAAATTATAATAGATTACTATCACTAATACAGTGCTTAAATTATCTCATATTTGGCCAGAGGAGCCTAATTTATCAATCATTATCATTCTTTGTGCTTTTCTTTACAAATTTGTGAAAAGAAAGAAGTTCTGGGCTTATCTTGTACTTTCTCTTCCCGTTCCCTGGAATCAGCTATTTCTTCCAAGAGCCCTGGTGCCTTTTAGAGATGTGAAATTATCTTTAAAATCCAAAACGTGTGTGTTGATGTTCAGCAGACTCTTTCAGCGAATTTCACTAGGGAATGTACACACGTGTTTATTTTTATATGCACATTTATGTCTATATTTACTTTTAAATAGACATATTTATTTTTATTTATAGATATTTGGAAATTAGTTTACACAGTTATCTCCAAATGCGGTAAGGTTCATTCTAATTTTCTCCCTTTTAGGATACTTAACTTTCTTCTCTGACAGTGAGAGTCTGTCTTCAATATCCTCTTATCATTACCTGTTTAATGAATTCCTTTGTATGGAACCAATTTCTTGTTATCACTCATGTCCTGCAGACATCCTGCTTATTCCAGTGGAGCTCCAGTAACCCATGCTGAGCTGTCACCTCCTTCCCCAACCCACTGACAGTCTCTCCACACTGCTGGGTCTCTGATAACCTAAGCCAGGACCCTACCACCCACCGCAGAAAACAGCCTTGCTCAGACCTACCTAGCAACTTTTGATAGGAATTGTTCTGAAAAAATGGGAAGAGAAAAGAGAAAGTATTCTAATTCATTTTAAATCTGCAATTACACCAAGTAGGCTGCAAACGTTGCTGTCTCAAGTCGCTATAGAGAGAGTGCACATTTGGTTCTGCTGCTTTATTTCTTACAAGGAATCAGTCATTGAAGGCAAAGATCAAACTGTGGCAGTATCACAGACTAAAGCATACATGGCTAGCTCAATTCAAAGTCTGTTTCTGAATGGGACTCCTATAGCATCCCAGCTAGAGGTTAGCATTTGCTTAAGGAGCCTACAGTCATTTATCACTCATATTGCATCAGCCATCCATCTGTGGCTCCTGTACATAAAGGGATTATTTTGTTTTGGCAATTCAAACTGCATTGGCTTTTAATACTTTTATGATAGGAGAGCTTACTTCTATGCTTCTTAGCAATTACCAAAATATCTAGAATCCAGTCCTCTGAAGCCCTAATAACACTTTTTCATATAGTGGGGGAGGAACAGTATCGCACTGGCTGAAGGCCTCTCCAGCATAGTCTTCAACTGGCTCAATCTATCTGGGAAAATATCAGAATCCATTGAGCTACTGAAAAAATCCCATTTCAAAGATCTGAATGCATTTAGTCCTTCTCTTTGATGAAAGTTCCAGAGAGATTTCAATAAGTGGAGAAACACTGGGCAACCCTTCTGTTTGTCTCCCAAAAGTTAATATAGTCATAAATGATGGGCTTAATTAAGAACTCCCTTTCACCTATTTCTCTAGATATCCTAATTCTTCTTGCTTAAAGTCTGACACTTGTCTAAAAAATCAGTGATATAAGTGTATTTGATCAATATTCTCATATCCAACCATAAACATTATTTTAATGCAAATATTCTAGTAAGTTTTTGAAAAATATGTGGACATTTTTTTTGTAGGAGTGGCGGGAGGCACTAAACGCCTTTGAGTCTAACATAAATTCCAAATTGCCAAGTGAGTTGAAATTTCAGCCATGGCAGTTCGCTTTTATAAATCTCCTGTTTACTCCTTGAAGCTGGTTCAAGTGAGTTAACTCAGATTCCTCAAGTAGCCTCTTTTCCCTTAGCATAATGTACTTTCCTTTTGTGAAGCATTATCATGTGGTATTATCTCTGATGTATAACTTTCTCTGCTTTCCTAATAGACTGTGGCTGCCTTGAGAGCTGTAACTTAATCAATCTAGTTCTGAGTACAAGACCAGCACATGGCAAGTGTCCAATAAATATCTGTTGAGAAATGAAGGGACCCTGGATAGTAGTACCAGCCTAGTCACCTAAATCAGGGGCAAATGCCTCATTGCCCTTGGGAGTGTCAGTTAGACTTGACTAAACTTGCAAATTCTTTGCTAGCTCCACCAGCAGTTTCACATCCAAGTGAAGAGAGACCTGTATGTATTAACTTGGAATATATAGAATTTTACATTGACAGCCAGGATAGGTACACCAGAAATAATAGCCTTTACAAAGTAATGACAGTGTCCTTATTCAGCTTTTAACTACTGGATGTGTCTCATAGCACCAGGGGTGGAATGCATTTCTGGGTTTGTGCCAAGTAACTTAGCATTATAAATAACTTTATCTTTCAGGGTCAGTGTCGCAAACCATACTTATGGTTAGATCCTGCACAAGGCAACCTAGCCTTCTCTCTTGCAGCCATTACTTTAAACATAATGATCTTAAGTGTCTCAAATGAACCCCACTCTCTCACTGTTTTCCTGCTTGAAATGGGACTCTCTGCACTGACATGCCCACCTTCACCACTTTCTTTCATGGCTGAATCTTCCACTTTCAAGTCTCAGCTTTTATCATTCTGCCTCCGGGGAGCCTTGAATTATCACCTACAGATGAAGTTCCACTTTTTCTCATAGTGCAGGACATCCCAAGATAGCCTTGGCTGAACCAGCTCTTCCTCAGTTCTCCCTTGTAGATCGCAAAATAACTCTGGAACATGCTGAGAATGCAACATGCTGAGATAAGGAAGAACTGACTGGAGCAGCCTGAGCTCTGTTCCTATCCCTCCTAGAGGAGAATGTCCCACAATGCTTTAGCCCAGCCATCCCAGTTTTTCCTGGGGTATAAACCCTAGTGCAGAATGCTTTTTGGATTCCTCAGCTATGGTGTAATGTAGGTAACATGCAGGTGAGACTCCATCTATCCTAGGAAGCTTTCCTGAGCTTTGAGAGATCGGCTCACCATGGCCTCTACTGTCTTTTGCTGCATGTCTGTGAGCAATAAAGTTGCTTCGCTTATATAAGTTCTCTCTCACCAGACTTATGCAAGTTGTAGAAATTGCAGCTCAAAATGCAATCAGTGAAACTGTTTGGACTCCTACTCCTCATGATTGACTCATAATGATTTTTGCTGTTTTCCATGCAGTGGGAGCCCTCCCCTAGGTCTGGTAACTGGTGCACCATGAATCTGCTTCACATATAACACCTGCCACGTGTCCTTCAAAAATGTCATGTTCTCATAAACACTTTAAATTCTCAGTGGTTCTTTCTGAATGATAAACTCCATGAAGATAGGGACTCTATTCATATTTTTCACTGTTCTCTTCAGTTCCTAGCATTTGTATGCCTCTTATGCCTACTATTAAAATGTGAAATCAGATGTATATCATGTATCACAGAGCCTAGCATATAGTAAGATTCAGAAAATTCTTTCTGAATTATTCAAATAATTTTCAAAACATGCCAGAGAGATGGTCATATAAAAGGCATTCACAAAGTTTCGGTTCAATTTCTGTTTCCTGAGACAGAATCTGAAGTAACTAGAAGTTGTCCCATTAACTAGTTAACAAGTTAAGTCCAATTTAATTGTCTTTGACAGACTCTCACACACAGTTTGAAAGATATTTTCTAAGGTGTAGGCTAGTGAAGATCAATGCTAATTGTAGGTCTTATCAACCATGGCATAAAGCCTGTGTTCTCCCAAAATCTTCCCTTGCAGACTTAGCTTCTTCTTCCCTCCGCCTGAAGTCCACTGAGGTGGTCTCCAGGTCCCCGTGCATTTTCTTGTCTTCTTGCCTTCATACAGGCTTCTTCTCTGAGTGGAATGGCTTTTTCTACTCTTATAGAATTGTACCCAGGCTAACAAATTATAGATAACCCAATTGTATTAGTCTGTTTTCACATTGCTTATAAAGACATGCCTGAGACTGGGCAATTTACAAAAGAAAGAGGTTTAATAGATTCACAGCTCCACCTGGCTGGGGAGGCCTCAAAATCATGGCAGAAGGTGAAAGGGGCATCTCACATGGAAGCAGACAAGAGAAGAATGAGAGCCAAGCAAAAGGGGTTTCCCCTTATAAAACCATCAGATCTCGTGAGACTTAGAGGCTACCATGAGAACAGTATAGGGGAAACACTCCCATGATTCAGTTAGCTCCCACTGAGTCCCTCCCACAACAGGAGATAATTATGGGAGCTACCATTCAAGATGAGATTTGGGTGGGGATACAGCCAAACCATATCACTAATACAAATATATTTTGTTCAGATGTATATTTGGGTATTCTGGTTTGGCACCACACCTTCTCAGGTATCTTTTCCTCCATCTCTCTACCTGATCACTGCTCTCAAAAAGCATCTCCTATCCCCTCCCCCATCATCTCGCAGGCATTGCAAGTCATACCAGTTTTCTCCTGCTGCTATGGCTCATCTCTGAGTACCCTTGTTTTTAAGAAAGACTTCACCTCTGTAACTGTTCTCTTTCTTAAAGTCCCTTTATTTGAACCCAAAAGAATTCATTATTTTTTTCTGTGGGAAACAGAATAATACAATCAGAAACAGAGCAATGTTCTTAACCAATCAGATTAACCAAAACATAAATTTTCTTTAATTCATTGCATATTTGATATAAATATAGTTTAACTATATAAATGAAAAACATTTCAATATAGCCTTTTACTTTTCAGAAAATGAGAAATATGTATTTTCTCTAATATATATATTCCCATATATAGACACATGTATATGTAAATACATATTTATATATATACACACACAAGCATGTACACACACACTCACATGCACATAAAAATTCTTAGAAGGAAAATCTCTAAGACATATTTTGATGATCTAATACATATTTTGATGATGGCTTCATTCCAAACAAAATAAAACAGTGTTGGTCTACGACTCATCCTTCAGAATCCAATTCATCCTATGGCGCCTTCACTGCTTCCCTGAGACAAAGCTGAACATATTACCCAACTCCATTTTGCAATTTACTTTCTAACTGCCCCCAGCACATATAATGAAAGGTAGCTCAACACAGAAAAAGATGCTATGAGAACCTGAATTCCTCCTGTTGTATCTTCTCAAGGGCTGTTCTGTGCCACTTTGATGATAGCTCACACTTTCTCTAATCTCTTGGCCACTCACCATCCTTTCATTGACCCTGGTTGCTCTCGGCTGTGTTTTCCCATCTGGGTGCTGCTTCCTGGAATCAACCCCTCTGCGATAAATACGTTAATTGTAGCCTGTGCCTAGGCATGGAGAGCTCCTCCACTGGTGGAAACATCTGGGCATATATCTTTATTTGGCTCATTATCAAAATCATTTGCTAAATCTTGCTATTACACTACAATTTGTAATATTCCTGGAGCCAGAGACTCTGCTTACATTGTTTGTGTCTTAGGTACTCAGTTGATGTACTTAGCCACTCAATTGATGTTTCTTAGATATTTAAGTCAAGAAATTTCAATGGAAAAATGAATGGCATGACCAAGTCTGTGCTTGGAAAGAAGAGCTGCTATAATAACATAAATGTTTTCAACTTTATGGCTTAATCCCTTTTTATTCAGACAGTATGTTCAAATATATGCTTTAAATTCTGCAGTCTAATGTCTTCTGATCCATCTCTTTCACTCCTCTTCTTATTGCAGACCCAATTCTGTCAGCAGCCATTGGAAGTTTTTGACAAAATGGGAAGATCACTGCTGTATACTTGTAGTTTAAATAGTGAGCATTTAAAGTTTTCTCTGAGGCAGTTTCTGGAAAGTTGAAGACTAATGAGAAAAACAGCTGAAGAAACTCTCCCCAATGAGTTTATGTCCCTAAGCGATGAATTTTTGAATGGTGCAATGTTCTAACATGTGATGGACAGCGAATTCCCAGAGAATCATCAAGTACACTCTGGAATAAGTGAACAGCAGGACATATTTTTTAAGTAGTGCTGAGCCGCAGTAAAACTCCAGAGAATGCTCCTATTTCTTGATTTATTTACTGGATTTCCTCCTAATAAACAAAGAATGATGAAAACAAATATACAAGGGTCGAGTTTCTATGGTCCAGCAATCACAGAACCATCAATGCGATGATGCTTCCAAGAATACGGGCAAACAGCAAGAGAAACTAGTGAACTTTGAAGAAATCCCTTTGAGAAATTTTGTAAATAATCTAGGATAAATAGAAAATAAAGTGCTGCTGTTCAGATAAATTTACTGGATAAACCACAAAGATGAGATTGTTAAGGAAGAGTCAAGTGATGGGGACTATAAAATGCATATGTTTCTCCAGGTAACACTGAGTTTTCAGAGTGGCAACCAACATTGCAGCTTTGAAAACAAAAGAAAAAAAAAAACACTTGGAAAGTGAAAAAGACAGAGGGGGAATTACATGCACAATCATCAGAAAAGCAACATCTGAGAATTCAGCACTCACTAGCACATATGTGTGTTCTGTTTTGTTTAAACTCAGCTTCTCACCCTCGCTCAGGATGCTCTCAGTGAACTGCCTGTGGGCCTTTCTATTGTTGCACAGCCCCTCCTGATGTCTTCCCAGTCGGATATGGAAACTGTCTGCAAGATTCTAGGCAGATGCTTTCTCCTCCACAAGTATTTCCCTGACCTCCACCTGTAAGCAATTTCTCCTACTTCCTGAAACCCAGAGGAGAGCATCTCTACTTCTCTAATTAACAAAACCGCTTCCCCACACACCGTGGTTACATATCTAGATATAGAAGAACCAGGTGAGCAGTGAGGGTTGAAGGCAGAGATGACAGCCACTGAGCAAACAATCCCACAGGGAATCCAAAGAATGGATAAACCTATGAGAGAAAGTGAAGTGGGAGAGGAGTTAGTGATCTGGAAACCTGGGGTGTGACAGTAAGCAAGTGAAGAACGTTAAAAGTGGAAGGAGTAAGGAGGAGAGGAGAGGTGTAAAATGGTCACTTGGCATTAGCTTTTGTCCTGTGCACAGTTTGCTTTACTGTGCTTTAGCCCAGTGCTGCATGACCTGCCAGTGTAAGGACCAGAGAATCCAAGAGTCCCACATGGAGACCTCTTGGGATCACCTGCTGGAAGTCCATTCTGGAACATTCCGGAGCCTTTTGGAGACTCTTATGGTGACTATGGGTAGATTTTCATGATTATATTTTCACTGGTCCTTCATTATTATTGTAGCATAAACTAATAGGGCTGCCCTAGCCTTCACTGGAACCAGACCTTGGTCCTCAAAACTTGCTCAGCCTATTGGCATGGCCAAAAATATATCACAGATCCTCTTGGAAAGTCCACAACTCCTGCTACTGCCAGAAGTGAGGGTGGTGGGCGCAGTCAGCAGTCAAGGGAACCAGTGACAGAGAAGCCATAGTTGCAAGGAAACAGTATGTTTTACCTCAAGAAGGGTGGCAAATTGTTGTAGGCAAACTCCACAATGGTAGGAGAATGACTCAGTTCGTCCATTTGTAGGAGCAATAACAACAGAGCTATCCTGCTAAGTATTAGATTCTTCGATGTTCTATCAGGTTGTATCCTCTAGGTCCTATACATACAGTGGCAGGTATATCCACTTATGCACAGACCTAGAAAATATCTGTGCTGTTGATTATTGTAAAGAGTCACAGAAGAGGGATACCATCTTTGTGAAAAGATCTTTCATCATACACGTGTTGCTGTGTCCAGGGAAAGGGAGTGGATGAAGGTGACTAGAACTATACTTCATGAGCAAATGAAGAGTGGAAGCAGGGAGATTAATCTATCTGTGCATTAAGAACAAATGTTACAAGTTCGGTATATTGGAGAATAACATGTCAGATACAGGACCACTGGAAATCCCCAGGATTCCACATTCAGAATTTTGCATAGGCGTTAGAAACCCTTGCAGAGGAAACTGTCTCCATATAATCCCTACAATTTCATGTCACATATGTAAATACGTTATACATCTCAACTAAAAACAGATCTTTCCTGATTTACTACCCTCAACCAATGCTATAACATTGTTATAGATATTAAATATTTAATTAAACAAATAACATGATTTCTTCAAAAAGCATGCTAACAGCATCCTTTTCAGATAGTCGTTGTCAGAAAGGCAACCTACCGTGGTGCCTTAGCATTCCTGCCTGTTTTTGCTTGGTGTGCCAAGAATCCTGGCCCCTTTCTCAGGATTGTGTTTGTCCAGCATCAATGAAGGATGATGTAACAGTGCCACCTCCATCCCCCAGACAGAGATCATGCTTGCTTGTTGCTCTATGCAAATGCAATAAGTTCTCGAGGATCCACGTCCTGTTGCTGTCACCCGACCCACTTCATAGGCAGACATCATGTAGACCCACATGTGTGAGCCCAAGAAACTTGGGGAGAAAGAGAAACCAATGTAAACCAGAGTGAAGCTAATGCTGCTTGCTTCTCCATGAGTGATAAAGTCCTATGTTTCTGACACAGGAGTATCATGTCTTCTGCCAGCATTCGTGAAGCAATAACATGTTAATACATTAGGTTGCAATTCGAATAAAAATCCCAGAAGCTTCACAAACCCTGACAGTTACTTGGAAGTTTGAAATCTAGAACCACACATTTCACTTTCCTCTTCCTACTGAGTGTCCTGAAATCATTACCAATAATGAAACCTGACTTTAAACTCTGAGACTGTGTTTTCCTCTCCATACCTTACCTGGATGTAACCATCATGAGGGATGGGCATTCAGAGCTGGCCAGAGGAGAGAGCCCGCCATCCTAAGAGGAACGTCTTTTGTCCCTTCCATCGCTTAAGAGTGGAGAGCATTCCAGAGCTTAGCTAGGGTAGATGTGAGGCTAAAGCACTCTCTGCCACTCTCCTAGTCTCACCACAATATGGAAGCAGCTTTCTTACCTGTGCCAGCTGGGTCAAGTGCTGGCAGCAAGGAGCATGGGTCCCTACTCCTATCCCATCTTCAAAGAGAACATTGCTGTGATCAGAAAATGCAGCACAGATGCAAAGAAGTGGTCCAGAGAGGGTTAAAAGATTGGACACACAGGTTCCCTCACCCTTCTCTTGAACCAGGCTTGCAAAGTTTTTTGTTCCACTCTGGATGTCAAATGGTCACAGTGACTCCATTCCTTGGAGAAGTGGGAAAACGCCTCTGTATGTCACTGCCAGGAGACACACATCACACCCAAGAGGGCATAATCTAGGTACACGGAAAGTATGACCATCATCAATTTACTGCTGGGAGACAACAATGTAAAGTGACCCATGCAAACGTCTGGGAAAACCTGTCACATCGCACTGATGTTTACTTGCTGCTGAAAGTGAACCTGGGAATTTCTGCTCTCTGGCTTCAGCCTTCCAGGGCAGAGTGTAGGGCCAGTGCCCCTGGTATCTGCCAACCTACTCCTAAGCAGTCCCTCAGGTGGTAGTGAAGTCACCTCTGAGCAGTAGTAGCTGCATTTCCCTCCTTTCCAATGTATTTTTTAGATATAGAGAGTAAATGGCTCAGACAACGCTCATTGAACAAATGATAGGTGTTCTCAGAATAATGGGCCTTATCAATCTTAGATATTGACTGCAAAGTGAGGGGGATGGGAAGGAGAAAGGATTCTGGCCATATCTAGGAAGCAGAATAGAGATGTCCACCCAAAACAAGAGGTGAGAGGAACAATACATTGCCAATCCCCCTGATAAAGACCGAGGTGATAAAGGTCAGGAGGCAGCATATCTGATAGAAGAAATCCACAGCAGTAACCAAAACTCTCAGCCAGGGACTTGGAAAGGGAGAAGTTTTAAGGAAGGATACCTGTGGTCTGGAAGAAGAGCTTGCTCTAGCAGGCTGCTTATAGCAGCATTTTGCCATCTCCCTTGGTGAAACCCTTTCCTCACATTACTTCTGATTCTTTATTCTTCTCTGATTTTCCTCTACCTCACTTGGTTCTCGCTTTTCAACAAGGGCTCATCTCCCTTTGTTCTTTGCCATTTTAGTCTCCTTAGCATTTGTGTGTTTTCTTCTTTCTCCACACTTCATGTTTAATGAATGTCAGTCTTTCCACGGTTTTGATGTTACAGCTCTCTATATTTGCCAGATGTCTTCCCCCAGTCCATATCTCTCTGCTACATTTACATATTTATTTCTCTGCTGAACCTCTACCAACTTTGCTTTCTAACTCTCTCCCCACTCACCTGTGCTAGGTCCTCCAGTATTGTTACTCAGATGATGGCCAAAGCCACTTGGAGGATGCTGGGGCTTTCGCTTTCTCTTTATTTCCAACTGGACCCTAGTGGAACAGCAGGGTTGTCTGTCCAAAAGAGGACATTTTTACTCCATTGTTAACCTTCCTCAACAGTTTCCTAGTTGTCTGTCCAAAAGAGGACATTTTTACTCCATTGTTAACCTTCCTCAACAGTTTCCTATTGACCAACATGGTATAAGCTAGAATGTGTTGGGAGAGATCATGTACAAGACATTTGCTCAAGAACCATAGGAAAAAATGCCTCCTGGAATAAGGTCCCATAGAATTCATTGTTGGACTGAAATCTCAACTCCAAAACATGGCCCTGCAGGCCCTTCATGACCATGCCTTACCAACCTGTCCAGCTCCAACTCTCACCATGCCTGCCTCAACCTGTGCTCCAGTAACTGTAGCAGCCACCTGAACAACATCCTTCACCCCATTGGGCAGGCCCTTCCTAACTAGCCCTTTTGTTAGCATCACAACATACCGAATTAAAAGAACCCCTGCAGGTACTGGTAGGACCAAAGTGTGCCTGAACATGTGGATGTAGCAATTGTCCTCTGCCCAAGGTCAAGTTCACAAAGCAGCAAACCCTCTACTCCCTCCAACACAATCCAAGCCCCTGCCCCTCCCTCTGTCCTGCTGCCCTGAACAGGCACTCCTCTCAGATGACCTCATGTCAATCATGACAGCCTCTCTCTTTGGACCTCTTTAATTTGAAGATTTTGGAATAGATCCTACAAGGGTTTGGGTTGAGCACCCATTGCTTTGCCCCACCCTATCCCACCCAGTTTCCCTTCCATAGCCAGAGGCTCAGTAAATTCTTTCTCCTGGAGGAGACCACATTTCTGGAAAAACAGAAAGTGTAACTGATACCCTGAGCCGCAACTTCACCTTCCATCCTGTCTCCACTCTCTTCTCAAAAGGATTAACTGGGTGATTAGGGTTAGTGGGCTTTTGTGGACTTGGGTTCTCTGAATGAGAAACACTTCATAACAGGGCCTGAACCAGGCTTATTCTTATGTGAAACAGCCATCTCCCACACACTTGTAACATAAAAAAGGACAAAATTGTGAATAGTGCCGCAATAAACATACGTGTGCATGTGTCTTTGTAGTAGAATAATTTATAATCCTTTGGGTATATACCCAGTAGTGGGATGGCTGGGTCATATGGTATACCTAGTTCTAGATCCTTGAGGAATTGCCATACTGTTTTCCATAATGGTTGAACTAGTTTACAATCCCACCAACAGTGTAAAAGTGTTCCTATTTCTCCACATCCTCTCCAACACCTGTTGTTTCCTGATTTTTTAATGATTGCCGTTCTAACTGGTGTGAGATGGTATCTCAACCCAAATGTCCATCTGTGACAGACTGGATTAAGAAAATGTGGCACATATACACCATGGAATACTATGCAGCCATAAAAAAGGAAGAGTTTGCGTCCTTTGTAGGGACATGGATGCAGCTGGAAACCATCATTCTTAGCAAACTATCACAAGAAGAGAAAACCAAACACCGCATGTTCTCGCTCATAGGTGGGAACTGAACAATGAGATCACTTGGACTCGGGAAGGGGAACTTCACACACTGGGGCCTATTATGGGGAGGGGGGAGGGGGGAGGGATTGCATTGGGGAGTTATACATGATATAAATGATGAATTGATGGGTGCTGACGAGTTGATGGGTGCAGTACACCAACATGGCACAAGTATACATATGTAACAAACCTGCACGTTATGCACATGTACCCTAGAACTTGAAGTATAATAAAAATAAATAAATAAATAAAGGACAAAATATTTCTAAAGAATTGTAAGTGCCATGAGCATTGAAAATAACCTATTTTTGAACTGAAAAATGTGCTTTAAACATTTTATTTAATCTTTTCCGGATTGTTGATATTCCATTTGGCTTATAACTGAATGCATTTGAGAATTAAACATTATCTTATGCTCTTGTTCACATCAGATTGGAGCTTTATTCTATTCTTTTTTTTTTTAGCTTTATTTACCTGTGTTAATTTACTGTTCTGAGACATAAAGATTTAGAACACATTGGATATGTACTGTTACAGATTTTTTAAAACCATGAAACACTAACATTATCACTTCCTACATTGAATTGCCAATGATTTCAGTGCCTCAGAAATATCCTGACATGCAAATGATGATAACTCTATAAGAAATGCCTATCCTGAACTTATGAAATGATGATGCAAATTAATTTATTTATTTCAAATGGGTAGAAACACTGTCAGTGTAGAATTATTCAAGTAGATACATTACAAAGCTACAGATGCTATTAGGAGTTCAGGCAGCAACATAAACATGCTCCAGCCTGGAGATTGCTGGAGTTCTTCTGTGTATTCCTTGCCTAAACTCCTAAGTTTCAGCACCCACAGTGACATGTGCACTGAGCTGGAGGGTGGGGACACATTGATGTAAAGGAAGAGGGAGGAGAAGAGGCCCTGTCCCTGACTCTATGGAGGAGTAAACATAACATTAGGTAGAAAAAGAGACACAAAGTAAAAAACAAGAACTGTAAAATGGCAGTGGCAATGATGCCAAGGGTTAAAAAGAGAAGATGCGTGATACTAAGAGAGTATTGTAAGAAGTGGTGATAGGGCTTCTCAGCTGTTCTGAGGACAGGGAACAACATGAGCAAATTCCTGTAGCAGGAAGGAGCCAGTGAGATCCAAGAACTGGGAGACCTTGGTGTGGAGAATGTGAAGAGTAAGGAGAGCTTGATCTCACAAGAAGAGTAAGGAGAGCTTGATCTTACACAAGGCTCAGACGAGTGTGGACCAGGGATGTAAGAATGTGTCAGGAAGATTATCTAATTTTGGTTTCAAGAAGAACTCAATTTTGGTTTCAAGAAGAAGGACCAGGGATGTAAGAATGTCAGGAAGATTATCTAATTTTGGTTTCAAGAAGAATTCAAAATCACTAGAGTGACTATGGGAGTTGACATGATCAGATCTGATTCTCGAAGATGGCATTATTTTGTCTGCATCGAGAATGTACAGGAAGAGGCAAACAGTAGCATATTAGTTTCCTGTTGTTGCTGTAAGAAATTACCATGAACATGGTGGATTAAAGCCATAGACATTTATGATCCTATAGTTTGGAAGCCAGAAGTTGGAAATGGATTTCTCTGGGCTTAAATCAAGATGTTGGCCTGAATGTACTCCTTCTGGAGGCTCCAGAGGAGAATGGGTTTTCTCATCCTTTCCAGCTTCTAAAGGCACCAGCATTCCCTGTGCCTGGCTCCTGCATCCATCTAAAATGCTCATCACTCCAACCTCTGCTTCCATCATCACCTCTTTTCTCTGTGCCTCTACAGCTTCCTTCTTTCCCACATAAGAACTCATGTGATTACCTTGAGCTCACCTAGATAATGAGGCTATTGTCCCATCTCAAAGTCCTTAACTTAATCTCATTTATAAAGTCCCTTTTGTTATGTAAGGTAACATATTCACAGGTTCTAGGGATTGTCAGCCAGGAGGTCATTATTTTGTCCACCACAGGTACACAGGTAGAAAAGCTAAGAGGCAGCAGCCAGGTGGGAAGTAAAGGCTACTTGAACCAGAATGTTTGCAGTGGAGATGGACATAAAAGGAAAGGTTTGAGAGAGATATAAGAGACAAAGTTAACAGGACTTCATAGTGGACTGGATGTGAGAAGAGTAATGAAAGTACCAAAGACAATGTTCATTGCACTGTTGAATTACAATATGAGTCCTATGAGTGTGATAGTTATGCTTGAGAGGGATTAAGGTTTGGCAAGAAAGTGCATTGATTAGATTTTGGATAATGGGCTTAAAGGTCTTAAGGTCATTCAAAGGGAGATTCCAAGTGGATATTTAGAAAAACAGATCTAGAACTAAACAGCAGTTTGGCCACAAAACAAATCTGAGATACGGGCTATTGAACTGTCTTCTATGCCTCATGCAAGCAGCAAAGAAGGTAGAGAAAAGGGAAAGCCTGGAAAAGGGATGAATACACCTTTTCTTGGAGGTGAGGGGTTAAACAGAATGTTAATATTAGTCAGTCACCATGGCAATCATTTATATGTGCTGTTCCATTTCATTTCACAGAAACATTGTGAAGTCAGCATTATTATCCCCAGCTTAATAAAATTGAAATTCAAAATGCTTAAGTGACAAAGTGTGTTATGGATTGAAGTGTGTTCTCCAAAAAGATAGATGTTGAAGTACTAACCCTCAGTCACTGTGGATGTGATACTATTTGGAAAGTCTTTGCAGAGTTAATTAGGAAAAGGCCATCAGAGTGGACCCCAATCCAGCATCACTTGCATCTTGGTAAGAAAAGGAGAACACGATGTGCAGACAGATGTATACAGGGAGACCACCATATGACAGCAGACTCAAGTGATGCGTCTTCTGGTCAAGGAATGCAAAACAAGCATGGCCACCATCAGAAGCTAAAAGAGGCAAAAAAAGATTCCACCTAGAGTCTTGGAAGGAGCATGGCCCTGCTAATACCTTGATTTTGGACTTCTACCCACCAAAGCTCTGGGGGAATTAGTTTTCTGTTTTTTTTAAGCCACCCAGGCTGTGGTACTTTGTTACGGCAACTCTAGGGCTAAGATATAAGACCCAGTCTAACTTCAAAATCTGACTTTTGTATTACATAGACCATTCCACTTGTGAACACAATATTTGGATTATTTTTTGTGTTGTGTAAATTAGTTTGCATAGACACTGTCTTAGGCAATTTAGGCTGCTGTGAGAAAATACCATAAACTAGGTGGCTTACAAACAACAGATATTTATTTCCTCATGGTTTTGGAGGTTGGGAAGTCCAAGACCAAAGCACCAGCAGATTTAGTGGCTGGTAAGGGCCTGCTTCCCCATAGGCAGTGCCTTCCCTCTGTGTCCTCATGTGGTCGAAAGGCTGTGAGGCCTCTTTTTCAAGGGCTCTAACTCCATTCATGAGGGCTTCACCCCCACCTCCTAAAATTATTATCTTGTGGGTTAGAACTTCCATACATAAATTTTGAGTGGGAGACACACAGCTATTACTGAGTGGTAAAAGCATTTTGTTCTCATCAAAGACTTTCCCAATTACCAAGAGCAACTTGGAAGACCAAACAAAACTCAGCTTCTAGCTGTTGCTGGACAAAATAGGGCTGCACATACCAAGGTGAGAATTAGCTTATTATTTTAGGTCACTGTGCTTCAGGCAGAAGAGAGCAGAATAACATAAGAACAAAAGGAGTCGTTGCAATTATGTAAGAGTAATGAAAGTACCAAAGTTCATTGCACTCTTGAATTACAATATAAGTCCTAAGACTAGAAGGAAGATAAAAGGGTAGATTGTAAAAATTAAAAGAGGAATCTAGGCTGGGCACTGTGGCTCATGCCTGTAATCCCAGCACTTTGGGAGGCCAAGGTGGGAGGATCACTTGAGGTCAGGAATTCGAGACCAGACTGGCCAACATAATGAAACCCTGTCTCTACTAAAAATACAAAACATAGCTGGGCATGGTGGCACAAGCCTGTAGTCCCAGCTATTCATGAGGCTGAGGTAGGAGAATTGCTTGAACCCAGGAGGCGGAGGTTGCAGTGAGCTGAGACTATGCCATTGCACTCCAGTCTTGGCAAAAGAGCAAGACTCCATCTCAAATAAATAAATAAATAAATAATAAAAAAGGAATCTACAAAACTCCAGAGGGCAATGGTATAGTGAAGCAAAAATAAAAGTTGAGATTTAAGAAGAATGATTCAGAAGCAAAGTTTGTCCTATGACAGCCTGCCAGTTTCCAAGTTTCTGCCTTTCTTCCTGTGTTGTCATAAATCCCATGCTCTTGTAGGTTCCCTTCAGGATCCAGACTGTTGTCCCCTCCACTCCGAACTCAACTCAGTGGCCAGCAGGAAATTGTGAGATGGAGTAAAGACCCCTGCTAGGGGCCTGTGGGCCCCCACCACCCATGGGAGTACAGAAAAATCTTGAGTTCCTTCAAGGGAAATTGCAGGCACCTAGGTAGCATTAAGAAGTAAATGAGCAACTTGATAAGCAAGAGGAAATAATAGACTAAAACAATACCCATGGAACTTAGAGTCACAGAAATGCTTGGTTCCCTATAGAAACTAAAGATGGCATCTTAACATATGTCCCTGAGTTTTTTGTTTGTTTGTTTGTTTTTTTATCAGAAACCTGGATCCCCACCACATGGATTCACTGGCACATAGACCTCCGATAACGGGAAACAAAAGCTGAGGTCTAATGGTCATTCTTTCTTCTAAATTTCTTCCCGAGGATCCTAGAGGAGACCATGCCCGTGGGCCAGAGCTTACATTCTTTTCTGCTAAGCCTAAATTTTTAGACAAGCTTCACCTCCTTCACCAATCACAAATCAGAAAATCTCTGAATCCACCTGTGACCTGTGGGCCCCCGCTTTGAGCTGTTCTTTCAGTGTTAAACTAATGTAGAGTCTCCATGTATTCATTTATGATTTTCCTGTAACCTCTGTCTCCCCACCTTTAAAAACCCTTACCTGTAAGGCACCTTGAAGCTCAGTTCTTACATATGAGCTGTCCAATTTTGTTTGCTGGCTGCAAACAAATGCCCCACTTCCTCTTGCTCCTATCCGGATGTCAGTGTTTGGTTTTGCTGCTCTGAGTAAGCAGACCCCAGTCCAGTTCAATAACAATCTCAGGGTGGAGAGATATTCTTAAAGAGGTTGGTATTGCACATTGCTCGGCTTCCTCTGGCTGCCTGGCCATTCATATTTCTCTCTGTTCTCCCCTGGGCCGATCTCCTGGCTAAAGACATGGAGTATCTCACAAGCTTCAGTAACCATACTCTAAGCCCTGGAAAGAAATTTTGCCCAAACTAATCTAGTGTCCAGTCTGAGCTTTGCGATGACAGATATCTTTGTGAAAATTGTCTTTAAAATAGATTTGTATCCCTTTTCTTTCTGCAATCAAACACAGGAGATATTATCAGTATTATATCAGTAGTAATCATGTTTTCTGCTTTTATCTGATGGGCAAAACATTTCCTTCCCTAAAGGTGCCAAGTCTCTATGAAGATTTTGTTAGGGACTTGAGGGAAATGAAATTAAGCTGGTTTGTGGTGAGTGTGTCCTAAGCACTCTATTAAATATGCCTGGGACCTGAAGTTTCGGTGTTTTCTTCTCCTTGGTGGCATTACAGTTAGATGGGGAATAACTCCACATTTTTCACTTTGCAGAAACTGAAGGAAAAATGGATACAGTTTTCATGCATCTAAAAATGTACAAATATTTTCTTAGAAAACAGTAAGTGTAGGGTTTTCAAGGAAAACACAAGAGCAATTACGGAGGCCTTGCTAACTCTGGAGAACAAGGACTTCAGTATTGCACATGACCATGGGATTCATGCAAATACATTTATATTCAGGGAAATTTCCTACATCCCAGGGCCATGGAAAAATGCACACTGTCTCCGTGTCCATGAGCATTAGCTGAAAGGGTTGTGTACAGGACCATGTCGACAACTGACAGAGCCTAACAGGAAATTGAGGAGTCTCTTAAATAAAATAAATTATTCACTTATTATTGCTTAGTTTCAAGTAGCAATGATTAATAGTGATTATGTAGTTTTTAAGGTTGATGTAGTTCCTGTCTCCATCCTCCACATTGTTCTTCTGTTCCTTCAGTAAACATTTATTAGAACCAGATCCACTATGAGGCTCTGGAAATATAGTCATGCATCTGATTCTGAAGTTATTTTTGAAAAATTCCACCACATACAAGGAAACTAATATGAAAAAATGCAGTTTTTAACAACAAAGGCATATATAGAAATGGAGATACTCAGAGGTTACAATTAACTCTCTGAGCTGGGAAAGGGTTCAAGGAAGAATTAAGAGAGGAAACAGTAATGTTTCCTGAAAAACAATCCCTGGAAAGCAACAGATGAGCCTTGGCAAGCAGAGAAAGTAGCATGTGCCAGAGACACAGTTGTACAAGAGCAGGTTTGGTGTTCTAGCTGGAGGTGGTGCAGGGCAGGGGAGCAGAGGCAGGCTCTCCATTGAAAGGAGGACGGGGACTCACTCATAGGTGGGAACTGAACAATGAGATCACTTGGACTCGGGAAGGGGAACATCACACACTGGGGCCTATCATGGGAGGGGGGAGGAGGGAGGGATTGCACTGGGGAGTTATACATGATATAAATGATGAATTGATGGGTGCTGACGAGTTGATGGGTGAGCACACCAACATGGCATAAGTATACATATGTAACAAACCTGCACGTTATGCACATGTACCCTAGAACTTAAAGTATAATAAAAAATAAATAAATAAATAAAAGAAAGGAGGACGGGGAGATGGACTGGGGTCAGCAAAGGACCTGTGAGGAGAGGCCTTTTACGATCAAGTTTGAGTCTGGAAAACCAATCTTGAGCAGCATGGAGAGCTGTATAGGAGTCCGATCAGAGGCTACTCTAAAACACACCCAGATGAACAATAAGAAGGAGACAGGATGGCAGGCTCTCTTACTGAATTACAGACCTAATCAGGGTATGCACCTGCTGCAAACCTTCGTGTCTGCTCCTGCAGGTCTAAAGGGTGAGTCCAGGACCAGATCCTCATCTGCTTTCCCTGATACTTCCTCACAGGCATGCTAAACTTCAACCAGAATGAATTATCTGCAGATTCTCAAACACTTTAAGTTCTTTCATGCCTCTGTGCCTTCTCAGGACTAGCCCCACCTCCCGTTTGGAATGTGGTTATTTGTATCATCAGCTCCTCTCTCAGCTCAAATGCCACATTCTCTGTCGACCTTTCCTTGACTTTCTCAGTGCTCCCACACCACTTCATGCTGCCAATTTGACCTCCACATTAAACATGACCCTGGAGGCCTAGGGAAGTCTGCACTCTTCTGAAAGCAAAATCGATGGCCAGTCACTCATTCACTGTGGCTCTGTGTCTCCACCCAAATCTCATGTGGATTTGTAATCACCATAATCCCCACGTGTCTGGGGAGGGACCAATAGGAGGTGATTGAATCATGGCAGTGGTTTCCCTCATGCTGTTCTAGCGATAGTGACTTCTCATGAGATCTGATGGTTTTATAAGTTTCCCCTGTGCTCTCTCTCCTGCTGCCTTGTGAAGAAGGTGTATGCTTCCCCTTCTCCTTTTGCCATGATTGTAAGTCTTCCAAGGCCTCCCCAGCCATGAAGAACTGTGAATCAATTAAACCTCTTTTGTTTATAATTTACCCAGTCTCAGGTAATTTCTTTATAGCAGTGTGAGAATGAATTAATACATTCACTGATCATTTCAACAGGTATTTATTGATCACCTATTCGGTGCCAGGCACTGGGAATAAAATGGAGAAAGGGAAACACCTCCCCACCTCCATCCCATTGTCATTGCCCTGATGGAACTTGCAATTTAGTGAGGGAGATAAACATTTTTCAAATAATTACACACAAGTAAAATTATCATCATGGAGATGTACTGGGTGAAATGAGAGGGATTAGCAGAGGGAAGGACCGTGGGCAGTGTTCAGGAAAGCTCTCACAAGGAGTGACATTTGTGCTGGCATATGAAGTGGGAGAAGAAGTTAGTTTGCTAAATAAGAGGGAAAGGAGGGAGGTCACAGCAGAGGAAATCAATGCACGCATTCTCTGTAGCAGGAGGGTATTAGAACATATTGGAAGAACACACGGCTAATGCAGTTCTAGCAGCTGAAGCAGGAGGCATGTGGAAGAAAAGCCTGTGAAGATGTTCCAAGCATTATTAAAAGTGTTTTCTTTATTCTGAGAGCATTGGGAAAGCATGGAGTTTTAATCAAAATAATAACATTCTTGGCTTTACATTTCAAAAAAACAAACAAACGAACAAACAAATCTCCCCATCAGGAACACAGAAGGCAGATGATAGACAGGCAAAATTAGATTAAGGGAAATCAGTTATGATACCAGTGTTATGGTAAAACTATTATCCAAGCAAGAAATAATAGAGGTGTTCATTAAAATAGTGAAAGGAGAAGTGAGAAAATCATCAGCAAGAGATGTTAAGGAAAGTCACCAGGACTTGTAAAGGACTGATTCTGGAACATTAGGGAGCAGCAGGTGTTAAGGAAAACTCTCGGAAGATAGTTCATGCAACTTGAAGGTTGTTAGTAATATTCCCTGACATGTTGAACACAAAGGAGATGAATGGGTTGGCTTGGAGAGAAGGCACATTCGTCTCTTCTCTTGGTGAGAAGGATGAGCCCCTGAGACTTCAGTGGAGACGCCAAGTAGGCCTTGTTGCATGTCTAGAGCTCAGCAGAGAGGCCTGCTGTGGATAAACCAATCTGTGGGGGATAATTGGTGAGGAACAGATAGAAGACAGAATATAGAAGGCAAATCAGAAGGCTAAGAACTCGGCTTTCAAAGGCCCCCAGCTTATTGCCATGTGAAGGAACATTTGCCTAAAATGAAACTAAGGAGAGGGGGAAAAAACCCAGAAAAGTGTAGAGTCATGGGATCCAAGGAATAAAAAGTATCTTACCAGAGAAGTGAGAAGGTGTGAATTTTGAATTATCTGTTGGACTTAGGAAAATGGAGACCCTCAGTGATCTTAGCTGGGACTGTTTGGTGGCATAGAGGGAGCAGCAGCCAAAGTAGAACAGGCAGAGGAGGCAGTGGGAGGTGAAGATGGCGCAGACTCTGGAGGGATGGATTATTGATTGAGTGGACACTGATGAGGCATTGATACAGTATTTTATACAGTGGGAGAGACTAAAGCATCTTAAGTGTTGCTAGAAAGAGCCTAGCTCTAAGAGAGAGATCAAATATACAAGACAGAAGAGAAATAATAAATAAAGTTTCCTGAGAAGGGCATGCTATATTTTGACAGTGTAACACAATTCAGCTTTTAAAATTTCATAAATATTATTAGCTGTATCATATCAGATTGTGAAAAATTACTGGTAATCTTAACTTTCTAATATAGATTATTATATTTTATGAAATATTTTTTCTGCATTTGAAACCATTTATTACCTTTGAATGCAATGGATTACAGTAATAGTTTCTGAGTTTATATCACAACTGCATTTTCTAGATAAATCACATTGTATTATGAGACATATACTACTGATTCTATTTACATTAGTTCTATCTGTATCCATGTTCATACATTAATTTCTCCATATTTGTCTTTTCTTGTATTCTTGGACAAGTTTGTGTGCCAATGTTATACTGGTGTCTAAAATGAGATAGAATTTGTTCATTTTCTGAAATAGCTTGTGTAATAGAGAGTTTATCTCTTGTAGAATGGCACAATTGTAAAACCATCTGGATCTGCTTTATTGAGATGGGACACTGGTAGGGATATAATTGTGATGACATTTCATGGTTGATTCATTTTCTGGAGTGGCTATTGTTTTCTTGAGACAATCTTGATTCCTACTTGTTTACTAAAAATATTATTTATTTGGTTTTGAATATTTTGCATAAAGTTCTTCGTATTATTCTCTTATTACTCTTCATTTCTATTTTTAGATATGCTCCCTTTTCTTTTCTAAAATTGTGTACTTGTGCACCCTCTGTGGAAATTTGCTGATTTCATTAATCTTCTTAAAGATCTTGTCATGATTGTAAATGTGAGGACAACAGAAGCGCATAACAGCAAAGGGGCTTGGAAATCACACTCTGATTGGCAGTAGAGCCAGGTCTCCTGATGCCCAGACTATGAACTCCCCCTTGGACTTGCTGCCTTGCTCTAGCATACTACCCTAATTCACTTAAACTTATGCTGAGGCAAACAAAGTTTTTACTTGGTTATGTGTGGGTAGAAAAAGCTGAGGTGTGACATTAGTGCAAGTATAAGCAGATTGGAAGCAATGATTCCTCACCCTGCACTGAACTCCACAAAGAGGCCCCAGTGTTTCATGAACAAAACCAAGGAACAAACAGACTCCCACTAACAGCAGTTGTCATCCATCAATACCAAGCCACACCCATGGAACATAAATGTGAAGGCAAATATGGGGTTCAAAATGTTGCCTTTTATTGGAAAGAAGAATATGTTCATAAAATTTCTAGATGTGCTTTTTAACCATTGAGTTTTGCTAGGTTTCAGATGTACCTTTAATTCAGTGGACTTAATTTTTCTTTAAAACATTTTAATGTAAAGAGTGTTTCTTTAAAACACTTTAACTTGGGGGCGGAGCAAGATGGCCGAATAGGAACAGCTCCAGTCTCCAACTCCCGGCGCGAGCGACACAGAAGACTGGTGATTTCTGCATTTTCAACTGAGGTACTGGGGTCATCTCACTGGGGAGTGCTGGACAATCAGTGCTGGTCAGCTGCTGCAGCCCGACCAGCGAGAGCTGAAGCAGGGCGAGGCATTGCCTCACCTGGGAAGCGCAAGGGGGAAGGGAATCCCTTTTCTTGGCAGGCGAACTGAGACACACAACACCTGGAAAATCGGGTAACTCCCACCCCAATACTGCACTTTAAGCAAACGGGCACACCAGGAGATTATACCCACACCTGGCCGGGAGGGTCCCACGGCCACGGAGCCTCCCTCATTGCTAGCACAGCAGTCTGCGATCTAACCACAAGGCAGCAGCGAGGCTGGCGGAGGGGTGCCCGCCATTGCTGAGGCTTAAGTAGGTAAACAAAGCCGCTGGGAAGCTCGAACTGGGTGGAGCTCACAGCAGCTCAAGGAAACCTGCCTGTCTCTGTAGACTCCACCTCTGGGGACAGGGCACAGCTATAAAACAACAGGGGAAGCAGCAGAGGCCTGTGCAGACCCAAATGACTCTGTCTGACAGCTTTGAAGAGAGCAGTGGATCTCCCAACACAGAGATTGAGATCTGAGAACGGACAGACTGCATGCTCAAGTGGGTCCCTGACCCCTGAGTAGCCTAACTGGGAGACATCCCCCACTAGGGGCAGTCTGACACTCCACACCTCACAGGGTGGAGTACTCCTGAGAGGAAGCTTCCAAAGTAAGAATCAGACAGGTACACTCACTGTTCAGCAATATTCTATCTTCTGCAACCTCTGCTGCTGATACCCAGGCAAGCAGGGTCTGGAGTGGACTTCAAGTAATCTCCAACAGACCTACAGCTGAGGGTCCTGACTATTAGAAGGAAAACTATCAAACAGGAAGAACACCTATACCAAAACCCCATCAGTATGTCACCATCATCAAAGACCAGAGTCAGATAATACCACAAAGATGGGGAAGAAGCAGGGCAGAAAAGCTGGAAATTCAAAAAATAAGAGTGCATCTCCCCCTGCAAAGGAGCACAGCTCATCGCCAGCAACGGATCAAAGCTGGTCAGAGAATGACTTTGACGAGATGAGAGAAGAAGGCTTCAGTCCATCAAACTTCTCAGAGCTAAAGGAGGAATTACGTACCCAGGGCAAAGAAACTAAAAACCTTGAAAAAAGAGTGGAAGAATTGATAGCTAGAATAATTAACGCAGAGAAGGTCATAAATGAAATGACAGAGATGAAAACCATGACACGAGAAATACGTGACAAATCCACAAGCTTCAGTAACCGACTTGATCAACTGGAAGAAAGAGTATCAGCCACTGAGGATCTAATGAATGAAATGAAGCGAGAAGAGAAACCAAAAGAAAAAAGAAGAAAAAGAAATGAACAAAGCCTGCAAGAAGTATGGGATTATGTAAAAAGACCAAATCTACGTCTGATTGGGGTGCCTGAAAGTGAGGGGGAAAATGGAACCAAGTTGGAAAACACTCTTCAGGATATCATCCAGGAGAACTTCCCCAACCTAGTAGGGCAGGCCAACATTCACATTCAGGAAATACAGAGAACACCACAAAGATACTCCTCGAGAAGAGCAACTCCAAGACACATAATTGCCACATTCACCAAAGTAGAAATGAAGGAAAAAATCTTAAGGGCAGCCAGAGAGAAAGGGTGGGTTACCCACAAAGGGAAGCCCATCAGACTAACAGCAGACCTCTCGGCAGAAACTCTACAAGCCAGAAGAGAGTGGGGGCCAATATTCAACATTCTTAAAGAAAAGAATTTTCAACACAGAATTTCATATCCAGCCAAACTAAGTTTCATCAGTGAAGGAGAAATAAAATCCTTTACAGATAAGCAAATGCTTAGAGATTTTGTCACCACCAGGCCTGCCTTGCAAGAGACCCTGAAGGAAGCCCTCAACATGGAAAGGAACAACCGGTACCAGCCATTGCAAAAACATGCCAAAATGTAAAGACCATTGAGGCTAGGAAGAAACTGCATCAACTAACGAGCAAAATAACCAGTTAATAGCATAATGGCAGGATCAATTTCACACATAACAATATTAACCTTAAATGTAAATGGACTAAATGCTCCAATTAAAAGACACAGACTGGCAAACTGGGTAAAGAGTCAAGACCCATCAGTGCTGTATTCAGGAGACCCATCTCACATGCAGAGACATACATAGGCTCAAAATAAACGGATGGAGGAAGATCTACCAAGCAAACAGAGAACAAAAAAAACCAGGGGTTGCAATCCTAGTCTCTGATAAAATAGACTTTAAACCATCAAAGATCAAAAGAGACAAAGAAGGCCATTACATAATGGTAAAGGGATCAATTCAACAGGAACAGCTAACTCTCCTAAATATATATGCACCCAATACAGGAGCATCCAAATTCATAAAGCAAGTCCTTAGAGACTTACAAAGAGACTTAGACTCCCATACAATCATAATGGGAGACTTCAACACTCCACTGTCAACATTAGACAGATCAATGAGACAGAAAGTTAACAAGGATATCCAGGAATTGAACTCATCTCTGCACCAAGCAGACCTAATAGACATCTATAGAACTCTCCACCACAAATCAACAGAATATACATTCTTCTCAGCACCACATCGCACTTATTCCAAAATTGACCACATAATTGGAAGTAAAGCACTCCTCAGCAAATGTACAAGAACAGAAATTATAACAAACTGTCTCTCAGACCACAGTGCAATCAAACTAGAATAGAACTCAGGACTAAGAAACTCAATCAAAACCGCTCAACTACATGGAAACTGAACAACCTGCTCCTGAATTACTACTGGGTACATAACAAAATGAAGGCAGAAATAAAGATGTTCTTTGAAACCAATGAGAACAAAGATACAACATACCAGAATCTCTGGGACACATTTAAAGCAGTGTGTAGAGGAAATTTATAGCACTAAATGCCCACAAGAGAAGCTGGAAAGATCTAAAATTGACACTCTAACATCACAATTAAAAGAACTGGAGAAGCAAGAGCAAACACATTCAAAAGCTAGCAGAAGGCAAGAAATAACTAAGATCAGAGCAGAACTGAAGGAGATAGAGACACAAAAAACCCTCCAAAAAATCAATGAATCCAGGAGTTGGTTTTTTGAAAAAATCAACAAAATTGACAGACCACTAGCAAGACTAATAAAGAAGAAAAGAGAGAAGAATCAAATAGATGCAATAAAAAATGATAAAGGGGATATCATCACCAACCCCACAGAAATACAAACTACCATCAGAGAATACTATAAACACCTCTATGCAGATAAACTAGAAAATCTAGAAGAAATGGATAATTTCCTGGACACTTACACTCTTTCAAGACTAAACCAGAAAGAAGTTGAATCCCTGAATAGACCAATAGCAGGCTCTGAAATTGAGGCAATAATTAATAGCCTACCCACCAAAAAAAGTCCAGGACCAGATGGATTCACAGCTGAATTCTACCAGGAGCTGGTACCATTCCTTCTGAAATTATTCCAATCAATTGAAAAAGAGGGAATCCTCCCTAACTCATTTTATGAGGCCAACATCATCCTGATACCAAAGCCTGGCAGAGACACACAAAAAAAAGAGAATTTTAGACCAATATCCCTGATGAACATCGATGCAAAAATTCTCAACAAAATACTGGCAAACCGGATTCAGCAGCACATCAAAAAGCTTATCCACCATGATCAAGTGGGCTTCATCCCTGGGATGCAAGGCTGCTTCAACATTCGCAAATCAATAAACGTAATCCAGCATATAAACAGAACCAAAGGCAAGAACCACATGATTATCTCAATAGATGCAGAAAAGGCTTTTGACAAAATTCAACAGCCCTTCGTGCTAAAAACGCTCAATAAATTCGGTATTGATGGAACATACCTCAAAATAGTAAGAGCTATTTATGGCAAACCCACAGCCAATATCATACTGAATGGGCAAAAACTGGAAAAATTCCCTTTGAAAACTGGCACAAGACAGGGATGCCCTCTCTCACCACTCCTATTCAACATAGTGTTGGAAGTTCTGGCTAGGGCAATCAGGCAAGAGAAAGAAATCAAGGGTATCCAGTTAGGAAAAGAAGAAGTCAAATTGTCCCTGTTTGCAGATGACATGATTGTATATTTAGAAAACCCCATTGTCTCAGCCCAAATCTCCTTAAGCTGATAAGCAACTTCAGCAAAGTCTCAGGATACAAAATTAATGTGCAAAAATCACAAGCATTCTTATACACCAGTAACAGACAAACAGAGAGCCAAATCAGGAATGAACTTCCATTCACAATTGCTTCAAAGAGAATAAAATACCTAGGAATCCACTTACAAGGGATGTAAAGGACCTCTTCAAGGAGAACTACAAACCACTGCTCAGTGAAATCAAAGAGGACACAAACAAATGGAAGAACATACCATGCTCATGGATAGGAAGAATCAATATCGTGAAAATGGCCATACTGCCCAAGGTCATTTATAGATTCAATGCCATCCCCATCAAGCTACCAATGAATTTCTTCACAGAACTGGAAAAAAACCGCTTTAAAGTTCATCTGGAACCAAAAAAGAGCCCGCATTGCCAAGACAATCCTAAGTCAAAAGAACAAAGCTGGAGGCATCATGCTACCTGGCTTCAAACTATACTACAAGGCTACAGTAACCAAAACAGCATGGTACTGGTACCACAACAGAGATATAGACCAATGGAACAGAACAGAGTCCTCAGAAATAATACCACACATCTACAGCCATCTGATCTTTGACAAATCTGAGAGAAACAAGAAATGGGGAAAGGACTCCCTGTTTAATAAATGGTGCTGGGAAAATTGGCTAGCCATAAGTAGAAAGCTGAAACTGGATCCTTTCCTTACTCCTTACACGAAAATTAATTCAAGATGGATTAGAGACTTAAATGTTAGACCTAACACCATAAAAACCCTAGAAGAAAACCTAGGTAGTACCATTCAGGACATAGGCATGGGCAAGGACTTCATGTCTAAAACACCAAAAGCAACGGCAGCAAAAGCCAAAATTGACAAATGGGATATGATTAAACTAAAGAGCTTCTGCACAGCAAAAGAAACTACCACCAGAGTGAACAGGCAACCTACAGAATGGGAGAAAATTTTTGCAATCTACTCATCTGGCAAAGGGCTAATATCCAGAATCTACAAAGAACTCAAACAAATATACAAGAAAAAAACAAACAACCCCATCAAAAAGTGGGCAAAGGATATGAACAGACATTTCTCAAAAGAAGACATTCATACAGCCAACAGACATGTGAAAAAATGCTCATCATCACTGGCCATCAGAGAAATGCAAATCAAAACCACAATGAGATACCATCTCACACAAGTTAGAATGGCAATCATTAAAAAGTCAGGAAACAACAGGTGCTGGAGAGGATGTGGAGAAATAGGAACACTTTTACACTGTTGGTGGGATTGTAAACTAGTTCAACCATTATGGAAAACAGTATGGCGATTCCTCAAGGATCTAGAACTAGATGTACCATATGACCCAGCCATCCCACTACTGGGTATATACCCAAAGGATTATAAATCATGCTGCTATAAAGACACATGCACATGTATGTTTATTGCAGCACTATTCACAATAGCAAAGACTTGAATCAACCCAAATGTCCATCTGTGACAGACTGGATTAAGAAAATGTGGCACATATACACCACGGAATATTATGCAGCCATAAAAAAGGATGTTGCATCCTTTGTAGGGACATGGATGCAGCTGGAAACAATCATTCTTAGCAAACTATCACAAGAACAGAAAACCAAACACCACATGTTCTCACTCATAGGTGGGAACTGAACAATGAGATCACTTAGACTCAGGAAGGGGAACATTACACACATCGGGGCCTATCATGGGGAGCGGGGGGGGGGGAGGGATGCATTGGGAGTTATACATGATATAAATGACGAATTGATGGGTGCTGACGAGTTGATGGGTGCAGCACACCAACATGGCACAAGTATACATATGTAACAAACCTGCACGTTATGCACATGTACCCTAGAACTTAAAGTATAATTTTTAAAAAAATTAAAAAAATAAAAAATAAAACACTTTAACTGAAGAGAAAAAATGTGATAGATTCACCTACAGTGAAAGACAGTGAAATGGCTCTTGTGATGGCAAGCAATAGCAAATAATTAAGAAAAATGCCTCTGACTTCTTTCTGTAATTTGCAACCCTTTCCAGCAAGAGACATTTATTCATTAAAGTTCTCAAGAGGAATTCTCACTGTGAGAAAATGACAATGCTATTTATTTAGCCAAATGGAAAATATCCATAAAATTTTCTTCTTTTCTACCACATTCAATTTGACAGTAATGTTTATATATAAATGATATCTGCTCCACAGATCTTAGCATACATCTGTAATCTTGAAAACAGTAACACTCTTAGAACCTAGATGTCCAAAATAGCCACATAATTTAACATTACCTGGTTCATTCAACATGTCCAAAATTGAATGCATTCTTTTCCCAAGCAAAATGGCACAAAACTTCTCCGTGTTTCTATATTAGTGACTGCTGGTTATCTATCCAGTATCTGTTTAGTTCTTCTCACATTGAATCAGAACCTTCGTTTTATTTTAGGGTGGTCAGAAACCTGGATAAAGACTGCATTGACCAAACACTCTTGTAGCTAGTTAGGGTCATGTGAATGTAATATAAGCCTAAGTATGCAGGTGAGGTTGCCAGGGAAGCTCTTGAAATGATGTGCTATTATCCCCTTAGTCCAATTTTTCTTTTATTTCAGCTTTGAATATTGTGATAACTAGAGATCTAGCAGCTATTCTGGAATGTAAGATAAATTCTAAAAATGAGACACCTGGGTTCTTGATGTCTACAGGAACCACTATTTTAGCTATCGCTCTCCAACATAAAAAGCAAGCATCCACTGCTCATTAAGTAGTTTCCATTTGCTCTGATATTCTTAGGCTCAGATGTCATTTCCCCCATTCTCCATCTGCAAAGACTCATTGCAGGTGGTAACTTCTCACGAAGTTTGTTCCCACATCCTCCGTGAGAGCGAATCATTCTGACTCCATGTCAGGGAGTACTCCTTGCTTGTAGCTCTCAACTTGCCATCTCCACCTGCTTGAGTGCTCCTCAAGGACAATGACTGTGGCTCTGCTATTGATTAGTCCACCACCCCATGTTTATAGTACCCACCACCTACTTATGTGCATGGAATGAGATCAAAAGTGTTAGCTGAAGGAATGAATGTGTGTTTGAGTGTGCATACATGTGAACGTGTGCATATGTTTGCTTGTATATGCATGATGTGTGTATATGTATGTCTTTGTGTATATGTGGAAGGGCTTTGAATTATTCAAGTGTGTGAAACTGAGTTGTAACAAGTTATCAAAAAAAATTCACTGAGCTGAAATAATGCAGCAGGCCAAAGCAAAAGCCAAAAGAGAAACATAGTCAACCCAGTTTGAAAATGTAAAGTGTCTGTAACTCCTACACAGGCAGAAATATTTGTGATTATGCTAATATTCATGTCACTCTCATTAACACTAATAGTGTGCCTATGGGGGGAGGTTGCAGGGTGTGTATGGGGCTGTGTATTTTCTAAGATGTTTTGTAAGATGTCAAGTTGAGCTATTTTTCAATTCAATGCTTATTAAACAAAACTACCCATGACCTTAAGCCACCTAGTCTCTACTATGCTAAAAATACACTTTATATTTGCATTTTACTATCTTGATTTTGCATGAAAGCTTTAATACATCAACTGTTTAAATATCTGAGTAAAGATAATCTATATAGTAAATGCTAGATTACTAGAACTGAGATAATCACTGTTATTTCTGTTTCATAAAGTACCCTACTCAGTATGATTTCAAAAGCAGGTAGTCTGTTTAAAAGTCTCAGTTGTGTGACCTTAAGCCGAAAGGTCTTAGGACAAATGTTTAACTCCAAAGGCATAAAATACCTGCATGACTTATAAATGCAATGACATTTTCAACATTAACATAAGATTTGACCTTTTGTATCCAGTCTTCTGGGATGTGGTGTTTTTGCATGTTGGGTTCCTCTTTCTTTCTGTTTATTGTTCAAAGGCATACCTTGAAGCATAAACTTCAAGAATACAGCAGTTCAAAAACCAGGAAAGAACCCCTAAGAGCAGAATATAGCAGAGCAAAATTTAATTAAATTTTAACCTTTCAAACATTAAAAGATTTGGAGTAGCTTCATTTCCTGCTTACCTAAATTAAATTGGATCCCTAAAGACACAAATAAAGATACAAGAAAATATATTGGAAAAAGCACAATTACATTCCAAAAATCGGGTTAAATTAAAGCACATTTCATTTATTCACTGCAGTTTAAACAAGTTCATGTTTCACACATTGGTATTTATTGATTCAACAGTCATAAAAAGATTACATATTTCCTTTTGACAACTAGACTATGTTAGAATTAGAGAATAAATCATACGGCCATAAACTGTAATTTATTTCAGGAAATGTAATTCATGTGATACAGGAGAATCAAAATTGCTCACAACAAAGCTATCTGTGATTGTCTTAATCCTTACCATTTAAAAAATATCTCTTATATAGAATGATATTTAGGAAATAGAGATTTAATGAAATCTTGCTTTAGTAATGAAATCTCATAAGAAAGTATATGCCTTTGATCACAAGCTGCTGGTACTCAGTGTTGAAAAAGGCCAAATTTTAAAATAAGGTTAATGTGATTTTCTATTGAGGATTCAGAAAAATGTTGTTAAAAGAATGTTGAGAAATGTCTGAACTCAGAAATGTCTGACTGAAAACTATTTCAGTAGTGGATTGAATTTATGCATTTTACTAACTATAGGATGAAAAATATCAGACGTATATACCCTTTAAGAGCCATATCTGAGCACTCTCTATCTGACAATGCTTTGAAGACAACAATTCTGAGAATGACATAATTTTTACAAAGCTTTTAAAAATATATTGTAAAATAAACTATGGCCGGAGGCGGTGGCTCACGCCTGTAATCCCAACACTTTGGGAGGCGGAGGCGGGTGGATCACAAGGTCAGGAGATGGAGACCATCCTGGCTAATATGGTGAAACCCCGTCTCTACTAAAAATACAAAAAATTAGCCGGGCATGGCGACGTGCGCCTGTAGTCCCCGCTGCTGGGGAGGCTGAGGCAGGAGAATGGTGTGAACCCAGGAGGCGGAGCTTACAGTGAGCTGAGATCGCGCCACTGCACTCCAGCCTGGGAGAGACAGCGAGACTCCATCTCAAAAAATAGAAAAGGACTACATACTATGCTGATTTTGCTTGTATAACTAGGAGGTAACGAGACATTCCCTTAAATCATTGGTTCTTAAACTGGAATGTGCTTGTTTAAGTCCCAGAATTTGAAATTCACTAGGTCTGGAGTGGATCCTGATAATGTACATTTCTTGCAAGCTCCCAGAAGATGGCAATGCAGCTAACATGGGGACCACTACGCTTTGAAAAACACTGACTTAGAGTAACAAAAACCAGTAATTATTCATCCAAATTAAGAAAAAGAAAATGCATCTACATTTTGTTTATCTACCCTCATAAATGATAACCTAGGAGATTCTGGTAGAACTGCTGTAATTGATACAGAGTAACTAGTTCAATTTAATTAATTTTGCTAAAGTGTATACTAAAAGAGCTTTTCAAATCCTATTTTTTTAAAAAGACAACTTTTATATGTAAAAAATTGGTGATTCTTTCATATCATACCATATAATGTCATCAGTATTAGTAAAAGCTTACATTAAAATCATTAAAAACATGTAGGGGGGCTCAGTTTTCTTAACAGAAAAGTGACATGTTTAGAGTGGACAATCTGTGATAGCCTTTCCAGCTCCAGAATGTCTCAGTTTGGACACTGTCAAATCATTCATGCCTTTGTCACAAAGAAGCTGGTGTCCATCTGGCATGGTAAAAAGAACAAATATCTTGGAGGAGCGCCCCAAAAGTCTGCAGAAAGAACAACCTTTCCATTTGGTGGTTAACTAACAAGGAGATTCAAAATAGAAAATGAACAAGAGAATGTAATTTGACTGCCTGGAGAGTGTGCCCCAGCTCCGTGGTTGTGCGCGTGCTTGTTTTATCCTTGACTGTTAATTGTAACGAAAGACAAGGCTTTATTCCTTACGGAAACTCCTTTAGTGATCAGACAGGCAAGTGATGTGTGTGGTGACTGTCAGTGGATGGATCAAGAGTAGATTGCAGAGTCTGCTGCTGCTCAGAAGCAAAATTAATAAATACCTGAAAAAAAACATAAAAATGTTGTTTACTTATAATACAACCTTTTGGTCTCACTTACTAGAAAGGAGACATTATCTCAGAACACTGGCCAACTTGTCCTAAAAACCACAGATCATTAATTCATACCACTCCCTCCCAAATCACACAAATATGTAAATCCATTGAGGACACAACTCTAAGAACGTTCATATTTCTAGATAATTATAATAATAAATCACCTAGAAGTTCTCAATACTGTAAGCCTGGTTTTAGAAAGATGTTGTGATGTATTTTTATATACATTATATAAATATTTGTATATTTATATACAAATATACAGTACAGTATATTTCTGTTACTCTTAGTAAATGAAATGCTTTTTGTTTCCCCAGAAGTTAGCTATCATTTGACTACAGTGGAGCCGCCCTGACAAGTCTTGTGGGGGTGAGTAAGATGGAGAAAGGAAGGTTAACATGACATGATTTAATTAGTTGAATGCCCAACATAATCATGAACAAACTGAAACTCTACTGAATGTCTATCTTAAGTGGAAGGGTATACAATAAACAAACTTTCTGACACCAACCTTATCCTAATTTTATAAAATTTAAAAAGATGAAATGAATAAAGTGGTGAATTGAAGCAATTCAATTAATTTTAAAATTGGCTAGATTAGGTCTGATGAACAGACCAAAATGCAACCTCCTGAATCATTCAAGATACTATACCTGCTCCAAAGTGGTTTGGTTAATGGTATAATGCTTAATATTCAAGAAGGTTTTATTGCTTTCTATAACTTTGAACAAGTCAGCTAAGCATCCCCATCTTTTTGGCACATGATATTCTAACAAATTCAGGTGCTGTCCCTAAAAGCAAAAAAAAAAAAAAAAAAAAAAGTGTCACATAATTAGCATTATTAAACAAAATTGATCATACTACATTTAATTGGCAAATAAATTCAGTTATGTTTTCTCAACCTACACAAGTAATTTTTTGAGTCTCCAATGAATGCCTATTGATGACAATTTTTCATAGAGTATATTTGACAAATGACATTCAACTGAGTGGCATTGCTGTTCTGCCCCTTGATGTGCCCCAACCTTGCAACAGCATGGGGAAGCCCTGTTTAAGAAATCATAAGATGCCCAAAGATATTTGAAATGTAGTAATTTAACATGGCCTAAGAGAGATGGATGGAGGAGCCCTGAGTTTTACACTGGGACTTGGGCTTGTCTTTCACTGTTCTCATCATTAGCTGAGCAACTCTTGGGAAGACATTTAAACCTCTGATCTTTGTCTTCATGTATGCCAATGGAGATAATTATATCTGTTTTATAGGGTAGCTCAGAGTCATAATTGAGCATGAATGACAGTCTCACACAGCATGGTTCTTCCATAGTAGGTTTTCACTAAATGACAGTTGTTGAAATAAAGAACGTAACTACTTTATGGACTACAACCTGCTAGAAGTTATAATAAACCAGCATCCCGCAGTTATCCAAGAGATTTTTAGACAGTGCTTCTCAAACTTTCGTGTTCATAGGAATCGCCGGGTCACCTTGTTAAAATGCAGATTCCCATTCAATAGGTTGGGGCCTGTGATTCTGCATGTCTAACAGGTCCCAGGTAATGAAGATGCTGCTGGTTCAGTGACCATACTTGATGATAGCAAGTTCGTAGAGGATTGTGATCTCAAGCACAGGGCTCTTTCTGTGAAGCAATGCTGAAACCATCAAGACTATAAACCCTACAGCAAATATATGGAAGAGATTAGCTTTTGCAGTCTTCTATGCTGAACAAGATGAGCTATGCAGTGGACTTATGCCTACAAATAAGAGGCATGATATGTAATCACAGGCTGCTGTGGCTGATCCAGCAAGCAATTAAGCAGGCTTGTTACTCTTCAGAGTGGTCAAGCAATATCAGCTATCCATGCTATTTTTGGTAGGGAGGCAGGGTCTATACTTTGCAATGTGACTAAGGTAACAAGTAGTATCTTATAACAGCATAGAATAAAAACAGAAAAAGACAGTTACATTTATTAGCTTTTTTAGCTGAAAACAAAGAAATAATACAGGATATTAGCACTACCTTGAACTGAATTCCTGGAAAATAAAGCTTCAAGTGATCAGAAACAGTGCAATGTTGATTTGCTTCCTTATCGAGCCAAACTTTGACTGTATAACCATCACCAAACCTGAGAGTTAAATAAAATAAAAACAAGAGTATTATATTGACCTAAGACGAGTAAATTCTAAGTCCATTTTCACACAGAGGCAGAAAAAGGAAGTAACTACTCCAAATTGTTGGGAGTTTGGATTCTCAATATAAGACACAGAAATTAATAGTTAAGTCAATTACACAGCTAATTGTTTTTCATTTATATTGACAGACACTGATTTACCTTAAAAAAATTATCAGCAAGTCCCAGAATCAACACCCAGTCAGTAAAAGAGGAAAGGTGAAAATGCAAGCGGTGAAAGCAAAGTCCTGAGTTAGTGGAAGTGGGAAGCTGAGCTGGAAACTGGCCCTGGGAAGCATGATTGTTGGCCTTATTGCTTCAAGGTCTGTACTGATTAAAATTTGGCAGGGAAAAGATGAAAGAGATTGCATATGTAATTACCAGGCACTTGTTTGTTTGTTACATAAAAAAGTTACCGCAATTATACTTCAACCCAGCCTAGGTGGACAGGCCCTATGACTGCAAAGGAAATCTCCTGCCTAAGAGGCTCTGTTCCTCACACTGTAGAGTTATAGACAGTAGTTTCACTGGTGTCCCATCAACAAGACATGAGCTCATACTCATACCCTAAGGTAACCTCAAATAGCAATCTCCAGTAATGTAGGGGTTCTCCAAAAACTATATGAATTATTCTACTCCCTTATCTCATGTGGTATTGGGCACATCATAGCATCCCAATAAAAATCTGTTCAATAAAAGACAAATACATGAATATACTCTGATGACTAAAATCTCTGCCCATTTTGTTCACTGAAGCATCTTTTCTAAGTACCAAGCACAGTATAAGTACCTAGTACCCAGCACTGGTAAATATTAGTTTAATGAATGAAGAATGAACAAATGGCATGCCCAGTCTTAGTAATCGTACTCATCTCATTTACAAAGCATTGCTGGGGAGAAACGTGTTATACTTAAGTAAATTTTCCCTAAATGAGGCTGATCCCTAATAGATTTATGGTCAAATTATTTTTCAAGTCTGTCTGTTTAAGACAGGGGACCCTTGGCCGGGCACGGTGGCTCAAGCCTGTAATCCCAGCATTTTGGGAGGCGGGCGGATCACAAGGTCAGGAGATCGAGACCATCCTGGCTAACACAGTGAAACCCCGTCTCTACTAAAAAATACAAAAAACTAGCCGAGCTAGGTGGCGGGCGCCAGTAGTCCCAGCTACTCGGGAGGCTGAGGCAGGAGAATGGCGTGAACCCGGGAGGCGGAGCTTGCAGTGAGCTGAGATCTGGCCAGTGCACTCCAACTTGGGTGGCAGAGCGAGACTCCGTCTCAAAAAAAAAAAAAAAAAAAAAAGACAGGGGACCCAAAACAATGTGACCTTGTGTCAGTGACATAGATCACCCTTGTGAGCACCAGTGGAGCTCTTTGCCCTAGGGTTCTGTTTTCCTGTCCTCCTGCCTTAATTTCAGGCTGTCAGATGTCACTTCCCCATGAGGTCTGTGCATGGCCACAGTAGCCTCCCATCATTCGAGTTGACGGTTTCTAATCTTCACACGGCTGAGAGGTTGGTGAGGACATTGATAAAATATACATAAAAGCATACAGACAAGCACCTCTCTAACATTTCTATTTGGCTATCTCTCAGAATTGTTAAAGGCCAACACATTGGGTTGGTACAAGAGGAATATATTCTGTGGTCATCCCTCTTCTCAGCAGTATGTTACAAGCTGTGCTGCTGAATAACACAATCAACCCACTGTGTCTTCACCAAATCCCCCAAAGTGGGTGTATTTATCAGCATTTCATGAAAAGAAGGGATTGAGGCCCAGGTGGTTGAAGGGGCTTCCCAAGGTGAAGCATCATGTTACTGGAGCTTTGTAAATGCTCCTAGGAGAGCTCTCAGCTCTGTGTGGGCATAATGTTGTGTTCCAGGGCAGAGGGTGTGTTGCATGGAGATGTGTTTCTGGTCTCATGTTTATTAATGATTCTGATGGCATGACAAAATGTAGTGTTTGCACTACTGAGGTTGAGTCCAGCTCCTCCACATACTAGTTGTGTGACCCTGGAAAGTCTGGTAAATTTTCTAACCTCAGTTGCCTCATCTAGCAAACAGATTAATTATAGTATCTGCCTAAGAAGGTTGTGAGAGGACTGACTGAATTAATTCTTGCAAATTACTTGCAACAATGTCTGGCACTGTGTAAATAAGTAGATAAATAAGCAGTGAAATTTAGGATCTATTCAGAATATGACCAGAACAGAAGAATGTTCTTCTTGGAGTGAAGAAGCCTACTATTTAGGGAGAACTTAGATAAAAGCAGATAAAACAATTCAAACATGAATAGGAAGCACTAAATAAAAATACAATGGTATGAGGAGACAGTGGCAGAGAGATGGCTGTATGTTCTTATGCATAATAGGATTCATTTTCACCATTAGTAGAAATTACAGCCCTATGGGTGTATTTTGTTAATGAATTTTGAAAATTTCATGCTAAATTCCAATAATTATCTAATAAGTTCTCTATAAGCACATATGCATATTAATAATTAAAATTCTTTCAAATTAAAGTTTCATTTGAACTAAAAGAATTCCAACTTTACTGGAAAGAATATGAGTTACACAAAAAGAAAAATTACGCAAAAATTAAACAAAAAGTAAATTATACTATTCTCCCAAAATAGAAACACTCTAGAGAAAATATGACTGAAATAGATAGGAAATAGGTTGAAATAGGTTACTCGGGATGTCTCTAAAACAGTTAACAGTTAAAAAGACTTCTAAACATAAAAATATAAAAGCATGGCACCTTCAACAACTTAGACACTCTTTGAAGATTGTTAAATTCATTATGATGTAAATACTTAACATTAGCTTGACTTTTTCATTTCTGCCTATAACATACACAGTTATGTCAATAATCGAAATTCCCTGCAGGATTTATTTGATTTACATACTTCCACAGAATGAAAGGTTGCAAAATAGCCAAGGAGTCATTTATTTCTATGTTCACTCATTGATCTAACATTTCTAGATAATACATTATGTCCACATTATTTGTATAATCAGTGATTAAATAGCGATAAATAAATAGCATTATCTGTAGGTAAAGATGCTTACAAGAAACATTCTACAATTTTTTGAGGTACAACATTTTGGAACCACAGACATTAAATGTAATGTATTAATTAATGCTAAAACAGAAGCAGGAGTAATACATGACTGGAAGAAAAAACATACACACACATGTTTTGGAAGTCAGACACTGCAAGAGCAGAACAAAAGAGGTGGCAATGCACCTGCAGAGACATTTCTGAAAAATCACTTATCAAGTCGTACCAAGTGCCTATGAAGCTTTGCATTCCTGGGCTTAAGGTTCCTCTTATAAACCTCCTTTCCCCCAAATTAAAAGTCATGATCTATAACAAATACATTGATTTCAGCCTCATCTATTAAAAATCTCTACAAATAATACTTAATGAAGAGACATGGCTATTATATAACATTAAGTGCAAAATAGAAAATCATAGACTCAGTGTTACGTTAATGATATAAATATGTTTGCATATATTTACAGTCAGACCGAAATAAATTCTGGAACGGTATTTGGACAAGAAACCATCGTATGACTGTTAGGTTTTTTTCCTTATGCTATTCTGAATTCTAAAATAATGAGCACATATAACTTTATCATTTGAAGGAAAAAATATACATGGCTTCTAAGAGAATTAAAGGAACATACTAATGTCTCATACTCTACAACTGTATTTCAGTTTCTGATTTTAAAAATCATTTATTTAGGAACTTTTTGTCACATTGCCTCTAAAAATTAAATGCATAAAATTCTTATTGGTATAGAAGCTAATCTTAGACTTTAGAAAATAACAGGATTCGTGAAACATGTAATATTTGTATTGTGTGTTTATAGATATATGCCCACTGATTTCCATCATCTGCCCCACGAGGAGTCTATTCACACTCACATCCACAACCCCATACATGTGCCCTTCCCTACACATATCTGAGTAGAAATATCTTTAAAGACAACTTCTCCCTAATCCACCACAGGGCGAGAGCAGAGAGCAGAGGGGGACCAGGACTCCTGTAGTCTCACGTTAAACTCTCATCCAGCACAAGTGTTACAGCACTGACTGTGGAATATGGGGCCCCCGCTGCCTCAGACTACATTGGTCCCTAATTCTCATCTTCCTGCCTCACCACACCACACCCCACTCCTCATGGGTTGGTGCCTCAACAAAGTACCAAATTCCAGTGATCTGCCCTCAGCTACTGAATTGTAGTAGGTTGCCTTTGGATGAGGAGAGGAGGAGAGGGTGGCACTGAGGAAGAGTGGCTGAGCAAACAGCAGGATGCAAACATTTATGTGAGCACTTGATGTGTAGCTGGCATCTCTGTATTATTAATAGAAACTTCCTCATTGTAATCTCAGTCCTCATGATTACCCACTGGAAAGAAAAGGAAACCAAGAGAGAAGACTGAGCACATGAGCTCTGTCCTGCATCCTCTGTGAACGAGGCACCAAACACATTATCCCAATTAATCCCCACAAAATACTGATGTTGCTCTCTCTGCCTCTGATTTACAGAAGGTGGTTCTCAGAGAAGCTACATAACTTGTTCTGGTCACGCAACTCCAAGGGAATGGAGGGAGTTACAGTTCCAATGCTGAACACTTAACCTCAAAACTCCAGCCTGAAGCAGGATCTCATCTAATCGTTAATGCTCTTACATCCTTTATATTAATACTTTCACATCAATAATTTCATTTCACTCTTATCACACCTGTACACAGACTAGAACAGATAACAGTTCCTCTCTATAAAATGCAAAAATTTGAGACCCAAAGAGATCAGGGGATTTTTTCTTTGTCACTCAGCTTATTAACTGGCAGAGCTGAGACCATGGGGCTTACCTCACAGCCATGTCCCTTCATTGCAAGCACCTTTATTATTTCAACTTCAGATAAGTTTGATTTGGATCATTTTTCAAACATTGCATATGCAAATCAGAATGGCTGTGAGGATTATAGACCCAAGGTATTAACATAAAGAGAGCCTTTGACAAATAACAATAACAACAAAACAGTGTTTGGCAGCTGGCAACCACATTCCTCTTGGAGAAGAAACCCTCTTTGAAAAGAGCTTCAATATGCTTCTGAGTTTAAAGACAGTATAGGGAGATGACACAGCTTCACAATAAAAAAAGAAGCTTGATTCATGCTAATACGCATCACTCCATAAACATTGCTCTCTGTGGCTGGACGTGTCACTTTCTTAAATGACTCCACCAGTCATAGATCCAGATTAAAGTGGTTGGGTCAATGTCACCTCTAGGAAAGGCCAACAGAACTGTTTCAGAACTCTGGAGGCCATGTTAACGTCATGTCTGAAAGACTCTGACTCAGTATCAAACTCTTCAGCTTTTCCACAAGGCTCTCCATGATGTAACTAATGCATCTAAGAGTGTCCTTCATGCTACCCACAACCAGATCTCCTTTCCTCCATCCATTCAGTACTAATTCAGCGCTCACTTGTGCAAGGCCCTATTCTGGCTGTGAAAGCCCTTCCCGCGTACATGCAGGTGTATGGTACATTCAATGCCATCAGTTGTTACAGTAGAGCTCCAAGAACACAGGACACATAAACCCTTCTGCTACTGACTCTAACACCCCTGCAGATGCCCAGTTCATATTTAATGGAGTAATGAGTGAATTAAATTCCTTGTTAGGCTTTGGTGCAATGAAAACAATATTTCTTCCTTAACTGAACAGCAAAATGTTTATCTATTTTTTTTTCCTTTCTTCTTTAGAGTAATCAAAAGGGATCATTTTAAAGTAAGGAACAATAGCCAAGTCAGCAGGACAAAAAAATTACATAGCCTCATCTCCAGCATTATATCATTGTCACAAACTAAACAAACATGATAGAGCATTTTGTTTCCAAGGTGGTGAGGTGACAGCTATATGACTCAGTCCCTTATGTGGCCTCTTGCATTTTTAATGATCTCTGAACATTTCCCTTCATTTCAGAAATACCCTAGAGTCTAGATAAACAAAAGATGCCATTTACAGCTGACAATATTGCAAGAGTGATTTGCTCTATTCCTCAAACTTGACAAGGAAGCATTTCTTTCCCCCACACTTTTAAAGAAAATATTGGGAAATAAATGATCATCCATGAAGTTGAAATTCTTACACATGATTTCCACTATGAGTAGCAGCAGACAAGTTTTGCTTGGAGCATAGAGGAGTGCCTAAAATTCCATTATTGTTGAAATAAATTATATATGTGATTTTCTGTCCTCAGCCACCAAGCTGTTCTCACACCAGTCACCTTGAGAGGTCAAGAGAGCTAAAGTAGTCATTTTCTTCCTGATTTTCTTTTCTTTCTCTCTGTTTTTTTTTTGTTGTTGTTGTTGCTGTTGTTGTTTGTTTGGGTTTTGTTTTTTTGTTGTTTGTTTTTCTGTTTTTGTTTATTGCTTTATAAACATAATAAAGAAAACATCCCATAGAAGAAGCCATGCTACTTTCTGGTTTGATGAGTGCTGCCCATAGAGAAGCCTGCAGTACTTCATGGGTGAGACCTGAGGAGGAAAACGCCAGTATTTAAACAGGGAGCCTTCAAAGCCAGCACCCCACTCAGCCACCATCTGTGCAAAGATGGCAGCTTTGTAAGTGTTTCCATAAGGGAGGGGGTGCTCTGCTGCAGGCACACAAGCAAACCCTCTCTATTCTGTTTTGCTGCCGTTTTAAGTTTTTGTGGGGACATGGTTCCCCTGGGAGAGTGGATTAAACTTCTTCTGAGTTCATTTTCAAAGGCTTTGCAAATAACCTGTATGGTCTCCAGTCAGATCTCATGTAATATAGCTCTTAAATAAATAATGTAATAATAAGAAAAAAATGCATAATTGCCTTAACAGAGAATAACTGCTTTAGGGTGCAACCTCTCTCCCATTGTTAAGAAAAGGCTGTGATAAGCCATGTGCTGGGTAAGATACTCTGGGCTGAAATGTGCCTGGGACTTTCAACTGGATGCCTGGGTAAGGACAGCACCCTGGCAGCCAGGGGCACAAGAGGGGAAACAGCTGAGGATGCAGGGAGGGGCCAGGTGGATGGACAGTCCAAGGATTCCCAATTACTTCTCTCTTCAGGCCCACCATTCAAAAATGTTGGAAAATTACTAAATTCATGGAATTATTGATACATTTGGGTGTATGGCTGGGGGGAGGTGGTGATACGTGGCTGGCTCCCCAGGCACTGGAGTACATGCCCAGGCAGGACTGCGCAGGTTCAAAGACAGGGCAGGGCACACAGGCCTCTGACTCACCAGGAGTTCATAGAACCCTTGAGACAAGGGTCCTGGACCCCCCGGCATGAAATGAGGCACATTTTCCTAAATCTCCCATGGGCAGGAAAGACCCAAGTGACAGCTGAGTTATGAAAGTTAATGAAGACTGTGAATCTTTTCCATGTTACTCTGGATCCTTTCACACACTAAGTACAAATTAGAGGAGCTATAACAAAGAAAGGACTAACTGGGATCAGCTTCTCCACATAATGGTTGGGGGATGCCTATATGGGAGGCAGTTGGTTCCTTGCTTTGTGAACAATTGTGCTGGAGTGATTGATAAAGTCTTCTCAAAAGGCTGGTGCTTGCCCTTTAATTATTCAAATATGCCTCTGTACACAATAAAATTAATACTATAAATGTTTACAATAATGAGAAGAAAGCAGGGGTCGTAAAAAGTCAATATAGATGTTAAAATTGAACTCAAAAACAATAGACCTAGACTCCATATTTTACAGGCACAATCACTTCAGGTGTAGGTACAATACCGGCATAAAGCAGACATAAATAGATGTCTTTGAAAGAATTTAACCAAGACTTCTATCAGGACAGTATGAGGAGTTCTGCAGACTCATTTCCCAGTAAGACTGCTGAAAATTATTTTTTAAAAAGTAATAAAGTCTCCAAAATGGTACTTTTCTGTATACAGCAAGATAAAAAATACAGTTATTCAAGAAAGTCTACTAAAACTGAGTAAGAACAGTAATAGTCTGTGGCATTTAAAACAAAATCTACTCTTCTCCTATCTCCCAGCTCAGGGAAATGGAAACTTCACTCCAGGCTGCTGCATCCAAGAACACAGGGCTCCCTCCCACCTTAGCTCTCCATGAGTGAGCTGTCTCCCCCTCTCATCCTGGCCCCAGCTACATGTTCATAAGGTTAAGCTGCCAGTGTGTACAGATGAGGTGATGGTGCCCTTCTTTTACCCAGCTCTACCTCATTAGACAGAGGCTCATTGCACAGAGGCTTTAAGAACAGCATTGCTGAGAATATTGGGGTCCCCCTTGTTCTTGCCTCATATCATGGTGTAGGGTTTCCACAATGGGAGAAGCAAGCTGAGAGAATCTGAGGTTACTGTCCTCCCTCTCCAATGAGTGTTCAGCTCCCAAAGTGGGAGCGTCATTCAGAAAGAAACATGACATCGCTTCCATTTCTAGCTCAAGATGTGGCTCATGTATGTTTCCTTGCCTCTAAGGAAGCAAGCCATAAACAGATAACTGCTAATCTGTCCCCAAAGGAACTGTTTTGTTGTTGTTTAGTTTTTCTTCGTGTTTTTTTGTTTGTTTGTTTTTGTGTTTTTTTTTTTTGTAACAAAATGTGGAGAAGTTCAACCATAAGGGTGTTCTTAATAATTGGAAGCTGTGGTTAAAGGCAATTGGGAGACTGATAGATTCATTGGAGGTACAGGCTAAACTATAGGCTGTCTAATTTACCAGAGAGAACAAGGGAGACCACCGGAAGGAGCCCTCCCAGTGGCAAATTTGTGATTAAAACAAATCTCAAACACTGGTCTCAGGAAGGAGCCCGTTAACAGAGCCTAAATTTGACTAGATTTGTATGTAGAACAATTTATGCCCATGATATTGTTGAAAACAATATAGCAATCAGTGAATCTTCCCAGCTGGGTGTGGGTAAAACAACCAGGCAGAAGCAATCCCAAGTTACTTTATAAAATACTTTGAGATGAATGGAAATGAAGGGACAACATTCCAAAACTCATGAGATGTAGCTAAAGCAGCGCTTGGAGAAACATTTATAGTAATAATACTTACATTAAAATGTAAGAAAAATTACAAAATAACACTCAACTGTATATCTTAGGAGACTGGAAAAAGAAAAGCAAACTAAATCTAAAGCAAGAAGACAGGAAATAATAAAGTTAGAGTGGATATTGGTAAAATCAAGAATATAAAAGCAATAGAGAAAAACGAAACTAAAGTTTGGAATGCCATATGGAATATGACTATGAAAAAATCCACAAATTTAACAAATATTTAGCATAATTGACCTTTCTTGGTCTCTTTTTTTTCTTAAAAAGAGAGATGATTCAAATTACTAGTATCAGAAATGAAAGAGAAAGCATTATTTCTGACCTTATAAAAACAAGCCATCCTTGATGGTTTCACTGGTAAACCAAATGTTTTAAGAAATAACACCAATTTTTCACAAACGTGTTTAAAAAATGGAAGTGGAGGAACACTTTCCACCTCATTCTTTGAGGCCAGTATTACTACAATACCAAAACCAAAGACACCACACACACACAATCTCAAAAGAAAGGAACATTACAGACCAATATCTCTTAAGAATATGAACACAAAAATCCTCAACACAATACTAGAAAATTAAATCCAATAACACTGAAAAAAATTAGACATCATGATCAAGTGAGATTTTTTCTGGAAATGCAAGGTTTGTTTATCATTCAAAAGTCATTAATTTTTTTGTTTACCCAGAAGTCATTTAGGAGCAAGTTGTTTAATTTCCATGTAATTGTGTGGTTTTGAGAAATCTTGGTACTGATTTTTCTTTTATTTACATCTATCTGTCATCTATCTATCTATCTATGAAAGAGAAGTGTCTCACTCACTCTGTCTCCCAGGCTGTAGTGCAGCGGTGCAATCTTGGCTCACTGCAATCTCTATATCCTGGGTTAAGGCGATTCTCCTGCCTCAGCCTCCCAAGTAGCTGGGATTATAGGTGTGTGCCACCACACTAATTTTTTTTTTTTTTTTAGTAGAGACAGAGTTTCACCATGTTGGCCAGGCTGGTCTCAAATTCCTTGCCTCAAGAGATCCACCCACCTCGGCCTCCGAAAGTGCTGGGGTTACAGGCGTGAGTTACCGCACCCCACCTGATTTTTATTTTTTATATTCCACTGTGGTTCAAGATTTCAATTTTTTTAACTTATTGAGGCTGGCTTTGTGTCTGAGCATGTGGTCGATTTTAGAGTATGTTCCATGAGCAGATGAGAAGAATGTACATTCTGTGGTTGATGGGTAAAGTAGTCTGTGGATGCTTATTAGGTCCAATTTGTCAAGTGTCGAAGTTAAATCTAGAATTTCTTTGTTAGTTTTCTGCCGCAATTATCTGTCTAATGCTGTCAGTGGGGTGTTGAAATCCCCCAATATTATCATGTGGCTGTCTTAAGTCTTTTCATAGTTCTAGAAGTACTTGTTTTATGAATGTGACTGCCTTTGGTCATTCCATATTGGTTTATTTATATTTTTATTATTGAGTGAGATATAAATCTACAGCCATCTCTCTTCTGGATGCCAATTTCTTATCAGGTAAATTTTTCCCATTCTGTTGTCTTTTCACACTTTTGATAGTGTCATTTAAAGCATAAACATTTTTTATTTTGATGGAATTAATTTACTTTTTGTCTTTTGTTGTTTGTTGCGTTTTTGGTGTCATATCTGAGAATCCACTGACAATTTCAAGGTCATGAAGATTTACCCCTATGTTTTTTTCTAAGAGTTTTACAGTTTTAGCATTTACACTTAAGTTATTCATTCACCTTCAGTAATTTTTTTGTATTAACTATGTGAGAGGTAGGGGCCCAACTTGATTCTTTTGCATGTGACTGTCTAGTTCTCCCAGCACCACTTGTTGAAAAGACTATTCAAAAATCCTATTCACCCTATTGACTCCTCAGCCAAAGCACATACACCAAAATGTCTGAATAATCTTTTCAACATCAGATGTTCTTAGCACCCTTGCAAAAATCAGTTGACCATAAAGTCCAGTGTTTACTCCTGGACTCTGAAATCTATTTTAATGATCTACAGGTATATCCTATTGTGAGTACCACATGCAAATAAATGAAGTTGGGACCCTACCTCACACACAGTTAATACAAAAAATATTACTAAAGATGAATCAAAGACTTAAATGCAAGCGCTAAAACTATAAAACATTTAGAAAAAACACCTAGGGGTAAATCTTCATGACCTTGGATTTGGCAATGAATCCTCGGATATGACATGAAAATCACGAACAACAAAAGAAAAAAAAAGACTAATTAAGTATCAACAAAATTAAACACGTTTGTGCTTTCAAGGGCAATATCTGAAGTATGAAAAGACAGCCCACAAAATGGGAAAAATTCACCTGATAAGAAATTGGCATCCAGAAGATAGAGATATAGATATATATCTCAACTCAATAATAAAGACAAATAAACCCAATTCAAAAGGCCAAAGGGCACTATTCTATAACTCATATGGAACCAAAAAAAAAAAAAAAGAAAAGAAAAAGCTCCAATAGTTAAAGCAATCTTAATAAAAAGAACAAAGCTGGAGCCATTACATTATCTGAATTCAAACTATGCTATAAGGCTACAATAACCAAAACATCATGGTACTGGTACAAAAACAGACACATAGACCAATGGAAAATAATAGAGAATCCAGAAATAAAATTATACACCTACAACTATCTAATCTTCAGCAAAGTTGACAAAAATAAACAATGGGGAAAGAACTACCTATTTAATAAATAGTGCTGGGATAAGTGGCTAGCCATATGCAAAAGAATGAAACTGGACCCACATCTTTCACCATGTATAAAAATTAGAGTGGATTGAAGGTTTAAATATAAGACTACAAACTAAAAGAAATAAAAAAAAACAGCAGAAAATCTAGTATCATTCTGAACATCAGCCTTGACAAAGAATTTATGACTAAGTCCTCAAAAGCAATTCCAACAAAACTAAAAACTGACAAGTAAGACCTAATTAAACTGAAGGGCTTTTGCAAAGCAAAAGAAACTATCAACAGAGTAAAAAATAAAAAGACAACCCACAGAATTGGAGAAAATATTTCCAAACTATGCACTCAACAAAGGTCTAATATACAGAATCTATAAGGAACTTAACAAGCGAAAAAAAAATAACCCTGTTAAAAAATGGGCAAAAGATATGAACAGACACTTCTCAAAAGAAGATCTACAAGCAGCCAACAAACATATGAAAAAAATACTCATCATTGCTAATCATCAGAGGAGTGCAAATCAAACCCACAGGGAAATACTATTTCATACCAGTCAGGATGGCTATTATTAAAAAAATTAAATAACATGCTGGCAAGGCTGTAGAGAAATGGGAATGCCTATCCACTGTTGGTGGGAATGTAAATTAGTTCAGCCACTGTGGAAAGCAGTTTGGTGACTTCCCAAAAACTTAAAACAGAGCTACCATTCAACCCAGTAATCCCATTATTGGGTATATACCCAAAGGAATATAAATCATTTCACCTTAAAGACACATGCATGTATATATTTGTTGCAGCACCTATTCACGATAGCAAAGACATGGAATCAACCTAAATGACCATCAACTAAGTAATGAAAATGTGGTACATATATACCACGGAATACTGTGCAGTCAAAAAAAGAACAAGATCATGTCTTCTGCAGCAACATGGATGGAGCTGGGGCCCATTAACCTAACTGAACTACTGCAGAAACAGAAAAACAGATACCACATGTTCACACTTACACGTGGGAGCTAAACAACGAGTATGCATGAACACAAAGAAAGGAACAATAGAGACTGGATAGCATTAGGAGATACACCTAATGTAAATGATGAGTTAATGGGTGCAGCACACCAACATGGCACATGTATACATATGTAACAAACCTGCATGTTGTGCACATGTACTCTAGAACTTAAAGTATAATTAAAAAAAAAAAAAGAAAAGAAAATCAAGGGGAAATAAATGCTGGACACACGCAAAAAAAAAAAAAAAAAGAAAGAAAGAAAAGAAAAGAAACTGGAGCCTACTTGAGGGTGGAGGATGAGAGGAGAATGAGGATTGAGAAACTAACTACATATAGGATGCTATGTGTATTACCTGGGTAATGAAATAACCTGTACATGAAACACCCATGACATGAAATTTACCTATATAAGAAATCCACACATGTACCCCTAAAACCAAAAGTTTTTTTAAAAAGTAATAAAAGGCATTTATCCTTGAAATATTGACAGGATATTATATAAAATATTTAGAGTAGTAATCTAAAAACAAAAAAGATCTTCAAAACACATAAAAATTTTAAATCTAGGAAACTCTCCTAAAAGGAAAAGTAGAACAAAAATGACCAAGAAATAGATAATAATAATTTTTAAAATTGGTAAAAATGTTTGGAGATTACAGTAGATTATAAATATGGCCCCAATTCTTCTCATTCCTACATCTGTGTCCTTTTCCATGTAGCTATATGTCATGTTCTTCCACTATGGGTGGGACTACCTTCCCACCCTTTTACTTTGGGCTAGCCATGTGACTTGATTTTGCTAAAAGGACATTAGTAGCTGTGATGCGACCAGAGGCTTGATTCATGCTTGTGCAGTTTGGCCTGTCCATTCTGGTGCCTCAACATTCCAGACACTAATACCAGGATGACAAGGGACAGGTGAACAAATCCAGCCCAGGCCAGCCCATCTCCATAAAACCTGCAGGTTCTTGAGGGCAAATGAAGATTTTTTAAGCCACTGAGTTTTTACAGACTTTGCAGCACTTTTTTTTTTTTTTTTACCAAAATGTAACTGATGCTTTAGGAATTTTTTTTGTTCTTTTATCAAAATGGAATGAAAAAATAAAATTTGTAAGATAACTATGAAACAAAGAAATGTTCTGGGCTGGTGCATTTAAAAATACACACACACACCACACACACACACACACACACACACACACACACATTTTAGGTTGATAGTTTGAACTCAGAGTAAGTAAACCTTCTCCCAAATCCCAATCCTGATACATTTTAAACCTGGAATAAAGAAATCCATTTCCTTGGTTAGGCTGTGTTTTCTTGTGCCTTGGCTGTATTTACAATAGGAAATCACAATCCCATAGTGTACAGTTGGATTCTGGAACGGCATATTTTTGCTGTCTGCAATGCACATTAATTCTTGGCAAGCCGGTGTACACCAGCGCTAAGTCTGGCTGTCCAGCAGAGAAGGTGACAGCACAATATTGCCAAGGCCATGGCAGCAATTAGGCCTGAATCATACACCTGATAGTTTCTGCTAGTGGAGATGCCAAAGGCAGACAGAGTCCAGTTTCGAAAAGCAGCAAACTAATAATGAATAATGCAGACTGTTTTGAGAGAAAGCAGGCTTCACCCTGCCTAAAGATAAATGGGATCAGAGTAAAAGTCTCCATCAAAGAGGCTGGTCATTGTTCTTTGTAGTGGTTGTTGTTCATTAAACTAGGCAGAAGCTGAATGCTTGAGTGGCCTCATCTGATTTGTCTTTTCGAGTCTAGTTGCAGCATTCCGAAAGGAATTCCCATTAAGCAAAAAGCTGCCATGTATTAGAAGTTTTACATTCATTATTAATACATTCATTCATTTGTTCAACAAATACGTTGAGCACATTTATGTACCTGGCACTATTTCAAATGGTAAGGATACAGAAGTCAACAGAAGCAAAGGTTTTACCCTCAGAAAGTTTACATTCTACTGGGCAGAGGTAGACAGTAACCTCTAAGTAAATCAATTAATGCTATATTTAATATGTCACAGGGAATATTAGTCTGTTCAGATTCATGTACAGTGACAGAAAGCCCAAAATAGTAAGGATGTTAGTGTTTAAAGTCTGAAGTCAGGCAGCCAGAGCAGAAAAAGCATTCCTTTGGCTCATTCTGTATTATTGCTCTGCTTCACAGGTCTCCATTGCTAAGATTTCCTCGTGGCTCAAGATGGCTACTTCATCTGTAGCCATCAACTCTGCATAAATTAAAAGGAAGGAAGAAAGGAAGAATCAGGGATGTCCCTCCTTGCAAATTCATATCCCTGACATTGTGGACATCTCTTCTTACTATAACTCTTTGGCCACATGTAGCTGTAGGGAAAGCTGGAAAACAGTCTTATTCCTGTGTAGGCACATTGTCAGCTAACATCCAGGTATTCTTCTGCTTCTATGAATAATTACAATCGATACTGGAGACCTCTCTGAAGAGGGGACAGTTGAGCAGAGAACTGAAGGAACTAGTCTTGTGTTTTTCTTTGGAAAGAACTTTACAGCGGGGGAAAGAGAAAGCATAACATGCTCAGGTGGTGCTATGGCTTGAGCGTGTCCCCCAGAAGTTCATGTATTGGAACCTCAATTCCTCAGTGTGGTAGTATTGGGACATAGGACTAAGTGGGAGGTGTTTGGGTCATGGAGACTCTTCCCCCGTGAAGGGATTAATGCTGTTCTTTAGAGACTGGGTTAGTTCTCAGGGAAGTGGGTTAGTTCTCATTAAAGTAGGTTGTTACATAGCAAACTTGACCCCTTGTGGTTGTCTCTTTTAGCTTGCACTTATACTTCTGTGCTTCTGCCAGGCTTTCTAGCAGCACTAGGCCCTCACCAGAAGCTGACCAGAGGCAGCCACCAAATCTAGGACTTCCTAGCCTCCAGAATTCTTAACTAAATGAACCTCTGTCCTTTATAAACTACCCAGTCTCTGGTATTCTGTTATAGTAACAGCAAATGGATTAACACAGGTAAGAAAATGATTGGTATATTCCTCCATTTATTTTCAAAATACTATACAATACGTATTATTATCTCCATTGAAGAAAAAGACTACCTCCAGAGATGTTAACTTTTTCCAAGTTATACATGTAGTAAGTGAGTAAAAGTCTTACTCTAAATATCTTTTATTTCATCAAACCAGATTTTCAAAGAGGAGTCTGTGCATCTTTTTAAAAGAAGATAGTCTGTTTTCTCAGTAAATACACAGGAAGTAAATTCAACAAAGAGTAAAGCATGTAGGTTTCATCACACAGGTGTCCATGACATGTACTTGAAGCAAAGCTTTGTTCTTTAGTCAGTTATACATAGAGTTGGTTGAGATGATTGAAGTGGTATGGAAAGAATAAGAAACTTAGGGTCAAGAAATTGAGTTTTTTGAAAACTGCTTTTCTCAATACCAACTCTATTTTGGGTCCAACTGCTTAAATTCTTTAGGTCTCGGTTTTTTTTATTGTGTAGTGGGTACAATAATAGCCATTATGTAATAAAGGTTAAATAAGACCATGCACAGAAAGCATTTGGCAAATTGCTTATGTTCAGTAATAATTAAAATAAATGCAGCAGCATAAATCTGAGCTCACCTCACTTTACTTCAGAGTTTATGAATATTGCTTCAAAGCTGTGATGAGTTCAGCTACTTATTCCTCTGTCTCAACCATATGCAATAATCATCCCCAACTTTAAGTTTTCTCTCCTGCTTCTTGCCTTAGCAAAAAGGACATGAATAGCAACAGCCCTTCTTCATAGGAATTCTCCAAACAGCTCATCAGTGCTTCCCTAGGAACATACTCAACACCCAGAATCCTCCTCACCCTCACAGCCCACCCAACTTCTGTTTCTCTAATGACATCGCTACATTTCCATGTCCCAAACTCGAAGGCACCTCCCTTTCTCAAGCTCAGATCAGCCGGCTGTAAAGTTCTACTATCATGTTCTCCAGTGTCTCCTGTACCCATGCTGCCTTCTCCATGTGCTTGGTCACAGTTTACTTCAGTTTGTCTTATTTAACTTCCTGCTAGAGAACAAAAATTTCTGTTTAATAGGCCAGTTATTTTCCTGTTTCTTTTTGCTTCCCTTTGTTCCTCCATTATTTTGCTTTTTTTTTTTTTTTAATCTTAGAATTAGTATTTCCCATGATCTGCTCCCAAAGATTCTCCTCAAGTGCATGCCCCACGATTTCACCGGTATTCCACTTGCAGTCAAGCTGTTTCAAACATGGTTTGCATTGTTCTTCGCTGTGCCACTACCTCTAATGCATTCATAGTTGATTAGGTGGCTAAGCATACATGTGGCTTCAATTCCTCCTCACCCATAAAACCACCTGTGCCAATGCTTCCCCTAAAACAATGGGTGTGCATTCTTCCTCCTCCTAACTCCTACTTCATGGGCTTTGAAACCTTCTTGTGATGCTAATGGTCTTTCTTATGTAATTTTTTTTTTTTTTATTTGTGTGTCTAGCCCAGTTCTTACAGGGATAATGCCTTATTACCCACTCAATCCCAAGACCCTGGCACTATGTAAACATTCAGTAATGTTTGCAGGTTTAAACTGAGGTGCACAATACAGCATTTTGTTCACCAGTCTCTTAGAACAATTATCACATCGTGTTGCATTCATTGTTATGTTTCTGCCTCTGACACTATGCGGAATTTATTGAGATTAGGAATCACATTTTCATCATCTCTAATAAAGTGCTTACTCAATAAATGTGTGTGAATGAACAAGATTCATGATGCGAGTCTGAGTCCCCAACAACTTCAGCCATCTAAAAATATCTCCAACACTTCTATTCTCCATCTTCATTGTGAGTGAAAAGCATTCTGGTTCTTCTTGCAGAAAATGTTAGAAAATGAATGCTGAATGTTTACTTTTGGTAAAGTGACAGCTCTGGGTGATACTGTTCATGACCTGAATTTCCAAGACCAGAGGCAGCTAACCAAAATGCCCAGCATGAGAATGGCATGAGAATCAGAAACTCTTCCCAGCTAATTTTGCCAGAGCAATACTGTGTCCATACAACATGATGCTGTGACAACAAATGAGATGACAAATTACACATAGCGGGTGAGGTGAAACATGCTGAGGATATGGAGGTGAACTATCTCTCTTAATAAAAACACTTCTAGTAAACGGAATTAGTTCAGTGGTTAGTAGCAGCAGCTGAATTATATGATGCTTTAAAGTAAAAGGTAGAAAAATATAACTCAGTCGCACATCATTCCATAGTTCCACATCATGGCAGAAATTATTTTATGTGCTCATGTACAAATTTCCTTCCCCATTTGTGAAAAATGACATAAACAGACTAAACTATCTATTTCACTTTTAAGTGATCCACTTCATTATGTGGTGATGCAATCTTAATCTGAGATGTTTTGATTATAGTAATGGTTTATAGATGTATTAAGTCAAAGTTGCCACACTAAAGCATATGGTGCCACATGAGGTGATACATTAATTTGCAACTACTCAGATAGTGGTAGCTTGAGAGCTCAAACAACATTCTGTTTCCTTTCATTTTGTTAGGAAAAAAAATCCACAAACTTCTAGACTATTATTTCTATTTTAACTTAGATGGCTATATAACACATATATGACGGGATGCTTTGAAATTTATTTTACTCTTATTCTTGGTTCTCAAAGTTTTCGGTTGATAACTCAAGGAAATGTAAATTCTCATAATCTTAACAATTTTCTTTAAATCATTTGAAGCTGTGTTTTCTTTATAAAACATAAAAAAGAAAGAAGGAAAGAAAGAAGGAAGGAAGGAAGGAAGGAAGGAAGGAAGGAAGGAAGGGAGAGAGACAGGCCGGTGCGTTCAGTCACACCTGTAATCCCAGCACTTTGGAAGACCGAGGCGGGCAGATCACCTGAGGTCAGGAGTTCAAGACCTGCCTGACCAACATGGTGAAATCCTATCTCTACTAAAAATACAAAATTAGCTGGGCATGGTGGCGCATGCCTGTAATCCCAGCTACTTGGGAGGTTAAGGCAGGAGAATTGCTTGAACCCGGGAGACAGAGGTTGTAGTGAGCTAAGATTGCATCATTGTACTTGTACTCCAGCCTGGGCAACAGGAGCAAAACTCTGTCTAAAAAAAAAAAAAAAACAAGAAAACAACAAAACAACAACAACAAAATAAACAGCCTTTATCCTCCCTCACCCAAAATCATAAATTGACGTGGAGTATTTCAAATTGTAAACTCTGTGCTTCAGAAGCATATTTTATTTCCTTTCCATCAGAGGAGCGTTTTTACCAAGTCAGACTTAAGCCTCCTATGTCAATCAGGTTCAAGGGAGGAGAAAAGCAAATAGGTGCTGCATGCAGCTGGTAATGGTTCCCTCCAGGTGAGTTACGAATATGCTCAATGTCTGCAAGTCCAAAGGCAGCTCACTACCAGGGCACCATTATGTGCTCAATTTATGACATGCAGAGGATTTGAGGATGCATCCCTAATTGCCTAGGACAAAACTTCAGTGCCCAAAAGGATAGTTTTAACCACCCGTGGCTATTAGGTGAGTGCCACTCCACTCCAGCTCTCCTCTGTTGTTAACTGAGCCACACACACACACACACACACACAAAATCATGTGCTCACACATAAACTCATGAATCTCTATTACATAGTGGGCTCTTTCATAACATACAACAATCTTAAATCGAAAGCCCAAGAGTCTGTTCAGCTCAACTGCTCAACCTAATGACCCACCCTCAATGGAGGTAAAGAATCCAGTCAGGTGAATAAGTGAGGCTGCAGGCTTCCCACTCCACATCCATGATCCCTATCTTCCTCGGGAACAGAAACCTAACCTCATTTAAGTAGCAAAGTGCCCAGCTAAAGCAAACATTTCTTAGACAAATAAACCTAAGTACAAGTTGCTGGATGGGACTCTGTCAGAAAGCTACTTTAAGAGGGAACAGACAGTTGGCATGCCCTTTTTTTGCTTTTCTCTGCTTCTCTTAGTTGTTGCTTAGAACATAGATATGTTGGGTGGAGCTACAGCAGCCACTTTGGGAACACCCACACTCTCAGGCCTGGGACCTCTTAAGGAATGCCAATAATCAGTTACCTCTGGATTCTTACCACAAATAATGATGAATATGGTTAAGTCTATGTGGTTGATGTTCTGTTATTAACTGCTCGTGACTGTGAAAAGATCAATGATATAAAGCAGAATAAAACCACTGACAGAAGGTATCCCAAGGGAAATCGATCATGTTATCATCAAACAGAAGAAAAACACTTAATAAAGAAGCAGATTTCTTTCTCAGATACAGACACAAAGAAAGAGAAGGATGATGAAGAAATAAAAACTTTGTGAGAGCCCATCAAAAAGCTAGCTGACAAGAAGTGTCTCTCAGGAAATGAGAAATTATTTATTAAATGAGACCTCATGGTGATGAGGTCTCAATAGGAATGGAAAAGATGTTAAAATTTTGCCCAAAGACAAGTCAACGAGAGAGTTGCTGGCGCAGATGCCATTGAAGATGAGTGAGAGTTTGCACATTCATGTTTACAGTTCTGGGATGTGCTTTAGCAGGAGGGAAACGGAAATGGTGACTAGGCCTGCAAGCTTGGAGTAAGACTGGCTGCAGCTGAAAGACAGTTCCACCACAGGTAGGAGGCTCACTTCTTTCATTTGTCAAATGTGGACAATCATGAGATGAATCATAGAGCAAAGTAGCACCAGAATGCTGGGGTTCAAATCTCAGTCCCTCTGCTTACTAGATGGTAATCCTGGAAAAGTCACTCAACCTTTCTACGACTACTTTTTATGCCTGTAAAATGAAGGCTAACAATAACAGCTACTTGGTAGGACTGTCATGAGGAATAAATTGATTCATGTGTATAAAGCACTTACAGATGGCATACAATAAGCACTATATAAGAATTAGTTCTCAATATTATTATCCAGATTGCTAGATAATCTATATACCTTGCTCAGAGCAGTAGATAAGAGACTATAATAAATGGTGAAGATAAACGCGATAAAAGATGAGGATGAGGACAATTAGGAAAGGGGAATATCTATAGGCTAGAAAGGCAAGAAGAAGGGAATATAGTGATGCAAGACAAGGGGACATATTATCATTAAGAGATGGTCCAGGATTGCGTGTTAGGACATACTCTACAGATTTTATAAGTGGTAGATTTTCCTTTGCCAGGGAGTAAAAGGGGAGAAGAGAATTTTCCAGGAGTTTATTGAGCCCAAAGGGAGGACATCCAGCAGCATTATAACCCCTTCTGCTCCAGGAGGAAACTGGCACAGGTGTATCCCAGGTGTAAACTGGGTCTAGGCTAGAGAAACTGAGAAGAAGAGAATGGATTAGGGGAGAGAAGTTTCTGCAGAAAGAACAAATAATAATAATCCTTTGAGGGTGTATTTTGGTAATGCCACAGGAAGGACAGCTGAAGAATGCATCTGAGGACCACTCTGTGACAACCTTGCAAGCTTAAAAAGAGTCCTGCAGGCTGGAGAGGGGACAGGGAGGGACTTGATGATTTCTCCAGTTGAAACAGGGCAGAGGGTCACAAGGGTAGGAGAGAAGAAGGAAAACGCTGGAATGAGGCCAAGATGACCATGAAGGGAGCGAATCCACTTTTCCCTGTGAGGTTGGGTCCCCAAAATTCTACACTCTGGATGCTGTCTGTCCTTCTGGGAAATCAGTTACCAATTTTGAACAAATATTTCCACCTGCACCAGACTCAGGATTGGGGCAGTTGGTGTTGGCTGAAGCCAGGAAGAGCATGATGAGGTCCCAAACTAGAGTCAGGAAAATCCTTTTAGCTAAATCCCACTAATAGAAATCCATTGTTGACTTCTTTTGTTGAAGTGACAAACCATAGACATGATTCTTTAAACTTTAATTTGGTTAGAGCTTAACTTATGAACACATACAGCAGTTTAGAAATATATTGGAATACCGGCCGGGCGCAGTGGCTCAAGCCTGTAATCCCAGCACTTTGGGAGGCCGAGACGGGCGGATCACAAGGTCAGGAGATCGAGAACATCCTGGCGAATACGGTGAAACCCCGTCTCTACTAAAAAAATACAAAAAACTAGCCGGGCGAGGTGGCGGGCGCCTGTAGTCCCAGCTACTCGGGAGGCTGAGGCAGGAGAATGGCGTAAACCCGGGAGGCGGAGCTTGCAGTGAGCTGAGATCCGGCCACTGCACTCCAGCCTGGGCGACAGAGCGAGACTCCGTCTCAAAAAAAAAAAAAAGAAAGAAAGAAATATATTGGAATACCAATCTAAAGTTAAAAGCATTGTTTAACCACTTAGGAGTATCAAAAAGATAATTTAAGGAACTATGACAAGAAGACATGGAGCTTGAGAAGAGCATAGAACACCAATTTAGTAAATAATGAATGTAGAATCTGGCAGTATTAAACCTCTTGGTGAACTAAAACCTAAACATTTCAGGACCACACATGTTCCATTTATTTGGTACCCCTGGGTTTTCAGACACCAAGGCCTCCAGGACTGGACTGGTTGTCCTTGCCCTCAAATTTTGTCTCCAAAATCGCATGGATGCGTGAGCATATTGCAAGAGTAGGACTGATAAAAGACAAAGTCTGTGCTCTCCAGGAGCAGAGCACTGAATTGGAACGAGGTAAGATTGTGGATATCAAACACTCTACAAACAGATCTTTTGGCAGGCAGGAGGCAAATTTATGCCAAAGAAGAGGAAAAGATTATTGCTATAAAGAAAAAAACACAAGCAAAGGGAACAAAATGCCAAGCATTGAAAAAGCCGAGAAGTCTCAAGGAAAAAGGAAGAATCATCCTGGGTGTCTGTGGGTGGGAGTATTGTGTAATCAGTGACGGAGAGTGGTCCAAGCAAGGTGTGCAAGTAAGAACAGACACTAAGGTGGGATAGGGATGTATTTGGAGGAGCATGAGAAAGCACCCGAGTGACCTTGGCCTGCAGAGTTGCAGCTCCTCTCAGGCCATCTGGCTTTCCACTATGACTTCATACATCTCATACTGGGGCTGTACTGAGACTGAAAGGAGAAGAGGGCACTCCTTTCCCATGGACCTTGGACTTCTGCAAAATGAGGTCACTCCACAGCCCAGAGGGTTTGCCTCTGGGAAGACAATGCCCTGTGTGCAACGCCCTCTACCCATCCTTGTGCCCATTTGCTGACATACTGCTACTTTATACACCTGCTTCCTCTTAGCCACTGAGCAGGACACATTTCAGATTGGGCCACAGGAAAGGCAGGGTTGACTGCCTAATGTTTTTGGAATCTGGTCTAACTACTACTGTAACTAGGTTTCCCACTATGTTCCATGTCTCTGGGGACATAGAACAAAATAACAGCTGAGACAGTGGGTCTCAAGCAGGACAATTTGCTACCCAAAAGACATTTGCCAATGTCCAGAGACATTTTTAGCTGTCACAATTGGGATGAGGGTGCGGCACACACCAGGGATGATGCTAAACATCTTATACGTCCAGGACAACCTCCCACAACCAAGAATTATCCAACCCAAAATGAAACAACGCCAAGCTGCAGAAACGAAGTTAAGACCACAAAGCCGAAGGTTGCTCAAGGAACATTTAAAATAGTCATGCTGCTTTTACTTAGCCTGAGGATTTCTTTTACTTTTCATGTTGAAATGTAAACTTTGCTTTGACTGGTATGTCTGTCCCTCTTACTTGCTCTCAAATTCTGATTCTGTAGTGATGTTTTTATTACTAAATACAATCTAGAATTAAATCCCCTTTTAACCAAATTTTACCTGTACCTCCAGGTCTAAGATATCTCCCTATTTTTTCAAACTAGAAAAGGCATCCTCCTTCTCAGGGCTCCATGTGGAGACAAAAGTGACTTCATCATGGATGCTAATCTGCCACGCTAACTTCTCGTTAGCCTGGTCTCGCGAATGCCTCCTGATTCCTACTTCACTTCCTGTCTTTCCTGTAAGAACATGTGTTCCTGCTTTTAGATCAAGGCGACCCTTGTGTTATTGTACAAATGATAGCCCATGATGCATGCAGCACTCTTGCCTGTTGTTCTGGAGGGGTGTCTTCAATTGTCTCTCTAGGGTAGGTGTCCTTTCCCTATGATATAAGAGCCCTGGGTCTGGGGAGCAATGTTGCAGAGGTCTACCTGTCATGCTGTTTCCCAAGACCACACTTCCATTCATAAGTGCCCCAGGAAATCACCCTTTACCAAAACACTGGATTTGTCTTCCTCCTTCTTTGGTTTCTCAACTTTTCCTGGGTTTGGAGACCACTTGGCATATATGGCCCTTTCACGGAACACTCTAGTTGATACCTTTTCTATGTTGCCTGCCCTGTTAGGCCTTGTGATGTCACCAGGTGTGTGCAGGGCTCACTCTGCACTTGTGAGCACCAAAGCAGGCATAAACTGCATCAGACCTACCTCTGCCTCCTCTTGCTGGGTTTCAATAAACATTTGTTAAAGAAATATTAAATGTCAAAAGCAAACAGCCTCAATTTTACCAGCAAAAGATCTAATATTGATTGACTTTTCTTAAATTGTGACTCAGATGAGAAGCAACATCACGGTTAACATAACAACTTGATATCAATGGATAGACATACACACTAGATAGTGGCCTATTGCATTTTTTTTTCTCAGAGGCCCTTCTTCATGGATGATTGCTACAGACCAGTCACACAGAGCTTTAGGTTATCCACAGATGAGGGGTCCAAGGAACTCGTCTTTTAATACAACTCTATAATCTCAAAGTGTTTGGAAATTCACTATGTAGATAATAGCTCTGAAACAAGCTATTAAAAAGATTCCCAGGAAGAACAAAAGTCTGTAGCAAGGAAGAGGAGGGGGACTTCAGAACCCTTGGCAAAGCCAGAGCTCCCTGCCTTCTTCTGCAAAGTGGGCAAGTCTGGCTTCCTCCAGGCAGGGAGAATGTGATTGGCCCTCCACTTAGGGCTCCACTTAGCCTCGGTGTGTCCTGGAGTGGGTATATTAACCATGCCTATTACCTTCTGTATTCTAATACTTTGAAAATGTGGGGACTTGCTGACTCTGGAAGAACTGGCCCTCCGAGAGCGAGGCAATTCCTAAAGATAGTAAACAACTTGCGCATAAATTCATTTTTTCAAATACAAACCAGCTGACCCAGAACACATATGATCTCTAACACCTCCTCTAAGGGGCTCTCACATGCTAAGCCACAGTCCCCCTTCCCCAGTCACCCCAGGGACAGGTACTACCAACTAGAGACAACCCCTATGCTGCATGGCCCACTGAAGTTATTCAAACTAGCAGATCTTAGACCTGCTTGTCCTATTTCACCCATTCCTTCCAATAGAAACCACAATAAAAGCCCTTGCTCATGTTTCCTTCCAGCTGCCCTCTGCCTCCTGGCTGACCTGATGCTCCGTCATGGGACGCTGTGTCCCATGCCCCTATTCTTGGAAACTGTAATATGTGATATTTTCAAAGGCAGTCATCTCCTGATCTGTTGGCCTTACGGTACTTCAATTTTTCTATTAATACACGATATTTTAAAACAGTGGGCTAGGGATGAGGTGAGTCTGGGCATGAAGCAGGATGCTGGGGTGTTAATGCTCTGTTAGGAGCATGGGAATGGGATTTGGTGTCCTCTGCAGAAACCCTTCTCTGACGGTGAAGTGCATGTACCAAGGTTTCGCTTAGAACCCAAGAAAGGAACTCAAATGAGCACAGCAGGAGGGAAGACAAACAGCAGAGTCAGGCACGGGTGTACTGGGCCGACTGAACCAACACAGGGTGGGAAGGAAAGACAGCGCCCCCTGCAGGTTGGGGTAGGAAGTGATTCTTGTGTTTGAGTCTTGCTCCCCAGACTCAGGAAGGTGGGATGAACTCAAGGAGCTCAGGTGGGGCCTGAAGTCCCATGGAAGAGGTGTTTCTCATCTGAGTCCCCATTTCTCTGAGGGCTGTGCCGGGGGCAGAGAGTGAGGGAGGGAGAGTTCTTTAGTTTGGGCAATTTCACTTCACTTTCCATTTTGTTTTTCCTCTTATGTATCTGTCCCTACTTGCCACATACGTTCTTCCCTCTATATTTCTGTGGCTCCTCATTTTTCTGATTCTGACATTCCTTTTCCACCTTCCCCCCTTCACCCTGAAAGATGGCTGCTTTGTCTGAGTGAACTGCCATGGCAGGTGCAAGCCTCAGCTTCCTGTCACAGGCGAATCTGCTGAGACCTACACTGAAGTTTGAGGGTTCCTGACTGTTCATGAGGTCAAGGTCAGCACTGCAATTCAGAAGCTAAAGGTGGCTAAACCCTCGTGCTCCCCTGGTTTCACTCCACTCGGCTTTCATAGCAAGCTCTTGTTGCACCTGCCCCTCCCCGGGGGAACTGGTCTCTGAGGCCCAAGCCTTGCCCTCTGGGTCCCACCTCTGTGGGATTTCTGTAGCTCCTTTCTTCTGTTCTCCCTCTGGGCAGATGTCTCCCAGCCTAAGCCAGGGACCCTCCTCACCAGCCTCCTGCCTCTCCATGGGGAAATCCTGATACTCAGATCCCTGCCCAAATTCTGCCAAAATTTTCTCTCCAAAACCCTTATCTTCTCCTGAGTTATCTCCTCAGAACTTTTCCCCACACCCAGACCCTACTCTTCCTCATTCATGTTCCTAAAAATTCATGTTCATGGAAAGAAAGGGATGGAGAGGAGGAGGAAGGAGCCCCACTAAAAGTTCTCTCATCCATCTCAGCAGCTCCACATCAGAGAAATGGGTTCTAATGTTGCTGCTCCCAGGTATGGATGCCAAAGTTTATGAAAAATCTAGTTATTGTTACGATCTATGTCATGATCAATCGTTTATTCTTTATTTCAATATTATAGAAACACACATCATCATATGTTTATTATAGGTTTATAGTTATAGGAGAATAAGCACTTTACGAATTATGTTATTTTATTTTACTTTTTATTTTTTTTCAGACAGGGTCTTGCTCTGTCATGCAGGCTGGAGTATAGTGAGACACAATCATGGTTTACTGTGGCCTTGACCTCTTGGACACAACTGATCCTCCTACCTCCTAGGTAGCTAGCACTACAGATGCACCCCACCACACCTGGATATAATTTTTAAAAATTAACTTTTTAAAAGTGTTTTGTAGGAATGAGGTCTCACTATGTTGCCCAGGCAAACATATTCTGGTCTCAAATTCTGGGCCTCAAGTCATCCTCCCACTCCATCCTCCCAAAGTGCTAGAATTACAGGTGTGAGCCACCTTACCTGGCCACAAATTATTTTTTAAATTTTATTAAGTTTGATGTTTCCGTGAATAACCCACAAGCCATTTCTCGTTTAATATAGTCCTACAGTTCATATCCACTAACAATTCATGCTCAACCCATATATCACATTATTGGAACCAAAACTCGGAAGTAGGCACAGATTTTCCAGTATGTAGAATGCAACAGCTAGAGAAAACCTATCCCCATGTGCTTCATCCTGCTGGCTCTTGCAGCAAACTTTTGTAAACATAAACCAGACATAAATCACCCAACAATCAGGAATGGATTATAAAACTTTATGTAGGCGTTCATAAAGGTTGGAGAGCATGAAATCTATTTTTTTATGATACCTATTAAAGATGGGCAGAGTACATACTGAGAATAGTTTCTAGTAGGTGCATCTGACCAGTGGTTGACCCGCAGCAGCAAACAACTGTGAGGTTGGCCATTCCAGCAGTGCCTAACTCTAAAAATGGACACTCACCCCCTACAATGTCATCTCAATCCTGAGCATCAGCTGTTTTCTCCATCAATTAAAAGTATTTAAAATTTACATATGACTATTTACCAAATCTCTGCTTGAGAATCCTAACCTTAAAAACAATGAATAAATGAAAATAAGAGATTTATCAACATAAATGAATAATTATTCTACCTAAGAATGACAGGTTAAACAAATTGAAAGGAAATTGGACATGTATTTAGGCAACTTTAATTTTTTTAATGTTATACCAGGATGTAGCGATGCCCTCACAAATTGATAACAAAATCATTAAGATTCCAAAAAGGAAATGAAGAGAATACATGAAGGGAATTAACCAGGAAGAAATATAAAGGATCAGTGAGCACAGGAAAGAAGTCTTTAGTCTTTCATAATCCAAATGGATGCATAACCCTGCATCATGCTATTGATTTCATAGTAAAGATTTAAGCAGAAGGAGAACTTCAACGCACCTGTTTTTGATGTGCTGAGGAGAACCAAGACATCTGAAGCTGCCGTTGACCATTATGGCCAGTCTTGTGCAAAGAGCCTCACACTCCTCCATGCTGCCAAGAAGGGAAAGAGACAAAAATGAGCCATTTCCTGAAGAGGGGAGGCTCGAGCCAAACTTTTCAAAGCAGAAAGGAGACAAGATACCATGAGAGCACAGGACCTAATTTTTTATACAGAAATCTCATGTTAACCAAATAAAAAGCTTTTAAAAACAATAAGGTTTTATTTAGACAGCCAATTGTACAATTAACAAAAAATCAATATTTTCTTATACCAGGAAGATCAGCTACAAAATATGTAGAAGACAAGCATTTAGCAATAGTACAAAAACACAAAGTAAGAATAATCTTAACAAAGCAATGTGAATGTTTTAGGAAAAGAAACAAGAAAGCCTAACTAATAGGCACAAATGAAATCTCGAATCAATGGAAGGAGGCATGGAAGAAAAAAAAAGAATGGATACTTTGAAAATGGAAAAACCATTACAATATGAAAATTAGTGCAATATAAAATATTATTAATATGTTAGTGTAAATATCAAATTATACCTTAAGTGTAAACAGAAAACATAAGTAAATTAATTATATGTAAACTATAAATAAGTTCTATTTTAATGTAGTGTATAATATAGAATATAATACCATAAATAGCATTTTAATGTGTAGCTATAATTTAAATTATATTTTGACATTTCAATTCAAAATGTTACAAAATTGGTAATCTATAACTATAGTATTATAATAATGAAAAATATTATAATACAGATATAGTAAATCTAATCAAAATTTTACATTTATCACTCCCATGAGAAAATTTTAAAATAATTATAAAGTATATCTTTAAAATTACTTAGTGAAAGGAAGAAAAATAATGAAAGAGGAATCATGAAAGAAGACTTGCTCCAGAAAACGTAAATATTTTCTATATAACTAAAACAATTGCAATTTGGTAATACACTAAAGAATTATAAGGCAGATGTCATTAGAATAAGATAAGAGAGCCACAAACAAGATGTTACTATCTTATATACATAATGATTTGAATATGAGAAGATATTTTCTAAGCAGAAAAGCAATGGAAGAAGCTATTAAGGGGTTTGTACTCGTTGTGCCTTAACACAGCAAACTAGCATTTAAAACATTCCAGAATGGTACTACCTAGATTTTCTTCTAGGGTTTTTATGGTATTAGGTCTAACATTTAAGTCTCTAATCAATCTTGAATTAATCTTCGTATAAGGGGTAAGGAAAGGATCCAGTTTCAGCTTTCTACTTATGGCTAGCCAAGGACTTCATGTCTAAAACACCAAAAGCAGCGGCAGCAAAAGCCAAAATTGACAAATGGGATCTGATTAAACTTAAGAGCTTCTGCACAGCAAAAGAAACTACCATCAGAGTGAACAGGCAACCTACAGAATGGGAGAAAATTTTTGCAACCTACTCATCTGACAAAGGGCTAATATCCAGAATCTACAAAGAACTCAAACAAATATACAAGAAAAAACAAACACCCCATCAAAAAGTGGGGAAAGGATATGAACAGACATTTCTCAAAAGAAGACATTCATACAGCCAACAGACACATGAAAAAATGCTCATCATCACTCGCCATCAGAGAAATGCAAATCAAAACCACAATGAGATACCATCTCACACCAGTTAGAATGGCAATCATTAAGAAGTCAGGAAACAACAGGTGTTGGAGAGGATGTGGAGAAATAGGAACACTTTTACACTGTTGGTGGGATTGTAAACTAGTTCAACCATTATGGAAAACAGTATGGCGATTCCTCAAGGATCTAGAACTAGATGTACCATATGACCCAGCCATCCCACTACTGGTATATACCCAAAGATTATAAATTACTCTACTACAAAGACACATGCACACGTATGTTTATTGCGGCACTATTCACAATAGCAAAGACTTGGAATCAACCCAAATGTCCATCTGTGACAGACTGGATTAAGAAAATGTGGCACATATACACCATGGAATACTATGCAGCCATAAAAAAGGATGAGTTTGCGTCCTTTGTAGGGACATGGATGCAGCTGGAAACCATCATTCTTAGCAAACTATCACAAGAACAGAAAACCAAACACCACATGTTCTCACTCATAGGTGGGAACTGAACAATGAGATCACCTGGACTCGGGAAGGGGAACATCACACACTGGGGCCTATCATGGGGAGGGGGGAGGAAGGAGAGATTGCATTGGGGAGTTATACATGATATAAATGATGAATTGATGGGTGCTGACGAGTTGATGGGTGCAGCACACCAACATGGCACAAGTATACATATGTAACAAACCTGCACGTTATGCACATGTACCCTAGAACTTAAAGTATAATAAAAAAAGAAAAAAAGAAAAGAAAAAAAAAAAAAAAAACATTCCAGTCAGGCATGGTGGCTCATGCCTGTAATCCCAGTACTTTGGGAGGCCGAGGTGGATGGATCACCTGAGGTCAGGAGTTCGAGACCAGCCTGGCCAACATAGTGAAACCCTATCTCTACTAAAAGTACGAAAATTTAGCCAGGCATGGTGGGGGGCACCTGTAATCCCAGCTACTCAAGAGGCTGAGGCAGGAGAATCGCTTGAACCCGGGAGGTGGAGGTTGCAGTGAGCTGAGATTGTGCCACTGCACTCCAGCCTGGGTGAGAAGAGCCAGTATCTGTCTCAAAAAAGAAAAAAGAAAAAAATTCCAGTAGACATACTGGGTAGAGGCTGATATATACTCATATATGAGTTCTTTATAGTAAAAATATAATAATAAACAAAACAAAATAATAAAATAATGATATAATTGTTATATTATTATTTAAACAAAATAATAAAACAACATAATAAAACAAAATAATATAACATATAATTTTATTTATAACAAAATAATAAAAATATAATAGAGAAAAAAGGGTAAATAACATGTAGAGACCATTGAAAGAACTACTCATGGGTAATAAACATATCAACAAATTATAAAATATAAACCATTAAGTCAATTTATTTTAAAGCTATTTTCTTGCTGGAAAAGTGTTCATGTGTGCTTTTGTGTATTGTAGAGAAAAATGAGGGGTTTTTATTTCCAATCGTCACTTCAAAAACAATGAGTTCTCAGAAAAAAAAAAAAATGCCCAGAAAGTTAAGGCCATTTTCCCAGTAACGTTAAATATGTCATCTCATATATTGCTGTTGGGAGTAAAAATTGGCATAACTTTTTGAGCACAATTTGGCAATAATCCTTTCCTAAGAACATAACCTAGAAAACACTGAAAATATAAATGCATGTAACAACTTATTTATAATAGTAAGCACCTGGAAACAGGTAAATATTTCACAGTAGGACAATATATCACTCATATAAGTAAGAGTTCATCCATGTGTTAGCTATTAAAATGAGGTTCACCAAAGTCAATTAATCATATGGAGAAAAGTTCATAATATAGCAATGGTAAAATGACAATGTGTATTCAGAGAATTGCACAAGTATATTTAAAAACTTCCTAGGAAGAAAAACACACAAAAAAGTATGACTGTCAATATCTCAAAAATGAAATTAATGATGGATTTTCTTTACTTATTTTACCATTTTGCATTATCTAAATACTCTACAGGAAGTATATGTTATTCATATTATTGGAGTACAGTCATAAAACAGTCTTCTAGGTGGGTTAATGGGCATTCAGATAAAGACATTTCTCAGCCTTCCATGCACTTCGATGTGGACATGCAACAAACTCAGGTCAATGGGTGTACAGTTTCTGGGTCATGTTGAAATACAGCAAGCCACTTGACCTGGATTTTGTTTTTCTCCACTTCCCTTGAGCTAGGATGTAGACACGGTGCTGATGAGTCAACATCAACCATGATGATTGTAGTGGTGGCATGGTGGAAAGAACCCAAGGCCTTGGTTGGCCTGATGATGCACAGCCCACTGACATGAATTAAGCAAGAGGAAAAAATATGTCTTGTCTGGGCCACTGTAAGTTGAGGTCTCTTTGTTATAGTTGCTTAGCATGAAGTCCAAGAAATACATGCCATAAATTTTCCAAATATGCCTTATATATTTTCCTGTACAAACACATATTTCTTTAATTTCAATTTAAAAGTAATCATCTTACGGGCACACAGTAGGTACTCTAATTAAAGAGGTAGTGTTGGGAGCAAGCCCCCCAAAATCTGGCCATAAACTGGCCCCAAAACTGGTCATAAATAAAATCTCTGCAGCACTGTGATATGTCCATAATGGCCCTAACACCCAAGCTGGAAGGTTGTGGGTTTACGGAAATGAGGGCAAGGAACACCTGGCCTGCCCAGGGCGGAAAACCGCTTAAAGGCATTCTTATGCCACAAACAAAAGCATGAGTGATCTGTGTCTTAAGGGCGTGTTCCCACTGCAATTAATTCTGCCCAGCCCTTCCTTTCCCATAAGGGATACTTCTAGTTAATTTAATATCTATAGAAACAATGCTAAAGACTGGTTTGCTGTTAATAAATACGTGGGTAAATCTCTGTTTGGGGCTCTCAGCGCTGAAGGCTGTGAGACCCCTTGTTTCCCACTCCACATCTCTATATTTCTGTGTGTGTGTCTTTAATTCCTCTAGCGCCGCTGGTTTCAGGTCTCCCTGATCGAGCTGGTCTTGGCAAGTGCTGTCTATTCGTGGGGGCTCGAATCCAGGTTGAAGGGTCGCCGGAGTGACAGCTGGAACGGAAAACTAGCTGGGGGACACCCGAGTACTCTTATAGCAATCCCTAAGAAGGGGAGCTCGGAAGCGTCAGGGTAACAATGGGGCAAGTTTGGGGTCTGGTTCGTTTCACCTTGGAACTTTTTCACAGGGATGACGAGGAGGAAGGAGAGTATAGCAAAGTAACAGAAGAGGTTACAGAGCATGTTTATTTGCCAGCTAAAGCTAAAGCAGCAAAGGAAGAAGTTCATCCCTACCCTTCTGCACCCCCTCCTTATTATTTTGAAGGAAATGTCCCCCCAGATCTTTCTTTTCTGGAGGACACTGGGTGACTGTTTCAGCAGCGCCTGGAGTGATGCAGGAATTCAGCAAGCTAGACGAGAGGGTGATTTAGAGGCTTGGCAGTTTCCTGTTACAATACACCCCCGCGATCAAGAGGGAAATATGATAGCTACATTTGAGCCTTTTCCTTTTAAATTACTCAAAGAATTAAAACAAGCTATAAATGAGTATGGACCAGATTCTCCTTTTGTAATGGGACTGTTAAAGAATGTTACTTTTCCAGTCGGATTGTTCCTACTGACTGGGACGCTCTTACTCGAGCTTGTCTAACTCCTGCTCAGTTTAAAACTTACAATTTAAAACTTGGTGGGCAGATGAACTTTCCATTCAGGCTGCTCGCAATGTCCAGGCCCAACCTCAAATTAATATAACTGCAAACCAACTTTTGGGGGTTGGTGGCTGGGTTGGTTTAGACGCACAACTGGTCATGCAGGATGATGCCACAGAACAGCTTAGAGGAGTGTGCATTAGCGTTTGGGAAAAAATCACTTCAGGTGGGGAAAATTACCCTTTCTTTAGTGCTCCAAATCAGGGACCCAGAAAACCGTACGTTGATTTTATAGCTCAGTTACAGGAGTCTCTTGAAAAGATGATTGCAGATTCGGCTGCTCGGGATATAGTGTTGCAGTTATTAGCTTTCCACAATGCTAATCCCGATTGCCAGGCTGCTCTGTGACCTATCAGAGGGAAAGCACATTTAGTTGATTATATCAAGGCCTGTGATGGTATCGGAGGTAATCTGCATAAAGGAAGGTCTACTTTGTTGGCACAGGCAATGGCAGGACTGAGAGCGGATAAAGGAAATACTCCATTTCCTGGAGCTTGTTTTAACTGTGGGAAGCATGGTCACACTAAAAAAGAATATAGAAAAAATCAGCGAGTTAGGCCACCAGATGGGGGAAGAAAGAAAACTGTTGCGCCTGAAATATGTCCAAAATGTAAAAAAGGAAACACGGGGCTAGTGAGTGTCACTCTTAAGTTTGATAAAGATGGAAATTCGATTTCAGGAAACGCCATGAGGAGCCTGTCCCGGGCCTCGTTCTAAACTGGGGCATTTCCAGTTCAGGCCATTCTCTCACCCCTGTACAATGTCTGTCCCCCGTCACAGTCAGTACTGCCTCAGTAGATTTATGCTGCACAAAAGCTGTGAGCCTTCTGCCTGGGAACCCCCGCAAAAGGTCCCAACAAGAGTCTGTGGACCCTTGCCAGCAGGGACAATAGGATTACTTTTAGGAAGGTCTAATGTAAGTTTAAAAGGGGTACAAATACATACAGGAGTCATCGATTCAGATTACAATGGGGAAATTCAAATTGTTGTATCTACTTCTATTCCCTGAAAGCAGAGCCAGGAGAGCGCATAGCACAGCTCCTGATTGTGCCGTATGTGGAAATGGGAAAAAGTGAAATTAAACGAACAGGAGGATTTGGAAGCACAAATAAACAAGGCAAAGCAACTTATTGGGTAAATCAAATTGCTGATAAACATCCTACCTGTGAAATAACTATTCAAAGAAAAAAATTTGCAAGGTTTGAAAGAACCGCTGTAAGCGGAAAAACAAAGTTCCCGCCAAAGATTAGAAAAAAATGTTTGATGGTGGCCATTGTTAAGACTCCAGAACCTATACCTTTAAAATGGTTAACAAATAAGCCAATTTGGATAGAACAATGACTGCTAAGTAAGGAAAAACTGGAGGCTTTAGAGAAATTAGTTACTGAACAATTAGAAAATGGGCACATAGCTCCAACATTTTCCCTTTGGAATTCTCCAGTTTTTGTAATTAAGAAAAAATCAGGAAAATGGAGAATGTTAACTGACTTAAGAGCCATGAATTCAGTTATACAACTTATGAGAGCATTACGGCCAGGATTGCCTTCTCCTGCTATAATTCCAAAAAACTGGCCTTTAATAGTCATAGATTTAAAAGACCGTTTCTTTACTATCACTTTAGCTGAGCAAGACTGTGAATGGTTTGCATTTACAGTTCCTGCAGTAAACAACCTGCAGCCTGCTAAATATTATCATTGGAAAGTGTTGCCACAGGGCATGTTAAACAGTTCAACTATTTGCCAGACGTATGTGGGGCAAGCAATTGAACCTACTCGTAAAAAATTTTCACAGTGTTACATTATTCACTATACGGATGATATACTTTGTGCTGCCCCCAGTCGAGAAATATTACTCCAATGTTATGATCACTTGCAAAATTCGATTTCTCACACGGGTTTAATTATAGCTCCTGACAAAATTCAGATTACTACTCCTTACTCCTACTTGGGGACCTTAGTAAATGACACTACCATTGTGCACAGAAAGTAACCACACATAGGGATAAATTAAGAACATTAAATGACTTTCAAAAATTACTGGGGGATATTAATTGGATAAGACCTGCTCTAGGCATTCCTACCTATGCCATGAGTAATTTGTTTTCTATCCTTAGAGGAAATCCTAGTCTCACTAGCCCTCGGCAATTTACAAAGGAGGCAGAGGCAGAGTTATAGCTGATTGAGAAGCAAGTCCATAAAGCTTGGATAAATAGAATAGATCCAGAGAAACTCTAGATTTGCTAATTTTTTCAACTCAGCATTCACCTACTGGTGTTATTGCACAAGAACAGGACTTAGTAGAGTGACTTTTTCTTCCACATACTAATTCACGGACTCTAACTCTGTATTTAGATCAAATCACTACTATGATAGGGATTGGGAGAACTCGAATTGCTAAATTACATGGGTATGATCCTGGAAAAATTATTGTCCCTCTCACGAAGGCACAAATACAGCAAGCTTTATAAATAGTCTTACTTGGCAAACCCATTTAGCTGACTTTGTGAGTATTCTCGATAATCATTTTCCTAAAATGAAGCTGTTTACCCCCGGTTGCAGCCATGTCAAGACTGACGCTGAGGAGGACTCCAACTGTCAGGAGCAACACCCGTCGAACACAGCCACCCACCTGGGGACAGATCAAGAAGCTGTCTCAGATGGCAGAAGAAAACCTGAGGAAAGCGGGACAACCAGTCACAATCAATAATTGAATGGTAGCTATGATAGCGGTGATCACCACTGCTGTGAGTATTCCTTCAACAAGGGCTGATAATAATGCCTGGATGCCATCACTGTATGACACAGTTACACATGCTTTCTGATCTCAGTATTTACCATAATAACCTCTCCTATAATTGACGCATACCGCCCTTAAAAACGTATTTTATAAACAGGATTGGACCCAGTTCGAAAAAATGAACATATGTGTTTAGGAAGATTGCTTTGCAGAACAGGCAGAGGTGCTGCACAACGATACCCATGGAATCATTATTAATTGGCCCTCTAAGGGGATGTTTAGCTTGAATTGCACCTCTCAGTCTGTGTGCCACGGCCACACTATGTTCAGATGATCTGAACAAAATGGTCAGATGGTAGAAATGATGAGAAGCACGGCAAAAGTTCCTATTATCTGTAACCATGGCGGTATAGTGGCACCTCAACCTCAAATGATATGGCCCACTCTAGGAGCTTAACATAAGGATTTGTGGATCAAAATTTGGGAAAGAATTAAAAAGCATCTAGAGGGACACTCTACAAACTTGTCTTTGGATATTGCAAAATTAAAAGAACAAATATTTCAAGCATCCCAGGCACACCTGACCTTCATGCCAGGAACTGGAGTACTTGAAGGAGCTGCAGACAGATTAGCAGCTAGTAACCCATTAAAAATGGATAAAACACTTGGAAGCTCTGTGATTTCAATGAGGATTGTGCTTTTAATCTATGTTGTTTGTATTTGTATAGTCAGCAGATGCGGATTCTGACTCCTGCGAGAAGTAGCTCACTGTGACAAAGCTGCCCTTGCTTTTATCTCTTTGCAAATCAAAGAAGGAGACATGTTGGGAACAAGCCTCCCAAAATCTGGACATAAACTGGCCCCCAAACTGGTCATAAATAAAATCTCTGCGGCATTGTGATATGTCCATAATGGCCCTAATACCCAAGCTGGAAGGTTGTGGGTTTACAGGACTGAGGGCAAGGAACACCTGGCCAGCCCAGGGTGGAAAACCGCTTAAAGGCATTCTTAAGCCACAAGCAAAAGCAAGAGTGATCTGTGTCTTAAGGGCATGTTCCTGCTGCAATTAATTCCGCCCATCCCTTCGTTTCCCATAAGGGATACTTTTAGTTAATTTAATATCTATAGAAACAACGCTAATGACTGGTTTGCTGTTAATAAATATGTGGGTAAATCTCTGTTTGGGGCTTTCAGCTCTGAAGGCTGTGAGACCCCTGATTTCCCACTTCACACCTCTATATTTCTGTGTGTGTGTCTTTAATTTCTCTAGCACTACTGGGTTCGGGTCTCCCTGATGGAGCTGGTCTCGGCAAGGTAGAATATGAAGTCACTTATTTATTGGTTTCTTAAACATAGTTCAGACAAGTGGAGGTCTAATATGCTTTGTGTTTGTGTCACCACCGAAATCTCCTATCGGATTGTGATCACCTGTGTTGGAGGAGAGGCCTGGTGGGAGGTAACTGGATCATGGTGGCATATTTTCCCCTTGCCGGTCGTTCTCATGATAGTAAGTTCTCACCAGATCTGTTTGTTTAAAAGTGTGTAGCACTGCCCCTTTCACTGTCTTCCTCCTGCTCTGGCCATGTAAGACATGCCCGCTGCCCCTTTGCCTTCTGCCATGATTGCAAGTTTCCTGAGACCTCCCCAGCCATGCTTCCTGTACAGCCTGTGGAACTGCGAGCCTGTTAAACTTCTTTTCTCTATGGCAATGTGAAAACAAACTAATACAGAAAATGTGTACAGACAGAGGGGCATTGCAATAAAAATACCTGAAAATGTGAAAGCAGCTTTGGAACTGGATAATGGGCAGAGGCTAGAACAGTTTGGAGGGCTCAGAAGAAGACAGGAAAATAAGTGAGTTTGGAACTTCCTAGAGGCTTGTTAAATTGTTGTGACCGAAATGCTGATAGTGATATAGACAGTAAGTCCAGGGTGAGGAGATCTCAGATAGAGATGAGAAACTTATTGGAAACTGGAGCATAGCTCACTTTTGTTATGCATGAGCAAAGAGATGACCTGAAATTAAAATTTTTATTTAAAAGGGAAACAGAGGATAGAAGTTTGGAAAATTTGCAGCCTGACAATGTGGTAGAAAAAAAAACACATGGCCGGGCGCGGTGGCTCAAGCCTGTAATCCCAGCACTTTGGGAGGCCGAGACGGGCAGATCACGAGGTCAGGAGATCGAGACCATCCTGGCTAATACGCTGAAACCCCGTCTCTACTAAAAATACAAAAACTAGCTGGGCGAGGTGGTGGGCGCCTGTAGTCCCAGCTACTCGGGAGGCTGAGGCAGGAGAATGGCGTAAACCCGGGAGGCAGAGCTTGCAGTGAGCTGAGATCTGGCCACTGCACTCCAGTCCCGGCGACAGAGCGAGACTCCGTCTCAAAAAAAAAAAAAAAAAAAAAAAAAAAAAAAAAAAAAAAGAAAAAAAAAACACATTTTCTGAGGAGGGATGGCTGAAGAAATTTGCATAAGTAAAGAAGAACTGAATGTTAATAACCAAGACAATAGGAAAAATGCCTCAAAAGCATGTCAGAGACCTTCTAGGCAGCGCCTTGCATCACAGGCCTGGAAGCCTAGGAGGGAAGAACTTGTGGGCTGGGCCCAGGGCCCCACTGCCCTGGACACTGCTCACTGTGTTGCAGCTGCTCCAGCTCCAGCCATGGCTAAATTGTCCCAGATAGATCCCAGGCTACTGGTCCAGACAGTGCAAGTAGTAAGCCTTGGAGGCTTCCATGTGGCAGTAAGCCTGCGGATGCACAGAGGGCAAGAGTTGAGGCTTAGGAGCCTCCACCTAGATTTCAGAGGATGTGTGGAAACACCTGGATGTCCAAGCAGAAGTCTGCTGCATGGATGTGGCCTTCGTGGAGAACCTCTACTAGGGCAGTGTAGAAGAGAAATGTGGGACTGGAGCACCCACACAGAGTCCCCACTGGGGCACTGCCTAGTAGAACCGTGAGAAGAGGGCTACCACTCTCCAAACGGCAGAATGGTACATCCACTGACAGCTTGCACTGAGATCCTGGAAAAGCCACAGGCACTCAATACCAGTCCTTGAAAGCAGCCATGGGCACCTGCTAAGCCCTGCAGAACCACAGGTGTGGAGCTGCTCAAGGTCTTGCAATCCACCCCTTGCTTCAGTGTGGCCTGAATGTGAGACATGGAATCAAAGGAGATTATTTTGGAGCTTTAAAATTTAATGACTACTCTGCTGGGTTTTGAACTTGTTCAGGGCCTGTAGCCTCTCTCCTTTAGCTGATTTCTTCCTTTTTGTTCAGGTGTATTTGCCCAATGTCTGTACTCTCATTGTATCTTGGAAGTAACTAATTTGTTTTTTATTTTACAGGCTCATGCAGAAGGGCCTTGCCTTTTCTCAGACAACACTCTGGACTGTGGACTCTTGAGTTCATGCTGAAATGAGTTAAGACATGGGGGAATTTTGAGAAGGGATGATTGTGTTTTGCAATGTGGGAAAGACATGAGATATGCGAGAGGCCAGTTACAAAATAATATGGTTTAGATTTAGTGTCCCTGCCCAAATATCATGTCAAATTGTAATCCCCAATGTTGGTGGAAGGGCTTGGTCAGAGATTATTTGATCATGGGGCAGGTTTCCCCATTGCTATTCTTGTGATAGTGAATGAGTTCTCATGAGATCTGGTTGTTAACAAATGTGTAGCACCTTCCCCTTGACTCTCTTTCTCCTTCTCTGGCCAAGTAAGATTGCTAGCTTCAAAAAATAAACACAACATTTCCTGTATGGCTGGATAATCTAATTAGTACAGAAACATGGCTAGGCAATGCAGAGATTTCAGGAGTTATATCGGAATTCATGATGTTGGATGTGTGAGAAAAAAGTAGTGTTGGTCATTCTTTATTATACTGATTTCAACTCCCTTAGTAAGAAAAGTAGTATACAAGGTTCTTATCCTCAGTTTCCTACTCCACACTTTAACAAGATTCCCTGGGGTAAGGAACCAGAAGAGGCAATGATAAATGAACTCAAAGTTAAGGGAAAAATGTCCAATACAGAGACTTTTTTTCAACAAAGGCTGCCATTTTAGAATCACAGAATAAATCATAAGCTTCCCCACTCTTCATTAACAATGAGTAATTTTGATCTTTGTACTGCATGGATATGGACAGATTTATGGAAATGAATATATATATATATTTAATGTGAAACCAAATGAATAGGAGGATATAAAAGAGAAATTTCAATGATATGCAGTCTTTCTGAGAACAATCTACAATAATTATATGAGAAATAAATCAAATTTTTATCGTGACACCACTTTACCCAATCTTAGAACTTCTGCATGAACATGAAGGCTCATGTCCTCATGCCAGCAAACAAATGCCAGCAAAACAAATACAAAAATGTAGAGAGTTTCTAGAATTGGCAAAATAAAATGATAATTTTAAGCAAACATGTGTATGCATTATGATAAAGTAGAAGGTTTATCAAATTTAATTCATTTTAACATAAAATTTTGTTTTCTGAAGTGAAATACAAGAAAAACAACAACAAAAAATCCCAGGGTAGGACTTCCAACTAGGGTCAAATGAAGAAACTGGTAAATTGTTTTCTCAAAAAGCAATGATGAATCTGGACAAAATTAACAAAAATAGCCATTTCAAAATTCTGAAAATTGAACAAAAAGGTATAGCACAATCTAAGAGCACTTTAGCTGATAAACTGCTAAACTTAGGGTAAGAAGACTGATAATCAGTGGCATTCCAGCCATAGGCTGCTCCCTGCTCTCCCCAGTTTCGCCAACATGCAACTACTGGCAGGAAGGGCAGACCATGAGGATTAGTAGCTCAGCCCTAGCTGAAGAGGGTGCAAACAATTTGGACCACTGGGTAATGCCCAGGTCCAGTGACACTGTTGATATACCTGATTATTTTGGAACCAAGCAAAAAGCCAATGCCTCCAGTATCTGGCCTCTACAAGACTGGAATTGCGTGGATATAGCATGCATATAGCTGTGGCTACATGTATGTGCAGCTGAGATTGGAGAGGGCCCAGGCCAACCACATGTTCTTTGTCAACCCAGAGGCTGTCCACATGCCCATAGGAGAGACACAAAAGGAGCCAGTAAACTTAGGCTAACATGAAAATAGCCTGAACTTGGAATTTCTTCACTATCCACACACAGATAAATTTGCAAAGAAAAAACCTTGTTGGTTTGAGGTGGTTGAGCACAACTGGTGCCCAGTCACTCACTAGCAACTAACCTATGCATAAACAGAGTGACTCCTATGAGCCAGTCTTAAAAAATGAGAAGAAATTTTTAAAAACGAGAACAAATTTAAAAAAAACAAACTGGCTGGGCATGGTGACTTATTATGCCTGTAATCCCAGAACTTTGGAGAGCTGAAGTGGGAGGATCACCTGAGGTCAGGAGTTCAAGACCAGCCTGACCAACATGGTGAAACCCTGTCTCTACTAGAAATACAAAAATCAGCTGGGCATGGTGTAGGCACCTGTAATTCCAGCTACTTGGGAGGCTAAGGCAGGAGAATCACTTGAACCCACAAGGCAGATGTTGCAGTGATCTGAGATTGCACTGCTGTACTCCAGTCTGGGTGACAGAGTGAGATGGTCCAAAAATAAAAATAAAAAATAAAAAATGAGTAGAGGAATCGGAGTAGAGCCACTCACTAAAGGAGAAAGAGTTTTCATAGATTTATCTCAGGCAACTAAGTAAGACACAAACACAAAATAAACAAATAAACTTTTAAAAAACTGGCAACAATAACCACCATAGGGGAGGGAGAATCAGAATCCAGACCTGCTATAATGATCTAAAATGTCCAGTTTTCAATAAAAATCTATAAGGCATGCAAAGAAATAAGAAAGTTTCTCCCCATAATTGGGGAGGAAAAAGCAGTTAAAAGAAATTGTTTATAACTGTTCTCAGATGCTAGATTTAGAAGAAAAAATTTAAATGCAGTTATTATAAACATCATCAAAGAACTAATGAAAACCAACTTTAAAGAATTAAAGAGAGAGCTGAAGAGATGGCTAAATAGGAACAGCTCCAGTCTGCAGCTCCCAGAGAGATTGACACAGAAGGCGGGTGATTTCTGCATTTCCAACTGAGGTGCCCAGTTCATCTCACTGGGACTGGTTGGAGAGTGGGTGCAGCCCATGGAGGGCCAGCTGAAGCAGGGTAGTGAGTTGCCTCAACCTTGAAAATGCAAGGGGTCGGGGGACTTCCCTTTCCTACCCAAAGGAAGCTGTGAGAGACTATACTGGGAGGAATGGTGCACTCCGGCCCAGATACTGCGCTTTTCCCATGATCTTTGCAACCAGCAGATGAGGAGATTTCCTCCAGTGCCTGGCACCTGGCTCAGTGGGTCCCACCCCCCACAGAACCCAGCAAACTAAGATCCACGGGCTTGAAATTCTTGCTGCTAGCACAGCAGTCTGAGGTGGACCTGGGACACTCAAGCTTGGTTGGGGGAGGGGTGTCCACCATTGCTGAGGCTTGAGTAGGCAGTTTTACCCTCAAAGTGTAAACAAAGCATTCATGAAGTTCAAACTGGGTGGAACCCACCGCAGCTCAGCAAAGCTGAGTGTCTCTCTAGATTTCTCCTCTCTGGTCAGGGAATCTCTGAAACACAGGCAGCAGCCCCTGTCAGGTACTTACAGATAAAACCCCCATCTCCCTGTGACAGAGCACCTGGGGGAAGGGGTGGCTGGGAGTGCAGCTTTAGCAGGCTTAAACATCCGTGTCTGACAGCTCTGAAGAAAGTAGCAGTGCTCCCAGCACAGTATTCGAGTTCCGGTAAGGGACAGACTGCCTCCTCAGGTGGGTCTCTGACCCCCATGTATCCTAACTGGGAGACACCTCTCAGTAGGGGCCAACAGACATCTCATATAGGAGAGCTCTCACTGGCATGTGGCAGGTGACCCTCTGGGATGAAGCTTCCAGAGGAAAGAACAGGCAGCAATCTTTGCTGTTCTGTAGTCTTCACCGGTGACACCCAGGCAAACAGAGTCTGGAGCAGATCTCCAGCAAACTCTGGCAGACCTGCAGCAGAGGAGCTTGACTCTTGGAAAACTAACAAACAGAAAGGAATAGTATCAACATCAACAAAAAGCATGTCCACTCAGAGACCACATCCAAAGATCATTAACATCAAAGACCAAAGGCAGATAAATCCATGAAGATGGGGAGAAACCAGAGCAAAAAGGCTGAAAATTCCAAAAACCAGAATGCCTCTTCTCCTCCAAAGGATCACAACTCCTTGCCAGCAAGGGAACAAAATTGGATGGAGAATAAGTCTGATGAACTGACAGAAGTAGGCTTGGGAAGTTGGGTAATCACAAACTCCTATGAGCTAAAGGAGTATGTTCTAGCCCAAATGCAAGGAAGCTAAGAACCTTGAAAAAAGGCTAGACGAATTGCTAACTAAAATAACCAGTGTAGAGAAGAACATAAATGATCTGATGGAGCTGAAAAACACAGCAAGAGAACTTCATGAAGCATACACAAGTATCGGGAGCTGAATCAATCAAGCAGACGAAAAGATATCAGAGACTAAAGATCAACTCAGTGAAACAAAGCAAGAAGATAAAATTAGAGAAAAAGAGTGAAAAGAAACAAAGAAAGCCTCCACAAAATATGGGACTATGTGAAAAGACCAAATCTACATTTGATTGGTGTACCTGAAAGTGATGGGGAGAATGGAACCAAGTTGGGAAACACTCTTCAGGATATTATCCAGGAGAACTTCCACAACCTAGCAAGGCAGGCCAACATTCAAATTCAGGAAATAGAGAGAACACCACAAAGATATTCCTCAAGAAGACCAACCCAAGACACATAATCGTCAGATTCACCAAGGTTGAAATGAAGGAAAAAATGTTAAGGGCAGCCAGAGAGAAAAGTCAGGTTATCCATAAAGGGAAGCCCATCAGACTAATAGTGGATCTCTCTGCAGAAACCCTACAAGCCAGAGAACACCACAAAAATATTCCTTGAGAAGACCAAACCCAAGACACATAATCATCAGATTCACCAAGGTTGAAATGAAGGAAAAAATGTTAAGGGCAGCCAGAGAGAAAAGTCGGGTTACCCACAAAGGAAAGCCCGTCAGACTAACAGTGGATATCTCGGCAGAAACCCTACAAGCCAGAAGAGAATGGGGGACAATATTTCACATTCTTAAAGGAATTTTCAACCCAGAATTTCATATCCAGCTAAACAAAGCTTCATAAGCAAAGGAGAAATAAAATCATTTACAGACAAGCAAATGCTGAGAGATTTTGTCACTACCAGGCCTGCCTTACAAGAGCTCTTGAAGGAAGCACTAAACATGTAAAGGAGCAACTGGTACCAACCACTGAAAAAACATACCAAATTCTAAAGACCATTGACACTATAAAGAAACTACATCAACTAACAGGCAAATTAAGCAGCTAGCATCATAATGACAGGATCAAATTCACACATAACAATATTAACCTTAAATGTAAATGGGCTAAAAGCCCCAATTAAAAGACACAGACTGGCAAATTGGATAAAGAGTAAAGACCCATGGGTGCACTGTATTCAGGAGACCCATCTCATGTGCAAAGACATATATTGGCTTGAAATAAAGGGATGGAGGAATAAGCAAATGGAAAGCAAAAGAAATCAGGGATTGCAATCCTAGTCTCTGATAAAACAGACTTTAAACCAACAATGATCAAAAGAGACAAAGAAGGCCATTACATAATATCAAAGGGATCAATGCAACAAGAAGAGCTAACTATCCTAAATATTTATTCATGAAACACAGGAGCACCCAGATTCATAAAGTAAATTCTTAGAGACCTACAAAGAGACTTATACTCCCACACAATAATAGTAGCAGACTTTAACACCCTACTGTCAATATTAGACACATCAATGAGACAGAAAATTAACAAGGATATCCAAGACTTCAACTCAGTTCTGGACCAAGCAGACCGAATAGACATCTACAGAACTCCCTATCCCAAATCAACAGAATATACATTCTTCTCAGTATCACATCATACTTATTCTAAAATTGACCACACAAAAGGAAATAAAACACTCCTCAGCAAATGCAAAAAAACAGAAATCATAACAGTCTTTCAGACCACAGTGCAATCCAATTAGAACTCAGCATTAGGAAACTCACCCAAAACTGCACAACTACATGGAAACTGAACAACCTGCTCCCGAATGACTACTGAGTAAATAATGAAATTAAGGCAGAAATAAAGATGTTCTTTGAAACCAATGGGAACAAAGGCACAGCATACCAGACTCCCTGGGATACTTTTAAAGCAGCATGTAGAGGGAAATTTATAGCACTAAATGCCCACAAGAGAAAGCTGAAAAGATCTAAAATTGACACCCTAACATCACAATTAAAAGAACTAGAGAAGCAAGAGCAAACAAATTCAAAAGCTAGCAAAGACAAGAAATAACTAAGATCAGAGCAGAACTGAAGGAGAGAGAGAAACAACAAATCCTTCCAAAAATCAATGAATCCAGGAGCTGGCTTTTTGAAAACATCAACAAAATAGATAGACTACTAGCCAGACTAACAAAGAAGAAAAGGGAGAAGAATCAAACAGACACAATAAAAGATGATAAAGGGGATATCACCACCAATCCCACAGAAATACAAAGTACCATCAGAGAATACTAATAAACACCTCTATGCAAATAAACTAGAAAATCTAGAAGAAATGGAGAAATTACTGAAATAATATACATCCTCCAAAGACTAAACCAGAAAGAAGTTGAATCCCTGAATAGACCAACAACAAGTTCTGAAATTGAGAAATTGGCCTACCAACCAAAAAAGTCCAGGACCAGACAAATTCACAGCCAAATTTTACCAGAGGTACAGACAGGAGCTGGTACCATTCCTTCTGAAACTATTCCAATCAGTAGAAAAAGAGGGAATCCTCCTTAACTCATTTTATGAGCTCAGCATCATCCTGATACCAAAACCTGGCCAAGACACAACAAAAAAAAAGAAAATTTTAGGCCAATATCCCTGATGAACATCGATGCGAAAATCCTCAATAAAATGCTGGCAAACCAAATCCATTAGCACATCAAAAAGCTTATCCACTACTATCAAGTCGGCTTCATCCCTGGGATGCAAATCTGGTTCAAAATACACAAATCAATATATGTAATCCATCACATAAACAGAACCAATAACAACAACAAAAAAAACCATGATTATCTCAATAGATGCAGAAAAGGCCTTTGACAAAATTCAACAGCCCTCTATGCTAAAAACTGTCAATAAACTAGGTATTGATGGAATGTATTGCAAAATAATAAGATTATTTATGACAAACTCACAGGCAATATCATACTGAATGGGCAAAAGCTGGAAGCATTCCCTTTGAAAACTGGCACAAGATGAGGATGCCCTCTCTCAATACTCCTATTCAACATAGTATTGGAAGTTCTGGCCAGGGCTATCAGGCAAGAGAAAGAAATAAAGGGTATTCAATTAGGAAAAGAGGAAGTCAAATTGTCCCTGTTTGCAGATGACATGATTGTATATTTAGAAAATCCCATCATCTCAACCCTAAATATCCTCAAGCTGAGAAGCAACTCCAGAAAAGTCTCAGGATACAAAATCAATGTGCAAAAATTACAAGCATTCCTATACACCAATAGCAGACAAACAGAGAGTCAAATCATGAGTCAACTCACATTCACAATTGCTACAAAGAGAATAAAATACGTAGGAATCCAACTTACAAGGAATGTGAAGGACCTCTTCAAGGAGAACTACAAACCACTGCTCAAGGAAATAAGAGAGGACACAATCAAATGGAAAAACATTCCATGCTCATGGATAGGAAGAATCAGTCTCATGAAAATGGCCATACTGTCCAAAATAATTTATAGATTCAATGCTATCCCCATCAAGCTACCATTGACTTTCTTCAAAGAATTGGAAAAACAAAACTACTTTAAATTTCATATGGAACCAAAAAAGAGCCCACATAGCCAAGACAATCCTAAGCAAAAAGAACAAAGCTGGCGGCATCAAGCTACCTGACTTCAAACTATACTACAAAGCTATAGTAACAAAAACAGCATGGTACTGGTACCAAAACAGATATATAGACCAATGGAACAGAACAGAGGCCTCAGAAATAACACCACACATCTACAACCATCTGATCTTTGACAAACCTGACAAAAACAAGCAATGGGGAAAGAATTCCCTATTTAATAAATGGTGTTGGGAAAACTTGGTAGCCATATACATAAAGCTGAAACTGGATCCCTTCCTTACACCTTATACAAAAATTAACTCAAGATGGATTAAAGACTTAAATGTAAGACCTAAAACCATAAAAACCCTAGAAGAAAACCTAGGCAATACCTTTCACAACATAGGCATGGGCAAAGACTTCATAACTAAAACACCAAAAACAATGGCAACAAAATCCAAAATTGGCAAATGTAATCTAATTAAACTAAAGAGCTTCTGCACAGCAAAAGAAACTATCATCAGAGTGATCAGGCAACCTACAGAATGGGAGAAAAATTTTGCAATCTATCCACCTGACAAAGGGCTAATATCCAGAATCTACAAAGAACTTAAACAAATTTACAAGAGGCCGGGCGCGGTGGCTCAAGCCTGTAATCCCAGCACTTTGGGAGGCCGAGACGGGCGGATCACGAGGTCAGGAGTTCGAGACCATCCTGGCTAACACAGTGAAACCCCGTCTCTACTAAAAAATACAAAAAAACTAGCCGGGCGAGGTGGCTGGCGCCTGTTGTCCCAGCTACTTGGGAGGCTGAGGCAGGAGAATGGCGTAAACCCGGGAGGCGGAGCTTGCAGTGAGCTGAGATCCGGCCACTGCACTCCAGATCGGGCGACAGAGCAAGACTCCGTCTCAAAAAAAAAAAAAAACAAATTTACAAGAAAAAAAAATCAATAAGTAGGCAAAGGATATAAACAGACATTTCTCAAAAGAAGACATTTATGCAGCCAACAAACATATGAAAAAAAGCTCCTCATCACTGGTCATTACAGAAATGCAAATCAAAACCAAAATGAGATGCCATCTTATGCCAGTGAGAATGGCGATCATTAGAAAGTCAGAAAACAACAGATGCTGGAGAGGATGTGGAGGAATAGGAATGCTTTTACACTGTTGGTGGTGAGTGTAAATTAGTTCAACCATTGTGGAAGACAGTGTGGCAATTCCTCAAGGATCTGGAGCTAGAAATACCATTGACCCAGCAATCCCATTACTAGGTATATACCCAAAGGATTATAAATCATTCTACTATAAAGACACATGCACACATATGTTTATTGAGGGACTGTTCACAATAGCAAAGACTTTGAACCAACCCAAATGCCCATCAAAGATAGACTGGATAAAGAAAATGTGGCACATATACACCATGAAATATTATCCAGCCATAAAAAAGGATGAATTCATGTCCTTTGTAGGGACATGAATGAAGCTGGAAATCATCATTCTCAGCAAAGTAATACAAGAACAGAAAACCAAACACAGCATGTTCTCACTCATAAGTGGGTGTTGAACAATGAGGACACATGGACACAGGGAGGGAAGCATCACACACACGGGCCTGTTGGGGGGCGGGGGGACCGTATGAGGGATAGCATTAGGAGAAATACCTAATATAGATGACAAGTTGATGGGTGCAGCAAACCACCATGGAACATGTATACCTATGTAACAAACCTGCCCGTTCTTCACATGTACCCCAGAACTTTAATAATTAAAAAAAAAAAAAAAGAATTAAAGTGTGACGACAAAGTCAGTAAATAGGGATTCTGAAGAAGGGGATAAAAAATATAAAAAAGAACCAAAAATAAATCTTTCAGTTAAAGATTACAAGAAATTAAATGAAAACTTCACTAGCGGAGTCAACACCAGATTCAAAATGGCAGAGGAATCAGTGAACACATAGATCAATAAAGATTACCCAATCCAAAAATAGAGAAAAACAAGACTAAAAAAAATGACCAAGTACTCAGACTTGTGCGATAACATCAGAGTTTCAACATACATGCAATGGAAGACCAAAAGAAAAGGAAAGACGATAGGGCCAGAAAAACTATTTGAGTAAATAATAGCCAAAATTTTCTCACATTTTTCATATGGACAGGTAAGCGTCAGAAATGACAATTGCATATGGATTACTATTTAAGACTGTGTATATCTTTTTTCATATATTTTCTTACCTTCTTTAAAAATTCAAAATTGAGTAAAGTGAAACTTATAATGCGCTTTATTGGATTTAGAGCATATAAAATGTAATGTATATGGTAATAATAACAAAAAGAAAAACAGAGGAAATAGAGCCATATTAGGGCAAGATTACAATACTTTTCCAGAATTAAGTTAGCATAAAGTGGTATACTATCATCCTTAGACTAGCCAGTAAGAACATAATTTAAAAAATAGATAAGACATCAAATACAGAATACTTCAAATTACTCATTTAATATATAAGACTGTCAAGTAGAAACAGAGATACAAGAAACACAGGAGACATTATATAAAAAATAGCAAAACAGTCAATGTTACTTCAGCCATATTAATAATTACATTAAATGTGGAATAGTTTAAACACCTCACACAAAAGGCAGACATTGTCAGACTGGGAAAAAAACAATATCCAACTATACACAATCTATAGGAAACACTCCTTCTATTCAAAGACACAAATTATTTGAAAGTAAAAGAATATGGAAACCCCGTCTCTACTAAAAAAAAATACAAAAAACTAGCCGAGCGAGGTCGCGGGCGCCTGTAGTCCCAGCTACTCTGGAGGCTGAGGCAGGAGAATGGCGTGAACCCGGGAGGTGGAGCTTGCAGTGAGCTGAGATCTGGCCACTGCACTCCAGCCTGGGCGGCAGAATGAGTCTCCGCCTCAAGAAAAAAAAAAAAAAGAATATGAAAAGATATACCATACAAACATTACCCAAGAGACAGAAGCAATGGCTATTTTAAGAAACAAAATAGACTTTAAGATAAAACATGTTGCTAGAGTGAAAAAGAGACATTTCATAATGATAAGAAAGTCAAAATATTAATATGATAGCAGTTAAGAATGCATATTCACTAACTATACAGATTCCAAATATATGCAGCAAAAACTGACAGAATTTAAAGAAGGAAAAGAAAAATGTAACAATTATACTTGAAGATTTCAGTATCTTATTTTCAGTAATTGATAGAATACCCAGGGAAAAATCCACAAGAATACGGAATACTTAAACAACATTGTCAAAACTAACTTGCTGTGTATACAATATTCCATCCAAATACTATAGAATACATTTTCCTTTGTATAGACTATTCTCTAGGATAAACCACATGTTAAGCCTAGAGTAAAAAACTGCAGCATATTGGCTAAATCCAGCCTGCCACAATTTTGTGGGGGATGGGGGAGAGGAATGAATAAAGTTTTATTGGAATACAACCACAATTATGCATTTACCTAATGCTGGGGGAAGCTTTCACACTGCAACAATGGAGTTGGATACTGCAGGACACACCATATGACTTGCAAAACCAAATATATATATAACAGGGTTTTATTAAAAAAAAAAATACTGTAACCCCTCTAGTAGGCCCTTAAAAAGTCCTAACAAATTTAAAAGGATGAAATTTATACAACATATTTTATCTAATTACAACAGTTAAATCAGAAATGAATAACAGAAAAAAAGTCTTAAAAATCTCCAAGTATTTGAAAATGAAACAACACTTCTAAATAAACTAAGGGTCAAAGAAGTAATCACAAAAGAAACTGAAAAATATTTCAAGAGAATGAAAAATTTTGTAATAGAAGGAAAAAGCTGAAGGAATAACACTGTTTACAAAACTTAACAGAAAACAACCATAATCAACATGATATTATTGGGTGAGAAAATAGGCATACATATCAATGGATAATAATTGAGAGTCCAAAAATAAATTACACAATAAATAATACAATAAAGGTGCTATGACAATTCAGTGGGATAAAAGATCATCTTTTCAAGGAAGAGTGCTGAAATAATTGGATATTAACATGCATAAAGATGAATTTATATCCTTTTCTCATACTATACACAAAATTTAGCTTGAAATAGATCAAAGACTTAAATATAAGAGCTAAAATTCTACAATTTTTAGATAAAAAAAGATAGAAGAAAATCTCTAGGACTTCACTTGAACAAATAGTTCTTAGATGAGACACCAAAAGCACAAACCATATAAAAATAAATCAGTCAACTGAATGTAATCAATATTTAAAATGTTTGCACTTCCAAAGACAATGGAAAATGGAAAGACATTAACAAAATGGAAAGACAGCCATAGACTGGATATACACATGTGCAAATCATTTATCCAGCAAGGGACTTCTATTCAGAATATAGGAATATCTGCTACATAAAAAGAACTATTACAATTCAAAAATAATAGATAAAAAACAATTAAAAAATAAAGGATCCTTACAAAAATTAACATACTCTTACCATCCAATCCAGCAATCACATTCCTTGGTATTTACCCAAACGAGTTGAAAATATGTTCACACAAAAAACTGCACATGGATCCTTAAGCAGCTTTTTTCAAAACTGTGAAAACTTGGAAGCAACCAAGATGTGGTTCAGCAGATGAGTGGATAAATAAGCTGTAGTACATCCAGATAATGGAATATGACTCAGGATTGAAATGAAATGAGCTATCAAGCCATGAGAAGACATGGGAGAAACTTAATGCAAAAAGTCAATCTGAAAAGACTACATACTATATGATTCCAACTATATGGCACTGTGGAAAAGGTAAAACTATGGAGACAGTAAAAAGATGAGTGGTTACCAGGGGTTAGGCAGGAGAGATGAATAGGTGGAACACGGAAAATTTTTAGGGCTGAGAAACAATTCTGTCTGATACTAAAATGGTGGTTTCTTATTAGATATTTGTCCAAATCCGTAAAATGTCCAACACCAAGAGTGAACCCAATGTAAACTGGATTGGGGTGGTGATGTGCTGTCAATGTAGGCTGATCAGTTTTAATAAATGTATCACTCTGGTGCTATATGTTGATAATAGGGGAGGATATGCATGTGTGAAGGCAAGGAGGGATTTTAAAAATCTGTGTACCTTCTTCTCAATTTTACAGTGAACCTAAAACTATTCTAAAGTATAAAGCCATTTTTTAAAAATGGAGGATGAAGGAGATATTGGAATACATATTTCACTAAAGAATTAATACAAATAACCATTAGGAACATAAAAAGATTCTAACAGCATTAGTCCTTAGGAAAATGTGAATTAAAACCCAACTTCACTAGGATGCCTATAATCAAAAAAGACAGACAGTAGTGACAAGGATATGGAATAAAGAAGACTCATCATTGTTGCTGGAAACATATACTGATAAGGCCAATTTGGGAAATCATTCTGCAGTTTCTTAAAGTATCAAATACAACTTACTATTCAACCTAGCAACTTGACTCAGAAAAATTTAAAAAAATTAAAACATGTCTATACATACAAAGACATTTATATGACTGTTCATAACATGTTATTCATAATAGCAAAACACTGGAAACAACCCAAATGCTCATCAACCAGTGAATGGATAAACAGAAGAGGTATAGCTATAAATGGGATACTGTTCAGAATGAAAAGGAGCAAGGTATTGACACAAAACGCAATGGATAGACTTTAAAAGTGTTACAGTAAATTAAAAAAAAGAGTCAGAGGCAGCAGACTACTGATTATATGATTCAGTTAACGAAATATCCATATAAAGCAAATTTACGTCGACAGAAAGCCATCAATGTTTTCCTAGGTGGAGGTCGTGAATTTTTTTTGTTTGTTTGTTTTGTTTTTTTTGAGACGCAGTCTCTCTCTGTCACCCAGGCTGGAGTGCAATGGCACAACCTCGGCTCACTGCAAGCTCCACCTCCCAGATTCATGCCATTCTCCTGCCTCAGCCTCCTGAGTAGCTGGGACTACAGGCACCCGCCACCGTGCCTGGCTAATTTTTTGTATTTTTAGTAGAGACGAGTTTCACCGTGTTAGCCAGGATGGTCTTGATCTCCTGACCTCGAGATCCGCCCACCTCAGCCTCCCAAAGTGCTGGGATTACAAGTGTGAACTACCCCGCCTGGCCTTGAATGCTAATTTAACTGAAAATAAGCATGAGAAAATTTAGGGGCAGGTGCCAGAAATTTTCTAAGACTTATTTATGGTAACATTTGCAGAAGTCTATAAATTTACTAAAGAATCATAGAATTCCATACTTATAGTGGTTAGGTTATATGAAATGTAAATTATACTTCAGAAAGTGATATTTAAAAAAACAACAGTGTAAAGTTTAGTCTGGTAGTGAAAATTGGAGAATGTTAAGCAATATAGACAAACCTATCAGTGAATGATTTTTTTAAAAAAAAGAAAGAAATATTAAGACAGAAAATTAAGAAGAAAAGTCTACTTTGACATGCAGCAATGTGAGAAATGTGTGAATGGCTGATTTATTCACAATACATTTGCTTTGCAGCCACTAATACTTGTTACAGGAAATGGCTGTAAGATTTATGTATAATAGGATTATGCATGCTGAGTTATAGCATTTAATAGTATTTTTACATAAACTAATAATGCTGCAGTAATCAGCAAAGTCTTCTGAGGTCTTCTCAGAAATCTCACATTTCAAATGATAGGGCTAGCTTTATATCACTTCTGGTAACAAAAGCTGGGGTATTCAAGTATAGACTGAATGCTTTAGACTGTTGGGAAGCATGTTTCCAGGGGTGCCTTGTGTTCCTACATGTCTTGCCATGAATTGCAAGAATATAAGGCCCTAACTGCTCTTTACCTGGGCCATTGCTCAAAGTTGTGCTTGCAGCAAACAACCATGGAAGAAGCGACGCCTCCTCCCAAGCCAAGAGCTGACTTCTTTATTAGATGTTATAAGGTGGTCATTTCACTAGATTTGGCATTCCTCTCCTACGTGTGCAGGCATCCATTAGTCCAGTAGAAACTGGGATTTAGGGAACCAATGAGAAACCATGCTGACACTCTGGCTACTGTTTTTGCTGTGAGCAATAAAGTATGTCATCTCCGACCCAGAAGTCTCATTTCTTGTGTCAACATCCGTAAAACTGTATCAAGCTAAATTTGCCAGCTTGCAAAAGGGCAAAATGTCAGATCTTTGGCAGCTCTTGACATCTTGACAGTATATTTTACTGAAGCATAAAGACAAAACAAGTCTAAACGTTAAAGCCTGGTCTTTATTACATCATTATGATTTGTATTAGTTAAATTACATTGCTCACTTCCCATAAGTAGGTTTTTTAAAATCCGTATTTGTAATTCTGTGTGGCCTAGAACAGTGTATTAGAAAATTAAAAAGAAGTCAATGGTTTTGAAATCTAATTACAAACTTAATTCTGTGATAAAGAAAATGTTAAACCAGATTCAGTAACCTGTTAAGTATTTTAGTTCAGCTAATTCTACCTGCTGAAATAAGAGGCCTTGGATGGAAAGGATCTGAACAATCCTTCAGGAAGACCTGAAAACAGTAGTCTAGTACTCATCCTTGAACAGTAGCAATGGATGAGGCAAGAATATCATCTTTGGACACAGAATACTAGGTTCAAATTCTAGCTCTGCCACCTGTTTGCTATGTAAACTTGGTTATACAACGTAATCCCTCATGGTTTCAGTCTCAATTTATACAATAAGGGCTAACAACAATATCACCATTATTGTGCTGTAAAGATTAAGAAATGTCTATGTGTAGCACTGTACAGGGGCCTAAATGCACTTCTTAACCTTTGTTAGTCAGTCTTGCTCAGGAAATGACTACAGGAGAAACTGGAGCTCACCTGTGGGAGGTCAGCACTGCAGCACAGCCTTCCCGAACCTCCTTCATTATTGTTTGCCATAGGTACCGCTTAGAGCAGGGATCCATCCCAGAGCTGGGTTCATCCTGAAGGAAAGGCAATACAGAGTAATCAGTATTTGAAAAACATAAATAGAAATATACACAACGACACGAGAGGCCAGATCTCAGGTGAAAGAAAAATCTCTGCTCTGGCTCTAACAGGCACCTCTCCAACTGGTTTTGTTACACTCTGCTCAACAAAGCCAGAATGATAGGGGAACGTGAGAGAGCAATGAGTGAGCACCTGACTCCTCCAGCCACGCAGCATGCTACCCAAGAGTCCCACTTTCTCACCTCATCCAGAGAAATTCAAAAAAGAGATCAAAATTATGTATATAGAAAAGAACCAAATAGAAATACTGGAGCAGAAAAATAAAAAGAAATAAAAAATATAATAGAGAATGCCAAAAGCACATTTGATCAAGCAGATTAAAAACAAATCTGTGAAATTGAAGGCAGATTATTTGAAATTATCCAGCCAAGGAAAATTAAAAAAAAAAAAAAAAAGAATTAAGAAGAACAAAGAAAGCCTAACAAGGTTTGTGGCACATTATCCAGAGACCTAACTTTTACAATATGAGATTTACAAAATTAAAAAAGGTAAGAAAAAGGGGCAGCAGAATGCTTATTAAATAAATAATGGCTGAAACATTCCCAAATTTGGATAAAGAGAAAGACATTTGAACACTGAGATATATGAAGCTTAAAAGTTCCCAAATAGCTTCAACCCAACGAATTATTCACTGAGATACACAATAATCAAACTGTCAAAAATGAAAAGCAGAATTTTCACAGCAACAAGAGGAAAAAAAAAGGCTCATTATATACGTGAACAAGGCTATCAGTGGATTTTTCAGAAGAAATCTTCAGGAAGAGCAAACAGTGGGCTAATGAAAGGAAAAAACCTACCAAATCAAAAATACTTTACTTACTTTACCCAGCAAAGCTGCCCCTCAGAAATAAAAAAAAGAAAAATAATTTCCCAAACAAAAGCTGAAAGAGTTCATTTACACAATACCTGTCTTAAAAAAAAATGCTAATGGGTGTTCTTCAAAACAAAATAAAAGGATTCTAATTAGCAACATGAAATTATAAAACTCACAGTAAAGTTAAGTATATAGCCAAATTCAGCATACTTTAATGCTTTAATGTTGGTGTGTAAATCACTTCTAACTGTAATATTCAGATTAAAAGACAAAAAAGTATTAAAAATAACTATAGCTACAATAATTTTTTAATGGAAACACAATATAAAGAGCTGCAAATGTGACATCTAAAACATAAAATGAGATAGTTGGAAGTAAAAGTGTAGTTTTTTTTAATGTGACATAAGTTCAGTTACTATCAGGTTAAAAATAGACTTTTGTAACTATAAGATGTTTTATATAGATACTTGGTAACCACAAATAAAAAACCTACAGTGCATACACACACACACACAACACACACACACACAAAAGAAAAAAAAAAACCAGAGAAATGGATCAAAGCATACCAACATACCAACACACAAAAAATTATCAAATTAAAAGAAAAACAGTAATAGAGGAAAAAAAGAATAAATAGCTTTAAAAATAGCCAGAAAACAATTGAATGTCAAAAATATGTTCTTACCTATTAATAATTACATTAACTGTAAAAAGACAGCATTTGCCAATCAAAAGGCATAAAGTGAATGAAAGGATTAAAAACCAAGATCCAACCTTATGCTGTTTGCAAGAGACTTACTAAAGTTTTTTGATACACATAGACTGAGTGTGAAACAATAGGTAAAGATAATCCAAGCAAATGATGACCCAGAGGGCATGTTTATCTATATTTATGTCAAACAAAATATGCTTTAAGTCAAAAACTGTAAAAAGAGAAAATATAGTCATAAAATGGTCAATTTATTATAAAATGATAAAAGAGTAATTGTAAATAGATATGCACTGAATATTAGAGTAGCTATATATGTAATGCAAATATTAACAGAACTGAAAGGAGTAAAAGACATAACTACAATAATAATAGGGAGTTCAAGGCTCCACTTTCAATGATACATTGATTAACCAGACAGTAAATCAATAAGGAAACAACGTATTTGAACTATGCTTTAGACCAAATGAAACTAACAGCCATACACAGAACATTCCATCCAACGACAGCAGAATACACATTCTTCTCCAGCACACATAAAATACTCTCCAGGAGAGACCATATATTAGGCCACAAAACAAGTCTAAACAATTTTTTAAAATTGAAAACATATCCAGTATCATTTCAGACCAACATGGTATGATACTAGAAATTAATAAAGAGGAAAACTGAAAAATTCAAAAATACATGTAAATTAACAATATGTTCCTGAACAACCAATGGGTCAAAAGAAATTAAAATGAAAATTTTTAAAAATACATGTATCTTGAGACAAATGAAAATGGAAACAAAACAAAACTTATAGGATGAAGTAAAAGCAGGTTTGAGGAAGAAGTCATCAAAATTAAGAAAAAAGAAAGATTTCAAATAAATATCCTACCTTTGCAATTGAAGAAACTGGATAAAGACATGAACTAAGCCCAAAGTTAGCAGAAATAAGAAAAGAATAAAAGGCCACACATCATAAGCCCACAACTAACATAATATTCAACAGTGTAAAGCTAAAAACTTCAAATCTAAGAAGAACAACTAAGAATGCCCACTCTAGCAACTTTTACTCAACATAATACTAGAAGTCCTAACCAGAGCACTTAGTCAAGACAAAGAAAAGGCATCCAAATCAAAAAGGAATAAGTAAAATCATCTTTCCAAAAGCATGATCTAATATACGGAAAACACTACAGACTCCACCAAAAAATCCATTAGAATTAATAAACAAATTCAATAAAGTCATATGATACAAAATCAACATACAAATATCAATTTTGCTTCCATAAAATAGCAGTGGGTTATCAGAAAAGGATATTTTAGACAATTTCATTTGCAGTAAGATCAAAGTGAATAAAATACTTAGGAATAATTTTAACAAAGGAAGTGAAAGATCTGTATACTGAAAACTATAACATTTTGATTAAAGAAATTGAAGACAAATAAATGGAGAGCTATCCATGTATGTGGATTGAAAGAATTAATATTTTAAAATGTCCATATTACCCAAAGCGATCTACAGACTCAGTGCTATTCCTACAATTCCATTGTCATTTTTTCACAGAAATAGAAAACCAGAATACTGAAATTTATAAAACAAAACAAAACACCACAACAATAAAAGACCACAAACAGCTAAATTAAACAAGAAGAACAGTGCTGGGGGCCTCACATTTCCTATTTTCAAACTATACTACTATGCTATCGTAATTTAAAAAGTATGGTACTTGTATAAAAACAGACATATAGATTCATAGAAAAGATTAGACAGTACAGAAATAAACCCACACACATAGTCAATTAATCTTTGACAAATACACCAAAATTAAAACTGGGAAAAGGACAGTCTCTTCAATATATGGCTTTGGGAAAACTGAATATCTACATACAAAAAATTAACACTGGGTCCTTATCTTACACCATACACAAAAATCAACTGAACATGTATTAAAGATTTAAACATAAGATGAGAAACCAAGAAACTTGTAGGAAACAAAAAAAAAAAAAAAAAAGAAAAGCTCCTTGGCATTGGTCTTGGCAATGTTTTGTTTGTTTTTTGTTGGATATGACACCAAAAGCAGAGAAAACAGAAGCAAACATACGGTGGTACTATTTCAAATGAAAAGAGCTTCTGCACAAGAAAGGAAAATATCAACAAAGCAGGCAAACTACAGAAGGGGATAAAATATTTGCAACCATATATCCAATAAGGGGTTACATCCTATATATGGAATTCATAAAACTAAATAGCAAAATAATAATAATTAAAAATAGACAAAAATCTTGAACAAACTTTTCTCAAAAGAAGACATGCAAATGGCCAATAGGTATTTGAAAAGATGCTCAACATTATTAATAGTCAGGGAAATGTAAATAAAAACGACAATGAGATAGCACCTTGTACTTGTTAGAATAGCTATTGTTAAAAGGACAGAAGATAACCAGCAATGGCAAGGATTTGGAGAAAAGTGAATCCTTATACACAATTGGTGGGAATGTAAATGTACACACATTGTGAAAAACAGTGTGGAGGTTCCTCTGCAAATTAAAAATACTACTATCACCTGATCCAGTAATCTCACATCTGTGTGTGTACCCAAAGGAAAAAAATCAATATCTGGAAGCGTATCTGCAAGTGCCATATTCATGACAACATTATTTACAAAAGTCAAGATATAGAAACAACCTAAGCATCCCTAAGTGTATACATGGGAAAAGAAAATGTGTATGTCTCTCTCTCTCTCTCTCTCTCTCCCCCTGTTTCCTTGTCTCTCTCTCTCTCTGTCTCTGTCTCTCTCTCTGTCTCTTTCTCTTTCTCTCTCTTCTCTGGGTGTATGTGTGTGTAATGAAACATTATTCTGCTTGAAAAATAAGGAAATCCTTCCATTTTCAACAACATAAGTGAATCTGGAGGACTTATGCCAAGCATAAAGTGAAATAAGCCATGCATGGAAAAACACTACTTCTCAATGAAATATTAAAAAGTTGAACACACAGGAAGAGACAGTAGAAAGGTGCCAGGCTGTGGAAATGGGGAGATACTTGTCAAAGGGCAGAAAATTTCAGTTATACAGAACAAACAAGTTCTGGAGACCTAATATACAGCATATAGGGCTGCTATAGTTTGGATGCTTCATCCCCTACAGAATTCTTATTAAAACTCAATCCCTAATGAAACAATATTGAGAAGTGTGACCACTGGGAGGTGAACGAGTTTATAAGGTTAAGTGACCTTATAAAAGCACCTGATGAAGGACCTTCACCTCTTTTTGCCCTTCTGACTTTTGCCTTGTGAGGACACGTATTCCTCCCCTCTGGAGGGCACAGGGTTCAGGTAGTCATCTTGGAAGTAGGGCTGGCACCTTCAGCAGGCACCTGCACCTGGCAGTACCTTGATCTTGGACTTCCCAGACGCCAAAACTCAAATGTCTGTTCTCTGTTCTTCATAAATTATCCAGTCTGTTATAGCAGCACCGTGGACTAAGAGAGGGACTGTAGGTAATGAGGCTGTATTACATATTTGAAATTTGTTAAGAGGGTAGATATTAAGTGTTCTCATCACACACAGGGGAAAAAAATGGCAATTATATGATATCATCAATATGTTAATTAGTTTGATTGTAGTCATCACGTCAGAATATTTAGGTATATCAACACATGTTGAATTCATTAAATATATACCATTTTTATTAATTATACCTCCATAAAACTGGGAGGTGGGGAATTGGGCTATATTTTCATACCAGGTTGGTTCTCCCTCATGATCTGGCTAGGTAAGCCAACCCTGATGTTTTTAAAATGAATTTTCAACCTCCATAAAATTTCAGAATGATATGCCCTAGGAAGACATATGATAGCAGAAAAAGGCTTCATTTATTTAGCAACATCAAATAAAATGATATTTCTTAGAACTTGAAGCTTTCTCCTTCAATAGACACCAAAACATTTCTTATATGAACCACTTCTAGAGAAATCTTGCCAAACTGTAAGATGTATTTCTGTGCTTTTATTAGCCAGGGAGTACTAAACACATATATCTTAAGAGCTTAGGGTCATAAACTTCCCCCAAAGAAAGAAACAGATGGGAAGCAATAGGGGTTGGGGGAGAAACACCGAAGAGAAAAATAAATATCTAGTCTTTTCTGCAAATCAAGCAATATATATGTGTATTAGTTATAAAAATAAGTAAATAAAAGGTGTGATCATGCAATGCTCAGCACAAGAGTTGGATGTGTAATTTATGTTTTCCTGATTCCCTCCTTGATGTCAGTTCTGAGAGTCACTTCTAGTCTCTCTGTTGAGAACTCCAAAGGCCCAGCAACAAATCTCTTTAACCTATTGCTCTAAACGGTAACCATCATCATAGTCACAAGTAGCTACTGTGGTTTACCGTCTGCTGGATACTGGGCTATATGCTTAATGTAATTTATTTTATTTACTGCTTTCAATGATTCCATGAGACAGACATTATTATCAGGACAATTTTCAGATGAGAAGAAAGCAGGCATAGAACATACAAGGCCAAGTGTTGGGTGGCTGCAGAAGCAAAATTCAATGCTTGTCAGTCAGACTCTGGAGTCCCCACCTTGACCACTGTGCCACAGGTTTGGACAGCCACGGAAAGCTGAGAGCAAGGATGTATCAAAGAAAAGCATGTCAGGGTCTGCAGTGAACCAGGTCATGGCTATAGAGCAGCGGCCCCTTCATCCAACTGAGAAGATGCATTGTAAGGGGCTGGGCATAGGGAAATTCCATAGAAAGTAATGAATGCCCACATATTGTTAACTACTGAACATAATCCCGCCTTGTGTTGAAAATAAAATGCAATTTGTAAACTTCAGGATTGTGCAAATGGTAGTTTTTATTATCAGATTCCGGAATATGAAACTATACAATGGTCCAGGAATTTGGACATTGCAAAAGCAAATTTATAGTACCTAAAAAGAATATTCAAGTGAGTTTCCAGGAAACAACCAGCAAATGATGAGACCATTTTCTAACACAGACCTTCTCAATTTCCATTTACTACCCCACTGAAAGGGTGTATTCATGTGATGAAGAAAGATAGAAAAAAAGGAATCTGTTTTGTTTTCCATACTTTTTGACACCCCTCAGGCTCTCTACTGGTGTGAAGTCCAAAGATGCACTCTAGTGATTAGAATCCAATTTATGGCATGTAACAATAGCCTTTATTTATTCTTTCAATGGCATTACTTGTATTAACAATTATAGCTGTTTTATGAAATGCAGGACAATTAACTCCATTTCTTGACAATTGTTGCCTCCAATTAATGCTTTGATTCATTCAAATCAAATTAATTGCAGTTCCCAGACTGATTACAGACCACCTTGTCTCAAGACCATTGCATATACTCTACCCTCTTGCTGGAGTTTTCTTCCTACTCTCAACATCATAGCCAGCCTTCACTCTCAACACCCATCTTCAAGATTCACCATGACAGGTGTCACTACTGCTGTGATAAACATACATCTATACAGAGAAAAAGACATAAAACCAATATTCTAGAGGAAAACATAATGGTTTTCAGATTACAGATGAATTTTAATAATCTTTTAAAACACTGTTTTAAAATTAAAATTTTTATAGAATTTTCGGTTTGACGAATATGAGTGAATCTAGCAAAAGGTAAGTGCTTTATTTCTGCAAAATTCAAATGATGTTTGGGAAATGTTGGCTTATGGCAAAATGGTTTACTAGTTTGTAGAACCAGCTTTGCAAGTTCTGAAGTTACTTCCCAGAAAAACTCTTAAAATCAGTTTATAAATCAATATGCAATATGTGTCTTATTCCAAGACATTGACATTCCTCTACTCACCAATAAAAGAATGTCAGGTTTCCCCACCAGGGCCAGAGCTGTAGAGAGTTTCCGCTTGGTTCCCCCACTGTAGGTGGCCACAGGTTTGTCCACATGGGCTTCGAGGTGTAAGCGCCTGATAAGATCTCCAGCAACCTGGAAGAGAGGAATATGCATGTGCACACCAGCATTCACCAAAGTGCCCACCAGACACCTGGTCTCAGTCCTCACTCCTGCTTCTCCCTCCCACTAACCCTGCTCATCTTCACACATACAATCAAGTACATCTCCTGAAACATCCCCCTTCACCATAGAGGCAGAAATTGAGAGTGAACAGGTGGGAGTTTTCTGTGGCTGGAGACATCTAAGTGACGGTCAAAATAATCACATCTAGATTTCAGGGAGCAGGATGGGCAAGAAACACACTCGAGGTTGGAGGTCCAGATAAATACCCATGTTAAGGTGAGCAGGGACGGGTATGCCAAAAAGAAAACTGAGAAGGAAATAAATAGGAATGAAACTAATGGAAAGAGGTGTCAAAACTTAAAGGGAGAAGACAACTGAAGTAGAACACTTTCTTTATTATTTTAGATTCCGGGTGTCTATTATAGCTGTTGACAAATGTTGCCTCCAATTAATGCTTTAATTGGAGGTTTGTTACATGGGTATATTGTGTGATGCTGAGGTTTGGGCTTCTAATGATCCATCACCCAAGTAGTGAGCACAGAACCCAATAGGTAGTTCTTCACCCCTTGTCTTATGCCCTCCCTCCACACTTTTGGATTCCCACGTGTCTACGGCTGCCATGTTTGTGTCCATGTGTACCCAATGTTAAGCTCCCCGCTATAAATAAGAGCACATGTATTTGGTTTGGTGTTCTGGTGTTAATTTGCTTAGGATGATGCCTCCAGCTGCATCTACACTGCTGCAAAGGATGTGATTTTGTTCATTTTTATGGCTGGAGGGAATTTTCAATATTAACACAGGGAAAGAAATAACCCTTTCACATTGAGAAGTCATTGTTAATGTTTGCAAACTCAGAGTTTGGTTTATAAAGTAACTAGAAGTGGGGAGGGGAGTGGGAAATGTTTCTTATTTGCAACTGCTGAAAACCACTTTGCCAAGTCCCAAGGATGGTGGCAGCATTTGTCAAACCTCACCCCCGCAGCAGCCACAGGAGAGTTCAGACTGTACCCAAAAGCCTGGGGTTCACAGCTTCTTTATTCTTCCCTGCTTTCCACCCTGCCAGCTTGTCCCACATCCTAGAAGGCCCAGCCCATATCTCTCATCAGAAAAAATAATTGTCACTTCTTCTGTGTGTTGTATGTGTCACCTCTTCTGTGTATTATGTGTCTATAGTATGCTTTTATTTAGCATTTCCCACTGTAATTTGTACCACACTACATTTTCTGCTTCCAGTCTGTCTCCTATGCTGGATTAATTCTTCTTGGGGTCCAAGGTAAGCAACTTTTTCATTTCCAACTTAGCATAATTTAAAAATTTTGCAAACAATTTTATTTAACTCTTATGACCATAGAAATATTAATATAGATTCATTTTTTAGATATCATCATTTAGCCAAATTGACCAAGACCATATTTTAATTCAAATTTAGGAGAAGAGAGAAAACTTCCTTAGGACTAAAAAGATGGGTTAATAATTGTGCATCCCAAATAACTAAATAAATATAAACTAATGTGTATACTCTTTTTGACAAGTGCATAAAAGTTAGGATAATAACAGGATAATAAAGGATAATGAAGCATTAAGAACCTCTACAAATATTAGGATAATCATTACGTCCCCCAATGAAATCTTTCAACAGAAATTGTTATATGGTTTTACTTGTACAACTTCAAAATATATTGCAGATGAATAAAGAGGGTCAAGGACTGGTCTTATGGTGAAATAGTATAATTCTAGGAAATGCAGATTTCCAGGCCCCAAAGATACATAAAGATGAAATATTTAATCTCCTCCTATCTGCCTAAGAAAATCTTATCAAGGCCAGTAGTTGGTCTTATTGAAAGTAAACTCATTTTCCCCAGAATGTTTTGTATGAATCAACATTTTTCCTGGCTCCATTCAGACCAATTATTTCAATTATCACAAGTTGAATAAAAATTCACTTAAGTGAATTCTAAAATATCAAAATAAAACATTTTATTCCTCACAAGCAAACACACACAAATATTAAGAGAAGGGTCATATAAATGAAGAAATATAAATGGCTGGCATTTCAGGAATTAAAGAGATAACAGAAGTAGTAATGTAGCTTCATCCAAATTTTTCTCAGAGAAGAATGGCCAAGAAGTATAAATCAGTGCTAGATAAACACTCATAATGAGAGATGAAGGAAACCAGGAAGACTTCCTGGAAAAGGAGGCACATGTCCCCATAAAAGAGAAGAAAACTAAGAGCATGATAGACCCTGTGAGAAAGTTTTATCTGTCGGGAAAAAGTCAATGCAGTCCTTACTTAATGTTATCTGTATATTCTTGGAGACTGCTTTAACTGCATCAACATTTAATGAAACCAGTTTTACCATAAGCTGATTAGTAGAAACAAAAGTTCCTATGTCATGTGTCTGGTCACAAAAACATCTCCAAACTTCCAAATAAAAATAACACTTCTAACAGCAAACACTGAAATAAATGTGAGCTACACATACATTTGTGAAAGATTAACAAAAACATGATTTACCCAATTATTCCAGTTCAGGGTTGAGGGTGGTCAGAGTCTATCCTGGAAGCTCAGGGCACAAGGCAGTAACAGCCCTGGACAGCATTCCATGCTATCACAGGGTGCACTCACATGTCCACATGTGCTCACCCACATGGGCTCAATTTAGACACACCAAAGAAACTAAGGTACACAGCTTTGGCACATGACAGAAAACAAGTGTACCTGGATAAAATGTACGTAGCCATGGGGAGAGCGTGCAAACTCCTCTCAAACAGTAGTCCTGGCAGAAAATCAATTTTATTTTTCTCACCATTGTAATGAAACAATGTTGAACTAAACAACGTTATTTGGAGACCTGCTGTACTAACAGTGGGGAGGCTGGCAAAAATGACAAATTGTGAAGTTGATTTTTTTTTGGTTATTTTTAGACCTATAAATATTACAAGAAAAACAGAATGAAAATACGTGTGTGTGTGCATGTATTAGAAAGAAATTTTTAGTTACTCTCATCTATGTTATTCAAAGATTAGCAATACATAAATGAAAGCTGATAAACTGACAAATGAAATAAAATAATAATAATATAAACACTTAGTTCTGGAGAAATGCACCTGAGAATGCAAGTTACATTTTGAATAAACTTGCCAAATTATTATTGCACATTTTTATGAAGTTAGGAAACATATGTCATGCTTTCCCAGTTTCACAAAAGGTTAAATATTGCAGCCTGCAAATTCTGGATTGGTTAACCATAGGAAAGATTCCAGAGTATACAGGAACAAATGTATTAGTTTGATCCAATGTTTTCTGAATGTCATGTTGTCAGAAAATAACTGAAAATAGCCTAATAAGAAGTATTTTGCTGTAGTCTTTTCTGCACTCCGCAATACTGTCAAAGTAATGGCAAAAGCAATGCCTTAGCAATCTCGGTTGGCAAAATACTGCCTAAAATTCCAAAATGTCAAAAGTTCACAGAATCTCTCTCTGCAGTTTGGTATTTTTCTCTCATGAAACTCTAGAAATTGTACCACACTTAAGGCAAGTACTGGAATGCATTTGTTTTGGGATGCTTTCATTTGGGGATGTATTCGTTTTGGGATGAATCCCAATGGGATATGCACTGGGATGCAAAGCCCCAGTGCTTATTCATGTTTGGCACATAGTAGGACTTCTATAAACATCACTGGAGCCAAAATAAATTGCCCTGAGATTCACACATACATCTGTTGGACTCCAAAGCCAAAATGTTTCCACTAGCATGCATAATGGCCAGGTCAACATTTTCTGTGAGATTAAAGATCAAAATGAGTAGTAAAGTAGGGAAAGGAAACCAAGGATTTCAGATGGAAATGTTTATCCTGGCCCTTCCTCTGAAGATGACCTCCTGTCCCCATTCCTACTATCTTATAATTTCTAGCTCCTTCTAGCTAAACTGACTGTGTGAATGGAAGAAAACTTAAAGATAAAAGTCATGCCTTTAGAGAAGATGGGGGAAGCAAGACACAGTAGGGATATTCCCTGGGAGGCATGTGCAGGTATTAACAAAACTAAGATGATGAGGGGCCATACTCTTCTATACCAGGGAAAATGAACACGTAGAATTTGTCAAATCTCTTCCCATTTAGAAGTATTGTTTGCTTGTTATGGTATGACACTAACATTAAAGCTACCTAGCATGATGGACTCTTACACATTTTCTCTAGCATCCCAGACTGTGTAGCCCTCATCTCTTGCATCATCTGGTAATAACCAAGTGATACAACTTGATATAGCATGTTATACAAGGTTAATTAAATTCAGGCTCAAATATACACACTGCACAAAACTGTGCAGTGTAAATCATGGGAAAACTGAAAATCATTACGTTAACTTGCCGAACCTAAATTCAAGCTTTATGAAGTGGCATCTTATTCTTACCTCATCAAACTTTTGAAAGGTTGGGGAAGTGAGCAATTTGACCATACATAGAAATGACCAGCAAGTGGAGCACAGGTGGGCTGGCTCAGCCACAGCACGGGCTCTGAGGGTCCCGGGGAGGGAGGAGAGGGGACAGTAAGGCTGAACAAAGGAGCCTCCCAGCAAGCACAGAGGGTCTTCCACTAGAATCAGAGAACATACAATGGTGGCTGTCCATGTTACAATGAAAATAGATGGCAGCCTGAAGAAAACAACTAAGGTGAGCAGCAGATGTGTCTAAAGATTACCCCCATATCTGTGAGTTCTGAGAGCCTGGAGGTGAGGCGCACATGTTGAGCCCAACTCCAGCCCAATGGAAAGTCAGGCAGCAGGAGGAGTTCCATGTTGGAGAAGTCATGCACTAACCCCACACAGTTTCCACTTCTTTGGCCACCCCAGGGGTATAAAAATAAGACTGAACTGTTAATACACCAGGCATTCCATCTTACAGAACTAATAACCTGGATAAAATAAATGTCAGAGTAATGTCTTAGTCAAGAACTTGTACCCTGGAACTGGTTTATATGGTTTCAAAGCAAAACCTTGCCAATTACTAGCCATGTGAACGTGGGCAAATGGCCTAATTTCTCTGGTGTCTCAGTTTCCCTGTGTCTCTGTGTCTCAATTAAACTGTGTCTAATTTCTCAGTTTGTAAAATGGGAATAAGTATCTACTTCATATGGTTGCTGTAAAATATTTAGAACAGTACCTGACATGGAATAAATACTGAAAGATAAAACTACTGTTTTCCATTCTTTTATAATAATTCTTTCTGGACACCTTGTGATAAGCACCTCAGAATGGATGTGCCTGTTCTATAACTTAAATATCCCCCAAAAATATAGAAGAGAGAATTTTTTTCCAGAAAAGGAGCTAACTCCTTTGGGAACAGATGCAAAAGTGTGCTGACATCTTAGAAACAAGAGCAAGTAGCAATACTGTCTGCAAAATCAGTTACGGTTGTATAAAAGAAATGAAGGCAGTTCCTAATTGGTTACCATTTAAATAACTTTTCTTGGTAGAACAATTCAGAAAAACAAAGTTGTAAGACAGCTGAATATCAAGACACAATTGCCGTGAATGACAGAAAGCACCAACTCTTACTACATTAATGAGAGCTTTTTTCATAAGCATGTTTCCCTCAAAAAACAAAAGCGCCAGCTTAAAGCCTTTGCCAAGCACCCGCCTCTTTCATCAAAAACTAACAAGGAGGAGCTGACAGAGATAAACACCGATTAAAAATTGAGCCAACAATTAGTCACGGATGCCAATAACTGTTTAACTACAACCAGCGGGTCTCTGTGGGGTGGTCAGTTATCCTTTCTTTATTAAGACAGGAGATGGGAAAAGGGGCCAGAGTCCTTACAATGAGGTGCAGACATTCTGTTTAGTTTCACTTAAAGTTAGAAAGCATAAATAAGAACAAATGCTGAAGCATTATAAAAACAGAACAGAGAATGAATGTTCATGGACCAGTGAAGGCGAAGGCTATTAGTTTTGTCTCCTGTGAGTCCTAGAATGTTCCCTCTCCCGCAGAATCTAATTGCAAATGCATCACATAAGCCACTTATTTCTGCTTGTAGTTCAGAATCCAGAAATCTGAGGAGCACGCACCCCAGACTTTCTATAATGAGATGCAGAAAAGGTAAAAATGTGCTTAAATAACTGCAATTTTGGTGGCTCACGGTACAACGTCCTGAGCTGTCAATCAATGCTGTCCGCTCTGCTTCGCTGACCTCTACTCGCACAGAAGAAGTGGCAGCTGTCTTTTGCTCTCTTGCTGCTCACCTGCCTCTCTTCTGACACAGGCAGTGATGGGGGTATGGAGGTCTGCAGTTTCTGCCACTCCTTCATTCCCCTAAGGCCACCCAGAAAGGAATCCCCTGGCAGTAGGACTCTGTCCGCCCACTCATCAAGAAGTCATTGCTTCCAACAATCCCCCAGTTTCCACACATATTTTGTGCCCACTCTTTCATAAGCCCTGAAAATACAGAGTTTGTGATATTTCTTCCTGAATACAAATTAGTAGTTCAATAAATGTAAAAGGCATTTAGAGAGGAAGAAAAGAGCAAGGGGGATACAAAGTTATAAATGATGTATTTATGTTTTAACTCTGACCACATGACTGCCTCACACAGATGCGGTTTAAATATATAATGTAAATAAGGCAAATTTATTTAATGTTTTCTTCAGTATAATCACATTGGAAAATCTCTTGCAGGTAAGTTTATCTGCTACTACAGTTCCTTCTCCTCACAGGGTGAGAGAGCTGCCTTGGAGCCAGAGGTGGTCACCAAGCATTCCCCAATGGGTCCCTTTATCTAGAAGACCCCACGGAAATTTACCTCAGGGATGCACTGCCTTGGAATCCCGCGTAAGCTACAGTAATAATGGAGATGTTCCCAACCAGTCAGCAGCTCGTCCAGGGCATCCTGCTGGGGACAGTAGCCAATGAGCACGCCTGCAGCACCAGCACAAGACAGGTCCACAGCGTCCCTGCAGAGAGAAGCAGCACAGCCTGAGAACAGGAGCTTCCCAAACTGGCATCAACCCATTTTTAAAATGTGGCTCATCAATAACAAGTCCACTGCAGTTTGTTTAAAACAATTATTTCATTTCACAAGAATAGGTTCAATTCATGAGAAATGAAGAATACAAGAAGTCACCCCAAAATAGGCCTCTTTGGCATATGCATTATTTTGAGCTAAAGGCAATTGAAGACACAGGAAGACCAGAAGACACAGGAAAAGCTCTTTACCTCTCCTTAACTGCCTAAAAATTGAGTATAAATTGTCTTCTTTTGAAAAGGAAATTCACATTTACAAAGGAAATTTCCATTTGTAAAGATGTCTCCCTACCAGAAAGAGAGCTACTTTCCCAGACAACTCTGAACCAGAGAGATTCTTATCTGCGTAATGAGACAACCCTAATCCAGCATACATTTCCTCCCCTCATCTTCCCATAGCTGGCCTCCCCTGCCCGGGATCCCCAAATCCCTTTTGCTTTGTTTAACCTCATATAGTGTATAAGCCTCAATCATCTGGGAAGCTCCTTGAGTCTTATTTTTTGTGTGAAACTCCTGTGCATACATACATAATAAAACTTTTTTTATATTAATATGTATTGCTGAATCAGATGGAAAGACTATACTGAGTTTTATAAGATTCTGCCAAACTGTCTGCCAAAGTGGTTGTACCATTTTGAATTCTCTTCAGCAGCAAATGAGGGTTCCTATTGCTCCACATTGTTGTCAACATTTGGTGTTGTCAGTGTTTTGTATTTTATTCATTCTATTAGGTATAGAGATGCATCACATTGTTGCTGTAATTTGCCGTTCTCCATGATGTCGCGCATCTTATCATGAACTTATTTGCATCTGTCTTCTTTGGTGAGACATCTGTTCACATCTTTTACCCATGTTTTAACTGTGTGTTTTCTTGTGGTTTAATTTTAAGGATTTTGCATACAAGTTTATGTATACAAAACTTTATGTATTTTGTGTACAAGTTTTTTACGAGACATGGGTCTGCAAAATTTTTTTCCCAGTCTATGGACTGACGTTTTAATCTCTTAACAGTGTCTTTTGCAGAGCAGAAATATACTTTAATGAAGTCAAACTTACCAACATTTTCTTTTATGGATCATGCTTTTGATATTGTATCTAAAAAGACATTGTCACATCCAAAGTCACCTAGATTTTATCCTATGTTATTTTTTAGAACTTCTATAATCTGTATTTTACAATCAGATCATAGATCCACTTGGAGTTAATTTTTGTCACAGGTATAAGTTAAGTGCCAAGATTCATTGTCTGGCATGTGGATGTCCATTTGTTCTGGCACCACTTGTTGCAAAGATGCCGATTTTCCCACATGATTGCCTTTGTTCTCTTCTCATATATCAGTTGACTGTATTGGTGTGGGGCTATCTCTTGAAGTTACTGAGCCTTTACGTAAGTCTTAAAGTCAGGTAATGTCAGTCTTCAAACTTTGTTTTTCTTCCATACTGTGTTGCCTATCATGGATCTTTTGTCTTTCCACATGTACTTGAAAATCAGTTTGTTAATATCCACAAAGTAACACTGGGACTTTGATTGGGGTTGTGTTAAACCTAACATTCAAGTTGGGAAGAACCAACATCTTGTTGATATTAAATCTTTCTACCCCAAAACATGGAATATCTATTTATTTGGAGCTTTTTTCCATTTATTTCATTAGGATTTTGTAGTTTTCCTCATGTAATTTGTTAGATTTATAGCTAAGTATTCCATTTTGGGTATTGTTAATGTAAATGATATGTTTTTAAAATTTCAAATTCCAATTATTCATTGTAGACATATAGGGAAACATATGACTTTTCTATATTAACGTTGTATCCTGAAACCTTGATATAAATGTTTATCAGTTCTAGGAGCATTTTTTTTTTGACAATTCTTTGGGAGTTTCTACATATATAATCATGTCATCTACAAACAATAACAGTCTTATTTATTCCTTCCCAATCTGTGTGAGTTTAAGTCCCTTTTCTGCTCTTATTGCATTATGTAGGACTGCTTGCCTGCAGAGTATTGAGATAAGAATGGAGAGTGAGGACATCCTCGTCTTGTTCCCAAATTTAGGAGAAAGGTATCTAGCTTCTCATGGTTTAGTACGATATTACTTGAAGGTTTATTGTCAGTGTTCTTTATCAAGTTAAGGAATTTCCTTTCTGTTCCTAGTTGGCTGAGAGTTAGTATCATGAATGAGTGTTACTTTTGTGAAAAATTTTTTTATGCATCTGTTAATAGGATCAAACTATTTTTTCCTTTTATTCTGCTGATGTAATTGATTATATTAATTGATTTTCAAAAATTGAATGAACCTTGCCTATCTGGAATAAATCCTTCTTTGTCATAGTATATAATTCTTTTCATACATTGTTAGATTCAATTTGATACTTTGTTGAGAATTTTTGCATGTATATTCATAAGAGACACTAAGCTATAGTTTTCCTTTCTTGTAATGTCCTTGTCTGATTTCAGTATTTTGGTAATCCTGGCCTCATAAAAACAGTTAAACCATATTTGTTCTGTATCTATTTTCAAAGGACATTTTAGTAAATTGATATCATTTCTTTCTTAAATGGTAGAACTCACCAGTGAGACCACCTAAGTCCAGTGCTTTTGCTTTTATGGTCATTAGTTATTGATTCAATTTCTTTCATTGATATATACCTATTTGGATTGTCTATTTCTCATTGCATGTGTTTGGGTAAATCGTGTATTTAGGGAATTGGCCCATTTGAAGTAAGTTATTCAAGATGTGGGCATAGAGTTGCTCAAAATATTTCCTTATTAATATTTTAATGTTCATGAGATTAGTAAGAATGACATCTTTGATTTTTGATATTAATAATTTGTATTTTCTTTTTTTGTCGGTAATCTCACTAGGAGTTGATCAATTTTATTTATCTTTTAGTTCATTGATTTCAGCTTTTAGTTTCATTGATTTTTCTCTATTATTTTCCTTTTTACAATTGTATTGATTTCTCCACCGATTTGTATCATTTCTTTTCTTCTGCTTACTTTCAATTTAGTTTGCTCCTCTTCCTCTAGTTTAGTAAGGTATAAGCTTAGATTATCTATTTTAGTCTCTCATCTTTTCTAATAGATGCATTAAATTCCATAAATTTTCCTTTAAGCATCACTTTAGCTGTATCCCACAAACTGTGATAGGTTTAAATTTCATTTTCATTTAAGTTTAATTTTTGTAATTTCCTTTCTGATTTCTCTGACCTATGTGTTACCCAGAAATATGTTGTTTAATCTCCAAATATTTGGGGATGTCTAAAGCTATCCTTCTATTTTTTATTTCTAGTTTAATTCCATTGTGGTTTGACAGCATAGTTTGAATGATGTCTGTTCCTTTACTGTTAAGCTGCATTTGGGATTTTACTGTGAGGTTTGAGTTTATCTGACAAGAAGTTATGTTGTGCTTACTGGTGGCTGTCTCAGTGGTGTCAGTTCTAGTGTCCTTGGGTTTATATCCAATTGTCTTTGAGTTTGCCTAGAGATTCCATCTTAGAGTCTGAGGCTTGTAGTTCTTATAGTCCTTGGTTATTACACAGGAGCTCCACCGAAGTGGTGGTGAGGAGCTGGTTGAGGTGAAGAGTTGTCTATTCTCACAATCATGTCTCAGTCTTCTAGTGCCTGATCTGGGCATTCCCCTTTTCCCAGGTCAGTTAGGCTTTGGAAAAACAGCTTCCCCTTAGGGCTGGTCTTTCTAAGCCTTACAGAGAGGTCTGGGCATATTTTCGTATAATTACTTCCTGCTGAAAGCACAAAGGGATTTTTTCCCCAGTCTTCACACTGAGAATCTGGTAGGGCTCCTATAGGTAATACTCACCAGTGAGGAGCCCCCAAGGCTACTTTCAAGTTAGTCCACACTGAGCCTACATCGCTTTTTGATTACAGTTGATGTGTTCCTACTGATCCTGGCTCCATCTGGTGACTTCTGCTTCTAGGTCTCCTGATTCACAGTCCTGGGCTTCCTTCTATTATAGTATTTTCAGTATCCATAGAGGATGGGTCTAGGACTCTCCTTGGACACTAAAACTCCACGGATGCTCAAGTCCTTTATATAAAATAGTGTAGTATCTGCTTATAACCTACATACATCTTCCCAAATACTTTAAATAATTTCTTGATGACATATAATACACAATACATTGTAAATGCCATAAAAACAGTGCTTATGCTGTATTTTTTAGGGAATATTAACAACAGAAAAGGTCTGCACATGTTCAGTACAGACAGAATCATCCCCTTTTTTCTGAATATTTTGCAGTGCAGTTAGTTGAATCCAAGGATATGAACCCATGGGTGTAGGGGGTCCCCTGACTGTCTGTGCAGTATGGGGTAGCAGTTTGCTCTGTGACCTCAAGTCTCTGATGGCTCTAAGAAGAGTTGATAATTTTTAGCTTTTAAGGTATTTTCCTGTTGTGAAAATGAAAGTGACAACTTACAAGCTCTTTAAATATTGTACCAAAAACCACAACTCAGTACCTTTTTCAGTAGTTTTTGTTTCATTTTTTTCATGTTCCATATCTCTGCCCCACAGGAAAAGCTATACATTTTAAATGAATCTCTCCATCTTGCGCATTGTCTACCATTCTCTTACTCACCAAGTCAATGGCTTCTATGTACACCATGAAACAATTTCTCAGGTTTATCACTGGCAGCACTAATTTAATATTCTGCACCTTTAATTCTATTGTATGTGATAAATATAAGAGAAAACAGAATTTAAGATCTACTGGGTACTTAATTTCCTTTACATCAGTTTCTATTACATCCATATTCTCCTGTCTTTCAAATTCAGCTAGTATATTTGTCATGACAGTTTCCACATTTGTGTCATAAAATTTTAACTTTTAAGTGTTCAGAGTATCAACTTTTAAAAAAGCGTTCCCTTATATTTAAATAATAAAAAATCCATGTATAATTTTTAGTTACAGTCTTTCCATAGTGCTCCAATCAGTTTTTGTACCGTAATTATTCCGATGTATTATTGTTTATTCATTCTTCTAAAGAAAGCAAGATTGCCAGAAAAAAATACAAAACATCCACTTAAATTTGTAATTCAGATAAACAATGAATAAATGTTAAGTGTAAGTATGTACCAGAAAATGTTTATATGTGTTATGTAAAAAAAAAAAAAAAATGTCTACTGGAAACTCAAGTTTCAAGTGTTTTTGGGATAGGGGAATATTTGTAAAGGTTAATGTATATATTATCTGTGGCTTCAAATATACCATCCATGTGCTGTATTATCCTTGTGCTTTATTATCAAAATTGATGCTAAAATGGGAGTTGTTTTCAATAGCCCATAAAACAATGGAACAGCTGGATAAAATGCAGAAAAATCTATTTAAAGACTAGGAATTAAAGATTCAAACCCCAAAAAGAAGAAAAACTCACTGAGAGGAGACATGTGTTTTGTTTGTTTTTCCTTGAAGTATTAGCCACACATATAAAATAAGGAAGAAGAAGTAATGATACTGTGGAGAAAGTGACTGCTAAAAGGCAGAGGAGCTAAGAAAAGCTGTTATTAGTCTTTGGAAGACATAAAAATTGAGATTCAGGGCTACCAGAGCAGGTAGGACTTGAGAGGCCAATATCCCAGGGGGAAGAAAGTAAGAAAACCTCTGTAACTCTAGGTGTCTCATGCTTGAGATGTTCATTAATGTATGAGCAATGCAGGTCTATAATTGAAGAGGAAAATCAAGACACAACTCTAAGAATCTAAAAAGTAAGTAAACCTACCAAGTTTATAACAAACCTGGAATAACCAACTGGGATAACAGAAACTGTCATTAAGCAGACATTCAGGTGTCAGGACTCTGGCAAACAAACATGGCTCTCAATCAGGGCCATTGAACAGTGAAGCCTCCAGAAATGTACAAATAGACAAGCCCTTTTAAAAATGTATTTAAATGATTTTAGATGAGTTTGCTGAGATAATTTCATATGTTATAATTCCATATCAAAGCTAAAGAGAATTTTCTTTGAAGGAAAACAGAATCATCCAGAGACTCTAAATGTTTTCATTCAATCAAACTTTATCAGTTGTTATGAGTTGAATTGTGTCCCATCCAAAATAATAGTAATAATAATAATAATGTTGGAGCCCTAACTCCCCGTCCCTTGGAATATGACCTTATTTGAAGATAAAATGTCAAAGAAAAAATCAAATTTAAATGAGGCTACTATGGTGGGCTCTAATCTGGTATGACTGATGTCCTTCGAAAAGGGAAAATGTGGACACAGACACATACATAGAGGGAAGACTATGTAAACAAACAGAGAGAAGATGGCCATGTATAAGCCAAGGAGACAGGCCTGTAGCAGAGCCCTCCCCGACAGCAGTCAGAAGGAACTAATACTGGCAACAGTTTGATCTCAGAGTTCAAGCCTCTAGAACCATGAGACAATAAGTTTTCCTAGTTTAAGCCACTAAGTTTGTGTTTTGTTGTCATTCATGCTGTTGTTGCTTTGAGATGGAGTTTCACCCTGTAGCTGAGGCTGGAGTGCAGTGGCGCAATCATAGCTTACTGCAGCCTCTAACTTCTGGGCTCCAACAATCCTCCCACCTCAGCCTCCCAAGTAGCTCAGACTACGTACATGCACCTTACCATCAGACCTGGCTAATTAAATGTTTTTGTTGTTGTTTTGGTTTGTTTCTGTTTTGTAGAGATGGAGTCTCGCTATGTTGTCCAGGCTGGTCTCAAACTCCTAGCCTCAAATGATCCTCCCACCTTAACCTCCCAGAGCACTGGGATTACAAGCATGAGCCACTGCACCCGGCCAGAGGTATATTTTTACAGTAGTCCTAGCAAATGAATATACCAGGAATACCACTAAAATAAATAAATAAATAAAAATAAATAAAAACTATGATAAAAACAAATAAAATGAAAATAAATCCACAAGTGATATAGATATTGGAGTTATCAGACATAGATTTTAACATAGTTTAATTAATAAATGAGCAAAAAAGAGGAAAAAAAGGTGAATTTTACCAGAAAACTGAAATCAATTTAAAAAATTGAATAAAAATTTTAGAACTGGAAAGTTATAATAAGCAAAATTAAGACAGTAATAGAGTACTTTAAACATAGTAATGAATAGTAATATTAATACAATTTGATACAAAATATCAAAATCAGTAATACTAACAACATCACTTAAGATAGGTATTAAAAATAACATTTTAGTATATTATGCACCAAACTTCTGCATAGAAATGGAATAATTTAGATGGAATAGAAAAATCCCTTAAAATGCAATATACCAAGAAAAGGAGGAAATAGAAAACCTAAAAATTTCTAAATGTAAAAAGAAATTGAATCATTAATTAAAATTGTTTTGATAAATTTAGACCCAAATGCATTCATTAGGACATTCTTTGAAATAGCTATGTAAAAATTACATGGATCATACACTACTCTAGAAAACAGACTGAAAACAATTTTCAAGTTACTTACTGAGACCATTATTCCTTGACAATTAAACCTGCAAATGTGTTACAGTAAGTAAAATTCACAAGATAATTTCATATAATAATCATCACAAAATTTTAGCAACTATTACCCAATTAAATCAAGTGATATATAAAAGGGGTATGAAATTTTGACCAAGTCAACTTTATCCATGAATTCAATATTTTTAAAATAAAATTTAAAAATCATTTAATGTAACATAGTATACTAAGAGTATAAAGAAAAGGTGAGAAAAAATAGTCAGTAAAATGTTAAAATTATTGCTTATAAAAACAGCTGGGCATGTAGTCCCACCTGCCAGAAGGCTGAAGAAGAAAGATTACTTGAGCCCAGATGTTTGAGGCTATGGTGAGCTATGATCATGCTACTGTACTCGAGCCTGGGTGACAGAGCAAGACCCTGTCTCTAAATATATTCTTTATAAAAATAAACAAAAGTCAAAAATTGAAAAAAAAAAACTTTACAAGCTAGAAAGGAAAATATAGAAGAACTTTCTTAATCTGATTTTAAAATGTATGCCAAGACAATAGAAGCTATATATTTATGTTTAATAAAATATTTATTTATTTTATTTTATTTTAGACAAACTTTCACTCCATCACCCAGGCTGGAATGCAGTGGCATGATCTCGGCTCACTGCAACCTCTGTCTCCAGGATTCAAGTGATTCTCATGCCTCAGCCTCTCAAGTAGCTGGGATTACATGTGTGTGCCACCAGGTCCAGCTAATTTTTTGGTATTTTTAGTAGAGATGGGGTTTTGCCACATTGGGCAGGCTGGTATTGAACTCCTAACCTTAAGTGATCGACCTACCTCGGCCTCCCACAGTGCTGGGACTACAGACATGAGCCACTACACCCAACCTCTGTTAATCATAAAATATTTAAAGTTTTGCCCTTCATATCAAAAACGAAAGGTCCCCATTACCACCTCTTCTATTCAACATTATAACGCCAGTGCTGGCCAGTCCAGTAAGGCAAGAAAAAGAAAGTTATAAAGATTGAAAGAAAATAATAATGTTGTATATATTCAGGAATGAGATCCTTATCTGTATAGTATATACAAAAGAATCTATACCTAGACAAATCATAATCAAACTGTCAAAGACTTCAGACAAAGGGAAAATCATGATGGCAATGAGAGAAGTGACTCACAATGTACAAAGAATCTCCATGAAGGTTAATAGTTGCTTTCTTAACAGACACCATAGAGGCCAGAACACAATAGGATGGCATGCACAAAGTGTTGAGAGGTTAAAAGCAAAAAAAAAAAAAAAAAAAAAAAAGCTAGCCTAGAATTCTACAGTAAAGAAGAAATTACTATCTTTCAAAATTTAATGAGATTAAGATATTCACAGCTCACCAAAACCGAGAGAGTTTGTTGACAGTATAACTGCCTCAAAATTACCAAATGCTGAAATGAAAAGTACTAACAGTAACATGAATCCATATAATGAAATAAAATAAAAAGCACTGGTTAAGATTACCATATAAAGAAATATAAATGACAAGATAAATGTAATCAACCCTGATGAGCACACAATCTCTAAAAATGTAATTTGTAATAATAATAGCATAAATGGGAGAGGAGTTATATAGAAATGCAATTTTATAAACTATTGAAATTAAATTGGTATTAATATAAATTAGAGAATTTTAACTCAATATGTTAGTTACAATCCCCAGGAAAATCGCTAAGAACATAACTCAAAAATATGTATAGCAAAAAACACAATAAGGACTTTAAGTGGTATTTTAGAAAATACTTATTTAGCACAAAAGATGGCAGCAATAGAAGAACAGAGGAATGAAAAATATAGAGGAAATATAGAAAGCAAATAGTAAAATGGTGGAAACCAATTCTACCATCTCAGTAATTAGATTATTTAGCTCATTTACATTTAATGTAATTACCACATAATTATCAATTAATTCTACCATTTAACCAATTCACAGATTGGCAGAATGGATATTTTTTAATTATCCAACTATATGCTGTCTATAAAATATACACTTTAGAATCAAAGTCACAAATAGTTTGAAAATAAAAGGATGCAAAAAGATATACAATGAAACCAGTATCCAAAAGACAGCTGAGGTGACACTACTAATATATAACAGAATAGACTTGAAGAAAATATTGTTACTAAAAACAAAGAGACACATCTTATAACAATAAAAGGGTAAATTCCTCAGGAAGACAAACTAATCATAAAAACATATGAAATTAAGAACAGAGCCTCACAACACACAAAGCAAATGCTGACAGCATTAAAGGGAGAAATAGACAATTCAACAATAATAACAAGTTCAATACACCATATTCAATATTTAATAGACTAACTGTGCTAGAAGATTAACAAAAATATAGGAGATTGGAACAATACAAGATAACTAGAACTAGCTGACTATAGAGACTTAGAACTCTCCAGCCCAAAACAGCAGAATAAACATTCTTCTCAAATGTATATAGAAGCAATTCTCCAGAATAGAACAAGTGTTTGGCTATTAAACAAACAAACAAAAAAGCCTTATTAGCTGGGTACAGTGGCACAAACCTGTAATTCTAGCACTTTGGGAGACCAAGGTGGGCGGACCATTTTAGGTCAGGAGTTCAAGACCAGCCTGCCCAACATGGTGAAAAACACTCTCTACCAAAAATGCAAAAATTAGCCAGGCATGGTGGCAGATGCCTGTAATCCCAGCTACTTGGAAGGCTGAGGCAGGAGAATCACTAGAACACAAGAGGTGGAGGTTGCAGTGAGCCAAGATCATGCCACTGTACTCCAGCATGAGTGAAACAGCAACACTCTGTCAGAAAAAAAAAAAAAAAAAAAAAAAACCTCAATAAATGAAAAGAACTGGAATCATACAAAGTATGTTCTTTGACTACAATAGGCTAAAATTAAAAATCAATACAGAAGCAATCTTTAGGAAATCCCAAATGTGTAGAAATTAAACAACATATACCTTCATAACCAATGGGTCAAAGAAGAAATCAAAAGGAAAATTAGAAAATACTTTGAGATGAATGAAAACAAAAACACAACATACCGAAACATGGTATTCAGCTGAAAAGGTGCATAAAGAGAAAGATATAGCTGTAATAGCTGTATTATTCTTTAAAAAAGTAGATGTCAGAAAAATAACCTAGCCATTTACATTAAGAAATTAGAAAAACTAAAGCAAACTAAACATAAAGAAAACAGAATGAAAAAAATAATAATGATTTGAGCAGAAATAAATAAAATAGGGAAGAAAAATAATAGAGAAAATAATCAGAATCAAAACTTGATTAAGGTCATTGAAATCTACAAACTCATAGCTACACTGACCAAAAAAAGGGAACAAGAATATTAAAATTACTAAAATCAGAAATAAAACATTTCTACCAATCTTAAAGAAATGGAAAATTGTTTAATAGTCTAAATGTTCATATGCCAAACTCCTAAGAAATTTAGATAACATGGACAAATTCCTAGAAAGACAGAAAATACTGAAAGTGACCAAATGAGAAAAAGAAAATCTAAACAGATCCACAAGTGAAGATACTGAATTAGTAATAATAATAATAAAAACAATAGAAACAATGCCAAAAAACCTTTTCATAAATAAAAGCCCAGTACCAAATGGTTTCACTGGTGAGTTCTACCAAATATTTAAAGATGAATTAACACTAATGCTTCTAGACTGTTTCAAAAAGTAGAAGAGAAAAAAACATTCCCAAGCTAATTACATAAGGTCAGTATCATCCAGATACCACAACTAAAGACATGACAGAAAGCTATATAACAGTATTTCTTATAAATAGATGTTTAAAAATCCTCAACAAAATACAAGTAAATCAAATCCAGCCCATATAAAGAGAAGTAGGCACTATGCTCAAGTGTAATTTATTCCAGGAATGCAAAGTTAGTTTAATATATAAAATTAATCATTTGTTGAGTCTACCAATCATCTATATCATGTTAATAGAACAAAGTGCAAAAACCACACATCTCATTAAACACAGATAAAAGAATTTGACAAAACTCAATAGCCGTTTATGAAAAAACAGTAAAAGAATTTGAGATAAAAGGAAATTATTGTATGAACCTATTTATATGGAATTTCCAGGATACTCAAATCCATAGGGATAGAAAGTAGATTAATGGTTGACACTAGGGGGAAGCAATGGGGAATGATTGCTAATTGGTATAGGGTTTCTTTACAAAGTAATGAAAATGTTCTCGAGTTAGTGGAAATCATTGTATGGCTTTATGAATATGGTAAAAAATCACTGAATTGTTACATTTAAAAAACTGTAAGTTTGATGGTATGGGAATTATATCTCAGTTAACCAAAACACTACCAGTATTTACAAAAGCGAAACACGCACATGCTCTATGGAGGCAATTTCATTCATATGTGTATCAGGAATTGTTCACAACAAATATCTGTCATCATTAATAACAATAAAACTATTGCAACATGTGATAATATGGATGCATTTTACAAATATGGTTTTATAGAAAAAAATCACTCATGTAAAAATATAAACTGTATGATCCCATTTATATAAAATTCACAAACAAGTAAAACTAACCTATGGTAATAAAAGCCAGAACAGTGTTTATCTTTGGTTTAGATAGGGCCATGAAGGGAGTTTCTTGGGGTCTGCCAAAGGTCTCTCTCCTGATGATAGTTACACATATGCTAATATTATAAAAGTTCATCAACCCATATATTTATGATTTATGAGTATTATATATCTCAATGCTTAAGTTGATATTTTTAAAACTGTTGGTAATCTTCACACATTAATTAATAAATCACCTAGCACAAATGTTCATGTTTAAAAAGTCTTTATATAAGTTCTGCTAGAATGTGTTTGAATGGTCTCCTAACTACTACTCCCCAATCTCAGTGAGCTCTTTAACAATTTAAAGACATACAATATATATTTTAAATGTTCTAAAACATGTAAAGATATGGAATACATATTCAAATATTCTTTGCATTGTCCAATTACCCCTGCATCCTTCCAGCCTCTGTGCTGCCCAAGGCCCGTACTCGTTTTTTCTACTCAGTATCTTTCAACTTCAAAACAGGAAAAACAGCACTCTGAGAACACAGGGATTCAACAGTGGAAAAGGTCTTTCTGCCTTCAAAGCAAGCCATCATCCAGTTCAAAGATAGCTGCCTAATTTTTAATTACTTAGGTTAATTTTTAAACTAAGGGCATGACTTCATAATGAAAACAAATGAAGAACCTTTTCTTCCACTTTCAGAGCAGGGTATCTTCTGCGTACTGTACAATTAAAACGGTTGCATTTGCTTTGCAGCTAGTGGAAATCACCTCACTCAACTTTTGCACACAGCGTATCTATTAATGCTTTAGATTTTATTAAGCAGTGATGTCTATCACTATAAGCAGTTTGGTAGAATGTTTGCAGAGAGGATCCAGAGTGTGCTAAACCACAGTAGAGGTCAGTACTCAAATAGCATTTTGAAGACATGTTAAGTCAAACTGTACTGTGATTTCCCATGCTCTATTTTATTAGCTTAAATACCTGCTGCTCTGTGAATAGCTAAATTTCTTTATGTAAATTTTTGGGGAAAATAAGGATCTACGAAGACCAACGTCACAACTAAGTTTAAGTGAACAGGACCCATTTTCCATGGTGTCTTCTTATAATCCAGATGGAAAGCACTGAGTGGGTACAGCCTTATGCAGATTTGCATACAAAAGGAGGTCATATGCTAATAAAGCTTTTCAGCAAGGCAAGAGTTTATTATCTAAACCAGAGCTCATTCTGACTGACCTAAAAGAAGTGAGTTCATCTATATAAATCTTCTAATCTATCTCTGTGAGATGCTAACCAACACCTCCTTAATCAAAATCACTGTCAATCATATTGATATTACTAGAAAACGCTCACATCCATTTTACAGTTTCCATGCACTTGCATTTCAGTTATCTCAACCTAGCAGTGAAAGTCATAACTGTATGCTTTATACTTCAGGACCACTTAGAAAGGCAAGACATTTTTTAGTGCTGGGTCGGACACAAAAGTGAGCTTCAAGTGGCTTTTATCATGATGTATGCTGACTAGCTGTTTCTCCCCCTTTATTTAATGACATAACAGGTCAAGAAATTTTGGAAATTAAATAAAATGTTTGGAGCACTCTAAGGGGTCTTTGCCAGATCAAGAACTTTCTCACTGCAGGCATTTAATTTCCTTATATTATCAGCCGTCTGTAAACTGTGAAAGTAGGTCAATGAGAGTCAAGAAAGAACAGTTCAATGGTCAGGATTTGATTTGCATTCCAGATAGTATTTTAAATTCATTTGCTTCCAAACTGCTGGATTTTCTACTGCCACTGTCCATACTTTATTGCAAGGTTAACCCCCAATTTACCACCCGCCCTTTCATCAAGTGACTGGATCCTGAATATCTGAATTGTTTCTGTGTGTTAACAGGAACGTCACAGGCTCCTGTCTGCTGGTCTTGTTGGATCTTGAACATGGGCCATGTGTTTGTTAGGAGAAGGCCCTGAGCCTGTGATGAAAACCAGAAACTGAATCCAAAGGCAGCTTCAGGGAGCGCACACTCCATGACAGTTTGACATTGTTTTAGAAAGATTACGATGCTTTCATCCTGATTTGTTTCTTACATATGAATCAGGAATATGTTTTGTTTTGTTGTTTTGTTTTGTTTTGTTTTGTTTGAGATGGAGTCTGGGTACTGGGATTACAGGCATGAGCCACCATGCCTAGCCTTACCTTCTTCTTTGAAAGGTAGAATAAGTTTATTACACCGGTTTAAAGATACACACACACACGCACACACACACACACACACACACACACACCTATTTAACCATCTAATACAAGTTGAAGTTCCCTCACGTATTTCAGATTGGTATTTAAACATCAGTACAATTGCAACGTAAGACAATACAGTCATTCATTTAGGGACTTCAGTAATGATTTTTATTCATTTTCTTCCTTTGTACTTGGCTAAGGGAGACGTCAAAAATCTGATTAAGTTACATCTTTTCAAAACAGAAAAATTAACACACAATTATATTTTCATAGTCTTGAGTTTTTTTTTTTTTTTTTGTTCTTGCCCATGAAGAAAACGTTATAAACTTCTGGCAAAAAAAAAAAAAAAAAAAAAGGAAAGCTCATAAAACTACACACATTCTCTGTTCATAGCAGCTGCCAATCTTCCCACTTAATAATTTATTGGAGGAAGCGACTAATATATCAAAGACATGTTTTTAAAGAACAAATGGTGACTCATGTTTATCACCTGTTCCACAGTCACTCAGACTTTTCATTTAATGTTTCTTTCATTTGATGTCTTAATTTATGACACACACAGGCTCAGTTTTAAAAACTATTCAGAAAACCGCACAGTTCCAGTTTTCCTAGAACGCCTTTGCCAAATCTAATTCTTCCACAAAGTTAGTGTTAGAGATCAAGCAAGTCATTGTTAAGTTTTACAGAATCTGGATAGTAAATATGAGAGCCATTAATTCACATAAAAATTGTCTGTAATATAGCTTACACATATTTGTATTATTTTCCAAATATATGTAGACTCAAAAATTTTAAATGTGTTATTAATTCCATAATAGATGATGTCAGAAAGGGTTTTTAAACTTTAGTATTTCAAATTTTTCTGATGTATTTTCTAATCTATTTAACTTTTTAATTAATAAGAAATTTTTATAAAAAGAAATACCACAACTTTGCTATTTACAAGAGATTGAAAGATTGAGAATGTTAGTACAACTATTCTCTACCTGATTGATATTTTTAGATATTTAAGCAAGGGAAGGTAAACTTACTAAGATTTTTATTTTCCTAAAGAGATATTTAAAAAAATTCCTATGTGAGCACAGGTTACTTTACTATATTATGTGTCAAAACATATTAAGAATCATTATTATTAAAAAAAAAAGTTGAAACTAGAGCTATCAGAAAAAAAGAGCTTCTTTTTTTGTTAATAAACTGTTGATAACCAGTAGCCGTAAGATGATAATGCCTCAATTTTATATCATTCTTTTAACCCATCAGTGTCTTTTGGAGATTCTAATGTATTTTACCTCAAAAAAAAAGACATGCAAAAATTGAGGTTATTATTATTTTATAAATTTAAAGGGGACAGAATTCAGGACCATATATGATAGTTACATTGGACCAAATCAATGTGCTAGTATAGATTTGAGAGATGTGTTGCACCCAGAACCTCTGGCTGTGGGTCCAAGTCTCACTTCTAGTTTCATGCCATGATGCTTTTCCAAAAGAAAAAAGCTGGAGGGAAAAAGACGAAAGGAGATCTATTCAAAAAGAAAGAGAGGAGATGACATGTGGAATTAGGGACATACTAAATAACTTTGCTATTGTTTACACTGAGGAGTTAATATAGTCCCTGTAAAGAAGTAGGAAACCAAGCATTATATAGAGTTATATTTGTAGAGGAAACCAGAGAAGCTAAACACAGGCTAGAAATCCTCCAAATTAGCTTGCAGTGAGCTGAGATCCGGCCACTGCACTCCAGCCGGGAGACAGAGCGAGACTCCGTCTCAAAAAAAAAAAAAAAAAAAAAAAAAAAGAAATCCTCCAAATTATAGGAAGAAAGATGAAACCATGCAAAACACACACACACACACACACACACACACACACACACACAGCAGTAAACAAAAACAACAAAAGCTAGACCATACATGGATATAATTAAATGTGGTTGGGGTTAGGGGGATGTGAGGAGTCTTGCTTTCAGTTAAAGACTTATGCAGCTTTTCAGGCCTGACCACAGGCCATTACAAAATCTGTACCTGACAGGCCTCACGGGGGAAAGTTGCCCTTTCTCTATGAGAACTGGTGCATGGCCAACACACTGAGTCTCTAAAAGAAGTCCCAGTCAAGGTCTCAGTCTCCTTTGGCCAGTCATGCTTTTACACGTATTGGCATTTCTAGGCAGGTGACTTCATTCTTCTCTCTTCCTCTGAGCCCTTCATCATCTCTGCTGAGACCTCATTATGGGAAGAGCGAGGGAAAACCTTAATGACACATTTCCCTACTCTGACTACGTACCGAATTCTTTTCCACCCTAGCCTTTAACCTTCTCCTTCTTCAGGAAATATAAATAACCCAAACTGACCTCACAGACCAGCAAACAATGACCAATTAATATTTAGAAACTGAAAAGAATGTGCTGAAGAACAACTCCTTCTCACAACCTCCTCACTGTAACACAAATCGACACATAGAAGGTGCACAAAACTAAACAAGACATCTGTGAAGAGAAATGCTGCATGACTGGGGAAAACTATACCTTTCAGTGCCTTTGACACACCTTGACTGTACCTTTTTATAGCCTGGATATTTATACCATGAACATGCATTGCATATTTAAAAATATTTAAAATCATCATGCCAAATGCAAATGCTAAAGCAATATCACAAGACATATATATATATGTATACACATAATATATATGTAGATACACAGCCATATATATCTATATATACACACACATACATATATGTAATAACTCAAAACTATAAGGTATCGTCATTCTTTTTGGAAATCACAATATATTAGCATCATTACAGAGGATGATACCAAATGTTTATATTATTTGTACTACATAATTTTGTGAATCATCTACTGTATTCACAGGTAACAAATTATATCAAAATCACAACTTTATGCCTGTCAGTTTCAGGATGCATTGTATCTTTGAACATGTAACAAACACCAAAAAATAAAATAATAACATCTAAAAGTAAAGACAGCGTCTTGTCCCCCAGTGGTTCCTTTTTAATATTCTGTGTTGCTTATTAACATGTCACTCTTCAAAAACTCGTGACTCAAGCATCTCTACTTCAAAATTATATTTGATTCTATTTTTTTCAAGGCCCCTGGTCAAGATTTATGGTTCTATGGTATCCAATCCATGTTTGCATATTTCATTTCTGTTTCTTTAACTCCTCAGCTCTTTTCTTTGTTTCATTCCCCATGATCCCTTGCCTAGATATCTGAAGAAAAGAAGGGTTTTTGCCCATGGTGATACACACTTTACCTTATCGGATTTATTATTCAAAACCAAAGCTCTAACTTCCAACCTTAGATGTAATTAAGGAATGACATTTCTAATATTTCCCTAAAATGCCCATAGAATTAAACAAAAACTCAGCCCACAAAAAAGCAGTATAATAATAACCTTAGAAGGTATCCTAATAGTTACAAGACAGAAGTGAAGACTGGCACTAAAACAAACAACCAAAAACTATCACAACTGCAGTTCAGATCATAATAAAGATTCGAATCATAAAGAGAGGATATATGGAGGAAAAAAGATAGGGAAACTTTGTATCCACCCCGCCATACATATTCATATGTCCTCTGAACCCCGGCTCAGAGAGGAAGGAAGCTTTCCAAACAGAAGACAGGGCACTTTGCTCCTCAAACCCTGGGGGCTGCTCATGAGACAGGGCCTGTTTTCATGTTCTACACTTATTCAGAAAGCTCTCAGAAAAGACAGCCTGTGAAAGAATGAAATTGGACACCTATCTTATGCCATATGCAAAACTCAATTCAAAATAAATTACAGATTGAAACTTAAGACCCAAATCTATAACATTAGCAGGAAAAAATAACATAGGAGAAAAAACTACATGACATTGGTCTGGGCAATGATATTTTAGACGTGACTCCAAAAACTCAAGCAATAGAAACAAAGACAAATGGGATTATATCAAAATAAAAAACTTCTGCACATCAAAGAAAACAACAATGAAGAGACAATCTATGGATTGGGAGAAAATATTTGTAAGCCATATATCTGATGAGCTATTAATACCCAAAATATATTAGAAATTCAAAAAAACTTTCTATAGAAAGAAAACCAATAATCTGATGAAGAAATGGGCAAGAAACACATTTCTAAAACTAAGACATCTGAATGGCTAATAGATATATGAAAAAATGTTCAACATCTCTAATCATTAGGGAGACGCAAATTAAAAACACAATGAGATATTACCTTACATTTGTTACATCTATTATCAAAGAGAAAAGGCAAGTGTTGCTGAGGATGTGGAGAAAAGGGAACCCCTATACACTATTGATCAGGAAAGTGTATTAGTATAAACATTACGAAAGAAAAGTATAAAGATCACTCAAAAAAGCTAAAAATATAGTATCATTTGACCCAGCAATTCTGATTCTGGGTATTTAACTGAAAGGCTTGAAATCATTACATTGAAGAGCTGGCTGTACTCCCATGCTCACTGGAGCACTATTCACAATAGTTAAGTTATGGAATCAACCTGCATGTCCATCAAGGGATGAATAAATAAAGAAAAAATACATATGCACACATACATACATATGTATACATATATATACATACACATATGTATACATATATACATACATATACATACAATGGAATACTATTCAGCCCTTAAAAAGGAAGAGCTTATGTCATTTGTGATGATATGGAGAATTGGAGAACATTATGTTATGGGAAATCAGTCAAAAACAGAAAAACAAATACCACATATTCTCACTAACATGTGGAATCTAAAACAACTGAAATCACAGAAAAAGACAGTAGAAGCACGATTACCAGAGACTGAATGGTGAAGAGAATCAGAAGATACTAGTCAAAGAGCAACAAAGGCTCAGTTAGATAGAATAAATAAATCCGATTTTATTTTGAGATCTATTGCACAACATGCTAAATACAGCTAATAAGTGAGTACTGCACATTTCAATATTGCTAGAAAGTAACTGTCTAATGTGCTTATCACAAAAAAGTTAAAATGTTTGAAGTAATGGGTATGCTAATTAGCTTAATTTAGTTATTCCATATTCTCATCAAAAATATAATGGGGGTGGAACAAGATGGTAGAATGGAAGCTTCCACTGATTGTCCCTCCTGCAGAAACATCAAATTTTAACAACTAACTACACACAAAAAAGCACCATCGTAAGAACCAAAAATTGGGTGAGCAAATACAGTACCTGGTTTTAACTTCATATCACTGAAAGAGGCACTGAAGAGGGTGGGAGAGAGAGTCATAAATCGCTGATGACATCCCTCCCCCATACCCCTGCAGTGGCTGTATGGTGTGGAGAGGGAATCTATGCACTTGTGGGGGGAAGAGCACAGTGACTGGGGGACTTGACACTGAATTAAATGCTGCCCTGTCACAGCAGAGAGCAAAATCATGCAGGGCTCAGTCAGTGCCCACACATGGAGGTAGCATTTGGACCAGCCCTAGCCGGAGGGGGGTCATCCATCCCAGCAGTTGGAACCTGAGTTTCAGCAAGCCTCACCAACTCTGGCTAAAGGGCTCTAGGGTCCTAGGTAAACTTGAAAGGGAGCTAGAACACAAGGACTAAAATTCCTAGGCAAATTCTAATTCTAGGCTGGGATTACAGCCAGTGGACCAGGGTGGCACATGACCTAAGGAGATACCAGAGGGGTCAGCCAAGGAAGTCTTTGCACCACCCTTCCCTCAACCCAAGGCAGCACAGCTGGTGGCAACGAAAGTGGTTCCTTCCTTGAGCTAGAGAGGAGAGCAAAGAGTAAACAGGACTTTGTCTTGCATCTTGGATAACAGCTCAGCCACAATCAAATAGGGTACCAGGCAAATTCATGAGGCCTCCAATCTAGCCCTTGGCTCCCGGATGGCATTTCTAGAATAACCTCAGCCAGAAGGGAATCTGCTACCTTGAAAGGAAGGACCCAGTCCTGGCAGGTTTCATCGCCTGATGACCAAAAAATGTTTGAGTCCTGAATAACCAGCAGATACCCAGGTAATATGCCATGGGCCTCGGATGAGACTGAGTCGTGTTGGCTTCAGGAGAGATCCAGCACATTCCTAGCTGTAGTGGCTATGATAAAATAATCTGTCTATTTGAGAAGGGCAGAGGGCAAAGAAAAGAGGACTTTGTCTTGAATCTTATGTACCAGCTCAGCCATAGTGGGGTGGAGCGCCTTTGGTACCTGAGTGAGCTCTTAGGGTATCAGAGTCCAAGCCTAGGCTCTTGGACATTATTTCTGGACCTGCCTTGGACCAGAAGGGAGCCCACTGCCTTGCAGCGTGAGTCACAGTCCTGGCAGCATTTATCACAAGCTGATTCTTGGGCTTTAAAGGGACATCAGCCTTAGCCTCAAAGAACTCCCTGTGAGCCAGTGGTGATGGTGGCCACTGAGAGAGGCTCCTCTGCCAGTCAAAATGGAGGAAAGGAAGGCAAGGATTCTGTCTTGTGGTTTGAGAGCCAGCTTAGCCACAGCAAAATAGAGTACCAGCTATTGTCAGTGTCTGGATTTCTAAGCTACTTGACTCTAATTCCTGGATCCCAGACAGTTTCTCTGGGCCCACCCAGGGCCTGGGGGAACTCACCGCCCTGAAGGGAAGGACACAAACATGGCTGGTTTCTCTACCTGCTGATTGTAGAACCCCAGGGCCTTGAGTGAACATAGGCGGTAGGCAGGTAGTGGTTATGTTAGGTAGTTAGACAGACATTAGCAGCTGAGAGGGGGCCAAAGAAGAGAGCAAAACTATGGGCACAAACAAACCCAGACTGTAAACACTAAAATAAATACTTAATTCTTCAATGTCCAGACACTGACAAACATCTCTGAGCATCAAGGCCATCCAGGAAAACATGACCTCATCAAATGAACTATGGCAGGATCAATCCTGGAGAAACAGAGATATGTGACCTTTCACATAGATAATTCAAAATAGCTGTTTTGAGGAAACTCAAAGAAATTCAAGAGAGTATAGAGAAGGAATTCAGAATTCTATTAGATAAATGTAATAAAAAGATATTGAAAAAATTAAAAAGAATCAAGAAGTAATTCTAGAGTCAATAAATGCAATTGATGCCTGGGTGCAGTGTCTCATGTCTGTAATCCCAGAACTTTAGGAGGCCAAAGCAGGGGGATCACCTGAGGTCAGGAGTTCAAGACCAGCCTGGGCAACATGGTGAAACCCCATTTTGACTAAAAATACAAAAATTAGCCAGGCATGGTGGCGTGCACCTGTAATCCCAGCGACTCGGGAGGCTGAGGCAGGAGAGTCACTTGAATCTGGGAGGCAGAGGTTGCAGTGAGCCAAGATTATGCCACTGCACTCCAGCCTGGGTGATAGAGTGAGACTCTGTCAAAACAAAAGAAGAGAGAAAGAGAGGAAGGAAGGAAAGAAGGAAGGAAGGAAGGAAGGAGGGAGGGAGGGAGAGAGGGAAGGAAGGAGGGAAGGAAGGAGGGAGCAATTGACATACTAAAGAATGCATCAGAGCCTCTTAACAGTAGAACTGATCAAGCAGAAGAAAGAATTGGTGAACTTGAAGACAAGCTATTTAAAAATACAGTCAGACAAGGCAAAAGAAAAAAGAATAGACAAGAATGAAGCATGCATATAAGATTTAGAAAATAACCTCAAAAGGGCAAATCTAGGCGTTACTGACCTTAAAGAGGAGGGAGAGAAAGAGAAAGAGACAGAAAGTTTATTCAAAGGGATAATATCAGAGAACTTACCAAATTGAGAGAAAGATATTAACATTTAAGTATAAGAAAGTTATACTACATGGATGCAAATGTAATTGTGGTAATTACTTTTAATTGCCAAAAGTAATTACTTTTAATGGCAAAACTATGATTACTTTTGCACCAAACAAATAGAACACCAAGTAGACTTAACCAAAAGAAGACTACCTCAAGCCATTTAATAATCAAACTCCCAAAGGTTGGGAATTAAAGGATTCTAAAAGCAGTAAGAGAAAAGAAACAAATAACACACAATGAAGCTTCAATATATCTGGCAGCAGACTTTTCAGTGGAAACCTTACAGGAAAAAACAGAATGGCAAGACAGGAAAAACTTTTACCCTACAAGAGTATATCCAGTGAAAATATCTATCAAACATGAAGGAAAAAAAAAAAAAATTTTCCCAGACCAAAAAAAGCTGAATGATTTCACCAATACCAGACCTGTCCTACAAGAAATGCTAAAAGCAGTTGTTCAATCTGAAAGAAAAGGTTGTTCATAAGCAATAAGAAATTATCTGAAAGTACAAAACTCACTGATAATAGTAAGCACACAGAAAAACACAGAATATTACAATACTGTAATTGTGGTATATAAACTACTCTTATCAAGTAGAAAAACTAAGTGATGAACCCAATCAAAAATAGTAACTACAATAACTTTTCAAGACATAGATAGTACAATAAAACTTAAAGAGAAACAACAAAAGGTTAGAAGCTGAAGGACAAAGTTAAAACCTAGAGTTTTTAGTAGTCTCCTTTTGCCTGTTTGTTTATGCAATCACTGTTAAGTTGTCATCTATTTAAAATAGTGGGTTATACAATAATATTTGCAAGCCTCATGGTAACCTCAAATCAATGAACATATAACAGATATACAAAAAAATAAAAAGCAGGAAATTAAATCATACTACCAGAGAAAATCATCTTCACTAAAAGAAAGATGAGAAGGAGCTGGGCGCGGTGGATCACGCCTGTAATCCCAGCACTTTGGGAGGAGGAGGTGGGCGGATCATGAGGTCAGGAGATGAAGACCACGGTGAAACCCCTTCTCTACTAAAAATACAAAAAAACTAGCTGGGCACGGTGGCGGGTGCCTGTGGTCCCAGCTACTCAGGAGGCTGAGGCAGGAGAATGGCGTGAACCCGGGAGGCGGAGCTTGCAGCGAGCCGAGATGGCATCACTGCACTCCAGCCTGGGTGACAGAGCGAGACTCCGTCTCAAAAAAAAAAAAAAAAAGAAAGATGAGAAGGAATAAAAGAAGGATGAGAAGATGACAAAACAAACAGAAAATAATAAGATAGCAGGAGTAAATCCTTATTTATCATTAATATTGAGTGTAAGTTGACAAAACTGTCCAATCAAAAAACACAGAGTGGCCAAATGAAAAAAATGTACAAGACTCAGTGATCTGCTGCCTACAAGAAATACATTTTTCCTATAAAAATAAACATAGACTGAAAATAAAGAGATGAAAAAACTATATTCTGTGCCAATGGAAACCAAAAAATAGCATGAGTAGATATATTTATGTCAGACAAAATGGGTTTCAAGACAAAAACCATAAGAAGAGACAAAGAAGGTCATTACATAATGATAAAAGGGTCAATTCAGCAAGAAGGTTAAACAATTGTAAATATTTATGTAACCAACACAGCAGCACTCAGATATATAAAGTAAATATTATTATGGATAAAGAGAGAGATAGACCTCAATATCTGGGCACTTCAATGCTCACTTTCAGCACTGAACATATATTATAGACAGAAAATCAGCAAAGAAACATTGGACTTAATCTGTACTACAGAACAAATGGACCTAACAGCTATTCCAGAACATTTCCCCCCACAACTTCAGAATATATATTGTCCTTCTCAGCACATAGATCACTGTCAAGGAAAGACTATGAGATCAGAAAACAAGTCTTAAAAGACTCAAAAATTTGAAATAATAACAAGCATCTTCCCTGACCACAAGAGAATAAAGCTAGAAATCAAGAAAAAGAGGAATTTTGGAAATTGTAGAGACACATGGAAATTAAACAATATGTTCACAAATAACTAGTAGATTAGTAAAGAAATTTAAAAAGAAATTTAAAAATTTCTTCAAATGCTAATGGGAACACAACATACCAAAATCTATGACACATAGCAAAAGCAGTACCAAGAGGAAAATTTATAGCTATAAATGGCTACATGAAAAAGAAGAAAAAAGTCAAATAAAGAACTTAATAATCATATGAAAGAACTAGAAAAGCAAGAGCAAACCAAACACAAAATTGGTTAAAAAATAATAATAATAATAAAGATTAAAACAGAAATAAATGGATGTGAAATAAAGAAAATAATATAAAAGATCAATAAAATAAAAATTTGTTTTTTGAAAAGATAAATAAAATGGACAAACCTGTAGCCAGACTGAGAAAAAAAGAGAGAAAACTTAAATAAATAACATCAGAGATGAAAAAGGAGAAATTACATCTGATACCACAGCAATTCAAAGGATCATTAGTGGCTACTATATGCCCATAAATGGAAAATCTAGAGGAAATGGATAAATTCCTAGACACATACAACCCACCAAGATTGAACCATGAAGAAATTCAAAAACTGAACATATAAATAACAAGTAACAAGATCAAAGCCATGATAAACTATCCCAGCGAAAAATAAGCCTTGGACCCAATGATTTCACTGCTGAATTCTACCAAGTATTTAACAAATTAATACCAATCATACTCAAACTATTCTGAAAAATAGAGGAGGAAAAATTACATACTCAATCTATGAGGCCAGTATTATCTTAATACCAAAATCAGACAACATATCAAAAAAAGAAAACTGTGGGCCAATATCTCTGATGAATATTGATGCAAAAATCCTCAACAAAATACAAGCAAACAGAATTCAACAACAAATTAAAAAGATCATTCATCATGACCAAATGAAATATCCTAAGGATGTAAGGATGTTTCAACATAGGCAAATCAATCAATGTGATACATCATATCAACAGAATGAAGGATAAAAACCATATAATCATTTCAATTGATACTGAAAAAGTATTTAGTAAATTCAACATCCCTTTACAATTAAAAACCCTCAAAAAACTGGGGGACATCCCTTAATATAATAAAAATCATACATGACAGACCCACAGTTAGTATCACACTGAATGAGGGAAAACCTGAAAGCCTTTCCTCTAAGATCTAAAACACAACAACAACACCTACATTCACCACTGTTATTTAACACAGTACTGGAACTTCTAGCTAGAGCAATCAAATAAGAAAAAATGAATAAATAAAAGGCATCCACACTAGAAAGGAAGAACTCAAATTATCTTTGTTGCAGATGATATCGTATTATATGTGAAAAAAATCTGAACAGTCTACCACAAAAAACTACTAGAACTGATAAGCAAATTAAAGTTTCAGGATACAAAATCAACATACAAAAATCAGTAGCATTTCTATATGCCAACAGTGAATGATCTGACAAAGAAATCAAGAAAATAATCCCATTTAATATAACCACAAACAAGATTAAATATCTAGAAATTAATCCAACCAAAGAAGTGAAAGATCTCTACAATAAAAATGGCAAAACACTGGTGAAAGAAATCAAAGAAGGAACCAAAAAAAAACGGAAAGATATTCAATATTCATGAATTGAAAGAATCGATACTGTTAGAATATCCATATTTCCCAAAACAATCTATAGATTCAATGCAATCCCTATCAAAATACCAATGACATTCTTATAGAAATAGAGAAAACAACCCTAAAACTTATATGAAACCACAAAAGACCCAAAATAGCCAAAGCTATCCTAAGCAAAAAGAACAAAACTAGAGGAATCACTTTACCTGACTTCAAATTATACTACAGAGCCATAGTAACCAAAACAGCATGGTACTGGCATAAAAACAGACACACAGGCCAATGGGACAGAATATCGAACCTAGAAACAAATCCATACACCTATAGGAAATTCATTTTTGGCAAAGGTGTCAAGAACATACATTGAGAAGAAGATGGTCTTCAATAAATGGTTCTGGGAAAACTGGATATCCACATGCAGAAGAATGAAAGTAGACCCCTATTTTCTCATCATATAAAAAATAAAACCAAATGAATGAAAGACTTAAATCTAACACCTCAAAATATGAAACTATTACTTGAACAATTACTATTACTATTACTTTGGAAAACTCTCCCCAGGACATTGGTCTGGGCAAAAATTTCTTAAGTAACACCCTATGAACACAGGTGATCCAAAGCAAAAACAGACAAATGGGATCACATCAAGTTAAAAAACTTCTGCACAGGAAAAGAAATTACCAACAAAGTGAAGAGACAGCCCAAAGCATGAGATAAAATATTTGCAAACTATCCATCTGAAAAGAGATTAGTAACTAGAATACATAACAATTTCAAACAAATATAGAGGAAAAATCTAATAATTTGATTTAAAAATGGGCAAAAAATCTGAATAGACATTTTGCAAAAAAAGACATACAAATGACAAACAGGTATATGAAAAGGTTCCCAACATCACTGATCATCAGAGAAATGTAAACCAAAACTACAAAAAGATATCTCACCCCAGTTAAAATGGCTTTTATCCAAAAGACAGACAACAAGCAACAAATGCTAGAGAGGATGCAGAGAAAAGGGAACCCTCATACACTGTTAGTAGGAATGTAAATTGGTACAATCACTATGGAGAAAAGTGTGGAAGTTCCTCAAAACTAAAAATAGAGCTACCAAAGGACCTAGCAATCTCACTCCTAGGTATATATCCAAAAGAAAGGAAATCAGCATGTAAAAGGGATATCTGCACTCCCATGTTTATCGCAGCACTGTTCACAATAGATAAGATTTGGAAGTAACCTAAGTGTCCATCAGCAGATGAATAGATAAAGAAAATGTGGCACATATACACAGTGGAGTACTATTCAGCTATAAAAGAGAATCCCACTATTTGCAACATACATGGAACTGGTGGTCATTGTGCTAAGTAAATAAACCAAGTACAGAAAGAAAAACTTCGTATATTCTCACTTATTTGTGAGAGCTAAAAATTAAAACAATTGAATACATGGAGATAGAGAATAGAAGGATAGTTACCAGAGGCTGGGGAGGGTAGTAGGTGTGTGGGGAGGGAAATGGGGATGATTAATGGGTACAAGAAGGAGTTGTAAAGAATGAATAAGACCTAGTATTTGACAGCACAACAGGGTGACTATAGTCATAATAACTTAATTATGCATTTTTAAATAACTAAGAGTATAATTGGATTGTTATAACAAAAAGGATAAGTGTTTGAGGGGGCAGATACCCCATTTGCCATGATGTGATTATTATGCACTGTACGCCTCTATCAAAGTATCTCATGTACCCCATAAATATATATACCTCTTATGTACCAATATTAAAAATTAAACAAAATTAAATCATAACATTACGTTGTACCCCATAAATATATACAACTGTAATTTGTCAATACATATTTTTTTCTTAAAAAAAAAAAAAGGCAACAAAGGTGAGGAACAATTCTCCCACAATACAAAGGAAGTACAAAGTAAAAACTTGCTAAAAACCAAGACTGAACTAAGACCTATATATTTCTATTCAACCTATATTATATGTCCAAATTCTCTACCCAACCACCACCAAAGTAAGCAGAGAGAATTCTACTATCGCTGTTGAAAAACATCAACTTAATAAAAAGTTTACATTTTCTTAGATGAGTAAAACAGCATCCTCTAAAAATAACAGTGGAAAGGGAACAAAATCTAGAAGATTCAGCAAAACATGTATCTGAATATTAAGGAAAGACTTTGGTATTTTCAGAAGAATGCAAGATGAAGCAGCATCAGTGAAATAGAAACACAAAACCCAAGGAAAGGAATGTCTGAGATAAAATTGTAACTTTTTTTTTTTAAAGTACCTCTAGAATGAGAATAACAGGTTAATAGGTTAAAATTAGTAAGGACTCCAAGGAAACCAAAATTATTTTCTTAAATTAAAAAAAATACTATGAATAAAGGCTAAAAGGGAAAATGAAAATACTACTAAGCCTTGATGATTTGACAAGGAGTTTAATGGGTTTTGTTTTCTTGCTGTTTTTGGTTAACTTCAGAGTAAAGAACATAAAACATGTAAATATCTGAACAAGAAGCAAAGTGAGGCTGTGTTGGACTTCTCCATTGCACGCTGACTGTCAGAAGAGCGTAGGACAATGTCCAGAGTCTGGTGAGAAAACGTGTGACCTAAGAATGGCATGTGCATTCTTGTCTTTCAGAACAGAAGGCAACTGAAACCTGTTCTCTGATAGTCAGGAAATCAGGACAGGGAATCTCCCACTGCAGTCATCCTCCGTTACAAAAATAAAAAACAACTAAGATTAGTTTTACCAAATTGAGAATTAAGCATTATTAAAATGAATGAAAAAGTTGGCGGTCAGTAGAAACAAATTAAAACGGATACATATCTAAAAAAAAAAAGGGCAATATGTACAAATTTATTTGAAAAGAAAAAATAAGAAGAAAGTAACAACCTAAAAGCAGTCTAAATCTAAAATCAAAGAACATTATCAAGACTGGAGAGAAAAAGGACAGATCTAATAATCCTTAGATTTATGTGTCTGTAACTCGAAAATATTTCACTATTGATTCTGGAAATTCAAATTTTTAAAAAATTCAAAGAAATACAACATGATCACATGGCATTACAGTGGCAATGCAAAAGTGGTTTAAGTTAATCTGGACATCTAATTAAAGAAGTTTAAATGTACATTTTACTTTTATTGCCTCATCAAATTCTATCAAAATGATGGCTTACTCTATAGTGAACAGAGTCACTAAGCCGTAGCCATATACCAAGGGTTTTCCTTAAGGATTTTAATGCTCACATATTAAGGAGGAGTGGACAATCACAAAACATTAGCTATTTGAAGGAAATATATGCCATGAACAACATAAACAAACAAAATCTCCAGAAAATTAGAGGTAGCTGAACAATGCAGAGAAACTAATTTAAAAGAAAAATACATCAATATTTAAAGGAAAAAATGATTTTTTCTTTGATTTTATCAATGATAGACTGGATAAAGAAAATGTGGTACATGTACTCCATGGAATAATATGCAGCCATAAAAAAGAACAAGATCATGTCCTTTGCAGGGACATGGATGAAGCTGGAAGCCATCATCATCAGTAAACTCATAAAGGAACAGAAAACCAGACACCACAGGTTCTCACTCTAAGTGAACGCTGAATGGTGAGAACACATGGACACAGGGAGGGGAACATCACACACTGGGGCCTGTCGGGGAGGAGGTGGCAAGAGGAGGGAAAGCATTAGGACAAATACCTAATGCATGCAAGGCCTAAAACCTAGATGACAGGTTGATAGGTGCAGCAAACTACCATGGCATATTTATACCTATCTAACAAACCTGCACATTCTGCACACATATCCTGGAACTTAAAGTAAAATTTTTTAAAAAAGTAAAGAAAAAAGAATGACTCCTAAATAGGCTAGAGTTGTTTGGCCATAGGTTTACCAGGCAACAACCACCCATCTCTATTTTAATAGAGAGGTAGTCAAGTTTCAACCTTAGAAAGAAACTGAGAATGATCCTCCCTTCCTGTGTGAGTCAGTAGACTCACCTGTGCCTGGCACTGACATGATTAAAGCTCCCCAGGTGTAAGGAGCATGTAGGGAACATAGAAGCTTGTGCCAGCAAGGCATGCAGAACACACTCTGACATGAGGGAACCTGTACATTGCTCATGGTGGCTTAGTTTCTGTGTAAGGAGAGCAGCTGGAAGGGAGATGAGGTCTCCCAGGGAGGACTTCCCATGAAGCACTAGGGAGCTCAAACAATATATTAACTCTAATTTGAAGACTGGAAGTCGACATGTGAACTGTCACACAGCTCAATATATAAGCCATAATGCAAGGTTGCTTTTGACATTTAACAATCTTTGGACAAAAAAAAAAAAAAAAAAAAGTGTCTCATGCTGGTGTTTTTATCATCCTTTACTCCCAGTAGTGTATTATACTAATTAAAGAAAATATGGTTTTATGTTGGCATAGCCTTAGAAAGAAAAATAGATTCTAGATTTACAAAGACTTCAATTTGGCTTTTGTATGTAAATGTCTGAGAAAGAAAGCAATTCCTTCCAAAATTCCTCTTCAGTGACATCATCCTTTAATTAACAAAATGCTTAGGGACATTGCTCTGCCAGGGAACTTTCAGAAGTTTTCTAATACCACTGTGTAATGAAACAAAGATGGTACCCAAAATGATTTAATTATAGTGGCATAACAGGATAGGAATATAGAAATATATGTATTTCTATAGGATAAATAATATTTTCCAGTGAAAACAAATGAAACTACTCACTGCGTATGAGAAGTTAGCAGTTTGTTACACACAGAAGATATTTTCCACTAAAAGGAACATATTATCAGTTCTAGCTATGCAGCTATGCATTAACCTTGTTGTTCTTGAAAAGACACGAAAGACATCCTGGATGACAGAAGCCACACCACAGGTAGTGTGTTAGCAAACAGGAAGTACACATCAACAAGTAGCAAATACAAAGGCTTCTCAACTTAGGATGGGGTTACATCCCAATAAACCTACTGTAAGTTAAAAACATTGTAAGTTGAAGATGCATTTAATACACCTAGCCTACCAAGCATCATCCCTTAGCCCAGCCTATCTTAAGTGTGCTCAGAACACTTACATTAGCCTACAGCTAGGCAAAATCAGCTAACATAAAGCCTATTTTATAATTAAGTCTTGAATATCTCAAGTAATTTAGTAAACACTGTACTGAAAGTGAAAAGAATGATTGTATGGGTACCAAAGTATGGTATTCACTGAAATGTGTATCATCGTTACACCAGTGTAAAGTTGGGACATCAGGGACCATGTGTGCAGAGGAGTGAGCATCTTCAGTGTGAAATTAAGAACACCTCTGCACATACTGTGTTCTGGGTGCTTCCCATGGAAGCCTGAGGCAGCAAGCAGCAGGGAAACCCATCTAATACAGATCTACGTGGGCCCACTGAAGTCAACACTTGTAGCTAAATACAGATGCTTTCTGCTAGTTTGCACATTCTGCCATATCTTAGATATAGCATGGAACAGGAAGCATTTTCTTTCACAGAATAAGACTTTTTCAGCTAAGAGATACATTGTTCCAGGGAAGGGAAATTCAAATGAGAATATAACTATGTAACAGAGAAATGACTCAGTACATGCTGGCATAGAAAACCAGTGGAATATAAGGTAGGCATTAATGTGAAGACTGTGCAGCAGTTCTGAAAACATTTTGATATGATGATGTAATTTAAAAAACTGGATGAAATGAATGAAAAAATATATATACACTGTAAATTTGCATTTTGTGTATATGTGCTTGCAAGCATGTGTACATGCAGACAGATGATTGATCCATACATACATAGAGGCACAGTTAGATAATTTTTTTAACTGTTGTCTGCAAGAATAAAAATCACTTTGATGTAAAATTAGAGAGAATTTTCTTTCATTGTTTTCCTATGTTAGTATTGTTAAATTGTCATTTAATTTTAAATGGGAGAAAATTAAGTTGTTAACTAGTTGCTAGTTGGTGAGGTTATGATTCAAACTACTCTAATTTGTGATTCATATTAGTCTAAAGGAAGATGAAACCTTTAAAAGCAATAAATGAGTTCCATGTCTTTTTGTATATATTAGTAATGCATTGGTTTGTATGAAGCACAGTAATTTACACATAATTTTTTAAGTGTTATATACATAATACTTAGAATTTTGATGGTGTCATAGCACTTCATAGTTATTGTTCACATGAATTCTATGATGGGGTCACTTAAGAAATGAGAAAAACAAAGGAAAAAACAGTTTATCCCAATTGCATATATTAAAATGGAACAAACTCAAAAAATGCTAGTTTGAAATGTGAAGAGAAAGGCTTTTGTCTTAAGAGCTTATATCCTGTTTATTATTTAACTGATAATCTAACACATCATCATAGCACAAGATTTGAAAGTACAGGAAGGATTAAGAAAAAACAAAACTTACCTACAATTATATATCTAGATATAACAACTATTGACAACTATTAACATATTTTGATTCATTATGCTCTTTCTTTTTTTTTTTTTTTTTCTTTGAATTATTGTTTTTTTTTTTTTTTTTTTTCTTTTTTTCTTTTTTATTATACTTTAAGTTCTAGGGTACATGTGCATAACGTTTATATCATGTATAACTCCCCATTGCAATCCCTCCCTCCTCCCCCCTCCCCATGATAGGCCCCAGTGTGTGATGTTCCCCTTCCCGAGTCCAAGTGATCTCATTGTTCAGTTCCCACCTATGAGTGAGAACATGCGGTGTTTGGTTTTCTCTTCTTGTGATAGTTTGCTAAGAATGATGGTTTCCAGCTGCATCCATGTCCCTACAAAGGACGCAAACTCATCCTTTTTGATGGCTGCATAGTATTCCATGGTGTATATGTGCCACATTTTCTTAATCCAGTCTGTCACAGATGGACATTTGGGTTGATTCCAAGTCTTTGCTATTGTGAATAGTGCCGCAATAAACATACGTGTGCATGTGTCTTTGTAGTAGAGTAATTTATAATCCTTTGGGTATATAACCAGTAGTGGGATGGCTGGGTCATATGGTACATCTAGTTCTAGATCCTTGAGGAATCGCCATACTGTTTTCCATAATGGTTGAACTAGTTTACAATCCCACCAACAGTGTAAAAGTGTTCCTATTTCTCCACATCCTCTCCAACATCTATTGTTTCCTGACTTCTTAATGATTGCCATTCTAACTGGTGTGAGATGGTATCTCATTGTGGTTTTGATTTGCATTTCTCTGATGGCGAGTGATGATGAGCATTTTTCATGTGTCTGTTGGCTGTATGGATGTCTTCTTTTGAGAAATGTCTGTTCATATCCTTTCCCCACTTTTTGATGGGGTTGTTTGTTTTTTTCTTGTATATTTGTTTGAGTTCTTTGTAGATTCTGGATATTAGCCCTTTGTCAGATGAGTAGGTTGCAACAATTTTCTCCCATTCTGTAGGTTGCCTGTTCACTCTGATGGTAGTTTCTTTTGCTGTGCAAAAGCTCTTTAGTTTAATTAGATCCCATTTGTCAATTTTGGCTTTTGCTGCCGTTGCTTTTGGTGTTTTAGACATGAAGTCCTTGCCCATGCCTATGTCCTGAATGGTACTACCTAGATTTTCTTCTAGGGTTTTTATGGTATTAGGTCTAACATTTAAGTCTCTAATCCATCTTGAATTAATTTTCGTATAAGGGGTAAGGAAAGGATCCAGTTTCAGCTTTCTACTTATGGCTAGCCAATTTTCCCAGCACCATTTATTAAATAGGGAATCCTTTCCCCATTTCTTGTTTTTGTCAGGTTTGTCAAAGATCAGATGGCTGTAGATGTGTGGTATTATTTCTGAGGACTCTGTTCTGTTCCACTGGTCTATTTCTCTGTTGTGGTACCAGTACCATGCTGTTTTGGTTACTGTAGCCTTGTAGTATAGTTTGAAGTCAGGTAGCGTGACGCCTCCAGCTTTGTCCTTTTGACTTAGGATTGTCTTGGCAATGCGGGCTCTTTTTTGGTTCCATATGAACTTTAAAGCAGTTTTTTCCAATTCTGTGAAGAAAGTCATTGGTAGCTTGATGGGGATGGCATTGAATCTATAAAGAACCTTGGGCAGTATGGCCATTTTCACGATATTGATTCTTCCTATCCATGAGCATGGTATGTTCTTCCATTTGTTTGTGTCCTCTTTGATTTCACTGAGCAGTGGTTTGTAGTTCTCCTTGAAGAGGTCCTTTACATCCCTTGTAAGCTGGATTCCTAGGTATTTTATTCTCTTTGAAGCAATTGTGAATGGAAGTTCATTCCTGACTTGGCTCTCTGCTTGTCTGTTACTGGTGTATAAGAATGCTTGTGATTTTTGCACATTAATTTTGTATCCTGAGACTTTGCTGAAGTTGCTTATCAGCTTAAGGAGATTTTGGGCTGAGACGATGGGTTTTTCTAAATATACAATCATGTCATCTGCAAACAGGGACAATTTGACTTCTTCTTTTCCTAACTGGATACCCTTGATTTCTTTCTCTTGCCTGATTGCCCTAGCCAGAACTTCCAACACTATGTTGAATAGGAGTGGTGAGAGAGGGCATCCCTGTCTTGTGCCAGTTTTCAAATGGAATTTTTCCAGTTTTTGCCCATTCAGTATGATATTAGCTGTGGGTTTGTCGTAAATAGCTCTTATTATTTTGAGGTACGTTCCAACAATACCGAATTTATTGAGCGTTTTTAGCATAAAGGGCTGTTGAATTTTGTCAAAAGCCTTTTCTGCATCTATTGAGATAATCATGTGGTTCTTGTCTTTGGTTCTGTTTATGTGCTGGATTACGTTTATTGATTTGCGAATGTTGAACCAGCCTTGCATCCCAGGGATGAAGCCCACTTGATCATGGTGGATAAGCTTTTTGATGTGCTGCTGAATCCGGTTTGCCAGTATTTTATTGAGAATTTTTGCATCGATGTTCATCAGGGATATTGGTCTAAAATTCTCTCTTTTTGTTGTGTCTCTGCCAGGCTTTGGTATCAGGATGATGTTGGCCTCATAAAATGAGTTAGGGAGGATTCCCTCTTTTTCTATTGATTGGAATAGTTTCAGAAGGAATGGTACCAGCTCCTCCTTGTACCTCTGGTAGAATTCAGCTGTGAATCCATCTGGTCCTGGACTTTTTTTCGTGGGTAGGCTATTAATTGTTGCCTCAATTTCAGAGCCTGTTATTGGTCTATTCAGGGATTCAACTTCTTCCTGGTTCAGTCTTGGGAGAGTGTAAGTGTCCAGGAAATTATCCATTTCTTCTAGATTTTCTAGTCGATTTGCGTAGAGGCGTTTATAGTATTCTCTGATGGTTGTTTGTATTTCTGTGGGGTCGGTGGTGATATCCCCTTTATCATTTTTTATTGCGTCTATCTGATTCCTCTCTCTTTTCTTCTTTATTAGTCTTGCTAGCGGTCTGTCAATTTTGTTGATCTTTTCAAAAAACCAACTCCTGGATTCATTGATTTTTTGGAGGGTTTTTTGTGACTCTATCTCCTTCAGTTCTGCTCTGATCTTAGTTATTTCTTGCCTTCTGCTAGCTTTTGAATGTGTTTGCTCTTGCCTCTCTAGTTCTTTTAATTGTGATGTTAAAGTGTCAATTTTAGATCTTTCCTGCTTTCTCTTGTGGGCATTTAGTGCTATAAATTTCCCTCTACACACTGCTTTAAATGTGTCCCAGAGATTCTGGTATGTTGTATCTTTGTTCTCATTGGTTTCAAAGAACATCTTTATTTCTGCTTTCATTTCGTTATGTACCCAGTAGTCATTCAGGAGCAGGTTATTCAGTTTCCATGTAGTTGAGCGGTTTTGATTGAGTTTCTTAGTCCTGAGTTCTAGTTTGATTGCACTGTGGTCTGAGAGACAGTTTGTTATAATTTCTGTTCTTGTACATTTGCTGAGGAGTGCTTTACTTCCAATTATGTGGTCAATTTTGGAATAAGTGCGATGTGGTGCTGAGAAGAATGTATATTCTGTTGATTTGGGGTGGAGAGTTCTATAGATGTCTATTAGGTCCGCTTGGTGCAGAGATGAGTTCAATTCCTGGATATCCTTGTTAACTTTCTGTCTCGTTGATCTGTCTAATGTTGACAGCGGAGTGTTGAAATCTCCCATTATTATTGTATGGGAGTCTAAGTCTCTTTGTAGGTCTCTAAGGACTTGCTTTATGAATCTGGGTGCTCCTGTATTGGGTGCATAGATATTTAGGAGAGTTAGCTCTTCCTGTTGAATTGATCCCTTTACCATTATGTAATGGCCTTCTTTGTCTCTTTTGATCTTTGATGGTTTAAAGTCTGTTTTATCAGAGACTAGGATTGCAACCCCTGCTTTTTTTTGTTCTCCATTTGCTTGGTAGATCTTCTCCATCCCTTTATTTTGAGCCTATGTATGTCTCTGCATGTGAGATGGGTCTCCTGAATACAGCAGACTGATGGGTCTTGACTCTTTATCCAGTTTGCCAGTCTGTGTCTTTTCATGGAGCATTTAGTCCATTTACATTTAAGGTTAATATTGTTATGTGTGAACTTGATCCTGTCATTATGATATTAACTGGTTATTTTGCTCATTAGTTGATGCAGTTTCTTCCTAGCCTCGATGGTCTTTACATTTTGGCATGTTTTTGCAATGGCTGGTACCGGTTGTCCTTTCCATGTTTAGGGCTTCCTTCAGGGTCTCTTGTAAGGCAGGCCTGGTGGTGACAAAATCTCTAAGCATTTGCTTATCTGTAAAGGATTTTATTTCTCCTTCACTGATGAACTTAGTTTGGCTGGATATGAAATTCTGGGTTGAAAATTCTTTTCTTTAAGAACGTTGAATATTGGCCCCCACTCTCTTCTGGCTTGTAGAGTTTCTGCCGAGAGATCTGCTGTTAGTCTGATGGGCTTCCCTTTGTGGGTAACCCGACCTTTCTCTCTGGCTGCCCTTAAGATTTTTTCCTTCATTTCAACTTTGGTGAATCTGGCAATTATGTGTCTTGGAGTTGCTCTTCTGGAGGAGTATCTTTGTGGCGTTCTCTGTATTTCCTGAATTTGAATGTTGGCCTGCCCTACTAGTTGGGGAAGTTCTCCTGGATGATATCCTGAAGAGTGTTTTCCAACTTGGTTCCATTTTCCCCCTCACTTTCAGGCACCCCAATCAGACGTAGATTTGGTCTTTTTACATAATCCCATACTTCTTGCAGGCTTTGTTCATTTCTTTTTCTTCTTTTTTCTTTTGGTTTCTCTTCTCGCTTCATTTCATTCATTTGATCCTCAATCGCTGATACTCTTTCTTCCAGTTGATCGAGTCGGTTACTGAAGCTTGTGCATTTGTCACGTATTTCTCGTGTCATGGTTTTCATCTCTGTCATTTCGTTTATGATCTTCTCTGCATTAATTAGTCTAGCTGTCAATTCTTCCACTTTTTTTTCAAGATTTTTAGTTTCTTTGCGCTGGGTACGTAATTCCTCCTTTAGCTCTGAGAAGTTTGATGGACTGAAGCCTTCTTCTCTCATCTCGTCAAAGTCATTCTCTGACCAGCTTTGATCCGTATGCTCTTTCATTTTACTGTATTCTGTTTATATTCTTGCTGTCAAGAAGTTGGTCTTTGGTCTAATTCATCACTGCCAAATTAAACTTTCTGCAACAATGAAAACGTTTTGTATCTGTGCTGTCTGAAACAGAAGGTTCTTGTACTCTTGAAATGCTGCTAGTGGCTGCTGAGAAAAAATATAATTTGATTTGATTTTAACGTATTTACATTTAATTTTAAATGCTACAAGTGGCTAGTGGGGCTATTATGGTGAACAGGTGCAGGCGTATTTTTTACTGTGGGGTGACCTGCCATCTTGTTTCTTTTAAGAGTTGGTTTTTGGAATTCTTAGTTTCTTTTTTTTTTTTTTTTTTTTTTTTTTTTTGAGATGGAGTCTCGCTCTGTCACCCAAGCTGGAGTGCAGTGGCCAGATCTCAGCTCACTGCAAGCTCCGCCTCCCGGGTTTACGCCATTCTCCTGCCTCAGCCTCCCGAGTAGCTGGGACTACAGGCGCCCGCCACCTCGCCCGGCTAGTTTTTTGTATTTTTTAGTAGAGACGGGGTTTCACCGTGTTAGCCAGGATGGTCTCGATCTCCTGACCTCGTGATCCGCCCGTCTCGGCCTCCCAAAGTGCTGGGATTACAGGCTTGAGCCACCGCGCCCGGCTGGAATTCTTAGTTTCAACACAAAGTGCCTACGTATGAATGTCTTACTTATTCTACTCAATAACTGTCATGTTTCTTCAACTGAAGGAATCAACTGTCTTAGTACTAGAAAATCCTCACCTATTATTTTTTCAAATGGTGCCTCTCTCCCATTGTCTCTATTGTTTTGTTCAGAAATCTAATTAGATTTATATTAGACCTCTTATATCCTCCATATTTCACATATTTTGATTTTCATATTTATTATTAGCAGTACATCATTTGTTTTTAACCCAACCATTGTTTTTCTTTTTAATAGCCATAGTTGTTAATCTTAGTACCTTTTTTTTCCAAATCTATTCTCTCTCATAATATCATGCTACTTCTTACATTTTCTTTGTGATTGCAGTTCTTTTACATTACATTCTTTCTTCTCCTTTTTGTTATAGCCATTAATATATATAGTAGATAGTTATCTTCTGTGTTTTTTAATGTTTGTTTGGGCACTGCACTTTAATGGGGTCTTTTTTAAAAATGATATATGAGTTGTGAGACCATCCTTGCAAAGATTTGTATTTTCTTCTTAAAAGTGCCCATAGGTACCATGAAACTGGGGTCAATGTTCATGTTATATTCTTGGGTAGGGGGAGTTGTGGTTCTCAGATCACAGGTAGTCAAATTTAAACTCCCACAATTCTAGGAGTTTAAGTGCTAGGGTATAAGCTCAGATTTTCAAAATTCCAGGGGAGATCTTTTTTCTTTTCACCTCTAATCCTAGACAGAAATCAATGTTTTCCTATTATCTTTCTATGCCAGCAGAAGGACTTTTCTAGATTCTACCCTTTCAGTAAGGATGCAGCCAGCCTTTCAACGATACTAGCTTTATTCAGAGTTTCAGTTCTTCTCCTCATGCAGAGCTGCAGTCATAGCTCTTGCACCATCAGGGACATTAAAACCTATGCCTCTACATATGCTTTGCCCCTTTCTTAGGTAGCAACACAAGCAATTACTCTGGAATGAAAGTGGAAAAACTGATTTTCCTCTGCTCTTACACCACAACAATCAACACAAAACTTCTGTGACCAAATGTGTGGGAATTTCTCCCCACCAACAATCAAGCAATCATTTCTGCAGCAGACACAAGCTGAGTGTTCTCTAGTTCAGTTCCCTTCTGACCCTATTTGCCTGCAGACATCACCAGACCCCACAAGTTGAGGGCTCAGTCCCCAAGACTGCTCCCTTTCAGATGCCAGTCACTAGCCTCAGGTTGTTTTACCTGAGCTTCTGACCTTTTGGGATCAGCCAGGGATCCTATGACCCTCTTCTTGGGTTTGATTAATTTGCTGGAATGGCTCACAGAACTCAAGGAAACACTTATTTGCATTTACCAGTTAATTACAAAGACTATTACAAAAGACAGAAATGAAAAGGTATATAAGGCAAAGCATGTGGGAAGGGGTATGGAGCTTCCATCCTTCTCTGGGAACCACCCTCCAGGAACTACCATGTGTTCAGCTATCCAGAAACTCCCTGAACCCAGTCTCCGGGGGATTTTACAGAAGCTTTTACAGAGGCATGGTTGAATAAATCATTGGTCATTTGTGATCTACTTAACCTTCAGCCCCTCATCGTCCCCTGAGATTGAGGGGTGCGGCTGAAAGTCCCAAGTCCTCTAATCCTGTCTTGGTCTTTCTGGTGACCAGCCCCATCCTGAAGTGACCTAGAGGCTGCCAGCCCTGTAAATCATTAGCATAAAATGACATCAGTTTGGACATTCCAATAATTTTAGGAGTTGTAAGGCTGGGAAATGGGTCTAAGACAAAAATATATATTGCACAGTATCACATCAGGTTTGTCGGTTTTTTTCTTTTATGGCACCTGAAAATTTCCCTTCTTTGTTGTGACCTCAAATGGGTGCTAATATAATAGTTCTAGATAATTCTTATTTAGTAATGAGAGCATTTTCAAGTTATCCTAATCTTCCATTTTAATCTATTTAATGTCATTTTAAAAGATTTTGCAGCAACATTTTGTAATTAACATAATTGTTAAATATATAGGAACAGTATCTTCTTACTTACTTACTAGAATAAATATATTTTCATTTAAATCTTTATCCAAGTTTCTGTTATCTCCTTAGGTACAAATTCCCAGAAGGAAAATTACTAGCCCAAGCATTTTTTATATATATTGCCATGCTAAAGTCCAGTAAAATTATAACAATTTATATTCCAAAGACAAGCATATAACAATGTCCACTCTATCTTCATGAAATTGTGCACTAAATTTTGAGTGTTTATAATGAATATATATATATATTTGTTGTTTGCTTTGCATTTTTATATTAATGATGACAACTGTTTTTAAAATGTTTATTAACCATTCATTTTCATATTGTGTTCAATGCTTCAGTCTTATGCCCCAATTTTTTTTTTTTTTTTCGGTGAGATGGAGTCTCCTTCTGTTGCCCAGGCTAGAGTGCAATGGTGCGATCTTGGCTCACTGCAACCTCCAACTCCGGGGTTCAAGCGATTCTCCTGCCTCGGCTTCCTGAGTAGCTGGGATTACATGTGCCTGCCACCACGCTCGGCCAATTTTTGTATTTTTAGTAGAGACAGGATTTCACCTTGCTGGCCAGGCTGGTCTCGAACTCCCAACCTCAGGCGATCCACCTGCCTCGGCCTCCGAAAGTGCTGGGATTACAGGCATGAGCCACCGTGCCCAGCTAGCCTATTTTTATTATCACTGTAGTCTTTTCCTTATCACTATACAGTAATTTACATATTATATCTATTAATGCTTTGTATTATTTGATCCTTATTTTCAGTCTTCCCATTTTAATGGTTTGACTTACAGAAAATATTTAAATTTCTATGTTTAAATATATCTGTATTTTCTAGTGAAAATTTTATATTAATTTAATGTCTAAAAGAAATGTCCTTATTGAACAAACAATGTGTTTATTTATTTGCTTTATTTCTAATTTTATTTGAAGGAGAGAAAATACCATTCTCAGGAAAATTTTGCAACTTTTTTCCTTTTATCGCTAATGTCAAATGTGTATACTACCTTTTTTACATTTTGATTTTCTCTTCTTTTATTAAGTGATCCAATTAGAAAGATATTATTTTATTACAAAGTCAATATAATGCACTGAAATACTTCTTAAGTCAATTGCAGTATCAATTGGAATTATATTAAATCTATAAAACTTGCTAAAGGAGAGTAATAGTAAGATGATTCAGCTTTTCCATTCAGCAAGATGGTATATATCTCATTACTTATTTATTCCTTTATGCTAAAAGCATCATCTAGATTTTAACATATAGGTTGACCATATTTCCTTCTAAGGTTATTCATTATTACCTTGTATGTGTTTTTCCTATTGTAATTAAGTGTTTTTCATATTACATAGCCTTGTGTATATTTATTATTTTTTCTGGCCACTTTAGTTGAAATTATCTCTTAATTGATATTCTTGGGTATTTAACTGTATGATATGACATAAAAGAGAATAATTTGTAGTATAAGTACTCGTGCTATTTTTTAAACTATATCTTATAGCAGGAACTTAAATTCCAGAAAATGCTAAATAATAAGGTTGATCATGTTATTCTGTTTCTTATTTTAATGGGAATTACTCTAGTACTTCACAAATAAATATGAGGAGTTGTATTTGTCATGTTTGTATGATAAACAGTCTTGTTTCTTGTGTTGATGATGTGAAACTCATTCTCCAAATATATTACACTTTTAAACTATTAGATAATTAGAGTAAAGAGTTAAGATCTCTTCCTTCTGATATATCCTCTCATTCTTTTTCTGGTTTTCCCAACAGATTTTACTTTACACTTATTCTGTGTCTTTCATACACAGAATTTCTTGACTGCAATGACTTCACATCAAATAATATATTTTATTTAGTAGTGTCTGCCTCAAATGTGTCTTTTCTTGAATCATATTTTTAAATGTTAACGTATTTATACAGTTTTGTTTTGTTTTCATTTGCATAATGGTCATTACTTTTAATTTCACTGTAATGGTGTGTTGTGTCATGTAGAAAAAAATTACCTTTTTTAACCCAGTTTCTGAGTGTTTGATTTTTTTAAGGAAAGATACTCCCAATAATATTTATTATAAAAATATGTGCCTGCTCTGATATCTGTCAACTTTCCTTTTAAAATATATATATAGATATATTTATATATGATATTATATATATATTTTTTTCCTTCTCCCTTTTAAAATATTTTATATTCTGTGTCATTGATTATGACTACTTTGTGAGTTTTCTCTAATAGTCAAAGGGTGGATAGTAAGTGCATGTGATTTAGAGTTTCAAAAACTTGGATTCAAAACTCCATCATGTTCTAGAAGTTTGACTTCTGGCAACCACTTAATTTTTCTGAATATTAGATTCTTGTCATAAAATTAGGATAACAACCTCTTTGTCATTATAATTATCAAATAAGATCAAGAATATAAAGCCCCTAACTTAATACCCACTGAATAAGAGGCACAGTAAATCATGGCTAATGAGATTAACATTTATCGTGTTCAAGAACCACAAATTTCAATAATTTCAGATGTAATAGTATGCGTAAATATTTGATGGTGTCCACCAATAAGGCAACAAGCAATGGTGGCAACTGTGACAAACTGGAACCAACGCCAATCCAAATCCAAAGTTTTAACGCTGTGCTGACCAAATAAAAACGCCACAGCCTTTCATATTTTAAGTAAATATCACAACATAAGATTTTCATCACAAAATTTTAGAGCCTGTCTCCAATTTTAGAGCCTTTTGTTAATCTTGCCACTACCTTAGCAGGACTTTAGTGTGCCAGATATGAGCCTGCTAGTTTTAAGTCAAATAATTATTTATTCTTATGGCCACTTCTCAACTGTGTTGATCAAATTCATAAAGCAAATCTTAGCCTCAAATTCCTTACTTCACTTCCTTGTCTTCACTTCCTCTAGGACGTAGTCTATTATGCTGCAGCCTTGACAACTTGCTGAGACAAAAAGTTGAGAGTTACGATAGTAGGAAGAAGAGCCACAGAGAATTAATAATAATAATAATAATAATAATGCATGTGATTTCCGGCCTGTGGTCAATTTGTGACAACTATCAGTATATCAGGAGAATATGACATGCTCGGAGCCAAACTATAGTGGCCAATATTGAAATATATTTAGACATGTATTACTCTCAAATTTGAAGATGTGCATTCATGGAAATTGGTAAATTGAACAGGAAAGTAAAAGAGCACTGTTTTAGATGATATAACTTCAAAGAAGAGACAAAAATAGCTTAATATAATGAATGGATGAGTGGATGTGTTTCAATTAGGTAGCAATAAGCTATGGGCTTCATAGGCAAGAAGGTACATTTCAACCCTCTAAGTAGTGAAAAATTCCATTGTGCTGCTAATTACCTATTTAATTCTTTGAATACAAATGTGCAATTAACATTACAAATAATCAAGGTTAAAATATAATTAATGCAAGCGTGATTTAGTTATAATTAAACTAATTACACAGATATGTAGTATAATAAGGGACTTGCAGACCATTATTTGGATGTAAATTTATTCTTCTTTTCAAGAGTAGTTATTTGAATTTCATTTTCCAATTATTTTACAAATGATGAAATAGAATTATAAAAGAGACAGTCAGTCTTCCAGGGATGAAGAAATAAACCTAATTTTGCTTTATAAATTACAATTCTTTTGTGTACACGTACTTGTAAATAGAGAAGTTAGAAATTTTTTTTTTTCAAAACCCACCTCCAAACTCAACAAAAATATCTTACTTCTATGACTGCAGGGAAAAATCAAGGAAACACTTGAGAGAGATTCAATCCCATACAGCATGATTTCCTTTCAGAGTAAGTAGTATCACAACTCTCTTTACATATACCAACCTCAAACACTTGCTCAACTAACAAATTTTCTCTACTTTCTGTTCTCAAACATAATTAGTTCTTAATGTTGAGATTTCACCTATTGACATAGATTAACCCAAGTAAAACTGCATTATCTACCCACAGACAGAAATAGATATAGCATGTAGCAACTTGGAGCAAGATAGATTTGATTTCAGATCTGCAACTTTCTTTATGTAAGTTAGTTGCAGTTAAATGACAACAGTATGTCTGTTTCTACACAAGGTGGATTTTATGTGGTATAGCATTGAACCTTCATTTAAACATTTGAGTTATTATTTCTAGTATACGGATGAAGAAATGACTAGAGGAGAATGGGGAGAGAATAAAAAAGGAAAATTCTAAGAAGTAAAAGAGATAACTAAGCACAAAGTGACACTTGTGATACACTCTAATTCTATCAGAATGAAGTCAGAATGATACAAGGAAACAAATGCATGAAAACCTAATCTGTCACTTTCTGAGGACAGCTGAAAACCAATTATCACGAAAACTGAGTAAATAAGTTCTATCTCTTTTTCTGTATGAACTGTACCTCTGAGTAGCCAAATAAAAGACAGTTAAAGCACCTCTGTACAAAATTATCCAAACTAGTAAATGAGAACAAGAAGACTAGGTTAAAATGTCACCATTTTGCAATGGACTAATTCACCTAAGCATTAAACATCAAAACTGCTAACAGCTAAAAAAAGAAAAAAAAAAAAAAAGACTAAAGACCAGTTATTACGTGCCTATTTTTTAGTTTTATATTTTAATATTTATTTATTTATTTTTACACAAGGGTTATGAGACTGGCTAATTTTTGTATTTTTGGTACAGACAGGGTTTTGTCATGTTCCCCAGACTGGTCTCAAACTCTGGGCTCAAACAATTCACCGCCACAGCCTCCCAAAGTGCTGGGATTACAGGCACCTCACCTGGCCCAGACATTAGGTTCCTCTTGATGAAAGAGAACATCATCTCCTGTTTAGTCATGCCAACGGATTGAACCCTAGTCTAACTAAACATCTGAATCCAGCTGCAATTGAAAGAAATAGAAGAAATGAACATGTTAAATTCCATCATCAGTATGCAGTCAGCAAAGTTTGTAGGCCAACTCTCCATATCCAACAGTCCAGGTTCTTCAACAGACAGTTTGTAAAGAAATGAAAGGAATGGAGAAAGGACCTGTGAATTGAGTAACTTAGAGGCCTTATCAAGTATCTTAGAAACACACAGGATTAAACTATGGTGTCTAGGAATACATTCTTGAGTAATGAATTATAAAAAATCATTTAGATAGAAGAGGTTGTGTTTGGAATGGAGTACATAGAATGACTTATAAGTTAGCTGCCAACGTTCTATTTCTTGTCCTGAGTTTTGTTTACAAGATTGCCTTTAATAATACATTAAGCTGTATTAAAAACAAAAACAAAAAGATGCAAATAAGAGTTAACCTCAAGAGGGATGTGATTAGATGGAATTTATGGGGTGGTGGTCTGGTTTTGTTTCTTGAGGTAGGTACCGATTATATAATTACATTCACTTTATGAAAAGTCATTGGATGTTCTTTTTCATATGTAAATTGAACTTCAAAAAAGTCCTTAAAATTATTTTGTAAAAATATTGAAGGAAGAAATAAGACAGGCTGGGTGCAATGACTCACACCTGTAATCCCAGCATTTTGGGAAGTCGAGGTGGGTGGATCACCTGAGGTCAGCAGTTCAAGAGCAGCCTAGCCAACATGGTAAAACCCCATCTCTACTAATAATACAAAATGTAGTTGGGTGTGATGGCATACGCCTGTAATCCCAGCTACTCAGAAGGCTGAGGCAGGAGAATCGCTTGAACTCGGGAGGCAGAGGTTGCAGTGAGCTGAGATCACGCCACTGCACTCCAACCTGGGTGCTAGAGCAAGACACTATCAAAAAAAAAAGAAGAAGAAGAAGAAGAAGAAGAAGAAAGAAAGAAGAAGAAAGAAAGAAAGAAAGAAAGAAAGAAAGAAAGAAAGAAAAAGAAAGAAGATAATGAGTATCTGAAAAAAGTCTTCTAAAGTTTTGATAAAAATACTGTATTAAAATTGTACATGTCATTGTTAAATACAGTGAATTCTAAGTTTCTCTTCAAAGAATCAGTATGTTAGTATGTTCAGTTCTATGATCTTCATTTTAAAGTTTAACTTCCTCATTCTCCTCATCTCCGTGCCCCTAATTTCAGTAAACAACCTCCCCACCAGTTATAATCAGTAGTTCACATCTGTTTCCCTGGTCACCTGCTCAGTCCTGAGTCACCCCTGGTCACCTGCTCCATCCTGAGGCACTCTGGTCACCTGCTCCATCCTGAGTCACCTCTGATCACCTGCTTCATCCTGAGTCACCCCTGGTCACCTGCTCTGACCTGACTCACCTTTAATCAACTGTTCCGTAACTGTCTTTCCCACCAAAACAGCTCACCCCACCACTCTGGCTCATACCCCTACTCTCTTTAAAATAGCCAATACGAATTAGCCTAGACTGTGTGGTCCAAACTTAACCAATAGGGGAATGACACAGCAGTAAGGGCTATCTGTGTCAGGGATAAAAACTCTTTCCCCTCCCATGTTCAGGTGTGCTCTCGCCATTGCTCCATCTGGGAGATGCATCCTTCTATAGAAGTAAAATTGCCTTGCTGAGAAAATTCATGTTGGAGTGCTATTTATTTTGTGACACTGAAAATTTATTCTAATATCATTTAGAGAAAAACAACAGTAATGTCACTTATTATGTTTTCAGGATCAAGGTAAAAGCTGTACAAAAAAGCATATTGGTAGTCCTCATAATTTGATTTTTTATTTTAAGATGAAAAACACAAAAATCACTTAAATCAAAAAGTTAGAAATAAAACAACAAAACTAGATTGAGAAAAGCATGGTGGGGGGTTAAGAAGAATGACAAAGTTTGATACATTTGAAAAGTAAAAATAATTTGAATTTCTAAATAAATTAAATATCATCCTTTTAAAAATAAAAGTCAGAATCTGGAAAGTAAAACTATAGAAATAAAACACAAATATACAGATATATGTATAGAAAGGAAATACAAATTTTCAGAGAACCATAGTAATAACCCTGTATAAGTAATTTGCAATTTTAAATTAAATTAATGAGTTTCTAAGGAAACATAAATTGTCAAAATTACAAAAATGCAAAATATTTAATAGCAAAAACTGAAAAAGAAGTTTTCAACAAATTAATTTTTCTTTTTAATAATAAATATAAAATCTATATAGACAGCATATGAAATTTAACAAAAAATATTAAAAATCTAACAAAAATAAAAATTTATCATGGAAAGCTAAGGACAGATGGATAATCAAGAATCTCCTATTCACAACAAAATTTTCAAAAGGAAAAGAACTAGAAAATACATGCAACTTTATATATGTTAAAGTTATAATTTTTTTTTTTTTTTTTTTTTTTTTGAGATGGAGTCTCACTCTGTCACCCAGGCTGAGGTGCAGTGGTGTGATCTCGGCTCACTGCAACCTCTGCCTCCAGAGTTGAAGTGATTCTCCCACCTCAGCCTCCTGAGTAGTTGGGATTATAGGCACATAACCACCACACCCACCTAATTTTTGTATTTTTAGTAGAGATGGGGTTTCACCATGTTTGCCAGGCTGGTCTTGAACCTCTGACCTCAGGTGATCCTCCACCTTGGGTTCCCATAGTGCTGGGATTACAAGTATGAGCCACTGTGCCTGGCCTTAAAGTGATAAATTTAAAATATTCTTATAAGAACTTTTTATAAAATTGCAAACAAAATAATGCCTACATTAGATGAAAATTCATAGACAATTTTCAATCCATCATATTTCATAAATAGAAATATCACCATTAAATGAGAAATGCATTGTCATTTCACATTGTTTTGATAGTTCTAGGGAAAGCAATAAGGAGAATGAGAATCAGAGATGTTACCATAGAGGGATAGGAGGCAGGGCTAGCCTGCAGCTCCTGCTCAGACAGACAGAGCCACATGTGAAGACTCATATCATGAACTTTTGCTACAAGAATTACCCTAGGAACATACCAGGAAAGCTGAGAGAATCCACAGACCCTTTGAAGGAACTGGATCACCGCTGCTAGCTCAATGAGACATCGGAAAACCATGAGTCCACTTGCTTTCTCAGCAGGAAGGCTGAGTTCTCCAGGGCAAGTTCTCAGTCCTGGTCACCAACTGCCCGGAAATTGACTTGGTGCTGTTGGGAGGGCCATGGTGGGAGTGAGACCCGTCTTTAGGACTGCAGGCTGTATGGCAGCAGGATAAGGCCTGTGACTGCCAGCGTACCCCCACTTCCCTGGCAACCTGTGTGACTCAGCAGAGGCAGCCATAATTCCCTGAGGAACATAAATCCACCAGCCTGAAAACCACACCCCCATCCCCCACTGCTGCCACAGCAAGCCCCACCCAAGGAGAGTCTGAGCTCAGACACACGTAACTCTGCCCACATCTGACGGTCCTTCTCTACATGCCCTGGTAGCTAAAGACAAAGGACATAATCTCTTGGGAACTCTGTGGCCCCACCCACCACCTGATCCTTCTTCCACAAGGGCAATTGATACACTCTTGAAAGCACCACCTCCTGGCTGGAGGCAAACCAATGCAAAACCAGCACACTAAACAAAAATACAACCAAGGAACCTCACAGAGCCCACTTCATTCCCCCGTTACCTCCGCCTGAGCAGGTGCTGGTATCCACAGCTGAAAGACCTGAAGATGGATCACATCACAGGACTCTTTACAGACACTTCCCAATACCACCCTGGAGCCTGGTAGCTCTGCTGGGTGGCTAGATCCAGAAGGGTAAAAACAATCACTGCAGTTGGGCTCTCAGGAAGCCCCATTCCTAGGGGAAGGGGGAGAGCAGCACATCAAGGGAGCACCCTGTGGGACCAAAGAATCTAAACAGCAGCTAGTGTCCCAGATCTTCCCTCTGACATAGTCTACTGAAATGAGGAGAAACCAGAAAAACAATTCTGGTAATATGACAAAACACAATTCTTTAACACCCCTGAAAGATCACATCAGCTCACCATCAATGGATCGAAACCAAAACAAAATCTCTGAATTGCCAGAAAAATAATTTAGAAGATTGATTATTAAGCTAACTGAGGAGGAACCAGGAAAAGATGAACTCTAACTTAAATAAATCAAAAATATAATACAGGACATGGAATGAAAAATCTCCAGTATAACAGATAGCATAAATTTTTAAAAATCACAACTTCTGGAAATCAAGACACACTTAGAGAAATGCAACAAGCACTGGAAAGTCTCAGCAATAGAACTGGAAAAGCAGAAGCAAGAATTTGCCAGCTCAAAGGCAAAGCTTTCTCATTAATCCAATTCATCAAAGACAAAAAAAAAAATTTTTTTTAAATGAACAAAGTTTCCAAGAAGTTTGGGATTATGTTAAACATCGAAACCTAAGAATAATTGGTTTTCCCGAGGAAGAAGGGAAATCTACAAGTGTGGAAAACATATTTGAGGGAATAATCAAGAAAAACTTCTCTGACCTTGCTAGAGATCTAGACATTCAAATACAAGAAGTTCAAAGAACACCGGGAAATTCACTGAAAAACATCATCAACTAGGTTTTAAGGAACCCTCAAAACCAGGCAAATAAGCACATAGTCATCAGGTTATCTAAAGTAAAGACAAAGGAAAGAGTCTTAAGAGCTATGAGGCAAAAACATCAGGTAACCTATAAAGGAAAAGCTATCAGAATAATAGCAGATTTATCAGAAGAAACCCTGCAAGCTAGAAGGGATTGGGGTTCTATTTTTAACCTCCTTAAACAAAATAATTATCAGCCAAGATTTTGTATCCAGCAAAACTAAGCTTCATGAATGAAGGAAAGATACAGTCTTTTCCAGACAAACAAATGCTGAGACAATTCACCACTACCAGCCCGGCTCTACAAGAATTGCTAAAACAAGCTCTAAATCTTAAAACAAATCCTCAAAATACACCAAAATAGAACCTATTAAAAGCATAAATCTCACAGGACCTATATTACAATAGCACAATGAAAATAAACAAACAAGACATTCAGGCAACAAATAATATGATAAACAGAATAGTACCTCACATCTTAATTCTAACATTAAATGTAAATGACTTAAATGCTTCACTTAAAAGATACAGAATGACCGAATAGATAAGAATTCATCCACCAAATTTCTGCTGTCTTCAGGAGACTCACCTAACACATAAGGATGCACATAAGCTTAAGGTAAAGGGGTGGAAAGAGATATTCCATGCAAATGGTCACCAAAAGCAAGCAGGAGTAGCAATTCTTACATAGACAAAACAAACTTTAAAGCAATTGTGGTTAAAAAAGGACAAAGAAGGACACTATATAGTGACAAAAGGACTAGCCCAACAAGAAAATATCACAATCCTAAACATACATGCACTTAACACTGCAGCTCCCAAATTTATAAAACAATTACTACTAGACCTAAGAAATGAGATAGATGGCAACACAATAATAGTGGGGGACTTTAATACTCCACTGTCAGCACTAGTCAGGTCATCAAGACAGAAAGTCAACAAAGAAACAATGGACTTAAACTATACCCTAAAACAAATGGACTCAGCAGATGATTACAGAACATTCATGTGCTACAGAATATACATTCTATTCATCAGCACATGGAACATTCTCCAAGATAGACCATATGATAAGGACAAAACAAGTCTGAGTAAATTTAAGAAAATCGCAATAATATTAAGTACTCTCTCAGACCACAGTGGAATAAAATTGGAAATCAACTGCAGAGGAACCCTCAAAACCATGCAAATACATGGAAATTAAATAACCTACTCCTGAATGATCACTGGGTCAACAATGATATCAAGATTAATATTCAAAAATTCTTTGAACAGGGTGATAATAGTGACACAATCTATCAAAACCTCTGGGATACAGCAAAGGCTGTGATAAAGGAAAGTTCATAGCCATAAATGCCTACATCAAAACATCTGAAAGAGCACAAACAGCCAATCTAAAGTCACATCTCAAAGACCTAGAGAAACAAACGAACTCATACCCAGCAGAAGAAAAGAAATAACAAAGATCAGAGCAGAATTAAATGAAATTTAAACAAAAAAATGCAAAAGATAAATGAAAACCTGGTTATCTGAAAAGACAAATAAAATTGATAGACCATTAGCAAGATTAACCAAGAAAAGAAGAGAGAAGATTCAAATAAGCTCGATTACAAATTAAACAGGAGATACTATTACTGATACTACAGAAATAAAAAATATTATTCAATTCTAGTATGAACTCCTTCACACACATAAACTGGGAAATCTGAAGGAGATGGATGAATTCCTGGGAATATATAATCCTCCTAGATTAAACCAGGAAGAAACAGAAACTCTGAACAGACCAATAACAAGCAGTGAGATTGAAATGATAATAAAAAAACTTCCCAATAAAAACAATCCAGGACCAGACGAATTTATAGCTGAATTCTATCAGGCATTCAAAGAAGAATTGGGACCAATCCTATTGACACTATTCCACAGGATAGAGAAAGTGGGAATCCTCCCTAAATCACTCTATGAAGTCAGTGTCACCCTAATACCAAAATCAGGACAGGATATAACAAAAAAAGAACACTACACACCAATATCCCTAATGAACATAGATGAAAAAATCCTCATAAAAATACCAGCTAACCGAATCCAAAAGCATATCAAAAAGATAATCCATCATGATCAAATGTGTTTGATACCAGAGATGCAGGGTTGATTTAACATATGCAAGCCAATAAATGTGATACAGCACATAAACAGAATTAAAAAGAAAATTCACATGATCATCTCAATAGATGCAGAAAAAGCATTTGACATAATCCAGCATTCTTTATGATTAAAATCCTCAGCAAAATAGGCATAGAAGGGACATAACTTAAGGTAATAAAAGCCATCTATGACAAACCCACAACCAATGTTATACTGAATGAGGACAAGCTGAAAGCATTCCCCCTGAGAACTGGAACAAGACAAGGATGCCCACTTTCACCACTTCTATTCAATGTTTTACTGGAAGTCCTAATCAGAGCAATCACACAGGAGAAAAAAATAAAGGGCATCCAAATTGGTAAAGAGGAAGTCAAACTGTAGCTATTTGCTGATGATATGATTGTATACGTAGAAACCCCTAAAGACTCATCCAAAAAAACTCCTACAACTAGTAAATAAATTCAGCAAGGTTTCAGGATACAAAATTAATGCACACAAACAGTAGCTGTGCTATACACCAAGAGCAATCAAATGGAGAATCAAATCAAGAGCTCAATTCCTTTTATAATAGCTGCAAAAAAAAAAAAAAAAGGAATATACCTAAACACGGAGGTGAAAGACCTCTACAAGGAAAAGTAAAAACACTGCTGAAAAAAATCATACATGACACAAACAAATCAAAACACATCCCATGCTCATGGATGGGCAGAATCAATATTGTGAAAATTACCATATTGTCAAAAGCAATCAACAATTTCAATGGAATTCCATCAAAATACCACCATCATTCTTCACACAACTAGAAAAAAGATCCTAAAATTCATATGGAACCAAAAAGAAGCCCACATAGCCAAAGCAATTACTAAGCAAAAAGAACAAACCTGGAGGCATCACATTACCTAACTTCAAACTATCCTATAAGGCCATAGACACCAAAACAGAATGGTGCCTGTATAAAAATAGGAACATGAATGAAACAGAATCAATAACCCAGAAATAAAGCCAAACACAGCCAACTGATCTTTGACAAAGCAAACAAACAAACAAACAAAAACATAAAGAGGAGAAAGGACACCATATTCAACAAATGGTGCAGAGATAATTAGCAAGCCACATGTTGAAGAATGAAACTGGATCCTCATCTCTCCCCTCATGCAAAAATCAACTCAAGGTGGATCATAGACTTAAATCTAAGACCTGGAACCATAATGATTATAGAATATATGATCAGAAAAACCTTTCTAAACATTGGCTTAGGCAAAGACTTCATGATCAAGAACCAAAAACCAAATGCAACAAAAACAAAGATAAACAGATGGGACTTAATTAAACTAAAAAGCTTCTGCACAGCTGAATAAGCAATCAGCAGAGTTAACAGCCAACTCACAGAGTAGGAGAAAATCTTCACAATCTATACATCTGACAAAAGACTAAGATCCAGAATATACAAAGAACTCAAACAAATCAGCAGGAAAGAAACAACAAATATCATCAAAAAGTGGGCTAAGGACATGAATAGACAATTCTCAAAAGAAGATAGACAAATGACTAACAAGCATATGAAATATGCGCAACATCACTAACTATCAGGGAAATGCAAATCAAAACACAATGTGGTACCACTTCACTCCTGCAAGAATGGCCAAAATCAAAAAATCAAAATAATAGATGTTGGCACGGATGTGGTAAAAAGGGAACACTTCTACACTATTGGTGGGAATGTAAACTAGTACAACCACTATAAAAAATGGTGTGGAGATTCCTTAAAGTACTAAAAGTAGATCTACTGTTTGATCCAGCAATCCCACTACTAGGTATCTACTGAGAGGAAAAAAAGTCATTATATGAAAAAGATATTTGCACACACGTTTATAGCAGCATAATTTGCAATTGCAAAAATATGAAATCAGCCCAAATGCCCACCAATCAACAAGTGGATAAAGAAAATATGATATATATGTATGTATGTGCATATATACATATATATACACCATGAAATACTACTCAGCCACAAAAAGGAACTAAATAATGGCATTCACAGCAACCTGGATGGAACTGGAGACTATTATTCTAAGTGAAGTAACTCAGGAATGAAAAACCAAACATTCTTATATTCTCACTCATAATTGTAAGTTAAGCTATTAACACACAAAGGCAAAAGAATGATACAATGCATTTTAAGTATGATACAATTTATTTTGGGGACTTTGGAAGAAAGGCTGGTAGGGGAGTGAGGGATAAAAGATTACACATTGGGTATTGTGTACACTGCTTAGGTGATGGGTGCATAAAAATCTCAGAAATCACCACTAATGAACTTATTCATATAACCAAACATCACCTGTTCCCCAAAAACCTATTGAAATAAAAAATAAAATTTAAAAAAGAGACATTACTATAAACTGTAGAAAAATATTTCATTAATTAGTGATAAGAGCATTCTCTTCTAATAGAATGTAAGGATTAATTAAAATACTTTTACAAAAGAATTATATTTATTTTAGCAAGTTATTGTAAAAAAATTGTTAAATGTTAGTTCTTTCCAAATTAATTTATAAATGCAACATAAAGTCAATTAAAATTCCAGTGAGAAATTGTAGACACAACGCTTTACAGTTCTTTCTTTACATCCACAGAACGGTGCTTAATCGATTTTTATGTGCCATATTCATTGCTGCAAAACTAGTGTTGAGAACATCTAACTACTCTTAAAAATAAATATCTCTCTGGGTCAGAAACTGAACAGAAAGCTGGAGGTCGGGTCTCAACCTGTTGGCCGGTGGGTGCTGGGTTTAAATTCATAAATACAGCTGTGAATGTGACTACCCATCAAGTTACAATGAGTTTGCTGTAGTGGGAAAAAAGAAAGATAGATGCCTGGGGCCTTGTAACAGAGTACTGAAAACAGAATGGGATACGAGGACATCCACATAAGGAGGCGCAGCACAGGAGCGGTGTGTGGAGAACGAATCGCCAGAAACTGGCTGGGAAATTAAAGATCTAAGATTTTAGTTTGTGATATTGAGCCCAGTTTGCTGTTAGGGTAAACCTGACAGCACACAAATCAAAGAGCAAATTGAGCACAGAGAGGTTTAGAGCAGGGGATAACTTCTTGCAGTAGAAAGAAAACTCATTAACATTAGTCCTGATCAGAGCAGGGGAAAAGGGAAGACATGCTACCATATAGGTGCAGAAAGGGGCATGAAGGCACCATGCCCTGAATGTTCCCAACCAAGCACACAGTTTAGAAGCAGGTGAAGAAGCCCCGTGAAGCGGGACGGAGGTAAGAGTGACATACAGGAGTGCATGAGTGCATGTTACCCACAGAGCCTGTAGGGGTCATCTGGCCTCAGGCAGCCTCTGAGTGTGCAGGGTGCCCAGGGACCTCACTTAAGTTAGAGCAAGGGGAATAAACATCTTGCCTACTCCTCTAGAGGTGGCTTTCTTGGTTTTTAATGTGTTCACTGCCCCACCCTGAAGGAGTCATGATCACCTGAAAGAGGAAGTCTGGGTGGTAAAAAGAGGGAAACCATCTGGCGGCTTAGGCTGACGGGCACATTTGAAGCTTTATCCAGAGGATAATAAAGAAGAGCCACCCCTTTGCCATTTCCTGCTCCCCTTAATCCCATGTGCAGAGAGGAGCTGGGCACGTCCAATCCACCCTGATATGTCCCAGGGAGGTCTGCCTTTGGCTGCTCTGCAGTAAGACCTCCTTGACCCTTTACTCCAGCTGGAAGTACTGAGCTCAGTTCATTCATATTTGGAAACTTTTTCCCTCTTCAAAGAAATTGAAAGGTAAATTTGGAGGAAAATGATGTTTTCAAATTTTATTCCACAGGACTGAGGGAATGCTGGCGGTTCTCTAGGCTTGTTATCTCTTTAAGCAGCAAACGTGATGAAATCTGGATCTTACCCCATGGGAGTCCTGATGATAGCATGGCCTGAAGTTGGAGAAACTTCACCATTCAGCATTTTGAAAGTTGTGCTCTTCCCAGCTCCATTCACCCCTAGAAGTCCAAAGCACTAAGAGGAAAGAAAGTTAAGTAAAGCACACTCAATCAAACAAGCTAAATAAATAGAACAAGTTAAATAAAATCAAAATTATATTAGAAACAGCACTTGCTTTTAGCCAACTCTGGGTTGACTTTGTTGGTTTGTGTTATTTGTGGAGTTTTAAAATGACAATATTGTATAAAACACTGTATAGATTACAAAGTCCTCCCAAAATCATCATGGCACTTGAGTGGTATAAGAATTTCAGCAGTAATTTACAGACAATAAATTCATGTGTGGAAAACTCAAGAGGATGAGAGTAAATGCCAACTATCCCAAATTATGCAGAGATAATACAATATTCTTTGGAAGTCGCATCATGATAATTATTACTCCGATTTCATTTTTACATATTTTAAAGTATTTTCTTAAAAGATTCCATCTTCTACTATATACGTGTGTGTGTGTGTGTGTGTGTGTGTGTGTGTGTAGTGCTCACAGCTTTCTTATGTACCTTCTTTTTCCATTGAAGAGGCTGTAAGTTCCTGTAAACTCACTCCTAACTCAGAGTCTAGGCTAATTTTGATATTAATTCTATATTCTGACATTGAGCATAGGGTCAATGCAGTTCTTGATCCAATCTCGCCTTACAGCCAACATGAAAAATGACCTTCTTGCTGTCTTTTCTACACTTTGTCTCTTTTATGTGCCTCAGCATATACTGTGCCTGAGAGTCCACCTTGGTGACTGTGTCTCTCTGGTTCTGTCAATCTCCTTCCAAGACAACTGTTTCCTGATGGCTAGGAGCTGCGATCTACGGATACAAACTGGCTTCCCGGCTTCTCAAATCTTGGAAAGTGACTGCTTCTGGATTTTCTGCCACCAAGCACCACCTAACCATCACATAACCCTGTTTTGGACCCCTGGATTTCACAACTGCCCTGAGTTGCCACCTGCTTCAATTACCGTGTTTCCCCCACTTCCCCTGCATCTCTCCCACCACCTGCAATGTGAGTCCGTCTCCCTCCAGGCCTACCCTGTCCATGTCCCAGGGTACACCACCATCAGCTATCCAAATTCTACCAATGCTTTAAGGCTTAGCTATAAACTACCTTTTTAATAAAGTTCTCCCCACGTACCCTGTCCTCCCACCTTTCCTTCCCTGCCTACCCAGCCACCCTCTCTGGACTGACAGCAGTGAAGACAATACCACTCACGTACCTTTCAGTTATTTTTAGAAAATGCTTTAATATATACAAAAATGAAATTGGGAGGATAATAATTATTATGATGCTGTAGCTTCCAAAAAATATTATATTATTATATCATTGTCCCCGCCTTGGGACAATGCTCATGCTCCCATGTAACATAGTATATGCTTATGATATTTTGTTTCCTAATTGATTATTAATTTCTAGATGGAGAAGGACATATAGTCGATGACAGTTCAGGCAATGATGAACTGCATATACAATGGTCATCTTACAAGATGACAATACCATATTTTAACTATACGTTGTCTATGTTTAGATACACAAATACTTGCCATTATGTTACAATTGCCTACAGTATTCAGCACATGCTATATAGATTTGTAGCGAAGGAAGAATGGGCTATACCATACAGCCTAGGTGTATCATAGACTATGCCATGTAGGTTTGTGAAAGTATATTATATCATGAAATCACCCAATGACATTTTTCTCAGACTATATTCCCATTGTTAAACAACACAGGACTGTATCTTAGTCATTTCTGTATTTTCCACAGACTCTTGCATAGCACTCTCCATCTAGGTCATTCAACTGTAATGTTTATAAGAGCTTAAGAGAATAAAATCCAACTTTAAATGGCATCTTGGATCATTTAAGATACCTAGAGCATCATTCTTATCAATGTTTTACAAGTTTCTCTCTTAGCCCTGTTGGGACTCAGAAAATAATACCCCAAAGTGAAGGCCTCAAAGGCAGCCTCAGAATCAAAAGTTTTTCTCTGACCTTCCCTGCCCTGCTGTCTCTGGCCACTCTTTCTCCCCTGAGGCGGTCTTAGAAACTAGAACCTCTTTTCCTCAAAGCCAGCCATAAAACCTAAAAATATTACCCTAACTTCTCCCCCCTTACATGTTTTTCAGTGCAAAAATTAGCCCTAAAGAAGTTACCTGACCTACCTTGTTTGACTGTAGGTCATAAGACAGACCTGCATTCCAGACAGGGTCCTGCCCCACACCCAGAAGGAAGAAGCAGGAAACCAAACACCACCTGTTCTCACTTATAAGTGTAAGCTGAACAGTGAGAACACGTGGGCACAGGGAGGGGAACAACACACACTAGGGCCTGTCAGGAGGATGGAGAGAGGGAGAGCATCAGGATAAACAGCTAATGCATGTGAGGCTTAATACCTAGGTGATGGATTGACAGATGCAACAAACCACCATGGCACACGTATATAACTATGTAACAAAACTGCACGTGCTGCACATGTATCCCAGAACTTAAAATAAAATTTTACAAAATAAAAATAAAACATCTAGATAGGAACTCAAAAAAAAAAAAAAAAAAAGCATCTAAACAGAGAGGCCTTGCTGGGCTTCCTCTCTCAGTCTAAGAGCATTAACTGGGTCATACTCTTTTGGTCCAGCCATATTTCTACATGGCTGTCCGTATTTGGTTGAATCTAAGCATAAAAATAGACAGTTTCCCTGTATCTTTCGATCTTCATTTCAACTCTTATTTTCTCTAAATCTGAGCTGCTCTTGTAGCACGTAAAACTATAATCAAATAAATTCATAGGTCTTTTTCCTGTTAATCTGCCTTTTGTCGGTTGATTTTCAGTGAACTTTGGCCCCCCCACACTCCTTTGCTTCAAACTACTATGGAAAGGTACTGGCAAAACTCTAAATAATCATGAATTTTAAAGCAAGGGTTAAAAAAATAGTTCAATAAGATGGGTAAGATTGCATAGCCAGTCTTAGAGCAGAAGCTAACAACTACTAAAAAAAAAAAAAAAATTCTTTCTTAACATTTTGTCCTGATCTACCAGAAATCATAGTTCAGAGAGTAAGAATATGCCTGCATTACTTCAGATTGGTTTTTTGGCTTCTCTTTATCTCAGAATACTCATATCTGAGACACCTACTGTCAGATCACAAGTAGAACATAAATACCAATCAGATAACAATATAACCTATTTTGAATTTCTCAGGAGCTGGGAACAATATGAATGCAAGGTGCTCTTTTATTTTTAACAGTTAATTGAAGGCAATCACTTCCAGAACTGATTTCCCTTTACACATTAAGCTCAAATCAGTAATAATTTGTATGACTTCTGTCAGTTCTGATTAAACATTATAACTAGAATTAATGTCTTACCTGTGGAAAAAAACTTCCTGAGCTATTGCTACGGTGGGTGAGTGTTCTTTACCTTTTCAGAGTAGCATTTTGCCAGATTGGCTTAATTGGACACTTAGAGTACTGATGTCCCAGTAAGAGATAAAAGTGGTCCTTAATTAGATTAAAAGAAAAATTTCCTCAGCAAAAAGTTATCCTATAGCCCAAGTCATAATTAAAACTATGCAATCACATGACATTTTTAAAATTATAAAACGAAATAAATCCAATCAATCAGCCAAGTTTTTAACTGTGAAATAGTCAACAGACCTTCTTTTGGTTCTGCTCCTACTGATTTTGTAGGAATTTCCAAAATTTGAAGGCTATTCTTGGCTCTGATTTCAAATATTCTGAGAATAACACAAACAGACCAGCAATTAGAGTTGCACAGGTTCACAACAGAGGAAGACTAAAAATAGAAGCTTCATTACCTCTCCTTTTGGTATGCCCAAACTAATATCTTGCACAGCAGTAATCTTCTGGAAAGAGCGCCGATAGTGTTTACTAAGGTTGTGTAACACAAGAATGTCTCCACTGGTCCTTCCTTCAAACACCCTCATTTCCTCTTTTTCAACATCTATATCCTTAGAAGATTTGACTGTGCCTTGGAGAGTAGATTGACCCCTGGGAAGATGAAATCAGAGTGAATTCACACCTGGCAAATGATACCGGAATAGTCTAGAAGAGGGAAAAGGGTCAGAGAGTTGTAAATAATGGAAGATACTGCCTTTGGACTTCTGCACAATCAGCTTTGTCCAGAGCACCCCAGTTCTGCCATCCTGATTATCAGGCAAGAATCCATTTTTATTGTCTAACATAAATGAAATATACATGTTCCTAAAAGAGACTGAAATGGATTGACACAAAACTACAGCTAGTTTTTAATTTTATAAATAATAAAGTCATGCCAGACTTTTACACTAAATGTTAAAATAGCTTATCACAAAATTATTATACGGCATTTACCTAATAAGCACTTTTACTGAAAGAGCCATTTAATAAAGTAGACTGCATATAAAAGTACTCAAACATTGTAAGTTCACAGTATATGTTGAATCATATAAAAGGATTATGTAACCAGCACTTGCACAATACTTTGCAATAAGTATTCAATAAGTATCTATCAGAGTAATGCAAACTTTATTTTCAACTCTTATTTTCTCTAAATCTGAGCTGCTCACTTTTTAATCTTTATAATTTCCATTCTGACACATTTGACTTTCAAATAAATTTCAATTTCCCCTGCAAACTATAATATGCCAACATTTTAATTATTAAAATATATTTAAAATATTAATCATTTAAAATATATTTAATGATTATATTTTAATGATAACCACTGAGTTAGTATCATAACCAAAATCAATTACCTAGCTTTGACAGTGTAAATTGCCATGTAGTATATCATTATATTATCATTGGGAGAAGCTAGGTGTAAGGTACATTAGCAATGTTCGATAATAATTTTACAACTTCTTCTGATTATTAAACTATTACGAAATAAAAAAGGTATCAAAAATAAAATCCAATATCCTTGGCATGCTCCCAGTATTCCTGGCAATTTTTCTTTATTATTTTTCCACACATGAAATCACCATTTGACAAATATATAATTTATTCTACACAGAACATAGATGATGAGAAAAATAGCTAGACACTCAGAATTCTATCTTATATGACCTCATTTATATAATATTCAAAGGCATGAAAAATGAATCAATAAAAATAAAAATAAGGATTGCAGTTACCTTGGGTGCAGCTATTGATGGAGAAGTTTACGACAGACCATCTGAAGTGTTGGTAGTATTCAGTTTATTAGTGAGAGGGGGTTACATGAGTCTGTTCAATTTGTGAAAATTCATTGAATTTTACACTTTTCTGCTTGAATGTTATTTCCCTTCCCCAGATGAAGGTGTGTTTAGTGGCCTTTCCCCCTGTCCTGGACTTCCAAAGGTCTTCACACTCCAACAGGAAGCTGTGCCACCTGTATTCCCTCCTGCCTGGCAGAGCAGTACTCACAGCAACCCACATCAGCTTGCTCATCCTCTCCTCAGGAGGATTACCGAGGAAGCTTTATGAACAGCTCCTGGGTCTCATCCCCAGAGCTTCTTATTGCAGAGTTCCAGGAAGGGGCCCAGGTGTGCACATTCATTTACATCTCCTCAAGGCATTCTGGCTGGTGGAGACAATTGACTGAGGTTACTTCTGATCCACCCACTCACAACAATCCAGTGTCCTAATACAGGAATCCAACTATGCCCAGAAATGTGCCACTTAGGTATCCTCTAACTGAAAATGACTAACCAATGATCTCTATATTAAATAGGAAGAATTCAGATGGGACCTAAGTATAGCAGGATTTTCCAGATATGCAGCATATCTCACATCTGAACTGTGTGGCTGTTCCAACCCAGCCAGCACCTAGGGTATAGAAAGCAAAAGTGCAGCTCCAGGCAGGAGACAAAAAAGGCAGGAACTAGGGTCCAGGTCCTAATGGAAACCTGAATTCCTGGCAAACAACCCAAGGCCAGCAGCAGGACAGTGGGACAGCTGGACAGGAGCCAGCGCAGGTTAGGGAAGGACAGCAAGAAAGTGGGATCTCAGCACTCACGTCCAGCAGTGGGTGCAGGTGACAGGGGCCCTGCTCAGGCTGGGAAGGCAGGATCTATCCATTCCCAGCTGCACAGGGCAGGGTCTTTCTATTTTCTTCCAAGATTCAATTATGAGTCGCATATCAATACTATAAAGCAACATAGATGTACCCTAATAGAGAAAGAGGGCGTAACAGGAACACTGAGAAGGCATCAGCCCAGCCCCAGAGTCAGGGCAACAAATATCCCTGTGGGGATGGAAGGGGGATCACAGACACCTTCACTGAGCAGAAGGCACCACACTTGACAGGGGCGTGGGGGGCTTGCTAAGAACCTTGGGCTTTACCTTTCAAACAATGATTAGTGGTTTAGTTAGATCTGGGTTTTAAAAGTAAATTGACTGGGTCATGCAGTCATTATGACAGTTATCCATAAAATGGTAGTAAGCAACTAATGTCTAAATTCACTTAAATTTCTATGCTCTGTAACCTTCATGTAGAGAAAAATATTGACTCTTCACTGTGGATAACAAGGACATTATTCTAAAATACAATTCAACTTATACTTACAACTCTAGAAAGTAAAGGTAATACAGATTTTTTTCTTTAAAGAAAAATCTTTTGATACTATAGGAAAATGGAGTACCCTGAAACCTGCCAAGGGGGATCCTACATTATAGGTTTTTAAAATACACTAAACTAGTAAGGGACATCAGAGAACAAATTATGTTTAAAAGGCACTCCGCATTTTACTCCAGGTTCACTCAGCTATTGGAAATCTGCAGACTCCAGGGTGACGTGGCCAATTCAAAAGCACATTGGGATTTATATTCAAAATTGTGCCTACTTTCCTTTATTAAAAGGGGTTATGTAACAAAATGTCAGGAAATGGCTGAAAGGAAAAATAATTCTATGAGGGGATCACCATAAATCATTAATCATGTGTCTTTATAATCCTTAATAGATTTCTAGTGACATGGTCTTAATTGGTAATTTCTCCAAAAAGGATCCCTCCCTCAAGTAGAGGTCAGAAGGAAATATATAGCTCTTGGGAAGAGCAGGCCAATGAATTCAGACCACTTGGGTAAGGAGGGGAAGCCATACCATTCTGGACCCTCCACAGGAAAGCACATTGCTTCCTTATGTAGTTCAAATGTTTTATCTGACAATATTTCAGATATTCTTGCAAGGCCACATTAAATTCTATTTATAGTAGTAGGAATGCATGTGTGTGCATGTGTGTGCATGCATGCGTATAAACCACATTATACATCTACATGTCTACATATGCCCCATGCTACTGACTTTCGATCTCACCTGACAAAGATGAGAACACAGCAGCATAAACAACAAGATCCAGCAAAGGACATACAGACATCCGTACTGAATTTTCCTATCTTCCTGCTCCCAGAGTTCTTGGCATTTAGTCGTAAAAATAATCGTTGCGGTATCAACCAAATTTACCTTAGCTGCTTCAACGTAACAGAGAAATTCAGCCATTTCAAAGTGAAAATACACTGAGACAAATAATTGGAAACATTATCTCACAGCTTGGCCCCTGATCTTTTGAAATTTTCTTTCCTGGTGTCAGTAACTCACACCAATCAACATTTAAAAAATAATAAAATCTTAACGCATTAGAACTATGTATAATGCTGATCAGATACAGTTTCTATTTTACAACCTCCAGGATGAATTTTTCTCTTCCTCTCTTTTTGTAGGAGTAAGTGCAGCTTGAGAATGAGCCCTTAGGAACCCACCTTGGCCATTGCAGAAGGTCCCAGTGTAGCAGAACTCTCAAGAGGAGAAGTATTGTGCCCTGCGTGGCCAATTCCATGAAGATCCAGCCCAGAAAGTCCATCTTAAAGGGACTCACATAGGAATCAATGCCGAAGCTGTGGGTCAGGTCATATTTGATCTGATTATAGCAGAGTTCTATTAGTCCTTGACCAAGGCAGAATTGAGGAAAAATAGTAAAGACCCACTTGAGGACATCATAGACATTCTGTAAATTCTGTACAGTTAAAAAAAGAAAAAATCCAATTAAAAGCTATTCCCTTTTTCATAACATATACCAATAACTTCTTTTTCTCCTTGGTTAGCTCTGTGTTCCAAGTCTTCCCCATACCAACTACTCATTGATATTCTCAGCCATCAAAACAAAGCAGATCCTTGTCGAGATATTAGATCTACTGGTATTTACCTTTCAAGGTTTTCCTTGCTTGAGAACAGTGATGATTTTTACATCTATTTTTAAGGAAATCACAGTGATCTCTACACAAGTATGAACAAAAGTGTTAGCAATATATGAATACTGTGTTAAGAAATAATCCATACATATAAGGGGGATGCAGCTGCACAAACTCACAGAATAACCATCCATAAGTGTTCGATTTAGGATTATGTGAAAATTTTGAAAATGATAATTATACAAAGAAATAAATTAGGAAACACGAGTGTTTAGTCCCCCTACATCCCCCTCACTCCAACAGGAAGCCTCACCAGTGGGAAAGAGATATGTTCCAGATCTTGTGTTTGAACTTAAAATGTGTCATCATATAAACTGTGATTTGGTAACAATGAAAATGATTTCATTAACACTATAGTTTGTAAACACAATGGTTAAATACTGGTTACACTAGATATTAAGACTTATTGTTGACCTGTGTGGAAGATGCGGTGGCAATTCCTCAAAGATCTAGAACCAGAAATACAATTTGACCCAGCAATCCCATTACTGGGTATAAACCCAAAGGAATATAAATCGTTCTATTCCAAAGATACATGCAGGCATATGTTCACTGCAGCACTATTCACAATAGCAAAAACATGGAATCAACCCAAATGCCCATCAATGATAGACTGGATAGATGGATATACCGTAGAATATTATGCAGCCATAAAAACAAAGGAGATCATGTCCTTTGCAGGGACATGGATGGAGCTAGAAGCCATTATCCTCAGAAAACTAATGCAGGAACAGAAAACCAAACACTGCATATTCCCACTTATAAGTGGGGGCTAAACAATGAGAACGCATGAACACAAGGACGGGAACAACACACATTGGAGCCTGTTGGGGGATGGGGTGGGAAACAGAGAGCATTACGAAAAATATCTAACGCATGCTGGGCTTAATACCTAGGTGATGGGTTGATAGGTGCAGCAAACCACCATGACACACGTTTATCTATGTAATAAAACTGCACATGCTGCACATGTACCCCAGAACTTAAAATATTTTTATTTTTTTTTAAACAAAAGACTGATCTGAGAATCCAGTCACCTTCTTCGGTTTCTTTCATTCATTCTATAAGAATTAATGCCACAAAGCTCTATAACCTACAAATGAAAATTTGATATTATTTGAAATAAACATTTGAATAATGTTGCTTCCTAAGCAAATAATATCAAAATAAAGAGCAAAGGAAAAGAAAGACCCAAACAAAAGCAATAAGCTGCTTTTTATTATTTGTTACCAATTGATGTACATCCATTTTCAGCAAACACCTCATTGCTGTTGATTTTTTTTTAACAAATAAGCAATGCGGTTTATAAATAAAGGTAACAATGCCTTTCCACTTGCCACACAGGTAGAACCTCATGAGTGGAAATGTTCCTGGTCCGCTTCCTCTTTGGATATGGACAATTCTCCTTCCTTTTTCTTTTGGAGCTAAATCTTACTTCTGTGACTCCACTCCCCAGGGCAGCTCTCTGCTTACAAGTTCCTCAGCACTAGGATTATCTACTGTGAGTCTCTTTTCAGTTTCACCATGGTTCATGGTTGACATCCTCATGATTCATGTCATGTTAGAGATCCAATGAGGGAGGAGGAAAATTGTACACTATCTCTACTGATTTCAATTTTCTTCTCAAGCTAAAGCCAATTAATTGTTCTGCAAGTTTTCTCTTTAAAGTGTAGACATATTAATATAAATCAGAGTCAATAATAAATCTGTAAAAAATCACCAAAATAGATTATTACCTTCACTGAATGCATAATTGATGTTTACAGAGTTCACTGCTTCTATCAAAATAGGAAGCACAATAATAAAAACTAATGTTAGCTATCATTGGCAAATCTACTAAGTCTCTGAAAGTCCAGCCATGAGGAAGTAGACTCATCCCAATTAAACAGGCATCAGCCCCTGTTTGATTTTAAATGATAACTGCAGCACATGCTTCAAAACTAGGAGCTCAGTAGCTTTTCCAGGTCATTTTCTCAGCCTCTGAGTTGGCCAAACATTTGGGAACTACTGAGGAATCAGACTCCATATAAACAGCAGGGAATCAGGAGAGAACAGTGTGGCCAGAGCTGAGAAAAGAAAACAGAATGAGGCTGGGCGCGGTGGCTCAAGCCTGTAATCCCAGCACTTTGGGAGGCCGAGACGGGTGGATCACGAGGTCAGGAGATCGAGACCATCCTGGCTAACACGGTGAAACCCCGTCTCTACTAAAAAAATACAAAAAATTAGCCGGGCGAGATGGCGGGCGCCTATAGTCCCAGCTACTCGGGAGGCTGAGGCGAGAGAATGGCGTAAACCCGGGAGGCGGAGCTTGCAGTGAGCTGAGATCCCGCCACTGCACTCCAGCCTGGGCGACAGAGCGAGACTCCCTCTCAAAAAAAAAAAAAAGAGAGAAAACAGAATGAAAAGGATTGCAATAAGGGGGGCAGAGGAAAGTGCAAAATCTGAAGTCCTTACCTCCAGGTAGCACTGGGGATGCTGAGGGGCTGAAAGACGTATTAAAGCAGAGGCAAAGACCCCGGTAGGCCTCACTAGGGGAGGAGACAGGAGTGAAAGGAATGTGGCAGGACGAATGGGTTCAGCTTGACCTAGACACCTGCTGGAGATGACATTTAAGAAATGACTTGCCAATCGTAACGGCCTATTGGAGAGTGGCGCTGATCTCGCAAGGAGAAATTCTTCCTGACCATGGACCTTATGTTCAGGAAAGCCCTTGGCTGCCACACTTAGAAAATAGCAAAATTAAAGTTGTTCCAGAAATCACAGAGAAGAGGGCAGAATCCCCCAGATCATCATTCAGACACGCTGTGCCCTGAGAGCATGATCAGCTGTGGTATGGCCCATCCTACCTTGTAGAGTCTGACCCTAACAGTAGTGAACATTGAGAGGGCATGTTTCAATGACTCACTGTTCCACCATTCATCAGTAATTCATCAGCAAATAGTCTCTGATGAAAATGCTGGGGATGTGGCAGTGAACATCTTCACAACTCTACCCTCAAGAATGGAGTGGCTGAAACAGCACATCTTTTAACCAATTGTTGCTAAGCCCTTTTATAATGGCAACATGTTTTTTGTTAATTAGAATCCATTTATCTTTCTGGAGTTTAAAGACAGTGGATACCAATGCATTTCCATTGAATTCCAGTTGGAAAAGCAACAAGAGACGTGAGTTAACACCATCTTTGCACTAGAGGTGCAGAAGTGTAGAGGTGATGCTACGAAGCTACTGACCTTAGCTTTGGAGATGATGGCTAGCAACCGGGGCATGACGGTTATGAGCATGGTACAAAGGCCAAAGATGAAGTTCAGTGAGACATAGGAAATGAAAGCCACGTCTGAACTGGAGAAGATTCTGGACATCAGGTACATCCACGGAAGAGTTGCATATCTGAAAAGTAAAGTGAAAAGTCATGTTTGTTTTACCGTAATATTTATAGTAGTTTTCTCTTATCTATGCCAGATACATTTTAAGACCTTGGGGTGAATCCCTGAAAATGCAGATATTACTGAACCCTATATACACTATGTTTTTCCCCATACATGCAACCTATGATAAGGTTTGATTTATAAATTAGGCACAGTGAGAGAGTAAGAACAATGACTAATATAAAATAGAACAATTACAGTAATATGCCAGCATGCCTACTCTAGCACTTTGAGGCCATCTAGTAAAACAAGGGTCTCCTGAACACAAGCACTGCCAGGCTGTGACAATCAATTTGGTAACTCTCTGACTCCCAGATCTGAAGTGAGGATGTGCTGGACAAAGGGGAAATTCACGTCCCTGCCAGGACAGAGCAAGACAGTACAAGATTTCATCATGCTACTCAGAACATTGTGCCCTTTAAAACCAATTGTTTATTTCTGGAATTTTCCATTTAATATCTGAACCAGTTGTGGTTCAGACCACAACTGACTGTGGGTAACTGAATTCTCTGAAAACAAAAATGCAGATAAGTGGACAGCCATAAGACTGAATTATAGATGCAATTTTATTGGCCCAGCAATTTTTCCTCACTTGGTGAACAGAAATGAACTTTACATAAATACATTCCATAGTATTTTCCGAAAACAACACACTCTTCCTGGGGCTTCAGAGGACTCTGCAATGCAATAGAAAGAACACAGGATGGGGTCACAACACACGGGTTGTACATGGGCCTGAACTCGTTGGCTCTGTGGCCTGGAGAAAGTCAGCTGACTTCTCCAACTTTTCTTCCCCAAAAGGAGCTTCTTTGCTCTGCTTCTCATCAGGAAGGCAGGAATAACACTTAGTTGTTATATTGAGAATTAAAAGATATCAAGAATATAAAAAGCTGCAGAGCTACATAAAAAAAAAAGGCCTAAAAATAGAAACTGAAAGCCTTCTTCCAGCATCCATTGCACAGAGGCACCATCTGTGACTCCTCAGTGTGCCCTGTTCTTCCTTTTGCCCCCAGCAACCCAGGAGACAGCACTGTAACCGTCATCTCACAGGCAAAATAATGGGGATTTCAAGAGTTCAGACACTTGATCGAGCTTTGCAGGTGATAAGTAGGTGAAGCTGAACCTGGGGTTCATTTCCATGTGGCCCCAAAACTGGGGAGTAAGAAGCATTGCTAAATATTGGACCCTAGAAGCAGTCCCCACATGTGTAAGATGACATCAGGATCTAAGATACCACCCAAACGTCCCTAAAAGGAAAACATCTTATTTTCTTCACTCTGTCTCCTCCATTCTAGAGCCAGGTTTCACTCACGGCAACTTCCCTCAGCTCCTTCCTGAAATAATACCACTGCACCCAATAAAGGAAACACACTTCAAATGATGGTTTCTAATATCAGCAGAGAAGTCACGGATTTTGAATCACAACTTTCCCGAAAGATTCTCATGTATCTGGAGCTCCAACAAGTTCTCTGCTCACTCAAGGTAAATGTATCACTGTTTTCTTACGGTGAATAATTGGCTTAACCTGAAACATTTCAGTGCCTGCAAAATGTCTGAGATTTTCTTAATATGTTAACAAGTTCTGAAAAGTATGAGACTTCAAAATGATATAAGACATGCCAGGCCTTCAAGTTAACTCTTAGTCTAGTATACACTCCCTTTCATATGATATCTATGATATTAGAATGCTTTCCTGGGTTAAAAGATACATTCTCATAGTTCATTAGATATATATATAATATAATATATAAAATCATATAGTGTTTTAGACACTCAATAGCAATCTGCTTCAAAATGTGGGCATGAAGATAATTCTTTCAAAGCACAAAATGGAGGCAAGAGCTGTTCTAAAGCAGTTGCTGCATAAGATAATCAACTAATTAAATCAAAATAATTACCAGAGAGGTAAGTCATGACTTCTTAGGGCTGTACATTATCAACACCTCTGTCTGAAATACACTACCACAGAGAGAATTCAAAACCCAACACATATTCACCCACGCCACACACCTCCCCTCTTTCCTTTATTGTCCCTTCTGAGACAAAAATCAAGTGCTACACTCCGTCATGCGACTGTTTTGAGAATCAAATGAAATCATAGAATTGCAAGTAATTTTGCAACGGAAACATAAGCAGTAGTAGAAGTTTGTGAGCCAAATTTTGGGGCAGGAATAACTGCCATAACATTCATTCTAAGAGTGAATGAAAACTCTTTCCAACTTATAACTACCGATTCTAACTCTACATTCTGGAACAACATGTGACAAATTGCTTTTCTTTTCCATGTGACAGTCCTTTAAATAGCTGAGGATAGCCATGTTATTCCGCTTAAACCTTCACTACAAAAGACTGAGTCTTTCTCTGCTCCTCTAACAACACGATATTCAACCAGCTCTCTCTCTGTTAAATTTTGCATTTTGGGACTTAGGGGAGTTTAGGTAAGGCCACCTCACAGAGAACATGATGTGGTTGGCCTGGCACAACACACAGCAAGATTATCATCTGCTTTGATCAGCATCTCCACATTCAGCAATACAATCTAAGGGTGCAGCAGCCTCCCTGTCTTGCTGTGGAGCCTGCATACCCAATCTGCACTTGAGGGACTAATTACCAGCTCAACACTAGGCTCTACTTCCTTTGAGATGGTTCAGCATCTGTACTTTGTTACTTACTACATCAGGTTTCCATGCTGGGTTATGTCATTTAAATATTTGACAAGTGGATCAAAGCATTATTTAAGAAAAACAAAGAATCAGAGACATAGTCCTAAATGAAGTCACACGAGAGTTCCTGTTGCTAGATGAATGAAGAGTCTTCCAGTGTGGTTTCCAACTGGCTATGATTCCATCACTTTTTTACTACATTTTCATTAGTTATCTTTCAAATGCTTGGCTCAAATGAACATATTCACAGCTCCAGTCTCCTTTCTTATAAGAAAAAAATGAAATTGGCTTAGAGAGCATAATTTTTTTGTGTGAAAATTACAGTGAATTTCAACAATCTCCAGGCTTTTATTAAAATATAATATCATTTTAATGATTTTAAAACTTGCTAGAGATTGACCTACTGTTCACAACATCATGGAATTTATGGGGGAAGAAAATTCCCCTTTTGAAAATCAACCACTTCCCCATGCTCTGTGAATTTCCCAAGACACCAAACAGGATTCTGTAATCTCATCTTTTGGCACTAAATATACATCAAATATGTTCTTAAGGTTTCAATTTTTATGTAAGCTAGGCTCTATTTTCTTTCATTCATTTCAGGTGTTACTTACCTCTTTTGGATGCTAATTATCCCTGACTCTCCCTTTTGTATTTTAAATAACAAACTGTCCTTGACAGAAAGAAGAAAAACAATAAAACTGCTATTGGGCATATTTGTCTTGTTATCTCTTAAAAGAATCAATTCGTGTATACTATCCCTTATTCTTTGTTTTGTTTTGTTTTGTTTTTTATTATACTTTAAGTTCTAGGGTACATGTGCATAACGTGTAGGTTTGTTGCATAGGTATACTTGTGTCATGTTGATGTGCCGCACCCATCAACTGGTCAGGACCCATCAACTCGTCATTTACATCAGGTATAACTCCCAATGCAATCCCTCCCCCCTTTCCCCTCCCCATAGGCCCCGGTGTGTGATGTTCTCCTTCCCAAGTCCAAGTGATCTCATTGTTCAGTTCCCACCTGTGAGTGAGAACATGCGGTATTTGGTTTTCTGTTCTTGCGATAGTTAGCTGAGAATGACGGTTTCCAGCTGCATCCATGTCCCTGCAAAGGACACAAACTCATCCTTTTTTATGGCTGCATAGTATTCCATGGTGTATATGTGCCACATTTTCTTAATCCAGTCTGTCACTGATGGACATTTGGGTTGACTCCAAGTCTTCGCTGTTGTGAATAGTGCAGCAACGAACACACGTGTGCATGTGTCTTTATAGCAGCATGATTTATAATCCTTTGGGTATATACCCAGTAGTGGGATGGCTGGGTTATGTGGTACTTCTAGTTCTAGATCCTTGAGGAATCGCTATACTGTTTTCCACAATGGTTGAACTAGTTTACAATCCCACCAACAGTGTAAAAGTGTTCCTATTTCTCCATATCCTCTCCAGCACCTGTTGTTTCCTACTTTTTAATGATTGCCATTCTAACTGGTGTGTGATTTGTCTAATTCCCTTGGCCAGGAAAGAGTTAGGCGCTGGAGACAAGTGGTAGGAAAGGAAGAACTTTATTGACCAACAAGTCAGGGCTCTTGGGCGAGGTTCACGGGTCCTCTAAGTGGGGCCAGGGAAGTCGCGCCAGGCTCTGGGGGGAGGTTCCCTGGTCCACAAGCAATGGGGCCAGGGAAGTTCCCCAGGGCGCCTGCCGGCATGGCGACTTTTATGTTCTGGGCTTGGAAATGGGAAGGCAGTGGGTGGGACAAGGGCGTGCCAGGGGTGTCTCTGTAGGCGTGGACGGGTAAGTTTCAGTTTCCTCAAATTGACGTCATGTTGTGCCTGCTCAGTTGGTCTGCTTTTTTCCCAGGCGAGGGCTGCATTTCCCCGCATGCGGGTAAGTTGGATGATGAAGAACCCGGAAGTAGTAGGGGCTGCGTCTTTTCTGTTCACCTTCCTCCATCTTGTCCTTTTCCCCCTCACCCAGACAGTGTGAGATGGTATCTCATTGTGGTTTTGATTTGCATTTCTCTGATAGCCAGTGATGATGAGCATTTTTTCATGTGTCTGTTGGCTGTATGCATGTCTTCTTTTGAGAAGTGTCTGTTCATATCCTTTGCCCACTTTTTGATGGGGTTGTTTGTTTTTTTCTTGTAAATTTGTTTGAGTTCTTTGTAGGTTCTGGATATTAGCCCTTTGTCAGATGAGTAGATTCTCAGATTCCTGCCTTTAAGCAGCCATTAATGCCTGGACTTGCTCTTAGGTTTCAGCTGGGGATTCAGCTTTCCCGAGTTTGTCCTTGGGCTCCCTGTACCCACAGATCCTTAGAGGGACAACAGGCGTGAACCAATTCTGCTATCCACACCCAGAGATTGCCAGGCACACAGGAGACAGTGGTTCCCCAGACCAGGTCTCTCACTGCCCCTCCTGTTACAGTGGGGGATCACCCATTCCACTGGCTGTGCTCCATGAAGAAAGAGCTACTTTCTAAATCTGCATCCCCATGGATGTCACCCGGTGACCCTGATTGACTTCCCTTGGGGGCTCTTCTTCCCTGGAATTAGCTGGGACCACAAACACAGTCTGAGTTATCTTTGAAATCTTTCTAGTCCCTGCAACCTAAGAGTTCTTAATCAGAAGTGTGTAACACCTATTGCCTACGATTGTGCTTCAACAGACCTGTGAATCTCCAGAAATTCTTTGAAAAATGTGGTAATTATGTATGTGAAGAGAATTCTTAGTTTAATTCAAATTCTTTTTTTTATAAATGAAGGTATTCAAATTCAAATTCTTAAAGGGTTTCAAAATCAAAACAACATTAATAAAAAATTCTAAAAGCATGTTTTTAAGGCTTTCTAACCATTTTATCTAAGTTTTAACTCAGTTTTTGAGATATACTCTCCTAAAATTCAAAAATAATTTTACAGCAAAGTTTATTTTACTCGAAATAGAGGGAGACATGACAACACTATCCATTCAATTGGATCAATAAACTGAAATCAAACTGTATTCTCAGAGCTGGGTACACACACATATAGATCTTTATACACACGTCTGTAAATTTCTAGTTAAATATAATAAACATATGTCTACTATAAGCATGCTTTATAGCTATTACATCTTCTAAAGAGTAAAATAATTCTAAAGAGTAACAATAATGGCTAAAATTAATTTAATGAGTACTTTGTACCAGTCATTGTCCATGATATTTGCATAAACTATTTAATTTAATCTTTATAGCAAAAGATATGAAGTTTTATAGAGAAAAAACTGAGCATTAGACAGAATAATTAGTATTACCAAAGCCACAGAATTGGGGTTACTGAGTAGTAATATCAATGTTCCCCCAAAAGTTTGTCTGTCTGTCTTGTCTCTCTCAATCTCTCTCTCCCTCTCTCTCTTAATCTCTCTTTCCCTCTCTCCCTTAATCTTTCTCCCTCTATCTCTCTTTCTCTCTCTCTCTTATCTACATACTTCCATCCATCCACCCATCCACCTACACATTCATCTAGTAATAGTATATATTTGTTTAAGTAAAATTCTGTCTCTAATTAGACATTTTGAATAATTATAGGCCACTTATATAAATACAAACTGTAAAAATCATTTTATTTGCAATCCTCTTAAATAAAAGCAAGTTGTTTTATCTTTTAAAATAGCCTTGAATTATAATAAATTAGTATGATAATTATTTTCCCTAAGTATTTCTTATGCAGTTAGCCTGTATATAAGCATACATGCATGACACATAAGAAGACATATATATCCTGATACCAGGTAGATATAATTTTGAGGCCACTAGCAACGATCCTGACTAGTATGCATAAATCAGAAATTCATAAAATGACTTTTCTCCATTTGCTATTTTTTCATCTGAGAAAAAAAGTGATAGAAATTAGACAAAACATTTTCAAACTACTAATATTATAGGAGAGGAGAAAAAGATGCCGGACAGCTTGCTGAGAGAACCTCCACAAATGCAATCTCCCAGCTAACTGGATTATGTATTTGAGCCCCTGATTAATGTCAAAGTGAGAATAATAGAGAATCTATTTCCAGCTGCACAAGTTTGTCAAACAGCTTGAGGGTCTGTCTGAGACAGGGCAGAGCTGTCTTCATCACGACCAGGTCAGCCCTTCCTTCCTCCACAGGGCATTCATCATCCTACTCAGGCTTGTTTGCTCCATGTCCCTTGCAGAAGCAACATAATTGCTTCAAAAGAGAGGAAATCATGAAGTCGACAGCAGGTTCAAAGCCATCCTGAGGGTTTTCTTTTTCAGAAAACAAACCGTAATTCTGCAGCAGCGTTTCTCATCACATACCCGAAAAGTGACAGCAGGAGGGCCGTGGCTGCCAAGTTCTCGCGGAAAGTAAAAGCTGTTAACTGGAAGGCGACAATAACAGCAATACACAGGCAGATGGAAACCAAGTAAAAGAGCTGAGAAAATAAAAAGAAATAAGGGAGAGCTGTTACATCAGATGGTCATATTTATTATCATCTACTTATCCTGAAGTTTCCTTTCAACTTCACAAATATATTTCCTATTTTGCATATTAGGGGTTCCATAGCCATGGAATTAGTCCTGGAAAGTCACTTGTTATAACCTGAGATGTATCCCCCCAAAATTCATACGTTGAACCCCCAGTATTTCAAGATGTGACTGTATTTGGAGACAGGGCTTTAAACAAGAGATTAAGGTAAAATGAAGTCAATTGGGTGAGCCCTCATCCAACATCACTGGTGTCCCTAGAAGAGATCAGGATGCAGTCACTCACAGAGGGCTGACCACGTGAGGACACAGGGAGAGGATGGCTGTCTACAAGCCAAGGAGAGAAGCCTCAGAAGGAACCAACCCTGCCAACACCTTGATCTCAGACTTCCAGCCTCCAGGACAACGAGAGAATCAAGTTTCCCTGGTGAAGGCACCCAGCCTGTGGTATTTTGTTATCACAGCCTGAGGAGACTACTACTGTCATGCATAACCATCTCCTTTGAGGAGGGTCAAGGAATCCAATCAGCTCTCATGAAACACAGCCTCCTCCCACACACGTAGAACCAAGGACAGACTCCTCACACTACCTCTCTATCCAGCCTCACCTTAAGGTGCTCCCCACAGGACAACAAGAGCCACGGCTTTCTTTGGGGCTGTCACACACCTGGCTCCTTCTTCTCTTAGACTCTCAAGCTGCAGAGCTCTTCCTGCATGTCATCCATGGGGAGGGCCCCTTCTTACCTCACAGATCTCAGCTTAAGTTTCACTGTCTTCTTTGAACTCCACATTTGAAGTCATTCTCCATCCTATCGTTCTCTTTCATTCTATCAATAGACCCAGTCATGGGCCAACTGTATCTTGCGCATTTATTTATTTGTTTGTTTTCTTGCTTGTTTTCTGCTTCCTTTCATGAGAATCTCTTTGAGGGGAGCAATCTTCTCTGCTTTATGCATGGTTTTATGCCCAACACCGTTTGTGGGGCTGTGATAGAATAACATAGACCAAGTGGCTTATAAACCACACAACTTTATTACTCACAGTTCTGGAGGCTGGAAAGACCAGAATCAAGATGTTGGCAGATTCAGTGTCTGGCGAAGGCTAGTTTCCTCGTTCAGACTGTGACTTCTCACTGTGTTCTCACACAGAGCTCTCTGAGGCCTCTTTTACAAGGGCACTAATCCCATTCAGGAGGGCTCCACTCTCAGAACCTAATTATCTCTCCAAGATCCCACCTCCAAATACCATCACACTGGGATGATCAACATATGAAATTTGGGGGGACATAATCATTTAGTCCAAAGCAACCTTGGACACACCTTGACCCACAACAGATCCTCAAAAATATTTATTAAATCAGTGATTGAATAGAATAAGCAGAGAATGATTGGATGAAGATGGAAAACCATCCAAACAAGAAGCAAAGAACCCTCTCTGTCCTTAATCCCCAAGGTCAAACCTCACAGAGTAAAGAAAAGTCAGACTGACTGGGAGACACAAAAAGATAATAAACTAAGGATGCAGAAAGGAAGGAAGATCCTGGGGTTTTGGAGACTTGGAAAGCCCCATGGTGTCCTAGAAGCATAGCCCCCTGTGTGTCGTGATTCTCTGTTGCCACACCCTTCTTCCCTGTTCTTTGGGAAAGTTGTGGCCCTTAGACACCACTGTTAAGTGACAGATGGAAAAGAGTCAAGTAGCCAGCAGCAGTGTGTAGCGCTGTGAACAAAACTGGACCAGGAGACAGAGGCTGGCACTGAGAAGCCGTCTCTGTACCAACTAGAAGTAAAATCTCGCACAAGTCACTTCCACTTACCTGCCTTCAAGTGTCCCTCACCAAATATAAGGATTTAAAGACCCAGAATTTGTCAATCTTGGTTAAGATTCATAAATCACCTTGAGTACCTAGTAAAACACAGACCTCCAAGTCCCCCCAGTCCTATTGAATAGAATCTTGAAGGATAGGCCCTTGGGAATCCTTACTGTTGCCAAATGTCCCAGGTGATATCTATCACCAGGCAGGTTCAGAGAAACTTCTGATTAAATTAAATGAACTCCTGAAAGGTTAGGTAACGCAGGTGTGATCCCTATAAAGTGTACTTTCAAAACAAAACAAAACAAAAATCCAAGTTACACCATCAAAAGGAAATAAATTAGCTCAATTCTAAGCCAGCTCAAAGAAATAAACCTTACAGGAAAGCAACATGTTAACATGTGGAATTTTGTGCAGGGTGTAGTACAGCTCGGATAGCACCTGGTGCATGGAAGGTGCTCAGTATATGGAAGCCCTCCAGCCTTCCACTGACTTACATATGATTTTCTGTATCACAAAATGAATCATATGTATGAGGCAAGGACATCACTTTCCTACAAAATAAAGACAGCTCCACCAGATAACAATGACAGTAGATATTGACCACTAAGAACAACTTATCATATAAGATGCATTTTTTTTTAGTTAAGATAAATGTCCTGAAGAATAGGGAACACCTAGACAAAGCATCCTGATCTGGAGGGTTTCCACTGGGAAACTGAGTGTATTCCAGAAATGCTAGTAATACCTGACATATCTATTAGGCAACAAGGCACAGGTCTCACAGAAGCGGGTGTTAGGCATGCAGATGAAAGATCATTTCTAGTGATTTGTATCACCTCACCTACTACCCCATTGAAAAAAGCATAGCAAAGGTGATTATTTCCTCATCTCCTCAGGAAGAAACTTTGCATCTTTGTGAAGTTCTAGAATTTCCCAGTAGTTCTCCAGCCTGAAGCTTGTCAGTCTTCCCATTAGGAACCAATTCTATGGTGATCAGTAAAGGTAACTTAATCTGAAATGCTCTTATCAGTAAGATGATCCCTTTTTGTGGACACTCCAAGGCAGCCAGGACCCCACGCTCCCCTGCATCCCTCCATACACACACACTATTTAGATCACTATTGTGGAAGCACACAGAATCTCATTCCCAAATCATACCATGTCATATAGGAAGTTTGTGAACCAGTACATTCTGTAGCCAAGGCCACTTATGTGCTGCAACCTTTTGGCTCCAATCACTCTGTCCCTCACCACGGAGCTGCCGATGGATGCAGACAGGATGGAGAATCCCAGCACAATGCAGAGGGCCACTCCACACTGACGGATGCTCTCCAGGCTGCGGGCAGAACAGAGCAGCTCTCAGGCGCCAGACGACGAACACAAGCCTTCTTTGCTAATAACAATCAGCAATGATGACAGCAGTGAAAACTGCTAATTAAAAATTCATAATCAGCCAAGCATGTTGGCTAAGGGCATGGATTCCCTCATTAAGTCCCCTCAGCCACCTTTTGAGACATGGATGACTAAGCTCAGTTTACAGAAGACGTAACTGAGGAGCACAGTTTGAGGGCATTTCAGAGTCTTCTTGTGTCAAAATCTGCTCTTCACCATTGAGCCTGACTCCCAATTAAGATGAAAGATATCCTCTGAGCAGCATCCGGGTAAGCTGTGACCTTTTCCCACATGGGGACTGCTTTGCAGTGCAGTAGCATCTGCCAGAGAGGAGCCTTCACTACAGCTCCACACTGTACTGGTCCATCTCTGAATTTAGTCACATGAAATGCCAAAGAGATTTTGCAATAGATTGAGGTGCTTTGTAATAATATACACTGTACATTTTCTTAGTAATGGTTTTACCTGGAGCACTACTACTTTCACTCAAGTCAGTTGCTGCCTCCTCTGAACCCCTTCTTTAGGAACAGTCAGACCACAGATGGTCTCTCAGGAGGCCGACACGATGGAACTCCTCAGCACAAGTCATCTGCTGTGCCTTGCCTTCTGCTCCATTGTGTCGCACTCTACAACAGATGTCAGCTAGCCTACTCTTGGAATTCTGGAAGGTGTCAGACACTGTTAAAGCTAGAATCCTGAAAATCATTATGGGAACGTGAGGACAAGCTGCAACCCAACCCATGCTTCCCGCCGGTTCCTGCCAGATTAACAACTTGAACAGAGAATGCCCATTAAGCAGATTTGCATTCTCCAACTTAATTTGGTAGGTCATAAAAAGTATTTTTAAATACCTATTTTTATTATTGACTTTTAATTAAAAGTTTGTCAACCATATCACAGAGAAGGGAGACGGGGGAGAAAAAGAGAAGACAGGTGGAAGTGTGCTACCCTTTACAAAGACAGTGAGAACTGACACAGAATTCTGTACCTGAAGAGCTCTGGCCTTATCCCCTCCCATGTCTCCATCTGGATCTTGAGGAAAATCTTGCATGAGAAATATTCAAGGAGGCATTACTATGTTTACCTACATGAATGCAATGTTTATGATTTTAACCCCAAAAACTCTTTGGAAGGTGTATAGCCACATAAGCTTCTGGTAAATCATTCCCTTAGAATAATTTCTGCTTAGAAGTACAGTTGCATGACATAATCATCTGTTTTAAGCTCAGTCAATGCACCGCCCCTCTTAGTAGTCATTTTTCTCACACTTTGCAAAGAAATGCTCAAGTCCTGTGGGCATTTCTTGCTAACTCTATAAGCCATCTCTTGGGGCAAATACAAAAGAGAGACCAAAGTCATCCCTAAGTAACCCACAGATCTTCTTCCATAGTCAGAGTGACACACCCCTCAGCATTCCGTCAACTCACATCTTGTCCTCATTCAGCAAGGCCCCTCCATATGGGTGGTTGTAGAGGGTTATTCCTGTGAAAGACAAATTGAAAAGTAAGCCTTCAGACTGCTCATGGTGAATCGCGGCTCATCTACAGGCTACGCAGATTCCCTGTGCCATCACGATGTATTCTGCTTGCTTTGCCCATGCCCCGGCCAATTAGTAGAAAAGAATGGCAAATGGCATTGTGAAATTCAGCAAATGTGTGCTGGGATTTCTGTCATTGATGCTGTTGTCAAACATAACCACTATGACTTGTTCATGCTTTACATGACAGGCACTGTGTTTACAGGTTCTCAAATTTTATTGTCCAAGCCTCATAAGTATCCCATAGCCTATGTTTGCAGAGAGGAAACATACTCAGGCTAAGTAACAATATGCAAATAAGACTATTTCATATGTATCAGGTCAATATTCACTTCTAGATGAAGCCAGGTCTAGATAGATAGAAAACTGAACTGTTCTATTGAACCAATTTTGGTTTTGGAGTTGTTTGTTTTGCTTTGCTTTGCTTGCTTTCTTGGGCTTGTGCATGTGTGTGATGCCAGCAGCCAAAATGAAGAAATTGCCATCAGCTTATCAATTAAAAGGATTTTATTATAAGAGCTGTTTATAATATCACCAAGTGGGATAGTAGTGCTTCCCTAGAGAATTCTAGTCAATATTGTGTTAAGAAGAATTCCATAAATAAAATTGGTTCATGTTTTCTCTTGGACATTGTGGACTGTGAGAGTAATCAGGTTTCCTTTTCCTAATTGGTTGTGTCAGTGATTGGAGTCAAATGTGTGGCTTGTATGTGGAGACCATTACCAAAGGCACAAATCCTTGCTCCATTTCATTTTGCCAGTCCTAGATTTTGCTTATTTTTCTTTTGGCTCACCTTTAATTTACCTTATCATCTGTATTTTAATTTATCCTATCACCTGCATTTTAATTTATCTTATCATTGGTATTTTGCATTGCCTTATGAGAGCATATTAAATTCTTACTGAAACATCCTGGGGTATAAGTAAACATACATAAAAGGTACAGAGTTGGAACAGGCTACAGTGCTCCAAAATTCCAACAGTTTTGCCACGGCCACCTGCTCTTCTCCCCAGCTATGCCAGTCTTTTTTTCCTTCCACTGGGGACTCTGCTACACACTAAGGCAAGTTCTGGCTCATAGAAGCAACAACAGTAGGAGCTATTGGTTCAACAAATCCACTGTACAGTTTTCCAGAATAAGTTTTTTGATTATAAATTAATACTGCCCAGATATTCTGGTCCAGGCTCACAGTGTGTGCGCCTGACACCTGCTGCATCATTTGCTGGATCCTGGACTTACCACATACATCATGAACTGAATTAGGGTCTTGATCCCTCACCTGTCTGGACCAGTAACACCCACCAGTCTTTCTCCTATGTGTCTTTCTTTCACCAAGCTTGACTTCTAGCCTACTCCTCATGGGGCCCGCCAGTCCTGTCCTTCCTAGCTAAAGTGTTGACTCACAGGCAGCTTCTCACTTCATGTGCAGCCCAATGTCAACCAACCTTGTCAGGAGGTCGGAAAAAGCCAAGTGACATTAGATAGTGTTTATAAAGTATCAGATCCTGCCAAAGTATGGCCCATGCCCCACTGGTGCTGTGGATGGTGGGAGTATATTTGCAATGTTGTGTGCTCTCCTAGATTCTACATAAGAATGAGAACATTCTAGATTAAGAGGATCCCGAGAAATGTGGTTAGCTGATTACATGTCTTGGAATTATATTATTTGAGGAACACAGTAGAATACTGAAATTTTTTAACCTAAACACACACACACACACACACACACCCTGGGGCAAATATCCCCATTATCTTCCCAGTCACCCAGGCTCAGAAAACACTAAGTCCTTCCCATCTCCCTGCTCTTCTTCACCCTACACATCCAAGAAGTTGCTGAGTCCTGTTACTTTCACCTGAACTCCATCCTCGCAGTGCCAGGCCTCACTCACAAACATGTGCATGCCTGCTCAGCTCGCTTCTCTGCACACTCATGAATCCCCTCACCCAGAAAGTCTAGAGAACTTCCAGAATGAAATAGAAAAATATAGAGCCCATATTCTTTACCTAGACATAGATCTCCTTTAAAATCAAATCCAATCTTTGTATTCCCCCCTGCTTCCATTTGAAAAGCTGGATTGTGATCATTTCCCCAAACTCTATGGCTGCAGGCATGCGTCATCATTTCCTTATGCTTACTGTCCAACCCTGTTGACACTCCACTCCTGCCTCGTGTCTGTCCAACGCTGAATTAAATTTCCTCTGTTTTCAATTATTATTGCTTTCATTGTGTTTGTTTTGTTTCCAGCTTTATTCAGGTATAATTGATAAATAAAAATTGCATACATTTAAGGTGTACAATGTAATGTTTTGATATATGTATACATTACAAAATTATTATCACAATTTGTATCCTGCTGGTGGGAATGTAAATTAGTACCGCCATTACGGAAAACAGTATAGGGGTGTCTCAAAAAATTAAAAATAGATCTACCATATGCTCCAGCAAACCCATTTCTGGATATACGTCAAAAAATAAAGTAAAATAAGATACTATCTTGAAGGGATATCTGCAGGCCCATGTTCATTGCAGCATTATTCACAATAGCCAAGATATGAAAATAACCTGTGTCCCTTGATAAATGAATGGACACAGAAAATATAAGATAGACAGATATTCATGCACAGAATGGAACATTACTCAGCTGCAAAAGAGAAGGAAATCCTGTCTTTGAGACAACATGAATGAATATGAAGGACATTATGTGAAGTGAAATAAGCCAGGCAAAGAAAGACAAACACTGCAAAATCTCATTTATATGCAGAACTTTTAAAAATCGAATTCACAGAAAGGGAGAGCAGAAGGCTGTCACTAGGGGCCAGGGGAAAGAGGCAATGGGGAGATGTTAGTCAAAGGATACAAAATTCCAGACAAGATAAAGGCTGGGCATGGTAGCTCACACCTGTAATCTCAGCTCTTTGGGAGGCCAAGGAAGGAAGATTGCTTAAGCCTAGGAGTTTGAGGCCAGCCTGGACAACATGGAAATACCCCATTTCTACCAAACAAATTGTTTTACTTATCAGGGCATGGTGGCATGCAATTGTAGTCTCAGCTACTTGAAAGGCTGAGGTAGGAGGACTGCTTGAGCCCAGGAGTTTGAGGTTGCAGTAAACCATGACTGGACCACTGCATTCCAGCCTGGCCAACAGAGTGAGACCTCATCTCTCTCAATAAATAAATACATACATAAGTAAATATATAAATAAGTTCTGGAAACCAAATGTATAGCATGGCAACCATAGTTAATAATGTTTTGCATACTAAAACATTTGCTGAGAAATTAGATGTTAGTTATCCTCACCGTGCACAAAAAAAAGGATTAATTAAATTTTCAGGAGTGTGAGAATGGGTAAAAAGGAGGAGAGAAAAATCTCAAACTCTAAGTCCTTTCATACTTGTGAGCAGAAAGGGCTGGTAGCCAGAAACACACAAAAATTAACCTGTAGCCATGTGCTGTATGCTGTTTAGGACATTAGATTGTTTGTATAAATTCGGATAGAGCAACTATGTCACATCAGAAATATTATGCCTGTTTACAGAAGCAGTATCTGAAGCACAAATATTTAGGAAATCTTCCTATAGACTAACAGCTGTGACACAGCTGAGATTCAGACCTTGGTCTGCAGACACCACAATCATTTTCCTGTCAGCATATCATACATCTTTCTTCAGCACACATGTCTGGTTTTCCGAAGACTACAGCCATACAGTGGGAAAGATACAAGGCTGGAGGTTGAAGGCCTCTGTTCTGTTCATTCTGCAGTGAAAAGCTGCCAAAAGAACACTGCTGTTTCTGTGGGGAGCTCAATAATAAAATGTTGAAATACCAAGGTTGGATCTTTATTTGATCAAGTGGCATAAATACTTTTCCTTACCTTAAACCATGACAGTCATTGCTGAAAGATTAAAAACAGTGCTCTCATATTTGCTTTCTGTATCCTAGTTCCTCTGTTATGAATTTATTGCCCTTCATTTTAGCACATTTCCTGGATTTGTGTCATTCTTTTACGGTTTTAATCTAGGAGGCGAGAGTACATCTGGTCTCCCATCTCGCTGGTGAAATGATTGACTGCTCCTGTAGTTAGTAATTCCCCAATGTGCCAGATCTTCTACTGGATGTTTTCATAATACATTTTCTCATTCAGTAATCTGATGGTGAAATTGTGTTAAGGAAGCTAGTATACTATGCACAGTTCTTTGTAAGTCAGCTTCAGCATTTTAGAATGGTAAATTATTATAGGAAAATGAAATCCCATGAAGTGGTCTAGCTTGGACAGGCCCTTGTGTTCCAGAAGCAGAAACAGAATCAGAGGAATGTAGTGACTTTTCCTGGAGTCTGGAACTTGCTCCTGACACAGGCAGAACCCACGTGTCTGGAGTCCCAGGTCTGTGCCTCTTTCATCAAATCACCTACTAACGTACAGAGAGCACTGATAATCCTGCCTTTACAATGAGCCGCAATGGATCTCAACGACAGCATAACATAGAAATGAAAACCTCAACTATGTCAGCAGAAAAGAGCAGCTGATAAATTTCACATAATGAACTTCAGGAGAGAGCCCACTGATGGCAGCCATCCTGCCTTCTCTTCCAATTTTTTGCACATAGCTATAATCCGCCATGACCTCTGTCTCTGCCTAGGTCTCAGAAGTAAAAAACCACTGGTGCAAATACCAGAACCCCCCAAACTACAGTGGCTGCCTCTCCCTTCCTAGGTCCCTTACTCATAAATAATTCTGAGGGGCCACAGATTTTCAATTTTGCACTGGCTTTAGAGTCCTATAATTTATATGATTGTCACAGAGTAAATATTTAAAGACACTTTGTTGAAGAACACAGTGATCTACAGTTCCTCTCACAGGGCCCTCTAGGGAATCCTCATGGCCTTGGAATGGGGCCTTTCTACTCAGTACTCAGAGCTCCTGGACAATTCCTAAGCACTTTGGGCTTAACATTCCCATGTTTTCACTCTGAAATTAAAAAGTATCTTTCAAAGCTAAGACACAGAGAATGAGTTGGCCTTAGACTACAGTGTTTAGGAAAATAATGTCATCAAGTAAGTAGAGAAAACCCTGGACCTGCTGTCAGTCTTGAGTTCACTCTCCACCTCTCTCCACTGGACATTGACCACCACCTTTTGTAAGACAACAGCCTGCCCCTATCAGGTCAAGGGTTAAAGAATGTTCTGACTTTGGTATGATTTTGGTGGTGAAAACCAGGGCACTGGACAGTAATTGAGTTTCACCAAGGGTCAAATAGAGATTTGATTCCTCTTCCTTCACAGAACTGAGAATTCATTCAACATGCATCTTTTCTCTGCCCATTATGCCACAGCAGTTTCATGGGAGGGACAAGTAGGCCCTCTCTGGGAGAGGACACTGTCGTGGGGGTACTACAGCCCACTCACAGGACTATGTCCTGTATAAGGTCACCTAGGATGTTGGGTGTACCAGGGTGGGAGGAAGTCGGGGAGCTTTCTAAGGAAGGGTAGATTCCAGATGCACAGGATACCTCAGCATAGCGCTGGAGTGCAAGGAAAGTGCAGTCCTGCAGGGCGGCCCTGGAGCTTCAGTGGGAAGACTGGAGGGGTGACAGAGAGGTGCAGGGTGAAACCCATGTAATGTTTTGGTTTAGGAACACTGGGAGAACTTTTCATTTTTATATTGCAATTTAGCTTGTCAATCACTACATTAGATGTTTTTAGAATCATAGTCATTCTTTGAAACCAGCTGCATAGAATTAAACATATATAAAAATCAAGCTTGGCGTAAACCCAGGAGGCAGAGCTTGCAGTGAGCTGAGATCCGGCCACTGCACTCCAGCCTGGGTGACAGAGTGAGACTCCATCTCAAAAAAAAAAAAAAAAAAAATCAAGCTAATATATCTTTAAATTGGTGCTAAAAAGATTTTACTCTTATTTTTCAAAAAGGAAGACAGACTTGGAGTTATTTAAATAAATAACAGGTACTTTCTCAAAAATAAGAGTAATGAATAAAGAAAGAACAAACAAGACACAGGTGGAAGCTTACTCTCCTACTTAAGGATCCTTGGTTGTCCTAGAGCCCTGAGCAAAAAGCGGCACGTAGGAGCAATTGCAACTGCATGGGCTCACCCTCACACTACCCTGCACCTTCCCATGATACCCCTTGTTCTTTAAAAGGGTAAAATGTTAGAAAGCAGAGCTCTCTTCATGGATCCAAAGAAAGAGAGGATAGCTATGTCCTGTCTCATAAAGAGGAATCCCACCAGAAGTGATGGAGCCTACTGTAAAGGAAGTGTAGCCAAGGGTTGGTGAGTGGGTGCAGGTAAGGAAACTGAGGCATAAGCATACTGTACTAACTTATCTGAGGTCAAGCACAATTGGCGCCAGAGTGAGAACTACAACCCTGATTTTCTGGATACCAGTCTAATCAATTTCCTATGAGACTAGGAAAATTATTTATAGTCTTTGATATCCTTGCTATAAAAAACACGTTATTGCAATGGACAATCTCTGTAATTGGGTTGTTGATTTCATTGTATGTTGAGCACTCAGTACTCTAGTTAGATAACAATTGTATTGTAATAGAATCTTGAGACGATGATGTTGGTAAAAGGTACAAGGCTCCTAACTAAAAGGGGCATAGTTTCAACACCAGAATTGAGTAGAAGAAGCTCACTCAAGTCTTTACGACATTACTTCACAAGTTTTCAGAAATGACGTTTCAAAATGTACATGTTGAGTACATTTGAATAATTTTTCTTTGTTTGCTTGTTCTTATCATTTATATTCTGGCTTTTCTTTCCAGGAATTGGCCCACAGCAATGTATGAATGTACAAAATTAGTTTTCTCATTTAGTGTTCTCATTATGGCTACATCTGTTATGGTTTCCAGACTCTGTTTATTTGTCTTTGGTAAAAATGCACATCTGTGTTTTTGTCAAATATCCATTATGATAGCAAGATACTTAACATGTCTCCAATTCAAGTACTCACTTTTGGGTTCATTATTCCTATAAAATGTATATCTTTAGAAGTATTAATGCCCAGATGTCTGTAAGTATCTACATCAAAAGGAAAAAATTTGTCTTACCATCAGTATATGTGGAAAGTTTATGTTGTTTTAATTGATTCACTATGAGATATTACTGAAATATGGAAGGGTAAAAAGTTAATTCAATCTAACAAACTATTAAAAGAAATATATGAGCTCTTCTGACTACAAGGCATTTTGATGACTTTCTCTCTTCCTCATCAATCTATCCTGAAAAAAATGTATTTTTCTCAACATTAAGATTAATTATTACTCTTATGAGTAATAGGTGCCAATTGTAGAAGGGTTCTAAATTTTAAAATAGGGTAAAGAATAAAATTAAAATAACTTATAATCCTATCCAAAGCCAATCAGAAGTAATCACTGTTTGCATTTGGATCTTAATTATTTCTGTTGAGAATTTTCTCTACATGTAACCATTATTATTAAGTTTTATATTACATATCTTCAGTTTAGTGGATAATTCTTGATCTTCCATTAATTTTTCACCACACGCATGCAAACATTTCCATAATCTATGTCCTTCACTACAACCAGTGCTCACCCAAGTTCTTTTCTTCCTTGTGTGCATTCAATATTTTTCATGATCTTCATTTCAGTTAATATCTCAAGTAGCTATCTCCTGGCATTCTTTTTAAAGAACAATATGTCTACAGTATATTTTTGAGCCACATTCTACATGAGCATATCTCTGTGGCCTGTGTGCTTTATGGGAAACATCTTCACTTGGTGCAGAATGTGGGGAGTATAGCTTTTTCTTTCCATATTCCATAGGTGCTATTCTATTATTCTCGCCTTTGAGGTTGTGGTTAATACACCAGAGATATTCCCTCTAGATGAAGCAGCCCCAGTTCTGCCAGGTCCTCATTTTTCCAGTGAAAAACTGCTGGACATAACACAACAAATAGAAATAAGAAGATTCTGGGATGCAAACAAGATGGTGGTGCCCTGAGACTGTAAGACTTCAACAATACAACAATAAATACCCTGGCTTCCTTATCACCTCACATACATCCTGAACAAGGCATTGCCCAAGTCTCCAAATTGAAACTCAACAAGTACAAATAAGAAAGACTCCCACAAATAAAAAAAACCAAAGGACCCAGAAAAGAGTAGTCTAACAAAAGAACTACTCTTTAGCAATATCTGCCTTACTCTAGGCAAACACCACCAGCAAAACTGTCCCCACTCTCTCAGGTTTCAGCAGGGCCCTTTGGGTAGTGAATCTTCCACTCCCCACCTGACAGAGACAAGGGGTACAATGGTTTTCTCACTAGGGTCCTGAGGCAAGTTGAGTCTCCATCCCTACCTGATAGCAAAGAGACTTCACAAAGCAGAGTGAGACAGGGCTAGCTGCCACTCTACTTCTCATGTCACGAGGGACCCGTGAAGAACTGAGCCTCCACATCTACCTGGCAGCAACGAGACTGAACCCAGAAGCACAGAATATGGCTACTCAGTACCCTGGTTCCACCACTGCCCCGACCCCAGTGTCAGCAGGGCCCAGAGGGATGCCAAGCATCCATTCCCATCTGGCTTCGATCAGATGAGACTAAGGAATACTTTCAAAGTGAGCTAGCTGGTACTTCACTAACTGTCTCCAGCATCATCAGGGCCCAGTGGGGAGCAGACTTTACTCCTCACTCACTTAGAGGCAATGAGACAGCATGAGTCAGTGCCTCATTTACCATAAATGTGTCAGTGAGGCTGGTGGGCAATCTGATCCCACTCATCTGCACAAAAGCAGTGTAAGTCAGTTCTCTACCTTTGCCTAGTCAGGGTGGTGTCATCGGGCCCACAGGGGATCAAAACATACACATCTAGGTGGCTCTCATACGATTCCTCAACAGAAGGGTTGCCTGCTAGGAAAAGGGATCCAGAATCACATACTACAGTTTCCAAAATGTCTAGGATACAACTGAAAATCATCCTTCACAACAAGAGCCAGAATATTACCAGTTGAGAAGGATAATAAACAGATGGCAATGTCAAAATGAACTGAATGTCGGAATTATCTGACAATGTGTATCATAAAGATGCTTCAAAAAGTAATGCTGAATTTTCCTTAAATATGAAAAACAAATTAAAATCTTACTAGAAAATATAAATGATTAAAAAACAAATGAAAATTCTAAAACTAAAATATACAATGACAGAAATTAAAAACCCACTGGATATGCTCCACAGTTGAGTGCAGCTAAAAAAAAGAGACTCCATGGACTCGAGTTGAAAACATAAAACTTATCCAATTTAAATAACATAGAGAAATAAACTTTTTTAAAAATGAGACTCAGGAAAGAGACTTGTGGAAAAACAATACAAGAGCTAATAATCTCATTACCCAATCTCAGAGAAAAGGGAAAGAATGAGTGGGGCTGAAAAAGTGTTCAAAGATGTAATAGTTGAAAACTTCCAAGTTTGGCAAAAAAAAAAAAAAAAAAAACCTAAAAATCCAAGAGCTAAGTAAATCCCAAATAGGATAAAACCAAAGAAAGCCACACCAAGATACATTATAATTAAATTTCTAGAAACTAATAAGTCAACAACAACAAAAATTCTTTAAAGCAGTCACAAAGAGAGAGGGAAGAAAATACCAACTAGAGCAATAGTTGGATTTCTAATTTGAAACCATGGAGGCCAAAAGGAGGTAGCACATTTTTTAAGTGCTGAGCTTTTCTTTAATTGTCAACCATGAATTCTATATTCAGTGAAAATATCTTTCAAGAATCAAGGTGAAATAAAGATTGTATCTATTGAAAAAAATAAGCAAATTTGTCATTAGCAAACCTACTCTTAAAGAATAGCAAAAGAAATTACTTAAACACAAAGGAAATCATAACAGGAAAAGGCTTAGAAATCCCAAAAGGAAAGATGAATATCAAGATGCATTAAAAATAGTAGCACATATAATAGACTATCATTCATCTCATGAGTTTCCTAAGTCACATTTGGTGACTTAACTAAGAATTAGAACACCATCTGATATGGTGCTCAATGTATAGGAAATACTTAAGACAATAATATTTTAAAGGTAAACAGGGTAAAAGGACCTAAATTGAAGTAAGCTTTCTACACATCACCCAAGATAGTAAATAACAATATCAGTAAACTGTGATAAGTTATACATATGTATTTTAACACCTAGAAGAACCACTAAGAAAATTAAATAAATGTATATACTTAAAAATACTATAAATAAATCACGACAGAATCCTGAAAAAAAATGCTCAAGTAACTCATGGAAAGCAAGAAAAGAGAAACAGGAAACATAAAACAAATGATGGTGTCAAACTTACACCCAAATATATTAGCAATTACCTTAAATGTAAATGATTCCCAAACACCAATTAAAAGGCAGAGATAGGAAGCTCAGTTTAAAAAATATGACCCAACAATATATGCTCTACACAAAACTCACTTTACACAATGAGATAGGTTGGAAAAAAAAATAATGGAAAAGATACAGCATGTAAACATTAATCAAAAGAATAAGAGAAGGAGCGACTACGTTAATATCAGATAAAATAGATCTCACAGCAACTACATTTACTAGTGACAAAAAGGAACACTACATACATGCAAAGGATTAATCTATCAGGAAAATATAATCATCCCAAATGATAAAAGGCTCAATCCACCAGAAATATGTGACTATGCCATCTGTCTGTAAGGTACCAATGTGAGGTACACATTTGACGTGTACCTCAGATCTTCAAAATACATGAAGCAAAAACTGATGGAACTGAGCAAAGAAACAAAGCCACAATTTGGAGACTTTAGTACTCGCCTCTCAGCAAATGATATGTGTCAGTGATGATCTTCAGTGAAGATTCAGTAATCTTCAATGATCAGGGAAGATATGGAAGAACAAAACCACATAATCAACCAACAGGATTTAGTTGACATATAATATACATTTCTAACAACGAGTAGAATACTTTTTTCTTAATCACCCATGGAAGCTTCAAGATAAACAATATCCTGACCATAAAATGAACTTCAACCAATTTTAAATAATTGAAATAACGCAGAGTATTGTCACTGACCATGATGAATCAAACCAGAAATCAGTAACAGAAAGACTACAGAAAAATCTCAAAAACTTAGAATTTAAACAACATGTGTCTAAACAATCCCTGAGTCAAAGATGAAGTCTCAAAGGAAATTATAAAAAATGTCAGAGGCCAGTCTTATTTTCATTCCTTTGAAACTAATGTGCTTTCACTCATTGCTTTGTAAAAACTTTTTTCTTTATCCTTGAACTTTAGAAAATTCACCAAATTTGTCCATCAATCATTGCTACTGCCATAATACCTAATTCACAAATTTTGATAGAATCATGACAAACTCTTCCAATCCATTGGTACAGAATTATTTTGTTGTTTTGTTTTGTGTTTGATTCATTTTCTTCTTACATCATTGCTTCTTTCTTTGTGATTCATCTGCTTTTTTTCTATACCTGACTCCTCTAGCTTTTCCCCTCTGATCAGTTTTACTGTGTCACCTTTTCCCTGTGTGTTCTTAGTGAGAATACTGCATGTTTGTTCTTTAAGTCAATAATTCTAAGTGAAGGAGAGAGGTTTGTAATCAATCAATAATGTTATTCACTGCATCCAACGAAAATTCGTATTTCTGTCTTCATCTAAGCTAGCACCTTTTTTGTAACACACTGCAGCTCCGCCTGGCATTTTCTTCTTATCTTTTATCCTCTCTTTCATAGAGTTCACACATTTTCCTCTATTTATGCAGATATAAACACACCACGAGATGCTCCCCATGAAAACACCCTCTCAATATATGCAATGTCCTCCTCTCTGTGGTTGGGGGATCAGTCCTTGTTCCACTCTGGGTTTGATAACTGGCTTTGCTGTCCTTTTGTTTCTTACTCCTTCTTGATTCCAGCAAGGGCAAGCTAGTACTGGTGCTTTTCATTGCTCAGAATCCTCCCTTACCAGGGTGCCCCTTTACCTTCACTTGGGTACCACCAGATCTTCTCTCTCAATATCTCCAAAGCTCTCAAGGGCATCTTGAAGGTTATGGATGCCAGCCAATTTCCAATAGCCAATGCTGTTCATTCAGTAGGTCTGTTAGAGATCAGAGATTTTCCCCTGTTCTCATGCTCATACTCTCGTTATGATTTGGAGATTTTAGCAGATTTCTCATTTCATCAAAGGCAAAGCAGGAAAAACTACCATGCATGTCATTCACTGCTCCCAGGTTCATTTCGTCTCTGTCCCATCATCTAAGCATGCAACATGCACCACCCTTCTCCTTCCACCCTGGGGTTTGCAGCATACTAATGAGTTGTGGCCCTCCAGGGGATTACAAAAGAGATATATAAATGTGGAGAAAAGAAAGACAAGAGCTCTTTCTTGTTCTAATACAGAACAGTCCTCCCCTGACACCCAGTAGCCAGGTATCTATCAGGTTCCTTCCTAGCAGTGAGAAGGTGAGTGTGGATATCTCTAAACTGACTACTAACTTATACTTCTGTCTGTTTTCCCGCTTCAATGGTCAAAATATGGATCAGCTGGGAAGTTTATCAGTTTAACCCAGTGGTTCTCAGACTTGGTTACAATTAGAATCACCCAAAAACATTTAAAATGCCTGCTGTTAAAGACTTACTCCAAATCAACCAAATCAGAATCTTTTTGGGTTAGCAACAGAAATCAGTATTTTTTAAATGCTTAAGTGATTCCAATGAGTAGACAGTTTAATGACCATGGATCTAGCTTGTTCATGACATTGCTGAGGTTAATTCCTCTCACACGGTGACACTTCATTACTAGCACTCCAAGGTTTGGATGAAATTTCAATAAGTAGTTGAAGAAGTTTAACCTTTACAACTGCTATCATCACCACCCACAACCACCCCCAATAACACAAAATAAAATAATACCTATCCCCTTTCATTTTTACCCTATCAGAGGAAGATACCTTCTTATCTACTTAGGCACTATCTATTTAATCTTCTGTTCTCACTTATTCTGTTAATCTTATTAAAAGAAATTTCTTCTTAGGTTCACTATGTCTTTATTTAATATTTTAATTTAATAAAATTATGCCAATTTAAAAGATCCTAGTAATGAAAGAAGCAAGTACGTATTTTGCTGCATATTTATCTTTATTTTAGAAGGTAATTATCATAATGTAATGTACTATAGTAACCCTAAAATGTAGTGCAAAAGCAAATTCACTTAAATAACATATTTATTAAATACCTATGAATAAAGACTTTAGAAAACACAAACATCAGTAGTATAAACACCTTCCAAGAAGTGTTTACATTCTTATTAACAAAGGAATGTAAACAAATAATGATAATGTGAAGTATCAGCTGTTCTAATGACTTAGTCTTTTTTTTTTTTTTGCTATAATAGAATACCTGAGAATGGGTTATTTATTTATTTATTTATTTATTGAGACTGTCGCTCATGCTGGAGTACCATGATGTTAGCTCACTGCAACCTCCATCTCCCGGGTTCAAGCAATTCTCCTGCCTCAGCCTCCCAAGTAGCTGGGATTACAGGTGTCCACCAACACATCCGGCTAATTTTTTTTTATTTTTAGTAGAGACAGGGTTTCACCATGTTGGCCAGACTGGTCTTGAACTCCTGACTTCAGGTGATACACCTGCCTCAGCCAACCAGAGTTCTGGGGTTACAAGAATGAGCCACCATGCCCAGCTATGAGACTGGGTAATTTATAAAGGAAAAATGTTGTTTTTCACAGTCTGGAGTCTGGGAACTCCAAGGGCATGGCACCAGCAATAAGTAGCCCACTCCTGAGACACCGGCATTAATTCATTCATGACAGTGGAGCCCTCATGACCCAAGCACCTCCCAAAGGCCCCTCCTCCCAACACTGTTACACTGAGGACCAAGTTTCCAACACACAGACTTTTGGGAGACACATTTAAAATACAGCAATGACCTAACACAGTGTCTGGGAAATATCTGTCATTATATGAATGCTTGCTAAAAAATAAATATATGGATGAATTTCATAAGCAAATAACTGTGGGAGAAGAAAGAGAAGCCACTAATTCAACCTGCAAGGGTGGTGAGTATTCCAACAGAGGTGATGTCTGAGATGGGCCTAGAAAGTTGAGCAGGAATGTTTAAGTTGATGCAGGAGAAGACAGCCAGTCTCAGCAGAGGCAATGCAGCTACCAGGCTCACAGGGATGGCAGGGCAGTGATGCAAAGACCAGCCACAGAGAGGGGAAAGTGAGGGGCCGTAAAGGAGAGACAAGGCTGAGATGATAGGTCAGGAGCAGCTAGCACATGCCAATTTTGAAGTGTGATCTTTATCTTGAACACACATGTGAGGCATTAAAAGTCTTGAATATTGGGCAAGAAGGACGAGGTTTACAATTTTAGAAATACTTTTCCCAGAGAAATATCAACATCTTGATTGTGCCCTTATTGCTGAATCAATGTAAGTGGAATCTTGACAAAAACGCTTTCAGAAGAGTGCAACCAGAACAGGAAGATGCGCAGACATAGACTATCATCAAAAAGTTACACAAGGTCATCTGCGGTGGGCACATAGAATTGGATTTGTGTTTTGTTTTTGTATTTTTAGTATTTCACCCCAGTTGGACATTGCTGGGAAAAGTTAAAAGAAAGTGAGTGAGCAAGTCATGTAAATATAAGGGAGAGAAAATTCCAGAAAAGGTAACTGTGATGTGAAATGGGAGAACAGGTGGCATACTTAGGAGAAAGCAAGGAGTCAGGTGTGGCTACAGTTGAAATTTCAGCAAGGTTGCGATTAAGTGGTTTGAGATGAAGCAGGAGAGGCTGCAGGGCCCAGACCAGGGAGGACCTGCAGATCATAGGTAGGAATTGTTTCTTTCTTTTAAGAGATATAGGAAGCCAGAGGGGATGCTGTAATCTGACAGACACATTCCATTGCATGGGTGATGGTGGGCACTTATGCAGAGATGAGACTTTTGGGGTAGGGAGCAAGGGTGGCCCCAGGAAGCCACAAAATAAGCTGGTGAAAGCATCCAGGTAGGAGTGCATGGTACCATGGGCCAGGTGAGCAGTAGTAACATACTGAAAATGTGCACCTTCAGGATTTCAAGGGCAAAAGAGATGAGATTTGCTGATTTACCATGGAATATGCAGGACAAAACGCAATCAAGATTAGGATTTTGGCCTCAACTGACTTAAATTTCTTTGAGATTCTGAAAAAATATTATATGACATGTGACTAAGTTACTAATGTGAGCATAAAGAGGGGGAAAAAGTCTCTGATATGAAAATATATTCCATGCTTTTTTCATCCCTTACATGTACTCCCAAATCCATGCCTTTCCCCCAGGCTCTAGGCTGTACTTGCAAAACGCTCCTCATCATGCAAGGAAGTCTTGGCATCTTTTGCCCTCACTAAGTAGAGAACACCCCAACTGCAGTCATACTCATACAGGAGGAAATGATTTACCTTGGAGATTCACTTCTCAAACCACATCTATTTGGTCTAAGCCAGTACCAGCCTTTTGATACTTTAAAAACTGACTCCAGTTGAATCATTATAATATTCAGATTTACAATGAGTTTTAGGTTCAAAATTAGGGGTTCTGAAAAGCTGCAAATTTACTCAACAGAGAGAAAGGGCCAGCCTGGGTTTTAAGAAAATAGCTTCTTATCAAGTGGCCTGCATCAGGGTTCAGAAATCTCTAATATCAGAATGTGTACATCTGCTGAAACCTCATCAAAAACCATTGTGATGAGAAGTGTGATATATTGTCCGTATAGTACAATGATCCGTGCATTCACTTGTTATAGCCTGAATGTCCCCTGAACCTGGTGCTGTGGGACTGCTGAGACCAACAGGGAGCAAAACACAACTTCTGCTTTCACGGGATTTATCGAAGCTCCATACTGGGGCAAGGTTTGTTTCACTATAATTATTAAGCTAATAGTTCTAGCTCTGTCCATTTCCCATAGGAACAAGGGATGTAATACAATATTTTCTTCAGAGCCCTGCTTGTGGGAGTTCTTTATCAATATTTTGATAATAACTCCCAACACACCCTCCTGTGGGGCTATGTATTGTATATTCCCAATTTATTGCACAAACCTTCCTTTCCCATGATGATGCATCAACAAGTCAAATTAGAATTTATCAGTTTAGTCTCATTTCAAAAAAAACCTCTCTCTGCTTAATTCCTTCTACTTTAATTTTCCATTTCTGACACACCATTGAACTAGCCCTCTGGAGGTCACCAGCAAAACCTCTGCATTCTCATTCTTCTGGATGACTCTGAAATATTTCATTTTTCCTGCCCATCTGTGTGAAATTCTGCCCCCAACTGGCCTTCGTGCCAAGATCTTCTTACCTCAAGAGATACAGAATTTTGTCCTCTTCCCTCTGTTCTACCCATAGCCCTCTTCTGTTCTGAGCCTGTGTCTGACCCATGCAGGATCTCACTTTACCAACACTTTTATCTATCATTTGTTATTAAGATTAGAACTTAGGTTACCTATGATTGCTCTACTGAACTTTTCTCTCCAGTTTTCTGAATCCTACTGCACATTTTCATCTATACATGTGAACCAAACTAGCATCTCTGATCCTGCACAAATCACCTCACCCCTTCCTTGAAAACATATCTTCTCCCTGACATTTCTTATAATGTCATCAGTACTGAACTCTAAAATGCTCAGGTTTATATTTTAGCCTTTCTTAAAATCTTTTTTATTCCCATCCCTAGTGCCTCAATCTTTTCTCCCATCTGTCTGAAATTTATCATTTCTTTTTCCTCTGGATTCATCCTGGCCTTAACCTCAAAATTGTAAGCAGTATCCTTCCAATAGGTCATTAAATTGCCACCAGTCTTCTTTTAATCAGCGGCTTCCAGATCATTCTTCCTAACATATTACTTATATGATGTCATTCTTATTGTCACATATTGGTAAAGCCTGTCTGTTACTTACCAAACTCCATACTCTTCATCATCTCAATCAAAGTCAAGCAGCATTTTATCTTAAACAATCTTTCCGAAGTGATCAACAATTATCCCTCTATGTTCAGCTTTATGATGAGGTCAAACTGGACTCTTCCATATAAGCTGAATATACACTATGATTGTTATTGCATTGTTAAGACCTGGAATGGCTTTCTGACCTCAGTCAAACTTCTGCTCATTGTTCAACATCCAGTGTTAATGACTTCCCCTCTGTGAACCATGCTGTATTAATGCCCAGCAGAATGACGTCTCGGTTTGATGTCGTAGAAGAGCAAGAGTTTTTTATCAGCTAGAGCTAGAATCCAATCATGGCCCCATTATTACCTTGCTCAGATGTTTTCTGAAAATCAGTTTTCTAATCAGTAAAGTAGGCAAATATTCTCTATCTTACAAAATTGACATAAAAATTAGATAAGACCATGGATGTTAAATATCTAATGAAGTTCTTGATACATTTCAAAAATTTTATAAATGTTATTCTGCTGTCCCTACTCTGTATGACTATTATACTATTTTTATACTTCTCTTAGTCATGTACATTTTTAACTTTTATATTACCTATTATCATTCCAAAATAATTACAGTACCACAAAATAATTAAATTTACTTTGTTAAAAAATTGGTGTAGAAGGAAAAATAAATATGGAAAAATAAAGTACGATTGAAATAAAGTGAGAGTATATTAGAAAAATGGTTTAGTGTTGATGTCTATGTGAATTAATGTTTCAACAAATATATTTTGTCAATAAATTCTGATGGACATGGTCTGTTGCTTATACTTCTTCTTTCCATTCTTTAAAAAAGAAACCAAATTAAATTAACAAATTACAATTTATCCCACCCAAGTGAAATAAATAAACATTTACTTAAACCAATAAGTTAACTCTGGATACCAGAAATGGGCCCGTGCCATTTACCAAAATAAGAAAGCATAGATAATGAATCAATGATCAACACAAATAATTGATGAATTGAGGGCTCAGCATAAATCAAAATGTGATGTTCATCTTCCCAATGATAAGGAAGAGGGACAGTCTGTATTCTCTATCACAGTATTCCATATAATATTGTCTTTAAAAGATAAAATTTTTCTTGCTTCTGTAAGATACTAAGTCACAGAATAAAATAATTTTAGGAGAGAACTCTCCAGTCACATTTTGTTTCCCTCATCCTACAGATGAGGTTACAGGTTGAAGAAAGTAAAGACATTTAATGACACATAAATAAAGGGAAAGAGAGCCTACAACTTTGTATTGTGTTTAGACATGGATTGGCTGCCAAGTAGAAACTTTCTCATTGCTCCTCACATTTCTATTCAGAACCTTTTCTGCTTCTTTCACTTTTAAAAACATTGTCTTTTGAAAGTAGTGAATTATAATGCATGAAAAATAACATTACCGTATTGTCGCCAGTCCACAGTAGGGGGTAGGTGCTGCCACAAAATAAGGTTGTTTAGATGATTTAAGTAGGAAGGTAGGGAATGAAAACCCTTCTGATTATACCACACCTAAAAAAAGAAAGATAATTTAATGGCTCTCACAAAATTGGTTCTTAAGTCTGTTTGTCAACTATTCCGGGATATAAGGAACATATGTGTCAATTAACTTCCAAGGCACCTGAGTGCAGGATTCAAAGTAATGTTCCTGCATGGCTGACAGTGAGCAGTCAATTCCAGTATGCTAATTTTATATTTATCTCAAGCATATAATTTACAGCTAAAAATAGATTAATTTTCCCCAGAACAAATGTGAATGTTGCTCTATAATTATATTCTCACAAGAAAAAAGGAACCAAAGCCTATCATTTTTTTTCTTTCTCAGTTAGTAAGCTAATGAAATTTGACCTGCAAATTAAAAGTGTGGAAGATGATCAGAAAAAAAAATGATTACTTTCAAATTAATAACTGAGCATGGAACATTATTTCTCAAAATAAACTGAACTGAACATTTACTGAGCATGGAGAATAAAGTAGCATGCCTGTCAAGAGAAAGGTGAAAATAAGAGAAAGACAATGTTATTAAAGCTGGAATAAGAAGCATCATGAAAAACACTAATCAAACCATCAGTATCTATATTTCAAAGTATCAATATTTTAATAAAAATGAAAAATATATTATTAATTTGAAAAGCAAGTGAGTGTCTTCCAGAACTATGATGACTCCAACTGATGCATCTTGGTCTTAATTCAATTGACCGAACAGCTCATTTCTCTAGAAGAGTCTGCCTTTTGTGACAGATAATCCACTTGGTAGAATTAGAACTGCACCACAGCAAGTTAAGGCTTGGAAGAACCTATTCAAGTTCTCGTAGTTTATGCAAACTTTGGACTAGATCTCAAATCCCTTCCAACTTGAGGGCTTCCAATCTATTTCCTTTCCACCCCTTCATGCTATAACTAATTATTTTTTAAGCACAGTCTTGTGTGACAGCTATTATGTTCGTGGAAACAGTTAAGTAATAAAATATTGATCATATAGTTTAAAAACCAAAAACAGAAAAAACAAAAACAAAACCCTACGACACAAGACAATGTTCCCCAGTTCTTTCTCAAATAACCTACCTCTTCAGGCAATTCAGAAAGCAGACCTCATCTTTCACACCACTCGTTTTTAAATATTTTCTTAAGTTCACAGAGAAATCCTTGCCAATCATTTTTTTAAACCCCAAGGGGAAGAAGTGAAACTTGAGACCCACTAACTACAGAACTGTGAGTGTTCAAGGCTATGCCCTAAACAGAGTGGGATTTTGTGACCAAAAAAAAGAAAGAAAAAGGAAAAGAAAATCTAAAGCAACATAGACACACAATTCTCCAAAGTAGGGTAAATTCCGAGTTCCTTTGATAGAAAAGTCAAAAAGTGAACTGCAGGAGTTTATGTCACATATCAGAGGTGTGTCCACGTCACCCACTCACACAGCTCTGTACTGTCACCCTCCGGGGTCTCACCCAAGCCACCCTGCCCCTTCACACACACACATCTGCACAGGCACTAGACAGATATCTGGAAATGATAGAAGCTGAGGATTCTGTTGAAGTTACGGGACAGGCTAATCTGGTAGAAAAGCCCACTGCCTGTGGAAAGTGGAACCTCCCACTAGCCCTGTCTGTGACTTCCTTCTCCCCCAAGTCTTGATTTCCTTAACTGTTCAAATGAAGGGAAAAAAATAGAAGACACAATTATAGTCCCTGCCCTGAATTAAGGTTTTTTAATTTTGTTTTGTTTTATTATTTTAAGACATGGCCTCAGAAGAAAGATCAAGTCAAGAGTACGATTGTAAGAACTTTGTTGAGATCTTCAAAGAATGATGCTGCTAAGAGACTCTCTCAGGGGGCACAGGGCTTTTGGGAACCTAAAGGGTGTTGTCCCCTAGTATTCTGGCATTCCCCAAATGCCACTCATTAATTTTAGAGAGAGAAGCATATCTCAACAACATCGTGAGTGTAGCTTGTGGATCTCAGTTAGAAAACTAGAAAGCCTAGAGTGTTTTATAGGAAGCTGTATCAAGAAGGTACCCCAGGCTGGAATACATGTAAAATGTAAATAGCTCTCTAAGAACCCAGCTGTCCACAGGCAGGAAGCAGCTGAGAGCTACTCAAAAGGCATATTTTAAAGTATCTTCACACACAGCCATGGAGGGCAATGGAAGGGAAAGCACCTCGCAGAGCAGAGTTAAGGGCAATGCAGATGATGAGCTGGGGAACATTCCCAGGACGCAGAACCAGGCCCTGGCTAAGGAGCATCCCAAATTCCCCACAGCTAGTGGGGCCTGGCACCATCTGTTATGCACAGCCCACAGCAGCACAATCCCACAGACTCATGAGCGAAATGCATGTTTACTCTTGATGCTACTAACGGTTTGCAGTTGTTTGCTATATAGCATCATTTTGGCAATAAATGATTGATTTGCAGAGTTGCAAGGAACAGATTTTAAAATGTTCTGGAACTCCTGATCCATTCCTTTATAAACTGGCCTTTACTTGAGAAAGGTTTTATAAATTCTTTAAGTAATAAATGCATACTTTTTGATGATCTTAAAGTTAGCATTCAGGACTTAACAGAGTTCAAAGAAAAAGCTTTTCTTTCTTTCTTTTTCTTTTTCTTTTTCTTTTTCTCCTAAGAATGGTTTTCTAAAACTAGGCTGTGATCTGGAAATAAGCTGTGGGATTTCCTTCCCTACCAGTCCATAAGTCATGAAGTGATAAAGTCCAATAAATGAAATAGGAAATTAATCTTCTTTTAGGAACATACTATGACACCCCAGAACAGACCTTTCATCTCAGGAATAACAGCCCCTCAGAAAAGTAACTAAGTAGCTATAAGAAAGAAAAAAAAAAAAAAAACTCAGTGGATATTCAAATACATTAAATTCCATGGGAGAACAGAATTATGCAAAAAAAAAACAAAAGGGAAAATGTGTTTGGTTTCTTTAACTGAAGTGTGTAAGTTCTAAAGAGTGTTTTGATTAAACAAGCTAAACACTCAAGATATGAATGATAGAACTCATAAAGGTCGCAAAAGAGACATTCTACAAGATAATGAACCATACATTAAGCCTATTCATATGCAAATTTTCCATGTTTTCCTTCAGAAGGACTATGAAACTCATATCATCTGTGTTGGTGAATGTAGCCTAAAGGCTGAAAGAAAAAGCTGGTCATTAATTACAGAAAAATAAATGCAATCATTTGATGCACTATCAGCCACCAGCAGTTCTGGCGAGTATGTCAAATAATAGATTGCCCTTTACACCCCACAACAATGTTGAGTTCCTTGGCTTGCTGGAGAGGAGCTCAGTCTCCAAAGGGTCAAGTATAATTCACCTGCATGCTTGTGCCTGTCAAAGGACACGTAAATAACATTAAAAACTTCAGCAATCATTACTCAAATGTGTCAGTACAGGAGACTCATCCAAACAAAGACAAAAAAGTTACAGATGTGAGGGGAATACACAAATCCCCAGCCACTCATCACTGAACAAGAGGTCTGTGCCTCAAACACTTCAAAGCAAAGACACAACCATCTCCTATGAATATGTAAGAAGGGTTTCGATTGGGATAGACTAAAAAGTCAGAATATTTGTAGAGGAAATGAACAGATTCCTTCTGCTAATTAGGTGTATTTTCATAATGGCCACATAATATGTTCCAATATAGGTCAGCAAATATATATTAAGTTATTTTTCTATCAAGTTATTAAAAATGATATTTTCATATTGAGCTTTAAATCTTCATGCATGCGTGTTGCCTTGAGAAGGAAAAGAGATTTGAACAAACCTCAGCTGTTGGAGAGATTCCTGAATCGTTCACACTATGACTGAAAATTTTTCCCAGGGATTACATTGTAATGCATGACTGTTAAAATTTTGTTTAGGGATTACATTGTGAAGTATGACTGTCTCGTCAGGGATAACATTGTGAAGTACCTGTAAGAATTTTTATTTCACTGAATAAACCTCCAACATGGGCTTATCTTTATCCCAATAAGCTTCTCCAGGTTCACATGAACCATGAAAGTCCCCACTACAGAAAAGACAGAGTGCCTTCCTGGGCTCATGGAGATTGTTCTTGTTCTCATAGTTCCACAATGGGTTCACGAGTAGACACAACATCCACACACTACAGAATGAAATGTCTATACTGATGTCCTAACAAGAACTCACACTCACTCTCCCACAGTGGACTTAACTTCCTCCCACAATCTACCCTTTTCCGATTTCTCTCTCAATCAAACACAATACTATTTCTCTAGTCATGGAGACTGAATGCTTTGAATCTTTCTGCTTTCCCCATTTTAACGTAGTGTTGACTTTTTTCCTTAAACAACAACAACTCACTGTTGGGTTCACCACTTCTCTATTCCTGCTAATGGATCAAGGCCTCTTTCCTCTATCCCAGTCCTCATTCTCTCACATCTGAAGAATCCCCCCACCTAGCCTCTCTAATTCCAAGGGGACCATTCCTAATTCACAGGAATAGTCCTGGCAGGGCTTGAAAATCCAGGACTCCTAAGAGTAGCTCTGTGTAACTACTGCTTTCTTTGTGTCATCTCCAGGCCTATTTATCCAGCCTTCTGGAAGATAAGGCATTTACATGAATGGAAGAACTCCTTGGCCAGCAAGGAAACTAGTGATATTTTCAATTATCACAACTATGGATACTTTAAAAGTAGATTTTTCCCTCCACTTTATATTTACTAGGTGAAGTCTTGTCTTAACAAAAAGCAGAAACCTATTTCCTCTATTTCTAATGAAAAACAAGTCTTTTTTTTTCAAGACAATGTTTACATTTAATTTTTCTTAATGCTTAGTAACAAATGCTGGGATTTAATCTGGTCCTTCCCAACCCTGTGCTCAAAAATATATTTGAATGTTGAGTTTTCCTAAATACTTTCTAAAACAGGAAAAAAATAAAAAGAATACGATTACCTTTGCCAGAGTTTGGGTTTTTGATATGTTGGCATTTGCATCTCCAGCTTCACTGGGGATTTGTACTCCAAAAGACCAACCTCCAAGCCTGTTAACAATGAACACTGTGTTAGTGCTTCAACCACAGAACACCAGGACTGCTAACCAGAGGGTGTTCATTACTAACCCCACCAGATACAGCAGTCTTAGGACAGTAGCCAGCTGAGCATCTGTGATCTGTGACATGAACACACAGGCAGAGGCACTGTGCTAATGGAAGTTGCCTGGCTCTCAAGCCAGGCAAAATGGAAGGCACTGATAATTGAGAAGGTCTGGATAAGGCTGGCCACATTAGAAAGTGTACTTGTCACGCCTAACTGTCTTGTGAGGAAATACATGCCGTGTAACAGATAGGGCTTGATCATCACCACTGTAATTATTTTAATTAATGGTCATTCCCTCTACAAAACCACTATTCAGACTTTCTTGGGCTAGGAGTGGTGGCTCACGCCTGTAATCCCAGCATGTTGGGAGGCCAAGGCAAGTGGATCACCTGAGGTCAGGAGTTTGAGACCAGCCTGGCCAACATGGTGAAACCCTGTCTTTTTCTGTATTTTGTAAAAATACAAAAAAAAAAAAAAAAAAAAATAGCTGGGTATGGTGGCAGGCACCTGTAATCCCAGCTACTCAAGAGACTGAGGCAAGAGAATCGTTTGAACCCAGGAGTTGGAGGTTACAGTGGACATCATGCCATTGCACTCCAGTCTAGGCAACAGAGCAAGTCTCTATCTCCAAGAAAAAAAAGAAGGAAAAAAATGGAAAAAAAAAAAAGAGAAAAACGAAAAGAATTTCTTTTCTTTTTTTTTTTTTTTTTTTTTTTGAGGCGGAGTCTCGCTCTGTCGCCCAGGCTGGAGTGCACTGGCCGGATCTCAGCTCACTGCAAGCTCCGCCTCCCGGGTTCATACCATTCTCCTGCCTCCGCCTCCCCAGTAGCTGGGACTACAGGCTCCCACCACCTCGCCTGGCTAGTTTTTTGTATTTTTTAGTAGAGACGGGGTTTCACCATGTTACCCAGGATGGTCTCAATCTCCTGACCTCGTGATCCGCCCATCTTGGCCTCCCAAAGGGCTGGGATTACAGGCTTGAGCCACTGTGCCCGGCCTAAAGAATTTCTTAATAGTGATCATAATCTTTTGAGGCATTTCTGGTTTGTCTTCCCTACTCTATTTCTTTAATCTTCCACTCAAATCTTGCCTGGTTCAGGAAGGCATTCCAGACAATTTCAGGTGGGTTAGATGTTCCTGGTCTTTTGAGTTCCCACAATACCCTACATTTCCATCCATTGTTATCAATTACCACATGGGATTTTATTGTTTATTTGCCAGTTTATCTTTATGCAGCTCTGTGAATTTTTCCTGGGTGGGAATTACATCTTTTTTTTTTAATATCTCCATGAGTTGCACATTATCTTGTATCTATTAAACTTCAAAAAAATAGTTAACATTTAAAAAATATAATGTTAACTATTATATAAATACATTTTGTCTTCCACTCACTAGATAAAAGGAGACTGAAGAATAGTCTTGTCTTCTATCATAGTGTTCTACTCTCAGCAAAAATTCAGGCAAAGGAATAAGTACACATTCCCAACTGGCTCAATTGAATACATTCATTCATTCAATAGATACTGACTGAACATTTTTGATGTGCCAGATAATATTCTATGTTCTGGGCACACAAGCTCCCACCTTCAAAAAGCTAACCATCAGCTCACGCCTGTAATCCTAGCACTTTGGGAGCCCGAGGTGGGAGGATCACCTGAGGTCAGGAGTTTGAGAACAGCCTGAGCAATATGGTGGAACCCCGTCTCTACTAAAAATACAAAAAAACTTAGCTGAGTGTGGTGGCAAGCTCCTGTAGACCTAGCTACTCTGGAGGCTGAGGCATCAGAATCGCTTGAACCTGGGAGGTGGAGCTTTCAGTGAGTCAAGATCGTGCCACTGCACTCCAGCCTGGGTGACAGAGTGAGACTCCATTTCGGGAAAAAAAAAAAAAAAAAGCTAACCATCAGAGTTAGAATAGAAAACCAGAGATTCTAGTGTATGTTGAAAGATATTAAGAGGTGGAGCAGCAGAAGAGAGGCAGGCAAACCCCAGCGGGGCAGGTAGAGGCCAGTAGGGAGTCCCAGACAATAAGGTCAGCCTATGGGATGCCTTCGTACATGAAGCAATACAATACATTTGGCAGACATGGAAAAATTACAGTGGGCAGATATTATTAAGATTCAAAGCAATGAGAAACACTCACTGCTGATCTCCCTCATCTGGATTCACCCCCTTAGTCTCAAGGAAATTCAACACAACACAAAAGGTTTCTCAAAAATTGCCCAAGAGAAATTTCAAGATGCTAGTTGTACCCAGGATCCCACATTGAATGCTGCATAATAGAGATAATTCTAAAGTAAGGCCTTGCTTTCATTATGCTGTAAACTTATCTACTCTTATCCCCTAAAGCAGTAAAACTGCTTCTGGCTCTGGTGCTTCTGCCATTGACAAATCTCAACTGATAGGATTTCCCCCAGCACTTAAAAGAGTGAAAGTCAGCAGTAAGAATCTTATTAAGGTCCATGGCATCTATTTGGAATTTTTATGAGCACCAAGGTCAGCCTTAGATTTTTGAGTTTTGAAGAACATCGGCATTTAAAACAGTAAGTTTTCCATAGTAATGCAAATACAACAGAAAAGACCCAGCAAGAGATTTGAACACACCTTGGTTTTTCAGATGGCGCCAGCAAGTACTCCTCCACATTGAAGCCTGAGAGATTCAACAGTGTGTGGCCCAGGTGGTTGGTCAGGTAGGGAGCACTGGAACTTCTATTTGGACACTTCTGAAATTGTTTTCAAAAAGAAAAAACAAAAACTTTTCTATAACTCACAAACGGTTCACTGACATTACTCGAAACTACAGGTGACTTTTCTCTAGCTTTCAGTTTTTAATAAATTATCTGTAGCCTTTTATATGTTCTGATTTCTAAAATCTCTTTCAGAGTCACATATATTTGAAAATTAAGCCAGAATACCACTGTGACTTTTGCAGTCAATTATATCTGAGAACTTCAAATCCTTTTCTGTATGTAAGTTTGGGCAGATTTACAAAAACTAAAAAGGAAAAAAAAATAATGTTTTCACTGGGGTGATCTTGCATTTGATGAACCTGAAAGAGAGTCAGAGACAACTAGTGAGAGGAAGATAAGCAGGATAACTCAAAGGCGTGTGTCTCTTTCATAAGGGTCTAAAGTAGAAATCAAACAGCTTTTCTCCAGCAACTCACCAGCATGCCAACAACACCAGCTCTGCATCACAGAATAAGGTAGGAGGCAGTGGTCAACACAACACAAAACCCAGGCCGCGGGAGGCTGCTCAGTGATATGCTCTGCCCTGCCACAGAACGGCTTTGGAGTTAATGTGCTTTGTTTCCATTTCTCAAACACTTTCAGAAAAGATATATTAAAATAGGAAACGACTCTGTCTCTGAGTCTTTTGTTATCAAGTTGCCAGGAGTTTGGTCTTGCTGCACAGAAAGCCAATCACTGAGACCATGAGTGTTGCCAGGGAGGAAGCCTTTAATTGAGTTCTGCAGCTGAGGAGAATGAAAAAGTCTCAAATCCATGTCCTCAACTATCTAAAACTGGTGGGGATTATATGGAGGGGAAAACGGGAAAACAGGAATGAAGGAGGGGTAAGGAAGCAATCATGATGCATGAGGGGTCTGGAGTCTCATTTTCTGAATTCAGGGATCTAACGTATTTCAGTCCCTTGCCTGAGGATCAGTTTCTTGAGGAAGAAACTCGGGTGGTGAAACAAACATAAGTTTCAAGTTTTAAGATCAGGGAGGGTCCATTTCTATGTTTATTCAAAAATCCATAAATATTACTTCTAAGATACATTTGGGCCAGTTTCACATTCATTAAAGCTTTGGAAGCTTGTCTGCTTATTTGCAAAATGAAAATGAAAACAGGCTTACCTAAATGCTTGGATTTGCTGTTAGGTTCAGATACACATGAAAGAACTACAGCAAAGTAAGAAGGGCGATATACATTTAAGATACTACTTTCAGGGTCTTGAAAGAAAGGCTTGAGGAAAGATACGAAAAAGAATAATAATTGTTGTACATCATAATTCAGCAAAACTCTCACTTATTTGTGGAATCTAACAAAGTCAAACTCATAGAAACACAGAGTAAAATGGTGATTGGCAGAGAGGATGTTGGTCAACGGATACAAAATTTCAGCTAAACAGGAGGCAAAAGTACAAGAGATCTATTGTACAACATGATGACTACAATTAGTAACAATGTATTGTACCTTGAAAATTGCTGAAAGAGCCAGTTAAGGTGGCTCACACCTGTAATCCCAGCACATTGGGATTACATTCCTGAGTCTGAGACCAGCCTAGGCAACATGATGAAACCCCATCTCTAATAAAAATACAAAAATTAGCAGTGTGTGGTAGCACGATCCTGTGGTCCCAGCTACTCGGGAGGCTGAGGTAGGAGAATGTCTTGAACCCGGGAGGCAGAGGTTGCAGTGAGCCAAGGTGGCACCACTGCACTCCAGCCTGGGCCACAGAGCGAGACTGTCTCAAAAAAATGAACAAAGAAAATTGCTAAAAGAGTAGATTTTAACTTTGGGAGGCCGAGGCGGGCAGATCACAAGGTCAGGAGATCAAGACCATCCTGGCTAACATGGTTAAACCCCGTCTCTATTAAAAATACAAAAAAATTAGCCAGGCATGATGGCGGGTGCCTGTAGTCCCAGCTACTCAGGAGACTGAGGCAGGAGAATGGCTTGAAGCCAGGAGGTGGAGCTTGCAGTGAGCCAAGATCGCACCACTGCATTCCAGCCTGGGCGACAGAGCGAGACTGTCTCAAAAAAAAAAAAAAAAAAAAAAAAGTAGATTTTTAGTATCCTCAACACACACAAACACACGCACACAAATAGTAATGTTGGGGTCAGGAAAAAATACCCCAAAATATGGTGCTTTCACATGCTGAGCTGAAGAAGTTTCAAGATATCTCTGACCTCCCTCCTATCCACCATCTCTCCCAAAGCACAGGATGAAGTTGAAATTCTTTACCTACCTGAGATCTAGACCCACCAAGGAGAATGTTTGATTTCTTCTCCTCCCTGTAAGACTAAGAATGTAACCAAACCTAAACAGATAATGTCTGTTCCCAGATCCATTTATTCTTTATTGTAATCTTTTATTGTCCCAGTACAGAATTTGTCTTCTCCCTCCATGACCTGATTTGCCAGGACCCAAGGCCCTATACTTTCTGTAAACTTGAGATGATATATAAACGTCTGAACTTCATTGCGGGATAGATAATAACTCTGTAATTCTCCCCCGTACATGTCAAAAGAATTCATATGCCTTTTCTCCAATTAATCTGCCTTTTATGAGTTGAATTTTTAGCAAAACTACAGAGGATGAAGGGCAAGTTTTCCTGTGCCCCTGCAATAAGTACATGAGGTAATGCATATATTAAATAGCTGGATTTAGCCATTCCATAATGGGTGTGTGTGCGTGTGTGAGAGAGAGATTTTATATATATTTATATGTTTATATATATAAATATTTTATATATATAAAATATATAAAAATCATGATATATGTATATATATCATTTTATATATAATAGATATAATATCATCATATATGGTATGATGTAACCACAAATATAGATAACTTCTGCTTCTCAATTAAAATAAATAAATCAATCAGCCAAACTTGATGAACATAACAACCGTTAAAGTTTCCCTACCTCTAGCTTTCCTCTCTCCAACTCACTTTACCACCCCTATACCTATCAAGATACACCCTTCAAAATGGTGTTTTCAGTTAGATGATTTTCTTGCTAAAAAAAATTCCAATTCTTATCAAGAATTCAGGTCTACTAGAAAATGTCCTTGGTCTCATTCTAACCATTATCTCTGTAGGTGTCCCCAAATACACCCTCTGTATTAAACTGAATATTGACCTCCCCGCCCCCCACCAAAATATCAGGCCCCCATCTCTGGACTCTTTAAGTGCTACTTAGTATCTTGATGATGTTATTAAGTTACAGATCTTGAGTCCAGAAGATTATCCTGGATTGTGACAGTTCGCCCTCATGCAGTCACCTTGTAACTGAGCTGCTTAGCAGTTTAGCCTCAAACCTCATTTTAAAATGTTTTATCCTTTGCCTCTTCCTCTTTCCCTTCCCCAGTTTCAAGATGTAGCTCTGAGATAAACTTTACAGCCTCGAAATGTTTTCTTTCTCTTTCCTTTCCCACTTCATGCCTCCATGTCTTATGCGCATTTATTTATCTAGATGCTTGTTAAGCACACGCCGTGCTCACTTATCCGGTCATGTAATTCCTTAAAAGTTTCAGGGGACTAGACACCTCTGAAAATCTGTCCCCAACAAAAGATAACTTCAAGGCCGGAACTCATTCCCAGCTGAAGACTGACTATAAGATTGACTGTGTTTAGTTTGTAACCTGGCAGGATCCACGATGGAGTCAGCCTCTTCATCAAATGAAACAATAATTCAAGATGAGTCATTGGAGTAAGTAACCCCTCTTGGGACCTCCTAGCTCCCCCTCTCCCCAATCCCCAACCTACCAACCCTGCCTCTTCCGCATTCCAAACCCTTTCTTTAAAAAACCCTGTGTTTCCTCCACAAATTACAGCAGAATTGCTGTAATTTCTGCTCTTCCCATTGCTGGCACAGATAATCAAGTCTTGCTTACTTTTAATCAGCTTGTTATTATTTTGGCCTCTTTCTACAAGCAGCGAGCAGCCAGGCCCTTTTGCTGGTTACAACCTCTGCCACTGTTGAGAGGGAGACAGAGGAGGACCAGACAGAGAAAGAAGGGGAGGAGGCACTGTGACAATGGAGATAGAGATATGTGTAATGTCACCAGAGGCCAAGGAAGGCCAGAAGCAAGAGAAGCTGGAGGAGGAAAAGGACAGATTGTCCTCAAGAGTCTTCAGACACCTTAATTTCACTCCAGTGACACTGACTTCAGACTTCCAGCCTCCAGAACCGTGTGAGAATAAACTCATGTTTTCTTAAGTCACCAACTGTGTAATAATTTATTACCTCAGTGACAAGAAACAAATCTGCCCTCCACCTATTCTGTATAAAGCCACACTCACTCCCGATGACATGTTTTGGGTCATAGTGTTGTTATTCATGGGAGCTCAGGCCCTGAAAATCCCTGTTTGTTCTTTAGAGTTAGCTCAATTCCTGTTCCCCTTTGAGCCTTTTCTAATGGTGTCTCTTGCAAATCGTTTCATCCTCAGAAGAACTAACCATGGAACTTTTTTGTAGGTTTGGAGAGAGCCACAGCATCTTTGAAAAAACATGAGGAAATCGGTCAGGCACGGTAGCTCATACCTGCAATCCCAACACTTTGGGAGGCCGAGGCGGGTGGATCACAAGGTCAGGAGTTCGAGACCAGCCTGGCCAAGATGGTGAAACCCCATCTCTACTAAAAATACAAATATTAGCAGGGTGCTTACAGGGTACAGTACCTGTAAGCCCAGCTACTCAGGAGGCTGAGGCAGAAGAATCACTTGAACCCAGGAGGCAGAGGTGGCAGTGAGTCCAGATCATGTCACTGCCCTCTAGCCTGGGTGACAGAGTGAGACTCTGCCAGAAAAAAAACAAGAGGAAATTGACATGCCCTTGTAGACCCAGGGCTTCCAGATAGCACACATGTATTTAAGGGGAGAGAAATATTTTTTCCTTCTGGCAAAACACAGTCAGCTTGGCTCACCATGAACACTAAAGACCAGAGAACTAGCCATGGGTATATAGGCCTTCCTTCCACACATCTTTGTGTACATCTCCTTTGAGCCAGCCCTGAAGAGGAACCACACCCATTGCTTAGGAATTGCATTAATTCCACCTCAACTCCTTCTCTCCTGAGGTTCTCTGATTTCTAACGTGTGGTCCAGTATTTCTCAAAGTGCATCCCGAAACACAGTGCCACAAAAGGGAAGGACTCTTCAGTCAAATTTGCAGAAAACACTGCATCTACTCCACTGTCAATTCAAGGACAATTTCATTATCTCCAAATAGCTTCTTACAAGAGCTGTGGCAAAGATACCTGCTTAATACTGCTTTATCCAACATTTGTGAAACTTACTTGACTATGGAACTCTTTAATGTAAAATGTTTTTTTCTCACATATTACTGAAATCTCACAGTTCATGTGAGTTGAAGTGAATTTAGGAACATAAACACCAATCATTCTGATATTAACTCAGTCTAATCCCAATAGACCTTAGGTAGCTGGTGGTACTAAAAGCTACTAGTATAATAGAATGATCAAATCAAGCCTAGAGAAAAAGAGCGTGGTGTAAAAAATTAGAGATCTCATGAGTGTTGAGGCATAGAAAACAATCTCCCAAAACATGATGCTTGTGCATGCTGGGCATTTCTATCAGTTGAAAGGCCTCAGAAATAAGCCTCGGAATCAAGGTCCCTGGAACCTTGTCTTGTTCCTCCTCCATTCCAATTCTCTTTGGAATTTCCACATCTGACCAAAAAACTCCTTACCAAAGGAAACACATAGGTCCTCAATCCCCTCCCTGAAATCTCATTATCTATTTCAGAAAAGAAAAGTGAAGAATGCAACGATTCTTGGATGGATTTTTTCACAAAATAATGCCTTACTTTTGGGCTCACTCAAATTCCAGGAGAATCATCTACAAGTTAACTTCTGTCTCCCTGGCCCATTCTTTCTCTATAACAACCATTTCCTGCCCCTCAAAAGAATTATCCACACTTCCCATCTCCTCCTTCCCCTATGAAAAGGGTATAGAAATGTCTACACCTCTTCGGGGGTTTGAGGCAATTACTCTATGATATGATCCTCTCATGCACATTAACACATTTGTATGGTATTTCCCAGTTAACCTGCCTTTTGTCAATTGATTTTCAGTGAAGCTTCTGAGGGTGAAAGGCAAATTTTCCCTTTGCCCCTAAAGTGAATAAATGGAAAAACAAGTCCAGGGGAAAAAAAACAATAATCATGTCTGAAAAAAAGAAAAAGATAACTGATCACTGCAAAGGATCACCAAATGTCAAATGTAGCTGAGCTTATTGACAGCTGAGGCCAAGAGGGAAACATGGAGAGTTCCATTAGCTCTTCCACATCAACCAACACTGTTGAGTGTTCACTAAGGGTGCTGTGTCATTATCCCGCTTACATGTGTATCTTTAGTCTAAGAGAAGAAAGCAGACTAGTTACTCCAAAAGCAAGCTTTCTAAAATCCCTAGAAAAAAGACAAACAAAAAAGCTTTTTATCTGAAGAATGTGAGCTCCCTTTAAATAATCAGGCCCAGAGAGGCACTGGACTGAGACAGCAGTCACACTCCACCCCATCCCCCTTGAGCTAAGCAATCATTTCTAAGCAGCTCACTATATGGACCCCAGGCTGAGTGCCACCACCAGAGCTATAAAGTAACTTAACAATGCCAATGAGAATCCCTGACAAACAATTTTTGTAATCACCCACTCTCCTGATTAATTCTTTTTTCTTTAATAAACTATGAGAGAGAAGGAAGGGAGAAACTGGCTAGGCAGATAGTTAGGGCAAGGTCCTCAGTGGCATTTATTTTCTAACAAAGAGCAGCCTGAAAGCTCGGGCTGCAAACATAGATACGGAGATGAATTCCCGCACAGAAAGGGGCCTCCCGTGTAGTCAGCAAGTTTCACTGACGTACAGTGGGCCCCAGTGAGCACATTCCTTTCCTTTTTGGACATACTCACGTAAGGAAGCTTGCACAGGGGGCTTGCTTGGAACATGCCTGCAACACTATAGAAAAGAAGAGCTACCCTCGGCCAGGCACATCCACCTTGAAGGGTAATATTGTTTGGCTCTGTGTCCCCACCCAAATCTCATCTTGATTTGTACTCCCACATGTTGTGAGAGGGACCCCAATGGGAGATAACTGAACATGGGGGTGGTTTCCCCCTTACTGTTCCCATGGTAGGGAATAAGTCCCATGAGATCTCATGGTTTGATAAGGGGAAACCCATTTCCCTTGGTTCTCATTCTTTCTCTTACTGCTACCATGTAAGAAGTGCCTTTGGTCTTCCGCTGTGATTGTGAGGCCTTGTTAGCCATGTAGAGCTATAAGTTCAGTAAACCTCTTTCTTTTGTTAATTGCCCAGTCTTGGGTATGCCTTTATCAGCAGCATGAAAATGGATTAATGAAAAGGGTTCTGCCCCTGATTCATGCACAGTAGGAGGAGATAAGCAATATGGAGTAACTTAGGTTAAGGATCTGCCTGTGCACTAAACAGATGGGGTGGGGACTGCCGGGGATTTGCATCTTATGGAAATGAAACACCTAGTTCTAACCAGTTTTTTGAGCCCTATATAAATGGAGCACCCTTCCCCACTCACTTTTTTATTAAAACCCTTGCACTTCACTGTAAAATGACAACGCTTTTTTTTGAGATCCCTCTCTGCAGCAGAGAGTTTTTTCTCTTCCTTTCACTTACTACATTTCTGCTCTAAGCTCACTCTTGGTGTGTCCATATCCTTGATTTCCTTGGCCGTGAGACAAAGAACTTCAGTTGACACCCTAGACAAAAAGGCCATTTCACCTGAGCTTCCTTTTTGTTCTCGGGAGCACTTCCGAAGATAACTTGGAAGTGTGTCCCACATAGCTGTCCTCAACTTTGGCTCAAATAAACTCTCTACGTATATTAATTTGTCTCAGTTTCTTCCCTTAGGTTGACAACTATTAAGGAGAACTGCATCTCATGAGCCACTAAATAGGAAAGCCCCGTAAACATGTTCTCCAAGTGGCCATTTCCATTATAGATGCTCAGTTAACTTCAATGTATTTTTTCTTTTCCCTTTTTCCTATAAATTAGACATGCCTTCATACTTGCTTATTGATTGTGGCTAGCAGGTCTATGCCTTTTATTAATTAGAGTCTGAGATTTTCTTTGAGATGAGTTCCAATCAGTTTTCCAAATAAATTTCAATTTATTCTCCTTCACAAATTAGACAGTGATGTCTCTCACCTTAATCACCTTAATAGGAAGGCACACCTACTTCCACATGTTTTTGTATGAATCAACCATAGTCAGAGAGCTAAGGGGCATCTTAGCTGTTAATATCTAGCCCAAATAAAAATACGGCAAGAGCCTTAAGGTCATGCTGCCTTGAAATTTAGAAAAATTTCCTTCCATAGGACAATTCTAGCTTCTTTATCATTACTTGAAGAATATTCATTTTCTTAATGAATGCCAGGGGAATGTTAATGACCAAAGGCAGCAGGCAATGAAGGAGAGGGGCACTGTCAATCTCTACAGCATCTGTGTTCTATAAATATTCACTTTATGTGATGAAACTTTCCCCAGAAACAGCTAATCCAGGAAACCAAAAAGTCATAGAGACATAGGTACAAATATGAACATTTTTATAGATGGAGTAAACTCATTTTTTTCACTTGAATTTTAGATTCAAAAGGATCAAAAATGCTGCAGAGACCTACCAGGCAGCCACATGAATCCTGGAATTCTGGGTGAGAAAAGGGATGTGTGTGCCAGCATGAAGAATTCATCCTGAAAAACAAAGGAGAGAATTAGAATGATCTTTTAGATTTACAAAGCCATTGTATTTCTGTAAGGGAGAGTTCCATCAGACTAGAACAGAGTTCACAAGATAATCATCTACTGCCAAGAAGGCAGAGCTCTTACATTTGTTTTCACAGCTTGAGCTGTTAATCTGATGACAATGTTTTATTACAACGCCAGAATTTCCATTATATTACATGGGGCTCACTTTTCTCACTGTACTGAGTGTATCACAGGGCTCCCTAGGACTTTCACGGCGGGGCTAGGGCTCCTGGTGGAACCTGAGGCTAGGCTTCCAGTCTCATAACCAGGTACCAAGTAGCAATTAATAAACAGCAAGATGCTAATTCCTTTTTGTGGCATGGCACAGTACTTTAATCATCACTTAAGGAAAAACAATTTTTAAATTTCTACTTTAAACCTTTCTGATTAAACTTTCTGTTGCAGAAATATGGTGCAACAGAAACAGTTATGAAAACCATTTGTAGCAGTGGTTCAGAAACACATTTGGATCCACGGTTTCCCTATTGTTTCTATTTCCTTATGAGTCCCATACTTTAAAATATTTGTTCTGGCATTTGTAAATCAAAATTTGTTTTAATAATGATAATTACTCTTAATTACTCAAAAATTGGAAAAGATATTTTTACCACCATCCTTACTAGCCCTGGTTTTCAGAAGAAGACGTGGGGTCCAGAGAGGTGAAGCAGCTGTCGAGATCCCAGCTCTGTGCAAAATGTGTGCTGCTCTAATGAGAAAGCCAGTATGATAACACCAATTAAAGAAAGCCCGGCCCAGTGAAAAGAAATTTGCCATTTCTATTAACCAGGTTAGCAAAGTACAATGTCTATGTAATTTTTGAAACAACAAAAATAATGTAAAGATTTCTCCACACTACTTTCTTGGCTGACTAGCTTACAGGGACTCCAGTTTGAAACCTAAGAGTTTACATGGAAATAACACCTAAGGGAGTTACGTATTTAATCAGAGTACTGTATCTGATATGTACTTTAAAAAAATAATTCCATTTATACTTCTGAAACTCATCAGGCCTTTCTTTTTCAGATGCCTTAGATGATGGTTAACAAGTGTTTATAATTTAATATATGACTTCAAAATGTCAGTCCTCTTTTTCTCTTCCAAATCCTCCCTTATTCTTCTCCTAGCTCCCTTTTATAGAGTAAAACTACGTGTCCATGAGAGGTACACAATGGCCCAAGACAGGTAGTTTTTTTGAGCACTTCTCAGCCTCCAACAACTTTTGTGTTCCAACAGATTCACTAAGAAGCTGTGTGAATGTCCATAAAAGGGAGAGACAGAGGGGATGATCTATGAGAAATCAGATGTTTCTACATAATCTTTCTGTTAAAGTTTAGGACTCTAAAAATAAACTTTGACTTAGCAAAGCATTTCCCTAAAGTGGCCTACAGGACACAGCTGCAGAGAGGCTGCTGGAGCCCAGTCATTTGGTCCTTCAGGTTTGGACACGCTGCGTGAAATAGCTCTCTCTACTACAGGGATGCCTGGAGTTTTCAATCACCTAAGATGCCTTTTCTTTTCTTTTTTTTTTTTAGATAGAGTCTCACCCCGTCACCCAGGCTGGAATGCAATGGCACAGTCTCGGCTCACTGCAACCTCCGCCTCCTGGGCTCAAGAGAGTCTCCTGCCTCAGCCTCCCGGGTAGCTGGGATTACGGGTGTGCACCACCATACCCAGGTAATTTTTTTGTATCTTTAGTAGAGACAGGGTTTCACCATGTTGGCCAGGCTGGTCTCGAACTCCTGACCTCATGATCTGCCCACCTCGGCTTCCCCAAAGTGCTAAGGTGCATTTTAAATCTTGAAGAGAGAGGCAGAAGCTCTAAGGACCTACTGTCTTGAGAGTCGCTTTCTGAGGCAGGAACTTACCTTAAAAGAACAAAAGCTCTCCACAAGAGCTACCCCGCTGTTGAGGTGACTGTTTTTTCTACAGAACTGAGAGCACACGTATGCAAATGAAGGAAGGCAGAGAGGTTCAGCAAGTTGCATGGGTCACACAGCCAACAAGAGTGGAGCTGAGATTTGGATTGAGAAAGACTGGTCCCATATTACCCCTCTATCATGATCCCTGGTATGCACATGCTGCTGATCTGTGGCCTCAACTTTCATCTTTACAGGCCCCTCAGAGGGAATCTGTCACCAACCATGACAGATTCCAAAGATCCCACCTTTTGGCTAATAATGAGCCCTCTAGATTTTCCTGAGTACCGAGATGATCTATTATATCGCTGCAATCTAGTAACTTTCTTTTTAATTACAAAAATAAACCTTACCCATCTCCCCACTTGGCTTTTTAAGTTTGATAGAAATATAAGATTTGCTATCACTTTTGTTCTGTATTAAAGCATTAACAAGAATGGGTGAGGAAAGTGACCATTTTGTGTTAGAAATAGTAGGAGAATTCGACACTGAAGTGCCACCAGATGTAAGCCTTGTAAAATGAAGCTAAATATGTATATCTACCCATCAGCTTCTAAAAGTCGACAACTTTAACGCATTTTAAATTTTAAATTATGCATCACCTACTACTGTGAGAAAACTCATATTTTAGATCAGATTTACACGACAGTGGATTTTTGTAGAGCTCTTCATTGTCTTCGTATGAGAGGGAGGTACAAATCAGAAGTTCAACATAGCACCCTTGAGTCGACACTCAGAGTTGAGTATCTCATCAGAAAAACAACCTATCAGTAGAATCTAATCTATTATTTTTAAATGTTTCCTCTAGTTAATTATCAAGTGATTGCCCAAGTCTTCCAAGGAGGTAAAATGTAGATATCATCAAATTCAACAACATTTTGCACTTACAGAAGGAAATCTACAGGTTTTAAGTAAAACTTTTTGCTTTGATTTGGGGTCCTAGTGAATCAAGGCCTATTTGTATAACATGGACATAAATTATTATTAATACAAGTGTTCACGGCATCTTTTCATGTACCTCGCTCCCCTAGCCTTTTGTTATGCTGACCACAAAAATAGATAGAAATGATTAAACACAGAAATGAGTTAAGGATCGATTAGGTAGATTTCACAAAGAAAAGGGAAAACACAAAAACATAAATCCAGGAAGGTAGAAGAAGAATGGACAGAGGAGAAAAGCAATGAGGCTGATCTGCAGGCTGGGCTGAAGGGCAGGAGCTCACGGAACAGAGAGAGGAGAGGAGGAGAGTTTGAGACTCTATTGCAACCCATGTAAAAGGAACTGGAAGTAAAATATGTGTCCAAACAAAATGTCCAATATGTTCTGCTGTCCTTTAATTATTGATTCCACCTTTTGTTTTTTCCCCTTGAAGGAGAAGGACTAGATAAAAGAATGTTTTTCTTTTTGTGACTGGTTCTTCTTTGATCCCAGGTTGGGCCAGGGCTGGACCCAGTGGGGCCCTACATTACATTTCAACTTTTCAAAGGTAGATGTATTTTACACCCTGTGTATTCCATCAGAGAGGAGAAAAATAAAAACATTACCACTGAAGCCTTAGTTAAATAAATTACTTTGTTTTCTTTGTTTTGCAAAGACTAGAGTGAAGCAACATAATTAATTATCTATTAATTCTTTCTTACTGAGAACATTAATAGTTTTTCAGTCTCACACTAATTACCAATATGACTAATGGGCAAAATACGTCAACACAAATTAGAAAACATATTGCCAATGTTGTATTATTGTTAGATTTTTATATTTACTACTTAAAAACATACACTTCTGGTACTTAATAAATCATTATTGCTTTTATCACTTGCCTCATTTGCTCTACCCCGAACTGTAAATTCCTTGAGACCAGGGCCATATTCCATATTAATCTTGGTTCCTACAGCAGCACTTTACTTGTAGTAGATCTTCAATATATAACAATTGAGCAAAATAAGAGGGAAATAAGTGTTTATACAGAAAGGCCTCCCTTATCCAGGTTTCATAGAAAGGTCGTCACAATAACCATGATTAAACACTAAAAAGATAATTTTCAAAGTAATTCACCCCAGATTGATGTACAGTACCGACCTTTAAATCTTTTAAGTTAAAAAAACTATAATTAATTTTTTATATGTACAAGTATTCTCTAAAAGTAAATAACAGCTAATACATAATTCAGACTTAATTGCTACTTCATTCTTTTCAGCTTTGGGTTTTATTAAACAAATTGAATGCTATTAATTATTAATTTATTTTGCAATAATATAAAGCACGCATGTACAAGGGAGAAAAGGGGTAATGATGTAGCTTATGTAGGATCATTTTATGTGGTGATACCCACAAGGCCCGTTCAGTAATAACCTACTCATTAGGCTAATTTTTTTTTTTTTTTTTTGAGGCGGAGTCTCGCTCTGTCGCCCAGGCTGGAGTGCAGTGGCGCGATCTCGGCTCACTGCAAGCTCCGCCTCCCGGGTTCACGCCATTCTCCTGTCTCAGCCTCCCGAGTAGCTGGGACTACAGGCGCCTGCCACCACATCCAGCTAATTTTTTTGTATTTTTAGTAGAGATGGGGTTTCACCATGTTAGCCAGGATGGTCTCGATCTCCTGACTTCGTGATCCACCCGCCTCGGCCTCCCGAAGTGCTGGGATTACAGGCTTGAGCCACCGCGCCCGGCCTAATTTTTATTTTTTAATATAATGTAAACTTGTGACATGAAATAACCAATCATGGAGAAAAACCCATCCTCCCAGGCTACAATGCTACCAGTTGGGAGTGTTCACTTTTGCAGAGAGCACCTGATACTTACTGGTCTGGGTTTACATCCGCACAGGGCAGATCTTGATCTCTAAACTTCCGCAGAAGAACATGGGTGAGGTCCAAGTCGTCGCCCGCACTGCTGCTGTTCATGGTGAGACAAAGGAAACAATGTGGGATTATTAGTGGCTCCCAACAGAGAAGGGAGAACCGGCTGCTGATCTCACATTGTGCCCTAGTCAGGCTGATCCATCTAATGATTCCCAGTGAGATAAAGCTAATTTTCCACTGTTTTTATGGTAATGCCAAACAAGCAATAAAATTGGAAAATTTATTAAAAGTATAGTTTTGCCATCAGATATGCATATTTATAGACTTGCATTCACAGTACATTATTTTCCTTAACATTTTCACTTAATATTATAATACAACCATTTTTCACATATTTGCATGGTTTTCAAAAACACATTTTAAAGGCTACATCATATCATGTTGTGTTAATATATTAACATCTGCAAAACTATGCTCTTAAAGTTGGAGCTCCAGTTGGGTCTGAATATTTGTTCTATTACATAGTCCTGAAATAAAACAATTTCTAAAGTAAGAAATAGCATTTGGTTTCTATATGTGAGCTATATTGAGCTACATTTTCTTAACAAGAGGTCCTCAACACAGAATCCTATGTGTGGTTTAGGTACACATTAAATTTTACTGGCATGCATCTCAGAAGTCTATTTGTAGTTCAAGCAGCATTACTGAAAGCCAAAACCACCAATACTGAATTTCCTTACTGAAGACAGCATCAGCAATAAGACCATTCACGTTACTGTGGGGAGTTGTAGAAACAAACCCTGTATTAAATTTCACACCTCAATAATAAGACAATCTTGAGAAAATGTAGAGAAAAAGACATTTTAAGATTTTCTAAATTGGACTGAAAGAGAATGAGCTCATTTAATTAATTAAAATTCTAAATTGGTATTTAGAAAAGAGTACAGATTCATTACTTTTCAGAATTTACATTGTGTTATTTATAAAATACTTTTTGAGTAAGAATCTTTGCAAACACTTGTCTCAAAAATTTTAAAAATGATGTATAACCAGCATTATAGATTATATAGATATACCTGGTGACCTCAATTCTTTTTGGAAAGAATTCTTTATAAATTAACAAATATACATAAATGATTCCTTTGTACAATTATTGTGAGCAATAAAAAAGTTTTATAAGTGAAAATTCCAAAAAAGAAAGAAGAAATGTAAGCAACCACAGAGTAATCTGCAACCACTGATTTTTCTAATTAATTTTTTGTTCACAGACAATAAATAAATGAGCCCAAAATATTTTTCTGAATTGCTATGAGCATTAAAATGTAGAAAGATCTGAGGTGGAAATGTAGGAGTTTCCAACCACGTCCTGAAGAACAAACATAAGCTCAGAATGAGAAGAAGCTTCTCATTAGGCTACTGTTCAGTGTGATCTGTGACCCTACATATAGAATGGAACATTACAGACTCCCAATTTCTCTAATTCCTTTACTGAGCTCTCTAACACACCAATCTGATACTTTCTTTGCTCAAAATTTATCAATGGCTTCTTGTTACCTATGCATCTTGAAATAGTATTTGAATCCCTCCACAATCCTAGGGCCTATTGCTCAACATTTCTTCCTGAACACGGCACCCAGCCCAGCCTAGCCAGTGCAGCCCAGCCCAGGAGAACCACTGTTTTATTGGGCAGATCTGCTTTTGAGGGTGCTGATCCCTCTGAGTCAGTATCTCCAACATCCTGGACACTTGATTGGAAGCCATCTCCAGCCTGACCTGGAAATCTTGGTTGGAACACCGATTCCACGACAAGTCCTCCCTGCCTCCTCTGCTCCATTTGTCCTGCCTGGTGGCCTTAGTACATATCTTCACTGGAGTTGAACTGGAGGCTTACCCTTGTTCTCATTACTGGAATGAAGCAATCCTTGAGGAAAAGGCACAATGCTTAGGGTAGGTGTTGGAACTCAGTAGGGTCTCATAAATGATGTGTTGAACAAGTTGTGATATGTTAAAAACACACTGAATTCATTGACCTCATCCTTAATCTCTATCCAATTATTTTACTTCCCTAAATCTGGCCCTTTCTGAACTCTTACCATTCAAACAAAAACAAAATTGCAATGCATTACATCAAATTAGTATTATATTTCTGCTGAGGAGGACTTTGTTTCCAGAGAAACTTAAAATGAAAACACCTCTGTGGCATCCAAATCCAGAATAAGTATTTATAGTAAAACACTATCTTCCCCACTGCATAAAATTTAATAAAGATTTTTAAAATATTCGTATGGTTTACAACTGTCCTAATATAATTTCCTACAGCTATGGCCAAAAACACACAACGGTGGAACATGCTGCAATTTACAACAAAGTTATGTGTCCTAAGTAGGCAGTGTGACCTCTGTATAAACAGCCTTCAGGTTTCTAACAAATTAGGAAATACAAGCTTCTTTTTAAAGTATCTTTGTCACCACAAAATTCAAATGCTTTTTCCTAAACTATCCCTCTTTTGTTGCCTTCAAACTCCCGGCTATATTTTAAAGTACATCCCTATGTTAGAAACACTTGACATCTGTCCTTACTAGACTCTAGAAATTGAAAATTACTACCTGATTCTCGAGGAAGTTCATAAACGGAATCACTCTCTCTAATAATCATCTCTTAAAATTTAATGTGCACCAGAGTGACCCAAGGAGCTTGGCTGAACAAATGCACACTCCTAATGGGCCTTCCTGGTTAACAAGTCCCCACAGAGCTTCTGATTTAGACGAAGATCAAACCAACCTTGAGAAACACTGGGGCATCTGGGAAGACAGCAGCCTGCTCTCCCCTCCTTCCTTCCTTCCTTCCTTCCTTCCTTCTTCCTTCCTTCCTTCTTTCCTTCCTTCCCTACACTCTCACCTCCAATCTTTCAACCCCTCCTGATCTAACCAGCTTTTGGTGTTGATAAATTTCTGGTTCCAGGTGAGGTCTTGGGCTCTGTGGGATTTACTGTTGGCCAAGCAAATTCAGGGCCATCATCCCCACAGGCCAGGCTACATATGAATGCAATGTGAAGAACAGGAGCAGAGCATCCAGGGGAAAGGACCAGAAAGGACCCATTCTGGGAAGTGTGCCCCTCAGAGACCTGCAAATCTCCAGTGACCTCAGCCTCCCCTCTCTCGCTGAACCTCAGTAGTCAAGAAAAAGCTTAATTAAAGGAGCTGATGCCTTCTATTCCTAAATGAGACAGAGTATAGGAAGCAAAGGTCCCCACCTCCCTGAACAAAACAGACATTACTGGCAGCCCAGCTGCTGCTCTACATAGGAAAATGCGCTTTGACTTGGAATTTCATCTAGTTGATAGGCAACATCCTTATCTGATCTGTCAAAACAGCAATAACAAACACATGTCCTGGGGTCCCAGCAACCAGAGAAAAACCCAAACAATGCCAATACTTATGAAAAATAAAGGTGCTGCAGGAATACACACTTTAAAGTTAAAAACAAAAAAAGAAAAACCACAGAAGCACATGCCTACACAGGACTTTCTCAAACCAAGAAGAATGGCTTCCTGAAGATAATATTAGAGGTAGAAATTGAGTAAGATGATAGCCACTGTATAGATACAAACAGTGATGTATAAGAAATATCCACACAGAAGGAGGACAAAAAGGAAAAAGAAATCCTCAAGGAAAGATAAAGAATTAAAAGATGGATTTGGAAGACCTTAACAGGAGATGTGATAGGAATTCTAAAAGGAGGTAAAGGAAAAATAGGTGTGAAGAAATTAGATTAATAATAGAAGAAAATTACCCTGAACTGACAGGATGTGGTGTCTCACGCCTGTAATCCCAGCACTTTGGGAGGCCAAAGTGGGCAGGAAACCTAAGGTCAGGAGTTCGAGACCAGCCTGGCCAACGTGGTGAAACCTCGTCTCCGCTAAAAATACAAAAATGAGCCAGGTGGGGCAGCACACGCTTGTAATTCCAGGTACTCGGGAGGTTGAAGCAGGAGAATCACTGGAACCCAGGAGGTGGAGGTTGTAGCAAGCCAAGATCACACCACTGCACTCCAGCCTGGTCAACAAAGTGACATCCCGTACCCATCCCCCTAAAAAAATTACCAAAAAAAAAAAAAAAAAAAAAAAACTACCTTGAACTGAAAAAAGACTTAAATCCGCAGTTTTGATGAGGAAACAGTAGGGGGAAAAATCCTTTACTCCAAGGATAAAGAAGAAATCTTACACAACTCCAGACAGAAAAAGTCACCTATGAGTGGAAGAGACTCAGATAGACTGCTCAAATCAGACTTCATACCTGGAAGCTACAAAAATAATCCCCCTCATATCACTCCCCAGATTTTAGAACTCCTTAATGCCTCCCTGCACTGTGTTTGCAAAATAAAGTCAGTTCTCCTTAGAATGCCTTATAGTACCTGCCAGAAACCATCAAGGTTTCTGCTAGACTTCTTTCATTACTTTTCACATTTACTCACACTTCTTCCTTTAGAGAGAGTACGAGAGAAGAAACTTTCTCTCCTCCATGTCTGGAAAACACCTATTTATCTCAGAAGAAGCAATTTAGGGGGCATAGCCTTAAAAAACCTTCTTTGACACCCCAAACAGATCTCATGTGGCTTATGCACAACCCCTGCACCAGGTATCTACCTATAAGACTTGCCCATCTGTTTGTATAGACCATTTCTCTGCTAGACTGTAAACTTTCTGAGGATAGAACTTATGGCCTTGTAAGTGTTTGTGGAATGAGAATTAGAGCCAGGAAGCCTGAAATGGATTCTGGGTCCTGTTTGTGCCAACCAAGGAGTTCACCCAACATCTGTGAGTTCACTGTCTTCACAATGAGAATGTCGTCATCAGGGATTCTCTCTCTCTTTTTTTTTTTTTAATTTCATCCCACTAAGAGGTATGACTAACAGCAATTCACAAATTACTGAATCTCAGGTGGGTCGAGCTGAAGAATAGTTCACCCAGGGTGAGGGGCCCTGAAGTACATCCTAAATGCATGGTTGGGTAGAGCATGAAGGATATACCTTCAGTCATGGGTAAACATTTTAAAAACGCCTACTCAGTGCTGGACTTTGTCCCCATATAATGTATACATAATTAAGTCAAGCAACTAGTTTCAGCTATTTTGTTTACCATCTATTTTCTCCCACTGGACTGTAAAGGGACCATGGGTGAGTTGCGTTGAGAAGGCAGCTTCTGTGCCATGACTGAGAGGAAGAATGTTCTTGGGGTGTCCAACCGGACATGCAAAGTCAGTCCAGAGTTTTGATGTTCCATGACCTGGACGAAACCTGGTGTGAAGGCAGACCTTGCAGACGAGGGGAGGGCAACCAGGAAATGAGATCAGAGAGGCAGCCAGCACTTTGTATGTTATTCTGCCAGAAAAAAAGGCTTCCAAGAGCCTACTAGTGAGTGTACTACATCCTCTCCATCCCACTCAGAAGCACAGATGATATATTAGGTCCATCCTAGTATTTACTAAGAATAAGAAGAAAAATAACTTTCATTGCATTTCTTCCAAACAATTGTCCAATTGCTTTCCATTCATCCTCTCACTGAATTACTGAAACAAAGTGAAGCAGTCACTATCATCTCACGTGATAAAGATGCCACATACATAAAAGGAAGTTGTACATATATGGGGAGAAGAATGTAAATAATTGAAGATGTTCTCTATGAATGTTAACATCACTGGTTCATCAAGGATACATTTGTCACATCCCAGTGACCATTTTGCAAAACCTGGTGGATGATTTTGAGATGACAGAACACCAATGAACATACACCAACAATCACTGTCAGTCTTCAATTAATTTAATTTCTGTTATCCTTCTACATATAACAGAAAAGCGTGAGTTTTACAGAACACCAAGAGATTCTACTATAGGCAAGTGGCCAAGAGATTGGTCAAGTGTAGTGGTATTTGTTAAGGAAGACGTTGGAGGAAATGCTGTGGGTTGAATGATTTCCCTCCAAATGTCATGCCCACTCAGAACCTCAGAATGTGACCTTATTTGGAATGAGTTTATCCAGATATAATTAGGTGAGTTCATATAGAATTAGAGTGGGTACCAAATCCAATATGACAGGTGTCCTTCTAAGAGGGAAATGTGGACACAGAGACAGGCAGGAGGAAGGCCACGTGAAGATGGGACACTGAGACTGGAGTGATGTTGCCACAAGTCAAGGCATGCCAGAGATCGCCTGCAGCCACAGAAGCTAAAGAGGCAAGGAAGGATTCTCCCCTGGAGCCTTCAGAGAGGATATGGTCCTGCTGACACTTTGATTTCAGACTTCTGGCCTCCAGAACAGTGAGAAAATACATTTCTATTAAGTAACTCAGTTTGCGGCGCTTTGCTATAGCAGCCCTAGAAAACTAAAAATGGCACCCAGTTTCTGCTGGCATGCTAACAGGAGAAGGAGATGGTGACAGTGGGAACTTACTGGCTACATACATCCACTGGCCCTCTTGGGTTCTTAAAGAACTGGTATAGCAACCAGGACTTGGAGTCCTACACTTGCTCCTTCTAGGTATTTTTCTGGTTGGAGAACTATGAGAAAAAGAGAGAGAGTTTGGGGGTAGGAACAAACTCAGCAGACAGTGGGCCAGGGTCAGGTCTATGTTCAAGGAGGACCCACAGGTTTTTCTAATGCAGTGAACTTAGCAGTGTATTTAGGAGCATCTCCTCTAGTAAGGACTAAGAGCCCCATCCCAGAAGATGAGGTCATAGAGTCTAAATATTCTATATTACTAATGTGTAGAGAGCTGTCTTTCCATGCTCCATTTGTTTGTCTGCTGCCTGTCCAAGTTAATTTCTGGAAGACATTTTTGGTACATTTCATTTTCATTGAGTATTTCAATTTAACAAGGATTTAATGAAAGTAACCATTTCTAGACATGTTGGCAGGAACTAAAGGTACAGATATAAAGCAGTCTTGATCGTTACCCTCCAGGAAGTCTCCCTGAAGGAAGGAAGGCAAGAATCTCCAGCACTAAGTTAAGCCACAGTGACATCCACGCAACAATGACAGACATTCAGTTGAGAGAGCAGCCACAGAGGATCCCTGGAAGGGGGCATCCGAGCCAGATTTTGGAAGTATTCTTATTTTGCTGGGAACATTAGAGTGTATACAGTGGGAGTGGCAGAGGACTGAGAAGAGGAAGGTAGTTTCCATTTCCTTAAACAGGGAGAGATGCAGCAACATCATGTATGATTGTGTCATTCTGAAGTTCAGAGAATGAGATAAAGGGAGTGGCAGAGGCTGCAGAGGCACCAGGAGGACCTGTAGGGTATGCTAAGATGCGCCAATATCATCCCTTGGACAATATGGAGCTGCTCAAGGTTTTGAGCAGGTCCATCAGGTCTTCCCAACCTCAGATGTCTGCAAGCAGGCGCAGCTGTGTTCACACTGTATCTCTCAGAACTGCACCACCCTCCTCTAATTTCTCTGGGGCTGCCCTGTGCTGCTCGCCTCCACCCTGAACAGGCACAGAGGCCCTGCCACCCTTTTCTCACACTTCTTAGTGGGGAGGGAGAATTTCTGGAGCACTCTTAAAACAGCAGTCAGAGAGCAAGTTGATTCAGAATAAAACTGAATCAGAAGCCTGAGTCATGAATGGCTGACCAGAGCCCAAACCAGCACAGATATGCTCCATACATCTTCTCCTTCCTCACAGTCTATAAAGTCAATGTGCTGTGGAGGTCTGATCACAAAACAAGCATCTTTACAGCCCTGTGGATGTCATGCCTTCACTCCCCACCTGGCCACCAAAGCATGTGAGTTGGAGACCACTGGAGACTGAGTTGCCAAAGCCCCAGGTTTGTTTGGGCCCAAGAAGCTCAAATCCTCTATAAGCTGGGGGGGTGTCATCTGTCCCCTTCATTTGTAGGAGGATTCAGGTAGAAGAGAACCTCTCTGGTGCATTTCTTCTGGTTTGTGCTTTTATGAAGATTTGTATTCTGCAAGAAATTTTTAGCGAATTTAATGTAGATATATAATTGCATTTTCTCAACTCTAACATTTTAGAAGCATGGGGCTCTATTGAGAATTGTCAGAACACTAATAAGATAAGATTTATATGTACCTTCCAAATCAGCACAAAGCTAATGCATTCATGATTTTTGAAAGCTACATGCAGGCCTGAATTACGCACCTATCAACAGGGAGTTACCCTAAGGAGAAAGCGAGGGAGTGTAATGGCAATCCTGTATGCTTTCCCAAGGAGACGGTTCACAGATGTTATAAAATGCGGTTGTCCCACATTTGGAGCAGCAAGGATGGGTGCTGAGTGACCACGGGTGGCCTGTGTACACAGGGAGTCAGGAGGACTATGAGATGTGAAAATCTGGGCCCCTTTGTGAATCATTCCTGTGCCAAGATTTAGACCATGGTGCTCAGATTCAATAAAGAAGGAATGGCCACACCATTTATCACTTATACGAGGACACTTGAAAGTGGAAAGAGGCAAGTTTAATACAAATGCAAAACAACAGGGGTTGTCTTCAGAGAAATCAAGGTACACACTCAGAGAGGATCCAGTATGCAGAAGAAAAGTCCTGAATGTCAGTGGAGAGTTCCTAACAAGAGCAGTTACAGCGGCCATAAAATGATAAAATGATGATAGTTGTTCTTCTCCCCCACTAATTTTTGACTATCACTGCAAACATTACTGATAATAGCAAAAAGCAAGAAAATGTTCCATCAATGTGGATGCTCTCTGGTAGCTTTTTACTTTTTCCTCATAAGTAACTAAACTGCCATTCTACTAAAATAAAAACTGAGAAAATGTAAGCTTATTCCTTTCTCTTTAGACAGAAATTAACCATTAGAAGTGGGGCACTTGCAGTCACTGATGGAGCAGGTACTCTATAGCCTGTGCAGGCAGGACTCCTCTGTAAGGATGAGAAAATAAACCTCCAGATATGTGAATGCCTCTGTTTCATAATTTAAGTAACATTATGAAAAATTAGAACAAACAAATATCTTACTTTAAAATAGTAACTCTCAGAAACAGAAGAAAATATTAAAATATCTTAATTCTCAGACTCAAAATAATTTTGAAGTGCATTACTTTGATAACAAATGAATACTAGGAAAGTAGGAAAAATGCTTTCAAATGAAAAATGTAATCGTCAAATAAATAATGCAGTAGAGAAAGTGAATGGTTATTTGAAGTCAAGTGAAAATGGTATCAGTGAAATAAACACCATGTAGAGAAATTCTCAACAGTCTCAGAAGAAAAAGACAAGAGGTAAAGTCGAGAGAGAGGAGAGGGTGAAGGAGAAGACAGTTAGAAGCAAAATATGATGTGGAAATACACATATAGATGATGCTTAATATGTTCAACATGTAAAGTAAAATTTTAAATAACCAAAAAACTTTGAAAATATTCAACTTCAATAGTAATCAAAGAGCTGCCTAATAAAGCAATGAAATATCAGGTTTGGACTATCAAAACTATTAGTTGGAGTTTAGAGAACTGAACTTCCTTTCTCCCACTAAACTAGGGGTTTTCGTTTGTTCTAATTACACATATAACTACCACCTAGAACAGTACCTAGCATGTAGTAAGTGCACCATAAATATCTGTTGAAGAAAATAATCAATGACTTTATAAGACTGTTAGTTGGCACACATTTATAAGGGTAATTTGGCAATATCTACCATAAAAATATTGATGCCTTTGCCCCCCAAAATTCTAACAGAAATGTATGATGGTAAGAATAAGTAGTCACATAAATCTAACTAAACAAAGATTCTTATACAGCATTGCCTATAATAGGAAAATAAAAACAAATAAATAAACCTTTATATGCCCCTAAAAAGAGATTGTTTAAATAAATTAATGTGCCTCCAACAACATACGACTAAAGAATCATTCAGTAGTCAGGGTACTGCAGTTTTCATGAGTAAAGTGGTTGTACTGATACACAAAATAAGAGATACAAAAATATTATGGAGTATAAAAGAGTTACATAGGGTATTATAGTGTAATCTTATTGTGATAAAAAACACAAATGCATGTAGATACAAGTATTATGTATATCATGCGGCAGATTATCCCAATAGGTTTACAGTAGATATCTCTGGTAAAATTACGTGTGATTGTTTTTTATTTTATTTTTTGGCTAGCCTGTGCTTTGTATTATTTTCTTCAAGAAACATATTTTATAATCAAAAGACTCAAAATAGTGACAGCTCTTTTATAGTTAAGGAGTGTGACAAGAAGGGAACAAACTGAAGAGTTTACCATAGATTTTTACTTTGTACCTGTATTTGTTTAAATCTAATTCCAAATTACACATCACTACAAAAATTACACAAATATTAGTAGGCTCTTAGAGATTAGCTGGTTATTTTAATAAGCATATATATTTGACAAAAGCAGGACACTGTCCTCTTAGTTGTTTTCATGATGAAAAGCCTAGCCAGTATGCTTGTGCAGTTGTAAACCAGTCATTTGTCTCCCCATCCCAACTGTGAGAAATTATAGCAACCTTGAAGACGATTCTGCATGTTCAATGTAGTAATGTCTGGGATCACAGCCATGACCGTGTCCGGCAGGAGGCGGGCCTCCCTGACTCTGCACAGATTGTCCCGAATCTAGAGAGGAGCCCGCTAAACTAAGGCAAAGGAACTTAGGGGATGGGTTTCCATTTTAGGTCCCCAACCCTTGTGTATGAATCTGCAACCCAGAAAGCTCTGAGTTCTTTAGTTAATTCATTTGGTGGCAAAAACCCAGGCTCTTCTGAACGCACCGGCAACAGATCCTGCTCCACTGACCCTGGCCTGGGGAGGCTTAGGGCTTCCATTTCGTCCGTGCTGTCAGAGAGGAGTGTACAACCGTGGGGCTGTTGTCCCAGAAACAACTGTGGAGGGCCTTGTGAAATATACCACATATATCTAATATGTTCTAGAATCCTACAAATTCCGGAGTCTATCCAGCCCTCCTGTGGGGCAGGGCGTGCGGGCCCTCTGCAGGTCAGCGGGTGACCACATGCGCCCTTTCGCGCAGGGACTCGGCCACCATAAGGAGGGGTCAGAGGCTCAGGATATTCGGAGGCCAAGCAGCCTCATTGGCCTTAAGCGCCTGCCCTGAGACAGCCTGAGAGGAGCAAGAGCTTCTCCAAAGATCTCCTCGTGAATTCAGACCTCGGAAATAATGAAAACATTTACATTTCAAGTTTTTATCTAGAATTCTCAAAAGTGTCAAAGCTATTGCAATTCATAATCCACCTTGACATAAAGGAACGAAAACAACTTACCTGAAAAAGTAGGTCTCGGCCCGCTGGTAATGTCCAGGTGTGAGTCTGAGGGGAGGGTACTCGGTGGCTAGGGGTCTCACCATGAACAAGCCCATCGCCAAGGCCACGAAGAGGACTGGCAGCAGCAGGTCGGCGAGGGTGCTCTTCCCGGCGCGCAGCGTGTGGCGGAGCCTCCAGGCCAGGAGCGCCGCCACTTGTGCACGGAGCAGAGGGAAGCCCCGCACAGCTGCGGGCCGTGCTGGGGAGCCGCCTGGGAGATGGGCGGGAGAAAGGGCGGCTGGGTCAGTTCCGCATAAGTGACTGCACTTCTTCACGTGCCCTCTCAGTGGCCCTGCGGCATCACGCAGCCATGGGAATGCCACACAGGCCCACCCCATCAAGGCTCCCCTGAGGGTCCCCTTTATGCACACATAAAGTGCGGAAACTGGGCCTTGGGCGGGAAGCCTGAAATGCAAGAGGAAGTCTCTCGTGGCAACGCGTGGCAGGAGCAGGGCGTGTGCGCTCCGCTGCGCTTAGACTGGACGACACATCTACGCTGCCCCTTTGCTTCCTCCTCCCCTCTTCCACAGTCCTTCTTTCCTCTCTGTTCTTAACTCCAGGTCGTTCCTGGGAAAACCCCAGATTACGTGCGGCTCGGGATTCATTCAGGGAATAACCCCACGGCCTGCTTTTCCTCAGTTCCACCGTCCCTGCTCCCCTGCGCCTTCCACTTCCCCGCAGGGCATAGGAGAGCCCGGCGCCTGCCCCCTGGGCCTCGCTGCTCCCGCTTCCCTGCTCTGCGGGACACAGCGAATGTGAAAACATCCTCAGCTATCAGAGCGGTCCACAAGCAAAATTCGAAAAGAAAGCGCGAGCTGTGCATCACTGATCTGCTGATCATCCAGCCACGCTCCCTCAAGAGTGATCCTTTGGGGCCTCTACCAGCGAATCTCAGTAAATCTGGAGTTGAGGTTGCACGTTCCAAATAAGCTATGGCGAGCAGCTTTTCTGTCCACTGTGAGGATGAGAAGCTGGGAGCAGAGGCAGACGCAGCCCATGGACTGCAGTCTGAAACCACGTCCAAAGCAGGACTCACCCGGATCAATCAGCTGTGGTGATAGTTTTTCCCAGTGATCGACTCTAAAGTACTCCAGAAAATCCAGTACGAACTATTTCACAAGAAAGGCAGTCTTATAAAGAACAGATGTACTAAACAGATTGCACTGCTCACAAATATCAAACTGAAACACAGTTAATAGAGAGCAGCAAACAAGTCTGAAGATCCAAAAGAGAACATTTTTAAAGCTGTACCATGTGAAAGAGAAATCATTTGTCATAGCATTGAGAAGAGAGTTGTAGGCTGGGCGCGGTGGCTCAAGCCTGTAATCCCAGCACTTTGGGAGGCCGAGACGGGCGGATCACGAGGTCAGGAGATCGAGACCATCCTGGCTAACACGGTGAAACCCCGTCTCTACTAAAAAACACAAAAAAATCTAGCCGGGAGAGGTGGTGGGCGCCTGTAGTCCCAGCTACTCGGGAAGCTGAGGCAGGAGAATGGCGTAAACCCGGGAGGCGGAGCTTGCAGTGAGCTGAGATCCGGCCACTGCACTCCAGCCCGGGCGACAGAGTGAGACTCCGTCTCAAAAAAAAAAACAAAAAACAAAAAAGAGAAGAGAGTTGTAGAGGCGTCATGGGGATAACAATGCATATCTGAGAAAACTCCTTCATTTGGGATATTTACTGAATGCCCAGTGTGTGCAGGTGCTGGGCTCTTTGGTTTCTGTCCCCAACATAGGGGTTGAGATGAAAATGTAAAGAAATAACCCAGCACAGTGTAACAAAGTGTCAGGCTGGAAAGAGTCAGTACCAAGGAGTGAGTCCTTGGGATGTTGAGGAAAAAGAGAAACAGGCCCAGTGGCCCAGACGTTCAGGTGGAATCCTTGAGATCTCTGGGAGTTTCCAGGCAGAAAAGAAAATATGGATGTCTAAAGATCAAAACAGGGAGGTATAAATAGGCCTGTCATTCTCTGTGAATAGCAAGGGAGCAGAATGTGGCACATACGTGTAGCAAGTGGCAGGAGATGAGAGTTAAAGGTGGTCAGAAACCAAGACAAGAAAGACCCGCACACCCATTTTTAAGGATTTCAGGGTTTGTGCTGGACAGAAGACTTTCAAACCCAGAAGTTGCTTGGGCTGAGTCACATGTTAGACTTCCAAATTATAAGGCAAATTCATGTTTAATTTTAATGAGTAAAGTTCTAATGAGGATGAGGCATTAGGTGGTTAAAGCAGTGGTTTCTAAACCAGGCTGCATATCAGATTCACCAGGGAATACTTTAAATGCTGGTTGCCAGGCCCTATCTCAGAAAAAAAATCCCAATCTCCAGAGACTCAGAGTTAAAAATGTGTTTTTATAACTTCCCAGAAGATAAAATTCTCAGCCAGGCTATGGCACCACTGATTTAATGCATTTATCAATGGTGAGCCACATACAGCTCTCATAAAGCAGTTATTAAGTCAGCATATAGAGAGATTATACTGCTAGGAAAAAGTATGTCATTAAACTAAATTTGACATATATATATATGAATTATCTATGAATTATCTAACTCAAGCTAAAATAACTGGGATGTTTTTGGATGCCCATCCCTGGATTTCTAAAAGTAATTATTGAGATAATTACTTGATATCTTCACAGTCCTTTGACTAAGAAGCTCTTTCTCTGACAAGGTAAAATGCCATACTTTGTTCAGGCTTAAAAGGAATTGAATAGCCACAGTTTACTAGACGTCACAACCCACAAATTAGCCTTTATGTAGCAGCTTTTGACATTTACATCTAGCCACCCATTCTTAGCTGCCTGCCAAACTGTGCACTTTCTCATATTTGTGTACAGCAGGGAAATGGTTGTAAATACCTGTTAATTTGACAGAAGAGATTTTTGTTAAGTGATACAAAACTGACATGACTAAATGGGTATTGGATATCTGCTCAGCAATTTACTCTGGTAACAGAAAAGGTATAGAGCAGACTCAGAGAGTGATGATTTACGTGCACGCTGACCTGGCTCATTGAGAACAATCATCAGAGCCACTGTGGGGTGGGGAACATTCAATTTTTTAATCCTGGATTTGAATCTAATCTCAGCCACCAACATATCATGTGGATTCTGGAACATTATTTAACCTCTCTGAATGTCATCTCCTCACTTGCAAAGAAGAGATTTGTAATATTTTCCCTCTATGTAATGAGAATTATTATTAGAACAATTATTAAACTGCCAGAACAGGCGTAATATTGACCTGGAGTCATAGTAAATGTTCATCAGACAGCCTCAATAAGTCTGTGGGGAAAGATGTTTCTCATATTAAGAAGAATAAATTTTCTCCACCTTCCCATATATGTTAATTGGACATAAATGAGAAAAATAAATGGCTAATATAGTTTGTGGTTATGAATCAACCACCAATCAAATATTCATGGCTTAACTCATGAAAGTATTCACATGAATAATTTAACAGACAAAATTAAAATGCTGAGCCAAATTGTTATGAATTGCCTTCTTTGACTTATGAGTGCAATTATATTCAAGGACTCTAGTTTCATCCATAATCATGCAGTCCCATTTACCCTGTTGCTTGGGAAGAATGTCCAAAGAATGTTTTTTTCTTTTTTTGATCAGTTGGTTGCAAGTTTTCAAACGTTAACACCTATGAGAAACAGCTTAAATATCAAAGTCTCAGCAAGCATCCAAGAACATGATCTCCACACTACCCAGTTCATCCGTGTTCTTCAAGATTTTAAAATAAAGCTTAGCAAACATAATGCTTTCAAGTCAATAAAATTAAGATGAATATTCCAAAGGAAAATGGGCACACAATGTTCATGAATATACAGTTAACAAAAGATTTACAAAATAGCCAATATGTAAATATTGTAATCTAAAGCAATAATTTAGTATCTAAATTCATCAATATAGTAAAGATTAAAGATAATGTTAACATCTAATATTATTGAAGGTTAAGGAAATGGATCTTCTTATACACTGCTGGTAGGAAAACAGATTCGTATGCTCTTTTTTTTTTTTTTTGAGACGGAGTCTCGCTCTGTCGCCTGGGCTGGAGTGCAGTGGCCGGATCTCAGCTCACTGCAAGCTCCGCCTCCGGGGTTTATGCCATTCTCCTGCCTCAGCCTCCCGAGTAGCTGGGACTACAGGCGCCCGCCACCTCGCCCGGCAAGTTTTTTTGTATTTTTTAGTAGAGACGGGGTTTCACCGTGTTAGCCAGGATAGTCTCGATCTCCTGACCTCGTGATCCGCCCGTCTCGGCCTCCCAAAGTGCTGGTATTACAGGCTTGAGTCACCGCGCCCGGCCCGTATGCTCTTTCTATGGGGGACAAATATGGATCACCTTTGATTTGCTTAATCTCAATACAAGAGTTTTATTATAAAAAATAACATTTCATCATATACATAAGCCAGGTGATTTGTTACATCTTGTCAGGTGCGGTGGCTCACACCTATAATCCCAGCACTTTGGGAGGCCGAGGCGGGGCAGATTACCTGAGGTCAGGAGTTCGAGACCAGCCTGCCCAACATGGTGAAACCCCAGCTCTACTAAAAGTACAAAATTTGGCCAGGCCTGGTGGTGCCTGCCAGCTACTTGGGAGGCTGAGGCAGGGGGATCACTTGAAACAGGGAAGCAGAGGTTGCAGTGAGCCAAGATGGCGCCACTGCACTCAAGCCTGGGTGACAGAGAGAGACTCCATCTCCAAAAAAAAAATAAAAAGAAACAGAAACAGAAAAAGAAATGAAAGAGAAAAAAGAATATAATAACAAGAGGCAAGAAACAACTTAAAATGTTTAATATGTAGGTATTAACTGAACAAATGACAGTACAATGATGTAGTAAAATATACTAATCTGCTTAAGATAATAGTATAGATAAATACTCATAGAGAATGTTTATTACATTTTGTGAGTGAATAAAGCAATTTAAGATGAAATTACATAATCTTTTGAAAAATGAACATGAAAGGTGGCTCCGTAAAATGAGTGAGAGAGGGAATATGACCCAGGTATTAACAGCGTGTATTAACAAAAAACAAGAGAGGGTTAAAACATCACATATGAAATTAGAGGAAAATACTCATCATATATCAGATGAAAAATGTTGCAAAGTAATACATATAGAATGAAGATAATTTGCTAAAACTACTACTATTAAACTGTAAAAATCAATATTTTGATATTATGCTTTTAGTGTAAAGTTGCATTTTATCCAATAATTCATAAACCCTACATACCATTTGATAAAATGGAAGCTTTTAATTTAAAAAGTGAAGGTGGTATATAAGTATTTTATAACCTACTTAAAGCTTTATATTCTTGTGGTGAGATTATGACTCCTTTAATCTTCTTCACAATTTTTTGGGTTTCTTCAGCACTGAACACTTAATCATCTTGTAAACAATAAATCACTTGGTAAAGACTGTACACTTATTCAGGAAATAAAGCATGGTTTTATGAGATAGAAACAGTATAATTCTCTGTTCAGTGAGTTACAGGATTCTAGTGCTGAAATGGATCTTTGAACTAATGTAGATCAAAAGGTTCATTTATTTATAAATAAATCCAGTTCAAGAGAGATTGTGAAAGGAGTTAAATTTGGGGAATTAAATTCAGTGAGTATTTACTAGCTATGCTAGGTGCTGGGTTAACTATTTGAATAAGGGTTTCGAGAAGTTCTTGGTCTTGTAATAGAGTCAAACTAGTAAAAAAAAAAACATGCCAGTGAAACCTGAACAACACAGTGAAATATACATAATGTCAGATAAGAGGAAGCTTCTTCAAGGAGTTGGCCAATGCCAACAATTCAAAAATAAAAAGATGTTTGTGACAGGTAGGGAGGGTAACCAGAGTGTGAATAAATAGAAGGAATCTCATGCAAAGACATGGATTATGGGACAGAAACGTGCGAAGCTGGTTACAGAAAGGGTATGAGGGCTATTTTCTGCTGACCCCAGTCATAATGCTGGATTTCAGAATAATTGGCAGACATGAAAAGACATAAATTATTGTATCTGTCTCACCAGGTCAGTGAAATAGAATCAGGTGAGCTGCATGGAAACCTTAATAGTGCTACAGGTTTCCTTGGGAAATGTACTTTTAATTCAATAGGCAGACACCATTAAGATGGGTACTAATTTTGTAAATGTCTCACAGGGGAAGTCACACACTCTACCATTAGGATGCCTGAACTCCAGCCCTGGCTAAGCCTGAATACACTGAACATTTTGGACAGACAATTTCTTCCCTGTTAGATAGGGTACTCTTCAATCTTTGTTCTGGTATAAATAGATCTATATATTTTTTATATAATATATAATTATATATACTTGATTATATATTTATATATTATATAATATAAGTTGATTATATATTATATAATATATAATATATAATATAATGTATATAAATATATATTATATAATATATAATATATTATTATGTCCATAATATATAGTATAAATATATAATCAACTTATATAATATATCATATGTTATATAATTATATTATATATTGATTATATATGATTATATTATGTATATTGATCATATATATAATTATATAATATAAATTGATTATATATTATATATAGATTATATACTATATATTGATTATATATATTGATGACATATATTATATAATTATATAATATATAGATTATATATGACATTTATCCAAATCATTACTAAATTATCTTATTCAAAACATTTTTGTTTCCCCAAGTAGAGAGCCAATAAAATCAAACATCTTCTTTTTAGGGAAGAATAGAAAAGGGAAGAGGAGAGGAGAGAAGGAGAAGGAAGGAAGGAGAGAGGAAATAGAAAAGGGAATAGAGAGAAATCAAAAGGAAAAGAAAAGAAATAAAAGAATGTTTTTGTGGCATGTGGGTGCTTACTAACACAACATAAAACCTGAAAAACAATTATTTATTGAATATGGCAATACAGACATATACAAATTTTAAAACTGCTAGGGGGTTAGCACGGTGGCTCACGCCTGTAATCCCAGCAATTTGGGAGGCCCAGGCAGCCAGATCGCCGGAGGTCAAGAGTTTGAGACCAGCCTGGCCAACACGGTAAATCCCATCCCTACTAAAAACACATAAATTAGCTAGGCATGGTGGTGGGTGCCTGTAATCACAGCTACTCAGGAGGTTGAGGCAGGAGAATTGCTTGAATCTGGGAGGTGGAGGTTGCAGTGAGCCAAGATTGCGCCATTGCACTCCAGCCTGGGCGACAGAGCAAGGCTCTGTCTCAAATAAATAAATAAATAAATAAAGCTAGGTTAATTAAATATATTCTTAAAAAGTAAAATCAATATTAAGCTTAATTCTTTAAAGAAGCTAATAAGTAGAGGCTATATTTATCTAAACTGTTTTATTGATAATCTTATAATTATATCCTATCAATTTATGTGATACTTTATCTGTTCATTTCTTATAACCACTATACTGCTTTTTCAAACGTAATGTTTCTTAAAAAATATAGGTAAAAGAAAAATGCTACGTGTCATGCCATTAAAATTTCCAATTCCTGTGTGGCTAACTCATCATTGATTTGGTTCTTTGCAATGCCCTATGATTGTAATAGCCAAAATGTCAAAAGATCAAATTACTATTTCACAAGGGAATAAGGTCATCCCTTAAACCCAGTCACATTTTTTGAATAAAGGTTGCTGAGGCACTTTTGATTAAACCTGTACTGAAAAGACAGTGAGTTGACATTTGGGGAATCAGGGATATTGAATGGGTGGTGCAAACCCAGCAGTATCACTAAAGTGCCTGTACTACCTGGGCAAGACACCTAAACTCTAAATATGCACCAAAGACAGGTCTTCCTGCAGTCTCTAAACAGATTCACACTTGAGTTTCCAAACCTGAACTTCCTTCGCAGTTGTCATTAACGGTTAGGGAGAGAGATACTTTTGCTGCACCGTAATTATGATCTCAGCCTTAACCCTGCTCTCTGATTTCTATTTTGGTCACATTTGGGAGGCAAGGTTCTATTGGGGCAGGCATGTGGACTCTGCTGTCAGGCATCTGCCCATTGGAAGTCTGGCTCAGACAGCTCCTCTTGGAAAAGTTACTGATGATAATGCAACTAGGAGCCCTTACAGTGATCTGAGCCAAGAAAGGTGATCTGGCACAAGTAAGGGTCAATAAATATAGCTAAAAAAAGAAGAAAAATTTCCCTGCTATCAAATCTTCTCTCCAACCTGAGCCCGTTGTTCATCTCCCTCACTGTTCCTATCACCTTCCACTTATGCACTCAGGTCCTTGAAACCAGAAGGAGTGGAACTTAATTTAAATTCATCTCAATATCTTCAGCTTAAATCTCACTCCCCGGCCCAAATGAGATGCTCCGTAAGATCTGAAGAGTGATTGAATGGATGGATATTGACCAAATATTGTATTCAGCATCCCTATCTGTGTGTTGCCTTCCTGAGATGTGGCTTCTCTCTCTCCTAGGTACATTCTTCCCCTCCTCAGAAAACCTAATACCACCTCTGCAGTTCCTTTAACCTCTTGATTTCACTCTCAACTTTGACAGCCGTACCTAGTGGGCCTCATTCAGGAGCAGTTTTCAAGTCACTAACAGGGGCTTCATTGCAATATGATTTTCAGAGTATAAACAAAGTTAGTTAACAAAGCAAAGTCATGATTTTGTACCATGGTCTGAAGACAGATAAATGCAGCTGCTCATAGTATTCCCAAGTATCTCTATCCACTAGGGAGAAAGAAATGAGATTATGGTAGTAGGGGAGAAGATGGAATTAAAGGAGCCAGTTCAAGATGCCCTACCCAACTCTCCTAGACTGCAGTGAGGAGGAGGGTGTCGAAACAGGATTGAAGATGCTTTCAAGGGCCTATTTATCCTTAGCTTCCTGGAGGTAGATATGTTAGTGAAAGTTGCTCAGAGCTAGCCCTGTCTGAATTACCCACTTTTGAGGCAATGACTGCATCTAAGATGAGTTAAGCTCATCTTTTGTTAAATATCTCACAGGAATATGATATTCCAGTACAGAAGATGAGGTTTTGAACTACTTACCATTAACCTCAGGAACTTTATTTAGTAGCTCTGATCTGCATGGCTGCAAGAATTATACATACTTTTTTCTCTTTTCACTGCTCCTGACAGAAGTTGCTGCTTTCTGGCACCTGCCACCAGCGTTTATCCCGCCCAAATCTATTTCAATTCCATTTTGTTTTGGCAGACTCTTTTCTGCAAAGCACCCTGCCATTCTCTCTCTGCTGCTTTTAGCTAATATGGAAAACAAACTTTCTTTGGCCTGTATAATTGGCGGCAGCCATGTCCCTTCCCACCTTGCTTCCAGGGAGGGCGGTTTTTGAAATTTGAGGAAATTTGGATAAAGAAGAAAAGACAGCACTCTAGCATTAGCACCATGGTTAAGCCTAGGAGACACACAAAGAATTTGGAACAGCTCTCTGAAGAGGCAGAGAGTTCGAGTAGCCCTTCATAGGATGGGCTGTGCAAACAGAATTGTCTTAAAAAGCAAAGGAGAGGCTGCAGACCCTTCAAATTAATCACTGCCAAAATTGCTTTCCATCATCAGAAGAAGCAGTAATTAGGAATGAAATACGAAGATTAAATTGTGGGAGAAAAAAGGAACAGAATTGTATGTAAAGTGGTATGTAAATGCAATCTCAGGTCTCACATCAGGGAATAAGGTTTCTTTTTAAAACAAGGGCATGGCCGGGCGCGGTGGCTCAAGCCTGTAATCCCAGCAGTTTGGGAGGCCGAGACGGGCAGATCACAAGGTCAGGAGATCGAGACCATCCTGGCTAACATGGTGAAACCCCGTCTCTACTAAAAAATACAAAAAAAAAAACTATACGGGCAACGTGGCAGGGGCCTGTAGTCCCAGCTACTGGGGAGGCTGAGGCAGGAGAATGGCGCAAACCTGGGAGGCGGAGCTTGCAGTGAGCTGAGATCCAGCCACTGCACTCCAGTCTGGGCGGCAGAGCCAGACTCTGTCTCAACAACAAAAAAAAAAAAACAAGGGCATGACAAAGCATTATATAAAGAAAACAATCATGTCTCCCAAAATCACTCAGTATTAGACAGATTTGTGATCTTTCACATAAACTTTGAGCTTAAAGATACTCTAATAGGATGTTTCTCATAATAGTGGTCACAAACCATCCAAATCAAGGAACTTGGGGTGCTCCTTAATGTAAATGCCTAGGTCTTTAGAATCCAAATTTGTCAAAGTTAGGCCTAAGAATATGCCATCTTCGTAAGTACCCAGGTGATTTTTAAACCTTCTTTAAAAAGGCTCCTTCTCTTAAAACTACATTCCGAACACAGTAACCAAGGCAGTGGTACATCAGTTGGACCACATCAGTTGGCCACATCAGTGTGGCCAACACTGTGGGACTGTTAATTCTGTAAGTGGGACAGGGCTCCCAAAGGCCAGATATTTGCAGTGATACATGGATTCCAGAAGCCCTAGAGTAAAACCCAGGTAAGGCCAAGTGGTTACCACTTGCCTTGATATGCAGGTCTCCCTTCTCATTCAGCTGGTCTGTTAGTCAGGCAAGCAACCTGTATTCCAAGTTTATTATGACAGACACTGCATTCTCTGCCAGAAATACAGCCACACATGAGACAGCTCTGCTGGATTTGCATTCTTTCACTGGGCAAAGATGTGAAACACTTGCAATTAGCTATTTAAATACAACCTGCCACAGGTATTGTGATGCATAAGAGGTGAGCATGAGCATTTATCAGGAGGGATCGAACTCGGTCTGGCAAGATGAAGAAGACTCTGCAGAAGGGTCAAATAAATCACATACTGAAGAATGAACAAAGATTAGCTCAGAGAAGGGGGAAAGAGGATACAACATTCCAGGCAGGGAGAAGAGCTGTTGTAAAGATTCTGGGGGCAAGAAGGAGATTGATCTGTTTAAGAAACTAAAATGAGTCCAACTGGCATAGACAAGGTGCAGTCAGGATCCAGTCTTTGTATCATCTTAGGAGTCCATGAGCAGAATTTGAGTCCCAGAAGATGAAAAATCATTAAATATTTGGGAGGGAGAATAATGTGATCAAATACTTATTCTTAAGAGTTGGGTAGGCCGGGCACAGTAGCTCACGCCTGTAATCCCAACTCTTTGGGAAACTGAGGTGGGTGGATTACCTGAGGTCAGGAGTTTGAGACCAGCCTGGTCAACATGGTGAAACCCCATCTCTACTAAAAATACAAAAATTAGCCAGGCATGGTGGCAGGCACCTGTAATTCCAGCTACTCAGGAGACTGAGGCAGGAGAATCGCTTGAACCCAGGAACTGGAGGTTGCAGTGAGCTGAGATCTCGCCATTGCACTCCAGCCTGGGCGACAAGAGTGAAATTCTGTCTCAAATAAATAAATAAATAAATAAAAGAAAAGAAAAGGAAAAAGAAAGACTTGGCTGCAGTGTATAGCATGCCCTGATGGAATCTAGGGATGGCTACATATGGAGGGCAAGAGGAAAAAGCTCGTGAATAACTCTGTCATTCTGGTTTGTAAACTAGGTAGAGAGTGGCAATATTCTCTAAGACCAAGAATGAGCCAGAGAAAAGTTTTCTGGGTTAAAGTCATGAGTTGGACATAAACGTGTTGAGACGGAGGTACCTGGGAGGCATTAGAATGCAGTTGTTCAGCAGACAGTTATAGACAAGAGAGGTGATCTGAGCTGACCCCAGATGTGTGAGCAGCCACAGCATGGAAACGATGAAACCTCAGTCAGGGAAAAAAATGACCCCTGGGAAGAATAAAGAGAGAAGAGAGCTCAGGGACTGGGTAAGCATGGTAGAACTCTAACAGATGAAGGTCAGGATGAAGGAGGAGGTGAGGCGAGGACGAGTACTCAGAGGAAGACAAGTGATGTGTCATAGGGTCCAAAGAAATAAAGTTTTGCCCAAAAAGAGGATGCTGGATACAGCTTAGAGATCAAGGATGATGCCTTTTGAAACTAGTGATGTACTGGTCACCAGTGAAATTAAAACAGGCCTTTTGAGTGGGATGGTGGGAGAATGGCACATATCTGAGTTGACCGAGGTTTAAGTGAGAGATGACGATGTGAGTCACAGCTTGTCTCCACAACTCTTGAGAAAGAAGTTTGGCTGTAAAGGGGAGAGAGCTAGGGAGATATCTGCAAGGAAATGATTTGAAGGATGGGTTTTGTTTCTCTTATGCTGCTACGTCTCTAGCAAAAGAAGAGCCATGAGCATGTTTAATCCCTAATGAGAAAGATTCAGGACATGGGGAGGCATTGAAAACAGAGAGCAATGATTTCTTCCTTCAAAGGTGGGAAAGGATTCATCTTGGCAAAGAAATCAGCCTCACCTGGGAAGAGGGCCCTACTCTCTCCTGTAACAGGAAGGAAAGAGGATGCAGGTGGGAGAGAGTGGGAGGTGGATGGATTTACTCACTCTTATTTTCTCTCTGAGGCAGGAACCTCCTCCTCCATTAGGAGTGAGAGGAGGAGAAACCAGAGTCATGAGGAGAGGGGACATTTGAAATTGACTTGGCACAAGAAGAGAGAGTTGGCCAGGGAAACATGGCTAGATTTCTGGGCAGTGTTGAGAGCCCTGTTACTAAGAATCTACTATAGAGCCTGCAAACTCTAAATGATAAAAATGCTAAACCTACTGGGAAAAACTGAAAACCACGCAATGAGTAACAACAAAACAGCTAGGTGAAACCTATGAGAGAAGCATGTACTAAATACTGGAGGAACATGTAGGACAGAGTAAATAACTGCTCAGAAGAGCTGAGAGGCTTCCAGAGGAGGGATGGGGTAAACAGAGGATGCGCGAGTGCTGTGCCATGGCCAGTGCCCATGGGGGCCAGCTTTTACTCTAGATCAAGTCAAGTGGCATGAACACACAGAATGCCCCATCCCATTGTCGAGTGGCTGGGCTGAGGAATCAACCAGCTGAACTCTCAAATTGCCCATGTGTAAGCTCATCAAGGAAATGACTTCCTCAGTTGTATTAGTCAGCTCAGGCTGCCAAACAAACTACCACAAACTGAGCTGCTGAAACAACAGACAATCATTATCTCACGGTTGTCAGCACCAAGAAGAGCAAGGTGTGGGCAGGGTTGGTTTCTCCTGAGTTCTCTCTCCTTGGTTTGCCGACGGCTGTCTTCTCCCTCACGGGGTCTTATCTCTATGTGTATTCATCCCTGGTGTCTCTTTGTATGCGTAAATTTCCTCTTATAGGGATCCACCCATTTGATGTCATTTAGTCTTCATTACCTTTTTTAAAGTCCTAACAATAGTCACATGCTGAGGTACTGAGGGTTAAGACTTCAACAAACAGGGAACACAGTTCAGTCCGTAACACCAGCGCACAGCTAGAAAGCCACTAAAAGAGAGAATAGCCCCATAACTTATGATTGTAAGTAGAATTCTCCTTTTTCCACCACGCCAAAGCAGTGTATCTCCAGATGTGATGCATGGACTAACAGCATCTCCTGAGAACTCATTAGAAATGCAAGTTCTCAGGCCCCATCCTGTACCTCCTGACTCTGAAGATTTAGGGGTGAAGCCCAATAATCTGTGTTATAACAAACTCTCCAGGTCATCATTCAGTTGTGAGATCACTCAATTTCTCAGGAAGCCGACTAGTTAATTCAGTGATTTATGTATATTCTAAACATTACACTAAGTACTTAGTATATACTAAACATTATAAATGCAATGATTTATGTATATTGGGCCTTGGAAAAGTCTTTTCAAAAAATAAAAATTTTTTAAAAAGGGATCCAAAGGAACTGCAGTGGCAGATGTATAGCTGTAAGAAAGAGGATACATATAGGCATTGTGCCTGGATGGGAGTCTCATGCTGAACCTGCTGAGGGTTTGGCTAAATCAGATAACATCTCTAAACCTCAGTTTAGAGGTTTACAAAATGACTGTGAGATAATGAATGTCCGTTGTTTAAGCCGCTCAGTTTGTAGTAGTTTGTTTGGCAGCCTGAGCTGCCAATACCACTACAACTTGGGGAAGTCATAATACAACTGGGGAAGTCATTTTCTTGAAGAGCTTACACATGGGCAACGTGAGAGTTTGACTGGTTGATTCCTCAACCCAGCAGCTCGGCGATGGAATGGGACACTCTGTGTGTTCATGCCACCTGACTTGATCTAGAGTAAAAGCTGGCCTCCATGGCACTGGCCATGGTACAGCACTTACACAGCCTCTGTTTATACAGTCCCTCCTCTGGAAGCCTCTCAGCTCTTCTGAGCAGTTATTTACTCTGTGCTACATGTTCCTCCAACATTTAGTACACAGTTCTCTTGCAGGTTTCACCATGCTAATTTGTTGTTACTCATTGCACAGTTTTCATTCTTTTTTCTCAGTAAGTTTAGCATTTTTATCATTTACAGTTTGCAGTCTCTATAGCAGATTCTTAGTAATAGGGCTCTCAACACTGCCCAGAAATCCAAATCACATCTCTATAACATCCAATAACAGAGATAGGAAAGTCTGTTTGCAAACTGACTGTAATGATGAAGTGAGAAAATCCAGATCACGTAAAGTGCCTATCATAGTGTCCAATCCACTTCAGGCAGCTAATAAATAGTTTCTTTCTCCATGAAGAAGTGACTTCCACACTCTGCAGTGCAGAGACAAGGAGAAAAGTGCAGTTGCAGGCATCGGTCTTCATAACTCATTTCTACGGAGCTACTCGGGTCCCTATGATTAAAAAGTATATATTTTATATTTTATTTTGCCTTCATCAATCCCTCAGAAAAGCAAGGAGTGAGTTATTTCAGAGCTAGCCCTTAAAAGACTGTTTCTGAAGACATATGGCATCTGTAGAGAGAAGGGGTGCCCACAGGCAGGTGCAGCCCAGGAGTAGGAATCAATAACAAAAGAATAATCTTTGAGGGCACCAACAGGAGGAGAAAGGCTTTTGTAAATGGTTATTGTAGAAATTGAATTTCTCCAGCGTAGATCACATACACACACAACACAAAAAGCAACTAAATCACTTTACTTAGAAGACATTAATGCACACTGTGTCCAATATCCTGAGCTAATGTTGTGATTAAGTTATATCTACTAAGTAACATAAACTGGACTTAGGTTGAGGCCTCATGTGGAGTTTTATAAGAGGAATTTGCAGAATATAATAAAATTGGCAAACGTAGGCAATCTCATACCAAATTTGTTTTAATGCATCCCGGACTTACTTCTTATTTGGTAATGAAATACTTAAATTGATTCTTAAATAATATACATTCCAGGTCCCAGATTTATAATTTGAATGATAAATAAAATTACATTTTTATGTCATATTTTATAATGGCAATAAAAACATAATTTTTCTTTCTTCCGGGTTCTTTCTTAAATTCAAAACATCACTCTTCTTCATATAGCATTAGCTTTTATTGCATGTGTTTTATTTCCAAATTATTTACATGGATTTTTTAATAATGTTCTCCAAATTCAGAACATAAAATTACAATTTTTAAAACAGATGTATAGTCATAATAAAGACGATATATAGAGGCTATATAGAGGCAATACATCTTCAACATAAATTATCCTAAATTCTCATGTTGGCCGGGCGCGGTGGCTCAAGCCTGTAATCCCAGCACTTTGGGAGGCCGAGACGGGCAGATCACGAAGTCAGGAGATGGAGATCATCCTGGCTAACACGGTGAAACCTCGTCTCTACTAAAAAATACAAAAAAACTAGCCGGGCGAGGTGGCGGATGCCTGTAGTCCCTGCTACTCGGGAGGCTGAGGCAGGAGAATGGCGTGAACCCGGGAGGCGGAGCTTGCAGTGAGCTGAGATCCGGCCACTGCACTCCAGCCCAGGCGACAGAGCGAGACTCCGTCTCAAAAAAAAAAAAAAATTCTCATGTTGACAAGATGTTTATGAGAACCTAATAATCATATTTTCATTAAATCCAATCTAACATATAAAAGTTATTAACTAATATTTTTTTAAACTGCACACTCAGAAATTAAAGCTTTAGGCAAAATACTAATAATCAAAAAAGAAATAATGTGTATGTCTAGTTTAAATAAATTTTGACATAAACAGTGGAATGTAGAGACCAATTATGATACATGCAGGGAATATTACTACACAGAAATTACACAAGCAATTACATAGATGAATTTCAGAGACAAAATACATACGTAGAAAAAAACACAGACTTTTATATATACCGTATGATTCCTTTTATATAAAGTTCCGAAACAGGCACAATTATTCTAAAGTAATTCAGTTACCCTTGTGGGGAGGGATTTGACCTGGAGAGGATGTGAGGGTGCCTGCTGAAGTACTGGGAATGTTCTAGCTCAATCTGGGTGGTGGTTACACAGGTATGTACCATGGAAAAATCCATCTGATTGTACAATTAACATCTATGCCATTTACCATAAGATGTACGCAATTTATGTTAGTGACAATAAATTTAGAACACTATTCTTAAATAAATACGTAATTTATGTGTAAAGGTAAGGAACAACATTGTTACAAAAGAGGAAATGCAAATGGCTAATAAATATGAAGAGAGGCTTAAGTTGTGGAAATTCAGTTTAGCTTGTTATAATACTGTTTCGGTAGGAAGAAGTCTAAAGTAGCCCCCAGTGACACAAACCCCTGGACAATCCCCTCCCCTTGAGTGTGAGTGAGACCTTGAATACAATAGCTGTCACTCCCACAATTAAACTACGTCGTATGACCAAGGTGAAGACATTTTACCAATCTCATTAAGAATGCTAATCAGTTGCCTTTAAATTAATCAAAACAGATTATCCTGCTCACTTTGAAGCGGTAAACTGCCAGTTTACTTCTGATAGAGCTCCTATACAAGTGTTTATGCCCAAGGGTGAATCTATCACTTTAGTATGATTGTGCCTGTTTTTGAGCTTTATGTAAAAGGAGTTGCATAGCATTACAAAAGTCTGTTAATTCCATAAATGTATTTTTTGCTTATCTAATTTCTATGTAGTAATATTCTCCTGCATATATCATAATTGGTCTCTATACTCTTTACGTCAAGATTTATTTTAACTGGACATACACATTATTTTCTCTTTTGGTTATTAGCATTTTGCCTAAAGGTTTAATTTCTGAGCATTCATTTCCTTTGAGATACATTTGTTAATAACTTTTATATGTAGGAGAGAATTTAAAGAAAATATGATTATTAGATTCTCGTAAACATTTTATCACGTAGCTAAGACCTGAGGGTGACTTCTCGGAACTGAGAGCAGCCCCCAGCTGACAGCCAGCCAAAAAATGGGCACCTCAAGGAACTGATTCTGCCAAGGACCTAAACAAGTTTGGAAGAGACCCCTGAGCTCTAGATAAAAATGCAGTCCTAATGATACCTTTATTCAGATTTGTGAGCTCCTAAGCAGAGAACTTGTTGGACTGTGCCCAGCCCCTTGACCAAAAGAAACTGTGAGACAATAAATAGGTATTGTTTTAATCTGTTCAGTTGATGGTAATTTATCAATAGCAACAGAAAACTAAAATAAATTTTGGAAACTGGAAATGGAGAAGTGACATAACAAATACTTAAAAATGTAAGGGTAACTTGAAATCATGGAAAGGGTTTGGATGAAAGGGTTTTGGAAGCATGCTAGAGAAAACCTAAATTTCCTCGGTTAGATCATTAGTTTAAAAAAAAAAAACACTCAGCAAAATTGTCTCCTGCAGTTATGTGGTTATGCGGAAAATAGAATTTGTTAGAAACAAAGTTGGATATTTAGCTAAGGAGATTTCCAAAAAAGAATTGAAGGTGCTGCCTCGTTGCTACTGGAACTTATAGTAAAATGAGAGAGGAGAGAGATAAAATGAGGAAAGAAATGTTAAACAAACAAGTAAACAACAAATAAGTAAATAAACTGATAAAATTTTGATAACTCTCACCTCAACAGTTAAAAAAAGAAAAAGTAGTAAAAGTCAAGAAAAGCTATTGATAACATGGCAGAAAAAAAAAGGCTGAGTATGTGACTATAGAACCTTCTGCTCAAACCTCAAAAAGCTCACAAAATGCCAGTACTTAGTCAAAAAATTGGCCCCCTAATAAGATGAAGAGGATAGAGTGACATCAGCAAGATGTCAGATTAGAAAGTCCAAACTCCCCTGTCCCCATGGAAACACTAAACAAACAACTACAGACTGACTAAAACAACTTTACAAGAGCTCTGAAAGTTAGTCTAAGATCTACAGCCACCAACCAAACTACCAATCAAAAACAAACAAACAAAACACACTGAAATGGTAGGAAAAATTCTGTGGTGTTTTACTTGACTTTGCTCACCTCTTCCCATATTGGTGGGGTCAAAGAAATGGCTCAATTCCTGATCTCTCCTTCAGGGCAGAAAGAGCAAAGTGCAAATCGTTTTCAAAATTCTTGCCTGGCTGTAGAGTGCCCAAAGGACTGGTAACTGTCTCACCTGATTCAGTAAGCACACAAGAATAAGAGCATAGTTTAGATCTAAGATTGGAAACCATGGAAGGCATTTGGTGGGCATCAGAGCACATGAAAGCTAAAGGAGGAGTGCAGGTGTATGGGTGCCTGAGGCAAAAAGATTATGGATAGGGGAATACATGAAAACATTTGAGGCATTGGGATAAAAGGTGAGACTTTCTGAAAAGCTAAGGCATTTGGAAGTGGCCAAGGAACATCAGAAGAAATAGGCAATAGCTCACATTTACAGAGGCTCAGATAGGTTACATGAAAATAACACCAAGAAAATAACTAAGAAGACCATAAGGCATTACCCCAGGCTGATCTCAAGACTCAAGGGATCACTAATTAGCAGAAGTATTCCACACCAATTTGCAAAGATTAGGAGAAGTGGCTATTTTATCAAGTGCACAGCTCCCAGCAAATGATTCTTTAGACAAAAAAAAAACAGGGAAATCTGACCCATTAAAAGAAGAAAGCATTTCTAGAAAGTGTCTGAAGAAACACATACTAAATAAAGATTTTAAAGCAACTGTCAAATAATCTCCAAAAGCTAAAGGAAAACACAGATGAAGAACTAAAGAAAATCAGGAAAGCAATATATAAATAATATATAAACCAAAGACATAGATTGGCAGCATTGACTAAAAATCAGGATCCAAATGCATGCTTCTATCAGAGACACATTTTAAGTCTATGGATACACATAGATTAGAAGTTAAATGATGGGAAAAGCTATTTCATGCAAATAGTAACCAAAAGACAGAAGGGTGGCTATTCTAGTATCAGATAGAATAAACTTTAAGTAAAAAGTAGATGCAAAAGACAAAGAACATTATGTTGACCCTTTTATAAAAGAGTCAATTCACTAAGAAGATGTACCAATTGGAGATGCATAGGTACCCCTCATGAGAGCTCATAACATATGAAGCAAATATTGGCAGAAATGAATGGAAAAATAGCACTACAGTAACAGTAGGAAACCTCAATACCTCACTCTCAAAATTGGTTAAAATAACCAGACAGAATATCAACAAAGACACAAAGAATTGGACAACCCTATAGAACTATTGTACATAAATGACATAAACGGATCATTCTACTCAACAACAGCAGAATACATATTTTTCTTAAGTGTATATGAAACATTCTCAAGGATAGATCATATGTTATACAACATAACAAGTCTTAATACGTCTTAAATAAGATTGAAATCACACAAAATTTACAGAACACAGTGGAAACTAGAAATCAACAACAGAAAAACACCAGAAAAACTCACAAATATGTGGAGATTTAAAACACAGTCAAAAAAACAAATGATTCAAATAATAAATCACAAGAAAAGTTAGAAAATACCCTGAAACAAATGAAGTGAGAATACAATATACCAAAATTTCTGGGGTGCAGAAGCAGCAGCACTAAGAAGGAAATGTATAGCTCTAAATCCTTCTGTTATGTAAGAAGAAAGACTTCAAGTAGACATTCTAACATTATTCCTTAAAAAATAAGAAAAGAAGAAAAAATCTAAACCTAACTCTAGTAGAAATAATGAAGTAAATACTAAAGCAGAGATGAATAAAATACAAGGTTGAAAAACAATAGGGAAAAATCAATGAAGTCAATAATTTGTACTTGAAAAAGATCAACAGAATAGATAAACCTTTAGCTAGATTGACTAAGACAAAAAGAATGTTCAAATAACTGAAGTCAGAAAAGAAATTACTGCCAATTTTACAGAAATAAAAAGATTATAACAATAGCATGAACAACGTGTACCAACATACTTGATGACCTAGATAAGATGGATAAATTCCTAAAATACACAAACTTTTAAGACTGAATCAAAAAGCTATTGAAAATCTAAGTAAACCTGTAGCTAGTGAGGGGATAGAATCAATTATTAAAATATTCCCACCAAAAAATAAAACTGTACCTAAGATGTCTTCACTGGTAAATTCTACCAAACCTATAAAGAAGAATTAGCAACAAGCCTCCTAGAAGTCTTCGAAAAAATTGAAGAGGAGAACAAACTTCCTAATGCATTGTATGAGGCAATGCTAGCCTCACAGAATGAGTTATGAAGCCAAAGGAATTATCAAAATTATAATTTAAAAAACCTACCAACTAATATTCCATATGAATATTGATGCAAAAACTCTCAACAAATACTGGCATACCAAATTCAACGGTAACAGTATATTAAAACGATTATACATCATGACAAGGGAGGATTTATTCCTGAAAGGCAAGGATGAGTCACACAAAAAAAGTCAGTGTAATACCACGCATTAAAAGGATAAAATTTTAAAAACCTATGGTCATTTCAATTGACACATAAAAAACTTTTACAAAATTCTGCACTTTGTTACGATAAAAACACTTAACAAACCAGAAATAAAAGGAAACTACCTAAACATAATAAAGGCCATCTATGAAAAACCCACACTCAATATTGTACTCAATATTGAGAGACTAAAAATGTTTCCACTAAGATTGGGAATATGACAAAGATGCTCACTTTCGCCACTTCTATTCAAGATAGCACTGGAAGTCCTAGCCAGCTCAATTAGGCAACAAAAAGAAATAAAAGTCATCCAAATTAAAAAGGATGAAGTAAAATTATCTCTGTTTGCAGATGACGTAGTCTTAGATGTATAAAACTCTAAAATATATACACACATACACATAAACACAAAATGTTAGTAATCATAAACAAATTCACCGAAGTTTCATGATACAAAATCAACACACAAATATTAGTTGCACTTCTTCCATTAGCAATGAACAATCTGAAAAAGGGAAATTAAGAAAATCATTTCATTTACAATCACATAAAAGAGAATAAAATACTGAAGAATTAACTCAACCATGAGGGCAAGCAACTTGTACACTCAACACTACAAAATGTTACTGAAGAAAATGAGAAAGACACAAACAAGTGGAAGGATGTTCCACTTGTGTCTATGTTCATGGACTGAAAAACTTAATATTTTTGAGATATCAATACTATCCAAAGTTATCTAAACTAATCAACACCATTCTTTCAAAGTTTCTAGTGACATTATGGAGAAAAAGAAATATTAATCTTAAAATCCATACAGAATCCCAAGGGACCCTGAATAGCTAAAACAATATTGACAAATATGAAAAAAGTTGGAGAATTCACACTTTCTTATTTCAAAGGTCACTACAAAGCCATGGCAATCAAAACAGTGTGGAACTGGCACAAAAAACAGACATAAAGACCAATGGAACAAAACAGAGAACTCAGAAGGAAATAGTCACATATTTGGTCAATTGGTTTCAACAAATGAGCCAAAACCATTCAGTGAGAAAAAGTCATTTCCATAACTGATGTGGGGAATATTGGATATCCATATGCAAGAGAATAAAAATGGATACCTACCATACACAGTATAGAAAATTAACTCAAAATAAATCAAAGACCTTAATGTAAAAGCTAAAACTATAAACTCCTTGGAAAAAAACACAGGAAAAAACTTCAGGATATTGCAATTGCCAATGATTTTTTGGGTTTGCCACTACAAGCACAGGCAACAACAACAGCAAAATAGGTAAGCTAAATTCCATTAAAATTAAAAACTTCAGTACAAGAAAAAGCACAATTAATAGAGTAAAAAGGTAGCCCATGGAAAGAGAAAAAAATTGCAAATTATATTTCGAATATGAGATTAATATCCAGAAAATATAAAGAACTTCTACAACTCACCACCACAACAAAAACCAACCCCATTCAAAAATGGACAAAGGCCTTACTAGAGGATTCTCCAAAGAAGATATGCTAATAGTCAATAAGCATATGAAAAGGTGCTTAACATTACTAGTCATTAGGGAAATGCAAATCAAAACCACAATAAGATACCTCTTCACACCCATTAGGATGATTATTATTTAAAAAGTGGAATAACAAGCATTGGTGAAGATGTGAAGGAATTGGAGCCCTAGTTCATGGCTGCTGGGAATGTTAAATGGTGCAATCACTGTGGAAAATGATACGGTAATTTATCAAAAAATTTAACATACCATAGGATCCAGTAATTCCATTTTTTGTTATATGCTCAAAAAAAGTAAAAGCAGGGGGCTTGAGCAGATATTTGAACACCAATTTTAATAGCAGCATTATTACAGTAGTTTAAAGATGAAAGCAGTACAAATGTCCATCAACAGATAAGTGGATAAATGAAACGTGATACATACATATTGTTTGGATGAACGGAGGCAAGATGGTGCACTTCCGGGTTCTTCATCCCCCCCCCCACCCCAACCCTGCCCGCGCGCGCGAAAATGCAGCCGGCGACCTGGGAAGGTGCAGACCAACTAGGCATGCGCCAGGTGATGTCAATTCAAAGAGACCAAGATTTACCTGGTCGCACCTGTGGAACGCCCCCCGACACGCCCGTGCCCCGCCTATTGCCCTCCCACTCCTAGAAAAGCCCCTCCGAAGGGACGCCACGCGCGGCCTTCTCGCAGCCCCACTCCTGTCGGGATGTCAGGACTGTGGGAACTCCGTCCGAGAGCCCCACGGGGGGACTCTGTCGGCCTTCTTTGCCAGAGGCCGACAGACCTCTTCCCCACACCTTAGGTGACCAAAATAAACTTGCAGTTTTGCTCCTACACTTGCCTAGTCGCTGGTTCTTTTGTGCCCGCTCTGGTGGTCTTAGAAAAACAAGTCACATATACTGGAATATTATTCAACCTTATAAAAGAATGAAATTCTGTCACTTGCTACAACATGGATAAACTCTGAAACTCTTACTCTAAGTGAAATAAGCCAGTCACAAAAGGGCAAATACTGTATGATACCATTTCTATGAGGTAGTTAAATTCATAGCCACATGGGCTAGAATGGTGGTTTCCAGGAACTGGGAGACGGAGAAATGAGGAGTTGTTGTCTAATTGGTACAGAGTTTCAATTTGAGAAGATAAAAAAGTTCTGGGGATGGATGGTGGTGACGGCTGCCCAACAATGTGAATGTGCGTAATGCCACTGAGCTGTACACTTAAATATGGTTAAAATGGTAAAATTTATATTATGTATATTTTAACACAGTAAAAATGTATATCTTATATATAATACATAAATTTATATATTTATATAAATATATGTACTGTATATTATAAATTTATCATATAAAAAACACATTTGCTAATTCATTTGATATTTTCTACTACTAATAAACGTCCTAGATGAAAAAAAAATTTTTTTGAGTACCGTACTTATTTTTATTTTTCTTTGTCTTTTAATTATTTTCAGTTGCTAAAATTCACATAGTGCAAATCTACAGAGGCTATAGAATCCTTCAGCTACTCGGTTTCCTCCCCTGGAGGCAAACTCCATTACCAGCTTCTTTTTACCCTTCCAAAGACATTTTACGTGTATGTGTTTGAATGCACTTGGTAGATTTTATTTATTTTTTTAACCTGTCATAAACTATTATTTGTTTATTATTACAGTTGGCAAATAAAAATTATATCTATCATGTACAACAAAGATGTCTTGAAATATGTATACCTTGCGAAGTGGCTAAACCAAGCTAATCAACACATGCAACACTTCACATACTTTTTTGTGGTGAGAAAACTCATCTATTCTTTTAGAGATTTTCAAGAATAAAAAACGTTATTACCTACAGTCACCATGTTGTACAATAGATCTCTTGAACTTACTTCTTCTATATAACTGAAATATTGTATCCATTTACCAACATCTCCCCACCACATCCCCTCCCAGCCCCTAGTAACCACAATTCTACTCTCTATTTCTGTGACTTCAACTTTTAAAAATTCTGCATATATGTGAGATCATGTAGCATTTGCCTTTCTGTTCCTAGCTTATTTCACTTAAAATAATGTTCTCCAGGCTCATCCATGTTGTCACAAATGACAGAATTTGCTTCTTTTTTAAGACTGAATAGTATTCTATTATGTACATAGGCCATATTTTCTTTATCCATTCACCCATTGATGAACACTTAGGTTGATTCCATGTCTTGACTGTTATGAATGGTGCTGCAATAAACATCAGAGTGTAGGTATTTCTTTAATATACTGATTTCATTTCCTTGGATATATACCAAGTAATGGGATTCCTTGATCATATGGTGGTTTTATTTTTAATTTTTTAAAGAACTTTTATACTATTTTCTATAATGGCTATACTTATTTACATTCTCAACAACAGTGTGGAAGAAGTCCTTTTTCTTGACAACCTCCCCAGCATGTGTTATCTTTTGTCTTTTTAATATTAATTATTCTAACAGATATAAAGTTATATCTCATTGTGGTTTTCATTTGCATTTCTCTGTTGACTATTAATTTAGTATTTTTTCATATATCTGTTGGCCATTTGCATGTCTTCTTTAGAGAAATGTCTCTTCAGGTTGTTTGATCATTTTTTAACTGGGTTATTTATAATGTATATAGATATTTTTTATTATTATTATACGTTAACTTCTAGAGTACATGTGCACAATGTGCAGGTTTGTTACATATGTAAAATTTAAAAATTTTTTAAAAGATCAAGTGTGTCTCACAGGTCTACTCAACCAAACCAGAGGACCTCTAGGAAGCTTTGTGGTGTGGTTCCCTCTGCCATCTTTGCAGAAGCCAAAAAATAGAGAAGAGGTTATTTCAAAACCACCTGGCTTTTGTCTGATGGATGAATATTACTGAAACCTAAGAAAGTTTCACAAAGATTTTTGCGAAAATTGCTTCATCAGGTATAGTGCCAGCACTGTCTAAAAAGACCAGGAAGAATACAAGAAGGAAAGAAGACTATAAAAGATATGAAATAAGCCTTACATCTGGAGGATACAAAATTGTGATGATTTATGTACCTAACAGAGTCCTCAAAGACATAAAAACAGAAGTCAACAGATGTAAAGGGAGAAATAGGCAATTCTACAATAATAATCAGAAATATCAATACTCAAATTTTATTAACAGATAAAATAATTTACAAGAATATCAACAAGAAAACAAAAGACTTGAACAACCACTACACACAAACTAAATATTACAGATGTCTATAGAACACAGTACCTATCACAACAGATGAACATTCTTTTCAAGGGTACGTGGAACTTTCTCCAGCATAGACCATAAAACAAGCCTTAATAAATTGAAAAGAAATTTGTTGTTGTTGTTGTTGTTGTTGTTGTTGTTGTTGTTTCAGATGGAATCTCCCTCTGTTGCCCAGGCTGGAGTGTAGTGGCACAACATAGGCTCACTGCAACCTCCACCTCCGATGGTCAGAAGTTTGAGACCAGCCTGGCCAACATGGTGAAACCCCGTCTCTGCTAAAAATATGAACCCATTCTGGTTTTTTTCAGGTCACAATAAAATGAAATGGGACTTTAATAACAAAAAGGAATTTAGAAACTCACAAATATGTGGAAATCAACACAACCTAAATAAAAAATGAAAGAAATTAAAAGAGAAGTTAAAAAATACTTTGAGATGAATGAAAAATAAAGATACAACATATCAAAACTTACAGGATACAACGGAAGCAACGCTTAGAGAAAAATTTATAGCAGTAAATGCTTGTTATTATAAAAAACAGATCTCAAATTCATAATGCAAACTTCCACCCGAAGACACTGGAAAAGCAGAGCAAACTAAATATAAGGTAAGCAAAATAAACAAAATAATAAAAATTAGAGCTGAATTTCATGAAATTGAAAAGAGAAAAATCAATAAAACCAAAAGCTGATTCTGTGAAAACATTACAAAAATTGACAACACTTCAGCTAGATTAACCAAGAAAACAGAGAAGACTCAAATTATTAGAAGTGGAAATGAAAGGTGAAACATCACTACAGACTTTTTTTTTTTTTTTTTTTTTAGACAGAGTCTTGTTCTCTTGTCCAGGCTAGAGTGCAGCGGCACAATCTAGGCTCACTGCAACCTCCGCCTCCCAGGTCCAAGCAATTCTCCGCCTCAGCCTTCCAAGTAACTGAGATTACAGGCTCCTGCCACCACGCTAAGCTAATTTTTTGTATTTTTAGTGGAGACGGGGTTTCAACATGTTGGCCAGGCTGGTCTTGATCTCCTGACCTCATGATCCACCCAGCTTGGCCTCCCAAAGTGCTGAGATTACAGGCATGAGCCACCGCACCTGGCAAACACCACTGCAGACTTTTAAAAAAATAAAAGAAATTATAACTGATTACTATGAACAATTGTACGCCAATAACATAAAATAGCATATTGACTGAAATGAAATGGACAGATTCCTGGAAAGACACAAAACACTGAAACTGATTTGAAAGAAATATAGACAATCTAATAGCCCTACATCAAATAAACAATTGAATTAATAATAATAAAAAAACCTACCCACAAAGAAAAGCCCAAGCCCAGAAGCCTTCACTGGTGAATTCTACAAAACATTTAAAGAAGAGCTAATACCAATTATTCACAAACATGTCCAGAAAATAGAAGAGAAGGGATCACCTCTCAACTCATTCTATGAGGTGAAGATAACCATGATAACAGTACCAGACAAAGACATTGCAAGAAAAGAAAATTGCAGACCAATACCTGCCATAAAGATACAAAAATGTTCAACAAGATACTAGCACAATAAAATCCAGCAATATATGACATGACCAGGTAGAATTTATCCCAGGAATGCAATGTTGTGTTAACTACCAAAAATCAAAAATATACCATATAAATAAATACATAAACAAAAAACATATGATCATCTCACTAGATGCAGAGAAAGCATTTGGCAATATCCAACACCTTTCATGATTAAAAACACTCCACAATTAGGAATAGACAGAAACTTCTTCAACTTCATAAAGGGCATTTATGAAAACCTAGTTACCATTCCACTTAACTCACACAATTCTATCATTAGAAATTCTTCCAACTCTAGAAATAAAATCTGCCCAATTTCAATAATGGACAAAAAAATCTGAATATGGATTTCTCCAAAGAAAATACACAAATGGCCATGAAGCCTACAAAAAGACATTCAACATCATTAACCATCAGTGAAATGTAAACAAAATCCACAATGAGATACACACTAAGGTGTGTGTCACATCCACTAATGTGTCTATAATCAAAACAGCAGATAATAACAAAGGTTGGGAGAATGTGGAGAAATTAGAACCTTCATATACTAATGGTTGGAATGTAAGGTGTGATCACTTTAGATGACAGGGTAGCAGTTTCACAAATGATTGAAACATAATTCAGCAATTTCACTCCTAGGTATATGTGTAAGAGAAAACATATCCACAAAAAATGTGTATATAAATGTTCATAATAGTATATTTGCAATAGCAAAAAACTGGAAATAACCCCAAATGCCCATCAACTGGTGAATGGACAAACAAAAATGTGATATATTTATACAAAGAAATATTTGGTAACCAAAATAAATTGAATACTGGCATACTGTAACATGGATGAACCTCAAGAACATTGTGCTGAGTGAAAGAAGCTAGTCACAGAGGGCCACACATACTACGATTCCGTGTATATAAATTGTCCAAAATAGGCACATCCATTAGAGATTGAAAGTACATTAGGGGTTGCATATGGCTGAAGGGATGGGGATTTTGAGGAGTGATTGCTAAGTGACACCATTTTTCAGAGTAATGAAAATGGTCTAAGGTTGATTGTGGTGATGAATGCAGAACTCTGAAGAAACCAAAAGCCACTGAATGGTCCTGTTTAAAGGAGTGAATTGTGTTGTGTGAATTATATCTCAATAAAACTGTGGGAAAGAAAAAGATATGCTTAACATAATCATTAGGCGAATGCAAATTAAAACCACAATGAGAAACTACTACACATCTATTTTAATGGCTAAATTGTATGTTTTTCAAATCTGATACTACTAAGAGCTAAAGAGGAAATACAGCAATAGCAATTCCTACAGTTGTCAGGAGGATGCAATTTGGGAAACATCATAAAAGGTTATAACATATTTAATTCTAGTTATTTATTCATGAGTTCATGTGCCTGGCGGACTGAAATCTCTAAAGGAAGTCCTTAGATTTATTACCCTCCACATCCCTAGAGCTCAGCTCAGCGATCCTTGCTGAGTTGCTGCTAATAAATATGCCAGGAACTGGATTGAACTGGAGCTTCAGTCACACACCTAGACACCAAATCCAGATTCTGTTCAATCATTAAAGCCTATAAAGGAGGCTGCATACAAATGCTGAAGCCATGATTTGGTCCCAAATGGACAGAGTTTGCATGAAGGCAAAGCCCACATCCGGGGCTTTGTTAAGCCGTGCAAATCCATTACCAGAAGGGTGCCTGCACATAAGAGGCACACCACGCAGGTAGGCCAGATCAGTTTGTGATGAAAGTAAAAGAAGATGAATGGTGGTCATTACTCTGACTGTATACATTGAGAAATTTTTTATATACTAAGTCAAGTCCTAAAGAAAAGATAAATGTGTCCCATAAACACACAGTTGTTTTTTTTCAAGCCAAGATAAAACTCAAAGTTTTTTGCCTCTGACCTGTATTTACTTGCCCTCTCACTATACACTCACATCTCCTCACTAACTTCAGAACCTTGCTATTCAACTTCTAAAACAAGGGATGTCGAATAAGGCTGGTGTCATTGTTCCTCCAGCAGAAATGCAGGAAGCCATTTTGTACTTACAGTAGCCAGGCAGATGTCCTGCAGGCCTGTGGTTCTGCAGCTCTGACTCAGTCCCCAGGGCAACGTGAGATTTCTTGTTGGAATCTTGCAAAAGCATCAAAAACACCTTTTGAAAAAAAAAAACAGCCAGGTATTATTTTATGTTTGTATACACATCGCATTTCTTTTCTACTGCCTCAATTGCCTAATCTGTTGTGACAACATATGCCAAACACACCCTACATGTTTCACTTAGTCGTCCATTTAATTGACATAGCTCTAAGACTACCTAGGTCTCAGCAAAACAGGCTACCCATAGAATGCAAAGATGAATGAAACTTGGCTGTGAACTCCCAGACTCTCACCAGCTAGTGGAAGCTGGTCAAATGCATAGGCAGTGGTAGGCAGGGAGGGGACAGATAGTAACACAGTGTATCCAATTCAACTTAAGTTTGTGACTCACTGTACCAGCATCTTAGGAATTCAGAGGTGAATCAGACAATAAAATTGCAGTGCTCAGTTTAACTTACAGTAGATGGGATCTCATGCATAAAAATCCCCATTATATGTGTGCTTTCCATGGGCTATGATATATGATGTCACTAAGGTAGTTAATTAAATAACTTGCTTGAAGTCACTTCTTGGTTAGTAGTGGAGGCAGAAGTCCAACCTCAATTTACTCAAAGCCAAAGACTATGACTAAAGTAGCAAAATTAAGGTGAGAAAGCAGAAGTGTGAGCCAACACAAAGGGAAATGAGGTGAGTTGGAGACATCAAGGCCCTTGAGCTGCACCTGGATCGCTGGCAGGGATTTATGGAGTGATGGAAAGAGAATCTCTAAAATAAACACTGGGCAATGCACAAGAAGCATAAAAGTCAAGGAGACATAGCCTTGCAGCAGTACAGTCCTAACTGCTGGAGCTCCACTCTTGGCAAGATGTGGGCCGGCTCTGTGTCTGCAGGCATCAGACTGCACCACCCAGAGTGTTGGCCGTCTTGTTGTATTAATAAAACAGAGATGATGATCACACAGTATCTAACGTTGAGTAGATGATGGCTATAAAGTGCCAGGCATAGACTCTGGAAGCATGCAGTAAGTCTTCTGTTATTCATGTGGTTAGCCAAGGTTTCCTGAACATCCTCTGTGGGCCATGTACCAAGCTAGGCACTGTGCATTGCCACTCTCTGCCTTGGCATCATCTGTGCAGGAGCTTCCATCACCCCTTCCTCTGCACATATCCATAGAGATATTGCTCCCTGGCCCTGGCCCCTCTCCAAGTGACTCTTGCTGGGCCAGTGTCACTGTCCATCCAGCTGGTACCTCCCACCCAATGCACTGGGTAGTGAAGTCCAATACCTGTATACACTGATGTCAGCCCACACTGAGCACCCTGCCTCACTTTTGATTTCTCTACACAACCTCACCATTCTGATTCCTCTAAATAAGCAAAAAGGCATTGGCTGTCTCTAGATGTTCCTGAGGTGCTCCCAACCACAGGGAAAGATGGGTGAAAGCACCAGAAAGAAGAAGCCACGAGCAAGCAAGCCTTCAGGAGAGGCATGCAATATCTCTGCACGTGGTTAATTAGCAAAATCCTACTGAGCAAAATCTGCAAGCATAGCACTAGTGAAAGGTCAGATGCAGCTACCTTTATGTGAAAGATAACCCTTTGCTGATTCCCAGTAAGACTCCAAGGAAAAACCGCAAACCTCACTACTATTGCAAATAATAACATGAAGAATAATGATAAATAACATTTCTGAGTTTGCGTCAGTCATGTGACCTTGGACAAATTATTTTACCACTCTATAACTTAGTTTCCTCACATGATAAATGGTAATAAATAAGACATATTATAGGATTGTTGCAAGCAGTAAATGCATTTATGCATGAAGTTATAAAAACGATGCCTGGCATGTAGCATGCTGGCAATGTCTGGTCTTAACAGTAGCTAGATAAGGATGAGTAAGTGTAGTAGGGTGTATGTGCTATGTTTCATCATGTAATTCTCAGATCAATCTGATGAGACAAGTACTATTATCCTCACTTAAGATGAGGGCATTGAGGCTTAGTGCAGTAAGTCTTCACCTAGTGCATTTATAGGGAATGAAATAGGAAACAATAGAAATAGTGAAAATCAAGACTTATTCATTGACTAAAGATTTTCCTTTACATCTTATTCTAAATAGAATTTTCATTTAATGGTCACGTTTAACTATGATTATATGAAGCATACCTTGATAACTAAGGAATTATTGATAACACTATTCATCTGTCCTTTTTAAATTTTCCTTTTCTAACCCCTCTCATAAAAGGCCATAGTTGCATGTGGTGGGGTGGAGGGTGTGTGGGTGTGTGTGTGAGTGGGTGTGTGCAAACATGTGTGAATCTGTATGCACATGTTTGAATGCACACATTTGTGTGGGTGTGTGTTGGAGGAGGAAACAGAATAAGGACAGAGTTTTTGCCCTCCGTGATCTCACAGATCAGCAGGAAATACAATCAATTATGGTATGGCACTAAGTATCTGGGTACAATGTGTCTGAAAATTCTGGAACGTTGCCTGTGAATAGTGAAAGGCAAGCCTAAGACAGCCAGAATGTTATGAGTGCCATCAAGTAGCAGCTTACCTTAACTACAGGCACGCCGTCCAGGAGGTTCTGAGAATTTGACAAAATGTCAAAGTAGCCCAGTTAACAGAGAGGGCCAATAAAGGCTACTCTTTCCAAAAGCAATATGACATTGATCACTGTAATCAAACATTTGGAGTCTTGATGGTAGACTTTGCCTTTGTTATTTTGCACTATAATTCTCACGCTGAATCACACAGTTAGACAGCAATTGTAAAACTCCCCTTGGCAAGTATTTCAGGTAACCCTAGCATTCAGAATAGAACATTACCTAGGGATTTAATGAAAGAAAACTTATAAGAAGGCTCCTAACATTTCACTGACTTCTGGACATAGTATTTCCACATTATATCATTGTACAGGAAGTCCTCACTCAGCATCATCGGTAAGTTACTGGTCACAATGGCAACTTTAAGCAAAAGGACATACAGCAGGTCCTCAAACAATGTCATCTCATTCAATGCCATTTTGCTATAACGTTGATGAGGGGAAAAAATTGTTTTGCTTAAATTTTTAGTTTCCAGGAACCCATTAACAATGCTAACTGAGGTCTCACTGTATTCCTTCTTATCTGATACATACTTTCCAGCAATATTTAAATCACTATTTCTACTGAAAGGCATTCTTCGGGTTTTTTAAAGTAATTCAAATAAAGAAACTTAGACTCTGTTTCATCTCAACAATTATGAGGAGATGCAAAATACTGCAAAAATATTCTCACTGAGATTATAAAAGTCCTGGTCAAAACATATAAACAATCCTCCAAAAGAGATAGAAATAAAGGTTAAGCAACTGCACAGGAAGTTATCTGAATGCAGGCTAAACATCTGATGTCCTGGCTACACTTTCCAGTTTAAGAAGAATGCTGCGTTTGTGCATTTAGTATGGAATGACATTATTTATACATACGTCTTCCTCCTCTTTTGGTGGTATTTTCCATCATTGTAACTGAACATAGGCCATAGGCCAATTCAAATGGACCAAATAAGACCTACACCTTCTGACTTTCATACAAAAGAAGTAGAATATTGTTTTCAATCTTATCTAATGTTTTGAATTTCACTGAAATTACAAGCTTCTCAAGTCAAAGGAAAATCAAGCTGGTCAAACTACTCATTAATTTTTGGGTAAATCCATTACACAAAGTAAATAAGAATAAAATAAGAAATGATGAAATTAAGTCTCAAGGGCACTAACTAGCATGAAAGTAATTTAAAATGCAACAAAAATATGGCTTTAAAAGCAATGCCTATGGCGTATCTATTCTTTCTTTTCAAGGGACAGTAAATTCATAAAAGTTTTGGGATTCTTCATTTGAGGATCTACGTCTCCTTAATTTAAAAGAGCTTCGAGGTCTAGGCATTTATGACAGCCCAGTGTCATCTCTATACTGATTGTGCTATCAATCCCTCAGCCATGAATCCTATGCCCCATCCTTTTGGGTTCTCTGTTTAAAGGGTATTGTCAAGCAGCATGAGACCCCAGATATGATCTACACTTAAAGTGTCAGTTTGATGGATTGTGTCCTGGAGATGGTCAGTGCAAGGTACTTTTTTGCTTAGATGCTAGAGAAATTTATGAAGCTCACCAAATTTTTGTAAGACAAGGACAATGGAACCCAGCTGAGTGATGACTTGAGCAGAGCAAGAATTTCCAAACTTGACCTATATGTAACATAAGATGTACTCTTTCCGTTTCCCCAAAGCAATTGTTTTTTAAAGAAGCAGAAGATGAAAACACATGGACAACTCAGATGATAAGAAACACTAGAGGTACTAGCAATTGTTCTCTAAATATGGGACCTTGGGCAGGGCTGTCCCCTGACATGCTAACACAATGCATGCAGCAAGATTTGTTATTTTACAGGAGCTTGTATGATTTCCTATCACTGCTGTAACAAATTACCACAAATGTGGTGGCTTAAGACAATGTATTTAGTATCTTACAGTTCTGGGGGTCAGAAGCCTGATATAGGCCTTATTGGGCTAAAATCAAGAGAGAATACACTCCCTGGACTTTCCCAGCTTCTAGTGGCTGCCAATATTGTTTGGCCAATGGCCCCAGCCTCCATCTTTAAAGTTCATCTCTCCAACTGCTGCCTCATCATAACATCACCTTCATCCTCTCTGACTTCCTCAATCCCCCTTAGATGTATCCTTTTGATTACATCAAGTCCACCCAGATAATTTGAGGTATCTCCTGTCACAGTCCCATATGGGTAACATTTACAGGCTTCAGTGATAAGGACGTGGACATCGCTGGGGGACCATTATCTAGCCTATCCTAGAACTATGACACCGTCAACACACCTTTGAAACAAGGGCTGTTGATTTGAGGTGTCCCTGGAGACTACAGAACAGTAGAAGTTGGAAAGTAGTGTAGAAAATTTTGGAGTCCAACACAATATGAAAAAAAAATCCAGTTTCTGATTTTTGGTCAACTCATTATCTTTTTGGTCTCTTAGTCTCTCAGTTTGCTTATTCGTACAAGGGGAAGATTAAAAGACATAAGTTATAAAAGGTCAATTATAGTTCACACTCAGGCTCTGTGACATCCTACAAGACCTTGTTTTAAACAGAATGCAAAGAGTGGGTCACAGCACTCCAGTGGAAGGGCTGATAGCACAGTCAGTGTTTACAAGACACCAGGCTGTCTGCATAAATGCTTAGACCCTGAGGCTGCTCTGAGGTAAGAGGACCTTAGCCCCCAAATGAAGAATCCTCAAAATATTGAATGTATTGTTCTTTAGGAAAAAAAAAAAAGAAAACAACAACAACAAACAGGATGTCACATAAAAGAAAAAGGAAACAACTTCTCAAAAATTACCTGTTTCTTTCTCTTCCTTCTTCCCTCTTTCTTCCTTCTTTCCCTTCCCTTTTTTTTTTTTTTTTTTTGTAAGGAAGACACCGGTTTAGGGTTTGGGGCCAACACAAAGTGGCAGCTGGAGTGGGGTAGGTTCCCACAAGAGGGCATGTGACCAGAGCAGCAAGCAGCATGGAGGCCTTGGAAGATGAGCTGCACACAGGAGGACTGAGGGAAAAGGTAGCATAGGAATGAGTAAGTCGAATTTCTTGGTATCAGAGAAGGGCGGTACCAGTAAGGCAAGAGGAAACACTAAATGAATGCTACGTAATTGGATTGGAATTGGAGATGCCATGTGGAGTTGAACTCCTAATTTTCTATTTATGGGCAGAAAGAGAAGCAAAAATAGAGGTGGATCTTTTACTTTATCCATGAGGGAACCTCAGAGCAGCAACACCCCAGCCATCATGAGTATATTGAGCAGCCAGGATTTCTTGGAGAAATGGCTGACTCTAGAGCCAGGGCTGGGAAAGAATGGTAATCCTAGAACATCTTGTTTTGTCAGGAAGCAGGAAAATGCTCAAAGAGTAGGAGGCATGAGTTACAAGGCACAAAACCAGCGTGAAGGACCTCTGACTGGCTCAACTTGGTATGACATGAGCCTCAAAGTAAATAATGACTCTACTGAATTGTAACTCATTGAGTAGAATAGGATGCTATGAGTGGCTCCTGATATAAATAGGTCAATGGAGTAAAGAGAGAATTCTTTCTTACTGGACAATGCCAACTAAAACACATAGAAGGAATGATGGAATTAGAAAAATTACCACTTGGCAAGTGCCATAGTAATAATTTTTAATTCTGGCAATGAACATTAGAAGATGCTGAAGCAGGTGGGTGAGAAAAGTGGAATTTAGAGAGTCTCAAAATATATCCTCAAGAAAAAAAAAAAGAGAGAGAAAAGGAAATTAACTTAAGAGTGGGAAAGCCTGGCAGATACCACTTTCCACTTTACCTGGGATAAAATATCACCCCACTAGCCATGGCGCAGATCAGCCTTGTGCAGCAGGCAGCTAGGAGCAGTAGGACACAGCATCACCCCTGGAGTATGCCAGCTAAAAATGCATAACCTGACCAATCACAGCAAAATAGGGCAAACTCACATTGAGGCTCATTGTGCAAAATACGTGCTCTGGACTCTTCAAAAATAGTGAGGTCATGAAAGTCAAGGAAACTGAGGAATCCTTGCAGATTGACAGTGACTAAAGAGGCACGCAGCTGAGTGCAGCTGGTGATCCTGGACTGGATCTTTTTGCTCTTAGGGACATGAGGGGCACAACTGAAACTTAAATGGGCAAAGATTGTACAGGAATTCTTTTTTCTTAAAAATCATTCTTTAAAAAAAAGTCAAAAAACAAAAAGATCAAGCCCTACATCTGAGGCCCAGGCTTGACCTCTTAATGCTGCGTAGGATGGGGCAGCCGAGTTCATGCACCCGAGGAACTAGCATCCAGGACCTCCTTGGCAAAGGTACAAAGGGAACCCACTAATCGTATTTAGCAAGCTGGAAGGAAAGAAACTTCCCGTCTCAGGCAGGCTCACCAACCTTTCTAAAACATTACTAAAAACTTCAAAATTATTTTAAAAAAATACACTGCAAAAATTTACTCTGTTTGCATTATGCCAGAAAGTTTTGTCTTGGCTTCAGAGATTGCTGCAAATATATTCCACAGGCAAAGCTAAGTCTTCTAGCTCTCTATGGTCCCATTCCACACAAAGTAAACATTGTAACTTGCCAGTATTGTCCTTACGTCCAAGCACTGGAGTAGAAAGTACAGATACCTTAATGAAACTGGTAACTATGGTGATTCCATTTTAAATCTTAATTTCACTAGCTTGTAGTAAAGTTTTGGAGATAATAATTTATAGTAAGTGTATTGCAGTTTAGAAACAAAATATGCTTTTTAGCTGAAGAGCTAAACTGGAGAGTTAATTGGCAGATCCTCCTCACTCCTGTTAAGTCATCAGGCAAAATGCAGATGAAGGAAGAGAAAAGCAGCCTCAGTGTTACAACAGCCATGCTAACTCTGGATCAATAACAGACATGAGAAAGGAAAGTCAATGCCCGCCAAGTGTGAAGAGACAAAATTGGTTGAGATAGGCATTTTATAGCCTCTACCAAACAAAAGAAGGTTCTCCAAAAGCCCCAATCTTTTTCCAGTTTAAGATACCTTTCTCAAACAGCTCTAAATATACTGTTTATATTTTGTTAGATCTCATATACATTGTATATATTCCAGATTCTTTGTCCATGGTTGCCCTTAGATAATTTCTTTCTTAGTATCTGTGTGTGTGAGAGATGTGGAAAAAGAGAGATATGTAAAATCTAGTAAATCAATATTCACCTACGACCTATTATGTGCAAAGCACATACTAAATGTAGAAAGTAGAAATTACTGTAAGCAATTGAAGAAACATGTGCTACATCTCCAAAGTAATTGAACAACTTGTTCTATTGCTGCTCCCTGACTTACGAGGAGTTCTTGCTGTTCTGGGGGTGACTAACAGCAAGAACATGAATCCTGAATTTAAAAAATTGCAGAGGCAGGTTACATGGAAGAATTATTCTTTTCAGAAGGTGGTGAGGATGAAACTCCTCTGTACTTTGATTGGAGTGGTGGTTCTACAACTCTATACATTTGTCAAACTTGTAGTGGATTTTACTGTAGGAATTTTACATATGAAGGACATAAACATATATTTTTTAAGAAATGAAGGCAAAGAGGAGAAAGACTGAGATATTTCTGAAAGGAATATGAATGGGTAAAGTACAAATACAAATATTTTGTAACAGAAAGGTGACTATTAAACAGAAATAGAGATATTTAAGGAATATAGCATAATACGGTTTGGATCTGTGTCACCACCCAAATCTCATGTCAAATTGCAATTCCCAATGTCCAAGGTAGGGCCTGGTGGGAGGTGACTGGATCATGGGGGTGGAGTTTTCATGAATGGTTTAGCCCCATCCCCTTTGGTAGTGTATAGCGAGTGAGTGAGTTCTTGTGAGATCTGGTTGTTTAAAAGTGTGTGACACCTCCCCACTCTCTCTCGGTCCTGTTCCTGCCATGTAAGATGCCTGCTCCCTCTTTGCCTTCCACCTTCCATCCCCAGAAGCAGATGCTGTTATGCTTCCTGTACAGCCTGCAGAACCTTAAGCAGAGTAAACCTCTTTTCTTTATAAACTACCCAGTCTCAGGTATTTCTTTACAGCAATGTGAGAATGGACTAATACATAGCATAAAAAGAATTTTTAAAAGTTATTCTATAATGCAAGGTATACTGTAACATTAAAATATAGACAGATTAAAATACAACAATGTCTAATCTGAAAATACACCACTGCACATGTGTTTTGGATATAAATAGTAGAAAAATATTGATCAGTCCTCATATTTATGTCACAATCTAGCAATATGTAACCTGCACTCAGTGTTAATCATATGATTTGACCTAAACAAAAACTGTGTGTGGAAGATAGGGAAGATAAACCTACCGTAGGGAGGAGAAAAATGAAGTTAACAAAGAGTTCTTAAAACTCAACAATAAGAAAACAAGCAGCCCAATTTTTAAAAAGTGGGCCAGAGACCTAAACAGACACCTCACTAAAGAGTATATTCAAATGGCAAATAAGAATATGAAAAGTTGCTCCACATCATATGTCATCAGGAAAATGCAAATTAAAGCAGCAGTGAGATACCTCTACACACCTATTAGAATGGTAATAATCCAGAACCCTAACAGCACCAAATGTTGGCAAGAATATGGAATAACAGAAGCTTCCATTCATTGCTGGTGGAAACGCAAAATGGTGCAGGTACTTTGGGTGACAGTTTGGCAGTTTCTTACAAAACTAAAGACACTCTTACCGTATGATACAGCAATTGTAGTCTTAGGTATTTACCCAAGTAAGTTGAAAGCCTACGTCCACACAAAAATCTGCACACAGATATTTATAGCAGTTTTGTTCGTGATTGCTAAACCTTGGAAGCAACCAAGATGTCTTTCAGTAGGTAAACAGATAAATAAACTATGGTACATTCAGCCACTGGAATATTATTCAGTGGTACAATGAAATAAGCTATCAAGCCATTAAAAGACACAGAAAATTTAAATCCATGTTACTAAGATAAAGAAACCAAATTGAAAAGGCTACAAGGGTCGTATGATTCCCAACTCTGCAACATTCTGGAAAAGGTAAAACTACAATGACAGTAAAAATATCAGTGGCTGTGGCTGAGGGCAGGAAGGAATGACTAGGCAGAGCACAAGAGATTTTTAGGGCAGTGAAACTGTTCCATATCATACTATAATGGCAGATCCATGGAATTATACATTCATTCAAACCCACAGAATGTACAACAGCAAGAGTGAAGCCCAGTGGGCTGGATGGTGATGTGTCCATGTCAGTTCATCAATTGTAACACATGAGCCATTCTGCAGGGATGTTGATAGTGGAGGAGGCTGGGGGCAAGGGAGGTAGAAGGACACAGAATGCACAAATTGTGCACTTTTGCAATTGAGCACAAATTGTGCTCAATTTTGCTGAGAATCTAAAACTGCTCTTTAAAAAGTTTTTGAAATTAAAATAAATGTGGTGCAGCCTAAGTGATTTGTTCAGGTTGCCCCTGACAGGAAGTGATGAAACATAAATGCAAGTGTCAATGTTCTTGTCCTGACTCCCAGGCCCTTCCCATGGCAACCATGGGTTGAAAAGATACGGGGCAGCAGGCCAGTTAGGAAATCCTAAATGTGACTAGAAGGCACTGGGTTTCTTTTGAAATGATGAAAAGATTGAGGCACATGGGAAAAAAAGCATCTAGGACACAAATGCGTGTTATCCTTTTGGGACTCTGTCATTTGACCCCGTCACAGATCTTCAGGGTTCCCCCATGAACCCAGTAATCGCACTTCTGGGAATCAGTCTATGGAGAAGCTGGAGGACCCTGTTCTTCGGTCTTGTATGGTCTCAATGGCAAAATCAAAACTCTGGAAACAACCAAAGTGCCTTAAAGCAGGGAGGAGAGGAACTACATAAGGACACATTTTTATAAAAGAAATTATGTCACCATGAACATCATGACTATAGGAAAAATAAAAACTTGTTCAAGATAAATATTGTGAAATGGGTAACTCATGACTATAGGAAAAATAAAAACTGTTCAAAATAAATATTGTAAAATGGGTAACTCTTGTTTAAAAAAAAAAAAAGGTATATGCAGTGAGATTTCAAGACTGGTTTAGAATTTGGGGCATGGAAGGACCGAAGTACAGCAAGCTCTTAACAGGCCTGAGCTCTGTAGAGATGAGAGTGGGGAAGGGGCAGACATCAGAAGGAGAAGCATGGACATGGGTCTGGGGGAGGTGGGAGGCTGGGCCTGTGGCTGGTGGGTGAGGAAGCAAAAGGGAGCAGCCTCAGGTTGCACACCCAGGTTGCAGCTCCAGCCTTGTCATCTGTGAGTGCCTGCAGGAGGCTTTCCTTGGTCCTGGGGCACTCCCCGGCTGGGGCTCCTCCCAGGGCATCTCATGCAAGTCCCTGTCAAGCGGAACGAATGTCGTCTGTCTGTGTGTCACGCGCTGCACTAGAAGTTTCTTCCCTCCAACCCTATGTTGTGGTTCCTTCCATGATTCTCAACCTACAGGTAAGGGTGCCAAGGTAGGGGAGTCATTCTGCAGTGAGAGAGCACCATGCATGATCAAGAATGCAGAGCACTCCCCACGGCCCTGCAGGCTCTGTCCAGGCCCAGCTCTCTCAGCATCCCAGAGGGTGCAGGAGGAAACATGGAAATCCTAGTTTCTATTCCTAGGTGGAACCTATCAGACATAAAGAATTCCTTATATTTAAGACTGGTAGGAGCAACAGTGGCCTCTGTGGCCACAGTGACAGTTCTTTAAGTTCCAACAGGTTGCAGCTTTGTAGAGGCCTAAGTAGATTTTTACATTGATTTATCTAGTTTTTACTAAAATAACACTTATAAAGGAGATAGTGGCTTTAAAAGATTCTGCAGATAATATGAGTAACACAAGCACAGCAAACACGAAACAGCACAGCTGACACTTTCTTACTTCTGTGGGCTCTTCATTTTAGTCTCAGATGTGACTAAGAACTCAGACAGACCTAAAAATTAGGGAGGAAAGCAGGATGTAGGCAGGAAGGAGGAAGGGAAGCAAAAAGAGAGAGGTAAGGAAGGAAGGCAGGAAGGAAGGGAATTACTAAGAAGAATACTGAAGAATCTTATTTACATGTGCTGTGGTTATGAATAAGCCTCTCCCTAAATGTACGTTTTACCTTGAGATATTATTGATCAGTCATATACACCACAATAATTAACAAAACATTTTAAAGCTAAGCATCTACCTAGGACATAAAGGCTCTCCTCACCAGTTTTTTTTTTTTTTTCTGTGATATTTAAATTCATAAAATATTCAAGCAAAATGTTCCACAAAATTTCACTCTTCTTAATAATAAAAATTAAGAGTATTACCAAGGTTTTCTCTTTTATTAGCAACAAGCAAAATGCCACTTATGTAAAGGGAACACCCACTCTTCCTGTCGCATGTGTTTAATTGTAAATCAGTAAATATATTGGAGGTGAACACTCATTATTTCACTGATAAGTGTGCTTGGTCCATATTCCCACAGGGTCTTCCTCCCTGCCCTGAGAGTCCAGTGAGCTTATGAATATGTTCAATTTATCTATACAAGATGCCATACAACTAGTAAACAACAGGATTAACCTGGTGAATGATTAGAGAGACAGACATGAACATAACAAGTCTGGGCTTTTTTGACAATTTCTCTTTATAATCCAAAAAAACATTATTTTATTTTTCTTTTCCAAGTGACCCAGGATGGCAAAACTATCCCCTGGAAGCAGCACCTCCTTCTGTCTGTAGGGAAACTGACTCATGCCAGCTGACAGCTCTCAACTATTCAAACGATTAGCTTCCCATATCATATTTGGACTTGTTATTCACATTTAAGAAGACAGTGACAACTGTGGTGCCTGACATAGCTGCATTCAAGTACAGTGCTTTAGTTAGTGGCAGGTCTGTAAACCTACATCTGACTCATGCAATCTGGGGAAAAGAGGCTTAGGAAATTCACTCTTGCTCTACATTGGCCCAGGGAAGACTGCTGTCTCCCAAAAATTCCTGGAGGAAAGGTATCTTTTGGGGGTATAGATGTTATTTAATTCTGTGGTAACTCCAAAGCTATGGCAGCAATATCTCATGCAATCCCACTATAAGTGAGAAAAGCCATTACCATTTTTGACAGATTTGTTCCAGGAATTTAACCGTTATCGTTACTCCTTGGGAAACCATGCAAACTGTTCAGATTTTTCCATTTTAAAGATCAAAAGCCTGGTGCCAGATGCAGTGGCATATACCTATAGTCTCAGCTACTTGGGAAACTAAAGTGGGAGGATCTCTTGAGCCCAGGAGTTCCAGACCAGCCTGAGCAACACAGTGAAACCCTGAACATATATATATGTTTTATTAAATATGTGTATTATTATATGTAATATATGTATATGTATGTATATTATATGTTATATATGTATATTATGTGTAATATATGTATTATTTTATTAAACAATAAAATATTATTTATTTCATGTTAAAAATATAGCTGGATGAGTCTTTGGAAAGGTCCAGCACATCATTCATTTAGAAAACATTTATTAAGCAATCACGAGTGCCAGCAACTGTCCTGCGCACTGCTGGTACAGAGGTGGGCAGAAAAGATACAAGCACTGACAGATCTCAGCTTCCATGGGAGAGACAGAGATGCATGCATAATAGGTTGGGAGAACTGTCATGAAGAAAAGCTTCAGAGTGCAGTGAGGGTGGGTGGGGGGAACACGGAACAGAATTGATGCTGAGGAATCTGGGAATCCGCTGCAGAGGCGCCATTCATGTCGAGACTTGAAGAATGAAAATAGGAGACAGCCAGACAAGAAAAGATGCAGTGATCGCATCCTTTGGCTTTAGAAAACAGCTCATATTCATCATGTGTGTTTATTAGGCTGCTTTTTGTTTGTCTCTTGCACTCTAACTTGCTCTATTAAAACGCAGTGGGAATTGATGGACTCCAGTTCTGATGATGCATGGAATACAGAACATCAAACACAAAGGCATGTGCTCGTTTAGAGAACTTGACTATCAGAAACCCTAGGTCTAAGCAGAGCTCACCATTTATGACCTTCGTGATTTGAGGTAAAGAAGTTAGCCTATGTGAGCCTCAGCTTACTCAACCTTAAAATAGGGATAATAAGTTACAGAGTTTTTGGGGAACCAAATACATTCTATGTATAAAAGCATTTTGTAATTTTTTTTTTATGTTTCACAATCTTTTATGACTATTTATTCCAAACAAAACTTGTGATGGGGCCTCTCTACTTGGGACCACACTGATTCATCATACAAAAGACTGCCTTTCCTTCTGCATCACTAACCCAAGGAATCAATTCCAAAACACAACTGAATGTTCAGACTTTGACTTTTGCAGCTGTTTTAAAATTTTAACTTGCAGCACTTGATTTTTTAAAAATCTGCAACATTTTATATAAATAATAGTAATGCAAAATTAAGGCTCAAATACTGCCCACACAGAGAGCCAACCTCAAGAACCCCAAACAAGGCTTGCCTTATGTTGGGTCACACAACACAGCAATGTCCTCCTGGAGGAAATGCCTATTTCTGCCTGTCGTTAAGTGTACTCTATGAAGAACCTACATGGAGTAGTCTCATCCACCTCAGATCCAGGTAGAGAAAAGTGGGACCTGGGGGATGGGAGCTCACCAGGCGTCTGCAGTGTTCCCGTGCTAAACCCGCTCACATTACGGATACCCAGCATGGGGCCAGAGGCTTCCAGACAGAAGCAGAAAGAGCAGGGCGACTCTACACAAAGAATTACAACCAGCAATCATCCACTACTGACAACTGTTTAAACATCTCATGATTCTGAATTAAAGACACCAAGCTTCTCAACTATAAGAATGCTAAAAGAGGCCGGGCGCAGTGGCTCACGCCTGTAATCCCAACACTTTGGGAGGCCAAGGCAGGTGGATCACGAGGTCAGGAGTTCGAGACCATCCTGGCTAACACCGTGAAACCCCATCTCTACTAAAAATACAAAAAATTAGCCGGGTGTGGCGGTGGGCACCTGTAGTTCCAGCTACTCAGGAGGCTGAGGCAGGAGAATGGCGTGAACCCAAGAGGCAAAGCTTGCAGTGAGCCGAGATCGCACCACTGCACTCCAGCCTGGGCGACAGTGCCAGACTCCGTCTCAAAAAAATAAAGAAAGAAAGAAAGAATGCTAAAAGAATGCCATTTCACTTAAAGGACAATCGTCACCTGTCAAGCGTGTTAAGTTCAGTTATTGGTGTCTACTATGCTACCAATCAGAACCCAAATGTAAATAAAAGTGCACACTTTTCTCCGTCCCCTCCCCTTTACCCACCTCTCTTCGTTTAATGTGGAATAGCCAAAAAAGCATAAATAATTAAAGCACGCTTCAGTTTTCTCAGTACCTCTTCTAAGGTGGTGTCTGAGATCCCATAGCCCGTCAGGTGCAGCTGACGCAGGTTCTCATCCAGGGCCTGGAGGAGCCCTTTGAAGCAGGCCTTGTCTGCGTCCTTTGGAATGGCGTAGGTCAGCTCACTTCCACTGCTGTCTTTGAGAAATGCTTGTGGAATATAGATCTTTATCAGGGATGTAACACGAGCCATGTCTTCCCGATCATGGGCCTCCAGAACAGAAAGCTATCCATTAAAAAAAAGGAAAAATGAAACCAGTAAGGAATGTTAATCCACATATACATAAATTGATTTCATGTATATCCATAAGCAAATTATTTCAAAACTCCATTTCAAAGCTTAAATGAAATATCACATTTAAGCAATAAGCATCTCCATGACATCTTGTATTTTTTTCTTTCTTTTTAAAAAATATAAATCTGCAGTGATAAACCTGGTGGGGCCACACCCATATGCCCCCCAATATGCCCATCTTAGCTACTGGGCATGCCATGGCCAGCCTCCAGGGGTTTGTATTCATGAAGTGCCCCCCCCATCCCCTGGGAGGGCCACAAAGAGGTCCTGGGCCTAGCATTGAACGGTAGAAAACTGGGTTGAAGGGAGTCTTAAAAGGGAGACAAGAATTCTCAGTCAAAGAAGAAAGGAGCCACCTGGGGATGATGACGTTCATGCTGAATTAGAGAGGAAGCAAGCAGGAACCTTGACTCAGAGGTGAGGGAAGACTTTTCGTGGGTCACCAAGGGTCAAATACAGTCATCAAGAGTGGAGAGGTGACTTCCCACACATCCTGAATCCCAGACACAGAGTCACTGCTGCCTGCCCTCAGTTGACACAGTTAATGTGACACAGGTTTGACCTCCCAGGCCAGACTCCACTTGCTCTATCCCCTCACTACGCTCTTGTTTTCTGGCAAAGTTTTAGCCTCCAGGAGGGGAGTATCGTTGTCAAAAAAATATTTCTAGGCCAGGCACAGTGGCTCACGCCTGCAATCCCAACACTTTGGGAGGCCGAGGTTGGTGGATCACCTGAGGTCAGGAGTTCCAGACCAGCCTGGCCAATATGGTAAAACACTATCTCTACTAAAAATATGAAAATTGGCCAGGCCTGGTGGCATGTGCCTGTAGTCCCAGCTACTCGGGAGACTGAGGCAGGAGAATCGCTTGAAACCGGGAGGCGGAGGTTGCAGTGAACAGCAAGACTCCAAAAAGAAAAGAAAAGAAAGACAGAGAAGGAGAGAAGGAGAGAGAGAGGGAGAGAGAGAGGGAAGGAGGGAGGGAGGAAGGGAGGGAGGGAAGGAGGAAGGAAGGAAGGAAGGAAGGAGGAAGGAAGGAAGGAAGGAAGAAAGAAAGGAAAGAAAGAAAGAAGAAAGAAAGAAAAGAAAAGAAAGAAGAAAGAAAGAAAGAAAGAAAGAAAGAAAGAAGAAAGAAAAGAAGAGAAAGAAAGAAGAGAAAGAAAGAAAGAAAGAAAAGAAAGGAAGGAAGGAAGGAAGAAAGAAAGGAAAGAAAGAAAGAAAGAAAGAAAGAAAGAAAGAAGAAAGAAAAGAAAAGAAAGAAAGAAAGAAAAGAAAAGAAAGAGAGAAAGAAAGAAGAAAAATATTTCTAGAATACCTAGGTCATGCACTTCCTGGCCCTGACACTCACAGCAGCTCCTGTTATCCATCAGGTAATTCTGACTCCTCATGTATTTTCTATTGGCAGTCAAAATGCATACTTGGGTTCCCAGAGGCTTGCTCCCTGCGCAGGCCTGGGGGCACTCATTTTGGCATGTGGGCCATCGTACAGAGAAGACCTCCACTGAGACATTACTACTATGTAACTGTCGTCACTTGTTTCTCATGCCACAGACAGGAATGGGACTTCAGTGAGATGGAACGGTTGCACTCCTTACCTGTCTCGTGAGTGTCAGGCGGAGCCCCTGGCCATACTCCTCCTTCAGGCAGAAGGGAGGACCGCAGCACCTGAGCCTCCCGTGCTGGAGGATGGCCACACGGTCACTCAGCGCTTCGGCTTCATCCAGGTGGTGGGTTGTGAAGATGATCGTGCGGCCTGGGTCCAAGAACAGGGCGCATCAGGACCAGGAGGACAAAGGCCCCAGGAGGACCTTCCCTCCTTTCCTCAGGATGGTAGATCCAGGGCACAATTTAAAGATCCTCACCAATTTTCAAACTGAAAAAAATTGAAGTGTGTCCTGCAGGAAGGACTTAGTCAAGACCACTTTGCCAATTCAAGGCCCTGAAACTCTTTCCTCTACAGTAGTTCCCACGGATCTCCCATCCCCACCTCCATGAATGAAAGTGGGTGCTCTGCCAGGCACGGAGGGTGAAACTGTGCGGCAAAACACAGAGTGGTTGTACACAGTCCCCTGTTCTCTCTGACTTACAGGCAGATCACTGCATGAACAGAGAGAATACATTAAAAAAAAAAAAAAGCTGGGTGGATGTCTCTCTCTCAGACACTAAAGTCCTCTCTTCCTCATTTTTTTTTTTTTTTTTTTTTTTTGAAAGGGAGTCTCACTTTCTCGCCCAGGCTGGAGTGCAGTGGCACCATCTTGGCTCACTGCAACCTCCACCTCCCAGGTTCAAGCAATTCTCCCACCTCAGTCTCTGGAGTAGCTGGGACTACAGGCGAGCACCACCACACCTGGCTAAATTTTTTTTTTTTTGGTACTTTTAGTACACACAGGATTTCATCATGTTGGCCAGGCTAATCTTGAACTCCTAACCTCCGGTAGTTCACCCACCTCGGCCACCCAAAGTGTTGGGATTACAAGTGTGAGCCACTGTGCCTGGCCCTCCTCATTCTTCTTTGGATGACCAGGGAGATGTATGTAGGGAGAAGGCTATATTTTATGGAAGTGCAATTGAATAAGAAAATCGTAGCACTGGGTTAAGGCGGAATTCAATCATAAAAAAGAGGTCTGAAATGACCATGGTATACATTGATACCCTTTGGAATCAGGGATGATGTGACCACATGTATTCATTCTTCCAAGTAGCAGCATCGGAACATGCAATGCCTCCCTGGAAAAGCTAACAGCAGCCATGACTCACAGAGAGGAGGGTACGTTGTGGGTGACGGGCACAGGAAGCCAGGGTGGAGGGAGACTTGGGTGTTCCTGGCATGAAAGACATCACTGAGCCCAGTGGGCATGGCCTCCTTTGGCAGAAGCAAATACTAAGTTCAAATGTTTTCTCTAAGCAATCTAGCATCTTGTCAAGTTTTACAACTTTTGCTTGGAAAGAAAAAGCCTCAGATTTAGCTTTAGCAGAGTAGAGGCCATAGAAACTAGAAGATATTTTGGTGAAGTTGATTCAGTTATGTAAAAAGATGTTGCTGCTTTTAGCTTCAACACTCCCCATTGGCTTCCACTGAGCCCCATTCAACCTGTTCCATTTTAATAAACAGAAAGAAACGCATTGATTGATTCTTGTTCCAAAGGTAAATATTCAAAGAGAGAAGGCTAAACATGGCTTTAATTCTACTCAAGTAAATGTTTGAGGTGGTGAATACGCTAATTACCCTGATTTGATCATTACACAATGTGTTCATGTGTCAAAACATCACACTGTAACCCATACGTGGAACGTAGATGGAGCTCGAGGCCATCATGCTTAGCAAACTAATGCAGGAACAGAAAACCAAATACCACATGTTCTTACTTAAAAGTGGGAGTTAAGTGATGAGAACACATGGAGACATAGAGGGAACAACACACACAGAGGTCTACCAGATGGTGGAGGGAGAGGGGAAGGAGAGGATCAGGAAAAATAATGAATGGGTACTAGGCTTAATACCGGAGTGATGAAATAATCTGTACAACAAACCCCTGTGAAACAAGTTTACCTATATAACAAACCTGCACATGTACCCCTGAATTTAAAAGTGAAAAAATGAAAACAATAAATAAACATATGCAATTATCATGTGTCAATTAAAAACAAAATACAAGTAGAAAAAACAACAGTAATAGAGGAGACAGCTTAAAAGACTAAGACTTTCAATACATTAAAAAAAAGATGCATTTACAAAGAAACTATGGAATGTAGAAGAGCAACAGAGCTTGAAGGTCCACAATGACCAGTTCTTGCCACATATATGTCCCCGTCCCCAAGTCCAAGGCCAAGCTCCTTGCATGTTAGACCTTTGAGGCTAAGAAAAGTTGCTTAATCCCTGATCTAGGATTAAAGGCAGTTTAGATACTCTGATTAGAGCTATCATGTAGTTCAGATGATATGTTCCCATACAATGAAGTCTAAAAATAAAAGTCAACTAGAATCTAAATTCCTAAAAGAGAAGCAAAGAGTAAAATGGTTGTTGCCAGGAGCTTGTAGGGCGGGGAGCCGGGAGGGAGGAGAAGGAGGGAGATATTAGTTAAAGGATACAAAGTTTCAGCAACACAAGATGAACAAATTCTAGAAATCTATTGTACAGCATGGTGACTACCGTTAGTAATAATGCATTATATATCAGAAAATTGCTGAGATTAGATCTTAAGTGCTCTCAACAACAAAAGGTAAGTATGTGAGGTGATGCACATGTAAATTAGCTTGATTTAATCATTCCACAACGTATGGGTACATTTTTCCCTTGGTATCTGTGGGCCATTGGTTCTAAGACCCCTGAAGATACCAAAATCCCTAAGTAAAATGGGGTAGTATGTGCACACAACCTAAGTACATCCTCCCATACACTTTAAATCATCTCTAGATTACAGATAATACCTATTAATAATATAATGTACATCCCATTTAAATAGTTGTTATATTGGGAGGCCGAGGCGGTGGATCACCTGAGGTCAGGAGTTAGAGACTAGCCTGGCCAACATAGGGAAACCCCGTCTCTACTAACAAATATAAAAATTAACCAGTTGTGGTGGTACGTGCCTGTAATCCCAGCTACTTGGGAGGCTGAGGCAGGAGAATTGCTTGAACCCGGGAGGCAGAGGTTGCAGTGAGCCGAGATTGTGCCATTGCACTCCAGCCTGGGAGACAGAGCAAGACTCTATCTCAAAAAAAAAAAAAAAAAAAAAAAAAAAAAAAACAATTGTTATACTCTATTATTTTTATTTGTTTTTTTGTTTTGTTTTGTTTTGTTTTGCTGTATTATTTCTTATTGGTTTTCTTTCCCTGAGTTTTTTTTTTCTTTTTTTTGAGACAGAGTCTCACTCTGTCACCCAGGCTGGAGTGCAGTGGCACAGTCTCAGCTCACTGCAACCTCCACCTCCTGGGTTCAAGTGATTCTCATGCCTCAGTCTCCTGAGCAGCTGGGACTACAGGCATGCACCACCACACCTGGTTAATTTTTTTGTATTCTTAGTAGAGACAGGGTTTTGCCATGTTGGTCAGGTTGGTCTTGAACTCCTGACCTCAGGTGATCCACTTCCCTCGGCCGCCCAAAGTGCTGGTATTACAGGCATGAGCCACCGGGCTAGGCCTTTCCCTGAATATTTTTGATCTGAGGTTGTTTGAACCCACAGATGCAGAACCCATGGATATAAGGAGTCAACGGTGTATCAAAACATCACTCTGTACACCACAAATACACAATTTTCAGTTGTCAATTATACTTTAATGAAGCTGGGAAAATAAATAAATAAACTTTCAAAGAATTTCAATTAGGTTTGCAGGGATTTGACCCTTGATGACTTTTTCGTGGTTGTTAAGGAAATCCAAGACATATCCAAAGCCTTAGGGAGCTATATATAGATATAGACTTTTTTTTTTTTTTGAGATGGAGCCTTGTTCTGTCGCCCAGGCTGGAGTGCAGTGGCACGATCTTGACTCACTGCAACCTTTGCCTCCCGGGTTCAAGTAATTCTCCTGCCTCAGCCTCCCAAGTAGCTGGGACTACAGGTGTGCATCACCATGCCCAGCTAATTTGTGTATTTTTAGTAGAGGTGGGGTTTCATCATATTGGCCAGGATGGTCTCGAACTCCTGACCTCGGGTGATCCACCATCTCGGCCTCCCAATATAACAACTATTTAAATGGTATGTCCATTATATTATTAATAGGTATTATATGTAAGCCTCCCAAAGTGCTGGAATTAAAGGCATTAGCCACCACACCCTGCCTCAAAGACCAATATTACTGTTTTCCCCAAGACACTGCTTGACTGTTTCTCTCTCTGATTCAGATGATATGCTCCTCCAAAAGCTGCACTTCCCACATTCACCCCTTGTCTATTTTAATAATAATAACGACAACCTGTCATTGATGGAGCGCCCACATGGCGGATACAGAGCTGTGCACTTTCACATACAACTGTGCACTCTCACATCCTATGAGATGGTACCATTGTCTCTATTTGCAAATGAGAACACTGAAGCTCAGAAGCATTTGATCATTTCTGCAGGGTCACATGGGATTTGTAGAGCAAGTACATACCCCAGGACAGAAACTTCGTTGAGATGTGCCAGTTTTCACTGGTATTTTTTGCTTCCTTATTTATTTTTCCATGGGAGACACAGAAATACTGGTACCAGGGCTGATCAAGAGCCCTCACTGTACATAACTAAGAAAGAAATACACACAACATTCCAGGTAGACTGAGCCCCCAGTGCACTGGTATTCTGACAGAAGAGCTCTTTCTTCTCAGCAGGAAGTGTTTGTTTGTGCACAGCCCTTAGATCTGTCTCACAGAGCTATATGATTACCTAGAGGTTTGGGCTGCTTCAGAAATGGCTATACATTTTGATTCTTGAAAACACATTTCTCTTCCAATACCGCCTATCTAATCGCTTACATGCTATTGATTTTGCACTTCAATCAGTGCAGGGACGATTTCAAAAAAACCCTCCAAAGACAAAAAAAAACATTGCTAACTAGTGAAGGACAATGAGGAAATATTTGGTTTGTAACAACAGAAACTGAAGAAAACTGTCTGTTTCTGAGACTTTCATTGTATCTATTTTTCTGTCTAAAATAACCTTTGTGCTCATTACAAAAATGTTCTGTCAGCTAAAGCTTTCAGACTCCAGCTCTAATTTTTAAACTAAACAAGAGTAGTGGGCTTGTGGTATTTAATTTGCACCGCAATTCACAGGTGCAGAAACAATGTAATCTATTTGTCTATCTCCCATTGATTTGCTGCATCAGTCCCCAGCCAGGGTAGCACGTAAATTGTTTGATTCAGTTTAAATCGTTTCATCTCAAAATTTAATCAGTCTTTTGAAGCTGTGGTCAGTTTCCCATTTCTGCCCTTTCTGTATCTTTCCTCAAGGGGCACTCAGGTAAATGGAGTCAGGAGTCTTGGTGATCTCGTGGCAATGGGGAAGGGTTTGAATCTTTGGGTACAATGAGGTCAGCGTCCTCTGGTGTCTGGGTGCCAACCAAGACCACATGGCACTGTCCCCCTCCCCACCTTGGCATTTGTAGCTTGGACTCCAAAGGGTTCAGACCAGAGCAGAGGGCTTCCGGGCTGTCTAGGCCTCACAGCAGGTCCTGCTGACTGCAGATGGCTGAATCTCTGCCCTGGCCTCCAGTCAGCTAGCTCCAAGGGGTCCCCTACTTCCATAGCAGCATCCCTAGCAAGCCCTGTCTTTTAGTGTCAAAGTTCATGGGTGTGAAAAGGTAGGGAATACCAGCCCTCAGTGCCTCACTGGGTCCTGGAGTTCTGCTCAGCCTCGTGAACTCCGATGGGGCTGCGCCATGATTGAGGAGCCAGCACCACAGATGTGGCCTGCACTTCTCTAGTGCAATTGCCCAGGCCAGGTCAAAGCCCAGAGTGGAACAAAAAGTCACATCTGCCTGCTCAATTTTCCCACTTCTATCTCTGTCTTCTCTTTCCATAATTCCACCAAAATTGTGGGACAGAAAGAAACAGACTGTTCTTCCATACTCCCTTTAGTTATTTTTCTCCTTTCTGACTCCAGCCTATGGTTAAGCTTTAAGTGACAGACTGGAGTGTCTTTTCTACTCCAAAGATAGAATTTGATGGTCCAAGACACCTGGGCTCAGCCCTCTATATGCTAAGAAAAAGAAGAGCTCTTTCTTGTTATTTTTCCTTTATTTCTTCATTTGCAAATCCTAGTTCAACTCCAGGGAAATGGAGACCTTAGGTCAAGTCAGAAGAAAATTTTATACTCAAAAGGCGAAAGAAAAAGCAAAGTAACATTTTATAAGAATCTGTATTAATCCTGCCACTGATGCTTCTACACTTGTTTACCAGCACCAAGATGTGTTTCACTGTTGCAATGTTTCTCTCCAAAAGGGAGAATTCTCATCAAAAATACATAGAGCAATGCTTCCTAGCTGTCAGGATTGCAGAAAGAATCAGAAGTTGGAAATTAGTAACTTCCCATCAAATGTCCTAAATTGGAAAGAAACAATAATACATGCGAGAAATATGGACCAGAGGCTCAACGGCCACCTGCCAGGAAACTTTCTCTATAGCTACAAGTAAATCAACTGCCATCTCTCTGAGCTTTCATTTCTTCATCTGAGATAAGGGATGTTCATCCTATGATCTGGGATGCCTCTTCTAAGAAACTAAGAAGCTCCCAGAAGAAGACAATTTTCCTTGAAATCACATATGATAATATATAATGTACATAAATGTCATTGCTGTTATTGAGTTAAAAGGTCAAACACAAAGTAAGCAATTCTAAGCACTATAGAGATGTTATCTAATGAATATATCCCTACAAGTGATTTAAAAACTATGTTTTTCTGAAAAGGATAATGTAGCCTCATTGGGACACAACTAGATTCTTCCGTACAACAGCAATGCATTTCCTGCAATACAACACTGTGGGAAGAGAAGGCAGAATAAGGCCCAGTGCCTACCTTCTCGGTACTTGAGCAGAATGTCCCACAGGCTATGCCGGGAGCAAGGGTCCACCCCACTGGTGGGCTCATCCAGAACCACGGTCCTCGACATGCCCAGGAAAGCAATGCCAATGGAGAGTTTCCTCTTCAGGCCTCCAGACAGCGCTCGAGTCTGTTTGCGCTGATGCTGAGTTAAGTCCACATCCTGAAGAGTTCTGAAATTAGAAGAAAGCATCACTCTTCTCCCTGAACACCTTAAACCGTTGCTTCTAATTTCACTCCAGAAATAATGACTAACAGTGACTGAAATCATTATAAACCACAAATATATTACGGAGGCGTGGATGCTACATACATATGTGAGTCTCACCACAGCAGCATGGACTTTCTTCAGGTTCAGATAGAATCATACCAAAGGACTAACCATGATGCACACCAGCAATATCTGCCCAGAATTATGCTTGGAAATACTTGCATTGTCTCCTCTCTGGAGAAGCATGTCTCTCATTTCACTCATATCTCCTGCCAGGGAGGGCCCTGCATCCCTCTACAGGGTATGGAGTATAGTGGAATGGCTGATGCACCAGTGTGGTCAGAAGATGGAAGGCAGGCCCAGCTCTACTGTTCATCAGAGAAGCCTTTCACTCCCTGGCGCACTGTCCACTAAATCTGGATCACCCAACCTTCCTGATTAATGCAGATGTTCCAATGAAATGCCATGTGCAAAGAAATATTATCATTTGCTATTAATGTAAGAACAAGTCTCCTGTTCTGTTGCAGGAATCTTTTGGTCTTGGGAGTTCCAGATCTCAGACACCCAGTGCAAAGCCTTCCCCATGTGAAACTTTACCCCCCTTCCAGGGATCCACTCTCTTTTCTCTTAAATAACTTCCCTCACCACTGTGCCCCTGTTAACTCTACAGGAATACTTACTGCCCTCATCACCTACTTATCATCTTACTCATTGTTAGAGACCCAGTTTAAACAATGCCTTCCTGAAACCTTCCCTTGACCGCTCAAACCAAAGTGGAGTCTCTCCCCTGAGCTGCAGGCATGTTTCTACCTTCCTGATGGCCAGCAGCTAAAGTCATGGTGCCATTCTGCAACCAGAGAGAAGGCTAGACAGTCAGAGGAGGATTTGAGAGGTTCCAGACAGTTGAGCTTCAAGAATAGTTGGGGCCTGGAACATTCCAGAATCCCAAGCAAAGAATTGGGTGAATCCCATTGTCTGCCTGATGACTAAGTAAGTATTTCATGTAAATACTTCCCATCCTGACGTAGAAAGAGTTCAAGCCCACTTCTTAGGGTTTAGTGTTCACTCTGTGCACTTAATGTTTCATTCAAATCTTATAGTGCATTTTCTGCTGGTTAAATCTCAACCTAAATTTATAGTAGTAATTTATGCTCCTGTTTTTCAGGTGTTCCCAGTGTGGACAACACCCTATTGAAAAGAGGAAGACAAATGTTTTTATTTCACCAGGTAACTGTCTAGCCCTGCAATCTCCCAACACATTCTCAGCTGCGAGATTCCAATCTAGTAGAGGCGGTCCATCTGTTAAGCCAAACTTAGCACATGAACCAGAGATCAGTCAGCAGAGAAGACAAATAGACAAGAAAAAAAGTCAGTAAGATATCAGATGTTCTCAAACGTGCATGTTCTTTCTATGTTCAACCTCAAACCCCTCCTTCTTCATTTCTTCCATTGGCACTACTCAGGATGTCTATGATATCCTCTTGGGTGGCCCCATGCTGCTGCCTCATTGTGCACCCTAACTAAGCTGGAAGCCTACCTCCTCTTCATACACCTGGCATTGAACTTCAGGAATACTTTTGGCCCCCTGCCACTTTGTCCCCACCTGTGCAGTCCTTCACAGAACCTCCACTACACAGGTGTCAAACAAGATATAAGCAAAAGGAACCAACCATGCCTCTACAATCAAATGTATGCAAAGAAGCTGGGGCCTGCTCTCTATTATATCTTATGCAACTGGTTAGTGTTAAACTGACCAATCTGGTTCACTCTGTACTTTTACTTCTGTTTTTAGTGGAAGCCTGTTTTTCTGATGCACTTTGAACTTCAATATACAAACACATTTTATGGACAATTTTGCTCCCCATCGTGTGTGTGTGTGTGTGTGTGTGTGTGTGTGTTTTAAAATTCCTGAAACCAAGAGTGGTAGGTGATAATGATAGGGTGGAGGGAGTGAGGATGAGCCTGTTTCATTCTTCTGTGTTTTATAACTTCTTGCAAGATCGCACAAATGGTCTATAACATCATAGGTGCTGGTTGCATATTGGATATAAGGGTAGGGGTATCAAAGAGCAACAAAGCACAGGTCCTTCTGTAGGAAATCAGAGTTGTCTAGAGAAATCATGTGTATATATCCAATTAGGACACAATGAGATAAATGTTACAGGTGAAGTATAAGCAACGTGCTATGGGAAGCTCACAGGAGATGGTGAGTTATTGGTCTTGGAGAGGTCCAACTTAAAGTAGAACTTTCTATCACATCACAATACTGTAGAATCTACAATTCTGAAGAATATCATTCATTCATTTCAAAACGCTTTCCCACAGAGGAAATCCCAGTCACTTTGTTTTATTTTTTAAATGTTAGCTCCAAGCCTAGATAATCTTTTTTTTTAATACTTTAAGTTCTAGGGTACATGTGCATAACGTGCAGGTTTGTTACATATGTATACTTGTGCCATGTTGGTGTGCTGCACCCATCAACTCGTCAGCACCCATCAATTTGTCATTTATATCAGGTATAACTCCCAATGCAATCCCTCCCCCCTCTGCCCTCCCAATAATAGGCCCCTATGTGTGATGTTCCCCTTACCGAGTCCAAGTGATCTCATTGTTCAGTTCCCACCTATGAGTGAGAACATGCGGTGTTTGGTTTTCTGTTCTTGTGATAGTTTGCTAAGAATGATGGTTTCCAGCTGCATCCATGTCCCTACAAAGGACATGAACTCATCCTTTTTTATGGCTGCATAATATTCCATGGTGTATATGTGCCACATTTTCTTAATCCAGTCTGTCACTGATGGACATTTGGGTTGATTCCAAGTCTTTGCTACTGTGAATAGTGCCGCAAGAAACATACGTGTGCATGTGTCTTTATAGCAGCATGATTTATAATCCTTTGGGTAGATACCAAGTAATGGGATGGCTGGGTCATATGGTACATCTAGTTCTAGATCCTTGAGGAATTGCCATACTGTTTTCCATAATGGTTGAACTAGTTTACAATCCCACCAACAGTGTAAAAGTGTTCCTATTTCTCCACATCCTCTCCAACACCTGTTGTTTCCTGACCTTTTAATGATTGCCATTCTAACTGGTGTGAGATGGTATCTCATTGTGGTTTTGATTTGCATTTCTCTGATGGCCAGTGATGATGAGCATTTTTTTCATGTGTCTGTTGGCTGTATGAATGTCTTCTTTTGAGAAATGTCTGTTCATATCCTTTGCCCACTTTTTGATGGGGTTGTTTGTTTTTTTCTTGTAAATTTGTTTGAGTTCTTTGTAGGTTCTGGATATTAGCCCTTTGTCAGATGAGTAGATTGCAAAAATTTTCTCCCATTCTGTAGGTTGCCTATTCACTCTGATGGTAGTTTCTTTTGCTGTGCAGAAGCTCTTTAGTTTAATTAGATCCCATTTGTCAATTTTGGCTTTTGCTGCCGTTGCTTTTGGTGTTTTAGACATGAAGTTCTTGCCCATGCCTATGTCCTGAATGGAACTACCTAGGTTTTCTTCTAGGGTTTTTACGGTATTAGGTCTAACATTTAAGTCTCTAATCCATCTTGAACTAATTTTCGTATAAGGAGTAAGGAAAGAATCCAGTTTCAGCTTTCTACTTATGGCTAGCCAATTTTCCCAGCACCATTTATTAAATAGGGAATCCTTTCCCCATTTCTTGTTTGTCTCAGGTTTGTCAAAGATCAGATGGCTGTAGATGTGTGGTATTATTTCTGAGGACTCTGTTCTGTTCCATTGGTCTATATCTCTGTTTTGGTACCAGTACCATGCTGTTTTGGTTACTGTAGCCTTGTAGTATAGTTTGAAGTCAGGTAGTGTGACGCCTCCAGCTTTGTCCTTTTGACTTAGGATTGTCTTGGCAATGCGGGCTCTTTTTTGGTTCCATATGAACTTTAAAGCAGATTTTTCCAATTCTGTGAAGAAACTCATTGGCAGCTTGATGGGGATGGCATTGAATCTATAAATAACCTTGGGCAGTATGGCCATTTTCATGATATTGATTCTTCCTATCCATGAGCATGGTATGTTCTTCCATTTGTTTGTGTCCTCTTTGATTTCACTGAGCAGTGGTTTGTAGTTCTCCTTGAAGAGGTCCTTGACATCCCTTGTAAGTTGAATTCCTAGGTATTTTATTCTCTTTGAAGCAATTGTGAATGGAAGTTCATTCATGATTTGGCTCTCTGTTTGTCTGTTACTGGTGTATAAGAATGCTTGTGATTTTTGCACCTTGATTTTGTATCCTGAGACTTTGCTGAAGTTGCTTATCAACTTAAGGAGATTTTGGGCTGAGACAATAGGGTTTTCTAAATATACAATCATGTCATCTGCAAACAGGGACAATTTGACTTCTTCTTTTCCTAACTGGATACCCTTGATTTCTTTTCTTGCCTGATTGCCCTAGCCAGAACTTCCAACACTATATTGAATAGGAGTGGTGAGAGAGGGCATCCCTGTCTTGTGCCAGTTTTCAAAGGGAATTTTTCCAGTTTTTGCCCATTCAGTATGATATTGGCTGTGGGTTTGTCATAAATAGCTCTTATTATTTTGAGGTACGTTCCATCAATACCGAATTTATTGAGCGTTTTTAGCATGAAGGGCTGTTGAATTTTGTCAAAAGCCTTTTCTGCATCTATTGAGATAATCATGTGGTTCTTGTCTTTGGTTCTGTTTATATGCTGGATTACGTTTATTGATTTGCGAATGTTGAACCAGCCTTGCATCCCAGGGATGAAGCCCACTTGATCATGGTGGATAAGATTTTTGATGTGCTGGTGAATCCAGTTTGCCAGTATTTTATTGAGGATTTTTGCATCAATGTTCATCAGGGATATTGGTCTAAAATTCTCTTTTTTTGTTGTGTCTCTGCCCGGCTTTGGTATCAGGATGATGTTGGACTCATAAAATGAGTTAGGGAGGATTCCCTCTTTTTCTATTGATTGGAATAGTTTCAGAAGGAATGGTACCAGCATCTCCTTGTACCTCTGGTAGAATTCAGCTGTGAATCCATCTGGTCCTGGACTTTTTTTGGTTGGTAGGCTATTAATTATTGCCTCAATTTCAGAGCCTGCTATTGGTCTATTCAGGGATTCAACTTCTTCCTGGTTTAGTCTTGGAAGAGTGTAAGTATCCAGGAAATTATCCATTTCTTCTAGATTTTCTAGTTGATTTGCGTAGAGGCGTTTATAGTATTCTCTGATGGTAGTTTGTACTTCTGTGGGGTCAGTGGTGATATCCCCTTTACCATTTTTTATTGCATCTATTTGATTCTTCTCTCTTTTCTTCTTTATTAGTCTTGCTAGCGGTCTGTCAATTTTGTTGATTTTTTCAAAAAACCAACTCCTGGATTCATTGATTTTTCGGAGGGTTTTTTGTGTCTCTATCTCCTTCAGTTCTGCTCTGATCTTAGTTATTTCTTGCCTTCTGCTAGCTTTTGAATGTGTTTGCTCTTGCTTCTCCAGTTCTTTTAATTGTGATGTTAGAGTGTCAATTTTAGATCTTTCCAGCTTTCTCTTGTGGGCATTTAGTGCTATAAATTTGCCTCTACACACTGCTTTAAATGTGTCCCAGAGATTCTGCTATGTTGTATCTTTGTTCTCACTGGTTTCAAAGAACATCTTTATTTCTGCCTTCATTTCGTTATGTACCCAGTAGTCCTTCAGGAGCAGGTTGTTCAGTTTCCATGTAGTTGAGCAGTTTTGATTGAGTTTCTTATTCCTGAGTTCTAGTTTGATTGCACTGTGGTCTGAGAGACAGTTTGTTATAATTTCTGTTCTTGTACATTTGCTGAGGAGTGCTTTACTTCCAATTATGTGGTCAATTTTGGAATAACTGTGATGTGGTGCTGAGAAGAATGTATATTCTGTTGATTTGGGGTGGAGAGTGCTATAGATGTCTATTAGGTCTGCTTGGTGCAGAGATTAGTGCAATTCCTGGATATCCTTGTTAACTTTCTGTCTCGTTGATCTGTCTAATGTTGACAGTGGAGTGTTGAAGTCTCCCATTATTACTCTATGGGAGTCTAAGTCTCTTTGTAAGTCTCTAAGGACTTGCTTTATGAATCTGGGTGCTCCTGTATTGGGTGTATATATATTTAGGAGAGTTAGCTCTTCCTGTTGAATTGATCCCTTTACCATTATGTAATGGCCTTCTTTGTCTCTTTTGATCTTTGATGGTTTAAAGTCTATTTTATCAGAGACTAGGATTGCAACCCCTGCTTTTTTTTGTTCTCCATTTTCTTGGTAGATCTTCCTCCATCCCTTTGTTTTGAGCCTATGTGTGTCCCTGCATGTGAGATGGGTCTCCTGAATACAGCAAACTGATGGGTCTTGACTCTTTATCCAATTTGTCAGTCTGTGTCTTTTAGTTGGACCATCTAGTCCATTTACATTTAAGGTTAACATTGTTATGTGTGAACTTGATCCTGCAATTATGATATTAACTGGTTATTTTGCTCGTTAGTTGATGCAGTTTCTTCCTAGCCTCAATGGTCTTTATATTTTGGCATGTTTTTGCAATGGCTGGTACCGGTTGTTCCTTTCCATGTTTAGTGCTTCCTTCAGGGTCTCTTGTAAGGCAGGCCTGGTGGTGACAAAATCTCTAAGCATTTGCTTATCTGTAAAGGATTTTATTTCTCCTTCACTTGTGAAACTTAGTTTGGCTGGATATGAAATTCTGTGTTGAAAATTCTTTTCTTTAAGAATGTTGACTATTGGCCCCCACTCTCTTCTGGCTTGTAGAGTTTCTGCCGAGAGGTCTGCTGTTAGTCTGATGGGCTTCCCTTTGTGGGTAACCCGACCTTTCTCTCTGGCTGCCCTTAAGATTTTTTCCTTCATTTCAACTTTGGTGAATCTGGCAATTATGTGTCTTGGAGTTGCTCTTCTCGAGGAGTATCTTTGTGGTGTTCTCTGTATTTCCTGAATGTGAATGTTGGCCTGCCCTACTAGGTTGGGGAAGTTCTCCTGGATGATATCCTGAAGAGTGCTTTCCAACTTGGTTCCATTTTCCCCCTCACTTTCAGGCACCCCAATCAGACATAGATTTGGTCTTTTTATATAATCCCATACTTCTTGCAGGCTTTGTTCATTTCTTTTTCTTCTTTTTTCTTTTGGTTTCTCTTCTCGCTTCATTCCATTCATTTGATCCTCAATCGCTGATACCCTTTCTTCCAGTTGATCAAGTCGGTTACTGAAGCTTGTGGATTTGTCACGTATTTCTCATGTCATGGTTTTCATCTCTGTCATTTCGTTTATGATCTTCTCTGCATTAATTATTCTAGCTACCAATTATTCCTCTCTTTTTTCAAGATTTTTAGTTTCTTTGCGCTGGGTACATAATTCCTCCTTTAGCTCTGAGAAGTTTGATGGACTGAAGCCTTCTTGTCTCATCTTGTCAAAGTCATTCTCTGACCAGCTTTGATCCATTGTTGGCGATGAGCTGCGCTCCTTTGCAGGGGGAGATGTGCTCCTATTTTTTGAATTTCCAGCTTTTCTGCCCTGCTTTTTCCCCATCTTTGTGGTTTTATCTGCCTCTGGTCTTTGATGATGGTGACGTACTGATGGGGTTTTGGTATAGGTGTTCTTCCTGTTTGATAGTTTTCCTTTTAATAGTCAGGACCCTCAGCTGTAGGTCTGTTGGAGATTGCTTGAAGTCCACTCCAGACCCTGTTTGCCTGGGTATCAGCAGCAGAGGTTGCAGAAGATAGAATATTGCTGAACAGTGAGTGTACCTGTCTGATTCTTACTTTGGAAGCTTTCTCTCAGGGGTGTACTCCACCCTGTGAGGTGTGGGGTGTCAGACTGCCCCTAGTGGGGGATGTCTCCCAGTTAGGCTACTCAGGGGTCAGGGACCCACTTGAGCAGGCAGTCTGTCTGTTCTTAGATCTCAAACTCCATTTTGGGAGATCCACTGCTCTCTTCAAAGCTGTCAGACAGAGTCGTTTGCATCTGCACAGGTTTCTGCTGCTTTTTTTGTTGCTGTTATTTAGCTGTGCCCTGTCCCCAGAGGTGGAGTCTACAGAGACAGGCAGGTTTCCTTGAGCTGCTGTGAGCTCCACCCAGTTCGAACTTCCCAGCGGCTTTGTTTACCTACTTAAGCCTCAGCAATGGCGGGCGCCCCTCCCCCAGCCTCGCTGCTGCCTTGCAGTTAGATCACAGACTGCTGTGCTAGCAATGAGAGAGGCTCCGTGGCTGTGGGACCCTCCCAGCCAGGTGTGGGTATAATCTCCTGGTGTGCCCGTTTGCTTAAAGCGCAGTATTGGGGTGGGAGTTACCCAATTTTCCAGGTGTTGTGTGTCTGGGTTCCCCTGGCTAGGAAAAGGGATTCCCTTCCCCCTTGCGCTTCCCAGGTGAGGCGATGCCTCGCCCTGCTTCAGCTCTCGCTGGTCAGGCTGAAGCAGCTGACCAACACCAATTGTCCGGCACTCCCTACTGAGATGACCCCAGTACCTCAGTTGAAAATGCAGAAATCACCGGTCTTCTGTGTTGCTCGCACTGGGAGTTGGAGACTGGAGCTGTTCCTATTCAGCCATCTTGCTCTGCCCCCGGATAATCATATTTAACATTTATTAGGCATGTATCATACACTAGGTACTATTCTAAGTGCTTTGTGTGTATAAATTATTATAATCCACATAACCTCCAAATGAGGGTCTTCTCGTCATTAGTACCACATTATATTTGGAAAACCCAAGAGAGAGATAGTATATATTGTCAAAAGCTTTCTAAGTGGAAGAGCTGCATTCAACCACTAGCACTCTGAAGCCAAAATACACACTGGCATCCACTGGGTCCCTGTGACACGCATCATATGCACCTGTTAAGTATCTCACTCCCCACATGGACTTTCCCAAGATCAAGCCCCTTTGTCTTAGTATGTCTGTTTTCCCAGAACCAGGCTTGGAGGCTGAAGATAATTAGCACTCATGGCATTTTAATCAGTGAATTTAATATCCACTAAGGTCAATGGAAGTAAAAGTCCTTGACTTATTTTGCACAGAATGACACATTCCTAGGACTCTAAGCCACTGAGGCATTGGCTGGGGTCAGCAAAACAATGTCTGAACACCCATCATTGCGGCAGGGAGAGAACCCCATTGCAAAGCCCAGTCATTTCCACTCTGCTGGTTTCTGGGCATTGTTCAGATGCTTACAGCAGACTTAAAAATGAAAGAAGACAGCAATTTGTAAACACTGGCCAGAAGTTTTTAATCTGTTGAATTTTTTTTAATTTTAAAGTTATTTAGAGGCTAGGGTTTTTCTAGTAGTTATTGATCTTATACATACCAAAAAGAAGCAAATAATTTTTGCAAAGTTACATTTCCAAATTCCTTCTCAAAAGGACACGAAAATCCTCTAATTGAGAACATTGCTAGGCAGCAGGGAAAGGAGGAAAAGATATTTTCTCCTATTAAGACCCAGAGACTCATGCACCAGAGAATGTATTTCAGATGCTGCTCTTTAATCATTCATTCATTTATTCAAGGAATGTTTACTGAACCCCTACAATGCCTGGCACCTGCCACCTGCTAGGGCTAGAGAAATAAATCGAATCTTATCCTTGATTCAAGAAATTCAAGGTCTAGTGGAAAAGACAGGCAAGAAATTATAATAAGAGTAGAAGTAAGTAGGGTAATGATAAAGTCCCAGGTGCTACAGGGATTCCCTCTGACTCCAGAGAAAGTGGCATATGAAATTGGTCAGATGGGTAGTGAGAGTAAGTGAAGTGGGGATGCTTGAACAGTATGTTCCAGAAAAAAAAAAAAAAAGAGGAAAGCACTTGCCAGGACTTAGGGGAGAAAGACTAGCATATGCAAGGAACAAAGAAATTCTGTCCTTAAAGTACAGGGAAAGCCATACAACGACCTCAGATAAGACAGGAGAGAGAGGCTTGAGCCAGGACACATACCCATCATAAATCCTGTTCTATAACTGCTATTTCTTTCCTTCACTTGGTCTCCATGTGGGGCAGTTGACTCCTTTTGTCTCACTGTGACCTTCCCCACCTCTGCTAAAGCCCCCAGCCTTGAATCTCAGGTCATCTGAGCATATCATCCACTGTTGGGTGGTGTTGTCACTGCTGTTGTCATCTACCCATCCCTGAATCTGCTCTTGTGCACTGTCTCTTTCTTCAGCTCTACTCTTATCGCTATTCTTAGAGATTTTATTAGTATTTGATGTAGCATCTCCTCCCTTCACTCCACCAATCCCATTTACTCACAACCAAGGAACATCCTAGACCTTGTAATTTCTAACAAACACAGCTTCTCCAGGCTCTCAATTCCATGCCTCCTCTTCTGACTAGTTAACTTTATAATCACTTCTGTGCATGCACTCTTTACCTTGAAAAACAATGAAGCTAATGGAAGCACTCACAGACTCAGCCCTTGGTCCTTCTATTGGAAGTGAGCCTGCTGTGCTCTCAGGAGAGACAACCCCTTGTCTCTTGTTTAAATCCCTTTCCCTGTCCCATACAGAATAGTGTTCCAGCAAGCCACCTGCTCTGTAGCTCAATCCAATTATTCATTCTCTACTGGGGCATTCTCATCTGTGTATAGATATGTTGCTGTGATTCCCGTCTTTGAATTCTTTGAATGAAAGAGGAACACTTTTTCTCTTGACCTCACTGTTCCTTTTTAACACTATCATATTTCTTTGCTTTTTTTGCAGCAAAACTCCTAAGATGTGCTGCTGCCAATTTCTCTTCTTCCATTCTCTCTTTAATTGACTCTAATAAGATCTTCATTCCCTTCACACTACTAAAATTGCCTTCTGGAGGTCACTAGAGCCCTCCACATACTAAATCCAAAGGCCATTTTTTTAAGTCTTCATTTTACTTGACCCTCAACCGTATTTAAGGTCTGATCACACCCTCACCATTAGTGGACTTGGTTCATGTCTTTGTCTTCCACCTTTGCTACTGGTTTCTCTTTCTTGCCTGCTTGGCTGGTTTCTCCCCATCTCTCCATACACTCCATGTTGGAGTGTCCAGGGATCAATGTGCTTTGTCCCCTCTTCTACTCGTCCTTCACTTATGCCCTCTGTGATCTCATTACTATCAAACAAATGTGCCTCCAACCTGAGTTGCATGGTGAACTCCAGAACTCTAAGTGGTAACATTAACTACATAACAATATCACACTGACTTAAAGGTCTGGACAAATTTCCTCTCTTGACTACGCTTATCTTCTCTAGGCCAAATTAAGGGCAAAACAGTAATGATCTGAATCTTGACACATGTTTACTCTAAAGATTCTAGCAGGGATGCTACCTCCCTTGAACTCGCATTTTAATGAAGCTACACATTAAGGAAACCAAGTGGTGATACAGGAGACTAATAGGGAGCATGTTGGATCTAAATCAGATGTTTGTAGTTTTCCCTTTCTCTAATTGAAGACTACTGTCCTAAAACATGATCTTATTCTGATTGCTTTTGTGCAAATTGGCTTTGTTGCTAGGTAACACGCTGTGCGCTGATAATCATTAAGGTTGCCTGGCACCCAAGTAAGATGAAGCAAATGTAGCATTGTTAGGTGTTTGATTTAAGCTCCCAATCTCAATCACAACAGAGTTTACTGTGGTCTAGGGTAGATGCACCTTTTAAAATTACAATAGGTGACCTATGACTTGTTTTAAGAAATCAGGTTGGACACAGACAATTTGCTATCTCGTAATATACAGTCCATAAGATACCTAGCTATTTCTCATTAAGTACCCACTCAAATTCAAGACAGGTTTGAATAGTACAAACTAAATATTTTCCCTGTACTTCCAAGGGTCCACTGTCATTAACATTATTACTATTTCCAGCCATTCTCTGAAGACAGCATGGGATGTGAACCAGCCACCTTCCAGTAGAGAATGCCCTCCAGTAGAGATTATGACAATAACATGAATGTTGAGCGGGGGACAAAAGAAGAAAAAATGATTTAAATAAAATGTATAGTATCATCCATCACTTTAACCATGGACTTCTGTCCCTCAAGGACTTTTTCCATCAATTCAGGCTTAATTTGCACATAGCCCTCACAGTGTCAGCATCCATCCAGAAGGAGATTTGGCTTTTTCTACACACGCACTTATAGTATACATGGTATCTAACCACAGCCATGAATTTCAACTTGAGATCATCTACAGAAATACTGATCCCATCCAAGTATGGGAAAATAAAACTGTGCAATGCAGTGGTACATTTCTAGAGAACCAGTTTGTCACTTTCCAATGCTGCTCTCCACTAAAAGATTTTCAGGGGTAACATGAGGGTGATTCTCTCCTATGCCCTCCTTTAAGACCCTAGCCCCTAGGTAATATGTGCCTCTGCCATATTCTGGGTTTGTGATCTTGTTTTGTTTCATATCTCCAACAGAATGCCCATAATATTGCCTCACTTGGCCCCTCTAGGATCCAGTGTGTGCAATCTGACCTTACTCAGGTGAGATTCCTTCAAGAGAAATGCTCCAGAGGCAGGTTCCACAATGCACCAGGGATCCTTCATCCACACGTTCCCCACTGTGGGTTGCTAGTGACCCACCTGCCCTGCCTCCCAGGTTCTGAGAGTGCATTTTAAAGCTAATGCATTCACTAGCCCCGGGGAGAGTAACTGTTAACAAATCACCTTCACTTCTCAGACTCCTGGAATCTCCAATGGGTGTCCATACTCCCATTAGGGCATCAATGCTAGAAATGTGCTAGAGAATCTGCCCTCTCTCCGCCCGGTCGGTTTTGTCTTCCCAGAGGCCATGCCCACACGCTACAGCATAGTGGCCAGCTTGAAGGAAAGGCAACAGAAGGCACTTTGCATCTGAGAGTCCTGGGTCAGATCCTGGCTTCCCTCTACGAGCTGCATGGCACCATCTCCTGGAGCCTCTGCCCTTCCTGTATCCCAGGGAAAAGACACTTGAATGAGACCACTCATGTAAGTTCCTGGCACATATCCACCATAGTGGCTGGCACAAGAAAAGGTATTAAACAAGTGAAAGTCCTCATTTATAAAACATAAGTAGCCATTGCAGAGGTGAGACCGGAAGCAGAAGGCCCCTCTGGCCATCTGAGAGAGTCCACAGGGTGCTTCTTTCCTGCCCTGGCCCACGTGGCCTGCACGACATCCCAAGGATGCAGTGAGAGGGGATCTGGTCCTTGAAGGATCTCAGGATTTAGGCACACCAAGGAAACTGAGGTAGCAGTGGAGGGGAGGGCAATAAATAAGAAAAACCAGCTTGGGCAGGAGCACAGGCTGGCAGTGCCCTGGTGGGAGCCTAGCACCACAGCTGGCCTCAGCATCAGACACCTCCAGGCTCCTTAAACTCACATGTCTAAGACAAACTCATCACTTTCCTCTCATCCACTTCTCAAAGAGGCTCTCTCTATACACACAGCTAACCCTTGAACAATGCAGGGACTCGGAGCACCACACTGCACACAGTCAAAAATCTGTGTACAACTTCTAGCTCCCCCAAAGCTTACCTACTAATATTCTACTGTTGACTGGAGGCCTTACCAATAATGTAAACAGTCAGTTGACACCTCTTTTGTATGTTATATGCATTACAAACTGTATGCTTACAATGAGGCAAGCTAGAGAAAAAATTGTTATTTAAAAAGGCATAAAGAAGAGAAACTATATTTGCCATTGTCTAACTGGAAGTGGATCATCACAAAGATCTTTATCCTTGTCATCTTCACGTTGAGTAGGCTGAGAAGGAGGAGGAGGAAGGGGAGAGCGGGTCTTGCTATCTCAAAGGTGGGTGAGGCAGGTCAGGCAGAGGAGATGGAAAGGTAGCAGAAGAGGTAGGCACACTGAGTGTTACTTGTACTGAAAACATTTGAATATAAGTAAGATCTGCAGGGTTCAAACCTGTGTTGTTCAAGAGTCAACTGTATTTGAAAAACACTGTGCTTGCCTGAGCCAGACATCTGGGGATTCCCATGGACACCCCCTCCTCTATTATTCCCCATTGGGTTTGCATCTCCCTTTCCTCCTCACCCTCCTGGACCCCTCCTGGCCTAATCTTTTCTTAGTGCAGGAGGCCCCCAGCTCTCCCCGCGACTTGGGCCCACTCCAGCCCACCTCATTCTCCACCTGCAACTGGAGAGAGTGTGTGACCCACCATTGGGTGGCCACCGTAACCAGGTGCTCAGCACTCTCCAGAGGCCTCATGCCCATGGACAGCCTACAGAACAAAACCTAAAATCTTGCAAGGCTTAGGAAGCTTCTGTAGTGTTGTCCAGCTTCTCCAGCCTGTCCTGTGCCTGCAAGAAGGAGGCCTGTGGACCCTCTAAGTTGCACATGCTGTAACATATTGCAGCCCACCCACTGCAGTCAACCCCAGGTCATCCTTACTCATCCTACAGCCTGCTACTCAATCATTACCTCTGCTATGATCCCTCAGCATACAAGCAGGGGCAGCTGACCCCCTACACCCACTTCACACACACCCCAGTAGAGCTTATTCAGCTTCACTGTTTGTACCTGAGGTTTCTATCTGAACTCAAGGGGGTTGAGGGATAAAAGACAACAACTATGGTGCAGTATACACTGCTCGAGTGATGAGTGCACCAAAATCTCACAAATCACCACTGAAGAACTTACTCATGTAACCAAATACCTACCACCTATACCCCAATAACTTATGGGAAATATATAAAAATAACAATTGAAAAAAATCCAGTTATTCAACTCAAAGAATGCTTAATATACTACAGTGAACCAAACAGACTACGTCCCTGTAGTTAAGGGGTTTGCTATCTGGTGGAGGGCAACAGAAGACAAATACACAGAGGCTGTCATGAAATGATCAATGTCTTAAATAAGAGCCAGAGAAATAGAGGGGACTCAGGAGGGTGAGCGGGAAGGTGTTCTGAACAGAATGCTCAGGAAGTCTGCCCTAAGATGGTGTCTGAGAAGAGCCAGCATGGCAGTGAGGCAGGGTGCACGCCGAGCCCATCACAGCACAAACACAGCGAAGAGCCTGTTCAGTGTGCTCAGAGAACCACCACGAGACCAGTGCAGCTGCCACCACGCAATGAAGGATCAGGTAAACCAAGATAGACTGACAGGGCCTTATAAATGTATAGTCCAAAGGAGGAGGGTTTTGAGGTGGAAGGGGGCACTCATAATAAATCTGAGACAATAGACACAAGAATGTAAATTACTTAATTGTAGGCCTCCATATCTTTAGATTATACCCCGAGTGATGGGAGTCCTTGAAGGGCAGTGGGCAGAGAAGGGCCAGGACCCGGGTACATTTCTAAGGAGCACTCCATGTGGAGTGGTGAAAGCAGGGGACATCAGGATACTAGACAATGATCTGGGGAGAACAGCTGGGGGTTGGGTTTGGGGGCAAGACAAGCTTTGCAAAAGTGAGCCAAAGGGGCTGGAGGAAAGGGGAGAAGAAGCCGACAGCAAGCAGAAAGGCCAGCTGCAGCCCTGGCGTCTCTGCAGAGACATGATGCAGGGTGACCTGCAACAGCAGGGATGGAGAAGCAAGCAATGGCAGATGGAGAGGCCGGGCAAAAGGAAGGGTGGAATGGAGCATTCTCATTACAAATGTTTTGCTTGGTCTCTGGTCATATCGCCAAAGGCACATGGAATGTGTGACAACTTTAAAACTCATTCCTCTTTTTCTCAGCATTCCAGGGCTAGAAACATCAAGGTAGAACTCCACCATCCTGAAGCATGCAGTGAAAAAAGTGGTAAAGAAATAAGGTTACACCATACAAACTAACGACCAAACCCTGTGAGCTTTCACCTTAATTAAATGCAGATTGTAAATACTTATTTATAAATGCAAAGCTTGCAAAAATGTTGTAAAATAACAGTAATCTGTAAGAATTCATTACATTCACATTTTCTTCTTAGGAATGTGCAGTCTGTTACCAGTTATGCTTACACACTTGCCTCCAAGGGCCCCTTCCCCACACGCTCATGCCATGGTTGAATTTCTGCTTTGCAAAGTCCATCCACTGGAATTGCTAAGAACGTGGCACTAGCCCCAGGAGGCCAGAGCCATACATCTTCCTGATGGGGCAGAGCCCAGCACAGGACAGATGGCCTGCACACTTAACTACCACTGTTTGCTGAATCGATGACCTCAGCACTGGATTAACATTTCCACCTCCAGCTACTCTCCTTGACTTTCATTGCTCCACTTCCCCCTCCAATCCATAATGTAATCCATGGTCATCACCCTCAAACATCACTTTGTTCTCTAATCAGGAACCTACTGTCTCTCCCTTTTACCTCTGGTCTAAACTTCTATCAGTGTCCAATGAGACAGCGCACACTGCCTTGCTTTTGCCTTGCTTCCCATCCTGGATACCCTACTTCCTTTCCACCTCTTCCCACATATTTCCACCTCTCCCCACATATTCTCAACTCTAAATCTTCCTTGTGCTATTCCACTTTCATAGAGGATTCAGCTCTCCATGTGGACCCACCAATATCTTACCCATTCTTCGTGGCCCTACCAGGACTTCTCTGCTCCCTGCCTTGTGCAACCAGTTAGTCAGCATGACCTGATTCTTCTAAATTTGAATAGTCTTCAAATACAGATCTTCCTGGCCCATGCACCACAGTGCCATGACCATAAATCAGGTTGTCACCACCTCTTGCCTACATTGGCCACTCTGTATTCAGTCTCTCCCATGGTACCTGCTATGATCTGGCAGGAGAGAGCTTCCAGATCTCAGGCTAATCACAATCCCCCACTCATGAACACCTACTTGCTCAATGAAGTTCAAACTCCTTAGCATGATTAACAAGGCTCTTTTTTTCTTAATCTTTGTGTGTGTGTGTGTGTGTGTGACAGGAGGGAAGGAAGGAGTTGAGGAAGACCTAGGGATCAAGGAGAGAGAAGGCAGACTAATCAGTTTCTTGACAACCAGTTTTCCTGTTGCCTTTTCATTCTTTTCATTTCAGGACACCCCTAGGGACCTTTTGCTCTAGATGCACAAAGTTTCTATCAACAGCCTCTGTGCTTACATATGCTCATCTCTTCCCCACATCAAAGACAAATCAAATCAAATTCAATGCCTTCCCACAGAAGCCTTTCCTGACATTCTCAGTGTTGGTGGTTGTGTCATAATTCCATAGTTAACAACCATTTGCTAATTATTTCCTCTTATAAATGTAGACACAGATGATTTTTTAAGTGTCTTTCTAGTGTCTTCACTTCCTTACACAATGGGCAGAGGCAGGAGGAGCAGAGAGATAACTGTTTACTAACTGATTGACTTGCTGATGCAGCTCCTTCTTGGTCAACTGTGGAGACTTCATGGAAGCAAAGAGCAGTAGATGTTCCCGGACGGTGAGGTTGTCCAACAGGACGTCCTGCTGCAGACACACACCCAGCTCCATTCTGACCCTCGACAGGTCTGTCTGCAGGTTCTTGCCATTGATGATGATGTTTCCAGAAGTTGGAGGGTAGAGCCCCGTCAACATGGATCTGCCAGAGAAAATAAGACAGCATGGAGAATATGCATTGGTGACACTGTGAGCATCAGCAATCCAGTCAGCTCCAGGATGGTGCATGCATCCTGCCAAGAGCACTCACCCTCTGCTGTCCTGGTTTTTACACAATCAGTTAAAAGGTGTGAGGAGCTTGAGGGCACGTTGGCTGGTTGATCTTGAAAATGTGAGTTTAACATAATGTTTATGCTACCACATGAAATACAAATGCTCCTTGACTTCTGATTGGGTGATGTCCCAATAAATCCATCAAAAGTTTAAAATATTGTAAGTCAGAATGTATTTACATGTAATCTACCTAACATCACAGGTTAGTCTGTCTAGCCTACCTTAAATGTGCCCAAAACATTTACATTAGCCTGCAGCTGGGCAAAATCAACTATCACAAAGCATATTTTATAATAAGGTGTTGAATATCCCTTGCAATTTATTGAATATTGTACTGAAAGTAAAAAGCAGAATGGCTGTATGAGTCCTCAGACTATGGTTTCTACCTAATGTGTATTACTTTCACACTATCATGACGTCAAAATATCATTAAGTTGAACCATTGTAAGTCTGAACTGCGATCATAGAGCATTATAGTTGTATGGAACTTTAAGATAACATTCAACTTTTTACAGATGAGGAAACATGCTAAAGAAATGACATATATACCTAAATCCTCATCATTAAATATAAGCGAAACAGAGATGCAAGGCTAAGCCCCAGCCGTGGGGCCAGTCTTCCTTCCGCTGCTCCCGGGATAGTCTGTGTGTGTTAAAACCACAAGAACTCAAGCAGCCGGCCACCACAAGCTAACACGACCAACTTTACCGACAGAAGCCTCAGAATTGCCTAGTTCTGCTTCCTTGTTTCAGGACGTTTATTATTTAAGTTTTAAACTGGTTCCTTATTTCTGAAAAGTTAAACATGCCCCTACCACAGGACCTAGCAAATCTGCTCCTTAGTATTCACACGTGAGAAATTAAATGTGTGCCGACACAAAGCTGTATGCACAAATGTTCACAGTAGCTGTGTTCACAAACACTGACAAAGAGACACAACCTCAATTACAACCCATAGATGAAAACACAAAGAAACTGAATTGCCTCCATATAGTGGATACCACTCAGTTGTCCCAAGGAGCAGGCTGCTGACCCACCATCACCATGCCTGGGTCCCCAAAACAGTCCGCTGAGTACAAGAAGCCAGACATGATCCCATTTACAAGAAATTCTAGAATAAGTAACCTAGTTTTTAGTAACAAAGAGCAGATCAGTGGTCACATGAAGGCCGGGGTCAAAGGAGAGCACAGGAAACCTTGGAGCAGCATAGAAAGGTTCTGTATTTGTGGTGCTTATTCCAGCACTAACCAAATGTGTCAAAACTCATCAAACTGTACACATCAGCAGATACTGTTTACTGCACAAAAATTAAACCTCAATGAACTTAAAACTCTTTGCTATATTATTTTCAAACCTATCTGGGGGAGACCATAAAATAGTTTATACACATTCCCTAGAAGTCTCAAAGATGGTTGTTTTAAATAGTGAAGATCCCATCTTTGACTGATCTCTCAGCCTTTCATCTAAGAATTGCCAGGTGGAGGCCGCCACTTAGGATGACTCAAAATGTACTACAAATGTACACTAAAAGCAACACAGTCATTGAACCTTAAATCATCAAGAAACTCCAAGTGTAATTCTCATCATTCTGCTAAACAAGCAGCTCAGGTTTTCCTTGTAAGAAATGTGTCTTAGTAAAAGCAGGGTGAGAGGAGCTGTCTGGCTGAGTCATTATTTGTGTAACTTGTGGTTTCCTCATTTTCAAACACTAAAAAAACACTCAGACTCATTTCCAAGTCCATTTCTGTATCCGAGGCACAAATAAAAACTGTCCATTTTCTTTCTTTCTATTTTTTCAATATGAGATTTCTGAAGTTTCATGTGTTATTGTTCTACCTTTCTTATTAAGTTTGAGGCAAAGCCCTTCTCATTGTTTTAAGTAATCACATGCTACATATTTAGTGAGAAAAAGAACAAAAGAGAAAGCGATTTTTTCAAAAGAGATATTTCATAATTTTAGCAGTTGAACCTTAAACCTCCACTTCCACAGCCAGCTCAAGGCTGTGAGTGTTTGAACTCCTTGTTTCTCTGGGAGCACATGATTTGATTTTTAAATCACATCTAAAGCCATTGGATCCTAAACCAAACATCCACCTTTAACGAAAAAAGAACCACGCAAAAACCAGAATATGGAAAAGAAAAATAATCAGGTGCTTAAAAAAATTGCAAATACCACTGTGATATTCTTCTTCCTACAGATATGCAAGCAAGATGATACTTCATGGGACAAATGCTGAAAGTGCCAAAGGACTTGCAAAGACTAAAGTACAACGTGATAAATTATTTGTAGAAAATACAAGAATTAAGGCTTTTAAAAAGCTATCCACCTTACCCCTTTGACAGGGCCCCAGGCCTACAGTGCACCTGTGCGGTTGAGGACAGAGGGCCTCTCTCACACGGGCACTCATGAGGGGCTCTGCCTTTCACCTGTGTCTCTAAACTCTGTACTGAGACTCAAAATTCTTAAAAAAGGATAAGAAATCAAACCTTCTGTCTCACAGGTAAACTGAAATTTTAAGAATCAAATGCCCAGTGTTTGATAAGGGTAAAATGGCACCCACATGATAGTGGTTTTCCCGGCACCATTTGTCCCCAGCAGGGCGGTGATTTGGTCTCTGTAGAAGGTGAGGCTGAGGTCTTGGACTGCAGCCTTGTGGCCCTCATATTCCTTGGTCACAGACACCAAGGTGACTCCCGGGGGACTTCCTTCAAGCTCTCCTTCCCTGTTTTGCTGTGATGACCCTGTGAGAGAGATGAAAATTCATTGTGAAAAGACTTCAAAAGCCCTGAAGATCATGCTCATATTTATTAATGCAGTGTTCTGCTTTGAAATTGAATTCCAGCTCTGTGAAGCATACAAATCAACTCAAAAATCTTTCTTTAGCAAGAACAAGAAGCAGACTATATAATGGCAAACATTAAGTGGTATCACTGATTACAAAGTTTTGAACCCTTATGATAACCATTTTGTAAAAAAAAAATAAAAATGAAAACACACACATGTATTTTGGTTTAAGTAGAGAAAAAACAACAGGCAGATTAGTTACACATAAAATGTTCATGAGAAATAGTCTCCTGAGGAGGTGAGAATGGATAGGTGCCTGTCGATGTGTTCCACATTTTCTAAAAGATTCATAATTCAGAAAAATATTTAGATTGTTTAGAGTACAATGTTGACTTGTAATCTAAACCTATCATAATGGGAGCTTGTTTATCTCTGAGTGATGCATCTCTGTTTCCATGGAGATGGCCTATGAATTCATCCTTTGGCAGAGGTGCCCTGTGCCTGCACCTGCAGGAATAGGCCATGACTCTGGAGTGCAGAGGCACAGGCACAGTCCTGCCCCTATCTCCTGAGAACCACAATCCCTATTTGTAAGGGACAGCGATATTCTCCCTCACACAGGAACACTGAATACACCAGCATGGGTGAGAACACTTAAAAATGTTAAAGTGTTTTACATAGGGTAGCTGCCCATCTTTGCTTTTATTTCTTACACATATTCATTTTGGGACTAACACTTCAATTTTACTGAATTGTAATATACACACAAATGCACATAATGCATACAGGGAAGGATGCTAAATAATAAATAATGGGAACTCCCTGGGGTTCCTGGATTTCACAGAACAAACATTGTCAGGGCATACTGCCTCACATCTTGGCCTTGTAGCTGTTTACCAGCCCAAGACAGCCTAAATGTAAGTCTCTCTATGAATCAGCACACACTTGCAAAGGCTGGACCAGGAAAAAAAAAAAAAAAAATCAAAATGGATCAGAGGAAAAATACATGCATCTAATAATTCTACTCCTTACAAACCTTTACTGTCAAAGTTCTCATTGAAGAAGAACAGACTGGAACTTAGAGAATATTGCCTTTTTTCCACCAAGACACCCACACTCTTCCAATATGAGGCAGTAAAGGGGAAATACCATGGTTTCCGTAGACCAAATGTTCCTAAAAGAGGAGACAATTAAAATTAGTTTAATTTTTTTATTTAGATGAAGGTACTGTATTAGAATATCTTAAGTAATTAATATAAAACGTCATTCCATGTTAGTATTTTTAATATATGTCCCATATACAAAAAAGTGATATCCCAAGGCACAGCTATTAGCTTTGCAGTGGAGCCCTAACTCTCCCTTCTCAGTCTGATCCACGGCCATGTGCTAAAAGCCCTTCTCATCCACTTCCCCCAAGACATCTTTAGAGTAGGGGTTCAATAAACGCTTTTTGGCTAATTGCTGAATATTCCCAGAGTAAAATGCCACCTTGTCCCACACTGCCCTTCTATTTTGTCATTGTTCTTCTTTTGCCTACCTTTGATGTTTGCAAGGATTCCTAAACAAGGGGAAGAGCATGAGTTAAGTGCATGAGGGGATTAATCAATTGAAACATCCACAAAGAAGGATTCATAATGCTAACATTTCCATATGAAACATATTACCATTCTTCAAAAGTATTCTCCAAATTCATTTCAGCCCATTTAACATTCACTTTGCCCTCATTACATGCTGAAATGAGAAGGGATTTCATTATTAACACTTTCCAATTTTCTTTTAACACATCCATTCTAGTTTAAGTTTGATGAATGCAACTTACCTAAAGGCCTAAATTCTACAACTGATTAGAATTAAAAAGGCCTGTATAAAGACTATTATAGCACTTTGATCATCAAGCAGAAGAGAGATATGCAAGCCCTCGCACTTTCTTTTTTTTTTATTATACTTTAAGTTCTAGGGTACATGTGCATAACGTGCAGGTTTGTTACATATGTATACTTATACCATGTTGGTGTGCTGCACCCATCAACTCGTCAGCACCCATCAATTCATCATTTATATCATGTATAACTCCCCAGTGCAATCCCTCCCTCCTCCCCCCTCCCCCCTCCCCATGATAGGCCCCAGTGTGTGATGTTCCCCTTCCCTAGTCCAAGTGAGCTCATTGTTCAGTTCCCACCTATGAGTGAGAACATGCGGTGTTTGGTTTTCTGTTCTTGTGATAGTTTGCTAAGAATGATGTGGGGAAAGGATATGAACAGACATTTCTCAAAAGAAGACATTCATACAGCCAACAGACACATGAAAAAATGCTCATCATCACTCGCCATCAGAGAAATGCAAATCAAAACCACAATGAGATACCATCTCACACCAGTTAGATTGGCAATCATTAAGAAGTCAGGAAACAACAGGTGTTGGAGAGGATGTGGAGAAATAGGAACACTTTTACACTGTTGGTGGGATTGTAAACTAGTTCAACCATTATGGAAAACAGTATGGCAATTCCTCAAGGATCTAGAACTAGATGTACCATATGACCCAGCCATCCCACTACTGGGTATATACCCAAAGGATTATAAATTACTCTACTACAAAGACACATGCACACGTATGTTTATTGCGGCACTATTCACAATAGCAAAGACTTGGAATCAACCCAAATGTCCATCTGTGACAGACTGGATTAAGAAAATGTGGCACATATACACCATGGAATACTATGCAGCCATAAAAAAGGATGAGTTTGCATCCTTTGTAGCGACATGGATGCAGCCCTCGCACTTTCTAATCAAAAAACAGAAAGAGATGTTCAGGCATTCAAAGGAGAGCACATGTATCCATTACCTTTTGAAAGTAAAGGGAAGGTTTGCAAAATTTTTCTCCCCTTCTATAGAATGGGAGAAATGTCTGTTTACTCTGTCAATAGTTTCCTTTGCTGTGCAAAAGCTCTTCAGGTTAGTTAGATCTCATTTGTCAATTTTTGCTTTTCTCGCAATTGCTTTTGGCATCTTCGTCATGAAATCTTTGTCTGTGACTATGTCCTGAATGGTATTCACTAGGTTGTCTTCCAGTGTTTTTATAGTTTTGAGTTTTACATTTAAGTCTTTAATCCATCTTGAATTAATTTTTGTATATGGAAATAAGGAAGGGGTTCAGTTTCAATTTTCTGCATATATCTAGCCAGTTATCCTCACATCATTTATTAAATAGAAAATCCTTTCCCTATTGCTTGTTTTTTTAGGTTTGTTGAAGATCACATAGTTGTAGGTGTGCAATCTTATTTCTGGGTTCTCTATTCTGTTCTGTTAGTCTGTGTGTCTGTTCTTGTACCAGAACCATGCTGTTATGGTTACTGTAGCCCTGTAGTATACTTTGAAGTCAGGGAGTGTGATGTCTCCAGCTTTATTCTTTTCACTCAGGATTGTCTTGGCTATTCAGGCTCATTTTTGGTTCCATGTGAATTTTAAAACATTTTTTTCTAGTTCTGTGAAAAATATCAATGGTAGTTTAACGAGAATAGCATTGAATCTACAAACTGCTTTTGGCAGTATGGTCGTTTTAATGATATTAATTCTTCCTATCCATGAGCATGAAATGTTTTTCCATTTGTTCTTGTCATCTCTGATTTCTTTGAGCAGTGGTTTGTAGTTCTCCTTGTAGAGAACTTTCACCTCCCTTGTTAGCTGTATTCCTAGGCATTTTGTGTGTGTATGGTAATTGTGGATGGAAGTTTGTTACTGATTTAACTCTGGGCTTGACTGTTGTTGCTGTATAGGAATGCTTAACTATGCATCTGACAAAGGTCTAATATCCAACATCTATAAGGAACTTAGATAAATTAAGAAAAAACAAACACCCTATTAGAAAGTGGGCAAAGGACATAAAGAGACACTTCTCAAAAGAAGACATACATGGGGCCAATAATCATATGGAAAAACCTCAACATCAGTGATCATTAGAGAAATGCAAATCAAAACCACTATGAGATACCATCACACACCAGACAGAATGGCTGCTATTAAAAGGTCAAAAATTAACAGATGCTGCTGAGGTTGTGAATAAAAAAGAATGCTTACACACTGTTGGTGGGAGTGAAAATTAGTTCAACTATTGTGGAAGACAGGTGGTGGTTCCTCAAAGACCTAAAGATAGAAATACCATTTGACCCAGCAATCCTATTACTGAGTATATACCCAAAGGAATATATATCATTTTATTATAAAGACACATGCACACGTATGTTCTTTGTGGCACTATTCATAATAGCAAAGACATGGAATCAACCTAAATGCCCATCAATGATAGACTGGATAAAGAAAATGTGGTACATATACACCATGGACTACTATGCAGCCATAAATAGGAATGAGATCATGTCCTTTGCAGGGACATGAATAAAGCTGGAGGCCATTATCCTTAGCAAGGTAACATCCTTAGCAAAGGAACAGAAAACCAAATACTGCATGCTCTCACTTGTAAGTGGGAGATGAATGATGAGAACACATGAGGGGGAACAACATGTCCTGGGGCCTTTTGGAGGGTGAAGGGTGAGAGAAGGTAGAGGACGAGAAAAAATAACTGATGGGTGCTAGGCTTAATACGTGGGTGACAAAATAATCTGTACAACAAACCCCCATGACACCATTTACCTATGTAACAAACCTGCACATGTACCCTGCACTTAAAAGTTACAAAAAAATAAATAAATAAAGTGAAGAGAAGCTGTTGAGCTGGTGTCAGAAGTAGCACTGTTGTTTGTGGGCTGAGTTGTGTCTCCCCAGGTTTCATAGGTTGAAGTTCTAACCCCTTGTACTTCAAAATGTGACTATATTTGGAGACACAGTCTTCAAAGAGGTAATTAAGGCAAAATGAAGTCACAAGGGCGAGGACTAATCCAATGTGAGTGGTGTCCTCATGAAAGAAAATTTGGACACAGATACACAGGAACGACACAAGGAGATGATGCCATCTGCAAGCCAAGGAGAGTGGCCTTGGGAAAAACCAGCCCATACATATACCCACATACTCAGGCCTACACCTTGATCTCAGACTTCTGGCCTCCAGGATTGTGAGACAATACATTCCTGTTGTTTGAACCACCCAGTCTGTGGTACTTTGTTGTTGCAGGCTGAGAAAGCTAATGCAGGCAGGCATCCTCCAAGAACCTTGCAAAGCAATAACCATCCCTCTGTAGGAAGAGGATGAGTAGCAGCTGGATAATCAGGTCATATCACAGCCAGCAGCCCACTCACTCTGTTCCAGGCACTGTCCAGGGTATCTGGTTGTATTAATTCACACAGTCCTGTGACCACCAACATGTCAGGTACAATTATCACCTCTATCTTCCCAATAAGAAAAGGAGGAACAGAAAGGCTTGCCCAGTGATGCACAGCTGGTGGTTCCCGAAGCTACACACTGGTTAGCCTCTCCTCTAGCAGCTCCTGCCTGTCTGAATACGCAAGTGCAGCCATGAGGATGCTTTGAGTTGCCTTTTACAACAAGAAAGAAGCACAGTTTCTTCCAGTACCAATTACACAATAAACCCCTGTTGATACATACATGAACAATGAGTGTGTGGAAATCAAAGGAGATAGAAAGCGAGCAAATACATCAGGAAGATTATCCTCACAAAGCTGCAGGTTTTGGGCTGAGAGGCCTCCCAGGCAGCCACACTCAGTCGCAGCTTAAGTGGGCACCACCCTTAGCAAGGACAGTAGGCAATGGGATCCAGATGCCTTTAAGTGTTTATATATTTGAATTAGTAATTAAAATTCCGGGACTCTAGATGACACAGTGAAAAAGTGGGAACATACATCTGAACATAGAAAAAGCAGAAATTATTTAAACTTGCAAAGTAAGAGAAAGGTGTAGGAAGTTATTACTTTCATTTGATGAAATATTGAGCAGCCATTAATAGTACTTTCAAAGATGTGGATAAATCCTTGTGATAAAAATATTTTTTAAAAACATAGAGGGAAATTTACATATACAGTATGAACCCAACTAGGTACAGAAAACTGTCTGGAAAAAGCCTGGGAAATGTTAGTTCTGGTTAGTGAAATCAGAGATAATTGAATTTTTTTTTCTGCTTCCTCAAAAATTTTTCCTGTTTCTCCATAAACTTTTACAATAAACACATATCCATCTGATGTATTACAGCTCAAGTTTTCAGAACCACAGGGGAGAAAAGAATATTTCATACATGCACATTCTAAAGGTGAAATAAGGTACAATTTGCCTGTTCCAAATGAAGTCATTGAACACCTTCACATTGTGAGTGTACGCAAGGAAATCCTGAAGCAAGCCTCAGCTCTGCTTCACTTCGATATAAGTGGAAGTGGTACAAAGATAAATATGATTTCAAACTTTGGGCCATGACTAAAAGTGAGGATCACCATACATGTGTGTGTGACACACACACACCCACATACACATGCGCACACACAGGCATTCACACACATGAGTACACGTGTACACATGCACATATTCATGCCGCACATGCACACATGTACACACACACAAGCGTGCACACATAGGCAACTGCAACAATGTCAGGAGTCACCAGTTTCTTGCAATGGAGCTAAGTCATTACTCTTTATTAGTTGTGTCCTTGTTTTCTCACTTGAGTCTTTGGGAAATGACACCTTACTGCAGCCCTGACTTACTGTGGGAGATGCTTTGCTAAGAAATGAATGACTAAGCATTTTGCACAGAGGTAGGAGGAGAGACTCTGGCTCATCTCCCAGGGCTCACAGTTCCAGCTGTCAGCCCAAGAATGAGCAGGACAGGTGAGGCCTCAGCACAGTGACGAAGGAACACAGCAGAAGTCCCCTAGATCTGGAACATCGTATCCCTTGCCCTTCTGTTCTCCGGTTTACACCTTCCTGTTCCAGGGAGATGTCAGTCATCACACAGAAATCAACTAGTCACACCCTCTAGTGGTATGAGGGACACACAGATGAATCAGGCAGAGACTGCACCTTCCTAGGACCTTCATTCTAGTACAGATGACCAAAAAAAAAAACATTGAGAGAAAAACGCAAGACAATATTGTCATTGTAGGGTTTCTACCTATGCAAAACAAAAGCAGGCCCTTCAACCCAAGAAAAAGGAGCGAGAATGAAAAGACAGAGATGCTGGGAGGGATGCTAGATTCAGAAAATACAAACACAGGATGTCCAATCAATTTTGAAATTCAGACAAACAACAAGTAATGTTTTAGTATGAATATGTCCCCCAGATTATTTGTAGTTTATCGGAAATTTGAATTCACCTGGGTGCCTGTATTTTATCTGGCTACCCTGTGTGGGTGTGCTGGGTACACTGGAGACTGCACCCCAACTCCCCATCAGCACAACGGGAATAGAGAGAGAGAGGCATGAATCTGCAGCAGAGCAGATTCAGGCGGCCTGGGAGCCACTGAGGATATTAGTTATTCTCTAGACATTTTGGAGTTGGGGAAGACTGTCATGCAGGGGAGGGACATGGTCCATCTGGTCTATTTTTAAAAAAGATAACTCTGTGTCAACACGGAGGTAGGATGCAGAGGTGAGGTACTGGGGTCGGGGATACCTAGAGGAGTGGGAAGGAGTTACAAGGGCACTGTAACTCGCTGTAAGTCCAGATCAGGCACAGTGAGGCCTGATCTAAGGTAATGGCTTCAGGGATGGGAAGTAGAAACAAACTACAAAAGACATTCCAGAGTTAGGAAACAATAAATTGGAAATAAATTGAATATTAAGGGTTGCTTTGCTAATTAAACCATCTCAGCCGTAATCCGTCTGGACTTTTAAAACCTCCTAATTAATCTACTAATCTAACTAAAGCAGAGAGCAGCCAAATGCAAGTTGGCATGGCGGCCGTTCAGCTCTTTGGCTTGCCTCTGCAATCGGCTTTTGCTTAGAAATCCAAACTTGGTTTATGTGCACACTCTAGAAGCACATACAACCTGCTCACATTACCAGATGTAATTGGGCACATTAATATGTGCAAAGGCCCTCCATTTACACCAAGCTTTTCTCCTCAAGGGGAACTGCCTGCTGGCTTATGCAGGCCAGGAAACTAATTAGCATTGCCCCGCAAAACTGACAGTGATAAAAGAAGAAGTCAATGAAATTAGACAGATCGAGCAGAATCAAATTTAGTTGGAAGCATGTAAAAAGAGTTTATGCAATGAAAACTCTTCCAGAGGACGAGATGTTTGCTTGTGAGCTCTTGACACAAGCGCGGAGACCTCCAATTGATGCTGAGCCCTGCAGGCCAGAAAATGATCTGATGCTGGATCTATAGAGTCTCCCAGTCAGACAGCGGGGCTGAGAAATGCTGGGGTCATACTCACTGGGTCACTTTATAACAAAGAAAGAAAATGGAGAGAAAAGCATTTGTTTGGGGTATGGGGTGTGTGTTTGTGTGTGTGTGTGTGTGTGTGTGTGTGTGTGACAGAGAGCAAAAGAGAGAAATTTCTCACCTGTCTCCTACCTCCCATCTGGAGACACCCTCCTACCCACAGGAGACTTTGGAACAGTGTTTTACAATGTAGATTTTATTATTACTCAAGTATGATGATGCCAACAAATCAGGAGCTAACTGTCGTTGCAACTATACTTTGTTACTCACAGACCCCAAGAGAAGGAGGCATGACACACCACACAGGGCCACACAGGGAAGCACCAGTGTCAGGAGACAGGGGAAGTAGGGAGGGGTGTTGTGGTCATGTGAACAAGAGCCTTTTCTGTGGTTTCCAAGGGAAGCAACAAGTGAGGAAGGGCAAGTACGTTTCTAATTAACTAGTGTGAGTAATTTCATCAGGCTCTTGGGGAGAGTCTGTCCCTAGTTGGCTGGTACCTTGCCCTGGGCTCATCAGGCCAGGTAGACAGTGGCCCTGAGTGTGAGCACCCCATAGTGGTAGGGGTGTGGGCTCTGGATTGGTTTGTTTGCATGTGAAAGGCACATCCACAGGTGAGTCCTTCACTATGGCTAGGAACTGGCTCCCTGGAAGGAACAGTCCCTCTAGGGTCAGTAACTGCACCCCTTCAACTCCAGTCAAAGCCTCAGAAATACAGAAAATAAAAAGGTATGATTAATACAATGGGGATGGTACAATTGCCTTTAGTGTGCAGATGCTTGGGTTAGTCAATATCCTCCAAAGTGCAACAAAGAAATGTCCTTGACTTGCCTTCTGTGAGCCTGACCAGTTGTGCAAACGCGAAGTGTTGCATGGTTATTGAGCCTAGGACATATAAACTCAAAGTTTCTGTTCAGTCTCAGTATACACTAAATTTTTCAGAAATTCAACCACTGTGTAAACCAGTGGAAGATTATTGTCTAAAGCAGAAATTGTTCATTATTTTGGAAAACCATGTTATCAATAGTGATGTCACTCATTGCTTTTGAGTTTGCAATGCAGTATGACTGTATCAATCTTCATTCTGCCCCATTTTACCAAATACATGACAAAATATGTGAAGATTGCTTTTAACAAACTTAAAACTAGATATATTTAAATTAGTAGAAATTCAGAAAATGCACTAAATTGTATTAATAAGGGTTAGTAACTATGTTATATTGTCATTTTATATATATATATACACACACACACATTATATATATGTATTTTAAAACTGTATAGAAAAATAAGACCATCTGGTAAAAATTACACATTGAAATGATTAACATGAGGCTCCCTATTAGTTTTCAATCTTATTTTGATGCTGTTCCCTTGGCTTCTCTATAAAACCCTCTTATATTATTCATATTATTTCTTTGTCCAATCAGTCCTCTATTTCCTGTCACTACTAAAGAATAGATCTCCAAAGTCTTTAAAAGACTGGAGGCTGAATGGAGAGACTGAAATGAGATAGAATCATAAGACAGGAAATGGATCTTCTGTTATGTTTTGTCCTTACCTGCCCCATGTGTTAACATAGGGAATTTTCCTTATTACTTTTAAGTAAGACCCAGGTCATTTACAAAACTATCATTATTTTATTCACCTCATTAGTGTATAATATTTCTTCCCACATTTTTCCTACTTCAGTTGAAGTTATTTTCATCTTTTAATCACATACCAATAAATCTGATCTAGTACTACTTAACATTAGCTTTACTGCTAGTGTCTACATTTCTCTTTACTTGTGCATTTTCTTTCCTTTTAGTACCAAATGGCTTCCAACCATTTTCCTTCTTTTAAATCCAAACATATTCCAAATAAGTGTAAGCAGCTGAATATCTCATTCTGTGTTCTAATGAATTCTTGCCTGAGCACTGATAATTTACATGTTATCTTATTATAAATTACTTTCTATTTCTCTTTTATACTAACATTTTAAAATTACATTAATTTTAAGACTCATACACAGGTAGTTTTCATTATCTATAAGTTTCATTTCAAGAGAGTAAAGGAGGTAATATAAAATATTTGTCTTAAAAAGAAGGTATTGGGTCTGAGAGCTCCTAGAAATTATAACCCTCTTTATGGATCTGAAAGCCCATCAATAGTGTCTGGCAATTTTATTCCTTGTTATTATCGGCAGACTTTGTCAAAGTGGAAAATAAATACTTCGTGCAATTTGGGAATATGCAAATTGCCAACTCTTATTTTTAGCTTTCGAAATAAAATAATCTGAATTTTGTGATAAATTCAAAAATCTTTATTGACATATTTATTCAGCTCTATGCCTTAGTATTTTAAAAAATGTGTTATAAATATGTTCGAGCTTTGATTTTTTTTTAATTCTGTAATAGACTCTGATCTTTTTTCCTAACTAGCTGGTAGGTAAAATTAGTGTTACAATCACAAAGAGAAAATATAAAACCCACCACTCTAAATTCACTAAACAAAATGTTGAAATGAGTGTCTGCCATTCAGAGGTGGATCGAGGTCCTCCTGCATTTGCTTCCCTTTGCAGGGTGTAGGATCCAGTGTAGCTGGGAATCGTAACTCATTAGAGGTCACAGAACACTTTGTATGGCCTGATGAAAACATGGAGACATTCCCTAGAAAAGGTACATCCGAGTGAACTTAAGGGAGACTTGCGAAGTAAAATCAGATCTTTTTCTCCAGTTGGATGTGGTAGGGTAAGAGCTGATTCTGAAGTAGCTCAAGTATTTAACATATTGGGTAGATGTTAATCATGAGCCATATTGTGAGACTGCAAGATTGTGGCGTGAGTATATGAAGATAGTGGATTGTTGGTTTAACCTTAACCTAATGGGAGTGCAGGGAATTAGGAGTCTGAAAAAATGGAAGGACAGGAGGAGCTGAAAGAGGGAATAGAAGATGATGGTTTCCCCAGTCGAATATACGTGAGTTCCAAATGTGGCATGGTTCAGATGGCCAAGGTACTTACAAAAGATTACCAAATCCAGTATTTGAATCTCCTGGCCCGCTGAGGAAAACGATTTCTTAAAATTTCTTCTGAGCCTCAAGTTAACCTCACTGAACTTTTAGAAAGAATTTCTTCTTAAAAGCCACCAGCTTAGCCGAACATCCCCTGACCCACAGGATAGGGAATGACTCAATACTGTCCCACTGGTGGGGACATTCTCACCATCACTCAGCTTTTCTGAGTTCAATTACCTTCTTCCATGAGTGTACCCCCAATTCTCTTTTCTTCCCTTCAAATATGACCTAGACAGTGAACCCTCTGCACAACAGACATCCACCTCAAGGCTCAGTCTCTTTTAAAACTTTTCAATTTAGAATTCCACAGTGGGATTCAGAGCGAAAGTCTCAGCTGAATACAATGTTCCTTTGCTTTATTATAATGTAGAAAAATACTACCCCTAGGAGCCTCTTGCCTTAGATGCTGATGGTTGAGGGAGAAATCAGATCATTCTGGGTCCCAGGACACATTTTATCTTCATCTCAACATTGCAGAGAGTAGACTTTTTTTGCTGGTCTTTTGTATTTTAAATTGACATCACAGATGTATTTTGTAACATTACTTTCTTATGTTATTTTTGCTTCTTCTCAATAGTCAATTGCTTCTCATCCAATTTCCTAACCCTTGGCCTTCTCAACTCATTTTTTTTTTTTATCTCTTATTTCCTAGAATCTTATTTCTTAAGTTTTATTTTCTTAAATTTTATTCAAAGTACCAAGACGATGCAGTCTAAGTTTTTCCTAAATAAATCAGGTTTCCAATTTATGTTTTCTCTCTACCTCTTGAGGGCCATATATTCCTACTTTTGTGTAAAATGATCTTTTCAGTGACCCATATTATTTTTATGTTTACCCATCCCTAAATGATTCATGAGCTCTCCAAGTCTGGAATGTGCTTTCACAAACAGAATGAACAGCGTTTGTTTTCCTTCTATCCCTCCATTTTCATTTGTATAAGATTAGAATCTTTTTTTTACATTTTTAATTTCAATTTAGTTAGATGCTATTTGCTTTGAAAAGCATAGAACCAGAGTTGCAAGTAATTTCAGCAAGAAAATACACCACCATTAAAGTGTTATCTCTAAAAATTAAATAAATAATTTTAAAGTGTTATTGCTGCTCTTTTGGACCTGAACCAAAAAGATAAAGTATGCATGCCTCTTTTCCTCCAAAACAGCTAGGAAAACCCATTACCATTCGTGGCTTTTTTTTTTTTTTTTTTTTTTTTTTTTTTTTGCCATTGATATACTTGTCCTCCAGACCTCTGGGGCATGCCTGCCATACCAGGAAAAAAGTGCGCCACATTTGGGAAACCCCATACCTGTGACAACACTGAAAGCCCTGTGGTTGGACATGGCCCCTCACTCCCAGCCCACACTGTCTAGCTGCCTTTAGGCTCTGCCTGCTTCTCCCCAGGTCCTGCCACCTGCCGAACTGCCGCTGGCTGAGCGCTTGGCCCCTAGACCCCCACTAGGAGTGACTTTCTGCCCAAGGCACTCTGAGCACCCTGACCCCCACCCCCCCGACCTCTTTGCTGTCTGGAAGGCTGCAGCACCACGGGCCCCCAGGCTCTCTTGCCCTCACCCCTCATGCGTGTTGGGAAACACTCTACCTAGGAAACCAGGATATTTTCTGTGCAGACTGAAATCCACTTGTTGGGAGCTGATTGGTGGGCCTGGTGAGTTTTCATGCTCATTTCATCCTGGCTAACCCCTCACGTGGCCTTTCACCTTCCACTCAGGAAACAAAAGCATCACATTTTTTCTCAAAAATGTACAGCTCCTTTTAAGTGCAATCTTACACCTATTTCGATGATACTAGGTGGGATGATCATTAACTACATTTTAATATCTAATACTTTAAAAAGTCTTTTTTTTTTTTTTTTGAGACGGAGTCTCGCTCTTGCCCAGGCTGGAGTGCAATGGCCGGATCTCAGCTCACTGCAAGCTCCGCCTCCCGGGTTTTATGCCATTCTCCTGCCTCAGCCTCCCGAGTAGCTGGGACTACAAGCGCCCGCCACCTCGCCCGGCTAGTTTTTTATATTTTTTAGTAGAGACGGGGTTTCACCGGGTTAGCCAGGATGGTCTCGACCTCCTGACCTTGTGATCCGCCCTTCTCGGCCTCCCAAAGTGCTGGGATTACAGGCTTGAGCCACCGCGCCTGGCCTAAAAAGTCTTAAAGGTCACCTTACTCATATCTAGTTTTATTTACTGAGTAGAAAGGACTTTGTATTTAAGGAAAATAAGCATTCAAAAAAAAATTTTTTTAATCTCCTTGAGAACCCAAATTCTAAACTGTGTAAGTCTCTGTGCTCTTGGAAAATACATAAATAGGATATATAAGAACTAGGGTGGGAAAGAATTATTATTTTCTTATAATATGTTTGTGATTTATTTCTGGATTAACATATAATTTAAGAAAAATATTCACCTTTCTAAATTTCCCTATGGTACCAGGCTACAGTTCAATAAAATATATATTTTTAATCATTGTGTGCTTGGAATTTAGACCAAAACATTCAAATGGTCTAACAGTGACCATTTTTTGTTTCTATCATCTTAATTCAATTTATTCTAAAGATTAGTTAGAAGAAATCATTCAGGATTACTCATCTGTAAAAGAACATTTTAATATATCTTACTGAAAAACTCTAAGAACTCAAAGACCAGTACAAATTAACTGGCTAATGCAACAATAGCTAGAGTCAAATTTTACTTATAGCATGTGTTTTACCTCTGTTTACAAAAACACTCCCTCCCCCCGCAAAACCACACTAATATCTATGAAATACATGTACGTTCTGGTTTAGAATTTTGGTTGTCAAATTCTCAATATAAGCAAAAAATGCTGCCAACAGATTTTTAGAAAATCATTTTAGGCTGCATTGGTATGAGATAATTGCACTCTATTTTATACTGGTTAGATTTATTTCTGGATCCTGATCTTCAGGAACGATCTAGTAAATCTAAGAGTAAAGATGAGAGCCAACAAATATGTGGATGGTTGTCACGTAAAAGGAATAATTAGAAAGGAGAAACTAGAAAACACGGATAGAGGATCTAGGAAGACAGGTCCCAGGTCAACAATCATCTAACACAGTGGTACTATCCTTTTTGGTACCAGGGACCAGTTTCGTGGAAGACAATTTTTCCACAGACTAGGGGATAGAGGATGGTTCCAGGATGATTCAAGTGCATTACATTTATTGTACATTTTTTTCTATTATTATTACACTGCAATATATAATAAAATAATTACACAATTCACCATAATGTAGAACCAGTGGGAGCCCTGAGCTTGTTTTCCTGCAACTAGACGGTCCCATCTGGGGGTGATGCGAGACAGTGACAGATCATCAGGCATTAAATTCTCATAAGGAACATGCAAGCTATTGCATGTTTGTGAACCTTTGTGACACATACACCTATATGAACCTTTGCATGCACAGTTCACATAACGTTCAGGCTCCTGTGAGAATCTAATGCCCCCACTGACCTGACAGGAGATGGAGCTCAGGCAATAACGTGAGCAATGGAGAGTGCCTGTAAATACAGACGAAGCTTCTCTCCCTTGCCTGCTGCTCACCTCCTGCTGTAAGGCTCAGTTCCCAACAGGCCATGGACTGCTCCATGGCCCAAGGGTTGGGGACCCCTGATCTAACAGATGGACACATTTGCATACCCTACTCTTGGAAGGTTCAGAAGGTCACTCACCTGACCCGACGTCAGGGGTGGTATAAGGAAGACCCGAGCATTGGCTGAGTGGTTGACCTGGATAGTGTCTGAAGCAAGGGATGCCATGATTATTCTTGAATGTTCTCAAAACTGGGGCTACCAGACAGTGGGAGGTGTATACAACAGTGAAACCAGATATCCGAATCTCATTCTGAATGCTGTACTTGATAATGAAGACTTCCTACTGGATCACTTGCAATATAACTATTAATTTCCAAAAAGGTGATTCACTGAGAGTTACTTTTTACACATGCATGCTCTTACCTGTCTCTTGTCCTTCCAGGAATGTAATAAAAAATACTCCTTGTCCAAAGGCAGTTGTGGAGAGAAGGCACTGCCCACAGATTGATGGAGTGAAAAGAAAAACTGCACGTTAGTGTTTGATTGGGACCACAGAATATCCACAACACTTAACTCAAAGAGAGAAGTCGTAACAACTTTTCATTCTGATGACGCCCAACCACCGTTTCAGGAAGTCATTTAAATATTTTAATCTGAAAAACTTAGTAGAATGTCAGTCCACTCTGAAAAGCATGATAACAAGCTAGTTTTTAACGTTAAAAGGAATTATTTCTCTTTACTGAGATGCTTAAAGTGTCATAAATCCAATGCATCATACACAGAAATGTGTAACACAAAACAGTGAAAAATGGAATAGAGCAATTTACTATTTTTTATTATTAAGTGAATGCCCTGGAGCACATTGCAGGCTGTCTGATGGAATACATATACTATTCTACACTAGAAATAAGGCGTATTGAAGAAAAATGTTATTTTATCTCAGTGGAGAGGTCTTATGTTAGAAAGAAACCCCATTGAAAAAAATATCTTACATTAAAAAATATAATATACCAGAGTTAGATATTTTTTATTTGCTAAAAAGCATTTGAATATATAAAAAGAAAATCAAATTTTATATGCATAGAACCCACAAATATAAGAACCGAGGTAAAATTAAAAACACCACCATTTGAAAATTAGGTCAGATCATGGATGACTCCTTTTCTATGTACAAGGAGTATATGGGGAGGGACCGTGAATGGTCCCACTTATGTTAATTATTCTGAAAACATCTACTTAACACTAACAAGAAATTATTGGTTATGAATTTTTACAAATGTGACATAAGCCAATCAACACCGATGAACACATATCAATAGATAAAACACTGATGGAATATAACCACTTTTTCATTCTGCATGTGTATCTATGTTGTGTGTATATGGCTAGTAGAAACCAGAGAGCTTTGAATCATTTATTGAAGTTGAAGAAACATCAGTTGGCTTTCATATAAATATTTTACTCTAGGCCCTAAACGAGCAGAGAAGGTGTTCTGCTCCCAATAAGTGAGTGAAGCACTGGGGCTTTCATGAATCCTGTGCTGGACAAAAGGACTTTTAAGGGCCTTTAAATACCCCTGAGCAGCCCTGTCATCTAGGTCTCCTTGACATCTCCCCAAAGTCTCTGTTAAGACTGTCATATCTCTCAACAGACTGCAATTTTAGGAAGTCACTTGACCTGCTGGAGAGAATAGTCTTGAGCACAGTGCAAGTGTTTACAGTGATGCCACTGGCTCTCTGAAGAGATCATTTTAATAAGGATGGTTCACCCTCGCTTTGATTGAGTTCCTACTATGTTTCAGGCACTATGCTTGCCAGCAATTGTCATAAAATAATGAATATGTTTTTTACGTTCTACGTATTTGATGTCACAGACCTGAAAGTGTTATCATACTTTTTTAGGAAGTACATTTTAAATGGATGAGTGACTCTGACATTACTAACGGAGAGATTTTTCTACTCAATGTGATGTAATTCATAATGCTCCAAGAAAAAATGCTGATTTTTTACTTCTAAAATATCTTTAGAAATCTATTATTTTCCATGCATGAAAGAAAGAGAAAACAAAGTTATATGTTTCCTTAAGAATGCTGCTTATTTTCCAGAGTCTGCAGAAAGTCTCTGTTACATAAAAACTGGACATTCTTAATGGGCTGCTGTCCAGCAAAAACACTGCAGTTTCAATGGTTTACATTTGTGGGTAAGATTTTAAAAAGCAGATATCAGAAAACCCATGTAGATATGAATATGACAAATTGAAAAGGTGAGGGTGGTTGGTTTTGTTTTGTTAGATATATTGCAGTTTTGTTTTATTTTGTATTTTTACAAAACAACTTACTTACCAGAAATGTCTGAATGACAAAACTTAATTGGTTATGTAGAACCAATAGAACTATGTAGGGCAGAAAGCTGATCATGTACACCAGGCTGGTGCAAAGGGCTGCTGTATTAGCTTGGTTGAAAAATGCACTCAAGAGGTAGCTCAGCATGACGACTGACATCCCAAAATCCAAGAGAAAGAGGAAAATAATAAAGGCATTGCTGTGTGCAAAGATGCCACTTGTTTTCAGAATGATGGCCAGAGCAGCACTGCTTATGGTCAACACAGCCATGTTCTCCAGGAACCAGGCCAGGAAATGGGTCATTGGATGCACTCCCATCATCCGCAGATACTATCAAAACGAGAAAAAACCCAAGGTTACCACAGAATGCATACTTGAGGAAGAACAAATCAGATAGTAGGAGAAAGAAGATGGACCAGTGGAAAGGTAAATCTGCTTGCTTGCAAATACCGCCCTTTGAAGGGCCCTGGAAAGGACATTGCCTCCTCAAGCTTGGTATTTGATTTTCATGAGCACTTGTATCCTGGAACTTAAAATTAAGTTAAATGTTTAAAACAGAGCCATTTATGACAAACCCATAGCCAATATCATACTGAACGGATAAAAGCTGGAAGCATTCCCCTTAAAAACTGGCACAAGACAAGGATGCCCTCTCTCGTCACTCCTATTCAACATTGTATTGGAAGTTCTGTCCAGGCCAAACAGGTAAGAGAAAGAAATAAAGCATATTCAAATAGGAAGAGAGGAAGTCAAACTGTCTCTGTTTGCAGATGACATGATCCTATATCTAGAAAACCCCATTATCTCAGCCCAAAAGCTACCTAAGCTAATAAGCAACTTCAGCAAAGTCTCAGGACACAAAATCAATGTTCAAAAATCACAAGCATTCCTATACACCAACAGGAAACAAGCAGACAGCCAAATCATAAATGAACTCCCATTTACAATTGCCACAAAGAGAATAAAATGTCTAGGAATACAGCTAACAAGGGAAGCGAAGGACCTCTACAAGGAGAACTATAAACCACTGCTCAAGGAAATAAGAGAGGACACAAACAAATAGAAAAACATTCCGTGCTCATGGATAGGAAGAATCAATATCATTAAAATGGTCATACTGCTCTAAGTAATTTAGAGATTGAATGCTATTCCCATTAAACTACCATTGGCATTCTTCACAGAATTAGATAAATCTACTTTAAAATTCATATGGAACCAAAATTTAAAAAAGAGAGTCAAGACAACCCTAAGACAAAAAAACAATGCTGGAAGCATCACACTACCTGACTTTGACCTATACTACAAAGCTACGGTAACCAAAACATCATGGTACTGGAATAAAAGCAGACACATAAACCATAAACATACAGATCTCAGAAATAAGACCACACATCTATGACCATCTGATCTTTGACAAATCTGACAAAAATAAACAATGGGGAAAGGGTTCCCTATTTAATAAATGGTACTGAGAAAACTGGTAGCCATATGCAGAAAATTGAAACTGGACCCCTTCCTTACACCTTATACAAAACTTGACTCAAGATGGAGTAAAGACTTAAAAGTATTTTTGGTTTCAATTTCATTTAGCTATTTTCTCATCTTTGTTATTTCTTTTCTTCTGCTAGGTTTGGGTTTCCATTGTTCTTGTTTCTCCAGTTCCATGAGGTGTGACCCTAGGTTGTCTATTTTTGCTCTTTCAGACTTTTTGATGTAGGCATTTAATATTGTGAACTTTCCTCTTAGCATCACTTTTGCCATATCCCAAAGGTTTTGATAGGCTGTATCACTATTATCATTCAGTTCAGTTAATTTCCATCTTTATTTCATTCTTGACCCAATGATCATTCAGGAGCATGTTATTTAATTTCCATGTATTTGCATGGTTTTGAGGGTTCCTTTTGTAGTTTATTTCCAATTTTATTCTACTATGGTCTGAGCTATATATGACAAACCCACAGCCAATATTGTATTGAACAAGGAAAAGTTGAAAGCATTTCCTCTGAGAACTGGAACAAGATAAGGATGCCCACTTTCACCACTACTATTCAACATAGTACTGGAAGTCCTAGTCAGAGCAATCAGACAAGATAAAGAAATGAAGGGCATCCAAATCAGTAGAGAGGAAGTCAAACTGTTGATGTTTGTTGATGATAATATCATATACCTAGAAAACCCTAAAGACTCAGCCAAAAATCTCCTAGAACTGACAAGTAAATTCAGCAAAGTTTCAGGATACAAAATTCACGTACACAAATCAGTAGCTCTGCTATACACCAACAGTGACCAAGCCGAGAATCAAATCAAGAATTCAACCCCTTTCACAATAGCTACAAGAAATAAAATAAAATACTTAGGAATATACCTAAACAAGGAGGTGAACCACCTCTACAAGGAAAACTACAAAATACTGTTAAAAGAAATCATAGACGACACAAACAAAGGAAACACATGCTGTGCTCATGCTTGGGTAGAACGAATATCGTGAAAATGACCATATTGCCAAAAGCAACCTGCAATCCAATGCAATTCCCATCAAAATACCACCATTACTCCTCACAGAACTAGAAAAAACAATCCTGACTTTCATATGGAACCAAAAAAATAACCCACACAGTCAAAGCAAGACTAAGCAAAAAGAACAAATCTGGAGGCATCACATTACCCGACTTTAAATTATACTATAAGGACATAGTCACCAAAATAGCATGGTACTGGTATAAAAATAGGCACATAGACCAATGGAACAGAATAGAGAACCCAGAAATAAACCCAAATGCTTATAGCCAACTGATCTTCAACAAAGCAAACAAAAACATAAAGTGGGGAAAGGACATCCTATTCAATAAATGATGTTGGGATAATTGGCAACCCACAAGTAGAAGAATGAAACTGGATCCTCATCTCTCACCTTATACAAAAATCAACTCAAGGTGGATAAAAGACTTAAATCTAAGTCCTGAAACCATAAAGAGTCTAGAAAAATAACATCAGAAAAACCCTACAAATACTTCATGACCAAGAACCCAAAAGCAAATGCAATGAAAACAAAGATAAATAAATGGGACTTAATTAAACTAAATGGCTTCTGCACAGCAAAAGAAATAATCAGCAGAGTAAATAGACAACCCACAGAGCGGGAGAAAATCTTCACAATCTATATATCCAACAAAGGACTAATATCCAGAATCTACAAAGAACTGCAAGAAAAAAACGAACAGTCTCATCAAAAAGTGGGCTAAGGACATGAATAGACAGTTCTCAAAAGAAGATAGATACATGCCAACAAACATATGGAAACATACTCATCATCACTAATTATCAGGGAAATGCAAATCAAAACCACAGTGTAATATCACTCTACTCCTGTAAGAATGACTATAATTAAAAAAAATCAAAAAAAATCGATGTTCACATGGATGCGGTAAAAAAGGAATACTTTTACACTGTTCATGGGAATGTAAACTAGTACAACCATTATGGAAAACAGTGTAGAGATTCCTTAAAGAACTCAAAGTAGATCTACCATTTGAACCAGCAATCCCACTCTTGGGTATCCACCCAGAGGAAAAGAAGTCATTATATGAAAAAGGTAGTTGCACACATATGTTTATAGCAGCACAATTCACAATTACAAAAATAGGGGACCAACCCAGTGCCCATCAATCAATGAGTTAACAAAGAGAAAGTATATACACACATACACACACACACACACACACACACACACACACACCATGGAATACTACCCAGCCATATAAAGGAATGAAATAATAGCATACAGAGCAACCTGGATGGAATTTGAGACTATTATTCTAAGTGAAGTAACTCAGGAATGCAAAACCAAACATCACATGTTCTCACTCACATGTGGGAGCTGAGCTATGATACACGAAGGCATAAGAATGATTCATTGGACTTTGGGGACTCAGGGTAAAGGGTTGGGGTGGTGACTGATAAAAGACTATACATTGGGTATCAGGAACACTGCTCCGGTGATGGGTGCACCAAAATCTCAGAAATCACTACTGAATAACTTATTCATGTAACCAAACACCCCCTGTTCCCCAAGAAACCTATGGAAATAAAAAAAATTAAGTTATGATAGTTTCAAGTTTTATAACAGTATTATAACAAAAATAGCAAGGCCTCTACATAAAAAAATTCTAAGCATAAATTAAGATGGGAAGTCTGCTGCTATGTTTTTCTGGGTTTGAAAAAAGTTGCTGAATGAGGAACATTGGCTTTGTTCTTGCAATCTCGTATGGCTATTCTTTGACTTTCTTTCACGTCAATGGAAAATATCAGTTAAAGTCTGGCATTGCTTCAGACTTCAACATAAAATCATCTTTCTGGAACAAGGACTCAGCTATTTTGTACACCAGAACCCCAGCAGAGGAGAGGGAAGCAAAATAGAGAGGCTCAGGTTAGTTATGGGACAAGATCCATTTCCAAAGTCCCCAGCTTCCCCATCTTTGTCTCCTAGGCGAGGTTTAAGGATATTTACCTCTTCTATCTGGATCTCCTGCTCATACACCAATTTTCTGACCATGCTGACCACAGACACCATCCACGTCAGCATCATTATCAGTGGAAAAAAGAAACCAACGTTGTTCAGGAATCTGTAAGGGGATAATTTAGTCAGCATCCGGAGGCAAGCAAAATGACTCTACTATTATTTTACATTTTTCTTTCAAGTTACAAAGCACTTTCAGGAGCGATGTCTCCTTTGGTCATTTCTACATGCCTATGACTTAGGTAGGAGGGCCATGATTGGTGTGCTGATTTTGTAGGTGTGCAATCATGAAGGAACTCATGAAGGAGACACAACTGGTTCAAGGTCTCTCAGAGAGCCACAGCCCAACCACAATACTCTGTGACACTTGCCATAGGCAGAGCAGGTTGGAGCAAAGCAGGTCATTAATCCATGCCTACTATTTCCTCAACTTAGTTGGGACCATTATCTATCTTCAATTATTGATATTAATTGATCATAGATTATCATCTACAAAATACTTGAAAATTGGCAAATGAAAGTCTTCCTGTCTCTTTTCCCAACACTCACATTTCAACCCACTCTAACTGGGCTCCATTTCTAATATACACTTGAAATGACTCTTATCTAGGGCATCAGTGACAGTCATGCCTCAAAATCCAATGAGAATTATCCAGTCATTTTCCTTCTTGAGTTCTCAGACATGTTTGATGACTTTGGCCATTCCCTTCTCCTCTCTTTCCTCTCCGCTTCCAGAACAACTCCCAGCTTTGCACCCACAGCTTGGCAATTTCTCTTTTGCCTGCCTTTAAATGTAGGCATCCTTACCTCAAACCGGACCCTCTGTCTTCCCACCACATACTCTCTGAGCTCTAAATCCATGTAATAATTATTTATTCAACATTGAGACCAACCGCAGGTACATGCCATGTTACTGGGCTGGTGTTACATGAATGAGCCAAACAGTAAAAAGCCCTGCCATTAAGGATCTTTCATTCTAGTATGTTGGCAAGGTGAAAAGGGACATAAAATAATCCAATAAACACAGATTGCTATGTTCTGTCTCTGCCAAAACTCATGTTGAAATTTAATTGCCCATGTAATGGTATTGAGAGGTAATGCAGCCTTAAGAGGTGTTTGGGTTATGGGGTCTCCACACTCGTGAATGGATTAACATAGTTCTCATGAGACAAGGTGAGTTCCCAGGGTACTGGATTAGTTCTTGAGAAAGCTGGCTGTTATGAAGCAAGTTTGCCTCTCATGTATGAAGCACACACCCTCTCCCCCTTAAACTTCCCGCCATGAGTTGAAGTGGCATGACGCCCTCAGCAGAAGCCGACCAGACAGGCTGCCTAATCTTGGACTTCCTGCCAGAATTATGAGCCAAATAAACTTATTTTCTTTACAGACTACCCAGTCTTGGGGATTCTGTGATAGCAACACAAAAAGGACTAAAACAGAGACGCATAATGTCAGGTAGTGATAAATGCTATGAGGAAAAAAAGAACCAGCTTAGCCAAAAGTGAGAAGGAATGCTATTTCAGACAGGGTGATTAGCTGAGCTGACAGCGGAAAAAAATACTCAAGCAGAAAGCAGATGCAGTAAAGAAATGAGTCACCCAGGTATCCGAAGGGAGACTGCTCCAGGCAAAGGAAAAAAAGGGCAAGACCAGAGGTTGGAGCAAACAGAACACAGGTCAGGAGCAGCCAAGGCCTTCATGCAACAGCAGCAGATGGGGTCAGAGCATGAGCAGAGGACAGATCATGCAAGGATCTTTCATGTCAGGGTAAGTTCTATATTTTATTCAGTGAACAAGAAAGTACATTGAAAAGACTTTAAAAGGAAGAGAAAGAGAGAAACAAAGAGGTAGCATAGTTAGGTGCACAGTGTTTTTAAAAAGACCACTAAATGCCATGTAGACAATGGGGTACAGGTGGGGAAGCCTGTGAAGCAAGGGGTCAGAAGGCTACAGCAGACTCGGCAGTCTAGATGAGAAACAAGGGGTCCCCAACAAAGACTGTGGCCCTGGAGACAGGAAAATGTCCAGATTGGACACTTGCCCTGCTCAAGTAGCCTCTCAGAGGACCTCCAGAACTTCTCCTTCATAGCATTAATGACAGCATGGAGGACGTTCAAAAATTTTGATGTCTGCAAAATCTAAGCTCCTTAAGGAAGACCTCTCACTGTATCTCCTTGCTCTGGCAAGGGCCTGCCTCATAATGGAAGCCAAATACTTATTAATAAATAGATGGATGTGTAACAAAGAAAAGGAAATTCACCTCTTTGTTTTTATTCACTTTTCTGCTTAAGGCAACTTTTACAAGCTGTCAACTTGGCAGGTCATGTTTGAAAGTTACATATGTGCTGGGTGCGGTGGGTCATTCCTATAATTCCAGCACTTTGGGAGGTCGAGGCAGCTGGATCACCTGAGATCAGGAGTTCGAGACCAGCCTGGCCAATACATGGTGAAACCATGTCTCTACTAAAAATACAAACATTAGCCGGGTGTGATGGTGCATGCCTGTAATCCCAGATACTCAGAAGGCTGAGGCAGGAGAATCACTTGAACCTGGCAGGCAGAGGTTGCAGTGAGTTGAGAAGAAAGAAAGGAAGAGAGAGAGAGAGAGAGAAAGAGAGAAAGAGCGAGCGAGCGAGAGAGAGAGAGAGAGAAAGAAAGAAAGAAAGAAAGAAAGAAAGAAAGAAAAAGGAAGGAAGGAAGGAAGGAAGGTTAAATATGGTTAACTTCTATGCTATACAATGACTGTTTGCAGAAGGCAGAGTCTTTTAGATTTCCAGTTTCGAGACTTTCTAGGCTTTTTAAAAAGCATTATTTTTTGTAGTGCTCAGAGCAGGTAGCAGTCTATGAAGAGGAAGTGCCATAAACTCCATATACTTGTCTATCCAGCAAATGCCATTTGTTATCCCAAAGTAACACAATTTACCACAGACAGGAAGTTTAGATCACTTGTAAAGTTAAAGACAACTAATAATGAATTTATTTGGAGAGTTGAAGAAGTTTGTCTATTTGTTTGCTTAATGGTAGTGGACTTGATGACTACTGAACTCTATTCTTGCAGCAACTTGAATCTTACGAAAGAGTCCATAAGTATCAAGCACAAGCATTATCTAAGATTCTTCTCTAAGTTGTTGATTCAGAAGTTACCTTAGGTCAGACTTCTGTACCATGTGTGCATCCTATTGATCCCTTAAAGTTTTGTAAAGGAGAAAGTCTTGAGAGGCTTGGAGATGAATCAACCTAGCTCTGAAGGTCTTGGAGCACCTACCTCAGACACAAGAGAGTACCCAGACACTGCACAGACATGTCAGACTGAGGTCATTTGGTAGAAACAGAATAGCATAAGAAATTGGAGATGATAGATTACAAGACATGGCTATGTAACCTACCTAATTTCTTATATGCTTCTGAAAATTGGTCTAAAATCAAAAAGATAAGAAAAAAAGACAAATACTCAATTTTTTATAAATGTTTAGAAGAGACATGAAGCATTTGAAATGGTGCTAAAAAAATCAAGTTCATGTGAGAGTTACACAAAAATGTGAATAGGAAAGATTTCTGTAGCAAAACCCCATCTTCTGCAGATCTCAAAATGCACCATTGAAAATACATTTATTGGTTGGATGCAGTGGCTCACTCTTGTAACCCCAACACTTTGGGAGGCCAAGGCAGGCAGATCACTTGAGCCCAGGAGTTTGAGACAAGCCTGGGAAACATGGTTAAACTCTGCCTGTTCAAAAAAATCCAGAAATCAGCCAGATGTGGTGGTGCATGCCTGTGGTCCCAGCTACTTGGGAGGCTGAGGTGGGAAGATCACTTGAGCCCAGGAAATTTGAGGCTGCAGTGAGCCATGACTGTACCATCACACTCCAACCTGGGTGACAGAACAAGACCCTGTCTAAAAAAAAAAAAAAAAAAAAAAAAAAAGTTCTTAAAAGCAAACAGCACACTCTGAGAGGCAAAATATACAAAACAGATTATGTTAGGTGGGTGTCAAGTTGCATGATAAATTGGATAGCTTTGTCACTGCCTTGATCTTGTTACTCATTATTGGTCTTTTCAGGCTTTCTATTTCTTAATTGTTCAATCTTGATAGGTTGTATGTATCCAAGAATTTGTTCATTTCTTCTAGATTTTGCAATTTGTTGATGTATATTCATAATAGTCACTACTGATCCTTTGTATTTCTGTGGTATCAGTTATGATGTCTCCTTTTGTGCTTCCAATTTTATTCAATTTGAGTCTTCGCTCTTTCTTCTTAATCTAGCTAAAAATTTGTTGATTTTATCTTTTTTAAAAAAAAAAAACACCTCTTTGAAACTATTAACAGAGTAGAGACAACCTACAGGATGGGAGAAAATATTCGCAAACTATGCATCCAACAAATGTCTAATATCCACAGCTTATAAGGAACTTAAACAATTCAACAAACAAATACCCCAATAAAAGCAGGCAAAAGACAGGAGCAGGCACTTCTCAAAAGACATACATGCAGCCAACAAACATGAAAAAATCCTCCCCATCAAAAATCACCAAAGACATGCAAATCAAAACCACAGTGAGATACCATCTCACACCAGTCAGAATAGCTATTATTAAAAAGTCAAAAATAGCGGGGGGTGCCCAAGATAGCCAAATAGGAACAGCTTCAGCCTCCAGCTCCCAGTGTGAGCGACGGGTGATTTCTGCATTTTCAACTGAGCTACCAGGTTCATCTCACTGGAGTGTGTCGGACAGTCGATGCTGGTCCGCGGGTGCATCCCGACCAGCAAGATCTGAGCAGGGTGAGGCATCGCCTCATCGGAGAAGCGCAAGGGGGAAGGGAATTTCTTTTCCTAACCAAGAGAAATTGAGACACACAACACCTGGAAAATTGGGTAACTCCCACCCTAATACTGAGCTTTACCAAGGGTCTTAGCAAACGGCACACCAGGAGATTATATCCCACACCTGGCCCAGATGGTCCCACACCCACAGAGCCTCCCTCATTTCTAGCACAGCAGTCTGAGATCTAACTACAAGGTGGCAGTGAGGCTAGGGGAGGGGCACCCGCCATTGCTGAGGCTTAAGTAGGTAAGCAAAGCTGCCAGGAAGCTCGAATTGGGTGGAACCCACCATAGCTCAAGGAGGCCTGACTGTCTCTGTAGACTCCACCTCTGGGGACAGGGTATAGCTAAACAAAAAGCAGCAGAAACCTCTGCAGACATAAAAGTCCCTCTCTGACAGCTTTGAAGAGAGCAGTGGTTCTCCCAGCATGGAGGTTGAGATCTGAGAACGGACAGACTGCCTGCTCAAGTGGGTCCCTGACCCCTGAGTAACCTAACTGGGAGACATCCCCCACTAGGTGCAGACAGACACCTCACACCTCACATGGCTGGGTACACCCCTGAGATGAAGATTCCAGAGCAAGAATCAGACAGCAACACTCGCTGTTCAGCAATATTCTATCATCTGCAGCCTCTGCTGCTGATACCCAGGCAAACAGAGTCTGGAATGGACCTCAAGCAAACCCCAACAGACCTGCAGCTGAGGGTCCTGAGTGTTAGAAGGAAAACTAACAAACAGAAAAGACACCCACACCAAAACCCATCAGTACGTCACCATCATCAAAGACCAAAGGCAGATAAAACCACAAAGATGGGGAAAAAGCAGTGCAGAAAAGCTGGAAATTAAAAAAATCAGAGCTCATCTCCCCCTCCAAAGGAACGCAGCTCATAGCCAGCAATGGAACAAAGCTGGATGGAGAATGACTTTGACGAGTTGAGAGAAGAAGGCTTCAGTCAATCAAACTTCTCAGAGCTAAAGGAAGAACTACGCAATCAGCGCAAAGAAACTAAAAACCTTGAAAAAAGAATGGATGAATGGATAACTAGAATAATCAATGCAGAGAAAACCTTAAAAGAACTGATACAGATGAAAATCATGACACAAGAACTATGTGACAAATGCAAAAGCTTCAGTAACTGACTCAATCATCTGGAAGAAAGAGTATCAGTGATTGAAGATCAGATGAATGAAATGAAGTGAGAAGAGACGTGTAGAGAAAAAAGAGTAAAAAGAAGTGAACAAAGCCTCCAAGAAATATGGGATTATGGGAAAAGACCAAATCTATGTCTGGTTGGTGTGCCTGAGAGTGATGGGGAAAATGGAACCAAGTTGGAAAACACTCTCCAGGATATCATCCAGGAGAACTTCCCCAACCTAGTAAGGCAGGCCAACATTCAAATTCAGGAAATACAGAGAACACCACAAAGATACTCCTTGAGAAGAGCAACTCCAAGACACATAATTGTCTGATTCACCAAAGTTGAAATGAAGGAAAAAATGTTAAGGGCAGCCAGAGAGAAAGGTTGGGTTACCCACAAAGGGAAGCCCATGAGACTAACAGCAGATCTCTCGGCAGAAACTCTACAAGCCAGAAGAGAGTGGGGGCCAATATTCAACATTCTTAAAGAAATGAATTTTCAACCCAGAATTTCATATCCAGCCAAACTAAGTTTCACAAGTGAAGGAGAAATAAAATCCTTTACAGACAAGCAAATGCTGAGAGATTTTTGTCACCACCAGGCCTTCCCTACAAGAGATCCTAAAGAAAGCACTAACATGGAAAGGAACAGCTGGTACTAGCCATTGCAAAAACATGCCAAAATGTAAAGTCCATCGATGCTAGGAAGAAACTGCATCAACTAACGAGCAAAATAACCAGCTAATGTCATAATGACAGGATCAAGTTCACACATAACAATATTAACCTTAAATGTAAATGGACTAGACGGTCCAACTAAAAGACACAGACTGACAAATTGGATAAAGAGTCAAGACCAATTAGTTTGCTGTATTCAGGAGACCCATCTCACATGCAGGGACACACATAGGCTCAAAACAAAGGGATGGAGGAAGATCTACCAAGCAAATGGAGAACAAAAAAAAGCGGGGGTTGCAATCCTAGTCTCTGATAAAACAGACTTTAAACCATCAAAGATCAAAAGAGACAAAGAAGGCCATTACATAATGGTAAAGGGATCAATTCAACAGGAAGAGCTAACTATCCTAAATACATATGCACCCAATACAGGAGCACCCAGATTCATAAAGCAAGTCCTTAGAGACTTACAAAGAGACATCGACTCCCATACAATAATAATGGGAGACTTTAACACCACACTGTCAACATTAGACAGATCAACGAGACAGAAAGTTAACAAGGATATCCAGGAATTGAACTTAACTCTGCACCAAGCAGATCTAATAGACATCTACAGAACTCTCCACCCCAAATCAACAGAATATGCATTCTTCTCAGCACCACATCACACTTATTCCAAAACTGACCACATAGTTGGAAGTAAAGCACTCCTCAGCAGATGTAAAAGAACAGAAATTATAACACATTGTCTCTCAGACCACAGTGCAATCAAACTAGAACTCAGGACTAAGAAACTCAATCAAAACTGCTCAACTACATGGAAACTGAACAACCTGCTCCTGAATGACTACTGGGTACATAACGAAATGAAGGCAGAAATAAAGATGTTCCTTGAAACCAATGAGAACAAAGATACAACATACCAGAATCTCTGGGACACATTTAAAGCAGTGTGTAGAGGGAAATTTACAGCACTAAATGCCCACAAGAGAAAACAGGAAAGATCTAAAATTGACACCCTAACATCACAATTAAAAGAACTAGAGAAGCAAGAGCAAACACATTCAAAAGCTAGCAGAAGGCAAGAAATAACTAAGATCAGAGCATAACTGAAGGAGATAGAAATACAAAAAACCCTCCAAAAAAATCAATGAATCCAGGAGTTGGTTTTTTGAAAAGATCAACAAAATTGATAGACCACTAGCAAGATTAATAAAGAAGAAAAGAGAGAAGCACCAAATAGACACAATAAAAAATGATAAAGGGGATGTCACCACTGACTCCACAGAAATACAAATTACCATCAGAAAACACTATAAACACCTCTATGCAAATAAATTAGAAAACCTAGAAGAAATGGATAATTTCCTGGACACTTACACTCTCCCAAGACTAAACCAGGAAGAAGTTGAATCTCTGAATAGACCAGTAGCAGGCTCTGAAATTGAGGCAATAATTAATAGCCTCCCAACCAAAAAAAGTCCAGGACCAGATGGATTCACAGCCGAATTCTACCAGAGGTACAAGGAGGAGCTGGTACCATTCCTTCTGAAACTATTATAATCAATAGAAAAAGAGAGAATCCTCCCTAACTCACTTTATGAGGTCAACATCATCCTGATACCAAAGCCGGGCAAAGACACAACAAAAAAACAGAATTTTAGACCAATAACCCTATGAACATCAATGCAAAAATCTTCAATAAAATACTGGCAAACCGAATCCAGCAGCACATCAAAAAGCTTATTCACCATGATCGAGTGGGCTTCATCCCTGGGATGCAAGGCTGGTTCAACATTCGCAAATCAATAAATGTAATCCAGCATATAAACAGAACCAAAGATGAAAACCACATGATTATCTCAATAGATGCAGAAAGGCCTTTGACAAAATTCAACAGCCTTTCATGCTAAAAACTCTCAATAAATTCGGTATTGGTGGAACATACCTCAAAATAATAAGAGCTATTTATGACAAACCCACAGCCAATATCATACTGAATGGGCAAAAACTGGGAGCATTCCCTTTGAAACCTGGCACAAGACAGGGATGCCCTCTCTCACCACTCCTATTCAACATAGTGTTGAATCTTCTGGCTAGGGCAATCAGGCAAGAGAAAGAAATAAAGGGTATTCAGTTAGGAAAAGAAGAAGTCAAATTGTCCCTGTTTGCAGATGACATGATTGTATATTTAGAAAACCCTATTGTCTCGGCCCAAAATCTCCTTAAGCTGATAAGCAACTTCAGCAAAGTCTCAGGATACAAAATTAATGTGCAAAAATCACAAGCATTCTTATACACCAGTAACAGACAAACAGAGACCCAAATCATGAATGAACTCCCATTCACAACTGCTTCAAAGAGAATAAAATACCTAGGAATTGAACTTACAAGGAATGTAAAGGACCTCTTCAAGGAGAACTACAAACCACTGCTCAGTGAAATAAAAGAGGACACAAACAAATGGAAGAACATTCCATGCTCATGGATGGGAAGAATCAATATTGTGAAAATGGCCATACTGCCCAAGGTAATTTATAGATTCAATGCCATCCCCATTAAGCTACCAATGACTTTGTTCACAGAATTGGCAAAAAACTGCTTTAAATTTCATATGGAACCAAAAAAGACCCCGCATTGCCAAGACAATCCTAAGTCAAAAGAACAAAGCTGTAGGCATCAGGCTACCTGACTTCAAACTATACTACAAGGCTACAGTAACCAAAACAGCATGGTACTGGTACCAAAACAGAGATATAGACCAATGGAACAGAACAGAGTCCTCAGAAATAATACCACACATCTACAGCCATCTGATCTTTGACAAACCTGACAAAAACAAGAAATGGGGAAAGAAATGGTGCTGGGAAAATTGGCTAGCCATAAGTAGAAAGCTGAAGCTGGATCCTTTCCTTACTCTTTATAGGAAAATTAATTCAAGATGGATTAGAGACTTAAATGTTAGACCAAAAACCATAAAAACCATAGAAGAAAACCTAGGTAATACCATTCAGGACATAGGCATGGGCAAGGACTTCATGTCTAAAACACCAAAAGCAATGGAAACAAAAGCCAAAATTGAAAAATGGGATCTAATTAAACTAAAGAGCTTCTGCACAGCAAAAGAAACTACCATCACAGTGAACAGGCAACCTATAGAATGGGAGAAAATTTTTGCGATCTACTCATCTGACAAAGGGCTAATACCCAGAACCTACAAAGAACTCAAACAAATTTACAAGAAAAAAACAAACAACCCCATCAAAAAGTGGGCAAAGGATATGAACAGACACTTCTCAAAAGAAGACATTCATACAGCCAACAGATTCATGAAAAAATGCTCATCATCACTCACCATCAGAGAAATGCAAATCAAAACCACAATGAGATACCATGTCACACCAGTTAGAATGGCAGTCATTAAAAAATCAGGAAACAGGCCGGGCGCGGTGGCTCAAGCCTGTAATCCCAGCACTTTGGGAGGCCGAGACGGGCGGATCACGAGGTCAGGAGATCGAGACCATCCTGGCTAACACGGTGAAACCCCGTCTCTACTAAAAATACAAAAAAACTAGCCGGGCGAGGTGGCGGGCGCCTGTAGTCCCAGCTACTCGGGAGGCTGAGGCAGGAGAATGGCGTAAACCCGGGAGGTGGAGCTTGCAGTGAGCTGAGATCCGCCACTGCGCTCCAGCCTGGGCGACAGAGTGAGACTCCGTCTCAAAAAAAAAAAAAAAAAAAAAAAAAAAAAATCAGGAAACAACAGGTGCTGGAGAGGACGTGGAGAAATAGGAACACTTTTACACTGTTGGTGGGACTGTAAACTAGTTCAATCATTGTATAAAACACTGTGGCGATTCCTCAAGGATCTAGAAATACCATTTGACCCAGCCATCCCATTACTGGGTATATACCCAAAGGATTATAAATCTATACTGCTATAAAGACACATGCACACATATGTTTATTGCAGCACTATTCACATAGCAAAGACTTGGAATCAACCCAAATGTCCATCAGTGACAGACTGGATTAAGAAAATGTGGCACATATACACCATGGAATACTATGCAGCCATAAAAAGCGATGAGTTCGTGTCCTTTGTAGGGACATGGATGCAGCTGGAAACCATCATTCTCAGCAAACTATCGCAAGAACAGAAAACCAAACACTGCATGTTCTCACTCATAGGTGAGAATTGAACAATGAGATCACTTGGACACAGGAAGGGGAACATCACACACCGGGGCCTATTGTGGGGAGGGGGGGAGGGACAGCATTAGGAGATATACCTAATGTAAATGATGAGTTAATGGGCACAGCACACCAACATGGCATATGTATACATATGTGACAACCCTGCATGTTGTGTACATGTACCCTAGAACTTCAAGTATAATAATTTTTTAAAAAGTCAAAAATAATGGATGCTGACCAGGCTATGAAGAAAAGGGAATACTTATACACTGTTGATGGTGTTGATGGGAATGTACATGCGTTCAGCCACTGTAGAAAGCAGTCTGGAGATTTCTCAAATAAAACAGAGCTACCATTCAAACCAGCAATCCCATTAGTGGGTATACATCCAAAAGAAAATAAATTGTTCAACCAAAAAGACACATGAACTCGCATGTTCCACACAGCACTATTTACAAAAGCAAAGAACTCACATGTTCAACACAGCACTCTTTACAATAGCAATAGTAGAAAGCAGTTTGGAGATTTCTCAAATAAAACAGAGCTACCATTCAAACCAGCAATCTCATTAGTGGGTATACATCCAAAAGAAAATAAATTGTTCAACCAAAAAGACACATGAACTCACATGTTCAACACAGCACTATTTACAATAGCAAAGACATGGAATCAACCTAGATGCCCATCAGCAGTGGATTGGATAAAGAAAAGGTAGTACATATACACCATAGAATACTATGCAACCATGAAAAAAGAATGAAATCATGTCTTTTGCAGCAAGATGGATGCAGCTGGAGGTCATTATCTTAAGTGAATTAACACAGGAATAGAAAACCAAATACTGCATGGTCTCAATTACAAGTGGGAGCTAAACACTGCATATTCATGGGCATAAAGATGGCAGCAGTAGACACTGGGGACTACTAGAAGGAAGAGAAAGAAGGGGACAAGGATTGAAAAACTATTGGGTACTACGTTCACTATCTGGATGACAGGCTCAACTGTATCCCAAACCACAGCATCGCACAATACACCCATGTAACAAGCCTGCACATGTGCCCCCTGAATCTAACATTAAAATTAAAATTATATTTTAAAAATCTGGAAAACATATTTAATATCCACCAATTAGAAGCTTCACTAAATAAAACACGATACATTCTACATTCACATAATGAAATATATTTGGACAGAAAAAATAATGAGGTCAATATAATCTAAGATGGAGAACTCTCCACTAGGTATCATTAAGTAAAACAAATAAGTACAGAAAAGATGTATAGTGAGCTAATGTTTGAGTTTAGTGTATATTGAATGAATTTTGAATAAATTATACAAAATGGTACTTATGCATAGAAAACTCCTGGAAGATGCAAAAAAAAAAAAGTATTCTTATTTATTGTCCTAGAGAGAGGAAACTGTGGCTCACTATTGGGGATGGGAGATTTATTTTTAATTCTACCTTTTGGTATTGATTAAATGTTTTGCCACAGGTTTTCAGAAAATAATGTATTTGTAAATTTTCATGGTCTTTTAAGAAAACAAATCTTACAAAGAATTTCCTGAAGTCACTTATGGCAATATAAAACAAAAACAAAAAAATAAAAGCACCAGCTTTTTGTTTTGTTCACCTTTTTCAATTGCTTTAGTCTCCATTTTATTTATTTCTGCTCTAATATAAAGTCTTTCATCAAAGGAAAGCCTAGGACCTGATGGCTTCACTATTGAATCCTACTAAACATTTAAAGAACTAATACCAATTCTACTCCAACTATTGAAAACATTGAAGAGGATAGAGTGAAGTCAAACTCGTTCTATGAGGCTGGGATTACCCTGATACCAAAACAACACAAGGACTTAACAAAAATAAAATAATACAGGCTTATATTCCTTAAGAATATAAAGGCAAACATCTTCAACAAAACATTAACAAACCAAATACAACAACACATTAAAAAGGTTGTTAATCATAATCAAACGAGATTCATCCCAGGAATGGAAATATGATAGTTCAACATATGCAAATCAACAAATGTGGTACATCACCTTAACAAAATCAAGAACAAAAATCTTATGAGCATTTCTGTAGATATTAAAAGAGAACCTATTTAATAACAATAAACATTTTTTCATGACAAAAACTCTCAACAAACTGGGTATACCAGAAACATGTCTCAAAATAATAAAGAACAAATATAACAAATCCACAGCTAATACTATACTGCATGGGAAAAAATTAAAAGCCTTTCTTCCAAGATCTGGAACAAGATAGCTTTCCCAACTTTTATTTAACAGAATGCTGGAAGTCCTATATAGAACAATTAAGCAAGACTAAGAAATAAAGGGCAACCAAATTAGAAAGAAGTCGAAGTCAAATTATCTTTGTTTACTAGATAAAATGATTTTATATTTAGAAAAACCTAAAGACTTCACCAAAAACCTGCTAGAACTGGTAGACAAATTCAGTAAAGTTTCAGAGCACAAAATCAACATACAAAAATCAGTAGCATTTCTATACATTAGCACCAAATGATCTGAAAAAGAAATGAAGAAAGCATTCTCATTTACAATAGCTAGCAAAATAAAAATATCAGGAATATATTTAACCAAAGAAGTGAAAGATCTCTACAAAGAAAACTATGAAATATTGATGTGATGTGAGAAGTTAAAGAGGACATAAAAAGTGAAAAGATATCCTATGATTATTGATTTTAAAAAATTGTTAAAATATCTATGCTACCCAAAACAATCTGCAGATCCAATGCAATCCTTATTAAAATACCAATGACATTCCTCACAGAAATAGAAAAAAAATCCTAAAACTTATATGGAACCACAGAAGACCCAGAATAACCAAAGCTATCCTGAGGGAAAAAAAATGAAGCTGGAGGCATCACACTACTCAACTTCAAAATATAATACAAAATGATAGTAATCAAAACAGCATGGTACTGGGATAAAAGCAGACACATGAACCAATGAAACAAAATAAAGAACACAGATATAAACCCATGTATTTGTAGCCAACACATTTTCAACAAAGGCTCCAAGCTCATACATTGGGAAAAGGACTATCTCTTCAATAAATGATGCTGGACAAACTGGATAACCATATACAGAAGAATGAAACTAGATCCTTATCTCTCACCATATACAAACGTCAACTCAAAATAGATTAAAGGCTTAAATGTAAAGCTCAAAACAATAAAACTACTAGAAGAAAATATCAGAGAACTGTTTCAGGACACTGATTCTAGACAAAGACTTTTTGCGTAAGACCTCAAAAGCACAGAAAACAAAAGCAAAAACAGACAAATGATGTTACATCAAGCTAAAAAGCTTCTGCAAAGAAAACCATCAGCAAAGTGTAAAGACAACCTACAGAATGGGAGAAAATATTTGCAAAGTATCCATCTGATAAGGGACTAATAGCCTGAATATACAAGAAACTCAAACAAATACAATAGCAAGAAACCCACACAATCCAATTAAAACACAGGCAAAAGATCTGACTTGATATTTCTCAAAAAAAAAGACCTATGAATGGCCAACAGTTATACAAATATACGCTGAACAACATGAATCATCAAAAAAATGCAAATCAAACCCACAATGAGATACCATCTTACCCTAGTTAAAACAGCTACTATCAAAAAGAGAGAAAATAATAGACGCTGGCAGGGATATGGAGAAAGGGGAAAACCCATACTCTGTTAGGTGAGAATATAAATTAGTAGAGACACTGTGGAGAACAGTATGGCGTTTCCTCAAATAACTAAAAAATATAACTACAATATGACCTGGCAATTCCAATGCAGAGTGTATATCTAAAATAAAGAAAATCAGTATATCGAAGAGATATGTGCACTCTCATGCTTATTGCAGACTTATTCACAACAGCTAAGATGTGGAATCAACCTAAGTGTTCATCAATGGATGAAAAGATAAAGAAATGTGGCATATACAGAAAATGGAATATTATTTAGTCATTACAAAGAATAAAATCCTGTCATTTGAAGCAACATGGATGGAACTGGAGGACATCATGTTAAGTGAAATAAACCAGACACAGAAAGACAAATATATGTTCTCACTCATACGTGGGAGCTAAAAATAAATTGAACTCATTGAGGTAGAAAGTAGAGTGGTGAGTTACCCAAACGCTGGGAAGGGCAAAGGGGAGGGGAAAATAATTGGAGGTTGTTTAGTGTGCACAAATGGAAGGAAGGGATAAGTTCTAGTGTGCACACTAAAGGAACTGTAGTTAACAATAACTTGTACATTTCAAAATAGCTAGAAGACAGATCATTGAAGTGATGGCTATCTCAATTACCCTGATTTGATTATTACACATTGTATGCATGTATCCAATTATCACAAGTAGCTAATGAATATGAACAACTATTGTATACAATAAAAAGCAAAAAATAAAAAAGTACATTGAGTAGTGTGAGAAGGCTTCTCCTAGACCCTATTTCCAGGGAAACAGAAGACGGAGGTTATGTGAGGAATCCATATGTTTTCAGGAAGCACTCTATCTTTGTGGCGATGGAAAAGTAAGCTTTTGAGCTTTGTGGTCATTAATGGCACCTGGTCTTCACCACCAACAGGACCCTCTTGCAGATACCTGAGCAGGAATATCCAATTCATTCCAGATGAGTAACAACCATGGTAAGAAAAATTTAGCACAACATTTGCGCAAGAAATAAAAAGAGGTTGAGAGTTGCATAATTATTATCAAGTGAAAAACTCATACCAAAAAGTTGGTCTCATTGAACAGATGACAATAGTGAACATACTTTTTGTCATCACTTTAAATATATGTAAACAATTTAAACAAGGCAAGCCCCTCTATAAGAAACACCACACAGCACAATCATAAGAATTGAGTTAATGAGATGGTAAAGTAGCAGAAAGATATAAAATGCGAATTGGAAGAACTTAGAAAAAATATACGAAAAAAACTAACCATCAGACAAAGGAGGATAAAATTGGAAGAAACACAGGCGAAATTGATGCTGCACAAAATACAGTAAGGGACGTAGAAAATAGGTGCAAGAAAAGCAACTAAAGGAAACAGGAATAGAGTTTTTTTAAACGTAAAAATCTATTGATTAGAAACACAAGGAAAAGAAATGCAGGCAATTAAACTCTCTGAAAAATAAAAACTAAATATTTCTAAATTTGCAAAGCTGGAATACATCAAGAGTCTCCATTAAAAAAAAATTAAAATCTACACATCCAAAGGATGTGTCTTGTCATCATAGAAAATTGTCCTAGAATGCTCAACAATGAAACATACTCTTATAAATTTACTGAGTTTTCAAGCTACTGGCAGCTTGTCAAAATTATCAAGTCATATAAAAGGGGGAAAAGAGCAACGTGGCCTCCGATTTCTCCTTAATAACATTTAAGACCAAACACAATAGAGCTGCTATTTTTACAGGATACTTAAGAAAGGAATGAGCTAAGGGTTTTATATTCAGCCAAGATGTCCTTCAAATATAAATGCTACAAAGAGTTTTACGTATATAAGGATTCAGGTTATATTATCTTATCAGAGCTTCTTAAGGAAATTAAGAGATGGCAAACTTCATCCCACCAAATGATGACTGGTAAATTACAGTGAAAGGGCTAATGGTAAGCAATCAGTACATTTTCCCGTAAAAGCAAGACAAAAGCAAAAATAGGAATTAAGGTTACAAGACAGATTGCAAATGCTACTATTCCCTGAAATGCAGAAATGATATGAAAAACAAATGGAAGGATAATGGGGAATGAGTCAGAGAGGATGAAAAAGTTGGTGTGTGCCAAACTCAAATACTATTTTTTAAAATATTGGCAAATGTAGAATATTAGTATAAGTGTCTTTAACAGTACAAAAGATGACATTAAGTAAGATTAACAATACCAACTAAAATGGCATGATGGACAAGAGAAAATATATGATGAAATAAGAGAACACATTTTAAGCTTTTATTGCTTGTGGTAAAAAAGCAAAGGTTTATACTACTTATATAATGTTATAACTATAAGGTAACCACTATGATAATAAGAAAACATTATTAAATATTAGCTTAAAAGAAAAATTATAAGCATAAGAAACACAAGATAGAGGTAAGACAATATATGTATATTTATAATTGCAGTTTATACTATCAAAGAATTAATGCCACCTATATAAGCTATATAATGCATACAAGAGACACACCTGAAACAAAATACTTCAGAAAAAAATTTAAATGAAACGATGGGCAAAGGCATATCAAGCAAATAGAAACATCCAAAGGCAAAAAAAAAAAAAAAAAAAAAAAAGAAGAGGAAGAGGAAGAGACAGTGAAGAATAGAGAAAAAAAGCAGAGGTCACCATTTCAGTACCATACAAGCTAGAGTTACGTCCACAAAGCATTAAAAGACACAATTATTCATAGCAATGCACACAGTAACAAAGCACAAATATTCAAAAGCCAAACTCCACAGGAAAAAGAGAGAAGGACAACCAAGGGACTATAATTTACCTATCCCAGTCTAAGACAGACCAAGAAGACACAAATTAAGGATAGAAAAAATCCTAAACAACAAAATTAATGCAGATCAAATTCTCTGCCCTACAATAGGGAATTAGAAATTCTTTTCGAGTATCTATTAATCATTCACAAAAGTAGGTTATATATTACTTGATGCCAAAACAGAAATAACAAGGTTCATATTTTGACTGGAATTCAGAAATTAAGATTTAGCAACAGAATTTGGCAATGTAGCATATGATGCCATTTTTGTATTTCGTCCATCTGGTATGTAAAAACATGCTATTACAGAGTAGATTTAATTTGCATATTTCTTATTACAAGTAAGATGAGTAAACATAGTTTTCATATTTTTAAAATTCTTGAGAATTTCCACCTGGAAATTAAAAGAAGCTTTATTTAAACAGCTCTTGGGTCAAAGAGAAAATAAAACCTGTACTGCACGCATCTAGAAAAGAATAAATTGTTAGCTACATACGAGATCTGTGGGGCATAAGGTAGGAGTTGAAGAAAAGTCGTTATCTTAGGTACCTATGTATTATATTTAACTACAAATATTTAAGAAAAAACCTAAAAATAATGAATTAAACATTAGTCTCAAATTATAAAAGAATATATTGAAGATACATAAAAGGAAGTAGTAAAAATAAAAGCAGAAATAAGTTAGATGAGAAAAAAGAATTTATAAAGTGCAAGTATGGTTCTTTGAGAAAATAGAAGTCAAATAAGAAAAGAATGAAATAACTTGCACATCAAGAATTTTTTAAATAAGGAAAAAGACAGCATGTTAAAACAGGAGCAACCACAGGAAGAGAGGAAATGAAGAAGGATGAGTAGGGACAAAGGGAGAAGAGAAAATTATTTCATTTTTTGACTTTAATTCCTCTCTTCTAGGATCTTAATAACTGGAAAGGGTTCGTATTAAAGTTGAAGCATTATGTATTATGTACCACCACCACCAACTGCACTGAGTATCAAGTTTTAAAGACGTGCTCTGATTCTCGTCCTTTGCAGTCTCCACTAGAGCAGGGTGACAGCGGAGCAGATTTAAGTCATTCATAGTTTTCTTGACTTTTTTTTTTCTTCCAAACAGGATCTCACTCTATTGCCCAGGCTGCAGTACAGTGGCACGATCTCGGCTAACTGCAGCCTCAATCTCCTGGGCTCAAGCAATTCTCCCCTCTCAGCCTCCCAAGTAGCTGGGACTACAGAACACACCACAATGCCCAGCTAATTTTATTTTCTGTAGAGATGGGGTCTTGCTATGCTGTCCAGGCTGGTTGTCTCATCTTAATATGGTCATAACAATCCCTGCTCTCCAAGCTTCCTCAAGGCAGGACTACATCTTTCCCTACTACATATGTCATGCGATTACAGTGCATGACACATAGTAAGCACTCCATAAATAGTTCCCAAATGAATATGTAGCACAAAAACCTCCAGCCTAACTCTTGGCAAGATTTTGCGATTTCTAGTTTGTAAAACATGCATCACAAGGACAAAGAATGGAGGGACTCATCCTGAAACAAAACATAAATAAACAAATAAGTGTAGTTTTAGAACAGGATATTAAGTGTGAATTATTTTCTCTATTTTCTTCATCCTTGATTATCACTTGTTTACCGAACTAAAAATAAAAAACATACACACAAAGGTCAGGGATGCCTCAGTAACCTCAGAAATAGGATTCTGTCCTTATCAGAAGAGCATGAATCAAACTAAGAATCTAGAATATTATCTGTATGTTTCCCCTTTTCTGGAACCCAAATCAAAGAACTATCTATAAACTGTACCATTACAAAATTAAACTCTTACTTCTTTAAGCCTTTCTAAAGGGATACTCTGATCTTCATAAACATTAATTGTCACCATTGCTTTTTCTGCAGGTGGACCTTTTTGGTTCCCGTCTTAGTAACCCTTGCTCATGGTATTTGATCTGTTAGTTGCCTGTCAGTACTATCAGTGAGTGCAATGAATCACCCTGAGAAATCAGCTGGGTTTTTTTTTTTTTTTTTTTTTTTTTTTTGTTCAGGATGTAGGACTTTGAGGCAAGTGCAGGGAGGTGGCAAATTTTCGGCCACCACCTTTCAGCCTGGCCTCTGCCCTGCCCTCCTCCTGCCCCTCTCCACTGGCCCCCATCACCACTACTGCCCAGGAGCAGTCCTCACCAACCCTGGGGAGACAGGATATAGCTGGGGGCAACTGCTGAACAGAAGGACCAGTGCATTTGGCCTCTGCTTTCTCTCTCTCCCTTTATTCTCCCTTCCCTTTTCATGAAACCAGAGGCGCAGGCTCATGTTACCCCTGTCACTTGCCAGCTGTCTGTCTTCTGCTGCCTTCTGCAACAGAGCCAGTTGGAGGCTGACGTGATTTGTGAATTGGAGATTAGAGGTCCGGGAAGGTAAAGTAAGGGGCATTTAAGACTCTAGTGTTCCTGACTCAGCCATTGCCAGAGCCGTGTATGAAAGTAAGTGCACCTCCCTAACTACAAACAAAGGGGAATGTTGGCTGTCATTCATTTTATTGTTCCTAGTTTTTGTAACTCCCTTGGGAAAGCCAGGGAGAAGGGAAGATGCTCGCGTGCATCCTCACCTCTCTGAATCTAACACCATCCAAGAACATCAGACCTGTATAGACCTTCTGCATCAGTAGGTGGAAGAACTTTCTCACATTTGAAGCTGCTCAAGAATGGAGTGGGCTGCCACTCAGAGCACCCACCCACTCACAGTGCCTGGTGTTGCCCCTCACAAGTCTCAGGGTCTCCTCAAGCACGATGCTTCACTGCCCACGACAAGCCAATGTGCTGGGCAGGCAGCGCTTAAACCACATACAAAGTGAGGAGACTGACACCCAAAGCTGGTGCAAAACTGGCCCAAGGTCCTGCAAACCAGCAAGTGGCAAAACTGGCACCCAAATGCAGTTTTTTCATCCCAGTTCTGTCATCATTCCAAGTCTGAGACCCTAAAGGGATCCAGGAAGCTCGAAAGAGATCAGATGAACTTAGAAGGTGAGACGCGCTGTCAAGATCCAATATGTCTGAAAAAGGAGACTTTGAGACCTTAATTCAGACTCCCAGATCACAAAAATTCTACCAAGAAATTCTGCTATATTTTACTAGGTAGAGGAAGCCATGAAACCAATTGTTATCAACCCAGTGCTGATACTTTTAAAGCATCTGCATCTTTCTTTTCACCCCTTATTAGTTATGAATGTACACTAACTATTGCATTAAGCAGCGAATTTCTTGACCTCAAGAACTGCATAGTGCTCATCTCTGCATCCATCCCAGCATGGAATAATGTGTGTCATACAGTTAATATGAAAACAAAATGTTTTTACATAGATGAATACAGGAATAACTGTATGAGTGAATGATGAAGCCCCTTGAAATAATTTATCAGAGGCAGAGCAAACAGTGGATCTAAATGAGCTTGTTTTGGAATTTGGCTAGGACTATTCTTCATTACACACTACAGTGCCATTTATTACAAAACAATCGTCACCTCTGGCCCTCAGGCACTAAACATACACTGGACCCCATTGTTACCATCAAAACACCCCACACACTTCCAAACTCCCACCAACCCAAGTCAAGAAGTACTGCTCAAATCTGAGCTCTGGCTAGGATATAAGAAAACATGCCAGGCATTCTTTTTTCTTTCTTTCTTTCTTTTTTTTTTTTTTTTTTTTTTTTGAGACAGAGCTTTCTCTTGTCACCCAGGCTGGAGTGCAATGGTGCAATCTCAGCTCACCGCAATCTTCGCCTCCTGGGTTCAAGCAGTTCTCCTGCCTCAGCCTCCCGAGTAGCTGGGATTACAGACGCGTACCACCATACCCAGCTAATTTCGGTATTTCTAGTAGAAACCGGGTTTCATCATGTTGGCCAGGCTGGTCTTGAATTCCTGATCTCGTGATCTGCCCGCCTCGGCCTTCCAAAGTGCTGGAATTACAGGCGTGAGCCACCATACCTGGCCGAAAACATACCAGACTTTCAGATACAATGGAATGAAATGGAGCCAAGTGACCAAGGCTCCTGCTTAAAGTGCTTAAAAGTAGCAAGTGGCAATTAATAGTTTATTTGGGGAGTGAGGGGTATTAAGATGCTGTGAGACCTTCAGGGAAATAACTTACCCTATCAGAGTCTCAATTTCTTCTGCTGTACTTTTGAGGTTCTTAGAGGATAAATGAGATGATTTTTTTAATGTGATACAAAATTTTAAGAGATTACTTTGCTGCTGTTGAAGGAAAGAATATAGACAAATTGGAGAAACGATTTGCTGAGGTTTTAATGAGAAACCATCCTCCTCTGCCCAGCAAGGAGATAAGTTTATAAGAGCTGTGTGGGGCTTGAGAAAGTGAAGAATTGTAAAATTTAACGAGGATTTTTCTTCTCCTTCCCGCTACAGTTGGTATCATCAACGAATTACCTGCATTGGTGGGACAGCACAGAGCCTGCGGGCAACAGAGGAGGCTTCCAGCAGCTCTGAGCACTGGGGGTCATCAGGAATGGGAATTTCTGCTGAGAACAATGACCATTGACTAAATGGAAGAGAGTGGTGTTTAATAAAGTTTCCTGAAGTAGAGCCCAAGGAAGAGAAACAATCGAAATAAATAAAATGAGAGGTCCTCTCACTGGTCTGTTGTGGATCAAGCTGATTTTTTTTAAGCAGGAATTCAACATTTCAAGCATGAGTGGCTGTCAACCTTTCACTCTACGCTTCGCCCGAGACACATCAAAGTCCAGATGCAACGCCTCATGGGAGCCATCACTCAGCCTGACCCAGTATGCTCCATTTCTCCTTCTCTTGAACCCACCCCAGGGTGGTGTGAATTGAAGCAGCCAAAAAGCAATAAAGGAAATAACAGGTGCCCTTTCAAATAAATATTCTTTGTGCATATAAAACAATTCCAGAATATTGTTGTGGTTTTCGTTTTCTGAAAACCTTTTTAGTAAGTTGGCTTATTCTTTGAAGCAATACATTAACAATTGAATTCCTTTATATTCTTGAGGTACACACTATAGTTCCAATCATAAAATTACTGTATGATAACTGCCTGTGAATCATGGGGTTGATAGGAACATGAAATTTCAAAAACTGCTGCTGCCTATCTAACTCTACAGTCTCCAGCAACATTTTCCAATGCATGCCTTTAAGGACATTAGTTCCATGAACTGCTGGTAGATACTACATGAAAAAGAAAAGGAGGAGAGAGAGAGATCTGTGTGCAAGAAAAGTGGAAAATTTTTAGTTAAATAGAGTTAAACAGGTTTTGTTACCACAGATGAATTGCCATGTTCCCACCTATAGTAGGTCTCTCCACTTGTTGAGGTCTCTTCCCCTTGACTAATTCAGGACACAGCTGTCCCCCATGCTTATACACTATCAATTTTCCCATCTTACTGTACTATTCCCCAGATAGCATCTTATATTTAAAAAAAAAAAAAAAAAAAACTTTTTCCCAAAGAAGAAGTCACTGCCCATTTCTTCCCATTGAGAGCTGTCTGAGTTCACTCTCCAATTCTACCCCTCCGAGTCTCCCTTCTATCCACTCTAATTTGGCAGTCATTCTCACCACATCATGGAAGCTGCTGTCTATGAAGTCCTGGATGATGTAAATCCAGTGGTCCATTACCTGTCTTTACCCTATTTCACCCATGACCCACATATGATACACTTGATCACTCCCCTTCCTGGAGTCTTTTGCTCAGCTTGGCCTCGAGGACTCCACACTCTGTAGGTTTTCCTCCTGCCTCAATGATACTTTCTCAATCTCCTCTTCTCCTTGACTTCTTCATGGGAGGGGCCCCACACTTGGTCTTGGCCCTCTCTATTTTTCTATTTACACTCCTTCCCATGGTAATATCTTAAAGTTCTAAATGCCATCAAAATGGGGGAGACTCCTAAATGAATAGATCCAGGTACATTGTCCCAGCCTCCTGAATAAATCTGCCTACTTCACATTTCCTTTGGATTCCTAAATGGCAACTAGACATGGCCAAAGCTGAGTTTCTATCCTTATCCTCCAAACCTCTACCCACAGTTTTTCTATCATAGTTAGAGATAATTCCAGCAATCCAGTTACTTGGACCAAAATAGGGGAATCTTCCTTGACGTCTCTCTATCACACACTCACAAAATCTTTTGGCAATTCTGTTGCCTCTACTTCTTGAATGCAACCAAGAATCTGACCACTTTTTACCAGCTTCTCTGCTACCACACTGGACCAAACCACCATCATCTCTCACCTGGGTTATTACAACAGCCTTCTAAATGATTTCTCTGTCCCACATATACCCCTACAAGCTCTTTTCCACACAACGGCTTGAGCAAGACTTTTACAGTATAAGTCAGATGATGACATCACTCCTGCTCAAAACTCTCCGGCAGCCTTTTAATATCACTCCTATCACCTGCAACCACACAATCTATGATCAGCTCTTGGACTTCATCTCCCACCATCTCCCTTGTGCACTCTGCTCTGATGACTTTTCACACATACCCTAGGCCACTCCTACCACAGGGCCTTTTCATGGGGGGTTCCTCTGCCCTAGAACACACTTTGCCTTGTGCTTCTGCATCCCGTCAAGTCTTTGTTAAAATGGTACCTTCCTGATAGGGTCTACCCCATCCACATTAACAATTCCATCTTCCCCTCCTAGTGTCCTTGACCCTGCTCATCCTATTTCCCAACTCCACGGCACTTCCTGCTTCCTATCATTCAATGCAATTGTCTTCTTAATTGTATTTGTGGCATCCCTGCTTCCCTGGACTGTAAGTCTCACCAGAGCAGGGATTTTTTACCTATTATCTTTACTGATTCACCTATTTTCTTTACTGATTTACTTATTTTCTTTACTGATTTAGTCTAGAGACTAACAAATAGTACATAAATGTCATTGAATAAATTCATCAACTAATGAATATGTAGCTCATTTAGTAAGCTGGAGGAAACTACTAAAAAATGTTTAACAAATGTTGTCTACAGGACAAACCATGCTTTAGGATTTTTACTCAAGTGGCTGAGTTCTTTCAAGATCTCAGACTGTGTTTCAATCACTGCAGGTACTCTAAGCCCTCAAGAAAGGGAGACTTTGAAACTAGAGATAAAAGAAGGATGTAGCACAATGAGAAATCTCAAAGATTTAAATCTTTCAGAGAAGTAAAATATTCCTTCATCTTTCTCAGAGAAGTAAAACAATACTTCTGAGGAGTTATGTTGCAGTGTCCCAGTAGTAAAATAAGAGAGGTAATTCCATGACACCAGAACCATACCTGGGCATTCCACTCATTCCAAAGTTTTAGGCTGGAATGTTTCTCATACATCAGAATTTATCTTCAAGGGGTGAAAAAGATACGTCTCCATCCATGTCCCTCAATGCCTCCTTTCTAGCTCTCTTGCAATGTCCGTTAGCCATACACCATGATCAGTAGGAATTGATTTGTGGTTTTGTTGTTGTTGTTGTTGTTGTTGTTGTTTTTGAGACAGAGTCTTGCTCTGTTGCCCAGGCTGGAGTGCAGTGGCACCATCTCGGCTCACTGCAAGCTCCACCTCCCAGGTTCACACCATTCTCCTGCCTCAGCCTCCCTAGTAGCTGGGACTACAGGCGCCCGCCAGCACACCTGGCTAATTTTTTTGTATTTTTAGTAGAGATGGGGTTTCACCATGTTAGCCAGGATGGTCTCGATATCCTGAGCTCGTGATCCGCCTGCCTCGGCCTCCCAAAGTGCTGGGATTACAAGCGTGAGCCACCGCGTCCGGCCAATCGGTAGGAATTGAAAACTGATTATTCAGGCTATTTCTAGCTTTCAATCAATACATTTGTAGGAGTGTATGCTGTTCTTCCCATCGTGCCTTCTTGGGAAATATCCTGTGTCAGAGCGGACAAAGTAAACCCCCAGCCTCCTCCTCTGAATAGGAGCAGAGAGAATTGTCATCTTCCCATCCATGTAAGCACAACCCCCCTCTTTCATGGGTGGAGATGATAGGATACTTTGGAGCTAGGAGACTGTCAGAATGCAGTAGATTTGAGGTTTGCCTTTAGAAAATGAGCATAATAAAACATTGACTTCTCTTAGTATCTAATACAGATCATTAATTCTCAGACCTCTCAAGTGTTTGAGCTGAGTATGAAGTGTTTGTGCATGACAACTAGCCAACAACAGCAGTTTCCTCAGGTTCTGCTCCTGCTGCTATCACCTCCAAGAAAAATGCTTTAGGAGCAGAAAATCACTGGTTGAAAATGTTCAAAGCCAAAAATATCATCACTTTGAAAAGAAAGAAAAGCTGTCGTTTTACAAAGAAAGAAGTTAAGAGGCTTGCTACCAGTCTGCCTAACAAGGCAGCCCCTGAGTGAAAACGTCGCCTTAGTCTCTTTTTTGCTGACCTTTGGTTCACTGCACCACACTAGGCTATCCCAAGATAAATTCAGTCAGGTGATCTTCAGCCTTTATCCTCCCACTGTGGGAAAGTTCTTCTTGTACCACCAGCATTTTCATAAAAAAATGTGTGGATGTGCTCTTGTGTATGCAGCATATCACTAGACAGGAAGGAGGGGTTAAGACATCAAGTCACCTGTCCTTACATGTGTGTCGCCCAGTCACCTAGAGAGGCAGTCCTGATTTCTGCTTGGTGGTCCATGGCTCTGCCCCAGTCAGGGGTGGGAGGTGCCATGAGTTGTTACTGGCAGTGTCCCGATGAAGGATGAGTACTTGTCGCTGTTCTCGTAACTAATAGAACACGCAAACCTGTCCCTTTAGTAGTGTAAGAAGGTGGGAAGTTCCTGAGGCCCTGCAACAGAGCCAGCATACAGGGACTGCAAATGAATGACCTGTGTTATCCAGAGCCAGGCCAGCTGTGGGAGTGGGATGCTTATGAGAACAGTATGCACCATGAGGAAAGTAAGAAATCCAGGCTGAGCCCCGCAGCCCACAGCAATACGGCTCACCCTCCTTTGGTGAGCTTTGAAGTCCTTTCATTGTCTGACCCTGCCAAAGTGTCCAAGCTCACCCTCAGGTTCACTGAGCCCCAGTCCAACCACAGCCTCCAGTCCTCCCTGCAAACATCCCCTGCCTGGCCTCCCTGATGGATGCTTTAATGCCTCCATCATGTCCCCTCCAAGTCCTCTTGTCCAGCTGCTCCAGCCCTTCACTGAGCTTCCCCTCTATTCCTATAGATGTCACCAGCCAAATTACACAATTGAACTCCTAAATGTTCTCGTATTACTTCATGGGTACCTAAGCCATGATCAAGGCCTGTATGGAATCCCTCGCCACCCTGCGCAGTATACAGCCTATGTCTAAGGATTTGCACTGCAGAGAAAATAACCTCCCTCAGTTTTCCCAAGGTTAGATAAGTGGAGTCTTTTGTTGGACATGCACAGCCCTTGTGAATGTTATTCATCAAATTTATTTTAAGTGTATTTAAAACTATAGATGATGCCTGATGTCAAATTTAAAACTTCACTTGATTGTATTAACTCAACCATTATATTTCTTCTACCTGAAGATTACAAGCACATAAAAAAATGAACCTTACAAAATTAAAAAGTGGGTGGTAAACTTTTTTAACAGTGCTTTTTGAAATAACCATAGAAAAACTCAGAGTTTTCTCTCCTCGGCTTGCCAAATGCAAGGCCCTTCTCACTGTCGGTGGTTCCAGCCCCAGGCTACTCACAGATCGCTGGTATGGCAGGGGTAAGGGGCCGCCTGAGTCTGTGCTGCTGGTTCCAGGACTTCCTGCCCAGTCTGCACCAAAATGATGGCTCTTTCGATCATGTCTTGCAGTGGGGCAAAGATGTAGTTATATTTGAATCCATCAGCTGGTAGATTCTGAGGGTGGAACTTCCAGGAAGGGTTTTTTACCACATCTGTTCGCATGCTGTATAACACATTGGTCCGGATTGTATATGAGACATGGGGTGGCAGTTTGACAGACTCTGATCTGAAGCTCTTGCCGAATAAGGAATTGTTGAAAATGATACCTAGTGGCAGAAAAGGAAAAGTAAAGCATTACCACACTGCACGGAGTGGCTCTAACCATGTCTACACTGGGCAAGACAAGAGAGTTGCAGGAGCCTGAAACTCACAGCCCTCCACTCCTGCGGACACAGAGCCCGAGCCCCCAGGGGCAAAGCTGACTTTCAGTCACACAGGCAATTGGCGGTAAGCCTAAACCAAGATCTCTTAATTCCCTGTCCAGTGCTGCTTTGTATTTTTCATAAAAGCAAACTGTGGTATAATCAACACAAAGAAATTATTTGTTAGATGTTTTTGGCAGAGATTTCTTCTCTTGATTGCAGATGTTAACTCAATGTGCAGAATCCATCTCTTTGGGGTTACTTATCATTCATAACTTAAATACATGGATTCTATTTTATGCCACATGGATTCTTTGAATTGCATGCATAAAGCCTATTACAGCTAAATCATGTCCCCTACTAAATTCATATGTAGAAGTCCTAACCCCCAGTACCTCAGAATGTGACTATATTTGGAGATAACATTTAAAGAGTAATCACGTTAAAATGAGGGCCATTAGGGTGCACCCTAACTCAATATGCAGGTGTCTTTATAAAAAGAGGGAAACTTAAACTCAGAGAAATACATAGAGGGAAGACGAGGTGCAGAAACCCAGGGAGAAGATGGCCACCTACAAGCCAATGACAGGGGCCTAGAGAAGATCCTCTCCTCACAGCCCGCAGGAAAAACCAGTGGATGTCTCCATCTGGAATATTTAGCTTCCAGAACTCTGAGACAATAAACTTCTCTTGTTTTAGTCTGCGATACTTTGTCACAGCAACCTTAACAAACTAATAGAAAACTTCTATTAAAAATAATTAAATGTGTATTCCAAAAGAATACGAGAACATCACCATATTTATCTTGAATGGGTGAACAGTTAAATAATGGAGCAGAGTTGACCATTGCCTGCTCTCCGCCCCAACCAGGATATCAAGATACTCTGATCAAAGTAAAGGTGATGCAGGAAATTAGAGTATAATTTTACTCAGGAATAATATAACTTATGAAGTGAGATTTAACCAGAACATGATGTCATAAAATGGTAAAAGGAGATGCAGTAAATAGCAATGGTCCTAGGATGGTGAAAATGTTATTAGTCACTATGGCATAAGGTACAACTTTTTATTAACCAAGGCAAATATTTCTGTTTTATTTTATGTTTTATCTAAGGCAATTAGTTCTGCTTTATTTTATGTTTTATCTGGAAAGGACTTCTTTTCTTTCTGAGCTATCGTAAGACACCTTTAGGGAGAAACTCCCAAAATGACAACTTACAGGAGTTGGCACCTTGTTGAACGTATTTTTTCATTGAGTACTTACTGGCCAAGAAGCTGTTCTGCTGCAAGAGTTCATGTGCTTTAGTCTCCAGGATGTCGACAGACTGCACAGCCTGGAAACGGTTCAGCGCCACGCAGGAAGAGAGATTGACCAAGATGCTGCCCAAGAAACGGAACTGTCCAGCGCCTGCGTGGTTAAACATCTCATCCAGCAGCCCTCCTGAGGAAAGTGAACAGATTAGGACAGATCAACTTCTGTTTCTTCCCAGTGCTTACCGCTCATACAGTGGAGATTGTGCAAATGAATTTGAAAATGAATATGAATTCTTCCACTAAAAATTGCTCAAAGGAGTCAAATTTTGGTCATATGCGAAATTTGCCATTTACTTGCTGAGTGTAAAGTCTCCCCTTTTATACGCATGTTCTGTAACACTGATACTTACATGTACATGAGGGAAAAAAAACAGTTAAAGCACAAAGGGTAATACAGCAGCCTGAGGAAACCCAGTTGGAGGCAACAGGATAAACATCAGAGGGAAAGTCTACATGTGATAGGAAAGACCCTGTCATGGAGAGCTCAGGGAAAAAAAGTTTCAGCCTGGAGTCAAGTAATTCTAAAAAAAAACATGCCTTCCCTGAAGCAGTCATTTTGGGAAAGTCATTTTATTACATTAATTTTGCAAAAGCAATTATCAAGGAGCATTGACACTGAGGAAACCAAATCCTTGTATAGCCTCTGTCCTGGATCTGTGCATTGGAAATGGAAATAGAGCAGCAGAGTAAAGTAGCAACACCTTGGCTATGAATGCTGACATCAAACATTTTCAGGGCAAAAGACTGAGGCTATCTCAGTATTTTCACTCTGGTTTCAGGAAGGAGCTGGAAAAACCAAATGATCTAGAGCAAGGCAGCGTGGGAATGCCCAGAACATGACCTCAAGAAGGAAAGCAGCGGGAAGGATGGCAGAGTCCATGGGTGGTAGAGCTGTATGGGGAACCAAGCTGATCAAGTTTGTTCTGCAGGAGGCCCTGCCAGCAGAAGATGCCCAGGGCCACCCAATCACATCAGGTGAGGCAAATGTGCCTTCACCTTTGGTGGTACAAGAGGAAGTGATCCTGGTCATCGAGTTGGTGTGATGTTCACAGCAAAGGAGTCTCCACCCACCCTAGGACCCACTCCTTAATGAGATCAAGGGCTTGTTTTTTTTTTTTTTTCCGCTCAGGACTTTATCAAGAAAATTTTAAAATTAATTGAGAAAAACTGAACACACCTGAAAGCATATCAGTATGTTTTTAGAAACCCACAATGTGCACAAAAACACACAGCAAATTATAAAACTCTGTAGACAAAATCATTGTGGGACAGCCGTCGGTTGCCAATGATCACTTTCTCAGCTATGGGAGCTGCTTAATCCAGTCTCAAGCAGTGGGGAGACCTCAGCTTCTGACACATAATCCTCTCAAAAAGCTCTCCTAAAGGAGCTCGGTTACAACTAGCCTCCACCCAACCCCAAATCTATCAGATTGACCAGAACCATCCACTGTCTGGGAAATACCAAGTCAGAAAGAAATGCAAGCATGTTTAGAATCTTCCAAGATCAGGCTTACAAATTCATATGACACTTAATATTTCTTGGACCTTTTACTTGTACCAAAGAATATGACGTACTTTGGGACAAGTGTTGAATGACTAACATTGCAGTTCTATGTTATTCTGCTATTGAATATACAAATGCATTCTCTATCCAACAATGTTTGTTGATGGTGATTCCTGGGAATGTTACAGAGAAGGGATCCCAATCCATACTCCAAGAGAGGGTTCCTGGATCTCATGCAAGAAAGAATTCAGGGTGAGTCCACAGTGCAAAGCAAAAGCAAGTTTATTAAGAAAGTAAAGTGGTGAAAGAACAGCCACTCCATAGACAGAGTAGGATGGACGTTCCCAAAAGTAAGAGGAGGAACACGTCCACCCCAGGTACAATGCTTGCAGATATGGGGAAATATGTCCTACTGTAAGAGTTTGTGATAAAGGATTAATTTTCTCAATTACCATATTTTGCAAGAATTGATATAATTCAGAATGCTTTTGTTCTCCAGATATCAGGATATCTGGACACACCCAAGTCTAGGGCTGCTTCGTAAACATCATTAATTTGTTCCCTAACTGTAAACATCTGGAGGCTAGGAATGCCTAACTTTCTGAGAATGCAGCCCAGCAAGTCTCAGCCTCATTTTCCTAGCCCTCACTCGAAATGGGGTCACTCTGGTTCCAACACCTCTGACAGGCACACTGTAATATTCTACACCAGACTTCCAACTGTCCAGCTAGGAAATATTCTGGGGAACCAAAGTTCTCTAGGTGTGCCTCCAGTGTCAGCCCTTGACTTTGTTCTTCTCTTCTGTGGTCTGGGGGCAGCCTCTGCCTGCAGGTCCCATCACTTGCCCTCCATTGTATGATGACAGACAATAATCTATACCTGGCCCTGTGTGCAGGCACTGCTTCCTACTGGCCCTCCTGTATCTCACTGATCTCCTGAATGCTCAGCTTTCCAAATGACAGTCAGCTGCTCCCTGTGCTCACTTCCACTCTCCATCGAAGCTTGGAGCCTACCTGCCATCCCAGGCATGTGTCCCCAAACACGGCAGCATCAGTCCCCACTGATGGCTGCCTCTGTGTCTCATGCTCACTTCCCTCCTCTACTGATTTCCCTGCTCCCAGATCCTCCTGGCTTCCCAGGTTTCTGGATTAAGTCTGGACATTGCTTGCTTGGCACCCTGCCCAGGTTTGAAAGGGGTGTTGGGGCTCTGTAAAGAGGGGCCAGTCCTGAACAAGAAATTACATCAAGATCCATCTCCATCATCCTGAGGTCTGTAGAAAAATCAGTTGACATGCCCTAACCTCAACTTCTTCCCTGGTAAGGAAAGATTAGTTTCCATCCACCAACTTCAGATGGCTGAGAACATGTAAGCTTCCAAACAACATCAAGGAGTGTCGGGCTCCTTCTGCCCTTCATCCCCTCAACCTGCATTGCACAGTTTCTCAAAGAAAAGACTGTTATTATGTTGTAACTGCTGTTATTATGTTCCAGTAATTTTCAGATCTCAGGCCAAGACATGAGTGTAAGGATTTGGGAAGACTGAATTTCTGATAATTAAGCTTTTGCTAATTATCTACAATAATAGTGAAATGTCATTGTATGAGTGTCAGTCTTGTGCCAGGTACAATTCTGGGCACTTCTGTATTGTCTCACTGAATCCTTATATCCATAGGGAATTACTAGTGCAATGTTCATTTTAAAGTATAGGAATTAAGGGACAAAGAGTACAAGCAACCAGTAAGTTTCAACACCATGATTCAAACACATGCCATCTAGCTTTGGGGTCCCCCTTCTTACAAATACACCAGGCTGCATTTATATTGAGTGGAACCATATTAAACTTCTGCTTACTGTGTGTCAAAAATATTCAAACATCAGGAATTCCAGACAGCCCTGCCTAACACATAGTAGAAGAATTACATGATCTGGAATTCAAAGAATTGGGTTCTTGATTCCACAGAATATTGTAGTGCCTTGAAAAAGCCAGTCTCTAAGCCTGAGATTTATCATCTATTTTAGAAAGAATGAAAATCTTGGTACTGTTTTCCAGAGAGAGTTAAAAAATATAAAAAAGGCATAAAGGCATTTAGTAAACTCTAAAGCAGAAAATCAATTAACTATTGCCTTCGGAGCTCTCACACACATCTCATAGAAATCCTCCCATAATTCCCAATTTGGTAGAGCCTGAAGGGCCTGGTTAAGTTAAGACCATCAAACTGAATTCATAGAAGAATAAAACAAGCTCACTGGAAGAATCAGTGAGAAGAAAATAGCTCAAGCCAGAGTTTTCAAATCGCATCAATAGCAGAAACATGTAATTGCACAGCAGTTTTCATTTCTCATTTAGTTTTATAGTCAACACTTTCTAAGGTTTAAGGCAGAAAAGGACCTTTGGTGTTTGGATGACACAATCAAAGAAGAGCTAGAAGGATCCGCAGCGTCGCGTTTTCTGCCTCAGAGTGTCATGAGTCCCCCGAGTTCCCCAACTGGGACACAGCATCTCAGAGTTCCTTGGAAAAGTTCTGAGCCTTTGAGCCACTGCAAGGCACACCAGTGAGGCCTTTCCCTCGGCACTGACATGGAAGGATTAGAGGCTGGCTTAGCAGTCTGGTCCACCCCACCTCACTCAACAAGAGGTCATGTGGTTTGGTTTAAAGAATTTATCTTGGCATGGTGCCCGTTTGGCCTGGAGATGGGGACACAGGATCTCCACCGCCTACTGGGCCTTGTGGACAAATGGGTCAGATGGAGTTGGGTGTCTGCCCACCACCCCTCGGTGGGCATCTGAGGCTGTTTAATCCTTGTGCTCTTTATGAAAGGGAGATGATAACCATTTGCTCAATGGTCTTTTTCCAAAGATGAAGTAGAATAACATGTAACATGCTTGACACTGTGTCTGGCACATAGAGAGCACTCAACAACTATTTCCTAGTATCACCGTTATTAATACACTATGTAAAGTTGTTTTCAGTAGAGGAGCAGACAAACTCCACTGCCTTTATTCTGCTCTAAGACTCCAACAATCAGTTCAGGTAACACAGCACAAGCAGAGCAATGTCCTGTGTGGTAGGGGAATTTCCAGATTTCCAGCCCCACCCCCACCCAACCAAAATGAAACACTCAGCACCCCAGTTTATCTGCTGTGGGAATACAGAGGGCCAGGGCTGGACAGCTGGCCTGGACTGGCTGTTGCGGAGCCAGTGCTGACACCAGCAGTTCTTCATATTTCTTGTCTGCTTTCTCTATTTCCTTCTCTAAGATGGCACCACATCTCTGAACCAGCTCTTGGCTGATGACTCCAGCAGACTGTGCTGATAGTGCCTTGTTGCATTGCACTTCTCAAGCTACTCCACCCAGGGAGAAGGGTGGATACAAGGGTGTGCAAGAAGAAGACAGGATCCTGGATGAGCCTTGAGAAGGTGAAAATTCCATGAAATAACTGATTTTTGTGTGTGAAAATGTTATATCATACTAGTCTACTCATTTGTTTTAGTATAAAATTATGTCTCATTGCCCTCAAAATGTTGCTGCAAAAGTGATTCCTTTGGACATTTCGTCATGTTTATGCCATGATTTTCCATGGGCTCTGGAACACTGCCTAGCACCTGCTAGAAGTACTGAGGTCTCAGGTTCTGGAGATAGCAGTGCTGTGAAATGCTACCGTAATGACTGGTATTTACGGGGCATGCAATTGCTGTGATGAAAACTCCCTTGAGGGTTCTTCTGATGTCTAAATAGTGTGGGTATGAGGCTAAACTTGGATATTCTTATGGGCAATTATAGCCCTGGGAGGCATCAAAAAGCAAGACCCACAAAAGACATGGGCTGGGGTAACCTGGTTTGGGAGCATAGAAGTGGCATTGACCCCTGCTATCACTGCTCCAGGAGTGCAGGTCACTGTTGTTGCAAAGCTGACAAGACATGGCTTTGCTCCCATGGCAATTGCACTATTTATCTTGTTTTGCATTAGATAGTTATTTAATCTGTAAAAGTTTCACTTTCTTCATCTGTAGCATAAGAAAAGGAAAATTACCCATGAAATTTTTGTGAAAAGTAAATGTAGTTGAAGTTTATATATATACTATAACCTGATTTACAGTAAGTGCTAACTATTATCATGTAACAGCTATAAGGAGAGAGCAAGTCTCCAACTAAATATCTTTAATTAATTTTTCTGCATGAAAGTAAGCAGAACAGCTAGAAAATAGAAAACCAAAGAGTATATTGTGCATGGGTGGGGGGGGCTTTATTTTAATGGAGAAGTGGAGATTGTTAAATTTTGCAGTGTAGGGCACTCTGGAGACATTTTTCTACTGCATCTGTATGTTGCTGACCATTTGTTATTTGGAATAGGCTGCACTATAAGCTTGCCTAGTAAGCGTGGTTAGACAATTTAAATGCATAAAATGGCAGATGTTAAACACAGTGAAGAGTGACTTGGTCTCACGATAGTGTGACTTTCATTATCTTCCAGTAGCAGAATCGAAACTGCTTTGGAGAAGGCTTTAAGCTTTCTTATCATGCATATAATTGGGAGACAAAGATATATCTTACAGCCATGCATCACTTAAACATGAGGATGCATTCTGAGAAATGCAGCATAAAAAGGCAGCATTAGGCAATTTCATTGTGTGTAAACATCACAGAGTGGACTTACACAATCCTAGATGTTACCACCTACTGCACACCTAGCTGTATAGCCTAGCCTATTGCTCCTACAAACCTGCACAGAATGTTATTGTACTGAATACTGTAGGCAATTGTAACATGATGTTAAGTATTTGTTTATCTAAAATATCTAAACATAGAAAAGGTATAATAAAAATATGATATGAAAGATTTTATATGGTATTAAATGATACACTTTATGAGAGTACTCACCAATAAAGCCTGCGGGCTGGAAGTTGCTCTGATGAGGCAGTGAGTGGTGAGTGAATGTGAAGGCCTAGGACATTACCATACACCACTCTACACTTTATAAACACTGTATATTTAAGCTACACTAAATTTATTCTTTAAATTTTTCTTCAAAAATAAATTAACCTTAGATTACTGTAATTTTACACTTTATAAACTTTTTAATTTTTTAACTTTTTGACCCTTTTGTAATCATACTTAGCTTAAAATACAAAACACATTCTATAGCTGTACAAAAATATTTTCTGTATATCCTTATTCTTTGAGCTAGCTTGTTTTTACTTTTAGGTATTTTTTTTCCTTTTAAGTTTTTTTGTTAAAAATGAACACACAAAACCACACATTAGCCTAGGCCTACACAGGGTCATTATCATCAACATCACTTTCTTCCACCTCTACCTCTTGTCCCACTGGAAGGAGGTCTTCAGGGCACTAACTCACATAGAGCTGTCATCTCCTATGCTAGCAATGGATTTTTCTGGATACCTCCTGAGGGACCTATTTGAGGCTGCTTTACACTTAACTCATATATATATACACACATATATACACGCAGACATATATGTACATATATACACATATATATATGAAATACACTCCAAATTGAATTAAATACATATGCCAATAACATAGTAGTTATATTATGATGATCAAGTATTACGTGCTGTACATAATTGTATGTGCTAGACTTTTCTTTGACTGGTAGTTCTGTAGGTCTGTTTCCACCAGCATCCCCACAAACAAGTGAGTAATGTGTTGCTCTACAATGTGATGACGGCTACGAAGTCACTAGGCAGTAGGAATTTTCAGCTCATTATGACTTTATAGGAACATCATCATGTATGCAGATCAATGTTGACTAAAACATTATTATGTGGCATTAATTACAAATTAGAAAAGCAGCTCCACACAAAAACTCTTAGGTCTTAGGACACTGGGCAGATCTCCCTCCTCTGGGAAGAAAGAAGCAATATCCTTGTTGGGTAACAGTTCCTGCACAATGGACTAGATATAATAAAAATAAAATGTGGTCTAGTATTGACTGCATGTTCTATCACTTTGGAGACCTCGACTACGCTCCCCAACCTAAATGATGAGGGCACTGCTATGTGAGAAAGATGGATTACAGAGGACAGGACACGAATGGGCAAAACCCCTGGTGAGAGTCCTATAGTCACGGCTCTTACTGGGTCGCTTCATCTCACAGTATACAGTAAAAATGGGCCAAGAAAAACACACAGGGCCCATGGAACAAGAGGCGTGGTAAAGACACACAGGCTACTTTAAGTCTGAAAGGGCCAAAACAATACTAAGGTTCACATATAGGTTGACATAAAACAACATAGTACAAAATTCTACAGTAATATGGGGCCAAGCTCAAGATAGTAACACAAGTTGATGATTGCTCCTGATTCAGTGTATACACCTGAGGACCCTAGACATGGCAGGCATCAGCCAAAACAGACCAGAGGATTTAACATTCCAGTATGTCTCCTCCTGACATTTGTTTTCAAGAGGTGACTCCATCCTATTTCTCTAAATGAGAGTTTATCAAGCTAGGTCCTACAGACACTTTGGGCCCATAATTCTTTGTTGTGGAGGGCTGCTCTGTGCAGTGTAGGATGTTTAGCAATACCCCTAGCCTCTACCTCTTAGGTGGCAGTAGCTGTGACCAGCTGTGACAACCAAAAATATCTCCAGACATAACCAAACATCCCTTGGAGGACAAGATCATCCTCAGTTGGGAACTACTAATGTGAACTGAGTCACAGTAACTTCTACTCACCATAACACTTTCAGTCTGCTTTTAATGCCTCGCTCATAATGTCACCAAATTTTAAAGCAAACCCTCCAACATTAAAGAGAGAACTCAAAATAAACAAATAGAAAACAGTAATAGTAATTTTAACATAAACTAAAGTTAAAATAACATTATTTTTATAGAGAGGTAAAAATATCAAAGAAACGATGACAAGAAAACTCTCCTTAATTGAAGAACCATCGTCTTCAGATTGAAAGGCCATATTGAGGAAACCCCCACTTAGAGTAATGGAAGACAACGTGGGGCAGATGAAGTTTCCTGCCAAGAACAATCAGGAAATATGAATGACCTTTTAAAAATCTATATAAAGACTTTAGTTTAAAAGTTTAAAAAAGTCTACACATTGGGTACAGTGTACACTGCTCAGGTGATGGCTGCACTAAAATCTCAGAAAGCACCACTAAAGAGCTTATCCATGTAACCAACCACCACCTGTTCCCCAAAATCCTATTTAAATTAAAAAAAAGAAAGAAAATCCATATAAAGACTTTAAAGAGGTACCAAGGCAGCAAAAGCTCAAAGGTCAGAGATGCAAGAGAAAAGGGAACCTTGGGAAGCCTGGTATTTGGTCCTGCTAAAAACTGAGAGGCTGAGTCGCCAGTGGTCCATGGGACTTTGAACTCAGGATCTACATGGTCCCTAATTGATATCAGCTTTATAGGTGAGACCCCCCACCCCACCCAAATACGGCATCTATCCAGGAGTACAGGAAACTGGAAATTTCCCTACTAAGGCTGAAGTCTACCTCCATCAATCCACTCCATCCCCAACTGGATTAGGAGAACGTGGCCCTGCCCTAGCTCTCTCCCAGAAGCCGGAAAATAACTTTATCTAGAGGAAGATAGCACTATCAGGAGACTCAAATTTATTTCTACAATTTTCCATTTATAATATCTGGTTTGAATTTTCTTAGTCCTTAATATTCCTGGAGACAAGGCAAGAAAAATAACCAAAAAACAAGAGAAAAATAGACTTAAAAAATATCCACAAAAGACAAGTATTAAAGCTCACAACATGCACTTCCAAAATGTGAGTATTGTGCCCAAAATTAGATGAAAATAGACTTTCACCAGGGAGTTAAACACTATTTTAAAATAATAAAATTTAATTTTTTTTTTTTTTTTTTTTTTTTTTTTTGAGACGGAGTCTCGCTCTGTCACCAAGGCTGGAGTGCAGTGGCCGGATCTCAGCTCACTGCAAGCTCCGCCTCCCGGGTTCACACCATTCTCCTGCCTCAGCCTCCTGAGTAGCTAGGACTACAGGCGCCCACCACCTCACCTGGCTAGTTTTTTGTATTTTTTAGTAGAGACGGGGTTTCACCGTGTTAGCCAGGATGGTCTCCATCTCCTGACCTTGTGATCCGCCCATCTCAGCCTCCCAAAGTGCTGGGATTACAGGCTTGAGCCACTTCGCCCGGCCATAAAATTTAAATTTTAAGTGGAAAATGCAACAACTGAAAAATGAAGAACTTCATTGATATGTTTAATAGCAGATTAGACCCAGCTGAAGAGAGAATTTGTTAATTAAAAAACTAGTAAGAACACAAATCACATACTAAAGCATAAAGAAAAAATAGGTTGGAATACATAGAAAAGGATATAAGAAGTATTGAACACTGTCAAGAGTTTTAATCGTGTTTAAAAGACTGATTAGAAGTTCTGGCCAGGGCAGTCAGGCAGGAGAAAGAAGTAAAGGTATTCAGTTAGGAAAAGAAGCAGTCAAATTGTCCCTGTTTGCAGATGACATGATTATATATTTAGAAAACCCCTTCATCTCAGCCCAAAATCTCCTTAAGCTGATAAGCAACTTCAGCAAAGTCTCAAGATACAAAATTAATGTGCAAAAATCACAAGCATTCTTATACACCAGTAACAGACAAACAGAGAGCCAAATCATGAATGAACTCCCTTTCACAATAGCTTCAAAGAGAATAAAATACCTAGGAATCCAACTTACAAGGGATGTAAAGGACCTCTTCAAGGAGAACTACAAACCACTGCTCAGTGAAATCAAAGAGGACACAAACAAATGGAAGAACATTCCATGCTCATGGATGGGAAGAATCAATATCGTGAAAATGGCCATACTGCCCAAGGTAATTTATAGATTCAATGCCATTCCCATCAAGCTGCCAATGACTTTCTTCACAGAATTGGAAAAAACTGCTTTAAAGTTCATATGGAACCACAAAATAGCCCGCATTGCCAAGACAATCCTAAGTCAAAAGAACAAAGCTAGAGGCATCATGCTACTTGACTTCAAACTATACTACAAGGCTACAGTAACCAAAACAGCATGGTACTGGTACCAAAGCAGAGATACAGACCAATGGAACAGAACAGACATAGTAATACCACACATCTACAGCCATCTGATCTTTGACAAACCTGACAAAAACAAGAAATGGGGAAAGGATTCCCTGTTTAATAAATGGTGCTGGGAAAATTGGCTAGCCATAAGTAGAAAGCTGAAACTGGATCCTTTCCTTATTCCTTATACGAAAATTAATTCAAGATGGATTAGACACTTAAATGTCACACCTAAAACCATAAAAACCCTAGAAGAAAACCTAGGTAATACCATTCAGGACATAGGCATGGGCAAGGACTTCGTGTCTAAAACACCAAAAGTAACGGCAACAAAAGCTAAAATTGACAAATGGGATCTAATTAAACTAAAGAGCTTCTGCACAGCAAAAGAAACTACCATCACAGTGAACAGGCAACCTACAGAATGGGAGAAAATTTTTGCAATCTACTCATCTGACAAAGGGCTAATATCCAGAATCTACAAAGAACTCAAACAAATTTACGAGAAAAAAAACAAACAACCCCATCAAAAAGTGGGCAAAGGATATGAACAGACACTTCTCAAAAGAAGACATGCATACAGCCAACAGACACATAAAAAAATGCTCATCATCACTTGCCATCAGAGAAATGCAAATCAAAACCACAATGAGATACCATGTCACACCAGTTAGAATGGCAATCATTAAAAAGTCAGGAAACAACAGGTGCTAGAGAGGATGTGGAGAAATAAGAACACTTTTACACTGTTGGTGGGATTGTAAACTGGTTCAACAATTGTGGAAAACAGTGGTTTTCTAGATCCTCAAGGATCTAGAACTAGAAATACCATATGACCCAGCCATCCCATTACTGGGTATATACCCAAAGGATTATAAATCATGCTGCTATAAAGACACGTGCACATGTATGTTTATTGCAGCACTATTCACATAGCAAAGACTTGGAATCAACCCAAATGTCCATCAGTGACAGACTGGATTAAGAAAATGTGGCACATATACACCATGGAATACTATGCAGCCATAAAAAAGGATGAGTTCATGTCCTTTGTAAGGAAATGGATGCAGCTGGAAACCATCATTCTCAGCAAACTATTGCAAGAACAGAAAACCAAACACTGTATGTTCTCACTCATAGGTGGGAATTGAACAATGAGATCACTTGGACTCGGGAAGGGGAACATCACACACTGGGGCCTATTATGGGGAGGGGGGAGGAGGGAGGAATGGCATTGGAAGTTATACCTGATGTAAATGATGAGTTGATGGGTGCTGACGAGTTGATGGGTGCAGCACACCAACATGGCACAAGTATACATAGGTAACAAACCTGCACATTGTGCACATGTACCCTAGAACTTAAAGTATAATAGAAAAATAAAATAAAAGACTGATTAAAAGACTGACAAGCCTGATTAAAAGCAAAAAGGAGAGAGAAAGAAGAGATACAAAATTATTGGTAATGAAATAGGGGATATTTCCACATATCATTCAGATGTAATTTTACTTTACTGAGTAAAATCACTCAGGAATTTTTTCTCTCATTTTCTTTTTCAGGACAACACTGATTAATATGAACCCACAAAACATGGCAACAAAACAAAAAGGAGGACATAGAGCTCAGGAATCATGGCATCCACCCCAGGAGAGCAGGGCAGAGAATTCCTAGGAAAGCAGCTGGGTGCTGGCAGGAGTGGGCAGCCTGCCCAGGTGGAGCGTGGTAGGCGGTCTGGGTGGCGTTTGCACTGACAAAAGGACTCAACATAAAGATGATGTGTTGGCACACAGGAGGTGGGAGCAATGGAGAACAAGTGTTTCATGTAATAGTAAGAGAGCATAAAACTCTAGGAAAAGCGAGACATGGTAAATAAGGAAATGTCATTATAATGCATAGCCTGGCTCTGCACTGAACAACATTTATCTCCTCATACTGTTCTATGACAACTAAAATGGTCATATTACCATAGTGGGAGCAACTGATCAGGGAAATGATGTAGTACAAAACTAAATCTACATCTTTCAGAACAGGAAATCAATTGATAATTCCTGTAACAAATAAATCAAGAAATACTACCACAGGTGTATCAGTTAGATATATAACAACTAATCTTAAAGAAATTCCTAAGTTTAAATTCGTACTATGGAGTGAAATGCAAGGCAAAGCTAGATGAAGGGACTTTTTCTTAGTAACAGTCAATATTTATAGATACAAAAAACTTTTATAATAATCTTAATTTTTTGCAATCAGGTAACAAAATTATATGAACAGTTTAATCATTTTTGTGAAAATACATATACTTATCTTCATATGAGTACATATAAATTCATCTACAAAGGAACTCTGAGGCTTTTAAAATAGCTATCTGCGGTGATAAGATTATAGGTGGATTTGTTTTCTGGCTTATTTGTATTTTCTAATGTTTCTACAACGGACATATATACTTTTTGTAATAAAGCACAAAGTTATTTTTTGAAGTTATATAATGAGACCAGGCTCAGAGGCTCACGCCTGTAATCCCAGCACTTTGGGAGGCCAAGGCGGGAGGATCACCTAAGGTCAGGAGTTTGAGCCAGCCTGGCCAACTTGGTGAAACCCCATCTCTACGAAAAATACAAAAATCAGCCGGGCATGGTGGTGCACGCCTGTAGTTCCAGCTACTGGCGAGGGTGGGGCAGGAGACTTGCTTGAACCTGGAAGTCGCAGGTTGCAGTGAGCCGAGATTGCGCCATTGCACTACCGCCTGGGCGACAAGAGCAAAACTCTGTCTCAAAAAAATAAAAATAAAATAAAAGTTAGATAATGAATAAAAATGACAGCATGATTAGGCAAATATTCTCAGAAGTTGCATCAATATATCTTCGAATAGTCACATCAGTTTCCAGGTACTGGTTATAGGATGAAGAAAAGTGAGTATGACCTAGGAATAAATTTTAAAAGGGTGCATGCAGTAAGGTGAGTTCATTTGTTAGCTAAGTTACAAAAGGAGATTTGCATCCAGTCAGTGATCAATTCCTCACCACCACCCCACCCGTGAACGCCTGACCCCACTTTGTGCCTGCTCCTGGAGGGCTATACAGGGTGAGAGAAAATAACCAACATTCACCTGGATGAGACGGTCTTCAACTTCCAGCATCAGGCAGAAGCAGAAAGAAGAGAGTATCACACTTCATGGATCTCAAAATTCCATGTGAATCTCATATTCTGTGTCCCAACACACTTGTAGGAAAAGTTCTAAATTTCTAGGGAACTTTCTCTTAATTTTACAATGGAAGCTTACATGTGGGAAAACCTATTCAAAAGCAGTGTTGGCTAAGCAGCAACGTGTTGAACAAACGTGGCTCAGGTACAATTCACACTCTAAGACATCTGCATTAACACTAGCACCACGGTACGTGCAAACTCAGGAGACATCTGTGTTCCACACAGGATCTCTCAGACCCATGTAAGTCCTTGGTTCCAGCAACAGAAGATGGGGACACTGTTATAAGCTTTCCAGAGCTACTTCTTTTTTTAAAGGTGTTTTAATTAATTGAAAAAATTATGTAATGCATTTAAAATACAAAACATTTTAAAATATGATTAACCTTTCTGAAGTAGCATTAAGTATTACATTCACCAGAAATTGTTTTAAAGGGAAGTACTATATTATGTTTAATAAAATGTCTTGCCTTCTTCTGACTTTCATATGTAAGGCAGATTCGAAACCCTTTCCCATGCACAAGCAGAGTGTGACGGAGTCAGGGACCTGGAACAGCCTGACACCCATCCTTCCTCTGACTCCAGGTCCCTGCCAACTGGGTTAGGCTGCTGAGAGTTTCTCTAGCAGGGCCCTGACTGCTGATTTTGCCACAGTGTTGCAGTTTCTGAGCACAGTCATCTTCTTCTCTGCACTGCATGGTGGAACAGGAATAGTTTATGCCCTTCTGGATTATTTCATGGAACTGGCTTTCCTTGTGTGTCCAGCAAATGTTTGTTAAACACCTAAATGAATTCACAGATTCATCAATTGCAGAGGTACAATAAATGTTTACTGATATGTAATGTTTTTATCTGAGCTTCTCATTTTCAAATCTATGCAATGGCTTTCAAGTTACTTTTAACTCGATAATAATAATAATTTCTTTTATAAACTTGTTTTAAAATTCACAATTCTTGTGTTTGAATCAGATGACTTCCTTTTTAACTAGGTTCTTTAGTAGTTAAGTACTGAATTAGTGAATCAAAAAAACTTCAGGCATGAACAAACTTTGGGGTGTATTTAGTTCAAGCCCTTCAGGATCCAGATAAGAAAATAGAAACTGAGAGAGGAAAAGCGACCTGCTGGAAGTCACCTAGCAACGTCACGGCCCAAGGGGGAGGACCCACCTAAGTGGCAGAGCCATTTAGGCAGAAGAACACTACCACGCCCATCAGCACACTTACCGTGTGTCTGGAGTTTTCCAGTAAGTTTGTCTACATCAATGTGCAACTGGGTTTCTACAAAGTTTCTTACAAATTTGTTTCTCAGGGCCTCCTAAAGAAAAATAATATAGCTTAACAAAAATAATTGCATTATTTCGTATTATTGAATAATACCTATTAGACTTATTCAAAGTTTCATTACAAAGGAACAAGGCATATAAACTGAATCCACTTAAAAGAAGTTTTAAAACACCACAATAAATAACGGGATAACATCTTATTAGGACCTTACCTTGAAAAACAAAATCAACAATTATGAAAATTTATGTTGTAGTTGTAATTATTTATTAATACTAAAAACAAAGAATGAATTAAGTGGTTTGTTTTTGGCAAAATTTTCTAACGAACCTATGTAGTAACCTTTTACTCTCTATAAGATTCTTTCCTTTCCTTTGCATGGCCTTCCTCAGAGGCCAGTTATAAAGACAGGGTCATCGTTATAAAAACTCTGAGGGAGGATTTCAGAATTTCCCAAATCCTCTCTCAATGTTTTGCTACTCATCTTCAGAAGCATCTTTCATTGCTTCATCTGTACCATTATTCTCTCATTACTATTGATGGTTGTGACTTTCCTCATTTGTCAATGATTGGAGACAAATTGTTTACTGTGGAGAGTTCTCCAAGATTTTTTCATCAACTTAATGACATCTTGCCCCTTTAATCTGCCAGTGATATCCATGTACTTGCATTGCACTGCCCCACACTTATGACATACAAAAACCAGCAAGAAGCTGAGAGGGAAAGATGCTGATGTATCCAGGCTCTGCCGCAGGATCAATGACTGGGAATTAATTTTGGAATTTGCCAATTTCTTAGAGAATATTTGTATGCTATCCAGATTTTGGTCCAGTACATAACCTGATAACACAGGAGCTCCAGATAGGAATTCTCAAATAAAATGTACCCTTTGTAATTAGCTCTTTTATTTCTCACATTCACCTTATTACATGTGATGGTTTTAACTAATCTTGTCTAAGGATGAAAAACTTTATTATGAAAGTTTGGTGTTTGCTTTTCTTTTTTGGATTCTTATTTATCTTCCTTCACTGGGCATTCGCTATTTGCCAGTCAATGTGCAGGGCAGTTATTATGCATCATGTCTTTTAATCTCAACAACATCCCCATGAGGTTACTGTTGTCTTTTACTGATGGAGCAGGGAAGCAGAGCAAAGTTAAGGCTTTACCCAGAGACTCTAACCACTCCATCTAGTGGCGCAACCAGGCCTGGAACATAGACATCGACTACTACAAACCCAAGGCACTGCAAGTTCCCTTGAGCGTAATCCCAAAGCTAAGAAATAGAGGAACAATTTACACCGTCTTATCCTATGGAAGGTAAGTTCTTCAATTGGTTGGACATGTGACTTTGATTTCTGACATGGCCACTTAGTAAGTAGTACTCAGGTATACCATAGAGACTTCACAAGGAGCTGCCCAATTTTTGAGGCCGAGTTAGGCACTGCTTTATGTTCTCCTAGATCTTTGTACACTCTCAACTTGGTGCTTATAATATTGCATGATATATTATTGCACACAATATATATATAGTTGCAGCAGAGACCTTATCCAGTCTAAAATACTATCTGTCCCATTAACTGCAAAGGTTTGCTGATGTCTGTATTAACAGATTAATCCATGCACAAGCAAATTAAAGATTACAATACTAGCTAATACATATGGCCACGGTCGCTGTGAGAATGAACATCGCAGACCTCCCACTGCAGGAAACGGAAATGGCAGGTCCCACTGCTGCACTCTGAATCCATGGTCCTTTGCCCTGAGGCCACGCCTCCCATGGGCTGTCCCTCAACAATGACTACCACATCAGGCCCACTCCCAGGAGCCACAGGACTCCACTGACATGGGACCCCTACCTTGATAACTGACTTTAGCTCTGTGACTCCCTCTCAGCCTTATCTGATGTCCATTAAATTGCAGGGTCCACCAGGATGCTTCCACCCGACCTTCTCCCTCTCGTTTGCCTCAGGGTCAGACTTCCATCACCATTGACAACCTTGCTTCCAGCCTGTCTAGCTTCCTCTTCCTTTGCTCAGCAGCCATTTCCCAAAATAAAATTATTGCACATATAATCCTGTCTTGGCATCTGTTTCTTGGAAAACTCAGACTCACCCAGTAGCATTTTCTCTGTGTCAAAACCTATTCCAAACGCTCTATGTATCCTGACCCATTTATACCTCATAACTACTATCACTTCCTCATTTCTCAGGGAAGAAACCTAAGGCACAGAGAATTTCAGTGACTAGTCCAAGATCACACAACTGGTGGCAGGGGTTGAGCTGGGAATCAAACTCAAATGATTCTAGCTCCTGAGTCCATACTCTGAACTACTTACCTAGTGGTTAATGAAAAACTAAACATGAATTAAAATGCAGGCATATTTTGTCATCCTATCAGAGTTAAGGTAAGTTGAAGTTACACAAATGCCCAAAAAATTATTAGGTGATCTACCTGAATTAAAGTTTTACATTAATGATTGTCAGGCTCTAATGGAGTTAGGCCATTCTAAACTGTAAGTTGTTCCTTTTTAAAATATTAAGTTGTCAATACAGAATATGAGGAAATGATCATTGATTGTTGAATAGACCTGCAATTCAAAAGTATGCAAACAATCTAAAAAGCATTAAGCTTAATACAGAATTTAAAGAACAGGTTACTATTAACAAATTATTAATCATTCTCACAATGATACCATCTTGCATGGGTAAAATACTGAAAATTCACAAAATGTTTTCTCACATAGCTCCCTATCCCTCAGTGGCAGAGACCAACCACTCACCTGCAGCTGGTTGAACATCTGGCCACTTCCACTTCTCTGGAAAAGGCTGGACATTTCCAGCAGTGTTTCTAATAAAGCTTTTAGCTTGTCCACAATATAAAAGGTGGAATTAGCCTGCAAAATGAAGCATATTTGGATATGTCTCTTATTCAGCTGTTATATTATGGTAAATCTTCCAACAAGGATGGTCTGTGACATGGCCACCAGAGCAAAGATCTGCCTGCAGGCCAGTTGATGCCTTCCTCAATAACATGAAAAGTTCCGATGCCCTCATATTGCGGGTGAGTCCTCTGAGACCTCTCACCTTGACTCTGTCCATCCAGGGGCTACCTGCCTGTTCACTGCTGTCTCACCAGTCACTGCTGGGTAGAGCATATGTCCCCAATATATACTGACCTAATTAATCAATGCTTGCCCACATTTCTTTCTCAAAAATACTTTCTCAACTAATACTTGTTTTATGGTACCCAACACTATTGAGGATAGAATAAAATTGGTATATTTTTTCATTTATTGCTGCTGGCAGAGTACACTGGCATAAGACTTTTATAAGGTAATTTGGTAACAGAAAAATACAGTCACTGATCCATAAAACATGCACATGCTTTACTCTCTCAAGATAAAAGGACTCTATCCTAAGGAAATCGTTTAAATAAAATATAAAGCTATTTCCATGAAGATGTCTATTGCAATATTATTACATTTAATACTGAAAGCAGTCTAAATGCCAAAGGGACAATGTTTAAGGAGGGTTTCAGAGTCTAACCACATCTCCCTAGGGTCACTAGGAGACCATCACAGTGGCACAGGAGCTGGAAAGCAGCCAGCACAGCAAACAGAGAAAAACCTTGAAGTCTCAGCTTCAGCCTTCAATAAAAATAGGGATAAAGATTCTTGTAAGTATTAAGACAAATTAGTATTCCAATACCTTGGCACCAGGCCTGGTACATAGTAAATACTCAGTAAACACCAGCTATACCAGTTAAAAAGGTTGAATAACATTATTAATGCAACAAATTTAGAAGATCTGTAAAATATTTTAAAACTACAAATAAAGAATACACACACACACACACATACGCACACACATTAAATTCCCCACCCAGAAGACCTCACATTTCTAACATTCTAGTAACAGAAGGTAGCCTAACTGGGCTGCCTCTCTGGAGGGACCAGGAGTCCTTCCAACAAACCAAGCTGGCTCTGCAACACCAAAGGGGGGATCGGCTGGGATGACACTGATAATGAACAGCCAGAGAAATGGTAGTTCTTCCCCTGAGAGTAGAGGAACCACAACAAGCACCCAGGAGACAGGGCAAGGAGTATTCCACAGTGACAAGTGACCTGGCCTGAAAACACTGGCTGCCCCACAGCAGGATGGCTCCTGAAGCAACGAAGACCTTGGATCCTAAGAAGTCCCCTTCTTCTCCAACTGCTGGAGGCTCATCTCCCCAACATGGAGGCAGCTGGACTGGAGAAATCTTATCTGTCCTTTCATACAGCAGCATCAGGGAGTCCCTGATGCATCAGATAAACCAAAATTAAACTCTTATTGGAACCACAGCACACAAAGTGGGCCAAGATCTGTGTGTTAAGTCTAAGTACAACTACTACCCACAAAAATAAAAGATTTTTACATAGGGCTCAAAGTCTCCTATTATATTGCTCAAAATACCCATGATACAACTGAAAAACACCCATTATAAAAAAATAACCAAAGAAAAGACAACTTGAATTAAGAAAAACAATCAATTGATGCCAATATTGAGACAAATCAGATATTGGAGTGACCTGGCTAGTATTTTAAAGCACCCATCATGAATAAAAAAAATGCTTCAACAAGCAATTGCAAATTGTCTTGAAGCAAACAAAATAGCAGAAAATCTCAATGAAGAAGTTATAAAAAAGAACCACATGGATACCACATGGACAATGCAATAACGTAAATACAAGAACTCGCTAGATGGTCTCAGTAGAAGAATAGAGATGACAGAGGAGAGGACCACTGAACCTGAGAGCTGATCAGTGTGTGGCACCCAATCTGTGCAACAGGGAGAAAGGAGATTGATAGGAAAGTGAACAGAGCCTCAAGTACCTGTAGGACAATAATAAAAATTTTGATATTGGTTTCATTGGACTCTCTGAAAGAGAAGAAGAAACTGAGTGGAACTGAAAGAGTACAAGAGGAAATAATGGTTGAAAAACCTCCTAAAACTGTAGAAATACAAAAACCTACAGACTCAGGAAGCTAAGCAAACACTAAATATGATAAACTGAGAGAAATCTACATTAAACCACACCATAATTAAACTTCTAAAATCTGAACACAATAAAAGCTTTAAAGCAGCCAGAGAACCATGACATGTTACCTCGAGGGAACACCCACTCAAAGGCTAGTAAATCTCTCATCTGAAACCCTGGGAGCCAGAAGAAAGTAGCCTAACATTTACCACGATGTAAGAAAAGAATTGTCATTGTGAATTCTGAATCTAATGTAAGTATCTTTTAGGAATGAAGATAAAATAAAGACATTCTCAGATGAAGAAAAACTTTAAAAAATGAAAACATGAAAAGGAATCTTGGAGAATTGAGAAGGAAGAAAAAAACAACAGAAAGAGCAGAAATGTGGGTGAATGCAACAGACTATACTGTTTTCCATGAGTTTTATGAAATGTATTTGATGATTAAAACATAAATCATAACACCATCTGGTAGTCAAGATGATGATATTTAAAAGCAGAGAAGGTAAAGGGACCTAAGTCGAAGTGGATTTCCACACCTGGCTTGAAGTGGTAAAATCTCAATGCCAATGAACTGTGATAAGCCATGTATGTATGTCTGTATTGTAATATCTAGAGCCAGATGTTCTTTGTAAGAACATCATACAAAAAGATACACTCAAAGACAGCATCAATAAGTCATTTTTTAGGATGAGTATCCTAAAATCATGTCTTAGGGTGAGGATGCTCAAAAATGTTTAAGTAATCCACAGGAAGGCAAGAAAAGAGAAACAGAAGACACAATAGCCAAAAGCTGGGAACAACCCAGATGTACCACAGTGTGTAAATAGCTAAAGAAACTGTGGACCACGCATACCAGATAATGTTATTCAGCAATAAAAATGAATGAACTCCTGATATCTGCACAATATGGATACTACTCTAGGGACTTATGCTAAGTTTAAAAAGTCAATCCCAAATTATACATACTGTATAATTCCATGTATACAACAATCTAGAAATGACAAAATGATAGAAATGAAGAACTGATTGGTGGCTGGCAGGGATTGGGGACTTGGAGGGGAGTGGTGTAGGAATTAATGGCTGTGGTTATGGAAAGTAAAGCAAGAGACTCTGCTGTGATGTGACTGTTCTGCTTCAGTACTGGTGATGAATACACAAACCTACACAGGTGCTAAGGCTGCATAAAACTGAATACACACACATACACACACACACACACACACACACACACACACAGTAAAACTGGGGAAATCAGAAGACAAGTGAACTGCATCAATGGCAGAATCCTGTTTGTGATACTGCATTATAGGTAGTTTCATGAGATGTTACCATTAGGAAACCCAGTGAAGGGTACACCGATCTTTCCTTGTTGTTTCTTACAAATGCATATAAAATCTACAACTGCCTCAAAATTAAAAAGTTAATTTTTAAAAGAATATGGAATTCTAAATGAAGAAGTGCCCACTGATCACAGATGGGATCATTTGAGTATCAAAAAAAAATAAACAAATAAATAAAGACTGCAATGGACTGAAATACATTTACCATGTTTAAATCTATGAATTCATAATCATATTGTTTAATTAATCACCTTCAGAAGATTACAGAAAACGAATGAGGCTCAGAGCTCATAATCCCAACTAAAAGTGTGTCAGGATTCTCAGATATCCTGTGATTAAACTCTTATTTCCATTTCATTTAATTAGGAGAAATGTCTTGGGCTTTGGTTTCATTTATACACCACCTACTAACTTTTAATTGTAGAAAATGATTTATTCCTTTCTTGCAGTTATTCTTTCTTTTAAAATAGAGGAAAGATATCAAAATGTGACTAGGTTATAGCACAAGATATTAGCTCTGGGTTTATTTGTTCTGTTGTATTCATTATTTTTTGTTGTATCAATTATTTTCTTAGTTATATAACCCTCTTCCCTCCTTATTCAGACCTTTTTCTTATTGTATCGAAGGGGAATGAGGTAGAGGAATTTGAAGATTTGAAAAGGAAACAAGTAGATATATTCAGAGTAGATAAAAGAAAAATATTTCTTTTTCACTTGACCAAAATCAGACAGGGAAAAACCCAGTGATAGAGCACCCTCCACTTCCCCTCAATGCACTTCATACTAACAAGAGCCTACTTCCTTCCCATCTCAGATAAATGGATGAATGAATGGTTGGGAGGATAGATGAATAAATGGATGAATTTATAGATGGATGGACAGACAGATAGATGAATGGATGGGTGGGTGGGTGGATGGATGGATGGATGGATGGATGGATGGATGGATGTGTGGATGGATAGATTGATAGATAGATATATGGATGTGTGTATGTATGGATGGATGGACAAACAGATGAATGAATAGATGAATAGATGGGTGTATGGATGGTTGAATAAATGGATGGATGGATGGATGGATGGATGGATGTGTGGATGCATGAATGGGTGTATGGGTAGATAGAAGGATGGATGAATGGAGAGATGAATGGACAGATAGATGTGTGGATGGATGAATGAATGAATATATGGATGAATGGATGGATGTGTGAACGGATGAATAGATAAATGGATGAATGGATTGATAGATTAATGGATGGATGGATGGACAGAGAGATGAAAAAATAAATGAATGGATGGATGGATGTGTGGATGGATAGATAAATGGATGGATGAAAGGATGGATAGATGAATGGATGAATGGATGGATGGATGGATGGATGGATGGATGGATGAACAGATAGATTAATGGATGGATGGATGGATGGATGAACAGATAGATTAATGGATGGATGGATGGATGGATGAACAGATAGATTAATGGATGGATGGATGGATGAACAGATAGATTAATGGATGGATGGATGGATGGATAGATGGATAAATGATCAATGGATGAATAGAAAATGGATGGATGGATAGATGTATGCATGGAAAGATGGGTAGATGGATGGATAGATGGCTAGATGGATGGATGAATAGATGTGTGGATGAATGAATGGGTGGATAGATGGGTGGATGAATGGATAGATGAATGAAGAGATAAATGTGTGGATGGATGGATGGATGGATGGATGGATGGATGGATGGACAGATGGATGAATGAATAGATGTGTGGATGAATGAATGGATGGATGGGTGGATAGATGAGTGGATGAATGCATAGATGAATGGACAGATAGATGTGTAGATGGATGGATGAATGGATGGATGGTTGGATGGACAGATAAATGAATTAATTTATTGATAGATAAATGGATAGACGGATGCATGAGTAGATGGATGGATGGATGGATGGATGGATGGATGGATGGATGGATTGGAAGAGAAAGGTTGGTCTGTTGCCCCTAAAACAAAAGAGACCTGTGCCCTGACCTTCCCATACAGAGGACATGGTTAGACAGGGCATTTAGAGGGCACACAGCCAGTCCCCCAGGAGGCTAACACTCACTTCCAATGCCCTATGTCCTCAATATGGCACACAAATTCAATGGAACATGAAATAACTAGCTTTAAAGACTTCCTGGGATTTTATCTTGTATACATTTTTTGCACTGTACCAAATTCCAAGCCTTCAAAAGGTTTCTACTCTGTGCCCTAGAAGCCCAGTTTCAAATGCAGAGGAAGCATCATTATTGGTTCTTCAACATGGACCCCCTGAGTTTATCTATATGTTTTCAAAAACAGGTGCATATGTTGGTATTCTGTTTTTCTTCACTCATACTATCCACGTTCTTTTTCACTTTTCCTGAAATTCTCTTGAAGATCAGTCTGTATCTGATTCAATCAATTCTGTATTGATGTCCAGTCTCTGTTTCCCATCTCCACTGCTTACAAACAATGGCACAATAAATATCCTTTTTTGCATGTGCTGATAGCTGCCTTTGTAGTATTGATAGATATTCCCAACATGGCCTCAAAGATATCACAAGAATATACTCCCAACAGCAAGGTATTAGGAGTGACTCTCTCCTAATACCTCCAAACAACAAAATATATCAAATTTTGAGCCTTTACCATTTTGATATATCTCATTTGTGGATATCTCCTTTTGGGGATTTGCATTTCTCTTACTATTACTTAAATTTGAGCATCTTTTCATTTGCTTAAAATACATCTTGGGTTTTTTAAATTATTTTCTTAAACTATGTATTTATAATTTTTCCTCATGTTCTAATGTGCTATTTCACTAATAAATGAATTAATATTGTATCTAATAGACCACCAATTCCAAGCAGACAGGAAGAGAAATGATGGAAAATTGCAGGTATCCAAGGTCAGTAAAAGAGGAATATCTGTGCTTATCTGAGGGTTTGGATGTTATCTAGTCTCACAGAAAAAGTACATTCACAGGTCTACTGATACTGCAGTCTTAGAGAACTGTTATTTTATAGGAGATTATATCAAACAAGGCCACTTGTAAAATGTAATTACTCCTACTCAGCAACTTTGCTGAGTTTTGATAAAATGTTCCATATTGGCCACTTTCACCCATCCAAGAGCCTCGCTGAACCACTGACAACTAACTTTCCAATAACTGATTCGATGCCTACAGTCAGAAAGCGGATTGCAATGAATTTTGTTCTCTCTCTGGGGCTCCCTGGGAAAGACCTTGACCTGCCTAAAGGTCCCACCAGTGCCCTTCCCCATTGCTCTGCACTTGTAAGTAGCCCCACATATGTGCAGATCCTGTGCACTTCCAGCCTGTATAGGTTTATGTAGACTCCAGGCTTAGGCAGATTCCACTTCACTGGCATTTTTCATCTTTAATAAGTATCATGGAACCAAGAATTTTTACTTCTATGGAAGTTAGTTATCAGGCTTTGTGTCCATTTAATGACAACATTAGCAATAGCGTGTGCATATTCTTCACTTTGCCTGATATTCTCCTGAAGATCAGTCTATATCTTATTCACCAAGCTGTATTGATGGCCAAGTTGTTTCCCATCTCTACTGCTTACAAACAAATAAATATCTTTGAACTGTGTGACTTCATTCTCATCCTCCCAAAGGTGAAGGCAGCCAGAATCCTGGGGGTGGGTGAAATTCCTTGCATTGCTACACAAAGTTATTTTAAAAATGAGGTCAATTAGGTACCCAGTATCCCAAACTGATGATAGTGAAAGAAGCTTTAGTATACAGTATCTTTATTATTTTATAACAAACACTGTAAATATGGCCAATGAAAGTAAATTGGCTGCAGAGTCTGCCAAATTTGGATTCAAGCCATGAGCTTCTGTTTATCATCTAATAAACTTGGGAATGTAAACATTCCCAATTCTTACTATTTTAATCTATAAAATGGATTTAACAATGTCTACTCCCTGGGATTCTTGTGAGAAGTAAATGAGGGAGGACTTGGGAAAGTGTCTGATATTGTTTGGCTGTGTCCCCACCCAAATCACATCTTGAATTGTACTTCCCATAATCCCCTTATGTCATGAGAGGAACATGGTGGGAGGTAATTGAATCATGGGGGCAGTTCCCCCATGCTATTCTTGTGATAGTGAGTAAGTTCTCACGAAGTCTGATGGTTTTATAAGGGCCTTCCCCCTTTGCTCAGTTCTCATTCTCTCCTGCTGCCCTGTGAAAAGGTGCCTTCCACTATGATTGTAAGTTTCCTGAGGCCTCCCCAGCCATGCAAAACTGTGAGTCAGTTAAACCTCTTTCCTTTATAAATTACCCAGTTTCCTGTATTTCTTCAAAACAGTGTGAGGACGGACTAATACAGTGTGCGTGATGGCTCCTCTAACCTTACAGAAGTAAGTGCTCAATAAAGAGTGATTCAATCTGCATTTAAAACAGCAAAATTATTGATGTTAGAGTTCAGGAACTATGAGCAAATGTAAAACTGTATCTGTCCTGCTCTGTTGCTCCAGATCCAATCAGAATCCACTACACCAGATAGATGAGACTGACAGCCGATCTCTGCCCATCATAACCTGATATTCCAATTTGGCAGCTTGAGGCCATCTCCTTCCATAGGAAGCAGTCTTCCCCATGCCCTTATCACTGGGACTCCACATCTCCTTCATACCACAAGCAGTTCCTCTGAGGCAGAAATAGATATACTGACATGTGAATTTCTACTTGGAGAATACAGTAAAATATAACAGAAAAAATAAAACATTGGCCTTAGAGTTAAACAGTCTTTGTTTCAAATCCCATCTCTGCCTCCTCTTGACAGCTCTTGATAAGGTTACTTACCCCTAAGACTCACTTTCTTTACCTGCAAAAGGTGTATGACAATTGCCAACCCCTATTGTAGGTATAAGGCATAAATGAGGTTTCCAACCAACATTAATTCTTAGCAGTGTCAGGATTAGAGCAGGTAATTCTTCTCTCTATTCAATATATGTTTGACAGATTAAAACTTACATTTAAGAACTCACGTGCTTTATGGAAACTCTTTGTACTTCAATAGTCTAAAACAAAGAAACCAATTTACAGCTGGCCAGTTATTAATTTACCTTCTCACAACTCGAAATTCACCCTTCATTGCCTGTTCTGCAATAATAAACTTGGGCCTTTTAGACATTCTCCCTTGCCAGTTGATGCAATGTTAAGCTTTGCCAGAAGAGAGCTCTGGAGGGACAGTGGAGGAAGAGGGATTTTCTCTTCCAGATTCCGGTGTGCTGCTTCCAACAGGCTCCCATGGAGCAAGCTCCTGGATTCCCCGACATGTAGCTTCTCTTTTTTTTTTTTTTTTTTTTTTTTGAGACGGAGTCTCGCTCTGTAGCCCAGGCTGGAGTGCAGTGGCGCGATCTCGGCTCACTGCAAGCTCCGCCTCCCGGGTTCACGCCATTCTCCTGCCTCAGCCTCCCGAGTAGCTGGGACTACAGGCGCCCGCCATCTCGCCCGCTAGTTTTTTTTTTTTTTTGTATTTTTTTTTTTTAGTAGAGGCGGGGTTTCACCGTGTTAGCCAGGATGGTCTCGATCTCCTGACCTCGTGATCCACCCGTCTCGGCCTCCCAAAGTGCTGGGATTACAGGCTTGAGCCACCGCGCCCGGCCGACATGTAGCTTCTCTAAACCTCAGCTCCTGCAATGTGTACAACCAGCAGCACATGGCACCTTCTCATAGGCAGATTCACCCCAGAGTTCAGATTCATGGCAATTACCACTCACCTCAGTGATGTTCTCTGCCATACTGTGGACCACGGTTGTGCTAACTTCAGTAGGGTCTGGATTTCAAGCCTGGATGGGTAAGCTACTTCTAGTTTTGTTTCTTCCTTGAGTTCTCTGCTCCAGCTCTAGGGGCAAGAGTTATTCCCTTTATCTGCCATTGCTGCATTATTTAGAGATCTCTTCACTATTGATAGCCAATGCGACATTACTCCAATGCCTTTTTATAGTAATAATTATTCACATTAAACTTAACCAGTTTTCTCTTTTCTGCTTGAACCTTGACTGATACATTGGCTAATAACAAAATGGACACTGCACTCAGGAAACAGCAAAAAATGAGATGCCATGAAAAGACCAAAAAGAAAAAGTAATCAGAGTTCTTAAATATGTCAAGATCACTGAAAGTACCAAAAGCGGCAGTTTCAAGCACTATCTGTAGTTTTTGAAAAAGAAAAAAAAAAAAAAAACCTCTTGGGATGTGATGTTGGCAAAGGTATGAAGAAGCCACAGAAGCTAATCTAAGGGCATGAGGGAGGTTAAGGCAGAGATGCCAGTGCTTTGATGTCTCATGTAAGGTAGGGTTCTGCACAATAGCCACAGGGTGGTCATAGTCACCAGTAGGTTCCTGGTTCTCAGTCCTTGGCTCATGTACCCAGCACCAAGCCCTATTTACAGAACATACCTAGACTACAGGGAAAACTAAAAGTTGGCCGTTATGGATCAGCTTTCCTGCCACCAGATGCAAGCCATCCTCAGTCTGCAAAAATTTGCTCAGGCACAAATTAGCAGGCCTCCCAGGGATAGGCATGTCTAAGTTACTGCTTCAGTAACTTCAGAGCAAACTATTGTCAGAATAAAGAAGACATTGTTGGTTCTCTGACAGAGGAGGTCTCTAGTGACCAAAGGGAAGGGGAAAGTAACGTTTAGCTCAACTTTTAGGGAAAATGTTTAATTAAGAAAGCAATTTGAACCATATCTTCTCCTCCTCCAAATGGCTTTGCAACAAAAATCTTCATACATAAATGCAGTCTAACAAGCTATTTACAAGCAAACACTGTGCATCATTGTACTGTGCTAGGCAGTTAACACAGATGAGTGAGATTGGACCCTGCCCTGGTACGTTCCCAGGGAACAAATGCCATGCATTGTGAACATTCAAGGTTCAGTGGGGAATTCATATAGGTCCCGAGGACAGGTGGCTGCTGAGAGATGACCTGCAACTGGTTTCCAAGTGCTTCCTACTTTTTTGTTGCTTGTTTTTTTTTTTTTTTTTTTTTTTAAGTATGCAGTCCTATGTTCCTGTAGTAATTAGCATACTAGCCTCCCTGGGCTACTATTTTTCAATATGATTCCATAACCAGCTGCAAAACCATAAGGACAGGGTTTGCAAGTTTCATAGATAGCTCTAATTATTTCCATTTACAGATGGCAAAAGATCATTCCAAAGAGGCACTGTTGTGGGCTGGCTGAATCATGTGCTTTCCAAATTCATATGCTGAAGTCTCAACCCTCAGTATTCCGGAATGTGGCCTTGTTTGGAAATAGGTCTTTAAAGATCCTATTTAAATCATCAATTAAGTTAAAATGAGATCATTGGAGTGGACTGTAATCCATATAACTGATGTCCTTATAAAAAGAGGAGATTAGGGCACACACACAGAGGGACAACCATGCAAGGACACAAGGAGAAGACGGCTGTCTGCAAGTCAGAGGTCTCAGGAAAAATCAGCCCTGCCAACACCTTGATCACGGTCCTTCAGCCTCCACAACATTGAGAAAATAAATTTCTGTTGTTTAAGCCACTCAATCTGTGGTATTGTGTTATAGCAGCCTGAGAAAACTTATTCAGGCTGTATTAGTCTGTTCTCATGCTGCTAGTAAAGACATACCTGAGACTAAGTAATTTATAAAAGAAAGAGGTTTAGTTGACTCACAGTTCCACATGGCTAGGGAGGGCTCATAATCATGGCAGAAGGCAAATGATGATCAAAGTCATGTCTTACATGGTGGCAGGTAAGACAGCTCGTGCAGGGGAACTCCCGTTTATAAAACCTTCAGATCTCATAAGACTTATTCACTCTCACGAGAACAGTATGGGGAAAACTGCCCCAATGATTCAGTTATCTCCACCTGGCCCTGCCCTTGACATGTGGGGATTATTACAATTCAAAGTGAGATGTGGGTGGGGGCACAGCCAAACCATATCACAGGCAGTATATCTAAGACTTCAAAATAATATACTGGGCCTGAATTCCAGCTCCGCCACTTGCGGAGTGTGTGTGACCCTGGTCAGGCTAACTTATCCTCTCTCAACCTTGGTTTTCCTAGCTATACAATGGGGATATTAGCACCCACCTGCAGTGGTGGTTGTGAAGCATACGTGAGATAATCCACACACAGTGCCTGGTCCAGGCTCAGTAAATGAAATTAATGACCATGGGAGATAATCTTCTTGATGGCACTCACTACTGCTAAACTCAGACAAAGCTATTGCAGATCTGCAAAGCTAAGACCTGGCTCTGACAGGGGGCAGAGGGCTTGGCATATAGTCTACTCTATCTCCCTTGTATATTTAACACCAGAATGTCTTTGGCTCAAGTGGGTACAAGAGTCAAATAATTATTGTTCTTTAACTTATTCAATAGCCACTGCTGAAGTATTCCTAGCTTTCTTCTAGGCACTGGGGATGGTGGTCAAGAAGACAGACAAGCTCCCACCCCTCATGAGGCTTGTATCACAGCAGGAGACAAATAATAAACAGGTACACCTGTAAGTCAATGAGATAATTTCAAGTAGTGACAAAAGTAAGAAAATAGTTCCACTGATAATCGGCAAAGACTAGAAAAAAACCCACTTGCCCTTTAGTGGGTGAATGGATGAACAAACTGCAGTGAATCCACACCACAGAATACCACTTGGCAATAAAGAGGAGGCAACTGCTGATACACACAATGACCTGGGTGAATCGCAGCCCTCATACTGAGCAAAAGAGACCACTTTCAAAGTTACAGATGATGATTCCATTATAGGGCATTCTCACAAAGAAAAACCTATAGTGACAGAGAACAGATGGGTTTAGGATGGGAAGACAGTGTGATTACCAAGGGACAAAATGAAGGATTTGGTGTGGGCTCGGGCAATGAAACTGTTCTGTGTACTGATCCAGACAAATGTGAGAGCTGTTGACCGAAAAAAAAACCTGCCAAACTTACTCTATGTTAATTTAAAAACAAAGCAAAAACACACAGTGCCTGTCAGGGGGTGCTTGAAGAGAGGACATACCTCTTAAGAAGGTTGGAGGATGAGCTCTAGGAACAAAGAAGGCAAGACAAAGACAGCTGGAGCCCCCCACAGCTGGAACTAGAGGTAGGAGCACTGGCTGCCCTGGGCATTGAGAGGACAGGGAGAGAGGGCTTGGGGAGAGACGTGGCTTGGCTGCCTGGGTCACTGCTGGTGGCCCCTCTCTGATCTCTGCCACCGGCTGAGGCCAGCCTGAAAGAAGGAAGGACCTCTCCAACACAGTGGTCAGGTGAAGACATGCCTCTCAGGCACACTGGATCTCAAGGAAGTGTGACATTTAAATTCCAGATAGGTATGGGCTGCTGCTGCCATGTCTGGAGTGATACACAAGGTTACTGAAAAGCTTTGCCATCTTGAGCAGCATGGGAAGACTTGGAAACAAATGTAACTACCAGAGTCCCTCCTCTGCGGATGGCTTCCAGACAGAAGATCAGGCAGGTGCCCATGGTAAGGCTGCCATTTTATGGGACCTGCTCTGTGTCCTGATTGATGTTATATATACGGACATATGATGCCACACAGCCAAATATCTAACACTCCACTGCTTGGGGCTCCTAAGAAAATGTAGTTCTCTATTTCCTGTAACTGATCCAGTTTTTACCCACTGGGGATGGTGAAAAGAGAACAAAGTCTTAAAATTGCCTGCTGACAGCTGACAGTGGCTCCCTGCTCAAACAGCATCTTCTGAGTGATTCAGGCTCTTTGGGGTGAATGCTCAAACCCCCTGATGTTCTCCAGGGGCAGCCTGGTGACAGTCAGGGGTGGAGGGCCCAGACTCCCACAGCCATGTACCTCATCTGCCTATCTGTGGTGCTGCCAAGGCCCACATCTTACCTGGAACCTCGGGGTCTGGCACTGCCTTCTGCCTTGCTGCTTCCTTCTCACCTCAGCTCCTGCTTTCTGAGTCTCAGCCAACTCCTCTGCCAGCCTGGCCTAGACCAGCTTGGTGCTGAGGCCACCTCGCTCTCATGGCAGCCGGCTCATAGCAGGTCCCCAAGGCCTGCTGGCTCAGGACATGGACGTCAGGGAAATCTGGCTCCCTTCTACTCCATGCTCAGAGACACTAATTCAGGTATCCTTCCTCTGCTCCTCTGCTCAGCCACACTGCTAGGACCACATGCTAGCTCAGGGCCAGCCTACACAGAGACTATGCCCCAAGACACATGGGTAGGGCCAACGCCCTCAGCTTGCAGCTCCTCCATCATCCCACAGCTCCTGTTTGGGACCGTCACCAGTCACCAGAGGAAAAGCCAGGATGCCCACCTGACCGCTAACTTCCTCTACTTTCATCCTTCTCTTCCCAGGGACTCCCACCCCCTCCCGTCTGGCTGGAGTTTCTCAACCTCAGCACCACTAACATTGTAAGCCAGATCGTTGTTTGTTTGGGGGTGGGGGCTGTCCTGTGCATTGTAGGATGTTTAGGAGCATCCCTGGCCTCCAGCCTCCAGATGCCAGCAGCACCTTCTACTTGTGACACTAAAAATATCTTCAGATACTGTCACATGTGCCCAGTTGAGTAAAATTTCTCCGACCCCACCCTGGTTGGAACCACTGGCCTCCACCATCTCTTTCTTCTTTCTGAAGTGACATCCGTCTTCCCCACTCCCCAGAGGCAACAATGGCAGAATGCATTTCTTTGAATAACATTTTTAGGGGAGGAGATCCCATTGGTTTACTATTTTCTGAATATTATTTCTGGTATTTTTTCCACTTCCAAATGGCACTGAGAGAGAGTTATTATTTAGCCCAGTTTCACAAAGGAGGACACTGAGCAGGACAGTTCAAATAACTTGGCCAAAGGGAGAGCGCTAGATGAAAACAAGACGGTCCACTTTCATGGACTTATACATCCCGTAGGAGCCCAAACTAAACCTACTTTGGGCAGCAGGGGCCTAGAATGTGCCTCATGATTCTCACTGAAGTATCATTTCAGGCATGCTACTTATTCTTGGGAAAACAATATGTCCTTTTATTTGTTTTTCTTTCATAGCCTCCGTTCAAGCTCACATTGTGTCTACACATCGTTCTTCAATTTTTCATCAGCCGAGGCCAAAACCGAACACAACTCTGACCTACAAAATAAAATGAGCATACTAATGCATTGGAGGAATCTCTTGACCAATAACATGGAAATATCATCAATTCCTTTGCAAATACTGAGGCTGACACCCTTAGAAGTGTAAGTTAAATTAACTCCCGTTAAAATAGTTGATCGGGAGGCTATTAAGCTAAGACGGCTGTAGCACGTTGAGTTCCTATGTAAGCAAACCAAAACCCAGTGCAATGCAAACAGTAAAACAAAAGTTAAGACTAAGCAATCACAAACCTCCAACTAACCTCCAACTGGGGACTTTTGACTTTAACAAATATATTTTCTCCCTCTTGCTGCAGCAAACACTTTATACAAGCTTCTTCTATTACTCCATATCCCACGCCCCAACATGGTCAGTGGAGGGTTGAATTGTCTAGCATTGCCTAATTCATGAATAACCGAATGCTCAAATAAACTTGCTGAAATTTTAATGTCCCTAAGTTTATCTTTTAACACTCTCTAGAAATTTTGGCCATCTTTTTTTTCTGGTTCATGAAAGTGCTTGACTTCCACTGTCTTTAAGGCTGATAGATGGAGGTGCACACAGCTCCGTGGAAGGGTATGGATGGATGTGATGGGTGCAAGTGTCCAGGGCAGGGGATATCAGAGCCCAGAAGGGGGAAGACCTTACTAATGGTCCCTGAGTAATTCTGATGCATTCCCCAGGAAGAGCCATCTCCCAGATGACTGAAAATCACAGATCTACTCAAGTCTTTCATGTCAGAGACAGAGAAGAGTCCTTCAAAGAAAATGCAATAAGCCCAAGGTCACACAGAGAGTTAGGAAAACGGGGACCAAAATCCAGTCTTCCAACACACACACACATTTCTTACCACAGCATCACGCTTCTGGGTGCCACCTGTGCTGTTACAAGTTAAACCAAATGAAATTACCAACTTTTATAGATTTTTTTTCCTGCAAAAATGGCAACTTCAGATGGTTCCACCTAACAAGAAGTAATGGAGAAAAAAAGACCATGTCTTAAATAATTTATACCATGGGCCACTCCAACACTGTAGATAATATTGCTTCACATAGCCCAAGTGGCAAAGCTACAAGCATCTCCCAGCTCTGCGGGACTTTAGACCATGAGTCTAATGACTAGAAGCAATTTTCATAAAACCAAATAGCCGTGGCTGACTGCTAGGATAATTCATCCCAGGTACAATGCCATAAAATCAGCTTTATAAGTGCAAAACCAGGACACCTACATGCAAAGTTGTTAACCATTTTAAATAAGTGAAAAAGACATCAACTCTTAACACTGCCTATAAGATCTAAAAGGGGCTAAGCAAGAACCAGTGAAGTTTTTGGTGATTTTTCAAAAATTCTCATCATTCTCAGAACACACATGTGGGGCTTAGCACCTCCCCACACCTCTCTCCAGGCCCAGAGTCCTCCCGTCTCCACCTCACAGGGGCTTATACAACCCGTCCTTCCAAGTGCTTTGCCCAGTCTTTCTTTCCAGGGAGACCAGCTGCCCCACCCAGCCTGTGCCTCTGCTGCACTGAATGGTCCTTACAGCATAGTATATCTAAATTATTTCTTCAGCTATTTGCCTTCTCTTCCCCACAATAGGGTGAGCTCTTTAAAAGCAGAGATCATCATACTAATGGTTATACCGCAGAATACAGCATAATATGCAATGCTGTACTCATGTATTAATAATATTAACATAATGATATAGCATATCGTTTTTTAAAGTCATGGCCTATTTTTAAATTTTGAATTTAAAATAGAGCTGTGATATGGAGCCATTTTCTGTGAAATTCCTTAAATATCCAAAACCCTAAAAAACTTGCTACACTAAGGAAATTCAAGTAATGGTGCAGAGGCTCCAGTCCTAGGATGGTAGCTGTGAGGCCAGAGGTCCTGCCCAACAGAACAGCTCACACCAAGCATATATGACAATCAGTGCCATTCCATGTGAGAGTACGGACTTTAGGCAAATACCCCTCCAAAAGGACACTACCAAGGTTTTTTTTTTTAGCAAGTAGAAAGACTATGCCTCTACAAAAAAAAAAAAAAAAAAAAAAAACTAAAATGTTAGCAGGGCATGGGGGCACACACCTGTAATCTCAGCACTTCGGGAGACTGAGGCAGGAGAACTGCTTTAGCCAAGGAGTGCAAGTTTGCAGTGAGCTATGATTGCACCACTGCACTCCAGTCTGGGTGACAGAGCCAGACTCCGTCTCTCCAAAAAACAAAACAAAACAAAAATTTTAAAAATTAAATAAACGTTTTAAAGTTCACATACCATTCAGAGTAGGCAGAGGTAAATGTAGCCCCTGAGGTAGGTGGCAAAGTGGGAAAGGGAACTTATGGGAAATAGTGCTGTGACCTCCCACAGCAACTATGGGTCAGGAGCAAGAAACTCGTGAAGGCAAGTTTGATAAAAAATGACTTCACTGTTCATATGATCCCCTGCCATATGATCACAGTTTCCAAGTTATTAATACTAGTTGAGGCTTGGAAGTTTAACATGAATAGTACAGACACCTTCTCTTCTGTGTTTGACAATCAGACAAAGTTATTCCTATGTCCTTGGTAAAATGTCTCCTTTCCAGGTGCCCAGCTGGCATGAAAAGACTCCAGGAAAACACAACACAATTATTTAAAAAGAAATTGCAAATATTAGTAATAACAAATCCTGCAGTAAACAGATTTGAGAGGTTAAAGAACGTAAGACAAGGAAAATAAGCAGAGCCATATAGTGTCTAAATTCCTCCTGGGTAAACCCTGCTTTGGTGTCTTCATCTCACCTTATTCTCCAAAGGGTGAAGCAAAACCTCACAGTGAATTCAGAAACATCACTAACCAAAATACTAACTAACTGCTAATACATCAGTTTGTATGTTCCATGTCTGATTCTTTCTTAATTGTTGGATGTACCCAGCAAAACAGATTAGCATTTGTTCTCGAAGTTTTACTGGAATTACTCCAAACAGTCCTCCTCTCTGTCTCATTGTCCTTGACTTTTAAAATTAGAGTTATGTAAGTTCACTGCATTAATTATTCTAAATAACAACCCCAACCCCCAAAGTGTCCTCTAAAGGAAGGAGTCAGCAAATCCAGATTTAACAACAACAGTGACAGGAAAAATACTCAGGCTAAAATGAAATAGATCCAACACAAGAGCCTTTTACATAATCCAAGGCGCATAATAATTATGTCAGACATTTTTAAAGATTCCTTCCCGATTTAGGAAGGTCTATATGATTCTCATTCATTTTAACTTACCTTTTGAATGACCTTGTTAATTTCTGGAGTGTTTGGTGTATATAGTATTTTTCCATGCAATATGGGTTTTAGGAAGGTCCACACCAAAGCACCATTTGGCAATTGTAGAATTTCCTGATAAAGCTTCAAGCAAAATGGTGCTGTTGCAATTAGAAAGAGAAAAAATACATGACTAATGATACACAATGCCTAGGTTAATAGGGAAATACATTCACATATCCAGGATGCCTCATTTTCAATGATAGACATATTTTTTTCTGACATGACTCTGAACTTTGGGAGTGCTATAGTTTGAATGCCTGACCTCCCAAACCTCAAGTTGAAATTTGATCCCCAACGTTGGAGGTGGAGCCTAACAAGAGGTCTTTAGATCATGGGGGCAGATCCCTCATGAATGTTTTGGTGCCACTGTCATAGTAATGAGTGTAGTTCTCACTCTATTAGTTCCCAAGAGAGCTGCTTGTTAAAAAACAAACAAACAAACAAACACAAAAACAGCCTGGCACCTCCCTCCTTCCCTTCTCTTGCTTCCTCTCTTGTCCTGTGATCTCTGCACATGGCAGTTCCCCTTCAATTTCTGTCATGAGTGGAAACAGCCCAAGGCCTCACCAGAAGCAGATACTGGTGCCATGCTTTTTGTATAGTCCACAGAACTGTGAGCCAAACAAACCTCTTTTCTTTACAAATTACCCAGCATCTGGTATTCCTTTATAGCAACACCAAATAAACAAAGACAGGAAGTAAAACAAGATTTTTTTCCCTGTTACAGTTTTCAGCCCCTCTCATCGCATAAGAAACTTCGTGATACTGTGTTCACTTAAGTGACTTCAAAGGCAGGAAAGAATGACTTACATTTTCAAACTAAGTAATCAAAAAGAGTGTCAAATAATGATACGGACACTTGAAAATGAAAATGACAATTAGAAAAATAAATCTGGTTTTTCATCAAGAAAATTCTCATTTCAATTGTCACAATATTGAGACCAGAACTGAGCTTTTCTTATGAAGTCAGCTTTACAAGTTACTACTGAATTGTCTTTAATGAACCCATGCAGAACTATCAAACTTACTAATTTTGACATATTAAATTGCCTTATTTTCACGCAAGTACTTAATTCCTCTTGGTGGCTCTCATGAGTCTTGTGATGCTAGTTGATTTCAATTAAAGATTTACTTAGCTAAATTGTCTAAATCAATGGTTACCTGAGGAGGGTAGATATTTCATCACCATAATGGGTGGGAACTAAATCTTATAAAGTTTTAAGCTAGCAAGGAATACTTCAGTATAACTATTTCTTTACCCATCTAGAGAACATTTAAAATGAAAATATTATTTTAGAGCAGTGTGAAGAAGAAGAGGCAAGAACGACCCCCGGACCTACCAAAGCCCACGCGCGCTGCATCCCGCGTCCAGCACCTATGTTCCGCCACTGTCCCCACCATGCCCAAGAGAAAGGCTGAAGGGGATGCTAAAGGAGATAAAGCCAAGGTGAAGGACGAACCACAGAGAAGATCCGCGAGGTTGTCTGCTAAATCTGCTCCTCCAAAGCCAGAGCCCAAGCCTAAAAAGGCCCCTGCAAAGAAGGGAGAGAAGGTACCCAAAGGGAAAAAGGGAAAAGCTGATGCTGGCAAGGAGGGGAATAACCCTGCAGAAAACGGAGATGCCAAAACAGACCAGGCACAGAAAGCTGAAGGTGCTGGAGATGCCAAGTGAAGTGTGTGCATTTTTGATAACTGTGTACTTCTGGTGAATGTACAGTTTGAAATACTATTTTTTATCAAGTTTCATAATGCAGAAATTTGTTTTACTTTTTTTTTAAAAAAAAAAGCTATGTTGTTAGCACACAGAACACTTCATTGTTGTTTTTGAGGGAAGGGGCATATGTCACTAATAGAATGTCTCCAAAGCTGGATTGATGTGGGGAAAGTTTTGAGAGACTTCTCTTGGTCTCTCAAAGACTTCCTCTTGGTACCCAAGAGGAGGGATTCCCTACTTTGACACACACGGCCACCTTGGCACAAAAGCCTTGTGGTATGGAAAAACAAATTTGTTTTTATGTCCTCTTCTCCCTTTCCATCTTTCAGCATAGACTTAACTCCCTTAAGCGCAGACATCTGTTGGGACCTGACCCCTAGTCATTGGTTACCAGTGTGTCAGGCAATCTGGACTTTCCAGTGATGCCACTGAGATGGCACCTGTCAAAACAGCATTGGTTCCATTTCTAGATTGTGGAACTTCAGATAAATTCTGCCATTTTCATTTCACTTCCTGAAAGTCAGGGTCGGCTTGTGAAAAGTTGTTAAACAACATGCTAAATGTGAAATGTCAACCCTCACTCTAAATTTCCCTGTTCAGAGAATCAGATGAAGACTTCACTGGGTTTTATAGTGGCTTTCTGATTTTTGGTAGTCCATTGAAGAAGGGAGTTTGAAAGTTGTTGTATACTGTTAACGATTGTCTGCCCATGTCCTGCCTGAAATACCATGATTGTTTATGGAAAGTATCTTTAATAAAGCTGGATACAGTTTGGCTTGGAAAAAAAAAAGGAAAATATTATTTTAGCTTTATAAGGATAAAATGAAAATATTATCTTAGATTTGATACTGTGATTTATAAATACTCAAGGTATGATTGTTGTGGTTGTTTTAAATGTTACTTTCATCTTCCCAAACTCCCCATTTGAAAGGAAAAAAAATTATTTGACAAGTACAATAAAATTGATGGAAATACTTCCCCCTAAAGTATAAATTAAGAATATGACTACATAATATATTTTTAAACCATTAATTATAGAAGTTGTTCTTACTGAAATTTAATGACTTACTCTTTATATTACAAGCTTAATATGAACAGGAGCAATTTTACTGCAGAAAAAAGCATAGTCATGATATGTACAAAACTAAAAATTTTAACTCAGAAATCCTGACATGTGACCTACAGAAACTATGAGATGACAGATGTGTGTTGTCTTACGCCATTAAGTGTGCAATGATTGTCATGCAGCATAGCAAATGAATACACTAGGACACATTTATACCCTTATGCTAAGGCGCCAATACTCGTCATCTCCATTGCATCTCACAACAAGCTTATGAGCTAGGTGCTACTGTTTCCATGTTATAAATGAAACCAACATGATGCAGACACATAAAACGATGTGATCAAAAATGCACAACTGATGGAGCTGAACTGTCTAAACTCCAAAACCTCACCAGCATGTTTATTCTGCCTTACTAATAAAAACGTTTCCACTTAAATTGGGGCCAAAAAATTACATACTAATTTGCATTCATTTGTACCTATCGTGCATATTCACTTGTACCTGAGCTTCATAGAGAGCAAATTTGGAGGTGGCCACAGACAAGTTCTCTTCGTTATTATAATATAGCCATTTGCATGGACCAAAGCAGTGCTCATGGTCTTTATGCCTGGACCCTCACCAATACTGGTTAGCCTGGGAAACCAATGGGGTTGGGGTTTCAGGTGTTTCAGACACTTCCTTGGTGACACAGTTCCTTAGTGACCCAGGTGAGAGGATTTGTTTGTGTTCAAAGGCACTAGGACTGTTCAAAATCAGCTGCCATGCCAGTATTTGGGGAGGTGGAAGCAGAAGATTTTATGCCAGTATACAGACAGAATACTTAGTATAAAGTAGGGCCAATTATCAAGATACAAATGAATCTAAACACATATATATATTACTACTATCTTACTTGAATCTTCAGGGATGTTGAATTTTTCTTTGTCATCTTCCAAGAGTTCGTTAACTCTGGGCAAATTAATGAACATATTAGAATTGCTAAGGAATGATGCTTGGTCCTTGCAAACCAACTTCATCACAGACTGGAAAGAACCAAAGGCTGAACTTCTGGCCTGGACATTTTGTGAAACCTGAGAAAATAAGAAAACTAAATTGCAACTACATAGTGACTTAAAACAATTCCTTCACACACTTCTGAAAGTCTAGTTCCTTCCTCCACTGAATGTACAAGATATTCAACAAGTCAAAAGAATCGAATGTCTGCTTTAGAGTTTTCTGTCCTTGGGATACTATTTGAAACACTACGGTAATTTTTCTGGCCAACATAACTGGTAGAAGAAGGAAATGTCATACCTACACATAAACACACACACACACACACACACACAAGTCCTTACTATTTGTGCAGTAATAAATTATTAATCCATAAAATATCACTAATTCAGACTAATTACTAGTCTTAATGTGTGTCTATGCTACCAAGATATCCAGATATTTTATAGCTATACAAATTATCTATCACATGATGGACTTACAATATGTCTCCATGGCAGCTCTGAGAACATTGTTATCTTGCTCCTCATTCTGCACCTCCAGCCCTAAAAATTCCACACTCCTCCTCATTTGTGCCCAGTCAGTTCCATCCCAGGCAAAGAGAGTTCAAGCAAAACCTAATATCAAGCCACTAAACTAAATCAAGTTTGTGTTTGCATTTGCAATAAACGATTCGTACTTTGTAAACCAATTATTTATAAGGAAATAAATGTTTTAAGGTTTTTGAAAGCAATTTGCTCTCTGAATTAAGTTAAACAGGCCCTTGAAATCTCATCTGTGCAATAATTGAGTTAGTAATTTCTTACTTCATAGATAATGCATGTACTATCCCAATCTCCACACTGGCGGAATGTGGATCAACAGTGTCAGTGTCATGCAGTTTTTGGAGAGATGCCAGGCCTTATTCTATGCTGTGCTGTTGCTTCCAGAGATATGAAGAGGTACTTCCATTCCTGTATTTTGCTGTCTACTGCAAGTTTTAGATGTGGGAAGATAAAGGCAAAAAGAGGCAAACACAAAGAAGGGGCAAATCTGAATATTTCTCTAGGGACAAAGATGAAGCACACACCTGTTGAAAGTCCAGTGTTTCCAGCAAGGCAGTGATTTTAAATGTGTGAAGAAACTCAGGAAGATGCTCAAAGATGTGCTGGGCTTTGGCAAGCAAGGAGCTGAGGCTGGAAACCACATCCAACAAGGAGTTGAGCAAGTCATTTGCTACAGAAGGCATCAGAGTCTAAAGGACAAAACAAAAACAAAACAAAACAACATGAAATAACCAACACTGTATTTTTACCCTCACAAGCATCTTTTGAGCTGTGAAAACTTGTTTATTTGATGATTTTCTGTCTCGAACTTCAGAGACGCCTTTGCTGTACTATATGAAAGTCCTCTTCATTGGAGTATATATAGCTCAGGTGTTTTGGAGCACACTGAATTGCACTAGCATTGTTAAAATGTAAACTAGAAACAAATGTGATCTATCCTGAAAATTCAAATCATTTGCCAACTATTTCTTTGTATCTTTGTGGTGACCAAGGCGGAAATTTGAGAAGAGGCTCAAAATACGAGCAGTCCTTATATGTGAAGCAATTTACATTAATCTACTGCTTTACTGTATTCATAACATTCACACATCATCTCAGTCCTCCTAATACCTTGCAGATGTGCACTATAGTGTTCATTTTGTGGATGAGAAAACTGGGGCTTGAAGAGACTAAAAGTCTTCCTGAAATCTCACAGTTAGAAAAAGTTCAGGGGTGTGAATTTAACCCCAATTCTTTAAAAATGTCAGTACCCTTTGAAGCTTACTTATGCTATAACCAACTGAAATGCTCTGTATTTTACATTTTTGTGGTTTTTGGGGGTTTTTTGTTTGTTTGTTTTGTTTGTTTTGCATATTCTCAGTTCTACACTGGAAGCAGGGCAGCGCTTTTCTTCTGTCTTGATCATTTATGTAGCTACTGGGAATAAAATAGCAACAGGAAATATTAGTTGTTCGATAAATATTGGTTGGATGAACGGATAAGTGAGGAAATGCCAGGTCTTTGCACAGAGCAGGGAAAATCACAGCTAATTTCCATCGACGGTCATTTGCATACCGAATTTTCTGTTTTCCAGGCTGGGGCAGAGGAACCCAATTGCCACTGCTTCTTACTTTTGCTCATTAGTGTTCTAGCTGCTAGCTCTGCAGATGACTTCCAGGGCTCCGAGATCACAGCTCCATCCTTCACAGAGGCACACTGCTTCTAATGATGGAGCTCTGTCCGTTCATACTACAGAGACAACTCTAGCAGGAGAAATGGTGTGTAACTTTTGTCACTGTTTCTACTCATCTTTCTAATTACAGCTGCCCTTTAAAAAAGTGGCCCACAGTGACTGGTCCCTGACTTATGGTAGGGAGTGACAGGGATCCAGCGCAGCTCCAACAGACCAGATTGATGTGCCAAATTAATAGAGCAGATTGTGCTTTGCTGAAGGCTTCAGAAATTCATTGTCAGCTGAGTGAATCAGAAAGCGCATGGACTTGGGAGTGAGCTGCACCTGCATGTGACCCTCACATGGAGGTGGGGCTGCCCTAGCATCCTGAGCAATATCTCGTATTTAATCAGCTTTCATAAAGCCTTGCATATAGAAGGTACCTGAAAAACAAGTGCTGTTGTTGTTAATGATGATGTCGTTTTCACTGTGTCTGGGAGACTGAATCTAACCCACTATCTTATCCTTCAAAGGAATCTTGGTGCAGATGATGGCCCTTGTCGAAGTAATTATGTGGGCCTCTACAAGCACTTACTTCAAATCGGGGACCTTTGTGCACATAACAAAGTGGCCACTAAAGTACCATCGTGCCAATGGGAGCTCTGTTTCCCACAAAGCAAACTGCAAAGTTGGAAGAGAGGCTGTGGTGAGTAATGGCAGAGCTAAACCATAAGCATGTTAGCGAGAAATATGAATTCCACCAAGATAGAGGTGGATTTGCAAATGATGGGGACGCAAGAAATGTTTATCCTCCTCTTTATAGGTTTAAAATGTAATCGTTCTGAAAATGAATATTTGTTCTGTGTGTGTGTGTGTGTGTGTGTGTTCCAACATTTACCCCCTGGACTCTTGAAGTAATAGAAAGTAAGGAAATCATGCGTGGCTGAAATGGCAGATCTACCCTTTGCTGACTCTAAAACTGTTCTCCCGGACTCGGGGTGCCTACAGCCACCTTACCATACTACAAACCCTGCAGCCCCTCTAATGAACCCAGAGGTTATGAAATACTTTCCTAAAGGGAAAACAATGGTACTTGGAGCAAGATCAATGCCCAAGGGTAGGAGGGAAAGCTTCTGGAAAATTAAGTAAACATTCAAACAGTGGAGGCCAGAAGGAGGAGAAGCTTCTGGAAGGGGCAGCTTGAGAGCAGTGAGCTGTGGTTGGGAGCTGGGTCACCCTTACATGGGTTCTGGGCCCGTCTGGAAAGTGCTGGGCCTCCTCACTTCCCACTCTCCACTCTCTCCTGCAGACATCATCGTCCTTGGCCTCCTCCAGCCCCTCCCTGCCCTCACACTGCTGCTTGTCAGAGGATCACGGGGCAAGTACAGAGCCGGCACACACAGGGGATTGGGCTTCCTGTGCTGCCAACCCCTCCACATTCTCTCCAGGGCGGGCCCTGGCAGAGCTGGATGCTTCCCGCTGACTGACAGAACCATGGCGGGTGGAGCAGCACCTAACTTGGGCCACTCAGGAGTGGACCACGCACAATCCCAGCCTCCTCAAACATGCTCCAGGGAGGTGGCCCTTACAGAGGAGAGAACCCCTGGCATTAGGAAGCGGTGGTGTGATTTTGCAGTGGGTCCTTCCACAAGGAGCATGGAGACCACCAACAACTCTGTCCCAATTCCCTGACACCTGTCTCCAAGGGCCCCCTGAAGGGTCTCCTAAACATCCCTTTATTACAACAAAGTCTTCTTGAGCCCCACCCTGGAGTCAGCAAACAGGTGACACTAGAGGCTGGTGGAGGCCACTGCAGAGTGGCCGGGTGCTCGTCTCCCACTGCAGCACCCCCAGGACTACCCTACTTATCTGCAGCCACCACAGCAGAGTCCTGCAGAGGACCGCCCCGAGTCAGCATGCTCCCCATACCTTGTAAATGAAAGCTCGCACATCCAGGTTTTGACTCAGCAACACAATCAGAGGATACACTTTTGACCCCGGCAGGCCACAGAGTTCCTGCGTCACGATCCAAGATTTTTCCCCTTCGGGAAATGTCAGCAGGAGATGAAGGATTTCCTGATCACACTTTCCAGACAGAGCTACGGTGAGGGCACTGAAGAGAACCTGTTTGAAAGCACAGAGATCAGAAGTGAGGATACCTGCGACATCGTGTGTTTCACCACCTCAGGCCGGAGCTTCATCAGTATGGAGTCACCCAAGATTAGGTTTCCCGGCTCCGGGGACTGACCTGCAGATGCGGGGAGCCCAAACTGTGGTTCGATTCTCAACATTTTGGTGGAAATGTTTCTGAAGTGTCCACATCATTCTCTGACTTCTTATAAAATTTGCCCTCGCTTGAGGTCTTTGGATCACCCTTCTGAAACTCTGTCCCTCTGCTCTCCGCGAGGCTCACTCAAATGCCCACCAAGCCCCCAACCCTCCGACGCCACCCTCGCAGTTAGCATCTGTGTCTTGTTTGTCTGATATTAAGTCCTACCCTGGGCTTTCAGTTGATCAGCTTCCACTTTTCACTGTCATCAGTGTGAAGCTGATATTTTTTGCCTCCTTTGTTTTTAGGTTGAAAACAGGATTGCCAAGCTTGTTATATATATTTTAAAAGCAAGTAAACTCAGAAGGAGGCACTGAGGACAACTTATATTAGTCTCTGGTTTATTACTATCATGCATTGCAATTAAAGGCTTTGACACACCTCTTCATTTGGGCATGCTTTTCAGTTAAGGACATTCGTGATATACCAAATTACAAAGCAAAATAAAACAAAAAACACACTTCCTGCTACATGTTTTTGCTCCTGATGGGTATAATTGCTGTGAAAATTCAGGCCAACTGAGGCCGAAGTGCATGAACCCATGTGAATAGGAACCATGCGCACTGAATGAGAGCATGGAGAACTCAACAGATGCCATAAAATGTCCCCAAAATACATTAAGAGATAGATAATGGTGTAGTAGTCAGAGTCCTCCAGAGAAACAGAACCAACAGAATGTGTATGCATGTGTGTGTGTGTGTGTGTGTGTGTGTGTGTGTATGCAATCATGTGTCTCATGATGACAAGGATACATTTGGGAAATGCACCACTGGGTAATTTTTTAATTGTGTGAACATCATAGCATGCACTTACAGTATCTTAGAAGATACAGCCTACTACATACCTAGGCTATAGGGTATGGTCTATTGCTACTAGACTACAAACCTGTACAGTGTGTCACTGTACTGAATCCTGTAGGCAATTGTTCCACAGTGGTAAGTATTTGTGTGGCTGAACATATCTAAACATAGAAAAGGTACGGTAAAAATACAGTACTATAATCTTAAGGGACGACCATCCTATATGGGGCCCATTGTTGACCAAAAGATCGTTATCTGGTACATAATGACAAACTGCATATATGGTGGTAGTCCCATAAGATTATAATGGAGATGAAAAGTTCCTATCTTCTAGTGACATCAGCCATTGTAATGTTGTAGCCCAGTGTATTATTCAAGTGTTTGTGGCAGTGCTGGCATAAACAAACCTGCTGCACTGACATTCATAGTAAAAGTCTCACACATGTAATTATGTACAGTACATAATAGTGACAAGGGTAATAAATGACTATATTACTCGTTTATGTACTAACTGTACTATATTCTCATTATTTTAGAGTATACTCTTTCTAGTTATTAAAAACAAGTTAACTGAAAACAGCCACAGGCAAGTCCCTCCGGAGGTGTCCAGAAGAAGGCATTGTTATCACAGGAGATGACAGTTCCATGCATGTTATTGTCCCTGAAAACCTCCCAGTGGGACAAGATGTGGAGGTGGGAGACAGTAGTACTCATGATCCTCACCTCATGTAGGCCTATGCTAGACTGTGTGTTTGTGTCTTAATTTTTAACAATAGAGTTTTAAAAGTTAAAAGTAAAAAAATCTTAAAATAGAAAAAGCTTCTAGAATAAGGACATAAAGGAAAACAGTTGTACAGCTGTGCAATGTATTTGTGTTTTAATATAAGTGTTATCACTGAAGAGTCCAAAGGTTTTTTAAAATTTTAAAGTTTCGGCCAGGTGCAGTGGCTCACACCTATAATCCCAGCATTTTGGGAGGCCAAGGCAGGCAGATTGCCTCAGGTCAGGAGTTTGAGACCAGTCTGGTCAACATGGTGAAACCCTGTCTCTACTTAAAATACCAAAAAAATTAGTCAGGTGTGGTGGCGTGCACGTGTAATCCCAGCTGCTCGGAAGGCTGAGGCAGGGGAATTGCTTGAACTGAGGAGGTGGAGGTTGCAGTGAGCCAAGATCATGCCACTGCACTTCAGCCTGGGCAACAGAGCAAGACTCCATCTTAGAAAATAAAATAAAATAAAATTTATAAAGTAAAAAAAGGTATAGTAAGATAAGGTTAATCTATGATTGAAGAAAGAAATCTTTTTTTATAAATTTAGAAACACAGTATTTATTGAGTCTACAGTGCTGTACAGGCATGTCCTAGGCCTTCACATTCACTTGCCACTCACTGACTGACTCACCCAGAGCAACTTCCAGTCCTGTAGCTTTATTCCTGCCAAGTACCCCATACAGGCATACCATTTTTTAATCTTTTATACCGCATTTTTCAGTACCTTTTCTATGTTTAGAACAGGTATCGTAAAATACATTCTTGTGTTTTCTATGTTTTGATATACAAATACTTACCATGGTGTGACAATTGCCTACAGCATTCACTAGAGTAACCTCCTGTACTCTAGAGTGACATGCTGGGAAGTAATTAAGACAAATCTTCTATGGCAAATGCAGAAAGGACTCTTATTGGGCCAGCTTGGGTTGCTGCTCATGAAAAGCCAGGGCGATTCCCCTGAGTTGGGGGTTTGGATGAGGCCCATTTTCAGGGATGGTTTTATGCAAAAGCCTATTTTGTGGGATTGATCCAGGAGAGGTTCCTCTTGTGAAAGCAAAGGGTAGGTGGGTTTAGGTTTGTAGGCTAGGAGCAACAGGCCATACCATACAGCCTAGGTGTGTAATGGCTGTACCAGCTAGGTTTGTGTAAGTACCCTCTATGTAATGTTCACATAATAGTGAAATCACCTAATGATGCATTTCTCAGAATGAACCTAGTCATTAAGTGACACATAACATATATACACGGAGAGAGATTTACCTTAAGGAATTGGCTTATGCAAACGTGGGAGCTGGCAAACCCAGAATCTGCAGTGTAGGCCAGCAGACTGGGGACCCAGGAAGGAGCAGACATTGCAGCTCACATCTGCAGGCTGCCTGGAGACGGAAATTACTCTTCCTTGGGGGACTTTGTTATTTTCTTTTTGCCTTCAACTGATTGGATAAGGCTGACTCACATTATGGAGAGTAATCTTTACTCAACATCTACTGATTTAACTGTTAATGTCAACTAAAAAATACCTGCACGGGGACATTTAGAATAAAGTGTGAACAAATATCTGAGTACTGCAGCCTAACCAAGTTGACATACAAAATTAATCATCACGAATGGCTATGACACTCTACTATGCTAGTGTGCATTTTGAGTCTTTAAGAAAAAATATTAAGTATTTTCATCGCTAATTTACCATGAAGACGTTTTTTCACATAGGACTTGCATTGTGCAGACACATACTGGTGAAATTTTCCTTAATGCCACTGTTTTCAATCACGCTGTCTCTGGACAAAGGGGAAGCTCTCAGGAGGAGGTTGGGAGCAGAATATAGGCATCTACCCTTTGCTTTCACAAGAGGAGCCTCTCTTTGATCAATCCCACAAAATAGGCTTTTGCATAAAACCATCCAGAAAATGGGCCTCATCCAAACCTCCAACTCAGGGGAATCGCCCTGGCTTTTCATGGGCAGCAACCCAAGCTGGCCCGATAGGAGTCCTTTCTGCATTTGCCATAGAAGATCTGCCTTAATGACTTTCTAGCATGTCACACGGTGATCCCCATGCAAGATCATATTTAATATGTTTTTTAGAGTGTAGCCCCAGGAAAAAAAATTTGTCCTGAAATTGTTTACATCTCTTTTTACCAAATAGAGAGGATCCCACACCCTGTCATGTGGAAGCTCCACAGTCACAATGCACAGAAGCAACAGCCCCAGCAGCACATTTGCTCCCTCTCCTTTCCTGTGGTTTTCCAAACATTACTATTTATCTTTTAAAGATTGTATTGTGTTCATTGTTCCTGTTTGAGACTAGGTAGGAGGGGAGGAAGTTTAGAAAAAGAAAGACAACACTGAGTTGTGCTTGATTGAAAACATCTTGTGTGATTTCTATTCAAAGCAAAACAGGCACCTTTTATCTCAGGCTTTGCATAGGCTAATGCTGCAAATTATCAGAAACAGAATGCCAAGTTCCTGCTGATTTTCCTGTGTGTCCGTGTTTGGCTTGGAAAGCTGTAAGGGGGCTGAGGATCCAGGGCAATGCCTCTCTGCCCTGCGAGCCTGGCTCATACACACTTGGCCACTTAGATCATTATCTGGGTATTTATGTGGTTTAAAAATGACAAAGATCCTTAGGAGAGGCATTTGCATTTTTAGCAAGAGCTTTGCTTATTGGACATCTGCCGAAACCCAAATCGCATTCAGAGGAGAGCACCAGAGATGGCCTCCCTGTTGCCCAGCTGCTCACTGTAGACTCAGAGGTTGGGAAAGCATGGGAGGAAAGGCTGCCCTCAGCCCAGCTGTGACCAGAAAGGAAACACAGACAGTGATTCGAGGGAACTGGAGATGATGGGGAGAGAGATTCTGCCAAGTTAGAATTTGTAAGACAAGAAAATGAAAGGAGGGCGGGTATTTAAAAATAGACCGTATACACTTCAGAGAGGAGCAGTGTGGCTCTCTGCCATTGGAGACCCACTCGAGCTCAGAGCTGTTCACGGGATAACGAGACAAGTACAAGAGATGAGCATCAGAGGGCAGGAGAAGGCTGCGAGAACCTGTCCCGAAGGACTGAAGCCACACTGTGGCACGATGGTGGATCCTGACTCCAGCTCTTACTATCTGACTTCCTGAAAGCTGCTTAACGTCTACAAGCTTCAGTTTCTTTGTCTATACAACCAGGGATGACAATAGAAGACAAAGGACTCCAAAGTGTTGTTAGGAGAATTAAATGAGATGTAAAGCATTCAGCTCAGGGGTAGTGTATATAAGTGCTCAAAAATGACATTACTACTAAGAAGCCTATCAGTCACTACTAGCAAAAGCACAGTTTTGACTTACAGGATATTAAAGGGAAAAGATGAATAAGAATTAAGTGGGTTTATTGATTAAGGATGATGATTACACTTAAGAGAACTAATTAATTCCTTCTGGGTTTTCATATTCCTAAAAAGAACCATCTTCACACTGGAAGGGTAAAACAGGATGCCTAAGAGATCTGTGGGTAAGCATCCTGGCAGCTGGCCTCTAGGTGCCAATGGTGTCCTTGCCCAGTGAGGCAGGCATCATCTGGCTGTAGTTCCTTGTTTTCTCAATTTTTATTTTAGGTTTATGGGGTACTTGCAGGTTTATTACATGTGTAAGTTGTGTGTTGCTGAGGTTTGGTGTGTGAACCATCACATCACCCAGGTAGTGAGCATTGTGCCCAATAGGTGGTTTTTTAACCCGTTTTCCCCCTCCCATCTTCCCCATCTAGTAGTGCCCCTCTAGTAGTCCCCCATGTCTACTGTTCCATCGCTGATCATTAGAGAAATGCAAGTCAAAACCACAAGGAGATCCTATCTCACACCAGTCAGAAAGGCTATTATTAAAAAGTCAAAAAATAAAAGATGTTTGTGAGATTGTAGGAAAAGGAAACATTTATACACTGTTGGTGGGAATGTAAATTTGTTCAGCCACTGTGGAAAGCAGTGTGGGGATTTCTCAAAGAACTTAAAGCGAAACTACCATTCAGCCTGGCTGTAGCTCTTCAGTGAGGCCACGGCTGCTGCCCGGCCACCCTCTCCACCAGAACTGTCTCCATTTCCAGTTCCCTCTCTCCCTGTTTCTTCTTCATGCCTTCAGAAAGAGTGACATTTCTACTATCTACAGTTTTTAAGAAGTCATGATGGAAATAAAAACTATCCAGGTTTTATTTTGTAAAGTAGACTTTAGAAATTTCTAATAGATGATAACATCAATTCTGGAAGAATTCTGATCATGGATTATCAAAAAGATTATGTGTAAGCCCTTGAAGAAAAAGAAAATTACTGGAAACCATGTTGATACAGTCATGATCAACGAGCCATGTCAATATAAAGCCATTTTCCTTTAACGATGAAACTATTAGGCTAATAACTTACCAAGACACCCCAGACAGACCTGTTGCAACTGATTTAAGAGCCCAAACAAATAAATAGGTGTTAGGTGATACCTTCCTACACCATGGTAATCTTTCTGCACTAACAACTTGGATGAAAATATAAAAAATACTCTCATCTTTTGGTGACTGATGAAGTTGAGAGAAAAAATGATACTTTGCAAATTAAAGTATCAGAATTTGATATTAAAAAACACCTTGAAAGAACATCCAATTAACTAAAACAGCATGGTATTGGTAAAACAAACAAACAAACAACAACAAAAAAAAAAAAAACAGACACATAGACCAATGTAACTAACAGAAAATAGAGTCCAGAAATAAGGCTGTACAACTGTAACTATCTGATCTTTGACAAATCTGACAAAAACAAGCAATGGAGAAAGGATTCCTTCTTCAATAAATGGTGCTGAGATGACTGGCCAGCCATGTGCAGAAGATTGAAATTGGACTCCTTCCTTATGCTATACAAAAATCAACTCAAGATGGGTTAAAGGTTTAAATGTAAAACCCAAAACTATAAAAACTCTGGAAGACAACCTAGGTAATACTATTCTGGACATAGGAATGGGCGAAGATTTCATGATGAAGATGCCAGAAGCAATCTCAAGAAAAGCAAAAATTGAAAAATGGGACCTGATTAAACTAAAGAGCTTATGCACAGCAAAAGAAACTATCAATAGAGTAAACAGACAATCTACAGAATGGGAGGTTTTGCAAACTATGCATCTGACAAAGGTCTAATACTGAGTATCTATAAAGAACTTAAAAAATTTTACAAGAAGAAAAGCCTCATTAAAAAGTGGGCAAAGGACATGAACAGATACTTTTCAGAAGAAAACATACATGCAGCCAACAAGCATATGAAAAAAATCTCGATAATAGTGATCATTAGAGACATGCAAATCAAAACCACAGTAAGATACCATCTCACATCAATTAGAATGATTATTATAAAAAGTCAAAAAAGTAACCGATTCTGGCGAGGTTGCAGAGAAAAGGGAATATTTATACACTCCTGGTGAGAATGTAAATTAGTTCAACCATTGTGGAAACCGGTGAGGCGATTCCTCAAAGAACTAAAAAGAGAATTACCATTTGATCCATTATTGGGTGTATACCCAAAGGACTATAAATCACTCTACCATAAAGATACCTGCACATGTATGTTCATTGCAACACTATTCACAATAGCAAAGACATGAAACCAACCTAAATGTCCATCAAGGGCAAACTGGATAAAGAAAATGTGGTACATATACACCATGGAATACTATGCAGCCATAAAAAGAACAAGGTCATGTCCTTTGGAGGGACATGGATGGAGCTGGAGGCCATTATCCTCAGCAAACTAATACAGGAACAGAAAGTCAAATACCGCAAATTCTCACTTATAAGATGGAGCTAAATAATGAGAACACATGGATACAAAGAGGGGAACAAAGTACACTGGGGCCTACTTGAGGATGGAGGTTGGAAGGAGGGAGAGTATCAGAAAAAATAATTATTGGATACTAGGCTTAATACCTGGGTGATGAAATAATCTGAGCTACAAACCCCCTGACATGAGTTTACCTGTATAACAAACCTGCACATGCACCCCAAGCCTAAGATAAAAGTTTGCTTTTTAAAAATAAAAAGGAAAAAATATTTTGCCAAAACTAGCAAGAAGCATTTTTGCAGAGATCAATGCCAATTGGGGAATTAAGTTTTAAAAATATTTACAGAAGTGCAAGTAGGAGAAGAGGAAACCCATCGGCAAGCAGTAATTTTCTTAGAACTATTAATTTATAATACATTGAAACAATAACATCATGTGATGGAAGAATAACACAGTTTGAGTTCAAAGACCTGGGTTTGATTTCAGGCCCTCTCCCAGCTGTGACTTCCACAGCACCACATTCATCTGTGAAAGAAGAGAAATGCCCTGCTCAGAGGGAGTTAAATGAGACACAAATGCCCTCAGCACAATATTCATTTCTCAGAATTCTTAATGAGCAAATAAGGTAATGTGGCTTTCATAAACCTAAGAAACGCTAGCTGAGTTAATGGAAGGAGAGGAGCTAGAATTTCACTTCATTTTAGTGAATGTTTAATGAGAACCTACCATATTTACTGAGAATACTCTGGTAGAACAACAAATCAAAGAAGAGAAAAGCCCTGCTCTGAGAGTACCAGAGAACGAGATGGTGGTGGATGGGTGTGTGCACTTCATTCTGGGAACCCTGGATTACAAGGACCATAAACCCAAACGTCATGATGTGCTGACAGAGCCAGACAAGCGGTCTAGGGCATAGGAAGGACTCTCTCTAGAATGAAACGCTGCACATAACAGATGGTGTCTTCCAGGAAACTTCAGGGCAAACTTCTCATGATCCCAGGAACCCATAACTCTAGTCACACATTAATTACTTTTTGTCTTCAGAGAAAGGAGAAAAAAAAAAAAAAACAGAATAAGCAGATTTTGACCAGTGTCTGCTCTGAAATGAGTTTCACCAAGAACTATCTGTTGAAGCTTTTCAGGAAACAAACTTCATGTATTAAAACAAAGGCAATGTGTAATGTTTCCAAACTCCTAAGAGGAATCTCTCCCTCCCCATAAGTTGTGCCCAGCAGCTCTGTTAATGACGCAACCAACAGAACCAGCCCCCAGGACCAGCCCCAAGTGAGAAAAGGAAATTTGACCAGATTCACTAAACTCAATCATTTCTGCTCAAAAGAAACAGAAAAAAAAAATCAGAATACCATTCCATTTGAAGGAGCCTCTCAGAAGAGATCGGAACTTTCAGGGGAAGCCCTCTCCCTTCCCCCTTAAGATTTGTGGGGCGGGCAGAACAAATCCACTGAGGATTGTGAAAAAGTATTCCTCTTCCAAGCAAAAGTCCTCTGAACGCTGCCCAATTGTTTAGCACAGAAAATAAAGGGGCAGAAGGCCGACTTGATTGCTGTCTCAATCTATTTGGGTCCTAACACTTTGACCTCATTGTTAATTTTAAAATAATAAAAATTTGGCCCAACACAAGGAAGGAAGTCATTGTTGATTCGAATGTGTGCCTAAAACATGGGAACACAGCATGAAGTGGTTGGGTGCTTCACAGGGCAGATGGACAGGATCCAAGCCCAGGACAGAAGGCTGGGCTAGATGGGCTCCAGTGTCCAGCAAGCCCCTGTGATTTGTGGTTTTAATTGGGTGATGCTGATATAAGAGAATGGAGCTCTGCAAGAAAAAGGAAATTCCCATAGGTGGGTGCCCATGGCAGGTTCTCTGCAGCCAGGGAAGAGGGCAGGAAAGAAAAATGAGATGATATCCATTCATCTGCTGCCTTTCCCTCCTTCTGCTCACTCCTGCCTCTGGTCTTTTGATAGGAATGTCCCCAGCTCTGTGACTCTCACATAACTCATTATATGTTCATCATCATTCCAGTCTGACGTCCATCTTCACTGATTCAGGGAGGCTTCCAGGGACCACCTGTCCTCATTGTTGTGTTCTATTTGCATCATAGAACTTTCTGGTCTCTTAACACCAATCTTCATTTGTTTGCATATTACCTGTGTCATCCCCCCATAGATCATTGGCTCCCTTGGAGCACGGACTTTGAGCCCAAATTTTTGGGACCATTCCTGTCATGCAGAAACATCCTAAGTGAATAAAGGAAGAAATGAATGAATGAATATTTCTGCAATTTTGCCAGGGCTTTAACACCACAGCAAAGTATTCCCTGCAGGCCACCAACAACCTGGACTAAGAATCTGATGTGATTATTTGCAAACTGACTAAAGCTATGGTAGGGAAGCCCAGGAAGAAAGACAAGAAAAGGATACTCGAAATAATATGGTGCTACTGAAAACCTGCCAATCTAGAAAAAACAAATATCCAAAGTATCACCTCCTAACCTAACATGAATTCCTTGCCTAGGATCTGTAGATACATGTGAATTTATGGATATACTTAACCATCAAAGCAAATAATCTCATTACTTATTTGAAATGCAAGAACGCAGCTTTTTAAATACTCCTCCCAATTACTTAACTGTCCAGCTGTTTAGGAGGTCTTAATGATTCATACTGACAAAGAGGTAGAGAAAGATACACAGAGTGCAAGAAAAGCACTGCAAAACCATCTACACAAGACAATACCACATTATCACAGGCGCCTTCTCTGTGCACAGCCCTCCCATAATAGAACAGCAGTGACACCCAGTGGCCACTTGTTTCATCAGGCAGTGGTCATCAAAAATAGTTGAGCCCAAACCCAAAAAGTATCATAAAACTGAATTTGAAAGGGACCCCAAAAGTTAGCTAATCTGACCCTGGTCTTAAAACATTCCCAGGTAGCTACTCCAATTACTCCAGCCACTGCTTCTTTCCCCAGTTACTCGTTTCAATAACTAAAGATTTTAAACCAAAAATCTTCATTGTTTCTCTGTGAGGTAGGCAAGAGACAATTTCAGCACTGTCCCTTGCTTTCCTTGGCTCTTGCATGTTTAATAAGCTGAATTTGACATTTTTTCCTTAAGATAAGTACTAAGTGCCTTATTATAAGTAACTTGGTGACACTGTCATTTGAATTTTGGTTTCCCAGCTTCTAATCTCTTTTTAATTTAGATTAATTCATTAGTCTACCCGTCAAGCTTGCAATAAGCCCCAATTAACCAGAATTGACATGAAATTAAATGTGTGTTGGGGCCCAGTTGATGGTCAATTGCAATGTTCACTTATGAGTCAGCTCCACGGTTACTACTTCTGGAAGGTTCTCTGTACAGGAAGGTAAAACCCCAACTAGAAGTGCTGAAAGCTGTCTCAGAAAATCTCCTGCTAAGGATCCAGGTGATATCTGCTGTGGACAACATGAAATGTCCCCGTTCCCCTTTTCCACAGATAAACCATACGCCATGTGGCCCATATGTCACTTATTCCTTGGTTTGTTGCAATAGCTCTTTGATTGTTTTATCACATTTTTCAGCTTGGAGATGACACTGCCTGCCATTACCCATTTGCTTTCACAGTGATTCACTATGGTAGCACACAGTCAGACTGCGCCCAGTCACTCTCCACTCAGAGGAAGTCATAGTCGATTCTTAGATATTTTTAGCTCTTTTTGGTTTTGGGTATTTTAAGAATTTTGCAACACCTGCTGAACCAAGCAGAGACTCTTCCCAGGTGTCTTGCATCAGGGCTGGGAATCAACTGAATAAATAATCACCAACTTTGTTCTAACTTCAAATAAAGAAAATATTATGGAATTAAAAACCCTAAGATTTTGGCATGGGACAATGACACCCTTTGGTTCCTTGCTTGTTCTTTTGTCTCCTTTCTGCCTCCAATTATATCATTCGTGCAGCAACCCACTCCACTAGCCAAAGGAGAGGAAGGGAAGAAGGAAGAAAGGACAACACAGTGCCAGTAACTTCAGGCTAAGGCTCCTCCCAAGAGCAAAACAGACAGACAAGAAGCAGCACCACACCTTGGAGTGGGAAATATTTGCTTCTAGAATGCTATGGACAGTCTCATTTGAGATGTGAATGGAAGAGCGAAGCTCCTCAGTCAACTTGGTGATATTCTTCATCAAATCTTTTATTTTCACATCTGCAAAGTAAGGAAAATAAGAAATTTGTGTAATAAAGGTTTAGGTCATTACTGACTGCAAAAACAAAATTTGATATTACAACCTGGCTAGGATAGTTTCTTTCATGCCATTCAACCCATAAATCACTAAATAAAGTCATACCTTACTCCCCCAGAAATAACTTAAATAATTTGTATGACAATAAACCAAAATGCCAGGTTCTGTGGTATTTTCTGGTTACTGGTCTACTCTCTCTAAAGCCTGAATGTTTCAAGAACATTTACTTTAGAAAGAACTTCTTCTGGCCGGGTGCGGTGGCTCACACCTGTAATCCCAGCACTTTGGGAGGCCGAGGTGGGCAGATCACAAGGTCAGGAGTTCGAGACCAACCTGACCAAAGTGTTGAAACCCTGTCTCTACTAAAAATACAACAACAACAAAAAAATAGCTGGGCATGGTGGCACATGCCTGTAATCCCAGTTACTAAGGAGGCTGAGGCAGGAGAATAGCTTGAACCCAGGAGGCGGAGGTTGCAGTGAGCTGAGATCATGCCACTGCACTCCAGCCTGGGTGACAGAGTGAGACTAAAAAATTAAAAAAAAAAGAAAGAGCTTCTTCTTAGGGAGCAGTGATCAAGTGCTATAGGAAACTCACTTGTATACATGCATCTACTCATCTCACTTTTTTAACGAGAGGGGTCATTTAAGTATTTGCCAGAATTCTTCAGACATGGCATATTGATGCTACAAGAAACTTCATGAGTTGATAGAGTGAACAGCCAAGGAAACAGAGACACACAGGCATCAATTGCTTGTCCAAGGGGGCAAGGCCAGAGCAAAATCCAGACCACAGAAGCTTCTCTTTGTTCCTCTGCTTCAGTGTGGTACCCTAGGATTTCAGGACTTTCTTTATAAATGCCAAATACATCAGACCAGCCAAGTTCTAAATGATTATGTATCACATATAGCACCAATTTTCTGTTGTATGTTTTATTTTAATAATATATTTGTATGAGAAACTAAATTTAATTTTTAATCAAGCAAACTTGGAAAACCACAAACTTACCCTCAGTTACTGTGAAATTGCTGAGAAAAGTCATGATGGGATTCCCTGATGACCAAGTTTCCTCGAGGCTTTTGGCCAACCTAAAATGGCAGAAAATTAAAGCTAAATTAGGCAAGATAAAACATCAGAAACAATGTTGGAATGAATAATACTGCCTCAGCTCCCAGGAGATGGGCTGGATAACAAGATCACATTTCCATAAAATTCCTCCAACAATTAGACGCACATGTCTCCCGACACCATCTGTATGTGAATATCCATTAATACTACCCACACTCCAGTATTTCTTTCTCAGAGCTCCTGCCAAGCGAGATGAACCAGGGGAATAAGGATGCATAATAAATGGCTTTTTGCAACTGTGAAAAGAATAAATAGGATAGATCATGGAATGTATGGGAAATTAGGATAGCCAGGGTCAGATGAACATAATTCTTTCGATGAAAAAGTCATTTGTTGCCACCGGGCGCGGTGGCTCACGCCTGCCATCCCAGCACTTTGGGAGGCCAAAGCGGGCAGATCACGAGGTCAGGAGATCGAGACTATCCTGGTTAACACGGTGAAACCCCATCTCTACTAAAAATACAAAAACAAAATTAGCTGGGCAGGGTGGTAGGGCCTGTAGTCCCAGCCATTCAGGAGGCTGAGGAGGGAGAATGGCGTGAACCCAGGAGGCGGAACTTGCAGTGAGCCCAGATAGTGCCACTGTACTCCAGCCTGGGTGACAGAGCAAGACTCTGTCTCAAAAAAAAAAAAAAGAAAAGAAAAGAAAAGAAAAATATTTGCCTGCTCATACAGAAATTATTTATTTATTTATGAGACAGGCCTTTTATCTGTCAGCCAAGCTGGAGTGCAGTAGCACAATCACTGCTCACTGCAGCCTCAAACTCCTGGGGTCAAGTAACCCTCCTGCCTCAGCCTCCTATGTGGTTGGGATCAAAAATGCACTGCACCAAATCCTGCTCATTTTTTTGTTATTGTTGCTTTTACTTTTTAGAGACAAGGTCTTGCTATGTTGCCCAGGTTGGTCTCAAATTTGTAGCCTCAAGCGATTCTCTCACATCAGCCTCCCATTAGATGGGATTACAGGCATTTGCCACCAAGCGTTGTGGATTACATTCTTTTATCTAATATCTTGGTCGCCAATAAAGTTAGCCATCTGATTAATGCTGCTGTTACATTTTACCACTCAAAAATTGTCATGGAAAACTTTGATGTTTGGAGAATACGTATTAATATGTACATTAAGAGTATGTTGTACAGACTACTGTCTGAAATTCACATTTTAAAAGTGCTAGACATCCTCTCTACGAATGGAAGTACTGGGGAGGGCATGAAAGAATATCAGAGCGTACATGTGCAAGTGCTGCTGCACTGTCTCCAGCCTCGGCTGGCATGTGCAGTCCTGGTCAGTGGCATTTTCCAAGCTGCTCTTGAAGCTTTCCAACGTGCTAGAAAGATTCTTGCCAAGACTTTCACAGTTTAGCTGATTGGGCAAGGACCATATCTTTTCAATTTCCTAGAAAACATAGCAATGATATAGGTTAGAAACACACATACTTACTTGTAAGATTTTAGTTTATTCTTATTAGTCTCAGGAAACACAGAGAACAAGCAATCATGTCAGTTGCTTCTGTGCATTCCACAGTAGGAGAAAGAGCCCTTGGCTGTGGAAATACAGAAGCCCAAATTTTACTCACGGCTCTGCTGCTAGCCAGCCAGGCAAGACAGCATGTTCTTGAACATATAGCAGAGAACACGCAATTCTCCACCAAATGGCCTGGCTCTTAACTTCCCGAAGCTCTGTTCTTAGGAACACACACAATTCAATAGCAGAAAAACAAATAAATCAATTTTTAAAAAGGCCAAAGAAGCTGAACAGACGTTATCCAAAGACATAAAGATGGCAAACAGGTGAAAGAAAAGGTGCTCAACTTCACTCATCATCAGGAAAATGCAAATCAACCACAGTGAGCTATTACCTCATACCTGTTAGGATGGCTGTTACCAAAAAGACAAGAAATAACGAGTTGGTGAAGGTGTGCAGGAAAGGGAAACCTTGTGCCCTGTTGGTGGAAATGTAAACTGCTACAGCCATTATGGAAAACAGTATGAAGATTTCTCAAAATATTAAAAATAGAACTACCATATGATCCAGAAATCCCACTTCTGGGTATAAAGCCAAAGGAAATGAAATTACATCCCAAAGAGATATTTACATTATTCACAAAAGCCAAGATATAGAATCAGCCAAAATGTTTCTAAAGAGATGAATGAATAGAGAAAATGTGACATTACATACAATAAAATATTATTCAGCCATAAAAAGAAGGAAATTATGCCATTGGCAGCAATACGCATGAACCCAGAAGATGTGCTAAGTGACATAAGTCAGCCACAAAAAGAAAACTACTACACAATCTCATTTACATGTAAAGTCAAACTTTTTAAAAGTCAAACCCATAGAAACAAAGCATAGAGTCATGGTTACCAGGAATGAACGTGAGAGGAATGAAGATGTTGGTCAAAGGGTATAAAGTTGCAGTTACGTAGAATGGGCACATCTAGAGAAGTAATATACAGCATGAGAATTATAGTTGCTAATATTGTATTACATACTGAAGCTTGCTAAGAAAGTAGATTTTAGGTGCTCTTAACGCACACGCACGACACACAAAGATACCTCTGAGATGACAGATATGCTCATTTGTTTGTAGTAATCATGTCACTCTGTGTGTTTATCTAAACATTGTGTTGTACGTTTTAAATATATACTACTAAAAATAAATATGAAAATAAAAAAATTTTAAAGAAAATTTAGGCTTTTCAAAATTCACAGCCACAAACACAATGATTAGAAAGAAATCATATGTGGCTATTCACATGTGAGGTGGATAAAACCTGGATTTGCCCTGCTCTGAAGGTCAGCAGTGCAGTCTGGGAGGCTCCTGTTCTGCCCGCTGTAGGTGGAGAGGCTCCTGAGACTCTGAGGAACATCTGGAAAGACTCTAGAAGTAGGTCCCCACCCTCTGTATCTCCAGCCCCCACCTCTAAGATTTCATGGACATCTTATCAGTATCTTCCTGGAAACAATCAGTTTTTTAAAAGACCAATCATTTTGCCAAAAAAGAAAACCTTTAGAGTAATACCTACTAATTGACAACATGCAAAACACTTACCATATGTGGAATTAAATGACAAATATAGGTAATTTAAAATTTAAAACAACCTGAAAAATACCACAAACATATAATGTTTATGTCTATAAACATACACATGAATCTATACACTTTCCCTAGACACAGCTATTCTACTATAAGTACTTTATTTTACATCATCAGAATTTATTTGCTTCATCACATTTTATTTATATCACTATATTCTTACTGATATTGGAAGCCTAGTTCCATGTTGCACCAATTATGGGAAGGTATCATATGTAGGTCAACACTTAGATAATATTTCTGTCGAAATAAAACTTCAAATTTTTTTTTCAAAACCACTGTCAGTTTCTCTTGCAAAGAAAAATCATGAACCATTCAATGGACCAAAGGGAGCTAACAAATATATGTTCCAAGGAAATGTGAACACTGCTGAAAAGTCAAGGTTGGGAGCTGAGCTCTGGAGGCCGCCCCGAGATGGAGCCCCCAGCAAGCTGAGGTAGTAGATTTAGTAGCGGAGTGAAGACTTCTCAGGAACTCATGAGCATTAATCTGTGATCAGCGCACTCATGCCACTGTCACCACCACCTCAACCAAACCTCAAAATCTCACTGTGGGGGGAACTAAATCAGCCAATAGATTATTACAAAGCATGCAACTTCTTGACTCCAATTCATCTATTATTGTCATTCATTTTATAAGTTTCTTTTTTTCCCAAGTGATTTGGGAGTGGAACTTGAACAGAAATCTTATAGGACTATTCATTCATTCATTCAACAAATACTTATGGAGCACCTGCCAAGTGCCAGGCCCAAGATAGGTGCTGGACTGAGAGTTGTGAACACAGGAGACAAAACTCCTTCCTCCATGAGGTTCACACTCCAGTGCAGGAACACTACCCACAGACAGCCACAGGGGCAAACGGGTCAGCATGTCACAGGTGACCTGGAGGAAAATAAGGTGGGGGTTGGGGCAGTGCTGGAGGTGCAAGACGAAGGACTTCTTAGCATCAGTAGGGAAGCACTCTGCAGGTGAGGAAGCAGCAGATGCAAAGGCTCTGAGCTGGGTGCAAAGGAGCCAGCGAAGTGGAGAAGAGAGTGCCTGGGAGGGCAGAGGGAGGGATGTGCTACCCAGACAGCAGGACCTAGCAGTGGCCTCCCTTAGAAATCAGACATTTAATTCCAAATAAGACTGGAAGACACTGGGCACTCTCAGCAAAGGAGTAACACCGTCTGATGATGTTTTGGAAGGATCACTCTGGCTACTGCATTAGGGATGGAGGCAAGGGGAGGAGGAAGGGAGAGCTAGTTCGGATCAGAAAGGTGCTGGTGGAGGTGGTGGAACATGGCCAGATCATGGAAACATTTGGAAGGTAGAAGGGAGAGTTTTCTAACTGAAAAAAAAAGAAAGAAAGAAAGACTAAACAAGTATGCCAGCGTTGTTGTCCCTGGCATCTGAGGGAAAGAATACCAGGGGAAGGAAAAATTACATGGAAAGATGAAGAGGTTTTTTTTGTTTTTTTTTCACATGAGTAGAGTTGAGTAGAGTTTCACATGAGTAGAGTTTGACATCTGAAAGGGAATGCAACTGAACACAGGAGCGTGAAGGTCAGGGGAGGTATTGGCTGGAGAAGGAAATTTGGAAGTTGTCAGGAAGTAATTGGGGTTTTTAGGTTGCAAATGAATCTGGATAAGATTAGCTAGCATGTGAGCATAGACTGAGAAAAGAAAGAGTCTGGACACAGCCTGGGTCCTTCTGCCACATAGAGGAGCCAGGCGTGGAATTGGAGACAGCTGGTGAAGGATGCAAGAGGAGCCCAGGGAAAGTCCTGGGAGCTGAGCGACGTGGGGCTGGGCGAGGCGGAGTCTGTGTCAATGCCTGGCTCAGATAGGGAGGAGAGGAGTGAGACTCCGCATATGGAGGTTGAGGGGCTGGGCAGGTGGAGTGGTGTCTGCTGTCTATGTTAGCCGCACCCGGCCCATCTGGTTCAACTTTTACGTAACGAAGTTGTGAGTTTTTTTCAGTTGCCATGGTCCCTCAGGTCACATAACCCAAGCATGCCCAGATGAACCAGTATGCAACCACAGCGGGAACCGGAGTGCTCGGACTGAGGAGCGGGGACTGAATTAAGAAGCGGACACTGCATGCCAGGATCCAGGATCCAATTGCATTGAGCTCTGGCATCACCCAGGGCAGGATCTAGTCAATCAGATCCTCATTACACGATGTTGATAAAACCTAACCCAGTCCCCAGCTCAGAGACACTACTTTGGGAACCATCCCTGGTGTTGTGCTTACTTAAATCTCATTGTTAAATCCTCCGCGGTTGTGGTCATTGAGTTGATACCTGCCAAGCAACTGAACCCCTGCATTGTGTGAGTAACACTTGAAGGAGTCTGACAGGAAGCGGTCAGCTCAAGCCAGTCTCCATTTTCTACCATGTGGCAGCGCTCAAGGATACAGACTTCTTTCCTTTCTTCACTTAAGTTTCCGCGGCCTGCTCTATCTCAGGAGACACAGCCTCCTCTGGCCCTCCCTCACCCACTGCCCCTAATGTGCACAGACCCCATTTGTTATCTGAATGTAACCACAGCAAAGCAGAAAGGAAAAGGATGGCAGCAAACTCAGGCAGAGCATCTGCAAGGCAGAGAGATGTCTAGGTCCAGCCTCAAGACTCCAAGCTACATGCACATTTCTAATAACATGCATAGAAGCCCTTGGACTTTCACATTCTGCATTTTGTTTTGTTTTGTTTTGTTTTGTTTTTTCTGAGCGTGAAGTTCTCTAAACCTTCTCCAATTCTCTCACCCAAGCATTTCACAGGCTCGGTGTTCTTCTTGCTCCAAAGAGATCCCTTTTTGTAGCATACCAATGCACAGATACAACTAGGTCAGAACAATAGATATAGGTGAATATCCCTTTAGGGACCAACTCACTCTTGAGAACATAGATTGAATTAAACCCATTGTATGAGGGCTCTACCATGGAGTATTCCCTTATAGCAAAGAACCTCTAGTTCATAATTTGTAACTGCATGCAAATTAATTTTCATTCAATGCATTTATAATGTTCCTGCTATGGATGTTATTCTTAAATTTAACAAAATAATAATTTTGACATACAGGGGATTATAAAGTAGCAAAGTGCACATTCTACCCCAGTAGCAAGGACTACTGGAAGAAAAATTCCAAGTTTCTTCAGCACAGGTGTACCAGGCTCCAGGTAAGGAGAAGCATCTACGACAAAGGTTGAGATTGACATTCATCAGGCTATACTTTTGGGATCTGGTAAAACCACCATGTGTAAAAGACAACACCTATCAGACTCTCCTTCTCTGGCTAGATCAGGCCTGGAATCAGGAAATAGGGGATAAATGTGCACAGGTGGACCCAAAGGTCTAGATCTAAACAGGCAGTAGGAAGCCCCCACCCAACCTGAAGTTCCAGCCACATTCTCCAACTCAGCTTATCCCAGGAGATACAGTGGGCACTTGCTGTCATATCTGAAATTTAATTTCTGCTGCCCATTCGTCTCTTTACTGCTGCTTTTTACTGTTTGGAACAAAGGGTGGAAGAGGGTAAGGAGTTGACAGCCCCAAAACTTTTGTCATATCGATTTGATCAGCCAAAACTTTCTCTTCCAATGGGAATTCCATGTTGCTACTGAGAAACCTATATTTAAAATAATTATTTAGATATTGAAAACTAACAAATGGCATTGTGCTCTTGGCCCACCTCTGTTGGGCACTTCATATCCCACAGCCTGAAAAAGATTCATATTTCTAAAAGTCTCACATACTTGAAGCCCTTGACCCACAGACCCATCCTAAAAGCTTTGCATCCTGAGGTAAGCAACATACTATTTTTGTCATTAAAGACAGGAACTTCTGCTCTTCAGCAAAACTAACTCAACTGTTACCAGCCAGACTTGTTGACAATCATATAACAATTTGAACTATAAATACAGTCTTTGGGTCAGTTGCTTTGAAAGCTGGAGTCTCTTGACTATTTTATTATTATAACCTTCACTCACCACTAAAAAATTGTCTGTATACGAGGGGCCAGGCATGGTGGCTCACGCCTGTAATCCCAACACTTTGGGAGGCCAAGGTGGGCAGATCACGAGGTCAGGAGTTCGAGACCAGCCTGGCCTACATGGTGAAACCCTGTCTCTACTAAAAATACAAAAATTAGCCTGGTGTGGTGGCAGGCATCTATAATCCCAGCTACTGGGGAGGCTAAGGCAGGAGAATTGCTTGAATCAGGGAGGCAGAGGTTGCAGTGAGCTGAGATTACACCATTTCACTCCAGCCCAGGCAACAGTACAAGACTCCATGTCAAAAAAAAAATTGTCTCTGAGGATTTTTTTTTTCTGTATCCACATTTAATATCTGACAAAGATCTGCACAACCTGGAAATAAGAATTTGATCTTCTAAATAAATCAATGTGAATATGGGGTTGTAGAGTCAGTCATTGCTAGGGACTGCTCAGGGCTTCCTGCTGACATGCGCAACTCCTCCAAAGGCCACAAGACATTGATTAGGGACCAGCAGCTCTCACTCCCTCCTGACACTTCACCAAGACATGGCATTCTACACCCTTGCTATGCTGTGGGAGTCTGGCATGGCTATCTCTCATCTCTCTCGGCATCATCTATTTCTCTGCTTTCTGTGACAATCTCATGCTCACAGACATATGCATCACAAAAGCAAGAAATAACATTCAGAACCAGACCTAGAAGAAAGACAGGTCTTCGCTGCATTGTTGGAAAGACATCACCACTGTCCAAGCTTGTCGGGAAGATCAGGCCTGCCTAGGGGCCCAGGGGTCTTTAATTCTAGGACAAAGGAGTGGGCCCCAAATAGAAGTCACATTCTCTGACTTAGCTGTAGTTGGATACCCTACATGGGAGCCTATTGGGCATGTGTCCAATTTAATAAAAAGGAAACTGCTATGCTGGTTCCCATTCAGCCATCAATTTTTGGTACTAGCCGGTGTAGTCAATTAGTTAGAGCCAGTGCTGGGTTGGTAAATATTTAAAAACTAACTCTCCAGAAAAAAAAAAAATCTGATTTGGAGCACTTGCCAATTTCCATGGTGCAAATGCCCCCGCATGGCCCAGTTCAAGCTGCCACCATAACGTCACTAAACATAGAGATGGGAAAAACTGCACTTAGCACAAGACTGCATAGTATTTCCATCATGTGGATACAACAAAAGCAAATCATCTCGGGAAGATAGATAACAGCAAAACATACTAAAATAATTAGGAAGTGAGGAATCTTGAGTAATTATTTCTTATGTTTCTAACATGATTTATTTCATCATAAGTTTATGTAATTTATTTATTATGACGAGATCTATGTTTAACAATCAGCTTGCAAAATTCCCGAAAATTTAACAATCAGCTCTCATAAATCAATGCCACTCAACCCCAGCACACCACTGGGAGAGGTCAAGAGGGAGGAAGGGTGAGCAGTCATTCTGCAAGCCCGACTTGCAACAAGACTGTGTGTGACACCGTTGCTGTAGTTATAAGAGCCAAGCAGCAAGATTTGAATAACTTGACTGCCTTGCAAGGGCCAATAGTCATGAACATGAAATTCTCTGAAATATTAAAGATGACAAACCTGGAAATGGTCCTGCGCCAAAGTGACTCCTTGTATAGCAGATAAAATGAGATGCCTTATCCCACTTTGCTTGCAACTCAGAGTAGCACACAAAATGTCCTTGGTCCAGGAAGGGTTTTCTGCCAGAGGAAACACACAGAGAAATAAATAATAGACAGTCCTCTCCTGAACTAGCCACTCTCACAAAATCACTTTTTAAAGATTCAAAGTGATACAAATTCCTAAACATTCCTTAAATCATCAAGATGAACATTCAGATGATGAGGGTAAAGCTGTGCCTTTTGAGTTCCAAAGGTAATAAAATAAAGATTTTGTTTTTCTTGGCCTAATTGATTTTGTAAATATTAATTTTCTCTACGTCCCCAAAGTGGCTCCTTTCCCTGTATCCCCTACAAGTGGGGTACTCATTCACCCCAGTTTGCCCAGGACAGACTTGCTTTTCACTTATTCTTGCGTCGTTATGAACGGTGCCCTCTTGTCATTCTCAAAAGTGCCCCCGTTTGAAGGATGGATTACACACTATGTGTGGTCTTCTCCATGCCCCATGCCTCACAAGTCACTTCCTGGAAGCCAGTCATGACTCTCCTCCCCCTGGTCCTCATAGCCAACCAACCTCCCCATCTGCTCAGGGTGACCTCCCAATGTCTCTCCATCTGTGCGTCTGTCCAGCACCCATAGATCACGCCCAGGAAACCGCTATGCTCTTAACAGTCCCACCCCCACCTCACCCTTCCAATCTGCCTTATGCTTTGAGCCACAGGGCTCTTCCTCAAAGGAGATCCCCCACTACAGGAATCTGTGCAAAGGCTCCACGTTGCATCCAACGTCTTTCCAAAATCTCAGCTGCCTCCACCTCTCGGCACTCATGCCCTGTCTCCCTCCTGTCTCCTCAAGGCCATCGGATACAAGGCACCACTTCTCCCTTCCTGAACCTATCTTTTAGAGCTCTGCCTCCAGACACCCACCTTTCCCAGGCTGAGCAGAGCCTCTCCATTCCCTGCTGTGTAGATGCCTGTGTGCTCACCTCCCTATGTGGTCGCCCACTGCACGGTAAATCCATCTGCACAAGATCTGCCACCACGAGCAACTTTTCTTATCACTGCCTTCCTGTCATTGTGGCACCTAGCACAGGGCTTTGCACTTCCTAGATGCTTGGTCGTGACAGAAAATAAAATACATTTTTAAAAGAAAGAAAATCTTTTTTTTAATTAAAGAAAAAATGTTATCCTGACTCTTAAATTATTAATAATAATTGTTTCTCAAAAGTCCTTTAGAAAAACAGTTCTGGGTCAGGCGTAGTGGCTCACACCTGTAATCCCAGCACTTTGGGAGGCCGAGGTGGGCGGATCATGAGGTCAGGAGATCAAGAGCATCCTGGCCAGTATGGTGAAACCCCATCTCTACTAAAAATACAAAAATTAGCCAGGTGTGGTGGCAGCTGCCTGTAATCCCAGCTTCTCAGGAGGCTGAGTCAGGAGAATTGCTTGAACCTGGGAGGCAGAGGTTGCAGTGAGCCGAGGTCGCACCGCTGCACTCCAGCCTGGTGACAGAGCAAGACTCTAAGAAAGAGAGAGAGAGAGAGAGAGAGAGAGAAAGGAAGGAAGGAAGGAAGGAAAGAAGGAAGGAAGGAAGGAAAGAAGGAAGGAAAAACTGTTCCAGCATATTACTAAGTGAAAGAAGCCATCTGAAAAGGCTACATATTATATGATTTTAACTCAGTGATGTGCTGGAAAAGACAAAAATTATGGAGACAATAAAATGATCCGTGGTTGCCAGGGGCTAGAGGGGAGGGAGGGATGAATGAGCAGAGCACAGAGGATCCTTCAGACAGTAAAACCCTGTGTGTTATACTATGACATTGGATGTACATCATTATACACTTGTCCTAACCCATAGAATGACAACACCAAGAGCGAAGCCCAACATGAACTGTGGACTTGGAACGATGCTGTGTCAGTGAGGGTTCATCAACTGTAACAAATGTCCCACTCTGATAATGAGGGAGGCTATGATGGGGAAGGGGGTATGTGGGAAATCTCTGCACCTTCGATTCAAGGTTGCTGTGAATATGAAACTACTCTAAAATATAAAATGTATTAATCAATAAAACAGTTTTCAACCACATAAAATGCAGAGTAGATACCATATACCCAAAGTCATGCTTTCCAGAAGCAACCCACCATGATGCCCTGTTTTTCTTTTCTCATTAATCTCATTTTACCAATTTCAAAGACAGATATCTTTATTGTAGGAAATGTAAAATATGTCTGTTAAGTACTCTCTTATTAAAATTTGAAATGAAGTTGATAATGTGCTGTTAAATATCACAGCACTTATCTTTAAGCATAAATACATCCTCTGGTCCAGGAAAGACACAACAATGTGTTTATAAGTTATGTTTTTCAAACCTAAAAGAGCAGAGAATGCACCCTGAAAAAGCTGACATAATGTATGGCATTAGGCAAGCTGTGGGCTGTGTCAGCCCCTTGCTTCCTCAATGTAAAATGAGGAACGTGGAGTCAACAGTGACCATGCCCAGCATTCCTGCAAGGTTAGGTCAGGGATGATATGATCATGGGATGCAGTGCTGGGCTGTCAGGCCATCTGGTCTCCATCTGCCTCACATCGAACACATCTTGAAGCCTGCCCTCAAAGTCACCACCCTCAAGAACACCTGACAACTGTCTTGACACTAGCAAGAGCTGGTTTTGAGCCTTGGCTCCTCCAACTTTCCCAGGTACCCTCTTTCTCCACCTCTCATTGCCTCTTCAAATCCCTGGCTCCAGCCCTTCCTACCTGCTATGGCGCCTCTTCTTGCCTCCGAGGACACATTCAGACCCACTCTGGCTTTCCAGATCTGCCAGCACTCTCCGGACCCCTTCCCTCTCCTCCCTTCAGCCCCATGGACCCTCTCAGGTCTCTTCAACTGGAAATGGGCTCTGACTGCTTCACTCTGAAACCCTGGGAAACTTACACTCACTCTCACTCTCTGGGCCTCAATTTGTCAATTAGGGAAACTGGAAGATGAAAGCAGCTGCCTACTGAGGTTCCTTCTGTTGTATGAGCTCTCCTGCAATTGTCCTTGGCATCCTTAAAGCATTAAATCAGGAGGAGGAAAGTGACAACTTTCCTACTGGAGATACTAAACTTAACTCTGTAATATGAAGAAAATAGAGTGCATTTTCAACAACAATAGTAATAACAGACCTGACTCTTCTTCCCTTTATATGATGGGAGAGGCACCCATGTTGGTCAATTCCACCCCATCCTTTTAACTTTGTGGGATCTGTCACTGCCCTCCTATTCTACAGGATGGAGTAACAATTCAATAAGGACAGTGGGGTGGCAGTTTAAATGTTAGTCATGCTTGAGTTTCCTTGAAATAAAATATAAAAATTAAAAATTAATTATCTGTTAGTAATGTAATCTCAAGTATGCTATATTAATTTAGCAGCTGCAACACAGAATGGCAAAATAAATATAAATTCATACATTAATGAATGTTTAATTCATTTAAAAACCATTACATTAGCTGACTGTGAAATGTCAAAATAATTATGTCTTCAAACATGGATGAATTCAATATGCCAGAGAAGCATTCAAGAATGAGGAAGAAGTTTGATTTGAATTTTACCTGAGCACAATTCCACATGCAGAAATCATGTACTGACCATCCTAACTTGTACTTAGATTGTAACATTTTAATGCTTTCTATTTGACAATAGAAAGCAATATTCCTAATCACCAATGTTCATAACATCTAATTAGAAATATAGATTATCTTAAAAAAATGCAAAATACACAGCAATTGGGGTTTCATTTTTAATCAGGCTTGTCTCACTTCTCCGTCTGTTTTTTACTTCTTTTCCATGTTTCTTAGACCCAATGACCAATCAATTCTTCTGTTCAAAGAACCATTTGTATTTCAAAAAAAGAGGTGAGTGAGCAGATTAGAACAAACCCTGTGATAGACAGTCCGTAAATCACCAATTTTTACTTACGAACTAGCTCTGTGAGCTGAGAAGTACTTTTCCCAATGGCAGGCAGGGAGATGCATCTCCAACTTGCAGGGCAGGGAAACTAGCATGTTCAAGGCATCTCCTAAGGGCAAGCCCCTTGGAGGTGACTCATTTTATTTAATCCTCTCACATAGGTTGAAATACGTGTTCCCTTATGTTTTGTTCAAGGCTCACAAAAACTCAGTAGCTACCCTGTGTCACTTAGCGTGAATCGAGGAACTCAGCCTGTTCAATGTCAAAGTGCCTGCTTCTTCCATTACACCACTTTTCACGACATCACTTGTTGTAACAGTCATGTTTAACTACGCCCTTGAAGACATTTGGAGCAATAAAGCCTTACCAGACATGACGGTGTGTAATCCTAAATGGTCTACCATGATAGTAAGGAAGCAGCCTTACAGACCACAAGTCCCAGCACACTAGCCTCAAGTCCATCAGTGATTGTGTAGATTAACTCAAATAGTGACAAGTGCCCAGCCTAGTGCCAGCCCTCATGCATTGACCTATCCAATCCTTCCACATTGATTGAATGCCTATCATATCTATGTCAGGATGTTTCCTAAACCCTGGGGAGATATAACGGTGAATATGGCAGACACACATCCTCACTGCGCAAGTCTCAGCTGAAATGTCCTTACCCAGAGCTACACTCCCAAGGTCTTCTCCTCTCCTCCACCCCTCACTCTCACCCTCATGGCCATACGTTAGCTTCTTTCTAGCACTTATCAATACAAAGAAGAATTCATCTTCTTTGAGTTTGTTTTGAAAAATGGATTTCACATACTGGATTTGTCCAAGGCTCACTTCTTCTCCATAACACTCCCCAGCAGATGCTGGTCCGTACTCCTGGCTCGCAGACTCAGTGGCCCATACCCACCAGTTAACCATCCTGGGGCCGGTGACCCTTCCTCTCTGATAGTGGATGTTGGGAATACGTCCACTGTGCTCCTTCCTGAGTAAACCAGACTCCTCTCTACAATATCCTCCCCAGGCCCCCACAGTTTGCTCAGTCTTACAACATAGGCCCAGAGTATGCCAACAGCCCACCCACTACTTCTCATTGCTGAGCACTCCCCTGTGAACAGTTTTCACATTTAGTAATTCCAGTGAAACATGACCTAAGTATAGAAGGGCTCCTGGCACTTATTCATTCATTTAACAAATGTCAATCAGCATTTCCCATGTTCTAATCCCCATGTGGCAGGTTTAGAGTGATCAATAGACAGGCACAGTCTTCGGGTCCTCACGACTGTAGAAGAGACACATGTTCATCATCAGAATAGCACATGTTGGTAAGAGCCATAACAGGGAGCTAAGGCCATGTGACCCCAGACAGGGTAGGTCAAGGAAAGCTTTCCAAAGGAAATAAGACTTAGTCTACAAATCATAATATAACAACCTGATAGTAATCTAAATAATAATAATGATCCAGGAGTAAATCAGGGGAAGGTATAAGAATGAACATGTGGATCAGATGAGCTGGGGGCAGGGAGTCTGGGCCAACTATGGTGGAGCTCACACAGGATATGGAGGTAAGCCCCACTCAGATGACCCCTCACTTTTCTCTTTTCCTCTCGATCTGATCGGATCCACCCTTAGCTTCCCCCTTTTCTCCTCGCTGCCCCTCCTCTTCTGGGCTTCGATTCATGTTGTCAAAACCCACTGCCATCAGCTAAGGCAGAGCACTCAGGCCCAATAGCCCACTGAGGGAACTCTGGGCAGCCCTGCTCAGGAGACTGGGCCAGAGGATGGCAGCACCTCTGTGCACCTGTGAATTACTTAAACAACTGTGGTCCATTCCATGGACTCAAGTGTGCTCTAAAATTCAACACTCACATTTTCAGAAAAGCCCTAAGATGATCCAGTTACCCTCTAAAGCGGCTCATGGGACTCTCCTTCAGCCGTGGCATGAAAAGGAGATTGCACTGAAATGTGCAGGAATGGATTTGGCAAGTATCATCTTAGTAGATGAATTAATTCATTTACAATATAGTCGCTATTGCTGGACACTGTGCTGAGTATTATGGAGACACAGAATTTAACAAGAGGCTGATCCTGTTCCCAGTAAGCTTACAGACTGTAGCAGGAAAAGAAGATACCAAAAACTATGATACCAGCAATAAGTGTCACGGCTGTAGGGAATTCAGGTTACTGCAGGGACTACTCAGCACCCATCAGGAAATGCACACAGAAGGTTATGACAGTTTCTATCTTCAAAAAATATTGACTGCAGCAGAGGGAGGAGACGTAAGAAAGAAGAAAGTACAGTACTGCATGTGATCAAAGTCTCTTCGAGGTCTTTGCCAGTAAAGGAGATGGGGGAACACTTCTGGACAAGATACCCCAGCTCTAGGCCACAGAGTATGGCTGTAGTTTAGGTCAAGGAGACAAGGGAAGCACATTCCATGAGCAAAGACAAAAAGACCAGAAAGCCCAGGAAAGGGGCAGGAAGGGGCTGTTCAATTTGGCTGGAGCAGAGACCCAGTGGTGGGAATGAGGTTGGGAGGGGCAGATTCCTTAAGGCCTGGTTGCCAGACTAAGACAGCTGTGCTTTGTTCTAAAAGAAACTCGATCTACTCATCTCTGACACCCGAGTTCTGAAAACTGGCACAGGGCAATTGCAGAGCACTTGTTATATGAGCAGCCCACCTGCAACGATGGTGAGCACATGTATGACCATCATCTTCACTTTCTGCAGGATGTCCGTGGCTTCTGAGGGCTTCACAGGCTGCTGGAAAACTTCACACATCTCAACAACACTTAGAAAAAATATATAAACAATGACATGAAAGGGTAAAAATGTGCATCCAATGTGCATTTCTACTGTGTAGGCTAAGTTATAACACACATGTAAGAACCTCCCTGTATAATCATATTTTCTTCGTAGGAACATAAGGAAACACAGATAACACAGTCTGGACCTTTAGAAAACTTTTGGTCTCCCAAATTAGTTCAAAGCATCAATTTTGTGGCCAATACACTTAATATTTGCTTTTCTTTCTTATTTTGGTCCATTCTTTTGAAATGCAAAGTTAAATTGTTGAAAGGGTGTCAAAACACAACCATACGAAGAGCTAAGGTGTAAACTTCCTCTGTGGAGAACTGAAAAATTTGAAGATAAAACCTGAGATTGGTGGAGAATGGGGTTGCCAGGACCACCTCAGCTCAAAAGATAATTCAGAGAAGAGCACTAAAGTCAAACAGGGTATAGTTGGGGATCAGAGCACTAAAATCAAGCAAAATATAGTTTCAGATCAGAAGCAAGGAGGAGATGAGGAAGGAAGCTCTGAAAACTAGCAGTCAAATTCCAAGGTAGCAATAGTTATTTGTGCCAGTGGCTACCTGTTTCACCAACTAAAGACATCTTTCCAACTCATAGAACATGACTGGATTCAGGGTACAGCTCTGTAGTAATAGAACCAACAGAAAATAAGTCAGCTTGCCTGGCAAATGAACCAAGGTTGACATGGCATCTCCAATCTACATGTAGGCCAGAGAGGAAGGCAGGGAGAAACAGAGACCAGGGACCACCCTAACAATATTGTCCCCAGAGAAAGGACAGGTAGGGACAGCTGCAGCATCTCTGGGACTCTGCACATCAAGAGGCACAGGGTCTCCAACCTAAGGCAAGAGACTGCTTCCAGGGCATGACAACTAGCAAGACTGGAGCTTTTAAGAACAGGTTTCTATTGACATAACATTCAGGGATGGGAGGGCTTGGAGGTGGATCAAACACGTGAAGTTTGGCAGAATCAAAAGAGGGCAGAAGCCAGCAACTGCCTGGCCCTTTCTTGTGGTTAGCTACAACTGGAGGCATAATTTTCTGTGAAGCAAGCAGCTTCATGTTCCTGTGTATATACTGAGTCATTGGACCCTTGGCTGCCAGAGGATATGAATAGAAAAATTGCTTATGCAGCTAGTCTTGGGACGAGTGAATAGAATAAGAGGTTTTTGCTTCTGAGAATAAAATAACTAACTTTTGAAATATTTTGAATAAATTATAATTATATTTGAATGCCAAATAATGAGTCAAATTGTGAAAAAAATGACTGGACCTGAATTGCTCTACGTTGAAGCCAACTTCAGAGTGTAAAGAAAGTTGAAGTCAAGAAACTACTTACCCTGGTTCAATGTAATTCCTGCACGGTTCTATTTTACAGTTACTGCGGTAGGGAAAAAAACAAAGTGAATTCGGCTTGCTTTTTATTACCTTTGATCTGTCAGTGGGATTTGTTGCCAGTATTTAGTCAATACAAATAATCCTCTCAGGTATTTCTCCAAACAGGAAAATGGTTTGAAACTACAAGGAAAGTCAATCATCTCTTTCTTGGTTCTCTCTTCTTTTTCTGATGTGACATTCTTTCCAGTGGTTGCTTTAATGAAAATCTCAAAAAGTGGCTGAAACAAAGTTCTTGTGGAAGTTGTCCATTCAGAGTTGTTAAACAGAAGCCCTTTCCTCCAGAGAGCTATTCTACTTAAAACATTATGGATTGCTTTTTCAAGTTGATGATGAGTTATATTCCAAATCAAAGGTATGTCAAAATATAAACTTTTACTCAAATCACCTTCATAGTCACTTTTAATTCCACTAGAGGCCTCTAAAACTCTTTCTATGGTTTTCAAAAGGTTATCTGGACGCTGAGTAAATGTCATCAACAGATTAGAAACATTCCAATTATCCTTCTTTAAGTTTTTCCAAAGAGCTTCTAAGGTGAGATCGATCACTATTTTCAAGATAGACCCTATTTCTGTGCTGTTTTGTGATAATATTTTATCCAAAAAAGGGATCTCTTCATGAATTATTTCCCATCTTTTATCTTGAGGGTCACTATGAGTGGAAATTGGATTAGGGTATAAGAAGTCCATTCGGTTGGTGATGTTATTTATAGGAACTAAGCAACCCAGAATTTCTTCCCATAAGTTGACAGAATCCATAGAAAATGTTTGAGTGTCATTGTTAAATGCTACCACAAGACTCTTCATATCTTCCAAGTTGATTTTCACAGATGTTAAAAATTCAGCAATTTCTTCCAAAATATCAGAAAAGTCCTTAGATTGGTTCATATATGACAGCATGCTAGGTGACATACTGAAAATATCAGAGTTTGATGATATATAAGGTTCGACCCCTATCATTTTAAAGGCCAAGTCAAGAAATGGCACCAACAAATCATTTATCTTTTCAAATGTGAAATGATCTATTTTTTTCAAAGTAGCTATTTCTTTCACAAGATTTTGAACACTTTGTTGCATGATGGAATAGAGAGTGACAAAGAATTTCACACTGTCCTTGGTATTAGAGACAAAATGAGTTTTAAAAACTGTGGCCATCTTCCCTGAAACTTTCTTGACCAGCTTAAGAAGTTTCACAATGGAGTCCACTGATGTGGCAAGATCTCTCAGGTCAGCACTGTCATTCAACAGCATGACCAGAGTCCCAGACATTTCTAAGAGGGGTTCTGGGACATGACTTTCTTCACCAGCTCTTGAAAGAGGACCAAGTAATCTCTTAGTAAGTTCTAATGTTGCTCTGTTTCTTAGAGGGAATGAATTATTTATAAAGAAAAGCAAATCCGTTAGATTAGCAAGTATAACTTCTTGGAGGGTAGGATACGAAACATAGAAGTCCTTATTAGGAGCATTTAAAATTGTATCCAGAAGCCTTGCCATCTCTGTTGAACATTCTCTTACAAGGTGAAGAGCTGCCCTAAGATCCTGATTGAGTTTGAAGAGGTCCCCAGACGTATTCCCATGGAAAAACAACTGACTCACCACTGTGAAAAAGTCTGTAGTATTTTCAGTCCCATTTTTCATTGGCGTTTCCCTGAGAAGGGCATTAAATAAATCTTGCATGAACGTCAGTCCTTGATGACTATCAAAATAAAATTCTCCATTGTCTAATATAAGTGAACTTTTTATTAGGTGATATATAGTCTCCTTTAAACTTGAAAAAATGTTCATCAATCTGTCTTCTTTCATCACGGCAAGAAATTGATCCAGTTTCAGAACTTCTAGAATTTTATCTTTTGGGACAAAACTGTAAATATATATACATATATACTTTTAATTTTATTTTTAATACATTAACAGTGGAAATATTAAGATATATAGTGATTTATATTATTTTATTTGTTTTATACTAGCATCATGGGAGGATAATACTGAGCAAAAGATGACATGCTAAAATAATTTCAGATGAAACTCAATATTTTGTTGCCAAGTAATGAAAACAGTGAGGAATTTCATGAACAAATTCTATTACAGTTCTTTGAACCTGGCAACTTAAAAAGCCACATAATTTTGCTTACGAAAAAGGTTAAAATGGCTTTTACTTAGGAAAGACGGTAAAATGACTACAATGTGATTCTTGATGTAAGAGATAAGTCTCTGAAAAGTGGTTAGCATGTTTATACTTTTGTGAGCCTGAGAAGTACTAGCAAATTGCTTAGACAGATGTATCAATGTGACTAGGCTGAATAATAGCCCCAGAAGTCCCTTTTTTGTATGTTTCTCATCTGGGTGGGCCATAGGGGAGATTCCCTCATGAGAGATGGAGGATAGATGGGAGTTATAGCCATTGTGTAATATAAATACATCTTCTCCCAGCTATTCAATCAAACACTAATCTAGAGCAGATGGAGTTAAAATTCCTGATCAGTTAACTTTAAATTAGTCAGAAGGGATACTGTCCTGAGTGGGCAGGAAAACTCTGAAAGAGGGCGTAGAACCTCTGTAACTTAGAGGCACAAAACCACTGCTGGGTATTCATAGTCAGTGGCTCTCCCTTCCCCGGACTTCCTTCCTGACCGCCTGTGGACAAGGAGCTTTCACTCATGCCCGCGGCGCCCCTGCCTGCTGTGGGCCTCCCTTCCTGACAGTCGGCCCTACTGATTGCAGACTTACTTAGCCAGCCCCCAAAATTGTGTAAGCTAATTTCCTTGGATTAAATCCTTTGATGGTTTTTGTTACTCTGATTGAAACTTGACTAAAGCAGACATCATGGAATAGATTGGAATTTCCCTCCAGTCTTTTCACTGGCAAACTTCAAATGAGATTTTTGAAGATATATGAAAAAAAGATAATGTGACTATCACTTTTTATGTCTCTAAATGCAAGCATCACAGTAGATTCATTGGGTTGAGAATATTTAAGTCCCTAGTTGGTGATTAGACAGTTAGTATAGCAATTCAAATTATGGCAATCCTGTATATGCACGTACAGCTATGAAAACTAATTTTTCAGATCCATACAAAACGGAAATCATAATTGTTTTCATAATCTAAAAATGTAAGAATAATATGTGATTAATTACCCTGGACTAGGTTTATATTTTACTAGTTAGATGACAGTAACCAAAATTCTTCTACGTTGATATTTTGATAAAATACTTATTAAGACAAATTTACTTCAAAGATATTTCAAAAGTATTAGATACAAATACTCTTTTTGACATGCCTATACTCCAGAAAATAAAGTAGTTTGAGATATATCACAACTGCATATACGACACAAAGCAAAAGTAGACTCACCTCATCTCTGCAATAACATCTTTGTGGAAATCTTTCAGCAGAAGAGATATTTTGTTCTCAGAATCTTCCTTTACCAAAAGGGAGAAGAATGTTTTCAAAAGCTGTTCCATGAAATCTACCATGCTTCTCAGAGAGAGAACTGTTCTCCTACTAGTTTCTGACTGCATACGGTTCAAGATAAGGTTAATGAAATTCATTATTTGAAGGTCAGTATCACTTAAGTTCCAAGCTGCTTCTTGAGAATTCCCAGCTAAGTTATTGATTGAATTAATTAGGATGTTTTCAAAAAGCAACTGAACACCTGAGAAATTAGTCAGCTGTTCTTGATTTAGCAGAGGAGTAAGAAAGGCAACATCAAAATTGCCTTCTCTAGATATATTTTTTAAAGAGCCCCAAAAAGTAGTAATAGCTTTGGTTAACAAAGCTATATCTTCAGTTGAGCTCTCATTGGTCACAGGAATGAATAGTGTTTCTATCATTCTGGAGTAATCCTCATCTGCATATTCCTGAAGCCAGTTTTTTGTGACCAATAGAAAATCTTCAATAATTTCTAATGTTTTCAGTGACTGTGAATCCAGGATCTCCAGGAAACGGGCAAATTGCAAAGTAATGTTTTGAAGAGCCACTGAATTTATACTTTTGATATCTTTGTTCATTTCAGAGAGCAGGTGTCTGACTCTAAAATCTTGGGTTAGGTCTTTCACGATTTGTTGAAACTCAGGCCATAGTTCTTCAAAGTTGTAAGTTGTTTCACTCTTTTCAATAAAATTTGATAATGCTTCTGAACTGCTACCTGTGAGATTTGCATTCAGGAGCATCATAAATGAAGAGAGTAGATTATGAGTACTTTTTTCTAGGCTCCAGTCTTCAGAAATCAATTGTATTGTCCTTTCCAAATTTGAGGAAATAGTATTTTGAACAGATGTCTCTGTGTCTTCATTAACGTTAAGGATCTTGTTTAAACTAGCTAGTCTGTAAAGAATATTTTCACCTGATGTAACTTTTGTAAGGTTGACATTTTTAAGTTTTTCTATGATTTGCAAAGCAACTTGCTTTATGGGACCACTAGGACAAAGTCCAGAGATGCTATCCCTAGTTTGATTTATTGAAGGTGGGACAAATGGTAATATCTTATGCCAAAATTTCTGCACAGTTTTCACAAGAGAAATGTTAACATGGAAGACGTCAGCGAGTTCCAGAAGAATAGAATTCCAGTCCACTAATTCATGAATTATGCAGACCACTTTCCTATTTATTTCCATTCGGGAGCTTTCATTTGAACATGGTGAATCTTCACCTTGGGGAGACAGGTGGAGATGATGGAGTATACTGGCCACTTTGCCATAAAAGGAAGAAGACATGAGCCCATGGACACTGCAGGGGTCTACCTTTGAATTCTGCTGAAATCCAGAATTTGTGTGATTCCAGCACCAAACCACAGGAAAACAAGTTAAAGTCTCTGAAACAATATTTGGCTTATCCGATATTAATTCAATTATATCCAAAAGAATTTTTATCACAATTGTGAAGTCTTCCTTGGTGATATCTGAAATGGTTATGCCATGAAGGAGTATGAAGCTGTAGACATCCTTGAGACCTTCAGTGATGTTTTTACCAAGTACTCCCTGCAGGAGCCTTACAGCATGAGGAAGCACATAGTACACATCTACCATAGCATCCACAACATCTTTAGGAAACAGGCGTGAGAGCTGCAGCAGGTGATTAACATTCCAAGAATGCAAGCTGTCTACAAATTTTTTCATCAAGTCAACAAGCAAGTTGACCCCTAAGTTGCCAGTTCTCACACTACTGATATTTTTAAAGAAATCCACTAGGCTTGCACTAATTTGTTCAAGTTGATCCACTAAAATGTCTATGTCTGCCTTCTTAAGAGTACGCATGACAGAGGTTACCTTCTTCAAAACTTGCATATAACCTGCATTTTGCGTACTAATGTGATGAACTGCAGGCATTAAGGAGTTGAAGACATCCCTCATCAGTTGAATCCCAAGACCCATAGCTTTCATTATTTCAGGTGAAATTATTTTTGGTGAATTTTGGAGGTCATGAGATAAGTTGAAGGCAAGGTAACTAGCTAAATGATAAATGGAATTGCCTACACTGTTTAAATCTTTTTCTTTTGGACTGGTGGCAAACATGTTTAACAAGTTTCCAGTTTTAGAAGAGGAATTATTTTCCAGGATGTTAGAGTAAATACCTCTTACAAGCTTCTGAAATTCCTTCCCCAGTGTTATTAAATGAATCCAAATATTCTGAAACTGATTAGGAATTTCATCTGACATTTCTATTGGTCTTAGAATTAATTCAGTAAAATATTTCCAATTGGATTGAGATGCAAAATCAAAGTCTGTTGTTAAATTGTTGATGCTCATCCTTACTTGCTTTGTAGAATCATTTAAAAGAGCTAATAAAATCTCAAATTTAGGTATCTTCTCTTTTTCAAAGACTGTAGTAAGTACAATATTTAGAAAGTCAGTTACGTCTTTCAAGTAAATATTTACACAATTTATATGTGAGCCATTTGATGAACACTTAACATTTAACACCCAAGTTACAATTTTCAATATAGAGTTGATTTTCTTTTCTATATGTCTGAAATTCCCCAAAATATTTTGAAGATGGCCTTGTGAAAAACTGGAGTTAGACACCAAATACAAATGATTTATGACATCTAACCACACAGTGCATCCTTTGAGCCTGCTAATTGTGCTCTCAGAGGAAAATGTGGAATTTATCATGTCTAGAATACGTAACATCCTCTGTGAGGTATTTACATATAAAAAGCCATCTTCTAAAATAAACTCAGTAACATTTTGGAAAATATCAGCACAGGAAAACAAATCTCGATCATGTGATACATTTCTAAGAAATACTATTGCTTCTCTTAGCTCAGTGATGATATTTTCAAATTTTTCTCCATAATTTGTGAGATTATTTGAAAGAAAGTCATTTATCGAATCTACATTTCTGTCTATATTTTCTGAGGTACTGCTAAACTCAATGAAAACTTTGAGCAGAGAATTTAAAAACTCTCTGCTTGTACTTGCGTTGAATGGAAATGTCTTCATCTGATGCAGGGCAGTTTCCATGGTGAAAAGGGATTTCTCCACTGGCTCCAAGTTAAGTTTTTTTACTGAAACTAACGCATTACCTAAAGCTACCAAAAAATTTCTGAGATCCAGGAAGTCCTCCCAATCATGGAAGTCATTGGCTTGAGTTACATTTTTAAACAAATTTAATATGAGTCTAGCAACATTATGTGTGGGAAATATTCCCTGGCAGCTTTTGGAGACTTTCACATGATTTTCCAATTCATCCAAAAGCTGAGTGAAACCATGATGAAGAGATGTGAAAACATTCAGGTCAAACTTAAATAATTGAGATATGCTTTCCCAGATTTCAGTCCACATTTGAAGCCATGAAACGGTACAGTGAATGGACATAAACTTGTTGAACACACTGACATTTGTTGAGAGGTTTGAAAAAAAATATGCCAATGGAAAAACAAATAAAGCCTCCTCACTTGTTGAATAATTTACGGAAGAAATGTGTTTATTGTCCGAAATCAAGCACTCATTATCGAATAGGCCTTCTACTGAACTGCTGAAGAATTGGCTCATGTATTGAAATAAAGAAAGACGAAAATCTTCATCAATTATGAGCAGCTGTTTGAGGCCTGTCAAAGTAGTGTGGATCACTTCCAGTTCTTGGCCCTCTGTAGACATGAAGGATCGGGCTTGAAGCTCCAAAAAGTTAAAAATTGAAAGCAATTGCTGACAATAAGATACATTAGAAATTCCCCCAAGAACCTCTGCTGCCTTAAATAAAAACGCAAATGCTTTACTGATGTTTTGGAAATTAAATTGTTTTATGATATCCAAAATGTGTTTTGAGATTTGTGTAAGGAACGTCAGCGAAGAGCCTCTACTCTGAGTATTCAAAAATTCATAAATGTATTGGTAAAATGAAGAATAAATTTGCAGAAGTAAAGCTGAATCCTTGTCCTGAAAGACATTTAGGTATTTTTGAGTCAAAATTTTATCAACTTCTTGTTTTTGAGGTTCAGAAAGGGCTGAGAAAAAATCAGATGCATTCCTGATAGTGTAGATGATGTTCAGAGCTTCTGAGACCTCTCCCTCCTCCAAAAATCCAAATTCATGGAGACTCTTTATTATAGTCTCACTTAGACGTACAAAATCTATGTTCATAGCTGATGATTCAGGCCAATCTGAATGGAACAACTGGGAAAAGTTAAAACTTGTACTCAGAATCTCATTTTCTGGAACAGAAGAATTTAAAAGTGTAAAGAAGTTTTCCAGTTTAGCTCTTTTTCCTTTTGAAATGCTGTAGACCCATAATTCTAGTAATCTGGGATTAATTTCAAAAAGTACTAATTCCATGAATCTCAAAAGATTTTTTGGTTCCTTCCTTATCCAGTGACTTTCGAGAGTTCCCATTTTCCAGCTCACTTCTTTGCCAAATTCCAAGAGTTTCTGAGCATCAGTGGCAGATGGGTCTCTCTTTAAACTTTTCAAATGATTTGTCCACAGAGAATTTATATTCAGAATATCCTCCATAAGAGATGGGAGGTGATGGAAATTGGGAACGATGGAGGAGTCAAAAAGATTAGGCAACAATAATTTCTCAAAAAATTCCACAAATGATAAAAGAAAGTTCATTTGTTCATCCTCAAGGGTGTGCAACTTCTTTTCCATCATTAGAAGGTGCTTTGTGAAATTTAAAGCCCTGTAATATTAGTAGAATTATTTTAGTATAAAATAAAAAATAAATGTGATTTATCAAATTTTCAAGTTAATACTCATTTATTGATAGTAAAACACAAATGAGACATTTAATAGACAACATGTTTTTCAACAGAAATTAAACTAATGTGAGCATTTGAAAGTGTTTTAGAAATCCACAATGAAGTTATATACATTTAGCTTAAAATGTTTCCTACCACCAAAAAGAATGCATTCTTAATTATTTTCCCCTGGCATATTTAACAATAATATGTATGATTATTAAAGACAAGTTTACTATTTTTGTCAGAAGAATCCTAGGATTTAATTCCATTTCAAAATGTCTTAGCATATAAAGGTAGTACAAACAGTGGAGTGCATTAGAAACTACGCCTGTATGGTTTAAGGAAGGTGTGGGGATTCCCTGTCCTGGAAGGCAATTCCAGTGCTCTTTCAATAATACTATATACATCCTACTGTTAGAAACTCATTATTATATATGGGGTAATTTATCTCCAGGTGTTTAATTTTAAAATACAGAGTTCTCAGAAGAGCAACTCAGTCACTGTGAGTCCCCTCTTGTAATAGAAACCCACACTTGCAGAACTAACTTCTACTGACTCAGAAGTTACAGATCCACTTTTGACATTCTTGGGGTTACATGTGTTTCAGAATTCAGGATGTTCATCCTTTAGAAACGCAACATGGTACAGGTATCAGATATGTATTCATGCATCTCAGTGAGGGCTGGGGCAGCCCTGATCATCAACATATTAACACTTCGGCAGTGAGACCTGTGAATGATCTTGCGGCGCAAGAAAATACTCTTGAAACTGCTTCACATCAGTTCATGCTAAATCTCTGCTGAATGAGCTGTGATGTCAACCATAAGAAAAGCCTCTATTTTCAGACTCTGTAAGAGTTCAGAATTGTGGGTAAGGAATTTTTGACCTTTATTGGCTATTTATGCCTTAAAGGGTAAATTACTTTCGAAGTTTTTTAACCCTCTGCTCCTGTTGTATAACACACTCTCTGACATAGAACAGACATAAGACCTATCATAGGCAAAATGCTGTTTACCTCCCTGATAGCTGACACCTGAGCACCCCACACAAAAAATATAGGCTTAATTTAGTTAGTTGTTATTTTTAGGACAGAATGACTTCTTTGAAATAATTCCTTGGGGGAAAAAAAAAATTCCATCCGGAAAGGGAAAGTTCTATTAGGAATTCAACATAAACTTTGCCTAAATCCAGCCCTCCCTAAGAATAGATGCTTAATTATCATCCAAGTCATTGTGCCTTGATAGAGGAGAAATGGAAGTGAGAGGGTTATGGAGTAGCAATAGAATAATAAATTGAAGTAGAAGTAGTACTACTAATAGTATTATTGCCACATGTTTTTATATTACTTTGGTAATTTAGCTTATAAAGCACTTTCACTACTACAATCTTAGTTAATTCCTACAACAGCCTTTTGAAGTATACGTCATTATTTCCTTTTCATGAAAAAAGAAACTTTTTACTTTTTTTAATTGGCAGATTCAAGCTGTTATTATGTGGCATGACTAGGAGACCACCCAGATTTTGTCATTTCAAGTTCAGCTTTGTTAATATAAATTGTGCTTAATGTTCAATGATTTTTCATTCATTAAATCAACATCTAATTATCTACTACTATCCATGATGAAAGACACTGTGCCAACTGCTATGGGTCTACAAATATAAAGTTAAATGTGTCCTTGTGCACAATAGACTAGTTTTGTGCTGGTTTTCCAGGGCTGTTAAATTTTTGAGGCTCTCAGGAAAGAGGAATTAAAAATCTGACATAGGCAAGGAATTGGTTCTCTAGAGAGTCCATCCCATTGTCCTTTCCTCTGTTCCTACTAATAGCTGGGCTTAACAAGTTCCATAGGAATGACTAATCCCCATTCTAGACAGATACAGCAGAATCATTCTCCAACTTTGGTGTGCGCTGGAACCACCTATAGAATGTGTGAAATATACAGAAACCTGGGTCCCGTACACAGAGTAAAATTTCCTATGTCTGGAGCAAGGGGCAAGCATTTTTATTTTTAGCGATCTTCACAGATTTAATCCATTCTCAAATTTGAGAATTACTGCTCTCATGCAAAACATCCCTCCCGTCGTGTTCCAACACACCCCACAAATAACAGAGTATACCTTTAAACTAGACAAACTGTTCATAACCATACATAAAAATCTGCATTTCAATACATGTGCTGAAATAGGACAGCAGAAAATAGTCTGACAAATTTAGTTCCAAAGACCACTTCTCCCTCCCAGAAGTCTTTGAAACTAACAGAATCTATAGTATTGATTTCCTGTTTAAACTCTAGGCAATTAGCTAAGACAATTTTTCAAAAACAAATACCTTATTTTTGGAGCATGTATTACAAATCATGTTATTATTGAAGGAAAATCTTCTTACTACAATCTGTATTTCCTTTCAAAATCCATTGAGTCGTACATTCTATTAAGCAACTTGAAACTTGAGTCACACATTCTATTAAAGAAATATTTATTGAACAGCTCACATGAAAGATTGTGTCAATATCTAAATCAGGCTCATAAATTTTAAAGAATGTATATCCTATAACTAGGTCTTGATTATCTTCAGATGATAATTAAATCAAGACCTAGAAGTTGAATTCTGATAACTTACCTGGATATGGAAGCTGTTGGAGACTTGAGTAAGTTATTCAAAAATTGAAAATAATTATCACTGATGATTTTCCAATCCATGTTTTCTTCAAAACAAGGAGATTCCTCAGGAAAAGCTAAATAAAAAGACATTTCCTACATTATTTATAAACTGGTTATAAGAGACAAATCTAAAAAAGTAAAAAATGCTAGAGTAGTTCACCTAATATGGTCGAAAATGTTTTTTTTAAAAAAAAAGGACAATTAGGAATCTTTCTAATTTGACTTGTGCTTCCAGACAAGATGAAGTACTAACCACTGGCCATCGAGCAATGTAAGACACTGATCCAGGAAAGGCAGTAAATAACAGGCGAGACCTATGATTATACCAGCTTGCTGCTTTAAGACAGAGTCCAGGCCATGGCACAGGAAGGAGAACTGAGCCAGAGTTCAGTGGACATGCTGATTTGGGAAAAAGCTTAGACTCTGAAAAACAGCTAGAAACCACAGGACCGAGTGCCAGAGAAGACTGCACAAGGCAACGAAATTGGCAGCGTGCTTCTCTCAACTATTCAGATGAGTAATAATCAACACATGCATTTGAGGAAACTACCTGAGACCATGGAAAAAATACCCAAAAGAATTAAAGGTGGCCAGGTGCGCTGGCTCATGCCTGTAATCCCAGCACTTTGGGAGGCTGAGGCAGATGGATCACCTGAGGTCAAGAGTTCAAGACGAGTCTGGCCAACATAGTGAAACCCCATCTCTACTAAAAATACAAAAAAATTAGCCGGGTGTGCTGGCGGGCGCCTGTGATCCTAGCTACTTGGGAGGCTGAGACCGGAGAATTGTTTGAACCTGGGAGGCGGAGATTGCAGTGAGCTGAGATCACGCCACTGCACTCCAGCCTGGGTGACAAGAGTGAGACTGTCTCAAAAAAATAAATAAATAAATAATAATAAATAATTTTTTTAAAAAAAAAGGATTAAAGGTAACAGTGTCTGGTGGTCAGAACTAGGAATATACTTTGTTTCTATCAGCCAGCTTGAAATAATCCATAATTCATTAGTCATTGAGTACAGTACAAAAAAAGGATCTTGCTTCAGGAGTGGGAAGTATTTATAATCAGACTGAGCACTTTGCCAGTCCTGTCTAACAAATCTTAAAAATGAGATCCTGAAGAATCAAATTATTTCAAGCAATTTGTTTCCAGATTATTTATAGGCATGCAAGAATAATTAGCACAAAACAACGTTAAAATTTGTAATATTTGGAATTCAATAAAAAACTATCAGGCATGTAAAGAAGCAGAAAAATATGACCCATAATAAAGAGAAAAATTAATCATCAAAAATGACAGCAATTATAGAACTAGCAGAAAAGAACATGAATCACATAAAATGTTTATGTTATTTAGTTCATACTATTAGGTTGATGCAAAAGTGTATGGCAAATCTATTTAAAAGCAATTACTTTTACACCAACCTAATAATATATAATTTACATGATCAAAAAAACGCACAGTTTGTAAGATTGGATAAAACAAGATCCAATTGTATGCTACATGCAAGAAATGCACTTGAAATGTAAGGACATAAACAAGTCACAAGTAAAAGGATGGAAAAGGCATACCACCCTAACACTAATCAAAAGAAAGCTATCAAAGTAGGTTTCAGATGATAACATAATTATCATCTCATGATGATAAAAGTATCAATCAAGAACATATAACAATTCTAAATGTTTGTGACCATTACAACAGAGCTTCACAACACATGAAACAAAAACTAATAGAAATCTAAGAAGAAATGGAAAAATGTGCAATTATAGTCAAGAGATTTCAAAGCTGCTCAAGACAAAATATCAGTAAGGATGCAGAAGATCTGTACAATACTAGCAAGCAACTTGATGTAATTGTTGTTTCTAAAAAAACTGCCACCCAACAACAACATAATACATATTCTTCTCCAGTGCATATAGAGCATTTATAAAGGTAGATCATTTTCCAGACCATAAAGCAAGTCCCAATAAATTTAACAGGATTAAAGTCCTACGAAGAATGTTCACTGGTTAAAATGAAATTAAAGTGGAAATCAATAACAGAAATATTTCTTGAAAATCCCAAATATTTGAAAAATAACAACACTTCTAAATAACTCAGAGACAAAAAAAGAAATCAAAAGAAAACACAGAAAGTACTTTGAACTGAATGAAAATGAAAGTACAACATGCCAGTATTTGTGGGATGCCTCTAAAAAAAGTATTTAGGGGAAAATGTATACCGCTAAACACCTATATTAGAAAACAAAATGGTCTCAAATTGATGACCTCATCTCCCATGCAAAGCAATTAGAAGAGTCAGTTAAACCAAAACTAAGTAGAAAAAAGAAAGAAGAGTGGAAATCAAGGAAGTAAAAATAAAAACATTCAAGAAAAATGAATGAAATCAAAGGCTGGTTGTTTGAGAAGATCAATAATAAGACTGATATGCCTCTAGGCAGAGTAATCAAGAAAAAACAGTACTAGTTATCAATATCGGCTATGAGAAAGGTGCCGTTACCACAGATTCTATACAAATTAAGAGAATAATAATAGAATACAGATTTTAAAAAAAACCCTTATGATACTAAATTGAACAACTTGAATAGCCCTAACCTATATTAAAAATTGAATTTGTAATTAAATACTTTCTAATAAAGAATCCTAAAAGCCTAGATGGTTTTATTAGTGAATTCTACCAAACATTTAAGTGAGAAATAATACCCATCCAACACAAACTCTTCCAGAAAATTGAGACTAAGAGACTACTTCTGAACTAATTCTATGAGGTTATGATTAACTATCAATATAAGACAAAGACAAACTAAGAAAAGACTACTAAAGACCACTGTCCTTCATAAAAACTGATTCAAAATGTAAACAAAATTTTGACAAATTAAATCCAATAACAGAAAAAATGTAATTATTTTGATCAAGTAGAGTTTATCTCAGTTATGCAAGGTTAATTAGGTAACATTTAAAAAATTAATGCAATTTACTATATGACTAGAATTTTTTTAAAAACTAAATTCAAAAAAATTTTTTTAATTATCTCAATAGATGCAGAAAAACATTTGACAAATCTGACATCTATTTCTGATTAAAAACTCTTGCCAAACTAGGAATAAAATAAAACTTCCCTAACCTAATAAAAAGTATCTATGAAAACCTATAGCTAACATTATACTCAATTGCCAAAGATTAAATGCTCCTCTTCCAGGATCAAGGAAAAGACAAAGATGTTACCTTTCATCATTTCTATTCCATATTATACTAGAAGTTATAGCCAGTGTAGTAAGAATAAATAAAAGACATACAAAAACAATTAAACCATGTTTATTCACAGATAACATGATTTATAGACAATCTGATGAAATCTATAAAAATACTAAAAAGTAAATTTAGCACGTTTGCAGGATACAAGATGAATATACAAAAATTAAATGCATATTTATATATACATTTATATGAGCAACAAATTACTGAAGATTGAAATTTTTAAGAATCAAACAATTTATAAAAGCACTAAAAGTATTAAAATCTTAGGAATAAATCTGAAAAAAAGACGTGAAAGACTTTTAGAATGAAAACTACAAAGATTTGTTAAGGAAAAACAAAGAAGACAAAATAAATGGAGAGAGATATACCATGAGCTAGAACACTGAAAATAATTAAAAAGTTAATTCTCCCTTAATTCATCTATAAATTCAATTCAATCCTGGTTAAAATTCCAGCATAATTTTGAGAAACTGACAAGCAGATTCTAAAATTCATATGGAAAGGCAAATTGACCTAGAACAACTGAAAACAATTTTTTTTAAAAAAAAGAACAAAATTAAAGATCTAATACTACCTGAATTTAAGCTTTACTATAAAGCTATGATAACCAAGATAGTTAATTTTGGTATAAATATAGACAAATAGATCACCGGGATAAAATAGAGAGTTCCGAAAAAGACCCACATATTCATACAACTACTTTTTGGGAAAAATACCAATGTAATTCAATGGAAAAAGAATAGCCTTCATAAGAAATTTTGCTGAAGCAATTAGGTCCCCTTATACAAAAGTAATCATCATAAACTTCAGTATATGCCTACACCACATACAAAAATTAACAAAAAATGAATTATAGACCTAAATTTAGGACATAAATCTATTAAACTTATAGAAAAAATACATAGGCAAAAATCTTTGCAACCTTGTGAGTTAGCAAAGGTTTCTTAGCTACAACACCAAAAGCAGGATCTGTTAAGAAAACAAAACAAAAAAAAAACCGAAATATCATCAAAATTAAAATTCTGCTCCTGGATTACTTTGTTAAGAAGAATGAAAAGACAATCCAGAGGCTGGGAGAAAATATTCGCAAAGCATATGTCTGATAAAGAGTTTGTATCCTATATATACAGGAAAATTATAAACTGAATAGTAAACAAATAACCCAGTTTAAAAAGTAGGAAAGATTTGAATATACAATTTATGGACAAAGATACGATGGTATATAAGTCCATGAAAAGATAGGTGTTCAAAATTATTACTCATATAAACAAAACACACCTATTAGAATGATTAAAATGTAAAAGACTGATCATACCAAGTGTTGGTAAGAAAATGGAGGTATTTTAACTCTCATGAACTGCCAATGGGAGTGTAAAAGAGTACAACAACTTTAAAAAACAGTTTGTGAGTTTTGTAAAAGTCTAAACATACAACTCTCACATAATCAAACCATTTCAAACTTAAGGAAAAGAAAGTATATTTCCAAACGAGACTTGTACATGAATGTTCACAGCAGCTTTACTTGTAAAGTCAGAAAGAGTCAGCAACCCAATTGTGAATTGTGTGAATGGATTGACAAACTGTGATACATCCATATGATGGAATAGTACTCAGTGATAAAAGGAATGAACACACTGCAACATGAATGAATCTCAAACTAATTAATGCGAATTAATTATGCTAAGTAAAATAAGTTAGACAAAAAAGTACATACTGCATATTTCCATTTATAAAAATCTCTAGAAAATAAAAATTCAAATGCAGTGAGAGAAAGCAGAGCAATGGTAGCCTGGTGACAGGGCAGGAAGCCAGAATTGAAAATAGAGAGGAAGTTTTTGGGAGTGATGAAGACGTTCACTGCCTTAATTGTAATGACAGTTTTATGGATATATGTATATGTCAACACTGATGTGATTACTACACATTGCATGCCTGTATGAAAATATTTCATGTTACTCAAATATATACATACCTACTGTGTAGGCATAATAATTAAAAAATTTTAAAAGCCCAACAGTATCAAAGAATTTTTTAAACAAAGTACATAAATAAATAAAATCTTCCATATCAAATTCCCTGGCCATTGGTTGTAATGCCTCAAAATTGACACTCATTTTGGTGAGGAAGAAAAGGGTACTAATATTAATTGCATATGCCTACAATACTGTGCTAAGCATTTTACAAACATCGTTTGATTTACTCTTCATAAGAACTCAGTAAAGAAAACTGTGTAAATTTTTATTTTACCATGGATAAAAGTAATTAAGAATCTGTGTCAGATGCAATATTTGCTACCAAGTCCATCTGCTTCCAAAATCCATGTCAAAACACCAAACAGTTCATGCTTTATCTGCATCATAAAACTGCACTCCATAAATTTAAGTAACCATAAGATATCGTATTGACTAGAATAAATGATGTCTTTGTTATACCACATTCTTATCATATACAGTTGTTTTGTTTCGTTCTAACAGGAAAAGGAGGAAATAAAGAACGTATAACCTAATGATGAATGCATAACAACAGCCAGTGCTTCTCAAACTTTCCTGTGCTTACAAGTCATCTAGGTATCTTCTTAAAATGCATACTCTGATCAGTAGGTCTGAGATGGGGCCACAATTCTACATATCTAACAAGACCCAGATGATGTTGATACTGTGGTCCAGGGATCACACTTTGAGTAGCAAGGATGTAAGCAAATCAGGTGTGCATGATACATGCAACACAAGCAAAAGAGAACACACAGTCTCTTGATTTACTTCGGTTAGTGTTCATCTCACCTTACCCACGTCTCTATATCATGATGAAAAATTCTGGTGATATATTCATTTACTCAAAGCTATCATATTTCAAAGTTCAACATGGAAAGATTTGTGTGCCTGATGTCTCTGAGGAGACTATATCAAGCAAGTATTTGAACACTCTTCTTTCAGTTGCTACCTGTCAAATTCCACTCATTCCACAAGTTCTGGTTCAAACAACTCAAATTGTTATCTGCTCTGTACACCAGACCTCTATGCTGACATACACCTCTAAATGTGTCTATATTTCTACCAACTTTGACTTTCTTAGGACTCCCCTATCAAGCTGTGGAATATCCAATGAAAAGAAGAGCCAAAACACCACTGAAATGGGAGTAGATAATATAAAAATATATAACCACGTAGATAAAATGAATAGAAAAGGAAACAACAGCAGATGAGAAAGAGTTAGAAGGAAGAAAGCAAATGGACAAGGAGTATATAGCATAGCAGAGAAGGAAAAGTTTAAGCTTAAACTTCAAGAAGAAGAAATCAAAAGAAAGTAGTTAATTTCCTTCACAGAATCCCCCAAAGTCTCATGACTTAAAGGTATAAGCATCTGACTACAAGCATGAGAGGTGAAACTAAAAATATGCAGATGGGTTCAGATAAAATTATGAGAAGAATAAAAATTCTAACACACTCTGTCCATGCCAACCAGGCATCTACTCCTCTCCTATGTCAGTAGAAAGCTAGGGATTGACTAGGCTGAAGAAATAAAACCAGACTGATACAGAGCTTCCAGTAATAGACACAATTGATGGTATGGATGTCACAACATTACTGGAAATAGTGGGGATTAATTAACCTGTTATTTTTGAACAGTGATATTTTTGTCACCTCATGTTTTGTTTGTTTCCCATAATGCTGGCAGTCAGTTCTATTCCTTTCCATCTGTGTGTTGTAAGCAGGTATTTGAAGAATTCTATTTTGTAAGCTTTGGAGAAATTGAACTACCTAAAAGAAAAGATGTGCAACTACGCCAATAACTGAGAATCATCTCATGGGAGGTTGACTTACTGCCTGATTATCCTAGAATGATGTCTTCCACTTTACAAGCCATCCCACTTTACATGGCACTTTCCATCACCATTCTAGTGCCTCATTCTTAAATATGAATGAACAGCCTAGAATCATTACAAACTGGGGAAAGATTGCACATAAAAGACAGATCACACAAATGAAAAAAAGAAAAACCCAGAAGTTAGGAATTCATACAGGGGGTTCAACTGACAGCTAACAGGAGCTCTGAAAAGAAAAAAACAAGGCAGGGTTTGAAATTACCAAAGAAATAATGCAAAAATATTTTCTAAAATGTTTATTTTTAAGTATCATACTAACTTAAGTCTTCATACAATTTCAGAATATTTCGGTTAAAAAAGAATCCTAAAGTTTACCAGTGAGAAGGAAAAGGGGATGGGGAAGCTACATTTAAAAAAAATTAGAAATTTTATCTACGGATCTTATCAACAAGAACACTATAAACTAAAATAAAGTTCTTCCCAAACTTTTTGAAGACATGACATATGACAAATAAAAATATTTGTCAGGCATACTGGAGTAAATAGACAGGGTTGCTCACAGCTAAAAGCTATCGGCTCAGCCTAAAAATTTCAGACTGAGAGAGTCAATATACTGACATACTGGCTTCAATATAACATGGTACATGAGGCAAACTAATTTCAAATTTATGTTTCTATGCCCAACTAAATTACCAATCAAAACTGAGAGGAAAAAAAGACATTTTAAGACATACAAACTCTAAAAATCACTTACCTACAAAGTGTTCTCTGAAAAAGTTTCTGGAAGATATGCTTCTCTAAAACAAGAGTATAAACCAAGAAAGATAAAACATAGAATCCGGAAAACAAGCTCCAACACAGAAAAGCAGAGTAGGGACTTTTCAGGGATCTAGGTAAAAGAATCACCAGACAGTAACCCCCGGCTCTAGGGGACCATGAAACTACAATTGGAGCATGAAGACCATAGAGCGTTAAGCCAACAGGAAAAACAGAAGAAGATGTTTATACAGTTATAGATCATCTAACATTTTTTACCATGTTAATATTGTACAGATTTGGCAAGTGTAGGTTAAATTGGTGATTAATGCATAGAAAACTGTCAAATGAAAATAATGGGCCAATTATTAACTCAAGAAAAATAGAACAGTGTGCAAGAAAGAATATATGATCCTGGTTTCCCACAAAATTAAGAAATGAACACTCTTAACATTGACATAGCACTCTAAGCCTGCAGCATTGAATTAACAAAAATGTGATAAAGCTACATTGGTAAGATGGTAAAGGGGAAATATGTAAGGAAATGAGGACCATGTTAAGAGAAGCAGTCCTCACTTTACACAGTGGAAAGTCAAAAATAATAGCGCATATAAAATGTCAAGGATTAGTTGAAGAGGTGTATTAGTTAGAAATAAAAAGATAAAAGTACTGAACTGAATGAGTCTGCCTCTTAAAAATTAGGATTGGAGAGGGAGGGACAGAGGACTCCTGTTTTTCATTTTGTCTTATATTTGACATCAGTGTCTATGTACTAATTTGATACAAATTAAAAACAAATTTAAAAATATAAATATGTATTTAACCTTTGAAGCCTAATTTGGACCCTTGTAACTCTCACCCATTAGTTGTGGTGCTTCTCCCTATAGAAACATAAAACAAGATTTATCTTTAAAGCACCTGGCACAAATTGTATGGCCCATGACACACCAAGGAATGTATACTTTAATGTTGATCCTATATTAAATACTTAAGCAACAGCAAAATAAACTATTACCAAGTAAACAGGCAACCTACAGAATGGGGAAAAATATTTTAAAACTATGCATCCAACAAAGGCCTAATATCCAGAATCAATAAGGAACTTAATTCAGTGAGGAGAAAGCAACCCCATTTGAAAGTGGGCAAAAGACATGAACAGACACTTCCAAAAAGGGGACATGCAAGTGGCCAAAAAAATATATTTAAAAATCCTCAACATCGCTAATCATCAGAGAAATGCAAGTCAAAACCTCAGTGAGATATCATCTCATAGCAGTCAGAATGCCTATTATTAAAAAGTAAAGAAACAACAGATGCTGGCAAGGCTGCAGTGAAAAGGCAATGCTTATACACTGCTGGAGGAATGTAACTTAGTTTAGCCACAGTTTAAAACAGTTTGGAGATTTCTCAAATGATTTAAAATAGAACTGTCATCAACTACAAATAAAGACCCTGCACAAAGCCTCTTTCCTCTAAAAATATCCAGAAAAGAAGCCAACTGACTGTATTCAAATTATACCACAGTTAAAGAAACATCAGCTGACATAGATGAGAAAGAACCATAGCAAAAACTCTGGCAACTCAAAAAGTCAGATTACCTTCTTTCCTCTACATGACTGCACTAGTTCCCCAGCAAGTGTTCTTAACCAGGCTGACATAGCTGAAATGACAGACTTCAGAAATATGGATAGGAACAAAGATCATTGAGATAGAGGAGAAAGTTGAAACTGAATCCAAGAAATCTAAGGAATGTAAGAAAATTATACAGGAGCTTAAAAATGAAATGGCCATTACAAGAAAGAATAGAACTGATCTCATAGAGCTGAAAAACACACTATAAGAATTTCATAATACAACTGCAAGTATTCACAGCAGAATAGACCAAGTTGAGGAAAGAATAACAGGGCTCTCACACACAAAGGAGAAATAAGACCCTTTTTTTTTTTTTTTTTTTTGAGACGGAGTCTCGCTCTGTCGCCTAGGCTGGAGTGCAGTGGCCGGATCTCAGCTCACTGCAAGCTCCACCTCCTGGGTTTATGCCATTCTCCAGCCTCAGCCTCCCGAGTAGCTGGGACTACAGGCGCCTGCCACCTCGCCCGGCTAGTTTTTTGTATTTTTTAGTAGAGACGGGGTTTCACTGTGTTAGCCAGGATGGTCTTGATCTCCTGACCTAGTGATCCACCTGTCTCGGCCTCCCAAAGTGCTGGGATTAAAGGCTTGAGCCACCGTGCCCAGCCAGTAAGACCCTTTTGAGACAAGCAAATGCTAGGGGAATTCAATACCACAAGATCTGCCTCACAAGAAATACTTAAGGGAGTGCTAAATATGGAAATGAGAGACCGTTACTGGGCACCACAAAAACAAACTTAAGTATATAGATCATTAACACTATAAAGCAACCACACAATCAAGTCTGCATAGTAACCAACTAACAACATGATGTCAGAATCATATCTGCACATATTAATATTAACTTTGAATGTAAACAGGCTAAAACTATGCATGCTGCAATTAAAAGATGCAGAGTGGAAGTTGGATAAAGAAGTAAGACTCAACTGTATGTGTCTTCAAGAGACCCATCTCACATGCAATGACATCCATAAGCTCAAAGAAAAAGAATGGAGAAAAATCTACCAAGCAAATGGAAAACAGAAAAAAGCAGGGCTTGCTATTCTAACTTTAGGCAAAACAAACTTTAAACCAACAATAATTTTAAAAGACCAAGAAGGACATTACATAATGGTAAGGGGTTTAATCCAACAAGAAGATCTAGCTTTCCTACATATATGTGCATCCAACACAGGAGCATCCAGATTCATAAAATGAGTTCATAGAGACCTACAATGAAATTTACATAACCACACAATAATAGAAGGAGAATTCAACACCCCATTGACAATATTAGATCAAGACAGAAAACTAACAAAGATATTTGGGACTTGGACTTGACTCTTGACAAAATGGGCCTAACAGACTTCTACAGAACTCTCTACCACAAAACAACAGAAAACACATTCTTCTCACATGCACATGGCACATACTCTAAAATCAACCACATTATTGGCCATAAAACAATCCTCAGCAAATTAAAAAAATCACACCAAACACACTATCAGACCACAGCACAGTAAAATAGAAACTAATACCAAGAAAATTCTCAAAACTACAAAATTGCATGGAAATTACACATTCTGCTTCTGCATGACTTACAGGTAACAATAAAATTAAAGCAGAAATCATGAAATTCTTAGAAAACTAATGAGAACAAAGATACAGAAAAGAATCTCTTGGACATAGCTAAAGCAGTGTGAAGAGGGAAGTTTATAGCACTAAACACCCACATTGAAAATTTAGAAAGATACAAAATTCATAAACTAACATCACATCTAAAGGAACAAGAAAAAAAAAAAAAAGAGCAAACCAACCCCAAAGCTAGCAGAAAACAAGAAATAACCAGAATCAGAGCTAAACTGAAGAAAATTAAGACACACACACACACACACACACACACACAACATACAAAAGATCAACGGGTGCAGAGCTTGGTTTCTTGAAAGAATAAATAAGATTGATAGACTGTTAGCTAGGCTAATAAAGCAAAAAAAGACAAGATCTCAATAAACAATCAGAAATGAAAAAGGGGACATTACCACTGACCCCAAAGAATTTTTTTAAAAGCCTCAAAGACTATTACAAACACCTCTATGCAAGCGAACTACATAAACTAAAAGAAATGAATGAATTCCTGGAAACATACAACTTGCCAAGATCAAACCAGGAAGAAACTGGATCCCTGAACAGACCAATATGAGTCCTGAAATTGAATCAGTAATTTAAAAGACTACCAAAAAGGTCAGGCATGGTAGTTCACACCTATAATCCCTGCACTTTGGGAGGCCAAGGCAGAAGGATTGCTTGAGTCCAGGAGTTCAAGACTGGCTTGAGCAGCATAGCAGGACCCTGCCTCTACAAAAAATTTAAAAATAAGCTGGGCATGGTGGCACATGCATGTAGTTCCAGATACTAGGGAGGTTGAGGCAGGAGGGTTGCTTGACCCTGGGAGGTCGAGGGTTCAGTGAACCTTGATTGCATCACTTCACTCCAGCCTAGGCAACAGAGTGAGATCCTGTCTCAAAAATAAATAAATGAATAAACTCACAGGTGAATTCTACCAAATATATAAAGAAGAGCTCATACCATCCCTACTGAAACTATTCCAAAAATTGCAGAGGAGAGACCCCTCCCTAACTCATTCTATGAGGGTAGCATCATCCTGATACCAAACCCTGGTAGAGACACAACAACAACAACAACAAAAACTTCAGGCCAATGTGCTTGATGAACATAGATGCAAAAATCCTCAACAATATACTATCAAATCAAATCAGCAGCACATCAGAAAGCTAATCCACTACAATCAAGTAGGCTTTATCCCAGGGTTGAAAATTTGGCCCAACATATACAAATCAGTAAATGTGATTTATCACATAAACAGATCTAAAAACAAAAACCACATGATAATCTCAATAGACACGGAAAAGGCTACTGATAAAATTCAGTATCCCTTCATTTTAAAAACCCTTAACAAATTAGGCATTGAAGGAACATACCTCAAAGTAATAACAGCCATCGATGAAAAACACATAGCCAAAATCATATCAAGTGGGAAAGAGCTAGAAGAATTTCCCTTTAGAACTGTTAACAGGACAAAGATGCCTACTCTCACCACTCCTATTCACCATCATACTGAAAGTTGTAGCCAGAGCAATTAGGCAAGAGAAAGAAATGAAAGGCAGCCAAACAGGAAAAGAGGAAGTCTCCAAACAGGGATAGTTTTATCCTTGTTTGCAAGATGATACAATCCTATACCTAGAAAACCCTATAGTCTGCCCTAAAGCCCCTAGATCTGATAAGCAACTTCAGCAAAATTTCAGAATACAAAATCAATGTACAAACCAACAACATCCAAGATGAAAGCCAAATCAAGAACACAGTCACATTCACAATAGCCACAAAAAAAATAAAATACCTAGGAATACAGCTAACCAGGAAGGTGAAAGATCTCCTCAATGGGAATTTAAAAACACTGCTCAAACAAATCACAGGTGATACAAACAAATGGAAAAACATCCCATGTTCATGGATAAGAAGAATCAATATTATTAAGATTGCCATATTGCCCAAAGCAATTCACAGATTCAGTGTTATTTTTATCAAACTACCAATGGCATTCTTTACATAATTTGAAAAAAAGGTATTTTGAAATTCATATGGAATCAAAAAAGTTGCCCGAATATCCGAGGCAATCCCAGGCAAAAGAGCAATGCTGTAGGGATTACATTACCCACCTCCAGATGATACTACATGGCTACAGGAACCAAAACAACATGGTACTGGTAAAGCAATAAAAATAAAAAATAAAACACATATACCAGTGGAACAGAATAGTGAGCCCAGAGCCCAGAAATAAGACCATACACCTAAAACCATCGATCTGTGACAAAGTTGACAAAAACTAGCAATAAGGAAAGGATTCCTTAATCAATAAATGGTGCTGGAATAACCGGCTAGCCACGTGCAGAAGATTGAAGCTGGATCCCTTTCTCACCTCATATAAAAAAATCAACTCAAGATGGATTAAAGATTTAAACGTTAAACCTAAACCTATCAATATCCTGGAAGATAACCTAGGCAATATCATTCCACACATGGGAACAGCAAGATGAAGATATCAGAGTTATTGCAACAACAACAAAAAAATTGACAAAGAGGACCCAGTTAAACTAAAGAGCTTCTGCACAGCAAAAGAAACTATCAAGAGAGTAAACAGACATCCTACAGAATGGGAGAAAATATTTGCAAACTATGCATCCAACAAAGGTCTAATATCCAGAATCTATGAAGAATTTAAACAAATCAGCAAACAAAAAATAAACAACCCCATTAAAAAGTGGGGAAAAGACATGAACAGACACTTTTTAGAAGAAGACATGCACATGGCCAACAAGCATATGAAAAAATACTTAACTGCATTAGAGAAATGCAACTCAAAACCTCTATGAGATACCATCTTACTGCAGTCAGAATGGCTATCATTAAAAAGTCAAAAAGTAACAGATGCTGGTGAGGTTGTGGAGAAACCGGAACACTTATACACTGTTGGAGGGAAAGTAAATTAGTTCAACATTGTGGAAAACAGTGTGGCAATTTCTTTTTTTTTTTTTTTTTTTTTTTTGAGACGGAGTCTCGCTCTGTCACCCAAGCTGGAGTGCACTGGCCAGATCTCAGCTCACTGCAAGCTCCGCCTCCCGGGTTCACGCCATTCTCCTGCCTCAGCCTCCCGAGTAGCTGGGACTATAGGCGCCCGCCACCTCGCCCGGCTAGTTTTTTGTATTTTTTAGTAGAGACGGGGTTTCACTGTGTTAGCCAGGATGGTCTCGATCTCCTGACCTTGTGATCCGCCCGCCTCGGCCCAAGAACTGAAAACAGAATTACCATTTGATCCAGCAGTCCCATTATTGTGTATATACCCAAAGGAATGTGTACCATTCTACCATAAAGACACGCGTATGCTTATCACAGTACTATTCGCAATAGCAAAGTCATGGAATCCACCTAGGTGTCCATCAAGAGTTGATTGGATAAAGAAAAGGTAGTACATATACCCCCAAGAAACACTACACAGCCATAAAAAAGAATGAAATCATGTCCTTTGCAGAACATGGGTGTAGCTGGGGGCCACTATTCTCAGCAAATTAACTCAGGAACAGAAAACCAAATACCACATGTTCTCGTTTATAAGTGGGAGCTAAACATGGTGTACATATGAATATAAAAGTGGCAACAATAGAAATTGGGAGCTAAAGATTAGGGAAAGAAGAGTGGGTAAGGGTTGAAAAACTAGCTATTGGGTACTATGCTCACTACCTGGGTGATGGGATCATCACATACTGTCTTAAGTATTAATTCCTTTAATATTACGAAACTTATTTATAGATGAGGAAACTGAAGCGATTTGTCACCAAATCACATGGCTACTCTGTTGCAAAGCCAAGATTAGAAACTAATTAGTCTGACTCCAGCATTCAAGCTCTTTACCACAACACTATTCATGCTGAGAAAGCTTCTCAAGGCTGAACTACTGAGTCACAGGCACAGTCTTTCTCACTCAGAGGTTAGTAACATGACAGCTTTGAATTCTAAATTGAAAAAAAACATTTCTGTATGTAGCAGACTAGATTGTTGTAGTCCAACCCTTCCGCTAAAAACATCCAGAAAAGTGAGAACAATATTTTTAATGGTTTTTAAGGCATCAGAGAGCTACTGAGGCACTGGGAATTTGTGTGCTAACATTACAGAAGAAGGAAGACAGGAGAGATGAAGTCCAACATTTGAAGCTGGTTTTCCACTGTGGGCAATTGTTTCCAAAACAAAAATGAGGGAAGAGAGGTTGAGAAAATAATAACTTTAAAAGTCTCACAAGACTAGGAAAGAAACTGAAATTCACACACAGCTAAGGAAAAACTGCCTTTGATAAACACCACAACTTTAGGTTGGTACCCCCAGAAGGTTACACCCTAGTAGTAAAAGAAGACAAGAAACAATCGCGCTCTCACAAAGTTTCATAGCATGCTCAAAAATAGTTTAATCCCTGACTGAATCAAAGCAATATGCCTCCACTCTCACTGCCTATCAGAAACAAAACTTAAGCACCTCTGCAAGAAAAAAAAAAAAAATCCTGCAGAGTGTGACACTATCTCTACGTGTAGTATCTGAAGTGCATTTAATAAAAAGATGTATGTAGAGTGCTTTGGGTGTGCAAGGCAGGAGAATCTCTTAAGGCCAGGAGTTCAAGATTAGCCTGGGCAATACAGCAAGACCCTATCTCAACAAAAATTAAAATTAAAAAATTAGCTGCAAATAGTGGTATATGCCTGTTGTCATAGCTACTTGGGAGACTGAGACAAAAGGATCACTTGAGCCTCATAATTCAAGGCTACAGTGAGCTATGGTTGTACCACTGCATTCCACCCTGGGCAGTAGAGTGAGATTCTACCTCTTAAAAGAAAAAAAGTTGCATAAAAAACAATAAGAATTGGGGAAAAAATAGGAAAAGCATACAATAGAAACCAACACCCAGAAAATAAAGTTATTGAAGTTATCAAGCACAAAATATTTAGTAAAACCTATAAAATAAAATGAAACTTCTAGAACATATACTAACTGAAATTAAGAATTAAAGGAGTAAGCTTAATTAAACACATTCTGCAGAGAGAATTTCTCAACTAGAAAATAAATCAGAGAAAACCACCCAGACTGAGGCACAGAGACTGAAGAAAAAGGAGGAACAATACAGAATAAAGAAGAAACATTTGGGAAACACACAAACACACACAGAGACACACACATACACTTAAGTAGAGTCCTGATAAGAAAAAAAAAAAAAAGAAATTGAGGTAAAAGAAATATTTAAAGAAATAGTAATATGGAATTGTTCAAAGACTATATAAATATATAAGTCCATACATCTTAAGTCCTCAAGATGGATAAATATGAAGAAATATTCCAGGTGCTGTAGCTCATGCCTGTAATCCCAGCAATTTGGGAGCCTGAGGCAGGTGGATCACTCGAGCTGAGGAGTTTGGGACCAGCCTGGGCAACATGGCAAAACCCCATTTCTACAAGAAATACAAATTAGCCAGGTGCTGTGGCATGCACCTGCAGTCCCAGCTACTCAGGAGGCAAAGTCAGGAGAATCACTTGAGCCTGGAAGCAGAGGTTGCAGTGAGATGAGATTGCACCATTGCACTAGAAATCAGTTAAGAAGATGCGAAAACCAAGTAAATCCCTAATAATCCAAGAAAATGTCACACTCATTGTTAAACTTTGTGACATTTTTCTCACTCACTCTTCATCCCCTTCATGGCACAATATGCCACTGTCAGAAAGATGTGTATCAATTCCAAGTTCCTCCCTCAGTAGACAAGGGAAAAAATAGAACTTGCTGGCAATATTTGGCTTGCCTAGGGGCTGCCAAAGTGACTGGTTTCTGTCTTGCCTGATGTAGAGCACAGATGAGAAAAGTGGCATAGTTTGGATGTCAGGTTGGAGGCCACTGAAAGCAGCAGTCAGTCACCGTGGCATGTTAGAGCTGCAGGGAGTCTGCAGACCTGTAGGTGACTAGGAGTGATCAATTATGGACATAGGAATATAATAAACATCCAAGGCTTTTGAGATGAACCAAGAGACTGAATAAATTAATACATTTTAAAGCAGATACTGTGAATGCAGGGAAGTGGAATAAAAACACACATTTAGGCTTAGGGAATACACATCCTTAGAAAAGATTTAAAAGGACCCTGAGCCTTTAAAACAGTTTGGATAATGAAGGTCTTCCCCTGTACAAAGCCATTCTACAAAAGCCGGGGAAAGTGGAAGTTTTTTTCAAGTGTCCAAATCTCAACAGAAGATAACAAGACATACCAAAATAAAACAGAGTAACAAGAATGATTCAGAGGAACAAGAGAAATCTCTAGAGACTGTCCGCTAAAGAAATGCAGGCCTCTGACTTACTTGATAAATAAATTAAAACAACTACCTTAAATATGGCCAATGAACTCAAAGAAAACACAGAGAAAAACAGCTAAACTAAATCTAGAAAATGGTTTATAAACAAAGTGGAATATTAGCAAAGAGATAGAGATTACAGTCATATACCACATAACGAAGTTTGCTCCCATGAGATTATAATACTATATTTTTACCTTACCTTTTTATGTTATATATGTTTAAATATACAAATACTATCATGTTACAATTGCCTACAGTATTCAGTAGAATAACCTGTATATGTTTGTGGCCTAGGAACAATATGCTAACCATACAGTCCAGGTACGGAGTTAGGTTATACCATCTAGGTTTGTGTAAACATACTCTATGGCGGCCGGGCACAGTGGCTCACGCCTGCAATCCCAGCAATTTAGGAGGCTGAGGTGGGCGGATCATGAGGTCAGGAGATCGAGACCATCCTGGCTAACATGGTGAAACCCCGTCTCTACTAAAAATACAAAAAATTAGCCAGGCGAAGTGGCGGGCGCCTGTAGTCCCAGCTACTCGGGAGGCTGAGGCAGGAGAATGGCGGCAACCCGGGAGGTGGAGCTTGCAGTGAGCCGAGATCGCGCCACTGTGCTCCAGCCTGGGAGACAGCGAGACTCTGTTTCAAAAAAAAAAAAAACATACTCTATGATGTTTGAACAATGGCAAAATTGCCTAACAATGCATTTCTCAGAAGGCACCCACATTATTAAGTGATGCATGGCTGTATTTACAAAGAGCCCAAAAGAAAATATGGAACTAAAAAATTGAATAACTGAATTTAGAAATTCAAGCAAAAGAAAGAATCAGCAAACTTAAAGGTGGGTCATATGAAACAACCAAACCAGAGGAGCAAAGAAAAAGAAAATGAACACAGCCCAAGGAACTTATGAGACACCATCATGCCAACCAATACACACAGGCAGAAGATGAGAAAAAGAGAAAGGGGCAGAGAGTGCATTTAAAGAATTAATGGCAGAAAACACTCCACATTTGAAAAACAAATACATATACAAATGCAAGAAGTTGAAAAACTTCAAGTAGCATAAACCCAAAGAGACCCATACAAGGCACATTATAATGAAACCATCGAAAGTCAAAGACAAAGTGGGAATCTTAAAAGCAGCAAAAGAAAAACGACTTACAACATAAAATGGAGCTTTTATAAGATTACCAATTGACTTATCTTACATGCCAGAAGGCAGTTGAATGACATATTTAAAGCACTAAAAGAACAACAACAACAACAAAAACCTATCAACTGAGAATACCTAATTTAACAAATTATTCTTCAAAAGTGGAAGTAAAATTAACACTTTTTTTTTAATTGAATGAAAACTGACAGAGTTCCTTAACACTAAACTTTTCTTACAAGAAATGCTAAAGGAAGTCTTCCAAGTCAAAACAAAAAAATGTTAGGCAGTAATGTAAAGTCATTCAAATATATAAAGTTTTCTAGTAAAGATCAATACATGAACAAATATACAAACCTATTATTGTAATTTTGTTTTATATCTTGATAACTTTTATAAAGCATAAAAATATATATCTAAATACAGACAAAGAGCAATGAAAAGTGAATCAAATCATAAGTCAATTAAACACATACTAAAAAGGAAGTAATGCAGGAAATGTGGGATAAGAAAGCTGTAAGACAGTCTAAAAACAAATGTCAAAATGGCAAAAGTAGGTCTTTCCCTATCAATAATTACTTTAAATGTAAATGGATTAAGTTCCCCTATCAAAAGACACAAATTAGTATAATGAATGAAAATACAGGATCCAACTTCACGCTGTCTTCAAGAGAAGCACTTTGGATCTAAGGATGCACATAAGTCAACAGAGAAAGAGTGAGAAAAGATATTTCATGAAAATAGTAACCAAAAGAGAATAAGGCATCCACACCAATATGAGACAAACAGACTTTAAGTCAAAAACTGTTACAAAACACAAAGAAGGACATTATATAATGATAAAAGAATCAATTCACCAAAACAGATAAAATAATTATTAATATCTATGCACCAAACATCAGAGCTCCTAAGTAAATGAAGCAAACATTGACAGAATTGAAGAGAAAGATAACAGTTCTACTACAACAGTAGGAGACTTCAGTACCCCACTATTAGTAATAGATAGAACAACCAAACAAAACATCAGTAAGAAGAAAAAGAAAAAGGAAATAGAGAAATTGAACAACACTACATAAAAATTAGACCTAACAAACATATACAAAACGTTCCACTCAACAGCAGCATAATACATATTTTTCTCAAGTCTATATAGAACATTCCCCAAGATAAACTACATGTTAAGCTACAAAACAAGTCTTAATATATCTTAAAAGATTTAAATAATACAAAGTGTGTTTTCTTATTACAATGTAATGAAACTAGAAAGTAATAGTAGAAACAAAACTGAAAAATGTGGGGAAATTCAATAATACACTCAAACAAATAGGCCAAAGAAGAAATCACAAGGGAAATTAAAAAATATTGTGAGATAATTGAAAATAAAATACAACACACCAAAAGTTAGTGAGATATAAGTGAAACAGCACTAAGAGGAACGTATAAAGCTGTGAATGTTTACATTTAAAGAAAAGATCACAAATTATTAACTGAACTTTATGCCTTAAGGATGTAGAACCCAAAACCAGCAGAAGGAAGGAACTACTAATTATTAGAATAGAGATAAATGAAATATAAATGAGAGAATCAACAAAATCAAAAGTTGATTATTTTAAAGATCAACAATATTGACAAATTATTATCCAGATTGACAAAGAAAACTATGAGAAGACTCCAATAACTATAATCAGACACAAAAATGGGCATTATAACTGGTTTTATATAAACAAAAAGGATTACTGGAGAATACTATGAACAACTGCATATTAAAAGTTAGATAACCTAGAGGAAGTGAGTAAAATCCTAGAGCGACCGATCTACCAAGATCGATTTACGAAAAAACAAAACCAGAAAATCAGAACAGACTAATAACTAGGAAGGAGCTTGAGTTAGCAATAAAAAATCTCTCAACCATCAAAATCCCAGAACCCCAACAGCTTCACTGGTAAATTCTACCAAATATTTAAAGAAAAATTAACATGAATCCTCCTCAAACTCTTCCAAAATAATGAAGAAAAGAAAACACTTTCAAATGTTATGAGGTCAGCTTTACCCTGAGACCAAAACCAGACAAAGATTGCACAAGAAAGGAAATGTATAGACCAATATCCCTGATAAACACTGATGCAAAAACCTCAACAAAATGCTAGCAAATGGAATTCAATAGCAAATGTTTATAGCAGCATAATTCGCAATTGCAAAAATATGGAGCCAACCCAAATGCCCATCAACCAACAAGTGGATAAAGAAATTCTGGTATACATATATACCATGGAATACTATTCAGCCATAAAAAGGAACAAAATAATGGCATTCGCAGTGACCTGGATGGAACTGGAGACCATTATTCTACGTGCAGTAACTCAAAAATGGAAAACCCTAAACACTGTATGTTTTCACTCATAAGTGGGACCTAAGCTATGAGGATGCAAAGGCATAAGAATGATACAGTGGACTTTGAGGACTCAGGGCGAAAGGGTTGTAGGTGAGGAATAAAAGGCTACAAATTGGGTACAGTGTATACTGCTCAGATGATGGTGCGCCCAAATCTCAGAAATCACCACTAAAGAACTTTTTCCTGTAACCAAATACCACTTGTTTCCCCAAAACCTATGAAAATAAAAAATAAACACAAACACAAAATAAAACAAAAACAGAACTAAATAGCAAAAAAAAAAAGAATTAATTAAAAGGATTATATATTATGAACAAGTAACATTTATTCTTATAATGCAAAGATGGTTCAACACACAAAAATAAATCAATGCAATATACCACACTAACAGAATGAAGGAAAGAAAACACATAATCATCTCAATTGATGCAGATAAAAAGTTTGACAAAATTTAACACCCTTTCATAACACTTAACAAACTAGGAATAGAACACTACCTCAACATAATAAAACCATAATGAAAGGCCCACAGCAAACACCATACTCAATGGTAAAAGACAAAGTGTTTCCACTTCGAGCTGAAACAAGGCAAGGATGCCACTTTTGCCACTTGTATTCAGCATATTACTGAAAGGTCTAGCCACAGCAATTAGGAGAAAGAAAGGGAAAGAAGGGAAGGGAAGGGAAGGGAAGGGAAGGAAGGAAGGGAAGGGAAGGGAAGGGAAGGGAAGGAAGGGACGGGACGGGACGGGAAGGGAAGGGAAGGGAAGGGAAGGGAAGGGAAGGAGGGAGGGAGGAAGGAAGAAAGGGAAGTAAAGGGGGAAAAGAAATGAAGGAAGGAAGGAAGGGAGGGAGGGAGGGAGGGAAGAAGGAAGGAAGGAAGGGAAGGAAGGGAGGAAGGGAGGGAGGGAAGAAGGAAGGAAGGAAGGAAGGAAGAAGGAAGGAAGGAAGGAAGGAAGGGCATCCAAATAAAATTATTTATTTTCACAGACAACATAAACTTATATATAGAAAACCCTAAATATTCAACACAAAAAAAAACTCTTAGAACTAATAAACTAAGTCAGCAAAGTGGCAAGATACAAAATCATTATCCAAAAATCAGTTGCATTTCTATACACCAACAATTAACAATTGTAAAGGAAAGCAATTCTATTTTCAATAGCATCAAAAGAGAAAAAACACTTAATAATAAATTTAATTAAAGTGGTGTTTCAGCTAAACATTGGGGCACCAACTAGGACTAATACTAACATTTTATTAGATTATGCCAATTTTTAAGGCAAAAACAATTCTAGAGTAAGAGTGTCATTTCCTAATGAGAAGAGTCCATCCAATAAGAATATGTATTTATTGTAGATTTTTTGCACCTAATAATGTAACTTCAAATTATATACAGCAAATTCTGATAAAACAAAAAGAGAATAGACAAATCTACTTGTATTTTGTATTAGTAACTGATAAAAGAAGCAAATAAGACACAAATAAGATATGAATGATTTGAGCAACACAATTAATATAGTTGACCTAATTAACAATATAAACTACTCTATCCAGCAATGACAGAATTCACATGCTTTCGAGGAGCACATACATTAATCAATGAACATATAGGCCATAAAGCATATCTCAACAAATTCAAAATATTAAAACATTCAGAATATGTTTTCTCATTAAAGGGAAGTTACACTTGAATTTTTTTTTTTCTTGAGACAGAATCTTACGCTGTTGCCCAGGCTGGAGTGCAGTGGTACGATCTTGGTTCACTGTAACTTGTGCCTCCCTCCTCTCATTCCCTTACCTTCCCTCTTACCTCTAGGTAGGGGAGAGAGGGATGGTGGTTGAGTCAATCACTAACGGCCAATGATTTAAGATATCATGCCTACATAAGGAAGCTTCCATAAAAACCCAAAAGGGCAGTGTTCAGAATGCTCGTAGGTTGATGAGGACATGGAGGTGCTGGGAGGGTGGTAGGCCTGGAGAGGGCATAGAAGCTCCATGCCCCCACATACCTCGCCCTATGCATTTCTTCCATCTACTGTTCCTAAATTATATCTGCTTAATAAACCAGTAACCTAGGAAGTAAACTGTTTTTCTGCATTCTGTGACTTGTATCAGCAAATTATTGAACACGAGAGGCTCATGAGAATCCTGATTTATACTCAATTGATCAGAAGTGAGAAGGGAAGCCTGAACTTGGGGTTGGCCTCTGAAGTAGGGGCAATCTTGTGGGACTGAGCCCTTAACCTGTAGGATCTGATGCTAATTCCAGGTAGATAGTGCGAGAATTGAATTGAATTGTAGGACACCCAGTTAGTGTCAGTGGAGAAATGGAGAATTGCTTGTTGGGGAACAAATCCACACATACGGTCACAGAAGTGTTGTAAGTGTTCAGTGTGTGTATACAGAAAAGCAATCTGTGTTTCATTCTACAGGATCATGGGGTGTTGTCCCCAGTGGGAGCATCAGTCTTAATGCTAAGTAAAGTGAGAAGGGCCACAGCAGAAAATCTGGACTCTTTTAAGTAGGATCATGACTAGTCTGCATATAGAAGTATTTATCACCCAAACTAGGACAGTCTTGAGCATAAAAGGAGTCACTATTATAAATTTTGCAGGAACAACGTGGCTCAGTCAAACCAGGACTTCTGGTAGATCTTGTCATAATTGATGAGAAAAAATTATAATCACAATGCCAAATTGTGCTTGGAGAGCGACCCATTTTTAAGCCCACCTTTGTTAAATAGGATAGACTCTCAGGAAATTGTTACCTCACTAAAGGGGGAAAACATCCCCCATTCCTGTAATTTAGGCTACTGACTTACCCAACAGTCTATTCTGGAAAATGTCTTGCATGTTTACATAATGGGCCACTTCGCAAGTCTTCCTGATAAACTTTATGAAGTCTTTCCAATAATATGCTTGTTCCAGGGAAAACTGAGCTTTTTCAAGTGTATGAAATATCCTGCAGTCAAAAAGAATCCAGAGAAAACTAAAATTTAAAAATGATCTTGCAGATGACAGTTAGATCATTATAAATTTTTCTAAAAACAAATATATGCAAATGCATGGCAGTCCACTTATGTAAGGAAATAGAATCTTACATAAGTGGTAGAAATAGTTCTACTGATTTTTTTAGTTTGTTTACACACTCCTCTACCTTGACTTCAAAAATGAGGAAAGCAACTTATGAGAATACATAAAATATAAGACAGAATAAGTCAACAAGTAAAAAAAGAGGAAAATTAAAGACCATAACAGGGAGTGAACTTAAAGATTAAGAAAATAAATATTCCCTATTTGACATATTTGACGAAGAACTTCCTAGCAGTCAAGGAAAATAGAAATTGATCACACATATAATTCACAGAGTCATAAAATAAAAACAAGGCAAATTTTATGTACCGTTACAGCTCCCAAGAGAAGCTTCCTATTGGTAGTTAATGCACGATTTCTGAGTAATGACACAAACAAGAACTTCAATCACATGCATACCTTGGACTTACCAGGGATCCTCCATTTCAAATGAAAGATTAAGTCAGTGGTTAAACATTAAGGGAACCGTTTCATATTTTACAGTTTTTAGATGCTTTCCAACAGTACCAGTAGTTTAATATTTTTAAAATAAATTGAACCTCTTTCTATTCAAAATATAATCTACCATATTGATCTATCATTTGTGTAGAAGGTGCAGTTGAAATCATTTTGATGTCCCAATTGTTTATAAGTTTCCCACGAACATGTACTTACACTGTGGAGATAAGCTGGTGCTTGCAGTCACTAGAAAAGACATTATTCTCAGGAGAGGGATCAGCTCCCAGCAGCAGGAAGAGCCGAGTACAGGAAAGGCTTGCTTCTGACAGCTGCATCTCAAGTTCCTGCCAGTCCAAATATTCTTCAGGTGTTAAAACTGACATATTTGTGTGCCAAGTAATGACCTCTTGCAAAATATGATCCTTAACAAGAAAAGAAGATATTGCTTATAATAAATACAGCAATTCAAATGTGCGTATTTGAGATGCAGCCTTTACCTTGTATCACTTAACAAGGGGTCCACTCAAACTGTACATCAAAGATCGTGCCCTATGGCATGGTAATTATCTAAGTTATAGTTCCAGACTTGAATCTCTACTCATGTTCAGGTTAATAAGTCCAAAAATAAAACTTAATCCAATAATAAAGTAGGATGGGACCCAGTGTCATAGCTATCTGTGTTCACTGGTTGTGACAAGTAACCTGTGAATCAAGACCCCCTGAGAGTCTCACTCTTAGTACCACCTTCCACAATTCCTCTAGGCTGAGATCTGGCTCACACAAGCCCACAAAAGGCAGCAGAAGTGAATTGTGCCAGATTGTGCCAGTTCCAATCCTACCTTCTCTGAGGAGTGGCAGCTTCTACTCTCCCTCCTTGCCTTGTTCTTGCTTGTGTGCAAGATCCCTGGATAGCCATGTCAGAAGTCTGGTTACCCTGCTGAAAGGCCATATAGAGAGGCTACCTGGAGAAGAGACATCTTGAGTCTGAGAGGAGAATGAGAGGCCCTCATCTCAGTATCCTAGCTAACCAGACTCCAGCCCTCACAGCCACCTGACTGCAACTACATGAATGATGCCCAGTAAGACCATCAGAAGAACCACCCCGACTGAACCCAGTCAACCCATAGTCAGAAGAGAAAGAAAAGAATGTGCTTTGTTTTAGGTCACTGAACTTTGGGGTGATTTGTTAGTGATATGTATCCTAGGCATCATCAGAAAGGCTATCTCAAGTATATGTAACCTATAAATATATAGTTCCCTACTTTGTATGAGACTACAAGTTAGGCTTTACAGATAAAAAGAAATTTGGGATGGGATTTCTGCCAGGAAAGAACTGACATCCAGTCACAAGAAAGGTATTTGCAAACAGGTGATTTTTTTTGTGCCTGCATGCATTCACATACACTATTCTTCTTTATTTATTTTTCATTTTTTTAATAGGGTCTCACATTGTTACCCAGGCTGGAGTGCAATGGTGTGATTATGGCTCACTGCAGCCTTGACCTGCTGGGCTCAAGCAATTCTCCCACCTCAGCCTCCTGAGTAGCTGGTATTACAGGTGTGTGCCACCACATCTGGCTAATTTTTGTTTTTGTTTTTGTTTTTGTAGGGACAGGGTTTAGCTATGTTGCCCAGGTTGGTCTTAAACTCCTGGGCTCAAAAGATCTGCCCACCTAGACCTCTCACAGTGCTGGGACTACAGGCATGAGCTACCATGCCCAGCCCTTCACATACACTTTTCTGCCTGCCTAGCATCCTCTCCTGACTTCTCTTTGCTTCCAAATCTTACACCTTATCTAAGGCTCATTGACTTATTTGGGAAGACTCCTAGATGCTGAGCTCCAAGGCTCTCATTATTGTCCGCCCTTCTCTACCAAGATAGTGTCTTCTTCATGCTTATACTCCCTTCAGCATACCGTCATGCCCAGAGTAGATGCTAAGAAATCATTGATTGAAATAAGCACAGTATTCAATTACTATCCCAATTTTCATCTTGCTGTGACATCATTTATATTTCACTAGTTTCATTCTTTCACTGGTTTTAGTTCCATGGTATATATAAGGAAGGATATAAAAAAAACAGGTAATACTGAGAAAGACAAATGAACTCTAAAAATATAAATACTATAATTTTAATTCTCAGTAAGAAGAATATGGGCTGGAACTTGACAAAATAATCCTTCCAAACAAATCGTTCAACATTCTGCAGTCACACTTGAGCACTCAGCAGGGGTAGCCCATTGTCCTGGGCAGTTACATGAGAGGAACATGACTTGTAAAGCCTGCAAACCACTCAAAGCCACAGCTTTGTGGGATTGACTAATCACCAGAGAGGTTCCTCTGCTTTTCTTAGCATGTGCAGCCAAAAATGAAGCAGATCAAGGATCCAGGAAGCCAGAAAAGCAGAAGTGGCCTGTTTTGAAAGTTTGAGGAATTTCAAGTAGGTTTTCGCCAGGCGAGTGGCATACAACCTTTCAGTCAGACAGAAGGGCCAGCACTGAAGGGCGGCTGAAGTTCAGAGAGCCAGCTTCCTTTAAGTGTATGGGCTCATGGCAAAACTTTCCTCATCAAAACTCCAGGTTAAATATTAGCATCTTTGGTGAATTTAATCTTAAACTGGTGCTCTTAGAAGAGCTAAGATGGTAGAATACTTACAGCATCCTCTACTGAACCAAGTAGCTTGTTTAAAACACTGGTCTCAGAGGAGTTACAATAGCACACCAGTCCCTGGAGACCATCCCATATGCTGGAGTTTCCAGGGGACAAAAAGACCTCCTTCTCAGAGAAACCACCATTCGGGCAGACAGCATTCTTCGCCAACATCTAAAAGATTAATAAGAGTGGGAAGGAATAACATTTAAAGAGGCTTAGATACCCTCTTCGTGGGCTCAAGAACTGCAAATACAATAAGCAATGATAAACATTTTAAACGCGACATAAGGTTTTGGAAAACCTGCATGTTGTTTCCTTTTTTTGCTAGCACAATTCACAAAAGGAGCAAAATTGAATATTGCAATAGCTTCTTGAATGTTTTATTAAAATTGCTTATTTATAACTCTGCTGTGCTTTACCTGTTTTAGCTCCCAAAAGAACACATCCTTTTCCAGTTTCAATTGCTCAAGTTCAAACCATTTAAAATCATTAGCTGATGTCTCCAGGCAAATGAGGACTTCTGCAAAGTACACAAATTGATCATTATTCACCTAAGGTAGGTAAGCTTGACTCCTACACATGGCCATGAATCAATAAACTGGATCCTGAAAACATGGATTTTTAAAAACTTGACCTATTATTATACATTTTCTTCTCTTCCTTAGAAAGGAAAACAGGAGTCATTATAATATCATTTTATCCTTTCCAAAGACTAGTGAGTATGAGTTTTTAGTTACAGAAGAGTTTTGCTTCTAAAGTAACAACCCCCTCACATTTTCCCTCTTCTCCCTGAGAAAATGAAAAGGCTGCAGCCCATCTGGGCAAAAGTGCAAACCCGACTTCCTCAGAAGAGGGCCGAAGGAATAATGCTCACCATAGTCAAGAAAATTCAAAGAAGGGCATTCTGCAAACCCAGGGGGAACACGCTCTCCCTACCAGACACCAAGGAGCAGTGGTGGGAGGAGGCAGTAGAAGGAACAGAATACAAAAGATTCGCTTATTCACAATGCACTAAGGTCCCTTTCCAGCCTGAAAACCATGGATGCTGCTGTGAATGTGAAAGTCAACCCAGCCCTAAGACACTGCTTGTCATAGGCCACAACATGGGCTTAAGGAAAACAGAAGGATGCGCTCTTCACAGTGCCCTCATTGTTTATTTAGCCTTGGTGTGCTGTATTTTAAATTCCCTAGAAGGCATCAGAGCAAAGCATAAATATACATACGATGCCAGCAAAGTTATCTCCCAACTTTACAATGTATCAGGCAGTTTCAAGTCCATTTTCCAATAAATTTCATGTTTACTCTTAGTGAGTCAGGGACAAATAACACCAGAGCTAGCTTACCTTGGACAAAATGTAAATTCTGAGCTATCGCATTTCTGAGAGCTCCATCAAGCTGAAGAAATCTCTTCAGTGCCGGCCACTGGGGCAGGTTTTGCAGCAAGCTTTGCAGTTTCCACAGATGGTGTAATCTGAGTGCAAAAATAAATAAATGAAATGAAATGAAAAGTAGTTCAAAGTGTCAACTAGGGAAATAAAAATTCCATTCAAAGGAAAATATTCCACTACTTTGAGAAGTGTGTTCACCAGACTGAAAGTCACACTTCATCACACAACCAGGTTCTTGACAAATTGCATTGTTTGAGTCACCCGATTTGGAGATTCTTTTGGTACTGAATATGGATTAAACATTCTCTTTACCCCAACATGGAAAAGTATATTCCTAGTACTGTGTAAAAGAAGTGAGGGTTATGGTAAAGTTTCACATGGGATCTAAAAACATTTGCCTTGAAGCCTATAGTTAATGAGACATAGAAAAATATTTTGAGAAAAGTTTCAAAACATAAAGATGGTGTGTGGTGGTGGACAGGACCCATTGCAGTGGTCCCAACTTGGGCCAATTGGCAATGCCTGTAGGATTCTCCAAAGTCAAAGGAAGAACGACCAGCCAGGCAGCTCAATACAAACAGTCCCTGGAGTGTCATACTAATGGGCTCCAGACATGGAAGAAATAACTGAGAAAAGAAGCTGGAAAGAAAATGAGTTTGATAATGTGAAGAACCTGAAATTGGAAATAAATATGGGAGAGGGAGGAGCAAGACACAGTCACACTGTGGGCGGCAGAACTGCCCAAAGCAGGTGACTCCAGGCTTTCTGTGTCTTTGAGCAACTACATGAAATCCTCACCCTTGATAAATGAGGCGAGCTACAAAAAGAGAAAAGCAGAAAGAGATGTAGCTACTTGAAGCCCAAGCAAAATGTTCTACTGGCTGGAGCCATCCCACAGCTTTGAGTGCCTGGTGTCCATTTGGACTTCTGTGTCATAGAGGTCAGTCTCTTCATGGCACCTTGATAGTTTGGGGTTGAATACAGGCTTGATAAATAGTTGCTGCTATTCTCTAGCTGGAGAGCTGATGGACCTGACCACTGTAGAGGGAACAGAGAGAGCGAGCAAGGTCCCAGTGATAATTCTCCTATGAGACACCAGCAGGAAGGGGTACCCATCCCCACGTCATCACCCTACAATGCGGAGCAATTGCTCCATCACAGTCACATGCTTGGGCTTTCCGGCTGCTGACCAGAATCCTGACACCTCGTGCTATAGTGAAGCTGGAAGCACGGCTTTTGGAATTGGCCACCTGCAGAATGAACTGGGCTTAGGTTAGTCATTGCTCTGACTCTTTGGGTTACACTGAGAAGGAAGCAGAGTGGCTCCTGGAAAGAACTAGAAAGTGAGAAAGAGATTATTTTATTTTCCCCAAGGAAAAAAAAAATGCTGTGTTGCTTGGAACCTGGATCTTACTGTCAAGTCTCTTTAAACTCTGACAAGCAGGGATACCACATGGCCAGACCCTAGGGACTATTCCCCCCACATCTGTGAACAGACACTTCACATTCACAACAACGTGCGACATTGAAGGGCGAGTCCTTGCTGGAGGGCCCAGAGGCACCTCTGTGAGTCCTCGCCTTGCCAAAATCCACACTATCTGCTAGAGCCTGTTTGAAGAGCTCCCACACCTCAGCCATCCCGAATGCAGGGATGTGGGCAGGAACCAGACAGAACCTGGAGAAGAAAAGGCAGTCTGTATTGGCATGAAGAACTCAGTAGAAAATTGAGAGTCTGGTGTGATTTCCATTTCTTTTGGGTGAACGTTGCAGCTTAGGAAAAGAAAAAGATATGAACAATTGGCTGTGGAGACAGGGTAGGAAAAAAAGGATGGGGTTTCTTGGACCAAAGCTAATGATAAAAGATACACAGTTTTCTGCTAAGGGTGCATGTAAACCTCAGAAAGATTTAGAGAAGGCTGAAGGTGGCCAGGTGTGGTGGCTCACGCCTGGAATTCCAGCACTTTGGGAGGCCGAAGAGGGCAGATCACTTGAGGCCAGGAGTTCAAGACCAGCCTGGCCAATATGGTGAAACCCTGTCTCTACTAAAATTGCAAAAATTAGCTGGGCAGTAGTGGCTTGAGCCTGTAATCTCATCTACTCAGGAGGCTAAGGCAGGAGAATCGCTTGAGTCTGAGAGGTGGAGGTTGCGGGGAGCCAAGATCGCACCATCCCACTTCAGCCTGGGTGACAGAGCGAGACTCTGTCTCAAAGCAAAACAAAACAAAGAAAAAAAAAAAAAACAGCAGGTGAACAGCAAAGCCAGTGTTTGGGCCTCATCGTCCTGGCACTGAGAATGTGTGGAAATTATACATGGGGGCAGAAGAATGAGGGCTATCCTAGCTTTGTACCTAGAGTGTGGTGTAGTCTTCAGCTTCCCCAATTTTTGTAGGACTAAGAGCCAGATACAGCTTCCTGGGGCTTCAATCCCCTGGCCTGGCACAGAGCAGGCAAAATCTAGGCTAAAGTGACAGGGGGCATTCGAGATTTGTGGGATAATTACTTAATGTGATGTTTCTATTAATGTGCATTAAGTAACAGACCAGCAGGGAGGTTTTCAATATCCCCAATGCAATGTCCCTGCATTTGTTCATTTATGATAGATGTTTTGTCCCTGCCCTTTGCCTAGATCACTGCTTCAGGGCATCCTTGCTGGCTCCCTGCATCCATCCTCCTGCAGCTTTTATGGCTCCGATGGGGAACTGTATTGCTGCCTCTAGCACCATCACCTCACGCCCCAGAACATCTCTTAAGTAAAAGTTAGGAAATAGGACCTTTGAAAGCAAGATCCTGTTTGCTAACAGTTCCAGAATACGTGAAAGAATTCAAAGTGTTTAGAATTGCTATTTCTTAAGTAATCATAATAACACAATATGGTCCTATCCAATTCTGTCATCACAACTCTCCTTCATGGTACACAGAGAGCAAGAATTTGTGTGACCTGGTTTGAAATGAACATTTTTGAGATAATATTGAGAAATCATATTGTTCTTTTCCAAAGAAAGCCTTAACTTCAGAAGGATAATAAGACTCAAGTTACTACAAACTGCCACACCTACTGAGGGAAAAGATCTAGTCGGCTATTTTGGTGAATAAATTGTGGTTATCTTCAAAAAGGAAGAAACAAGTTCCACCATTTCCTACTTCTAAAATATTTCTAGACCTTACGTAAATGCTTCAACTATACAAAATCTTTAAGTAAATATAAAAACACAGTTTTAGAAGAGGAAGATTCTAGGAAAAGAGCTACTCACGTAAGGTAGTTCTGTACATAAAAATGCCTCTGAAATGTATTTATTCATTTTTAAACAAATGCCAAAGACATAAAATCTAAAATCCAGGAAACTGACACCTTCTCAAATATTGCTCCCATATTCGGTGTATTGCAGCCTCTGAATAGACATCCAGAGTGCTGCCAAGACTTCTACCCTGGTGATGGTCCACAGTGAAAGCCTCTGATTTCCCATTTGCTAACTAGAAATTCATTGTTTAGCTATAGTTTTACAGAATGCGTTCCTAACACATTCTGTATCATCACGCACTCTTTAAAATTCTGCGTCATCCACCTAATCAATAATCAAACAGGGAAATGCGCCTTACATCTTTGGAAATGTATGATTCTCTTTTGGGCCATCTGCCACCAAGCTATCATTCAGCAGGAGCAGCACAGTGTGCAGAGCTGCCACCACCTTCCAGGGCTTGCTCTCTTCTTCAGACTGATTCCTGAGAGCCTCCAGACTATGGCCCATGCCTGTGAGTGTCTTCTGAAGCAGACTACCCTGTTGCCACTGATCAAACACCTACAAATTCGGAAACAAAAACACTAGCATTAATAACAGCAAATTGGAAAGAACAGTATGTAGTTAAGAAATTGTAACAGACCACTCTAGATGACAGACAGCCAATCTTTATTTTTTGGTAAATAAAAATGTCTGTTAGCAATTGCATTATGATTTTATTTCTACTCAGAAATTAAAGGTTTCACATTGCAACAATGGAGGCACACAACTTTATATATCTCTGCCTTATTTCTCTTTTTTCCCCCAAAGAGAAAAAAAGAGAGAAGGGAATAACATACACCTTTAAACAAATGAAATATAATTTAAAACATAAATGGACATATTTATGATAACATAAATATATTTGCATATTTTTAAGTATACACCAAAGTTAATACATAGTTACTAAGTGCCATTTTATGACATGGACATGGGGAGGATGATACTGAAGTCAATTAGCAATGTGGTTTATCATCAACATTACACAAAAATAGATCATTCTTGTCCAAGCCCGATAGCATGGGGAGGTGCCTGATGTGCATGTATGTGTGCTAACTACGCCTCAATTAACCACAAGTTATGTTACCCAGATAATGCACAAAGCAAGAGTGTCCACTAGATCATTGGATGCTGGTCATTTCAACACTGTCCCTTGATTATTTTAGTGCTGGGTGACTGCAGTGCCATGAAGCAGACAACAACACCTATATATTTTTAATGATGTTTTATCCACTATTTGAGATTTTGGTCTTTATACATGACACATATTAGCAGGGGACAAAGTTAAAGAGGTGTGTTCTTTAAGGAAGAACATTAGACAGAGACAGCAAAACCTGGTAAAACAAATGAGAAGTGACTGCCAGGGGAGCTCTGCCTCACAGTCTCCAAAACCTCCCCAAGAAGCACAAAGCTGTGAAACAGCCAGGGTCCCGTGAGCTTCCGAGACCAGGAGCAGTCTAATCACTCCGGCACTCTGCCCCACACCAACATCTCTATAAAGACAGACTAGAGCCTCCTTCATGTTGTTAAATTATGGTCACTGAAATCACAGTCACTGTTTGTGCACAGAGCTTCTGGTCAAAACCAGAGTGAAGGGACAAGGCCAGTCCAGAGCTCAAAGTGCTAGAAGGATGCTGAATGCTAGCATGCAAATGTCCAAAGAGCTGGTCAAAGTACTCCAGGGCAATCTCATGCACCAATAACGGAGCATGGGTCTAGGAACTTCTGAGTTGCCAAGGTGCGTGTGCAAGCCTAGGATGGACTGTTTGGTGATGAGTGTTGAGGGCCTAGGCCTATGGAGCTGGAGCCAGTTGATGCACATGGGACAAAGTGCACTCAATGGCCAGGATGTGGGGCCATTTTATGTCCCTTTCCTGGGAGGGACATGAAATCCAACAGTAAACAACATGGCGGGGCAGGGGAGGAGAATGGATTTGGACACTCAAACTGACACACCTTTGAACAGAACATATAGACAGGGGACAGCACCTGCTGGTAGACTCTCAGCCAGCTGACTGCATGGACAAGATAGTTTTTGGCTTCTGACCACTTGGGGTTGCAGTCTCCAACGTGGCCCCGTTTCTCAGCTTCATCCTCTGATGTGCTGGACAAGACTGAACACACCATCTTCTCCAAAGAGCTGTCTGTGGGAATCTGACAAGAATATGAAAAAATATTTAGATGTAAAGCTCCTTTCCTAGAACCTTCCTCTTCTAACAATAACACCACGATCTTGCCATTGTAGAAGTTCTTACATTTGCTTGATTGAAGAAGTAACACGTGACGATATCCACGTGATTTACCTTGAGGGAAGACTTGGTAGTTTAAAAAAAAAAAAAGTTACATTTTTCAGTTTCATCCGCAAACAATGGGAACAGCTGTTTCTCCAGGCCAAGGACATGGAAATGACATCAAATCTTGTTTCTTTTGATTCTCAGGCCAAAAGTGAACATGGGTCAGCCCAGTTTAATTGATACTTTGGATTAACAAAGTTGTTTTGCCAAGAATATTTTCTTTTCTGATTATCAAACGTGGATAAAATTGGAAAGATTCAAATTGAGATCCTGGTTCAGAAACTGTTTAACATTTTTGAACCAAATCTCCTTTATTTTATACATGAACTTCAACACAGTTCCTCTAACACTGCTTTGTAAATACTTATGTTTGTGTTATAATGAAGCACATTCCCCTACAACAATTATAATGTCATCTTTAAGAGATTCTGTTGATGACTGCCATGGTCTAAATGCTTGTAGACTCCCCCCTTCCAAAATTCATATTTTGAAATCCTAGCCCACAAGGTGATGGTATGAGGAGGTGGGGCCTTGGGGAGCTGGTCAGATCATGAGGGTGAACTGTTATGAATGGGATTAGTACCCTGATAAAAGAGACCCAGGGAGTTCCCTTACCCCTTCTACCATGTGAGGATACAGCGAGATAAATTTCTGCTGTTCACAAACCACCCCATCTATGGTCTTTTGTTATAACAGCCTGAATTAACTAAACAATGGCAAAGTCTAAAAAGCTTAATTTTAGTCCCGTGTGTTCACTTTCAGGTTCCTTTAGGATCAAGATTTAAAATATTAACCTGTGACTGTCAAAGCATAGGGTCCCTGATGTTTTGTTCTGTTTTTTTTTTCCCCTTAATTAAAAATAATCAACAATACCATGTATCATGTTAGAGAGAGAAGGCCGAGTCCCCACTCAGATGTTCACAGTCTATGAGAGGCAGATGTGCAGTCTTCAGGTTCCCTGGGACATGCCCTATTATAGAAGGTTGAAGGAGTAGAGGCAGAGGCTGAAGTGAGGTCATAGGAGCTCCACAGAGGATGTGAGGTTAAATAAATCATTTTCCAATTTGGGAAGCAGAGGCAGGGAAAGAGGAGGACTATTCTCTTGCAAGGGGAGCATGTGCTGAGTCTCCCTGCAGGCCCAGAGAGTGGTGGGGTCAGGAGTCAGGTAGACCCCAGGGAGGGCCTAGGAGCACCGGCTGATGCAGATGGAAAGGGCCCTGTGAAACCATCTTTGCAGATTATGAGAGTGAGAGAAGTCTAGCGTGGCTGAGTCCACCTTGCTTCTAGCCTCAGAGGCTGGCTGTCCTTGCTCACTCCTGGGCATAGACGAAGCTAACCATGGGAGGAATTTAGTTTGTAGTTTAACTTTTTAGCAAGGTTGATAGTAGTCCCTCCCTAAGATGAATCCCCTCCTTTCTCAGGAATAGAACTTGCCCTTGTAAGACGAATAAAAGGCCACAAGATTAAGATTATGGGAGGCGCTTGAATGCTGCTAAAATGTAGGTATAGCTAAATGATAACCAGCCATTGGCCCCTAGCTAGCCTTCTATAATCCCTTGATGCTCAGGAGTCATGGGGCCGCAGATCACAAGATATGTGACTTTCCCAGTTGCTCCTGTAGATAATATCACTATTGTCAAACCCAAGATTGGTCTTTTGAGACATTTTTCAGACTTTTGCATTTTTCCACACCATTGTGATTTCATCCCCAACCAATCAGGAGAACTCATTTCCTAGTCCCCTGCCCACCAAATTAACCAAAAACAAAAAACCCTAGCCTCTGAGTTCTCAAGGAGGCTGATTTGAGTAATAACTACAATTCCTTCCCTTGACTAGCTCTGCATTAATTAAACCCTTTCTCTACTGCAATAGTGCAGTCTCAGTGAATTGGTTTTGCCTGTGCAGTTGGCAGGAAGAGCCCACCAGTCAATTACACTTACAAATGGTGGGAAGCAGGCAATAGTCCCCAAGATGTCCATGTCCCAATCCCAAGAGCCCATGAATATGTTATGTTGTATGGCAAGTGAGATTTAGGGCTGCAGATGAAATTAAGGCTGCTTGTCACCTGGCCTTGATATTGGCGATTATCGTGGGTAACCTGGTTAGCCCAAAGTAACCACAAGGGTTCTTATTGGAGAAAGGAGGCAAAAATGTCACTGCCCAAGTGATGGGATGTGGGAAGGACTAGACCTGCCATTGCTGGCTTTGATTATTGAGAAAGGAGCTCAAACTCAAGGAATGTGAATGGCCACTAGAAGCTGGAAAAAGCAAGAAAACCGAATATGCCACCCCAAAATATGTTTCTTTGGCACATGGATTATTTTGAGCTAAAGACAAACTAAAAACCAGCAGAGGCAGGAAAAACTTCTTACCACTCCACGACTATTTAAAAATAGAGTATAAATTTCCTTTTGGTAAAGGAAATTTACATTTATAAGGAAAATTTACATTATTAAGATAATTTTCATCTGCAAAGATGTCTCCTACCAGAAAGAGAGCTGCTTCTCCAAATAACTCTGATCACCTGGGAGATTTCTCTGCAAAACAGGATAACTTATTCACTGTACATTTCCTCCTTTCACCTTCCCATAAGTTGCCTTGCTACCTAGAAACCCAAAACCCCCTTTCCTTTGTTTAGATAGACTTGGGTGGTGTATAAGCCTTAATCATCTGGCTGCTTCCTTAAAATACAGATGATCCTTGATTTACAATGAGGTTACTTCCTTATCAATCCATCATGACTTGAAAACATCATAAGCCAAAAACACATTTAGTACACCTAACCTCAAAACGTAACCCAACTTAACCTAGTGTACCTGAACTGTGAGCAGAACACACACATTAGCCTACAACTGGAAAAATAATCTAACACAAAGCTTATTTTATAATAAAGTATTTATTAACTCATGTAATTTATTGAATACTGTACTGAAAATGAAAAACAGAATGGTTGTCAGGGAACATCTATATATTTCTCTTTGTGAATTCCCATACATACCTACATAATAACTGATTTTCCTCTTGTTTATCTGTCTTTTATCAGGTTAGTTCATGAGCTCCAGCCATTGAATATGGAATAATACAGAAAAAAATAATTTTTCCTCCCCTACAACCGTTTGTCCCCTTGACCTCAAGAAGGACTTCAGCCCTGTAGACACCTTGATTCTAGCCCAGTGAGATCATTTCAGGGGTTTGACCTCCAGAACACTATGATAAAAGAAAATGTGGGTTGCCTTAAGGCACTATGTTGGGGGTAACTTGTTATAGCAGCAACAGAAAGCTCACATATATGATGTACAATTTCCATGGAGCTTTGTTGATATACACAGTGGTATTTTCTGATCATTTTCCTTTTAATTCTAATCTCAATATATCTAACATTCTAAGGTAAAAGTTTTACATAGTTTACTCAAACTATAATATAATGAGAAAACAGATCATAAAGATGGAGAAAACTAGAATAAAAGTCAGCCAACTGGGGTTTCATATTCCATCTACATCAGTATCCCTGAGAAAACCCAAGGGTCACAATTTCAAGTCCTATGGCAGGTAGATAGTTCATAAAATTGTGAGATAATTAATAAAATTATGCTAGGGATATAAGAAGCACAAAATTTAGTATACTGTGGTGAAGCCTAAACCTACCTGGCAGAACTGATTTTTCAAACACCAAGCCAGTAAGAGGGTCTGCTGGCTGCAGCCAACCATCCAACCCCCCAGACTGAGAGCACAGATCCAGAGTCTAAATATTGAAAGAAACAGTCTGAACACAAACTAGCTGCACTGAAATGTGAAAAGTGCTATCTGGGAAGACCAGGTTGTGGGGAACTCACACAGAAGTGAGCAAAATCTACACACCCAGCATGGACTGAGATCCTAACAGAAGACAGTGGGTCCTCTCCAAACATTCCTAGCTCAACACTGACCCAGGAGCTGCACCAGAAATGCTCTAACCCTGGATATGGAGTCTATGGACCAAAGCTCCAGGTGCATAGTTCTTGGACCTGCACCACGCAAAACAGAAGTGCCTACAAATGGGCCGGAGTGACAAAAGGGACTCTAGATGCCTCCCAGAACCTCAGCAATACCAGCAGTGAACTGGGTCTTGGGGATCATCCAGTCCAACTCCCTTATTTCACCTAGTTTGGGAAGAGGCTCAACTTTGGTGAACCCAGCTGGCATTCATGACCCACAGATCCTACTCTTCTAATGAAAACTATCTCTTTACCTGGAAATTCACCCACTTGCATCCCCACTCACTACAGTGGGGATGCGCCATCTTCCTACCTGGACCCCACTAGCACTGTCTTCAGAATCTCACACCCTCACTTGACCTGGCCTCTCCCACTGCTAGTTCCCAGAGCAATCAAGTGTCATATTACTTCCAAGGTGCCTTTCCATTCTGGGATAAAACTACATGGTAAGAGAAAAGAGACACTTCTAGAAAAGCTGGAGACAGCAGGGGTGTCTTCTGTGTAAGGAGCTCGGGTTTTAGCGGAACTCTCCTGTCTGGCTGCCTCTCCCGTGGCACCCACTCACTCTGCCCCAGCAGCATGCTCTAGATCCAGTCTCCAGGAAAGACCCAGCGGTGTGAGAAGCAGTCAAGCATGTGTACCTCCTTTAGTTCAGCTGAATAGTTCAGGATCTGTTCCGTGTGAAGATCATCAAAGCCAAACTGGGATTTGAGATCATACTGGACTTTCTGTGGATCCCACACTATATTCTGCATGGACAGGTGGTAAACTGGCTCTGCTGGAACAACAGAAGATTTACACCATCAGTTGTTTGAATATTTTGATATGTCTAATGTAATTCAGAAAAAAATACCTTTTCACCTCTAAAGGAAGAGCAAATGAAGACCAAACACCATTGGGGCATCAAATAGAAAAAGCAAACAGAATAAACACTTGCTGCTATAGAGAGAATGGTGAAGTGTGCCATGCTCCCTGGCACAAAATGGTTGCAACATTTCCAGAGGGTAATTTTAAAACATATTTCAAGAGCTTTATAAAATTCAAGTCATTGAACCCAATAGTTTCACTTCTAAAAATCTTTCTCAAGAAACTTAATCAGATATCTGAACAAAAATTAAGATGCGACAATATTTTATTGGTTCTATACTGATAAAATATTGAAAACCAGCTAAGTGTCTAGTATCAAGGGAAAGGATAAATTATAGTATATTCACAGCATAAAATACTATGAAGTCTTTAAAACTGTATTCCCAATAATTATTTGAAGTCATAAGAAAAAGTTCCCCTAACTCAAGTTATTAATGTATCAAATTCATGAGCTACCCAAAAAACCCATGGCACTATCCAGAAGTGACACATTCAAAATATAAATCCAAGACCCTCAAGGTAAGACAAAATCTCTGGGGAGTATGCCTCAGCAACTGCAAACATGAAAACACATACATTTCAAGCTGTGTTTGAACCTTCAGCCTTCATTTAGAAACTAGATTGTTGCAGATCATGATTCAACACTCATTGACTGAGTCCCTTCACCTGCCAGCCACTATTAAACCATTTTCACATGCATTATCTCATAGGATCCTTATAATTGCAGTGAGGTCTACAAAAAAAGCACAATCCATGACATTTACAAAGACAGACCAAGTGAACGGGGACTTCAGGAAGGTATTAAAAATGGGGAAAATCCCAGAAATACAAGACTTTTTGTTTCCAGTCTGATTGCCTTTACATGGCATCATGGGAGGAAAAAAAATTGGTATCTGAAATTAAAACAAGCATTTATTGTATGTTGAAGAGGTACGAGGACCTAGACTAAGAATATACCATGGGAGGGCTCACTTAGTCCTCTAACAATACTATGAGGTAATTGTCCCCTTTTTCTTAGAGTCCCACTTATTAGATTATGCCTCCGATTCAAACCCAAATGATCTGGCTCCCGAAGCTGAACTGTAACTATTAATCTCCACTAGTCTCAGAAGGTGTTAGAATTACTCACAGTGTTCCAGAGAGGAGAGACAAAATAGTGACATCAGTGTAGCATACTTATAAAAGTATAAAATCTTTCTCAAAAAGTGAAAGACAACTTTGATTCAGAAATTTGTTGCTAAACAACAGAGAATTCAGAATGTGTAGATTAACAGTTTCAGTGCATAACATAATTGGACCAGTAGCCTAAAGCCACATGAGGCCACTCAGTCCTTCCTCTTCACATTGGAATTGGCTCATCAGGCAAAAGAATTTATCTTGGAGACAAGAGACATGAAGACAATTTTTAGTTACTTCTCAAAGTATGTTTTGTAATAGTGTTCCTTAGCTTTGACTCACTGGAGAGTTAATAGAAAATTGTTTATTTTAATTACATTCTTAACGGTAATTACATTTTCAATTGTAAGGCAAATTGGTTGCTGTAATTTGGATGATATACAAAAACTTGAGCTTCTAAATGAGTTTGTTAAATTAAGGTTACTGGGAAGATTTCGAAGAGGTGTTTTCTTCATCTCGCCCCACACCTCTGGGTTTTGTTCTCAGCATAAGAAATAGTTCCCAGAGGAATGAACCTAACCTGAAAATGGAGTTAAACATTAACGAACTAGCTTGTCTCTTACAGAAAGCTAAAAAAAAAAAAAAAAAAAAAAAAAAAAAAAAACAACCTTTCTATGTGGGTCTCACTGTGCTGAGTCACAAGCAACAAGAAGAAAGAAGCAACAGGTGGAATTTGGGGCAATAGAGAGTTTTATGTTAGTTTGCTCCATGAAGCAGCAAAATTCTGAATGAGATTATAGAAATTTCTGTGTGTAACAATCTCATTATACAATAGTTCAGGGCTGGGCGCAGTGGCTCACGCCTGTAATCCCAGCATTTTGGGAGGCCGAGGCAGGCAGGTCACCTGAGGTCAGGAGTTTGAGACCAGCTGGCCAACATGATAAAACCATGTCTCTACTAAAAATACAAAAATTAGCCAGGCATGGTGGTGCATGCCTGTAGTCCCAGCTACTTGGATGGCTGAGGCAGGAGACTTGCTTGAACCCAGGAGGCAGAGGTTGCAATGAGCCGAGATCTCGCCACTGCACTCCAGCCTGGGCAACGGAGCAAGACTCCATCTCAAATAATAATAATAGTTCAGGAGACTGAGACCTCAGGAGAAAGTGGCTGATGGAAGACTTGATCCCAGGATCCTGAACCCCAGACCTGCGTGCCTCCAATCCGCTCCTCACACCTGCCCAGAAGTGTCTTTCTATAATGCAGATCTAATTCTGCTGCTCCCCTGTCCACTGGTGTTTTGGCCTGAGCTCCCTTTCTATGCCACCCCCTGCTACTGCCCACTGTACCTCAGACACACTGAATGTCAAACATTCACAGCTCTCAGCAAGCCCAAGTAGCTCACACAGTCTTCTCTCTTTCCGGAAATGCTCCCTCATCTCTTTGATTAAGTCCAAATCACCCTTCAAAACTCCTCCTTGAAGCTTTTCCTGAAGCAGATGTCAGATCCTCACTCTGTTGTCTTTGTTTTTTGTTTGTTTGCTTGTTTGTTTATTATTATTGACATATCTCTCTCCTTTACTAAACATGACTTCCTTGAAAGTAAGAACTATGTCTTTTTTTTTTTTCTTTTTAAGTTCCGGGATACAAGTGCAGAACACGTAGGTTTGTTACATAGGTATACATGTACCATGGTGATTTGCTGCACCTATCAACCCATCATCTAGGTTTTAAGCCCCGCATGCATTAGCTATTTGTCCTAATGCTCTCCCTTCCCTCTCCCCCAACCCGATGACTGGACCTGGTGTGTGTTGTTCCCCTTCCTGTGTCCACGTGTTCTCATTGAAGAACTGTGTGTTATTCAGCTTTTTATTCCCACTGTCTGGGGAAGTGTTTGGCTCACAGGAAGTGCTCATTGTTTATTCAATGAGAGAATTAATAAATAAATGAACAGATGGATGGGTTGGTGGGTTGGTGAGTAGATGAATGGGGAGGTAGACGGATGGATAGATGAAGGGATGAGTGAGTGGATGGATGGATGGATGGATGGATGGATAGATCAATGGGTTGGTGGGTTGGTGAGTAGGTGGATGGGGAGTTAGATGGATGGATAGATGAAGGGATGAGTGAGTGGATGGATGGATGGATGGATGGATGATGGATGGATGGATAGATCAATGGGTTGGTGGGTTGGTGAGTAGGTGGATGGGGAGTTAGATAGATGGATAGATGAAGGGATGAGTGAGTGGATGGATGGATGGATGGATGGATGGATAGATCAATGGGTTGGTGGGTTGGTGAGTAGATGAATGGGGAGGTAGATGGATGGATAAATGAATGGATGAGTACGTGGATGAATGGATGGATTAATGGATGAATTGATGGATAGACATATAAAGAGGTTGATGGGTTGTTTAGTGGGTGAATGGGTACGCAGATGGATGGATGGATAGATGAATGGATGTGTAGGTGGACGGATGGACAGATGAGCAGAAAAATGGATGGATGAATGGATGAGTGGATGAATTCCAACTTTGTTGTTCTCTCACTGTATTTCCCTTAGAGAAACAGTCAAAATAGAAAAATAGAGAAAAGAAGGGAATTAAAAGTAAAATGCTCAGGCTCAGTTGGCAATTCAGGAAATAATAATATCCTGGGTCAAGAAAAGAGCTATATAATTCTATTCCCTCCACTGTGGTAGGGCTGCTTATTTAGTTAGGGACTCTGTAAGTCCACATCAAGCTGCCTTCTCTTAGTAGCTTTGTCATTTTTAAAATATTTCCTCCCAATAGAAGCTTAGAGAAGGGAAAGATTAACATCACAGAACTAGTGATAGGTCTAATATTAGAAGAAATAAAGTCAAAGAATTTTAAAATCAGTTAATTTTAACTTTAAAATATCATTTATATTAGCAATGACTGCAGAATTTCAACAGTGGTAGAAAGTCAAATTCAGTTTTGAGTTCCAAATGTTTATTCTGTTTTTGTCTTGTATTAACAGAAACAATTGATTCTTTTTTGAATTTGAAATTGTAATTAAATCATTTGGAACATCATTTTAGCTCTATGTCAACTGTCAATGAATTTAAGTAGTGAAACATTTCGAAATATAGCAATAGCTACAAGCCACCCATACCAGTGACTGCTACTCCATGTCGCTGTAGAAATGTCAGTGTCGAAATGGTCACATTCAATACAAGTTCAGAAACCTGGGAAAAAGTTCGGTTGAGTGGAAGCCAATCTAAATCTTCTAGGGATATTAAGGAACTAGAACCAAAACAAAACAAAACAAAAAGCAATATGAGTGGGTAGTTAGCAAAACAAGTAGCATCAATTCTAGGTTTACTTACATCCCATGGACTGGGACCCCAGTGCTGTTGCAAGATGTGGCTGGACCATTTACATGTCAGCATTCTTTGTGGCTTTAATGTGACCCTAACTCCCTGAACTAGTAACTAAATGTAAGAGGTAAGGTCTTCTCTTGAAACACTTGAGAACTTAGGCCATCTTTCACTCTGCCCTTGACACAGAACTCAAGTTTGCATTGGCTCTGCCATAAGTGTTATTTTATATGCAGTCTTGATTCTTCCTGCCATAGGGCAGCTGATGAGGCCAGCCAGGGTGCAAAGAGCTGCTATGTTAGAAAAGCAAATAGGCCGGGCGCGGTGGCTCAAGCCTGTAATCCCAGCACTTTGGGAGGCCCAGACGGGCGGATCATAAGGTCTAGGAGATCGAGACCATCCTGGCTAACACGGTGAAACCCCGTCTCTACTAAAAAATACAAAACACTAGCCGGGTGAGGTGGTGGGTGCCTGTAGTCCCATCTACTCGGGAGGCTGAGGCAGAAGAATGGCGTAAACCCGGGAGGCGGGGCTTGCAGTGAGCTGAGATCCGGCCACTGCACTCCAGCCTGGACGACAGAGCGAGACTCCGTCTCAAAAAAAAAAAAAAAAGAAAAGAAAAGAAAAGCAAATAAACAGTCAGCCTGGCTGCTTCAAGTTCAGATAATCAGTCTAATATTTGGGGGGCAATACCATGTACCTCAATCCTCCACCCTGTCTTAACCTATGGATCTGAATAAGTCAAGGGTTGATCAGTGGCTGTTAAACTCTTTCAAAGAACAAGGAGCTCTGGGGAGGGAGAATCTACATATACATGATAATAATTTTATTTTTAAAATACTAATATTTTATTTTATAAATAAATACGCTTATATTTGTAGATTAGAAAATGCACTCAACAGAAGGTGTAATATATCTGCATTTTAGCAACATGAGACCAACACAGTCATAAGCTGTGCTTCCAAACAGATTATTTCCTTGTAGACTTTCATCAGGAAAAATCTTTTATGACAACTTTGTGTATTGAAGAGTATCCCAGGATTATAAGATATATCATCGAAACCTGGTACCACTTGCAAGTACTTGTCTCTATGAATGCAGATTTTCTTGATGTCATGCCACTGAGGCAAAATATGGAAATACAATTTATACTGAAGCTGATACGGTTCAACAACTGTCATCAGTATCTTCTCATTTTAAATTTTGTGTCTCTCAGAATAGCCCAATTATTTTCATTGTTCACTGCTAACACAGTCAGAGCTTTGGGCAAGAATACAAAGGGAAGCATTTCAAATATGTTCAAATACTTAAGTTGTAAATCAAGCTAACTAACTATCAAAATATGTTCCATTTTCCTACATTGGCAAATAGATCTTCATAACAACTTTGAACGCTACATTCAAATTTAGAATTTTCTGATCCTCAGAGTTATGCACCAGAATGTAGGAGTTTGGGGAGCACCTGTCCCTAGCCCCAACCTTCAGCCCATTCCTCTCCTATGTGCTCCCCACCCTCAGCTTGGTCTGTACCTCAAGAGGCCTCAGTGCGCATAGGTAGGTCCTCCAGCCTACGAAGCCCAACAGCACCCATGCCTCCCACCCTACACTCCTGCCAATGGCTGCAGCCATCCCTAGACTACCCTTGGGCTGGAGGAGGCACAGTCCAGTGGTAAGACTTGCCCTCAGAAGTAGGGGCCAGGAAAGAGGTTTCACCAGGCTCTGGCCATTAATAAGGGAACTCCAGGGTGAGAGGGAATCAGGGTGTGTGGGCTCTGTGGATACATCTCCTTCACCCCATGGGCATTCTGAGCCATGAGCAGTGGCACAGTCCAGGGAAGGCCACAGTGGGGACCTCCCCAAAGCATAGCCCCCAGGACAGGGCCCTTTGTGTCCTAGCTAAGGGTGATGTGGGTTGCTCTCACCAATGGCAGAGAGAATAAATAACAGTTAAAAATCAGAAAAGAATATAAATCTTTGCTACTGAAAAATAATAAAACCCATTATTCATACAATGGGTTTACACAAAATAATTCAATTGTTTATAAAAGAGGGCCATGCTGATTAAAGCTTGAGAAGCCCACCACGGGAAGGGATGCTCCCAAAGGTCACCCCATGTAACATGGAGGTCAGATCCAGCATAGGAGACCGATGTCCAGCTCACTGAATTACACAACTGAAGCAACTGAACTTATCAGTTCTGAATGCTATGTTGGGCAACTATGGCATAATTTCTTAAGAAATTAGTTGACATTATTACATTCAAGGCTGTCTCTAATAGTGAAAAACTTAGAAAAACCCAAAAATACAATGCCAAATTTATTAAGTAAATTATGGTATATAGTACTTTACCAGCATGATATATGCTGCAGCCATTAAAAATGGCCATTTATAAACTATAACAACATGTGAAATATTAAAGTATGGCACTAACTTTTTAAATCAGGGGGCACACACTCTGAACAACATCACTGCCCATATATAAAATATGTGCACAGACAGATGAGGGACAGACGTGGAGGTGCAGAAGAACCTGTCATTTCAAGGTAACATTATTGTGAAGTTTTTTTAAATCCAACAGTTACTAATTTTTATTTCCCATTTTTAAAATAAGGTTAAAAAAACAACATATCAATACTTAGATAAGTTTTTCTTTTTCACTTACTTCAGAACGGTCTGGAGAAGTTTCACTGCAACATCCATGCCGTCTTCCACATGATCATGGCTTGTGTGTAGTCTCGGCAGTAACAGTAGAAAATCCCAGATATGAGGTTGCTGGTGGAGGCTTTCCAGTTTCAATATTACCTCCTCGGTCTTATTGAGATCCATCTGATGGGGGAAAAAGAATACCAAAAGTTTTCCTCTAGAGTTTTATGAATAAAGTAAATAAGACAGAGAGACAGATGCTGCAAAGGTACAAAATTGCAGACGTTCTCCTGGTAGAAACTCACACTTTATACGTCACTACATTAAACAGATTTGCCACTATGTTGAACACAATGTTAAAACTATCCCGGTCAGTTGGAGGGTTTTTTAAAATGGCTTAAAAATATGGACAAGGGGGGGAAAAAGTATGGATGGGGTAAGAAGAAAACTAAGGCCAGTTTTTGTAACAAGCTGTACAAACTTCCACAGTTTCTGAAGCGACAAAGTCTTTGACATAGACCCTAGATAAGAATGTAATCATCTGTTCTTTACATGTAAATGATGAAAGAAAAGAGAATAATTCAAATATGAACGAGAAAACCCAACATTTCAGTGAGCACTGATGGCTTGGTCAGAAGGCAAATGCAGCTGGCCCCATGGTATAGAGCTTTTGGATTTCTGTAGATAACCGAGGCTTTCTTATTATATGCCAAGAATGGCTAAGTGCAAAAATAGAAGGAACATGGATCTCCAGTGCCTCACTGAGCCTGCATGTTCTCTCTAGGTAGAAAAACACCCCAACGCTCCATGACATCCCAGTAAGAACTCCCCCACACTCCGTGTTCCTGGTTCCACAGTTGCTGGCTCTCTTCTTGCCGCCTAGTTCCCATTCCTTCAATAAAAGTGAATCCTCCATTTTAGACCACTCATAAAAGTCACAGCATTTATCTTTCAGATGACACAGAGTTAAACAAACAAGAAAAGAAGCGTTCTCCAGAGATCCAACTACTCCAAACAAGACACACTCCTTCTTCCTCACACCACTCTCAGTGGAATGATGAGAGGGTCTCAGAACTCAGCAGGGTCCTGGGAAGCTCCCAGAATGAGCTCCTTCCATTTATGGAGGATTCTGGTTCTGACTTCCAGCACACTACCATGTTTTCAGCATGACTTCAGCCACCATTCTCAATAATTTCCATATCTAATGATCCTCACATCCCTTCTGTTACTTGATCTCCCTTCCATCCAGTGATATTTTCTTTCACTTGCTTGAATCACCCATTTCTCTAGTCAAAATCTTGATTTTCATTATCAATAGCTACAACTTTATGCACCTCACTTTTCAATAACCAACCCCACTCCTCTTCTACAGTTCCTCAACTCTAATGACTCTTCAGCCCTACCAGGCCCCATATTCCATTCTGCCAACACCTCTTTCTTGTCCCCATTGCCCTCATGCACCTGGTCCATCCCTGAATGACCTTTCCCTGGCATACCCACTCAACTCTTTTCTCCTCTCACAATCTACCATATATTCTTCTGGCAAAAAAAAAAAAAAAAAAGAAATCCATCTCCAGTCAAATTCAGTGGTTCAGTCCTCAGGCTGAGCTCAGCCCTCCTGCCCTCCCACCCCTCAAGAGTATTGTCCAGCAACTCTCTTCTCTTTTCCCCTCTATTGTTTCATTCCTATCAGCATGTTATTATCTGCCATCTTAAAAAACACAACCTATTCCTGCCATAAGTGCAAAACCCTAAATGCAGTCATGAGCAGACATCAGACAACACCAAAATTGAAAGATAGTCTACAAAATAAGCGACCTACTCAAAAATCCTGATGAAATAAAGACAAAGAAAGACCATTCCAGAACAAAGGAAACTAAAGACAGGACAACTGAATGCAATACATGATCCAAGATGTTCTTTTGCTGTTAGGGACATTATTAGAACAATTGGTAAATCTGGAAGTAGTCTGTAGGTTAAATAATTCTATTGTATTAGTGTTAATTTCCTGATTCTAATAGTTGTACTGTGTTTATGTACAAGAATGACCTTGTTTTTCAGAAGTACACAATGAAGTACAGTCAGTCTTTCATATCTGTGTGTTCTGCATCCTTGGATTCAATCAACCATTGATTGAAAAAATTTAGGGAAAAAAATGAATGGTTCCATCTGTACTGAACAGGGAGGGAGGGAGGAAGGAAAGGAGGGAAGAAAGATGGAAGGGAAGTAGGAAAGGAAGGAAGGAAGGAAGGAAGGAAGGAAGGAAGGAAGGCAGGCAGGCAGGCAGGCAGGCACACACAGTGGTTAACGCCTATAATCCCAATATTTAGGGAGGCTGAGGCCAGAGGATGGCTTGAGCCCAGGAGTTTGAAGCTCAACAACAGAGCATTTTTTGTCTCTAAAAATAATAATAATAAAGAAAATAAAAAAGGAAAATAAATCCATATCTCCTGTCTCTGTTTAGGTTCCCCTGCAACAAGGACTTGTGTATAGGTGGCTTGTTCAGGAAATGGTACCAGGAAGAAGGAGCTGAGGAGGTGGAAAGAATGAGACAGGAAAGAGGGAAAAGTCACAGCCATCAAGGACCTGCACAGACCATGCTGGCTTGAATCCTCAAAACCTCTCAGGAACAAAGGAGCTGCCCAGAATTGATCCATTGCTGGGGGAAGTTGGACCCACCTTCCCCAGTGGCCCAGGACTGAGACGTTTTCTGGAACAAGGGACTCTCAGTCCCAGGCAATGTGAGTCTGGTGGTCACCCCAGCTGTCGGTTGCAATGGGATTGTTAGCTCCCCTGCCCTCTCAAGCTGAACTGACTTCAGGGAAGAACAGAAAGCAAAATACTCTCAGCACGTGTTTGACGTTCGCCCCTGTGACCAGGAGTCTGAGCTCTCGGGGAACTGTCCATCTTAGCTGGGGAGAAATTAGGAAGCCAGCAGGGTGGGAGCAGACACCAAAGACCTCTGCAATGCCCAGCAGCTTCCACCCCACGCTTCACTGCTTCACAGCCTACCATCTTGCGTCATATACACTGTCTGTCTCCACTTACTTGCCCCCATTCTCTCTCTCTCTTTTTCTTTCTTTTTTTTTTTTTTTCGAGACCGAGTCTTGCTCTGTTACTCAGGCTGGAGTACAGTGGCACAATCTCAGGTCACTGCAACCTCCACCTCCCAGGTTCAAGCAATTCTCCTGCCTCAGCCTCTCGAGTAGCTGGGATTACAGGATTACAGGCACCCGCCATTACATGCCTGGCTCATTCTTGTATTTTTAGTAGAAAAGTGATTTCACCACGTTGGCCAGGCTGGTCTTGAACTCCTGACCTTAAGTGATTGGACTACCTTGGCCTCCCAAAGTTCCGGGATTACAGGCATGAGCCACCGAGCTCAGAGTGCCCCTACTCTCTTTTAAATCCATGCCAATCAGGCTTTCACCCTCATCATTCCATCAAAGCCTTTCTTGTCAACATCACCAATGAATTCCATGCTGCTACTCCCAGTGGCACTTCTCTGTCCTCTTCTTATATGATCAATCAGCCACACTTGAGACAATGGATCATCCCCATCTCCTAGAAAATTGCCTTCCTGGGCTTCCACGACACCCCACATTCTCACCTTCTTCCTCCTTGCCTGACAATCTTTTTCAAATGCAAGTGCTCAGTGCTCAGTCCACTTTCTCTGCTCTGTCGACACACTCTCCCTTGATGGCCTTGAAGTGTCATTTATGCACCAACACTTTCTAAATTTATATATCCAGCCAAAAGAGTTTATCTCAGCTCCAAGCTGGAAACTCCCACAATGTCCTTGGCAATGCCACTTGGATATCTCACTAACAGCCCCCAAATCAACTTCTGATTTCCTTTTTACCCTCTTCTCCCCTCCCCTCGGAAAAACCTGTTTCAGTCTTTCCCTATCCGCAGTAAACAACCACTCCATTTTTCCAGTAACTGAGGTCAAACCACACAGAGTCACCCTTGATTCTTCTCTTTCTCTTATAACCTACCTCACATTCATCAACAGATCCTACTGATTTTACCTCCAAAATATATCAAAATCACCATCGCATCTCACTACCTCCCTCATTAACTGTGCGTCTGTTCTAAAAGACCTTCATTTGTTGCACAGAAGGATAAGCTGATTCCCTACATGGACTCCCACTTCCGCTCTGACTACTGTCAGTCTCTGCTCGACGCAATGTCCAAAGAAATCCTCTGAAAACATAACTCAAGTCCCACCATTTCTCTGCTCAGATTATTCAGATAGCCATTTCACTCTCAGTGAAAATCAAACAGTATAACATCTTCATCAGAATTCTAAAAGAAAAAAGCAACCTAGAAATCTTTCATTGTAACAAATAGAACTGCTTTCCTGTAGCCACTTTTCTTCCACTCCTTGTACCAAAATGTTTTTACATCACAAACATACGATGGATATGATAATGTCCTCTGTTTTTTGCACTTGATCTAATAACATACTCATTTTCCACATCCCATACTTATTATTAAGTGACTGTACTAAGAAGGCCATCAAGGTCACCTTATCTTGGAAATTCAAATTATCCATCATTATCAATGAACATTTTATGCATACAGCTTTTTATTTCTATTGTATTATACATAACATTAATTTTCAGAACAATTACAGGGGCAAAAAAAATCAAGTTGCTTTTCCAAAAATTATTATATCTTTTTTTATTGTCACAACCATATGAGATTATATCACTAAGCTACAACATCACAAGCATCAAGTATTATAATTTCTTTTTTAAATGCTAATGTAATCATTTAAATGATGTTTTATTCTATTTTTAAGTTCTTTCATTATCTGTAAGACTTTGAGTGTGTGTGTCCTGTATTTTCCTTTTGACCTGTTGCATCAGAAAGCTCCTAGTTAAGATAAGTGTTTGTTCAATACTCTTTGCTAGTGTCATTATTTAATGGATACACTGACATTCCTGCTTCATTCCAGGATTCATTAGCTGGCCCCTATTCTTTTACTTTTCTCCGAATGGTTTTATGGCATTTTTTTTTTTTGAGCTATCTAAATCTTTCTTAGAATTAAACAGATACAGACACAGGTGCTTCTGTTAGCGCAATGTTACTACAAAGGCCTGTACAGTCAGTCAGTGTCTGGTACTGCAATATGAGCAAGGAAGAATTTTTAATATTGTCAAGGTTTCACCTTAAATTGAGATTTCTCAACCGGTCTACTGATGTTCTGGGTCAGATGATTCTTTGTTGTAGAAGCTGTCTTGTGCTTTCTAAGATTCTTAGGGACATCTCTGGCCTCATCCCACTAGAGGCTAATATTACCCTCCCCATTGGTGCACAGTTGTGGCAACCAAAAATGCATCCAGACATTGACAAATATCCTTTGGAGGTCAAAATCATCCCCTGCTGATAACTAGTGCCTTAACTGAGGGCTTCGTGCCTCGAGGGAATCACCACTTATGTATCAAGCACAAATCTCAGACCATCCCTGGGATCAGATAGACTCTGTAGCCATCTTGCAAAGCAACTCTGTGGATCGCCCATCACCTGCCGGCCTCAGGTTTCACCTCTGCTTTTCACAGGCCCAGAACCTTGCTTCAGAAAATTCAAACTTGTCTTTTAGTCCATATTTACAAAGATCTTAGCTCTCTCAAATCCAGCTTCTACACAATTGTTATACAAGTCAAGTCATTAGAAATAATTCTTTGAGAACGTAAACTTCAGTGTTGTAAACTTAACCATTCTGTCTCTGAAGACTAATTTTCAAACTATTGTTAAGATACTTACTGTAAAAAAACTGGAACCATAAGAAGAATCTATAATAAAGAAGATTTAAGAGATATTAGTTCAATCATCAATGGAAAAGCACATGCTAAATGTCTACTTTACTTCTAAAGTCAAATGGAGTATCCAAGAGCCCTGGCCCAAAAGCCAAATACACCAAAATTGAAGAAAAAATCTATCTTCATAAGATTTATCTGAAGAAAGCTATCATAGTAGATTTCCAAATCTAAGTATATTCATGGAAAAAATTTAACTGGTAAACCAAATTTCAACAATTTGCCAAAGGGTATTGTATTATTTTATTGCTATCTAATTTCACTGGGCATTGCAAAAATTCAGGATAGGGTAGAGGGAATAAATGAAAATTTTTTATAAAAGAAAAACATGAGAGAAAAACTTGAAGAGAAAAAAGTGAAATTATAATTTTTCAGATTATTGTAAGTTACATACACCATAGAAAATGACTCAAATAACAGAAAACTAGAAATAAAGTGGGGACTTCATCTCAAAAATATTGATTATTTTTTCAACAACATGTTAAAAGCCTCATTTGAAAATCAAATTTTACACAAGTAGAATGATCCCATAATAGAGTGTAATATAAGAACTCCATCCTTCGGTGTTTGAAACTATTCTGGTCTATTGTTGATACATTTTGGGTCCATTGTGAAATCAGCCTTCAGGGAGACCATGGCCAGCCCTGCCCCATCCTGGACAAAGGTGCTATTTTGTCTCTTAAAAATATCACATAATGCCATCTGCCTTGGGAAGCACATTCTTCATGTTTCTGCCAAACTCCTTATTTCATGGTTTTGCATATACTCCATGAAGAAAGAAAAAATTACATAGGAATTTTAGTTGGAGCTGTATACTTAGGAGTATCAGATTTAGCAAATTTAAAACGGAGCACCTCCAGTTAAATTTCAATTTCAGATTAGAAATAAATTATTTTTTACCAAAGTATGTAACATTTGGGACATACATACAGTAACAAATTTTTGTTACCTAAATTTCAAATTTAACTGAATGCCCCCATTTATTAACAAATATCGCAGTAGGCAATGACTCAGGGATGTGAAGAGAGGCAACTGGCTGCCTACTTCTGAGGTGCAAACTTCTCCGTTTGTAAGCCAAACTCTCTAAGATCTTTATCCATCCTAACTTTCCCTACTGTAGATTTATAAATGAGATGAAGCCATTTATAATGTGGATATTCTTTATAATGAACAGAAATTGCTTTTGTTTAGGGAATAATTCACCCCAATAATCCAAAAGACTTGTACTCAAAGTAAATAAATCATCCAAGGGCAGTCTTAAAGCGTTACTTACGTGGAAAAGACCAATCCAAATATACAAGAAGGAGAAAACAAATTGGGAATGTGTGTGTGTGTGTGTGTGTGTGTGTGTGTGTGTGTTTGGGGAAGGTGGAGACAGATTTTTAAAACAGAATAAGAAAGCAAGAAAGGAAGACAACAGCCGAAGAGTGTAAAGGAGCAGGCAGAGTGGTGAGAAGGTAACTGTGGAGACAAAGTCAGGATGGTCTGCAGCCCTTTGAAGGTTGTGCAGTGTGTGCATTGCACAAGGTGCCTTTCCAGGGGGTTGAGGAGAGAGAATCCAGCTCCACCCTCTACAACCGTCTACAGGTGCTGGCCTCATCCATCAAAGACTCACAATGACAGTTTAGCACAGGCAGGAGTTCAGCGTTTTTAAAACATTCTGGGTTCCCACAGCCTCCACAGCTCTCCCTAAGCTGTGTCCAAGTGGGTAGTGTCACAGTTATGAGAGATTTACTTGCCTGGAGTGTTGGATCTTTCTGCCCAAAGTCTTTTTAAGTTTTCCGCCTTGTTCATCATTCCATGAATTTCCTCGGCCAGGTCTTGTATCTCTTTTAAAAAGGCCAGGTTGTTGACTTTCTTGGGGTCAGCTGCAGTTTGGAACCTAGACAAACTTTAAACAGAATAAATACTGCAAATGAAGCTCTTTAACAATAATAAGTTTCCTTGGCATTTTTTAAGATTCGTGATATCAAATTGTTTTCTTTTTTTTTTTTTTTTTTTTTTTTGAGACAGAGTCTTGCTCTGTCGCCCAGGCTGGAGTGCAGTGGCCGGATCTCAGCTCACTGCAAGCTCTGCCTCCCGGGTTCACGTCATTCTCCTGCCTCAGCCTCCCGAGTAGCTGGGACTATAGGCGCCCGCCACCTCGCCCAGCTAGTTTTTTTGTATTTTTTAGTAGAGACAGGGTTTCACCGTGTTAGCCAGGATGGTCTCGATCTCTTGACCTCGTGATCCGCCCGTCTCAGCCTCCCAAAGTGCTGGGATTACAGGCTTGAGCCACCGCGCCTGGCCCAAATTGTTTTCAATTAAACTTGGTACCAATTTACACTCCCATCATCTACCCTGAAAGCCCATTTTACCTGACCCTCATCCAAAAGAGAAATCGTTATTTTAAAAATCTTCACAAATTTAAAATTAGAAAATTGTTTTCATTCTCTGTATTATCTGAAAGCTCAGCCATTTTATGTTTATAAGCCTTTTCTTTTTAATTTATTTGACACATATTATACAGCATGCCCTGCACATCAGTGATGTGCAGTGCAATAAACACATCAGTGAACAGTACAGACATGATATGATCTCTGCATGAGGAGGAGACAGAGACAATTATGGGGAATGTTTTAGTTTTTTAATTCCACACCTTTATTTTACAAATTAGAGAACATAGTGAAAATGAATTAACAGTTGTCAACATGTAAATCTACCATGAAAGAATAACAAAGCTTACATCACAAAGAGTTACAGTAAATCTCTTCCACAAATATTATCACTTAATTCTCACAATCTATAATGAAGTCAAAGCAGGTTCAACATTTATTGATGAATAAAATAAATTCAATGACTTTCAAGTCAGCTATTTAGAGATGAGGAAATGTGGCCCAGATAATCAAAGTGAATTTGCAAAAAGCAAACAGACTGTTTGCAGCAAAACTGGGTCTGGAGCCCAGAGAACTGAGCACTGGCTCAGATGACCTTCTACTACAGGTGGTTGCTACATACACTCAACAGAAATCTCACCTGGTTTTGTTTTGTTTTGCTTTGCTTTAAAAAAAAAAAAAAAAGGTAGAAAGAGGATCTTGCTATATCGCCCAGGCTGATCTTGAACTCCTGGCCTCAAGTGATCCTCCCACTTTGACCTTCCAAAATATGGGATTACAGGCATAAACCACCATACCCAGCCAGAAATCTTACCTTTTAAGTGTGGCCTTCAACTTGAGTGGATCAGAATTTCAAAAGCACAACAAGAAACTACTTCTCTGCTGAGGCCTCCTATTAAAGGCTAAAAATGACCTCTGAAAGCTGTGAACCATGATTCAAACTCTCTTGCTTCACCCAGACATGAGATTTGCCTGGGAAACCATAGAATTATCAGATTATAGAAATCGATGTAATTCAAGATGAGTTTCCCTGGTAATAATGAGCAGGCTTTACGTTCTTTTTCTAGTTATTATCTCAAAAGTACTTCAGTTTGTCCTTAAGACCAGATTAGGAACTATCATTGACATAAGAAATGTTTATAGCAGAAAAATACATAGAAAATCCTTGATTAAATGTTAATTTGTGTGTGTGTGTGTGAGAGAGATGGTGAATTCCAGAGTTGCAGGGAAATCCCAGAGCTATAATAGGATTTGGGTGGAGAGCAGTTTCCTCCTTTCTAAGTACAGGTCTTTATTGAGACTTTTATCAGGTAGTGCTTAACCTGCCAGGCTAGGAAAAGACCTGCAAAGCGAAGGTGGGGGATAAAAGAGATTACAGTGGGGAGGACAAGAGAAGGCCACTGAGCAGAGATGACTGAACTTTCTCAGCCCTCAGACTGGCACGGAGAATCACCCCTTCAAAGGGCCAGGACCACTACTGCACCCAGAGACATCCCTGCAATTCTGTGAAGGATCCACTTGAGGTTGTCAGAAGTGAATGGGGCCTTGGAAATCATTATTCAGGTCCCTTCCTCAGTGTGAAGATGAGAAAACTTAGACCCAATGAAAGCTCCCTTGGAGTCAAAATGTTTTTAAAGCAGTGTCACACTTGGGAGATTATCTTTAAAATAACATCAAAATATTACCCACCTAATAGGATGGTGTGAGGAGCATCCAGCACCCAGCACTGCGTAAATAAGCATGAAGAGGTGCGGCAGTGGTGAGACTAATACTGAGATATGCACATTTTCAGCATAAGGACTACAAGAATAAGCAAGGAATGTGAAGCAATATGATTATTCTTTCTATCACAATTTTTGTTAATTTTTGCTTAGGTAAGCAGGACAAATTCTTATCAAATGAGAATTATTTCTAAGTAGATCCAAAGGCAGAAATAATTCTCCTAAGAAGGCTGTTATGGCTGACTCACATTATTGCTCCCATTTATCTATGCCAGAGAGGAAGGATTGGAGGGCAGTACTAGGTCAATTCCATAACTTTGCTCTTGTGAATAGTGCTACAATAAATACACAAGAGCAGATATCTTTTTAATATAATGATTTATATTCCTTTGGATAGACATTCAGTAATGAAATTGTTGTATACAGTGGTAGTTCTATTCTTAGTTCTTTGAGAAATCAAAATGTTTAAAACAATACCAAAAAAAGATTAACTACTTAGGAATACATTTAATGAAATATACATAGAACTGAGGGCTACAAAAAAATTCCTGAGAGAAATTCAAGAAAGCTTAAAATAAATGGAGAGCTATATCATGCTCATGGATTGGATGATTCAATGTTTTTAAAATATTAATTCTCTCAAAACTAATCTATAGATAGAAGGTAACCCTTTAGGACAACTGCATATCCACATGCAAAAGAATGAAGTTGTAACCATCCCTTCCTCACATCATACACAAAAGTCAACTCAAAATGGATAATAGACTAAAATGTAAAAGCTAAACTGTAAAACTGTTAGAAGAAAATATAGCAGTAAATCTTTATGATTGTAGATTAGGCTGAGCCTTTTAGATATGACACCAAAAGCACAAACAACAAAAGAAAAAAATAGGTAAGTTGGACTTCATGAAAATTAAAACTTTTACTTCAAAAACACAATCACAAAGTGGAAAAACAACCCAGAAAATGGTGGGGAAAAGATGTGGAAGTCATATGTCCAATAAGGGACTTGTCTGTAAAATATATGAAGAATTCTTACTACTTTATAATAAAAAGACAAATAATCCAATTAAAAGTGGGCAAAAGATTTGAATAGGCATTTCTCCAAAGAAGATATACAAATGGCCAAAAACTACATAAAAAGTTTATCAACATAATAAACCATTAGGGAAATGTAAATAAAAATCACAATGGGATAACTCCTTATATCCACCTAGATGGCTACAATCTAAAGAACAGAAATATAAGTATCGGTGAGAATGTGGAGTAATTGAACCTTTATACCACTGATGATGGGAGAGGAAAATGGTAGAGCTACGTTGGAAAACAATCTGACAGTTTCTCAAAATGTTAGACATAGAGTTATCATATGACCTAGCATATACCCAAGAGAAACAAAAACATACTTTTTTTTAAACCTTGCACATGAATATTCCAGCATTATTCATAATAGCCTAAAAGTAGAAACAACTCAAATGTACTTCAACAGAGGAAAAGATAAAGAAAATGTCCTATATCTATACAATGGAATATTAGTTGATCCTCAGTTTTAAAATGAAGTATTTTAGATGCTACAACACTAATGAACCTTAAAAACATTGTGCTGAATGAAAGAGGTCAGTCACCAAACAAAGCCTATAACTTATACAAATTCTATATGTAGGAAATGTCCAGAATGGTAAAATCTATAGAGACAGAAAGTAGTTTAGTTGTATGCCCAAGGTTAGGCATGGGGGAGATTGGGAGGAAATGAGAAGTGTATGCTAATACATTTAGATTTTCTTGTCGGGTTGGTGAAATTTTTCTAAAATTAACTATGATGATGGTTGCCCAGCTCTGTGAATAAACTAACAATTATTGAATTGTGTACAGGCCTACCTTGTTTTTTTATGCTTTGCTTTATTGTCCTTCACAGATACTGTGTTTTTCACAAATTGAAGGTTCATGGCAACCCTGCATTGAGCAAGTCTGTCAACGCCAATTTTCCAAAGCTCACTTTGTGTCTTTGTGTCACATTTTGGTAATCCTCACAAAATACTTTATTTTATTTTATTTTATTTTTTTTTTTTTTTTTTTTTTTTTTTTTTTTTGAGACGGAGTCTTGCTCTGTCACCCAGGCTGGAGTGCAGTGGCCGGATCTCAGCTCACTGCATGCTCTGCCTCCCGGGTTTACGCCCTTCTCCTGCCTCAGCCTCCCAAGTAGCTGGGACTACAGGCGCCCGCCACCTCGCCCGGCTAGTTTTTTGTATTTTTTAGTAGAGACGGGGTTTCACCGTGTTAGCCAGGATGGTCTCGATCTCCTGACCTCTTGATCCGCCCGTCTCGGCCTCCCAAAGTGCTGGGATTACAGGCTTGAGCCACCGCGCCCGGCCACAAAATACTTTAAATCTTCATTATTATTGTATCTGCTATTGTGTTCTGTAATCAGTGATCTTTGATATTACTATCATAATTGCTTGGGGATGCCACAGACCATGCCCATATAAGATAGAGAACTCCATCAATAAATTTTATGTGTATTCTGACTGCTCCACTGATTGGCCATTCCCTCATCTCTCTTCCTCTCCTCGGGCCTTCCTGTTCCCTGAGACATGATGATATTGAAATTAGGCTAATTAATAACCCTACAATGACCTCTAATTGTTCAAGTGAAAGGAAGAGCCACAAGTCTGTCACTTTAAATCAGAAGGTAGAATTATTATTATTATTATTATTATTAGAGACAGAGTCTCACTCTTGTCACCCAGGCTGGAGTGCAGTGGCACAATCTCAGCTCCTGGCAATCTCTGCCTCCCGTGTTTATTAGTTATTAAGACTGATTAAGTTCTGTGAGGAAGGCATGTTAAAAGCTGAGATAGGCTGAAAGCTAGGACTCTTTCACCAAGCAGTTAATAAATGCAATTCACTAACAGTTAATGAAGTTGTGAATGCAAGGAAAAGTTCTTAAAGAAAATTAAAAGTGCCACTCCAGTGAAAATACAAATGATAAGAAAGTGATATGGAAAAAGTTTTAGAGGTCTAGATAGATCAAATCAGCCACATTTCCTTAAGCCAAAGTCTAATCCAGAGAACAATCCTAATTCTCTCCAGTTCTATGAAGGCTGAGAGAGGTGAGGAAGCTACAGAAGAAAAGTTTGAAGCTAGCAGAGGTTGGTTCATGAGGGTTCAGGAAATAAACCATCTCCCTTACATCAAAGTGCAAAGTGAAGATGTAAGCATTGATCAAGAACCTGAAGCAAGTTCTCCAGAAGATCTAGCTAAAATAATTGGTGTAAGCGTCTACACTAAACAACAAATTTTCAGTGCACATGCAACAGCCTTGCATTAGAAGATGTTATCTAGGACTTTCATTAACTAGAGAGGAGAAGTCAATGCCTGCCTTCAAAGTTTCAAAGGACAGTCTGACTTTCTTGTTAGGGACTAATACAGCTGGTGACCTTCAGTTGAAGCCAATGTTTATTTACCATTACAAAAATCCTAGGGCCCTTAAGAATTATGCTAAATCAACTGTGCCTGTGCTCTATAAATGGAACACCAAAGCTTAGATGACAGCACCTCTGTTTACAGCATATTTTACTGAATATCTTAAACTCACTGTCAAAACCTACTGCTCAGGAAAAAAAATGTTTTCAAAATATTGCTGCTCATTGATCATGCAGCCAGTCATCCAAGAGCTCCAATGAAGATGTACAAGGAGATTAATGTTTTCATGCCTGCTAACAAACATCCAGTCTGCAGCACGTGGAGAAAGAAATAACTTCAAATTTCAAATCTTATTATTTAAGAAATGCATTTCATAAAGCTATAGAGTCCTAGATAGTGATTCAAATGTATGGATGATTTTGAGTGGGTTCCAGACTTCAGTGAAGGAAGTAACTGCAGATGTGATAGAAATAGCAAAAGAACTACTATTAGAAGTGGAGCCTTAAAATGTAACAGAATTATTGCAATCTCATAATAAACTGATGAATGAGGAGTTGCTTCTTATGGATAAACAAGCAAAGTGGTTTCTTGAGATGGAATCTACTTCTGGTGAAGATGCTGTGGACATTATTGAAATGATAACAAAGGATTTAGAATATTACATAAAATTAGTTGGTAAGTCAGTGACAGAGTTTCAGAAGATTGATTCTCATTTTGAAAGAAGTCCCACTGTAAGTAAATGCTATAAAACAGCATCACATGCTACAGAGAAATATTTCATGAAAGAAACAGTCAATGATGCAGTAAACTTCATTTCTGTCTTGCTTAAAGAAATAGCCACAGCCACTTCCATCTCCAGCAACCACCACCTTGATCAGTCAGCAGTCAGCAGCAACAAAACAAGATCTTCACCAGGAAAAAGATTGACTCACTGAAGGCTCAGATGATCATGGGCATTTTTTTAGCAATAAAGTGTTCTTTTAATTAAGGTATGTACATTTTTTAGACAATGCTATTGCACACTTAATAGACTACAATATAAACATAAATTGTATATGCAATGAAAAACTAAACAATGTATGTGACTCACTTTATTGCAATACTTGCTATACTGTGATGTTGTGAAACTAAACCTACAGATCTGAGAGTCCAAACTCAGTCCTTCATACTATTAACAAATCAATTGATTTTAAACAAAGGTCCCAATGTATTTTAATGAAATAGAAGTTTTTTTCAACAAATGCTACTAGAATTGTATATACATACATAAAAAGATAAACCTCAAAAGTTACCCCACACCATAGAAAGAAATAAACTGAAAATAAATTGTACCTGTAAACAAAAGCTAAAATTGTTAAAAGAAAATACAGGAAAAAATCTGAATGATCTTCAAAAATATTAGGCAAATATTTCTTTGTTAAAGAAAAACACAAAAAGCATAAATCAAAATAGAAAAAAATGATAAATTATATTTTATCAAAATAAATAACCCCGCTCTTCAAAAGACAGAGCATAAATTAGAAAATAATATTTACAATACATGTATGATATGTATACACATGATTAAAGACTTGTGACCAGCATATGTAAAAAAAAAAACTCTAAGAATTCAATAAAACCAAAAATAAAAAATCAATTGTATAAAATATTTGAACACTTTCCTCAAAAAATATTGAAATGGCCAATAAACATATAAAAAGATGCTTAACATCATTTCTGATCAAGAAAACATAAATTAAAACTACAATTAGAAAGCAAAATACAACAGTATAATGGCTAAAATTAAAGAGAACAACATAATAACAAGTGTTAGCAAGAATGTGGAACAACTGGAATTCTTATGTATTGATGTTGGGAGTATAAAATTGCACAACACTTTGGAAAACAGCCTGCACATATATTGTACAGCTAAACATACACTAAACATTTATCCCAAGAATTCTACTCCTAGGTATTAACCTAAGAAAAATTAAAATATTTGTCCACACAAAGATTTATTTTGTAATGTTCATAACGTTTAAGATGGAAAGAGGCCTTGAAGAAGAAAGGACAGTCTTGTGTTGCCTACCTCTTCTCACTCAATCCCAGGCAGTGCAGCATGGAGAAAGATTCTGTGTGCTTGAGGGAGGGAGAGTAAACTGAGTGTGAATCTTTGTACTGAAAGTCAGTGCTGCCCTGTCACAATAGAATGCAAAAAAGGGAAGAATTCTACTGGTGCCCACAGAGGGAGCATTTAGACCAGCCCTGAGCCAGATGAGAATCCTGTGCCCCAGCAAGAAGTATCCAAGTCCTGGCTGGCCTCACTACAGGCTGATAAAGTGGTTTGGGACCCCAAACAAATTTGAGTGGCAATCAGGCCACAAGAACTGCAGTCCTTAGATAAGCCCTGGTATTCTACTGGTTTTGAAGGCAGGAGAGTTGCAGTGCCAATGCAATACCAGCTGTAGTAGCGATTAGAGTGCTTACATCAACCCTCCCCAACTCCAGGCAGTGGAGCTTGGGGAAAGACTTCTGCTTGAGGAAGGCAGAAGGAATATTACAGAGGACTTTGTCTTGCACGCTGGATACCAGTTCAGCCACTGTAAAATAAAGTAATAGGCAGATTTCTGAAGCCCCTGATTCCAGGCTTTTTCTTCCCAATGGCATTTCTAGACACATCTAGGCCAGATGAGAATCTGCTGCCCTGATGGGATGGACTCAGTCCCAGCAGAATTGGCCTCCTCCTGAGTAAGGTGACCTTGAACCTTGAATGAACATCAGCAGCATCCAGGAAGTAGTGGCCATGGGTCTCGGGTAAGCCCCAGTACTGTACTGGTCAGGAAGAACATGAGTTTCAGTTGTGATCCAACATGGTGCCATGGGAGTGCCTGCATCACCCCTCCCCCAATTCCAGGCAGCCCTGTGAGGAAAGATACTCCTTCTAATTAGGTGAAACAGAAGGAAGAGAGCAAGAGACTTCAACCTGTAACCCAGAGAATGCTCTCTTAACTTCCCTAAGTCCAACAAGGCTGATTATCTGGGAGCCTCCAAGAGTTGCTGTATTCTTGGGCTTAGGAATGAAACAGCTAGTGCTGAAACAGCTGCAGTGACCACAGGCTTAGGTCACAACATTTATTCCTCTTTGAATTCTTGGAAAGTCCTCTCAAGAAGGATGAGTACAAACAAGCCCAGACTGCAAAGATTGGAATAAATGCCTAACTCTTCAAAGCTCAGTCATTGATGAACATCCACAAGCATCAAGAACATCCAGAAAAACACAACCTCACCAAACTAAGTAAGTCATCAGTGACAAATCCTGGAGTGACAGAGATATGTGACCTCTCAGACAGGGAAATGTAATATAAATATAATAATATAAATAAAATAATATAAATGCACCCAACTGTGGAGCATCCATATATAAAAAGCAAATATTAACAGAGCTAAAGAGAGAGATAGATCTCAATATAATAACAGCTGGAGACTTTGACACCCCATATTTTGCATTGAACAGATCATTCAAACAGAAAAGCAACAAAGAATCATTGGAGTGGAGTCTCGCTCTGTCGCCCTGGCTGGAGTGCAGTGGCATGATCTCGGTTCACTGCAAGCTCTGTCTCCAGGGCTCATGCCGTGAGTATGGACATTTTATTAATATTGATTCTTCCAATCCATGGACATAGAATATCTTTCTATTTTTTGTGTGTTCTCTTCAATTGAAAAACTGAGAAAAAAATAAATTCCTAGATACATGCAGCATACCAAGATTGAACCATAAAGAAATCCAAAACTTGAATAAACCAATATCAGGTAGTAAGAGAGCAGTAATAAACATTCTCCCTTCAAAGAAAAGCTCAGGACCCAAACAATGGCTTCACTGCTAAATTTTACCATTTAAACAAGAATTAATACCAATCCTACTCAAACTAATCCAAAAGGTTGAAGAGGAAGAAATACTGTCAAACTCGTTCTGCAGTGCCAGTATTACCCTGATACCAAAACTAGACATACACACAAAAAATAACAAAACAGGAAACTAGAGGCCAATATTTCTGATGAGCACAGATGCAAAAATTCTCAATAAAATACTGACAAAGTTGAATTTAACATTACATTTAAAAGATCATTTATTGTGACCAAGTGGAATTCATCCATCCCAAGGATGCAAGAATATGCAAATTAATCAATGTGATACATCACATCAAAAGACAAAGGACAAAAACTATACAATCATATCAATAGATGTTGAAAAAGCATTAGATAAAATTCAACATTCCTTTATGATACAAACTCTCAAAAACTGGATATAGAAGGAACACAGTCAAGCACAATAAACACCTTATATGACAAAATCACTGCTACTATCATACTGAATCGGGGAAAACTGAAGATCTTTTCTTTAAGATTTGGAACAAGAATGCCCACTTTCACTATTTTTATGCAACATAATACTGGAAGTCCCAGCCAGAACAATCCAGCAACAGAAAGAAATAACGGGCATCCAAATTGGAAAGGAGGAAGTCAAATTATCCTTGTTTGCATATAACATGATTCATATTTAGAAAAACCTAAAGACTCCACCAAGAAACTATTAGAACTGATAAACAAATTCAGTAAAGTTGCAGGATACAAAATTAACAAAGAAAAATCAATAGCATTTATATACACTAACAGTGAACAATGTGAAAAAGAAACCAAGAAAGCAATCTCATTTATAATAGCTACCAATAAAATAGCATACCTAGGAATAAACCTAACCAAAGAAGTAAAAAATCGTTGCAATGAAAACTATAAAACCCTGATGATGGAAATTGAAGAGGACACACAAAAATTAGAAAGATGTTCCATGTTCATGGATTGGAAGAATCAATATTGTTAAAATGTCCATCCTCCCCAAAGCAATCTGCAGACTCAATGCAATCGCTATGAAAATACCAAAGATGTTCTTCATAGAAATAGGGGAAAAAATCATTTTTAAAAAATCCTAAAATTTATTTGCAACTACAAAGATCTAAAATAGCCAAAGCAATCCTGAGCAAAAAGAGCAAAGCTGGTGGCATCACATTACCTGACTTCAAAATATACTACAAAGCTTTAGTAACCAAGTCAGCATGGTATTGGCATGAAAACAGACACAGAGACCAATGGAACAGAACAGAGAACCCAGAAATAAATCCACACATTACAGTCCTCATTTTTTACAAAGGCTCCAAGAACATTCAATGAGGAAAGAACAGTTTCTTCAATAAATGCTGCTGAGAAAAGTGGATATCCATACGCAGAATGAAACTAAACCCCTATTGCTTGCCACACTAAAAAAAAAAAAAAAAAAATCAAAATTGATTAAAGACTTAAATCTAAGACCTGAAACTATGAAACTAATAGAATAAAACATTGGGGAAACACTCTAGGACATTAGTCTGGGCAATGTAGTCCCAGCTAATCAGGAGGATGAGGCAGGAGAATCGCTTGAACCCGGGAGGCAGAGGTTGCAGTGCTGGGCAGCAGAGCCAGACTCTGTCTCAACAACAACAACAACAAAAAATTTTAAGTCTAGGAGTTGGAGGTTGCGGTGAGCCGAGATCGTGTCACTGCACTCCAGCGTGGGCAACAGGAGCAAAACTCCGTCTCAAAAAAAAAAAAAAAAAAAGAGCGTCAAGAGAGTGAAAAGCAAACTGAGAAGCTGAGGTGAGGCGGCAGCAGGTGATAATCAAGTAAGGCTGAGAACCAGGCAGTATGGTTGCTGCAAAAGAGGCAGAGAGGGTCAGATGATCCTCGGGGTATCTGGGCATGTTTGAGGATGGACAAAAAAATAAATAAAAATATTGATGACCACCAAATGAGACCAGTAGGAAATGGCTGGAAATATTTCAAGAAACTGCAAATGAAAGGTCACCCAACCAAAGCCGAGAAGGCAAGGCACCGGGTGCTGTAGACCAAGGGTGGGCGTGCCCCGGCATGGGTGTGGCGATCAGCCTCCTGAAGGTAGGCAGGCAGTGAAAGGTAAGTGAGGGGCGGGTTTAGACGGCATATTCGCATTACAAAGCATTTTAAACTAAACAAAATAGGAGTGACCACTAACACTAGCAAGAATATCCAGTTCTGTTGCCTGCAGTGCTTCATGTTTCTGAAATCCTCTTGTTAAAATGAAGGAGAAACCCCCCAACAAAAGCAGGAATGAGGAAGCTGATTTTCATAACCGTAAACTACATCAGATGGTACCTGGGATTTCTGCCCGAAGTGAACTTACCTGAGGAATTAGAAATGTCATGGAAACTTATGAACTACATTAACTGTGACACTTGCTTTCAGATTTTTTTGTTTTTGTATTTTTGGCTTTTGTTTGCTTGTTTGTTTGTTTGTTCTTTGTTTTTGGGGGGTTTTTTGGAGACAGATTCTCATTCTGTTGCCCAGGCTGGCGTGCAGTGGCGCAATCTCGGCTTGCCGCAGCCTCTGCCTCCCGTGTTCAAGCAATTCTCCTGCCTCAGCCTCCTGAGTACCTGGGACTACAGGCGCCCACCACCACGCCCAGCTAATTGTTGTATTTATAGCAAAGACGCGGTTTCATTGTGTTGGCCAGGGTGGTGTCACACTCCTCACCTCGTGATCCACCCACCTCGGCCACCCAAAGAACTGCGATTACAGGCCTGAGCCACTGCACCCAGGTGCTTTCAGGTGTTTTTAAACCGAGACAATTACCACAAAATAATCAGGAATGAGTCTTTATTTATGGGTTTGAACTTCAGTTGAATCCACAGTTGCTCCAATATGAAAACATATGAAATCTACTTGGTCGAGTGGCCAGGTCTATTGACAGCATGCTTCACTCTTCCTTGTCTCCTTTCTCCCTCTCCCCTCTTTCCTTACTCCTTAAAATTTCCTTTCCCTATTTTATTTTGTATTTCTTATACCTCTTCCTTGGGCGCTACTAGACAAGGTGAGGAATTTCATTCTTGGTTCTCGAAGTTAAAGGCTTTGCAATGCTGGTGAACTATTAACCTGACTACTACTCTCAGAATGTTAGGTGAAGAATCTCATCAGGTTGCTTTTATAACCCCTGAATTTCTGCACATTGAAATGAGGATGTTGACGTAGAAAAACACAAAGAAAACAAAGGTAGATTATTTCCTGGTATCAAGTAATTTTGGGTTTTTTGTTTGTTTGTTTCAGACTGAGTCTCACTCTATCACCCAGGCTGGAGTGCAGTGACACGATTTTGGCTCACTGCGACCTCCCCCTCCTGGGTTCAAGCAATTCTCCTGCCTCAGCCTCCCCAATAGCTGGGATTACAGGCACCCGCCACCACATCGGCTAATTTTTTCGTATTTTTAGTAGAGACAGGGTTTCACTATGTTGGCCAGGCTGGTCTTGAACTCCTTGTCTCAGGCGATCTGCCTGCCTCGGCCTCCCAAAGTGCTGGGATTACAGGTGTGAGCCACCACACCTGGTCTTCAAGTAGTATTTTTATAATTGTTACAGCCATAGTAATAAGAATTTGTTATTATTAACTCCCATTGGTTGAATGCCTCTGTGCCATACATTGTGCTAGATGTTTTCTATATTTGTTTTTAACATTCACAAAACTTAAAGTGAGTGAACAGATTCAGAGAGGTTAAGTAATTTGCAGAACCAAAGGTAACAGAGCCAGTATTGTTTAGCCACAAAATCATATCCTTTTCACTTCAACATCATTTAAACTTCCCATTCCAAGTAAGGAAGAGATGTAAGAAGACTTGAAATAAAGACACTGCTAAGTCTCAAGCTCTTCTAATGCTTCCAAGAAAGACAGTTTTGTATATTTCCCTTCTCCACACATTCAAGAAAAGGCCATTGAACTTTTCAGGGTTATGACTTTGCAGTATTTTCAAACGAGCCTCTTTATATCATATTTCTATATGATTTGTCTCAGAAAAAGTAAGCACCTACTATGGTCTGAAAGTTGGCATCTCCCATCCCCAACTTTTTATGTTGAAACGTAACCCCTAAGATGATATAGGGGAGGTGATTAGATCATAAGGACAGAGCCTTCATGAATAGGGTTAGTGCCCCTATTAAAGAGACCCTGGAGAGCTGCCTCATCCCTTCCATTATGTGAGAACACAGCTGGAAGGTGTCATTTATTATGGAAAGGGTTCTCACCAGATATCAGATCAGCTGGCACCTTGATCTTAGACTTCCCAGTCTCCAAAACTATGAGAAATAAATATTTGTTTCTTATAAGCCATACAGTTTATGGTATTCATTATAGCAGCCCAAATGAACTAAAACAACACCATTTATAAATATTGTACCTGATATGCCGAAAATTTTCTGGAAACTTCTAATTTTCCTCTTGTAACTTAAAGGTGAAGGATAAAGATCATATATGTCAACATTTGCTTTACATTTAAACATCTTAGATTATTTAATATTAGTAAATACAGATTAAATAAAACTCAGATCATTCATACCTGATAAATGCAAACTCTCATAATCAACTAGTCACTTCCTTCCCTTCCTAACTTCACCTGGGAGAAGTTTCCAGGGCATTCAGGATCCCCCAGGTGAAACCCCCTCACTTTGTCTCTTCTTCTCCTTCTCTTCTTGAGTTTTAAGGCCAACTACAGTGTCAGTTGCATAGCTCAGCATTCAGAGACTCAGAGAAGGCAACTTACCTGTCCTGTAGTCCATTTAGGTGGTTTATGACAAATAAAGCAATACTGCCCAGTTTTTATTTGCTGTCAGCTAGGGACAGGATTCTGGTCAACTAATAGCACGGTAGAAAAAACCCAGTAGGTAGCTCAAAAAATAATTGTTCTAGGGGCATGTGGCACGAAAATGAAAAGTCTGCTAGACAAGTAATTTTGAAGTCATAGTTTTAACCTACAGGAAACAAATTATCACATGCAAATGGCATTTGCTAATCAGTTATTACCCTGTGAGTCCTGCAAGTGGCAGTGGAAAGATCTCCTGCTGGAAGCTAACCATTAGTTGGCGCCAGAATTATGTGACTCTGAATTTAATAAAACTTTAATTTCTATACTTCTCATGATCTCTGACCTATCCCAAATTATCGAGGCTTTACAAAAAGCAGAGGCCTGTCCTACGTATCAGCTTTCTGAGATTTCTGAAAAAGATCTTTGTGCTTCTCTCACCGAAAATGATGCTCCATCGACCCTTCATAGCTGAAGTTCCTGCACCTTGATCCAGTGTTACAAAGAAGGCTTTGAACAAAGGGGATAACACCACGGCTGGGCAGATCTCGGGGCTGCAAATAACCTAGAAATAGATGCGAAGAAGAAATAAGTCCACATACCTACTACCAGAAATGGAATTCCTGTTGAGTTGAAATTGTAATATAATATATTGTTATATTATTAACCTTGCTGTTAATTTAAAGAAGATCTAAGGACTCAGACAAAAAATATCAAACAAAATGAAACATCTTCATATCTAACACCTTTCTTCCAGGGTCAGTACGCATGTTTCAAGGCAGAATGGCTCTGAGCAGCCATAGCTACATGATTTACGAGCTTCCCCATTGACCGAGTGGAAATACCTCTCATGCACAGCCAAGCTTCCAGACACAGCTATCTATGAACAAGCTGTGAGAAGGAAGAATAAAAAGGATGCTTCTTCCCATCTCATATAAAAATGTAGGAGTTTTTAGTTTTAGCAAAAACTTCAAGATTAATGCCAGTTGAATTCTTAATGCTTAAATATAGTTATTAAATATTGGGTAACACAAAAAAAGTCTTTCTACACAGAATAGGACTTTTCAGGACAAACGTCACTAGAAAATAGCCACCTCTGTGGATAACATGCTGTTTATACATCCCCAACCATATCCTTCCTTCACACCACCATCACCATCATCACCATCATCACTATTTTCCTGATCATCATCTCCATCATTATTACTATCATCTTTATTACCATCAAGATCACCACTATTGTCATCACCATCATCACTATCGCCTTCATCATCATTACTATTATCTCTATTATTATCACCATCATCACTATCATCTCTATCATCATCATCTCCATCATCATCACCATCATTACTATCATCTACATCATCATCACTATCATCATCTTCATCATCATCACCTTCATTACTATCATCTCTATCATCACCATCACCACTATCATTATCTTCATCACCATTATAACTATCATCACCATCATCATTTCTATCATCATCATCACCATCATCTCCATCATCACCATCTTCACCATCATCATCATATCATCAGCATCATTATTTTCTCACCACCATCATCATCACCATCAACATTACTATCAATATCATGCTGGTAAACTATGCAATGCATCTCCCACTTATACTTCTTCTACTCTTTCTATATTTGTAATGGCTATTTACCTATTCCCAAACTGTGTTAGTTTTAATTGGAAGAATAAATCTGTGTGCTAGATTGAGTGAACCTGTGTAAATATCATTCTTAAAAGACAAAACCTAAATTGTGGTTTATTGACATATACTCCAGATATGTTGTTATTGTCATAATGAAACCCTACCTGTTTGTTTTACTCAGCATTCAGAGTTTATAAAACACAAGAAAGAGTGCTATGAGTTTTTTCTCCAAAGATTAATTCAAAAAGTATATAAAAAGTAAAACTTACAAATATCTCTGTATCTGGGAGGTTCTTGAAAACGAAGTACTGTCAGAATTACAAACAGGATACAAGGCCAGAAGAATTCAGCAAGGAAAAGGACCTAGAAAAATTTTTTAAAAAAACAACACCACTTGAATAAATTGTAAAATATTACAATATTTTCATCTATTGAAGGAGGTCATTGTAATCCCTGCTTTGTGTCTCAGAACAGTCATTTGGGACAGGATCCCACAGAAAAGGCCTAGTTTATTTATCATTGCATCCAGATCTGTGACTGTGTCATCTCCTTGTTCTTCTCCCATCAGACCCAGCTTTGCTTCTTTCCTTTTTCTGCACATTTTTATTTATTGCAGAACTTATAACATTAGAGAAATTAAAGAAATAAATAACTTCACCCATATTTCCCATACTTCAGTATAGCAACTATTTTTATTTTTCTAATTTCTTTAATGTTTCTGACTTTTTTACCCAAATAGATATTTTGCTGGCTTTGGTGGTAGCATCCACTTCTCATTTTCCTTCTTTTTATGCATATTTTTCAATAGTGCCTCATGAGGTTTATAACTATCAGCTTACTTGTTGCATAAAATTCTTACCTAATGAATACACCATAATTCACATTCTTCTATTAAAGAACATTTTGTGTATAAATAATCTTTCATTTGAATTATTGTCTTAAAATTAGAATAAACTCCTAAAACTAAGATTACTGGAGTAAAATCTCTTGACACAGACTACAAAAGAGCTACTCGAAATGATTGCAATAATTTGTACAACCTTAAATTTTCAAAGTTAAAAGAAAATGAACTGCCATTGACACATGGAATTTAATCATTTGAGGAAAAAATCACCAACTATAAGGTATAGCTCAAAAAATTAATAGAAAAGCCTCAATTATCATAAAATTAATTTTACTGTCATCGTTCTTTACTTGTTTTATGGTGGATACTCTTGTACTGAATTCAGATGACATCATTTTACAAATACAAAAGTTTATAGCCAGACAAAAAATAGGCAAGCTATTGAATAAATGCACAAACAGAAACCTAAAAATCTGCAAGTTAAGAATGCTCCATCAAACACCAAAGAGGATGTCTTACTGTTTCAGATTCCCAGTTATAATGTTTTGAACTAACATGAACTTCTGGTCACTTTGGTTTCTTTATTCTTTGAACTGCCGTGGTCATATCCCATTGCAGTAATCCTTCCCTGTAAGCAGATCTAAATGTGACCAGATGAGTGGCCTAAAGCCATCAAGACAAAACACAGGTGGAAAAGAGTTTTTCCATCCCTGGTGTAATTAAAGAAGAAAAGAAATCACCCTCTTTGGCCGAGCACGGTGACTCACACCAGTAATCCCAACACTTTGGAAGGCTGAGGCAGACGGACCACTTGAGGTCAGGAGTTCAAGACCAGCCTGGCCAACACGGTGAAATCCCATCTCTACCAAAAAAAAAAAAAAATTAGCCAGGAGTGGTGGCACACACCTGTAATTCCAGCTACTCGGGAAGCTGATACAGGAGAATCGCTTGAACTCGGGAGGTGAAGGTTGTGGTGAGTCAAGATCGCAACACACTGCATGCCAGTCTGGCAACAGAGTGGAACTCCATCTCAAAAAAAAATTAAAAATTAAAAATAAATCACCATCTTTGAAATAATCCATGAGAAGGTATTTCTTGTGCCAAAAAGTGCATCATGATTAAAAAGTTCTCTGACACAGTCCTGAACCCCAGTTTCACACATTCTGATAACAAAGAAAATGCCTGCAGATTGCCCTCTGGTTCAAGGGACCACAATTAAACTATAAAGAAAGGTCAAGGACACTCAGGAGATAACTATTTATTTAAGTCATTTTGGTCATTCTCTGTAACAAATTAATAAGTTACAGGAGTATTGGGGTAGAGAGGTGGTGGGGGAAGATTCTGTCATTAATTCTGACTGAATATACATAAGCAAAATAAAAAATATACCTCATATTAAATGATAACTTGATAGCATTAAGAAGAATAAACACATAATTTTCTTGGGTTTTTTATTCTTTTTCATTTTTAATAACATATGATAGCTATTTTTAAGACAAGCAGTTATAAAGAAAACAGAAAATGGTTTATAGACCCAAGACTCATATAACTTTTGACATTATAAATAGGTAAACAAACATATGTATGGTTGAGAAATTTTAAAAGAACACAAAAATTACAACCACTCTCCTATAGGATAAACTATCTATTTACAAAATACATGTATATGTATTATGTGTTAGAACCAATTTTCCACAACAGCACTTATAGTTCTACCTCGTTACTTTTAAAGACTACATAATATTCCACTGTAGGATTTTATTTATTTAACCAATCACTTCATCATGAAAATTTGCATGTTTTTCTCTTTGGGGCCAGTGATATCATGAGGTTTTTCTTTTTGTTTTTTGTTTTTTTTATCAATTAGGGTGGTATTTACTCAGAAAAGAATCATTTCTGCTTGACATTGAAAACTCTCTTAGGAGTATTTCTAAATGTTTTACATTACATGACACTATTAAAATATTACAACTAGGAAAATTTTGCTCAAATTTGCAACAGTTTTCTTGAAAAGGTAAAGGCCATCAAAGTCAGACACATGTGTAGCATGCATTTTGGTCCAAAACCATCAAATATATTACTCTATTATAGTTGATTACAGATAACAGAACAGCAACATACTAAAACCAATGCACATTATGAAATCAAGTAGACGCAATTCAGTGAATCCCAACTTCTAACTTCATGAGGTTTTATTTTACATATTTGGCAGACTTTTGTAAGTATATCCATGAGGTACCATTGCTAAATGGGATTACTGCACTAAAGTGTATATGATTTTTAATGTGGATTTTTAATTTGGATGGATATAACCAAAATGCCCTCATTAAAAACTAAACCAATTATCATTTACTCTGATTACACTTTCAATAACACCTAGGATTAACAAACTTAATTTTTTGTCAAGCTGATATGCAAAAACATAATGATTAATTACTAAGATCAAGCATTTTTCATAATTTAAGCATATAATAATTCCTTGCCTATTAATTCTTTGTTCTTCCAGTTTCCTATTTTTCTATTAAGTTGTTCTTTATTTTTACTGACTTAAAAATCATCCTTTTCTATTTAATTGTTTAAAGAATTCAGCCTTTTCATGGCTTATAGTATTACAAATATTTTCTCCAATTTTGTATTTGCCTTTTTATTGTCTAAATCTTTCATGCCATTAATTTATCAATCTATTATTTATAGTATCTGGATGTTGTTCCCTTCACACCAAGACAATATCATTTAAAGGACCCTGCCAAAGCCAAATTAAAATAGTCAGTAGCAACTCTAAAATCACAAGCATTTATCAGTCTAGTCTTAAAAATCAACAGTCTCTAGTTTCAAATGAAAATAATATTGGAAGAAAATCTTATCGTTGAGATCTCTAAGGATCTTGAAATAATAACAGAATTCCAATTAAACCTAAAAAACAATAACTCAGAGTGTTTTATTTACAAGCTGGTCACTGGCCCTTCTGAAAAGCACAAGTGAAAAAATATCTTTCATTGTTCTGAGTCTGAAGTTGCTCCATTCAAGAGAAAAGCAGCCAGACACCAGTTCTGCCGCGTCATTTTCCATTGTGCGTGAGTGAGTCACCCTTTCATAAGACTATTTCTCTCCAGGGGTGCAAAGGCAGCCTTCCCTTTCTCATCACATTTTTATGTGACGTTTTTCTTCTTATGTATCATTATTATCCTTGAATCTTGCTTAACATTTTGAATCCTATCCCTGTTAAATAGGAATGCTGTCTGATTAATGCTAGGATTTCGCCGTATCTCCCACATCTCAGACCGTCCAGTGCTGACTTCTTAACACCAGGAAGTGACCCAAGCAGAAGCAGAAACTGGCACTTCTGCTATCCAAATGGCACTGACGCAGATGCTGCCACAGTCTCTCCTCTCAAGAAAAATAACCGTCTGGTAAACCTATTAGCAGTTAACAAAATAATGCCCCCCACTACCAAACCACCACAAAGCCCTCCTACTCTTCCAGGAGAGAAGCTCCCACCAGCAGAGTGTGGAAGTGCTCAGTCCTGTACCCCGGCGCTTCCCATCCGCAAGGCACTTCTCACCATGAATTTCGTGGACGCGCAGATCCCTGTTCCACTCCCATTCCTCTCACCCTGTGGCCGGAGCATGAATATAAACCTTTCCATGGTTCCATCAACACAGCTGAGCCACAGTGGCATTTGGGAAGACATTAGCAATACATACAGCTGAACATGTACACAAAAAGGACTTCTGCATAAAATGATACATTGAAACTTCCTCACAGACTTTTTCTTCTTTCAGACAAGATGGGTGGGGTGGGGGAGAGAAAAGAAAATAAATTAGAGGAGGCAGGAATAAACTTGTATTTGCCTAATACAATAAAACTACCAGAACGTAAAAAAAAAAAAAAAAAGTTTCTAGAGCAGATTAGATAAGCTTACCATGCCTCAACCTGGACTCAGTTGACAATCTCTAAAGATATAACAAAGTCCCCTCACAATCCTGGTAACTATCCCCAATACCCATCCATGGAGATGAGCACCCCAAAGGAGTCTCCTTATCTCCTGCTTCTGATAGACGAGTTGGAAAAACTGCTACTGAGAATGATCAAATAAACATGGAAAGTGAACAATGAGGTTGACTCTTGGGGAAGCCTCCAGGACTACATACAAAATGTGAGAAGAATCCAAAGCTGGAGAGCAATTTCCACAACTAGATGAACTGAACATGACATAGAATGTTTAACAATTTTTCAAAGGAGAGCAGAGAGCCCAACTGGTCTAATAAAGGTTGTATTGCATCTCAGATGATTTCTCTCACTCTTCTCCCTGGCCCTCCTGACCATTTGCAATATTCTCCTTTTATAGATGATTAGAGCACACAGGATATGCTCAGGGATCACACTAGATATTGAAGGAGAAATAAAACTCGTCCCAGATTTATTGAAAAGAGAGTCAAGAACAAATATAATACCTGGGTTGAACTCCCCAAGCATGGGTGGCAATAAAACAAAGTGCACAACTCCTATCTAAACATTAGGAAGGAAAGAAACCAACAAAAACAGATAAAGCAAACCAAATAAGTTATAAAGCTTGCCTGGATAAGAAACAACTCAAACAAAATGAAGAATTTCTTTACAAGTGCCTCATTAAGAAGAACACTTTAATAAGGACAAATATTCGGAATACAAGGGCTCAAAAAAAAGATATAAACAAATGAGTGAAAAAAGAGATTGCGGATCTAAGGAAAAAAACAAAAAAAAATCATCACTGTGGAATGTTAAGTGATTTAGAAACCATAAAAAGAAAATACATACTAGTTAAATTTCAATTTTTGGAATAAGAAACAGCTTACAATAACAGCAATGAATTTTAAAAACCTTTTAAAGGCAAAAATATTAAGACACAAAAGCTAATATATTTGAAAAACAAAGACTATACAACATAAGGAAAATTGGCATCCCCAAAGTAAACAATCCAACAAATGGAACAAAATAATTTTTGAGGTTATTCCTCAAAGATATAAGATAGGAGAATTTCCCTGAAATAGAGAAGATTTCATCTGCAGAATGAAAGAGAATACTGTATTTCAGAAAAAAAAGACAAGCCATAGTTAAACTATGGCCATTAAACTTCAAGCTATTGAACTTCAAAAATAAAGACTACCACAGGTGTCTCAACAGATAAAAAAAAAAAAAAAAAAAAGGCAACTCACGAACAATAGGAGAAAAAAATCAGTCTGGCCTTAAACATATCAAAATATTCCACATTAGATGCGAATGCATCAATATTTACAAAGTTCTAAGAGAAAAAAGTAGGATTTAAAAAATGACAACCAGCCAAATGGCCTTTAAACAACAAATTTTGCAAATACATATGTATATATATATTTGTGATATATATAGAGAAGCATTGATATATTCGATTTCAAAAAAATGCTATATGCTATTTAGAATGGATACAATTAAAATATAAGGACATAGAATTGTTAAAAATAAAGAGATGAAAAAGATATAGTAGGCAAATATTAAACAAATTAGTTATGTTAATATCACACAAAGATTTTTAAGACAAGGAATGCTGTTATCCTTGTCAATATATAAGCATATCAATCAATGATTGAGAGGATTAATACATAACAAAAAGATTGATACCAAAAAACTATAATAAGGTTATGCATGTGTATACTTAATAATTTAACCTCAAAATACATAGCACAACAATTGCACTATATCCCAATATTATATTACAGGAAGAAAATTCTGAATTTACTATCATAGGAGGAGAATCCAATACCTACCTCACAATAACTCTCTACAATAGCAAGTATTAATCAAAAAAGATGTTTTTAGGCCGGGCGCGGTGGCTCAAGCCTGTAATCCCAGCACTTTGGGAGGCCGAGACGGGCGGATCACGAGGTCAGGAGATGGAGACCATCCTGGCTAACACGGTGAAACCCCGTCTCTACTAAAAACTACAAAAAACTAGCCGGGCGACATGGCGGCGCCTGTAGTCCCAGCTTCCTGGGAGGCTGAGGCAGGAGAATGGCGTAAACCCGGGAGGCGGAGCTTGCAGTGAGCTGAGATCCGGCCACTGCACTCCAGCCTGGGTGACAGAGCGAGACTCCGTCTCAAAAAAAAAAAAAAAAAAAAATAGATGTTTTTAAATAACATATGATTTGTATTATCAACAAAAGATAAAGCATCTGGGGGAAAATTTTAACTAAAGTATGTGCAATTATTTCATAAAGAAAATTATAAAACTTTATTGAAAGACAGCAAAGAGAAGCTAAATATATGAACAGATGAATATCATTACTGCATTTAAAAAAACTCCATACCGGCTGGGCACAGAGCCTCACACCTGTAATCCCAGCACTTTGGGAGGCCGAGGCAGGCAGATCACCTGAGGTTGGGAGTTCAAGATCAGCCTGACCAACATGGAGAAACTCCATCTCTACTAAAAATACAAAATTAGCCGGGCGTGGTAGTGCATGCCTGTAATCCCAGCTACTCAGGAGGCTGAGGCAGTAGAATCGCTTGAACCCAGGAGGCGGAGGTTGCAGTGAGCCAAGATTGCGCCATTCTGCTGCAACCTGGGCAACAAGAGCGAAACTCTATCTCAAAAACAAAACAAACTCCGTACCTTAAAAATGTTAATCCTACCCAGATTGATCTATAGGCTCGATGCAATTCTAATGGAATTCCAAGAGGTGTTTGTTTTATTTGTTTTGATTTTGCTGCTGTTATCGTACTTAATGAGCTGATTATAGAATGTACTTGGGAGAACAATGATCAAAAATACCCAAGACAATTTTCATCAACAGGTTGAAAGAACTTGTCCTTTCATCTAAGAAAGCTACGTAAAATAATAGCAATTAAAACACTATGCTATTAGTTTCTTAACAAGCAAAGTAACCTATGAAACAGCCTACGAATAGAGCTATGCATATTTGGAAACCTGACATACGAGAAAGGTGGTTGACAAATCAAAGGGACAATAATTTCTTCTGCAACAAATTGTGCTATAAAACTTGTTATTCTGAGAGTAGAGATGGAGGAGGCGGGGATAGATTAGGTCTTTTTCATCATCACATCAAAACTCTAAACGTGAAAAAAAAAAAACTTCCAACCTAGGCAACATGGAGAAACCCCATCTCTACAAAAAATAAAAAAATTATCCAGGCATGATGGTGTGCCCTTATAGTCCCAGCTACTTGGGAGGCTGAGGCAGGAGGATTGCTTGAGCCCAAGGAGTTGAGGCTACAGTGAGCTGTGTTCTCACCGATGCACCCTGCCTGGATGACAAAGTGAGATCCTGTCTCAATAAAAAGTAAAAGAAACTTTCTTTTTATTTTTTTGAGATAATCTTGCTCTGTCACCCAGGCTGCCATGCAGTGGTGCGATCTCAGCTCACTGCAACCTCTACCTCCCAGGTTCAAGCAATTCTTCTGCTTCAGTCTCTCAAGTAGCTGAGATTACAGGCCTGCGCCACCATGTCTCTCAAATTTTTGTAGTTTTAGTAGAGATGGGGCTTCACCATGTTGGCCAGGCTGGTCTTGAACTCCTAACCTCAAGTGATCTGCCCTCCTCAGCCTCCCAAAGTGCTGGGATTACAGATGTGAGCCACCGCACCCAGCCAAAAGTAAAAGAAACTTTTAAAAAATGTTCAGAAGAAAACATACAGTTTTCTTTATGTTTTGTTTATGCTTAAATAAGACACAAAAATCACAAACAAAAGAAACAAGCTATTTACAAATTTAAAATCTCTGTTCTTCAGAAAAGCCATTTGAAGAGTGGATAGACCAACCATAGACTTAGAACGATCCATTTCAACATATATAATTGACAATGAAGTGTCTGTCTACAAATGCCTACAAATCAATGAGTAGGAAATGATAGAATCAAACACAGTTAAAAGAAATGATCAGACAGGAGCAAAATATGAACACCTTATATGATGCTCAGTTTCAGTAGTACTCAAGCAGATGCAAATTAGACCCCAATGAGATCATCATTTTACACCCTCCAATTCGGGAAAATGTAAAAAGTCTGACAGTACTCATTGTCAGTGACCATATGGATAAACAGGAACTTTGGACAGCAATTTGACAATATTAGTAAGCTAAACCCAATAATTCAATAACTACGTAGTAAATTGAACCATATTAATTTTGTTAGATTAGACTGGTTTCAACCTTAAGAAAACCATATGATTTAACCAAATACACAGTTGTTAAGAAGGAATTATACACGTGAACCATGTGGTATGCTCAATACTCAAAAGTGTTTACACAGCATTCATCATTTTTGTGAAAGAAAAAAAAAAAATTGGAAGTATGCAAAACCCATCAATGGGAGAATAGATCAATAAACTGGTGTACTAAAACAATAAAAATAAGTGTTTTCACTCATTCATTCATTCGGAATTGTGTACCACGTCAGGCACTGTTACAGTGACTGGGGAAATAGCAGTGAACCAACATGACCTAGTTTCTGTCCAGAGGATAGAATGAATGTCCTTGTGAAACTAAATGAAGCAGAGCCATACACAACTCCTGAATGAGGCTTTCCTGGGAATTCAGGTGTGAAGACCAAGCCCTATCCTTAAGTAGTTCGTCCACATAACCATGGAGCATTTGCAAGCACTTGCTCATTCATTATTTCATCCTCACAACAACCAGTGAGATAGGTAATACTGTGCCAGTTTTACATCTTGCATGTCATAAAGTTATTACTTCGTGCAATATCTTGGAACTAATTTGTGATGGTACCTGGACAGAAGCTCAGGCCCACAGATTAAATATGTAATTTTCCATCTGTCTTGAACAAACAATTTCCAAACTGAGTTTAAATACATTTTTAAATCCTCCAAGTGACTCATGTGGTATGTTGATTTGGTTGCAACTAAAAACCACAAAGAATAAAACGCTTAGGTACAAAAATAAAATTGTAAATGAATAAGAAAGAAAGAGAGCCTTTCAAAGGGAGGAGCTAGCCAGAAGATCTCATTGTCTGAGAGAAGAGGAAAACACCATAAGTTTAGAATATCAAGGAAGCTAAAGTAAAGCACATAATTAGTCTGTTGCCCTTGTCTCTGGAAACAAAGGGCTTTGAAGGAAGCATGAAATTCTATTGTGTCTCTTTGGGGCATTTGGGGCCTCTAGATGCCAACCTCTCAAAAGAGGGGACTTTCCCAGAAGTATTTTGAAGTTCTTATTGTTAAGCACTGCAGGAAAACACAGTTCAGTGTTCACACAAGGGGTTCCAACAAAGCACAAGTCAAAGCTAAGAGAGAGTCCAAGTGCCAAATAGCAACTATAGTTAGTTGATCTGCCTAGATCCTTTACACTTAGGAGTCGAGGCTTCCAAACATCTCTCCATCAAAGTCCAAAATTCCTTCCCCAAGTAAACTTTTTGCAAACCTTTTAGTTAGTTGGATACTGATAGAAAGAAATAAACCAATTTTTTCTTCCTTCTGTCTTTTTTTGTGAGAAGTAGGGCTGTTTTTTGGCTTTCTATTGAAAAATAATTGCTTTTCTTTCAATGTGCATTCAATGAACATTTATTTAGCACTTTCTCAAACATTGAGCTAGAGACTGTGGCATTATAAAGATGAATGAGGAATAATTTCTCCACTCAAGTACTCAAAGGAGACACACAAATAATCAAAATGAAGTATGAACACTGAAAGGAGATGCATATTGGTACAACCTTTCAGGAAGTCAAGTAAGCAAGATGTTTTAAAATTGTGAGATGTGCATGCTCTTCGACCCAAAGATTCTCATTTGAGAGATTTTTCATGAGGAAACAATTGGGAAAGTATCTAAAATAGGTATAAAAGAGTTATTTTAATATTGTTTCAACTGCAAAAAAATTAGAAATTAAGCATCAATCGTTAGGGTATTGATATAGCATTTTCAGCTAAACACAACTATTTTTAATGGAGCTAAATATATGTATTTATGGACATTTTTTGAATCCACAATTATTATGGTCGAGTTAGAATGTTTGCACTAGTGACTTAGGACATAGTGCTTTTTCTGCCATGGCTGAGTGCAGGTACTCTATGGAAAGCTACAGCCACAAGGAAACTAGCAGGGAGGTAGGTATACAGGACATCAAGTGGTATACTCCTTCCACTGGCACCCTGGAGTCAGCCAAGAAGACTCCAGGGAATGAGGAAAGAGGAATGGTGAGAGGATGCTCTCATCCCAAGCTCCTATTTATATTTAAATGGAAATATAACCAAAATACCAATGGAATAAATTATTAAGTCAAAATGTCCCTAAAATATAATTGGTAAGTAAACATGTTTTTAAAAACAAATATTTCCTAAGAAGAAAGAAGAGCTATGAAAAATTCTAATGCTACAAAATATTAGAACATAGTATGACATTTCAGTGCTTTAAAAAATATAAAATTGGTGCAAAACAGAAGTGTAAATACATGCAGAGGCATGGGAAGTCCAAAAAGAGGCCCTACTACTTTTATTTTATAACAAAATGACCTTTTATGTACAAGGAGGTAAAAAAGAGTGATTTAACAATGACATTAGGCTATTTGAATGGAGACTTAAAAAAAAATAAATTAAAACATTATACAACTCAAAAGTAAATGAAAGTGTAAAAAAGGGTCAAGTTTAATTTTAGTAAAACAAAAAGAGAGCAGAAAACTGATCAAAGCTATGGATGAATGAAGTATAATTTCAGCAGTTTTGAAATTACAAAAGACATATTTCAAAGAAAATGAAAAGATGATATTTCAAGATATACGAATTTTCAAGTCTGAACAATAGAAGTAAGAAAAAAAGAGGATAACTAAATAAAGAAATACTTGTCATGCATGTAATCACCAGGCTTCTAATGACACAATTGGAAAGAATTCGATGGGCAAGTTATATAAGGAAAAAATAGAGAAAAAAGTTAATTCTTACACTAACTCCTTAAAATAGAAAACCAAGTAAGCCTTAATACATGTACTCAGTTTGCAAGCACAGACCACACTGAGTCAAGGACAATACAACACTGAATGCATCGACTGGCTTTACATGAACTGTGCATCCCTTCTGAGCAGACGCCAGTCAACAGATGGCATGAACCCAAAAAGGGTTAGTAATTTGAGTTCCCTTTGGGTTTAGCCATATTACTGTTTGGACGAACGGAGGCAAGATGGTGCACTTCCGGGTTCTTCATCCCCCCCCTCCAACTTTTCCCGCAGCGGGCGAAAATGCAGCCGGGCGACCCGGGAAGGTGCAGACCAACTGGGCATGCGCCAGGTGATGTCAATCCGAAGAGACCAAGATTTACCTGGTCGCACCTGCGGAACGCCCCCCGACACGCCCGTGCCCCGCCTATTGCCCTCCCACGCCTAGAAAAGCCGCTCCGGACGAACGCCACGCACGGACTTCCCAGCTTCCCCACTGCTGTCAGGGCTGCCAGAACTCCGTCGGAGAGCTCCACGGGCGACTCTGCTGGCCTCATTTGCCGGAGGCCAACAGACCTCTCCTTACCCACCTTCTTCCCCTGAAGCTAGGTGACCAAAATAAACTTGCAGTTTTGCTCCTACCCTTTGCCTAGTCGCTGGTTCTTTTGCGCCCGCTCTGGTGGTCTTAGAAAACAAGTCAATTACTACTTAGAATCTGGGGTTTTTTGTTTGTTGGTTTTGTTTTGTTGTTGGTGGGTTTTGTTGGTTTGTTTCATTTCATTTCGTTTTGTTTGAGATGAGGTCTCACTCTGTCACCCAGGCTGGAGAGCTGTAGGGGGATCGCGACTCACCACAACCTAGAACTCCTGGGCTGAAGCGATCCTCCTGCTTCATCCTCTCTAGTAACTGAGAATACAAGCGTGTGCCACCACACCTGGCTTAGAATTTATTAAGAGATGTCCAGCATCGGCTGGGCATGGTGGCTCACGCCTGTAATTCCAGCACTTTGGGAGGCCGAGGCAGATGGATCACCTGGGGTCAGGAGTTCGAGACCAGACTGGCCAGCATGGTGAAACCCCATCTCTACTAAAAATACAAAACAAAAAACATAACCAGGCATGGTGGCTGGCACCTGTAATCCCAGCTACTCAGGAGGCTGAGGCAGGAAAGTTGCTTGAACCCAGGAGGTGGAGGTTGCAGTGAGCTGAGATGGCGCCATTGCACTCCAGCCTGGGTGACAAGAGAGAAAGTCCATCTCAAAAAAAAAAAAAAAACAAAAGATGTCCAGCATCAATATAATGTGATGTATCAAAAGAGTAGTATGTTAGGATAATTGAGTTACACCAGAAACAAGGAAACCCCACAACAGAAGCAGTAAGGGCAGCACCTAACCCCACCTGGAATTTGGGATTCACACCACCCATGCCAATGTGTGTTGTAGACACGGAGTTCAAGGCTGTGCTGGTGACAGCACCAAGGCTGTGCTGCGGCAATACCTCTAGTAGTTGCTGACATCCCCAGCATGTGCAAGAGTGTTTCCTAATTCTCATAGTTTGGTGGCATTTGTTCCTAGTTCACCTGCTCCAATCTTCATCAGATAGATAAATTCAGAGTGCTGTATTGGTGTTGTTTACTCGAGGAACCTGTCCAGAAGGGCCATGGGCTCAGGCATCAGATAAAATCGAGTCTCAGCACAGCTCTGCTGCTTCCCCTCAAATGGGCTTGTGCAAGTTAACCATTCTTCCTGGCTCATTTTCTGTAGCTATGAAATGGGAGTAAGAAGTTCTGTCATGCAGGGTGTGGGAAATCGGACTGATATCCTGGTCTCAAGTGCATGATGATTGTTGGCAGGGAAAAAGAGCATACTCTGACAGCATTTGGCTCAGCTGATGTGACAAAGTGCAGAAGGAGAGAGTGTGCTCTCAGGGCCTGCCGGGATCACAGCACAGTGCTATTTTAGCTTCCATTTGGGATCTTTTGTAGCAGCCCCCGTGAGCTGACACTCAGACGTCATTCTGTGGGTCCGGAACAGGGCACCGTACCTCCTGGCTGCTTCCCTCTCATCCCTAAGGAATGGTTATTTTCCAAGTAGGTGGGCACAAGAACACACAGGTTCAATTCTCCCAGGAGCTCCAACTTCAAACCTGGAGGATGACAGGTGCTGTCTGGCCAGGACAGCCCCGGAATCAGGTAGGACCAGGCACAGGTACTAACCCTCAGGGGACCCCTCTGGCGTAGCCAACAGCAGGCAGCTGGGGAGGATTAAATCATCCCCGACAGGAATGAAGCAGAGAGAGGAGAGGACACTCACTGACCTCGGGCAAGGTTTCCTTGAAGGGAGCCCCCAGAGTTCCAAATCGAAAAAAGAAATGTGCCTTTCACAAAGACCAGTTCCCCAATAAACAGCCTCAGCCTCCAATACAATCTCATAAAAACATGGCTTAAGGCTGCCTTTGCCTCTGGTCTCTCACATTATTGTTACTGTGAGAGTTTTGTTGTTGTTTGTTGTTTTTAAAACCTTTCCTGTAATTGAAAAACCCAGGCCTATCTGGGCCAAAGTAAATAACTATGCCAGGGAACTCCAGGCTTTCCAAGGAGACCTGCATTCACAAATAAGAAGGAAAAGCCTCTTGGGAAAGTAAGTCTTTGCTTTATTATTATTATTATTATTTATTTTTGGTTTTCATTTTGCACAGAAGCCACGTAAATCCATCATCCTAAATAAAATCTCCCAAACCTAGCTTTTTGATGATCTTGTCATTTTCTCTCCAATATGCTGGTAACAATTTCAGCAAAAGAGTAACCTAGAAAGAATTATTTTCTCTTTTCAGCCTAACAGTCAAATTGGTAAATGAGGAACTGGATGGCTTGTCTTTGAAATCCAGTCAGTTTTCCATACCTTTAGAACACTGGATAATCTCACATTCTTTTTTTCTCATTTTATTTTATTTTATTTATTTTTACTTTTTTTATTTTTAATTTTTTTATTTTTTTTATTTTTCTTTTGAGACGGAGTCTCGCACTGTCACCCAGGTTGGAGTACAGTGGCCGGATCTCAGCTCACTGCAAGCTCTGCCTCCTGGGTTTACGCCATTCTCCTGTCTCAGCCTCCCAAGTAGCTGGGACTACAGGCGCCCGCCACCATGCCCGGCTAGTTTTTTGTGTTTTTTTTTAGTAGACATGGGGTTTTACCATGTTAGTCAGGATGGTCTCGATCTCCTGACCTCGTGATCCGCCCTCCTCGGCCTCCCAAAGTGCTGGGATTACAGGCATGCACCACCACGCCCAGCCACTTTTTTTTATTTTTTTGAGACAGCGTCTCACTCTGTCACCTAGGCTGGAGTGTACTGGTGCGATCTTGGCTCACTGCAGCCTCTGCCTCCCAGATTCAAGTGATTCTCCTGCCTCAGCCTCCTCAGTAGCTGGGATTACAGGCACACACCACCACGCAAGGCTAATTTTTGTATTTTTACTAAAGACGGGGTTTCACCAGGTTGGCCAAGCTGGTCTCAAACTCCCAACCACAGGTGATCTGCTCACCTCGGCCTTCCAAAGAGCTGGGATTACAGGTGTGAGCCACCATGCCCAGCCACTATTCTCACATTCTTAAACTCAGACAACAATGCAGGACAAAAGAGATGCTCACTGCACAGCCAGACTCTTAATGATACGCTGAGACGCTTTCACTGTGCAAGGAGTTCCTCACTGCCCTTCAAAGTTGTGTTTTTATATTTGGTTGTTTATTCAATCACTAGTGCTTTGAGAGAGGGTGTAGGAGGAAAATAAAGCTAAAATTAAAGGTTTAGAAGCAAATTAAGATCAATTGAAATTAAAGAAAAGGCACTGCTGATACCATGGTCGTGAATGGGGAAAACCAGACCAACCAACCCCAAACAGCTTAGTAGAGGCCAGCCCATGCTAAAAGAAATATATAAAGGGAGGTTTGCTTTTCATTAATTCGATTTCTGAACTGCTTTTCCTAGATCACTGCTCTTAGTAAACCTGAGAAACACTCAAATGGCCCTCAGTGGCCTTGCAGTGAGGCAATTTCCTACCAGGGTCCAGTGCAAGGCAAGTCCTGAAGGTCAGGGCAGCCCAGGCCAAGCCCCAAGATCCCACGGGCTGCCGATTTAATGACAAGTAGGAAGATCATCAACTTTATCTTCTCATCTAGCCAAACAGAAGTGGAATTACTCTACATTTTATTAAAGAGCCCTCGGTGAGAGCTTCGAGTTATCAGGAGTTCCATCGCACCTGCACTGCTGTATGACTACAGCCAGAGAGGAAGAAGCCATCTTGTCAGTTATCCATGTGGCCTAATCACAAGAAATGTGTCACTTCTGTGTAAGTGCTGGAAACGAGAATAGTTCAAGGGCTCCCACACCACCTGAGGACCCTCTCGCCTCTCACTGCCAATCTTGTTCCGCAGTGCTGGAGTCTGCAGCTGAGTGGGTTTGTATATGGAGCGCCCCTGGGTGTGGGCCGCTGCTGAGAAATGGAGCAGTAAGTGCACTGGCTCGCAGGTGGCTGCTCAGCAGCACCCCAGCGCCACTTCTGACCCGCAGCTAGTGAGGATGCCCTGACCCCAAGGACCTCTAGACATAGGAGCAATTCAAGACTAGTTAGTTCAAGACTTTTTCCAACCTGACTATGGGAGAGATCAGACACCTCACCTTTTACCTTCTGGCATCTGCTGATTCCCTTAGTTAATCCTTATAGAAAATTTGACAACAAATAGTTGATGAGCTATAACATGTAACTATGCAAAATCAGCAAAAATCCAACCTCTAAAACATGTCCAAAAGAAATAAGAGCTACTTTACTTCTGAGGCTTGATATCTGTCAATTTTTTTCAATTTCAGAAAAATACAGAAACTGTAGCTAGCAGGATTAGTGTTTGCAAAATAAAAGTATTCTTTGTAACACCAAGTTCAGTTTTTAGCACCTGATTTCAGTAATAGACAAAACTCTCAAAGAAATGAGATTATTTTGTTTTAGAAAAGAAAAACACACACACATATACACACAAAAACTCTGAGGTTTGAAGTAGTTGAAACTTTAGAACATGTTTCTTTACATCTTAAAGGAAAAAAAGTGATTTCCAAGGTAGTGATCTTGGAAAGCTCCCTCCCTAGCCCCAGGGTAGATTGCTAGGAGGTAGATAGGCAGCGGCAGAGCCCAACAGGGATTCAGCCTGGATTTGGGTGAGCTGACTCAGGTCTCTCTAATGCTAGTGGGAGGGATGGCATTTGAACTCAGACACTCTAATAGGCTTCCGCGTATTCCCCACAGGCCAGGTCAGAGGATGCACCCTGGTGTGACACCATAATTCTTATTCATGACTAAAATAAGAATTTTATCACTGTGGCCTTTTAAATCAAGAATGCGGTGCTTTATGTACGGTAGACATCTGGGTATCTATCTCTGGGTTCTGGGGTGTGGTTTCCACGGGCAGAAGGATGTTCCTAGTAAAACTGTGACCAGTGTAGTTTCGTTGTTTCCATTATCCTCTTCCAGCCCATAGCTGGGAGAGAATCATGGGTTTTTTAAAACGTTGATGTCCTTGTATTAAACTATGCTTCAACCCTCTTCCACTAGCCCAAGTCTTCAGTAAAATTGGCCAGCCAAACCCAAAAAGCTGATATCACTTACAGGATATCAGCTTTCCTTAATGGAGTAAGGGATCAGAGTCCTGTCCAATTGAGTGGGGAGGGAAAGGAGTGAGTAGCAGTCACAGGAGGCAAGATTCAGAACAGAGATCCAAGGTGTCAACAGATGTAGGGTCCTGGAGATAACAACGAATGGTCACTGCTCCATGATTTGAAGGATAGATTAGGGGAAGTGTGCCATCCACAGTACACATGCTACAGGCTCAGCTGCTCTGTTCAATATTAAAACATGGGAGAACCCAAATAGACTGCAGAACTAAGAGCTATCCAAGGAGCTTACACTTGGCTTACATGATTTTCTTGTTGTTGTTGTTGTTGTTGTTGTTGTTGTTGTTGCTGTTGTTAATTCTTTGAGATAAGAAGTAGCTGGTGAAGGTAGCGGGAGGGAGAGTATAGGGATAGATTTGTTAAAGGATACAAAATTACAGCTAGATAGGAGGAATAAGTTCCAGTGCTCTATATGACTGTAGGATGACTATATGATAACAATGATGTATCATATAGGCCAGGCGCAGTGACTCACGCCTGTAATCCCAGCACTTTGGGAGGCCAAGGCAGGTGGATCACCTAAAGTCAGGAGTTCGAGACCAGCCTGGCCAACATGGTGAAACCCCATCTCTACTAAAAATACAAAAATTTGCTGGGCATGGTGGCACGTGCCTGTAATCCCAGCTATTCGGGAGGCTGAGACAGGAGAATCGCTTGAACCCAGGAGGCGGAAGTTGCGGTGAGCCAAGATCATGCCATTGCACTCCAGCCTGGGTGACAAGAGCAAAACTCCGTATGAAATAATAATAATAATATATCATATAGCTTCAAATTGCTACAAGGAGAATATTAAATGTCCCCAAAACAAAGAAATAATAAACATTTGACGTGATAGATATACTCATTACCCTGATCTGATCAGCATACATTATTTGTATTGAAACATCACTATGTACCGTATGAATATGTGCAATCATTATCTGTCAATTTAAAAAAATTAAAATTAAAAGAAATAAAAAGTAAAATAAGTAATGAATTAGATTGATTTACAGTTAGAATAAAATGTAAAATTTAATAGAAATTCACGTGGAAAAGCATGGCTCGAAGCCACTGAATATTTGACAATGTTGATGGCATTGCACTGGAACTATCCATGGGGACACCCCTGAAGCATTGTCAACTGCTCTCCACCTGCCCAAAAGCAATGTGTCCTTACCTTGACCCAGAATCTGCCCCAGGAAACTTATTCAAGAGAAATGATCCAGGAGAAGGTGTATCCTTTGTGCATAATGATGTTATTCATAACAATAAGAGCTGGAAAGTACCTTAATCTTCAACATAAGGCAATGGTCAAATAATTATGTGTATCCAACTGATTAACTATTATTCAATAAAACCATTAAATAAGAAGACCACACAGCAACTTTTAAAATGTTAGGCTTCACTATTAAGTGGGAAAAAAGCTATGACTTTAATTACATAAAAATATTGCATTGTGTATGCCTAAGGATAAGAAAAGATCACAAAAGTAAGTTAATTAGGATAATAAAATTTTAGATGACCTTAAAATGTCTATATTTTGTTTTAGTGCTGTTTTTACAATAAATAAAAATCAAGAGGAAAAAATAAATGGTATTAAAATAATGGTAAGAAACTATTTTTTCCAAGAATGGTAGAATTTTAACAATCTATAAAGCTAGGTATTAAGTATGATGGGTACTATTTATCCATTCTATTTTTTTAAATTTTTGTTTAAATCTATAATAAGGTTTTTTTGAAGAAACTATAATCATTAAATATAATAAACATTTTTAAAAAGCAAATGTAAAAGCATATGCTGATTTGCTCTTTATGAATGATACAAATTATTAAATTATCACATGTATGCTGACGCTATGGACATCTATTATGCATCAATTTTTTTTTTTTTAAAAAGCTAGAAAAAAAACAGTAAATGTAAAAACAGACAAGTTTCCTTCATCTAACAAGTAGTTGCTGGCTTTACTCACTAAATAAACATGTATTTGAGGCCATTTATTCACTCAGGCAGTTTGGTTATTCCACAGTTCATGCCAACACCTCACTTCCATAGTTCAAAAACAAAGAATTTACAGATTATCATTGGACAATGGGAGAAGGCCGTGAAAAATAGGTCAGTTTAAAGACATTCACCCAGAGGGGCTTGCCCTCAATATTTCCACTGTAATAACATTAAGATATGTAAACATATTCACATTTTATCCCCCTGGAGTTCTGTTCTAACCCAATTGTGCAAGCCACAAACTTAGAGTTACCCTGTGCCTCCTCCCCTCACAGCCCACAGTTCATGTCCACAGATGTCTGAGGCTACCCATTTCTACCATGTAAGAAAATAGCTCCCATACCAGGTACTGTTGCAATCACATGTACAAACTCATTTAATACTTACAAACAATTTCATTTTACAGAGAAGAAGACCAAGTTAAGAAATTGCCTGAAAAAGTAAACTAGTAAGTGGCAGAACTGGAATGTGAACCCAGTCAGGCAGCTCCAAATTCCATGCATGGAACCACTTGTGTTGTTTCTACTCTGTTGCTATTCTAGGCATTGCTATAATGAATAACCTTGTAAAAATATCACTTCCCATTTGTACAAGGACATCTGTAGGATATATCCCAAGAGGTGGTTTCATTAAATATTTAATTGCATTTTTCGTTGCTTTTGTCTGAACAGACTATAGCTCCTTGTGGGCCGGGAACTCACTTTTCTTGTTCACCCACTATCTGGCACATAACAGAGATGCATAAATGCTTTATTCCTTCCTTCTTTTACTTATTCAACAAATATTTACTGAACATCCATTGAGTGCTAGGCACTGTTCTGGGTGCTGGACAATATATTGGTGAACCAATTGGGGAAAATGCCCAGTTCTCATGAATGTAACATACTAATGTAGGACCCAGAGGCAATTGGCAAATAAGAAAATCTGTGCTGTGTTACAAGATGATAAATACTAAAGAAAAATAAGGCAAAGAAAGGCAGGATGCAGGAGATACCATTTTAAATAAACAATTATCAAACAAATAAAACCTTCTGATGAGGATGTTTACCTTAGCAGCAAAAGTAATTGTGAAAATTTTTTAAAACTCAAGTGTCCATTAAGGAGGAGTAGGCAGTCTGGCTACCTCGGTTACCGAACTGTTCTGAGGTTGATAAGCACAAAGCGGAAAGAGCAGTGCCTGGGAACCAACTTCCACCTGTAACACTCTTTCATGGGAAGCTAGGCTAATTCCCTAAAACAAACTTGCATGTCAATGAAATACACTGTTTATAAATGTAAAACTACCTACACAGACACGAACACATTAACAATCGATGAAGAGCGTCTCACTCCTTTATTCCTGAACTTAAAACTTTTGTACAAACTTTCAACTGAGATCATTTTGATCCTGAAGATCACATAAAAAAGAAAACATCTCCTTTAACATGTATTTTATTTCAAGACAGAGAGATAGAATATTCTGGCTCTGAGGATTCAGCAAAATGTAATTCAATGTCAATTACTGAATCTCTTCAAACCGAAGCATTTGTCAGCAGAAAAATCCCATAGGTTAACTATAGACCTTAAAATCAGAAATGATGTAGGTAAATTACTGCACATCTACTTCTCCTAAAAATGACATTTGTAGGTGTTAATGTTTATATAGTAGCATCAGGAATAAAGTTAATCATAATAATAAGCAACTGATTTCTATTTCATAAAAACATACACTTACAGGATATTTGCTTAAGTACTCACACAAGTTTGATTTGAACAATTCCAACCTGCTTAGAAAACCTTGCTAATGTAATTTAAATATAGTTCTAAGTAGATGCAAATTAACACTAAAGATGTGACCCTACAGGGTAACACAGCATGGGTGCGTCATGCCCTGCTCTGGTGAGCACATTGTGCAGTCTTGTGCTTTGGAGTCAGTACCTTTAGCATTCTGTTTATGCATTAAATGCAGCCAATGCTTTGTTCCTTAAACCTGACAATTCACTGGTCAGTCGTTATAATGAATGCTTAGAACACAAATTATAGTTCAATTCCACTTGTTTTTTGTTTGCTTGTTTATTTGTTTTTTAGAATTTTTCTAAATTTGCCCTTTTCTGATAAAGTATTCAGCTTTTATTTCATGCTGGTCATTAAATTGTTCAGTTACTTTGACCCTTGGGACAGGTTTTGATTTAAAATAATCCAACCCTCCCAAATTCCCTGCAGCGTGGGTGTTTGTACCTGCCAGGAGGCAGAGGCAGGCAGACAAGAATAGACCCTGATCTCACTCCAGACCTCACTGGAACCCTATGGAAAACCAAAGCAAGCACTCACCGGGTTCCTGAGTCTGCAGAGCCAATTCTTCCACATCAGGGCTTGGAACTGGCGCCCGGCGTGCCCCATGCCTGCTGCTCCCTGCTCTCAGTCAGGAAGCCTGCCTGTTAGGATGGTGCTTCTATCTGCTGGGCTCAAGCAAAGGCATGTTGCCTATTAGTCAATTCTAACAAAAGTGAGTGATGCAAGAGAGATTACTGGTGACTGAATAAAACAGGCATCAGATGTCCCCTCTTGTTCTGCATCTGCTGAGAAATCTTTTCACTAGCCGTTCAGTGTTTCGGGAGGGTTGAGTTACAGGAAGCTGCCTTCAGGGACTTTTTTGGGCATACACACATACATACAGAGGGTGCCCTCCCTTTCCAAGAACCCACACAACTGATCTGTGCGACAAGAAGTAATGCCCACATTTATCATTTACTTCCCGTTTTTTCTGGATATTAATTAGATGGAATTTTCCATTATTCTTCTGAAGCATTAGTTATTATACTACTTTGCCAGAATATTTCAATTTTGGTGGTCCCACGGCAGAGCGTTTCACAGGAAGGAGATGGAAGCAGTGTAGGTGTCTGGGGGAGTTTGGGGAATGGGTGAATCAAGTTCCACTCTGCTACTGCACTTACACTTCATACTTCTCCTTCACCCATTTCCTCCAAAGGGATCAGGATCTACCTTTCAGATGGTATCAAGTGCAGACGTGACTGGACTCAGCAAGTGGCCTGTGGATTACCTGTGAGTCCTGTTTGATGACTGCACACTTGCACTTTCTAAGTGGCATGATGGATTCAGCTCACCAGCTGGTGGCTCCACAGTCCTGGAAGCCAGGCCCTTTTGAGTTCCTGTTGCCCCCAGTTGTGGTCAGAAGAATTTCAGGCAACGCAGTCTTGTGGTCTTCTATTTCATAAAGCAATTTTCACAAGCTGTGAATGCTCGATAAATGACTTTTGCAATAGTAAACAGGGAATATAGGCTTCAGTAAAGAAATTGACTCAATGATTTTGTAAACTTATTTTTTAAAGGAAGCTTATTTTATTTTATTTTTTGTTACATGACTGGCAGCACTAGAGTGAAAGCCATTACTTAGTAGGATGGGGCCCAGCACCCATACATGGATTTGCCTGATCCCCATACGATGTTCTCCCTTGACCTGTGACTTCTCAAAGGTCTTTGGGGTTGCCTAAGTATTGCTACTCTGGTGGTCTTTGCAGATAACATCTAGAACACCTTACATTACAAGTAATTGTCATAATTTTTAAAAATCTAGTATAAGAGAAAGCCTCCAACCATAAGGTTTTTCTCATTTTATGTTCATAACAGCCAGTTTTTATGCTGCTATGCCAGAATTATGCCAGAGGCATAAAAATTATTTCATCCATTGCTTTCATGGAACAATGCTGTATTAGGGTTTTCAGATAAACAGAACCAATGGGTGATCGATTGACTGATTGATTGATTATAAGGAATAGGCTCACATAATCATGGAGGTGGGCAAGTCCTAAGATCTGCAAGGTGAATTAGCAAGTCAGAGACCCAGGGAAGCCAATGATATAATTCCAGTCCAAGTCCAAAGACCTGAGAACAGGAGAGCCAATAGTGTAGTTGCCATCCAAAGACTGGGAAACTTGAGACCCAGGACAAGCTGGTATTTCCATAAAGTCTGAAGGCAGAAAACAAACAAACAAAAAAAGCCAGTGTCCCAGTATGAAGGCCATCAGACAAAAATAATTATCTAACTTAGGGGAAAGTCAGACTTTTTGTTCTATTTAGGTCTTCAACTAATTGGATGAGACCCACTCACACTAGGGAGGACCATCTGCTGAATTCAGTCTACCTGCTTAAATGTTAATGTCATTTATAAACACCCTCATAGAAACTCCCAGAATAATGCTATCTTTTGTTCTACGTTTCAGCCAAGAAAACAAACAAGCAATTAGAGTCCTTCCTAACTCCTTGAGCTGCCACATTAAATGCAGAATCACTGCTTAGTGAGCCCATATTAGCAAATTTGGCCTGATCCAAATTATGTTCCTTCCATCATTATCCCACACCCTTATATCCATTTCCACACATATTCCTCAGATTTCTGCTTGTATACATTAGAAAACTCAAATTGTCCATTTGATGTATAGCACACTTCCTCACAGCTTATACTTTATATCTCCCCTTTGGGTGCTGCTGGGACTTGAATCTAGTTATAGGTCTGAAATGAAAGAGGAATGGTGGTGGGGGTGGGTTCTGAGGAGAAGCAGAAGTGCCTTGCATGACAACTGCCTCATGTTAGGACATTACAGTTTTCTTAGGCAAGGCAGAGTTAATCCCCTCAGACATGGGGTAAGAGACTGCTTCCACTAGGGCTGGAGAAACTGCCTGCACTTGGGTGTGGAGACCTCTTCCACGTAATAAAGAAGATATTATTTAGGGGCTCAGCGTCTTCAGCTTCATCAGGGTCTTCCCACATATCTCCATTCCAACTTTTAGCACCCTATTCCCTCCAAGTCAATACCTTTACTTTGATAGTAGACACCCTGCAATATTAGCCGTCAACTTGCACTGTGATTCAGCCACTTGCAAGATGAAATTCTGGTTTGATTTTCTGCAATCTCAGCCCTGTAGCTACAGGAAATAAGTGTCTATTTCAGGGACACGCATAGAAACTTTCAGGTCATTTATGCAGCACTTCAGCTGGGAATTTGACCCCTAAGGTCATCCTTTTCTTTTTCCACTTTGTCCAGCAACATTAGAAACAACCAGTCAACCTCATTGTACTCATGAGTTTGACAGAAATGTTGGAAAGTATCAAATACAAGATCATCCAGACCCTTGCTTCTTCTAAGTGTTTGATTAGGAGCATCTAATGGTGATATTTTGTGCATCTCTATTGCCACATCATGTCATGGACCACCAATTTTCTCTTTACTAGAAATAGAGTCAATAGTCTTTAAATCTAATCAGATTAGAGATTCAATCCCAGAAACCTTGGAACCTATTTAAGTTTATCCTTAAGATTCTCTTCATCCAGAGTTGTACTTAGTACCAAAATCTGTATTAGGGCTCTCCAGAGAAACAGAATCATATGCATATTTATATATATAAAGAGATTTACTATAAGGAATTGGCATAAGCAGTTATGGAACTGGGCAAGTCTCAAGATCTGCAGGTGAGTCAGCAATTTGGAGATAATGGTGTAGCAAGTTGGAGAGACAATGGTTTAGCTCTAGTCAGAGTCTAAAAGTCTGAGAACCAGGAAAGCAAACAGTGCCATCTAAAGGCCAGCATGTTTAATATCCACAAAGAGCCAATGCTTCAGTTCAAGTCTGAAGGCAGAAAAAAAGTTGAGTTCGCAATTTAAAGATCATTAGGCAGGAAGAATTCTCTTCCTCGGGGAGGATCAGCCTTTTTGTTTTATTCAGGCCTTCAACTGATTGGATGATGCCGATCTACATTAGGGAGGGCAGTCTGCTATATTCAGTCTACAAATTCAAATGTTAATCTCATCCAAAATACACCAACAGACAAACCCAGAATAATATTTGACCATATATTTAGAAATCCTGTGGCCCAGCCAAGTTGACACAAAATTCATCATCAGAAATGCTATGAGTTTGGTATTTGCATTTTTTAAAATTCTAGTTTGTGCTTTAGTTACATATATTTAGTTGTAGGGAGATGGTAGCATTTTTGTTAGCTTTTATTTTGTTTCTTTCCTGTTCTTTTTTTTAAATAATGTCAATTTTTATTTTAGATTCAGGAGTTACAGATGCAGGGTTGCCATCTGGGTATATTACATGATGCTGAGCTTTGGTGTATGATTTCTGTCATCAATCAGGCACTGTTCATAGTACCCAATAGTTAAGTTTTCCAACATTTGCTCCCTCTCTCCCTCCCCCTCAAGTAGTGCCAGTTTCTACCATTGCCATCTTTATGCCTATAAGTACTGAATGTTTAGCTCCCACTTATAAGTGAGAACATGCAGTATTTGGTTTTCTCTTCTTGCACTAATTTGTTTAGGATAATAGCCTTCAGCTGTATCCATGTTTCTGTGAAGGACATGATTTTATTCTTTTTTATGGCTGCGTACTACTCCGTGGTATATGTGTACTACATTTTCTTTGTTCCATCATTGATGGGCATCTTAGTTTATCCCATGTCTTGCTATTGTGAATAGTGCTGCAATGAACATATAAGTGTGTCTTTTTGATAGAACAATTTATTTTCTTTTGGATGAATACCTAGTAATAAGATTGCTGGATTGAATGGTAGTTCTGTTTTCAGTTATTTAAGAAATCTCCAAACTGCTTTCTATAGTAGCTGAACTAATTTATATTCCTACCAACGAACAGCCTATATGTGTTCCCTTTTCTCCAAGCCTATCCTGCATCTGTTGTTTTTTGACTTTTTAATAATAGCCATTTTGACTGATGTGAATTGATATCTCATTGTGGTTTTTATTTGCATCACTCTGATGGTTAGTGATGTGGAGCACTGTTTAATATGTTTATTGGCCTTTCGTACGTCACCTTTTGAGCAGTGTTTGTTCATGTATTTTGCCCACTTTACAATTTTTTTTACTTGTTCAGTTGTTTAAGTTTCTTATAGATTCTCTATATTAGACCTTTACCAGATGCATAGCTTGCAAATATTTTCTCCCATTCTGTAGGATGCCTATTTATTCAGTTGATCGTTTGTTTTGCTGTGCAAAATGTTTTTTGTCTAATTAAGCCCCACTTGTAAATTTTTTGGGGGGAGTCGCAGTCTCTTTTGAGGACTTAGTCATAAATTATTTCTGAAAGCCAATGTCCAGAATGGTGTTTCCTAGGTTTTCTTCTAGTATTATTATAGTTTGAGGTCTTACACTTAAATCTTTAATCTATTTTGAGTTAGTTTTTGCATATGGTGAAATGTGGGGGGCCAGTTATTTTCTTTGGTGTATGGCTAGTCAGGTATTGCAGGTGTATTCCAGTAGCATTTATGAATAGGGAGTCCTTTCCTCATTGCTAATTTTTGTTGACTTTGTCACAGATCAGATGGCTGTAGGTGTGCAGCTTTATTTCTGGTTCTCTATTTTGTTTCATTGGTCTATGTGTCTGTTTTTGTATCAGTACCACACTGTTTGGTTAGTAGACATGCAGTATAGTTTAAAGTGGGATAATGTGATGCCTCCAGCTTTGTTTTGCTTAGGATCAAGTTCAGATGTGGGTCCATCTGAGCTCAGGATTCTAGCCTCAAAGTCAACAATAAAGGAAAAAATTATGCAAGGACAACAGAAAGTACCTCTGAGACCTGTGGTTACCAAGAAAATAATCAATATGAAGGAAGGGCAAACCAACTAACAATTGAAACCGAACGGTATAGTGTGAAGGAGTTGTTGCATTTTGTGGATCAGTATTATCAGCTTCCTGAGACATCTTTACTAAAATGGATTGTAAGAGTGATTCATTAAGGGACAGTATATTTGGTTTTAAATGTTATAGAGCAGAAGACCATATTTGGATTGATGTGGGACCCACATCTCAACATTGAGCAATTGCAGACAAGTTTATATGATCCAGGCACATAGGAGGTTATTCCTGAGGGAGCAGCCAGCAAGCCTGGCAGACTAGATAAAAGACACTGTAAGTTCTGTTTACCCCGAGAAGGGGGATGCAGAATTTCTCCACAGATACAGCTCTCCCCAAGAAGGACAGCTTTTCTGCTACTCTTGTATTTCCAGTCCCTCAGAATAGCTATCTCTAAATATGTCCAAATACATATATATGGGTGAAATATTTTGGTTTCCTTCACAAGCAAAAAAGTATTCCAAGCCATGAGGCAGAGGTGGCCAATGTCCCTTAGGATGGCACTCTCTTTACACAGTGCAGGGCCGCTGCCCATGGGGACGCTCAGCAAGGAACTTCCCAGCCTCTTTGCACTGGGCCAAGTGGCTTACTCTTGCCACTGCAGGTGAGGGGAATACCGTTGTCATTTCCAAGTCCCGGCCCTCAGTGTCAGGTAATGTTCTCCTCTCTCCAGTGGAGGCCCTAGGGGATGGCAGAACAAGATGGAAGCAACCTGGGCCCTAGAACTCCACATGTGGCAAAACCCCCTGAGCAAAGAGCATCTGGTGGGCTCCTTGGTGAGCAGAAGCCAGCAGCCCTGAGCTAAGCCAGTGGTGTGTGGATGTTAGTGAGTTAAAGCGGCCAGTGGCAGAGTTCTCTAGGGAAATTCTCTTCCCTGCCTCCTCTCCTCCACTCTCCATTCTTCCCCCTGCCTTTCCCTCCCCTGTCAGGGCTCCCGCCTGCATAAGTGACCCTGAGTTTCAGCAGTTCCACCTCCTGCCCTTATTCCTCCAGCCTGGAGCCCCCACTGTCCATTTATTGCCCTAATTGCCGATTCCTGAGTCACTTCACCACTGCCTGTCTGGCTTCTCGGCTCTTCTATCACCTACACAAGTTTTCTACGTTAAAATTTATCTCTTTTTAATATGCAGCATTAACTTGTATTTTTCTTGTTGATCCTGTTGATATATAGTCCACCAAATGGTTCATAAAAATCAGCTTCTAGGGGAATGGCCTAGTCAGGATTTGAGGCCAGCCTGTCATGGTCATCAGGAAGAAGCATCTCTCTCTCTCTCTCTCTCTCTCTCTCCCCCACACCCCCACCATCTCTCTGTCTCTCTCATCTCACTAACATGCCTCACTGACACAAGTGGCCGAAAGATAACAGAATTTGTCCATGGGGAATCCTGGGAACTCTGCTTTCTGTCCTTCCCTTTCTCTGTAAATAACCATCTCAAATATCCACTTTCCCTTTAACACAGCTTAGAGGCAGGAAGGCCAACAGGAAGAAGACAACTGTCCAAGGAGAAGGGAATAAGGGCCTTTGGCAGGGGCTGAGACATGGAAAAAGTACAAAGGAATGAATGATGACATCATTCAAAGAAGGAGAGAAGGAGGAGAAGCCAAGGGAAGTGAAAAAGTGGAGGTGGGAGGTTTGTGGCACAGTAAGTAGCTGGATTTCCAAGGGAAGTCAGGTTCTGGCACTGGAATCTTCCAGGTGGGAGTTAATGACCAGCATGTAGTTAATCCAACCTGTAGTTAATGACCAGCATGACCTTGGCCATCCATAGCCTTACTGTTTCAATCAGTACAATGTGAAGAGAACACCATGGATGAAATGCGATTAAATACTTAATACAATCCTCAGTCTCCTAATGCTGCCTGCTCCCAGATTCTTCCATCCCAAGATTGACTCACTTATGACCGTCTTCCCTGATGTCAGCCACCTGCCTCAACAACCACCTCTTCTACAACTCTCTACTCAGTGGATGATGTGCAAAGAGGAAAGCATTAAAAGTCCAAATGCAGCCATGACAATCAAAGGAGAAAGCCATGAAAGAAAGGTCATCAGTCTCTCTTCTACTATAATGCACAAAAGTGAAGGTTTGCTAGTTCAACAGTGATTAGGAAGTGAGACATTTACTATGAAACCGATATCACAAGAAGAGTCCAAGAAGGAAAGGAGGGTGTTATGGACTGAATTGCCTTCCCCCAAAATTTAATGTTGAAGCCCTAGCCCCCAATGTGACTGTATTTGCAGATGGAGCCTTTAGGGAGGTCAATAAAGTTAAATGAGATCATAAAGGTTAGTCTTATGTAATTTGATAAGACTAGTGTCCTTACAGAAAAAGAAGAGACAGCAGGAGTGGACACACACAGAGGAAAGGCTATGTGAGGACATAGCTAGAAGGTGGCTGGCTATAAGCCAGGAGGAGAGGCCTCACCAGGAACCAACCTTAGTGGCACCTTAAGTTTGGGCTTCTGGCCTCCAGAACAGTAAGAAAATAGCTTTCTCTTGTTTAAGTTGCCCAGTCTGCAGTATTTTGTTATGGCAGCCCTAGCAGACTAACACAAAGGGGTTAAAAAGGGGACCTGCAACCTAAACTTGCATTTGGGTGCCTGAAGATGAGTCTTGCTAAGGAATTTAAGGTTGATGCTCACACCTTACCTAGATCAGGGAATTCCTTTGACCCTGAAAGGCACTGGGAAAACCATGGAGTTAGCAGAAAAGTCTTTATATGAAAGGATCCAGAGGATGAAACTTTTCAGAGATCATGCCTAAACTTGAATTTCCCTCAGAGGAGAACTGGTCCCTCTATAGTCACTACAGAATCACAAATTATCTATGTAGGACAGATCGCGTTCCTCATGCATCAGTCATTGCAAATCAGAATTCCATGTCTGCTGGTGCTTTCTCATAAGACATCGCATATTGGTTTACAAAAGTAACATTTGGCTTTATGGCTAATAACAAAACTTGCTCCTAGTCTCTGCTGTTTTTTGCACCTCTACCACCTCCCATCTTTTCACCCCAAAGCCATTCTACTTGATTCTTTGAATGGAGGTTTGACTCCTTAGAGAAGTGGATGGGGTAAGGGTACATGAAGCCCCACACAGACCAGGGAGGGAAGGAAGAAAGGAGGGCCTAATCCAGGAAAGAAAGGAATGAAGAACAAAGGCCCCTACAGGCCAAAAACCAACTTATCTCTTTCCCAGCTACACTTAAGTCTAATGCTGCTTGGATTGAATAAGTTTCAAACATAAATTGAGTTGGTCAGAGCTGAATAGTTCCCAAAGAGCCCAGCAAACTGTCAGTTGAGCATGCAATGGACTTGAATGCATGAGATGATCAAGAAACACTTGACTGATTCCTTTGAAAGGTTATGGTAATGTGGTTTCACAGTTATAAGTAAAATATTCCGTGTTTTCAGGTAAAATTGCCTCTTTGTCTCTGTTAAAAAGCTTTATTAAAATTAGGAACAATAAGAAATTAGAAGTTTCATAACTTAAAGAACTTTCCTGACTCAAATGCTTCATATTTAATTGTAATTTATAAATCTTGAAAACAATTGTCTCAAAGGTAATTTAAATAACTTACTTTTTTCTGACACTGAAATTCTCTCTTGCTAATTTCTGTAATTTCTCATTAATCTGAATTAGTTTCCCTTCTTACACTAATAAAAAAACATAATTTCAATCTCTGTCTAAAGAATGTCTGTTCAAAGGATAATAAATGGATAGCTGAAACAAGTTGAAAAAGTTGAAACAAGTGGTTTTCAACTTTTAATGCTATTTAGTGACCATTGAGCTAAGAAAATTTAAAAGAAATCCTCAAAAATCTATTAACACTTACTTTTCTCCATTGAAAGAAAAGTTGCCAGGATTTTAAGGGCATTGAGTAGAATTCTTCTTTTCATCTCTTTGAGACAATCTGAGGTTTAAACCATGCTCCTTGAATCTTCCATTTAAGTAAAATTGTATTTTTCCAGGTGAAAATATGAAATGCAATGTCTGTTTACTCTGGTGTCAGAGCCTCTAGGTCTAATTTGAAAGCATAGGATGGCAGAATCATAATGCAAAATCTAAAATTCTATTAGCAATAGGACCTAAAAATTACCATTCCTTCAGTGTACGGATGAGGGAAGAGAATTCACCCTAAAGGAGTTGTTGTCAGGTTAGGGCAGTGAGGAGCTGATGCCTCCCAAATCAACATTCTAGAATCCTGAGGACCTCAGGAAGAAAACATTGATAACCAAAGAGAGGCAACAACTTTACCAAAGCCAATAACAATGATTATATTTGTACAATGTCTTGCAATTTCCAAAATGTGTTTAAATGAACCAAACCAATAAAATAGGTAGGTATTACATATTTTATTTTACAAATGCAAAAACTAAGGCTTGATATTTCACTGAATAAACAGAGGCAGTTAGAATAAAACTTTCACAGAATCCCTCCACCAAATGGACCAGGTTGGCTTATCTTTACTAAGGTCATCTGCCTTCCTTCCTGACACAATGGATTGACCCACCTTGTCCCTACCTAAAGACAGCTCCCTCTTGCTGCACTGGCTGCATCTCGTACCCTTTGCAGGATCATCAGTTTTCCTCCCTTTAATGAGCACACAAACACGCTAAGATAACTACCATAAAATAAAAATCAGTTCATCCAAGTACTGCACTGTATCTTTGTTTACTAACATCAGAATTCTTCAAAATAGTTGTCAATCTTCTGTCATTGCTTCTCCGCCTTTTAGCTAAGACCAAGTGCATATTCTTTCCATCCACAACTCTTCATTCTATCCACCTTAAATCCATGGCTGTCAAGCTCTGTCCTTACCACTCCACTGACTTTTCTTCTGTGAACCCCATGCTCCATGTTTCCACATCTAAAAGCCAGACCAAAGCTAACCTCTTCCTGCATGACCCCAGCAGTGGTGTTTGGCACAGTACTTCATTCCTTCCTCACAACTTTCTCTTGCCTCCCTTTCCACCTCTCTGGCCCAACCTTCTCAGTCTCTGCTATCATTTCCTCCTCCTCTTTCCATCCTCTGAACTTCAGAGTGTTCTGGACTCAGTGTTTGCCAGTTTCTCATCTCACCCACACCTCAGCCAAGCTTATGGCTTTAAATACCACTCAATCACTCACTGCTCCCAAATTTGTACACAGGTCTGATCGCTCCCCTTACCAACATTATGTTGGATGGTCCTGAGCAATCCACAGCATCACTCCACCTCACTGCTGCACTCTACTGAAATGCCCACATTTGAATTTAGGCTCCTGTCATAGCAAAGGCCGCTGGCCCTTTGTTGCTATGCCTTCTTATCCTGACCATGAGACCTCTCTCCCCTTTTACTCAGAGACATAGAGAGTCCTCAGCTGTTCTTTGACATCCCCTGGTACCGTGAGTATCTCAGTGGGACTATCTCTGCCTCAATGACCCCCTGTCATCTCTATTCTACCACTCTCATGCCATGATAGCACAGATTCCCTGGAAGGCTTTCACCGCTCAGGGCTTCAGAAGGAAGTGGAGCACTAGCCTCCTCTACACTCAGGTCCCAAGTGCTATTTGGGGCTGTGTTGTCTCCACCTTGGAGATAACATGGTAGGGGAGATGAGATGGGTACAAGTTCCCCTCTTAAAACTATTTCCATTCAGTTTTTCCTAATAATCTCATCCATTTGTATTTTAGACAAACGTATCTAGACTCCTAGAGAGTAAATTTTTTAAAATTTGATAAATATTCTTCCAAATTATCCTGCCTTATTTCTGGACCATGACCTTTTTACTTTAAAGCCAAGATTTAAGGTTCTGGTTCCAGTTAGGATGGATTAAGCCCATCCCACCCTATCTCCCATTTACTGCAACTAATATGTCTTAAAATCGTATAGAAAAAAAGTATTGAAGAATGTTGAAAAGTGAATAGAAACACAGAGACTAGACAGAGAAATCAAACTCAGAAAATAATCCAGATGGCAGTAAAATTTTTCCCCTTTTTCTTAAAATTTGGTTACGCTCATATTGCCTTACATAGAGTTTAGGGCAACCCAAATCCTGGAATTGTGATATATGGAAAAGGCTCCAAGGGAGAGAAAAAAATAAAAATACACACTCTTACACTCACCAGAGAACCTACAAAAGAGTCCCTGCATATGGACTCCCATGTCGTGTCTCCCAACCCTAGTTCTGGTGAACACCCATAACAAATCTGGACTCCTGCAGTGATGACAGTGGTGATAGCAGCCCCACAGCCTCAATTACTTGCTGCTTTGCCCTGAAGTGGACGCTATTGTAGGAAGCATGCAACAGCACAGAAACGCTAAAGTACCAGCTTCCTAACTAGGGCACCAGGAAAGAGTGACCCTAAGAATTGCTATGTGTGAGGAACATCACAAAATAGAGGGAGTTAAAGATGAGAGCCTTTAGATCAGTGTGTAAAGTCCTGAGATTATCCCTGAGCTATGGAATGGACAAGAAACAACACAGCAAAGACTTTGAGAACTAAACTACAACATTGAACACTCCCCAGGACCCAGACTGGCCCCTAGGTGGCATACATATAAAGCAGACAAAACAGCACTGCAACAGCTTTGAAATTACCATTGAATGTACAGCCTAAAGAAAATGGGTAAAGACTTGCAGAGCAAACCCAACTAAGTTAACTGCCTGTTAAAATAAAGCAAAACAGGCTGGGCACCATGGCTCACACCTGTAAACTCAGCACTTTTGGAGGCCAAGGCAGGCAGATTGCTTGAGCTCAGGAGTTCGAGGCCAGACTAGGGAACATGGTGAAACCGTATCTTTACAAAAAAACACAAAACAAAACAAAATAGCAAGGTGTGGTGGCACACACCCGAAGTTCCAGCTACTTGGGGGCAACTGAGGTGGATCAACTGACCGCAGGAAGTCAAGGCTGCAGTGAGCAGAGATAGCACCACTGCACTCCAGCCTGGACTACAGAGTGAGACCCTGCCTCAAAAAATAAAATAAAATAAAATAAACAACATTCCCTCAGAAGATTTTATTAGGACCCAAAATCTTGTAACATAATATTCAAAATATCCAAGAGAGAATCCACAATTACGCAACATACATAAGAGCCAGAAAAACCTTTTTTATAACTCTCAGAGGGAAAGGTAATTAACAGATGGCAATCCCAAGATAACACAGATGTTGAAATTATTAGATAAATACTTTAAAGTAATTATTATAACCATGCTCCATTAGGTGACAGCAAACACTGTTGAAACAATGAAAGTAATTATTGGCAAAGAATTAGTGGCTATAAAAAAAGAACCAAATGGAAAATTATGAAAATGAAATATAAAATAACAGAAATAAAAAATTCCCTGAAGAGGCTCAATAACTGAATGTATATGAAAATTAAAGAATCAGGAAACTAGAAGATAGAGCAATAAAAATCATCTAATATGAACAACAGCGGGAAAAAGATGATTGAGGAAAAAAAAGCATAGCCTCAAGAGTGTCTGAAACAATACCAAAGACTCTAACATTCTGATCAATGATGAGTCTGAAGAAGAGAAGAAAGATATTAGCGCAGAAAAAAAAAAAGAAAGAATACAGTGATGCAACACAAAAAAAATTCATGAAAGAAAAAAATTATAATTTGAATTTTTCAAAATCAAACATGAAGAGACATATCAGTGAAGAAGATATGCAAATATGACCATGAAAAGATGTCCAACATCACTAGCCATCAGGGAAATACAAATTCAAATCAAGCTGGGATATCACTACACAAGTCTTAAAACAACTAAAATAAAAATTAGTGTAGGCTGGGCGCAGTGGCTCAAGCCTGTAATCCCAGCACTTTGGGAGGCCGAGACGGGCAGATCATGAGGTCAGGAGATCGAGACCATCCTGGCTAACACGGTGAAACCCCGTCTCTACTAAAAAATACAAAAAACTAGCCGGGCGAGGTGGCGGGCACCTGTAGTCCCAGCTACTCATGAGGCTGAGGCAGGAGAATGGCGTAAACCCGGGAGGCGGAGCTTGCAGTGAGCTGAGATCCGGCCACTGCACTCCAGCCTGGGCGACAGAGCGAGACTCCGTCTCAAAAAAAAAAAAAATTAATGTAAATACCAAATGGTAACAAGGATGCAGTTAAATTAGATATCTCATACATTGCTGGTTAGATGACTAAATGGCATGCCCACTCCAGAAATAGTTTGGTAGTTGCTTTAAAAATTTAACATACAGGCCAGGCACAGTGGCTCACACCTGTAATCCAAGCACTTTGGGAGGCCAAGACAAGTGGATTACCTGAGGTCAGGAGTTCAAGACCAGCCTGGCCACATGGTAAAATCCTTTCTCTACTAAAAATGCAAAAATTAGCCGGGTGTGGTGGCACGTGCCTGTAGTCCCAGCTACTCAGGAGGCTGAGGCAGGAGAATCATTTGAACCCAGGAGGTGAAGGTTGCAGTGAGCTGAGATCATGCCACTGCACGCCAGCTTGGGCAACAGAGTGAGACTCCATCTCAAAGAAAAAAAATAAATTGAATGTACAGGCCAGGAGTGATGGCTCACACCTATAATCCCAGCACTTTGGGAGGCCAAGGTGGGCAGGTCGCTTAAGCTCAGGAGTTCAAGACCAGCCTGGGCAACATGGCAAAATCCTGTCTCTATAAAAAACAACAATGACAAAAAATTAACTGGGTGTGGTGGCACGTGCCTGTGATCCCAGCTACTCAGGAGGCTGAAGTGGGAGGATTGCTTGAGCCCAAGAAGTTGAGGCTACAGTGAGCTGAGATCACACCACTGCACCCAAGCCTCAGCAACAGTGTGAGACCCTGTCTCAAAAATAATAATAACAAAAATGAAAACTGAACATACACGCACCATATAATCCAGCAATCATATTCCGGAGCACTTATTTAAACAATGAAAACATGTTCACACAAGATCCTGTACATGAATGTTCATAGCAACTTCATTAGTAATAGTTCAAAACTGGAAACAACCAAAATTTCCTTCAATAGGTGAATGATTAAACAATCTGTCTTACATCCATACCAGAGTATGACTTAGCAATGAAAATGAATGGATGGCTGGACACAGTGGCTCATGCCTGTAATCCCAGCACTTTGGGAGGCCGAGGTGGCAGGATTACCTGAGATCAGGAGTTCAAGACCAGCCTAGCTAACATCGTGAAACCTCGCCTCTACTAAAAATACAAAAATTAGCCGGGCGTGGTGGTGGGCACCTGTAATCCCAGCTGCTTGGGAGACTGAGGCAAGAGAATCACTTGAACCCAGGAGGTGGAGGTTGCAGTGAGCCAAGATCACACCACTGCAATCCAGTCTGAGCAACAGAGTGAGACTCTGTCCAAAAAAAAAAAAAAAAAGGAGCGGACTATTGATGCATGCAACCTAGATGAATCTCAAGGATATTACCGAATAAACAAAAAGTCACATACTATATAATTCCATTTATATGATAGTCTCAAAATGACAAGAGTATCAAGATGAAACACACATTAGCAGTTGCCAGAAATCAGGAACTGGGGTGTTGGACGTGATTACAAAGGGCTAGCACAAGGGAGATGTTTGATGTGATAGAATAGTTCTGTATCCTGGCTGGGCACGGTGGCTCACACCTGTAATCCCAGCACTTTGGGAGGCCGAGGTGGGCTGGTCACGAGGTCAGGAGATCGAGACCATCCTGGCGAACATGGTGAAACCCCGTCCCTACTAAAAATACAAAAAAATTAACCGGGCGAGGTGGCGGGCACCTGTAGTCCCAGCTTCTAGGGAGGCTGAGGCAGGAGAATGGTGTGAACTCGGGAGGTGACGGAGCTTGCAGTGAGCGGAGATTGTGCCACTGCACTCCAGCGTGGGCCAAAGAGCAAGACTCTGTCTCAAAATAAATAAATAAATAAATAAATAGAATAGTTCTGTATCCTGATTGCAGTTAGATGAATCTGTATGTGTGAGAAAAGAGCACAGAACTGTACATGCGCATTGTGCTAATGTCAATTTTCTGATTTTGGTATTATGCCACAGTTACATAAGATATAACCACTGGGAGAAACTACAGGAAAGTTACATGGGATCCCTCCACGTCATCTTTGCAACTTTCTGTGTCTACACTTAGTTCAAAATAAAAAGTTTTTTAAAAGGGTCATAGACCAGTACATCCAAAAGAGTGAACTATATGAAATTAAAAAAAAAAAAATTACAAAAACAAGACTTGCAGGCAGAGCTTCAGTCTTCTTCTGTTCTGGTGACCAGTTATGACACATGGGACTCACAAATAAGAACGGAATACCCAGATTCAAAAGCAAAACTCAATTGATCTGTCAGAGTAGTCTCCCCCTCTTTCCACAGAACTGGTATAGGAGTTCCCATGTGACTCTGTGTTTACCAAAAAGACACAGAGGAAGAGGTGTTCAACTGCAGCTTCACTGAAAGTTTTTCTAACTGTCGAGAAGAGAACACCAGATGAGACGTCTTTGTTTTGGATGTGACAACTGTAACAGCCATGGCCATGTACCAAGCACAAAAACAAAGTCAATCCGCAAAGGAAGGCAGAGTGAGGAGAACCACAGGGAAATGGGATTGGGGCCCCATCCGACACCGCAGTGATTCTGCATCCACTCTCCATCTGGACTCCTTGTAATGTGACATAATAAACTTCTGGGCCGGGCGCGGTGGCTCAAGCCTGTAATCCCAGCACTTTGGGAGGCCGAGACGGGCGAATCACGAGGTCAGGAGATTGAGACCATCCTGGCTAACACGGTGAAACCCCGTCTCTACTAAAAAATACAAAAAAGTAGCCAGGTGAGGTGGCGGGCGCCTGTAGTCCCAGCTACTTGGGAGACTGAGGCAGGAGAATGGCGTGAACCCGGGAGGCGGAGCTTGCAGTGAGCTGAGATCCGGCCATTGCACCCCAGCCTGGGCGACAGAGCAAGACTCCGTCTCAAAATAAAAAAATAAATAAAAATAAATAAAATAAACTTCTTAACTGTGAAGTCAGTCGAAGTTGGGATGATAACCTGGAGATGAAACCATCCTACATGAGATGGTAAGAACCTTCATTAACAGAGAACTCGCTGGGATTTCCTTGGTTTTGGAAGTTGTTCCCAAACACAAGTGGGTATCAGAATCACTTGGAGGTGATTAAACCACAGATTTCTCGGTCCCATCCACAGACTTTCTAATTCCTTAGGTCTGAGGACCAAGGATTGCATTTTTAACAAGTTCTGGAGTATTATTTACATTGTTCTTTCAGAGCCACACATTGAGAACCACTGTTTTGGACTAATTGCTTCAACTCTTTCCTGTGAATTCGAGCTTCCCTGCAGGGCAGTGAAATTACTTGGCGGGAACACACCTGAACCCCATGTGATTCAAGGTAACTCAATCCTAAAGGCAAAAAGCATCAGGGAGTCATTTACTTTCCACACTAATTACCCCCACCCCAGGGACAACATCCTCTATGCCATATGATAAATAATTCTTACATGAATAAAATTATCACTAAGCAAGCCATTCAGATTGTGATTATTTGGGGATTAGCAAGGATAGGATTCATTTTGTGTGATATTGAACAAAAGTATCTTGCAGCTAAATCCTGAGAATGACTTGCTCACACCCATTTGGCAAACTGTTATCAAATAGATTCCCATGTTCTGAACATTCTGGTAAGCACTGGTTACAAAGGTAAATGGTTCTCTCTCCTTAAACTCACAATTTAATAAATGGAAGGCTTAAATATTTAAACTTTGACAAGGTATTCTCTAATAGCGGAGAACACAAGGTGCTTCCAGACCACAGAGAAAGGAGGTACCCACCTTCACAGAACTAAAGGGAGCCCTGTGTGGGCTTCCATTTGTCAAACAGTCTACAAATACTTTTTAATTTGTGATTTTCCTTGATCTTCACAATGACCCTGCAAAGCAGATAGGGCATGAAGATTTTTCTCATTTCAGGAAACCTTAGGTAAACTGAGGCTCTGGAAACAGAGCTCACTCACTATTAAAAAGCAGGCAATGATGCAAACTCTGGACTCTGACATAACCCTCTCCCTTATCCCCAGCCCCCTTGGAGGACATCCCTGTCAACTCCAGTGGTTTTCAGACAGTCTGGACTTTTAAGGATTGCTAAGGATCAAAGGATTGATGATTTCAGCAAACAGCTAGAAAATAGGCAGGACTGGCCCATTAGTCCTAAAAGATCTGCTTTAGAAAAACTGAGAAATGTGGCTGGGCATGGTGGCTCATGCCTGCAATCCCAGCACTTTGGGAGGCAGACATAGTAGGTGGATCACTTCAGGCCAGGAGTTCAAGACAAGCCTGGCCATCATGGCAAAACCCTGTCTCTACTAAAAATACAAAAATTAGCTGGGTGGGGTGTCACACACCTCTAACCCCAGCTACAGGTGGGAGAATCACTTGAACCCAGGAGGCAGAAAGTGCAGTGAGCTGAGATCACACCACTGCACTCCAGCCTGAGTGACACAGTGAGATTCTGTCTCAAGAAAAGAAAAAGAAAAGAAAAACTGTGAAATGTATAAACTATGGTGGTGTCATTTCGAGGGTAACTACAGATCAAATCTCTAACTTGAGAGTGGATTCTGCTCTTACGACATGGAAAGCTGATAACCATCTTTTGAAACAGTAGAATTGGTTTGGCTTCAATGGTGGTTGTTTAAAACACGCTTTTTTTCTTCATTTTCTTATTTGTTTAAAGAAAATTAAGACCTCATTAAGGTGGCACTCTTTCCATTATTATTCTGTATCACGTGAGAGTTTACACAATTTGTTTGGTGACCTTTTCCTTCACTTCTCAATAACCAGATGGTATTTTTTCTTAATATCCTATTTCATATTCTGGCTCTATAGTATATTTTAATTGAAGTCTATTAATCAGTTACAAAGTTAATTCTTTTGGCTTTTCATATTAGGAAATGAGAAAAATCCTTCCAGTTTTGCAAAATCTTTGCTAGACTGAATGCTATTGGAGTTTTCAGCAATTGTTTAAAGTTTAGAGGCATTTTACAGATATAACTTATTCATTGCTAACTTTTTAAAAGTTACAGGTTTAAATGTCAGCGAAATATATTATGATCTATTTAAAAAAATAATAAAAGGGAGGAAGGGAGTGAGGAAAGGAGAAAGGGGAAAGGAAAGGAAGGGAAGGCAAGGAAGGGATGAATGGGAGGGGAGAGCAGGGGAAGGGAGGGGAAAGGAGAAAGAGGAAAGAAGGAAGGAAGAAGGGAGGAAGGGAGGGAAGGAAGGAAGGAAGGAAGGAAGGAAGGAAGGAAGGAAGGAAGGGTGGGTGAAAGCCATCACAAACGGGGATGGATTACAGGACTGAGGAGGCAAGCAGTTTATATAATGCACACTCTGAGGTTTTGTGAAAATAATATCTAGCACTTCAATGCTTTACCTTGACAAGGGCATTTCAAAACGAAAAGAAAACTGGGAAACAAAAGGGGGAACACACTCCTCTGAAACTGGGCTATGGTATAGACCAAATGGTCTCCCAATCAAATTACCGTTATCTTTCTTAATTTATGTGCAAGATTTAACTCTTTGAAGTCTCAATCATTTGATTGCTTGGGGAAAAAAATGTAATAGGAAACTTGGTCCAAATGTGGCTCATAAGGTGTACAAGTGCTACCACATTATAACCCTGGGTCCCCAGTTTTGGGGTAGCACTGTGAAAAACTACCCACTTGTAACTATTGCACCTTGAATTCCATGAAGAAGTCCAGCACCTGAAAAACAAAAACCACTGGGATCCAATCATGCTAGATTTGGAAATGAACTTCAGTGAACTCCCCTCATTGCCATACTAAAATCCTCACCCAGGGAGGAACTTACTCAGCTTTTCCTATACATGTGATGTGTGTAGAAGCATGATCAGCAACTGCACCTGCACTGCCTTTACTTTACCTCTACATAAAATAAATCAACTCACCAGCCCAGTAAAAGCCCTGTTTCCACCATCGCTCAGGGAGGCACTGCTTTAGGAACCATGCCTGGTGTCCTCCTTACTTGTTACAAATAATAAAACTCCTTGTTAAATCCTCCTTGGTTGTGGTCCTTGTGACACAGGAGTTAAACAGAAATTATTTAGGCAGACAGTGAGGGTAAGAGTCCTTGGTAAAGGTTTCCTTTTAATAAAAAGTAGCCCCAAAATAATTTCTTTCTTTTTTTAATTTTTATTTTTGAGACAACTTCTTGCTCTGTCGCTCAGGCTGGAGTGCAGTGGCACGATCTCAGCTCACTGCAATCAAGGGATTCTCATGCCTCAGCCTCCGGAGCAGCTGGGATTACACGTGCACGCCACCACTCCCAGCTAATTATTTTGTATTTTTGGTACAGACAGGGTTTCACCAGGTTGGCTAGGCTAGTCACAAACCCCTGACCTCAAGTGATCCGCCCACCTTGGCCTTGGTGAACCACCAAGCCCGGTCAAATCATTTCTTCTTTAACAAAGAGCAGCCTGTAAAATCGAGCTGCAAACATAGAAAAGCAAGCTGGGAGCTTGCACAGGTGAACGCCGGCAGCTGTGCCTGCAGGAAAAGGCTACCTGGGGGCCAAGCATGTTCAACATGGTGCCTCCATCTTCTGTGGGAAAGAGAGTTTCCAGGGTGCCAGATGAGTTGGTCTCCCCTGTGTGAGACACCCATGGGTAGCCATGGGCGGCCTCTGAGAAGAAAAGTCTTCTTATTGCCTTCATGTCTTTATACCTGGGAGCATAATCACTCTGCAGCATTCCACAGGTTGCTCAGGGAGATAACACTCCCTTGAAGCAGTGGAGTATAATCAAACGTCTTGGCTCCTCCCGAAACCTGCTCCCACCCATTTCAGTCCCGATGATAAGTTAAAAATCTTAAGTAGTTTAGATACACGCTTTTGCTCAAGGAAATTCACAGAAACCACCACTGCTATACATCTTATTGAATGACTCACGAGTTTTCCTTCACTGATTAATCCTTTTCCTCATCCCTTCCTCCCCCTCCCATCTGCCCTAAGAACAAAGAGCTTGTAAACCAATAAATTAGGCAGAGCCTGAGAGCTCTGGGCCGTGAGCAAGCCTCAGACGCTCTGGTCCCCTGGACTCACCTTTTAAACTCTTATTCTGTCTCTAACTCCTTTGTCTCCGCTGGACTCAGGGTACCCGCCGGGTGGTGCGGGGCTGGTTTTCCTAACATCTTCTCTTTTCTTTGTCAACCATGTGTACAGTAAGGAGCAGGCAACATGGCATTGGCCAGGTAGAGAATCCAACTGCATAACAAAAGATTAAGATGGGGTGGCCAGCTTCTTTGCGTGCTATGTAAATGGCACACCTGGTCCAACCAATATTTTGGCCCTATGTAAATCAGACACTGCCTACTCAAGCCAGCCTATAAAGACCCCATGCACTATGCAGCGGTCCAGAAAACCCATTCAGGAGCCCCTCTCTTTCTGCAAGAAAGAGCAATTCTCTTTTCTTTTTCTTTTGTCTATGAAACCTCCACTCTTAAACTCACTTCTTGTATGTTCACGTCCTTGATTTCCCTGGTGTGAGACCATGAACCTCTGGTATTTACCCAAGACATCAATGCCACTTCAAGTGAACTGTCACCCACCAAGTAATTGAACCCACCCATTGTGTGAGTAAAAATCCCTGCCCAAAATATAATCCGTGGAAATCTTTACACAGTTATCAAGGTTGTTTATCTTAAAGGCTGCTTGGAGGTATGGCAACTAGATTTTATTCACCTACCACCATAACTTTTGGCCATAAGTAAAATTCCCTTAGAAAAAAAAATTTCAACCTTGGGAGTTCCTCCCAAATGAACTCATTTTATGAGTGTATGGGACACTTATTTTATTAGACAAATAATCCAGTCAGCATGTGAAATATGGCCCATTCTACAATATTTTCCTTGTGCCAATCACCCTTAGTCATCTGGATTAGTGGAACATGCTGGTGACTAAAAGAGTCCAACTCTGTAAAATATTCAAAGAGATTTATTCTGAATGTTGATGAAAAGAGTCAAACTGTAAAATCTTCAAAGAGATTTATTCCGAGCCAAATATGAGTGACCATGGCCCATGATGCAGCCCTGAGGAGGTCCTGAGAACATGTGCCCAAGGTGGTTGGGGGTGCAGCTTGATTTTATACATTTTAGGGAGACATGAGACTTCAATCAAATACATTTAAGAAATACATTGGCTTATTGGTTTGTTCTAGAAAGGCTGGACAACTCAAATTGGGTGGCGGAGTCTGGGCAGCTTCCAGGCTATAGGTAAATTTAAACATTTTCTGATTGACAATTGGTTGAGTTTGTCTAAAGACCTGAGATCAATAGAAAGGAAATGTTCAGGTTAAGATAAAAGATTGTGGAGACCAAGATTCTTTTGAAGTCTCATAGCAACTGCCCTTAGAAACAATAGATGACAAATGCTTCCTATTAAGACCTTTTAAAAGGTGCGAGACTCTTAGTTAACCTATTCAGAATTGGAAGGGCCTGGAAGGAAAAGGTCTAGTTATCTTAATTGATATTCTTTACAGATGCAAATTTTCGCCATAAAAGACAGCTTGCAGGGACATTTCAAATTGTGACAAAGAAATATGTTTTTGGGGTAAAATATTTTGATTTTGTTCCTTGTCTCATAACGTTATGCCAGAGTCAGGTTGGAAAGTAGTCACCATATATAGGGTTAAATAAAACCCATCTCATGAGACTTTATGGTTTGTAGGGCACGACTCCCCAGACCACTTAGATAGGAATTTGGGCAAGATAAAAAAAAATCAAGAGCTTATGGCAAGGTGCAGTGGCTCACATCTGTAATCCCAGCGCTCTGGGAAGCTGAGGGTAGATCAAGAGGTCAAGAGATCAAGACCATCCTGGCCAACATGGTGAAACCCCATCTCTACTAAAAATATGAAAATTAGCTAAGCATGGTGGCAAGCCCCTGTAGTCCTAGCTACTTGGGTGGCTGAGGCAGGAGAATCGCTTGAACTCAGGAGGTGGAGGTTGCAGTGAGCCAAGATAGTGCCACTGTACTCCAGCCCGACAACAGTGAGACTTTGTCTCAAAAAAAAAAAAAGCAGTTTAGCCTTTATGAGCTAAATATGAATGACCATGGCCTGTGACACAGCCCTCAGGAGATCCTGAGAACATGTGTCCAGGGTAGTTGTGAGGCAGGAAAATAGGGTGTAGAGGAAGAGAACATAAGGCCAATTCACACTGCAGCTCTGACAGGAAATATCCTCTGCCGGGTCTGTCCCGCAGACCCTGGATAAAATGAGAACTCAGACACAGGTATGCAGTGTGAGAGTAGCTAGGTGACTGCCAAGCTCTAGTGGCCAAAGAGCAGCCCCGAGAAGCTGGAGCTGCTTGCTTTTATTCAGTGCAGGCATAATGTCAAAAGCCTGGAACAAACACAACCTGTAGGTAATTAACATTTATTGTTCCCCTTTCAGGGAATGTCATGTGTGTGAATGATCAAAGGTCAGTTCCTGGTCAACATACGTAAACAAGCCTGTTTAAGTTAAATTCCCCTACACTCCATTGTACCTACTCTTTGCCCCTCTGCATCAGGGTTATAGAACAACTGCCTTCAGCTATTCTCCCACGGGGCTTTGTAGAACCTTCCGACCTTTCAGAAGGTTTGTGTCCTTTCCCTATAGTTTTTCCCACCACTCTGACCGATCCTCCACATCTCCCCCTTTTCTGTTTTTTGTTTGTTTGTTTTGTTTCGTTTTGTTTTGTTTGCATCAGGTTTTGCTGATGGAAACATACAGATGTATGCAGCGACAGGTTTGACTGGTGCGGCAGTTACAGCTCATGTTCCAGCTTTGCATCCTAGAACCAGTAAATAATATAAGACAAACATGAATATAATCAATGTTATTCTTTTCCAATCAAGGAGTGATATGTAGTGTTACTTGGCACCTCAGTCCATTGTGTGCCATTAATGAGAGACTCCACTGGGGTATGTCAACCCCTTCCAGCCAATCAGTCACATTGTTAGAGGCTTGGAAGGGAGTGTCTGCCCAAGTAATAGGGCAGAAAAAAGGCAGATCTAGAAGATGGGTCCAATACAGTGTAGCAGGTACAGGTAGCAGGCAAAGTGAGAGACTAAAAAAGATTAACACCCTATGAGAGATGCAAGGTACAACAGAAAGCACAGCAAGGAACAGATTATTTGGAGTGAATGGTGTCTGTGTCTGGAGCAGGATTTGCTCAGCCTCCTGAGTTGTCTTCTTCAGCAAAATGTCCAGGGCCTGTGTCATCCAAGGAAGCTGCATCATCCAGGGCTGTGGGTCCTGCAGGGTCATTCCTTCATTTCTGGTACTGGGTTGGGTCCTAACTGTTTTGTTTTTTCTAAGACCACCAGATCGGGCGCAAAGGAACCAGCGACTAGGCAAGGGTAGGAGCAAAACTGCAAGTTTATTTTGGTCACCTAGCTTCAGGGGAAGAAGGTGGGTAAGGAGAGGTCTGTTGGCCTCCGGCAAATGAGGCCCACAGAGTTCTCCGTGCTGCTCTCGGACGGAGTTCCGACAGTCCGACCGCAGTGGGGAAGCTGGGAAGTCCGCGCGTGGCACTCGTCCGGAGCGGCTTTTCTGGGAGTGGGAGGGCGATAGGCGGGGCACGGGCGTGTCCGGGGGCGTTCCGCAGGTGCGGCCAGGTAAATCTTGGTCTCTTCAGATTGACGTCACCTGGCGCATGCCCAGTTGGTCTGCACCTTCCCGGGCGTCGGCTGCATTTTCGCGCGCGCAGGAAAAGTTGGGGGGGGATGAAGAACCCGGAAGTGCACCATCTTGCCTCCGTTCGTCCAAACAGTCCAACCTTTTATTGGTAATAGTGATAAAGGGGCGCCGTGGTCTGTCTGGCTACTTCCTGCTGTTAAGGGGCGTCGTTAAGGTCGGGGCCCATGGTTGGCATTTGGACGTACGGATGAAGAATAAAATAAGGCACAGTATTAGTATAGGAACGAGGTATGGAAGCATTTGTCGGAATATGGGCAAAACCCAGAAGGAAGGTCCTGGCAAGGTTGGGGTGTTAAGGTTTTGTATCTCAGTTTTTTATTTTACTGAGGGTTTGAATGTTAGTGTTACTAGGCCTGACTTGCTAACATAATAGCAGCACTCTTCTCCAAGGAAGAGACAAGTGCCTCCTTTTTCAGCTGTAAGCAAGTCTAGGGCTCGCCTGTTTTGGGCAGCTACTTAGCCTATTGAGGTAGTTCGGCGCTGCAGGGAGGCCAGGCTTTCAGCTGATTCCAATAACTAGAGGGAGGAAAACAGCCTTTTTTTTTTTTTTTTTTTTTTTTTTTTTTTACGGGGGTGGCGTAGTGGCATGGAAAGTTGCTGGAAAAGCTTGCTACTTCTGCCTGGCATATAAAGTTAGACTGGGGACAAGGACACGGGGACATAGAGGGATCAGTTAAGGCTGTATGGTAAGAGTTTTAGAGAGAAATCAGTTGCACGAGAAATAGCCTTCAATGGGGGCTGTGGCCTCCATTGGGTGCCTGAGTATGATTACCTCAGGATGAATTTGGAGTGAATAACGGAAAGGAAGGATTGGGCAGTTTGGACGAGAATAGCCTTCTTTTTTTTTTTTTTTTTTTTTTTTTTTTTGGACGGAGTCTCGCTCTGTCGCCCAGGCTGGAGTGCAGTGCCGGATCTCAGCTCACTGCAAGCTCCGCCTCCGGGTTTAGGCCATTCTCTCACCTCAGCCTCCCGAGTAGCTGGGATACAGGCGCCCGCCATCTCGCCGGGCTAATTTTTGTATTTTTTTAGTAGAGACGGGGTTTCACCATGTTAGAGGATGGTCTCGATCTCCTGACCTCGTGATCCGCCCGTCTCGGCCTCCCAAAGTGTGGGATTACAGGCTTGAACGTGAGAATAGCTTCAAGGGGGCTGTGTGGCCTCCATGGGTGCCTGAGTATGATTACCTCAGGAGAATTTGGAGTTGAATAACGGAAAGGAAGGATGGGCAGTTTGGACGAGAAATAGCCTTCAATGGGGGCTGTGTGGCCTCCATTGGGTGCCTGAGTATGATTACCTCAGGATGAATTGGAGTTGAATAACGGAAAGGAAGGATTGGGCAGTTTGGACGAGAAATAGCCTTCAATGGGGGCTGTGTGGCCTCCATTGGGTGCCTGAGTATGATTACCTCAGGATGAATTGGAGTGAATAACGGAAAGGAAGGATTGGCAGTTTGGATTCTGGTATAGTGGCGCCGGAGTGTAAGTGAATTGTGGGATGTTTGACCAGTTGTGTTGAAGGCCATGGGCGGGGGCTGCCACTAGGTGGGGGCCTTCTAAAGCCTCACAGAGGAAGCAGTGGAGAGATTGGTTATATTCACAGTGTAGGTTAAGTCTAGCCTTTGGCAGATAAGTGCGAGCCATGAGAAAGGGGTCTCTATTGTGTGGAGAGAAGTTTGATAGCCTTAAGGAAGACAACTGGCAGAACTATGTACTACTGAGTGTGTTCGGCTGTCTTGTGGCCAAGTTTCAGTGATGAGAAAAAAATTGCCATACAGTAGGCAGACTAGCAAAGGTCTGAGTGTATGAGTGAAACAGCAATATAAGTATAAAATGAGACTTCATTTTCCGTGTAGTCACGGAGTGTCCCTTGCCACTGGAGATGTTCAATGAAGGTTAGGAGATGGGAGAACCACTGCTCTGGACTATTGTCTGGAGGTAGATATGGGCCTGGGGTTATGTATTGAAAGTCTGATAGGTTTATGTGGAAGATGGTGAGAAAGCGAGCTAAGCGCCAGGGGTCAGGGAGCATGAACTAGTTAAGAAAGTTTTGTAAGTTTGAGGAGAGTGGGGGAAAGTTGAACTGATGTCCACTGATTGTTCCCGGTGGGGGCCCTCTTTAGCTGGGAATGAGGAACGAGTGTGCAGAGTAGTTGTTGGCCAGGCAGCAATAAGGAGTGGAGTTTTTAGTGGGGTGGATGGCTTTCCGCTTACTCCTACTATAGAGATATCGGATGGAAGGCTAGGTCCAGAGAAGGACGGCAAAACAGAATAGTAGCCTTGCTGTTGATTAAAAAATTGATTGTCTTACCCGCTACCAGGAGAGTTACCCGCGGCTCGGCGAGGGTGATGGGGGTCCCCGAGTCTCGGCACCTTCAGTTGTCGTTGTCGTCCAGATGTAGGAGCTGGAAGGAGCTCCCAGGATCCTGGGAAAGGGGGTCACGTGGAGACGCAGCACCTGTTCTCAGGGGGGGCAATCAGACTTCCAGTGTCCTCCCTGCTGGCAAGCAGGGCAGGGGGTTGCTGGTGGACGAGGCTTAGGACATTCATTGGCCCAATGTCCTGACGCCTTGCACTTATGGCAGGCTGCGTTGGGGCTCGGGGACCTTGCGGACACCTATTGGCATAGTGTCCGCCTTGCCGCACTTATAGCAGGCTCCTTTTGTAGCCTTGGAGTCTGCGGAGTGTGTACTCTCTGGTCTGGGGTTACAATTGGGCCGTAAAGCCGCTGCTAGGAGTTGGCCTTCTGTTTGAGGCGTGCCTGTCGCACTGCCTCAGCCGTCTCCTCTCTGGAGTTATAGACCTTAAAGGCTAATTTAACCAGATCTTGTATTGGTGCCTGAGGACCATCCTCTACCTTTTGAAGTTTCTTACGAATGTCAGGAGCTGATTGAGAAATGAAATAAGACGCCAAAATGGTGGCCCTGTGGGGGAGGCGGATCTAACCGGGTATATTGGGTTAGAACCTCAGTCAGCCTATTTAAGAATGCGGCTGGATTTTCTTCTGGATTTTGAATAATTTCTTTTAATTTGTTTAAATTTACAGTTTTGTTTGAGGCTGTTTGCATACCAGCCAACAAACACTGAACCATTATGTCTCGCCTACGGGCCCAGGCTGGTTTGCTTGGTAGTTCCAGTCTGGGTCTGCCGAGGGGACTGCTTGCTCCCCTAGTGGATGGTGGCATCAGTTAAATGTAGTTGGTTGGCGTGCTGCCTGGCGGCCGCTACGATGCGCTCTTGCTCCTCAGGGTTTAGGGTGGAGGTTAGGATAACCTGGAGGTCATGCCAAGTAAGTCATAAGCCTGACAAAGATATCTAAATTCCTTTATGTAAACGGTGGGATTAGCTGAGAAATCCTAAACGCTTTTCAATTTTGGAAAGATCGGCCCATGAAAAAGGGACATGTACTCTGACTACCCCCTCCGCCCCAGCCACCTTTCGCAAAGGCGCTAACACGTAGGAGGGTGTGGGGCAGGAGTGGAGGCATCAGCAGGGCACTTAGAGTGGGTGTGTGCAGAGACAGGAGACTCAAGACAGCCAGTTGGGGGCCCGAAGGAAGCACGGGACTGAGTGGATTACTAGTAGGTAAGGAAGAGGAAGGAGGAGTCCGGGCGGAGGGAGGAGAAGTATAGGGCGGAAGTGAGGGAAACCCTAGATCCTCCGGCTGAACAGAAAGGAATGAAGACTCCTCTTTTTCGGGTTCCTGTGAGCCGGCGTCCTTGGCTAGCATAACTTGGGCCGAAGAGCACCGCTACACAGGTCGGGACGAGAGCGTAAGGCCCAAAAGCCTTGTATGTACGTAATTTCAGACCACTTGCCTAACCGGCAGAAATTGCTGAGGTCGGTCACGCCACAGTGGAAAGGAAAATTAACCGCTTCCTCCTAAGGTCTTGTTCAAGCTGTAAGGTTTTTAAATTGGCTAGGAGGCACCCCAAGGGGGTGCTCTTTGGAAATTTGGACTGGGGGTTTCCCATTTGTTTCCTCTTTACCGACACAATGGACCCAATGGACATGGGAATGGATCCCTGCCTGGCTTCAAAGCGTCCTTTGGAACCAGCAGAGACAGACGAGAGGCTCTTGAAGCCTAAGTGGAGATTACCTTCAGGCAGACGTCTCCGTCCTGAACGGGTCTCCCGAGCCATGTGGTGGCTCCCGAGCCACTTGGTGGCTCCAAATGGACCCCGGACCTGCGCAGGATTTCTGGCCGAGGGAGGTAAAGAGGAGACAAGGGCACTTACCCCAGAGAGGCCGTGAGAGTGAGGGAAGCGGGTCTCAGGTCCTGGTCCGTCTGCGGCGTGGAGCGAGGAGGAGGAGGAGGCTCCCCAGACCCTGGGGGTCCCGAGGAGGGGTCTCCTCCCGGGTTTCGGCACCAACTGTTTTGTTTTTTCTAAGACCACCAGATTGGGCGCAAAGGAACCAGCGACTAGGCAAGGGTAGGAGCAAAACTGCAAGTTTATTTTGGTCACCTAGCTTCAGGGGAAGAAGGTGGGTAAGGAGAGGTCTGTTGGCCTCCGGCAAATGAGGCCCACAGAGTTCTCCGTGCTGCTCTCGGACGGAGTTCCGACAGTCCCGACCGCAGTGGGGAAGCTGGGAAGTCCGAGCGTGGCACTCGTCCAGAGCGGCTTTTCTGGGAGTGGGAGGGCGATAGGCGGGGCACGGGCGTGTCCGGGGGCGTTCCGCAGGTGCGACCAGGTAAATCTTGGTCTCTTCAGATTGACGTCACCTGGCGCATGCCCAGTTGGTCTGCACCTTCCCGGGCGTCGGCTGCATTTTTGCGCGCGCGGGAAAAGTTGGGGGGGATGAAGAACCCGGAAGTGCGCCATCTTGCCTCCGTTCGTCCAAACACTAACCACGCCATGGTAATGTTTGATGCATCATACTGGAATCCAAAGAGGACCTGAAGGGGTCTGAACACAAGCATATCTTCTTCCCCATGTTAGCATATCATTTGAACCACACTATACATTACTATTTACATCTTTCCATAAAACTGAAGGTTTTATATCTTGAGTGATTTTTGCAAAGTGCTTTTATACAGCTGATTGAAATTTATCCTCTAAATTTAAGAAATTAAGGGTAAATCAGGCTCGTGCCAGTAGTGTTGCAGGATCCTTACTCATATTCCCGCTTTGTTGTTTTCTGAGCATATTTTTAAGGGTGGAGTGGGCAGGTTCTACTATGGCTTGTCCTTGGGGATTATATGTGATACCCGTAGAATGTTGAACATTCCATGTGTGACAAAATTGTTGAAATTGTGAGCTGGTGTAAGCTGGACTGTTATCAGTTTTAATCTCTGTGGGTGGCCCCATAAACGCAAAAGAGAAGAAGATGTTTAATGACATATCAGCCAGACTCTCCAGGAACAGCAATTAGGTGGGAATTGGTATCAATGGATACATGTGTATATCTTAGTTTTCCAAATTCAGGGACATGAGTAACATATGTTTGCCGTGACTGATTAGGTTCTAGTCCCCTAGGGTTGATACCTGTTGAGGAAGGAGATTGGCCTGTGAGCTGGCAATCTGGGAATTGCAGGATAATTTGTTTAGCTAGTCTTCGGGTTAACTGAAATTATTTAGAAAAATTTCTCCAATTTTGGTGGAAAAAATTGATATGATTTGGTGACTTGGCCAAGCAGTGATGTCATAACCTGCAGGTCTGCTTGATCTTTGCCATGAACTAGTGGACCAGGCAGTGAGCACAGTTTGCAGTGAGCCGAAATGGTGCCACTGTACTCCAACCTGGGTGACAGAGCAAGACTCTGTCTCAAAAAAAAAAGAAAGAAAGAAAGAAAGAAAGAAAAGAAAAAGAAAATACCCAGTGGGTCATTTAAACGTTTTAAAGGGATCATTCGATTGTTATTTTCAATGCATGTTTTCTGGTTGTAAAGCTTTCCCATGCAAGAGGGCTGATGTTATAACAGTAGATTATTATGCTGCAGTGTGTTTTCACCAGGTAAAAAGGCCTTTTATGGTTTGAATCTTCTGAGAACATTGGAGAAAGACTTTCCTTGCCATCCACACTACAACAAAACTTCAGGACCTTGGACTTTGGGTTCATCACATCTCTCAGGGGGAGATGAGGCAGGAAAATAGGGTCTGGAGGCAGCGAACATAAGACCAATTCACACTTCAGCTATGACAGGAAATAACCTCTCCATAGGGTGTAGGCCAAGTAAATGACTTTGTAACTTTACTTCATCTCTCCATTTACATAGGGCGTATCCCAAGTAGAGGATATTGAAACTCCCCAAAATTCTATAATGGGGCCTTTGATTCCCTATACTCAGGCTCACTCCCATACTGTGGAGTGTATTTTCATTTTCAATAAAACCCTTCATTCTTCCCTTGCTTTGTTTGTGCATTTTGTCCAGTTCTTTGTTTAAGATGCCAAGTACCTAGAGAACCTGCACCATTAACATTTGGGTGCAGCTTAGTTTTTATACATTTTGGGGAGACATGAGACTTCATTCAAATACATTTAAGACATACATTGCTTTGGTCCAAAAAGGCAGGACCACTGAAGGTGGGTGTGGGCGGCTTCCAGGTTATCAGTAGATTTAAATATTTTCTGATTAACAATTGATTAAAAGACTTTATTGAAAAACCTGGGATCAATGGAAAGGAATGTCTAGGTTAAGATAAGAGGTTCTGGAGACCAAGGTTCCTTTTTTTTTTTTTTTTTTTTTTACCAGATGGAATCTTGCTCTGTCACCCATGCTGGAGTGCAGTGGTGCAATCTCAGCTCACTGCAACTTCAGCCTCCCGGGTTCAAGCAATTCTCCTGTCTCAGCTTCCCGAGTAGCTGGGATCACAGGCATGTGTCACCATGCCAGACTAATTTTTGTATTTTTAGTAGAGATGGAGTTTCACCATATTGGTCAGACTGGTCTTGAACTCCTGATATCAGGTGATCTACCCACCACAGCCTCCCAAAGTGTTGGGATTACAAGCGTGAACCACTGTGGCCAGCCAACCAAGGTTCTTAGTTTGCAAATGAATCCTCCAGGTAGTGGGCTTCAAAGAGAACAGATTGTAAATGATTCTTATCAGACTTAAAAAGGTACCAGACTCTTAGCTGATTTTCTCCTGGATCAGGAAAAAGGCCTGGAATGGGAAAGGGGATTTTCTACAGAATGTAGGTTTTTCAAGAGATAGCTTTGCAGGATAATTTCAAAATATGGCAAGGAAATACATTTGGAGTTAGAATCTTTTGATTTCTTTCCTTATCTGTCGTGTAATGTTATGCCAGAGTCAGGATGGAAAGCAGGTTATGTTAAATAAGCCCCTCTGAGGAGACTTTGTAGTGTGTAAGGCATGACTCCCCAAACCTCTTAGGTAGGAATTTGGACAACAGAAGAAAAAAGGTTGGAGTTTAACCCTCAACACAAATAGAATACTCAAAACTCAACTGGCAAAAATTTACTAGGTTTGTAGAATTCCTTGTCTGAAACCTGTTCCATTGGTTTTACTTTACCTAAGATCAACCCCTTTTGGTAAACCCTGACTGTCTCCATTTGAAATTATAACAGACAGACCTATGAAATTATTCCCAGAAAACTGTGAATATATGATATTAAAAGAGAATATGTTGTATAATTGCAACAGTTTTATAAGGCAGCCAACTAGAAACTATAATTTAGCAAAAGACTCCATAGTGACCTTCTGTAGGATGAAAAATTCAAGGACCATGGACTTCAACCCGGAGATTTTGTCTATCGAAAATAAGACCTTTTAAAAGACTTCCTTCAGCCAAGATAAAAGGGAATTATCAGGTGCTCCCAACCAATCCTCATGCCACTAAGCTAAAAGGAATTGACTCATGTCACCCATTTAAAGAAAGCCACTTCGACCGGGCACGGTGGCTCATGCCTGTAATCCCAGCACTTTGGTAGGCTGAAGTGGGTGGATCACCTACAGTCAGGAATTCGAGACCGGCCTGACTGCCATGGAGAAACCCTGTCTCTACTAAAAAATACAAAAAATTAGCTGAGCGTGGTAGTGCATACCTGTAATCCCAGCTATTAGGGAAGCTGAGGCAGGAGAATTGTTTGAATACAGGAGGCAGAGGTTGCAGTGAGGTGAGATAGCACCATTGCACTCCAGCCTGAACAACAAGAGCAAAATTGCGTCTCAAAAAAAAAAAAAAATAGGAAAAGAAAAAAAGAAAACCACTTCACCAATTTGAACTTTGTCTCAACTGGTGATCTAAAAATATTCTCCAGAACCAACAAGAATGAGAAAAAGACAACATCTGAGATAGACAGCTTTCCTAAGACACTGGACTAGGCCTGTATCTATATAAATGCTTACTATTAATAATTGTTAGTAGATGAAGTATATCTTTCTTTGCAAGTTTCCACTAAATTTCTTTTCTTGTTTTTATATCCCTAGTTATTGGACTTTCTTGCCACTATCAACAGCTATTGCCCGTAGCAAACCTCTTCTTGCAGTGGGCTCAGGACTATGCTAGCAGACTACAGAAAAACACTTGTTGGGTATGTGGCCTCATGCCCCTCTCCAGTGGTTCTGGTGATTACCATGGTGGGCATCTCCTTTCCAAAGACAGATTAGACAGCATATCAGAAATATATCCATGTTTCTCTTTTTTTTTTTTTTTTTTTTTTTTTTTTGAGATGGAGTCTTGCTCTTTCGTCCGGGCTGGAGTGCAGTGGCCGGATCTCAGCTCACTGCAAGCTCCGCCTCCCGGGTTTTACGCCATTCTCCTGCCTCAGCCTCCCAAGTAGCTGGGACTACAGGCACCCGCCACCTCGCCCGGCTAATTTTTTGTATTTTTAGTAGAGATGGGGTTTCACCGTGTTAGCCAGGATGGTCTCGATCTCCTGACCTCGTGATCCGCCCGTCTCGGCCTCCCAAAGTGCTGGGATTACAGGCTTGAGCCACCGCGCCCGGCCATATCCATGTTTCTCAAGACCAGTGATCACTGCTTCATACTAGCATGACAAAGGATGACATGCATCACTGGCCTGTTAATAATATTATACAAAGCAAAGCACACGGAAAGAGCATTTCAGTAAAAGAGACCAATTTGTTAGCTTTAGTGCTGGCACTGACCCAACTGAGAGATACGGCAACTGAATTTGGGGATAGTATAATACAAATTTGGGACTATTTTAGCTGGTTTACCCTCTCTTTTGGTCAGATTTAAGTTGGGAATGAAAGAATCACACCAAAGATACATGGCTCAATAGCACTAGAGATATGGGATGGATAACCAAGGAGATGTCTAACCACATCAGTATATCAAAAAGTACTGATTGACATGCCCCTGAATGGACACAGTGACTGGGTATTTATTGGTTAGCTCTAAATGGCTCTTTCTTGGCTGTGTGGCACCAATCTGTGGTCACGTGTACACCTAGGATGGTTAGGACGTTGTTCTTTGGGTTATGCCTGGACACAAGGTTGAGCAGTTAATACTCCTTCAAGGCCTGCAAATCTTCCTCATTTATAATGTCAGTGGGTTTCTTCTGTATCCCATCAATATGATCATTTAGCTTCCATATTTCTGCCCAACTGTGTATTGAGTATGCCATTTGGCATGTAGAGGCCCTAACCAACGATATAAAATGAGGCCCTAAATGATAGCTGCATGGCTATCTCATTATTAAACAATGACATTGCTCTTATGAGAAGGGCTGCAGACATGCTCACTGCAGCCCAGGGGGAAACCTGTGCTATCATAAAGACTGAGTATTATGTCTGTATCCCAGATGAATCCAATCATGAATAAGTTAATCACCAATATGGAAGCCCAAAAAACTAACCTTTCAGATCCAACAGCCTCTCTAAAAGATTGGCTGAGCAGCTAGTTTGGATCTTGGGGAATTGGTGGCAGAAGCTGTTACGTGTTCTCAAAACTATAATCCTTTGTTTTGTTTTGTCTTGTTTTTGTTTTTACTGCTGCTGAGGCATTCGTTCATGATGTAGTCAATGCACAACTGAAAAAAATTAAAATAATTGTTATTCAAAGAATTGCATTAATTGAGGTTGTAGCCATGCAGCCTGACTCAGGTCTCAAAACCACTTACTTCATGTTGCGTTAAATTCAGCCTATACCTCATCAGCTTTAGAGCCTAACAAGCTCCTTCTTCTGTGAGACATGACACTCTAAGAATTACCCTTCCTAGTGATGTGGAATTAAACTCCTGAACATAAAAGGAGCCCAAACCATTTGAGCTTATCTACGATACTTTCTTTGAAAGATCTTAATGAAAAGGGGGAAATGTTAAATTAAATAATCGAACTTAAAGCTGCTGTAATGTTAAATTATTCTGATCCTTCAGGGGGTATGTCTATACAGCGGCATTTTTTTCCTGTAAATAACTAGGAAGACCAAACAGCACCAGAAATAAGACTCCCTCAGATCACTAAGACTCCCTCAGATCACTACCCCTCCTCACAAAGTAATAATCTTCCTTGGAATGCAGCAATTTGTAACCGATAAAATCTCTGTCACTATGCACTGGTCTTGCATGGAAAGTGTAAAATTTCTCCATCTCTGCTTACATACATTGATATGGTTTGGCTCTGTGCCCCCACCCAAATCTCACCTTATAGCTCCCATAATACCCACATGTTGTGGGAGGGACCAGGTGGGAGATGATGGGGGCAGGTCTTTCCCATGCTGTTCTTGTGATAGTGAATGGGTCTCATGAGATCTGATGGTTTTAAAACTAGGAATTACCCTGCACAATCTCTCTCTTTGCCTGCTGCCATCCATGTATGATGTGACTTGCTCCTCCTTGCCTTCAGCCATGATTGTGAGGCTTCCCCAGCTACCAATTGTACACAATTGGAACTGTAAGTCCAATTAAACCTCTTTCTTTTGTAAATTGTGCAGTCTCAGGTATGTCTTTATCAGCAGCATGAAAATGGACAAATCCGTATGTGAAACCGTAACTTCTCCACTTTAGAATGCTGACTCCATTGGTTTGGAGTCGGCATTCTCAAGTGGCCATCCTCAAGCTTTATGCTTGGATAATCTCAATGCCTAATCATATTTTCTGAAGCTTATTATTTAAAGTTGATGTTCCCTATTTCTCATATCCCCCTTCTTCTCCCTAGCACCTTACCCTGCTGCCAGGATCTCAGATCCAACCTATTGTGGCTAACAGTGTGAGACCCCTAGGGTTCAGGGACTCACTCCCAGATTTTTGACAGAATCTCTGGAAGATATTTTATTTCTTCAGATTCTTCAAAGAAAACCAAAAATTCAAGACAAACATTTTTCATCTTGAAAATACTATTGAAGGCCGGGCACAGTGGCTCAAGCCTGTAATCCCAGCACTTTGGGAGGCCGAGACGGGTGGATCACGAGGTCAGGAGATAGAGACCATCCTGGCTAACGCGGTGAAACCCCGTCTCTACTAAAAATACAAAAAAACTAGCCGGGCGAGGTGGCGGGCGCCTGTAGTCCCAGCTACTCGGGAGGCTGAGGCAGGAGAATGGCGTAAACCCGGGAGGCGGAGCTTGCAGTGAGCTGAGATCCGGCCACTGCACTCCAGCCTGGGTGACAGAGCCAGACTCAGTCTCAAAAAAAAAAAAAAAAAAAAAAAAAAAAAAGAAAATACTATTGACCTCTGGAAGGTGTTCAATGATATGTCACCGGGCCAATATAGTCTACCTCTTTGGATTGTTCACCAAAGATTCCCCAACAAAGGGAAGGAGAAAGGAGTGGATATCAACAAAAGAATGTTCCTTCCTGTTATTAAAGTTCTACTCTGAGCCAAATTCTGCTGGATACCAGAATCTTTTCTGTTTTGAATCTGGAAAAATACATTCACCTTCCTCCTCTCTTCTCAATATCTCCCTCAGTTGAAGAAGGGTCACATTCTGTCTTGGTCATCTGCAAGCTCCATACCTGGAGATATGCTCTAGCTCTGAATCTCTCACCTTCACAATTGTACACATTTAAAAAGTAATAGTTTACATTTTGCACACTAACAATAGAGCTCTGGGAAGATACAAGTGCATTTGCTTTTACCAGTTTTTGCATTAAGCTAGCCTCAGACATTCAGATTTTTTTTCACACAAATGTCCTGATGACCTTCCTCCAAATTCATGCCAACCTATTTGGATACAACTGTTAATTAGTCATCAGTGGTAGGTCCCAATTTCTATTTCAATTTCACAGATGAAAGATTCTACTAACAAGTTGTGTAGTGGAGAAATCTGTTTAAATGTAAGAGTTTTCCAACCAGCAGTGGTATTCAAAGTCATTTAGAAACCAGCGACCAGCAGACAGACACTCTAGAAAGGGGCTAGAGAGAACATTCATTTTTCCTTGCTTCTTCATGGTCATGTTCAAGCTTGACTAGGAAGTTGTCAACTTAGGGATGTAAGAGAAAGAATCCAGGATAACAATATATTCACAACATAGGCAATTTATAACAATACTTCCAGAGTCCCACAAGCAATCATTACACAAGAGATTGTAAGAGACTACTTGGACACTTTATTTTTATTAAATTAAAGTCACAAATTTTTAACAAAGGTTCTCCATTTAGATCATTATAAGATTCAAACCCTGAGGAAGCCTCATCTTCTCTTTATCAGCTCACTCGAGGTGTATGTTTATTGCAGATGGAGGCTCTATGGGCCATCAGAGAGGTCCTTTTCAGTCACCTGATAACATTATGGCTGACTGTCATAAACAGCGAGGGTACTGACAAATTTTTGTTGACCTCACAGAATTTCTGAAAAACTTATATGAATACTACATATCCATACAAATATAACTTAAAGAAAATTCAACATCACATCTTATTTGGCAATGTCTTCCATGTAACTTAACTACAAAATAAGCCTAAGTAGTTTAACATATATCTTTTTGTAAGAGCAAAAAAATCTTTTAAGGTTTTCCAGGAGCCCCCTAGGAAAGATCAAAGTTAGTTCAAGGTAAAAAAAAAAAAAAAAAAAAAAAAAAGCCACATTTGGAATTTGATTTTGAGATGTTAAAAAAAAATCAAAAGGTTTTAATACTTAATTAGAATCACAGATTCTGGAATATAATCTCAGATTATTATATAATACTTAGCTATCTATTTAAATAAAGTGATAATAAAATATTGTAAAGGCAAATATACACAGTTACATAGGTGAGAAAAAAAGCTAGCTTTTTCTAATATTGAGAAGAGTCAGCTTAGGTAATTAAAGACCTGATAAAGACAAAAAGCACAGAAAATCATTTTTAATAAAACACAAAAATCTTTGTTTTCTAGGGAGATTACTTAGAGACCAAAAAAAAACCCTTTCACAATTTAAGAGCAGACTAATAATCTGAAAAAACATTGCCATTCTAGTTTTATATGAGTACCCTTTCGACACCAAGACTTATCATTTTTTAACTCATAGATAAATCCACTCAATCTTAGCAGTTCAACCATGCAAACTCCTTTTTTGCAAATTTTCTACAATCTTTTATATTTTTTTATATCCTCTCAGTTTTTCTCCTGTTTTATCTTCTTTCCTATTCTAGAACAACCAGTCATTCTCCTTCAGAATAAAATTATTTTTTCCTGCTCCAAGAAAGGAGAAAACAACCAAAAGGAAGCTAATTCCACCACCTGCAACATCCTGGAAAACCAGAGGTCCTGAGTCTGTCCATATGACAACTTCACTGCTAGCACAACCAGCATTCAAGAAACCCAGCACACTCAACAAAACTACAACCAAGGACGCTTACAGAGTCCACCTCACTTCCCTGCTACCTCCACTGGAGCAGGTGCTGGTATCTACAGCTGAGAGAGGTGAAGATGAATCACACCACAGGGCTCTTTGCAAATACTCCCCAGTACCAGGCTGGAGCCTGGTAGCTTCTCTAGGTGGCTAGATCCAGAAGAGCAATAACAATCACTGCAGTCTGCTCTCAGGAAGCCCCATCCCTAGGGAAAGGGGAGAAGCACTACATCAAGGGAGCACCCTGTGGGACAAAAGCATCTGAACAGCAGCCCTCAAGCCCCAGATTTTGCCTCTGACATAGTCTACCCAAATGGGAAGGAATCAGAAAAACAATTCTGGTAATATGACCAAACAAGGTTCTTTAACACCCCCAAAAGATCACACTAGCTCACCAGTAATGAATCCAAACCAAGAAGTAATCTCTGAATTGCCAGAAAAAGAATGCAGATCATTGAGTTACTTAAGGAGGCACCAGAGAAAAGTGAAAATCAACTTAAAGAAATTTAAAAAATAATAAAGTATATGGATGAAAAAGTCTCCAGAGAAACAGATAGCATAAATAAAAAACAATCACAACTTCTGATAATGAAAGACATACTTAGAGCAATGCAAAATACACTAGAAAGTTTCAACAATAGCATTGAACAAGTAGAAGAAAGGACGTCAGAGCTTGAAGACAAGGCTTTCTAATTAACCCAATCTGACAAAGACAATGAAAAAAGAACTTTAAAAAATGAAAAAGCCTTCAAGAAGTTTTTGGGATTATGTTAAATGATCAAACCTAAGAATAATTGGTGTTCCCAAGGAAGAAGAAAAATTTAAGTATAGGAGGCTGAGATAGGCAGATCACATGAGGTCAAGAGGTTGAAACCAGCCTGGCCAACATGCCAAAACACTGTCTCTACTAAAAATATAAAAATTAGCCAGGCATGGTGGCAGGTTCTTATAATTCCAGCCACTCAGGAGGCTCAACCATTAAAATCACTTGAAACTGGGGGGTGGAGGTGGCAGTGAGCTGAGATCATGCCTCTGCACTCCAGCCTGGGCCACTGAGTGAGATGTCAAAATAAAAGAAAAAGAGAGAGAGAGAAACAGAGAAAGAGAGTAAAAGAAAGAAGAAAAAAAGAAAAAGAGGAAAGAAAGAAAGAAAGAAGAAAGAGAAAGAAAGAAAGAAGAAAGAAAGAAAGGAAGAAAGAGAAAGAAAGAAAGAAGAGGAAGAAGGAAGGAAGGAAGGAGGAGGGAGAGAGAGAGAAAGAGAAAAAGAAAGAAAGAGGAAGAAAGAGAGAAAGAAAGAAAGAAGAGGAAAGAAGGAAGGAAGGAAGGAGGAAGGGGAGAGAGAGAGAAAGAGAAAAAGAAAGAAAGAGAGAGAGAGAGAAAGAGAAAGAAAGAAAAGACAAAGAAAGAAAGAAAGAGAGAGAGAGAGAGAGGAAGGAAGGAAGGAAGGAGGAGGGAGGGAGGGAGGGAAGGAAGGAAGGAGGGAAGGAAGGAAAGAAAGCTTAGTAAGTCTGGGAAACTTATTTGAGGGAATAATCAAGGAAAACATCCCTGGCCTTGCTAGAGATCTAGATATTCAAATACAAGAAGCTCAAAGAACACCTGGGAATTTCATCACAAAAAGATCATCACCTAGGCACACAGTTATCAGGTTATCTAATGTCAAGATGCAAGAAAAAATCTTAAGAGCTGTGATACAAAAGCATCAGGAAACTTACAAAGGAAAACCTATCAGATTAGCAGCAGATTTCTCAACAGAAACCTCACATACTAGAAGGGATTAGGTTCACATTTTTAGCCTCCCTAAACAAAACAATTATCAGCCAAGAATTTTGTATTCAGCAAAACTAAGCTCATAAATGAAGGAAAGATAGTCTTTTTCAGACAAACAAATGCTGAGAGAATTTGCCACTATCATGCCAGCACTACAGGAACTGCTAAAAGGAGTTCTAATCTTAAAGTAAAACCTCATAATATACCAAAATATAACCTCCTCAGAACATAAATCTCACAGGGCCTATAAAACAATACACAATGAAAAAGAAAAAAACAAGATATTTAGGCCACAACTAGCATAATGAATATAATAGTACCTCACTCACATCTCAATAGTAACATTGAATGTAAATGGCCTAAATGCTCCACTTAAAAGATACAGAATGGCAAAATAGATAAGAATTCACCAACCAAGTATCTGCTGTCTTCAAGAGACTCACCAAACACGTAAGAACTGACATAAACTTAAGATAAAGGGGTGGAAAAAGATATCCCATACAAACGGACACCAAAAGGGAGAAGGAGTAGTTATTATATCAGACAAAACAGACTTCAAAGCCACAACAGTTGGGGGGCGGAGCAAGATGGCCGAATAGGAACAGCTCCAGTCTCCAACTCCCAGCGCGAGTAACACAGAAGACCGGTGATTTCTGCATTTTCAACTGAGGTACTGGGGTCATCTCTCTAGGGAGTGCCGGACAATCGGTGCTGGTCAGCTGCTGCAGCCTGACCAGCGTGAGCTGAAGCAGGGCGAGGCATCGCCTCACCTGGAAGCGCAAGGGGGAAGGAAATCCGTTTTCCTAGCCAGGGGAACTGAGACACATAACACCTGGAAAATCGCGTAACTCCCACCCCAATACTGCGCTTTAAGGAAACAGGCACACCAGGAAATATATCCCACACTGGCCGGGAGGGTCCCACGCCCACGAGCCTCCCTCACTGCTAACACAGCCGTCTGCGGCGATCCGCAAGGCAGCAGCGAGGCTGGGGGAGGGGCGCCCGCCATTGCTGAGGCTTAAGTAGGTAAACAAAGCCGCTGGGAAGCTCGAACTGGGTGGAGCTCACAGCAGCTCAAGGAAACCTGCCTGTCTCTGTAGACTCCACCTCTGGGGACAGCCCACAGCTGAGGTCCAATAGGGAAAGCAGCGGGGGCGGTGCAGAGGCGAACGACTCTGTCTGACAGCTTTGGGAGAGCCGTGGATCTCCCAACGCGGAGGTTGAGATCCGAGAACGGACAGACTGCCTGCTCAGGTGGGTCCCTGACCCCTGAGTAGCCTAGCTGGGAGACATCCCCCACTAGGGGCAGTCTGACACCCCACACCTCACAGGGTGGAGTCATCCCTGAGAGGAACTTCCAAAGGAAGAATCAGACAGGTACACTCGCTGCTCAGCAATATTCTATCTTTGGCAACCTCTGCTGCTGATACCCAGGCAAACAGGGTCTGGAGTGGACCTCAAGCAATCTCCAACAGACCAACAGACAGTCCTTCTGACTGTCAGAACGGAAAACTATCAAACAGGAAGGACACCTATACCAAAACCCCATCAGTACGTCACCATCATCAAAGACCAGAGACAGATAAAACCACAAAATGGGAAAAAGCAGGGCAGAAAAGCTGGAAATTCAAAAAATAAGAGCGCATCTCCCCCTGCAAAGGAGCGCAGCCCATCGCCAGCAACGGATCAAAGCTGGTCAGAGAATGACTTTGACGAGATGAGAGAAGAAGGCTTCAGTCCATCAAACTTCTCAGAGCTAAAGGAGGAATTACGTACCCAGCGCAAAGAAACTAAAATCTTGAAAAAAAGTGGAATTGACAGCTAGACTAATTAATGCAGAGAAGATCATAAACGAAATGACAGAGATGAAAACCATGACACGAGAAATACGTGACAAATGCACAAGCTTCAGTAACCGACTCGATCAACTGGAAGAAAGAGTATCAGCGATTGAGGATCAAATGAATGAAATGAAGCGAGAAGAGAAACCAAAAGAAAAAAGAAGAAAAAGAAATGAACAAAGCCTGCAAGAAGTATGGGATTATGTAAAAAGACCAAATCTACGTCTGATTGGGGTGCCTGAAAGTGAGGGGGAAAATGGAACCAAGTTGGAAAACTCTCTTCAGGATATCATCCAGGAGAACTTCCCCAACCTAGTAGGGCAGGCCAACATTCAAATTCAGGAAATACAGAGAACGCCACAAAGATACTCCTCCAGAAGAGCAACTCCAAGACACATCATTGCCAGATTCACCAAAGTTGAAATGAAGGAAAAAATCTTAAGGGCAGCCAGAGAGAAAGGTCGGGTTACCCACAAAGGGAAGCCCATCAGACTAACAGCAGATCTCTCGGCAGAAACTCTACAAGCCAGAAGAGAGTGGGGGCCAATATTCAACGTTCTTAAAGAAGAATTTTCAACCCAGAATTTCATATCCAGCCAAACTAAGTTTCATCAGTGAAGGAGAAATAAAATCCTTTACAGATAAGCAAATGCTTAGAGATTTTGTCACCACCAGGCCTGCCTTACAAGAGACCCTGAAGGAAGCCCTAAACATGGAAAGGAACAACCGTACCAGCCATTGCAAAAACATGCCAAAATGTAAAGACCATCGAGGCTAGGAAGAAACTGCATCAACTAATGAGCAAAATAACCAGTTAATATCATAATGACAGGATCAAGTTCACACATAACAATATTAACCTTAAATGTAAATGGACTAAATGCTCCAATTAAAAGACACAGACTGGCAAACTGGATAAAGAGTCAAGACCCATCAGTCTGCTGTATTCAGGAGACCCATCTCACATGCAGAGACATACATAGGCTCAAAATAAGGGATGGAGAAAGATCTACCAAGCAAATGGAGAACAAAAAAAAGCAGGGGTTGCAATCCTAGTCTCTGATAAAACAGACTTTAAACCATCAAAGATCAAAAGAGACAAAGAAGGCCATTACATAATGGTAAGGGATCAATTCAACAGGAAGAGCTAACTCTCCTAAATATATATGCACCCAATACAGGAGCACCCAGATTCATAAAGCAAGTCCTTAGAGACCTACAAAGAGACTTAGACTCCCATACAATAATAATGGGAGATTTCAACACTCCACTGTCAACATTAGACAGATCACGAGACAGAAAGTTAACAAGGATATCCAGGAATTGAACTCATCTCTGCACCAAGCGGACCTAATAGACATCTATAGAACTCTCCACCCCAATCAACAGAATATACATTCTTCTCAGCACCACATCGCACTTATTCCAAAATTGACCACATAATTGGAAGTAAAGCACTCCTCAGCAAATGTACAAGAACAGAATTATAACAAACTGTCTCTCAGACCACAGTGCAATCAAACTAGAACTCAGGACTAAGAAACTCAATCAAAACCGCTCATCTACATGGAAACTGAATAACCTGCTCCTGAATGACTACTGGGTACATAACGAAATGAAAGCAGAAATAAAGATGTTCTTTGAAACCAATGAGAACAAAGATACAACATACCAGAATCTCTGGGACACATTTAAAGCAGTGTGAGAGGGAAATTTATAGCACTAAATGCCCACAAGAGAAAGCAGAAAGATCTAAAATTGACACTTTAACATCACAATTAAAAGAACTAGAGAGGCAAGAGCAAACACATTCAAAAGCTAGCAGAAGGCAAGAAATAACTAAGATCAGAGCAGAACTGGAGATAGAGTCACAAAAAACCCTCCAAAAAATCAATGAATCCAGGAGTTGGTTTTTTGAAAAGATCAACAAAATTGACAGACCGCTAGCAAGACTAATAAAGAAGAAAAGAGAGAGGAATCAAATAGACGCAATAAAAATGATAAAGGGGATATCACCACCGACCCCACAGAAATACAACAACCATCAGAGAATACTATAAATGCCTCTACGCAAATCGACTAGAAAATCTAGAAGAAATGGATAATTTCCTGGACACTTACACTCTCCCAAGACTGAACCAGGAAGAAGTTGAATCCCTGAATAGACCAATAACAGGCTCTGAAATTGAGGCAACAATTAATAGCCTACCCACGAAAAAAAGTCCAGGACCAGATGGATTCACAGCTGAATTCTACCAGAGGTACAAGGAGGAGCTGGTACCATTCCTTCTGAAACTATTCCAATCAATAGAAAAAGAGGGAATCCTCCCTAACTCATTTTATGAGGCCAACATCATCCTGATACCAAAGCCTGGCAGAGACACAACAAAAAAGAGAATTTTAGACCAATATCCCTGATGAACATCGATGCAAAATTCTCAATAAAATACTGGCAAACCGGATTCAGCAGCACATCAAAAAGCTTATCCACCATGATCGAGTGGGCTTCATCCCTGGGATGCAAGGCTGGTTCAACATTCGCAAATCAATAAATGTAATCCAGCATATAAACAGAACCAAAGACAAGAACCACATGATTATCTCAATAGATGCAGAAAAGGCTTTTGACAAAATTCAACAGCCCTTTATGCTAAAAACGCTCAATATTTGGTATTGATGGAACGTACCTCAAAATAATAAGAGCTATTTATGACAAACCCACAGCTAATATCATACTGAATGGGCAAAAACTGGAAAAATTCCCTTTGAAAACTGGCACAAGACAGGATGCCCTCTCTCACCACTCCTATTCAACATAGTGTTGGAAGTTCTGGCTAGGGCAATCAGGCAGAGAAAGAAATCAGGGTATCCAGTTAGGAAAAGAAGAAGTCAAATTGTCCCTGTTTGCAGATGACATGATTGTATATTTAAAAAACCCATCGTCTCAGCCCAAAATCTCCTTAAGCTGATAAGCAACTTCAGCAAAGTCTCAGGATACAAAATTAATGTGCAAAAATCACAAGCATTCTTATACACCAGTAACAGACAGCAGAGAGCCAAGTCAGAATCCATACAGCCAACAGACACATGAAAAGTGCTCGTCATCACTCGCCATCAGAGAAATGCAAATCAAAACCACAATGAGATACCATCTCACACACCAGTTAGAATGGCAATCATTAAGAAGTCAGGAACAATAGATGTTGGAGAGGATGCGGAGAAATAGGAACCACTTTTACACTGTTGGTGGATTGTAAACTAGTTCAACCATTATGGAAACAGTATGGCGATTCCTCAAGGATCTAGAACTAGATGTACCATATGACCCAGCCATCCCACTACTGGGTATATACCCAAAGGATTATAAATACTCTACTACAAAGACACATGCACACGTATGTTTATTGCGGCACTATTCACAATAGCAAAGGCTTGGAATCAACCCAAATGTCCATCTGTGACAGACTGGATTAGAAATGTGGCACATATACACCATGGAATACTATGCAGCCATCAAAAAGGATGAGTTGCGTCCTTTGTAGGGACATGGATGCAGCTGGAAACCATCATTCTTAGCAAACTATCACAAGAAGAGAAAACCAAACACCGCATGTTCTCACTCATAGGTGGGAACTGAACAATGAGATCACTTGGACTCGGGAAGGGGAACATCACACACTGGGGCCTATCATGGGGGGGGTGAGGAGGGAGGGATTGCATTGGGGAGTTATACATGATATAAACGTTATGCACATGTACCCTAGAACTTAAAGTATAATAAAAAATAAAAAATAAAAAAAAATAAAAATAATAAAAAAAAAAAAAAGCCACAACAGTTAAAAAAGACAAAGAGGGACGTTATATAATGATTAAAGGACTAGCCCAACAGGAAAATGTCACAATCCTAAATATATATGCACATAACACCAGACCACCCAAATTTATAAAACAATTACTACTAGACCTAAGAAATGAGACACACAGCAAACAGTAATAGTGGGGAACTTTAATACTCCACTGACAGCACTGGACCAGTCACCAAGACAGAAAGTCAACAAAGAAGCAATGGACTGAAACTATAACCTAGAATAAATGTACTTAACAGATATTTACAGAACATTCTACTCAACAACTGTAGAATATACATTCTATTCATCAGCATATGGAACATTCTCCAAGATAGACCATATATATGACAGACCACAAAACAATTCTTAATAAATTTAAGAAAACCAAAATTATATCAGGTACTCTTTCAGACCAAAGTGGAATAAACTTGGAAATCAAAAGGAATCCTCAAAACCATGCAAATATGTGGAAATTAAATAATCTGCCCCTGAATGATCACTGGGTCAACAATGAAATCAAGTTATAAATTGAAATATTCTTTGAACTGAGCAATAATAGTGACACAAAACTTCTTGGATACAGCAAAAGTGGTGCTAAGAGCAAAGTTCAGAGCATTAAATGCTTACATCAAGAAGTCTGAAAGAGCATAAATAGACGATATAAGGTCATACATACCTCAAGGAACCAGAGAAACAAAAACAAACCAAACCCAAAACCAGCAGAACAAAAGAAATAACAAAAATCACATCAGAACTAAATGAAATTGAAATAAAAAGATAAATGAAACAAAAAACTGGTTCTTTGAAAAGATAAGCACAATTGAGAGTTTGTTAGCAAGATTAACCAAGAAAAGAAGAGGCAGAGAAGGTGCAAATAAGCTTAATTAGAAATGAAATGGGAGATATTACAACTCATACCACAGAAATACAAAGATCATTCAAGGCGATGATGAACACCTTTACACACAAAAACTTAGAAAATCTAGAGGAGATGTATAAATTCCTGGAAATACACAATGCTCCTAGATTAAACCAGGAAGAAACAAACTCTGAACAAACCAATAACAAGCAGAAAGGTTTAAATGATAACTGAAAAAAATGCCAATAAAAAAATCCAGGACCAGATGGATTCACAGCTGAATTCTATCAGATATTGAAAGAAGAATTGGTACCAATCCTATTGACACTATTCCAAAAGTCAGAGAAAGAGGGAATCCTCCCTAAATCACTCTATGAAGCCAGTATCACCCTATTACCGAAACCAGGAAAGGACAGAACAAAAGAAGACACTATAGACCAATATCTCTGATGAACCTAGATGCAAAAATCCCAAAAAGAAATGCTAGCTAACAGAATCCAACAGCATATCAAAAAGAAAATCCACCATGATCAAGTGGGTTTTATACCAGGGATGCAGGAATGGTTGGTTTAATATATGCAAGTCAATAAATGTGATATACTACATAAACAGAATTCGAAACAAAAATCACATGATTATCTCAATAGATGCAGAAAAATCATTAGACAAAATCGAGCATCCCTTTATGATTAAAACCCTTAGCAAAGTAATAAAAGCCATCTATGACAAACCCACAGTCAACATTATACTGAAAGGGAAAAAATTGAAAACATTCCCCCTGAGAACTGGAACAAAACAAGGATGCCCACTTTCACCACTTCTATTCAATATAGTACTGCTAGTCCTAGCCAGAGCAATCAGAGGAAAGAAAGAAATAAAGAACATCCAAATCGATAAAAAGGAAGTCAAACTGTTGCTCTTAGACAATGATATGTTCTTATACCTAGAAAACCTTCAAGACTCATCCAAAAAGCTCCTAGATCTGATAAACGAATTTGGTAAAGCTTCAGGATACAAAATCAATGTACACAAATCAGTAGCACTGCTCTACACCAACAGTGACCAAGGTGAGAATCAAATCAAGAGCTCAACCCCTTTTACAATAGCTGCAAAAAATAAAATTAAATTTAAATTAAATTAAATTAAATACATAGGGATATACCTACCAAGGAGGTGGAAGACCTCTACAAGGAAAACTAAAAAATACTGCTGGAAGAAATCATAGATGACACAAACAAATGGAAACACATCCCATGCTCGTGGGTGGGTAGAATCAATATTGTGAAAATGACCATACTGCCAAAAGCAATTCACAGCTTCTATACAATTCCCACCACAATACCATCACCATTCTTCACAGAACTAGAAAACACAATCCTAAGATTCATTGGAACCAAAAAGGAGCCCACACTGCCAAATTAAGACTAAGCAGAAAAAAAAAAAAAAAAATCTGGAGGCCTCACATTTCCTGACTTCAAACTATTGTAATGCCATACACACCAAATCATCATGGTATTGGTATAAAAATAGGCACATAGACCAGTGGAACAGAATCAATAACCCAGAAATAAAGCCAAATACTTACAGCCAACTGATCTTTGACAAAGCAAACAAAAACATAAAGTGGGGAAAGGACACCCTATTCAACAAATAGTGCTGGGGTAATTGGCAAGCCACATGTAGAAGAATGAATAGAAGAATGAAACTGGATTCTCATCTCTTACCTTATATCAAAATCAATTTAGGATAGATCAAAGACTTAAATCTGACACTGGAAACTGTAAAAATTCTAGAAGATAACATCAGAAAAACCCCTTCAGACATGGGCTTAGACAAAGGCTTCATGACTAAGAACCCAAAAGCCAATGGAACAAACACAAAGATAAATAGATAGGACTTATTTAAACTAAAAAGCTTCTGCACAGCAAAATAAATAATCAGCAGTGTAAACAGACAACCCACAGGCTGGGAGAAAATCTTCACAAACTATGCATCTCACAAAGGACTGATATCCAGAATCTTCAAGGAACTCAAACAAGACAACAAGAGAAAAACAAACAATCCCATCAAAAAGTAGGCTAAGGACATGAATAGATAATTCTCAAAAGAGTATATACAAATGGCCAACAAACATATGAAAAAATGCTCATCATCACTAATTATTGGGGAAATGCAAATGAAAACCACTATGTGGTATCACCTTACTCTTGCAAGAATGGCCATAATCAAAAAATAATAGATGTCAGCATGGATGTGGTGAAAAGGGAACACTTTTACACTGTTAGTGGTAATGTAAACCAGTAAAACCACTACGGAAAATGGTGTGGAAATTCCTTAAAGAACTAAAAGTACATCTACCATTTGATCTAGCAATTCCACTCCTGGGTATCTACCCAAAGGAAAAGAAGTCATTATATGAACAAGACACTTGCACACACATGTTTATAGCAGTACAATTTGCAATTGCAAAAATATGGAACCAGCCCAAATGTCCATCAATAAACAAGTGGATAAAGAAAAGTTGGTGTGTGTGTATGTGTGTGTATGTATATGTATGTGTATATATATGTGTGTGTATATATATGTGTGTGTGTGTATATATATATAAATGGAATAGTACTCAGGCATAAAAAGGAATAGTACTCAGGCATAAAAAGAAATGAAATAATGGCATTCACAGCAACCTGGATGGAGTTGGAGATTATTATTCTAAGTGAAGTAACTCAGGAATGGAAAACCAAACATTGTATGTTCTCACTATAAGTGGGAGCTAAGCTATGAGGATGCAAAAACATAAGAATGACACAACAAACTTTGGGGACTTGGGGGGAAGGGTGGGAGGAAGGTAAGGGTTAAAATACTACACATTGGGTGCCGTGTACACTGCTCAGGTGCTTTAAAATAGCAGAAATCACCACTAAAGAATTTAACCAACCACCACCTATTCTCTCAAAACCTATTTTATTGAAATAAAAAAATTAAAAATTAAATTGAATTTTAAAAAAGGATTCCTCTCACATTTTTGTAGCTATTTGCTATTTCCTCATATTACAATTTCTGTTTCTTAATAAATTTGAATATATTTACCTCTCTATATCACATGAAAACAAGGTATATAAATGCCTACTTCTGCTTAGTAATTAACATTTTAATATTTATCTTATTTAGGAATGACCCAGACAGTTAATGAATATCTATGACTTAATTTAATTTAGCATAACCTTAAGGTTGCAAGTTACCAAAAGACTGAAAAATGTTTTCAGGCAGACATATTATAAAACATAATCATTGCTGAATAGTTCATTTGTACATTTTTAATCCCACTTATGTTTATGTAATTTACTTGTTCTTAACAACTATATTTGTACTGTGCTGAGACCAGCTCGGTCAGGGAGACCCTAATCCAGCAGTGCTAGAGGAATTAAAGACACACACACAGAAATATAGAAGTGTGGAGTGGGAAATCAGGGGTCTCACAGCCTTCAGAGCTGAGAGCCTCAAACAGAGATTTACCCACATATTTATTGACAGCAAGCCAGTGATAAGCATTATTTCTATAGATTATAGATCAACTTAAAGTATTCCTTATCACAGAGGGATAGGCCAAAATAAAGGGATGGGTCTGGCTAGTTATCTGCAGCCGGCGCATGTCCTTAAGGCACAGATCGCTCATGCTATTGTTTGTGGTTTAAGAATGTCTTTAAGCAGTTTTCCGCCCTGGATATTACTTGCCCTCATTCCAGTAAACCCACAACCTGCCAGCATGAGTGTCATGGCCATCAAGAACATGTCACAGTGCTGCAGAGATTTTTTTTATGGCCAGTTTTGGGGCCAGTTAATGGCCAGATTTTGGGGCCTATTCCCTACAGTACTGCTCATGAAAATTTCATGAGACATTAAACAAAAGTAACCATCATCCTGAATTATTTAACTTTTTTGTTGTTGACGTATCAGGCAAGTAGTAAAAAAAATCACAGAAGCTAGGAAGTTACAACAGCAAATATATGGTTCTTCTCTATTTGTTTTCCTCACTGCTACACTTAACATGCATTAAGCAATTTGTTCTTAATGTTGTTCTTAGGTTGGATTTATAGCTTTGTAATCTTAAACATCTAATAGAGATAACATAAGTTTGTTTGACTAGTAGACTAGGTAGAAAAGAGTGTATGTCTTTATTATATTTAATACTAACAACTCTGGAAACCATACTTTTATTTTGTCAGCAATCTTAAAACTTTCTTTACCAAAGATTATCACAGATTATGTGAACTTAAAGAAACATTTGGACTCGTTTCTACATCTCTGAAAGTTTTAAGAATACTTAATCAGCCAGGCCTGGTGGCTCACGCAGCACTTTGGTGAGGCCAGCACTTTGGGAGGCCGAGGCGGGCAGATCATGCAATCCCAGCACTTTGGGAGGCCGAGGAGGGCAGATCATGAGGTCAGAAGTTCAAGACCAGCCTGGCCAACATGGTGAAACTCTGTCTCTACTAAAAATACAAAAATTAGCTGGGCATGATGGCACATGCCTCTAATCCCAGATATTTGGGGGCCTGAGGCAGGAGAATTGCTTGAACCAGGACTGGGAGGTGGAGGTTGCCCGAGATCATGCCACTGCACTCCAGCCTGGGCTACAGAGCGAGACTTCATCTTAAAAAATAAAAATAAAAATAATACTAAACTTATATAAGCACTTATTTTATTCAAGCTAATTAAATAGAATGCCTTTAAGGGATTTTATATCTTAATTTCATATCATCCAAAGGTAGAAAAATGTCATACTACATAACATACATACAAACACACATACATAAACAGACAGATGCAAATAGAGATGTTATAGCCTTTGTTTTAAAATTTTACAATACAATACAATAATACAAAACTCGCTAGTTTATATTTTAAAAATAGCTGGATTTAAGTTGTTTCTGGAAGACAAAACAAATCTGCTCAGATGGCTAAAGCTTCTTACCAATATTTGTGGAAGAAACCTTCAGGAATTTGTTTTTGCCAGTTTTTTTCTTAATAGCCTCCCCTAACCCCACTTTTGTTTCCCTTGAGTTTGGGGGAAGAATACAATTTTCCTGGAAGTTTGTAACTCCCTGGAAGTTTCAAAGAGATGGCTTTTGGGTCCAAGAGAAGACAGAGTAGAAGATTTACACCTCAATGGCAAAGAGAAAAGATGGAAGTTTCTTCAAGAAAGAATTCTGCAGGAATGGAAAACCAAACACCATATGTTCTCACTGATATGTGGGAGCTAAGCTACAAGGACAAAAAGGCATAAGAATGATACAGTAGGCTTTGGGGACTTGGGGGGAAGGATTGGAGGGGAGCGAGAGATGAAAGCCTACACATAGGGTAGAGTGTATAGTGCTCGGGTGATGGCTGCACCATAATCTCACAAATCACCACTAAAGAACTTATGTAACCAAGCATCACCTGTACCCCAATAACCTATGGGGAAAAAAAAAAAGGAAAGGCAAAAACAAAGAAAGAGTTCTGGAGCACATTTGCCTATGATCAGAGTTTTAGGTTAGAACTATTTAAACTTTTTCCTTTTTCCTTAAATGCAGGATGGCTACATTTCCAGTGTCCTGACTCTACAGTCCCTGATGCATCTCCAGGTGAACAGAGGAGGTTTGAGGGCTGATAAGTAGGATGGATGGGTTTTGAATCACTTGCAGAGTCACATTTTTGTTTTTGTAAAGGCTCAATTTATGAGACAAGGGCAGTTGTTTGTAATTCTTCAAAGAATTGGATTGCAGCCCAAGTAATATCAAAGGGCTGACCTGTATCCAATTACGTTATCTTCAACTTGCTCCTTTATATCAGGAAACAGATTTCCAAAGACATAGAAATCAAAAGATTCCTATGTCCCACTACCATTCAACCTAGTAATCCCATTACTGGGTATACACCCAAAGGAAAATAAATTGTTCTGCCACAAAGACACATACACCTGTTTGTTCATCACCACACTATTCACAATAGCAAAGTCATGGAATCAACCAAGGTGCCCCTCAACAGCGGATTGGATAAAGAATATATGGTCTGGTTTAAAGCAGAGAAACAGTTCCTTTCTTTTTTGCTGGGGAGGTGGTAGATATGTTAAGGAATTTCTCTCCAGTCAGTATTTATCTTCCACAATCTAAAAATAGAATCAGTCATCAAGAGAGAGCTATTAAAAGAAAGTGTCCCATTTATCAGAGCTTTCTGTGTGCTGTCCTCCGTCGCAGGATGATTTTAAACACACTGATGGGAAGAGGCGAACCTCAAGAGCAGTGACAACATCAGCTCTAATGCCTCTTAAAAATAAAGAACAGGCCGGGTGCGGTGGCTCACGCCTGTAATCCCAGCACTTTGAGAGGCCAAGGCAGGCGGATCATGAGGTCAGGAGTTCAAGACCAGCCTGGCCAATATGGTGAAACCTCGTCTCTACTAAAAATACAAAAATTAGCTGGGCATGGTGGCAGGTGCCTGTAATCCCAGCTACTCAGGAGGTTGAGACAGGAGAATTGCTTGAACTCAGGAGGCAGAGGTTGCAGTGAGCCAAGATCATGCCACTGCATTCCAGCCTGGGCAACAGAGTGAGACTCTGTCTCAACAAATGAAAGAAAAAAAAGGAAAGAAGGAAGGAAGGGAGGAAGGGAGGAAGAGAGGAAGGAAGGGAGGAAGGGAGGGAGGGAAGGAAGGAGGGAGGGAAAGGACGGATGTTGGCATTTCTTTGGTGGCCTGCTCGTCACCTCCAACATGTTAACTGATGAACACCTAAGAAGGCTAACTTTCCTGATTCTTTTCTTTCAAACTTAAACAAAGACCTATATCCTAAATGACAGAAAACATGGAGACCTCCATACCACTGGGCCAGGATTGCCTTTTGGGCCCTGTAAGAAAAACATGGAAAGTCATTTTTAAAATAACGAACAAAGCAAAGTTACAGAATATGAAACATTGTTGTCAAATCTGCTTTAATACACATAAAAATATTAGCAAGTTTTGCTTTTATTACAGTTTGGATTTGAAGAATAAGATGAATAAATATAACTTGATGGAAATCTTATAAAAGTGATTGCTTGGACATTGATTTAGTTCTTAGATTTGCAGTGAAAAATGTGACAGCACCATGAAAAATGCTATTTTCCATTATTTTGGCTGCCTATATTTTCTCAATTTTATTATAATTGGTTTTACTTGGTTTCACTTTTTTCCTCCTGCTACAAAATTTGGTTATAATTGTAGCATGCATTTTTCAGTGAACTTTAAAAAAAAGAAAATGTGGTCTACAGAGACTTGTATGCACTAGAGTGACCTATCCTGTCTAAAGGGACCCATATGGTTTATGGACCTGTGTGGACTACAGGGACCTATTCTGACTATAGGAACCTGTGTGGTCTACAGGGACATGTGTGATCTACAGGAATCTGTATAATCTGCTCTCAGCAGCTCAGACCCACCTGGTATGCCACACCACTAGTCCCCTTCACTGGGACCTTCTCACATGCCAAGTTCATTCCTCTGCCATGTATCTGGCAAGTTCCTCTGCTGGAGCCACAGGCTTCCTGTTCCTGCACTCCCCCGTAACCAAATGGGTATCATAAACCCCAACAATAATTCTAAAGTAGCCACTCCCAAAAGAACCCTCTCTCATCTTCTGCAATATTGTCAGTTTTCATCACCAATGCCAGGGTCTGAAGCTCTCTAAGCATCTGCTTACCCAGCACTGGAATCACAGCCCCACATCTACCAGTGATGAGCTGATGCAGTGGGAATCACAGCCCCGCATCCACCAGTGACCAGCCCACACAGAGGAAATCACAGTCCCATGTCCACTGATGACCAGCCCACACAGGGGGAATCACAGTTCTGTGTCCACCAATGACCAGCCCACACAGGGGGAATCACAGCCCTGCATCCACTGGTGACCAGTCCACACACGGAGAATCGCAGCCCCATGTCCACCATTGACTAGTCCACATGGGGGGAATCGCAGCCCCACATCCATCGGTGACCAGCCCACACAGGGGGAATCACAGCCCTGTGTCCACCAGTGACCAGTCCACACAGGGAGAATCACAGCCTGGTGTCCAACAGTGATCAGCCCACACAGGGAATCTTGGCCCTGTGTCCACTGGTGACCAGCCCACACCGGTGGCCTGGTAAGTGGCAGCAACACAGTTAGTGGAAAGGTGATATGGAAGGGTCATGATGTTCTAGTTGAAAAGCAAAGTAGGTAGAATTGTTTAAAACCACATTAATTTTGAGCAACCTGCTCTTACACATTGGTTGCTCCTAGGGAAATGCACACTTAAAAAATTACCTCTGACTGAAGGTCATTTGTTTTGGGACCAGGGCTGGATGTATCTGGTCCCAAAACAAAGACAGTGGATCAACACTATTAATATTTATGTGCCTCTGTTTTCACAAGGCACTGGTGCCAGCTCCTTATGGTTATAAGCTGAATTGTGTTTCCCCAAAAGTCAAGTATTAAAGTCCTAACACCTAGGACCTCAGAATGCAACTGTGGTCTACATGGAGTATTTAAAGAAGTGATTACATTTCAATGAGGTCATTGGGTCTGGGCTTAGTGGCTCATCCCTGTAATTCCACCACTTTGAGAGACTGGCACAGGAGTTCAAGACCAGCCTGGGCAACATACTGAGACCCCATCTCTATTTTTAAAAATAAATGAATGAATGAATAAACAGAGTCATTGTGGCAGGCCTGATCCAATATGCCTGGTGTCCTTATGAGAAAGAAGATTAGGACGCAGACACATACAGAGGGAAGACAATAGAGAACACAGCAAGAAGGCAGCCATTTGCAAGCCCAGGAGAGAGGCCTCAAAACGAGCCAGTCCTGCCCACATCTTGATCACACACACAGACACACACACAGACACACATAGACACACATACACAAACACACATACAAACACACACACAAGGACCATCCCCGAGTACTATTCCTGGCATAGTTTGGGTGATTGTCCCCTCCAAATCTCATGTTGAATGTGATTCCCAGTGTTAAAGCTGCGCCTGTTGGGAGGTGTTGAGTGAATGCCTCATGAATGACTTGGTGCCCTCCGCGTGGTGATGAGTGAGTTCACATGAGATCTGGTGGTTTAAAAGAATCTGGGACTTGCACCCATCTCTCTTGCTCCTTCTCTCCCCATGTGACGCACCTGCTCCCCTTCCCTTCTGCCATAATCATAAGCCTCACCAGAAGCAGATGCCAGGGCTATGCTCTCTGCACCGTCTGCAGAACTGTGAGCCAATTAAGCCTCTTTCCTTTATAAGTGACCCAGTCTCATGTATTTCTGTATAGCAGTGCAAATGGACCAACAGTTTCCATCCATCCTGCCTGTCCTGCCTCTCTCCCAGCCTCCACCTCCCTCTCCTCAGCCCCTCGACTAGGTGTCCTTCCTGGGCTACACTACCCCGTATCCTGTCCCCGGTGAGAACCTTGCCTTCCAGAGGCCAGCCTGGCGTGGACAAGGTGTGCAGCATGTGAACCAAAGCCCAGAGCTAGCCCTGAGGAGCGATTCTCACGTGGGACTAGAAAGAGAGGACCCGCTGTGTCCCCAGTGAGAAGGAGGGCAGGGACGCAGGGGCGCAGCCCTCAGACAACAGGTGACAACTGGCCAGGCACAAGGAGGGGTGCTTGAGGTTGAGGCGAGACTGGACTGGCCTCAGGGAACTGTTGCCATAGGAGGAAAATGTGAGCCAGAAGGAGGCCCCAGAGCAAATGGCACCAAGCTCAGCTATCTGGGGAAGAGTTTAAGTCTGTTCATGAGCCCCTCGCACCTGCGCCCCTCTACCTGTGACCTCATCCCATCTTCACAAGAGCCCTGTCCGGTACCTAGAATTTCGCAGGAAAGGAAACTGCTGTTGAGTGAAGGGAGGAACCTGCCCAGGCAGGCCTGGGAACCTGCCAGCAAGGCAGTCCACCACTACGTCTTCCTGCCTCTGGCCCAGGGAAGCCGTGGGGCCCGGCAGGGGACCCTGCCTTGTCCAGACTCTGCAAGGTGCCTCTGAGGGGCTTCTGGAGTCCCTTCCACAGGAGCTACTTGCAACCCTGGGAATCGTAGCGAACTGCCAGCATGGATAAATGGTTTGTGTCCTCAGCGGACTATCTTCTGTCCTGCCTGGAGAGGCTTGACTGCCCCTGTGGGTCCTGCCGAGAGGCTGGCTCTGCTTCCATCTGCACTTCATGCTCCTTGCTCTGTGTGGACTCCTGCCACTGGGACTGCCTCTGAGAACCGGTCACAGCACCTGCCAGCTTACCTCATGTTGAGTGCAATTCAGCAGCTCACGCCTATAATCCCAGAACTTTGGGAGGCCAAGGCAGGCAGATCACGCAGGTGGATCACTTGAGGTCAGTAGTTCCAGACCAGCCTGGCCCACATGGCCAAACCTCGTCTCTACTAAAATTACAAAAATTAGCCTGGTGTGGTGGTACATGACTGTAGTCCCAGCTCTCGGGAGGTTGAGGCAGGAGAATAGCTTGAACTTGGGAGGCAGAATTTGCACTGAGCTGAGATAGTGCCACTACACTCTGGCCTAGATGACAGAATAAGACTCTTGTCTCAAAAAAAAAAAAAAAAAAGTCTTTTCCATGTATAAGGGTAAAATGATGAACCTCTCTTGAGGGAGGTAGTTACTTCCCTTCTCCCTCCTTAGGGTGCCTCCAGAATCAGCCAGGTGAGAGATTTTGATTTTATAATGCAAGGTATAAGGCTTTCTGCCCCCTAGAACTGGGAATACACGCACCCAAATGACTCAGGCTCCCTCGGGAGGCACGCAGGGACTGTCACAAGGTCATCCAGGCACCCTTCAAGGAGATCTGGGGGAAGTCCTCATTTTTCTTCCACTTCACTGTGTAATATGAATAAGAGTCTCTCCACATAGTCCCCTCCCACATGCGTGGAGTCTCAGCACACTAGCCTCTGATACTGGGGCATTCTGTCTCCTAGACTGGACATGGAAAGGCCTACCACTGGCAAGATGGCTTTATTTCCATAACACACATATTCATTTCATATCTGTATGGCAGTCATGACTTTACCCTTTTAAAAATTTTGTTCCTACAAAACACTCACTGAAGGAGACTCTAAAGGAGAACTCTTACCAGCCCCCACCCAACTCCACCGCAGCACAGACTATGCCAGGATGCCGAGGACTGACATTTACGCCTGCGTTCTCCTCTCCTTGTGAAGTCCAGAGAACTGAGTGCTACTCTTTTCCTAGTAAGTAAACTTCTGCATGGCTGTGTGTGTATGACAGTGTTGCATGGATGTGCATGGAAACGCACAGGTGTGTATGTGTGCACATATGTAAATAACACACTGTGGCCGCACAGTCCCAACCCTCACACACACCTGAGCCCAGGCTGTGTCCTCATCTGGCATTTGGGGATAACATGATGCGGAGAGGGCCAGGCGGGATCGCTGATGGAAGTTCCACACAAACGGCCCGACAATGATGGCTCAATAAATATTAGCTATTATTAAAAGCTCACATATGTGGAGCTGATCCTACTCCATGAAAATTGGTCAGAAATCACTCTCCTTCATGGTCAGAAATCACTCTCCTTCATGTATGTGGTAACTGAAAAACTACTAAGCACCAGCAGAGCAGTACTATTTTCTTATACTAGCACTGCTTCCTTATTTGATAAGTTGAGCCTCATGCCTGGGTGGTGATTAATTAGATGCTATTCTACTATTACATACATACCAAGGAGTACTTAAATGTGAGTAAGCTGCCATGGAACCCAGAAGCCCAGATGTGAAAGTCATTCCTAACCTAGGAAACAGAACATCCTTGATGTCCTTGAGGGTCCCCCCTCCTCCCAAATGCACCCTGCCTCCCAACAGAGGCAACTCCCGATCTCAACTGGGACTTTCTCAATCCCTGCTGGAGTTTTTTCCCCTAGTCTTACCATGTAATGCACGTAATCCTAAACAAGATATTGTTTAGTTTTGCCCATTTTCAAACTTTATATAAATGGAATCGTGTTGTAGGTACTATTCTACAGTTTGCTTTTTTCACTTAGAATGTTACCTGAGATGGTTCTGTACTGCTGGTGAAGCTGTCTGCATTTATTTTCACTGTTTTCCATCATCTGAGCACACCAAACTCTATGCATCCATCCGTTCTCTAGCACATGGATATTTGGAGACTTCTGGCTTTTGCTACTGAGGCCTTTGCGATTATGAACATTCCTGTCCACGTCTCCTGGGCCACATGAGTTCTCTCCACATAAGCCCAAGAGGAGTGGAATTGCCGGATAATACATGAAGGACACCTGGCTTTAAAACGTGGCTTAGTGCTAGGTTTAAGGATAAAGGTATGGGAGACGCACAGTTCATGCTCTAACATATTCCGCTGTCCCATTGTCATTTATAAAGACAAACCATCATCTCATTGTTTCTGGTCAAGGTGGCATTGTCATCACTGTGATGAGACTGGACCGCGAGGAGGCAGCAGGAGCGTGGCCACCTCAGCAATTGACACCAAAGCCCAACCTTTTACACGAGAGCGTGGCGGGCTTCCCAAGGTACACTCTTGACTTACTAGTGACGTGCTGATTTTCCAATTTACAAATCTCTGGATTTGTAGAGCGTTGGATAATTATTAACATTTTCTTTTCACATTAGTGGGAGGCACTAGAGGAAAACATGGCGTGAACTCGCTGACAACAATTTTTGAAATCCGGGGTAATTAGTTCCATCAGAACAATCCCAATTATGTTCCTAATTCTCTCTGCCTTGCTGAAAGCACCGAAAGTGAACCGTGTTGGCTGTCATTATATTCCTGCTCAGAGGAGTCTTGATCACCAGTGCTGGGAATGGAGGAGGGGTTGAGGAAGGGGCCATTGCCCAGGTTGTGGGAAGCGTGCACAAGGGGACCAGGCCAGTGATAGCAGCGTGGCACAAGGGCCTGAAAGTCAAAGAGTGGCCAGTGTAGGGTGAGGAAGGGGACCAAGTTTCTGGTCATCTCCTGAGGAATTCAAGTAACATGCGTATGAGGACATTTATAACGTCGGCTCCAGAGACATCTTGGTAGCCGAATGAGGAAAATAAAGAATTTTCATCAGAGGAATTTGAGGCCTTTCAAATTATTAGGCCTGGAGAGACATTAAAATGGGACAATAAGCTGGACACAGTGGCTCACGTCTCTAATTACGGTGCTTTGGGAAGCCAAGGTGGGAGGAGCGCTTGAACCTTGGAGGTCAGGACCAGCCCAGGAAACACACAAGACCCCATCTCTGCAAAAAAGTACAAAACTTATCCAGACGTGGTGGTGCGCACTTGTAGTCCCGGCTACTCGGAAGGATGAGGTGGGAGGATTGCTTGAGCCCAAGAGGTCGAGGCTGCAGTGAGCTATGATTGCACCACTGCAGTCCAGCCTGGGTGACAGAGCAAGACCTTGTCTCAAGAAAAAGCCATCAATCACTCCTCCTTTTTAGTTATGTTTTCATCTCTTGGAACTGCTTGCTACTGCCACAAGTAGCTAAAAATTAACCTAATGATGCCATACTGAACACTATAACCCACACCCTATGGCTTAACAATGTGTAGCCATTGATGAATGTCATTTCTGTAAACCAATGAGAATTCCTGGCAGACAGCTGTGTATCAGCCCATTCCCTGTCCCTTTTGCCTTTAAAAATCCACTTGTCAGTGCTGCTAATCAGAGTGTTCATTCAGGAGAACTTGAATCTATGTTCTCGGGTTGCAGTCCTCAAGCTTGGATGCAGTTAATTCTCTACTTTTACCAGTTTTGCCTCAGCTTCTTCCTTTTAGGCCAACGTAAACTAATCCAACAAGTTCAGTTGTTGTCACATAAGTATAGTTATTATGTTTACTCAATCAGAACAAGATGTGTTATTCAACCGGCATTTCCTGCGTGTCAGGGACTGCAGGGTTCACCTATAAGGTCAGAGATGCTGCCCCCTTAGATCAACAGAGATCCGCCTGGGGTGGCTGATGTGCCCTACCTCACATAGCCAGCAGAGGGCAATGCAGTGCCAACACCTGCAACTTGGCCATTGACACCCGTAGAAAGAATCTCATGTTCAGAAGTCATTTTACCTTCTGCCTTGTCCTGGAGGAGGGCGCTCAGGCCACAGGCTCTGCGACAGCTCCCACGGCAAGACAGACTTCCAGGCAGTGCAGAGACAAAACACCTCAAAAAGAAATTAGTCCTTCTCAGGCCGGGCGCGGTGGCTCAAGCCTGTAATCCCAGCACTTTGGGAGGCCGAGACGGGCGGATCACGAGGTCAGGAGATCGAGACCATCCTGGCTAACACAGTGAAACCCCGTCTCTACTAAAAATACAAAAACTAGCTGGGCGAGGTGGCGGGCGCCTGTAATCCCAGCTACTCGGGAGGCTGAGGCAGGAGAATGGCGTAAACCCGGGAGGCGGAGCTTGCAGCGAGCTGAGATCTGGCCACTGCACTCCAGTCCGGGCGACAGAGCGAGACTCCGCCTCCAAAAAAAAGAAAAAAGAAAAAAAAAATTAGCCCTTCTCTTACTAATAGCAGCCTCCTCCATAGCCTTCAATTCTGTGTGTGTGGTTTTTTTCTCTGCCTTACCAAAGATATCCTCCTAGGAAGTGGCGGGCCCACCTGACCACACTTCCCTGGGTTGAGGTGTGAAAGAAATTAACCTGCAAGTCCCCTACTATCTGGGGCAATGGTCCGCACCTGCATCCTCAGCCTGCCCCAGAGCCTGGTGATAAACATTGGCTGGCTGGTCAATGAAGAGAAAGGCTACCCCACACTGGGTCCTGCACCCACAGGGGCATGGTGACGTCCAGTTGAAGTCTGGGGGTGCTTGGTAATCTGGAGACAGATGAGCGCACAAAAATATCAAGTCCAGCCCCTGCAGCTCGTGCTGGAGAGGCCAGGAGCAGAGCCTTTAGCACACTGCCCTGGGTGCACAGATGACACACAGCCACATCCCAGGACCCTGAAGCCTCCTTGAGGGTTCCAATTTCTCCGGGACAGCTTCAACAAAGGGACCAAGAAAGACTGAGGGAGAAATGGAAGGAGATTCACTCTCCACCCTAAGCAAATCTGTATTACAGACCCTAGAGCTTGAGAAGGTGGAAGGGAAGGAAGTTTTTGATTGGGACAAGGGTCTGTCTCGCTCTTAGCACCTAGAAGGGCATGTGGGTTCAGTAGATGCTGAATGACCCTCAATTTGGGTTGAATCTCAGAATCACAGGGAAGGCACATTGAAGAGTGCAAAGACCACATGCGTGCACCCACACCAAGGTCCCCACACACCTCCCCGCACCACTCCAAGTCACACAGCAAACTGCTAAGCAGAGCCCCTGAGCGTGGGAGTGTCCCTTAAGAGTCCACCAGGAAATAAGTCCATCTCAAGGACAGGAAACAATAATACTAGAAAGTGGCCACACTGATGTGGGGAGAGTTGGGAAGTCAGCCAGGACCCTGGGCAACCCACAAGCCAGTGAAGACCAGAGACCCAACTGCCCCTGAGCTGGGGACCTAGGCCTGCCCAAGAAGTAGTTGCTGCCAGACTCATCTGAGACAGAGGGGCCACCCTGGATTCTCCCCTCTACTATAAGGTGCAACCCAAAAGGAAGCTAAGAGACATGGAGTCTGGGAATGCCAGTATGAGGCCAGGAATGAATGCTAGGCTGACAAGCCATGGACAGAAACAACAGGACAAGCTGTCTTGAGCCCAGGTGTCCCGTTTCCCATCCCTAGGTACTTGGATCAAGATACTAGCAGTGTGGACAGTGGGTGGGAGGATTGCTGTCATGTAACTAAGCTGGTGTGGATGGTTTTGGGAAAGTGTGTGACTCTAACTTGGAAACTGTGTATATGCCTATTTAGGTTTACATTGTTTCTCAAATACCCCTCCTGTCTGCTTTATTGGTTATCAGTCATCTCTCATTGCCATTTCAAGTAGTGCATGGAATTTTTTTAATGTATCAGGAAATTAGTTTCCTGGCACTGTTGTCAGATTTCTCATTTAGTGACATGAAATCTGACTACCATTAGAATTTTAAAGTCTGAAAAATTTCCCTAGAAATAGCACAAAAATTTGGTAGAATGTTCTTGAAGAAACCCCAAATCAGGCTAACATAGTTGAAAATGCTCCAATGAAACTTCAAAAGGAAGAACATCTCCCAGATGGTTAATCCAAGATTCTCTGTCTCTTAATTGCGATCTGATTTTCTAGATTCTTGTGTAAAGTATGCTCAAAGTCCAAACAACAGGGGATTTTGGACAGTGCTTTTAATGGCCAGTGATCCCAGCAGGTCTGTGGAGGTGCAGGGCAGCACTCAGGCCTTGCTCAGTTTCTTCTTGATGAAGTAGCTCACCAGCCGCTGCGGCCTCTGCTGGTACTCGGTGAGCACATTGTGAGGGCTGCTGATCTGGTCCCCTTCCAGGCGGTTCAGGAGGGTGACACACACCACGGCCGCTGCAAAGGGAAAAGACTACATCAAGGCAAGGTGCCGGGGGTCTAATAGTTCACAGGGACGGAATGAAGGACCCATGAGCTCTGAGAAGCAGCCTCTCGCCCTCCTCAGGAAACCAGGCTGCCCATGCAGTCAGGCGGGGCCAGAGGATGCAGCGCGGGAGGGAAAGGCGCTGGTCCAGGAGCTCGGAAGGCTCCTCCTTCTCTGACACCACCCTGCCCTGTCCCTCCCTTATTCTTGTGCCTCTCCTTCTAAAAGGAATTCCCCATTCCAGGACCAGCTCAGGGCTGCAAGCACCACCTTGAAAGGCACATTTTGGGTGAGGTGACAAGGGGATTCTGCAGAGCTGTGAGTTGGCCTTCAAGCGTGGCTAGTACCTTGAGGGTAGATGAACCACAATTCAGAAAGTCAAAGCACTTTGAAAACCGAGTTTTTTATAGAGCGGGTGGCAGGCAGCCTCATGGGGCAGCAAAACCTTTCTGTCATTTTTCCTACGCAAGGACACTGAGAATCCCGCATTTTGTCATGTGACAATCAAAGGACACTGAACACAGGGCTGTGGGGACGACATGTATGTTCAGAAAGTGACTTGGGGGCAGGGGAGACAGAAGCCAGAAATGGGTACCGGGGTGCCCCAGGAGGAGGGGCCCCAGTGAGGGGCTCCAGGAGAGCAGAAATGAAGGAGGGATACTGAGGCTCATCGAGAGCCGCCTACCTTGGAGGCCGCAGGCGCTGCACATGGCGGCAAACACCGAGGACTCCATCTCAATGTTGCGGACGCCGGCTGCATAGGCTGCCTCCAGATACGCCTGCTTGTCCTTCTCCGTGTAGGAGCAGAGAGCCCCATCCAGACGGCCTTGGCCTGAGGCACACATGGAGACAGGAGAACCACATGCATGTAAGAAGCTCCTACAACACATCAGCGCCACGATGCCCAGAAGGTCACAGGGACAAGCAAGACCCATCCAGGTCCTGCCTAGGTCCACTCAAATGGGTCATTATGGCCACCATGGGAGTAATGCAACTGAGACAGCAGCTTGGCACGTAGAAATCCCAGCTCACAGTGAGAAGGCAGGATCAGGGAACGGACCAGGGTTCCCTGGCTCAAGGATGCCTCCTGGTATCCACGGCCTCACCTTCATAGAAGTCCAAGGTACACATGGTGTTCCCCACCACTGCGGTGAACTCGTTCAGCTCTGCAGAACACAGCAACAGCTCCTGCACCAGCTTCTTGTTCAGGTCCGTTTTCCGGATGACCCGCTTCCCCAGCACAATCTGCTCAAACTCTGCCTTGAAGCAGGTATCCACTGCCTGTTCTGTTATGACCACGGTACCGGGTTCCAGACCTGAGGAAAAAAGCAGACATCAAGATATGCAGGGTGTAAAACAAAAGAAAATAAAAGCGGGGCAGCCAGGGAGCACACAGCAGAGCACATAGAGGAAAAAAGCAGATCCACCCACACATCCAAACACGAAGCATCCAGTACTGTTCTCAAATACACTGTGACCCATTTTCCCATTCAACTTTTTTTTAAGCTATCAAAGTAATTAATGCATGATCATTATGGACACTATGGAAGAGAAAGGCACAAAGAAAATAGAGGGCTGGGCATGGTGGCTCACGCCTGTAATCCCAAGCACTTTGGGAGGCCAAGGCGAGTAGATCACCTGAGGTCAGGAGTTCAAGACCAGCCTGGCCAACATGGTGAGACCCCATCTCTAGTAAAAATACAAAAATTAGCCAGGCATTGTGCTGGGTATCTGTAATCCCAGCTACTTGGGAGGCTGAGGCAGGAGAATCACTGGAACCCAGGAGGCAGAGGTTGCAGTGAGCCAAGATGACGCCACTGCACTCCAGCATGGGCAAAAAGAGCAAACTCCACCTCAAAAAAAAAAAAAAAAAGAATAAAATAAAAACGGCCAGGAACCTTCGGGTACTTTGTCCCATGTTTCTTGCTTCCGTTCACTGCGATTTCCCAGTGTCGTCTGTCACTAAACCATATACCATGATGTGTTTTATTGATCCCTGTTTCATACCTTGTTAATATTTAAGATTTCAGGCAAATACTTGAAAAGTAAACCAGCAAAAGGCGGACTGGAACAGTATCATGAAGTCCCACACCCTAAACCCAGGTGAACTATGACCAACTCCTGACCTACTTGGCCTTCCTCTCAGATTGATGCATTATGAGGGTCCAGTTTCTGTGTTCTGGGCGTGCCTTCCTGGAAGTTTCCTGCTTGTAGGGACACTACTCTGCTCCTTATTCTTTATGGGATTTGACCATTGTTATGGACCAGGACTGAATGCTGGCTTCCCCCTCAAAATTCATAGGCTGGGCCGGGCGCGGTGGCTCAAGCCTGTAATCCCAGCACTTTGGGAGGCCGAGACGGGCGGATCACGAGGTCAGGAGATCGAGACCATCCTGGCTAACCGGGTGAAACCCCGTCTCTACTAAAAAATACAAAAAACTAGCCGGGCGAAGTGGCGGGCACCTGTAATCCCAGCTACTCGGGAGGCTGAGGCAGGAGAATGGCGTAAACCTGGGACACGGAGCTTGCAGTGAGCTGAGATCCGGCCACTGCACTCCAGCCTGAGCGACAGAGCAAGACTCCGCCTCAAAAAAAAAAAAAAAATTTATAGGCTGAAATCCTAACCCCAAAGGTGATGGTTTTAGGCAGCAGGGCCTGTGGGAGGTGATTAGGTCATGAGGGTGGAGCCTGTATGAGTGGGATTAATGCCCTTATAAAAGGGACCCCAGAGAGCTGCCTGCCCCTTCTGCCATGTGAGGACACAGGGAGAAAACAGAGCTCTACGAATCCGAAAGTTAGCCCTCACCAGACACCAAATTTGCTGGCTCCTTGACCTTGAACTTCGCAGCCTCCAGACTATGAGAGATCGATTCCTGTTGTTTATCAGCCACCTGGTCAATGGCATCTTGTCTATCAACCTGCAGGGACTACGATAACTATGATCCGTTTCTGATACTTATTTTAATGCAAAATCGGTTTTCCTAAACATGTGGGAGGGAACAAGAAGTCAGATCTTTTCCAGAGCTCCCAAGTCAGTCGTTTTCATGAAACATTAAAAAACACGGCTGACTGCAAAGACCTTTGCTTTGCTCCCCACATGTATCTGAACTCCTCTTTCCCTTGCTACTCCTGCAGCTGTTCTGGGCAATTCAGAGTCTCCTTGCAGCAGCTTCTCCCAGCACCGGGGCTGGAGCTAGAGGAGAGCGTGGCTGATGCCTTGGCGAACCCACAGGGCCTGGAGTGTTCAAGCTCCTTGGAATTCCAGCATCACTCACATTGGGAAGCACAGGCCCCCGCCCGTGTCAGCTGCCATCTTCACCACGTCCCCTGCACCTTCCTAGGAGCGCCTGGGACTCTTGTTCTCAGGTCTGTCCATTGCCCTGAGCTTCCCCCTGAGCAGCTGCCAACACAACCCAGATCTTGAGGTTTTTTGTCCCCACTCATTCATACTTTGGGTTTGTGAAGACAGCGCATCACCTTTTATAATCAACTATGTCCAGGGGTTTTTGGTTTTCGTCCCTAGTTGCTCTTTCCATTTTTATAGAGCAATTGAAGAAAATTCAAAATCTATACTATTCCCTCCAGAATTATCTAATCACTGTTTTAAAAATCACTCTAGAGCAAGAACTCAAGAACCATTTGCTAGAGTTTCTGGCAGAGGCCAGCATGCTATGCACAGCTGTTAGTGTCAGGTGGGCGGCACTGGAGACTAAGTCTGCAGGACCGAGACAGCTCATGGCTATTGGTGTGTTGTCCTAGGGACAATTTCACTAACCTTGGAATTACAGTCACACAAACACAGATTGTATGCTCAATCTCTCTATATAATAAAAATAAGAGACAAGATAACATATTCAAAAGATTTGGGTCTAAAGCAACTCCCCTTTCAAAGTCAGGACACTTAAATTCTAGAATTTAAATTCTAGAATTGCTGCAAATCCTAGATAGTCCAGGCCCTAGACAGCCTGGAACAAGTACACACAGGCCTAGCCAGCAGCATCAAAGCTCAACTTTCTCTAGGGCACGTGCAGGCTTCCTCCCTGAGCTCCGAACACCTGGATGGGAACAGGAATCGCTAGAACCCACTTTTTAGCAGAAAGAATGGCACAGGGTTGGAACCCCAGAAAGCGAGACCACTTATTTAAAACAAATCTGCCTAACAGACAATTCAACAACTTGTTAGCTTTTGCTTTCTCGTTAAATCTCATTCTTTCTTTGCCATCATTGTGGGGTTTTTTTGTTTGTTTGTTGTTGCTGTTGTTGTTTTTGAGATGGAGTCTCACTCTGTCGCCAGGCTGGAGTACAATGGCGCAATCTCGGCTCACTGAAACCTCAGCCTCCTGGGTTCAAGCGATTCTCCTGCCTCAGCCTCCCAAGTAGCTGCAGCTATAGACATGCACCACCACGCCCAGCTAATCTTTTGTATTTTAGTAGAAATGGGGTTTCACCATGTTGGCCAGGATGGTCTCGATCTCCTGACCTTGTGATCCACCCACCTCAGCCTCCCAAAGTGCTGTGATTACAGGTGTGAGCTGCCACCATGCCTGGCCAACCATCTTTGTTTTTTAAAACATGTTGAGGACAGGGACATTTTAAGCTAATTTAAGGACACTTATCTGAGGTTTGTACTGCACCTCTCTCTTCCCCCCTTTGATTTTGCTGTGGCTTTTCTCATAAGGTGCTTCAAATCCCTGCAGGATTAGGGAGGAGGAAAAGTAAGCAAAGGAAAGGAGAGAATGGAGAAGAAGGCAAATTAGAAAGAATAAGAGAGAACCAAGCAGACAAGAAGGCACAAATTGTGTAATCCCAAAAGGATGAGTTTCCCCCATATGCATAGTGTGGTGCCCTTCTGCTGCCTAGCTCTGGGGTGCGGGTTGGGAGAACGGGTTGGACAAAAACAACAAAACAAGCTTCTTTTCACACCTCCTGTTCACAAGCTTTCCTTGAACAAAGCCAAGAAAGGAACTCTTTGTCTCTAATCCCACACCACATAGAAGCTGCCTTGGCATGCCCCAGTCCCTCATCCATTCACAGGGCAAGAAGCCCCTCTGCAGACCTTACCTATCCCACCAGAAGTGCCAATGCGGATGATAGTGACGTTGGAGCACCGGGCATAGTACAGCAGCTTTATGAGCTCATGCAACATGATTGAGATAGAAGGAATGCCCATACCATGCTGGAACCAAGGAGAAACACCCGTGTTAAGCCAAGGTTGTGACTTTGTCAATGTTCTGGTTGACGTTTCAAGGGATGTAATTCAATCTAACATGCCCATTGTCATAGTGATGGAAGATAAACTTCTTAAATATACATTTAAGAAGTAGTCGGCCGGGCGCGGTGGCTCAAGCCTGTAATCCCAGCACTTTGGGAGGCCAAGGCGGGCGGATCACAAAGTCAGGAGATCAAGACCATCCTGGCTAACACGGTGAAACCCCGTCTCTACTAAAAAATACAAAAAACTAGCCGGGCGAGGTGGTGGGCGCCTGCAGTCCCAGCTACTCGGGAGGCTGAGGCAGGAGAATGGCGTGAACCCGGGAGGCAGAGCTTGCAGTGAGCTGAGATCTGGCCAGTGCACTCCAGCTTGGGTGACAGAGCGAGACTCCGTCTCAAAAAAAAAAAGAAAGAAAAGAAAAGAAGTAGTAACACTTTGGGAAACTTTAAAGTGTATGCAAAGCTGTCAAAGACAAAACCCCATTTGATTGACACAATTTGTCAAGTAGGTAACAGCTGAGGACCCAGGGGCTCAGCAGGGAAGCAGCAGTCTGCTATTGCCAGGTAACAAACAGCTCCTTCTAGCATTTGAATCCCTGCATAAATACCCACCCTATTCCCCCACACCCCGCCACGGGTTAAAGTTTTATCTCCTTTCTCTTTTCTCCCTACACCCTCTGCTTCAGCCAAACTAAGTAATCAGCTGGTTCCTCAGCCCACTGGACACAGGATGCCTTGCTGATCTTATACTTCTGCCTGTGCCTTTTCCTCTCTTTGGGGTCTCTGCATACCTCCTTCTCCTGCTCTCCTCTTCAGAGCACTCCCCCTAGTGTCACATTTTCTGTGATGCCTCTCCCCGGATGGCCTCAGCACTTTCCAGGGGCTGTTCCTGTGGCAGAGCCATACAGTGGAGGCATCCCTGCTAGACTCGGTCACAGAGCCTTACACACAGGAAAGGCTTGCCCAGATTATCAGCAACTGAATAATGCCTTGGTTCCCCGATGTGTTCTAGCTGGTTGACATAGCTACAGTCCTCAGCTGACTGGAGAGGTAGGGGTGCATGTCTCAGCAAAAGGGGTTCCCTTTCCTTACTCTGCAGCTGTTCATTTATATTGCTCCTGACAAAGAAAATCAAAACTGAAAAATGAAAAGACTTCTGTGGTAGAAACTGGAGATTTCTGTGTTCACCATGCTCATTGCTTAAATCAAAATGTGTTTTGAAGTAACTCACTGTGAGGTGGCAGAGGGGATTAGAGGCCTGATACTTTGAGGCTCTCCTTCCATCCTGGCTCCAGGCAGGGCACCCCCTACTGTCCCTCCTCTATACCCCAAGCACTCTAACTCCCTGCACCTGCCACCCTCACACTGTGTAGACACACAGCTGTGTATTTGCATTTGTGTACTTAGTCTCCCCTGGAGACTGAGCCTCAAGGGCAATAGCCTGGGTTCAATAATCTCTGAATCCCAGCTACTGTGGGCTTACCCTGCTCTCAGCCATTTACAGTAAACAGGTGTGAGGGGACCAGCTGTCTGTGTGTGCAGAGGGCTGGGGCACAGGGGCTTGCAGAGCCTAGAGACTGAGCACAAGGGAGGGCAGGTACTCACACTGACAGACAGCACCGGTCCTACTTTATACATGGCATAGCGGTCAGTTCCCGCACAGATGTTGGGATAGTCTCTACCTGGGCAGTCAAGGCCCAGCTCTGCACCAACGCACCTGATGAAGGCTTTCATCCGGGAGGGGCTTCCGCCAACACACACAAACTGCAGCCAGAGAAGAGAGACCCCTATTAGTGCACTGTCTATAGCAGAGGTCCTCAAGTGGGGCCCCTAGACCAGCAACATCAGTATCACCAAGGAACTTGCTAAAAATATAAGTTCACTGGCCTCACCAGGACCTGCTGAATCTAAGGGGCCCAGTAATCTGCTTTAACAAGCCTCCCTGGTGAGTGCTCAGGGTGGGTGGCCAAGCATCAAAAGGCAGTCAGCTCCACAAACGCAGGAATCCAGACCCTTGCTCTCTCTGAAGAGATAATTCCAGGTCCTTTGCATCCTCAGCCTCCCTCAGTCATGTAGAAGGCAGCTTGTGGAGACAGCCTGGGTTTGAAACAGAGGGAGCAGCTCCTCACTGTCCCTCTGTGTTACCAGGGCCCCACAAAATGGGCTACTGATCACTCTCTCACCTGGTTACCTGAGTGCCAAATGGCCAATGCTTGGGAAGAGCCAGCCGAAGCCTAGAAGAGGCTCAGGAAGTGATAGCTATTCTGGGTGGGTCTCTCTCAGAGAAGTAAAACCTTTAATTTGCAGAACGTCATGTAAGAAAATGTTGGTTTTGAAAAAAAATTGTTTTACGTGAGTAAGTTTTTAAAGAGTTTGAAGATGGCTGAGGCACGGTGGCTCACACCTATAATCCTAGCACTTTGGGAGTGGGCAGGCAGATCACCTGAGGTCAGGAGATCCAGACCAGCCTGCCCAACATGGTGAAACCCCATCTCTACTAAAAAATACAAAAATTAGCTGGGCATGGTGTCATGTGCCTATAATCCCAACTACTCGGGAGGCTGAGGCAGGAGAATTGCTTGAACCCGGGAAGGGGAGGTTGCAGTGAGCTGAGAGCACACCACTGTATTCCAGCCTGGGCAGTGAGAGTCCAGCTCAAAAAATTTAAAAAAAAAAAAAAAGATAAAAGAAAATACTTATTCTCTAAACATAAAAAAGAAATTTCCATAGCCGGGAATAAAAATCACTGTGGATTAACTTAATAGGATGAATGAAAATTTAATGAATTAAAAGCACATGGAAAGTTGTCCACAACTAGAAACCAACACTATCAAAGAACAGGATGATTGATAAGACATAACACCATTGTTTAATTATGATCCCATGTAGCAGCATTGGATTCCAGGGTCCTGGCATATTTTGATTTTTAATTCTATATGTCAGTTCATCTTTACCCATTAGACATTTCAAAGTCCTATGTTAAGATAAATAAGAACTAAGCAACTTAAGACTTTGTAGAAAAAATTAACTGGAAGCTGCATGAAGCAAAAGAAGACATTAAAGGCAATTAACAGAATATCAATATGTATCTTATATTACAAACAAGATACAATGACCTTTATTTACTATCCTTTGCTTCCCTAGGAAATTTTTACATCTTTCTCTTCTCTCAATGAAGCATTAGGAAGTTTATTTTATATATTGTTTCAAATACACAGGCATGCCCCATGTAACGATGTTTTGGTAAGCAAGGAATCACATATACACAATGGTGGTCCCAGAAAATTATATAATACCATGATTTTACTGTAGCTTTTCTATGTTTGGATATGTATGGATACACAGATGCTTATCACTGTGTTACAACTGTCTCCAGTATTCAGGACACTCACATGCTATAGAGGTTTATAGCCTAGGGGCATATGGCCGAGGCAAGTAGTAGGCTCTACCACCTAGGTTTGTGTGGTTACGCTCTATGTTGTCCACACAACGATGAAAAGACCTAAGGCTGCATTTCTCAGACCATATTTCCAGTGTTAAGCAATGCAAGACTGCTCTAAATTTGCAAGAGGTGAATTAGGGAACAATTTGGCACTACTTAGGAAAGTTTTACTTGGTGGTTCACATATTTGAAAGTTAAAAATTTGCAAAAATTTGGTAAACATTATGTCTGCATAAACCTGTTAGCTGTGGCCTCTCCAGCATTTGTGGGTTGGTCTACCTGTGTAATATAGGGGGAGGTTGATCTGAAGACAAATTCCAAGGTGTCAACACCTGGCCTCTTACCTTCACATCTCCAAACAAGGCTGGGAAATTGTGTCTGCTAGTGGTGAGATTGAAATGATAGAGAATATCTTCTTTCATTTTTGCTATGTTTGGATTTAAAAGTCTGACGGGGCAATCACTGTTAAAAAACAAGAAAGTGGAAGGCTTATAGAACATCAGTGCCCATTATCACAGAAATGCCCTATGTCACACACGAGGCTCATGGTGGGAGAGGCTCATGGTGGGAGAAGGATAGGGCCAACCCTGGAAATAAGACAACCCTAACATTGCCAAGGTCCCCACTTGCCTCCCCTCTGTTCTTCCCCCTTCTCCTTCCTTTTAACCCCTGTTGCTCTCTCTCACGGCTCTGTTTGGAGGGCAATAGGGATGAAATCAGAAGAGCACACAAAAGTACACAGTTGGAAATGTTCAATCTACCCATACAAGCAGTAGGGAGTATAGCCAGTTGCTCCTCTAATCAAGTTCATTCAATGTATAAACTTGACTTTATTTTAAAACTACTATGTTTACCATAGGAAATATGAACAGAAATAAAAACAAACTCTAATCCTACCTCCCAGAGATAACTTTTCCAATCTGCATACCTTCAATTTGTTTTTGTTCTGTTTTGTTTGTTACACTAGCTACGTCTACTCAGTACAATATCCAACAGGAGTGACACGATAAGACATCTGTTTATCTGCTAGAAAATGTACATGTGGCTTATGCTGGTCTAGAGCAAGCATCAGCAAGCTTTTCTTCATAAAAGGCCAGGCAATAAATACGTGTGGTTTTGTAGGCTGCATGGTTTCTGCTACTTCTCAAGTCCACCATAGGCATGTGAAAGCAACTACAGATAGCCACAAATGAGTGAGTGTGGCTGTGTTCCAATAAAACCTTCCTTACAAAACAAATGTATGCCGGGCGTGGTGGCTCAAGCCTGTAATCCCAGCACTTTGGGAGGCTGAGACGGGCGGATCACGAGGTCAGGAGATCGAGACCATCCTGGCGAACACGGTGAAACCCCGTCTCTACTAAAAATACAAAAACTAGCCGGGCGAGGCGGCGGGCGCCTGTAGTCCCAGCTACTCGGGAGGCTGAGGCAGGAGAATGGCGTAAACCCGGGAGGCGGAGCTTGCAGTGAGCTGAGATCCAGCCACTGCACTCCAGTCCGGGCGACAGAGCGAGACTCCGCCTCAAAAAAAAAAAAAAAAAAAAAAAAAAAAACAAATGCTCCAGGTCTAGATGAGTCCATCTCAGGCCTGTCAAAGTCTCCTAGAGCCAGCCTCAAACATACCTCCTTCAACAATGTATGCCTTCCGAGTCCTAGAGATGGGCGGGCTCCCTTACAGGAAACCGAGGCAGACATGGGACCCTGATGTCAGAGCAATTGGGGACCTCTTTTTCTTCCTTCTGAGTCTGACTTTCTGCCCTGAACCCCCTGGTCATGTCTCCTCCTCAATCTAACTCATGAGAAAAGAAAAAGATACAAGAGAGGCAGGGTCTCAGCTGCCACGGATTTGGAAAATAACTGTGACATAAGGGATGTAGCCCCCTCACAGACATTGTCCATTCTCTCCCCACACGATGCTTGCTGCACCTTATCTATATTCTAACACTGATATACACAATTAATGTCATAACTTTACCTCCAGCAACAAAAACTTCTGAAGGCCATGACCACATCTTATTTATCTCTGAATCCCACGGAACACACCGCAGACAAGCAAAACAAGGTTGAGATGGACCCATCCTGTTTTATTTATTTTATCATTTTATCAAATCCCTATTTCTATCTGGCACTCATCAACAGCAGACACCCAGGCTGCAAACACACTGATGGCCTACACCTGACCACTTCCTCCTTTCATGCCCGTCAAATGTTCCTTCCTGTCAATTCCCCTAGAGTGGGGCCCAGGTGGGCTCACATCTGAACATTTCCAAAAGGCTGATACAGAAAACGTAAGTACAAAAGGTTATACACAGAGACGGGGAGATCTTTGTATAAAGGGGCAGGGGTCTAGGTGACGGTGTCCTGTAAGGGCAGGCAGAGACTGTGCTAACTACACCAGCGAATCTGCTGAAAACCCTGCTCAGGAAGGCACAGCAGCCTGCCTGAAGCACAGAGCCACACCCACCTGCCCCTAAGCCCACCTCTTCCTAACAAGCTGTGGGGCAGTCTCCAGAATCAGGGTTCATTCTACTCTGGGATGTGGGGCAAGGCCATTTTTCAAGGGACCAAATCCAGAATCACGTGTGGTAAGGACCATCCTTGAACTTTTCTCAGAAAGCCTTTTTGATCTCCAGGCCAATCTGAAATTCTGACAATCCGCACACCCCCCAGTATTTTAGGATCCTTTAGTGACAACTATTTTTCATGTAGGTAACATTTGCATTCTCCTTCTTCAGGATGTTAGGAATACACAGAGTACAACATAGAAGGGCTAAGAGTCATGCTTCAAAATAACAAAACAGGATGTGATTAAGCACTGTGTCACATATTTCAAAATAAAATACTTGTCTTTTCTCCTTGATTCTGAGAAATGAAGAAGAAGGAAATACGGTGTAACTGTTAAGACAGGCAATGATTTTAAAACATGAAAATGTGGCCAGGTGCAGTGGCTCACTGCTGTAATCCCAGTACTATAGGAGGCCAACACGGGTGGATCACTTGAGCCCAGGAGTTCGAGACCAGCCCGGGGAACATGGTGAAACCCTGACTCTACAGAAAATGCAAAAATTAGCCAGGCATGGTGGCATGCACCTGTAGTCCCAGCTCCCTGGGAGGCTGATGTGGGAGGATCACCTGAGCCCAAGAGGTTGAGGCTGCAGCGAGACATGATCACACCACTACACTCCAGCCTGGGTAACAGAGTAAGACTCTGTCTAAAAATACAAATAAATAAAAATAAAAAAAGGAAATTTAACATGTGCCATAATGAACCAGTAGATGCCTCAATTTATGTTTTGAAGGATTTTAAAAGAACAAGTCAGAGACATACTACTTGGAAAAAAATATTTCTCTAGTCTGCACATAATTTCAAGTGACTTTATTCTGCTTTATTCTATCACTTTATTCATCTAGCACATATTCATTGAGCATCTACTATGTAAAAGAAATATGTGAGAGGAAAGAAATGAAAACTGTCTGGGCGCAGTGGCTCGTGCCTGTAATCCCAGCAATTTGGGAGGCTGAGGTGGGCAGATCACTTGAGCCCAGGAGTTTGAGATCAGCTTGGACAACACAGTGAAACCCCGTCTCTATGAAAAATACAAAAATTAGCCAGGTGTGGTGGTGCATGCCTGTAGTCCCAGCAACTCAGGAGGCTGAGGTGAGAGGATCACTTGAGCCCAGGAGGCAGAGGTTGCAGTGAGCTGAGATCATAACACAGCACTCCAGCCTGGGTAAGAGGGCGAAACCCTGTCTCAACAAAAGAAAAAAAGGAGTTCGGGCGTGGTGGCTCACGCCTGTAATCCCAGCACTTTGGGAGGCCCAGGCAGGCAGATCACAAGGTCAGGAGATCAAGACCACCCTGGCTAACACTGTGAAACCCTGTCTCTACTAAAAATACAAAAAATTAGCCAGGGGTGGTGGCAGGCGCCTGTAGTCTCAGCTATTTGGGAGGCTGAGGCAGGGGAATGGTGTGACCCGGGAGGCGGAGCTTGCCGTGAGCCCAGATCACGCCACTGCACTCCAGCCTGGGTGATACAGCAAGACTCTGTCTCAAAAAAAAAAAAAGAAAAAAAAGAAAGAAATGAAAACTGGCTTCTGATTCCAGGAGTTTATCAGCAGGGAAAAGAAAGCAGGATCAACCTTTATATAAACTTGCCCAAGTAGCTTAGGACAGGCACATGTGGAGACAAGAAGAGAATGAGACGTGGTAGACACAGGGGCCTGGGGTGTCTGGGGAAGGGGCAGAGGGAGGGCTCCAGAAAATGCTGGCTGAATCTCGCACCAGTCAAGCATCCTATGCTGAGTGTACTGAACATAAAGATGAGTACGATCCAGTTCCACTCATGGAAGGCTTTTGACTTGGGGTAGAAATGAAATTATTAATAGCTAGCACATATCAATTCATTTACCATTCTCAGTATAAACTAAGTACCATCAGTAACCCCATTCAAAGTCCAAGGTCACATCCTTCCTAAGAGGCTGTACCCCTGAGCTCTACACCTGACTGCCTTTCAGCAAGTGGAACACGTTAGCAAATAGCTGATGATAAAACAAGGGAGGGTAAAATAATTACTAAAGAGAGGGAAGGGGAGGAAGCCCGCGTTGAGTTGCTTGGCACTTGGTGTGCCGGCCGTTTTCTCCAGCCTTCATTTCCACCACTCCCCTCCACCCCCACCAGCCTCCTGCTGGGCCTCAACCTCAAGCCATGAGCAGGAGGAGGGAAGAGGAGAGCTCCAGAAACTGGGGACAAGGCATTTTTGGCTGTCAATGACTGAAAGTACCAGGAATACTATTAGTTCAATTAAAAAATAGTCACTGAGGCAGGGCACAGTGGCTCACGCCTGTAATCCCAGCACTTTGGGAGACTGAGGTGGGTGGATCACTTGAGGTCAGGAGTTCGAGACCAGCCTGGCCAACATGGTGAAACCCCATCTCTACTAAAAATACAAAATTTGCCAAGCGTGCTGGCTTGCACCTGTAATCCCAGCTACCTGGGAGGCGGAGGCACCAGAATCACTTGAAACCGGGAAGGTTGCAGTGAGCCGAGACTGCACCACTAACTGCACTCTAGCCTGGGCAACAAGAACAAAACTCAGTCTCAAAAAAAAAAATTACTGCAGGGAATGTCCACAGGCACCAGAAACTCCAAAATGGACACCAGGACTTCTGGGGAATGGAGGAGGAGAGGGGTCTTGTCCATATGGAATTATGACCTGGGTATGCAGCTGTCACATGCAAGACTTCAGAGAGGTCTCAGGGAAGTTACAGAGGAACAAAGGACCAGGAGTCCACAGTAAGGATGGCCAGAGGTCACCACAATCCTGGGTGATGCCAAGGTCAGAGGCCACCAGGACTGGGGAGAGGCCATGGCGGCAGGACAGAAGGCCTGCCCAGGTAACCCCAGCAGAGGTGGGAGACAATTGGGGGGGGTGAGAAAATAAGAATAATCAGCGGATTACAGTTCACATAGGAATCAGAATGAAGACAAGAAATATTTGCTTTTCTAGCAATGCCTAAACACAAGCGGTGTCATGCAAAGCATACCAGAAGTATGACAAACTGCAAAGAAATAAGAAGGCATTTAAGATTCAGAACCAAGTCAGAGCTGAGTGATAAGCAGGGGATTTTGGTTAAGAAAAGTGGCACACAGAGGAAAAACCTACTAGACAGAGATTTGAGCAGGGACTTGCCTGGTTTTCTGAAACAACATGTCCTAAGAATCAAGAGCTGAGGCCCCAGCGCCCAATCCCAGAGTTTTTAACCATCTAACTTACAAATGTCCTGAGTCATTAATCCCTCCAGGCCTCAGTCTCTTTCACAAGCATCAAATGTGTTAATATATGTCAAGTCCTTAGAAAAATGTGTGGCACACGTATGCTCTATAAACAACCCAACCCAACCCAACCCAACCCAACTGGAATGAAATGGAGTCTTACTTGTGACTTTCAGGTTCCTCTGCATTGGCTCCTGTGGCTGCCATTCTGTCAACTGAGGCAAGACCCTAAGGAAAAAAAATCACAGAATGGAGTGAATCCACTCAGTAGAAACCAAGGTTGTGCAGAGCCCCACTAATATGTAGAAAGTCAGTGCAATGAAGTGGAATTCCTTACACACCTGACGTAAGTGTGTGAACTGTGTGAGAAATAGAGAGGAGAATGTGTATGTGTGTTTATCGCGTTGCTAGTTTCAGAGAAGAGGTGGTGAAAATGTGCCAATAGTCTACGTGGACAGGCACCTCACATATCCAGAGAACCTGTCTCCTTTATGCCTGTAAACCCAGCACTATGGGAGGCCGAGGCAGGTGGAGGTCAGGAGTTCAAGACCAGCCTGTCCAATATAGTGAAACACAGTCTCTACTAAAAATACAAAAATTAGCCAGGTGTGGTAGCAGGTGCCGGTAATCCCAGCTACTCTCAGGAGGCTGAGGCAGGAGAACCACTTGAACCAGGGAGGCAGAGGTTGCAGAGTGAGACTTCATCTCAAAAAACAAAACAAAACAAAAACCTGTCCCTTATTCCCAATTTCCCAGCCCAGCCAGTCAAGACTCACTGACCCAACACACCACACCTCTCTGCCTCCCTTTTCTTTTTTCAAGAGATGGAGTCACCCAGGCTGGAGTGCAGTGGTGCCATCTCAGCTCACTGCAACCTCCGCCTCCTGGGTTCAAGCAATTCTTCTGCCTCAGCCTCCCGAGTAGCTCAGACTACAGACACCCACCACCACATTCAGCTACTTTTTGTATTTTTAGTAGAGATGGGGTTTCACCATGTTGGCCTGGCTGTTCTTGAACTGCTGACCTCAGGTAATCCACCCACCTTGGCCTCCCAAAGCGCTGGGATTACAGGTGTGAGCCACCGTGCCCAGCCTCTGCCTCACTTTTCTAGAATCTCAGATGCTCTTCTCTAGCTTTCAAGGACAGCCAGGGGAGTGGGAGGAATTGGGTCAAAGGTGAGGAAAAGGTACCAGCTCCAGGCGGGGCAGTAGGGACAGGGGACCACCACAGGAGGCAGAGGGACTAAGGTTGACCTGAGTCAACCCACAGCCCCGCCTCCACTGCAAAGCCCCATGAAGGAAAACGTGGCGTACCTGCAGTTATTCTAGTAGGGCTCATTAGTCAGAAATCCCCAAGACCACTTCTCTGTGTGGAGAAGGGCAGGGTTTTGCCAGAGCTCTTAGAAGGAGGGTGAGACTCACGTTTTGAACTCAGTTAATAAAGCAACAAATCCCTGAATGCCCTGTAATGGCCAGGCCCCCAACTCCCCGGAAAGCCTTGCAGAGTGGACAGAATTCATGGCGAGAGGAGAGTGAAGCACTGAGTCTACGGGATGATCCAAGGCTCATAAAGATACCAGTAGGAGTTGTGAAGTGAAGCCGCTTTCCTGAGGTCAAGCCAGTTGTTTCCAGGACGTGGTTCTCACCTTCATAACTCAGCAGTCTCTTGTCACCAAGCTAAAACCCAAAAGGTCCCTTTTTGGACAATGGGATTTATTATTACCATAATATAGTGATCATTCCCAGCAAATCTTGAATGCCAGGGAAAATTACACTTGTTGGGTGTGGAGCAAAAATGTTCCCTCCAGTTGCTGCCTTAAATCTCTCCACCAGCCTTTCATTTTCCCTTAGCATTTACACAACACTTCTTTGGAAAGCCTACTGCAGTACAGCTAAGGAGAGCTAAGAAGGGGAATAAGGTGTGGTGTTGCTGATTTGTTTTTTTTTAATTCAACACTTTATTTTTCATGTTTTAGAAACAGGGGCCATGCACGGTGGCCCACGCCCCTAATCCCAGCACTTTGGGAGGCCAAGCCTGGCAGATCACTTGAGGTCAGGAGTTCAAGACCAGCCTGGCCAACATGGTGAAACTCCATCTCTACTAAAAATGCAAAAAAAGTTGCTGGGTGTGGTGGCACACGCCTGGAATCCCAGCTACTCAGGAGGCTGAGGCAGGAGAATCGCTTGAACCCAGGAGACAAAGGTTGCAGTGAGTCAAGATCATGCCACTGTACTCCAGCCTGGTGAAAGAGCAAGACTGCCAAAAAAAAAGAAAGAAAGAAAGAAAGAAAGAGAAAGAAAGAAAGAAACAGGGTTTCACTCTGTTACCCAGGCTGGAGTGGAGTGGTGCAATCACAGCCTGGTGAAAGAGCAAGACTGTCAAAAAAAAAAAAAAGAAAGAAAGAAAGAAAGAAAGAAAAGAAAGAAAAGAAAGAAAGAAAGAAAGAAAGAGAAAGAAAGAAAGAAAGAAAGAAAGAAAGAAAGAAAGAAAGAAAGAAAGAAAGAAAGAAAGAAAGAAACAGGGTTTCACTCTGTTACCCAGGATGGAGTGGAGTGGTGCAATCACAGCTCGCTGCCGCCTCAAATCACTGGGCTCAAGTCATCCTCCCACCTCAGCCTCCAAGTAGCTGGAATTATAGGCATGAGTCACAACACCAGTGTAAAGGGTATGAGTTTTAAAAGAGGTATCACGCCTTGGTCCCCGGTTCACCAGGGGCCAAAGGAAGGACAGTGTAGGGATGAAGCTTCATGAATAGGCAGAGCTACCTCTCCCTACATGTGTGGAAGGAAGAGGGAGGAGCCAGAGCAGTGCTTCTCATCAAAAGGCCCTACAAGAGGATCCTGGGGCGATGGCATCTGGTCATGATTTCAGACTTTCTTCAGGATCCATTAAGCAGACCTACTCACTGAGGGAAAAAGTAGGGTTTAGGGTCAGGCAGAGTCCTGGTCCCCAGGGCCAGTTCCTGTTGGGCAGGAGCATTCCCTCGTAAGAGCGGCTCCTCTGAAGAACATGCCCTCTTACAACCTCCCCCAAAACTCTGTCCCCTCCAGGCTGCTATTTTTGTCTTTAGGGGTAGGGAGCTAATGAGAGGGAGCAGCCCCCCAGTGAACTGCGCAGGGGAAGAGCTAAGAAGTGAGCTCCCTTGGGCTAACAGCTGAGAACATCCCACTGAATCCGAGACTGCTGAGTGGCTCCTGGAAAGCTCTCCAGAGAGAATCCAACCCCGTTTGTAGAAAAGGAAACCCAACCAAAGACAGAACTTCCTGTCTGGCCTTGCAGAGTAAGAGGATGTTTCTCTCTAGGCTCGGTTGCTTTTCTTTACTCTGAACCAGAGAAACCAAGGCCACATCAGCAGAGAAATCAGCTCCCTTGTCCAGTCATTGCCTTCGACTGGCTCCTTCCTAGTGGGCTCCAGGGCCTGCCTCACTCTCTCTTTCCCCTTGCAATCTTAGTACCTGTAGCATCCCCCCTCCTGGGTGTGAGAGACCCAAGAGCTACCTTCTGTCCACTTTTCAGTCCTGCACTCAGGGAAGCTCTATTTAACCACACCCACGACGGCAGAGAAAGTTGCAGATGTCTGCAGTGCTCCAGTTGAAAAGACCCTGGTTTTGAGGAAGATGTCAGACTGGGCTGATTTTAGAAAACCATTCTCCTAACATTGTACCACAATGTTCTCCAACTTCTGTAAGGACATGAAATTCAGTTTCTCAACAAGTCTTCTCTCACCGCTCTAGAAAGTCATGCTCTTCACTCCCCTCCCCACATAACAGGAGAGTTTTGCTGGTTTTACCTGGGCTGCAAATTCTACCTCCCAAGGAAATCCTAAACCTGGCTCAGGATTTGGCTCCCTGAGGAGAAGCCTTTTCAGTGATCACCTGGTTCCCCTACCTATTACCAGCCAGATCCAGCTTACTAAAAAAAAAAAAATGAAGATGTTTTTACTTTTTTTTTTTTTTACTTTTAACCCATTAAACTCAAATCAGATTGGTAAGTTACTTGCATAAATAGCTTAGTTTGTAAACATTTAAAATACTTTCTTGAATGAACATATTTCAAACGCAAATGTGTGTGAGAGAGAGAGAAGAAGGAAGAAGAATGTTTGGTGTTTATCTTTAGGGAAGAGGAAAACCTAGTTTCTGTTATATATTTGATTTTTGGTTTTTGGGTCTTGTTTTGTTTTTTTACAATAAGTTTGCATTAATTTTATGATAAGTAAGGTCAACAAAAGTCCACTTTGACAAAAAGCCCATGTAAAGAAAAACTAATTTGTCCTTCTTAAATGAAACATGAATGCCCACCAGTGCTGTAAGTATTGGAACCAAGAATAAAATGTGTGCTTGATAAACCTGTGCTGAATTAAAACGGTCTGCGGTGATGAGGTTTAATGCAGAGGACCAGAAGGTCTGGGTGGCCTCTGAAGAAAGAAATAATGTAAGAGTGGCTGAGAATTGGGGAAAGCTTGGGCCAAAATGCAGATGGCAAACAAACTGAAAGGCGGAAGAGACAAAAAGGCCTGCCCTGGGAATGGCTCAGCAGAGATTGTAAAAACCCAGAGTAAGACATTCTGTCTGTTCAAGGAAGTCACAAAGTTTTTGAAAGACCCGCGGTTACAGCCAATGAATGGAACCACTGGTCTTTTCAACCCAGAAGACCCCAGGAAAGTAGAAAATGAGCCAAGGAAAGGCCAGGCAGGGGACGTTGGGGAAAGGAAACAGCAGGGATGGAGAATCAGAGACGGAAGTGCAGAGACAAGTCACCCAGGCGCCTGGAAACTGCCTCTATGGCCTTCACGGGAAACGGCCTCTTTCTACCCCGGATCCCAGACTGTGCTTCTTTGAAACTGACCGTCAGAGAACAGCGGCTGGAGGCGGACAGACGTCTGCAGTGGGAGGCCCTCCAGGCGTTCCAGCCAGGGGCAGGAAGACTGCCGGCGAGTCACCCGCGACCGCGAGTCACCTCACCAAGCCCTGAACTGGGACAGGAGTCGAGAAGTGTCGACGAGCTGCGGAGTTCCTTGCTTCTCTTGGCCCTGTCAGGTCCAAGAACAGGTTGCCATATAAAAGAATCGTAAAGCAAACCCCTTCTCCATGCAAATTATGTCATATAACGCATATGAGTGTAAAGTTTCTCTGCGGAGCTGCCAGATAACTCGATGCCAATATTTTATGTGGTAACATTTTGTTAAATGTTGACTCGATGGACACTTGACTCCATCTTAACACTCGCGTAACAATTATCCTCCAAATGAAATTTTACCCCCTCTCCCTTTAAAAGGCGGTGGGGACCAAAACATCACTTGGTCACTGAAGTCACCGATTCCTTCCTCTTATCTGGGGCTCCCAGCACAGTTTTAGGAGTTCCCGCACTCCCCGCCGGGTTTGGGCTGCGAGAAGCGCCCGCCAGCGCCCTGCGGGACCTGACTCTGCCGACTCTGCCGACTCTGCCGGCTCTGCCGGCTCTGCCTCCACCCTCGCAGCGCCTCGGCCTGGTGGGCTCCCCGCCCGGAGCCCCGTGCGCTCGGTCGCCGGGACGTGGCAGCGGAGGGCACGGGGTGGATCCGAGGAAGCGCATCCCGCCCGCGCGCTTCCCCCCACCCATGCCCACCTGCCCCGCACACATCGGCCCCAGAACCTCCCGGCCGCGCGCACGCCTCCCCGCGCAGCCGTCCCGGGTTGTTCTCTGCTCCTTCTCGCAGCTGACAGCCAAGGTGCGCCTGAGCCTCGGTCACCGCCGCTACAGGTAAGTGGTCAAGTCACCAAGGCAGGGGACTGGCCAAGCTCCTGGGAAGAGAGAACGGCGGGAGCCGGGCCGCGGCGAACTCACCGCTCGGTCTGCGCAGAGACCCGCTACACCCGCTGCGCCATCCTCGCACGGCGACACCGGCGACAAACAGTATGCTCCAGGGCAGGTCGAAGGGGCAGCTCTCGGGAGGCTCGCGGACGACGGGGCGAGGGTCTGTGCGCCGCAGCACTCGAATGAAGGAACCACTTGCTAGGTGAATCTCACAGGGAGTCTGCGAGCGCCCCGCCCTACCCTGGGGTTACCGCTTGGCTCAGGCCCCGCCTGCCCTGGGCCGGCGGACTCAGCTGACCGCACCCTGGGCCACCCACTGACAAGCCCCGCCCGCCCCCACCTTCCTCCGCTCCTCCGGCCCTGCCCACCCCCACCACCCCCACCTCCCACCCTCTTCCCGCCTAGGTTCCGGGAGCCTCCGCCCTCAATTGCTTCTACCCTCTGCGGAGCAGTTGGGCAATTGTCAAAAACCAGCAGCCAGTTCTGTTACTCATTAAACCGCCCCTACTATAGTGGAAATCTCCTTACCCACGTGATCCTAGCCTGGGGCGGAGGAAACCCGGCTAGAAGCGGCTCTAGGAGGAACCCAAGGTCACGCCGCCAGGCAGGATCCCGGGTCTGTCTGTCTGGAGGTGGCCCCGCGGCTGGGGCCAGCGGAGACAGATGCCAGCGTGGGACCAGCCCTGGCCCGGTGGTCGGGGATGTGGAGCTGGCACTGTCACCGTGTGTACCCTCTATCTCTCTGGACGGCCTCCGCTTCCCCCGCTGAGAGTTTCTCTGGAACCTTCCTGATCCTGGGAGTTCCCCAGCTGGGGCAAAGCCAGGAGCTCGCCCGAGGAAGGGAAGTGACTCATTCATTTAGAGTCGCAGCTAAGTGGCAGAACTACCTCACACCGGCGTTGCACTCTGACCCCCAGCGGCCAGACCCGCCTCTCCCCGGCGGGTGCTCACTCTTCGTCTAAGACGTCTTTCCTGGTCCTCTCCCTGCTTCCCGAACGCGCACGCTGGTGAGAGCACAGAGCCTGGGAAAGAAGACGACCTAGCGGCCCAGGCAGCCCAGCACATCTGTTACTTGCTTCCTAAAGGGAACTCCAGTTCCTGAGAAAACATGGGGTTGGACCAGGAGTGGTGGAACAAGGAAGAAATGAAGGGTTTCATTGAAAATGAAAGTACATCCAGGCTCGGTGGCCCACACCTGTAATCCCAGCACTTTGGGAGGCCGAGGCGGGTGGATTACGAAGTCAGGAGCTCAAGACCAGCCTGACCAAGATAGTGAAACCACGTCTCTACTAAAAGTACAAAAAAAAAAAAAAAAAAAAAAAAAAAAAGCCAGGCACAGTGGCAGGTGCCTGTAATTCCAGCTACTTGGGAGGCCGAAGCAGGAGAATCACTTGAACCTGCACGGCAGAGGTTGCAGTGAGCTGACATCATGCCACTGCATTCCTCCTTGGGTGACAGAGTGAGACACCATCTCAAAAAAAAGTAAATGCAAGTACACTCCACAGTGTGGGAGCAGGCCTGAGCACAGGGGCTCAAAGACCCCATTCCAGAATTTTTGGGAGTTTCAATATCCTCTGCTTGGGGTACATGCTTTGTAAATGAAAGAGATGACGCAAAGTTACAAAGTCATTTACTTGGCCTACGCAGAGGCTGTTTCCTGTCATAGCTGAAGTGTGAATCGGCCCTATGTTCCCTGCCTCCAGACCCTGTTTTCCTGCCTCAGACTAAAGACTGAAGCTGGCCTGGTTAGGAAGTTGGCTATTCTCTCTCTCTCTGTTGATTTCTCAGAAGGTAGATTAACAACTTAGTTTTAGTTTTGTTACTGGAAAAGGGTCCCAATCCAGACCCCAAGAGAATATTCTTGGATCTTGCATAAGAAAGAATTCGGGTGCAGGGTGAGTCCACAGAGTAAAGTGAAAGAAGAGACCTTATTGAGAAAGTAAAGGAATAAAAGAATGGCAACTCCATGGGCAGGGCAGCCCCTAGGGCTGCTGGTTGGCCTTTTTTTTTTTTTTTTTTTTCTTTTGAGACAGAGTCTTACTCTGTGGCTCAGGCTGGAGTGCAGTGGCACGATCTCAGCTCACTGCAATCTCCACCTCCTGGGTTCAAGCAATTCTCCTGCCTCAGCCTCCCGAGTAGCTGAGATTACAGTCTCCCACCACTACACTCAACTAATTTTTTGTATTTTTAGTAGAGACGGGGTTTCACCATGCTGGCCAGGCTTGTCTCAAACTCCTAAACTTGTGATTCGCCCGCTTCGGCTTCCCAAAGTGCTGGGATTACAGGCCTGAGCCACCGTGCCCAGCCGCTGGTTGGTTATTTTTATGGTTATTTCTTGATCATATACTAAATAAGGGTGGATTATTCATGAGTTTTCTAGGAATTCTTCCTTTTAGAACATATAGGGTAACTTCTAGATGTTGCCATGATATTTATATACTGTCATGGTGCTGGTAGGAGTGTCGTCTAGCATGAGAATGCATTGTGATTAGTGAATAATGAGCAATGAGGATGACCAGAGGTAGCTTTCCTCACCATCTTGGTTTTCGGCAGGTTTTAGCCAGTTTCGCTGGCTTCTTTACTGCATCCTGTTTCATCAGCAAGGTCTTTGTAACCTGTATCTTGTGATACCAGCCTGCCAACCTCCTATTTCATCCTGTCACTAAGGATGCCTAACCTCCTGGGAATGCACTCCAGCAGATCTCAGTCTCATTTTACCCATCTCCTATTCAAGATGAAGAGTCTCTGAGTCAACTCCTTCTGACATATTTCCTGGCTCTACCACCCTTAGGATTAAGGCTTCCCTTGTAAAAGGGAAGAGGGAATAACCTAATAACCCGCCCCTTTCTTGGAAAACTCGTGAATAATCCACCCCTTGCTTAACACATATTCAAGAATAATCATAAAAAATATCCACCAGCAGCCCTTGGGGATGCTCTGCTTATGGAGTAGCCACTCTTTTATTCCCTTCCTTTCTTAATAAACTTCCTTTGACTTTACTCTGTGGACTCACCCCAAATTCTTTCTTGTAGGAGATCCAAGAACTTTCTCTAGGGGTCAGGATCAGGACCCCTTTCCAGTAATAGTTTGGTGAACTGAAACTTTAACATGGGTGTCCTTATGTTTATTTTTATTTTTAGTCTTGTCTTTTGGGGCCTAGTGCAAGAGCTTAGTCCAAAACAATGGCCTCCTATAATTTGTGTTTAACATTTGTCAGGTTAAAACCCTGTCAGTGTGACAAACTGGAAACAAAATTGTGTTGGGCCGCTACTAAACCACACCCAAAATGCCTGTGTCATCAATGTTTGCAAGCAGAGAGCAAATGCAGCCCACCAGTGGTCACCTGGAGCAGCAGCTGCTAGAGGCAAGAAAGTCTGGAAGGGACCCAGGGCTTGCAGGCTCAGCCAGGCTCCCCCTGCTCCTCAACAAGGTCTCTGGGCTCTTTCAGAAATACAATTGGCCCTGAGCTCTGAGAGGTGGGAAGGGGAGGGGCTGAGAGGCTGAAGGCCAGGCCACCCCAGGTAGTGACACCCCACTGCCCTTGAGATTTCTCAGATCTGAGTAACTTCAAACTATTTGAAATTCTCCCAAAGCTAATGTGTCTACCTAAAAGAAAGATGAGACAAAATTAACATAGAGTTTATTTGTGCTCAGGTTGAGAACTGTAGCCCAGGACACACTTCCAAGTTGCCTTGGGGAGTGCTCCAAGAACAAAAAGCAGGCCCAAGTTTTTCAAGAAAAAAGAACAGTTCAGGAGATGGGGTGATTACAGAGTTGTCAGGAATCCTCATTGGTTTATGGAAATAACATTGGTTAATGATTGGCTACACAGTGTTGAACTATAGGGTGGATAACATCTTATGACTAATTGGCCTCAGTCTAGAGCCACATAGCAAGTGGCTTCAAGAGGTAACCATTTAGCTGAAGGGAGAGTGAGCCGTGACTGTTGTTCCTGTGGAGAAAAGAGAGGTCAGCCTGTTACTGTGTCTATATAGAAAGAAGTAGATTTAAGAGACTCCATTTGGTTCTGTATTTGAGATGCTGTTAATCTGTGACCCTACCCCCAACTTTGTCCTTGCAAGAGGTATGTGCTGTGGTGACTTAAGGTTTAAAGGATTTTGGGCTGTACAGAATGTGCTTTGTTAAACAAGTGCCTAAAGGCTGCTTGTGGTTAAAGGTCATCACCATTCTCTTAATCTCAAGTAAGAGAAAAACATTTGTCCCTGGGCAATGGAACATCTCCGTGTAAAACCCATTGTGTGCTTTGTTTACTGAGCAAAGAGAAAACTGCCTTTAGGAATAAGGTGGGATTTGCTGGAGCAATACTGCTAAAAGGTTTATGGAGATGTTTGCATATGCATCTCAAGGCACAGCATTTTCCTTTGAACTTATTCAGGTCACAAAGATCTTTATCTATATGTCTTACTGCTGATTTTCTCCCTAAAATGATCCTATTGTCCTGCCACTCCCTTATCTTTTTGATGGTAAAGATAATTATCAATAAATACTAAGGGAACTCAGAGACCGGTGCCGGCATGGGTCCTCTGTAAGCTGAGCGCCGGTCCCCTGGGCCCCGCTTTTCTTTCTCTATACTTTGTCTCTGTGTCTTATTTCTTTTCTCAAGTCTCTCGTTCCACCTAACGAGAAACACCCACAGGTGTGGAGGGACAAGCCACCCCTTCAGTTCCCTTCTAAATGTTCTCTGGGCCTGATAATTTAAAGGGGTTCACCTTCCTCAGGAAAAGAAATGTATTTGGTGTTTGTTTGTTTTCTTTCTCAGATGATAGTAACTGAGGCTTCTTCTCTGTTTGGCCTCACTTCCCAATTCCTCATGCAATTGCTCTTTTCTTTCCAACCCAGCAGCCATACAGATTTCTAGAACACCCTTCAGAGAGGGCAGTTGAGGTGCAGTGTTTTCTAAACAGCTGCCTGGTCCATCCGTGGGTTATGAAACCCACGTGGTGGGTCACAGCTAGCGTTTTCATTGTCAATGAGATAGAATAGAGGGGAAAAGCCTCTGCCTGCTTTCCACACCAGAGCACGCACTTTTGTCACACAAACTATGACTCAGACACCACAAACCCAAACCAGGCCCCCAGGTCAGAGGCTGACTCCCCTGGGGCCTGTGGTGAGACTACAGCATGACTCAGACCCCAGACTCCTGACCTGCCCCCAGCTCAGAGAGGCTCACAGTGGCAGGCCCACTCCCCTGGCAGCCAAGTCCAGTCTGATAAGCCATCACTTTCCCAGGTTGCTGGTCCTAGTTGTCAGCAAAAAGAGTCAAACTCTGTAAAGTATTTGAAGAGATTTATTCTAAGCCAAATGTTGAGTGACCATGGCCTGTGACACAGCCCTCAGAAGGTCCTCAGAACATGTGCCCAAGGCGATCAGGGTGCAGCTTGGTTTTATACATTTTAGGGATGCTGAAAGAAATCAGGCACATTCCTCAGTCCTGGGCCCAGTACAAACAACATATATCTCTCAATTTCCTGGGCCCAGTACAAACACCATATATCTCTCATATCTCTCAACTTCCTGAGCCCAGTTCAAACACGTCCCACCATATATCTCAACTTTAGAAAAACACCACCTGGAAAAAATCCCTGATAACGACACAGCTGTTTGTAGTTTTACTGAAAGCACGGGAACCAATAGATCACTGCTAAATGTACAACTTAAAATGTTAACCAATTGTAATGTTGTAACCCAAAGAATTCCCTTGTTTCTCTGTAACCTTACATATCCTGTTTACATCGGGCTATAAAAAGCGAGCGCATGCATCGTTCGGGGCCCTCCTGTATGTTGTGGAACGGAGGGACCAAGTTTGAACTTGCAGTAAAGATCCTTGCTGCTTGGCTTTGACTCTGGACTCTGGTGGTCTTCTTCGGGGAATAAACGGTCTGGGCATAACAATGCATGAGACAGCAATCAAATACATTTAAGAAATACATTGGTTTGGTCCAGAAAGGCAAGACAACTCAAAGTGGGGTAGGGGGCAGGGTTCAAGGCTATAGGTAAATTTAGACGTTTTCTGGTTTACAATTCGTTGAGTTTGTCTAAAGACCTGGATTGATGGAAAGGAAATGTTCAGGTTAAGATAAAAGATTGTGGAGACCAAGGTTCTTTGAAGTCTTGACAGTGGTTGCCCTTAGAGACAACAGATGACAAATGTTTCCTATTCAGATCTTTAATAAAAGGTGCTAGACACTTAATCTCTTTAAAATTGGGAGAGCCTGGAAGAAAAAGCTCTAGCTATGTTAATAGAGATTTTTTACAGATACAAATTTCCCCCACAAAGGACAGCTTTGCAGGGCCATTTAAAGATATGGCAAAGAAACATGTTTTGGGATAAAATAATTTTATTTTCTTCCCTGTCTCGTAATGTTACGCCAGAGTCAGATTAGAAAGTAAGTCACGATATATAGGGTTAAATAAAACCCATCTCAAAAACCCATTTGTAGGGCATGACTTCCCAGAGCCCTTAGATAAGAATTTGGACAAGATAAAAAACCATCAGAGCTTAGTCCTCACAGTCAATGGCTAGCCTCCAAGGAAGTGAAAGATTCCCACAGGATTCCAGCTGCCCAGAGGCTGCACAGGCATATCCATGTTTACAGAAAAGATACAGGCCATGAGATATTCATACAAAACGCTTAGGAGTCACAGCCAACTACCCGACAGATGCCAATGGCTGACTGGTTCTTGCCCTCTCGGTCTTCACTTTTAGGACAGGAGGTGCTGGCAGGATGTGGCATTTCTCATGCAGGGCCTCTGAAACCATCTAATCTAGGAAACACCCTTGTCTCATGCCTCGCTGCCACACCTCCATTTGCACTCCAGTTTTCCAGGCAGCCTTCTACCTGACTGGTTTTGCTCTTAACTACTATCTCAGACTGAAATTCTTCACAAATTCCATCCGGGAATCATAAGGGTTCATTTCTGAACTGGGCTCAGCACACCATATGACCCATGGAGACATTTTCCTCGTGAGATTTGACACGGGTTGTTGGCCATGCCGCACCCGAGCTGATGACTCGGCAAGTTACCAAAACCCATCTGAGCCAGCCTCCTCGTCTACCCAAGGGAATAATATGGTTCTGCAGGATGGTTGGGGTCAGGGAAAAATGTATTAAAACTGGCAAATTCTTGCCAAAATGCGAAAAGTGAGATTCTTCCCACCAACACTCACTCATCATATAGAACTACTCAGTGCCCTGAGATACCTTCAATATTGCTGCTTTTTAAAAAACTTCAGGTTGACTAAATCTTACATCTATGATGTCATAGATCAGCAGTCCTCAATTTTTTTGGCAGATATTTTTTCTACAGACGTGGGGGTATGGGGATGATGGTTTTAGGGTGGTTCAAGCACAGTTCATTTATTGTACATTTCTTTCTATTACATTATAATATATAATGAAATATTAAATAATTATGCAATCCATTATCATGTAGAATCAATGGGAGCCCTGAGCTTGTTCTCCTGCAACTAGACAGTCCCAATCGGGGGTGATGGGAGATAGTGACAGATCATCAGGCATTAGATTTTCATAAGGCACATACAGCCTAGATCCCTCACATGTGCAGTTCACAACAGGGTTCACGGTCCTATGAAAATCTAATGCTGCCCCTGATCTGACAGGAGGCAGAGCTTACGCAGTAACATGAGCAATGAAAAATGGCCCTAAATACAGATGAAGCTTTGCTCATTCACCTGCTTGCTCACCTCCTGGTGTGCAGCCCAGTTCCTAACAGGCCATGGACTGGCTCTGGTCCACAGCCCAGGGATTGTGGACCCCTGGCAGAGATGACCCTTAAAGGCATGGTTATTTCAATTACTAAGGGATTCACTGTTCATTTTCTGGAAGTGCCATAATCCAACTTAGGAAGCCAAAAAGCATGTGGTGTGGAAATGTCCAGGAGTCTGTGAGAAGACAAGTGCTGTCAGATCATCCAGGTGCCTTGAGCTGTCCCCACGGGTTCCTTTCCTGCTCTCTGAACATATCCTGCTGCTGCTCCATTCCTTTCCACTCAGTGTTCACTCACCCTGCAGGCATCTTCTCTTCCTTCCTCATTTAGGTCTCAACGTAAAGGTCATCTCCCAGAGAGCCTTCCCTGAGTCCCGGTTCTTCTAGAGCCCTGTCCCTGAAATTCTAGCCCATTGACCCTGCAATTTTTAAATTGCATTTTAATTGATTATGAAGTTTTAAGGAATAACACAGAGGGATCCCTTGTAGTCCTTACCTGGTTTCCCTCAGAGGTAATGTCTTGAAAAACTATAGGAGGGTGTCACACCCAGGATATGTCATTAACATAATCCACCAATCTTCAGATTTCCTGTTTTTCTTGTACTCATTTTGTGCTGGATTTAGTTCTATACAATTCTGTCACAGTGTGATACCATCGCAGTCAAGGTCCTCAGCAGTTTCAGGATCCCTCATTTGCCCTTTTATAGCTCACCCATCTCACCCCAATTCCCCTTCACCTACTCCAACCCTAAGCCTGGCATCCATTAATCTGTCCTCCATTCCTAAAATGTTGCCATTTCATGAATGTTATGTACATGGAAATATACAGTGTGTAACCTTTTGAAATTGGCTTTTTTCACTCCACATAACTCCCCAGACATTCACCCATGTTGTGTGTATCAGTAGTTCATTCCTTTTTATTGCTGAGCCATATTCCACGGCGTGATGTGCCACAGTTTAACGACTCACTTGTTGAAAGACATCCAGGATGTTTTCAGTGTTAGGCTATTAAGAATAAAGCTGGCATGAAATTTCATGTATGCAACTACCATACAACTCAGCAACAACTTTTCTTCCTTCTTGGATAAATGCCCAGAGTGCACTTGCTGAGTGGTATGGTAATTGCATGTTTAGTTCTATAAGAAGTTGCCCAACTGTTTTTCACAGTGGCTATAATGTTTTATATCTGTTATCTAACTGAATTAGAGTCCACTCCCCTGGCATGGGAAGACCAGTTATCCACACTGAGGTTTGTAGGCACCAAGGAAGGAGCATCAGCCAGCTCACACTTAAGTCCTGACCTCCTTGATGCCTGTCAGCTAAGGGTTTTGTTTTGTTTTGTTTTGTTTTTGTTTTTGTTTTGAGACAAAGTCTCGTTTTGTCACCTAGGCTAGAGTGCAGTGGCACAATCTCAGCTAACTGCAGCCTCCGCCTCACGGGTTCAAGTGATTCTCCTGCCTCAGTCTCCCAAGTAGCTGGGACTACAGGCGCCCACCACCATGCGGTACTAATTTTTGTATTTTTAGTAGAGACGGGGTTTCACCGTGTTGGACAGGCTGGTCTCGAACTCCTAACCTCAGGTGATCTGCCCGCCTCAGCCTCCCAAAGTGCCAGGATTACAAGCATGAGCCACCACATCCGTCCAGGTAAGAGATTTTTAAGGCAGGGTGATTTCAGGAAAGCACACGCTACAGGCAAAATTTTAAATCAGTACATGGAGTTCACACATTGGTTTTGGCCTAAAGGATGGGCTATGAAATGGGGGCTTCCAGGTCACAGGTTAATTCAAAGATATTTTGATTTCCAACTGGCTAGGGAAGAGAAGCTTTGTTTTAAAATTTGGGGTCAGCAGAAAAGAATGTTAGTTCTGGCTCATGGGTGTGACTTCCTCCAGATCCCTCAGGAAGAAATTTAGAATGAAGAATGATAGTCAGAGTTCAGTCCCCAGTTCCCCTTATCTGAGGTCTATGTGCTGGCAGATCCATTTGGTAGGGGTCTGGGTTCCCGAAAAACAACTCAGGGACATATGTGAAGCTATTATCTTTAAGTTCTATAGGGGAACCAAGCATCCTGTGATTCTAGCTTCCTCGGCTATTGTTCTAAGCTACTATTACCTTCTTACTTATCAGGTTGCGTATGTACTTCTCAGGGCTAGCTATGTGTCTAGAATTTTCCTTGAAGAAACTCGGGGTTTTCCTTTATTGCTATGCTTGAAGAGTGGGGGACCTGCAGGCCCCTAAAAGGGGTGTCCTTGCTTCATCTCATATTACCAAAAGCAATTTATGAGAGATCCAGGTTCTTTGCATCCTCACCAGTATTCAATGTTGTCATTTTTAAAAATGTTAGGGATTCTGATAGATGCTCAGTGATGTCTCAGTTTCATTGTGGTCTTAATTTTCCCTTACCGGTGGCTAATGATATTGAGCACTTTTTTTTTTTCCTTTTTAGATGGAGTCTCGCTCTGTCACCCAGGCTGGAGTGCAGTGGCATGATCTCGGTTCACTGCAAGCTCTGCCTCCTGGGTTCATGTCATTCTCCTACCTCAGCCTCCCAAGTAGCTGGGACTACAGGCGCCTGCCACCATGCCCAGCTAATTTTGTGTATTTTTAGTAGAGACAGGGTTTCACCGTGTTAGCCAGGATGGTCTCGATCTCCTGACCTTGTGATCCACACACCTCAGCCTCCCAAAGTGCTTGGATTACAGGCTTACGCCACTGCGCCTAGCCAGTGTTGAGCATCTTGTGATGCTTATTGACATCTGTGTATCTGCATTGGTGAAATATTTGTTCATGTCTTTTCCCCATTTTCTAATTGAATGATTTGGGTTTTCTGTTGTTGTTGTTGTTATTCTTGTTGAGATTTGAGAGTTCTTTGTATATTCTTGATATCAGTCTTTTGTTGAATACATGTTTGCAAATATTTTTTTCCCTGTTTTTAGCTTGTTGTTTTATCCTCTTCATGTATTTGAGCTGTTATAGAGCATTTTAAAAATTTTTCAATTTTTTTTTTTTTTTTAGACAGAGTCTTGCTGTGTTGCCCAGGTTGCAGTGCAGTGGTGTGATCTTGGCTCACTGCAACCTCTGCCTCCTGGGTTCAAGCTATTCTCCTGCCTCAGCCTCCAGAGTAGGTAGGAATACAGGTGTCCACCACAATGCCCAGCTACTTTTTATATTTTTAGTAGAATCAAGGTTTCACCATGTTGACTAGGCTGGTCTTAAACTCCTGACCTCAAGTGGTCCTCCTGCCTTGGCCTCCCAAAGTGCTGGAATTACAGGCATGAGCCACCGTTCCTGACCTTAATTTTCAATTTGATTTTAATTTTTAATTCATATATTATCACTTTTGTGAATTATGCTTTTGTTGTCAAGACTGTCTTACAGTCCTAGATCCTGAAAATTTCATTTTATGTTTTTTTTCTAAAAGTTTAATAGTTTTCTGCTTTACAGTTAAGTTTATGATCTGTTTTTAGGTGTGATGGTTGGGTGAAGAATTTTTTTTTTTTTTTTTTTTGCCTATGGATTTCCAATTGCTCTAGGACCACTGATCGAAAAGGCTATCCTTCTCCATTGAATTGCTATGGCATTTTGTCAGAGTTTAGTTAAGCTTATTTGTGTGGGTGTGTTTCTGGGTTTTCTATTCTGTTCCAATCATGTACATGTCTATCCCTCTTCTATCAATATTGTACGTTTTTCATCACTGTACTAGACTTTAATATAGGGTAGAGTGATTTTCCTGTTAGATTCTTCTTTGTTAAAATGTTGAGCTATTCCAAGGTTTGTCACTTTCAATATGCTTTTTTTTTTTTGAGACGGGGTCTTGCTCTGTCTCCCAGACTGGAGTACAGCGGTACAATCATGGCTCACTGCGGCCTTCACTTCCTGGGCTTAAGTAATCCCTCTGCTTCAGCCTCACATGTAGCTGGGACCACAGGTGTGTGCCACCATGCCTAGCTAATTTTTTAATTTTTTATATGGACAGTATTTTACCATGTTTCTCAGACTGGTCTCAAACTCTTGGTCTCAGGTGATCCTCCAATCTCAGCCTCTCATAGTGCTGGGATTACAGGTGTGAGCCACTACACCTAGCTAGCATAAATTTTCGAAAACACGCGTCTATGTCTGCGAAAAAATAAAATAAAACGAAACATACTGGGATTCTGATAGAGATTGTATTAAACCTATAGATCAATTTGGGTAGTGACTAAGGCTCTCTCTCTCTTTTTTTTTTTTTTTTTTTTTTTTCTTTAAGACGGAGTCTTGCTCTGTGCCCCAGGCTGGAATGCAGTGGCGCGATCTCGGCTCACTGCAAGCTCTGCCCCCTACCCGGGTTCACACCATTCTCCTGCCTCAGCCTCCCGAGTAGCTGGGACTACAGGCACCCGCCACCGTGCCCGGCTAATTTTCTTGTTTTTTAGTAGAGACGGGGTTTCACCGTGTTAGCCAGGATGGTCTCGATCTCCTGACCTCATGATCCGCCCGCCTCGGCCTCCCAAAGTGCTGGGATTACAGGCTTGAGCCACCGCGCCCGGCCAAGGCTCTCTTTTTTTGACCAAACTTGAGTCAGATTCCCCTGAGTCCCCTTTCTGACTAGAACCTGATCTGTCCTAAGCCCATAGTCTATGTCCACTTAGTTGAGTTTTAGCAATAATTCTGAGTTAATTTAGCAAAAGTCCCCTATGCTTGGTATCTGATCAAATTTCTAATTATTTGCCCTAGATACCTTATCACTTTGCCTTGTCTTTAGCAAGTAGGTTGATTCAGTTTAGCTAGAATCCCCTTAGCCCAGATGCTTCCTCCTAGTAATTTTCTGTCTACTGACCCCGTACAGCTCCTTGGCTGTAAATTCCCACTTATCCTTGTATTAGGAATTGACCCCAGCTGTAATCACCTGATGTGTTAGTCCTGGCTGTTGCACAGACAAAACCAGTTCACTGAGACCATGGTATTGCAGTAAAGAAAGAGGTGAATTAAAGCAAGGCAACTGAGCAGAAGGACTGGGGTTATCACTCAAATCAGTCTGAAAACTCAGAGACAAGTTTTTATAGATAACTTGGTAGGCAGGGGGCTAGGGAATTGGTGATGCTGATTGAAAAATTGAGCCGGCCTCTGCGTATGGGCTACATGCCAGGTGGAGCCGTGAGTCATGGCTCCAAATGAAGTCAGCTGGCTGCCAGAAGGCAAAAATCTGAAAACCATCTCAAAAAACCAATCTTAGGTTCTACAATAGTGATGTTATCTATAGGAGCAATTGGTGAAGTCACCAATCTTGTGACCTCTGGCCAGATGACTCTTTTTTTTTTTTTTTTTGAGATGGAGTCTTGCTCTGTTGCCCTGGCTAGAGTGCAGTGGCCGGATCTCAGCTCACTGCAAGCTCCGCCTCCCGGGTTTACGCCATTCTCCTGCCTCAGCCTCCCGAGTAGCTGGGACTACAGGCGCCCGCCACCTTGCCTGGCTAGTTTTTTGTATTTTTTGGTAGAGACGGGGTTTCACCGTGTTAGCCAGGATGGTCTCGATCTCCTGACCTCGTGATCCGCCCGTCTCGGCCTCCTAAAGTGCTGGGATTACAGGCTTGAGCCACCGCGCCCGGCCCAGATGACTCTTGAGAAGTAAAGAATTATAGAAACTGTGCCTACATTTTAGCAGAGTTCATGTTCTTCCCATGATCCTAATCTCATGGACTTTTACCAATTTTCAGTTCCTGAGCAAGGAGGAGCTTAGTTTTAGGGAAGTGCTATTATTATCCTTGTTTCCAGCTTAAACTATAAACTAAATTCCTCCTGCGGTTAGCTTGGCCTATGTGCAGGAATGAGTGAAGACAGCCCGCGGGACTAGAAGCAAGATGTTGTCAGGCATATTAAGTTTCTCTCACTGTCATAATTTTTGCATAGGTTCTTTCACGATCTCTCTCTCCCGCTGTAAAAACCCATCATAGTGGTGCCTGTATCTGTAGCAAAAGTCCTGAATAAAGCCTCTCTACTATCTTTAATAAGCTTCATGATTAATATTTTTTCTTTAACAGTAAAAATGACATGTTTACTATGTTGAGTCTTCTAATCCACACAGTATGTCTCTCTATAATGTAAGTCTTTTAAAAACTTTTTCATCAGCATTTTGTAATTTTCTTTTTTTTTTTTTTTTTTTTTTTTTTTTTGAGGCGGAGTCTCGCTCTGTTGCCCGGACTGGAGTGCAGTGGCCGGATCTCAGCTCACTGCAAGCTCCGCCTCCCGAGTTTACGCCATTCTCCTGCCTCAGCCTCCCGAGTAGCTGGGACTACAGGCGCCCACCACCTCGCCCGGCTAGTTTTTGTATTTTTAGTAGAGACGGGGTTTCACCGTGTTAGCCAGGATGGTCTCGATCTCCTGACCTCGTGATCCACCCGTCTCGGCCTCCCAAAGTGCTGGGATTACAGGCTTGAGCCACCGCGCCCGGCCTATTTTCATTTTTAAATGTTACTAATGCTGATTTGTCCTTTAGACCTAAGTTGATCTGTTGTTTTTTAACCTTTAACTCAAGGGCTGTGATATAACCACTTGTATATCCCATCATTTAGCACCGCAGGCAGCATGCCCAGCACTTTCTACTTCATACAAATTTATTTATTTATTTATTTATTTATTTACGAGACCGGGTCTCGCTATGCTGCTCAGGCTGGACTTGAACTCCTGGGCTCAAGCAATAGTCTCTACTCAGCCTCCTATGTAGCTGGGACTATAGGCATGTACCACCATGCCCAACCTGCTTTTTTCACATTGTAGTTTTAATTTTTTTATGACATATAGGGCATTATCTTATTTTTTTTATTTTTAATAGACTTTTTGGGTCAGTTATAGGATCACAACAAAATTGAGCAGAAAGAACAGAGTTCCCATATACCTTTTCCTCTCAAGCACTCACAGCCTCTCCTACCCTCAACACCTGGAACAGCAGTGATACATTTGTTACAATTGATGAACCCACATTGAGACACCATTATCACCCAAACTTCATAGTTTATATTAAGGTTTACTCTTGATGTTAGAGATTCTATGGGTTTGGACAAATGTATAATGGTATGTCTCCACCATTGTAGCATTATACAGAGAGTCGTTTTAGCTGGCCTAAAATTCCTCTGTGCTCTGTCTATTCATTCCTCCTCCCTAATCCCCATCTATTAGTGATAGTTTTACTGTAGCCATAGTTTTACCATCCCCAGCATGCCATATAGTTGGAATTGCACAGAATAGCAAAAACTATCACAAAAGACTCTATAAAACTGCGACCTTGAACAAAGGGTATTGCAACCATACATAAAAAAATACTTCTGTGAGGACATCTGTCCAGCCACTGCCTTTTCAAACTTGGAGTGGCATCACCCTCATTATTGATCATTATAGTCAAGGATAATTATATCAAAACAATTATGTAATCCTTTCTATTTTTGTCTTCCTTGACCTCCATGAATATGTGCACAGTTTACTATATGTGCATAGTTTACTATATTTCCATTGAACTGCCTCATTCCCAAATAAATACCATTTGCTTTCAGACAGCCTCTCTGCTTGTTGTTTAGGACGACACTGGCTACTGTAGGTGGAGCCTAAATGTGATCACTGGTCCTTACTCCAAATTTTGTCCTCATTTTTCCTAAACCACAGGTTTCTGTTACTATAACAATCTAAATAAAGAATTGAAGAGTTCTACACTATTGACATCTGTTCCTGATGACTATTTCATTAAGGCGGAGGTGTCTGGGAATGAGGTAAGAATTCATATAGGGGAAGGAAGAGAATAGGAAAGGGAAAAAACAAACTTTTTACTATAATTGCATATGATTTTTATTCAATGCATACAGCCATTTGCATTTTTTACATGTTGCATACATTCTCCCGTAGCATATCAGTTTGATCAATGAATATAGATATATATGCTCAATTAAGTGTCTCATATAGAGAACTAATTTGAAACTTAAATTTTAGGTAAGCAAATGCATGATAAGTTTATTCTGGGAAAGAAGCTAAAATATCTGTGGCTTTATTTGGCTTTTTGAAAACATTCCCACATAAAATTATTATGTTATTAATCAATTAATATACAAAACATGGAACTATATTTTAGCCAATTACTTAAATATAAACAATTTAACATTTATAAAACAAAGTAATTCAGCTTGGGAGCTTTTGTTAATTCTACTAAATTAAATATTAAAACAGCATATTTTTACTTAAAGGTTTATACAAAATAATAAATGTTTAATATTTTGAATCTCAGTTTAAGAAAAAATAGCAAACATTTAAAAACAGCAAATGTTACAATATTTTATATTAAATGTTAATAAATTCACGGCATAATAAATTAAAATATTTTTCTTAACATAAACTGTATCACCATATTTTGGAATTAAATTTTTTTGTAACTAGAAAATGATTTCTGTAAAGATTGCAATACCAAATATTGGAAAAGGTTTAACACCTGTTCTGTAAGTTTCCTCTAGTCAAGAATCCAGTAGCAATGCCCACTAAGAGTGGTTCACACAGTAGGAGGTTATGTTAGTTGATGACAGGGTGCAAGTGATTGGTTCTGAGATACTGGGACATCAACAGGCCAGGAGGGCAGAGGGTACGAGAGGCCATAGTTGTGTTTGTTAGCCATGTGTTTCACATCTCAGAGAAACGCAAGAAACAAAAACCAGCACCTGCCCCTTCTATGCAGCAATGTCAAATCTGCTACAAGTTAAATTATTCAATGAGAGTCTATATTAATTAAATACAAAAAGAGCCTCAGAAATGTAGCTATAATATAGTCATGTCATATTTAGCCATTTAAAAATTATCCTAAATATATATTGCATCAGGATTTATTTGAGCTCTGCTGGTGTTGATGCAGATACAATTCTTCTGGGCCTGCAACACAAAGTAAATAAATAAGTAGACAAAGATGACGTTTTCTATAAATTAAAAAACCTTAACTTTAAATATAAGAAAACACATAGTTCTGTACCTATTCATAAGGATTATTTCTGAGTCTACAGAACAATCGAGCTTATGATCCTGGCATAAATCATACATTGGAAACACAAGACTACAACTTTTGCATTGGTAGACTAGAAGAGAGTGCCCCATTGGAAACAGTTTAATTCATGAGTTTTGCCTGTGTATTGTGGAAAGTTTCTGCTGACATAAGCACACTGACAAGAATTATTAAATAAATAGTATGAGCACAGCCTGGGCAAGGCGAATAGGGAGGTGGGGCAACTCAGGCTGTCAGTCTTGGCATGGCATGTGTCCCTGCTCCCAAGTCTTTTGAAATCTTCATTAATGCTGACCTTCCCAAAGTACAATAGTGTACCAGTTTCCTAATGCCTAGCTCTAGGGCATGTCAAAATATCTAGGACAGCTAGAAAAAAATGCAATAAACAATAATAATAATAATCTTGTGTCTCATGGAGGGAAAGAAACATTAAGAAGAAGCCTTAGGCTGGGCGTGGTGGCTCACGCCTAAAATCCCAACACTATGGGAAGCTGAAGTGGGTGGATTGCTTGAGCTCAGGAGTTCCAGACCAGCCTGGGCAACATGGTGAAACCTCGTCCCTATAAAAAATACAAAAATTAGCCAGGTATGGTGGCATGCACCTGTAGTTCCATCTGCTCAGGAGGCTGAGGCAGAAGGATCACTTGAGCACAGGAGGTCAAGGCTGCAGTGAGCCATGATTGCACCACTGCACTCCAGGCCCAGCAAAAGAGCAAGATCCTATCTTAAAAAAATAAAATAAAATAAAATAAGAAGCCTTGACAAGATTAGTCTCCAGAAAGTTATAGCAACACATTCTAAGTGGAGAGATGTCTAGTTGGAAGGAAAAAAAGGCACTTTCTAAATTGCCTATTGTTTATAAAGTTAAAACCATGATGGACAGCAGGGAAAATAGGAAAAAAGACAAGGAAATGAAATACAGGAAGGAAAACAGTGGTCAGACTGACAGTGGAGAGAGTGTGGATGTCAAAAGCTCTAGCATTAGCCTTGAAATCAGAGATAATGAGAGGTGGGAGCAAGTGTTTCATAGTGACACCCGCCTCAGCTATCCAGAAACTAAGCAGAGCAGATCCTCTTCTCTGCATGATGATTCTTCCAGCTCTTAGGGGCTTTGCTGCTTATTTAGGCTTTCATTAATTTGAAAGCTTAAAAAGTTTCTTCAAAATTAAGCAGATCTTGCTGATAATATAAACACAAAGATTACATAACACCTGCAATATAAAGTTTATACATTTATATGAATATCAAATGATAGTCGCTTGATCAGATATGTAATATTTTGTCAATGGTGAAGTAAATTCTATCTTCTTAAGACAATGCAGAATAATAAAACCCTTATCATATCTTATGAAGGTGATCTTCTGTACCTGCTGCATTTGTATATTTAACTTGAGGTCCTAAAGAAGAATAATTTAAGCCCAAGGTTAGCAGAAGGAAAGATAGAAAAGATCAAAAATGTAAGAGTAATATTTTTATTATAAACAAAATTGACAAATATTTAGACTAAGAGAGAAAAAAAGAAAAGACTGAAAAAAATAAGAAAAGAAAGAGGATATGTTGCAACTGATACTGCAAAACACAAAGGACCACAAAGGACGACTGTGAACGATTATACACCAACAAATTGGATAGTCTAGAGGAAATGGATACATTCCTAGAATCATGCAATCCACCAAAGCTGAATCATGAAGAAATAGAAAATGTGAAGTTTAAGAGTGAGTATGGAGATTGAATCAGGCAAAAAACAAACAAACAAACAAACAAAAAAAAAAACACCTCTCCCATCACAGAAAAGCCCAGGACATAATGGCTTCACTGGTGAATTCTACCAAACATGTAAAGGAAGAACTCATACTAACTCTTCTCAAGCTGTTCCAAAAAATTGAAAAGGAAGGAACACTTCCAAACTCATTTTATGAGACCAGCATTACCCTGATACCAAAGTCAGACAAGGACACTATAAGAAAAGAAAATTACAGGCCAATTTCCCTGATAAACATAGATGCAAAAATTCACAACAAAATACTAGCAAACCAAATTCAACAGCACATTAAAAAGATCATAAACCATGATCATGTGGAATTTATCCCTGGTAAGCAAGGATGGTTCAACATATGCAAATCATTAAATGTGATATACCACATGAACAGAATGAAGGACCAAAACCATATGGTCACCTTAAAAGATACAGGAAAAGTGCTTGACAAAGTTCAACATCCTTTTATGATAAAAACTCTCAATAAATTAAGCATAGAGGAAATGTACCTTTACACAATAAAGGCCATACATGAGAAGCCCACAGCTAATATGACATTCACCAGTGAAAACTGAAAGCTTTTTTTCTAAGATCAGGAGAAATACAGGGGTGCTCACTATCACCACTTCTATTTGACTTAGTACCTGAAGTCTTAGCCAGAGCAATTAGGCATGAAAAATAAATAGAAATCATTCAGATTATAAAGAGACAAGTGAAATATTCTGTTTGGTGACAATGTGATCTTATATATAGAAAGCCCTAAAGACTCCACCAAAAAACTGTGAAAACTAATCAACAAATCCAGTAAAATTGCAGGATACAAAATCAACAGACAAAAATTGGTAGCATTCTATATACTAACAACAAATGATCTGAAAAAGAAAGTAAGGAAACAATCCCAATCTCAATAGCATTAAAAAATACTTAAGAATAAATTTAGCCAAGGAGGTAAAAGACCTGTACACTGAAAACTATAAAACATGGATGAAATAAGTTGAAGAAGACACAAATAAATGGAAACATAGCCTACATACATGGATCAGAATAATTAATAGTCAAAATGTCCATACTACCCAAAACAATGTACAGATTCAATGCAATCCCTATCAAAATTCCAATGACATTTTTCACAGAAATAGAAAATAAATCCTAGAATTTGTAGGGAACCACAAAAGGCTCTGAAGAGCCAAACCAATCTTGAGCAAACAGAAAAAAAAAAGCAGATATATGGAATCATGCTATTTGATTTCAAAATATATTACAAAGCTAGAGTAAGCAAAACCGCATGGTACTGGCATAAAAACGGAAGTATAGATCAATGGATAGAGCCAAGAAATAAACCCATGCATTAACAGTCAATTAATTTTCAACAAAGGTGCCAAGAACACACAATGAGGGAAAGGACAGTTTCTTCAATAAATGGTGCTGGGTAAACTGAATATCCACATGCAGAGACATAAAACTGGATCTTCATCTCATTTAATATGCTAAAATCAGCTCAAAATAGATGAAGACTTAAACAAAAGACCTGAAACTGTAAAACTGCTATTGGTTGAGTATCCTTTATTTGAAATCCTTGAGACCAGAAGTGTTTGGGATTTCAATTATTTTTAAATTTTGAAATATTTGCATACTTACTGGTTGAGCATCCCAAATCCAAAAATTCAAAATCTGAAATGTTTGAATGAGCATTTCCTTTGATTTCAGATTTTCAGATTTGGGATGCTCAACCTATAGAAAAAATATAGGGAACAAGCTCCCCAGCATTGGTCTGGGCAATGATTTTTTGGATAGAACACCAAAAACCCAGGCAACTAAAGGAAAAATAAGTGGGACTACATTAAAAAGTTTCTGCAAGCAAAATAAACAAACAACAAAATAAAAAGACAAGCCACAGCACAGGAAAAAATATTTGGAAAATGTATAAGTTTCCAATAAGTCTGATAAGGGGTTAATATCCAAAATATATAAGGAACTCAACTCAGTAGCAAAAAAAACCAAATAATCCAATTTAAAAATGGGCAAAGGACTTGCACAGACATTTCTCAAAAGAAGACATGTAAATGGCCAACAGGTATATATAAAAAAGCTCAACATTACTGTCATCAGGGAAATGCAAATGAAAACCACAATGAGGTATCATCTCACACCTGTCAAAATGGCTATTATCAAAAAGATGAAAAGTAAGTGTTGACGATAATATGGAGGAAAAGGATCCATTACATACTGAAGGTGAAATGTAAATTAGAATAGCCATAATGGAAAACATTATGGAGTTTCCTTAAAAAACTAAAAATCAAATTCCCGTATGATATAGCAATCCCACTGCTGGGCATGTATCAAAGGAAATGGAATCAGTATGTCACAAAGCTATATCTGCACTCCCAAATTTTCTGCAGCATTATTCACAATAACCAAGCTATGGAATCAACCTCACTGTGCATCAGCAGATGAATAAGGAAAGAAAATGTGGTATATACACGATGGAACACTATTCAGCCTTTATAAAAGAAGTAAATTCTGTCATTTGTGACAACATGGATGAACCTGGACTACATTCGTCTGAGTAAAATAAGCCAGGTACAGAAAGACAAATACTGTATAATTGCAGCCATATATGGAATCTAAAAAAGTTGAACTCATAGAAGCAGAACAGAATGTGCTACCAGGTGCTGGGGATGGGCTAGTAGTTGATGGGATAAGAGAAGAAGTTGGTCAAAGAGTACCAAGTTTCCCTTAGACAGAATGAGTTAAATTTTAATGATCTATTTCACAGCAAGGTGAATAAAGTTAATAATAATATGTTGTATATTTCAAAATCGTTAAAAGAACAGATTTTAAGTGTGATCACCACAAAAAAAAGTATAAGTATTTGAGGTAATGGATATTTTAGTTATCTTTAATGATGCCACAATGTGTACATATATCAAAACATTGCATTGCACTCCATAGTTGTATGCAATTATTATTAGTAAATTAAAAATAAAATAAAAAGTAAACTAAAAAATAAATTGGAGTCTCCCATGGCTTTTTACTTACCTTTTCCAGTATGACTCTCACATGGCGAGTTAAACAGTGTGTGCCTATGAACTAAAGTATGTTTTTGCTTGTGTAACATGTATAAAAGAACAATAGGCCAGGCGCAGTGACTCGTGCTTGTAATCCTAGCACTTTGGGAGGCCGAGGCGGGCAGATCACGAGATCAGGAGATCGAGACCATCCTGGCTAACACGGTGAAACCCTGTCTCTACTAACAATACAAAAAATTAGCCCGGCGTGGCGGCAGGCGCCTGTAGTCCCAGCTACTTGGGAGGCTGAGGCGGGAGAATGGCGTGAACCCGGGAGGCGGAGCTTGCAATGAGTTGAGATCCCGCCACTGAACTCCAGCCTGGGCAACAGAGTGAGACTCCCTCTCAAAAAAAAAAAAAAGAAGAAGAAGAAGAAGAATCATGTTGTAACAGTGTAAGCGATCCTCTTTTTGCTCTCCCTAAGTTATGTTTCTGGAACTCCGATTTTTTTTAAAACATACATGGCACAGGCTTTGTAGTCAGAATGCATGCAGTTTGGAGAAGGACATTCCAGGCTGCCGAGGGGCTGTAGTCTCAGATTGCAGGACTATGTCCATCGATTTTTTTGTGTAAGACTTTTGTCTTGTTTTGGTGCAGGTTGCTTTATAAATACTCACTTTGAGAAGACTCTGTAATAAAAAACAAGTACATTCGTTGTTCAGGTTAACGAAACAGACCAAGTATTAAAAGAAGTCATAATTACTTAAAGAGTTAATAAAAATTCTATATTACTTAAAACAATAAGTCATAAAACACTCTTGACATTGTAAAGTTCAATAGGGCACACTTTTTTTTTTTTTTTTTTTTTTGAGATGGAGTTTCCCTCTTGTTGCCCAGGCTGCAGTGCAATGGCGCAATCTTGGCTCACCTCAACTTCCGCCTCCCAGGTTCAAGTGATTCTCCTGACTCAGCCTCCTGAGTAGCTGGGATTACAGGCATGCACCACCACACCCAGCTAATTTTGTATTTTTAGTAGAGATGGGGTTTCTCCATGTTGGTCAGGCAGGTCTCAAACTCCTGACCTCAGTTGATCCACCTGCCTCGGTCTCCCCCAGTGCTGGGATTACAGGCATGAGCCACCGTGCCCAGCCAATAGGGTGCTTTTTACCAACACTGAATATGAACTTGTCACCATCTTATCCTCCAGGATAATAAAGGAGAGAGTCAGCCAGTAAGTGGCAGATCTTGCTCAACAAATACAGTAAGGAACAGGGTGTGGAATAATGGCAAACAGTGACCTCACTTACAAATAACCACACCAAACACTTGAAATGTTTGAAGAGGTATAACACGCCATCTTTCCTCTTAATCAAAGAACTCAAGCCTCAAGAGTAAAAACAAGCTTCCCAGAAGCAAATGGTCAATAATTAATAGAGCTATGGATACTGAACATAATGCTCAATAGGTATTAAGATGGATGTGTTGAAAAAATAAGATGAATTCTTTCTGTACTATTAAAAATAAAAATGAATGGCTGTGCACAGTGGTTCACACCTGTAATCTCAGTAGTTTGCAAGGCAGAGGTAGAAGAATTTTTTGAGCCCAGGAGTTTGAGACCAGCCGGGACAACATAGTGAGGCCTTGTCTTTATGAAAAACAAAAAAGTAGCTGAGTGTAGTGGTGCCTATAGTCCCAGCTACTTGGGAGGCTGAGGTGGGAGGATCTCTTGAGCCCAGGAGTTCGAGGCTACAGTGATCTGTGACTGTGCCACTTCACTCCAGTCAGGACAACAGAGTAAGACTCTGTCTCAAAAAATAAATAAAATAAAATATGATAATAAATAAAAACTAATATAGTACTTTGACCGTCTAATTACGGAGAAAGTTCTAAATTATTCAAAGTTTAAGATATGCCAGTAATGGAGTAATTTTAGTTTGAATTTTGACTTATTTTCAAAAATTTTTAAAAAGTGATCTCAAAAAGGACCAGCTGCTTATGCAAAAGTCCAAGCATTTTAGGGTCAACATTTTTTGGATCTGAAAGAATAAAAGTTGATATTATTTGCTATGTTATTTGTTTGTTATGTCAAATGGACTATCAAACATTTTGACAAATAAGGAAATGTAAAACCCCAAAAGTCATGACTTCCGCTATTCATTTGAATAAAGAGGAAAGAGCGAAACATGTATTACCCTCTTGCTTATCTGTAACCTTGGTACTTCTATGGGTGTTTTCACATCGTTTTTGTGTTACTCATTTCTCATTACGAGAAGCATCGTGCGATAAGAACATCAGCTGCTGCATCATGATTAACCAAGCCTCCAGTAAACACAGATGGCTGCCCGTGCCTCACCTGGGGCATCCTCAGGACCTTCAGGAACCTCTCCGTCCTGGAGCCTCGCTGCATCCTGGGGACCTTCTGGGTCTCGTGGGGACTGAGATGACACTGACGCCCTGGAGATCTTCGGGGTCCTCTTGCCTGAGTCAGCTCGCTGCTGCTGCAACCACTCATCCTTATAACCATTGCTAATGAGTTTGGAAAAATTGGTAGGTGAACTGTTTTTTTGACCAGGCCTTAAAAAGAGTAAAAGTAATGTGAAACTTAAGCACAAGGGTTAATGATAAAGCAGAAGCAGCATTCCGTGAACACACTAAATAGGAGGTGTCACTGTCCCTCCAAACCTAAAAAACCTCTCTCTCTCTGCCTCTCCCTCTCTCTTTCTCCCTCTTTTTTTTTTTTTTTTTTTTTTGAGACAGAGTCTGGCTCTGTCGCCCAGGCTGGAGTGCAGTGGCCGGATCTCAGCTCACTGCAAGCTCCGCCTCCCGGGTTTACGCCATTCTCCTGCCTCAGCCTCCCGAGTAGCTGGGACTACAGGCGCCCGCCACCTCGCCCGGCTAGTTTTTTGTATTTTTTAGTAGAGATGGGGTTTCACTGTGTTAGCCAGGATGGTCTCGATCTCCTGACCTCGTGATCCGCCCGTCTCGGCCTCCCAAAGTGCTGGGATTACAGGCTTGAGCCACCGCGCCCGGCCTCTTTCTCCCTCTATCTCTCTCTGCCCTTTCGTATGTCCCCCTCTGCGTCTCTGTCTGTCTCACTGTCTCCATTTTTAAGCGTAACAAGTGCATGTCAAAGCATCCCTTGTACAGGGATGAGAGCATGTTTAGTTCAGCTTCCAAAATCTTTCTTTGTGATAGTCAATTAAGAATTAGTAATAATTCTAGTATTTCTCTCTAGTATTTCACTCTAGTATTTCTAGTAATAATTCTAGTATAAGCCTTCCTAAGAAAACACCACCCCCTTCCTTCATAGTAATGGATTGCTCAGAACTACCTTTAAAAACAAAACAAAACAAAACAAAAGAACAACAAAAAAACTGCTGGGTGCGGTGGCTCACGCCTATAATCCTAGCACTTTGGGAGGCCGAGGGAGGCAGCCATGAGGTCAAGAGATCGAGGCCATCCTGGCCATCCTGGCCAACCTGGTGAAACCCTGTCTCTACAAAAAATACAAAAATTAGCTGGACATGGTGGCGCACACCTGTACTCCCAGCTACTCAGAAGGCTGAGGCAGGAGAATCACTTGAACCTGAGAGGTGGAGGTTGCAGTGAGCCAAGATCACACCACTGCACTCCAGCTTGGGCAACAGAGTGAGACTCAGTCTCAAAAAAAAAAGAAAAAAAGGAAAAAAGAGAAAGGAATGAAAAGAGAGAAAGAAAAAGAAAGAAAGAAAGAAAGAAAGAAAGAAAGAAAGAAAGAAAGAAAGAAAGAAAGAGAAAGAAAAGAAGGAAGGAAGGGAGAGAGAAAGAACAAGAGAGAAAGGAAAAGAAAGAGAAAGAAAGAAAGAGAAAAGGAAGGAAGGAAGGAAGGAAGAAAGAAAGAAAGAAAGAAAGAAAGAAAGAAAAAGAAAGAGAGAGGAGGGAGGGAGGGAAGGGAGGAAGGAAGGGGGCTGGGCACAGTAGCTCACACCTGTAATCCCAGCACTTTGAGAGGCCGAGGCGGGCAGATCACTTGAGGTCAGGAATTCGAGACCACTCTGGCCAACATGGTGAAACCCCACCTCTACTAAAAATACAAAAAATTAGCCGGGCGTGATGGCGGACGCCTGTAGTCCCAGCTACTCAGGAGGCTGAGGCAGGAGAATGGCGTGAACCTGGGAGGGGAGTGGAGCTTGCAGTGAGCCAAGATCGCAACACTGCACTCCAGCCTGGGGAACAGAGCGAGACTCTGTCTCAAAAAAGAAAGCCAGCTGTGGTGGCAGGCACCTATAGTCCTGCTACTTGGGAGGCTGAGGCAGGAGAACCACTTGAACCTGGAAGGTGGAGGCTGCAGTGAGCTGAGTTTGTACCACTGCACTCCAGCCTGGGCAACAGAACAGGACTCCATCTCAAAAAAAAAAAGAAATGATTACTTTCTTATTGGTTCTTTCTTGTCCTTATCGATGGTTACCTGCTGCTATTTTACTCTCTTATACAGGTGTGTCTCCAGTCATTTCTTGATGTTAGCTTAGCCTTTCACCATCTACTGCATCTTCACATATCTTACCCTGACCCACACTGAAGAGTGACAGGGCAGTTTGACACGGTAGAGGTAATGTGAGCTTTCAGCTCGATCAGTAGCAACCCACCACCTGTTCCCTCTGAGCCTCCGTCTCAGCACTTTGAGAGACAGAGGCAGGAGGATTGTTTGAGTGCAGGAGTTTGACACCAGCCTGGGCAACATAATAAGACCTCATCTCTACAAAAAATAAAAAATTAGCTGGGTGTGGTGGTGTATGCGTATAGCCCCAGCTACTTGTGAGGCTGAGGTGGGAGGATTTCTTGCGCCCAATCACTTTGTTATCAAGGCCACTCCTAATGCTTCATTTTCTCTCTCTTGCACATCTATAAATACATGTCTAGGTATACCTATATACTTACATATATATAAACACATATGAATACATGTATATTCCCCTCTCTATCAGTCTAGCTTGGTGCTGTCATGGCATTTGTCATAATGCAATGTATCTAATTATTTTTTCCCCATTGGACAAGAAGATGTTTGAAGAATTAGTCAGGTAATTAATAACATTTATCCTAGCATTAAACTTGGATTCTGAGAGAGTAAGAAGACACCTAAGGCCTCAGGGATTTCACTCTCCAGCTGGAGGATCAGCAAATGTCAGTGTGCCTGCTATATCTTCTAACTGGAAACAGAGCCAGCATGCTTACAAGGCACAGACACCTCAGTTCAGGCCTTGGACACAGAAACGTCAGGACCTAGTGGCCCCTACATGCAGGACAAGCAGCCCTGGCAAACTATGGTGAAGGTGGTGTCTTGGAGGGGGTGGGTGCTTCAGGCAGGACACAGCCTGATGGAGGAGCAGGGCCTCCACACTGCCAACCTGCAGCAAGCATGACATGGAAGGGCAGATGTGTTCAACAGCGGCAGAATGACATTAGGAAGGGACAGAAACCACAGTGAGGGGGCGACAGGCACAGCCAGGCCAGGCCGCGGACAGGGCTTCGAGAAGTTGTGTGGATGCTGTCACTGGCGCAGTCATCACCGGAGGAAAGACGGAAGGCCAAACCCAAACCCAGTCCAGACAGTGCGGGCGTAGCTCAAGCACTTACAGGGGGGGGAAGGACAGTCTACTTCCTGTAGGGTCCTTAGGGCCAAGTTGGGTGTCTGCTTTGCTCAGATACTTTGAGTCAATGGCCGGTAGCCTCAGCTGTGTGAGGAAACACACAAAACCCTGAGTTAGTGGAAAGCATTCAACAACTAGAAGAAAACTCACCCATGGTAGCAAAGATACAAAGCTTGTAGAGGCTGGACTTTCAATGTGGTCATTGTAAATGGTCACAATAAAATATAATTCAGCAATCATCTCATTCAACAAGATAGGTATGTAAAAGGGACTATCTGTAACTCAAAAGCAGTTGCTATGTTCGAGTAAAGATGCCATCTGCTCAGGAGAAAAAACAATGAACAACTAACAGCCTGGTCCTGAAGGAATTTCCCACACCCGGATGAAAACATATGTTCACAAAAGCACCTGTATGCTTTTGTAATAATCACCCAGAACTGGAAGCAACCCAGATGTCCACCAACAAATGAATGGATAAACAAATTGTATCATGATCAGCCAATGAAACTCAGCAACAGAAATGAATGAACTACTGATACTCGGAACAGCACGGCCACGCGTATGTAATGTAGATGCATAATGTAAATGCATTACACCACATTGGAGAAGTCAAGCAGGAAAGACTCCACGCCATATGATTCCATTGATTTCACATTCTGGAAAAGGAAGTGTAAGAATTAAAGAAAGAGGAAAGAAACACGAAATGCGGCTTGACAGTCAAAGACAGGTTTTCTTGAGTTAAAACCTGAGATGCACTCCTGGCCGATTGTGGTCAGGAGCACTTTTTCTTACAGACTAAAAGTACATATTGGTTTTAGGGTGAGGGGGCTTATGAGAAGCTTGGAATGTCCATGTGTGTGGAGAAGTTCATGGTAGGGTTGGAAACTCTCTGGGAGGAGGGGAGGTTATCTCGGGGCAGACATTTTTCAGCCTGGAGGGCAGTTAACTCGATTCTGGCATCTTCCTGGCTGGAGGGAGCTTATTTAGGGGCCACCATGTCTCTGGTCAGGGAGGAGTTTGAATGTTTCTGGTTGGAGATGTTACCTGTGGTTCATGGTCATGTTGACCTTAGCTGTTAGGCTAATGCCCCTTGGATTTAGGCGGTTTTTATTAAGGTGAACTTTTAGAATGAGAGGCTTGTCCAAGATGGCGATGCTCCTGCTCTGTCCGGAAGAACTATAAAGACTGAAAACAGATCAGGACTTGCAAGAGTCTGGTGAGGGGCTGACCACAAAAAGGTATAGAAATGCTGGGGGCAACAGGACTGCTATGTTCCTTGACGGCTGTGGTGGTACACAAGGGACACCTTAGTCAAAACCTGGAGAGCAATTCTCTATAAAAGATGGGTTTCACTCTATGTAAATTATTTCTTATTAAAAGAAATATAAATAAATGCTACAGGAAAACTGGAAAAAACCAAACCAAGCAAACAAAATCCATGGAGGTATTGCTAACAATTACAGGAAGAAAAGATGGCTATTCAAAAAAAGGAAACAAGATCACCCGATCACCCTGTAGGTGAGCAAGACCCCCATGAATGCTGCTAACCAACAGGCAACACATGTGCCCCAAGTCTTGTCAAGCGTCCACCACGTGCCCCATGTGGGGCCAGGGCACAGTTGAGGAAGCACTTTGTCGGCTGGCCCACGCCCAGGATGTGATCATCACTCATAGGTGACCTTCGTACCAAAGTGGTGATTGTGTTGTCTTATTAGGGCAATCGGAGCCCATCCCGATGCGCTGTTCATCCCCTGCACCTTACCCAACACCATGTCCCTCTACCTGTTAAATATTCAGCATGTGTATCTTTAACCACCACCACTTGTCACCCTATCTCCTTCCCCACAGTGAGGGGCTGGCTTCAGGAACTTTGTGCAGCCCCTAGCACACTTTTTGTAAATGGGTACTAACTTAGAAACCCCACTTGAGAGTGATATAGCATTTAGCATTTTAAGATTTCTGTAGATATGAGCTGTAACCATGGTTAATATCCAAAGGTTCATTTGTCACTAGAGGCTATAACTCAGTGTAATTGGCCACTTGCACAACATTAAGAGATAGATCTGATTCTTAACATGGTCCATTTTGGCTGAGTGTCTACGGTAGTATGCACCTGTAGACCCAGCTGCTCAGGAGGCTGTGGCAGAGGAGCCCTTGAACCCAGGAGTTCGAGGGTGTAGTGAGCTATAATAATGCCACTGCACTCCAGCCTGAGTGACAGAGCGAGAACTTCTAATTAAAAAAAAATAAAAAACAAAAACAACAATAAAAGGTCCAGTGCCTTTGCACGGATCACGGATACAACACAAAATCCGAATCACAGCTGGACATGGAGATCTTAAAGAAAAAGCATGTGGCCCATTGCAGCCAGTTGACATTCTACTTGGTGTTCAGCTACTCAAGTCCCCAAAATAAACTGAGGGGTTTCCCTTCAAACCAAGATGCTGAGGCAACAGTCTAGGAATCAGGCATAGATAGTTCATAACAACTGCCGCCTATGCGGAGACACATCCAGTCTCTTCACTGTTCAAAACGATCACCCGTCAAGTGACAACGGTGTTCACTCTTATTCTCAGTATCAAACACTACAGTTATTTGTAATGTGAACTTCACCGTTTCACTCACAAACCCCAAAGTTGCAAGAACTGAGACTAATCTGAGACCTGGTGCTGAAGCCCCGGGCAACACTGAGCCCTTGGCGGAGCTGCAGGCCTGACTCTTGTTTCTTCCAGGCAGCTCTTGTTTCTTCCAGGCAAAAGGAAAGGGGATAGAAGGGCCTCTGATCAAGACTTCCCAACAATAGAGCCACCAATTCAAGATTGCTTCCAACTTTCTTCATTGCATTCTTAAAATACACATCCTCTGAGAAGGCTTCGCTGCACGGCCAGTCACTCCTTTGCGATCAAATACACCACCAGGACTTCACATAGAAGAAGAGAATTCATCTTCTCTTCCTTTATTATCAACAAAGAGTATTCCAGAAAATGCTTAATGCTTAAATAAATGAAAACATTCAGAAATGGGATGACTAAATATAAAATTCCTTTTCTGTATTTGCCAGATCAGAAGTGCTAAGCCAGTTTTCCTCTAGATAAGCATTAACTATCTATAAATCATTTAGCAAAAAGGAATCTTACCTCTTAAAGTCATTATTCATAAAAAGAAAAAGAAAGACCACAGTATGGTGGCTGCTTGCCTTTTAGTAGATCCAAACTTAAAACCCAGAGCACGCGGCCGATGCCACGGACAACATAAGACGCCACCAGCAGCTAACATCACAGCACTTAATTACTTGGGGCCACAGAAGCAAAGTGGATGCAGATGCCATCTATTTATGGGCTCCCGTCACCTTTTTTTTCTCCTTTTCAAGTTCCTCAGCCTCTCTTTGCCAAACTGTTTTCATGTCGAAGTCAAAGGGCCCTCTTCTGGATGCATAGCTACCATTGGCCTGATCGGGGTTAAATTCTTCATGAACCATGTAATCCGGCATGGAGGCAGCCCGCACTCTGCAGGGACAGACAGCAGTTATAGCCTGGTGCTCTGAGCCATTTCAGCTCCCTCCCTTCCATCTCCATTGCTGGCTCTCCCTCTCCCTCTCCTTCTGTCTCCCTCCCTCTCTCACTGTCTCCCTCCTTTCCTTTCTCCTGTCTCTCTCCCTCTCTTGGTCTCTCTCTCTCTCTCTTTTCCTCTTCCTCTTCTTTCCCTCTTTCTTTCTCTCCCTCCCTTATTCTCTTCTCTTCGGTCTCTCTTGACATCGGCACTACCCATCCTCCTTGAAAACACAGATGGGCCTTTCCCTTCTGTGCCTGCTAAACAACACACCAACCCCTCCAGGGCCTGCCTCCCAGGATCAGGAGGCCCACTCAGAAATCACAGGGTCTCAACATTAGTAAAACGAGATATACTAAAATATGAAATTATAAAACATATCTTCTAAAATAATTACATCTACCACTTTGACCCCTTAAAATAACTAAGCACCCTTAAACATTTACCATTTAACATGTTCATTTTACATAATAATAACATGTTCTGTTTCCTGTTGGATGGTCTTTTTTAATGTGGGCATTTAAACTAGCAACCAGTCTTCCCATACACACAGCGCATACAGACGGGGCATCAAAGCCACTGGAATGCTTCAGCCTTTAGATCCCTGAAGGACCATCTGTACACATAACAGGTTTGAACAGGGAAGAACACTGCATTCAAATTTGATGTAGCAGCACAACCCCCCCACGCAGTGTCTGAGGGGCTGCAGGGACCCCACCCCCCACCCCGCCCATGTCCTGCTCCTCATTTGCACCTGTTCAGGGCTCCAGGATGCTGAGAAGAGGCCCCAGCTGCAAAGTGGGCATCAAGGGCAAGGTTGAGGAGTAGGGTACCACTGCAGCAAAGCACCTAAAGGAGGTGGCTGGGGGCCTCCGAGAGAGCAAGTGAAGAGGCCAGGGAGCAGCGGTCAGAGGCTGGAAATGCAGGCTTGGAAGGTGGCCGCAGATACCCAGTAAGAGAAGCCACGTGTGTGGCTGAGTTGCTCAGGGAGCACAGGTGTGAGAAGCGGCACCTCTCCCCAGCCCTCCCACTTCTGATACAGTCTGAGGGCAGTAAAAAGCCCACAGAGACAGATGAGCATTGAAAACAACAAAGGGAGGGACAATTTTTTTAAAAAAGCATGTTAAGTTGTAGCTCCTGGGTTCCCAGATTTTCAGTGAAGGACGCATTTCTCCTGTGCTTCCCGCTCTTCACATCCTCGGCCTGTCCCAGGACCTGGAGCAGGTGGTCTGCAGTCCAGAGGAGGACAAGGTCCCAGGAGGACAAAAAACACTAAAGGCCCCAGAAGTAGATCATCACTAGAAGGCTTGGACAATTCGTAAGGACATATGGGGTGGGAGAAGACAGCAAAGGGACAGGGGTACCAACAGTTTGGAAGGAAAAAGCAGAAAGAAGGGACGAAAAAGGCCATGTGGAAGTGTGGATATGGGAGGAAGGGGCATGCCTGAGGTAGTGCTCTCCAGGAGCACCCCAGAGACATGAAGTGCCCCCAACTCCCCCCAAAAATTAACCGTTGGCTCAGGGCACCCAGCTAGAACAGGAGCCGCCCTCAGCTGCAAGAAAGTGCACAGCTGCTTAGAGTCCAGTAGCCGCGGGACCACTGGGCACCCCTCAGTCAGAGCTCAGGGTCAAGGGTGCTCAGGAAATCCCTCCACATCTGCCTAGGGTACTCGGGCTCTACTCTCACCTGAGGCTGCCTGCCCTGCTCTGTTCTTGCAAGTGCAAGCAGCATTGCAGGAGTGCCCCCAGTCTCCTGCTTCCCCTTCTAAGACTCTCTCTTCTTGCTCAGCTCATCCACTTTGATGTAACCTCTGTTAGCACAGAGTATTCCTTTTTTTTTTTTTTTTTTTTTGAGATAGTCTTGCTCTGTCACCCAGGCTTGAGTGCAGCAGTGCTATCTTGGCTCACTGCAACCTCTGCCTCCTGGGTTCCAGCAATTCTCCGGTCTCAGCCTTCCAGGTAGCTGGGACTGCTGGCGTACACCACCAGATCCAGCTAATTTTTGTAATTTTTGTAGAGATGGGGTTTCACCATATTGGTCAGGCTGGTCTCGAACTCCTGACCTCAGGTGATCCACCCACCTGGGTGTGAGCCACCCTGCGTATTCATTTTAAACTACAGAGGGAACCAGAATCCTGAAGACAAAAGCCGCACTGTGACCATGGCAGAACATTCAAGTAACACCAGATAACTACTTGAAAATATATCTATGGTAGTCCTATTTTCAAACCAAAAAAAATGGGGAAATAGCCTGAAATGATTTTTCATTTTACCTCTCAATCCAAGAGAGGTGGTTTTGGACATAAAGTTTGCATGTCCACAAATAGACATTTCTTAGACATTTCAAATATTAGGGGAAAAATGGCTCCTCATAACTCAATACTGAACGTAGAAATTTAGGATTTCATCTATTTGTAGCTTTACCTAGTGCCTTTTGTCTTTAATGAGAACCCTTTGGGATAGGCTGCTATTTCTACGTCAGGAGGATGTGGTCAGTCCTACTGAGGGACAGGACTAGCTGGATTTCCTAGGCCGGCTAAGAATTACTAAGCTTGGCCGGGTGCGGTGGCTCAAGCCTGTAATCCCAGCACTTTGGGAGGCCGAGACGGGCGGATCACGAGGTCAGGAGATCGAGACCATCCTGGCTAACACGGTGAAACCCCGTCTCTACTAAAAACTACAAAAAACTAGCCGGGCGAGGTGGCGGCGCCTGTAGTCCCAGCTACCCGGGAGGCTGAGGCAGGAGAATGGCGTGAACCCGGGAGGCAGAGCTTGCAGTGAGCTGAGATCTGGCCACAGCACTCCAGCCTGGGTGACAGAGCCAGACTCCGTCTCAAAAAAAAAAAAAAAAAAGAATTACTAAGCCTAGCTGGCGAAGGTGACCGCACCCACCTTTAAACACCGGACTGGTAACTCAGCTCGCACCCGACCAATCAGATAGTAAAGAGAGCTCACTAAAATACCAATGAGGCTAAAAGCAGGAGGTAATTAAATAGTCAATCATCTGTTGCCTGAGAGCACAGGGGGAGGGACAATGATCAGGATATAAATCCAGGCATCTGAGCTGGCAGTGGCAAACTCCTTTGGGTCCCCTCCCATTGTATGGGAGCTCTGTTTGCACTGTATTAAATCTTGCAACTGCACACTCTTCAGGTTTCCAGAACCCTGGTTTTCTGACAACTTAGGCTATATCCCTCAAAGAGCAGGCTATTGTAAAAAAGAACCTGAAGTTGTCATGTCACATGCTTGCTATCAGTATGAGACATTTGTATTTTTAAAATTCAAATTGGGCTATTTTTTTTTTTTCCTGTAAAGATAAACAAAAATGTGAGTGCTTTAAGATACTTACTCTTGCTGGTTGGCTGTCGGTGGCTTGCTGTGGTGGATATACCAGTCTGGCAGGGAGTAGGCCACCGGGGAGCCTTTCCTGGTCCCAGGGGCAAAGTGCTTCAACAAATCTCAAAGAGAAAAAGACATGGCTGTAAGATACCTCGTTGCCCCTACACAGACGCACAGCATTGCCAGTGATAGGCTCAATTTACAAGGGGAACTGTAGGTCTCCCTGGGGTTGCCTCTGGGATTCAGGGGCTAACAGAGCATCCCTGATCCTCACCTGTCTCTGCACAGGCTGACAGGTGGGCGTCCTGCTTTGTGCTCAGGAAGGGACATCCTGTATGCCTCCCCACATCTCACTCTTTGCAGATCTGGACAGAGCTCTTGGTCTTGAGCTGCATCTATGCAGGCCAGCATCCACCAGTTCCTGGAGGGGGCCCATCCCTCCACTGCTGAGGTCTCCAGGGGCTGCACATGAGCTGGCTCCCTCATCCTCAGCTACCCTCACACCATTCTCCTAGCATAGGACAGTCTGACTGTCCTCTGCCACTGTGGAGCTGTCCCTAACCCCACCCCCACCATTTCCAGAAGAAGCTACCCCTGCAGGTTTCCAGATGGGGAAGTAGGATACAAGCCCCTGAAAGGTACCTGGGAGATTTCACAGTCACCTTGGAGCCAAACCTGAGAGGCACAGAGAGTACAGGGTCCTTCTCAGAGGCCCAGGCCAGTCCCGACTCGCCCACTTGCTTTCTAGTTCCCCACACTTCCCTCCTCTGGTTTCAAAAGGCAGGGAGTGGGAAGAACTGACTTTCCTGATAATAAGGACAGCAAAATGATAACAGTGCCCATGGCAGTAGCAGACAACTTTGGCTGACCTATTACTATCAATAATAAAATTTTAACTTTTCTTTTTTTTTTTTTTTTTTTTTTTTTTTACTTTTAAAGCACTTTTCGTTGTTAAATGTTTCCGACTTACAGGAAACATTGCAAGAATAGTATGAGTTCCCCTGTACCCTGACCTAAGCTCCCCAGATGATATTCTACCATATTTGCTTTATGTTTTCTCTCTTTGTCTATCCCTCTCTCTCATTATTATTTTTGTTGTCATTATTGTTTTCAGAATCACTGGGCAGCGTGTTGCAGACATAATGCCCAGTCATCCCCCTATACCTCAGCGGATGTTGCCAAAAGACATTCCTGACATAATCATGGCACAATGATCACATTCAGGAAACTACTATTGATGCAATTCTTTTATCTGATTTACCGACATTCAGAGTTTGTCCCCGTAATGTTCTTTTAAACAACAGCAGAAGGAGGTGAATCTAAGAAAAAATGTCTAGGTCCTGTTCTCTGAGTGTCACACCTAGTCCATCAAATTGTTTGGTCCAACATTTTTAATATTAAAGCAAAGATGTCACCATTTTGCTTCCCATTTTCTTTCTGACAATCCCCACAGGAGTAATGGCAGCCAGAGGAGAAAAAAGGTTAGTGTCGCTCCAAGTCACTGACCCCAAGACTGGCTCTGAGACATTTTAGATGTGGTCTCCTAACCCTCTGAGTAATTTCTGTTGAGCTCAAATACCTTAGTTTTTAGCATGATTAAGCAGTCCTTTCTCAATTAAATCATGTATCAAAATTTGATCCTCATCAACATCACACTGAAACTCATCTATGGTCTTCATTTTCTAAAACATTTTCATACAAAGGACAAGCCGCAATGAGAATAAACAACAGGAAACAAAACCTTTTCAAAAATTAGCCAAGAATTGGTAGCGTGCAAAGACAGATTCTCTCTTGGAGGCAACTTCCTGAGATTCTCTTTGTAATAAGAATATAAAGTGGGTGAAGGAAGGTTGAGTCATCGCAAAGGCATTACTCAGAAGAAATACCCTACACAGGCAATTCTGTGAATTCGGCCTATTTATTCTAACATCATAACAATTAGCTCATCCCTGGAGAGCATGCCCATCCCTACACCTAGTTAATTAACCTAAATTTCCAAAGGCCCTAAGCTAAACATGTAGACTCTATAGTAATATTTTTATATGGAAGAAATGAGGAACAAATGCCCCCCTCACCGCCCACGAGGCTGCCACATTGAACAGGGCAGGGGGGCGCTCACCAGGCCTGCCACCTTGTTTTGCGAGCTTCACATATTCGGAATCTGTTTCTTTTATCCAGTATCTCCGAGTCCCAGGCAGGTCCCTGCTGTGTGAGTCTCCCAAATTGCTGAGACCTGGGATCTGGGACGCTGGTGGGGCATCCACGGCCTTCTCAGAGCGCTTCACTGGAACATGGTAATACCAATCTATAGAGGAGAGAGGCAGAGGGCCACGCTGTTGCTGTGTGCCAGGGTGGCCTCTAGTCCTCTACCAGAGTGTCTATGCAGACACCCCCATCAGGTGGAGTAGTGCAGACCACAGAGCCTATTAGCAAGGAAGAAAATGCCCTCTTCTGAGTTCCTGATGTGAATCATAACACAAGCCATGCAATCCAGTCTCTACTTCCCACCAAGATGCCACCACTGGCACCAACCGAGGGGAAAGCTCTGAGGGCTCAGCCTCTTTCATGGGCGCTTTAGCGTCCCAGGGAGTTACCCAAGCCTCATTAGGTCTCTGTCTCTCTCTCCTAATCCTCCATAAAAATAAGACAACTGTATTTCCAGTTATGCTGGGAAATAGACATTCCTGAAAAATCCCAGATCACTTAAATAAAATGTTATGGGTAAGCCTGTGGAATATATGGCTAAATGTTGACCAAGATTTGCTAAATTTAGTATGCTAAAAATACTGAAATCTAAGTTCTGTCACAGAAATAACAGCCTGTTTGAACACATTTACCACTAGCACAAAAGTGAGAAGAAGCAGGACTGGGGAGTGGTCAAAGAGACCTGTCCACGGAGCAAGGGCGCTCGAATCAGCTCAGCAGCCCGTCTCCATATGAGCGAATACAGTACCTTCCCTCCACCCAGACTCCGCACGTGAGAGTTCATCTCACCTTATCACTCTCCTTCTCCATCTGTCCTTGTCCCTTTCATTATTATTAATGTGTAATTACTGTTTTTTTTTTTTTTTTTTTTAGACGGAGTCTCGCTCTGTCGCCCAAGCTGGAGTGCAGTGGCGCGATCTCGGCTCACTACAACCTCCTCCTCCCAGGTTCAAGGGATTCTCCTGCCTCAGCCTCCCGAGTAGCTGGGACTACAGGCATGTGCCACTACGTCCAGCTAATTTTTGTATTTTTAGTAGAGACGGGGTTGATTGGCCAGGATGGTCTCGATCTCTTGACCTCATGTTCCGCCTGCCTCAGCCTCCCAAAGTGCTGGGATTACAGGCGTGAGCCACCGCGCCTGGCCTACTGTTTTCAATAATAATGGCTTTGCTTATGCCTGAGGCCAAAGAGGGCAGTGAAAGGTGGCCAGAGGTCTAGATGGTTCCTGAAAAGTGGTGGAAACAAGTGACTATGTCTTATGGAAAAACTTCTCAGGTGGAGACTCAGAGATTCTTAAGGTGACTGGGTTTGGCTCCCTTGAGAAAGATCAAGTTGAAACACAGGGAGTGTAGATTGTGTGGCTTCTGTTGTCAAAGGTCCCATGAAGAAGCCAGGCACAATCAAGTGGAGGAGGAGAGCTACTCTCTGTCCTTCCTCCCTTCCTGATTGGAGCCCATGCTGAAGGGGCTGTGGACAGAGAAGCTGAACATGGGCCTGGTGAAGCCATGGGGCTCCCTAAGGCCTTGAGCTGAGGGCATCCAGGACAGGCCCTGCAGACTGGCTTGGGACCACCCAGGAGACTCCCTGGAGTCCTATTGGGAGCTTCTGTCAGGTGAGTTGGCAAAATCCCAGGGACCTGGAGTTACCAGTGTTTATTGATGACCCTCACAAAGAGAAGAGATCTGGGGCATTCAGACAACTGGTGTTCTAGGTAACTATTTGAATCTGAAATTGCTTAACTAGATACCCAAATATGAGACAAAAAAATCACACCTGATTGAGAACTTTAGAAACAAAACCCAGGAAGAATGTCAGATACAAAAGATGCAATTAATGTGACATAAGTGACTGGGTGTATTCAGTAGCACCTATCAGAATGTGCTGTCACAGGGGCAGTAGGTTCAGAGTCTAACACAATACCCTCTTCTTGGGTAGATATAACGTCTAATTTTATGTGTCAACTTGGCTGGACCGTGGTACCCAGATATTGGTAAGGCATTATTTTAGCTGTGTCTATGATGTTTTTTAGATGAAAATAACATTAAAAACAGTAGAATTTGAGTGAAGTAGACTGTCCTCTGTAATGTGGGTGAGTTTCCTCCAATCAGAGTAAAGCGAAAATAAAATGCTAAGCCCCATGCCCCCCCACCCCCATCCCCCAGCTGACTAAATGAATCCCCCTACTCAGCCAAGGGCATTCCAAAGTAAACCTGAAAAACTAATTCAGGCCATAATGGGAAGGGAGGTTGCACGTGCCTCCTTATACCTTCCTTCCATTGGAATTCAGGCAGAGCAGACCAGCATTATCATTAAAACAGAGATCTTAAGACTGAAAACAGACTGTTTGTGGCAATCAGAGACCAAATTGCAACCTGACTGTAGTAGAACATCACATGACAGATAGCAGGTCCTGAAAGAAATTGAAGTCTTTTACCACAAAATACATTTCTTTGATATAGTTTGAAATGGTCCTACAAAGCTGTCTCTTGTGGGGAAAATCTGCATTCTGTAGAGAATCCCCTTCCCTTTCCAGCTCTTTTCCTGATCCAGGAGAGAATTAACTGAGTCTGACACCTTTTTAGGTCTGATAAGAGATGTTTACATCTACTCTCTCTGAAGTTGGCTACCTGGAGACTTCATCTACGTGACAAAATCCCTAGTCTCTGCAACTCCTTATCTTAACCCAGTCACTACTTTCTATTGATTCTGTGTCTTTGGATAATAACTTGCAACCAATTACCAATCAGAAAAATCTTTAAATCCCCCTATGACCTGAAACCAACTCCCACCCACATACACACACACATACTTGGAGTTATCCCACCTTTTCAGACTGAATCAATGTATTCCTTACATGGATTGATTGATGTCTTCCTATAACTTCTGTCTCCCTAAAATGTATAAAATCATGCTGTGACTCAACCATCTTGGGCACATGTTCTCAAGACCTCCTGGGGCTGTGTCACAGGCCTTGGCCACTCATATTCAGCTTAGAATAAACCTCTTTAAATATTTTACAGAGTTTGACTCTTTTTGTGGGCAATTAATTGAAAGTCTTAAGAGAAAAGAGTGAGATTCCCTCAGAAAGAGGAAAGTCTTCCTCCAGACTGCTCTGAAACTCAAACTGCAACATCAGCTCTTCCCTGGGTCTCTGGCCTGCTGGTCTGCACTGCAAATTTCGAACCTGCCAGGCTTCAGAATCATGTGAGCCAATTCCTTAAAACAAATCTCTTTCTCTCTCTTTACATCTATCTATCTATCTATCTATCTATGTATATATGTGTATGTATATAGAAAGGTAGACATGGATATGCTGTTGGTTATGTTGGTGTGGAGAATGCTGACTAATGCAGTAGACACACAGGAAAATAGTAGTGAATAAATCAATTCATGTAAGCATAGAGAAATGAGCAGTAACCATCCTTTAAAGCTAAAAGCTTAGACATTGAATTTTTAATGGATGGTATTTAATACAGACAATCTTTTAAGTATCTAAAGGACATTAAATAGCTGAATAAACACTATATGATTTTGTAAAGGAAAGAAAAAAATTGGAAAAGGTTTAAAGAATTGCACAAAAGATCACACAGAATCAATTTAAGAATGAATAGGAGAATTTAGCAGCTTCATAGTCTGATCATATTCAGTTCAAATATTTTCTTTTGAGAGAAGGCATTTTATTGTTGCTTTATTTTTCCACTCAGTGTTTTGATTACTAATTAATCCACAGAGAACAGTGTGTTGTCTACCTTCTTCTCATTACTGGAAGCTGTGAATAGGCACTGAACTCGAATCTGGTTGGCCATTTCTTTTTTTTTTTTTTTTTTTTTGAGACGGAGTCTCGCTCTGTCGCCCAGGCTGGGGCGCAGTGGCCGGATCTCAGCTCACTGCAAGCTCCGCCCCCCGAGTTTACGCCATTCTCCTGCCTCAGCCTCCCGAGTAGCTGGGACTACAGGCGCCCGCCACCTCGCCCGGCTAGATTTTTGTATTTTTTAGTAGAGAGGGGGTTTCACCATGTTAGCCAGGATGGTCTCGATCTCCTGACCTCGTGATCCGCCCGTCTCGGCCTCCCAAAGTGCTGGGATTACAGGCTTGAGCCACCGCGCCCGGCCATGGTTGGCCATTTCTAAATGCGGGCAAAGGAGGCACTCAGAGAGCAAGGGCCCGGATCAGTAAGAACCAACCGTGATCACCTCATGCGCGTGCGCGCACACACACACACACACACACACACACACACAGGGGGTTAAAGGGACTAAGAGTTATCACAGCTTTTATCATGCAAAACACATTGTTGGCACTTGTACTGTATCAATCATTTACTATCCTATAGATTTTTTTATATATAGCCTTCCCTGCCTTCTCGTTTGCCAAATATTAGTACCCTTATTTCATCAGTGAGGAAACACAGTCTGTGACAGTCTATAAGATAAACTAAAGATCCCCCAGCTCTTCTGGTCTCTAAGGCACAAGGCAGCGTGTTATGTGCTCACATACCCGTGGGGCACAGGCTCCTGCTTTAGGCTGCTGTGGCCTCACTTAACAGCTGTGGAGTCACTTACAAAGTGTGTGACCTTGGGCAAATTACTCCAAACTCTATAAAACGAGGGTAATGTTACCTTGTAGGGCTGTTATGAGGTTAAATGAGTTAGTATATATTAATATAAAGCACTTAGAATAGTGCCTGGCAGTTATTAGTGTTCCTTAGTGCTGTTCATACAGACAAGGCCACTAGAAGACACCAACAAGTCACATAAAGGCTCCAGAGCCCACTGGGAAAAGGCAAATCAGTCAGGCCTTCTGTGCTGTTCCCTTTCCAATCCCCAGCATGGCCACACTATCTTCAATAGTGGTCACAAGGTAGCGCTCTGGCCTGGCAGCATGTTTAGAGTATGAAGAAGGGTCACAAATGGTTCACTTCTGAGCAGATGTGCTGGCTCCAGTGAGCCGACCAGCTCCAACTCGGCTGTCCCAGCTGATCCCTACGACCCTCTTCTCTACCTTCTTACAGTCTTTCACAATAAAATACAACAGGAATAAAGAAAAAAAAAATTACAGCATCTCAAGACTTATTCTTCCTTCCCCTCTCCTCCGCTTCAAACCCTGGCACATAAGAAGACATGAACCTCACTGAATTCCTTTTCCTGTATCCAGACACTAAAACCAAAATGTATGTTTAACTTGCTTGGGGTCTAAAGTAGGAGCAAGGTCTAGGGATTCAGTGAAATACCTAGGGGATTGATTCTGCTAGAAAAGAAACTTCCCAGGTCAACATTCAGGAACGCAGTTGTGAGAATTGTATAGGGTTGAACTATGACAATGAAAACTTTCAAGGGATCCTGTTGCTCCAGATTGAACCAAGATAGGTAGCCTTGGTTCTCTCTTGTTGAAAATAAAGAAAAAGAAGACTTCCCCCATTCATATGTCTCTTTAAGTCTTGATTTCACACGCAGGCACAGGAGCAGTTTGTGGCTTTCTTTGACTTGTTAGTTTTATCAGTTGGTCCTCCATCGTTCACACCCCCCTCCAGCCCACATAGAGGACGACGGGTCCACAGCGTGTCTAGCAAGCAGAGTGCACGCACCCAGCTCTTTCTGGCCGGGACGCGCTCAGGGCGCACTCACCGCAGGGAGCGTAGCGGTGCGTGGCGCCCTGAAGTTCCTTGCTCGTGTTCCTCATGGTCAGGCGCTGCACGCTGCGGGAAAAGACAGATGCTGCCGGACCTGGTGCTCGCGGGTGCGCTGGACGCTGCCTGCTTGACCCGCTGCCAGAAGCTGCAACTGCAAAAGCAAAATCTGCGCGCCCCCTCTGGGTCGGTCTGTACGCCTCCACCTGACACGCCTGCAGGCGCCTTGCGATCGCCTAGCGCTGGCACTTCCATGCAGGGTATACAGCAGGGGGCATGTCGACGCCAGGTAAACAGAAGGGAGCACATCACGCCGGTATACAGCAGGAACACATGCACGCCAGGTAGACAGCAGGGCATGTCTACACAGGGTACACAGCAGGGGCGTACGCACTCCGGGTACACAGCAGGGGCACATTCACGCGGGGTATTCAGCAGAGACGCGTGCGTGCAGCGCACACAGCAGGGGGTACGTCACGTCGGGTATTCAGTACAGGCACATCCACGCCAGGGACACGGTAGGTACAGAGAGGACAAACAACAGGTAACCAAGGGACCGCGGGACTTGGGCAGGCTGGGAGATCCCGCCCTGTGCTCATCCCAACTCGGCGACAAGGTGGTCCCCTCCCTCCAGCCCCGGCGCTGCACTGCCCGCACCGTGAGCTCCGCACAGTGGACAAGGCCGGGGCCCCTGTGGGCGCCCCCATTGTCCTCCAGCCCGCTCAGGCTCACCAGCTCCCCGCGGGTCTCCGTGGGTGCTGCCTGCAGCGCCCGGCGTTGGAGTTTTTACACGGCTGGCGGGCTGCAGCCAACCAAACGCAAACTCCCAGGGCACTGCGGAACCACAACATCGGCGTCGCCAGGGCAACGGCTGAACGGCCAACCGGCGGGCGCAGCGGGATCACTGGCAGCCAATAGGGGAAGTCTGGTGGGCAGCGGTGGACCAATCAGGGCCGGAAGCAGAGCGCGGGCGCCGCCTGTCAACTGCCCGGAGCGCAGAGCCGCACTACCGCAGAGCTGCGCGGCGATGCCACCCGGAGCCGGGCGGGACTTAGCGGGGATGGGAGCAGGGCCTCACTGTTGCAAGCGTGTGGGGGTGTGGGGGTGTGGGGGTGTGGGGGTGTGGGGGCGTGGGGACGTGGGCGCAAGGCAACAGTCAGGCCTCAGTCCTAGTGCTGCTCTGGCTGGGAACCACAGTTATTGCAGAGAGGTCCAGAAAAATTGGGGACATACATCATGTTTTCCAAAGGATAACTGTCTCACCCTAAAAACAAAACAAAGCAAAACACCCCACCAGTATACAAAAAAAAAAAAAAAAATTTACTAATGTGATGCAGGAGTAATGGTTCACTTAGTAAAGGAATCCTTAATTTTAGACAAGTTTGCTTGCAAATTTCTCATGTAATGCGTTTTTTAAAGACTAATAAGTATTTGGAAATTGTGTGTCGATGATAAAATTATGTGAACATTCTTCCTTATATCTTATTTTTCGGGAATAATTCTGTTTTGTAAGTTGAGAGACTTTTTTTAAAGCTCTTGACCATATTTATATAGAGTCATGTTTAGAACTCCAAACACTTGGCTTAAGTGCGAACTTTTTGGTTGCGTGGATTTTGAGGTCTACAGAAAGTACAGTGAACATATTACCAATGGTGCTTCATGGGAATGAAGATTATCGATCTGGCATATGCTTGATTAGGTCAATAGACACCAACAGCTATGGCACAGTTCGGTAGGAGACACTTTTGATACCCAGTAAGCCCCATGCCACCCTGGCAAAAATAATAGGGCTAATTACCCAGTGGTAACCCCTTGTGAGAGTTTGAGGGGATAAGTTGATACAGAGAACATTCAAAGAAATCCTGTTGTTCCAACGACTGCAGCAACAGTTAGTAGCCTTGGTTTTCTCTTGTTGAAAATTTTTTTTTTTAAATCAAGACTTTTTGTAATGGTGGATATTGGACAACTTGAACTGAACATAAGTCTGTTTCTGTTACATGAGTATAGCCTTAGAAATCTAGCAGGATTGTCTTGGCAATGCGGGCTCTTTTTTGGTTCCATATGAACTTTAAAGCCATTTTTTCCAATTCTGTGAAGAAAGTCATTGGTAGCTTGATGGGGATGGCATTGAATCTATAAATCACCTTGGGCAGTATGGCCATTTTCACGATATTGATTCTTCCTATCCATGAGCATGGTATGTTCTTCCATTTGTTTGTGTCCTCTTTGATTTCACTGAGCAGTGGTTTGTAGTTCTCCTTGAAGAGGTCCTTTACATCCCTTGTAAGCTGGATTCCTAGGTATTTGATTCTCTTTGAAGCAATTGTGAATGGAAGTTGATTCCTGATTTGGCTCTCTGCTTGTCTGTTACTGGTGTATAAGAATGCTTGTGATTTTTGCACATTAATTTTGTATCCTGAGACTTTGCTGAAGTTGCTTATCAGCTTAAGCAGATTTTGGGCTGAGACAATGGGGTTTTCTAAATATACAATCATGTCATCTGCAAACAGGGACAATTTGACTTCTTCTTTTCCTAACTGGATACCCTTGATTTCTTTCTCTTGCCTGATTGCCCTAGCCAGAACTTCCAACACTATGTTGAATAGGAGTGGTGAGAGAGGGCATCCCTGTCTTGTGCCAGTTTTCAAAGGGAATTTTTCCAGTTTTTGCCCATTCAGTATGATATTAGCTGTGGGTTTGTCATAAATAGCTCTTATTATTTTGAGGTACGTTCCATCAATACCAAATTTATTGAGCGTTTTTAGCATAAAGGGCTGTTGAATTTTGTCAAAAGCCTTTTCTGCATCTATTGAGATAATCATGTGGTTCTTGTCTTTGGTTCTGTTTATATGCTGGATTACGTTTATTGATTTGCGAATGTTGAACCAGCCTTGCATCCCAGGGATGAAGCCCACTTGATCATGGTGGATAAGCTTTTTGATGTGCTGCTGAATCCGGTTTGCCAGTATTTTATTGAGGATTTTTGCATCGATGTTCATCAGGGATATTGGTCTAAAATTCTCTCTTTTTGTTGTGTCTCTGCCAGGCTTTGGTATCAGGATGATGTTGGCCTCATAAAAAGAGTTAGGGAGGATTCCCTCTTTTTCTATTGATTGAAATAGTTTCAGAAGGAATGGTACCAGCTCCACCTTGTACCTCTGGTAGAATTCAGCTGTGAATCCATCTGGTCCTGGACTTTTTTTGGTGGGTAGGCTATTAATTGTTGCCTCAATTTCAGAGCCTGCTATTGGTCTATTCAGGGATTCAACTTCTTCCTGGTTTAGTCTTGGAAGAGTGTAAGTGTCCAGGAAATTATCCATTTCTTCTAGATTTTCTAGTTGATTTGCGTAGAGGTGTTTATAGTATTCTCTGATGGACAAAGCTGGAGGCGTCACGCTACCTGACTTCAAACTATACTACAAGGCTACAGTAACCAAAACAGCATGGTACTGGTACCACAACAGAGATATAGACCAATGGAACAGAACAGAGTCCTCAGAAATAATACCACACATCTACAGCCATCTGATCTTTGACAAACCTGAGAGAAACAAGAAATGGGGAAAGGATTCCCTATTTAATAAATGGTGCTGGGAAAATTGGCTAGCCATAAGTAGAAAGCTGAAACTGGATCCTTTCCTTACCCCTTATACGAAAATTAATTCAAGATGGATTAGAGACTTAAATGTTAGACCTAATACCATAAAAACCCTAGAAGAAAATCTAGGTAGTACCATTCAGGACATAGGCATGGGCAAGGACTTCATGTCTAAAACACCAAAAGCAACGGCAGCAAAAGCAAAAATTGACACATGGGATCTAATTAAACTAAAGAGCTTTTGCACAGCCAAGAAACTACCATCAGAGTGAACAGGCAACCTACAGAATGGGAAAAAATTTTTGCAACCTACTCATCTGACAAAGGGCTAATATCCAGAATCTACCAAGAACTCAAACAAATATACAAGAAAAAAGCAAACAACCCCATCAAAAAGTGGGGAAAGGATATGAACAGACATTTCTCAAAAGAAGACATCCATACAGCCAACAGACACATGAAAAAATGCTCATCATCACTGGCCATCAGAGAAATGCAAATCAAAACCACAATGAGATACCATCTCACACCAGTTAGAATGGCAATCATTAAGAAGTCAGGAAACAACAGGTGTTGGAGAGGATGTGGAGAAATAGGAACACTTTTACACTGTTGGTGGGATTGTAAACTAGTTCAACCATTATGGAAAACAGTATGGCGATTCCTCAAGGATCTAGAACTAGATGTACCATATGACCCAGCCATCCCACTACTGGGTATATACCCAAAGGATTATAAATTACTCTACTACAAAGACACATGCACACGTTGTTTATTGCGGCACTATTCACAATAGCAAAGACTTGGAATCAACCCAAATGTCCATCTGTGACAGACTGGATTAAGAAAATGTGGCACATATACACCATGGAATACTATGCAGCCATCAAAAAGGATGAGTTTGCGTCCTTTGTAGGGACATGGATGCAGCTGGAAACCATCATTCTTAGCAAACTATCACAAGAAGAGAAAACCAAACACCGCATGTTCTCACTCATAGGTGGGAACTGAACAATGAGATCACTTGGACTCGGGAAGGGGAACATCACACACTGGGGCCTATCATGGGGAGGGGGGAGGAGGGAGGGATTGCATTGGGGAGTTATACATGATATAAACGTCATGCACATGTACCCTAGAACTTAAAGTATAATAAAAAATAAAAAATAAAAAAAATAAAATAAAATAAAAAAAAAAAGAAATCTAGCAGGAGACAGGTAATATCAGAACTGGTTAAAGAGAAGATAGTTTTTGTTCAGGAATTAACTCTAATTCTGTGGTTTATCCTGCTGTAATATAATTTCATAACAAATTCTAAGCATCTTCAGTGGTCCAGTCATGAGTAATCAAGACTTCATACTGCAATGTCAAATGTTTGTTCCACTGCATATACAGGCTCTTAGGTTATTGCCAAGCATGACAAATGCTTTTGTTTGTGCAAGTCACGGCATTCTCTAGCTACACGATTGTATGGTCAAGAGAAGGTTATTTATTTATTTATTTATTTATTTACTTAGAGACAGAGCCTTGCTCCATGGCCCAGGCTGGAGTGCAGTGGCGCGATCTCGGCTCACTGCAACCTCCACCTCCTGGGTTCAAGCAATTCTCCTGCCTCAGCCTCCAGGGTAGCTGGGATTACAGGCACGTGCTACCACACCTGGCTAATTTTTGTATTTTTAGTACAGACGGGGTTTCGCCATGTTGGTCAGGCTGGTCTCAAACTCCTGACCTCGTGATCCACCCGCCTCGGCCTCCCAAAGTGCTGAGATTACAGGCATGAGCCACGGCTTCTGGTCAAGAAGGTTATTTTTTTAAATTGATCACAATAACTGGAGCTGTCATTACCAAAGAGCATCTTTGTTTCTCCATTAGATTAACAGAAGAGTACAGATTCATCCAAGCTGATAACCTTCTTGACTAGCTGAAATCATAAGCTGAGTGATAATGAAGTGTTATCATTCTTTAGAAGAAACTTTTTATTTTATTATTATTTTTTTTTGAGACAGGATATTGCTCTGTCATCCAGGCTGAAATGCATTAGTGTGATCATGGCTCAGTGAAGCTTTGAACTCATGAGCTCAAGAGATCCTCGCACCTTAGCTTCCGGAGTAGTTAGGACTCCAGGCCCACACCACCACATCTAGCTAATTTTAAAATTTTTTCGTAGAGACAATGGTTTTGCTATGTCACCCAGGCTGGTCTCCAACTCCTGGCCTCAAGGGATCCTCCTGCCTCAGCCTCTAGGCATGAGCCCCCATGCCTGGCCAATTTTTGACTTTTGCAGTGTGATTGAACTTACAAATATTTGCAAACCAGATCAGATAAGAATGTAGGTAATGATACCATGCAAATTAAAACATGATACAAGAATAATTTATTTATAATGAGACTATCTCAATGTCTTTATTTTCTATACTTTATGACATGATGATCTTTCTACCACATTATGGCCCTCAGTATTTAGAAAGAGCCCACATTCTCTGACATATGTTTTCACTTTATGCCTAATTTTATTCACTTTACTTGTAGATACGCAGATAATCTCCTGCTTATGACCTTTTTGAGAAGAGGAAAAATGTATTTGAGTACAAATTCGGATTTTTCAAAGCCCTGTGGTCCTTCTTTCCTGCATGGTCTCTGTTGGTTTACCCATGTTGTTGGCTGAAGCTGGTTGATTTAAACTTTCAGGACACATCTTCTGTGTGTGCTTTTCCATCTCTCCACTTTTGCCCTGCCTTGTTACTGTCTGTTCCTATCTCAAGCAGCTGAAAACCCTTGTATAATTCCCCTCTCCAAACTTCACCTCTGTGGGTTCAGTCTTTCCCCCTAGAACATACAACACACTCTCACCAGGGTTTCACAAACTGGAGGGGCTTTTACATTTTGTGCTTTTTTCTGATAATCTGAGTAATTTAAAGACAAGCTTTTCTTTTTTGATATATATTTATGTATTTCAATGTTATATAGCAGTTTGGGTTTTCAACCTCGTTGGAGAAACAAGATCATCTTCTTTCACACAGGAGAGAGACTGGATTTCTTTGACTCTGCAGTGCTCTGCATGTTAAAATAATGGCCTTTTTCTTTGAAATTCTTCCCGAGGAAAATGACACATTTTGGATTTTTTTCCAACTTTATTGAGATATAATTAACAAACAAAACGTCTATGTTTCAGTTGTACATATTAATTTTATGCACATCTACATTGTGAAATAATTACTACAATCAAGCTAATTGACATATTCATCATCTCACTTAGTTACCTTTGTGTATGCAGGTGTGGGGTAAGAACACTTGAGATCTACTCTCTCAATACATTTCAAGTATGTAGTACAATATTGCTAACTGTAGTCAGCCTGCTGTACATCAGATCCCCAGAATGTATTCCTCTTGTAACTGAAACTCTGCACCTTTTGACCAACATCTGCCCATTCCCACTCCCTCTGCCCACCAGCCACTGGCAACTCCTGTTCTACTCTTCGCTTCTACAAATTTGACTTTTTAGGCTCCACATATAAATTAGATCATACGGTATTCACCTATCTGTGTCTGGTTTATTTTACTTAGCATAATGTCCTCCAGGCTCATTCATGTGGACACAAATAACACAATTTCCTACTTTTTACGGCTGAATAATATTCCATTCTCTTTCTCTCTCTCTCCCCCCACAACCCCCACCCACCTTGTGTGTGTGTGTGTGTGTGTGTGCGCGCGTGCGCGCGTGCGTGTGCATAAATCACATTCATTCATCCATCAATGAACACTTGGGTTGTTTTTATATCTTGGCTTGTAAATAGTGATATAATGAACATGGAAGTACAACTATCTCTTCAACACATTGATTTCATTTCCTTTGGATATATATACCCAGAAGTGGGATTGCTGAATCATATGGTAGTTCTATTTTTAATTTTTTTAAGGCACTTCCATACTGTTTTGCATAATGAGTATACCAATTTCCATCCCACCAACAGTATACAAGGGTTACCTTTTCTCCACATTCTTGCCTACACTTATCTTTACATATTTCTGTTTGTTTTAAGATTAACAAATTTTAAAAAATATGGTATCTGGCTATGTTGCCCAGGCTGGTCTCAAACTCCTGGGCTCAAGCAGTCCTCCTGCCTCAGCCTCCCGAGTAGCTGGGATTACAGGCGTGTACCACTTTGTGCAACACTAGCCGCTTATCTTTTTTATAATAGCCATCCTAACAGCTGTAAAGTGATATCTCATTGTTGTTTTGATTTACATTTCTCTGATGATTAATGATGTTGAACATCTTTTCATATGCCTGTTGGCCATGTGTATGTCTTCTTTGGAAAAAAAAATGTCTATTCAAGACTTTTGCCAACTTTTAAATTCAGTTATTTGTTTTCTTGCTATTAAGTTCCTTTGTTGTGCAAAAGCTTCCTGGTTTTTGGTTTGATGTGGTTCCAGTTATTTATTTTTGCTTGTGCTTTTGATGCATATGTAAAAAGTCATTGTCAAGATCAATGTCAAAGAGATTTTTTCTTGTTTTCTTCTAGGAATTTTATGGTTATAACTCTTATGTTTAAGTCTTTTATCTATTTCAAGGTAATATTTGGGTATGGTGTAAGATAAGTGTCCAATTTAATTATTTTGCATGTGAATATCTAGTTTTCCCCGCACCATTCATTGAAGGGACTACAGTGTCCTTTCCTTATTATGTACACCTGGCAAACTTATCAATGATTAGTTGGCTGTATATGTACGGGTTTATTCTTGAAAAATACACACAGACTTTGACCCAGAAATTCCTCCTCTGGGTATATATCCTTAAAGATATATTCACACATATGGATAATAACTTAAATACAAGATTACTATTGCACATTATTTTAAATATCAAATTGCCCATCAAATGAAACAGGCTAAACAGCCTATGGCCCATGCACCCAATGAAACACTATTCAATCATAAATGAATGAGGAAGATTATCTCAAAGCATCAGAAAAACTTCCAAGATAAATGTTTAAGTGAAAGAAGGAAGATGGAGAGCACAGTTTATAGTAAGCTACCATTAGGAATGTGGAGAGATAAATATACATATAAAATGCTACATATATAATACAATGTCACATGTTGTGCATGCATATCACATCTTTGCAAGGAAATAGTATAAATGATAGCGTAGATGCTAGGAGGGAGGGGAACCAATAGCTAGAAGGCAAATGCAGGGTGGAAAGGCCATATTTGCTGTGTACCATTTTGTAACTTTCAAATTTTGGACCAATAGGTAAAAAAGTAGAAACTTGGGGGTTTCTTGGGATAGATCTAGACTCTCAGAAAATAGATAGTAAATTGAAAAATAACACTTACAAATTCACCCAGAAATCAGCATAAGTAAAAAGAGAAAAGGGCAAAAACAAATATGAAGGAGCAGTTGAACTATACGGGAAGTAAAGGGGAGATACAAGTGTCAATAGGTGGACCATTCTAAGAAAATTGGGGCAGTGGCAGAGATGCAGTATTTGAAGACCTGATGGCTGAAAAATAGTCCAGAACTGAACAAACACACAAGTGTCCAAACTGAAAAGACTCTCTGAGTTATAAGTGAGGAAAAACAAAAACTAGTATCAAACCTGGATACACTAAAATACAACTGGAAAATATGGATAAACAGAAAATCTTAAAAACTACCAGAGAAATTGCCAAAAACAAAAGAGAAATGAAGATCAGACAGAATTCTCATCAGCAACAATCAATCCATGAGGCCATGGAGTAGTATCTCCAAAGTGCTGACAGTGAAATAACCGTCATCCTAGAATTTATGCCCCAAATAAACCAGCTCATCCTTCCACCTAACTATTCTGTTTCTAGGTGTATGTTTAGAAAAACCTTGTGATGTGTATATAACAACATGCAATGAGCATTATTCTTTGCCCCAAAAAACTGAAAACAGCATAAGTATGCATCTGTAGAAGGATGGGCAAATGAACTGTGAGGTATATATAATGAAATACCATAGAGCAATTAAACTGAGTGGAGTTAATATCTCAAGATGGATAATATTGTAAGAAAACCAAGAGTGGTATAACATTTAGTCTACATTTTAAGCATGAAAACAATATTATTTGTAGATACACATTTACATAGTAAAGTATCAAAAATAATGAGAATAGAGTACATCAATTTTCAGGCTGTAGTTATCTGTGGAAAATAAAAGAGAGGGCTGAGCTTCAGGATACCTGGGGGTCTACCATTATATTTCTGATATTTTCTTTATTAGAAAAGCACTGAAGCAAACACAGCAAAACATTCAGATTGGCTACAGAAAAGTGGTAGGTACATGGGAGGAGGGGTCTTTGTATTATTCAGTGGGTTTGACATATGGTACAATTAGGCCCTTGAAGCAGAGAGGCGGATGCGTGTCCATGCCCTGGCTGGACATGGTGGCCATCTGCATTATGAGGTGTCACGGAGGATGATGCAACAGAAGACTCAGAAGCTTTACAAAATTCTTTCTTCAAGAAGAAACACCCGTGGAGGAAGAAGACATTAAACAAAACAAATTTAAAAACTGTATGTATAGCTTCATGTTTTTAATAAAATAGGAATGAGGACAAATGTTGCTCTTCATCCTACCAGCTGTTTGTTCTTTGGTAAGGGATCATGAGTGGAAAAGCAAAGGCAAGTCGGGCTGCCATGTTTTTTAGAGGTTGCTCTGAAGATGCCAGCAGTAGCACCAGTGGCAATACTTTGTTATCAGAGGATGAAAACCCTGATGCGAATGGGTAGGTAAACATGGCAGAATGGTGTGCCTGAACTTGTAGGTTGTATGTGTTACATCTGTCACTTGTGTCCTGTTCACCTGTTACCTGTTACCTGACAGACAGTGTTTTCCTCCTTTATAGAGAAAATCATTTCGAAACAGTTTCCTTTGAAGGTTTCTCTTGATCACAGTACTTACACTTGATCACAATACTTCTATGTCAACAGTATCTGGATTAATAACAGCAGACTGGGGACAAGGATTAAGAAAGGAGAGCTACCCTGTTTAAAAGAATGAGCCACAGCAGCAGGAACTTAAAACCTTCCAGATAATTCACTTTTTTTTTTTTTTTTTTGTCATTGGTCTAGCTTGTATAGTCTTGGTAGTATGCAGAGCTTAGCACCAGGCTCAGGACTCTGGGCACAGAGTGGCATTTATTACATTCTTGGGTGATAATTGACTAAAGACTCTGGTAGAGGATTCACATTTTGAGTGAATCACCCTGCTTCCTCTAGTGAGAACATATGTGGGGATTATTATAGCAGGGAATCCAAAGACCCTAAACCTATTTACAAATGCCCTGCCCATGCACTGCCTGCTGGAAAAACAAAAACTTTATTAGAAAAGCACTGAAGCAAACACAGCAAAACATCCAGATTTGCCATAGAAAAGTGGTAAGTATATGGGGTGGGGAGCTTTGTATTATTCAGTGGGTTTGACATATGATACAATTAGGCCCTTGAAGCAGAGAGGCAGATGCGTGTCCATGCCCTGGCTGGGTGTGGTGGCCATCTGCATTATGAATGGTGATGAAATAACCTTCCTATTGGTAACAATGAAGCACTTGCACAGAAACAAAACTGCCAATAAAAATAAAAGGAATGCTACAAAGTTATTAGTATAAGTAGAGCAGCATTTCAAAATCACAGTAATAACAAAATATGCTTGCCCCAAATGGCAGAATCCCACTGGCTGGGCGAAGGCACCGAAGGAATTTTGCAATGCAGAACCTGGCAGCAAGTTTTCTAGTAGAAAAAAAAAAAAAATAACACTGGAATTAATCTTTGGTAAATATGGTAATGTGATAATTTTCATTTAATGCAGCCCACCAGAAGAGCTCTTATAGATCATAATTGACCTATGAACAACTTTTTTATACAGTGGACCCCCTACCGCTCTCCACATCTCCAATAATAGTTAAAAGGAAGAGGTTTCAGAATACACTTCCTGGAGGGAAGAGAGTTAAGAAAATTCTCTTCTTAGTTGCTTTCCACACTGTCTCACACTCTTGGATGGCTAATAGGCATGACTGCTTTATGTAGGGGAGATAAGCTACTTAAAGATTATGTTCTGGGAGAATTAGGTGGCCCACTCTAGTGAATACAGTTAACAAATGATCCATCTTAATGTGATTTTTCTTATGTTTTAAGTAGAAATTTTTAGTTTGCCAACTTGTAATACTTTATCCAGAAGTTTACAACTTTCACCTTAGTTTAATGTGATCATTTTAGCTTCCCTCCCCATCCACCCTTTAGGGCTTTTTAAAAGGTTGGATGTGAAAAGGTTATCATTACAACCACTTTGTAAAACTGAGCAAAATCTACTGCAACGGATTATGCATGTATCCTATGACCCAGCAACGCCTCGCCTGAGAATATACTTAAATGAAATACATATTTGTCTTCATCAAAAACCATGTACAAGAATGTTCATAGCTGCATTGCTTGTAGTAATATTTATAACTCCATTGTTTATCATAGCCCCAAACACCCATCAATGTTAGGATGGATAACCACATGGTATATTCACACAATGAAATACTATACAGTTATAAGAATGAATGAACCACAGCTATACACAACAGCACAGTTGACTCTCACAGACATAAGGCTGGGAACAGGAGGCAGACAGATAGGGCCCATACCCACATGGGTCCATTTATAGATGGTTCAAACCCAGCAAACCCACTTAATGGGGATAGAGCTCAGGAGAGCAGGTACCTTCAGAGGTGGGAGGTATAGGGTTGATGAGGGTACAAGATGGGCTTCTAATGGGCTTGGCGTATTTATCTGCTCGGGCTGCAACAATAAATACCACAGACTTGGTGGCTGAAACAATAGAAATTTATTTTCTCGCAGTTTTGGAGGCTAGGAAGTCCAAGATTCCAGCTAATTTGGTCTCTGGTGAGGGCTTTCTTCCTGGTTTGCTTTCTCACTGTGTCCCCATGTGACCTTTCTTCTGACTGCACAAAGAGGGAAAAGGTTCTAGTCTCTCTTCCACCTCTTCTAAGGACAACAATCCTGCTAGTTTAGAGTCCCACTGATAACCTCTTTTACCCTTAATCAGCAATTAAAGACCCTATCTCTAAATACAGTAACAATGAGGGTAGGGCTTCAACAAACGAAAGTGCATGTGGTGTGTGTTTGTGTTGGGAGGTGGAGTGCAATTCAGTCCATGGAACTGAGTGTGCTCAATTTCCAGTCCTGGGTGAGGTTTCATGGATGTGTTCTTTCTGTGAAGCATTACTGGGCTGTACAATTATACAGAAAAGAGCATAAATCGTATTTGTATAGCATACTATACTTCAACACAGAGTAGGAAAAAAGGTCATGATGATTTCAAAGAATTTTATCAGATATTTGTTAATTGTCATAGTTTTTTATCTTAATACCGAATTTCCATAAAATTAGAGCCTGATTTTTCTTTTTTTTCTTTTTTCGTAGCTAATTCTACATTTGAGACCTCTAGAAAACTGCCTTTGTTTTTTTCTTATAAGCATTTTAAGAATATAAATACACATATACTAGCATAAGCATTGCATATGTGAAAGTGAGAGGTATGACTAAATCTATGTGCTCACATATATGCTGGTAAGTGTGTATCATCATGAAAATGATCTCTCGATTTAAAAAATAGTGGATTGGAAATTAAAGTAATTCATAGACTCAACCTAGATTAAGCAAGAATGAGAATAAGTAAGTTTGTTGACTTGGGAGTAGTGGCTAAAGTCCAAGTTAAATGCATGATGTTGTTAAATTCTTTTTCTAATCATTGTTTTTATTCTTTTAGGGTAACTCGATCACGGAAGATTATTCTAAGTACAATGTTTACATTGATTTTTCTTCTTGTAGGTAAGTCTTCCTAAGTAATGATCCTTAAAAACCATTTCTCTGTCTGTCTGCCTGGTGAGAGAGATCTCAACAGAATGACTCATATTTGTAAATAAATGCCACGGAAAGTGCTGGAGGTGACCTGCACATTATCAAAGCTTTTTTGTTTGTTTTTTATTTCTGGTTGTAAAGGTAATATTGGCTTTTAAATAGAAAATTTAGAAAGGATTTTTTTCTTTTAGAATTGTGGTTTGCTTTTTGCAAATTTTGCAGTCATATATGTTGCTTTAAAGTTAAGGATTTCTAATATGTTTATTGCAAACACATTATACATTTTACCTTTTCTAAATTTAAGTGACTGCATTTGGGAGGTTTTGACAACCAGAAACTCTTGCTCATCACACAGTTCCCCCCAAAATTATTGCAGAATGTGCAGTGTGTAGTTTCATATTGGGAAATATCACAATCCACAACCCCCAGCACACTGGAAAATTGTTCTTTAATACATTGACAACTTAAGGCATGGATCTCCCATGAAAATCAAAGTTTCAACCCAGTTATTGTTATAAAAAAGATCATATAGCATGTGATCTTTCTTATCTGACTTCTTTCACTTAGCATAATGTTTTTAAGGTTCATCCATATCCTAGCATGTTCTTCATTCCTTTTTGTAGCTAAATAATATTTCGTTGTATGTATATACCACATTTTGTTTATCCATTTACCTACTCATGGACATTTAGAGTGCTTTTATGTTTTGGCTACTGCGAATAGTGATGCTGTGCATAAGTGTGTATGTGTGCTTATTGGAACATCTGTTCTCAATTCTTTCAAGTATATACCTAGGAATGAGATTTCTGGGGAGGAACCACCAGACTGTTTTCCTCAATGGCTGCACTATTTTACGTTCCCACAAGCAGTGTAGGAGGAGTGCTATAGTTTGGATATCTGTCCTCCCAAATCTCATGTTGAAATTTGACACCCAATGTTGCAGGTGGGGGCCTAATGGAAGGCATTTGGGTCATGGGGACAGATTCCTCATGAATCACTTGGTTCCATCCTTGCCGTAATGAGTTGTCACTCTATTAGTTCTTGTGGGAGCTAATTGTTAAAAAGAACCTGACTTCTCCCAACTCTCTCTTGCTCCCTCTCTCACCATGTGGTCTCTGCACATGCTGGCTCCTTTTTGCTTTCCACTATGAGTGGAAGCAGCCAGAGACCCTCACCAGCTGTAGATGCTGGTGCCATGCTTCTTGTACAGCCTATAGAACTGTGAGCCAAATAAACCTCTTTGCTTTATAAATTGCCCAACCTCAGATATTCCTTTACAGCAACACAAATGGATTCAAACAAGAAGTCCAGTTTCTCTAGATTTCCACTAACATTTTCTTTCCTTTTTTTTTTTTTATTACAGCCATCCTGGTAGATGAAAAGTCATGTTTCATCATGGTTTGATTTCTCTAATGACTAATGATGTCAAGCATCTTTTTATGTGCTTATTGACCGTTTGTATGTGTTCCTTGGAGAAATGTCCATTAAAGTCTTTTGCTCATTTTGGATTAAGTTGTTTGTCCTTTCGTTGTTGAGTTGGAAGAGTTTTTTGTGTATTCTAGATACCAAACCCTTCTCAGATCTATCACTTGAAAATATATCTTTCGGGCCGGGCGCGGTGGCTCAAGCCTGTAATCCCAGCACTTTGGGAGGCCGAGACGGGCGGATCACGAGGTCAGGAGATCGAGACCATCCTGGCTAACACGGTGAAACCCCGTCTCTACTAAAAAAAAAATACAAAAAACTAGCCGGGCGAGGTGGCGGGCGCCTGTGGTCCCAGCTACTCGGGAGGCTGAGGCAGGAGAATGGCGTGAACCCGGAAGGCGGAGCTTGCAGTGAGCTGAGATCCGGCCACTGCACTCCAGACCGGGCGACAGAGCAAGACTCTGTCTCAAAAAAAAAAAAAAAAAAAAAAAAAAAGAAAATATATCTTTCATTCTGGGTTGTCTTTGCACTTTCTTTATACTGTCCTTTGATACACAAAGGTTTCTAATTTTAAGGGTGTCATATCGAAGAACCCATTGCTAAATCTTTTTTAAAGAGTTTTGTGGTTTTAGCTCTTCTAATAATTAGGTAATTGACCCATTTTGAGTTCAGTTTTGTATATGATGCAAGGGATCCAACTTCATTTTTTGGCATGTGGAAAGCCTGTTGTCCCAGGACCATTTGCTAAAAATATTACTCTTTCCCTATAGGGATCTTTGAATGCCTTGTCCTCCTTTCCAAAAACTGAACTGGCTATAGTTGAGTGAGTTTATTTCTGGATATGCTAGCCCATTAGTCTATATGTCTATCATTATCCAGTATCATGCTGTTGGGATTTTGATAAAGATTACTTGGAATCTATGGACAGCTTTAGGTAGTTTTGCCATCTTAGCAATAGTAAATCTTCCAATTCATGAACACAAGTTGTCCTTCCATTTATGTAGGTTTTCTTTATTTCTTTCAGCCATGTTTTATAAATTTCAGTTTTGATTCTAAAGTAAATCTCTTGTAAGCAGCATATAGTTGAATCATGTTTTTAAATTCATTCTGCCAGCCTCTGCCTTTTGATTGGAAAGTTTAATCGATTTTCATTTACATTAATTACTAATAAGGAATGACTTACTTCTGCCATTTTTCTATTTTTTAGAAAATCTATACCTTATATCTTTTTTGTTCTTCATTTCCTTCTTTACTGCCTTCTTTTGTGTTTAATTGCCTTGTTGTAGTGTACTGTTTTGATTCTGTTCTGTTTCATTTTGTATATTTTTTTAGATATTTTCTTAGTGGTTACCATGGGGATTTCAACTAAGACCCTACATTTATAACAATATAGTTTAAATTTATACCAAATTAACTTTAATAGAATACAAATACTCTGCTCCTATTCAGCTCTGCTCCTCTTTTTTTTTCCTCCTTATGATCTGTATTCACTGGGATTTACTCCTCTTTATGTTGTTAGAAATTACATCTTTACACATTGGGTACCCATAAACATGGATGTATAATTATGCTTTATAAATTTGTCTTTTAAATTATGTAGGAAATAAAAAAAGAAGTTACAAACCCAAAACAATAATACTGGTTTCATATTTACCTCTCTATTACCTTTACTGGAGATTTTGATTGCTCCATGTGGCATTGAGTTACTCTCTATATCCTTTCACTACAGCCTGAAGGAATCCCTTTAGCATTTCCTGAAGGGTTGGTCTAGTGGTAGAGACACCATGAGCTTTTATTTATCTTAGAATATGTTAGATTTTTCTTCAGTTGGGAGAATAGTTTTCTCATATATAGAATTTTTTTTCTTTTGGCACTTTAAATATGTCATCCCACTCTCTTCTGGCCTCCATGGTTTCTGAAGAAAAAATCAGGTGATAATCCAATGAAGACTTCCTTCTATATGACAAGGCATTGCTCTCTTTCTGCTTTCAAGATTCTCTCTTTTTGTCTTTCAACAGTTTGATTATAATAGGTTTCAGCATGAGTCTTTTTAAGTTTGTCTTACTTGAAATTTGTTGAGCTTCTTGGATGTGTAGATTCATGGCTTTTTATCAAATTTAGAACTTTTTCAGCTATTATTTATTTAAATATTATTTTTCTTATTTAGAATTCATAAATTTTTAAATTTTTGTGGGTACATAGTATATATACTTATGGGGTACATGAGATGTTTTGATACAGGCATGCAATGTGAAATAATCATATCATGAAGAATGGGGTATCCATCCCCTCAAGCATTTATCCTTTGTGTTGCAAACAATCCAATTACAATCTTTTAGTTATTTTAAAATGTACAATTAAGTAATTTTTTACTGTCGTCACCTATTGTGCTGTCAAATAGTAGTCTTATTTATTCTTTCTATTTTTCGTACCTATTAACCATCCTCACCTCCTCCATCTTCAACACTACCCTCCCCAGCTTCTAGTAATCATCATTTTACTCTCTATGTTCATGAGTTTAATTGTTTTAAATTTTAGTTCCCACAAATAAGTGAGAACATGTGATATTTGTCTTTCTGTGAATGACTTATTTCACTGAACATAATGATCTCCAATTCCATCCATGTTGTTGCAAATAACATTATCTCATTCTTTTATATGGCTGAGTAGTACACCATTATGAATATGTACATTTTCTTTATCCATTTATCTGCTGATGGACACTTAGGTTGCTTCCAAATCTTAGCTATTGTGAACAATGCTGCAACAAAAGGGAGTGCAGATATCTCTTTGGTATACTGATTTCCTTTATTTTGGGTATATTCCCAACAGTGGGACAGCTGGATCATATGTTAGCTCTGTTTATCATTTTTTGAAGATTCTCCAGACTATTCTGTACAGTGGTTGTACTAATTTACATTCCCACCAACAGTGTATGAGGGCTCTCTTCTCTCCACATCCTCTCCAGCATTTGTTATTGCCTGTCTTTTGGATATAAGCCATTTTAACCGAGGTGAGATAACATCCCATCGTAGTTTTGATTTTCATTTCTCTGACAATCAATGAAACAGGCACCTTTTCATATGCCTGCTTGCCATTTGTGTGTCTTCTTTTGAGAGATGTTTATTTGAATCTTTGGCCCATTTTTTAAAATCAGATTATTTAGTTTTTTTTCCCTATAGAGTTGTTTGAGCTCCGTATACTCCGTATATGTTCTTCTTATTAATCCCTTGTCAGACGGGTAGTTTGTAAATATTTTCTCCCATTCTGTGGGTTGCCTTTTCACTTTGTTGATTGTATCCTTTGCTGTCAGAAGCTTTTTAGCTGTGATCTCATTTGTCCATTTTTGTTTTTGTTGCCTGTGCTTGTGGGGTACTGCTCAAGAAATTTTTGCCCACACCAATAACCTGGAGATTTTCCCCCTTATAGTTGTTTCTTATAGTTGTTTCATAGTCTAAAGTCTTAGATTTAAGCCTTTAATCCATTTTGATTTGATTTTTATATATGGCAGGAGACAGGGTTCTAGTTCCATTCTTCTGCATATGAATATCTAGTTTTCCCAGCACCATTTATTGAAGAGATCATGTTTTCCCCAGTGTATGTTCTTGGCACATTTGTTGAAAATGAGTTTTCTGTGGGGGTTCTCTATTCTGTTTCACCAGCCTATCTCTCTCTTTTTAGGGCAGTACCATGCTGTTTTCGTTACTAAGCTCTGTAGTATAATTTGAAGTCAGGTAATGTGATTCCTCCAATTTTCTTCTTTTTGCTTAGAATAGCTTCGACTATTTGGGGTCTTTTGTGGTTCCGTATAAATTGTAGGTTGTTTTTTCTATTTCTGTGAAGAGTGTCATTGATATTTTGATAGGGATTGCATTGAATATGTAGATTGCTGTGGATAGTATGGACATTTAGCAATATTGATCTTCTAATTCATGAACATGAGTTAGCTACTTTTTGTGTCCTCTTCAATTTCTTTCGTCAATGTTTTGTAGTTTTCATTGCAGAGATCTTTCACTTCTTTGGTTAATTCCTAGATATTTGATTTTATTTGTGGCTATCATAAATGAGATTACTTTATTAATTTTTCAGATTGTTCACTGTTGACATATAGAAATGCTACTGATTTTTGTACATTGACTTTGTATCCTGCAACACTGCTGAATTTGTTTATCAGTTCTAATAGTTTTTCTGTGGAGTCTTTAGGTTTTTTCCTAATATAAGATCATATCATCAGCAAGCAAGAATAATTTAACTTCTTTCATTGCAGTTTGGATGCCCTTTATTTCTTTCTTTTGTCTGGTTGCTCTAGCTAGGACTTCCAGTACTATGTTGCATAGCAGGGTGAAAGTGAGAAACCTTGTTGTGTTCCAGGTCTTTGAGGAAAGGCTTTCAGTTTGTTCCCATTCAGTGTGACACCCGCTATGAATCTGTCTGTCATTTATAGCTTTTATTACATTGAGGTATGTTCCTTCTATACCCAGTTTTTTTGTGGTTTTTGTCATGGAGAGATGTTGAATTTTATCCAAATGCTTTTTCAGCATCAGTTGAAAACCATTATATGGTTTTTATCCTTCATTCTATTGATATGGTGTATCACACTGATTGATTTGCATATGTTGAACCATTCTGCATCCCAGGGATAAATCCCACTTGGTCATGATGGATGATCTTTCTAATGTACTATGGAATTCAGTTTGCTGGTATTTTGTTAAGGGCTTTTGCATCAATATTCATCAGAGATATTGGCCTGTAGTTTTCTTTTCTTTTCTTCTTCTTCTTTTTTTTTTTTTTTTTTTTTTTTGATGTGTCTTTGTCTGGTTTTCATATCAGGGTAATACTGGCATTGTAGAATGAGTTTAGAAGTATTCCCTCCTCCTCTCTTTTTCAGAATAGTTTGCATAAGATTGGTATTAGCTTTTCTTTAAGTGTGTGATAGAATTCGGCAGTGAAGCCGTGGGGTCCTGGGCTTTTCTTTACTGGGAGATTTTTTATTATGGCTTCGATCTCATTACTTTTTATTGGTCTGTTCAGGTTTTGAATTTCTTTCTGGTTCAATCTTGGTAGATTGTATGTATCTAGTAATTTGTCTGTTTCTTCTAGATTTTCCAATTTATTGGCATACAGTTGTTCATAGTAGCTAGTAATCATCCTTTAAATTCGTGCAGTACCAGTTTTAATGTCTCCTTTATTATTTCTAATTTCATTTGTATCTTCTCTTTTTTTTTTCTTAATCTGGTTAAAAGTTTGCCAATTTCATTTAATTTTTCTAAAAACCTTTGTCCCATTGATCTTTTGTATTGTTTACTTCATTTCAATTTTTTTTTATTTTTTTTTTTTGAGACGGAGTCTCGTTCTGTCGCCTGGGCTGGAGTGCAGTGGCCAGATCTCAGCTCACTGCAATCTCCGCCTCCCGGGTTCCCGCCATTCTCCTGCCTCAGCCTCCCGAGTAGCTGGGACTACAGGCGCCCGCCACCTTGCCCGGCTAGTTTTTTTTGTATTTTTAGTAGAGACGGGGTTTCACCGTGTTAGCCAGGATGGTCTCGATCTCCTGACCTCGTGATCCGCCCGTCTCGGCCTCCCAAAGTGCTGGGATTACAGGCTGGAGCCACCGCGCCCGGCCAATTTTATTTATTTCTGATCTTATCTTTATTATTTCTTTTCTTCTACTCATTTTGGGTTTAGTTTGCTCTTGCTTTTCTAGTTCTTTAAGGTACATCATTAGGTCAGTTATAGTATGTTTTTCCTCTTTTTCAATATAGGCACTTAGAGCTATAATATTCCCCCCAGTACGTTTTTTGGTGTATCCCATAGGTTTTGTTTATTTCTTCAAATATTGTTTCTGCCCCTTTCTCTCTCTCTCTCTCTCTCTCTCCTGTTTCAACACATGTACAATACATATGTTGATCCACTTCATGGTGTCTGATAGGTCTCTTGGGTTCTGTTCACTTTTTCACTTTTTTCTTTCTGTTCACAGACTCAATAATTTGAATAGCTCTATCTTTAAGTTAACTGATTCTTTCATCTGCCTGCTTCAATCGACCGTTGAGCCCTTCTAGTAAGTTCTTCGTTTTAGTTATTCCTCTTTCAGCTTCAGAATTTATATTTGGTTTCTTTCATAATTTATTTTTATCAATATCCTCATTTTATTCATACATGATCTTCCTGGTTTCCTTTAGTTCTTTGTCCATGGTTTCCTTTAGTTTTTGAACATGTGTAGAATAGCTGATTTAAAGTTTTTGTCTCGTAATTCCAATGTCAGATTCCTCAGGGATGGTTTCTGCCATTTTCTCCTTTTGAATGGGCCATACTTTCCTGTTTTATTGTATGCCATGTGATTTTGTAAATTGAGCATTTTAATATTATAATTAACAGCTCTAGAAATCAGATTTTCCTATTCCCCAGGGTTTGCCTGCTGTTGCATGTTGAGGGCTGCAATCACTTGTTTGTTTAGTAACATTTTCAAAAAAAATTTTTTTTTTTTTGAGACAGAGTCTTGCTCTGTCACCAGGCTGGAGTGCAGTGGCGCGATTTCGGCTCACTGCAACCTCCACCTCCCGGGTTCAAGCAATTCTCCTGTCTCAGTCTCCCGAGTAGCTGGGACTACAGGCAAGTGCCACCAAGCCCAGCTAATTTTTTAGTAGAGACAGGGTTTCACCATGTTGGCCAGAATGATCTCGATCTCTTGATTTCATGATCCGCCCACCTTGGCCTCCCAAAACTATTTTTAAGACTGTATTTCTTGTCATATATGTTTACTATTCCACTATCTCAGTGGTTAGCCACTGATTTAACACATATTTCCTTGAATTCCTGAATCCAGAGAGAGAGAGAGAAACAGAGACAGAGAGGATTACTCTCTCAGTCTTTGCAGCTTGGCTCTAAGCTGGGACACTCCTTCGAGACTAAGCCAGGCCACTTACAACTCTGCCTTAGCCTTCACCTCCTGCTTATACACAATCTACAGATCCACCAGAGGTGCAACCCAGTATCTTCTTGAGGTCATTTATGAACATGTATCCAGTCCTAGAAATCTACATTACATTCTCTCTTTCCTAGTATATGATGCAGCAGTCCTTCTGAGCCCTTTTTCCAGCAAGAGACTGCCTCTTTATTCATGGGCCTTTGGGTCTGTCTGCCACTTCCATCATCTACTGTCTTTTGTCCCAGTTGGGCTTGGGCAGTGTGTCTTTGAAGTCTTTCAATAGATATTGCCACTTCCTAGAAAGCTATGGGAGTGGAATAAACACAGGTCAGTTTCTGTGCCAGCCCCTCAGGGAACCACTAGACGGGTCAAAAAACATTGCCATGGTATTTTAAGAACAAGGTCTATATTAAAGGGATGTGAAATGCTGTCCCTATAGCTGCCACCACCAGGTTGGGAAATGGAAGATGGTAGTCAGGTAAACAAAAATGCCACATGATCTGTTTCTAGAAACTAGCCCTCCTATCCTTAGTTATCTGGCTGCTGTAGGTTTTGGATTAGATTCCTGAGTTCCAAAAAACTTGATTCTGTCAATCTTTACCAGCTATACTGTTTATATGGAGGCTTGATTTTTTGTGTGTACTATTCCACCATTTTCCATGATGTCACCCAAGGATCTGATATTCTTAAGAGTATATATATTCTTCATGTTTAGGGAAATTCTTATGAATACATGTAAAATATTTTATGTTTCCAGAGAAACTCTTTAATCAGAGTTTGTCTTTTCTTTAACAGGACTCCTAAGTCATCAGTGGCTTAAAGAAACAGAGGTTCCTCAGAAATCCAGACAATTATATGCCATAATTGCAGAATATGGCTCAAGGCTTTATAAATATCAGGTGATGTTTTGTTAAATCATTTTGTATATCACTCATTTGAAGTTTAATATGCTACAAGGCTAGTTCAACTTTCAATATGTTATCTTTGTTTTATATGAGAATATCTGATAAAGTTAATGTAGGAAATGGAATTCTATTCAGTGGTTTCTATGGTTTGATTGTGACCGCCAAACCTCATGTCAAAATTTAATTGCCATTGTAACAGTGTTCAGAGGTAGGACCTTTAAAAAGTGATTGGATCATAAGAGCTCTGAATGAATGCCATTATCATTGGAATGCGAGAGTCAACTGAAGAGTGGACTCCTAATAAAAGGATGAGTTTGGCCCCATTTCACTCTCTTACATGTTCCTGTGTCCTTTCATCCTTCTGCCATGGTAGAATCTTCACCACATGCCAGTGCCATGGTCTCAGATTTCCAAGCCTCCAGAACTGCAAGCCAAACAAACTTCTGTTGTTTATAAATTACCCAGGCTGTGGTATTCTGTTATAGCAGCAGAAAACAGACAAAGACAATAGCTTTATAGCTATGACATCCTAAAAATTCTCCACAGTTCCCCAAGAGAATCTTAAGCACAAATAAAATGGCAAATAAATCTTTATCATCAACTTCTGCCTGACACTGCCTGACACCAGACAGGAGTATGGCACTTCCCTTTATCCTGAAGCTAGTTAGATCTAAGTCGGTTTAGACTGAGGCCAGTCATTAAATGTCCTCTTTCTGATCCACTCTACCCCCAGCATTCCAGAATAAGACTTGCCCATCCTATGCTCAGGAACTCAGAAGACTGGAGGGAGGAGGGTGGCAGTGTAACCACCCAAAGGGTTCACCTTGCCCGTTGCCTTGACAGAGCCAATTTATCAAGACAGGAGAATTGCAATAGAGAAATATTAATTCATGCAGAGTCGGTTGTGCAGGAGACGAGAGTTTTATTATTACTTAAATTAGTCTCACCAAGCATTTGAGGATCAAAGTTTTTAAAGATAATTTGGCAGGTAGGGGTTTCGGAAGTGGGGGGTGCTGATTGGTCAGGTTGGAGATGGAATCATAGAGGGTCAAAGTGAGGTTTTCTTGCTGTCTTCTGTTCCTGGGTGGGCTGGCAGAACTGGTTGAGTCACATTACCGGTCTGGGTGGTATCAGCTGATCCATCCAGTGCAGGGTCTGCAAAATATCTCAAGCACTGATCTCAGGTTTTACAATAGTGATGTTATCCCCAGGAACAATTTGGGGAGGTTCAGACTCCTGGAGCCAGGGGCTGCATGATCCCTAAACTGTAATTTCTCATCTTGTAGAGAATTTATTAGTCCTAAAAAGGCAGATTGGTCCCCAAGAAAGAAGGGGGTCTTTTCAGGAAAGGGTTATTATTATCATTTTTGTTTCAGAGTCAAACCATGAACTGAGTTCCTTCCCAAAGTGAGTTTGGCCTACTACTCCCAGGAATGAACAAGGACAGCTTAAAGGTTAGAAGCATAATGGAGTAGGATGGGTCTTGTCTCTTTCACTGTCATAATTCCCTCAGTTATCATTTTTGCAAAGATGGTTTCAGCAGAAGCTATGACCGGGTCCCTGCTGCTCTGTGGGAAGATGGACAGACATATTGACCTGTCTCCACCAGTATGCTGACCTTTTAACCCATAGTGACTTCAGTGACCCCAGTCAGTGACCTCGGGCCTGACTGATCAGATTCATACTTCATACCCTTTTCGCTGAGGGCCTCTGAAATCTTCTTCTTCTCAGTTCCTCCAGCAACTGCCTCATTTCAACATGTCTTGCCATGTGAAGTCCCTAAAGGGAGGAGACTGCACGTGTATGATGCCCATAGCATTCCAGTCCAGTGAGGAAGCCTCCCTGGATGTTCATAGGTTGATGCCCGGGATAACTCCTATCTCAAATGTGCTACTCAGTCTGCATATGTTGAGAATCTGTGAGACTCCAGTCTAGACAAAAGCACAGCCACCTGGGAACCCCACAGAGAGAGTCAGCTCAGATAGCTTCTACTCCACGAGGTCCTCACATCAAAGACTAAGACCAAGCCCATGGGAACTGAAGCTGGATAGTTAGGTCATCACCAGAAAAGCAGAGATGAGCATGCAGAGTGGTCAATGGTGGCTCCAATTATTGCCAATTTGTGCCTAAGCTTCATTGTGATGGTTAATTTTGTGTGTCAGTTTGACTAGGCCATGGTGCCCAGATGTTTGGTCAAACACCAGTCTAGATATTTCAGTGAAGGTATTTTTTAGATGTGATTAACATCTAAATCTATAGACTAAGTACAGAAGACTACCATCTACAGTGTGGGTTCATCTTACAGTCATTTTAAGGTCTTAAGAATAGAGAATGAGATCCCCCAAGAAAGAAGAAGTGTTGTCTCCAAATAGCCTTCAGACTTGAGATGCAACATCAACTCTTCCCTGGTTCTCCAGCCTGCCAGCCTGCCCTGAAAACTTCAGACTTAGCCCCTTGAGCCAATTTCTCAAAATAAATCTCTCTATATATATACATTGGCTTGGTTCCGTTTCTCTGGAGAATCCTGACTAATACACTCATAAGTTTATCTGGCAGGTTCTGTTAGTGCCTGAATATCGGGTGTCCCTTTGCCCATAGTCTTCTGCTGCAGATCTTTGCAGGGATGGTTTCTTTCTGAAATTCCAGCTAGCTCAAATGTCTCCTCATCAGACAGGCTTCTGTGACCACCCAAACCACCCGTGACAATATCCAGGTATAGATGCATCCTAGTTTTACCCCTGCTTTATCTTAGACAGTCATCGATTTCTTTACCAACTCTCTTTTTGCATTCTCCCCTTTTAACTAAAATGTAATGATCAAGGAGCTTATCTAGAGCCTAGAAGAGTCCCCAGGTAAATGGAGGCTTAATAAATATATACATTAACAAATAAATAAATAAATAATCTGAGACTAATCACATTTTCAAAAGGCATCCTTCCCTTCTACCTTTTGATTTTAGACTAACCAGCATACTCAACAGCAAATTCAACCCTTTAAAAATGTCTAGCCAGCCCAACACGGTGGCTCATTCCTGTAATCCCAGCACTTTGGGTGCGTGAGGTGGGCAGATCACTTGGCTCCAGGAGTTCAAGACGAGCCTGAACAACAAAAAAATCAGCCAGACATGGTGGCATATACCTGTAGTCCTAGCTACTCTGGAGGCTGAGGTGGCAGGAGCACTTGAGCCTGGGAGGTTAAGGCTGCAGTCAGCTGTGCTTATGCCACTGCACTCCAGCCTGGGTGATAAAGCTAGACGCTGTCTCAAAATATAAAATAAAATGTCTATGGCCGTGTTTCTAAGGACAGTATTTTTCGTGAGGTTGAGGTTGAGCTATGATCATTTAATTTTTGACCAGTGTTAACCTGGTTTTCACATAGACAAGAGCACTGTCAGAAATCACTGGAGACTGATTGTAACTTATTTCTACGTGAGTTCTTTATAAATCCCAAGCTACATGAAGTAGACGCTGTTTCTCAATCTCCTGAGCTCAAGCGATTACAGGCATGAAACACTGCACTCGGCCAGTAATAGATTTTAAATATGCTCCCTTGCCTTTAGCTATTATTTTATAATGACATTGAATGGATGGTGAAATATTCCAATGAATATTTTCAATGAATACTTATTTCTAAACAATTGGATTGTCTCTAATTTTTTAAATATTATGAACATAAACATCCTATGGCTTAATCAATTTGCCTCTCATTGATTACCTACTTAGGATAAACTCTTAAAAGAAAAATAACTAAAGAATATTTATAATTTTTAGGTGACTTTGTTTTCATATTGAATCCTAATGATTTGATATTACTTTTCAAAAAGCTGGATATATCGCCCCATATTCCACCATGGAGAACAGGATAATGGTAATAATTATGCATCAGAAGGGATCCTAAGAACACTAAATATATATCACACTTTATCCTCGAAATGACCTTTCAGTAAGAGTATTACTAAATCCATTTATAGATTAGGAAGCTGGATCAGCACAGTGAAGGAAGGCAACCTGTGGTCACACCACTGCATATTTCAGAGCTGAAATAGTCCTCCCTGAGGATCCAGATTTTGTTGAGACTGGGCCTGCCATTCAGATTAAGACTTTGCTCACTGCTACACTGAGAACAAAATTTTATTGTCACATGGCACTTTCAGCACAGTCTTAATCCATTTGTGCTGTTATAACAAAATGCCATGGACTGGGTAGCTTATAAACAACAGAAATGTGTTTCTCACAGTTCTAGAGGCTGTGAAGTCCAAGATCAAGGCATGAGCATTCTATGTTTAATGAGAGCTTTCTTGTGTCTTCACATGGCAGAAGGTCGAAGGGCAAAAAGGGCCTAAGCTAATTCCTTTGAGCTTTTTATTAAAAGCACTAATGCTATTCACGTGGTTGGTACCTTCATGACTTAATCACTCCCCAAAATACCCTACCTCTTAACACCACCACAATGGAGATTAAGTTTCAACATGAATTTTGGAAGAAACATAGATAGATATTCAAGCCATAGTGATCACAGTCGTGAGTTCAAAACAAATGACTTCAAATTTCTTACTCCAGTATTTAATTGGTTTCTATCTTAAAACCTGTATTAAGCAGCAAGCTTAGTTATTTACCCACGACATAGTCTGTAATCTCTATAGTTTGTAGGATTCACCTTGAAGTCATATGGTTTAAAATTAGATATCTTATGGGACTTCACTGAGAAAAAAAATTTTAATACTATGTAAGAAATTTGTTAACACATCATTGAATTTATCCTGGTTCAAATTACTACAGCCACGTTCCAAGGCATAAAGCTTTGGGTCTCAGTCAACATTATCTGGAAACAAACAAACAAACAAAAAAACAAAAAACAAAGAAAACTGGGCTTTGCCCATGGCTATTTCTTTGCCAGCCTCTACCTGACGCTTTCATATCTCAGGAGGCTGTAAATTGACAGCACATGCAGACAGACCCTACCTTAATCCATGGTTAGGATAGGGCACAGGGGCTTTGTTGCTGAAAACAATATCCCTGGAGGCTGTGTCCTCTTAATGAGTGCTTTGGACATTTTCACATCTGATGAGGCTTTCCCTGAGGTAGGCTTTGTCATGAGGCCAACAGCCTACAGGGAGTGATGTTTTAGGAAGGTTCCTAGGACACTGAACCCCCATCTCATTGCCAGAAATGTTGCAGAAAGATCATCAACTATACACAAAGCAGCCTTTATAACACTTTCGATTTTCTTTTTCCACATTGTGGATGTGGTAAATTTTGGTCATTGGCCTGCCCCCTTTCCCACCCATTTGGTTGCTGTGATGCTCTGAAACAAATTTATAGCCCACAGCTAATAACTTCTAAGAATTTCAGGCACGAGTAGGTTCCAACCTCATCCTTCTTGCATTACCTTACTTTTCCAATCTTTATTTTATCTTCCCTTTGACTTCCTCACTTACTGTTTTGTCCTACATGTTCTTATACTATATATGTTCCTATAGTAGAACTTGCCTGAAATGCTTTTGGGAATGAGGCAAAATAAAAATGTTTTTAAAATTGTGAAAAATTTTATTTTTCAAGGAACTCTCAAGTTCATTTATCAGCAAACTAACTGAGGAGTGTTTTCTATATGTTATTTTATGGCTAGAACAGAAAAAAGAAACAAATTGTAAACACAGCTCCTACTGACAGGGAGCTTGCTCAAACAGAATGTGAAAAACTAGAAGTGAGAATATCTACCAATGATAAGCTCCCAAATTCACGTCCTTGTCAAAATAAAAATGATGAGGAGAACATATAAGAAGTGTAATTGCTCAGAACAAAAGTAAGGCAATATTTTTCCATGGGTCACACTACATTCCATTCTGACACCATTCTCACACGTGACACAACAGCACCATACAAGATACAACACATTTACAGTATGTGGCACTATTTTGGGCAGAGCAAACTGATAAAAAGCCAGTCTTTGAAACAGAAAAGCAGGCTAATTACTGAATAAAGATGGAGCATTATTTCCCAGATAACACACTGATGGTCACTGTAGGAGACTGAAAGGTGATCCCCAAAAAGATATGTCTACCTCCTGACCCCCAGAACCTGGGAACGTGACCTTTATTTGGGAAAAAGGTCTTTGCAGATGTAATTAAGGTTCTTGATATCAAATCATCCTAGATTACTCAGATGGGTCCTAAATACAATGACAGGGATCTCTTTAGGAGACTTACAGAGGAGAGAGACACAGAGAGGAGAAGCGGAGACCATGTAAAGGCAGAGGCAGAGACTGGAGCGATGTAGCCACGAGCCTAGGAGTGCCCAGAACCACCAGAAGTTAGAAAAGGCAAGAAACAGAATCTCCCTGAGGACATGTAGACACGTTGACCTCACGCTTCTGACCTCCGGAATAGCAACAGAATAAATTTCCATTGTTTCAAGCCACCTCGTTTGTGGTCATGTGTGTCAAGAGCCCCAGGAAACTCATATGGTCCCTTTGAGTTATCTGTTGGGCGCCTGAAGTATGAGCTTTGTTGCTACAAGAAAGTGATCATTAAAGGCAAAGGTGTCTGCTTCCCAGCCTGGCAGGGAGAGTATGTGGATGAGACAAAATTCTGGAAACTGCTGTGGGAATCCTCCAAGATTTAAGTTTAAACCCAAGGGAACTGATTGCTTGGGTCAGACTTCGTTTTCACACTTATCATTCCTCCACTCTGATCTACATTATTTTCTTGGCACGTAGTCAAAGATACTGCCTCTTAATTGATAAATCACTTGAGTAAAACATATCAGGGTAGGGGAGTTCCAGATATGAAGAAAGGATGTCAGGAGCCATCTGTTGATGGGCATTGTTGACTATTTTTCCTGGAATTCTCTGGGAAAGAGATCACCCTTCCACATTTGTCCTCCCCTTCTCACCAGCTTGTCCACTCAGTTGGCTTCTGAGCCCTTCAATATTGGTGCCCCAAGGTGCTCTCTTTTGCCCTCCTTTCTCTGTTGGTAATATTATTGATCTTCTCCAACCATCCCATTTTGGAATAGAGGTGTGCATGTGTGCATATGAGCATGGGCATATATGTGTATGTGTGTGTGTATGTGGAGTATGTGTGTTTGTGTGTGTGTGTCTCATGCTGGGTAAAGACAGATGGGAAGAGAGTGCAGGGCTTTGGAGGCTCCCAGGCAAATGACTTGTAGGGCATTTGAAATGTGAGCACCCTTAGCTGGCTGCGGTGGCTCAGGCCTGTAATCCCAGCACTTTGGGAGGCCAAGGCGGGCGGATCACGAGGTCAGGAGATCGAGATCATCCTGGCTAACACGGTGAAACTCTGTCTCTACTAAAAAAATTAGCCGGGCATGGTGGTGGGCGCCTGTAGTCCCAGCTACTCAGGAGGCTGAGGCAGGAGAATGGTGTGAACCCGGGAGGGGGAGCTTGCAGTGAGCCGAGATGGCACCCCTGCACTCCAGCTTGGGCGACAGAGCAAGACGTCCCTCTCAAAAGAAAAATGTGAGCACCTGACCAACCACCGTCATCTGTGGCAGGGCCTGGAAGACACACAGCAGGATGAGCTAAGGGACATAGAAGTGCTGGCCACCCAGGCCCAAGGTCTTCTCAGTGACAGGAAGAGGCGGCTAGGCCATTCCCCCATTCCAGGTGAGGAACAGGCAGCCCAGTAGCCCGATACTGCAGACCAGAGTGCTGCCTGCATTCTGGCATCCTCTGTCTCTTCAGTGTTTATGTTTTCACTGACCACCTCCACAGCAGAAAGTCCTCTGAAGGCAAACGTTGTGTCCAAACAGTAATTTTACCTTTTCCTGGTTTCTTGTCTTAGTTTGGTAACCACCAAGACCATCCACACCAAAGACTATCTATACCACACATGCCACCAATGTTAGATACATTTTTGCAGTTTTCTGATTGTGATGGCCAATCTAGCCCAAAAGTAATCACATCCCTTTCTTATTTGTAAATGGGAGTCTCCCTCCTTGTTCAGGGACAAGCCCAAAGAGCTCAGCATGCCCTCTAATGTCGCCATGTGCTCCTTGGGTTTTTCCACATTCACCAGGGGGGCCTCTCGCCTTTGTCTTCCCTTCCCTCTCTTCCTCCTCCCTCTATTTTTTCCTCTTCCAACCTCCCTCTCTCCTCCCCATCAGACTGTGTTCAGGCCTTTACAGTCTTGAGAAACAGGAAATGATGTGCCCATCCAAGAGCTCCTGTTGAATGTCACTCATTAAATAGATTTGCGTTACCTCATCTCCTTCAAATATATTCATGATGTACAGATGAGGCTGGGAAAGAGACGGGCCACTCAAAGGACGCTCCTGAGTTCCAGCCAGCACATCTATATGTCAGGGGTCAACATGCTATTTATTTTCCTTTTCTGAGAAAAAAAACAAACAACCAAACAAACAAAAACTCTACTTGAATAAGCAGAACTCAGAATGATTTATCTTTTTCTGTTGTTTTCAGGCCAGACTTCGTATGCCTAAAGAGCAACTGGAATTTTTAAAGTGAGTGAGATTTTTTGCTATGTATCTCTTTTTGGTGTGGTTTCAAATACTGAAATGTTTTTGTACAAAAAAGTATAAGAAAGAAAAGTTACTCCCTGAAATAACTCAAAATTTCATTCCCAGAAATAACTATTATTAATAGTTAATGACATCATTCCTAGCATTTCTCTATGTATACATGCAGATGGAAAGAAAGGAGGAAGAAAAAGAAAAAAAAGAAGATAGAAAAGATTAAAGGGTTAGAGGTGAATTAATCTACTCCTGCTGTGTTTAGTATTAAAAATAGTACATTTAGATTTCTCAGAAGAAGGAAACAACCCAATTAAAGTTGCCTTCTCTCACTTGTGCATCTACATAATTTAAAACAGTAACATTTTTAGTACTTTAGAAAATTACTTGCCCCTTTATATATTTCTACTTCTATGGAGCATTCCTTAACAAAATACACACTGAGGTGTGCTTTCCATGTTATCTATGATAATTAAAAATGGAAAACAACCCTATAAGAAAAATAGGCCAATGGTTAAATACGTTGGAATATATTCATGAAATGAAGAATTATAAAGCCATTTAAATAATTTTAAAATAGGTGTAATCATTTGGAAGTGTAGTGGAGACACAAAATTATAAATATTATTTCTAGTTTGTTACTAATTTTTTGCATGGAATAAAAACTGGTAGAAAGTCATTAAAATTTAACAGTGTTTATTTCTTCTAAATGCTTGGTTTTTCCCCAATTTTAAGCATGTATTGTTTTACAAATGGGGAAAAATACTAGATAAGTAGTGTTTATACTTTTTCAGCATAAAGAAATACCTATTCGCTTGACATTTTCTTTTTCTCTCTACTAGTAATTTTCAAACTGTAAACACAGAAAACCCATTCTTGGAAAGTAAAATCTCGCATGCTCAGGCTGTCAATCTGGTAATCAGTCGCTGCCCACTGGCTGGATCCTCCAGCACCCCTTGCCCAAGGCACTTCCACTGAACTCAGGCTACAGTTCAAAAGCCACTGCTCTGTACTCCACTGGATATGCAAGGTGTTCCCAGTCGGAAGGAGGGAACCAGTGGGATTTAGGATTCACCTGTGTGATGTCACTCAGCTGGGGGACCAGCAAGGTTGATTGAGCCTTGCCTGTTGCCCTGTGCAGAGCCCGGCCAAGCACTAGGACACCCTTAGCCATGTGACCCCTGGATGTCCTCGGGTTTGTTTTTTTTTTAGTGAAGCATGATGCTTTAGAGAAATGGGCGTGCTCTGCTCTCCCCTCACTCAAGAATGTATATCTTCAACAACATAAAGCACCTCATCACATGGCAGGCTCCGAAGCCCAGCCACAGCTGATAACAGGAGCTTTACACTTTCTTCCTCTCATGCTGAGGTTCTCCCTTTACAGGAAGGAAAGCCAGACTCTGGAAAACAATTTTCATAAAATTCTACTTTTGATTGAACAAATAGATGTCCTGAAGGCATTGCTTAGAGATATGAAGGATGGTACGGACAATAATCACAGCTGGAACACCCATGGAGACCCTGTGGAGGACCCTGACCACACGGAGGTCCTGGATGGGGCAAGGCGTGTTGGGTGGGATGGGGTGGTGGATAGTGACGATGTCCAGAGTGACGGGGAGTATGTCCTTCCAGTGTCACATCCACTTCTTCTCCCAATGGGAAGTCCAGTGTTGACTGATATTTGGTTCGTGTACAGAAACCCACCGTTTCATAAATGCTGTGTCACAGAGAAGACATTCTATTGCATATGACTTACTTCACACCAAAATAAATAACTGTTCTATTTTCCAGTAAAAAAAAGAAAAGAAAGAAAGAAAGAGAGAGAGAGAAAGAACGAAAGAACGAAAGAAAGAAAGAGAGAGAGAGAGAGAGAAAGAACAGTCTCTGAGCTGTATACACAAATACCTTCAATAGCAAAAGATTTGCATTCATCATCTTTGTAGCTAATGTAGTTAGTCTAGTCAGCATCAGATTCAGGCAAAACTGTGTTGGAAACCATGAGCTCTGTTTTGCTTCTTTCTCTTCTGCTGTCATTACTACTTTCTTTTTCTTCCCTAATGTCTACTTTTTGAAATACGCAGCAATCTGACACAGACCACCTGCCACCCGCCAGGCCCCATTTCATCCTTGTCACTGTGAAGGTGTTAAATTTAAGCAGCTGGAACTTGAACTGTTGCGCCTGCTTAGGGTGCTTATGGTTTTGTTGGTTTGTTTGTTTGTTTGTTTTTGTTTTTTAGAATGACAGCATCCTTCAGAACCCAGTATTAATTAGTGTCGGTGAAAAATGTCTAATATAAGTAATCATGTAGTCTGTGTAAACTGCCTTGATTCCCAAGTAACTCTAGAATGTTCAAGTCTTTCCGTCTTTACTGCTAACCACAAGACACTAATGAGGGATGGAACGCAGTAGGTCACAGCACAGCCTCACCTCACACCTCACCGGGAGGGCACTGTGATGCAGTGGTTAGGGCTTCAGAAGGGACCCTAGGTCCACCGTGCTGCGTGACCTTGTGGGGGTCCCTGAACACACCTTGGCTTTATTTACATCGTATCCCTGAGAGGGACACTCCCAGGAGCCGTGAAGATGTCAGTCCATGACTCATGCACAGTGCCTGGCTCAGAGGGCAGCTGATGGGTGCTCACTGCTATTCTAATTTTGCAAATTAGGTCCAAATCAATAAAACGAATGGTCAAAACTCAAGCAGTTGGCAGATATTGTTAACAGAAAACTGTTTCTAAAATTTCTACAGGAAATGTCAAACTTGGTCAATTATGTACTTAAAAAGTTGAGAGAAGACCAAGTCCAGATGGCTGATTATGCTCTGAAGTCGGCCGGTGAGTACAGAAAAAGTGAAAAGAGGAACATTTAAAAAAAGAATGCTTCAGGAGTGTCTCTATCCTCTACGTTTGTTTATGAGGAAAACATGTGTATCTGGTAACTTGAAAGGGGGGAAATTAATCAATTTAGATAATAAAGAAGAGAATAGAAATAGTTGTCACTGATTGCTTTCTGTGTGCAAATGTTCCAGGGAACAAAGCCTGTGCAACTTCATTAACATGCATCTAAAAGAACCACCAAGAAAACCAAGATGCCACAGTGAAGTTGTGAAAGGCACAAAATATTAGGACATTTTACATTATTATATACTAAAACGACCATGATAACCAATCTAAATGCATTATTAGGGATTAAATGACAGTGTTTAAAGGTTGTATATAATGTTCCTAATATATTTCAATTAAAATTAATTATTAAGGGCTAAGGCTATGAATCATTAACCTTAATCTTCTCTACCATGCTCTGCCTATAATAGACTACGAACAGTATGTGTTCACTGAACAATGTGGAAGGAAAGAAGAAAGGGACAGAAGGAGAAAGGAAATATAAAACACACAGTAATGCTAATTTTAATCAATTGATAGTCAAATTTATGCCAGGGAAATAAATTTCCAGCTTACATGAACTGGAGAGCATTTGGAACAGCATGATTACTCAGGCTTGTGAGTGTGTGTTTTTTGAGAGAGTGAGTTACAGGGCAGAACTTTCCTGAACCTGGTTCCCTAAAGCATCAGTGTTGGGGTAAGATGGGAGAGGGACCATCGTTCTTTATTTTTTATTTTTTAATTTTTTTTGGTCTTGGCATTCTGATACACTTTTTAAATGCTTTCTTCTTTGTATTGATGTATTTACATCAATTCATGTAATTACAACTTCCATTTTGAAAAGCCTATGATGACGAATGTAGGTGCACAAGTAGCGCATGGAGAGTGAGGAAAAGAAGGAGATAATCGGGCTTCTCTGTAACCATAGATGTGGAAATAAATGTCAGTTCTGCTTTGGCTTTGGCCAAGATGGAAAAAGCCTGTTAAGTCCCTTCCAACTGATTACAATGAAAAAAAAATCTGGACAAAATTCAAAAAGCAACTAACTGAGTGGGCTGAAAAGTAAACAAAGCAGGCAGTTGGAAGAGGGGAACCAAAAACTGTAGTTGTGAGCCCTGTGGGAGTTTCCTTTTTTCTTTTCTTTTCTCTTGCAGCATAGGCTGAGGCAGGCAGCAATTACAGAGCTGCAAACGTGGCAGCAAGTTGGGCAGCTAAAATTGAGAGAGGCCCCATTTTTCTTGCCAAAGACGCAGAATAAAGTAGTCCTATGGGCCAGAGAGGGTGGGGAGAAAGCCTGGGAAGGCAAAGCTGCAAAGAAGATGCCTGCTTACCTGCAGGTTTGTGGCCAGCTTCTGGCCTCACCTCTCAGCTGCCCATTCATGGGAACAGACCCAAAGCAGCAAAGTGGAGGCTTTGCGCATTTGGCAACGATGTAAACTATGGCTCAAGTCTTGGACTAACCCCTGAGTGGTACATGGACATGACAGGCCTGTAGCAAAGGTTTTGAGGACTGAATTGAGATTGGAACCACCACCCATAAAAGGAGGGAGGACTCACATTTCTAGGCTGATTGATGAAGCAAATGAAAGCATTCCCTAGTGGATTGTTATGGGACTCAGAGTCTTACGATATAATATTCAGTATGTCTAGGGTACAAATCACAATTACTTGGCATGCAAACTCCTAGGGAAATAAGACCAACTACCAAGGGAAAAGACAACAGATGCCAACCCCATCATGATACAGATGTTGGAATCGTCACACAAAGACTTGAAGCAGTTAGCATAATTATGCTTTATGAGGTGAAAGTTAAGTACACTTGAAATGAATGAAAAGATACCTGTTCTCAGCCAAGAGAATAAAAAGAACTAGATGGAATTTTAGAACTGAAAAATACAATATCTAAAATAAAAATTGACTATATATGCTTAATAATAGAAAAACAAAAATAGAGAAAAAAAAGTAGTGAAGTCACTCCTATTCAACACAGTATTAGAAGTCCTGGCCAGGGCAATCAGGCAAGAGAAAGAAATATAGGGCATTCAAATAGGAAGAGAGGAAGTCAAACTATCCCTGTTTGCAGACAACATAATCCCCATAGTCTCAGCCCGAAAGCTTCTTAAGCTGATAAACAACTTCAGCCAAGTTTCAGGATACAAAATCAATGTGCAAAAATCACTAGCATTCTTATACACCAACAAAAGTCAAGCCAAGAACCAAATCAGTAACGAACTCCCATTCACAATTGCCACAAAAAGAATAAAATACCTAGGAATACAGATAATTTTGGAGGTGAAAAATCTCTACAAAGAGAACTACAAACCATTGCTTAAAGAAATCAGAGATGATACAAACAAATGGAAAAACATCTCATGCTCATGGATAGAAAGAATCAATATCATTAAAATGGCCATACTGCCAAAAGCAATTTATAGATTCAATGCTATACTTATTAAACTACCATTGACATTCTTCACATAACTAGATAAAACTATTTTAAAGTTCATATGAAACCAAAAATAGCAAGGGCAATCCTAAGCAAAAAGAACAAAGCTGGAGGCATCACATTACAACTTCAAACTATACCACAGAGCTACAGTAACCAAAACAGCATGGTACTGACACAAAAACAGACACATATACCAATGGAACAGAGTAGAGAACCCAAAAATAAGGCCACACACAACTATCTAATCTTCTACCAATGTGACAAAAACAAACATGGCAGAAAGTATTCCTATTCAATAAATGGTACTGGAATAACTGGCTAGCCATATGCAGAAGACTGAAATTGGACCCCTTCCATATACCAAAATAAAAAATAACTGAAAATGGAACATAGACTTACATGTAAAAGCCAAAACTACAAAAATAAAAATAAAAAATAAAAAATAAAAAAAACCCTGGAAGACAACCTAGATATTGCCTATGAAGTCACTCCTATTCAACACAGTATTAGAAGTCCTGGCCAGGGCAATTAGGGAAGAGAAAGAAATAAAGCACATCCAAATAGGAAGAGAGGAAGTCAAACTATACCTGTTTGCAGACAACATAATCCTATATCTAGAAAACCCCATAGTCTCAGCCTGAAAGTTGTATGTACCATTCAGGACATAGGCATGGGCGAAGATATCATGACAAAGACATCAAAAGCAATTGCAACAAAAGTAAGAATTGGCAAATGGGGTTTAATTAAACTAAAGAGCTCTGCACAGAAAAAGAAATTATCAGCGGAGTAAACAGACAACCTACAGAATGGAAGGAAATTTTTGCAAACTCTGTATCCAACAATAGTCTAATATCCAGCATTTATAAGAAACTTGCACAAATTTACAAGAAAACAAAACAACCCCATTAAAAAGTGGGCAAAGGACATGAACAGACACTTTGCAAAAGAAGACCTGCATATGGCCAAAAATCATTTGAAAAAAATCTCAACATAAGAGAAATGCAAATCAAAACCGCCATGAGATAACATCTCACACCAGTCAGAATGGCTATTATAAAAAAGTTAAAAACTAACAGATACTGGCAAGGTTGTGGAGAAAAAGGAATGGTTATACACTGTTGGTGGGAGTGTAAATTATTTCAACCACTGCGAAAGACAGTGTGGTGATTCCTCAAAGACTTAAAGACAAAAATACCATTCGAACCATCAGACTCATTACTGGGATATCCAGAGGAATGTAAATTGTTCTTTTATAAAGATATATGCATGTATGTGTTCACTGTAGCACTATTCACAATAGAAAAGATGTGGAACCAACCTAAATGCCCATCGATGATAGACTGGATAAAGAAAATGTTGTACATAGACAGTATAGGATACTGTGCAACCATAAAAAAGAACAAGATCATGTCCTTTGCAGGGACATGGATGGAGCTGGAGGCCATTATCCTTAGTAAACTAACACAGGAATAGAAAACCAAAAACACATGTTCTCACTTATAAGTGGGAGCTAAATGATGAGAACACATAAACACATAGAGGGCAACAACACACACTGGGGCCTATTGGAGGATGGAGGGTGAGAGAATGGAGAAGATCAGGAAAAATTACTAATGGATACTAGGCTTAACACCTGGGTGACAAAATAATCTGTACAACAAATCCCCATGACACAAGTTTTTCTATGTAACAAACCTGCACATATACCCCAAACTTAAAAATTAAAAAGAAAGAAGTAGTGAAGTTGAACATAGATCAAAAGAAATTATGCAATGCAAAGAATGAAAAAATGTTTGAAAAAAATGCAAACAGAACTTCAGAAACGTATAGGACACTATAAAAAGGTATCATATTCTTATCCTTGTAGTCTCAGAGGGAGATGAAGAGGAGCCCAATGTAGGACAATAATCTAAAGAAGTAAGAACCAAAAACATCTCAAACTCGATTTAAAAATAAATAAATAAATTTACAGATTCAAAAAGCATGGCAAATCAGAAACAAGATAAATTCAAGGAAAATGACATCCAGACACATCATAGTTAAATTGCTCAAAATCAAAGATGAAGAAAAATATTTGAAAGAGGCTAAAAAACCAAAACAAAACTACGCATTATTACAGATTTCTTACCAGAAGTTAAAGAGACCAGAAGAGAAGGAAACTACATGTTTAAAGTGCGGAAGGAAAGGATCTAGTAATGCAGAATTGTAGATCCAGTGAAAATAGTTTCAGGAAATGAAGGCAAAATGAAGACACTCTTAGATGAAGAAAAACTAAGAAAATTCTCTGCCAATGAATCCGCTAAAGGAAGTTCTTCAGCTCAATAGAAATGACACCAAAAAGAAACTTGGGACTTAAAGAATGAAGAAGGAGCAACAGTCTCATCTGTGAGTAAAGATGAGGTGGCCCGGCACGGTGGCTCATACCTTGTAATCCCAGCACTTTGGGAGGCTGAGGCGGGTGGATCACCTGAGGTCAGGAGTTCCAGACTAGCCAGGCCAACATGGTGAAATCCTGTCTCTACTAAAAATAAAAAATTAGCCGGGCATGGTGGCGCATGCCTGTAATTTCAGCTACTCCAGAGGCTGAGGCAGGAGAATAGCTTCAACCCAGGAGGTGGAGGTTGCGCTGAGCCTAGATCATACCACTGCTCTCCAGCCTGGGTGACGAGAGTGAAACTCCATCTCAAAACAACAACAACAAAAGATGAGGTAATTTTCTTTCTTTAAGTACTTCAAAATATGTATGGCTGTTGAAAGGAAAAAATGTATGGCATTATCTGGGGGTGGAGGGCTAATATAAGTAGATTTAATACTACGACAACCATAAAGGAAAAGTCAGTGGGTGAGATTTAATGGGCATCTATAAATGTAAAGATTTTACATGAATGATAAAAAGTTAACTCTTAAATAAACCATGAGCTGCTAGGTATGTGCGTTGTAATCATGAGAATAATTACTTTAAAACACAGAGATATCCAAATGCTAATAGAGAAATCAAAATGGAGGCCAGGCACAGTAGCTCAGGCCTATAATCCTGGCACTTTGGGAGGCCGAGGCGGGTGGATCACTTGAGGTCAGGAGTTCGAGACCAGCCTGGCCAACATGGTGAAACCCCATCTGTACTAAAAATACAAAAAGCCAGGTGTGGTGGCGCGTGCCTGTAATCCCAGCTACTCAGGAGGCTGAGGCAGGAGAATCGCTTGAACCCGGAAGGCGAGGCAGAGATTGTAGTGAGCCGAGATTGTGCCATTGCACTCCAGCCTGGGCTCCAGAGCAAGACTCAGTTTCAAAAAAATAAAAAAATTTTAAAAAATTAAAAATTTCAACTAATATTAAAAAAAGGCAGGAAAAGGAAATGAAGAAAAACTGGGAGAGAGAGAGAGTAAGAAAGGCAGAGAGTGGGGGAAAAGGCATGCAAATTAGAAAGGAAGAAATAAAAATGGTTCTATTCACAGACAACATGATTGCTTATGCAGAAAAACCACCAAAAAAATCTACTAGAATAAGTGAGGTTTACAAGTTCAAGGGTATATACACAATTTCTATGTGCTAACAATAGAAAATTAGAAAATATTTAAAACCAGCACTATTCATAAATGCAGTAAAAAAACATAAAATACTGAGGTATAAGGGTAATAAAATGTGGGAACTGAGAGCTAAAAACTAAAAAATAATAATGAAAGAAATAAAAAAAGATTTAAATAAATGGACGGGTATACCATGTTTATGGATTAGAAGACTCAATACCATTAAGATGACAATACTGTCTAGCTTTTCTATGGATTCAATATAATCCTAATCAAAATTCCAGCAGGATTATTTGTAGAAATTGAGAACCTGTTTTCAAAATGTATGTAAAATGGTCAAGGAACTAGAAGAGCCAAATTTGTTTTGGGAAAAAAAGGGACAAAGTTGGAGAACTCACACTACCTGATTTTAAGGCTTACTATAAGTTTACAGTAATCAAGAGCATGTGGTACTCCTGAAATCAATGGAACAATACAAAAAGTCTAGAAGTAGTTCACACCTGTGGTGAATAGATTTTTGAAAAACGGAAAAAAGGCAAGTCAGTGGTGCTGGAACAGGTGGACATTCATATGCAAAAAAAGAAAAGAAAAAAAAAAGCCTTGGCCCAAAACCCACAATTTGTAAAAGTTAACCCCAAATGGGTCACAGTCTTAAATATAAATCTTAAAGCTAGGAAAAAAATAAGAGAAATTCTTTAGAGTTAGAAAAAGTTTTCTTAAACACAACATCAAAAACTATGATTGTAAAAGGAAAATAATGGATAATACAGGCTTCATCAAAATTAATTTCTGCTCTGCCAAAAAACAGTTACGAGAAGGAAAAGACAAGTTATAGGCTGGGGGAGAATATTTGGAAACCACACACATTCTTGAATCCAGAATTTATAGAAAACTGTCAAGCCTCAATTAAGCAAACAGACAACCCAATACAAAATAGGCAAAAGATTTAGAAGACACTTCATTAAAGAAGATATATGCATATCAAAAAAGTATATGAAAAAATGCCTCACATTATTATTCATTAGTGAAATGTCAATTAAAATCTCAATGTTATATCATTACACACCTATTAGAATGCTAAACAAAACAAAACTGACCATACTAAGTGCTGGCAACAGCATGAACCAAATGGACCTCTCATACACTGTGGGTGAGAATGTAACCTGGCACAGCCACTCTGGCAAAGTCTGACAATTTCTTATGAAGTTCAATGTAACATCTTATTGACCTAGCAATCCCACTTCTACATATTTATCTAAGATAAATTGAAACATGTTCACATCAAAACTTGCCAAGAACATCTATAGCAACTGTATTCATAATCACCAAAATTAAGAATAACCCCACGTCCATCAACAAAGAATAACAGATGCATTCATACAACGGAATATTAACCTGCAGTCAATAAAAGGAATGAACTTCTGATACTCATTACAGCATTCATAAATCTCAAACGCATTGGCTACATGAAAGTAGCCTTAGTGAAAAGGCTACATACTGTGACTGACTACAAGGGAGCAGCAAAAGAAATGTCCAGAATAGGTAAACCTACAGGGACAGAAAATAGACTAATAATTGCCAAGGCTTGGGGAGGGATGTTGGGGGAAATGGGGAATGACAGCTAACTGCTATGGGTTCCTTTTGGGGCTGACTAAATGATCTAAAATTGATTGTGGTGGCTGTGCCACTCTAAGAATGTAATACAAAACCCTGAGTCACACACTGTGAATGAGTGAATTGTTTAGGATGTGAATGATATCTTAATAAAGCTGACTTAAATTTTTTAATGAATGAGAAAATGAATAAATATGAATTATTTTCAAAATTCCACAACACTAAAATTTTAATTTTTTTCTGGAAAGGATTATGCGGATGGGGTGCTCAGTCCTCACATTAGCAGGTGAAAGTGTAGATTCTGTCCAGCCACTTGGTCAAGTAGGAATAGTGAGTGGGCAGTCAGGATCAGCCTTCAAAAACGAAGTACACATAGGGTTTCCAGATAAAATGAAGGGAGCCCAGTTAAATTTAAATTTCACACAAATAGTAAATAATCTTTTAGTATAAATATATCCCAAATATTGTATGTATATATCCCAAAGTTGTATGACTACAACTAAAAACTTATTCTTTGTTTACCTGGAATTCAAATTTAAATGGCCATCTTGTATTTTTATTTGCCAAATCTGGCAACTCTAGGAACTCATTTACTATTTCAAAAAGTGTGTCATCTTAGAAAAAGTATGGATAATCAGCTGGGTGCGGTGGCTCATGCCTGTAATCCCAACACTTTGGGAGGCCGAGGTGGGTGGATCACTAGGTCAAGAGATGGAGACTATCCTGGCCAACATGGTGAAACCCCGTCTCTACTAAAAATACAAAAACTTAGCCAATGTGGTGGTGGGCGCCTGTAGCCTCAGCTACTGGGGAAGCTGAGGCAGGAGAATCACTTGAACCCAGGAGGCGGAGGTTGCAGTAAGCCAAGATTGCGCCACTGCACTCCAGCCTGGCAACAGAGTGAGACTCCATCTCAAAAAAAAACTTGATGAGGCACATGTATTTTTAGCAATTTGAAAAAGCCATTTGCATTTTCTTTATTTCTTATGTATAAAATACATTTTGCTTCTAAAATGAAGTAACCTGAAGGGATAATGTTTGATGAGTATATTTCATATTTATTTGATTAAAATTGAGTTCAATGAATCTGCATAATTGCTGCAAATGTAACTTGAAGGACATTTGGAGCATTGTTGGTTTTCTGTTTTTTTTGTTATTGAGTGAATGGGGATGACAGGAAGTCTCATTTATCGCATGAGCTGTTAAAATATAGAGATCTATATACATTTTTAGGTGATACAGAATCCATATAATATTCTCATCTCTACTTTACTTGCCTCAAAATTCAATTTTTATCTTACATTTTGTGAAACTAAACAGAGCAAACTTGTTTTCTTCAAAATGACAAAATTTCAGTAGTAGTGAAAACTGTCATACTTTTCCTATCAATTCCTGAGTATGAATTTTACCTCACTTATATGCCTAGTAATAATTTTCTAGAGACACTGTTAAAATTCAAATGATGAGTTTTGAATGGTGTATGTTGTTTCTTTATTTTAAAACTTACTTTATAATTTTAGGAGCCTCCATCATTGAAGCTGGGACCTCAGAAAGTTATACAAATAATAAAGCAAAATTGTACTGGCATGGGATAGGTTTCCTAAATCATGAAATGCCTCCAGATATTATTCTTCAGGTAAAGCTAAATTAAGAATCACTTATTTCTATTTTAGAATTCTGTTCTTATTTATCATGAAAATGTTAATTTTAAAATAGAGGCAATATAAGAGTGTGCGAACTTGTTACAGAACCTGAAATCATCTCATTACATTTTTTATAGTCAGTACACTGCATGAATTATGTCTTATTTTATGGTCAGTAAACTATGATTAATTATTTACTTGTTTATCATTTTAAGATTAGTAAACTAGATTATTTTATTCTCAAATAAAACATATACATTCCGTGTCTTTTCTGTAAGTTGATTCTGTGACCATCCTTTTCCATTGAAAACTTCAGTCATTCAACAAACATTTGTTGAAAGTACTTGTCTGCTAAGTGCCAGTACTGTACTGTGTTAAGTGCTATTCAGACCACATGTTCTTAAGTCTAATTATAACAGGAGAAATCTCCAAGTAAGATCCCCACCAAACTTTTCAGTTACATTCTAAAGGCAGTAGCCATCAATAGACAGCAGAGCACCTCTCAACTTTGATCCATACACCTGAAGTTAGTCGCAAATTTAGAACTTTCAAGGGTAAAACCCATTGATCTTATTCCAGGCTGTAGTTTATACCTACAAAGTAGTAGACCTCATTTTTCTTCTCTACCACCGTAATCACCACCATCACTCCCATCTCCATCAACACCCTCATCTTCATCACCACCACCACCACCATCTTTCTTCATCACAGCCTCCACATCCATCACCATCACAACCACCACCATCACTGCCACCACAGCCACCATCACTGCCACCACCACCGCCACCTCCACCACCATCTTTTTTATCACTACCCCCATGTCCATCATCATCACCACCACCAATGTCACTGTTGCCACCACCACCACCACCATCACTGCCACCACCACCACTACCTTTATCACCACCTTCACCACTACTACTTCAATTATCACTATCACTATCACCACCACTACCATTACTACCATCACCATTACCTCTACCACCACCACCATTGCCATGACCACCATTGCCATCACCATCACCACTACCACTACACCATCACCTCCACTGCCACCATTATTACCACCATCATCACCACAGTGATCACCACAATGGTCACCACCATCATCCTCACTACCACCATCACTAGCCTTACCAGCACCCCACTCATGGCCTCCAGCTGCCTTATAACAGGTCACAGTTTAGTTAGAGCAATGAAAGAAAACATGCTCATATGATAAAGGACTCTGATTGATATAAGCATACAGTGCTCTGGAAGAGCAACCACACTAGAGGTGTCTTGGGAGTTTTCCTATTTTATAGGCATAAGAGAGATCTGCAGTCAATAGTGATTAGCTGATCAGTATTGTGGGAATGGATTCACATAACTAGTTAAGAGATTAATTCAGTGTTTTCTTTCCAGCCGGATGTCTACCCTGGAAAGTGCTGGGCTTTTCCAGGTTCCCAGGGTCATACCCTAATCAAGCTTGCTACAAAGATCATACCTACTGCTGTTACCATGGAGCACATCTCAGAGAAGGTGTCTCCCTCAGGAAACATCTCCAGTGCACCCAAGGAATTTTCTGTCTATGTAAGAAGCTATCTAAATTTGTCATTCAGATTGGCCTGATAGAAGGTGGTTGGCTGGGAATTAGGGGCTGTCCTCTGAACTAGGACAGATAACTAGTTGTGTCACTTATTTCCTGGACTTTTGCTTTCTCACCTACAAAGAGAGAGAGAGTTGGACCAAATGACTTATATTATTCAACTTTTTTTAACTTTTATCAAAGTTATACATGTACATGTAAAAATCAAGTATTTCCATAAAGTTTGTAAAGAAATAGTTATTCCTTGTCCCACTTCTCCACATCTCCAATTCTCATTATTCCAGAGCTTGTATTTGCAACAATTTTAGATGTTTATTTGGGTACTTGCCTCCATGTTGACTTTTACCATTACTTCTTGATTTTTCAGTTTTGGTTATGACATCCTCTCATGGAAAGTGAAGAGTAGCTCTTGTCCATGGCACTTCCATCCTCCCAACATGTTTATGTCTTGATTTAAAAAACAAAACATGTGGCCGGGCGCAGTGGCTCAAGCCTGTAATCCCAGCACTTTGGGAGGCCGAGACGGGCGGATCACGAGGTCAGGAGATCGAGACCATCCTGGCTAACATGGTGAAAACCCGTTTCTACTGAAAAATACAAAAAACTAGCTGGGCGACGTGGCGGGCGCCTGTAGTCCCAGCTACTCGGGAGGCTGAGGCAGGAGAATGGCGTAAACCCAGGAGGCGGAGCTTGCAGTGAGCTGAGACCTGGCCTCTGCACTCCAGCCTGGGCGGCAGAGCGAGACTCCGTCTCAAAAACAAACAAACAAACAAAAACAAAACAAAACATGTTTCTGGAGATATAATTCCCATAACAATTAATTCACCCACTTAAAGTACACCCTTCAGTGGCTTTTAGTATATTCTCAGAGTTGTGTATCGATCACCATAATCAATTTTAGAACATTTTTCTTACCCTAAAAGGAAACCCCATAGCCGTCACCTCCTATTCCCCTAGTGTACTCCTCCAACCCCTCGCAACCACTAATCTACTTTGTCTCAATAAATTTACCATTCTATCCACTTCATATAAATTGAATCATTTATAATGTGTGATCTTTTGCAAATGGCTTAATTTAGCATACTGTTTTTAAGGTTCACTCATGATATAGTATGTCTCAATATTTCATTTATTTTTTATTGCTGAATAACATTTCATTGTATGGATATATGACATTTTATTTATCTATTCATCAGTTGATTGACATCTGAATTATTTTCATTTTTTGGTCATTATGAATAATGCTTCAATAAACATTCATGTACAAGTTTTTGTGTGGACATGAGTTTTTGTTTTGCTTGGGTGTATACCTAAGACTGGAATTCCTAGATAGCATGGTAAACGTAGGTTTAACATTTGAGGCACTGCTAGAAGACTGTATTATCTTTTTGTTCAAGCAATACTCAATGTTTTCATGGTGACTATGTGAACAAAACAGCTCTCAGTTGAACTATTTAGTGTACTTAAATACTACTTTCTTCCATTTTTTTTATGTTTCTGAGTGTAATAATTGCTTTACTTTTTTTTTTTCTTGAGACAGGGTCTCAGCTCTGTCGCCCAGATTGGAGTACAGTGGCACAATCACAGCTCACTGCAACTTCAAACTCATGGGATTGTTTTTTAAGTTTTTTAGTAGAGTGGCCGGGCGCGGTGGCTCAAGCCTGTAATCCCAGCACTTTGGGAGGCCGAGGCGGGCGGATCACGAGGTCAGGAGATCGAGACCATCCTGGCGAACACTGTGAAACCCCGTCTCTACTAAAAAATACAAAAAACTAGCCGGGCGAGGTGGCGGGCGTCTGTAGTCCCAGCTACTCGGGAGGCTGAGGCAGGAGAATGGCGTGAACCCGGGAGGCGGAGCTTGCAGTGAGCTGAGATCCGGCCACTGCACTCCAGCCCCGGCGACAGAGCAAGACTCCGTCTCAAAAAAAAAAGTTTTTTAGTAGAGATAAGGGTCTTAATATGTTACCCAGGCTGGTCTCAAACTCCAGGGCTGAGGGGATCCTCCATCCTTGGCCTCCCACAGTGCTGGGATTACAGACGTGAGCCACAGGTGCCCAGTCTATTTTTCTTTAATTTGCTTAGTTTTCTCTATTCCTATTACCAAAACTTTTCCAAATTCTTCTTCAGAAGTGCAAATATTCCCCCATTATGTTGATTCACATGAGATAATTTATAAATTTCTTCTATTCTTCATCCCTTCCTTCATTTTCTATTCATTTATTTTCTTTTTTCTTTTTCCCCAAGATATCCCTCTGGCGCCCTCAGCGTTTTGCTCCAGACTTGTTAGGTAGGCCTGATGCACAACTGTTGTCATGGGATTTCATGCCTGCATCCTGAGGATTCAACTTATTGTCTAATTTATTATTTTTAAAAAGTGTTTATTTCCCTTTTCTGTTTTTTGTTCCACCTTCTGGAAGATCATATCAATTCATATTTTAACCCCTCTATGGAAATTTTCATTCCTGCTGTCATGATTATACTTTCTGAGACTTCTTGTTTCTATACATATTCCCTTTTTTATAGCCTATATATTTTTTTCTTTTATGAAGGCAGTACCTTCTCTTATGCTTCTGAAGATATTAACTGTAGGTTTGTCTCACTTTCTTCTGCTCGCTTCCGGGTCTGGATTTCCTAGCCCCACTTTTCCCCCTTGTGCGTATGGTCTCTCTGTTTCCTGTACAACGCTTTTCTCCCATGTCTGTGAGGCTTGTCACATGAATTCCTAGGCGATGCAAAACCAGCAGGAAGCTTTGCGCGCACGGTGGGGCTCATATGTCGTGAGTTTGCCCCGGGAATCATCAGGTCAGGCCATTTCGTCGGGTGTCACAAGTGTGCCATCAGGAGAGTTGACCCTGAGAGGACTCCTGCAGTGCACAGGAGGTACCAGCCTGGCCAACCACACCAGGAACTGCTGGAGAGAGGAGGGCCGCGGGGCCGCCACTTTGTGCAGGGGTCATGCTCTTGTGGGCGGTTCTGGGGCGGTGCCGGTAGTGGTCTTAGAGATGGGAGAAGAACAGAGCCCTCTGCTGGGCCAGGCGGGGCTGGAGGGGCGTGGAGAGGTTGTAACTGCTTTTTGAAATGACTGTCAGCTAAACCGCAGATCTGGGCTCCTTTCCCCCACACCTCCCCGCCCCACGTGGACTCCCTCTTCCGGCCTTTCTGGGAACCTGCCGCTTAAGTCCTGCGCTGCTAGTTCCACCTAAAGCCAGAGTAGTTTGTGTTCTTTCTCTCCGGCTGCCATTTGGCCATCTTCACTTTTTGGTGTTTTTTTGTTTCTTTCTTTTTGTTTTTGTTTGTTTTGGTTTGGTTTGGTTTTTGGTTTTACTGTCTACTCCCACTTTTGCCTTATAGGTTTATGCCTTACTTCAATTATTTGATCTTCCCATCTGGAGGAGGGCCCCGGGTTAAACAGACTGCCTTACATGCCACCCAAATGCCTCTACATTCCATATGTGGAGTTTCACAACAAAGGGCTGCTGTCCTTTCATAGAAGCCCGCACCATCTGCAAGTGGTGTCTGAAAAGTTGAGTTTGAGCAGCTAAGTTCCATCTCAGAAAGGTGAACATATTCATTGTTTAGAAAACTTACGGGTGAATCCCAAAGGCAGGGATCCTTTAGTAATAAAAACTGCTTCTCATTATTTTTTTCTACATTAGAGAATTTATGAAACAAGTAAAATCAAAACAAGGTGATAAAAGGGCTGGGTGCAGTAGCTGCTCCTGTGATCCCACCTCCTTAAAAGGCTAAAGCAGGAGGATCACCTGAGCCCAGGAATTCAAGGCCAGCCTGGGCAGCACGGCCAGACCCCGTTTTTTTTGTTGTTGTTGTTGTTTGTTTGTTTTTCTTTTAACTTTTATTTTAGGTTCAGGGATATATGTGCAGGTTTGTTATATAGGCAGTAAGTAGTAATACCCAGCAAGTATTTCTCTGCTCCTCTCCCTCCTCCCACCCCCCCACCCTCAAGTAGATCTCAGTGTCTATTTGTTCCCCTTTGTGTTCATGTGTTCTCATTATTTAGCTCCCACTTATAAGTGAGAACATAGGTATTTGTTTTTCTATTCCTGTGTTAGTTTGCTATGGATAATGGCCTCCAGCTCTATCCATGACCCTGCAAAGGACATGATCTTGTTCTTTTTTATGGCTGCATAGTATTCCATCAGATCCTGTTTCTTAAAAAAAAAAAACCCAAGAAGGTGATAAAGAAGGTAGAAATAAAACTAGCACTCCTCTCTTAAGCTAAAGAGAATATATGAGGCTTGAGTCATATATACATATATAATTGTCAGTACATTATGTAACCATGATGTATCCAACTCTTTTAATAAAAATGTTATAGTTTGATATTAATATTTTTATTATAAAATGATTTAACAAATGTACTCTTTGTTTTGCTGTGTTACTACAATTTAAGGAACCTAACAATAAACTTCAGATTCACATAATGAATTAGTTTGCAGCAGTGCATTCTCCTCTCACAAATCTTCAATTTGAAGGGTAGAGAGGAAGAACAAAAAGCACAAGAGAAATTGCATACAAAGAAAAAATCAGTGTTTTTATCAGTCAACAGAAGCTGACTTTTTAGAGGAAATTATTTGTGTGATCAAAATCTAGCAATTGGCCTATGTTTATCTCATTTTGGAAAACATCGGTTTAATATGGGGACCCATTTTTATTTTATTCAAAGTATGCTTATTGCAAATATAGTTATCAGACCAGAGTTAATGCTGGGATTTGCTCTACATGTATGTATCTGTCTTTCATCTATCAGTTGTTTATCTATCAATCATCTATCTTTCATCTGTCTTCTAACTATCTATCTATCTGTCTATCTATCTATCTATCTATCTATCTATCTATCTATCTATCTATGTATCCATCCATCCTCTGTCCTTCTAGTCAGTCCCGTGATCAGCCTTTGTCCTCACTGGTCCCTTGTTAAATGCCCTCTGGGTGCACAGATTAGTACTGGCATGATCACAGCACTGTGCCCCTGGTGTACACACAGAGATATCTGGTGAATTATTTCTTCTTTTTGAAAACACAATTGTATCCATTCATTACAATCTCTATATCTGTTGCTTTCTTTATAGGGCGTCACAAAAAAATGTGAAGGAGAAGAAATTTTCCTAGGTCAGTTTATATATAACAAAACAGGAACCACCGTTCAAACATTTGAACTCCAGGTAATGTGTGCCCTGGGAAATGATATAAGTAGCTCTATCACTGGAAGAAATTTGTTGGGATTGCTTCCTGTAAAGTGATGTATGAAAATAATTATGACAAAAGCATGAGTTACACAAAGCTTATCTGAACTTCAATTCTTAGCTCCAAGTGCTTACAAGGATTTTAATGCAAAAGACAGACAAATGCAAAACCAGTTTCTAAGTCAAATTCTTCCTCACCTGCTATCACTTTTTTATAATATATATATTTAATTTCTTGGTTCTTTCTCAACTATTCCATTCCCTGAATATTATTAAGTGTAGTAGTTACTACCTCACCTTGCTTGAGTATAGGGGAGGAGGATGATGGTACAATATGAAGTGGACAGAGGCAGAGAGAAGCTCAAAGGAAGAGTGGATAAAGATTTAATATCAGATAATACAAGTACAACTCCTAATCCAATGGGGGAAAATATCAACTGTTACCTTATAAATCCCCTGAAACTCACCAAGGTGTATGAAATATACACTCATTTTTTAAATTAGCCACAGGGAGTAACTGAAGAGATGTAGAAGACATTTTATATCATGTAAAACCAAGTGTTTTATGGCAATTTTTTTTTATTATACTTCAAGTTCTAGGGTACATGTGCACAACGTGCAGATTTGTTACATATGTATACATGTGCCATGTTGGTGTGCTGCACCCATTAACTCATCATTTACATTAGGTATATCTCCTAATGCTATCTCTCCCCTCCTCCCCTCCCCACAATACGTGCCGGTGTGTGATGTTCCCCTTCCTGTGTCCAAGTGTTCTCATTGTTCAATTCCCACCTATAAGTGAGAACATGTGGTGCTGGGTTTTCTGTTCTTGTGATAGTTTGCTGAGAATGATGGTTTCCAGCTGCATCCATGTCCCTACAAAAGACACGAACTCATCCTTTTTTATGGCTGCATAGTATTCTATAGTGTATATGTGCCACATTTTCTTAATCCAGTCTGTCACTGATGGACATTTGGGCTGATTACAAGTCTTTGCTATTGTGTATAGTGCCACAATAAACATACGTGTGCATGTGTCTTTATAGCAGCATGACTTATAATCCTTTGGGTATATCCCCAGTAATGCGATGGCTGGGTCAAATGGTATTTCTAGTTCTAGATCCTTGAGGAATCGCCACACTGTTTTTCACAATGGTTGAACTAGTTTACAGTCCCACCAACAGTGTAAAAGTGTTCCTATTTCTCCACATCCTCTCCAGCACCTGTTGTTTCCTGATTTTTTAATGATTGCCATTCTAACTGGTGTGAGATGGTATCTCATTGTGGGTTGGTTTGCATTTCTCTGATGGCAAGTGATGATGAGCATTTTTTTATGTGTCTGTTGGCTGTATGAATGTCTTCTTTTGAGAAGTGTCTGTTCATATCCTTTGCCCACTTTTTGATGGGGTTGTTTTTTTCTTGTAAATTTGATTGAGTTCTTTGTAGGTTCTGGATATTAGCCCTTTGTCAGATGAGTAGATTGCAAAAATTTTCTCCCATTCTGTAGGTTGCCTGTTCACTCTGATGGTAGTTTCTTTTGCTGTGCAGAAGCTCTTTAGTTTAATTAGATCCCATTTGTCAATTTTGGCTTTTGTTGCCATTGCTTTTGGTGTTTTAGACATGAAGTCCTTGCCCATGCCTATGTCCTGAATGGTATTATCTAGGTTTTCTTCTAGAGTTTTTATGGTTTTAGGTCTAACATTTAAGTCTCTAATCCATCTTGAATTAATTTTTGTATAAGGAGTAAGGAAAAGATCCAGTTTCAGTTTTCTACTTATGGCTAGCCAATTTTCCCAGCACCATTTATTAAATAGGGAATCCTTTCCCCATTTGTTGTTTCTGTCAGGTTTGTCAATGATCAGATAGCTGTAGATGTGTGGTATTATTTCTGAGGGCTCTGTTCTGTTCCATTGGTCTATATCTGTTTTGGTACCAGTACCATGCTGTTTTGGTTACTGTAGCCTTGTACTATGGTTTGAAGTCAGGTAGCGTGATGCCTCCAGCTTTGTTGTTTTGACTTAGGATTGTCTTGGCAATGTGGGGTCTTTTTTGGTTCTATATGAACTTTAAAGCAGTTTTTTCCAATTCTGTGAAGAAAGTCATTGGTAGCTTAATGGAGATAGCACTGAATCTATAAATTACCTTGGGCAGTATTGCCATTTTCACAATATTGATTCTTCCTATGCATGAGCATGGTATTTTCTTCCATTTGTTTGTGTCCTCTTTTATTTCACTGAGCAGTGGTTTGTAGTTCTCCTTGAAGAGGTCCTTTACATCCCTTGTAAGTTGGATTCTTAGGTATTTTATTCTCTTTGAAGCTATTGTGAATGGGAGTTCATTCATCATTTGGCTCTCTGTCTGTTACCGGTGTATAAGAATACTTGTGATTTTTGCACATTAATTTTGTATCCTGAGACTTTGCTGAAGTTGCTTATCAGCTTAAGGAGATTTTGGGCTGAGACAATGGGGTTTTCTAAATATACAATCATGTCATCTGCAAACAGGGACAATTTGACTTCTTCTTTTCCTAACTGAATATCCTTTATTTCTTTCTCTTGCCTGATTGCCCTAGCCAGAACTTCCAAACCTATGTTGAATAGGAGTGGTGAGAGAGGGCATCCCTGTCTTGTGCCAGGTTTCAAAGGGAATGCTTCCAGTTTTGGCCCATTCAGTATGATATTGGCTGTGGGTCTGTCATAAATAGCTCTTATTATTTTGAGCTACGTTCCATCAATACCGAATTTACTGAGAGTTTTTAGCATGAAGGGCTGTTGAATTTTGTCAAAGGCCTTTTCTGCATCTATTGAGATAATCATGTGGTTTTTGTCTTTGGTTCTGTTTATATGCTGGATTATATTTATTGATTTGCGTATGTTGACCCAGCCTTGCATCCCAGAGATGAAGCCCACTTGATCATGGTGGATAAACTTTTTGATGTGCTGCTGGATTCAGTTTGCCAGTATTTTATTGAGGATTTTTGCATCGATGTTCATCCAGAATATTGGTCTAAAATTCTCTTTTTTTGTTGTATCTCTGCCAGGCTTTGGTATCAGGATGATGTTGGCCTGGTAAAATGAGTTAGGGAGGATTCCCTCTTTTTCTATTGATTGGAATAATTTCAGAAAGAATGGTACCAACTCCTCCTTGTACCTCTAGTAGAATTCGGCTGTGAATCCGTCTGGTCCTGGACTTTTTTTGGTTGGTAGGTTATCAATTATTGCCTCAATTTCAGAGCCTGCTATTGATCTATTCAGAGATTCAACTTCTTCCTGGTTTAGTCTTGGGAGAGTGTAAGTGTCCAGGAAATTATCCATTTCTTCTAGGTTTTCTAGTTTATTTGCACAGAGGTGTTTATAGTATTCTCTGATGGTAGTTTATATTTCTGTGGGGTCAGTGGTGATATCCCCTTTATCATTTTTTATTGTGTCTATTTGATTCTTCTCTCTTTTCTTCTTTATTAATCTTGCTAGTGGTCTATCAATTTCATTGATCTTTTCAAAAAACCAGCTCCTGGATTCATTGATTTTTTTGAGGGATTTTTGTGTCTCTATCTCCTTCAGTTCTGCTCTGATTTTAATTATTTCTTGCATTCTGCTAGGTTTTGAATGTGTTTGCTCTTGCTTCTCTAGTTCTTTTAATTGTGATGTTAGGGTGTCAATTTTAGATCTTTCCTGCTTTCTCTTGTGGGCATTTAGTGCTATACATTTCCCTCTACACACTGCTTTAAATGTGTCCCAGAGATTCTGGTATGTTGTATCTTTGTTCTCATTGGTTTCAAAGAACATCTTTTTTTCTGCCTTCATTTCGTTATGTACCCAGTAGTCATTCAGGAGCAGGTTGTTCAGTTTCCATGTAGTTGAGCAGTTTTGATTGAGTTTCTTAGTCCTGAGTTCTAGTTTGATTGCACTGTGGTCTGAGAGACAGTTTGCTATAATTTCTGTTCTTTTACATTTGCTGAGGAGTGCTTTACTTCCAACTATGTGGTCAATTTTGGAGTAAGTGCAATGTGGTGCTGAGAAGAAGGTATATTGTGTTGCTTTCAGATGGAGAGTTCTGTAGATGTCTATTAGGTCCACCTGGTGCAGAGTCAAGTTCAATTCCTAGATATCCTTGTTAACTTTTGGTCTCGTTGATCTCTCTAATGTTCACAATGGGGTGTTAAAGTATCCCACTATTTTTATTATTTTATTTTATTTTATTTTTTTGAGATGGAGTCTCACTCTGTCGCCAGGCCAGAGTGCCAGTGTCACAATCTTGGCTCACTGCAACCTCCACCTCCCAAGTTCAAGTGATTCTCCTGCCTCAGCCTCCCAAGTAGCTGGGACTACAGGTGCCTGCAACTACACCCGGCTAATTTTTTGTATTTTTAGTAGAGATGGCGTTTCACCATGTTAGCCGAGATGGTCTCAATCTCCTGACCTCATGATCCGCCCACCTTGGCCTCCCAAAGTGCTGGGATTACAGGCATGAGCCACCACACCTGGCCTCTCCCATTATTATTGTATGGGAGTCTAAGTCTCTTTGTAAGTCTCTAAGGACTTGCTTTATGAATCTGGGTGCTCCTGTATTGGGTGTATGTATATTTAGAATAGTTAACTCTTCCTGATGAACTGATCCCTTTACCGGTATGTAATGGCCTTCTTTGTCTCTTTTGATCTTTGATGGTTTAAAGTCGATTTTATCAGAGACTAGGATTGCAACCCCTGCTTTTTTTTGTTTTCCATTTGCTTGGTAGATCTTCCTCCATCCCTTTATTTTGAGCCTATATGTGTCTCTGCATGTGAGATGGGTCTCCTGAATACAGCAAACTGATAGGTCTTGACTCTTTATACAATTTGCCAGTCTGTGTCTTTTAATTGGACCATTTAGTCAATTTACATTTAAGGTTAATATTGTTATGTGTGAACTTGATCCTGTCATTATGATATTAGCTGGTTATTTTGCTCGCTAGTTGATGCACTTTCTTCCTAGCATGGATGGACTTTACATTTTGGCATGTTTTTGCAATGGCTGGTACCTGTTGTTCCTTTCCATGTTTAGTGCTTCCTTCAGGACCTCTTGTAGGGCAGGCCTGATGGTGACAAAATCTCTAAGCATTTGTTTGTCTGTAGAGGATTTTATTTCTCCTTCACTTATGGAACTTAGTTTGGCTGGATATGAAATTCTGGGTTGAAAATTCTTTTCTTGGCTGGGCGCGGTGGCTCAAGCCTGTAATCCCAGCACTTTGGGAGGCCGAGACGGGCGGATCACGAGGTCAGGAGATCGAGACCATCCTGACTAACACGGTGAAACCCCGTCTCTACTAAAAAATACAAAAAACTAGCCAGGCAAGGTGGCGGGCACCTGTAGTCCCAGCTACTCGGGAGGCTGAGGCAGGAGAATGGCGTAAACCCGGGAGGCGGAGCTTGCAGTGAGCTGAGATCCGGCCACTGCACTCCAGCCTGGGCGACAGAGCGAGACTCCGTCTCAAAAAAAAAAAAAAAAAAGAAAATTCTTTTCTTTAAGAATGTTGAATATTGGCCCCCAAATTCTTGTGGCTTGTAGAGTTTCTGCCAAGAGATCTGCTGTTAGTCTGATGGGCTTCCCTTTGTGGGTAACCTGACCTTTCTCTCTGGCTGCCCTTAACATTTTTTCCTTCATTTCTTTTTTTTTTTTTTTTGAGACGGAGTCTCGCTCTGTCTCCCGGACTGGAGTGCAGTGGCCAGATCTCAGCTCACTGCAAGCTCCGCCTCCCGGGTTTACGCCATTCTCCTGCCTCAGCCTCCGAGTAGCTGGGATTACAGGCGCCCGCCACCTCGCCCGGCTCGTTTTTGTATTTTTAGTAGAGATGGGGTTTCACTGTGTTAGCCAGGATGGTCTCGATCTCCTGACCTCGTGATCCGCCTGCCTCGGCCTCCCAAAGTGCTGGGATTACAGGCTTGAGCCACCGCGCCCGGCCTCCTTCATTTCAACTTTGGTGAACCTGACAATTATGTGTCTTGGAGTTGCTCTTCTCAAGGAGTATCTTTGTGGCGTTCTTTGTATTTACTAAATTTGAATGTTGGCCTGCCTTACTAGGTTGGGGAAGTTTTCCTGGATGATATCCTGCAGAGTGTTTTCCAACTTGGTTCCATTTTCCCCATCACTTTCAGGCACACCAATCAGACGTAAATTTGGTCTTTTCACATAACCCCATATTTCTTGGAGGCTTTGTTCATTTCTTTTTACTCTTTTTTCTCTACACTTCTCACTTCATTTCATTCATTTGATCTTCAATCACTGATACTCTTTCTTCCAGTTGATCGAGTTGGTTCCTGAAGTTTGCGCATTTTTCACGTAGTTCTCATGTTATGGTTTTCATCTCTATCAACTCTTTTAAGGACTTCTCTACATTGGTTATTCTAGTTAGCCATTCACCCATTCTTTTTTCAAGGTTTTTAGTTTCTTTGTGCTGGTTACATAGTTCCTCCTTCAGCTCTGAGAAGTTTGATCGACTGAAGCCTTCTTCTCTCAACTCGTCAAAGTCATTCTCCGTCCAGCTTTGTTCCATTGCTGGCAATGAGCTGCATTCCTTTGGAGGGGGAGATGCACTCTGATTTTTTGAATTTCCAGCTTTTCTGCACTGCTTTTTCCCCATCTTTGTGGTTTTCTCTGCCTTTGGTCTTTGATTATGGTGACGTACTGATGGGGTTTTGGTGTGGGTGTCCTTTCTGTTTGTTAGTTTTCCTTCTAACAGTCAGGACCCTCAGCTGCAGGTCTGTTGGAGATTGCTTGAGGTCCACTCCAGACCCTGTTTGTTTGCCTTGGTATCAGCAGTGGAGGCTGCAGAAGATAGAATATTGCTGAACAGTGAGTGTCGCTGTCTGATTCTTGCTCTGGAAGCTTCGTCTCAGGGGTGTACCCAGCTGTGTGAGGTGTGAGGTGTCGGTCTGCACCTAGTGGGGGATGTCTCCCAGTTAGGACCCACTTGAGCAGGCAGTCTGTCTGTTCTCAGATCTCAACCTCCATGCTGGGAGATCCACTGCTCTCTTCAAAGCTGTCAGACAGGGACATTTACCTCTGCCGAGGTTTCTCCTGCTTTTTGTTTAGCTATGCCCTGTCCCCAGAGGTGGAGTCTACAGAGGCAGGCAGGCCTCCTTGACCTGTGGTGGGCTCCACCCAATTCGAGCTTCCCAGCGGCTTTGTTTACCTACTTAAGCCTCAGCAATGGCAGGCACCCCTCCCCCAACCTCACTTTCACCTTGCAGTTAGATCTCAGACTGCTGTGCTAGCTATGAGGGAGGCTCCGTGGGTGTGAGACCCTCCGGGCCAGGTGTGGGATATAATCTCCTGGTGTGCCGTTTGTTAAGACCCTTGGTAAAGTGCAGTATTAGGGTGGGAGTTACCTGATTTTCCAGGTGTTGTGTGTCTCAATTTCCTTTGGCTAGGAAAAGGAATTCCCTTCCCCCTTGTGCTTCCCAGGTGAGGTGATGCCTTACCCTGCTTCAGCTCTCACTGGTCGGGCTGCATCCGCGGACCAGCACCAACTGTCCAACATGCCCCAGTGAGACGAACCTGGTACCTCAGTTGAAAATGCAGAAATCACCCGTCTTCTGTGTTGCTCATGCTGGGAGCTGGAGGCTGGAGCTGTTCCTATTCGGCCTTCTTGGGCATGCTCCCCTTTATGACACTTTTTGGCCAAATAGTGGGAAAATAAAGATAATAATATACGTTAGAAATGAGTATATTTGTCGAGTTTCATATTTGATTATATATTCATATGCATTTGAACTCATATTATCTGTTCTTATAGTTGGCTTCATAGATCTGGTTTTTAGACAACAAGCCCTCTCTCCCCTGCTCCTTGGCACAGCCAGCAAGGAGTGTAGAAGGGAGAAACAGTGGAACACAGAGGTCACTTGGCTGCCGTATTATCTTCCTCTCCCTCTACTTATCTTTTCATAAGCTCTTTATTCCAGTAGCTTATTTTCTCATTCATTAGACTGATATTTGAAAATAATTATGTTAGAAAAGAAAAAAGTATATAGGCCAGGTGTGGTGGCTCACGCCTGTAATCCCATCACTTTTGGAGGCCTAGGCAGTTCAAGACCAGCCTGGGCAACATGGCAAAACCCTGTCTCTACAAAAAATTAATAAATTAGCTAGGTGTGGTGGCATGTGCCTGCAGTTCCAGCTCCTCAGGAGTCTGAGCTGTGAGGATGGCTTGAGCCTAGGAGGTAGAGGTGGCAACAAGCCGTGATCATGCCACTACATTCCAACCTGTGTGACAGAGCCAGATCCTGTCTCAAAAAAAAAGAAGAGTATATAATTTAAAATTTTTATCAGTATTCATTGGGATTACTTGAGATGAACTTCTTTATGAGGCATTGATTTTCTTTTCTTTATTTTCAGCATGCTGTTTCTGAATATTTATTATGTGTGAAACTTAACATCTTTAGCAACTGGGGACACCCGAAGTATACTTGTTTATATCGATTCAGGGTCCACGGCACACCAGGCAAGCACATCTAGAAGAGTTGGTGCAGGTCATGCCACATGTCCCGAATATTCAAGAACATTTATTCTCTTAGATGATACTGCACCCACAGGAATTGAGAATTAGGAGTGGGAAGAAAACCTCAAAGTGGTTCATACTTGCCTATAAAAAGTAAACGAATTTTACTAATAAAAAATATGGAAGTAAATTAAATATCCTTGCCATAGTTTAGTCTTTAAGGATGCTTCATGTTGTTAGAGCATTGAAAACTCATTTTGTATTTAGAAGAAGATAGTCTCATCATCAGTCTTTCTCATAATACCATCTTTGCCTTCACTGACTCATTTATTTACACCAGGCTTGGGTGTCCACTATTACCATTATCATTTAGTGCTGATCTGGAGGCACTGGTCAGCGCAATTAGATAGGAAACCAGTAATTTTTAAATTAGAGGTAAAAATTAGTGAGGAGTTCTGACCATGACCATTTGCAGATAATTTGATGAATTCTTTGAAATGCAATAGAGTCTATTTTAAAAGAATTGCAAACAAGGAAAAACTGTTGTAAGTTAGTGGATGCAAAATTCTCACATATAAATCAATATCATTCATAAATAAAAACAACAACCAGTTACAGAGTATAACTTACAAAATCCATTATTATCTTTAGATAATAAACATCAAATAAAAGAAGAAAATAAAATATCTACATGAAGAAATCCCAAACAGCAGTGAATGACTAAAAGAAGACTTCAGGCCAGGCGTAGTGGCTCACAACTGTAATCTTAGCACTTTGGGAGGTCAAGGGTGTGGGATCACTTGAGCCCAGGAGTTTTGAGACCAGTCTGGGCAACACAGCAAGACCCTATCCCTACAAAAAATTTAAAAATTAACCAGACGTCTTGCATGTTGCAGCTACTCAGGAGACAGGTGGGAGGATCACTTGAGCCTGGGAGGTTGAAGCTTCAAGTGAGGTGTGTTTGAGCCACTACACTCCAGCCTGGATGACCTGTCTGGAGTAAAAAAAAAAAGACTTCAATAAAATAAATGGAAAGATAGATATACTATATGCCATATCCTTTGATGGGAAATCTCAACTGTCAAGATGTCAATTATAAGTTAATTTATAAATGTAACTTGATCTCAGTTAAAAACCAGAAAAATATGGCATTTATGGGACAGTTATGATATATTAAAGAATTATTATTAAAAAAATAATTTGGGCTGGGCATAGTGGCTCACACCTATAATCTTAGCACTTTGAGAGGCCAAGGTGGAAGAACCACTTGACTCCAGGAGTTCAAGATGAGCCTGGGCAACATAGTGAGACCCTGTCTCTATTAAAAATAAAAAAATTAGCTGGGCCTGGCGATGCACACCTGCAGTCCCAGCTACTTGGGAGGCTGAGGTGGGAGGATCACTTGAGCCCAAGAATTTGAGGCCACAGTGAGCCATGATCACTGCACTCCTGCCTGGGCGACAGAGCAAGACCCTGTCTGAAAAAAACAAATTATAGGTGTGTGTCATTGTGGTACCACAATGATGCTTTAAAAATAAATCTTAACTTTTTATTTACATATTTAAATATTTAAAGTTGAAATGGTATATGTGGGATCTTTTCCAAAATAACACAAGGTGAGGAAATTGATAAGAAAATTCATGAAAAAGATTGGCCATGAAATGATCATTGAAGCTGGATGCTGCCAGTCCATGGAGCTTCATTATACTATTCTGTCTAGATTTATAAATGTTTGATATTTTCAATTAAAAAGTTTTTAAAAAATTAAGACATATATATTTTTAGAAACTCAAAGGGGGGGGTATGTTTTAAATGAAATTGATTCTAAAGTTCATATGGAAGTATCAACTTAACAAAAGGACAGCCAGAAAATCTCTGGAAAAAAAAAAAAAAAAAAAAAGAAATAGCTCTATGACATAGGTATAAAACAATAGTTAAAACCGTATGATACTGGCAAACAGATAGACCAATGGAACAGATAAACAAGTCCAAAAATACATTTACATGTATGTGGAAGTTGGGTGTATGATAAAGGTAGCATCTCAAAAGAGTATGGGGGAAAAAAATAAATTACTTGGGACAATTATCTAGTCATTAAGAAAATAAAATTCCGGCCGGGCGCGGTGGCTCAAGCCTGTAATCCCAGCACTTTGGGAGGCCGAGATGGGCGGATCACGAGGTCAGGAGATCGAGACCATCCTGGCTAACACGGTGAAACCCCGTCTCTACTAAAAAAAATACAAAAAATTAGCCGGGCGAGATGGCGGGCGCCTGTAGTCCCAGCTACTCGGGAGGCTGAGGCGAGAGAATGGCGTAAACCCGGGAGGCGGAGCTTGCAGTGAGCTGAGATCTGGCCACTGCACTCCAGCCTGGGCGACAGAGCGAGACTCCGTCTCAACAAAAAAAAAAAAAAAAAAAAGAAAATAAAATTCCATCCATATTTCTCACTTTACAATATGACAAATTCCCAATATGGTAAAATATATACAAGTAGGTAATAAAATCATAAAAATATTAACAGGTAAACTTGGGATAATTCCTGTATGGCACTGAATAGAGGAATGTCTTTCTAAATATGACTCAAAATTTAGAAGCCACAAAAGAAAAAAAATTCTACTATATAAAAATCAAGAACCTCTGCATGGCCAACAAAACTTAAAATGGAAAAAATATTCACAATTGACATTATAAGGACCAGCCTTTCCAATATATACACAGTCCCCGAAAGCAATTATAATATCAATAACCCATTAGAAAAACGGCCAGTGAATAGATCATCTAGAGAAGCATATGAAAGATATTCAAGCTTATTTACTTAAGAAAATTGGCAAAAATTATATTGTACCATGTTTCACTGATGAAATTAGAAAGATCCAAAAGTTTGATAATATTTTATTCCAAGGCTTTGGGGAAACAGGATCTCTCACATATTGCTGGAAGGAATGCAAATAGGTATAACATTTATGGAGGGAACTTGGCCTATCTATAAAAATTAGAGATGAATATATCCTTTGACTGAAAAACTTAACTATGTGCAAAATGCCATATATAAAATGTTATTCATCAGCAATATTTCCCAGGAGGAAATGTAATGAGAGAGGTAGGAATGGGGTAGCAGGAGGTCCCCACATAGGCAGGACCAAAGTGTTTTACTGTATATTATACTATTTTGTTTTTATTTATTTATTTATTTAATTTATTTTTTTTGAGACGGAGTCTCGCTCTGTCTGTCGCCCGGGCTGGAGTGCAGTGGCCAGATCTCAGCTCACTGCAAGCTCCACCTCCCGGATTCACACCATTCTCCTGCCTCAGCCACGCCTGCCACCTCGCCTGGCTAGTTTTTTGTATTTTTTAGTAGAGACGGGGTTTCACCATGTTAGCCAGGATGGTCTCGATCTCCTGATCTTGTGATCCGCCCGTCTCGGCCTCCCAAAGTGCTGGGATTACAGGCTTGAGCCACCACGCCGGGCCACTATTTTGTTTTTAAACCATGTGAATATTTTGCCAATTAAGGCATTACACGATATTTTAAATAGACATGTTCTTTTGTTTTTTAATACAATGGTCAAGGAGAAAATAGATATTCAATAAGTAAAGAGTGATAAATGTAATGAAAAGAAAAAAAAAAAAGAAAGGGACACACGAAACCAGGGGACCTTAGCCAGGAGACTAGGGAAGCCCCCTGCCAGGAAAACCATTTGTGAGATAGTGGTCTCGGGCTACCCTCTGTATTAGATTCCCCTGGTCATACCAGAAAAATCAGTGGGCTTTCTGAAACACCCAAGAGCTGGAAAGATGAAGGTAGAGAAAACAACACCAGGGTGCTGCCTCTGTATATCCTCTTGAGGATGTGGATATGATGGGGTGGTGTGAAAATGGAAAAGACCTGGGTGCCTTTTATGAGGCATAGTAATGTCAGCCCTCCCATTTTCAGCATGGAAAACCAGCACAAAATTATGATCCTCATCTCCTTCTAAATCACCCTCTTGAATACAGGGTCCACTTCTAGCAACCCTGGGCTAAGGGAAGCTCTAAACTCCTCCTATTCATGTGGCCACACAGAAGTAGCCTGGTTTCTGTCTCTTTGCTAAGCAGATTGGAAGCTTTAGCAAACAATTCTCTATGTAAATGTGTGTTTTCTACCTGCTGACAGGTCGCCCACCAAAAATGTACCAATTCATTGAAAAGGTGGCTTTTTATGAAACCATGAAAGCCATGTACAGTGAAGTGGGGTTGGGAGTGGCAGCAGTGCTAGGGGTGGTCATTCTTTGACTATAATGGGGGCACATGTGTGACACTTTGGAGGAACTAGAAGTTCAAGAGTTTGCAAAAATGGCTTAAGACTGATGGGATGGCAGCAGACAAATGGAGTAGCTGGAAAATGTAGGCAGTGCTATTCAGGGAAGTAGACAAAAGACTTTAGACTTTAACTGAGGAGCAATGTTTTTGTAGCCATTGAGGATCTAAGAAAAGATTGTGATATAATTGAAGTGGAGTTTAGACATATCACACTGGTTGGCATGTGGAGAATGGACCATAGAGGCCCAGGAGTAGGCAGGGGAGGTCAGTGAGAGAGTTGCTGCAATAGTCCGGGTGGCAATTAGTGGAGACAGCAGGATGGAGAGAGGCAAATGGAAATAAAAGGGGAAACAGAATCAATGGAAAGGGCCAGTAGGCTGGTTAGGATGGGATCCATTCTGAGTCACAAATAGCCACTGCTCTCATGGGGTAAATAAAGCAATTGCTTCCATGCTTTCAAAGTGGAAATCGGTTCGCAAGAGTCTTTTCCTTAAGGCAGTTGAACTAAGCCTCCTTCCAGCAATTACCCATGACATGCACCAATACTTGGCAAAGCCAGCTTTCTCACAGGTAGTAATGATGCTGGCATCCTTTGTGTTCCCTTGGCTTTCCTTAGGTTGACGAATAAAGTATGGAATTCTATTTCAAGTGGTGGATATTAATTCCAGTAGGGTGGTGTAAATTTAGAGTGCAGGCTTGAAATCAGGAGGTGTGAGTTAAAAATCAATTTCAAAGCTAACAAGCACTGTGACCTTGAAGAGTGTTCTAGAAAGGAATTTTTGGTTATAAGAAAGAGAAAGATCCCAGCACTTTGGGAGGCCGAGACGGGCGGATCACGAGGTCAGGAGATCGAGACCATCCTGGCTAACATGGTGAAACCCCGTCTCTACTAAAAAATACAAAAAAAAAAAAAAACTAGCCGGGCGAGGTGGCGGGCGCCTGTAGTCCCAGCTACTCGGGAGGCTGAGGCAGGAGAATGGCGTAAACCCGGGAGGCGGAGCTTGCAGTGAGCTGAGATCCGGCCACTGCACTCCAGTCCGGGTGACAGAGCGAGACTCCGCCTCAAAAAAAAAAAAAAAAAAAAGAAAGAGAAAGGCCCTACAACTAGTGCAGTAGTTGGGAGAGGGTTCTTATAAAGTTCCCAAAAGATCATGAAATGCAAGGACAGGAAATGAAATATAGCCAGACCTCATGAGAATAGGACCAAGGGTCTGGAGCTGCAGCTGTTCTCTGGAGTTGCACTCATGACTAGTATGGCTGTTCAATACCAGCCAGGTTCCTGGGAGTGGGGGAGCTGTTTAATGGCAACATACTCCTGCTTCCACACATCCCATGAGCAAGCCCCCTGACAGTGGAACTCTGCTGCTCCTCCCATCCAGGGGTGAAGTCTTGTTTCAATCATTCTTTTCTCTTTTCTATATCTTATGATGATTTGGCATTATAAAAATCTGGGGAGGCTGGGTGTGGTGCCTCAAGTCTGTAATCTCAGTACTTTGGGAAGCTGAGGGAGGTGGATAACTTGAGGTCAGGAGTTCAAGACCAGCCTGACCTGTTGCAGGAAATCAGAGGACTAGAGAGACCAATGGGTGGAACAGGAGGATTTTATTAAGGTGCACACCAGCTCAGCAGATTCACAACCAAAAGGCTGAGCCCTGAACAAAAACAGAGCTTGACTTTTACAAGCAAGCTTACAGAAACAGATCAAAGACAGTTAATCAAACAGTGACAGGGCTCATAATCTTTAGCATAGCTTGTGACCTTGCAGCTGCATTGAAGGAGAAACAGAAACTTACAAAACTTGCAAAATACAGGTGCTTATAAAAATAGCTATGAGTTACAGCAAGGGGAAGGGGAGACAGTAAAGGAATTTGTTTTTCTTAACCTTGCTCTGGGGGAATGTCTGGAGCCCAGTCCTTTGGGCTCTAACTTTCCAGACAGTGTTGTCAAGGTTTTGCCAGGGCCCTGTCTACCACTGTCCTTGGAATGAGTGAGCTAAGTACAGGAAACTTGTTTTTCTCTTTTAACTCCTGCTTCAGACCAACATGGTGAAACCTCGACTCTACTAAGACTACAAAAAAAAATAGCCAGATGTGGTGGTATGCACCTATAATCCCAGGTACTTGGGAGGCTGAGGCAGGAGAATCGCTTGAACCAGGGAGGCAGAGGTTGCAGTGAGTCAAGATTGCACCATCGCACTCCAGCCTGGGCAACAAGAGAGAAACTCTGTTTTTTTTAAAAAAAAAAAGTCTGGGGAGGGGAGGGAGTTAGTTCTAAGTGGCCAATTTTTTAAAAAGTTAAAAAAAATTAAAATAAAAATCTGAAGCGAGATTGCCCCATCCAGGGCTAGCCAATTCTTAAGAGACCACACATCTTTCATATGCAGACCCAACTGCCCCAACTACCTCCTTATCTAAAGCCAATATTTCTCCTGCCTTAAATCATCCAGGGCCAGGTACCAGACAACTAGAGACCACTCCTAAGGCCCAGTGTCTGCCAACATCATTCAAATGGGCCAGTTCTAAATTGTTCACCCTTCCCTGCCTTGCCTTTGCCATGGAAATCCCCATAACGGCTCTGGCTCAGGCTGTCTGCTTGCTCCTACTTTTGCCACCTGATCTATCTTAGTCCATTTGTGTTGCTATAAAGAAATACCTGGCTGGGCGTGGTGGCTCAGGCCTGTAATCCCTGCACTTTGTGAGGACAAGGTGGGCAGATCATGAGGTCAGGAGATCGAGACCATCCTGGCTAACACAGTGAAACCCCGTCTCTACTAAAAATACAAAAAATTAACCAGGCATGCTGGCAGGCGCCTGCAGTTCCAGCTACTCAGGAGGCTGAGGCAGGAGAATGGTGTGAACCCAGGAAACGGAGCTTGCAGTGAGCTGAAATCACACCACTGCATTCCAACCTGGGCAACAGAGCGAGACTCCATCTCAAAAAAAAAAAAAAAGAAATACCTGTGTAACTGACTCATGTCCAGATGCTAGCCACTCAGAAGTCAAAGAATGAGAACTGAGGTGTGGTAAAAGGAAAGCAGCTTTTATTGATCAAATGCTAGCAGATGAGAGAATAGCTGGACTCAGCCTCAAAGGAACCCTCTCAGCCTTCTGGGCTGAGTAAAGGGCTTTAAGAAGAAAAAAGGTGTGGAAAACTTACAGGAGTAGTGAAAAAGAGAGTGCATGGCTGCCTGTCCTTTTTTTTTTTTTTTTTTCTTTTTAAGATAGAGTTTCGCTCTTATCGCCCAGCCTGGAATACAATGGTGCGATCTCAGCTCACTGCAACCTTCACCTCCCGGGTTCAAGCGATTCTCCTGCCTCAGCCTCCCAAGTAGCTGGGATTACAGGCTTGCACCACCACACCTGCCTAATTTTGTATTTTTAGTAGAGATGGGGTTTCACCATGTTGGTCAGGCTGGTCTTGAACTCCTGACCTCAGGTGATCTGCCTGCCTCAGCCTCCCAAAGTGCTGGGATTACAGGCATGAGCCACCGTACCAAACTATGGGCTGCTTATATTGTTCCAATGGTTATCTTGAGGAATCACCCATCCTGAAGACCAATTTGCATCATCCTGCCTTTGGCCTGGTAGTGGTAGGCTCAGTGTTTCTAACTTCCTGTGAGCAGGAAGACTCTGCAGCTGGGTCTCTCTGCCTGGTTTGTTTCAAAATTGGTCCTGGGAATTTCTAAGCAAGCACATAATTAGATAAGCAAGAGCTGTGCACCAATGTGCCTGGCGGGAAAGGCAGAGAAACAATCTCACAGTACAAGGCTACGTTTTGAAATCAGAAAGGAAGTGAAAAAAGTTTTAAAGTGCATTTCAAGGCTGGATTACTCTATTACATCTCAGGCTGAGTTATTTATAAAGAACAAACGGTTTATTTGGCTCACAATTCTGCAGGCTATACAAGAAGCATGACATCAACATCTGCTTCTGATGAGGACCTCGGGAAGCTTCTACTCATAGCAAAAGGCAAAGGGGAACTGGCATGCAGGCCACATGGAGAGAGAGGAAGTGAGAGAGAGAAAGCAGAAGAGGTGCCAGGCTCTTTGCAACAACCAGCTCTCACTAATAGAGCTAGAACTTACTATTATCATGAGTATGGCAACAAGCCATTCATGAGGTATCTGTCCCCATGATTCAAATGCCTTTCATTAGGTCCTAACTACAACATTGGGAATCACATTTCAAGATAAGATTTGGAGGGAACAAACATCCAAACCATAGCATGACCAAAAACTGATGCTTCCCTGTGTGACCCTGAAGAGGGACTCTTCCTATGGCATTGGCCCATCCCATTGTGTCATCATGCAGCCACTACTATCAATTAAAATCAAAAGAAACTTGTCTCTATAAATTCATTCTCTCATTAGGTGGCCAGCAACTTACAGCTCAGATAAAAAAATGAATAGAGACAGAGCTCAACCAATTCAGAGTTATCTTTTAGAAACAGGGAATAGGGGTTGGATGTGGTGGTTCACGCCTGTAATCCCAGCATTTTGAGAAGGCGAGGCAGGTGGATCACCTGAGATTGGGAGTTTGAGACCAGCCTTACCAACACTGCGAAACCCCATCTCTACTAAAAAGATAAAAATTAGCTGGGCATGTAATCCCAGCTACTCAGGCGGCTACTCAGGAGGCTGAGGCAGGAGAATCACTTGAATCCAGGAGGCGGAGGTTGTTGTGAGCCAAGATCGCACCACTACATTCCAGCTTGGGCAAGAGTGAAACTTCAAAGAAGGAGAAGGAGAAGGAGAAGAAGAAGGAGGAGGGGGAGGAGGAGGAGGAGGACAAGGAGGTGGAGGAGGAAGAGAAGAAACTGGCAATAGGAACCTGAGAAATTGTAGCAATCAGGAAATGGGGAATATATTAGTTATCTATTGATAATGATTGAGGCAAGTCTGTTTCTCTAGTCCATTGTATCTAGACTGGCTCATGGATTGCTCTGAATAGTAGTTTGTGATGGAAGTAATGTTCTAGGAGCTCCGGTGCCTTAGCCTTAAAAGATCTTGCGGTTTCCACTCTCTGCTTGGACTGCTGTCCAGAAACCACCTTGTCAACAAGTTGGACTTGCCTGCTGGAGGGTGCGAGACTATGTAGCGGAGAACAAGGTGCCCAGGCAACATCCTAGCACCAACTCTCAGGCATGTCAATGAGGCCACCTTGGACCTTCCAGCCCAGCAGACCTTCAGCCAAATGCAGCCTCATTCGGGAGCGCAGGTGAAAGCAGCAGAGCAATCACTCAGCCAACATCCTAAATCCTTGGTGAAGTCACATGTTTGGGGGAGTGTCTTACACATCAACAGGGAACCAACATACTTCCCACTCCCCAATTACTGCAATTCCCCAGGTTCCTATTCCCAGTTTCTGAAAGAGGACCCTGAATTGACTGAGTTCCATTTCTATTTTTTTTTACCCAGGCTGCAAGTTGCTGGCAGCCTATTGAGAGAATGAATATGCAAATGGCCAGACCATATATGAAAACAGAACTGAATTCTGGCCCACAATCTGCAGCAACTTGACCAGAAAACCAAGCCATTCTCTACAGTAACCAGCCCAGGTGCCGGCTTGCTACCTAGGAGACACACTCCAGGTAGGAGACAGACAACTCTGTCTAACAACTGAGGCAGGAGGCCAAACAACTCCTCTAATAATTCACCGCAAATGGCCAGGATTTGATTAATAACTGGCAGATTCCCTAATTTTTGTCCCTGCTTGCAACTTAGGAATAACTAGAGATAGGCAAATATCCTCCCCTAAACAATCATGTGGGAAGCACCCCTTCTGGTGAGCCCCCTCAGCTTCTCCAGGCCGACAGCCTCCATCAGGGCTCACCCAGGGCCTTCCCTTTTCCACTATAAAGCATTCCAACTTCTCTGCCTGCCTTTGAGTCTCTGTCGAAATGCAAGTGATGATGGCTGACTCTGAATAAATAGGCTTTGCCTGTTCCATTTGGTTGGTCTTCATTTATTTCCACACTATCAATTGTTTTCCTGAAAGTCAAGTGTAAATAGGGCTGGTCCGGTCAGCAGGAGCATGTGGGTCACTGGACACTCAGCAATCCAGTGATGCAGATTCTCATCAAGAGTGTGAGGTAGGGCATGCCATGGCCAAAATTGCCAATTCTATCTGTCCCCATCTTTAAAATGGGAATAACAGGCCAAGCGTGGCGGCTCACACCTGTAATCCCAGCACTTTGGGAGGCTGAAGCAACCAGCTCACCTGATGTCATGAGTTTGAGACCAGCCTGGCCAACATGGTGAAACCCCATCTCTACTAAAAATACAAAAAATTGTCCGGGCATGGTGGCAGGTGCCTGTAATCCCAGCTACTCGGGAGGCTGAGGCAACAGAATCACTTGAACCCAGGACTCCGAGGTTGCAGTTAGCCGAGATTGCACCATTGCACTCCAGCTTGGGCGACAAGAGCAGGACTCCATCTCAAATAAAATAAAATAAAATAGGAATAATAGTGCTTATTTTATGGGTGTTATCTAAGTGATGATATCAGTGCAGAGTGCTATAAAATTAGATCTATCTATCTCATCCTACTGATCAATAATATTTAGATAGTGCTTTAAAGGCATCCAACAAATGTTGATCACCCTCCTCTTGAGTGGGGCTGGTCCCCTTCCTTAATCCCCATCACTCACTACCATGCCTGACCCTTCTCATGTGCTCCACAAATGTTCATTTAAAAAAGTATCTATGGAATTTATTGAAGAATTTTTTGACACTTTAAAGATGAGAAGAGTCTTTGAAGAGGTGCTTAAGCAAAAATCCATCTCTTAGAACAAGTACAATTCTCAAAAGACATTCACTCATGCCACCTCTAGGGTATGCTTTCCTTCATTTTACAGTTTTCTCATGTTAAAAAAGAAGACAAATACTGCCTTTCAAATTTGATGCGTAACAATTGAGCTAGTCACATGTTTCCCTTGGGTAATTTTTCCGACATTAACTGCTAACAACAGGGCTGCAAATTGCTTTCTCTTCCCCCAGGGACTAGAGAAGGGGAGTAAGTACCTGAAAGAGACTGGCCAAATACCTAGACAGAACTGACCATCTGCAGCTGTAGTGAGGTTATTTCCCTTACTTCCAACTACATGCATCCTGACTGACATTTTATTTGCACCACTGTTTATTTCAGTTTCTAACACAAGAGTAAGGCATTTACCTCCCCACTAAACAAACTTAATAAACAGCGTCAACACTGTTTCCCAAATCATTGTGTGACTGAATTACTAACCCCTGAGGTTTAGCAGTTCTTAAGTCAGAAGGCAATTTACCGTAGCTGGATGAGAACATGAATATACATTGCATTAGAAAACTCAGTGGCACATGGGGCTTCTAGAAATCTCTAGAGATCACATTCCTTGCCTCAAAATCATTTGGAAAGTACAGAAGTAGTGTCAGTATATTTAATTATCAATTCTGAAGTTATTGAATTAATTTGCTAAACCTATTTAAGAAAATTGCAAGAGCACACAAAATATTCCTTTCTTCTTCCAAGAAAAGATAACTGCAGCTTTATTTTCTTTCTTGAGTCAAATTCCTATATGATTTGGGCCTTTATCAATGCAGAATGTATAATATCACATATTCTTAGGAAGTTTAAAAAATTGCTTTATCGGCCGGGCGCGGTGGCTCAAGCCTGTAATCCCAGCACTTTGGGAGGCCGAGACGGGCGGATCATGAGGTCAGGAGATCGAGACCATCCTGGCGAACACAGTGAAACCCCGTCTCTACTAAAAATACAAAAAACTAGCCGGGCGAGGTGGCGGGCGCCTGTAGTCCCAGCTACTCGGGAGGCTGAGGCAGGAGAATGGCGTAAACCCGGGAGGCAGAGCTTGCAGTGAGCTGAGATCCGGCCACTGCACTCCAGCCTGGGCGACAGAGCAAGACTCCGTCTCAACAAAAAAAAAAAAAAAAAAAAAAAAAAATTGCTTTATCAGTTTTTATGACATAAAATTAAGCAATTTACAGTAAAGTTCAAGAAGTTACAAAACATTGTTTACAAAGTGTATTTAGATACATTCTTTAATTATATTCATTTATCTACTAGCAGCCACTTTATTTAATGTGATGCTCAATTCTTCAAATTACTCATTCATGAGGAAATTTTAAAACATGCTTTTTTCCTGCAGATCATATGGGGCAAATAAAAAATGTTGGCAGAACTTTTTTTTTTTTTTTGTGGCGGAGTCTTGCTCTGCTGCCCAGGCTGGAGTGCAGTGGCAGATCTCGGCTCACTGAAATCTCCGCCTCCTGGGTTCAAGTGATTCTCCTGCCTCAGATTCCTGAGTAGCTGGGATTACAGGCACAAGCTATCACGTCGGGCTAATTTTTGTATTTTTAGTAGAGACCGGGTTTCACCACGTTGGCCAGGCTGGTCTCAAACTCCTGACCTCAGATGATCCACCCGCCTCAGCCTCCCAGAATGCTGGGATTACAGGAGAGAGTCACTCTGACCCGCCTGTTGGCATAACTTTGAAAGTGGTATATTAAGTTTGGTCTGGTAAACACTCGCATGTGACAATGAAGATTAGAATTTTGCTTCATGTTATAGTCTTAAAATACGCAAAAACTGCAATTTTTGTATTTTGCACCTTTTTATTATTACGCTTTAAGTTCCAGGGTACATGTGCACAACATGCAGGTTTGTTGCATAGGTATACACGTGCCATGTTGGTTTGCTGCACCTATCAACTCGTCATTTACGTGAGGTATTTCTCGTAACGCTATCCCTCCCCCAGGCTTCCATCCCCCAACAGGCCCCAGTGTCTGATGTTCCCCTCCCTGTGTCCACGTGTTCTCATTGTTCAACTCCCACTTATGAGTGAGAACATGCAGTGTTTGGTTTTCTGTCCTTGTGATATTTTCCTGAGAATGATGGTTTCCAACTTCATCCATGTCCCTGCAAAGGACATGAACTCATCCTTTTTTATGGCCGCATAGTATTCCATGGTGTATATGTCCAACTTGTCCTTATCCAGTCTGTTATTGATGGACATTTGGGATGGTTCCAAGTCTTTGCTATTGTGAATAGTGCCACAATAAACATAACATGTGCATGTGTCTTTAAAAATAATCTGGGCCTGGCACAGTGGCTCATGCCTATAATCCCAGCACTTTGGGATTATAGCCAAGATTGCACCACTGCACTCCAGCCTGGGCAACAGAGCGAGACTCCGTCTAAAAAAGAAAAAAATTAACCGGGCCTAGTAGCTTGTGCCTGTAATCCCAACTACTCGGGAAGCTGAGGCAGGAGAAACCCTTGAACCTGGGAAGTGGAGGCTGCAGAGGGCCGAGGTCACGCCATTGCACTCCAGCCTGGATAACAGAGGCAGACTCCATCTCAAAATCATCATCATCATCATCATCATCATCACCTGCATTGTCTTGATTCTATATGTCAAGTTAAAGACAACGGTCTAGGCTCCTATTTGCAAAGGGCATTAAAAATAACAATTAACATAGATAATCTTTAGTCTTTGAAAAACCAAATTAGATACAACTGTTACTTCATTTCCCCCTTTAAAATTTATTTCCTTTTAAAAAAACCTAATGACATTATTTATGCTAATAAGAATTTTATCGGATGTAATAAAGTTCGTCTTGAGGCAAACTGCAGAATTGTCACTTAACGTCAGTGTTCTTTAAGCATCCCGTCTTTACCAACTAGCCAGTAATATGTTAAATTTTTTTAAAAGTCATTTAAAACAGTTTTCAGAACCTTAATCAACCAAGATGCTTCAATACCAAAGTACCGGTACCGTCATCTGAGGCTGGAGGGTTTAAAGCTGCTCTACCTTAGAGAGGTATATTTAAGATAATATTGTTTAACCTTTATAAACGACTAATTGTATTTGGATATTTTAAAATAGCACTTGAAGTAGGTGTCACAAAATTCTTTCAAAACGTGAATTCTCAGAACCACCTCCCCAAATCTGGGGCTTGAAGCCACCGCCTCACTAAAAGTAGATTCCACCATTAACCCGGAGCGCGGAGGCATACCCGGAGACTGGGACCCCACCTCCTCGGGGCGTGACCTGTGATCCTTGACCCGTGACGCCACCTTCTCTGGGGCGTTACCCCTGGCCCCACCACCCCAGGGGCGTGGCCCGGAGGCAATCCTGGCAAGAACCGGGTAGCCGGAGCCGGGCGGAACCAATGTGCGCGCCGCCGTGTTTCCGGGTGGGGATACTCAGGGCGCGACACTTATCTGTTACCCACAGAGGCCGTCGCGCCTGCGGCAGGAGCGGCCATGAAGTTTCGGGCCAAGATCGTGGACGGGGCCTGTCTGAACCACTTCACACGTGAGCAGGGAGGCCGGAGGGGAGCGAGGGAAGAACGGAAAGAAGCAGTGAGCGCGCGGTGTGGACCGCGGAGGAAGATCAGAGCGGGGATGGGCGGCGGAAGGGGCCGCGGAAGGATGGGGCAGGCATGGGGTGCTGGTGGAGGCCGCGGGAGGATGGGGCAGGGAGTGCGCGGGTTGGGTCGGAGGGCACTTGTCGGGGTGAAGGCGGCTTTCAAGGGACGTTTCTGAAACTTGATTCCGATCACGCGGCTTTAAAAGCAAGCGGCCACTGCTCCCACAGACGGTTTTATCAGGCATTGACATTCCTTCAAGGCCCCATTCGTCCCTCCACCCTGACAGTGCCTAACCTTGCATTGAACTCTGTACTGCAGTAAGTTCGTGTTAAATGAATGAATGACTAGTAGGTGCCTGTTTTCTTATTTGAGCACTGATGATGTGTGCTGTACATCTCCCCGGGTTTGTTGGGAGAATTGCGTGACATCAGACTTTCCAGTGTGATACCGGTGTAAGTGATTATTTTTCCACCGAGAAGTTGCACCATGATGAACAAGAAATTCTGTAAAATAAGTTGGTCTCTAGGATACATGATGTGCGTTTTAGTAATTCCTTATTTTAACCCCTGCTTTAGGAATCAGTAACATGATAGCCAAGCTTGCCAAAACCTGCACCCTCCGCATCAGCCCTGATAAGCTTAACTTCATCCTTTGTGACAAGCTGGCTAATGGAGGGGTGAGCATGTGGTGTGAGCTGGAACAGGTGAGCAAAAACTTCTGAGAGGCCTGCACACTCTCCAGATTGTCTCTGGAAAGACCACAAATGCCCTGCCTCATCCCCCGTGTTTTTCCCATAGGAGAACTTCTTCAACGAATTTCAAATGGAAGGTGTCTCTGCAGAAAACAATGAGATTTATTTAGAGCTAACATCGGAAAACTTATCTCGAGCCTTGAAAACTGCCCAGAATGCCAGAGCCTTGAAAATCAAACTGACTAATAAACACTTTCCCTGCCTCACAGTCTCCGTGGAGCTGGTGAGTAGGAGAGTCAGGGTTTCAGAAATTTCCCACAGAAGTCTTGGCCTCGAAGGAATAGACACAGTTAGCCTAGCCTCTTTAACAATAAATATTGTTGAAAGCTATTTGGTTTATTTAAATTTAAAGATCTGGTCCATAACTATATTTTGCATTAGAGTCAGTTCCTCCTCATTTTAAAATAGTGTTGTTATCATATGCATTCGGCTAGACTGCTGCTTTTTCCAAGCCATAAAACTTCCAGCCTCTCTATTTCTTGTAGTGGTATTGTCACCTTGTCTAGAAATCATGGTTTCTATGCATTTTCACCGTTGACATGTTTTCTCCCCACTCGTACCCTGCCTCATCTGCTGTAATAACCTTTAAATGGCCCCTCATTGTTCAGTACACATATGTTTTATATGCTACTGCCAGATGAATTTAGTGCACAGCTGTCCTCCAAACACACAAATACACAACCTCATGCGCACACATACAACCCAGAGTTGCTCTTGTTACTCATGGAATGAGGTTCATATTTCCTTTTTTTTTTTTTTTTGAGACTGAGTCTGTCTCTGTCACCCAGGCTGGAGTGCAGTGGTGCGATCTGGGCTCACTGCAACCTCCGCCTCCCAGGTTCAAGTGATTCTCATGCCTCAGCCTACCAAGTAGCTGGGATTACAGGCACCCACCACCACACCCGGCTAATTTTTGTATTTTTTTAGTAGAGTTGGGGTTTCACCATGTTGGCCAGGCTGGTCTTGAACTCCTGACCCCAAGTGATCCACCTACCTCGTCCTCCCAAAGGCCTCCCAAAGTGCTGCAATTATAGGCATGAACCACCGCACCCGACCCAACTTTTCTTCATAACTCTCGACTCTTTACAGTCAGGCAGTTCTTAGAGCTAATTAGGGTATTTCATGTCACAACATAAGTTTGGTATGTTTTTTCTATTGCTTAAGGAAAAGCAAGATAGTAACGTATAATACTTTTTGTCCAAAAGTGCAAGATATTTTGTTCTGTGAGTCTCATAGAAGCCCCTAGAAGTAAATATAGTTTGCCTTTTAACTGTTTAGAAACTGCAGCACCCTGAGTGTCCCATGCCCAAAGAGTGGCCTTCTCTTGGTTGCGTCAACATAGCAGGCTTGCTTCTTTCTGCCTCATGACTTTACATGTGCTGTTTCCCCAGCCTGAAACCCTGTCCCCTTGTTCCTGTCTTCCCATGGCTGTTGCTTTTGGTGGTATCTGAAATGTCACCTCATCGGTCTAAGGAAACTCCCCCACACTCACCCTGGTCACTGTGGTTTGCTTTCTCACGACTGTAATGAGCATGTCGTGCAATTTCATTTGTTGGCATTTTTATTGATCCGTTTGTTCCACTGGAACACTGACGACCTTTTTGTCTTATTCACCACACTTCCCAGTTCCTGCAAGTACCCAGAGTCCGTTCAATAAATATTGGCACCATCAATATTGGTCGAATGGCTTTTCAGGGAATACATTGACAGCATTCCACTTAGATTTGGCATTTCAACTCTTTTGTCCTCCTGTCTTTGGGTTGTTTTGTTGTTGCTTAATATTAACAACAGAAATATTTTTAAATTAATTCTTTTCTTGGCAGTTATCTATGTCAAGCAGTAGCCGCATTGTGACACATGACATCCCCATAAAGGTGATTCCTAGGAAATTGTGGAAGGACTTGCAAGAACCGGTGGTCCCAGATCCTGATGTAGGTGATGCCCGCAATCCTGTTGTACACCCCACATTAAATGGCATGACTTGAATTCTCTAATTTCAGTTGTAGTCTTGCAGTATATTTTATTTTTAAAGGATTCTTAAGGAAAACATTAGAATATTTGCCTTTTGTTATTTACATAAAACATCTTAAAACATGTTGCATATGATAGAAATGTCATGCCTTCCTATATGTAGAAAATGTCTCACTCAGCAACATCATTTTTTTTTTTTTTTTGAGACGGAGTCTCGCTCTGTCTCCCGGGCTGGAGTGCAGTGGCTGGATCTCAGCTCACTGCAAGCTCCGCCTCCCGGGTTCACGCCATTCTCCTGCCTCAGCCTCCCGAGTAGCTGGGACTACAGGCGCCCACCACCTCGCCCGGCTAGTTTTTTGTATTTTTTTAGTAGAAACGGGGTTTCACCGTGTTAGCCAGGATGGTCTCGATCTCCTGACCTCGTGATCCACCCGTCTCGGCCTCCCAAAGTGCTGGGATTACAGGCTTGAGCCACCGCGCCCGGCCAGCAACATCATTTAAAACACAACTAAAATGATACTTTGGAGGACAATTAGTATTTGTTAGTATTCTTGACCTTAGACACCAATTTGGGTTTCCAAGACTTGATCTTTTCCTCAGCCAGTCAGGAGCGATATCTGGATGTGCACGAAAGCCAAGAAGAGAGGAATTTCATGGTTTAGGGCTAATATGGGTTAACAGTCATGCTGATGGTTAACCCTAGAACCCCAGAAGGTAAAGATGACGCCAAAGGGCCCATTTCCTCTTGCTCACAATTTATTTAAGAAGAAAGTACAAAAATATGCTGGGTAAAATAATTACCTGACTTTTACTAGACAACTTCTACACTGATTTCGAAAAAGCTCATGTTTTACAGAGCACCCTTGGTAACAGTCTCAGGTGTGATGCAGTGACTCTCTGCCATATTTTTGCACAGAGCATGGAAAAGGCCCCTGAATCATAGGTGTAAGTGTCCCTTAGAGGAGGGCCTACTGCTGAGTGCCTGAGTTTTATTCCCCCTGGACCAATATAGGGACTTCTCAGCTGAAGTGCCCTATTCCTTCTTGAGCCAGAAGAATGCCCGCAGGGACATGGTTGCTGAGGTAACCAGAGGCAGGCATTCCATTCTTTAATTTTGCTTGCGCATCCTTGAGTTAGTGAAATAGAATTGGTTTTCTTTTTATATTTTTAAAAGAACTTTATTCAGAAAATTGTCAAATAGTATCCCGTAGTTTTTGAGCATGCAGTGTGTTCCAGAGTTAGTTATGGAGCCCTTGTCATTACTAGAGTATATTAATATTTTTAATACTTGTGCTTTTTCTCATTGGTTTTGTAGGTTAGTATTTATTTACCAGTCTTGAAGACTATGAAGAGTGTTGTGGAAAAAATGAAAAACATCAGCAATCACCTTGTAAGTCACAACTTCTTTAGAAAAGAACTCTGAAGTATTTGGTGGAGCGGCATGGGTGCTCTAGCTCACCCTGCAGCAGTCCACGCAGATGGGCACCTCCTAACCAAGTTCCCACTCATGAGGACCTGGCCTAGTGCTGAGAACGTGCAGATTACTAGTTGGATTTAGAAACCTATCCCAGTACTTTTCAAGTCTCATTCACTGAGGAAAGCTTTTATGTTTGCCTTTAATCCCTTGTGTTTATAGTATATTAAGGATCTGTTCAGCCGTTCTGCCTGTTTTTCCTCTTACATTTTGGATGAAACATTATTTTTTTTTTTTTTTTGAGACAGAGTCTCACTGTGTCGCCCAGGCTGGAGTGCAGTGGTGCGATCTCAGCTCACTGCAAGCTCCGCCTCCTGGGTTCACGTCATTCTCCCACCTCAGCTTCCCAAGTAACTGGGACTACAGGCGCCCGCCACCACGCCCAATTACTGTTTTGTTTTTGAATTTTTAGTAGAGACGGGTTTCACCGTGTTAGCCAGGATGGTCTCAATCTCCTGACCTCATGATCTGCCTCGTGATCCCTCCCAAAGTACTGGGATTATAGGTGTGAGCCACTGCGCCCAGCCAGAACATTGTATCTTTTACATGCTAATGTGCCCGTATTTTTCTATGAGTCACTGATATGATTGACAGTGAGTTTGGAATTTCCTGTCTGCCTGCCAAATGTCTTTCAGTGAGCCAGGGACAAAGGTATGCCATACCATAGCAGCCTTTATTCCAAGCACCCCTCACACCAAGCTAGGGGGCACTTTTATATTTCTGTTTATTTCCTGTTTATTTTGTGAAAGTCTCCTATGGCCATGTGGCTCGAAATGTTACAGTGTGTGACAGTGGTGGGAAATACGTGGATTATCCTCATTCATACCTGGGGTTATTCTGAGTTCTTCACTCACTGCCCCTCCCCCTGCCCCCTGCTCCCTCCTACCCCACTCCAAAAAACACACTTGGTTATGTCCCTGAATCTTTTAAAAACCACTGTCCACCTGATGCAGCATAAACTTTTGATCTTCCTAGTATACCAGGCCACCTCTGTAGCCACATCTCTGTTGTATTGCCACACCCTCCCTGCAGAACCAGGCTGGGTTCTGGTATTCCCCAACAATGCCTCTTCTTTTCTGTTCAGTTTCTTTGCCATTTCGCACATGGCTTCTTCTCTCCATCTCCCTGGAAGGCACTTAGCCATTCTCATGCTTCATCACAGACCTTTCCCCACCACCCCTCTGGAAGCCCCTCCTCCATGGAGCTGAGCTGTCCAGTGTACGTGGTAAATCACCTGCTAATATCTCTGAAGGTCTCCTGAACCACCAGCTTCTTGATAAGGGCAACCCCGCTTAATCTTCTTTGTGTCCCAGCTGCCCAGTTTGAGATTGCCACTCGGTAGGCAGCAGTTAAGTGTTACATTTAATGAAAGAAGGAAGTGACTGGGCATCTCTAATGGGAAGGTGGACATTTTTAGTGTGTTAAATTTTTAGTGTTAAAATTTAGTGTTAAAATTTAGCTTCAAGAGGTCTTTGAAATCACAAAAGTATTTTGAAGCCTAGAAAATGTACACTGGGCTGTTTTTTCCTAGAGTTCTGCTCACTAAGAGCATTGCTGTCGTTGGACCTAACTCAAGGCTTTTCTTTCATAAATTCTATATAGAGCTCATTTTAATTTAAAATCTGTTTTCCATGAAGCAGTGTGCACTGTGCCGACATTGGTGTCACCTGTGACTGCAGTGATGTGGATCCAGTTGTCAGGCTGGCTTCATCTAGGGATACCCTGGGGACTTCCAGAGAAATTTAAAGAGGCCCAGGAGAGAAAAGACAGGATGGTTAATTGAAGGATGGCATTTGTTTGTTCTTTCTGTTCGATGAAAATGATTCAGCAAAGTAGAGAGGTAGAAGGGTAGCTTAGAATCATCAGAGGTGTTTTGTTTTCTCTTTTTTGTAGTTTAAAAAACAGACATTTTGTGGAGTGGCTACTACATTCTGGAATTACTAAATGGAAAGTTATCAAGTTACTGCAGCAAAGTACATAATCAAGTTACTGTAGCAAAGTACGTAATGAGGTCTTCCTGGGTATCCAGAATTCTGTGTCTGAATATTACAGGCAGTAGAATTAAGGAAAATGGTAGACTCAACACACTAAAAATGTCCACCTTCCCATTAGAGATGCCCAGTCACTTCCTTTCATTAAATGTGAAGTGTGACTGATGGGATGGGTTGTGTATGTGACTCATGCAGGAACAGAAAAATAAGCAAGAACTGGAGGGAATCGACATCATGTTCTAAGACATTACTTCTAAGTTCTACCATGTGTGTGAATCCCCTGGGATCTGGTTAAAGTGCAGGTTCTGATTTGGGAGGTCTGAGCTGGAGCCTGAGGCTCTATTGCTGACCAGCTCCTGGGGGATGTCAGTGCTGCCTGCCTTCAGACCACATCACGTAACAGTACTTTGTGATTTGTGCCTGTATTACTCCGTTTTCACACTGCTATAAATATGTTACCTGAAACCAGGGAATTTATAAACAAAAGAGGTTTAATTGACTCACGGTTCTGTCTAGCTGAGGAGGCCTCAGGAAATTTACAATCATGACAGAAGGCAAAGGGGAAGCAAGGCACGTCTTACATGGCAGCTGAAGAGAGAAGAGCACAGGAAAAACTGTCATTTTTAAAACCATCAGATCTCATGAGAACTCCCTCACTATCATGAGAACAGCATGGGAGAAGCTGCCCCCGTGATCCAGTCACCTACCACCAGGCCCCTTCGTCAGCACTTGGGGATTACAATTCGAGATGAGATTTGGGTGGGAATACTGAGCCAAAACAAACCATATCAGTGCCATACTATATTGTACTTCAATTGTTATCTGAGAAACAGCTTTGCAGGGTCACCTTAATGATGGAAACCAGAGAGTCTATGTTTAGAGTCATGATGTGGAAGAGGGGAGTCTTTGGAGCCAGACACCTGGGTTCAGCTCCAGGCTGCGCTGTACAGTGAGTGCCCTAGTGCTGGGTACTACCCCAAATAGGGATAACAGTGCAGCTATGACAGGGGCTTCGTCACTTTTTATAAATTTAGAGATAATTTTTACTAGGTGCCCAGTATAGTCAGCATTCAGTAAACAATAGGTGACTATTTTAAGGAAATCATTGAAAAGATCTTACCCTGATACTTAAGAAATCAAGTGTGTTGATGTGCATCATATTCCAAATAACCGAATCATAAAATAGACATGGGTGACCAGTGTTCAGAGAATTAGTTGTTTGTTAATTGCTTCAATAAGTATTGACTCAAGGCCACCATGTGCTAGGCACCAGGTGTTAACATTTAGGAGGGAGTTAGAATCTAATGTTCTGGCCGGGCGCGGTGGCTCAAGCCTGTAATCCCAGCACTTTGGGAGGCCGAGACGGGCGGATCACGAGGTCAAGAGATCGAGACCATCCTGGCTAACATGGCGAAACCCCGTCTCTACTAAAAATACAAAAAACTAGCCGGGCGAGGTGGCGGGCGCCTGTAGTCCCAGCTACTTGGGAGGCTGAGGCAGGAGAATGGTGTAAACCCGGGAGGCGGAGCTTGCAGTGAGCCGAGATTGCGCCACTGCACTCCAGTCTGGGCGACAGAGCGAGACTCTGCCTCAAAAAAAAAAAAAAAAAAAAAAAAAAAAGAATCTAATGTTCTGTTACTGAGACTTTTAGGAATTCAAAAAAAAATACAAGAGAACATTTAAGCCTGAAGTGCATCTAAGACCATTGCAAGTTGCATTTTTGAATAAGTATTTATTTATTTATATCTAAAACCATTGTTTTTCAAAACAATGGGAATTTACAGATCTTGAGTGTGTGGTTATTTGGAACAAATGAGCATAAGTCATGTGTTAGCCTTACAGAGCCCCAATAAGCAGTCCAGCATATTCACAAAGATTGTTTTATGTATTTTATTTCAGTCACCTATTGTTCCAGATTGTAGGAAAGCGGGTTAGGAAATATAACAATCTGTTTTTTGGATTAATGAAAGAAAAGGGTTGAAAGTGAGTATTTCTCATTCAAAGTAGATTATACAACAAGTAAGTCTGGGGCACTATTTTTCTATTAATGTGAAAAACTCAGAAATAAGAGTTCACCCAAGTTAGAAAAACTTTGTTTTTGGAATGAAAACTATTCAGAGTTCACCAATTTTAAGGAACAGGAACAAGGAACACTAAATTGTATTCAGTAAACATGGACGCTGATACAGAACTGTGCAGACAGGATGCCTTCTCTCTTTTCTCTCTGTGGCACTGTGAGGATGGAATGGCCCTAAATAAGACTAGTTGCTAGATGACACTTTTAGAGTACAAGATGGCAAAATGCTGTCTGGCAGACTACACACAGGCTTTCCAGAGACCTCCTAGGCTTTAACATTGGGCAGATATCAACGTCAAAAAGAGAAATAATATGTACTGGTTCTTTTAGGAGGAAGTTTCATTGTAGGTGCGGGAGTGGACCAGGATAGGTTAGCAAAACCTCAAACCACACTGTGGCATATGCTTCATTTCTAGGTTCCATCCAATTAAAAGAACTGATTGGTTGGTGGGGGGGATAGAGAGGAGGTTCAAAGGAAAGGAGACCCTTGTGACCTGTGGAGACAGTCCTAAGGCAGCAAGAGCAGGAGTAGAAGAGGGGCGCCCGATGGTATGTGAGGGAGAGGCAGAAGTCTGGTAGCCTGGGCATGTGGAGTTCAGCTCACCCATCCTCAGTCCTGGTAACCCAACAGCAGCCCCAGACCCTTCTGGATTTGGGAATTTCATTTTCCAACATGTGAGTTTATTTTCTAAATAAATGGATATGTTCTCGTGAAATTCTAAAGGCCTTATAGTCATATTAAATGTGTATTTATGACAAATGGTTTATTATATTTTATAAAAATAAGACACTGATTTCCACATTCTTTTCTCATTTTCCTCCTTCCTGTTTTGTAATGGTTATATTATGTCTACATCATCAGAGCATAAAATTTTATTACTACACATTATTCTGTCCTCTTTGCTCCTGTTGTTTAGTTTTGGTTCCAAAGGTCAAAATAAGGCTCACACTGTTTATGCTGTAAGTTCTCCAATGATTTTTTGGTTTTTAAAAGCTTATTCTCTAGCATATCACTCAGCAAGGGCTCACAGGAATAGGATTCCATTGGTTATCATGTGTTGAGAATGTCAGTTTGGCTCACTGCACTGCATTGTCTGCTAGTGTATATTATTGCTATCAAAAAGTCTGATTCCATTCTGATTTTGTTTCACAGCTTGGATTTATTCATTTGAAGGTGGGGACTAAATACTCTGGGGATTTTCCCCATTTTCTTTAAATCCAACTGTCTTGACCATCCGGGGTCAGTTTTCCCAGGTGTGTGGTGGGTCCTTTCAGTAAGTGGGCCCAAGTCTTCATTCACTTCAGGAAAGTTTTGAGCTGTAGTTGATAGCATTTATTTTCCAGTGTTTTCTTTTTCTTCTGGGACTCAGAGGGCTTGGTTCTTCTCTACCATCCTTATTATTTTCTGTCAGATCCTTTTCATCTCTTTGTTTCTGTTTGGTAAATTTTATTTTTCTCCTTTCCATCCCAGTTTCTCTTACTATTCTCTCTGTGGCACCTATTTGCTCTAGTCTTCTTCCTTCTAAACTGGTTTCTGTTTCTGAAATTTTTCCTTGTGTTTCTAATTACTTCCTGTACTGTCAGCTATGTTTTCATATGTGCATGCTGTCTGGTCATCTCATGTCTGAGCTTCCCTGATTCTGATTTATGTTCTGTCATAGCTTTTATTATTGTTCATTTCTTTTAGTTGGTCTTGAAATAATAGGCTACACTCTGCATCTGGTTTGCAGAGTGCCTTTAGTTTCTGAGTGTGCTATTTGGACATTATAATTTCTGTTTTTCTTTTTTCAGAATATTATTATATGGAAGTCAACCACAATCCTTTTGTTGTTGCTGTTGTGGGTGGTTTTTCTGGTTATTTTAGGAGGAAGTTTCATTGTAGGAGTGAAAGTGGACCAAAATAATTTTCTAACTAAATGACTCTAGAATTCTCTGTTCTTTGTAACCATAAAATATTAAAACATGCATCCTCACCACGTCTCCGGGACTTTCTGAGATCTGTCCCTCTTTTTCCTTCATTTAAAGCGTCATTCCCTTTTTTTTTTTGCCCAAGGTGCCCATTCTGCTCAGTTGAGGCTCTTACTTCCCGTGGTTCCGTCTCACTGCAGGACTCTGTCCTGCTGTGAGGGAGTTCTCATCAGCCCCACCAAGCCCTCCCTAGAGCCCTGCCCTTGTGCTGCTGTAGTCTCCTGGCAAACCTGTTTTCACATCTTTACTGTGTTCTCCATTCTGGGAGGCAGGCAGGGGGACTGCCCCTTTGAGATTTTTGGGAGGTTTCTGAGTTCTTGGCTCTTGGGCCTTATCTTCTCTCTTTCGCTGATAGCACGGGGGTCTCAGGGCGCTCTGAGGTGTTTTGAGGTTTTGTAGGGTACTTTGTCATCTGGTTCTGTGAAAGCTGCCGCCCATGGAGTTTTTTTCCTTTTGTCTTCCTTCTCTAAGACTATGTAAAATACTCAATTTGCAGGTTATTGAAGCAAACCTAGATGGAGAATTGAATTTGAAAATAGAAACCGAATTAGTATGTGTTACAACTCATTTTAAAGATCTTGGAAATCCTCCTTTAGGTAAGTGTTCTAGTGGGTTATATTTTGCTTTTGATAAGTTAACTGTGTCAGATAACCTACCTATTGAGGTCTCTTAATGTAAACAGGTTGAAATTCAGTTGACTTTGTTTCGTGCTTGGGTAAAGAACAAGGGAATTGAGATTGGACTACGTATCTCTGTGGTGTAGTGGAGCAGTTAGCCACCAGGGGGAGAAGCTGTGCCACCAAGTAGCTGACGGATCTGTGCAGGGTCTCCATACTCTGTAGAATTTGGATCAAGTTAAATAACCTCCAAGATCCCTTCCAGCTCTTCAATTCCTATTCTACTCCTAAAGATTTCCATTTCTCACCTGGAATGGATTCAGAAAGGTAGATACATTTGTTCTTATATTCTCCTCCTTTAGTTACTTCCATATGTAAGAAATTAGTGTAGCAGATGCAAAACTGTTTCACCTGATCACATTTCTCATCTCATACAAGGTAATAAGGGACGATAGAGTCAGTTCAGCAAGTGGGGAAAGAGGGGACGGTTGGACAGTCTGGCGAGTCATAAGCCAAGAAGGGGTTAGAATCATGGCTGGAAAGTGGGCAGCTGCACAGTAGCAGGAGCTGCCTCAGCAGGAAAGCAGGCAAAGGACCAGGGGAGAAACACCTGGGGATGATGAGAAAATCATTTTATGATACATAGGTGTTCCATAACCAATAAAATCGGCCCTGGTCACGTTTAGAATTAAGTTACTACAAGTTTGCTTGAATATAAACACAGATTTTAGCATAGAGTTGGAAGGAATCTTTACTTTCTAGTTAAGAGCATCCTATTCCAGCAGAGTGAAATCCATGTGGTTATACCTTTGATAATATTGTGTAAAGTGATTCATTCTGATGTCACTCATTTTGTTTCTTTTAATAAACATAAGGTGGGACTTACCTTTGGTACTTTCTCAGAAGTTGAAAGCATTTTTTTTTAATTGCACTTGAGAATGACAGGCCTTGCATTAGTTAATGTATATATTTTCACTCTTAAAATACATAGTGAGTACAGATAAATACAATTTTCTTTGACCTAAAGAGGGGGATTGTGTTATATTTCAAGTCCCCTGTAAATAAAGATGCCCTGGAAATTATCATAGTATTTTAAATAGTTAGGACCTAATGCTTAATGAATGACAACATTTACAAGTTGCAGTACTTCTCCAGGATGCTAAAACCAGTGCTAAAGTGAATCACTTATTCAAGTAAAATGCAAGTGTCTCCAGGTTTCTTGTTATGTGCGAAGATGTTGTATTTAAACGCATTCCTATCATTTTAGCCTCTGAAAGCACCCATCAAGACAGGAACGTGGAACACATGGCTGAAGTGCACATAGATATTAGGAAGCTCCTGCAGTTTCTTGCTGGACAACAAGTAAATCCCACAAAGGCCTTATGCAGTGAGTGTGCTTGTCTGTTTTGTTTTTCATATTCTTTCATATTCTAAATGCTTCAGTCAACTCTAATCTAACAGATTGCATATAGTCTCATAAGTCCCCCAAAAAAAAGCTCAATTATGTGGACTTTAGCTTCCTGGGACAGTCGGGTGTTTAAAATTTTCCTGGATTTAGAAGTACCTAAGGTGGCAGCAGAGAAACAACCCCGGGCACTCTGTTAGCGCTGAAACCTGCAGCCACACTGGTTGGTAGGTGGTTTGTGCTGCCTCAGCTGGCCAGCGCACCTGCCTGAAACCTGCAGCCACACTGGTTGGTAGGTGGGGTGTGCTGCCTCAGCTGGCCAGCGCACCTGCCTGAAACCTGCAGCCACACTGGTTGGTAGGTGGGGTGTGCTGCCTCAGCTGGCCAGCGCACCTGCCTGAAACCTGCAGCCACACTGGTTGGTAGGTGGGGTGTGTGCTGCCTCAGCTGGCCAGCGCACCTGCCTGAAACCTGCAGCCACACTGGTTGGTAGGTGGGGTGTGTGCTGCCTCAGCTGGCCAGCGCACCTGGCGACGCCCTCGGGAGGATGGGTGCAGATCATCCCACCTCCATGGCCATCTAATTTGACCTACTCAGAGTGCCAGACACGGTTTGGCTTGGATTTAAGTTTCCCCTCGTGATGCCTTGTTTCCTTTCTGTGGCTACGCTGGCCTGCACTCGCTGCCCCATATCTATCCCTTGGCTGCTGCTTAACAGTTGCCTCTTGATTCTGGCTGGGCCCTGTCTTGTGAGGTCACACACCTGCTCCAGCGCTATTCATCTGCTGACCACACATGAGAAGGTCATTACCTGCCAAGAGCTTTTCAAGGCATTTTTGTCACCTTCTACTGAAATCACAGCGACTGCAGCCTGGATTTGAAGTTCCACGTTTTGTAGAATAGCTCCCAGGCTGAGCTGAGAGGAGGTTGGGCCAACACTGCACCTCATCCCCTTCGGATCTGCAGTGTGCTGTAGAGAAGAAACAGAACATTCTAGGTGGCAATGTCAAGGACCAGCCCTTTTAAATGAGAGACATGAGGAGAATCAGAAGAGACCATGGGAGGAGCGATGGGTGTTAGGGAATTGGGGAAGGCATCAGTTGGAGGGATGGGCACAGAAGGAGATACCACCAGAGAAGCAGCTCTGAGGGTAGAGATGGAGAAGCTAGATGAGGCCAGATCATGAGGAGTTTTGGAGTGAGGTACCTGTGCTGCTTTTTAAGGAACTTTGGCATGAACGGTGTCATATTTCTAAGGCCGAGCATAGTGGGAGCTGTGTGGCAGTGCCAGGTCCTTAAAGGTGCTTCTCAGAACCTTGATGTGCATGGAGATCACCTGGAGGTCGTGTAAAGGGACTCCTTGTTCATAGTTTGGGCTGGGCCTCATGGCTGCACTTCTCCCAAGCTCCTGTACAATGCCCAGACCCTTGGTCCTGACAAGCACAGTGTGAATGGTGAGAGGGTGAAATACTCCTCGTCTCTGTAGAGTATGGAAACACAGGGGTTGGGGGGTCCTTGCGCTGCACAACATCAGTCTTTGAACTTGGTATTTTGGGGACCTTCTGAATCCAAGGCTGATGAGGAACACAGAAGAGTTCTTATCAAAGGTGGTTGACTAAGCCATGTGTCTTCTCAGCAGTCACTTTGGTGTCCCCACGTGTAGCAGAGAAAGGAGGACCAGCAAATTGTGATGTAGCAAAAATTAAAAAAAAAACAACCCTAGGTTGAACTTCTCGTACCTTCTTCACTTCCCAAAGCCCCTTTCCTGTCTCTGTCAGTCTCCTTCCGGTGTCGGATCCGCTGTCCCTTCCTCTAGCTAGGTCCTGCCACCCTCGGTCCCTGCCTCTCCTGTGCCCTTGTACCACCTCTCTTAAAGAATGCTTGTCTTCCTGCTTGTCCTTTCTGGTCCTTTCCCTGACCTCCCATCTCCTGGGGTTGGCCTCTCTGCAGCCTGCTCATACATGGTTTCTTGTCACTCGCTCACATCTGCTGGAGAGCTTTCCTCGGCTGCTGTGCTGCAGCTCCCCGAGCTCTGGGTGGTTGTCACACTGTGTGCTCCTGCCCACCCTCATGTTGTCTTTACTTCCCTGCTTGGTTGCATGCCTGATGCCTTGGATTTTAGCCATCACCCATGGCCCTCCCAGGATTGGCAGGACCGTTGAGATGCAGGGGTCCATCCCATGCAGCAGTGTGTGACCTAGTCTGTCCCAGGTGTTGGGGGATCCTGGCTCTTGGCTCTTCTCAGCACAGTTCCTCCACACACTGGTGAGGAGCTGCTCTTCCCTGCAGAAGGATGCTGATGTGGGTGAATGTGGTTTGCCAGAAAGCCAGCCTGCTGGGTGTCTTGCCAAGGGCTTGGGCCGCTTCACGCTTCCTTTCCTCGCTGCAGGAGGCCACCAGTGCTGAACATCAAAGCTGATTCAGTACCGGTAGATGTGCTGCTTTATTGAATGATCTACCAAGGTAAAATTTTGCCAGGTCAAGAAATAGCAATTTAATCCATTTAGAAGAATGAATATAATTTGAAAAATTAACTTATTTCAAGACTAACATCTCAAAGTGTTGGGACCTGCTTTTAAATAGCTTTCTGGATTTTGAGACATACTTTTACTGGCTGTGATTTATAAGAACTTGTGGTTTGTGGAGTACTGTCCTAAATGCCAGTGATGCAGCCTCAGCTGTGGCAGTGAGAGTGAGAGACTGTGGTCTCCACAGCTGCCTCAGGGAAGACAGATGCCTAAAACAGGAGGCACAGGCTGGGAAGGCTGTTCTGAAAAAGTAGATATCAAAATGTGTGTGCTGCACTAGGTCTTTAAAATCATGGCTTTTCTCTTCCCAGATATTGTGAATAACAAGATGGTGCATTTTGATCTGCTTCACGAAGACGTGTCCCTTCAGTATTTCATCCCCGCGCTGTCCTAGCACCCTGTTGCTGGAGTTGGCATGCAGAGACTTTGTCAGGATGGGAGAGACCGTAGGCATTGTGTTCTGATCACTGGTCTGTGTCCTCACAGCACCGCACATCGACACACTGTACTTATTTGTCCCTCTCTAACATTTTAACTAAAAGTTGACTTAATGGCACACAGTTGGATAAACATATCACTTCATGCTGCTCATGTCTGTTTTGTTTTGTTTTTAAGACATTGAAAAGAAAAGCTAGAATTTATTTATTCAGACTTTAAAGAACAATTTCTCATTGACGTTGTGAAAATCCCCATGTATTTAGACTTGGTGTAGTAGCCAGAATTCGTGCAGCTGTTGCCTGGGAGCTGGGTACTTTCCCTCCAGGCAGAGGCTCTAGCTCAGCACGGCCTGTAGCGCACAGTCAGTCTTGCATTTCAGTGTTCACCCTGCTTGCTCCTGCCCCTTGGAGCCCAGTGACAGAAAGTATAGCCTCTGTCACCCCGCCGCCACTGCCTTGGTTACTCAGAGCGCTATGGGGTGTCACAGCTGCAGCCTTTGGGGTCTCTTTCTCTCTCTTGCTGAGGACTCAAGCCCACCTGAGTCCACTCCCCTCTTGATGCGTGGAGAGCTGGCCCAGCCAACACAGCTCTTCGCTGGGAGCTCCTTCTGCCATTCCAATGAGTTTCTTCCTGGGGCCAGTTTTGGGTTTAGGTTGTAATTCCTTATATTTCTTTCTTCCGCAGTGCATCGGATCTGTCGTTCTGGAAAGAAGACCCTTCTATTTAGAGTAGAAACAAACGAAACTTCTAAGGTATCATCTGTGTTAAGTGATGAGACCATATTTCTTTGATGTTTCTGAACATCAAAGCTGATTCAGTACTGGTAGATGTGCTCGTTCTCCCTGAAACATACTATCATATTTCCTATTATAATTCTATCTCATTGTCCTGTGGAGGTGGACATGATCAACAGTATCTTTTATTGTTTTGTTGTGTTTGAGACAAGGTCTCACTCTGTCACCCAGACTGGAGTGAAGTGCAACAATCATGGCTCACCGTCTTGACCTCCTTGGCTCAAGGCACCCTCCCACCTCAGCCTCCTGACTACTTGGGACTACCGGGGTGCGCCACCACATCCAGCTAGTTTTTAATTTTTCATAGAGACAGAGTCTCACTGTGTTGCCTAGGCTGGTCTTGAACTCCTGGGCTCAAGCCACCCGCCCACCGGGGCCTTCCAAAGTGCTGGGATTACAGGCATTAGCCATCAAACCCATCCATAAACATTATCTTAATGTCACAATACAAAACTGAGGCCTAAGTTGCTTAGGACAAGATGAAGAAATGGAAGACTAGCTAACATGAAAATTTATATTTTGGCTTTTTCATGTTTTTTGGTAAAACCAGTGTATTTGAATGGTTCTTTTGATGTTTAATAATGGTTTTTTGTTTGTTTGCTTGTTTCAGTTTTTTTTTTTTGAGACGGAGTCTCACTCTGTTGCCAGGCCGGATTGCCAGTGTCACGATCTTGGCTGACTGCAACCTCCACCCCCCAAGTTCAAGCGATTCTCCTGCCTAGCCTCCCGAGTAGCTGGGACTACCGGCGTGTGCCACCACGCCCAGCTAATTTTTGTATTTTTAGTAGAGATGGCGTTTCACTATGTTGGCCAGGATGGTCTCGATCTCTTGATTTCGTGATCCACCTGCCTTGGCCTCTCAAAAGTGCTGGGATTACAGGCGTGAGCCACCATGCCTGGCCTATGTTTAATAATGTTTAAATAGGGTGGAATATTTTGTTAACATTAACATTTTAAAATTAGAAGGCACCATTTTAATTTTTAAACCCTTTCTCGTTGTAACAAAATTAATTCCAGCTGTAGTGAGAAAACTTAAAAATCATGCTACAAAATGAAACAACATCTGAAAGTAGTTTTATAAAACTGAAATTGTTAAAGAGAATGGTATTAGTGACTTAACCATTTGCTCTATATGATATTTATTATCAAATACACATAATTTTGAAGATTTTAATGAGTGGCTTAAGATTTTATCTTTGTGTAGAATGTGGCTGAAGAAACCTTAGTTGAGATTCGAGAAGTTGGTGTCTGTTTCTGATTCTTATCACAACTTGCTACTTAGTGTCTACCAAGTCCTCCACCTCTTTGCTCCTCAAAGAGCTGTGAAAAATGATGGCAGGAGCCCCTACAAAACCACAGACTTAGAGAAAGGCACAGTGCTGCTTTATTGAATGATCTCCCAAGGTACAATTTTGCCGGGTCAAGAAATAGCAATTTAATCCATTTAGAGGAATGAATATAATTTGAAAAATTAACTTATTTCAAGACTAACATCTCAAAGTATTGAGACCTGCTTTTAAATAGCTTTCTGGATTTTGAGACATACTTTTACTGGCTGTGATTCATAAGAATTTATGGTTTGTGGAGTACTGTCTTGAATGCCAGGGTAAAATAAGGCAGTCCCATTCCTTGCCTGCCCTGGGCTGAGGGCCCCACGTCCTTTTGGTAGGCACATCTTTTCTCTCCTCCCTTGTTCTGCTCTCCCCCAGCATATACCTCCTAGCCCTAGGCAATTACTTGTCTAATATCTGTCTCTATATATTTGCCTATTCTGGTTTTTAGCTGTTTTTTTTTTTTTCCTGGGGGAGACAGGATCTGGCTCTGTCCCCCAGGCTGGAGTGCAGTAGTACAGTCACGGCTCACTGCAGTCTCAAACTCCTGGGCTTAAGCAGTCCTCCTTCCTCACCCTCCCAAGTAGCTGGAACCACAAGTGTGTTCCACTGTGCCTGACTAATTTTTTTTTTTTTTTTTTTTTGAGACGGAGTCTCACTCTGTCGCCCAGGCTGGAGTGCAATGGTCGGATCTCAGCTCACTGCAAGCTCCGCCTCCCGGGTTTACGCCATTCTCCTGCCTCAGCCTCCCGAGTAGCTGGGACTACAGGCGCCCGCCACCTCGCCCGGCTAGTTTTTTGTATTTTTTAGTAGAGACGGGGTTTCATCGTGTTAGCCAGGATGGTCTCGATCTTCTGACCTCGTGATCCGCCCGTCTCGGCCTCCCAAAGTGCTGGGATTACAGACTTGAGCCACCGCGCCCGGCCACCTGACTAATTTTTAAATTGTTTTGTAGAGAGGAGGTTTTGCCATGTTGCCCAGGACTCCTGGGCTCTAGCAGTCTGCCCGCCTCAGGCTCCCAAAGTGCTAGGATCATAGCCGTAAGCCACCACAGCCAGCAATTCTTTTTATGCAAGAATTTTATCAGCTGAGTTTTGAGGTCATTCTGTGCCATATTGGAGACACTTAAGAATTTCACATTCCAGTTGCTCCTGGCTAGCATCCAAGTGGCCCTGGTGTCCTCCAGCGCCTCCTTGGCCCAGCAGGGAACTGCTTAGCCGTCAGTTCTGTAGGCTGAGTTTACAGTGAGGGACTGTGCCTGGTGTGAAGGAGCCCACTTTTGGGGACCTAGAATGTGGCCTCAACAGTAGTCCTGGGGCTGGACTTCTGGTTCAGCCACTAGGCAAAGGTGTTTAATGACATTCATGTTCTTAGTGTATGTTGCCAATTTAGCAAAGCATCCATCATTTTGAAGAGGTACCAATTCAGTACTTTTTAAAACAGCTGTATTGAGATGTAATTCACATATCACACAATTCACCCATTTAAAATAGACTGTCTAGTGGTTTTTAGTACGTTCTCAGAGTTGTACAGCCATCACCACTATCAATTTTAGAACATTTTCATCACCCAGTAAAGAAACTTCTTAGCCATAAGTAATCATTTTTCATTTTTCTCTCCTCCCTTGTTCTGCTCTCCCCCAGCATATACCTCCTGGCCCCAGGCAATTACTTGTCTAATGTCTGTCTCTATATATTTGACTATTCTGGTTTATAGCTCTTTTTTTTTTCTTGGGGGAGACAGGGTCCAGCTCTGTCCCCCAGGCTGGAGTATAGTGGTACAGTCACGGCTCACTGCAGTCTCAAACTCCTGGGCTTAAGCAGTCCTCCTGCCTCACCCTCCCAAGTAGCTGGAACCACAGGTGTGTGCCACTGCGCCCGACTAATTTTTGTATTTTTTGTAGAGATGAGGTTTTGCCACATTACCCAGGCTGGTCTCAAACTCTTGGGCTCAAGCAGTCTGCCTGCCTCAGCCTCCCAAAGTGCTAGGACCACAGGCATGAGCCACCACACCCAGCATTTCTTTTTATCCAACTGTAATTATATATCCTTGACCAGGATCTCCCTTACCTGCTGCCCCCAAACACCTAAGCATCTGGTAACTACCATTCTACTCTCCTTCTATGAGATTTGCTTTTTTAGATTCTAAATATAAGTGAGATCGTGCATTGTCTGTGCCCGGCTTATTTCACTTAATATAATATTCTCCAGGGGTTCAACCATGTGGTTGCCAATGACCAGGTTTTGTTCTTTTTTATCGCTGAATAGTACTCCATTGTGTATATGTCCATTTTGTTTATCCATTCATCTGTTGATGGTCACTTAGGTTGTTTCCATATCTTGGCTCTAGTGAATAATGCCGTGAATATGGGAGTGCAAGATGTCTTTTTGATATACTGATTTCATTTCCTCTGGGTGAATACCCAATAGTGGGATTGCTGGATCATATGGTAGTTCTATTTTTAATATTTTGAAGAACCTCCATACTGTTTGCCTTAATGGGGATACTAATTTACATTTCCTCTAACAGCATACAGAAGCTTCCTTTTCTCCACATCCTTGCCAACACTTACCTTCTGTCTTTTTTTTTTCCCCCAAGAAAAGCCCAAACAAAGCTAATCTTTTATCTTTTTGGTAATGGCCATTTTAACTGCTATGAGGTGACTGAGGTGATACCTCATTATAGTTTTGATTTTCATTTTCCTGATGATTAGTGATGAACATTTTTTCATATACCCATTGGCCGTTTGCTTGTCTTCTTTTGAGAAGTCTGTTCAGGTCTTTTGCCCATTTTTAAATAGGCTTATTTGTTTTCTTACTATTAAGTTGTTTGAGTTCCTTTTATATTTTAGATATTAAATCTTTGTTGGATGTATAGTTTGCAAATATAATATTTTCTCCCATTCTATAGATTGTCTCTTTATTCTGTCGATTGTTTCCTTTGCTGTGCAGAAGCCTTTTAATTTGATGTAGTTTGATTTACCCATTGTTTGCATTTGTTGCCTGTGCTTCTGAAGTCTTGTTCATAAAATTCTTGCCTGTATAAATATAGTGAAGCATTTCCCCTATGTTTCCTCTAGCAGTTTCATAGTTTCAGGTCTTACATCTATGTCTTTAATTCATCTTGAGTTGATTTGTGTATATGGTGGGAGATAAGGGATTAATTTCATTCTTCTGCATGTGGATTTTCAGTTTTCCCAGCATTGTTTATTGAAAGACTGTCCTTTCTTTTCAATAAATGTTGTTATTGGCACCTTTGTTGAATATCAGTTGGCTGTAAATGTGTGGATTTATTCCTGGGTTCTCTGTTCCACTCATCTATCTATCTCTTTTTATACCAGTACCATGCTGTTTTTATAACTTTAATTTTATGGTATATTTTGAAGTCAGGTATTATGATGCCTCCGGCTTTGTTCTTTTTGCTCAAGATTGCTTTGGCCATCCAAGGTCTTTTGTGGTTACATACGAATTTTAGGATTTTTTTTCTATTGCTGTGAAGAATTTCATTGGTATCTTGGATAGGAATTGCACTGAATCTGCAGATTGCTTTGGACAGTATGAACATTTAAGAAATAATTATTTCAATCCATGAACACAGGATAACTTCCCATTTATTTGTGTCTTCAGTTTCTTTCATCAGTGTTTTATAGTTTTCATCCTAGAGATTTTTCACCATGGTTAAGTTTATTTATTTTTATATATATATATAGTATCTATTTATAGCTATTATAAATGAGATTTTCTTGATTTCTTTTTCAGATAGTTCACCATTAATGTATAGAAATGATACTGGCGTTATGGCTGTAATCCCAGCACTCTGGGAAGCCAAGACAGGTGAGTTGCTTGAGCTCGTGAGTTTGAGACCAGCCTGGGTAACATGGCAAAACCCCTTCTCTACAAAAAATACAAAAGTTAGCCAGATGTGGTGGTCCCAACTACTTGGGAGGCTGAGGTGGGAGGATTGGTTGAGCCCAGGGGGCTAAGGCTGCAATGAGCTGTGGTTGCAACACTGCACTTTCTGTTTCAGGGCAACAGAGTGAGATCTTGTCTCAAAAAGGAAATAATACAGATTTTGTGTGTTGGTTTTGTATCCTGAAACTTTACTGAATGTTTTTTAGTTTGAACAGTTTTTTTGGTGGAGTCGTTAGGATTTTCTATACTTATGATCATGTCGTCTGTAAACAGGGACAGTTTAACTTCCTCCTTCCCAATTTGGATGCCTTTGCTTTCTGTTGCCTAATTGCCTAATTACAGCATGTTCCTGTTCTGTAAATGTCCAATGAACTAGAGAATGATTCTTGGATAGTTAATATTGTCAATGTTGATGAACTCTTTTCCTTCTCTGAAAGCAGCTACTTTCTTGGAGGTTTCAATTCTGCATGGCAATTTGCAGCATTTCTAGTGGTACTGCTCCATATTTTATAGCTTTATGAAGAAGGTGTTTACTTTTTTTGAAATTACCTTGAGACATTTCAAATTGTGCAGAAGATATATGCACAAAAGCAAATGTCTTGCAGTTTGCTATAGCAGCTTATGCGTCATCTGACTCTTGAATAGCTTTTAATTCAGCTTTCAAATCTCACTTGAATTTGAGCAAAACCTTCATCTTTATTTGTATCTGGACAAATTACTTCAATTGCTTGACAGTAATGACCAATCAGTTTATTTAAAATGGTATCATTTAGTAGGACAGTGTTTTTCTCTAGTTTGAGCCAGTCAATTCAGCCAGTCATCTGGGTTGTTCATCATCATCATCACTGGTTATCAGTTCCTGAGTTATTTTTACCAGTGAGTTTTATACCTTCAGACAGCTATTTTGAATTATCTCAGGAATATCATATATCTCTGCCTCTTTAGAGTCAGTCACTGGCACTTTGTCTGTTTGGTGACATCATGTTTCCCTGACTGTTCTTCATCCTTGTAGTTATACATTGATATCTGAGCATTGAATATATAGGTATTTATCAACAGTCTTTACAATCTGGCCTTGTCTGTGATTGTCCTTGTACAGTAGGTCTGTCCAGAAATTGTAAGCACACTGTCTTTTTTGGTCTTTAAGCCCGTGAGTGCTACAGCCCGTGTAGTGCCAAATGGTGCCCTAAGCTCAGGTTCCCTACAGTTGGCTCTGTGATTTGTTTGCTGATTGCTGTAGGCCCCACCCCCATTCTTTGTTTCTAATTTACACCTAGTAGGCTAACCCTGATGGCACCTGCAGTGCTTCCAGTGGGAAAGGACCATAGTGTGCCCCTGTGAAGAGTCTCAGAATGGTGGGGAAGGTGAATACCCACCTCCTGCTCTTTTTTCCCACTGTAGACATTGTGATTCCAGAGAAGTTCTCCAAGTGAGGTGCTGTGTGCGCTTGGGTGGGGGTGTCATGATCAAACAGAACCATTCTCTGTACCCTCTGATCATGGTTTTTCTTGGCTCTGTGGTCCAGTGAGTTGTCACAGCTTCACTCCCAATTTCTGGGATAATCAGGGCAATAATCTTGCCACTGGGTATTTGCTTAGTTGAAATTATGTGGTGGGGACAGAAGCCAGTAACTTTTTTTTTTTTTTTTTTTTTGAGACGGAGTCTCGCTCTGCCACCCAGGCTGGAGTGCAGTGGCCGGATCTCAGCTCACTGCAAGCTCCGCCTCCCGGGTTCACGCCATTCTCCTGCCTCAGCCTCCCGAGTAGCTGGGACTACAGGCGCCCACCACCTCGCCCGGCTAGTTTTTTGTATTTTTTAGTAGAGACGGGGTTTCACCGTGTTAGCCAGGATGGTGTCGATCTCCTGACCTCGTGATCCGCCCGTCTCGGCCTCCCAAAGTGCTGGGATTCCAGGCTTGAGCCACCGCGCCCGGCCAGAAGCCAGTAACTTTAACTCCTCCATTTTGCTGATGGCTCTTGAATTCTGTTCTTTCATATGGATTTTAATAGCGAAGGTCTAAAAGGAAGCTTCAGTTTGGGATTTTTAGAGCTTCTTCTAAGTACAATTGTTGAATCAAGAGATAAAAATGATGTTATAACTGGAAATAACCCCGAGATTAAAAAGGAGATAAATTAGCCCCATTGGGACAGTGCTGTTGGGAATGTGAATTGGTATCACTTTCCTGGAGTCTAGTTTAGTATTTATTTTATACAGAATTCCTGAAAAGATGTGTGTCTCCTTTGACTCAGTACTTAAAGGAATTTACACAAAGGTTATAATCAAAGATGTTCTAGAACTGTTATGCTGGAAAATTATTCTAATTATGAATTAATTGGGGATCGGTGAAATAAACTATGGTTTGATATGCTCTAAAAAATAATGTTACAGAAAAACAGTGTACTGATATGACAAAATGTATACGACATAGTTAAAAAAGGAGGTTAGACATTGATATATACAGTATAATAGAAAAAGATCGGGAAGGTATACACTGACATTTAAATCTGGATATTTATGAGTGTTTTTTATTTCAATCTTTGTACATGTATGTATTTTCTAAAAATTGTATTACTATCTTTGTAATAAAGTAAATTATTTTTAAGGGACTAAATAATAAATATTTGTTATTTGAGTGCTTTATGTATTCACTTGGCAATTACAGTTTCCTGAACACTGAACTTCAGACTCTTCACAGAAGACTTTTTATTTGTCACTTTGATATTATGCCAGGTTTAGAATACTGGAGTCTCAATCAATAAGGTGGCACCGCATTGCAGAGTCATCTCTTTTTACCATGGGCCTAACATGGATGAGGATCAATCAGTATCTGTAAGTCTTTGCAGTGAGGGCAGAGTGACCACTTATTAAGTTCTAGGCTAAAGGATTCTGGGAAAGACCAGCCACACAGAGGACTTTACAAATCACTGGACAGTAAGGAAGATGACCCCACAGGTAGCATGAGAAAATGTAGCTGCCTTCCTGGAATCTAGGTCTTATTCGCCTGTAGCACAAAATGAACCAATCTTAAACCATAACCAGCGTATATAGCTTGGAAAGATGCTAAATTCCACACCCTAAGACCTAGGAATGGGTTTTGGCTCTTTCCAGCGTCCTAGTCTTGGGCAAGTCATTCAGCTTCTTGAGACAGTTTCTCTAACAGTGACTAAACGTGCTGACCACCTGTGGTGGTTGGAATTAGAGAAAATAGCATTACTCATTGGCAGGTTTCTAAATTGGAAAGTGTAAAATGTGAACATTTATAAGTGGTCTTAGTCTGTGTTGTGTGGCTATAGCTGATTCCCACAGACTGAGTCATTTATAAAGAAAGAGAGTTATTACAGTTTTGGGAGCTGGGATGTCCAAAGTAAGGTAAGAGGATGCATCTGGTAAAGCCCTCCTTGCTGTATTGTCCCCTGGCAGAAGGGCACAAGGCAGAAGCGTGTGCAGGAGACAGAAAGGAGGCAAGAGGGGCGGACCGTCTTTGATAACAACTCATTCTCACAATAACAGCATTAAGCCATCATGAGAGCAGAGCCCTTGTGACCTCATCACTTCTCATCAGGCCCTACCTCCCAACACCACTGCAGAGGACCAAGCTTCTAACATAGGAATTTAGGGGACACACTCAAACCATAACATAAGCCTTACAAAATGAAACAAGCAAAAATTTGCTTTTTTCTCAGTGAATATACGCTGCTAACCAGATGTTGCCAGTTCACAGCAGCACACAGTGCAGACTGGGTGACTTCCATGGCTCTTACGAGGCTCACAGAGGTTTAGTTGGCATGTCTCAGCACACCATGACATCATCCAGTGACCTTAGGGCTCAAACCTTGTAACCAGACAGCCCTGCGTTTCTAACCTCAAGCTATTTAAAAATTTAAAGGAATCTACATATATACACACTGTAACCACTTTTTACCATATTAGTTTCAATTTAAAATTATGTTTGGTTATCTTCCTTATTGAGAGAAAATTCTAGTGAAGTCTTCTGGGTGAGGATCCTCCCCTTACAGGGAAAGAAAAACAGATGACCAGATGGAAGTGAGAACCAGAACTGAGTGGAGGGTGTCTACCTTGTGTTTTTGTACTTTTCTCTGTTCACTTCTTTCACTGTTTGCAAATAAACCCTGCCAAGGAAGCAGAGGACAGAAGGGGCCCTCATGAGGGAAGTGCCTGATGGGATGCAGGACCTCCTCATTAACACTTCACCTAGTTCAAATTTGGCCTTCCCAAAGCAGCTGCTACCTGGGGCTTTACCAGTTTTTGGAGCATGCAGTCTTAAATCTAGAAAGAAATGCCCAGTGTGATTCTTAGATGTTTAGTGGCTTAACCTGTCCCAAATGGCAGGTGGGCCTCCCTTCACACTGGACAAGTCTGAAATAACCAAGAGAAATAGTGGTGCTCCAGCTCAGCTCCATGGGGAAGCTGAGAGGGGCCATGCCCAGGGACCATGGGACTTGTCCTGGGTCTGCCTTGGCATTTACCATCATATGATCTGGGCTCACATAAGTAGCAATACTTTCCTAAGAGGATTCTATTCATACTTTATGAAATATCAGTTGTCTATATCAAATAATACTCAGTATGGAGAAACCACTCCAGATGAAAGGACAGACTTTGATGAAAATAAGGTGGGTGGGTTAGGGTAAGGAAGCTGAGATGATACGGATAATTGTATACTACACAGAATATGTGCTTCAGAACCTAATACATTACCCCATATAATACATGTGTTGTGCTTTTCTTAACAATTGCACTGGAACAAGATAAATGCAAAGGTGGTTATGGCAATTCCCTATTTGTAACGTACTTTTGAGAGGGAAAAATCAAAGAGATCACCAAACTCTGTAGTGCTGAAAGATGATTCCTACTGTGATCACCGCATTCCTTCAGTGGAATTGCTGCATGTGACTCTGCAGAGAGAGAACAATTAGGGGATGGTTATGTTCCCCTACACTCCAAGTGGCTAAAGGACTCAAGGCATTTGGGGGCAGCCTATCACATATCAAGCCATGGATACTTAATTTTATTTTGAAGCCAATAGAAAGCACAGAAGACTACAGAAGAGAGAGATGCCATTTATAATTCCAATTATTGAGGATTTATATAAGACAAAGTACCTACTTTTAGTCCCAGGTGTACTAAAAGTGTTTAGTCCCAGGTGTTTAGTCCCAGCAAATTTGTCTTTTCTAGTTTGACAGTAGCTTTAAAAGTGTCCCATGGTGCCCTCCCACTGCAAATTACAGGGCACTCGGCCATTTTTCACAAAATCATGATACTTTAATAACTATGTTGTTTTTCTTTAGTGGAGTTACGATTGAGCCTCACAGATAGATTAACACATATTTTCCTGCAAATGAACATCACTTAGGACATACTCATCTCAGAGGAAATGGCCCAGATGCATGTTGGGGTGAAGGGAGGCTAAGGTCCCAGACTTTCTGGGCAGGAGATTTGCTTCTCAGGGGGAGCTTCTGGTTGGCTGCTTGTCCCACGATGCTAATGGAGGCAGGGAAGGCTCACTGCTCCAGCCCATGGGGCGGAGCAAGACCAGTCCCCGTTGCTTCAGGACGCATTTGTGGGCTTTCCACCTGCGCTCACTTCCCCACAGCCACCCCTGGCTTGAATGCTGATCAGCAGCCCCATGGGAGCAGCCTGCTTGCAGCCAGGCTGGAGGGGGCTGATCGCAGCCTTGCCCCTGCTCTCCCTGGTGCAGCCCAGTCTGGGGACCAGCTCAAAGGATGGTGAGTTTGACATTCTACCGAGATCTTACCAATTTTTCTTTCTTTTCACCACAATTAATTACAAAAATTTGCCCAAGCACCGTGTTTGTTTCCGTGGGTATGATGGGACCCAGAGTGTGGGCTGGGGGTGGGGATGGGGTGGTAATAAAAAAATGATGTAGAATATCTAAAGGTAGATAAGTAGAGGTCCACAAGCTGCCTCAAGGAACAGAATGGAAATGACAGTGACTGGCAGTCTTGCTAGGAAGGGACATGTCAGCCTGTGGGACTGCTCATGCAAAGAGGTCATGTGATGCTGACCGGCCAGGTGCTTTACCAGGACGCTCCATTTGGAGGTGAGAAACTGAGGCAGGCAGATGATATGATAATGTTCAGAACCTGGGCTTGCATTGAGACCTGAGAAACGAAGTTGGTTGCTCATGATAATCATCATTCTAGTGCTAATTTTCCTTGTATATTTTATGTATACACTTGCCTGAGTTGCAAATGTAGAATTTCCCCAAATCTGAAACCTAATATCATTAAATGCCATCTATGACATCTTCAAGTATGAAAATCCATGTGAGAACAATTGCTGAGGTTTCCATCTGAAGAGGAACCCTGTGCTATTGAAACTGCAGCTCTGTTTGTGCCTTTTTACACTGTGAACTGTGTAAACACCTGTGTTTGCTTTTCCACTTTGACTACTGAAAGTCTTCAGGCAGTGCTACCTACTTTCAGGTATCCGTTCTGAACTATGTACATGCTAAGCACCTTAAATCTGTGGAGTAAGGCAGGGGTTGTTGACTAAGTGAGCTGTTATCTAAGGAGCAGTATTAGAAACTAAGTATTAAATCTGAAATACAGAATTTGTGGCTTAAAAAACAAATTCTAAGGAAGTGGATTTTGTTTAAAACAATGAAGCCAAAGGGAAAGGCCTCCCAGAATCTCTTCCAGCCAGGGGGATTCTGTCCTTGCACACTGATTTCATGCAAAGAAACGATTTTTCTTGTGTTTTTTTCCTCCTTTCATCAAGGTCAGAAGGAGAGTCAAAATCCTGATCGAGTCTTTTGTTTCTAAATCAGGAGCTTAGATTGTGATTTCTTAAAATGGGCCATATTTGGAAACCATTTACCTAATTTCATTCAGAATATTTTTACTTAAAGCAGTTTTTAAGACTTGACGTTTTCCAGTTTGCTTGGCTGCATCCACGTCTCTCCTTAAGCGGCACACCCCTCTGTCCTCGGGAGGGAAGAAGTGAGTTTGGTTCTGTGTTGGGCTCCCTGTTGTACCGATGCAGTGCTCAGCAAACCCCAGGTGGAGGAGTATAGCCCAAGAATGGAGATGAACTGAGAACCCCTCCCTTGTCTGGATGCAGCTGCTCTGAGGACACAATGCTGGCCACAGGGGCCAGGAAAAAGACGGGAGGCTGCCCAACCCAGCGCTGGCCACGAGGGTGTTCTGCAATGATGGAAACATTGTATAATTTGTATCTGGGCTACTGAGCCTGTGAAATGTGGCTAATGACGGAGAAGCTAAAGCTAATTCTTCTTTTTTTGGAGACAAGAGTTCCACTCTTGTTGCCCAATCTGGAGTGCAATGGCAGGAAGTTGACTCACCACAACCTCTGCCTCCTGGGTTCAAGCAAATCTCCTGCCTCAGCCTCCTGGGTAGCTGGAATTTCAGGCACGCACCACCACACCTAGCTAATTTTTTTGTATTTTTAGTAGAGATGGGGTTTCTACAGCTAATTCTTAATTCTATTTAATTGTAAGTAACTTAAGCTTCAGTAGCTGAGAGTGGCTATGAGACTGCCTCCCACGTAGGGCAGTGCAGGCATTTCTCTTCCCTCAATTATGTCACTTTCTTTGCTCCTCCTCATTTTCTGGCATCTTTGGTTAGCACTGCTGGCTTCAAAAACATCCCACACTTTAAATGTAGGCCCTGTTCTCAGGATGTCCAGCCCCACAGGGAGGCACAGGCATCAGCAAGGTCAGAGCATCCAGGTGTGCATGTGGGTATGGATGCCAGCCCAGCAGGCAGGGTTGCGCAGGTGTCTTTACCCAGTGGACTCTGTTTAGATTTGACAGGAAGGTGTTAGAGCAAATCACAAGGGCTCCAGAAAGAAGGAATTTTGTTTGTTTACAAACTGCAGTTTGCAGTTTATCCTTTCCTTGGTCACAAGCACATTTGAAAGCGTATTGCTAACGAAATTGGAAAGTAGGCGTTTCCCCCAACTCTGAGATTTATCCACAACAAGCACAGCGGGGACAAAGCCAGAGGCACTGCCAAGGCAGTGTGAGAAAAGCAGAGGTAACAGCAAGCCCCAGGAAAGACAGATGTGTTAGGTCAACAGCAGGCCCCTTAAACCCCCACGGGGCTCTGGTTACTCACCTCATCTGCAGCAAAGTTCCAGAAAACACGGGATCCAAGGTCAGACACCCGTAGCTTGGATCATCATTTAAGGGGTCCCTGTTCCCATCTGAGTAGGAGCTCGTGCCTGAAAACATTCTCACTCTTCTTGGTATCAATCTCTTCAGAGCAGAGAGAAAAATTATCTAGTTTTCTGAGTAAAACATTAAGTTTTCTCAAATCTATAAAGGTTTACATGTTGGTATAAAGAACTAAGGCAACTAACAAATGCTTTAAAAATGTAAGAGAAAGTGTTTCATAATGGAGAGAACTCAGTCTGACCCAACCATTTGCAAACAAGGAGAGGTGCAGGAGATTCGGAACCAGATCATTCCTAGGCTGTGCCAGAAGACAGAGTGTCCCTAGGGTGTGCCTTGCCAGCCTTCCATATGAATGCTCTTCTACTCTTCTGGAAGGTATCCTGTTCCCCAGTCCAGTTGTGGACAGTTACGGCTTTGTTTTTTTGTTTTTTTTCTTTGAGACGGAGTCTCACTCTGTCACCCAGGCTGGAGTGCACTGGCGCAGTGGTGCCATCTCGGTTCACTGCAAGCTCCGCCTCCTGGGTTCACGCCGTTCTCCTGCCTCAGCCTCCCGAGTAGCTGGGACTACAGGTGACCGCCACCACACTGGCTAATTTTTTTTTGTATTTTTACTAGAGACGGGGTTTCACCATGTTAGCCAGAATGGTCTCGATCTCCTGACTTTGTGATCCGCCCACCTCGGCCTCCCAGAGTGCTGGGATTACAGGCATGAACCACAGCGCCCGGCCTTTTTTTTTTTTTTTTTTTTGAGACAGAGCATTGCTCTGTTGCCCAGGCTGGAGTGCGATGGCACTATCTTGGCTCACTGAAACCTCCACCTCTCAGTTTCAAGCAATTCTCCAGCCTCAGCCTCCTGAGTAGCTGGGATTATAGGCGTGAGCCACCGTGCCCAGCCGACAGTTACAGTTTTTAATTCTCAGAACTCTCTCAGCTTCCATGTACAGTTTTTCCCTTGAGTAGCAACATGTTTCAGGCAGGCACAAAGATCCCTACCTAAAACACACTTTTGTTTTATTTTGTTTTGTTTTTGAGGCAGAGTCTCATTCTATTGCCCAAGCTGAAGCGCAGTAGTGCGATCTTGTCTCACTGCAACCTCCACCTCCTGGGTTCAAGCGATTCTCTCGCCTCAGCCTCCTGAGTAACTGGGATTACAGGTGCTTGCCACCACACCTGGCTATTTTTGTATTTTTAGTAGAGACAGAGTTTCACCATATTGGTCAGGCTGGTCTCAAACTTCTGGCCTCAAGTGATCCACCCACCTCGGCCTGCCAAAGTGCTGGAATTACGGGCATGAACCACCACGTCTGTCGAAAGCACACTCCTTAGGAAGGAATTTGTCTGACAATGTTAGAAAACAAAAGCTGTTTCTGATTGGGAAAATGTTACCGGAGTTTGGATTTTTCCCTCTGTGTTTGATGTGTGTCCTGACAAGAGATCACAGGTACAGAAGCTGGAAGCATTAAGCTCTGTTTCTTTGTCTTCCAGAGGATGTAGGAAGAAGCTGGTCTGCTGATTGTGATACTTGTGACCAGCTTGCACAGGACATGGCTGAGGAGGCAGTCCAAAACATTTCTGGTGACCACGAAAGGTGAGTTAGCACTGTTCTCAGAGGGTTTGGTAAGCTTGATTTTAAAGTATGCATTCAGAAATTTTCTTTCAAAAGTCATCACCTCCAGGATGTGGGCTCACTCTGGCATGGGTGGAGGGCCTGTACCGGGAGGGTGCAGTTGGCCGGCAGGGTCAGTTCAGAGGCTGGAGTTGGTGTTGAGAATGGATTTTTTCCTGAAGGCTTTTTAGAAGACTCCTCAAAGCGGATGCCTTCAGTCATGAGAAGTGCTGATTGCTCTTCCTGCAAATGCAGGATACCTTCCAAATTACAGGACTTTCTGCTGCCCATAGTAGACAAAGTTAAGCTATCTGCTTGTCTGCCAGGTCCCTTGCATGGAGACCAGGAGGAACCTGGCACAGGAAGAGATCATGGGGTCTTGGCCCATGGGTCTTATTTCTAAATCCTTTTCCCCATGCTCTGTGCACGCCAGCACCCATGTGTTGTTGAGGCTGGGCAGCCTGTGTGCTCTGCTGTTGGCTGTCTCATGGCAGTGTGACATGGTGCAAACCTCCATGACCACTTTCCTGGGCATGGGGCCAGCAAGGTGACCTGCCTGTGGGATGTGGTAAGAACCCAGGGAGGGTCCCCCACTGTCCCCTGGCCGGGCGTGATGGGAGCCTTTGCCTGTAGATCTTGCCCAGTGGGGTACCCTGCTACTGCAGGTCACTTTACCTCCTCACCCCTAGATTTCTCATCCCAAAAATCTGAGTACCTCTGTTGTGACATCTGTAAACTCCAGCGGGGCGTTATAAAAATCAGTATCCTTGATGAATGCTTGCTGTCAGCATGTCTGCCTTTGCTAGCTTCCTGTCTTTGTGCCGTCACCATCATTGTATCAAAGAAACCCAAAGCAAACCACGACGAGAAAGTGAGGCTGCACGTGTTAACAGGGTTGGCCACATTCATGCTTGGAAATTTCTTTGCCTTATGTCACTCACTGCTGCCAAGCTTTTCTGATTTTGGCTACAATTTGTCCCCTTGTTGTTGTTTTTTTTTTGTTACCCCATTTTTCTTTTATTCCAAATGCCTGTGCTCCTGCAGACTCCCAGAGCCTTGATATTGGCCCAATTTGACCTTCACGCCTATCAGCCAGGGAATTGCAAGGAGTTACCCCTTTGTCCTTCGAAAGGAAAGAAAAGCTGAGGAGTGGAAGTTGCGGACTTGATGTTTTTTCTCCTGTATATTTCTACATCTTGTACTTGCAGAGCAACTAGTTCATGCAGGTACTAGCCATTGTAATTGGTGTCCAGGCCCCATTTCTGAAGTCATAGCCTTTTGGGGTTTCCTGAGTCACCTAAAGCAAGACAGTGGCTGATCTGGTTCGTAGAAACAGAAGAGGTTTTCTTGACTCTGCTCTATCCCTCATTTCCTGGGGTTAGGCCTGTAGTGTCTGTGTGTGTGTGTGGTATAGGACACGTGTGTGGGTGGTGTGGTGTGTGGTCTGTGTAGTGTGTGGTATGGTATGAGTGGGGTATGGTGTGTGTGTGATGCATGGTGTGTGCTGTGTGATGTGTGTGTAATGTGTCAGTGTGTGTGGTGTTTGTGTGTGTGGTGTGTGTATGTGTGGTGCGTCGTGTTTGAGTGTGTGGTGTGAGTATGAGGTGTATGCGGTGTGAGTGTGAGGTGTGTGTATATTGTGTGTGATGCTGTGTGGTGTGTGTGTGGTGTTTGAGTGTGTGGTGTTTTGAGTGTGGTGTGTGTGGTGTGAGTGTGTGGTGTGTTTATTGTGTGTGATGCTGTGTGGTGTGAGTGTGGGTGTGTGGTGTATACGTGTATGGTATGTGAGTGTGTGATGTGTGAGTGTATAATGTGTATATTGTGTGTCATGCTGTGTGGTGTGTGTGGTGTGTGTGTGGTGTATGTGTGGTGTGTGTGTGTGATGTGTGTGTATTGTGTACATTTTGTGTGATGCTGTGTGGTGTGAGTGTGTGGTATATGTGTGTGTGGTGTGTGTGATGTGAGTGTGTGGTGTATGTGTGTGTGGTATGCGTGTGATGTATGTGTAGTGTGTATATTGTGTTTGATGCTGCGTGGTGTGAGTGTGTGTGGTGTGTGAGTGTGTGATGTGAGTGTGAGTGTGGTGTATGCATGTGTGGTGTGTGTGGTGTGTATGATGTGAGTGTGAGTGTGTAGTGTGTATATTTTGTGTGATGCTGTGGTATGTGTGTGTGGTGTGTGAGTGTGTGGTGTGAGTGTTAGTGTGATTTTTCATCTTCTCCCAGTTTCATCATCTTCCACCTGTGACCCCCACAATCCATGTCCAGCTTGAATGATTTGCATTTGCATTCCCTGGTCTCTAAAACTCATCCAGCAGAAAACTTAGCACAGTCCTTCAAGGGCGTTACAGTGCCTGGATCTTACCTTGGAGATGGTGATGGTGGAGTAGTTGGAATCCTATTTGAGGACCTTAGTAATAGAATCCCTAGAGTGACAGTGAGTGAAAGTGTCTGGTCTAAACACTTAGTTGAGGCAGTAAAAAGAACACAGGAAAAGCCATCATGCAAAAGCCTGTCCAAGGTTATTTCCATGTCAGGGCCTGATATAAGAGCCCAGCGTTGAACGCCAAGAAAGACCATCATTTTTCTGCTTCCCTTCCTAGTTCACTTTAAATCGATTTGAATATGAGGTCTCTGCAGCTTCCAGCTTGCCAATATTTTATTTGTTGATATTGGTCAGCAAAACGTCCTTCTTCATCCCGACTTGTTGATGAGGAAGTGTCTGCCCCTTATGTGCTGAGGTGGACTAGCCCCAGAGCCTGCTCCAGCCCTCCCTGCCCCTGCTTTTATAACCAGGAGTGCCTGGCCAGAGTGGGTGAAATGGTTCAAGATAAGCGTTCAGCTCCAATGCTCTCATCTTCCAACTGCTCAAAAACAGTCACTTTTTTTTAACTTTATTTTATTTTATTTTATTTTTACTTTAAGTTCTGGGATACATGCGCAGAATGTGCAGGTTTGTTACATAGGTATACATGTTCCATGGTGGTTTGCTGCACCTATCAACCTATTATGTAAGTTTTAAGCCCTGCATGCATTAGGTATTTGTCCTAATGCTCTCCCTCCCCTTACCCCCAACCCCCAACAAGCCCCGAAAAACACTCGCTCTTAAGGAATTATAAGAGATCTGTCATGTAATTCAAACAAATGGCTCAACTAGTTCCCTTGAGGCATCACAGACTGTGTTTGAGCCATCAGTATCATGCCGTTCCCGAACGGCCACAGTTAACTAAGAGGAAGCCAGGTGCCACTGTGAAAATGGTGCTGATTCTGTGCCAGGGCCTGGGGGCCTGCCTCCTCACAACACCAGGAAAAAGAGCCTCCCTTGTATTTCAATTATCTCCCCCTTCCATTTTTTTATTTGAAAAGACTTCTGAAATCTCAGGGAAAATTGGCTTTGTAGCGCTATCCTTGGCACCTCTGTGAGTGGAGGACACCGCTGTTGGGGACGTGCTTGTCACCTTCTGAGACAGAAAGTTACTTCTCAAGGGCCTACTATGTCCCAGGAACCAGGGCTGGCGTTTTCTGTGTGTAGCACTTGGAAGTGATCCCGTTGTGGGGGCGTCTGAGAGGGTCTCAGAACTTGGTGGGTGCCGGGGCTATCTAACCTTGTGTGGGCCCAGAGTGGCGGGCAGTCTCACAGCTGTCGGCTGTGAGTCACACGCGGTGGACAGAGGTTAGGTTGGTCCTTTCCTCAATTTTATTTGCCCACCAGATCATTGCAGAAATCCTCTAAGTCTGATCTGGTCTGGTCTGTATGATTCCAAAGCTGTCCCCTTTTCTATTATTATTATTTTTTTTATTTTCTCATTTCTCTGGCCTTTGGAAGACAAGCATAGTTGAGAGTAGACAAGGAAATCCTTGGAATTATTCAACAGTTTGAGGCCTTTGACCTAGCGACCATCTTCATCTTCAAAATACAGCTTTGCGCCTCCCTGCAAACTTTCCTCAACTATAAACAGTGTCCTCGTCTGCCCTCTGGTGGCGGCTTCTTGGGCATCAAGAACCAGACTTGTAAAAAATGGGTGAAACTGTCCAGTTTTATCTTTGTAGAAACCTTGTTTAAGATGAAGTAGATATCCTTTAGACTTTGTAGACATCCCAAATGGGTAAAAAAGAGAATTCTAAAGAGCTGAATGCATTTGTCAGGGGAAAGGTGGAACATAGCATCTAAGAACAAGGCGAACACCTTTAGCAGCTGGTTACCAAGCATTTAGCTAATACAGGGTGTCCCTTTCCGGAGTGACAGTCCTGGCAGCGGCCCCGTGAAGTAGGTCTGTGTCGTTCCTCTTAAACAGTGAAGGAGACTGACACAGAGAGGTAAGGTGACTGCTTGTGTCTAGAAGAAGTGGACGTAGAGCTTGCCCTTCTCCTTAGCACAGCAGGCTACATGGAGCCGGGAACTTGGCGATGGTTCCCATTGCCCTGTCTCTGGGAATGGGCATGGAGGAGAAACCTGAATCACACCATCCGTTTCTAGCTGAATCAAGACCAGAACCCGGGGAACCCGCACCTTAGATCAGGACTATTTCACTCACTGCGCTTGATCTTTCTCAAGTCGATTGGTGCCAGACATAGACACCTCAGGACCCAAGGAGCCACAGGCTGAAAGGGAGTGACCAGGGACCAGATGACGACCCACAGTGATCTCTGCTGACAAACATGAGAGCAGCAGACAGCTGCCAAGGCCTAGGGAGTCCAGAGGGAAAGTCGCCAGCTGTGCCAAGGGGCAGAGCTCTGTGGCTGACTTCAGCTGCAGCTTGAGCTCTGGAGGCACACCTATAGAGACCTTTGAAGGAAGGTGCCATAGAATTGACGTTGGCTTTGGGTGTGCTGAAAACCAGGTTTAAACGTTGGCTCTGCCTCTCACTGACGGCGTGAGCTTCACTGAGTTCACTTGTTTTGCTGGGCCTCCATGATCCCATCTGCATTGCTGTTCTTGCATTGCTATAAAGAGATACCTGAGACTGAGAAAGGAGGTTTAATTGGCTCATGGTTCTGCAGGCTGTACAGGAAGCATAATGCTGGCATCTGCCACTGGGGAGGCCTGCCTCAGGAAGCTTACAATCACGGTGGAAGGTCGAAGGGGGAGCGGATGCATCACATGGCAACAGCAGGAGCAAGAGGAGGGGAAGAGATGCCACACACTTTTAAATGATCGTATCTCAGAGAACTCACAAAGACAGCACCAAGCCATGAGAGATCTGCCCCCATGATCCAAACACCTCCCACCGGGCCTCACCTCTAGCACTGGGGATTACAATTCAACATGAGATTTGCACAGTACAAATACCAAAATGATATCAGCATCTTAAAAAGTAACTGAATGGAACCTCTCAAGTCTGGTGTGGAGATGAATGGGGAGGATGCCATGCAGTGCCTACTCTGTGTCTGTGCTGGGGTCTCTCCCCAGGGCCATGGGTTCCATGCTGTTCCTTTCTGCAGCATGCCAGATCCCCATGGGCTGGAAGTATGTGCTCTCAGGACTGCAAGTGAACAGTGGGAATGGGGACGGTGAGGCAGGAAGGAGGAGGAAGAGGAGCCCTGGGGGCCACCAGGGCTTGCCCTGGAAGGTCAGCTCTGTGCATCTGGGCAGGAAGCCCCAGAGGCAGCAGGAAGAGAGATGGGTCTGTTTGGAGGCTGTTTTAGTAGTCAGATGGGAACTATATTTCAGTTAATCTTCCAAAACAGACCCTGAGTTTGGGAAATATGAAGTGAAGAAACCATAGATGCAAGTCGTTTTTTTGTTCATATGGCAGCCAATTATGTACTTAATGATTTGCTTTCCAGGAAGCTGATTTGCTTTCTAGGAAGCTGATTTGCTTTCCAGGAAACCAGGGCGAGTATTAAATGACCAGCGAGTAGGCAGGGCTAGGAGCAAAACTGCACATTTATTTTTGGTCCCCCAGCTTCAGGAAAGAAGGTGTGGGGGAGGGGTGAGGTCCGTCGGTCTCTGGCAGAGGAGGCCAGGGGAGTCACCTGGTGGAGCTCTCAGTCCCGACAGGAGTGAGGGCTGAGGAAGTACGTGCCGCCCGTCCGCTGGGAGTGGCTTTTATGTCCTGGGCCTGGGAGTGGGCGAGCAGTGGGCGGGAGGTAGGCGGGTTGGGGGCCGGGCAGTGGGCGTGGCTAGGTGGGTTCCGGTTTTTCTCCATCGGAGGTCGGGTTGCGCCTGCGCAGTTGACCTGTGTCTTTCCCGGGTGCGGGAAAGCTGACGGTGAAGAACCCGGAACTGCGCCATCTTGCCTCCATTCGTCCAAACACTTAATACATTTGTGGCAGAAATATGGATATGGAAGGAAGAGTGGTCACAGGATGGCTGTGATTAAACGATTGTATGTAATTTTCCTCTGGTTATTTTCTTTCCCTTAGGTGTCTCCAGGCTGCCTGCTGCCTTTCCTTCGGTGGTGAGCTGTCTGTGAGCACTGACAAGAGCTGGGATCTTCATCTGTGCAGCGGTAGCCCTCCTGGAGGTGGACTGTGGGTCGGTAAGGCCTTGGGGAAGGAGGCATGGCCACCATGATAAGAATGTTGCTTTATTTCCCTGCTGTAAAGAGGACATCTTCCACATGGGAATTTCATTTTCTGCTTTTAAGAAACAGAAGGAAGGTCAGAGTGATCTTAAACCTGCTGTTTTGTAAGTGCCTGTGACTTAAATAGTCCATATGCCAGGGTGGTATATTTTTAACTTCTTCACTGAGGCCCACCCCTGACTTTCTGCTTTAGGAGGTCTGGGGTGAGGCTGAGGAGCTCTGGGGACCACACTTCGAGAACCACTGAGACTACAATGGGGCCTCCCAGAGCCCAGAAGGGGATACTTAGGTTACAGGAGGTGTCTGCATGGCCACAGGTGTGGGGTTTTCCTCTTCCTCCTTAACACAGAGAGTATCTCTGTTTTCAATTTTTAAAATGAAAAGTCTAAAGTGTTGCCTGAAATATAATTGCCAGGATTCCTTTAAGTAGAAGGAATTTTTGAGTTTTCAACTTAGTCTACACATTTGGTAGACCTGAGAAACTGATTTTAAAAATTGAAATTAAAAAATGTTTTAAATTTCTGAAGAGACAGATTTAAATGGAGTGTGTGTGTGTGTGTGTGCGTGTGTGTGTGTCAGGAGGTGGGTGTGTGCCTGGCATCAATGTTGAAACAATGCAACGCCCACTCTTTTTGCAATTCTTATGTTAAGATCATGTGGAATTGTTACCTAAATGCCAGGGGTTTGCCTGACGTCCTTCTGCCGCTTTTTACGTACAGAGCATAATCATCACTGAGACAGCGAGGATTGCCAGGGAAGAAAGCTTTATCAGGTGCTGCAGATGAGGAGGAGGGAGATAAAGTCTCAATATGTCTCCCCAACTGACTAAAACTGGGGGGTTTATGTAGCAGGGAAGGCAAGAAAACAAAAATTAAGAGAGGGGTGAGGAAACAATCTGAGGAATGAGGGGCCTGACTGGATGCAGGGATCTGGTGGGTCCCTTTCCTGGGTTTCCTAAGGGAGGAACTCAGATGAGATGGATGTTAAATTTCAAGTTTTAAGACTAGGAGAGTCAATTTCCATGTTTATTCAAAAAAAACCTATAAATATCAGTTCTGTGGGACAATTAGGCCAATTTCAGGATTAGTTTCACTCTTTTAGTTTATTTTTCCTTTTGTTCAATTTTGCGATTTTGTGTGCTTTTTATGATTTTTTATTTAATTTTTTCTGTTCAGGGATATGTCCACTTTTTTTTTCAGGTAATTTGAGCACAGTGACTTTGATGACTAATTGGTTTCAGAGAAATATGAGTCACTTGACTATTCTAGCTTATTCCCAAATATTTTCTAAATATTTCTTCCTCTCAGATGTGTCCAGTTCAGGAAATTGCTTCGTACCTCAGTTGGTGCATGCAGCCTGCATGGGCGCTCAACGGCGCTCGATGGTACTTGCAGCATGTTACGCATTAGACAACCCTCAGGAGCACAGCCTTTGCTTTTTTCTCAGCTTTTATTATCACAAGATATTAGTACACTGGACTCTTGACAGTAAATAGTGGCTTTGACTCACACTGTTAAAACTGGATTTGATATTGTCCTACGCTAAACTTGAGCATGTCCCAGGAGGCTAGGGGAAAGCTGACTGCCAGCATCACTGCTGGGGTGCAGGGAGGAAGCCATGTCCCCTGTGAGGATGGCCCAGCCCTGGCCTGGAGCTCCTGGAGAACCTGCTGCTCTCGGCAGCCTGCAGGCCTCTGCGTTCCTTCTAGCCTGAGCAAAGCTGGCCAGAATAAGAGACTGGGGTTAAGGGAGCCCAGGCAGAAACAGGTTTCCTTGCAGGAACTCAGGTCTGAGAGAAAAACAGCAGGGTGCTCCAGTCCCCTCTTCACCCTCCACCCCCACTTCCTTCCCCTCCTACCTGGGGATGCGAGGCCCTCCCCAAAGGGCAGAGGGGTGGGGGCTTCAGGGAAAGCAGCTCTTGCACCCAAGGCAGTCGCCTGGCTTCTTGCTGAGAGTGGCTCTGTGCAGGGCCAGGTCTAGCAGAAATATTTTCTTTTAACTTTTGTTATGGACATTTTCTTTTTTTTTTTTTTTTGAGGCGGAGTCTCGCTCTGTCGCCCGGGCTGGAGTGCAGTGGCCAGATCTCAGCTCACTGCAAGCTCTGCCTCCCGGGTTCACGCCATTCTCCTGCCTCAGCCTCCCGAGTAGCTGGGACTACAGGCGCCCGCCACCTCGCCCGGCTAGTTTTTTGTATTTTTTTAGTAGAGACGGGGTTTCACGGTGTTACCCAGGATGGTCTCGATCTCCTGACCTCGTGATCCGCCCGTCTCGGCCTCCCAAAGTGCTGGGATTACAGGCTTGAGCCACCGCGCCCGGCCAATTATGGACATTTTCAAACATCCGCGTGAGTAGAGAGAATGGCATCACAAACACTCAAGGACCTGTCATCGCGGGCGGCAGTTGTCAGCTGTGCGCAGATCCTATTCCAGCTACTCCCACAGACATGGTGGACACGGGCCCCGCTCGCTGCCCAGCCTTCAGCCCTCAGAGATGGGAGGAGTAAACATCAGCCAGGTCCACGCTACTGTCAGGGCCAGATTGCCCGGGTGGGAACATCCTGCTTATAAACTTTGGAGTGTCTTTAATGGTCTTCCTGTTTGTTCAACAGTTCCCCCACCACTCCTTCAGACTATGGTATTGCCCCCTCTACTACACACCACTGAGCAGGACCCTTGACCCTCATTATTTTATGACCAGACCGCTGGGTGTTTCTGGAACAGGCATTCATTGTCAGTGTGGCTGGTGGTCGTGCGTTCTCTCATATTGCTTAGTGTGGGCTACACCTAAGACCTTGTTTAAACAGGGAAATAAAAAGAAAAGACACACTGCAGGACACCGCAGCCCAAGGACACACATCTTCATGATCAACCCGTTGTTAGGCCCGGGTGGCTTTGGACTTGTGTATAACTTAGGGCTTCTCCAACTTTATATATTCTCACCTTCCCAGAACATTGCAGTCTTCAGAATCTGTTTGCTTGTTTTTTTTTTTCTCTAGAGGTCTATGCTAATCATGTGCTTCTTATGAGTGATGGGAAGTGTGACTGTCCTCGGTGTGCTCTGAAGAGACAGGCAGAAGACCGGGAATCACAGAGCCCATCCTCATTGCCTTCTGGGCAGAAGGTATGCCTGGATCTGGGGAAATTCGGCTTTTCTTCCTGAATACAGTACATGTACAGTACAGCTTAAAAGCACCTCCATGTTTCAGCAGGAATTTATCAGGGATTGTTTTCCTATCGTGTGTGTTTGTGCCAATGAAGCAAGTGTGACTTATAAAGTCTTTATTCAGCTCCAAAGTGTAGTTCCACAGATAAGAAGTGCAGGCAGGGGTAGCCCAGCCCAGAGGAGTAGGGGATAGCCCTCAGATGGGGAGTGAAGAGGTAGCCCTCAGGTGGGGAGTGGGGGATACCCCCAGGGTGGGGAGTGGGGGCGCCCCCGGGGTGGGGAGTAGGGGCTGCCCCCAGATGGCTCCAGCACAGACAAGGCTTCCCGCCGCCAAAGCACCAAAACCCTGCTTATCTTGCACAGTGTGAGGAGCTCTTTGAAGACCCTATTAATTAACACTAGGCAGCCTGGAGGTTTGTGAATTCCCTTGCAGCACAACCCCCAGCAGATGCTGTTATGGCTACATGTTTGCTTTCTGGCTTCCTCTGGCCAAAGGCGAGCCCTGGGAGGATGAAACTGTCTGCTTTCCTCGCTGTTGCTTCTCTGGTGCCCAGCACAGTGCTGGGTGCACAGCAGGGGTCCACTGCTATTCTGTTAATGAAGTCATGTTACTTTCCCAAATGTACTGGGTTTTCATAAGCAGCTCTCTCATGTTATTTTATTATTTTTTCTTACAGAACATTTGGAAAACAACTAGTAAAGTAGCGTTAAGTGTTGTTAATGAAAAAACACAGGCTGTTGTTAATGAAAAAACACAGGCGCCTCTGGATTGTGGTAACAGTGCTGATAGGTATGTCAACGTACCATGGCGAAATCTTGCTTTTCTGAACATGCAAAGGATGTGAGACTTACAAAGAATTGCTCAGATGTGAAAGTGGATGCTTGTTCCTATATGGCCCCGAGGGCGGGTTGGCAAATGCAGCTCTTAAATTGGTGGAAAAAATAATGGTGTTCTGAAGTTAATTTGCCGGAGTAGACCAGGTAGTATGACAGACCCCCGAATGCTGGGAGCCATAGAAGGTGATGTCATACAAGAATCGTCATTGTCTCTATTATGAACTCTGGGAACGAATATGGTGAGCCTTCTGGGTACAAGCACTCGACTTGATGGTAATTGGTTATTTCATGGTGCATAACATACAGACTTTAAAACAGCATTCGATGAACCTTGAAGACATTATGCATTGTGAGATAAACCAGTCACAAAAAGACACATCCTTTATAATTCTACTTATGCGAGGTCCCTAGAGTAGTCACATTCGTAGACACTGAAAGGAGAATGGGGTAGTTGCCAGGGGCTGTGGTGGGGAGGAACGGAGGGTTGCTTAATGGGTACAGAGCTTCAGTTTTGCAGGATAGGAAAGTCCTAAAAATGTACTGCACAACCAGGTACGTGTGCATACACTTAACACCACTGAACTGTGCCTTCAAATGATTCAGATGGTAAATTTTATGTTATTTTTTTGCCACAGTTTAAAAAAACACAGTAGCACCAGACAATACAAAATTCAAAGTAGGTATAATTTAAAAAAATAGTTGGCCTTCTTCTGGATTCTCTAGTGTCACACTGTACCTGAAATCGATGGTTTTACTCCTTCTAATGGAAATTAAACATTGACTCATACAAAGAACAAATGTAACTTTTCTTTCTTAAAGGAAAAGCATAGGTAAATGTAGATGTTTGTTTTCCTCATAATTATTCAGTTCCACTGTTCTCACTGATGCAACTTTTCCCCTCATGTTATTGTTCAAAGGCAGTGACTGGTAATGGCCCATCAATGTTGCCAAGAACAGCTAAACTGATCACAGTTCTTTCTGATCTACCTCCAATCCACCTGATCTTTACTCTTGATCTGCTGCTATAATATTGCTCCTTTTATTTATTTGTAAGATCCTCAAACCTGACAGGAAAGGAGGCAGGGCAGAGCATGAAGCTGGCACTATGCCCTGGGAGACCATGGGCCAAGTCCAACCTGTGACCATGGATGCACCTGATTCAGCCCGTAGGTGGAAATCAAGGATTCTTCTTTTGCCTGTGAGGGCAGCCCACGCTGCACACCTGACTCTGTTCCCCACCATAGTAGTCTCCGAGTCTTTGCTGGCAGCAGTACTGGGGAGAATTGGACCCCTCCTCCGACAGTTTGTGACTCAGAAACTTGGATGTGTGGGCCCAGGGCTGTTGTTTTTTGGTCTCCATTTTGCTAACAATAAGCCTACCTTTTATGGCCAGATTTGTCTGTCTGTCCCCCGGAAATATGATGACTGAGGCCCTGTGTGGCATCCATTTCAGGGTAGAGCATCTCTGTGTGAAATTCTTACTTCTTTTGGATTCTAGTGGGTAGACTGGTACATCCCCTGGAGCCCCAGTTAAGAAAACTCATTCTTTGCAGCTTGAACAGAATGATTTTCTCTGATGCTTGGGTCAACTAATGAAGAATTTCACAGCTTATTTTTGAGAAATTATTTCAAGACTTAGCTAAGGTGTAAGTAACTGTTCAATGAGAGAGAAATCTTCAAATAGAATCAGCACTCCCTGTGTGCCACCACGGGAATGTCATTCTTGTCCTCTGCTGAGACCTGGCAATGCAGGCAGGGCCTGTGAATACACACGGGAAACAAGAGTGGGGTGGGGTCGCCCTGTGTGGCAGCTCATTGACTCCAGCTCCCACCTCCTGCTTAGCTGCTGCAGTCTGTCTTGGTTACAAATTCGAAGTGCTTGGGTGAGCAAACCTCTGGCCTGTGTGCTCGCTTAGAAGGAAAGGATCTTCCTTCCTAGCAACAGAAGACCTTCTTAGCTGTGAGCAGAGTGAAGCCTGGTGGGGGTACTCTTGTGTCTGTCTCCTGAGGCCTGAGCACAATCCCCTCCACCCCTAAGCCAGTCCCTGTTCTGAGGCCCTTTACTTTTGTGACTGAATCACAATCAATCAAAGCCTGACATTGTGGAAAGACACAAACATGCATGGACCTTAATCTGGATAGACACGGTGTCTTTTTCTTTTTTCCCAAGACACAGCTAAGACATGCAGGTTTGTTGTTGTTGTTGTTTTCCTAAAGAGAATCACTACATTAAGAACTAAAGGGATATAAAGGGAAAAATAGAAAGCAAGTGACTCGGATGATGAATGGACTAAAACTATGTCACATTAGGAACAGCTGAAGTGACTTCAGATGTCCCTTGGAGGACAGAAGATCCAGGTTGACATGCCGTTGGAAGTGCCTGGAAATGGGCTTCAGCTGACAGAGTAGATAGCATGTAAGCCCCCGCACCACCAGCCCCAGAGCCGAAGTGTCATGAGTAGTGCAAGGTTACAGATCACCAGGTCCACACACGTTTGTGTCTTTCCACAATGTCAGGCTTTTATGGATTGTGATTCAATCACAAAAGCCATGAGCTACATGGAGCTCTTGAGGAGGCAGTTCTCCATAGTACTTCCCATTCACTTGGCAGTCAGAGCCGCGGGCACACAGACTGATGCCACTCTGTAAGTCAGTATTGCAAACCATACATAATAGTATACTTAACCTATTAATGTTATAGATTAAACATTTCACAGCAAACAAAGTAACATTTAACATCAATAAGAAAAAGAGGAGAAAGGGTTAATGAACCAGTCCAGGGGGAGCCAAGAAGACAAAAGGAGTCCCAGTCTGAGCCGAATGGTTCATCAGTCTTACAAGAAAATCTTGAAGGTAGCAGAGCCTCTGGCGGCAGATGCCAAGCTGTCATCACAAGTGACTACAAGAAAGTGGCAGTTAAGATGGCCATTTGGAGCTGTTCATGCCTAATCTGGTATGGTCACAGGGCCCTCTGGTGAGAACCGATAGTGGAAGAGTATGCTCGTGTCCTTATCTAATTGGATGCAGTCTTTATTTTTTTAATTTGTTTATTAAACAAGACATCTTCTCCTTGTTGGCAGAGCGCCCCGTGAAAAGAAATGGAGACTTTTTCTAAGGTGGAGTTAGTTATGTCATGGGTACTCCATACACAAAGGCTGATCATGGTGAAGAGAGGGTTGGGGACAAACAGGGGGCGGCCCAGGCAGTGGCGTGGTGGTCACTGTGAGCGTCCCAGGGCCAGGACGTTGTGTTGGACTTGAGGTTAAGTGCAATCCACATTGTTGACCGAAAGAAAGAAACCGAGGCAAAATTAATAAATGGGGAGTTTATTTGGGCCAAGGCTGAGCACTGCAGCATGGGAAACACTGGGAAGTGCTTTAGAGAACAAATGAGAGGCTCAAGTTTTAAAGAAAAAATGACAACTCAGGAGAGGTGGCAATTACAGAAGTTGTTCCTCAGGAATTCTCATTGGTTTACAGAAATAACATTGGTCAGTGATTGGCTATACATTGTTGAACTATAAGGTGGATGGCATTTTTTGGCTACTTGGCGTCAGTCAGTTTAGAGCCTACATAGCAAGTGGCTTCAAGAGGTCATTATTTAGCTCAAGTGAAGTGAGACGTGACTGCTGTGATATTTTAATGCCTCTTTGGGCCTGATCATGTAAAAGGACTTGCATTCCTCAGATAAAATGTTTTTTTTTTCTTTCTTATCGTCTAATAGTTTACTCTTCGCCGGGGCAGGTCTATTCTCTGAGCTCCATGTTAACAGACACAGACACTGAGCCTCAGCTGAGGCACTAGAATAGTGAGTCTTGTGTAGGTGGGAACTGAGCTCCACAGCCTCTGACCCAGAGCCTGTGTCCCCCAGCGTGCCTTAACTCTTCTGCAGAGCAGAGCAAGCCCAGAGCCAGTGGGCTGCAGGCATCGGAAATACTCGTCGTGGATTTTTCTCATGCAGGATTATAATCCTGGCCTGGCCTTGCCACAGCTTGAGACAGAGGCACTCACCTCACTGCAGCCATGTTGGGGAAGGGAGGCTAAGAGTGAGGCTGGTTTTGCCAGAGGAGGAGCCTGGAGCTGCAGCCAAGAAAGAAACCGCTGTGCCTCACTCCCTCCTGCAGGGCTCGCTGGGGCTCATCAGCAGGGTGAGGTGGTGATAACAGCTGAAAACAGGGTCCTATGACAGGGGAACACAAAGATAACCAGCTAAATGGACCTTATCCCTGCTGATCGGAGGCACGGTCCTTGAGTCCCATTCCCAAGCCCTGCCTCCCTGCCAGGCTTTGACTGCGTAGGCAAGTAGTTACCACCAGGCCTCCCGCGGTGCCCCCTCAGTCACTGCACCACAGTATGTTCCAGCCGAGTCCAGGCCCCACGGGGCAGACAGAGCACATTTTGTATGTGACTCACCCCTTTGGGTGAACTGTCTGAAGCAGTGTCCTAAGTGGGCGTGGATTTTAGTCAATGGTTTGATAAACTCTACTCTACCTAAGACTTCTCGCTCGAGTGCCTGCAGCAGCCCTGCTGGTTTGGCTTCTAACCACATCATATCCCCATGGTCAGCCTGGGCCTGACTCCCAGGAATGGGCCTGCGATCACAGCGAGGGAATTTCCAGCAAAGCCTGGGGAACGGCATGATTTGTAATCAAATAAGCCAGATACATGACTGAAACATGACTGGGTTTCCTTTTCTTTCTGCACTTTCCTTCCCATACAGAATTCCCCACAAACCTTCCATTATAATCGTGAGGGCCTGGAGCAGTGGTGGCCCCAGGTTCCATCACAGGCGGCTGTGTGCCACTGGGACCACGGACAGCACATTCTCTGGCCTTCTCCAGGTTAGTATCTAACCCCTGCCATTGAAATTCATCCGAAAGCTGCTGGTGAGCATCTGGGAGACTCATCCGTACATAGGCGGCCTCAGAGTTTGTCAGTGAACCATATTTTGCCTTTCTAAGTCATTTGGACACTGCTCAGGCAGTTTGAAGGCATCACTAAATTTGTCACCACAGTAAGGGAAAATAGACTTCACATTTTTGCTGTCTGTAAGAGCGCTGTCTCTCAGCTGACAACCTTATAGAGTTATAGATGACCTTATGAAGTTGCTAATTTTCTATTGGCTTAGCTGAGGGGATAACACAAACTTCTAATACTAAGCAACCCTGAAATTCCTGATCAAACATGTCTTATAGTTCTAGCTGGTGCCAGCCGGGCCCTTTCTTGGCTAGTATGCTGGAAAGTGTGAGTCCTACCACTCATGACATAGCACCAACGCATGGGGCCAACGTGTGGTCGCCCACCCAGATAGCAGAGACCTCAGCAGCAGTGGGGCTCTTTATTAAATTGGCTTTTTGAGTGTGGAGGACATCAACTACTGATGCCGGACAAGGCCATTCAATAAATCCTGAGCTGTTCTTAAACTTTTAAGGTCCAGGGCACCTCTTCTGCAGCAGCTTCCTGCAGCCTGAAGATGGAGGCTTCCTGCTGTGTCCTGAGACTGCTGTGCTGTGCGGAGAATACGGCCACGGGGCTGCTTCCTGGGACTGTCACGATGGAGACCCCCACCAAGGTGACCAGCTCCACTCAGACCAGCTCCCAGTGAGTACCCCTGTGGCCGATTTCCCATTTTCCTACTTCTACCAGAAGGTAAGGTGAAGGAGGTGTGGAGGCCAGCATCACTTCTCCATCCCCAGTCTGGAGCCATCCGTGCCCAATCGTTGGTGATTTTAGTATCTTCGTTGTTTGCTTTAATTATTGTTGCAGTTAAGTCCAGTGACTTTCAAGTTATGATGGTGTAAACGTAATTGGCCACTGTTTGCCATCAGGGATCCATGTCACTTGGTTGCCTTTATGTTTCCTGTCAATCACATACTGAGACTGAGGCTTTGTCTGACTGTGTATATTTTTTGTTGTTGTTGTTGTTTGTTTTTTTGACAGAGTCTCACTCTGTCACCCAAGCTGGAGTGAAGTGGCACAATCTCACTTCACTGCAACCTCCGCCTCCAGGGTTCAAGTGATTCTCCTGCCTCAGCCTCCTGAGTAGCTGGGACTACAGGCATGTGCCATCACACCTGGCTACTTTTTGTATTTTTAGTAGAGATGGGATTTCACCATGTTGGCCAGACTTGTCTTGATCTCTTGACCTCGTGATCCACCCACCTCGGCCTCCCAAAGTGCTGGGATTACAGGCGTGAGCCACTGTGCCCAGCTGACTATGTGTATTTTTTTTTCTTTTTTTTTTTTTGAGACAGAGCCTTGCTCCATCACCCAGGCTGGAGCGCAGTGGTGCGATCTCAGCTCACTGCAAGCTCTGCCTTCTGGGTTTATGCCATTCTCTTACCTCAACCTCCCGAGTAGCTGGGACTACAGGTGCCCGCCACCACGCCCGGCTAATTTTTTGGATTTTTAATAGAGACGGGATTTCACCGTGTTAGCCAGGATGGTCTTGATCTCCTGACCCTGTGATCCACCCGCCTGTGTGTATTTTTAACGGGACATGCACGGCACACTGGGAGAGGAAAAAAAAAAATGGGAGCATGAGAATTGTCCATTAAGATACTTAAACCATTTCTACCTCCATGATCTTCCTTTTCCTGCTTTCTTTAATCTTTCGTTTATGCCACGTAATGGTACCAATACCGTATGCTTAACTCAAGACCAGCTTTTAATACATATATGATGATCATGAAAGTCCTGTGTGATTGGAAGCTGAGACGAGTATCCTAGACTATTCCCAACTCCCCAACCGATTTGCAGGACAAGGAGCTAGGGAGAAATGGAGAAAGGATGGCACCCACCCTCACGGGGAGCTTTTCGCAAAAACACAGGAAGTAGTGACTTGTGGGAGATACCATCTTTCATGTCCATTAAATCAGTGATGAGAGAAACTCTACCTTTTACTATTAGTAATGTAGCTAGAACAGTGACTCCCAAATTTTTGCTGACCTCAGATTCACCTGGGGGCTTGCTGTCCCCACCCCAGTTTCTGACCCACTGGGTCTGGGGTGGGTGAAGAATTTGCATGTCTCACAAGTGCTCAGGTGATGCTGATGCTGCTGGCCCTGGGACCCTGCTCTGAGAACCAGTGGAAGTGAAGCCTTTCATCAAGTTTCTCGGACTTGGCTTCTAGCTAGTTGGACCCAGGCCAGACTGCTTGGCTTCTGCCTTCCCAACCCACCTGGTGATGTGGTCCACTGTCATGAAATTTGAAGCCTCTCCCTCTCTCCCACAGCTCCCACAGCCTTCCACCCGGCACTCCTCGCACCCCCAGCTTCATGGCATTGCAGTCTGGTTCTGAGATCCTCTATCCCCCTACTCAGCATCCTCCTGTGGCCATCCTAGCTCAACATTCTGATAACTCCATGAACCCTGTTCTCGACTGCTCCCTGGAAATGGAAGCTCGGGCACCTCCAAATCTGGGATTCCGTGTTCATATGGCTTCTGGAGAGGCTCTCTGTCTGATGATGGATTTTGGGGACAGCTCTGGGGTTGAAATGAGGCTACACAACATGTCTGAGGCAATGGCGGTGACTGCCTACCATCAGTACTCAAAAGGTAAGGTGCACAGTGTCCTTTTCAGGAGCCTGGGAAGGAGATCCTGAGCTAGGAGACCCAAGAGGCAGTGTTGGGAATAGAAAGAAACCACATTCCATTTCTCTGGACTCAGCCAAGCTTCCTGGCTCTAAGAATAGTAGTTCAGTGGTGCACTGCAGATGTAGGTGGGTTTGTGCACTGTGTTTTGCACTGTGACCAACTCTACATACTCCATCGCATTTAATCTTTCCACCTGCCTTGTAAGGTAGGGGTGGCGAGGCTGAGGGATTTGTCCTGAGGTCCCAAAGCTAATGTACTGGCACTTCATCCTACACAGAAGCAGAATTCTAAAAATAATAACTATTGAAAAATTACTTCAAGTACATGAACACACATATACACACACACAGTGTTGTATATGAATTCTTTTGCACTAAAATTTCCAACATTTTGTAGTCTCAACCAAAGTAAGAAAAAAATTCTTTACATTCCAGTGTTGGACCCATTCTACTCAGACAACTACTAAACCCCTAGAGATGATGATTGGGGGTGGAGAGTGAGTGGAGAGTTCTGATACTTTTCCACTTATGGATCGGATGTAATTTTTTCTTTTTTTTTCTTTCGTTATTTCTTCCTTTTTTTTTCTGAGACAAAGTCTTGTTCTGTTGCCCAGGCTGGAGTGCAGTGGCCCAATTTCAGCTCACTGCAATCTCCACCTCCTGGGTTCAAGGGATCCTCCCACCTCAACCTCCCAAGTAGCTGGGATTACAGGTGTGCATCACCACGCCCAGCTAATTTTTTGTATTTTTAATAGAGATGGGGTTTCACTCTGTTGGCCTAGCTGTTCTCAAACTCCTGACCTCAAGAGATCTGCCTGCGTGGGCCTCCCAAAGTGCTGGTGTGAGCCACTGCACCTTCACGCCCCCCTTTTTTTAAAAGTTACTTTTTGAACATGTACATTCTCATGGTGTAAACTCCCACATTCTAGAAAGATATATAGTAAAAAGTCCTTTTCTGTTGACCCACAGTCAACTACTGCCTTCTACTTCTTATTTCTTTTATGTGTATAAGCAAGTATAAATGTTGTTTCCCCTCCTTTCCACACATGGAAGTATACCATGCACATGTCCCACTCCTTGCTCACTTAAATGCATCTCCATATCTAGACAGGCTCCCCTGTCTACACAGAAAGGGCTTCCCTGGTTTTTGGTGTAGTTGCTGAGTGGTCCATTAATTTAATGGACCAAATCTACTCAGCTATTTCTTTTTATGGGTGGAGATTGAAATTATTTCTGATCTTTCAGTATTGCAAACAACATTGCAGTGAATAATTACATGTGTATGTCATTTAATGGAAAGGCAAGATTATTGCCTCAAATGCTATGTGCATCTGTAATTGATAGTTATTGCTAAATTGCTTTTAATTAGGACTCTTGTCCGGTTTACATTCCTGTGAACAATGTAGAGATCAATATGATAGGTAAAAACAGTATCTTTCTGAAGTATTAAAATTTGCATTTTATTAGGTTCATCCTTGTCAGCTGCCAGTATATGACCATATTCAACCAAATAGAGCACTTTCACAGTTCCATCTAATACGGGGTTTCAATGAGCTCTTTTAGTTATTAAAATTTGTCTGTTGGCGGGGCGCGGTGGCTCAAGCCTGTAATCCCAGCACTTTGGGAGGCCGAGACGGGCGGATCACGAGGTCAGGAGATCGAGACCATCCTGGCTAACATGGTGAAACCCCGTCTCTACTAAAAAATACAAAAAAAAAACTAGCCGGGCGAGGTGGCGGGCGCCTGTAGTCCCAGCTACTCGGGAGGCTGAGGCAGGAGAATGGCGTAAACCCGGGAGGCGGAGCTTGCAGTGAGCTGAGATCCGGCCACTGCACTCCAGTCCGGGTGACAGAGCGAGACTCCGCCTCAAAAAAAAAAAAAAAATAAAAAAAAAAAATAAAATTTGTCTGTTTAGTATACATTGCAAATTTTTATTTTTCAATTTGTCATTTGTGTTTTGGTTTTACTTATACTTTTTTTTTCTTTTCATGTAGGAATTTTTAACTTTTATTAAGTATACTTTATCAACCCTTTATTTTATGGTTTCTGAGTTTTATGTCGTAGTTAGAAATTCTTTCCTTACTCTGTTTATGGAACAATTCTCTCATGGTTTCTTCTAGAGTTTTTATTATTCTGTGTTCTCGTTTAAATACTGAATGCATTTGAATACGTATCCTGGCATAAAACCTGCATTATAGATTCCATTTGACTGTTTCCTGAATGGCCACCCATTTGGCTCAGCGTCATTTGCTGGAAGATTCGGTTGCCACACTGATGAGGCGTGCTCCCTCTACCTATGCTGGCTTCCTCTCTGCCCTCAGGCGGTTTGCTGGCATCCCTTGTCACTCATCTTCTCTAGCATGGCCACCCACTCGGCTCAGCGTCATTTGCTGGAATTCAGTTGCCACACTGATGGGGTGTGCTGCCTGTACAAACGCTGGGTTCCTCTCTGCCCTCAGGCGATTTGCTGGTGGCTTCCCTTGTCACTCATCTTCTCTAGCATTATTCTTGCCATTTTTGCTTGTTTATTTTTCCACATGAACTTTAGACTCACACTGACTAGTATAAAAATATCTTATTGGTATTTTTATTTAAATCATGTGTTGATGAAGAATCAAACTAAGTAAAATTTTTGAATAGATTTGTTCTGAGCCAAATATGAGTGACCATGGCCTGAGGCACAGTCTCAACAGGTCCTAAGAACTTGTGCCCAAGGTGGTCATGCTACAGCTTAGTTTTATACGTTTTAGGGAGATGTAAGACATCAATCAATACGTTTAAGATATACATTGGTTCTGTCCAGAAAGGTGGGACAGCTCAAAGATGGGGGTGGGAGGAGGCTTCCAGGTCATAGGTGGATATAAAGATTTTCTGATTGGCAATTGGTTGAAAGAGTTAAGTTATTATCTAAAGACCTGGAATCAATAGAAAGGAGTGTCTGGGTGAAAATAAGGGGTGGTGAAGACCAAAGTTTTTATCATGCAGACAAAGCCTCCAGGTAGCAGCCTTCAGAGAGAATAGATTGTAAATGTTTCTTATCAGCCTTTACAAGGTGCCTGATTGAGTTAATTCTGTCCTGGATCAGGAAAAGATCTGGAAAGGTAAGGGAATTCTCTGCAGAACACAGATTTTCTCTGAACTCCTGGCCTCAAGTGATCCTACAGCTTCAGCCTCCCAAAGTGTTGGGATTATAGGCATTAACCACTGTGCCGGGCCTGAACATTTCTTTATATGGAATTTACATATTTCTTGTATGATATTTTATTTTTTGCACTATTGTATTATAAAAGGAATATTTTTTCCATTTTGTCCCCAAACTGGTTGTCATTGGTATATAGAAAAGCTGCTGCTGTTTGCTGTTGATTTTGGGTCCTCTTCTCTTCATAGGACGATTTCAAAGTGTCAAATATATTTTGGGTTAAAATAATTTGATTTCAGCCAGGCACGTGGCTCACGCCTGTAATCCCAGCACTTTGGGAGGCCGAGGTGGGCGTATAACAAGGTCAGGAGATTGAGACCATCCTGGCTAACACAGTGAAACCCCATCTCTACTAAAAAAGACAAAAAAATTAGATGAGCGTAGTGGTGGGCGCCTGTAGTCCCAGCTACTCAGGAGGCTGAGGCAGGAGAATGGTGTGAACCCAGGAGGTGGAGCTTGCAGTGAGCCGAGATCACGCCACTGCACTCCAGCCTGGGCAACAGAGCGAGACTCTGTCTCAAAATAATAATAATAATAATAATAATTTGATTTCTTTCATGGTCTGCTATCTGTCATATTGGTATCTTATTGCTACAGAAAGTCTGTTTTGTCATTCTTAAGGCCTGTGTTTAAATGTTAATGCTGGTCAGTTGTGCCTGAATTCCAAGGGAGGAGGGTATTGTGGGGCATGTCTGAATGTCTGACCCTCCCTTCCCATTATGGCCTGAACTCATTTTTCAGGTTAACTTGGGAATGCCCTTGGCCAGAAGGAGGAGTCCATTCAGTAGGCTGGAAGGCTTAGAATTTTATTTTTCATTTACAAATGTTTAACATATAAATTAATTTATGTAGAGCCTTTATATTTAAGAGTCTCCCCCTGCATGAACTGCCCTGTTCCTGTCCATTTTTCCATGCATCTTTCTTTAAAAGTATTTTAAATATTTCTATTTTTTCTTTTCTTCTCTGTTTTAATAGAGACAGGAGTCTCACTATATTGACCAGGCTAGTCTTGAACTCCTGGCCTCAAGTGACCCTACAGCCTCAGCCTCCCAAAGTGTTGGGATTACAGGCATGAACCACTGCGCCCAGCCTGAGCATTTTTTTATATAGAATTTACATGTTTCTTGTATGATATTTTATTTTTTGTACTATTGTATTTATAAAAGGGATTTTCCCCCTTTTTTTCCCATTTTGTCCCCAAACTGGTTGTCATTCGTATATAGAAAAGCTGCTGCTATTTTCTGTTGATTTTAAGTCCTCTTCTCTTTCACTTAATTCTCGTGTTGTTTATAGTTATCTTGAAGTGTATTCTTTAGTGTTTTTCAGCTATGTAAGCATATTAATTATGAATGGTGATTATCAACCTCTCATTTCCAGATTGACCCCTCCAGTTTCTTTCTCTTGTTTAATTACAATGGCTGATACTGCCAGAACAGTGTTAAATGAGATAGATGATGATGGATGGGCATGTCAGTCTCAAGATCCTTCCAGTGTTTTTGAACTGCCTTTGCAGAATTATAAGTAATGAGAGATATCTAGCATGACTGATTCCATCTTGCTTCTAAATTCACAGACTAAATATTTTTCTTGCTTATTGTAATGCAGAGGCCAATATAACTATGAGAAGGATTTGGTTTATCATTAAACTTGGAGGCAAAGGCAACTGGCACCCTGCTTGTCTGAAGATTAAAGCCATATTCATAAGGCAAGGTGAAAATTATGATAGGGGTTTGAACTTTGCTAATGAGTAGGCGTTAAACCATAATCTGCCATTGCTTAGTTTGTCTTTCTATGGGTTGTCTGTTGCCCCAGAGTCATGTAACTGAGGGTTGCAAAATGTGTAACTTACCCAACTACTCCTATAGATAACATCACTATTGTGAAACCTAAAGATATGGTCTTTGAGATATTTTTTAGATTTAACATTTCAGTAGACCAAGACACACTATCTAGTTCTAAGACTACCCCCTCACATCCCTGCCAAGGAACTAACTCAGCTGCACAAAGACAGTTTGAGATGCTCCTGTGATTTCTTCCCAATTGTTCAGCCAATCATTTGTTCCAGTTTCCCAGAACCCTGCTGGGAAAGTACTTTTTAAAAAGTACTTTTACAAAACCCCAGCCTCCAAATTCTGGGGGAGACAGGTTTGAGAACTTTCTCCCTGTTCTCCTTGCTCGGCAGGCCTGTGATATAATTATTACATTCTTTGCTGCAACACCTGCTGGTCTCATTAGTCTTTTTTCAGGGCAGTGGGAAAGAAGAACCCATCAGGCTGTGACATTTTTCCATTAAACTAGATACAAGATTTTTGACAGATATAATTTATCATGTAAAGGAAGTTTTCATCTTTTCCTCTCTTAATGAAGACTTAAAGAAAATAAGAGTTGTTGATTTTGTTAAATTCTCTCCAGCATCTGTGAAGCTGATTATATAACTTTTTTCTTTGCTTCTTTAGAACTCCAAATATCATGTGTTACATTAGCCAGTATCTTACTGACTCATTCTTGAATTCCTGGGGGTGGAAAACACTTGATTTTGATGAATTACTTTTTTATTATGCTATTGCATTCAGTTTTCTAACATATTGTTCATGGTTCTTCCTTACAAATGGTGTTGGCTTCTAGTCATTGATTTTATTTATTTATTTTTATTACTTTTTTTCTTTTGCCAGAGTAGGCACAGATTTATTGAAGACAATTCACAGAGTGGGAGCAGGCTTGAGCAAGTGGCTGCTCAAGAGCCCCTCAATTAGCGTTGTTTTTTGTTTGTTTGTTTGTTTGTTTTTAAATTTATTTCCATAGGTTATTGGAGAACGGGTGGTGGTTGGTTACATGAGTAAGTTCTTCAGTGGTGATCTCTGAGATTTTGGTGCAACCATCACCTGAGCCGTGTACACTGCACCCTATTAGTAGTCTTTTTATCTCTCACCCACTTCCCACCCTTTCCCCCTGAGTCCCCAGAGTCCATGTGTCATTCTTATTCCTTAACATCCTCATAGCTTAGCTCCCACTTATGAGTGAGAACATATAATGTTTGGTTTTCCATTCGTAAGTTACTTCACTTAGAATAATAATCTCCAATCTCATCCAGGTTGCTGTGAATGCCATTACTTCATTCCTCTTATGGCTTAGTAGTATTTCATTTTACATATATATATATATACACACACACACACACACACACACACACACACATACACACACACATATCACAGTTTCTTTATCCACTCATTGATTGATGGGTATTTGGGTTGGTTCCATGTTTTTACAATTGCAAATTGTGCTGCTATAAACATGCATGTGCAAGTATCCTTTTCGTATAATGACTTCTTTTCCAGTGGGTCGATACCCAGTAGTGGGATTGCTGGATCAAATGGTAGTTCTGCTTTTAGTTCTTTAAGGAATCTCCACACTGTTTTCCATAGTGGTTTACATTCCCACCAGCAGTATAGAAGTGTTCCCTGTTCACTACATCCATACCAACATCTACTATTTTTTGATTTTTTGATTATAGCCATTGTTGCAGGAGTAAAGTGGTATCACATTGCAGTTTTGATTTGCATTTCCCTGATCATTAGTGATGTTGAGCATTTTTCATATGTTTGCTGACCATTTGTATATCTTTTTTTTTTTTTTTTTTTTTTTGAGAATTGTCTATTCATGTCCTTAGCCCATTTTTTGATGGGATCGTTGATTTGTTTGAATTCATTGTAGATACTGGATATTAGTCCTTTGTCAGATGTATAGATTGTGAAGATTTTTTCCCATTCTATGGGTTGTCTGTTTACTCTGCTGAATGTTTCTTTTGCCATGCAAAATCTCTTTCATTTAATTAACTCCCAACAATTTACCTTTGTTGTTATTGCATTTGCTTTTGGGTTCTTGGTCATTAAATCCTTACCTAAGCCAATGTCTAGAAGGATTTTTCCAATGTTATCTTCTAGAATTTTTATAGTTTCAGGTCTTAGATTCAAGTCCTTAATCTATCTTGGGTTGATTTTTGTATAAGGTGAGAGATGAGGATCCAGTTTCATTCTCCTACATGTGGTTAGCCAATTATCCTAGCACCATTTGTTGAAGAGTGTCCTTTCCCCACTTTATGTTTTTGTTTGCTTTGTTGCAGATCAGTTGGCTGTTTAAGTGCTTGGCTTTATTTCTGGGATCACTATTCTGTTCCATTGGTCTATGTGCTTCTTTTTATACCAGTACCATGCTGTTTTGGTGACTATGGCTTCATAATATAATCTGAAGTCAGGTAATGTGATGCCTCCAGATTTGTTCTTTTGCTTAGTCTTGCTTTGGCTGTGCAGGCTCTTTTTTGGTTCCATATGAATTTTAGAATTGTTTTTTCTAATTCTGTGAAGATGGTGGTGGTATTTTGATGGGGATTCCATTGAATTTGTAGATTGCTTTTGGCAGCATGGTCATTTTCACAACATTGATTCTACCCATCCATGAGCATGGGATGTGTTTCCATTTGTTTGTGTCATCCATGATTTTTTTCAGCATTGTTTTGTAGTTTTCCTTGTAAATGTCTTTCACCTCCTTGGTTAGGTATATTCCTACGTGGTTTTGTTTTTGTTTTTGTTTTTTGTTTTTTTGCAGCTATTTTAAAAGGGGTTGAGTTCTTGATTTGATTCTCAGCTTGATCTCTGTTGATGTATAGAAGACCTACTGATTTGTGGACATTAGTTATGTATCCAGAAACTTAGCTGAATTCTTTTATCGGTTCTAGGGGCTTTTTGGATGATTCTTTAGGGTTTTCTAGATATACGATCATATCATTAGAAAACAGTGACAGTTTGAATTCTTCTTTACTGATTTGGATGCCCTTTTATTCCTTTCTCTTGATTGCTCTGGCTAGGACTTCCAGTACTATGTTGAAGAGGAGTGGTGACAGCAGGCATCCTTGTCTTGTTCCAGTTCTCAGAGGGAATGCTTTCAACTTTTTCCCATTCAGTATTATGTTGACTGTGGGTTTGTTATAGCTGGCTTTTATTATATTGAGGTATGTCCCTTGTATGCCAATTTTGCTCAGAGTTTTAATCATAAAGGGATTCTGGATTTTGTTGAATGTTTTTTCTGCATCTATTGAGATGACCACGTGATTTTTGTTTTTAATTCTGTTTATGTGGTGTATCACATTTATTGACTTGAGTATGTTAAACTATACCTGCATCCCTCATATGAAACCCACTCGATTATGGTGGATTATCTTTTTGATATGTTGGATTTGGTTAGCTAGTATTTTAAGGATTTCAGCATCTATGTTCATCGGGGGTATAGGTCTGTAGTTTTCTTTTTTGGTTATGTCCTTTCCTGGTTTTGGTATTAGGGTGATACTGGCTTCATAAAATGATTTAGAGAGGGTTCCCTCTTTCTCTGTCTTGTGGAATGGTGTTAATAGGATTGGTACCAATTCTTTAAATGTCTGGTAGAATTCTCCTGTGAATTCGTCTGGACCTGGGGGTTTTTTATTGGTAATTTTTAAATTACCATTTCAGTCTCACTGCTTATTATTGGTCTGTTCATGGTATCTAATTCCTCCCTGACTTAAGCTAGGAGGGTTATATCTTTCCAGGAATTTATCCATCTCTTCTAGGTTTTCTAGTTTATGTGTGTAAAGGTGTTCATTAAGTAGCCTTGAATGATCTTTTGTATTTCTGTGGTGTCAGTTGTATCTGCTGTTTTGTTTCTTATTGAGCTTATTTGGATTTTCTCTCTTCTTTTTTTGGTTAATGTTGCTAATGGTCTATCCATTTTATTTATTTTTTCAAAGAACCAGCTTTTTATTTTATTTATCTTTTGTGTTTTTTGTTTGTTTGTTTCAATTTCATTTAGTTCTGCTGTTATCTTGGTTATTTCCTTTCTTCTGCTGGGTTTGTCTTTGTTTTGTTCTTGTTTCTCTAGTTCCTTGAGGTGTGACCTTAGATTATCTGTTTGTGCTCTTTCAGACTTTTTGATGTAGGCATTTAGGGCTATGAAATTTCTTCTTAGCACCACCTTTGCTGTGTCCCAGAGGTTTTGATATGTTGTGTCACTATTGTGGTTCAGTTTGAAGAATTTTTAAATTTCCATCTTTATTTCATTTTTGACCCAGTGATCACTCAGGAGCAGGTTATTCAACTTCCATGCATTTGCATGATTTTGAAGGTTCCTTTTGGGGTTGATTTCCAGTTTTATTCCACTGTGGTTGACAGAGTGCTTGATACAACTTCAATTTTCTTAAATTTATTGAGGCTTGTTTTGTGGCCTATCATATGGTGTATCTTGGAGAAAGTTCCATGCACTATTGAATAGAATGTATATTCTGTGTATGTTGGATGGAATGTTCTGTACATATCTGTTAAGTCCATTTGTTCCAGGGTATAGTTTAAATCCATTGTTTTTTTTTTTGTTTGTTTTTTGGTTTTTTTTTGTTGACTTTTTGTCTTGATGACCTGTCTAGTGCTGTCAGTGGAGTATTGAAGTCCCCTACTATTATTGTGTTGCTGTCTATCTCATTTCTTAGGTCTATTAGTAATTATTTTATCAATTTGGGATTTCCAGTGTTAGGAGCATATATGTTTAGGATTGTGATATTTTCCTGTTGGACAAGGCATTTTATCATTATGTAATGTCCTTCTTTATCTCTTTTAACTGCTGTTGCTTTAAAGTTTGTTTTGTTTGATATGAGAATAGCTACTCCTGCTTGCTTTTGGTGTTTGCTCACATGAAATGTCTTTTTCTACCACTTTACCTTAAGTTTGTGCGAGTCCTTATGTGTTAGGCGAGTCTCTTGAAGGCAGCAGATAGTTGGTTGGTGAATTCTTATCCATTCTGCTATTCTGTATCCTTTAAGTGGAGCATTTAGGTCATTTACATTCAACATTAGTATTGAGATGTGAGGTACCATTCCATTCATTATGCTATTTGTTGCCTGTATACCTTCGTTATTGGTTTTTTGTTTTTTAAGTTGTAGTTTTGTTTTATAGGTCCTGTGAGATTTATGCTTTAAAGAGGTTCTGTTTTGATGTGTTTCCAGGACTTGTTTCAAGATTTGGAGCTCCTTTTAGCAGTTCTTGTAGTGGTAGCTTGGTAGTAGCAAATTCTGTCAGCATTTGTTTGTCTGAAAAAGACTGTATCTTTCCTTCATGTATGAAGCTTAGTTTTGCTAGATACAAAATTCGTGTCTGATAATTGTTTCGTTTGAAGAGACTGACCAAACCCTTCCAGCTTATAGGGTTTCTGCTGAGAAATCTGCTGCTAATCTGATGGGTTTTCCTGTATATGTTACCTGGTGCTTTTGTCTCACAGCTCTTAAGATTCTTTCCTTCATCTTAACTTTAGATAACTCGATGACAATGTGCCTAGGCAATGATCTTTTTGTGATGAATTTCCCAGGTATTCTTTGTGCTGCTTATATTTGGATGTCTGGGTCTCTAGCAAAGCTGGGGAAGTTTATTCCCCTCATTTATTGCCCCAAATATGTTTTTCTAAACTTAGATTTCTCTTCTTCCTCAGGAACACCAATTATTCTTAGGTTTGGTCATTTAACATAATCCCAGACTTCTTGGAGGCTTAGTTCTTATTTTCTTACTCTTTTTTCTTTGTCTTTGTTGGGTTGGGTTAATTCAAAGACCTTGTCTTTGAGCTCTGAATTTCTTTCTTTTACTTGTTTGATTCTATTGCTGAGACTTTTCAGAGCACTTTGCATTTCTATAAGTGTGTCCACTGTTTCCTGAAGTTTTTATTTTTTTTATTTATTTTTATTTTTTTTATTTATGCTATTTTTTAATTTATGCTATCTATTTCCTGGAGTATTTCTCCCTTCTTGTATCATTTTTTGGATTTCCTTACACTGAGCTTTGCCTTTCTCTGGTGCCTCCCTGATAATAACTAACCTCCTGTATTCTTTTTAAGGTAAATTGGGGATTTCTTCTTGATTTGAGTTCCTTGCTGGTGAGCTAGTGTGATTTTTTGGAGGTGTTAAAGAACTTTGTTTTGTCCTATTACCAGAGTTGGTTTTCTAGTTCCTTCTCATTTGGGTAGGCTCTGTCAGAGGGAAGGTCTAGGGCTGAAGGCTGTTGTTCAGATTCTTTTGTCCTATGGGGTGTTCCCTTGATGTAGTACTCTCCCCCTTTTCCTATGGATGTGGCTTCCTGAGAACTGAGCTGTAGTAATTATGGCTCCTCTGGATCTAGCCACCCAGCCAGTCTACCAGGTTCCAGGATGGTACTGGGGGTTGTCTGCACAGAGTACTGTGATGTGAACCATTTGTGAGTCTCTCAGTCATGTATACCAGCACAGTATTTGGTGTGTCTCCTGGGTCCAGCAGGAGCAATCCACTTATTTCAGGGAGTCTGTGGGTCCTCTCAGCTTTCCTGATTTATTCCTGCAGTCATTCTGGAGCAAAAATTCACTATGTGAGCCTCCACACACTCCTCTGTCCATCCAAGTTGGAGCTGCAATCTAATCCTTTCTCCCGTCCACTGTGATCCCCCCTTCATTTATTTATTTATAAAAAGTGGACTAAGACACCTAAATCTTAGAACCCAAGTTCCAATTAATGAATAGGTCAACCCTAGAAAGAACTCAGAAGGTAACAGCAAGACCTATTATTCTAAATGCCAAAATCCTTAAAGGCATTTGCAAATGCATTTGAAAAATAGTCCAATTTTCCTGTTACCTCATTACAGCTTTTCTCCTCAACGACAGGTAGGTAGATAGGTACTGGATCACCTTCAAATGACCGGTGCAGAGCAATTTCTAGTCGTTGATTTTTGTGCAATAGTTTTGGTCTTTGATATCAGTGCTGTGTGAAAGTTTTCTTTGTCTTTTATTTGTCCTGAAACAGTTTGAATAGCATCGGAAATATATATTCTACTTTGGAGAATTTCCTTTTTAACCCTCTGGGACTGGTACTTTCTTCTTACTGCCATTGGAGTAGCTCATTGACACCTTCCTCTATTTCTTCTATGGAAATTCATCTGTTAAGAATTTCCGTTTCTCCACTAGTTAGTTCTTTCAAGTTATTTTTTCTTGTATAATTATCTATTTAATCCAGGTTTTAACATTTATTTGCATAGAGGTGAGCAGAATAGGCTCTTATAATTCTTTTATTTTAATTGGTATCTGTATTTTCTTCTATCGTTTTTATTTTATTTTGTTTCATTTCTTTTTCTTTCCTTAATTGGTTGGGTAAATTTTCATTAGTTTATTTAAAGAACTAACTTTCTTAGTTTCTTAACTAGATTTTGTTTATTCCACATTTTCCCCTAGTTTATTAATTTCCGCTTTTATCTTTATTTTCCTCTTTTTGCTTTTATAGTATTTTTTTTCTTCTTTTACATTTTCAGTTGGACATTTCCACCTACAAAGAAGCAGAGACAAAAAACATGACTTTAAAAGTCTACTTGTGCCAAAGTGAAAAGAGCTGCCAGGAAGACTCAGACCCCAGTAACCTTGGATATGAGCTTATTTCTGCCTTTGTCACAAGTATGTTTTTAAAAGCAAAAAGACACCACAAGGAGTGGGCTGATATAAAGCTGTTTGTCAGGAATTTTCATTGGTTTACAGAGATGACATTGATTAGTGATTGGCTATACACTGTATGGGCTATGGTGTCCTGTGTGTGGCATTGTTAGGTTAATTTATAGCCACTCATGGGATAGCTAGCAGTTTCAAGACAAGATTCCTTAGCCCAAGGAGGGAAGTGGTATGTGATTGCTGTCTCATTCCCACGCGCCTCTGGGGACTGATCATTTAGAGGAGGTTTGCATTCCTCCGATAAAAGCTTCTTTCCTTTCTCAGATGCTAAATTAGTTATTATTTACATTTAAATTTTTCACATGCCATGTGGCCTCTTTGTGCACTGCTTTCACTATTAATTTCTAGTTTTAATGTAGCATGATAAGCAAATCTATTCTTTGCTATTTTAACTTTTTTTTAAGTCCTGATGTTGTCTTTATGGCTTAAAATGTGGTCAGTGTTAGGAATAAAAATCTGTGGCTGCTCAGGAGGTTACAGGGAGTTGCAGCCCCGTGTCCCTCCTATACAGTGAGCGTGAGCTGGCTCCAGGTATCTGTTATCTGCTGAGCCCCTTTGCTCACCCTCTTCTGTGGTCCTCATAACCACACCCCACCCAGGAAAGGCTGATGAGGGAGAGGAGATGTTGGCGGGGAGAAAACAGAGAGAGAAAGAGGGAGGAAGGGGAGAGAAAGGAAAACAGATGGAGAGGGAGGGAAAGAGAGAGGCAAACATTGGATAAGATGAGGTTGAGGATCAGGGTTCTGGGTGATCCTCCCACATGGCTGGCCCTCTGTCCTGAGTAGGAAAACATAACCCCCGTTTTACCCTTTTCACTGGAAATCCCAATTCCTTGAACAACCCAGGTGTCCCAAGCCTCTTCCTTTGTGTCTTCTGCCCTGCCTTGCCTGTGGAGGCCCCTGCAGCATGAGCATCACTCCCACCTCATCACACAGCCTCTCGCAATTTGGGAGATTCTTTCATTTGCCACCTTTTGGAATCACTGTCCTAGATGTTTCTCTACAATGGACTTGGTTTTGCTGTGTGAATCATTCTGATCATTCTTATTTGAGATATGTGAGTTTAGTGATTTTGTCTTTATTGAAATGACAGGTGTTTGTCATATTTTACATTATGGGTTCTGTGTACATTTTAAAATGCATTTCATTAAATAGTCTTTTCTTTCTTTTGTATGTTCATTTGAGTTAGCCTTCTGATACTTGAAAGGTTTGTGCCTTGTTTTAGTTGACCCCTTTTATTTATAAAATGTCCTTATCCCTTGTTTCTTTATATTCATTCATTAGCTACCATTAGCAATTATGAAATTAGCATATTCCTCATCTTCCTCTTCCCCTCTCTTCTTTATCACCAGTTTTAGTCATTTTTTTCTCTTATATATGCTTTCACCTTTCTTAGTTGCTTTGTTGAATCTTCATGTCTTTTGATTTCCAGCAATTACTTATGAGACAATCTGCATTATTCCACAGCTCCTACCTCTTCTTCTCTTCCCTCGCCCAAATTTGGTTTATTGTATGATTTCTACATTGTCAGAACATGAAATATTTATCCTTTTTTCCTACCACCTATGTATTAGTTTGTTCTTGCGTTGCTATAAAGAAATACCTGACACCGGATAATTTATAAAGAAAAGAGATTCAATTGGCTCACAGTTCTGCAGACTGTATAGGAAGCATTGATGTGGGCATCTGCTCAGCTTCTGGGGAAGCCTCGGGAAACTTACAATCATGGCAGAAAGCTAATGGGGAACACACACATTACATAGCCGGAGTAAGAGCAAGAGAGGAGAGAGGTGCCACACACTTTTAAAAGACCAGATCTCATGAGAACTCACTCACTATCATGAGGACAGTACCAAGTGGCAGGGATTGGGGGTGACACTAAACCATTTATGAGAAATCTGCCACCATCATCCTATCACCTCCCACCTCCTCACTGCCAATGCTGAAGGCCCAACTTTCTTTCTTTTTTTTTTTTTTTGTATCATTTTATTTATTTATTTATTTATTTATTTAGATACAAAGTCTCGCTCTGTCGCCCAGGCTGGAGTGCAGTGGCCGGATCTTAGCTCACTGCAAGCTCCGCCTCCTGGGTTCACGCCATTCTCCTGCCTCAGCCTCCCGAGTAGCTGGGACTACAGGTGCCCGCCACCTCACCTGGCTAGTTTTTTGTATTTTTTTAGTAGAGACGGAGTTTCACCATGTTAGCCAGGATGGTCTTGATCTCCTGACCTTGTGATCCGCCCGTCTCGGCCTCCCAAAGTGCTGGGATTACAGGCTTGAGCCATCGCGCCCGGCCGGCCCAACTTTCAATACTGGGGAATGCAATTTGACATGAGATTTGGTGTGGGCACAGATCCAAACCGTATTAGCCTGCTTCCCCACATTAGTCTTACTTCTGGTTCAGTTCTTGCTCGGCTTTTATTTGGCATAGTGTTCCTCTTTGGTTGTCTGAAGTTTGCCCTCTAGTAGATTTTGTAGGAAGATTCATGGAATAAGCTTCCTCTAAGTTCCCACATATTCAAAACAGTTGCAGCCATTATATTGGAATGACAGTGTGCTGACTCTGGACTCCTTGGACACATGTTCTTTTCCTGGGGAATCTGGTTATCTTTCCATTCTGTTCTCTCCTGTAACTGTGGTTCTCCAACTGTGGCCCAGCAGCATCATGACCACCTAAGACTGGCTTAGAATACAGACTCTCAGGCCCACTGCAGACCTGCTGAATCAGAAATTCAGCTGGTGGCCCCAACACTCTGTGTCTGAAGAAGCCTCCCTGAAATTCTCCATTCTCTTTCTTATTTGTGGTGATTCCAAGGTCTGCCTTCTTTTCTGCCCACAACGATTAATGTTTTTCTGTGATTGTCAAGAGAATTCTTTTCTTTTCTTTTCTTTTTGAGACACAGTCTCACTCTGTTGCCCAGGCTGGAGTACAGTGGCACGATCTTGGCTCACTGAAACCTCCTGGGTTCAAGCGATTCTCATGCCTCAGCCTCTCAAGTAGCTAGGATTACAGGCATACACTACCACGCCTGACTGAATTTTGGATTTTTAGAAGAGATGGCATTTCACCATGTTGGCCAGGCTGGGCTCAAACTCCTGACCTCAAGTGATCCACGCACCTCGGCCTTCCAAAGTGCTAGGATGACAGTTGTGAGCCACCGTGCCCAGCCGGTAATTATTTTTTTATTTGCAACTCCAGGAGCTTTGCCAGGACGTGTCTAAGTGCTGGCCACTCTGGGTCACCTTTCTTCAGCACGTGGTGTACCTTTTAATGTGTCCTTTGTTTCAGGAAAGATTTCTTGAATTAGATCTTTACATTGTTTCTATTCCAATATGTCAGCTTTCTTTTTGGGAGACTGGCATACATCTATTAGTTCTCTTTTGTCTTTTCAAATCTTTTTTGGTTTTCCTTTTTCATCTAGCCCGCTCTCCTTATATTTTCCTCTGCATGCCTTCTTTTGTGTTCAGCACTTTCCATTCTCCATTATACTCTGAAATGCTGACTTTGTTTCCTTCATTTCTGCTCTCTGGTCTTGCATCTCAGAAGATAATGATCCCTCAAGTTGTTCAATCCTCTTCTTGTGTACAGTGTTTTTCTGATAAATTATCTTAATCTACTATGAGTATTTGGAATTTCCCCTCTTGACTCTTGTAGTATCTTGTATGTGCCGAATGGTATTTTCTCCCTTTATCCTTCCCTCCCTTCTTCTTTCCTGTCTTCCTTCCTTTCTTCCTTTCTTTTTTTTTTTTTTCTTCCAGCATTACTCATAATTTAAAGAGTTGCATTTTTTCTGAACTAACTGCAGGTGGAGTGTGTGTGTCTGTGTGTGTGTTGCATACACACATGTATGTGTGTTGATATTCACAGCCACTGAGCCCTTTGGCAACTGAGTTCTCACTTTAGGACGTTTTCTATTTTCTTCCTTCAGTATGGTTCCTGCTCATACATGCTTGATATTTGCCGCTTTTAGCAGTTTTTGCATCTATTTTGTATTTTGAACATGCTAGCTACCTCTTAGTTTCACTAAAGAAAAAGAGAAAGAGTTTTTATTTTTATTCACTGTTTTCTTTTTTGTTTTTGGATTAACTCCTAGAAGGTTAAGTGGAAGGCTAACTATATCTCTATTTCACATCAGGACTTGCTCTATTATAATAATTTTAAGCATCTGCAACTTTGATACATATTCATTGGTTTCTTTTGTTGCTTTATGAATGAAGTAAGGAGTTGGTATTTGTATTAGGCCATTCTCCAATTGCTATAAAGAAATACTTCAAACTGGGTAATTTGTAAAGAAAAGAAGCTTAATTGGCTCACGGTTCTGCAGGCTTTACAGGAAGCGTGGTGCCGACATTTGCTCAGCTTCTGGGGAGGCCGCAGTGAAAGCAGGAATGAGAGAGAGAGCGTGAGATGCCACACACTTTTAAACAGCCAGATCTCAAGAGAAGTCACTCACTGTCGCAAGGACAGTACCAAAGGATGATACTAAACCATTCATGAGAAATCCACTCCCTTCATCCAGTCACCTCCCACCAAGCTCTACCTCCAGCTTGGGGTATTACAATTTGACACATGAGATTAGGGAGAGGTAAACACCCAAACTATATCAGTATTACATCTTCTATCAGGGGTTAAGTCTAAAGTCAACTTGAAGCTAGGCACGATGGTTCATGCCTGTAATCCCAGCACTTTGGGAGGCTGAGGTGGATCACCTGAGGTCAGGAGTTCGAGACCAGCTTGGCCAACATGGTGAAATCCTGTCTCTACTAAAAATACAAAACAATAATAATAATAATCAACTAGGCATGGTGGCGGACACCTTTAATCTGAGCTACTTGGGAAGGTGAGGCAGGAGAATCGCTTGAACTTGGGAGGTGGAGGTCACAGTGAGCTGAGATCATGCCACTGCACTCCAGCCTGGGCGACAGAGTGAAAATCTATCTCAAAAAAAGTTAACTTGAAAGTAAGATATGCCTGGCCGGGCGTGGTGGTTCATGCCTGTAATCCCAGCACTTTGGGAGGCCAAGGCGGGTGGATCACAAAGTCAGGAGATCAAGACCATCCTGGCTAACACAGTGAAACCCCCTCTCTACTAAAAATACAAAAACGAAATTAGCTAGGCATGGTGGAAGGCACCTGTAGTCCCAGCTACTCAGGAGGCTGAGGCAGGAGAATGTCATGAACCCAGGAGGCGGAGCTTGCAGTGAGCTGACATCACGCCACTGCACTTTAGCCTGGGTGACAGAGCAAGACTCCGTCTCAAAAAAGAAAGAAAAAAAGTAAGATGTATGCCTAACATTTGGTCACAAAGATTTCCAATGCCGAATCCCTCTGAGTCCATGGAGTGCATTCTTAACTATTACATAAACTGCCTTTTCCAACTTGTGGTTGTGAAATCTGCCTTTTGACATGAAACAACACATAGCACACTCTTAGTTAAGTTCCGGTTCCTGTGAATGGGATGACCTACATGGATGTCTATTTCACTTTCTACTTGTCATAAAATTCATGTGCAAAGTTATTTTGGACACAGTTATGAGAAGCAGTATTGTGAGAAAATTGGAATAAAGTTATGAATGGTGTCTCAACATCTGAGATATAGCTTCCAAGATGAAAATACAATTTGGGAAATGGCCGGGCGCGGTGGCTCAAGCCTGTAATCCCAGCACTTTGGGAGGCCGAGACGGGTGGATCACGAGGTCAGGAGATTGAGACCATCCTGGCTAACACAGTGAAACCCCGTCTCTACTAAAAAATACAAAAACTAGCCGGGCGAGGTGATGGGCGCCTGTAGTCCCAGCTACTCGGGAGGCTGAGGCAGGAGAATGGCGTAAACCCGGGAGGCGGAGCTTGCAGTGAGCTGAGATCCGGCCACTGCACTCCAGTCTGGGCGACAGAGCGAGACTCCGCCTCAAAAAAATAAAAATAAAAATAAAAAAAAAAGAAAATACAATTTGGGAAAGTGTACCTGTTTCTTCTGCATGTTAATCTGAGTCGTGCTTAAAGTAGCCCTTCTCTCTGGCCTCTGCTTATCACAGTATATTCCCAAATCCTCCTGCATGCTACCACGTTCACTATTCTTCCCTGGAGATAGACTTTTACTTTTTAAAATCATTCCCTTTTTTCTTCTTATTATGCTGCTAGTAGATCCACATATTATTCCATATAATTTGGATGCAGCAAGTGAAGAGAGAAATGACTATCTTAATTCCTAAGAAAGCATTGCATACTCTAGGCCTAGAGCACATTGTTTAACCTTTCGAGCTTCAGCATTCCATTCTGTAAACTTGATTGGTCCTTTGATAAACATATATTGTGTATGTCCTAAGTGTTCTGTGATGAGGTTTGGGGACAAGAAAGACAAAGAATGTAGTGAGTCTGAGAGGGAAGCCCAGCCCACGTTCTGTGGTCAGATGCCAGGTGAAGCCAGTGATTCTGCCTGGGTCGTTCAAAGAGGCTCATGATAGGTGCAAGTTGGTCAGATGGAGGCACAAAGCAGGATGTTGTAAACCGAGAGAAGACCGTGCCTAGGGGCATCTTTGTGGTGGAGACTGGCCATATGAGCAGTGGAGGCTGGTTCTGTGTGGCTGATGAGTCAGGTGTGGGCCTGGTGGAGTCAAGGATGAGTGATTGGGACCAGCTCAGCTGAGGGGGAAGGGCTCAGCTACAAATTTGCTCCTGTGACACATTAGAAATCACTTAACATTTTCCAAGCTGGGGAATGACATGATCAAATGTACAGTTTAAGAATATTGTATAGGGAGTTGAGATTAGAGAATTACTAATATCTTTCCAGTTCAGTGGAATTGTATCAGTAGTCTATTGCTGTGTTAAGAAGCCACCCTAAACTTAGTGCCTTAAAACACAATCCTGTATTCGGCTCCCAGTTCTGCTGGGAGTTCTTCAGGTCTGAGCTGGTCTTAGAGGGGCTCACTCATAGGTCTGCAACCAGCTGCCACTCAGCCAGGTGGCTCTTCTCCTGGAGGTGACTGACCCTCGGCTGGGGCCATGGGGGGACTCAGTCATGTGTCTCTCATCCTTCAGCAGACTAGGTCAGGCTATTCACATGGCAGTGACAGGGTCCCAATGACAATGACAGAGGTCCCAAGACAAGAAAGAGAGGGCAAGCCCCAATGTGCAAGCACTTTGAAAATCCATTGGCCACATGATTAGCACTGATTTGAGGGGTGAAGCTATAGGCTTCACCATTTAATGAGAGGAACCACAGAGTCATATTACAGTTATATTGTAAGTGTGTGAAAACGGGTAAGGGTTTGGGGCCATTTTTGTCATCCACCATCATAGTTATTTGATATATTCCCATTTGGCTGTTTAAGTATTATTTGTCTAGCTGTGGGATAACCAATATCTATTTTCATCCTTATGAATATTTCCTACTGCACAGGATTGGAAACATAATTCTCAAGGCCCAGGGGAAAATGAAAATGCAAGACCCCTTGCTGAAAATAATTATGAAGAATTTCAAGATAAAAGAGCATTAAATCACTCACATAGTTCCATTGCTTGTGGGGCTCTGTGCAACTGTATGGGTCACATGCCCGTGAAATGATCCTGCTGCTATAACAGATAAGAAAAATCACCTTTCCTGTATCAGTTCCCCTATTAGTCACCCCATTATGACCATTCTGCAAATGTTAACTGTTATGCCTGTTATTAAAAATTCATCAAATGTCCATTCTTTCTTATTTTTCCAGAAGGAGTCTATATGCTCAAGGCTGTTATTTATAATGAGTTTCATGGAACCAAAGTGGAGCTTGGGCCTTATTATGTGGAGATTGGCCGTGAGGCCGTGTCTGCGTTCATGAACTCCAGCAGTGTCCATGAGGATGAAGTGCTTGTCTTTACTGACTCCCAAGTGAATCAGAAAAGTAAGACCTATATCTGGAGTCTGAGCAAGCACTCCTCAGTTATAAACGAAGCAGGGCGTCTCTGCTTTACTTATATTGTTCAAGTTATAGCAGTTCTAAATTCGATACAACATTCTTCATTCATTCTTCCCTAATTCAGAAAACATGTCTTGCAGAATACTGTGTTCTAGGGGAACATGAAGATAAAGTCATACAAAGTCTTCATCTCAAGGAATCTATTATCTTAGTGAAAACATTAAGATATGCATAGGAGCAGGATGAGACAGGACATTAAAAATGCTTAGGAAGGAACATGGCTAAGGGGCTGGGAGCTTTTAGGAGACAGAAACTTTATCTAACTGTGGGGACAGGGTATATCTGAAGTGGGAGCTGGCAGGCATGATGAGCCTTGCAGCACGGGCTAGAGGGACATTTTGTTCAGACAGCATGGCCTTGAGCTAAACACAGAACTGAGAAAGAATCCAGTGCTCGCTGAGTGTGCCAGGTGCACACTGATGCATTGATGAAAGACAAAATATCCATTCCACCTTATCCACTGCTAATACCTCACTCGTGTCACCCTACTTTATCTGCACAGCTACCTGTAAGGGAGGTATTCCCTTCATGTCAGTTTTGTAGAGGGAGGGGCCGGAAGCTCAAAGGCCAGTGGGGGTGGAAATGGGGAACTCCAGCCAATTGCTGTAGAGAAAAGAGTCCCTACACTGTATAACAGAGCAAATGGGGAGCCAGCAGTGGCACTCCCAAAGTGCAGCCTACGTGGATGGGATGATGGGGTCACATTTCTCAGAAACAGGAGAAAGGGAGATCCAATGGAGGGATGAGTCCCAGTGAACTCATCCATGTAAGAATTATTTCCAGCTGTTCCACACAGTGGCTGTACCTGTTTACAATCAGACTAGTGAGAAACTCTCCATCCAAGAAGTTATGACATACATATGGAAGGATTTTTTTAACCTGTTTGCATACCCTAACTAGCCAGTTGGTCATTCATACTGACTTGTCTTATCTAACCCTGAATAAATAAGCAGCACGTCTAGCCAGTGCAAGAGCACAATTCTTGTAAATCTCCAGTGGTTCCCTGCCAGATTTAGAATAGGAAGGTCCAAGTTGCATCCAGCCCTACAGATTCATAATAGGGTATTCTTGTGCAAATCTGTAAACTGTATCTTTTTTTTTTTTTTTTTTTTGAGACGGAGTCTCGCTCTGTCGCCCAGGCTGGAGTGCAGTGGCCGGATCTCAGCTCACTGCAAGCTCCGCCTCCCGGGTTCACGCCATTCTCCTGCCTCAGCCTCCCGAGTAGCTGGGACTACAGGCGCCCGCCACCTCGCCCGGCTAGTTTTTCTGTATTTTTTAGTAGAGACGGGGTTTCACCGTGTTAGCCAGGATGGTGTCGATCTCCTGACCTCGTGATCTGCCCGTCTCGGCCTCCCAAAGTGCTGGGATTCCAGGCTTGAGCCACCGCGCCTGGCCAACTGTATCTTTTTCTTTAACACTTTTGATTATCAGATTGAGCTCAGAATTAATTTTCAGACATAGTTAATGAGATCATGTGATATTTATCATATATCTATTTTTAGTCATATATTTATTTTTCAAAAACATGCATTGATAGACAGAATATTCATTCCACTTTATCTCTGTTATAAACAAATATTTTCTCTTTATAAAGAGAAGAACAGTAGTAATAATAAATAACCCTCCTTTCTCCTTTTTTTTTTCCTTTTTTTTTTGAGACAGAGTCTTGCTCTGTCACCCAGGCTGGAGTGCAGTGGCATGATCTCGGCTCACTGCGAGCTCTGCCTCCCGGGTTCATGCCATTCTCCTGCCTCAGCCTCCCAAGTAGCTGGGACTACAGGTGCCCGCCACCATGCCCGGCTAATTTTTTGTATTTTTAGTAGAGACGGGGTTTCACCATGTTAGCCAGGATGGTTTTGATCTCCTGACCTTGTGATCTGACCGCCTTGGCCTCCCAAAGTGCTGGGATTACAGGCGTGAGCCACCATGCCCGGCCAAATAACCCTCCTTTCTTAATATCCTGTTATGATAAATGAGTTGCTTTAAATCTTCCTAGACATCACAGTACTCTTTCAGAGTCTGATTCAGTGTTTGGTATCCACCTCCGTATATATGCACATACATATGTACATGCATGTGTGGTATGTATGTAGGGGGGTATGTGTGGTATGTGTGTACATGTGGTGTGTATGTGTATGGTGCATATGCTGTGTATGGTGTGTATATGGTATGTATGTGTGTATATGCTATTTGTGTGATATGTGTATGGTGTGTGTATATGTATATATACATATATGCACAATCTTACATCTTATAGGACTTAAATACATGAGGCTTATCTTTAGACCTCTATTTAAGAACTCCTGTGAAGACTACTTAGTGTACACATTGAGAAATACTTTAAAAACAAGGCCATCTGTCAAAGTAATTGACATATTTCAAAGGAATTAACATATTTAATACCATGTAGGGAGGTCTCAAATAGAGAAAATATACAAAGAAAATTTTAATGACAGAAATTCTGTGATTAAGTTTATGTTTCCCAGGTATGTCTGATTTCAGAGCACACGCTTAGAATTTTGAAATTTATTGAGATTCAAAGAGGGAAAGTTAAAAATGAAAAATACTGACTGTGTTGCATGATAAAAGTGAATTAATTTTAAGACTTTTTCTCTTATCTCCTTTTTTTTTTCTCATTTTAGGCACTGTTGTTGTACATCATTTTCCATCTATTCCTTCATATAACGTGTCCTTTATTTCTCAGACTCAAGTGGGTGACAGCCAGGCTTGGCACAGTATGACTGTCTGGTATAGGATGCAATGTATGTCTTTGTTTTAATTCCAGATTTAACAAAAACCTCCCTCGCTTAACAAAAACCTCCCTCGCGCAGTCAGCTGGGATTAGGAAAGCTGTAGGCAGCACCAGGTTTTGTTATCAGCTCTGCCTGAGAGCCCCATTTGTCCTTGGACAGGTTCTTTGTTCACCTGCTGTTTGTTCTGGGACTTTTGTGAAACCACAGGCATTAAGGCTCCCATCTGAAGGAATGGGAAGGTGGGTTATCAGGACTATTATCTGCCAGGTCCATGTGCCACACCCTTTCTAGCAGACTCCCAAAAGGACTTGGCCCTATGGCCTTAGGAGCTCCTCCTGTGCAAGCACTTTGGGGCCTTTGAACCAGGGCCAGCACTGCCTACCGTGTGCCCATAGCTGCATCCTTGCCTCCAACCTGCATGTGTATCAGAGCTTCCTCACCATCACTCAAGCCCGTGACCAAGTGGGAAAGTAGAGGTACTAGTTTCTCTGGAGATTGCAGCCCTCCTATGTTGACATAGCTACGCCTTCCTTTCTTTTGCCACAGCCGTCTCTGTCTACACAAATGGAACTGTGTTTGCCACAGACACAGACATTACATGTACAGCTATTACCAAGGAAACAATACCCCTGGAATTTGAGTGGTATTTTGGAGAGGATCCACCAGTGAGGACAACTTCAAGAAGCATTAAAAAAAGACTCAGCATCCCCCAATGGTCAGTAAAAGTAGCAGTCCTGCTGAGTAACTGTTTGTACCGCAGCCTATACTCAGTCTGCAGATCACCATGCCGCTACTGAAGGCATCTTATGGCTGTTGCATTTGTATTACAACAGGCGACTAGGTCCTTCTGTGAAGCAAACTCAACCTAAGATTTAGGGGAAGATTTAGTTCATTTCTCTTCAGCTTGAACTAAGGGAAACGGTGTAGGGCTTTGAAGCAGACAGTCCTAGGTTTGAATTCTATCTCAGCCACCCATATGACCTAAGAAATTCCTCATCTAAGAAAGGGCAATGATGCTTACCCCTACTGCTTTGAGAAATGAATTAAATAATAAAGAGGGGATAGTCAAAAATATCAACCCCTTTCTCCTCAATAAGATGAAAATCACTGGATACTTTGGTAGTTCTTACAAATTAAATGCTGCTTCCCCCTCCCCCGCCTTCCTCTTGAAGTATGACAGACGGTTTCTCTGGATCTGACCCTGTTCTTGTCTTGCCATCTGCCTTCCCTGCCTTCCTTTCCCCATCCTGCAGGTATCGTGTGATGGTTAAGGCTTCCAACAGGATCAGCAGTGTGGTCTCTGAGCCCCACGTCATCAGGGTGCAGAAGAAAATTGTGGCCAATCGGCTCATGTCCCCCTCCTCAGCTCTGGTAAATGCCAGTGTGGCCTTTGAGTGCCGGATCAACTTCGGCACCGATGTTGCCTACCTGTGGGACTTTGGGGACGGCACCATCAGCCTGGGGAGCAGCTCCAGCAGCCACGTCTACAGTAGGTGAGCCACTGCAAGGCAGCAGAGTGCTCTCTACAGACAGCGCGGGAATCAGAGTCTTAAGGCATCAGCCGTTGGGTTCCACATAGAGACCTGCCTGTCAGTCAGCATAGGTGACAGATGATTACACAGAGACAAATAAGACCTGTCCATGTCTCTCAAGGAGCTCCTAGTCCAGGGGAAAGACAAAGAGGAAAGAGATGCTTTCAGCACAGGGGCTGTGGCTACAAAGGAGGCCTGTGATGTGGTGGAAATGGCTCACTGAAAGTGATACCTTGAGTAGGAGCTTGACAAAGGGAAATGGGAGAGAGGATCCCAAACAGAGACAAGGGCCTGGGCAAAGGTGCTAGGTGAGGTGTCAACAGGAGATGTTTGGAGTGACTGGCAAGACATATATAGATGGGTGAGATGAGTGTAGGTTGGCAGGTTGTGAAGGGCCTTGATGTCATATGGAAGAGCATGAACTCTGTCCTTTAACTCTGCATTTACTGAGTGCCCACTGTGTACATGGGACAAAGCATCATGGAGCTATGGTAAGGTGCAGACTGGCTGGATCACTCATTCCCAACCGAGCCTCTAGGGTGAGTGAGTTCTAGGACCCAAGTGGGTCGAATCCTTTCAGTGGGGAGACATACATGGCCAAGGCTGAGCCTCAGGCTGGCATTCAAATTTTATGCTGCTATAGGGAAATATCAAAGTGTGCAGAAGTATCTAGAAAATTAGGTTCATGTAGCCAGTGGCATCAGGGAAAGATTGCAAACTTCCTCCAATGCAGGATTTCCACGAGAACCCACACTGCAGCCTCTCCACGCTTTGGTGGGGACTGAATGGCCCCATCACTAACTATGGATTCAGGACTTTTTCATCAGAAATAGATTTTCACATGAGGAAAGCACTGAGTAGCAGTGGCTTGTAGACTGGTGCATCCTCCATGGAGCACATGGTGGCCTAGGTACCTTGCGATGTACTCGGTAGCTCCAGGAGCCCTTTTGTGCCCTGTGGAAGTGACATGGTTTATTCGGTGCCTCCGCTGTCATCTCTAGAGTGTGCCCTGGGCTCTCTGACAACCTGAGACAGTCTTCATTCTTATCAGTAGGCCCTACCTTTCTTGCTGGAGCTCCAGGATGGCAAGTGATATTTTGGTCCTTGCAAACTCAAATTTGCGGTCTTCTGATGGGAATATTTTTCTGTTTCAAATTCAGAAGTCTTAAGTAATTATCCATGTTGCAATGTTTGCAAAATAACCACGTATTTCCTTAGTAAAGCACCACCTGATGGGTCAGGAGCTACCCAGCTCTCACCTCCAACTGTTCTGAATCCCTCCACAGCTATGACCCGCTCCCCTTCCCCGGAGACAAGCCATGGATCTATCCTGTCCTTCCTGAGTTTGTAGGACTCTTAAGAAATTGGTCAGGAAACCAGATCCATGGAGCACAAATAGAACAGGAAGACCATCCCCAGAGACCCCCTAGTTGTGGGTTGGGGTACCCATCACACAGGGAAAATATATAGATCTGCTCTGTTGTCAAGAGGGGGCCAGGTCATGGCTGTGGGGACGGTTGCCCAAAGAAGGAAGCAACACGCCCCTCACCTGGATGAATATAGCCTGTGACATCAGTCTGGGAGTTTGGTCCTTGGCCTGGCCCAGGCAAGTTGGGGAGCCAGTCTGTTAGTTAGTTGATCACTGATCTGTGGAAATCAGTCTTGTGACATTTGCCTCTTCTGTTCTTATTCATTGGGATGACTTGCTGTCAAATACTTAATTCTGCAGATAGAGGTGGGTATGAAGAGAATGAAAGCCTGACGTTTATCAACATAAATCTGTTATTTTCCATGCTTTCTATCCTCCTAGGGAAGGAGAATTTACAGTGGAGGTACTTGCCTTCAATAACGTCAGTGCCTCCACCCTAAGAAAGCAACTTTTCATCGTGCGCGAGCCCTGCCAGCCACCCTTGGTTAAGAACATGGGGCCTGAGAAAGTTCAGGTAGGCTCAGAGTCTGGGAAATCCTCCAGCAGCCTTTTTTCAGCCTCCCTCTGAGTTAGGACCACTGGAGTGGTGAGTTTGGGGAATGAAGCAAGGCTTTGTCCGGTTTATCCTGCTGTAATTTACACAAAGGAGCGCCTATAAGGGCTTCAGAGTGGGTGACCTGGGCCCTCGGGAGAGGGAGGGCTACCCCAGTCTGGACAGGAGGAGACAGCGTCATTTCTGGGGTCTGGCGTGTGAATAAGTTCTTTATTCGCCTGCATTACTCTGGCATTCAGCACAACTCACTTTAAGGAGCTTTTTTCTTTTCTTTTCTTTTCTTTTCTTTTTTCTTTTCTTTCTCTCTTTCTTTTCTTTTCTTTTTTTTTTTTTTTTGGATTGTGCTAAGAACTGTAGCATTTTCAGGAGAATGAAACACTTGAATATATATAACACCAAAATGAAAGGACATGATCAGTTATCTGTTGAATACCTATTCTGGGTTAGAAAAAATAGGGTTGCTTTTTTATTTCTTTAATTCCTTTGAGGCCTGTGATTTAGAGCAAAATTTCCTTTTCAGAGCAAAGGTGCTCAAATGACACATGGGAGTTAAAATGCGTGACTGAGCTGCATTTGCTAAAATGCTTTCTATGGAATCTGACCCCAAGAGGTCAGTCCCCAGAGGGTGCTGGTGGAGATCAGCATGCAGAGACCAAGTGCCCAGGGCATTCTGGAGAGGGTCCTGGCCCTCACACAAGCAAGACCCCTGCCCACCTTTAGACCAGTGAGCACCTACACTGTTGAGGGGGTCTGCGTGCTGGGGGAACGTGTTCTCTGGGTGGGAGAGATGGACCCAAACAGCAAAGGGACTAAAGCAAAAGGCACAGCAGGAAAAAAGCACAGACTCCAGGCAGGAGAGCTCTGGCTCCTGTCCTAACTCTGCTGTTAGGATACGGGACAGAGTGGTTTTCTTGAGTTTTTCATCTGTAAAACACTTTTATTTTTATTTTCTTATCTGCAAAACACAGAAAACAATATTGATAATTTCATTTTTTCTTTTTCTTTTGGTGGGAAGCGGGGGGACTCTGTTGCCCAGGTTGGAATGCAGTGGCATGATCTCGGCTTACTATAACCTCTGCCTCCTGGCTTCAAGTGATTCTCCTGCCTCAGCCTCCCAAGTAGTTGGGATTACAGGTGTGCACCACCATACCTAGCTAATTTTTATATTTTTAGTAGAGACGGGGCTTCGCCATATTGGCCAGGCTGGTCTCAAACTCCTGGCCTCAAGTGACCCACCTGCTTGGCCTCCCAAAGTTCTGGGATTATAGACCTGAAGGACCCTGCACAGTCATTTTTTATTTTACATGTTTTCCAAAAGTATAAGGGAAAAAAAATGAAATCATCTGAAATCCAGGCAGTAGGCAATAGCCACTTTTGTCTGCTGTGTTTATTTTCAGTATTTTTCTAAGGCTTTTTATATGTGGTATGTGTGTTTGTCACAAACCTGGGTTGCAGTGTGAGCATTTTCTTTTGTTATTAAGCAGCCTTTCGATTACATGATTTTAATGGTGTCCTAATGTTAAATCTTATGTATATGAATTATACATCATTTTATAATGTCCTCTGGTTGGACAATTTGTTGTTTCCAGTTTTCTTTCTTCTTCTTCTTCTTCTTATTATTATTACTATTATTATTATTATTTGAGATGGAGTTTTGCTCTTGTTGCCTAGGCTGGAGTGCAATGGCATGATCTCAGCTCACTGCAACCTCCACCTCCTGGGTTCAAGTGATTCTCCTGCCTCAGCCTCTCAAGTAGCTGGGATTACAGGTGCCCCCCACCATAGCTGGTTAATTTTGTATTTTTAGTAGAGACAGGGTTTTGCCATGTTGTTCAGGCTGGTCTTGAACTTCTGACCTCAGGCAATCTGCCCGCCTTGGCCTCCCTCCCAATGTGCGGTGAGCCACTGCGCCTGGCTAAGCTTCCAGTTTTCTATCACTACAAATAACTTGGCAATTACACTGTCTGTACATTGTTCTGCAAGTGTATGGCCTTTTCACAGAAATTACTACAAGTTATAGAATTGAAGGACACAATGCCTTTCCCGGAATCTTGACAAGCCTAGAGATGTTCTTGTAGCAGCTCACATGTGTTGGCACTGAGGGACCAACTCTCACTCTCACTAGGCATTCATATTTTTTAATGTTTATTGTTATGAATGAGCTAAAAATTGGCACCCTAGTATTAAAATTTGCTATAACCCATATAAGTCTGGACAGTTTTGTGACAAATCTTAGAGTGATATCATATTCAGAATAGAAACAATAAAAAGTAATTGAAAAGTAATTTTAATGATAACTAAAGTCACTTAAATAATGTCAAAAGTAAACTTTCTTTTTTTTTTTTTTTTTGCTGTTGCAAGATTTAATAGAGTGAAAACACAGCTCCCATACAAAGGGAGGGGACCCAAAGAAGGTAGCCCTTGCCAGCTCAAATGCCTGGGTTTATATCCCAATCACTGTCCCTCTCACTGTGCTCTCAGGCAATAGATGATTGGCTATTTCTTTACCTTTAGTGAACTCTCTTTACTACCTGATTGGTCAGGTGTGAGCTAAGTTGCAAGCCCCATGTTTAAAGGTGGTTGCAGTCACCTTCCCAGCTAGGCTTAGGGATTCTTAGTCAGCCTAGGATATCCAGTTAGTCCTGTCTCTCTGTTACCCCTCTCAACAGGAAAACCCAAGTGCTATTGGGGAGGCTGGCGGACGACCGCTCTAACTCCTTCCTGCTGAACTGGGGCATAGTAGGGGTTGTTCAGTTGAGATTTCCTTGGGAGGGGTGCCTTCAATGTCATTAACATTGGAGCATGGGCTAGCAGGCTGGTCCAGGGATCCACAGTAGATCTTAGTCATGGACTGCATCTGGGGCTCCATTTGAAGAACAACTGATAGCTTTACAGCTTCAATTCTGGAAGAGGCAAACTTAACAAGGAGGTTAAAGATACAGGGTCCAAAGAGAAGTAACAATATTACAGCTGCAAGAGGTCCTAATGGGAGAATCTAGGGCATCCATTGGCTGAGGAGGCCCCAGGGTCCAGTGTTTTAAAGCTCCTCTGCTCTACGTTGTATTCAATCTCAAATTTCTTTAACTTTCTTGGTGACGATTCTAGATTGATTAACAGAATAACAGCATTCTTCCCCTAAAAATAAACAGGTTCCCCCTCTTTCAGCAGTTAGCAAGTCTAAAGCTCTTTGATTTTGAAGGCCTACTGCTGCTAGGGAGTTAAGTTGATCTTGCAAGGTGACCAGGGAGTTGGCAACCCGTTCCATGTTACCATTTAGTTCTTGAGAGAGTTTGTAGTAGAACTGAGTAGAGGTTGTGATACCGCCAATGCCAGTACCTAGTCCGCCTAGCACTCCTGCTGTGATAACAAAAGGAAGAATGGGTATTTTTTTGTTGCAGGGCTTAGTTATGACATATTTGTATAAATCTTGTTCAGTGTAAATGGTCATAGGGGGCACTAAGAATGAGAGGAAGCACATATATTCTGAAGAGCCATTCAAACAATGATAGGCTGAGGTACCACAGAAAAAAAATATTCCTGAGGGTAGGCTGACTATTTGTGTGGGAGGAATTACCCACCTGATGCATTGGGAGTTGGTTGTGTCTATAGTATCGCTAAATTTTATGCAGGTGAGGTTTGAGGTATGAGTTATTTCCAGATTGGAAACAAGAGGTCCTACTAAAACAGAAGTGGTGTTTATTTCTGTGCTGAAGTTGTTCCATTGTTCAGGTACAGGGATTGAAATGTATGGCCTAAAGTGCAGGGGGAGGCACATCCAACAGTTAGTAAGGTTTTGGGCCTAGACCTCATGGAGCCCAGTGAGGGTGGTATTAAATAGGCTTACCAGGCGAGTGTGGGTACAGAGGGTTTCATGTAGTTTTGAGAGATCTAGTCCTTTGTAGGATCTAGGGGTACTATGTACCAGGGTCAGTTGAGAGATTACTTCCTTTATGTGTTTTTCTCTTGCCTGATCTTGAACTCCACCCCCATCAGGCATACCGGTATGGGTGAAGTAAGTCCAACAGATGGTGGCTCCAAGTCCTCCAGAACAACGAGGATTAATCATTTTCCCTGTCCAATAATGAGCATTTGCATGCATGCAAAGAGTGGCAGAGTTACAGCAGTTGCGGGGCATATGGGTGTGGGCGGTGAAGGTGGGGTTTCCCTTAAACTCCTATACAATGGGGCATCAATATTTCCAAGAAGCCGCATTCTCCATAAAAACTCTTGGTAAGGGGAGCTACTGGTTGTACAGTGGCATGGAGGGGGTGCAGTGAGAGTGAAAGGGGGTAAGAGAACAGTAAAGAGAAAAATATGACAAGGGAGGGCCGTGGGGATTTATGATTTTAGTTACTTTCCTCGTGGTTGTCTGACAGCCACAAGTCTCCTTTAGCATTGAGTATGCTGTTCACCTCATGAGATTCCACACAGTAAGATGTCTTCCCTGTATTATTTTAACTGCTTCAGATACTAAGACTGCTACTGCTGCCACTACCCATAAACAATGAGGCCAACCCTTTGCCACTACATCAGTTTCCTTACTCAGGTATGCCATGGGTTGCAAGCTCATCCCTCGGACCTGTGTAAGGACTCCTAGAGCTATTCTTGTCTTTTTCTGTGACATATAAAGAAAAGTCTTGCCCCGTTGGCAAGTTTAACACTGGGGCTTGGGTTAGGGCCGTCTTTAGGGCCTGGAAAGCCACTTCTGCTTCAGGTGTCCATCTTACTAAATGGGTGTTGGCTTTCTGAGTTTCCTTAATTAGTGTATATAATGGTCTGGCTATTTCTGCGTACGTGGGAATCCATATTCAGCAGAAACCTGTTATGCCAAGGAACCCTCTTAGTTGCTTTAGGGTTTTGGGATGAGGATAAGCCAGTATAGGCTGGATATGTTCCTCACTGAGGGCCCTGGTGCCTTTGGATAATTTTAGCCCTAAGTGTTTAACCTGCTGTGAGCAGAGCTGAGCCTTTGGTGTGGAAACCTTGTAGCCACAGGTGATGAGGAAATTTAAGAGCACTTGGGTGGCTTGATGGCACAAGGTTTCTGAATGGGCGGGTAGAAGTAAATCATCCACGTACCGAAGGACAAGAGTGTCCAGGTATGAGAACCGGCTCAAGTCTTGGCTAATGCCTAGCCAAACAGATGGGGGCTATCCCTGAACCCTTGGGATAAAACAGTCCAGGTGAGTTGAGACGTTAGGTTCAAAGGATCTTCAAAGCAAACAAGAATTGAGAGTCAGGATGTACACGGATGCAGAAAAAGACATCCTTAAGGTTCAGGACTGTAAACCACTCTGCTTCCTCTGGTATTTGGGAAAGCAGAGTATAAGGGTTGGATACAGCTGGATATAGAGGGACAACGGCCTCATTGATAATCCCAAGATCTTGCACTAACCTCCACTGTCCGTTGGGTTTCTGTACTCTTAAAACTGGAGTATTGAAGGGGCTATTGCGTGGTTTTACTAGGCCTTGGGCTTTTAGGTTCTTAACAATCTTTTGGATTCCTTGTTGGGCCTCGGGTCTAAGAGGGTACCGCCTTTGGTAGGAAAAGGAGGTGGAATCCTTTAGTTTAACTTGAACAGGACAGGCATTCTTTGCTCACCCATATTGTCCTTCTGTTGCCCAGACTTCAGGATCCTCAAGCAGGGGACAACAAACAGGTGTTCCTTCTCCTATGTTCAAGTGTATAATGGCCTCTGCTTTTGCTAGAATGTCTCTCCCTAACAAAGGAGTGGGGCTTTCAGGCATAATTAGAAAAGCATGTGAAAAGAGTAAAGTTCCCCAGTCACAGCTCAGTGTCTGGGAGAAGCATCTAGTGACTGGCTGTCCTAGGACCCCTCCGATAGCGACAGATCTGGAGGACAGTTGTCTGGGACAGGAGAGTAAGACTGAGAAGGCCGTGCCAGTGTTCAGGAGACAGTTAACTTCCTGGCCCTCAATAGTCAAGCATACCCGGGGCTCTGTGAGGGTGATGGCATAGGCTGGCACTTGCCTTGGGCATCCTCAGTCCTGCTGCTGGATCATCTGGTTAGTGGCTTCTGACTCAGAGGACCTTCGTCCCCTGGGGCAGTGGGCCTTCCGGTGATTCCCTTGACATAAGGGACATGGACCAGGGGGCGGCTTATTTCTATTTGGACAATCATTTTAAAGTGTCCTTGTAGACCGCACAGGAAGCAAGCCCTATTAGGCATTGGATTTGCCCAGCTTTTCCCTTTTCCAGAGCCTCCAAAGTCTGCTTGCCTGAGGGTCATGACTAAAGCAGTGGCCTTTTTTTATCCCGTTTGTCCCATTCCACTTGCTCCTCCTGCTCTCTATTACAAAAAACCAAGGTTGCCAAGTTTAATAGGGTTTCTAAGTTTTGCTCCGGGCCTAAGGCAGACTTTTAAAGTTTTTTTCTAATGTCTGCAGCTGACTGAGTGATAAACTTACCTTTAAGATTAGTTGACCTTCAGTAGAGTCAGGTGACAGAGAGGTATGCTTCCTCAATGCCTCCCTTAGTCTCTCCAGAAAGGCAGTAGGATTTTCTTTCTTTCCCTGTGTTACAGTGGATATCATTGAATAATTCATAGACTTATTCCTAGTTTTCCTTAGTCCTTCTAGCACACAAGTTAGCAAATGTCTGTGGCACCAATCTCCATGTCCTGATTCTGTGTCCCAGTGAGGGCCTACACTGGGAACTGCCTGCTGGCCTGTGGGGAATTGTTCTTTCCTCTGTTATCATCGTATCATTGACCTGACTGAGATACCAGAGATCGCCACACTCTCGGGCTGCAGTGATGGTAGCACTTCTCTCATTTGGGGATAGTGTCTGATTTAGCAGTAACATTAGATCTCTCCATGTCAGATCAAAGGATTGTCCTAACCCTTGTAAAACATCAATATAGCCATCAGGGTTATCTGAGAATTTACCTAGGTCTGTTTTTAATTTGCTTCAAGTCTGAGAGAGAAAAAGATACATGCTCTCTGGCTGGGCCAAATTTTCCTCCTCCCACTGCTTGGAGGGGGCATCATCGGGGAATATTGGCACTCTTTGGTTCATTGTTTACCCCTTTGTCTATCTCCTTTTGGACCATTTGGGTTGAAGTAGGGTCCTTATTAGTTGGGGAAGGAGTTGGGGGGATGCTGGGTTAGGGAGGTAGACTCTGACGGCTTTCCGTAGGGCATAAATCACACTTTTTACATAATTGCGAGTTGTCGCTTAATGAAAAGGAAGTTTGTACATAAGGCACTTCACTCCATTTGCCTTCTTTTCTACAAAAGAGGTCCAGCTGTAAGATGGTATTGTAATTTATCCTCCCCTCAGGAGGTCAGGTTTCTCCCCCTTGAAGAGGATATGGTGGCCAGGCGGTACTGCAGAAGAATATAAGTCGTTTCTTTCTTAGCATCTGAGGGTTAGATTGGTCCCACTTCTCCAGAATACATCTTGGGGCATTTTTGCCTTGGGGGAAACATTTCCCATCTGAAAAAAGAACACAGGGATGCCAGAACCCCTAGTTATTTTCCAATGAGCATTAGTCATAGAGCGTCCTCTATGGTCCTAATGCTTATTCCTTTCCAGGGTGGGTAACCACCCATAGACCTCTGCTTATCAGATTAGTTACGCTCACGGATGTAGCAGTCCTGCACCTCTTTTCCCGCCTCTCTTGACCACAAAGAAAGGGGTCTGGGCTGCTGGATCCTAATGGTCCTTTACCAGCGTGCCCAACATTGCCTTTGTGCTCAGGGGTGAGTCCTAGAGCTGGGCTGGGTTCCTGAGTATCTCATAACAACCCAGCTGCCCCATCAAGATGCATTCCCATAAACAGGTCTCATGCAAGTTCATTTCAGAGAGGGTGTAGGTAACCTTTTGAGGCAGGATTGAGATAGTCTTTTTGATTCTGTAGGTACTTTAAGGCTTTGCTGAGTGCAAACAGCTCCCAAGTTTTAAGAGACCAATTATTAGGCAATTTTTCTAACTCTGCTTCCACAAGAGTCTCCTATCAATTACCGAATACCCATTGTGGTTTTTTCTCATCACCTGGGAGGAACCGTCTATCCTCCTGTCCTGAAGGGAGTTCCTGCTAGGTCTGGTCTGACCTTTGTATGGTAATTAAGATTTAAATCCCCTGTAAGGAAATCTGCTGGGTTAAGGGAATTATCAGTGGTGAGTGTTAAATTACTTTTTTCTAACAGACTAGCCCCATACTTTAAGATTTTTGAGTTAGTAAGCTACTTTTTGCTTTTTTTGACTTAGAATAATTCTGAACTAGTGAGGTGTGCTCACAATGAGGTTTCCTCTAAAGGTTATTTTTCTACTTTTAGCAAAGCAGTTGCCGCTACCGACTGAATGCATTTGGCCCATCCGTGGGTTACTGGGTTAAGGATTTTTGATAGGAAGACTACAGGTTGTCAGTGGTCTCAGTGTTTTCAGGCTACGCCCTTGTTTACACTGACAACAAGGTAGTATTGGAGTGTTACAGGGTCACGGGAGAAGACCTTCAATTATCAATTACAGGTTCTAAATTTACCCTTGCTTTTAAAGGAATAGGGAACACTATTTTTTACTATTTTTTTCTCTTTATTTCTCTCTTTGACTCCCTCTTTCTCCTCTCTCTCTCTCTGTCCTGTCTCTCTCTCTGTCTCCTCTCTGTCTCTCTGTCTCTCTCTCCTTCTCTTAACCATTACAAACTTGGGGCCCTGGCACGGGTGGTGGGGAACGGGTCCCACATAACTGCTCATGTCGAGAGCTGTATACCTAAATCGGGAGGGACACCAGGGACGAGACTCCCTGGGTTTATAGCCTAGATGCCTAAGGATGCAGCGTAGAGCTTCCTTAGATCCCTTTGGAGATACAACTTGCTAGAGGAAATGAAAGTCTGAACCATTAGTACCTAGGAGGCAGGGATCAGAGGAAGTAGATTCAGAGGTAGGGAGAATTTTGGGGCTACACTTTCAAGAAAGTCGTGGTTGGGACCCAGGAGGTATGAGTGAGAAGGAAAGGTAGGGGAGCACGCATGGGCGACTGTTGAATAGAGACTTCTGGCTGCGCCATGATCTCAACCAGCTAATGCCGGGAGTTTGGGATGACAGCTTTCTGCCTCTAGTCCGCCCTCAGCTTCCCTAGGAAAATTGAAAGTGAAAGCTGGTTCTAGGCAGATTAAGGCTCCCAACCCAGAAGGGTTGGGGGTTATTAGAAAGCCCTTCCCCAGGCAGCCTCACACCTGAGTCTTAAGTCCAGCGGCCCCGCTAATCGTTTTTAACTGGCTGATAGGTGCCCGGTATTTTCCTGCAATTCTAAGGAAGGATAGGGCAGAATGGCAAGTGAAAGTGGTCCAATATTACCGCTTTGGAGGTTCCTTCCTGGTCGCCAAATGTTACCAGGGATCCCTGCTCCCAGAGGTCACAAGATGGTGACGGGGCCACTTCCAAGATGGCAGCGGCCCGCTTCCAAGATGGTGGCAAGCCATGTGTTCTCTGACCTGGGGGTTCTTGGCCTCACAGATTCCAAGGAATGGAATCTTGGGCCATGCCGTGAGTGTTATAGCTCTATTAGAAGGCGTGGGTCACAGAAGAGAACTGTGGAACCCAGTGACTAGTGTTCAGCTCGATTAGCACGAACTCGGGCACTTAGCCATGCAGGAACAATGGCAAGCTTCTAGCCCAATCAGGAGAGGCAATGGGCGCCTCCATGGATCAGGAGCACAGCCCACACCCTGCCAGATCTGGAGGGATGGAAGTCAGCAGCGGATCTGCAACGGCGGCAAACCGCATGGTGGCAGCAAACTGCAGTGATGGACTGCGAGCAAAAACTCAGCTCAAGCCATAACAAACACGGACCAGAGGAGAGTGCAGTTGCAAGATTTAATCGAGTGAAAACAGAGCTCCCTTACAATGGGAGGGGACCCAAAGAGGGTAGCCCGTAAACTTTCATTTGTAATGAGCACCAAGATTTCTTAAAATCCCATTTCTCAGCTGCCTCCAGGTTTTTCCCTTTCCGAATTTTTTTTTTTTTTGAGATGGAGTCTCACTCTGTCTCCCAGGCTGGAGTGCAGTAGTGCGATCTCGGCTCACTGCAAGCTCCGCCTCCTGTGTTCACGCCATTCTCCTGCCTCAGCCTCCCAAGTAGGTGGGACTACAGGCACCCGCCACCACGCCTGGCTAATTTTTTGTATTTTTAGTAGAGACAGGGTTTCACCATGTTAGTCAGGACGGTCTCGATCTCCATCTCTTGACCTCGTGATCCACCCGCCTCGGCCTCCCAAAGTGCAGGGATAACAGGCGTGAGTCACCGCGTCCGGCCTTCCCTTTCCAATTTTTATGGAACCCTCAGAAAAAAAAAAGCCCTCCAGGGGGAGACCCTGAACTCAGCGTCTGCCCCAGGGTGGAGGCGCCCTGGCCAGGCAGAGACTCCATCCTGAGGCCCCCTAGCCTGGCTTGCTCCTCCATGCGTGAGGTGAAATCTGGATCCAGCCCAAAGTAGGTGGTGTGGAGGAGTTTCAGAAAGACAGAGTGACTGGGAAGGATAAGGGGTGTGGATGTGTAGACACTAATATTTTCCCCCATAACCTTGTCCTCATTTGCTTATTAAAGTGAGCAAATATGCTTTTTATATCTGTATCAGCTACTATTTACATTTAAAATTCTTTGTTATGGACATTTTAAAGCGTAAATAAAAGTAGAAAGAATAGTGCAACAAACCCATCACTTTCAAAGACCAGTAGGGTCATATCAGAAGGTTGCCAGAGCCAGGCCAAGGAGAGTGCCCTAGGTCCCAGATGTGCTACTTGGAGCATCTAAAAGATAACGTCTACAATTGAATGAATAATGCTAATATTTTTTTTTTTTTTTTGAGACGGAGTCTCGCTCTGCCACCCAGGCTGGAGTGCAGTGGCCGGATCTCAGCTCACTGCAAGCTCCGCCCCCTGGGTTTACACCATTCTCCTGCCTCAGCCTCCCCAGTAGCTGGGACTACAGGCGCCCGCCACGTCGCCCGGCTAATTTTTTGTATTTTTTAGTAGAGACGGGGTTTCACCGTGTTAGCCAGGATGGTCTCGATCTCCTGACCTCGTGATCTGCCCGTCTTGGCCTCCCAAAGTGCTGGGATTACAGGCTTGAGCCACCGCGCCCGGCCTATGCTAATATTTTAAAAATAATTATGCTGAAAAAGAAAGAGAAGCTTCTCCTGTTCCCACCAAGCCGGCAGACACAAGTAACATATTGGTCACCTTTGAAAGTAACTACTGCTCCAACTTCTTACTCCGAATGTTGGTAATTAAGGGAAAGAATTAAGCATTTATTCTTACTTTCCTGACCAAACTATAGTTTAGGAAACCTCATAGTTCTAGTTGATAAGAAAACTTTTTTCTCCTCTCTCCTTTTTTTTTTTTTACAAAGGAACTTTTGTGCATCTCAAATCAAACAATTGCACAAAGGTATGTTTTGGAGACAATAAAGGAAATTTGATTATAAACTAAGTTTAGATTATATTAAGAAATTATTGTTAATTTTTAAGGTGAGATAGTATTGTGTGTATGTAGGACAATTCCTTTAGTTTTTAGAGATTATATTTAGTATTTAAGGGTTAAATGTCATGATTTCTGAGAATGTCTTAAGAATATTTCAGTGAAGAAAAATATAGGGAAAGGAAACGTCTGTTGTGTATACTGCAAAAGATTTTGTTATTATATTGATTGATTTAAAAACGTATATATACACATATATATACATAGGTACCAAAACCCAGGAGCATAACATTTATATTTTTGACATTTGGAAGCTTAAATTTTTTATGTAATCAAATATCAGATATCTTTGCTATTTTTCCATTAGTTTTATGCATAGGAAGTTTTTTCTCATGAGTATATAAATATTTACTTATTATTTTAGTTGGTTTTTTTTTTTTACCTTTTATTTTTGTCTATAAAATAGATGTAGTATTTATTCTGGTGTCATCTAAAGCCCAGCCCTAAGAATACCATTTTGTGATTATGCAAACAAATAATTGGAGATCTGCCGTTAAGACAGTTTCTAGTAAGTTACCAGTACATTAGATGTGATGGACATTTAATGAGACATCTTTTCTTGATACTTAGATATGGAGGTCTCAGCCTGTGAGGCTGGGGGTGACGTTTGAAGCTGCAGTCTTCTGTGATATTTCCCATGGTCTGTCTTACACCTGGAACTTGATGGACTCTGAAGGGCTCCCTGTCTCCCTCCCTGCTGCTGTCGACACTCTCAGACAGACCCTCATCCTCCCGAGCCACACCCTGGAGTATGGGAACTACACTGTCCTTGCCAAGGTCAGCTCGCTGACTTAGGGCTCTACCGGCCCAGTGAAACCCTTGCTTCCCGTCGCCCTGGAGCAAGAGCTCAGCATTTGTAATTCAACACCTGTTCTATCCGGGAAAAGGGAGGTTGTTTTAGAAAAATAAAATCTGGATAGGATTTTAAGAGAAATGTGTAATTCCCCCAAAGAGAACAAATGATGTTCAAATGCTGGCAAAGCAATTGATGAAAAACGCCTTCCAATGTGTATAATAAAACCTTCCTGTGTACCTAATTTGAATAAGCCCTGTGCTGGTGCTGGGATGTAAGGAGAATACGTGGCCTTCCATTTAGGGGCCAATCACCCAGAAAGGAAAGGGGATGACAGTCAGAGGGCAGGGCATCCAAGAGGCATTCACAGTGACTGCCTGGCACTTTGATTCTCAGCATGTGCTTGGTGCATTTTGGCTGGAAAAAATGGTGAAAATATGCAAGTTAAAAGAGGGAGAGGTCATTTTTTAAAAAGTAGGCTTCAAGAAAGAGGGTCCTGAAAAGAGAATCTGTTCACAGACATAGAAAGGGATTGGGAGGGGCAACAGCTTGGCAAAGGCTAGAAGAAGACCAGGGATAGTGAGCAGACCCTGGTGGGAGAGTCTGGGATCAACTGACGCAGTGGGCAGGCCAGGCTGCGGGGACCAGATCAGGGATCATCAGGATATCTGCAGCGAAGGAGCTTTGTTCTTTTAAGCTGTGGGGCACGCAGTCCTACTGAGCACAGTTCCGTGGGTGCCTTGTGTGGCTGGCCACAGAGCTCCTTGGCACCCAACTGCCCTGACCTTGCCTGAGCAAGAAAATCCTCCCCATCTGTGCTGGGATGTCACAGCGATGGCAAACGCTGGAGTTGCCAGAAGCTTCCTCTCAGTGTCTGTATTTATCTCATTGTGAAATAGGCAGGTAACGATGGACCAAGTGACAGCAGGCTGCAGACCAGGCTTAGCATAGCATTACTTCAGATGCAGGTTGTAGGAAAATCCAGAGCTTTCCCAGCAGGCTGTATACTCTTCTTTGGAAATGTTGATTGGGAACAAGTAGGAAACAGACTGAAGGATGGGATGTTGGGAGAGTGTCAGTGAAGGTGAGAAGTCACTAGAGGCTGAAGCAGGGGGCAGCCGGGGAATAGAGAGCAGAGTTGGGTCAATGTCGGGGGACCTCGGGGTGGTGGGGAGCCTCTGACCTGATGGGTGGTTAATTGTAAGAAGCCAAGGGGAAATGCAAAGGAAAATCTGTAATACTGAACGAGTGAAGGAGGGTGAGTCTGCTCTTCATTTTCCTAATGAAAACAACACTATTTGTACCTGGCTGTGTACTGGGAGAGGGATTTGGAGATAAATAAGATATGTGCACACTTTCGTGAACAACCTAGTAGGTGAGGTAGATAGAACCTGTAAACTAAAAATAAAATCCTAAGACCCCCCAACCAACTAAACAAATCCCCTCTTGGCCAAGGGGACCCAGAAAAACCTTTAAAAAATAGAGTTCCCAGCCATAATGGGACTCAAGGTCAGGTATGCCTCATTACACCCCCTCCCTTTCACAGTTTAGACACAACTAACCAGCATTCATGTTCAAATAGAGATGATAAGACTGACAGAACAGACTCCTTTTTTTTTTTTTTTTTTTTTTGAGACAGGGTCTCACTCTGTTGCCGAGGCTGGAGTGCAATGGCTGCAATCTCAGCTCACTGCAACCTCTCCCTCCTGGGCTCAAGTGATCCTTCTGCCTCAGCCTCCTGAGTAGCTGGGACTACATGCACATACCACCACACCTGGCTAATTTTTTGTAGAGACGGAATTTCATGCTGTTGCAAAGGCTGCTCTCCAACTCCTGGCTCAAGCAATTTGCCTGCCTCAGCCTCCCAAAGTGCTGGGATTATAGGCGTGAGCCATCACGCCTGGCCGGGACATACTCTTTATGACAATAAGATACCAAATTATAAACAAGACCTAAAGTGATGCCAGGCAAGAGTGAAATCATGCATTCCTACAATTAAAAAATAAACTATGTTCTCATTGTCACAGGATTTTTCTCCCTTTTTCTCTATCAACTAAACAAACACTAGCCTTAAAATAAGCAATATTAAAACAATTACAACTCTACAACCACCAAACATCAACTAACTAAACCCCCCATTCCTCAAGCCATAACTATAATTTTAATTAAACAAAAAACTAATTTCTATAACTTTTTCCTAATAGAAAACACCAACCATAAACTAATTCTGCCCAGTTTTATAGAGACTACGCATTTAAGTGCCTTCATGTCCGTACTTTACCTTGTAACATAACCTAATTATAATACATTCCAATATTGTCTCCACCCAAAAATAAACATAAAACACATATATACGTTTACTTATTACACAAAAACACAATCCTCTTCCGTAGATATCCGTAACTCCTATATCCTGTGAATATGGGATAACCCATTCAACTTAAATTCCTATCTTACCCCTCCCTCCCTCCCTCCTCAAAATACTTACTTTCAATTTTTAGCCAGAGACTACACTTCCTGCTTACAGATTACTATCCCTTTCTTAAAAAATAAAACTCTGCTTTCTAAATTTATAAACTACGTCATTTTTTAATTAAGCCCAACAAGCCATAGAAGATGTGTCCAGCCTGTGGGACAGGCCAGGTAATGGGAGCGCCAAGGGAGATTTGGCTGTGAGCCGGGAGCCAGCTCGGTGGTCTTCAGTGTCTTTACAGGGGATCCGTGTCTTTCTCTAAGTCTTGGAGACCTTCTGACAGATAAGGTAACTTCTATTGTCTCTGACCTCACACAGTCAGAGCCTCAGGTTTCCTTTGCTCCTGACCGTCCCTGCATCTTCCCCAAGCAGCTTGCCGCTTGGTGCCTCCCCTCCAGCCTTTGTATATACTTGGAACATTCTCAGCAGCTCCTTGGAGCTGGAGAGGCTGAACAAGCAGAGGTTGAAGGCGGAAATGGAAGTTCTGATCCTACAGCTGTTTCGTTGTCTTTGGTCCTACTCAGGAGACTGATCAGCAGGAAGCTGTGTGCATCTGAAGAAAATCTAGAGTCATCAAGGCTGAGGCCCAGTGAAAGAACAGCAAGCATTAGACTATATTTTTTCAAATTGCATCAAAAAAAAAATTTTTTTTTTGACAGCGTCTCACTTTGTTGCCCAGTCTGGCGTATAGTGGTGTGATCTCAGCTCACTGCAACCTCCCGCTCTGGGCTTCCTGGGTTCAAGAGATTCTCGTGCCTCTGCCTCCTGTGTAGCTGGGATTACAGGTGCACGCCACCATGCTCGGCTAATTTTTGTATTTTTAGTAGTTATGAGGTTTCACCATGTTGCCCAGGCTGATCTCAAACTCCTGAGTGCAAGCAATCCACCCACCTCAGCCTCCCAACGTGCTGGGATTATAAGCATGAGCCACCACGCCTGGCTGCATCAAACTTGTAAAAGAACAATGTGAATGCTTTATTTATAACATGTTCCGCTATTCCTCGGTTTAAAAGTATTTGTCTTAAATTTCATTTACACTTCCTAAAGTCCATGATATGTTTGGGGGTTAGAAAGAAGCAGCTCTAAGATAGGTGAAGGAAGTTGCACAAAAGCCGGGAGCCTGAACAATTCACTGTGGAAGGAAGAGGTTTAAAAACTATAAAATGCGCACACATGGAAAGTCTCTATTGTGTTCACAAGCTAGGAAATGCCCAACTTTGTACATTAACACAAGCTTGGATAGGAGGATATTCGTGCTCTTGGGGACTCCAGTCACAGTTCTCATGTCGCACAGTAGAGTGGTTATTTTGACTAGCATGACTGTTTTAGTTGGAGCCGGGGATGCATTGAGTTTCCTTTCTAATTTTCAGATGAATGTGTTTCTCCAACGAGTCCCTGCCTTGTCCCTGTATGACATCCCCTGTCCTTCCTTGCCCCTGCAGGTTCAGATTGAAGGCAGTGTGGTGTATAGCAACTACTGTGTGGGCCTGGAGGTGCGAGCCCAGGCCCCTGTCAGTGTGATCTCCGAGGGCACACACCTGTTCTTCTCCAGGACCACCTCATCCCCCATTGTCCTCAGAGGGACCGAGTCCTTCGATCCTGACAACCCTGGGGCAACTCTCAGGTGAGCACCACCCACACACACAGCTGTGCAGCTACTCAGACCGCGCATTCTGCAAATGCAGGCTCGGGGACGTTGGAGGCTATTAATAGTTTTAAATTTTAAGTGTATCCACTTTCGTAAGTTTAACTGCTTTATTTAGGATCGAAATATAAGGGAATTGAGGAAAAGAGTGGAAGTAAAATGTGCGTCGCTTTTTAAGGTGGTGTTTAAAGAATGATCTGTTTTGGAACGTGAGGTTTGAGTGTCACCATTATTAAATGTTTGGTTGGTGAGATGCTGTGGTGTGTGGAAGGCTTGGTTTCCACAGGTTGCTCATCTCCAGGTGGATGGGTCTCTAGTTGCTGGAGGCTGCCCCAGGCCTTGTTCTTCTCCATCCATACCCCTTCCCACCTATGGCCTCAGCTAGGGTCCTGATGTGGATCCATCCATGATCCATGTGCAACAGCCTCAAACAGGGATTCTCTGTTTAGACCACTTCCCTGACTCTGGGCTATGAGTCCTGGCCTCCCTACAGCGCCCCCTCTGGACAGCCTCGAGACATCTCAGCCACACACCTGCCTTCTGCACCCATGGAAGGACCTTTCCCGTTGCTCAGGCCAAAATCTTTTTTCTTTTTTTTTTTTTTTTTTTTTTTTTTTTGAGATAGGGTCTCACTCTGTCTCCCAGACTGGAGTGCAGTGGCTCGATCTCAGCTCACTGGAAACTCCGCCTCCCGGATTCAAGTGATTCTCCTGCCTCAGTCTCCTGAGTAGCTGGGACTACAGATGCACGTCACCATGCCTGGCTAATTTTTGTTTTTTTAGTAGAGATGGGTTTCACCATGTTGGCCAGGCTAGTTTTAAACTCCTGACCTGAAGTGATCTGCCCACCTTGGCCTCCCAAAGTGCTGGGATTACAGGCGTGAGCCATCACTCTCGGCCACAGGCCAAAATCTTTGGCAGCATCTTTTACTTTTACTTTTTCTTTTTTTGGCCCTCCCTTAAACATCAGTTCCACACCACCTCCCCTACCCCCATTCATTCTGGTTTGAGCTGCCAGGGTCTTGGGCTTATCTCTGTAAGATTTCCTGGCCAGTTTCCACACCTCCATCCTCCCCTACAACCCTGTCGCCATGGCAGGGATGGGTTCTTTTGCTAGTATTATTGGCTTTTATTCTTTCTGATTTAGGGGATATGAGTGCAGTTTTGTTCCATGGATATATTGGTGGTGTTAAAGCCTGGACTTTTAATGTAACCATTCCCTGAATGCTGTACATTGCACCCAATAGGTAATTTCTCATCCCTCACCCGCCTCCCACCCTCCCTCCTTTTGGAGACAGATTCTTTTAAAACAGTCAGAAGACTTTACTTCACAGTTCGACCCTCCAGGGCCCCCTTTTTACTCAAGAGTAAAAGCCAACGTCCTCACACTGCCAGTGAGGCCGAAGTGATCTCTCCCAACCCACTGCGGCTTCAGCGGTCCCTTCCTGCCTCCACAGCTCGCTGAGCAGCCCGTTTGGTCTTCCTGCCCCTCCTTGGACTTACCCAGCTTGCATCTCTCTCAGCTCTTTACAGCAAGGATTCCCTCTGAAGCTCATCACTCAGTTCACCAAACGTCTGCCATCACCCCCTTCCTTTCACTCATTGCTCAGATATCACCTTCCCAGTGGGGCCCCCACTGAGACCCCAAAATGACAGATCCTGCCCTGGTTTGATGGCACCTTTCTTCACAGTAGTCACCCCTGACATCGAGCCTTTGCTCACTTACTGTGGTCACTGCTCTGGAGGGCAGGGCTCTTATTTGACATATCCCCCATGCCTGGAACGTCGTAGCTAGTCAGGGAATATTTATTTATAAAGCAATAGATGAGTTGTGTTGTTTTCCCAACCCCTGTGATCACACAGATTTGCTGTATTGTAGGTGTGGGATTTGGTGTTTCTTGAGTTGAGAGGAGGCAAAAGGCTGCTTAGACTCAACGATTCGATTCCTGCATATGCTCTGGGGAAAGCCCTCAGCCATCTGCCGACTTCCCTGCACCCACCCTAAGGAGACAGAGACTGTGTCTTACTCATCTTCACATCCCCATGCCCTAGCACCAGCACAGTGCCCCAAAACGAGAGCTCCATGTGTGACTGCTGAAATAGTGAATTTGTTCCCTGGGAATATAGAATATTCCAGCTAAGTCCCAGAGGCAGTTGCTCTGCACAGCCTGTGAGCTGAAGGCAGTGTTCCTGCTGAGTGGGGTAGTTCCTGAGCCATCACAGTGCCTCTTTATGCAGGCTCTGGAAACAGAAAGGTCTAGAATGAGGTGCCTGCACACCAGACAGGGAAATGCTCTTTAAAAGATCATTATCAGTTCACATTTAAGTGACACCTCTAAAAAGGGCTTATGGCTGCGGGATGGAGCCAGGCCTTCCTAGCCACGAACATTTCCATGGCAGCGTTTCCTCCCTGCTGGAACTGCGTGGTTGAGTGTGCATCCCTGCTAGAGTTAAGACTGGCTCAAGGTTGGGGGTGACATCTTCTTGCTTGACCCGGACAGAGCAGCCACATTTATCTCGTTGGGTGTGGACAATTGTTATATTGCAGAAAGACTGTAAGGCTGGGAGGAGAGATGCCTGAAGTCCATCTCACAGATCCCTCACTAGCTGTGCTACAGGGAAATACTCTGAGGCCTCCCAAATGCATTTTCATCCTAAAATTGGGCTCACATGGCATTCTTATCTGTCACATGGAGCTGTCATGAGGGTAGGGTGCAGTGTTTGGGAAATACTTGAGGGCAGCACAGCTGTGTGACTTGGGAAGTGGCAGTGATGTGAGCAGAGGAGGTTGCTGTGCGCAGAGAAGGGGTAGGAAGCCTGGGGTGGCCGGAAACAAGGCTGTCTGGAGTCAGGCCTCAGTGAGTCGGGAGGGGTCGCCTGAGCCCACCCCAGATAGTAGTGCTGCTGCACTTTTGCTACCTCCCACCTCACTTACAGGAGAAAATGTGGGAAGCAATATCTCTTTCCCAACACCTGTTCCCTGTGGTCCCCCCTTCACCCGGAGAAAACCCATGCAGTGACACAGAGTAGTCCCTGGCTCTGCCTGATGCTCCCCTCAGCCACTCCGATGACTTCTCCAACAGGTATCACTGGGAATGCGCCACGGCCAGCTCCCCAGCACATCCCTGCTTCGACTCCTCCACTGCACACCAACTGGACGCCGCTGCTCCCACTGTTTCCTTTGAGGCACAATGGCTCAGTGACAGCTATGATCAGTTCCTTGTGATGCTGAGGGTCTCCAGTGGTGGCCGGAACTCTTCTGAGGCCCGGGTGTTCCTGTCCCCCTACCCTGACTCGGCCCTCAGGTACCACCTGCCCTGCATTCAGCACAGCTCAGCTCACAGGTGTTTGCTCCCACCTGGTGCTAGCATCCGTGAAAGGAATCTGCTGTGCACAGCAAGCAGTTTGGAGTTTGGCCATGCGGGATTCTCACTGCAAAGAAGGGGGAGAAGATTGTTCAGAAAGGGGCTGGGGAAGCAGTCTGCACTGTCAGGCTGACGTCTAGGCAGCATCTGACAGCCAAGCAAGCTAGCCAAAGCTGGCATAGCCAGGGGTTCTGAGTGGAGCCTCCGTGGGAACCCTCCCATCACAGCACCTGCCCGAAAGATTGGGGACTGTCCTGGGGCTTGGGGCTGAAGCCAGGAGGCAGAGCCATCAAGTCCCCAGCCAGGGGTTTCAGGGCCACTGCCCAGGGCTTCCAAGCATCACGGGGGGAGGGGACAGCGGTGTGGGCCCAGTTATGATGAGTGAGACTGTGAAAGGTGCAGAGGCAAAGAAGTGCTGTGCCCCAAACCCAGAACCCCTGTGGCGCTGAGGCCAGAATAGTCCCCATGGGTGAAGTGCAGCCTCCAGACACCAAACACAGGATACCAGGACCGAGCCAAGTGCAGGGGTGTGCACGGGTTGCAGCAGTTTCACAGCCGCCGCCTCTGAGGGGGTTGGGTCATTATGTAAGTGATCGTCGAGGTTGGAGCAGGAGCAGGCCCATCTGCTTTGGACATTCTCCTGTGGGGGCTGCAAACTAGCACCCACTCAGGAAGCAGTGTTGGGACTGACCCTCTGCCCGTAGCCCTGTATGTCACCTGGAAGGCCCTAGGTAGATTGAGCTGCATGGATGGTAGGGGCAAGGGGTCTGGGCAGCTACTATGGTCCTATTTGTGGACTGGGTGGTTTGGGAAGGCTTCCTGGAGGAGGAAGCAAATCTGCTGTCCTCAGAGATCAGAAAAACTGCTTTGAAGGTCATGCCCTGGACTGGAATTCAGGGTTTCAAGATTAGAGCCATGAAAATAAGGCTCAGTAGATAAGAGTGGGCCATGCCATGGTGGACTCCAAGGTCACACAGCCCGGCCCAGGGGTCCCCACAGGCCCAGACGACTGACTATTATTTGAGATTCCAGATGTGTATTAAAAGTGAAGAAATGCCAGGTACAAGGCTATAACAATTGGGGCACATTTGAATCATTAAATATAACAAATTAAATACTTTTTTCCAAAAATGTAATGTACTATATACCTCTGCTACTCATGAGATACAGAATTCATTTTAAAATATTCTTTCAATATGTGCCAAAGCTGTCGAGTGAACATCTTTTGATCCTGTCAGGAAGGTCCAGGCCTGTGTGGATGATATCCCCAGGAGGTCTGTGGGCTGGAGGGACCTCTCTTTGCCCATGTCTGTCCGTACCCCTGTCACCCCACTGTGCACCCACACGGATGCACCCTTTCACACATACACACAGCCTGGACCCAGTGCTGGGTGAGGACATGGTGTGGCCCCTCCCACCATGGCCCCTCAGCCCTGTGCTGGGAGCCGAGTGCTGAGGCCATAGTCTGAGACGTGGGCTGTCAGGTGCAGGGTATAGGATGTTTGCATAGAAACACCAGGTACCACACACAGCCCAGAGTGTCTAACGACCTGGCCGTTTAAAAACCTTCCTAAGTCCCACAGGAAATAAATCTGTTAAATCCCAAACCGCCCCCTTGATATCATGAAAAACCACAAAAGTGCACTCTGGAAAGTGCTGGGTCAGCAAAGAGACTAGAGGGCTTGACAGAAGGCAGCCGTGGAATGCAGGCCCGAGGGAGGTGGGCGCCGGGCTGTGGGCATGGTATGTGTGAACTGCCCACAACCCACAGCCCTGTGCAGGGAAGAGGCGGGGCCGAGGCAGTGGACACTTCTTTCTCTGTGAGCATCTGAGGCTGTTTGGAAATCGCAAAGGTGGACGGCCACGGGGAGGGTTTGGAGGGGATGGGTTTGCAGCTGGTAGAATTCTGCAAGCCCTGAGGCGAGGCAGTGAAGAGGGGCCATGTGGTGGCAACCGCTCTAGTGTGGAGAGCTGGGCCAGAGCCCGGGCTTGGAAACAGAGGGACCTTGGCCAGGCGCCGCTCTGCCCTTACCGCTGTGTGACTCGGACAAGCTGCACAGCCTCTCTGAACTCTGTAGGGTGGCAGTGTCCTTGCCTCACTGGATCTCGCAGTGTTAGAGCAGATCACGTGAGTGTCGAGCATGGCGCAGTGTTGGCCACTCCATGTGCCATCATATGTACTGTGACATTGCTATTGAATTCCCTTAATTAAGATCCAAAGTAGGTGATTTAAACATGCCTAACATGAATTAATGTGACCAAAGAACCCTCACATTATTTTCCTAAGATCTCAAGCCAATTTATATATTTCAGATTCATCCACATCTCCTGGGTCAGCTTTAAAGACACCTTCGTCAACTGGAATGACGAACTCTCTCTTCAAGCTACGTGTGAGGACTGCGGTGAAATACTGAATCTGTCTTATTCCTGGGATCTCTATTTAGTCAATGCCACAGAAAAGAATAAGATAGAAGGTAAAAAAGATTGATGGCTTTATTTTGTTGTGGGAGGGAAAAACTCAGGGTTATTGTGAGAATGCTAAAATGTTGCAAAATACAATTGGTATGACCCAGTGTGTCTGATCTGTCTGGTGAACAGTCTGTCGTGCTTCCCCAGCCCCTCTTGCCTCTACAGTCCTTATGAACACTTGTGAGGACCAGCAGAAGAGGTGACACACTCGAGGGCTGCTTCTGACCTCAGTGTGAGGTCAGACATCCTCACAGGCGCTCAACATCCATGTAGTCAGTTTTATTGCGCTAAAGCCACAGTTCAGAAGGATCTGCGATGTGACACACTGCCCAGAGGGCTGTGTCCCTCACGACCTCGCCTGTCTTTTGGGCCAGCTGCACAGTGAGGAATGAGCAGAGGAACCAGGGCAGAAGCTTCCAGTCCTTGCTCCCACACTACCAGCTGGTGGCTTTAAGCAATTCTAAGGTTTAGTTTTCTTGGGTGAAAGACAAGGATCCTACTATTTCGCAGAGTGGTATCAGGGCTAAATGCAATGTGTTGGAGTGTGCCGGGCACTGGTGTCAGGACGCTGGGTGCTGCAGGACACGAAGATCTGAACCAGGAGCGAGATGAGTTCTCACTCGGCAATATTTGTGATCAGAGAGGTGGCTCTGAATGGCAAACAGAGGAGCTTTATTCCTGAGCTGGAGAGCCAGCTCCTACAACAGAGCTGGTGCCAAGCCCCCACTGACCTTCACGTTTCTTAAAGATCCCCTCCATGAGGCCATACAAAGCTTCCACAAGTAGAGCTTTGGGTACAGCTGGCCTCAGCGGCCACAGGGAAATGAAGACATAGAGGGGGATTGTGCCCTTCTAGGCACGAGAAGCATTCCAAATTCTTTTAGGTAAATTGAACTTTTCTGAATCAGAGCCCATGCTGAATAGATTAGAGGAACTTGCAATAGAAACACATCCAGTAATTAGACTTTCAGCAAAGTGAATCATGGCCCCTAGATATGTCTCAAAGAATTGGGTTCTCCCATGGTGGCAAGTAAAAGCTTGCTTTATTGAGAGGTCATTTGTATGCTCATAGCATTTTTTTCTTTGCTATTGATCCTTTATCATAAATTGCAACAGCAGTTTTGAAAACTGTTGTACTAGATACTTGCTGTATTATTGCCTTCTTACACTGCTATAAAGGAATACCTGAGGCTGGGTAATTTATAAAGAAAGGTGGTTTATTTTGGCTTATGGTTCTGCAGACTGTACAGGAAGCGTGGTGCTAGCATCTGCTCTGATGAGACCTCAGGAAACTTTTACTCATGGTGGAGGGCAAAAGGGAGCTGCCACATTACATGATGAGAGAGGGAGTGAGGCGGCAGGGCAGCTGCCATGCTCCTTTAAATAACCAGACCTCCCACGAACTCAGAGCAAGATCTCACTCATTACAGTGAGGAGGGCAGAGGGATCCGCCCCATGATCTAAACACCTCCCACCAGGCTCCCCCTCCAACACTGTGGATTACATTTCAACATGAGACTTGGAGGGGCAAAACATCCAAACCGTATCACTTACTGGCGGGTAGGGGAGTGAGGATTAAGAGAAACCCCATACACCCCAAGTTGTTTCTAGAATACTCATGAATAAGTCATGCCTGGGAGTGCATATGATTCAGCAGACCCCTCCCCCCAACTTGGGAGAGCAAACGCCAGGAGCAATCACTGTGAATCCTGCCTTCTCCTTCCATACATGTGCTTCCTGCTGTTGGCCAACACAGAACACGCCAACACAGAACACGCCAACAAAGAACACGCCAACACCACACTCCGTGCCCTGTATCTCTTAGTGTAGGTTTTCAAATTCACAACAGATTTGTTTAAAACAGAGCAGCCTTATATAGTCTGTAGACTTTTTAAGCAAATGTTTTATATTTTTGCTGCAAAATTCTAAAAAACTGCCAACTGTTTGCTTAAGTTCCCTTCTGCAGAGTAGTGGGGCTGCTGGGCTCGCTGGGACTTGGTGCCATTTCAAAGTCATCACAGTCAAACCTGCTTCCCACTGAGCCTGGCACTGTAGATCCTGATGCAACGACCACACCATTCTCACGGGAACCTTCACTTGTGACTCTTGGCCAGCCTGCTCCTTCAGCTCCAAGGGAAACCCCCACAGAGCCTGTGACTGGAGTCTATTGGATTCCTGCTGCGGAGGACTCTGCAGTCCTGGGAGAGGCTCCAGAGGAAGGTTCACTAGACCTAGAACCAGGACCACAGAGCAAGGGATCCCTGATGACTGGCCCCTCTGAGAGAAGTCAGCCCACCCACAGCCCTAGCCCTCACCTCTCTGGTAAGTGCCACTGTTCCTGCATGTCATCCCTCTCATCTGGGTACCAAAGTTACCTCTGTAAGTAGTGAATCTGGTGGGTAAGGTATGAGATCACATCAACATGGGCCTTTAAATCAGAGAGCACCAGGTTCACACCCACCACTTGCTGATTGTGCAATAGTCATCGAGTTTTGGATTCCTCATCTCTGAACTGGGAAAATGACAAACCCACGGCAGGTTCTGAGGCTGCAGTGAGGTCCCGTGTGTGCAGTGTCTCTGATATAGTAGTCGTTTGCTTCACACTGGCTTCCTCATCCTTCTCCCCTGCTCTGGGATCAATTGTTTCACTTTATCATTGGGTTTCAGGGGGATGGAAACCTTTCTGATACTTAAAAAATGAAGAGAAAAGGTAATAGTAAGAAAAGCTCTGACCCGGCACCTGTCTTTCCATCACTGTCCCCAACTGGTGACCCCGTATGATTTTGCTGCTTACTCTTGGGCGATGGTGGTCTCATGCTCTGCACGCTCTTGTCAATTCAGCTGTGCTTCAGGCCTTCCGGTCTTGGCTTGGCTGGCTGGAGGGACCGCTGTGAGCGCCTCTACCTTTGGGAAAGGAGGGCTGAGGGGACAGGAAGCGACATTTGCAGGAGGGCATTCTTATGTCCATTTCTCTCCTTCTAAAAGAAAAGAGCGAGACATTTTCTCTAAAAGAACAGTAAAAGACTCGCTTGAAGAGAGGATGGGATGCTGGGTGTGGAGGCAGAGAGCCACATGTGCGCCTTGGTCTCAACTTACTCGCTGGGTTATGCTTAGAAACCACGCACTGACTGGAGCTGCATCTCCTCCTCCTGGGGCCCTGGGGCAATGGCACCTGCCTTGCCCAGCTGTCGTGAGGGAGGAAAGACACCACCACTGAGGGCATTTTGTAATCCACAGAGCAATGTATGGAGTCTAGAAATACACTAAGGACAATGTGACCCATCAGGGGAACTGCTGTTAATTTCAGGGGATTCTGTGATTTTAAAGGAAACATTATGATTTTGTCCTTTCACATAGATTTTGAAGCCTATTACAGTGATATTCAAGAAGCAATACCATCGGGAGGAAGACAGCCAGGTGACTGTGCTTCTGTGCCTGCTGCCTCTCTCCACTTAGCTCTCCTCCACAGCCTTTCTGCAATCTGGATTTCCCACCTGCTCCCTTACACAGCCACTGAGAGCTCCAGGGAATCACAGGGAAAAGTTGAAACTCTTACATGGCACAGTCTGAACCAAACCTTTATTTCTAGCTCCCTTCTTTCTGCCCTTCTCTGACCCTATGCTCCAAAATCCTGAGAGTAGCCCCAGACCCAAGGGTGGGCATCCCAGCTCTTCCATGCCTTGGTCATGGGGTGTCGTCTGCCAAAAATGCCTTCCTCCACGTCCTTCCTAAGTGATCTGTTCAGCGAGCCTCCTCCTTCAGGTCTGGCTCCATTTCTCTCTAGGAAGTCTCCCTCAGGCTTGTCTTGTAAGGACCACCACCCCCACCACCCCGCCCTCCACACACACCAGCTCAGTATTTATTCCCTCCTCTGGGAAGTAGGTGGCACCTGGCACTTAGTGGCTCTCTCTGTGTCTGTGTCTTCTGCTCTGAGCTCTTCCAGGAAAGCTTCCATGGTCAGATGCTATGTTCCCAGATGGATCACAGTCCCTGGCACACTGGCACTCAGTAAACACATTGTAGAATGAATTGATGATCAGTGAATGACTTATTCATCTATCGAATGAACAGATGGATGATCAGTGAGTGACTGATTTATCTGTCTAGTGAAGAGATGGATGTTTAGTGAATGATTTATCTGTCAAATGAATAGGTAAATGATTTATTTGATGAATGAATGGATAAATGGCTGAGGAGTGAATGATTTGTCTATCGAGGGAATAATGGATGATGAATGAACGATTTATTCCTCTGATTTGAGGCAGTGTTTCCTTCAACAGTCCTCCTCAGCTGCTTCCAACTCCACGGCTTCTCCAGCCCTTCCCACGTTCCTTCCTGTGTGTCATGCTGTTCTTGGATGCGATGGTCAGTCAGGTGCAGCCACAGAGGAGAGAAAAACAAAGAAAATACTCTCAGGTCCTAGAGAAAAGAGGCATGGCAGGCCACGCAGGGCCACATGGGGAAGCTGCAGGGAGGTCTGGAGGCAGCAGACAGGAGCAAGGGGAGTGCTTAAGCCAAGGTCTTTTATGGGGTTTCCACGGGAAAGAAAGGCAAGGCCAAGGCAGGGCTGGGTGAATAGTTTAGAATCAGTTAGTTTAATTTCAGCAGATCCTAGGCCTAAGGGTGGTCTCTAGTGGCCCAGGATGATTTGTTGGGGGTGGTTCTGGATTGGTCAGTTTGCAAAGCAAAGACACATTGCAGGCTGGGCCTTTTGTAAACTCTAAGAGTTGGCTAGCCCCAGCCCCAGGAGAAGCACTCTGTCCTGAAGCGAAACGCTTTTGTTTCATTTTATTCTTCAGTATATCAAAACGTCATCATACAGAACATTTAAAAGTCTTTACAATACACACGCAGATCTGTTGTAGAGACTCACATTGATGCTCACACTAGGTGCTTAAACAGTACAACTGAATGAATGAAGAAAGATCTGCCTTTGTATTGCATTTATAAAATTATTCCTCCTTGCAGGAGTAATTCTGACCCCTCAACATTTGCGTTTTATTACTACATCTTGCTTCAGTGACCTTGGTTTCAAGTCTTAAAGGAGCCTCCTTAGCCTAAGTGAAGTGCAGCAACTCCTTGCCTAGAGCATGCAGGAACCCTTCCTCTGCTCTCGCTGCTTCTCTTCTTGCTGCCCTCTGTCATTTTATCACATGACAGCCAGAGGATTCTTTTCACCACAAACCAGGCTGTTGTCACTCTCCTGACAGGTCCCTCCGGTGGCTTCCCAGGGCACTCAGGACAAAAGCCCATGACTGTACGCCCAGCACAATGTGACCTTGGCAATGCCTCCAGCCACGTTTTTCCTCCTGCTGCCCTCCTTCCCTCCCTCCCACCCTGCAACCCTAGGGAATCTCATTCCCACAGCATTTTGGTTTTACTCAACCTAGAAACTCCTTCCTTCAGATCTTCAAAGAGCTCCTTCTAGTCTCAGTCTTCGTAGATGACCTCCCTGAACTCCATCTCAAAAGGACTCCCTTTCCACGCCCCTCTCTCTTCCTCTGCATACCCCGCTTTTCTTTCCCTCATTACCTGATTTTACATTATTTATTTATGTGTTTTCTCATTTATTTTTCTGACTGCCTCACAATTAAACTCCAGATAGCAAGGACACCATTAATCTGGTTCACACTGTGTCTCCTGTTTCTAGACTAGTACCTGGACTTAGCAAACCATAATAAATCTTGCGGAAGGGAGGGAGGGAGGGAGGGAAGGAGGGAGGGAAGAGGCCATTGGTCCACTAATTACGTGATAACAAAGTACATCTCTTGAATATGTTTAGCTGCTGAAGGCATTATATTAGATATGCAGTATCCAGCAATAGTACAAATAGTTATTAATATCAGCATTGAATCACTAATGCTTTAAGATCATCATGACTTTTTTTCTTTAATATCTATTGGCTTGGTTTATCTTCCTAGCAAAGGACGCCAGCTTTCCAGAATCAGGACCTAGCTTGAGTGCCGAGGAGAGCCCTGGAGATGGGGATAACCTGGTGGACCCCTCCCTGTCTGCAGGCAGAGCCAAGCCTGTCCTCATGATTGACTGGCACAAGGCCCTGCTGAGCCGAGCAGTTTTCCAAGGCTATTCATCCTCAGGTATGAATGTCCTCTTTGTACCCTGCAATTTGCAATATTTTAAAGCTTTTAGATATCAGCCCTCAATTTCTTCTGAACTTTTCATTTTATTAGATGAGTATTTAGAATTGTGGTACCTTTTCTACTTGTTCTTGTTCCTGTATGGACTATGGCCTGAGACTCTTCTAACAAAAGTAAAGTTAGCATCTGTTGCTACCAGGAGCTCCCTGTGTGCAGACCAAAGGGGAAGAGGGGCGCTGCCAAGGACTGCACATTCTGTGTGCCCAGACACCTTGGTGCGCACAGCCTTTTCTGTGACAGCCTTTTGTAGGGTGGTCAAGGATTTACATGAATTGATCAAAATGAAGCTGCTCCTGAAGAGCAATTGAATTTCTAATGTATTTTCCCAGCCCAGACATGCTGATTTTGCTCAATTTGTTGGATTGCCCCCTTTCGTGGTAATGCATGTGATTGTGTCATCCCTACAGACCTCTTGAGGATCTGAATTTCACACTATTTTTAGATAATTTTTCCTTCACCCTTTCCTTGAACCATTTTGGGAAGTATTTTTGTAAAATTTTTATTTTAGAAACTGTCCATGTTTAGATCATCAATCTTGTATTTCGGATCTCTCCTTTTTTCAGGGTAAGTAGTGTGGGGTCAGCCGCTCCCTGCTAAGGAAGTAATCCAGTCACCACGGTCAGCAATTACACCCAGGTTAAAAATTGTCCGTAACCAGTATTCTGCAGACTTAAAAATAGCTTCAAAATTCCTTAATCATACTTTATAGTATGATTTATAAAATTGCCAAATTAAACATGGACATAATTATAAACATATAAAATAAGATCTTAACAGAATTCTCTTGTTGCTTGGGACATTAGTGTCATTTCTGAGCCAGGGATGGATGGACCATCCTCAGTAATGCTTCTGTTGAGCAGGAGAGGCTCTTTATAGAAGGCACTAACCAACCAACTTTCCAAGCAGGAGTGGCATGTTTCACTAGTATCTATGTTAATTTCACCCCTGGGGGAAGAGTGGAGCCCATTCCCAAGGACTCTGTGTGACCTCTGTCCCTGAGTCCACTGACTGTCATTTCCATGCAGTCACGTCTTTTCTGCAGGTATTACAGAGCAGACGGTGACAATCAAGCCATACTCTCTGAACAGTGGAGAGACATACGTCCTGCAAGCGTCTGTGGGTATGCTACATTGTCAGTTGCATTTATGAGAGGATGGGAAGGAGTCCTGCTGAGTCTCTGTGAGTTTATTCTTTCTGAGGAATGGGGTGCAGGTCTACATCAGGGTAAAGGCTGAGCAGTTGCGTTTTTTAAAAATTAGCTATATATAGGGCTGGGCGCGGTGGCTTATGCCTGTAATCCCAGCACTTTGGGAGGCCGAGGCAGGTGGATCACGAGGTCAGGAGATCGAGACCAACCTGGCTAACACAGTGAAACCCCGTCTCTACCAAAAATACAAAAAATTGGCTGGGCGTGGTGGTGGGCGCCTGTAGTCCCAGCTACTTGGGAGGCCGAGGTAGGAGAATGGTGTGAACCCGGGAGGTGGAGCTTGCAGTGAGCCGAGATTGTACCACTGCATTCCAGCCTGGACGACAGGACAAGACTATCTCAAAAAAAAAAATTACATATATCTCTTATTTATGCTAGACAACTGGACAAGTTGATTCCTTTCCTGCAAATCTGTCTGTAATCTCTCTCCCTTTCTCTATTTAAACCCTAGAAAGGTGTTATTGCTTGTTTTGTGCCACTGATGTTCATTGAAATTCACCCCCTGGCCACCTCTTACCCTTGCTCTGCATTCCTTCTTGCATTTCCATGCCTTTCTCAATCTGAGATCATCGTTTAGGGGAACTTGTAGACATTTTCCCCCATTTCTAGAGGTTTTCATTCCATATGACAAGCACAGTGGACTTAACAATTTTGTTTTGTTTTGTTTTTGAGACAGAGTCTCACTCTGTTGCCCAGGCTGGAGTACAGAGGCACGGTCTCAGCTCACTGTGACCTCCGCCTCCCAGGTCTAAGCAATTCTCCTGCCTCAGCCTCCTGAGTAGCTGGGATTGGGATTGCAGCTGCCTGCCACCACGGCCGGCTAATTTTTTGTATTTTTAGTAGAGTTGGGGTTTCACCATGTTGGCCAGGCTGGTCTCGAACTCCTGACCTCAAGTGATCTATCCACCTGCCTCGGCCTCCCCAACCGCTGGGATTGCAGCCGTGAGCCACTGCGCCCAGGCAACGATTTTTATCTACAGATAGGTTTGATTCAACATCCACAGTTTTGCATTAATCAAAACCCACCAGGAATTTGCAAACTTGCATTCTATGTGAACTCTTGTGTCATGCAAGTGGGAAACTCGAGGTTCACTTTCTCCTGAGAACTGACTGGGCTGGGCACAATGACATTCCTTGAGGGTCATCTTGATTCTCACAGTTTCTATAAACATCTGCCTGCCCCTTCCACATTTAGCATTTAACAACTAGCCTTGGGTCCCTGCTTTGGGTACAAGACGGGTAGCGTTTGCTTTGGTTTCAACAGATACCTTTTGTCTTTTGGCTGGACCTCTTTCTTTTGCCTCTGAAATTTGCTTAAGTGATAAGTCTAAAGACAGTTCTCTTAGCTGGGCCATATCCCTTACTGGCGCAGGAGACACCTGAGAACCTCTCTATGGCCCACGGACCTGGTCAGTGTCCTTGGCTGGCTGCCAGGTGTGCACTGAGGCTCCAGGTCTCCTGTCAACCTCCTCTCCCTCAGCCTTGCACACCCTCACTGACTGCTGCCCTCCCTTCCCATGCTCTTCAGATAACACCAGACCCTCTCATGACTCTAAGTCTTTCCCTGTGGTTATTTTGGCTGGAATGCCCATTCTTTTCCCCACATCTCTTTGTAAGCCCAGTATAAGACTGATATCCCAAGACTGCTAGCTCAAATGTGTTTTCTTTTGTGGAGATTTCCCTGGTCAGCCAGGCAGGATTCATCACCCTTTTCTCTTGGGTTTTACTTTTGTTATGAGATCTGTCTTCCACGGTTGATGCGACTGTTAAATACGATAATACAGGAACAGTGTCTAGCAGGGCACCTGGTATGTAGCAGAGGCTCGATAGATGGTACCTGTTGTTATGATGAGGATGATGATCATCAAGATTTTAAACCATTTGACATGTAAATTTCATTTATATAATCCATCTCAAGAAAAATACATTAAACATTTAAAAACTATATGTATGAGAATAATCATTATGGGATGATCAATAATAACAGAAAATGGAAAATAAGCAAAATGTTTAATCGTTGGGGGTAATAGTTATGCATATTCAGATATATCTGTTCCATGGAATCTTAGGCAGCTATTTACAACAGTGATTTTGGATGCTCTATGTCAACATGGAAAATAGTTATGATATTAATATAATTAATAAAACAAAATAGGCCCGGTGTGGTGGCTCACGCCTGTAATCCCAGCACTTTGAGAGGCTGAGGCAGGCAATTTACCTGAGGTCGGGAGTTCGAGACCAGCCTGACCAACATGGTGAAACCCTGTCTCTACTAAAAATACAAAATTAGCCAGGCGTGGTGGCGCATGCCTGTAATCCCAGCTACTCGGGAGGCTGAGGCAGGAGAATCACTTGAAACTGGGAGGCAGAGGTTGCAGTGAGCCAAGAAGCGCCACTGCACTCCAGCCTGGGCGACAAGAGCAAAACTCTGTCTCAAATAAATAAATAAATAAAAATATAAAGTTGTATCAGTGCTATACATTCAACTAAGCTGCACTTATGTGTGTATGTGGCTAAGGTTTCGAGAGAATCCAGGAGAATGGAGAAAGTCTGCTTTGCTGGGTGATGGGTCTGTCAGCATCATCTCTCCCCTAGGCTTCGGTTTCTGTCTGGGTGGTTGCCATGTGACTCCCAGGTAGGTAGCCACTTCTGTCTCCCCAGGGCCTAGGAGAGTACCTGCCCCACCCAGTGAGTGTTTGTTAGATTAATGAATGCTATAGGCAGTGGTTCTCAAACCCCAGCACTTCAGAATCCCCTAACGTATGTGAAAACTATTACTGAGTCTCAGTTTCTGAGTCAGCAGGTCTGGGGTGGGGCTCAAGAATCTGCATTTCTGACAAATTCCCAGGTGAGTCCAATGCTGCTGGTCTGGGGACCCTACTTTCAGAATCCCTGCTATAAGGTTTATCTATAAAAACTTAATCCTATGCTGCTGTAATTCTCCATCATGGTTGAAACCCCTGCTTCATCTTTCTCTTTAGCTTCAAAGCACGGCTTAGTGGGTAAAACTCAGCTGTACTTGACAGTCAACCCGGCTCCGCGGGACATGGTCTGTCAGGTGCAACCCCACCATGGTCTGGAGGCACACACCATCTTCAGTGTCTTCTGCATGTCTGGAAAACCGGTACGTGGACAACCCCATGTCTGTCCTAAGTGACTCCAGACAGTGGCACCTGGCAGTCACAGCAGTCACGGGTGCTGTAGGAATGGACAGCGACGTTCTTCCTACCTGTGAAGGAATTCAGCCTGCAGTTGAATGTTGGAAAGTTGGTTAGGCATGAATGGACTTCCCCACCCACTAATGAGAGGAGTGCAAAGTGGCCCCCTGGTTGAGAAGGTTCAGAATTTCACAAAGAGACAAGGGTCTGCTCACCAGGAGACATGGCAGGGCATCCACTGCCCTGAAGCCTAGTTAGAGCAGGGGCCTCCATTAATGCTGCCCTGAAGAAAAAGGCAGGCACGTGACCCAAAGTGAGAAAAGGAGCCTAGCCCTTTCCCTCCCAGGTCACATCTCTAACACGGACTTACCCTCACTCTTTCTCTGGGCCATGGAGAAGACCATTGTGATTTTTTTGCTCAGGGTCTTGAGAGGGTGAAATGAGAGGATGGATTTAAAAAGATGAATGCAAACCAGCCTGCCTGACATGGTGAAACCCCGTCTCTACTAAAAATACAAAAATTAGCTGGGCATGGTGGTGGGCGCCTGTAATCTCAGCTACTTGGGAGACTGAGGCAGGAGAATTGCTTGAACCCAGGAGACGGAGGTTGCAGTGAGCTGAGATCACGCCATTGCACTCCAGCCTGGGAGACAGTGCGAGACTCCATTTCAAAAAAATAAAAAAGATGAATTCCTCAGGTGGTGAGCAGGCAGGGCAGGAGCCTGTGATATTGTGACACTGCCCTCTCCATCCTCTCAGCCAGGACCCTGCCCTTCTGCCTGACCCCTTCTGTAGGAAGCCCCACCCTTGTCCTCCAGACAGCCCAGACCATGGCCTTCCCTTGAGGGAGCCCCACCCCTCCCTCCTGCTCCTTCTGCTGCGTGAAGCCCAGCAGTGGGGAAGCTGAGGGGCACCTGGGGCCCTTCACCCTGAGGGGGCTGTGACAGTCTGCTCTGTGACTGTGGGGAGGTTCCAGGGCAAGGAGAGGACACAGACACTGGTGAGGAATCTCAGTGCTGTTCGAGGAGCCCTTTGCGCTCGGGGAACGGAGAGCCCTGCAGGGCCCAGGGCTCTGGGCAGCTGGGAACGCTGCTTACCTGTCACTTACCCTCTTCTTGGCTGTAAAGAACATCCTTGGTGCAATGAAGGCTCAGGCATGTGTGTATGTCTTGGGATGTCATTCACAGTGTGTTCATTTATACTATTTTTGCTCCCATGGACTGGATCATAGGACTTCCATTACGAATTTAGTTACCAGATAGGAAACGCCTCCAAACACACTTTGTACCATGGGAGAGACACCCAGTATTATTTTGTGTTGCCAGCTGGTGAGCACTTGGACAATTACAAAGGTAAGCCATGGTGCCAGCTGGGGTCACTAGCTGTGCCGACCTAGAGTTCTAAACCTTTTTTCCTGGTTTTCAAAAACTGAACTGTGTCTAAAAAATAAAATTATTTATTCACCTTGATCAGTTTAATGCTTTTCAGTTTAGATTGACTATCTACCTTTTAGTGCAGAAAGAACATTAGTAATATCAATAAATCAGTTTTTTATATTTTAAATTTTAACTGAAATATACTGTATATGATAAAATGCCAGAGAATGTTTTTTCATATATAGACAGTTAAAATCAGAACATTTCTTATTTACTAAAGAAATATGTCATATCTGGTGAATCTTGCATTTATTATAGATAAAACCAAATCAAGGTATTCCCCTAAGGAACAAAATGCGAGGTAAATGAATGTTGAGTTAGCATCTTAGTAACATAACCTCAAAACAAAATGAATCCCCCAGTGTTGACAACTTTCTCCTCTGACCCTATTCCTGAGGTTGTGGTCACTTCTAACCCAGTCCCTTGGAACTGGTTGCAACTGAGTATAAGAGACATGCAACCATTTAGGAAGGCGTCTTGTCATGCACAACCCCAGGCAGGTTAAATAAAAATCTTGGGAGGTGGTAACTTTTTAAATTTCTGTTTTATTTTTTAACATCTGGAGGATTCTGACGTGCAGGGAAGGTTGAGAGTCACTGATCTAGAAGTTTCTTTGATTTGTTCTGGTAAGATTATTAAGGCTGAAGTCTGAACTACTTCATTCACGTGATTTATTTAAGTTTCACCTCTCCTTTAAGCCAAGCTGAAATGCCCCCTTCTTCATGAGACGTTGCCTGTCACCTTCAGTTAGAAATACTTGCACCTTCTTCTAGATACAAGTCAATTACATTGAGCAAAACTTCTGAAAGAGCATTTTGAGATCTTCATAATCATGCTCTGCTTTGTATTACAGTGAGTGACTTTATACTCCATTTGATCTTGAGTTTTTTTGAAGTCAAGCTGCATACAGGGTTATGTGAGACTTAGGCTGGGCAAATGTCCCAATAGAAGGACCTTGGGCCAGGGCCTCAGCTCTGTGTTGGAAGTAAGGATTTCTTAACATAAATTTACAGACCAAATTTTAGGTCACAGTCCTGGAGCAGTGTCAGGGTTAGTGATGTTATTCAAATCATTCACAACCATGGTATTTGTTTATAATTGTCAGTATCAGTACAGTCAATTCCTATGAATATCTGAACCCCAAATTTATAAGGGGGCAAACATAAGCAAAATAAATACAATATAGTAAATAATACACACCTTTTCTTGTCCCGTCTTTTGCATGAGTGAGTATGGCACAGACTCAGCTTGTCAAAGTTAGTGGAGCCTTGCCTAAAAACTGCTCCTTCTCGTAGACTTCCTATGTCTGTGCATAGGACCAACCTTATCTGTTAAGGGTATTTGTTAAAATTACTGCCTCCAGGGCCCACCTACTATCCACTGACTCAGAATCATGGGGGGAAGATGGAGTCCAGAATTTGCTTTTAGACAAGATTCCTGGCTCTTGAGCTGCAAGTGTCCATAGACCACATCTTGGGAAGCACTGACCTCCAAAATTAAGTCCCCAGTCCTTGGCACTGGGTTTTAGGTTGAGAGTGTTGTTATGAAGATATGCAGGGCACACCTGGGTGTCGATCTTTCTGTGTGGTTCCCATGACGGTACCTGTGACCCTCACTATCTGGCCATCATCTGCACTCTGAGCCTGATCTGCAGGTCTCCTCACCACAGCCCTGCACCCCTGTTACATGAAGGAATTCCTGGGTCCCCCAGACAGGTCTTAGGTCTTTTAAAAAGTCCCCTCTGTCAGAATTCTTCTTCACCTTTTTTCTAGGCCTGTTAAATTTCTATATATCGTTTAGGAACTGGTCAAACTATAACCCCAAAGCCTTGACAGTCCACTGCCGAGTTTGTATTTCACTCCCTGGGCTCCCTGTGGCCTGGAACCTGGCCCCTTTTTCAGCACTTGCCACAGTTTTAGTCATCCATAAGATGCTGTCTGTATGTGAAGAAGCATCTCTGTAACCCACATGTCCAAGATGACCCTCTTCTGACATGTTCCTTCACAGTCATGGTTTCCATTGAAATCACAGATGGAGAAGGCTCCAAGGTCCAGCCGTGCACTGTGGTGGTGACTGTGCTGCCCCGCTACCATGGAAATGACTGTCTGGGCGAGGACCTGTGAGTAACACAATGCCACACAGACATCCTAGCCATTGTTTGTATTTCCTCCAGAGTTGGCCGTCCCCCAAGTTGTTAACAAGTGTCAAAAACATGTCAGGAACTCATCTTCTCAAGATGGAGCAAATAAAAAAGTCCAGGTGCTATCACTGCACTCGTGCTAACTCATATTTGCATGGCATTTGTGCAGGTGCTTCAGAGCCTATAAAGCCATTTTCTTCTTCTTCTTCTTCCTCTTCTTCCTCTTCTTCCTCTTCTTCCCCTTCCCCTTCCTCTCCTTCTCCTTCTCCTTCTCCTTCTTCTTCTTCTTCTTCTTCTTCTTCTTCTTCTTCTTCTTCTTCTTCTTCTTCTTCTTGACAGAGTCTCGCTCTGTCACCCAGGCTGGAGTGCAATGGCACGATCTCGGCTCACTGCAAGCTCCACCTCCCAGGTTCAAGCGACTCTCCTGCCTCAGCTTCCTGAATAGCTAGGACTACAGGTGCACAGGTGCGTGCCACCATGCCCAACTAATTTTTGGATTTTTAGTAGAGATGGGATTTCACCATATTGGTCAGACTGGTATTGAACTCCTATCTCATGATCCGCCTGCCTGGGCCTCCCAAAGTGCTGGGATTACAGGCATGAGCCACTGCGCCGGCCTCAATTTCTTCTTTTGTAAAAACAGTTTTTAAAGATATCATTTACATTCCACATAGTTCATCCATTTCAAGTATGCAGTTCCTTGATTTTAATAATTTATTGAATTATGCAACCTTCACCATAAGCTAGTTTTAGACAATTTTCATCATCCCGTGAAAACCTTGACTTATTGGCAGTCGCTCCCTTTACCCACCACCCAGCTTTCTCCCACCAGCCCCAGACAACCACAAATCTGTTTCGTATCTACAGGTTTGCTGATTCTGAAAATTTCATTTAAATGAGATAATACAACATACGATCTTAAGTAACTGTCTTTTTTCACTTCGCATATGAATGAATGTTTTCGAGTTTCATCTATGTAGTAGAATATATCAGCACTTCATTCTTTTTTATTGCTGAATAATATTTTATTGTTTTTGAACATATCATATTTTATTTATTCATTCATTAGTTGATGAATGTGTGGGTTGTTTTCACTTTTTGGCTATCATGAATCTCACTGCTATGAACATTTATGTGCAAGTTTTTGTGTCAGTATGTGATTTCATTTTCCTTGGGTAGGTAACTAGGAGTGGAAACACTGTGTCATACGTTAACTACCAAACTGTTTTCCATACTGGCTGCACCATTATATTCCCTCTAGCAATGTATGAGGGTTCCGGTTTCTTGATATCCTAACCAACAATGGTTATTGTCTTTTTGTTCACAGCTGTTCTAGTTAGTATGAAGTAGTATGTCATTAAGGTTTGGACTTGCATTTCTCTAGTAATTGATGAGGTTGAGCATCTTTTCATGTGCTTTGTATATCTTCATTGAAGAAATGTCTGCTTAGTACTTTACCCATTTTTATGTAGGTTATCTGTATTTTTTATAATTGATAACCTAATTTAAAGGTTTGTTTCTTGATTCTCAATTCTATTCCATCAGTCTAAATGTCTCTCTTCATACCAGTGCTATGCTGCCTTGATTACTATAGTTTAGTAGTAAATGTTGAAACTGAAAAGGCTGAACCCACTAACTTTGTTCTTTTTACAAGGTTGGGTATTTCAGGTCTCTCATATTTCCATATGAGTTTTAGAATCAGCCTGTCAATTTCTGCAAAAACAAAGCAGCACAGGCATGGTACAATGGCTTTCATGCCCACCAGCCTCTTCAGCCTTGCTCTGGCTGGGGCAGACTGGGGTTCCAGACACCTGCTGAAGGGGATAGAAAAACAAAACAAAACAAAAGCCAGCTGGGATTTTCATAGGGATTTGTCAAGTCTGTACATCAGTTTGGGGGGGAGTATCTTGTATCCTATAACCCTGTTGAATGTGTTTGTTAGTGTTAATGGTTTTTCACTGAATTCCTTGAGATTTTCTGTATACAAGATCATGTCATCTGTCACTAGAGATAATTTTGCTTCTTTCTTTCTAATCTGGATGCCTTCCATTTATTTTTCTTGCCTAATTTTCTTGACTAGAACCTCCAGTTCAGTGCTGAACAGAGTGGCAAGCGTGGAAATCCTGGTCTTCTTCTCAATTTTAAGGAGGAAGCACTCGGTCTTTCACCACTTCATATAAACATTAGCTAGAGGCCTTTCATAGACAACCGTTATCAGGTTGAGGATGTTCTCTTCTATTCCTAGTTTGTTGTGTGTGTATTTCATTATAAAAAAGTATTGGATTTTGTTAAATGCTTTTCGTAGGTCTATGAAGACGATTATATGTTTTTTGTCCCTTCGTCTGTTAATTTGTCAAGGTTTGGATGTTTGTGTCCTCTCTAAAATTTCTGTTGAAACTTTATTCCCAGTGCAACAGTAGTAAGAGGTGGTGCCTGTAGGAGATGATTAGGCCATAAGGGTTCTGCTCTCATAAATGAAATTAGTCACCTTATAAAGTGACTGGAGGGAACTAGCTAGACCCTCTTTTGTTGTTCTGTCCCTTCTGTCATGTGCGGTCACAGCCTTCTTCCCCTCTGGAGGAGGCGGCAACAGGTGCCATCTTGGAAGCAGACAGCAGCCTCACCAGACACTGAACCTACTGGTGTCTTGATCTCAGACTTCCCAGATTCCAAAACTGTGAAAATAAATTTCTGTTCTTTATACATTACCCAGTCTCAGGTATTTTATTATAATAGCACAAACAAACTAAGACACAAGTTATATAAAATTGATTGATTTTCAGATGTTCAATCACTCTTACAGTCTGGGAACAAATTCCATTTGGTCATGATGTATGCATCTTTTTCTGCATGCTAGGTTTGATTTCTAGTACTTTACTGAGAATTTTGTCTATGTTCATAAGAGGTATTGGCCTGTAGTTTTCTTTCTTTTCCTGTGTTGTCTTTGTCTGGTTTCGATATCAAAATAATACTGGCCCCAATCAGTTTGGAAGTATTCCTTTTTTTTTTTTTTTTTTTTTTTGAGACAAGATCTCCATCTGTTGTCTAGGTTGGAGTACAGTGGCACGATCATGGCTTACTGCGGCCTTGACCTCCTAGGCTCAAGCCATCCTTCCACCTCAGCCTCCCAAGTAGCTGGGATTATAGGCACATGCCACCATGCCCAGCTAATTTCATCATGTTGCCAAGGCTGGTCTCGAACTCCTGGGCCCAAGCAATCCTCCCACCTTGACCTCCCAAAGTGCTGGGATAATAAGTGTGTGCCACCACACCTAGCTTCCTTTGCATTCAAATATTTGGGAGATTTTGTGAAGGATGGGTAGTGATGCTTCTATAAACATTTACCAGCAAAGTTATTTGGACCTGGCATTTTCTTTGTGGAAATTTTGAAATGACTAGTTCAGTATCTTAGCTATTCAGATTTCTGTTTCTTCTTGAGTCAGTTTCAGTAGTTTGTTTCTTTCTAGGAATTTTCCATTTCATCTACATTCTCTAATTTTTTTGCCATACAGTTTTGTATGGTGTTCTCTTATAATCCTTTTTATTTCTATATGGTCAGTAGAGATCAATTTTACTCCTGATTTTAGTAATTTAAGTCTTCTCTTTTTCCCTGTCTTATTTTTTGTCTGTCAGTCTAGCTAAAAATTTGTCATTTTGTTGATGTTTTCAGAAAACCAGCTTTTGGCTTCATTGATTTTTTGTTGTTGTTGTTGTTGTTTTGCTATTCTCTATTTCATTCATTCCTACACTAATTTTTATTCTTTTTTTTCCCCTTGTGCTTGCTCTGGTTTACTTTGATCTTTTTTTTTTTTTTTTTTTTTTTTTGAGACGGAGTCTCGCTCTGCCGCCCAGGCTGGAGTGCAGTGGCCGGGTCTCAGCTCACTGCAAGCTCCGCCTCCTGGATTTACGCCATTCTCCTGCCTCAGCCTCCCAAGCAGCTGGGACTACAGGCGCCCGCCATGTCGCCCGGCTAGTTTTTTGTATTTTTTAGTAGAGACGGGGTTTCACCATGTTAGCCAGGATGGTCTCGATCTCCTGACCTCGTGATCCGCCCGTCTCGGCCTCCCAAAGTGCTGGGATTACAGGCTTGAGCCACCGCGCCCGGCCTGTTTGTTTGTTTCTTAAGGTGAAAAATTAGATTATCGATTTGGCATCTTCTTTATAGCCATTTATATCTTTAAATTCCCTTCAAGCACTGATTTAGCTGCACCCAATGTGTTTTAGAATGTTGGTGTTTTCATTTATTAATCTCAAAGCATTTTGTAATTCTTGTTGCAATTTCTTCTTTGAACCATTGATTGTAATATTTAGGAGAACGTTTTTTACTTTTTCACATATTTGTAATTTTCCAAATTTCTTTTGTCATTTATTTCTAATTATTTAATTCCATCATGGTCAGAGGATATACTCTGTATAATAGCAGTAGTTTAAAATGTATTGAGTTTTGTTTGTGACCTACTATATGGTGTATTCTAGAAAATGTCCCATGTGCACTTGAAAAGAATATGTATCTGATTTTGTTGGCTAAAATGTTCAGTGGTTGTCTGTTAGGTCTAATTGATTTATATTATTGTTTGAGTCTTATGTATCCTTGTTGATTTTCTGCCTAATGGTTCTATCCATTATTAACAGTATTATTGTTTTGAGTTTTCTGTCTGTCCCTTCAGTTCTGTCCATTATTGCTCAGGTATATGGAACCTGTTGTTAGGTCCCTATATGTTTACAATTTTTTAATCTTCCTGATGAATTTACCTATATTATCATTAGAAAACGTCCCTCTTTATTGTTACTATCTGTTTTTGTCTAATTTCTTTTTTGTCTGGTATAGATATAACCACTCTAGGCCGGGCGCCGTGGCTCAAGCCTGTAATCCCAGCACTTTGGGAGGCCGAGACGGGCGGATCACAAGGTCAGGAGATCGAGACCATCCTGGCTAACACGGTGAAACCCCGTCTCTATTAAAAAAAAAAAATACAAAAAACTAGCCGGGCGAGATGGTGGGCGCCTGTAGTCCCAGCTGCTTGGGAGGCTGAGGCAGGAGAATGGCGTAAACCCGGGAGGCGGAGCTTGCAGTGAGCTGAGATCTGGCCACTGCACTCCAGCCTGGGCGACAGAGTGAGACTCCGTCTCAAAAAAAAAAAAAAAAAAAAAAAAAAAAAGATATAACCACTCTACATGCTTTGCTGTTACTGTTTGCATGTCTCTTTCCATCCTTTTACTTACAACCTAATTTTATCCTTGAACCTAAGCTAGACTCCAGTAGACAGCATATAGTTGAATCTTGGTTTTGTATATAGTCTTACAATCTCTGCCTTTTGATTGGATCATGTAATCTATTCACATTTAATATTATTATTGATGTGCTTGGATGGATTTATGTATGCCATTTTGCTTATTTTTTACATGTCTCATTATTGCTTTGTTCCTCTGTTTCTTTACTGCCTCCTTTTATGTTAAGTATTTTCTAGTGTACCATTTTCACTCCTTTAATGATTATTAAGTATGTATTTTAGATATTTTCTTAGTTGTTGCACTCAGGCTTACGATATACACTTTAACTTACTAGAAACTACTTCAAATTTATATTAATTTCAGCAAGATGTAGAAAATTTACTCCTCTATAGATTCATTTCCTCTTCCCTTTTTGTGTTATGATTATTATGTATGGTACATCTCTCAGTGTTACAAACCCAGCAGTCCAATATTATAATTATGGTTTTATAAAATGTTCTGTCTTTTTATTTTTTCTTGAGGCAGAGTCTCGCTCTGTCGCCCAGGCTGGAGTGCAGTGCCACGATCTTGGCTCGCTGCAACCTCCGCCTCCTGGGTTCAAGCGATTCTATTGCGTCAGCCTCTGAAGTAGCTGGTATTACAGGCATGCGCCACTATGCCTGGCTAATTTTGTATTTTTAGTAGAGATGGGATTTCTCCATGTTGGTAAGACTTGTCTCGAACTCCTGACCTCAGGTGATCTGCCCACTCCGGCCTCCCAAAGTGCTGGGATTACAGGTGTGAGCCACCGCACCTGGCCAGTTTTCTGTCTTTTAAATAAACTGGAGAAGAGAGCACAAATATGTTTTTAGAAATTGCTTTTATGTATATTCATCTTATTTAGTATTTTTGTTTGTCTTCATGTCTTCCTGTGGCTTTAAGTTACCATCTAGTCTCATTTCTTTATTCTTATATATAATAAAATATATAGTTTTATTCCCACCTCCCTTATTTGTGTTTTTTGTTGTTGTTGTTTTTTGTTTTGTTTTGTCTTGAGATGAGGTCTCGCCCTGTCACCCAGGCTGGAGTGCAATGGCATGATCTTGGCTCACTGCAACCTCTGCCTCCCGGATTCAAGCGATTCTCCTCCCTCAGCCTCCCAAGTAGCTGGGATTACAGGTGCACACCACCACACCCAGCTAATTTTTTGTATTTTTAGTAGAGATGGGGTTTCACCATGTTGGCCAAGCTGGTCTTGAACTCTTCACCTCAGGTGATCCACCTGCCTCAGCCTCCCAAAGTGCTGGGATTACAGGCATGAGCCACCGTGCCTGGCCTTTGTGTTCTTGTTATATTACATTTCTGTGTGTTATGGGCCCGACAGTACAGCTCTATAGAAATGTCTTTATGGAATGGCTTTTTAAATAAGAAGAGAGGGAAAAAGGTAATTCAGGAACTTAATTGTTTAGCATTTCTCTGAGTTGCTATTCATTTTCTTCCTACTTTTTCTTCCTGTTATTTATAATCTCTTGCTCTGTCTTCAAGTTTCTAGATTCTTTCTTTTCTCAAATTTACTTTTGAACATCTCTTTTGTTATAATTATTATATATGTAACTTCAGAATTTCCCTTTGGTTCTCTCTATAACTTATAAATTTATAGTTTCTGTCTCTTTATTGATAGTCTGTATTTGGCTAATCATTGTTCTCACTTCCTTTGATTTTTAAAACTATGGTTTCCTTTCATTCTTTGAATCATGTTTATAATAGCTGTTTCAAAGTCCTTGCTAAATCCAACATTTGAGTCTCCTCATAGGCATTTTCTATTGCCTGCTTATTTTTCTCATGTTTGGGTCACACTTAATGTTTCTTTGGATGTCTCATAATTTTTCATTGATAACTGGACATTTTAGATAATGTATTGCAGCCACTCTGGGGATTGGCCCACCTCCTTTTCCTGGGCTTGTGGTCACTGTTTTTGCTTGTTTGGTCATTGGTTTATATTAGTTTGACAAGATGAATTCTGTAAAGTATACTTCCCCTCGTTGTGCAGCCAGTGATGTTTCTGCTCAGATTTATTTGTTCTTTTTATCTTTAGCTTGGGTTCCTAGGGTTTTAGTCTCCATGAATCACTTAGTGGTCAAGGGTGAACTTAAGTATATGTGTATAGAGCCCATGATGCATTTTCTAATCAATTAGAACATGATTTCTGATTAATTTACTTCTTGCAATGACCCACTGCGATGTATCCAGATGAAAATTTCTATTTTGTACATTTGGAAACTGAGGCTCATTTATTCTCTTAAACAAACCTTGAGCTCATACAGCAGATGAATTGCAGAGCAAGGGCTGGAACTGACCTTTGACCACATGCATAGGCCTCTTTTCACAATATTGTGTTATCTTTTCCAGTGCAAGTAAGTATGCTGTTTGTAAATAAGTAAATAAATACCCAATTATTGAAACCCGGAGTCATAAACTCCGGCCAGCTGTAGCACTGTCTGGTATCTCTGTCTGGCTCTGGAATACGTTCTTTCACTTGCCATGATGCTTCTATATTAGTAGCTGGTTTCTTGTGCCTTTTTTACTTCTGATAAAAGGAGTTTTTGTAAAATTTTATATTATGGCATACTGCCTCTTTTTAGAGTTTCCATTGCACAGACCAATTCTCCTTTGCATCATTCTCTTTCTACCCTGACCTGTCCAAGAGGTATTTTTACAACAAAGCCCATCCCACTCTTGGTAGGCAGGGTGAAAAGTTTTGCCACGTGTTGGAACAGTAATGATAACTCTTGTTTTTCCTTCAGATATAATTCCAGCCTGAAAAACCTCTCTACCCTCCAGCTGATGGGGAGTTACACAGAAATCAGGAACTACATCACTGTGATCACCAGAATCCTGAGTCGTTTGTCTAAGGAGGACAAAACTGCCTCCTGCAACCAATGGTCACGAATACAGGATGCATTAATTTCTTCAGTATGCAAATTAGCTTTGGTAGATCAGGTATGGCCCAGAGGAGGGTGAGTTGTGTCCCAGAGGAGTTTGTGAGTTTGTGAGCCATGATTGGCTGGCTCACTAGCAAGTTGTCATGCTTTTGAAACACAGGCAAGAAATGAGACCAAGAGGGCCAGCCAGCTCAGTTCCCATACATGGCTGTGGTCTCTCTAGTCAGCTGATATATATCACAAATGAATGCTGCTAGTTTATAAAAGAGAGAATGACCAAGTCAATCACTGTTACAGATAATTCTGCTAAAGTTTGTTTAAGTACAACTTATGTAAAACAGTCTGATTTTATCTTGGAGAGTTAAGCTCACAATTGTGTGCAACTTCTGAAGAAATCACCACGTATTCAAATGTGACTGTCCTTGCTCACAGAATTTCTGCAACTGCTGTCTTATAATTGTCAATAGAGAATATTCACATCTACAAATAATACATCTTATTTCATTACATTTACAATTACTTCACTTGATGTAATTTTTTTCTCATTCTTCCTAACCCTTTTTTAAAATGTTGCTTAGCTCTGGCTGGGTGTGGTTGCTCACGCCTATAATCCCAGCACTTTGGGAGACTGAGGCAGGCGGATCACAAAGTCAAGAGATGGAGCCATCCTGGCTAACGCAGTGAAACCCCGTCTCCACTAAAAATACACACAAAAAAAATTTAGCCGGGAGTAGTGGCAGGCGCCTGTAGTCCCAGCTACTCGGGAGGCTGAGGCAGGAGAATAAGAATAGTGTGAACCCAGGAGGCAGAGCCTGCAGTGAGCTGAGATCACGCCACTACACTCCAGCCTGGGCGACAGAGCAGGACTCCATCTGAAAGAAAGAAAGAAAAATGTTGCTTAGCTCTGTTCCCTTATTTCATCAGCCTTCATGTCAGTTCCCTGGTGAGGTGTGCTGAGGATGTCCGGGGGCACATTGAGGAGAGATGTTGGATTTCCAGGAAAACTGGACACCACAGTAATGGTCTCTCTACAGAAGGTCTGGCTTCCAATTGGTCTCTTGGCCAAAAAGCAGGGAATCTGTGCTATTTCTACATAGGCAAAATGTAACTTTAACCCAAACAAGCTAATTTTCCTCTCCCTGCATTTTCTTTTTGTTTTGTTGTTGTTTCTCCCGGTCAGGAAGAAATGATTGATTCTGTTCTTATGTTGAGGGACCTCGTGAGCTTCTCTAATAAGGTAAGTGCAATTTTTTCCCAAGAATATTTTCCTGCTATTTTATATAGTTTTGAGGGACATGATCAGTTCTTGAAAAATACACTGTCCAGAATCATATTTTGACACTTAGATTAGAAATGTGATTTTCCCTTAAGAATTCATCTGAATAGCAAAGCCCATCTCAGATATTTTGAATATAGAAATTTGGAATCCAGTCCAGGAGTGGTGGCTCACACCTGTAATCCCAGCACTTTGGGAGGCCAAGGCAGGCGGATCACAAAGTCAGGAGTTCAAGACCAGCCTGACCAACATGGTGAAACCCCGTCTGTACTAAAAATATAAAAATTAGCCAGGAGTGATGGTGTGCATCTGTAGTCTCAGCTACTCGGGAGAAATACTCTACTGAGACAGTAGAATCGCTTGAACCCAGGAGGTGGAGGTTGCAGTGAGCTGAGGTTGTGCCACTGCACTACAGCCTGGGGGACACAGCGAGACTCTGTCATAAAAAGAAAGGAAAGGAAAGGAAGGGGAGGGGAGGGGAGTGGAGGGGAGGGGAGGGAAGGGGAAGGGAGAAAAGGAAAGAGAGAAAGAAAAAGAAAGAAGGAAAGAAAGAGAGAGAGAAAGGAAGGAAGGAAGGAAAGAAAGAAGGAAAGGGAAGGGAATGAGGGAGGGAGGGAGGAGGGAAGAAGGAAAGAAGGAAGGAAGGAAGGAAGGAAAAGAAAGAAAGAAATTTGGAATCCCAAAGTAGAAATGGATGAGAACACATTCTGTCCATGCTATGAATACTTTCGGCGAGGGGCTTGTTCTTTATTGGTAACACATAGCATTGGATTTTCCCTTCGTCACATCTTCTTTTCTTCTTGAGTCTCTGGCACACTTTCCTCCCTGTCGGCTGATGCCTTCATTGCTGCTTGAGAGATGAGAAGAACACGCGTCATTCTCTCATCTACTTCCAGTCTGTGAATCTAACTGTGGCCATGCTCTGTCACCACAGAAGGAATCTCCAGTCCCTGCACGGGCTTCTCCCTTTATTTGTGTGGAGCTCTCCTCCAGGCTCCCCTCATTGTCCCTCATCTCAGTCTGAATGAAGGGTGCCCCAGCGTTAGACAATGTCCAACCTGCGTGGCTGCAGGTGGCACAGTCCTGCTCCTGCCCACCTTGCCTTCTCCGGAGCTCATCTCTTTTCATTTTCCACTCTTTGCTGCTACTTCCACTTCTCTCTGCTGAATGGTCCTGCACATGCTTAGAATCTCATTTATTTTTTTTAAAAAATCCCTCCAGTGAAATCAAACCTGCTTCCAGCTTCCACCCAACTTTTATGTTCGTCTTCACAGCAGAGCATTTAAAAAGTGAGTTCTGAGCCTGCTCTGGGCTATACTTGTTGTCTCTTATGTATGTGTCTTTTTAAGAGATGAGGTCTCACTGGGTTGCTCAGGCTGCCTCAAACTCCTGGACTCAAGCCATCCTCCTGCCTTGGCCTTCCAAGGACCTGGGACCACAGGTGCGCAACACCACACGTGGCTTCTCATACATTTTAGATCCTCGAACTCTGCCTTCCATCTCCATCTCCACACTGCCGCTGCTCCTGCCAAGGTCACAGCAGATCTCCATCTGGCCAAATCCACTGGATACCCTCTGCTCCCCATTCTCTCCCTCCCAGGGACTTTCTGTGGGGCTCACCTTGCTTTGGAGGACACACTCTTCTCTTGGCTTCATGACATGGTTTCTTGGTTGGCCTTCTTGGCTGACTCCTGTTGGCTCCTCCCATCTACAGTTACGTGGTCAGTGCCTCAGGGCTTTGTCTTGGGTCACCTAGATTCTCTGTCCACACCTCCTCCCTATGTGATCTCATCCACTCCTTCCATTTTACATCCATCTGATAGGGACTCTACATCCTACACCTCCAACCCAAACCTGACTGAAGCACCCCAGTTCGCTCTCATTTCCACATGGGCCGAAACTGCACAGACCCAGCATGGCAGAGTGGGCTCCTCCCCCGACCCCTTCCAACCCCGTGTTCCTCCTACTTTCCTCAGCCCAGGACAGGGCAGCGCCGTCCATGCAGAATCCCATGTTAAAGCCCAGGTGTCACCAGAGTCTTTCTTCCCCTCTCCATTCGCTTATAACAAAGTCTTGTCTGTTCTTCATCAAACACATAGCTAGAATCTTTCTATCTCTCCTGCCTCTACTGCCCCCCACCTGAATCCAAGCATATGTCATTTCTCATCCAGGCTGGCATGTTCTCTCACTGTCCTGTCCTCCCTGCCTCCTCTCAGGTCACCTTAGAATACATGCTACACACAGCAGTCGAGTCATTGTAAAAGCCTGAGTCAGTGAGTGTCATTCTCCCACTCAGCACTCCCCATGGCTACTCGTTGTGTGCGGAATAGAAACCAAACATCTTCTGCACCTGCAGTGTCTAGCTCCTTGTTGCCTTCTGTCCTCCTCTCCTGGCTTTTCTCCCCCTTTCTAGCCGTCCTCCAGGAGTGCTGCCTTGATCCTTTTCCTGCAGTGCCTCCCCTTGGCTTCTCAAAGAGCTGACCTTTCGTTAACTCTCAACACAAATGCTACTTTCTTAGAGACGTTGTCCTAGACCCACCATCTGAAGTCATCCTTCCTGTTACAGGCTGTCTCCTTCAGTATTTTCACAACAGCAACTATCTCATTTATTTATTTATTGCTGCTCTTCCCCTACTGGAATGTCAACTCCCTGATACCAGGGCCCTTCCTCTTTGGTGCAGAAATACCATATACGTGACACATGGCAGCAGCTCAGGAGAAATGGGGAATGGATACAGGAAAGGTGGCTGCATGGCCTGTCCTCCTTCCATCCCTCCTCCCTCCTCACTGAGGGCCGCTCAACTCCAACAATCTCCAGTCTAGGTGGGACAGCATCATCATTCTCCTCTGTTCTGATTAGCTGTCTTCATAAACAACACACTGGGTCATGTCATCTGTTTGTTCAGAATACTACTTTCTAGTAGTTTGAGAACAAAATCCAATTGTTCTTCTTCTTTTTTCATTTTTCAGACAGAGTCTTGCTCTGTCACCCAGGCTGGAGCACAGTGGTGCAATCTCGGCTCACTGCAACCTCCGCCTCCCGGGTTCTAGCGATTCTCCTGTCTCAGCCTCCTGAGTAGCTGGGATTACAGGTGCAAGCCACCATACCTGGCCAATTTTTGTATTTTTAGTAGAGACAGTGTTTCACCTTGTTGGTCAGGCTGGTCTCGAACTCCTGACCTCAGGTGATCCACCCAACTTGGCCTCCCAAAGTGCTGGGATTACAGGCGTGAGCCACCACACCCGGCCTGATTGTGCTTTGTATCATACAAATGGACTTCATCCATTTTTACCTGACTCTCTGCACCTCATTGTGCACGCAACCCAACATAGGCAGCATTTAGGATGCCCTTTATGTCCTTGAAATGGTATGTTTTCCCGTAACTGGAGCAGATTACTTCTTCCCCTGGAAAAAATATTACTTTCTCTTCAAGGGTAGATTCAAATGCCACTTTCTCCATGAAATCTTCACAAAGATCTGAAGGCAGAGTTCATTTTGTTTGAGACCAATTTGTACATGACTTTGTTTTAGCACTTCAACACCTTTGATTTGTAATTTCTTTTTGTACATCTGTCTTCCAACTTTAGACTACTTAACCTCTTACGACACAAACTTAATACAGTTAAGATTTTAGTTGAAATAACGTTAGCTGCTATAACAGATAACCCTGAAATCCCAGAAGCTGAATACAACCGATGTTTTTTCTTCATTCGCACACATTCCATAGCAGGTGTTCAGTGGGTGGTCTCCCTCGTGGTGACTCAGGGACTCTGGCCCCGTCCATCTTGTGCCCCCAACACCTCCACTCTGTGGTTTCCTAAATCAGGGGAATGGCACATGGAGAAGGTATGCTGCCTGTCAGCCATGTGGCCCTGCAGGTGCACACCTCGCTGCATTCACCTTCCCCTGGTGAGCACACATGGCCTCACCTGGGCTCGAGGGACCTGGAAAATGGAATTACTTCCCAGCGATGACCCTACATGAGGCTCCAGAGCACAAATCTTGTAGATATCAAATCATTCCCACCACTGTCCCTCTCTCATGCATCTCTGAACCCCAGGGTCTGCCACAGTTCTTAGTTCAGAGTGGGAAATAAAACCGAACATGATTGTCCTCTTAAAGTGACCATTTCTGATATTTTTGGTCAAAAAAGTGGGCATTGTGAAAGTGGGTATAATATATTCTTTAAAGCATTTGTTTAATTTAAAAACTATTCTTTCATTTTAAGTCCTAATATCCGTGGTAACTACCTCATGTAAAGGGCCTTTAATAGTGGTTTAAATGCATTTCCAAACTAGTGTAACCTTATTGTTGGTGAAAGAACTAGATTTTAAAACGTATATCTAAGCCATTAGATATCATTGTGGTTAAATAAGCATGGCCAATAGAAAACAGAATCTCAATTTCATTTCATGGACACACATTATCTAGCAGTTGCTAGGAGCTTCTAGGGTACAAAGAAGAAAAATATTAGTCTGTGTCTTTTAAGCATCGATGAATGAAGTTGCAAACAGATATACTTCAATAAATATGCTTAGTCCTATGATTAGGAGAATGACAAAATTCTTCACAAACACAAGCAGTGGTGCAGCTGACTTTGTCTCGTGGACATTTGAGGTTGGTTTTAAAAGATATGTAGTAGGGCCTGCTGCAGTGGTTCACGTCTGTAATCCCAGCACTTTGGGAGGCTGAGCCAGGCGGATCACAAGGTCAGGAGTTCCAGACTAGCCTAGCCAGCATGGTGAAACCCCGTGTCTACTAAAAATATGAAAATTAGCTGGGAATGGTGGCGCATGCCTGTAATCCTAGCTACTCGGGAGGTTGAGGCAGGAGAATCGCTTGAACCTTGGAGGCGGAGGTTGCAGTGAGCGGAGATCGCACCATTGCACTCAAGCCTGGGTGACAGAGAGAGACGCTGTATCAGATTAAAAAAAAAAAAAAAAACATAGTAAAGAATCATAGTTTTGTTAGATGTGATAATGGCATTGTGGGCATGTTTTTAGAAAGAGTCCTCATCTGTCAGTACTACACACTAAATTGTTCATGGATAAAAATAATATCTGAGATTTGCCTTTTGCTTTTAAATATTTTTTAAAAGTTGAGTGGAGAATAGAAGAAAGAATATTCAAGCGAATAATTGTTAAAGTTGGGTGATAGGCATATTATGCTACTATACTATTCTCTCTACTTTTGTGTAGATTTGAAAGGGGACTACATTAAGATTTCAGAAAAATCAAGAGAAGTCCAGGCATGTCTGTAGTCCCAGCACTTGGGAGGCTGAGGTGGGAGGATCATGTGAACCCAGGAGTTCGAGTCTGCAGGGAGTGATGCTTGTGCCACTGCACTCCAGCCTGGGGGACAGAGTGAGACCCCATCTCTAAACAGAGAGAGACAGAGAGAGAGAGAGAAAAGGAGGGGGGACGGGGAGAAGGAAAAGAGAGAGAGAAAAGTAGGATGGATTTTGCCAATCCAAACGAGGGTAAAGGTACTGCAGGTGGGGGAATCTCTAGGGCATCAAGAAAAAGCCTCAATTCTTTGGAAACAATAAGAGATTCAGGTGGCTTGAGATAAGAATGCACATAGGTAATGGGGAGGGAGAAGGCTGTGGGAGGAGGTGGGGGCTAATTTGTGAAGGGATTTGCCAAGTGGTTGTTGGGGTTTAAACCAAGTAACCTCATAAAACATAGAGGTCATTTATTTTCCTTTGGTCAAGAGGCTGAATATCAGAAAGCAACCTGTTTCTTAGGAAGTTGGCCAGTAATCACCTAAAGACAAACCTGGACTTAAATCCAGTTCTCTTGGCCCGTGGTTCAATCATTTTAATTCCTTATAATAATCAAAGAGGTAAGAATATATGCATCATACTCCGTGAAGCATTTTATTGACATCTTTTCGGTTCGTGCAGCTAAGCTTAATGAGTGCAGTTCTCATCTTCAAATATACCCGGGCGCTCCTTGCTCAGGGCCAGTCCTCAGGGCCATTTGTCGTTGACAAAGGAGTGAGGCTTGAACTCATCGGTCTCATATCTAGAATCTGGGAACTCTCTGAGCAAGGGAACTCGAAGGAGGAAGGCTATCTACATGAAGAAGGAATTACGGTTATCTCAGATTTATTGTTGGTAAGTCACACTTTTTCTCCATCCATAAAAATACTATTTCCCTCTGCCAGGATGTTAACCTGTATTTGTAATTGCTTCTCAAAACCAAAAACAGAATCAGTTTCTGAAGTACTGTGTTTATTTTTCTGGGTGGCAGTTTGGTATTTGGAGACTTTGATTTTGAATTTTAAGTATTTCATGGTAATATGATAAGGTTTCCAGTGAAACCTTGCTTCTATTTTATCCTTTTTTGTTTTGGTAGGTTTTCATCTGGGATACTTGGGATGTTTGACTCAGAAACATTATTTCTCAGGATACTTTCTGGTTTTTTTTCAGGAATGATGTGAAGTAATGCAAATGATTTATTACACTCAGTAATTCTTAAAGTAGGCCTGCTGATACATAACTGCTTAAAAAGGCCAAAGTTTATTTCATTTATTTCTGCTCTGGTAACTTTGGAAATTGTCTCTGAGATTTTTTAATTTTTACTTTATGAAATGGCCAGTGCTTTCAAGAAGAAGTAAGTGAATAGGCTTCTGGCTTTCCTCTCCTGCCAATTTAGCATCCCTCTCCAGTCTTGCTGGCTTATTTAACTGATGGCTACTGTAACATTTGGGAAATTAGCAAGTAAATAGTCTATCTGAACCTACTAATAATCATCATCATTACTCACGAGTGTTTAAGAACATTCATTGCCTACTTACCCAGCACTGAGTCCTAAGGCCTGCGCTCTTGCTTCCTGCCATCCAATCTAACTTGAGATGGGCTATCTTTTTAACTACTTTTCCCCTCTCCCCTGGTCTGGATTCAAGACAGTTCGGACATTTGTGTTATAAACATCCCACTCCGTGTATTCTGTGTTTCAGGGTTGTCTCCCTTTGAACCACATTAGCACTGGGCAGATGGAGTTCCGGACCCTTTTTCATTACAACCTTCAGAGCTCTGTCCAGAGCCTGGGATCTCTCCAGGTGCATTTACCTGGTGACCTTGCTGGGCACAATCCTGCTGGGGCGGAGGCACAGAGCCCATGCTACATTAGCCAGCTCATACTCTTCAAGAAGAACCCATATCCAGGGCGCCAAGCTCCTGGGAAGGTACAAGCTGACAGATGACCTGCTACTTCTAATGACCATTTCAGATTTGCAGTAATTGGGCTTTAATGACAAAAAAAGAGACTAGGTTGGCATATTTGCACCTGTTTTTTGCATGTTTGCACCCTCTGAGTGTCAAGAGGGGCCACTTAGAACATGTTGCTGACTCTACTCCTCTTAGAAGATTAGCTTCTTCAGAAAACTCCTGGCAAAACTAGATGTCACTTTCATCTGGGTCACTGGGCCCATGCAGTGTTTCCTTGAGGCCTTCTAATCCATTGTCAGAGAACAGAAGGCTCTGGGGAGTTGCAGCATGTGATGCAGTGATGATGCAAGCATTGTGGCCAATCGTGTCTTTGTTTTTTTTTTTTTTTTTTGAGACAGAGTCTTGCTGTGTCGCCCAGGCTGGAGTGCAGAGGCACAAATCTCAGCTCACTGCAGCCTCCGCCTCCTGGGTTCAAGCGATTCTCCTGCCTCAGCCTCCTGAGTAGCTGGGACTACAGGCGCCTGCCACCACGCCCGGCTAATTTTTTCTTGCATTTTTAGTAGAGACGGGTTTTCATCACGTTAGCCAGAATGGTATCGATCTCCTGACCTCGCAATCCGCCCACCTCAGCCTCCCAAAGTGCTGGGATTATAGGCATGAGCCACCGCGCCCAGACAATCTTGTCTTTAGATCAATGAAGATATGGTTCTAACAGCAAATGCGGAGTATACCTGAATGACACTTAAGAAGGGGTTGCTGAGGACATGGCAGTGCTTACCCCCATCCTCCCTGCTCACCGGAGAGGCACAGCTGGGCTGAACCTGCAGGGTGGCCCCTGGCTCCCTGGGAGGTCAGGAGAAACAGGGGACCACAGTGAAAGGGGGATGTGAGGATGGGGAAGTCAGGGAGGATTGTCCCAGCCACTTGGCAATTTTGTAGACATCCACTCGGAAGCTTTGTGAATTACCCCAGGGTCACCGTGAGTGAGTTTGGAAGGCCAGAGAGCAAGGATTCTCTGTATTTCTGTAGCCCCAGAGCCCAGTCTGGCTCAAGTACGTGGCTCATTTGGTGACCCAACAAATGTCTGATGGATGTATGGACAAATTGATGAGATACATCTTATTTTGGTCAAAAAATACTCATCTTTTACAGCATTTGCTTCTTTAAATGGAAATGGAAATGGCTAATCAGCATATGAAAATAATTCAAACTAACAAGCAATAAAAAACACAAATTAAAATGTTTTTTTTTAACCCACAAAAGTGCAATTATTTAAAAACACTTACTGCTTTGTGGAGGTGCAGTGAGTAAACCATGGCGTTTGTCAGTGTGACCTTTTGGAAAGCACTTTGTCAACTAGGCATCCAGCAACAACCTGGCCTACACTGTTACACTTGTAAGAATCTATGCTAAGGAAATGAGAAAAGATTTGTTCAGAGCAAGATGTCTTGTCTTATTTATTTACTCAAAACAACATTATTTATGATAACTCAAATAGAAATGTACCTAAGTGTTCAACATAAGGATAGAGTTCATATACAGTTAATCGATATTATGTCAATCAGGGAATTTTAGTAATTTGGGAAGACTGCAAAAATATAGACAACTGAGGCTGGGCATGGTGACTCATGCCTGTAATCCCAGCACTTTGGGAGGCCGAGGTGGGTGGATCACCTGAGGTCAGGAGTTCAAGACCAACCTGACCAACATGGTGAAACCCCCGTCTCTACTAAAAATACAAAAATTAGCAGGGCGTGGTGACACGCGCCTGTAGTCCCAGCTATTTGGGAGGCTGGGGCAGGAGAATTGCTTGAACCCGGTAGGCAGAGGTTGCAGTGAGCCAAGATCACACCACTGCACTCCAGCCTGGGTGACAGAGCAAGACTCCGTGTCAAAAATATATATATATGTGTGTATGTATATGTGTGTGTGTGTATATACATCTCTCTATATATAGATACAGACGACTAAATTGCCAAATATGTACTCTATTACATAGCAAAATTTGATACTCGACATCCTGAAATATGATTTGTTTGAGCAATGGGACTATAGAAAAGCTGTTCTTCACTCTTCCATATACTTTTCTGTACCTTCCTGATTGTCTACAATGAGCAGATATTTCTTTTGTAATAGCCTTTAAAATAAAAAAAACTTCAAAATACTTTAGAAATATTTAATTTTAATAAGAATGATGCAAATGAAGCATTGTATTCACTCCAATCCTGCCATCCTGACTAGTAAAACTGGTTTATTTTTGTATGCTAACCTCTAATATCAGACATACAATTTTATGTAAGTGTAATACAGTACCACGATACTTTGGTTTGCTGCTTTTCTCACTTAAGTCCACTGCTTGCTGTCATTTGCTCTGAGATGGTCTTTGTTCCCCAAGATTGGTGGAGTTGTGGGCCTCAACCTGTATACCTGCTCCAGCAGAAGACCCATCAACAGGCAATGGCTAAGGAAACCCGTGATGGTCGAGTTTGGGGAGGAAGATGGCCCGGTAAGGAGAGCCTTTCTCGGTATCTCTGCTTCATTTAGGCTCTGCTGGCTGATTTTTAATGTGTTTATTTTACCAAAGGCAAATTTTGCTTAACTTGTTTTCTTTGTGATGACAGGATAATAGGAGAAATAAAACAACATTTGTATTGCTTCGGGATAAAGTGAATCTCCATCAGTTCACTGAACTTTCTGAAAACCCCCAGGAATCTCTACAGATAGAAATTGAATTTTCCAAACCTGTTACAAGGGCATTTCCTGTCATGTTGCTAGTAAGGTGTGTTGATGGTGACAGCTACAATGAGAATGAGATTGGAGTAAGACATATTGTCCTTAGGAATGTTTTGTGAAAAAAAATCAGTGAATTAAATTGTGTTTTTAAAGCAATAATAAAGCTTACTGTTTAAAGAAATTGTTATCTATTCTGCCGCTCAGACAGTAAGCTTCCTGACTTTGGTTTTTGAGTTTGGATTCCTGCTTGTTAACATTATTAGAGTGAGAAGCATTATAATTATTAGTGATAATGCATATACAGTCTCATTTAGAAATCTAATTCTCTCGGCATAGGTCTGAGCTAGATTTTTTTTATTTTTCCGAAAGGAGAAAATGTGTTTAAATTTGTATATCTAAGGAAACTTGATAAAACAATTATTTTTCTCAGGGATGTTGAGTTCACGAGATTTGTATAGGCCCCAGTTAATAAATAAATTACCTGGGAAGGTAATTGACTATTGGGAAGGTAAGTGACTATTGAAAAGATAGTTTGAAATTCTACAGCACAGGTACTAATGGAAACCAACAGTCTGCAGAGTTCGTTGGAGGTCTGGATGGGCAGGGCCTTGATCACTTTCCTTCTCCGAGTCCCCATGTGTTTAGTCTATGTGGCAAAGATGCTCACTGTTCTACTCCTCCTGGTTGGTTAGGTGGGCATCTCAACTACATTAAAGGGTTCTCGTGAACGAGGCTGTATCTTATGCAGACGCTGTCCACACAGCCCTTAGCACACAGTTTAATCTCTGCTTGTTGGCCTGACCTTCATTCTGCCAACTTAGCTAACCATTCGATGTCTAAAAGTGGCTATCTGCTTAGAGTTTGGATTTTAATTTATTTCTTTAAGTCACATGCAGAAAAAGTAAATCAGTTCTGAGGAATTTCTGAGTCTAACTACTAAGACTACTATTTAGCTTTGTGTTGCTATCTTTTATCTACAAACAGGTTATGGTAAAAAGTTAATATAAACATGCAAACATATGTGTGTGTGCTGCAGTGCCCCTCCCTAACCACGTGTAGCCAGTGCTGTTTGTCTTACTCCTACAGACTGTGCTGGCCATTCTTGTACTTTGTTTGCTACTGAAGTGTTTGTTATTTGGTTTGTTTTTTTGTTTGTTTTTGAGATGGAGTTTCATTCTTGTTGCCCAGGCTGGAGTGCAATGGTGCAATCTCGGTTCACTGCAACCTCTGCCTCCCAAGCAGTTCTCCAGCCTCAGCCTCCCGAGTAGTTGGGATTACAAGTGTGAACCACCGCACCCAGTTGATTTTGTATTTTTAAGTAGAGATGGGGTTTCACCATGTTGGTCAAGCTGGTCTTGAACTCCTAACCTCAGGTGATCCGCCCACCTCGGCCTCCCAAAGTGCTGGGATTACAGGTGTGAGCCACTGCGCCCGGCCAAAGTGTTTATTTTTAATGAGGTGTAGGGTGAAAGTGTTATGTGGGAGTTTTTACTAAGAGACCAGGTGGCGTCGTGGAATTAAGCACATTGATCCTTTTTAGTCCCAGGCTACCTCCTTGCAGTGACAAGGATATTTTGCACAAATTGAGTAAACTCTTGATAGAAATTTGACTAAAATCTTTGAGAGAGAAGAAAAAAATTGAGAAATTCTTATTTTGTTTTTATCTCCTAGATTCTCTGAGAAACCTACTCCCTCTGATTTTCTTGTGAAGCAGATCTACTTCTGGGACGAGTCAATTGTGCAGATTTATATACCTGCTGCTTCTCAGAAAGGTCAGTGGGCAAGGCGCCTTCTTTTCCAATTCTGTTGACATGATTAAAACATCCCCTATCACCTTTGTATGTATAGTGGTGTTTTTCTTTATTCATGACAAAAACATCAAAATCCTTTTTCTCTGCTTGCTTATAAACAAACTGCTCCACTGTGGATACCCCACATGGAAACTGCCCATGGTGAGCACCATCCTTGTGACGCAGTGGCTGCTGCTACTCGCTGCCCTGCCAATCCCTCCCCAGCTGGTCTCTCGCGCCTCCTCCTGACCCTCAGGGCTCTGTGTGTGCTCAGGCTGAGTCTTTGCCTACAGCACCCTCCTGCCTTGCTTCCCTCAAACTAACCTCTGCTGAGCTTCCCTGACCGCAGAGTTGACCCAGGACTTCTGAGACGTCTCTGTATCTCACATTATCAACAGGGCACAGGACCCCCTCTGAAGCAGTGTGGGGGCAGAGTGTGAAGTTTGGGGCTCACCCCTTCTCCATGTTCTGCCCCTGGTGGCTTAGGATTCTGAGCCTCCCCAAAAATGCAAGAAACTGAAGCTCAGTGGGCTGAAGTGGCACCCACAGGCAACTCACTATACACGCGCTTTACACTGACTTCCAGAGGCCCTGGCCCTGGAGAGGAGCTGGCTTCTGACTGTCAGTGAGTGGGCCAGACCCATTGTCTCTACATTTTTACTGGGATATAGTTATTTTCCTCTGAGAACCAGCATTTGTTTCTTTTAAAAATGAATCAAACTGTATTGCTCACTAAATTCAAGTTCTCAATGGTATTTTTTAATGTTGCCTTTCGTGTGTTCCTTTTCACAGTTTTTATTGTAATTTCAAGTTGATAGCCTATTAGAAAAATATGTACAACATATACCTGTATCCTTTTCCTTGAGATTCACCATTTGTTGATTTCTGCCTCATTTGCCTTATCTGCATGTGTACAGGTGTGCACACGTGGGTGGGGGATGTTTTTGAGGGAGAGGACAAGCCATTGGAGAGAACGTTGCAGGCCCTGTGACATACCACCCCTAAATACGTAAACATCTCATGAAAACAAAGTCATTCTCTACAAAACTCAGTACCCTAACATAAGGAAAAGAAATCAACATTAATTCAAGAATATCTATTCTGTAATCCACAGTTAATTTTTAAAATCCCCCCAAATGCCTTCTATAGCTCTTTATATTTTTTAATCAGAAGTAGGTCAAAGTTCATGAATGCATTTTGTTGCTGTGTTTTTATATAGTCCCTTTAAAAATCTACAACACCCTCCCAATTTTTACCTTTTTTTTTTTCAGACTTTTTTTTATGAGCTTAGGTTTGTTATTTTCTGAATGTTGTACATTCAGGAAATTGCCTGGCTGTTTCCTCATGATTAAATTCAGCTCACAAATGATTGGCAGCATATTCCATAGGCGATGGTGCTAAGTTTGGTAATTTGCTTGGGGAAGAACCTCCAGTCTCTCCATTTTCCCCTTTGAGAGATGATACTTGTGAGACCATCTTAGTATCTTCTTCCCCTACAAACTGTCACCCCATGATTTTAAGGATCCATGGGTGATATAGGTACATAGAAGGCTACAAAATGGTGATTTGCTAATTCCACCATGAATTAGCTGGCATTCTTCAGTAAAGAAGAGCTTCTGTCTCTCTCTATCTTACTCTTGCTCTCTTGTCTCTATGGTGCATAGCGTTTCTTAAAAATTCAATGTGTTTAGTTCACCTCCATTGTTTTACTTTTTGATGCACAAATTATTCCAATGGGAGCTCCTCCAAGTTGCTACTTGAGGTTTTTTTGACATGACATCACGATCCTCAAGTGCTTCTTTACTTTCTGGGACACCAGGGTGTCCTGGCTTATCCTGTGTTTGGCCAGCCCTTTCTTGGAACTGGCCATGTCCTCAATGAGGCTTGGTTCATTGATGGGAAATGAAATTAGAACACAAGAACTGCACATCACATTTGCTCATTGCTATTGGGGCGTCATTGATTTAACAAGTGTGTGTGTGTGTGTGTGCGCGCGTGTAAAATGAGTTCCTGGCAATGCCTTAATTCAAATGCAACACCCAGGGTTCCTTCTTACATTCTCCCATTGTGTGTTCAGATCCCCATTCTCCTACAGTGAGAATTCCAGTTGCCAAAACATGAGAACTTGAGAGCCAGTTTCCAATGAGCAAAATTCACTTTGCTGTATCCTACAGTATACACAAAATCGTTTTAGAATTAAAGCATCTGTACCCTTAACAATCACAATTCTACCAGATAAAATTCAATATTTCTTTCTAGACTTTTTTGGTTTAGTTTTGACTTTACATTCTTACATGATATATTACAGTAACAGCACATAGTCAAAAGTTAGTCGAATTAATTATTTTCTCTGTGGGGTTTTGCTATACATTTTATATATAGCTAGGTTTACTTTTTTGCATGTACTTAATGCTAAGGCTTACTTTTATCCTTTTGTTTTGTTTTTGTTTTTGTTTTTGAGACAGAGTCTCACTCTTGTTGCCCAGGCTGGAGTGCAATGGCACGACCTTGGCTCTCTGCAACCTCTGCCTCCTGGGTTCAAGCGATTCTCCTGTCTCAGCCTCCCCGATAGCTGAGATTACAGGCATGCACCACCAGGCCCAGCTAATTTTTGTATTTTTAGTAGAGACAGGGTTTCACCATGTTGGTCAGGCTGGCCTCGAAATCTTGACCTCGGGTGATCCACCCTCCTTGGCCTCCCAAAGTGCTGGGGTTACAGGCGTGAGCCACGGTTCCCAGCCCCATTTTTTAACATTAATTTATGTTTTGAATTTGTGAGACATTTGTATTGTTCAGATGTCTAAAGCACATTTAAAGATGTATGTATTCAGAGCTAAATCTTTCAACAGCCTTATTCCTCTACCTTGTTCTCACCTAGTCCTTATAGGTAATTGTTTCCATTTGTTTCCTTTATTTTATTTTATTTCAGTAGTTTTTGGGGAACAGGTGGTTTTTGGTTACATGAATAAGTTCCTTAGTGGTGATTTGTGAGATTTTGGTGCACCCATCACCCGAGCAGTGTACCCTGCACCCTATGTGTAGTCTTTTATCTCTCTGCCCCCATCCTTACCCCTAAGTCCCCAAAGTCCTATTATATCATTCTGATGCCTTTGCATCCTCATAGCTTATCTCCCACTTATAAGTGAGAACATACAATATTTGGTTTCCCATTCCTGAGTTGCTTCACTTAGAATAATGGTCTCCAACTCCATCCAGGTTTCTGCAAATGCCATTGTTTTGTTCCTTCTTATGGCTGAATAGTATTCCATGGTGCACACATACCATATTTTCTTTATCCTGTTGTTGGTTGGTGGGCATTTAGGTTGGTCCTGTTGTACTAGTTTACATTCCCACAAGCAGTGTAAAAGTGTTCCCTTTTCACCACATACACACCAACATCTAGTATTTTTTGATTTTTAAAAATTATGGCCATTCTTGCAGGAGTAAGATGGTATCTCACTGTGGTTTTAATTTGCATTTCCCTATTACTTAGTGATGTAGTGTATTTTTTCACATATTTTTAGCCATTTACATATCTTCTTTTGAGAATCGTCTGTTCATGTCCTTGCCCACTTTTTGATGGGCTTATTTTTTCTTGCTGATTTATTTGAATTCCTTGTAAATTCTGGGTATTAGTCCTTTGTCACATGCATAGTTTGCAGATTTTTTCTCCTACTCTGTTGGTTGTCTGCTTACTCTGCTGATTATTTCTTTTGCTTTGCGGAAGCTTTTTGGTTTAACTGGGTCCCATCTATTTATTTTTGTTTTCATTGCATTTGCTTTTGGGTCTTGGTCATGAATTATTTGCCTAAGCCAATGTCTAGAAGAGTTTTTCCGATGTTATCTTTTAGAATTTTTACAGCTTCAAGTCTTAGATTTATGTCTTTGATCCAGCTTGAGTTGATTTTTTACATAAAATGAGAGATGAGGATCCAGTTTTATTCTTCTACATGTGGCTAGCCAATTATCCCAGCACCATTTGTTGAACAGGGTGTCCTTTCCTCACTTTATGTTTTTGTTTGCTTTGTCAAAAATAAATTGGCTTTAGGTATTTGGCCTTATTTTTCGGTTCTCCATTCTGTTCCATTGGTCTACATGCCTATTTCTATGCCACTGGCGTGCTGTGTTGGTAACTATAGCCTTGTAGTATAGTTTGAAGTCTGGTAATGTGATGCCTCCAGATTTGTTCTTTTTGCTTAGTATTGCTTTGGCTATGTGATTCCATATGAATTTTAGGATTGTTTTGTCTAGTTCTGTGAAGAACGATGATTATATATATATATATATTTTTTTTTTTTGAGACTGGAGTTTCACTCTTGTTGCCCAGGCTGGAGTGCTGGAGTGCAATAGCACAATCTTGGCTCACCACAACCTCCACCTCCTGGGTTCAAGCGATTCTCTTGCCTCAGCCTCCCAAGTAGCTGGGATCACAGGCATGTGCCACCACACCTGGCTAATTTTGTATTTTTAGTAGAAACGGGGTTTCTCCATGTTTGTCAGGCTGGTCTCGAACTCCTGACCTCAGGTGGTCCACCTGCCTCGGCGTCCCAAAGTGCTGGGATTACAGGCTTGAGCCATTGCACCCTGCCTCGATTATTGTAATTTTATGGGAATTGTTTTTCTGATGTTTCTTTTTGGGAAAATAAGCCCGTGCCTACCCACATTATTTCCCCTTATTTCTTACACTCATTTGCATTGTGCTTTTCTTAGTTAAATGACATATTTAGAAATCACTTCATATGTATTTATTCATCAATATCTTTTTTTTTTTTTAACTGCTGTGTGCTTCTCCATTGTATAGATGGACCATAGTTTATACAGCCAGTCTCCTATGTATTCACATGGAAGACTTGCGCATATACTGTATTAAATGTAGTGGGAGGAGTGTATCTTCAAGTTTAATTCCTAGATAGGGTGTTCCTGGGTTGAACAGTAAATGCCTATGTGGTTTTGGTAAGTATTGTCACATTCACCTCCAGCAGTGTCTGACGCTGCCTGTTTTCCCACTTCTTTGCCAACAGGATGGATTTTCAAGCTGTTGAGTTTTGCCAGTCATGTATATAATTGAGAAATGTTCATTTTAATAGGCATTTTATATGAATTAAGTTGGGTATTTTTTTATATATTTAAAACCATTATCCACTTTTTTTCTGTGAATTGTTCATATATGCCCATTTTTGTATTGAGTTTGTTTTTTCTTGATATTTAAGAGCTCTTTATATGTTAGGCTATTTTAAAAATAATAATTTATCCACCATTTCTTGTAAGACTCTTAGATTTTGAGCCATAGTTCAAAATTTATTTCTTACTTCGAAATTATAAAAGAAGTCATTCATGTGTTCCTCAGTGCTTGTGCAGTTTGTTTTTTCTCTTATATTTAGATATCTGATTTGCTAATATTTATTATTATTTTTTATAGCATGAGGTGCCCATATTTTTACAAAGGGCTAATGTCTAGTTGTCCCAACACCATTTATTAAAAAGTCTTGGGGCAATTTTTAAATAAATAGAGTATTAAATACTTTTGCTTCTAAACATAAAAAGTAGGCTAAACATTAAAAAAAAATGATAGGCTAAAACTCCACGGGTAATTGTGCCGTCCTTACCAGAATGGGTTCAGACTCTGGGTATACCGAAATTTCACAGGCTGGCTGACAAACTGGCGAGGAGCAGGAAGTGGGCTTGAATGGCAGCTAAAGAAACTGACTCAACCCTCTTCCATCCCCACTAGGGTCAGGGGGTGGCCTGTTCAGGGTGTCAGGGGGCACTTGGAACATAAGGGATGCTAGAAACACTGTTTTTCTTCCCAATTCTCTACCGTTCCTCAATTCATATCTGCATCCAGGAGCTTTGACTGGGTGGATTTAATCAAAATTTAAATGCTTCAAGGACAGAAAATGTCTAGAATTTGATGCTGTCTTTCAGTTCTTGCTCATCTCTACTCCTTGTCCCCACCTATCTGCCTAGTTTCTCTGCATTTAAAATGGAGAATGCTTTTCTTCAAACCTCAGGTTGTATTTTTAATTTATGTTTTCTCTTTTTAGATGCCAATGTAGGCTATTTATCCTTATTGGATGCTGACTATGACAGAAAACCTCCAAACAAATATTTAGCGAAGGCAGTGAACTATACAGTACATTTCCAGTGGATCCGATGCCTGTTTTGGGACAAGAGAGAGTGGAAAGCTGAACGTTTCTCTCCACAACCAGGAACTTCTCCTGAAAAAGTGAACTGCAGGTATAGACACATTTGAGAAAGAATTTGAGATTTTTAGTACATGACTGCCTTGTCTTCTGCATTTGGCCCAACCTCCAGAGCCTTTCCTGAACCTTGTCCAGAAGAAGCTGGAGCACCCTTGGTTTGTACAACTCTCCAGTCTATGTCAGTTCTCTTGTAGCCGGGTCGTGTGTCAGCTTTGGTTCTCCCACTCTGTGGGCTCCCAAGGAGCAGGGGCTGCTCTGTAGACTGTCTTCGTGTTCCTCCTTCCCGTGGTGACTATCATGCGGGAGGTGTTTAGTAAGTGATGAAGACGTGAGTCAGTGGATGAGTGATAGATGAACCCATCCGTTTTCTTATCACTGAAGCGCCGACATCCTTTGAGTACGCCGTTTGTAGTCAGGCAGGTGGGACCCTCAGCTCTCACCGTGCCCCCATGTTGCCCTGAGAGTCCCTCATCTTCAGAGGACCCTCCACAGCCTGGTGGTGAAGGTGTGCTTTCTGAGGCAAGAAAAGTCTCTGTGCAAAGATGAACAGCCTCCTTAGGAATTTCTGGGTATATGAATCATATCACTAAATTAGAAATTATTTGTCATCTAGCTGACTAACAATTCTATGAGAGACTCAGTTCATTCTTTTTAGTTGCCCTTACCTTTTCATTAGGAGAGAGATAAACAATTATTAGGCATATTTAGAAATAGAAATAGTCATTTCTAAAGAAGCCATAAGACACTATATTTTGTGATTTCCTGCTAGGAGGCAAATATATCCAGATCATACCATATCAGTGCAATTTATAGCTGCTTATTGATTTTCTTATGTTTTCTTATGTTGCACTCTTAAATTTATCTAATGCCATTTCTAGGAGTACATCCAAACTTATTGGTAATGGCCCAATATTTTGCTTCAATATTAAATTATTGATAAATGCATTAATGTAATCATTCATTCTACATTACATAACTACTCTCTGATAGGCACATTTTTGTGAGCCAAAGGTAGAAAAGCAAATAACAGGCCAGGCGTGGTGGCTCATGCCTGTAATCCCAGCACTTTGGGAGGCCAAGACGGGTGGATCACTTGAGGTTAGGAGTTTGAGACCAGCCTAGCCAACATAGCGAAACCCCATCTCTACTAAAAATATAAAATTAGATGGGCACACACCGGCAATCCCATTTACTTGGGAGGCTGAGGCACAAGAATTGCTTGAACCTGGGAGGCAGAGGTTGCAGTGAGCTGAAATCATGCCACTGCATTCCAGCCTGGGCAGCAGAGCGAGACTCCATCTCAAAAAAAAAAAAAAAAAAAAAATTCAATAATACATAGGACCTGCTCACAAGATAATGAGGGTGAGATAGACTGTACTTTTAAAAAAAGAGACAGTGTTTACAGTGATTGTCAGGGTTGAATGTTTGTAATGCCAGGAACTGGCGCTTAGGCAGAGGAGTTGGCCAGAACTTGACTAGTGGCACAGCTAGGCTGTGACGGGGACCCAAGAGCCTCAGGCTGCAGCCATGCTGTGGAGGGCTGCCGTGAAGACCGCCAGACCGCCATCTGCTCTGAACTCTGTGTCTCAGGACAGCCTCCATGGGAGCCGTGTATCCCGACACACAGATGTGAAGAACTCTGGCACAAGAGAAGAGTCCTTCATTTCTAACTTAGGTTTCAGGTGAATCTTTTAAACTGGGTCTTAGTCATAAAGTTATCATTATTGCACTCTTTCTTCCTTTTCACATTCCTTTAACCAACATGCCTTCACACTGTCAACAGCTGCTCTCTCCACAAATTCTGTATCCTCATCCGCATTTCCCTCCTAGCTACAATCGCCTCGCGGCATTTGGTCTCCTAAGGAGAACGCTGAAGGCCAGTTTTGAAGTGAGTGACATTTCCAAGTTACAGAGGTAAGTTCCATTTCCTACATAAAGACTTCATAGACTTTATTTGTTTTATGATTCACTCAGGATGTCCACATATAATTCCAGGGGTGCTTGAAATCCATGTTACTTACTATCATTGTGTTTTTGAAATACGCGTGTTAGTGGATAATTATCTTTAAATATTCTTTATAATTATCTTTAAATATTCTTATGGTTGAATATATACATATATATTTTGTCTCTCTGTACTTAAATTCACTGATGAGAGATTCATAAACACAAGAAAGTCAACATACTTTTCATATTTTTAAGTTTAGTTTTAGTTCAGTGTGAATTTGGTCAATTATTATTGAGAGTTGATATCTACAGTGACAATACTGCCTAAAGGGCCTGTCCTGGTTTATGTTTACTGTCATAGCCTAATTATTAATAGCTCCCTCTTTCTCTCTCTGGAGTATCTCATTTTAGATAATAAATTTAAAATGTACACTATTTTTATAGCCACTTTTATATGAAATGGCTATATTTAGACTCAGATATGGGTAAAGTGAGTTTAAGCTGATATGGACAGGAGCCTTCCCTGTCTTATTTATCAGTGTCACCCTACATTTAATACAATGCTCAGAGTAAATATTTGCTGAATGAATGATTATCTTCTCATTATATTCATGTAATAAGAAGCTCTACTTTATTATTCCATCAATCATATTACTTTATAGACTAGTTGATGGATCAGATAATTAGTAAATAAGACATTAATTGCTAATGCAACAGATGCTGGATACAGAAAAGGTCACTGACCGTTCAGTGATCAGGGCTCAGAGGACAGCAGCCTCAACCGTGGTATCTGCGGCATTGATATCGCTGGGGCTGGAGCAAACCATGGGAGAAGCAGGCCTGGAAGGTGTCCAGGGAGAGGCAACACCTGAAGTTCTACAGGGGCGGTAGCAAGTGGGATATCTGGCCAGAATCTTGAAGGTTTCAGAGTATTGTCCAGGTGGAAGGATGTGAGCACCCTGCAGAGCTCATGGGGCAGAGCTCTGAACAGGCTCTATCCTGGTGGGGAAAAAGAGGGCAGGTGAGAAACCAAGAACAGAGCCCAATCCTCAGATGAAATCAAAGAGCAGAATGGCAGGGGATGGGGCGAGCAACATCCCCATGTGGCATAGACCCTGGTGCCCACCCTCTGAGATCCCATCAGAAATCTATGAGACTCCAGTTAGGTTAGAGTCCCAGCACAGCAGCTTGATATGAACATCATTCTACGGATCTGTGGGAGTTCAGTGATCTCTCCCCAGCCAATGTTGGTGCCTGGGAACAGGTAGGTGGAGGCTACAGGTAGGGAACAAGCAGCAGCATCCACAGGGGCAGTGGGAGGCACAGGCAGGGACTCCAAAACATCACCAACATCTCATAGCCTTGTTCTGCTAGCAGGAGAGGGAGAGAGGGAGAAACATAATGCCACTTGTATGTTTTAAGAATTTTGTGTATTTATATTGCTTAACCTTTACAATAGCAGTGAGATTGACATTGTTAGCCGTAGTTCACAATGAACGTTTCTCAGAGCCAGCATGGCACAGCCTCTTGGTACAGAGGCTGGTCCATTACAAGATTTCTTTGACTCTGGAGTCCATGCTTGTAGGGTGCTGCTCGCTGGACCATGGGCCAGCTCCCTGCCTTCAAAGCCCTCCCAATTCAGCTTCCAGCAAGTGTAAAAACGTATCAATGAAACCCAGCAGGGACTTTTGTGTATAAGAGGTGGGGGGGGCAATCAGTGTTTTCCTATGTGTTTATTTTCATGAGCAATTTTCTTTATATCTCTCCTTTCGTTTATAGCCATCCAGAAAACTTGCTTCCCAGTATTTTTATTATGGGTTCTCTGATTCTTTATGGATTTTTGGTCGCTAAAAGCAGACAAGTAGATCATCATGAAAAAAACAAATCTGGTTACATCTTTCTGCAAGAAGCCCCCCTGCCGGGCCACCAGCTGTATGCAGTCGTCATTGATACCGGCTTCCGAGCTCCGGCCAGATTGACCTCAAAGGTAGCTCAAGCATCTGGGGGTACTCTTTGACGGTGTCTAAGCAGTGTCAGCATCAGAAGTGAGGATCTGGTGATTTGGCTTCCCTGTCTGTTACCTGTCACAGCAGGCCCATCTCATTGCTGAGGCAAGGCTTGCCTGCCCTTTCCAGGGTCCTGCCTCTGCCTGCACGTCTGTCAGGGTGAAGAGCAGACCCCTTCACCTTCTGCAGCTGTTCCAGTCCCTTCTCCTTCTGTGTCCACTGTGGAAAGCAGCCCAGGGAGATCTGTTCTGTCTCTGAGTGGATCTTTGAGACTCTGAGAATGAGATGTACTATTCTGAGCTCGGGGCAGAAAACCACAGTCCCGGAGAAGCTGGTGGAGGATGAAGGTGGGGTGGGAAGCAGGATGCAGTGGAGGAGGAGGAAATAGTCCAGCACTGGGCCCAGTGGAGCAGCGGTGCCGTGGTGAGCTGTGGAGGTAAGGTCTGCAGGGGCAGAAATCCAGCCTGGGCAGAGCCATGTGCAATTCGAACTGCATGTGACACAAATCCCTCAAAGAGAGGGAGGCTCCCTCTGCCCTTGGAATTCACACTCCCATTTCCTGAGGGAACCATGGTTACTTTATGGAATTCATAGGATTGGGATGTGAATGAGAAAGAGTTAGATGGGAGGATGAATGAGATGGGGTGCCACAGTGTAGTAGGATACATGGGGGCACAACACATTTTTAAAGCTTATGTGGTCCTTACTCACCATGAACCCTTCATCTACCAACTGTATATTTAAATTGTCTATCAGATAAACATACATGTATATATTCACAAGCAATGCATACACATAAGAATGTTCTTAACCTAGCAAAGGAAGATTTAGTGGTGAAGCTTTAGATGATTTCTAAGGGATGTCTGCTGTCAGCACTGCCATTTATCATTGTGCTAGAAATCCTGGTAAAAACAATAAAGCAAGAAATAAAACAGGAATATAAGGTTCCAAAAGGGAGAAAGAGATGGTTCTTTTTTTTTTTTTTTTTTTTGAGACGGAGTCTCGCTCTGTCACCCAGGCTGGAGTGCAGTGGCCAGATCTCAGCTCACTGCAAGCTCCGCCTCCCAGGTTCACGCCATTCTCCTGCCTCAGCCTCCTGAGTTGCTGGGACTACAGGTGCCCACCACCTCTCCTGGCTAGTTTTTCGTATTTTTTAGTAGAGACGGGGTTTCACCGTGTTAGCCAGGATGGTCTCAGTCTCCTGACCTCGTGATCCGCCCGTCTCAGCCTCCCAAAATGCTGGGATTACAGGCTTGAGCCACCATTCCCGGCCAAGAGATGGTTCTTCGCACAAGATGAGGTTGTCTACATAGCAAATGAAGAAGCATGTTCACGCTAATGATTAGCACTAATAGCATTTAAGAAACTTGCTGAATTTTTGATTGAGAAAAAAGTCATCAAAATAATCTCTATAAAACAGCAATGACTATTTATAACATGGGGTTGAAAACAAGAACCTCTTTGTCACAGTAAAAAATGGTGGGGTGCCTAGAAGTGAATTCATCAAACCCCACATACAAGACCATCATGAAGGAACTATCCCTGATATGCATAAGAGATCTAAATAAAGGGTTATGTTTATGGATGAGAAAGCCAATTTTCCTTTGTCATTTCTCCCAAATTAATCTATAACATTAATAATAATAGTGTGAATGAAATTCTATTAATATACGCGCTTTACAGATGAAAACCTAAGGCATAATGAGGTTAAATCCAATTAAATCTATTCATAATTCTAGGAAGGTGTTTTGTGGAACTTGGAAAACTGATCCTAAAATTCAGGTGGAAAAGAATACAAGAGAATTGCAATACCAGTCATGCCGACTCTCAAGAGAAGAACAGGGCAGGGACTCCCGACCCAATATTCAGGCTTATTTTGAAACTGTAGTACCTGAGATCATGTCGTGACCTCAGAGAGGTACTGAGGAGGGTTTTCTGGGGAAGACGAGAGGCCTTACAAACCACAGGAAAGGGTGCACTGCTTCAAAAAATATTTTAGAACAATAGCTGTCCTTGTAGAAAAAGGTACCATTGAATCTTTACATCATACACACAAAAAATAAACTCCAGAACATTAGAGACAGAAAGGTGAAAACACAAAGTTTAGAAACTAGTCAAAGAAAACATACACTTTGGAATAAGGAAGGATTTCAGAAACAGAAATATCTTTCTTAAATGAAAGTTTAATAAGTAATCTTACATCAGAATTGTTCATCTCTGTGTGACAGAAGACAACAATGAGGAATGACAAGCCCAGCCAGATTGACGTGTGCCTCCCCAGGGTATGCCCGCAGGTGCATGGGTACCCTACTCTGGGTCCAGGCTCCTCTGGCATCTCCCTGCCAAGCCAGAGGGAGGAAAATGGTGTACCCACCGTGGTGCTCTCCTGCTCTCATGAGAAAACAAATGCCCTCCCGAAACCTAGTTGGGATCTGGCTTTTCTAGATCAAGAAAGTGAGGAAATGGCCAATTTTACCAGGCTCCACTTCAAGGCCCTCCTCTGCTCTCCCCAGGGAAGCCTGGGACCGGGCATGCCCTCTCATTCCCTGGCTCCAGGCTGTGGCACTCCACCATGCAGGTGGTTTTGTGGAAGGGTAAGACGCTGGGAGAAAGTGCGAGGAAGCCCTGCCCAGCATTGCATGGCGTCTGCGGTGAAACAGCCTGAGTTCCTACCCCTGTTCTTTGTTGTGAGGTGTACGTCGTTTTATGTGGCGACGATGGACTGTCAGAAACCAAGGAGCTTTCCTGTCCAGAGAAGCCCCTGTTTGAAAGGAATTCCAGACACACCTTTATCCTGAGGTATTCCAAAATATTTCACTGCTAGACTTGGGAAAGAGAGGCCAATCAGAATGAGTGTCGCCTTATCACAAATACAAAACAGTAGACGACATAACATTGGTCTCTAACAGTGAGCATCAATTTATATACAAACAATTTTATGATGTATTTTTACAGTTTGTTATTCTGAGTAGATTAAACAATAGGTTTGTGCGAGGCAAGGAAGGAAGGAGGGTGGGGGAAGAAGACTTACTGATTTTACATATTAGTAAAGTTCATAATCAGTGTTTTCTATGACACTAAACCTTCTGACCTTAATTAGGTTTGTCCCCAGTTTGGAAGAGCGAGGACACATGGTGTCACAAAGACGGTGGGGTTGGAGAAAGAGGGAGTTTAACAAGATAGGATGCAAGCACCTGGCGTTTTAGAAAATATAAAAGGACTGAACTAAATTATTTTTTCTCCTGGTAAATTTCATGTATGATATTTACTGGTTTGGAGTATTATGTCTTCATTAAGAGAGAAAAGGTTAACTTTAGACTAATCCACACCAGAGACAAATAGATGAACGAGATTTGTGTGACTTTGGTTTGGGAAAGCCAGTGGATATTGAAGGCCTGAGTGCAGGGTCACTGTGCGTGGTGGGATTTCCCATCCTCTGGCTGGGTTCCAGGGGGCTTCACATGTCACTCTGCGTGTCAGTCACCTTTGACATGTCCCATCCCCCCTCTGTGGGACATCAGTGCTTTGAGGGTGAGCACTGGGGCTGATGGGATGCCAGGACCACACTGTCACCCTCCCAGCTGATGAGACGCTGCTATGTGTACCTCCAGCGCTCCTGCCCAGCTGGGCCTGCTGAGGAAGATCCGCCTCTGGCACGACAGCCGTGGGCCTTCCCCAGGCTGGTTCATCAGCCACGTGATGGTGAAGGAGCTGCGCACAGGACAGGGCTGGTTCTTCCCCGCCCAGTGCTGGCTGGCTGCCGGCAGGCATGACGGTCGCGTGGAGCGGGAGCTCACCCGTCTGCAAGGGGGACTCGGCTTCCGGAAGGTAGGCCCCCTCCAGATGGCCTCTCGTGGCGCACCTGGCTGACCGGCAGAGCATGGCACCTGGCTCTGCTTCGCTTGCCACAGTTGTGTCTTTCAACTCCTCTAAAGTGTATTCCTCTTTTCTTAGTTAATTACCAATATACCCAAATATTAAATGATACATTCATTAAGTGGCCATCCAAGCATGGATTAATTACCCTTCACAATTATTAATTATTGCAGTAATGCTTCTCTGTAATTGTAATAAGAATGTAAATTTCTGGAATTTATGGTTCTGGTGGTCTGTGATGTCCAGAGGCCCGTGATTAGAGACTATTCAGTGCCCTGTGTGTGTCCCAAACAACCTAGATAACTATCAATAGAGTAATTACAGATACGGTACAGATGTGATCAGGGCCAGGATGGCAGGAGATGGCCAAAGTGACAAAATAACAGATAACCTCACAAACTAACCATGGAAGTTGTGGTTTTTGCATGTCCTTTCCATCTTTCCCTATATACAAACAAACTTCTTTTTTTTTTTTTTTTTTTTTTTTGATGCGGAGTCTCGCTCTGTCGCCCGGACTGGAGTGCAGTGGCCGGATCTCAGCTCACTGCAAGCTCCGCCTCCTGGGTTACGCCATTCTCCTGCCTCAGCCTCCCTAGTAGCTGGGACTACAGGCGCCTGCCACCTCGCCCGGCTAGTTTTTGTATTTTTAGTAGAGACGGGGTTTCACCATGTTAGCCAGGATGGTCTCGATCTCCTGACCTCGTGATCCACCCGTCTCGGCCTCCCAAAGTGCTGGGATTACAGGCTTGAGCCACCGCGCCCGGCCACAAACAAACTTCTTTCTTTTTTTTTTTTTTTGAGGCGGATTCTCACTCTGTCGCCCAGGCTGGAGTGCAGTGACGCAATCTCAGCTCACTGCAAGCTCCGCCTCCCGGGTTCACGCCATTCTCCTGCCTCAGCCTCCCGAGTAGCTGGGACTACAGGAGCCTGCCACCACACCCGGGTAATTTTTTGTATTTTTAATAGAGACGGGGTTTCACCGTGGTCTGGATCTCCTGACCTTGTGATTCGCCCGCCTCGGCCTCCCAAAGTGCTGGGATTACAGGCCTGAGCCACCGTGCCCGGCCTATACAAACAAATTTCATACAATTGTGATAATAATTTTTTTTTTTTGAAACAGAGTCTCGCTCTGTTGCCAGGCTGGGGTGCAGTGGCATGATCTCGACTCACTGCAACCTCTGCCTCCCAGGTTCAAGTGATTCTCCTGCCTCAGCCTCCCGAGTAGCTGGGACTACAGGCACATGCCACCATGCCCGGCTAATATTTGTATTTTTAGTAGAGATGGGGTTTCACCATGCTGGCCAGGATGGTGTTGATCTCTTGACCTTGTGATTCTCCCGCCTTGGCCTCCCAAAGGCTGGGATTACAGGCGTGAGCCAACGTGCCCGGCTGCATTTTGCACTTTCTTATTCAACATTTTAGAGTAGGTCTCTTCATGAATTTTTAAAACATCGTTTCAGGGCTGTATAATGGCCCACTGCGCATGACCATTTGCTGAAGACCTGTTGGGCATGTGTAGCTTTCTTTCATTTATTATGGTAATGGACAACATTGTGGGAACTTTCATGTGTGATTCTCTGTTCCTGATGAGTACTTCCTGAAACTGGGTCTCAAACAGTGGTAAGAGCCAGTGAACTCAGACAGTCCCCAGTGTCGCCAGACCTTGCCAGGCCACTAGGCTTTCTTTCCAACCTGCCCTGTTGCCACCTGCCTTGATGAGAGGCCCAGGCTCAAGGCCGTGGCATTTTCAGGCCTGAGATTGCTAAGCTAGTAAGAAACATGGTCACAAAGGATTTGAAACAAGTTCTCAGTCAGTCACAGCATGTGGAAATTCTTCAGCAGCTAAAACTGGGGCTTCCCCTTAGATGATTGTTTCCTTGTGAGAATGACTGTTTAGCTCAGGAACTGTAGTTAACAATGGGAGATATACATCGCTTATCCTTAAGCTATTGTGCTTGATAGCTTTTTGTGAGAAACGTAAGCTTATTAACTTAGTCACGTATAAGCACTTGTGTGTGCTACGAATCGAGCGTTGCTTTTTGGCTAGTCCATTTACATAAAGAAGATACATTCTTGATTTTTCTGGTGTTTGTATCTGTGCTCTGCTCATATTCCATAAGAGCAGTTGCAGTTCTGGACATAATTTTGTTTTTTCTAGAACAATGTTGAGCCCTGAGCATTATTGAAATTGAATTGGAACTTAAAATTCAGTGCAATTCCTAGGCAACAGATCTCCTGCTATGTGCCAGACATTGTGGGCTACTGAGGACAGAGTTGGAGGTGACTCAGCCCCACTCTCAGTGCACTCAAAGTCCAGTTGAAATTAAGCGTATTGCCCCGGAAAGTTCTGAGAGTGGTGGGGTTTTAAGAAGTCTCTTAGGAACATGCAGGAGAACCAAGGAGAGACTGATCAGAAGCTCTGGAGAGAAGGTCTCCTGAGGCTGGGCGTGAAGGCATTTGAGAGCAAGGCAGGTGAAGCTGGGAGAAGCATGTGCCAAAGCTCAGGAGGTGCCAGGGGAAAGCCAGGTGGGCCGGAGTCCAGCATGATAGGAGTGTGACTGGATCAAGGAGGCAGAAGGAGGAGCAGCTTCCAGAGGCCTAGAGTGAGGTGCTGTTCACCTGCACCCACAGCCCACCTAGTACCCAGTTAACCAGCCAGGATAGCAGAGCCAGAGAGTGTGGGGAATCCAGTGCTGTCTACCTGCACCACAGCCCACCTGATACACAGCTAAGCAGCTGGGATGGAAGAGCCAGAAAGCTCGCCATCTCTGCGCAGAAGATCATGGTTTAACAGTCAGGACTTTGCTTTATTGACAGAAATGCCCATGTCAGGGAACACTTCTCCTGCTTTCCGTTTCAGCTTTTCTATTGCAAGTTCACAGAGTACCTGGAGGATTTCCACATCTGGCTGTCGGTGTACAGCAGGCCCTCCTCCAGCCGCTACCTGCACACACCACGCCTCACCGTGTCTTTCTCCCTGCTGTGCGTCTACGCGTGTCTCACTGCCCTGGTCGCTGCTGGAGGGCAAGAGCAGGTGAGGGCCGTCGCTTTTCCTTACAGCAGCTTCCAGATCCCAGACTACACTGTGGCCCCTTTTTGCCTAAGAAATCAACAAAGCTCACAGTCCTCTGAGAAAAGTTTAAACCAGGGGAAGCAAGCCTGGCTGCCTGGGGACCAGAGAAGGAGCAGGAGGGCTGTGCCCGGTGTGGCACTGGATGGGCCTGCACAGCCCTGACTCTGCTGGCTCGGTGGACAGCTGCTCTGTGGGAGCTCATGCCCAGGCTCAGCAGCAGAACTCTTCCAGAGAGGCTGGCAGTCAGTTGTCTTTGAGAATGATCTTGAATTTTTTTTTAAGTTGGCAATTCATTTAGATTTTGAACAAGTCCTCTGGACAAAAGAACGCAGAACCATTCTGATGGGCACATTTTCCCTCAAGATGCCAGTTTGCACTGGCAACTCTTTTCTGATTGTTCCTCGTGAGATGTAGTAAATTACTTCGAAATCAGTGTCAGCAGTTAAAATGGAGACCCTCCCTTTCCTGAGGGAAAACAACACAGCAAGACGTGGGCTGAGGGAAAATTGACTTGTTTACTATGACAACATCATGGCCATTCATGCATCCGGCCCACCGGGTTCACTGCTGGGTCGTGGGGCACCTGGAGAATGTGGTGACAACGTCTGTTTCCGAAATGGGGGCCAGCGACCCATCCATGTGACAGCCAGGCATAGTGGCTCCTTTATGACACCAGGTATCAGAGAGATCCAATAACAATTATGGATTGGTGAGATTGAAAAAATAACAGTGCATAGAATTTGTAAAAAGAGGATAAACAAATATCGTCAAGTAGCAGGAAGGGAACAGCTCTGTCCACCTGGAAATAGACCAGGGCCTGTGGTGAGGAAACCTACGGTCAGCCTCTTCTTTGAGGCTGACATGTTGTCTGACATTGGGCCACTGACCACTTCTCTCTGTTCATTGGTACCTTGTGGGTGTTGATGCCTTGCCAAATTGTAGCCATGATTCAATCCATGGAGCACGTCCTGGTAGAGAGTGGGTGCTTGGCAAGCATTTGTTCAATCCAAAAGGATTTGTATAAGAAGAAACAAAATGATTGCGTGTGTTTTCTTTTCACTCCTGGGGTATAAGAAACCTTTGCTGGATTCCTTCTGCTTGTATCCATCATATCAGTTCTATATATAGTTCTATTTTTTTTCTTAGAATGATATTGAACATGATGCATTATTTAAATTGAATTGTGGCCAGGGTGGTAGCTCACGCCTGTAATCCCAGCACTTTGCGGGGCCGAGGCAGACAGATCACCTGAGGTCAGGAGTTTGAGAGCAGCCTGGCCAACATGGTGAAACCCTGTTTCTACTAAAAATACAAAAATTAGCTGGGCGTGGTGGTGCGTTCCTGTAATCTCAGCTACTCGGAAGGCTGAGGCAGGAGAATCACTTAAACCTGGGAGGCGGAGGTGGCAGTAAGCCGAGATCTTGCCACTGCACTCCAGGCTAGGTGACAGAGCAAGACTCCATCTCAGTCAATCAATCAATCAATTGAATTGTAACTTAAAATTCATGGTTCATGAAGAGAGCACTTTTATTAAATATAATGTATGTATTCACATTATATATATTTGTAATTACACCATGACTGTTTTAAGTTGGACTCATATCAGGTTGATGTAACGGCTGCTGTTGGTTTGTTGCAACCCCAGTTGGATGTCAGCCCCACCCTTGGATCCTTCAGGGTGGGTCTCCTGTGTACCCTTCTGGCTTCTCCAGGGGCCCAGCTCCTGTCCCTGCTCTTCAGGCTCAGCAAGGTACCTGCGACTTGTCCTCATGGCCCTGTTCTCCTGAGCAGCCCCTTCATTGCTGGGGAACACACTTGGCGAACCACCTCTTTCCTTCTGCAGGAAGTCCCGGGGCCTGCCCGAGCACAGCCACACTGCCTGCCTAGAGGAGAAGCACAGGCCGAGGCACCCCAGGGTAAATGTGTATTAAAAATCTCAGAAACTCTCCGTGGGGCTGAGCCTTTTGCACCAATGTACTAAGTAGAAATTGTATCTTCTGCTTTCAGTTTGCATTGTGTTTATTATGAGTAATGTTGGGCATCATTTCATGTGTTGAAAAGTCATTTTATTTTCTGTGATCTATCCGTTTTCTTTTCCCACATTTATATGAACCTTATAAAATCCTTTCTTTTCTAAGTGATATATAAATACTTTTCACCAGCTAAGTAAAGTAGGTCTTTGTCAGATGGATGGTGAATCCATTTTCTAGTTGCTAGTGCCATTTGTTTTATTAATTAAACATTTTTCTCAAGCTGCCATGTTTCCTTAACGCAGCCTCGAGTGGCTGTGAGGGTTGCCTAAGCCAATACCAGGACAGCAAAAGTCCCCGTTCTAGTCTTGTTCTCTCAGAAGTACTCATTCTGGTTGAGTCAGGAAGGAAGAGTATTTGCTGAAGAAAGAAGTATCCCTGCTAATCCTTAAACATATCCCTGTCTAAATGTATGATCCCAAAACATCATACATTGGACTTTTATTTTTTTGAATCAGGTCCTAATTCCTACCAAAGGGTACCAGACGCACAGGAGCCATGCAAGGTAAATCAACCATTATGCGCAGCAGTTAATCCTCTAGCATGAAATGCGAGCAATTCGATTTCTCTGGCATCCTCCCTTGGCCATGGATGGGTCAGGCCCAAGGTGAGATGGACACAAGAAAAGATCGATGCAAGACCTGCTGTGCTGGCTGGGGACCGTCCTCCCTAGAGGGAGGTCTGTTTCCCAGGACACATGCCACAGCAGCCCTGCTGTCCAGGTGGGTCAGAGAGAAGGGGTCTCAGCAGAGGCCTGAAACAGGAAGGAAGCGCAGCCCAGCAGAATTCGGAAAGCCCCATATGTCTACCCAGTAAATACCGGCAGGACCGTGGGAGAGACACTGTGGAGCAGCAAGGCTCGGGGTGATGGCTCAGTGAGCTTCTCCACCTCCTTGGGAGGAGGAGGCTCAGAGAAGCTGCCCCAATGCTGGAGCTCCGTTCCAGGTCTCAAAGAGGCCTGTGACACGGGGCAGTTGAAGGGCAGCTTCTAACGGCACAGCTGCGGTACCCCATTGCTATAGTGCTTTTTGGATCTGTGTGACTGCCCCTTTGCTTACGTGGGATTCTGCTCTGTGGGACATGTGAGGGCACACACGATGCCAGGTTTGCCAGGTTCTAACTCCCTGGCAGCAGCTCCCCCGCTCCTGTTCCTGAGGGTGGTACTCTCGAGCCGCTGCTTGAAACACAGTGTGCCCCCCATGCCCCAAACACCATGCCAGAGCTCTGCGCCTTCCCCACTTAGAGGCTTTGTTCAACCAGTTGCTCTTGGCTGAATTCCCCTCTGTGGCAGGGTCATGCCTCTCAGAGAACTAGGTGCAATCACCCTGACTGCATGGAGCTGCTATTAGGCAACCAGCATTTCCCCAGGTGCAGCCACCGTCCTCTGAGGGGTATGAAGGAGCCGGCTCTCAGGTCGCCTGTGCTTCCTTCCTCAGAATTCTTTAGAGGCCTGAGCACCACACCCTGCCCATGTCAGGCCCATCCTCTGAGAAGGCAGCAAGCCACACCACTGTTGAGCGTCACGTGTGAAGCCCTGTTTGTGGAGACATTAACCTTGGCATGACCTTGTCATTCTAGCATCCTGCATCAGCCATTGTCTCTGGGAGTGGCAGGGCCCAAAGGAAGGCGGCAAGTGATGATGGCACAGCCTGTCCAGCCCCTAAGCTGGAGGCCCATGGGGCTGACCACAGCAGGACTACTCTGATGGGGAAAAGCCACTGTTGCCCTCCCTGTACTCAAGGTAACTGGCTTGCAACCACAGCCCCCTTCCTGCCAGTCCAGCAGACCTGCAGCCATTGGGAGAGGTGGGGCAAGCAGAACCACGGTTGGGCCAAATGTCACTGAATACTCTAGTCTCCTCTGAAAACCAGGCATGGGCCCACCCAAAACTGAGGCATCCAACTTTCCTCCAAAGTCTTGGTGCTTTCTGGCAAGTACTTAATGTAAGTTTGGTCAGATCTTTTTAAAAGTCAGTAATATACTCATAACCTTTTTTAAGTATTTTGAAATTTGAAGCTTTGCATTTTTTAATGCTAATGACAGTGAATGATAGTCCCAGCTTCCAATTATGCTGGAATCTCAGCAGTGAACTGGTAGAGGCAGGGATTACCCTAGAACAACCAGGGCTGTGCCCAGGGAGATTGAATCCTGCTGCAATCCTAGGAGGGCAGCCAAATCATGGCAAAGGGGAGACAGTGGTGGGCCTGGCCTGGCAGGGGTGTGTGGCTTTGGGATCCTGGAGCCATGTGGTACATGAACAGATGGTTTTCTTGAGGCTCCAGCTTAGCCCAGGTCCTTGCGTACTGGATTCAGATGCTTATTCACAATGACTGGCAAGGCCTGTGCATGCAGCTATGTCTGGTTGGACCCATGCTGCACAGCACTTAACACAGTGAGGCACAAAAAAGATCCTTTCTGTGAGTGAATAAGCTTCAGGCAGGTGAGCCTTCAGTGTAGGCACAAGTATCAGCAGTAGATCAGAAGGGAAACTCATCCCAGGGACCGGCAACCCTCCCAGACAAGCTGGACACATGGCCTGGGCTGGAAGGGAGCACTCAGGAGTACAAGGCTCACACTTGCAGACCAGCCACCGATGAGGTTGTGGAGAAGGTGTGGCTCAGGGCGACACCACTGTCCCAGCCACAGCTCACATTCCTTGATTTATGTTCAGCCAGTGTCCTTCGGTTTGCCTAATACCAGCTTCCCAGCAAGAGCTCCTTAGTTGTTGAAAGGTGTTGTGCTCGATTGCCCTGGGGTAACATGGCATCCCGCCTCTAAGAGCAGTCGCTAGAAAATGGGCTGAGACGGCTGCACCTGGAGGTATGAAGCGCTCTATATGACAACCCTCTGGTCCTGTACCTGGCGCTGGGGAAATCACATAGCAGAGAGGGAAGGATGAAAACCACAGGGGACCAGTCACAGCCCTGTCCCTCATGGTGTGTGGGACCTGATCCAAATCAGGGCAGACCCTCAGATCCCAGGTCAGCCTGCTTAGTTGTTTGGGGTCTGAAATGGAAACTGATCCCTCTGCCCCTGATGTTGGGGATCCATAGGTCTGTTCAGAAGAAGAGGTCCCCAAAAGCCTTCTGAGGGCACAGCAAGGCAGGAGTTGCTGCTCACCACCCCCACCTCCACCCCAGACCCTCAGGTGAGCACCAATGTCCCAGCTCAGCAGTCGGGCAGGAGTTCCCTTGTTCTCAGCCTGTGCATTCTATTCAGGACCTCAAGGGATTGGAGGAGGCCCGTGGCTAGGAAGGCCCTCTGCTTCACTCAGTCTGCTGATTCAGATGTTAATGTCACCTGGAAACACCCCCAACCCCGAACACACTCAAAAATCATGTTTAACCAAATGCCTGGGCACCCTGCAACCCAGTCGAGTTGATGCCTGAGATTCACCACCACACTCCGCGTGATGGAGATGCCAAGGTCTCTTAAGCTGCCTTGTCTCTGTCCTACCCTTCCGCAGCACCCAGCAGTGGTTTGGAGGGACTAATGCCCCGGTGGTCAAGGGCCCCTCAGCCTTGGTGGAGCTCTGCAGTGTGGGCCATTTGTGGGACCGCTTCTCTGGCCTGTGGTTTGGGAACAGGATTTCTAGGCTACAGGTGAGCTGTAGAGGTTTTCGAACATCCTCAGGTCCTCGGATGGAAAGTCTCACATTTGTAAATAAATCCCTGCGTTTCTGGGAACTCATCGGATGCAGGCTCCAGATGTCGCTATTGCTATTTTCTCCCTCATTTCTCCCTCCCACCTCCTGGGATAAATAAAATCATATGCAGATCCCAATGGGTGGCTTGGCCTGGTCAGCCCTGCCACGGCAGAAGGCCTGGATGGAGTCCACATATTAAACAAGAAGCTGCAGGACGTCCGCCTAAGGAAGGAAGGAACCCAGCTGCAGAGCTCCTGAGAGGAGCCGGTTCCCAGCCAGGAGCTCTGGCTAGAATATGCTGTTCATGGTCACCCATCATTTGAAAAAGCATATGCCTTTGGGACAGGGATTATGATGCATGTGTCACAGATTCTGATCCTGTCACCCTGGCACATGCTGCCTCTCTGGCTCCTGTCCAGCTTGGACTCGCCATCGGAGACCGCAGGGTCATTCAGTGTGGCTCCATGGCCCACGTCTTCATAAACCACAAAGAGCAGCCGCAAAGCCAAGGCCCTTTCTTCCCGTCTCTTCCATCTCAGCTGTAGATGTTGAATCACTCTGTGAGAATGGGCAGGTACTTAGACCTCTCTTGTGCCTCAGTTTGCTCATCTGTAAAATAGGAACATCAGAGAGCTTAATTCTTAGGGCTTGGGGAGGAACAGCTGAAATATGAAAGCTATCCCGTTAGCATCATGCCTGCCCTAGCGGAGTGCCCACTGGCATCCAGCTTTTTTGTTGTTGCTGCTGTTATAATTATTATAGCCCAACCTGTTTTCTTCCCCCTTCCCCTCTCTGTGCTCCATTCCATCTGCTTATTGGGTTTTCCTTTCTCTTTCCCACTGGGCAGCTTCAGGGAGGTCAATGTCCTCTTAGCAGACAGGGATTCCCCTCCGATGAGCAGACACTGCCCACGTCCAGCACCACTCCCACAGCTGGCTTCCTGCCGTAGCGAGGCCATGGGCCCTCTCAGGCAGTGTTTGTGCTTAGGCAGCAATGACTGCTGGGTGGCCTGCTGCCCTACAGGGTGCTGACCACCACACTTTTCGCTGGGGGCAGGTTTGACCAGGAGCAGTGTGTGCGGTGGCTGCATCTGCTGTCCCTCTCCGTGGTCTGCTGTGTTTTCATCACCCAGCCGCTTATGGTAAGAAACACCCTCCATGGTAGAAGTGCCTTCCATCAGGAGGGGACCTAGACAGGAAGGGAAAATAGAGGCTTCATTTTGGTGGTGTATGACTTTTCTTTACACCCTGATTTCAGTTGTGGTGAGAGATAACCAGGAGCCAGGCTCTGTGCTAAGCTGCACAAGGGGCTGTTCTTTAATCCTCATAAACATCTTTGAGAAGTGAACCACTTTAACCCACATTTTTCATTTGAGGGAATTGAGCCTCAAAGAATTTAGGTCTCTTGGGCGAGGCCACACCTGGTGAGTAGTTGGGCTGGGAATCCAAGGCAGTGACTGCTGGTGTCTTTACAACTGGGAGATGGAGTCCTGTTCATGATTAGGGGACAGAAGGACAGCTCTGTGTGGAATGAACACAGACACAGGGCGGCTCTCTGCTCTGTCATGTTTTTCCTTCCAGGTATGCCTCATGGCCTTGGGTTTTGCTTGGAAAAGAAGAGCTGACAACCACTTTTTTACTGAGTCTTTACGTGAGGCTACCAGAGATCTGGACTCTGAATTGGCAGAACGTTCCTGGACTCGCCTCCCCTTCTCTTCAAGCTGCAGTATTCCTGACTGTGCAGGCGAGGTTGAAAAAGTAAAAGAATGACCTATGCAGTGCAAATTGAGCTTTAAAAAACTGCTTTATGTTCTATCACACATATCTGAATGTAGGCTTTGAATTCAAATTGGGTTGCATCTTTGGAGACCCATGGGATGTCTTAATTTCTTATGTTTCTTTGCGCACACATATATGATAGATGAACACATAGGACTGATTTTTTTTTTTTTACTCCCATCCTAAAGAAGTTAGAGCATCAAGAAAATTAGCATATTTTAAAATGCTGAAGCCAATGAGAGCTCTAATTCTTGGCCATGATTTTGGAGAACTTTTAGGCCATTTGCCCTTCAGTGGACCCACAGAAAATGTATTCCTCCCCATCATTCCTCCCTCCCTGACTTCATCCGTTCGTCCCTTCCTCCCTCCCTTTCTTCCTTCTTTTATTCAGTTTTGCCTATTATATGTGTAGCATTCTGTTGGGCAGTGTGAATGATATGAAGGAAGAGAAAGGTATACTGGCCACTGCAAAGAAATTCACAGGCTCATTGATTAAGTGCACATGAAATGCATGTGCGATTCTGTACTCTTGTAATAACCATAAATCACTTATGACCAAGGACCCAATCCCAGTTCATTTAGAATCAGACCCTGGTCTGGTCCTCTGCTCATCTCCGCCCTCCTCCTCGCAAAGGATCCTGATAAACTCCGTGTCTGAGGACCTGTCTGAGGCCTCTCAGCCCTGCCTGAAACCAGGGCTGCTGCTGCTGAAGATGGGTGGTGCACACAGGCTATGTACTAGTCATTGTGCTATTTTGCATCTACGTTGTATTTACATTTGTCATATCATTTGTTGCTTATAACACCTTATGAATTAGGCAGCATCACTGCACGCCATTTAAAGATGATGTGGAATGATTAGGCCCGGGGTATACTGCAATAAAGGGGAGTCTGGGGCCCAAACCTGGCCCACCTTGCCCTTTCCTCCTACACCCCCGCCCTGCAGCACCTTAGCTCTTGAGAAGCAGCATGGCCCTGGTTCCCTCATACCTGTTGGATCTCAGCTTTCCTTTGTGCTTTGAAGGCTGTCCTTCCTCTTCTCCCCTCGGGCAGATATGCCCTGCTGTGCTGCAAGTTTGTTCATTTTCTTTCTCTCATCCCAGCCTTGGGGGTGAGGCTCCTTCACATGAATTCAGCCTGATCCTGAGGGCCACGCTGTCATCTCCAAACCTACGAATGGCTCATTAGCACCTTAGAATCGGGATGCCCCCCACACCCAACCTCCCCACGGATCTCTCGGCCACACATGTTCCCTTCTCAGAACGGCACAACAGCCGAAGGGAGTAACTTAACTCCCAACACCCTGCATGTGCAGCTTTATATTGTTTGCATCCCTGCTGTTGAGTTCCTAGAAGCCCAGAGTCTCTAGGAGGAAGGACTGTCTCTGATTCCTCAGATGTCCCCAGTGCCTGATCCAGTGAATGTGTGTTGATGAATGAATACCTACAAAGAGTTCATTTATCTGGCTACTGTTATGCCCTGTCCACGAACAGAGTATAAAAGTAAAAATGATTTTTGAAGAAAGAAAAGAAAGATCATTTCTTGCTAAGACTATACTTTAAAATGATTTTTTCATACCTTGAAAGTCTCTGAAAGAAAATACTGTGCCAATGCCCAAGATAATTGCTGCTGTAATTTGACGGTAGTAGACACACCCCTCGTGTACAGCAGCTCTTTGTAATAGCCCAACTGCAATCCCTGCCAAAAAAGCTTGCCTGGGACATGAGCAGATTTTTAAAAATGGGTCTACCCCCCGTCTCTGATCCCTTCCCCAACAACCTGGCCTATGTTATTCATACAAAATGCCTCTTTGTTCCCAAATGCCAGGCTGAATGTACAGCACAGCAATGACGCATTCCTTGGCTTGGCAGGAGCACCAGGGGCCTCTCTCCTTCCACCCGACAGCCCACGGCTCACCGGGCTCTTCTCCCTGACAGGTCTTGGCTGCCCGACAACAAGCTCGCCACCTGCGCTGGGCGCATCCACCCTCCAAGGCCCATCTGAGGGTCACCAGAGAGAGGATGAGGAGAGAGAGTCGCACACAGGCTGCCCTGAGGTGGGTGGCGGCCTCTGTTGGGAGGGCTTGCTCCACTCCAGCTCCCTTCTCGGAGGGGGCGCCCCACTGCTGCTGGTCCTCCTGGGAGATTGTTCTCCTGGAGGAGTCGGTAGTGGGGATGGGGACCACCTTGCTGTCCCCAGAGCTATCCTTATCTATGTAACAGCCTGTGCTGCCCAGCAGATGGGAGGAATTCAGGGAAACAGAATTGAAGTCAGAAAACTCAGTTCCACAATTTGCCCATGATGAGAAATTAAGAAAGTTTCCTCCTCTGGGCCTCAGCTTCATGCATCCAGCATGGATTCACACACACAATTGGATTTCATCCCACCCATACGTGTGCTTAGCACATGGTCTGGGACTTCTGCTTCTCCAACTGGGACACACAGGGATGTGGAAGCTCGTAAGATAAATGCAACACCTCTTCTTAGGGCATGGATTTAGCCCAGTGACAGGTATTTTAAAATATTCAGATATGCACAGCTGGTGTTCATAACATATTTTAAATTTTTTTAGATAAAATACAAACCTTAATAAATATCATGCTGTGGCAAAGCTCTCCAACTTCTACCTCCAACACATTTCTCTCAGTGGTATCATCCCCCTCCAATCATGGTGGTGCTGGATGGCAGCCACCACAAGGAGCCTTCTCTAAATGCTAGCCAAAATCCCTCTTCAAATTCAAAACACGAATTCCGTCTCCTGCAAATCTTTCTGGTGTAGTTTGTCAAGGATTTGGGAATTTCTGATAGTTTTTAAAAAATGGCATGTCATAGAAGCACCTCCAACCATCTTCCTTAAAAAACAATCCCTTCATACAATGTGGCACACCATTAGCTTCCCCTTAAATATTTTCACATCCCTTTCCAAGGAAAAGAGCTGTGGTTGTGTTAGGATGTCACATTTAAAGGAGAATGGGAGAGGAATTCCAGGAAGATGGAGCAGTGGCCAAGTTTTTTACTCTTACCAAATCTCCTCATAAAAATAGAGCAATTAAGATAGCAAAAACAAAACCCATAGAAAACATGTACAACAAAATTACATGAGTTGGCCGCCACCACACACACCCTCAAAGGCACTCAGGTGGGAACCAACCAGAGAGTGCACCCACCCTCTAGCTCAGCAGCTACAGAACATAGTGGAGGGAAGGATGGGGTACCTGATGTATCTGAGAATAGGAGAACCCCAAGCTCCTGTAGGTATTCTTCACTGGGAGTGTGGCGGGCACATCTGGGAGGAATTTGCACAGTCAAGTTTACAGGTGAGTGCAAGGTCTGGAGGTCTGGAGCTGCTGGGCCAGCTCAGCCTTCAGAACTAACCACACCCAGCTCTGCCAGGACATAGCCCTGGGGTGGGGTGGCTTGGGGCACTGCTTGGGGAAGCATCCAAACCAAGCAGAACAGGCCCAGAGAAAGCATTTAGGAAACAGGCAAAACTGGTAAAGTTTTAGCTTATAAAATTAAAAGACAAAAACCAATATCATATTTCTATACAAGCAAAAGTCAGAGATTTAATACAAGATCATATTCAACAAAGCAAATAATAAAATAAATACAACAAAATACACTTAGGCATAATCTTAAGTTTCTCTAAGATTTCACTGAGGAAAACTTCCCTATGACTTAAAATCCAGACACAAAAGGGGAAAATAAAAATAAACTGGATTACATAAAACTTAAAGAGAAAAAAATAACTCCTACATTAAAAGAAACTATTTGTAAAATAAAATGACAGCGACAAACTAAGAAAAAATATTTGTAACAAAGTTTTAATATTCTCTCTTTGTTTTTTGTTTTTTGTTTCTTTTAGACAGAGTTTTGCTCTTGTTGCCCAGGCTGGAATGCAGTGGCTTAATCTCGGCTCACTGCAACCTCTGCCTCCCAGGTTCAAGCGATTCTCCTGCCTCAGCCTCCCAAGTAGCTGGGTTTACAGACATGCGCCACCACGCCTGGCTAATTTCTTGTATTTTTAGTAGAGACAGAGTTTCCCCATGTAGGTCAGGCTGGTCTGACCTCAAGTGATCCACCCGCCTCAGCCTCCCAAAGTGCTGGGATTATAGGCATGAGCCAGCACGCCTGGCCTGAAGGAACAGCAGCTCTTTAAAACGTAAAAATGGACTGGAAAAGTGAACAGAGAGTTCACAGAAAAAAAGAAATTCAAATGGCTCTTTCACTTACAGTAAGAGAATTGCAAATTAAATGTGAAAATCCAAAAATGTGGCCACATACTCTGTCAGTGAGGCCATGGCAAATAGAGTCCTTCACACAGTGCTGGTGTGAATGCAAAATGGTACAGCCACTGTGGGGGATATTCGAAGTCTCTACACAATGGTAGATTCATTTACTATTTATCCAGCATCCCCACTTCTTAGAATCGCTCTTAAAGACACAATAAGGAAAACATGAGCAGCCCCATGCACAAAGCAACTTGTGTGGGAACTTTTGTAATGAGAATAGCCTGGAAAGAACCCACATGTCTTGCTGGAGGGACAGGAACACAGTGGAGTAGTGTCCAGCTACGTAGAAGCATGAGGACTATCCCTCCAGACTCCCAGGGAGAGGCCCGTAGGATTCACTGCAGGAGTGAAGCCAGGTGGAGGAAAGCAGGCGTGCTGTGCTGCCTACTGCTTAATGAAAGGGGACGTGAATATGTGTGCCTGTGAATCCGCTCACCCTAAATAAAACAAGGGAAAGGCAATCCAGGCACCTTTAGGAAATATTAATAGTTACTTATGGGGAGAGAAGGAATACGATTTTTTAAAATCTGTGTTAAGGTTAAAAATTCAAACTTACAAGCCTAGTCTCTAAGTACAGAAAAGAATGAAGGGAAAACACCTTAAAGCTGTTTTCGCCAATCATGTTGTTAGTGGAGCGTTAGTATCTTTATTCTCATTGTTGATTTATTGTGGGGTAAAGGAAATGAAGAAGTCTGTTATTTTCTAATTCTGTCATTCCTGGTGTCCTTTAAAAGTGGAATTCTTGATGTGAGAGAAAGAAGGTACAGATCTGAGTTCAAGGAAGTCGAAACTCTGTAGTCCTGAATTTGAATTGCAAGTATAGGTATGGAATCATGTCGGGTTTTTTTTTTTTAAGGAAAAAAAAAATATGTTTTTCTAGATCTTTCCAGCAAGAAAAGACCTAGAAACAGCCCAGAAGCAACACACACTTTTAATACCTAGATTTGGTCCGCCAAAAAGAAATAGGAGTCACTGGGATTCCTGATTTGAAGACGGTGATGGAAAATGTTTAAGATGAGCCTGGAATATTTCTTAGGCAAGGGAGCAATTAATAACTGCTGGGGTCATTGTCAGAGGACCAAGGAGCCAGTTTGAAGAGGCTCAGATTGGTCAAACATGGGGTAATTTGACATCAAGATTAGAAACTACTGAATTGAAGTTCATGAAATCTATCTAAAGCCAACACCCACAATGTAATTGATCAGTGTTGGTGGACACCCAGAAACCAACTTTTTATAAAAGCCAGTGAAAGTCTGCCTTTCCCATACAAACTGTACCCCTGGGAAACCACATAACAGGACAGGGGATATTTCTCTTTAGAGAGAAATTCCAGCTAACGAATGAGGACCAGGCAATAGAATTAGAGCCTGACCATTTTTGCAGTTTTAATGAAGTAATGAATCTAGGCATTGCTCATTAACAGTGGCCAACATAAAAGAGAGAAGGAGAGAGAGAGAAACATCAGACATGCCGTATCCGCTGGTGGGAAAACACTATCATCTATGAGGCAACCTACCCCAAACAGTCCAATCTTAATCTGATGAAGTGATTTTGCCAACTTGTAGTTTACGGTAAGAGTATGTTGATACCTCCACGGAAAAGCAGGACTCTGAGAACTTGCTCAACAAATAGATCGCAAAGAAGCAAAAATAAATAGAGATGATACCTATAGACTGGAAGAGACATGAGAAAAGCAATTAATGTAATTCGTCATATTAACAGACTAAGAAAAGCCATATGATCGTCTCAATCGAGGCAGAAAAAGCATTTGATAAAATTCAACATTAATTCATCCAAAAAAAGAAAAGAATCTCTCAGCAAACTAGGAGTAGAAGTAGGAATAGTAAAGAGTTTCCCTGAATTAATAAAGGGTATTTATGAAAACTCGACACCTAACATCATACTTAATAGAGAGACACTGAATGTTTTTTAAGATAACGAACAAGGCAAAAATGTCCCCTCTGATCACACATATTGAACATCATTGGAAGTCCTAACCAATGCAATAGGCAAGAGAAAGAAATTAAAAACCTATCGATTTGAAAGGAAGAAACAAAACCATCTATTGGCAAATGACATAAATCGTCTATGCAGAAAATCCCAAATAACTTACAAAAACAAGGGTTCTGGAACTAATAAGTGAATTTAGCAAGTTTGCAAGACAAGTCAGTATACAAAAGTAAATTATATTCCTATGTACCAGCAATGAACAATCGAAATTTAAAAAGGAATACCATTTACAACAGCACCAAATAAATTAAGTACATGGACGTAAGTCTAAGAAAACGTGTGCAGGATCTGTATGTTGAAAACCACAAAACTCTGATGAAGGAAGTCAAGAAGATCTGAATAAATGAAGAGATAGACTGTGTACATTGATTGGAAGACTCAGTAATGTTCAGGTGTAGATTGTTTCTGCAGTTTTGATGCAATACCACAAGATTTTTTTTTTTTTTTTTTTTTTTGATGCAGAGTCTCACACTGCCGCCCAGGCTGGAGTGCAGTGGCGCGATCTCAGCTCACTGCAATCTCCATCTCCCGGGTTCACGCCATTCTCCTGCCTCAGCCTCCTGAGTAGCTGGGACTACAGGCACCTGCCGCCATGCCCGGCTCTCTCTCTCTCCCTATCTATCTATCTATTTATCTATCTATCTATCTAATCTATCTATCTATCTATTTTTTTTTTTTTTTTTTTAGTAGAGATGGGGTTTCACCGTGTTAGCCAGGATGGTCTCGATCTCCTGACCTCGTGATCTGCCTGCCTTGGCCTCCCAAAGTGCAAGCCACTATGCCCAGCAAAATACCGCAAGCTTTTTTGCAGATATTGACAAACTGATTCTAAAATTTATATGGAAAGGAAAGGAACTAGAATAGCCTAAACAATTCTGAAAACGATGAGCAAAGTCAGAGGATGGACACTATCTGGCTTTAAAACATACTATACAGCTGCAGAAACCAAGGCAGCATGATGTTTGGGGACAGATAGACATGCAAATCAATGGAACAGAATAGAGAACCCAGGAATAGACTCACCCAAATATGCTCAACTGATCTTTTGGCAGAGACGCAAAGATGATCCAATGGAAAAAGAATAGTCTTTTAAAAATGGTGCTGGGGGCCAGGCATGGTGGCTCATGCCTGTGATCCCAGCACTTTGGGAGGCCAAGGCAGGTGGATCACCTGATGTCAGGAGTTCAAGACCAGCCTGGTCAACATGGTCAAATCCCATCTCTATTAAAAATACAAAAAAATTAGCTGGACGTGGTGGTGGGTGCCTGTAATCCCAGCTACTCAGGAAGCTGAGGCAGGAGAATCACTTGAACCAGGGACGGGTAGGTTGCAATGAGCCGAGATTGTGCCACTGCACTCCAGTCTAGGTGACAGAGCTAGACTCTGTTTCGGAAAAAAAAAAAAAAAGAAAAATGGTGCTGGAAAAACTGGGTATTGATATGCAAAATAAATAAATAAACCCCAACACACACCTCACACTTTATACAAAAATTTCCTCCCAGGGATTTAAAAGCCGAGTTTCATTTAAAATCTTTTGGCCCGGCATGGTGGCTCACGCCTGTAATCCCAGCACTTTGGGAGGCCAAGGCAGGCAGATCACCTGAGGTCGGGAGTTCGAGACCAGTCTGACCAATATGGAGAAACCCCGTCTCTACTAAAAATAACAAAAGTTAGTCAGGCGTAGTGGCACACACCTGTAGTTCCAGCTACTCGGGAGACTGAGGCAGAAGAATCGCTTGAACCCAGGAGGCGGAGATTGCAGTGAGCCGAGATTGTGCCACCGTGCACCAGCCTGGATGACAGAGTGAGACTCCATCTCAAAAGAAAAATTGCAGATTGAAACATTCAGATACCTACATACAGGATCTGTATGGATGCTAACTTAAAAACTCTTCTTACAGAGATATTTCCATGGACATCCTCATGCTGCTTCTGCTTTTGGGTATAATGTATGGGAGGTTTTCTCAAGATGAATACTCCCTCAATCAAGCTATCCGGAAAGAATTTACAAGGTAGGAGGTTTGGGTAACTCCTCTAGATCTGGGGCCATTGCACTAGTCCATAGCCTGTGTGCACCTTCCCCATGTTTCACAACCCACATATGAAATATAAGGAAGGTTGTCACACTTTCCCTGGTATTAATAAAACCCCCTCCATTCGCAGACTTTGGATACATTCTTAGCATTTTCTTTGGGGTAAATAGTGAAACTAGGATATTTCAAGGAATTTTAAGTTCTGCGCCAAAACAGGGTCTTGCAGTTTCTTTTTTGCTGGAGACATCAGAGTTTTCTGTCAAAGCCTATGGTTGCAGTTCATAATAACTGACACTCAAGTTCAAACAGTTTCTTTTTTTTTTTTTTTTTTTTTGAGACAGAGTTTTGCTCTTATCACCCAGGCTGGAGTGTAATGGCCCGATCTCGGCTCACTACAATCTCCCAGGTTCAAGCAATTCTCCTGCCTCAGCCTCCCAAGTAACTGGGATTACAGGCGTGTGCCACCACGCTTGCCTAATCTTTTTGTATTTTTAGTAGAGATGGGGTTTCACCATGTTGGGCAGGCTGATCTTGAACTCCTGACCTCAAGTGATCCACCCGCCTTGGCTTCGCAAAGTGCTGGGATTACAGGTGTGTGCCACTTTGCCCAGCCTTCAAACAGTTTCTAACACCTCTCAAGTTCTTGATCATTTCTCAAGTTACTCGTTTGCTTCTTCCTCCTCCTTTCTGTAAGTAGAGGTTGACTACAGGTAAATCTAGCAGAACCGAAAAGTGAAAAGCAGAAAAATTTCCGTGATGCCACCAGGCAGAGGCAAGCATGATAGCATTTTGTTGTGTCCTATTTCTTTTCCGTGTCTCAGTGCTTCTAAAATTGGGATGCATATTGTCACCAACAGGGGCATTTAATGTGGTCTTCCTTTTTCATTGAGAGTTGTTCTTGAATCCATGGTTAGGCTTTATTTTTACCTGCCACAAATAGTCAGTCTGATAGTCCTTTCAAGGCAGTGTGGCTTTGAATTCTAAAGTGCATGATATGAAATAATATTGGTTCTTCGCTATGATTGCAATGCTGGTAAATACAATAATTCGGTGTGTTCCAGGAGTTACCTTATTTTACCCTGGTGAATATTTAAAGACACATTTATGCAACAGCTCTATGAGTGTGTTGCCTTTGACTAAGTAATTCAATTTGATATAAATACTTTTTGGTTAGATTTTCTGGCAGAAGTGAGTGGCTGGAAAGTCCATTTAATTTTATCAATTATTTCAGAACATATCTATCTTTATTTTTTGTAAGAGAGAGGGTTATTCATACGCAGCAAGATAATGGCTAATGGATATTGTCCCCTTTGTCAGCGTTGTGAACCACTCATAAGGTAAGACCTGGAAGTCCCAGTGCTATGAGTCTGGGTGTTTTGTAGCTCAGTAATCCAAGTTTTTTTTTTTTTTTTTTTTTTCTGCTGAGCATTCTAGTAGTAAAATTAAGTGGAATTTTCTGCCTCCTCATTTGTGAAACGAGCAGTTATTTCCATCCATGACCAACTTTTCAGCCCTCCTATCTGTGCAAGTGCAAGACTGTGCCAGTAGGTGGCGCTGTGTGCAAAACAAAGTGATAATTTGGTCCTCTCAGAAAATGGAAATCTAAACATGAAAAACCTCTGACTTTTGCTAGTTTATTTTTTATCTCACATTTCACAAGTCAACATCATTTGGCATATTTCTCATATGAATTGTTGCTTCTTGATAGTCAAATCAGAAATATCGCAGCTGAGATAATATTTGTGAGATCTCAGGTGCAGATGAGATTGATGTGCCCACATTCACAACTCCTGTGGATTTGCATAGACCTTATATTTCCCATAAGGATGCAAAACCCCACTGCCTCTGGGTGCTCTGGCCACCAGGCAGGGATATTTGTGTGTCCTAGTTGGTAATGGAATGTTTAAAGTGCACCCTCTCCATCTCACCGCCTAGCCCCCAATACCTAATCCTGAAACATCAACAACTGAGGGTTTGGCATTTACTAGCATTCCAGATAGAGAAGCTAAGTAAGCCCAGGAGGGGAAATGGATGAAACAGAGTTCAGAGATCAGGGCCCCAACTCATGTTTGGTTGCTAGGTGACTCTGGCAAGTGCTTGGACTTAGCACCTTCATCTGTAAAGGGAGGGAACTGGACTACTGAGTATTTATGTCTTAAGAAGTCATTGCGTTCTTGGATTTCACCATATTTAAGTTGTATTTGAAGTGTTTCTGAACTTATGAAATACTTCATGAAATTCCAAAAAAAAATGCATAAAACAAAAAATAAACCAGCAAATAAAGCACCAATCAATGAAGCAAGCGTTCTATCCAAGTGCCATAAATGTAAGCAGCTGATTTTATCTTTTGCATTGTTTAGCCAGCTTTGTGGGCTTATTTTATGTAATTGTGGTAATTAATACAGACAGGGCCAGAATACTCCTGGCTCATTGGGTTCACTACCTGCACTTTGGATGTGCCAGGAATGAGGCGTGAGATGTCTACAGTCTGGTCATTGGGTGCTTTGGGTTATTTTCAGGGCTTTTTTAGTTTCTTGATGTTATTTCAATAGGGAAGCAAGTGTCAAGAAGTGATACCATTTCCCCGAAAGTGGTACAAACTCAACATGGCTATAACGTCTATACTTTATTCTTTAAAAACACAGACTATGGAGCATACTAGTTGCTATAAATGTACAATGTTTGTCTGTCAAATCATCTTTTTTCCCACAGCAGATGCTCAACACTTTCCTCGGTTGAAAATACACCTCCAGCCATCCTTTGCCTCTTTCCTACCCTCCCGCCCTTTCACTGCATCTCTGTGCCCCCTGGTTCATTCATCCTTTCCTTTGGCATAAATATTTGCAGAGATGTATCTGCTCACCTTATGCCTCCCACCTCTGTCTCCATCTGTGTTCTCCTTTCCTGATGCCTCCCTGTTGCTTCATTCCATCCTCTGGGTGCTCTGGCAGGCCTCCAACTTGCTCTGCATTTGATAGTTTGACAAAACTTGTAGAGAAGTCCAGAGTTAAGAACCAGTACCCAATAAAAGACCTGCAAAGATTAAGTTCTAAAGATGTACAAACCAATAAAGATCAAATACTTGAAAGGATAAGAGATCATTTCTTTGTAAGAAAAAGGAAATAAAACCAGTCAGATAAATTAATTCACTAGACTTTTACTCATACATGCTATGGAAATTTTTTTTTTTGAGACAGAGCCTCGCTGTTGCCCAGGCTGGAGTGCAGTGATGTGATCTTGGCTCACTGCAGCCTCTGCCTCACAGGTTCAAGGAATTCTCCTGCCTCAGCCCCCCAAGTAGCTGAGACTACAGGCGCACATCACCATGCCTGGCTAATTTTAGTGTTTTTAGTAAAGATGGGGCATTAGCCATATTGGCCAGGCTGGTCTCAAATTCCTGGCCTCAAGTGATCTACCCACCTCGGCCTTCCAAAGTGCTAGGATTACAGACCTGAGCCACCATGCCCAGCCATATGGAAATTTTCGAACACATTTATAGTATATATAGATTTTTTGTTGAAGCTACTGCATCTCTTTATTACTCTACATACTGGTGACATTTATTAGTCTTTGATTTTTTAAATATTGTCCAATTATTGTCATGACTATCAGGTTTTAAAAAAACTGTTTCTAAATTATCTGCAAAATTACAGCATTTGCCAGCCAATTTCCATGGTGTAAATCTTCCCACCACGGTTTTTTTGTTTTGTTTCGTTTTGGTTTTTTTGTTTGTTTGTTTGTTTGTTTGTTGATGAAGGCTCACTCTGTCCCTGAGGCTGGAGTGCAGTGGCATGATCTTGACTCACTGCAACCTGCGTCTCCTGGGTTCCAGCGATTCTCCTGCCTCAGCTTCCTGAGTAGCTGGGATTATAGGCATGCACCATCATGCCCGGCTAATTTTTTGTATTTTTAGTAGAGATGGAGTCTCATCATTTTGGCTAGGCTGGTCTCAAACTCCTGACCTCAGGTGGTCTGCCTGCCTCAGCCTCCCAAAGTTCTGGGATTACAGGCATGAGCCACCGTGCCCGGAACCACCATGGTCTTTTACACCACCAGTGTGACATCACTGAACATGGAGTTGGCAGGATTTGTGCAAAATTGGCTCTTACAATGAGAGTCGGCTCCAGGCCTGCTGTCTACAGCCCAACTTTGCTCTCAGGCCTCGTTTACCAAAGCCATGGCCATCATCTGAATGACTCACGGTGTGTTCATTCTTTGGAGTAGTCTGGATCTGGTGCTGGACCAGGCATTCAATTGCATGTACTTCTTTCTAACTTCTTCTCACCTTAGGACAACATTCCTTTTCCTGAGAACTATTTTGGTCTCCCCTTTTTGTGGAGAGAAACCAGGATGAAACAGCCAAATCAGAGCCATTTCTGTTTGCTGAGGGCATGTTGATGAGCACCCCATCCTTGCCATTCTTCAGTGACTCTTCATGGGAAGCCATGTGTGAGAAAGTTTTTTAGAGTTAGGTGAGAGGTACTTTGCTTTCTCTTAGGAACATTTGATTTTATCCTTTTGCCTCTGGCTGTAGCTCAGAGCCAAATGTACACCCTGCCGCTGCCATGTGCAGCCTTGGCCTATGCATGTGGCTTTATGGCAGTGTCTGAGCAAACTACAAATGATACATTTTGTTCATTTGACATTATTTCAATGCTCCTTTAAATCAGTTCCTTGGTGGAAAAAAATGAAGCATATTTGTAAGCATAATAAAGAAGTTAATTGGAAAGAAAACAGACTAGTGTCTGTGCCGACACTGCACCTCATCTGTGCCTTCACATCTGCCACTCACAGTCACACGCTGCGCCCAGTCGGCAGTCAGTGCAGAGAGAGGATTGGGTCTTGGTCTGGGTGTCCCAGAGCCTCCCTTGTCTACCCTAGCCCCAGTGCTCCCTCTGCACCAGCCGTGTGGCCCCCACACCTTCCCACCCTTTAGGCTTGTGGAAGCCCTCACCGTCCCCTCTGCCTGGAATACCCTCCCTCAGACGACCATGGGCTCCACCCTCACCTTCAGGTCTTTGCTGGACATCACCCCCTACTGGAGCCTTCCATGGCTGCTTGAACATCTGCTCACTCCACCACTTGCCTGTCTTCCCTGCTTTTTTTTTTTTTCCCTCCTTCATATTTGTCACAGCATAGTATATGTTTGCTTATTTATCTTATTTGTTGCCTGTTTCCCCACAGGAGGGCAGATAATTGATTTTCTGTTTCCCAGTGCCTAGAAGAGTGCCTGACACCTAGTAGTTGCATAGTAATGTTTGTTGAGTGACTGACTGACTGAGCAAATGAACAAGTGCTTCATCCACCATTCTCTCTTATCTCCTGCTGCTAAGGAGCAAAGTGAGTTCCAGGGTTTCATGCTTCACGCTGCAGGCAGCTTTAGTTTAATTCCTACGGAGTACCTGAAATCTGAATGAGAGAAAAATTGGCAAGAAAATATGCTTTTGTTCTCACGTTTAAATGTTCTTGTTGATGCAAAAACAACTTTTTATTTTTGTTCTTGCATTAAGAAATGCCAGAAACTCCTTTGGTGGCCTGAGAAACATCACTGACTGGTGGGACTGGAGTCTGACCACACTTCTGGACAGCCTGTACCCGGGAGGCTCCCCAACAACCCGTGTGCCGGGGGCTCAGGTGAGCTTTCCATCTCCTCTTCATAGGAGATCATCTCAGAAAAGCCATCTTGCAGTGGGTGAATCAGTCACTAATACTGAACCGCAGCACTGCGTAGGTTCTCGAATGAGCATGCAGGTGTAAGGCCGGTGGCTCTCCAGCGGGTCCCAGCAGAGCATCCTGTTCCTTTCCTGCCGGAACCCGTTGGCCCCATCCCATTACACCCTGCTGAGCTGCACGGGGGTTCTCCAGATTACTATGCTTCCCAGGCCTGAGATAGACACAGGGCTATGGCAGAGCCTCAGGAGCCCTCAGGCTGATGGGGTGTGAGGTCAGGAAATAGAAGATTCTAGTTCCGTGTGCAAAATACCCTGACAAGGAAACACAAGAACCACACCAAAACAGAGGAAGTGCAAGGAAGCTTCCAGAAAGAGGTGAGGCTGATCCCAAGTTCTGAAAAGTTAATATGCATTTTGCATAATCCCACTCCTTGCTCATCTTTTATTTTCAACCCCTTTTCCATGTTTAAAAATGAAATATACTGGGCGCGGTGGCTCACGCCTGTAATCCCAACACTTGGGGAGGCCGAGGCAGATGGATCACAAGATCAGGAGTTGGAGACCAGCCTGGCCAACATGGTGAAACCCTGTCTCTACTGAAAATACAAAAGTTAGCTGAGTGTGGTGGTGCGTGCCTGTAATCCCAGCTACTTGCGAGGCTGAGGCAAGAGAATTGCTTGAACCCGAGAGGTGAAGGTTGCAGTGAACCAAGATCATGCCACTGCACTCCAGCCTAAAAATACAAAAATTAGCCAGGCATGGTGGCACATGCCTGTAATCCTAGCTACTTGGGAGGCTGAGGCAGGAGAATTGCTTGAACCCAGTGAGTGGAGGTTGCAGTGAGCTGAGGTCGCACCACTGCACTCCAGCCTGGGTGACAGGGCTTTTCTCTGTCTCTAAATTTAAAAAAGACAGAGAAATATATTTATATATTTGTCCATATTCCTTGAGCAGTTTATTTCTAATTTTATTTTGTTGTATTCTATATAGTCTCTTGGGTTGATGATGCTGGAGAAACTTTCAAAAAAGATAAAAGAGAGTATTCTCGTGTGACGCAAGTTACAGACATCATTTGAATGTTAACCCTTTTCCAGGACAAGCCTGGGGAGGTTGTTGCTGCCTTCTTAGAATGTTGGTTATATCCCTAAAATGGTGTTGGAAGGAAAGTAAAACTCTGACCTCTGTGGTAGCAGGTGGAGTTACCCAGAGCATCCCCAAGCCTTTTGAGCGCTGCTTGGTGAGGAGGTTTGACGTCCTCAGCACACCCAGTCCTCATGATCTTTTTTCTCCTTTCAGCCTGGAGCTCTTGGAGGAAAATGCTATCTAATAGGCAGTTCTGTAATTAAGCAACTAAAAGTTTTTCCTAGCCATTTATGCAAGGTAAGATGTTCCTTTTCCTTTTGCTTCCAAAAATAAATGGAATTAGAGAAGTCTAGACAATATTGGGGCAGGACCCTGGCAGATCATTTGAACTTCTCGGAGAGTTCGGTGGTGATTGGAATGGTCAGTGCCAGGGCTGGGGAGAGGGCAAGCCTCGCCCTTCCTTTCTTAACCCTTATGAACCCTTTCCCAAAGCCTCTTCCTTCCTTGGTGTTCTGCTGCAGATTTATTCAGTTCACTCTTTGGCCTTAGAGACTGGCATTCTAGGCAAAACTAGGATTTTTAATCAAACAATCTAAAAATAGAATATTCATATATCCTTTTCTAATGGGGAGGGTGTGCCCTGAGATGGGCATTTTACCTGGCATCTCATGATGGGGAAGTCTTCAAGTGCTCTAAGCCTTAGACCCATACACACCTCAGACGCCAACCTTCCATGGGTAGAACCTTGATCCTGTAGCTTGAGCTAGAGTCTGTAGACCACGAAACAGGCTGCAGAATGATCCTATGAGGAGAGAAGGGCGCCATGTTGCAGGACAGAGCAGGTGTTCACAGGCGGCCAGGCCTGGAGACCCCAGATTGCAGGGTGGCCTTGAGAATAGCATCTGTGTCTTCTTCTGACTGCTGGTTTGTTCTACAGCCTCCCAGGCCATTTTCAGCGCCCACTGAAGACTCTATTCCTACATGTAGCCCCGAAGGTGGAGGCCCTGAGAACCCCTACCTGATAGACCCAGAGAACCAAAACGTGACCCTGAATGGTCCCAGGGGCTATGGGGCAAGGAAGGACTGTGTGCTCAGCCTAGGCAGAACAAGGTCAGTGAGATTCAAAGGTCCGGCGCTCATCCTGCCTGTCGCCGCCACTCCAGCTCGGGTGCCTGCTGGACGCAGTGCATCTGCAGCAGGTGCAGCCTCCTGACAGGCCCGCGAGGTCAGCGCACCACTGCCAGGGGCTCCAGCAAGACTTGTCATTGTTGTGAATGATAGAAGCATCACACAGGCTCAGGCCTCCATGTGGGAGAGCACAGAGCAAACGTTCTTTCAAAAAGTGACTGCTAGAACATCTGGAGCTCATGGAATATAAGGAGCATTTGTTGCGTGCTGACCTTGTGCCAAGCTGGGTGTTTACTGTCTCATTTAATCCTCACCCAGCTCTGTGGAGTAGGCCCCGTGCTACTTTTCCCACGTCCTGAGGGTGAGGGGTGGAGGTTCAAGTGCGTAACAAGCACGACCCCATGTTGCAGCTAGGTCTGAGGTCAAGCTGCCTGCCCCATCCAGCCAGGCACACTGTTGCCCACAGCCGCCCGGGGCTCCCCAAGCAGCATGCACCTCACACTGGGCTGGAGCTGTGCTGACCCAATGGTAACACGGATGGTCTTGGACCAACGGGGAGCTCTAGACAGTTACAGTAATGTGTGCCTTTGAGTAATACTCTTTAAAAAGGAAATGATTTAATTGTTACTAAATACAAATTAGTATTTAGTAACTGCCTTCCCCCAGCTTGTCTGTTCCAAACAATGGGGTCTCTAGAAAAAAAAGAAAAAATGAATATTCTAGAGTCCCTGGGGAGAGACACGGGGCATCTCTGCCTCACATAGGGTGGGGTGGGAAATTGAGGCCTCCGTTCTCCAGGTCCCTCCTGCCTGAGGGTCCCCTGAGCTGCTGCAGGGAAGAGGGTGGGGCAAGGAGAGAGGACAGAGGGCTATTGATGAGGTCCCTTAGATACAGAGGGCCATCTGTCCTGCTCCTTGAAGCCCCAGGCACTGTGTGTCCTTGCAAAGTCTTGCATGGGGTGTTCCTGGCATGGGACCTGCAGCTGGGAGCCTCAGTGGACTTCTGCGCTTCCTCCCTGCCCTGCCCTACCCCAGTGTGTGCTGCTTTACAGGCCGGAAGCCCACACAGCCCTGTCTCGACTCAGGGCCAGCACATGGATTGACCACAGCACCAGGGCTGTGTCTGTGCACTTCACCCTCTATAACCCTCCAACCCAACTCTTCGCCAGCGTGTCCCTGAGCGTGGAGATCCTCCCTACGGGGAGTCTCGTCCCCTCATGTCTGGTGGAGTCATTCAGCATCTTCCGCAGTGACTCAGCCCTGCAGTACCACCTCGTGCTTCCCCAGGTAAGCTGACCTGCCTCTTGGGCCTCCTGGAGGTGCACAGGGAGATGGGGCTTCACCCGGGCTGGGCTTCTCCACCAGACAGGACTAGTTCCCTACCCATCCACCCACCCCTCCGGTCACACTCTTTGTCACATCTACTTCATGTGGCAGGCATCACACTAAGTGCTGGGGCACGAGACGAAGAAGACCCCCAGTGGGGAAACCAATCCTCACATGTGTGGCAAGGGCAAATATAGAGCTGTCTTGAGGTACCAAATTCATCACGGGGAAATTGGGCCTGATGTTTAGATTCCCCCGGGGGTTTAGCTCAGGCTGCTATAACAGAAGAGCCTACGCTGGGTGCTTTGAAAAGAGACATTTATGGCCAGGTGTGGTGGTTTACGCCTGTAATCTCAGCACTTTGGGAGGCCAAGGCAGGCAGATCACAAGGTCAAGAGTTCAAGACCAGCCTGGCCAATAGGTGAAAACCCATCTCTACTAAAAAAAAAAAAATACGAACATTAGCTGGGCATGGTGGCGGGCGCCTGTAATCCCAGCTACTCGGGAGGCTGAGGCAGGAGAATTGCTTGAACCCGGGAGGCAGAGGTTGCAGTGAGCCGAGATCGCGCCACTGCACTCCAGCCTGGGCGACAGAGCAAGACTCCATCTCAAAAAAAAAAAAAAAAAAAAAGACATTTATTTCCCACACTCCCGGAGGCTGGAATTCCGTGATCAAGATCCCAGCCTGGTCAAGTTCTGGCGAGGGCTGTAGTCCTGGGAGATGGCCACCTTCTCACGGTGTGCTCACAGAACCTCTTCTTTGTGGGTGTACACAGGGAAAGAGAGCAAGAGACAGCTGTCTAGGGTCTCTTTGTGTAAGGACACTAATCCTATAGGACCAGGGCCCCAGTTAACCTTGATCGCTTCCTTATAGGCCCCTTCCCGACATATATCCATACTGGGAGTTAGGGCTTCCACCTGTGAATTCAAGGGAACACAAAACTTCAGTCCATAGTACCCAGGGTCTTGGTGAGATGGAATATGTCCACATATCTTCACTGAACAATCCACATCATCAGAAGTCACTCTGAGTTATTCCTTGGGAACTTTCCTGATTTTCTGCCTGTAGCTGACTTTTCTGCTATGAAGAACTAAGTCCTGCTGACGCTTCAGGTCAAGGTTACTTTGCCTGAGGAGTGAAGAGAGGGGAGTCCCAAGAGGTTTTAGACTCTAGGGACTGTTCAGTGGCCCAGTAAAGGCTGTGATTTGCATAGAGCTCAGCTCGCGCTGGAGTGGGCGGAATGGAGGGTGGGAGCCTGGGCCACTGGTCAGAGTCTGCCTGGGGGAGACGCATGAGGCATTTACCTTAGGCATTAAATGTAAGGGGCACCACAAATACTTGGTAATCACGGCAAACAGTATTCTGGTGCAATATTTATAAACATCAGAATTCATATCAAAACATCAGATTCATATCATATTGGACAAAATATGGCAATTGTAGACAACGGCAGGATCAGTTTTCCTGATAGTTTCTTTGCTTCAGGCACCAATAGAGAACAGCACAGCACTGCTGTTAAACACCTTGCAGCACCCAAAAGTGAACCCTGCTCTGATTATGTGTGTAGCTCCTTACAGCGGGCCAATGGGACACAAGGCACATAACTCCAACAGAGGACAGAGAAGATGCATAAAGCCGTGCTGATGTGCTTCGGTTGCTTGCAAATCCATAACTAAATTTGAGTTTGGGTTAGTGATTGAAGGCATGAATCAACAGGTAACTCACCAATGGAAAGAGAACCACATAGAGAACTTTAAGAAAGTGCTTATAAGGGAGCTTTAAAAGAAGGCTTTACTTGGCTGAGAAAACTAATATATATGTATATATAGTTCGTATGTTATCTATTTCACGTGTGCACAGAAACTCACTCTTCTGAGTGGTGCCAAGGCAGGCCTGGAGGATCGGCATGGTAGTCGGGAGGCCTAGTGGCTGTAGATGCCCATATTCCATGCTTTCCCTGAGTGCAGAGACCATCTTGGGTTCTAACCCCTGGCATAGAGTTTCTGTGAGTGCTTGACTTGTGAAGAGGCACCAAACCACCCCAAGTGCCTACCAAAGAGCAAGTTTAGGATTAAACCTCTTCAGAACAGGAAATGGGCTTGCATCCTGGCTACTCAAAGGTAATGGGCAGGGGAGCCGCTCACATGTTTAGACCTTCAAAAAACAACTTATCAGCATTCGTGTTGATCTTGTGTGTTTACATTCTCTCCACCAGCTGGTCTTCCTGGCGCTCAGCCTGATCCACCTCTGTGTTCAACTCTACCATATGATGGACAAGGGTGTCTTCAGCTACTGGCAAAAACCAAGGAACTGGCTGGAGGTAGCCTCTCTTGTGTCATTTTCTTTTGAAAAATAACAATAAACTGTTTGTATCTTGAAAAAATAATTTAAATAAGAAATTGATTATGCACTAGCTACTGCTAACATTATTGCAGTTTTCTCCCTCTAATCTCAAAACAGCATTTGAGATCAGGCATCATTTAGTGTTGTTACAGTCACCATCAATGTACCACACGAATTTCAGCCGAGGTGGTGGTCCCGTAAGATCATATGGTGCTAAGAAATTCCTGTCACCTAATGACATCTTGATTCTGACCCTGTGTAGGCCTAGGCTAAATATGTCTGTTTGTATCTTAGTTTTTGGTAAAGAAGTTTAAAAATAAAAATTTTTAAAAAACTTTTAAACATAGAAGAAAGCTTTTGGAATTAGGATATAAGGAAAATATTTTTTGTACAGCTGTACAGTATGTTTGTGTTTTAAGCTGTGTTATTATAAAGTAAAAAGTTAAAAAGTTAGAAGTTTTTTAAGTAAAACGGTTACAGTAAGCTAAGGTTAATTTATTTCTGAAGAAACAAAAATGTGTTTACAAATTTAGTGTAGCCTAAGTGTGCAGTGTTTTTAAAGTCTACATTAGCGTACAGTAATGCTCTAGGCCTTCACGTTCACTTACCACTCACTCACTGCCTCACCCAGAGCCATTTCTAGTCCTGCAAGTACCGTTCATGGTAAGTGCTGATACAGGTGGACCATTTTTTACCTTTCGTACTGTATTTTTAGTGTATCTTTTCTATGCTTAGATATATTTAGATACACCAGTACTTACCATTGTGTATGATTGCCTACAGTATTCAATACAGGAACACGCTGCACAGGTTTGTAGCCTGGGAACAATAGGCTATCTCATATAACCTAGGTGTGTGGGACTGTCTGTGTTTGTGTAAGTGCACCTTATAATGTTACCCCAAGGACGAAATCGCCCAGCGATGCATTTCTCAGAAGGCATCCCTGTCGTTAAGCAACGCATCACTGTAACTTACAATGCATGTCACATGGGGTGCCAGGTAAGCCCTTCCTCAGGAGCCATCTGAGGGCCTTTCTCTTGGATGTTGCAGCTCTCCGTGGTTGGAGTGAGCCTCACCTACTATGCAGTTTCCGGCCACCTTGCTACTCTTGCTGGAGACGTCACTGACCAGTTTCACAGAGGACTTTGCCAAGCATTTATGGACCTCACCCTCATGACATCATGGAATCAGGTACATAGTGTGTTCAGGGCCATACAGATAGAGGCCATGCACTGTGATGCCATCCAAAAGGCAGAGGTCACACAAGCTCTAGAAGGTGCGAGATAACAGATTTGTTCCATATTGAGAGATGATGCTCTGAGCTGGCAGATGGGACTGGCCAGGACAGTCAGTGAAGGGCCTGGAGAACTTGAGACGTGCTTTGAACACGGGGTGTGTGGATTCTGCGTGGATCAGAACTCAAGAGCCTGGAATTTCCCCAGTGCCTCCAGGGGACCCTAAGGGGCACAGGAAGCAGGTGTTGATGCAGTGTGGAGGAAGGAGGCTAGCACTGACTTGCTCAGACACACTATTTTCTCTCTTCATCCTGGTGACAGTCATAAATGCAGGCAGTATCAGCCACTCTGCAAGTGAAGACACCAAGGCTCACAGAAAGCATCAGGTCCCTCAACAGAGGGAAGTCTGGTTTCAAAGTCCCTGCACCTCCTTCCCCTAGGCGGCCCTTCCTGCAGGGAATGGTTCCCCACAGGACGGGAGCTCCTACCAGGAGGAGCAGGCAAATGAGCACAGATGGGACTGGACGAGCCCCGGGGAGGAGGCTCATGAGACGGGGCAGGATCCCCCCACAACAGCATGGGACACTGCCGTCCTGTGGTCGTGGAAGATGAGCCCACATATTCTGCTTCCTTACCCTGCTGCCCTCAGAACTAGCCCCTCCCCTACCCCCCTTGCCCTCCTTTTCCCATCTAGATGGCGGTCAGGGCCCCAGGGCCACCCCCAGGGCTGGGTGAGTCCTATAGCAACCTAGAGAACAAGGGCCAGTTCCCCTCCAGCTTCAGGCCCCTTCTCCCCACGTCCATCCATCTCCCCTACAACCTCCCTCTCATCCCTTGGCTCCTGTCCTCTGTGTAAGGAGAACCAGGCAGGATGAGGCTCATTTCCACTACACTTCTGCTTCCTCCACCAGTGCCCCAGTCCCTGCCTCCTTTGCAAACTCTTACTTTGCTGCAAGTAAGAGAAACTCCCTAGGCTACAGGAAAGAAACAGGTTCTAACAGAGCCCAAGCCGAAGATTTGGCTTTTCTCCTGAAGTAAAAGAATACATGAGTCTGATAAGACAGAACACTCGCACAAGCAAAGCAAAGCAACTGTCACTCACAGATTGGCAGGGACAGCAGAAGCCTGGGCTGCATGGTGAGCTGCTGCCCCCAGCTCAGGAAAGCTGACCAGGGTGGACAGAGTCCCGTCTGTGTGTGTCCCGACAGAGTCCTGTCTATGAGTGTCCCACTTGCACCAGTTCAGAGAGCCTGGAAAGTCACCTGCCCTGAAGTTTCATAAGCTGGGGGAACATAACATGCTGTGCTAAAGTGTTAGAGGGTATCCTCTTCTCAGAGGAACATGACCAGAGCCCACGCTGTTCCACGTAGTTCCTCCTTATCTCCGGATGTTGCATTCCTAGCAAATTCAACAGTTATTGTGAGAACTATAAGCAAGAAAAGGGAAAGAGCTGGGCTGGCCAAAGCCAACTAGGGACGTGTTCTGCAGGCACTTATCAGCATCTAAGGAAATTGGCATCAAGCAATTATTTGGTTTACTGTCTTCCCCCACAAGGCTGGAAGCTGCAGAATAGAGAATGTATCTAGTTTGTTCACTGCTGCTCACCTGGTACCAATACTGGGGCCTGATGAGGACTGACTGCTTAATTTATTGGCATCGCTCTCTGGGACAGACAGCAGGCTTCCTGGTCTACCTTTTACAGTATAGCTCTGCTAGTCAACCCACTTCCTACTATTTGGGTTCTGGCTTACCCACGTAACTGCGGCCTTGCATGACCCTGGCGGCTGCAATGCCGACACGCCTGGTACTCCGTAGCCTGTGCTTAAAGGCTCACAGATGGTGACTGGCTTTCTCTCTCTCAGTGCACAGCTTACAAGAGCATCTGATTAGTCACTGATTGGCCAGCAGGTGTGGGCCTCAGGAAGGTGGGGCAGAGTGAAACACTTTGTAGGATGTTCTTTTCACCTGATGTGGGCAGGGGAGGTTTTCTAGAAGCATGATTAGGGCAAACATGAATCTGGTCTACATACTGCCCTGGTGACTTGGAGTAAATAGCCTCCTCCTGATTTCTGGCCTTGGGAAGTGAGTTCATCCTCATATCCCTTCCCCCCTCCGATGTCCTATCTTTCTCATTATGTTCCCTGCCCCTGCCAGAAAAACTTAACTGGGGAGAGTCCCTCTTCCCTGGGGATCCTGTCTAGGGCAGGTGTCAATTTCCATTCCCTCAATTAGCTTCTGAGAAGAGCCGACATGTACTGAGGTTTGTTCCTGCCAGGCACTGCCTAAATTCTATATAATCACGTGTATGTTAAGCTATCCAACCATCTAATGAAATAGGCACTAATATGCCACCCATCTAGACCGAGGCTCTGAAAGGTTAAGCAACTGGCACAAGGTCACTCACATTGACATAGGAGCTGCACTGGAATTGGCCTCTGGTCTTGGGGTCCTGGGTAGCCGCATGCCTAAGCACAGAACTATAATGCAATGGAACGGCCCTCCAAGGACATGGTCCACACTGTCCTGGCCCAGGAGTGCTCCAGGCAGGAACCTGTATCTCACACCATTCAGCTCTATTGCTGTGTTGCTGTGTGTTCAGGGCCAACTTTTGGGAAATGTGCATTGTAGACGATATTTGTTCTCTGAGGTGCCCTCGTGTACCCATCTCTGTTCTGGGACCTTGGCCTCTGCCCACACTATGGCTTTCCCTCCTGATTCCACTTCTGTGGGCACCTCTTGTGCTGTTCGTCAAATTATTCTCTGTAGAGACAGAGGAATTTAGCTGTAACTTCAATGTAGGCTGCATCCCAGGTGCTGGAAGAACGAGTCATCTTCAAGATAAGCACAAATGACTTTCTGATGATGGAATTTAACACCCAGAATTAAAGAGCTATGATTTGAGCATGTGAAAATGAAAATGCACAGGCTTTAGAGTCAGCAGACCTAAAACTCACTCCCAGCTCCGCTTTGACCATGTGCCATTGGGCAAGTTTCTTAACTTTCTTCAAGTCTTAGTAAGGTAGAACTATGATACACACCTTGGGGGTTTTGCCAGGATTTGAATGTGTGTGTGTGTCTGTGTATTTGTACATGCATATCCAAACATATCCTTTGAACAGCTTGGCACCTAGCAGATATTCCATAAATGAAAGTCCTAGTAATGGTGAATTGCTCAGAAGGCTTTATGGCATCCGTCAGTCAGATGCTGGCAAGAAAGGGGCCCTTTCACTCTGTCCACAGAAGTTTAGAGCTGTGTTGTCCAATAGTCAGCACTAGCCACAGATGGCTATTGAGAACTTGAAATGGGGATAGTCCAAACTGAGATGTGCTGTGGGTGTAAAATACTCACTGGACTTCATAAACTTAGTACAAAAATTTAAAATGTGCTAGGTGCAGTGGCTCACGCCTATAATCCTAGCATTTCGGGAGGCCAAGGTGGGCGGATTGCCTGACCTCAGGAGTTCAAGACCAGCCTGGGCAGGCCGGGCACCCAGGATCACACCTGTAATCCTAGCACTTTGGGAGGCTGAGGCAGGTGGATCACGAGGTCAGGAGTTCGAGACCATCCTGGCTAACACAGTGAGACCACATCTCTACTAAAAATACAAAAAATTAGCCAGGCGTGGTGGTGGGCGCCTGTAGTCCCAGCTACTCGGGAGGCTGAGGCAGGAGAATGGCATGAACCTGAGAGGCGGAGCTTGCAGTGAACAGAGATCACGTCACTGCACTCCAGGCTGGGTGACAGAATGAGACTCTGTCTCAAAAAACAAACAAACAAAAAAACCCAGCCTGGGCAACATGGTGAAATCCCGTCTCTATTAAAATACAAAAAAAATTAGCCGCTGTGGTGGCATATGTCTGTAGTCCCAGCTACTCAGTAGGCTGAGACAGGAGAATTGCTTGAACTCACCAGGAGGCGGGAGGTTGCAGTGAGCCGAGATCCCGCCACTGCACTCGCACTCCAGTCTAGGCGACAGAGCGAGACTCCATCTCAAAAAAAAAAGAAAAAAAAATTAAAAATGTAAGATACCGCAATAATTTTTATGTTGGTTACATATTGACATGATGCTATTTTATACGATTTGACATGAACTCATTTAAACAAAATATATTATAAAATACATTTACTCTGTTTAATTGTACTTTTTAAAACGTAGCTACTAGAAAATTCCACCCGTAGCTTGCGTTGCATTTCTCTTGGCTGGTGCTGGCTAGAGCCCTATCCATCCCCATTCTCCTATGTGTGGCCCTGCCTGCTCTGAAGGAACCCGAGCAGTGACGGCCACTCACAGCTTCTCTAGGTTTTGGTTGTCAGAAGTCATTGTTGACTTTGTCCCAATTACTGAGGAAATAAAACAAACAGAAAACCTTGATTCATTGCCCATATAGATTTTAAACCATCCAGCTGTCATTTCTTTTCTCTTGACCTTACAATTTTGGTGAGAGCATATGAGATCATACACAGAAGTACTTTCCCTGTGAGTCCCTGGTAGGGAGGGGAGAAGGGAAGAGCCTTCCTAGAGGCCTTGTGAATGTGGACGAGTCCAGGAGGCCGTCTGCCCCTGGGTCTGCCGTGCCTCCAGTTGTACCGTGTCTGTCTGTTCACACTGTTTATCTGAGCCATAGACTCTAGAGCTGTAAAAGGGGAGTACCTCCCGTATTTGCGAGGATTACATTTTTAAAAACCTACTTGGAAAGTGTTGGTGCCCTATTCTGTACATGTAACTGGGCGGGGGAAGGAAATAAGCATGCACTAAATACTTCTTTGAGCCCCCTCCGTGGTAATGATTTTCTTATAGCCCAGTAGACTGCGGCGCAGACAGGGAGAACAGATGTGGGGTGGACAGAGTCCCGTCTGTGTGTGCCTGCTAGACCTGCTCCATCCTGGTGTTCAAAGAAATGGCCAGGCCAGAATTCAGAGCAGGTCTTCTCAAAATGCGTTATGATTTGTATTTAGCCCTAGTTCCAACTCATTCTCCTCTGCAGGCATCTGCACTTGATGTTCCTCGGAGACTCATGGGTCTATATAACATCATCAAATCCAATGAACTCTTTATGCACGGCTGACAGCTGTGAATATGTCTGCACCTTTCAGTGACTGGCATGACACACTGACTGCTCTGTTCTTCTGTCTTAGAGGGCTCGATGGCTCCAGGGAATCCTCTTATTCCTCTTCACATTAAAATGCGTCTATCTTCCTGGCATTCAAAACCCAATGGCATCCTGCTCGTCCATGACGCGCCACTCACTCCCCAGCATCTTTGTAGCAGTGGTAAGAACTCTCCCCTCTATCGTGTGATTTCCCTTGTAAACCACTGATCTGTGTACTCTTGTCAGCCTTTCTCAAGGGAAAAACAAACTGCTCTCAAGGTAAACACTGTCTAGAATTCCAGTCTCCTAACCCCTTACGGTGCGGTTTTAGATAACTGATATCAATAGTTATATAGTAAGTTATGGTCATGACAACAATGATCGTGACTTATGAAACACTTGCTCTGTACTATACCTTACAACAGCATGTCATTATTACTAATATAAGTAGTTATTAACACCTACGGAGCTTTCTCTAAGTGCCAGGAATGGCACGTTGGGCCTTTCATAGATTACTTCATTTAACTATCATAACCAAGATATCTATGGGCAGGCACGGTTCTTCTTAGAAGGTTCTCAGGTTTGCCTGGCTCAAAGCCCAGGGCACAGCCAAGTCTTCATCCAGGGCTGGTCCTGAAGTCTGGTCTGGAGGGTGAAGCCCCAAATCAACAGGTCTGGAGTACAGCTTGGAGCCCTGATGAAGTTCCTGGAGTGCTGTTGATTCCGATCTGGTCCCAGCAGGGAAAGAGCTTGCTCCGACCTGACAGGCCCTAGTACAGCACAGAATTGCAATCAGGGCCAACGGAGAGTCTTGGCCAAGTGCCCTGAGTTAGGAGGCTCTGGCTGTCAGCATCCAGGCCACACAGGACACCAAGCACAGGTCTCCTGCTCCAGGGAAGGGGTTCCCCAAACCTTATTCGCCTTGCGGTGGAGGAACACGCTCAGCAAACCAGGGCAGAGAGAACAAACCTGAGAGTCAGAGAGTGTGGCATTCGAACCCAGCTGTCCCACGCCCTAACTCACTGTCGTGAGCATCAGCCAGTTGCCCAACCTCTGCCTCCAGAAAAAGCATTAACAGTGTTTGCCCTGAAGGTTATTACTGGCCTTTGAGATTATATGCGTGTAGAATTTACAGAGCGATTAAACTAGTCATTATTGAGTTTACCAACATGCAAAAATGCTTTTATGTAAGGAAAAAAAAGCCCAGAATATAAATAATTTATGTCCAAATTAAGTAGCAGAATTCTAACTGCAGCAAGTATAGGTGCATAGGCATCAAGAGGAGACCGGGAGACCACACAGCTCAATTTGTCCAGTTGTAGACTCATAGATTGTACTGTCTTTCTTCTGAGTTCCACTGATATCTGATTTCACTTGTGGAGTAAGTAATACTAAAATGAGTCCCAGTGCATTCATAGGGAATGCGTCCAGGGGTACCCGTCCAGGGTTACACATGAATCCAGCAAGGACCCACACAGAACGCAGCTTGTGACTATAGCTGCAGCTGGGTGGGGCCTCTCTGCAGGCCCGTCCACAGTCTACACACACAGCCCCGTGTGGACCTATGGGACAACAGCCTGATGGTCTGATATCCAGGCTGAGAAAATACCTGTCAGCACCAGAGCTGGTTGGAGCAGATGGAGTGAGAAGCATGAACAAGGCCAATGATACACCCCTTAGATCCCAGGCCAAGTTCCCAGTCTGTTAGAACAACCAGGACCATGAAACTTAACCTGAACCAAATTTACATCAAAATCGGAAAGCCCTCCTGATGCTTCCTAAGGGGTTTATTTTACTAAGCTCTGGCCAGGTGCAGGGGACGTAAAGATGATGAGGGAGCTGCCTCCTCGTGGCAACCATGGCCTCCTAAGGGGCCCAAAGGCCAGGGGAGCAGGCCGCTTGTCACCACAGGCAGAGGAGGCAGCTGAGGAAAGGAGAGTGGCACTGGCAGGAAGAGCCCTTGAAAGGGAGGAGGAAGACCAGCCACAGTGTGGGGGGGCTGGTGGGGTGGGAGGAGGGAGGCCTGGGAGAGGGGTGAGAGGGCGACACCGCCTTTTGGGTTCGAAACCAGGGATGACGTGATTGATCCACACTCCCAAAACTGCCCCTCCAAGTTCGTCTCTCTTTTCAACATTTGGAAGTTGAGTCTTCCACTCCTAAGAAGAAGTGACGAGGTCAGTGCTCTCTGGCTTTTCTTTCTCCAGCTGGCGGGGGCCCTGGTGCTGGCTGCCCTCTCCCACCTGCGCCGATTTCTGCTCACTATGTGGGCTCTACCACCTGGTACCTTCACAGAGGCCTTCCCCGGGCTGCTATTTCATTTTCCCAGAAGCCAAAAAGACTCCCTCCTTGGCCTTTCCAAGTCTGACCAGCGGGCCATGGCTTGTTACTTTGGGATCCTTTTAACAGTCTCTGCCACATTGTGTTTTGGAATGGTAAGTAAACACGTCCCCAACTTTCAAGTCATGATTTGTAAAAGTTTCATTTGCTGTTGCAGTGAAACTCTGGTCCACGTGGACAGGGCCAGGCAACACAGGCCAGATCTCATAGTAATGAATCCCTGCTGCCCAGCTCACCTGCCCTGGGAGGTCAGGTCAGTCAAACACAGTTGGTTTGACTCTCCCTTACTCTAGAACAGTCCAGCACGACAGCAGCCACCCCAGGGTGCCACCTCCTCCAGGAAGCTTCCCTGGCCCCCCTCACCCTGCACTGAATCACATCATTTCTTGCTTTGAACTTCATCTGCAATCTCACACTGCCTCAGGGGTATCTGTTGCCTTTTCTCAGTCTTTCCATCTTATCAGAGTTGCACTCCCATCAGCCACCCTCCACTGGACGTGTTCTCCAGGCTAGGTGCCAAAGGAGGAATGGCTCCCTGTTTCACGCCCTCCTAGTGATCTGCCACTGGCAAATCTAGTCATGTCATACACGGCTTAAACTCCTTCAACGGAGGAAGAGATTCTTCTTCCACACAGGGTCAGTGTGGTGTTCCCTCTAGAAGCTCTCCCAGCACCGATCCTCCCCTGGAGCCCCGAGGGCCCTGAGCATGCCTCCTTACTGCACCCATTGTCCTATGCTATTGGTTTTTGTCTCCTTTAGAACTCTAGCCACATTCCTAGCAGGCATATTGGTGTGCCTGCCTTTTAGAGTAGTAGTTTCTGACACATTGTAGAGCCCACTACAAGTGCAGTAAATTGAATATTCAAGCTTTGTAAGTGGATAAAAATTCTCTACAGTCCTTGAAAGTCTACCGGTACTCTAGTTTAGTAGCTAGAGGGAAACTAAAAGTGATTGTTCTAGTCCACACCTTGACAACACTCAGGCCCAAGCCCTTTGCTTTGATCAGCGATCCTAGCTCTCCACTCTTGCTCATCATGAATGCATAAATCCATTGATCACCCATCCACCCACCTGCTCACCAAACTAGTTACCTGTCCACCCATCCACCCACCCATCCATCATTTGTTCATTCACGCACTCATTCAACAAAAACCTCAAGAATGCCCATTATATTCAGGCAATGGCGAAACAAAGATAGTAACTGGTTCCTGCCTTAGGGAGCTCACAGTCCAGAGGGGAAGACTGGCATATACAAACAATTAGGGCGATTTTTATATTTTGAATACCATTTTTAAATTGGATATGTGATTTATTAATATGTAGCTTCTCCTTTTATTCTCTTAACAGCATCTCTACAGAGCAGAAGTTGTAAATTTTGATAAAGGCCAGTTTTTCAATGTTTTCTTCTGTGGATTTTGCTGTTGGTGCCCTGGCTAAAATGAATTGCCAAACCCAAGGTCACATATATTTTCTCCTATTATTTTCTTCTATAATTTTTTTTTTTTTTGAGATGGAGTCTCACCTGTCACCCAGGCTGGAGTGCAGTGGCGTGATCTCAGATCACTGCAACCTCTGCCTCCCAGATTCAAGTGATTCTCCTACCTAAGCCTCCTGAGTAGCTGGGATTACAGGCGTGTGCCACCACGCGTGACTAGTTTTGTATTTTTAGTAGAGACAGGGTTTCGCCATGTTGGTCAGGCTGGTCTCGAACTCCTGACCACGTGATCCTCCAGCCTTGGCCTCCCAAAGTGCTGGGATTACAGACTGAGCCACCGCACCCGGCCTTTCTTCTAGAATTTTTGTAGTTTTATGTTTTACATTTAGGTTAATCATGTGTTTTGAGCTAATTTTAATGTAAGATGTGAGGTATGGAACAGAGTTCCTGTTTTTATAAATGAATATTCAATTATTCCAGCACAATTTTTTTAAAGAATATTTACTCCATTGAATTGCAGAATCTAACTTTGAAGACTGAGATTATCAACGCAATGTGCATGCCTGTATGTAAAGTCTGTGTCTCAGTTTAGGTGTCCCCTGGTGAGCCATTCTGAGCTGTGGGTGAGCCTCAGGAGAGAGGCCTGTGCCTGTGCCTGGGAAACCAGAAAGGGTCTTGGGTTCAGCAACCTGTTGTGCCCTCAACATGTGCTCTATAAGCCTCCAGGTGCTTTTTTGTCAAAAAGCAATCGTCTGTGTGTATCTATATCTGGGTTCTCTTTTCTACTCTATTGATCTTTCCTTTAGCCAATCCCACGAGGTCTTGATCACTCTGTGGCAAATCTTAAAGTAGCATGGATGAGTCCTCCAGCTTTATTCTGTTTTGGTTGTAGCTATTCTAGCTCTTCTGCCTTTCAATGTAAGTTTTAGAATCATCTTGTTAATATCTTTTTAAAAAATCATGTTGATGTTTTGATTGAACTTGCTGTGGAAGTATAAATCAAATTTGGGGGGAGTTGTCATCCTAATATTAAGTTTTTTCAATCCTAGAATTCTGTATTTCTCTCCATTTATTTAGGTAGTCTTTGATTTTTTTTCATCACTGTTTTATAGTTCTCAGCATACAGATCCTACACAATTACAGGCAATTTTAAAGCCTAACTAGAAGTGTCCTCAAATAGCAAGAAACTTAGATCAGAGACTCATTTATTCTTCCTGAGGAGACCAGGAAATCTTCACACAGCAGGAGACGGAGCCTTGATAAGGAGTTCCACTCATGGTGACAACTGCTGAGGTCAGCATTTTAGACAGGGGGCATGCAGGGAGGGCCATGCTGAAGTTCTGGGTCAAGTGGACATTGTGCTGAAAAGGATGGTTAGAGTCAGGAATGAAGGGCCTTGAATATCGTGCTTAGGCACCTGGATGATATCTGCTGAAACAGGCAGGCAATATTGCATTGAGGTCTCTGGGTGCAAGAGTCAGGCCTTGCTATCCCCCGTGGCTGTTTTGCTGGTAAAGCTGGGAGGCCTCAGATTTACACACCAGGGGCCTACCCTTTCAGGCTCCTGAGCATCTTTGCAGAGTTCTGAAACTTTGTGAGGGGTTCGAGGGATTTGGGGACCAATCAAGAACACACATATGACCACAAGAGATGATAACACACACAAGTTTTATTTGGGTAATGTTTTGAAGTGTTTCCATGTGGGGGAACTCCCTCCTGCTATGAAACTGTCCACGGGTTTACAGTGTAGGGGCCAAGAACAATCCATAAAGGAGGAAGAACAAGGGAGATCTCAGGGGAGGGGGCAGCAGAGAGGGAGTTTACCCCTTAGAGGATGCTGCTTGGCAGCATGGAGGGGAGGCTCTGGGTCAGAAAGCTCCTGAGGCCAGTGGCAGCTTGAGGTCTTATAACATTAGCAGTGGGTAACTGCTGTCCCTTGAGGTTTTGCAGGGTGTGTAAAGCTGACAGGCTCTACGTGGCTAAAAAATTGTTTGGGTTATTTTTAAAATAATTGGATGTGTAAAAATTTGAGTTTGGTACCAGTAGGCTTTTGAGCTAATAGCTTACAGTCTGCAGTGAAGAAATAAAACACCTGGAGGCTTATAGAGCACACGCTGAGGGCACAACAGGTTGCTGAACCCAAGACCCTTACAGGTCTCCCAGGCACAGGCACAGGCCTCTCTCCTGAGGCTCACCCACAGCTCAGAATGGCTCACCAGGGGACACCAAAAGTGAGACACAGACTTTACATACAGGCATGCACATTGCGTTGATAATCTCAGTCTTCAAAGTTAGATTCTGAAAACAACATTTATAATACAATGAATTTCCATTGCTGAGATCATCTTACTGCCATTTAGTTCAATTCAGGAGAGGTATTTTCCTGATTTTGCTTTTTCTTAACCAAGAAATCACTATTTTACCAAAAGGTCATGAAGTAGCATCATCAGATATAATCTTCATTGTATAGTTTATCACATTAACGAGGCTCTTTATTTAGGTTGCTAACATGAAATTTGTCTTTATTTTTTTCTTTTTCCTAGCTGAGAGGTTTTCTCATGACTTTACCCCGAAAAAGAAAATATTTTCAAAGTAAATCTCTTGTGAGACTTAAAGATGTCACTGCTTATATGTGGGAAAAGGCCCTCACCTTTCTGAGACTGGAAGCACCAAAGCTGGAAGAGGCTGAGACGGTTGAGAATCACGTAAGCTGTGGGATCTTGGATTACTGAGCGTGATAGCACACACTCAAGGTGATGGTTTCATTGCAGAACTTTGCTGTCAGTTATCAAAGCATGAGTATGTTTCCATGCCAAATCTCATTGCAAAGCCACAGAATTAGTCTCAATCATAGTGCAGCTCATGGAATTTTCCCTTGCAATTCTAAAACACTTTACAGATTACCAAGCACGTTCTCCTGCACTAACTCGCTATAGCCTTATAATGACCTGTACAGTTGGAAAGACAGAGTTTATGGTCTTCCCCAGGACACAGACATGCTGTATTCTGTCCCCTGAGTTAGTCATTTGCTTTTGGTGCCTGCTATCAAACCCAAACTTCTATCTAAAACATGGAGCCTTAGGTGCATTGTTTGAGTCAGTCACCCCAGACATGAATGTAAACAAATCAAACCAGGTGTTTGCACACTGAATACTCACTTACTTCCATGGCTGATGCATTAGTTCGTTTTCACACTTCTGATAAAGACATACCCCAAACTGGGAACGAAAAGAAGTTTAATTGGACTCACAGTTCCACATGACTCGGGAGGCCTCAGATTCATGGTGGGAGGTGAAAGACATACCCCAAACTGGGAACGAAAAGAAGTTTAATTGGACTCACAGTTCCACATGACTCGGGAGGCCTCAGATTCATGGTGGGAGGTGAAAGGCGGCGGCAGGAGAAAAATGATCAAGATGCAAAAGTGGAAACCCACCATAAACCATCAGATCTTGTGGGACTTATTCACTATCATGAGAATAGCATGAGAAACACCAGCCCCTATGATTTAATTACCTCCCACTAGGTCCCTCCCACAACATGCGGGAATTCTGGGAGATACAATTCAAGTTGAGATTTGAATCAGGACACAACCAAACAATATCATTCTGCCCCTGGCCCCTCCAAATCTCATGTCCTCACATTTCAAAACCAATTATGCCTCCCCAACAGTCCCCCAAAGTCAACTCATTTTAGCATTAACCCAAAAGTACACAGTCCAAAGTGTCATCTGAAACAAGGCAAGTCCCTTCTGCCTATGGGCCTGTAAAATCAAAACAGGCTAGTTACTTCCTAGACACAATGTGGGTACAGGTATTGGGTAAATACAACTGTTCCAAATGGGAGAAATTGACCAAAACAAAGGGATTACAGGCCCCATACAAATCCAAAATCCAACAGGTCGATCAAATTTTAAAGCTCCAAAATGATCTCCTTTGATTCCAGGGCTCACATGCAGGTCATGCTGATGCAAGAGGTGGGTTCCCATGGTCTTGGGCAGCTCTGCCCCTGTAGCTTTGCAGGGTACAGCCTCCCTCCCGGCTGCTTTCATGGGCTGGCATTGAGTGTCTGTGGCTTTTCCAGGTACACAGTGCAAGCTGTCAGAGGATCTACCATTCTGGGGTCTGGAGGAAGGTAGCCCTCTTCTCTCAGCTCCACTAGGTCCCTTCCACACTGCCCTAGCAGAAGTTCTCCACGAGGGCCCCACCCCTGCAGAAAACTTTTGCCTGGGCATCCAGGCATTTCCATACATCTTCTGAAATCTGGGCTGAGGTTTCCAAACCTCAGTTCGTGACTTCTGTGCACCCACCGTCTCAACACCACATGGAAGCTGCCAAGGCTTGGGGCTTCCACCCTCTGAAGCCACAGCCCAAGTTGTGCATTGGCCCCTTTCAGCCATGGCTGGAGCAGCTGGGACACAGGGCACCAAGTCTCTAGGCTGCATACAGCACGGGGAACCTTGGCCCAACCCACAAAACCACTTTTTCCTCCTTGGCTTCCAGGCCTGTGATGGGAGGGGCTGCTGTGAGGGTCTCTGACATGGCTTGGAGACATTTTCCCGTGGTCTTGGGGATTAACATTAGGCTCCTTGCTACTTATGCAGATTTCACAGCTGGCTTGAACTTCTCCCCAGAAAATGAGTTTTTCTTTTCCACTGCATTGTCAGGCTGCAAATTCTTTTAACTTTTATGCTCCATTTCCCTTTTAAAATGGAATGCTTTTAACAGCACCCAAGTCACCTCTTGAATGCTTTGCTGCTTAGAAATTTCTTCTGCCAGATACCCTAAATCATCTCTCTCAAGTTCAAAGTTCCACAAAACTCTAGGGAAGGGGCAAAATGCCACCAGTCTCTGCTAAAACGTAACAAGAGTCACCTTTGCTCCAGTTCCCAAGAAGTTCCTCATCTCCATCTGAGACCACCTCAGCCTGGACTTTTTTGCTCATATCACTATCAGCATTTTTGTCAAAGCCATTCAACAAGTCTCTAGGAGGTTCCAAACTTTCCCACATTTTCCTGTCTTCTTCTGAACCCTCCAAACTGTTCCAACCTCTGCCTGTCATCAAGTTCCAAAGTCACTTCCACATTTTTGGGTATCTTTTCAGCAACACCCCACTCTACTGGTACCAATTTACTGTATTAGTGTATTAGTTCATTTTGAAGCTGCTGATAAAGACATACCCGAAACTGGGGACAAAAAGAGGTTTTTTGTTTCTTTTTTTTTTTTTGAGATGGAGTCTTGCTCTGTCACCCAGGCTGTAGTGCAGTGGCGTGATCTTGGCTCACTGCTAGCTCCAAGGTTCACGCCATTCTCCCACCTCAACCTCCCGAGTAACTGGGACTACAGGCGCCTGCCACTACACCCAGCTAATTCTTTTGTATTTTTAGTAGAGATGGGGTTTCACCGTGTTAGCCAGGATGGTCTCGATCTCCTGACCTCATGATCCGCCCATCTCAGACCACCAAAGTACTCAGATTACAGGCATGAGCTACAGCGCCCAGCCCCCAAAAAGAGGTTTAATTGGACTTACAGTTCCACATGGCTGGGGAGGACTCAGAATCATGGTGAGAGGTGAAAGGCACATCTTACATGGCAGCGGCAAGAGAAAAATGAGAAAGATGAAAAAGCAGAAACACCTGATAAACCATCAGATCTCATGAGAGTTATTCACTATCACAAGAATAGCACGGGGAAGACCAGCCCCCATGATTCAATTACCTCCCCCTAGGTCCCTCCCACAACACATAGGAATTCTGGGAGATACAATTCAAGTTGAGATTTGAATGGGGACACAGCCAAACCATATCGGCTGATATTTAAGTATCATCCAGTGAGGTTCTGAAGGCGGTCATATATAATCATGGTACCGGCCGGGCATGGTGGCTCACACCTGTAATCCCAGCATTTTGGGAGGCCAAGACGGGTGGATCATGAGGTCAGGAGATCGAGACCATCCTAGCTAACATGGTGAAACCCCATCTCTACTAAAAATGTAAAAAAAAAATTAACTGGGTGTGTTGGTGGGCGCCTGTAGTCCCAGCTGCTCGGGAGGCTGAGGCAGGAGAATGGCGTGAACCCGGGTGGCAGAGCTTGCAGTGAGCTGAGATTGTGCCACTGCACTCCAGCCTGGGTGACAGAGTGAGACTCTGTCTCAAAAAAAAAGAAAATCATGGTACTGTACATTTTGATAGGGCTTTACTCTCTGTCATGTGCTTCCCCATTCATTATTGCCTTATTTTTTTTTTAACAGTGCTCAATAAAGACTTATTAATTGAAGGGATGAAAGAATGACCTCATTTTCCCATAGTAGCACTATGCATTATTGCCTTTAAATCCATTCAATAATTTTTTATGTAGGCATTATTAACTGTAGCATTTACATGCATATATGTATATGTACATTATTATTGAAGCACTGAGATATAGAGACATAAGAGCACATCTAGCACCCAGGTCTTCTAACTGCAGGCAGGGTCAGTATGCTTCCTAACATAGCCCAATACTGTCTACAGATAGTACCCCTAAATGCTTTGCATAATGAGGGAAGAGGGATAGTGAGATTCTTGAATGCATTTACTAATCTAACTTTCTTCCCTTCAGAATTACTACTTGGATGAATTTGCAAGTCTATTAGACGAACTTCTGATGAAGATTAATGGTTTGTCCGACAGCCTACAACTCCCTCTTCTGGAAAACACATCCAACAGCACAGGGGAGTCAAGGGCAGAAGAGAGTCCCTTGGTGGACATTTCTAGTAAACAAGCTACTGAGGTAAGACCATGCAAAATTATTTATGTCAATTTTCTTTATAGCAATTTAAGTTCTAAAGGAGTTTTGGAATAGTTGTTTTTCCAAATTTTAAGGTCAATTTGCATAAATATTCTCTAGGGATCATACTGCTGATAAGATATGCTCTGGCCAAAACTAAAGAACCACTTAGTAAAGTCCATGATGTGACTTCCAGTTTAAAATGGTAGCATAAGTATCTACCTGCCCCTTATTTCTGATTACAACTGAAATCAGCAAGGAGATTGAGAAAGAGAAATGGAAACTGGATCTTCCCAGAAATGAAAAAACAGAAATCTGCCCCAGAATATGACTAGTAATCCCAACAATGGATTCCAAGAACAGTAAAAATTAGATCAAAAGGAGATAGGATGCTACTATTTCCAAGAGCACACAGAATTCTCCAAGTCAGACAGTGTGTCTGGAGGAGCCAACAAAAGGCCCCTGGTTTAGAAGAAAAGATTATAGAGCACAAAAGAGTTTGAGGAATCTCCCTGAACCCTAATGCCACAGAGTTCCTGGGACATAGGACTGAAGGACAAAACATGCAGGAAGCCATCTTTGTAGGAAGCTGTGTGTTGATGCAGCTGCCTAGAGGAGGAACTATTGGTGATTCACAGACCTAGAGTCACACTACTTGCAAACTATAGAAAAATCAACACAAATAGACATACCACGTGCCAGGTACATAGTGAAAAAGAAAAATGATTGCTGTGCCCTGACAATAAATAGCTTCCAGTGGTAACTTCCCTGAGATCCAGAGAGGTACTCTGCTGGCCCATAGCAGTCATGTTCACATGGCTGAGTGGCAATGAAGGAGCTCTCTGAAGGCAGAGGAGAACATGAGGTACCTGCTACAAGCTCTCTGCCCCAGCCCTTCTCTGGCCCTAATTCACAACAACCCAGGGAATAACACCTTTATGAAAAGATGAACTTCCACATGTAGAGAGGAGTAATAATAATAAAAGTATATAATAATATATATATAATATACATAATTTATATAATAATATATATAAAAGTAATAATAATTAAAAAATAATTATTTAAGTATTGGATCTATGCAAATCTGCTTCAGGAAAAAGCAGTATGTACAAATGACCAAAAGTGAAGATGAAGGGGATAACTTTGAAAACATTTGCCGTCAACAGATAAAAATTGTAACCGAGATGTTCTCCACACAAAAGGTAAATTAATGGAAAAAAAATGTTTCTTTGAAATGACAGTTTGAAGTCAAGATGTAAGAACTCTAAGATGAAATAAAAAGACAATGAATTAACAGAGTTGAGGAAAGAAATGGAAAATAAAATAAAGCAAATGGATTCACAGAAAAGAGAATAAACTATGTGGATGACATATTTGAGAAAATTCTGAAAAAAAAGTTAAAATTGATTTTAGGAAAATTAATACACATGGAAATCAGACCGGGAAGAATGTGCATAAAACATGGAAAGGGTATCTATAATTAGTGTCTCCCCTAAAAAAGCCCAGAAAATTTGAACAGAAAAAAAATTTTTAATATAATTTTAAAAGACTTTACTGGAAAAGAGATATAGACCTATATATTTAAAAAGGAACTGTGTCCCAGGGAAGAATGGATTCACATCGATTAAAATTAGAATATGGGGGCCAGGCACGGTGGCTCACGCCTGTAATCCCAGCACTCTGGGAGGCTGTGGCAGGCAGATCACGAGGTCAAGAGATCGAGACCATCCTGGCTAACACAGTGAAACCCCGTCTCTACTAAAAACTACAAAAAATTAGCCAGGTGTGGTGGCGGGCACCTGTAGTCCCAGCTACTCCGGAGGCTGAGGCAGGAGAATGGCATGAACCCAGGAGGCGGAGCTTGCAATAAGCAGGGATTGCGCCACTGCACTCCAGCACTCCAGCCTGGGCGACAGAGCAAGACTCTGTCTCAAAAAAAAAAAACAAAAAAAACAAAAAAACTAGAACAGGGGTGGCTGTAGTGGCTTATGCTTATAATCCCAGCATTTGGGATGCCAAGGCAGGAGGATCGCTTGAGCCCAGGAGTTCAAGACCAGCCTGAGCAATACAGTGAAACCCCATCTCCAAAAAAAAAAAAAATTCGCTGGGTGGGGTGGCACACATCTGTGGTCCCAGATACTCAGGAGGCTGAGATGGAAGGATTACTGGGGTCCAGGAGGTAGAGGCTGCAGTGAGCAGTGATCCAACCTAGGTGACAGAGTGAGACCACATCTCAAAAAAAAAAAAAAAAAAGACTGAACTAAAACACACCCTAATAAAGTCACTGGACTTCAAGAAGATAATCTTACTGACACCCAGATACCTCCTACCCCCAAAAATCAAGTCACCTCCAAGTGATTTGAAATAATTTAAGGTATTTAGCAGCTATTATTGTTGTTTTAATAATAAAAAACTGTTTAAATATGCATATGAAAATTGGGCAAATGATAGGAAAAACATAATTTTTAAGAAAAGGAAATATAATGACCAATTTTGTAAAAAAAAGAAAAATTCGACCGGGTGCAATTGCTCACGCCCGTAATCCCAGCACTTTGGGAGGCCTAGGCGGGCAGATCACAAGGTCAGAAGATAGAGGCCATCCTGGCTAACACAGTGAAACTCTGTCTCTACTAAAAATACAGAAAATTAGCCGGGCATAATGGCACGCAGCTGTAGTCCCAGCTACTCGGGAGGCTGAGGCAAGAGAATCGCTTGAACCTGGGAGGCGGAGGTTGCAGTGAGCCGAGATCACACCGCTGCACTCCAACCTGGGCAACAGAGTGAGACTCTGCCTCAAAAATAAATGAATAAAAAAATAAATAAAATAGAGGATTTATATAGAGGAAAAAAAGATGGGATAGTATTTACTATATTTGTAACATAAAAAAGAAAGAATTTAATTAAAAATTTTAGAAGAAAGATAATTTTATGTATTTATATTTAAACCATAAGGTATATATTATTTTTTGATGATAGGATTAAAACAAACAAAGGACCATGTATATTGCTAATTAGTGCTTCACAGAAAGCACTGACAGATGAAAACCTATGGTATGTAATGTGGAACAACAACAAATAAAAGTAAACTAAGTATGTGTACAACTCAAATCGGAAAAATTCACAACACACACAAATATACACACACGCTAAGCAAATCAGAAGGGAAGAAGTTGAGGGGATGAAAGTATAATTTAATGAACTCAATAGCAAAATGAAGTAATCCAAGAGATGATTCTTTTTACAAACAACTAAATTGACAAATTATTGGCTAACATATCTAAATATGATGAACAAAGTGAGTACAATACATATACAAAATAAAAATGAGAAACAGAAAATAACCTCAAGGAAATTAAATAAATTATAAAATTTTGGAAGGAGAGAACACTTATCAGTCAGTGTTCATTATGCAACAAGCTGACTTGAGTAGAGACAGAAACCTGAAATAGTATTTGAAGTTCTGTCCCTCCAAAAGCACCAGCCCCAGATGGTTTTACAAAGAAAATACACCAAGCTGTTAAGAAGCACGTAAGTCCAGAACAATCTTCAAACTGTGCCACAGCAGAGACAGAAGAAACGCTTCTGAATGTGTTTTTATGAAACAAGCAATTTATTGATCTAAAAACTGGACAAAAATATTCCAAATTAAAAATAAAATTACATGTCAGTCTTACTGAGTTGTGATATCAAAAATCTAAACAAAACATTAACAAATAGAATCCAGCAGCAGATTCAGAAAATTATATCCCATGGTCATATGAGTATTAAATCAGGATATAAATGTTTCAATATTAAAAATATATTAGTAGTGTCCATCCTCTGACTTTGCTCATCATTTTTAGAATTGTTTAGGCTATTCTAGTTCCTTTGCTTTTCATATAAATTTTAGAATCAGTTTGTCAATACCTGTAAAAAATCTTGTGGTATTTTGCTGGGCACAGTGTCTCACACCTGTAATCCAGCACTTTGGGAAGCCAAGGTGGGCAGATCACGAGATCAGGAGATCAAGACCATCCTGGCTAGCACGGTGAAAACCCATCTCTACTAAAAATACAAAACAAATTAGCCGGATGTGGTGGCGGGCACCTGTAGTCCCAGCTACAGGCTGAGGCAGGAGAATAGCGTGAACCCAAGAGGTGGAGCTTGCAGTGAGCCGAAATCCTGCCACTGCACTCCAGCCTGGGTGACAGAGTGAGACTCCATCTCAAAAAATAAAAAATAAATAAAATAAAAAATATATATGTATATATCTGGGCCGGGTGTGGTGGTTCACACCTGTAATCCCAGCACTTTGGGAGGCCAAGGCAGGTGGGTCACTTGAAGCCAGGAGTTCGAGACCAGCCTGGCCAACAAAAAATAGCCCAGTGTAGTGCATGCCTATAATCACCACTACTCAGGAGGCTGAGGCATGAGAATCTTTTGAACCTGGAAGGTGGAGGTTGCAGTGAACAGAGATCACGCCACTGCGTTTCCAGCCTAGGCAATAGAATAAATAAAATAAAAATAAATGAATGAAATAAAAATAAATGAAATAATAAATAAAAATAAATGAAATAAAATAAGACTATATTAATAACCCTTCACCAAACAGGGAGAAAACTATCATTTTATTTTTTCCATGGCTGCATTTGATAAAATTCAACATTCATTCCTAATTTTTAAAATGTATTCTTAATAAAAATGAAAGTGATTTTTTAAAAAAATAGGAATATAGCTCAAGTTAAATGCTAGTATTATATTTAATAATACAACATCAGAGCCTTTACTACTAAGGTTAAGGACAAAAAGATTGTCAATTCAAAAGTCCTACAACAGGCCAGACACAGTGGCTCCTGCCTACGATACAAGCACTTTAGGAGTCCAAGACTGGAGGATCACTTGAGCCCAGGAGTTCGTGACCAGTCTGGGCAACATGATGAGATCTTGTCTGTACAGAAACTACAAAATTAGCCAGGTGTGGTGGCACACACCTCTAGTCCCAGCTACTTGGAAGGCTGAGGTGGGAGGATCACTTGAGCTGGGGAAGTCAAGGCTGCAGTGAGCCATGATTATGCCACTGTACTCCAGCTTGGGCAACAGAGTGAAAACCTGTCTCAAAAAAGAAAAAAATGAAAAAATGAAAACAAAGTCCCACCACAGCATTTTAAAGGGGTATGCCTCATCTCTTTCCTATAAACCCACTTAATTTGTTTATATATTTAATAGCTCATAGAGCTAGCAAGAACTTTAAATTTATAATATGGTTGGGCTGTCTTTTATATACACAACACACACTACTGTGAGTCCTTATACAGTTACAATATATAGTAATCTATACTAATTTCCTATGGCTGAGAAAAGAATTTCCCTCAAATGATGCTGGAGGCTTGTAGGTGCTGTCTTTGCCCTTATGACTTACTCTTCTTGTGTATGAGTGGGACGTTTTTGGCAGCAATGCAATCGTAACTTTGGTTTCATTCCACAGGAAAACACAGTGCTTTCTGGACTATCACTTTATGGGGTATTTATCAAAAGTATGTTTGGCAAAAAGTTAATGCTGCCAAGGGTGGGTCTCTCTCACCTGGCTCCCAGGTGGGTTTCTGCCTGCAGAACTCAAGTTTCTGCAACATGAGTTTAGCTGGCCTCCCTGGGAAAGAAGCAGGAATGTCACTGGTCTTGGAATAGGCCAAGCAAGCTGGACTTTACAGAACAGACCGTCTTTTGTGTGAGGTGATCTGAGGAAACAATTCGTTTGAATTTCCTAACTTCAAGGCATTTGTTTCTTCATCTTAACCATTAATAATTAAGATTTGTATCTTTATAAACTAGAAGGATTGGATGCCTGGAGCTATCAATAACCACCTACAAATCATATTGTTCTTTGTATTTTTTAAGTGACTCATGGCAACAAAATGCGGTGAGTTGCCAGCCCCCACATCCTCCCCCTTGCCAGCTCGGCCCCTTAATGGTTCTTGGCACTCTGTGGCCTCTCAGCTATGTAGCCTTGGACCCCGAGGAGAGCTCCCAGCCGGGGGCTGCTGCTGCTTGCACAGAAGGACCTCCGAGCTCTTGCCCTGCTCCCTGCTCGGGCCTCTTCTCTACTGCGATGACTCACCACTTTACAGGAGCTGGCTGGGCCACTAGTCAGTCGATGCAATTTAGAGATGTCAGAAGGGTTTTTCCTCCACATATCTTCCTCTTGATTTGCTTTTGTGAATACCATTGCGTAAGGCAGGAACATCCAGAGGGGAGTGCCTGACCTCAGAGCACAGAGTCTCTTCTAGAGAATTTTTGTCTATATTTTTTTCAGTGTAATTCCTAACACCTACCTGCCAGGAGGAAGGTGAGATGTGTTTTATAACCGTGGAAAATCTGCCTTCCCTTTCACATTTGGGGTCTCCAACGCAATTTGTGAAGACTGGCGTGCCACAGTCCACAGCCACTCTTTTCAGCAACTTTGTGCTCTGAACTTTGCCGTCAGTGTTACTCAGGAGCAGGAAGCCATCAAGAGGGTGAATTTTCTCTCAGCTTCTTCCTTTAACTTGCCAGTTTGTAGAATAATGAGAAGATTTAGAATACTTAGCTTTTCCCAATGCATTTACATAGCCCCCATCACAGGTGACTGTCAAAGAAATTTACTGAACTCCCTCAAATCTGGAAGTTTTTGTAATTATAGTTGGGTTCTGTAAACTTACTGAATCTTCATTGACTTCAGTATTTTCTAATGGATAATGCAATGTATCTGAACACTAAGTTTGAATCCTTGAGGAAGAAACAGGCTAGAAAGGGCTTTTTAAAATGAAATATTGGCCAGGTGCAGTGCCTCACACCTAATTCCAGAACTTTGGGAGGCCGAGGCAGGTAGATCACTTGAGGTAAGGAGTCCAAGACCAGCTTGGTCAACATGGTGAAACTCCATCCCTCCTAAAAATACAAAACTTAGCCAGGTATGGTGATGGGTGCCTATAATCCCAGCTACTCAGGAGACTGAGGCAGGAGAATCGCTTGAACCAGGGAAGCAGAGGTTGCAGTGAGCTGAGATTGCGCCACTGCACTCCAGCCTGGGCGACAGAGTGAGACTCCCTTTAAAAAAAAGGGAAATATCAACTTGGCCTGAACGTGCAGAAGGTATGATGCCCTAGAGATGCCCCAACTCCTGCTGATAAACATGGAAGTCAGGCAGGTCTGAGGGTTGAGCAACTGTGGAGCGTGACTGGGCGACTATGGGAAAGCGACTTAACTTCTTTGTGTCTTTACATCCTACTCTGTAAAAGGAGGACACTAGTAGAGCCTTTCCCATGAGACCGCTGAGAGAGGTAAAGCAGTTAAAGGAGTTTGTGTCTACATGCTGTAAGTGCTCTCCATAGCTTTAATAGAGACTAGTAAGAGTTTCACGTTTCATGCATTCCTCAAGTAATTTTGTGCCAGGCACAATTTTAGAGACTGGGGATCCAAAGATGAACAACATTGACTTGAAAGTGAACTATGTCCACTCAGAAAACATTATATTCCTGGAATTGGAAAATACAAATCTCAAAATTATGGACAAAAACCTGAGCAACTTTTGTATCCACTTGGACCTATGTTACGAAGTGTTTCTTCATGTGAAGCCGAGAGGGGTCAGTAAGGATGCAAACATCAAGTTCAAATGAAATATGCTCAGAAAGAATGCACTCCATAATTCCCAGACTTCATTCAGTATGTTAAGGACCAGTATATTCCTGGACTTAACTAAAAATGATCATTTTCACCTGCTCTCACATCCTGGTTCTGCCCTTGCTAGCTGAGTTCTCATGACTTTCTCTCCACCACTGTGGCTTCCACAGAGCCCAGCACTCAGTAAATATTTACTGAACTGGTTAGTGAGCAAAAAGAAGCGGTGGATGATGTATATGGATAGAAAAGGGCAACTAATAAAGCAAGCATGGGGAAATTCTAATAGGTGGCTCTGGAAAGGGTAGCTGAGTGCTTCAGAATTATTCTTGTAACTTTCTTGTTAAGTTTAAAATTATTTCCAAGTGAAACGCTTTTAAAAAGAAACTATTGTGGGCTGGGCACAGTGGCTCATGCCTGTAATCCCAGCACTTTAGGAGGCTGAGGCAGGCGGATCACCTGAGGTCAGGAGTTCGAGACCAGCCTGGCCAACATGGTGAAACGTCGTTTCTACTAAAAATACAAAAAAATTAGCTGGGCATGGTTGGGGGGCCTCTGTAATCCCAGCTACTCCGGAGGCTGAGGCAGGAGAATCGCTTGAGCCTGGGAGGCGGAGGTTGCAGTGAGCCGAGATAGCACCATTGCACTCTAGCTTGGGCAACAAGAGTGAAACTCCATCTCAGAAAAAAAAAAGAAGCTATTATATTACCCAGGCAAAGAGATGACAAAATGATAAAGTCATGGCTGTGAGATATGATTTGTTTTAATGGTTCTTACTGTTTTTTCTAAGCTTTTCTATGTTTCTAAGTATGTCTTAGAATTTTTCCCATGATGGACATCACGAGAAAAGCTAATTAAATTTAAAAGAACTAGATACGGCTTACAAATACTTAATATAATAGAAGTGAGAATAACTTAAAACCTAAAGAGAAATGTTGAAGCAGACAGCTTTCTGAAACGAATTCTCTCTGCTTTCATGGATTATACTTAGTCTTCCCGGGATGACTTCACAAGCAGGAATGTTTCTGTGGCTACTGATTCATTCCTTCCTGGCAGACATAGCTCCAATGAAGTTGATATATTATTGTTAATCCCTTTTATTTAGATGTGTGCTAGAATGGCACTCGAGGCACTAAGGCTATAGACCAGGGCTTCTGTATGACTGTGAACACATAATTCATTTACTTGAGCCAAATTGTCTCCTAGCAGGGTTCAAGAAACTTGAATTCTCAAAGACTAAAATACACTGTCAGCTGACTTCTTTTTGAGGTTTCTATTTCAATTTGGAGTCTTGCAAACTACAATTATTTCTCAAAAGATATGTAAAATACTGCATTAGTTTGCTAGGGCTGCCATGACAAAGTGCCACAAACAGAAATTTATTCTCTTACAGTCTGGAGGCCAGGAGTCCAAGATCAGGGTGTCAGCAGGGCCATGCTCCCTCTGAAGGTCCTGGCGAAGGATCTGTTCTAGGCCTCTCCCAGCTTCCCTTAGCTCCTTGGCTTGTGGCAGTATAAGTCTCATTTTTACAGGGCATTCTCCCTAGGTGTCCAGATTTTCTCTTTTTATAAGGACACAATCGTATTGGATTAGGACCCACCCTAATGACCTTGTCTTAACTTGGTCATCAGCAAAATAAGGTCACATTCACTGGTACCGAGGGTTAGCATTTTAACATCCTTTTTTGTTCTGGAGGAAGAACAATTCAATCCATAACAAATACATTTAAGCAAATGTAAATATTTGAAGACACGTATTATAGTTTTCTATTAACTCCAGCTTTTGGAAAAATTTAATTTTACTCATCTGACAAAAGTAAAACGAAATACTCAAAAAATTAGCAAACTCTTCTTTTTTACTCCATATAGATCTTAATTTAGAAATGCTTTTATAAGAATGATATTTGTATGTTAGTATATGTTGATTATCATTAAAATTATAAAACAAGTAGATTATCTGAGTTCTTTGTGGAAAAGATCAAGTAATAACAAAAGATGATTTTTTGCCATTTTAAATAGTACTTTTCAGGCCGGGCGCGGTGGCTCAAGCCTGTAATCCCAGCACTTTGGGAGGCTGAGACGGGCGGATCACGAGGTCAGGAGATCGAGACCATCCTGGCTAACACAGTGAAACCCCGTCTCTACTAAAAAATACAAAAAACTAGCCGGGCGAGGTGGTGGGCGCCTGTAGTCCCAGCTACTCGGGAGGCTGAGGTAGGAGAATGGCGTGAACCCGGGAGGTGGAGCTTGCAGTGAGCTGAGATCCGGCCACTGCACTCCAGCCTGGGCGACAGAGCGAGACTCCGTCTCAAAAAAAAAAAAAAAAATAGTACTTTTCAATAGAAATACGATTGGGTCTTCCCTAAAATACTATATAGCTATCAATGTATACTCCCATTGGCTTTCTAAGTTACAGAACGCAGGAATGTAGGAGAGCCTCTGAGGTCAGGAGCTCCTGTTGCCTCCTCCTTGGGTAAGTGACTCATTCTCAAGGGATAAAAATCACATAATAATCCCAAAGACATACTTCATCCATGTCACCAGCACAACACCGTTAGTAAAGATCGAATCCATTTCCCCAGTGGTTTGGGAGTGAGTGTCTATCTTTGGTAAAATCTAGCACAGCAGTCCCCACTGGTTTTGCACTCTTAGCTGTGTCTTGAATAATTTATTACTCAACATATAGTTGAAAGACTTGACAATTAATTGGTTTTAAGTAGGACCAAGGAGAGGAAAAATTAGAGCAGATCCAAGGGTTTCCCTATTACAAAGCCATGTTCACTCAACCAGTATCCCAGTAGACTTTTCTTGAGTGGAAGACAGAGGATCCAAGTTACAGCTAGTACACATGGGTGTACTAATGCCATCATTCACTACACCGGTGTGGGGATGTATTCTATCTGATCTTCAGAATTCAAGTAAATATAGAATGAGGTTGTACAAATCTGTGGGACTGTAGGAAGGAACTCTTTTCTCATGGTGACCTTCTTTCTGGCTTCTCTTGCTAGTTTAGAATCAATTTAAGTGTTACTGAAATTCTAGTTCTTGTCCTTGAAAAAGTAGAGACCTTAGGAAAGTTTCTGCTGTAACTGTCCTGAGTTGAATAATTTTCCAGAGATTTGTGCTTGCCAGGGCCTCCTTGCAATCTCTACTTTCATAAGTTACTGCATTTTTTTGACAAACATCCTGGTCCTGTTGCCAGGCAGGAGTAAGGAAATGTGATTATTAAAGTTGAGAAATATGCACTGACCTTTGAAGGACCTACCAACACCCTGCACCCTGCAGAAGTTGAGCGTCTTTTTTCAAAAGCTGTGGGTGACATAATTTATAACTCTCATAGGCAGCTGGTTTCTTGGATGGTGGGTCAGAGTGGAGAGGGGAGGAACTGGATGCCTTGCACAGAAGGTGGTTATACTATACTATGCAGCCACAGCAGTCAACACCATGTGGTCCTGACAGAGGGGAAGAGACAAAGATCCTTGGAACAGAATAGATCCCAGAAATAGAGATCTCAGAATGAACTCACACAAGTATGCCAGATTCATCTTGACAAAGGTGCTGAAGCACTTCATTTAAGGAAAAATAGCATTTTTGACAATGTTACTGACGCAATTGAATATCCAAAAGCAAAAGAAAACAAAAAGAACTTGGACCTATACCTCATACCATATACAAAAGTAACTCAAAATGGATCATGAACAATGTTTTATACAAAACATGAAACTGTAAAATTTGGGGGAGGAAAAAACAGGAGGAAATCAGAAATTGGAACTTTAAACATTAAAATGTTTCGTTCTGGCGGAGTGTGGTGGCTCACGCCTGTAATCCCAGCACTTTGGGAGGCTGAGGCGGGCGGATCACGAGGTCAGGAACTCAAGACCATCATGGCTAACATGGTGAAACCCCGTCTCTACTAAAAATACAAAAAATTTAGCCGGGCGTGGTGGCAGGTGCCTGTAGTCCCAGCTAATTGGGAGGCTAAGGCAGGAGAATAGCATGAACCCAAGGAGGCACAGAGCTTGCAGTGAGCCAAGATCATGTCACTGCTCTCCAGCCTGGGCGACAGATCGAAACTCTGTCTCAAAACAAAAAAAAGAAAAAACTTTTGTTCTGCAAATGACTTTGTTGAGAGATGGAAAGACAATCCTCTACAGACTGGAGGAAAATATTTGCAGATCACATAGTCAACAAAGAACTAATATCTACAATATATAAAGAAGCCAAGCCTCAGAATTCAACAGTAAAAATGCAAATAATCTAATTAGAAAACAGACCAAAAAGATGAACAGACATTTCACTGAAGATGTACAAATGGCAAACACATGAAAAGATGTGACTTTCACTAGCCGTTAGGGAAATGAAAATTAAGACCATAATGATATATCACTACATACCTTAGAAAGACTAAAATAAAAAATAGTGACAACACCAAATGCTGGAAAGAATGCAGCGACCACATCACTCATACATGGCTGGTGGGAATGTAAAATGGTACAGCAACTATGGGAAATAGTCTGGCAGTTTCTTATAAAATGAAACATGAAAATTATCGCCCAGAAATTATCTGGATCACAGATCCCAAAGAAGTGAAGACTTAGGTTTACATAAAAACCTGCACATGAATGTTCACAGCAGCTTTATTTGTGACACCTCTGAACTGGAAATAGCTTTCACTGAGTGAATGATTAAACAAACTGTGGTCCCTTCATATCATAGAATACTACTAAGCAATGAAGACAAAAAGACTATTGATCCACACAACCACCTGGGTGAATCTCCAGAGAATTATGCTGAGTGCAAAAAGCCAAACTCAAAAGGTTACATACTATATTATTCTTTTTTTTTTTTTTTTTTTTTTGAGACATAGTCTCACTCTGTCACCCAGGCTGGGGTACAGTGGTACAATCTCGACTCACTGCAACCTCCACCTCCCGGGTTAAAGTGATTCTCATGCCTCAGCCTCCCCAAGTAGCTGGGTCTACAGGTGCACAGCACCATGCCTGGCCAATTTTTGTATTTTTAGTAAAGATGGGGTTTCACCTTGTTGGCCAGGCTAGTCTCAAACTCCAGACCTCAAGCCATCCACCCACCTCGGCCTCCTAAAATGCGGGATTACAGGCATGAGCCACCGTGCCAGACCAATATAACATTCTTAAAATGACAAAATTACAGACATGGGAAGCAGTTCGTGGTTGCCAGGAGTCAGGAAGGAAGGAAGAAGGCTTAGGTGAGTCTATGAAAGGACAGCAGAAGGGATCTTGGTGATGGAATGTTCTTTACCTTAATTGTATCAATGTCAATATCCTGGCTCGGATACTGTTTTGTAATTTTGCAAGATGTGACCATTGAGGAAAACCTGGTAAAAGGTACATAGGAGTGTTCTGTATTAGGTCTTACAACTGTGTGTGAATCTGCAATTATCTCAAAGTAAAAAAAAAAAAAAAAAAAAATTAAACAATAACAAGATTGTTATAGCATACAAAATTACAATAAGTTGAAAATGGTAATAACTTAAAAACCAGTGCAAATATTAATTATTTTTCTAGCAAACAAGAGAATAGTCCAGTCACAAATGTGTATAACAAGTGCTCTTTCTGGACACCCCCTTTCTCCCACCCAACCCATGGTTTATCCTTTCCCCAAGTATCTTTTATAAATGAAAGCTCCAAAGCATGAAGGCATCTGAGCTCCTGCAGCAGTTGGACATCCTGAATTGCTCAGATTTCTACCTAATGAGATTCTGGCCTCATCTGTGGGCCCTGCACCATATGTTCACTTTCTGCTGGACTAAAACCCAAATAGGGGTGGAGGGAAGAGCCTGTGTTATCTTAGACTCTGTAAAGGTGCAGCCATTCTCAGAAGCTCAAAACATCTGAGTTATTTGGGACAAGAGTAATATGTTTGTATCAGTAACCAAATATCTTCATAGAGAATACCAGCAAGAAATGTGGGTGGAAGAGTGATTAGAGAATCTGACCAAGACACAGATATATGGGAGCTGAGCCTGAGTTACGGACTACTCCCACTGATGGTATCATTGAGCTGGCTGACAACTTGCTCCTCAAAACACACCATGTTTCAGCATAATTTAACCACAAAAGGCTCGCCAGCATTTTGAACAGCATCGCATCCCAGACAGAAACTGACAAAGGAGACTGAGTCTGCCAGTGGCTGCAAAAAGCTGTCCACACACACTACCTTGATCGTTTGATCTCTGCTCTCAGGTGACGGGGCCTGCTTGATAAAAACCATGCAGCCATCTGACCTACTGGCAAAACATCTGCCATCAGCAGTGTCTGATTTCTTCCACTTTTGGATCCATATTTGCTGCTTAGCCTAAAAAATAAGTGGAAATGTGTGTGGCCCTGGGCAGGACACGGTGGTGTGTTTTTGGCATTCTTCAGAGCAGATAAATGACTTGAGTGAAGGGTAGGAGAGAATATGTTTTCAAAGACTTGAGATTCTCTCCATAGGACAAGAGCTTCTAGTTTAGTTACTAATACAACAACCTGTTAGCTGAACATCGTTTTTTACAAAGGATATGATTGCCATTGTCTGTTCTGTGGGCACAATTCTTTCCAGAATAAAAAGTTCTGCCTTGCATTTGAAATAAGTCCAGTTCAAGAAGAGCACTGCCTTTGAGGTCAGTGGGAAGTCAGTGTCCAAGCCTGTTGCACAGCATGCTGGGTCAGAGAAGACATTCATGTGCTGAAGCCCAGCCCTGAAATTGAAATTCTTATGAAACTAAGAATCTCATACAAGATGAGGATGACTTTTAAAATCATAACTCTCCTATATATCAGTAATACATAGTCTCATTTCAATTGCCCTTATCTCTGGACTGAAGCACACTGGAAGTTGGTAAATCACAGGTCAAAGACCTTTCCAGCAGATCAAATACAGGTGCATTATTGTTTGTAAGGGAAAATGTTTTCTTCATCTTCACCTGTCTGTGGGCTATAATACCTCCTTGATGAGCCACCAGGTCTGTATGATCTCCATGTGACTCACTGGCGTTTCTTTATTCTAATCATGAGTGACTTCAACACCCTGTCATTCTTTTGTTCCCTTCTGATGTTGAGCCATAACCTGCTCTGTAAACTCCACCAAACGGAAGGTCTTCGCCCCGGAATCAGAATTAATCATTTCAACACTTCTCTCACACATTTGAGGAAGTGTTGTGTTCTTCCTCCCGCCTTGGCAGCGCTGGTGGTCTTCCTTCCCCAGCCTAAGCCCCATCAACCCCCACCACCACCATCCTCCCATGACGTGGCTTTGAGTCACCTCCTCTGCTGGTTGGCTCCTGGTGATTCTCCTCAGGCCTTGTTTGTACTTCTTGTGTCTACTCTTAATGATAAACAATAGTCCAGGAGTACCATGATTAGGAAAAATATGTGCTGTGCTGAATGTTGATGGCTACCAGCATCCATCTGTCTCTCCCTCGCTGCCCAAGCTTTGTCCAGGCCCCAGCTACTGCCCAGGCACTGAGGCCACCCCCTCTGCAGCTCCACACAGCCCCTACACAGAGCAATGTGTCCTGCTTCTGAACTTGCTCCTGAAGGCATCAGGCAGGCACCTCTTCACGTTCTTTTTTCTTTTGGTTTTTTTTTTTTTTTTTTTTTGAGATGGAGTCTCTCTCTGTCGCCCAGGCTGGAGTGCAGTGGTGCGATCTCTGCTCACTGCAAGCTCCATCTCCCAGTTTCACACCATTCCCCTGCCTCAGCCTCCCGAGTAGCTGGGACTACAGGCGCGTACCACCACACCCGCCTTATTTTTTGTGTTTTTAGTAGAGACGGGGTTTCACGTGTTAGCCAGGATGGTCTCGATCTCCTGACCTCATGATCCGCCCACCTTGGCCTCCCAAAGTGCTGAGATTACAGGCGTGAGCCACTGTGCCCGGCCTCATGCTCTTTTTTCTTTCCCAAGCGTAAGTGATACCTGGAGCAAGGTTAGAAAGAAGCCTTGTGCTGAAGATGACAGAGCTACCTTTCTAAGATGGGAACTGTGCCAACTTTCCCCTGCTTATGTGAGAAATAAACCTTGATCCTGTTTTGCTCTGAGGAATCTGGGGGCTCTGTGTTATAGCAGCAGCATGGCTTTTACTGAATAATTTCTCACGCTTCACACTTGCCTTAGAAACTATGCTGACACTAATGCAGCCCCCAATTATATTATTATTTATAACTTTTGACAATGGTTTTGACTGTAAATAATGTAAAACATGACCCTAATTGACTGAAACTGCAAGGAAATATGTTATCTACAAAACCAGGAGTTGAGAGGTAGGACAGATGCCATCTTTGCATTCTGCTGTGTGCTAGCTTTGCCTCAGGATGGAGGACACCCTGCTTGGTTGCAGGATATCTGCTACAGGTCCAGGGATCACATCCAGAGATGAAATGTCCATGGAAGGAAGAGACCATCTCCCTCGGTCTTATCATGAGATATGAGGAAACTTTTTCAGGCAGTCCCCAAGAATATTTTCCCTCAAACTCATTCCTAAATTGATCGTGGTGAAATGGAATTATCATGATTAATTTAAACTAATCATTTGGGATAGTCAGAATTTAAGTGTCAGCTGGGTACGGTGGCTCACGCCTGTAATCCTAACACTTTGGGAGGCTGAAGTGGACGGATCACTTGAGGCCAGGATTTCCAGACCAGCCCGGCCAACATGGCAAAACCCCATCTCTGCTAAAAATACAAAAATTAGCCAAATGTGGTGGCTCATGCTTGTAATCCCAGTTACTCAGGAGGCTGAGGCAGGAGATCAATTGAACCTGGGAGGCAGATGTTGCAGTAAGCCAAGATTGCACCACTGCACTCCAGCCTGCGTGACAGAGCAAGACTCCTTCTCAAAAAAAAAAAAAAAAAAAAAAAATTTAAGTGTCAACCAGTAGGATCTTTGGAGGTCTTAACACCTCCCAACCTGTTCCGTCCTTAAATTTTATTGCTGAGCAATGTCTTTGCTCCTGTACCTTTCTCTCCATAATGGTGCTATTTATTTTGTGGTCATAAATACAGTTCTTAATTATTATTCCTGTTAGATTTCATATGTTTTTTTTTTTTTTTTTTTTTTTTTTGAGACGGAGTCTCGCTCTGTCACCCAGGCAGGAGTGCAGTGGCGCGATCTCGGCTCACTGCAAGCTCCGCCTCCCGGGTTCACGCCATTCTCCTGCCTCAGCCTCCTGAGTAGCTGGGACTACAGGCGCCCGCCACCGCGCCCGGCTAATTTTTTGTATTTTTAGTAGAGACGGGGTTTCACCATGGTCTCGATCTCCTGACCTTGTGATCCGCCCGCCTCGGCCTCCCAAAGTGCTGGGATTACAGGCGTGAGCCACCGCGCCCGGCCTGATTTCATATGTTTATCACAGCATTCCAGGTTGAATTGGATTCTGCTAACACTTATGTTCAACCTACCTCCCAGCTTCAAAACTGAATCCTATAATATTTACCAGATACCTACTATGTTCTCAGCACTGGGGTATGAAGAAGAAAATTCCTCAACCATCTCACAATCCAGTAAAAGCAAATGAACAAACAGGTGTGGAGATGTGCTAGGCTTGGGGCCAGGCTCAGTCAGCTGCTGGAGCAAATCAGGGTGCATCAGAGCTGGAGCTGAGAGACCTGGAGGAGACTTCCTCAAGGGAGAAGCAGCCAGTGACAATGGGGGACCCTGAATTTTGTTTTTTCGTTACTGTTCTTGTAATATCTTTATCTCATATGAGTATCAGGATAATGCTGTCCTCCTAGAATACATTTGGAAATAATCTCTCTGCTTCAGTTTTCTGGATGGGTTTGACTAGAATCAGAACTATTTCTTAAATGTTTGATAGAATTCGCCAGAGATGCCATCTAGAGTTGAAGTTTTTTATTAGAAACTTTTTAACTATGAATTCAATTTTTAAATAAGTATAGGACTATACAGCTTATTTATTTCTTTTTGAGATAACTTTGGTAATGTATATCATTAAGGAATTTTTCTACTTCATCTCAGTTGTGAAATGTATAGGCATAAAGTTGTTCATAATATGTCCATTTTATCCTTTATCTGTAAGAAGTGTAGTGTTGTCACCTCTCTCATTCCTGATATTGGCAATTTGCGTGTTTGTTGTTGTTGTTGTTGTTGTTGTTCTGATCATCCTGGCTAGACGCTTATCCATTTAATTGATCTTCTCAAGGAACTAGCTTTTGGTTTCATTCATATTCTCTATTTTTTTTTTTTTTTTTCTGTTCTCTATAGCACTGGTTTCTGCTTGGATCTTTATTATTTATTTATTTATTTATTATTTACTTTCTTCTGTTTACATTGAGTTTAAGTTGTTTTTCTTTTTATAGTCTTTCACATAAAAGCTGAGGTCATTTAAGACCTTTCTTCTTTTAATATAGGCATTTAGTGTTTCAGATTTCTCTCAGAGTACTGCGTTAGTATTCATCTCTGAATGAAAATGATATGTTTTCATTTTTATTTAGATAAAAATACTTTCTAATTTCCCTTTTGATTTATTCTTTGATTCATGGGTGATTTCGAAGTCTATTATTTAGTTTGTATGTATTTTGAGATTTTCCTGATGTCTTTATGTAACTGATTTCTAATTTTATTCTGTGGTGGTCAGAGAACATCCTGTGTCTTGAATCATTTGAATGTTGTTGAAACTTGTTTTGATGGCCCAAAACATGATCTCACTTGGCAGATGTTTCATTTGAACTTAAAAAGATTTGTATCCTGCTGTTGCTGAACGAAGTGTTCTGTAAATGTCACCTTGATCAACTTAGCTGATGGTGGTGTTCAGGTCTGCCCGGCACTTGCTGCCTTTCTTCCTGCTTGTCCCGTCAATCACTGGGAGAGGGGTGTTGAAATCACATTCTATAAGTGTGGCTTTGCTCATTTATCTTGCAATTCTCTTGGTTTTTGCTTCACATCACATTATCTTCATTCTCCGTATATAAAGTGTCTTCTTTCTCTGGCTGCTTCTAAGATATTCTCTTTGTCTCTGGTTTTGGGCAATTTGATTATAATGTGTCTTGGTGTCTTAGTTGTCTTCATGTTTATGGTGAATGGCTTTTGCTGAGCTTCTTGGATCTGGGGGTTTATAGTTTTCATCAAGATCAGAAAACTCACTTTTACTGGCTTCAACTGCAAGTATATTACGCCACTTAAAGTTGTCCCACAGCTTCACTGGTGTTCTTTTCATTTAAAACATCTTTTTTTCTCCCTGTGTTTCATTTTAAATATTTTAAATTGCTGATCCTCAAGGTCGCGAGTCTTTTGCGATGTCTGACCTTCCCTGAATCCCGTGCAGCATATTTTTCTCACACATTGCAGTTTTCATTTCTGAAAGTTTTGTTTTTTAAAACGTATCTTCCGTATCTCTACTTAATGTTTTGAATATATGAAATATAGTTACAACCTCACAATATTTATGCTGAGTGAAAAAAGCCAGACCAAAAAGAGTATCTACACAATGCTGCCATTCATAGAAAACTCTAGGAAATGCGAAAGTAATAGAGAGTGACAGAAAGCAGATCCTGGTTGTCTGAGGGTGAGGGTGGGGCTGGGCAAGAGGGAGACATGACAAAGAAGCCTGAGGCAACTTGGGGTGATGATCTTGATTATAGTGATGGTTTTACAGTTATATATGTGTGTGTATATATATGTATATACATACACATGTACACACACATGTATATACACACACAGATATATCACATGGTATATTTTAAGTGTGTGCAGTTTATTATCTGTCAAATATATATATAATATATATATATATACATTATTTTCATTTATCTATTTATTTGTTTTGAGATGGAGTCTCACACTGTTGCCCAGGCTGGAGTTCAGTGGCTCCATCTCGGCTCACTGCAACCTCCGCCTCCTAGGTTCAAGTGATTCTCTTGCCTCAGCCTCCTGAGTAGCTGGGACTACAGGTGCCCACACTATGCCTGGCTATTTTTTATATTTTTTTTTAAGTAGAGACAGAGTTTCACCATATTGGCCAAGTGGTCTCGATCTCCTGACCTTGTGACCCACCTGCCTCAGCCTCCCAAAGTGCTGGGATTACAGGCATGAGCCACTGTGCCCAGCCTGTCAAATATATTTCAATAAAGCTGTTTAAAAAATAGTAATCCTGAGCAAGCTTGTTGGCTGTCATTCCTTTTCCTCACGCAGAGACATTCATCCGTCTCTAAGGAAGAACAAGGGCCATAAGGCAAAACGAGAAGAGCAGTCTTAAGACCTCAGTGCACCCACACACTTGCCCTGGGGTGCTTGTTACCCTCTCTCTGCCATCCCACATGGCTCTCAGCGGTGGTGACTGTGCGGAGGGGCAGCAGAGACTGTGCCTGCTTGACCACCAACACAGCAAATAAATAGCTGCTCACCTGTCCAGTTATTTTCTTAGGAAAAAAACTTTAAAAAACCCTGCAAGATCAGGCAGAATGCATTTTGAAGCTGGGACTTTGATAATTATTATTAACCCATTTATGGCTGAGGTTGCAGTTTTTTGAATTTTTGCAATCAGATTTTGGTGATGACCTTGAGCAATAGGATGTAAATAATTCCCACATGCTTAGCATTCCAGTAATGGAACGCTAGGCATCAATTTAAGTTGCCCTCCAGAAGTATTTTTTCAGTTTACTCTCTCACCAGCAAGGAGGGAGGTTTCTTCCCCCCAAAATCAGTGACTCATACTGGGGATCCCCTTTCCTTTATGTCTTAGACTGATGTGATAAATTGCTATTTACCTCATTGCTGAAATTCACATTTCTTTTTTTTTTTTTTTTTTTGAGACAGAGTCTGGCTCTGTCTCCCAGGCTGGAGTGCAGTGGCCGGATCTCAGCTCACTGCAAGCTCTGCCTCCCGGGTTTACGCCATTCTCCTGCCTCAGCCTCCGGAGTAGCTGGGACTACAGGCGCCCGCCACCTCGCCCGGCTAGTTTTTTGTATCTTTTAGTAGAGACGGGGTTTCACCGTGTTAGCCAGGATGGTCTCCATCTCCTGACCTTGTGATCCGCCCGTCTCGGCCTCCCAAAGTGCTGGGATTACAGGCTTGAGCCACCGCACCCGGCCTGAAATTCAGATTTCTTTGGTTAGTGAAGTTTAGTATTTTTATATTTGTTTGCTGACCTTCACATATATAAATATGCCTATATATAAAAATATAATATATTAATATATATAGTCTGTTCATTTATGTGGCCTAGTTTTCAACTGGAATATTTAGCCTTTCATCTGATTTTGCAATACCCTTTAAAATAAGAATGTAAACTTGTTAAATAGTCTATTTGTGACTTTTAATTTTTTATATTGACAGCTAACAAATTATATATATATGTATACACATATATATGTGTATGTGTATATTATATATGTAGTAAGAGTGAGTACATCGACACTTAACTGGAAATCATGATTTTTAAGTGAAAAAACATATAACAAAACTAACTTTTTTCCTCATCAGGATTATAACAGAACAACATTGAACAAAGCAATGCTGTCTGAGGAGCTGGTGTATGTTATTTTATATATATTATTTATATTAGTACTTTCCATAAGTCAGGCCTGCTCTAAATTCTTCAGAAGTATTAATGACTTTCATCATCATGACAACCCTGTGGACTATATTTTATTATTAGCTCCGTTGAAGATTGAGCAAAATGAGACACTGAGAGGGAGGGTAATTTGTCCTAGGTCACACAGCTATGAACAGGCGAGGCTACTATTGAACCCAGGCACACAATCTCTAGAATCCAGCTCTGAACCAGTACGCTATCTTGTCTCTCAAGGACAGACCTTCCGTTCTGATTTTATAGATGTCTCAAACCTTATCCATAACCTGTGTCACTTCCCAGCTTTCACCATTAGGATTATGCTTCATTGAACCTTTTTTCATCCCAATGACATATAAATACTGATTTATTTTTCCTTCTGCTACTTATATCAGGTTGATTTGGAATTTGTTTCAGTATGTTTTTCATTTTTTCTTTTTAGCCAGCAGACATCAAGGACTTCTGAGGAGCCCGGTACCTTGCACAGGCACTACGGACCCTGTTTTGCTTAACACACCCAACAGTCAATTTTAGCAGACATCCTGGTTTTGCAGGTGAGAAGAATTGAGATACGAAGAAGTTTTGTTAATTTTTCCAGTTCATGCAACAAGTAAATGAGAAACCAGGATGAAAATCAAGGTTTATCTGTCATCAGACTGTTACTCATAATCACCATTCAGAGAGTTCAGATGTGGGACAATATTCTAACTCCAGCCTTCTTCCAAATGGTTCATTTGCCAGTTGCCCTAGAGTTACGTGTTGTCTTATTTGTTTATTTTACTGAATCTGAGTATTAAAAGCCTTGTATCTTGTGAAATTTCTTTTAGGTCTAATAAAAGCGATGATAGAGACCAGGTTAACATTCTAATAATTAAATAAGATTTTTGAAATAAAGTCCTTAGTTTGTAAATTTAACAGTTGAATCTTGCTAGATTAATAACTCATTTTTCCTGATGTACTAATTCAATATAAAATGGTTATTCAAACTGAACTTTGAAGTCATCTGGGGCTGCTGTTTTTGAATCCATTTAAAAACCTACATGCTCAGATCAGAATTTGCTAAGGAGATTATTAATTTTGGAGTGAGTGCTATATTTTTGGATTCTAAATAGTTTCAAAATGCTTGGTTTGGCGTGCATATCAGTGACAGTGGGTGGAAGTGGATAAATGGGATGGAGGTGCCTCCACGTCATGGAAACACACCGTGCTGTGGCCTCCCCATGGGCCTGGGGCTGCACACTGGGAAAGGACAGGGGTAGAGCGTCTGGCAAGCAGACTTCGGAAAGATTTTCAGTGTAATCATGTATTATGTAGAAACCGAGCAAGGTGCATGGCCATCTTAATCCACAACTACCTCATGGGCAAAATGGGAGTATAATGGAACCCACCTCAAAGAGTTTGTTTAAAGCGTGTAGCACAGTGCCTGATGGCACATGGCATCTCTGTCTCATCGATTTGACTGAAGCTAATACGAATTCTCTGTGTGCGTTTATGTATTTGAGAATGTACAGGTCTCCTCAGGGAGTAAATTGTATGATTGGCAGGCTAACTCATTTGGGGGATGTTGTCCCAGTTCCACATTGATGGACAGTGAGAGCGCATCCAGACTGGAGATCTCTGCATGAGCCAGGACTGCCAGGTGGGTGGGTGGCTTGGAGAAGACCCCTCCCTTCCCCAGTGAAGTAATAAGGTATCACAGGCCGGGCGCGGTGGCTCACGCCTGTAATCCCAGCACTTTGGGGAGCCGAGGCAGGCGGATCACGAGGTCATGAGATCGAGACCATCCTGGCTAACACGGTGAAACCCCATTTCCACTAAAAAATACAAACAAAATTAGCCGGGCGTGGTGGCAGGCGCCTGTAGTCCCAGCTACTTAGGAGGCTGAGTCAGGAGGAGGCGGAGCTTGCAGTGAGCTGTGATTGCACCACTGCACTCCAGACTGGGCAACAGAGCGAGATTCCATCTCAAATAAATAAATAAATAAATAAGGCATCACAACATACATCCTCATCCAGTGATATCTTGTTTCATTCCACCAGCTATGTTTTGACAGACTCTTTTCGTGGATTTTTTCATTCCAGATACTTTCATGGAGCACTCACCATGTTCAAAGAGCTTTGAAAAATATAAAGAAAGCAAGACCCATGCCCTTTTTACAGGTAGCTGTTTCAGGAGGGGAAGGAGTAGGTCCAGCAGTGAGTTCTGTGTAGGAGGGTAGAACCAGTCCCAACAGAGGCAACACTGGCGGGCTGCTGCCTTTCCCATAGCACACAGGACGCAGGTTGGCAGGGTTAAGCACACCCGAGGAGCCTCATGAGTGGCTCTTCTCACATCCCCTGGGTGGTCTGGATGAGGAGGTGATGTATCATGGAGATCAGACAGTCTTAAAATGAGGCTGCATTACAGGATGAGCCACTGTGAGAACCTTTGGGATAACTTTCACTTCTGTATACCTTAGGCCCACAATGGTGAAGGTAATGAACATGGTGACAGCGTCACATATGGGAGGTTACCTGCGCAAGGCACCCTGCTAGGCTGCAGTATCAAGTTACCACAAACTTAGTGTTTAAAACAACACTAATGTATCATCTTACAGTTCTGTAGGCCAGAAGTCTGAATGAGTCTCACTGAACAAAAATCAAGCTGCTATGAGGGCAATGTTCCTTCTGGAAGCTCTAGGCCAGAGTCCATTTCTCTGCATTTTCTGGCCTCCAGAGGCCGCCTGCAATTCTTGGCTCATGGCCCCTTCCTCCATCTTCAAGGCCAGCAATGGTAGGTTGAGTCCTTCTTACACCCCATCACTCTGACACAAACTCTTGCCTCCTGCCTCCACTAATAAGGACCCTTGTGGTTACATTGGGCCTGCTGGATAATCTAGGATAATCCCTCATATGGTGGCTGACGAGCAGCCTTAATTCCATCTTCAGCCTTATCCCCTTTGTTATGTAGGAAACGTAAGTGCCGAGGATCAGGCTGTGGAAGTCTGGGAGGAGCGATTGTCCTGCCTCCCACAGAAGCCTCCCTCTTTTACAAGAGCTCTTTGAGGCACAGCTTTCCTAACCCCATTTCACAGGAAACAGAGGCTAAAGAGGGCAAGTAGCAGCTGTGGAAAGGGAAGTGCCATTATGTGAAAGTGCATTTTCTAAGGGCGACCACTTCAGCTCATTCGCTCTTCACCACATCATCCATTTCACAGATGAGTAAACTGAGGTCCAAGGGTGGTTAAGCACCTTGCCCAAGGTCACACAGGGAGTAAGTGACTGACTGACTCTCCAATCCACAGTCCGTGTGAGCCCTTAGTAGGGCAAGTGGACCTTGGAGAAGGTTCTGTAGGGGGACATGATTAGGGAACCAACCCAAGGGGGAAGGCATGAAAGGAACTGTCAAACCAAACCTGGAGGAATGGGGGTGTTATTGTATCAATTGCTGCATTTGTCCTCATTGGTCACGTTGATTTCTAGCAATGGTTGGGAATGATTAGTCACCCTGGCCATTTCAGAACTTTGGAATGTCACACATTTTTAGCGAGTAAAGTTGTATAGAGGTGGCAGAGGGGCTGAATGCATGTTTTTATACAGTTTGGGGCTCACAATGGGCTCAGAGAAACTGAGCTAATATGCAACTTCACAGAACAAACACAATTAACATTTTCCCTTAGGCGTGAGAGGAGTTCATGAGATTGTTTGTATTAAAGTGATTTGTTAACTGTGAAATTCTGCACAACCACTTTGTTTTTTCACCACACATCCAGGTCCTAGCAGCTCCTTGCTGTCAGAGCCTGCTCAGAGGGGAGTGGCCTGGCCTCCAACCAGTGACAGCCAAATTCCTTCTGAAATCTGTCCACTCTGTGCCTGCTCTGAGCGTGCTTCTCCCATAGGCATTTCTCCACTTCTTTGAGAAACTGTTATTTCCTCAAAAGGGTCTTTCATTCCATCCCATTGTGTAGAATATGTAATTAAATTCTATTCTTGCTGAACTTAGCTGTGTGACCCCCCAGGGTTAGCCAGCTGATGCCACTGGGCTCCCTCCATCCAGTTTTAACCTGCGCCCTGAGAGTTCTCGTCCTTTAGACCTGGGATCCTGTTTCCACACCACAGGGAGAGGAATGAGAAAAACAGAGACATTTTCTAGGAATCTGGTTGTACAGTCACATATGAGACAAGTGGAAAAATTGCTTAAGGCTTTATTTTTGTTTTTATAAAAAACACTTTCATTGTGAATGGGAGTGAGTTCTGTTTTTCTGTTTCCTTTTCTACCTGGCCTCTCTCCATTAAAAAAACTAAATCAAGACAGTGTATAAAGAAGGATGTCCAGACTACACGGTAGTTAATAAAAAGTCATGGAAAGAAAAGCAAATGACCCCAGGAGGAAAATTAATCACTGAAGTTAAGCTGCTGATGGCCAAGATGAAGAAAAGACTGTGGCAGACACAGCCCTTGCTGTCAGAGAGCTTTCCAGTGGAAAACGCACGCTGGCTGCCGTCACACCATTGGGCATGCACCCCTAGGCGCCGCCCAGGCTGCTCGGAACACTGCAGTGAATGAACAAATGTAGATTTCGGAGTTCACAGTCCAGCATTAATTTTGAAAAGGAGTTTCTCTCATGACACCTTGTAGAAAGAACTCTGAACAAAATTTCAGGAAACTGATGTTATCTGGAACGCATTCTCTTACCACAATGTGACCAATTAGATATACAAAAGGTAAAACGATAATTTTAAAAGTCATATCACTGAAAATTTAAAATAACTGAAAAAACTCATGAATTACAGAGAAAAATCACAATGCAAACTAAATTATATGATGCATCTCAATCAGTATTTAGAAGGAAAATTATATTTTAAATATATTTATTTAAAACCAGGAAAGTTTAAAAATAAATAACTTAATATGCAACTCAAGAACTTAGAGGAAGATAAATTGAATAAACATAAAAAACATAGGAGTATGGCCGGCATGGTGGCTCAGGCCTGTAATCCCAGCGCTTTGGGAGGCTGAGGCAGGTGGATCACCTGAGGTCAGGAGTTCGAGACCAGCCTGGCCAACATGGCGAAACTCCGTCTCTACCAAAAATACAAAACTTAACTGGGCATGGTGATGCATGCCTGTAGTCCCAGCTACTCAGGAGGCAGAGGCAGGAGAATCACTTGAACCTGGGCAGTGAAGGCTCCCGTGAGCCGAGATCACGCCACTGCCCTGAGATCAGGCCACTGCACTCTAGCCTGGACAACAGAGCGAGACTCGTCTCATACAACAAAACTCCATAGAAATATAAAACTTAAACATATAAGCACAAAAATGAAAAACAATGAAACAGTAGAGAAACTCAACAAAATCAAAAGATGATTTTTTGAAAGAACACTAAAGCAGATAGATTTCTAGCAGAGTTGATTTAGAAATAATGAGAAAAATAACAAAAAAGAGCATAAAACAGCAAATTCAGACATCATAAAGATTAAACAATTAGTAAGATAATCCTACGAACAACTTTATTTCAATACATTTGAAAACTTAAATGACATTTTCTAGAAAATATAAATAATTTGACAAGGAAAATAGGAAATGTAAACCACAGACATTAAATACATAGAATTGGAAATCTAATGGTACTCAAAATTTCTAGAGCATTTTTACAAGAAAATTTTACCAGACATTCAAAAAACAGATCTTTTTATCTCATATAAATTCTCCCAGAGAATTAAAAAAAGAGGTAAACTTTAACAACTTGTTCTATGAAACTAGTATAATCTGGATTTTTAAAAACTTAAGAGAATCATACAAAAATGATAGACTCATCTTACTAATAAACATAATTTCAAATATCTTAAAACACAAATCAAATTCAGAAGTGTATAAAACTAACATGTGATAACAAGTGGGGTTTTATCCTGAAGATGGAAAAATGACTTAACATCAGAAAATATGTTAATGTAATCCACCACATTAAAGATTACAGGAAAAAAGTACTTGGCCAGGCACAGTAGCTTACGCCTGTAATTCCAGCACTTTGAGATGCTGAGGCGGGTGGATCACCTGAGGTCAGGAGTTTCAGACCAGCTTGGCCAACATAGTGAAACTCCATCTCTACTAAAAATACAAAAATTATCTGGGCGTGGTGGCCCACAACTGTAGTCTCAGCTATTTGGGAGGCTGAGGCAGGAGAATTGCCTGAACCCAGGAGGCAGAGGTTGCAGTAATTGCACCACTGCACTCCAGCCTGGGAGACAGCGAGACTCCATCTCAAAAAATAAATAAATAATAAGTACTTCATAAAATTCAACATTATTTCATAATAAAACCTGTGTAAGGAAACCAAGGTGACTATCCTCCAAAATTAGCAGACATCATACTTAATAGTACAGTCTTAGAAGCATCCCTAGGAAAACAGAGGACAGGACGTGGATGTTTGCTATTTCTGTATGTATCCTGTAGGTTGAAAACCAATGTAATACAAAAAATGCAATCAACCAGTAAGAGAAAGCCAATGGAATAAGGTGCAGAAAGGATAAGGATAGAAGACAAAGAAACCAAACAAACAGTCCTCAGTTGCAGACGACATACTTGCCTACCCTCCTCCCCAACTGTTTTCTTAGAAGATCTACATAAAAACTGAATACTCTTCCTATACACCAACAATTAGAAAATGCAAAAGGAAAAGATCTTATTCAGTGTGGGGAACAACAACAAAAAGAAAATTATGAGTGTACCTAGTAAATCTAGGAAAACGTGCATACTTTTTATTAAAAAAAAAAAACACCCAATGTTTATTGAAAAACTTTAAACCTGAATAGAAAGACATCCCATACTTATGGATGGTGTTCATGTCAAATGAATGCATAAATTCAGTGCATTTCCAATCAAAATTTCAATGCAGATCTATGTGAAACTTGATACATTGATCATAAAATTCAAATGAGAAAAGAAAGGGCCAAGAATAGCTAAGATCATTTTTATAAGATAGCAAAATGGAAGGACTTAGATCTCAACTCAGTGCAACTATTACCACAAAAGATTTTATCTTTCCCAATGGAAAATTTTACTTTTTCATTCATTCATTCATCCACTTATTTGTCATGTTTTAAAACTCTACTGTGTCCCAGGCTCTATTCTTGGCTTTGAGAATAGATCAAAGAACAAAACCAACAAAATGCCTGCCCTCAGGGTGCTTACATTCTAGCGGGTGGGTCAAGTAATAAAAATAATATACTGCAATCGTGGACAGTGGTGAATGTTATGAAGAAAAATTAAGTGAATTAGGGAGGGCTCTATTTTAAAGAGGGTTAAAAGGGAAGGCCCCTCTTGATAGTGTGATGTTTGAACAGAAACCTTGAATGAGGCTCAAGCAAGCTGTACAGCTCTCTGAGGGGAGAGAAATAGCAGGAAGAAGAAACAGTAAGTGCAAAGGCCTGAACTGGGAACACAGTCAGTGTGCAAGGAATTGCAAGTGTTTCTGGAACACAGCAAGAGAGAGAGAAAGTGCAGTAGAAAATGAGGTGCAAACTGCAACCAGCAACCAGAACATAGGAGGTCTTATAGACACAGTAAGATTGGGAATGTTATTCTGAATGTGAGCAAGGAAAAGCACGATCAAATGTATTTTTAAAGACATAACTCAGCCTGGCGTGGTGGCTCACGCCTGTAATCCCAGCACTTTGGGAGGCCTAGGCAGGTGGATCACCTGAGGTCAGAAGTTCGAAACCAGTTTGACCAACATGAAGAAACCCCATCTCTACTAAAACTACAAAAATTAGCCGGGCGTGTTGGTGCATGCCTATAATCTCAGCTACTTGGGAGGCTGAGGCAGGAGAATCACTTGAACCCAGGAGGTGGAGGTTGCAGTAAGACGAGATTGTGCCACTGCACTCCAGTGTGGACAACAAGAGCGAAACTCCTTCTCAAAAAAAAAAAAAAGAAAGAAAGAAAGAAAAAAGACATAACTCTGTTGCTATGTAGACAAAAACCTGTAGGGGAGCAAGAGATGAAGGGGTAAACTAATTAGGAGGCCATAGAGTAGTCCAGGCAAAAGGTGGCAGTGGTTTGGCCCTGAGTGGCAGTGCTGGAGGGGTTGATGAATGGCTGGCTTCAGAAAGTCTGTTTTAAGGTAGAGCTGTCAGGATTTGCTAATGGATTGGATGTCAGGCACAAGAGAGTCTGGATCGCCCCGAGGTTTTCAGCCTGAGCAACTGGCAAAGTGATATATGATATGACGGAATGAATATTTTACATGTCCGCAGGGAAGGAAGGAGCATCCGTGAAAAGTTGGTGAGATGACTGGTTGTCCTCAAGTAAAAATAAATTAGATTCATACCTCACCCTGCATAAGAGGTTAAGTTCCCCATGTATTTATGACCTAAATGAAAAAACCAAAACTTTCATATTTTTTTCTTTTTTCTTTTCTTTTTTTTTTTTTTTTTGAGACGGAGTTTTACTCTTGTTGCCTAGGCTGGAGGGCAGTGGCACTATCTTGGCTCACTGCAACCACCACCTCCTGGGTTCAAGCAATTCTGCTTCAGCCTCCAGAGTAGCTGGAATTACAGGCATGTGCCACCATGCCCACCAATTTTGTATTTTTAGTAGAGACGGGGTTTCACCATGTTGATCAGGCTGGCCTCAGACTTCTGACCTCAGATGTTCCACCGGCCTCAGCCTCCCAAAGTGCTGGGATTACAGGAGTGAGCCACCCACCTGGCCTAAGTTTTATATTTTAAAAGAAAAATAAGGCACTTTGGGAGGCCGAGGCAGGTGGATCACGAGTTCAGGAGATTGAGACCATCCTGGCCAACATGGTGAAACCCCATCTCTACCAAAAATACAAAATTAGCCAGGCGTGGTGGCGCATGCCTGTGGTCCCAGCTACTCAGGGGCTGAGGCAGCAGAGTCGCTTGAACCTGGGAGACGGAGGCTGCAGTAAGCCAAGATCGCACCACTACACTCCAGCTTGGGCAACAGAGCGAGACTCTGTCTCAAAATAAATAAACAAATAAAATAAGAAAAATAATTATGGCCTTATTTATATGTAGGACAGAGTTTCTTAAACAAGTTGCAAAAGCAAAATCAAAATAATTAAAAATAAATAAACTTTATTATATAAAGCTTATAAAATTTTCTCTGAAACAAAAACCCAAACACAAATTGAGAAGACAAGCTACAGAGTGAAAGGATGCATATAAATGACAAAGAATTAGTACACAAGATACACAAAAAACACCAAAAAAAAAAAATCAGTTTGAAAAGGACAAACTTACAAAAAAAGGCAAAATATGTGAAAAGGCCAAGGACAGAAGAGGAAATTGAACAATCAATCCAACAAATGACGATTGCTCAAACTCATCAGTAATCAAGGACACACATAATGAACAGCCTGCATCATCGTTTGATACTTATCAGCTTAGCACAAATGAAAGTGTCTGACAACACAAGAGTGAGTCAGGAAATGAAGACGCAAGAAAATTCCTATATGCGACCGGGAATTGTCAGTTCCTGAAATCACTTAGGGAAACAATTTGGCAAGAAGCAAATATGCTTCTTAGATGTCCTGTGCAAGGAGACAAATGGCAGTATTGTTTATATATCTGTAAGAGCGAACACTTGGAAACTTTTGGAAGAAACAGTCCTCCACAGGCTTACTCTTCTCCTACAGGTCTTATTGGGTGCACCAAGACTGTAAAGCCTTGACTCTTCTTTACCGGATCCATTTTTCAGGGTCGTAGTTACAGGGAGGAACCTCAAAGGAGAGGGCTTGCCTACTGCCTGCTGTGGGCCCACAGGGTGCTCTAGCTTAGCGGTCCTCCACTGTGACTTGACCCAGTGCATGTGCAGGAGTCATGGGGTCTCTGCATCACCCCGGGGGCATCAGGGCTTGGGGCACCAGTGCAAATACACTGACACTGGCCATTGCTTTATCTGTGAATAATAAGTGAAGTCTTTTGTCTCTGATTCAGAAATCTTAAGTCCTCTGCCAGCATCCATGAAACTGGGGCAGCAGCCTCACTTTTGAATCTGTTAAGTAGTGAATGAAATCTCAGCCCCTTCACAGTTCTTGACAGAAGCCACCCAAAATATCCATTATCATCACGATTAAATTATATGATTCACGTGAAATGGAGACAGAGCAGGAATCCCTTTGAGGGGCCTACCACCCTCCCAACCAAGCAAGGAAATAAAGAAAAATCTTGAGTTCCTTTGAGGGAAATTCCAGGCACCTAACTAGCCCTGAGGAGTAAGTGAGCAACCTGATAAGCAAGAAGGTAACAATAGCTGAAGACAATAGCCAAGGAAGTTAGAACCAGCAAATGTTTGGTTCCCCATAGAAACTAAAGACAACCTCTTAATATATATCACTTGAGTTGTTTTGAAGAAACCTAGACTCCCACCAAATGGAAAATGACATTTGTTGGCACATAGACCTTAACAGAGGAACTGGGGACTGAACTCTGACTGCCATTTTTTGCTCTGAATTTCTTCCTGAGCAACCTGGAGGAAGTCACGCCTACAGGTCAGAGCTCAGCATTCCTTTCTGCAGACCCCTAGTCTTTAGACAAAGTTTCACTACCTTAACCAGTTCGCAAATCAGAAAATCTTTGAATCTACCCAAGACCTGTGCCTCGCCCCACACTTCAAGATATCCCACCTTTTTTTGCCAAACCAATGTATTGATTTATGACTTTGCCTGTAACTTCTGCCTTCCCACCTTTAGAAACCCTTACACTCAAGGCATTTGGGAGTTTAGTTCCTAAGCGTGAGCTATCTGGTTCTTCTTGCTTGGTGCCTGTTATACATGCCTCACTTTTTTCACTGCAAATCCCACTGTCAGTGTTTGGCTTTGCTATGCCAGGATGAGTGTCCCCAGTTCGGTTTGGTAATAAAATGAAATGCAATACACTAGTTAAATGAATGTACCTATATCTGTTGGCATTATTAAATTGCAAAAACATGATGTTCAGTGAAAAAAGCTTGTTAGAGAGTGATATAATCAACAAAAGTTCAATACTGTGCTATATACAGTTTATGGAGCCATTCATCTGTAGTATTAACATAGTGTCATTCTGGGAATGAAAAACGTCAGTTTAAGGACAGGGTGGGAAACATGGAGGGGCTTCCATGATCCTTGTGTGTGTTGTTTCTTAAGGAAAAAAAAAAATGACGCAAATCTGCCAAAATGTTACAGTTTTGTACGTGAGAATATAGGAGTTCATTATGCTGTTTTTATGCTTTTCTGGATATTTGAACTCATCCATAATTTCAGAATATCAGTGATGATGGAGCTTCCCATTTTGTACCATCAGTCTGTCTAAGATTCACAGAATTACTTCACATTTCCCTTTAAATATGAATCTTGGTTCTATAGTTGGAGGCTTAATGTTTCCAAAATTATAAATATGTTTTTTGTTTTTGTTTTTGTTTTTTGGAGGCAGAGTCTCTCTCTGTCACCAGGCTAGAGTGCAGTGGCGTGATCTCGACTCACTGCAACCTCCACCTCCCAGGTTCAAGCGATTCTCCTGCTTCAGCCTCCCGAGTAGCTGGGACTACAGACACCCGCCACCTCGCCTGGCTAGTTTTTTGTATTTTTTAGTAGAGACGGGGTTTCACCGTGTTAGCCAGGATGGTCTCGATCTCCTGACCTCGTGATCCGCCCGTCTCGGCCTCCCAAAGTGCTGGGATTACAGGCTTGAGCCACCGTGCCCGGCCGAAACAGGGTTTCAACATGTTGGTCAGGATGGTCTCTATCTCTTGACCTCATGATCCACCCACCTCAGCATCCCAAAGTGCTGGAATTACAGGTGTGAGTCACTGCCCCCGGACAAATATGCGTTTTTGTAGGTGGAAACGTCTCTCAAATTAAAACATCCCCTATACCAGAAACCTGGGAAAAAGAAATCATTGTGACCTGACAAGAAATCAGAGACAGTTTTGTTTTTTTTTTAAACAAAACAAAAATAGAACAACATTAAAGTCCTAATGTGAAGGCAGAGAAAAGACCCATGCTGTTCACTGTCTGTGACCTGATGCCTCCATCTCTTTCTGCGGGCCTTTGTCCCTGATCTCCCCCTCCTGACCCAGATGAATGAATGAAATGAACTAATGTGTACACAGACTCTGTGTACATATGGCTTTGATTTGGGAGAAAAGATGAATCACTCTGAGCTGGTAATCTGATCTTTTCCCTTCTGCTAGTAAACAGTTGAAAGATACTCAATACATTCTCTGCCTGCCTTTTAAAACCAGAATAGCAAATAAAAGCCCTAGAGGGGCCTGGTTTGGATGGGGGAAGCCATTTATCACCTTCAGGGAAAAGAGAATGTAAATAGGTCCACATTTATTCTCTGGTCCTCCCTTGGCCAGGACAGCCTTAGAAATACTCACCTTGTTTCAGTTAGGAGGCCAAAGGTCAGCGGTCAACAGAGCTGCTGCAGCAAGCTCTGTGTGGTGCCTCAAACAGGCCACACAAAGAGATGCCATTTGAAATCGGAATTCCTTTCACCCTGAGTGAGTTTCCAAAGCAAAGGGGTCACCCGGTGAGTGTTGGTGGAGTCCTCACTGTTTGTCCTGCCTCTTGCTACAGAGGACATCTGGCACAAGCAGATCAGAAAATGAAAGAAGTCTGTCCCAGGTCTGCCCTCCCCAAGTGGTGGAATTTCTCATGCGATTGTTGCTTGGGGTGTGCCACTCTGTACTTGAGTAGGTGGAGGGTGAACAGACTGATCGGCTGGCTATGAGATGCGAGCAGGATGATGATCATTCACTGGGATGTGTCTGGCCAACTGGGAAGAGTCAGGTAGCTCAAGGCTTGGAGATTCTCATCAGGGAGAGCACAAGGGGGCCAGGCCTGCAACTGAGGTCCAGGCACAGAGGCTGGGCTATGAGAACCAGTGTCCTCAGTGACTGCGATGATGACATGTCCTCTATCATCACCTACTACTGCGAGGCCCCAGCCCCAGCTGACGTGTAGACTCAGATCTGGGCCTGAGAGGGAGGCTCGGCTTCAGCCCCTCTCATGAACAGAATCCACAGCACCAGGGCTGAGAGTGGTGGCAGGGCCCAGGAACAGTGATATCCAGTAGAATAAGCGTGACACCACTCCCCCAAACCAGAGGGAGTGCCGGGCACCTCTGCCCAGCCTCAGGCAGCTGACTTCACTAAAGGAGGCCAAAGGGAAAGAAAAACATGACAAGCTGTGTTTTAATGGCTGATGCGCAGGCTCCCAGAGAACTTTCAGAAATCAGCTGGGAGGTGGGAGGATTTTTGAATTATCCTCTTGCAATAGCATGTTGAAGAAAAACTAGCTAAATATACTTTTTGTGTAATTCCATGTCAGTATGCATGATTTCTTAGGTGGCAACCAAAGGCAAGGTGTTCCTGTGCCAAATGGTATTGCCAGTGTTAAGGTTCTCAATACAGTGTATATTTTGTTGTATTGGTTTGCTCAGGCTGCCAGAACAAAGTTACACAAATTGGTTGCCTTAAACAACAAAAATGTATTGTCTCACAATTTCTGGAGGACAGAAGTCTAAGAACAAGGTGTTGGCAGGGTTGCTCCTTCTAAAGGCTGAAGGAGAATCTGTTGCAGGCCTCTCTCCTTGGTTTGAGGACAACCATCTTCTCCCTTTGCCTCTTCACATCGTCTTCCCTCTAGGCAGGTCTGGGTTCAAATTTACCCTTTTTGTTATTTTTATGTATTGATTATTATTACTTTTTGAGATGAAGTTTCACTCTTGTTGCCTAGCCTGGAGTGCAATGGCGTGATCTGGCTCTCTGCAACCTCTGCCTCCAGGGTTCAAGTGGTTCTGCTGCCTTAGCCTCCCAAGTAGCTGGGATTACAGGTGTCTGCTGCCACACCAAGCTATTTTTTTTTTCTTGAATTTTTAGTAGAGATGGGGTTTCTCCATGTTGGCCAGGCTGGTCTTGAACTCCTGACTTCAGGTGATCCACCCACCTCGGCCTCCAAAAGTGCTGGGATTACAGGTATGAGCCACCACGCCTGGTCAAATCTCCCCTTCTTTATAAGAACACTGGTCATATTGGATTAGATGCCCACTCTACTCTAGTATGACCTCATTTGAACTTAATCACATCTTCAAAAACCTGTTTCCAAATGCAGTTGCATTCTGAGGAACTAGGGGATTAGGACTTGGACATAGACATTTTGGGGGACACAATTCAACACTTATTTGCCAAATCACTTTTTAGGATGATTACGGCAATTAACGATCTTCTTAAAGTGAAGAAACAACCCACAGAATGGGAGAAAATACTTACAAACTACCCATCTAACAAGGAATTAATAACCAGAATATATAAGGAGCTCAAGCAACTCAACAGGAAAAAATCTAGTAATCCAATCAAAAATCAAAATCCAGTAATCCAAATCAAAAATCAGAAATGAATAGACATTTCTCAAAAGAAGACTTGCAAATTGGCAAACGGCATATGAAAAGGTGCTCATGATCACTGATCATCAGAGAAATGCAAATCAAAACTACAATGAGGTATCTCACCCCAGTTAAAATGGCTTTTATCCAAAAGACAGGCAATAACAAATGCTAGTGAGGACGTGGAGAAAAGGGAACACTAGTACATTGTTAGTAGGAATGTAAATTAGTACAACCACTCTGGAGAACAGTGTGGAGGTTCCTCAAAAAACTAAAAATAGAGCTACCCTATGATCCAGCAATCTCACTGCTGGGTCTATACCCAAAAGGAAGGAAATCAGTATATTAAAGAGATATCTGCACTCCCATGTTTGTTGCAGCACTGTTGACAATAGCTAAGATTTGGAAGCACATTAACAGTCCATCAACAGATGGACAGATAAGGAAAATGTGGTACATATACACAGTGGAGTGCTATTCAGCCATAAAAATAATGAGATCCTGTCATTTGCAACAACATGGATGGAACAAAATTGGAGGACGTTATGTTAAGTGAAATAAGCCATGCACAGAAAGACAAACATCACATGTTCTCACTTATTTGTGGGATCTAAAAATTAAAACAATTGAAATCATGGGCGTAGAGAACAGGAAGGATGGTTACCAGAGGCTGAGAAGGGTAGTAGAGGACTGGGGAGATGAGGTGGGAATGGTTCATGGGTACCAAAAAAAAAAAGAAGAATGAAGGCCGGGCTCTGTGGCTCAAGCCTGTAATCCCAGCACTTTGGGAGGCCGAGACGGGCGGATCACGAGGTCAGGAGATCAAGACCATCCTGGCTAACACGGTGAAACCCCGTCTCTACTAAAAAATACAGAAAACTAGCTGGGCGAGGTGGCGGGCGCCTGTAGTCCCAGCTGCTCGGGAGGCTGAGGCAGGAGAATGGCGTAAGCCCGGGAGGCAGAGCTTGCAGTGAGCTGAGATCGGGCCACTGCACTCCAGCCCGGGAGACAGAGCGAAACTCCGTCTCAAAAAAAAAAAAAAAAAAAAAAAAAAGAAGAATGAATGAGACCTACTATTTGATAGCACAACAGGGAGACTATAGTCAATAATAATTTAATTGTACATTTTAAAATAACTAAAAGAGTATAACTGGATTGTTTATACCACAAAGAACAAATGTTTGAGGGTATGGATACCCCATTCTTCATGATGTGCCTATTTCACATTGCATGCCTGTATGAAAACATCTCGGCCGGGCGCGGTGGCTCAAGCCTGTAATCCCAGCACTTTGGGAGGCTGAGACGGGCGGATCACGAGGTCAGGAGATCGAGACCATCCTGGCTAACACGGTGAAACCCCGTCTCTACTAAAAATACAAAAAAACTAGCCGGGCGAGGTGGCGGCGCCTGTAGTCCCAGCTACTCGGGAGGCTGAGGCAGGAGAATGGCGGGAACCCGGGAGGCGGAGCTTGCAGTGAGCTGAGATCCGGCCACTGCACTCTAGCCCGGGCGACAGAGCAAGACTCCGTCTCAAGAAAAAAAAAAAGAAAGAAAGAAAACATCTCATGTACCCCATAAATATATACCGCTACCGTGTACCCACAAAAATTAAAAATTAAAAAATAATTTTAATCTTGTCAACAGTGTATTAGCACACTGTGTTGTTGCAATTTCCTTAGCATCAAGTGCCGTCTTAAAAACAAAAACAAAAACAAAACAAAACAAAACAAAATCTGATAGGTTTTTAGAGCCTGATAATTCATTCTTTTTTTTTTTTTTTTTTTTTTTGCTCCGTCCCCCAACCTGGAGTGCAGTGGCACAATCTTGGCTCACTGCAACCTCCACCCCGCACTGGGTTCAAGTGATTCTTCTGCCTCAGCCTCCCAAGTAGCTGGGATTTTAGGTGCCTGCCACCACACCTGGTTAATTTTTGTATTTTTAGTAGAGAGGAGATTTTGCCATGTTGGCCGAGCTGATCTCAAACTCCCGACCTCAGGTGACCCACCCGCCTCAGCCTCCCAAAGTGCTGGGATTACAGGCATGAGCCACTGTGCCCAGTCAGTATTTTATTCTTAAGTAAGCTGGCCATATATGAATTGGCCATTTGAGTTCTTTTGCAAAATATAAAACTATTTCTCCCTTATAGTAGCTATTGTTGAATAAGATGCCAAGAAGGACAGCTAGCAATAGAGACTCAGCGCACAGATGCACTGGCAGCATTACTGGGTCCATCTCCACCTCACTAACGCCTTCTAGAGGTCACCATGAGCGTGGTGGGAAGAACTTGCAATTTAGAATCAGAAGCCCAGGGGTTCAAATCCCAGCTCTGGGACTTTCTAAATGTGCTCTTTTTCCAACCTTTTGAAGCCTGTATTATCTTATACAAAAAACCTTATCCTCTTCACCCAACTTTTTGAGGATTAAAAAGTCCTCCCGTGGCATATTGCTGCACCACAGTCTGTGATGCCTTATGGATGTCCAGTAATGTGCGTGGACCCTAAAGCTGCTCTGAGGACCAGATTCTCCCCATGGAGTAAACAGGCCGCAGGTCATTAAGGGAACCAGACGCTCGTGAACAACAGACCATTCATATGGATTAGCGGGTTTCTGCAAGGAAGAAGAGGGCTTGATCATCTCATTATTTGTTTCATGTGTCAGAATTGAATCACAGTGCAGCATTCATTGACCTAAAATTAAATTACTTGTCATATTTTTTATTCAACCATTTCCTCCTTTCTTTGGTAAATATAATTTTTTCTCATTCTAATGAAGCTCCTTGGAAACATCAAATCACTGTTTTTTTATTTAAATCAGAGTAATTAACCAGTGATGGATGAGGCACAGGTAACACATGGATTTGGTTGGGGGAGTCTTCAGTAAGCAAAGGATGGCTTTACATGGGTCCTTGGAAGAGTGGTCAAGTTGTGTCCACACCCCGAAATGTGTAAGGTCAGCTGTGACCCCTGGTGGAGCAAGAAGGCAAGACTGTGACAAATAGAAATTGTCATATCATTTTCTCAAAATTGAAAGACAACTCTAACTGAATAATTAACTTCTGTGTATCTGTTCTCTTAGAAGTCAAGGAAAACCCTATCTATAGAATATATCTCATCATCAGTTTATTCTCATAAAATAGATTTTTTCAAATCAGCCCCACTTCCAATTTTGAAATGGATCTTACCCCTTTTCAGATAAAGTCTGAGTTCATTGTGCACCTTCACCTTTCTCTATACAGGTCTTGGTCACACCAATGGACACGCCAGGCTCAGGCTGTGGGTTCTTGCTGGGCTCTCTGTCTGTCACTTCTCCTGAGCCCTAGAGGAACACTGCACCCAGCTGCAGCACTTCCTACACCCCTCACCCCCAGGGCACAGCCCAGAGGGAACCTTGACTCTTTGGCTGCTTCAGTGTATCTGGTCGAAGACCAGAGCTCCTGCTGTGGTGATCAGTCATCCACACACCAAGGTCCCTGAGATCTTGCCATTTTTCTAGAGTACTCCCCAGAGAGCAGAACTCAGAGGCCCAACCTCAGGAGACACTTCTGTCTGTGCCTGTGTCTCTCTGTTCTGTCTCTCTTTCTATTTCTGTGTCTTTCTCTGTCTGTCTCTCCTGTCTTTGTCTCTCTGCGTATCTCTGTCTCTGTGTCTCTCACACACACTCCTCACCTCTGTCACTTCTTTCCATAACCCTTGGGGTACAGCGGGGTATATTTTTATTTTTCCTTCACAATCCTCCCCACAGGTAGTAAAGATTGTGTGTGTGTGTGTTTCTATTTTTCTCATGCCTTCTTAATTCCTTGATTGATTTGCTTTGGGACATCAAAGCCAGCCAGGCTCAGGAGTTTTGTTGTTGCTTGTTTGCTGTTTTGCTTTGCCACTGTCATGTCCTTTCTCCGGTGTGGTAGAGATCTAGCTATTGCTGGAATGAAGAAAAGGGAAAGGGGAGAGGGAGAAGGGGAAAAATAGCAAGGAGCAAAAAGAATTTGACCAAATTCTGAGAAAAGTGTAAAAATACTGTCTTCCCACACACCATAAAATGCCTGCATTCCAACAGCAGCTTTGTGGGTGAGAGTGATGGTGATCGGTCCCGTGGTCGGCAGGGCAGCTAGCGAAGGGCTGGGCCATCCTGCAGGAACAAGATGTTCTGATGCAGTGTGAGCGAGCATGCCTGGCTGTGGGAGGAGCCTCCGCGCCTGCAAACAGGAGTGCCATGAGACACGTAGTGGAAAAAGCATTTCTGATGACAGTCTCCATTCCTGGCACTTTCAGATGTTTTATAAAATTTTCCAATGTTTATTTCAACTGTCAAGATATGTGATGTTTTCTTCATTTTACAGCAGAGGAAACTAAGGTATCAAAAGACTAAGTAACTTCCCCCAAAGTGTCCCCCTAACTCTTGAGTTTCCTATGACAGCGACTGGCCCAACCATTCATCCAATAACTCAAGCCAGAGTCCCGGTTCATCCTGGACTTCCCGTCCTTGGCCACTTTCTCCCCCGACATCCAATCAGTGAAGAAACCGCTGCTGCTGGCCACTCACCATTTGCCTCCACCTGCTTCAGCCACCTTGTTTTCCGCCTGAGGTTTTACAGTGGCATATCCAGGTAGTTTCCTGCCCAGTCAACTCTCCAACCAGGCTTTAAAAATATTGTGGCCAGGCGTGGTGGCTCACACCTGTAATCTCAGCACTTTGGAAGGCCAAGGCGAGTGGATGATTTGAGGTCAGGAGTTCAAGACCAGCCTGGCCAACATGGCAAAACCCGTCTCTACTAAAAATACAAAAAAATTAGCCGGGCATGGTGATGCAGGACTGCAATCTCAGCTGCTTGGGAGGCTGAGGCAGGAGAATTACTTGAACACAGGAGGTGGAGCCAAGATTGCACCACTGCACTCCAGCCTGGGTGACAGAGCAAGACTCTGTCTCAAAAAAAGAAAAAAATATATATTATATACATATATACACACACACATATACACACACACACATATACATATACATATATATATATATGTATATATTTGGGCTTCTCTTTTGTCTAGTGGGGACACCCACTGTAGGTTTTACTTTCAAAGAAGTCCCATTCACCTCCATTCTCAGGAAGAATCATTATGGTTTTCTCTCTGGACAGTTTGTTATAGCATTAGGCACACGTCTGAAATCCCCATTTTCTCACCACCAGACTGAAGCATGTTTTTCTGAAATCTAAAATAATTTAAAGTTTATGAAGCCAGGATGGTTTTGATCTAGATATATGGCCTTAGCAACCAAAAATATTTTTTCTTTTAAAAGTCATCTATTTTATTTTGCCTGAAACTTGGAAGACACACACATTCTGATCTATTTAATTCTTTAATGAGAATTGAAAAAGTCAGTCCGTCAGTCTGTTTCAACTTTCCACCTGGTCATTCCAAAACTATGCCAAGTATCTTTTTGTTATGTATTTTCTGAGCCACAGTCTGGGGCAGAGACTGAAGTTGGCAGGCAGGGCATGGTGTGGGCAAATTACAGCATGGAGCTCCAGGGTCAAATCTGAGGTCCTCCACTGGCTCTGAATGATGCTGTCTGAACTCTTCAGACACCCTGAATCCCAGAGGCAGCAAGCCCCCAGGAGGAACAAAGGCCAAAGCACATAACAGGAGTCAGGGCATTTGCCTTCGTTTTTGGAAATATTTTTTAAAATAAGAAATAAGAGCTCTCACTGAGCAGAAAGTGTTGGCTGCTTCCTAACTCTTCCGATGTCACTTCTGCTCCATCCTCGCCTGCTCTGCCCTTTGCCCTCATAGGCTACGGCTCCCCCATCTCTACTTCATTCATCAGGCACTTTGAGCATCCCGAACAGGGCATCATGCTGGTTGTTTGGCATCATTTGCTCCTCCTTCATCTCCACTAGGTAGATACTTTTCACTCTTCCCATGTGAGGTTCACCATCTTGCCCATGGCCACGGACAGTAAACGCTAGAGCTGGGATGGGAGGCCAGGGTCTGGACATGTCCTTTTCTAGGCCATGCTGCTTTAAGGACCTGATCCCACTGGAGTTCCTGAATGCTCAGACTTTCAGCACTTCAAGAACTGCGATACATCTTCATGGTGAGATAGTTTAATATCTTCATCTCCCTGTGGGGAAACGAAAGTTCTGAGAAGATGGGCTGCCTTCAAGTTGAACAGATTCAGGCTTGTAATCAGAGGTCCTGATATGAATCCCTATTTTACCAGTTCTTAGCACTTTGGGTAAATCTGGTACTCCCCACCACACCCTGGAAATCAGATAGTAGTATATCATTTATAGGAATCAACTGAAATCATTCTTACAACCAGCAGTCTTTACCGCCTGGTAAGCACCGAGGTAGGGACTGAGTTTAGGGTCTGAGTTTAGTTTATTCTTCGACATAACTCTTGCCTTGATGGGTCCTACCTCTTGTGAGGTAGGTAATTGGAAAACAAATGTCAAAATATACCATTAAAATTGTGCTAAGATACGCAATACTCCTGGCATATAGTTGATTTCTCCATAAATGATCTCCTTACTGGCTTAAAATTTGACTGTTTAAAAATAGAATCATGGGCTGGGCAAGGTGGCTCATGCCTATAATCCCAGCACTTTGGGAGGCCGAGGTGGGAGGATCACTTGAGGTCAGGAGTTCAAGACCAGTCTGGTCAATATGGCAAAACCCCGTCTCTACTAAAAAATACAAAAATTAGCTGAGCGTGGTGGTGGGTACCTGTAGTCCCAGCTACTCGGGAGGCTGAGGCAGGAGAATCGCTTGAACCCAGGAGGCAGAGGTTTTGGTGAGCGGAGATCATGCTGCTCCACTCCAGCCTGGGTGACAGAGTGAGATTCCGTCTCAAAAACAAAAACAAAATAGTGAAAAACAGAAATATAGAGAAGATTGTTCTAGATTAAAGAGACATGACAATCAAATGCAATGTAAGATACTTGATTGGATTTTGTATTTTAAAAATCTATAAGAAGACCGGGCACAGTGGCTCACACCTGTAATCCCAGCACTTTGGGAGGCTGAGGTGGGAGGATAACCTGAGGTCAGGAGTTCGAGATCAGCCTGGCCAGCATGGCAAAACCCCATCTCTACTAAAATACAAAAATTAGCTGAGCATGGTGGCACATGCCTGTTATCCCAGCTACGCAGAGGGCTGAGGCACAAGAATTGCTTGAATCTGGGAGGCAGAGGTTGCAGTGAGCTGAGACTATGCCACTGAACTCCAGTCTAGGCGACGGAGCCAGACTCTGTCTAAAAAAAAAAAAAAAAAAAAAATCTGTAAGAGACATTTTGGGGACAAAGGAAAACATTTGAATCAATAGTAAGTTTCTTATTAAGCATAATAATGGCTCCGTGTCATATAGCAGAATGTTCTTGGCGAGGCATTTACTGGTGAAGTGTTATGATGTCTGTCACTGTTTTTAAATGGTTCAAAAATATGCATGTATATATGGGCAAATGCTTCAGGACATTGGTCGGGGCAAATTTTTTTTGGTTAAGAACTCAAAAGCACAGGCAACAAAATTGAAAGTAGACGAATGAAATTGTATCAAGCCAAAAGCATCTGCACAGCAAAGGAAACATCAACAAAGTGAAAAGAATGGAATTGGAAAAAATATTTGCAGACTTCTCATCTGACAAGGGATTAATAACCAGAATATATAAGGAGCGCAAACAGCTCAAATAGCAGAAAAAATACGTTAAAAAAAATCTGGTTGAAAAATGGGCAAATGATCTGAATAGACATTTCTCAAAAGAAAATATACAAGTGACCAAAACACATGTGAAAAAAGGCTTCATATCACTAATCATCAGGGAAACACAAATCAAAACCATGTTGAGATATCTGCCCAGCCCTGTTAAAATGGCTGTTATCCGCCTGGCATGGTGGCTCACGCCTGTAATCCCAGCACTTAGGAGGCTGAGGTGGGCGGATCACCTGAGGTCAGGAGTTCAAGACCAGCCTGGCCAACATAGTGAAACCCCATCTCTACTAAAAATACAAAAATTAGCCGAGCATGGTGGTGGATGCCTGTAATCCCAGCTACTTGGGAGGCTGAGGCAGGAGGATTGCTTGAACCTGGGAGGTAGAAGTTGCAGTGAGCCAAGACAATGCCATTGCACTCCATTGCACTGGGTGAAAGAGTGAGATTCCGTCTCAAAAAACAAATAAAATAAATAAAAAATTTTAAAAGTATCTGTTAACAAAAAGACAAAATATAACAGATACTGGCAAGGATGCAGAGGAGGGACACTAGTATACTGTTGGTGGGAATGTACATTCGTACAACCACTATGGAAAACTGTATGAAGGTTGCTCCAAAAACTAAAAATAGAACTACCATATGATCCAGCAATCCCACTGCTAGGTATATATTCAAAAGAAAGGAAATCAGAATATCAAAGGTGTATCTGCACTCCCATGTTTATTGTCGCACTGTTCACAACAGCCAAGATAGAGAATCAACTGAAATGTCCATCCACAGATGAATGGATAAATAAAATGTGGTGTATATGCAGAAGGGGTCATTATTCAGCCATTATAAATAATTGAATTCTGTCATTTGTGGCAGCACAGATGGAACTGGAGATCATTATGTTAAATGAAATAAATCAGACCCGAAAAGACAAATATTGCATGTTCTCACTCATATGTAGGAGTTAAAAAAGTGGATCTCAGCCAGGCGTTGTGGCTCATGCCTGTAATCCCAGCACTTTGAGAGGCCGAGGTGGGCAGATCACTTGAGGTCAGGAGTTCAAGACCAGCCTGGCCAACATGATGAAACCCCTGTTGCTACTAAAAATAATAAAATTAGGTGGGCATGGAGATGGGCACCTGTAATCCCAGCTACTCAAGAGGCCGAGACAGGAGAATTGCTTGAACATGGATGGGAGGTGGAGGTTGCAGTGAGACGAGATTGTGCCACTGCACTCCAGCCTGGGCGACATGCAAGACTCCATCTCAAAGAAAAAAAAAAAAAAGTGAATCTCACGGGGATAGAGAGTAGAATGGGGGTTACTAGAGGCTGGAAAGTGTAGTGGGAGGGGGAAGATGAAGAGAGGTCAGTTCATGAGTACAAAAATGCAGTAGAAGAAGAAATAAGTTCTAGTGTTTGATCACACAGTAGGGTGACTACAGTTAGCAATAATTTATAATATGTATCAAAATAGCTGGAGTGCGGATCTGAAATGCTCCCAACACAAAGAAATATAAATGTTTGAGGTGAAGAATATCCTAATTAGTATGATTTGATTATTACACGTTGTATATACATGTGGCAAAATATTACATGTAGCTCAGAAATATGTACAATTATTATCTATCAGTAAAAATATGTTTAAATATACATGACAGAGACAAAGAGAGAGAGATTGAGAGAGAGAGCACAAATATGGAAAAACATTCACATTTGGTGAATCAGGTGATGTTTATATAGGTATTCATGTATTAGCCTCTCAATGTTTTTATAAGCTTTGAAACAAAAAAAAATTGAGAAAAAAATAAACATTAAATCAAATCCTTTCTAGGAAAAGAAATGAAGCAGAGTCCTGTAGTTCCAATCAACTTGTTCATTTTGGTTCTTACCATTGAATGTGGATCTGAAGTGGCTCCTGTCACACAGAGGTGGTAGAGGAGCGGCCAGTTGGCACCTCTGGGGCTCGCGGACACAGAGCAGGCGTGGAGGATTCCTTCTCCTTCCATGGGAAAGGGGTGTGCATGGCTTCCATTTCCCACCAGGACCCCAGGTTATCCCCACTGTTCCCAGCCTCTTATATAAGTTCCTGGAGGAAAGAGCACCAAATTTTCTTGCCAATTCTGCTTGTACATTTCCCCAGTAGATCTGGGTTGGTATCTACAGCAAGAGAGTCTGGCATCGCCTGGGCCCATCAGCCACACCACCTCATGAGCAGAGCCTCCTCCAGGGAGGACACTTCTTATCTGAGGCAGAGGGCGCTTTCTGTGACCTAGAGATCCCTAGAGGTTCTTGGTAGGCACACAGGAGTTTACCCTGTCCTCATCACCGTCCTCCCCAGGACCACCTGTTCTCTCTTCCAGTTGTCACTCCGTGTTTTCCTAATCGTCTGCTCTTCTCTGCTTGCTCTAGCTCCTTGTGGTAGAGCCCACCACAAGAATCACATCTTTGAAAGCCACCTCCTGTCGTGTCTCTAATTTTTCTTTCAATCTGGAAAACCTGTGCCTCCTCCGAGATGAGGTTTCTGCAATGAAGCTGTGCAGTATATTTATACAACATCGACTGCTTTATGTGCCATGCTGCCCCAAGGCACAGTAACCAATTTCAAGAAAGTGAGCTCAAATACTTGGTTCCAAAATGGAAAGTGAAATTCAACAGAACAGCTAGCCCTGCTTGATGGGATTCTTTTACATCACGATTACTACTATTTTATCTCAAAAGCTTAAAATACTGCTTACCATAATTATCTCCAACATTTAGGTGGTGAACATATTTCCCCAGGAAACTCTGAAATGACACTCACCCCTCAACAAAACCTTGTGCAAATCTAAGACAGACATTCCTTTTGATTCAGTAATTATACCTGCTTAAACATATCCTAAAGAGGCCGGGCGCAGTGGCTCACACCTGTAATCCCAACACTTTGGGAATATTTCCCCAGGAAACTGAAATGACACTCACCCCTCAACAAAACCTTGTGCAAATCTAAGACAGACATTCCTTTTGATTCAGTTAATTATACCTGCTTAAACATATCCTAAAGAGGCCGGTCGCAGTGGCTCACACCTGTAATCCCAACACTTTGGGAGGCTGAGGCGGGCTGATCACGAGGTCAAGAGACTGAGACCATCCTGGCCAGCCTGGTGAAACCCCATCTCTACTAAAAATACAAAAAATTAGCTGTACGTGGTGGCTCGCGCCTGTAGTCCCAGCTACTCGGGATGCTAAGACAGGAGAATGGCTTGAACCCAGGAGGCATAGGTTGCAGTGAGCCAAGTTGGCACCACTGCACTCCAGCCTGGTGACAGAGCAAGACTCCATCTAAAAAACTAAAAATAAATAAATAAATAAATAACGTATCCTAAAGAAATAATCATAGATCCAGTCTGACTTCTTTGCCATTGGGTAGAATCGGGCAGACTATAACCAGGAACGTCACTGTCTCCTACGTAAGAGGTGAGCGCACCCCCAAGTGGATATTCCCCACTAGAATTTGAATCTTGAACGGCAGTACAAAGAAACGGAAATGATTGTGGTTTTACTCCAAGAAAGAGTGCTGTGCCCTTGGGTCCTGCCCATCCAGCCCAGGATCAACCTCATGTTAATTATAAGAGACTTCTTGGTTCTGCGAGCCCCCAGGGTTGGTATAAGCCCCATTTCACTGAATATAGACAGGATTGGTGGTGCTTTTGTTCACAACCAAGGAAACGTGCAACAGATACAATAAAGAAGCCCATTTGTCAATCGTATTAGGTAAACTTTCCTATCCCTTTCAATAATTCCATTACCCAGCATTCCAGTTGCAGATTCATCTGCATTGTTCTAATCAATTAAACCGGATTATCCCTATATATGTTGCTGTAAATCTAATGTTCTGTCACTGTCTTAAAGTGAGAGTAGCCATAGCTAATAATGTCACCGGTGCCCCTGCAGCCACCTGCTGCAATGGTTTTGCATACCCCCACACCAAAGAACAAAACTGCAAACCCAGATTTGCCTTACCTAAAGAACAGCTCTAGCTCCAGAATACCTTCCTGACCACCAAGCCCACTCTCCAGTGGGCTACTTACCGAACCAAGCAGAGCTCCTGCCTCATAGAACAGACATGCTAGTAGGGAGAAACAAGCAAGAGGCATGTCAATAAGTCACCCTAGACAGCTATTGGGATTCCCAGTCCCCAACACAGAACCCGATCTCAACAGGTATTCATCAATATTTATGAAACAGGCAAGCAAAAAAGCAAATTAGTATGCAGCACCTACGAACAAAGAAAAAAAACTAGTGGCATAATTGAAATAGGTTATAGCCCATAAGCATTAAAAGGACAGTAAAAGAATATTACGAACGACTCTATGTCCACAAATTTGATAACTTAGATGGATCAATTTCTTGAAAGGTAGAATCTATCAAAACTCATTAAAAATAGATAATCCAAATAGACCTATGTTTATGAAATAAATTGAATCCATAATTAATAACCTCCAAAAGAGAAATCGCTGAGCCCAGATGGTTGATTGGTAAATTTCACTAAACATTTAAGAAAAAAATTATGCCAATTCCTTATAATGTGTTCCAGAAAATAGAAGCAGAAGTAATGCTTCCTAACACGTTCCATGAGGCCAGCATTACCTTCATACTAAAACCAGACAAAAGCATGACAAGAACGGAAACTACACACCAATATCTCCCGTAAACATTGATGCAAAAATCCTCATCAAAATGTTAACAAATCAAATCCAACAATGTATAAAAAGAATTACATGCTGTGACCAAAAGGCAGTTATTTCAGGTATGCATGTCTGGTTCAACATTCAAAAATCAATTAGTGTAATCAATCACAGCAATAGGCTAAAAAAGAAAAATGAGTCTGTTAATTAAAAAAAGAGAGAATATGGGAAGAGGCTGTTTCTAAGGAATGCATTGTCCCCCTAAGAGAATCGGGTACTTAAAATTCTCTCTATAAATATAAGATTGAATATCCTCCAAGCTAGATCAAATATATAACCTATCAATTGCCCTTGAATAACCCTTCCTGTCCATGGGCCGCTGGGCGGGGTTGCTTGCTTGGCTCGGAACCCTCACGCCCACTGGGAATCTCTACCAGCCTGCCTCCTAGGCCCACTCATCCTCTCCCTCTTCCTGCCATCTCCCTCAGGGATGGGCACCACTGTGACCCTGATTTGGCAAGACGGAAACTTGGGTGTTATCCTTGACTTCATATCTCTTACCCAGAATATCCCATAGATGTATCTTCCTTGTTATTTCTGGACTCTGCCCCCTCATCTTCGTCTTTATTTCAAATACTACAGTTAAAGCAGCACAACCTTTCCCCTGGAATTGTATAAGTTTCTCCTAACTTGTCTCCTTTCCTCAGATCTTGCCACTCCAATCCATTTTCCAATCAGTATCCAGAGCTAATTTCCAAGAATAAAAATCTGACTTTCATACTCTGCTTTAAGCCCTTCACACCAGAACCTGGCTTTCCTTTCCTCCCTCTCTGTTACCCAGGATCCAGACATAGTAATCCACTGGGACCCACCAGCGGCACTCTGTCTCTTCCTGGCGTGTGTTGGGCACCAACTGTGTGTGGAGCACCGTACTAGCAGCTGGGGATGCCATGCGAACCAAGCAGAGCTCCTGCCTCATAGAACAGACACGCTAGTAGGGAGAAACAAGCAAGAGGCATGTCAATAAGTCCACAAGCAGACAAGCAGAATGCTTCCAGGACCTTACAGATTTTATGAAGAAGATAAAATGGTTAATGGGATAGAGATTTCCCAAGGGTAGCCACAATAGTAACATGAAGAAACATTTGAGTAAAAACTTTGTAAAGAGGAGGCAGCAGCATGAAGATCTGCGAGAAAGGAGAAGAAAAAATGGGAGGAGGAGAGAACAGTTAGCCAGGGTCAAATCACAGAGGGCCTCCGTGGAAAGGATAAGAATACTAGGGTGATGGGGCCGGACGCAGTGGCTCACGCCTGTAATCTCAGCACTTTGGCAGGCCAACCAGGTAGTTCACCCGAGGTCAGGAGTTCGAGACCAGCCTAGCCAACATGGTGAAACCCCATATCTACTAAAAATACAAAAATTGGCCGGGTGTGGTGGTATATGCCTGTAATCCCAGCTACTCAGGAGGCTGAGGCAGGAGAATCACTTGAACCTGGAGGCAGAGGTTGCAGTGAGCTGAGATCGTACCACTGCACTCCAGCCTGGGCAACAAGAACAAAACTCCATCTCAAAAAACAAAACAAAACAAAACAAAACAAAAACTAGGATGATGGGAAGCCATGTATAATGAGATGTAATCAGAGCAGATATGCATGTTGCCGCTGGCTCTTGGCTGGAAAAAAAATCAAGAGTGGAGGAAGACAGGCAGCTCTGGCAGTAGCCCAGGCAAGAGGTGGCCATTGCTGGATTAGGGCAGTAGTTGTGGCTCTATTCAAGCTGCGTTGTGGAATTAGAACCTACAGAGTGAACTGGATACGGGGGCGGAAGGAACACAGAACACAGAAGCTGATCTGATTCTAAGATTATGGCATGCCGGGGAAGGCTTGGCAGGATAAATCAGGAGCTCTCTTTGCCATCGCATTTGACACTCAAACAGAGGTTCAAAGTAGGCTACTGGGTGCTTGTCTCAAGAAGCAGGACAGAGGTCCAACCAAACACATTCCTAATGTTTAAAGACATGGTTCTTATCAAGATGACCTAGGGGAGTGAGAGAGAACACATTCGGGGATTAAAGACAGAAATCTAAGTACAGTTGTGCATTCAGGGTTCTTCTGGAGAAGACCATCGCCTCCTACAAAGGAGATGCAGAAAGAGCAACAGAGGAGGTGGGAGAAGCATCAGGAGGGTGTGCAGGCAGGGAAGAAAGCCTGGGAAAGAAAGTGTGCCAGGACGGGCGTAGCCAGACATGGAGTGGGGTGCTGTTGACAGTGCACTCAGGTAAGGGCTGAGCACTGATTCCCGCCCAGGCGAGAGGTGGATCACTGCGACAGAGGACTGGTGAGTGTGCAGCCTGGCCAGAGTGGGACAAGGAACCAATGGGATCTGAGGAAGTGTAATAACCACAGACAACTGGGCAAGGAGTTTGGATAAACCCTGGCTCAGGAACACCTCATCTGGAAAGTCATGCTGGACACCCAAGTCTGGAGCAGACATGGCCTGTGTGCTGTCAGCCCACTCAGAGGTAGCAGTTGCTGGCTGGCTGGCCTCAGCCCTGTCTGGAGGCTCCTGCAGGCCATCTTCACTTGGGCTACAGCTTCCATACCCAGCACTGCTCTCGTACCCGGGAACCATCAACCAGCATTTGCAAATCAGGCAAATTACTCCAGAATGTGTAAAGAATTCTCAAAACTCAACAGAAAGGAAGAAACAACCCAACTGAAAAGAGGTAAAAAGACAGCCAGGCGTGGTGGCTCACACCTGTAATCCCAGCACTTTGGGAGGCTGAGGCGGGTGTATCACCTGAAGTCAGGAATTCAAGACCAGCCTGGCCAACGTGGCAAAACCCCATCTCTATGAAGAATACTAAAAATTAGCTGGGTATGGTGGTGGATGCCTGTAATCCCAGCTACTTGGGAGGCTGAGGCAGAAGAATTGTTTGAACTGAGTGACAGAAGTTGCAGTGAGCCAAGATTGTGCCATTGCACTCAAGCCTAGGTGACAGAGTGAGACTCTGTCTCAGAAAAAAAAAAAAAAAGAAAGAAAAGTAGTAAAAAGACCTAGATACTTCAGCAAAGTACCCAGGTCTTTTTACTTCACCAAAATATCCAGGTCTTTTTACTACAGGTGGCAAATAAGTACATAAAAAGATGTTCAACATCATCAGCCATTAAGGAGATGTGAATTAAACCACAGTGGGATATTACATACCCATTAGAACGGCTGGGATAAATACTGATGATATCAAGTGCTGGGGAGGGTGTGAAACAACTGACAACTCTATGTTGTTGGTGAGAATACAAAATGGTACAGCCATTCTGGAAGATAATTTGGTACTTTCTTATAAAGTTAAGTACACATTTACCATACGGCCCAACAATCCCACTACTAGGCATTTACCTTAAAGAAATAACCTAAAGAAATTTAGGGTATTTAAAGCCTGACACAAATGTTTACAGCAGCCTTATTCATAATCACCAAAAACTAGAAACAACACAGAAGTCCTCCAGTGGTTGAAAGGGTGTTACTTCCATACAATGGAATGCTATCAGCTCTATAAAGCAAGGGACTATTGCTATATGCAGCACAAAGAATCTCAAAGACATACTACGTGAATGAGGCCAGTCTCAATAGGTATTATTGCATTGACATGACATTCTGCAAAAGACAAAATTATAACGACACAGAACAGCTCGGTGGTTGCCAAGGATTGGGGTGGGGTGCCTCCAAAGGATACAGTGAGGGGGATTTAAGGGTCAGGTGCGGTTCTGTATCCTGATTGCCATAGTGGTCACATAAATCTATACATGTGCTCAAATTCATAGAACTATACACAAAAAGTTGCTATTACTGTGTGCTACTTTAAAATGTATCATTTAAAAATCATCATTTGCTGAATGGATGAATATATGAATGAAGTTTATCCTCAATAAGACCAGTTTTCCAGCATTTCTTAGTTATTTTGCTTCATTCTATACAAAATGGGTGAAACTTTTGGACTGGAAATGAGAAATTTCACCCAGAACACTTTAGGGTTCGGCCGGCTGCAGCGTGCTGTCTTCCTTTGATGTTACTACCAGGGGTCCAGAGCTGCAGTCTTCTCAGGCCTATGAACATCGCCCTGGTGCCCCCTCTCTTTTGCCGGTCTGAGAAGGCTCAGCTGGACCAGGTCCTTGCTTGGGCGCATCCCTGGTTCTGAGATGGTGGGCTATGCACCCCTGCTCCCTGAGATTCAGCTTCCCCACCCAGGAAATGGATCGAATAGCCCAGTTAGCCCAGTTTACAGGTGGTCTTAAGGATCATGTGAGAGTATTTTCTTTTTTCTTTCTCTTTTTTTTTTTTTTTTTTGAGACTGGGAGTCTCACTCTGTCACGCAGGCTGGAGTGCTGTGGAACTATTTCGGCTCACTGCAACCTCCGACTCCCGGGTTCAAGCGATTCCCCTGCCTCGGCCTCCTGAGTAGCTGGCACTGCCCAGCTAATTTTTGTATTTTTAGTAGAGACGGGGTTTCACCATGTTGGCTAGGATGGTGTCGATCTCTTGACCTCGTGATCCGCCCACCTCGGCCTCCCAATAGTGCTGGGATTACAATCATGAGCCACCACGCCCAGCCTGTGGGAGTATTTGCTGAAGTGCGGCAACGCACAGAAAGGAGGCCATTCCGCGTCCCATAGCCACTAATGTCTTCCTAAACTCTTCCATCCATCATTGCCCTCAGCCAGGCACGAAGAGCTCCCCCACCCCCACCCACCGCCTCCAGCTGCACCCCTCTGGGCGTCCAGGGCTCCCTGTCCAGGCTGCCCTGCCACTGTCACCTGACTCTGCCGGTGTGACAGCACGGGATCTGGGCGCTGGCACCTCGTTTGGGGCTGATTAACAAGCTGCGGAGGGTCTCCAGGCACAGCCAGCTCCAGGAGAGCTCCTTGCCAACGCCCGATCTGCCGTGTCTGTGTTTTCCTTGGGGGAAAAGGGAGGAAGTGGGCTGTCAGTAAAAACAGACTCATTTATTTTAATAAATTGTTGTGAAAAGTAAAACAAACATGACCCCGCTCACAAAGGGTGACTGATGCAGAGAGAGCCCTAGGAAGGAGAGGACGACCCAGAAAGAAGTACATGGACGTTTTCCTCTGGGTGAGGCCAACCGGCAGCGCCAACCACGTGTGCTGTTGTTCAGCCACGGTGCCGGTGTTCAGGTAGCAGCTTGGTATTTTTGTTATACGAAGAGCTCATAAAAATTATGAAAATTAACAAGATCCTGTAAACAAGTGAGCAATAGGCACAGAAAATTCCCAGCAGAAGAAAAAGAATTAGGGAACATGCATATGTGAAAATGTTCAACCCTTTTAGTGATTAAAGAAATAAACATTCAAGTCATTAGGTTATTTCACTGTCTATCAAATTAACAAAACTTTAAAAATAATGTAATACCTAAAACTGGTAAAATCAGGGAAACACATATGATGCTGGTAGACTTATAAATCGGTACAACTATTTTCTTTTCTTTTCTTTTTTTTTTTTGGAGAACGAATCTCACTTTGTCACCCAGGCTGGAGTCTTGGCTCACTGTAACCTCCACCTCCCAGGTTCAAGGGATTCTTCTGCCTCAGCCTCCCGACTAGCTGGGACTACAGGCGTGCACCACCACACTCGGCTAATTTTTATATTTTTAGTAGAGAGGATGTTTCACCATATAAGTCAGGCTGGTCTTGAATGCCTTGCTTCGTGATCTGCCTGCCTCGGCTTCCTAAAGTGCTGAGATTACAGGCGTGAGCCACCACGCCAGGCCATACAACCATTTTCAAAGGCAATTAGGCAGTATGTACTAAGAACCATAAGAGATAACCGTGCCTTTTAACCTGATGTTTAGATCATTTAACCAGTAATCCATATCACCAAATCTTACTAAAGAAAATTCTGAGTCCTGGCACAGTAGTTCACACCTGTAATCCCAGCACTGTGGGAGGCCAAGGCGGGCAGATCAATTGAAGTCAGGAGTTTGAAACCAGCCTGGCCAACATGGTGAAACCTTGTCTCTACTAAAAATAAAAAAATTAGCCGGGCATGGTGATGCATGCCTGTACTCCCAGCTACTCAGGAGGCTGAGGCAGGAGAATTGCTTGAACCCTGGAGGTGGAGGTTGCAGTGACCTAAGATTGCGTCACTGCATTCCAGTGTGGGTGACAGAGTGAGACTCCGTCTCAAAACAAAATGCTTAATATACATTTTTAAATGACCAAAAGAAACAACTCTAAATATACAAAAACAGTACAAAGTTATTCATCACAGTATGCTACTAAATAATCTGTCTTTGGACTGTTTTAAACCTTTTACAAATGGTCACAAAGAATTTTAAATATTCTGGTGAGATATTTATGATCTAATGTTGAATTAGAAAGCAAGTTATTAAGTTGTTTATATACAACGGTTCAATTAAACAAACATTTGCAGAGAGACTGGACAAAATACATGGCCCTGGTGGTCATATTTTGATATTTGGACATATTTAATTTTATACTGTGTATAACTTGGTATTTCTAATTTTTTTTAATGAAAATGTGTTTTTAATGGGAAACATAAACACAGAAGGCATAAAGAGGAGCTCAGCTCTTCCTCATGACCCGGCTGCTCATGGATCACTCCTGAGAGTGTCTTCATCTTTCTTGAGTCTATTTATGTTGTCGACCCACATGACCTCCTGGGTAATGAATTCCTTACGTCTGTCCGTACGGTACAAAGGACTGCTTCTCTCCTCCAGAATCTACCTTTTCAGATTCTAAGCATGCCTCTAGATCATGGCACTATTTCTGTATCAACTGATTAGCTAGTGTCCAAGACCACAGGTCCTATAAGAATTCTATAAACCCCAAACACCCTGGCAGAGGGTTAAGTTAATGTAGCCGGGGCATAGTCGTTTGGCAACATCTAGGAAAGTTGAAGATGCTCACATCCTGCAGCTGGCAGTTCACTGTCTAAGAATATTCCACAGACAGCTGGGCGCGGTGGCTCACGCCTGTAATCCCAGCACTTTGGGAGGCCAAGGTGGGCGGAGAGGTGAGGAGATTGAGACCATCCTGGCTAATAGAGTGAAACCTTATCTCTACTAAAAATACAAAACATTTGCCGGGCGTGGTGGCGGGCACCTGTAGTCCCCACTACCCGGGAAGCTGAGGCAGAAGAATGGCATGAACCCAGGAGGCAGAGCTTGCAGTGAGCCAAGATTGCGCCACTGCACTCCAGCCTGGGCAACAGAGCGAGACTCCATCTCAAAAAACAAAAAGAATATTCCACAGAGAAACTCACACAGGGAGCCCACACCATGACCTATCAGGTCTGTGGGTGCCCAGATCAGGTTGGTGCAGTTAACACATTTATAGGGGAGAGTCTTTTGGAGAGGAACTTAGTGAAGAACTAAGAGCGAAGAGTGGTGAGGTTGGAGCCCCAGCTAAGGGGAAGGTAAAGGAGCACCTTTCTGACTGATTCTGGTGGAGGTGGAAGGACATAGGAAGAGTTCTCACAGTCTGGAGGACAGTTTCTGGCTTGGGGTTAAGGCAGGAGGCAGGCGATGGCTCTCTTTCTCAGTAGTGGCAGCTCACCTCCTGGGGCAGGTTGGGGCAAGTAGAGGGCAGGAGACCTGGCTTGGGGAGACTTGACTTGAGGAGGAAGAGAATTTCCCTCACCTCCATTAAACTTTATTGCAGTATTATTTGCAATAGCCAAGATATGAAAACAACCTCCATGTCCATTGACAGATGAATGCACAAAGAAATTGTGATATATATTCATGTTATTTATGTGTACAGTAGTTCCCGTTTTGCTTTCCAACGTTTCAGTTACCCTGAGTCAACTGCAGTCCAAGAACAGATGAAACAATTATGAAATAACAAGACATTCTGAGAGAGACCACATTCACATAACTTTTTTTTTTTTTTTTTTGAGACAGAGTCTCGCTGTTGTCACCCAGGCTGAAGTGCAGTGGCACTATGTCGGCTCACTGCAACCTCCACATCCCAGGTTTAAGCGATTCTCTTGCCTCAGCCTCCCAAGTAGCTAGGATTACAGACATGTGCCACCACGCCTGGCTAATTTTTGTATTTTTAGTAGAGACGGGGTTTCACCATGTTGGGCAGGATGGTCTCAAACTCCTGACCTCAGGTGATCCACCTGCCTTGACCTTCCAAAGTGTTGGGATTACAGGCGTGAGCCATTGCACCCGGCCTCACATAACTTTTATTACCATATGTTGTTATAATTGTTCTATTATTTATTATTATTCATTGTTAATCTCTTACTGTGCCTAATTGATAAATTAAGCTTTGCCGTAGGTGTGTATGTAGGAAAAAAACATAGTTTATATGGGGGTTGGTGCTAGCCACAGTTTCAGGCATCCACTGGGGTTCTTGGAAGTTATGCTGCTCAGGTGAGGGGGGATTATTGTACAAAGCATTTACAAGGAGACTGAAAGAATACAGAGCAGAATGGCCACAGTGTCATGGTCATATTTTGATCCTTGAGCGTATTTAATGTTTTGTTCTGTCTAACTCGGCATTTCTTTCTTTCTTTTTTTTTTTTTTTTTAATGAATATGTCTTCCAGGTTCATCCACGTTGTTACAAATGACAAGATCTCCTTTTGGAAGCTGAATAATTTTCCATTGTGTGTGTGTGTGTACACATTAGTACATTTTCATTTCTGTACAATGGCCTCTGAGCAGCCTCCAGGCTCCCTCTACAGAGGAGGGGCTTATAAACACAAGTAGAAAATAAATAAACTGTCTGCTGAGTAATGCTTCTGCTGCTTCCACATAGTAAGGCTTCCGTTCTTGTGATCGTGTGTCCAGGACTTGGGCCACCTGCATGAAGTCCCAGGGGCACCGAGACCCTGTACCCACAGCTGCAGATGATTAACTGGGGGCAGGGGGCAGGGGCTGGACTTTCGAGTTCAGCTGCTTTGTTCCCTGTCAAGCCACAGATGAGATTTAGAAGTAAAATAAGTAAATATAATTAATAAAAATAAAAATGCAGTCCTCCTGGTTGATGTTCCCAGGAGCCACCATGTATCAAAGCTGCACAGTCAATCTCCCAAAGTGACCATCCTCTCGTCCTCTCGTTGCGCTAAGGGGCGGGTTGTTTTGTGTCGCATAAGAAAGCCATGGGGTCCATAGAGAAAATAAGCAACCCTCCTGCTGAAGAAACACTGCAGAGAAAGAACTGGAGGCAGAGAAGCAGTAGCAATAAGCAGCATATCCTCAAGGCTCGGGGCAGGCAGGCCCCACGGGGAGGCCAGCATGGGTCAGAGCAAGAGGGAAGAAGGAGACCATATCAGGCCTGGGCTGGTCCACTCAGGCTGTGTTTAGTTCAGTGAAAGTCTCCATACCAGAGGGCTTCCCAGTCCCACTGTGGCCCAGGTCAGGACATCTGGAGAATGCCACTCTTCGGCCCTCGGCCTCCCTTGGGCATCACCTGGGGATACAGAGGCACCTGATGGGGCCTGTCCCCTGAAACTTAGTGGAGTAAGAAGTGTGTTCCTCCCAAAACTACTGTGCATGCTCTGTGCCAGACATTCACCATGCTGGGAAACATCTGGGAACTCAAATTGATGAGAACCCCTGTTCTTGGGGGGCAACAGCCATCATCACAGGAGGTAAATGCTGCATCGTCTTAGGATGTGGGAATTGCTATGGAAAAATGAAAAACTAGAGGACGGCAAAGGAGACCAGGAGTGTGGTGTGGGCTAATGGAAAGCAAGTGTAGGCATCAAATACGTTGCTCCAGAGAGGTATCTGCAGATGGTATCATTTGAGCAGAGACCTGAGGGCACTGGGAGAGCAGACTAGGCTGGGCCTATGGGGCAGTGTCTCAGGCCCGCAGGATGACGTGCAAAGGCCCGACGACCTGAGGTCAAAGGCCAGCCGAGGCCAGGCTGCTGGAGGCAAGGGCGAGTGAGAAGGGGCAGGAGGCAAGGCAGGGTCTGGTGGAGGGATTCAGGCTCTGTCCACGTGGGCTCCGCAAAGAGCTCTCCACTGCTTGTTGAGGGCAGAGGCAGAGACCCTGAGGAGACTGTTGCTGTGACTCAGGTACGAGTGTGGTTTAGGCCCACAAGAAGGGTGGGACAGTCCCCAGAAATGTCCAAGTCACTCATTACAGTCACACATCGTATAGCATACAAGTCAGATTCTATTTAGAAGTTTAACAACTCAACCACTGATGTGATTGTTGTTCAGTCTTTGTTTGTGAGGCTCATGGAGCTGGTCTCTTGTTAAACACTTTACAAAAGGTGGAGCCACATAGAGGAGCCATAAGACACCACAGAGGAGAAAACTCAGGGCTCCTTTGATCCAACTGCTCATTTTACAGACAAGGAAAGTGCGACTCTGGGAGATGGCATGGTTTCCCAAAGCCAGGCCGTGATTCTCACGCTTGAATTTGCACACATGTCAGTTGGGGCTTTTGGTAAAATGAAGATTAGAATTCAGCAGGTCTGGCATGGACCTAAAGTTGTACCTTTCTAACCAGCTCTCCAGAGATGCTAAGGCTGCTGGTCCGGGAACCACACTTTGAGTAGCCACAGTCTGGATTGGATGGGAGGCTGCAGTGAGAGCCTGAGGAAGCGTGGTTTAACATTTTGAATCAGGAAAGCTATGGGCTGTAGAATACAGACACCAGTCTTGCTACACACCTAAAGATGAGGGTCTGAAACCAGGGAGGACAAAGGCTGTGAAACCCAGGTGAGAGGTGGACCAGCCCCCACATAATTGAGGCAACTTGCAGCAGATGTGAAACACTAGGAACATCATCATGGAGCCGCAGGACAGGTGGACAGGTGGACATGGGGCCGGAGGACATGGAGCCTAAAAGGTTCCTCACATGGTCTCAGACAGGGCAGGGGATGGGAGATAGTCACATCCATACCCTTAGCCTCTGGCTCAGGACCTGGAAATTGGAACAAGCTGGGCCACTGTGAGCAGCTCAAGACTCAACACTAAAAAGGCTCCGCTGGTTCTGTTTCCCACGAGAAAAGGGTAACATAAGCTGAAGGCAGATGCCCTTTTGTTACTGTTGCCACTCTCTGCCCTGCAGCAATGAATGAATATCAGCTGTGCAGACCCCAGAGCCCAGCCTGGAGCATTTAAGTTGCATGGCGATCCTGCTTTGTCAGATTGTGACTGAGGCAGAGGAATGGTTCCCTCCCTCTGGGCTTGCACAAAGAGCGAAAGGATGGAGGTGGGAGCTGAAGTCTCCCTCCAGGTCAGGACCTGAGCACTAGCTGCAGGGAAGTCCATCTTGCTGCCAGCTGTTCAGACATGGAGGCCCCTCTGTGGGTCCCAGTTTGCTCCCCTCCCTTGCTCCCCACATCCCTTCTCACAGTTGGCACTTCCAGGCAGACAGCCCTTGGTCAGATGGGCCCTGTTGGGGACTAATTATTTTAAATGAGTAAAGTGAAGGAGTGAATGGGGAGTAAGGAGAAATTGAGGGGAATTCCCACCACGTCTCTGTAATCTGCAGAATAATGACCCCCAAAGATGTCCATGTCCTGAGCCCTAGGACATGTGGGTACGGCACCTTACATGGCAAAAGGGACATTGTAGATGTGATTAAATTAATGGTCTTGAAGTAGAAAGATTGTCCTGGATTGCGGGGCTGGGCCCAATGTCATCACAGGATCCTTATAAGAGGGAGGCTCGGAGTCAGAGAGGGAGATGTGACGATGGAAGCGTAGGTCAGAGAACAGAGGGAGAGGGATGTGAAGATGCCGTGCAACTTACTTTGAGGATGCACGAAGGATACACAACCCAGGGAATGTGGATGGCCTCTAGAAGCTGGAAAATGCTGGGCAATGGATTCTTTCTTAGAGCCTCAGAAGGGGCACAGCCTGCGGGCCTTTCTCATCTCCAGAACCCTAAGACAATACAGTTGAGCCGTCTTAAGCTACTAAATTTGTGTTCATTTGTTATAGCGACAATAGGAAACGAATAGAATCTCTCATGATTTTCTAGTATGAAGGGACCTTAGCCCACGAAGCAACCTCTTTGGGTTTTGGTTGCCTCATCTGTACATTGGACTGTTCATGAGGCTGAGTAGGGAGGCCATCGTAAAGGACTGTGTTTAAGATGCATTGGAAATAATCAGCTGTTTAGGTCAAAAGTAGGATGACTAAGTAAATGCTGGGCTATGCTGAAAAAGATAGAGATACCCTATACTGAGAACAGCAAATCATTAATAGGATGAACTAGAAATGACCTAGACTCTGACGGGACATCAGTGCCTTGCGTGGATGAGCTGGTCTCGCCTGGACACTCACAGCATTGTGATGACGGCGGCCAGCAGGAAAGCTCCATGTCCTAGCCAGACTGGTGGAGGATCTGTAGCTGGTGACCTTCTCCGCTCTCCGGCTACGAATCAGCCTATGTCCTGGGCCCGCAGGAGGGTGGGGCAGGGAGCCAGGTCGGGTGGAAGCCCAGAGCCGGATGTTTCTTTTGCCTCTAAATGTCCTGTGTACACAGACCCCCGTCACCATTCAGAAGCCCAGAACTGAGGTGACAGGTGACAAAGCTTTGTGTCTCTAGTCCAGACATCCCTTCCTCATCTCTGTCATTGTCATCTCCTCTCATCACGTGACCACAGTTAGAAAAGACTGGCCACATCTAGAAAGAGTTTCTCCCAGTTACACATTCACCAGCTTGGCCATGGGCTTTGCTGGAGTTATTCAAACACTAAATCATCCATCGCTCAGCAAATATTTAGGGGTCACAGACCATGGGCTGGATACTACTTCTTTCCAGCGAGAGAAAACTCAGTCTGTGGTGGACCAACAGACTGAACATGTGTTTTATAGGAGTCCAGCAGCTAAAGGTGGCTTCACATGTTACTGTCAAAGTAAATTGTACTCTGCATGGTAAAGTCCACTGAACAGTAATGATTATTGTAATGAACGATTAAGGACTCTTTGTATATGCTGGTACCCTGGTAACTATTTTACACCATTATATTGATTCAGAACAAAAAACCAGTGGAGGGTTCCTAGTATTTTTTTAGTCTGAATTTACAGTGAGATTTGGTGTTGGCAGTAAACCGTGCATGTGCAGCAATACCTGCTGCCCACTGAATACCTTGGTAGCACAAGGAGGGATGTGGCTGCCTTGGAGTGGATGGAAACAGGAACCCAGCATTCTCTGCGCTGGACTCATTACATATTCACATTCTCCAGCGTGGGTGATGTCATGCAGTTAGCTTTTTAACAATAAAAATTGGGTCAGGCGCAGTGACTCATGCCTGTAATCCCAGCACTTTTGGAGGCTGAGGCGGGCGGATAACCTGAGGTTAGGAGTTCAAGACCAGCCTGGCTAACATGGTGAAACCCCGTTTCTACTAAAAATACAAAAAATTAGCTGGGTGTGGCGGCATGCGTCTACAATCTCAGCTACTTGGGAAGCTGAGACAAAAGAATCGCTTGAACCCAGGAGGCAGAGGTTGCAGTGGGCTGAGATCACACCATTGCACCCTAGCTTGGGCGACAAGAGCAAAACTCCATCTCAAAAACAAAACAAAATGAAAAGAATAAAAATTGGAGGTAGGGTGAAGGAAAGAGCAATGAGAGAACCACATTGCAGAAAGAACTCAGAGGAGCAGCCCCGCATGGAGTTGACTGGCACTTTGGGAATAACAGGGCTTGTCCGCACAATCTTCCAACCTAGCTCTCAGGCTCCAATGCCTGGTGTCTGCTTTCCCTATGAGAAATACCTTCCCATCTACCTTCCAGGCTGCAGAGGAGGGCAGGAAGTCTGTTCTGTGGCTTGCTAGATTATTTTAAGTTGATGAACACCTGACGAGGCGTAAAAAGCTGCCCAGCCTTCACCCACTCTAGATTTCTGTGCTTCCTTCTGATTTTGTTTTTTGGTTTGTTATTATTGTTGCTTTTGAGATGGAGTCTCATTGTGTCGCCCAGACTGGGGTGCAGTGGCACCATCTCAGCTCACTGCAACCTCTGCCTCCCAGGTTCAAGCAATTCTTCTGCCTCAGCCTCCTGAGTAGCTGGGATTACAGGCTCCCGCCACCACGTCCTACTAGTTTTTATATTTTTAATAGAGACAGGGTTTCACCATATTGGCCAGGCTGGTCTCAAACTCCTGACGTCAGGTGACCTGCCCGCCTCCACCTACCAACGTGCTAGGATTACAGGCATGAACCACCACACCCTGCCTGATTTTGTTGATTTTGTTTGTTTTCTTACAAACTCCTATTTCACAGAATCTGCGTCTCAAAATGGGTTGAAAATTTAAGCTCACCTTGCCCAACTAGCCCCTCTACAAAAACTTCAGTTAATCAGTCTGCACGGATATTAGGTGCCAGAGTGTTTGTGGAAATGACCTCTACAAAGTTCTGGCACCACATACAAGGATCAGCACAAAATTTCAGGGGTGAGACTCCAGGATCCAGGCTAGAAGTAAGGGATAGATCCCCCAAGAATGGCACTAAGGGCTGTGGCCTCGGAGCACCCCACAGGCCAACCAAAAATACTTGGGGAGAGATGATTTGAGAGGCAGTAGACAGAAGCACGCTGCAGGGAGAGGTTTGCACGTGTTCGCTGTGCAGTCGGCAGTAACAGTCCTATGTGCAAATCCTGCCCCATCCAGGATTCGCTGTGAAACATGGAGGAGGCACGTAACCCCATTGAGATTGTTTCCTCATCTGCAGCCTGGACTAACAATTGTGCCTCTCTCAAGGATGCCAAAGAGTTCAATGCAATGACGATCCGATAGGCACGTGCATTTTGCGTATTGCGTGGTTATGGCACCTCTCTATTTAACTCATAGAGAAGGTGAGGAACTTAGACCCAGGCGATGGAGAGGGCTTTGAGAAGATAGATCTGCCTTGTTTCTCTCTTTGAGCCTCTCTTTCCTGATTTCTCAAATAAAAACTAGGAAATGTCAAGGCTGGAGATGACTTCTGAGGTTTCTTCCACCAGAAGATCCAGCTTGAAAAGCAAAACCAGAACAAAATGATTACACCCCATGTGAGTTCCTGAGCGGAGATGAAGCCAGGCAGATTTCAAGTAGGAAGCTGAGCTTGTCCGGTTTAAAAATCTTCCTATGAGCTGTACCCACAACTGGATCTCAAGTTATCAAACCAATCCTTTTTTTTTTTTTTTTTTGAGACAGAGTCTCGCTCTTGTAGCCCAGGTTGGAGTACAGTAGCACAATCTTAACTCACTGTAACCTCTTCCCTCATCAGCCTCCTGAGTAACTGGGATTAGAGGCACCCGCCACCATGTCTGGCTAATTTTTTTTTTTTTTTTTTTTGAGACAGAGTCTTGCTCTGCTGCCCAGGCTGGAGTGCAGCAGCGTGATCTCGGCTCACTGCAAGCTCCGCCTCCTGGGTTCACACCATTCTCCTGCCTCAGTCTCCCGAGTAGCTGGGACTACAGGCGCCCGCCACCACGCCTGGCTAATTTTTTGTATTTTTTTAGTAGAGATGGGGTTTCACCATGTTAGCCAGGATGGTCTTGATCTCCTGACCTCGTGATCTGCCCACCTCGGCCTCCCAAAGTGCTGGGATTACAGGATTACAGGCGTGAGCCACCATGCCCGGCCTTGGCTAATTTTTGTAGTTTTAGTAGAGATGGGGTTTCACCATGTTGGCCAGGCTGGTCTCAAACTCCTGATTTCAAGTGATCTTCCTGCCTTAGCCCCTCAAAAGTGCTTGGATTACAGGCATGAGCCACCACACCCAGCCGTTATCTAACCAGTCAGCAGAAGCATGATGAGCTTGGCCAGCCATGATGAGACCATGTACAGGGATCCAGGCAGGAGAAGAGCCAGGAGGCTGAGGTGCAGACCAGGCAGTCGGTGCGCTCAGCATCTGTCCTACTCTCCCAGAGCTGCCATTGCACAGTTCCACAAACCAGGTGGCTTAAACCACCTAACTCTACTCCCTCACAGTTCCAGTTCTAGAGGCCAGAGGTCTAAATCAAGGGCCGGCAAGACTGTGCTGTCTTTGAAGGCTCCAGGGGAAGGTTCCTCCTGACTCTTCCAGTTTCTGAGGCTCCCAGTGCTGCTTGGCTCGTGCTCATCACTCCAAGCGCTGTCTCCGTCTTCCCGTGGCCTCTGCCCTCTGTGTCTGTGTCCAGCTTTCCCTCTTCTTATAAGGACACCAGTCTTACTAGATCAGGGCCCACCCCAGTGACCTCATCTTAACTTGATCACACCTGTGAAGGTCATATTTCCAAACAAGGTTACATTCACAGATAGTAGGGAGTTGGGACTTCAACGTATTTTTTTTCTTTTGGAATTAAATTTTATTTCACAATGAAAGAAAAAACATACAAAAGGCTTAAACTTTCCCATGTTACAGTACATTTCAGTGCAATAAGGTATTTCATATTATGAATAAGATCCTGCCAATGTGAATACTGGAAACAGCAGTTTATGTTCTTCAAGGCAACAGACAAGGATTTGGTAAATGACTCCTTAAAATGTTTAAATCCAGACATAAATGTATGGCTTCATTATTAACCATTCCTTGATCAGTGAGCACCCATTTAAGACGCATTCTTAACATTGTTCTGGTCAGTCGGAATACAGCAAATTAATAATAATAATAATAATAACCAGTTCAAAAATATCAAGTGTACATTTTTGCCGCATACTAAACTCTGTATACATATAAGGCTCTAAACTTTATCACCCATAAGTTTGTTTTCAAATATCAGCATATCTTTTGGGGAACACCATTCAACCCATGGCAGCGTGCCTCCTCAGGGAAGGATGCAGCACCCCAAAACTGTGATGAGCGCTTCAGCAACCAACACGCACAGCCTGGTTGTCATATGTTTGCTGGGTTCTGACTCCCACCTGCAGTGGAGCTTTGGAGACCCGGGGACTGAGAGCAGGAGGAATTCCTGCCCATGGAGGGTGCTTCCCTAGGGCCAGAGACAGCTTGGAAGACCACTCCTCCCCATGTGGAAACTTCTCTTCGTGAAACCCCCTCCAAGCTGCCTTGTCTTTGGGCAGGAAGCCACACCTGATTTATGGAAATTCCTGAGAATGCCTTCAGCTGGTACCCTAGTCTAGCTCTGACCCCGGAGGCACCAGAGCTCCTTCCCAAACAAACCAAGCTGATGAAATGTGCGTTAATATGATGGGAAACCTCCTTGGAGGAAATTGGGAGAAATTTCTGTAAGTTATGAATCATGGAAGAGTTTGGAAGATGGCCGAATAGGAACAGCTCCAGTCTCCAACTCCCAGCGCGAGCGACACAGAAGACCGGTGATTTCTGCATTTTCAACTGAGGTACTGGGGTCATCTCTCTAGGGAGTGCCGGACAATCGGTGCTGGTCAGCTGCTGCAGCCTGACCAGCGTGAGCTGAAGCAGGGCGAGGCATCGCCTCACCTGGAAGCGCAAGGGGGAAGGAAATCCCTTTTCCTAGCCAGGGGAACTGAGACACACAACACCTGGAAAATCGGGTAACTCCCACCCCAATACTGCGCTTTAAGGAAACAGGCACACCAGGAGAATATATCCCACACCTGGCCGGGAGGGTCCCACGCCCACGGAGCCTCCCTCACTGCTAACACAGCCGTCTGCTGCGATCTATTCGCAAGGCAGCAGCGAGGCTGGGGGAGGGGCGCCCGCCATTGCTGAGGCTTAAGTAGGTAAACAAAGCCGCTGGGAAGCTCGAACTGGGTGGAGCTCACAGCAGCTCAAGGAAGGCTGCCTGTCTCTGTAGACTCTACCTCTGCGGACAGCGCACAGCTGCAGTCCATTAGGGGAAAGAGCGGGGCCGCTGCAGACCCGAACGACTCTGTCTGACAGCTTTGGGGAGAGCCGTGGATCTCCTAACGCGGAGGTTGAGATCTGAGAACGGACAGACTGCCTGCTCAGGTGGGTCCCTGACCCCTGAGTAGCCTAGCTGGGAGACATCCCCCACTAGGGGCAGTCTGATACCCCACACCTCACAGGGTGGCATCACCCCTGAGAGGAAACTTCCAAAGAAAGAATCAGACAGGTACACTCGCTGTTCAGCAATATTCTATCTTTGGCAACCTCTGCTGCTGATACCCAGGCAAACAGGGTCTGGAGTGGACCTCAAGCAATCTCTAACAGACCAACAGACACTCCTTCTGACTGTCAGACGGAAAACTATCAAACAGGAAGGACACCTATACCAAAACCCCATCAGTACGTCACCATCATCAAAGTCCAGAGACAGATAAAACCACAAAGATGGGGAAGAAGCAGGGCAGAAAAGCTGGAAATTCAAAAAATAAGAGCGCATCTCCCCCTGCAAAGGAGCGCAGCCCATCGCCAGCAACGGATCAAAGCTGGTCAGAGAATGACTTTCACGAGATGAGAGAAGAAGGCTTCAGTCCATCAAACCTCTCAGAGCTAAAGGAGGAATTACGTACCCAGTGCAAAGAAACTAAAAATCTTGAAAAAAAAGTGGAAGAATTGACAGCTAGACTAATTAATGCAGAGAAGATCATAAACGAAATGACAGAGATGAAAACCATGACACGAGAAATACGTGACAAATGCACAAGCTTCGGTAACCGACTCGATCAACTGGAAGAAAGAGTATCAGCGATTGAGGATCAAATGAATGAAATGAAGCGAGAAGAGAAACCAAAAGAAAAAAGAAGAAAAAGAAATGAACAAAGCCTGCAAGAAGTATGGGATTATGTAAAAAGACCAAATCTACGTCTGATTGGGGTGCCTGAAAGTGAGGGGGAAAATGGAACCAAGTTGGAAAACACTCTTCAGGATATCATCCAGGAGAACTTCCCCAACCTAGTAGGGCAGGCAACATTCAAATTCAGGAAATACAGAGAACGCCACGAAGATACTCCTCCAGAAGAGCAACTCCAAGACACATAATTGCCAGATTCACCAAAGTTGAAATGAAAGAAAAAATCTTAGGGCAGCCAGAGAGAAAGGTCGGGTTACCCACAAAGGGAAGCCCATCAGAATAACAGCAGACCTCTCGGCAGAAACTCTACAAGCCAGAAGAGAGTGGGGACCAATATTCAACGTTCTTAAAGAAAAGAATTTTCAACCCAGAATTTCATATCCAGCCAAACTAAGCTTCATCAGTGAAGGAGAAATAAAATTCTTTACAGATAAGCAAATGCTTAGAGATTTTGTCACCACCAGGCCTGCCTTACAAGAGACCCTGAAGGAAGCCCTAAACATGGAAAGGAACAATCGGTACCAGCCATTGCAAAAACATGCCAAAATGTAAAGACCATCGAAGCTAGGAAGAAACTGCATCAACTAACGAGCAAAATAACCAGTTAATATCATAATGACAGGATCAAGTTCACACATAACAATATTAACCTTAAATGTCAATGGACTAAATGCTCCAATTAAAAGACACAGACTGGCAAACTGGATCAAGAGTCAAGACCCATCAGTCTGCTGTATTCAGGAGACCCATCTCACATGCAGAGACATACTAGGCTCAAAATAAAGGGATGGAGGAAGATCTACCAAGCAAATGGAGAACAAAAAAAAGCAGGGGTTGCAATCCTAGTCTCTGATAAAACAGACTTTAAACCATCAAAGATCAAAAGAGACAAAGAAGGCCATTACATAATGGTAAAGGGATCAATTCAACAGGAAGAGCTAACTCTCCTAAATATCTATGCACCCAATACAGGAGCACCCAGATTCATAAAGCAAGTCCTTAGAGACCTACAAAGAGACTTAGACTCCCATACAATAATAATGGGAGACTTCAACACTCCACTGTCAACATTAGACAGATCAACGAGACAGAAAGTTAACAAGGATATCCAGGAATTGAACTCATCTCTGCACCAAGCGGACCTAATAGACATCTATAGAACTCTCCACCCCAAATCAACAGAATATACATTCTTCTCAGCACCACATCGCACTTATTCCAAAATTGACCACATAATTGGAAGTAAAGCACTCCTCAGCAAATGTACAAGAACTGAAATTATAACAAACTGTCTCTCAGACCACAGTGCAATCAAACTAGAACTCAGGACTAAGAAACTCAATCAAAACCGCTCAACTACATGGAAACTGAACAACCTGCTCCTGAATGACTACTGGGTACATAACAAAATGAAAGCAGAAATAAAGATGTTCTTTGAAACCAATGAGAACAAAGATACAACATACCAGAATCTCTGGGACACATTTAAAGCAGTGTGTAGAGGGAAATTATAGCACTAAATGCCCACAAGAGAAAGCAGGAGAGATCTAAAATTGACACTCTAACATCACAATTAAAAGAACTAGAGAGGCAAGAGCAAACACATTCAAAAGCTAGCAGAAGGCAAGAAATAACTAAGATCAGAGCAGAACTGAAGGAGATAGAGACACAAAAAACCCTCCAAAAAATCCATGAATCCAGGAGTTGGTTTTTTGAAAAGATAAACAAAATTGACAGACCGCTAGCTAGACTAATAAAGAAGAAAAGAGAGAAGAATCAAATAGACGCAATAAAAAATGATAAAGGGGATATCACCACCGACCCCACAGAAATACAAACAACCATCAGAGAATACTATAAATGCCTCTACGCAAATCAACTAGAAAATCTAGAAGAAATGGATAATTTCCTGGACACTTACACTCTCCCAAGACTAAACCAGGAAGAAGTTGAATCCCTGAATAGACCAATAGCAGGCTCTGAAATTGAGGCAACAATTAATAGCCTACCCACCAAAAAAAGTCCAGGACCAGATGGATTCACAGCTGAATTCTACCAGAGGTACAAGGAGGAGCTGGTACCATTCCTTCTGAAACTATTTCAATCAATAGAAAAAGAGGGAATCCTCCCTAACTCTTTTTATGAGGCCAACATCATCCTGATACCAAAGCCTGGCAGAGACACAACAAAAAAAGAGAATTTTAGACCAATATCCCTGATGAACATCGATGCAAAAATCCTCAATAAAATACTGGCAAACCGGATTCAGCAGCACATCAAAAAGCTTATCCACCATGATCAAGTGGGCTTCATCCCTGGGATGCAAGGCTGGTTCAACATTCGCAAATCAATAAACGTAATCCAGCATATAAACAGAACCAAAGACAAGAACCACATAATTATCTCAATAGATGCAGAAAAGGCTTTTGACAAAATTCAACAGCCCTTTATGCTAAAAACGCTCAATAAATTTGGTATTGATGGAACGTACCTCAAAATAATAAGAGCTATTTATGACAAACCCACAGCTAATATCATACTGAATGGGCAAAAACTGGAAAAATTCCCTTTGAAAACTGGCACAAGACAGGGATGCCCTCTCTCACCACTCCTATTCAACATAGTGTTGGAAGTTCTGGCTAGGGCAATCAGGCAAGAGAAAGAAATCAAGGGTATCCAGTTAGGAAAAGAAGAGGTCAAATTGTCCCTGTTTGCAGATGACATGCTTGTATATTTAGAAAACCCCATCATCTCAGCCCAAAATCTCCTTAAGCTGATAAGCAACTTCAGCAAAGTCTCAGGATACAAAATTAATGTGCAAAAATCACAAGCATTCTTATACACCAGTAACAGAGAAGCAGAGAGCCAAATCAGGAATGAACTTCCATTCACAATTGCTTCAAAGAGAATAAAATACCTAGGAATCCAGCTTACAAGGGATGTAAAGGACCTCTTCAAGGAGAACTACAAACCACTGCTCAGTGAAATCAAAGAGGACACAAACAAATGGAAGAACATACCATGCTCATGGATAGGAAGAATCAATATCGTGAAAATGGCCATACTGCCCAAGGTGATTTATAGATTCAATGCCATCCCCATCAAGCTACCAATGACTTTCTTCACAGAATTGGAAAAAACTGCTTTAAAGTTCATATGGAACCAAAAAAGAGCCCGCATTGCCAAGACAATCCTAAGTCAAAAGGACAAAGCTGGAGGCGTCACGCTACCTGACTTCAAACCATAGTACAAGGCTACAGTAACCAAAACAGCATGGTACTGGTACCACAACAGAGATATAGACCAATGGAACAGAACAGAGTCCTCAGAAATAATACCACACATCTACAGCCATCTGATCTTTGACAAACCTGAGAGAAACAAGAAATGGGGAAAGGATTCCCTATTTAATAAATGGTGCTGGGAAAATTGGCTAGCCATAAGTAGAAAGCTGAAACTGGATCCTTTCCTTACCCCTTATACGAAAATTAATTCAAGATGGATTAGAGACTTAAATGTTAGACCTAATACCATAAAAACCCTAGAAGAAAATCTAGGTAGTACCATTCAGGACATAGGCATGGGCAAGGACTTCATGTCTAAAACACCAAAAGCAATGGCAGCAAAAGCAAAAATTGACACATGGGATCTAATTAAACTAAAGAGCTTTTGCACAGCTAAAGAAACTACCATCAGAGTGAACAGGCAACCTACAGAATGGGAAAAAATTTTTGCAACCTACTCATCTGACAAAGGGCTAATATCCAGAATCTACAAAGAACTCAAACAAATATACAAGAAAAAAACAAACAACCCCATCAAAAAGTGGGCAAAGGATATGAACAGACATTTCTCAAAAGAAGACATCCATACAGCCAACAGACACATGAAAAAATGCTCATCATCACTCGCCATGAGAGAAATGCAAATCAAAACCACAATGAGATACCATCTCACACCAGTTAGAATGGCAATCATTAAGAAGTCAGGAAACAACAGGTGTTGGAGAGGATGTGGAGAAATAGGAACACTTTTACACTGTTGGTGGGATTGTAAACTAGTTCAACCATTATGGAAAACAGTATGGCGATTCCTCAAGGATCTAGAACTAGATGTACCATATGACCCAGCCATCCCACTACTGGGTATATACCCAAAGGATTATAAATTACTCTACTACAAAGACACATGCACACGTATGTTTATTGCGGCACTATTCACAATAGCAAAGGCTTGGAATCAACCCAATGTCCATCTGTGACAGACTGGATTAAGAAAATGTGGCACATATACACCATGGAATACTATGCAGCCATCAAAAAGGATGAGTTTGCATCCTTTGTAGGGACATGGATGCAGCTGGAAACCATCATTCTTAGCAAACTATCACAAGAAGAGAAAACCAAACACCGCATGTTCTCACTCATAGGTGGGAACTGAACAATGAGATCACTTGGACTCGGGAAGGGGAACATCACACACTGGGGCCTATCATGGGGAGGGGGGAGGAGGGAGGGATTGCATTGGGGAGTTATACATGATATAAACGTCATGCACATGTACCCTAGAACTTAAAGTATAATAAAAAAAAAAAAGAAAAAAATAAATGCTTTAGCATCATCAAAAAAAAAAAAAAAAAAGTTATGAATCATGGGAGATCATGGGAGACCACAAAACAAGGGAAACGGAACAGATGCCAAGCTATCAAAATGAAAATAGGAGCACAACGTTGAGGAATTGTCTGATTTCACCGATCGTGACTAAACCACAAAGTGGGAGCTGAGGCATCTGGCCCATTGAAGTGGGAGAACTTGGGTGTCCATGTGGTATTGGGGGTGTGTGGGGTGGGGTGGGAGGAGGGGTACCCTACTTTTTGGTGATCAGAGTCAGCCGGCCTCTTCATAAAACCTGGAGCAAGTGTCCGCCTCCCAACTTGTGATTCTGTTTAGAATAAGCTGTACTTGATATCTTCTTTGTCTGAAGATCTGGGGACCAGCTCTCAATTTCAGGGAAACAAAAGAAGTTCTTCTTATGATCCAGACAACTATTAAAGAATAAGCGTTAAAGTTGGTGTAATTATGATAGTCTTGCTAGTAACAAATCAAGGCTTTTAACTGTGAGTATTTCTGTTTTAAAAGGAAGTGAGCTAAATCTCCTTCCTACAGGGAAATAAAGAGAAAGAAATCAACCTTGACTCTGAGTTTATGAGAATCTACCAAGAGAAATTTGGTTGCAAAAATGAGTGTTCACTCACTAGGATGGCTAAAACACAATTTTAAAAAGGACAATAACAAGTGTTGGTAAGGACGTGGAGAATTTAAAAGCCTCATACACTGCTGGTGGGAATGCGAAATGATGGAGCTGCTGTAGAAACCAAGCTGGTGGCCCCTTAAAAAGTTAAACATAGAGTTCCCACATGACCCAGCAATTCTCCTAGGGACATACCCAAAAGAACTGAAAACTTATGTCCACCAAAAAACTTGTACACTAATATATATAGCAGCATGATTTCAAATTGGCAAAAAGCAGAATCAGCCCAAATGCCCATCAACTGATGAATGGAAAACAAAATGCATTCCAGCCAGACAGTGGAGTATTATTCAGCTATAACAATGAATGATACGTGCAACTGATGCATGTAACGACACACGCCTGAACCTTGAAAACATGGCTCTCAGTAGATGTATATTCCAGAATTAGATTATGGTTGTGGTTCCACAACCTTATCAAGATTGTAGACATTGATAATGGTGGCGTATATGGTATGTGAATTACATCTCAATAGAATAAATGACAAAAGTCTGGGGGAAAGTGAGGGTGCGGAAGTCCTCTAGTTTACTCAAGTGGGATCATTAACATTCCAACTGGCAGAAAGAGAAACGCCTTACCCTGGAGCTCTTGTGAGATGCAGTGGCAGTGGAGGCTGGGGCAACACCAACCATTGGAAAGGAAGGGAGCCATGGGCACTCGTACGCTGCTGATGAAAATCGGCACAACCACTTCAAAAAACCCTTGGACAGCAAATACTAAGTATGAACATTACACAAACCAGATACACTAGAGACTTCCTTCCTAGGAAAAGCCCAACATCGATGCGAGCCCATAGACATCAATAGACATATAGGAATGCTTACAGAGGCATCATTTGCTATAAATCAAAACCGGGGGACGAGGAGGAAACAGCCCACAACTGTCCGTGAATAACAGGATGGTTGAAGCGGGTATACTCACACAACAAAACACTATGCAGAATAAGAGTGAGTGAACCAGTACTACATGCAACATCAAGGAATACAATGTGTGATAACCTTCAAAGAGTATGCTTGTGACCAGAGTCCTTTTCTGTTTATTAAAATTCAATCCTTAAGCTAGAGCTTAAACTTGAAAGCCATCAGCCTGTTGATGAAATTGCTAGAAAATACAATAAACATTTTTCAATCTGGAGTTAAAATTTGAAAACAGTATAAAGTTGTAGGTGGCCTACTCTCTCAAAATTCAAAAATTTCATCCATAAAACTTTACATTGATCCCTAACTTTCAGAACTAAAGTATTTCTAGATTATAACTAGCCTGATTCTCATCTAAACTTTAACCACATTAAACAAAAAAAGCATGAGTCTTTCAATTGGGCAGTCATTTTTAGTTTAAAAATATCTTTTTAAATATGAGCACATCTGGATCTTCTAATCGTAAACAACTACTTTTTAAAATGTGTTTAAAAAGCTTTTATTCCTCAGCAAAGGAATTGGATCTCTTTGCTGACTTTAACATTTGCAGAGAAGATGTTGAACTAAAAATTCTTAATGTATCTAGATATTTAATTTTGTTTTATAACTTCATAATTCTCTTTACTGATTCTTCACTCTTCTAGCATTCAATTTTAATTTGTTCACTTGTGTTAATTATAAGTTAAGGTTTGTGTGTGTGAGCATATATAAGTGTGTTCATAGTTTTGTGAGACAGACAGTGAGAGAAGGTTTAAAAAACAAAGGAGAGAGTGAAAGAACGAGAAAAAGAATTGGAATGAGAGAGAGAATATATGTAGTATAACTGATGCGAAGTACTGCATCAATATACTTGATTACTTCAGGGCTATTCAGTACGATTTTTTAACCTGCTTTAACAACAACAAAAAAAAAAGCTAGCAGGGCGTGGTGGCTCACACCTGTAATCCCAGCACTTGGGGAGGCCGAGACGGGCGGATCACGAGGTCAGGAGATCGAGACCATCCTGGCTAATACGGTGAAACCCCGTCTACTAAAAATACAAAAAAAAACTAGCCGGGCGAGGTGGCGGGCGCCTGTAGTCCCAGCTACTCAGGAGGCTGAGGCAGGAGAATGGCGGAAACCCGGGAGGCGGAGCTTGCAGTGAGCTGAAATCTGGCCACTGCACTCCAGTCCGGGCGACAGAGCGAGACTCCGCCTCAAAAAAAAAAAAAAAAAAACAAAAAAAAAAAAAAAAAAAAAAAAAAAAAAAAAAAAAAAAAAAAAAAAAAAAAAAAAATACATAAATTAGCCAGGCATGGTGGCAGGCACCTGTAAACCCAGCCACTCGGGAGGCTGAGACAGGAGAATTGCTTGAATCCAGGAGGTGAAGGTTGCAGTGAGCTGAGATTGTACCACTGCACTCCAGCCTGAGCAACAGAGTAAGACTCCATCTCAAAAATAAAAAGAAAGAAAGAATAGAAACAACAGGGTACTCCATCTTGTGGAAAGATGAAATAAACTCATTTTACCCTAAGCATAACTAAAAAGCCTGAGCACTGGGTATTAAGCACAATAAGAAGACTCTGAAGGTGGAAAGAAGGCAGACTGTATTGAGACTTTGGGCCCCCACTGAACGGCTCAGTGGTGAGTTCTTTGGGGCGTTTTACTCTTGCCTCATATATATCTCAGACAGGGAGATGGAGAAACCAATGACCTGGAGATGCCAGTGGGCACAGACAAAAAGAACAAAACAAAACAAAACAAAACCAGAAAAGCCAACTCTCTTATGACCCTTGTGGCAAGTTGTAGTCAACCACATCCAGAATTCAATGTCATTCATTGCAAGAAAAACAGAAAAACAAGTTCATTACTATGGTAATAATCTGGTTTCTGTGCTTAATGTCAAATAGCAAGTTGCTATTGCTAGGTTGATATTGTTCTGAATATTGAGGAAATGTGAAATCTCTTTATACTTTTATAATAAGATTTCCTATTGTTAATCTATAACTAGTCCAGCAGAGCTTTAATTTCCTCCTAATAGGACATTTAAACATTTACCAGGTTATGGAGAGTTCAAAAATCAGGTTTTCAATCAGCAATTCCTAATTCAACTTCTGCTCCCTACAGACTAATACACATTAATGAGGAATATTGCTTCTCTGCAAACCAGAACAGCAACATGCAGAGTAATCAGTTTAGCCCTGCACCCACCAACCAGAATGCCTCCAACTGGCTCAGCTGCAGATGCACCTGGCTGGATATTAAATTGTCGAAGGAAGAAGCCATTGGTTGGAAACTCTGTGTTGGCTTTATAGTGGAGCAGCAGGGTAAAAAAATTAATATATACATAAAAAACAAAAACAGAACTGGGAAACAGTTTTGGTACCAGCCAGTCTGACTGAGAAGAACCAGCCTCCACTTGATCATGCCTGCTACCATGCCTACCTTCCTTTGGTCTCTGACCTCTCCAGCAACATGCATGGAAGGGCACCTGCTCTAGGGGACATGGCACTGACCTTCTTCCTCGCACTCAATCATCCCAGCCAGCCCACAAAGTAGGTAGAGCGACAGCTTCACTTTGCAGGTGAAGAAATTGAGGCACAGACACCTTCAGTAATGTGCCAGAGGACACCAGTTTTTTACTGGCACCAAAGCCTATTCTCTCAACGGCTGGGCAACACTATGTTTCAGCTCTTCTTTTTTTAATGGACTCTCACATTTCTCCATGCTGACCATTGGCCTAATCCCCATGTATAATTCAGTAAAGGTAAAGGTTCTACAAGGAGCCAAACACTGTGTTTAAAATACATGCTTTCCAGTTTGGCTTAATCCAAGTTTGAAATGTAGTCTTCTTAGAAGAAAGAGGCTTTCATGCAATCCTCCATGAGTGTAAACTTTGTGTTCATAGCAGAACATTCGATGAGAATCAGATGAAAGGTGTTCCTGGCTGTATCCTGAGTACAGTATTCCGCACACAGTATTCTGTTTTGCTGGTTGGGGACAGATTAATCACCTTGGAGAGGTCGGGTTGACAGAAATGGACAGATCGCAGGATGGACAGCCTGACCTTCCCTGCTCAGCAGGCCAAAGAGGGAGACCCTGTCACGTGGGGGCTCGGTAGAATGACTTACTGAACAAACCCACCATGAGCTGAGTGCCCAGCCAACCAGATAAAAACATCCTTCACCAGGAAATTGAGGTATCAGGCCTCAAGGGCTTTTCAGGGTGCAGATTCATTTAAGGGCAACCTTGTTCTCAAGAGTTCATTGTTTTGATTCCTGCTGAACTCCCTGAAGGTAGTTTGCAGATAACCCCAGAGATGGGCAGGAGGGCCTGCAAGCAGCATGGGGCAGGGCTTGCTTCTTTCTGAGGAGCCCAGGCCCCATGCCCTTCAGCATCACTCGAGACCACAAGGTCCCCACTGCCTGATGGAACAGCCACCCTCACCTGGCCTAGCCAGCTCCTGGTCCCTCCTTTACTGCTATCTGAATCTCAGAGCCCATCAGTGTGGATCATGTCAGATTCAGAGTCGCTCAGATATTTCCCCAGAGCTTGCACAGCACTGGGACCGCCCACTGTCTGCCCTCATCATCCCAGCTTGGCACCCTACCCTGCCCTTCTGACATTTCCCTCATTGGTCCTTGCACATTTCAGCTTTGCAGCCAGGCTCAGCCATTGAACCTTATTTCTGGGAATTTCCGAGTGAGCACCGGGTAGTCCTGGAATCTAAATCCTATGGCCTCCACAGGCAAATGTGTCGCTTTTGTCTGTCACCAGATCAAAGAAAGGGGGAAAGGAAAGGGTTTGGTTAGAGGTGGGGGGACAGTATTTTTTCATTCATAGGCAGAGACTGGCTTGTGTAAAAGTTTTGGGTTACATGAAATCTAAGCAGTATTGAAAGAATCCTGATGACTTCATCTCCAAATGCCTTGAATGGCCTTCCTCAACATCCTGCTGGGGCCACCTTTGGGTCGGGGACTTGCAGGCTTTTTAAACACATGGGCTTTGCCATCTGCACAGGGTTTAGGGAACTGTAGGCAGCTTGGATGGAGGGAGGCAGGTAATTTTTTTTTTTGAGACGGAGTCTCTCTTTGTCGTCCAGGCTGGAGTGCAGTGGGGCAATCTTGGCTCACTGCAAGCTCCGCCTCCCAGGTTCACGCCATTCTCCTGCCTCAGCCTCCAAGTAGCTGGGACTACCACCACGTCCAGCTGATTTTTTGTATTTTTAGAAGAGACAGGGTCTCACCATGTTAGCCAGGATGGTCTTGATCTCCTGACCTCGTGATCCGCCTGCCTTGGCCTCCCAAAGTGCTGGGATTACAGGCGTGAGTCACTGCGCCCGGCTGAGGCAGGCCATTTCTAACCATACCTGGCCTTGCACCCACCCAGGTTGTTCCACCTGCTTCAGGTCCCTTCCCTGCTCCTGACTCCCTGAGCAATGTCACGCCACACCTCTGGGGCCAACTCGAAGGCCGCACACCAGGCACGCTCCTTCCCCAGCACTGCTGCTCTGAGCTGGCACAGGGGCATCACCACATCCTGCCAGTGGCCCTTTAGGCCTTGCTGTGTAAGAATTGGAGGAAGCCTCAGACACTCGCCCCAGGATGGCAGAGCCTCTGAGAACAGTGTCAGCGTCAGACTTGCCCTGTATCCTCCTCATGCATGGCCAATGGGAGACTCCAGTAGACACCAGAGGGGTGGACCCAGGAAAGCATGGACGAATGGCCGAAGGATGACAAAGTCTAACTTCTCTAGGGGTATGGCAATTTCCACACAGCTTTCACACCCAGTAGGCCAGCGGTTTCCAACCATTTTGGCACCTGGAACCAGTTTCCTGGAAGGTAATTCTTCCATAGACTGGCGATGGGGGAGGGGGCATGATCTCAGGATGAAACAGTTTAACCTCAGATTATCAGGCATTAGTTAGATTCTTAGAAGGAGCATGCAGGCCAGGTGCGGTGGCTCACGCCTGTAATCCCAGCACTTGGGGAGGCCAAGGCCGGCGGATCATGAGGTCAGGAGATTGAGACCATCCTGGCTAACACGGTGAAACCCCGTCTCTACTAAAAATACAAAAAATTAGCCAGGCATAGTGGCGGACACCTGTAGTCCCAGCTACTTGGGAGGCTGAGGCAGGAGAATGGCATGAATCTGGGAGGTGGAGTTTGCAGTGAGCCAAGATCGCACCACTGCACTCCAGCCTGGGCGACAGGGTGAGACTCCGTCTCAAAAAGAAAAAAAAAAAAGGAGCAGGCAACCTAGATCCCTCCCATGTGCAGTTCACAATAGGGTTGGAACTCCTATGAGAATCTGATGGCGGCCGGGCGCGGTGGCTCAAGCCTGTAATCCCAGCACTTTGGGAGGCCGAGACGGGCGGATCACAAGGTCAGGAGATCGAGACCATCCTGGCTAATACGGTGAAACCCCGTCTCTACTAAAGAATACAAAAAACTAGCCGGGCGACGAGGCGGGCGCCTGTAGTCCCAGCTACTTGGGAGGCGGAGGCAGGAGAATGGCTTGAACCTGGGAGGCGGAGCTTGCAGTGAGCTGAGATCCGGCCACCGCACTCCAGCCTGGGCGACAGAGCCAGACTCCGTCTCAAAAAAAAAAAAAAAAAAAAAAAAGAAAGAATCTGATGGCACCGCTGATCTGATGGGAGGCAGAGCTCCGGCGGTCATGCTTATTTGCCTGCAGTTCACCCCCTGCTGTGTGGCCCAGTTCTTTTTTTTTTTTTATTTTTTTTATTTTTATTTTTTTTTTTTGAGACGGAGTCTCGCTCTGTCGCCCAGGCTGGAGTGCAGTGGCCGGATCTCAGCTCACTGCAAGCTCCGCCTCCCGGCTTTACGCCATTCTCTCGCCTCAGCCTCCCGAGTAGCTGGGACTACAGGCGCCCGCCATCTCGCCCGGCTAATTTTTTGTATTTTTTTAGTAGAGACGGGGTTTCACAGTGTTAGCCAGGATGGTCTCGATCTCCTGACCTCGTGATCGGCCGTCTCGGCCTCCCAAAGTGCTGGGATTACAGGCTTGAGCCACCGCGCCGGGCCCCAGTTCTTAACAGGCCATGGACCAGTACCAGCCCGCGGCCCTAGGACTGGGGATCCCTGCATGAGGCCATCTCCAGGGTCACACAGACAGTGCTATTCATACTCGCTTATGGCTCCAACCAGAACCCATGGGGCATGAGACCCATGTCATGAGGAATAATGTAGTGACTTGAAATCAGGACTTCCGTCCTGTCCCTGGGAGGGCACAGAGGTGACCAAAGAGGTAGCAGAAGTCAAGTCCACCCCTTGGGGCAAATGCAAACCAGCCATTGGGCTGAGGAGGTAGACAGCCATGTGTAATCCTGTCTTAATTTAATTTAATGTAACTTAATTTAGGAGAGCTAAGTAATTAAACATGAGGCCAAAGTACATAAGAAAGTGGCAGCCCTTTATTGCAAATATGCACACACTCTCAGGCGAGGTTCTCTGGTCCTCAGGTGTTGGGGGGCCAGGGAAGTCGCGCCGGGGGTCTCTGGGGAAGTTCTCCAGCCCACAAGTAAGAGGGGCCGAAGAAGTCACGCAGGCTCCTGCCTGCGGCAGACTTTTATGCATTGGTACTGGAAGGGGGAGGGCAGTGGGCGGGATAAGGGCGTGATAGGCGTGGCCGGGTAAGTTTCAGTTTCCTCAGATTGAAGTCACGTGGTGCATGCTCAGTTGATCTGCATTTTCCTGGCCGCTGCTTCATTTTCCCGCGCCCGGGTAAGTTGGTGAGGAAGAACCCGGAAGCAACATGGATTGTGCCTTCTTGTTCACCTTCCTCCATCTTGTCCTTTCTCCCTCACCCAAACAGTCTGGAGAACTTAACCCGAGAGCGCCTGCGCGACTTCCCTGGCCCCCCAACACCTGAGGACCAGAGAACCTCGCCAGAGAGTGTGTGCATATTTGCAATAAAGGGCTGCGCTTTCTTATATACTTTGGCCTCATGTTTAATTACTTAGCTCTCCTAAATTAAGTTACATTAAATTAAATTAAGACAAATCCCCCTGAAATGTCACCCACTATTCATTTCCATCTATGCACAACTTCTGTGTTCCCAGCACAGAATAAGTAAGAACTGGGGGAAATTAAAAATTAAATGTGGAGTTAGGAAGTCTTGGCTTCTCTGTCTCCCGTCATTGAATAGGAGAGCAGTAGCAGAGTAGAAGATGATGGTTTGGAGGCAGAATCCCATGGGCTGGATGGCGGGCACAGGATGGGGTTGAAGCATAACAGGAGGTAACCACATCAACTCATTCAATCATTTGGGGTCATCTTCAGGTCCTACTGCCAGGTGCTATGGGCTGAACTGTATCCCCCCAAAACTCATACGCTGAAGTCTAACCTCCCAGGCCCTCAGATGTGGCTGTATTTGGAGATAGGGTTTCAAAGAGGTACTTAAAGTAAAATGGGGGGCCAGGCGCAGTGGCTCACGCCTGTAATCCCAGCATTTTGGGAGGCCAAGGCGGGTGGATCACAAGATCAGGAGTTTGAGACCAGCCTGGCCAACTTAGTGAAACCCTGTCTCTACTAAAAATACAAAAAATTAGCTGGGCATGGTGGTGGATGCCTATAATCTCAGCTACTTGGGAGGCTGAGGCAGGAGAATCGCTTGAACCTGGGAGGCGGAGGTTGCAATGAGCTGAGATTGCACCACTGCACTCCAGCCTGGGCGAAAGGCGAGACCCTGTGTCCAAAAAAAAAAAAGTAAAATGGGATGATTAGAGTAGGCCCTCATCCAATATGACCTGTGTCCTTATAAGAAGAGGAGATTAGGACAGAGGCACACAGAGGGACAGCCCTGTGGGGCCACGGGGGGAGCTCAGCCATCTGCAAGCCCAGGAGAGAGGCCTCAGGGGAATCCAGCCTGACATGTTGATTTTTGATTTCCAGCCTTCAGGGCTGTGAGAGAGAAATGTCTGTTGTTTAAGCCACCCAGTCTGTGCTATTTTATTATAGCAGCCTGAGCTAACCAAGACATGAGAGTCATTCTTATTAACACTTTGAAACTGAGGAAACCGAAGCTGTGAAAGGACTGAACTGGGATGGTTCCCAGATGTGTCTGGCTCCTCAGCGTCTCCTCTTCCCACCACACCACAACCACGGGAGGCGGGCACAGCGCCCTTTTTCCCTGCCCTAGGTAGAAGGTGCAGAAGATAGTGAGCAGGTCTCAGGCCAAGAGGAGGCATTTGGAGCTGAGTTGAAGCCCCTAGCAGAGCTGCGTGGAGCCAAAGGAGAATGAGGACAGCATGGTCTGAGGAGCCCAGCACACAGGCCTCCAGACGAGGTCAGGCCAGTGTGAGGACAGACGCTGCTCATGGAGACTGGCCCACGGCCTGGGTGAAGGGTATCAGGGGCACAGAGTGATTCACTGAGAGCTGCAGGTAGCTGGAAGGACCAGGGGAGCACAGGTTTGGAGAATCAAGTCCAGGGAAGGAGAAAAAGCGCTAGTCTCAACAGGGAGAGAAAATGTCCCAGGTGTGTAAGGAATGTGACAGCCTCTGTTAGTGAAGCCCAGGGCCGCTGAGCACTGGACTTGTTTGATCTGACGTCAGAGTCAAAGCACCAGATGTGCTCCTCAAGAGGTTCTTCCCTCGCAGAAGGATGGACTCCCTAGAGACAAAGACCCCCTTGGGCTGGCCCACTGTGGCCGGGGCCTTCCCAGGAGACTCTGACCAGTGGCCTGGGAAAAGGAGAGTTGGGGAGCAGTGCCACCACAGCCCTTCTGGGAGCAGTGCCCCCTGAGAAGGGGCTTGGGGGGGACACCTGTCGACCAGGTGGAGAAGCCCAACAGGGCCATCCTTTTCTGCCCCTTGCTTCCTGCCTCCATGAAGGCCCCAAAACCCATATCTGTGTGTAAATAGGTCATGGGGTGGGGGTGGAACTGCGACTTACTCAGCACTATCCTATGCCAGGACTGAGCATTCATTCATTCATCATCTCAGTCAACACTGAGAGCCTCCTCCATGCCAGTCACTGGGAATAGAGTGGGAAGCAAAAACAGGACCCTGGCCCTACTGAGTTGGGATTCAGTGCTGCACACGCGTCAGACATTTCATCCTCACATCAGCTCTGTAGAGTGGGCAGCATGAACTCGCAATTAGTGAAGAGATTCAGAACGCTGGGCACCTCATCCACAGACACAGCATGGTGCAGACCAAGGGTTCCCAACTAAAGGCCGTTTTGCCCACAAAGGGACATTTGGCAATGTGGAAGACATTTTTGGTGTCACAAGTGGATGGTGCCACTGGCATCTGGTGGGTAGAGGCCAGGGATGCTGCTAAACATCCTACGATGCCCAGGACAGGCTCTGTAGCAGAGATTTCTCCAGCTGCAAAGGTTAACAGCACTGAGGTGAGGAGACACAGCTGCAGACCTCACTGGAGCCCACTCAGACCCTGCTCTGCTCACGGAGGCCCAGGATCTCCACACCCCAAGACCCTTGCAGGGGGACTGGCTTGTGGCTGCTCTCTAACAGGCCATGAGAGGAAGTGCGTGTGTCACTTCTGGGCAGAAGTGTAGACATGTGGGTGAGAGACCTCCATGGACATTCCCCCACCATGAAGGTGAAGGTCACTTCCCCTGGAGCTGGCCAAGCTTGGAGACAAGAGCAGCCTGCAGGGTTGGATTTCTGCACAAGGGGACAGCTGCCCTGCGAAGTCATAGTCCCACAGAAGATTTTGCATATGTGAGAAATAAACACAGACAATGTGAAGCCACTGAGATTTAAGAGATGTTTCGTTACCACAGCAGAACCCAGTCTAGCCTGACAAATACACACACTGGTAAGGACTCATGCCAACATTCAAGGCCAAGCTTCAGCCTCAGCCGCCTCACCTGCCAAAGGCATGTTGTGAGACTCCAGTGAGATAAAGCATGTGGAGCACTCAGCATGGGAAGATAAGCCTCAAAGCCCAGGCCCTGGGCATGATGCAGGCAGGTGGCCAGTGTCCTGGCCATCATCACTATCTGCAAGCAGGGGAAGAAAGAGAGTGTGAGCTCACAGGCAAGAAGGAGGCCAGGGTGTGAGACAGCCAGGCTGGGCCCTGGAGGCGTGGGAAGAAAGCAGCGTCCCCAGCCCTGCGCTGGCCCTGAGCCCTGACTGCACGTGAAGAATGAGGTCAATCAGCCAGCATCTTCATCTTCCTGCAATGCTGCATGAATGAAAGAAATGAATTTCAAACGACTTGGACCAGTATCTAATTATTATGATTTATTAACACCAAGGACATAAAGCAGCCCCCTAGACATGACATTCCTCATTCCCCCAGTGAGTCTGGGAGCCTGGCGAGCCTCCTGCTGCACCCTGAGCAATTCTTTTCATTATCAGCATCATTATTATTTATAACAGCCCAGTCACCAGGGAGCAGGGTAATCACCAATCGCCATAAAGTTCGCAGCAAGTTCAAGGATCGGCCAGGAGGCCTTGAGGGCAGCTATGAAACTGAGAAAATAGCTTAGCAGTTGGGGAAAGGGAACCCCAGTGGCCTGAACGTCTCCAGAAGTTTTGGCCTGTCTGATCTAAGAGGTTCACGGACAGAAAGGTGAGCTGGTGCAACTTCTGCACCTTCTCTTTCTTTAAAAAAAAAATGTGGTAAAATACACTTAACATAAAATTTACCATTTTAACCATGGTAAGTGTACAATACAGTTCAGTGATATTTAAACACATTCACATTATTGTGCAGTCATCACCACGCTTCATCTCCAGAATGTTTTCATCTGCTAATTGAAAGTCTGTCCCCATTCAACATGAACTCTCTATTCTGCGTCCCTCCAGCCCCTAGCAGCCACCACTGTACTTTCTGTCTCTGTGAATTTGACCACTCTAGGTCTGTCACATGAATTTAGCTATTCTAGGTCTCTATTCTGGGTTCCTCAAGTATCGTGCAGTATCTGTCCTTTTGTGCCTGGCTATTTCCTGTAGCAGAATGTCCTCAAAGTTCATCCGTGTCATAGCATGTGACAGAATTCCCTTTCTTTTCAAAGCTGAATAACACCCCATTGTATGCATATACTATATTTTGCTTATCTATTCATCTGCTGGGGGACATTTGGGCTATTTCTACCTTTGGCTATTGTGAATAATACTGCCATGAACACAGGTATGCAAGTATCTGCTTGAGTCCCTGATTTCAATTATTTTACATGTATATCCAGCATGGACTCATGAGATCATATGGTAATTCTAGTTTTCATATTTTGAGAAGCTTCCATACCATTTTCCACAGTGGACACGCTATTTCGTGTTGCCTGCCCCTCAACATAAGGGCTCCAATCTCTCACCACTTCTACACCTTACTATTAGGACCTTTCAGTGATCACTATTACTGCTGGAATTCGCCATTATGGAACACTTAACAGTGTACCCAGAGTTTCCACATTCTCTCCAACTCCAAAGGTTGATCATGATGCTAAACTGGTAGGAGCTTTGGAACACAATCATAGTAACACTTTCTCAGATTTGAGAAGTTGCATGGTTCTCCAAACTTCATTCTGAATGGAGGTTGGTCAACAATGCTACATGAAGACAACATGTAATGCTTAATCACTTAACAGTGTACCCAGAGCTTCCACATTCTCTCCAACTCCAAAGATTGATCATGATGCTAAACTGGTAGGAGCTTTGGAACACAATCATAGTAACACTTTCTCAGATTTGAGAAGTTGCATGGTTCTCCAAACTTCATTCTGAATGGAGGTTAGTCAACAATGCTATATGAAGACAACATGTAATGCTTAATCACGGAGGAAAATGTGCAAATGTAAATGCTGTCTATATAATAAACAGGAACCATACTCTTATCAGACACATTTCTTAGCTCAGCATATTACCTTCTCCCTCTCCCTCTGGGTTGGAAGTCACTGGTAGGATTTGAAGAGACGAATCCTGGAGAGACATAAGGTATCTTGGTTAACTGGTGGGTTTTGGAACCAGTGCAATCCAGCCCTGTGCTTCTAGGTGAGGCACTTGTTCCCTCAGAGACTGTTCATCATGTGTAAATTGCAGCTGGTGACAGGATTTAATAGTCGTAATAGTCGTCACTTACCAGGTGCTCCCTGGGTTTCACGTACTTGTTTTTAAAATTGAGAAAATTCACTTGTAATAAAATTTACCATTGTAAAGAGTACAATTCAGTGGTTTTTTAAAGCGTGTTTACAAACCATCATCATGATTTAATTCCAGGACATTTTCATCACCCCAGAAGAAACCCTGTAGCGATTAGCAGTAATCCTGCACACAATCCATCACCTACCCCCACCTCTTGGCAATGACAAATTAACCTACTTTCTGTCATTATGGATTTTCCCATTCTGGACACTTAATATAAATTTAATCATATTAAGCATGGTCTTTTGGATCTGGCTTCATTCACCTGACATAAAATTTTCAAGGTTTACCTACCTTGCAGCACATGTCAGTACTCCATTCCTCTTTATGACTGAATAATATTTTATTGCACCTATATGCCATATTTTGTTGATCCAGCCATCTGCTGATGGACATGTGAGCTGTTTCCACCTTTTGGCTATTATGAATGATGCTACTAAAAACTCCTACATGCCAATTATTGTGTGAACATATTTTTTTGTTTGTTTTTGTTTTTTGATTTTTTGAGGCAGAGTCTCGCTCTGTCACCCAGGCCGGAGTGCAGTGGCACAATCTCAGCTCACTGCAAGCTCTGCCTCCCAGGTTCACACCATTCTCCTGCCTCAGACTCCAGAGTAGCTGGGACTACAGGCACTCACCACCACATCTGGCTTATTTTTTGTATTTTTAGTAGAGACAGGGATTCACCATGTTAGTCAGGATGGTCTTGATCTCCTGATTCATGATCCACCTGCCTCGGCCTCCCAAAGTGCTGGGATTACAGGTGTTAGCCACCGCTCCCTGCCTGTGTGAACATATTTTTAACTCACTTGGGTATATAACCTAGGAGCAGAGTTGTTAGGCTATAGGGTAATTATATGCTTAACTTCCAGACTGTTTTCCATAGTGGTTAAACCATTTTACATTCCCACCGGCAGTGTAGGAGGGCTCCAATGTCTCTTCTTCCTCCCTGACGCTTGTTATTGCCTGTCATTCTGATTACAGCCATCCTGTGGATGTGAAGTGGTATTTCATTGTGGTATTGATTTAATTCTCTTAGTGACTAGGGATGTTGAGTATTTTTTCATGTGTTTAGTGGCCATTTCTGTATCTTTTTTGGAGGCATGTCTATTCAATTTGTCTATTTTTAATTAGGTTATTTGTCCTTTTATTGCTGAGTTGTATGAGTTCTTTTTATATTCTGAATACTGAAATTATCTATTATTCTTTGGTTGTTTGTGCTTTTGTTGTCATATCTGAGAAACCACTGTCAAATCCAAGATCAGGAAGATTAAATCCTATGTTTTGTTGTAAGAGATTTATAACTTTAGCTCTTACATACAGGTCATTGATCCATTTTCTAGCAGATTTTTGTATATGGTGTGAGGTTTGAGTCTAGCTTCACTGTTTTGCATGTGGATTTCAGTTTTCCTAGAACATTTGTTGAGAAAAAAAGAGTTGTCTTTGTACTCTAATTTAAAACCAATCTCCCATAGATATTTATTGGGAGATTTATTTCTGGCCCAGACACTGTTCTAAGTGCTTTCGCCTTATAGAGTAATTGTGATGATTAAATAAAAGGAGAGAAAATATTTTGCCCACTTCAATACTTATCCCCTACACATATGACAAACTGTGAATAGTTGCAAGGATTTTTTTCACTTTTACAAAGCTTGATATTTCTTTTGTTTTATTTTGTTCTGTTTTTGTTTTTTGAGATGGAGTCTCGCCCTGTCGCCCAGGCTGGAGTGCAATGGTGCGATCTCCGCTCACTGCAATCTCCGTTTCCCAGATTCAAGCAATTCTCCTGCCTCAGCCTCCCAAGTAGCTGGGATTACAGGCGCACGTCCCCATACCTGGCTAATTCTTTGTATCTTTAGTAGAGGCGGGGTTTCACCTTGTTGGCCAGCCTGGTCTCAAATTCCTGAACTCATGATCCACCCGTCTCAGCCTCCCAAAGTGCTGGGATTACAGGTGTTAGCCACCGCTCCCTGCCTGTGTGAACATATTTTTAACTCACTTGGGTATATAACCTAGGAGCAGAGTTGTTAGGCTATAGGGTAATTATATGCTTAACTTCCAGACTGTTTTCCATAGTGGTTATACCATTTTACATTCCCACCGGCAGTGTAGGAGGGCTCCAATGTCTCTTCTTCCTCCCTGACGCTTGTTATTGCCTGTCATTCTGATTACAGCCATCCTGTGGATGTGAAGTGGTATTTCATTGTGGTATTGATTTAATTCTCTTAGTGACTAGGGATGTTGAGTATTTTTTCATGTGTTTAGTGGCCATTTCTGTATCTTTTTTGGAGGCATGTCTATTCAATTTGTCTATTTTTAATTAGGTTATTTGTCCTTTTATTGCTGAGTTGTATGAGTTCTTTTTATATTCTGAATACTGAAATTATCTATTATTCTTTGGTTGTTTGTGCTTTTGTTGTCATATCTGAGAAACCACTGTCAAATCCAAGATCAGGAAGATTAAATCCTATGTTTTGTTGTAAGAGATTTATAACTTTAGCTCTTACATACAGGTCATTGATCCATTTTCTAGCAGATTTTTGTATATGGTGTGAGGTTTGAGTCTAGCTTCACTGTTTTGCATGTGGATTTCAGTTTTCCTAGAACCATTTGTTGAGAAAAAAAGAGTTGTCTTTGTACTCTAATTTAAAACCAATCTCCCATAGATATTTATTGGGAGATTTATTTCTGGCCAGACACTGTTCTAAGTGCTTTCGCCTTATAGAGTAATTGTGATGATTAAATAAAAGGAGAGAAAATATTTTGCCCACTTCAATACTTATCCCCTACACATATGACAAACTGTGAATAGTTGCAAGGATTTTTTTCACTTTTACAAAGCTTGATATTTCTTTTGTTTTATTTTGTTCTGTTTTTGTTTTTTGAGATGGAGTCTCGCCCTGTCGCCCAGGCTGGAGTGCAATGGTGCGATCTCCGCTCACTGCAATCTCCGTTTCCCAGATTCAAGCAATTCTCCTGCCTCAGCCTCCCAAGTAGCTGGGATTACAGGCGCACGTCCCCATACCTGGCTAATTCTTTGTATCTTTAGTAGAGGCGGGGTTTCACCTTGTTGGCCAGCCTGGTCTCAAATTCCTGAACTCATGATCCACCCGTCTCAGCCTCCCAAAGTGCTGTGATGCTGTGATTACAGGCATGAGCCACCGCGCCTAGCCCCGATATTTCTTACTTTCTATTTTAATTCAGAATAATATTTGGCATTCTTCCAGGATGGATTTTAATAGCTTATGTTTTAAGAATCATCATTAATAGACAATAAATTTGTTATTTATTAAGTGCTATTAGGTCATTAGGTTAAAAAAATAAACAGGGCCAGGCACTGTGGCTCACGCCTGTAATCCTAGCATTTTGGAAGGCCGAGGCGGGTGGACCTGAGGTTAGGAGTTCAAGACCAACCTGGCGAACATAGTGAAACCCCGTCTCTACTAAAAATACAAAAATTAGCCAGGCTTGGTGGTAGGCATCTGTAATCCCAGTTACTCAGGAGGCTGAGATAGGAGAATTACGTGAACTCGGGAGGCAGAGGTCGCAGTGAGCTGAGACTGCGCCATTGCACTCCAGCAAGAGTGAAACTCCATCTCAAAAAAATAAATAAATAAAAATGTAAAAATATATAAATAAATAGACCTTTAACAAGTTAAATGTAAATAATTTAGTCCAACTAAATTATTATTGGATAAAGATCCCATCAAAAAAAGAGAAGCTTTACTTTTTCCACACAGAGTAATGATTGCTATGCTCTCCTCTTTTTCAGGTTAAACATCTGAGATGTGAAAATTAAAGGACAGGCCTAGATCCAGCTGGAGAGCCAGGCATCAAGCCAGAGCCCTTTGCTCCAAGTCCAGGGTCCTTGTGTTTCATGCAAGCAAGCCCTGCCTTCTTGTTTACAGATCGGAAGCCCAGCGAGTCCTTCTTTAGCATGGGTGACAACGTTGTACATTAATCTGTAACACCAGGGGCATTAGGCCCCCGCATATGATCCTTAGGCAGAGACAAAAATAGTTGGGGTCTCCACAACAGAGCATGCTGAGGAAAGGACTTAGGCATGGGGTGAGAGGAGGTGCCAATGGTTTCTTAGCTGGACATATGATCAAGCACTTTCCAGAAGTGTATGTTAACATGTAACCTGCCCTGCCCCACACAGGGCCTCCATGGGTCAACATGGCTACCCAAGGGGCACAATCAATGACCTCTGGTTACTTGACAATTGCCATGTGCCTACTTGGGTTGGGGTTGGAGTGTTACACTGTGGTGGTCCACAAAAAATGAATGGAAAAGATTAGGCCATTCTGTAGCAAAGGAAGCTTACTTTAAGTAAAGACTGAGATTGCATCTGCTGTGACCATATTGGATGTTGGTTTGCATGGCTGTAAGGAAAGAAACCTGAAAGAGAAACTATGCAAATGACAACCATCCAAGACCACAGCATCTCCCCACAGTCAATCCTTGTGTTCAAAGGGCAGTTGTGTTTTCAGCACCCAATGGAACTTCCTCAAATTGCTGAGAAAGTTTTGGTGGTTATTGTTGCTGTTTTATTAGGATTTATTCAATATTTCCTACATACGATACTTACAAATTATGTATTGATTATCTCCTACATACCATACTTACGAATTCTTTCTAATTCTTGCAAGAACGCTACAGTTTAGGTATTATTTCTCATTACAGTTGAGAGAACTGAGCCTTAGAGAAGACGTGCCAGTGTCATTGAGATTTTAGGAGATAGGACAGAACCAGAACCTGTCTATTGAAGCACAGATGTTTTCACCCTCTGTACTGTGGGTACTTACCTCATATTTTGACTAAAATGTTTTGTTTGGTTTATTTAGCTTCTGAAATTTGTATTCCTCACACCTGTCTTTATGTGCCTGGTAGGGGGGGAACTTGAGCATTGGAACCAACATCTCAGTGATCAGAGAGTAGAAAGAATCCATGGCTTTGTCCCAGTGGCCCAGGTAGGGCTGACCCGGAACTCTACTCAGAGCATGGATATCTCAGTTGCTCTGTGTCCAGCTGCCTTGTGTGGAGTGAGCTGATCGGGAGGAATTTCTTTAGGGGAATATAAAACTCTTTGCAATCAGGATTTTCAGGGCTAGCTTCAGGCTCCTGACTTCTGAGTAACTAGGTCAAGGCCACTTCAAAATTAACAGAATGGTACTCATTTTCACTATTGGTATCTAACACTGCCCTAGAAATAGCAAGTAAGTCAGTACGACGAGAAGATGAAAGAAAACCACTGGAAGTGAGGGGGTAAACTATTAGTTTATTACTTCCAGATAAACTAATTAAAATTATTACAAACTAATTATTTAAAACTAATTTAAAATGTCTACTTAAAAATCTTAAGAGATGCTGGGCGCGGTGGCTTATGCCTGTAATTCCAGCACTTTGGGAGGCTGAGGCAGGTGAATCATGAGGTCTGGAGATCGAGACCATCCTGGCTAACATAGTGAAACCCCGTCTCTACTAAAAATACAAAAAACTTAGCCAAGCGTGGTGGCGGGTGCCTGTAGCCTCAGCTACTAGGGAGGCTGAGGCAGGAGAATGGAGTGAACCTGGGAGGTGGAGCTTGCAGTGAGCCAAGATCATGCCACTGCACTCCAGCCTGGGTGACAGAGTGAGACGCCTCAAAAAAAAAAAAAAAAAAAAAAAAATCTTAAGAGAATCAAGTAAAGATTAATTGATGAAATAAGAGAATTCAGAGTGTGGTCAGTTATAATATAAATATTTAGAAATCAAAAGCGTTTTCAATATTAGCAAGAGAATATCATTTTTAATAAGTATTCTACTCACAACAGCAAAAAAAAATCTAAAATATCTAGGATTAAATTTAAGATTTACAGAAGGATATAAAGAGAATAACTTGATGAATAGAGTGATATCATAATCCAGGGTTCAAAGCTCAGTACCACAAAAGAGGCCACGTAGTAAATATTTTTCAGCTTTGGGAGCCACATGGTCTCTGTTATGGCTGCTCGATTCTGCCATAATCGTGTGAAAACAAAACATAAATGAGCCACCAAGTGTGGCTGTGTTTTCTTTTGTTTTTTTTTTTTTTTTTTTTTTTTTTTTTTTTTTTGAGACGGAGTCTCGTTCTGTCGCCCGGGCTGGAGTGCAGTGGCCAGATCTCAGCTCACTGCAAGCTCCACCTCCCGGGTTCCCGCCATTCTCCTGCCTCAGCCTCCCGAGTAGCTGGGACTACAGGCGCCTGCCACCTCGCCCGGCTAGTTTTTTTTGTATTTTTAGTAGAGACGGGGTTTCACCGTGTTAGCCAGGATTAGATGAGTTACTTTAAGATTGTTAATTTAGGCCGGGCGCGGTGGCTCAAGCCTATAATCCCAGCACTTTGGGAGGCCGAGATGGGCGGATCACGAGGTCAGGAGATCGAGACCATCCTGGCTAACACAGTGAAACCCCGTCTCTACTAAAAAATACAAAAAATTAGCCGGGCGAGGTGGCGGGCGCCTGTGGTCCCAGCTACTCGGGAGGCTGAGGCAGGAGAATGGTGAAAACCCGGGAGGCAGAGCTTGCAGTGAGCTGAGATTTTGCCACTGCACTCCAGCCTGGTGACAGAGCGAGACTCCGTCTCAAAAAAAAAAAAAAAAAGATTGTTAATTTAATCTTTTTAAGGGTTTCAAATAGGACTTCTGTGAGACCTGTCGATGGGAAAATTTTTCTTTCTTTTTGGATGTTTTGGAATTAAGAGGTTACCTACTTTGTACCCGTACCCCTTGAAGTTGAAGTGGAAGCATTTTTAAAATAAAACATCCCAGGGGCTCTTGACAATATATAATGTATCATCTACTTTGGGGCTCCTTATCCTCAAATATTTTAGTTCTTCTACATTTAAAGATGACCTTTCTATGTTTACTGTAAGGAATTTCCTATGAAGGTTTTAATTTAGCCAAGATAGTTTGCAGTCAAGCTGCTATGAAGTGTAGGGACATAACTGAAGTCAGGGTTTCCCAAGCACTGTCTCCTGGCAATTTTCAAGGCACTTTGTATATATTTTAGAACACAGCTCTTTCCAGCCCTTCTCACATTCTTTCCTTAGTCTTCCATTTGGAAGGTCCTGCTCCCAGGAGAAGTTAACTGAAAGCGCTGAGACACTGCAGAGAGCGCGGCGGTGCTGAGTAGGCACGCAGTGCTTGTCGCCTAATACATTGATAGCTTTTATGCTTACGAAGACAACTGTGATGCCTCAAGTTCAATTTTCAATGTAATTACCTGCCTGTGATATTGACAGGAATCCCTAGGTGAAAGATACAGATGTTCCTGTTTCATTTCTGACTTGTTGATGTCAAATGAATGCGCCCGTGAATGGGACTGTCATGGGAAAAAGTGACTCAAAGATAGTATTTCGCTGCCCCAAATAGCTCACTTAAAAAAAAAAAAAACGCAAGCAGATTTTAAAATTTTAGGATTATTGCAGTAAAATCTTACCTGTTAAGAGCTCTTGGAAAGATCACCTTCTTGAATAGCTGATGGACTGCTGTTGTAAATGTCAGGTCGGGGTGGCAGTGGGGGTTGGGTTTTTTAACCCATTTAGATGGAAGCCCACACAAGAGTCGAAGGCTCCTTCCTCACTGACTGTGCGCCAGTCGTGATCATTGCTGAACTCTAACAAGAGCACAGCTGCTGCTGCACGTGGAATCCTCACAGAAACCTCTGAGGGAGACTGTTATGAGCATGCCCTTTTTGCAGTGGGGAAATGGAGGCACGGAAGACAGTACCAGTTGCTTTCCTAAGAGGACCACTTGGGCAGTAGACCTCGTGAAGAGCCTCATTCATACCCACCATGCCGTGCAGCACCCTGCGGTCCGCCTGTGGGCCAGATCACGGAAGGGGCTGTGGTTGGGCTCTCACCTGCGGGGCCCAACCCTGACTCCAAACTCGGTGTGATTTTCTTCATCCTCCTTCTCCTCACTTCTACACCTGTTGCTCCTGGCCTTCTTTCAGCTGGAAAATCACACCATCTAGATTTTTAAGCTTTTTTTTTTTTTTTTTTTTTTTTGTAACAGACTTTCACTCTTCTTTTCTTTTTTTTTTTTTTTTTGAGACAGAATTTCACTCTTGTTGCCCAGACTGGAGGCGCGATCTCGGCTTGCAGCAACCTCCACCTCTCAGGTTCAAGCAATTCTCCTGCCTCAGCCTCCCGAGTAGCTGGGATTACAGGCTTGCACCACCATGCCGGTTAATTTTTAGTAGAGACAGGGTTTCTCAAACTCCTGACCTCAGGTGATCTGCCTGCCTCAGCCTTCCAAAGTGCTGGGATTACAGGAGTGAGCCACTGCGCCTAGACAGGAGTTTCACTCTTTTTGCCCAGGCTGGAGTGCAACGGCGTGATCTCCGCTCACTGCAACCTCTGCCTCCCGGGCTCAAGCAATTCTCCCGCCTCAGCCTCCTGAGTAGCTGGGATTACAGGCATGCACCACCACACCGGGCTAATTTTATATTTTTAGTAGAGACGGGGTTTCTCCATGTTGGTCAGGCTGGTCTCGAATTCTGGACCTCGGGTGATCCTCCCACCACAGCCTCCCAAAGTGCTGGGATTTAAGTTTTTTTTTTAAGAAGTGCAAACGAATTTCCTCCTTTTATAGGCCTATGGCATTCACCGAAGAGTCACAGTCAGCAGGCAACAGTCTACAGACGCATATGACATCTATTTTGAATGCTCAGAGAGATTTTTTTATTCAGAACTTAATTTTCAACCCTGTTTTCACACAGGAGAAAGTCCTGTGCTAACTGCCGTCTCATTCACTATTTTCTCCCTTTGAATTTAACCTTTTCATGGATGCCCACACTAGACAATCAGAAACTCTAGTGGCTGAGAAGGTCCAGGTGTGCCCCTGTGTGGCCCTTGCAGCATGTGACTGCATGGGACCCAAGGATAAGTCCTTCCCCCACTCCCAGGGGATGTTCCTCGAGATCCTCTGCCTGTTTCTCGTCCTCCAGGGGTGAAGCCAGCCTGCACCATTGAGAACCCCCAGATCTTCAGGTTCCAGACAGTCCCAGGCTTGTCTCTGTCTGAACAGGGCCCTGCTGGAGTTCTTAGGGGCCACCCACGCCTCGCCCCAGGATCTGCCCTCCACACTGGGGAGGGGATGTCTCTGGAGCCTGAGCCGGGCCGTGCCCCGCTTTGCTGGAGTCTCCTCGGCTCACACAGTGGCCGCTGAGCTCTGGTTTCAAGGAGTCATTTATCTCCAATCCATTCCATATTTTGGATGGAATCCCAGACTTTTCTCTTTGACACATAACACTGCTTACTTGGACAGCGGAGTCTGTTTTTCTTCACCTTTCCTAGAGACTGTGGGCAGGTCCAGTTTTCTGACCTCTGGCCCCTCTGCTAGTGCTGCAGGGGTTGGGAGGCTGCTCAGCCCACAGGGTCCTGTGTGGGCCCCTCATCAACAGCGTGATTCAGACGGTTGTGGGGGGGGGGTGTTCCTCCTCCTTAACTGCAGGTAAAAGCCCCTGGGGAGATTTCTAAAAATATAGATTTATAAGCCTCACTCCCATCCTCGTTTCTGACTTAAATGTTGAGGTAGAGCCTAGCAACGGTGCTGTTTACAACCTCGCAGGTCCTCTCCTATGCACTCAGGGATGGGAAACATGTCTGAGACCGCAGGTGACCCCAACAGCACTGAAACCCACCCAGCCTGGGGAGCTGGGGCCCAGAAACAGGGCCGGTCCACTGGCTGATTCCTTCCACTTCCTCATGGAGAACACATGTCCTTTCGAGATACAACCTCCATAACGTCTCTTAGCTCTACCGAAAGCCACCGTGGCTCATCTGTTATGGGGAGACTCCCGCCAACGCAGAAAGATGTGTGTTGTCAAAGCTGGGCGGTGGGCCTTGGCAGAAATCAAGAACCTGCAGCTGGAGGGTCGTGGCGTAATCAGCCCAGCCATGTGCTGGACTCCCCAGGGGCCACCTTCCCATGGGACTGAGGGCCTGGACTCTTTGAATCCATGAACCCTGCAGGAATGAGAAGGGCAGGTCCTCTGCTGTGCCAGAATCTCTGTCTAGAGAGAAACAGGCCTCTGTGGGTGACTGTGTCAGCTCCTCTTCCCTCTAGCTCTGGCTGTAGGCTGCCTGGAGGGAAGGAGGAACAGGGCCTCGCAGGCCAGACTCAGGGATGGCTTCTCCCTGGGCACAGACAGAGCGACTCCTGGGTAAAGGTGTTAATCCACCCCTCTTTCTCAAATGGCCAGGTGGAGTGGAAGATCCCTCAGAAATGACTTGTGTGGTGGATCCTGAGCCCAGCCTGTGCCCCTCCCCCACCTCCTATTCACACCAAAGCTTTGCAGGTGACGTGGCTGATTCCAGCCCACCTCTATCTTGCCCATGCCCCCGTGGAGGCCTGAATCATGTGCCTCTCTGAGCCCCTCCCCAGCCTTCTGCCCCTCCTCCAACAGGACTTTCCATCTCCTGTAGCTTTTCTGTGCATGATCCGTCGGCCCCAAGCATCACTCAACCATGGAGACACTTGGGCCCTGGAACCAGCCTGACCCTACAAAATGGTCTGTCAGTGTTTGCTGCATTAGGAGATGAATGCGGTTGCCTGAGGTGAGGGAAAGGTGGTGGTTGGCAATAGAGGTGGAGGTGCAATATTATCACTGTGTGACTGTAGGTGATCACCCCAAGGGAGCTCTTGAGTGACTCTCTGCTTCCTGTGGAACAGGGACAGATGCTGGCCCACGGCCCCAGGGCAGCAAGGCAGGACCAGCATGGGATGGGCCTGCCTAAGGTATCAGGCACAGCTGCAGAAGTAACCCCACCACAGAGTCCCCACACTAACTGCTGCCACTGTCTATAGGGAAGCTGCCAGGGCACTCCTGCATGCCAGGCTGCAATTCACAGGCCTGGTCTCTTTCAGAACTGGAAGCAGCTTTGTCTATTCTTTTAAAAGTTGAGATAGGGCCGGGTGCAAGGCCTCACGCCTATAATCCCAGCGCTTTGGGAGGCAGAGTAGGGAGGATCGCTTCAGTCCAGGAGTTCAAGACCAGCCTGGAAAACTTAGGGAAACCCCTGACTCCACAGAAAATTTCAAAAATTAGCAAGTATGTGTGCCTGTAGTCCCAGCTACTCAGGAGACAGAGACGAGAGGATCACTTGAGCCCAGGAGGTCAAGGCTGCAGGGAGCCATGTTCATGCCACTGCACTCTAGCCTAGGCAATAGAGGGAGACACCCCCAACCCCCTTTCATATGAATTAATTAATTAATTAAAAATTGGCCAAGCGTGGTGGCTCACGCCTATAATCCCAGCACTTTGGGAGGCCGAGGCGGGCAGATCACAAGGTCAAGAGATCGAGACCATCCTGGCCAACATGGTGAAACGACGTCTGTACTAAAAATACAAAAATTAGCTGGACATGGTGGTACACACCTGTAGTCCCAGATACTCAGGAGGCTGAGACAGGAGAATCACTTCAACCTGGGAGGCAGAGGTTGCAGTGAGCCGAGATTTCGCCACTACACTCCAGGCTGGGCACAGAGCGAGACTCCATCTCAAACAAAACAAAACAAAACAAATTGTGATAACTTCTACTTTCCTGCCTCATTTGGGGTAAATATTAAATGAAGATGTTAAATTATGTAAATATTAATTAAATGTTAAAGGACAATTAAGATGATATTCATAGACCATAGGGCCACATAATGTCTCTGAAGTAGAAATAATTAAAGAAAATTCAAAAAAACACATAACCAAATACATGAAATGCTATTTGGTTGAAGGTGCTCTCTCTCTACTTTTCTTACTTGTTTCCCTTCTACTAAAAATCATCCATCTTTTGCATCTGAGTATTTTCTGCTATGGTGGTTATGGATATTTCTGTCTGACTACATCTGTATCGCTTTCCTGGTCTCACAGCCCTGTGCCAAAGAAAGAATATTAAGACCCGCTACAGTACATCTTTCTGTCAGCCAGTGTATTCTGTAGGAAAATCTTGAGGTCAGATGTTGTCATATTTTAAACAGTGCTGAGAGCCAGAGAGCTGCTCAGAATCCAGGCAAGCAACGCCGGTGTGAGTGGGACACGTGTTGCACGGGGCAACTGCTTCATTGTCATAAAAGGAAGTTAAACATATTGTCCAAAATTAATAAATCCACAAGTATCAATATAAGAAATGTTCTTTGGAAATATGGAAATAAATGTCAAAAATAACTCAGAAGAATAGAGATTTCCTCTGGGGCACGAGAAAGTAAAATAGGGGGTGTGGGGCAAGAGACCACTGTGTATCATCATATGATTATTAGTGGTGCTTAATTTTTTGTTAAGTATGGGTTTGTATCACCTTGATAAAAATTCAAATGTATATTTTAAATGCTCACATATAGATTCTCTTTTCTCATATTCTACCAATGGCTGAAAACATGAAACCAATTTGCATATTCTGGACCTCACCTATCATATATTTTGCCCATTCTCCCTTCTTTCCTCCCTCCTTCCTTTCCTTCCTTCCTTCCTTCCTTCCTTCCTTCCTTCTTTCCTTTTTTCCTTCCTTCCTTTCTCTCTTTCTTTTTAATCCTGGATTCTAAATGCCTTTCTTCACAGTGTGGAGGGAAGGGGTATAGGGAAGATAGGAAACAAATGCCAGCCCTCTAAAATTTTCTAATCTCTTTCTTTCAATGGCTAAGAATCCTTTTGTTCCCCCCTTAAGGCCCATTGACTTCTTGTTTCTATTCATACGTGTTCACGGCTTTCTCATCCAGTGTTTTGTTTTGCCTAGGGTAAAACTGTTTATTTATCATCTTTCCTTCTGTACCTTTTTCCTGTCTTCAAGTTCTTCCAGTTGTGGAGCCCACTTTCTATGCTGTGTTCCTGGAGACCATCCTTCAAGAGCTCTTGGCCCTGTCTAGTCTCTGATGTCTTGGATCCAGTCCCCTCCTCTTCCGTTTTGGAATTCATCTTCAGAGACTTCCTGCAAAAACATCTGTGGATTCTTAAATGTCTAAGAGAATTTGTACTGCTACCATACTTGATAGTTTCTCTAATGTATAGAAGGTTAAGATATTCTCTCAGAACTTTTCTCCCTTCTGTCACCCAGGCTGGAGTGCAGTGGCACAATCTAGGCTCACCCACAACCTCCACCTCCCAGGTTCAAGCAATTCTCCTGCCTCAGCCTCCTGAGTAGCTGGGATTACAGGCGTGCACCACCATACCCAGCTATTTTTTCTTTTTTCATATTTTTTTTTAGTGGAGACAGGGTTTCACCATATTGGTCAGGCTGGTCTTGAACTCCTGACCTTGTGATCCACCCTCCTCGGCCTCCCAAAGTGCTGGGATTACAGGCATGAGCCACCACGACTGGCCCCCTCAGAACTTTTAAAGCTTTGTTCTTTGCCTTCTAACATTTACAACTGATAATGGAAAGTCTGGTGCCAGTAAAAGTCTTAATATTTATGAGTGACTTTTTTTGTTCCTGGGAGATTTTACCACCTTTTCTTCATTCCTGGTGTTCTGAAATTTTACCCTATAGTGTTAATGTGCTGGCTTAATAAGTTAAAATGTGGGAAGTACCTGAAACAGTGACTGGATTGTAGTAAGCGCTCAATAAATAGATGTTATAGTTATTGCTCCTGGTGGTAAGCATGCTGGTGACAGTGGTGATGGAGGCAGTGGTTATAGTGATAATGATGGTGGTGGTGAGGATGGTGGCGATGGTGGCAGTGGTGATAATGGTAGTGTTGGTGGTGGTGGTGCTGTACTGATGATGATGGTGATAATGGTGATGATTATAGTGGCGATAGTAGTGGTGGTGTTGATAGTAGTGATTATGGTGATGGTGGTGGTAGTGATAATGGTAATGGTAGTAATGGTGATGGTGATAGTGGAGGTGGTGGTGCTGATAGTGAAGGCAAAGGTGGTTATGATGGAGGAGACACTAATTGTGGTGGTGGTGGCAGTGGTAGTGGCAGTGGTGATAATGGTGGTACTGGTGGTAGTGATAATGTTAGTAGTGACAACAGTGATGGTGGTGATGGTAGTGTGGAGTGATGATGGTGATGGTGAAGGTGATGGTGGTTATGATGGCGGAGATGGTGATGGTAGTGATGGTAGTAATAATAGTTACATTGGTGGTGGTGATGGTTATTGTGGTTGGAGTTGTAAGGGTGGTACTATTGGTGATGGTGATAGTGGTGGTAGTAATGGTGATGATGATATTGGTGATTGTGGTGATGATGGTAGTTATGATCATTGTGGTGACGGTGATGGAGGTAGTAATTGTGATGGTGGTGGTTTTGGTGGTGGTGGTGGTAATGATAGGAGTGATAGTGGTAGTGGTGATGGTGGCAATGGTAGCGATAGTGGTGATGGTGATGGTAGAGGCAATGGTGGTTAGATGATGGAGACGGTGATTGTGGTGGTGGTGGCAGTGGTGATGATGGTGGTGTTGGTGTTGGTGGTGACAGTAGTGGTGATAGTGGAGGTGGTAATAATGGTGGTGGTATTAGGGGTGTGGTGCTGATGGTGATGATGGTGATGGTGGTGGTGGTAACAGTGGTGATGGCATTGGTGATTGTGATCATGATACAAGTAATAATGGTTGTGGTAATGGCAGTGGTGGTAGTTATGGTGGTGGTGGTAACAGTGGTGATGGCATTGGTGATTGTGGTGATGATGCAAGTAATGACGGTGTGGTGACGGTGGTGGTGGTAGTGATGCTGATGGTGGTGATGGTGTGGTTTTGGTGGTGGTAGTGGTTACTTTTTGTTATTTTTGGAAGTGAAACTTCATTCATACAACTTGACAATGAATGTTCATGTGTCTGTCAAAATGGAAATTTTTTTTTACAATCTATTTAACAATTACACATTGGCATTGGCTCTTTCTTTTTTATTTTTAGAAATCCTGTTAATCAGCTAATACAGTCCTGGACTAATCCTTAGTGTTTTTTATATTTCTTATTCATATTTTTAATTAATTAAGTTTTTGTTCTACATTCCAAATATTCCTTGACTTTATCTGTTAACATTTGTGTTAAATTTTATTGTTCTGACAATCAGACACATATATAATTTCCAAGAGCCTTTCTTATTCTCTGATTGTTACTTTACAATAGCATCCTTTCCTTACTGTATGAATGCAGTTCTGGTTGGACCATACTTAAACTTTATAGTAGTTGTTGTTAATTCTTTCCTATTCTGAATTACCTTGGCTCATCTTGTTGGTACAATTTATATTGCAGATTTTTCTCAAGGGTTTGGTAATGCTCAGTAACTGTTTGTATCTAAGAATCAGACAGTCAGACACTTAGTGAGTATCTAAGAACCAGACACTCACTCTGTAGGTGAGCTGTGTTTGTCAATTGGCAAGGTCCATTTTAGGTTGAGTGGGCAAAGAGTGATTGAATTCAAAGGAGTCAGTCAAAGCTAAAATGAACAGGGCTTGCTCTAGAGTGTCAGCCTCAACAGCAGCTGCTCTGACTTTGCACAGAGGATTAGTTCAGTTTATTTCAAGAAGGACCTTTTGAATTGCCAATGCCTAGGGAACGCATGCTTGGTGGAAAAAGGGGCAGGGTCAACCCTCTGCCCACAAGCTCCTCAATCCCTTCCCTGCTTGAGCTGTGTGCCCTCCTGTCTTCCCACTCCTCGGTTCCTCCAGGGCTCTGCTAGCCAGGTCAACAACTCCACCTCCCGGCTCCCAGCTTGCCCTGGGCACATCCTGGGTTTGTTTCCTCCACCACACTGCGCCAGGCAGCACCCTCCAGTCGTTTTCCATTTTTCAGAAGTGTATTGGAGTTTCATGGCTGAGATTAACCCAGCCCTCTCTGTTCTCCTTTTATCGTTACCTCCACCTTAAAGAAATTTGGGATGGGTAGTGGTGGATGTGGGTGTTCAGTCCATCGTCCTGAGTCAGATCCATCAAAGAGACATCGTAAAGGCATTTTAGACTGACAGGAAACTCCACCTAAAAATATTCACCTCTGAATGTTGGCTTGATACCTGCAGTCTATGGTGATTTGAGTGGCTAATCTAAGACCCTGCCATATCTCCGTGCACCTGTTCATGGACTGCCTGATCTGCTTTCCCTGGCACTCAGGAGGTGATCATTCAACACATATGCCAGAGAGAAAGAGGCAAATCATTCACTGGCCCTTAAAAATGGAAGTGACCCACATTGTTTCTGCTACCTTTTAATGGCCAAAGCAACTCGTGCAGCAACATCCAACCTCAAATGGTTTGGGGGAAGTGCAACTTTCCTGGCACCTGGAAGGAGTAAAGCTGGTAAATGTCCATTCTCTTCAGCCAGGTCACTGTCAAGTGATGCAACCTGATATGGTTTGGATGTTTTTCCCTCCAAATTTCATGTTGAAATGTGATCCCCAATGTTGAAGATGGGGCCTGGTGAGAGGTGTTTTGGTCATGGGGGCAGATCCCTCATGAATGGCTTGGTGCCCTCCCTTTGTTAATAAATGAGTTCTTGCTCTGTGAGTTCACACAAGAGCTGATGGTTTAAATGAGTTTGGTGGCCAGGCACCGTGGCTCACACCTGTAATCCCAGCACTTTGGGAGGTCGAGGGGGGTGGATCATGAGCTCAGGAGTTCAAGACCAGCCTGACCAATATGGTGAAACCCTGTCTCTACTAAAAATAAAAAATTAGCCAGGCGTGGTGGCGTGCGTGTAGTCCCAGCTACTCCAGAGGCTGAGGCAGGAGAATTGCTTGAACCTGGGAGGCAGAGGTTGCAAAGAGCCGAGATCACACCACTGCACTCCAGCCTGGGAGACAGAGCTAGACTCCATCTCAAAAAAAAAAGATGGCTCAAGCCTGTAATCCCAGCACTTTGGGAGGCCGAGATGGGCGGATCATGAGGTCAGGAGATTGAGATCATCCTAGCTAACACGGTGAAACCTTGTCTCTACTAAAAAATACAAAAAACTAGCCAGGGGAGGTGGCAGGCGCCTATAGACCCAGCTACTCGGGAGGCTGAGGGAGGAAAATGGCATAAACCTGGGAGGCGGAGCTTGCAGTGAGCTGAGATCCGGCCACAGCACTCCAGTCCGGGCAACAGAGCGAGACTCCGTCTCAAAAAAATAATAAATAAATAAATAAAAAGAGCCTGGCATCCCTCTTCCTCCCTGTGTCACCATGTAACGCACTGGCTCCCCTCACTTTCCACCATGACTTTGAGCTTCCTGAGGCCCTCCCCAAAGCAGATGCCAGCACCATGCTTCCTGTACAGTCTGCAGAACCATGAGCCAAAATAAACCTCTTTTCTTTATTAATTACTCAGCCTCAGGTATTCCTTTATAGCAAGGCAAACGGACTAACACATAACCTGACTCCACAGCTGACCACAGAAACTCACATCTTCACCCCTCCATCAGTGGGAATGTGGCATCCTTCTGCTGTGACCCAATCTTCAGAGCACCAGCCAGCTTCTCACCTTTAGATGTTTTCTGGTGGAAATCAGGTATGAGACCTTGATGGCTCTGAATGCCTGGGTGGCATGTGCAGCTCTCCCAGTGACTCTCCAAAACCACTGCTTACTCAACTGGCAGCTTGAGATTGTGGAGAAGTACCTGATCACTTCCCTACAGAGGGAGCTAGAATGCACAGTACACGAACATTCTCTCCAAAAAAGGTCTCCACCAATATCTTCTGCATTCCTTATGTATCCTGGAGGAGGGTTAAGAGTTAAGAGTCTCCAAACAGGTTTCACAATACAAAGTCTTTTACCTACAGCTTTGAGCCTTTGGGCATTTTTGGATGTCAAGGCAACAGAAAAGGCCTTATTTAATGTCCTGTTATACTTAGAATCTCAGGGAGAAGGGATCGGAATCTCCAACTTCTCTCTTTCAGGAGGTTTCTATTAGGTTGGTGCAAAAGTAATTATGTTTTGCATAACTTTTAATGGCAAAAATGCAATTACTTTTGCACCAACCTAACAGAATTTTAATACTTTTAAATCTTTGAATACGGCCGGGCACGGTGGCTCAAGCCTGTAATCCCAGCACTTTGGGAGGCCGAGACGGGCGGATCACGAGGTCAGGAGATCGAGACCATCCTGGCTAATACTGTGAAACCCCGTCTCTACTAAAAATACAAAAAAAAAAACTAGCCGGGCGAGGTGGCGGGCGCCTGTAGTCCCAGCTACTTGGGAGGCTGAGGCAGGAGAATGGCGGAAACCCGGGAGGCGGAGCTTGCAGTGAGCTGAGATCTGGCCACTGCACTCCAGTCCGGGCGACAGAGCGAGACTCCGCCTCAAAAAAAAAAAAAAAAAAAATCTTTGAATACTATCATCTCCTTCACCAAGCAAATTCCAGACTTAACATAACAGTTCTCTTCCCTAAGTAACATATATACATATGCATATAGACATAAATTTTAAAATCTCACCTCATCAGATATCTGACCCACCTCATAAATATTAAGGACATTGCTCTGGTAATCATTTTTGAAGCTGGATTGGCAGAAGACAATCTGGATGCAAATGGTCCAAAAAGGAAGATTGAAATGATTCTGGTCAGGACCGGGCCTGCACAGTAACTCACGCCTGTAATCCCAGCACTTTGGGAGGCTGAGGCAGGCAGATGACCTTAGGTCAGGAGTTTGAGACCAGCCTGGCCAACATCGTGAAACTACGTCTCTACTAAAAATACAAAAACAAATTAGCTGCACTTGATGGTGGGCACCTGTAATCCCAGCTACTTAGGACTCCGAGGCAGGAGAATTGCTTGAACCCAGGAGGAGGAAGTTGCAGTGAGGCTGCAGTGCAGATCGTTACACTGTACTCCAGCCTGGATGACAGAGCAAGATTCTCCATCTCAAAAAAAAAAAAAAATCCTGGTCAGAGAACATGAGGGTCTGAGTTATGTGAGAGAAGTGAAAGCAATAGAGAAGCTCTGGAGAAAAGGCAGGATGGCCAAGATTTATCAGTCCTTCTCATTTTATGTGAAAATTGCAACTTTGTAAAAATGCATGAGTAAAAGCTAGAAGTTAATCATCAAACTGAGAAAACCCATTATGTCGAACATTGACAGCGTTCTGAGTACCCCACATACATCTGAAAGTCTTATAGGTTGTTGGAGAACAAGCAGGGAAAAGTGTTTTTTAGGGGTTAAAGAAAAGAATCTATTTAAAGTAAACAAAAGGGGTTCCTAGTCTCAGACAGCAGAGCCAAGCAGTTTACTATTCTTGACTAATGTATCTGGTTCTCAGTTTTCTGGCATTTAACGGTAACGGAGACCTCAGGTTACACCGATTTAAATTTTTGACAACAGAAAACAGATGCCTCCAATTGCAGAGACTAAATATTTCCTGAAGTGGAACATACACAGGAATTTATTGCATGGCTCCTTATGGTAAACAATAAATTCCATCCTGATTTTTATGAAATATTGTTAAACTTCTTAGCACAAAACTCCATATGTGCAGAGGATGCGCCAGTGAATTCAACTCAGTGGTTGTCCTCAGTGAGAGACTCGGCTATCTGAAGTCTGACACGTGGGATAAATCTTAGAGAGCCCATGGAGGGAGAGGGAACATTCTCACTAACCCGGGGCGCTCAGATTCAGCACCAGAGGCCAGCTCAGACTCAGGCAGGAAAGGTTGAAGTCTGTGCAAAGGGCTTTCTTTATTCATCATGTTAAGAAGTTTGAACCTTTCCTAGATGAGTTACAGAGCCATCGAACCATTTTATTTATTTATTTATTGAGACAGAGTTTCACTCTGTTGCACAGGCTGGAGTGCAGTGGCCTGATCTCAGCTCACTGCAACCTCCGCCTTCCGGGTTCAAGTGATTCTCCTGCCTCAACCTCCTGAGTAGGTAATTTTTGTATTTTTAGTAGAAACAGGGTTTTGCCATGTTGGCCAGGCTGGTCTCGAACTCCTGAACTCAGGTGATCTGCCCGCCTCAGCCTCCTAAAGTGCTGGAATTACAGGTGTGAGCCACCACCCCCGACCCATCAAACCATTTTAATTAAAGGAAAGATAAGATCAGAATGTTAGGCCAGGTGCGATGGCTCACACCTGTAATCCCAGGATTTTGGGAGCCGAGGTGGGCAGATCACCTGAGACCAGGACTTTGAGACCAGCCTGGCCAACATGGCAAAACCTCATCTCTACTAAAAATACACTATGCCAGGCATGGTGGCAGCCGCCTGTAATCCCAGCTCCTCGGGAGGCTAAGGCAGGAAAATTGCTTGAACCTGGAAGGTGAAGGTTGTAGTGAGCTGAGATTGCGCCACTGCACTCCAACCTGGGTGACAGAGCGAGACTCCATGTCAGAAAAATAAATAAATAAATAATAAGTGTTGTAGAAGGATCTCTGGTTGTATTGCAACTATTAACTGGGAAGAGAAGGAGAACTCTATAGGGAGAGAAACCAGTTAAGCAGCTAGTTTTAAAGATGAAGTAAGTGATAGAACAGTCTGAACTAAAGCCTAGGGCTGATAAAGAAAGCTGGAAGGATTTGAGTGGAATTCAAGAAATCAGGTCAACAGAACAGAAAGTAGTGACTAACTGAATGAGTCTACAATGGAGTCCAAATAGACAAAGATAACTAAGTAGTCTAGTCTAGGTGACTGGGTGAAGTGTGTATCCTGCAGTTGACACAGAGTGAATGCATGGATGTGGAGTTACCGTGCAAGGGTAGAGTAGTTCATCCAGTGAAGTCATGGTGAAACATGGAGATGCTCAGCATAGGAGCCTAAGGTCACGGAAAGAGACTGGGCTGGAAACACACTGCAGTGCATTCATGATTCATAGGGGATGGTGGCCACCTTGAGAGCTGGGGCCATCCTGGGCCTATGTGAAGAATGAGAATAGCTGGGAGGTAGGAGGGGGAATCAGCCCAGGACCAATGGTCCTGGAGTAAAAGCCCAGAGAGGCGCTATCAGACAAGCAGGCAACATCCCAGGTGAGGCTGAGGACCCCAACGTCACAAAGACTACAGTGTCAGAAGAGGTAAAGACATTCCCAACGCCTCAAATGAGGACTGAGAAGCTGGTAGTGTGTCCTTCCAAGGACAGATACCCAGTGGGTTTCCAGATCTAGCCAGCGGAAGAGATTTGGTACTGTGCCTCAGAGAATCGGGCTTTTCGGCCTTCCACTAGACTGTCTCCTCCCCAGTCACATCTTCCAGAACTTCATCACCTTAGACATAGCTCCTCCCAACTTCTATCTTTCCCTTCTGCCAAGATTAATCTTTCCACTTTCTTTTTTTTTTTTTTTTAGATGTAGTCTCGTTCTGTCACCCAGGCTGGAGTACAGTGGCACAATCTCGGCTCACTGCAAGCTCCACCTCCCAGGTTCACGCCATTCTCCTGCCTCAGCCTCCCGAGTAGCTGGGACTACAGGCGCCTGCCACCACGCCCAGCTAATTTTTTGTATTTTTTAGTAGAGACAGGGTTTCACTGTGTTAGCCAGGATAGTCTCGGTCTCTTGACCTTGTGATTTGCCTGCCTCGGTCTCCCAAAGTGCTGGGATTACAGGAGTGAGCCACCGCACCCGACCAGTCTTTCCACTTTCCAAATAGTAATTCTACAGTCAGGTAAAGAACAATTAAGCTGAGAAGCAGAAAGTTATTTTAATTCATTAGTTCTTTGAAATGGCTCATTAAAAATATTCCAATGACTTTATGTTTAAATGATTTCATTTAAAAAGAAACTATGAGATGTTAAAGTCTTCAAAATTTGGAAGAAAGGGGAAAATCATATTTTTAGACTCAAGGACAAAATGTTCCTTGTCTACTTCTACTTATGAGCTTCCTGTAATGAAAGATGTTAAAAATATCCAAAGAGAAATAACTGCAAAACAGCACTCCTTCCAGTAACCTTCACCCTGATTTTTTTTTAAATAAGAACCAGCATTGTGGAGTTTCTAAAAGTCATAAATTACTATGGTATTTTTTAGTAATACAGTAACCATATGTTTAATATGAGCAAACCATGACTAAAAATTATGTGTTGCTCTTGGAAAAGTTAAATTTTCTACTTTGTCTAATATAAGCCAGTGCATCTTTTTTAAATATAAGATCAAAAAACGTCATATTTAATGGTCAAAAAGTACACATCAAAGACACACGTTAAAAAAATCATATCAGGCCGGGCGCAGTGGGTCAAGCCTGTAATCCCAGCACTTTGGGAGGCCGAGACGGGTGGATCACGAGGTCAGGAGATCGAGACCATCCTGGCTAACACGGTGAAACCCCGTCTCTACTAAAAAATACAAAAAGCTAGGCGGTCGAGCTGTCGGGCGCCTGTACTCCCAGCTACTCGGGAGGCTGAGGCAGGAGAATGGCATAAACCCGGGAGGCGGAGCTTGCAGTGAGCTGAGATCCGGCCACTGCACTCCAGCCCTGGCGACAGAGCGAGACTCCGTCTCAAAAAAAAAAAAAAATTCATATCATTTGTCTTAAAAATATTCCACACTTGACGGGGCACAGTGGCTGCCTGTGTTGAGGCAGGAGAATGGCGGGAACCTGGGAGGCGGAGCTTGCAGTGAGCTGAGATTGCGCCACTGCACTCCCCTCTGGGTGACAGAGCGAGACTCTGTCTCAAAAAAAAAAAAAAAAAAAGAAATTCCACTGATCATCCTGAATTCCCGGGTGTCGCGATCCTGGAGCATTCACACGTTTTAAAAGTCACTGTCTCCAAATGGGTCACTGTAAGAAATGATGGATGACTCATGAGTTATTTGGTAGCACACATTTTAAAAATGTTTTTCAAGGTAAAGTAACAGAAAGAAGTTGACGGTTTTCTTAAATGAAAATAAGATTTTAAATAGATTACACAATTCTCTAGATTAGAGTAGTTTGAAGCACATGAATAGCAAGGTGAATGCCCTTAGCTGACATTTAACCAGACAACTCTGACAAGCAGCCTTTCAGCAGTGTTCTACAGTTACCATTCAATAGAAGGCAATGAACATTTGTTAAAATGTTTATTTTGTACCAGAAATCTGTCTGATTGCTTATTTAATTCTTTTAACAACTCTATAAGGAAGGGATTATTATTATTATTATTATTATTTTTTTTTTTTTTTGAGACGGAGTCTCGCTCTGTCGCCAGGGCTGGAGTGCAGTGGCCGGATCTCAGCTCACTGCAAGCTCCGCCTCCTGGGTTTAAGCCATTCTCCTGCCTCAGCCTCCCAAGTAGCTGGGACTACAGGCGCCCGCCACCTCGCCCGGCTAGTTTTTTGTATTTTTTTAGTAGAGACGGGGTTTCACCGTGTTAGCCAGGATGGTCTCGATCTCCTGACCTCGTGATCCGCCCGTCTCGGCCTCCCAAAGTGCTGGGATTACAGGCTTGAGCCACCGCGCTTGGCCTATTATTATTATTTTAAGGCAGAGTTTCACTCTGTCTCCCAGGCTGGAGTGCAGTGGCATGATCTCAGCTCACTGCAACTTCTGCCACCTGGATTCAAGCGATTCTTCTGCCTCAGCCTCCTGAGTAGCTGGGTTTACAGGCATGCACCACCACGCCCGGCTAATTTTTGTATTTTTTAGTAGAGACGAGGTTTCACCACGTTAGCCAGGCTGGTCTCAAACTCCCAACCTCAGGTGATCCACCAATCTCGGCCTCCCAAAATGCTGGGATTATGGGCATGAGCCACCACGCCCAGCCCAAGGATTATTATCTTTATTTTACAAATGAAAAACAAGATGCAGAGTCAAAGTAGTCTGTCTATACTCACTAAAATAATTTAGCTACCTAAAATAACTCATTACAGAGGTAACATGTATAACTTTCAAATAACTAATATATAATTGATAACAAATAGAACTATATGGAACTATATATATAGTATATACTGTTAAGTTACTAATGTATAGCTATACTATATAATATATATTTAATGAGATATATGTAATTTTATAACTAATTATACTCACAATAAATAATAAATAGAGCTGCTAGACACTTTTTTTTTTTTTTTTTCTGAGACAGAGTCTCGCTCTGTCATCCAGGCTAGAGTGCAGTGATGGATCTCAGCTCACTGCAACCTCCACCTCCCTAGTTCAAGTGATTCTCCTGCCTCAGTCTCCCAAGTAGCTGGGATTACAGGCGTGTGCCACCACAGTAGCTAATTTTATTTTATTTTATTTTTTGTATTTTTAGTAGAGACGGGGTTTTGCCACGTTGGACTGGCTGGTCTCAAATTCCTGACCTCAAATGATCCGCCCACATCAGCCTCCCAAAGTGCTGGGATTACAGGAGTGAGCCGTCGCCCCCTGCCCCTCCACAAACAATACTAAATGTCTACTATATATCAGTTATTTCTTCATGCACCAAATGAGAAACTCTCAGAAACCTTCCAGATATCTGATAATGCTGGGGAGAATGAGGAGCATCTGGAATATAAATGGTGCAGCCATTTGAAAAACAGTTCAGCACTATCTTCTTTGGATACCTGTTGACACAATGCTTCTCATCCAAGGTCTGCACATGAGAAGTCCAGGCACACAGGCCACAGGAACCAACATAGCATTGTGTGTAGAAGTCCAGCACTGGAAAGAACCCAAATGTTCCCTCGGTAGTAAATTGATAAACAGAAAGTAGTTTATTCCTGGAAAGTGATACTCTACAGTCACGAGGATGAATGAACTACATTCAGCAACGTTGATAAGTTCATCTTCCAAACAAAACTGAGCAAAACACCCCAGAAACAAAGGTATATGAGTGGGAGAGTTCTCTTCATACACAGTTCAAAAATAAGCTAAGCTAAACTTTTTAGGGACACATATGTAGATGGTAAACCACAAAGAAACGCAAGAGGATGTGTCCTCAAAATCAGGATGGCGGGTTACTGCTAGAGTCAAGGTGGGGGACTCAGAAGAAACTATCTCAGGGGGTCTTTGGTGTCACTGACAGCTTCATAGAATTTACATGATGATTATTTGTTAACCTGCACATCTTATATTTATGCATTCTAAATACTGTATTTCACAATAAAAAGGTTGACAAAACACTAATCCTGCCCCATTCAACCATATATAGATATTTGACATATATATAACTATATACATAATATGTATGTAAATACACATATATCATGTTTGTATTCAGTAATTATTTGTGGATATAGATAGTATATATGACTTTTGCTTTCTATTCTTTGATTTCAGTAGTTTCCAAATTTTCCACAACGAACAACTGATGTTACATTGACCAAAAAGTCATTTCTACAAATGAAGAAAAATGAGCCTACGTTGGACTTGTGGGGCTGGCCATGGCTCTCAGGCTGGGCATTGAGGCAGGCAGGCCAGGCTTCCGGGGAGGGATTTATGACCGTGCCGGGACTAATGAAACCACCACGCCTCACTCTCAGCCCAGGACAAGCCTTTGTGTCCTGGGTCAGCTGAGGAATGTTTCCTCTGTTTTGACAACCATGAGAGCCAGGCAGACAGAGGGGGCACCCTGCGGGCACAGGAACAGAGCTCCTTTGTGCGCCCCCCTGCCCAGCACTGTGAGGCCCTTTTCATCTCCCCGCTTTTCTGACTGTTTGGAATCCCCTTAGAACGATGCCTTGATCCAGCCACAGCCTTGTGGCATCCCATAGACCTCTTGCTTCCCTTTCGCAGGCTCACTGGCCTCAAAATCGGGCACATGGGATCGGGCCCCTTCCCAGCTCTAAGACCCTATAGTTCCTTTACTGCTCTGAGGGAAGCCTAAGGTTAGGCCTCCCAGACAATGAGGACAGAAGACAGGACACAGCTTTTCTCCACCATGAACACATGTTTTTAAAAGCAGTGCCAGGCTGGGCACGTGGCTCACACCTGTAATCTCAGCACTTTGGGAGGCTGAGGTGGGTGGATCACCTGAGGTCAGGAGTTCGAGACCAGCCTGGCCAACATGTGAAACACCGTCTCTACTAAAAATACAAAAATTAGTCGGGCGTGATGGCATGTGCCCTGTAATCCCAGCTACTTGGGGGGCTGAGGCATAAGAATCGCTTAAACCTGGGAAGCAGAGGTTGCAGTGAGCCGAGATTGTGCCACTGTACTCCAGCCTGGGCAACAGAGTGAAACTCCATCTCAAAAAATAAATAAATAATTAAATAATTAAAAGCGATGCCAAAGGCTAGGCAGCTGCCACTAGTTGTTTTAGGTTTAGTTTTGTTTTGCATAAACATTTGAAGCACATGTGTTTTTTTCAGAAATCTTTTCTGAAATCACCCTAACAATAAGCTTAATAAAAGGGTCAGTAGTTAGCCACAGATTTTACAGTGGAAGCCATAAGTTAAAATGTACTGAATCATGTTCTCTCTTCAACACTCACCCTTGTGCACCAACTGCCAAAAAGAAACAAAACCATACTCACATGGCACAAAAATGCACTCATGCAGCGCATATTGACGCTTCAGTCAATGGCAGGCCACGTAGGTGACAGTGGTTCCATGAGATTATAATGGAGCTAAAGAACTCCTATCCCTTAGTATTTACTATGCTATTTATTTATTTATTTAAGACACAGTCTCACTCTGTTGCCCAGGCTGGAGTGCAATGGCACTATCTTGGCTCACTGCAACCTCCGCCTCCCAGGTTCACTCGATTCTCCTGCCTCAACCTCCCAAGTAGCTGGGACTACAGGTGCACACCACCACACCTGGCTAATTTTTTGTATTTTTAGTAAAGACGGGGTTTCCCCATGTTGGCCAGACTGGTCTCGAAATCCTGACCTTGTGATCTGCCCGCCTTGGCCTCCCAAAGTGCTGGGATTACAGGTGTGAGCCACCACATCCAGCCCTATGGTATACTTTTATAGTAACTTTAGAGTGTAGTCTTACGCAAAAAAGAAGTTAACTGCAAAGCAGGCTCAGCCAGGCCCTTCCGGAGGTATCCAGAAGGAGACGTTGCTGTTGCAGGAGATGACAGCTCCGTGTATGTTAGTCCCTGAAGACCTTCCTGTGGGACAAGATGTGGAGATAAAGGACCGTGATATTGATGCTCCTTACCCTGTGTAGGCCCAGGCTAACATGTGTGTTTGTGTCTTTATTTTTAACAAAAAAAACTTTTGTAAGTAAAAAATAAATAAATAAATAAATAGAAACAAATAGAAATAAAACTTACAGAATACGGATATAAATAAAGAAAATATTTTTGTACAGCTATATGATGTGTTTGTGTCTTGGGCTAAGTGTTATTACAAAAGCATCAAAAAGTTTAAAAAACTAGGCCAGGTGTGGTGGCTCACACCCGCAATCCCAGCACTTTAGAAGGCCAAGGCAGGTGGATCACTTGAGGTCAGGAGTCTGAGATCAGCCTGGCCATGGTGAAACCCTGTCTCTACCAAAAATACAAAAATAGGACAGGTGGCCGGGCGCGGTGGCTCAAGCCTGTAATCCCAGCACTTTGGGAGGCCGAGACGGGCGGATCACGAGGTCAGGAGATCGAGACCATCCTGGCTAACACGGTGAAACCCCGTCTCTACTAAAAAAATACAAAAAAAAACTAGCCGGGCGAGGTGGCGGGCGCCTATGGTCCCAGCTACTCGGGAGGCTGAGGCAGGAGAATGGCGTGAACCCGGGAAGCGGAGCTTGCAGTGAGCTGAGATCCGGCCACTGCACTCCAGCCTGGGCGACAGAGCGAGACTCCGTCTCAAAAAAAAAAAATAGGACAGGTGCACTGGCTCAGGCCTGTAATCCCAGCACTTTGGGAGGCAGAGGCGAGTGGATCACAAAGTCAGGAGTTCAAGACCAGCCTGGCCAAGATGGTGAAGCCCCGTCTCTACTAAAAATACAAAATAATTATCTGGGCGCGGTGGCAGGCGCCTGTAATCCCAGCTACTCAGGAGGCTGAGGCAGGAGAATCGCTTGAACTCAGAGGGCAGAGGCTGCAGTGAGCCGAGATTGTGCCACCGCACTTCAGCCTGGGCGACAGTAAGACTCTGTCTCAGAGAAAATTACATAAATAAATAAAATTAGCCAGGTGCAGTGGCAAGTGCCTATAATCCCAGCAGGAGAATCCCTTGAGCCCATGAGGCAGAGGCTGCAGTGAGTTGAGATTGCCTCACTGCACTCCAGCCTGGGAGACAGAATGAGACACCATCTCAAAAAAAAAAAAAATTTAAAAACCAAAAAGTTTATAAAGTAAAAAGGTACAGTAAACTGAGCTTAATTTATTATTAAAGAAAGAAAGGTTTTTTTAAATGAGTTTAGTGTAGCCTAAGTGTTTATAAACTGTGTAGTAGTGCACAGTAATGGCCTAAGCCTTCATATTCACTCACCACCTACTCATTGACTCACCAAGAGCAACTTCCAGTCCTGCATACTCCATTCCTGGGAAGTGCCCTGTACAGATGCACCATTTTTTTTGTCTTGTATGCTGTATTTTTACTGTACCTTTTCTATGTTCAGATATATTTAGATACACAAATACTTCCCATTGTGTTACAGTTGCCTTCAGTATTCAGTATGGTACAGGCTGCAAAGGCGTGTAGCCTAGGAACAATAGGCCATACTATACAGCATGGATGTGTTGTAGGCTAGTCCATCTAGGTTTGCATTAAGTCCACTCTGATATATACGCAACGATGAAATCATCTGACAATGCATTTCTCAGAACATATCCTTGTCATTAAGGGATATACGACTATGTCTCCTTTGAAGACTGGCATTGACAGTCTTATCCAAGCCCTTATCCAAGCCCCCCTCCCTCCATCCTGAAACCACAGATGATACCACACTGAATTGCCATTAATTGTAACATGTTAGCGGAGTGAGGTGGCTCACCCCTGTAATCCCAGCACTTTGGGAAGCCAAGGCAGGCGGATCACTTGAGGTCAGGAGTTCAAGACCAGCCTGGTCAACATGGCGAAACCCTGTCTCTACTAAAAATACAAAAATTAGCCAGATGTGATGGCCTGCACCTCTAACCCCAACTACTGGGGAGGCTGAGGCAGGAGAATCACTTGAACCCGAGAGGCAGAGATTGCAGTGAGCTGCAATCACGCCACTGTACTCCAGCCTGGGTAACAGAGATTCCAACCCCCACCAAAAAAAAAAAAAAAATTGTAACAAGTTTTTCTTTAGGTCTTCCAGGGGCAAATGTAATGCCTTTCCCATCTTCATACAACATCACACACTGGTTGCAACTGTTGCAGTTTGAAGCACAACAGCAAAGCTAGCACAAACTTCTTTTACCTTCCTCGCAATTTCATGGATAGGCAGTTTCTAAGGTGATTTCTTACAAAACTAAGCATATTCTCGCCATGCGATCTAGCAATTGAACTTCTTGGTATTTACTCTAAAGAGCTGAAAACCTAAAAACTTGTACACAGATGTTTACAGCAGTTTTATTTATAATTGTCAAAATTTGGAAGTAACCAAGATGTCCTTCAGCAGGTGAATGGATATATAAACTATAGTCCATCTAGACAATAAAATATTATTCAGCGCTCAAAAGAAAGCAACTATCAAGTCAAGAAGACACACAGAGGAACCCCAGATGCATACCGCTGAGTGAAAGAAGCCCATCTGAACAGGCTACATACCGTATGATTCCAGCTCTACCACATTTTGGAAAAGGCAAAACTATGAAGACAATAAAAAGATTAGGGGTTTGGAGGAGGGATAAATAGGTGGCACACAGGGGACTTTTAGGGCAGTGAAACCACTGTATGATATACTCTAATGGTGAGTACATGACAGTACACATTTGTTAAAAGCCATAGAATATACAACACCAAGAATGGGCCCTAAAGTAAAGCATGGACCTTGAGTGTTAAGGGTGGGTTAGTGCACGTCCGTCAGTTATAACGAATGCCTCACCCTGGTGGAGGGTGTTGATAAACAGGCAGCTGTTGGGCAGGAGGAATATGGAAACTCTCTGTACCATCTGCTCAATTTTTCTGTAAAACTAAAACTGTTCTAGAAAATAAAGTGTGTTCTTTTTTTTTTTTTTTTTTTTTTTGAGACAAGGTCTCACTCTGTCTCCCAGGCTGGAGTACAGTGGCGCGATCTCGGCTCACTGCAACCTCTGCCTCCCGGGTTCATGTGATTCTCCTGCCTCAGCCTCCCGAGTAGCTGGGATTATAGGCACCCTCCACCATACCCAGCTAACTTTAGTATTTTCAGTAGCGATGTGCCTTCACCATGTTGGCTAGGCTGGTCACGAACTCCTATCCTCAAGTGGTCTGCCCGCCTCCACCTCCCAAGGTGCTGGGATTACAAGTGTGAGCCACCATGCCTGGCCTATTAATTTTTTTAAAAAGCAAAGTCCTTGGACTTTATATCCATGCTCCCAACCCTTTTATTCACACCTTTTACTGCAGTGATGAGTTACCGATACAGACTATCCCTTCCCACTGGCAGAGGCTGGCGCCACCCCACTGCAGTTTCTGTGCTGGCACTTAAGCACCGTGTGCGTTTCTCTCCATTATACGCTTTTCTTTTTGACGTTTATTGTGCACTTTCACCAAGCCACTCTTATGGAAGAGGTTGCCTAGCTGAATAAATGTCCATTGAGGTACCTGGCCCTAACAACGTATTAGCAGCATCTGTGATCACAGCGGTTTCTAAATCTTGATTCTCACTGTGAGAAGTGGAACTGGGAAGTTGGGCTGCTGTGCTGACCACCCAAGGTAGGCGTGTTTGGCCAGCATGAGGATTGCCTACAGGAGCTACACGCAGTGCCACCCTGGCTTGGAAGATCTTTTCAAACAAGCCTCCAGTGAGGGAAATCCAGTCAGCGTGAATCTCCCTGAGCTTGGCTAGAAGGTCCAAACTCCTGGCCACTGGGCTCAACTTCCCACCCTTTCATGCTCTATTCTGAGAGTTTCCTGCAAAGCTAATGGCAATTCACAGGGCACTGTAGACAAACATTGTTTGGTGTTGTCACTGGTAAATGGATAGAGACAACGTGATGAGAACTTCTAACCTTAGAAGACCCAAAGTCAACATGCCCCATTGTTGCTGAAGGAATGGGAGGGGTTGGAGTCACCCCTGTGTCCGTGTCTTTGGAAAAGCACAGGGTAGGAGTAATGGCCTGTAAGCCTCATTAGCCTGAGAGATTATCAGCACCTTGGAGAGGAGAGGGCAAGAGCTTCAGACCCTGCTCACACTGAATGCGTCCGTGCCTCAGTTACTTCATTTCTCCGACCCCCATTTCCTGATCTGTATACTGGGGTAACAATTTCTCCAGGACACTGTGGGATTCATATGTGCAGGTTAATAGGTGTGGAAGTCATTAGAACACTTTGAAGCACTAGTGGAAATTATCTTCACTCAACCTTTAAATATCACATACTCCCCACCCTACAGTTTCATTTTATTTGCTTTCTAGGAATTTTTTTCAATCTGTAAATATCACTTCTAGGGCATATGTAACTAATTTGTACACAACGATGTCAGTGCATATTGAATATAGGGTGGTACAAATTTGTAAACTTTCGACTCATTGTCTGAAGCACTGTAGACAACAGAGAGAATGCAGCCACACAGGCCTGGACTGGGTGTGAATTCCATGGTGCAGCAGTGTGAAGCAGAGCAAGCCACTCCACCTCCTGGGCCTTAGTTTCCAACAGTGTGGGTATAACAGGATCGGGGAGGACCAAGGTCCACAGCAATCCCAAGAGGCCCCCTGCACGAGGCTGGCTTCGTCTCCAGAGCCATGTCTCTCACAGGTACCTGTTAGATGAGCAACTTTTTTTTTTTTTTTTTGAGATGGAGTCTGGCTCTATCGCCAAGGCTGGAGTGTAGTGCCGTGATCTCAGCTCACTGCAACCTCCGCCTCCCAGGTTCAAGCAATTTTCCTGCCTCAGCCTCCCAAATAGCTGGGACTACAGGCACACGCCACCATGCCTGGCTAATCTTTTGTATTTTAGTAGAGACAGAGTTTCACCGTATTGCCCAAGCTGGTCATAAACTCCTGAGCTCAGGCCGGGCGCGGTGGCTCAAGCCTGTAATCCCAGCACTTTGGGAGGCCGAGACGGGCGGATCACGAGGTCAGGAGATCGAGACCATCCTGGCTAACACGGTGAAATCTCGTCTCTACTAAAAATACAAAAACTAGCCGGGCGAGGTGGCGGGCGCCTGTAGTCCCAGCTACTCGGGAGGCTGAGGCAGGAGAACGGCGTGAACCCAGGAGGCGGAGCTTGCAGTGAGCTGAGATCCGGCCACTGCACTCCAGCCTGGGTGACAGAGCGAGACTCTGCCTCAAAAAAAAAAAAAACAACTCCTGAGCTCAGGCAATCTGCCCACCTTGGCCTCCCACAGTGATGGGATTACAGGCGTAAGCCACTGTGCCTGGCCTAGATGAGCAACTTTATTTTAATGGCCTGGCTCCCTGGGTCTGCAGGGTCCTAGTTCCTGGATAGGCAGCCTTCTCTCCCTCCTGCAAGATGGTTCCATCTTTGCTGTGCCATGAACTCCCCTGACCCAGATGATTTTTTTTTTTCTTTTTTTCTTTTCTTTTTCTTTCTTCTTTTTTTTTTTGAGACAGAGTCTCACTCTGTTGCCCAGGCTGGAGTGCAGTGGCACGATCTTGGCTCACTACAACCTTCGACTCCCAGATTCAAGCAATTCTCCTGCCTCAGCCTCCTGAATAGCTGGGACTACAGGCACGTGCCACCACACCTGGCTAATTTTTGTATCTTTAGTAGAGACTGGTTTTCACTATGTTGGCCAGGCTGGTCTCAAACTCCTGTCCTCAAGTGATATGCCCCCTTCAGCCTCCCAAAGTGCTGGGGTTACAGGTGTGAGCCACTACACCCGGCCCCCAGATGATTTTTTCAAGGGAGAGAAACCAGTCCACCTCCACCTCTCCTTAAAACTTTCTTGATGCACTAAAGAGAACAACTGGACCCTGGGAAATAAATAGCTTGCTGCTTTCCTTTTCCAATTAGTTGCCTCATACTACCATACCTCCCTGCAAAGCTCTTTAAATGTCATTCTCTTGTTAGCTATATTTGGTTTTGTAAGTTGCTCAGCCTGCAACCTCTAGACTGGGAGAAAATTCATTATACCACCTGAGAAAGAAGAAAATCAAGTGTACAGTGAAAAACGCAGACAAATAAATTGTGAAAAGGTAGGTGAGAAGGCAGATTTACTGGCAGTTCAATTCATGGCATCAGTAGGCCTTTGGATAGGTGCCAGCCTTAGAGATCTCGCCCCTGCCCTGAGTTCACAGTGAGGGGACAGAGGCCCACACGGAACAGCAAACCACTCAACTCATAGAGCAGGCTGGTGCGTGGCTATCTACTCCAGTGCTGCAAGTTGGGCATGGGGAGAACACAAGCCTCCGAAGGCCTCTCCTGCAGGTCTCAGCATCACTGAACTATGCCCACGCCACATTGCTTTGCCCACGACTACAGGGGCACCCTGGCAAAGGCATTGTGGGATCTATTTACTTAATAATTTCTCCAAGCCTCTACCGTGTGAACACGTATAACACAGAAATCCAGCACAAACAGAGTCCAGCTCTTGTTCCACACACTGGGGATATCCGAAGTCTCTCTAGGACTTCTGTGAATTCATTGATCTTGGGGAGTTGGGGATGCAGCAGTCAGGCATATGCTCTGAGTTAGCTCTGGCTCCAGAAGGCTGTGTCGCCTGGGGTGCTTCCGTGGATGAAGGAGCTTATCTACTGGAAATTTATTTCTGCCCTGAACTGCCTTGGGTCAGCTCTTTTCACACATACATGTGCACATGCACACACACACACACACACACGCCATCCTATGGATAGTAAACCTATCTGAAAACTACATCACAGCAGCACAGTCAAGTCGAAGGTCAGATCTCCCTAGTCTTCCAAGTCATTTCTCAATCCCACACCCAGGATGCTAACTGTCCGTTTGACTCCTCAGCCCTCTCCTATATCCAGTTGATTTCCTTTCCACCTTCCCCTGGATTGACCTTGTGAACCCCAGCTTTTTCTCCATCTGCAGAGCAAGCTATCCTCTCTAGCCCCTCCTCCCAACTCATTTCTGGAATCACCTTTGAAACCAAGATTCTTTTTTTTTTTTTTTTTTGAGATGGAGTCTCACTCTGTCGCCCAGGCTAGAGTGCAGTGGCGCCATCTCGGCTCACTGCAAGCTCCGCCTCCTGGGTTCACGCCATTCTCCTGCCTCAGCCTCCCGAATAGCTGGGACTACAGGTGCCCGCCACTGTGCCCGGCTAATTTTTTTGTATTTTTAGTAGAGATGGGGTTTCACCATGTTAGCCAGGATGGTCTCGATCTCCTGACCTCGTGATCCACCCGCCTCGGCCTCCCAAAGTGCTAGGATTTTACAGGCGTGAGCCACTGTGCCCGGACGAAACCAACATTCTTAAACTCGTGTCTTGAGACCCCTTTACACTCCTTGTTTTGTTTTGTTTTGTTTTGTTTTGTTTTCTGAGACAGAGTCTCGCTGTGTCGCCCAGGCTGGAGTGCAGTGGCATGGTCTCGGCTCACTGCAACCTCCACCTACCGGTTACAAGCAATTCTGCTGCCTCAGTCTCCCTAGTAGCTGGGATTACAGGCACCTGCCACCACACCCACCTTATTTTATTATTATTATTATTTTGTGTGTGTATGTGTGTATTTTTAGTAGAGATGCGGTTTTACCATGTAGGCCAGAATAGTCTCTATCTCCTGACATCAGGTGATCCATCTGCCTTGGCCTCCCAAAGTGCTAGGATTATAGGCGTGAGCCACTGCACCAAGGCACCCCTTTATACTCTTAAAATTTATTAAGAGGCCAGGTGCAGTGGCTCAAGCCTGTAATCCCAGCACTTTGGGAGGTCGAGACGGGCGGATCACGAGGTCAGGAGATCAAGACCATCCTGGCTAACACAGTGAAACCCCGTCTCTACTGAAAAATACAAAAAACTAGCCGAGCGAGGTGGCGGGTGCCTGTAGTCCCAGCTACTTGGGAGGCTGAAGCAGGAGAATGGCGTAAACCCGGGAGGCGGAGCTTGCCGTGAGCTGAGATCCGGCTACGGCCGTTACACTCCAGCCTGGGCGACAGAGTGAGACTCTGTCTTGAAAAAAAAAAAAAATTTGTTAAGAGGCCAAAAGAGCTTATGTTTGTGTATTTCATACTATCAATATTTATCATAGTAGAAATTGTTTAAATTAAACATTTATTTATTTAAAATGTAATTTATTTAAAATTTATTTAAGGAAATCAACTACTGTATGTGCCCAAACCAGACAACTTAGTGGAAAGAGTGGTGTCGCTTTCATTTCATGCAAATCTATTTAATATCTGGCTTAGTGGAGATTCTGGATTCTCAATCTGCTTTTGCATTCAGTCTGTGCAGAGTATTGTTTTGGTGAAATATGAAAAGAAAATCTAGATTTACGTAGATACGTAGTTAATAAATGATGGAGCACTTTTTTTTTTTTTTTTTTGAGATGGAGTCTCGCTCCATTGCCCAGGCTGGAGTGCAGTGGCACCATCTCTGCTCACTGCAAGCTGCACCTCCCGGGTTCACGCCATTCTCCTGCCTCAGCCTCCCAAGTAGCTGGGACCACAGGCACCCACCACCACACCTGGCTAATTTTTTGTGTTTTTTAGTAGAGACGAGGTTTCACTGTGTTAGCCACAATGGTCTCGATCTCCTGACCTTGTGATCCGCCCGCCTCGACCTCCCAAAGTGCTGGGATTACAGGCGTGAGCCACCGCGCCCAGCCAATGGAGCACTTTTAGTGGCATTTTTAGATTATTGTCAATATTTTTCTTTGATAATCCACCAAAACTTGACAAGCAATAGTTCCTTAAAGTTTAATTACACTGTGGAATAAATGAACTTTTCCTACTCTGTATATAAAATCTGTTGGTCCCTCTAGCACACTGAATGAATCTCTTACCTATGTAACATCATCCGTTGGTCATTTGAAAAATGTTGATTCACTGAATTAAGCAGATCTTCCAAATGTTGACTCATTTTATTATTTAATAGGAAAAAAGAAATCCCATTTGTTAATAGCGTCCCCATTCTCTTCACAAGAGTCTCTATGAGCCAACCACTGCACAAGCGTAAATGACCACAGCCTGTCTGTTGCTCCTTCCCTGGCAAAGGCTGTCTGTTCAGCTCCAAGGCAAGGATCACACAAATGCTTCTGTTCAGACAGCAGGTGCCATTCAGCAAGCAGCAAAGGGGCTTTCTGTGCCCTTCCCATTGCAACCCACAGGATATATTTAAGAGATCTGTACTCAGGGACTTGACCTTTGATCAATAGTGTTTACTGTTTTATCAGAAACTGAGTTTTCTTACTCCAAGTTTGTGGCAGTAAAGAAGCTGTGTCGAAGAAAACAGTCAAACTCTGTAAAATATTTGAAGAGATTTATTCTGAGCCCAATATGAGTGACCACGGCCTGTGACACAGCCCTCAGGAGATCCTGAGAATGTGGTCCGAGTGCAGCTTGGTTTTATACATTTTAGGGAGACAGGAGACTTCAATCAAATGCATTGAAGAAATACATTGGTTCGGTACAGAAAGGTGGGACAACTTGAAGCAGGAAAGGGAGGGTGCTTACAGGTTTTAAGTACTTTTACAATTTTTCTAATTGGCAATTGGTTAAAAGAGTTATCAGTAGAAAGGAATGTCTGGGTTGTGATAAGAGGTTGTGGAGACTAAAGTTTTATCTTGCAGTTGCAGCCTCCAGGTAGCACACTTCATCTGCATGAGAATACATTACAATACATTGTAAATGTTTCTTTTTCTTTCCTTTTTTTTGACATGAAGTCTCACTGTGTCACCCAGGCTGGAGTGCAGTGGGGTGATCTCAGCTCCCTGCAATCTCTGCCTCCCTGGTTCAAGCGATTCTCCTGTCTCAGCCTCCCGAATAGCTGGGATTACAGGGACTCACCATCACACCTGGCTAATTTTTGTATTTTCAGTAGAGACGGGGTTTCTCCATGTTGGCCAGGCTGGTCTTGAACTCCTGGCCTCAGGTGATCCACTCGCCTTGGCCTCCCAAAGTGTGGAGATTACAGGCGTGAGCCACCACACCGGCCTGTAAATGTTTTTTGTCAGACTTAAGGTCTGTGTTGATGTTAGTGCCGGAGAGGAAAATGAAGCTTGCCCAACTCCGTCTCCCTGTCATGGCCTGAACCAGTCTATCAGGTTAAATATAAGAGTTCCCTGGCCTAGGAGGAAGTCCATTCTGAGGGTTGGGGAGCCTTAGACTTTTATTTTTGGTTTACAGTATCGGTGACCACATTCCCCTGAGGCACCAGCAGTATCAGACATCATTGCTTTTGTACCATCAGTGAAAATCTAAACACAGTGAAAAGGGCAAAGAAAACTGCCCTGGTGTGGGAAGGACAGTCCCCTGAGGAGCTCTCAAGGACCCTCAGGGATCCATGGCCCACATTTTGAGAACCACTGATATATGCACAACCATTGATGTTCTCTAGATAGCTAAAAGGTTTTGTTTTTGCTTTTTGTTTTGTTTTCTTGTTTTTTTTTTTTTTTTTGGTGGTTTTTTTTTTTTTCTTTTGAGACAGTGTCTCTGTCACCAAGGCTGGAGTGCAATGGCACAATATTGGCTCTTCTCCTGCCTCAGCCTCCAAAGTAGCTGGGATTACAGGCACATGCCACCGCACCTGGCTAATTTTTGTATTTTTAGCAAAGACGGGGTTTCACCATGTTGGCCAGGCTGGTCTCGAACTCTTGACCTCAGGTGATCTGCCTGCCTCGGCCTCCCAAAGTGCTGGGATTACAGGCGTGAGTCACAGCGCCCAGCTAAAGGGGGTTTTTATGCATTAGAATTCTAATTAGCCTGCCTCGTCAGATTTAAACAAGGAGTAGATTTCAGTTGCTCCAGAAGTCAACACCTAGTAAGGAAACACCTAGTAAGTGAGTGTCTTAGCCAGCCCTGCTCCCATGGCTTTCCTGGGTACAGCCCATGCGGCTGCTCTCATGAGTTGGAGTTTGGTGCTGGCAGCTTTTCCAGGCTGAGGTTTCATACTTGCTGGTGGCTTTCCCATTCCAGGTTTTCAGCGGTGACCCTGGCCCCATTGTTCCACTAGACATTGCCCTAGGAGGGACTCTGTGGTGGCTCTGCCCCTGCAGCAGTTTTCTGCCTTGGACCCTAGGTTTTCAGAAACGTCCTCTGAAATAAAAAAGCTGCCAAGCCTCCACAGCTCTCGCCTTCTAGGTGCCTGCAGACTTGACATCACATGGAAGCCTCCAAGGCTTACAACTTGGTCTCTCAGGAGTTGTGTCCCCAGCCATTCGTGTGCTATGCAAATGGCATACCTGGTCCAGCCAATCTTTCATGCCTTTTGTAAATTAGACACTGCCTTCTCAAGCTCATCTATAAAATCTCCTGCATTTCACCACAGCAACCCATTTTTCTCTGAGACCTCTCTTTGCACAGAGAGCTCTTCTCTTTCTTTCACCTATTAAACTTCTGAGTTTAACCTCACTCTGGTGTGTCGGCATCCTAGTTTTCCACGGCCCTAGGACAATTAACCTCAGGCATTATCCCAGACAATGACACCACTTCAATATCTCAGCCAATTGGCTGCTCCAGCCTGGATCCAGGGAACAGCTTCCTGAGGCTAAGCATGGCATCAGGGTCCCAGGCCCATCCGCCCAAATTATTCTGCCCTGTAAGGCCTCTGGGCCTGTGATGGGAGGGGCAGGCCTCAGGGATCTCCGAAATGCCTCTCCAGCCTTTTCCCATTGTCCTTTTTCTTTTTTTGAGATGGAGTCTTGCTCTGTCGCCTAGGCTGCAATGTAGTGGCTCCATCTCTGCTCACTGCAACCTCCACCTCCTTGGCTCAGCTCACTGCAACCTCCACCTCCCTGGCTCAAGCGATCCCCTGGCCTTAGCCTCCTGAGTAGCTGGGATTACAGGCGCCCACCAACAAGCCCGGGTAGTTTTTGTATTTTTAGTAGAGACAAGGTTTCACTATGTTGGCCAGGCTGGTCTCCAACTCCTGACCTCAGGTGATCGGCCCACCTCGGCCTCCCAAAGTGCTGGGATTACAGGTGTGAGCCACCGTGCCCAGCCCCCATTGCTCTTACTGTTACCACCTGACTCCCTTTTCATTCCCAGTAATCTCTTCAGCAAGTGATTGCTCTGCTGAACGCTTAAATTCCTCTCCTGAAAATGCCCATTCATTCTCTGCCACATGGCCAGTCTAGAAATTTTCTGAATTTCTTTGCTTTCCTTTTAATTGTAAATTCTGCCTTCGGGTCATTATTTTGCTGCCATAACTGAGATAAGCTGTTTTTTGTTTGTTTGTTTGCTTTTTTTGAGACAGTGTCTCTGTCTGTCACCAAGGCTAGAGTGCAATGGCGCGATATTGGCTCTTCTCCTGCCTCAGCCTCCCAAGTAGCTGGGATTACAGGCACGTGCCACCGCACCTGGCTAATTTTTGTATTTTAGCAAAGTCTTGCTCTGTCGCCCAGGCTGGAGTGCAGTGGCGTGATCTCGGCTCACTGCAAGCTCTGCCTCCCAGGTTCACACCATTCTCCTGCCTCAGCCTCCTGAGTAGCTGGGACTGTAGGCACCTGTCATCATGCCTGGCTAATTTTTTTGTATTTTTTTAGTAGAGACAGAGTTTCACCATGTTAGCCAGGATGGTCTCGATCTCCTGACCTCATGATCCGCCCGCCTCAGCCTCCCAAAGTGTTGGTATTGCAGGCGTGAGCCACCGCACCCGGTCAACTGAGCATAAGCTGTTAAAAGTAACCACACCGCTTCTTGAGTGATTTGCTGCTTAGAAATTTCATCCGCCAGATTATCTTAGGTCATCCCTGTTAAGTTCAACCTTCCGTAAAGCCTTAGGGCATAAATACAAATCTTTGGTAGCACATAACAAGGGTGACCTTTGTTCCAGTTTCCAAATAAATACTTCTCATTTCCATCTGAGACCTTATCAGAATGGCCTTTACTGTCCATATTTCTATAAACATTTTGGTCACAATAACTGAACTAGTCTCCAAGAAATTCCAAAATTTCCCTAATCTCTTTGTCTTCTTTGGGCCCTCACCAGAATTACCCTTAACGCCGGCTTCAGGGCAATGCAGTGCTTTTCTAGCCTGCTCCTCCAAACTCTTTCAACCTGTGCCCATTTCCCAGTTCCACACTGGCTTCCACATTTTCAGGTACCTTTATAACAAGACCCCACTGCTCAGTACCAATTTTCTATCTTAGTGTATTTTATATTGCTGTAACAGAATACTTGAGACTGGATAATATGTAAAGAAAAGAGGTTTATTTAGCTCACAGTTCTGCAGGCTGAGAAGTTCAAAAGCATGGCCCTGGTTTCTGGTGAGAGCTTTTGTGCTGCATCATAACATACATGATGAAGGTCAAAGAGCAAGAAGACACCCGAAGAAACAAAATGCAAGAGGTATTGTGTCTATTTAACAGTCAACTCTTGCGGGAACTAATTCATTCTGTGGGAAATTATCCAGGCTCACCAGAGTGAGAACTCATTACCACAAGAACAGTACCAAGACATTCACGAGGGATCTGTCCCCATGACCCAAGCACCTCCCACTAGGCCCCATCTCCCAAAGCCACCACACTGATGGTGGGGATGAATAAACCCATTTCCAAACCATAGCAGCTAACTGCAGAGCTATGACATCTACAGATAAACAACATGACAAAACCTCACAGTACAGAGGAGTGCCACGTGGTTTGGAGGAGAGAGTAGAGAAGTTTGCACTGGATCTGCTTCACTCCATCTACAAATTCAAATGCTAAACTTTTCTGCAAACACCCTCACAGACACACCAGAAATAATGTTTTACCAATTATATGGGCATCCCTTAGCCCAGTCAAGTTGACACATGAAACTGTCACAAGCACAGACCACATCTTCTCTCTAGTGCTTTTTCCCTAAGCACCAAGCACCATACCTAGCATAGAAAAGACATCCAATACATATGTGTTCTACAGAATGGGAGGGAGTGTTTTTCTACCGTCTTGAATCAGGCACTTCACCCAGGGGTTACATAGTCAGTGCACAATTTCTTCAGTCCTGTAAGAATGGGCGATAACTGGGCCGGGCACGGTGGCTCACACCTGTAATCCCAGCACTTTGGGAGGCTGAGGCAGGCAGATCACAAGGTCAGGAGATCGAGACCATCCTGGCTAACATGGTGAAACCCCCATCTCTACTAAAAATACAAAAAATTAGCCGGGCTTGGTGGCGGGCGCCTGTAGTCCTGGACTCAGGAGGCTGAGGCAGGAGAATGGTATGAACTCGGGAGGTGGAACTTGCAGTGAGCTGAGATTGCGCCGCTGCAATCCAGTCTGGGGGACAGAGTGAGACTCCATCTCAAAAAAAAAAAAAAATGGGCGATAACTGTTGTTGTACCCATTTAATCCACAGGCAAACAGACTCAGCAAAGGCAAGATTTGAACCCAAGAGCAAGATTTGGGAAACTGAGACAATTTTCACTCTTCTGTGCTGCCTTACTGGTTGGCAGTAAACATGAACGACATCAATATTTAGATCTGAGTCAGATTTCCCTCAAATGGTAAAGAAGAACAGGGTTTGAATTTCTTGGTGAACTTGGAAATATCTGATGACTTGAATCATTAGGGTTTAGGATTCCTTTTCTTCAGGCAGCATGTTCCCTCCCATGTAATAAATTAAGTCAGTTCAATATTCCCAGTATGCCTGGAAAAACATCATACTAAGCTAACAATTTTCAGTGTCATTTAAGAATTGCACTGAGGCAGCCAGGCGCGGTGGCTTACACCTGTAATCCCAGCACTTTGGGAGGCCGAGGTGGGCAGATTGCAAAGTCAGGCGTTCAAGACCAGCCTGGCCAATATGGTGAAACTCTGTCTCTACTAAAAATACAAAAATTAACCAGGTGTGGTGGTGGGCACCTGTAGTCCCAGCTACTTGGGAGGCTGAGGCAAGAGAATCACTTGAACCGGGGAGCCAGAGGTTGCAGTGAGCCGAGATCATGCCATTGCACCCCAGCCTGGGTGACAGAGAGAGACTCTGTCTCAAAAAACAAAAAAAGAATTGCACTGAGGCCAAGCTTGGTGGCTCGTGCCTGTAATCCCAGCACTTTGAGAGGCCAAGGCAGGAGGATTGCTTGAGCTCAGGAGTTTGAATCCAGCCTGGGCAACACAGCGAGACCTATTCTCTACTAAAATTCAAAATAATTAGTTCAGGCTGAATGTGGTGGTTCACTCCTGTAATCCACCACTTTGGGAGGCTGAGGGGGGCAGATCATGTGAGGTCAGGAGTTTGAGACCAGCCTAGCCAACATGACAAAACCCTGTCTCTACTAAAAATACAAAAATTAGCTGGGCGTGATGGTGCGTGCCTGTAATCCCAGCTACTTGGATGCCCAAGATAGAAGAACTGCTTGAACCCAGGAGGCAGAGATTGCAATGAACCAAGATTGCACCAATGCACTCCACCCTGGACAACACAATGAGACTCTGTCTCAAAAATAACAATAATAATAATAATAATAATTAGCCCAGTGTGGTGGCACATGCCTGTAGTCCCAGCCACTTCGTGGGCCGAAGCTAGAGGATTGCTTGAAACTGGGAAGTCAAGGCTGCAGTGAGCCTTGATTGTGCCACTGTACTCCAGCCTGGGCAACAGAGTAAGACTCTTTCTCAAAATTTAAAAAAAAAAAAAAAAGGAATTGCACTGAAAGGCTGTGCATTCTCTTGTCATTCTATTCTATTCTATTCTATTCTATTCTATTCTATTCTATTCTATTCTCTCTATCTCTAATTCTATCTCTTTTATTCTATTCTGTTCTTTATTCTATCTCTCTATTCTATTTTATTCTCTCTATCTCTAATTCTATCTCTATCTTCTATTCTATTCTGTTCTTTATTGTATTCTATCTCTCCTGTTCTATTCTATTCTATTCTATTCTATTCTATTCTATTGTCTCTACTCCTGCCTTCTCATATTTATGGAATATAAAGCCTGAAGCATCAGGACCTCCCTCCCCAGTGACTGTGTCCTTGCCCTGAGTTGTCCTGGAAGGAGGCAGCTGCTGAGCAGCCCACCTCGTCCTGTGGCAGAGCTTTTAGCTCACAAACCCTTAAAGGTGCCATTTCTCTCCTGTGTTACAATGTGCACAGTGACTGCCCTGATCAATCACCACTGGGATGTGCTTGCGTGTGTATGTTTGTCTGAGTGTGTATGCTAATATGTATAAAAGTGTGTGTGTGTGTGTGAGGCAGTGTGAGTACATAAGAGTGCGTGTGAGTGCGTTAGTCTGTAAGAGAGTGTTTCTGTGGGGCATGTGAGAGCATTGCAAGAATATGTGTGCATGTGTGCATGTGTGTGCGTGTGATAGCATTGTGAGAGTATGTGTGCACGTGCGTGTGTGTGCATCATGGTGTGAGAGCATTGTGTGAATGTGCATGTGTGCATATGTGAGAGCATTGTGAGAGTATGTGTGTATGTGTGAGTGTGTGAGAGCATTAATGAGAGTATGTGTGCATGTGTGTGTGTGACAGGATATGTGCATGTGTGCGTGTGTGTGTGTGTGCATGAGCGTGTGAATGCAGGTATGTTTCCTCTGCTCTGATCACTTTTCTACCTAGCCTCTTTTCCTCCACATTTGCCCCCCAGAATCCCTTCTCCACACAACACCTAAGCTCTCTATGTGTAGAGCTGATAATACCCTATGATTCCCCTGCCTAAAATCTTCCAGCAGCTTCCCTCTGAGTTCTAACTAAAACCCAGCTCCGCACCGTGCCCTACAGGCCCTAGCTCAGTGAGGTGGGGCACCTGCCTGCTGCTCAGAGCCTGGCTCTGCCTCTCTCCCCTTCTGCTTGCCCCAGCCACGATGAGCTTTTGTCCAGCCTGGGAGGGACCAAGCTCTTTGGCACTGTAAGGACTTCGTATGTCCTCCCAACCCAGACCCCCAGAATGCCTTGTCCTCTGGCCAGTGCAAGTGTTAGGAAAGCCCACATCTTCAGAGAGGCCTTTGACCCCATGGACTGATTACCTCCATTTCCCACTTTTAGAATGTGAGTTCAAGAGGCAGAGCCTAGTGGGTCCTGTTTCTGGCCATATCTCCAGGGCCGGGCATATAGCAGGCCCCCGCAGACCCCCAAGAGTCTCTATGAAGGCCATGGTTGATGCACTGGGCTGGGAATCCGAGCCTGCCCCTGCACAGTTGCCGTTGTCCAGCATCTTAGACCCTCTGAGACTTGGTTGCTCCATTTTTCTTTTTCTTTTTTCCTTTCTTTCTTTTTTTTTTTTTTTTTTTGAGATTGAGTCTCACTCTGTTGCCCAGGCTGGAGTGCAGTGGCGCAATCTTGGCTCACTGCAACCTCTGCCTCCCGGGTTCAAGCGATTCCCCTGCCTCAGCCTCCCAAGTTGCTGGGATTACAGGCGTGTGCCACCATGCCAGGCTAATTTTTTGTATTTTTAGTAGAGATGTGATTTCACCATGTTAGGCAGGATGGTCTCGGTCTCTTGACTTCGTGATCCACCTGCCTTGGCCTCCCAAAGTGCTGGGATTACAGGCGTGAGCCACCGTGCCCAGCCCTGATTGCTCCATTTTTCATCCTCCCACACTCTCCAAGCCGTTCCTCAGACCAGGCCCTAAGATTGCAGGAGCCAGCGTGTGCAGGCCCCATAACATCAGAGGGTACTTCTGCAGCAATCCACTGAAAACCGAGTGAACAGACTGCATAAACCAGTTCATTCACAGGCTTTTAAGGCTCTAAATGTAAATTAGATAAACAGTGCAATGCCTAATTTCATTCCTACCGTGCTTTTCCTTAGGCTAATTTGGTGTGGTAGAAACGCACCTGTATCTACAGCCTTTGTCCATCACCCACCTGTTCCTGTTGGAGGGGAGTGATGGATGGCGGATGAAATGTTCCTTTTATTCCATATGGCCACACATGATCCCCTTCAAGCCTGCCCCTTGCAATGACCACTCTTCAATCTGTCTTTCTAGCTGGGGACATGGGCCACCAGGTCCCTTTGCTTTCTCCTGGGCCTTTGTAAGATGCTCCTTTGATGTGTTCTTTCTCGTTTGTTTAAACACCACCAAGGGATTCTTGCAGGCTGCAACCCAGAGACCAACTGGGTGGCCTTGCTTTTTTATGCAGAAGTGTTGAGAAAGATCTGTCAAACTCTGGGGATAATTAGCCTTTTTTTCTTCTCATTAAGACACAGATTGTCACTCAGCACAGATGTGGCCCACGGGGCTGGGGCGGCTGCTTCTCTGGCCTCCTGCCTGTCTCAGTTACCTGATTGGGAGAAAACTTTGATTTCCATCTTCACATTCCTTAGGTGAAATGTCACCATTGTTTCCCCACATGATGAGTGTGTATTTTCTTCAAGGAACATAGTCAGAACCTAAATGTTATATGATGTGGTCTGGCTATGTGAGAACAAACAACTAATCAATTGGGAGGAAAAGGTAAAATAGCAATGATAGGTTTATGAACCTTCTACTCTTAGACTGATCGATACTGACTTTTCTTCTTAATTTTTATATCTGGAGATAATTGTAGATCCCCAGGAACTTGCCAAGATAGCAGAGAGAACGCCCACGCACGCCTGTCCCAGTTCCCCCAGTCTTTCATAATTATAGCACAATGTCAAAGCCAGAAAATGGGCGCAGCTTCAATGTGTGCGTGTAGTTCTATGTCATCTTATCACACGTGAAGATTTGTGTAACCATTGCAATCCAGGCACACAACCGTCCCACTGCCACATGGCTCTCCCTCCCGTGACCTCTTTAGAGGTATACCCCTCTCCTCCCTCACAGCTCTAACCCCTGGCAACCAAAAACACTGTGAGAGGCAAGGAAAAGGAACTCTCGGTGTGGCCAAAAGGCATGAAGAGGCATCTCACCAAAGAGGACATACAGGTGCCAAATAAGCAAATGAAAAGGCATCAGTGGGGCCTTTAGGGAAGTGGAAGATCGGATCACATGAGATATTGCTGCTCACCTATCAGCACGGCTAACATGAAAAACAGGGCCCACACCACACGCTGGTAAGACTGTGGAGACACTGGCTCCTTCAAACATTGCTGGAACATGGTGCAGACCCTCTGGGATTTTCTTTTTACCAACATGAATCTTTTTAGCTTTCATTCAATTACACAAAGCTCCCTAAATAGCAGGTCATTCAGCCTTGCCTATAACCAGAGCTTTTGTAGACTCGAGAACACTTAACAAAAAATTTCCCATACCATCCAGGCTAGTCTTGCTCTAACAGTGTGGTTTGATGAATCTGGGTCAGGCCTGGGCACTGAGCTCACCACTGACCCTGCAGAGGACTCTAAAGCACAGCCAGGCGGGGCGCGGTGGCTCATGCCTGTAATCCCAGCACTTTGGGAGGCCAAAGTGGGTGGATCACTTGAGGTCAGGAGTTCAAAAACAACCTGGCCAACATGGTGAAACCCCAACTCTACTAAAAATAGAAAAAAATTAGCCAGGCATGGTGATAGGTGCCTGTAATCCCAGCTACTTGGGAGGCTGAGGCAGGAGAACTGCATGAACTCAGGAAGCGGAGATTGCAGTGAGTGGAGACAGCACCAATGCACTCCAGCCTAGGCGACAAATACTCCGTCTCAAATTAATTAATTAATTAATTAATTAAAATAAAAATAAAGCGCAGCCAGAACTGGATCCACAGGTCCCAGCAGCTGAGCTCGATGCACAAGACCCAAGGGACCAAGTGCTGTCCCTTCGTTCTCTCCCCGACCCCCAAGCCGTGTGCTCCCTGGCGCTGTGCCCAGCCCCAGGGGGTTGTGCGGGTTCCCAAATGCCACTGCTCAAACTTCCACATATGCCCACGTGTTCTGATACTTAGAAGGCCCTGGCCTCCAATCTGGCAGACTCCAGCCTATCTACCCTTTCGTAGCTCCCCCAGAGCCCTCCCCTCACTCCACCGCCGTGCATGCCATTTTGAATTCTAGTTGCCTATGGAAACCTCTCTTCTGCACTAGACCCTAAAGGGCAGGGTCCACATCTGACTCCTCCTGTGCCCCCAACCTCTGGTACACAGAAGGTGCTCAATAATGTCTGTAAACTAAGCCCTTAGCAAGCCTGGTGAGGAAAGCGTTTATGTTAGCCCCATTTTGTAGAAGAGAGGGCACGCAGAGTGGTGAAGCCTGGGTTCCTGAGGAAGACATTGGGTTTTCCTCATTCCCAGGCAATGCATGTCAGTTGTGGAAAACTTAAAAAGTATACTCAAGTAAATTAAAAAATGTAAGCCCTACACAATCCCACCATCACCATCAACGGGCTGCTGTTGTAACTTTCCAGATGCTGTTCTGTGACAGCCTTGAATTTGCATAATGCTAAGAGGAAGTGTCAAGTTTAGGCTAAGAAACAAATGAATGCCAAAAGTGGAAGCACAGGGCTTGAAGTTCAAGGTCAGCAGAGCCTCGCTGCAGGTGTCATCTGCAGGGAACGAAGGCGTCTGGACCCAGCTGTGAATCCTGCTCAGTGCCCGCCTGGGCTATACCTGCTCTGCAAACTGGCAGTCTCATCTGCATCTTAACAAGTACACTGGGCCCCTCCCTGTTTTTACATATTTTTGTTTTGGTTTGTTTTTTGTTTTTGCTTTTTTGAGGTAGAGTCTCGCTCTGTCACCCAAGCTGGAGTGCAGTGGCGCGATCTCAGCTCACTGCAACCTCCACCTCCCGGGTTCAAGAGATTCCCCTGCTTCGGGCCTCCCAAGTAGCTGGGATTATAGGCACACACTACCACGCCCAGCTAATTTTTTTTGTATTTTTAGTAGAGATGGGGTTTTATCATGTTGGCCAGGCCGGTCTCGAACTCCTGCCCTCAGGCAATCTGCCCACCTCAGCCTCCCAAAGTGCTAGGATTACAGGTGTGAGGCACCACACCCAGCCTTGTTTTTACATATTAAAAATATCCAATCTGGGCCTGGTCCGGTGTAAAAAACAAAACAAACAAACAAAAAAAACCTTTCCTGGGAACTTGTTTTACTTCAGTATGACCCAGAGCCTCAGGGGAGAAGCTTTGAGCACAGGTTTTACAGAGCATGATAGACCCTTTGGCCTGGGAGAGCCTTGGGAAGGGAACATAAGCTTAAGGGAAAAAAGCAAGGCTCAGAAGTCAACACAAAGTGTGACAGCATTTCTAGAAAGTCCCACATAAGCCTGACTAAGCAATTTATTGTTTGGGGATACATGCATGTTACAACCTTTTTTTTTTTTTTTTTTTTGAGACGGAGTCTCGCTCTGCCGCCCAGGCTGGAGTGCTGTGGCCAGATCTCAGCTCACTGCAAGCTCCGCCTCCCGGGTTCACGCCATTCTCCTGCCTCAGCCTCCGGAGTAGCTGGGACTACAGGCGTCTGCCACCTCACCCAGCTAATTTTTTTTGTATTTTTTAGTAGAGACGAGGTTTCACCATGTTAGCCAGGATGGTCTCGATCTCCTGACCTCGTGATCCGCCCGTCTCGGCCTCCCAAAGTGCTGGGATTACAGGCTTGAGCCACCGCGCCCGGCCACAACCTTTTTTTTTTGAGATTGAGTCTTGCTCTATCCCCCAGGCTGGAGTGCAGTGGCGCGATCTCAGCTCACTGCAAGCTCCGCCTCCTGGGTTCACACCATTCTCCTGCCTCAGCCTCCTGAGTACCTGGGACTACAGGTGCCCGCCACCGTGCCCGGCTAATTTTTTGTATTTTTTACTGTGGAGACGAGGTTTCACCGTGGTCTCGATCTCCTGACCTTGTGATCCACCCGCCTCGGCCTCCCAAAGTGCTGGGATTACAGGTGTGAGCCACCGCGCCCGGCCGTTACAACTTTTTTTTGAGAAAAGGTCTCACTTTGTTGCCCAGGCTGGAGTATAGTGGTGAGATCATGGCTTACTGTAATCTCAACCTCCCAGGCTTGAGCCATCCTCCCACCTCAGCTTCCCCAGTAGCTGGGACCACAGGCATGCACCACCATGGCCAGCTAATTGTTTTATTTTTATCTTTTAGTAGAGACAGGGTCTCACTATGTTGCCCAGGCTGGTCTCAAACTCCTGGGCTCAAGCAGTCCTCCCTCATTGGCCTTCCAAAGGCCACTGAGCCCAGCCAACAAGTTTTTTTGAGTGAAGGAAAATGAAAAACAAATGTCAGATGGGGAAGCAGCTAGAGGCAGCCACAGGAACAACTTGCAGTGAGTGTTGGGTAGCAGGTTGAGTCACTCCCTGGCTCCACTGGGCTGTGCGATGTGCACACGCTTCATGTATGCCTTAAGCGATGTTCAAAAGAACACAACGCCACATGAAGCCTAACTCAGCGAGTCCTTTCTATAAAAGGAGAAATAACCACCCGTGCTCTTGACCATTTTCTTTCAACAACGGCCAGCATCACCTACTCCCCTCCCCCATCTCCATCTTCCTGCTCCGGCAGCCTCTGCACACAGGTGTCCTCCAGGAGGCCAGGTGGGCACCAAGGTCCTTGAAAAGAAAGAAAAGCGAAACGCAGCATTCCACAGCTGGTTCCCGAGAAAACAGCAAAACAACTGTGCACTGGTTCTGAAGGACGGCAGACAAGATGGTGCCTCGACACATGAACTGGTTTTTCTTGATGAGTGATGGGTTTTCGACCCATTCCTCCTGCCCCTTCTGGGAAAACTAGGCAGCCCCAGACTGTGTCAATGTCATAGGCTGAATTGTGTTTCCCAATATCTTAAGACTGAAGTCCCAACAGGAATCTCAGGATGTGATCTTCTTCAGAGATAGGGCCTTTACACAGGTAATTAAGGTAAAATGAGGCATTACAGTGGGCCTTAATCCAATGACTGGTGTCCTTATAACAAGAGGAGATTGGGACACAGGCTCACACACACACATCCCTAGGGAAGAGGGAGAAGACAGTCATCTACCATCCAGGAAGAGATGCCTCAGGAGAAACCAAACCTGCCAACACCTTGGTCTCTGCCTTGCTGCCTCCAGGACAGTGAGGGAATGCATTTCCGAGGGTTCAGCCACCCAGCCTGTGGCACCTGCTGTGACATCCTCCGAAAACAAAGACTGTGCTCCATTTTCTCTACCTCCTGTGGTTTGAGGACAGACTCAAGCCTGGGATAAAGCATGCTAGGTTTGGAATTCACTCCCACACTCCTTAAGGTAGTTCATACACAACCTTTGCTGAATTCCTTCAACTTTCCGTGCCTCCGTTTTCTCACTGGTAAATGTGGGATCCTATGGCCTTCATCATGAGAGCTGTTAAGAAGATTGAGTTCAGGCCGGGCGCAGTGGCTCACGCCTGTAATCCCAGCACTTTGGGAGGCCGAGGCGGGCGGATCACGAGATCAGGAGATTGAGACCATCCTGGCTAACACGGTGAAACCCCATCTCTACTAAAAATACAAAAAATTAGCCAGGCGTGGTGGCAGGCATCTGTAGTCCCAGGTACTCAGGAGGCTGAGGCAGGAGAATGGCGTGAACCCGGGAGGCAAAGCTTGCAGTGAGCCAAGATCGTGCCACTGCACTCCAGCCTGGGCGACAGAGTCTGTCTCCGTCGTCTCAAAAAAAAAAAAAAGAAAAGAAAAAGAAAAAAAAAGATTGAGTTCATGGGAAGTTTAGAACAATGCCTGACACAGAGAAACACTCAATAATGATGTTGGCTACTATTACTATTTTTAATAGGAGACTTTTATTCATTAAGCAAGTATTTATTGAGCATCTGCTATGCCCTAGGGACAAACAGACCTAGATGACACTCGTCAAGTTTAGTTGAATGGACCCAGCTGAAGGTACTACATGGCCTGGAGGGGACCCGTCAGTAACCTCCTGGCTCTAGGAGCACCTCCTACTGCTGCACCCCAAGGGCCTGAATGGTTGCTGGTGTACATTAGGCACTCAACATCTGCACAGTGAAAGGAAGCCAGAAGGCAGACCCCCATTGGCTCAGTCCAGCCCTTTCCTTGCTACTGCTCAGACAGAGCTTGGAGCCTCCCTCTTGAGCAGCTGGGCAAGGCCAGGGCGGCTCTCACTTTTCTGCAAATGCTGCCCCTTCCTTGGTCCCCAGGTTCAGTGGTCCCTGGAGCCCACTCCCGGATGTCCTCTTCCTCACACAAAGATCCTGAAAGGCAACCTCAGTTCCCACAGCCCACTCCTAGACTTTGCTACATTCATTCATCCATTTGACTCACTTTTTTTTTTTGAGATGGAGTCTCTCACTGTCACTCAGGCTGGAGTGCAGTGGCGCAATCTCAACTCACTGTAACCTCCACCTCCCGGGTTCAAGTGATTCTCCTGCCTCTGCCTCCCGAGTAGCCGGGATTATGGGTGCCTGCCACCACGCCCAGCTAACATTCTGTATTTTTGGTGGGGATGGGGTTTCACTATGTTGGCCAGGCTGGGTCTCAAACTCCTGACCTCGTGATTCGCCCACCTCAGCCTCCTAAAGTGCTGAGATTACAGGCTTGAGCCACTGCGCCCGGCCAATTCACGTTTTCTTTATGGAGAAAATGGGCTCTGTGCTGCGGCTGAAGGTCAGCTACATGTCTGCATGAACCAAGGGAGCGAGGCTACACGCACAGCAGTCCTGCAGACTCCAGGGCTGAATGCTCCTGAGGGCAGCACCAAGCCCTGTGGGAACAGCAAGGGGAAGGGTTTGCCCCCCTCCACCCCACCTACCTAAGGTAACGTTTGACTTGGGCTTTAAAGAGGGTATCTGAGTTTGATGATAGAGGACTCAAGACCAGGGATCCTACAGGGCCTGTGTACTTCCAATAGGGGAGGCTGACCCTAGCTCTAACTAGGTTGGTTCATCAGCTCATCCTGCCACCACAATGCTGCAACCTCCTTGAGTGAGCCTTCCTCTTCTTCTTTTTTTTCTTTTTAGACAGTCTCACTCTGTCACCCAGGCTGGGACTACAGGCATGCACCACCATGTCCAGCTAATTTTTGTGTATTTTTCGTAGAGACAGGGTTTCGCCATGTTGGCCAGGCTGGTCTTGAGCTCCTGACCTCAGGTGATCCACCCGCCTCAGCCCCCCAAAGTGCTGGGATTACAGGCATGAGCCACCACGACAGCCGAGTGAGCCTTCTTGCAAGGTACATGTTAGGGTCCCTGCAGGACAGAGCCAGCAGGTCGGCTTTATGGGACCAGTACATGCTGCCGAGGTCCTACTCACCAGGAAGTGTCATGGCCCTCAACCTTAGGCCCCAGTAGTCATCAAAAAGGGACTCATGGGTGGGAATGAACAACATGGCTTGTGTTCTTGTAGGCCATTCAGGGAAGGGCTGTGCTGCAAGGCTGAGATCAATGTCCCACCTTCCGCCAAGGGCCAAGGTCCCCTGGTCTCCACATAGGGAAACCAGAAGAACTGGTCCCTTGGGCTCCTTGGAGTCACCGATCCAGAGGACTGCAGCAGGACTAGGTCTGCCTTTGTAGTTAACCATATTTGATTACAGCACTTTAGAGTTCACTGTCTGAATGACAATCACAGCCGCTGCCATGAACTGAACTCTTACTATTCCAGGAACAGCTCATATTTTTCACAGAATTTTAAGAGTATGATTCCTGGAGGGTTAGGTCATTCTTAAATTTGATATGCCAATGACAAAAAAAAAAAAAAAAATTAGCAAGAAAAGAAAAACAACATTTTTTTTTTTTCTCATGGACCTACCTTCATTGTATCTGAATACATGTACCATTCAAGAAGGCTCACTCGGCCCGGTGCGGTGGCTCATGCCTGTAATCCCAGCACTTTGGGAGACTGAGGCGGGTGGATGTCATGTAGGAGCTGGTTGAAAACTGAATTCCCTTAAAGTACATGTGATGTTCAAGACATTCTGCTGGAATGTAGAATTGACATTCAGGCTGAGGCAGCATTTCCACAGTTCCTCCTGGCCCGGGTCAATTATGCACAGATGGCACAAAGGGTTCATTCAGCAGGAGAACCTGAGGCCTAGCAGCCTGTCTGAGCCCTACAGCAGGTAAGGGGGGGGGTTCTGTTCTGGTTTCCTTCTGCTGCCAATCCAGCACTTTACATTCTAAAGAAGAATGCAAATTTCCAAGAAAAGCCAGAGAATCAATTAACTAAAGGCATCACAATTTCCTTTGTAAGTGATTTTTGAATCCTGTCTGGAACAAAGCGGGTACACATATATACAAGCATGCATAACATGCTTTAACTAATGAATTATGGTAGAAGACCTTTCTCACTTATTTTCCATCAGTCAAGCTATAATCATGCTCATTAATTTGTGATGTAAGAAATTGATTTTGTGGGAAAGTTTGTTTTTGTTTTTGTTGTTTTCATCTTTTAGTGGGCAGATCTTTGGAGAAGGCCTGGAGAGGAGCAGCTGGCAGAGGCGGCTCCTTGAAAACGGAGCAGCAGTCAACCACAGTTGCCCCTCAGCCCTTCCACTGGTCCCATGAGAGTAAGCATTTCTCCCAGGCGCAGTCTGTTTTCGTCTGTATCTGTATCCCCAGGCATCAGTCCATGCCTGGCCCTTGTGAACTGCTCATAGTGCTGATGAATGAATGGACCGATGAAAGAATGAATCGGAAAACCCAGTTTCCCCAGCACTGTTAAATTCTACTTTCCAGTCCTCTTTAGCACCTGCTCAGACCAGCAAAGAGCAGAACTTGAGCCACAGATGGTGATCGGATTTGGGCAATGTGACCCCATAGATGGGTCTATCTCCCACTAGGAGCTGGCGCAAGTGACAGGGAAGAGTCCCAGAAAAGTCTTTCTTGGTGAATTAGCCTGTTTGTTGCAACACTTTTGTAGGTATGATTCTATCTCTTTTTTCTCTAAAGGAACATGCAGAGAGAAATGAGGCGGGGAGAATTGGCTCACGTGTTGCCAGATAATGTCCCTTGAGAAGTCCCTGGACTGCTGAGACCTCTCCCACTGCCTAGTCCATAGTCAGAGAGGCCCCAGTATCCCCGTGCTGCTCACCACGAGCTCCCTGTGTTGCAACAGTAACTTGTGCCCCAGAGCTTGCTCCCCCTAAGCTTCTTGGAAGTCTCTGTCTGACAGCTCTGTGTCTTTGCACAATGTCTGGTTTGCCATGAGGATTTAATAAGTAACTACTAAGTGATAGGATGAATGTCTATTTGTTGGATTGTGCTGTGAGAGGGATAAAGGTCTACATTCTCCATGGATCTAAGAACTGTCTCTCTTTTTTTTTTTTTTTTTCTGAGACGGAGTCTCACTCTGTAGCTCAGGCTAGAGTGCAGTGGTGCGATCTCAGGTCACTGCAAGCTCTGCCTCTTGGGTTCACACCATTCTCCTGCCTCAGCCTCCTGAGTAGCTGGGACTGCAGGCACCCACCACCAGGCCCGGCTAATTTTTTTGTATTTTTAGTAGAGACGGGGTTTCACTGTGTTAGCCAGGATGGTCTCGATCTCCTAACCTTGCGATCTGCCCACCTTGGTCTCCAAAGTGCTGGGATTACAGGTGTGAGCCACCGTGCCTGGCCCAGAACTGTCTCTTAGTTATCTTGATACTGTTAGCACCTAGAGTTGTTCTTCAGTAAATAGCAAATAAATGCATTCCTCAGATAAATATCTTTCAATGTCTTCAAAATGAATCTAATTTTATTGTTGAAGCTATTCAGTTACAGTAATCCTTTAAAGGCAATGGAAAGGGAATAAACCCTAAAACCGAAAGATCTGGGTTAAAAAATCTCACTTCTATGTAGGGAATTTGGTCCCATTGTTAGACTTAGCCCCCAGCTCAGAATTGGACAGAGAGAGGTTGGAAGAGACCCAGAGAGGCTGTCCTATGGAAAATGAACATCTTGAGTGTCTTGAGAAAATTAATAAACCTTGCTGAGCTTCAGTTTCTTCCCATGTAAAATAATTCCTGTTATTGTCCATGCAGGAAACATTGCATTCTGCACAGCCAGCAACAGGAACAGCAGAAATGTCATTCTTTCTCCTGTGTTTCAGTCTCTTCCAATTTCAGATAATGAGTTTGGACCAGATGGTCGCTAATGGTTATTCCAGCTCAACATTTGCTAATTTTCTAAAAACTGAAGAAAGGAGCTTGGGGGTGTGTTTTGGGGCAATGTCTTGCAAGACTGAGATATGAGGGGGATCTCCAGAACATCAGATAAGGGGCCTTGGGGAGTCAAGGTCAGGCCTAAGTTATATTCCTGCCCATCTCTGCCCTCTTCCTCCCCCAACCTCGCTGTCCTCATAGCCATCCTATTTTAATATGCTTGGCCTGATCCCTAGCTAGATCAATTTCATTTCAGGAACTTTGATACCTGAGCTGTGGCTCTGGAAACTATGTCTCCAGAGGCAACACAATTCACCAAAAGCTAATCGCTGGTGTCAATTGGTGTTTTAAAAGTTAGATACAATTTCAACCAAAAGCAGATGCTTGGCATTTTAATGGGATATTACATTTATGAATTCCGATACGCCTGAAAAAATATTTCTTAAGGAGTTTAAGAGACTATTCTTTGTTACTTTTATGAACCCTGAGGCATACGAGTTAGCTACTCATCCCCTAGTAGTTCACAGACTCTGCAAGGCATGTGGCATGATGGAAAGAATGAGACCTGAAATGGGAAGGAAAGCCCCATGTTCAAAAGTTCAGTCCTTCTCCTACTAATGTGTTACTTATGTGTCGGTTTCTTCACGGTGGAAATAGATCTTTTTTGCCCACCTTGTAGAATGCCATATGGCTTGGAAGTAAGACAAGTCAAACATGGAGCCTCACACCTGACTCTGGAACAGAGCTGTAAGCTCTGCTGCCTATCACTCTGCTGTTCTCTGATCATAAAATGATTCATTGTGGACTAGGCACAGTGGCTCACGCCTGTAATCCAAGCACTTCGGGAGGCTGAGGAGGTGGATCACTTGAGGTCAAGAGTTCGAGACCAGCCTGGCCAACTTGATGAAACCCCATCTGTAGTAAAATCACAAAAATTAGCCAAGCGTTGTGGTGCATGCCTGTAATCCCAGTTAGTGGAGGGTGAGGCAGGGATTGCTTGAACCCGGGAAGTGGAGGCTGCAGTGAGCTGTAATCATGCCACTGCACTCCAGCCTGGGTGACAGAGTGAGGCTCCATCTCAAAAAGAAAAAAAAAACACAAAATTACAGGCGTGGTGGCTCATGCCTGTAATCCCAGCACTTTGGGAGGCCGAGGCAGACGGATCACCTGAGGTCAGGAGTTCGAGACCAGCCTGACCAACATGGTGAAACCTGTCTCTACTAGAAATAAAAAAGTTATCTGGGCATGGTGGCGCACGCCTGTAATCCCAGCTATTCGGGAGGCTGAGGCAGGAGAATCGCTTGAACCCAAGAGGCGGAGGTTGCAGTGAGCTGAGATCATGCCATTGCACTCTAGCCTGGGCAATGAGAGTGAAACTCCATCTCAAAAGCAAGCAAACAAACAAACAAAATGGATTCATTGTCATTATGAAAAAAATCAGAAAATAAATAAGTAAATGTAGTTACTATAATGCTGGCATCTATATTCCAACAGTGTTAATATTTAGTTTGTATGTTTTTAACCATAGCATAGATTTTTTAAATACTTTGAATTGAGCTACATAAACAATTTTTTTTGCATTTCATATCTCAGGAGGAGTACTTGTCCATATTACTAAGACCATGTATGAGCATCACTGATGACCAGCTACGTCTCTTCCCATCATAGGAATGTGTCATCATCAATGTGATCATTCTCCTATTATTGAACATTTCATTTTCACGTTTTAAAAATCTTGGCTTTGACTGGGCGGGGTGGCTCACGCCTGTAATCCCCGCACTTTGGGAGGCCAAGGCAGGCGGATCACCAGGTCAGGAGATCGAGACCATCCTGGCTAACATGGTGAAACCCAGTCTCTACTAAAAATAAAAAAAAAATTAGCCAGGCGTGGTGGCAGGTGCCTGTAGTCCCAGCTACTTGGGAGGCTGAGGCAAGAGAATGGTGTGAACCCGGGAGGTGGAGATTGCAGTGAGCCAAGATCGTGCCGCTACACTCCAACCTGGGCAACAGAGTGAGACTCTGTCTCAAAAAAAAAAAAAAACAAAAAAAAAACTTGGCTTTTATGAATAACCCTATAAGAACTTTCTTGTAGATAAATCTCTGTTTATACTTTTATTATTTTTAGACTTGTGTGAAGATTATTATTCAGTCAGACCTAAAGCTTTAGATACCAGTTGCCCTGTAGTTTTCCAGAAATACAACGCCAGTCAGTGTTCTCTCTCCCTGGAGGTTGTCTAGTAACTAAGTTGAGCACAGTAACTTAAAATCTTTGTTTAAAATATAGGGCAAGGCTGGGCATGGTGGCTCACACCTGTAATCCCAGCACTTTGGGAGGCCGAGGCAGGTGGATCATGAGGTCAGGAGTTCAAGATCAGCCTAGCCAAAATATTGAAACCCCGTCTCTACTAAATATACAAAAGTTAGCTATGCGTGGTGGCGGGCACGTATAATCCCAGCTACTCAGGAGGCTGAGGCAGAGAATTGCTTGAACCCGGGAGGTAGAGGTTGCAGTGAGTCAAGATCGCGCCACCACACTCCAGCCTGGGCAACAAAGTGAGAATCCATCTCAAAAAAAAAAAAAATTGCCGTTATATATGGCAAAAATGGATAGCTCCTTATCACTTCTAATTTGCCTCTCTCTGAATCTTCTGCTGTGTTTAATTGATGATGTTATAAGCTGGCATCATGCCCAGTTTGGCCAAGAAGAATTGGTCTCCTGGTCAGGAAGGTCTTTTCCCTACAAAGTCATGGAATGATCAAGGGACTCTCCAGATGCATCTAGTTAAAAGAATAATCTGTCCATCCTGCAAAGCACACTTCCTATCCTCATTTAGAATGTTTATGCTGAGAAAGCACCACTGTTTATATTCAATTGACCAAGCTCAGGAAATGGTTCATCAAATTGGCCAGTCATTTAATTTTCTTGAGATCAGTCTTCATGATTGTGCAGCTCCTAAATTTAAAAGTCTGACTATGCACAAATTTTCTTTTTCTTTTTCTTTTTTTTTATTTTGAGACAGAGTCTTGCTCTGTCGCCCAGGAATGCAGTGGCACAATCTTGGCTCACTGCAACCTCTGTCTCCCGAGTTCAAGGGATTCTTGTGCCTCAGCCTCCCGAGTAGCTAAGATTTCAGGTGCATGCCACCATGCCGGCTAGTTTTTGTATTTTTAGTAGAGATGGGGCTTCACCATGTTGGCCAGGCTGTTCTCCAACTCCTGACCTCAGGTGATCTGACCACCTCGGCCTCCTGAAGGGCTGGAATTACAGGCGTGAGCCACCACATCCAGCCTGTATTTTTTACTGATCTCTTCGTGCCTGGATGTGAGCTCAGCAGATGACTTCCTGCTCATATCTGGGAGGGAGAGAGCCACGTGAAAACATTACTTGATGGGTTTTATGAAGGACATACGAGGGGAACGACAGTGGAACCCTGTCCATCCTGAAGGGGACAGAGTGCTATTCTTGGAGGGCAGCACTAAGCAAGTCTTGAGGTATAAGCAGGGCACTGCAATAATGAACGCCTTACACATTTCAAAAAGGAAAAGTCAATGTGTTGCTCTTCCTAAAATGTTTTTGGAATTGTTTGTCATTAGCTACATGTTGCTGTGGATTTGAATTATCTCCATAATTAAACTCTAACAAGTAAAAAAAAATTTTTTTAAAAACAAGATGATGGGGAAAGGCTCTTTAACGTACTCTTTGTGTTTGTAACAGAAAGGAAACAAAATAGAAAACAAACCATCGAATTGAAACTAGCACTCTCCTGCACGTTAACGAGACATCCTCACAAATACTAGAAAAAGCAGGTCACACTTCGGTGAGGATCGCATCTACCCACACACATCCCTCTTTAAAGTCCCTGTAATAACGATTCTGCATTTGGTGGGGTTGTGAATGAGCAGGCATGCCCTACCCCAGTCTTCCTCTGGAGATTTCCGCCTGCTACTGTGAGCTGATCCCTGAAGCTGGAGGGGCTGTACTTTCCCACCTAAACCATTATCTCCCCTCCACTCTCAGTGCGGGTCAAGTGCAACCTCACTCCACTCCCCCCAGACGTCAGGCAGGCCACCAGCCCAGGAGCTAGAATGCAGGGGTGAAGGCTGCCTTTTCCAAACAGGCAGATGGAATAACTCTGACAAGAGTTGGTGTCTGGCATAACTAGTGGCATTCAGCAAACCTAGCCTGTGGGCAAGACGAGTGTCCTGTCCTGTTGTCTGGCGACTCTGGTGACTCTCCAATATCAGACGAAAGAAATATCTCCTTCTGAGACAATATACACCTGCCTGAACTGGCCTGAAACGAGAGGTGGTAAAATTTCTCCCTCAGTAACATGTGGGTGATGGGATTCTGGACGAAATTTTTTCTATTATCTTAACTTTCAGTGCACTGATTAGATTGTTATTACATTTAATTGAGGGGAGAAACTGGAAGAAACTGGAAGAAGGCTATAGAACCTTTTTTTTTTTTTTTTTTGAGACTGAGTCTGGCTCTGTTGCCCAGGCTGGAGTGCAGTGGCGCAATCTCGACTCACTGCAACCTCTGCCTCCCAGGTTCACGCAATTCTCCTGCTTCAGCTTCCTGAGTAGCTGGATTATAGGCGTGTGCCACCACACCCAGCTAATTTTTGTATTTTTACTAGAGACGGGGTTTCACCATGTTGGTCAGGCTGATCTCAAACTCCTGACCTCGTGATCTGCCCACCTTGGCCTCCCAAAGTGCTGGGATTACAGGCGTGAGCCCCCGTGCTCGGCCAGAACTTTTTATTACTAGGCACATGCTGCAGGAAAATTAACGAAGTTAGCCTGCCTTTCCAGTATATGAAAATGTGAATCGCTTTGTTTATATGTTTGAAAAGACGTACAGGAATATATACTTAAAGTCCTGCCATAACCAGCTGGTCTTTAGCATTTGTTTCAGTGGGCACCCCCCACCCCCATCCTGCACTCTTTAGGCTGCCACTGGCTGCCCCCACTGCACAGTCCTCTGGGGACCACCACGGAGGCTGTGTGCAGGGTCAACCAGGAACCCCATCTGCCCAGCTCAGGAACGGGGCAAAGGTCCAGGAACACACACGTCCTCCCCAACCCACACCCCCTCCCCAACCCACGACGCGCACTGCTGTGGGCATATTGGTCCTTGTCCCCACTGCCCAGTGACCACCTGGTGCTGCATGAGGTTGCCTTCCTGTGGCTGGTCTGGGTAGGGCCCTCAGGAGGGAGGCCAAGATGTGCTCATGTGAGTGCCTGCAGGGCGAGGTCAGTGCACACTGAGGTGACAGGTAGGGCAGGCAAAGGGCAGGAGATGAAGGAGCAGGGATGGTGCAGGGGAGGAAGGGCTCTAGAGAGTGTTACAATGAGGGGTGGGATGCCCCTAGGTGGAGGCATGGAAGGAACCTGCATCCAGCGGGGATGCTGTCAGGTGAGAAGGCGCAAGGGAGGGGTGAGTGCAGGTAGGCTGCCCCACCAAAGGCTGCTTCCTGAGCCTGGCCTGTCCGTCCTTGGTGGCTCTCTGGCTCCCCAGGCCCCAAGAACAGAGGCCAGCGTGGACACAGCCCAGGTAAGCAGGTAGCACTTGTGGGGTGGACAGGGAGGGGGTGAGGAGTGCTGTTACTGCTCTGAGTAGTGGAGTTCTGGCTGACAGTGTGGGGGTCTGGGATTGGGGTACAAAAGGGTAAAAACCAACTAGAACACAAGGAGATAAATGTAGCAACTGCCATACTCACCTAGTGCTTACCCCGTGTCAAGTGTTAAAGGCCTTGAAGAAGTGGGTGGCTAGGAGCCAGTTCTTGGCAACCTGGCCTCTGGTACACACTGGGAGCACCAGCCTTGTCCTCCAGAGTGTCACAATCCAGCACTGAGTCAGGATGTAGATGGATGTGGGAGGAGACCTTGAGCAGCTGGTAAGCCTCTGTGCATCAGGGCACTCTGTAGCCCCTGCCTGTACTGGGGATCAAGAACTGAAGGCCCAGTCAGGATTGCTGGCTATGATCACCCTCACCCAGCTCAACCAGAAAGCTGTCGCCACCCAGAGAATGGGGGATATCCAAAGTGCCTGGAGGATGAAGAGTGTGGAGGATCTGAGCCCACTCACCCAGAGTGACACCTGGGCTTCTGCAGAGCCAGTCAGGACATCAGGATACTACGTTGAGCTTCTGGGATCTGGTGGGGAAGCCTGGGCATCCCACTCAAGAGGATTTCAATGCAGCTCCACACCTCCGGCCATGAGCCCTTGTTCCTGCCTTCCCTCTAAGGGTTCCCCTTTCCTTTTTTGCAACTCACAATGAGTGTCCCGGCCTGGGCATCCTTCCAGGAGTCAGTGAAACCATTTATGTATACCACCTTGCATTGTGCCTAGCTGAGCCAGCAAGATCCAGTATCTTGCAAGCCACCAGCCTTCTCTAGGGTGATTCCAAATGAATTCTGGGAAGGCAAGGCAATTCAACTCATTGCCTTGAACAGAAATAGCAACTCCCTGCTTCCCCAGCAGGCTCTGAACACTTCTCTGCATTTTTTAAATGCACAGGCACTCTTCTGAAGGACTCAGCATCAGCTATGTGTGAAGCAAGAGCGGTTTTAGTAACTCCCGAATCACTCAATACCCTCTCCAGGATATGTCCTCCACCCACCATGGAATTTACAAATGAGTAACAAGTAAGAAGGTGTGCTGGCTTGGGGGCACCCAGCCCTGAACTCAAATATTACCTCTTTTTTGAATAGCTGTGTTGGCCTGGGCAAGTTGCTTAACTTCTCTGAAGTTGTTTACTTACCTGCACAATAAGAGCAGGCATTTAGGAGAAGGTTAAATTGAATAGCATCCATGAAAGTACTAGGTATAGTGCCTGGTGACCATGAGATTCCTTTTCCTAAGAGCACGGGAAACTTTCCTGTAATCTACAAATGGGAATACCTGAGGTAACTCAGGTGGGGATTCTAATTTCCATTCAGCCATGGAGGGTGCATCAGTGGTCTGGAACAAAGCCGCCCATTCACCAGTTACATTTGGGGGAACCTCCCCTGTGCCAATCCATAGATAAGGCACTGGGAATGTAAACATGAATATGGCTTCTGCTTTCTGGTAGCTGACAGTGTGGGGGTCTGGGATTGGGGTACAAAAGGGTAAAAACCAACTAGAACCCAAGGATATAAATGTAGCAACTGCCATACTCACCTAGTGCTTACCCCGTGTCAAGTGTTAAATACTTCCCATATTTCCCCTCAATGAATGATCACACATCCCTACAAGGAACTCACAGTTATTAACCCCATTAAAAAAAAAAATTTTTTTTAAGACAGAATCTCACTCTGTTGCCCATGCTGGAGTGCAATGGCGCGATCTTGGCTCACTGCAACCTCCACCTCCCGGATTCAAGCAATTCTCCTGCCTCAGTTTCCCAAGTAACTGGGATTACAGACATGCACCACCACACCCAGCTACTTTTTATATTTTTAGTAGAGATGGGGTTTCACCATGTTGGCCAGGATGGTCCCAATCTCCTCACCTCATGATCTGCCCGCCACGGCCTCCCAAAGTGCTGGGATTATGGGCATGAGCCACACGCCCGGCCATTAACCCTATTTTAAGGATAAGAGCAAGGCACAGAGATGTTCCAACTTTGCCACGGAGTGGCAGAGTAAGAGATAGACCCAGTCCCGCACCCAGTTCATGCCCTTGACCACTTGTACCAAAGACACTTGACTAATTCAACGAACAACACAGGCCTCCAGAGGAGGGAAGTTTCATTCTATGTAGAATCCTGCAGGCTAAGTTCGGGAGTGAATATGGCTTTGATGCACAGAGAAGGTGGGAGAGGCATCCCAGAGAGAAGGCACAGGTTGAGTGAAGATGCAGTGGCAAGAAGCTTGAAGACCGAAGACCACATAGAGGAACGGTCCTGGAGGGGATGTGAGGAAGTCAGGACAGGAACAAAATGGGAATGGAGGCCTCCAAAGTCCCACTCACTTAATTACAGGAAAATCTAATTATACTATTCATAGATGGGAAAAGGCAGCCAGGCAGCAGAGCGGCAGCACCAAAGGAACAAAGGAGATCAAGTGAAAGGTGTCCGTGTCTGCAAGATGAGGCGCTCAGGGCAGGGGGTGCAGGGCAAGCTGGGAGATGAGTCTGGAAGGGCAGTGGGTAAGGGCCAGAAGTGGCTACATCTTGGAGGTCACGGGGAGCCCTTGACATACCCCCAACACCACCTACCAAGACTGATACTCTCAGGTGTGTGGGAAGCAACATGCACAGTGGGCTATTGTGAGAAGACACATGTGCTCAGGTGCATGTGTATACAGAAAGAGATGTTCGGCCGAGACGGGTGGATCACGAGGTCAGGAGATCGAGACCATCCTGGCTAACACGGTGAAACCCCGTCTCTACTAAAAAAAAAAAATACAAAAAATTAGCCGGGCGAGATGGCGGGCGCCTGTAGTCCCAGCTACTCGGGAGGCTGAGGCAGGAGAATGGCGTAAACCCGGGAGGCGGAGCTTGCAGTGAGCCGAGATCGCGCCACTGCACTCCAGCCTGGGTGACAGAGCGAGACTCCGTCTCAAAAAAAAAAAAAAAAAAAAAAAAAAAAGAAAGAGATGTTCAAGGGTATCAACAACCCCTTAGTGAAAATATCTTGAGGCTCCTGAGACAGGCTGACAATTTTCTGACACTTTTCTTAAGGCTTGCTAGTCCCGTCAGGCTGCTATAACAAAGTACCATGGTCTGGGTGGCTCGTACACAACAGAAATTTGTTTCTTGCAGTTCTCATGGCTGAAAGTCCAAGATCAAGGTGCCAGGTGATTTGCTGTCTGGGGAGGGCCCACTTTCTAGTTCATTGATGATGCCATCTCCCTGTGTCCTCACGTGACAGAAGGGCTGAGTGAGCTCTAAGGGCCCTTATCGCATCATGCAAGCCGAGCACTGAGAAGCTATGCGGTCCCTGAAGGCCCACTCCTGGACAGATACCTCTGTGTTTCTCTTTGTTCCGGTCTTGACGGAATCTAAACAAACGAAAGGCAGTTCTTGAGCCTGTGTAGCCCCCTAACCTGGGCCAAGCTCCAAACACACCTGGATCTTCACCTTTCTCATCTGTCAATTATGACCTATAAAAATACTTTCCTCTGGCCGGGCGCGGTGGCTCACGCCTGTAATCCCAGCACTTTGGGAGGCCGAGGCGGGCGGATCTTGAGGTCAGGAGATTGAGATCATCCTGGCTAACACAATGAAACACCGTCTCTACTAAAAATACAAAAAATTAGCCGGGTGTGGTGGTGGGTGCCAGCTATTCGGGAGGCTGAGGCAGGAGAATGGCGTGAACCCAGGAGGCGGAGCTTCCAGTGAGCCAAGATGATGCCACTGCACTCCAGCCTGGGCGACAGAGCGAGACTCCGTCTCAAAAGAAAAAACAAAACAACAACTACAACAAAAACCTTCCTTCTAGGTTTTAGTCACTTTTTCTCCTGGCACCCCTGCTAGCCACATGGTAAATATTCAATACAACTAATATCAATAATGACTCACATTTATTGATTGCCACCTCTCTCTTTCCTCCATGGAGTGCCTACTGGGAGGATGGAGCCTCTTGGGGCACGTGGCTTCCCCACACGTCAGCATCAGCCATCGCGAGACGCTGCAGGCCAGCACTGTGGACAGGCAGACAGTGAAGCCCCCCCAGCCAGAACAGCTCAGCCTGCCAGGAGAAGCAGAAACCCCCAAAGTAATCACTTCTCAAGCACCTTTGAGACCCCAGATGTTAGAAAAACAATTATTTTCCCTTGTGTAAGACATGCCTAGTCTCTTTCCCTCTCCTAAACAAATCAAATACAACCCTGAGCCCTCCTCCTTCTAGCCTGGTGGAAAATCCAGCCTTGACATTCTGGGGCCCCTCTCTACCCTACAGGGAGTTACCAAAGCCCTGGGAGCTTTTTCAAATTTTTATGGATAACAAACATTTGAAAAAAGACAAACAATCAAATTATCATGAAGTGGACACGCCCATGGAACCACTTCCCAGGTCCAGAAAGAACAACAGTCCTCCAGGACCACCCCCACATCCCTCCCAGCATCCACACCGCCCAGGCCCCACAAAAGACCACTGTCCTGACCACTGCCTCCCTCCCTGGGGTCCGGCCAGAGCCGCCTTCCTGCTGTTGACTCTGTTAGTGACCTCCTCATCCCACTGCCCGGGTGACTCGTCTGCCAAATGCAAGAATCAAATGGGGACAGGAGTCTAGTGTACCCGCTGAACTCTAAGCCCCAAAGCAGGAGCTTCAGCCACATAGCTTTGGGTTTTCCCAGGATCCCTCGGGTGCCCTGCCTGGGGCGTAGGATGCCAGGGGACAGGAACTCTGTTCTCATGACGGGCGAATCCCTGGTTCTCCTGTAAGTGCGGAGAAGCTGGGGTAGTTCCCACACTCAAACATTCCCCAAGCCAGGGCTGGGCGCCTGTGGGAATCCCAGCAATCCTACAGTTTCACTCAAGTCCTATAATTTCCCGCACCCTGCCTCTATTTCAGGGACCTGCTGCTCAGAATTTGGAAATGCAGATGTGGTTTGCCTGTGTTGCCACTGCTCTTGTGAGTTGTAAGGCAGTGATTACAGGCTCCGTGGGCGGCAGGGAGCAGCCAACTGGATTGACGGCACATTTTTAGCTTATTTTAAAATCAGCAACAGCATTAATAAAAATCTTGTGCCTTCCCATTTATATTTTCTTCCAAAACAAAAAAATACTGTACTTCCTAGCAGTCTGTGGCTGGAATGGGAAGAAAGGAGAAATCATTCGAAAGTGCAAGGAATATCAGAGGAAATTTTAGAAAGGACTTTAGGCCATGTCTAGCCTTCTCATAGTAGTGACCCTGTTCCTCCCCCCAAATTGGGGCATTTTAATTTTTTTTTTTTTTTTTTTTTTTTTTTTTTAGACAAAGGAGCCCAGGCTGGAGTGCAGTGGTGCGATCTCGGCTCACTGCAACCTCCGCCTCCCAGGTTCAAGCAATTCTCGTGCCTCAGCCTCCTGAGTAGTTCGGATTACAGGTGTGCGCCAGGACACCCAGCTAAGTTTTTGATATTTTTAGTAGAGACAGGCTTTCACTGTGTTGACCAGGCTGGTCTCGAACTCCTAACTTCAAGTGGTCAGCCCACCTCGGCCTCCCAAAGTGCTGGGATTACAGGCATGAGTCACCGGCCCAGCCGATTCACTTCTTAATAAATCATCCAAACCAATGATTTGGTTCCAAAAGAGACAGATATCGGCCGGGCGCGGTGGCTCAAGCCTGTAATCCCAGCACTTTGGGAGGCCGAGACGGGCGGATCACGAGGTCAGGAGATCGAGACCATCCTGGCTAACACGGTGAAACCCCGTCTCTACTAAAAATACAAAAAAACTAGCCAGGCGAGGTGGTGGGCGCCTGTAGTCCCAGCTACTCGGGAGGCTGAGGCAGGAGAATGGCGTGAACCTGGGAGGCGGAGCTTGCAGTGAGCTGAGATCTGGCCACTGCACTCCAGTCTGGGCGACAGAGCGAGACTCCCCCTCAAAAAAAAAAAAAGAGACAGATATCATTCAAACACTGTTTCCTTTAGTTCATACTGTAAGACAATGTGTTTTAGATACATTTTGCTTGAAATCCACAAACTTGTCAAATACCCACCTGGGTAGAGCAGGACAGCAGAACTGAAGGGCAAGAGGGCTCATCCAGACTTCCCTCCCCGAGCTCCAGGGAGAATGTTGATCACTTTGATCTAAACCAGGCAAGGGAGGCAGGAAGTCAGTTTAAAGGACGTGACATTGGCATTTGCCCAGTGGGTGATGCAAGAGGGAGGTTGAGGTCCTAACACTTCATTTTCATGCTGCATCTTACAAAGACCCCTGACCTCTGAGCTAAACTGACTTGGGGCAGCTCCCACCTGGTGAGCCTCAGCTCCTCCTCCTCAAATGAGGCTGTCACCTTGCAGGTAAGCAGAGGGCTTGTGAGTCTAAAAGGAAAGAAGCTCTAGGAGAGGAAAGGCTCTGTAGCCATGGGCCTGGAGGGGCCTGAGGCTCTATTTGTGGAATGAGTGTGTTAGAGGAACTGGGGGTCTGGACCAGATAAGAAAGATTCCAGGTTTAGGCAGTACATGTGTGCAGTACAGGCAGCAGAAAGACATACCGGCCAGAGGGGCTGAAGCCGTTACTCGGGCCCCAAGGCCAGAGGGTCCAAGGTACATGATAGAGATGGCCGGCGTGGCTGAGAGGCATGAAGTTGGAAATAAAAAATAAATTACGGATTCAGAGAGAAGTATGAGTCGTTTTCCATGGACTATGCCTGATATTCTTGTTCAATTTAACCTGATTTAGAACTGGTTCAGTTTTATCACTTTATTTGTACAAACTTATGGAGTACAAGTATAACTTTGTAACACAGATATATTGTTTTATTAGTCTGTTTTCACACTGCTATAAAGATACCACCCAAGATTGGGTAATTTAAAAAAAGAAAGAGGCTTGATTAACTCACAGTTTTGCATGATTGGGAAGACCTCATGAAACTTACAATCATGGCAGAAGGGGAAGCAGGTACCTTTTTCAGAAGGTGGCAGGGGAGAGAGTGCAAGCAAAGGAGTGACTGCCCAACACTTACAAACACATCAGATCTTGTGAGAACTCCCTCACTATCACTAGAACAGCATGGGAAAAGCTGCCTCCATGATCCAATCACCCTCCACCACGTCCCTCCCTTGACACAACACGTGGAGATTACAGTTCCAGATGACATTTGGGTGGGGACACAGAGCCGAACCATATCAATTGCGTACAGGTATTTTAGTGTATTCAGCAAGCAAATAATGTACATTATACCTGTTAAACAATTTCTCATCATCCACCCCTCTTCTTGCCCCCACCCTTCTGAGTCTCCCTTCTGAGTCTTCATGGAACAGGTTCATTTTTATTTTTTATTTATTTGTATTTATTTTTTTTTTGAAACGGAGTCTCGCTCTGTCGCCCAGGCTGGAGTGCAGTGGCGTGATCTCGGCTCACTGCAAGCTCTGCCTCCCGGGTTTAAGGCATTCTCCTGCCTCAGCTTCCCAAGTAGCTGGGACTACAGGCGCCCGCCACCTCGCCCGGCTAGTTTTTTGTATTTTTTAGTAGAGTCGGGGTTTCACCAGGTTAGCCAGGATGGTCTCGATCTCCTGACCTGGTGATCCGCCCATCTCGGCCTCCCAAAATGCTGGGATTACCGGCTTGAGCCACCTCGCCTGGCCAAGAACAGGTTCATTTTTATGTGAAACTGCAAACACAAACCACTCCCAAGGACTTGGAATTTCCAGAGTGGCCCCTTTCTGCCTCTTAGGACTCAACTGCAAACAGCATACAAGAAAAGGTGATCATAATGTCTTATTTTAAGTCTCAATTTCATCATCTCCAAACTTGGCAACAAGGCAGAGGACAAGAAAGAAAAGTATGAAGTAATTTTTATTTTTATTTTTTTTTAGAAGAAGAAGAAGAAGAAGAAGGAGAAGGAGGAGAAGAAGAAGAAGAAGAAGAAGAAGAAGAAGAAGAAGAAGAAGAAGAAGAAGAAGAAGAATCAGGCCAGACAGGGTGGCTCATGCCTATAATCCTAGCATTTTGGGAGACCAAGCAGGCGTATCACTTGAGGTCAGGAGTTCGATCCCGGCCTGGCCAAAATGGTGAAACTCTTGTCTATATTAAAAATGCAAAAATTAGACTGGGCACTGTGGCTCACGTCTGTAATCCCAGCACTTTGGAAGGCCAAGGTGGGTGGATCACAAGGTCAGGAGTTCAAGACCAGCCTGGCCAAAATGGTGAAACTCTGTCTCTACTAAAATACAAAAAAATTAGCCAGGCATGGTGGCAGGCACCTGTAACCCCAGCTACTTGGGAGGCTGAGGCAGAGAATTGTTTGAACCTGGGAGGCGGAGGCAACAGAGCAAGACTCCATCTCATTAAAAAAAAAAAAAAAAGTACAAAAATTAGCTGGGCATGGTGGTGCACGCCTGTGGTCCCAGGTACTGAGGAGGCTGAAGCAGGAGAATCACTTGAGCCTGGGAGGCAGAGGTTGCAGTGAGCTGAGATCCCACCACTGCACTCCAGCCTGGGTGACGGAGTGAAACTCCATCAAAAAAAGAAGGAAGGGAGGGAGGGAGGGAGGCTGGGAGGGAGGGAGGGAAGGAGAGAAGGAAAAAAAAAGAATCAATATTGCATTTAGAAAAAAAAGTTAGAAACTTCAAAAGTACCCTTTGAAAAAAGCCTTGTTACCTCATTTTATTTATTATGTATGTATTTATTTATTTATTTTGAGATGGAGTCTCACTCTATCACCCAGGTCGGAGTGCAGTGGTGTGATCTCGGCTCACTGCAACCTCCGTCTCTCGGGTTCAAGTGATTCTCCCTCCTCAGTGTTCCAGGTATCTGGGATTACAGAAGTGCACCACCATGCCCAGATAATTTTTGTGTTTTGGTAAAAATGGGGTTTTGCCATGTTGGCCAGTCTGGTCTTGAACTCTTGACCTCAAGTGATCTGCCCATCTTGGCCTCCCAAAGTGCTGGGGTTACAGGCATGAGCCACTGTGCCCAGCTATTACCTTATTTTATAAATGAGAAAATTGAGCCTCAGGATTGAGCCTCGGGATTCTTTTTTTTTTTTTTTTTTTTTTTTTTTTTGTTTGAGACGGAGTCTCGCTCTGTCTCTCGGGCTGGAGTGCAGTGGCCAGATCTCAGCTCACTGCAAGCTCCGCCTCCCAGTTTCACGCCATTCTCCTGCCTCAGCCTCCCGAGTAGCTGGGACTACAGGTGCCCACCACCTCGCCCGGCTAGTTTTTTGTATTTTTAGTAGAGACAGAATTTCACCATGTTAGCCAGGATGGTCTCGATCTCCTGACCTCGTGATCCGCCCGTCTCGGCCTTCCAAAGTGCTGGGATTACAGGCTTGAGCCACCGCGCCCGGCCGAGCCTCGGGATTCTAAACGGCTTCCTTGAGGCCAGAAAAGTGAGAGACAGAGCTGGGATGTGAGTTCAGACACTCCAGCATCAAATCCCACGCTCAGCCTCAACCCTGTTGCTTCTCCTAAGCCTAAGTTTGTGCTCAAACTTTTTCCCTAGAGAATCTCTACTTCCCAAGGCTCTGAGGATAGACCTGGGTACACGATTCAGATCTGTCCGGCACATACATGAAATATTTTAGATGACTCTTCATTTATTTTACAAAATTCTTCTAAATTGGGCATTTCGTCCATAATTCATGTGGGTTTATTTTGAGGTTCTGTGTTGAAATGATTAGATAACAACTGGAGTTCCCCTGAGAAAAGCGGCAAACATTTAGACCTCACATCCTGGAGCCTGCTGTCCTTAGGGATTTTTTAGTAGGGTTAGTAAGAGTAGCAGAGGTGTCCTGAGGCCTCGTGTGCCCACGGGTTCCAGTAACATTGGCCAATGGGAGGAGGAGGGGCACCAAGGCTGCATGATGTGTGGCGCAGCCCCTGGGAGCTGCAAGACACTGGATGAATGGCTTTCTGAATCTCAGTTTCTGATCCTGTTAAAGAGGGCTAATTACCTTGCCCCTGCCCTGCCCACATCTTGAGTTTTCGAGAGGGTCCAGATGAGATTGATATATGTAAAACTGCCTCCCAAAGATGGTAGAAACCTTTGATTTTGACCCAGTAGGGTGAGAGGAGCCTCCCATTACTCAAGGCCAGTGACAGAGCCATCTGTCCTGCTGTGGAGCTGGCCATGGGCACTCCCACTGAGCCTCAAAATAGGGGTAACAGGCTCCAGGACCTGGGCCACCCCTTGACACTGTTGCCCTTAATGAGAGTCCCTGCCCAGGAGCAGACAACAAACAGGGTGGGTGAAAGGGCAGCCTGAGATAGTAAGCCCAGAGGGGCTGATCCTCGCTTCTAAGGAGCCCAGAGGGAGGAGGGAAGGTCCAGAGTACCCCACACAGGAGGAACGCAGTGCCAATTAAGTGTCTGCTGTACACCATCCTTTTCCTAATTGACACAGCACTCCCAAGAAAAACACCTTTCTCATCTTTTAAAGTTGAGAATACAGAGATTCAGGGCCGCCATTACTTACCCAAGGTCACCAGCTGGCCAGTGGCCGATGTGGGTCTCAGCTCTGTGTACAGCTCAGCTTGGAAATGCCTATTGCCTCTGGGAGAGCCGATGTCTGGCTCAGGTGCCAGGATCCAAAGGGAGGAGATGTCCTCTCTGCTCCCCTGAGGCCTCTACCAATAGGAGGCTGAGGCGCTACCACCCCTCACACTGTGGCCCACTCCTCTGCAGAGTGAGATTGGCACTTGGAAGGTGAACCTGGTTCCCAACCACAATTCCGAGGTCACTCTAGGTTCAGACACAGCCCCCTTCTCCAATGTACAATGTGTAACTGGAGGCCTCTTGAAACCAGACCAATTTGGCAAAACCAGAGCGAGCAGACAACTGATCGGGTAGTTGCAGGTCTGAAGATGGCAGCTTGTGGGGGCCACTCACGACATTGGAAAACTGGTAACGTGCAGTCACCTGGATGAAAAATGAGAAACTCTAGCCTCAGGGTAAGGGTAAAGTCACCCCAGCAATCCCGACAGTTTGTAAGGAGGCAAACTAGCTGGGCCGCTGTAGTGAGAATTCGGAGCAGACACTTGCCTCAATGGGCTGAGGTAATTACAGATACGAAGGATGTCTTTGCTGGTGGAGAAATGCCTCATCCTCCTGATCTAACGCTCACTAAGTACTTGCAAGGCTGAGAGAGGCTGCTGTCGGGACTGCACAGACAAGTGGGATTCAGTACCTTCCTTAGAGAAACAAAAGGCCAGCTTTCGGTCACAGAGGGGAAGGCAGGATCCATGCGTGATTCACAGTCTTGATGCCTTGATTGGTTCCCCAGCCTCCTTCCAGGTGGTCAACGAGTTTCATTCTTTGTTGTCATGATGAACTCATTAATTTTAAAATGATTGATGTGCCCCAGTCCAGAGCAGTCTTTTTTCTTTGTTGCTGTTCAAATTATTCTCTCTGTGGCCATTGGAAGCCTGTTTGAGTTGGGTTTTCAATCATTTGGCATTGCCGCCATGAGCCTCAGAGAGCGTCCTTCTTTAATGATAGTATAAGATGTTCCAGGCCCCACCCAGACCAGGAATTAGGGGCTCTCCAAGGTGTGGTGGTGCTTTGGTGGCTCGAGAGCACAGTCTGGCTGCAGCCCAGCCACCTCGCCAAACCCACCAGGAGACAAACTCACCTAGAGACCATTCACACACAAAGTTCTAAAGGTTTTTAGACTCAAACAGTCGCCTTGGGAGAACCACTTAAAAATGCACATTACTGTGCTCTGATCTCGACAACTGTAATCCAGAGGGTCCAGGTTCAATGCCCAGTATCTGTTTGGGTTTCTTTTTGTTTGTTTATTTGTTTGTTTGTTTGAGACAGGGTCTTGTTCTGTGGCCCAGGCTGGACTGAGTGGTGTTCTACTCCACTCCATTGCAGTGTGATCATGGCTCACTCCAGCCTGGGCCTCACGGGTTCAAGAGATCCTCTCACCTCAGCCCCCCGCCTCCCTGTATCTGGGACTACAGATGTGCCACCATGCTAGGGTAATTTTTGTATTTTTTTGTAGAGATGTTGCTCAGGCTGGTCTCAAACTCCTGGGCTCAAGTGATCCTCCCGCCTCAGCCTCCTAAAGTGCTGAAATTACAGGCGTGAGCCACTGTGCCTGGCCCCAGAATCTTTTTTTAACATGCTCCTCAATAATTCTCAAGGGCTATTATGAGCTTTCAGCAAGAGAGACCCTTGGGAACCACTGAAGCCATGGGGGGCCCTTTCTTTTGACTTTTCCGAACAAAAGCCCCGAGTCACTAACAACAATCACTACATAGAATATTTTATGCTGGACCCTCAAGTCAGCATTTCAAAAAGTTTTCTCCATCCTGCCTGGATAATTTTCTGTTTCTATTTTCCTGGGGTGGTAAAAGAAGTGGATAATTTAACAATTTCTTTCCAAACCCAAATGTCTCATCATCTCAAGCCACCCTGAATGTATTTCTGAATTGGGTGACAATCTTCAGATATGGACACATATATTTTTTAAACTTGTGTATAACTTTCTCAACAAAAATAAAGGAGCAACTTGGGAATGGAGACCCATCTATCTCCTGTGGCTTGGTTTGATGAAATCTTACTGAAACATTAAACCCACACATCCGTCTTGGGTAAAGGGAGGGACGGGACTGAGAGTCCCTCCCAGCATGTCTGGGAGGCTTTCCCATAACTCTGGTCTCCATGGATTAGCCTGGGAAAGTACAGACTTGTAGTCATTTCTGTGTTCAGTGGTTTTTTTTTTTTTTTTTTTGGTTTTGTGTTTTGCTGTTTCATAATCCAGAAGCACATCAGCTACTCTTTCTTCGTGCGGTATTGTCTAGAGGATGTGCACAGAGCCTACTGGGACTCTCTAATTATGAAACTTTAGTAGAATGAATGAGATTTTAAAGACTCAAATATGCTGATCAATGGACATTACCCTGAACAGTACGTCCCCACATCCCCTCTCCTCCCGTCTCCTCTCCTTCACTCCCTAGTACACGTTCCCTGGGGTTGGGGGAAGGAATGACACCACTTGCCAGGGAGCAGCTTCTCTCTTGATCATGAGAAAAAGGACAATTCTTCAGCGTTTTTGGTCATGAAATTCAGAAGGCAGGAATAAAAACAATCAATCATACACAGGCTCTGAAACGAAGGCTGTCTCTGGAAATGAAGAGAGGTTTATAGTCTGGGCTAGGAGCTCTTCCAGAACAGGGATGGGGTTTTTATTTTGTTAGTTTCACTTGGGTTTTCTGGGCTCTGAGTGTCTTGCACAGAGCTGACAGCATAGCACATACTAAGTCAAGGGTGAAGTAATTAATAATTGAATCAATGGTCCTTCGCTTCAACTGCTATTAAGTCAATAGATGACTCTGGCCCTGACACCCTCTCATAAGCTAATGTTAACTCAAGTTAGTCATGGACACTCACATGACCTGGAATCTCATGCTCCACATGGTGTTTGTCTTTAACAAAAATGTCTTAACACCCTATTTCCAAACTCCTCTAGATAACGAAGTGTCTATTAGGCAGAGCACTGCTGATGAGCGCAGTGTCTGATGAGAAAAAGCAGAGCTAGGAGGGTGGAGAATCCCCCCAGGGCCCCTCAGTAGGAAGCAGCAGGGCTCGTTCTGTCATATGGGGCCATGCCCTTCTGTTTGCTGTTGTTCCCTGGTCCTAAACCAGGAAAGAAAGGCAGAAATGACAACTGCTTTGCTGGTATCCCTTGCCCTCGTTACCAACTCCTTTTGCACATCTCACAGACTTAACTGATCAAGAGGAAGACTATTTTAACATTTGAGTGAATTGAAACCACATTGGCAGAGCCTGCAGCCCAGGGATCCCTTGTTCTGTGTTTGATGACTTCCTGCTCTGTGAGCATACAAGGGCCATGCTGCTGCATCAGCAGGCCTGCAGCTACACAGAAGAAAAGCAGCATTGGACTCAGCAGGCAGCTGGCAGCCCTGCCCCAGTCTCACCTGGCCCCTGCTCCATCCTCATTCCTTCACACTCTTGTCACAAATACAGCCCAGATGCACTATCCTGGGCTCACTGACTCAGAGAAGTACAGTGATGGCCCCAAAGGGGAGCAGAGTACTCCCAATACTGACTATAGTGGCTTTCACCCCATCGTACTTCTGTAGTCTCGCTTGACCAATTGACCTACAGATGGATATATATTCTTTTGGGAGGCCTTGTCTTTCTGATTGACCTACAGGTGGACATATATTCCTTTGGGAGGACTTGTCCTTCTCTGGCAAGCTTATTGCATGGGAGAGACGCTTCTTCAATAGTCACTTTAGATCAGCTGCCTTCAGGGAGCTGAGCAAGGCAGGTGTGGAGTAGAGGCTCCAGTGTTTGCTTTTCAAAGTATAGGCCACTTAAATCCCTCCTAATGAGGGGGTGCTCTGGGATTCCAAAACTTTGCCTGGGGTTTTGGAATGCCTTGGGAAAGTCTAGGATTTGCATTTGAACTCAGGTCACCTTCATTACTAAGGAAAGAAAGCCCAGCAATCCTGTGCCACTGTGAGTCTTTTTATCTTCCATGCTAGATGAATTTTTTTCTACATCTCAAACCTATAAGACAGGAAAACAAGTATACTACTACACATCCAGAAGACACTTACAGGAGATCATTTTGAGTTGGTTGCTTCCTTGTCTTTTTTTTTTTTTTTTTTTTGAGACGGAGTCTCGCTCTGTCGCCCAGGCTGGAGTGCAGTGGCCGGATCTCAGCTCACTGCAAGCTCCGCCTCCCGGGTTTATGCCATTCTCCTGCCTCAGCCTCCCGAGTAGCTGGGACTACAGGCGCCCGCCACCTCGTCCAGCTAGTTTTTTGTATTTTTAGTAGAGACGGGGTTTCACCGTGTTACCCAGGATGGTCTCAATCTTCTGACCTCGTGATCCACCCGTCTCGGCCTCCCAAAGTGCTGCGATTACAGGCTTGAGCCACCGCGCCCGGCCGCTTCCTTGTCTTAAGGCTGTCATTGTCTCCAGCACTCAAGTTGTGGGCTGCAGACCATCAGCCTCAGCTTCGCTTTGGTTCTTGTGAGAAATTCAGCACCTCTGGTCCCACCCTAGACCTTATGAATCAATCTGCATTTCATTTTTTAATTATTATTTTTGAGATGGAATCTCACTCTGTCACCCAGGCTGGAGTGGAATGGCGGAATCTCTGCTCACTGCAACCTCCGCCTCCTGGTTTCAAGTGATTCTCCTGCCTCAGCCTCCTGAATAGCTGGGATTACAGGCGCCACTAGGCGCGGCTAATTTTTTTTTTAAGTAGAAACAGGGTTTCACCATGTTAGGCTGGTCTTTAACTCCTGAGCTCAGGTGATCTACCTGCTTCGAAATCCCAAAGTGCTGGGATTACAGGCATGAGCCATCGCGCCCGGCAAGAATCTGCATTTTAATGAAATCTCCAGGCAATTTGTGTGAATGTCAAGTTTGGAAACACTGTTTTGGAGGATGCAGAGAGAAAGACTCAGACGCCTTGGGCTTGAGTCCCTGAGTTATCCACTTTTTAGCTGTGTAGGTTAAACACTATAACCACTTTGAGTTTGAGTTTTATCACCTAAATAATGAGAGTATTCATCGAGACTCTTTAAGGTTACAACAATAGAAACAAAACTTCAAATAGGCATAAGCAGAGAGTGAGGTCAGCAAGATGGCAGACTAGGTAACTCCAGGCCCTGTTCTCACGCCCAAACATGAAAAGAACATCTAAACACTGATTAAAATGACTTTATAGGCCAGGTGCAGTGGCTCAAGCCTGTAGTCGCAACACTTTGGGAGGCCGAGGCGGGCAGATCACCTGAGGTTGGGAGTTCAAGACCAGCCTTGACACGTTGGTCACAACATGGAGAAACCCCGTCTCTGCTAAAAATACAAAATTAGTCGGGTGTGGTGGCTTATGCCTGTAATCCCAGCTACTCAGGTGGCTCAGGCAGGAGAATCACTTGAACCCGGGAGGCAGAGGTGGCGGTGAGCCGAGATCATATCATTGCACTCCAGCCTGGGCAACAAGACTGAAACTCCGTCTCAAAAATAAGTAGACTGGGCCGGGCGCGGTGGCTCAAGCCTGTAATCCCAGCACTTTGGGAGGCCGAGACGGGCGGATCACGAGGTCAGGAGATCGAGACCATCCTGGCTAACACGGTGAAACCCCGTCTCTACTAAAAAATACAAAAAAATTAGCCGGGCGAGGTGGCGGGTGCCTGTAGTCCCAGCTACTCCGGAGGCTGAGGCAGGAGAATGGCGTGAACCCGGGAGACGGAGCTTGTAGTGAGCTGAGATCCGGCCACTGCACTCCAGCCTGGGCGACAGAGCGAGACTCCGTCTCAAAAAAAAAAAAAAAATAAGTTGACTGGGAGTAGAGGCTCACGCCTGTAATCCCAGGACTTTGGGAGGCCAAGGTGGGCTGATCACGAGGTCAAGAGATCGAGACCATCCTGGCTAACACGATGAAACCCCGTTTCTACTAAGAATACAAAAAATTAACCAGGCGTGGTGGCGGGCACCTGTAGTCCCAGCTACTCAGGAATCTGAGGCAGGAGAATGGCGTGAACTTGGGAGGCAGAGCTGGCAGTGAGCAGAGATCACGCCACTGCACTCCAGCCTGGGTGACAGAGCGAGACTCCATCATAAAATAAAATAAAATAAACTTTATAGGAGCTCTGGGAAACATCCAAAGGTCTTCAGCAACCAAGCAAATGTCCAGTCAAGAAAAAGCCACATTGGCCGGGCACGGTGGCTCAAGCCTGTAATCCCAGCACTTTGGGAGGCCGAGACAGGCAGATCACGAGGTCAGGAGATCGAGACCATCCTGGCTAACACAGTGAAACCCCGTCTCTACTAAAAAATACAAAAAAAAACTAGCCGGGCGAGGTGGCGGGCGCCTGTAGTCCCAGCTACTCCGGAGGCTGAGGCAGGAGAATGGCATAAAACCCGGGAGGCGGAGCTTGCAGTGAGCCGAGATCTGGCCACTGCACTCCAGCCTGGGCGATAGAGCGAGACTCCGCCTCAAAAAAAAAAAAAAAGAAAAAAGAAAAAGCCACATTTAAAGAGTAGAAAATTTTGTGGCATTTTTACATGCCCCCCTTACTCTATCCCCTCCTCTGCATGGCATGGGTGAAGAGAACCACAGACCACCTCCCAGTTTTATCTTTCAACTTGGAGGGAGCAGAGAAAATGTTATTTGCAATGATCTAACATATCTGGATGTTGCCTGAAGGACTGGTCTGTGTTTCATCTAACTCAGAGCTCAAACAGATAAAAGTGGAATCACTTAGATACCAGGCTGGGAAGAGCCACAGGAAGCAGCAGGCACTGCTCATGAAAGCTGGAAAGGACTACACACTGGTAGAAGCATGGGAATGGGGGAGTTATGGGTAGAGGAAAACAATAGGATATCTAAGGCCCTGGAAAGAAGCTGGGGTGAGACTCTTTGGGAAATTAAGACATTCAAAAGCAGACAGTAAATGGGGTGAATCGGGGGGAGAAAAGTACACACAGGCCCAGGGCAGATGTATGCCCACAAAAGGCCTGAGCGGACCGTATGCCTTCACCCTGGGAGGGTTCCAAAGTTTAGGACTTGCCTTGTTGGTTAGTGATGGTTTTCTAAGTCTGCAAAGACTGGGAGAAATGGTACTTTTTAAGAATACCCAATTTAAGGCCGGGCGCGGTGGCTCACGCCTGTAATCCCAGCTCTCAGGGAGGCAGAGGCGGGAGGATAGCTTGAGCCCAGGAGTTCGAGACCTGCCTGGGTAATACAGTGAGACCCCGTTCTCCACAAAAAGGAAAAAAAAAAAAAAGACAAAAAAAAGAATACCCAATTTAAAAAATCAAAAGACCTACAAAGAAACAGAAAAACATCTGTTCAGTGGAAGAAAATAAAGTTTCAAAAAAAATCATCCCTAAGGAAACACTAGCATTATCTTTTCTTTTGTTCTTTCTTTCTTTCTTTCTTTCCTTTTTTCTTGAGACGGAGTCTCGCTCTGTCACCCAAGTTGGAGTGCAGTGGCGCCATCTCAGCTCACTGCAAGCTCCTCCTCCCAGGTTCATGCCATTCTCCTGCCTCAGCCTCCCGAGTAGCTGGGACTACAGGTGTCTGTCACCACACCCGGCTAATTTTTTTGTATTTTTAGTAGAAACGGGGTTTCACCACGTTAGCCAGGATGATCTCCATCTCCTGACCTTGTGATCCACCCACCTCGTCCTCCCAAAGTGCTGGGATTACAGGCATGAGCTACTGCACCTGGCTTTTGTTTTCTCTTTTCTTCTTTTCTTTTCTCTTCTCTCTCTTTCTTTCTTTCTTTCTTTTTTTTTTTTTTTTTTTGAGACAGAGTTTCGCTCTGTCGCCCGGGCTGGAGTGCAGTGGCCAGATCTCAGCTCACTGCAAGCTCCGCCTCCCGGGTTTACGCCATTCTCCTGCCTCAGCCTCCCGAGTAGCTGGGACTACAGGCGCCCGCCACCTCGTCCGGCTAGTTTTTTGTATTTTTTAGTAGAGACAGGGTTTCACCGTGTTAGCCAGGATGGTCTCGATCTCCTGACCTCGTGATCCGCCCGTCTCGGCCTCCCAAAGTGCTGGGATTACAGGCTTGAGCCACCGCGCCCGGCCCTTCCTTCCTTCCTTCCTTCCTTCCTTCCTTCCTTCTTCCTTCCTTCCTTCTTTCTTCTCTCTCTCTCTCTTTCTTTCTTTCTGTTTTATTTTTTGAAATGGAGTCTTGCTCTGTCACCCAGTTTGGAGTGTAGTGGTGCAATCTCTGCTTACTGCAACCCCACTTCCCTGGTCCAAGCAATTCCCCTGCCTCAGACTCCCAAGTAGCTGGGATTATAGGTGCATGCCACTACGCCCAGCTAATTTTTTTGTATTTTTAGTGGAGATGGGGTTTCACCATGTTGACCGGACTGGCCTCAAACTCCTGACCTCAGTCTATCCACCCACCTTGGCCTGCCAAAGTGGGATTACAGGTGTGAGTCATCATGCCTGCCCTAGCATTATATTTTCTAGGTAAAAAGACTTAAAAAAATTGTCTTAAATATGAAGAACGAGCTAATAGAAAACACAGAAAAATGAGCTAAAGAAATCAAGCAAACAATATAGGAACAAAATGAGAATATCAGCAAAGAGATAGAAATTATAAAAAGAAACCAAATAAAAATTCTGGAACAAAAATATAACGCTTGAATAGAAAAATTTACTAGAGGTGTTCAACTGCAAACTCTGACAGGAAGAAGAAAGAATCCATAAATTTGAAAACAGGTCATTTGAAATTATTAAGTCTGTGGAGAAACAAGAAAAAAGAATGAAGTAAAGTAAACAGAGCCTAAAGAACCTATGAGACATCAAGCAAATCAACACACATGCTATGGGAGTCCCAGAAAGAAAGATAGCAAGAAAAAGACAGGGAAATTATTTGAAGAAATATTGGCCAAAAATGTCCTACATTTGAAGAAGTATGTAGATATACAAATACAAAAATAAAAACAAAAAAAATCAGAGAACTTGAAGTAGGATACACCCAAAGAAACTCACACTGAGACGCTTTGTAATTAAACTGTAAAGGCAAATACAAGATAATCTTGAAAGCAAGAGAAAAGTGACTCATCAAACCAGGGACCCTTAAAAAGATTGCGAAGGGATTTCTCAGTGAAAACTTTGTAAATCAGAAGACAGTGTATGATATATTTAAAATACTAAAAGAAAAATACAAAACCAAAAACACTGTGAACCGAAAGTTGTATATCCAAACAAACTCACTTTCAACAATGACACAGAAATTAAGAAATTTTCACATAAACAGAAGCTGAGGGAGTTTATTATCACTAAACCTGTCCTACAAAAAATGTGAGAGGAAGTCCTTCAAGTTGAAATGAAATGACAGTAACTCAAAATTACAGAAAAAGTAAAGTTCTTTGGGAAAGGTAAATATATGAACAATTATGAAAGCTTGTATGATTGTACTTTTAGTTCATAACTCTACTTTTTGTTCTTTTATAGGATTTAAGAAACAAAAGCATAAAAATAACTTAAAATATATGTTAATGGATACACAATACATAAAGATGTAGTATGTGTAATCAATAAGTAAAATGGGGGAGGGCAGAGCTGTAAGGAGTAAAGTTTTTGTATATAATTCAAGTTAAATTGACATCAATTTAAAATCAATTGTTATAACTTTAGCATGTTATATTTGATCCCCATGGGATAACCATAAAAAATATAGACAGAAATATACACAAAAGAAAATTAGAAAAGTATTAAAATACATCACTACCAAAAAAATAACCAAACATGAAGGAAGGCAGTAATGGAGAAACTGAGGGACAAGAAAGCTACAAGATTTACAGAATACATATTACAAAATAGCAGTAGTAAGGCCTTCCCTCTCAACAAACACTTTAATGTAAATAGGTTAAACTCTCCAATCAAAAGACATAGATTGGCAGAGTGGATATTTTTAAAAACAAAACAAAAAACTACATGTTGTTTACAAGAGACTTACTTTAGATCTAAGGAAGTGCTTAAGTTCAGTGTAGGAGGATAGAAAAAAATATTCCATACAAGTAGTAACCAAAAGAGAACAAGAGTAGCTATACTGATATTAAACAAGATAGACTCTAAGTCAAAAACTGTTGTAAGAGACAATAAAGGGGTCAGGCGCAGTGGCTCACGCCTGTAATCCCAGCACTCTGGGAGGCTGAGGTGGGTGGATCACTTGAGGCCAGGAGTTTGAGACCAGCCTGGCCAACATGATGAAACACCATCTCTACTAAAACTACAAAAAATTAGCCAGGCATGGTGGCTTGCATCTAATTGTCTGGGAGCCCAGATAGAACAAAAAGACAGTGAAAAAATAAATTTGTTCTTTCTCTACTAGACCTGGGACACCTTTTTTCTCCTGCACTTGGACATCAGAACTCCAGGTTCTCTGGCCTTTGGACTCGGGAATTGGCACCAGTGTCCCCACAACCCCCTCTAAACCCAATTCTCAGCCCTTTGACGTCAGACTGAGAGTTACATCATTGGCTTTCCCAGTTCTGAGGCTTTCAGACTTGGACCGAGCCACACCACCAGCATTCTAGGGTCTCCAGTTTACAGACAGCCTGTCATGGGACTTCTCAGCCTCCATAACTGTGTGAGTCAATTCCTCAATAAATCCCCTGTCATCCATCTGTTATCTATCTATCTATCGATCTATCTATCCATCTATCTGTCATCTATTTTTAATCCATCTATCTTCCTATCATCATCATCATCATCATCATCATCATCTATCTTTTCATTATCCATCTATCTATCTTCCTATCTATCTATCTATCTATTACAGATCCTATTGGTTCTGTCTCTCTAGAGAACTCTGACTAATACAGTGATTTAAATACATTTTACTTTGAGCTCATCTTCAGTGAGTTAGTATTCCTCAGGAGTTCTGTATACCTAGAGTGGTAAAACTGTCTCTACATAGCAGTTCGGGGTTAACTTCTGTCCAGAGCCCCAGGAGACTTAATTGCTCTGCATGAGTTTTTGTGTTCGTGTTTCAGGTTAGAGGTTTCTATACTATTCAGTAATATAAATTCAGACCAGTAGCTGGTGCAGTGTAGACCAAAGTGGTAACTTCTCATGAGTAATTGTTTTCTGACTAAAATCTACAGAAAGACTGCCAGTTTCTTCTCCATCTGTTTGTCATCTGTGAGGACAAGACACCTCAAGTCTCCAGGCTTCATGTGAGGTGGTTATTGCCCCTCTGGTCTGTCCAGGGCTGGTGATGTCTACTCTTCTCACATGAGCCTTCTCACTCCCATCACCCATTCCTGGGGCTGCCACTGGGTCAGCTTTCTCTTACAGGCCTGGCTTTCCTGTTTCATCTGTGTTTTCACCTCAAAGAGATGTACCTTTACTTTTTAGCACTTGGTTTATGTAACTTTTTGTTTATTGATTTTTAAATTTAACTTTGTTTTTTGAGATGGGAGTCTCACTCTGTCGCCCAGGCTAAAGTGCAGTGGTGCAATCTCAACTCACTGCAACTTCTGCCTCCCGGGTTTAAGTGATTATCATGCCTGAGCCTCCCGAGTAGCTGGGATTACAGGCATGTGCCACACCTGACTAATTTTTGTATTTTTAGTAGACACAGAGTTTTGCCCTGTTGGCTAGGCTGGTCTTGAACTCCTGACCTCAGGAGATCCACCTGCCTCTGACTTCCAAAGTGCTAGGATTACAGGCGTGAGTCACTGTGCCTGGCCTACATATCTTTTTTTTTTTTTTTTTTTGAGACGGAGTCTCACTCTGTTGCCCAAGCTGGAGTGCAGTGGCACAATCTCGGCTCACTGAAACCTCTGCCTCCCGGGTTCAAGCGATTCTCCTGCCTCAGCCTCCTGAGTAGCTGGGATTACAGGCACCTGCCACCATGCTTAGTTAATTTTTGTATTTTTAGTAGAGACGGGGTTTCACTATGTTGGCTAGGCTGATCTCAAACTCCTGGCCTCCAGTGATCCGCCTGCCTCAGCCTCCAAAAGTGCTGGGATTACAGGCGTGAGTCACCACGCCCTGCCCATATCTTTTTTTTTTTTTTTTTGAGATGGAGTCTTACTCTGTCGTCCAGGCTGGAATGCAGTGGTATGATCTCGGCTCACTGCAACCTCCACCTCCCGGGTTCAAGCACTTATCTGCCTCAGCCTCCTGAGTAGCTGAGATTACTACAGGTGCCCGCCTCCATGCCCAGCTAATTGTTTTGTATTTTTAGTAGAGATGGGGTTTCACCATCTTGGCCAGGTTGGTCTTGAACTCTTGACCTTGTGATCCACCTGCCTCGGTCTCCCAAAGTGCTGGGATTACAGGCGTGAGTCACTGCACCCGGTTGCCCATATCTTTTTAATCAATCGGAAATTTAGTGAGATGTGTAGCACCTTTGCTATTTACTCTGGTTGTTACAAGAGTGCATCAAAAGCTGCCCTTGGCTCATCATCTTGTAGTGAAGGAAAATGGACATGCATACAAATAATGAGGGAGCAAATACACAGGAAGAAAGGAGCAAGTAGAGTGTGGGTATAAGACTCACATCCATTTGGGCACGGTGGCTCACACCTGTAATCCCAGCACTTAGGGAAGCCCAGGCGGGTGGATCACTTGAGGCCAGGAATTCAAGACCAGCCTGGCCAACATGGTGAAACCTTGTCTCTACAAAAAATACAATAACTAACCAGGCACAGTGGGTCACACTTGTAATCCCAGCACTTTGGGAGGCCGAGGCGGGCAGATTACGAGGTCAGGAGTTTGAGGTCATCCTGGCCAACACAGTGAAACCCCATCTCTACTAAAAATAAAAAAATTAGCTGGGCGTTGTGGTGGGCACCTGTAATTCCAGTTACTCAGGAGGCTGAGGCAGGAGAATTGCTTGAACCCTGGAGGTAGAGGTTGTAGTGAGCCAAGATCTAACCACTCACTCCATCCTGGGCGACAGAGCTAGTCTCCATCTAAACAAACAAACAAACAAACAAACACTTATAACTAGTTGGACATGGTGGCACACACCTGTAATCCCAGCTACTCGGGAGGTTGAGGCAGGATAATTACTTGAACCTGGGAGGTGGAGGTTGCAGTGAGCTGAAATCGCACCACTGCACTCCAGCCTGGGCAACAGAGCAAGACTCTGTCTCAGAAAAGAAGACTTACATCCAGAATGGCTGATGATCAACCTTTCCTTTTAGGAGTACAAACACGGGGAGCTGCTGATACTTCTCTAGAAGAGGCGTGACTGACAGAGAGTTCAACCCAGGTCCAGTGGGTATGAAATGAAATCATTCTGTTCACTGTCGTGTTGTGTATGTCTAAGACTTAATTCTCAGCCTGTGTAGATGAATTTCTAAAGAAGCTAAATGCAAATGAACTGTTTTCACACTGAATCATATAGTAAACGGCTGAGGTGTTTGGGCTCCATGGCAGCTCTCTTGGTAGCCTCTTTTATGACAGCGGTGATGTCCACTGTGGGGGTCCAACCTCTCCACAGTCATGAATTTTACTCCTGTACCCCTTGAGCTGACAAGGGACGTGACACATAATACAGGCTCAGTAAACAGTTGGCTGGTCAACAAAATGATCGCTCCCTGAGCCTGCACGCCTGGCTTCACGTGCCAGGGAGTTTTCGAACATAATTTGTTGGAAGGCCCTGTTACTTTCTGTACTAAAGAATCCAACAGGCCGGGCGCAGTGGCTCATGCCTGTAATCCTAGCATTTTGGGAGGCAGAAGCGGGTGGATAGCCTGAGCTCAGGCGTTCGAGACCAGCCTAAGCAACATGGTGAAACCCCGTCTCTACTAAAATACAAAAGAAATTAGCCGGCCGGGCGCGGTGGCTCAAGCCTGTAATCCCAGCACTTTGGGAGGCCGAGACGGGCGGATCACGAGGTCAGGAGATCGAGACCATCCTGGCTAACACGGTGAAACCCCGTCTCTACTGAAAAATACAAAAAACTAGCCGGGCGAGGTGGCGGGCGCCTGTAGTCCCAGCTACTCGGGAGGCTGAGGCAGGAGAATGGCGTAAACCCGGGAGGCGGAGCTTGCAGTGAGCTGAGATCCGGCCACTGCACTCCAGCCTGGGCGATAGAGCGAGACTCCGTCTCAAAAAAAAAAAAAAAAAAAAAGAAATTAGCCAGGTGTGGTGGTGGGTGCCTGTAGTCCCAGCTACTCAGGAGGCTGAGGCAGGAGAATCACTTGAATCCGGGAGGTGGAGGTTGCAGTGAGCTGAGATAGCCCCACTGCACTCCAGCCTGGGTGACAGAGCGAGACTCCATCCCCCACCTCCCCCCCCCAAAAAAAAAGGAATCCAAGAGGAAAATCTCTTTCCCTTATGAGCGGCCAAGGTTCTTCATACAGAAGCTGCTGAGAGACAGCAGCGGGTTGGGTCTTCTGATTTTCCCCACCCACTCCCACTATTTTTTTACAATGAGATGCTGCCAACATAAAGAGGATTAGTTCCATTCACATGGTCCTGATGTATTGTGCTGCATTCCAGACAATGCTCAGGTTACATGGAGGCAGGGTCTTGATCCTGGGCCAAACCGAGCCAGTGAGCCCACTGGTCTGGAAGCCTGAGCTGGGGAAGGGGAACGCCAAAACCGGGCCCTGAGCCAGGGACGGCAGGACTTGAAACGAACAGGGAGTGCACACTCACACACACACACTCTCTCACACACACACATCAGGGGAAGGGGGATTTAGCAGATTTATTAGGCTCTTCCACTGTGCCAGCTCCACTGCGTGTTTTGCAAATGTTGTCATTTCATTTTTCTGGCAGTCCTTCTAGACATGTTATTCATGCCTATTTTGCAGTTGAAGAAGTAGAGGCTCAGGCTCCAGGTCCCAAAATGGTGAATGACAGCTCTGGGGCTTGATCCAGCTCTCACTTAGTTCTCTTGCTTTATCAACAGCTCTGAGGTCCTGTGCTTCATAAAGTGTATGTTTTGCAAAACCACTGAGGTTCAGAGGTAAGCTGCCCATTTTCATGGAGTAGATCCTTTATGTGAAGTTCATTGGGCTGTCGTTGGTTCCAGCTCATTAGAGAACTAATGTTTATGCAACTTATAAAGAACAATCGTCTCTACTCAGAAACAGGCATCCTTCACTGAGTAAAAGGCAGAATCCGGGTATCATTACCTCCCAGCAGGGGCAAGCTGCCACACGTGGGCATACGGCTCGGAAGGCTGGATTTCCCTCCGGCTGAGTGTTCAGGCCCTCTACAGCCCCACCTCAGCTAGCACTGTGTGCTCCACAGTTCTGCTGACCTCCCAACCTGCCCTTCAGGTCCAGTTGAACAGAAATATTACTTGTTGCCCAAGCGATTTTCAGTCTCACCATGGCTCTAGCTTCTTTCATCTGCATGAAGTGCTGAGACAGAGCGACACAGACAGACAGAGAGAAAAGGAGAGCCTTCATTCAGTATCTATAGCTCTTTCAAGTCATTCCGAGTTAGCCTCCCACACAGGGGTTAGCAGCACTCATGTCCGCAGTGAGAGGGGGCCTCTCCCTCTCCAAAAACAATACTACTCGCCTGAACTGATTCAGAAACAGTGAGTATGGATCTGTACATGGAAAAAGTTCAAATTACTATTTAAAAAATGAAACCACAACTATCTACTTACTGGATAGCTTTGAACTCCTAGAAATCCACCATCCCAAACTCCTTGACCTCCACCATCACATACTCCCTGACCTCCATTACCACTCATTCTCATATCTCCACCATCACACACTCCCTGACCTCCCCCATCACACACTCCCTGACCTCCATTATCACTCACTCTCAGACCTTCACCATCACTCACAGACCTCCACCATCAAACACTCCCTGACCTCCACCATCACACACTCCCTGACCTCCACCATCACACACTCCCTGACCTTCACCATCACACACTCCCTGACCTCCACCTTCACATACTCCCTGACCTTCACCATCACACACTCCCTGACCTCCACCTTCACACACTCCCTGACCTCCACCTTCACATACTCCCTGACCTTCACCATCACACACTCCCTGACCTCCACCTTCACACACTCCCTGACCTTCACCATCACACACTCCCTGACCTTCACCATCACACACTCCCTGACCTCCACTGTCACACTCTCCCTGACCTCTGCCTTCACTCTCTCCCGGACCTCCACCAACACACTGATTATATGCCCCTTGGATTTCTATTATCACACACTTTCTGCCCTCCTCTATTGTATACTCAACTGAGCCACAGTTTCTTGAGCAGCTGCCATATTGCATCCTTGGTGAGGAACTACGATTCTAATATAAACCCCACATTGGCCTCCTTTTGAAGAAGAGAAATTGCCAGAGACAGAAAAGAACAGGGGATTTTTTAAATGGGAAGTCTGAATTGCCAAGAAAATATGAGAAGATGCTCAGCCACCCTTTAATTCAGAAAAACGTGCATGGAAATCACAGTGTGATACCACTTTACATCCATGAGCTTGGCAAACATTGAAAGGGGGCAGTACGAAAAGCTGACCCCTCATGGAGAAATGGGCACCCTCATACAGTGGTGAGATGCACAGCAGATTCCACAGCCAGGTCCCCTGGCATCACGTTGGAACATGAAGGGGGTGGGCAGGTCTCCAGTTCCTCCGCTCCTTTGTGTAGTCAGACTCCAACACTGGAGTCCTGGGATCCAGTCCAGGGAGACTGTCGAAGAATGTTGACTGCAGCACTGCTTATAAGAACATCTGAAAAACTGCTCATGGAGCTCCATCCTCAGGGAGATGCACTTGTAAAGAACAAATTCAGTGTAATGCGATGTTCTATAGGGAGATAGGCCGCATTGTACGGGGGAAAGAAGCCTGATTGATAACTGGGTGACGAAGCACAGATGCAGCTCTGGTGAGAAGAACAGGACGGGAAGAGTGTCCCAGAAAAGGGAGCCGCATATGTCAACATATGGAGGCATGAAAGAGCTTGTGTCAGGGAAGTTCTGTGTGGCAGAGTTACCTGGAAACGAAGGGGGCATTTAGGGGATGAGATGAGACAGAGAGGCAAGGCCAGAGAGGGGTGACAGCTTGGACCCCAGCTGAGGAGGTCAGGCCTTACCCTGCAGCCTCTTCCAGGTTTCAAGGCCAAACTCTCGGACTGCTGTCAAAGGGAAATCATTCTGGGAGTGTTATGGACATAGCAGGGCAAGGTGGCAGGGGTGGGTGAGGAGCCACAGATGGAGCTGCTGGGGCCTGCAGTGGTCAGAGGGCTCGAGAGCAGAGAGCAGGGACACCTAGGGTGCTTGGGAGCACAGAGGACTGTGCCTCGGACCTCTTCCTGGGGTAAGCAAATGCCAACAATACCTGGTGTCACTGAAAAAAATAGGGCAATAAAAAGGAACAAGTGGAGGGTGCCACATTTGGAGACTCTGAAAAGGCAAAACAACCAATGCAGGCACGGGTATGGTTAGATGCTGCTTCGGGGCCAAAAACCAACTGTAATGGACATTTTGGGGACCATTGGGGAAATCTGCATATGGCAGGATAGTAGATAATACTAGGGAAGTATGGTTGATCGTTTGCGTAGGATGATGTTATTTTGGCTATGTGAAAGAATGTCTTGAGCAGTGGCTCACACCTGTAATCCCTGCACTTTGGGAGGTCAAGGCAGGCGGATCACGAGTTCAGGAGATTGAGACCATCCTGGCTAACACAGTGAAACCCCATCTCTATTAAAAATACAAAAAAATTAGCTGGGCGTGGTGGCGGGTGCCTGTAGTCCCAGCTACTTGGGAGGCCGAAGCAGGAGAATGGCATGAACCCGGGAGGCGAAGCTTGCAGTGAGCCAAGATTGCGCCACTGCACTCCAGCCTGGGCCACAGAGCCAGACTCCGTCTCAAAAACAAACAAACAAAAAAATGAACAGAAATTAGCTAGGCGTGGTAGTGCACACGTGTAGTCCCAGCTACTCAGGAGGTAGAGGATGTGGTGAACCAAGCAACAGACAGCAACAGAGAAATATCTTGTCTTAAAAAAAAAAAACAAAAGAATATCTTTATTTTCAGGAGAGGTGTGTTGAAATACTTAGGTCTGTAGCATCATAACTCAGTAGTTTAGTTTCAAGTAGTTCAGGAAAAAAAAAAAAGAAAATATCGCCGGGCGCGGTGGCTCAAGCCTGTAATCCCAGCACTTTGGGAGGCTGAGACGGGCGGATCACGAGGTCAGGAGATCGAAACCATCCTGGCTAACACGGTGAAACCCCGTCTCTACTAAAAACTACAAAAAACTAGCCGGGCGAGGTGGCGGGCGCCTGTAGTCCCAGCTACCCGGGAGCCTGAGGCAGGAGAATGGCGTGAACCCGGGAGGCGGAGCTTGCAGTGAGCTGAGATCCGGCCACAGCACTCCAGACTGGGTGACAGAGCGAGACTCTGTCTCAAAAAATAAATAAATAAATAAATAAATAAATAAATAGAAAATATCAAAAAAAGAAAAAATGGCAAAATATTACTAATTACAGAATCTAGGTAGGACATATAATGGTGCATGCTATGCTACTATTAAACATTTTCTTTTTTTGTTTGTTTTGTTTTGTTTTTTGAGACTGAGTCTTGCTCTGTCGCCCAGGCTGGAGTGTAGTGGCACAATCTTGGCTCACTCCAACCTCCGCCTCTTGGATTCAAGCGATTCTCCTGCCTCAGCCTCCCGTGCAGCTGAGACTACAGGCACACGCCACCATGCCCAGCTAATTTTTGTATTTTTAGTAGAGACGGGGTTTCACTGTGTTAGCCAGGCTAGTCTTGAACTCCTGACCTCGTGATCCGCTTGCCTTGGCCCCCCAAAGTGCTGGGATTACACGCGCGAGCCACTGCGCCCGGCCTTAATATACATTTTCTATGTGTTGAGAGGTTCTCATCATTTAGAAGATAGAGAGGAGATGATTGAAGAATATAGTATACCATGCATGTTAAGATACAAAATTAAATAAATGTTGGCCGTTTGCTTTCCTGCACCAGGTTTAGGTTTCTGAAATGTGTTTGTTACTATGAGGTTTCCTTTGTGAATAACTGTAAAAGTTCTTTGGCGCACAGTTGGGAATAGAAGAAAATGCTGCAGCTGGAGGAGGGGAGGTGGTGTTGCTGGCCCATGGGGAGCAGGCACGGCCCAGGGAGGCTGGGAGGCCACCACCCACAGCACTCGTAACCATAGACATTTAAATGGCATTTCCATCTCTAAACTTGCCTCCTTCTATTTTTGAAACTTTTGAACATGAAAGAGTTCATTTTTAAACAGGCTCTTCTGAGTCGGCTGAGCCTGCCCAGGCCCCAAATCCTGCACAAATGCAGCCAGTGCCTGGAGGCACTCAGACAGACGCAGAGTGTCTCATTTTGCTGTAAGTGACAGCCATAGCTAATGCCAGGGCGGAAAGGAAGACGCCTTCCATGCCACTGGGCTGCCAGGGACCTGGAAAATGTTTCTGCTTGACATCGCCGTGAAAAAATAAAGCAAATGTCTTGCCCTAGAAAGAATCAGGCAAGGATGGGAGTAGAGGGCAGCTTTTTAGCCTCAAAATCATCTGGCGTTGTTTTTCTTGGATGACTGACTTTATTAAAAGCCCTATTTCCCTTCAGATGCAGCCCAAGGATGACAGTCAAGGGCGACTCCAGTCAAAAAACTCACCGGCTCCCTGTCTGTCCCCAGCCCGGGAGCCAAGGCACAGAAAAGCGTATCTGCCTTACAGCCAAGCACCTGGCCCGGAGGTGTTTGGAAAGGGATCTCCTCCCCCAACCCCTCAACAATGGGGAAAGTCCCGGAGACCTTGATCACTCTGTGCAGTTAATCCAGCGGCTTCTAGGACAGGGCACTGGCTGACTTCGCCTTCACCTGTGGGTGCTGGACCCAGTGAACCCCCAGAGGCCAGGCACCTCTCACTTTGGGGAACGCGGACTCTGTGGGTCCAGAAGGGCCTGTATGGAAAGAGAAGCCGACAGTCCCTGGTTTTGTGTAAAGTCTCATGATGTTTAAAGGCTGGCAACGAGCTCAACTGAAAACAAATGCGAAAACACCACAGGCTAAACCACGGGTACAGGCTGGGTGCACCCACAGGCCACCCAGTTGCTCTCTGTTTGTCTGTGACCAACTCGGCCCAGGTCCCATTTCTGGCACTCATTCCTGTTTCTTCACTTAAACAAAATGGCATGAATGCTGCCTTCTCAGGGGGCATGCTGTGAGGATGCTGTAACTTTGGAGAGTGACTGACCCTTTCTGGGGTGCCCCTGCTTCCTCCCTTCCTCTTTTCCCCTCCATCTTCCCCTCCCTCCCTCCTCCCCTTCTCCCCTATCTTCTCTCTACTCCCTTCTCTCCTTTCCTCACTTCCTCCTCTCCTCCTGTCTCCTTTCCTGCCTCCTTCACTCTTCTCCTTTCCTCCCTCCCTCCTCTTCTCTACTCCTCCCCTTTCTTCTCCCCCATCTCCCCTTTCCCCCTTGCTTCCCTCTCCTCTCTCTCCTGTCTTCCCTCCCTCTTCCCTGTCTTGGCCCCGAACCTTTCCCTGGGCTTCCACGCGCTGCTCAGTCTCCTCTAGGCCCATTCCATGTCTTCTCAGACAACCCAGCACCACCCTTTGACCACCTTCCACAGAGGTGGCTGCCCTTGTCAGCTCCCTCATCAAGGGGCCGCCAGTATTTCTAGGTCAGCTCATGAATGGCAGTGTACTCCAGCTCTTCTGTGTCAAAAACAAACATCCTCCTCCCAGCGCTGCTCCTGGCCGGCTGCCCCGCCCTCTGCCAGGCGTTTCTCAGAGGACAAGACCTAATGAGCTGGCTGCTGCCAGTCTGGTCCTCACAGTTCATCAGTAGGTTTCCAGACAGGCATCAGGCTCAGGGACAGCGCAGAGACAGCTGCCTTCTCTTTCCTGGAGCGCCTGAGACCTGGGTGCACCTGAGGGGCTGGTGCATGGGCTGCTCCCAGTGCGTGGGAAGTTCACGTCCAGAAGTACACCCACCACTGGCCGCAGCAGCACAGGTTCATCCAGCGCACCAGGCGAGGCTGGAGCTCTCTGGGAGTGGAGGAACAGGTGGGGATGAGCCTGAACTTGCACGCAGAGCTCTGGGCTCCATTCAGCCCCCGCCCCGCCCCAGCTGTGTCGTCTGGGCACCGAGTTCTCCCTGCGCTGCTATCCTCCTGGCAGAAGGGAGGTCATAACAGCACCATCATGCGGGAGTGCAGCGCCATCTAAATAGGCACAGGAAGCTGCACAGAGAAGATGTATGGGCAACAGTGCCCATGGAGAACTCATGCAGCACCCTAAGAGGGGCAGAGAGCCTCCAAGCAAAAGTCATTGTATCTCAGCACTCACTCCCCTGAAGACTATTTGTTCTTGGGAAGTAGGATACCCAATATTGAATGTTTGTGGTCCCCTTGCAACTCACATGCTGAAGCCCTAACCCTGAATGAGATGGTGTCTGGAGATGGAGCCTTTGGGGGTGATTGGGGTTACTTGAGGTCAAGAGGGTGGGACCACCCATGACAGAGATTACAAGGAGAAAAAGAGGAAAAAGATCTCCCCGCCCTCTCTCTTTCTCCCCCCTCTACCCACCAGGGCAGAAGAAAAGCCATGTGAGGACACAGTAAGAAGGCAGACGTCTGTAAGCCAGGAAGAGAGTCCTCACCAGGACCCAACCATGCTGGCACCCTGGTCCTGGACTTCTGGCCTCCAGAACTGTGAGAGAAATTTAAGTTGTTGAAGCCATCTGTGGTATTTTGTTATGGCAGCCAGAGCAGACTCAGACAATCTTTAAATACACATACTTTCAGCAGTAGCTGGCATGTCTGACCTGCCCAGATGAACTGATTGCACACTTAGGTAAACTGACTACTCATCCCGGCAAAGCCTCTCACCCTGTAACCACCCCACTGAACTGACCAGACTGGTGGCTTACCCCAGCCTTGGACAGGCAGAACATCAGCCCTGGACACAGTCCCTGTCATCCTGAAGGAGCCTCCTTAAGGAGCACTGGTAGGACCAGGGAGAGTCAGAGTTAATAGTAATGATAGTAACTTAGTACTTTTTTTTTTTTTTTGAGACGGAGTCTCGCTCTGTCGCCCAGGCTGGAGTGCAGTGGCCGGATCTCGGCTCACTGCAAGCTCTGCCTCCCGGGTTTACGCCATTCTCCTGCCTCAGCCTCCCAAGTAGCTGGGACTACAGGTGCCTGCCACCTCGCCTGGCTAGTTTTTTGTATTTTTTAGTAGAGACGGGGTTTCACTGTGTTAGCCAGGATGGTCTCGATCTCCTGACCTCGTGATCCGCCCGTCTCGGCCTCCCGAAGTGCTGGGATTACAGGCTTGAGCCACTGCGCCCGGCCCAGTAACTTAGTACTTTATATGGAGCAGCTGTGTACCATGAGCCAGGGCTGGGATCAAGCACTTTCCATTCATCATCTTGTTTAATTTCTGTTGTTGCCTTGTGAAGAAGGTAGGATTACCTCTGTTTCACAGAAGAGGAAACTAGAGATGAAATTCCTTGTCCAAGTTTACACTGCAAGTACCAGATGGACCAAGCTTCCAATCCTCCTCTCTCTGACTTTAAACCTTATGCATTCCATTAAAATTAGAGGAAAAAGAGTCATTGATCAAGGTATTTTTCTTTCTTGAGATTTATTTGGGGTTGGGGGTGGTGTTGCTTTTTTTAAAAAAGAGGAGGTAAACATATCTGTTAAAAACAGACAAGCCAGGCACGTTGGCTCATGCCTGTAATCCCAGCACTTTGGAAGGCCGAGGCAGGTGATCACTTGAGGTCAGGAGTTCAAGACCGGCTTGGCCAGCATGGTGAAACCCTGCCTCTACTGAAAATATACAATTAGTTGGGCATGGTGGTACACACTTATAATCCCAGCTACTTGGGAGGCTGAGGCAGGAGAATCACTTGAATCTGGGAGGTGGAGGTTGCAGTGAGCCAAGATCGTACCACTGCACTCCAGCCTGGGTGACAAAGTGAGACTCTGTCTCAAAAACAAACACACAGAAAGCTCTGTTTTACCATCTTGGAGAGATCAAGCCTGAGACAGAAGGTTGGAAGCTCAAGAGGAGGCAAGGGTGCTAAGCAGGGAAAGCGGACCCCAGCAGTGGGAAGTCCCTCCTGCCCGCCTCACTGTGAGCTTTGTCATGTAAGAATACGTGACATTGGGAGGCTGAGGCAGGAGAATGGTGTGAACCCGGAAGGTGGAGCTTGCAGTGAGCTGAGATTGCACCATTGCACTCCAACCTGGGCGACAGAGCGAGACTCCGCCTCAAAAAAATAAAATAAAATAAAATAAAAAAAAAAAAAAAAGAATATGTGACATTCAGATATTGTCAGTGCAGGATACTCTGCTGTTGCTCAGAGGCCGGGGGCTCCTGCCACGTTCGTCCACTGTCCCCTCTTCCTCATGCAGTGACTGCTGAGCCTGGAGCCCCCAGTGCCCGAGCGTGGCAAAACTGGCTTAAATGCCCCCTCTCCCACTCTGCCCTTGCACCTCTCTTAACCTAACCTTGTGTCCTCATCCGTGGAGTGAGCATACAGGCCACACTGCACAGGTTTGTCGTAAAGTTTAATTAAAGGAAGGCTGGAATCGCACCACAGTGTCTAGCACATAAGAAGCCTTCGAAAGATGCCCGCTTACTTCTCTCCTTCTCTATCTACTAAGATCGTGTTGATGCCTTTTACAGTTTGATGGGGAAGGTCAGAGAATGTGGGAAGACATGTATGTTTAGAAGAGTGTTTTGATGTAGACAAGAGTGGGATTTTTTTTTTTTTGTCTTTTTTTCTTTTTTTGGTTTTTGAGACGGAGTCTTGCTCTGTCACCAAGACTGGAGGTTTTGTCTGCGGCTCGTCCTGCTACATATGAACCCAAAGTTCCTATAGAACCTCATTTCACCATCACTTCCTTCTCTGTTTCCTTCCCGTCCCAGCCCCCGTCAGAGGGTCTCTCTCACCCCCAACCTCATGTCCCTTCCAGGGCCCCCATCCTGCCCCAGCCCCTCATGGCTGCCTTCAGCCTGTTCTTCCTAAAGTGTTCATCTGATTAAAGCACTGTCCCCACCTCAACCACTCTGATGGCTGGACATCGCCCAGGGTGCCAAATTCTGAGCATCCACTGCCCCACGCACAGTGTGCAGCCCTGCAGCCTTCCCAGGTTCCTCTCCCACCCGCCCCTGACACCCCAGACTGACTCCCCTCCAGGAAGGCCTCCCCTGCTTCAGTTTCTTCCCTACCCAAAGAGACTGCAGACGTAAATGCTCCCCCACCTCCTAGCCCAGGAGAATTCCAGTCACTTCCTTCTCATCAGTTTCCATCACTGACCAGGAGGTTATCACACTGCTATTTATCTATCATCTGTGTCCCCACCGAGCTCGACCTCGCAATCCCTAAAGAGATTGCATCTTCAACCAGTACCTGGCACACAGCAGGGGTGCAAAAGATGCCTGCAGGAAGGTGAGCTAGTTAAGGGTCTGCTCAGCCGCCCTGAGCCAGTGACTGGTGGCTGAGCCAGGCTCCGAGCTGGTTCTTGCCCGCTGCACATGCCCGTATCCCTCACTCCACGTTTCCCCTTCACTGCGGGACATTTCAGAATGCTGAGCTTCCTCAGGCACTAGCACAAGGGGTCAGGTGCTTACAGAAAGTCCAGCCCGGTGTGTATGTGGCCTGTGTGTGCAGTGATGCACTGCTTCACAGCAGGGATACCGGCGGGGACACGTTCTGAGATTTGGTCATTGTGCAGTCATGGAGTGCACTTAACACAAACCGAGGTGATGGAGCCTCCTGCTCACCTAGGTTACACCAGACAGCGGATTGCTCCTAGGCTACAAGCCTGTCCAGTGTGTTCTCGTACTGCATACTATAGGCAATTGTAACAGTGTGTCTGTGTATCTGAACCTATTTAAGCATATAAAAAGTACAGTAAAGATACAGTACACGAGGCCGGGCGCGGTGGCTCAAGCCTGTAATCCCAGCACTTTGGGAGGCCGAGGCGGGCGGATCACGAGGTCAGGAGATCGAGACCATCCTGGCTAACACCGTGAAACCCCGTCTCTACTAAAAAATGCAAAAAACTAGCCGGGCGAGGTGGCGGGCGCCTGTAGTCCCAGCTACTCGGGAGGCTGAGGCAGGAGAATGGCGTGAACCCGGGAGGCGGAGCTTGCAGTGAGCTGAGATCCGGCCACTGCACTCCAGCCCGGGCCACAGAGCGAGACTCCGTCTCAAAAAAAAAAAAAAAAAAAAAAAAAAGATACAGTACACGAAAGATAAAAAAAAATGGTTCACCTGGATAGGGCATTGTCAGAATGAAGCTTGTAGGGCTGAAGGCTGCTCTGGGTGAGGCAGTGAGTGGTGAGTGAATGTGAAGTCCTAAGACACTGCCGTACACCTTTGTAGACTCTATAAACACTGCACTTAGTCTACAATACATTTTTATTTATTTATTTATTTATTTTGAGATGGCATCTCTCTCTGTCACCCAGGCTGGAGTGCAGTGGCATAATCTTGGCTCACTGCAACCTCCACCTCCCTGGTTCAAGTGATTCTCCCACCTCGGCCTCCCAAGAAGCTGGAATTACAGGCGTGTGACACCACCCCAGGCTACTTTTTGTATTTTTAGTAGAAATGGGTTTTTGCCATATTGGCCAGGCTGGTCTTGAACTCCTGACCTCTGGTGATCCACCCTCCTCAGCCTGCCAAAGTTCTGGGATTACAGGCGTGAGCCACCGTGCCTGGCCTAAATTTATTTTTAAAATTGTCTTTCTTCAATCATAAATTAAACTTAACTTCCTGTAACTTTTTTACTTTATAAATTTTTACATTTTTTAGCTTTTTGATTTTTTAAAATAACACCTGGCTTAAAACACAAACACAATTTATAGCCGTACAAAAATATTTTCTCTTTTTAATATCCTTATTAAATAAGCTTTTTTTCTTTTTTTTTTTTTTTTTTGAGACGGAGTCTCGCTCTGTCCCCCAGGCTGGAGTGCAGTGGCCAGATCTCAGCTCACTGCAAGCTCTGCCTCCCGGGTTCACGCCATTCTCCTGCCTCAGCCTCCCGAGTAGCTGGGACTACAGGCGCCCACCACCTCGCCCGGCTAGTTTTTTTTTTGTATTTTTTAGTAGAGACGGGGTTTCACCATGTTAGCCAGGATGGTCTCGATCTTCTGACCTCGTGATCCGCCCGTCTCGGCCTCCCAAAGTGCTGGGATTACAGGCGCTTTTTTCTATTTTTAAAATTTTATTTTTTCAAGCCTGTAATCCCAGTACTTTGGGAGGCCGAGGCGGGCAGATCATGAGGTCAGGAGATCGAGACCATCCTGGCTAACACGGTGAAACCCCGTCTCTACTAAAAAATACAAAAAACTAGCCGGGCGAGGTGGCGGGCGCCTGTAGTCCCAGCTACTCGGGAGGCTGAGGCAGGAGAATGGCGTAAACCCGGGAGGCGGAGCTTGCAGTGAGCTGAGATCCGGCCACTGCACTCCAGCCCGGGCGACAGAGCGAGACTCCGTCTCAAAAAAAAAAAAAAAAAAAAAGACTAACAGTCATTTATTATCACTATCAAGTATTATGTGCTATATATAAATCGTATGTGCTGTCCTTTTATGCAACTGGCCATGCAGTGGGTTTGTTCACACCAGCATCCCCACAAACACCTGAGTAATGCAGTGTGCTACAGTGTTACAGCAACTTCTCTTCACTGGGTAATAGGAATTTTTCAACTCCATTACATTATGGGACCACCACTATAGATGCAGTCCAACATTGACTGAAAAGTTATTATGCAGCGCATGACTGTATTTATGGGATTTTTCATGTAGACTAATATATCAGTTATAGATGGCCTCATGACAGTTAAATGTCTGTCACTTAGGAGCTTAAAGCAACAAAATGTATTGTCTCAGTTTTGGTGGGGCAGAAACTCAGACCAGGCCTAGCTGGGTGGTTCCAGGTCAGATTCTCTCCAGGGGTTGCAGTCAAGCTGTGGGCTGGCACTGACTTCCTCTAAAGCCTCAACTGGGGCTGGAGAATGACTTCCAAGTTTGAAACTGACCCAGTAGTCCCATAGACAGTTTTTCGGATAAACATACAAATTGACCCTTCTGGCTTGAAATTTACATTTGTTTTACTTGAGTTCCTTCCTCAGGAAACTAACTTCAGGCTTCTCAAGAAAAGTACCAAAGAACTGAAACTCACCAGATCACCACATTCAGACAATGAGATGCTGCCCCCTCATTCATCATGATTGCTTCCGTGCCCCTCCCTAGTTCCTGTTTTCTTACACATTGTTTTATTTCTTCCCTGCTATACAAATCCCTGGTTTTAGTAGGTCAGCAAGATGGATTTGAGACTGAGCTCCCATCTCCTTCGCTGCAGCACCTGATTAAATCTTTCCTTGGCAATACTTGTCATCTCAGTGATGAGCTTTCCATGCGGTGAGCAGTAGGACCTGGACCAAACCCCTGGTGTTTTGGTATCAAGTTCACTCAGTCACGCAGCTCCTGGCTGGAGGCCTTGGTTCCTTGCTGCATGGATCTCTCCGCAGAGCTGTTCACAGGGTGGCATCTGGCTTCCCTAAGAGTCAGCTATCCAAGAGAAAGAGCAGTCAAGATGGAAACCACAATGCCTTCTTCGGACCTAGTCCTCAAAGTCACACACCTCCACCTCAACCAGACTCCATTCTTTACAAGTGTCGCCAAATACAGTCCGGACTCAGGCAAGGGGAATCAGCTTCCAACCTTTAATGAGGGAATAACAAAGAAGTCATGGGCCTGGCCAGGCACGATGGCTCACACCTGTAATCCCAGCACTTTGGGAGGCTGAGGCAGGAGGATCACGAGGTTAGGAGATCGAGACCATCCTGGTTAACATGGTTAAACCCCGTCTCTATTAAAAATATAAAAAAAAATTAGCCAGGCGTGGTGGCGGACACCTGTAGTCCCAGCTACTCAGGAGGCTGAGGCAGGAGAATGGCTTGAACCCGGGAGGCGGAGCTTGCTGTGAGCTGAGATCGAGTCACTGCACTCCAGCCTGGGCGACACAGCGAGACTCCATTCTCAAAAAAAAAAAAAAAAGAAGGTCATGGGCCTGCATTTAAATCCATCACTTAAATCTACTACAACTAGTTTTTTTAGAACAAAAAGAGACTGTGTGTGGAGTGAAATACTGACCACGTGCCTCAAACATACCAAACTCTTGCTGTATTTCATGGATTTCAAAGACACACTAATTTTTCACATTTGAACACCTCTAAAATTAGGAGGCATTTTTTCCAATAGCACGGCCTAGTTTCAGTGAAATGCAGTATTGTGTGTGGGCCTTGTGCCCTGCAGTATTGCATTTAATTATTATGGCACTGGTAAAATGTGGATATTAATATGGCCATATGGAATGTGGGGCCCTGGGTGTTTGCTGAAGAGAGTGGGTAACTTGCCCATGTCCCTTGACTGAAGCACAATAGAGCAAGGATTCAAACCCATGGGGCCCTCAGTCTTAACACTGTGCTGTCATGACTCAGTGGAGTGTAAAGAGGAATTGTATTTTGAAGGCTTCCTTTCAATCACTGCTTCCTATCTTGCTTTTCCACCCTCCCTTTTGCACCTCTGGCAATGTTTGGGGGTATTCTCTCCGCTTTCCAGCCACTTTCAGCTATTCAAATGTTGATCTCAAACTCAGTGAAATCTTTCCTCTGTCTCCATGCAGATGACTGGTGGCTTGAAGAATGGTGAGGGTGTTATGCCCAGACCGTTTATTCCCCAAAGAAGACCACCAGAGTCCAGAGTCAAAGCCAAGCGGCAAGGATCTTTAATACAAGTTCGAACTTGGTCCCTCCGTTCTACAACATACAAGAGGGCCCGGAACAATGCGTGCGCTTGCTTTTTATAGCTTGAGGTAAACAGGACTTGTCAGGTTACAGAGGAACAAGGCATTACAATTGGTTTACATTTTAAATTATGCTTTTAGCAGCTTTCTTATTGGTTCCTGCGCTTTTACAAACAGTTGTAACCTTATCGGAGGTTCTCCAGGTGTTGTTTTTCTTTGAAATATACGGAGGAATGTGTTTGTATCGGGCCCAGGAAGTGGAGGCATTGCTCAAGGCTGTGATGTGTTTGTGTCCGGCCCAGGAAGTGGAGGCATATGGGGGGATGTGATGTGCTCAAGGCTGTGATGTGTTTGTGTCCTTTCAAGGGGTCAGGGTAAAGGGGAAGGACTGTGGCTCCATGCTTGCCTAGGGACCTTGGACTTGGGGGCACAGGGGCAGGCTGCACTTCTGAAACCCCTCCTCCCCACCTATGTTCTAGATCCAGCTCTTCCAAGAAGGATGGAAGAAGGCAAACATCACTTCTTCAAATACCTGGGTGTGTGGAAATCCTTTCTCTCTCTGCCGTCACTGCATCTCTGGGCATACGCCTGGCAGCTGATTCTCTGTGCGCAGCAGGAGTCCCAGTGCTATATGTCTCTGCATCCTCCTGGCCCGATCCTGTTGCCCAGTGCAGTGCCCTTGGTCAGCAGGGCCTCAGTGAACCGAGATGGGAGGGGCAAGGGTCTTTCAGCCCACGCCTCCCACTCCCACCCCTGGTCCTCTCTCGTTCTTCTTCCCCCAGGACCAGAAGGGGTGGCCTCCCCTCCTTCCTTTGGGTCAGATCCTTCTCTGACCAGAGCAGAAACCCGGAGAGATTTGGAAAAGGAGAAAGGACCATATCTCCAGCTGAAAGGAGTCAGGAAGCCCTCTCTCTGCACCAAGCCTCTTTCTCCTGACAGGGGTCTCCCAGCTCAGCCTAGAGACGAAGGCTGCCAGGCTGCAGGGGTCATGGGAAATGAAATGCCACAATTTAGTATTTGCAATTTGTGGCCCCCTTTCAAATGCAGTCTGTGAAGGTCTCTGTATAATTGTCAATGAAACCCCTCGAGCTAGTAAGACTTAGCACAAACTTTCCTGTTTGAACTTTAAGATGATGATTGCAAATACCCGTGAAGGTGAAGAGTGAGAATTGTATCATCTTGCAGGGGTTCCTGTAAGTGCATATTCAAGTGAACCTTAAAAATACATAAGGGCTAGGGGCCGGTTGCAGTGGCTCACGCCTGTCATTCTAGCACTTTGGGAGGGGAGGCAGGCGGATCACGAGGTCAGGAGATCGAGACCATCCTGGCTAATACGGTGAAACCCCGTCTCTACTAAAAATACAAAAAATTAGCCGGGCGCGGTGGCGGGCGCCTGTAGTCCCAGGTATTCAGGAGACTGAAGCAGGAGAATGGCGTGAACCCAGGAAGCAGAGGCTGCAGTGAGCCGAGATAATGCCACTGCACTCCAGTCTGGGCAACAGAGCAAGACTCCATCCCCCCAAAAACAAAACAAAACAAAACAAAAAGCAAAAAAAAAAAGGGCCAGGGGCCGGGTGCCGTGGCTCATGCCTGCAATCCCAGCACTTTGGGAAGCCAAGGCGGGTAGATTATGAGGTCAAGAGATCGAGACCGTCCTGGTGAAATCCCGTCTCTACTAAAACAAACAAACAAAAAAATACAAAAATTAGCTGGGCATGGTGGTGCTCACCTGTAGTCTCAGCTACTTGGGAGGCCGAGGCAGGAGAATCACTTGAACCCAGGAGGTAGATGTTGCAGTGAGCCGAGAGCGCGCCACTGCACTCCAGCCTGGCAACATGAGCAAAACTCTTATCTTAAAAAAAAAAAAAAAAAAAAGGTAAGCGCCATGATCTGAAACCTGAGCAAAGAAAATCTCCCCAAACCTACATACTTGTCTGTGGGTGGTGAGACAAGGGAGAAATCTTTTCTTCTTCCTTCTCTTGGGTATCCCAAATGGTCCATCATAAGCATGTTTATTTTTAAATTGGGGAAAAACAGCAGCTTACTGAAAATGAGTGCAAGAAAAAGCCCCCTGAGGCATTTATAGGGAGTTTAATTTTATCACCACAATTTGTGTTCCAGAGAAAAGCATCACTTATCTGGGAACTGTAGCTCAGTGCCTGGAAAATGATGAGTGCTGGGAGGTGCTCTGCCTTTCCTCCTCTCCAGCCGCAGCCCCACTTTCTCACTCTGCACCACCTCATGCACCTGGCTGGCTTCTGGGTGCAGCAGCTGCAAATTCAAAAGGCAGAGAGAAGTTCATTTCCAAGAGAATTTTGGACAATTGTGTTTGCATCCCTAGAAGGAACCAGCTGGGAGTGGCCAGGGGACCAAGCTATCGGGATAGTCCTAGGTTAAGGAGGAACACCTCTGCCTGTGGCTTCCCCGACTCCATTGCCCATTCGGCCTCACAGAGTCTCACTCTGGGGTCAAACCACCATGTCTCCAAAGTCTGGAGGAGCTCAGCAGGAGAAGCATGAGACCATCAGCCAGGGGCCAGCCCATGTCACAGACCTGACTTTGGGGTCACCCTTTTCCTCCTATGCTTCAGAGGAGCATTATATCTTCTCTAGATACGGGAGGAGACTCCAATTAGTCTAAATGCTGAGGAACAGAGACAGTCAGAAACAGTGCCAAGGCCTCCCCCTCAGAAGAGCCTCAGGGCTCAGCTTGGCTCAAAGCTGCACTATATATGTGTAATATGTATGTATATTTCTGAATGCATATCTGTATTATGGATGTACATATGTATATGCTCACATTTACATACATGCACATACATATTAAATATATACATCATGTATATCATGCATACTCATTTGCGTATGCTCAGACATTCTAGAATTATGCCTGGTACAATCAGAAGGTGTAAGCTCAGAGAGGATGGACTGGAAATATGAGTACGAGAGAGGGGAAGTTCTGTCTCTCACCTGATATCCATTCAGTAACATTTGAATTTTTGTGTACATGCTCTTTTCACAACAAAATAAAAACGACTTAAATTTAGTCTCAGCGCTGAATGGAAAAGTGAATGAGAGGGGTGGCCTTGGCAGTCCTATGGAGCATGCGTGCTTCACTCTCTTTCAGCGTCACTCAGGGGACAAGGCTGTGTCCACATTCACAGAGGCTTGGGCAGCAATACGTTCATAGAAAGCTCTGATTAATGACTCAGGCTTTGCCCCAAAGGACTCATGAGCATTCCAAACACAAACGTAAACACTCGCTGGTCTACTGTATGCTGGAAAACGCAGCCATTCTAAGCAGGGCCTTGCAGGCTCAAGATACTGCAGCGAGCCTGTGGAGCTCAGCCTAATGGCTAAATGAGATGAAGCAGCTGCTTTTGATTGTGGGAAATTCCCCAAGCCCAACTGCAACCATAGTGAATGGAGTTATTTTTGAAGTTCAAGCTGCGCTGGATCTTTTCAAACAGCCAAGAGCATGTTCCTGGCAGCCCTGTTTTCTTCCATGGCCCTTCACTCCCTGTTTCCTTCAGAAATTGAGCACTGAATGTTAATCCTTGTGGATCTCTTCTTAGCCACTTCCTGACCTCATCTGTGGAGGCGGGGGAGGGAGGGGAAAGATATTTTTAAAAACTCAAAGTTTGAGGGAAAGATCTAAAAGGGTCTGAGTCTAATGAATTCCCAACACTGAAAAGAGTTAGCATAACATTCCTTCCATGTTAATATTTGGCAGCCTGCGCAGTGTTTGGACTGGAAGATAAAGTAGGGGATAGACAGAGAGGGAGGGAAGGAGACAGAGAGAAAGGTTGGTGGCGGAAGGGTGGGAAAGAAGGGGTGATAGAGGAAGGGGGAGGAGGGAGAAAGAGAAAAATGGAAAGAGAGAAAGCTGGAGAGACAGAGGAAGGGAGAGAGAGAAGCCTACCCATGATCGAATTCTTCTGGTACACCAAGGCAAGAAACTCCGGGATACAGAAAGCCCTCTGTCCTTGTGATAACGAAGGGAGTCTAATTGAGCTGACTAACACAAGCCGCCTGTGGAGGGTTGAACTAAAAGAGCTCCCTGTAACACATGCCCACGGGGGCTTCAGTTGCTGTAAACATTCACCCCTAGAGGCTGCTGTGGGGTCGGAGCCCCACAACCTGTCCATCTGTATGCTCCCCTAGGGGTTTGAGCAGTGGGACACTGAAGAAGCAAGCCATACCCTCATCACACGCCCTGTGAGGGGGACAGGGAACCTTTCCCTGAAAATTCTTGATTTTCCCCCAACGTGCTGAGCCAGTAGGAAATAAATCTGTCTTTTCCTGGGGGGATTTAAGAAGCTCTGGCCCCACCCTGTAGGACCTTCTTTCAAGTCCTGCTTCTTGCCAGCCTTGGGCCTTGTTTGGGTGGGCTGCACCGAGGCCTGAAACAAGCTCTCCTACCATTACTATGTGGACCCACACCCTGCCTGACTCCACTGTCCCCAAGGCTCTGTGGAGCGGCCACCAGTGGCCTGTCCCACAGCCATCGCTTCCTTCCTTCCTAAGATAACCCAGTTTTGTTCAGGAACTTGTGGTTCTGTGGCTTGGGGTTTGGGGCTCACTCAGCCCCTCGTGTGCTAGATTGAACAATAAGACAGAGGTAAGTCTGCTGTAGTGGCCTCTGGGGATATTTTCCTCACCTTGACTGTGTGATCAGGGACAGCACACATCTTCTATGGCCCCTGGCCATTGTTGTGAGGGTGGGAAGGCCAGAACTGCTACAGGCTTCTCTATCACCATGAGAGGCCAGCCCAAGATACTCAACTAGAACCACAGGAAGGACGCCAGGCCCTGGAGCCGCTGTCCTCCTGGGCTCCTGTGTGATTCTCCCCATGCAGCAAGCAAGGCGTCTGATGTCCTCCTGCGTGCAGGTGAGTCTGTAAATCACTGTGCAGGTGAATCTGCGGGTCAATGCAAGTCAGTGGGAGCCCAGGAGGTGGACATGGACATCAGCCTGGGACAGGAGAAGGGAAGCCGCAGTCAAATGTCAACAGCAGGGGCCGGGCGTGGTGGCTTACACCTGTAATCACAGCACTTTGGGCTCACACCTGTAATCACAAGGTGGGTGGATCACTTGAGGTCAGGAGTTCCAGACCAGCCTGGTCAACACGGTGAAACCCTGTCTATACTAAAAATACAAAAACTGGCTGGATGTGGTGGTACATGCCTGTAGTCCCAGCTACTCGTGAGGCTGAGGCAGGAGAATTGTTTGAACCCGGGAGGTAGAGGTTGCAGTGAGCAGGAGATCATGCCACTGCCCTCCAGCCTGGGTGGCAACAGAGGGAGACTGTCTCAAAAAAAAAAAAAGTCAACGGGAGACTAGAAGTTAGCTCAACACAGTGGGGTGGGAGAAAGCACATCCCAAGCTGGGAAAGGACGTGCCAGCAGGTAAGGACATGGGGGAGAGACGGGACTGTGCAGTGTTGTCAGGGCTGAAGCCAAGAGTGGGAGCATGGAGGCAGGAGGGCCTGGAAGTAGATGGGGTCCATGAAGAGGGTTCTTAGCATCCTTATCCCCAAACTTGGCCATGGGAGACCAGAAAAGTTGGTCAATTATCCAAAAGCAGGCATAGTTAAGTCTTTAAAAGATGTTTACTTTAGGCTTTATGATTTGCTTTTATGTATAAAGACAGACACGTGCTCAGGAAAAGCATTATCCACCTGCCGATCTGGCTGAGATGATGCCTTCACATGGATGGAATACCCACAAGATAATCCCGGAGATGTCTGCAGCTGGAATTATTGTAGGTTGGTGTGCCCCAATATCTCCAGCTTTGTAAACAACCTGAGATCTTTATCAGCTGCTTCAGATGAACTTTGAGAGGTACAGAAGATTTCTCATTCAACAGAAATTTATTGTACATAGCTTCTATGCTAGGCTTTGGGGATCCAAATGAATAAGACTCAGACTTTTTCTTCCAGTGGTTTACTGTCTTTGTCCCTTCAGGCTGTTGTAACAAAATACCATAGCCTGGGTGGTTTATAGACAACAGAAATGTATTGCTCACGGTCCTGGAGGCTGGAAGTCCAAGATCAAGGTACCAGCAGATTTGGTAACTGGTGAGGGCATGCTTTCTGGTTCATAGATGGTACTTTCTTGCTGCATCCTCAGTGGTGGAAGGGCCGAGGGAGCTCTTTGGGGTCTCTTTTCTAAGGGCACTAATCCCATTCATGAGGCTCCATCCTCAAGACCTAATCACCTCCCAGAAGCCCCACCTCTTAATATCCCTACTTTAGGAGTTAGGGTTTCAACATGAATTTGGGAGGTGGAAGGCACAAACATTCAGATGATTGTGAAACAAGAACAGTTCCCTTTTCCCCCTCGCAGGGCATGTGACAGAGGAGTGGCTTGCTTCTTCAGTGTCCCACTGCTCAAACCTCTAGGGGAGCATACAGATGGGCAGACTGTGGGGCTGCAGTGCTTAGGAGTGAATGTTTACAGCTGAAGCCCCAGTGGGCGTATGTCACAGAGTGCTCTTGTAGTTTAGCCATCCATAGGTGACTTGTGTTAGCTCAATTAGACCCTTGCCTTATTGCAAGGACAGAGAGCTTTCTGTATCCTGGGTTCTTGCCTTGGTGTACTGGAAGATTCGGGTCACACGTGGGCTTGGAGAATGAATGCAAGGTTTTCTTGAGTGAAAGTAGCTTTCAACAGATGGGGGAGCCAGAAAGTGGATTGGTTTTCCTCTGAAGTGCCTGGGCTCTCCACTGACCGCCTCAGCCAAACTCCACGTTATTCTGCCGGTCGGTGGCCTGCCAGTACGGCAGTGCCTGTCAGTGAGTTCCTCTGGACGTCCAGCCGCCTGTGTGTTCCTCTGCAGATGTGTTCCTCTTGACGTCCAGCTGCTGGTGTGTCTGCCTGCTAGGGTCTCCGGATTTTTGCAGGCACAGGATGGGGGCATGGCAGGCCAGGGTGGTCTTGGGAAATGCAACATTTGGGCAGGAAAACAAAAAATGCCTGTTCTCACCTAGGTCCATGGGCACAGGCCTGAGAGTAGAGTCCTGGCCAGGGACCATGCCCTCTTCTACCCAGCACTTCCTTTCTGTATCATTTAAAGGGACCACACCCTTCCCTTCCCAGCACTTCCCTTCCCCACTTCCATATCAATAGCAAGTACCATTTTGTGATGCCAACAGGCACATGGAATCCCCCCTTCCAGAGTTTTCCTGCCACACTGAGTAAAGATACATAGGCATTTTTCAGTTTGTTCAGGCTGCTGTAACAAAATACCTTAGACTGGGTAATATATGAACAATAGAAATGTTATTTCTTAAAATTCGGGAGGCTGGAAACTCCAAGATCAAGACACCAGCAGATTCGGCATCTGATGAGGGCCCATTCTCTGCTTCAAAGGTGGAGCTTTCTTGTTGTGACCTTGCATGGCAGAACGGGCAGGCGGCTCTCTGGAGCCTCTTTTTTAAGGGCACTAATCCCATTCACGAGAGCACAGGAACAGAGCCCTCCCAACCTTATTACCTTCCAAAGGCCCCACTTCCTTTTACTAGGACTTTGCAATTAGGTGTCAGCATATGAACTGAGGAGGGGACAAATATTAGGCCCAGCAGGTATGTAATAATACTAGCTGCCATTTATTGAAGAATTCATATCCTCTGTACTAGGTGAAACACTCTCTGTAAATTACATCTAATCTTCACTACAATTCTTCCACTATCCCTGTGGCAGGCTGTGTCTCCCAAAGAGGGCTGCCATGATGTATGTATTCCATTCACGTGCTCTCACACAGCGCTGTCCTCCCACAGAGGACCTCCCTTGCATCTAGAAAGCAGTCATGACCACTCTGACCAGTAGGAAATGGCCAACAGGCACCAGTACATATTGTTCAATCAAGTTTAGCCTAAAGCTGCTACTTACATATTTTGAGTTTGGCCTGAAGGTTTCTCTGTACATTATGTGAACTAGAGCCTAAATGGAGTTATATACAGACTGTAGCCTACTCTTGTGCTGGTCACTGAGTTTGGGCCAATCGAAGGTTGCCAATTGGCCAGGTGCAGTGGCTCACACCTATAATCCCAGCACTTTGGGAGGCCGAGGCGGGTGCATAACTTGAGGTCAGGAGTTCAAGACCAGCCTGACCAATATGGCAAAACCCTGTCTCTACTAAAAATACAAAAAATTAGCGGAGTGGGTGGCAGGCGCCTGTAATCGTAGCTACTAGGGAGGCCGAGGCAGAAGAATTGCTTGAACCTGAGAGGCAGAGGTTGCAGTGAGCCGAGATTGCTCCATTGCACTCCAGCCTGGGTGACACAGTGAGACTCTATTTCTAAAAAAAAGATTGCCAATTATACAAACCGTGTTCAAATAAAGCAAACGCCGAGCTGTCACCAATCCAGCTGTTTCTGTACCTCACTTCTGTTTTCTGTACGTCACTTTCCTTTATCTGTTCATAAATATTCTACCATGTAGCTGCACTGGAGTCTCTGAGTCCCCTCTGACTCTGGAGGTTGCCTGATTTGCGAATCATTCTTTGCTCAATTAAACTCTTTTAAAGTTAATTTGGCTAAATATTATTATTATTATTATTTTGAGATGGAGTCTCGTTCTGCCGTCCAGGCTGGAATGTAGTGGCGTGATCTCAGCTCACTGCAACCTCTGCTTCCAGGGTTCATGCGATTCTCCTGCCTCAACCTCCGGAGTAGCTGGGACTACAGGCGCGTGCCACCATGCCTAGCTAATTTTCTGTATTTTTAGTAGAGATGGGGCTTCACCATGTTAGCCAGGATGGTCTTCATCTCCTGACCTCGTGATCCGCCCTCCTCGGCCTCCCAAGGTGCTGGGATTCCAGGTGTGAGCCACTGCACCTGGCCAAGATTTTTTTAAACAATGTTTACAACTGGAAAAACAAAATTAAGACTTTGATTTGTACACCTGCCACTTGCTGGGGTGTAAATATGCCCATGGTGGGTTTCAAGCTACTAGGATGACGTCACTGAACATGAAGTTGGAAAGACATGTGCATTAACACACCATTAATAGTATTTCCACCCTACAGATATGATCGATGCAAATAACTCCAAAAGCATAAATAATAGTAATATATAGTAAAGAAAATCATGGCCAGGCGCGGTGGCTCAAGCCTGTAATCCCAGCACTTTGGGAGGCCGAGACGGGCGGATCACGAGGTCAGGAGATCGAGACCATCCTGGCTAACACGGTGAAACCCCGTCTCTACTAAAAAATACAAAAAAATTAGCCGGACGGGGTGGCGGGCACCTGTAGTCCCAGCTACTCGGGAGGCTGAGGCAGGAGAATGGCGTGAAACTGGGAGGCGGAGCTTGCAGTGAGCTGAGATCCGGCCACTGCACTCCAGCCTGGGCGGCAGAGCGAGACTCCGTCTCAAAAAAAAAAAAACATAACAAGAAAATCATTTGGAAGTGACAAAGAATGTATTACCTTTGATTTTTTATTTTTTTTTCTTTTCTGAGGCAGAGTCTCGCCTTGTCCCCCAGGCTGGAGTGCAGTGGTGTGATCTCGGCTCACTGCAAGCTCCGCCTCCCGGGTTCACGCCATTCTCCTGCCTCAGCCTCCTGAGTGGCTGGGACTACAGGTGCCCACCACCATGCCTGGCTAAGTTTTCATATATTTAGTAGAGATGGAGTTTCACCGTGTTAGGCAGGATGGTCTTGATCTCCTGACCTCGTGATCCGCCCGCCTCTGCCTCCCAAAGTGCTGGGATTACAGGCATGAGCCACTGTGTCTGGTCTATTGAAGCTATTTTAAACATTAAATTGATTTCAGTCACCTATAAGTCATTTAAGGTAAGCGGGTGAATTCATGAGTTCCCAAATGGGAAGTGGGGAGACTTGATTTCTTTCTGGCCAGGCTGGTGTTATCAGAAAGTGTGCCTTTCTACTGCACGGGCGCTGCACTGCTCAGCCGAAGTGTCCTTTCTCCTGTGTTCCCTCGTTTGCTAATCAGACCAGTGTTGGCAAGATGGGAATAGAGATAATGGACCAGCCTGCCTTCTGGTTGTCCATGGCCTAGGGGTGCGATTGGGCTGGTGGGGTCAGCGTGGACGTCTAGGGTCCTTGAATGCAATCATGGAGCCATGGGCCAAGTCGGGCAGCACAGACAGGAGGGCCCAGACAGAGCTTCTCAAAGGCAGAGATCAACTCCACCAAGGGCCCAGAGCTTCTCAAAGGCAGAGATCAACTCCACCAAGGGCCCAGAGCTTCTCAAAGGCAGAGATCAACTCCACCAAGGGCCCAGAGCTTCTCAAAGGCAGAGATCTGGGCCAGAGGAGGACTGGCAGGGGCTTGGCAGCACAGGAGAAAGCTGGTTTTATGCTGAGCGGTGGCGCCCAGCATGGAATTGTGGAAGGAGAGGTGCTCCACCTGCCTGTGCCAGGAGCGACAGGCATGCTGCTGCACGAGCCGTCCAGGTTTGAGGGCTCTGTCCTGCCCACAATGGCCAGTCCACCTGCCTGGAAAGCACTGCTGCTGCTTGGGGCCAACCATTCGACTACTCAGCGTATTCTCTGTCCTCTGTTTTGTCTGCTGAAAAGGCCAGGGCTCTTTCCTGGGCCCTTCAGTTCAGCAAGCTCGGGGCCCAGCTCTTTGGTGCAACCATGTGTACTCCTGAAGATGGACGTTTTACAGATGGCTCCAAATTGATCTGTTTTCCCACTGTCCCAAGCATCTGCAACAGCTGGCACCAGGCTTGGGTACATTTTTGTTTTAGGGGTTGCACACAAGCAGAGATCCATCAAGATTTTCCCCAACTAGTCACTACTAGTAGCAGTTACTCCTATTAGTCTTTACTGAGCCAGAGCTTCGGAAAAGCTACCAGTTAAAATTCTGTCCTGGCCCGGTGCGGTGGCTCAAGCCTGTAAGCCCAGCACTTTGGGAGGCTGAGGCAGGTGGATCATGAGGTCAAGAGATCAAGACCATCCTGCCAACATGGTAAAACCCCATCTCTACTAAAAATATAAAAATTAGCTGGGAGTGGTGATGGGCACCTGTAATCCCAGCTACTCAGGAGGCTGAGGCAGGAGAATAGCTTTAACCCAGGAGAATGCTGGTCTCGCCACAATCAATCCCGCAGCGCCTGTCTTTGATTCCTAGTTCATGCTATTATTGATCGCACCTACGTTCAATATCCTAGCCCCACATAAGACCATACAAGGTGTTATTTAATTCATGCTTGTAAGACATACAAATAACTAATCACACGCACACCTACTGCACCTCAATCCAAACCATGCCAAACTAACTCCACTCAAACCCCCCTCCCCCCATCTCCGACCACTCCCATATAATTTGCCTTTGCCAAACCCCAAAAACAACAGGAGGCAGAGGTTGCAGTGAGCTGAGATTTTGCCACTGCATTGCAGCCTGGTGACAAACAGAGCGCGACTCCATCTCAAAAAAAATTCTGTCCTTCTGTGGAAGGTGAAAGTGCCAGCACTCACTCCCTCTGCTGCCTTTATCTCATTGTCCAGCACTGCCAGGCACTGAGTGGGGCATGTATCCTTGTGTCACTGTAGAACCAGTTCAACCTGGTTCCATTTTGTCAGTAACAAAATTAAACAAAAAGATGAGCTGTTTTTCATTTGCAAAGGACCCCAGGGTTGCAAGTCACATAACTTGAGAATGCCCAGATAAACCAAGCATGCCTGATTGGTGATGCCAGAGCCAGCCAGAATAAAAAAGAGAATCACGTGCAGAACCTCATGCGGTCCATTGAGGAACGGGGTCCAATTAAGAAGCGAGGATGCCCTGTTTTGTTGTGGTATAAACTGTAAAGCCAAGAATCTAGCACCACCTCTGTGCATGACCCAGTCCAGTCATGCCTGTTGCAGTTTCCTATCTCCCTCATAATTGCTCTCTGCCTATAAAACCTGCCCCCAGACCCCAGCTTGGGGAGATGAATTTCAGTGCTGCCTCCTGTCTCCTTGCCAGTCAACTTTGCAATAAAGCTTTTCCTATAGCACCACAAAAGCTGGTGCTATAGTATTGGCTTCTATGTGTAACTAGTGTGAGCCCATTGCTCAGTGACACTGGCTTTCTAGAAAACCCAGAGAGAATCCTAACCTTTGCAAACAAGAAAGAAAGAGGGAGGGAGGGAGAAAGGGAGGGAGGAGGAGGGAAGGAAGGAAGGAAGGTCGGTCTAATCTTCACAATTTCTACTTTCTTCCATTTTATACAACAAGATGTCCACTTTTGCAAGTGGGCAAAGCTGTGGAAGAATGTTGGGGAGAGGAAGGGAGGACACAGGGTTGTTAAAACCCAACAAGAGGCCCAGCGAAGTGGCTCACGCCTGTAATCCCAGCACTTTGGGAGGCCAAGGCGGGCAGATCACAAGCTCAGGAGATCGAGACCATCCTGGCTAACATGGTGAAACCCTGTCTCTACTAAAAATTAGCTGGGCATAGTGGCAGGCGCCTGTAGTCCCAGCTACTCCGGAGGCTGAGGCAGGAGAATGGCGTGAACCCGGGAGGCAGGTCTTGCAGCGAGCTGAGATCCTGCCACTGCACTCCAGCCTGGGCGACAGAGCGAGACTCCATCTCAAAAAAAACCAAAAAAACCCAACAATAAATGCACAAGGAGCTGGTGTCAGGAAGGGGAAAAGGTCTGATCTGCTGTCTTCAGAAAAAAAAAGCCAAAAAACCTCCACCTCTTTAAAGTGTTTTTCCAGATTTTTCATGTTTGTCCTAGTTCTCTTCCATGTGAGAAAAAAAATATATTAAAACATAATCTGAAAAATGGGAGCATGTGAGAAATGCATTTGATAGCAAGATGTTCACCACAGTATTATGCACAATAGTTAGAAATAAGAAATCAGGCCGGGCGCGGTGGCTCAAGCCTGTAATCCCAGCACTTTGGGAGGCCGAGACGGGCGGATCACGAGGTCAGGAGATCGAGACCATCCTGGCTAACATGGTGAAACCCCGTCTCTACTAAAAATACAAAAAAAAAACTAGCCGGGCGACGTGGCGGGCGCCTGTAGTCCCAGCTACTCGGGAGGCTGAGGCAGGAGAATGGCGTGAACCCGGAGGCGGAGCTTGCAGTGAGCCGAGATCCGGCCACTGCACTTCAGCCTGGGCGCAGAGCGAGACTCCGTCTCAAAAAAAAAAAAAAAAAAAAAAAAGAAATAAGAAATCAACAATGCCCACCAAGAGACAAACGTGCTTACAGCTCCGGTGGAGGAGGGTCCTGGCTCCTTTAAGAAGGAGCAAGATTCAAACGTCAATTTGACGTTAAACCCAACTATGTTGCAGGAATTAAAACTAGATATTCTCTGCTCTTTAATCTCCATGTGCTAGGAATATGAGTAGTTGCTGTAATTTCTGCATTTGCCCCATTTCCCATTATTAATATTATTTTTTGAGATGGAGTCTTTCTCTGTCACCAGGGTGGAGTGCAGTGGCACGATCTCGGCTCACTGCAACCTCTGCCTCCTGGGTTCAAGTGATTCTCCTGCCTTAGCCTCCCGAGTAGCTGGGACTACAGGTGCGCACCACCACGCCCAGCTAATTTTTGTTTTTTTAGTAGAGACAGGATTTCGCTATGTTGGCCAGGAACGTCTTGATCTCCTGACCTTGTGATCCACCTGCCTTGGCCTCCCGAAGTGCTGGGGTTACAGGTGTGAGCCATTGCGCCCAGCCTCTATTTTTATTAAAAACAATCTCTGCCAGGCAAGGTGGCTCAAACCTGTAATCCCAGCACTTTGGGAGGCCGAGGCGGGCGGATCACTTCAGGTCGGGAGTTTGAGACCAGCCTGGCCAACATGGCGAAACCCCGTCTCTACTAAAAATACAAAAATTCGCCAGCTGTGGTGGTGCGTGCCTGTAATCCCGGCTACTCGGGAGACTGAGGCAGGAGTATCACCTGAACCCGGGAAGTGGAGGTTACAGTGAGCCAAGATCATGTCACTGCACTCCAGCCTGGGCAACAGAGCAAGACTCCATCTCAAAAAAAAAATAAAAAAACAAACAAAAAATCTCTGAGACACGGTGACAGAGAGGCTTCCATGGAGCCCTGAGGATGGGCTAAGGAGCAGACTGTGCTATTGGCTGACTTGCTGTTTTGGGATCCCCCGTCCAGTGCTCTGGCTCACAGGAGTGGTCCCTCTCCCCAGGCCCCAAATCTGTGTCTTTCATGGGCTCACCATTCCAGTCTCTCCCTTGCTCTTTCCATCTAACCGCTTAGGCCATTTTCGTCTCAAGGAAAAGCAATTGCCCTTTAACTACGAGCTTGTAATTCTTCAGCACACCCACCAGACGCTAACCTGATATCTAGACAATCTGCCTTTTTAAGGACGAACCTTCAGGCCTCCGTATAAATGCTCAGCCTCCTCTGCAGACTGACCCTGCCACCTGGGTTTGGCTGTGTGCCTGTGTTGATTTGGCTTGTCCTTTTGGCCTATTACCCTCCGCCAGGAATTGTTCCTGACGGTGACATTGTAAACCACCAGTATATTATAGAGCTGGAGAAACACAGCGCCTAGTGCAGGACTGGCAACCTTCCTCCTGCCGAGCAATCACTTTGAATGTTTTGGAACTGGAACAGGGCTGGTGTGAGGCAGGCGGCAATAGCTGTGTGTCCCCGGGGCAGAGGAGAGCGGTAGTGGGGGCACCCATAGAGACGATGAGCTGTGAATGCTTCCAGATTCCTCCTTAGAACTGCAGAATGGAAAGTGGTACATGCTACTCACTAGAAACGGCTTATGTCCAGGACAGCCAAGACTCCAGAAGATGGTGCAGGCTGTGACCAGGGAAGGAACTGACCTGGCAGGGAGAGGAGCTGCTTAAGGAAATTGAGCCTGCCATGAGATTCACCTCCATAAACAATCCCCGGCTAGGAGATCATAAGCCTGCTTTCCAAACAGAGCTGCTGTTTTCTACTGTTGCATAATTACACAGATCGCCCAACTGTTTGGGACAGACCACACATTACTTTTTCAGTTGTGTAAATAGAAACGAGCCAGCAGCAACTAACAGAGCTCCTGGGGGTAGAAATGAGAAGAGGAGGGATGGTGAGGGATGAGCCTGCTCCCAGCAGGGCAGTGGGGAGCCCACTGCCGCTGCCTTTGCCTGGAGAGCCCCTGGCAGCCTGCTCTGCACTCTGAAATCAGTGATGGGGCTGAAGGTTTTCTCCCTCTCCTCCCTTTCCAAGCTCAAGGCTTTGTAAAAACTGTATCAGTTTTGGAAATGGTAACACTTTTTCTCTGTCCCCAAAACTTGCAGATGAACAAGGGAGGCAGAGCCCTCAGCCTTCTTGAAGTTTCAGACAGGGCAACTGATGCCTGGCTCCCTCCGCCCCAGCCCCGTGGGCCTTCACATATTCCAAGCCATTCTGTAAAACCCTTCTGCTGAATGAGCGCCTCACTCACAGGCTTTCCTGGAATGTATTCAAGCTCTCTCTGCACAGACGGGCTGTGGAAGCTCTACTCATACATAGAAGCTGATGAAGCCAGCGTTTGGCCTCCACCACATCCACATCAGGGCTGAGACACCAAGAAGGGATTTATTCCCATTCTCGCTCTTTGCAATCATCAAAACAACTGTGATGTAGTTACTGATAACTCTTTTACGTGGGGCAAGTTAGGAAATGTGTGGAAGGAAGGTAACTGGGGATGCGGTGGCTTGTCGTTCAGGGTCAGTCTCCAGCATCATACCCCAGTTCTGCCACTGTCTACTCCGGGGCCTTTTTTTTTTTGAGACGGAGTCTTGCTCTGTTGTCAGGGTGGAGTGCGGTGGCGCAATCTCAGCTCGCTGCAACCTCCGCCTCCCTGGTTTAAGCGATTCACTTGCCTCAGCCTCCCGAGTAGCTGAGACTACAAGCGCCCGCCACCACGCCCGGTGAGGTTCTTGGTCTCGGTGCTTCTGTTTCTCCATTGACAATGTGGGGTCATGGTGAGAGGCCCTTGCTTGTCCACGGGGTGGTTATGTGGACTGGAGCAGCTGATGCACATAAGCAGTTGCCATGCTATAATTGTTCCATGTGGCTGAGCACCGTGTAATCCTAACACTTCGGGAGGCTGAGGTGGGTGGATCATTTGGGGCCAGGAGTTCGAGACCAACCTGGCCAACATGGTGAGATCCCATCTCTACTAAAAATACGAAAATTAGCCAGGTGTGGTGGTGCATGCCTGTAATCTCAGCTACTCAGGAGGCTGAGGCAGGAGAATCACTTGAACCCAGGAGACGGAAGTTGCAGTGAGCCAAGATCGCAACACTGCAATCCAGCCTGGGTAACAGAGCAAGACTGTGTTCAAAATAATAATAACTATTATAATTGTTCCATGTGTTAATAATAATTAGCAATCACTTCTCTGGGAACTATGTAGGGGTAGGGTCAGATTTTGGTGAGATAAATCCTATATTGAGTCTTGTAGATAATGGGCACATGAGGGGGTCCTGGCGTGGTGGCTCATGCCTAGAATCCCAGCACTTTGGGAGGCTGAGGTGGGTGGATCATTTGGGAGGCAGAGGTGGGTCATTTGAGGTCAGGAGTTCGAGACCAGCCTAGCCAACACAGTGAAACCCCGTCTTTATTGAAAAGAAAACCCACAAAAGTTAACCAGGCGTGGTGGTGGCTGCCTGTAATCCCAGCCACTCGGGAGACTGAGGCAGGAGAATTGCTTGAACCAGTAGACTGTCAAGAGACGTAGGCTGCAGTGAGCCGAGATCGTGCAACTGCACTCCAGCCTGGGCGACAGAGTGAGACTGTCTCAAAAAAAAAAAAAAAAAAAAAGATAATGGGCACATAACAATTATTTCTCACTACAGGGTGATTTGTCCCTATGAAAACAAGCGTTGTGAAGTGCCCTGTATGGAATCTGGATGTGAAAAGTGACTTATAAATATTCATTTACTCTGCCTTCAAGAGAAGGGAGCTGAGGAACCTATTTTACTTCATGGATAAAATTTGTTGGAAAAAAAATCTAAAAATAGATTTTTCAATTTCTGAATGTTACAAATTTCAGTAACATTATAAATGGACCTTTTTACTTTCACCTATCGATTTTCTGACTATAATTAAGTTATTTACCATTTGCATATATAGGGGGCCTGCAAAACTCTTGTGATTATATGATTGTTTAATGTCTAGATCTTAACATTCTACAGATGAAATTGTCTGGAGCAAAATCCCTTACCTGAACTCTAATAGAAGGTGCTCTTCGGCTTGATGACATTCCTGTCTCAGTACAGCACCCACACTACCAGATCTGCAGTGGAGGGAGTCAGCGAGGAGCTGACCAGCCTAGGGCTGACCTGCTCACACCGGGCAATTGCACGCATCTCTGCGTTTAGACTGCTCACCACAGGGCCGCTTCTGACCACTCAGGGAGAGCGAGGCGGGGACAAACCATCGCCCTGCCTGAGACCAGATTCAGGCTTTGCTCCCTGGGTGCAATTGTTCTGAGGGCCACATTCCTCTGCTCACTCGTTTGATTGAGCAAGGAAAGACACTTACACTCAGGACAGATCATCTGAGGATGCTGGAAAGGTTAAGGACCTTCCTGCAGGGCACTCGCTGTGTGTCTCTGGTTAGGCTGGCAGTGACATCCGCTCTGAGATGGCACGATCAGTAAACACACCACTTGGGGTGGGTGTGTTTGAGAACGTGTGTACAGCAGATTCAAATGACTGTCCTAGGCTCTGGGACCCCAAAAGCAAGTGTCCTTGAAAATGACTTAGGTGCTTAGATCTACATACGTGACACTGTGCTGAGTGTCCCTGTACAGGCCTGTACATGGCTTTAAAGTAGTACATGGCCGGTGTGGCATAAAGCATACAGAGATAATTAAAGCAAATGCGTACTTCATGCTTCATGTCTGTATTTTTGCTTCATATTTGTAGCTTGCTAAGTTGCAATAAGAAAATACTACAGGCAATATGTGGTGGCTCAGGTCTGTAATCCCAGCACTTTGAGAGGCAAGGTGGGTGGATCACCTGAGGTCAGGAGTTTGAGACCAGCCTAACCAATATGGTGAAACCCCATCTCTACTAAAAATACAAAAATTAGCCAGGTGTGGTGGTGGGCTCCTATAGTCTCAGTCACTCGGGAGGTTGAAACAGGAGAATTGCTTGAACCTGGGAGGTGGAGGTTGCAGTGAGCTGAGACTATGCCACTGCACTCTGGCCTCAGTGACACAGTGAGACTCTGTCTTAAAAAAAAAAAAAAGAAAAACAGAAAAGAAAATACTGCAGACGGGGAAGCTTGAACGGTAGAAATTTATTCTCAGTTTTGGAGGTTGAAAATGTGAGATCCAGGCATGGGCCGAGTTGGTTTCTTCTGGGGCCTGTCTCCTGGGCTTCTAGATGCCACCTTCCCCAGGTGTTGCCCCTCTGTGTGTATCTGTGTCCTAATGTCCTCTTGTTTTAAAGACACCAATCAGATTAGATTAAGGCCCACGCTAATGACCTCATTCAACTTTAATTACTTCCTTATTTTTATTTATTTATTTATTTATTTTTGAGACAGAGTCTCACTCTGTCACTAGGCTGGAGTGCAGTGGCGCACTCTTGGCTCACTGCAACCTTCGCCTCCTGGGTTCAAGCGATTCTCCTGCCTCAGCCTCCTGAGTAACTGGGACTACAGGCATGCCCCACCACGCCTGGCTAATTTTTTGTATTTTAGTAGAGACGGAGTTTCACCGTGTTGGTCAGCCTGATCTCTATCTCCAGACCTCATGATCTGCTGCCTCAGCCTCCCAAAATGCTGAGATTACAGGTGTGAGCACCGCGCCTGGCCTTAATTACCTCTTCAAAGATCCTATCTCACATTCAGTCACACACGAAGGTACTGTGGTTGGGACTTCAACCTCGGGATTTTAGGAGGTGCATCTCAGCCCGTAGCAATCTTCCAGGTTTCTTTTTCTTTATAAAACACCGTTTATAAATTTAGAAAGTTTTTTTGTGTTTGTTTGTTTTTGAGACAGAGTTTGGTCTGTCACTAAGGCTGGAGTGCAGTGGCACAATCTCGGCTCACTGCAACCTCCACCTCCCAGGCTTAAGCAATATTCCTGTCTCAGCCACTGGAGTAACCAGGATTATGGGCGCGTGCTGCCACTGCTGGCTAATTTTTGTATTTTTAGTAGAGACAAGGTTTCATCATGCTGGCCAGGCTGGTCTTGAACTCCTGACTTCATGATCCACCCACCTTGGCCTCCCAAAGTGCTGGGATTACAGGCATGAGCCACCATGCCCAGCCAAATTTATGAAGTTCATAATAACATGACAGACAAGAGGAGCCTGGGGAGAAATCCTAGGCTAGCAGTCTCCATCTTAATCAGAGATAGGCTTTACCTGCAGGTGTTGACTGTCTGACCACCGCAACTGTAAGCTTTACCTGCAGGTGTTGACTGTCTGACCAGTAAGTGCCAGTGGCCCAGGCTTGTCCAAATTCAGCCAGAAGACCAACAGCCAGCAGAGAATAAAGCTGACTGGCCCGGTCACGGCGGTGCTTCCAGTGCTTCTGCTCCAGCCTTCAGGGTCTTCCCTCACCCCACTCCTGCCACAGAGCCCTCTTAATTTTTGTACTTTTGACAAACCCTGTCCTACTGCCCCCAGACCCCAGATTGCTCCTCAGTGCCTTCCTGGTGTACCCTGAACTCACTGTACCAGCCTGTCCACCCAGGCAAAGATGCCATACCAGGCCCTCAGCCCTAATGCCATTTGACTTTACACCCAATATTGGAGAAAGCAAGCTCTTTGCTCAATGTTTAATTTCTTAGTTGGAATTCCCAAACGTTCACTCCATTGCAGCACACAGGATGAAGGGCTCAGGGTTGTGAGTGAGTTTACCTTTTAACTTTTACCAGAGTACAGGCATCAACAGGAAAGACAGTGAGAACCCCATCGCTGGAGACATTGCTTTGCCTCTGCTGTTTCTTTCTCCCTCCCTCCCTTCCTTCCTTCCTTCCTTCCTTCCTTCCTTCCTTCCTTCCTTCCTTCCTTCCTTCCTTCCTTCCTTCCTTCTCTTTTTTCAGCCAGGATGCTCTCAATCTCCTGACCTCGTGATCCACCTGCCTCAGCCTCCTAAATTACTGGGATTACAGGTGTGTGCCACCACGCCCATCCTGTTTCATTACTTTCTAAGTAAATCACCATCAGCTTTAGCAGTCTACTACAGGTAACAAATGGCTCTTCCTGAACGCATATTGAGGACACTTTGAGGAGGTCTGGACCCCAGCTCCTTAATCACGTATATGGAGTGGAGGTGTGCTGTTTACTGTAGGGCCTCACTAGGCTGACTTTCTGCAGAATTTACAGACTGACTCGCATGAAAAAGTTGGAAGGCTCACCCCAGAAAGGAATGTTGGCAAGAGAAGTTATTTACTTAGAGGTTGAACTCTAGTTTGGTCTTTGGGACTTTCCATGCTATTTGAAAGAATTCTGGCATCCCAACTATGTGGCAAGGGCTGACCAGGGTGAAAAACCTGCTTTATGTCACTTTAATTTGGAGAAATGATATTACTTTCCTTGGAAACAGTATCCACAGTTAAGTCAAGGAGGGAGAGCGGGGGTTGGAGAACGTTTCACAGGGATAGCAACATCCCGAACGTCACTTCTGTAATCTTCGAGGCCAGGTATTTAGATGCCAACAAGTCCAGTACTGCAAGAACATATCATTCACTCATTTATTTGAGACAAGTCTTGCTCTGTCACTCAAGCTGGAGAGCAGTGGTGCGATCTTGGCTCACAGTAACCTCTGCCTCACAGACTCAAGTGATCCGCCTGTCTCAGCTTCCTGAGTAGCTTGGGCTAGGGGCATGAGGATGTCTCTGCATATTTTGTGGAGGATGTTTCTACATTTTTTGTAGAGACGGAGGTCTCACTATATTGCCCAGGCTAGTCTTGAACTCCTGGGCTCAACCTATCTGCCCACCGCAGTCTCCCAAAGTGTTGGGATTAGAGGTGTGAGCCACTGTGCCCAGTCGAATATACAATGTAAGTAACTGGCAAGTAGCGTGGGTTTTTCACATCATGAAAGTAATATAACCCTACGGTGGGAAACTAGAAAATGAAAGAAAAGTCTAAGATGCATTAACAATTGCCAGTAATTCTACCCCCAAGAGACAATCCTGGTTGTAACCATTAACATGTCTCCAGGCTGGAGTGCAATGGTGCGATCCCCGTGTGTCCGGCATTTATTCCTTCTGGTGAGTTCTTGGTCTTGCTGACTTCAAGAATGAAACCGCAGAACCTCGTGGTGAGTGTTATAGTTCTTAAAGATGGTGTGTCCGGAGTTTGTTCCTTCAGATGTTCAGATGTGTCCGGAGTTTCTTCCTTCCCATGGGTTTGTGGTCTTGCTGACTTCAGGAGTAAAGCCCCAGACCTTTGCAGTGAGTGTTACAGCTCTTAAAGGTGGTGCATATGGAGTTGTTTGTTCCTCCTGGTAGGTTCGTGGTCTCACTGACTTCAGGAATGAAACCACAGACCCTCGTGGTGAGGGTCTCATAAAGGTACATCTCATAAAGGTAGTGTGGACCCAAAGAGTGAGCAGCAACAAGATTTATTGTAAAGAGCAAAAGAACAAAGCTTCCACAGCGTGGAAGGGTACCTGAGCGGGTTGCCGCTGCTGGTGTGGCCAACTTTTAGTCCCTTATTTGGCCCCACCCACATCCTGCTGATTGGTCCATTTTACAGAGCACCGACTGGTCCATTTTACAGAGCTCTGGTTGGTCCATTTTACAAAGTGCTGATTGGTGTGTTTACAATCCTTTAGCTAGACACAGAGTGCTGACTGGTGCATTTTTACAGAGTGCCAATTGGTGCATTTACAATCCTTTTGCTAGACACAGAGTGCTGATTGGTGCGTTTTTACAAAGTGCTGATTGGTGCATTTACAATCCTTTAGCTAGACACAGAGTGCTGATTGGTGCATTTACAATCCTTTAGCTTGGAGAAAAGTTCTCCAAGTCCCCACTCGACCCAGGAAGTCCAGCTGGCTTCACCTCTCACAGGCTCACTGCAACCTCTGCCTCCTGGGTTCAAGTGATTCTCCTGCCTCAGACTCCCGAGTAGCTGGGACCACGGGCACGCATCACCACACCTGGCTAATTTTTGTTTTTTTAGTAGAGATGAGGTTTCACCATGTTGGCCAGGATGATCTTGATCTCCTGACCTTGTGATCTGCCCACCTTGGCCTCCCAAAGTGCTGGGATTACAGGCGTGAGCCACCATATTCGGCCCCCAAGTTTCCTTCTAAGCATGTTTTTATCTATGTAAGCATGTCTTTTCTGCAGAACTTTAGATTATTTGAGCAAAATCTTCTGATAAGAAAAATTTTTGAAGCCATCATTTTATTTTATTTTATTTTTCCTGAGACAGAGTATTGCTCTGTCCCCCAAGCTGGAGTGTAATGGCACAATCTCTGCTCACTGCAACCTCCCCCTCCAGGGTTCAAGCAATTCTCCCGCCTCAGCCTCCTGAGTAGCTGGGACTACAGGCATGTGCCACCATGCCCGGCTAATCTTTGTATTTTTTTTTTTTTTTTTTAGTAGAGATGGGGTTTCACCATGTTGGCCAAGCTGGTCTCGAACTCCTAACCTCAGGTGATCCGCCCACCTCGGCCTCCCAAAGTGTTGTGATTACAGGTGTGAGCCACTGTGTCCGGCCTGAAGCCATCCTTTAAACCATGCCAATCCCATGCAGATTGAATTCAAACCTGCCCTCTTACAGTTCCTGTTTTACTCCCTGGGAAATGGGAACAATTATAGTTCCTGTCTCAATAGGCTATGTTTTAGACTGTTTGTGCTGCTATAACAAGAAACCAGAGACTGAATAATTTATAAAGAGCAGAAATGTATTTTATCACAGTTCTAGAGGCTGAAAAGTCCAAGATTAAGGTGCCAGCAGGTTCAGTGCCTGGTGAGAGACTGCTCTTCTCTTCCAAAATGGTGTCTTACTGCTGCATACAACCAAGGGGAGGAACATGGTGTCCTTACAAGGTGGGAGGAACCAAAGGGGCCAACCAGGGAACTTATTCCTTCCACCAGGCCTTTTCCTAAGGGCATCTAATCCCATCAGGTTGGCAGAGCCTTCATGACTCAATCACCTCCTAATTAGGCCACACCTCTTCACACTGTTGGATTGGGGATTACATTTCAACATGAGTTTTAGAGGGGACACACTATTCAAAACCACAGCAGGCTGTTCGTTTAAAACACAGAAACTGGCCGGGCGCGGTGGCTCAAGCCTGTAATCCCAGCACTTTGGGAGGCCGAGACGGGCGGATCACAAGGTCAGGAGATCGAGACCATCCTGGCTAACACGGTGAAACCCCGTCTCTACTAAAAAGTACAAAAAACTAGCTGGGCGAGGTGACGGGTGCCTGTAGTCCCAGCTACTTGGGAGGCTGAGGCAGGAGAATGGCGTGAACCCGGGAGGCGGAGCTTGCAGTGAGCTGAGATCCGGCCACTGCACTCCAGCTTGGGCGACAGAGCGAGACTCCGTCTCAAAAAAAAAAAAAAAAAAACACAGAAACTGCTCCCTGACCATAGTGTCCTCAGGAATGTTTTCTGACTGCCATATTTCTCATAATTATAAACAATGCTGCCATGAACATCTTTGCACCTAAACCTCAGATTGTCTCTCTGATAATATCCTTGGAATTGAATCCTGGCTGTAGTTTTACCAGGGTCTCACGGAGAATTCAAAGTAGAAACTGACCTCCACCCTGACTCCCCCCAGGCAACTTCTTTTGCAGCTTACAGAGTCCATGTCCCTCTCTGACACCTCTTCTGGGCAAGGTGTAAGAATGCAGGACCTCCACACAGGAGCAGGTGGGGTCTGTCAACCTCTAACAGGGTGAATTTTGCTTTGTCAAATATGTGCTGGGCAGGATCTGCCATCGGTTGGGCCTGGGTTTGTCGTCAGAGGGTCTCTCCATGGTAGGAAGCTTTGCGATGTTTTCCACCAGCTGGTTCTGAATCACACAGGTGGTGACACGACTGATTTTGGCAGAGGTCTCAAAAGGCAGCTCAGATGTCACCATCTCCGTGGGGACATCCCTAAACCCCTTTCAGTGTCAGTCATTACCTCCTCCAGGCCACCATACACCTGTGTTTTACCTTCCATATCACAATATGCTTCTTTACTTATATGGTCCTCTCCTCCCCTGGCTGATGTCTTCCCCCATGCATTGGTGTGAATCACCTTCCTCCGGTGCACTGTGTTAATGTACACACTTAACAGATTTCTTAGGCAAGGCTGTGAACCCCACCATTTCAGGACAGGCAGCATCCACGCTCTATTCTATGTGAATCATGCTTTCTGGGGTTGGACAACATAGGGTAGCACTGATTTTAGTGCTCATTAAACTATTTGTTAAACTAATGTGAAATTGCAGAGAAATCTTCGCTCTTCACCATGGGTAGAAGTTAAAGTCAAGACCCATTCAAGAGGAAAGGCCCTGGTGAATTACAACCACTTGCCCTTTTTAATTTCAGTCAACACTTTTACACTGTGACCAAGGGGGCACAAAAGTAATATCCCTTTGCTGAAGGTCTGCCGAACTTATCATTGCATCTCTTGGAAGGCAACATTCAGAAGTGTGGTTTTGAGATGTCAATGTTTAATCACTGTTAAGAGTTAATGTGGCCTCAGCAGTAAAAACACAGGCCCTGCTCCAAGCTGAGCCCGGGGTGAATGGTCAGAAAACAAGTTAGGAAAGACACTGGTGGAGGAGGAAGGAGCTTGCTCTGACCCGGAGAAAGAACTCAGTGCCCGTCTTGGCTCAGCACCCTGTCCTGCAGCCCCAGTTTTCTCACCTGTGAATCACGCCAATAGAACCGTAGATTAGTAGTTTTCAGATTTTATTTATGTATTTATTTATTTATTTTATTATTTATTTTTTTGAGATGGAGTCTCGCACTGTGGCCCAGGCTGGAGTGCAGTGGCGTGATCTCGGCTTATTGCAAGCTCTGCCTCCTGGGTTCACGCCATTCTCCTGCCTCAGCCTCCTAAGTAGCTGGAACTACAGGGGCCCGCCACCACACCCGGCTAATTTTTTGTATTTTTTAGTAGAGACGGGGTTTCACCGTGTTAGGATGGTCTCGATCTCCTGACCTTGTGATCTGCCCACCTCGGCCTCCCAAAGTGCTGGGATTACAGGCGTGAGCCACTGCGCTTGGCGGTTTTCAGACTTGTTTAAAGAGATAGTATCTCATTATGTTGCTGGAATGCAACTGAAACGGGAAAGGTTCCCTTGTCCTCTTCGCAGGGCATGTGATGGGGATGTGGCTCATTTCTTCGGTGTCCCACTGCTCAAACCTCTAGGGGAGCACACAGACAGGCAGGCTGTGGGGCTCCGACCCCATGGCAGTGTGTAGGGGTGAATGTTTACAGCTTCAGAAGCTCTAGTGGGTGTGAGTTACAGGGTGGTCTTTTAGTTTGCCATCCATAGGCAGTTTGTGTTAGTCAGCTCAATTAGACTCTCTACCTTGTCGCAAGGACAGAGGGCTTTCTGTATCCCTGGGTTTCTTGCCTTGGTGTACTGGAAGAATCAGATCACACATGGGCTTGGAGAATGAGTGCAAGGTTTTATTAAGTGGAAGTAGCTCTCAGCAGATGGGAGAGCCAGAAGGGAGATCATTTTCCCCTGGAGTCAGGCCACTCAGCAGCCTGAGCTCTCCTCAGACTGCCCCAGCCAAACTCCATGTCACACACCAGTTGATGGTCTGCGGGCATGCTGGGGCCTGTCAGCGTGCTCTTCTGCCTGCGTGCTCTCAACGATCAGCTGCTCATGTCTTTTTCCACCTATGTGTTCCTCAAAACGTCCAGTCGCTTGTGTGTATCTGCCTTGTTAGGGTCTTGGGTTTTTATAAGCCCAGGATGGGGGCATGGTGGGCCAGGGTGGTCTTGGAAACTGCAGCATTTGGATGTGAAGGCAGAAGTGCCTGTCCTCACCTAGGTCCATGTGGGTGAAGCCCTAGTCAGGAACCTGCCTTCCTCTACCCAGCACTTCCCTTCCCCGCTTCTGTATCATTTAAAGGGACCATGCTCTTCCCTTCCCAGACTCCCTTATCATTTCCCCCCTCTGAAGAGGTATATCTAACTGCCGCTAGCGTATGGACGATGACCGGTCTTAGCTGTTTCCTGTTGACAGGGGCGTTGTTTTGGGGAAATGGCAGTCAGACCCCTCCCAGAGGTTTATCTGAGGGTTCCTAGCAAAGGGGAGCCATTGAGGCTCCAGTTGCTTGACTGGAGTTTGAGGGTTTCTAGGCATGAGAGAAAAAAACAAGTTTTATAAGGTTAAGAATGCATGGGTTAAATATGTGTATTATACAAGGAAAGACTTGAGTGCCAAAGATTACCGAGACAAGGAGTAAAATACACTAACAACAACATTGTACCCCAAGCTGTTTCACCCTGGTGAAAGAAATTAAACCTTGTATGGGAGCAGATAAACTTTAGAAGAGAGATAGCTGTTCTTGTCATATCCTTAGCAATTTATAGGTGCACCCTGGGAATACCTGTATCTCCACTCTCTTTCCTAGGCCTCCCTTTCTCTATTATGAAAGACTGAGGTAGCCACTTTCAGGAGGTCCTCCTATATACTATGTGGTCCCAGGGCCCGTTTTTGCAACTTCCTCCTGATGTCAGGGGAAGCCTGTGTAATAAATATATCCTTTAGGATTAGCTGTCCCTTGACTGAATCAGGAGACAGAGAGATATGCTTTACCAATGCCTCTCTTAGCCTTTCCAGGAAGGCAGTGGGATTTTCGTCAAATCTCTGGTCGATCATGGACAACTTAGTATAATTGAGAGTCCTACGTAAGCCCTCCATTACACACACTTGAAAGTGTCTCCTCTTCCCATCTTCCATCTTGTCTTTGGGATCCCATTTAGGGTCATTCACTGGTACTGCTTCTCTTCAGGCTGGATAATGTTCACCCCCTTCCCTGATGCTATATGTGATACAAAGCCTATCCCCAAATCTCTCTGCTGCTTGCAGAGCGACCTGTTTCTCAGTGTCCATCAGGGTCTGATTCAAAAGTAACATAACGTCTCTCCAGGAGAGTTCAAATATGTGGGTGAAATTCTGGAAAGCCTCTATTTATCTATCAGGGTCATCTGAAAACTTGCAAAGATTCCCCTCAATTTACTTTAAGTCCCATGGGGAGAAAGGGACCTGGACCTTACTGGGCCCAAATTCACTGGGCATTTGTTGGAGGGGCAAAAGTGAGACTGAGGCTTGTTTAGGGGAAGGATTTTTAGGAGGGGCAAGTGAGAGGCTGAAGCTGTAGAAGGAGGTAGGGGTGGACTTGGAGGATCAGGGCTTGAGGGAGCTGTGTTCTCTGCTCGGGGTGCCGCTGGCACTCGTGCCTTTACTTCCCTGGGTTTGCCCCTTGCATCCTTCCTTGAGATGGCAAAGAGGAAGGCTGGATCAATCCTACACTGTCGGCAAAGGTTCTTCCAAGGTATAGAAAGACTGTACCTATGGGGCCTCAGACTACCTGCCCTCACATCTACAGAAAAGTTCCAATTGCCAGATTGTATTGAAATGAATGGTTCCTCCCGGAAGCCAAGCCAGTCCTTCCTGTGAATCGTAATTTGGCCAAGCCTTTGTGCAGAGGGATATGAGACACTTTTCCTCCAGACTCTGAGGGTCAAAGCGGTTCCAGTGGTTCAGGGTACGCTCCAGAGGAGTATAAGCTGGGGGTGGTGAACAGAACTGGTTGCCCATTCTGAAAGACAGGGAATAGAGGTATCTCTCATTCCCTTCCTTCTCTCAGCAAAAACTCAGGGTGTGATGGAGAGAGAAAGCGAGCATCCTCCCTTCACTCTCCACCCTTTATCCCTGAGCCCCGGCAACCTTGGCAGGTGCCAGCCATGGGTACCGATGTGGTATGTATCCATGAAGCAGGGAAAACCTGGAGAACAGGAATTAACTGCCTCACCTACACCTCCTTTCTTCCTGCTGTCGGTAAACTGAGTTCCCTGGGCCTGTTTACTCCATGAAGCCTGGCCTCCTTCCATGGAGTGTGGGGGTTTAGTCAGTAGGAATTGGTTCTGCCCATTTACACTGTGTCTGTTGCCTGGGTTTGGATCCCTCAGACCTGGATTTCTTTCTAGGGCCTCTGCCTGAAGCTTGGAATCCAGTTTGGGACTGAAAAGATATTTTATATTTATTTATTTATTTATTTACAGACAGAGTCTCGCTCTGTCGTCCAGGCTGGAGTGTAATGGTGCAATCTCAGCTCACTGCAAGCTCTGCCTCCTGGGTTCACGCTATTCTCCTGCCTCAGCCTCCCTAGTAGCTGGGACTATAGGCGCCTGCCACCACGCCCAGCTAATTTTTTTTGTATTTATAGTAGAGACGGGATTTCACCATGTTAGCCAGGATGGTCTCAATCTCCTGACCTCGTGATCCGCCCACCTCACCCTCCCAAAGTGCTGGGATTACAGGGTTGAGCCACCGCGCCCAGCCTGAAAAGACATTTCAGAGGCTATTTGTATGTGTTTACAGTGTCTCAAATGTTCCCTGCCAAATTTGCAATTCTCAGCCAGCAAGGGTTGTTCCTCTGTTAACTTCCCTATCAGAAACAGAATGGGGGTTGGTAGGGGGGGCGCTCTCACTTAGTAAAAGAAAAAAGAGAAAAACAATTTAAGGAGAAAAAGGGGAAGATTCTGGGGGAAGAACCTCTTGCTTAGTACAACTGGGCCTTTCTATTCCTTATATCTTTCCCCAGTTCAGACCAGGTCTAATTCCTTGGCCAGGGAAAGAAAGAAAGTGCCCATCCGTTGGCCCTATGGGATTGCACCTACTGTGGGTTCAGGGCTACTGCCACAGCTTTCTCCCGCACCCACTCATGGCTGTCAGGTTTGGTCTTTGCCTGCTGTGGGCACACCTAGGTGCCTGAACTGGGAGGGAAAAGGATAAGGAGAGGTGCCCTTAGTGCTGCAAGCCTGTGCCTGTCAATGTGGAGGCATACATGGCACCTCTAGGAACAACTGGTCTGATTTGCACCTTTGGCGGCTCAGCCTAATGGTCATTTTACTTAGTAACATTGCTGCAGCCTGTAGCAAAACTCTTAACATTATAAAGGAAGAGATAAGAGACATTTTGAAATGCATGAGAGAAAAAAAAAAAAGTCTGGGGGTTTCAAATAGACAGGGCCCAGTTTCTGAAGGGAATCAGCTTCTTACCTGCAGGAAAGAGAGAGATGGCAGGGTTTTGGAAGAGAGGCAGACCTGACAGTTTCACATTTGTTTACACTCATGTTCCAGGATCCTGGGGGAGCCCCCAGTTGAAATGGGAAAGGTTTCCTTGCTCCCCTTGCAGGGAGAGTGATGGGGGTGTGACTCACTTCTTCAGTGCCCAGCTGCTCAAACCTCTAGGGGAGCATACAGACAGGCAGGCTGTGGGGCTCTGACCCCCTGGCAATGTCTAGGGATGAATGTTTACAGCTCCTGAAGCCCCATGTTATGAGGTGCTCTTTTAGTCTGCCGTCTATGGGCGGCTTGTGTTAGTCAGCTCAATTAGAGCCTCTACCTTGTCCCAAGGACAGAGGGCTTTCTGTACCCCAGGGTTTCTTGCCTTGGTGTACTGGAAGAATCAGATCACACGTGGGCTTGGAGAATGAGTGCAAGGTGTTATGGAGTGGAAGTTGCTCTCAGCAGACGGGGGAGCCAGAGGGAGATCGTTTTCCCCTGGAGTCTGGCCGCTTGGCAGCCTGGGCTCTCTTCCAGCTGCCCCAGTCAAATTCCATGTCGTTCTGCTAGTTGTTGGCCTGCTTGTGTGCTGGCCTGTCAGTGTGCTCTTCCTTTGGCATGCTCTTGACAACCAACCACTTGTGTCTTCTTCCACCAATGTATTCCTCACAATGTCCAGCCACTTGGGTGTCTCTGCCTTGCTAGGGTCTTGGGTTTTTATAGACTCAAGATGGGGGCGTAGTAGGCCAGGGTGATCTTGGAAAATGCAATATTTGGGCATGAAGGCAGAAGTGCCTGTCTTCACCTAAGTCTGTGGGGGGTGGAGCCCTAGCCGGGGACCGCACCCTCTCAAGTAGCTAGTACCACGGGTGAATGCCACCATGCCCTGATAGGTTTTAATTAATTAATTTTATTTTTTGTAAAGATGAGGTCTCACTATGTTGCCCAGGCTGGTCTTGAGAACTCTTCGCCTCAAGCAGTCCTTCAGCCTCTGCATCCTCAAGTGGTTGGATCTCTTATGTGTATATATATATATATATGTAAATAACTTATAAGAGTCCCATAGCAAGAGCCAAATGGTCCACAGAAAGCTGAGGCACAGCAGAGGCCATGACCTGCTATGTTCAGATTCCTCCCAGCACTTCCCTTCCCCGCTTCCATATCATTTAAAGGGACCACACTCTTCCCTTCCCAGCACTCCTGTATCACAATGACACAATCTAGGCTCACTGCAACCTCAAACTCCTGGGCTCAAATGATCCTCCTGCCTCAGTCACCCCAGTAGCCAGGACTACAGGTGTTTGCCATCATGTGAGACTCATTTTTTTTTTCTTATTTTTTTGTAGAGACAGGATCTTGCTATGTTGCCAGGGCTATTCTCAAACTCCTAGCCTCAAGGATTTCCTCCCACCTTGAGATCACAGGCATGAGCCACCGCACCTGGATGAGGCTTTTAAATGAGTAGAACCTTTTAGGCCGTACGCGGTGCCTCGTGTCTGTAATTCCAATTCCAGCACTTTGGGAGGCCAAGACAGGTGGATCGCTTAAGCCCAGGGGTTCAAGACTAGCCTGGGCAAAAATGGCAAAACCTCCTCCCTCCTAAAAACACAAAAAATTAGCTGGGCGTGGTGGCGGGCACCTGTAGTCCAAGCTACTCAGGAGGCTGAGGCAGAAGAATCGCTTGAACTTGGAAGTGGAGGTTGCAGTGAGCCAAGATTGTGTCATCGCACTCCAGCCTGGGTGACAGAGCAAGACTCTGTCTCAAAAGAAAAAAAAAAAATCCATCTCAAAAGAAAAAAAAAAGCACCTTTTAATCAACGAAACCGGCCAAGCATGGTGGCTCACACCTGTAATCACAGCACTTTGGGAAACTTGGTAGGCAGAGTTTGCAGTGAGCTGAGATCATGCCACTGCGCTACAGCCTGGGCAACAAAGAGTGAAACTGTGTCAAAAAACAAAACAAAACAAAACAAAAAACAACAACAAAAAAAACCCACCAAGCTAAAACATATAGGAACCTCAATGTTGGAAAGACAAATCTGTCCTTCCTGTATAGAAACAAGTATGTTCAATTCAAAGCGTTTCTTCTTACACTGAGCCCACGAAGAAGGGTGAGGGTGCTGGGTCAGACACATACTCTGGTGACCTGGGGAGGGAGAGAGCTGCAAGCAGCTGCTGTGGCTAATGTACCTCTCGTTCTGTTCCTGGTAGATAAGATGAAGAAAGCCTTGACTCAGGCAACCTGTAAATTTGTGGTTTGTTGTTATAAATTTCTGCAGCTTTCCTTTGCGGAATGAGGATTCTCTGCCTAAAACGAATCCTGAAGTCTGCAAGGCTAGGAAGAAGGTTTTATATTAATTGCTGAGACTATCTAATGGCTTGAATTTCATTCCATTTTATTATTTTGTAGCCACAGGGTTTTGCTCTGTCACACAGGAGTGCAGTGGCACAATCATGGCTCACTACAGCCTTGAACTCCTGAGCTCAAGCCATCCTCCTGCCTCAGCCTCCCAAGTAGCTAGGACCACAGGTGCATGTCACCATGCCCTGCTAGTTATTTATTTATTCATTTATTCTTGTAAAGATGAGGTTTCACTATGTTGCCCAGGCTAGTCTTGAACTCCTGGCCTCAAGCGATCCTCCTGTCTCAATCTCTTATCAAAAAATTTGACCTTTTTAAAATTATTATCGAGACAGAGCCTTGCTCTGTCGACCAGGTTGGAGTGCAGTGGCACCATTTCAGTTCACTGCAAGCTCCACCTCCCAGGTTCACACCATTCTCCTGCCTCAGCCTCCCAAGTAGCTGGGACTACAGGCACCCGCCACCACACCCAGCTAATTTTTTGTATTTTTAGTAGAGACGGGGTTTCACCGTGTTAGCCAGGATGGTCTTGATCTCCTGACCTTGGGGTCCGCCTGCCTCGGCCTCCCAAAGTGCTGGGATTACAGGCATGAGCCACCGTGCCCGGCCAAAAAGTTTGACTTTTAAGAGTCCCATAGCAGCAGCCAAATGGTTCACAGAAAGCTCAGGTGCCACAGAGGCATGTGGCCATGACCTGCTGTGTTCAGATTCCTTTGCCATTGCCCAGCTTGTTCTCCAGAGCCAAGGGAGGGCAAAGTAAGGCTTCATCTTCTGTCTGTTGTAATGGGCATTGGGTAGGTGCCTGACGCTGAGAAATTATTTACTGCTCTGCGTGGTTGGGGCTGTTGACTGGGGAGAAGAAGGTGGGACAGAGATGGGGGACCAGTAACTACTGTGCTTCATCATGCTGGACTCTGATTTCCAGAGTGGAAGGAAAACAGTGACATGCCTGAGTGTTTATTTACTTATTTAGAAATAGAAAGTAATGCTGCTGAAAAAAACAACCACCCCAAAAGCAGCAATGCACCAGTCTCTGTGGGCTAGCCTGGCATCAAAAAGACCAGGGCGGAGCTCTAACCTCCTAAGCAATGACACACTTCAAGAGAGTTCAGAAGCATGCAGAGAGAGGGCCAGGGGACTTTCATTTGGGATCTGCAGAGTGTACAAGTTGGCAACAGCCACGTTGGATGATGGTATGATGCTCTGTTATCATCATGTAAAGATACAAATTCAGCCGGGCGCGGTGGCTCAAGCCTGTAATCCCAGCACTTTGGGAGGCCAAGACGGGTGGATCACGAGGTCAGGAGATCGAGACCATCCTGGCTAACACCATGAAACCCCGTCTCTACTAAAAAATACAAAAAACTAGCCGGGCATGGTGGCGGGCGCCTGTAGTCCCAGCTACTTGGGAGGCTGAGGCAGGAGAATGGCGTAAACCCGGGAGGCAGAGCTTGCAGTGAGCTGAGATCCGGCCACTGCACTCCAGCCTGGGCGATAGAGCGAGACTCTGTCTCAAAAAAAAAAAAAAAAAAGATACAAATTCACAGCCAGGTGTGGTGGATCACGCCTGTAATCGCAGCACTTTGGGAGGCTGAGGTGGGTGGATCACCTGAGGTCAGGAGTTTGAGACCTGCCTGCCCAACATGGTGAAACCCTGTCTCCATTAAAAAGACAAAAATTAGCCAGGCATAGTGGTGTGCGCCTTAGTTTCAGCTATTCAGGAGGCCGAGACAGGAGAACTGCTTGAACCCGGGAGGCAGAGGTTGCAGTGAGCCGAGATCACTCTACTGCACTCCAGCCTGGGTCAGGGAGTGAGAGTCTGTCTCAAAAAAAAAAAAAAGAAAAGATGTAAATTCACAAAACAATCTGAGTCAGCCCTGGGGGTAACCTGGGTTTTCTCTGATGCTTTTTGGCGGCCTCTGAGCAAGATGACTTTGATCATTCTGGCCAGCAGGACCTGAGAGCTACTGAGGCAAGTATGAGGGAGTAATGTGGATAAAGCACGTGTGAGTGTGGTCCGGCAAGGGCAGCACTCCTTCCTTGTGGCTTTATAACCTGGGCCACCTGTTGGAGAAACTCTCCTGCCCTTTGCATAGAAAGTGGATTTTCAGGGCTGGGCACAGTGGCTCACGCCTGTAATCCCAGCACTTTGGGAGGCCAAGGCTGGTAGATCACAAGGTCAGCAGTTGGAGACTATCCTGGCTAACTTGGTGAAACCCCACCTCTACTAAAAATACAAAAATTAGCCGCATGTGGTGGCATGCACCTGTAATCCTGGCTACTCGGGAGGCTGAGGCAGGAGGATCGCCTGAACCTGGGAGGCGGAGGTTGCAGTGAGCCGAAATCGTCCCATTACACTCCAGCCTGGGCAACAAGAGCAAAAAATTCCGCCTAAAAAAAAAAAAAAAAAAAGTGGATGTCAGTGGAGCTCCTTCAAAATACCTTCTCTGAAAACCAACATATTGTCTTGAGTTCAATGCTTCTGGTCGCCTCTCCAATTGTAAGAATCTATTTGATTGCCACAGGTTTGCTCCCAAACCCCTCCTGAGGTCTATGTGGGTGAGTCATGCGGAGCGGGGCCCAGGCTGGTTAATGCAGCCAGAGCCGTGATCTCAGAGCACGCAGTGCAGCTGAGGAATTCCGCAGATCAGAACGCTTTTCTTCAAACCCTTGGGAATATGCCCAATTCTTTTTTTTCTTTTTTTGAGACGGAGTCTCGCTCTGCGGCCCAGGCTGGAGTGCAGTGGCCGGATATCAGCTCACTGCAAGCTCCACCTCCCGGGTTCACGCCATTCTCCTGCCTCAGCCTCCCGAGTAGCTGGGACTACAGGCGCCCGCCACCTCACCCGGCTAGTTTTTTGTATTTTTTAGTAGAGACGGGGTTTCGCCGTGTTAGCCAGGATGGTCTCGATCTCCTGACCTCGTGATCCACCCGTCTCGGCCTCCCAAAGTGCTGGGATTACAGGCTTGAGCCACCGCGAAATCTGCAGATTTTTGTTCCCCAATGAAAGACAGTCTTTAACTATAAAAGAGGCTCAGGTTAATACCTCCAAGATAGCAAGGCACGCCTTTTAAATATGTACATTTTCCTTTATCATGCGGTAACTACAAAACGTGGAGGCCTTTTTTTTTTTTTTTTTTCAAGCACATTCCTGGACCCGCCCTGGAATTTAGAGGATCTGGGCTCAAGGATCTGAATGTTTAACTGCCCCCTCCTCCAACGTGATTTTCATGATCAGCCAGGTTTGGAATAAACACCTCAGGCAGATAGTCTGGCTTCGGGAGGAGCTAGGGAGGAGATGAAGTCAACTTCTTTAGCTGGGTAGCTTGCTTTGCTGCTATCTTCTCTTGACAGCCCCTAATTGAGTGGTCATTATGTTTAGGGGATAAGCTGCCCCTCGAGTAGCACTGACAGTGAGATAATCATAGTGGCTACATTTGCACGAAGTGCTGGACATAGCTCTAAATGGATCACAGAACATGTACTTAGTGTTCACAGCAGCCTGCTAGTATTGGTTCTGGTATCATCTCCATTTTTCTTTTTTCTTTTTTCTTTTTTTTTTTTTTTGAGACGGAGTCTGGCTCTGTCTCCCAGGCTGGAGTGCAGTGGCCGGATCTCAGCTCACTGCAAGCTCCGCCTCCCGGGTTCACGCCATTCTCCTGCCTCAGCCTCCGAGTAGCTGGGACTACAGGCGCCGCCACCTCGCCCAGCTAGTTTTTTGTATTTTTAGTAGAGACGGGGTTTCACCAAGTTAGCCAGGATGGTCTCGATCTCCTGACCTCGTGATCCGCCCGTCTCGGCCTCCCAAAGTGCTGGGATTACAGGCTTGAGCCACCGCGAAATCTGCAGATTTTTGTTCCCCAATGAAAGACAGTCTTTAACTATAAAAGAGGCTCAGGTTAATAACCTCCAAGATAGCAAGGCACGCCTTTTAAATATGAACATTTTCCTTTATCATGCGGTAACTACAAAACGTGGAGGCCTTTTTTTTTTTTTTTTTCAAGCACATTCCTGGACCCGCCCTGGAATTTAGAGGATCTGGGCTCAGGGATCTGAATGTTTAATTGCCCCCTCCTCCAACGTGATTTTCATGATCAGCCAGGTTTGGAATAAACACCTCAGGCAGATAGTCTGGCTTCGGGAGGAGCTAGGGAGAGATGAAGTCAACTTCTTTAGCTGGGTAGCTTGCTTTGCTGCTATCTTCTCTTGACAGCCCCTAATTGAGTGGTCATTATGTTTAGGGGATAAGCTGCCCCTCGAGTAGCACTGACAGTGAGATAATCATAGTGGCTACATTTGCACGAAGTGCTGGACATAGCTCTAAATGGATCACAGAACATGTACTTAGTGTTCACAGCAGCCTGCTAGTATTGGTTCTGGTATCATCTCCATTTTTCTTTTTTCTTTTTTCTTTTTTTTTTTTTTGAGACGGAGTCTGGCTCTGTCTCCCAGGCTGGAGTGCAGTGGCCGGATCTCAGCTCACTGCAAGCTCCGCCTCCCGGGTTCACGCCATTCTCCTGCCTCAGCCTCCCGAGTAGCTGGGACTACAGGCGCCCGCCACCTCGCCCAGCTAGTTTTTTGTATTTTTAGTAGAGACGGGGTTTCACCAAGTTAGCCAGGATGGTCTCGATCTCTTGACCTCGTGATCCGCCCGTCTCGGCCTCCCAAAGTGCTGGGATTACAGGCTTGAGCCACCGTGCCCGGCCATCATCTCCATTTTTCACAGAAGAAGAAACTGAGGCACAGAGAAATTAGTGAACTTGCCAAAGCCACACAGTAAACGTGCGCTCTGGCATTTTATGTTATTTTTATATATTTACTTTAGAGATAGGGTCTCACTGTGATGCCCAGGCTGGAGTGCAATGGCATGGTCATGGCTCACTGCAGGCTCGAACACCTGGGCCGAAGCTGTCCTCCTACCTCAGCCTCCTGAGTAGCTGGGACCACAGGTGAGCACCACCATGCATGGCTATTTTGCCTACTCACATACTAATTATTATTCATGTGCAATACCCAAGTCACATATCAATGTCATCATAGCTTGTTTCTCTTTGTTTCATAGATTGCTTTGTCCAGATTATCTTCTTGTTCATTGCAACCCTTTACAGTGAGGGAGATGGGGATTATTTTATTGTTTGTTGTTTTGTTTTGTTTTGAGACGGAATTTTGCTCTTGTTGCCCAGGCTGGATTGCAATGGCGCAATTTCAGCTCACTGCAACCTCCGCCTCCCGAGTTCAAGCGATTCTCCTGCCTCAGGCTTCCAAGTAGCTGGGATTACAGGCATGCATCACCACACCAGGCTAATTTTGTATTTTTAGTAGAGACGAGCTTTCTCCATGTTGGTCAGGCTGGTCTCGAACTCCTGACCTGAGGTGATCCGCCTGGCTCAGCCTCCCAAAGTGCTGGATTACAGGCTTGAGCCACCGTGCCCGGCCATCATCTCCATTTTTCACAGAAGAAGAAACTGAGGCACAGAGAAATTAGTGAACTTGCCAAAGCCACACAGTAAACGTGCGCTCTGGCATTTTATGTTATTTTTATATATTTACTTTAGAGATAGGGTCTCACTGTGATGCCCAGGCTGGAGTGCAATGGCATGGTCATGGCTCACTGCAGGCTCGAACACCTGGGCCGAAGCTGTCCTCCCACCTCAGCCTCCTGAGTAGCTGGGACCACAGGTGAGCACCACCATGCATGGCTATTTTGCCTACTCACATACTAATTATTATTCATGTGCAATACCCAAGTCACATATCAATGTCATCATAGCTTGTTTCTCTTTGTTTCATAGATTGCTTTGTCCAGATTATCTTCTTGTTCATTGCAACCCTTTACAGTGAGGAGATGGGGATTATTTTATTGTTTGTTGTTTTGTTTTGTTTTGAGACGGAATTTTGCTCTTGTTGCCCAGGCTGGATTGCAATGGCGCAATTTCAGCTCACTGCAACCTCCGCCTCCCGAGTTCAAGCGATTCTCCTGCCTCAGGCTTCCAAGTAGCTGGGATTACAGGCATGCATCACCACACCAGGCTAATTTTGTATTTTTAGTAGAGACGAGCTTTCTCCATGTTGGTCAGGCTGGTCTCGAACTCCTGACCTGAGGTGATCCGCCTGGCTCAGCCTCCCAAAGTGCTGGGATTACAGGCGTGAGCCACCATGTCTGGCTGGCATTACTTTCTTTTCTTTTTCTTTTTCTATTTTTTTTTTTTAAGACAGAGTTTTGCTCATATTGCCCAGGCTGCAGTGTAATGGCACGATTTCAGCTCACCACAACCTCCGCCTCCCAGGTTCAAGCGATTCTCCTGCCTCAGTCTCTCGAGTAGCTGGGATTACAGGCATGTGCCACCACGCCCTGCTAATTTTGAATTTTTAGTAGAGACAGGATTTCTCCATGTTGATCAGGCTGGTCTCGAACTCCTGACCTCAGGTGATCTGCTCACCTCAACCTTCCAAAGTGTTGGGATTACAGGCGTGAGCCACCGTGACCAGCCGGGATTATTTTCTTAATATCGTGACTGAGGCCTTTGGCTCGGAGGGGAAAGGGGTCTCCATCTCACTGCCAGTGACAACTGGGGCTCAAATGTGAATCTCGGCCGGGCGCGGTGGCTCAAGCCTGTAATCCCAGCACTTTGGGAGGCCGAGATGGGCGGATCACGAGGTCAAGAGATCGAGACCATCCTGGCTAACATGGTGAAACCCCGTCTCTACTAAAAAAAAATACAAAAAACTAGCCGGGCGCGGTGGCAGGCGCCTGTAGTCTCAGCTACTTGAGAGGCTGAAGCAGGAGAATGGCGTAAACCCGGGAGGCGGAGCTTGCAGTGAGCTGAGATCCGGCCACTGCACTCCAGCCTGGGCGACAGAGCGAGACTCCGTCTCAAAAAAAAAAAAAAAGTGAATCTCTCTCCACCAAGGTCTAGGTGGTGAGAGACACCAGACAAGGGTGGCATCCCTTAAGACCCTAAACATGATGGCTCACTGTGTCCTCTGAGAAGTAATTCTTTTTTTTTTTGAGTCAGAGTCTCACTTTATCCGTCATGCTGCAGTGCGGTGGTGTGACCTTGGCTCACTGCAACCTCTGCCTCCCGGGTTCGAGCGATTCTCCTGCCTCAGCCTCCTAAGTAGCTGGGACAACAGGCGCGCACCACCATGCCTGGCTAATTTTTTTGTTTTTTTTAATAGAGATGGGGTTTCGCCATGTTGGCCAGGCTGATCTCAAACTCCTGACCTCAGGTGATCCGCCAGCCTTGGCCTCCCAAAGTGCTAGGATTACAGGTGTGAGCCACTGCGCCCAGCGCCAAGAAATAATTCTTTTTTTTTTTTTTTTGAGACAGAATCTTGCTTTGTTGCCCAGGCTGGAGTGCAGTGGCATGATCTCTCTTCACTGCAACCTCCGCCTCCCAGGTTCAAGCGATTCTCCTGCCTCAGCCTCCTGAGTAGGTGGGATTACAGGCATGCGCCACCAGGCCCGGCTAATGTTTGTGTTTTTAGTAGAGACAGGATTTCACCATGTTCGTCAGGCTGGTCTTGAACTCCTGACCTCGTGATCCACCTGCTTTGGCCTCCCAAAGTGCTAGGATTACAGATGTGAGCCACTGTGCTCAGCCCTGAGAAATAGTTCTTACAATTTTCATCCAGTTTTCATCTGAGTCCTATTGTCCTTTGGATATGTGTCCTAAGAGAGAGAAAGAAGAAGAGAGATTGAGGGAGGGGGACAGACAGTAAGGGGCAGAGTGAGAGAGGGAGAAAGGAGAGAGAGGAAGAGAGAGAAAGGGGAGAGAGAAAATTATGCTACCGTAGTCTAAAGAGAGAGGAAGAGAGTGAGAGAGAGATGAGAGAGGGAAGGGGGGAGAAGAAGGGAAGATAGAGGAAAGATAGAAGTGAGAGAGAGAGAGACCATGAGAGAGAGAGAAGAGAAAAGAAAAGGAGAAAAAGAGAAGGAGAGGGAGAGAGGAAGAAAAGGCAGGGTCGGGGAATAAAAGAAGGGGAGAGAAGAGGAGAGAGAGAGGGGAGGAAGGAGGGAGGGAGGAAGGGAGAGGGAGCGTCTGCTCACACAGGTGTCTCGCATCACCTCCACTCTGGCTGTCTTCCTGCTGTCAGATTCCTACCTGCTCATTGCCCCCCCACAGGCTGTGCCAGCAATGTCCCAGGCCCACGTATGGGAGTGAGCAGGATGCTGACCTAAGAACATTGCCACAGAACGTTCTTCTCCAAGTCTAGATACTGCAGAGAAGGTTCTGGAATCCTACCCAGGAAACCAGAAGCGGAGTCTTGAGTCTTGCTAATTTTTTTTTTTTTTTTTTTTGAGATGGAGTCTTACTCTGTCACCCAGGCTGGAATGCAGTGTCGCAATCTCCAGTCACAGCAACCTCCGTCTCCCAGGTTCGAGCGATTCTTCTGCCTCAGTCTCCCAAGTAGCTAGGATTACAGGCATGAGCCACCACGCCAGGCTAATTTTTGTATTTTTAGTAGAGACAGGGTTTTACCATATTGGTCAGGCTGGTCTCAAACTCCTGACCTTGGGTAATCCACTCGCTTCAGCTTCCCAAAGTGCTGGGATTACAGGTGTGAGCCACTGTGCCCGGCATGGGTCTTGGTAGTTTCTTTTTTTTCCTCTTTTTCTCTTCTTTCTTTCTTTTTCTTTTCTTTTTTTTTTTTTTTTTTTTTTTTGAGATGGAGTCTTGCTCTGTCACCCAGGCAGGAGTGCAGTGGCGCATTTCAGCTCACTGCAACCTCCACCTCCTGGGTTCAAGCTATTCTCCTGTCTCAGCCTCCTCAGTAGCTGGAACTACAGGTGCGCGCCACCACTCCCAGCTAATTTGTATATTTTTAGTAGAGACGGGGTTTCACCATACTGGCCAGGCTGGTCTCAAACTCTTGACCTCAGGAGATGGACCTTCAGCCTCCCAAAGTGCTGGGATTACAGCTGTGAGCCACCGCACCCAGTCGCTAATTTCTTTTGGTGGTACTTGGGGAATAAAATCTGGGTAAATGTAAGTGATGATGCTTACTTTGGTTCCAGGAGTGTTTTTAGTTCCTGGCGAGTATGAGGAAAACTGACACAAGGGCAGCACCGAGGGGAGTTTAGTTAATGACTGTGGTGCCTGCAGTGGCATCAGAAGAGGACCTGAACTGGCCGGGCGCAGGGGGCTCACGCCTGGAATCCCAGCACTTTGGGAGGCCGAGACGGGCGGATCACGAGGTCAGGAGATCAAGACCATCCTGGCTAACACGGTGAAACCCCGTCTCTACTAAAAATACAAAAAACTAGCCGGGCGAGGTGGCGGGCGCCTGTAGTCCCAGCTACTTGGGAGGCTGAGGCAGGAGAATGGCGGGAACCCGGGAGGCGGAGCTTGCAGTGAGCTGAGATCCGGCCACTGCACTCCAGCCTGGGCGGTAGAGCGAGACTCTGTCTCAAAAAAAAAAAAAAAGAGTCAGAAGAGGACCTGAGCACATGGGGCTGGGCACTGTGGAGACTTGTGCATGGGGATGGGTGGGCAGTCGCGGCTTTCCGCTCCTAGGGTTCATCATTTCCTTTTAGAAAATGACATCGTTTTCCAGAAAACTAGACAACTGTAGTCTCATTTTTAGAAACTAGTATGTTGTGCAAAGGACATACAGCATGAAAGGTAGGAAGGGGTGTTGTAGAGATGAAAACCATTCCCAAAAATTTGTGCGGCTCTGAGTCAGAGAAGTCTTGACCAGAAGATGACACTCCAATGATGTGATGCGGGGCAGCCAGGCAAGCTCCTAGCAGAAACCTGGTGGATGACCTGGAGGTTTTCTTTTCTTTTTTGAGACAGAGTTTCGCTCTTGTTGCCCAGGCTGGAGTGCAATGGCACGATCTCGGCTCACCGCAACCTCCGCCTCCCAGGTTTAAGTGATTTCCCTGTCTCAACCTCCCGAGTAGCTGGGATTATAGGTGCCTGCCAACACGCCCAGCTAAATTTTTTGTATTTTCAGTAGAGACGGGGTCTCACCATGTTGGCCAGGCTGGTCTTGAATTCCTGACCTCAGGTGATCCACCTGCCTTGGCCTCCCGAAATGCTGGGATTACAGTCATGAGCCACCACGCTCAGCCAAGTTGGAAGTTTTCTAGAATAAGCGGAAACAGGCTCTTCCAGGCAAAGCAACAGAGGGAGCCAGCAGAACCCGCTTTTCCCTTCTGTGGGACTCCCAGCCGCCCGTCAGGTAGCTGCAAAGAGCTTTAGGGTTTCCAGGGGATTGCTGCCAAGTGGACATAAAACATTTGAATAGACATTCCCTTCTCTATTTCATAATTGTATGTATGTATGTATGTATGTATATATGTATTTATTTATGTATTTATTGTTTTATGTGAGGCAGAATCTCACTCTGTTGCCCAGGCTGGAGTGCAGTGGTGAGATCTCAGCTCAATATAACCGCTGCCCCTGGGTTCAAGCAATTCTCATGCCTCAGCCTCCTGAGTAGCCGGAATTACAGGCGTTCACCACCATGCTTAGTTAATTTTTGTGTTTTTAGTAGAGGTAGGGTTTCTCCATGTTGGCCAGACTGGTCTCGAACTCCTGACCTCAAGTGATCCTCCTGCCTCAGCCTCCCACAGTGCTAGGATTACAGGCACGAGCCACCACGCCTGGCCCACAGAGCAAAACCACAGAGCCCCAAGCCAATGATCTAGCTGCTTTGGTCTATATTTCTGTGAGCACCCCTAAGGCACCAGACCCTGTGGGGCCAGTGGTCACTCTTCGGCCAGGGCACTTCTCAAGGCTGGTTGCACTCATTCCCCTCTCCAGCCAATCTCCAAGGCCTGCCCAGGCAGACGGCACCTCTCAAACAACTGCTGTGGAGCCATGGTTTGCCAAGTTCTCCTTGTGCCTCAGGCACTGTGCTAAGAGCTTCAGGAAGGTAATCTCACCCAGTTCTCATAAAGTTCATGTGGCTTTAGGTTTAATACCTTCATTTTACAGGTTAGAAAACTGAGGCTCGCAGAGGTGTTTGTGATGCAGCTCCAGAATTCTTACTATAATCTACTTGAATTTAAAAGGATCCAAGTTTAGCCATTCCACCATGTGGCCCCTCCTGCATGTTTCTCCAGCCTAGGCTCTCAACAGCCTCCTGTGGGCTCTCTCTCACTGCCTGTCTTCGTCCCCTCTGGCCACCTCCTCGCATTGCCCGGCACAGGCTCGAGCACTGCCCCCTCGCACTGACACCAGGCTCTTACAGGGCTTCCTGCTTTGCACCTGCAGCCTGCCCCTCCTCCACCCACATGGCTCCAGAAAGGTCTGCCTGGCAGACTCCTGATTCTCAGGCAGTCCCTGCAGAGAGCCCTCCCCAGGCTCCCTCTCCTGTTCCCTTATAGCCATTGGGAGATATCTGTCATGATGTCATCAGATTATCACTGCTCTCCAAGAAAGGCCTTCCTACTGGGCAAAGAATGGGCTGATTTCTACCAAGCTGGGTGATCCCCATCATGGGAGTCAGTCAAGCATTTGTCATGGGTAGTGAAGGTTCTTGCAGTCGGAAAAATCTGGAATCTCAGATCCAACCAGGGTAACCAATGTTGACTTCATTCAGGCTCTGATTTTTTACTGCAGTGATTCTAGAAGCAGAGGGCCATGGGGCTGGCACAGTGCAAGAAGTCCCTATAGGTATGTTAAGAAGAAGAACCTGGGCTGGGTGTGGTGGCTCACGCCTGTAATCCCAACACTTTGGGAGGCGGAGGTGGGCAGATCATCTGAAGTTGGGAATTCAAGACCAGTCGGACCAACATGGAGAAACCTGTCTCTACTGAAAATACAAAAATTAGCTGGGCATGGTGGTGCATGCCTGTAATCCCAGCTACTCAGGAGGCTGAGGCAGGAGAATTGCTTGAACCTGGGAGGCGGAGATTGTGGTGAGCCGAGATTGCGCCATTGCACTGCAGTCTGGGCAACAAGAGCGAAACTCTGTCAAAGAAGAAGAAGGAGGAGGAGAAGGGGAGGAGGAAGGGGAGGAGGAGGAGGAAGAAGAGGAGGAAGAAGAGGAAGAAGAAAAGAAGAGGAAGAGGAAGAAGAGGAGGAGGAAGAAGAGGAGAGGAAGAAGAGGAGGAAGAAGAGGAAGAAGAAAAGAAGAGGAAGAGGAAGAAGAGGAGGAGGAAGAAGAGGAGGAGGAGGAGGAGGAAGAAGGAGAAGGAAAAGGAGAAGGAGAAGAAGAAGAACCTGAATCTGCATCCATGCAGTGGGCATCCATGAAGTGGGCTCCCAGGGCCCATGTTTGTAGAGTTGGTGTGCAGGTGCAGTTTCTGGAAACAAGGTTCTGTATTAGGGTTCTCCAGAGAAACAGAACCAATAGGGCATATGCAGATATAAAGGAGAAATTTATTTATTTATTTATTTTTGAGATGGAGTCTCGCTCTGTTGCCTAGGCTGGAATGCAGTGGTGCATTCTTGGCTCACTGCAAGCTCTGCCTCCTGGGTTCACGCCATTCTCCTGCCTCAGCTTCCCGAGTAGCTGGGACTACAGGCGCCTGCCACCACACTCGGCTAATTTTTTATTTTTTTATTTTTTAGTAGAGACGGGGTTTCACCATGTTAGCCAGGATTGTCTTGATCTCCTGACCTCGTGATCTGCCCGCCTTTGCCTCTAAAGTGCTGGGATTACAGGCGTGAGCCATCGTGCCCAGCTTAGAAAAAATTTATTGTAGGAATTGGCTCACACAGTTATGGAGGCTAAGTTCTACATCTGCAAACTGGAGACACAGGAAAGCTTGTGGTGTAATTGCCAGTCTCAGTCCAAAGGCCTGAAAACCAGGAGCACTGGTATTTCAGGGCAAAAGAAAATGAATGTTCCAGCTCAAGAAGGAAGGGGAAGAATTCACCCTTTTTCTGCCTTTTTATTTTCTACTTGGGCCCTTGAAGGACTGGATGGTGCCCACCCAAATTGGTGAGGATGGATTTGCTTTACTCAGTCTACCCATTGAAATGCTAATAAGCTCTTTCGGAAATGCCCCACCCACACACCCAGAAATCACATTTTACCAGCTATCTGGGCAGCCCTTAGCCCAGTCAAGTTGACATCTGACATGAACCATCACAAACACCAAGGTTACATACATTCCGAAAAGGTTCTAAGACATGGAAAAGCTGAGGTGCCTCTAGCCAGGCCTGCCAAGTGTAAAGCCCACTTTGTTGAGTTGCAGGTGAGGATTCGTGTGTTTGGGAAGAGAAAAAGGAAGACAGAAAAGGGCCAGATGTTCCAATAAGAGTCTCAAGGGACTTAGTATCTTTTTTTTTTCTTTCTTTTTTCTTTTGAGGCAGAGTCTTGCTCTGTCACCCAGGCTGGAGTGCAGTGGTGTGATCTCAGCTCACTGCAAGCTCCACCTCCTGGGTTCAAGTGATTCTCCTGTCTCTGCACTTCACTCTGCCTCCAGAGTAGCTTGAACTACAGGTGTGTGCCACCACTCCCAGCTAATTTTTGTATTTTTAGTAGAGACGGGGTTTCACCATATTGGCCAGGATGATCTCGATCTCTTGACCTCATGATCCGCCCTCCTCAGCCTCCCAAAGTGCTGGGATTATAGGTGTGAGCCACCCTGCCCAGCTGAGACTTAGTATCTTTTTTTTTTTTTTTTGAGACGGAGTTTCCCTCTGTCGCCCAGGCTGGAGTGCAGTGGCTGGATTTCAGCTCACTGCAAGCTCCGCCTCCCGGGTTTACGCCATTCTCCTGCCTCAGCCTCCCGAGTAGCTGGGACTACAGGCGCCCGCCTCCTCGCCCTGCTAGTTTTTTGTATTTTTTAGTAGAGACAGGGTTTCACCGGGTTAGCCAGGATGGTCTCGATCTCCTGACCTCGTGATCCGCCCGTCTCGGCCTCCCAAAGTGCTGGGATTACAGGCTTGAGCCACCGCGCCCGGCCGAGACTCAGTATCTTAAGGCAAAACACAGGCATTTGCTCATGCTCCAACTTCACAGTTCTCTGAACACCCTGTAGAGCTTTGTAACTCCATCCTGTGTAATGTTTCCTGCTTCTCTTTCAGTTGGTCTTTGGGAAATACTAACTTAAGTGACAGAAAATAAGAAATAAGGGAAAATATCCAAGTCCTTGCTCATATACCTCCCTTGATCTAGGGAACAAATTATCAGATTTTTGCGGCGGCAAAGACAATCTTCATTGCAATGACAAGCTTCCAACACATCTTCTAAAACTCCTACAGGGGAGAAGCAAGAATGAGTCTGCAGAGAAGGGCTCAGGGAGGAAGGAGATTGGCGGGAGGTTCTTGCCCAGACTTCCCTGCCCTCTGCTTGGCATACTAGGAGGGAGAGGCCACTTTTGGCATATTACTGCTTTTTTTTTTTTTTTCAGCTAAATGTTGGGGACTTTTGCTTTCAAATTTGAGATTTTTTTTGGATGGCTAAGGATAGAAAAAATGCACATTCCCTTTTCCAGATACTTGTTCATGCCTTGTTTTTGTCTAATTTATTGGAAACTCGAAGTTGCAGCCTGGGAAGTGGGGAGGCCCTGGACTGGGGAAGCGAAGCTCTGGAAGGGGCCCAGGTCCTGACAGGGGATCCAAAGAGGCTTCCCTTCATGTGTCTCTGGACGAGGTGTGGGGAACCTGGGGAGCAGATGCCCCAGCCAAAACTGAGTGCATGGGGATACTGGAGCCTGGTTTTTTTCTCCTTTCTTGAGACACTGCCAGGGAATATAACCACAGACACTGCATGAATGAGCACCCAAATCAATTTTTCCTAAACAAAGGTGTGGCTGGGGCATCCCCTTCCGTTGCTACCCCAACAAGGGTAGTGCAGCCGGTGGGGCCATCTGGCTTTGGTGTGAGTAGCAGTTTGGAGAGACTTTAGGAGAGGCTCCCTGACAAAGGGCCAGAGAACCCCAGCACTGCACTGAGTTTTCCTGACTATGAGTTCTCAGGCAAACAACAGTGTCAACTCCTGTAAATGGGTGCCCTAACACTGCACCCATTTGATGCAAATTCATGTTGTCACTCGGCCAACATGGTTTTTGGTATTATGACGGTTTCTGTGATGCACAGAATAGCACGTAATTGGCTCTGGGTGTGAAGGTCACCACAGTCTAATGGAAGAGAGGGTTGAGCAAAGTGATGATTTGGTCCAATTGCACAGAGTGGATGGTGTGGTCAGGCAGCTGGGAAGTAGTTAAAGAGTAGCCTCAAGGTCAGATAGTCCTGAGTCCCTCCCACTTTCTTTGCCTGACCAGGTGGGTGACCTTCAACAAGTTGCCTAGAATGTCAGATCCGGTTTCCTTAACAGGACAAAGGGGATCGTAACAGTACCAGCCTCACCCCCTATTCCTAACTCAGCTGGCTGTGGCCTCCTCCCCACCTTCCCCTGTGGCATCTTCCCTGGCACCCCCTGACTCATCTCATTGACTCTTGGCCTGGTGTCTCCTAGAGGGCAGGAAAAATGACTGCCTCATCTCTGAGGGTTGGGGCTTGGTGTTCATGAAGTCTTTGCCTGGGAATAAGTACCCAGATCAGTCTGGGGATGAGAAACGACACTACCTTCCAGAGCATAGCAGGGGTTGTTCAAGTCTTCCAGAAAAACAGCTCTTGTTTCTCCTTGTGTGGTGGGAGTGGAGTCAGAGCATGGCTCAGGCCCCACATTCTCAGCTGTTTGGATCTGGAGCCTCCAAGTTTCTGTTGGTTGCTTCTGAAAGTCTTTTCCAGGATAATTATTCTTGCTCAGTTTCTCTGCCATCTCTGATAAGCTGTTTTCCCTGCTTTCCCCGCTGCCCTGAAGGGGACAGAGGAGCAGGGCAGGACTCCAGGGCTGCGGATGGGTTAGGCAGTTCTGCTCCCGAATCCAAAGTTTTGGAGGTGACTGACCTCCAAAATTTGCCCTGGGCCCTGCTCCTAGTGGGATGATGAGACCGCCTGCTCCACGTGGCAGATGAAATCTAGATCTCTCTTCTGTGGGAGGCTGGCGGGGAAGATGTTTTCCTGCAAAGGACCACAGGAGGAACCGCTGATGAAATTTCTCTTGTGACCTCCCTGGAGGAAGAGCACTTCTGATTTCTGCAGAATTTTTCTATTCCTCCGATCTCACAAATGGGGAAACTGAGGCTAAGAGACAGAGTTCAGGGTCATCTGAATCTCAGAGATAGACAGTCAGGATGAACAACCTATAGGCCTTTCCTCCTCTGAGAATCTCTCTGCTCGGGATGGTTTTTCTGGTTTCCGCCTGGCTTGCCTAAATTCTGCTCATTTGTCCCGGCGCATTTTAAGAAGTCATGTGACTTCTAAAGACTTCCCTGACCTCCTCCCTTCATTAGCTGGGTCTTTCAGGGGCTTCTACGGCACCCTGGGCTTTCCGGAGCGGCTGTGCTCCTTTATGTATACGCGACCCCACTAGACTGTGGGCCACAAGAGGGAGGGTAGGTCTTGCTCCCGGCGAGCACCTTAATTACAAGCGCTTAATTAAAGAATGAACTGGTTGTGCAGGAACCAGGATCCGAACCCGCCTCCCCAGGTACTCTAACACCGGCCCGGTGGAACCTGCAAGTCTCCAGACCGCTTGGAGCCTGGGCTGCTCAATGGGTCCGATAATGCCGGGTCCCCTCCGCGGCCAGCTAAGGGATGTCCCAGAGCACACCTCGGCAGGGCTGGGGGCCCGGGTGACCTGCGCCTGGAGGCGCGCCGTATTGTTAGGGTGATGAGGCCAGGTGACCCACCAGGCTCGGGGCGCGGGCGCGGGCGCGGGGGCCGGCCGTGGCGATTGCCCGCGCCGCCTCGAGGGGGCCCTGCAGCTGGCGCCGGCCGCCAGCCAGGAGGACGGGCCCGCCCGCGCGCTACTCGGAGCCCAGCCTCGCTGCGGCCATCGCCCCGCCGGACCGCGCCGCAGGCTTCCCCAGGTACTGGGGCGGGGGAAGGAGGAAACGCCGCTACGCGCCGCCGCCCTCTTTGTTTCGGGCCCGGCGCGGGCTTTCGCGGTCCGGGCGCAGGAACGACGCTTGGGGAGCGCAGGGATCTGGAGCTGGGGCGCGGGGATGGAGTTCGGTGAACGCGGAGGACGGGAGCTCAGGGAGCGGAGATGGGCTCATGGGGGAACCCAGGTTAGGGACCGCGGGGACCCGGCTGGGGGCGCACGGGCAAGGGGTTTGGTGCGCGCGGGTACGGGGTTTGGGGCGCGTGGCCGGCGGCGGCTCGGCAGGAGTCCCAGGACAGGGGCTGGGGCGCGCGGGCCAGCTCCGCTGGAGTCCGGGGACCGGGGCACTGACTGCCTGGGTTTGGAGACAGGGCTGGGACGCAGGACCACTCGAGTGGGACCCGTGGCGCCCGGGCGCCCTGGACTGAGACTGCGGGCAGAGACTGGAGCAGCTCTGTCGCAGTCGCTGTCGGGACGGATCGGACTCTGTACCCTAGGACTCCTTCTCGAGACTCCAGGTGGAGAGCGCAGCTAGGGGCTTCAATGGGCAGGCTCGAAACCCTTCTCCTACTTTTTCTAGACAAACTCTCAGTGCGTCTCTTTCCCTTTCCCTTTGGTGGATGGGAGGTAGGGGGTCCTTTCGCGCTTCCTTTTTTTCCCCGAAGGACGGGACCTCGGGGCGGGGGGATGTTCCGGGATGGGGTGGGGTGGGGGGCTGCCCCAGGCTGGGGGCCAGCTCTGTGGCATGTGCTTCCTGGCACGCGGGAGCTGTCGCTGACAAGCAGCAGGAAGGAGGGTCCCTGACGTCCCAGGGGTCTCTGTGTCGGTGCTATGCAGCGACCTGACATGTGAGTCCGGGGTCCTTTGCTTGGAGTGATTTGAGTGTCTGTGGCGGGAAGACACTTAGGCGTTCCTCTGGCATTCTCCAGACAGTGTCAGCAGGTGACCCGGACTCCAGCGTGGTTGAAAAACTCAAAGCGCCCTCAGGGTGTGGGGCCAGCAGAGAGCACTATTGAGGGTGGTCACAACGCCCTGGGAAGCCCCCAGGCTTCCTTGGGGCCCATTCGCACACTTTGATCTTCCGAGTTGGCTTCTCCCCCATTTTTTTCACTACTTGAATGCATGATCATGGAGGACTCTGAAAATATACTGGAAAGTATGAATGCAGAACTCATTGTATTAATATTGCATAGCCCTTCAGAACTAACCAACCTTTTGATATTTTGGTAGATTTTCTTGAGGCTTTGGTCTGTGCATATTACTTTTTTAAAGTGCTTTCATGCTTTCCCTTTTGAATGAGGGTTGCTTGTTCTGGTGATTCTGGTTCTTCCCTCTTTGGGGCCTGTGAGGTTATATTTGCAAATCAATCAACAAGTATTAAGAAAGGCTTTTCTGTGCTGAGGCCTTGAGGGCCAGGGAGGGGGTGGGGAGTCTCTGCAGCTGGAGGGTGGAGGGGCAAGGCCATTACCCAGAGATGGAGGTGCTCAGGGTCCTGGTGGGGGTGTGGCAGCACAGGGGGTGGGGGTTGTGTACACAGGGAGCTGACAGGAGGAACTGGCAGCAAGCCAGACTCCTGACCTTAGAAATAGTAATGGTGACCCCGAAGACAAAGTAACAGGAACGCTTATTGAGTGTTTGCTTGTGCTAAATGCTTTGCAGGCATTCATTTCATTTCACCCAAATTACAGTCCTTGGAGGAAGTTGGGATTATGATTACCCCATTTTACAGACGAGTAAACTGAGGCAAAGGAAGGCCAAGTAACTTGGCCGAGATGAAATGAAACATGGCACTAGTGCAGCCTGGGATTCTGGGACAGGACTGTGGGGTTCCAGAGCCCTGCTCCTGGCTGCTGCTGCATGTCTGACTGTCGCCTGAATTCTAATGCATGTCCAGACAGCAATTCCTCAGCTGAGGCTGCCATAGCTATCAGCAGCTCAGCTGAATTATTTCTTTAAAAATCAGCAAGATGGAAAAACTAGTAGCCCCGGGGCACTACTTATTCCTGAATGCAAATTGATTGTTTTGTTTTTTCTTACAAAGTATATCTTTGGTACCTAGTGGTTTGGAAGCGAGCTGCACTACTTATTCTTGAATGCAAATGGATTTTTTTTTTTTTTTTTTTTTACAAAGTATCTCTTTGGCACCTAATGTTTTGATAGTGAGCTATTTGCAAATGTGACTCTGGAAATAAAAGGCAGGAAAGTGGGTGTCAAAGTGTGTTCCTCCACTGCAGGAGGTGTTGCTGAAGGGGATAGCAGAGACCTGAGGAGGAGGTAATATGGCAAGAACAGTGAGTGGAGGGGCTGACCTACTACCATCTGGCAGTCGCAGCTTACATCTGCTTAGCATTCTACACAAGGACCCATTTTACAGATGAGTAAAATACCAAGTAAATTCCTAAAGTCCGGGAACAGTTAGGGATCTGAATGAGCCCAGTCCTCTGACTCTATGTGCCCCACCCCTTTCCTAAGATCAGCCTACTGTAAACCACCCCTGTTCAGGGGAAGCCTCTTGTTCCCTCTGTGTCCCTGTGTATGAACTTGCGAGGGGGAGGAACTTTCCACCTTCCTGAGGGCAGAAAGCATTATTTAGATCCCTGCCACTTACTAGGAGGCCAGAGACATTTGCTGAGTGCCTCAGCAGCACACTTAGAATTGAGGCTTCGAGGCTTCCTCACAGTGGCCCCATAGATTTCCCAGGGAGGAGGAACCTCCTGTGTTGCGGGTGGATCTGGTAGGTTTGCTCCATGCAGCAGGGGCTGCCATGGGAAGGGTAGGTCTGGGCGTCACCTCTCCAGGAGGTGAGTTGACCCTGGGACCCCCGGGTCCTTCCTGTAGGACTCCAGAAATCATTGGGGGATCAGCTAACCCCTGCAAGCCATGCCTGGAATGACCTAGAGCCAGTCCTGTCTATCTAGAATCCTCTGCTGCTATCCTTGTTGATCTAGAATAAGGGATGCTGGTTAGTTGGTTAATTAAGTAGGTGTTTAGTTAACCATCATGACATGGAACACAGTTCTTTCGGCCTCCACAGTGAAGGGCGTGTTGCGTGGCTTCATCTTCACAGGGATTGTGGTTCACAGGTGTGTCATTTCCACGCTGCCTCACTGCTTCTAAGACGCCGAGACAACAAAAATCGCTGCCACCAAAATGCTGCTGAGCAGGGCTACATTCTCCTAGATTGAGAGGGCGTTTTGAATTTTAGAGTATGTTGAGTCCTGATGCAGGTCCGTGTCCTGCTGCAGGGCTTTTCGGGGGCAGCTCGTGCAGGAACAGTGGTTTCCTTGATGTCTGTCCGTTTCTCGTAAAAGCAGAAAACTAGACTCTCCAAGTTTCTTGAGCTTTCTGTTTGTACCCTGTGACTCAGGAATGTGTTTGGTACACGTCCACCACTGCAATGTGGGATTGGAGTGCTGAGCTCGGGGTCCTTCGGGTGTCTCCATTGTCTATGTGGCAGCATCTCCTGCCATGCTCAGTGTACTTTAGGAGCACCGTGGCCCTCTAGGCACACCTCTAACCACCCCCCCCAACCTCCCTGCCCCATGCACCTGGTGCAGCTCCACCTGGTATCCCTCACCTGTTGCCTCCTACCCTCGCTGGGAGCTGCCTCTGCCAAACAGGAGGGAGGAGGCCAGTGAAAATGAGGGTGACTGAGGAGGGGGGCCATTAACTTGGGGATGAAGTACTGCACACAATTTAGGGTCCATCAGAATGCCTCCCTGTGTCAGGGAAGGGAGGATTCTTACATGCTGATTTTTCTTTCTTTCTTTCTTTTTTTTTTAAGATGGAGTCTTGCTAGAGTCCAGTCAGGCCATCTCAGCTCACTGCAATCCCTGCCTCCTGGGTTTAAGCAGTTCTGCCTCAGCCTCCCAAGTAGCTGGGATTACAGGCGCACACCACCACACCCAGCTAATTTTTGTATTTTTAGTAGAGATGGGGTTTTGCCTTGTTGGCCAAGCTGGTCTCGAACTCCTGACCTCAGGTGATCCACCTGCCTCGGCCTCCCAAAGTGTGGGATTGCAGGTGTGAGCCACTGCGCCCGGCTGATTTTTTTTTTTGGAAGGCAGTAGTCTAGTACTCTTTTGTCTCCTGGGCAAAATGAATGAAAGATTATGCTGAAGGATTCTACGTCTGTGATCTAGAAAATTCCCTCTGGCAGAGGGAGGTACTCTCGGAGCTAGGGAAGTGCTCCTCAGAGCCACCCCTCAGGGGAGAGACCTCTCTGTCCCTGTCTCCACCCCAGCGCTGGGCAGGAAGCCCTGGGAACCCTCTGCAAACAGCCCGCCAGCCCTCAGCCTAATAATGCAGCTAACAAGACCCCTTTCCTTTCACTACTCAAGTACCCAAGCTGGCTCTGGCACTTTCTGTTCCCAGTCTGATTGTTGCTAAACCATGCACGTATGCCATCTTGATGGTCTTCCTTTTCGGGAAGAGAGCGCTGAGACAGCGAGCTCAAGTCACTTGTGTGTGTTGTGAGCATACCAAGCCTTGGATCTGAATCCACGTCCGTCAGCAAGGCTTGGAGTTCTTGCCAAGATGAGGGGTTTGTGCAGTCTCCACCCACAGCCCAGCCCCTGCTGGAGCGGCCAGGCCAAGGCTCAGGAGCTGCGGTGTGCCTGCTGTCTACTGCAGCCAGTGCGCCAGTCCCAGCTGCTTCCTCGGCCCCCAAGGCTGGGCCTTTCTTTACTCTTCCTTCCTCCCTCAACTCTAATTATGGTTCATGTTAGATTGTCTGCCCTTCCTCTTCCTCTTCTCTTTTGGGGAAAGATAATAGCACTTAATACGCCCTTTGCAGGCCTGGCTTTGTTTCTAAGATATCAGAAGAATCTTTAGGAATCTTTCTTCTAGTTGCCCAAGTGAGCGGCAACCTGTCGGCACCCAGAAGGATGAACATGGGTGCCCTGCTAACGATTACAAGTGCCACTCCTAGCCAGGCCATGCCCCTGGGGACACCGGGGGACATCTCCAGGTGGACTAAAGTGGGTCACCTCCTTTCATTGTGTCTTGGCAGCCACAGTGTGACGTGGCATCTCTTGTGTGTAGAGTTTATGAAACTGCTCCTGAAAAGTAGAGACCAATTCTCTGACGCTTTAAATACACCGGGATACACTCGTGGCAATACAGAAAGAAAGAAAGAAAGAGAGAGAGACAGAGAGAGAGAGACAGAGAGAGAGAGAGAGAGAGAGAGAGAGAGAAAGAAAGTCCTCGGGAAGTGGCTGGCCAAGGCCGTTCAGTGCCGTCTGCAGTTGCTTCTCTTTTTACAGGAGAGCCCGGGCTCTGCTCCAGGCCCTGGGATTATTTCTCGCTGGAGGATTCCGGAATCCGCGCTCTCCTCATCACCCTGGAACACAGCTGCAGTGTGTAGCATTTCACTCACTTGGAGCCACACAATAAAAGGCACAGGCCCACATCTGGCTGTGCAGGACAGCGGGCAGGAGAGTGGGCCCTGGGGCACACTGGGCCATTAGCAGGGGCATCTGCATCCTGGCCTGTGCACATTCCTCCCTGGAGCGCCGGGCTGGCTCTGCAAACAAAGGGGCCTGGTCCTGGCATTCTTCTCCACCTTGTAATCCATCACCTTTCTTAGAGGTGTCCCTGGGCGCCTACCCCTTTCATCACTGGCCATTTGGGAGGTAGATCAAAGGTACGCACAGGAGGCTGTGACATAGTCCAGGCTCTGGCATCCCACAAACCGGGGGTAGAACTGCCCTTTGCCCAGGGAGGTTCTGGGGTTATTGTGACTGTGTTTGTCATTTGTCACCTCTGCAGCCTGGGGTTGTTCCTCCACAGGTTCTGGAGCTCAGGGGTGGGAGCCACGTGGGGTTTTCTTTCCTCCTTCTGGGCTCCAGGCCCAGTGTACTTTGGTCCTGCTGAATTTCCATGGCCCCAGGGGCCTGAAAAGCACCTTGTGGTCCTTTTGGAGAACAACTTCCTCATTCTTGGAGGTGCTAATCTGATCCCCTGGGAGGGATCTGTGTGCTAACTGGTTGACACAGGGGAGGCCAGCGTGATAGAGATGAGTTTTTCGCCAAAGATCAGGGACAGGTGTTTCTAGTTTGTCTCCTCTGGAAAGATCTGCAGAGCCGGGTGGACAGGGCTGGAGGAAAGGGGGCCTGTGTGCATGTCCTGGGTAGGTGCTAAGGGAGATAGGAGGGCTCTACGTGGGTGAAGAATGCATTTCTGTCTTGTCCTGCACGCAGGAGGGAGGCCCACTTGTTAATCTGTATTACTTGGAGAGTAGCAGAAGACTCTCAAGTAATGAACATATCTTTGCTTCTTAATTTGCTTTTTGACTATTTTTCTACAAAATAGTTGTCTTGTAATATGTGCTCATTGTTGACTTGGAAAAGATAGAGAAATGCTAAGGAAAAAGGAAAAAGTTTCTTCTAATATCACCTCCACAGAGGTTCATATTTTAGCCTGCTTGTGTGCCATATGTTTTCCGTGCTTTTTTAATTTACCAAGCTGAGATCATACCATATGTATTTTTTTGTATCCTGCATTTTAAAATCAATGTGGCAGTATAAGCATTTCCCAATCCAGAAATAGCTCTGTGTAAATATGACTGCTGATGACAGTATAGTACTTCAGTATGTGGATGTACCACGATATTTCGACTTCACTATTTGTTCATGGATCGTTTACATCCTGTGTTATGCTTGCACATAGGTCTTTGGGCAGATTGTAGCTAGTCATGTTCTTAAAAGGATTTCTAGCAGACTCTTTGACATCAGAGAATACAAACTTTTTTTTTTTAAACTGTGGTAAAACATGCATAACATGAACTTTGTCGTTTTAATCATGTTTAGCTGTGCAGTTATGCGACATTAGGTACCCTCACGTTGTGCAGCCATCACCCCCCTCGAGCTCCAGAACTCTTTCCATTTTGCAGAACTGAAACTGGGTGTCCCTTAAGCACCAACTCCCTACGTTCCCCTCCCCCCAGTCCCTGGCAACCACCGTTCTACTTTCTGTCCCTATGAAACCGACTACATCGGGTGCCTCATAAAAGTGGAATCATACAGTATTTGTATTTTTTGTGATTTGTGTATTTCACTTAGCATACTGTCCTCAAGGTTTCATCCACGTGGTAGTATGTGTCACAATTTCTATCTTTTTAAGGCTGAATAATACGGGGTGTGTGTGTGTATGTGTGTGTATGAATAGCACATTTTGTTTATCCATTCATCTGTTGATACACTTACAGTTACTTCTACACTTCGGCTGTTGTGAATAATGCTGCTATGGACATGGGTGTATAATTCCCTTCTTTCCATTTTTTTGGTGAATACAAGCTTTTTGGAGTTCCTTGGCGTATATGGTCAAATTGCAGTTGAGACATAGGGTGCTGGCTGGATTCTCAGGTGTTGCCCCCCCCTGCTGTCCTTAAACATGGCCAGGTTGTCACCCCCAGGGTAAAAACCAGGCCTGCAGGAAAAGGAAGAGGGAGACTTCTTACCGAGCTATTTTGACAGATTGTGTAAACTCTGTGATTAATGGGATGAGAAAGCAGGAAGAATGTCTTTCATTTAAAAAAAAAAAAGCCTTCGGGGTTGCTTGGTTTTATTTTCAATTAAAAGGGTCTGATTTTGTTTCTGGAGAATGGTTTTAATTTGGATAAATGGTTGAGTCTGGGAACCGCATGCCAGAGCCTATGATCTATGAGTGCAATTACTCAGGGTTTCCTCGGCTGCTTTTCTGAGGGAACAGTCCAGAATTGGGCTCGCTCTGGTTTGGCTCTGTTAAACGTCAATGCAGGCCCCAGGGCACTTGGAGTGAGGCGGTTTTTGTGATCAGTCCTTTAAGTGCAGCCATAATGCCCCCCCCAATGCCTTCCCCAACTGACGGTGGTTAATTTTTACCCTCTAAGAATGTGTTCACAATTCCAAGTCAGGAATGTCAACAGCAGGCTGTTGTTTCCCCCTCCTTGGAACATGTTGAACCAGAATTACTGGCATCTTTTCCAACGTGGGCATTTGCAGAATTGGTGAGATTTGGGGGCTCAAGGAGGAGGCAGACTCATCCTCATGTTCCTCCTCCGGATTACTCGAGGTCCCTGGCTAGGCAGGACTGCAGGCCCAGAGACAGGGCTGTGGTGGGTTGTTCTATCTGGGGTCAACTGGTGTTTCTTTCCAAGGGGATGCTGGACTGGGGGAGGTGAGGGACTAAATCCTAGGTGGCTTTGAGGAAGGACCTGTTGCGATGGAGGGGCAACGTGGGCAGAGGCTGTGGGCAGGGCCTCCTGCTGTGTTCTAGAGTAGCAAAGGGGATTTACAGAAGGCAAAGAAGAATACAAAGACACAAGGTAGGGTGTTCCACCCTTTAGGAGAACTGTGGCAAAGCCCTGGGTAACTTTCCATGGTGCTTGCAGATTTGAGACCAATGCCCGACCAACCTAGTGGGCTGGTGGGAGGCAGCGTGGAGGGTGGCAGGGTGTTCCCAGGGTGGGAGGTGGAGACAGTCTGCACTGAAATTTCAATAGGCTTGCTCGTGATGTGGGTGAAGGTATTGCCCTGCTGGCTTGTATCAGGGCATTGGCTCCTGGACCCTCAACAAAGGGCATATTAGCATAATGAATAGTTAAGTCGCTTGGTTGGGCTCCAGTCCATGGGGCCGTGGCCTCTTTCCGAAGGAAGGACTGGTGGGTGGGCCCCACCTCTGGAGATCCAGCCTGCATTGGGACCACACGGTTTGAGAAATGTTTTCCCAGGCCTGGGCCACATGTGCCCCTTGATTTCTGGGGCAGCCCTGGTGGTAACTCCCCACGTATCCCGGTGAGACCGTTCTCACTTTCCACTGGCAAGGATACAGGTGTAACCAGATAATTCTGATGAAAACTTTGAGTGAGACAGGTAACCCGCAACACAGAGAGTAGGTATGTGCTGCTCTTTTTTTTTTTTTTTTTTTTTTGAGACGGAGTCTCATTCTGTCGCCCAGACTGGAGTGCAGTGGCACGATCTTGGCTCACTGCAACCTCTGCCTCTTAGGTTCAAGAGACTCTTCTGCCTCAGCCTCCATAGCTGGGACTACAGATGTGTGCCACCACAACCCCGCTAATTTTTGTATTTTTAAAAGTAGAGACAGTGTTTCACCATGTTGGCCAGGCTGGTCTTGAACTCCTGACCTCAGGTGATCTGCCCGCCTCCCAAAGCACTTTCGGCTTCCCAAAGTGCTGGGATTACAGGCATGAGCCACTGCGCCTGGTCATGTGTTGCTCTTTAACTCCCCACCCCAACCTCCATTAAATAGAAATAGTCCAAAACATAGGTCATTGAGAGTGTACTGTGCATTTTGCTTGTTTTTTTTTTTTTTTTTTTTTCTGAGATGGAGTCTCCCTCTGTTGCCCAGGCTGGAGTGCAGGGGTGCGATCTTGGCTCACTGCAAGCTCCGCATCCCGGGTTCACGCCATTCTCCTGCCTCAGCCTCCCGAGTAGCTGGGACTACAGGCTCACGCCACTTTGCCCGGCTAATTTTTTTGTACTTTTAGTAGAGATGGGGTTTCACTATGTTAGCCAGGAAGGTCTTGATCTCCTGACCTCATGATCCGCCCGCCTTGGCCTCCCAAAGTGCTGGGATTACAGGTGTGAGCCACTGTGCCAGGCCAGCATTTTGCTTGTTATTAGGGATGATGTGACAACTGGAATGGTGTTCATTCACTTTTAAAAGGCTCACTCTTCTCATGGGATAACAGAACACACTATCATTCATTTTCCTTTTCCCACGAAGGTGTTTGCAGCGGTTGGCATGAGAAGCATAGTGTGTGTGTGACTATCACGCCAATGGTTCTCCCAAACCTGGATCCCAACCTAGGCATTGCCAGTCTCTGGGTGTCACCCTCCCATTTATGATTGTAGGGACTTCTCAGAATGCCCTGGAGGGATGGCCTTACTCCAAATGGTGCCTTGGCTGCCGTGCTGGCTATTTGTGAGTAAAAGATGTTTGTCAATGCTGCTGCTTTTAGAACATGCCCACGCCACATCAGCTACAGCTTGTCGGGTGTCTGGTTGTCTGTCTGTGCAGAGCCCATTGGGAGGTCTGTGCAGCCTCACACCTAGCAGTGAGGTGGCCCCTCTGCATGGTCATGCCCTGCGGAGTTGCATTCCTCTCCCTGATGGCTGGCTGCCAGGACCTGTGGGCCCCGGCGAGAGGGGTGGGAGGTGCTGTGACTCCTGCCAAGCTAGCTCTTCACAGGCTGGGTTAGTTCTTCCGAAGCGTGGTTTCCTGGGACACCGCGCACGGGGCAAGCACAGCTGTGTGACCAGTGGCATGCTGACAGGGCTAGACACACACTGGGCTGCTTAATGCCGACCTTGGCCTGTGAATCTGTGACCAGGACTCTTGGTGAGCGGCCAGCTGGGGGCTGTTGGTGCTGAGTTCAGCTCTGTAGCCAAAAACGTTCCAGCTGATTTCCAGACAGACCCGGCTTCCGTTTTCAATGCCAAGAAGAGCTGGGCGAATGAGTGGGAGCTGACAGAGACTTTTGGCTGACTGTGATCGCTATTGTCTGGAGTCCCCTTGACCCTCTGGAGGTACTGCCTCTCCTTTCATTTGTACATATCGGTTTTTCTGCATGGTTCCGCCTCTTGTCAGCCAGGCTCTGGGGACACCAGCTTTTCCGTTTCCCATACTGCCAGATGGCTTTGAGCAAACAAGAGGAAGGCCCCAGCGTGGGTGCAGCCTGTGGTTGCGTTGTCCTGCCTGTTTACCCTGGGGGTGAAGCGGAAAGGGAGCAGGCTTTGTAGGAACCCAGGTGGCACCCCTTCTCATCCCTGCCACTTGTTCTCCTTGTGGTCCTGGGATCTTCCCCAAACTTCTCTGAAGTGGTGCTGAAAACTGGGTTGATAGTACGGACCTCACTGAGCTGTTAGGAGTAGCTATCGACACCCTGTACCCGAGGTTCTCTCCAATGGAAACCAGGTAACCTTCGATTCCTTTTCTTTCATCTGTGATTGGTCATCTGGGTGGGACGCTGACCACCCGAGGCCTGGTGCCCTGTCCTGAGGCCCAGTTAGCCATGGCCTTCATCTGCTCACATTCTGTGGATTGGGTTGTGTAATATTTGTTTGTATCACTCAGTTCTCCAAGGACAAGAAGGCTGCTGCTAAAAAAGAAAAAAAAAAAAAAAAGATAAGAGCTTTGGAGGGGACCGGGTGCGGTGGCTCACGCCTGTAATCCCAGCACTTTGGGAGGCTGAGGCGGGCGGATCACGAGGTCAGGAGATCGAGACCATCCCATCCCGGCTCACATAGTGAAACCCCGTCTCTACTAAAAATACAAAAAACTAGCCGAGCGTGATGGCGGGTGCATGTAGTCCCAGCTACTCGGGAGGCTGAATCAGGAGAATGGCGTGAACCCGGGAGGTGGAGCTTGCAGTGAGCCGAGATCGCGCCACTGCACTCCAGCCTAGGCGACAGAGCGAGATTCCGTCTCAAAAAAAAAAAAAAAAAACAACAAAAAAAGAGCTTTGGAAGGAGCTTAGAGTTAGCTACATGTATTTGCCAAGGTGTGACATCACTCAGAGCCTCCATTCCATCCTCTGGACAGCCAGGAGCTGGCCTCCCAATCCGCTGCCCACTGGGCACACTTCACAATGGGAGGAGACAGTTACACATCTAGATGGAAACATTCTAGAAGTGATTGCTTATGAGGAGAGAGGGAAATGCTGGCACATTTTCCCAGGATTTTGTTCGTTTTTATTAGGGCCACAACTTTTGTTCTTGGAGTTTTGCTTTGTAACTTATTCCTTTAACTTGCAGAAGAGAACCATTTACAACTCATCTTACAGACTTGAGAATCTAGCCTACTGTTATTTCCTTGGAAAATAGCCACATTCCTAGTTATTGTGTTATTGAAAGTTGATGACAATGCCCCCAGCAGTCCATGCAGGTTCGCTGAGAAGAGTTGCACCTTCGGAGCTGTGACTTCAGCACAAAAAAAATATTCTTCTTGGACAGTGTGTTGTGGGGTTTGCTTGCTTCAAATCCGTACTGCCAAATGGCATGAATCATTTCCTTTTTCTTCCTCTCAAAATGTATTCCAGTCTTGATGCAGACGCATCAGCACTGTGTAATCCCTTGTGTAATATTTATTTATTTGTTTTTTCTTTTTCTTGAGATGGAGTCTCGCTCTTGACGTCCAGGCTGGAATGCAATGGCGTGATCTTGGCTCACTGCAACCTCTAACTCCTGGGTTCAAGTGATTCTCCTACCTCAGCCTCCCGAGTAGCTGGGATTATAGGTGCGTGCTACCACGCCCAACTAATTTTTGTGTTTTTAATAGAGAGGGGATTTCACCATGTTGGCCAGGCTGGTGGCGAACTCCTGACCTCAGGTGATCCGCCTGCCTTGGCCTCCCAAAGTGCTGGGATTACAGGCGTGAGCCACCGTGCCCGACCCATTCTTTCTTTTTATTGAGACAGAGTCTTGCTCTGTCACCCAGGCTAGAGTACAGTGGCACAATCTTGGCTCTCTGTAGCCTCTGCCTCCCGGGTTCAAGTGATTCTCCTGCCTCAGCCTCCCAAGTCGCTGGGATTACAGGCGACCATCACCATGCCCAGCTAATTTTTGTATTTTTAGTAGACGAGGTTTTCCCATGTTGGCCAAGCTGGTCTCGAACTCATGACCTCAGGAGATCCACCCACCTTGGCCTCCCAAAGTGTTGCGATTATAGACGTGAGCCACCACGCCTGGTCCCTGTGTAGTATGTATGTATGTGTGTATGTATGTATACATGTATGTTTGTGACGGAATCTCACTCTGTTGCCCAGGCTGGAGTGCAGTGGTGCCATCTTGGCTCACTGGAACCTCCACCTCCCTGGTTCAAGCAATTCTCCTGCCTCAGCCTCCCGAGTAGCTGGGATTACAGGCTCGCGTCACCACATCCGGCTAATTTTTTTGTGTTTTTAGTAGAGGCGGGGTTTTATTATGTTGGCCAGGCTGGTCTGGAGCTCCTGAACCCAGGTAATCTACCCTCCTCGGCCTCCCAAAGTGCCGGGATTACAGGTGTGAGCCACTGCACCTGGACCGTTGTGCAGGTTTTGTTCTTATAAAGATGTTGGGTATCCAGCAGACTGGTCCTGGGAAAATGGCTCCTCTCCCCCTTTCTGCTTTGTGCTGAGACCCCCAGATCATGTTCACAAATTCTGCATCAGGGACTGAGTGCACGTAAGACATTGGGCAAATTTTGGAGAGATGTTTGGTGGATAAATAAGCTTCATGTCTGAAGCACATCAATTCTCAGATGAGCAACTGCTCAGATCCCGGCCCAGAGGAGGAGTGGGTGCAGTGATGGTGGCCATGCTGTGAATACTGTGGGCTTTGTTCACAGCCACAGTGAGGAGGAGATAGGGTGTCCCGGTACAAGTTATCGCTCTATCTGCAGATCCATCTGTCCTTCCTTAAAGAGGCGGCAGCCCACTTCAGGGCCATTGTGTCAAACAGTTGGCGTTTGGCCTTGGCCCTGGGTAAAACACATGGCAGGGTATCACGTGGGTGCCGCTCACGACTCCCCCACATCTGCCGGGGTTTCCATAACGCACTGTTCTGTTTGCAGCTGTGAGAATGCGATATGGCACAGCAGCCGCTCATAGACCTCAGGCTTGTTGCCATGCATAGAAGGTGCACACCACAGAGGGGAGGCCGCGGGCAGGGAAGTGGCTGGCATGAATTATTGACTGTGTGTGAGGCCCTGTGCGGGGAGATTCACTTGTTCCTTCCTTTGTTGATTTATTCATTCACTCACTCATTCCTTTCATGCAGCTAATGTTTAGTGAGTGCCTGCTGTGTCTCAGATACATTTAACCCTCACTCACTCTGTAGAAACTGAGACTCAGAAGATGAATGCAGGGTGAGGTAGCTTGCCCACCATCTCAGCTTGGACATGGTGGGGCAAGGGGCTTCTGATCACACCCCTCCGACCCACAGTCTGCTTGTCTCCATCCTGCCTGCTCCGGAGCCCCCAGTTCTGCCAGCCACATCTCGAAGGTGAAGGAAGATGACCCCGTGATCCGTTCGGGGCTATGTTCCTGCTGCTATGGCCTGACTGGCCTCTCCCTACCCTCTCCTGCAGGCCCTGGGGCTCTCTGGAGCCCAAGACTTAGTGTTTTGAATCACCGGTCTTTCCTTTGGGGGCTGCCTGTGCCAACTTTTCAAGGGCTTGATTGCAGGGCAGCCTCTCAGAGGGTCTTGGGGGAGCCCCCAGAGTGGAGTTTTGCCAGGGTGCCTGTGGGTACAGGCAGCAAGGTGGAGGCAGCTTAGAAATCAGCATGTCACAGCACTGGGCTGAAGAATCAGTCGGATGCCTGAGCCTCTCGTTTTAGGCGGCAGCTGGCAGAGTAAGTCATGTTAGGCCCAGCTTGTTCCTTATCACTGAGCAGTGTTACCTGCGAGGGATGTACCATAGTTTACTTAATCACTTACCTGTTGCAAGACTTCCAGTTCATGAACATGATATATCTTCTCAGTTATTTAGATTATCTTTCATGTCTTTCATTGGCATCTGTGTCGTTTTGGCATACAGGTCCTGTATATGTCTTGTTCAGGTTTACACCCAAGTGTCTCACTTTTTTTTTTTTTTTCTTTGAGACGGAGTCTCGCTCTGTTCCCAGGCTGGAGTGCAGTGGCGCCATCTTGGCTCACTGCAAACTCCACCTCCCGGGTTCACTTCATTCTCCTGCCTCAGCCTCCCAAGTAGCTGGGACTACAGGCTCTCCCCACTATTCCCGACTAATTTTTTGTATTTTTAGTAGAGACGGGGTTTCACTGTGTTAGCCAGGATGGTCTCAATTTCCTGACCTTGTGATCCGCCTGCCTTGGCCTCCTAAAATGCTGGGATTACAGGTGTGAGCCACCGTGCCGGACCTCACTTCTTAAAGTGACTGTGGATGGCCTTGTATTTTTAATTTTGTGCCTGTGTGTTCATTACTAGTACATAGAAGTGCAATTAACTTTTGTATGTTTACCTTGTATCCTGTGACCATGCAAAGTTTTGTTTTGTATATTCCTGGGGATTTCCCATGTAGATAATCATGCCATCTGAAAATAGGGACAATGTTATTTCTTCCTGGACTTTGCCTTTTCAAAGGGCTCAGGCCAGTTTCCTTGTAGATTTTGCATAGTATGGATTTGTATGGTTCTTCTCTCCTCATTAGATTCAGGATAAGCAGTTTTTGAAAAATGATTACATATGCGTGAGGTGCCTCTACTTGCCTCACATTAAGAGATGGAATGTCTCTCTTTTTTTTTTTTTTTTGAAATGGAGTCCCGCTCTGTAGCCCAGGCTGGAGTGCAGTGGTACCATCTCGGCTCACTGTTTCAAGTGATTCTCCTGCCTCAGCTTCCTGAGTAGCTGGGTCTACAGGCACACACCACCACGCCCAGCTGATTTTTTGTATTTTTAGTAGAGACGGGGTTTGACCATGTTGGCCAGGCTGGTCTCGAACTCCTGATCTCAGGTGATCCACCTGCCTCGGTGTCCCTAAGTGCTGGGATTACAGGCATGAGTTACCGCTCCCGGCCATGAGATGGAATGTCTTTTTGTCCTGCTGTTGTCCCGCTGAGTCAGATCAGTTGGTTGAGACCCTGATTCCCTTCTTACCTTTGAGACTTTAACAACTCCGAACAACTTTCAGCCATTTTAACATCCAAAGATGACCTTTGCCTGAATTAGTTATTCCCTTAGAAGTTATGCAGTAGTAGTTCTTAACTGTTTTTAAACACTTGTAGAAACACTAATTATCTTGCATATAATCGGACTGTTACTTAGCAATCCCTTTTGCTTGGGGAGCAAGCTCTTCAGAGTAAAAGGGAGAGCAGAATGGAAGAGAATCGTGTTTATTGTGTTGATTCCATAGGTGATTTGCAAATCTGACAAAACAAAGATGTGTGCCTTTTCTCTCTTTTTTTTTTTTTTTTTGAGAGGGAGTCTGGCTCTGTCTCCCAGGCTGGAGTGCAGTGGCCGGATCTCAGCTCACTGCAAGCTCCGCCTCCCGGGTTTACGCCATTCTCCTGCCTCAGCCTCCCGAGTAGCTGGGACTACAGGCGCCCGCCACCTCGCCCGGCTAGTTTTTTTGTATCTTTTAGTAGAGACGGGGTTTCACCGTGTTAGCCAGGATGGTCTTGATCTCCTGACCTTGTGATCCGCCCGTCTCGGCCTCCCAAAGTGCTGGGATTACAGGCTTGAGCCACCGCGCCCGGCCTGTGTGCCTTTTCTCAAACCCTGACCCTGTAGGAGCACCCTGAGTACCTTTGGGCAGCACGCTATGTAACTGCAGTGGAGACATCAATGTGGCTGCGATCACTGCCAAATGATAGATGCTTGCCCAGGCTCACCTACCAGACAGGCGGCTGCTTGGGTGGCTCTGATGAGGAGTCCATGTTTTTGGATGAGTGCTGTCTTAAGTCAGCAGTTCTCACAGTGAGGTCCTGACACCAGCATTAGCATCCCCTGGAAACTGTTAGGAATGCCAGTCCTGGGTTCCACCCCAGACAGATCTCCTGCATCAGACACTTTGGGTTGGGGCTCGACAGGGTTTAGAACCACTCATCTGGATTAATCTTTTTTCCAATATGTAGTACTAATCTGAAACCCTAGTGAAGCTGTTAATTGAGATGTCTTTAAAGTTCCATGTGGCTTTGCAGTAATCCACGTATATCATGCTATCAGACTGTGGCTGGTTGCTCTTCCAAAGCCTCTCAGAGCCTGTGTGAGGAATAAGCTGCATTTACAGTTCTCATACTTAGGATAACTCCTTTTAGCTCCTTGAACCCCCAATGTGAGTTTTTGCCTAAGATTAAGAAATCCAGCAGAGTTCGAAATTGGAAAGTGAGGTTGGTGTTAACTAGTGTACATTTGCGCATATTTTCTGCATTTGTTTATATTTAACTTTGTACCCCACCTACTGGCTTATTACCTTAAGAAATAAAAAGTTGGCCAGACATGGTGACTCATGCCTGTAATCCCAGTAATTTGGGAGGCTGAGGCGGGCTGATCACCCAAGGTCAGGATTCTGAGACCAGCCTGGCCAGCATGGTGAAACCCTGTCTTTACTAAAAATACAAAAAATCAACCGGGCATATCGTGTGCGCCTGTACTCCCAGCTACTCGGGAAGCTGAGGCAGAAAAATCACTTGAACCTGGGAGATGGAGGTTGCAGTGAGCTGAGACTGCAGCACTGCACTCTAGCCTGGGAGAAAGAGCGAGCCTCTGTCTCCAGAAAAAAGGCCAGGCGCGGTGGCTCATGCCTGCAATCCCAGCACTTTGGGAGGCCAAGGCGGGTGGATCATGAGGTCGGGAGATTGAGACCATCCTGGCTAACACGGTGAAACTGTATCTACTAAAAATACAAAAAATTAGCCAGGCGTGGTGGCGGGTGCCTGTAGTCCCAGCTACTCGGGAGGCTGAGGCAGGAGAATGGCGTGAACCCGTGAGGCGGAGGTTGCATTGAGCTGAGATGGCTCCACTGCACTCCAGCCTGGGCGACACAGTGAGACTCCATCTCAAAAAAAAAAAAAATAAATAAATAAATAAACTAAAATAAAAAGAAATTAAAAAATCAACATTTCTGGAGGCCAGTGTCTTTATAGCCTGCTCTACTGGTTGAGGATTTTGATTTTTCACCAATGAGATGCAGACCGAGCTTCTTTTGTGTGCAAGTCAGTCTGCTTTTCTTACAATGAGGAGTTGAATTCCTATGAACTCAGGAGCAAGTAGGTAGCCATGTGTGCATCTGGATCAAGCTGTGAGAAGCGGACATGTCTGCAGAGGAAAAGAAGGTGCTGTGGAAACTGAGAGGTGAATGGGAATAGGGTGGGGGAGGCAGCCAAGATCTTAGTGGTATTAATCAGTCAGGTTGTCCAGTAAACATGGGCATGTTCATATATATGCATACATATATATGTATATATATATATGAATAAATTTTAGCAGTTCTTGAGGTTGCAGTCTTTTTTTTTTTTTTTTTTGAGACGGAGTCTCGCTCTGTTGCCCAGGCTGGAGTGCAATGGTGGGATCTCGGCTCCTCTGCCTTCTGGGTTTAAGTGATTCTCCTGCCTCAGCTCCCGAATAGCTGGGATTACAGGTGCGCGCCACCAGGCCCGGCTAATTTTTGTATTTTTAGTAGAGACGGGGTTTCACCATGTTAGTCAGGCTGGTCTCGAACTCCTGACCTCGTGATCCACCCGCCTCGGCCTCCCAAAGTGCTGGGATTACAGGCATGAGCCACCGCAATTGGCAAGGTTGCAGTCTTGAGTCTGAAGGCAGCTTGGAGCAGACTTCGGAATCTCAGTCTTTTCTCTTAAGGGCTTCCGCTGATTGGATTAGCCCCCACTGACGTTATGGACGGTCATTTGCTTTATTCAAAGACCACTGGTTTAAAAAAATTTTTTTTTTTTTAAACGGAATCTCGCTCTGTCACCCAGGCTGGAGTGCAGTGGCTCAGTCTTGGCTCACTGCAAGCTCCGCCTCCCGGGTTCATGCCATTCTCCTGCCTCAGCCTCCTGAGTAGCTAGGACTACAGGTGCCCACCACCACACCAGCTAATTTTTTGTATTTTTAGTAGAGACAGGGTTTCACTGTGTAAGCCAGGATGGTCTCAATCTCCTGACGTTGTGATCTGCCCATCTCGGCTTCCCAAAGTGCTGGGATTACAGGCGTGAGCCACTGCGCCCAGCCTTAAATGTTAATCATATGTAAAAAATACCTTCATGCAACATCTAGACTGATATTTGACTAAATAGTCAGATACCATGGCCTAGCCAAGAGGATGCATAAAATTAACGACCACTGCAAGGAATCAGGACTGTGACAGTGACTGTGGTCTGGGGGAGTGGGAAGATTTATGCTGGTTGGCAAGGGGTGTGGGAAAAGCCACCAATAGTGTCCTACTTGCTCAGTGGCCTCAACCCAGGGCTGTCATGAGTAATACACTGCCCATCACTAGGCTTGTGGAACACAAAGGTGAGTCACTTTCTGGAGAACCGGGGCAGGGCTTCTGTAAGTCGGCTTTGAGGACACCCTGGGGGTGAGATTGGATCTCCCCAGGATAGGGTTGGTGTCCTCCAGAGGGAATGAGCATCCTGACATCAGAGGTTGGGCACTTGATCTAGCTAGTGAGTCCTGCCCTATGGTTGACTGGCCCGGGACCCAGGAGGTCATCACTGGATCCTGAAGCTTTTCTACCGAAACTAGTGAAAAGGCCTTCATCAAGGGCGCCTTTCAGAGTGAGCACCCAGGAGACGTTCGTGAAAGTGTGAGCTCCCCTCAGCTTAGGAGCTGTTCTTACGTTTTAATCTCACCGTCCAGCTAGTAGGGCTGTGGACTTTAGATCTTTATCATTGGCGTAGGTTTTTTTTTTTTTTTTTTTTGAGACGGAGTCTCACTCTGCCGCCCAGGCTGGAGTGCAGTGGCCGGATCTCAGCTCACTGCAAGCTCCGCCTCCCGGGTTCACGCCATTCTCCTGCCTCAGCCTCCCGAGTAGCTGGGACTACAGGCGCCCGCCACCTCGCCCGGCTAGTTTTTTGTATTTTTTAGTAGAGACGGGGTTTCACCATGTTAGCCAGGATGGTCTCGATCTCCTGACCTCGTGATCCGCCCGTCTCGGCCTCCCAAAGTGCTGGGATTACAGGCTTGAGCCACCGCGCCCGGCCCATTGGCCTAGGTTTGAGAGTCCTTGAAGGGGGGCTCCAGGCAGGAGGGGTTCTGTGTTTCTGGCGGGTCCCCATGCAGCTCCTGGCCGTGGCCACTCTCATCTGCCTCAGTCACTCTGGGTGATCCTCGTGTGCCCAGGCAGAGGGCCTGGCCTGGGGATGCCCAGGGAGTTTTGCCTAGCTTTGCTGTTAGGGACATGAACGAGAACGGGCATAGCTAAAGAAGGGTATGGCCAGAGAGGGCTGAGCCTGGAGCTGGAGGTGGGGCCATGTCTTGGCTCCCAACCGGTTGTTGAGTTGAATTATCCCCAGGCACCCATGGAGTTGACTTGTCCTGAAACCCATCTTCCGTGTGCCTTGAATTTATCCATGCTGTTCTTACCTGTGTCATCTTCAGAGAGAAAAGTCTTTTTCCCATGCACAGCCAAGAGACTGACTTCACTTGTTTTGTATGTAGTTAAGAATTCCACCAAAAAGAATTCTGCTGCCATACCATCTCCGAGGATGTCCCATAAACTTGGTTGCAGAGTTTTGTGAAATGTTGCACTCCAGTAGAAGGCAGCAGACTAGGCTGGGCGTGGTGGCTCATGCCTGTAATCCCAGCACTTTGGGAGACCAAGGCGGGCAGATCACCTGACCCCTATGATTAAACCCCATCTCTACTAAAATACAAAAATTAGCCGGTGTGGTGGTGGGCACCTGTAATCCCAGCTACTTGGGAGGCTGCGACAGGAGAATTGCTTGAACCTGGGAGGCGGAGGTTGCAGTGAGCCGAGAGAGTGCCATTGCACTCCAGCCTAGGCAACAAGAGTGAAACTCCATATTGGGAGGGAAGAAAAACAAGGCAGCAGATGAGACTGAAGGGTGTGACCTTTCAAGTGTTTATCCACCTTTGACCAGATCAATCTAATTCCATCTCTTTTGAGTCTACTTAAGATAACTATCAATGACAAAGGGTTTTTTTTTGCAGAACTCTGTTGAGGAAAAATGAGCTGGCTTTTCCATTTCCAGAACGATCTCCAGGTCAGAGACATACACTGGGTCAGTCCAGGGAAGGGAGGCCACTCCTCCCCTGGATTGTCAGGGTGCACAAGGAATTTTTGCCATCATTACTGCAATGGAGAAATGTTTACCTATCAAACTGTATTGCAACTGTGCTTCAATTCCTTGCCACCTTGGGCTGTTAGTAAGTGTTGACTTCTTGAGATTACCCGTAGACTCAGTGGCCGAACCAGCTATGTACTGTGAAGCAGACCACCCCATAACTTAGTGGTTTAAAGGAAAATAAATTCTTTCTTGAGGTCCAGTGGGCTGGCTACGTGGGAGCTGTGCTCAGCAGGTCTTCACAGCCCAGCCTTTCTGTCTGCATAGTCCTGCTTCTGAGCAGGTTCATCTCAGGTCACCCAAGGGCAAAGGCAGAAGCTGCAGGCAAAACCTCAGGTTCTATTCCATTGACCAAAGCAAGACCAGCTCAGATGCCAGGGGTAGGAAATAGATTCCACTTTTTGATGAGTCTTGGGAGAAAAATATTGTGGCCATGTTTTTCATTCTAAAATGTTGCTTGACTCTTCCGTTTACTTATTCAGCAAATTTTGTTTTAAAAATTGGCCCCGGGCCGGGCGCGGTGGCTCAAGCCTGTAATCCCAGCACTTTGGGAGGCCGAGACGGGCGGATCACGAGGTCAGGAGATCGAGACCATCCTGGCTAACACAGTGAAACCCCGTCTCTACTAAAAATACAAAAAAAAACTAGCCGGGCGAGGTGGCGGGCGCCTGTAGTCCCAGCTACTCGGGAGGCTGAGGCAGGAGAATGGTGTAAACCCGGGAGGCGGAGCTTGCAGTGAGCTGAGATCCGGACCGGGCGACAGAGCGAGACTCCGCCTCAAAAAAAAAAAAAAAAAAAAAAATTGGCCCCTTGCTGATACCTGCAACCCACCTAAGGAATCACACAGCCTCACACTTCTGAGGTGACTGCATGATTTGGCTATGAGCTTCCTGGCAGCCATTGCGATGAGGGAAACAATGGTTTTGAATTGTTTCTTGGTATCTAAGCAATTAAAAAAAAAAAACAGTTAAGGAAAACAGACAGTGAACAGAAACACGTTATTCTGGAAAGCGGAGAAGTTTCTGAGGCTGAATCCTGAGGTGGGTGGTCCCATAGGGTCCTCAGTCATACCCTGCACCCACCACAGTAGAGGAGTGGAACACAACAGTCTCTAACACGCTCGGTGGTGGCCAAAGGCAGCGTGATAAGATACAGGCCCCTAAGAATAAGGTTCCAGGAATTTGAGCATCCTGTGCTCCATGTGTTCAAGATACAGAAGAATAAACCTAGGTGTGTGGGGCTACAGAGGCATGAGCATCTGTCCTAGCTTCCCCTCTGAAGTTTGCCCAACCAGCATCGCACCACCTCCTAACCCTATGACCCTGGACAAGGAGGTGACCACACTGTGCCTCAGTTTACTTCTGGTGTTATGGTGATATTTTCGTAAAGTCACACCTGGAAATCCCTGGGGTGAGCAGTCACTGTGACCTGACATCAGAGGCCAGGGGTCTGGCAGTTGGTCTATGGGGACACCCATGGCCTGCCCGACATGGGGTCACACAGGGTCACACAGGGTTGCTTGGGGATCACAGCCTGTTTCTTTTTTTTTTAGACGGAGTCTCGCTCAGTTGCCCAGGCTTGAGTGCAGTGGCAGGATCTCAGCTCACTGCGAGCTCCGCCTCCCAGGTTCATGCCATTCTCCTGTCTCAGCCTCCTGAGTAGCTGGGGCTACAGGTGCCCACCACCACGCCTGGCTAATTTTTTTTTGTATTTTTAGTAGAGACGGGGTTTCACCATGTTAGCCAGGATGGTCTCGATCTCCCAACCTCGTGATCTGCCCTCCTTAGCCTCCCAAAGTGCTGGGATTACAGACGTGAACCACTGCGCCTGGCCGATCACAGCCTGTTTCTATATGGATCTGGTGGTGCATGGATTCCTCACTGAGGACTTGGAGGCTTCAGGCTCCAGGACAGCCCCAAGTCCCCCAACCAGGACCTCAGAAAGGATACTGTTCTGGGTGGATTTGGGAGGAGCAAGTTTGGGGTGCTGAGAGGTGGGACTGCCGTTGCCCCTCGAAGGGGGTCAAGTGTGGGCTGATGTCTGTGCTGGGATCCCAGTTCAAGGGTCGCAGGAGCAGCCAGCCAGACCACAGGCAGCGTTGGCCAAGGACTGGGTGCCCCCAACAGTAGCAGAGATGGGGATGAGGGAGTCTGGAGAGAAGGCCACTGGTGAGAAGTTAGGTTTAGGGCTTTGGTTGGGCAGATTTGTGGAAGACATGAGAACACCAGCATTTCATGGTGAAAACCAGGTTTTGGTTTGGACAGAGTGATATCTTAATTGATTTGTGCTGCTATAACCGGATACCTTAGTTTGGGCAATTTATAGATGTCAGGAATTTATTTCTCACAGTTCTGGAGGCTGGAAGTCCAAGAACAAGGCCCTCAGTGTCTGGTGAGGGCCTGGTTCCTGGTTCATAGATGGTGCCTTCTATGGCCCTAACATGGTAGAGGCGTGAGAGAGCTCCCTGGGGTCATTATTATGAGGCCTAAGCCCATCCTGAGGCTCCAGCCTCATGACCTAGCCACCTTCTTTTTTTTTTTTTTTTTTTTGAGACGGAGTCTTGCTCTGCCGCCCAGGCTGGAGTGCAGTGGCCGGCTTCTCAGCTCACTGCAAGCTCCGCCTCCCGGGTTCACGCCATTCTCTGTCTCAGCCTCCCGAGTAGCTGGGACTACAGGCGCCCGCCTCGTCGCCCGGCTAGTTTTTGTATTTTTCTTAGTAGAGACGGGGTTTCACCGTATTAGCCAGGATGGTCTCGATCTCCTGACCTCGTGATCCGCCCGTCTCGGCCTCCCAAAGTGCTGGGATTACAGGCTTGAGCCACCGCGCCCGGCCTAGCCACCTTCTTAAGGTCCCAGCTCCTCATACCATCACCTTGGGGTTTAGGGCTTCAACATAGAAATTGGGGGTAGGGGGCGGGTCGCAGATGTTCAGACCATGTTTTAGGCAATGATGCATAAAAGCCCAGTTTGGGGTGGGCAGCAAAGGGAGACCAGCAGCCGGCTCTTGCAGTCCTGCGGGGGTAGAGCAGGTGATGTAGACCCAGCTTCCTGCCTTGGAGCCCCAGTGACCCTCAGCAGCATCGTGAATCCCTTCAAGCCAGGTGTAGTGTGTGTGGATTGTTCTCAGAGGGTTTGTAGCTTCATCAGATCATCAGGGCTGCTCGACCCCCAGAATGTGAAGGCCAGGGTTTGCATAAAAGGGCCCATGTCCTATGCTATAGCAGCTCTCTCTGCGTGTCCTGGTCCCCAGGCTGCCCCATCGCCCTGATGAGGATGCACAGTGGAGCTTGAGCCTGGAATGAGGGAAGTGGAAGGAGGTGAAGTGAGTGCAGAGATGGACAAGGGCCCCAGGGAGACTGGCGCCATAGGATGCTGTGAAGTTTGATGGAAGCCTCAGGGATGTAGAGCAGGAGGGCTGGCCTTTCATAAGATTGGCTCCTGTGGCTCTTGTTTTAGCCCCTTCCAGCCCCTATCCCTGCCTCTTGTTCTCCATTCTCTGCATGGTCCTGGGGTGCATAAAGATGGTGTGACGAGGTCGAGGCACCGCCCTGCACCGGAAAGTTCTTGGAACTCACCAAGGTCACATTCCTAAGATGGAATGTTGTGAAGCCGCCTCTGCTGTTCCTTGGGGAATTCTCCCGCTCTCTTTATTAAAAAGCTGAAAATGTGTCTCGATGTCTGTTTATTTATTTATTTTTTGTGAGATGGAGTTTTGCTTTGTTGCCCAGGCTGGAGTGCAGTGGCGTGATCTTGGCTCACTGCAACCACCACCTCTCAGGTTCAAGCAATTCTCCTGCCTCAGCCTCCCGAGTAGCTGGGACTACAGGCACGCGTCACCATACCCAGCTAATTTCTGTATTTTTAGTAGAGACAGGATTTCACCATATGGGCCAGACTGGTCTCAAACTCCTGATCTCGTGATCCGCCCACCTTGGCTTCCCAAAGCGCTGGGATTACAGGTATGCGCCACCACGCCCTGCCTGTTTGTATATTTAAATATGCATTAAACATGGGATTGGAAGAGTGACATGGGAGGTCCATATATATGGGCGTTGCGAGATTTGCTTCTGCCTTCCAGTGCTTTCCCTTGGACTCCCTCTGGGGAGATTTGGGCTCTGGGAGATTCGCGGCCGGTTTTGCCATTCCCAGGTGAGTGGAAGGGCTCGTGGGGGTCATGCAAAGCTCTCTCCTGCTCACGGCCTTGGACATAACCAAGGAGGGCTTGGCCTGGGACCCTGAGCAGGATTTTCCTGCAGGTGCACACAGAGGAATGTCCCATAGGGTGGTTGTGTGGGAGAGTGGGCCCTGGGGAGGCAGAGCTGGGACCCTCTGCTGAGGGGGGAGGCAGTGGAACCTGTCCTTTCCTCATGCGTGGGAAACCTGCCCCCGGAGGCTGCAGTTATTTTGTCTAAGTTTTTCCATCGAGGAAAACAGGAGTCAGTGGAAATTTGCAAGTAGGTGATGGGAGAGGTGGACCTGAACCCCAAGTCCTTAGAATGAAAACCTGGGCCTTCCTTGGTCCCTGCAGGTGTGCTCCACTGCCCGGTGGGGAGGTGCTGGGGTCGGCCTCTTTGAAGTCGGGGTGATGGACACATTTGGGGTCGGTGGAGGCACCCACTTGCATGGAGGAGGATGTGGGACCCTCTGCCAAGTGTCAAGTTAGCCTGAAATGAGGCACAGACTGGGAGCTTTGCCTTTTGCCCTGGGGTAAGAATAAAGAAAACAATGCAGGCCAAGGAAGCATTCCTGGGAGGTGGCGCAGGCTCTTTGATCCTCCTCGGCACCGGCTTGCTGTAGCTTGCTCTTATCAGGACGGCAAATTCCCTGTTTCTTTTTATGTTGGGAACCTACAAGAGGCTCTGATGCTAGAAGCGGGCTCCCTCATCCTTGCCTGAAGGAAGCAGTGTCCTGTATACAGGCGTCAGCACCCACATGGGGGTGGACAGTGGAGGGCCAGCCTGGGCCTGCCTCGTGTGCTCAGGCCTCCTTGGTGGGGGTGGGAGTGGGGGTGGTGCAGAGGTTCTTGTCATTTGCCAGAGGGACAGTGGGCAGACAGCAGAGATGTCCCAAGGTCTGTTCACCGCCTGCCTTCTATCCAGCCCTCTGGAAAAGAGGCCGTCCTTCCAGTTTGGAGACTTCCTCTGGAGAATTCCATGACACATGTTCTTGAACCATGGAGGTAATCCCGTAAGGTGTGGTTCATGGCATGTGGGCTGGAATAATTCCTTGTTGGACAGTTTGCTCCAGGAATGACGTGGACTCCCTACCTCCTCCCCCTACGTGCTAGTGGCCACCCCAGTGGTGGTGATGGTTAAAATGTTGTCACATTTCCAAATGTCCCCAGCGCCTCCAATTATTAGTAGGCAGAGAAGTCAGTCGGCACTTAGAAAAACAAACCAGGATGAAAAATCCCAGAGAATATTCTGCCAGTTGCCACGTCATATTCCCGTGAAACCTTCAGTTATTTACCCATATGGGTGCTTTACCTGGTTGTTACTTAAGATAGATTTCTGTATGTGTTGCAAGGAAAGGCATTGCAGAAATGGACAGGGCCATTGTTTTCATTCCACATTGTGACTCTTCCTTTCCTGTATTTGAAAGATTAAAAGATAGCACCCCCTAGATGGGCAAGGGTTGGGTTAAATAGTAGTGTTGGGACAGAAAGGTCCATTTGTGAGCTCGCTGCAGGCAGGGTTGATGGTCCTGGTGGAAGCAGCCTTGGCGGCCGCTGGTTTTCAAAGCCTCTAACAGGCTGTGCATCTCACCCGTGACTGCACCCCTGAGGAAAGAAGAAAAGTCAGCCTCTCCCTTACACAGGACGCTTATGAACTTTCCCAGACACACTGTTGGCCTCAAGGATTGTTCTGACCCTGGACATTTGTAGGACTTTTCCAAGGTGGATCGGAGCCTCCTCCTCATGTGCTCCAGGCAGACGCCAGGATTCGGGTGCATCACCAACTGGTGGAAGATGGGGACTAGGCATCCTGCCTGCCCTGCTCAGGTCAGGTTCTATTGCTCCCCACCCTCACTGCTCCTGGTTATCATCGTCTGTGGGGGGCATGGCTTGGTGGCAGGGACTGGAGGATGGAGGGCTGGGAGTAGGGCCTCTTGGCTGCGACCTGCCCTTCTGCCCAGCACCCTTGCACTGAGAATCACTGGGTGCTATTCCTTCCTTGCATGCCGTGCTCACTGTACCAAAGACTTGTGGAGTTTTGCCATTTGGCTTTATGGGAGGTTGCATGCCCCCCAGACCAGCCAGCGAGAGTGGGCAGGATCTGGTCTGGGGCCCGCACTTTGCAGCCCCTGAAGATCTCAGTCTTCATGCTGCTGCTTTGCTTCCCTCAGCTTGGGAAGCTTCACTCGCCCCTGCCCCCAGAGGGTGACTCAGATGGACCCACTGACCAGAGGAACTTGTGGGGAGGAAGTCACAATTATGGGCTTAGAGAAAGAAAAGTCAAACAACCAACAAAATAGTAATCATGCTTGCCTGTGGATTGGGCCTAAGGGATGTGGGGCCCTCTGTCGTCCTCAGTCCCCTACCTCAGAACTTCAGATGCCTAGACTCAGGCTGGAGGGTCCCTAGAGCCCCAGGACAGGCAGAACACTCAGATTCATGGGGGTGCAGAGTTGTCCCCAGATGTCCTGGAGAGACCCCTGCTCAGGGGGTCTTGGCTTTTAGTGTGTCTCAGAATGGGGACTCTAAAATCTATCTGGGAGCCTCCTTAGAGTGGCTAAGTTTTGTTTTATTAAAGGTAATTTTTTAAAAAATCACATTTTGATTTTAAAATGTCTCTAGGATCTTCTGCAGTTGGTATCATTTTCACTAGAACCTCTTACTGCCCAATCGTCAACAGGGTTATTCTAGAAAAGAGGGCATGTGCGTTCAAGGAGAATCTGAACGTGGGATTCACACACTGAACTCCAACTGATTGCCTCCGCCTTTGTGTGTGTTTATATGCGTATGTGTGTATGTAAGCTCATGTTCCTAAATGTATATGTATACACATGTATGTGTGTCCACATGAACACACACATATACCGTGCATGCACGCATACCTACATGTATGTGTCTGTATGTGCATATAATGTGCATGTGTGTATTATGTGTGTGCAGGCTTACTTTGGAGATACTGCAGTTTGGTGCCAACTGGACCACTGCAATAAAATGAATATTGAGATAAGGCAACTTGTACACATCTTTTAGTTTCCCAGTGCATATAAAAGTTGTTTATACTAAGCTATAGTTTATTAAGTGTGAAAATGGCAGTATGTCTAGAAAAACAACATACATGTCTTCATTTAAAAATGCCTTATTGCTAAAAAATGCTAGCAATCTTTTGAGCCTTCAGCAAGTTAAAATCTTTTTGCTGATGGAAGGTCTTGCCTACGAGTTCATGGCTTTGGACTGATCAGTGGCTGCTGAAGGTTGGAGTGGCTGTGGCAATTCCTTAAAATAAGACAATCATAGGCCTGGCACGGTGGCTCATGCCTATAATCCCAGCACTTTGGGAGGCCAAGGTGGGCAGATCAGGAGGTCAGGAGATCGAGATCATCGTGGCTAACACAGTGAAACCCCATCTCTACTAAAAATACAAAAAAATTAGCTGGGCTTGGTGGCGGGCGCCTGTAGTTTCAGCTATTCAGGAGGCTGAGGCAGGAGAATGGCATGAACCTGGGAGGAAGAGCTTGCAGTGAGCCGAGATGGCGCCACTGCACTCCAGCCTGGGCGACAGAGCGAGACACCGTCTCAAAAAAAAAAAAGAAAAAAGTAATAAGACAATGATAAAGTTTGCCACGTCAGTTGACGCTTTTATGAAAGACTTCTCTGTAGCATGTCATGGTGTTTAATAGCATTTTATCCACAGTAGAACTTTTTTCAAAATTGGAATTAACCCTGTTGCTGCTTCATTACATTTACATGATTACATTTTTGTAACTTTCTTTTTTTTTTTTTTTGAGACGAAGTCTCGCTCTTGTCCCTCAGGCTGGAGTGCAATGGCATCATTTCGGCTCACTGCAACCTCTGCCTCCTGGGTTCAAGCGATTCTCCTGCCTCAGCCCCCTGAGTAGCTGGGATTACAGGCGCCTGTCAGCCCGGCTAGTTTTGGTATTTTTAGTAGAGAAGGGGTTTCACCGTGTTGGCCAGGCTGGTCTGGAACCCCCCACCCACCTCAGCCTCCCAAAGTGCTGGGATTACAGGCTTGACCCACCACACCCGGCCGCATTTGTGTGATTTTCTAAATACTTTGTTGTCATTTCAATAATATGTACAGCATCTTCTTTATCAAGGGTAGAGTCCATCTTTTTTGTTGTTGTTGTTGAGACGGAGTCTTGCTCTGTTGCCAGGCTGGAGTGCAGTGGCACAATCTCAGCTCACTGCAACCTCCGCCTCCTGGGTTCCAAGTGATCCTCCTGCCTCAACCTCCTGAGTAGCTGGGATTACAGGCACACACTACCATGCCCAGCTGATTTTTGTATTTTTAGTGGAGACAGGGTTTCACCATGTTGGCCAGGATGGTCTCGATCTCTTGACCTTATGATCCACCTGCCTCGGCCTCCTAAAGTGCTGGGATTGCAGGCATGAACTACCGTGCCCGGCCCGATTCCATCTTAAGAAACCACTTTCTTTGCTTATGCATAAGAAGCAACTTCTCATCCATTGAAGATTGATCATGAGATTGCAGCAATTCAGTCACATCTTCAGGCTCCACTTCTAGTTCTAGTGCTCTTGCTGTTCCCAGCACATCTGCAGCTCCTTTTTTCACTGAAGTCTTGAACCTTCAAGATCATTCATAAGGGTTGAAATCAACTTCTTTCAAACTCCTATTAATATTGACAATTTCACTTCCTCTCATGAATCACAAATGTTCTTAAAGGCATCTGGACTGTTGAATCTTTTCCAGAAGGTTTTCAATAGACTTTGCCCAGATACATCAAAGGAATCACTATTTATCGCAGCTATAGCCTTAGAAAATATGTTTCTTTCTTTTTTTTCTTTTCTTTTTTTGTGATGGAGTCTTCCTCTATCACCCAGACTGGAGTGCAGTGGTGTGATCTCAGCTCACTGCAACCTCCATCTCCTGAGTTAAAGCAGTTCTCCTGTCTCAGCCTCTTGAGTAGCTGGGATTACAGGCACCCGCCACCATGCCTAGCTAATTTTTGTATTTTTAGTAGAGACAGGGTTTCGCCATGTTGGGCAGGCTGATCTGGAACTCCTGACCTCAGGTGATCCACCTGCCTCGGCCTCCCAAAGTACTGGGATTACAGGCGTGAGCCACCGTGCCCGGCCCAAAATGTGTTTCTTAAAAAGTAAGACTTGAGGGCCAGGCGCAGTGGCTCACGCTTGTAAACCCAGCACTTTGGGAGGCTGAGGTGGGTGGATCGCCTGAGGTCAGGAGTTCGAGACCAGCCTGGCCAACATGGTGAAAACCTGTCTCTACTAAAAACACAAAAATTAGATGGACTTGGTGGCAGGCGCCTGTAATCCCAGCTACTTGGGAGGCTGAGGCAGGAGAATCGCCTGAACCTGGAGGCCGAGGTTGCTGTGAGCTGGAGGCTGCAGTTAGCTGAGATTGCACCATTGCACTCCAGCCTGGGCAACAAGAGCCAGTCTTCGTCTCAAAAAAAAAAAAGAGCTGAAAGTCAAAATTACTCCTTGATCCATGGGTCGTAAAATAGATATTGTGTTAGTAGGCATGAAAACACCATTTATTTCTTTGTACATCTCTGTCAGAGTTGCTGCATGACCACGTGCATTGTCAACAGGTAGTAATATTTTGAAAATAATCTCTTTTTTTCTGAGCAGTAGATCTCAACAGTGAGCTTAAAATAGTCACTAAACCATGCTGTATGCAGAAGTTCTGTCATCCAGGCTTTCCTGTTCTATTTACAGAGCACCGGGAGGGTAGATTTAGTATAATTCTTAAGGGCTCTGGAATTTTTGGAACGGTAAATGAGTATTTGCTTCAACTTAGAGTCATTAGTTGCCTTAGCCCCTCACAAGACAGCCTGTGCTTCGAAGCTCTGAAGCCTGACATTGACTTCTCCTCTCTGGCTATGAAAGTCCTAGATGGCATCTTCTCCCAACAGAAAGCTGATTTTGTCTGCATTAAAATCTGTTGTTTAGTGTATCCACCTGCATCAATGGTCTTGGCTAGATCTTCTGAATAACTTGCTGCTTCACCTTACTCTGTTATGTTATGGAGATGGCTTTTTTCACTTAAACCTCTTGAGCCAACCTCTGATAGCTTCAAACTTTTCTCCTGCCACCTCCTCACCTTGCTGAGTCTGCATATAATTAAAGAGAGACAGGACCTTGCTCTGGATTAGGCTTTGGCTTAAGGGAATGTGGTGGCTGGTTTGATCTTCTAATCCAGACCACTCAAACTTTCTTTGTATCAGCAAAAAGGCTGTTTTGCTTTCTTATCATTCGTGTGTTTACTACTGGAGTAACACTTAATTTCCTTCAGGAACTTTTCATTTGCATTTGCACCTTGGCTAACTGTTTGGCACGAGAGGCCTGGCTTTTAGCCTGTCTGAGCACATGCCTTCCCCACTACGCTGACTCATTTCTAGCTTTTAAGAGATGTGACTCTTCCTTTCACTTCAACACTTACTGGTTATTAATTGGCCTGATTTCAGTGTTGTTGTGTCTCAGGGAATAGGGAGGTCCAAGGAGAGGGAACGAGCAGTCCAGAGTATCAGAACACACAGAACATTTATCCATTAAGTTCACGGTCTTATATGGATTTGGTTCATGGCACCCCAAAACAATTACAATAGTAACATCAAATAGCACAGATCATGAATAACCATGAAAGATATAATAATAATGAAAAAGCTTGAAATATAGTGAGAGCTTCCAAAATGTGACACAGAGATCTGAAGTGAGCTCATGCTTTTGGGGGAGAATAGCACTTTCATGGGATCGCCACAAATCTTCAGTTTGTAAAAAAAACTCAGTATCTGCCAGGTTCAATAAAGCAAAGCACAAGACAATGAGGTATGTCTGCCTTTATGTGTCTTGTTGGTATCTGCAACGGAGGCAGACAGTGATTTTTTGTTGTTATTTTTCTTCTTGTTTCTCCAGGCAAATTGTTTCTCGCCTTCACTCATGTGCCAAGCTCTAGACGACTTCCTGGCTTGGCAAGATTACCGTTAACGCATCCATAAGCATTCCTTTTATTTGTCAAATCCCTGTTATTCTGTCAGAATCTATCTTGCAGCCAAAATAGCCTCAGGAGAAAAATAATGAAAAAAAGAAATGAATTAGGTGTACCAGAAGAATGTGATGGGCGTGGGGAGGTTTATGCAGATAAATATGGTGGGTAACAATGCTGCTCCTTTTCAATGTCTGTTTAAATGTTTCCATTTTCCTTGTAAAAGCACACTAACACAAGGAGTGCATTTGCAGAGAGGCCAAGGATCGCTCCCCGTGGACACACGATTTTGTAGCCTCCCTCCATACCCCACCCCTGCCCCGCTCCAGCTGTGCCTTAGCAGACGTCATTCCCTGTTATTTCAGTCTCCGCAAGTGCAAGAATTTAGGGTGATACAACCATACTTCTATTTGCACACTTCTTACTCTCCACTCATCTCACACATGTGCACAGTGTGAACCTTGGTCTGTTGACTTAACTTTGCCTGTGCTGGGATGATGTTTCTGTCCTGTCTGTGGACACTTCTTGAGTTGAGATTCACAGGTGTGGAATGAGTGGGGTCTGCAGTGCAGATGTTTTCATAGTTCTCATTATCGACTGTCTAACGACTTTTCAAAGTGCTCCCCAAGGCATGAATTGTTCCAATGGGGGTCTCCTTCCCTGTAGTTTTGAACCCTGACCCAGCCAAAGGCTCCCCTGCTCCTGGTGGCTATGCTGGAACTCGAACTCCTTCCCTTTGGTCTGAGGTGGCCACATCCAGGGCTCCAGCCACATGACGTTTTGTGCCCCCACCCACCTCCTCTGTGGTCTCCTCATTTGCTTAAGGAAACACCCGGAGCGAGACAGAACATCCAGTCCATGGCTGGGCCCCACTGGGCCTCCACCTTCAGGACGTGCCCAGGGTCTAGCCACGTGCTCTTGCTCGGTTCCCGAGTCCAGCGGCAGGAAGTGGACACCAGACCAGCCTTCTGCCCGGGAGCTCAGGTGCTAAAGCTTGTCTGTCCTCTGTGCGGCAGGGAGCCCAGCTTGCCCATTTGAGAAAGAAGCAGGGGCACTCTGAGGAGATGCTTCCTGAGGGAACTGGGTGTTTTAGGAAGATCTTCTGGCACTTCTGCAGGTCTGGTGAATGGTATCCACCCAAGGCTTCCAAGAGGCTGAGCCCCTCCTCACCCCTTTTCTGAGTGAGCTCATGTTCCTTGGCTGGGTGCAAACTTGGGAGATGTGCTTAGTCACCCCGCAGTAAAGTTCTGTCTCTTTGGGGTGGCGTGACTCCTCAGGAGTGGGGTAAGACTGTTTAGGAATGACCAAAACTTAGGTCTGTTTTGTTTTGTAACTTTCTTTTTTTTTTTTTTTGAGACGGAGTCTCGCTCTGTCACCCAGGCTGGAGTGCTGTGGCTGTCTCTCAGCTCACTGCAAGCTCCGCCTCCCGGATTCACGCCATTCTCCTGCCTCAGCCTCCCAGGTAGCTGGGACTACAGGCGCCGCCACCTCGCCTGGCTAGTTTTTTGTATTTTTTAGTAGAGACGGGGTTTCACCGTGTTAGCCAGGATGGTCTCGATCTCCTGACCTCGCGATCCGCCCGTCTCGGCCTCCCAAAGTGCTGGGATTACAGGCTTGAGCCACCGCGCCTGGCCTGTAACTTTCTTAATATCCCATGGGTGTTTTCCATTTCAGTGAATATGGATGTGATTACTATATTTTAGTGACTTTATAGTATTCAAATTCCATTCTATATTAGTACCATAAAATGACCAGAGCGCAGTTGCTAGCTATTAAAACTGCTTCCAGCTTTTCTTGTTGTGCATAATTCTGCAGCCTGCCTTTCCACGTACATCTTTCCAGGCATGGTCATTGCCTTAGAACACATTCCCTGAAGCAGAATTGACCGTTGTGATAAGTGTTTTAAATAAGAACATAGAGATTTTGTTTGCATGTGCCTTGCCCACTGAGACCCTGCTGCAAATGCGTCTTTGTGCTTCTCTCTCCTGGTCCTAGCTGTCTTGCTGTGGGACAACTAGGGACATCATCTTCCTTACATGAGGTTGGTAAGGTGAAGGTCAGAGGGACAGCAAGCCAAGGTTACCGCCTTCTAGGACAGATCCTGTGGTCTGGCTGCTCACCCATTTGTTCTACACCTTTATCTTTTGCAGAGGGCTATGCAGTTCACCAAGCCCTCTCCATACATCAAGGCTTACTGTGGACATTGCTGGCCATGGAACCATGGGGCCGTATTTTTTTTACCATTTCCCTTCTTCCTTCCTTCATTAATTCAGCAAACAGGCATGGGCCCCTTCTCACGTCTGGGCCTTGGATAGGTGAAAGGAAGGGTGAGGGTGCAGGGCTTCTCTGTGATGTAAGAACTTTTATGGGGCCCTGAGGCCTGGGGCCAGAAGACCTTGCCTGATCCTCCCTGAGAAGGCCTTGCTGGGGAGACCTCAGTGTTGCATTTGGGGACCGGTGCTCAGCTGAGTGGGGATGGGTGGGAGGGATGGAAGAGGGGAGGGGAGACCAAGGCATGGGGCTGGCACCCCTGTCAAGAACCAAATGAAGTAACTAGGTTGTGGGGATGGAGGTGAGAGGGCAGGGACGTGGGTAGGGTTGATACTGAAGTCTGGTCAGAGCATGAAAAACCCGGAATGGGCCAGTAGGCGGTCTGTGTGCCAGGGCCCATCAGGAGTATCATTCATTCATTCAGCAAATCCTTAGCTGTGTTCTAGGCAGGGGATCTCTGTGAACCCAATGGACAGATGGAGTAGAGTTTATGCCCTCTTAGAGGTGTGTTTTTCTTACCTGATGACTATAAGACCGAGGTGGATGAACTTTTCCCTAGGGCCTCATGCAGGAGAGATATAAACTAGGCAGGGATCTGGGGGAAGTGAGTCCCGTGTGCAAGGAACAGCAGGTGCAAATGTCCTGAGGCAGCACCTGGCCAAGGAGGTTGGAGAGCAGGCCAGAGATAGGCAGGGGCTAGATCATGTGGGTCTGTGGGTTCATGAAAAGAACTTTTTTTTTTTTTTTTGAGATGGAGTCCAGCTCTGTTGCCAGGCTGGAGTGCAGTGGTGCGATCTCAGCTCTCCGCAACCTCCACCTCCTGGGTTCAAGTGATTCTCTTGCCTCAGCCTCCCGAGTAGCTGGGATTATAGGCACCCACCACCACACCCGGCTAAGTTTTTTTTTTTTTTTTTTGGTATTTTCAGTAGAGACAGGGTTTCGCCATGTTGGCCAGGATGGTCTCAATCTCCTGATCTCGTGACCCGCCCACCTTGGCCTGCCAAGGTGCTGGGATTACAGGTGTGAGCCACCGTGCCTGGCTAAAATAACTTTTATTTATTTATTTTTTAAGGGTGTAGATTCTAAAAGCTGACGAGAGTTTTGTGCTACATTGTCATGTCCTGATTCCTGTCTCAAGAAGCTCAATTTGGTTGGCCTGTGGATGCAGAGAGATGGTCAGTGCAGTGGTGGGTGGACCAGGATGGTGGGAGTGGAGACTGGGGAACTGGGTCTTTTTGGGGCTTTATTTTGCAGAGCTTGCTGACAGATTGGCTGTGTGCTGTAAGAGAAAGAGAAGGAGCCCCAAGGTTGAGACTAGACGGTGGGTGCTATTTGTGCAGAAGGGGCAGCAGGGAGGACAGCAGGGGAGAAAACCGGGAGTTCTCATTTGGAGGGTTGAAGTGAGCGGTGCTTCAGGGATGGCCCAGTGAAGGTGGGAGCAGGTGGTGCTCAGGACTCAGCAGGTCAGGGGAGAAGCAGCTTGGAGCGGGTCAGGACCATCAGCCGGCAGACAGGTGGTGGGAAGGGTGACAGCCGGTGTGGGGGTACATGCACAAAGGGGACCTTCAGGTTGGAGCCCAGGCACCCTGAAACTTAGAAGTACCCAAGGGGATAAGACTCTCCAAAGGAGACAAAAGCAGGACCAGTGAGGTGTAGGGCATGAGATCACAGTGACCAGGGAAGAAAATGTGTCAGGAGATGGTGTGTTCAAATGTGGCTGGTATTGGAATAAAGTGAGGGGCAAGTGTCCTTTACTGCGTCTGAAAGGCTACGGCTAGGTGGTGACTTATGGAAAGTTCCAGTGAGATGGGTTGAACATGGATTCTGGAGCCCATGAGCCTTGGAGTAAGGGGCGGTGACTATAGTCAGCCCTTTGAGGAAGGTTTCCTATAAAGGGAACAGCAGAGAAATAGACCAGGTATGGGAAGGCTGGATGGGAATCCAAGGAGGGTTGTGTTTTCAAAGATGGGATGTGTTACAGCAGGCTGTATGCCATGGAAAGTTGGCGCAGGCAAGAAAAACGTGAAGATGAGGAGCTGGGGGTGGGAGGGGGCGGGGTGGGTGGTGACTCACCCTTATAATCCCAGCACTTTGGGAGGCCAAGGCGGGTAGATCACCTGAGGTCAGGAGTTTGACACCAGCCTGACCAACATGGTGAAACTTCATCTCTACTAAAAATACAGAATTAGCCAGGTGTGGTGGTGCATGCCTGTAGTCCCAGCTACTTGAGAGACCGAGACAGGAGAATCACCTGAACCTGGGAGGCGGAGGTTGCAGTGAGCTGAGATTGTGCCACTGCACTCCAGCCTGGGCGACAGAGTGAGACTCCGTCAGAAGTTGGAGGATGAGAGCCAGGGTGGCTGGGGACAATTCTGGACCCCACTGTGCATGTGCATCTGGGGTTAGCACCTGGCAGCGCCTGCATGAGCTGGTGAGCCACAGTTTTCTCCGCGTTCCTCTGGGCTGAGGTTCGCTGGGAGGCTTTGGTTCCTGTGTGTGTTGCTGCACAGAGTAGTTACGCACTGATGAGTTAGGACTGTGGAGGGGTGGATGGCGGCGTAGACTTGGGGCCATGCTGAGGGCTCCTGGAAGGCGGGGACCTTGGCTTGCTGTCCCTCTGACCTTCACCTTCCTGACCTCATGCAGGGAAGATGCACAATGTGGACCTGGCCAGCTGATGGAACTGTAGGGTTGTCCCCAGTACCTTGTGCTGGTGACTAACGGTGGACAGCTAGAGGGCTGGGAGGAACAGTTCCTGGAACCCTATTGATACAAGTGTCTTCGTGTCCAGTATGTGCCGCTGCCCCCTGCAATTTCAGCAATTTCGACAGAAGGATGCCTGCAAATCTAATGTCCCCAGTGCTCCACTGAGTGCTGATTACTCCTGGAGGTCCCCACCCACGCTTGCCCTCCACTCCCTGACAAAGGCCCCTTATCTCTCTTAATTCTTAGTCCAGTTGAAGTCAACACATGTCCAGGAATTGAGGAATCACCCTCAATTCTTTGCTTTGCCCTCCACCCCACTCCCACCCTTTGCTCCTGAGCCTCTGCCTACCTGTTTTGGGCAAGGCCCAGTCTACACTGGAGCCCAACACACACTGCCTACCTCCCTCTTCACCCTGGAGGGTCCACCGCCTCCTTGGCTTTATCTTCTCTCTGCTCCCTCCTCAGCTATAAGCTTGGGAATGAATGAATGGACGTATGAACCCTGCCGGTATAATTGTAAACCATCTAATCAGAAATTCAAAGGGCAGCAGATAGGAGGCCACAGCCCAGGGTGCTCCAAAGGCCCAGCTCAGGGCGTGACTGAGGGGTGTGGTAGTGAAGAGAGTGACCTTAAAACCTGGTGTCTGCCTTTGTTGATTTAGTCATTCCATCCGCAGTGCCTCTTAAGCACAGCCGTGTCTTACCAGGCCAGTGCTGAGCGCACACAGTGAGAGACCCACAGACTTGGCACACGCGTAGTTTACAGCGTGAGCAAGCCTGTGTCTGTTCCCTGCTAGCCTGGGTGGATAGTGATGGCTATCATTGCAGACACAGAATGAGAAGCTCCAGTGGTGAGGTGGGACTTGAACTACCTTTTTGTTTGCTTGAATAACATTTAAAACATTTTTTTTTAAATAAGGAGGATAAGAGGATTGTGAGTACTATGCCATAAGTATACTTTAGTAATATTTAAAAAAATTATAAGAACAATACATTGAATCTTTTAGGAAGCTGAAAACGGATGTGTAGAAATCGCCCACAGTCTCCTAGCCTCACCACCTCAACATCCTGGGCCGCCTGGGGAGGGGTTTTCCTCAGGCTCTTATGCTGTGGATGTGCACAGGGCTGGGACGCAGGAAGACTGTAAGGAAGGAGCTCTCCTCCAATGACGGCAGGTCCTGGGCGCTCAGTCCAGCTCCGGAACAGCAGTGCTGCTGTGTGGTGACTGCGTGTGAGGCCAAGGGGTGCCCGACGTGGATGCCACGAGAGACAGGTGGCTCAGGTAAGATGCTTAAGGTCTGAGCCTCAGCCCCTGGGCAGTGAAATGAGATCAAGGCTCGGGAGGCTGGGCCCTGGCCAGACACGTGGCTGACAAATAGGGCCTCTGCTCTTCATTTCTGCTCTCTTGAGTGTGGATGGTGATTTTGGTTTTTCCTTTTTTTCTGGATTGGAGCATTGCAGTGTTATCTACTGGAAGTGTGCTTTTCATGTGCTGGAAACTTCTTGGGGGTTAAATTTGGGTAAAGTAGGGATTACTTTAAGGCAAGAGCATCACACTCAGTTGGGGACCTGGGAGTCCCCATGTGTGGAAGGGCAGGGCCATCTTCTACTGAACTTTATTTATTTATTTTTTATTATTTTTATTTTTTTTGAGACGGAGTCTCGCTCTGTGGCCCGGGCTGGAGTGCAGTGGCCGGATCTCAGCTCACTGCAAGCTCCGCCTCCCGGGTTCACGCCATTCTCCTGCCTCAGCCTCCCGAGTAGCTGGGACTACAGGCGCCCGCTACCTCGCCCGGCTAGTTTTTTGTATTTTTTAGTAGAGACGGGGTTTCACCATGTTAGCCAGGATGGTCTCGATCTCCTAACCTCGTGATCCGCCCGCCTCGGCCTCCCAAAGTGCTGGGATTACAGGCTTGAGCCAACGCGCCCGGCCCTACTGAACTTTTAAATCAGAGGCATTTAATTATTAGCTCCCTTGGAGTGCTGGTGGTGGTGGGACCAGGGCTAGCCTGGAATTTCTACGAGGGCACATCTTCCACCTGTATGGGAAGATGGAGTGTTGAGATTAACTCTGTACTGGTGGGGGATGGCCCTCAAGACCCTGCCTTCTGCTGAGCTTCTCCAGAGCAGACTCTGACTCTCCAGCCCTGCTTGCCTCACTCCACCCAGGACATAAAAATACCGACTCGCAGTCGCAATAATAACATAAACAACTTTTGCTTTTAAAAAACTTAAGGCCGGGTGCGGTGGCTCAAGCCTGTAATCCCAGCACTTTGGGAGGCCGAGACGGGCGGATCACGAGGTCAGGAGATCGAGACTATCCTGGCTAACACGGTGAAACCCCGTCTCTACTAAAAAAAAATGCAAAAAACTAGCTGGGCGAGGTGGCGGGCGCCTGTAGTCCCAGCTACTTGGGAGGCTGAGGCAGGAGAATGGCGTGAACCCGGGAGGCGGAGCTTGCAGTGAGCTGAGATCCGGCCACTGCACTCCAGCGTGGGCGACAGAGCGAAACTCCGTCTCAACAAAAAAAAAAAAACAAAAAAAAAAACTTCAGTAGTAAGTAGCTAAAATTTGTTAATATTAATAAAAACAGCTCAACTTCTTCGGAAACCATGTATCAGTTTTACACTGTCTGGGAAGAATCTCCCTCCTTACTCTCAAAGCATTAAGGGCTGCAGGAACTCCTCATAGCAGAGGGAAGAGAAGGGATGATTGTGGGTGTGGTACCAGCGCCCCCTCTGTGCACTGTCTGGCATAATCCTCATAAGAAGCTTTTGAAGTCGGTTGCAATTTGATCATCCGCTTTAGCACAGGAAGAAACTGTGGCCCAGAATAATTAATAATAAAACCGCAGGCAGTGAGTAGAGGAGTGGGGTCAGGATCTGCCACAGTTCTCTGGCCCACCTAGGTCCAGACCTCTTGGGGGAGGCTCCAGGCTACAGGACAGCAGGGCACCTGCCTCTGTCCCCAAATCCCATGGCTCTGTGCTTCTTAACCCAACTATAGATCAGAACCCCCAGGGAGACCGTGAAGAAGTATCACTGCCTAGGGTTCCCCCAGGACTGTGGTGTACTCTGACTGCGATGGAAGTAGTAGGCGTGGAGTTCGTGTGATATCGGTATGTTTTTAACCAGCTCCTGCAGGGGATTTGAGGAGCAGTGTTGGCTGAGAACTGTCCAGGCTGCTCCTGGGTGGGATCCCCTAGGGCTTCATTACCCACAGTTCCAGATGTGGTCCAGTAGTCATTTTCTGATCTAAGTCAGGGAATGTTGGGGCATTTTCAGTCAGGAAGAAACCGGGGAGGTGTGAAAGGACAGGGCTCAGTTAGAGAGGTTTCCGAAAGGACACTGGTAACTGAGATGGCTATCTGTGGGTGACCCGCCTGCCAGTGCCCCAGCTTCCACGTGGCAGCCTCCCAAGAGAGGGGAGACCAGGTTGGGTCCTCTTACCCTCAGCACCCTGTTTAAGGGTCTGGCGCAGGTTTTGAAGCTGAGCAGGTTGTTAAACTTCCTAGAGCCTTGGGTGCCTTGTCCACATCAAACAGAGTAACAGAGATTTCTATGGGAGGGGAGTGTAGAAAGCCCTCCCGTTTCGTGACCAGTGGCATGGGCTACCATCTAGTTCTTCCTCAGTGTTCTAGAAGAGGCCAGGCTGGCCAGTATGGTGAAACCCTGTTTCTACTAAAAATACAAAAATTAGCTGGGCATGGTGGCGCACGCCTGTAGTCCCAGCTACTTAGGAGGTTGAGGCAGGAGAATCACTTGAACCTGGGAGGCGGAGGTTGCAGTTAGCCGAGATCGCACCACACTGCACTCCAGGTGACAGAGCGAGACTCCATCTCAAAAAAAAAAAAAAGAAAAGAAAATGCCCTCTTACGCATCTCAATGTATCATCGCGGAAGAGTTTAAAAGGCCAGGCACAACACCAGCAACTGTGTCCTTTTTCTCCACCCCCCACCCCCGCCGGAGGAAGTGAACATACCTGTTTCCGTTTTTAGTTTTTGAGATGCTCAAAGTGGCAGAGTACGTCCTGACACTATGGATCTCCAGGCTTTTTGTACAAACTAACTATGCAAGGTTTTTCCACTTGGAGTCAACTTGATGGTGAAGAAATGCTTGGCTTGGCAATGAGTGGAAAAGTAAATCGTGATGTCCTCAGCACAGGGTACCTCTTAACTAGACAGTTTCCCGTGTTCTCATTTTTGGTTAGAATAGGTGGGGCAGCTCATTTGACAGGAGGAAACTGACTTGTCGGAAGTGCAGGGATGCTCTGCTCTCCTGTGCTTGGGTTCTGGGACACCCACTGGTAGCAGTAGGTCTGTAAGCTGGACCTGGGGACTTGGGCTTGTGGTTATTTAGCTCTGTGACCTCAGGCAGTTCTGGAAGCTATCACAGTTGGAGGCTGGAAGTCCCAAGATCAAGGCTCTGGCAGATTGTCTGGTTAGGGCTGGCTCCTGGTTCATCAAAGGCACCTTCCATCTGTGTCCTCCCATGGCAGAATGGGCAAAGGGTCTTGTGGGATCCCTTTTTTAAAGGCCTTACCCCCATTCATGCAGAGCCTCCCCTCATGACCTAAGCACCTCCCAAAGGCCTCACCTCCTAATATCATCACCTCGTGGGTGAGGATTTCAACATACGGATTTTGGAGGCACATAGACAGCCCATAGCTGTGGGGGTTCATTTTACCATGAGAAAGGTGTCCTCCGTGCTTGTGAGGGGTGGAGACAGGTGGGCCCGTATTTTTCTCTCAGGCCGGGCACCCCCATCCTCCATCCATGGAGAGGTGAAGGAAGGAAGATGCCCCTGCTGGCGGCGGCCCCCGATTCTTCCTGTTCCTCTGAAGGGAGGGGAGGGGATGAGATCCCACCAGGGACTTGGCTGGAGGGGGCTCGGGCGAGCCACCTTAATTTAACACTTTTTTTTTTATTCTCCTGTGCACATTCTGTAATGAAACAGCTACTGTTTTGAGCAGGGAAGAGGGAAGAAGCACCCACTGGAGGGTGAATTTTGTAGGGAAAGCATTTTTTATTTACTTCTCCAAGTCAGGGGGAAGGAACTCCATGACTTCCCATTGTTCCCACTATTCCCCAGAGCAGAGGGAAATGGAGAACAAATGCTGGTTTCCCCAGGGCGGGCAAAAACACCATGCGAAGGATGTCAGAAGTCACCATCTGTTTGTCAGAAGAAGTCCCGAAGTGTGGCAGTTGCAGAATGACACTTCATTGAGAGCCTGAGCCTGTACACCCCAGGGGGCTCCCATGGGTGGGGAGAGGCTGTGTGCCTGGAAACTCTGTAGCCAATGGAGACGTTTTGGTTAAACTGGTGGAATAAATGCACTCTTCTCTGTGACCAGTGGACTCTCATTCATCACGTATCTACTGAGTGTGTGATTTTCATGAGAAGCAGCGTCGTGTAAAGTACAAAGCAGTACTGCTTTTGAGTCCTGCTTTCACCCGAGTGGCTAACTCCGGTTTTAGACCATCTTGAGCGTCAGGCACTTCACAAACGGCATCTTTGATTATTAACACAACTCTGGGAGGTGGACTCCTTGTCCCCTAGGATGTCGCTGGGTCAGTAAGAGCCTGGGTGAAAGCCCCCTCACCACAGGGACTGGAAGCCAGCTCCCCAGCTCTCCAGTCTTTCAGGTGCCCCATGCACATATCCTGAGCCCCGGGACCTCATGTACCCGAAAGTCCTCTGCCGGTCTTCCCCCTCCAGCATGGCCCTGGGGAACAGGTGGGAAGATGTTTGCTGGAAAGGTGAGATGCACATGTGTCTGAACACTTCCCGAGGGTCCCAGAGGGTGAGTGCCCTGGGAGGCACACTGTCCCTTCTGGATGTGGGATGGAGCACAAGCTAGCTGCACAGAGAACCAGACAGAAGGGAGATCTTGAAAGGGAGGATTTTCCCAAAGTCTGTGCTTGGGCAGGGCCCAGTACAAGACTGGCCTCTGTAGACAGTGCCTGGGCCTCCTGCTCCCCAGTGACCAGCATTCCTGACTTGGAACAAGGAGGGAGGGCCAGGCTCAATTTCTGCAGATGAGAGCTGGCAACAACTTGCTGATGTCAGAAATTCCTTAAACTGAAGGCAGTCTTTTTCAATATCAGAGGCAAAGTGCTTTTTTTTTTTTTTTTTTTTTGAGACACCGTCTTCCACTGTTCCCCAGGGTTGGAGTGCAATGGCACGATCTTGGCTCACTGAAACCTCTGCCTCCTGGGTTCACATGATTCTCCTGCCTCAGCCTCTCGATAGCTGGGATTACAGGCGCCCACCACCACATCTGGTTAATTTTTCTGTATCTTTAGTAGAGACGGGGTTTCACTATGTTGGCCAGACTCGTCTCAAACTCCTGACCTCGTGATCTGCCCGCCCTGGCCTCCCAAAGTGTTGGGATTACAGGCGTGAGCCACCGCGCTTGGCCGCAAAGTGCTTTTAGATGTGCTTTAGGTGGCACATAGGAACTCCCTCACACTCAAACACCCTCAAGCCATGGAGCAGTGGGACTGGCCACGTCAGATTTTGTGTCGACGGGCATGTAGTGGGTAGAGGAAAGCTGGGAGTCATCTGCTCAGAGTGTCTGGGGGCCCCAACTGCAGGATAGGAATGGAGAATCAGGGCTGGATCCTGCCAGGGCAGGGGCTCTGTGAGCACACGTCAGAGGGACTAAGGATTTGGACTCTCCACCCCTCCCTTGGGTTGTCTGGCCAAAGTGTGCTGAGGATTTGGTTTAGATGATGCCTCTCTGCAGAAACCACCAGTGGTAATGCGTGTTCTCATCTCTGAATCACAGGTGGTGCCGACCGTGGCTTGTCCCATCCAAGGTCATGGTCATCTTGACTCCTTGATTAGGTGGAGACTGAAGCCTTCTCTGTTGTTGACTTACTCTTTTCCCTTTTATAGTAAATCAAGGAAAGTATTTAGAGACTATGTATTCTCTCCAAAGGTCAACCAGTGACAGCCTGTTAGATTCTGTCTCTCCACCGCACAAAACTTCCAAGTCTCCCATCTCATGACGTGTGTAAGCTGAGACCTTTACCCTGAATAATAACTGGCTCCCAGGCCTCCCATTGCCTCTCTGAGACTGTCTCCTGCTATTCTCCCTCTCCTCTTCCACCAAGTGGGGAGGTACTTTGAGACCACATAGGCTTTCAGCGTGTGCAGTCATTTACTTCTATCAGTAGGGACTCAAAGACTCTTGGATTCGTATTGTGTTCAATGGGTCATAATCCAATATTACCACTATTTTGATGTCCAAGTCATTTATAGTTTGCCTGGTGGAAGCCTCTACGGGCTGGTCCCTGTGTCTTTTTGTTACACATCCATTGTTCTGTGAGTGCTCTCTTGCTTTCTGGCCAAAAAGAAGAGATTTCAGGCTCATTGGGGGTGACTGATGCTATTGGAGCCTCCCCCTGCTCCAAGGACAGAGCTGGGAGTATCTCTCCGTGTGTGTGTGTGCGTGCATGTGTGTGCGTGCGCTGGTGCGTATATACACATTCACATCTACTTTGATTTCTAGATGTATCTACATCTCTAGATTGGAAACTGTGAGTCACACCAATATCCGATTACTGTCTTCCAACACAGGGCTTACTATAATGCTCCCCTTTCTAGACTAGCAAGCTTCTCCCCAATGGAAAGGAAGGTGGCTCCCACTTTTCTTCTCACAGATCCTTATGCTCAATCTTCCTGTGCATAACCAATCTTCTGTCACATCTCCACGGCTATGGCCGTCCTCTCCCCTGCACATTTATCTGTGTTTCTAGGGCTGTTGCCCGAGTCTGAGGTTCTCTTACCTAGAGTTTCCATGTCCACTCCTGCTTTCTCCTGAGTGTCCTCCCAGGCTGCCAGGGAGTCCTCCAGGATGAACATACACCTGTGATGCTTTTTCCTTTTTGCCAGTTAGAGCCCCCTGTGACCTTGGAGTCCAGCCCAGCTCAGTACCCGGGGCTCCTCCCTTGTCACTGCTTTGTGCAATCCTGCTCACCACCCTGTCCTTGCTTCTTGAGCCCTGTCTACCCTCAGCGTCCCAACACAACTGTGCATTAGCCACCCAGCCTTTGGCCAGTTCACCAAAAACACGGTGCCTTACCACCTTTGCCTCTCCTCACCTCTTTTCCTGTCTGGAAAGTGCCTGCTTCTGCTTCAAGTCACAGCCCACTCGTCGAGTTCTTCCCATGATCTGGGGACTCCGTGCCCTCTCTTAACGCTGTGTGTAGATCATCTCTCTGGGAGGGGTGGGGTGAGCCAGCCGCTGTATTTCCTGTGACACCAAGCACACACACTGCTCACATATCTGTGGGTGGAATGCATGATCGTGTGTGGGAATGGACGCATAGGAGCAGCCTCCAGTTTCCAATGACAAAACGGGCATGAGTGGCCCCTCAGCTCTCTCCCAGGGAACCTTGTACTTGGTGTTAAAGTCTGACTCATGGAAGGGCTCATGTCCCCAGTTCCAGCTGGGTTTCCAACCCAGGTTGAGATGTAGCCTCTCTTCCTGATGCCTGGTTTGCTGATGTCTGCCTTAGCTGTCTGGAATCCATCCTCCCAGGGAAGAACCTCGTTTTGTTCCTGGGAAGAACCTCGTTTTGTTCCTGGGAACCAGGTGCAGTCAGAAGCTAGGGTGAGACAACCCTGCCAGTAAAATGCACAGAGGACTGTGGCAAAGCATGAAGAAAATCGGAAGCTGGGTAGCAGCATAGAGCTCACTGTGGCCTTAAGATGGAGTGAGGCCAGTCTGCCACCCAGGTTTTGAGGTGAGGGTCTGTGCCTGGAGGAGTTGGCCCCCACCTGCCCTGGCTTCTGAGTCCCTTTGCATCCCCAGACCCTCAGCTACAGCTTACTTCTGGGAGGACTCAGAAGGGTGTGGTCTGAGACAGGCAGTGAACCCCAGTGTTGATGCGGTAGAAATACAGCAAAGCAGAATGTTTTCATTCCTGCGCCAGTGTTTATTGCTCCTGCTTGGTGCTGTGTGTGGAAAAATCCCAGACAAGGTTAGGACTTCCTATTGGAGGCACAAGACTTATGACCACACTGGAGGGTCAGGGCTCCAACTATCCTTGGGTGGTTCAGCCATGGAGGATGATTAACCAGTCTGGGAGGTCAGATGGGAGGCAGATCTTCAACTGAGCCCAGGACAGCGGTTTTCAGCCAGAAAGGAGAATGGGAGAAGCCCCAAGTGAGCCCAAGGGCGCAAAGCAGAAGGACCCTGGAGTGTAAGAGCCTAGATTGCAAGCCTGGTAGGAGGAGGTCAGAGGGGGGCAGGGAGAGGGGCTGGAGAGGTGGCCTGCTGGAGAATTCGGATTGGCCTTAGGATTGAGCAGTTTCTTGCCAGTGAAAAATCAGTTTGTTGTCCTCACTCGGGAGGTTTATCACATGCATGTTATTTGTTACTAGTAATGAAGTGTGGGAGTTTTCTGAATGGCTCCCCTTTTAAATAAGTAAGAGCAGATTCAGGGTATCCCTGTAATAAAAAGCCACCTTCAACTATTTGCCTTCCACTCTGGCTTGCATGGGCAGTGGGCTGGCCTGTGCTCCCGACCATTGTTCCTGGGTGGACCCCCGAGAGCGTGAATCCTGGTACTCAGGTTGGAGGAGTTTTATCCTGCTGGGGGCTATCTGTTCATTGCTGAATTCAGATTTCTCCCGCCGGTTCCTGTGGGCACCGTGGTAAGGGCGGTGGTAGATCCAGCTGACCTCTGGGCGTGTTTGCCCTGGGTACACCAGGACAGCAGCATGTCCTGTTCTTAGCTGTTTGTAGACACTTCTGTGTACCTGGTATTGCGTCAGATGTGAAGGACTCTGGAATGAATATGGTACAGAAGTGTTCTCAGGGAAAGACATTTGAAAAAACTAAAGTTTGGATACGCTATAGGAAAAAAATGATGAATGAATACAGAAAAATGAAGGAAGGAATGAATATAGAAAAAGGTGAATAATGATGTCATTTGAAGGACAGGGGGAAATGAGAATGCCTGCTTGTCTGCCAGGTGATGATTTAGTGAGGAATTGGAACTCAGAATGGTGTGTTCTAGGAGGAGGTTTTTTCCTTTGTAATTGAAAGTTGAAGAGCAGCTTTGCTCTTCTACTGCAGAAACGGAAAGATGGATATTTAGTGCCAGAACTTGAGCGGTTAACGTCGGCCAGTTGAATTGATGGCTGGAATTTGCACATATGTCAGCCATAAAGGCCACAACTTAGCCCACCCAGACTGCTCCCCACATCCAAGGCATGTGGAGTTGCACATGGAGTTGTAGATCTGAAGTTAGAGTGTTAGAGCCACAAAGGCTGAGTGAAGGCCAGTAATAGGAGTACAGGGTTAGCTGGCCTGAGGCTAGAAGGCCCCCTATCCTGCTCTGAGGCAGGGATCTCTTCCCCTGCCCCCCACAGACCACAGGCAGTGGCTTCATCTTGAACATGATCTTTTATTTTCAGTCTTGCCACAAAGCTTCTTGTAGACAGCCAAGATCCATTGCCCGGGGAAGGCTGGTGAAGTCCGACTGGCATTGAAAGGAGGGATCTGCCTGTGGATCTTGCCCAGCTCTCCTCCTGGCGTTTCTAAATGACCCTTCCTTCAGGATCCTGGCTTGTCCATCTTCTTCCATCACCCTGTCATCTTCACTTCCTGAACTTCGGGTTTCTAATTTCCTTCTAAAATCGCAGACCCATGAAGGAAGACGGGACTCGAGATGTGCTGTGAATTTTCCTGATTTGCCAGGAGCAGGACGGCGGGGGGCGGGGGGGGAGGGGAGGGCGGGGGAGGGATGGGCTGGGAGATAGGGAGGGGGGCAGGGAGGTGCAGCCCAGCCCCCAGGTGTGCAAGGCCCCGGGCAGTCCTGTGCTTTGAGCTTTGCTTGAAATTCTCACCTGGTTAGGCGTGTCCTTTGCAAGGCCAGGTCCTAGTTTTTCCTAGTTGAAGAGACAAATTAGAAAAAAAAGCCTTTCTGCCTTAGTGTTTCCCTACTTTCCACTCCAAATGCCCTGTTTGCTAGTGTAGATTACCAGGGTAGTGCAGATTACTGCTCATTACAGATTCAGAGTTGACTGGATAATAGTCAAGATTTAGAAATTCCGAAAGCCGTAGAGCGTGCCCGGTTTTGATTCTTTCAAGCCCCTCGCCAGCGTTCTCGGAGAGGTTTGAAATCCTAGTAAAGCTGAACCCTGCACCAAGCTCCGCGCGTCCGTAATTCCAGTCAGATGGCGGCTGCAATACCTTGCTCCCTCCGCCTGGAAGGCGTTTCTTCACCCACTTTTCCAGTGTGTGGCGGCTCAGCCTGTGCCTCCGCGCTCGCTCGGAGCTGCGGTTGGGGCGGGCGGGGGAGGGAGGGCTAATTCGTGTCAGATGGAGGGACGCCGTGCGGGACTGTGCTCTCGCGCCTGCCTTTTGTTCCTGGCGTCTGACTTCTGACGGGCAGGAGTGGCCGTGGAGGCGGCGGCGCGCGGCTGGGACCTGGGCCCGCGGCCACGGAGAGCCCTTCGCTCCTCCCGTGTTGGCCATTTCCTGGGACTTGGGACCGCAGGGAACTCGGGAGGCATCCTCTGCCCCGACCGCCACTGGGGAGGGGTCCTTGCCTGGCCGGGCCGGGGTCCCCGCGGGCGGCAGGGGCGGCCATGCGGCTGCGCGCCCTGACCCCCGGGCCACCGGGAGGGTTCGCGCGCGGAACCCGGGCGCGCCGGCGCCGGCGCCAGGTGAGTGCGGCCCGGAGCTGGGGTGCGGGGCCGGAGGCGCAAGGCACGGGCGCCTTCAGGGCTGCACGCACGTGGGCTGCGCCGGGTGTGCGCTGGTGCCCGTGGACGCTGTGCCGGTGTGTACCCGCCAGTGCTCATGTGTATGCGTGTGCCCTTGTCAGTGCGCATATGTCGGTGTGTGTTTGTGCACCCCTGTCTGCACGTCCACGCGTGCGTGCTTGTGAGCGCGCGTCTGTGTGTACAGGCATGTGTACGCTGGTCCGTGCCAGAGTCCTGGTGGGTGCGTGTGTACCCTTGTGGGTACGTGTGTAGCCTGGTGTGTGTGCGCGCAGGACAAGGAGCGAGAGGGCCAGTGGAGCTTTGCCTAGTGGGAGCGGCTTCTGGTAAGCGTGGAAGAGGGTCCAGGCTTAGCTCTTTCCAACCCAACAGCCTCTTGAAAAGGCTTCTTGGTTTCCTTTCCCTGCAATGGAATTGGGATTCTGGCCATTACGCAGACCTGCTGTCCCTCGCGTGTTTCTTGCAAAGGTAAAGGGCATTTTAGCTCTTCAATAATGTGGGAGATGCGCTGGGATATAGGAATCCTTACAGGTTCCCTGGGGACCGCATGGGTTCCAGAGGCACTCTGCGGTCCACAGGACGGCCCTTCACGGTGTTTGAGTTAAACAGAGCCTGGTTGGCTCCCGCTAGGTTCAGCGCCCATTCCCTAAGTCTAACAATCAGGAATTTATTGCATTTGTTTTTCTGAAACTTTTGTAAAGCTCTGTGGCGTGAAAAACTGTTAAAATTTCAGCTAGTTACTTGAGGTGTACTGCGTTCCCTCTTAAAGTTTAGTGGTCAAACGCTGCTGCTTGGAAGTGTGGGAGCAATATGTGCTGGATGTGGAGGGTGTCCCTCTTGCCCCAGATACTGGCTCTCTGTGGGCTGGGAAATATCCCCGAGGCCCGGAAGTGTTCCTGGCTGTTTAATATCAGAGTAAAGTTGGGCTGGGAATGTGTTTTTCATCAGTGTCTGCCTCTCTAGAATGCCGCTGAAGGTTTCCCAGGTGCCTGAATGCCCACCTAAATCCTTTTACTATGGTGGAGCTGAATATTTCCTGAAAGGAAAACATAGCAGGGATTGTGCTGATGCAGCTTTGCACTTTTGCGTGTGTAACCATTTTGCCAGGCGACCTTTAGCCGGGAGAACCTATCCGAGAGGTCCCTGCGGTTTTGCATTTCGGCGGAGTGGAGCATTCATGTGGAGCACCTCCCTGTTCAATTTTGCAGAGATTTTTCTTTCTGAAAAGAGACCTCACAATCAAGACCAGCACTAATTACTGTGTCCCCCTCAGGGAGTCCTTGTGGAACCAGCAGCCTGCTTTCTACCCTTCCAACATTTTGTTCCTAACAATTAAGTGCAATTTAGATTCCTGAACTGAGCCTGCTAAATACTTCAGCATTGCTGCCTCCTCTCCCCCTTTGGGAGAAATGAAAGCACAGTATCAGGTGAAAACAAGGGCAGTCTAATCCCGTCTGGTCTCATTTCACAATAGAGATGTTATGTACAGATGAAGCGTGAGCAGATGTTATTACACTATCTTAAATGAACTCCTCAGGGATCCAGCAATTCAAATGGCTGAGCCCTCGCAGCAGTCTCTCTGCTGTTTCCCTCTTTAAGTTTTCTAGCTGTGGACCAGTGGGCAAGAAAGCTGCAGGAAAACAGTGCCTCTTTCTCCCTGGTTGGAGTAAAGGTATTTGTAAGGAATAAAAGGTTCCAGTATCTTTCCTTGGCCCACAGACTGTGGCTAATTCATTTGGTCAACAAATATTAATTGAGGGTCCACGGTCCACTGTCTGCCAGGCGCTGGGCAGGGCCCTAAGAGGACAAAGGGGAAAGAGCCTGGTGTCCTGCGTCTAGGAAATCTAGCACAGGAGAGAAGGCATATAAACAAATAACTGCAGTATGAGTGAAAAGTATGTACCAGCTGCTGCATTGCAATAGAGAGATGTGTTTGTTGAGTGTTTGAATGCTACTCTTGTCTGAGCATGAGACTGGGGCTTGAGGCATATGGGGCCTGAGTCCCATATGCCTCATCCGTTGCCTGTGTGGTGCTGCATCTTGGTTTTGCGTCTCACCATCGTGGTTTGTAGACTAGTGGTGATGGCCGTAATGACACAGAAGCACTTGGCTAGTGTTACCAACTGCATAATTAGCAGCATCATTATCCTTCTTTTGCAGAGCATTGAACACACAACCTCTGTTACCAGAAAGGATGCAATCTCTTTGAAAAAACCAAATACCAACATAGTAACGACTACATAATAACAGTGCCTTAAATGTATGTAGATACTTATAGAATAGTCTGTTATATACAGTGGTGGTTCTGTCTTGGCCGCAAATTGGAATCACGGGATGGAGTTGGGGTTGGGGGGGTTTGACAACATTCCAGTGTTCTGATAACCTCCAGGTAATCTGATTTAATTGGTCTGGGGTGGAGACTGGGTCAGCTGTTTTAAAAACTGCCCCAGTGATTCCTATGAACTGATAGATGGTATAGCATTTGGTCATTTATAATAGCTGTTAAGAGACAGGAGGGGGAGGATATCTTTTCTATTTAAGAGAGGTTGTGACTTGTCCTGGGCCACGGAGCCTGTAGTGTACGTATCAGAACTTATGTGAAGGTTTCTGCTTGGTTCGGGACACTGTCCTTTACTTTCCATTTTTTTTTTTTTTTTTTTGAGACAGAGTCTCACTCTGTCAACCTAGGCTGGAATGCAATGGCATAATCTCAGCTCACTGCAGTCCCTGCCTCCCTGGCTCAAGCAATTCTCCTGCCTCAGCCTCCCAAGTAGCTGGGATTACAGGTGCCTGCCACCACTGCTAATTTTTGTATTTTTAATAGAGACGGGATTTTGCCGTGTCGGCCAGATTGGTCTTAAACTCCTGAGCTCAGGTGATCCGCCCGCCTCGGCCTCCCAAAGTGCTAGGATTACAGGCATGAGCCACCACGCCTGGCCATGAAGTTTTTTATTAGGTGATTGTATTGGTCCATTTTCATGCTGCTAATGAAGACATACCTGAGACTGGGCAATTTATACAGGAAAAAGGGCTTAATGGACTCAGTTCCACATGTTGGGAAGGCCTCACAATCATTTTGGAAGGTGAAAGGCACATCTCACATGGCAGCAGGCAAAGAGAGAGAGTTTGTGCAGAGAAACTCCCCCTTATAAAACCATCAGATCTCATGAGAATTATTCATTATCACGAGAACACCACAGGAAAGAGCTGCCCCCATGATTCAGTTACCTCCCAATGGGTCCCTCCCACACCACATGGGAATTCAAGATGAGATTTGGGTGGGGACATAGTTAAAGCATATCAGTGATTACATGTTTAGGATTGTTACGTGTTCTTGATGAATCAATCCTTTTATTATTATGAAAGGACTTTCTATATCCTTGGTAATTTTCTTTGATCTGTAGCCTATTTTGTCTAATATAGCCACTCCAACTTCCCTTTGATTAAAGTCAGCAAGGGTACCTCTCTTTTCTAGCCTTTGTCTTAAAAAAAAAAAAATGGCCTGGTGTGGGGGCTCATGCCTGTAATCCCAGCACTTTGGGAGGCTAAGGTAGGTGGATCATGAGGTCAGGAGTTTGAGACAAGCCTCACCAACATGGTGAAACCCTGTCTCTACTAGAAATACAAGAATTAGCCGGGCATGGTGGCAGGCACCTGTAATCCCAGCTACTTGGGAGGCGGAGGCAGAGGTTGCAGTGAGCCAAGATTGAGCCACTATACTCCAGTGTGGGCAACAGAGCAAGACTCGGGAAAAAAAAAATATATATATACATATATATATATGTGTGTGTGTGTATATATATATATGTATATATATATAATCTGACAACTTTTGTTGAGTTATAATTGAGATATTTAGACTATTTACATAAATATGATTACTAATGTGGCAAGGTTTGAATCTGTCATCCTGCTACTTGTTTTCTATTTCTCCTACCTATTATTTGTTCTGCTTTTTCTCTTATTTCCTTTTGCCATTTGGATTAATTGAATACTTTTTATTATTTCATTTTATCTCTCTTGTTTGCTTATTACCTATAGTTCATGATTTTAGTGGTTGCTCTGGGGTTTATACTATACCTCTGTAACATCATAGGCTACCTTCAAGTGATACTATATCCACTTCATGAATACCACGAGAGCCTTATAATAGTGTTATGGGATCTTTGGGGTGTCCATTTGCTGGCTGGAAACCTCTGTGGCCAGTGGCATCTTTGCCTGAGTTCTTGTCCTGTGTCCAGGAGTAATGAGGTATGCAGACAGGGGAAGGGTGAAGAAGATGAAGATAAATTGTATTAAGTGTCAAACAGCTTAGAGGAGACCCACAGTGTCCTCCTCTCTGTAGGCAGGTCATCCCGGCCTCTGCTGCTCTCAGCAGAGAGGAGGCCCTGGAGAAGGTAGTTCCTCTCTGCAGCTGCAAGTCCCAACATCTCTGCAGGTCTCTGAAGCTCTCAGCAGAGAGGTTAGCTTCTCTGTGCAGCTGGTCTCTTGTGCTCTACCCATTCTCTCTGTCCTCTCTCTTGCTCTGGCTGAACCTGGAAAAGCCCTTGGAGGAGAGGAAGTGCCTGCTGATTGGTCCATGGGTGGCCATGGGCGGGCTGGAAGAGGCACCATGAGTCCCTGTTCCAGTCTGTGGGACCTGCAGCCCGTCCCCAGCCTACAGGCCCTCCCTGGCCTGAAGGGGGGGCCTTACTGAGGACCCACCCCCTTCTGCCCAGGACTTTGCCTCCTGCTGCCATTCAAGGCCCTGGAACTCCTCCCCAATCCCACTCTGAGATCAGAGGTGGGGGGCCAGGAGAGGAGACAAGCCAGGCAGCCAGAACAGACACTCCTGAGCCAGCAGTGATGGGAGGGGGGGCTTCCCATGCTCCCGAGGGTGCAGGCCTTAGAGATGCCTGGGTCCTGTGCCTGGGAGGGTGGCTACAGCTGCCTGCACTCAGGGAGCTCCTGCTTGTCCCCGGTTCCTGCCTGCTTGGTGGAGTGGGAGGCCCAGGTCTGCAGCCCTGGATGGCGGCTGCAGCTGCACCCCAGGGGTGCAGATTCTGCCTGCTTGTGGCCCCATCCTAGAACACAGGGAAGCTTGTATCTGCAGCTGCAGTTTGGGCAACTGCAGTGGCACCCAGGGAGTTCCCATCGCGACTCCCATCGGCTCCATGGAGAGTGCAGCCCCAGCCACGCCCCCCTGCTGCAGCCAGCGTGATGGTAGCAACCGCTGTCATCACTAGTATATTTCCTTTTCTTCTTTCCTGAACTTTGTGCCATTTCATCAGAAAATTTACTTTTACATAAAAGTATGTCATATGTCACATTACACTATTATTTAAACAGTTAATTATGTTTTGATGAGCTTTAAATAGTAAGAAAAACTCATACATTTACCTGTATAATTAGCATTTCTGGTGCTCTTCATTTGTGGGTATAAAGCCATCATTCCATCTGCCGTGTCCTTTTTGCCCAAGCACTGTCTTTAATATGTTGTATGTGTCAGCTGGGGTTTTTTTTGGGGGGCTTTGTGTATTTTTTTTTTTTTTACATATTTTAATAAGTTTTTGGTTCACTTTTATTTTTAAGAGCTATTTTTGTTGAGTACAGAATTCTAGATTGACAGGTTTTCTTTCAGTGTTTTGTTTTATTTTATTTTATTTTATTTTTTTAACATTTAGGTTCAGGGTGCATGTGCGGGTTTATTATATAGGTAAGTTGTGTGTTATGGGGGTTTGGTGTACCGATTATTTCCTCCCCCAGGTAATAAGCACAGTACTCGATGGAGGTGGTTTTTCAGTCTTCACCCTCCTCCCACCCTCCACCCTCAAGTAGGCCTTGGTGTCTCTTCTCTTCTTTGTGTCCATCTTTCGGTATTTTCTATTACACTGCTGTCTTCTCACTTGCATTTTTTAGAACAATGAGAAACCTGCTATCCTAATGGTTGGTCCCCTGCATGTAACGTGTCTTTTGGCCCGGTGGTTGTTTTTAAGGTTTTTTTCTTTGTTACTGAGTTTAAGCAATTTGATTATTGTATGCCTTATGCCTTGGGGTAGTTCCTGCCACATTTCTTGTGCTAGACATACATATATATAGACACATACATATCTATATGTCTATATATATATAGACGTGTATGTGTGTGTGTATATATATATATTTTTTTTGAGATAGAGTTTTGCTCTTGTTGCCCAGGCTGGAGTGCAATGGTGCAATCTCGGCTCACTGCAACCTCCACCTCCTGGGTTCAAGCGATTCTCCTGCCCTAGCCTCCCGAGTAGCTGGGATTACAGGTGCCACCACTATGCCCGGCCAACTTTTTGTATTTTTAGTAGACACCATGCCCGGCTGATTTTTTGTATTTTTAGTAGACTGTGTTGGTCAGGCTGGTCTGGAACCCCTGACCTCAGGTGATCCAGCTGCCTCTGCCTCCCAAAGAGCTCGGATTACAGGTGTGAGCTACCGGGCTTGGCCAAGAAATTTCTTGAGTTTCTTGGATCTGTGGGTTTATAATTTTCCTCCTGGTTTGAAAACGTTTCAGCCATTGTTTTTTCAAAGATCCCCGCTTTCCTGCCCTTCTCTGTCAGAGTGTCCGTTACACATATGTTATGTTGTTCAAAGTTCTCCCACAGCTTACTGATGTTTGTTTATTTATTTATTTAGGTTGTCTGATCTCTGTGTGTTTATGTTGGGAGGTTTGTACTGTGATGTCTTCAAGTTCATTCACCTGTGCTTCTGCAGGATCTAATCTGCCAGTAATCTCATCTAGTGTATCTTGCATCTCATATTCTTACATTTTCTTTGATTTGGATCTTTTTATGTTTTTCAGGTCTCTACTTAACTTTTTAGCATACAGAATAGTTATAAGAGCCCTTTTTAACATCCTTGCCTACTAATTCCAACATCTCTGTTAGTTCTGGGGCAGTTTCAGTTGATTGATTTTTTTTTTTTTTTTTTTTTGAGGCGGAGTCTCGCTCTGTCGCCCGGACTGGAGTGCAGTGGCCGGATCTCAGCTCACTGCAAGCTCCGCCTCCCGGGTTTACGCCATTCTCCTGCCTCAGCCTCCCGAGTAGCTGGGACTACAGGCGCCCGGATTGATTTTTTTGTTTTCTTATTATCAGCCGTGTTTTCCTGTCTCTGAGTGCCTGATAATTTTAGACTAGGTAGTAGACACTGAGAACCTTACCTTGGGGCTAGGTATTTTTGTGCCGAATATTATTTGTATTCCTGCAGGTATTCTTGAGCTTTGTTCTGGGTTGCAGTTCAATTACTTGGGAAGAGTTTGATTCTTTTTGATAGTGGTTTTCTGATAGGGTGGGAAGACAGGAGGAGTATTTAATCTAGAGCTAATTATTTCCCCCAGTCTAGAGTTAATTATTCCTCTCTAGTGGGCAAGATCCTTTGTTTTCTATGAGATCCTCCGTGAATTTTGAGGTTTCCTGGTCTATCAAATAGGCACTCTTTCCAGCTCTGTGTGAGCACTGGACACTGTTTCTTCTAATCCTGTCTGGTGGTTCTTTCCCCAGCTTGGGTAGCGTACACATACATGCGCACACACACACACGTGTGTGTGTTTGGACTCATCAGTACTCAACTGAAGACTTCAAAAGGGACCTTCTGCAGGCAGGTGGGTCTTCAGAGCTCCTTGCAGTTCTCTGTTCTGTGGTACTCTGTCTAGCAAACTCTTGCTGCCTTCTTCTCCCTGGACTCTTAATGCCTTCTCCCCAGCCCAGGCAGTACTCTGGGCTCAACCCGGGGTCTCTCTTCCTTAGCCACATCCTGGAAACTCACTCAGGGCAGCAATCTAGGGGCAGTTGTGGAGTTTGCTTTATTCTTTCTCGTCTTTGAGGTATCACCATTCTCCATTTTCTGTTTAGTGCCTTAAAGACATCTTTTCATGTATTTTCTACAATTTTTGGTTATTGCAAGTGAGGATAAATCCAGTTCCTGGTACTACATCAAATCAAAAGAGGAAATTTATAGATGGAGTCTCGTTCTATCACCCAGGCTGTAGTGCAGTGGCGCAATCTTGGCTCACTGCAACCTCCGCCTCCCGAGTTCAAGCGATTCTCCTGCCCCAGCCTCCTGAATAGCTGGGACTACAGGCACGTACCACCACGACCAGCTAATTTTTGTATTTTTAGTAGAGATGGGGTTTCACTATATTGGTCAGGCTGGTCTCGAGCTCCTGACCTAAGGTGATCAACCCGCCTCAGCCTCCCAAAGTGCTAGGATTACAGGTGTGAGCCACCATGCCCAGCCGTATAGTTATTTTTTATTTATTTATTTTTTTTTGAGCTGGAGTCTCTCTCTGTCATCCAGGCTGGAGTGCAGTGGTGCAATCTCATGTCACTGCAAGCTCCGCCTCCTGGGTTCACGCCATTCTCCTGCCTCAGCCTCCCGAGGAGCTGGGACTACAGGCGCCCACCGCCACACCTGGCTAATTTTTTGTATTTTTAGTAGAGACTGAGTTTGACCGTGTTAGCCAGGATGTTCTCGATCTCCTGACCTTGTGATCTGCCCGCCTCGGCCTCCCAAAGTGCTGGGATTACAGGCCTGAACCACTGTGCCCGGCCGATATTTTTTTTAAAAAAGTAAAAATGCTGTCACATAGCTTAACATTATTTTACCATATCTTCAACACTATATTACTAGTATTTTTCCAGGATTGTGTCTTTATTAACATACGTATTTTCAACTTTCTTATAAGCCTTTAGACAGTAAAATGTAAAAATCTTAGGCATGCAGCTTAAGGACTTTAAATACGGGTATTCCTGTGTAAGCATCACCCAGAGTGGGAATTCAAACACTTTCTCCACCAAGAAAGCCTCCTCATGCCCTTTGTAGACACTACTCACACCCTTCGAGGTAACCATTATTAATTCTATTAAGGTAGACTGCCTGCTTGTGAACAGTCTGTAAATTGGGTCACTCACTGTGTACTCCTGCACCTGGCGTCTCTCAGTTAGGGTAATGCTTTTTGATGTTCATCCATGTTGTTACACTTGTAGTGGTTTGTGCTTGTATATTCCTGAACAGTATTCCATTGTATGGATATACCATAGTTATTTTTATCTGCTCTTATGATGGACATTTGGGTTATATAAAGCTGTTATGACCATTCTTTCTCTTGTGGACATAGGCTTTTATTTGTCTTTAGTGTAAATAAGAATGGAATTGCTGAGTCATAGGATAGGTGTATGTTTAAGTTTATAAGAAATTGTCAAACTGTTTTCTAAAGTAGTTGTACCATTTATTCCACATTCTAAATACCATTTTGTCTTTTCAAAGAAATTTAATTATTCCAGTGGGTGAGCAATGGCCTCAGTGAATCCATATGGATGTTAGGTTCTGACAGAATACACAGTCACATATCAGCAAATAGGTATGATTGGTGCTTGACTCTAAAAGCAAATTGAATTCTTATAAGGTTATCATATAGTGGTGAGCCTTGGCTGTATAAACATGAATAGGTAGCTGAGTGGTTACTTTTCCCAAGTGCTAATGCTTGTAATTGTGCTTGAGGAAGAACCACATGTGTGTCACAGGCTGGACTGCCTCTTCTTCTGCAGAAGAGCTCAGAGAGGCTCAACAGCTTCATAGTGATTCTGGAACACCTTTGAACCAGGAAAGCCAGTTGACTTCCTCGTAACATAATTGTGCTGTTTTGCTAATTAATCTTTCCAGAAAATAAAGGGTTGAGAGTCTAGAAGTGTGTGTGGATTACTTGGTCCCAGAAGTGGGTGGATCTGTGGCTCAAGTCTGGAAGGGAGTGCGTTTTCAGGTGGTGATGTTGGTTGATGTAATGTTTCTAGGCACCCCATGTGGGGATTGATGAGTTAGGCGAGAGTGAACATCCGTCTAGGACTCTGGAACTGGGAATGCTAACAGGGTATCCATGGGTCGTGTTGGGACCCGAGACACCGAAATGGTTTATTGTTCTCTGTTCGCTTGGTGAAGTTCCTGTTTTTGCTCTTTACAAATTCCGCCAGATTTATTATCTCCCGAAAAGGAAAAGAAAAAAGAAACAAACTATGAGATGAAATGTTGACAATGTCTTCCTTTACTTTTTCAGCCAGAAGAATTAACCTCAAGTCTGCACACTTTTAAGAACAAGGCCTTTAAAAAATCCAAAGTGTGTGGAGTTTGCAAACAAATTATTGACGGTCAAGGTATTTCATGCCGAGGTAAGTCTGTGTTTATGATTCTCTTGCTGATTAGTCCAAAGCAAAACAAACAAAATCAAAACGAAAACTTTTTTTTCCGGAGTTTCCAAAAGTTAGATCATGGAATTCCCCTTCTTAGCTTATGTGTTCCCCTCCCCCCCCATCCCCTTACTTAGCAGGGGCCAACTGTATTTACACAGATATGTGCTCATGAGGACATTTTTACAGAAAGAGCAGAGTTCCCCGATGGGAGAGGAGGCAGCAGTTTGTAAATTAATAATTTATTCTCGGGTCTGCTCTGAAGTGTCAGTAACTCAGGATATTTAGTTTGACTTTCAGATCGCTTACTCAAGTTTGCAAATGAAATTTTTCTGTTTTTAGAATTTGGGTTCATTTTGGTATGGCCTCTTTCAGATTCTGTCACTAAACTAAGCCACCAGCTTGGGTACTTGATATTTAGACATCAAGTAATGAATGGAACTTGCCAATTCTTTTTTGTGACTGTGCATTAATAAATCTAGTAAGAGACGTGTGACTGTAATGAATGTGAGAATGGTGGGGGGCATGGACTGCTGGGGGGACCAATGGCGTACACCACACAGAGGGAGTCACTAGGAGAATGAGGCCCTTGGAGAGTGCTGGGGCTGCTCTTTGGGGTCATTTCATCTGCAGGGTTGGAGATTTCCTCTAGAAAATGTGCAGAGTCTCAGCCTGTAGGCTTCTGTGCTGTTGGGACCTTCCCCTCAGTGCCTTCCTCCCTGCAGACCCCCAGCAGGTGGTCCCTGATGACCTTTTTAGAGTAGGGTGCCTGTGGTGGAAAGATGCATGCAGTCAAACCTTAATGGGTTGAGGATGTGACCAGGGGCCTCTAAGGGGCTCTTGGGATTCTTTTACAATTCAAAGGCCTGAGACTATGTGAGAAGACTCGGGTGCCCCCCTATGATTTGGCCCCTTGGAGAAGTCAGTGCTGAAGAATGTGTTGGATAAGTGGTGGGTACCTGCCACCCTGGTGTCTAAGTAGAAGCCAAAGACCAGGGAGCCATCTGTGTAATTCATCTAGATCTGCATCCAAGGCAGAGAACAGGAGCTATAGTGTACTCTGAGCCAACTGATATGACATCCTGTGATGAAAAACTTTTTTTTTTTTTTTTTTGAGACAGGGTCTCACTCTGTCATCCAGATGGGAGTGCAGTGACATGATCAGGGCTCACTGCAGCCTTGACCTCCTGGGCCCAAGCCATCCTCCCACCTCACCCTCTCCGGTAGCTGGACTGTAGGCATGCACCACATGCCCAGCTAATTTTCTTACTTTTTTAGAGACAGAGTCTCATTATGTTGTCCAGGCTGGTTTTGAACTCTTAGCCTCGAGTGATTCTCCTGCCTTAGCTTCCCAAAGTGCTGGGATTACAGGTGTGAGCCACTGTGTTTTAAGCCCATATTTGCAAATGGCACTGCACTGGGTGATATCTTGGTCATCTGTGAATGCCGTGGCCTGTCACTGGCCATTCCCCTGCATAACTTGTCCAGTTCAGGAGGGCCATGTCAGCCAAATGTGGTGGCCCTTTGTGTTTGGGACCTGCAGGTGTAAGGGGATGAGAAATTGCACCGGTGCTCTTGGACTAGCGCCCTCCATCAAGCTTGCTCTAAGATGTCTGTGGGCAAATATAGTGGTCTCTCTGTGTCCCACATATCCTACAGGGTCCAGTAGGGGCTTTGTGCCTTTCCAGGAACACGGCAAAAATAGAAGCCCAAGGAGTCTCTCCATCTTCAAATGTCATTCTCATAGAAATGCTCATATTTTAAAATTTTGGTCTCTAACTTTGACTCCCAAGTGTGAAAAGAAGGAAAAGGAAAGTCGTCATTGAATTGGAACCATGAAACCAGCAGCCCAGAGAGCCTGGGAATCAGAGCTGTCAGGGCCTGGTGTTGATCCAAGAGCCCTGGTCCTGTGCCCGTGGAGCCACTGGGCGATGTTGGGAGAGCTGTCTTGAGCAGCATGGCACCAGCAGGGACACCGTGGGCTTGTTCTCGGCTTCCTCACCCTGTGATGACATCTCCGGCAAAGTTGCACAGCCAAAGGTTCCCCATGAACTGACTTCTGCCTGTCAGGTGCTATGTGGGGACAGGTCTGATTTAGGAGCAAAGGCGGAGGTCAGACAGAGCTGGGTCCTGGTCCTGCCCCTGACAGGGGCAAAGTCTCCTCACTCTGGGTCTAGGACTTAGAGTAAGGGCTGTTGCAAGGGCAGAAGACAGTGCACAGCCAGTGTTGTGGCACTTAGTTTTGTTACTGGTGTTGGGATTGCTCTCAAGCGAACCCACTGTGGGTAGCTTCACATGGCTGATGCTGCGTGTGTGTTTGGTTAGCCTCTGCATCACACATCCTTGAGCTGTAATCCAGTAAGGGAGCTCCTTAGACACAGAGGCCTTTTGCACGACTTAACCACAGTGGCTTGGGCTGCATTGCGTTGGTTATACCGCTTGAGGAGTAATTTTTCCTTTGTACAAATGAGAACTGAGTTTACTGAGGAGTTATCTCAGACATCCTCTTTAGTACTTCAGTGTTCTGTTCCTGCCATTTAAGTAGTATTGACTGTTTTCAAAGTAAATAGAACCAATGAAACAAGAGCTTGCAGAAAGCACGGCCTCCAGCTGTGAAACGCACAAGTGTGTCTTGGACAGCTGGGAGCCTGTCGTCTTTCTTGATCTTGGAGGATCATCGTCTTGGTGCCTTCCCTGGGTTGGGACTTGAGTCTCTTCCTCTGTCCTGCAGTTACACACACTCAAAAGGGCCAGGGGAGGACCGCAGATTGATCCTCTGGTTCCAAATGAACTCTGTTTTGTGGCATTTTAAATTTGTGGTGTGTGAAATATTAGGGAGGGGTGAGGAGGCCTGCCAGAAATACTAGGGAGGGGTGAGGAGGCTTGCCAGAGTGGTGTGTATGTGCCTGAGTGTGTGTGAGTGTGTGGGTGCAGGGCATGCATGCATGATTGACTTCATGCATATGAGGACATGCAGTGCACAGACCTGTGATTCCATGTGTGTGCATGCGTGCATGCATCTGCGTGAATGCATTTGCTTGAGCACACAGATATTCCATGTAGTGAGGGAACATGTGAGAGCATCTCTCCTGTTCAGACCACTTTGTAGAGTTCAGCTGCTCTATGACGTCCATTATCTTATCTTGAGGGAGATAGAGACAGAGGAAACGTGCATGCGCACAGGAGCTGCTTTTGTTCTTGAAGGAGAAGAGAATAAATAGTGCTCTATCTGGACAAGATGTTCAACAGGCTTATCTTGCTGTGTGTCATCTGGTTGTTAAGGAAGACGCAGTAAGGCATGCTATCTCCAGATAACGGTTTAAATTTCACACGCTTCTGGCAACATCCAGGCACTCATGAGAACAAGGCCCAGTGTGGTGGCCCTGTGACCCATCTATTGGTTTCTGTTGGTATCGATGCTTTCCCACTCCCCTTGGAACTCTCTGGAGTTCTGTTTTGGTATAAGGCAGCGAGACACCTAGAGCGTCACCTAGAATCCTCCGAGGATTCGAGGCCCACCTTGGCCTGGAGGACCCCGCATGTAATCAACATGGACAAGCAATAGGGCTGCCAGCACCTCGTGCAGCGTTATCTCCTGTCCTGTTTGGCTAATGCTCCTCTACTCCAAGAAACCCAGTGTAGCACTGCTTTTTCTCATTGGTGAAATAGATTCTTGGTCAGTGGAGGTAACAAAGGAAAAAAAAGGCACATACTTTTTTTATTCCTTGAAGAAAATCACTCATGAACAGCTATGATGTTAGGTGACTTCACCCCTCTTCTCATGCCTGATTTATCCCTCTCTTCTTCACCTCCTCCTCCCCCACAGCTCACTTTCCACTGCAGGGCCACATTGCTGCTCTCATTGCCTTTTTTAGGCTGGTTCCTGTCCAGGGGCAGCCAGGATGCAGGCGTTATGGGCACACAGACACCTGCTCTCCCTGTGTCCCTGTCTGTGGCTCTGGGCCCCTCCGTTGGGATGGGATGTCTTGTCTAGAGGCAGTAGAAAGAGATCAGGATGTGGGTTCAAGTTCTGGGTGTGCCACTCACATCCTGGGCAGTTTAGGACATGAGGCTTTTGTGAAGCCCATTTTCTCAACCCTAAAATGGGCATGAAAATGCAGACCCAGTGGTGCAGAGTTGGGAGTCAGGGAAGGTTGTACGTGAAAGAGCCTGGTCTGCCAGGCCAGGGAGGCAGGGGAGGACCACCACCTCCCCAGCAGACAGCTGCTTCATGCTGGCAGGTAGTGCTTTACTGCACCGCACCCTGGATGTTCCCCCTTTTCAGAAGGTGCTGATTCAGCTTCTCCCCAAAGAGTTGCCCTGAGCTTGCTGGCTGTGAGTGCTGGGGGTAGTGTGGTGAGTTGTGCTCACCTTTCCAGCCTGGGTGCATGCAGTGCATGCATGTGTATTCTTGTGTGTGTGTGTCTGAATTCCTCCCTCACTCCTTGCTGTCCTCTTATCAGTCCCATGTGGTGAAACTCTTCTGCCTTGAGCCCTCTGGCCTGGTGGGCTTCAGTAGGGACTGTCCCCATGGTTCCCTGGGTCCTTTCTTTGTGGTTGGTGGTGGCAAGCAGCCATTTGCTTTTTGCAGAGAGAACTGGCAGAAGCCAAGGATGTGGTAGGCTTGGGAAGCTGCATGTCGTGTTGAGTTCATGGCAGGAGGCTCATTATCAGGAGAAGGAACAGAGAGCCGACCCAGATGAAAGAAACCTTCCCCTTCTGGAGGAAGGAAGGCTACCACCCTTCAGGGAGCACTTGCAGGCTCCATCCCCGAGGAGGGACCCCCAGTCAAGGCGCTTGGTGGAGACATTGGGAGGAAACAGCAGCCATGGGCACCATTGGAGGCAGAGGCATTCTGACTCAAGGGACGGGCCCACCTCTGGTTTCTGGTGCTCTTGGCTTTAGAACGTGGTGAGTGTTGTGCCTTTGGGCATGTGTGCACTGAGATGCTGAGGACTTCTCCTGTTAGAGAAGTGTCTGCCTTCTTCTTTCTGTGGGATAGTGTTTTGGAACTGCCCCATGTATGCCCTGTGTTATGGTCAGGATGTTTGTGTCTCCCCGAAATTCTTATGTTGACATTCTAACTCTCCATGGGATGGTGGCATTAGGAGGTGGGGCCCTGGGGAGGTGATTATGTTATGTGGGTGGAGCCTCATGGGTGGGATTAGGGCCCTTATGAAAGGGACCCTAGAAAGCTTCCTTGCCCCTTTGGCTATGTGACGATGCAGTAAGGAGGCGCCATGTACGAACCAGGAAGTGGGTCCTCTCCAGACACCGCATCTGTGGTGCCTTGACCTTAGACTTGCAACCTCTAGAGCTGTGAGAAATAAGCAACTGTTTATAAGCCACCTAGTTTAGGGTAATTTTTAAATGGTAGCCCAAACTGACAGAGACATCATGTTTTTGTGCACATAACTCTAGGAATTATGTTAATAAACAATAGAAATTATTTCTAAAAAACATACAGGATTCCATATTTCAGAAGTCTTTTAGACATGATTGTTTTCATTAGCTTTTTCAGTTATGTTAAGTTAATATGTGTGCTAGAGATCAGGGGGTGTTCGGGGATGCTCCCAAGCCTGAGGTGCCATGGTCTGTTGAGGCCAAGGTGCCCTGTGGACAGGAGGTGTCATGGTGCAAGCTGAGGCAGCTGAGATAAGCCTCCATCATCAGAGCAGGAGTACTGTGGGATAGGAAGTTACACAGAGGCTGGCCTGGGGGTGTGGGTAGGACTGACTACCAGTGCAGAGGCTTACGACTCAGAGGCGGGCAGATCTGAAACGTGTTAGGGAGACACACCAGGGAATGTCACCCGTCAAGAGCCCTTGGCCTTCAAAGGCTGCTGATACACAGAGGGTTTAGTTTTCTAACTTAATCCAAGCAACAAATCTATGATCCTGCTTGCCTCTGAGGAGGCAGAGGGATATGGTGTCCCCACTTTTGGGGGGCAGGCATCCCATCCCTGCTGATACCTGTAACCCAGATCCACTGAATGGGAGAGCCCCTGGTCAGGCTCCGGCTCCCAGCCCTACCTGCTGCTCCGCCCTTGCTGGTCTTCTTCCTGGAGGCTGGGCTCCCGTCTCCATTGCCCTGCAAACCTCCCGTTCCTCCTTCCTAACCCAGCTTCCCTGGATCTGGCCCTTTGTCTGCCAGGCTGGGATGCCTTTGAGATCCACTCTCGTGTTTGCCTCTCTGCTCCTTTCCTGTTTGTACTCAGAAAACAACTCTGGGAAACCGTAAACTATCCAGTGGGAAGAACCTGTGCCTGCATCCTCATGGTGGCCCTTTTGAGGCTGTACCTGCCTTATTTGGTCTCTCCTGACTCCCCCAGGTGCTTTGAAAGGCCGGCTGCACAGGGCTCATTTTTGACCTTTTGTTGAACGGCGCTGCTCTGTCTGCTGCCCCTCATCCTTTAGGTTTCAGCTCAAGCACCAGGTCCTCAGGAAGGTGCCTCCCTGCCCTGTCACTGTGTCCCCTAGCATCTGCCCTTTTCCCTCCGGTACTATCCAAGGCCAGTGACTAGCTAGCCATCCGGATGTTCACTGGGGCAGTGATTCTCTGCCCTCAGCTGGAGCCCAGGAGGCATGATGGACTGGCTCTGTGTTGTTCACCAGGTGCCTGTGCACAGAGCAGACGCCTCCGTCCCAAAGTGGAGTGCTGTCTTGTCTTGCAGGGTGAACCCTCAGCAGCACACTTTTACTGAGCAGGTGCGGTGGCTGGTGCATTGCGATGCCCACGGTGACGAAAGCTTCAAAGGGCTCGGAGTCTAATGGGCTGGAGTTGTGAGCAGCAACAGGATCCCGTGTGAGGAGTGCTTTATTGGACATATTTGCAGCATCCTTGGGAGCACAGAGGAAGGACAGGCAATTCTGGGAAGGTGGGTGGGGCAGGGAGCGTGGACATTGTCAGGATCCTGGAGGAACTTGCCAAGTCCTGATCATTTGTTTATGAATCTGTCTGCTCCCCTGGGCTGACTGCTCCTGCTATGATGTGATGCACTGCTGTCTCTTGGGTATCCTGAGTCTCAGCAAAGGGCCTAGAACCCAGTAGGTGCACAGGGAATGTAAGTTGCATGACAATCCGGATGAATTTGTGCAGATAGACACCTGGCTCATTGATCAGTTCTTCTGTGGCAAATCCATGTGAAATGGCTGCAGATGTTATTTCCAAAGTTCTTTCCAGAACAATTGGAGGTGGTGAGTCCCTCACCCTGAGGCCAAGCCCAGCCCCACTCTGGGGTTGACCCCCACCCGGGCACTGAGCTCAGCCCTTCCATCAGACTTGCCCCATCCAGAGAGGTGGCAACATGACATAACCTTCCAGAAGCACTAAAGCGGGAGGAGGCGCCCAGGCCAAACTTCGTCTGAATAATTTCTGGTCGATGGTGGTTATCTGATGGGAAGTAGCACTTCCCTGCCTCTAAATTCTGCTCCCCTGTTGCAATGCATCGCATTTCTCAGCCGCCTCCAGATGGACTTTACTCGTGGATTTTGACTGAAATCCTTCCTGTTTTCTAACTCTGTGGCTGGGAAGAAGGCCTGGACCCCTCCCAGATGTTTCTCAATGGTCTGGGTTGTCAGGATGTCTGGGTTATGTTAGTTGATTGTGCTGGTGGATTTTGATTTTTAAAACTCACTGAGCAGTGTAGCCAAGCTTATAAATCCAAGTATTTGTTTTGCAGTAACTGTGATCTGGAATTTTATGTTCAGTTGTGGGGTTGTTTTCTGTCGGTTTATTCAGATGGATGTAATGCTGCTCTCTGGGTGCTCAAGGTCTGCCTGGGCGTGGCAACTTCTGATTCCACATCATCGAAGCCAGGGAAGGGGCAGTGCTGTGCTTCAACGAGCCAACGCGGGTATCAGCAACCCTGGGACACTGGCAGGCCTGAAATGTTAAGAAATGTGAGGAACTCTGTTCAGAGGATAGGGTCGAAGCCTGGCCTCAGCGTGACTCAGCCAGGCGGCCCCTAACCTAGGGTGAGCGTGGACAGGCAGGCTCCCATATCACCCTCAACCCTCCGGCCGGCTCACTGTGGCTAGCATGCGTCAGGCGCCTACTGTGTTAGCTGCTGGTCACCCACACACAGGTGGACGACTCCCACCAGGCTGCTGGGCCAGTGAGGGACAAAGAAGTCCTGGACAGTCACAGCCATGTGTGTGGGGGACCTGGGGTTCTTGGGAGGGTGCTCCTGGTTTACATGGTGATGAGTGGCCCCAATGCTGGGGTCTGCTCACACACCGAGTGAGGTGGGGGACTTGTTTCCTTCCAAACAGGTATTTGAAGTAGACAAGTACTTAAGAGGGTTTCCTGAGTTAGACTTCGGATGTTTTGGAGGGATTGGTACCATCTTCTTTCTTTCCTTTCATTTTGCAATATTCTATACTATGATCCATTTGAGTATTTGATGGAGATGCAGAGACATTTTCCTTTCTACACGTGCCTTGTGTTGGGGGGGGGTATCTTACATGGGGGGCAGATTGACAACAAGGTAAAGAGACAACAAGGTGTGTCCTTTATATAGATGATGTGGGTAATGTTAGGGATGGGAGCTGGCGCCCTGAGACGAAGCAGCAGGCCGGGACCCAGTGGGTTCTCGTTGTCTCTGTGCTTGATTCTTCGGACTGTAAAGTGGGCAGTGAGGCCTGGCTGGCCCTGCTCACAGGCTGTTCAGAGGAACGTGTGAGTCAAGGGACATAAAAGGACTCTGTCAGCTCCTGAGTGCTTCATCAACATGAGTCAGTGCCACAGCCGATTCAGTGTCCTATTCGTGAAGATGAAGGCCACCTCGATTGATTTCTGAGAGGCTCAGAGGTGAAGCCTGTGATCTCCAGAGCCAGGCTGATGTGAGTTCAGACCTCAGTTCCACTGCTTCCCTGTGCTTCAGTTTGCTGGTCTGCCACATGAAGACAACAACTGAAACTCATCAAGGGGTTGTGTGAGGATCAGATTCATGTCTGAGCACGTGAACCATGCCCATAGGATAAGAATCCCTTGAGGGGGATAACAATGATTGATTGATTGATTGATTGATTTATATTCTTTCTTGTAGAGATGGGGGTCTTACTGTTGCCCAGGCTGTTTTCCAACTCGTAACCTCAAATGAGCCTGCCAACTTCGCCTCCCAAAGTGCTGGGAATTCGGGTATTGGCCACTGTGCCTGGCCCCAACGATTATTTTTCGAGAAAATAAAATCATATTACGTGGAAAGAATGAGAGAGAAAGAGTGAAACCGATTATCTGGGGATAAAAACTTCAAGAGTTTTAGGGGCTATTGTCTTGAAGTGTGGTTCAATGTTCTTGGGCAGATCTGGCGTGGTGAGGTGAGGATCTGTGAAGAGAGTGAGAACAGCAAATAGATAAGAACGCGGAGATGGCCGCCCTGTGACATGGGGGGAGGCACCTTGCAGTGACATCAAATGCTGCCTGTGCCGTGCGGGCACACAGAGAGGGCTGCTCTCGCTCGAATGGGAGCATCTTGAGCCTTATCCCCATTCGTGGGCTGGTGTCCAACAGAGGGTAGTCTGGAGGGTTTGACTTCCCTTTTGGGAGGCACCTGGCTGAGGAAATGGTGCTGTGGGAGGCAGGCTGGGTGCAGCCAAGAGCCTTGGGGTCTCGGCAACCCCAGTCGACCTGCCACAAAGGCCTGTTGTGCAAGTACTGGAGTTTGTGAGAGTGACTATCTTGGTTAACTGATTCTTGATTGATTGATTATTGATTGGTTGATGCCCTCAACAATTAATTTTATAGTGTCTTTTGGGTGCTGGCCTCCCTGAGGCTGTGTGGCCCAGCCCCCTGTCACCTTCTCACCCATTTGCTGCCATTTTTCTTCTTGTCCCTTCAGACTTTTCTTGACACCCGATACAGAAATGAGTGTGGAACCCTCCCTCCACCTTTAGGCTCCCGCTGCACTTTCCTGGAGTTACTTTCCTGTACCTCAAGTCATCCTGATAGAATCCACGGTTCCTGTTGATTTTCCTTTCCTCTTGCACTGCAGTGTACATTCATGAACTTTTTCTGTGTTTCCAATCATATCCAGGTCCAGATCAGTTTCTGCCCTGTGGTAGGTGTCCAGGACATATTTATAGGCTTACAGAATGTTTCAGTTGTGGGTGTTAATGAATACCAGTGGAATTAAGGAGGGAATAAAAGGTAGAAGTATTTAGTTTGGTGAGTATTAACTTGTGGTTAGCTTTGCGTCTTTACAAACATCTGGTTTGTTGGAGGTGGTGAAGGTCCCTGCAGGTGAGCTCTTCCCCTTCCCTTTCCCGACGAGACTTATCTGAGGCTTGCCCTGTGGGTGGCTTTCCCGGGTAAAGATTGGTAGTGACACCTTTCCTCTAGGTTTCTTTTGTCAGGAGTGGGGCTGCAGGACGCTGTGGCTGGTGGCTCTGGTAAGATGAGTGTGATTTGAAGAGGGGCTTGTGGAGACCATCCAGGAAAACAGCACAGCAGGGTTTCTGTTGCAAGGTTGGGCGCTCTTGTCTTCAGTCAGTGTTGGCCAGGCGCCAGTAGGACCATAGAATTGGCACACCCCATGACACTGTGAAGGAAAAAGAGCCTGTGTAAGTATACCAGGCTGAATTGGCATACAGTACATGAGCTAGATTTTTGTTTGTTTGTTTTTGAGACGGAGTTTCGCTCTTATTGTCCAGGCTGGAGTGCAGTGGTGTGGTCTTGGCTCACTACAACCTCTGCCTCCTGGGTTCAAGTGATTCTCCTGCCTCAGCTTCGCAAGTAGCTGGGATTACAGGCGCACACCACTACGCCCGGCTAATTTTGTATTTTTAGTAGAGATGGGGTTTCACCATGTTGGCCAGGCTGGCCGCGAACTCCTGACCTCAGGTGATCCACGCACCTCAGCCTCCCAAAGTGCTGGGATTGCAGCCATGAGCCACTGTGCCCGACCCACATGAACTAAATTTTTATTTGTGTGTGTTTGTGTATCTTCACAGGAAATCATTTTAGCCATTGCTCTTGTCAGCGTATTAGGAGGAGTATGGACCTGGCCCATCTCCTTAACATGCTGCTGCATGTGTAGATGGGGCACTAGCAGGGTAGGGGGTACTGCTTACTGAGTTGGAGCTGGGAGCTGGTCTGTGGGTATAGCTGGGTCAGAGGCAGGATATGGGGACGCTAAAGCTCATTGAGTTGAGATGGGGTCCTGACAGTCACTGCAGGTGTAGATGGCCAGAGGCAGGATGGCAGGATACTGTTCACTGAGTTGAGATGGGGTCCTGGCAGTCACTACAAATGTAGACGGGACAGAGGCAGGATGTGAGGATGCTGCTTGAGTTGAGTTGGAGTCCTGGCAGTCACTGCAAGTGTAGGTGGGAGCCTGGCAGAGTCAGGGATGGGCTGCTCCACAGGAAGCTGTGGCCCTGGACAGTTGCACCCTATTTCTGTTCCTCAGTGCTGTGATCTTTACAATTTGTATGTCAGAGTAGTTAATCTCTAGGATTTTCTCTTTCTCAATAGACTATGTAGATACTGCTCCCCAAATCGACAGTTTCATAGTGTTCTCTACTTTTAATTCACATATGTCATACACATTTGCATTTTGATTCCTTTGTGTACATGTTACCTAGAGACAACAAGGTATGCCCTTTACATAGATTATGTAAGTATCATGCATCACAGTGATGTGACATGTTGGTAGAGGTGTTCTTTCTTTGGCTTATTTCTGGGGAAGCAGCAGAGCATGGTGGAGGTGAAGTGGATGGTGGAGACAGCCTGCCAGTGTTCCTGCTCTTCCTCTTTCTGCTTAGAGTCATTGTGAGGAATAGCAGAGTAAATACACATGAAACACAAAAAGCACTGGGGAGCTCCAGAAAGTGTTCAATGGTGTTAGTAATGATGATGGTGATGATGATGTTGTTAGTGATGGTGATGAGGGTGACAGTGGTGATGCCAATAATGATGTTGTAACTGGTGGTGATGGTGGATGATGGCGTAATTGATGATGATGGTATATTCGTGACGATGGTGTTGATGGTGATGATGATGGTGTGATGTTGGTGAAGATGGTGATGGTGATGATGATCATGATGGTGATGGTGAGTGGTGATGGTGTAATTGATGGTGATGGTGATGGTGTGGTTGATGGTAGCAATGGCACTGTGATTATGTTGACAGTGATGATGATGGTGATAGTGACGATGTTGATGAATGGTGACAATGATGGTGGTGATGATGGTGATGACAGTAATGATAGTGCTGTGACTGGTGATGGTGATAGTGGTAGTGCAGTTGATGGTGATAGTAACAATGGCAGTGCTGACGATTGTGATGATGATGTTGATCGTGATGATACTGATGGTGATGATAGATAGGGAAGGGTTAGGGGCATATTCTGTGATGCAGGCCAGTCTTTTTACCATTCATTTTCTGGCTCATTCTTGGACTTTCAGGTCCCGACTTTCACATTGTAACCTCCTAGTTAAATGCAAATTGCATATGTGGTTAAGTTGGAAGAAAACACTTCATGTTTTAAAAACTGTTACATTAACGTGTAAGGGCCCTGTTATCTCTGCTCTTGGAACTTCAAGTAAGGGAAAGAAAAGAAAGAAATGACATTGAGCAATGGGGTTAAGTGTCCAGTTGTGGTTTTTCTTATACTGCTCAAAACCTTGCTGGTGTGCCCATACCATCAGTTAGGACTCTGAGGCAACCAGTTCTCACTACATGTTACTGAGTTCCCTTGGGTGGCCTAACATGGTCCAGTTGCCACCGATATCCCAAACTGGTTGTATTTCACAGAGGACAGAGGAAGGCGCTGTTATGGGTGAGTTTTGGCATTCTGGAATTGAGTAGATTGGGCCCCCAAAGTTACAAGTGGGACTTGGTCCCTGGAAGAAGGTAGATCCAGGGAGGATCCAAGGTCAGACCATGCGGAAATGCTCCCCATTTGAGAGATGGTTTTCGGGAATCTAATAGTGATCTAGTAGAATCAGAGAGACTAGCATGGAATGGGACAGGTTGGCACAGAATAAAGAAGCGCTGCACAAGAGAGACAGCTGTAGGGAAGGCCCAAAGGAGATGAGAGTTGAGAAAGGTAGCAAGGAGAAAGGAGAAAAGAAGCAAGGAGAAAGCTGAGAAAAGGAGACCAGAGGGAAAATGGGATGAAGGGAGTTTTGTAAGAAAGATTTGGTAATGTATTATTCCACTCGGTTAACCCAACATTATTAAGCACCTGCTAGGAAAGAAAGATGAGAGTTTTGTGTCCTGTCTTTGAGTCCATCACAGTCAGCAATACACTAAGTGATTACAGATAAAGGTTTGGAGATAGACGGGCAGGTTTGTAGGTGTGTGTTTTTTAGGACTTGCTTTGGGCCAGGTGCAGTATTAGGACTCCAGGAGAACACGGTAGTTATTTAAGACTAACAAGGCAACAATGGGGTCACGGGGTCGAGCAGTGAATGTGGGCATCGGGCAGGCCTTGTCTGGCGGTCCCCCGCTGTGGGTCAGTCACTCCCCTCCTGCCTCATGGAGCCTGTTACTGGGACACAGAGAGGCTGGCAAACTTGACAGTTGAAGCGAAGAGAAGCAGAGGGTGACTCACAGGCTTGTTTATAACTTGGTCAATATGTGTGGAGTGTTGTATAAAAGATTCTGACAACCCTGTAAGACAGTGGCCTGGATTCCCAAGGCTCGTGGAGACGTTGTGAAGAATAGCAGTTCCAAGACAACATATAAAAATGTTAGGCGTTTGCAAGCCAGACGGCTCTGGGCTGTAACTGCTACAGCAGGAGCCAGGATTCTTAAACATGAGTCTGGAAACCTCGTCTGACAAGGGAACTGATGTGTGGTTTGCAGACTGTCAGCTGTGGAGCCGAGTGTTCAGGCAAAGCCATGAGAAGGGGCCTGCCATACACACGCTCAGACGCCGGAGGGTAAGCTGGGCTGGAGAAGGGACAGGCTCTTCACAGGAAAATGCTTTTGGTGGAGCCTACTTTCATGGAATGTCATCGACTATCTCACTTGAGATTTTTCAGCTTTTCAGGTTTGCAAGTTGATAGATGAAAAGTGATGTCTCCTTTTTATTATGTTTTTCATTCATCTGTTGATTACATGAGGTTGAACATCTAAAAAGATACAGAAAAGCTGCCTGCAGCATTTTCTGTTTACTTAGCAAAATAGCCTTTCAAATCCTTTGCTCATTGCTTATTTAAAAATTAGATTATTTTAGGGTACGGTGAGGTGGCTTATGCTTATAATCCCCGTATTTTGGGAGGCCGAGGCGGTAGAATCTATTGAAACCGGGAGTTCGAGACCAGCCTGGGCAACAAAACAAGACTCTATTTCTACAAAAAATTTAAAAATTGGCCTGCACAGTGGCACATGCCAGTGGTCCCAGCTACTCTAGAGGCTGAAGCAGGAGGATTGCTTGAGCCTGGGAATTTGAGGCTGCAGTGAGCTATGGTCATGCCACTGTACTCCAGCCTGGGTGACAGAGTGAGACCTCATCTCTAAAAAGAAAAAAAATAAAGAAATAACATTTTGAAAATTAAAAAATTTAAAAATCAGTTTTTTTATTTCTAAGAATTCACTATATTATGAATACTAAATCTTATATGTGATACTAGGCAGAACTTTTGCCAATTTCTAATGACATTTGTCCTCAGAAAAGGTCAGTTTCTTATCTTTCCACTTTGTACATTGCAAACATTCCAGTCAGTTGCTTATGTAAGTTTTCTCGTGGCCTGTTTGTCACGCAAAAGTTGTAATGTTTGGTTTCTTCCTATCTACTCTTCTTTTCATTGAGTTCATGCTCTTGTTCCTTGTTTTAGAATGCCTGCCCTTCTCCAAGGTCACAAAGATGTTCTCTGATATTTTATTCTAATACTGATTTCAGCTTTCCCAATTCTGAATCAGTTCTATGATTGATGCATCTAAAATCCATGGTATTTATGTTGTTATTTTATGATGTTTTTCATGGAGTAACCAGTTTTCCCAGTTTTATTATCTGGCTCCTCGTTTCTGTCTGAGTTGTGATGTCTCTCTCCAGTGTCATGTTCTCTCCTATGGATGAGGCCACCACATATAACTGTCTTTCACAAAGTTTATTTCATGCAACACAGAGCGCTGTATATCTGTTAGCCTTACCTTTTACAAGAACTTTCACATGTGAAATAGTTTGAGATCATAATTTTTCAGTAGCTACCTACTATTTTGTGTGTGTGTGTGTGTGTGTGTGTATGTATATATAATTTTATCTTTTTATTGCTTAGGTAAACTTTTTTTTCATGGCAGAGAGGAATCTTGGCTATCACCCTGTTCTACTCCTAATTACAGAAGGGGAAATGGGTGCCAGAGGGGACATGACTGGCATGGATCCTTGGTGAAGGGCTGGAGTGAGCATCAGACTTTCAGCTCCTGAGGTCCCTGGACATCTGCTCCTGGTCCTGGTGTGTAGCTCATGGTAGATGTTTGCTTTAGTGGGCTCACACATGTGGAGCCCCAGTTCTTGCACCAGGCACAGAAGAGCCTTTGCACACCAGTTCACTGGGTGTTCCAGTCCAGCTCTGGGAGGTGGGCTCTGCCCCCATAGAGCCGGGCTGGCAGCTGGTGTCACTGCTTAATCTGCTCTGCCTCCCAGAGCAGGCAGCTTCTGCTCTGTGCTGTAGTTTGCTGTTTGTACAACGGAGTGAGAATGTGCCTTTCTTCCTGGTCCCTGTGGGAACAGGTGGAACAAGGCGTCTAAAGTACGTGGAGTTTTGTGGAAGGCACCGTGGCAGCCAATAACGGGCTGCGTGGATGGAGCCTCTCCCAGTCAGCAGGGCATGTGTCTTTTGCAGGGGGAGGTGCGGTGGCTGGTGGGCTCCCGGCAGTGTGCCCGGGCCCCGGTTCTGGAGCCTGAGTTCTCCAGGTTCCTCCTATGGGTTAAGCTCTGCTCAGAGGGGCAAGTTCCAGAGGCTGAGGCATTTTCATTCTCTTGCTTCGTTCGTAGGAGTGGGAAGGCCTTCGCCAGAAGCCCGTGGGAGAATTCACTTACCTTTCTATTGGTCAAAATTGGGTCCTTACCCCATTCTGAGAGCCTCAGGCAAGGAGAATGAACGAGATTGCCCTGGTGCTGCGGGTCTCAGGCACCCACTGCTAGGGTCCTAGAAGACCCTGAAGGGCTCCTGTCGGTGTGGTTTGTATTCATCACGATTTATCCTATTAGAAATAGGAAACTGATGAATATCAAAAATATTTAAGTCACTTAAAAGCAACAGTAATGAACCAATTATATGTTAAAATGAACATAAGCTTAATAAAAATGACTATACGTTTGAAAACAACAAAGTGAGAGGAGGGGCATTGTTTTGTGATTCTGTTATGTAGCCTTCATCAAGAGGCTGGTTCCCCCTGCATGGAGTCTTTCTGTAATATTTGGGTTTGAAGTGTTGAAGACAGTCTAGCCCCATAAACATATCTGCTTGGAAAAGGAAGCATTTTAGCAGCCTTTTCAGGCCATTGTAGATATTCCATTTTGATTCTACACCAAAACTCAAGTGACAGTTGCTTAAAGTTCAGTTTCACTGTGGAATCTGAAAGTGTATCGGTAGAGTTTTTCCTACTCTGTTTTATTAAAATCCACTGGCCTGTCTTGCACACCAAGTGCATCTTTTACCCAGTGTGGAACACCACGCACTGGCTATTTGGAAATTATTGGTCCACTGACAATTACTCAGAACTTTGAAATGTTGACATATTTGTTATACAGTCTCAGGAAAATCCCCACATTTGTTAATATTATTGTTGATTTAACAGAAATGTCCTAGGAGTTGTTAGGCTCTGGTGATGGGTACAAGTCTTTTTTTTTCTTTTTTTTTTTTTTTTTAGACAGAGCCTCACTCTGTCACCCAGGGCGCGATCTCTGCTCACTGCAACCTCTGCCTCGTGGGTTCAGGTGATTCTTGTGCCTCAGCCTCCCAAGTAGCTGGGATTACAGACATGCATCATCATGCCCAGCTAATTTTTTGTATTTTTAGTAGAGATGGGGTTTCACTGTGTTGGCCAGGCTGGTCTCAAACTCCTGACCTCAAGTGATCCGCCTGTCTCTGCTTCCCAAAGTGCTGAGATTACAGGCATGAGCCACCATGCCTGGCCTGGGTACAAGTCTTCTAAAATTCTAATTTTCACTTGAAATCTCAAATTTTGACGTGGTTTTATGATGACAGACTCACTTCGTTTTTGAGAAAATGACAAGCCCTCGAGTCTGAGTAACCACATTTTGTCTGCTAGGAGTTCTTTCAAATAAAAATGACATTCCCTGAGAAGGTGGCTAGTTTAGCTGACAGCTCACACAAGTGCTGTTCCAAAAAGGAGGTGGGTCCGTGTGGCTGAGGATCAAAAAGAACATGTACATTTTGTCTTCTGGGCCTGTGTGCTTTGGAGATGGATTTTGGTGTGAAATTCTTCCACTGTTTTGGAGCCTCCCTTGTGGCCAGCACCTTCACAGCCCCGAGTCCCTAAACGGTGATCCGGTCATGAGGTCTCCACAGCACGTGGGCCTACTGGCTATGGGCTTCTGAAAGCAGACCTGGAACAGGTCGGGATTGGGACACAGTTGTCTAGCACATGAATCCTCAGTCTCATCCACAAACCCCAGTCTCACATTAGTAAACCAGGTGAAGGTAGGTGGCTTCTTTCCAGGGTGTGGTAGAAATTTGGTAATACCCATGCAGTTCAAGCTTTTAGGTGCTGAGAGTATCAGCTGCCTGTCACTCTTGGTAGTGGTGCTGTTATGAGACCCTGGTCATACACAACAGAGACGCTGTCCCTTGATGAGCTTGCAGCCCAATGGGAGAGGTGGACACAGGGAAATCATCATGATATGACAAGCCGTGATGACCCGCCATGATAGGTCAGCGGCACAGAAGGGTGTGAATTCAGGCACAGAGGCAGTTGAGCTGGGCCCAGGAGGGGAGGTGGGTGCAGGATGGCGTGAATGAGGAGCTGGGGTTGGCATGAGCAAGGTTAGGGCAGGCAGGGGGCCATCTCCTGTGGGTGGCAGGATAGGAAGCTGGGCCTGGGCACTCTTCTATTCATATTTTGTAATATGTCAGAAAGGCAGGGAGAGTACGGCTGGATGAAAACACTGAACTTGATGTACAGACGGGCTGGAGTCCCATCTTCATGGACCATGGCTGCCGCCTTGACTGAGACATCCTTACAGTTTCTCCCTGAGAGGTGCTTGCGAGGAGCAAGTGCAGTAACGTACAGGAAAGTGTCTTGTATGCTGCCTGGTGCAGTGCTGACCAGAGCTGGGCCACAGATAGATTGACAGTGGACTTGCTACTTGAGGATTACCCATGCTGCTGGCAATCAAGTGTAAAGTCTTAGTCTAAACATTTGTAAAACTTTGAGGGTCATTTGTCTACATACCAGAAACAATGGCTATTCCTCTCAGGATTGCAGTCTTAGCTGATGGGCAGTTTATACGGTTTCACTATGATCTGATGGGCAGTTTATACGGTTTCACTATGATAATTGAAATTTAATGATTTTGCCCTACGATACGGATGGCTGTCTGGTGGCCGAGTGGACCACCCACCATGGATGTATCATACCAGTGCCACCCTTGTACTGACCAGGGCCCTTTTTTTGTGTTGAGTTGGTATGTTGTATGACAGATGACCCCCAAAGTTAGTACTTTAGCATAACAGTAAGAATCTGTTATCTCTCACTATGTCAGTGATCAGGAATTTGGGACATAGGTGACTGGGCAGTTCTGGTTCAGGGTCTCTGGAGAGGCTGCACCATCTGAAGGCTTGGTTGGGGTTGGAGACCAGCTTCCAAGGTAGTGCACTTCTGTGGCTGGGAAGCTGGGGCCAGCTGTTGGTGGGAAGTCTCAGTTCCTCTCCATGGGGTCCTCTCCACAGGCCCGCTTGAGTGTCCTCACAACATGGCGTCTGGCTGTCCTCAGAATGAGTGATCCTGGAGACCAGGACAGAAGCCATGATGCCTTTTAGCCACAAAAGTCACACAGCATCCCCTCTGCCAGGTTGCACTGTCACACAGCCCAGCTGATTCACTGTGGGAGGGGGCTACACACCGGCATGGGGGCCATGAGTTGAGGTCACCCGGGGCCATCTGGAAGGCTGACTGCTGTGTGATGTCATGGTCCTGTGACATGCTGGTGGACGTGTGTGGGCAGAATTCTTTCCCTGACTGTCACTCAGCCAGAGGCCAGAGGCCTGCCCACCGCCCTTCTCCTTATCTCAGTCCTTTGTGCTGGCCTCTGCCGGGGATGGTTTCTGTCTGGACTTTTACTATTGTGTGGAAGCCCCTTGTTTCCCAATGGCAAGTCTCTCTTGATTTGAAAATCACTGATCACCTTTGTGTGTTTTGCCCATTAGAAGGTGTAGGATAAATACATGTCTTTGGGAATAATCTCACAAACCTCAGAGGTATAGAAAGACAATTCAGCAATTCAAAAAAATAGATCATACAAAGATAACAACCTAGCTGTAACTACTGGAGTTCTAGTAACTGCCAGGCAGTGGGCAAGTGACTTTATCTGTTTCATCCTCATTCAGCCCTACACAAACGTTTTTGACCTTGACACATCATAGAAAATGGAGTGCAGGAGGGGGAGTGAGACATTGATTAAATTCACAGGGCGTCAACATGCAGAGCTGGGATGTGGGGTCCCTCTCTCTGACTTCCGAGGCCTTGGTCTTCAGGTTCTACACACTTCTGCCTATGGACATTACTTTCTAGTTTCAAAGCAAGGTCCCTTGAAGGATTCCATTTGACCCATGATAGCTCCGTGGGAGGAAACAGAGACCCAGCTAGAGGGGCAGAGCCTGGATGGGAGGCTTTGGTCACTGTTCCTCAACCCAAGTGTCTTTCCCTCCTCTCACAGCTGTCTCTGTGGGCTGGCAGACGTGAGGGAAGGGAGGGCATGTACCTGACGCTCCCTTGGAACTGGCACAGGAGGCTGTGCTGGGATTATTTGGTGCTGCTGTTTGATTTCTCTTTCCCTGTCTTGCAAGGCCTGCTTGCAGCATGCCCATGGTGGTCATGGGGAGGTTTATGCCTCATCATCACAGCTGCAGCCTCTGGGCAGGAGGGCCTGTGAAATCTGCATTGGTTCCAGCTCCGCATCGCATTGTTAGGGCCTCCAAAGGGACACAGGACTCGCTCCATTCACACAATGGCCCCTCTGGAAGGATTCTTCTATAGGAATTTAGACATGAATTTATTCTGACAGTCAGTTCTCAGGTTGGCCGGAAGTGGAAGCAGTTCCAGAATCCAGATGCACGACTTTCTTACAAATTTAAAGGCTCTAATCCAGTCTTTCATGGACACTTTAAATTCTGATTCTTAAGGGGCATTTTCCAGTTTCTCTTCTTTTTTCAGGGGTCAGCTGTAATTTCTGGGCACACATGAATGCTTTCTGCTGCTGAAATTCACTATTCTTCTTTAGGGATCCAGTTTGGCTGGATGTACATACCCCTTGAAAAACCAATCTGCTCATGAACCTACTCCCAAGACATTCCCACCTGAGCCACCCGAGCTGTTGCTAACAGACAATAGTTGTAACTTGGCTCTTGCACACCATGGCCTCACTGCCTTCTGTCCACACTGCCATGTGTCATATGTAAAAATCTCCCTTGTGCCAGAGAGAGGCCACCCATGGGATCTTCAAGCTAGAGACTTTGAAGGATTGAGAGGGTTTGGAGATTTAAGAATTCTTGCTAGAGAGACTGCTTGACACACATTCTTTCTCTTTCTCTCTCTCTTTTTTTTTTCTTCCAGCCTGCAAGTATTCCTGCCACAAGAAATGTGAAGCCAAGGTAAGCATTCTGTTGCTTTCCCGTGGGACTTTTTATAGCTGAGTTGGCCTTCATTGAATGATATGTGTGGGGTGGGGGCCTCTTTGGACTGCAGCCACGGGAAGGAAAGCCAGGGCTGGGATATGGTGTATACCTTTCATCTCAAGAATAAACCGAAGAGCTTTGAAATCCACAGTTTTAATCATAGAAAATAATTCTTAAGAATTTGATTTCAGATAAGAATTCAGTAGTTGTCCCCTGGCCACATCAACAGCTCCTTCTCAGTGGCACATGGTCCCTGGTTTCTCACTGCCTCGTCGTATTGCCTCTCGGGGGAGAGAGGGCAGGAGCAGGGAGGTCCAGGGCGTTCCCCTGGCCTGGGGACTTTTCTGCCTCATTATGGAGATAGTTGTGCATAGATGGATTGGGGTTTTCAGCTGCCATGGAAACCTGGGAACCCTGGAGTAAGGTTTAGTGATGTTCACTGAGGTTTGTGAGTGCCTGGAGAGGTTAAATTGCCCGATGGCCTCTGTGACCAAAGGAGGCCTGGCTCTGTCCTGTAGGGCTTAGGGTTTTGGTAAGTGGGGAAGTGAGGTGGCCTGGAAGGGCCGTGTGGGAAGTGACAGACATCCCAAGGAAGAAGCATGTGGTTTTCTACCTTGTCTTGGTGCCTGAACCTTCAGATCTCCTGGGGATGGTGACTGTGCTTACGGAATCCCCAGGTATGATTTGGGTCTGCAATCGGGGTGGCAGCAGTGTTTTGCCCCATCTACTGTTTGGCCCTGCCTATGGGGGCTCCGTAGGTGTCCTGACAGGTTGTCCTCATGGCTGTAGGTCCAGGGAAGAGGAGTTTTAGTGTCTTGGGATTTTGCTACTGTTACAGACCTCATGGGTCAGCTGTTTTGTTTGTTTCCAGCCCTGCCTTGGGCTCCAAGTGGAAGGCTATGCTGGAAGCTGACTTCGTGTTACCATGAATTCACTGCACGTGGGTCTGTTTTCCATGTGAGGACTAGGGGGGCTGGTTTCCCCGACCCTCCCGATCTCAGGCATACACAAACACACACATGCATAAATATGCACACGTGCACGCACATAAATACAGATGCCCGCGAACACATTTGTGCTCACACACACACACATATGCATAGGTGTGCACACAAATACCTGCACACATACACACAAAGCTGGAAGAACTAGACTAGTATAGCTCTATTTCTTTTTACCCAAGATACTTTCCTTTTTATTTTATTTATTTATTTATTTATTTTTTGAGGCGGAGTCTCGCTCTGTCGCCCGGACTGGTGTGCAGTGGCCGGATCTCAGCTCACTGCAAGCTCCGCCTCCCGGGTTTACGCCGTTCTCCTGCCTCAGCCTCCCGAGTAGCTGGGACTACAGGTGCCCGCCACCTCGCCCGGCTAGTTTTTGTATTTTTTTTTTTTAGTAGAGACGGGGTTTCACCGTGTTAGCCAGGATGGTCTCGATCTCCTGACCTCGTGATCCGCCCGTCTCGGCCTCCCAAAGTGCTGGGATTACAGGCTTGAGCCACCGCACCCGGCCAAGATACTTTCCTTTTTAAAGTCTTCATTATGGAGAATGCTGAGCACGTGCAGGAGCAGAGTGAATGGCACAGGGGCCTTGCTGCCCACTTCCTGAACCCCAGACCAGCAGCCCCGGTGACCTGGCCACACCTCCTTGCTGGCTGCCTCTTCCAGATGTCATGTGGGGTGCGCTTCTCGGGCCTCCTGGGGGCTGTGTGGAGCCCTTCTGCTCTCGCTTTCCATCCTGCTCTGGAGAGGGCTTCCCCTTTCCCAGAGGAGTAGGCGTTTCTTGTTCACACACTCCTAGGCATAGCTGATTTCCGACCGTGGTTTATTTGAGGTTTTTTGGTCCACAGATAGGCTCCTTTCCCGGGGTACTGTGCACCTTTAGTGGTGTGGGAGCAGTGCTTCTGAATACAGTGGTGAGTGGGGAAGATAGTACCTTTGGGGGAGTATTTCAGACGTGGAGAGGTTCCTCCTCCCCTAGGAGGACTGGGATGTGTTGTCCCTCAACCCTGTTGTGTGTTGCCTTTGTCCGCATTGCTTGCACCTTGCGTCGGCTGCGGAGTAGGATGAGGGAGTGGGCTGCTTGTCCTGACTGTGTTGCAGGCCCAGCCACCTCTGAGCCACAGCTGCAGAGATGAGCCTGCTGTTGTTCCTTCCATTTCTTAAATGAGGCCTGTCGCCAGCTGCTTAAGGGATTGAATTCTTTGGTTCAAAGTGTATTCCAAAATCCTTAACTATGACTGAATATGGAATTTCTAACGGCAGGAATTGGCAGTTTGCTGAGGGATGGATAAGCTCTTATTCCTATCAGATCACAGTGCAGGGAAATATATCTGTGTTCATTTTTTTGATAATACAGCTTTGAACCGCAGGGAAGAAAGCCCCCGGCAATAACAAAGCACCTTCTCATTCCAAAAATATAATGCCGTCGTTGTTGGGGATATGAGGGCCATAACTCCTCAGCGGCTCCTGCAGGGCACGCGGCGAAGGGAGCGGCTCAGTCTTCCAGGAACTGAATGTGTCTGTGGCTTCTCCCACATTATTGCACTTGGGTTTTGAGTCCTTGATGACTGTGTTCACGTATATCGCCCAGTGGGCTCCTTAGATGCTGCACTCAGATTCCTCAGGCGAGTATGAAGCCTTGCTTCAGCACATACGCTTAGGTCTCGCATCAGACCCGAGACTGGGTGGTAGCGTGTGCTGTTATACCCACTTGACGGTGTTCCCCTCTATGTGGGAGCACTTGCGCCTGTGTCCACAGGCCCCACACACACCCTGGAGCATGTGGCTGCTGTGTGGTGGTGCTAAAGGCCACAGCTGTTGATCTGCTCCTGTCAGTGACATTGTCACAGGCTCCTCCCGTCCAGGCCCTTGGAGCCCCTTCTGTGGCACTGGCGATGTGGAGGAACCATCCTGCAGAAATGGGGACCGAGACAGCAGCTGGGGGCTCAGGCAGGGAGGCAGAGCCATCGTTGGGACATTTTGAGAAGCCCCAAAAGATTGCTGTCACTCTCTTCTTGAGCCATTGGACAGTAAATCCTCTCAGGTCAGGCCATGCAGCTCAATGGGTGGATGGAGGCAGAGACCCGGGCTTGGATCCCAGTGGGGCTTTTTGTCTCCCGAAGCCTTTCTAGTCCCCCTTGCTATGGTCTTGATGTTTGTATCTCCCCCAGATTCCTGTGCTGAAACCTGACCCCCAAGGTGATGGTAGCTGAAAGTGGAGGCCTTTGGGGAGATGATTAGGTCGTAAGGGTGGAGTGTCCATGAATGCGATTAGTGCCTTCAGAAAAGGGACCCCAGAGAGATCCCTTACCTCTTCTGCCATGTGCATACGTGGCAAGAAGGCACCCTCTATGAACCCTGAGAAGGGCCCACACCAGACACTGAATCTGCTGGCGCCTTGATCTTGGACTTCCCGGCTCTAGAACCATGAGAAGTATATTCCTGTTGTTTATAAGCCTCCCGGTATTTTGGTATAGCAGCCCACATGGACTTAGGTCCTGAGCCTCACTTTCTTCCTGCATAAAAAAAGCGAATAATAGTTTTCTATAATAAACAGAAAAATGACTTTCTCTTAGCTGTTGGTTACAATACTTATTTAAGTTTTTGGGAAGTCAAATAACGTATGTACAATCACTTGAAAGTTTGGGATTTCAACTGTTTGACTTCCTGGAATGCAGTGCTTATTCATTTAAGCCACATGAGCCGTTTGGGCATCATGACTTGCTTTTTTCCTGGCTATCACTTGACTTACTGGCAAGAGTGAAAAAGGAAGTAGGAGAAGTGAAGCAGTTGTAGGAAAGCAGATGTTGGGGAGGGGAGAAGAGGGAGGAAAGGGTGGCAGGTGGTGCTCCCGTGAAGGAAATGAAGGGGAGGTTCTGTGGAGCTTAGGCAAGCAGATGGAGGCACCAGAATCCCATCCTTGAAACCTGCAGCCTTGCATAATGGTGAGATGCCTCTTCTGCCTCTGCCCACTTGCAGATGCGTCTGCTCCTTAAAGTTGCACTTTGTGTAGGGTACTGAGTATCATCTTGAATCGTCAGAGGTGAAATGGACCTGCAGATAATTTTTTTGTAAACTTAAGACCCCACGTCGGGACCACACGCAGGAGTTAGCGAGGGGAACATGCACAGGAGTAATGTAGGGGAGAGGCCCGATGCGTAGCTCCCGCTTTAATCCAGGAAAAACACAGAACCTCTTGCCACCTGGGCTCCAATGCTCTCAGACCCCCTGGCTCATCCTCAGCCTTTGCAGCCTGGCTGCGAAGGTCCAGCTCACCGTTTCTGTCTCTGCACATGCCTCGGTTTGTGCCCTCCTTCTTGGATATAAAGTACAGGAGTGCTGGTGTTGCTGAGTCTGTAGAAGGAGAATGCAGCAAGAGGAGAGAGGTCCCAGGCTTTGTCCAGCCTCTCAGCTCCTGCAGGTGGCCTTGGCGTCTTCTTCCACTGTCCCTGTGCTCCGTCTGGGCAGTTGCTAAGCCGGGAGCCTTCTTCCGCTCTCCAGCTTGCTACTTGAGGGAGAGAACTTGGTGATAGACTTGCTGCTCTTTTTAAGCTGAGACTACAGGAGGTCCTGGGGAGGTCAGCGGAATCCCCTGCTGCCCTCATCGCCTGCTGCCCTGAGGGCCTTTGCTGGGCTCTCCCATCAGGGATCCCCATGTCCTGGCTGCGGTTGATGTAGGAGCTTTGTCACCTCCACCAGACAGGCCCAGGGCAAAGACTTGGTCCTCTTCATGGAAAACACGGGACTAGAGTTAATGGCTTCTTCAGAAACTGTCCCTAGACATTCATGCTGGGCGTCTACAGACCCTCAGTGGCCTAACTGCTAAGTTTTAACCATTAACTTATGTCAGGCAGTTAACCTTCATCTTCAGATCACTCCTCTGCATGCTAAGAGCAGCAGCTGCTGTGCAGTGGGATACAGGCCTGCTGGGTCCCAGGGACTGACTTGTCCAGTCCCCTCTCCCCGTTGTGTGATGAAAAACCTCGAGACCCCAGGGAGATAAAACAACTTACCTATTGTCATCTAGCTTCTGAGGCCCAGAATTCATGGGTGTTGCATTTCAAAGCTCTGATTTTTGCTGTTCTATGTGTTCTTTTTTGGTGCTTTGCCATCTTCACGTATCAGAAATGAAGCTGAGGTTTGTGTGGGTGACTCTAGCCCACCTTGCTCGTATGCCTACAGAACCTACTATGCCTCTTGTGAACTCCAGCTTCAGGACCAACTTCTTTGAAACACGGGTTGAGCGTCTCTCCCGCTTGGCTTGGGGCTGCATCTCTGTTTCTCTCTCATGAAATGATGCCTGAGGATTCTCTGACTCCCGCATGGCTCAGGCCTCTTCTTCCCCGTGAAGGCTCTGCTCATCTTACGTCCGTGGCATCTTGTCCGAGACTCCCAGTCCTCCCACGAGACACTGAGCAGGGACAGTATCTCTCCCCAGTCCCCATAGCTCTTTGCAACCCTGCCGGGGCCTCCGCTGTTGCAGCTGTGTGTTTCTGTTTTGGACCTTCTCACCTGTGCACAAGGTGGGAAGCTGTGGGAGCTGCTGCTTTGCTGATCCTAAGCTCTCGGTTACTGCATTCTCTGAGCCTGTTTCACCTTCCATGTCCAGACCTTACCCTGTCTATGGCCCCAGAGCCTCCACTCTCCAGCATCCTACCAGCTAGCTCCACTCAGCTCAGGGCAGGGGCCTGTTTTTCCTGCCAGCGCACAGGCCACAGAGGCTGCAAGCTCTCATCCCCACCTTCAGCAGGGTTGGTGCTCCCTGGGCTCTTGGTGGAGGACTGAATCTGGCAATGCTCATTGACACAGCTTTTAAGGTTGGGGTGTCAGCTTTGACCTCCCCAAAAGGTGTAAATAGTGGCCTTTTTTCATATGGTCTTCACTAGGAACGAATGATCTGAATTTGTTAGTAACAAGGACTAATAAATCCTCCCTCCCTCCCTCTCTCCCTCCTTCTTTTCCTTCCTTCCTTCCTTCCTTCCTTCCTTCCTTCCTTCCTTCCTTCCCTCCCTCCCTCCCTGCTTCCCTCCCTCCCTCCTTCCTTCCTTCCTCCCATTCTTTCCTTCCTCTCTTCCTCCCTTTCTCCTTTTTTTCTCTCTCTCTCTCTCTCTTTCTCTCTTTCTTTCTTTCTTTCTTCTTCCCTCCGTCACCCAGGCTGGAATGCAGTGGTGCGATCTTTCACTGCAACCTCCACCTCTTGGGTTCAAGGGATTCTTCTGCCTCAGCCTCCCAAGTAGCTGGGGTTATAGGCATGTGCCGCCAAGCCTGGCTATTTTTTTTTTTTTTTTTTGTATTTTTAGTAGAGACAGGGTTTCACCGTGTTGGCCAGGCTGGTCTCAAATGCCTAACATCAAGTGATCCACCTGCCTTGGCCTCCCAGAGTGCTGGGATTACAGGGTGAGCCACTGAGCCTAGCCAGGACCAATACATTTTGCATAACCAAAAGGAGAATCCCTGGCCCTGTGTGTGAAAGCTCTTTTGTTGTTTGTGAGTGTATCTCTTTCCTGCTCCTATTTGTACCCTCTACAATAGCTTCAGGAAGCATGGTTACTCCCCCTGAACTCAGCTTCTTCATCTGAGCACAGGATTTTTAGGGGTGTCATGAGATATATCTCGCCTTGTTCATCCTGTGCAGAAGGAAGACCACTCAGTCAGCGCTGTTGAGGGATCTGCAGGACCCTGCCGAGTGCTTTAGATGTACTCTGTCATTTACTCGTCACACTTTTTCTGAGGAGGCTTGTTCTGCTCCTTCTTACAGGTGACAGGGCTGGGACTTAGCAGTTGCACCTCTTGCTAAAGGCTGCGATGGTCCTGCCCCAGCTCACGCGGCCAGCACGGGCTCTGCCTCTCTCTGCCATCTCAGTGAATGTTTACACGGGCGTCCCTCCTCCTCCCTCCCCACTTCTTGCTTTAAGGGTGGAGGCAGTTAATTTTTAAGCCAGCCAGCTCAGCAGACATTTCCTGAGTGTACCTCTCGGCTGTGCACAGAGCTGGACCCAGATGCAGCCTGCTGTCTGCAGGGAGCTTCTGCCTGCAGCCCAACAGGATGAAGTGAGAGTCCGATTCTGCCAGATGATTGCAGGTCTTCACCTATGTTTGCTGTGTGTGTGTGTGTGTGTTAATGTTTGACAGCTTTTAAAATGGTTTTTAAAATTAGAAGATGTTATTTTTAGAGCAGTTTCAGATTTGCCGCAAAATTGAGGAGAAAGAACTGAAGGCTCACACACATGTGCTTACATGTACACATGCATACATATTCACACACAGAGACACAGACTCTCTTGCTGTCAGCATCGCCGCACCAGAACAGCGCGTTTGTTAGAATTGGTGAGTCGGTATTGATGAGTCCCCAGTCTACGTTAGGGCTCACTCTGGGTGTTGTACATTCCGTGGGTTTGGACAGGTGCATCATAAGTCACGTCCACCATGACAGTACCGTACGGAGTAGTTTCGCTGCCCTAGAAGTCCTCTGTGCTGCGCTTCTCTCTCCTGCACCCTGACAGCCGCTGACCTTTTCACTGTCTTCATAGTGTTGCCTTTTCCAGAATGCCATAGGGTTGGAATCATAAATGTGTAGCCTTTTCAGATGGGCTTCCTTCACTTGATGATACGCATTTAAATTTCTTCCCTGTCATTTATTGGCTTGATAGCTCATTTATTTTTAGCTGAACAACACCCCGTCTTCTGGATGTGCCACAGTTTACCCTCCATTCACCTACTGAAGGTGGATGCTGACCGGTGGCTTCCAAGTCTTTCTTTTTTGCTAGTTGTCACTACCGTCAGAAGAACCATGAAGCGTCCTTAAATTCTGCTCTTTTTGAGGACACTTTTATTCCTTTTCCTGTAAGATCCCTTTTCTGATAGGCTGTCCTCACCAATCTTTTTTTGACTCATTTTAATTAGAAAGTCACTTTACACATAACACCTTACTAGAGGCATATTTATACCTGTGTCTCTTTTTCTACTGGGAACTATTATTCCTGACTCCCAGAGTCTGGGGAGTGGCCCCACTGTGTGGATCCCGCCAGTCAAAGCCACAGCGTGGGCTGTAGGCTCACTCTCAAAGTCAGCAAGCCACGTGTGACTTTTCATGTCAGCACAGTTACACTTTGTACAAAAGAATTAAGGTTTCTAAATCCCAAATAATCTGAGCCCCAATCAGGGGCATTGCTTGTGGACTTCTAGGCCTTTCTTGGACTTGAAGGTGGACAGCAGGACCAAGCCACTGTCAACTAAGGAAGTGCGTCAGCCGAGCGACACCAGCTGCCAGCAGCTCGGGGCCTTGCTCTCTGGGGCTCTGCTCCTTGCACCGTCTAGGCATCTGTGGGGCTTATGGTGACATTACACAGGCTGGGAAGTCACTGGGTTCACCATTTTACACCAGAGGAAACAGGTCTTTGAAACTGGTGGTGACCTTTGGCCAGGCTGACGGGACCATGTTGGCTGTCTGGTTATGAGTGTAGTTCTTGCCCTGTGATGCCAGATTTGTTTTTTAGTGCGGCATAAGTGTAAGCTTATGTTTGTGTAGGAAGTCCTAACCTTGCCCCAAAAAGAGGCCAAAAGAAGATTATAATCTTTTGAAACAAGACATTTGTTTTAAATAAATAATATAATTTTAAAATGTATCCTGCGTTTTCTCTGAATCATCAGTTTTCATTCCACATTGTGTTGTAACAGATAAAACAGCACATACTTGGAATGAATCTGCACCTATTTGCTGCATCATTTTAACTATGTGGCCCGTAACCTAATTAGCAGCTTTGCAGCCAGCGTCTGTATCTGTCTCCTGGGCAGGTGGCCAGAAGGTGCAGCCGGAGGGAGAATGTGGGTCCCTGCGTCCTGCGTCCTGCTCAGGCCAGGCCTGTCTGCCTTGACTCTCGGCATCTGTGAAATGAGGGTAACTTTCCATGGCACTGCAGTTACATGGGAGGGTAGGAGGCTATTGGCAAGGGCACCCCATGGCTGCAAGTGTGTTTGATTGATTAAACTAGGGCTTTTGAGGTGCCCTGGAAATCTTCTTCTGAACCCCACCTCTGTGTCTGTAGACCAGTTCTAACCTGAGAAAGCAGCTCTCCCTGCAGACTCTCCATTGCTTGAGAAATAATTTGGGCAAGCGTGCTCTTGGTTAAGGTTCATTCCCCACCCCCACCCCGTGGGATGTTGTTGGGTGTCTGTTTACCAGGGGTCACAGGGGAGAGAAGGGACCAGCTGACCTCATGCAGCCAGGCTCTGATGCCAGAGTGGGACACCCAGAGAAGATGAGGCCCCTGAATTCAAAACAGATGCCACTTTCATGGTGACAATAATCAATGTTTGAGTGACTGCCCTGGCTGGGTCAGATAGACCAGGGTGGGGAGCCCAGTCCTGGAGGGAGCCCCATATAGCTCGAGGGGCAGGGGACAGAGCAGCAAGGCCAGGCATCCATGGGCACATGTCGCTCCAATGTAAACAAAAACAAAAGAAAAGAGCACGCGGTGAACATTTCCTGCTCTGTGTGCGTGTGCTTGTGTGTGTATGTGTGTGCGTGTGCTCCATACGTGAAACTCTGTATTAGGTGATTACTTATTTTCTCTTGCCTGGCCTCTTTGGGAGAACAGAAGTACAAAATGGAAATTTGCATGTGTAGCTCTCAGAAGCAGCTTCCGAAACTTTGAGGACTCATAAAAGAGAAGAATGAATAACAGACCTGGGTCTGAATCCTGACTCTGCTTTGTCTTACCCATGTGACCTTGGGCTTCAGTTTCTTCCTCTATAAAACAGGAATTAACCGCTACTGAAAGGACTGTTGAGAACTGAATTCAACAGCTCTGCAAGCACAGGGCCTGGTGGCTTCTGCGGAGTGCGCTTTTCCCTTTTAAATACCTTAATTTGCATCATTGTATTAGATGTAGATGTCTACAGTGTCAGTTGCTGGAAACTACTCTTTCCGCAGTTGTGGTACTGACTCTAGCAGATTTATTTCATGAAATGTTGCCTACCGCTAGCATAAATCACTATGCATTTTATTTATTAATTGTTAAATGACAAGAAAGTATATATATTTTCTAAATTTTCTTCTGCGAATGGGATCTGCTCTTTTAAGCAAACAAATTCCATTTAGTAGGCTTAATTAGTGCTTCAGATTTAGCCTGGGTCCACCTGAAAGTGGTTGCATATGGCTAATGGCAGAGCTGTGGGCTTAATATTTTCTGACACTGGAATCCAAGTGCCTCTTGCTCGATGCTGCCTTGGTTCTGGCCAGCTCTGTGACCTTTCCTCTGACTCGCTGCCCTTCTTCCTACTCCCCCCAGCCTCCTGCATTTGCACAGGCTCACCCTGCCTTGTCTCACCCCACGGAGGACTTCCATAGTCCTGGCCCACATTGCTGCAGCCACGATGTCCGGGCCTAGGGCAGAGCCGGGTGCTGCAGGTGTCTCTCCCTGCTTGGTCTTGGGTTTCTGATGTGATTTCCCACAAGCCCCTGACCAGCAGGTACAGATGCCTACCCAGCCCTCCGCCTCCTCTCTCACCTGTGCCTGGCATTCTGTACTGCGTGTGCGTGGACTCTCCCACTCAGCCTCTGTCTGCGGTGGCCACCATCGCTTTTACTCCCGCTTCTCTTGAAACAGGCTCTGGCCGGCGGTGTGCAGATGAGGGTTTATACCCTGCTGGGGGTGCAGTGGGCTGATTGGCAGCCTTTGCTGACTCCCCTGGTGAAAATACCTCACCTCCCCCCACCTGCTTCCAAGCTACCAGCCTGACATTAATCAGCTTGAAACATTCCTGCAAATGCCCCGTTCAGCTCCAGCACCTCCTGCCCATCAGCTCTGGTCACAGGGGAAATGTCCCTCCTTCTACACATGTGGCCCCAGGCTCTCTTTCTGCTGACTCTGGCTGCCATCTGCAGTAGCCCTTGGCCCCTTTCTAGAAGACCCCAAACTCTGCATTCCCCTGTGTGAGCTCACATCCTGTTCAGTGATTTCCTTTTTCTGACATGCTTTTCTTACTACCTATTTTTTCAGACAACCATTCAGTTTTTGAACTGCTCAGAGTCTATAATCTATGCTTGCCCTCGTTATCCCATCACCCCTCCTCCAGGCTCACTGGTGTCCTCCCCGTTCCTCAATCCAGGGCCTCTTCACCTCTGGGCTTCTGGGCTAGGCGGCATCGGGGCCTCTCCCCGGCCCTGTGGCACCGTGTGCTCCTTCTGGATCACAGCTCTTCCTCTCTGACCCTGACTCTGGCTTTGCCCAGGTTAGAAATCCACTTGTTATAATGTGTGTGGTTTCCTCCACTGCTTTTCCGAGTGGTCTCTCCTTACCCTTCCCTCTGCTGAGATGGAGGAGGAAGGTGTGCTGCAGTCGGGGAGCTGTGGAACTGCCTGTTCTCTTTGAATGTTTAGACACCATATGCAGTGCATCTTTTTAAAATTTCTACTATGTCATTCTTCCACATGGATGCCACCTGCCCTGGCATCTAGCAATGTCATCTCTGCAGAAGCTTATCTCCGGGACTTTCTGGCAGTCCTGGGCCCCGGCTCTGGCTGGGAGACTGCATTCTGGCTCTGAGTGTAGGTTCCCAGTGGGATCTTGTTCCTGAGGCAACCTCTCTATGACCCGTTCAGACTCAGGTCTTCCAGAGCCTGAGTTCAGGCTGGGAGAGGTGCTGGGAGCCTGCCCCTGCTGGAACGTAACCATCGCTGTCAGGCTAGGAGAGACCTCTGCAGGCCTTGTCCTCAGGATGGGGGCCATGGCCCTGTGCCCACCATACTTCCAGACACCCCAGTCTGCCTTGTGCAGCCCTTCCCCCAGACGCTGCCCCCTCATGTTGTCAGCGTGTGTGTTCGTGAGTCTCAGCCTTCTAGACCACACGACAGGCACTTAGTTGACGTGCGGCACTGAAGCCTGTGCCCTCTGGTCACCGCGCCAGTGTTGCTGTGCGTGTGCCTTCACGCCTCTCATTGAGACGTGGCTTCATGTTCCATGAGGAGAAGAACGTTTTTAATCAAACCACTGGCTTTATTTTTGTGGGGTTACTTCTGAAGGGTAGATTTCCTAGTAAAGCCCTCATTTTTTGTTATTTTTCAGACACATTTTTATCAGCGGAGCCAAAACCCATAACGAAGCATTGAAATCCCCACCTCTAGATTTTGAATTATAAAATAAAACTTGTTTCACCATGGGTTTCCCCTTCCCCCCTTTTGTAAAGCAGTTAATTTTAGGCAGGGATTCAGGAAGTGCCTACTCCCATTTTCCGTCAAGCACAGAAATAGCTCGCGGGGCGCCCTCTCTCCACCTCTTGGGAGCAGCTGGGGGAGTTCATTTTTGTGCGTTTCTAGGCATTTCAACTCCTGCCTTTCTGCGCACTGTGTGTGTCTGTGCACCCTCAACTCCAAATTACCCTGGAACTTTCCGAAGCCCGCAGACTTCACTTCTGTTCTTAATAAAGCTGTGTGCAAGGATCTGGGCTGCTAACCCTCCCTTGTCACTGGAAACTGCCCCCTGTTCAGAAGGTCTTTAGAATAATAAACTCACAAGGAGTGGATAGAATGGCTGAATGGTTGCAATACTGTGATGTGAGAAATTCTGCTTTCAGAATCTTCATCTGAAACCTTTTGTTTTTTCAGAAGGTTCTTTACTTATAAAAAGCAGTTGGAGGGGAGTCGATTGAACCTTAGGAGGTTGGTTAGAAAACTTAGCTCTGCCCAGCAAGAGCTAGGGTGGCCCAACCTTGAACAACGGATGGGGTCAGTAGGAAGTAGACTTGTGGGCATTTTAAAGGTAGACCTGTAAGGATTGGCTAACCACCCAGTGGGTCAGAGGCACAGCTCATGAGTAATTCTTAGGTTTTGAATTGGAGACACTGGGCAGAGAAAAATGCCATTGGCAGGATTTTGTGAACAGGGGTGGAAGTTTAGCTTCAGACCAGCAGGAACCAGTTTAGGTCTCATGGAATATGTTTATGTGGACGTTAGAGTTAAATGGAATGCCATTATCAAGATTTTGTGAACAGGGGTAGCAGTTTAGCTTCAGACCAGCAGGAACTAGTTTGGGTTTCGTGGAATATGTTTATGTGGACATTAGAGTTAGCCAGTGGCCGTTTGCAGCCCAATGCTTAATTTTAAAAGATTTGATAAGTTGTAAACTCTTAGGGTTTCTCACATTTTGCTTTCTTGTCAGCTTCCTTTAGATCAAAGGACAGTTGGTAAAACCCAAACTATTCATCATGTTATTCTTAAACACTCTTGTCAAAATGTACTTCAGGGAAAATTTCTTTGGTGCCCCCCTTTGTGGAATTTGCCCTTTTCTTCCCTGAATAACTGTTGTATGTTTGTACCTTTTCTTCCATTGTAAACTGAATTTCGAAGACAACTACTAATTCTTTCTCATCTCCGAGTGCCCCGAAGTGTGATATTTGATATGCCATTCTGCAATGAATGAATGAATAAGAGGTTGAGACAACTGACTCAAAGTTTGGAGAAGTGACCAGCTCATTTGTGCTATTCCTTTTCTTTATGGATGACCACTGAACATTGACTGTCAGAGCCCTGCGCTTGACTCTGGAGGGCGGTTTTATTTGAGATCGTGTGATCCCCTCTCTAGGGGTGACCACTTCCTCTGCCTTGTCATTAGGTCAGTGGAAGCCAGGGCTTGATGTGAGGAGCCTGCTGTTGATTTCATATGGAAACCTCAGATGGCCGCAGACCCCCAAGAAGCAGGAGTTGGGGGTGGCATTAACTGATGTCATCGCCTGAGGCTCTGCTCCCTGTGAGCTCAGTGCCGTCCTGATGAAAGGACCTCGGCTCTCACAGGCAGTGGGGCCCCCTCCTGCTCAGGAGCCCTGTGACCAGAACCCCGCCTTTCTCAGCAAGAGGCTGGCTTTGTTGAAAATACAATCTGCTTGCCTGCTCCCTGGTGGATGTGGCACCCACCCCTCATTTTAAAAGCCTCTGAAAACTGTGCTTTGTTTTAGTGTTACTGCCTCCTTGGACCTTTTCCTTTGAAATAAGAAGAGAATATTACAAAATCACAGGAGCAGACGGTCATAACATTTCTGTGCTCTTCTCTTGAAGCAGAAATAAAAGCACATCTTGTTTGTATGTCTCCTGAAGAAGGGGCCTTGCCACTGGGCCTTGAAGCACAAGCACCTGCCCAGTAGGAGGTGGGCAGGTAGCTTTCCAGGCAGAGGGAGCAGCCTGGGCTGAGGCTTATGGATGGGAGGTGGGGTTAGGCAAGGGAGTTGAGCCTGGACCATGTTGGCTGCAGATGAGGACAGAGGATAATAAGAGATCAGGTGCGAGGAGTCGACAGTGCCAGACCCTGGAATCTACAGTACAGCACTCAGGGTAGCCTGCCCGCAGGCAGCTGTGTCTTCCTTGATGGCCTGCGCATCAGACACATGGGGCTCAAACCCAGCCTTCCTGCCACTGGCCAAACAGAGTGCTGTGGTGAGGGGCTACCTTCACTGTGGGGTGGCCAGAGCCATGACAAAAAGCCCGCGTGTAGGGTGGATATGAGATGATGACTCCCTGTCATTCGTGAGTGGGATTCGGGATCGCTGGCACACAGTTGGAAAGGGGGCCATTTCTGGTGCCAATAATTAAGGTCCCCATTCAGTAGGCCCATACAGCTTCTTCAGAGTCAGGTATTTTAACTTGTATGTTAAACATGAATAAATCAAAGCAAAATCAAAAAGCGTTCCTTCATTTGCTTAGACCTCCAGTTGAGTGGTTTCGGATGTTCATGGTGTCAAGCATGGCATTCGGACCCGTCCTTCCAGGAGCCTGTAGGATCGCTCTCAGGAACTGGCTGTGACTGATGGGGCCATGCACACATCAACATAATCCCGGGCCATCTCTGTAGGATGCGACTCTCAGTTCTCACCATCCCACTCAGCCCTGTGGTCCCAGGCACTGGGTCTTCCCTGCCTTCCTCCAGGTGAACAGGGCGGGGTGAGGGACATGTCTGTTTTGCCCTGGTTAAGTATTATCATGAATCAGTCTCATTGCTACAGCCTCATCATCAGAAAGTTGTCTCCGGAAATGCCTAGTCTGAACAACATGGAGTTTGTGTGTCAGGAGAGAGGCAAAGTCTGTATGGCTGGCCGAGATGGCCTTTGGTCGCTATGCTGCTGTCTTTGAAAGGGCGTGTGGTCCCCTCTCACCCCATTCCAATCTAATAGTGTATATTTGATATAGTCTCTCTGTCAAGACTTTCCTGTGATCTTGAGGTTCACATCCACCCTGTGATCTAGTATTATCCCTATTTCACAGATGAGGAGGAAAATTGAGTTCACAGAGGACAGTCTCCGTAGATTCATCAGAGCCAGCTGGGAGAAGCAGAGGGCGTGTCCTAATTTCAGTCTCTGGAGGCAAAGACAAAGCTTTTTCGGTTCTGTCCAGTCACTCTGGGGGTTGAAACAGTATATATATGGTTTAAAATATATGTTTGTTTAAAACCGAAGTTTACATTCAACACCACCACATACCGTGCACGTTCAGCCTGATGCGTTTTTTGGTGAATCGCAGCATAGATGGACGAGAGGCTGCCTCTCTGCCTCTCCACCCACTGGCTGGTGTCCTGGGTCATGTCTGCCAGCCTCGTGCTGAAGCCACGGTTGCTCTCTGCCAGCCTCTTGCCCTCACCATCGGCGGCTGAAATCTCCTCGTCTGTGACAGCTCATGGCCTCGTTGCTGCCGTTTGCTTTTTCAAGTGCTGATTTTGAGCCCCTTCCCTCCACTTCCCGACACACAGCACTGAAGGATGGCATTCTGGTGCCCGGCACACTCGTCTGGGCATGCTGGGGCTGTGTGCATTGCTGGGCACACTATTTCTGTTCCCTGTTGTTGCCTAACAAATCCCCTGTACTCTCAGTGGCTGAAACCAACAAGTTGTGATGGATTCGTGAGTTGACTGGGCAGTGCTTGTTTCATGTGGTGCTGTCAGGGGAACAGGGTGGCCAGAAAGTCACAAACGCCCTCATGCCTGTTTCCAACGGTTGGCGCTGGGCACCTTGGTGCCCCCTTGTAGGTGTCTCTGCGCGGCCATTCAGATTTCCCTTCATTATGGGGCCTGGGCCCAAGAATGGGATGCTCCAGGTGAAGGTGGCCACTGCAGCTGTCTAAGGCCGGGCTTCGGAGTTATGCCATATTCCACTGCTCACAGCAGGCCACAGGGCAAACCCAGAACGAGCCCAGATTCAAGAGGAGCAGGGACAGACTCTACCTCTTGATGGGGGAATGGCAGAATTCCTTTACAGAAGACCTTGTGTGATGCCACCGTCTTTGAAAACACAATCTACTAAACTAATGCAGACTATAGAATGTAGAGATATTATTGTAGAGGTAATCATTAATCTCTTCTAATTAATTAGAATGTAAATTACTCACAAATGTCAGTGTCAGTACTTTATTACTTTATTATTAATTATAGGTGGCCGGTGAGAATTGTAGACTGATCAGATGTAGCTGGTGAGGAGTGCGTGAGTTGGGACCTGGATTTTCCTTGTGGAAATGGATCCAGTCATGTTGAGGCAGTGAAATCTTGGCCCTTGGCATTATAATGCTCCAATAAAGAGACTGTTCAACAACTCAATACTACCTTTTAATCTTTCTGCAATTAAGTTGGATTTATGATTTATGAGTTTTTCTTCCCGTTCTTTTGCAAGCCACTAGCATTTTTTTCAGTCACCAGATGTCCTCTTTCTCTTTTTAAAAAGATAAGGCCTAGGACTGTGGTAAGTGTTGGCCTTCGGGGGTCTGTAGACCCTGATTCTGCCTCTGTGAGCCTCTGCTGCACCATGAGATGCTTGGCCTCTCTGCTCAGCCCTGGTCTTGTAAGACAGACTCACTGCAGGAAAGTGTTCAGGCCCCGGAGCGATCCTGTCCTGTGCCCTTTGCTGGGACTTGTGTATACAGCATGCAAGTGATCCTGAAAGTGTACTTTTCAGCCACTTTGAGAATCCGCTGGACATTGTTCCAACAATAGGTTCACATTTGATTTCTGATCTGAGACAAAATAATGGTGACATAATGGATGCAGGATACTATGCTTTTGCTTTAAATCGATTATATTCCCTACCAGTGGTAACTTGTTTGCCTGAGGCCAGGGAAGGCCTGGCCCTGCCTTGTGGGCCATGGGCCTCAACTGGGTAAAGGTAGTCAATGTTAAACAGCTACACAGCCTAAATAAAGGAATGAAAAACAAGTTTCCAAAAGGTTCAGCTAAGCCCATCTGGGATAGGGGCACAACTCTTTTCTCTAAAAATTATTAGATTCCATAGAGCCGGATTGAAAAGGGAAACTGAGACCCCCAGAGGTGAGGAGAGCCGAGACCAAGCCGAGGCCAAGGACTAGGGAAGACTGGGGGCCTTTCTTTTTTCTTTTTACTATGCCACAGACATGATCTTCACTAGCTGCTTGTTAACTGTAAGGAAAAATATAATGACCTGATTCTAGGAATTTTCCTTCTCTTTCTCTTCCGCTCCTGTCGGTTCTTAGCCCGCAGGCTGAGAAGGTTTAATTGCGTCTGCTGGGCGGGTGTTTTCTCATGGGGATTAGAGCAGGCCAAATTGGGCTTTAACGCTTAGTGGGATAACAGAGCTTCCTGAGGAATGTGAACCTAATTAGGGATTCTAGGGTCAAGCCTGACAAAGGAGACACAGAGGCAAAGTTAGGGCAAGCTCTTGAAGGAAGGAAAGAAAGTTAATAAAGTCTCGAATGTCCTCATTTTGTGCTGCCGTTCTTTGTATAGATCTGCTGTTGTTTGCAGGCTTGTGTTGAAAGTCTGACCCTGGGCCTCTCTTCAACCCTCCACGGAGCCCCCTGTCCCCAGGCACCATTGGAAGAGCATCCTTGAATGATGAGTAAGGCCACCTTCGGCTTGTCAGGAGCCCCCGGCCTCACCTGGGGGACCCAGCTCCTGTTGGTGTGCCCAGAACATTCTGTGTCGACCTGACGTCTCCACCAGTCCCATCAGACCTTTGTTAGTGCTGGGGGGTTGCATTTTATTCCCCCAAATTCAAATGTTGAAGCCCAAATCCCCAGAACCTCAGAATGTGGCAGGATTTGGAGATAAAGTCTTTAAAGAGGTAATTAGGTTAAAATAGGGTCATTAGGGTGGGCCTAATCCAGTATGACTGGTGTCCGTAGAAAGACCGGGACACAGACACACACAAGGAATGGCCATGTGAGGACACAGGAGAAGGTGGCCATCTGCAGGCCTGGGAGAGAGGCCTCAGGAGGAACCACCCTGCCCATATCTTCTTTTCAGCCTCCTAGCCCCCAGGGCCGTGGGGGGATAAATGGCTGTGGTGTCAGCTGTGCGTTCTGTGGTATGTTGTTACGGCAGCCGCCCCTCACCCAAGCTAAGACTGTTGGTTATCTAAGCAGATAAAACACTTGGGTCAGTGTCAGCACTGGGAATGAGCGGACTTTCCTTTTGTGATTATTCTCCTCACCCTGCCCTTATAATAGACGATAATAATAGTAATACAAACACATGAACAAATGCATCCTTTTTCAATCTTAACTAATGGGTGAATTAAAGATCTTGCTATTTTATTGATCAGTAACATACAATGTAAGGAGTCGGCCGGGCGCGGTGGCTCAAGCCTGTAATCCCAGCACTTTGGGAGGCCGAGACGGGCGGATCACGAGGTCAGGAGATCGAGACCATCCTGGCTAATACGGTGAAACCCCGTCTCTACTAAAAAAATACAAAAAACTAGCCGGGCGACGAGGCAGGCGCCTGTAGTCCTAGCTACTCGGGAGGCTGAGGCAGGAGAATGGCGTGAACCCGGGAGGCGGAGCTTGCAGTGAGCTGAGAGCCGGCCACTGCACTCCAGCCTGGGCGGCAGAGCAAGACTCCGTCTCAAAAAAAAAAAAAAAAAAAAAACAATGTAAGGAGTCAAAGCTGTGGTATAACAGAAGTGCCCCTTCGTAAAAGCTCCACCCTCCTTGCAACCAGGCTGCTACTCGGTGTAGAGATTAGAGAAGAGTCCCAATCCCCAATTATATCATAAGGTTCTGGTGGTCAGCAAATATTTGGCGTCCGTATTTGTTTTTCCCTGGCTAGTTCAAGGCCTCAGAGGTAGGTTACCTCTGACTGTTTTTATGACTTAGGAAAGAAAGTACTGCCATCTTGGCATCATCATGAAGTGTCTTTAAAAATAGTTGTTTTTGTTAAGATAAACAAAAGGAAACTTCATTTCTGAGTCTTTACAACTTATCTTAGAGTTAAAATTATTATGATTAAAGTAATTTTATGTGTGATAGAACTTGTGCATTAGGTGATGTCTCTGTACTTAACTCAGTGAGTTGCTTTCTCCCTTGTCTGCAAGGTTTGGGAAGGTCAGTGGCTGGCCCGTTTGTCTCTACTCAGTTTGCGCTTGTTTTGCACCTGAATGCTGGTGGTGTGTGGTGGTGTGCATTTGTGGAACGCATTGCATGACTGTGGGTTGGTACTGTTGAGCTGATCCTCCCCTCCAGAATCCTGACATGAACAAGGTTTGCCCAAGCCTGCTTGATACCAGAGTATAGACTTCACCTCTGGACAGGATGACCTGGAGAACAAGAAACAAGAAACAAGAAACAATTAGAGGATCTCAAGCCTCCAGGCTTTCCCTGTAGTGGCTGCGTGTGGAAAAGCATGCTTGACACTTCAGGGTGCTCGCTGCAGTTCCTTTTTTTTTTTTTTTTTCGAGACGGAGTCTTGCTCTGTCGCTCAGGCTGGACTGCAGTGGCACCATCCCAGCTCACTGCAACCTCCCGGTTCAAGCAATTCTCCTGCCTCAGCCTCCTGAGTAGCTGGGATTACAGGCACGCGCCACCATGCCCTGCTAAGTTTTGTATTTTTAGTCGAGATGGGGTTTCGCCATGTTGGCCAGGCTGGTCTGGAGCTCCTGACCTCAGGTGATCTGCCCACCTTGGCCTCTCAAAGTGCTGGGATTACAGACTTGAGCCACTGCGCCCGGCGTCTCTTCAGTCCTTACTTCATGTTTCTGTGAGGTTCTGGGAAGCTGATTCACGTGATCCACCATGACTGGAATTTTTGATGATTTGGAAAAGATAGAATTAAATTTTACCTTTATTCTCTTTATACAGAATATGTATGTTTATACAGAATATGTATGTTTATACAGAATATGTAGTGCATCTGTTATACCCACATGGTTTTAGAGAGACCGATGGAAAAATGTCACTTTCTATATGACTGTTTACAAAATGAAATTTAATAAGAAACAACAATAAAAGCTGAGTTCGGAGTTTTATTGTGTTCATCAAAAGGAAAGCAATGTCTATCAAGCACGAGGAGAACTGAGTTGTCCTTCATTTCTCCCAGGACTTGGATCTCCCAGAAGTAAGCAGAGAGGGATTGGTTCAGGTTTGAAGAGTTGATGTCACTCCTCACTGAGGAAGGTTTGCACCTGAGGCCCTGTGTCTGTCAGCACTGAGGGTGATGGTGGTGGGACCGGTGCACCCTGGGTGAAAGCACTTTCTAAGGCAGAATGTGCTTGTTGGCTGAAGTGCTTTCATTCACTTGGGGGATGGAACTGCAGGACTGAGCTTTGCTGTGTATGCACACACACAAACACACAGAGATACATACAGATATACACCCACACACAGAGAAACAGACACACTCTCATATCGATACACTCACATGAGGCATAGGTACACATAGAAACACATAGAGACACTTACAAAACTCAGTTTCAAGCATGCACATTCATACATTCTCACAGGCACACACGCTTACACCCACCACACTTTTACACTCCCATGCACGCAACACTGACTCATCCACTCACACGCAAACTCACACCACTCTCAAACTTACACACACACAAAATGATACATTTTCAGATATCCACGGTAAAATATGCCTAGTCAAACACAAGGCACCACCACATGGATACAGTCACCCAGGATATAGTCACTCACACTCACCCACACTCACCCTCACCCACACTCACACATGCGCTCACCCACACACTCACATTCCCAAGGACACAGTCATGACGTGGTGGCAAGCCCTTGCCCCTCTGCCCCTCTGTCCTGTGGACCTGCGGGCTTGGAGACAAGGTTATTGATGCCAGTGTACCCAGGCACCCATGTAGCCAGGTGTGGGGCGGGCACAGCAGTGTTTGTTTGTGGTTTCCTTGGGAACAGTTGATTAGGTCCCAGGATAGCCGAAAGAAGGCCATAAAGAGGCTCTCAAACAGGCTTCATAGAGGGGCCCTCGCCACCACCATGGGAGGGACGGATCCTGGGGATGCCACAGCCCATGGCTTTTGTCCCACAGCCCATGACCCACTGCCTTCTCTCCAGCCTTCTGTAGCTGCTAATGGGAGCTGCTCTGCCCCCTTCTTTGTCTCACTGTTGTCACCTCTTGTCACCCTAACCCCTGAGGGAGTTGCTCATTATGAGAGGGTGCAGCTTCTATCAGGAGAGGAGCCTGGAGCTGGGGCACCAGCTGGCGTCATCTCTGTGAGAGTTCCCGTGGCTGGCGCTGGCCATCTCTGAGACGCAGCTTCTCATACACAGAGTGGGGGCTTGCTGACCTTATTGTGAGGGCTACAGAGAAAGAGCTGCAGATGGGGCACTGTTCCATGTTTAGCTGATTTGAGTCCACACATTGGATGAGCCATGGGCCTCCCCGGGAGTGCGCTTTGATTGCCTGGTTCTTGTCTCAGCCTCTCACGCCCCTGCAGCTCACTCAGCATCATGTTACAGAGCAGGCAAAGCGCAAGGCCAGTGGGTGCCCACCTAGACCCTTGGCCATGCCACCACACACATTCCAGCCATGCTGGCGGTGCACTGATGGGGCCAGGCGCAGCTCAGAGGCTCCTGGTTGGCATCTGCAGGACAGTCTCAGGGGATGCAGTGTGCCGGGACCCTCCCAGCCCTGCAGTGTTGGGTGGCTACTCTGTCTCTGAATAAGTCAAACTGGCATGTTAAGAACATAAGTGCTAAAGCAATGTCAGCTTCTTTGTACCGAGGAAGGCCAAACCCACCTGGAGTTGGCCCCAACCCACAGTGCTTCCCTCTGTTCAGTGAAAAGAGGGAAAGAACCCCACAGTGCTGGGGAATGTGTGATCAGAGCTGGAGTTTGAGGTGAGGAGAGCAAGCAGGTGTGCCTCACTCCCTTACCTGGCTCCATCCACAGGAGTTACCCTCCTGATGCATGGGAGGCGGGCAGCCTGTAGATCAGCGGGGCAGGCTCAGTGGAGAGCTGTGTGCGCTCCGGCGGGGATGCAGCTCTGCCCACGGAAGCACTGTGCTTCTGCCTCTGCTAAGGCTAAAGAACAGCAAGTGACACCTGACTGTCCAGCAAAAGCAGCTGATTGCACCGCTGCACAGTCCCCATAGGTTCCTTGGTGCTGAGCAGGCCGGCGTGAGCATCCCCAGCCTAGCCGCCTCGTCCCATGGTTCTGTCTGTGGTCAGCTTACCTGCCTTAGTATAAGACAGGAAAAGTGTGATGGAAATACAATCTCTTTTCAGGGACTTCCTGTCCTGGAATATGGTTTTAGCCACACTGAAGGAACAAGTGCCCTCTGTGTTCACTTGGTCATGGTTTTTACTAAATTAGATGTTTGCACTTAGAGAGACAATGAGTTTTCTCTTTATTAACAGGCAATTCTTTGCCTCTAGAATGTCCCCTTCTCTCTGTTGGTGCTCCATGAGCATTTTTATTTGCAAATCCACTCTCACAAAAGGTCTTTCCTGAGACACTTTTGTCTGTATCTTGTAACAGCCCATGTGCAAACAGACAATAGGGGCCTGTGACCGGTTCTCTTGGAAGAGAGGACTGTTTGGTAGGATGTGAATGTGGAGGCTCAGGGCAAGGCTGCCTTCCATTTGCTCTGCAGAACCTGGGAGCTGCTCACCCCCCACTGTTCCCCAGCTCACTTTCTTAAAAACGATTCATTTTACGCAGTTTCTATTACGTGAGCCATAAGCTCTGTGGAGTTGGGAACCAGTCTGCTTCATTTCCAAGTGAAGTCCTGGCAGGAGAAGACGGTCAGTGAAAATGTGCGGGACAAGTGATGGATGGAGTTCGGGCGTGCCAATTCCAGAGCCCCTTAGCCACATAAGCCGTGGATGATCTGGGGCGAGATGGGACTCGGGCAGTCCCGGCTTACACAGCTCACCTCTCCTTTTCTGTAGGACATCCTGGGGCCAGGCCAGGCAGTTATTGCACCCCATCTGGCCATAGAGGGATGTGGGAACACACAGACCTGGCTTTTGGACCAAATCCTTAAGTTACTGCTATCTTTAAAACTCAAGTTTCTGACATTACACAGGGCCTTTCTTTTCATTGTCTCAACAAACGCATGCTTCCATACAATGAATTTTAAAAATGTATTATAGACTCTATTTTTAAGGGAGTTTTAGATTTATACAAAAATTGGACACACTCAGGCCGGGCGTGGGGGCTCACGCCTGTCATCCCAGCACTTTGGGAGGCCAAGGCGGGTGGATCACGAGGTCAGGAGATTGAGACCATCCTGGCTAACACAGTGAAACCCCGTCTCTACTAAAAATACAAAAAATTAGCCGGGCGTGGTGATGGGCGCCTGTAGTCCCAGCTACTCAGAAGCCGAGGCAGGAGAATGGCGAGAACTTGGGAGGCGGAGCTTGCAGTGAGCCGAGATGGCACCATTGCACTCCGGCCTGGGCAACAGAGCAAGACTCCGTCTCAAAAAAAAAAAAAATCATTGGACATACTCTTCTTCCTCTTCATATGTAAACATCTTCCATTCCTGTGGTACATTTGTTACACTTGATCAGCCAATATTGATACAGTCTTAGTAACCAGAGCCCTTGGTTTACATTAGGATTCTCTCCTGGTGTTGTACATTCTGTGGGTTTAGACAAATATAGAATGACGTGCATCCATCATTACAGTATCAAGCAGAATAGCTTCATGGCCCTAAAGAGTCTCTGTGCTCTGCCTGTTCCTCTCTTCCTCCTAATCCCTTTCACTGACCTTTTCACTGTCCCAAAGTTTTGCCTTTTCCAGAATGTCACAGAGTTGAAATCATACAGTATGTGGCCTTTTCACAGTGGCTTCTTTCACTTAGTAATATGCATTTAAGTTTCCTCTTTGTGTTTTCCTGCCTTTATAGCTCATTTCTTTTTGTCACCCTTGATATGCCATTGCAGGAATGCTGACAGTGAGTTTGAAAGGCAGGGGCCCTGATTCTTTGCACTTTTCTGGCCTGCATGTCATATGTGGAGTGAGGCAACAAGATGCATGTGTGTGCTGAGTAGGTACCATGCTTGGGGGGAGATAAGTCACACCACTCTGTTAACCACGGGGTCTCCTTGTCTGGCTGTTTCCACCATCCTGTAAGGTTTTGTCTGTGACTCCCTCTGTTTCCAAAGCTGTTTTTGTTTTGTTTTGCTTTACGTGTATTTGTTTACTTATTCTCTTATGCATTGATCAAACTTTAATGTACACACATGTAGTTGAGGACACACAAATGGAAAAGGTGTATTCCTCCTGGCCAGCTGCTATGAGTGTGTAGGGGACAGCCAGTTCATGGTGAGGCCAGGGGCCCTGAGAGAGGACCCCTGCCCCAGACATCCGTCTGAGTCAGAGCCCTGGTGGAGTAATCATGTGTCCCAGACACAGGAACGACCATGTGTCACATACTCCCTAAGGACCGGACTGCGTAAGATAAGCAAGAGGCTATAAATAGTTGTCCTGGCAAGAGCCAAGGTCACGTCACCACCCACCCCAAACCACAAGGACAATTAGTCAGATCTCTGAGATTCTCTAAGATTCTCCTTCCATTGCACATTTTCAGAAAAGTCTTTGAGAAGGCAGGTGCCAGGGTTCTGGAGGGGGCAGTGCCAGGAGAAAGCTAAGGAGTGAGGTCACTCGCCAGGAGCCGAATCCTGTTTGCTGGCGCCTGGCTCCTGAGCGGCCCCCCAGAGCAGCGCGATGCCAGTCTGGTCCCCTTAATTCCTGTCCTCAGGGAGAGCTCTGTGCCTGTGAGTGGGGTCCCTGCCCTGTGCCAGGCACTCTTCTGAGCTCCTCACATGCCATCTCTTAATTCTCACAGTGACCTTGCCTGGAAGGCACTATTGTTACCTGTAGTTTTCAGATGTGGACACTGAGGCCCAGAGGGATTAAAGGCCAAGGTCCCATGGCTAGGAAGTGGTGGAGATTTGCCCTGCAGGACTGGTGGCTCCATGTGCCTATAACTAACTGCCTCTCCTGACTGTGTTTGAGCCGCCTCGCCTCCCTTGCTTTCTTTGTCTTTCCCAGGGAGCTGTCGGTCTTCAGAGACTCTGATGGAGTCAAAGTCTCCTCTCCCATCTCTTGTGTCGAATGGAATAACCACGTCGACATTGCCACATTCAGACTCTCAGTTCTACTTGTAGAAATAGTTCTAGAAGAAGTGGCCCTTTGTGTAGAGAATGCATGCCCCTGGGTGAGGACGGGAGGAGTAGGGGCTTGAAGACCGCCAGGGAGCACCTTCCACCTTCTTCTCTGGGCCCCACTCCCAAGCTCCCCAAACACAGACCGACTCGGAAGTTTCCATCCTTGAGGTCTACCAGTTCTTTGTGCAAATGGGGGCTAAATTTTGTATCTATGAGTGATTTGCATTTTTCTTGAAGGGGAGGTCCCATGGTTTCCATGACATTAGCAAAAAGGACAGGGACTTTCCAAAAGTGAACAAAACCCTGGACTCTCTTAACTCTAAATCTTGTCAGTCTTGATCTGCTACAGCTTTGTGGTCGGAGTGAGGTTAGAGACAGTTTCATTCAGACTTTGGGAGCCTGGCTCGATTATTATGCTAATTTTTTTCCTGGAGAATCCGTTTGCTTATCTGTTTCTTCTGTCTTTGAAAGGTGGTGATTCCCTGCGGTGTGCAAGCCCGACTGGAACAGGTAAGCCCTTTGCATTTCTTTGGCTCCATTGTTCTATCCTGGGGGACTAAGTCCTTTCTTGAAGCTGGGCCCTCTTTGGGGATCTTTTGGCTTCCTCTAGGATCCATGCCCTCCCTTTGACCTGTAGCCTTCATTCCCAAGGCTCTCTCTGAGGACCTTTGACCATGCTGCACTGGCCATTTGCATGGTTTTTTAGAGAAGAGGATCCGCTGCACCTTTGCAGGAGCTGCCTTTCTATCAGTAATAGTTACCTTCGGGGCGAATCTCCCCAGGCTGAGTTTCCTTGGCTAAGTCTGTTGTCTTAGTGATAAAAACCTGGATAGTGAGGGTGCCTGGGTCACCTGGTGTCAGTGGACAATGTAGTGTAGTGGTTTGTAGACTGACATCCAACTCTGACAAATACTGGGTGTGTGTGTGTGTTCAAATCGGATTGAAGGTAAATACAATAGCACTTTCTGTTTGGCTTGTGATTAGGCAAATTTCCTCCACCCTTTGGAGCTAAGGGAGTGAAGCTTTGTTTCTTAGGGCTTATTAGCAGCTTGCAGGATAACTGAAAGGCTCACTGTGCCTAGACAGTAGGACACAGGACCCTCTTCTCTCACTGCATATCAGAAGCGACTCCCTGGGAGGGAGATGGGAAGCTGCCTCTTGCTGCTGGGGAAGTGTATGCAGGTTCGGGCCTCCCCGGTGGGGTAGGGAAACAGGTACGCCGTGGTTCCTCCTGGACATCTGTCAGGTGTGCTGTTGCCCGTACGTCTCAAGTAGGGCAGGGCTTTCTGCCCTTGGCTCCCCCTAGCTTCGCCATACACAGAATCTGGGGTGTTCTGCTGGAGAAAGTTTTGGCAGTCTTCTGGGTTGTGAGCCTGGTGACCTCCAGACATGGAACTGGCTAACTGCCTCTGTCTTGTGGTGCAGTAGGACATCCTTCCCCAGGCTCGGTCAGTGGCGCCTGTGTGGCAGCTTCCCTGCTCTGATGAAGTCAAGATCAGATCCTGGCTCCAGTGACTGGGCTGTGCTCTTGCCCCCTGCCCACCTGAGCCTTGGTTTCCTCCTTAAGCCATTGGGCATGGGGGTGGCTCTCTAACCTCATCACTTGAGTGGCCAGGCCCTGCCCTCTCCCCCTGCTGACCTGAGCCTCAGTTTTCTCCTTTATGCAGTGGCCATAGGGGTGCTCTCTAACCTAGCTGCGGACGAAAGAAGAGGGACTATGGGCTCAGGCCTGTCACAGAAGCCTGGCCACAGGCAGGGTGCCCTTATTATGCTCCTTTTAATGCTGTCACATGGTGTGGTCTCTTCGCTTCTGGAAGAGCACAGTATGCATTTGAGGTCATAGGAACATTTAAAAAAATCTCACTCAGAAACCTAAAATATTGACAAACTTTGAAAAACATGTTGCAGCATCAAGAACTGAGGCCATCCGGGGTGGGCGCCTGCCCGGCCGTCCTTGCTGGCCTCAGCTGTGTCCCCAGGCCTGTGGTCCGCTCTCACTCCATTCTTCTGTAGCATTCACCGCTGACAGGGGTTAGGGTGGGGCAGCGGGGGGAGTGGGGGGACTTGGGGGAGTGTCCTTGCATTTGGTTTTGACAGGCTGCGGTTTGTGACCAATTTCCTCAGGCTTGTCACAGGCCCCGGGAGCCCAGGGCTAAAGCCCAGGTGGTCCCAGAGCTGTGTGCCTGTCCCAAGGCTCTGGCTGAAGCCTGTTTTCCTGGTGGCAGCTGAGGCTCTCCCACTTTGCAGACAGTTCCTTGCCATCAGATTTGTTGGTGAGCCCTGGACATCAGAGGCACCAGAGGGCTAAAGCCGTGTGCCGGGTCTAAAGACATGGGTTGCAGGGCTGTCAACAGCCGGGACAGGCCAGAGCCCCGTCCTGGCTGCTTAGATGTTGTCACTGTGCCCCCTGGAGCCCAGGGTCCAGAGAGGAGTCTTCAGTCTCCTGGAGCACAGCCCTTCCCCTGCATCAGGACACGGCCTCCCTGTTAATCTTTTCATAGGTGCGGTTGCTAAGAGATCTGGCTCTTCTAGCCCAGCCTGGCTCCTGCCCACTCCCCTTGCTGCTGTGTGTGTGTGTGTGTGGTGTGTGTGTGTGTGTATTATGTATGTAATTGTTGTATGTATATGAATACACACATGCATGCAGTTGTTACATGTATATGAATAGACATGCATGTTATGCGTGTAATTATAGGTATACGAACACATGCATGCATATTATACATGTAATTGTTATATGCACACAAATGAATATGTACATGTTATACATGTGTCAACACACGAATACATACATGTGCCACACATACGAGTGCTATGTATGTGAATATATATATATTAGGTATGTAGTCTTTATATGTGAGTGTATATATGTATGAATGTTTCTATGCGTATATTATGTATATAAATGTTACATATGTGAATATACGCATCTTGTAATTGTTATGTGTGTAGGTTTCGAATGTAGTTATTAATATCTGAGTGTATATATATATGTGGATAATGTAATTGTTACCTGTGTGTGAATGTATGGATGTGTGTGTTTATTATGTATGTGAGTTTATGTGTATGTGAATGTGTGTGTGTGTGTGCATTTCCCTTAGACGAACATGCGTGAGTCCACTCCGTACTAAGCTCTCTGTGACCTTTTCAGATTGCCTTGACCAGATGGCCTCCAGGTGTGGTCCCTGGACCTGCAGCCTTAGCATTGCCTGGGCACCTATAGAAATGCACATTCTCAGGCCCCAGCCCAGACCTACTGAATCAGGAACTCGTGCTGGAGCCCAGTGATCGGTGCTTTAACAAACCCTCTGGCAAGGTTGATCAGCTCAAGTGTGGGAATCCTGGCTGTGAGCTGGAACTGGGGCAGGGATCAGCCTGTGGACATGCAGTCGGGGTGGCCTTGGCAATGCCTGCCTTTTGGGCTGCTCTCCCCAGGTGGTGGTGTGGGGCCATCCGGGGCGGGCGCCTGCCCGGCCATCCTTGCTGGCCTCAGCTGTGTCCCCAGGCCTGTGGTCCACTCTCACTCCATTCTTCTGTGGCACTCACCCCCGACGGGTGGGTGCGGTGGCGGGGGGCGTAGGGGAGCTTGGGGGCGTGTCTTTATGCTTGGTTTTGACAGACTGCGGTTTGTGACTGATTTCCTCAGGTTTGTCATAGGCCCCGGTGGCCCCAGAGCTGTGTGCCTGTCCCGAGGTCCTAGCTGAAGCCTGTTTTCCTGGTGGTAGCTGAGGCTCTCCCACCTTGTAGACAGTCCCTTGCCATCAGATTTGTTGGTGAGCCTTTGATGCCAAGACACCCAGTTCCCTCACATCTTTATTTTGCATGGAGCTTTTCCCCTAAACAGGGCAGTGCTGTCTTCCTCCTGGCGTGGAGGAGTAAGTGGAAGGATGGATGTGGCAGCCCAGCCCGGCCTGAGCACTCTTCTGCCTCCCTGCTGGGTGGCCTTGTAGAAGTAGACCCTCCTATTTAGTGGAGCTTGGGCGGGAGGGTTTCCACCTGCACAGTGTGGCTTCCCAGGGCAGAAAGCAGAGTCTTTTTCTTCTTTCCTGATCCTGTCTGGGCTGAGTCTTCTGGCACTGTGATCCCTGGCATTTTGGATGGGCATGGAATTGCTTTCAGATAATACTGACATCCCCGATGTCACCTGGGGTGTCACTGTGCCCTGTGGAACCTGGCCAGGTCACCTAATAGCTGTTTTTTTGTTTTTTTTTTGGTTACCATTCATTGAGTACCTATTCTGTCTCAGATGCCCTGCCCTCCCTCACCTGCTGGAGCTCAGAAAAGTGAAGAAACTCCTACATCACCCAGATACTAAGTGGCTTCTGTTCTCTGGGGTGTCAGTGCCCCTGCATGGCCTTCTGTGACCTGCCCTCAGACCTGGCTGCCCTTCTCCTCTGTCCTGTGCTGAGGCCCCTCCCACACCTGGAGTTCACTTGGCACCTGTACCCACCCCCAGCGCCTGCCTTTGCTCTGTAGCTAACCTGAGGGGCATGACCCCTTTGGAGAAGTTCTAGAATAGCTTCATCCCAGCATGTTTTATCGAGGTGAGCTGCCGGGTCTGTCAAAATTCCTGGAGTTGCGCTGGCTGAGGGTATGATTGTTTTGAATCCCTTGGGCCTAGTTCCCTGGTGGGGCAGAAAGAAGGCGGTGATGAACCATGCCAGTGGTACTTGCCTGCTGACTTCCCACGACAGGACTGTAAGGGTGTCTGTCACCTTAATGACATTATACTGTGTGAGGGCCCTTTGTCTGCAGCCATAGGGTGCCTTTGTGGCTCCCTGGGGCATTTAAGACACAATGGAGAAGGAACATTTTCTGTGATTGTGGTGCATTGAACCTGTGGCTGTTTACCTGTGATGTTCGTTTTCCTATTCCGGGTAACAGAATCTTCTGTTTGTTTATTGCTGCAGCTTACAAAAGTGGAATGTGAGGTTAGATTAATTCATGAACTCAAAAGCAGCACATAGTGTTGTTGAGAAAGGAGCTGGGAGGCAAACTTCCCTTTGTGAATGTCAGCTTAGTGGATGTTACATGGACACAGGATTGGAGCTTCCTGGGAGCCAGTGTAAAAAGGAAACCACAATGATTGGCATGTGCCTTTCTGGAAGGTGGGAAGAAATAAGAATCAGCAGAGAAAATGTGCAATGAGGGAAATTATGAAGGGTGTAGACTAAGGCATCGGGGCATGCGCCACCTCTCCACGGGTCAAGCGGAATGATTTTGGAGGGATGTCAGAGGCAAGCTACTGGCACTGGATTTTGGAGGGATATCGGAGGCAAGCATAGCCTTATTGGGACCTCTGGCTTTTCGAACTATAAAGGGACAGTTGGTGTCTTTCTCATCTGCTTACATTACCTTTCCAGGGGCTGTGGTCTGCTGGGTCATAGCGAGAATGCTTCACCATTGCTCAGGTAACTGCTGTCCCTAAGGCTGGGAGAGGTGGCCGGGCTCCTTACAGTGGAGTCACAGCCTGTGGTCCAGCTGCTCTGTAAGTCTACATGTATGTGTACACGCATGTGCTCACATGCACACACAGGCACAGAATGTAGTAGTAGGTGTGAGCATGGACTAGAGTTGGGCTGAGTCCCATCCCGGCTATGACACTAGTGAGCTGTGTGACCTTGAATGGAGTTCTTTCACTTTTCTAGGCTCCACTTTCCTCTTCTGTAAAATGAGGGTGCCACCAGCTCCTCTTGGGGTCACTGCCAGGATCGAATGAAATAACATGCTTAGATCCTCCGTGCTGGTGTGACACAGGGAAGACACGTGATGTGTGGGGAAGAGCCTGTTTGGTTGTGACTTGGCAGTGCAGTTCTTCTGGTGCCCGCAACCTTTGCTGTGTGCCATTCATTGTTGATCTGGTTCTCCTGACGGAGAGAACCAGTCTGATGAGTTCCAGAGCGCGTCCCCTGCTTCCTGAGGGTGAGGATATCGATGACAGACACTTAGAGTAGATGATTCCTGTGATCCCGCATTTGCAGACTTGGAGGCACCACCGCGGTCAGAACAAGGGCACACGCGAGTCTGTCCTTGGTAGTTGCAGGTTTGCAGGATCTTTTCACGATGCTGTGGCCTAACAGTGGTCCCAATGGTGGCTCCATAGCTTTTGACTGAAGTTCAAGGGCAATGTCCTTATTTTTTTCCGCCCTGTGTTTACCTTCATACCCTCTGCAAGCGACTGATTCATACCTGCAAATCTTGGTGCCCTCAGTGTAGGGCAGCCTTCACTAGGACACCCTGAAGCCATGTGTGGGACCCACTCCACGCCCCCCCCCGCCCCTCCCCCGGCCTCCTGGGCAGCCCACAGCCAGCCTGCTTCCAGGGAGGGCCTGGCCTGCCCCAGGGAAGTGCCACCTGTTTACAGCGGGGCTACTGTTCTTGAAGGAGGCCGGTGTCCCCGCCTTCTGGTGGCCCCCTCCAGTGTGGGAGGGTTCAGGGCAGTGCCTGATCCAGCTCCGGGCAGGTCCCGAGCCCGGGCCAGCTGCCTGCACTCACTCTGTGATTGTTCTTGCTTGGCCTTGGCCATTGTGGTCTGTGGCCCCGGAAGAGGGGTTGGGTAAGAATAGTGGCTGAGTCATCAGGGCGGTGCTTCTCTTGGTTCACCTAACCTGACGCCAGCGCCAGCAGGCTGATTCCCTCCAAGGTGACCGCAGGGCTCACATTTCAGCCTCAGGCTGGAGCTCACACTCCACCTTTGCACAGCTGTCTGTGATGTGAGGTGTTTTGTGTATGCTGTGTTTGTGTGTTGTGTGATGCAGCATGTGTGTTGTACGTGAGGTGTGTGTGGTGTGTTTTTTGTGTGTTTGTGAGTTGTCTGTCATGTGTGTCGTATGAGGTGTGTGTGTTGTGTGTTGCGTGTGAGGTGCTTTGAGTGTTCCAATGTGTGTAGTGTTTTGTGTGTCATGTGTGTTTTGTGTGTGTTGTATTGTGTGTGAGGTGTTACGTGTGTGTGAGGTGTTTTTTGTGTATGTTGCAGTACGTGTGTGCTGTGTGTGAAGTGTGTGTGAGGTGTTTGTTTTGTGTGTGAGGTGTGTCTGTCGTGTGTTGTGTGTGAGGTGTGTGTGTTGTGCTATGTGTGTTGTGTGTGGTGCTGAGGTGTGTTGTGTGTGAGGTGTGTGTGTACATGTCTGTGTTGTGTGTGTTGTGTGTATTATGTGTGAGGGGTTTTGTGTGTGTTGCAGTGTGTGTGTTGTGTATGTAGTGTGTGAGATGTGTGTGTTGTGTTTATGTGTTGCGTGAAGTGTTTTGTGTATGTGTTGTGTGTGAAGTGGTTTATGTGTGTTTTGAGGTGTTTTGTGTGTGTTGTGTGTTGTGCGAGGTGTGTGTGCTGTGTGTGTTCATGTGTTGTGTGTGGTGCTTTGTGTGTGTGTTGTGTGTGAAGTGTTTTGTGTATGTGATATGTGCTTATAAGGTGCTTTGTGTGTATTGTGTGTGAAGTGTTTTGTGTATGCTGTTTTGTGTGTTGTGTGTGGCATTGTGTGTGAGGTTTTTTGGTGTGTGTTGTGTGTGCATGTGTTGAGACTTTGCTCAGTATGTTTTGCTTGAACTCAGAAAGCCAGACAGAGGAAGTGACCAGAGCAACAAGACCAGCCAACACAAGGACAGGACAGATGTGACTGTCAGGAAGTCTGTGCAGGTCATGTGCTGCCATCCTTGCCTCTGCCCCAGTGGCTGTGATGGAGTCTCATGAAGCGATTGGATTCTTTCTGAAAGAATGCGGACCAAATGGATGATGAGGAGCTTCAGATAAATGAAATCACTTTAATGATCTCCATTTTATTTTACAGAAAAATTAAGCAAATTTCAAACAAAACACCCACACTTTCCACATGTAAACTACCGGGTGGGGGGCTTAGTGAGCTGAGCATCCGGTGATCTGGGACAGTGGATCCAGGTGACCTATGTGGGTCTGTTCTGCCGGCCCCAGCTTGCAGTGGTCTCTGCATGCATGTTGTCATTAGAAGGCGTCCTGCAAGTCTGTTGGTATGTGTTTCTTGTCCTCACGGCCCATAAGTCCAGGTATTTGATTGGACATTGGTTACTTCCTGCTTCTGGGTTGTTTCCACCACTGCGGTAAACTTCAGAAACACAGTCACGGGTCTGTACACCACAGCAGAGTCTCGGCTGAAGATCACCTACACGTGTATGTATGCATGCACGTGGTGTCTGGATCCACCGCTGCCCCTTTCAGATTCTGTGTGTCTCATCAGGAGCCTTCATGCAAACATATTTGACTAGAGTCACAGTGAAATTGAGTTCTATTAGGTCAATGGAGATACACAAATGTCCTTGCTCCTTAATCTCTCTGATCTCCAGGAAGCAGAGAGTTTCAAGGATCCTGTTGGATCAGCGTCCAGGTGTTCCATTTGGTCAGAAGAGCCAAACTCAACATCTGTGGCTTTGGCAAAGGTCAGGCGAGACCCAGAAATAAAAATACAAACAGGGCCGGGCGCAGTGGCTCACACCTGTAGTCCCAGCACTTTGGGAGGCCGAGGCGGGCGGATCATGAGGTCAGGAGATCGAGACCATCCCGGCTATCACGGTGAAACCCCGTCTCTACTAAAAATACAATAAATTAGCTGGGTGTGTTGGCGGGCGCCTGTAGTCCCAGCTACTTGGGAGGCCGAGGCAGGAGAATGGCGTGAATCTGGGAGGCAGAGCTTGCAGTGAACCGAGATGGCACCACTGCACTCCAGCCTGGGCAACAGAGCGAGACTCTGTCTCAAAAAACAAACAAACAAACAAAAAACTGATACTGCATTCCTCAGATCTTACCTTGACACTCAGTCATCATAGAGTGGTGTTTAGTTAGCCTGTGCACGCAGCATTTGGGCATTGGCGGGGCAAAGTGGAGGACAATGGGTGTGGATGCTGAGCAGTCAGGTGGGAGGAGGGCTGCGTGGGTGATCACACCCAGATTGGGAGGGCTGGATGCGCATGAGGTCGCTCAGCTGAAGGTGAGGAAGGGGTGGCGCCAGCACTGTGAGTCCGTCTCCTTCTCACCCAGTGCCCCTCTGGAGGGTGCATCGATGTTGGCGGATGCGCTGCAGCCCCATCTTCCAGCTGCTGCGTCCTGAACAGCAATGGCTCAGGGTCCTGCCTCATCGCTTCCCATGACCTCAGCCCTGAGAGGTTGTGGATGTGTTGCAGGATGGTTCTCTGTTGCTTTGGAACAAGTGAAGGCCAGCAGGAGTGTCGGGGATTTACTCTGTGAGAGGGAGTAGGACAGGCTGAAGATGTGCGGAGATGTGGGCTAGGGCTTCCTGTTCCCACGGCACACCTGCGCCCTCTGGTCTAGACACCTCCAACCTCTAGAGAGTGCCTTAGGCAAATCAACTGTAAGGCCTGTGTAGGGAGCTGCCAGGGAGCAAGTTTAGGGTCACAGTCCTGGACTGCTCTGAGATTTCTGTGCATTTCACCCCTTTGAAAGTGTCTCCCTATTTCCCTGTGCACGTGCCTTTCTCTTGATGGGCACACACAATGGGTACCAGTGAAGAAGGGCAAGCCAGTGGGCTCCTTTCTGAGTGACACTCACGCCTAGCCTTGCAGGTAAGGAAATGGCGTGCAGTGAGAAGAACATTCGACCTGGAACACTCAGCAGGGCATCCCTACTTCTCACAGACCCAGAGAACCATCTGTAGGGGAGATACAGGGGGTTGAGTTGTGTTCCCCCGAAATTCATGTCCACCTGAAACCCCTGAATGTGACCTTATTTGGAATGATGATGGAGATGAGGTCATGCTGGGTTAGATTGGGCCTGATTTCCATGACTGGGTTCTTGTAAGAAGAGGAGAGGATGCAGACAAGGGGAGAAAGCCAAGTGATGACAGAGGCGGAGGCTGGAGCCACGTGTCTGCAAGCCAAGGAACCCCACTAATTGTGGCAGCCTGAGAAAGTGGAAGAGGCAGGGACAGATCCTCCCCAGGGCTCTCAGAGGCTTAGAGCTCCTGCCGCCTTGATTTCAGACCTCCAGCCCCTGGATCTGCGAGAGAACACATGCCTTGTTTGAAGCCACCCACTTTGTAGTACTTTACAGCAGCCTTAGGAAATTAATACAATGGGGTGCATCCCTTCGCTTCTTTCATATAGATTAGTTGTTCCTCAGGCATTTCTGGAACTCCTTTTTGGCCCATGGCGCTCCAGCCTCATCTGGGTGGAGACACGCACTGCGAGGAGCTGGTACTCAGTGGCCACCCGAGGGCAAGGTGGCTCCTGGGCAAGGCTGGCCGAGGCCCCTTCTCCAGACTGCCGCATCCTGCTCAGATGGAGCAGACTTTGAGAATGGGCAGAGAAACAGCAGAAGATGTTAGTGGAACTTGTTTAAAAGAGGAGCTTCTGGTGATAAACTGTCATTCGAACTGGGCAGCGTTGTGAGGTTTCCGTCACCCCAGGACTCTTCCAGGAAAGGCTGACAGGGCCCGCGGGTGCCCTGGAGCTGCCTACAGGGGTCAGGCCCTAAGTCACTCGGTGCCCAGGTTGGAAGGGAAGATCCCTTCCATTCCATCCTCAACGACTCCATGGGTGAGTGGGACCCAGGACGGCTGCCCTTCAGAGCTCAGCCCAGTTCCCAGAGACAGGGACGGCGAGATGGTTACCAGGATGGCCCCTGCCCTTGGTCCTGGCCTCTGTTTCCAGCTGCTCCCCACAGCATCTGCACAGTTGCCTGGTGAGGCCATCATGACCCTGTGGGCACAGACTTCTGGGACTGAGGCCTGTGGGTTGTGGCACCCCCACCCTCACCCTCTCTCCCCACAGGCTAAACTTTGATCCGTACTTTTCCTTTGATTTCACCGTCTCCTCCCACACCTAAAATAACATCCAGGCCTTTGGCTATTTCCAAAGGGTTTCTGGGAACTCAGCCCCAGTGAGGAGGCTTCCCGGCAGCCTTGGCCTTCCCTTCAGGCAGACTCCTCATCCACAGCCAGGAATCCGCAGGTCTCAGTTCACTGACCTGCTGAGAAAGAGGGAAAAACCTTCAACACATTAAAAAAAAAACAAAAACAAAACAACAACAAAACAACACCCGTCAATGTGAGCCTCACACAAGCAGGCACTCTCCCTTTGTAGCTGGAATTTGAAAGTGGTGGGTTGGATACTGTTCCTGAAGCTATTGTCCCGCCTCTGCAGGTGGAGGGAATTGTGAACGGTCAACAGCAGGGAACATATTAACCCCGGTGTCAGCTTACATCCACCCAGGAGCACAAAGCCTTGGCTAATGATTAAAAACCCACCCCAGCTAGGAGGCCTGGGCTGCAGGTGTGTGGCTCACAGGCGCTGGATTCCCACCAGCCCTGACCATTACCTGCATCTGTGGTTCAGGGTTGCTGCATTTCTCTGCACTGGGGACTCTCCTCCTAAAGTGACAGGTGGGCTGGGTCAGGGCTGGACGCACCAAAGACACCTTCGGCTGATACATTGTGGTATGGTCCCTGGACGCACCTGTAAGCAATGTTTCGAATGAATGAATGCTGCCAAGTCTGATGGCTGGACGTCTGCTGCGGACAAGAAAAATCAGGTTGAGTGGGATTTCTTTTCTTTCATGGCACAGATTCTAGAGCAGTCACGTGTTTTACTTATTTATTTTAAGATTTTTAAAGTTGTTTAAAAATTTCAGCTTTTATTTTAGATGTAGAGTGTACATGTGTAGGATTGTTACCCAGGTGTACCGGATGCAGGTAAGGAGCATAGTACCCAATAGGTAGTTTTTTTTTTTTTTTTTTTTGAGACGGAGTCTCGCTCTGTCGCCCGGACTGGAGTGCAGTGGCCAGATCTCAGCTCACTGCAAGCTCTGCCTCCTGTGTTTACGCCATTCTCCTGCCTCAGCCTCCCGAGTAGCTGGGACTACAGGCGCCGCCACCTCGCCCAGCTAGTTTTTGTATTTTTAGTAGAGACGGGGTTTCAGCGTATTAGCCAGGATGGTCTCGATCTCCTGACCTCGTGATCCGCCCGTCTCGGCCTCCCAAAGTGCTGGGATTACAGGCTTGAGCCACCGCGCCCAGCCCCAATAGGTAGTTTTTCAACCCACGTCCCTCTCCCACTCTCCTCACTTAGGCAGTTCCCAGTGTTTACTGTTCCCATGTTTATGTTCACATGTGCTCAGTGTTGACCTCCCATGTTCCCATGTGAGAACATGTGGTGTTTGGTTTTCTGTTCCTATGTTAATTTGTTTAGGGTTATGGTATCCGTGTCCATCCATGTTGCTGCAAAGGACATGATTTCCTTCTTGTTTATGGGTTTATAGTATTCCATGGTGTATATGTACCACATTTTTTTTTTTTGAGACAGAGTTTCACTGTGTTGCCCAGGCTGAAGTGCAGTGGCACGATCTCGGCTCACTGCAACCTCTGCCTCCTGGGTTCAAGCGATTCTCCTACCTTAGCCTCCTGAGTAACTGGGATTATACGTGCCTGCCATTGTGCCTGGCTAATTTTTATATTTTTATCAGGGACAGTGTTTTACCATGTTGGTCAGGCTGGTCTCGAACTCCTAACCTCAGGTAATCTGCCCTCCCTGGCCGTTCAAAGTGTTGGGATTACAGGCATGAACCACTGCGCCCAGCCTGTACCACATTTTCTTTATCCAGCCAATGCTTAATGTCACTTAGATTGATTCTATATGTTTGCTATTGTGAATAGCATGGTGATGAACATATGAGTGCATGTGTCTTTTTGCTATAATGATCTCTATTTCTTTGGGTATATACCCACAAGGGAATTGCTGGGTTGAATAGTAGTTCTGTTTTAAGTTATTTGGGAAATCTCCACACTGCTTTCCACAGTGGCTGAACTCATTTACTTTTCCACCAGCAGTGTACAAGCATTCCTTTTCTCTGCAGCCTAGCCAACGTCTGTTGTTTTTTGACTTTTTAGTAATAGCCATTCTGACTGGTGTGAGATATTCAACCTTTGTTGGATGCATAGTTTGTGAATATTTTCTCCCATTCTGTAGGATATCTGTTTACTCTGTTGATAGTTTATTTTGTTATGCAGAAGTTCTTTAGTTTAATTAGCTCCCACTTGTCAATTTTTGTTTTCCTTGGAATTACTTTTGGGGACTTCGCCATAAATTCTTTGCCCAAGGCTGGTGTTGATAAGGGTATTTCTTAGGTTTTCTTCCAGGATTTTTATAGTTTGAGGACTTACATTTAAATCTGTAATCTATCCTGGGTTAGTTTTTATATATGGTGAAAGGTAAGGGTCTAGTTTCATTCTTCTGCATATGGCTAGCCAGTTATCCTAGCACTATTTATTGAATAAGGTGTCCTTTCCCCATTGCTTGTTTTTGTTGGCCTTGTCGAAGATCAGATGGTTGTAAGTGTGCAGCTTTATTTCTGTTTTCTATTCTGTTCTGTGGTGTATGTGTCTGTTTCTGTACCAGTACCGTACTGTTTTGGTTACGTTAGCGTTGTAGTATAGTTTGAAGTTGAATAATGTGATGCCTTTGGCTTTGTTCTTTTTTGCTTAGGATTGCTTTGGCTGTTTTGGCTCTTTTTCGGTTCCATATGAGTTTTACAATATATTTTTCTAATTCTGTGAAGAATAATGTTGGTAGTTTGATAGGAATAGCATTGAATCTATAAATTGCGTTGGGTAGTATGGCCATTTCTTCCAGTTCACGAGCCTGGGATGTTTTCCCATTTGCTTGTGTTTTCTCTGATTTCTTTCAGCAGTAGTCACACATTTTAAATATGGAGGGGCCCTTGAAGGCAGTGGCCATGTGTGATTGGTTCAGGAAATAGCAGTAATTACTGAAGGGGAACATTAAATACTGATTTTTTTTTTTTTTTTTTTTTTTGAGACACAGTCTTCCTCTGTCTCCCAGGCTGGAGCACAGTGATGTGATCTCGGTTCACTGCAACCTCCGTCTCCTGGGTTCAAGTGATTCTCATGCCTCAGCCTCCTGAGTAGCTGGCATTATATGCGTGTGCCACCACACCCGGATAATTTTTGTATTTTTAGTAGAGATGGGGTTTCACCATGTTGGCCAGGCTGGTCTCGAATTCCTGACCTCAGGTAATCTGCCTGCCTCAGCCTCCTAAAGTGCTGGGATTACAGGTGTGAGCCACCGTGCCTGGTCTAATTACTGTATTTTTAGTAGAGACGGGGTTTCACTGTGTTGACCAGGGTGGTCTTGAACTCCTGGATCTCAAGTGATCTGCCTGCCTCATCTTATCAAAGTGCTTCTTTTTTTTTTTTAATTAATTATTATTTTTTTGTTTTTGAGAGAGTCTTGCTCTGTCATCCAGGCTGGAGTGCAGTGGCACATCTCCGCTCACTGCAAGCTCCGCCTCCCAGGTTCACGCCATTCTCCTGCCTCAGCCTCCCGAGTAGCTGGGACTACAGGTGCCGGCCACCATGCCCAGCTAATTTTTTTGTATTTTTTCAGTAGAGACAGGGTTTCACCGTGTTAACCACGATGGTCTCGATCACCTGACCTCGTGATCTGCCTGCCTTGGCCTCCCAAAGTGCTGGAATTACAAGCCTGAGCCACTGTGCCTGGCCTGATTTTTTTTTTTTTTTTTTTTTTAATGTCTGTAGTTGGAGAGAAGTTGGCATGTGACAAGGAGGCGTTACAGATGCCAGGTCAGGGGAGGCATTCGACTGGAGCATTATTTATTTTACCTGAGTGTATTTTACCTGCAAAAGGGATACCTATGTAGAAAACCGCGCACAACAACATCCCCAACCTACATCCACTTGGGGGACAGCCGGCAGGCGCCATGGGAGGGAACTGGCTTGGTCCAGGAGCCAGGGCCTAGGCTTAGGCTGCTCCTGTTATGCATGGCCTTGTTCTCTAACCTTCTGTTTTCTTATCTTCAAATATGGGGGTTGCAGGGCTATGAATTTTTGGTGTCCTGTGGCTCAATAGTCCTTGTTTAGAGAAGCAGGTGCCGTGGCGGTTTCCTCAGGTCACTGAAGGCATCTTTAGCTTTTTGGGCAGAAACTTCACTCATGCTGTGTGTTGCTGGGGACCCAAGTCTGAGTGTCAGTCTGCCAGCAGCAGGGCAACTATTGCCCTCAAAATCTGAAACTTCATGGGCTCCTGGTCCTCATAGCTGCTGTGATAATTGTCTCATTCTCCTGGTGCATTTATAACAGGTTTGTTTAAAATGTGCACTTTCCTGAGAGTATTAGAAAACAATTTTTGTTAAAAATTAAAAAAAAAAAAAAGTCCTTGCTGGAAACCTTGTCCTATTTGGAGGCTCAATTGTAAAGAAAGAATAAGGAGAAACATGTTTAATTGCATGAGTATTTTCTACTTTAGTAGAAAGTTTTCTCTACTTCGTTTTCCAGCATGATGACCACCAGCACTCCTCATCCCGTCCTCTCTGGCTCTCAGGCCCTGGGGGAGCCGCATGGCCTGTCTTTCCAGAAAGAATGGAATTTGAAGAGGACCTGGGGTCATGGAAAATGAGGGACTTCACAGGGGCAGGCTGTGCTTGCATCCAGGTTGTAATAGCTGTTAGCTTTGTACTTTGGACACAGATATAATTTTCTAATGTATACAACAGACTTTCAGAAGTATTACTTACGCCATCACCACCACCATCATCACCATCACCATTACCGCCATCACCACCATAGCACTCCCTAGTTACCTTTGGGGGATGCTAGGGAACCAACTCATTCTGATTTGGTAAATAAAGAGAAGCAATTGAGCATTTAACCTCTGGGAACTGTTCTTTGGAGTTTCCAAATAAAGGAAGAGGGAAAGTTGTATTGAAAGAGGAATTCCAGCTAATAAACCTTGAACATGTGATAGGGTTAACATAGTGCCCTTTCCAAACTCCTAATACATGACTGTCTGGTTCCAGGCTGTGGTCCTCTGTAACCTCCACTATCACAAAAGGGGAGTTAGACCACGGGTCATAGGGTTGTAAGCCTCCTCTCAGGAAGTACACGGCCAAGTCCTAACCCCAGCCAAGTCCTCACCAGAATCAAATCAGAATCAGACCCAGTCTCAGCTCCATCTGCAACTGACAGGAAGTCCAGGGGCCAGGACATCTGTGAAGCCACACTGCAGGGCTCAGCAAAATCCAGGGCAGAGGGAATTCTACTGGGTAGAAACAACCCCAGTCTTTTTCAAATAAATTGCAAAAAGAGGAGAAAGGAAAAGGAACTGGGCTGGGTACTGCGGCTCACGCCTGTAATCTCAGCATTTTGGGAGGCCAAGGCGGTGGATCATTTGAGGTCAGGAGTTTGAGACCAGTCTGGCCAACAGGGTGAAACCCCGTCTCTACTGAAAATACAAAAATTAGCCGGTCGTGGTGGTGTGCACCTGTAATCCCAGCTACTTGGGAGACTGAGGCAGAAGAATGGCTTGAACCCAGGAGGTGGAGGTTGCAGTGAGCCGAGATTGTACTGCTGCACTCCACCCTGAGCGACAGAGGCTCCGTATCAAAAAAAAAAAAAAAAAAAAAGGAACAGAACTGAAGTGACATATTAAATAAACATCATAAGACTTTATTCAGATCCCAATTCAAACTGTAACTTAGACTGTAAGAAGAAATCCAAAGAACCCCAAAACACTTATAGCAGAGAAGTTTGAACATGAATTAGATATTTTAAGGAATTATTCTTCACAATACTGGTAATTTGTTCTATGTTTTAAAATGTTCTTGACTTTTAAAGATATGTACTGAGATATTTATGGATGAAGTGGTGTGATATCTAGGGTTAGCTTTAAATGGCACAGTTGGGGGGTGTGTCGGTGTATAGATGCAGTTCATTTGGGGACAGGTTGGTGACTGGAAACCAAGTGGTAGGACCTGGGGCTCCTGATCCATGTGTCTCTACTTGACAGGGGTGTTGTGCAGGGTGCAGAAGATGTGTTCAGGCACAGAGCTCAGGCTGGCTGGTCACTGTTTTTATTATATGACACACCAGTGTTTCCCAAGCCAGTGTCCTTTCCCCCTCTTGCACAGTTATCTTCCATGACCTAATGGCTTAAGACTTTCCCACAAGTCTCCTGTGCGGCATTGAGCCGTTGACATCTGGGTGATATCCCCTCAGTAGTGCTACAATGTGTCTTATTTGATGAAATGTTTCACTGAAAACCCACTGAGTTTGTCAACACATGGCACAGAGTTCACAGGCTGCTTTGTGAAACAGTAACACTTGCTTCATAAAGCCTTTAAAGAAATCATCCCGAATAAAGGGCTGTTTCATGCTAGCCAGGTATATTTTTACATTTTTTTTTTCCCCCTGGGAAAATCATACAACTCTCTCACCAGGGAGATCAGCCTTGATAGGTTTTGTGCATGGAAGGAAATAGGGCCGAGGTGCAGGCATTCAGTGAGCACAGATTGTAATTCAAGAGAGCGAAGCACTTTGGAAAATTAGGAGAGTTAAACATGGACTTGGACTTGTATGACGTCTTGAACTCCCCATCATTGGTGCCATTTAAGTGGCTGGAAGTTATGTTGTAGTGCTCGTTCTTAGGGTGATTGGGAGACTGAGTGCAAATGATGGCAGAGGATGCAGTAATGAAGCCCGTGTTGCATGTGGTGACAAGGTTGTTAGTATAAACCACACTGATGCACAAATATTTTAGGTCAGTGGATCTCAGAGTGTTATCTACGACCAGCAGCATCAGCACAAGTCTGGGAACTTAGAAATACAAACTCTTTGTCCCCCCTCAGACATGTTGAATCAGAAATTCTGGGATAGGGCTCCTAAATCTCTGTCCTAATATGCCCTCGTGGTGGTTTCTGATGCAAGATGAAGTTTGTTCAGCCTATTTTAGGAGATGACTTGCTGGAGTGGGGCTGCCACCCGGGGCCACCTTGAGCAATCCTGGGGGTGTTGAGGGTGCTGGGGGCATAAGGTTACTGGGAACTCGGCAGCCTCTGGGGTTTGGGTGACCTGACGTTTATGATTTCTTTCCACCTGAGAAACTCTCATTCTCTGATGCCTTTCTCCTTTCCATCCTGGGCAGATGACTATTGGCTTCTGTCATACGTGCTGTAGAAAATATTCCGATGCCAGATTCCTCAATGTGTTTGCCTAGAAAATGCTTTAAGCTTCTCAGTGCAAGACATTGCCAAATCAATAGAGGTCCTCAGGTAGGGAATGTAAATCTGGAAGAGAAGTGCATGTCTTTAGAAGAAGACATCCGCATAGAAGAAGGCATCCGCAGCGGGGACTTGCCACTTTGGAGCTCCCTTGTCAGGAGGAAGGATTCCTCCAAGGCTTTGCTTTCTGTAGCAGCACGAGGCTTCCTAGGAATACAAAAGGAGAGTCAGGTAGATAAAAATTGTAAGTGGACTAGGCCGTGATTAGGGCCCTTTTAATAATGTTAGAGTGACAGGTGTATTAAGTGGGGACATTCAAATTAGAAACTGGCAAGTTTCTACCAATTTGAAATCTACAAATTTAAAGATTAAATTACAGTTGATTTTCATTATTTGTGGATTCCATATTTGCAAGTTAGCTTCCTAGATACAATTTATTTGTAACCCAGAAATCAATACCAAGGACAGTTTTGTGATCCTTTGAAGACGTGAGCAGAAAGACTCAAAATTCGGATTGCCTACCTGCATGTTCCCGTCTAACACTGAACAAAGTAAAACTCTTCCTTGTTTCAGCTCGTACTGCAGACAGGCATCCTTCCCATAGTCTATTTAGTGCTACATTTCCCCCATTTTTGTGCTTCTGTTGTTGATTTTGCTGTTTAAAATGCAAGTGCAGTGCTGATGTGATGTCCAGTGTCCCTCAGCACAAGAAGACTGTGCTGTGCCTGATGGAGAAAGCACATGTGTTAGACAATTCTTCCTTCAGGTGTGAGTTACAGCACCAATGGCTGAGAGTTTCATGTTAATGAATCAACAGTATTTATTAACTTAGGGTCTCTCTTTGTCACCCAGGCCGGAGTGCTGTGGTATGATCTTGGTTCATTGCAGCCTCTGCCTCCCGGGTTCAAGAGATTCTCATGCCCCAGCCTCCCGAGTAGCCGGGATTACAGGCTTGCATCGCTACTCCAGACAATTTTTACATTTTTGGTAGAGACGGGGTTCACCATGTTGGCCAGGCTGGTCTTGAACTCCTGACCGCAGGTGATCCACCCGCCTAGGCCTCTCAAAGTGCTGAGATTACAGGTGTGAGTCACTGCGCCCGGCCAAGGTTATGTGATGAATCGGTTGGTGAAAACACTGTAACTAGAGCTCGAAGGACCCTAACCGTGTATTTCTCCTAGAGACAGAAGCTCAGTGTTGGTCAAATCAGTGTTTGCAGCGACTTTATAGAACACGACTACCTCCAATAACGAAAATCAACTGTAATTGATTAGATATTGATTAGGGTCCGTAGTAACACAGCCCCGTCGTCAGGTTTTCACTTAATGATTCTTTCCCTGAGCTTACTATCTTGAGAGAACAGATCCCAGCCCACTTTCTGGCTGCCTTCTGTGAACCTATGATGGGCAATTCTCCTACAAACCAGAGAGGCATGGAGAAGAGAAGCACACGGGGGAGGAATTGGGGCAGCGGGCTATCTAGTCTTGGCTCTGGAGTTCTAGGGAGGTAGGAAAGTCGATGGTCCCTCATGGTGGAGTGAAAGCTAAGACAGACCTGGCCTGTGTCCTAGCACTCCCCTCACTGCAAATGGGCTCAGGTGGCCAAGCCCGGTCCTGGGTTTGAACTAGATGAAGTGACAAAGTGCGGATGATAAGGGTTCCTTGCTCAGCAGGCTGCTATAAGGATGGAGAGAGAGTACAAGCAAATCATGCTGAATTATGTCAGGAATAGAGCGGATGTGAAATGACTTGCTGTGACAGCGATCGTTACTGGTATTAATGCAGGGGCAACAAGGAGGGTGATTGCTGCTTGCGTGTCACTTACTACGCATTTGGCTCCGCATCCAGGCAGAACCTGTCATTTAAAAGGATCAGAATTTATAAGTGATTATTGAACTGAAATATCAGTTAACTTGCAGAATTCTGAACCTTTCACTTTAGCATTCCATTGTGTCTGAAAACAGCTAAAAGTGGCCACCGGTCTTTGACGTACCATCCCATCCTGTCTTTGAGTTCTTTCCGGGGTTTGGGGTTCCCTGTCCTGTTTTTATGTAATGTACATCTACAATGAGCCATTGAAATTTCTCATTTGGGGTTCCTCATAGTGTAAGAAAGCTTAAAGATACTTAGGAATAATCAGAGCATAGACATCCTCTGGACTCTGCCCCAGCTGCCTTACAGAAACCTAATGAGTTTTACCGACTGCCTCATGCAAGGCTCTTAAAAACCTCAGTGTTCACAGCAGTAACAAATCCTTTTTTTGCTCACATTTCATTGATTTCCGCAGTATTTTATTAAACTCTGCAATTATAATAACTGGTACAACCGGCATTTGGAGGGTTGGGAGCAGACACAGTGGTCATTTGGCCAGCTTTTGACAGAAGATTCTACACAGTGCGGGACTGCAGAGCCCAGCCTGCTGGCTCCAGGCATGCGGTGGGCATGCAGTGCCCGGCTCCTCAGTAGTAATAATGATGTTCCTGGACGGGGTGGTGAGGAAGGCCCTTGGGCCCCTTCAGTCTTCATCTAGTTCCTACTTTTGCACTGCTAGAGTCTTGGCTGACTGAGCCCCTCAGTGGGAGCAGGAACAGCCAATTCTCCAGTGCTCCTTTGTGGAGCCCAGCCAGCTGGCTCATGGCATGCATTCCATATTGTCTCACGGAACAGACAGGGAGACAGCAGATCCATGGTTGGTGGAAAGCCTATAGAGGTGGTTTTGGAGTGACCTCATTTATGTGGTTCTTGGAGGGCAAGATGCAGTTTCATTCCAACCAGTAAGCAGAAGAGACTCACACGCGAATGTGGCTTTGCTCAGTCTGGTTCAGCTTCCAGTACACTCATTTCTCGACATACAGCACTTAATGCAGGGCTCACTGTCTTATGTTTACGCCCACCCATGTCCCCTCATCTCTCTGTAAGCTTCCCAAAGGCGGGAATATGCTCTTTCCCGTTTTTTGTTTTTCAACTCCAGCGTTTTCAGTGAGGCTGGACACATACAAACAGCTGGAAAATAAAATTTGAAGTTAATTACTCAATAAACTTATTTTCTCATGGCGGTATCTATAGATCTGTAATATTAAGTTACATGGTGCACATAAAACCTCTCTGGTTTAGAGCACATCCTCCTTCAGCTTCATTGGAAGTTACTAGGTGGAGGAAGAGCTGAAAGTAGTTGGATATTTTGTGTCTCAATGCTCCTGCTGTTCCTCCTCCTTCAGTATTTTGGCATGCCCATCAAATTGTCCAATCTTCCTGGTTACATTAACCAGTTTTACTTACTGGATTGTTTTCCCCACTGTCCCTCCCTTTTATTTAACGTACATTCAGTAGGAGGAGGCAATGTTTCTATGTGTGTCTAGGGGCCGTTCCGGCCCCACATCTTATGCCACTCCTTGCTCTACTGCTGCTGTTCACAGTCAACCTGGCTTCCTGCTGGGAGAGGGTAAAGTGAGGGTAGTGCTGGGCGGCAGGTGAGCATCTCCAGGCCACCTGCACATCCTGGGAGCTGAAGGTTGCTCCTGGCAGTAACATTGCCCAGACACCCACCAGGCATCTCTGAGCTTTCAGATGGTGTCTTGGTCAGCTTGGGCTGCCAAGACAAAGCACCACCGTTGGGTGGCTGCAGCAATGGGCACTTATCACCCTTGGTCCTGGAGGCTGGAAGGCTGAGATCAGGGTGTCTGCAGGGTTGGGTTCACCGGAGGGCTTTCTCATTGGCTTGTAGGCAGCTGTTTTCTCCCTGTGTCCTCACATGGCTGCCCCTCTGTGTGTGTCTGTGTCCTAATCTCCCTTCTTATAAAGATACCACTTGGCCGGGCGCGGTGGCTCAAGCCTGTAATCCCAGCACTTTGGGAGGCCGAGACAGGCGGATCACAAGGTCAGGAGATCAAGACCATCCTGGCTAACACAGTGAAACCCCGTCTCTACTAAAAAATACAAAAAACTAGCCGGGCGAGGGGGCAGGCGCCTGTAGTCCCAGCTACTCGGGAGGCTGAGGCAGGAGAATGGTGTAAACCGGGGAGGCGGAGCTTGCAGTGAGCTAAGATCCGGCCACTGCACCCCAGCCTGGGCGACAGAGTGAGACTCTGTCTCAAAAAAAAAAAAAAAAGACACCACTCATACTGGATTAGGGCCACCCTCATGGTTTCATTTTAACTTAATCACTTCTTTAAAGACACTATTTCCAAACTGTCACCCTCTGAGGTCCTGAGCACTAGGACTTCAACATATGGATGTTGGTGGGAATGCATTTCAGCCACTAACAGATGGTACCAGGCATTTTGTCAGTCTCCAGTGGGGAAGGGGACAGTGCTGCCTTTGCCAGATATGGTGGGTAATAAATCATAAACTTGAAGTAATGGTCTTGATTATGGAACAGATGAATCCTCTCTTCCACTGCCCTGCCCCTCTTTCGTTAATCATTCAGTTTATGAATATTTATGTCCTGGGGACCTCTGATGCACCCGGCACTGGGCCCTGTGTGGGGATGTGGGGGCCTGCCGTGGTTCTCTTGTGGGGGAATTTACATTCTAGGACACTCTAGTGGCATAGTCCACTTGGTGCCTGAGACTGACCTGGGAGGGGATGAGGGTGCTTACAGAGATGGTTGGAGGTGCTCTTTTCCTCTCTGCTCTGTTCTCTGGGACATTGGTTTCATAACTATCCAGACACTTCAAGTCCCTTTACCTTTGACAAGATAGTTTCTTTTTTGGAAAGGGGATAAAATATGCTTAAATAGAAAAAGATGGAATGGGTTTCACGTTTCGTATGTTTCCTCTTCTCTGGGATGATGCATGTGGTCCTGGAAGTCACAGCACTTTCTAGAGGAAGTCCTAGCGATGTGGACCCCAAAGCATGTGGCATCTCTGGGTGTTTATCCCGAGGCAGCCACTAAGGATGTTCACATTTTAAACTATAGCATGTTTCTCATAGCATCATTCATAAGAGTGGAAAATTGGAGACCAAAAAACATGCCATTAAAGGGGGATTATGTTCCATCTGGACAATTGGGTACCATGCCACTATTAAAAATTGCAGTGCTGAAGAAAATATAGTATGGGTGGAAGAAATTCAGTAGGGGTCCATCCTGTTTGGCTAAAGTTGGTTATCTTGGGGTATGGGAGGGAGGGAGAGGCTGATTCTGTCTGCTTCTTTTTGTATATGTCTACTTTCTGAATTTTCTATAGCAGAGTAACTTTTATCGTAAGAATGAAAGTAAGTAGTACTCGTTATTTAAAAAGCTGGGTCTCAGAGCTCGCTTCCCAGGGGCAGTGAGGCCCTGATCTTCAGCCACAGGGGTCTACACAGGCTCCTCAGATGGCCTGGGGCCTGCGTGCCTGGGGTCTGACTCCTGAGCTGCAAGCCCCCACTTGCGGGAGGGGCTGGGGGGACTGCTTATTCGTCATGCAGAAGTCTTCCTCTGTGGTCGGCTTCTGCTCACGAGAGACGACTTGAGCAGCCCCGTTTTTCACAGCTCATCCCAGTGCAGACTGATTTTATTTCATCTTGTTTTATATTATATTTTATTATTTTCAGATCCAATTTGTACAGGACGTCTAATCTCTCTGAGATAGAAATGAGGGAAAAAAAAGGTTGGGGCATCCAGGAGGTACGGCATTCTAAACTCGAGCCACTGACTCATGAGGCACTTCCAGATGGAAGCCTCAGAGGTTGGAGGACACATCTGTCCCTATGTTTAAAAGGGAAGTGGATGCCCTGTGCTCAGCTAGTGAGGCTGCCCTTTGGCAGAGCCCCAGGTGACTGGCGTGTGTGTGGGAGTGGGGAGGAGCCGTGGGCCCTGGCTTAGAGCACTGATCCTGGGCAGATGTGGCCGCAACTGACTAACCAGATGACCTTGGATAGGTCTGTTAGATACCAAGGACATTATTTCCTCATCTGTAAGAAATTGAGTAAGATTGCTCGTGTTTCTGTGTAGTGTGAACATCATGTATGTGGCATATTGACATTATTTTGGAATGAGACACATTGTCTCAATAGGTTTTAGGATTGACCTGAGCAGACATCTGATACTTCCTTTTTTTTGGTGCCTCAGACTATGTCCTCTTCCCAGAGTCTCCTGATAGGCTCAGGGTTCTGCTTGTGAGCTGCTAGGAGCAAGTGCGGGGTGCTCCTTAGGACAGCGCTGGGTCCCTGTCCTTGTTCCTCTTTTTACAGATGAGGACACTGAGGGGACAGGGATCACTGACTGCCCAGAGTACCCTGTCTGTAGGGCAGGGCTAGGATTTGAGCCAGGCTCCTTGCCTCCAAGTCCTTTCCCATGGTCCTTCAACTGTAATACGCTCTGCCTCTGCAGAAAGGATGAGTGGTAGCGGATGGGTGGAGGGCACCATAGTGTGTAGTGGTTGGAGGGGACTGATTCGGAGTTCCATAGAAATAGGGAGCATTCTAGGTGCTTGAGTGGCAGGAAACCATGGTGATGATGGGTTTTTGATAGCTTGGGTTTCAGAAGTGGTAACGAAGTTAATTTAGTGGAGGAAGTGGGAAGATGAAATGGACAGTGATGAGGAGGAGTGGCCTCTTGGAGGCTGTTGACGCTATTTGGAGTGAGAAGGGCCTCTCTCTGAGATAGGTTGCCTATCCATGGCATGTGTGTGGAAGTGGGGAGGAGCTGTGGGCCCTGGCCTACAGCACTGTTTCTAGCCATACGTGGCTTTTGCTGACTAACCAGATGACCTTGGACAGGTCAATTAGATATCAAGGACATCATTTCCACACCTGTAAATAGAGAACATTTCAGTGAGGAATTGCGTAAGATCACTCACACATCCCCACTCCATCTTCAGTGGAATTACCCAGCTAGCTTAGAATGAACCATGGTGGGAGTATTTACACCATAGGAATGGACAGAGGATACATCGAGGTGGTTGCCTCTCCCCTCCCCTCCCCTGACCTCTCTTCTCCTCTACCAGCACACCTCCAGGGATAATGATATGGGAAGTATTGGGCCCACATTGAATATTTTAAAAGTCATTTATAAAGAAAGTGAGGTTATTATCTTCTTAAAAGAAAGGGGTAAGGTAGGGAGAGAGAAAGTTACTAGGCTACTGAATTGTCCTACACAATGGGAGTCCTTGGAAGACAGTCTCGTTAATGTCATTCACTGATACTCATAACCTTCGAAAGGACTGAGAAACACCCAAGAAGGAAGAGCTGAAAGCATCCTTGAGGAACCAGGACCCGTTGTTATCCAGCTGGTTCTCACTCTTGGAGCTCCATATGTGGAGGGGGGTTGGCTGAGGTGAGCATCAGGTGCTGGGCAGTGAATGTCTGTTGTACGTGTGCTTGCCAGGCCTGGATGTGTACGTGCTGGTCCTTGCGCATTCCCTGTTGCTGTCTCAGCATCATTTACTTCCTTATCTTCAGGGGACCTGGTTCTGTTGGCTTTGTCTTCCTTCTCCTTACATCCTGAATGGATGCCCTTCTGGCCTCCGTTGACTGCACCAATAGTAATAATGTAATATACTAGTAAAAGCTGGCACGTGTTGAGCATGTGAGGTGTTCCAGGCACAGTATTAAGCATTTTGCATGCTTACCTTTCTTGACCTCCCCAGAACTCTGCATTATGTGCCATTTCTACCCCCATTCTCTAGGTGAGGAATCTGAGGCTTCTAGAGGAGGAATATCAGGGGGGATGCTGGTGAATGTTTAACAGAGACTTTCCAGGTAAAAGCTCGGTCAGCAGTGTTTGCTGATTTCTTTGGTATAAATACTCCCCCACTGCTGATTTCAACCTCCAACCTGATGTCTGGGAAGTGCAACCTGGGTTCCTGGAGCCTGCTGGAGCCACTCCTGATGCCACTAACAGATGAGGTCCAGGTCAACAGCTGTCTGCTCTTGGGCCTGACATTTCCACCTATCTCGTTCACTGCCCAGTGTTCCCCTTACATGAATCTTGCTGCTGCTACCACTAAACCTTGTTAAAAACAATTGGGATTGTGTCACTCCCCTATGCAGAAACTTCTGAAGGACACCTTTCATAGTCATGAATTCATCACCTGGCATTTGGGATCCATGAGCCCTGACTTGAGGCTCTTTCTCATGCATCCTGTGAGCATGGCGTGTGTCGCTCCTGGCTGCCCCACCCACCACACACAGTGTGCCTCCGTTTGTCTGCCCGGATTCTGTCCCCTGGAGGAATTTGCTGCTTCTACCTCACCTCTGCCACAGGCGTCCACTTCGTATCAGATGCTTTCCAGCCATTGTGGCCTATCCCAAGAGCTGCCCCGATGGATCCACAAAGTGGCTGGGGTTTCTAGAGCTGGAGATGAGCTCTTCTTCTCCCAGGTGCCCATCACTGCCACCTCTGGCACTGCCTTCTCTCTCCTTTGTGGGGTCTTAAATGTGTACTTATCTGGCACCTCCAGGACAGGATTCTCATCCATTCAGTTTTCAGTCCGTCCTGGTCTTTCCCCTCTGTCACACCTGTATTCTCCCTGCAGTGCCTGAAATGGGCTAGCCCTCCTGCAAATACTTGTTTGCATTCGTGGATATGAAAGGGAAGCAGGGCTGCTCAGAGCCCTCTCTGCTTGTTCTTTCTTGGGTTATCCATGTGAATCTGATTATTGCAGGCTAAGCTCCAGGTTAAGGCTGCTCTGTTAGTGTCAGTGCAATTCATTAGCTCTTCCTTCTAAAGCAAAAGCCCTACTGTGCCCTTCTGGGGGCCGGTATGGTCCTGGCCTTAGTTGGGGTGATCCTCTCAGCATTCTCTGGGCAGCCCCTTTGCCTGTCAGAGCGGGCCAGGCTGGGGTGGGTGAATTAGGCCCTTCCCTCAGCCTTGCAAACATTGAGCTATGGTATGGAACCAGCTGGTTGCAGGGCCAGGGACCTATCTCTGTGGCCCATGGTGGCCAGCATCTGTGGGTCTTGCCCCCCTCAGCACCCGTGACATCCCATGTGGACAGGACCAGGTGTCTGTATGCTAGGGGTTTGGTGGGACGGTCCGCGGAATGCCTGTGCTGTGCCCTGAGGGGCTGGTCTCCAGGCTCTCTGCAGGGGGATCTGTGTGAGTTTGTGTGGGACATCTAACAGGACAGAACGCAGCGCTGCAGGGCACACTTCAGAGTGAACTCAGCATACATAACCCCTCCCACCTGCCGCAGAGCACTTTCAGACTCCTGAGATGACTGTTAACACGGGCTCATTAACAATGTGTCACCTTCTAGAGAAGGCATTTCCTTCCCAGGCCGCCCTTGCTGACTTGCTCACCTACGGATGGGAGCCTCCTGCCTGGCTCTGCCTGGCTGTCCGCTGCCTGCGGTTGAGGACACTCCCATTGGGGTGCTTTGGGAGAGCTGGCTCTCTAGGGCTTGGCCTGTTTTCTGTCACCATGAAGTAAGGAATAAACAGGTCTGTCCTCAGGGCGCCACACCCTGCCCAGCTGTTGCCCCCCAGAGCAGCCTCTCCCCATGGCCTTTTCTCCATTGTAAAATGCGGGGCGTTGGACTGGAAACAAGCGTGCAACCTCCTCTCTACCCGAGGGCTGATGATGAGTGCTGCTGGCTTGGTCTTGGTGCCTTGCGGCATCTTCTTAGCCCCACAGAGATCCTGGGAGGCTGGTGGTATTGTCCACTTGTTTCACAGAGTTGGAAACCAATGCTCAGAGGAGTTAAAGTCCTGTTTAGTGTCTCCGGGTCTGATGACTGTGGCCAGTAAAGGGACAGGTGGTCCTATTCTGACCCCTTGCCGTCACTGCTGTGTCTGCCCCTGCCAAATGGTGGGCAGGTGGCAGGAAGCACAGGCCGCCCTGTGGAGCTGAGCCTGGTCTGAGCATACACCGCTGGCTAGTTATAAACTGGGCCCACTACTTTGTGTTCAGCCTGGAAGGAGACACCATGTGGTTTCCAGTGGAACGGGGCCCCCCAGAACACCCTGCCCACTGATACGGTTATGCTGGGGGCCCAGCGAGGCCCTCCCCACCTCGCCTCCCTTGGTCCACTTTTCTATGTGAAGAAATATTTTCATTATGAAATAGCTGATAAAAATAAAAGAATGTAAGTGCACGTAAGGTGTTACAAAAAAGCACACACAAATCTCCCTGTCAGTTAAAGGGACGTGACTGACCATGTAGTCATGAGATCAGTGAGATCAGTTTAAACAGCTGCCTGGGTGAATCTAACAGCTGAGGACACGATGTAGCCCTGGCTGGCCACCCTTCCTCTCAGCTCTGAGTGCTAAGTGAGGAATTAAACCCGCCTCAGGCAGTTCCGGGGGCCTTTGAAGTCCCTGTGTCACTAAGATCTGCCGTGTATCCAGCCTCCATCTCCCGTTTTGTAACTCAGAACCTGTCTGGGGCCTCATTCCCGTAACTGAGGTTTCACTGCATACCTTTCCTTCTCTCTGGCCCGGCCACTCTGTCTTTAACCCTGTTTTTGTGTTGTTTCTTGGTTTGGTTTTTATTTTAAAAACTTTATTTAATTATGTTGAATTCATTCGATGAGTCATCTCAAATTCTATTTGGAATGAAGTGAGCAAAAATGAACTAAGGAAGGAAGTGGTAAAGGAGAGAATGGGGGTGGGGGAGAGGAAGGAAAGAGGGAGGGAGGAAGGTCAATGGGCATCAGGCATCTGTTATCTGGGATACAGAGGTTAGTAACTCACCCTCCCAGCAACTCAAAGTAGGTTTTGTTTTCCCTGGGGGAACTTTTGAGAAGCCACTTTTGTGCCCCCCCCATGTCTAACTCCTAGAGGCGGTTCTCCTTAGTGGCTGGTTCCCAGGAAGGCACAGCCACTCAGCTTCCTGGTCAGAGGGCTTTCCCCGCAAGCGCTGTTGTTCCTGTCCTGCAGGCCCTTGGCAGGCTGGCCCTCAGCCCCAGGCAGACATTGCCCTGTGAGCTCCGTGCCTGCGTGCTCACTGTGGGACCAGGCACACCTGCCCGCTGCTCCTGGCTGTGGTCCTGGGGACTCTCATGCTTACCAGGCTCTCCCACCTGGTGGGATGTTCCAGCTGCCTCCTTTATGCCCAGAGCTGCCGAGACATTACCGTGAAGAGGGGTGTGCTTGACTAAAGCAGGGGAAGGAGCAAAACGTAGGAGGAGCTGTTTCTGGAAGGGAAAAGCAGCCCTGGCCGGTGGCCTCTGCCCAGGCCCAGCAAAGTAAGTTCCCAACTCCCCATGTGCCGCCTCTCAGCCAGGCTGGCACTGGGCACTTTGTCTGTCCCTGGCCGCCCTCCTCTGTGGCCTCCGGTGCTGGCTACTTTGCAGTGAAGGGGCATTTCCAAGTCATTTCCCCCCTCTCACCTCAATGCTGTAGATGTTCGGTGGGACCTTCTGTCCTGAGGAGCGTCCGCCCCACCTGCCCCTTCTTGGGAAATTTATTTGTGAGAAGAGCAAAGGGGAGCTTCCGACTTCTTTGGAAATGCTCACATCTGTGTCCTCCCTGACCATTGCTTACCTTTCTCTGCTGCCAGTCTTCCTGAGCTGCCTCTTTCCATATGGTTCCAAACCAGCCTGAGCTCCTGGCCAGGGAGGCAGGATCCTGTGACTATTTAGTTACAAATAAATAGAGATATAATCTTAGTCTGTTGTTTCTCATAGTTGAACATGAAGGCAAAATGACAAGATGACTTTATTTTAGTTTCCCAGCCTCCATGGGGTGTATTTTCTCCGGCAGTTCCTAATGATTGCTGCTTACGTTCGCAAACATTAAGCAGAAAATCAAATTGGGCAATCCTGATAATTAATTGGTTTCTGGCATTCTTGTTCTGGAAGGAAAAAAAAATGTCTTATTAGCGGTGTGGCTTTGGGAAAACCGCCTACCCTCTCTGAGCCTTGTTTCTCCTACTGTCAGCTGGGCATTGTGGTCACAGCTAGTTTTGTGATCTAAGGGGGATCCCAATAACTTGTGGATAAAGTGCATTTCCAGGGCCTCACACAGGCCTGACACAGAAATAAGATGATGGAATAAGTAGCTAATATTTCCTTGGCACTTATTAGTGGCCAGGCACTGTTCTAAGCCCTGTGTATATGTTTCCTTATTTAATCATTACAAGAATGCTGTTTCTATCTCCCTTTTCTAGACGAGGAAACTGAGTCACACAGAGGGCAAGTAAATTCCCAAGATGAGACGGTTTACTCGAGCAGTGGAGCTGGCTGCCTACCCAGGCATTAGTATTCCAAAGAGTGTGCGCTGAACCCCCAACTCGTATGTGCTGGGTAGTGGAGGAATCAATGAAGGATGAGCAAATAAATGCCTTGAAATTTGCCAACTGAATGTTGCTCAGGTTGTTGCTTTTCTCCATTTGCCTGGAGAAACAAAAACAGAATGCGCAGTGGTGTCTCACCCCAACCTGTTTAATTGTCTCCACCCCGTACATAGCCCGGCACCTGTGATCTGTGTCTCTCGTCACCAGACCCTGTGTAGTCCTGCTTCCTTGCGGATTTGTCCATGGCTTTTGTTTCTTTTGATTTATTTATTTGAGACAGAGTCTCACTCTACTGCCCAGGCTGGAGTGCAGTGGCACCATTTGAGCTCACTGCAATCTCCACCTCTCGGGTTGGAGCGATTTTCCTGTCTCAGCCTCCCGAGTAACTGGGACTACAGGTGCGCACCACCATGCCTGGCTAATTTTTTGTATTTTTAGTAGAGACAGGGTTTCCCCATGTTGGCCAGGTTGGTCTCAAACTCCTGGCCTCAAGTGATCCACCTGCCGCCACCTCCCAAAGTGCTGGGATTACAGACGTGAGCCACTGCGCCTGGCTTTTTGTTTCTTTTTACAGAGCTGTTTACAGTGCTAGTTTTCAGGGCTGATCAGTCTGCTAGGAGCAGTGCACAGGTCCTGGGGACACCCAGGGGAGCTGATATTCTCACTGCCGGCTTAGGTCTTGCTGGGATTCCTAACATGACATCCATAAAAGGGCTTCTTTTTCTTTTTTCTTTTTTTAGACAAAGTCTCAGGCTGGAGTGCAGTGGCACGATCTCAGCTCACTGCAACCTCCGCCTCCCGGGTTCAAACAGTCCTCCTGCCTCAGTCTCCCAAGTAGCTGGGATTACAGGCATCTGCCACGACACCCGGCTAATTTTTGTATTTTTGGTAGAGACGGGATTTCACCATGTTAGCCAGGCTCGTCTTGAACTCCTGACCTCGTGATCCCCTGCCTTGGCCTCCCAAAATGCTGGGATTACAGGTGTGAGCCACCATGCCCTGCCAAGGGCTTCTTTTCTTTCCTCTTCACCAAAAGCCAGTGAGGACAAGGGGAGGCAGGGAGCGGGGTGCCATGTTTAATCTAACCTGGCTCAAGGATCCTGGCACTGCCCTGCCCCCGTATTAGCCCCGGTTAAGCATGAGCAAGGGTCAGCGCTAGTCACTGCTTCTTTGGCCAGCCTGGACTGTAGCTAGAGGCCTGGCAGAGAGTGGAGACGTGCTTTCTGCCAGTGGTCAGAGTCCCCCTGGGAAGAGGGATGGTCATCTCTGCTCCAGGGTCTTGGTCTTAGGGAGGCAGAGATGCTAAGGGGATGGCTTCTTAAAGGGTAGTCTTGGGGAATTACATGAGAAAGCACTTAAAGAATGTGTATTACCATTTTCAGTACTTGAGTAGGCACAGGATACTGAGTTCAGCTCAGTGGGTGAGAAAAATCCATAGTTTATAGACATGTGTATCTAACCCACTCTGTTAGCCTTTACCAAGCTCTCAAGCTGATACTTAACCACTTTGCTATTCTGTGGGCACTGCCTTTCTAAATAGGCCCCATTTATTCCATGTTATAGCCTTGGGAAGGAGCAGATGTCACTGCTTTTCATCCTACTCTTCTTTTAGATAAGCCTGTTAAAGTCGATGGGTACATTTATTTTTGTTAATCCAAAACTAAAGCTAACTAGCTGTCTGTTACTAAAATCTAACAACAGCATCCTCATGCCTCTTCAGATGGCCAGATGACTCCGTAGCCACTTTGGGGTTAGTGGTTCATTTCTTCCTTTCTTCATTCTGCAGACTGCTGTGCTAGGGGCTGCTGTGTGCAGGGTGCGGCCGGAGAGCCTAGAGATAGCTCTGGGAGCTGGACTGCCAGCGTCTCTGCTGGATCCACATGGGAGGGGGCTGTAGAGCTCAGACGAGAATTCACAGTTAGTTGTTTTCTTGCGGCTGTGGTCAGCACAGTAAAGTAGACCAGGGCTGGGTGTGGTGGCTCACACCTGTAATCCCAACACTTTGGGAGGCTGAGGCGGGTGGATCACCTGAGGTCAGGAGTTCAAGACCAGCCTGGCCAACATGATGAAACTCTCTCTCTACTAAAAATAGCTTCGTGTGGTGGCTGGTGCCTGTAATCCCAGCTACTGGAGGCTGAGGCAGGAGAATCACTTAAACCTGGGAGGTGGAGGTTGCAGTGAGCCAAGATCACCCCACTGCACTCCAGCCTGGGCAACAGAGTGAGACCCTGTCTCAAAATAAAAAAAAACAAAGGAGACCAAAGTGGAAAGGAACATACTAATGGCATCCCGACTCAGGTCGGGTAGGGAGATCAGATTCTGCTTTGCTGGGAAGTTGCCATCTGAGCCAAGTGCTTGAGAAATCACAGGAGTTAACCAGGTAAAACTGGGATACATGAATGAGGAGCATTCTAATCTGTGTGTGGTAGGTGCAGAGACCCTGGGGCAAGAGGAAGCAGAGCGGGTAAGGTAGGGACAGGGAGTGAGGGAGGCACACGAGGAGGCAGGGACTGGCTCACCCAGGGCTCTGAGGAGCAGGCTGAGCATCTGCCTTTCACCCCATGGCAATGGGACGTCAGTGAAGGATGCTCCATTTGAAATGCCGCACTAGCATTAATTGCATGATATAGTCTTGGTTTGCTGCAGCTGAGCTTCACTCTTCAGACTGCCTTCCACCTGCAGGATATGCATCCATGCCAGGCACACAGTATTGAATGTTGAGCAGTGGAGATTCTGTACAGTTTAACTGGACGCGTCGGCAACATACAGTGCAAGGCTCAGGGACAATCTGCAGTGAGCAAGGCTGGCTTGTTAGTCTTAGGCAGGCGTTGGACATTTTTGTCTTTATTCTGTGAACAGCCTCACAAGGGAGACAGCATTGTCCCATTCCACAAATGGGCCCAATGAGGCTCATGAGTGCCCTAGCCCAAGATTCTGAAGCTGGCAGGTGGTGGGACTCACACCCAGGTCTGCCTGATGCCAGATTTCATTACTATACTGTGAGGTTTTGGACACTTTTTTTTTTTTTTTTTTTGAGATGGAGTCTGGCTCTGTTGCCCAGGCTGGAGTGCAGTGGCGTGATCTCGGCTCACTGCAAGCTCCGCCTCCTGGGTTCTCGCCATTCTCCTGCCTCAGCCTCCCGAGTAGCTGGGACTACAGGCAACTGCCACCGCACCAGGCTAATTTTTTTGTGTTTTTAGTAGAGACGGGGTTTCACCATGGTATCAATCTCCTGACCTCTTGATCCACCCACCTCGGCCTCCCAAAGTGCTGGGATTACAGGCGTGAGCCACCGCGCCCGATCCAGGTTTTGGAAACTTTTGATTTGTTCAAATAAGCCGTCAAAGGACATAGGTTAAAAGAAGAACCAAATTCTGGCTGGGCACGGTGGCTCACGCCTGTGATCCCAGCATTGGATGCCGAGGTGGGCGGATCGCCTGGGGTCAGGAGTTCTAGAGCAGCCTGGCCAACATGGTGAAATCCCGTCTCTACTAAAAATACAAAAATTAGCCAATTGTGATGGTGGGCGCTTACAATCCTAGCTACTTGGGAGACTGAAGCAGGAGAATTGCTTGAACCCAGGAGGCGGAGGTTGCAGTGAGCTGAAATCGTGCCACTCCACTCCAGCCTGGGTGGCAGAGTGAGACTCTGTTTCAAAAAAAAAAAAAAGAGAATCAAATTCCCACCAGAGCTGGGCTCTTGTCTAGATTACAAGCTTGTCTAGAAATTAACTGGCCTGTCAGATGGGGGGTCCCAGATCCTCACCTGTGGAGAAGAACATCAAACCAGCTGGGATCCCACCCCACCTAAGGAGGATCCCATGTCTCCCTGGGACATCATGGACTTCCAGGAAGTTTTGTTGCAGAGGGAATGGGGCCTGTGTCCTTCACTCTTCCCTCTTCCTTGTGCTCCCCTCTGCATGGCCCACATGGGTGAGTGCAGAGGACGCTGCTGGCTGTTCTGGTGGGTGTGCTTTCTCCTGCCCAGGTGGTGGCCGTAGTGTTGATGTGGCAGCCAATGGAGCAGCTCTAGGGATGGCTACTCTGCAAATGTGCTTTGGCATTGACTTTGGGGAATCTCCAGTGGCCCTTTCAGTCCCAGTGGTCCATGGCCTCCCCTCCTGCTGCCAGAGCCCTGGCCTCCTGCTGTCCTCTCTGCCTTCATTAGGTGGATGTGCTTGGCTTTTCCTTGGGTCTTCTCCCCAATGTGCAGAAAGACTCTTTGAAGCTCAGGTTTTCCTTCTGATCAGGCCTGCCCTCCTGAGCAAGAAGCCGCAGGTCATAGTGGAAAGCATGGTTCTCATAGAGGTACTAGAGCGAGCATCACCACATGTTCTAGAGCTGTCCACTGGTCTTGGCAAATGGCACGTGGCGGGGTGGGGCGCTGTGGGATGGGATGAGGCTTTAGGGTGGGGCCTTTAGGGTGAAGCCTAGGGTGTGCTAGGATAACGCACTGCAGGATGGAGCCCTGCAGGAGGGCACAGAGGGACTGAGAGCTGTAGGGTCACTGTGGCACCATGTGCCATAGGGCCACCGTGAAAAGCAGGTTTGCCCTAGTGTGCCATGCGTGGATTGCTAACTCTAAGGTGAGGTCAGGACATGAGTGCACAGTCCTGGAAAGAGGAGGAAGGTGAGGCCAAGGCGAGTGGAGGACCTTTCCCAAGGCTGCAGGTGCCGAACTGTGGACCCTGAATTTGGACCCAAAGTGCCTGATGTGGAGCCTATGTGCTTTGCCATAAGGCTAGGCTACTTTCTCCCAAAAGAGGTGTTTTTGCCTTCCTTCCGCTTAGTCTGCTCTCACCCACTGCACGTGACACACTAGGAAGTGCTCTGTCCTGAGCAACAGAGCAAGACTCCATCTTCAAACAAGCAAACAAACATATTTGGTACCAGAGTGACCCTCCAGGCAGTGCATCTAATTCTTTATGGGAGGAATGCCTCGCCTTACTTTTCACTCACTGACTCAGGGAGTCCAGGGCTGAGATGGTCTCCAAGTGTTTGATCCACAGCTGTCATTTTACCAGAAGAGAAAGGGAGGTTCGTGACCTCATTGAGCCCACGGGGGCAGTTTGTCACGTGGCCAGGATGAGCTCCAGGACCTGTAGAAGGCAAAGCCTTCTATAGAGCTGTCTGGCTGGGCACAGAAGCACACGCCTGTGATCCCAGCACTCTGGGAGACCGAGGCCAGTGGATTGCTTGAGCGTCAGACCAGCCCGGACAACATGGTGAGACCTCCAGCTCTACAAAAATAAAAATAAAAATTAGCCGTATTTGGTGGCACATGCATGTAGTCCCAGCTACTTGGGAGGATGAGATGGGAGGATCATCTGAGCCTGAGAGGTCACTGAGAGGCTGCAGTCATCTGTGATCATGCCACTGCACTCCAACCTGGGCGACAGGGAGAGCTTGACTCAAAAAAAAAAGCAGCCTGGAACAGGGCAGTCTTTGCAGGCTTACCTTTTGTAGGTTTAACCTTAACCACAGATTCTACCTGGGCCTCCCTTTTCCCTTTCTCTTATTTGGGTGTTGAAGGCTGTGATAAGTGCATGCCAACAGGGGCACAGGTGAGGGAGGCATGGGCTGGGCAGAGGCTGGGTGGGAGGCTTTGCTGCCTGGGTTTTTTCACCCCGGAAAACAAGAGAACAAAAGAAGCAACTTGTGTTTCTATCTCATGGGAACTCTAATCACGAAGGGCTTAGATTTGATCGCCATTGGCGATGGGTCCACAAGGAAAGCACAGGAAGACTTCTGAGGACGTGGGCGGGCAGTTCTCTTTTCAAAACACCTAGAGAGAGTGAGTGTGCAACACAGATTGGCAGGACTGGTGCCTACAAGTAGAGAGAGTTTTCTAAACCTCATATGAGGTTAGGATTTCCGGTTCCTCAAGAGCCAGGTTTAATAAACCTATAGCAAGTTAGCTTCTCAGTCATCCTTCAGTCATGAAATGCATTATGGTGCACACGCAGGGTTTAGATTTGTGCAACCCAAGTGTAGGTATATTCTTTACTTTCAGATAAAGACTCATAGAGACATCGTATCCCTGAGTCTCCTGTTGACAAGCACAATATTTTGGAATCTCTTGGCAGCAGTTCCAGTTCAGTATGGGGCTTGGTTCTCATTTTAGTCCAAGCCAAGGCAGCTGAGGGGGTTCTAGCCCAGTGTGTCAGGGGGACCTGTCATAGGCATGTCCTCTGCTTAGTTCCAGATTTAACCCCTGCATGATTCAGGGGGATTTTAGTGCACATCAGATCTCAGACGCTGACTTGGAAGTGATGGAAGGGCCATAGCTTCTCTCTCCTTTTTGGCACAGGGCTAGAACAGCTCCCCCAAGCAAGAGTCTTTTATCCTCACTGACGTTCATGTGATTCAGGGGCAGTCTACGCAGGAGAGGGCGTGGACCACCCGAAACCCAGGAGATGGAAGAAGTGCACACTTTTGGCGTCAGAAGGTGCTACTGCAGCTTAACTGTGGGATTCCAACACATCTGCCCACCAAATCCTCGTTTCCTCATCACCATCCCTGTGTTACCAACCTGTGACGTTTAACATGGGGATGGTGATACCTACTTACTGGGGTTTCTGCTGGGCTCCATGCAATGCTTTTCAGGGTTGTGCTATGGAAGCTGCTGAGCACCACATACCTTGGAGGTGGCCAGGCCTGGCTTTGCACATCTGGACTGGAGGCATGAGGTGGACAGATGCAGGTCTGGGGCTGGGGATGTGAGTGGGTGTTGAGCTCTCTATGTTCTTGGAGGGTGGCCCTGAGATATGCTGGGTCTCGCTTTGATCTTAAGTGGATGTAGACTTACATAGTAAATTGGGTATGTTGGGGGCGGGCTGAGTTCCTCCTTCCTGCCCCTCTTCCCAATGCAGAGGTTAAGGAAGGAGTGTCTCTGGGCGATGCTGGGGCACTTTACAGGAACCCTGTGTTTCCGAACACTTGATGTAAACAACTTTGTGCAATTCAACACTTTCTGACTTTTCACCATCTCAGGTGCTGGGGCCTCCCTGTGGTGACAGCACAGATTACAGTTTCCTCCATTGGCCTTGACCTTAGAAATTATGTAACTATTGATTTAAAAGGGTTTTTTTTTGGTTTGTTTTTTTGGCAGTGGTTGCAATTTGTATGGTTTCGGGGTTTGAACATTGGAGTTACTGTATCAAGGCGTATAATGCTGAATTGGATTCAGAGATGATTGGATTGAGAAGATCCTGTGGCTCTGTCTGACCTGCCCTTCTCACTCTGCAGCTGAGAAAATGGGCCCTGGGTTCCGTCAGGGACGGCAGAGTCCTCATGCCTTCCGGGACCCGTGTCTCCTTCCCTCCTGCTGTCAGGGCCCCACCTGAGGGACGATGACACTCCTACCCCATCACATTGGTGCCAGCAGTGAGCAGTTACGTATTTGTGTGGTTGTCATCTTGGAATGATGTGCAATATGAGAGTTAAAAATAGTTTTGCCAATGAGTTATCATAATGCTGTTTATAGGTTAAGTTGCCTGCTAGTGTTTCATGGTAAAATGAATGACATAGGGTCTGAAGTGGCAGCCCACTTGTAGGATGGGCCAGTGTACTCTAGCATGGCATTGCGATGGGAGTCAAGATGTGGGACACATATAGTCAGATCCTGGTGGATTCATGTAAAACCCAGGACCATGGTCGGTCAAACTCTTTGCTGTTCTCCCGTGAGATGTTGGCTTATTAAATACTTTTTTGAAGTAGATGGGACCCTGGTTAAGCTGAGTTTCCCCTTGATGGGATTGGTTCTATTAGGATTGCATCTGTGCTGCTTGAATTTGCGTCTTACATGTACAGATTGTATGAATTAACCTAAACGGGTTTTTGATGTATCATTTCCTTACCTTTTCGGAGACTTCATTTTAGGGCATTCAGTTTGCCTCTGGGATTGTATTCTAAATACTTTTGTTTGTTGTTTATTTGTTTGGGCCAGGGTCTTGCTCTGTTGCCTAGGCTGGAGTGTGGTGGCACGATCTTGGCTCCCTGCAACCTCCACCTCCCGGGTTCAAGTGACTCTTGTGCCTCAGCCTCCCAAGTAGCTAGGATTACAGATGCGTGCCACCACGTTGGCTAATTTTTATATTTTTAGTAGAGATGTGGTTTCATCATGTTGACCAGGGTGGTCTTGAACTCCTGGCCTCAAGTGATCCGCCCGCCATGGCCTCCCAAAGTGCTGGGATTACAGGTGTAAGCCATTGTGCCTGGCCTTATTCTAAGTACTTTTTATACACACTGATAAGTTGTCCTCTGAAATCTTGCATCCATTTATATTTCACCAAAACTTTAAAAAATGTTTTCAAAATTTTTATTTTTGCTGCTCTACTAGGCAAAAGAATAGTCTCCGGTTTTGTAGCTGTCTAGTCTGAGCTATGAAAGGCTTTAGGTTAGGGCTTTGAGAAGATCATAGGAACATGTTTGGAGCCTCCTGCAGCTTTGTAGGCACAGGGGATGAGCAGGCGGTGCAGCTCAAAAGTCAGGGGTGGGTGGGGTCTGGAGACCACGGGACTTCACTTGACCAGGTCTGTCCAGCATGGGCGGTGGCCATCCCGTGCCCGGCTGGGTTCCGAGCCATTGACAGAATTCCCTCAGTGAATCCCTGGACAGCTCTGTGAGAGTGGCGCTGTCTGTTACTATTCTCACTTCAAAAGGCAGGAAACAAATAAGTGGAGTGGCCAAGGGGCTTGCCCAGGAAAAACAAAGAGGAGGTGGACCCAGGGCCGAGCTCGCAGGTACCTTGGTGTAGAACTAAAGAGCACGCCCCTAGATCCTGCCCCTGATTTGGGAGGCTGAGATGATGATCTCTGTGATTTTGGGATTGGCGCTAGGCTTTGCACTGGTATGATTTCAGGAAAACATCTGTATTGTTGGTCTCCGAAATATCCATAGAATTTGTTTTCTGTTCATTTCTTGCCAAAGGAGTCCAGGTGAGCTGCACCTGCCTGAGTGGGATCCCAGGTGTAATTGGGGGTGTTGATGCCTCTGATGGTGGTGTCTGTGGGCCTACGTTGATCGGGGAGCAGGAGGAGTGCCGGAGACTCTGTGTCCCCCCAACTCGGGGGTCTCTGGGCTCCTGTGTGCCGCATTACCTGGCTTGGAGACTCTGTGTCCCCCCAACTCGGGGGTCTCTGGGCTCCTGTGTGCCGCATTACCTGGCTTGGGGCAGAAAGAACCTTCGAGGGAGCCCTGTAGAGGGTGTCTTGGTTTTCCCACCCACCTCTGCCATCTGACGAGATCGCTTCCCTCTTTGAGCCCCAATTTCCTCACTTCTGAAATATTGGAGAGCCTTCTTACTCAGACAGTTGCTGGGCATTTTTCCCGAAATCGTAAATCTCTGTCATCGTAGTATATAATAACGCTTACACACAAGGAAGGGTTATATAACTATAAAGTAATTATAACCCGAGTCTTTTATCCCTGTTGAATAGGTTCTTTAAAAAAGAGTACGACTGAGAATTCCTGAAAGTCACTCATTAATTGATTCTTTCAAGTAAATAATAGCAGCCATGAATAGTCATGGCGCTGGTGTCATCAGGCACCTCCCGTATTGGAGGGCAGGGCACTGTTGGCAGGCTGAGAGTTGCCTACCTTGCCTTGACTGGAGGGTGGCCTCACTGGCTTCTGTGGAAGCCCATTCTGATGCTGGTTAGTGGCATTACGTCTACACCATGTTGTGTGCTGCAGCTCACCATGGTGTAGACCCTTCCGAGGTGATAAGGTGGGCCAGTAGTTATGATTGACTTGCTGTTGATGATTAAACTGTGGGACAGCTGTCATTGTTCCCTCTCAGTGGTGTCTGTGCCATGTAGACTGGCAAGAAAGGAAACTTCAAAATGATCCTTGTTTTGTTATTTGCAGGCTCCAGGGAGTTCCACGCTGTCCAGTTCTCTGTGCCGTGATAAACCTCTGGGGTGAGTGTCTGTGTGGGTCATGCATTCCTGTGTCTCTGGCCATAGATCAGCTCTCCACAGAGCAAACTTGGGCATGGCATCATTTTATTCTGTAGAAATCATAATTTCTGTTTTGGTTGTAAGCATTGCCAATCAAAGGTGATACAGGCCAGGCTTTCTATCCATTTTCTAAATGCTATGTCAGGGTCAGAAGCCCAGCTGGTAGAAACACCTGTGGTTGTCTTTGAATAAATAATTGCACTGCTGAGGCCTGATTGTGGAAGTGTCACTTTTGGGGGAGATTCCAGGATGTGCTGGCAAGAGCCTCTTTAGAGCAGATGATGGGGGCCCTGAGCCAGCATCTTCTGGAGGGGCACTCACTGTGGATCCTCGTGACCGCAGGAGGCGCTTTATTTCTGTTCTAACAGTGTTCAAAAACATTTGAATTGAAATTAAATCCATGTCTGATAAATAAGGTAGAGAAAACAAAATCCTTGGGAATTGTTTGGATGCTGGTTTGAACAAATCAACCTTAAAAAATAAATGTACGGGCCGGGGCGGGGGTGGCTCACGCTTGTCATCCCAGCACTGTGGGAGGCTGAGGCGGGCAGACCACAAGGTCAGGAGATTGAGACCATCCTGGCCAACGTAGTGAAACCCCGCCTACTGAAAATACAAAAATTAGCTTGCTGTGGTGGTGTGCCCCTGTAATTCCAGCTACTCGGGAGGCTGAGGCAGGAGAATTGCTTTAACCCAGGAGGCAGAGATTGCAGTAAGCCGAGATTGTGTCACTGCACTCCAGCCTGGCGACAGAGCGAGACTCTGTCTTGAAAAAAATAAAAATAAATGTATGGTATTGGGTGTTTGATGGTATTATTTCTTTTTGAGGTGTGATAATGGCATTGTAGACATTTTAATCAAAAAGTGCCCTTATCTGTTAGAAATCAATACTGTGAGATTTATAAATGAAATTACATAATATCTGGGATTGCTTTAAAGCAATCAAAGTAGTGGAGGAGATTGCTGGGGGTATTGATGGACAAAGGTTAGCTGTGTGTTGGTGATTTTGAAGTTAGGTGATGGGTACATGGAGGTTTGCAAAACCATCTTATATGGTTTTGAAATTTTCCAAAATTTTAAAAAAGAGAGAAACACATAGGAGTAGTAAAAATGAAAACCCCAGAGCTGGTGCCAGCACTTTGGAGGGACTCAAGCACACGTCCTGTGCGCCCGTGCCTCTGGCTTCACCTCATGTGGGCACTGATTGGGTTCAACCCCGTCCCCTCTCCCTGGATCCTTTTTCACCTCCTCCTGGATACCACCCTCAGCCCTAATGTTAGGAGCCCTCCCGGGGAGGGGCTCAGGTCTCCCTGGGGCCCACAGGGCTGGTGGAGAAGCTCTGGTCTGTGGGAGGCCCTTGTCTCCAGTCACATTGGGTGCCTGGCTCCCACACTGCCAGTCCTGCCCAAGTCCTCAGCCTGCTGGCCATGACATGACCATTTCTGCCCTTTTCCCTCTTCCCTCCTCCACAGTCTTCATCTCACACTTGAGGGTCTGCCCTGGCCACTTGGGCACCTGGTTCGGTGGCCAGCCCCACGTTCTACCCTGCATCCACCTGGTCTGTGGTTAGCTGGGTGGGGTCCCAGCGGGGCCACATGGAGCTCTTAGCTGTCTGATAGGAGTCTGCTGAGCTGCTGCTCAGTAGATGAAAGGCCGCTTTGATTACGTAGCTGCTGAATTCCTCCCCAGCTCGTCCCCTCTCCACATGAGGTCTTGCCTCCTTCTTGGGCCTGCAGGGTCCCCCACGACCATAGCTGGCCACCTCACCAGCCTCCTCCTTGGCCGCACCTGCCCCAGGGTGCTGCATACAGACACGAGGAGCTGCTTCCTGATGTTTGGCTTCTGCTTGCACCATCCCTGCTTCCTCCTGGCCCCCTCCCGGTGCTCCCTCGTGCTGACCTTGACACCTCGGAGTGGGATTGAGGCTCCCTCTCCAGGAGTCCCGCCTGGGACTCTGTTCCTGCTCCCAGTGAAACCACAAAAAGTCCTTCCCGCCTTCGTGCTTTTGCATGCATCTGAGCCCATGTATCACTGCTCTGAGTTGCTTTCTCTCTGTGCATTCCCCGCCTGCAGCTTGCAGTACCCAGTCATGCCCTGCTAGGAAAATTCGATCTTGTGCCCCTCCCCACACCACCCACCGTTATGGGAACACAGCGCAGAGGCTGTGCACACTGTAAATTCCCGTAGCCGGCCGCCCAGGTGCTGGTGTGAACACCCGGGGGATGAGTGTCCGTCGTCCTCACCTTTTTCCTGGAGGATGAATGTCTGTCACCTCCTTACTCTGTTTCTGACCTGCCCACTACTGTCTCACAGGCCTGTCATCCTGAGCCCCATCATGGAGGGGGGCCACGGGCTGGACCTCACCTACATCACAGAGCGCATCATCGCCGTGTCCTTCCCTGCTGGCTGCTCCGAGGAGTCCTACCTGCACAACCTTCAGGAGGTCACACGCATGCTCAAGTCCAAGCATGGGGACAACTACCTGGTGAGTGGTGGGAGGCTCCAGGAGCCTTTGGGCAGGCTCTGCAGCAGGCACTGTGTGGGGACGGGCACCCACAGAACACTGGTTTACACATGAGGGAGAAGCTCAAGGGCCTGGGCTCACACAGCAGTTCATGGCCTCGTCCTCTGTCTCTCTGCTGCCACGCCTGGGGAGGAGCCTTATGTATCTCTGTAGGTAGCTTTCACGGACACACGACTGCTGAACGCAGGGGTGGCTGTTGCCTTGTCCCACACTCATCAGTGAGGCTGGCTCCTCAGTGCCTTGGGACATTTCCCTGGCCAGCCACCCCTGCACTCCCATGCTGCATCCCTGGTATCAAAAGACAAACTTGTGACTCTCCTCCTGAGCCAGAAATTAGGAAGACAAATTGGGTGGGCGCCCAAGAAACCAGGGGCTGCCCTGGAGACAAGGAGACAGCTTGATTTTCAAAACACACGTGTCAAGTTGATGGTGGAGCCCACATCTGAGGAATAATGCAGAGCAGTCTCTCACCATCTCTCACCCTCTGATTGGCCCCTTGTTTTCTGTTCCCATGGTTGCTAGCCCAAGTGGAGGCTGACTTCCTTCTGCTGTCAATGGTCACTAATGGGATTGAATGACAGCTCCCTGGAGCCCTTTCTCTACTTGCCTTCTTATCTCTAGTAAGGAGGCCTCCTTATCTGTGGTAAAGCTAATCTGCCCGGCAAGCCTACAGGACGGTCATTGTTTCCCTTGTAGTTCTGCTTCAGTGACTAGGGCACCAGTGCCTGGGAGAGGTGGACCCAAGTGGCAGAGTAGGATGTGGCCTCCGTCTGATGCCAGAGCAGCCCTGGCCCAGGTGCTTCCTGTGTCCTGACCCTTCCCCAATCCTTGATTCACTCAGTCTCCTGCCTCTTTCTCCCCTTGAATCCCATCTTGTCTGTGACCTGGCGGTGGATAGGAAGTGATGGCCAAGTCCCGTCTGATGGTGGTGCCTCTCACCAGGGGCCCTCTCCTCCCCAGGGCTTCCTCCATCACGGAGGTGGTGTGCTCTGCAGGACCAAGGCTCCTTCCTTTGGAAGCCACTCCCGGGCTGGTCAGTGCATCCCGACTCCCCTCTCTGGCCATCCTTCCCCTTTTCCCCAGTCCACCTTCCCCAAAGAGACTATGCAGAGGGCCTGAAGTCCTGGCTAGCACCTGTCTGTGGGGCCTTATCAGGGCTAGAGCTCCCTGTGCAAAATGGCTATGGCAGGGATCCCTTTCTTGTGCAGGGTTAGAAACGAACTGTGGGTCTCAAAGCAACGCCCCACCTTGTCATAAACAGGGCTTGCTGGGTGACCTGAACAAGCCCCCACCCTCCACTTTCCTCACATCTCTGACTCCGAAGTGAGAGGGACGTTTAGTTAATTTTTAAGGCTCCTTGCTGCTGGAACATTATTATTATTATTATTTTTCGTTTTGTTCTACTTGAGTATTTAGCAAGGTTCCACAAATGGCTGTGATTTTTCAGTGAACTTAGGCTGTGGCTCTTGGCTGGGCATGAACTCGGCCCTTTCCAGGCCTGGGGCCACCAGGCCATAGAGGAGGGACGGCCTTCCCCACCATGTGCTACCCCTCTATTGGGTCAGTTTGTGTTGCCAGGAGCAAGACCATGGAAGTTATTTTATAGATATATGTGTATATATATTTTATATTATGTATTTTATACATATGTGTGTGTGTGTATGTATATATCTCCTGTATGTTGGGATATTTTGTAGCCATGAGAATAAAAAACAATAGTAACACGGTAGATTGCCTGGTTTAATACTAGTTAACGAAGTAGAATATAGACTTTATGTGTAAGGGTTCTGTATGCCATCCTTATCTTATTTATTTTATTTGTTTTTTATTCTGTGATCACACACGTCTATACTTTTCGATCTTTTCTGATCCTCGGTACCTGGAAGGGAAACATCATGTAAAAATGCAGTGTGTTTTCTCCTTTCGTCTCTGACGTCAAGGATTTGTCTAAAACCTTTTTTTCCTCCTGATTCTTGAGTGTGAAGATTTTAGGTATTTTTTAAAAAATTGAAGTATTAAAATTAAATAAAAATTAAAGTATTACATTTTAAAAATATTAAAATCTATTTTATACAAGGCATTTTTTTCTCTCCTTTGTAGGTATTAAACCTTTCAGAAAAGAGATATGACCTTACGAAGCTTAACCCAAAGGTACGGAGTTCATCCCTTTATATTCTGCATTTTGTAAAATGTAAACAATGCTTATTTTGTGCAAAAATGATTTGCTACTAGTCTTTGTGGAATGTGACTTGATAAGGAGTATTAGGAATTGTTCATATCAAGTTTTTTAATTATTACTTTTTTTTTTCAGTTTGAAATAGTTAGAGATTCATAGGAAGTTGTGAAATAATACAGAGATCTCCTGTACTCCTCACCCAGTCTTTCCAGTGGGAGAATCTTACAACACTAATAGTAAATATCTAGGTCAGGAAGTTGGCATTGGTATAGTCCATGGACCTCACTCACATTTCCCTGGTTTTGCATACATGCGTGTTTCTCGGCATCATGTGTGTAGATGATAAATACTACATATATATGTATAGAACAAATCTGTACACATGATGCTTCCTCCTCCCACCTCCTGGGATCTTTCATATATACTGCATATATATATGTGCATGGAACAAATCTATAACAAAGATATGTATAGAAAAAATCTAAACTGCATCATATGTATAGATTTGTTCAGCCACCACAAACAAGAGACAAAACATTTCCATCAGCATGGGGATCTCTTCTCCTAGTATCTCTTTACTGTCCTAGTAATCCACTCCTTTCTGGATAATTTTCGTTTTTTTTTTTTTTTTTTTAATTTTACTTTAAGTTCTGGGATACATGTGCAGAACGTGCAGGTTTGTTACATAGATATACATGTGCCATGGTGGTTTGCTGCACCTATCAACCTGTCATCTAGGTTTTAAGCCCCTCATGCTTTAGGTATTTGGCCTAATGCTCTCCTTCCCCTTGCCCATCACCCTCCATGATCATTTTCAATAGCAAACTTTGGGAGAATTTTAAGACTGAGTCAACAAAAGTTGTGGTACATATATCTATGTATATTCTATATGTTGAAATATTTTGCAGCCATTGAGTAACAAAGCAGAAACATGATAAGTTGCCTATTTTAATACTAGTTAATAATAGTATAGCATTTATGTATAATAGTATCTCAATTATGCTAAATGTACATAGAAAAGAGACTAAGGGATTCATGAAAACGTTGTAGTGGTTATCTTTGAGTGGTGGCAGGGATAGTGACTTTTCCTACTTCCTGACAGTTTTCTGAAATTTCCGACAATTTTACACTATGATGTTTTTTACACTTACGATGACTTTCATCATAAGATAGAGTTCCTTGTCCTCGCCCTACTGACAAAAGGAAATCAAGGGAAAAACAACTCCCCCGTGTGGCCACTGTGGACTTGGGTGAGCCTCAGGAGGCTCAGAGCTGCAGTTCTGCAGTCTCTGTGTTCTTAGCATGGTGGTGATTTTCTTTGTCCAAGCACCAAACTTAATCAGGGTTTTGAAGGTGCTTCCTCCTTAAGTCCTGCCTTTCCAGGAGATTGTCTCTGAGGTGTTGTCTGCACAGTGTGTAGGAGATGGCTGGCTGCTGTCTCCAAACTGGAATTTTAACCCCAGTGGGGAGATTTTGGCAGCAGCTTGGGCCTCGGACTCCTGTTTGAGATCTCCCTGGACTGCGGCCCTCTTCACACAACCTGCACCATCAGCAACTCAAAGACCTTTCTAGAGTTGTCACCCCAGCTGCGGAAGAGCAGATGAACCCCTGGAAGAAGCAGCATCCCATGGGCAGTATAATGCTTTATTTTTTCTTCCCAGTGAAGGAAGCGGGTCCTCATGCTCACTGAGTTTTAGAAAAGGGTAAACCCCGCATGCTGTTTACTCCCAGACGAAATATATCGATGATGAAAGAAGTCGTTGTGAGATGGCGTCAGAAGGTTTCGGGAAATGGAAACTGAGGAAGCTCCCCTCTCTTGTTGCAGATCATGGATGTGGGCTGGCCAGAACTCCACGCACCGCCCCTGGATAAGATGTGTACCATATGCAAGGCGCAGGAGTCTTGGCTGAACAGCGACCCCCAGCATGTGGTCGTCATTCACTGCAGGGTGAGCGTGCCCACTTCTCACATTTGGGGGTCTGGCTGGGCTTCAGCCCTTCTAGTTGAGATGGAGACCAGTGCTGCATCTGAGCACATTTCCTCTTTGAGCTGGTGTGATGTGCTCCTTATGGGTTTGTTTTTAGGTTTTCCTACTTGCTCTTAAAGAAGGAAACAGAGTTATCACACCTCCCAAAGTTCGGCTTTAGAATTTATAGGATTATGGTCCCTGAATGTGTAGCTGGACATTTGAAACTGTTGACCCCAAATTGACCACGGTTATGAGAGTAAATTGTTTCATTTTTATTGAATTTTGTTTTTCATGGAAAGCCCTCCTTTTTAAAAGAGCTATCCCCTTTTCAGATGGACTGTGTCAGGCTTTTCATGCCGTCTGAGTTACGGTAATCAGTTGATGGACTAGATGATGGTATGATGCCATTGCAGTAAACATGTCATCCTTTCCAAATGGAGCCATTGCAGTGCAGACATGGCCTGTGCATCTTCACAGAGTGGCCAGGACTGTCTGTGTGTCAGCCCTGGCAGGCTTGGTGGATGCCGGCAGCCTGGGTGCATAACTGACGGGCACTCCTCCTCCTGGCTGCCTCAGGTTCCTTCCAAATGCTTCCTCCTCCCATCTTCTGGGATCTTTCGTCTTAATTTCCAGTTTTCTTAGCTGCTTTGTACTGCTCCTCAAATGTGATTGGTGTTGAAAGGGGTTGGACTGAAAGCAAGCTTACTGAGGGGTAAGTGTGTGAAGCTTAACCCTCCTGCCAGAAACTTACTATTAGTGTAAAGTTCTTATCCCAGTCACACCTTGAGTCAGGGAGGAATTCTCTGGGAAAGGATGTAGCCAGTGGGCTGGGGTAACTGTTCGTTAATGGGCAGCTCCCTATTTTGTGTGTTTGACAAAGCATTCTTAGGACCATCAAAGTATCTAGGAAGTGTTGACGGTTCAAGATAGAAGTGTGTGTGTTTTTTTTTTTTCTTCTGGACTCTTTCTTTTTTTTTTTTTTTTTTTTGAGGCGGAGTCTCGCTCTGTCGCCCGGACTGGAGTGCAGTGGCCGGATCTCAGCTCACTGCAATCTCTGCCTCCCGGGTTTACGCCATTCTCCTGCCTCAGCCTCCCGAGTAGCTGGGACTACAGGCGCCCGCCGCCTCACCCGGCTAGTTTTTGTATTTTTAGTAGAGACGGGGTTTCACCGTGTTCGCCAGGATGGTCTCGATCTCCTGACCTCGTGATCCGCCCGTCTCAGCCTCCCAAAGTGCTGGGATTTCTTCTGGACTCTTTCACACCAAAAAACTGCACAGAAATCCATTGCATTATGGAATTTAGTTTGAAAGAAGCTTCCCTTTGAGTTCTATTAGACTCTTATTGTATCTTTCCTGCAAAGTCACTAGGTAGGCTGGCTTGTGGATGATGTTTACAGCTGTAAGGCATTTGATGACCACTTGATGTGCAGAAAACTTCCATCAGGGGAACACAGATGTTATTTGCTTCTCTCTGGTGTTGTCTCTTTCCTCACATCTACCTTAATCATATTTTCCCCCTAAATGGACAGGTACACACTTTAGGACCACCACATTATCTATGATGACCTGATCTTTTCAAGTATTATGTTAAATTATGGATCCTCCACCCAAATTGTGTTTTGGTGCAAACTAAGAGAGAGAAAGAGAGAGAGAGATAGACAGACTTTTAAATAAATAGAATTCTTGTTCATTAAAACAACCTATGCTTTTCAGGCTTGGTGTGGTGATTTTGACACAGTGAGCCTGATACTGATGGATCATCATTGCCTAGGATCACGTAGTAAGCTGTTCTAAGCAGCATTGCTGACTTATGAGCCTGGGCCCAGCAGCAGCACCTGTGGAAAGTGCAGGTTCTAGGGCACACTCAGACCTGCTGCCAGCTGCATGGTCAGAAGACTCTTGGAGTTGCTGTACTTGAAAAGTGCCACCCTTGGCCATTTATTCCATTTTAATTGTTGTTCACTTCAATTTTTTAATGAAATTGAAAGAAATGATGAGATTATTTAAAACATATGGGTCCCAGTGGGGACCACCTAGAGCTTTCTAAAATGCATCCTTTCACTAAGCAACTTTGGGCTTTCTGGACAGCTCTTGTTAGTGGAATTCATGGGAACATGTTGAAACTTCTCAGAAGTGATTTGCTAATCGCTTGCCCTCTTCTGGTGCCATATAAACCATTTTTGAAACGCTTAGAAATTGTGCCCTGAGAGATAAGCCCTCTCTTAATTTGAAACTGCTGATGTCGATGTTAACAGAAGTTCATCATCATCACTGCAGGGGTGAAATCGCTGACATGTGCCGAAATCCGCCTGCTTTGCAGAATGCGCGTTTCCTTCCACACATGCCAGGAATTTCTAGCATAGCTGGGCCTGTCTTGGCCTGGGCGGGAACAGAGTGAGGGTCGGTCCTGCTGTGCTTCCCGTTCTGCTGTGTGATGCAGAGGCTTGTGTTTGTGTGGTTGTGTGCAGTCTCCTCACCCCTCCACACCCTGGTTATTGATTGACCAGAAATGGCCTGCAGTTCTTTTGGGAGATTTCATCCACACCATACCTTTTGTTTCTCAGTCCATGGTGAAGAATACCCACAGAAAATTGTGCAATTAGTGATTCTATGATTTTTACTAAGAACAGTTCCAAGTCCGAAAGAATGGTGCTTGCACTAAAACATAACAGCCCATGAGCCTATCATGCCCTCTTGTGTTTTCTACAACCTGTGAGCTAAGAGCTATATTTACATGAACATTATATGAAGGTGTTCTACTTCAGTTCCATATATAAAGTTTGAGTGGAACATGGCCACCTCTTATCTGTTCACGTACATCCATGTCTGCTTCCACCCACACTGCAGGGGTAGGTTTGAATAGTTGAAACAAGACCTTGCAGCCTGCAAATCCTTAAATACTTACTATTGCATTAAGAAAGACCTCATATCAGGGTACTGCTGGCCTTGTAAAATGAGTTTGAAAGTGTTTGCATTTCTTCAGCTTTCTGGCAGAGTTTGCATTAGTCTGTTTTCTGTTACTTATTTTTTTTTTTTTTTTTTTTTTTTGAGACGGAGTCTCGCTCTGTCGCCCAGGCTGGAGTGCAGTGGCCGGATCTCAGCTCACTGCAAGCTCCGCCTCCCGGGTTCCCGCCATTCTCCTGCCTCAGCCTCCAGAGTAGCTGGGACTACAGGCGCCCGCCACGTCGCCCGGCTAGTTTTTTGTATTTTTTAGTAGAGACGGGGTTTCACCAGGTTAGCCGGGATGGTCTCGATCTCCTGACCTCGTGATCCGCCCGCCTCGGCCTCCCAAAGTGCTGGGATTACAGGCTTGAGCCACCGCGCCCGGCCTTCTGTTACTTATAACAGAATACGTGACACTGGGTAATTTGTAAAGAAAAGGAATTTATTTCTTAATATTTATAGGGGCCAAGATGTCCAAACTCAAGGGGCTGCATCTGGTGAGAGCCTTCTTGCTGTTGGGGACTCTCCTGAGTCCTGAGGCTGCACGGGGCATCACATGGCGAGGAGGCTCAGGGTGCTAGCTCAGCTTTCTCTTCCTCTCCTTAGAAAGCCACGAGTCTCACTCCTGTGATAACCCATTAACCCATTAGTTAATTTATCCACAGATGTATTAACCCATTCATGAAGGCAAGGTTCCTCATGACCCAGTCATCTCTCTTAAAGGCCTTACCACTCAATACTGACACATTGGAGATTAAATTTTAACATGAGTTTTGGAAGGGGCTAATATTTAAACCATAGCAAAGTTCTCTCTTTATTTCAGTGATGGAATTCATCAGTTAAGTAACCAGGTCCTGGGCTTTTCTTTGATGGGAAAGTTTATGTTACTGATTCAGTCTCCTTACTTGTTACTGTTTTGTTCAGATTTTCTGTTTCTTCATGATTCAGTCTTGGTAGGTTGTATGTGTCTAGGAATTTATGAGTTTATTCCAGGTTAACCAATTTATTGCTGCATAATTGTTCATAGTATTTTTGTGTTTCTTGGTGTCTTACATGGCATCAGTTATGATGACTGCTCTTTGAGTTTTCTCTTTTTATCTTAGTCTAGGTAAAGGTTTGTCAATTTTGTTAGTCTTCAGAAAACGCAACCGTTAGTTTTCTTGATCTTTACTATTGTTTTTCTAGTCTCTCCTTTATTTGTTTCTACTCCGATCTTTGTTTTTTCCTTCCTTTGCTAATTTGGGATTTAGTTTGTTCTTTGCTCCTTTAGGTGCGACGTTAGGTTTTTTGTTTTGTTTTGTTTTTTGAGATGGAGTCTCGCTCTGTCGCCAGGCTGGAGTGCAGTGGTGTGATCTCGGCTCACTGCAACCTCTGATTCCCTGGTTCAAGCGATTCTCCTGCCTTAGCCTCCCGAGTAGCTGGGATTACAGGCACATGCCACCACACCCAGCTAATTTTGGTATTTTTAATAGAGACGGGGTTTCACCATGTTGGCCAGGATGGTCTTGATCTCCTGACCTCGTGATCCACCCACCTTGGCCTTCCAAAGTGCTGGGATTACAGGCGTGAGCCACCGTGCCCAGCCTAACATTAGGTTTTTTTATTTGAGAGTCTTTTTCCTCTTTTAACATAGGCATTTATTGTCATAAACTTTCCTCTTACAACTGCTTTTGCTGCATCCCATAAGTTTTTGTGTGTTATGTTTCAGTTTTTATTTTTCCCAAGATATTTCTAAATCTCTCTTTTGGTTTTTTTTCTTTAACCCAATAGTTATTTAGGAGTATGTTGTTTAATTTCCATAAACTTGTGAATTTTCCAAGATTCCTCCTGTTACTGATTTCTAGTTTCATGCCACTATGGTCAGAAATGATACTTGAGGCTAGGTGTGGTGGCTCATGCCTGTAATCCCAGCACTTTGGGAGGCCAAGGCAGGCAGATCACTTGAGGTCAGGAGTTCGAGACCAGCCTGGCCAACATGACAAAACCCCATCTGTACTAAAAATACAAAAAAATTAGCTGGGTGTGGTGGCACGCACCTGTATTCCCTGCTACTCAGGAGGCTGAGGCAGAAGAATCGCTTGAACCCAGGCAGCAGAGATTGCAGTGAGCGGAGATCATGCCACTGCCCTCCAGCCTGGATGACAGAGTGAGACTCCATCCCCCCAAAAAATAAAAATTAAAAAAAAAAGATAGTGGATATGATTTCAGTCTTCTTAAATTCTTTAAGGTTTGTTTTGTGGCCTAACATGCCATCTATCCTGGAGAACTTTGTGTGTGCACTTGAGAAGAATGGGCATTCTGATGTGATGTTCTGTATATGTCTGTAAGGTCTATTTGGTCTAAAGTGCAGGTTGAGTACCCTGTTTTCTTATTGGCTTTCTGTCTAGGTGATCTGTCCATTGTTGAAAATGGGGTACTAAAGTCCTCTATGGTTGTGGTATTTCTATCTGTCCCTTCGATCTTTTAATATTTGCTTTATAGGCCGGGCGCGGTGGCTCATGCCTGTAATCCCAGCACTTCGGGAGGCTGAGGCGGGCGGATCACCTGACGTCAGGAGTTCGAGATCAGCCTAATCAACATGGAGCAACCTGGTCTCTATTAAAAATACAAAAAATTAGCTGGGCATGGTGATGCATACCTGTAATTCCAGCTACTCGGGAGGCCGAGGCAGGAGAATCGCTTGAACTCGGGAGGCGGAGGTTGCGGTGAGCCGAGATCGTGCCGTTGCACTATTGCACTCCAGCCTGGGCAACAAGAGTGAAACTCTGTCTCAAAAAAAAAAAAAAAAAAAAACCGAAAACAAACCAACAAAAAACTTGCTTTATATATCCGTAAATAATGCCACAAAAGCAATTGATAGTGGGGTGAATGTCACCACCATGTGTGCCTGTTTTGGCTGAGGTGCTGTTTCTTTGTAGGTGAATTGCTGTCAAATATAGTTTTATGCAAGAAGCATACTTGTAGCCATACCATTAATAACTGCACATGTCAGGATTCAGCTGCAAAGAGTGTGTCAAGTGCCCGCATTGAGTATCTATAAGGCATGCTCTTGACTTTCACTGACAGAGAGAAGGATGCTCCTGGGTGACATTCATGTATGACTGGGCTTATCAGAATTGTGACTTGAATTTGATCAGTAGTTTCTTCTCAAGAAGTTAGGGAGCTACATATTAGAGGCCCTGCCATTTTGGCTTTGTGTGATTCCAGACCAGGGATTGGCAAATATTTTTAAAAAGAGCCAGATTGTATTTTACGCTTTGCAGGCCCCATGGTCTTGCTGCAAATACTCAAACCTACCCCTGCAGTGAGGGTGGAAGCAGCCCTGGATGTAGGTAAACAGATGGGAGTGGCCATGTTCTAGTCAAACTTTGTATGTGGACACTGAAATCTGAACACATTTTCACATGGCATGGAATCTTTTCAAAATTTTTCCTCAATGGTTTGAAAATGTAAAAATGACTCGCCGCTCACAAGTTGTGGGAAAGTAGGTAATGGGCAGAAGTAGCTCCTGGGCTGTGGTTCGCAATCGGCTGTTGTAGGTTGTAAGAGTATGTTCTCGAAGGTGGCACTCTGTGGCTCTGGGTGAGGGTTGGCCTGTCCAGTTTCTGCTTCTCCTGCTGGTGTTGCTGGTTTGTGGGCTGTTGGTGTCTGTGGTTATGGTTTGAGTGAGTCCGTTTCAGAACGTCTGCCTGGGACAGTGATTCCTCTGTGTGTAATGAGGGCGGGCTACGGGGCTATACCTGGAGCTCAGGTGCTGGCAGTGCTGCCAGTGAGCTGGAATCTATGTTCCACTCATGCTGAGCTGTGTGTGCAGCCCTGATCATTATCGGCCCGTGAGCAGGCAGGTGTTCACTTCTGTCTGACCTGGATAATTAAGTCATGCTAATTACTGCAGCTCCTGGCATAGTTTCTTCCAGCCTGATTGGGTGAAATGACAGGCAGATGCTGTGTTGATCTGCCCCCCGGGCTTCTACGGCTGCTCCAGTTAGCACCCGCTCTTACTGTTTGCATCCAGTGTGCAGGTTCCCTGTTGCAGAGACTCCAGTTGCCCTGGGTACTGACTCTCCCAGACAGGAAGGCTGCGGATAATGCTGGCCTAACCTCCAAAGCAAGCTGTCTATTATTTTGTACACTAGTGAGTCTTTTCCTGTTCTAATTACATCTCTGCTGTGGGATTTCAGAGAAAATCAGCTCATTTTTTGTCTCCTGCAGGGCGGGAAAGGACGCATAGGAGTGGTCATATCATCCTACATGCATTTCACCAACGTCTCAGCCAGGTAGGGTGAAGATGTCAGCTCGCTGTCTTGAGGTGCTAAAAGCTGAGCCTGGATGGAACTGAAGGCTGTCTGCGCGGGAGCTGTTCTGGGCACCAAGGGCTCGGCTGACCTGTGTTTCCCATCCCCCAGTGCTGGGGTGGTCAGCGCCTGGAAACCCAGCTTCCAGTTAATCGTTCACACTTGTGAAAGTGGCATTTTCCAGGTTGAGTGGCTGTGTATGATTGATTCTAAGTACTTCCATGGAGGCATTAAAAAAATAAGTGGCCCCACTGTCCCTTATTCTCTAATAGAGAATTCTCTAATAAAGAATAACAGAGGTAAAAGTCACCATTATGAAAATTAAGAACAGAGTGGTCTCACTAAATCAGTTCATACCTTGTATATAATGATGGTGACAGCCACCTCTTTTGCAGGCACTGGGCCTCTGGGAAGTGTACTGAATATTTTCATTTTCTTCCTGAATTCTCCTAACTAACCCATGAAGCAGTTACTATCATTCCCATTGCATGGGTGAGGGAAGCGAGGCTCAGAGGAGCCAGGCAGCTTGCTCATGATCTCACAGCCCAGGAGTGGGGAGCCAGGTCTGGGCTGGTTTCCATGAGATGGAACTGTAATCGTGGAGACTTTGGAGGTGCCACTTGGGTCCCCTTCGCCAGGCATGACACAAACATGGTAGGGCCACAAGGACCTCAGCCCTCCGCCCATCCTCCTGGCCCTGGGCAGCTGTGGTGTACACCCCGGACCCTTCCCAGAGTGCAGATCTTCACTCACGCTAAAATGCAGTGCAGAAAATATCATTATTTGTGGAGTCTGCATTTGCATCTGCCCTGTCTTCTCAATGGCCTCTTTGTAAAGCCTGAGCTTTCCATTCTGAGGAAATAGAAGCTTATTCATATCAGCCAATAAACGTTTTCCTTTCTAGCACCAAGGAGTGAAATTTGACTTTCTGAATGTTTTCTCTGGAAACCAATAGGGGAGTTGGTGCCTGCCAGGGAGGAAACCAATCCCCAAGTGAAAATCAGCCACCCTCTTGGTGAGAATAATCATCGGTATGTGTGTGCCAGGAAAATCGAGATTCCTGGGCACATCCATCCCTCAGTGATGCCAAAGACATTTGGTAGGTGACCAAACATAGCCTGGCTGGTTCTGGACAGAGACCGCCTGAGCACTTTTTTTTTTTTTTTTAAAGACAGAGTCTTGCTCTATTGCCCAGGTTGGCACAATCTCGGCTCACTGCAACCTCCGCCTCCTGGGTTCAAGCTATTCTCCTGCCTCAGCCTCCTGAGTAGCTGGGATTATAGGTGCGTCCCACCATGCACAGCTAATTTTTTGTATTTTTAGTAGAGATGGGGGTTTCACCATGTTGGCCAGGCTGGTCTTGAACTCCTGACCTCAGGTGGTCGTTCACCTTGGCCTGCCAAAGTGCTGGGATTACAGGCGTGAGCCACCACGCCCAGCCACACCTAAGCATTTCTATCCCCAGCAAAGTCATACTGCCTGAACTAAAGTTCCATGCACTGTGGATAGTCCTGAATTTTTGGGGAAGGGTAGATGTCTAAGGACTAAAAGCACACCTTTGACACTCTTGCTGCAAACTCTGTTTTCTCTTAATAGTCAATATGTATTTCAGCTGCATGTGTCAGGCAATTTACCTGAGTGATCTAAGCCTCAGCATCCTTACCTGGAAAATGGTGGTAGTCCTACTTCCCAGAACGTTGTGACAGTTCAACATATCATTGCACAAAAAGCACTTAGAACAGCATCGGTACTCAGGTTATTGGCTATCATTAAAGCTGCTGTGATTAGTAGGAGTAATAGTATTAAGTGCCTTTCAATTAAATACGCTGATACTACACACTTTTTGTGACTTGCTTTGCTACATTAATATCATTTTTTTTTTTTTTTTTTGAGACGGAGTCTTGCTCTGTCGCCCAGGCTGGAGTGCAGTGGCTGGATCTCAGCTCACTGCAAGCTCTGCCTCCCGGGTTTATGCCATTCTCCTGCCTCAGCCTCCCGAGTAGCTGGGACTACAGGCGTCCGCCACCTCGCCCGGCTAGTTTTTTGTATTTTTTAGTAGAGACGGGGTTTCACCGTGTTAGCCAGGATGGTCTCGATCTCCTGACCTCGTGATCCGCCCATCTCGGCCTCCCAAAGTGCTGGGATTACAGGCTTGAGCCACCGCGTCCGGCCCATTAATATCATTTTATACGCATCATTCCCCGACATCATTTCAGTGGCAGCATAGCACTTTATTCAATGGATATGTTATATATTTAAGCATTTGTCGATTTTGTCTATCCAAGTTGCTTCCAGTTGTGTGTGTGTGTGTGTGTGTTTAAGATGGAGTCTCACTCTGTCGCTGGGGCTGGAGTAGAGTGGCGTGATCTTGGCTCACTGTACTCTCCACCTCCCGGGTTCAAGTGATTCTCCTGCCTCAGCCTCTCGGGTAGCTGTGATTATAGGTGCCCGCCACTATGCCCAGCTAATTTTTTGTATTATTAGTAGAGATGTGGTTTCACCATATTGGCCAGGCTGGTCTTGAACTCCTGACCTCGTGATTCGCCTACCTTGGCCTCCCAAGTGTGTTTTTTTTTTTTTTAATTTAGGTTGCTTCCAGTTGTTTTCTACTGCAAAGCTTGCCATGATGAACACATTCTTATACATACATCTGTGATCATCTCTACAATGTTCCCTCTTAGATTATATTCCAGAAGTAGAGTAATCCCAGGTAGCACAAGCACACATTTGAGGTCTTTATCAAAAACTGCAAACAGAAGAAAACAGAAACTTCAAGTCACCAGAAAACAGGAACATTCTTGTATCAACATCATAAAAATAAGAGTTATAATGACACAACCAGTACTAATATTATTACTACTAATAATATTACTATGGAAAATAAACACTGGTCAAAATGTATTCTCAGCATTTAATAAAACAAGGAATTCCAGAAAAAGGAATGCTTAAAAGTCACTGGGAGGCTATGGAGCTGCACTCTCCTGCTCAGTATGTGATGGACTCAGTGCTAAAGTAGGCCCTTCTGTTTGTGACTGCCCTACCAGCACAGTCCCTTGCCTAGCAAGTGCACATAGCAAGTTGTCCATTTTATAGCATTCTGTGAAAGTCATATCACACTCAGCTTACTTTTGAGTATGTTTCTTTTTCCTCCTGCCTGTCTCTCTAGCTGTATTTTTATGAAGTCCACAGCGCTTATGTACATCATTTTTCTAGAGGGGCACAGACACATTTTCCTAAGTAAGGGGCCACTTTATCAGGTTTTGTTGTTGTTGTTGTTGTTTTGAGATGGAGTCTCACTCTGTCACCCAGGCTGGAGTACAATGGTGCGATCTCTGCTCACTACAATTTCCACCTGCTGGGTTCAAGTGATTCTCCTGCCTCAGCCTCCGGAGTAGCTGGGATTATAAGCACCCACCATCATGCCCGGGTAATTTTTATATTTTTAGTAGAGACTGGATTTCACCCTGTTGGCCAGGCTGGTCTTGAACTCCTGACCTCAGGTGATCCGCCCCCTCTTGGCCTCCCAAAGTGCTGGCATTGCAGGCGTGAGCCACTGCACCTGGCCTATCAGGGTTTTAAGGAAGCATTTGGCCCAAGTGAGTTTGAATTGTTAAGACACCGCACTCATTTTCCAGGATTTGTGCTGAAGTCAGATCAGGAAACCCCACGAATGCCCTGCTGTGAGGTTTCTGGAAGTTTCCCTCGGATACTACCTGTCAGCATTGTGGAGCTAGCATTGACGGTCAAATATGTTGTTGGAAAGCAGGGTTACTTTCTGTGGCAGTCACTTCAAAAACAATGCTGCAGCCCCGAGGCCTCAGACACTTTTCCAACCCCAGTGCCCTGCGGCCTTCTCAAGCCCAGTCCTGGGAGTGATGTACTGGCGGGGCACAGGCTGGCCCACTTGTGTCCCGAGGGTGCCTCTTGGGACTTCATGGGGTAGTCCATTCCCTCTTGTGCTCTAGATTGCTCCCTGCATCCTCGTGGTCCTGAGACTTGAGTCTGCCTGCTTTTCTCTCGCAGAGCCCACTTAAAAAGGTCTTCTTTATTTAGGAGGTAGGGTGGCCAAGGGACAGTTTTGGACACCAGCCCTACCACCTGCCTGGTGAGAAGCCTTAGTTGGTTCTTCTGCAAGCTGGGTATTCAGCACTTTTAAGTATCCTACCTTCAGATAAGGTGCTGTTATGTCAGATGAGAATTCTGACCCTGCACTCTGGCTCCCACTTTGAGCACAGTATATTCCTGCAGGGGAAATGAAGTCTAAGAAGAGACAGGTGGATTGGGTATGCACAGGTGCAGCAAAGGGTGAAGCCCCTTGTGGGAGCTGGTCACTTTGAACAGCCATGAGACACATCCCCCATCACACACCCACGTGGTGTGAGCTCCACTGAGTTGACTCTCTCTCTCTCTCTCCCCTCCAGCGCTGACCAGGCCCTTGACAGGTTTGCAATGAAGAAGTTTTATGATGACAAAGTTTCAGCTTTAATGCAGCCTTCCCAGAAACGGTATGTATACATCCCCAAAGCCAGAATGAAGAGGTGAATGAAATTTTACATATAAAAATGCGAAAACAGAAGAGGCATCTCCTCTGTCCCAACACCTAAATGGGATTCCTGGGTCATGCTGAAGACTATGAAGCAGGTGGTGGGGGAGGCTTGTCCCTCCCACAGGTTAAGGACCAAGCCATCCTGTGTGTCTGTGGTGAGAGAGCCCCCTATGCTGCTGGCTTGCACTGACAGGTAGAGGGAGGACTTGCCCCAGTTGGCATCTTCCTCTCTTGCAGGGAGTGAGTTTTGATTTCCATTATTATGTTGGAACTTGGTTCTGTTGGCTAGACCAGGGGTCAGTGAACTCTCTCTGCAACAGACTAGAGAGTGGATATTTTAGGCTTTGCAGGCTGCAGGATCTTTATCGCAACTGTTCTAACACGAAAGCAGCCCTGGGCAACATGGAAATCAAGGAATGTGTCTACATTCCAGTAAAACTTTACTTACACAAACACATTAGCAGTTGCATTTGGCCAATTCTGGTAACTGATCAGTTCCCTGAGGCTACGGAGTATTTTTCTGTCATGCTGCCCATCTCTCCCTTCTCTACTCCTGGGCATGGCCCCTGGAAAGAGCTCAGTAAGTGATGGGGAATAGCCATGGGGTGCAGAACTTTCTCCTTTTGCTGCCTGCCCCAGCAGGCTGAGGTCAAGAACCTGAGCAGGGCTGGCTGAGGGGCAGTGAGAAGGACCCACAGCTGGCTTCCCATCCAGGTGCACTTCCTCCACAGATGGTGACACCTAGAGCCATCCAGGTAGCTCCATGGCATATTTCAAAGCCCACAGCAGGGAATTTGTAGGAGAATTGCCAAGGCTATTGCCAAATGGTGTTCCTCTTTGGAGACAGGTAGTTGCACACCCGGCCTTTTGTATGCAAGTTTTGATGCCTTGTATCTGTTTTCTCCAGTGCAACTGAGGGCTGTGTCAGCAGACCTGGGGGTAGATGAGCAGAAAGGGATTTCAAGCATCACCAGAGGCACCTTTTCCTTTGGTCTTGCTATTTCCAATGGCCTGGCTCTGCATGGGCTAGGGTGTGGGACCATGGTCAGTAACAGGGCCCACATACAATGCAAGTTGTGTGCAGAAAATCCAGCATTTTATAAAATATTTTAGTTAAAACAGTCACTTGGTTTTTTTTTTTTTCCATAAAGTGTTATTTCTTTGTTGAACAGTTTCCAAAATCGTGACATTCACGTGACCTCCTGCATGGAAAATGAGGTATAAATAGGGAGTATCCCGTGCAGAATGCTTGGCACACAGGAAGTACAGCTGTCGTCTTTCCTTTTTTTTTTTGTTCTTATTTCTTACGGCACCAGCAGCTTGTTTATAACATTAAAAGAATATGGGAAAAGGGGGAAAATTTCTCCTCATTTTCTTTTTTTTTTTTTTCTTTTTTTGAAACAGGGTCTTGCTCTGTCACCCAGGCTGTAGTGCAGTGGTGCAATCTTGGCTCACTACAGCCTCAACCTCCTGGGCTCAAGCAATTCTCCCACCTCAGCCTCTTGAGTAACTGAGACTATAGGCGTACATCACCACGCCCAGCTAATTTTAACATTTTTGTGGAGACAGTGTCTCCCAGGTTGTGGTGGGAGGCTGTGTTGCCCAGGCTGGTCTTGAACCCCCGAGTTTGAATCATCCTTCTGCCTTGGCTTTCCAAAATGCTGGGATTGCAGGTGGGAGCCACAGTGCCCTGCTCTTCTCATGTTCCCATGCCCAAGGTTTTCATGCATCCTTCTCATCATTGCACGTTTGAAGCCAGAGCATTTGCATTTTTTAATGTTTGCTGGATTCAATTTTACATTCCAAGGTTAATCCCTCTGCTCCTGCGATTAGGGAAATGCCCCTTACTCCTTGCTCTTTTCCTTTTATCTTGACCAGAGCCTACGTGAAAAGATGCTCACCAAATGGTAATCGAGTGTGTAAACAACCGAAGGAATGCATAAGATAAATCTGGAGGAAAGTTTGAGACCAGAAGAACGTGTGATGACAGCTTGTATGGGAATAGGCTCTGTGATGGGAGGCTTCTCTGTTGTCCTGATTGGCCTGGGGAGTGGGATGGGTGCTCTGCAGGCTGTTTTAGGACTGAGCTCAAGAAATCATTTTAAAGTCACACTTGTAATAATCACTCTTGAGAATAATTAATTAGCGTGGAATTTGTGGCTGGGAAGCTCAGAAGTCTCAACAGCAACTCCGATGGGAGGTGAATCTTTGTTACCTTGTTACACTAAAACGCCATGGAGCAGTTGGCCCATGGAGCTGACCCGTAAAACTTACATGTGTCCATGTAAGTTTTCTGTTTTTATACCTTCCTTGTCTTCAGCAAACCATGAGAAACAGCTTGCTGACACTCCAGTGTGGCCTCCTCCTGTTGGTGCTCATTACCACCATTGTGTTATTGAGGCACCCCTGAACTTCCTTACCTAAACTTGGAAGCCTTCCTCTTTGAGAAGTAGTTAAAAGGAAATACTGGGTGCGGCACAGTGACTCTAGCCTGTAATCCCAATTCTTTGGGAGGCTGAGGCAGGACAATCACTTGAGTCCAGAAGTTTGAGACCTACCTTAGCAACACGGGAAGACCCCAACTCTATAAAAAAAAAAATTAGCTGGATTTGGTGGCACACACCTGTAGTCCCAGCTACTCTGGAAGCTGAAGTAGGAAGATCCCTTGACCCCACGAATTGGAGGTTACAGTGAGCTGTAATTGCCCCACTGTATGCCAGCCTGGATGACAGAGCTAGACCCTGTCTCCTCCTACCCCCCAAAAATCCTGGTATAGTTTTGGTTTATTATCAGCATCATGGAAATAATATTAAAATTATTAATGTTTCTGACATCTCTTTTCTTTTCCACCTTTCCTTTCTTTCTGAGAGAGTTGAGACAGCAACACACGTTTCTTGGCCCCATCACTGAGTTAATGGGGAAAGTGACAGGTAGCCAGTTGTTTCTTTCGGGAGCTGATCTCTCCTGCGTGTTGCTTGCCAAGGTGACCCTGGGAGGCCCCAAGTGGGACTCACCTAAGACCATCAGTCATGTTGTCTATGCACATTTGGGTGTCTCTTTGAGGTAAAGGGAAGACAGACCAAACAAATGTCTTGACATGCAGAAATCAGGATGTCCTAGAAATAATGCTATATAGTGTTACTGGTGGAAGGTATCAGTTACCAGCAGTGAATCTGTGAGGGTCTGCAGCAACCTCAGTTCTTGCCTGCTCAGAAGAAAGAATTTGACTGAGAGGCATAAGGTAGAAAAAGAGACACAGGCAAGTTTCAGAGCCGGAGTGGAAGTTTATTTTAAAAGGCTTTAGACCAGGAAAGAAAGGAAAGTACGCTTAGAAGAGACTCAAGCGGGCACATGAAGGTCAAGTGTGGTGTTTAACCTTGGTCCTAGACTTTATAGACTAGCCCACTTCCCACATCTTGTGCCCCTTTCCCATGATTCTTCCCTTAGGGTGGGCTGCCCGCATGCATACTGCCCTCCTTTTGCTTGGGAAGTGAGCACATGCAGTGTGTTTAGGAAGTTGTACGCATGCCTATCTAAGGGTTTCTTCCTTTTCTGGTGATGTGCCCCGAGAAGGTCATACTCTGCCATTTTGTCTGTTAATGCCTGTGCCCGAGAAGTTGTGTCTCCCTGGAGCCTGCATTCAATTAACAGTGCAATGGGCGTGGACCATCAGGAAATGGCCTCCTCCTGGCACCAGCTGCCAGTGTATGACTTTCAGAGAGGCAATGTGGTAATTGCCGAACCATTACCCAACATTCCTAGTGGGTGCGGAAAGAGCCCTCTCCTGTCCTGCTCATGCCTGTTTAACTACCTGTAAAAATGACATTATTTGGCTTTTGATATTTCTGTCATTTTTGACACAGTACCTCAGGTGCCTGAAGGGATACTTTAAAGATACAAGGGGAGTAGTTTTCCACATTCTCTAAAGGATGAGGCTCCTCAGGTAGCCACTGAGAGGCCTCTGTTACTGACAAGTGGGTTCATTATTCAATGCCCAGATAGAGCTGATTTACCAAGACATGTGAATTGCAGTAGAAAAAGAGTTTAATTCATGCAGAACTGGCTGAACAGGAGAACAGAGTTTTATTACTACCCAAATCAGCCCCCTGGAAAATTTAGAGGCTTGGGTTTTTCAAAGATATTTTGGAGAGAAGGGGATGGCTAGGGAATGGGTGCTGCTGAGTGGTTGGGGGTGCAATCATAGGGGAAAATGGTCCTCTTGCCTCTGAGTCCACTTCTGGGTGGGGCCAGAGAACAGTTAGAGTCAGTTAGATCAGTTAGGTCAGGTAGAGCTGTCAGTTGTCAGAAATGCAAAAGCCTGAATAGATACCTCAAAAGGCCAATCTTAGGTTCTACAATGGTGATGTTATCTCTAGGAGTAATTGAGGAAGTTGCACATCTTGTGATCCCCAGAGTAATCTTTTAAGTCTATACCTTGGCAGAATTCAAGCTGCTTTCATCCTTCCAACGTGGTGGTCTTGCATTAGTTTTACAAATGTGGTTTAGTTTTGGGCTATTATCGTTTAAACTATAAACTTTACTTTCTCCTAAAGTTAGTTTGGTCCAAGCCCAGAAATAGCCAAGGGCAGCTAGAAAGTTAAAGGCAAGATGGGGGTTGGTTACATTAGATCTCTTTCACTGTCATACTTCTCTCACTGTTAAAATTTTTGCAAAGGCCATTTTACTTAATGCCCGTGTGGCCTCATCCTGCGCATCCTCCTTGCTGCCCACAGCCTGCGGAAAAAGGGTGACCATTCCTCAGGGAGCCGCACACTTTGCCTGGGCCCAGACATCCTCTCTGAATCACCACCTCTGTGGGCAAAGCCACCTACACTCTGGAAGCATCCCTCAGGAGAGCAGAGCCTGTGGCAGATATGTTGTGGTCTACTCTGACCCTTATGCCCATGCAACTGAGTCATCTTTGCAGCAATTCCAATGTGTAGGTCTCATTATTCTCCCCATTACACGACAGGGAAGGGAATGCTCAGCAGAATGTTAAGTAACAGCCCAGGCTTGGCTCACACCAACAGGTGGCCCAGCTCACCTTTCCTGGTCGATTGGTGCTGCCCCTGCAGGCGTGGCTGACTCTGTGAGTGCTGGGAATGTAGAATGAGTAAGCTGTTGGGAAAGATGTCCTGTGACGATGGTTCTTGTTGCTCGGAAAAGTAACTTTTGAATGCTGATTTTTATGCACCCACATTTTCAGACAGATTTAAGCTTACGTCTAGTGCAACTCAAATGTTTAGGGAGATATATGGAGATTCCAAATGGAAGTTTTTGCTGTTAGAAGTGACTGTGAATAATGCAAGGCAAATGAAAATTTCAAGCTGCTTTATGTTCGTTTACTTACAAGTTAAAAGCAATCCTTTAGTTTTTAAAATGTACTCACTGGTTTGAGAAGAAGCATGGAAAACATCATCTCCAGGGAGTTATTTCCTAAAAAGAAAGAAAATATAGCAATGGGAAAATAATGGAGCTGTTTTTGTAAAGTATCTGGTTTCTAATCTTTCCAGCTCTGAAAACTGTGTTGACTAAGTAGGAACATTTTATTTTGGATAAGGCTGTTGGGATGGTCTTTAGAGGGCATCGGATACCCTACCATTGCTTCATTTATATCTACTTTTAATGCCACAGATAAATGCCATGTATACGAAGTTAAAGTTGATCCTTTCCATAGTCAGCTGGATAAACTAATTGTGCAATTCTGTCCTATTATGTTCGTTTCCTCTTCTTTTTTTTTTTTTTTCTTTGAGACAGGGTCTTGCTCTGTCACTCAGGCTGGAGTGCAGTGGTGCAATCTAGGCTCACTGCAACCTCTGCCTCCTGGGTTCAAGTGATTATCATGCCTCAGCCTCTTATGTAGCTGGGATTACAGGCGCGTGCCATCATGCCCATCTCATTTTTAAATTAATTAATTAATTAATTTTTTTTGTAGAGACAGGATTTCAGCATGTTGGCCAGGCTGGTCTCAAACTCCTGACCTCAGGTGATCCGCCCACCTCAGCCTCCCAAAGTGCTGGGATTATAGGCGTGGGCCACCATGCCTGGCCTCCCTTATTTTCATCCATAGCTGAATGTTCTTTTCTTTGGTAATGATGGTAGTTCTCTAGGAAGTCACTCACAAACTCAGTGCTATTACCTGTGCCTGACTATCTGTCTGCAATCTCACCACATTCACTACAGCTTATATTTGCAGTGAACTTTGTTGTTTTTATAAGGCATTGCTATTTTAAAAAAGTGTTTTTTAAAGGCTTGCTTTTATTTGGGATTTTGAACAATTATGTTTTTTTTTTTTTTAATCTTATTAAGAAAGCATGTGAAGGAAGAAAAAAAAAACTGCATTTACCTTAGCATTTTATGTCTTTAATTTATCTGAAAACATGATGCATAGAAAGATGATTTCTATAAAGGTCAGATGAGAATTATATTCCAAGAGGTTACTTTTCAATTGGTTAAGCTATCACCTGAGCAGCCCTTTGTAGACGGACCTGGGAAGCGATCACTGTTGAGAGCTGGTTTTGGGGAGAAAACTCTGGAGTCCTGGATCCTAGGCAGTGGTGGCCTCCTGCCCTTCCCCTCTGACCACCACTGGGCTTGTGGCCCTGGACTTTGGCCTTCTTTGGGAGCTTGTGGCAAAACAGAGTTCTTCTGCCATCAGCTTGGCCCTCCTCATCTGAAGGAAATACTTCTCCTGCTTCGTCTGGTGGCAGGGGCAACAATTCCAGCCAGGCCACATCAGCAGAAATGAAGCTCTGTGACCACAGTATGGGACAATACCTGGGTCAGGGAGAGGCCGTGGTTTCCCTGGGGACAGCTCTCTGCCTCTCATAGGACCTTGGTGCTAACTCTGGGCTCAGCTACTTGGACGCCTTAGGCTGCCATGACCAGGAGCCCCTCAGGCCCAGTGCTCCAGAACCTTCCATGTTTGCATGAAGTCATGAAACCAACATCGACTTCACCTAGATGCCTGGTCCGGGTGCACATGGGGCACTGAGAACACCCACAGGTAACAGGGTTGTCTCAGCCGCATGGTCACTGCAGAACCACCCGAGCACATGGCCAGGCGGTGAGGGACTCAGTGTGCGACTGACAAACCGGATGAGCTGAGGAAGCTGATTTCCCAGTGTCCAGGGCTGCCCCATGCTGGAGGGAGGGCAGAACTGCCCCAGAGGAGGTGACTCAGGCCCCTCAATGCGGGCATTTGTGGTTCCTCACTTTTACTCAAAACCAGGGAGCCAAAGGACCCATGAAATCCACAATGCGTAAAATGTGCATGATTAAAAATACACGATTCATGCATTCCTCTGCCTACATACAACTGAGAGTGAGAAGTCTTATTGCCAGGGTGGAAAGTACCCTGCAGGGGAGGCGTGTGGGAGCCGCCTGGCGATCTGGTCATCGGCCTCACGGGGTTCCCACGTCTCCAGGCTGATTGACCTCTGCCACTCTTATGAGATTTTACCCTCTTCTGAGAGAGCAGAAGAGAAGTTTGCTGCTAGGAAGATGGAAATACTGACATGTCCTATTTCTCACTGTGAATTGTAACTAAACTGAAGCAAACTCGCTTTTCTAACATTTTCCCAGTGGGTGGACTATAGATAGGGTTTTCCTTTTTTTGGTAATGTTTAACAGAAATCTTCTCTTGTTTAGTTTGTTTGTATACAAATTTAACTGCTTGAATAAGGGTGTGGATTGCAAGCGTAAGTGAGAGATTTTTTTTCTTAACACAAATAAGGTCCGTGATGGCCATTTCTGGCTTATGGTAGGATGGTTGTAGGTGCTGGCAGCATAGTCACCTGCCACTTCCTGCCTCAGTCTGCTGTGGTAGTAGAGAGATGCATAGATTGTTAAATATTGTGGGGTTTCTGGTTGTTTGGGTTTTTCTTGCAAAGATTACAGTACTTTGGTGGAGACAGATATGGAAACACAGATTCAATGCAAGGTGTTGAGGCTACAGTGGAGGTTGTGTGGGTGCAGTGGCCACGGTGAGGGACCTCAGGGCAGGGGCCGTGCCAGGCAGGGCATCAGCAGGCAGGACAGGCCAGGGAAGCGTCAGAGAGCTTGGCAAGCCTCCGGCTCATCTTCCTGTCACTGCCGCCACGTCATGCCTCATGAGGACCTCGGCGGTCAGATGCCCCTAGTGTAGAAGCTTCCCTCTTGACCACCAAATGCTCATGGAAGTTGTGCACGGTCAGTATTGGAAGCATGAAGCTGACGCCTAGAACTCAGAGAGGCTGATGACCCGTGTGGCCTTCGCCTTTGAAGCTGGGCCCTGAAGAGAGAGGGACAGCAGGAAGGAGAGCCTCTTATCAGATGTGGCGTGGAAGGCTGTGGGATAGGAGGGGAGTGTGGACTCCAGCCTTTTCTTAGGGCTCCTGAGTATGAGCAGAAAGCAGCAGGTGCAGTGAGTGGTTCTGGGCCCCAATCACGTGACCCTGCTGTGGGTGAGATGCTAGTGACAGAGCACACGCTCACCGGTGTGCCAGGCCTCTGCTTCCTGCTGCTCACCAGTGGGGGTCATGATGGTCTGTGGCCTGGCTTTGCCCGGCGATTGGTTCAGTGGACAGGCACAGAGGTCTTTCAGATGTGGGATGCTCAAGCCGAGAGGCCGGTGGTGCCTCGGGGTGCCTGGTGCCTGCTGCACTGGTGGGAAGCCATCAGAGCTGTGGGCGCAGCACCGTGCTGAGAACCCCTGGCTGTGAGCAGTAGACTGGTTCTCTCCCAGAGCCCCAGACCCAGCCGGGCTGTGTTTCTCCTTGAGTTCCCTTCTCAGCAGGGGCTGAGGACACTTCTGGGAAGTCTAACCCAGCTGTCCTTTTGCAGGTATGTTCAGTTCCTCAGTGGGCTCCTGTCCGGATCGGTGAAAATGAATGCCTCCCCGCTGTTCCTGCATTTCGTCATCCTCCACGGCACCCCCAACTTTGACACAGGTGGAGGTGAGTGTCCTCTATGACGTGGCACCTGCGATTGGCTGGCCAAGGCTTGGGGCTGCTCCTGGGCCTTTCAATTTAGATAAACCTCTGCTTTCTTTGTGAGAGGGTCCCGGATCTGCTCCTCTGCCTCCCTGGCAATTGACTGTGTCCCCCTTCTGTGGTCAGAGCGCCATGTTTATGTGGTTGGGGCAAGTTATTTAATCAGGAGAGGGACAGGCGGCCAGCAAGGGGGATCAGAAACACCCCTGTGTATATTCACAGTGACTCGGGCAGACAAGCATTGTTCTGGGCTGCAGCCCTGGTGGGTCAGCTGTGCAGTTGGCCTTGAGGTCACAAGCCATGGCAGAAGCCCAGTAAGAGAGGCACGAATGTGACCCTGGTGCATCTCATGAACCCATCTCCTCCTTCTCCTTTAAAATGACCCCACAGGAAAGCACAAAGTATGTAGCTGAGAGTGAGGACCCTGAGCCCTCCTCCCTTTCCCACTTAGATGAACACAGCACATGACTGGGGATCAGGGCCCTGTTCCCACATCCCCAGTTACCCAAAGGTGCACAGAACATATGGCTGAGGATCAGCAGGGCCCTATCCCTCCTCCCTAGTCCCATGCAGGAGCACGTGGCACATGGCACATGGCTGAGGGTCAGGGTCCTGTCTTCTCCTTCCCAGTCCCATGCAGACACACACAGCACATGGTTTGGATTCAAGACCCTGTCCCTCCTCGCCAGTCCCATGCAGGTGCTTGTTCATAGGTTTCTTTTGTCTCTGAAGTACATCAGTGCCTTCAGGTCCCCCTGGTCATCATGGCCAGAGTGACCTTGCCAAGCTGCTAGTTGCTTTGGAAGCAGCCTGGCTTCAATTCAGGAGCCTTTGACACCCTTTGGTTAAAGGTCAAACTGTGTTACTCTGCAGGCCTCTAGGACTGGGTCCGGGCTTTTCCTGCAGCAACCCTGTGGCTCCATGCACTGCCTTCCCAAACCTCAAAGGTCACAGGTGCAGTCTCCTGGTCTCCTCATCCCTTTCTTTCTTTCTGTTTACCAAATTCCTATTCATTCTGTACCAGTCATGCCTCTACAGACAGTTGTGCCTTTCTTTCAGTGTGCCGGCCCTTTCTGAAGCTCTACCAAGCCATGCAGCCTGTGTACACCTCCGGGATCTAGTGAGTGCTGCTGCTGCTGCTGCTGTGGGATCTGGACGGCTCAGGGAATTGCAGCTGAGCCTCAGCTGCCTGTCCTGCAGGAAGAGGATGGGAGGGTTCAGGTCAGAGAATGCCAAGAAGTCAAAGAAGAGTCCAGAGGGGAAAACACTGGGGTGGCCTGTGATTCAGCATCATGCCTCTGCCCTCCCTTCTGCCCTGCACCACTGTCTTTGGGCTGTCACACCAGTTGGCTCCATTAAGGGACATGGGAGCTAGAGGGCCCATTTGCTTTTTGGAGTATGGGGAGAGAGGGCCGTTTGCTTTTTGGAGTATGGTGGCGCCTCAGTTTTCAAGGGGGATTGATCCCAGAACCCCCTTTGATTACCCAAATCCGAGGATGTTCAAGTGTGTTTTATAAAACGGCATTGTCTTGAACTCCTGACCTCAAATGATCCACCCGCCTCGGCCTCCCAAAGTGCCAGGATTACAGGTGTGAGCCACCGAGTCCCTGGCCATCATGGTGAAACCCCGTCTCTACTAAAAATAAAAGAATTAGCCAGTCGTGGGGTTGCGCACCTGTAAACCCAGCTACTCGAGGTAGAGGCAGGAGAATCACTTGAACCTGGGAGGTGGAGGTTGCAGTGAGCCGAGATCGCACCACTACAGTCCGGGCTGGGTGACAGAGCAAGAGTCAAAGAAAGAAAGGCCAGGTTTGGTGGCTCATGCCTGTAATTCCAGCACTTTGGGAGGTGGAGGTGGGCAGATCACAAGGTGAAGAGATTGCGATCATCCTGGCCAACATGGTGAAATCCTGTCTCTACTAAAAATACAAAAATTAGCCAGGTGTGGTGGCGTGTGCCTGTAGTCCTAGCTGCTTAGGAGGCTGAGGCAGCAGAATTGCTTGAACCTGGGAGGCAGAGGTTGCAGTGAGCCGAGATCGTGCCACTGCACTCCAGTCTGGTGACAAAGTGAGAATCGGTCTCAAAACAACAACAACAACAAGAAACCCTGGCATTGTATTTTCATATAACCCATGAGTATTCTCCTGTATACTCTAAATCATCTCTAGATTACATACAATACCTAATTCAATGTAAAGGCTGTGAAAATAGTTGTTACAATGTATTGTTTTAAATTTCAGTTATTTTTATGGTTGCATTTTTATTTTTATTTATTTCCCACAATATTTCCTTTTTTTTTTTTTTTTTTTTTTTGAGGCGGAGTCTCACTCTGTTGCCCAGGCTGGAGTGCAGTGGTGCGATCTCAGCTCACTGCAAGCTCCGCTTCCCGGGTTCACGCCATTCTCCTGCCTCAGCCTCCCGAGTAGCTGGGAGTACAGGTGCCTGCCAGCGCACCCGCTAATTTTTTGTATTTTTAGTAGAGACGGGGTTTCACCGTGTTAGGCAGGATGGTCTCGATCTCCTGGCCTCGTGATCCGCCCGCCTCGGCCTCCCAAAGTGTGGGGATTACAGGCGTGAGCCACCGTGCCCGGCCTATTTCCTACAATATTTTCTATCACGTCAGTTGAGTCCATGAATGTGGAATCCAAGAATAGGGAGGGTTAACTGTGAGTGTATTGCAGAGTCCTACGATAGGATCTTCACGGCTGTGGTTTTTCTTTCTTGCTCCTTTCGATTTTGTTTTTTATTTTTATTTATTTATTTTTTTGAGACAGCATCTCGCTCTGTTGCCCAGGCTGGAGTGTAATGGCACGATCTCCACTCACTGCAACCTCCACTTCCCAGGTTCAAGCGATTCTCCCACCCCAGCCTCCTGAGTAGCTGGGATTATAGGCACCTGCCGTTATGCCCACCTAATTTTTGTATTTTTGTAGAGATGAGGTTTCACTGTGTTAGAGCCAGGCTGGTCTCAAACTCCTGACCTCAAGTGGTCTGCCTGCCTTGGATTCCCAAAATGCTGGGATTACAGGCGTGAGCCATGTCTGGCCTGCTTTGCATTTTAAACAAAAGGTAGCCACATATCCCCCAAATTTGTACACATTTCGGAGCTTTCTTTGTCTTTTTGTATGTGGAGAGGCATTTTATGAAAAGTTAGTAAAGGGAACAAATATTCTCACTACTCACAAAGAGCTGTTGTCACATTTCTGGGTTTGCTGTGGGCCCTGTGTGCACTGATGTCATTCTGGAATTGCACCTGCAGTTTGAAACTGTGGCTGTGCACACCCTGGGCCCCTTCCTCTAAGGCTGCATGGTCATCTCCAAGCTCGGGCCTCTGGGGTTGGACTTTAGTCACTCCAAGTCAGTCACTGACCATGATGATGCTATGAGGACCCTCCACAACCTGGGAGCTTTCTTTACCTTTTTAGATTCATTTAGATTATCAGGAATTAGATTCCGGGCTGATTGGGCATTCTGTGTAATTTCTGAGGTTTTGGTTGTGGGGTTACTTTTCTCTTCATGTATTCTTCCCACGAAATCAGGAAGTTACATAATGATCTGTCTTCTTCTTCATCCCAAAGCAACGTTGGCCCAGAAAATCCCAGCAGGATCTGCATCGTCATCGAGCCGGCCCAGCTTCTGAAGGGGGATGTCATGGTGAGTGCTCGCCGTGGCCGCAGATGTGTCTGTGTCCCCACTCTCCCAGGGGTGATGACTTGAAAACATGATTCTGTGTTAAAACAGTAACCCCACAAAAAAGTACGCTGTAAGAAGAATGAAAAGTAGCTCTTGCCTTAACTCTGGGGTCCCCCACCCCCGGGCTGTGGACCTTATCGGTCCGTGGCCTGTTAGGAACCGGGCCTAGCGAGCGAGCATGACCACCCGAGCTCCGCCTCCCGTCAGATCAGTGGCACCATGAGATTCTCAGAGGAGTGCAAACCCTATTGTGAACTGCGCGTGTGAGCGACCTAGGTTGCACACTCCTTAGAATGATGATCTGAGGTGGAAAAGTTTCATCCTGAAACCATCCTCCACCAGTCTGTGGAAAAATTGTCTTCTATGAAACTGGTCTCTGGTACCGAAAAGATTGGTGACCGCTGCCTTAAGGCATTTAGTTAACTTTCTGAATAAAACTATTTTAATTAAAGGGACAGAACAAATCTTTGTTCTTGATTCTCTTTCATTCTAGAGCCCCTTGAGATATATAACCTGGAAATTAATGTCCTAACTTGGCCACTCACCTCTGAGGATCCCTGTGTTCCTACTATAATTTGCATTCTTCACATGATCACTGGCCTCCCAGAGTGTGGGTGCAGAAATAGAATATTTATGTGTCATTAATAGCGAAAGTGTGAAATACAGCTGGTGCAATTACAGCTTGATTAATGATCAAAACAATGATTTCTCCAGATAATTTTGACTCTTGGGTGCGTTGGTTCTTGGAGGAGATTAGCTATTACATTTTTCCCTTTTATTTTTCTTGAATACAAAAAATTCATACATTTAAAATAATTTTAGGAAAGTTTTTTTTATCTGAAATAAGGTAAGCTTTTAAGGCATATGTATGACTTTCAGCATGCATAGAATCATAGAATGTAAACATTTCATGGCCTTGGAAGACCCACTTCTATAAGGCAATAGGGTGAATTGAGAATTAGCTTTTCATAGTATTATAAATGCCCCATACAAAGTTTTTTGAGGATTTTCATTAATTTCCCCATAACTCCTAGATTTTAAGATCTTTGCTTAGTGGGTGGTGAACTCCCTGCCCTGCTGGTCCTGAATTCTTGGAAAAATCAAATCAGCGAGGCCATCTGGACCTATCCACGCCTGCGGGGTCCCTCTGGGGCCTCCGGGTCTGTCCTGTTTCACATGCTCACCACCTAATTGAGGGGTTCTATAGGCCTGGAAGGCAGGTCTGGAACAACAGCTGGGCCCAGCCCTTTTCAAGGGATTGAGTAAGCACTTTATAAACATCTTGCCTCCCTTTTCATAGGCAAGAAAGCTGAGGCTTGGGGTGTGTCATACGTTTTTATAGGCCCATTTCCTCAGCTATCTGTTCTACTGTCCTGAGGAGGAGGACCTGGGCTGGAAGTCTGTCCTCAGCGGTGCCACACTACCGCTGCGGCGTCCCTGTGGTTGGAAGTGAGAGGGAGGACCAGAGGCGGAGAGATACATCCGCTCTGGTGTTCCCTCACATCCTGTGGTCCAGAAGGCAGCCCTGGGCTTGTTTCCTAAGAGACTTCAACCTGGAGGCTCCGTCTCCCAGGACACTTCCTGGGATCGTTGGACAAAGGGCCTGAGCCTTTATTGAGCATGGCCTATGTTCAGCACTTTACTTCTCCAGCCACTCTGGAACTGGGTCCAGTGTTCCAGCTTTAAAGAGGAGGCCAAGCTGGGCACAGTGGCTCACGCCTGTAATCCCAGCACTTTGGGAGGCTGAGGTGGGCGGATCACGAGGTCAGGAGATCGAGACCATCCTAGCTGACACGGTGAAACCCCGTCTCTACTAAAAATACAAAAAAATTAGCTGAGCGTGATGGTGGGCACCTGTAGTCCCAGCTACTCGGGAGGCTGAGGCAGGAGAATGGCATGAACCTGGGAGGCGGAGCTTGCAGTGAGCCAGATGACGCTACTGCACTCCAGCCTGAGCGACAGAGCGAGACTCCGTCTCAAAAACAAACAAACAAAATAATAATAAGAGGAGACCAAGAGGGGCTGGGGGTGATGCTGGTAGGATTTGCATCCGCCCTCATCTTGTTTGCGTAGTGTTCTACCTGCCCTAGGAGGTGACATCTCAAGGGCTGGTGCTCCCCGAACCAGGTCTTCAGTGATGAGTACTTGTGGCCCCATGGCTCCGTCCCTTTAAGATGACTCATGGGAGGCAGCTGAAGGACTCAGTCATGGAGGGTGACCTTCAGGCTAAGATGTGGCCTCCCCCCCCAGCAAGAGTATGGGACGGTCGTCTCCCCTGGGCTGTTTATGGGCTGGTAGCTGCAGGGTCTTCCTGAGACCAGGTGGGTCCCCCAGGAAGTGCCTGGCTCCTCTCCTCTCTTCCTAGCTACCTCCTCTTCCACCTGCCTCCTTCTCTCCTCCTTTTTTCTCTTCTCCCCTCTCTTCTCTCCCACCCCACCTTTACAAACTGTTCCCCCTCCTCTTGCCCTTCCTCCTCCTCCTCCTGCCTGCTCCCTCCCTCCTTCCTCCTCATTGTTTTCTGTGGCCCCTCCTTCCTACTGTCATTCATCCAGTAGTCTTTTTTTTTTTTTTAGTGTTTTGTGCTTTTTGAGTCGCCGTGCTTGGCTCTAGGCCCATGAGTGAAGTTTTTGCCCTGGAGGATCCTCGTGGGGACATGGGCTTTCTGGCAGGAGGGAACCTGCTGATACTGTGTGGCCCACAGAGGCCTTGATGAGATGGGGTGGGAGAGGTCACAGAAGGACTCAGATGGACGTGACCTGTGAGTTGGCTCCAGGTTGGAAGGGGTGTTATTATACAAATAGAGACGCAGCATCCCAGGCTTGAGGCACCCACAGAGGCTGATGCTGTTGTTAGGATGTCTGTCTTGCAAGGACAGCCGTTGTCTTGGAAGGTTGAAACCAGATTTTGTAGGGCTTACATATTTGCATATTTTGTTTTGGATGTAGACCTCTGCCCAGTGAAGACCATAGGGTTTGTGAGGATTAAATGTTGAGTCTCCCAGGATAGCGCCTGGCAGAGGATGAAACTGCATCGATGTGACCCTGTGGCGTCACCAGGTCACTTTCCTCTATCAGACCAGACTGTGGCTTAGTCTTTGGGACAGCCACTGCCTCTTCCCTCTGGAAGAACCCCCAGCACCCCACCCACCCTACAGGCCCTCTCTCTCGGTGCTGCGTCCTATCCTGTCCCACCCTGTAGTGGGCACCACAGCCCAAACGTGTGATCTGAGTAGACATCACATGTATCCCTGTTGCAGTAGCTGGAATGTGGCTTTGAGCGGGTGGCATGGGTGGAACTTGGAAGGGGTGTGGTGGAGGTTTGGGTTTGGCACTTGATAACTGAGGCAGGCCCAGGAACAGGGTGGGGCAGGGCGGATAGGGGCCGTGAGTGAGTGAAGGAGGCGGTGGCCTCCTTTCCTCAGCGTCCCACCTGCAGTGTCCCACCTGCAGCTCTTGAAAGTCTTCCCAGTGGCCGCCAGGCCACCCTGGGCTGGCATTCTCCAGCCTGCCATCTCCTCCTGGTCCTCTGTCCCTCCCTGGCTCTAACCTGCTTGGCATTCAGACTGTATGTCCCTTAGGCCACTGAAACCCGCTGGCCGCCTCATGCTGCCCCAGCTGATCCCACCATTATGTCCCCAAGCCCTGCGGATCCAGCACTGCCCACCCACCCTGGCCCTGACCTTTCAACTAAGGCTTTACCCTGGACAGCGCCCTGCTCGCCATCTCATTGGCTGTGCAGATTTGACACAGAGTCCTGCCTTCAGCCACCGTGATCGTGGCCCCACAAAGGCCCTTCCTTCCCCAGGACACCACTGCCTATCCTCTTGAGCTGCCCGCCGCGCGGTGCAGCCTGCAGCTCCTCTCTGGCCATGGTTTCTCTCCTGGGGAGGAGGTCCAAGTGCCTGTGCCTGACGTATGAACCCCTCATCCTCCAGCCCTGTCATTCAGCCCCAGGGACCCTGTGCTGTTGGTCATACTCCGCATCATTCTCTCGTGTCTCTCCTGTCTTGCTAATGTCATCCACCCATGTCAGAGGTTTGGCTCTGAGCTTGCGACTCGTGGGCGTGTGCTGCACTCTCCCTGAAGCTGGGCTCCATATTCTGGAATCCACACCCTGTCTGCACCTCCAAGGGTGGTGATACTCTCTAGCCATAGACTCCAGAGTCTGTCATCGTGCTCCTCAGAAGGGTGCCGATGCTTGGTAGACCTCAGAAACTCATGAGAAGTGGCCGTGGCTTGCCACTGCTGAGGGCCCTTAGGGGCCTGCTGCATCATCATCACCACCTTACAGACAGAGGCAGAGAATCAGTGGCTGAGGCCACATCCCCAGTGAGTCAGCTGAGCCAGAGTCTCTGAAAACCATTAAGACAGCAAGCCTCATACCTGCTGCCGGCTCCTCTGTTGAGTGGGTATGTGGCTGGCTGGAGGAGGCACGTTGCGGGCACGATGCTGTGGTGAAGTGTATCATGTCCTGGTGCACCCACGTCCGAGCAGAAGCCGAACGTCCCTGAAGAATTTGAAAGTGCGAAGGTTCTGGAATTCGGGTATCAGGTTTAGCTGTTGAGTTTCTTGAGGTGAATGTTTTATGCTGTGGGGGCATAAAATATTCCCTGTTTTATGAGTCCATGAGTTAAGAAATGCTGTGTTAGATAGGAGATTCCAGATCTTTTCACAGGAGATAGTTTGATAAAATAATTTCCTTCCTTCACCTTTGCTCATTCCTTACATGGAATTTTTCTAGGATTGCATTATGATTTGATTCATGCTTCCTGTGTTTACGTTTACTTTTTTGTACACTCTGTGCTTATTTTTTGCAGTGTTTTCAGAGGGGTGGAAGAAGATGTGGGTGATGGCTGAAAAGTGTACTTTTCCACCGCAGAAGGTTCTTTTTCCTTGCAGTGTTCATAGAAGTGATTAGCTAAGAGGTTTCGTTTGGTTATATATCTCTACGAAGCCTGATATACTTTTCTCCTGTTGTATTTTGCCAGGGCTGCCATCACAAAGCATGGCAGAATGGGCTTTGGTCTCAGCTTAAACAACAGAGGTGATTCTCCCACAGTCCTGGAGGCTGAGAGCCTGAGATCCAGGTATGGGCAGGGTGGTTTCTCCTGAGGCCTCTCTCCTTGACCTGGAGGTAGCCATCTTCTCCCTGTGTCCCCACCTGGGCTTCACTCTGTGTGTCTGTGTCCTCATCTCTTCTTCTTCCAAGGATACCAGTTATCATTCATTTGGGTCCAGCCTAGTGACCTCATTTCAATTTGTCTTTATGAAGGCCCCAGCTCCAAATACAGCCCTATGCTGAAGTGCTGAGACGTTCAACCCATGGATTTTGGAGGGACACCATTCAGCCTGTAACAACTCTGTTTATTAAATAAACCTCTTCTAGAAAGTTTAGTAAGATAATTAGTGCAGTCAGGTGCCACTGACGGCCCGGCCCCTGTGGCTAGGGTTTGTCACCAGCCTTTATCCTGGGAACGTTCAGTGTGTGGCCTGCATGAGAGGATGTGGTGGACACACGAGTGGGCAGTGCAGGGCTCCTGCTTCTGGGTGTCTGGGTCTTCCAGGGAGATGAGCATGCAGAGAGTTAGGGCAGGTGGAACTGAGCGTGGCAGAAGGTGCCCAGAGACAAGAGCTGAAGGTTAGGTGGGAGAGACAATTGCCAGCGTGTCAGAGAAGGAGTGACTTTGCAGCAGAGCTAACATCTGTGGTCGACCTGGAGAGTAGGAGTCCAGAGTGTCAGTGCCAGCACTCGCGTCAGAGTCTGGAGTGTATGTTGTGCCAAAGCCCAGAAATCTCAGTGCTGTTGACTCCCTCTGAAAATGATCTAAGGGAACAACACAGGAAGAAAAAAATGCAGTTGCACATTTCTCATTATTGGCAAAGCATTCTTAGAGAAGAACGGGAGCCATCCCCTCCTCCTGTTCACGCTTCTTCTGGGTGTTCTGAGGGTGCGCAGTGCAGGAGTAGCGCCGGATTCCTCCTCTCCAGCCTCCCCCCACCTTCCAGTGACCTACTCTGCCATGCTCAGCACAGGATGCCCACGCCGCCTTCACTTTGCCCTTCCTTCAGTTTTGCCCTGTGACTGCTTGACATGCTCTGCTGCAGGTTCACCGAGCAAACCTTAAGTTGAGAAGGCTCCAGTGGGGGAAGAAGTTACAGGGCCTTTTCTGTGTAAAGTTCAGATAATGCAGGTGGTTTTCTTTTGGCAACAGTCATGGCTTGGAGAGGATCCTAAGGAGCAGAAAGCACGTGCATAGATTTACACCCTGAAGACTGCAGATGTCTCGGCGCTCTCAGTCTGGGTGTTTTCTGAGGCTGTCTGTGTACTTTTGAAGGCGGAAAGTGGCTTCCCAGGCGGGCTAGCCATCCTTCATCCTTCTCCTTCGAAAGGCCTCTTGTCCTCTTTGAGATTTCCCCTCCGTGGTTCTCGTGTCTCCCTTGCCTGCAGGCACATCTGCCTGGCTTTCCTCATGAGGGCCTCTGCACTGGGACTTACTGGCAAAGGTTACAGCGGTCAAGTTCACAGAGAAGGAAGGGCCAGAGTCAAGTCTAACTGCGGAAAGTGACTTGGGAAAACAGAGCCCCACTTGCCGCTGCCTGGACTCAGTTTCTAGTAGATGGAGCTGCTGCAGGCAACAGCAAAGCTGACTTTGACCTGCCGTCTGCCTTCGCCTCGACACAGCCAGCCCATCCCTGCTTGGCCCTTCCCAGCTGCACACCTGACCCATCCCGTCTTTGCAATGTGCCTTTTGCAAAAGGTCAGATTCTTAAGCCTGCTCCTTTCAAAAGGGCAGAACCTCAAGAGGTTTAGTAAATATGGCGTTGTCAGGCAGTGCCATGGGGAGGGCAGCCGAGGCATTATGTAACCCTGCTCAGGAATTCACGTGGGCAGCGGGCCCATCAGGAGTCTGGCAGGGCTCCAGGGGCCTGATCCGGCTTGCTCCCTCCCTGGTCTTGTCTCTCAGGTCCAGGGCTTGTAAACACATGCTTCGTCTTGCTGCCCCTGCTCGGGCAAATCCACGGCCACTTAAATTTTGTGTTCATGGTTGCTGGCTCTAGAACCTTGCTCCAGTGACCTGACTTGTAAACAAAGGTGTTGCCTGCTCAAGAAGTTTTCACAAACAAATAGTGCTGTTGCTGGTTGTTTCTTAGCTAGGGCAGTTACATAAGGCCAGGGAAAATGAAAGTGTTCCCCTGAGACTCTGCCCCAGGAGAGGGTTCTACAGATCTCTGCTGGATGCATCACAGCATTATTTTGTGATTGTCTTTTCCCTCTCCCTTTTAGACTGGGCTGGGTCTTAATCCATGCGGTCATCTCAGCATGGTGGACTTGGTTGTGTTTTCATTTGCAGCCAATATTTACCCACCTTTCAATTGCTTTAGGTCATGAATTACAATATTGCGAACATCTGAAATCATTTTCGGCTCCAAGTAAAGAAATCATGGTTAGTGTTGGCCCTGCCTGACCTAAGTCTTTGACCTATGAGGCTTAGCTATCTAACTTTTTACCCTCCAAATATGTGGTTGTAGCTCATTCTCTGAGCTCACAAATTCCTTGAGGCCTGCATAGATAGTTGCCTGGGCCACCAGCGGAGCATTGAGTGAGAATGTTACTTTTTTCTGTTAGGGATGCTTTGAGGGTTTTGCTCTTTTGCTTAGTAAATTTAGGGGAAGCAGATCTGAATAGGAGCTGCCTAACAATGTCTGGCATTGTGGGAGGATAGGAACTTGAGGGCTGCCTTCTGAATTGGGGGCTGGCCTTCCTGGGGCTGATACCTTAAGCCTTGACTCTCTTGGTCCAAGGTGCTTTTTCTCTTGTTGATGGAGAGTTTGAAATAAAAATACACTTCTGTGGCCTGAAGTTAAGCAAGTCATCAGCTGTCTTTAAACACTGAATTGATGGATAACTTCTTTGAGAATTCCATGTGTCTGCCTTCGACTTGGTGTACTTCAGGAGCAAATGACGTCAAGGCAGGGCTCTGTTCCTGGTCACCAGCAACTTGTCCAGTTCAGTCAAGGTCACAGACATATTTTTATACCACTATTAGAAAATACATTTTGGCTATGGTTTCTGAATTGCCTCATCAAACTAAAAGAAAGCAAGAGTGCTTGCAGGCCTTCCCATTGAGATCATCATTCACCCCATATGTTTTTGCATACCAAGTGCCCTCTCTCTAGAAGCTTATGCCCTTTAAATAATATATTCATATAAATATAGCATATCATTATTGGATTTACAACTTATATTAATATGTAGTGCTAATTTAATCTTTGTAACAACATAGCCAGGTCAGTATCATAATACTCATTTTGTGGTCAGAGAATGTAAAGTCTAAAGAGGCAGCAACTTTCCCAAGATCTGAGTGCTCCCAGCAATTTGTGATGTCAGCATCACACCCACGTACTTTTGTGGTAGGCTCTACGATAGCATAGTGACAGGCCATGTGCAGCCTTTGTTGCAGGGCTTGCTATTTCTCATTTCGTTTTTCTGTGCTGCAGAATTGTGACTGCACATCTTTGAATTGTTATTTTAAATGCAGATATTCTAAAATCTGAAGGCAAAGGATCAACGTATTCTAGAAACACTCTGGGGAGACCCAGGTAAATAAAATTAAAGCCCGAGGGATGGAGGGAAAATTATAGACTTGAATCACTCTAATCTTTACAAAATGCTTGCATTACTTTTATATCTTAAAGGGAGGCATTTGGGGGCTGTCGTACCAAGTACCACGTTGATTGTTCTTTCTGTTATGTGTTACAATCGTAATTCTGATCTCTTGCCATTGGTCTTAAAAAGATTTGTTGATGTGGATAATGCATAATTATTGCACACTATGGAGGGCTCCTGGTTGGTGAGTGGATTTTGTCTCGAGATCTGACCTGCTGTGTTGACGGTGGTTGCTGGGAGCTCTGAGGTAGGGAAAATCCTGTGGTTTTCCGTGTCTTTCAGAAGAAGCTGGAGTCAGTTCATGATTTGGTCTGGAGGACTGGAGGGGGTGGTTTTTACCTCCCTTAATCAAGGGGAAAGAGGTTTAATATGAAACAGGGAGTGTGTATCATGAGGCCGTTAGGATCTCAAGCCAGCAAACAAAGTTAGCCTTAAAATACTCAGAGAAACCTCTGAAGGGAGGGCCATGGGATTTCAGGCAGCTGTTGTTCCCTGCCAGTGGGATAGACCACTCTTTCTTTCACTGCGGAGCCTTAGGAGTATTTGAAAGCTTGTGCCGTGAAAAATAGGAGAATCGTATGGGGCCTGGAGAGGAACCTGTTTGGGACAGGCCGATTCCCATCTCATGCCCCTCTGTACCTCCTGGGCACTGTGGCCTGCTTTCTCCTCCCGTCTGGTATGTGGACGGGAGGGATTGCTGCAGGAGGATTGCTGCAGGAGGAGCATTGTGTTTGTGTGTAGCTGCTGTGAGGAGCATTGAGGGGAGCATCCTGGATTCCTGGAGAGGGAGGGCGGGACCTGGTCTGGAAGGAGGCCCTGTGCTGGGTGGAGTGGTACTGACAGGAGGGGCACAGTGAGCTGCGGTTGGGGATATTCCACTGTGCCTCTTATGCGGCCCTGCCTGGAGCCCACAGCTCCCTCCGTTTCACTCCCCGCCTGCCGGGACCGAGCCCACAACTACCTCCTGAGGAGTTTCCTGCCCCCTGTGAGCAGACTTTGGCACCCATGGCAGCACATGCTGCTCTAACTGCGTGAGCCATCAGCTGACATCGTGTTGTTGTTTTTATTTTTTTAAATCTCTGGTTCCCTTAAATATTTATAAAATTTGAGAGCAAGACTGTCTTGAATTGGGGCTTCTCTTTTCCTTTCCCCTTCCCTAACCACTTTTCACTCCCCATTTGTAAGGCACCCAGTGGGAAGAAGGCAGATGGGGGAGAGGTGGGTGCTGTCATCCCTAGCAATGGGGGCGCATGTGTGGATTTACCCCTGGCCAGAAGGACCTCCCTCTGGGGATCTCTATAGTGTGCCCTGGGTTGAAGCATTTGATGGGTGGTCAGTGTAGTTGAGTGTAGGGTGTGGGGAGCTCAGAGGAGGGGCCCAGATACTCTCAGAACATCCTGAAAGGATCCCTGCAAGGACAGCCTTCGATTGAATCTTGCTGAGAAATCAGTCTCAGACAGAGGTGGTAGATTTGTGGCCAATGTGCCATTGGCTGTTGGAAAGCAAATTGAGGCAACAATTCTTCACAATTCCAGTTCTCTAGTTGCAAATGCCCTGGTTCCTGGGCCCCTGGAGGTGAGGCCTGGGTCTGAGCCCCATGTTTACAGTACCCTTGGCCAGCGCCAGACCGTGCAAGGGAGACCCAGTCATGTTTGTCAACAGGGAACATCCTTCCACAGTCTTAATTATATTTTTTGGTTTATTTATCCCTCCCTTTCCTTGCAGATAGCACAAAGGTAAACATCTTCTGGTTCTGCCTGGAGTTACAGCTCCCTGCCTCCTGGGCTGGGCTTCTGGGCTTTTTGTTCCTCTGGTAGACGTTTGTCTGCTTAGGGAAGACAGAGCCCTCCCTGCCGCGTTCTGCTGCATGCTAGTCCGGATCATACCTGCTGTGGTGGCTTGTCATTTACTGTTGTGAGGCATGTGATATTGTAAAGCCATCTTCCTCCAAGAAAAGTCTCACTTATGGGAACGTGTCTGTCTCTGGTAGTCACTACCCCACAGCCTTGTGGTGGGGGAGGTGCCCATCTGTGCACGGTTTGGTCTGAGAGCAGAATCTAGCCTGTCCAGGGCCTTCGACCCTCTGAGGATTTGGGAAAGTGCCACTACCTGGTGGTCCTGCTCCTGTTCTCTGAGTGAGGGGTGTCCCTGCCCTGCAGCTCTCCTGTCTGTGGCCTGAGAACCCTCCCAGTGATGCCAGTGCTGTGCACGGTCACAAGAAGCAGGTGGTCCCCAGTTATAAAGGCAGGTCAGGACACGAAGCCTTCTGCTCTGCCCACCATTCCACACATGCCAAGCATCTGCAAGGAGGGGTTCTACCCTTTGGCTCATTGGCACAATCATTTAGGGTGCTTGAGCTGCACCCTGGAGACCTCATGAACCCCAGCTTGAGTACAAATCACATCAGGGTGATTCTGAACACTTGTCTCACACGACCCCCAACAGGACCTCTGGACAGCCAGTCATGGGAAGCTAAATGCCAACACCCTCTCTGTCTCCCTCTCTCCCTTCCTCCTCCTTTGTGTCTCTGTCTCTAAATTACAGCATGCACATAGTCATTTAGCATAGTACACACAGTAATGACCGGCTGCTTCTTTTTGGAAAACAAAAAGCTTTAAGTTGCAACATGGAGCGCTGAGATCAAAGAAAAGCTATCACAATCAGTTGTTAAAGTCTAGAAAAAAGAGACCACGGAATTTCATTTTTCAGATGTGTTCCAAAACAGGGCACATTCTCGCGGTCTGAAAGGGTTTAGGTGTAGCCTCTCTGAGGACTAGCGATGGTGGTGTTCAGGCTGTGGTTCCATAGGAGCAGCACAGGGAACACATTGAAGCCTCCGGGGACCCCCGCACCCAGCAGCAACAGTGTGGTGCCTCTGCCTGCAGCCCAGCTGTCTGCAGGCGCCTTTGTCCAGGGCTGGAGTTCCACTCCAAAGCGTGAACTCCCAGCCAGAGTCCAGAGGGGAGGCCCTGCTGTGCCGGCCTCTGCAGTGTGTTCCTTGCTGGGAACGTGTGTCCCCGCTGCAGCTGCTTTGTTTTGTTTTTTCTCTCTAACGCAGGTGAAATGCTACCACAAGAAATACCGCTCGGCCACACGTGACGTCATTTTCCGCCTGCAGTTTCACACTGGGGCTGTGCAGGGCTACGGGCTGGTGTTTGGGAAGGAGGATCTGGACAATGCCAGCAAAGGTGAGGCACGGAGCTGGCAGCCCTGTGCTTGTGGGCAGCTGTGGTTGAACCTCCTTGGTTGATTCTTTCACTATCCTCTCTACCCCGCTTTCCAGAATTCAGCCTACTGACAAAATTGTTCCCAAATTAGGAGAAAGTGATCATTGATCTCTGGGGGAAAAAAATTATGGATAACCAATGATACTGCCTATACTTTCTGTATCATGGGCCATCTTTATTGCAGATTTGGGAGTGGTGCTGTACTGGTTGGAATAAAGGACAAAGTCAATCCATACTTTTCTGGTTAATCATCTCCACAAATGTGTGAAAATACATTGTTTTTTCAGATGACCGTTTTCCTGACTATGGGAAGGTTGAATTAGTCTTCTCTGCCACGCCTGAGAAGATTCAAGGTGGGTAGCTTGGTGGAACACTGGGAGGTCCTTGTTGACACAGATGGAAGGTACATGATGGCTATGCTGGGGCTACAGTACTAGTCTCCTGCCTTTGCACATATTTGGAGACTTCTGTAATTAATTTTCTTTAAATATAGGATAGTGGATAGTGGAACAAGAAGGCCCCCTTGTGTCAGTAAGCCCCAGAAGTGGTGTGACTTGCCCACAGTGAGGGCAAGTCTCTGCCAGGAGAGCCTCGGGCATGACTGGCCATTCTTGCAGGAGTAAGGTGGTATTGCATTGTGGTTTTAATTTTCATTTCCCTGGTGGTTAGTGATGTTTAGCATTTTTTCATATGTTTGTTGGCTATTTGTATATGTTTTGAAAAATGTCTGTTCACTGGATTAAGAAAATGTGGCACATATACACCATGGAATACTATGCAGCCATAAAAAAGGATGAGTTTGCATCCTTTGTAGGGACATGGATGCAGCTGGAAACCATCATTCTTAGCAAACTATCACAAGAAGAGAAAACCAAACACCGCATGTTCTCACTCATAGGTGGGAACTGAACAATGAGATCACTTGGACTCGGGAAGGGGAACATCACACACTGGGGCCTATCATGGGGAGGGGGAGGAGGGAGGGATTGCATTGGGGAGTTATACATGATATAAACGTCATGCACATGTACCCTAGAACTTAAAGTATAATAAAAAATAAAAAATTAAAAATTAAAAAAAAAAAAAAAAAAAAAGAAAAATGTCTGTTCATATCATTTACCCACTTTTTGATGGGATTATTTGGTTTTTTTTTTTTGAGGATTTGTTCGAGTTCCTTGTAGATATTAGATATTAGTGCTTTGTCAGATGCATAGTTTGCAAATATTCTCTCTCACTCCGTGGGTTCTGTTTACTCTGATGATTATTTCTTTTGTGGTATAGAAGCTTTTTAGTTTAATTAGGTCCCATTTACTTATTTTTGTTCGGTTGCATTTGCTTTTGAGGTCTTAGTCATTAATTATTTGCCTAGGCAAATGTCCAAAAGAGTTTTTCAACTATGTGGTCTTCTAAACTCTTTATGGTTTCAGGTCTTAGATTTAAATCTTGGATCCATCTTGAGTTGATTTTCAAAATATAAGGTGAGAAATGGGGATCCAGTCTTACTCTTCTACATGTGGCTAGCCAGTTTTCCCAGCACCATTTGTTAAATAGGATATTCTTTCCCCAATTTGTGTTTTTGTATGCTTTGTTGAAGATCAATCAGTTGTAGTCAGTTGTATTTCTGGATTCTCTCTTCTGTTCCATTGATCTGTGTGTCTACTTTTATACCATGATGTTTTGGTAACTGTAGCCTTATAGTATAGTTTGAATTCCAATAATGTGATGCCTTCAGATTTTTTTATGTTTTGTTTTTAGGATTGCTTTGGCCATTTGGGCCCCTTTTTGGTTCCATATGAATTTTAGGATTTTTTTTTTCTAATTTTGTGAAAAATGATATTAGTATTTTGATAGGAATTGCAATGAATCTGTAGATTGCTTTGGACAGTATGGTCATTTTCAGTATATTGATTCTTCCAATCCATGAGCATGGGATGTGTTTCCATTTGCTTGTGTCATTTCTGATTTCTTTCAGCAGTATTTTGTGTTCTCCTTGAATAGATCTTTCACCTTTTGGTTAAGTATATTTCTAGTTTTTTCTTTTTTTTTTCAGCTGTTGTAAAAAGAATTGAGTTCTTAATTTCATTGTCAGTTTGGTCATTGTTGGTGTATAGCAGTGCTACTGATATGTGTGCATTGATTTTGAAACCTCATACTTTACTGAATTCGTTTATCAAATCTAGAAGTCTTTTGGAGGAGTCTTTAGTGTTTTCTAGGTATATGATCATATCATTGGCAAATAGCAACAGTTTTAATTCCTCTTTTCCAATTTGGGTGCTCTTTATTTCTTTCTCTTAGCTGATTGCTCTGGCAGTACTGTTCCAGTACTATGTTGAATAGAAGTGGTGAAAATGGGCATCTTTGTCTTGTTCCACTTCTCAAGGGGAGTGCTTTCAACCTTTCCCCATTCAGCATGACATAAGCTGTGGGTTTGTCATATGTGGCTTTTATTATTTCAAGGTAAGTGCCTTCTACGCCTGGTTTGTTGAGTGTTTTTATCATAAAGTGATGCTAGATTTTATCGAATGCCTTTTTTGTATCTACTGAGATGACATATGGTTTTTGTTTTTTATTCTGTTTATGTGGTGCATCACATTTATTGACTTCTATATGTTCTGAATCATCCCTGCTTTCCTGCGATGAAATCCACTTGATCATGGTGTATTATCTTTTTAATGTGCTGTTAGATTCAGTTAGCTAATATTTGTTGAAGATTTTTGCATCTATGTTCATCAATCAGGGATATTGGTCTGTGGTTTTCTTTTTTTTGGAGACGGAGTCTTGCTCTGTCGCCCGGGCTGGAGTGCACTGGCCGGATCTCAGCTCACTGCAAGCTCCACCTCCTGGGTTTATGCCATTCTTCTGCCTCAGCCTCCTGAGTAGCTGGGACTACAGGCGCCCGCCACCTCGCCTAGCTAGTTTTTTGTATTTTTTTAGTAGAAACGGGGTTTCACCGTGTTCGCCGGGATGGTCTTGATCTGCTGACCTCGTGATCCGCCCGTCTTGGCCTCCCAAAGTGCTGGGATTACAGGCTTGAGCCACCGCACCTGGCCCGGTTTTCTTTATTGTTGTTGTTGTATTATTTCCTGGCTTTGGTATCAGGGTGATACTGGCTTCATAGAATGAGTTAGTTAGGGATGATTCCTCTTTCTCAGTCTTTTGAAATTGTTCAGTAGGATTGGCACCAATTCTTCTTTGAATGGATGGCAGAATTCAGCTGTGAATCCATCTGGCCCTGGGCTCTTTTTTATTGGCATTAAAAAACATTATTGATTCATTTTCACTGCTTGTTATTAGTCTGTTCGGGGTTTCTGTTTCTTCCTGATTTAATCGAGGAGGGTTGTCTGTGTCTAGGAATTGACCAATTTTCTCTCAATTTTCTAGTTTATATACATAAAGGTGCTCATAATAGTCTTGAATTATCTTTCATGCTGGTTGTAATGTTTCCAGTTTCATTTCTAATTGAATTTATTGAATTTTCTCTCTTCTTGGTTAATCTAGCTAATGGTCTATCAATTTTGTTTATCTTTTCAAAAAACCAGCTTTTTGTTTCATTGATCTTTTGTATTTTGTTTCAATTTCATTTAGTTCTGCACTGACTTTTGTTTTTTTATTTTCTTCTACTAGCTTTGAGTTTAGTTTATTCTTGCTTCTCTAGTTCCTTGAGGCTTGACATTAGGTTGTCAATATGTGATCTTTCAGACTTTTTGATGTAGGCATTTAATACTATAAACTTTCCTCTTAGCACTGGCTTTGCTGTATCCCAGAGGTTTTGGTAACTTGTGTCACTATTATCATTCATGTCAAGGAATTTTTAAATTTCCATCATGATTTCATCATTAACCCCAAAGTAACTAGCATTTTAAAAAGAGAATTAGAAGTACAGTAGGCTGCAAGTATTATCTGCAAAACAAATTTTTCCCGTAAAACATATATTTCAAAAGAAACCAGTCCCTTTATCATCAAGGTGAATTGTCCAGATCCATCACCAAGATCCACATGCATGGAAGTTTTGCTTCCCTTTTTAATCGTTGTGGAAATATTCATGCTTTTTCTGTGTTCATTGTCAACGATTTAGGCAAAAACCTTTAAATACACGGCTTGTGTGTTAAAAATCCCCTTGGTATTCTTAGAAAGACTTGAAGGGAGGAGTGTAGATCTAGGAGCCTGGAGCCTGGTTTCAAATCTGTGGGCTCTGAGGCTCAGAGAGAGCTTACCAGGCGCCTGCGTCCTCATCAGTGAGGTGGTTTGAAGACTCCTGTTTTGCAGAAGTGTCCAAGCCTGGTACACGGTGGACAAAAGATCAGTGCTTACTTCCCCCTTCCCCCTGGTGGTTTTAACTATGGTTCTATTTGTGGAAAACCCTCCACATTCTCTGATTACTGTCGTGGCTCCTGGCGGGAGGGTGGAGAATGGAGAGGCTTCTCTCTCCTGCTCAAGCCAGGCTGCTCACCTGCCCTTATAGTAGAGTCAGGTGGACGGAGGTAATGGGTTTCACTCGGACTCATGTTGCTGCCTGTGCCCTGTGCAGGGTCCGAACACTTGTACAACGACCACGGCGTGATTGTGGACTACAACACGGCAGACCCACTGATACGCTGGGACTCGTACGAGAACCTCAGTGCAGATGGAGAAGGTGCGTGTGGTCATCTTGTGTGCAGTTATAGAGGAGAGAACACAGGGAAGACAGCCCACTGAAAGATCTGAAGTATTTTGCAGTCTGCTCAGAAGAGGAAAATCTCCCTCTTTTCTCAGAGGTCCAGAATCACACCTTTGTGTGACACAGTTGTGAGTTTTGAGGGTCTTCATGAGAATAAGGCATGGTGAGTTTGGGTCAGGGCTTTTTGTGAAGCTGTAATGGGTGGATGAGCTGTCAGTGAAGTTATATCCAGGAGCTCCTTGACCTGAACTTGTGTGTATGTATAATGCCAGGGACTGTTCCCCCTTCTTCCTTCCCTTCCTGTTTGCATGTGGGGATGCCAAGCGCTGACCATAGCCAACCTAGCTACTGTTGTACGGCCCTACACGCAACAGACATCTTGTTTTAATTTCTGTTTGCTTGTTAGTCTAGTGTTCCTGATTTATGACTGTATCATTTAAATCTCATTTTCATGAGACCATCTCATCCAAACATGTCCTCTGTTCACCTGTGGAATATGCATATTGGGTCACAGCTAGGAACATCAAGGAGGAAAGGAAGGAAGAAGCAGCTGTGTGCTGGAATCTCTGCAAGACACAACTGGAGGCTGATTTCAAAGGAGGGGAATTGAGGCTTTTCCTGGCACGTCATGCTGATCTCTTATCTTTTTCAACTACTGACTGAGAGTCAGACTTGGTTTGGGAAAGAAATTAAAACACTTTTTGTCAGATTAGTTACATCCAGATGTGAAATAGCTAAAAGCAAGTGTTGTGGAAAGAACCGCAGTAGCACCCCATCTTTGTGGATCGCGGAGCTTCCCATGACTCCAGGAAGGTGGTATCTGTGGTCAGTGAGAAAGGACACCAATTGTGTGTCCCAGGGCAGCACACGGCTCCTCTCTGTTCTTCTGGGGAGAAGCTTGCTCCTTCATAGGCCTTGTGGGATGGAATTTCAACTCAAGGAATTGTTGCAACTCAAATACAGCTGTACCAGAGGTGGAGACCCACAGATGGAATATTGATAGTAAGGGCATTAAAACACAGATGAAATGTGGGGCTAGTGGGCAAGGTGTTGTGGGCAGGGAGAGCCTGGCTCTGGCCTCTAAAGTAAACAGAGTGTTCTTTGCTGGTGTGAATTACTCAGCACGTCAGTCCTTCCAGATAACCAGCACATTAAAAGAAATGTAGCTGAAAACTCTTGGAAAACGATATATTGTCTCTCAAAAGATCACAGTGCACACTGGAATCTTAAAGCCATGAGATTTATCAAACAACAGTTAACAAACTTTTGATCACAGAGCTCTTTTTCCAGTTACGTCTCTTCGCATCTGCACAGCTATATTCTATCCATCACACGGTGATGTTTTCCACTGGAGGAGAGAAGGGTAAAGCGGTGGTTGGTGAAGTGTGTAAATAATCAGTGCAAGGCAAGATGGGGAAAGGGGCTAATTTGGAGAGCTGGGTGGGGACTCTGAGGACAGCTGACTCAGCATCCTAAATTCCAGGCTGAGGCCAGTGGATTTGACTAGAGAGGTCCCTTGCTGCATGGGAGCCAGCGAGCAGGGCTCTGTTGTGAGGCGATGAATCGGTGGCTGTGCCGAGTCTCCTGGAGACCAGGAAGCAAGTTGTGAAAAGCACATTCTCGTGATGCTGGGAGGTTCCTTGCTTGCCGAGGGAGGGGTGAGCCTGGAGGGTTATTGACCATGAGGGAGGCAGGGGTTCTAAAACACTGGTGGGTGGTCTCTGTGCCGATGCCACAAGAAGGGAGCAGTGAAGTCCGGTGGACAGTGTGGAGGAGCCCCAGCTCCTGTGAGGAGCGTGCTCTGGAGGGCAGCTCTGTGCTCAGCCCCTCCATGGGTGCCCCGCTCTTGTCCCCAAACTGGCTCCCAGCTGAGCCTGTGACCTGCCTGCGGGGCAGGCTTTATCCTTCCCATGTCACAACCAGGGAACTGAAAGCTGGGTGCCTGTGGCCACATCACTCACAGGTGATGAAGGACCCACGTTGATTTTATGTAGAAAACATAGACAGAAGATCAGTTGAGTGTTCACCACCCTTTAGGGGTTACATGAAACTTTACAGAGAATCTGTGGAAGTATGTATGTGAGCATGTGTGTATAGATCCATACGTTACGTTGTGGAGGACTGGACTTGCTGTTATCACTGGGTGAAATAGACAGAATTCAGTCTTAAACACTCTCAACCACCGCAGTGTCTCCTGAAGATGCAGAGGGAGACACTTCTTTACTTTAAGGCCCTCTCAGCCTATTCACGCTGCCTCAACAGATGACCGTAACCTGGGTGTCTTAAACAACAAACATGTATTTCTCCTACTTTGAGAAGCTGGAAAGTCCAAGATCAGGCAGCCAGCCTGGCGGATTCTGGTGAGGGCTGTCATCTGGTTGCCGACTCCTGCCTTCTTGTGTCTCCACGTGGTGGTGAGGAGAAGGAGCTCCTTAGGGCCTCCTTTCTGAGAGCATCAATCCCACTTATGGGGGCTCCATCCTCATGCTCTGAGCACCGTCCAGAGGTCCTGCCTCCTCATACCATCACACTGGGGATTAAGTTTTGTCGTATGAATCTTAGAGGACACAAATATTCAGTCTGTAGCAGATACTCAATGCGTGTTTCTTGAATGAATGATTAGAGAAGCATTTTGAACTTCAAATATCTAAGGCCCTGACATGACAAATCACAAATCCCATTGGTGTATTTTTCATTCAACATCTTCTGAGCCAGTGGTATGAGCAGGTGGGAGATTGCTGTGGACTGTGTGGTTGGAGGTGCTGGAGCCATGCAGGTGATGGTCTGGGCATCCACTCGGGACTCTGTCGCCAAGAGTTGGGTCTAGGGGCAAGTAGAGAAGGTCTGGCATTGCCATGCAAAGGGTGGAGCCAATTGGGAGTGGGTGCACAGGAATCCTGGAAAGAAACTGAGAAGAAACAGGGCAGAGTGGGGAGGACACCTGGGAGACAGTGGTTCCCAGACAGGTGGGCAAGGAGTCAGATAGGGCGCCAAGGCAGCCAGGTGCACTTTGCAGCCGGATTCACGGCTTTCCTGTGCAGTAAGTGGAGTGGGTCAGAAAGTTCATGCTTGTACACTTTAAATCTTTGCTTTTCCACAGACTGACCTTGCTCCAAGGAAACAGGGCACCTAAGGGGCTGTTGAAGAATGAAGCATGTTGTATGAAAATCATCCTACCTGGCTGTCTCACAGGTTTTCCTGGGCCAGGGCTAGCCCTGCTCACTTGTTCTGTCACTGCTGCTACTTCTGTTGCACATATTTCAGGGTCCCCGGTGCTTGTCCCCTGAGTATCCAAAAGGTGGGCACTGCTCTGAACCCTTGGAATTGTGTCAGTTTTTTTTTTCACTGATAAATGGTCTTTAAATCCACTTCAGGAAATTTGGGGGGAATGAAGGAATTTTTTGGGAGGCCATGGAAGAGTTTACAGAGTCAAAAGCAGAGCCATCCAGCTGGTGGAGGTTTTGGAAGGGACAGTGCCACTGAAAGCTGTTCTGTGGTCTGGGCGGCCACCCCCAGGGACCCTTTGCAGGGACCAGCACTAGGATAACAGGCTCCAGCGCTCAGCCGCGCGTCGCTCTGCTTATGTTCATATTCCTGGAAAACAGACACTGCATGGCATTACTTGGGTCATGGGCTGAGCTAGGGCTGGGTGGGCAGAGCATCACACCCAGGCTGCACACATGGAGGGAAGAAGGCCAGTTTCCCAGGGGAAAATGCAAGAGTCATCCCCAAGGAAGAGGAGATGGGTACGGAGCCCGGACAGTGACAGATGCCCATGTCAGGGACACAGACGCTTCTGTTGGCTCCCTAAGGGGTCAGCAGCTGAGAGCTTGGAGTCATTGCTCATTGTCATGAGACAGTGGCTATGTCTGCCCAGCAGACACCAAGAGGATCAGTTACAAAAGAGGAGTGGAAGGGGCTCTGGGGATCATGTTCTCTGAGGGCTTCCAGGCTTTATAAAACAGCAGAGATCCCCTTTATGGGCAGAGACTCCTCATGGATATAGTGGATGACAGTGCAGCCTCCTCCCAGCGCCTAGTTTATCCCTTGCAGCCTCAATGATATCTGAAGCCCATGAGCACCCCCAGGGAGGTGGAGGGACAGGGGAGTACTAAGCGTGAGCTCAGGACTGTTATCCGGATGCTTAGCCCAGAACCCACTACACGGAATCTGAGTCCTCTCCCAAAACTGGATCTCAGCAACCTTCCCTTGAACCACTGCCTGAGCATTCCTGAGAATTCCAGCTCCTGAGTTACAGACAAGCACAGAGCCTTTCCTCAGATCTGCATCCTCTCCTCCTGAATCCCCTCAATCCCCACGTGCTGTGTGGCGTGTCTGGGGTACCTGATTCAATGGAGTGAGTTTAATGCTTCTCTTTCTTTATTATACATACATTTAAACTTGTATCAATATTTTTTTGAAGATGTAAATTATCAAAAAGAAAGAAGGAATAATTACCCCCATCTTACCATCTAGAGATGAAGCACTCATCACTGGTGTATTTTCGGCATGATTTCTAAGTACCATGTAATTTCTCATAATAAGATCAGCCTGTGCATTGTTTTATAGCCTGAGTTTTTCACTTAACCCACCTCCTTGAGCATCTGTGCACATCTTTATACTTTTCTTCCCATGTCCTTCTCACCGAGCACGCTGGATTCCCTTAGAGGGGCTTCCAAAGTGCATTTGATCTTATTGTTGCACTCCTGCAGGGTTTCCAAGTTCTCCCTACGAGACACGAGGCTGCCACCACCACCTCTGCCACCAAAGCTCTGCAGAATCCCCAGGCTTGGGTCCTTTTGAGAAGGTGTTCCCCAGAAAGAGTAGTCACCTTTGGATAGAAAACTCATCCTTGCTGAATTTCCCTCTTCTTTTCCACTCTGCAGCCCTCCTCAGCCCCTCTTTGGCGTGGAGGCCGGTCTGCTGCGTTGGTGAGCTCTTACTCCAGGCAGGCTTTGCTCTTCCCTGCGGTCAGCAGTGCCTGACTCAGGTCTCTGGACTGGACACCGCCTGGCGGGTGGAAGGCGGAGTCCCAGCCGCATTCCCACCAGGGCTTTAGTCTTCCAAGCTGTCCAGTGCTTTGAGGAGTTAAGGTTTGGCAGCCTCTGAAACATTCTCTTTTAGCTGGGAAAATGATGTATTGCGGCGCTCTCTTTTCCACCCCCGCCTCTGCCTTTTCTATCCCCGCCCTTGCCTGGTTAAAAAACCCCAAAAATGTTGACTTAAGCCACATTTATCTCTAGAAGTGGTTGCTGTCCTGGAATGGAGCCCTCCGCAGCTGCCTTCAGTCTGGGCCTGCATTAGGGGAGTGCCTGCTTTGATGTGCGAGTGCACATTCTGCTTCTATGCTCAGAAAGGAGCCGGCCTTGAGTCCTTTCCAATGTGGGCAAATGATTACAAATGCCCAGTCTTCAGCACAGAGAGGAGCACGTGGTCCTGGTCTCCCCATGGGTCTGTGGTCCTGGCAGGTGGTGGCCGCGGGGGACGGTGGTCGTGTTGGCGTTCCCTGGGGTGGTTGCTGTCCCTGAGGAGGGGGAAGAATGTCTCGCAGTACACAGTGTGGCAGCCTGCCGGAAGCCTCGCTATGGTATCTTAATCCTCGAGAGAGCCTGTGGGCCCATTTTAGAGATAAAGAGAGCAGATCTGAAGAGAAATCAAAAGCTAGGAACCGACCAGGGACCCTGGTAGCCTTCTGGCATTGTACACTGTCAGCGATGGCAGCTGTGGCTCCGAGTGTGTCCTGTGCTCGAGACCGTGCAGGACAAGGCTCATACCCTTGACTTTCCTCTTTGAGACTCAGTGAGACTGGGCTGAGTCTCACTAGGTGCCCCACCTCCTCGTCACACAAGAGGGCTGTGGGTGGGGGGATTTCTTACCCTAGTAGGATGCACCTGCCCTTTCAGGATCAGACTTGCTCTGATGGTCTAAGGGAATGCCCACAGCAGCATATGTGTCCCTGGATTTGTAATGTCACCACCAAGAACACAGTGTGTAGACAGATCCCATCACTCCCTCCTCTCCATGGCTCAGAGAGATGAAAAATGCCCTCACTTCGTTTTTCTCCCCACCATTGGGCCTCAGCCCCTCCAGACAGGATTCTCCCCACAGCACTCTTCAGGGAGGCTCTGCAAAGCCCTGGACCCCCATGTTGCTGAGCCCCATGGAGAACATCTCATTTTCCTCACTGGACGTCTCTGGAGCATCCGTGTCAGTGGCCACACTCTCCATCAGGGTACTTGTTCTCATAAACCACATTCTCTTTCACTTTCCCAGCCTGTAAAGTGGCCTGTTTTAATTGGATGACTCTAAAGATACCTCCCTCCAACTCTGAGATTTTTGTTATCGTCCACACCATTTGTCATATTCATGCATCTCATATTTTCTTGGGAATTGCCATAGTTCTGATGCTGGGGTGGGTGCAGGAAGAAACAGAGCAGACTCTTTAATTGGGAAGACACAGATATACAACAGTGGTTGCCACAGGGTGCACCGTGTACCATAATTGGAGTATACCAGGAATTAGGAAAGAATTGAAGAGAAACAATCACTTTGCCTGTGCAATCCAGGGAGATTTCATGAAGAGGACAGCCCTTGCAGGTAGGAAATGCAGACAGGGTATGCCTAGCCCTGGGCATGGGGCATGGGTGAGCAGGACATATTCACGAGGTGGAAGTGTGTTCTGCCTGGCTGGTGTGCAGGAGGAAGTAACAGGTGCTATGTGTGATGGATCGTGAGATCGTGGAACCTCGGCTTCCTTTCCCGAGCCTGGCTCCTTTGCTGGGTGACAGTGAGGATCCCAGGAGCCACATGACTGGAGGATACAGAAAGATAACAAAGGGACTGGAGGACACCCTGGGGGAGGCAGAGTCTGGAGAGGAAGGAGAGTAGAGAATGGGCTTCTGGACTCCCGAGCTAAGAACTGTCGGAGGCCTGGACTTGGGTGTGGCTCTGGTGAAGGAGAGTAGGGGCTTTCAGGTATTTAGGAGACAGATGAGTAAGACTCTACAACAGATTTAGAGGAAGGGTTGAGCAGCAGGGAAGCTTCAAGAATGGCTGAGGGTTGGACATGAAGGCCGGCTCTGTCACTCTTGTCCTTGATTTCTTGCCTTGACTTACGACTTTTTGAGTGCAGCTCAAACGCTGCTGAGTTTTCATCTGTGTCTTTCAAGAGTGTGCAGGATGAGGGCCATGGCATTGCCAGGCCTGGGCTTTGCAACTTTAAGTGGATACCTTGATGAACATTTCCAGAGTCCAGGCTTTGGGGCTCCCATGGGGCTGCTAGAGCGAGCAGACTGAGGAGATTCACATTTGTCTGCAACCTTTGCAATAAGACACAGTTCTGAAGTGGCCATACCATGTTCTCAGAAAGCTGTTCCGAGTTCCAGGAACGGGCTACCATGAGGACGTGTTGGCTCAGGAAGTGCTGGCCGCAGTGTGCCGAGCTGGCTGGGAAGTGCCAGATCAGGCTGAGACCATTCAAGTGTTGCCACTTTGAAAATGGATTTGAAAACTTTCCTCCCCAGACACTGTTGGGTTTTAAGATTTGGAAAAGTGAAGGAAGCTTTGACAACTTAGTGGAGGAGGGGGCCGATGGCACCTGATAGATCCTTCAGTCCTGGCTCTGCTCTTTGCTGAGTGCTTAGGTACACACAGTGCCTTGTGTCTGCAGCCTGGGTTCTTGTTGGCCAGATGGGGTGCTGCCCCCCAACATCCAGAGCTGCTCCAGGGCGCTTTTCATGGTGTTCAGCCACCCTATGAGACTTGACTCTCCACCAGGCAGAAGAATATTTCTTTAGGTCTTGCCCCCAAACCAGGCTTTTCTAAGCATTGCTTGCTTAGATAGCTCCAGTGAAAAGCAGCTGTCATCAGGCAACTGAAGTTGTTTGAGACAGAAACGGGCCAGATGGGCGTGTAGTCCTGTTCTGAGCCTGAGATTTCCTCCCTCTGCATCCCTTGATTATGAATTGAGGCTGCAAGCCTCCAACCCACAAACACCAAAGGACCTCCTTGCAGGTGTGATCACAGACCAAACAGCAAGTCCTCCTGAATGTCACCTGAGAGAGTGGCCTGGGGGCGCCGGCTTCCTCCTGTCTGAAGTGTGAGAAGCCTACCCTCTGTTACAACCAGGATCAAGTTGTGTGGGGGTTACTTTCAAAAAATTGATACACTCCATCAGAAGAGTGAGGGTTGCATTGGGGGCAGTGAAAAGAGTTGTTCCAGGCCCTGAGCCACCATCTCATTAAGTGCTCATTACTTTTTGAATCTGACAGGAATCAGAGGAATTGGCTCAAGTTATATGTTGTCCTGTCAAGTTTGCAGAAATCAGCCCACAAGAGTGGCATTAAGAGTTAAGTAGTGTCACCCCCTGGGACGGTGAAAGAGGTGCTGAGAGTTGGCTGGATTCGTCCTGGGTCCTCAGGGTCCCTCCAACCCCAGTCGGCACACAAACCTTGGGCCTCCTCTGCTTCCTGGGAGGAAGGATACACCCAGTATCCCAATGGATGAGGTATCCTGTGCATGCAGACAGGGGTCTAGAAGGTGGACAGCTTGTTTGTATTACTGCAGTTACTGTGTCGTCGTCGTCCTCTCTTTCTTCTTTCTTCTTTTCTTCTTCTTCTTTCTTCTTTCTTCTTTCTTCTTTCTTCTTCTTCTTCTTCTTCTTCTTTCTTCTTCTTCTTCTTCTTCTTCTTCTTCTTCTTCTTCTTCTTCCTTCTTCTTTCTTCTTCTTCTTCTTCTTTCTTCTCTTCCCTCTTCCTCTTCCCTCTTCCTTCTTTCTTCTTCTTCTCTTCTTCTCTTCTTCTTTTTTCTTTCTTTGAGAGGGAGTCTCACCCTGTCACCCAGGCTGGAGTGCAGCGGCTCAATCTTGGCTCACTGCAACCTCCACCTCCCAGGTTCAAGCAGTTCTCCCTGCCTCAGCCTCCCGAGTAGCTGGGACTACAGGTGCCTGCACCATCCCCAGCTACTTTTTCTATTTTTAGTAGAGATGCAGTTTTCACTATGTTGGCCAGGCTGCTCTCGATCTCCTGACCTGAGGTGATCTGCCCACCTGGGCCTCCCAAAGTGTTGGGATTACAGGTGTGAGCCACTGCGCCCGGCCTACTGTGTCTTCTTAGAGTCCAGTGGAGCTGTGCTTCTTAATCTCTTTTCACTTTCCTCTGCTATTTGTGGTACTGACTGCTCTTTGGTGACCCTGCCCACTTAACCAACATGCATGCAATGATTCATGCCCCTGCCCTGCATTCCTTCCCCAAAGCTGCAGATCTTTGGACTCTAATTCCCACCTATGGGGACTACAACCTTGACTGTTCTTCTGCTGGTGGATTCCCTGAGACGTGAATCTGGAAGAGGGCTCCATCCCTACAGTCTCCCTGGGATCCTGAGCCACCAAGCTTCCCACACCCAGCGTGAGCAGCAGTGTGTGTGTAAACTCTGGTGTAGTGAGGGTTTGGTCCTTATTCTTCTTACAAGGCCCTTACTCCCATCCTTTCCAAGTCACATCTCAGTCAAGCCTCTCTTCCCAGATACGCTCTTCTGCCCGTCTCCTGGTGTGAGTAGGGGGCCTGAATGGCTCTCGATCAAACCTGCTGAGTTTTCATCTGTGTCTTCCTTGGGCAGAACCTTTCTCTCCATTGCCTGAAAGAGACAGGGCTGCAACTTCATTTTGCCTCTGTGTAAGAGCCTGCAATTGCACTTGTGCCAAGTCAGGGAAAGAGAGCACCTGCTGACTTTAAGTATTTGATAAACAGAACCAAAATGTGAGAGAGAACGAGGCTGGGACTGAAGAAAAGCAGAGTCTCTTCCTCACATGCATACCCTTCTGTGTGCCTGGCCCACAGGATCATCCTCATCATCTTCCTCAGCCCTTGGCTGGAAGAATAGGACTTGTGTCTGCTTTGGCTTGTCTCTTTCAGGCTTAAAGGAATGTCTGGGGAGGCCTTTTAGATTACGCATGCAAGACTGTCTCATCTACTCCTTTCTTTGGAAAGTGCTGCAAGACAGCTGCCAGGGCTTCCTAGGGGAGGGAAAGGTTACGGATGACTTAGGGGAAAAGGGAGGTGTTCATACAAAAGGGGCAACTGGGACAATCTCTTTGACTTGGATCCTTTGTCCTTATGGGGACAGGGACCCTTACACGGAGGTGCACCCTCATGGCCTGCGTCTCTTCGCAGATGGCCCCATTCGGCCATCTGGGCTAGGAGACCACCATCCACATGCATGCTCCCTTTAAGTAAATGATTCTCCTGCCTTTTACCGCGATGTTCTTGGTGCTAGCATTGACCTTAGGAGTAACACACTCTTGGGGTCAACAGCTTTCAAACTCCATGCCTGTGGCTCCAGGATTCCAAGTTGGTTCTTAAGGAGCAGCCCCAGCCTCTCTCCATCCACTTCTGCCAGAACCCTCCACAGCCCCAGTCCCACCTTGATCTTTTTCTGTTTTTCATGTTTGGTTTCTGCATAAAGATTTGTTTGAAGATCAAGTTCTGCTATTGAAAGTTGGGCACCCTGACCCTATACGGTTAATTCTGGGACTTTAGATAGATAAATTGTGTTTAAATGTTGACAAACAAGATACTTGATGTTAAACACGCATTCAGTTGCTTGTAAATTGTCTCTTACTCTCTCTGTAGGTCCAAGGACAGAAGGGATACCCTTGTTGTATTCTGTTACTGTTATCGAAGATGCCGTGGGGGGCAGGGCATGTGAGGTAGAAGGCATAGGTGTCAGAGACTAGTGGGTGTGTTCCTCACCTAAATTTTTAAACATAGCACAGATTGCAGAGGATATTTTATGTAAAACATCCACCTATTTCTTGAAAAACAGGATTGATATAATGCCAGCTTGTGCTTTTATGTAAGAAAAGCAAGCTTTAAGGGATCTTCAGACTTGCTCAGTTTATCTTGCTGATAGGAGCAATCTGACCTACTTTGTGGATGAAAGCTGGTTTCCACAGCACTCCTTTCCCCCTGTGCACACTGTGCTGGACGGGGATGCACGCCAGGCTGAGCAAAGCTGAGACCGCCTGGCTTGTTGCCTCAGCACAGCCATATACCTAGAGCCTTGCTCTCCATTGGGGAGACCTGGCATGGAGGTCCATGGACCAGGGTAGGAGACGGTGAGCACTTTGCTGTGTTTGCCAGGGGTGTGATAAGAGCATATCACAGAGAGGGGGCCAAAGTCAAGGCCTGTCGAGGGTGGACACCCAGTGACAGTTGCTCTGGCTGGAATTGGGAGCCCAGATTTAGATCCCTAGGACCCAAGAGACTGACACGAAGTGCAAGGAAAGTCATTGACCCCAGGAGCTGAGAAAACAGGTTTCTATGGGCAGGAGGAGGGAGTCCCCAGCAAATGTCCTGTGTGTGTTCTGCCTGCACCTGCCTGTTGTGGATGTGGGGGGACCCCCTCCAGTTGATAGGGCCCAGGCGGAGTGTACAACTGTCCCTAGGAAGTTTTTTTCCACATACGAAGAGCCAGAGATGTGTTTAGTGTTTCTTTACAAGTGCATGGTGATGATTTCTTAACAAGGAAAATAGACACTGTGACATTGTGGTCTTTCAGACTTCACCATGGAAAGTTGAATTAATTTAGGATTCATGGTGGTGACAGTCTATGGAAGATTATACTATGAAAATTCAATAGTATTTATTTTTGTCAGTGTGAATGTGAGCTAATTTGTGACCTGGGGTATATTCTTACTGAAATTAGGCCAAATGGTTAGAGCAATAGCAAGATTTGGTATTGATTGATTGTGGGAATTATGCCAAGATCTCAGCAGCCGTCCTTTGGTGGCAGCTGTAGCAGTACATTGGCCCTGAACTCGTAGCAGTGAGTCCGGGATGCTGCTGGGCCCCTGACTAGGATGAGGCAGAAGGAAAAGCAGCAGGGGAGCCACCGAGTGATGGGCACTCTGGGTGCTTTCCCGAGGGTGGGCAGAGGCTGCCAGGAAACCATCTTTCTCGTAGTATTGGGGGTTCATTCTTTATTCCTGTACACGTAAGATATTGCTCTCTTGTTAATCATAAGTCCGAGGATTCCGGTAGGTCACCTGGGGAGTGAAGGCAGAGTGGTCAACTTCTGGGAAAGCTCATCAAAGAGAACCAGAGGCCGTGTGTGCTTGCCAGGCAGGCTCTGTAGGACCCAGGATGCAGTCTCCATCCCCTCCCTGCCTCACTGAGCACGGGCAGTGCTGGATGCTGCAGATACAGAGCTGAATTGGACAGCACAGCTCCGTGCAGAGGCCGGGACAGGGCTGGAATGGCTAATGGTTGTTGTCATCAGAGCTCACCCTTGCTGAGTGCTGCTCACGAGCCACACAACCTTCCGAGCATGCAGCTTGCATTGACGTATTTAATCCTTACCACACTCAGAGGGGTCAGAGGGCTAGTTGGTGAAGCCAGGAGTGGGGACTTGGTCACCGGCTGTGAATCTCCTTCTGCCGATGTGCCGAGCTTAGTGCAGGCAGGGACTGGATTCACAGAGGTAGGAGGCTGAGAGCACCATGAGTGTGTCCAAGGCAGGGTGCCCGGTGCAGGAGCCAGGATGCAGAGAAGGGTAGAGAGCCAACTGGGAGTGAGTTCACTGGCTGTGGCATCACTTGACCTGTGCAAGGCAGGCGAGGTTGTCTGCTGGGAGTGGACAACAGTCTGGGGAGTGGAGGTGTTGAAAGCTGGGACAGCTTGGAGGAGCTTCCCCTGGAAACAGGTGGTTGCTGGGGTGGGCGGTGCTCAGTAATGTGTGGACGCCACACTGGTAGAGCTTCTTTGATTTCAGAGGCATGCACATCAGCAAGGGCATGAACATGGGCCACAGGTGAGGGAGACAGCATTCCTTATGGGTCTACATGGGCTAGGAGAGGAAGTACCGTGGATCTGTGTTGTCCTTGATGTCTTAAATTTGGTGCTGGAGTTAAACATACATTGGTTCCCGACTCCACTGTGCTGAGGGAAGGACTGGATACATGCAGAGAAGAGCAGGAGCCAGGGAGCTGTAGAGGTTGCTAGAGAAAGGAGAGGCCTGGCTGCTACTCCTGAAAAGTTTAAGGCTTTTGAAGTTTGGAGGAAGTTGAGGGTATGTCATGAGAAATTCTAAAGTGAAACCAAAGAAAGTTCTCTAAAGTCCAAAGAGTCAAGGCCCCAATAAAATGTTGATGGTTTCCCAGAGAAACCACAGAAATGCCTGTGATGAGAGTGCTTGAGCCTAGACCCAGGGAGGCATGGACGTGTGGGGGATGGGCTGGGAAGTGAGGGGCAGTGGCAGCCCACAGGGCTGGAGAACGCTGTAGCCAGGGGTACCAGTTTCCAGAGAGAAATGAGTTTTGGATGAAAGTGTTCTGAAGTGGAGTGCAGGAGGCACAGGTTGCCCCTTCCTGGCCTCTGGGCACACAGCTGCCCCTCCAGAGAGCCCCTGGGACGGGCGTGTCTGCCCAGGTGGATGGGGAGGGGACTGACATTGGAGAAGGGATCACACAGACTCAGTGTAGTGGACAGGTAGGGATGTCAGCTCAGGAGGACGTGTCCTTGGAAAGAAAGTTCAGAAAGGAGCAAACGGTGGAGACAGTGGGGAGAAAGGGCGGTCAGGGGCTGGAGGGACCTCCATTTGTTGAAAGTTGGTCGTGTCATGTTTTCAAATCAGAACTTTCTACCAGGAGCTATGTGAATTTAGATGTCACTTTCATGTGTCTCTCCTCATGAGGAGAAACTTCACGGGAGGCCCTGCACATCAGCTTCTGACCTGCAGTCCAGGTAATGGCCTCCTCAGAAGCCACACCCTGATCTATCTAGGTGGGAGGCTTTCTTTTGGCCTGGAACTCTGCACTAAAGGATGGTCTGATCACAGCGTTGGTTTCATTCTGGTGACCAGCGCACAGAAGAGAGTGTCTTCTCTCTCCTTGAATGTTGTATGCCCCAGACTCGGTTGCAGAAATCCCCTGTCTACCTGAGGTCAGAGCCTGCCTCTGTCCCCAGACGCTTTGCATTAAACCTGAGTGCACATGGGAGCCTCAGGCTGGTTGCCGTTGCGTTCTAAATATGCCCTTGTTACCAATGTGGTTTCTAGCCTGAGAATATTCTTATTTTTTATGTATTGAGATTAGATTCACAGCACATAAATTTACCATTCTAATCATTTTAAAGTATACGAGGCATTGGTTTTTAGTACGTTCACAAGGTTGTGGAACTGTTGCCATTATCTAATTCCAGAACATCTTCATCACCCCAAAAGAAGCCCTGTACTCAATTAGCAGTCACTCCCAGTTCCTCCTTTCCTCAGCCCCTGGCAACCGTGAAGCTACTTTCCTTCTCTCTGTGTTTCCCTATTCCGGACGTCTCACTCCATGGAGTTGTGCAATGAGTAGTCTTCTGTGATTCACTTCTTTCACTCAGCCTAAGTGTTCCAGCTTCATTCTTGTTGCACTCCATCCTTTCATGGCTGTGGTGTGCCACTGTGTGGGCACATCACACTCTGCCTATTCATTTGTCGGCTGGTGTGCATTTGGGCTCTTAACACTTTTTGTCTAGTATGAATAATGCTGCCTGTGAACATTCTTGTCTGTGTTTTGGGCTTAGGATATTCTTATACCTCTGATCTTCCCCACTACTTTTTGAAATTTCCACGTCTTTTCTCATCCTTCTAATTGGTTTCCCATTCTGGAATTTTCTTCTGCCTTTAGGGAGTCCCAAATAGGAGTGGCACTAAACATACTGCCAACCTCGTGTCCCACTTGCTATTTTCAGAGATATTTGGGAAACTCAACAAGTCTTTTCTTCATTAGCTACACAATGGTCCCTTGAACAATAATTGAACTGTGCAAGTCCGCTTATATGCAGATTTTTTTCAGCCAACACACAGATTGAAAATACAATCTATTTAGGATGAGAAGCCTGTGTATATGGAAAGCCCACTTTTCCTATACTCAGGTTCCTCGAGGCTGACTGCAGGATTTGAGTATGCACAGATTAGGTATACTCACGGAGGGTGGTGGGGGACTGGGAGTTGCTGGTGTCTTGGAACCAATCCACCGCATATACTAAGGGTGGACTGGCCAGCCTGCTGCACAAAATTACAACCCTTCAGGGTGTAAAGGCTTGGGGCCTTTCAAAACACTCTGAGCCACAGAATTGCCTCTGGCCAAACATCAGCAGAGCTTCAAAAGACCTCGTTGTTTCAAGAGAAGTTAATACTAACAGCCTGAACAGGCTCCATGTAATCAAGACCCATTAGCATGGAACGTGTAGAAAATGAGAGTGTTCTGAGTCTGCCTGCTCAGTGGCCGCCAGCTACATAAACAAGATCTGAAGACCAGTGGGTGCCCGTTGCCATATATTCACAAAGGCTTATGGCAGCCCGTTTACAAAGCTGTCATCCACATGAAGAAAATTCGCCCTCAGCCACTGAAAAACAAAACAACAAAAACCCCAACCCCACCCAAATCAAGCCCAACCCAGAAAAACATGAAAGGAAACATTCCTTTTGAACATATAACTAATCCTGCTGCCTCTTTCTATTAGAAATGGATAAAGGTACCTTGGCTGTTGCTTTTCTAGCACCGTTTTGTGATGCAATGGTCTGATTTTAAAATTTGCTTCCTGTAGGAGGCTGGGACCCCCTGGCCATATCTAGACATACAGTTAGCTACAGTTTGGAGACACGGACATTGATTGCATTATATTCACTGCTCCTAATCTCTTTTCTTTTGATGTGTATTCTTCAAAGCAAACTATTTTGTGATAAGTTAGTCACTGCCTTTATTGCAGCGATCATGTCATTTGCAGAATTGTAACAATAATTTCGGTACTCTCGATAGGAAGGTGGGTTAGCCAATACTCTTTAAAGAATACCAAATGTAATAGAACTTCTTGCACAATAAGTGCATTATGTCTCATCCTAAAAGAGATTTTTTCTTTCAAGGGTGTGCTGAGTTTTGTCTTAACCTCCTGTAAGTGACATATGCCAATGTGGCCATCTCGGGTGATTTATTGAAGACTTGTTACCCTCTGCCTGTGCTTTCAGCCCAGGTATGTCCTGTCTCCCCTGGATGGCTGACTGGTGATTTTTAAAAGGGTTTCCATTGTGCTTTGGGAACCTGAAGGCATCAGAATGGGCTTTTGCTTGTTTGCTGTGTCATATTCTGTTCATTTAAAGAGTAAAAAAAGTGTGTGGTTGGTATTGTGGCCCATGTTGAGCCAAAGCAAAGAGTAAGCCACTGGCTGAAGCCCACCTACGTTGAATGTAATGAGGCCTGAGATGAAAAGGATCTGCTACACTGAACACAGAACATAGAGCTCTGGGCTAACCACACAAAATATGCTGTGTGCAATGAACACTCACGCTGTACTCTTAGCCACATCCCTCACAAAAGACAGAGAGACAACTCCCAGGAGATGGAGCATGTGTGGAAAGATTTTCCGCCTGGTTACTTTGAAGAAAGCAAAAGGAGGCTGAAACTGTGCTTTGTAAGCCGCGTGGGTTGGTGCTGGCTCCTGGACATCAGTTCAGAATGCTCAGGAGTGAACGCAGAAGCCTGGTGAGGGACTCCCAGGAGGAGCTCCTGTCTCCACCTCCTCAGCCTCCGGAGTTCAAATTTCACTCAACCTGAGTGCACCAAACCCCACCCTCGTGTTTACATTGTCCTGGCCTTTTTGGCGGAATCAAAGTCCCTGCATAGCCAAGGAGATCTTTTACCTTCTACACTAGTGGGAGGCCAGGTGCCTGGGAGGGACGTGGCATGCCTCTGTCCTCCCCAGCGTGCCACTGTCCTGCTGTGAAGGCCTGTGTCAAGGAAAACTGGGCTCAAAAGTGCAGACTGAGAGAGCCGCTGGGCTGTTTTGAAGGAAGGTAAGCAGGGAGCATTTGTGTGCGTGCGCATATGTGTGCATGTGTCTGCTCCTGTGCGCTGCGTGTGTGTGCATGTGTGCATGTGTGTGGCTTCTGTAACGCTACAAAGACCTGAAACTGAGCTGTGTGCCTGCTGAGATTTACCAACTCGCCAAGACTTCCAGAGGGAAAGAGCTGGTGCTAGCCAGGAGGAGAGGGCGTTATGGAGTGGAATAGTCACCAAAACGGATGCTTTAACTGGGCAAGAAGGAATGTCGCTCAGGACTTGTCCAGGAATGCCTTTATTGGTTTGCAAGCTGGAGGAGTCTTAACTTACCGACTTCCTTTTGGAGAGGAGTTCAGTGATGGTCTGACATGGCATTTGTAAGCTCTCTGGCCGCCTCCGTGGCCAGCCGGCTTGGGTGACCTCAGATAAGGCCAACAGGACCTCCTCTTTTCCTCCGGGCTTGGGCCCTAGTGTTTTCACAGTTAGGAGTGACCAAAAGGGAACTGGGCTGCCCGGTCAGAGGCCTGAGATAGGCGCCTGCTGAATGCTGAGCCTGCACCAGCGTGCTGGTGTGAGAGGTCTGCCCGGGGAGCCGCCCTGGCCTGCCCCGCTGTCAGTGCGGCTGTGGGGGCACATTGGCAGCGTCCGGGACTCACCTGCCACAGCCCCACTCGGAGCATAGCGCTCCTTTATCGCCACATTCCAGAGCCTCACCCAGGAGACCACGGAAGCCCTTGGAATCTGGCCCAACTCCCGAGGCGCTCCTGCTCTGCAGTAGGATGCCTTCCCTTCCCGGAGAGACGGTTTGTGGCTGGGCAGGCGTTTCTATGTGGAAGGTTCTGCTCTGGTTCTGGCTTTTGTTAATTTTTTTTTTTGCTCTATATTTCTCTAAGAATTTATTGTCAGCCTCGTTTTTAGAAAGCGTGAGCAAGGAGCTCAGCTTTACTCCAGAGGGAGGGATTTTCCAGCGCCCTTGGGCAGTCTCAGTAAGGTGTCCCAGTGCTGCGCTGCAGCCTCTGTCCTGCTGGGCGCCTCCCCTCCTGGCAGCTCAGACAGTGATTTGGGTCTGGGGACTTGGGAAGGAGTTCACTCTCAAGGTAAGACTGATGTACCAAGGGAACAATGCCTTAGAATGGAGTTATTCTGCCTAAGGAGAGAAAGAGTTGTCCCTACAGAGTGGAGTTTATTACTGTCTTTGATTTTTTTGTAAAAAAAAAAAAAAAAAAAGAAAGAGGAAGTATATCAAAGTCATAGAGTCTCTGAATTAGTAGATTAAAAGCAATGTTCTCAAAGACCCAAGTGTAGTCCTCATTTCTTAGCTCTGGATTTTTCTCTGGAATAGAAAATGATTTAATACAAACTCCAAAGAGTCAGAATTCTATTGTAATAAAATTAAAGCAAACCTTGTTTTAGTGAGAGGTTATACATGCTCTAATTATAAATGTCCACATGGAAAAAACAAGAGTGGTTTTTGCATATGCTATGGATAAGATAACACAACACCCCTTGAGAAGGAATCTCTTGGCTCAGACATCACTTCCTGACTGGGAAGGTCTTTCTGTGCCTGCAGCCCCTACCAGGCCTCCAGGGAGCAGGTACCCTTGGGACATCGCCAGGGCTACCCGCACCTCCCCTCCTGGCTTCAGATGCGAGAATGCTCCTTGCCTCATTGCTAACCCCATTCAACACTGCCTTGTGCTCTGGGCCACAGCCTAGTTTTCAGCTGTCCTAGCTTGGTGATGGACTCTTCCATGCTCCAGAGCCTGAAATCCAGGCAGTCCATCAGCACCTGTCCTCACCAGCACTGAAACCCCCACTGGCTGTTCCACATTGTGCAGCCTCAGACCCGTCAACTGAATGATCTGCTGGAAAACTCACAAGTCCAGCACCGGTGCCCATCGCTCATGTGTCATTTGATTTTGCAAATCCAGGAGAAATGTTCTGTCTCTGCTGAGGGGAAGTCATGTGATGTAGTGATGGGAATCATGGACGTGCATGACACGATCTGCCAGATCACCCTTACCCGTTCCCCTATGAAACCTGGACATGCTCTGGTCCCTTGCAGCCCCCTAACCTCATAGGTTCAACAGAGGAGTACCCATGCCCCTTCTGGGTTTGCTTTGAGCCTCAAATGAGGCAATAGGTGAAGTTCTTGGAAGACAGTGGTTGCCCAGTTAGCTTATTACTGCTGCTTTTGCCATCATTGCTGTCAGTCACCGAGGAAACAAAAAAAGTATGGGATGGGAAAACAGTTTTACAGCTGGTAAGAGCCTGAGCCAGGCAGCTTGACCATAAAGTCGCACTGGGTGGATGGTTAGCAAAATTGGTGCCTGGGACAATTTGAGTCATATCAAAAAATGACTTACAGAACTTTTGAATACGTTTTTTAAAACCCATCTTTTACCATAGCTTTATATTAAGAGAACAATCCCTCAGGGTAATTCTTGAGGTGGGAGGTCAGTGGACCTGCTTTCTGTGTACTCACTGATTAGATGTTCATGGAGCACTCCTCTGTCCTTCAGCTCTACACCCAGAGGGTCCACATGTGAATCACATGTGAGTTCTGGGAATTCTTCACTTGACCAGGGAGGGGGAAAGCACAGATAGAAGGTTTGCCCAGTGCCTGGTGTATGCCGTGTCTTTCGTGTTGCACCCCAGTGGTTCTGGGAGCTGATACCAGCAAACACACCCTTCTCCAGGTTGCTTCTCTACAGACAAGGAAAGTGAGGCACAGAGAGGCTGAGTGACTCATTCATCTGAAGTCACACAGCTGTGATCAAGCCAGGACTCAAGGCTGGATTATGCCAGAACGTCTAGAAGGGGAGGGAAGGTGTGCACATGAATCACTCCATTGGAAATGTCAAAAGATGCTTTATGTGACAGTGAGGCGCAAAGGGACTATGATCGTTATCCCAAGGAAAGAGAGGGTTTCCTTTGTCTCATGGAATTTAGGAAGAGGAGGGAAGGCCTTTGAAGAGGGAGAGGAGGACAAGGGGGAGAGGGAGAAGGAGGAAGGGGAGGAGGGGGAAGAGGAGGAAAGGGAGGAAGGGGAAGAAGAGGAAGAGGGGAGGAAGGGAGGAGATCAAGAGGAGCCACCTCAGGTTGGGGCCTAGTGTGCTGTGAGTCTCATTTCTGTCTTGATCTCACAACGGTTGTTTTAATTGAGGTGCAATTTACATGCAGTAAAATATGCTCTATTTAGTATACAGTAGTCTGAGTTTGACAAACATTATGCCATGACACTCCCACCACTATCAAGACACAGATATTTCTATTGCCCAAACCATCCCTGGCACCCTTTGCAGCCTCCACTCTTCTCCTGGCCCCGACCACACCCATTTGTGTCCAAACACAATGTCTCCACCCCAGAATGTCACCTATGTGGAGTCGTACATAGTCCTTAAGACCCCTCCAGGAGACTGCCTGCAGATGAGTGCTCGTTTTTGAAACCAAAGCCTCTCTGTCTTCAGCATTTTCCCTGAGCTGTGCTTGTCAGAGCCTCACCATGGGCACTTGCAGCTGCAGACGTAATTCCAATAAACCTTCACTTATTGGGATTGTTTGGAGATGGTGAATTGATTCAGCTGGGCGGTCCCAAGTGAGTCATTTGAGGTCCCAAGTGAGTCATTTGAGGGCGACCTAGGGACAGGACGGTTTCTGGCTGTGTCTGGAGAAGCAACCTGTTCCCTGTGCTGGTCCAGGCGCAGGTAGGACCTCTGGCATATCCATGGCTCCTGACCCCAGTGGGGCTGCTGGTACCATGGGCGTGTGGGGGAGCTGAAGAGTCCATGCTAGGAACAGCACCTGATCCACTAATTAAGTCAGGAAACAGTAGGTGTTGGAGAGGATGTGGAGAAATAGGAACACTTTTAACACTGTTGGTGGGATTGTAAACTAGTTCAACCATTATGGAAAACAGTATGGCGATTCCTCAAGGATCTGGAACTAGAAGTACCATATGACCCAGCCATCCCATTGCTGGGTGTATACCCAAAGGATTATAAATCATGCTGCTATAAAGACACATGCACACGTATGTTTATTGCGACGCTATTCACAATAGCAAAGACTTGGAATCAACCGAATGTCCATCAGTGACAGACTGGATTAAGAAAATGTGGCACATATACACCATGGAATACTATGCAGCCATAAAAAAGGATGAGTTTGTGTCCTTTGTAGGGACATGGATGCAGCTGGAAACCATCATTCTCAGCAAACTATCGCAAGAACAGAAAACCAAACACCGCATGTTCTCACTCATAGGTGGGAACTGAACAATGAGATCACTTGGACTCGGGAAGGGGAACATCACACACTGGGGCCTATCATGGGGAGCGGGGAGGGGGGAGGGATTGCATTGGGAGTTATACCTGATGTAAATGACGAGTTGGTGGGTGCTGACGAGTTGATGTGTGCAGCACACCAACATGGCACAAGTATACATATGTAACAAACCTGCACGTTATGCACATGTACCCTAGAACTTAAAGTATAATAAAAAATAAATAAAGAAATGCACTTGCTTGAAGAAACAGAACATAAAACTGTGACCATCACTATAGCGGCTGTGGCAGCACGGGGGTCTGTCCCCCATAATGAATCATTTTAGGAGTTAAAGAGGAAAGCACAAATCGCTTAATAGTCTCTGAGGAGTGAGTGAGGTGTATATGAGTGAGTGTGTGTGTGTGTGTTGTGTGTGTCTTGATCTAGATATCTGTAAAATATAAAAGTGATTGACTAAGATTAGAATTTTATCATTTTTAAGGAATGGAAATAATGGGTATTGGAGTTGGCAGGAGGTTGGTTTAAATTTCAGATGTTCTATTCAGTAGGCTTGTAAAAAAATCATTAATGTTAGTGCAGGCTCTCTCAGCCTCTGATTTCTCTCATCTGTAAAATGAACTTCCCATTTCCTGCTTCACAGGATTGCTTTGGGAATTGAGTGGGATCCCTAGGGCCTAACAGTGTGCTGGGAGCATGGGAGGAGCTTGCACAGTGGCCTTGTCTTTAGGTGGTCAGCTGAATGGTAGGAGAAGGGTGTTTCCAGAATTCTCTCTGTTCGTCAGGTGATGAAGATGCCAATTCCTGCAGCCTCACCTGGCTCACCTGAGAGTGGCTGCTTCAGCATCAGTGGGTGCTTTTCTTCTCACATGCCGCTCCATCTTTCCCTTGCCTCTGTTGATCTGTCTATTCAGATGCCGTGAAATGTGCCCACCACCCTTTCCATCTCTTGTTCCTCTCTGTTCCCCAAGGGGTCTGTTCCATTCTCCAGCACATCCTCAGGACTAGGCTGAATATTGCTTCTAAGTCCCCATTTATGACTAGCAATCATAGCAATGCTTAGTCAACTCTTACCAACTTTCATGGAGAAGAATTTTCTCGTTTCTCCTTTGAAACTAAAAAGTTTCAGGGAGGATACTGTTAGTTCTTTTGAAATGAAAAGTTAATTTTTAAGCACACCTGTCGCAAAAAGTAGAATATGGGATTCTTAGCATCAGTACCTAGAAAAAGGAAGGCTTCTACATCGCTTCATAAATCTATCAGATTTGTCCTTCCTTTGCTTCAAACCAACTTTCTGTTGGAAGCAGGGCCAGTGGACAGTTAGGTGGATTACAGATCAGTGATGAGTATTTTTGGTTGCTGAGTGACTGATGATGGAGGGTGCTGAAGTGTGAGGTCAACTGTCCCTTTGGCCAGCTGATTGTTAGCATGCCGGGGAGCACAGTTGGGCATTGCCTAATCTGTTTTCAGCCAGGATGGAAGGGATATTTTCACATATATTTTTTTGTCTTCTCCATTTTTTGAGTGACTTTTGAAATACTTTCTGAGTACCTCTTAACCCTCTTGCCTCCCTGTGGGAAAGCCACGTTTCAGTACCAGGGTTGGGGTGGAAAGAGAAGGATTCCCTGCAGGGAGGGTGGGTAAGGAAGTCGTGCTACAGGTCCTCCAAAGAGACAAGAATGTATGTTCTGTATTTTCTTCCTTCTGGTCTTTTTCAGGCGATAAACCTCACTGGTATGTCATGCAGCGGAAGTCATTCAGGGCCATATTTATGTTTGTTGGATTTTGAACTAAGATCCAACCACAAGGAAATCGTTGCCAGACAGTGGACAGGCTCCCTTGGGAGGGGAGGTCCTTGGTGCTGTTGGCTGGGTCTGGTGGCAACGCAAGGGAAAGGGGACACCGAATGGGATGATTTATCCTGGACTGAGATGTGGAAAGGTTCTCCTCCTGCATCCACAGCTGAAGAGCTATGGGATCCCTGCGAGTTACTTCCTTCCACTCTGGGATCAGGTTCTAAATTTGCAGAATGAGGGTTGATTCAGATTTCCCCATACTCCCTTTGAGATGGAAGCAAAATGTTAAAATATATTATTTAAGGATATAAAAAGGTGAAAGGGGCAGACGAGTGGCAGGACCCCACCTTTGAGAATTCTGTCCTTACCCCACCACCTCCTCACAGCAGTGTCAGCCCTGATAGCACGTCAAGTGCCAGAGACAGAGTGGAGACTTGAAGCCCTGCAGCCTCCCTCCCCTAGTAGGGGCTCCTCACTCTCCCTGCCCCTAGGAGTTCGTCAGGGCACCACGAACCCCACCCACAACCCATGTCCAGGAACCACAGATGGGAGTTTTTTTGGCTATGTCATTTCTCTGGTCTGGATGCAGAAAATTACTTTCTATGTCACTTTTCCAAACCAGAACCATATTATCAGTAGCATTCTGCCATCAATTAAGGAGGGTATCCTTTAATGATGGATCAGCACCTTTGGGGGCTGCAAACAACAGGGTGCGGGCTCCTGTTTGGTTTCTCATTGGCAAGACTGGCAGTCAGCCATGCAATGACCCTGCTTCCACACCCCTGTTAGGTTTCATTTCTAGGCAGGATTCTCTTTTTATTGCTCTTGTCCTGCAGCTTTTGCATTGAATCTTAGAAAGCATAACAGTGGCAGAAAGTGTTTAGGTGAGGCTCTTTCCTGTGCGCCCAGTGTAGAGGCAACAGTTTCATAGGTGAGAAGATAGATGATACAGAGGTCAGAAGACAGATATTTACCCAGCCCTGCCACTTGGAGCTGTGTGGGTTTGAGCAATGAAACGCCAACCTCACAGGTGGCAGGAGGATAAAGGAGATTGGAAATGGCAGATAGCATGGTGCCATTTGCTTGCACCCGCTGTTTGCCAGGGCTCTGTCTCATTAATCTTTGTGCCCTGGTTCTGAGCACATTGTGTCCAGATAATGTTCAGATGTCCCCTGGATATCCGATCCATGCTTCCTGCTTCATGGGCAAATGGGCTAACCTTTAGGGTCATGACTTTTGTTTTCTTTGGAATTTAGAACCCTTAAATTGGGTGACTTCATTTACTTTTCCAGTTGTGTTCATTATCAGTTGGAGACCAGCCAGGTCAGTAGCAATGGTCGCCCTGTTTCCACCTCTCACGAATGGGCGGACCTGGCTGTGCTGCCTGGGAAAAGGCCCAGAGAGCGGGGACACCTGGGCTGCAGGTGGCCAAGGGCTGCACGGCTCTTCTACCTTCAAATCCTTGTGGGCTGTGTGTGTGTTTGGTTTGGGTTGGTGGTGGTTCTTTGTTTGCTTGTTTGTTTTGCCTGCTAAGGCAGCTGAGCTTTCCAAAATAGCTCCCCAGATTTTGTCATGTGTGAAAAAGCTCAAACTTTTAGCCTCTCACGCAATACTCACCTGGTGTCAGAAGCTGTTCTCTAATGCTAGAAATGTAAGGGAGAGCAAAATAAAGCAAACCCCCTGCCCTCAATGAGCCTAAGTCCCAGTGGGTGAAGGTGCAGTTCTTCTGAATGCAAGTATGTACTCCGGATAAAAACCCAGTGAGGAAAGGGTGGTCAGGGCAGCACCTGTTGAGGAGGTGAGGGAGATGAGATGCAGAGAAGGACAGGAGCCAAAGCCCCGGGGCAGGTGCATGCTTGCAGTGGACTGCTGGGAACAGGGCAGGCAGTGAAGAGATGAGTCCAGGGAGAGGATGCCAGGCCCTGTCCACTATGGGAAGAGCCTTTAATAGTAATTATGAGTGCTCTTACTTGGAGCCTATGAGCTGGGTAGTTTATGTCCATATTCTCTAGTTCTCATAACTTTGAGAGAAAGATGGAAAGCATCTTTGTGTCTTTCATTCCATTGAAAGATAGGAAGCATTCTATTTTATAAATGTAAAACCAGGAAACTGAATAGCCTGAATGTCATGACCATGAACACACACAGAGTAAATGGTGGAATGGGGATCCCATCTTCAAGGATAAAGGGAAACAGCTGTCTCCTTTGTCCAACTGAAGTTCAAGTTCTTTCTTTGCAAAGTGATAGTCCTTTACAAGAAAACAGGATAGGAACAGTGTGTTCCAGAGGCCCCTTCTCCTTCCCTCCCCCTGAGGCTGACTCTCCTGCCCCCACTGAAGACCACTGGGATGTAGGTACAGGGGGTTGTCTGTGGAGCTCCTGGGCTGGCCTACCCAGAGCTCTGCACCTTTAGAAAGATCTGTGTTGCTACAGAGTGATTCAGAAGATTGACCAGTCCTATCTTGGAATTCACCTGATAATGTTTCATATTCTTTTCCTGTACATTTAACATTTATTGGGCATTTTCTGATGTAGAAAACTACATATGTGTGTAGCAGGAAGTTTAGCAGGAGTCCAGCCTTGTCTTTGACGCTGGATAGGGCTGGACTGGACCCTCTCTGTCCCATGGCTGTGCTCTCATGTATTAATAGGAAGGTGGTTGAACACCACCTGGGCTGTCAGGATTTGATGAGACTCCGCTTGGAGGGCTCAGAATAGGCCTGACATAGATGGAGTATATAGTCAATGGTAATGGAAATGTTGTTGTTTTTAATGCATCTATTATTATTTTAAGATTTCTACCACGAATAAAATAGGATTATTCATACCCTTCCACAGGAGAGGGACTATCCTCTGCCTTACCATTTGGTACAGAGCCTTCTAATCACGTACTGTTCTTAGCAGGCAGGGCAGGGAGCTAGCTGAAGGATTCCACCTCAGACTCATTAATAAGCCCTTTTTGACAGCATTTTAATTTAGATTAGAAGAATTGTTTTACAACTCATTCTTGGGCTCTTTTTTTACGTTATTGTGCCAATTTATTTTAACTCAGATTTAGGGAGAAGGGTGCGGGAAGTTATATAGACTTAGCAGCGTGAAATCTGTGACTGTAGTGGGTAGGCTCATGCCCCGGGCTGCGTGGCCCTGCAGTGTGTGTCCTGGCTGCCAGCCAGGCGTGGGAGGGACTGGGCTGATGGCCATACAGCACCCTCCATCGTGAGGAGGAGGAGTAGTCTTTGTCATTTTCACGGAGCAGAAGCTGTTTATCAGCACCTCCTTCTCACGCTCTGAAAACAGCAAGAAGGATTTATCAGGTCTTACATTTGTTAAATTTTCCTGGTAACAGGAAATCTAAACAGAAATCAAATTAAATTGATGTTTACTCACGGCCTATAAAGACACTCACCCGTGTGCTATGCCGTTTAATTCTCAGGTCAACCTTTTCATAGAACCATCTACCCACACCCTCATTTTATAGCCAGGAAGCTGAAAGTCAAGATGAATGCACCAGTTGGTAGAACCCTAAGGGTAGACTCAGGATAGAGCTGAGATTTGAACCAGTGTCCATCTGATGCCAGAGCTTCTTCAAGGGACCACTCTACTTCACAATCGCCTAGTGATTGCATTAACAAATGGATTGCATTTTCCATTTTTGAAATTGTAGAAGTGATATTTGCACTTGCCTTATAATTTAGGCCAGTCTTTCCAGATGTCTCCTTTGTTTAATTTGCACAGAGCTGGGCGAAATAGGTGTTTTAGTCTCTGCCTGGTCTGAAGCCTGGTCACTCGCTAATCCCTGGTCAGAGCAATGTGAGTTCAGTGCCACCTCTTTGTGGGCAGGGCCACTGACAGAGCCTCCAGGTGTGTGCCCTCCTAGTGCTCTCTGAGCAGGTGGGCAGTGGGCCAGCAGGAGCACACAGGCATCAGGGCCAGTGCACCTGGGTTCTAGGCCCACCTCCACCTCCTAGCAGCTGCCTGACCTTGGGCAAATTATTTATTCTCTTTGATCCTCAGTTCCTTATAGATAAACAAGAAAATAGGTTATACTGTGAAAATTAGAGAAAATGCACGATGCTCCTGCCCTGTCAATAAAAGGTACTCAGAAAACAGCAGCTGTTACTGAGGCTGTTACCTTGAATTAATCCCATGGCATATGTCCTGTCATCACTTTCCCTGCCTTGAAGACTTGGTTTATTTTCAGCATTTTGTGTAGCATTTCTACTCCCAGACCCTCCCTTCCCTAGGCTTGACTTTAGGATGGGAGTCACGGCCACTGCAGATGGGCCCGTACCCGTGTCCACTCTCCCCACTCCCTGCTTCTCTGCATGCTTTCCCTTGGGCACGGTTGAAACAAGAAGCAAGCCTGACATCGGCGTGTTTTCAGTACCACACCCCAGTACCTCTCGGGACTCTGTCCTAACACGTTGTCCCAGTGTTTTCAAAAAAGCCAGCAGCTGCTGACCATGGTGGTGCATCAGCCTGGAGCCCGGGGCTATGAGGCACATGCTCAGGGCAGGTCCCTCCGGAGGGCTCCTGGGCCAGGCTCAGTGACTGCTGTTAGGTAGTGGCTCACGTCTCTCAAATTCCAGGTGCCCACGCAGCGTGGGCTTCCCACCACCAGCAGCTCCCTGGCTGTGGAATGCTTGCAATTTCACAGTTGAGAAAGTAGAAGGTGGGGGAGGCCCATGGGGTGCGGCATGTGCTGACTACAAACTCCAGCTTATTTTAGGAGGCTCTTGGCAAGGACCCGATGTGTGTGGTCGCGGCAATTGGCCAGTCAGCACATTGAGGCTCGGGAGTCCCAGAATGCCAGAGTCATGGCCATGATTAATAATAGCAGCCGATGCTTCAGCCTTTCCTGCCCACACTTTAGTTCAAAGTTTTATTTTCTTGACATTCCATGTATGGAAATCAGCGCATACAGGTCAGCCTCAAGCGTCTATGATCCTGAGACATTCACCAGGCACCTACTTGGCCCAAAGTTGCTGTGCCAAACAGGAAGACCCAAACCAATTCCTGCACTTTCTCTTTTCATTGAATTTCATATTGACATTTGAGCAGACATTCAGTTTTTTTTTCCTTTTTTTTTTTTTTTTTTGAGACGGAGTCTTGCTCTCTTGCCCAGGCTGGAATGCAGTGGCACGATCACTGCTCACTGCAACCTCTTCCTCCCAGGTTCAAGCAATTCTTCTGCCTCAGCCTCCTGAGTAGCTGAGACTACAGGCATGCACCACCATACCCGGCTAATGTTTGTATTTTTAGTAGAGACAGGTTTCACCAAGACATTCAATTTAATAGGAATTTGCTACCCAGCACCTAGCTGATGCTCAACAAATGTTAGACAGGTCTATGAACGGAAGCTCTTCTTTGTCTAATATGAACAGTTCATTCTTGGGGATTTATGAGCCGAGCTGGGCTCAGCGTTCACAGTCATGATGAAATTAACAATGAGCCCCAAAGGCAAGATGATTCAAAAGGTGAAGATTCCCAGAGTTCAGAATGACAATTTGTTCTGCATGGAAAGGTAGAAATGATTCAAGTACCTGAAATGTTTATTTGAATGCCTTTTCATTGGCATCCTCCAGAGTATATATAAAACTTTGTGATCTTAGAGGGATCTTTGTCCCTGTTTATTGTAAATCATATTTTGAATCCATTTATTTGTTTAGACAAATGCACACACTCGTTCCGAGGGTGTGAGGCTTGCTTTCATCCCGGACTGAAAGCCTCTCTCTGGTTTTCTCCCCCGCAGTGCTACACACGCAGGGCCCTGTCGATGGCAGCCTTTATGCGAAGGTGAGGAAAAAAAGCTCCTCGGATCCTGGCATCCCAGGTGGCCCCCAGGCCGTCCCGACCACCAACAGCCCAGACCACAGTGACCACACCTTGTCTGTCAGCAGTGACTCTGGCCACTCTACAGCCTCTGCCAGGACTGATAAGACGGAAGAGCGCCTGGCTCCAGGAACCAGGAGGGGCCTGAGCGCCCAGGAGAAGGCCGAGTTGGACCAGCTGCTCAGTGGCTTTGGCCTGGAGGATCCTGGAAGCTCCCTCAAGGAAATGACTGATGCTCGAAGCAAGTACAGTGGGACCCGCCACGTGGTGCCGGCCCAGGTTCATGTGAATGGAGAAGCTGCTCTGAAGGACCGGGAGACGGACATTCTGGATGACGAGATGCCCCACCACGACCTGCACAGTGTGGACAGCCTTGGGACCCTGTCCTCCTCGGAAGGGCCGCAGTCGGCCCACCTGGGTCCCTTCACCTGCCACAAGAGCAGCCAGAACTCACTCCTATCTGACGGTTTTGGCAGCAACGTTGGTGAAGATCCACAGGGCACCCTTGTTCCAGACCTGGGCCTTGGCATGGATGGCCCCTATGAGCGGGAGCGGACTTTCGGGACTCGAGAACCCAAGCAGCCCCAGCCCCTGCTGAGAAAGCCCTCAGTGTCCTCCCAGATGCAGGCCTACGGGCAGAGCAGCTACTCCACACAGACCTGGGTGCGCCAGCAGCAGATGGTTGTAGCTCACCAGTACAGCTTCGCCCCCGATGGGGAGGCCCGGCTGGTGAGCCGCGGCCCTGCAGACAATCCGGGCCTCGTCCAGGCCCAGCCCAGAGTCCCACTCACCCCCACCCGAGGGACCAGCAGTAGGGTGGCTGTCCAGAGGGGTGTAGGCAGTGGGCCACACCCCTCTGACACACAGCAGCCCTCTCCCAGCAAAGCATTCAAACCCAGGTTTCCAGGCGACCAGGTTGTGAATGGAGCTGGCCCAGAGCTGAGCACAGGCCCCTCCCCAGGCTCGCCCACCCTGGACATCGACCAGTCCATCGAACAGCTCAACAGGCTGATCCTGGAGCTGGATCCCACCTTCGAACCCATCCCTACCCACATGAATGCCCTCAGTAGCCAGGCCAATGGCTCTGTGTCTCCGGACAGCGTGGGAGGTGGGCTCCGGGCAAGCAGCAGGCTGCCTGACACGGGAGAGGGCCCCAACAGGACCCCTGGGCGGCAAGGTGAGCTGGGGCTCCATGGGAGGTGCTCCACAGGAGGCTAATGTGTGATGAGAAATCAGCCTAGTAGGTTCGCTTTTGGCAAAACCCACAAGGGAGGGACGTTTCCCTTGCAGTTTCAACTCTCGTGAATTTTGGCCTAGGATCCAAATGCTGTCATGCTGGTGTGGTCCCTTGGTAGGAGATTTGGAGGGTGAGAGAACCAGGCAGAAGACCTGCTGTTAACATCAGTGCAGGGGCAAGGACAGCATGCACTCCACTGGAAAGGGCCGGTCATGCCTTCATTGCAGAGTGGGCTTCACAGTGAAACCGTTCTCCCTTCATGAGTGTTAGTGGATTTACGAAGGAAGCATACTTACTTCTGTCCTTGTGGTATAGATCAGGGCTTTGTGGAAAAATGCCAGCTACTTCAATGGGGCTGAAGATTGGAGAGGAAGAGGACTGCTGAGCCCTCAGACAGCTTTGTCACAGGAAGTGTTTAAGCAGTCGTGGTATAAAATGTTCTGATTACAAATACACGTGTCAGAGTTGGCCATGGTGGTGTGGGGGGACTGGTTACGGAAGGCAGTGGCTGGGTGGAGGCTTGGGGTCCACAAGGGGTTCTACCACGGGGAGCAGCTTAGTGATGGGAGGGGCTTGGGGGAGCAGGCTCATGGGTGAGGGGACTGAGAGCTGTGGTGGGACCCAGAGCCATGGAGCCAGGTGCAGGGGCCTCCTGGGGATGCCCCAAAACCAGGTGGGGGTCATGCTAACCGCAGAGAGGCCAAGACTATACGTGTCCTTTTCCCCTGAGGCTGGTGGTTTAGAAACCAGCACAGGGCCTTTCTGCCTACCTTTGAGGCCTGGGAAGAGCCAGAGTTGGGAGTGGTGGACAGGCATTGACCTCTGCCTGGGTTATAGTAGCACTATCTTCAAGCTGCATCGATGTAATGGGGCAAGTTGCCTGTTGGGACCAGGTTCTTTCTGTTGGGAAGTCATGAAAGCTGAGGGGACCAGAGAGCTGGAGGTGGTCATGTCGGCCAGGGAAGACACTCAGCAGGCAGAGAAGGGCACTGAAATGGAGCAGGGTTGTCTCAGTAGGGGACTGTGTGGGTGAGATCATGTGGTCTGGAAGCTCCTGCACAGAGGTGCACACCAGGGGAGGGCAGCCAGGCTGTAGCGGCTATGCCTGGGGGCTGCTGGGAGGCTACAGGAGGTGGAGAGACAGAGCTGTGTTCTGGGAGCCCTGGCAGTGATATGCAGGGACCAGGACCCAAGGATAACCTTGGGCCAGAGAGTGTGGCATCCATATGGTGCCAGGGCCTCCCACATTGGCACGTTGGGATGTGTTGGCAAATGGGGGCCGCTGGCTCCTTAGAGGGACTTACCTCTAAAAGTGAAGACCAGAGAGGTAAAGGACCAGGGAGAATATGGCTATGTGACACCGTGCATGTGATTCCCACCATGTGCTGGTAACACTGATGAGAGATGCTACCACTTATGCCCGCGTGGTTCTTGGTTTAGGTGGGCTGGCCCATGTCATCGTCCTAAGCACCCTGGCTGCAGGCACCAGTCCCTGCCTTATAGTCGTGTTGACGGAGATATCAGTAGGTTACATGGCCCGCCTAGGTTCACATGGCACCAGCGTAGCAGAGCAAATGTCAGTGCCCTGCGGTGTGGACTCAGTGTCTCCATCCTCTTTGGAGTCACACAGGTGAGGACTACAGTCCCAACTCAGGTCTGGGGTGGTCTGGGGGAAGGACCTCACACTCTGCGGATATTGGTCCTGGCTTCAGGTCTGAGTGTGCCGTGGGCTGCCTGAGTGACGCACGTGTGTAAAGGGCAGTGTCTCTGTGAATTTCTCTTCACTCCGTCTGTGAGAAGGAAACCCTATCCCAGTGCTGGCCCAGGGACGGTGTGAAGAAAGGCTCGTCCACATCCACCTCTCACTTACTAGGGGTGTGACTGAGCAAACAGCTGTCATTCCAGCCTGCCTGAGTAACTCCGTCTTTGTATATCCTGAGCTGGGAGTTTGAAGGAGCCTGGAGAGTCCCCCATGAGTAGATTATTGGACTTTACAATACAGCTGTATAGCAACCACAACACCGCAGCAGGGTAGCAGTTCCTGAACAATAGGTCCAGGTTGATGCATTAAACAAATATATTTGGGAAATTCTGCGTCTACAAAAAAGGCGCCAATGGGAACAAAACTATCTGCAGTATCACACCTGACTTACTTCACCAAACCTTCTTGAAAGAAGTTACTTGGAAACATTAAAATCAGAAGTCTTTTCTCCTGGATAACAATGTCATGTAGGTTTGGAGGAGGCTGGAGGCATCTGAGTGTATGTGGAGAAAAGGACTCCATGGCTTAGGTTAACATATAGTAGTCTCTTGAGGTTAATATGTCTTTCAATTGATTGAATTCCATCCTTTTGGTTCCCCGTTCTTGCTGCAAATAAACAGTTATAAGGCCTGGAATTTTAGAAAGCCACATCATATTATCCACTCTCAGATTGGCTGTTTTTAAATTACTTGGTAAACTCATTATTTATTTATTTTTATTTTTATTTATTTTTTTGAGACAGAGTCTCGCTCTGTCACCCAGGCTGGAGTGCAGTGATGTGATCTCAGCTCACTGCAAGCTCCGCCTCCCAGGTTCATGCCATTCTGCCTCAACCCAGTAGCTGGGACTACAGGCACCCGCTACCGTGCCCGGCTAATTTTTTGTATTTTTAGTAGAGACGGGGATTCACCGTGTTAGCCAGGATGGTCTTGATCTACTGACCTTGTGATCTGTCCGCCTTGGCCTCCCAAAGTGCTGGGATTACAGGCGTGAGTTACTGCGCCCAACCAAACTCATTACTTTAATAATAATTTTTTTTTTTTTTTTTTTTTTGAGTCTTGCTCTGTTGCCCAGGCTGGAGTGCAGTGGCACAATCTTGGCTCACTGCAACCTCCACCTCCCGAGTTCAAATGATTCTCCTGCCTCAGCCTCCCGAGTAGCTGGGACTACAGGTGCGCACCTCCATGCCCGGCTAATTTTTGTATTTTTAGTAGAGATGGGGTTTCACCATATTGGCCAAGCTGGTCTTGAACTCCCAACCTCGTGATCTGCCCACCTCAGCCTCCCAAAGTGCTGGGATTATAAGCGTGAGCCCCTGCGTCCAACCCAGTAACACATTTTGATTTTGATTTTAGATCCTCTTTAATTCCTTTTATTATAAAAGTTATTTAGTTATCATTTTGAAGTTGAAGGACTTTCATATCTCAGCAATAGACCAGTAAAATTCAGTGTATATTTGGGTATTGACAATACAAATATAAAGTATTTATTAATCTATGCATATTTGACAGGCATCTCGGACCATGTGTCCATTTTTTTCTAGCATCAGAACTAAAATGTCAAAAGATTAGATATAAGCAAAACTGGGTACCAGTTCCCCCAGAGCTTTTTAAAATTGGGAAGTGACCTTCTTGTAAGAACCCTGACACGTGAGCAACTGTCCATGAGCAGTGATGAATGGACACTGAAGGGTTAGCTGCAGCATTGGAAACAGGGCAGAGGGAGCCATCCCTTTCCTGGGAGCTCCGCTTCCTCTTCCAGGACGTGCCTCTTGTGCTAGGTAAGCACCAAGCTGGGAGATGGAGCAAGCCTTGAGACTTGCACTTCATTTAGTGTAAAAAGCTTACACAGTGTAGAGGTGGTCTCTGAACAGCCTACATGGCAGGCTTTTGGATCTCAGTCCAGGACTTTCTGACCTGATAGAAATCCCTTTAAAAAATGCTCACTGGGCTGAGGGAGGCAGATCACCTGAGGTCAGGAGTTCGAGACCAGCCTGGTCCACATGGCAAAACCCTGTCTCTACTAAAGTTACAAAAATTAGCCTGGCGTGGTAGTTCATGCCTGTAATCCCAGCTACTTGGGAGGCTGAGGCAGGAGAATCACTTGAACCCAGGAGGCAGAGATTGCAGCAAACTGAGATTGCGCCACTGTACTCCAGCTTAGGTGACAGAGCAAGCACTCTGGCTCAAAAAAAAAAAAATTGCTTACTTCTATAGCTCTCAGGCACTGTAGCTAAGCAGGGAAGGAATTGTTTCTTCCCTCCCTGGCAGGTATAGAAAACACTGGAACCCTTTTTGATTTTAAAATTTAAATTTCAGTAATGACATTTCTCAACAGGAAATGGCTACTTTGGCAAGCAGCAGAAAACAAAAATCACTAGATCCTAGCAGGAACAAGTGTGGTAGCAAAGCAGCTGGTTCCGAGTCTCTGGGACATCGCCAGAAGGTTGGGGATGCTGCTGGAGTGCCTGCACTTTGAAGGCATCTTAGATCCCCCAACCCATATCCACCTCCTCAGCCAGCCAAAGGAGACCAGGGCTGCTGAGCTGGAGTCCTCCTCTTTCAGCTTAGCTCCATGTGTGAATAGGAAAGATCCTGGCATGTCCGAAAGGCTCATGACATGCCCAGAATGGTACCATCACTTACCCTGCAAGGGGAGTCATTTCCACATCTGTGTGCCTGAGGGTCAGCCCCATACATGGTGCGGCAATGCCTGACTGACCGGAGACTATCTTGAGTCTTGCTCACAAGGGGAAACTGTAGACTGGAAGTTCTGAGAGCGCCATGTCTACATGAGCCCCTTCTTGCTGTCCTGCCTTCCATCTCATCCATGGACACAGACTGCTACACAGCTTTCTTAATTCTGACAGTAGCTGAAGGTTTGTCACAGAGACCTCAGCATCCTGAAGTTACCAGAGTCTTTCACTCTTTGCAGATTATGTCCTCATTATGAGAAAGACCACCACTTGTGGTAGAGAGTTGGGAATAGCATTGCCCAGTGCACCTCCGGGGGACTTCTGGGCATCCTGCATTATTTATGAGATGAAAATTATATGTGAAGGCTAAGTATTTCCTAAGAAAGTCTTTCATCATAAGCACAATGATAATAATGATGGTTCTGCTGCTGATGGTAGTGATGGTCATGGTGATGATCATGGTGATGATGATGGTGATGGTGATGATCATGGTGATGGTGATGATTGTGATGATGGTGGTGGTGATGGTGATGATGACAATGGTGATGGAGATGATGTTGATGGTGGTGATGGTGGTAATGGTGATGGTGATGACGGTGATGGTGATGATGACAGTGATGATGGTGATGATGGTGATGTTGTTGATGGTGATGGTGGTGATGACAATGATGATGGTGATGATGTTGAAAGTGGTGATGATGTTGATGGTGATGATGGTCATGGTGATCATGGTGATGATCCTGATGTTGGTGATGACCCTGATCATGGTGATGATGGTGATGACTGTGATGATGTTGATGGTGGTGATGGTGATGATGATAGTGATGATGGTGATGACTGTGATGATGGTGATGATGGTGATGGTGGTGGTGATGTTGATAGTGGTAATGGTGATGGTGATGGTGATGATCCTGATGATGGTGATGACTGTGATGATGTTGGTGGTGGTGATGGTGATGGTAATGACTCTGATGATGGTGGTGATGTTGATGGTGGTGATGATGTTAATGGTGGTAATGGTGATGGTGATAATGGTGATAGTGATGGTGATGATGGTGATGACTGTGGTGATGTTGATGGCGATGATGACAGTGATGATGGCGATGACTGTGATGATGGTGATGATGCTGATGGTGGTGATGATGGTTTGGTGATGGTGATGATGACCGTGATGAATGTAATGATAGTGATGATGTTTATGGTGGTGTTAGTGATGGTGATGTTGATGATGTTGGAAATAGTAAGAACTGTTACTCTGAGTGCTTACACTGTTTTAAGTACCTTCATTTTCACCGGCACACATAACAGAGCTCTCATCTCTCTGACTGCACCCCATGGCCGTGTCCTAATTCCACTAAGCTCACCCTCTTACACCAGCCGGCAAACCTCTTGAGGGAAGTGCTCATTATTTTTTTCCCCTGGCATGCAGGAAGAGTTCGACATATGTTTGCAGATACAGGGGTCTGGGACAGGCAGAACTGCAGATGATCGTTTCGAGACCAGAATTGTTCTGCTGAATGGGCACTGAGGGGGATTTATCACTGGACAATGTAGAGTAGCCCTGCCCACCCACAAGACCAAAGAGAGGCTGTCCAGAGGTGGGATATCACAAAGCTCTGGTGGCTGAGACCTGGGTGCTCTCTGTGCCAGTGAGCACGGTTTTGTGTCATTCTTGTAGAATGGGTGAGATTCAGGCAGTTGGTTCGGGGGCATTTTGCTCCCCACAAGTGTCCGCCAGCCATGAGGCCCTGCTCCCTCACTCTGATCTGACTTCTGCCGCCGTCAGTGTTTTGTGGAAGAGGCCCTGGGTGCTGCTTCCAGGCTCATTGTCCCCGCCCCACTCTGGGTCTCACCCTGGTTTCAGCCTGCACTGGGTGCTGCTTCCAGGCTCATTGTCCCCGCCCCACTCTGGGTCTCACCCTGGTTTCAGCCTGCACTGGGTGCTGCTTCCAGGCTCATTGTCCCCGCCCCACTCTGGGTCTCAGCCTGGTTTCAGCCTGCACGTGGTGGGTTTTTTGCATCATACCCTTTTAAGTGGGGGAAGATTTCAACTGATGATATCCCAGTAACAAAAGAAATGACTCAACCTTTGAAATTTATGATTCCACGGGTGGCAGAAAGCCAGTTCTGTGGGTTTTTTTTTTCATACCTTGAGGGCTCTTTGCTTCATGTTGTCAAAATATTTTATTCATGTTACATCAACCTCCACCCTGTGACGACAGGAACCTGGCAGGCCCTGTTCTGCTTGCAGACAGTGCTGTGGCATTCCCACCAGGCATTCAGTGTCCCTCCCAGACTCGGCACCTGCTCTGTTATTGCTAACCCATGGCTGATAACCTGTGCATCCTAAAGAAAGTTCAGAGCAATGGAAACTGTCAGCTTTTAATAATTGACCATGGGGTGCTCGTTGATTTAAATTGTATGCTAAACCCCAACCAAAGGAACCAAATGTGAAAGCTGGAAGAGCGCTTTAGGGTTAGAAAGCAGGTCATCTGCAAGCTCTGATTCCGTGGCAGAAGGCTCACAGCCTCACAAAGTAGAGACATGCGGACAGTCCCATCTCATTTCAACTCCAGAGTTGGGGAACATGCCGGGGGTGCTCAGCCAGAGCCTCTCAGCCAGGCCTTGTGAGGCTGAGGGATCCTTACCAGGCAGGTGGTCTGGAGGAGAAGCGGACTGTGAGAAAGCATAGTGTGCCAGGGAAGTTCGGTGCCAGGGAGTGAGGCTGGAGATGCAGATAGGCCTCACTATGGAGGGCCAGGATGGGGGCCAAGGGGCGTGGCTCTTCCCTGAGGGCAGAGGCGAGCCTCGGAATCTTGGGCTGGGCCCTTGCTTGCTTTTTTTTCTTTTCTTTTCTTTTTCGCATGGTCACTGTCTTACCAGAAGAGAAGGCACTGAGAAGGTGCACTGAGCCCGGGAGCTCCATTAGGGGCCCAGAGACAATGGAGGATAGCATTTAGGCAGGATGGGGGTGCCGTGGGGTGGCACTGGCCTCCAACTCTGCAGAGGAAGAATCTCAGGAGAGAGGGAGGGAAGTGAGTAAGTGGGCCCCAGCGCCTGTCCCCGCAGCAGCTGGACATTGGAAGAATGAAGGGGCCTTGGATTTGGCTGTCAGTGATCTGGATATGGGGGTTTCAGAGTCATGCTGGGGACACAGGGAATCCACAGTACTTTCTAAAGGTCCAGGCGTCGTTATTTCCGTACTGTGTGTTATAACTGAGCAGTCCCCAGTTACGGGCGTCACCCTGCCGGTGTCGGACCCTCGGAGCATGGGAGGGTATGCGCATCTGAGGTGGAGGATGGAGGAGTGACTGCAGCACCAAGCATAGACACTCCTGGAGCCCTCCAAGGACTCAGGTGTCAGCAAGAGACCAGGTCTCATGCCAGTACCTCCGCCTTTCAGGATCTGTCTTTGGATGGTCACAGTCAGCCCAGGGTCACCTTTTCTCTGAGAGGCTTCCCTTGGCCACTGCACCCTCCAAGCAGCTGGGTGAGGTCCTAGGACCCAGGTCTTATAAGAGGGACTTCCTGGTACTCACAACAGAGAACCAGGGTAAAGGAGGTCTAGGAGCCAAGGAGCCAGGGCCCCTGGCACTGGACATGTGTCCACGAGGGACTCTTGCTCTTTGTTTGCTACCGCAGGCAAGACAAGGTTTTTTCTCCATCTGTGAGCATCAGTCTCTGGGGGTGGCTGAGAGAAATGGGATATTTATGTGACTTGAGAGCTCTAAAAAGAGACTCCTGCCCAGGGGTCAGGACTAGACACAGCTCCTCTCGATCTTCAGACCCCGATGCTTTAGGGCTGTGGATATGAACAAGCCATGTGTATGTGAGTGCACATTTAATAACCGAGTCAGCCCACTGCACTACAGGGAGCACTGTGGGTGTCCAATTCGGAAAATATTTTAGAATGAGAAACTCAAGTCTGCTCTGGGAAACTGCCATTGCAGTCACTTTCTTTTATTGCATAAAACCAACTTTGAAATTTTAGAGTTGATGAATCATTTCCATTTGCCCCAGAGACTCTCACTCTCCAAAGCAGGGGGACTTGGTTTCCCACCCCGCCACTTTGACGGGCGCTCTGAAGACACTGCTGAGAGGCTCGGGCCACAGAGGAGAAGGTGCTATCTGGGCCTTCTGGGACTTTGAGGTGTGGATTGCAGACCATCTTCTGCTCTGTCTACACTGCCCGTGATAGCCATGGCAAGGGATCTTCACTGGCTCAGGCCCAAAATGAAGTATTGTTTCTATAACAGATACCTTCTGATGCCATCTTTACTCTCCTGAGATGAAAGTCATAGCTAATGTAACCTCCTTAAGCACATACTAAAAACTAAATTTAACATGCTAACACTCATGTCAAAGGGAAAATACAAATAAAGTAATTCACAATAAAGTCATTTGCATTTTGAGATGAAAATCTTTGGTCCGGCCCACACTAGAAAACAGAAATTGTCCCTCAGTTTTAAAAAATACTCATTCATTTTTTATTGTGGTGAAATACACATCACATAAAATTTAGCATTTTAATCATTTTTAAGTGTACTGTTCAGTGATAGTAAAGACATTTGCATTGCTGTGCAACCATCATTAGTATCCAGTTTCAGAAATTTGTCATCATCCCAAAGGGAAACCTTATACCCCCTGAAGTCACTTCCTGTCCACACCTCCTCCCCAAGCCCCTGACACTCACTCATCCCCTCCTGCCCCTGGGGATGTGCCTACTGTGGACATTTTACATAAATGGCATCACACTATATGTGCCTTTTGTGGCTGACTCCTGTGACGTGTTGTGTGATGTTTTCAAGCCAGCTGTGTTATAGCCCATGTGGGAGCTTCAGTACTGTTTACGGCAGAGCAATATTCCACAGCAGGAAGAGAGCACAGTTTGTTTATCCATTCCTCTCTCGAGGGAGACCTGGGTGGTTTCCACCTTTGGCCTTGGTGAATGGTGATGCTGTGATCATGGGTGTGCCCGTGTTTGTCTGAACACCTGTTTTCAGTTGTTTGGGGTGTTGCTCAGGAGAGGAGTTGCTAGGTTCTGTGGCAGCTCTGTAACTTGTTGGGGAACTGGTGGGTCCTATGGCCGCTCTCTAACTTGTTGGGCAACCTCCCCCCTGATGCTTGAAAGTCATTTGGTATCACCAGGTCTCTGGCGTGTTTCATTTGTCCGCAGAAGCACTGCCTGAGCGGCACTGGAAGTGGGCTGGTCTGTGTGACCCTAACAACCTGAGTGCTGGCTCAGGGGAACTGCTAATTTATGGAATCCTAGGTAGGTGGTGGTAGAATTCTCTCCCTCTGTCAGGGTGGAGCAGTTTTATAACAACTTCCCAGCAACATGGCTCTTTTCCAGTCATGCCACATGTCCACTGCATGGTGGCTTGATGTGGGCCTCATGATGGGGCCTGGGATGAGGGATGAGCCCTCTCTGTGCACCCAAGGCTACCCACACTCCTTAGATCACTCCTGGCTCCCACAGCCTCTGCCAGAAGTCACCGGCTGCGTCACTCCCCAGAGTTCATCAGCCAGGTGGACCCGTGGCCACACTTACGTTCAGCGCAGCCTATGTGGCCCTGAAGGTGGACAGCCCTTGTATCCGTCCGGAGGCACGGGATAGTAAACACCATGGTGATTAAAAGAGGAAACGTTGGCCAGGCGCCACGGTTTACGCCTGTAATCCCAACACTTTGGGAGGCCAAGGCGGGTGGATCACAAGGTCAGAAGTTCAAGACTAGCCTGGTCAATATGGTGAAATCCTGTCTCTATTAAGAAATACGAAAATTAGCCGGGGATGGTGGCGCGTGCTTGTAGTCCCAGCTACTCAGGAAGCTGAGGCAGGAGCATCACTGGAACTTGGGAGGCAGAGGCTGCAGTGAGCTGAGATCGCACCATTGCACTCCAGCCTGGGTGACAGAGCAAGACTCCATCAGGAAAAAAAAAAAAAAAAAAGGCGAAGTGTTTGGGGAAGAGGCCAGTAAGGTCACGTGATGGGGGGTGATCCAAAAAGAAAACTAATCCCTGTGAACAGGCAGGAGTTGAAGCCCGTACAGAAGCTCCGTTGACGGGGTCTTTGGGGTCTTTGAGGTAGGGCAGTGTGTGAAGCAGGCGGGGGTCCCCCTTCTGTGGGTTGCAGCTTTTCACATCTGCACGTTAGGTTACAGTTGACTTACAAAACACGAGGTATTGCTGACATTTCTTATGTTGGAGGGCTTCGTTGTTTGGACATATCATTTCCCTTTTAAATATGCCTTTTTAGAATTGCCACCACCTAGCCATGGACTTCAGTGTTTCCCAGTGGAAAGAATTTTCAATTTTGCAATCTAAAATATGGGATTCCCTCCATTCACCTTCTGTTGCAGTTTTGTCGGCGCCCTCTTAGAATCAGGGTTAGGCATGGAGACAGCGTGACTGAGGGAGGGTGGGCCTGGGACCAGAAGGCTCTTCCCTGGGTGGGTCTTGATATGTCTGTCAGAACCCTGGCTAATGATTTCCTAACACATTACTTTGTAAAAAAAAATGCAAGTTGCACAGCTCTTTAAGGCTGTGCCCACCAGGTGGAAGGGACTGGTCAATCAGTCCTGTTTCAGTTTTGGGAGAAGGCCCCTAAAACCATTTCTGGGAGCATTTCAGCTGGGAAGAGTGTTGGGGCGTCCTTGTCGTGCCACTTTGCCTCCTTTTACGCACTGTCTTGAAAAGATTCGTGGGTGTGTGTGAATGAGCTGAAGTCTGGAGGCCTCAAGTTCACCATGAAGCAGTCTTTGCCCGTGATTTGTTTTCACTCCTTGGAGTGCAAGGAGCTTCCAGAGCCTATCAGGCACACCTGTGTGATGTTGCACTTCATTCCTAGAGGACCATATCAAGATAAATCAGTAGCTTATGGGGACTTTACCTTCTAATGCCCAGATAGAAAATGAAAGAAGGCATGTTTTAAAATAGGTAATGTTCTAGCATGTCATGAGTTTTCATCTGTTCTATTTATTTTTTAAATTAATTAATTTATTTATTATTTGAGATAGGATCTCACTCTGTCACCCAGGCTGGAGTGCAGTTGGTGTGATCACAGCTCACTGCATCCTTGACCTCCTGGGCTCAGTTGATCCTCTCGCCTCAGCCTCCAGAGTAGCTAGGACGACAGGCATGTGCCACCATGCCAGCTTAATTTTTTTTGTATTTTTCTGTAGAGACAGGGTTTCATCATGTTGCCCAGGCTGATCTGGAACTTCTGGACTCCAATGATCCGCCCTCCTCAGCCTCTCAGAGTGCTGGGATTATAAGCATGAGCCACTGTGCCTGGCCCCGTTTTTTCTATGTTTTAATTAACTTATTTATCATTGTATGTATTTAAGGTGTTTAACATGATATTTTGTTATACCTATACATGGGGAGAGGATCACTACAGTCAAACAAATGGACATATCCACCACTTTACCTAGTTACTTTTGTGTAAGAGCACTGAAGGTCTACTCTCTTAGTCAATATTGCATCCTGAAGATTTGCTCCAGGAGCAGATTCCATCTCTTAGAACAGGGGTTGGACACCTTGCCTTGCATGTTGGAGTCACCTGGGGAGCTTTAAAAATGCAGATGCTAAAAATGCAGGTACCTGCTTCCACCTCTGGTGGGTGGCAGATTGAGTTGGCCCTGGTGGGGCCTGGATGTCAGACTTGATTTAAAAACTCTCCCCAAATAATGCAGTGCAAATTCAGGGTTGAGGCCTGCTGTGATTCTTGAGCTTGGTTGTGTGTTGGAAACACTAGGGAGTTTTTAAAAAGACTGATACTTAGGTCTAACCGCTGGAGGTTCTGACTTCACGGGTGAGGCCCGAGCTTCAGGATTTTAGTGATAAAATGTGGACAACGGCCTTTGAGAACCACTGTTGTATATTTGCAGTTCTGTTGTGTGTTTGCAGTTCTCAACTTAGGTGCGTGTCCCAGCCTCCAGGAGAGCTGGCCCTTGGCTCACTGAGGCTGGAGCGTGCCGCAGGGTGGTTCTGACCAGAGCAGGATTTGTGACCCTGCTGTGGAATTTAGAGGACAGCCAATAGTCACGTATCGGTTATCAGAGGCAGAGGCAGGCGATTCTCTGGGCCGCCTTCCACCTGGGTGGTGGCTTTATTTGACCAGCGCAGAGTGGACTGTGTGACCCCACAGTGGAGAGGATGTGGTGACATGAAGTTTATGAATGGATTACATGGTGGGTGTCTGCTCCTGGACGCTTCACCCATCTTCCTTCCCTTCCCCCCTTGCACTTCCTGGCAGAGGCTCAGGGCCCGGGATCTGCCGTGCGCTGGCAAAGATCAGTCTCCAAGAGCAGTCTGAATCACAGAATCACAGTTCAGGGTCAACATAAGTACTGACTTACCAATCGGGATGTGTTAATTCGCACTCTGAATTAGTTTACATAATTGGGAGTTCAGTGTATTTGGACAAAGTGGAAAGCTGTGCAAGAGCTTTGTGGGTCTTTTAAACAAAACTTTAAAAACATTTTCTGGCTAAGTGATCTGAGAAGCCCTCTCCTGCACTTCAGACTGCTCAGAGGTGAATTGATGGCAACAGTGCTAACCCCCAGGCTGGGCTGAGTTCAGTCCCGCATGTGTTTAGTGCAGCACCCGACGTCTTGGCCTGAATCCCTGATTCTCCAGGGCTCTGACGGCGATGCATCCCCTTCTCACAAGGTCCCCGGGTGTCCCCAGTCAAGGACTGGCTTTCCTGCTCTTCCCTCGGAGCACATGAGGATTACCTGTCAGGACCGTCCTCCTGACGGTCCTCCACCCTGTCGTGGTGGCTTTGGATAAGGCACCTCATAGGATGCACTTGGGGCTGAGGCCCCACCATCCCCAGTTCCCCTTGTGGGGCCGGAATGACTGAGCATCCTCCTGCCTCCCAGACTCAGTGTCCTTTTGCACCCTGTGGTGAATCCCAGATCCTGGGCATGGCAGTCTCAGGTGACCCTGCGCAGCCTGGCAGCCTGCTGGCTGGGCAGCCCTTAGCACGTTTCCTTATCTGTCCTTGATGCCAGCTCCACCCGTGAATAACAGTGAGACTGCTAAATGAGGAAACGTGCTGGTCTTTGGGAGTGGCAGTGTGGGGGACTCTGGGGTATGTGTCCCATTTTACACTCGAGGTCAGATGGTTCCCGAGGCTCTGGGTGGGTAGCACCCAGTGTCTGCAGGAAAGGAGGCTTGGGTGAAGACAGCTGAATGCCCGGTGTAGGGACTGGCCAAGGAGGTGGACAGCATCCAGTCACTTGACCTTTGGAGACCACGTCACCATGCCATGTTTTGGTGGACAATAAGCATGTCACCACGACAGGAGGGGCACAAGACTATGTAAAGAAAAAGCCGCTGCCTGTCCCTCCCTCCACAGAGACCCCAGCTGCATGGAGTGAGTGAAGCTGCACGTTGCCCGCAGATCACCGGGGTCTCTATTCACCGGGGATCTCAAGGAGCCCGAGATTCCTGCACTGAGTACTCACGGCCTTTGTGAGGAGAGGATGCAGGATTTTTTTTTTTTTTTTCTGGCTGGGAACCAGCAGGGAAGTAAGGGCAGCTCTTCCCCAGCACCTGGGCCTCAGGCTGGGAGCAGGGTGGGCACAGGTGTGAGAGAGCAGAGCGAGCAGGGTGTGGGTGCCATGAGTGCAGGCAGATGCAGGTGGCCCCCCCCAGGGCTTTGGGAGCTGCCCTTTGCCCGTGAACAGCCCTGTGTGGGAGTTTGGGTTTCGTTCCCTTTCTCCTTGGTTTTTCTGAGAAGGGGTACCTTGGGGAACTGGGGGTGGGAAGGCGGATCGCCCAGAGCCCCGCAGGTGCTCCTCAGTGCTGGCAAGGTCCTTCTTGTCCTCTTATCAGCTCCTCCCAGAGGTGACAGCCGTCTGTGTGGTGGCAGCTCTCTCCTGCTCCCATGAGGTCTCCTTTTTCTTCTCTTTTCCTGGATTTGACTTCTTACCAGAAAAGTATATAGGCATGGCCAGTTTTGTAGTAGTGTTCGGAGAATAGGTCTTAACAATATCATTATTCAGTTCATGATTTCATTGTTCAAGCTGCCCAGTCTCATTGCATTACAGCCAGTTCTTTGCCGTACCTTGGAATTTTTTTATTTTGTCATCTGTGGTTTTTGTTTGTTTGTTTCCTGTTGATGCACATAATGTGATACTCTCAGTGAAGGCTGTTACCTCTCCTTTCTGCAGGTGTGAGTAGGAAGGGCCGCAGGTTGCGGAGTGAGTCCTGAGGCTATACTGCTGGCCTCTGCAGTTTTACCAGAAGCTCAAGGATAGGATGGGTATAGGAGGGGGCCCCTCGTGGTCCCAAGCAAAGGATGGGTATAGGAGGGGGCCCCTCGTGGTCCCAAGCAAGACCAGGGCAGCTGAGGAGGGTGGAGAAGGAGGGGGTGCTGGGCTGTGGTAGGAGGGAGGCCAGGGGACAGGAGGAGACTGCTTCAGGTGCTGGTCATTTCACGTTGATGTGAAGTGTGTAAGAAGTAACTGATGGACTCAAATAATTAAATGATTCCCTTGGAGAGTGCTCAGGAATTAAGCCTCAGTGTGGAAAAAGAAATGTAAAAGTCATGTGTGTCTTCATTGAGATATGTGGCTCTTCACAGGTTCCAGGGAGCTTCCATATGTTTCTTTATCATCAGAAAGAACATCAACTAAAGAAAACTATAAATCAGTCACTTTGGAAGAAAGATTTGGGGTAGGGGGAGAGTTTTACTAAATGCTAGGGCCTCCTTTGGGTATAATTCAGAAGTCAGTGATTCAGTGCCGGAGCTCCTAACCTGTGGCCTGGGCTCACGTGTTCACCCCTCACCTCCTTACCTCTCAGGGCCAGGGCTCCTAACAGGTGGCCCAGGGCTCACCTATTCACCCCTCACCTCTTCACCCCTTCAGAGCTCACTGACTTAGCAAAGAAGTACTGAACCCCCAGGGTGTCTCAGTATGGACAGACTTTGGAGCTGAATAAGACCTGATCCTTGTCCCCACCTGGGACTGCTGGCTGCTCCTGCCTCTGTCCACAGGAAGGAATCCAAGAGCTCTCTGAGCTGGCAGTGCAGAGGTATGGAGCTTGCTGTTTATGGAGACCTTCTCTGGAGAGGTGAGCAGTGATCCTGTTAGGTAGCGTACCAGAGCTAGCAAATGAACCACCTGAGGAAATGTCCACAAGGCTGTGGCCTCTCACAGGTCTCCCAGACATCAGAGTGTGAGGCAAAAGTGCTTTGCTCCTCCCACCTCTGCCCCACCTGCAACCACTTGGAAAGAGTGGTTCTGGAAGTCCCTGCTGTAACTTTGGTGTGGCACATGGGCCGTGGGCTCAGTGTGTACACTCGAGACGCAGCCCAAGTCACCACTGCCATGGGGTCACCTGTGGACCCTGGGGTCGGGCTAGTCAGAGCAGTGGATGGGATGAAGAGCTGGGGGCCTTGAGTGGAGGGGCAGCTCTCAGTGAGAAGAGGGTGCCTTTGGCTGCACCCACCCCTGGAAATAAGCCAGGAACCAACTCCCCTACAGTGGAGATCCTGATGGGTGGTCTTGTCCTGGAGAAGGGGCCAGAATGGAAAGGATGGACCTCCAGGAACAGTCAGCGCCCTGGCTTCCTGACAGGCAGCTCTCAGGTGGGGAGAAGGGCTGATTTGACACAGGTGTGCAGTTTGCAGATACAGGGTGGTGAGGTGGGGGCAGTATTCAGAATGCAGAACCTGACCCTCCACCATCACGGACCACCTGTTTGTGAGCAGCACGTGCAGCCGTGGGCCCATGTCGGAGCACAGGGTGGGTGTGAGTGAGGGTGTGAGACTGTGTGTGAGTGTGAGTACAAGAGACTGTGTGAGAATGAGTGTGAGACTGTGTGAGACTGTGAGTGTACAAGACCATGAGACTATGAGTGTGATAATGTGTGTGACATGAGAAACACACTGTGAGAGACTGCAGGTGAGTGTGAGTGCCAGTGAGTGTAGTGTTAAGTATATGAGAAAGTGTGAGAGCATGAGTGTGTGTGTCTGCTCGTGACTGTTGTGTGAGTGTGGGTGAGAATTTAGTACAAGTGTGTGTGAGTGTAAGACTGTGAGAGACTATAGGAGTGTGAAGTGTGCAGGTGCATGTGAGTCACATGGGTGTGAGTGTGTGTGCAGATGCATGAATGTATGGCTGAGTGTGCATGAGTGTTACAAACCTGTGAGAGTGAGTGTGTTCATACATGTGTCTGCAAGTGTGTGGGTGTGGAAAAGTGCCAGAGATTGGGAGCACATGAGAGTTTGTGTATGTGAGTGTGTGGGTGTGTGCCTGTGAGAGAGGTGCGGGGTGTGTGCCCGCCCCAGCCTCCAGGGCACACTCCTAGCGTGGTCCATTCTTCATGGACAGGGCCATTTTGGAATCCCACTCCGAGCTTAGTTCCTGCTCACTGTCGCACCCATGCCCTAGGGCCTTCCTTGGTTCTTTCTTGCAGTACACAGCAGACATAGGTGCCATGGCCTGGCTGCCATCACCATCTCTGCCCTAGACCTTGTGCACAGGTTAAAGGGAAGCAGCACCTGGTGGTACGTCCTGGTCCTGGACGTGGCACCAGGGCCTTGATTGGATTCTGTTCCACTGCTGGGCTTCCTGGGTATCTACCTTGGACCCCATGTGGAGTCTCACGTTCAAGTTGTCTTGCCTGAAGAAGGCAGCTAGAGATGCCCTTTGTCGAATAATTAAAGAAGGGAAGGAGAGACCCCTGCTGCAGGACGCCTTGCATTGTAACCTCTGGGAAGCGTAAGCCATGCTCCCTATAAATGTGAATGTCACTTACACATCTCCTCTGAGCATATTGGTCCGGAAAACCACCTCCCATGTTAAATTTTTTTTTTTTTTTTTTTTTTTTTTTGAGACGGAGTCTCGCTCTGTCACCCAGGCTGGAGTGCTGTGGCCTGATCTCAGCTCACTTCAAGCTCCGCCTCCTGGGTTCACGCCATTCTCCTGCCTCAGCCTCCAGGGTAGCTGGGACTACAGGCACCGCCACGTCGCCGGGCTAGTTTTTTGTAGTTTTTAGTAGAGACGGGTTTCACTGTGTTAGCCAGGATGGTCTCGATCTCCTGACCTTGTGATCCGCCCGTCTCGGCCTCCCAAAGTGCTGGGATTACAGGCTTGAGCCACCGCGCCCGGCCCCATGTTAATTTTTATATGGCTATCAGACACGGGAGACTTAGCAGAGAGAAGGAAAAGTGTAAGGATCAAACACATGAGTTTGGGAGAATACGGGAACTAATACTAATGCAGAATTCGAAAGGGATTTGGGGAGATTCAATACAACCACACAGAGTACTACAAAATAAAGAAACTTTGTTCCTCTCGAAGGTAATCTCTGTATTGTTTCCCTAATTTTAAAAAGTAATACACATTATTAGCAAAAACATTGAAAGATAGAAACATTTACGAAAAAGTATGAATAGTGCCTAGAATTCCACAACTCAAGAGAGAAGCTCTTATGAGCATTTGGGGACATTTTCTTAGTTTTTAAAATAAAAATGAAACCACACTACACATGCATCTTTGCCCGCTCTTTTTTGTCACTTAATGTTTTAGCGTGTTTGCCCACTTCGAGTTCCATAAAACTTGACTTTTAATGACAACATAAACAGTCCATTTTGAGCGTGGCCCATTATAACACTTACTGCCTGCAACTGTGTGCCAGGCCCCAGCCTTTGCTGCGTTATCTGTAGGATCCCCTAAGCCAGCTTTGTGTCTTTCTCATTTCATTCTGGAGATGGCTTTGAGAACTCATCTCCTGTGAGCAGAGAGGCAGAGTCCACCCCTGCCAGGTGGCCCCGGGCTGGCCTCTGAGTGAGCATCTACTGCTGGCGGCAGGACATGGGTTCGATGGCAGCTCCCTCTAGCCCAGTAGCAATACCGTGAGCAAGCTGCCCTCTCTCTTCTTCTCTGATTTTCCCCGTAGCCAAGGACTCTCAGATGGGAAGAACTTGAAAACCGTCCCTCCTTCCTTTTCTCTAGACTGCTGTGCACTCAGACCCTTTGGAAATGTGCGCTCACCGGGTTCTCTACCAGACCCCATGTATTTAACTTAGACACTTGGCAGATTTCCTAAGACTGGGAAGCATAAACTATTGTTAAATCTGAAATTCACACGAGAGACAGAAGAATTTATGAAGCCTTTGTTGGCTGCCCCATCAGGACATGTCCAGGAGGAAGAGTGCCCCTTCCTCAGCAGGATGAGTGTGGCCATCTTGATCCCAGGGGCCCCTCTGTCACCACAGGCAGTGGAAGTGGGCAGTGCCCCCCAGGGCCCATGGGGCCCCTATCTGCCGTTTGTGGGCTTTTTGAGGTGGGCAGGGATGGAAGGGAAGGGAAGGCACCAGTGGGTAAGGAAGAGTGACCACAGAGGAATAGAGTTGACAGTTGTGGGTTTTAAAGTCAGATACATGTGGTGACAAATCATTGCTCTCTGCTGACTTGCTGTGTGGTGTAGGATGAGTACTCAGACCTGAGCCTCCGTTCTGCTTGGAGGCCACCTTAATGTAGTGATTATGGGCTTTTCTCTATGAGAGCACCTGCCCGGGCTTAAGACTGTCACTGTCGCTGGATAAATGTTGGTTTCCTGTTTTTCTTTCTTTTGTAACTACCTCCGGGTGCATCCTAGCACATAGTGGTGTTTCAGTATCTTAAACCCTGTCTCATTTTGTCCTATTTTTTTCTGGCATTTCAACTTCTCATTTCCAAAGTTTGCAGTCCGAGACGAAGGGATCTCCACACCCCGCAGAGGCCAGGGCCTTGCTGACCTTGTGTGCCTGTGTCTTTTAACCTTTGGGAGTGGAAAGCAGGACCCTGCAGGGCTGAAGCCACACTTTCTGTGCAGGCCACATCCTGGAATCTGGGGCCTGGTGGCACTTTTGCAGGTGCCTTGATTCCCCCATTCTACCTGCACTTGCAGAGCCTCTTTCTGGCCTCAGGCCCACAGCCGCTGTCTGTCGCTGTCCTGGTGGTCCCAGTGGCAGGATACTGAGAAGTACTGATCCATCCAGAGGGAGAAGCATGTAGCTCTGCTTAACCAGACATGGTGCCACACAGATTTTAGCGCAAGCACTGGAGGTGGGATAGTAAGAACATTTTTTTTGAGACTTCTTTTGAATGAAGATTGACTTTTTTTGAGACTTTTTTTTTGAATGAAGAACATTCTGTTTTCCATTGTAATTCTTTGGGGGGGAGAGAGAATTGAGGAACAGTTTCAAATCCTGTGTTCAGCAGGGACATTTCTAGGGCCAGCTCACAGAGTGCCTGTGTTCCAGAGCTTCCTCTGGCGGGGGAGGCCCAGGACGGAGCCCACTGTTGGCTCTGTGTCAGCTCACACACAGATCGTATTCCCTAGTGCTTTGAAGGAGACATGTTGAAGGAAACCTCCAAGTTGAAAGGTTAGAAGTCTAAGCCTCCTGCACTGAGACTTATGTTTTAGTCCTGGAAATTCTTTTTCGAACTCTGTTACGACCTGGATGCGCCTTCGAGCGCAGCTGCAAGGCTGTGCTGGCTGTTGTCAGCTAACCCTAATGGGACCTCAGTTTCTGAAGCCAGTGAGTTTCCAACCTCAGGCCTGAGATCGGAGTGCATTAACATGTGCTTCCCAGCCGCCTTCTCCAGATCAAAGAGAACACTTGACTACGCTGTCCATTTTTTCTTGATTATTACTGTTTTTAGTTGAGACATAATCATTGTACATATTTATGGGGTACAGTGTGATATTTTGATAAATGTATACAATGTACAATGCTCAAATCAGGGTGATTCGCATAGCCATTTTTTCTGTGTGCTTCATGCAATACTGCATGATGGGATGATATTGCCTTGTCATTTTTGATCAGACACCACATATTGTCTTGCATGTTGAACAGAAGTAGTATTCCCTCCCCTTGGAAAACTACCTCTCTGGAAGGGACCTCTGAAGTTCTAGGCTGTGAGTGGACCGTAATGTCAGTACAGGGCAGCGGAGCTCGCGGCACTCTCCACAGATAGGTCCTCCACTCTGGAATGATTTCCCTTGAGGCCAGTGGCATCGCTCCTTTTTCCAGGGAGGGGACCAGGCTCTCAGTCACTTGCCTGTGGCCATGGCACTTCCTTTCTGTCACTAACACCCAGGGCTATCGCCTGCCACCTTGACTGCTTCAGGAACAAACTCCACATCTGAGCTGAGTACCAGGTGGTGCGTGGGGCCAGCCCGACTTTGTGACCTCACACCTCCCCTAACCCTCTTTAAACTCATTCTTGGAATGGCTGCAAATGCATGTGTGTGTTGAAGAGCACTGGGGTGAGGGTGGTCCCCTCCCTGACCTGCAGCACTTGTGTCCTGTTTAGGGTGGTGAGTGTGAGGACAAGGACCACTGCACCGTGAGGATGAGGGTGCTGTAGTGAGGGGCTACTGTGTGAGTAGGGCTCTCAGATAAGCCGTTTCATTTCATTTAATCCTTCCCCTTGTGGGAGGGAAAAGAGAGCAAGCATTATGTTCATATTAGCCATAAAGAAATGGGGGCTGAGGATGTCATGCAGCTGGTGAGGGATACACGTGAGACTCCAAATCCCAGGTCCTAATGCACACTTCTTCCTTTTTCCGTGGATCTGTGGAGGGAGCTGCTGGGAACTGAAGAGAGGGTGGAAGGAAGAGGTGGAAGGATGCTTGCAAGGACCTGGGTTTGGATCTCACTTGCTTGGTCGCTGTTGTGTGGTGCTGAGCAGACGTCCCACGGGACAGGGAGGGTGGTGTCCAGCCTGGCTTAGCCCAGGAGCCTCCTCAACCCTCACCTGAGCGGCACCTAGTGGCTGGTAGGGTCGGGCAGTGGAGCCCCCGATGCTGCAGACAGAAATAAGAACCCTTACAGCAGTCCTGCTGCTCCTCTCAGGTGGGCATGGTGGGTCGACGTCCTGTCCCTCTCTGTGGGACTTTCTCTTTATCATGCCAACCTTTGCATTCATGTGAACTTCTGAAGTTTCTGGATGTAGGAGGAGAGAGAGAGAGGTGTCAGTGGCATATCATGGGCTCAGCATGACTGTATATCACTATCATGATGTATTTCACTTCGGAGGGCGGCCATTAACCAATTTGGAACAAAGTCATTCTAAGAGGAGCCTTATGTGGGGCGTACATGTTGGTGAATCAAACTCCATCTTTCAGTGAAATGCTACTCTGAACTCTGCACTTACAGGGAGCATGTATTTATAGTTTAAATCGAAACTGTAGGGAACAGTGTTGTTGGGTTTGAATTTTCAGACTACGTCATTCAATAGAAACATTCTTCTTTTAATAGCTGGCAGCAGGTTTTTTCCTAAGTGGCAAATCATAAGAATCCTTGGGAAGAGGCTTTAGAAAATTAGATCCCAGCCCGACCGCCATTTTTCCCCCAACACAAAGAGAACAGAATTTGGTCAAGAGTGGGGACGCCGGGGATCTGTGTCATTAAAAACCGCCTGTGGTGTTTCTGGAAAGGACAGTTAGGATGGTGAATGTTTATTGTTGATGCTTGAAATAACAGGATTTTTCCCCCTCCAGAATTTCCCATTGCTGAGATTCAAATTATCATAGTCGGGCCACGCTCTGCTCGAGGTCACCGCAGATATGTGGTCCTCAGGGCACTCTGGTCCTGACAGGACACCAGGGGTGGCATGCAGGGCCTCCTTTCCAGCTGGGTCTTCGTCAGTCCTACCCGGCATTCCATCAGGGCACTGTCCTTTCCCAGCACTGCAAGTGAGTCCGGATGCTTGGTCCTGTCCCCAAGCAGCCTGTTCTGGAAGGAGCATGCTGGACTGGTGAAGCTGCACGTTTCCAAGGCCTGTGGTCTTGTTCATCCCTGAGAGTCTGAGAATGCCTTAGGTTTCCCATCATCTGCCGGCAGCAACCACAGCATCTTCCTGGAACAGTGGTGACCAGGATGCAGCATACAGCACCTTTGAGAAGCAGCAGATGAGATTTAAGGAAGGGGTGCCTCACTGTGCCTTGAGGAAGTGCCCTGCAGCCCGCTTGTCTCTCTTTTAACAGGCTCCTCACCTGAACAGCCCCTGGGCGGGAGACTCAGGAAGCTGAGCCTGGGGCAGTATGACAACGACACTGGGGGGCAGCTGCCCTTCTCCAAATGTGCATGGGGAAAGGCTGGTGTGGACCATGCCCCGAACCTGCCACCATTCCCCTCACCAGCAGACGTCAAAGAGGTATGTGCCACGGCCAGGTCCCAGTTTCTGGGCCCATTCCACTCCCTTTCTTGTCCTGGAACCCCAGGTGAATGGGCCATGACCAGGCCTTGTCCCTGAATACAGTCTACACTACCCTCCGCACCCACCTTCCGTCCTGGTTCCACAAATGTAGTCGTGGTTCCTCGGTACCTGGCAGGCGGTGTGGCTGGGAGAGCACAGTGTGCAGTCAGCTGGCCTGGGTAATGCACCCCAGAGATAGCTATGCTGGTGGGGCCACCTCACTCAGGGCATCCGAGCCTCTATGTTCTAATCTGTAGAATGGGCACGAGGAGCACAGCCTGTGGGTGGGTTGTGTGGGTTTGAGGTAGGGCTCTTATAGGTCTGTCCTTAGCTGTTCTCCATAGTCCGACAGCAGCAGCCAGTGGCACACACAGCCTTCCTTCAGGATCATCACACAGGGCCCTCAGTCCTCCCTCCGAGACCTTCCTAGCAGGTGATCCACAGGTGAGGGCCACAGATGAGAGCTTCGTGCTCTTCCAAGAGGCCTAGGTAAGGCTTCTAGTCAGAATGGAAGTAAAGCGGGTCGGTGTATCCAAAACGTTTAATCTTTTTAGAGATGGGTAGGATTTCTTTTCAAGTTGGCAGGATTGGAAACTACAGAATAAACTAGAAAAAAAAGTCATACCTGGTCTTGACTCACAAACGAAACCACTATTAATATTTAGAATATTTCTGCCCGGCCTTTTTTCTATGCTATCTATTTAAAATACTATGTGTTTTTATGCATCTGTGACTGTATTAATGCCACGGTTAAGGACTGTTTTATCCAGCTTTTTTTCTTAATATTGAGACACTCATTTACCTGTACCACTACAAACTCTGTCTACTTCACTTATTAGCTGTATATTGTATTAGAAGGATGGGCGATAAGATACCTTCCATTTCCTTTACTGTTGAACATGAAAGTGTTCTCCAGTTTTCCATGGCTAGGAGAGGCGGGCTGGTTTTGTGCCGTGGATCCAGTCCTCAGCCTCCTTGTCCTATTCTCAGTGGAGGGATTCGCTCAGTGGGTCAGCCTGGGGGAGCCACAACTGTTTGGAGGGGCCTTCACTTGACTCCCTGTTCTCACATTCTGCTCCCTGTGCCAATTTCAGACCATGACCCCTGGCTATCCCCCAGACCTCGATATGATCGATGGCAGAATTTTAAGTAGCAAGGAGTCCATGTGTTCAACTCCAGCATTTCCTGTGTCTCCAGGGACACCATACGGTAAGAACAAAGTAACACTAGCTGCATGCTGCTCCATGCCAAAGGAGGGTGACAGCAGCCCCTTGCTCTGCTTTCTTTTCCAGTGAAAACAGCCCCGCGCTATCCTCCATTCAGCCCACCTGAGCCCCCACTGAGCAGCCCGGCCAGTCAGCACAAAGGAGGACGTGGTAAGAAATCCACCCGCGAGTCACAGGAGCGTGGCAGCTCAGGTGTCGCGTCGCAGGGTCACCGTTTTTACAGAGAAGAACTCTTATGCAGACATATTTCCGTTTGTGTCATATCTCAGAAGCCTTGGGTGAGGACAGATTTTGCTGGGGAAGATGCAGGGATGTGGCCGTGAAATCCACTGTGTGGTGGCAACCTGGCCTTGCGTCGCTGCCTGGCATCCTGTGGGGAACCCTCCTGTTCAGCCCCTTCATACACAGTTGATGGGACTGTGAATGGTGCCTGTCAGCAGCTTAGCATTGGTGCTTTTGAAGAAACTAGGATGCCCACCTCACACTTTACGTTTTCTGTGGAAATCGTGCCACACGGGTGCCCCTAGCTCTGCCACCCCAGCTGCCTTCTCATGCGTGCCTTGTGGCCCCTCCTGTCTGTTATTATTGGATGCCTAATCACTGTCCCTGGATCTGTGCAGGAGCTCAGGGGCTCTATCCATGGTCTGATCACGTCCGTCTGTCTGCACAGCTGACTCAGGCGAAGGAGTGTTAGCAGGCGGTGTTTAGGTCGAGTTACTGCGCACTTCTGGGTGGTCTTGAGGACTTGCCTGAGAGTCCAGGACAAGGCCGAGCTCGGGCAGGTGGAGAGAGAATACAAACCAAAAGTTCATGCACATTTCAAAATCACTCTTCTCTGCGAGTTTCGTTACGCTGCTGCTTTTCTGCCCTGGTGAAGGACGCTGTTAATAGTTATTAGGCACATTATCTGAGAGTGAGAGACTTTCATTAACTTGTGTTTTCGTCTGCCCCTTACCCAGAAGTATTATAATCATGACAGCTAGCTCCATTCTCCCTTTCTCTCCCTTTCTCCAGAGTAAACCAAGCCTGTGGACGATATAATAGAAAGACATCCTTCTCCTAAGATTCCCTTTATGGTTACAGGACCATAAATGGCTCTGTTCATATGTAGCATATAGCAGTTAAACTGCCTGTGTTTCTCAATAAGTGCGACTGAAATTTAAAATAAGCTGCATTTTAAGATACACATTATATGAGCATTACGTGAGAAGTGTGTATGTTCCAATATGCATTAGCATGATGGACTCGCACATAGGTAGCCTTGCGTCTGTTCTATATTTTTTATCACTTCAACAGATGCAGAGAGAGGGATGTCCCTTCCACCCCATGTAGCCCCTTCTCCTCATGGAGGTGACTGTACTTGGCTCCTAGCTTGAAAGTGTTCAGTGGGTTTGGTGTGGCATCTAGCCCTCTGGCCTGGAATCCTGTCTTCTCCTGCAACACCAAAGCCGAGTTCATTTGAAATAGGTAGATGACAAGCAGTGGAAGGCGGGTAATAAGTCTGAGGAAAGAAAATACTAGAAACAGCCTGCACACTCATTAACAGCTCCTGAGGAAGGCCTCTAAGATCACTGTATGGAGTATCAGAGAATGTTGAGCCGGTCTAAACTCCAGAAGGGTCTAGGAGGCTGCAGGAAGCCTGAGTACTCAGTGTGGGATACCCAGTGACCTGGCTGTCTTATGATGGCCCAGTTGTCCCAGCCTGGAGATGGGCTCCGTGTCCTGTGTGTGAATGAGCGTTACACCATGTGTGGATGACGATGGGTCTGCACACCAGCCTGTGTTCGATTCCGGTGGCTCCAACTTGTCCTGAGTACTATCTGCATATAAATATTCACATGGAAGAAGTCAGGCCTTTGCCTTTAAATATAAAAAGGAGACATGATAAGAATGTTCATGTGAGCCTTCTAGAGTTTTATTTCAGCAGTCCCCAGGGAGGGTCAGCTTCACATTAACCCACAAGGAGCACAAAGATAACACAATGCTGACTTAGCGGACGCTTTCATCAGACAGCGTGGTGAGCCAGTGCCTTGCCTGGGGCCCCACCTGCTCTGCAAAGTCAAGTGGAGTTGTGAGACTCCTCTGAGAGCACAGTAATAACAGGTAGCTCGCCCGTACCGAATGTGTCTCCCGATCTTTACAGAATGATTTCCTTCCATTTCGCGGTCGCATTCTATGGGTCACTGTTACTGTTACCCTGGTTTTACAGGCAAGGAAATTGACGTGAAGAAGTTGAGTAGCTAGTAAGTGGCAAAGTCAGAGTTTCAGCTCTGTCAGCCGACTCCACAGCCATGGGCAGATGATACAGGGCGTTTCACTTTGTCTTGTCTAACCTAGATGTGACCTAGCATCACAACTGAAAAAGCACATGGAAAGTCTCAGAGTCATGGAATAACCATGTAATTCGTTATTAAAACCTCCAGGCACCTCCACCTCCTTATCTAAAAATGCAGACCATAGTACCTGCCATTCACAGCCACTGTGCAGTTTTGAAAGAGTAAGCTTTAGGGACCTGCAGTGATGCTTAACTGTGTATCTTTTAGGCTTAGAGACTGATGTGCATATGAATGACAGTATTTGCTTTAAAGTACCATGAGGGAGAGGTTTCACTTCCTGGAGGGTTAATTACACATACTTTTCTCTATTTCTCCTGCTAAGCACAACTTAAAACCTTGGAGAGTAAGTATAAGACAACTGTAAGAAAGCTCTGAAAGATGGGGAGAAGGTCAGCTAGCCCTAGATCTCGGGGCCAAGGGACCCAGTAGGCCTTATTTATGGTATTTATGGGCCAGGAAACAATCTTCAGAGGACTGAAAGTAACTGAACCATACAGAGCATGTTCTCCAACCACAATGGACTCACTGGAAATCAGTAACAGAAGAACAACAGGAACATCTTCAACACTTGGAAACTAAAAAGCACACTTACAAATAATCTATGCGTCAAAGAGGAGGTCTCGAGGGAAATCCAAAAACATACTGAACTGAATGAAAATGAGGATAAAATATCAATAATTGTGAGACATGGCTTTATCCACTGCTTTAATACAGCAGCCCTGAGAGGAAAACTTATCAGAAATTTTCTTACACATTTTCTTGGGAAAGAAGAAAATTCTGAAATGAATAGTTTATGCTGTTACCTCCATAACCTAGAAAAAGGAGAACAAAGTAAACCCAAGACAAGCAGAAGGAAGGAGATATTAAAAATCTAAGCAGAAATTTAAAAAAAGATACAGATAAGTAATAGAGAAATGAAAGAGCTGGTTCTTTGAAAAGATGAATAAATTTGACAAACCTCTAACAAGACTAACAGAAAAATGTAAGACATAGATTGCTATTGTTAGGAAGGAAACAGGCACCATCACTAAAGACCCTGCAGACACCAAAAGAATAATGAAGAAATACACACACTACTCTACATGCATGCATTTTATAACTTAGGTGAAATTGACCAGTTCCTCAATGAGCACAAACTATCACAACTCACCCAATAGGAAATAGACTACTTGAATGCCCTATAACTATAAGGAAATGGAGCTAGTAATTTATAATCTCCCAAAAAAGAAATCTTCACTTTTCACTGGATAGTTCTACCAAACCTGTAAAGAAGAATTAATGCTAATTTTACACAATACCTTCCAGAGAACAGAAGAGGAGGGCACATGTCCTAATTCATTTTGTGATGCTAGTATTACCCTGATACTAAAACCAGACAAAAAGAGCAAAAAAGGAAAACTACAGACCAATATCCTTCACAGATTCAGACACAAAACTCCTTAACAAAACATAAACAAATAGAACACAGCAATATGTAAAAAGAATGACACAGGGTAGCCAAGTGGGACATATTCTGAGATGTAAGTCTGGTTTAGTATTTGAAAATTCATTCATGTAATACACTATACTAACAGGCTAAAGAAAAAGCTCACAACTATATCAATCAATCCAAAAAAACAATAAAAAGAGTTTGGCAAAATTCACATCATTCATGACTCAAAACTTCCAGCAAAATAGAAGACAGGAACTCCTTCAACCTTATAAAAAGCATCTAAAAAGGCCCACAGCTTACAGCACTCTTTTTCAACATAGTTCTGGAAGTTCTACAGAGACATAATACAAGAAAAGGAAAATAAAGACAACAGATGAGAGGAAAGAAATAAAACTGTCCCTTTTTACTGTTGACATGATCATCTATGTAGAAAGCCCCAGGGAATCTTGAGTTTGCTGGTGACATGATTGTCCAAAAGAAAATCCCAGGGAAGAGGCGGAGCTTGCAGTGAGCCGAGATTGTGCCACAGCATTCCAGCCTGGGCGACGGTGCAAGACTCTGTCTCAAAAAAAAGAAAAGAAAATCCTAGGGAGCAACAAAACAACGACAAAAAGTGAAACTGCTAGAACAAATTCAGCCAGTTTGCAGGAGTCTAGTTCAGCATACAAAAACCAATTGTATTTCAGTATGCTAGCAATGCACCTGTAGAAGCTGAAATTAAAAATATAAGTCACGACCCGGTGGGGTAGCTCAGGCCTGTAATCCCAGCACTTTGGGAGGCAGAGGTGGGCAGATCGTGAGGTCAAGAGATCTAGACCATCCTGGCCAACATGGTGAAACTCTGTCTCTACTGAAAATACAAAAATTAGCTGGGCGTGGCGGTGCATGCCTATAATCCCAGCTGTTCGGGAGGCTGAGGCACGAGAATCACTTGAACCCAGGAGGTGGAGGTTGCAGTGAGCCATGATTGCACCACTGCATTCCAGCCTGGCAATGAGCTACACTCTGTCTCAAAAAAAAAAAAAAATATATATATATGTATATACACACAAACACACATATACACACACACGCACACATATGTATGTATATATGCACATATGTATATGCATGTGTATATGCGTGTGTATATATGCACATGCATATGTGTATATATGCACGTGTGTATGTCTACATGTGTCATGCATGCACATATGCACACACATGCACACATATGTATGTATGCACATATGCGTGCACATGCATGCACACGTGTATGTGTAGGTGTGCGTGTGTGCGTGTATATGCGTGTGTGCTCATATGTATGCGTATATATACATGTGTGTGCACATACGTATGTATACATGTGTGTATGTGCGCATGTGTATACGCATGTATATATACATATATGACGAGGACAGTGTTGGCATATGAGCGTGTATGTATACATGTGTGTGTATATATATATATGCCACTTATAATAGCTCAAAAAATTAAATGGTTAGATGTAAACCTAACAAACCATGCACAAGACTTGTGTGCTGAAAACTGCACAGTGCTGATGAAGGAAACCACAGAATATCTCAATAAGTGGGGAGACATAATTTTTTTCATGGATGGAAAATGAAACCTAGTACAGCTGTCACTTCTTTCCAGATTGACAGACAGTTTTACCACAATTCCCGTCAAAATCTCAGCAAGATTTTTTTTGTAGATGTAGACAACATAAGTCTAAAATGTATGGAAAGGCTAAGGAACTAGAATAGCCTAAACAATTTTGAGAAAGAATTAAGTGGAAGGAATAAGATTACCTGATTTCAAGACTTAGTAGCTACAATCATCAAGACTGTGGTGTGGATGGAGGAACAGACACTTAGGTTCATGAAACAGAGTAGAGAACTCAGAAACAGGCCTACACAGATAAGCCAAGCTGATTTTTTTGACAAAGGTGCAGAAGCGAGTTGGGGAAGGTCAGCCTTTCAACAAATGATGCAGGAGCACTTGGGCACCCATAGGCAAAACAATGAATAGCTACCAAAGGCTCACACTTTATACAAAAGTTAACTTAAAATGGATGATGGACTTAAATGTAAATTGTAAAACATAGTATTTTTTAAAATGGGAGAAAATCTTTGGGATCACTAGGCAAAGAGTTACGAGGTTACAACAAAAGCATGAACCATAAAAGGAAAAGTTGATAAATTAGACTTTATAAAAAATTAAACATTTTTGCTATGGAAAGAATCCGTGAAGAGGATAAAAAAGACAAACTGCAGAGTAGGAGAAAACGTTTGCACACCATATGTCCAAAAAAAAGAATATCATCTAGGATGTATATAATCTCTCAATACTCAGCAGTAAAGAACAAACAATTCACTTGAAAAATGAGCCAAACTATTATTAAAAAGTCAAAAAACAACAGATGCTGGCAAGGCCGCAGAGGAAAGGAACATGTATACACTGTTGGAGGGAATGTGAATTAGTTAAGCCACTGTGGAAAGTAGTTTAAAGATTTCTCAAAGAACTGAAAACAGAACTGCCATTTGACCCAGCTGTCCCATTACTGGGTATATACCCAAAATAAAACAAATCATTCTACCAAAAAGACGCATGCACTTGTATGTTTATCACAGCACAATTCACAATAGCAAAGACATGAACTCAACCTAGGTGCCCATCAATAGTGGATTGGATAAAGAAAATGTGGGACATATACACCATCAAAATACTCCACAGCCACAAAAAAGAACCAAATCATGTCCTTTGCAACAACACAGATGCAGCTGTAGGCCATTGTCCTAAGCAAATTCAGTATTCCCTGAATTTAAAATAAAAGTTGAAATTAAAAAAAAAAAAGGTCACTGACTAAATTACGTAAATTGATTTTTCTTCAGTAGGGGGAAAACAAAAATAGAAAATGGCCCAAAGAAGGGAAGAGACGTGTCACTGAAGAGGACATAGAGGTGGTATATGAGCACATGAAAAGTTGCTCAACATCATTAGCCATTAGCAAAATATAAATTTAAATCACACCTATCAGAGTGGCTAAAATAAAAAACAGTGACAACATTCAATACTGGTGAGCATGTGGAAAAACTAGACCCCTTATACATTGCTGGAGGGATTGTTAAAATGGTACAGCTGCTGTGGAAAACAATGTTGGCAGTTTCTTAAAAACAAAAAACCTGCATCTGCCATGTGACTCAGTGATTGCGTTCCTGGGCATTTACCCCAGAGAAATAGACTTATGTTCACATAAAACCTATACAGAAACTTTTTAATAGCCCCAAACTGGAAACAAAGTAGGTGTCCTCAAACAGGCCAGTGGTTAAACAAATTGTAGTACATTAATACCATGGAACACTTCTCCGCAATAAAAATAAGTGAATTATTCATACACACAACAACCGGGATGGGTCGCTAGAACATTAGGTTGAGTGAGAAAAGTCAAAACCTGAAGTCTATATAGTGTATGATTCCATATATGTCACCCTTTTTACGTGGCAAACTTGTAGATACAGAGAACAGATTCATGGCTGCTAATGGTTGGGAGGGGCAAAAGTAGAAGGGGAATGGAGTAGCTAAAAAGGCAATGGGACACTGGCAGAAGAGTGGTGGAGTAAGAGGTTGGGAAGGCGGAGCCAGGCCAGGAGCCCTTCTCTGTAGTTCCCAGAAGGTGGTGGTGTGGCATCCTCATGCAATTTGAGGTCATTACTGAACCTCAAGATGGGGAGGTGACTGCTCAGATTTGCATTTTCACACATCACTGTGGCTACTGCATGAAGAACATGGTGGGGTGGACAGTGGGGTGGAACAGATCACATGGTTTCAGAAGAGATAGGAGGAAATCAGAACATTTGTGTAGCATTCAGGTGGTGCAATCAGCTGACCTTAACACAGTGGAATTGGAGCCTGACTGCTCTTTCTGATTTTATTGCTTTTGTCATTATTGTTTAAATTAGGTTCTGGCTTCTTGTTAGTATGCAGTTAGTATAACACTATCTCCATAAAATTCCTCTGTACATCACATTACTAAAATGTAACTTGATTCTTCCTTAGTCAGCATAAGCCTTAGTCAGCATAAGCCGCCAGGTTATGCTGGTTATGCTGTTAGGTTCTTTTCCAGACAACTACCAGGACAGGTTTCCAAGAGAAACAGCCCAGTTAGTTAAAGGCTGTAAGGTCAGATTTTATTCAGGACTATTGCAATAGGAGAAAGTGCTGGGCTCAGCCACAAATGCAGCAAAGACAGCTGGAGATTTATGGCCAAGGAATAGAGCAAAAGGATCTGGTGGATGGAAAGTCACTAAGAAGGGACATCAAGGGTTGGGGGAGTGGGGGGCGGTTCTTGCTAAACTGGCCTAAGACGGTTTCTGCTACAGGTGGGCCAGGGACGTAGACACAAAAGGCGAGGGATGAGGAGCTTGATGACATATCAAGGGTGATTAGATATCAAACATGGGGGATGAAAAGCAGGATTCTTGCTGGAACTGAGCTTGCCACGGTTGGACGTGGAAGGCCAATGCTGAGGCCTAGTGGAGAAGAGGGCTTGGAAGAGCCTGACTAAGGTTTGGTCAAGGAGAGTCTGTCACAAGATAGACCCATCTGCATCCAGATAGGATATCTGTAACCCAGTAGGGTAACCAAATGCAGCCTGCACGCTTCTCTGTGTTTCTCTCCAGGTCCTTTGGGCACTTAGTTTATTTTTATTTTTATTTTTTATTTTTATGGGTACATAGTATAGGTGTTTATGGAGCACATGAGATGTTTTGATACAGGCATGCAATGCGTAATAATCACATCATGGAAAATGGGGTATTAATGGGCACTTAGTTTAGCCGTAAGGCTTCCGTGCCAAGTGACCTGGGAGCCGGCTGGGGCCAGCCTCTGCCACTGGCATCCTTCACCCACCCTTCCCACAAACAAGTGATTCTTCAATAAACAATAAACAGAATACACAAAAAGTAAACCAAAGCATCTCTAGATTTATTAATAGATGCGTGAATGAAAGGAGCCTTTTCTAAACAATGTGACTAACAGGAGCCAAGGGGGATGGACACCCAAAGCCAGGGTTTGCCAGAGCCTGCTGGTGCCGAGAGCTGATTGCTGAAGTGTGAGGAATTTTGTGAGCCAGCTGACAGCACATTGGTAGCTTGGGATCTGCCAGGGCGGGATTGTTTGCATCACAGGATTTAGCAAACGTTATGACTCAACCCCTCCATCGGCCCCAAGCTTCCCTCACACACCAAACAGTAGAAATTCACTGCCTTTTTTTTTTTCAGTCTGCTTGATGTTAGCTAACCAGTCATGAAGAACAGAGCCTAAAGTGACCAAAGAGATCTTTCTGCATTTTGACATTCAAGTATTTTGAAAGTTTTTCAGCATTCAGCATTTGGATTCTAGTCCCATGGCCAGGCTCAAGTAAGCTCTGTGATAACAACATCCATCTGTTGGAAACTGCTGTCCGAAGCACCTCTCGGCAGACAGGGAGGCCTAGAAGGACACGGTAGAGTGGTGACTGGTGGGTCCTCTGCTGACATTCTTCTCTCTCTGATCAAATGCTGGATGCACACATATTGTGGCTCTGAGACTTCCTATCTGGGTGAGCTCAGGCAATTCTAGGGACCTCTCTGAGCCCTAGTTTCATGTCCTATACAACAGTAGTCATTCCTCCTGCACGTGGTTCTTGAGAAGACTGGACCAGAACACGTAGCTCTGGCACCTGACCCAGACCTGAACAACACTCAGCAAATAGTGGACACTGATGCTGTTAGGAGAACAGAGCATCCACAAGAAGAGCAGTTTCCTGAACTGAGGAGACCAGTGACAACTGTAAGTCTGGGTTCAGAGCGTGAGTCAGGACAGAGAAGGCCCCTGGGCACTTGGCCCTGGGTGGCTGAGCCCCAGGAACCCTGCTTTTCCCAGAGATGTGCTTGTGTCCAGTGTGCTCGTTTTAATTTGTTTTAAATGGCAGCAGCTACTCCAGGAAACTAATGGGTATTTCAGTATCTACTCACATTATGCATACTTAAATATGAATTTAAATACTGTTTAATTCTCCTAGGGATGTATTGTCATTTAAAAGAGGTTGTGATAGTGTGAAGGACTGGGGACGGGGCGGGAGATGGCAGAGCAGCTGTAGGCACTGATGTAATGCCTCCAGCTTCATGAAGACGGGTCCAACCAGACTTCATCTGGGGCCCTCAAGCGGGAGCATGAGTGGCAGCCCTTGCCATGGTCCGTCTGTTGAATGCGTTGCCCACATGGCCACATTATGCCTCAGGAACCATGTGTTGGAGGACAGTATCCTTAGGCTTCTCAGAAATTCCACATGGGAGCCTCAAATGGAAATGCTTTTCTTGAAAACAAAAATATTTGTAAAAATGTAACAAAAGGAGTCATTTAAGCTCAGTCTCCCATATAAGCAAAAATAGATAAAATTATGAAATGTAAGATGTAAATTATTCTGTTTCTTAGCTGATCCTTAACCTTGATGATATTTTCAAAACAAATGAATAAAAAAGACATGAGTAAAGGTTTCCTTTAAAAAGTTGTGGTTCTGGCCGGGCGCACTGGCTCTTGCCTGTAATCCCAGCACTTTGGGAGGCCAAGGCGGGCAGATCATGAGGTCAAGAGATCGAGACCATCCTGGCCAACATGGTGAAACTCCATCTCTATTAAAAATACAAAAATTAGCTGTGCCTGGTGGTCCACGCCTGTAGTCCCAGCTACTCGGGAGGCTAAGGCAGGAGAATCACTTGAACCCAGGAGGCGGAGGTTGCAGTGAGCCAAGATTGCACCACTGTACTCCAGCCTGACGACAGAGCGAGACTCTGTCAAAAAAAAAAAAAAAGCTGTGGTTCTGATACATCTCAGCTTCCAAACTATTTCATGGTCCTTTTAAAATATAAACACATAACGTATAAGCAGCCATTTGAAGGTGAACATCGCGCTGGCATTCAGTAGATTCACGGAGTCATGAGACCATCGCCCCTAAGTAGTTCCAGAGCATCTTCATCTTATAACAGCTTTACAAGTGGTAGTCAGAGGGGGTTTGAGGACTTTCGATTTCAATGAAAATGATTAGCAGTTAATGTTCGTTTACTTCAGGAGGATGGATGCCCTTATATATTTTGCAACTTCTATTTTGTGTTCAGTTCTTCTGGAGAGTAGGGTGTAGGCATTTTAGGGGCCTGGCTTCCAAGCATGCAGCCTCTTCTCTGCTGTCGATTGGAGGCTTTGTAAAGGGCTGGGAGGATGGCCTCCATCCAAGTGCAAGTGCATGAGACTGATCAGGAGTGGGAACATGCCAAGTGGTCCTCATTGGTTAACAAGAGAGGACACCGGGGTTTAGTTGGTGCTGTGCGGACTTCCTGGATTTGGTAGGTTTCAAAGGGTGATGATGTTTGCCACAGGGAGGAAGAAAAGGGCAGTACCAGTGGCACTGGTCCTTCCCCTCTGTAGCTCTGTGATCTTGAACAGTTTGCATAACCTCTGGAAGCATCATTTAAATCTAAGCAAAATAAGAATGTGTGTGCCATGTGTGGTATTGGGGGCAGTCTCTTAAAAATGAGGATTTCAGCCTATGAATATGGTAATATAACAAAAAATTGTCTTAAAACTTGGTTTTTAGATTCAAAATGCACTTTCTTATTGAAATATTTTCAGAGCCCCAGGGTTTGATAGAGACAGCATGAGAAGAGGGCAAGAGGGAGACAGAGACAGAGAGATTATTTTGACACAATGCTTTATTTTTATTAAAAAAGCTGTCATCCTTCAAAACTTGACAGATGATACAATGCTTCTACCAGTCTTCTTTCTTTCTTTCCTTTACTCCCTTTTCTGTTGAATTTTTATGATCTCTTAATGAGAATGTTTGTAATAGAGACAAAGGCATGTACTGAATGTGAATATGTGAATATGTGTGACATTTATAGAGGCCCTTGTTTACTTTGGATTTTCTGGAGCCTCAAAAGCACATGCATTCCTATTTGGATTTCTCCATGGGTTTATATTCAGGTACGTAGGCATATGTAAGTGTGCATAGGAATAGACATGCCTGAATACACGCCTGTGATGTACTCTGCATTCCGATTTGTGCCAAAGAATGCACACTGGTGCATGGTGACCCCAAATAACTGGCGTGAATTAGCAAACATCGCAGCCTCCTCCAACCCCTGCCCCAGATGAACAACATGAAAAAGAAAAGTTGACTGCTTCTAAATTATATTTAAAAGTAAACCTCAATGCTGGGTTCGTGGAGGTCAGCCTAAAGTGCTGGCCTGTGAATGTGCCTTTAGGGTTCTTTTGAGATGAGAACGTGAATTCATTTGAGGGTGATGAAGCTTAAAAAAAAAAAAAAGGTGTTGGCTTTATGTGCTGATACCTCATCCATGGAGCAGGCCAGCTTGGAAGCGTCCCCATGTCAGCCTGCAGACTTCTCTAATGCTGAATGTTCTCTTGTTTGCTCACTTTGGGTTTAGAGGAATCTTTGCTTTTCTAAATTTATCTATCAGCTCATTCCATTACCTCCTTCTCTCCTGGTGGACTGTTCTTGACCCTCAGCATGTAGAAGTTATTCTGAAGTGCTGCCAACAGGATTTGATGCTGGCCCTGGGGCTTGGTGACAGATGTGGCTCTGGTCCTGCCCCTCTGTAGCTCTGTGATCTGGAACAGTTTGCATAACCTCTGAAAGCATCTTTTAAATCTAAGTAAAATAAGAATATGTGTGCCATGCATGGTGTTGGGGCAGTCTCTTAAAAATGAAGATTTCAGCCTATGAATATGGTAGTGTAACACAAATTTATCTTAAAATTTCATTTTTTAAATTCAAAATGCACTTCCTGATTGAAGCATTTTCTGAGCCCCATTGTCTATGAGAGTTGTGCTCCATCCCAGGACTGAGGAAGGGAGGCGGTCCTGGCCTTGGGGCAGCTCTCGGGCTGGGGTCCCTTCCGAAGCATCCTGTGGCTGGTATGGAATCCGGAATCCAAAACTAGGGCCTGGGTCTGGGCTTGTCTCCTCCTTGCTGCTCTGAACAGGAAAAGGTAGTTCAGCCCAGCAGGATGCCTCTTAGAACTGGGAATGGCTTGGAAGAAAATGCTTATGAAGGCCCAGCATATAAAATATGCAAGGATGTTTCCCTACTGGAAGCATTTACCTGGTACCCCTTGCATTTTTACTTTCCTCTGAAGGCCCTCACCTTGTAATCCACCTCCCCGCAGCTCCATCCCCTCTAGACAGCAGCCTGCCTCACAGTGGTGTCCCGAGAGCATTGGGCATCAAGAGGTAAAATGCCTGGGCATTTTCTCTGAAGCACCTGTTGCCACTGTCCCCTCAGGCTGTGATTTCTGGCCAAAACGCACCCATTCTTCTTGACACACCTGGAAGGGTCTGGGATTGTGAGACTTGCAGAAGGGTCAGATGTCTTGAGTCACTGAGAGGGCCAAAGATGGAAAACGCAGTCCGGCTCTCAACATTTGTTACTGGCCGGGGCCTGCCCCATCAGAGCCTTTGAGGGCATTACCAAGGTGCCCCCCAGATTAGTGTACCTCCTCGGCATAGAAGCATTGACCAGGCCATCCCATTTAGGCCAGGAACCACCTTGTCATCTGTTTAAATTCTATCACATTTTAGTGACACACATATGTAGACACGTGATATGGAACATATGTGTGTCATGTGTGCAGGTATTTATGGCTATGCCTAGATTGAGACATTTGCCACTTTCTGAGCACTTCTTACAGGCCATGCACTTGTATGTGCACACATGTAGAGAAACAGCAAATGAACAAGTTTACAAAAAATCCTGAAAGCCAGGCAAATGAGAATTCCATCATTTGGAATGAAAGTAAACTTTTCTGACGCTTCAGGGCCAACCAAGTGTGCGATGGGCATCAGAGGTCAGGTCTCCATGTGTCACCTGGCAGAGAGACCGTGTGAACAGCTCGTTGGAATTTGATTTTTCCAGAGGAGCATGAGATGGGGTTACTGTGAAGTCCCAGTGTCGCTGAGGTTGTGGTGGGTTTGTGTTTTGTGTTTGTTTTTAATTCCTTCTCTGCAACGCCCAAGTGAGCACTCTACTTTAGTCTCAGGAACCTCAGAGTAGAGCCCGCCCTGGGGTGCTGGGCAGCACGTAATTCTCAGGAACAAACAAGTATGTTCAAATAAAGCTGAGGATCTTAGTCTGCAGTGCCTGGTCCCTCGGAGGCATTCTAGTATCCCTCTAGTTTTGTTTTATTGGGTCAGAGCCTGTTGCTGAAAACAGAACCTATGGGTCACCCTGACTGTCCTTCCCAGGCCTTCCAGAACTGCCTTGCATATAGTAGAGAGACCCACAGTTTGCAGGAGTGGCACCGTCTTTGAAGCAGCTTTCCCATAAAGCATCCGAAGTTCCTTTGCTGGGTCACGTGCCCACCCCTCAAAGATACCTGCAGATCACCCGATCGCTGGGAGTAGGGCTGGTCCAGGGTTCCGCTTATTGTGTGCACATGTATGGTTCGCCCCAGAGTCCGGTGGGGCAGAGATGTGAGAGGTGATGGGATGCACCCCTGTAGGACCCATGAGGCTGGTGGACAGGCAGTGGGGGCTGGCGGGAGGGTGTTAAGGGAGAATTCCATCCAGCTGATCAAGTCATGTCTCAGGAAGGGCGCGCCCCCTCTGGAGGCTGCAAGACCTTAAAACTTGCTCATCCCTTCCCGTGTGTCCTCCCTGGGTGCCCCAGCTCCTCCCTTCTCCTTGGTTTACTGCCCCTTTTCTCACCTCCCTCTGGCAACCAAGTCTGTTTGTGTCTTCCTCCGAAACGGAAACTCCCGTTGCCCCTTCTCTACCTCGGTTCCTCCTCTCCCTTCCTCCTTCACCTTCCCTCCATCCTTTTGTTTCTGCTGCCTCGCTCTCACCTGCATTTGAAGGATGTGACTTCCCAGTGGAACCTGGGTTGGGATTTGGTGTCATCCTCCCTCCCTCAGCCTCAGGACATTTCCAGGGCAGAGTCTTCATCACATTCCTGGCATCTAACACAGAGAAGGATCTGGATAAAACTTTGTTTTGTTTTCTGATGGGTAAGTGGAAGGAGAGCGATAGTCTTTCAACTCCAGGGAGCTGAATGCATCATGCCTGCAAAGGACCTGAGCCCGCAGAGTGGGAGCCGCATGGGACCAGCACCTGCGTTTCTGAGAGGAGACCGGGCATTGCCGGCTGGTGGGGTGGGCTGTCCTCTTCCAGGTGTCTGATTTGTACCCCTGCTTGATTTTGCTAACGTGCAGTGGGTGGTCCTGGCTGTAGCAGAGTCAACGTGTGGACAATCCGGGTCCTGTATTGCCCGGGGATCTCTGGGTCTTTGGGTAGGGGCAGCAGAGTGTCAGGGAAGGATTTTTAAATGTTATTTCCTCAGCGGACTTGCTGCCACCTGGAGCCCACCTTTGAAATCACTTTAGTCGCTGGCACTGCAGTTGAGGAGAAAGAAGTGAGAGAGGAAAGATAAATAGATCTCCCGAAGGTGCTTAAATCTGTAGATTCACACTCAGCATTGTCCCTGTCATGGCTGTGACACGGGCACAGAAGCAGAATGCCCTGCCTCCTCCTCCCTGCTGCCCATCCCTGTGGGTTTACTCCGAGTCACTGAGCGCACAGTTCCACGGAGGGAACGGGACCCACCCTTGGGAGTGCCATCCTAGTCACAGTCACCCTTCCTGGGCCTGGCTGCCCATGCTGGTGCCGCCCTGTGCCGCCTTCCTCACTGCTTAGGGAGTGACAGGCATGGGAAAGGCCAGTCCATCCGCTTCCGCTGAGCCTGCTCCGTCGGTGGTCAGGCATTTCCGACAGCTGCGTTTGCAGGAGCTGCTGCCCTGCAGCACATAAACAACCAGGGAGGAAATGCCTACTCAGACCTTTGGGAGGAGGGTCCCAGGGATCTTCCTGGCCTGTGTGCGGAGAGGTGGCCCCCAGGGTCCTAGGCAAGCCATGTCCCTCCTGGGGTAGGGCATTGACCTGCCCACTCTTCACCAGGTTGATGAGTGTGCCAGGGTCACGCAGGGGCTGGGCTGGCCAATGACTCAGCTCAGGCTGGGCAGCAACCTGTGCTGGAAGCACAGGTGTGCACAGGGGTTGTAAGAAAGGAAGCAGCCCAGGAGGAATGGGGACCTCCTCTTCCAGGGAGAGCTTTCTAGGGGAAGGGGCGTCACGCTAGCATTTGAAGAAGGAGTGGGATTTTGCCAGACACATGAGACAAGAGAAGCCAGGGGTGAGTGTCTGTTCTGTGCTTCCCTTGTGAAAACCCTGAGTCATTGTACTGTGTGTCTAAGGCCCAGAGACATGACAGACCCCTGTGTTCTGCATATGGACTGAGTTATAGTCAGACTTTAGGTCACGGGAACAGAGCACTTTGATTTGACTGAGGGAGATAGTGTTCCAAATGCTGAAAAAATGTGGGGTTACTTGAAAAGGGCTTTGTAGAATGTATAGGAGTTTTTCACCAGTTGGCGTAAGAGTTTGGCCTTTTAGATGAGAGAAGAATATGAGCAAAGCAGAACACGGAAGAAAGGGGACACCATGCGTAGAGGCTGCCAACAGCCTGTAGTAGGTGCCAGCCAGGCGGAACAGGCTGAGGGATCCAGAATCAGGCTCTAGGACAGGGTCTGGGCAGGGTGTTGTAGCGCACTGAGGCCGGGAAGAAAACCTGCAGGGTTTGAGCGGTGCAGTGACAGTGTGTCCCCTGGGCTGCCTTATGGAATGAAGGCCCTCCAGGCTGGTGGCCAGGCAAGATGAGAGGCAGATGGCCCCGTCCAGAGGAAAGGGACACAGGTGTAGGCTCCTGCTGGGGTAGGGGGCAGAGGATTGACTAGGGACATCCTTGTTGTTGGAGACTCTTCAGGCTTCCACTTCCTCTCTGGCTGGTTACAGGAAGCTTCTCTGCTGTGAATGTGGGGTCCCAGGGGAATGAGGGTTTGACTTTGGAGGGGCAGGTTTGGGGGCATGGTGGGCGGGTCCTGCCGCTTGTGCCTTGGGTGATGGCTGGCCCGAGGCTGAAACTAAGCCTGGTTGGGTTTCAGCAGGGAGGCTGCAAGAGATTAAAGTTGGGGGAGGAAAAAGCAAAAGAAATGAAAAGGAAGCAAACCGCAGCAGTGAGCAAGGCGGGGCCAGGGCCGTCTGGAGGCACTGACTGGGCAGGCCGCCCGCGACAGCCAGCGGCAGCCCAACAATCCCGGGATTCTTTCCCGGGCCTGAGCTCTCCCGGCAGCCCTCTGAATGGGCCTCTTTGGAGGTGGCCGCCCCGCCCCCTGCACGACTCCCTCGGGACAGGCCGGAACACACAGCCTTGCCTGGGTGGGGGGGGACGCCAACGCTGGGACAGGGACTCAGGACTCTGCTCACCACATAGGGCTGCTGGGGACACAGCCCAAGGAGTTCCCTCTGTCTGGCCCACATCCTCCCAGGCCCTTCCATGGACTGACCAGAGTCCTGGGTGCCAGGTAAGCTGTACATTGGGACTTCTCGCTTCTTCCTGCTCAGTCCCCGCGCCCCTGGTGTCTTCTGTGCTCCTGGCGCCTCTGGCCCGGATCCAGTTGCCCTTGCTGAAACTTGATCTTCTGGGCTCCAGGGGAGGGGAGTGGGGAGGGGGTGGGGGGTGGTGATGAGGTGGGATGCAGAGGTCACTGGGCCAGGAATCCTGGGCAGGACTTGGGAGGAGGGCTGATTGTTCCAAGAGTCCCCTTGTCACTTGATGACAGTTCTCAAGTCGCCAAGGCTTTGGGACAAAATGCCCCAGCCCTTGAGCCTGGAGGACTAGTCCTTCCAGAAGAAAGTCATGCTTTGTCTTTGCTGAGATTCACACGGGGGCTAACAAAAGCCTGGTTTACAGATGTGCAGCTTTTCTGGAACAGGACTGCTTCCTAGCACAGCACATTCCTTTACTGAAACTGATAAAGCGAGTCTGCCCCATTCCACGGCTGTCACTGCCCCCACCCCCCTTCCAGGGCCCTTGAGGTATCCCGGGCAGCAGGCAGTGGGACCTTCAGAGGCCCAGAAGGCTGCACTTCTGAGCACCCAGCACAGTTGTTTCTACTAAATGCCGAAAGCAAGCGTTAGGATCAGGCGCTGAGTTCTAAAATGAGATTCACTGTTGTCTCTTCTGCAGTTGGAGCAAGCAAAGAGAGTATTTCTAAACGAGTTCATGTCATTGAAAAAAAACAAAAACCCATGCATTCACTGAAAGAACCTGCTCAGATTATGTTAACAGAGCTTCTGGACCGAGGGGCGTCTGTTTCTTCACTGTTCCTTCCCTCCTAAATGTCTGAGCTGGGGCTGGGGCTCTGTGGGACCCTGGGAGAGTCAGCCAGGCAGCGGGGGTGGCACGGGCAGGGCTGGCGCCTGGGCCCAGGGTGGGCCTCCTGGGCATCTGCTCCCTCCTCCGCGTGCTGGCCCTGCAGCCGACGCAGCGTGTGTGTGTGTGTGTGTGTGTGTGTGCGCCAGCTGGAAGGATGGGGAAGATTAAGAGGGAGAGAGGGGAAAACCCAGAGCTCTTTATTGTGAAATGAGCACTGCAGCCTCTCTGAGACAAGCCCGGGTGGCTCAGGGTCCAGCTTCTCCTTCCCAGGCTGAAAGTCCTGCCCAGTATCCCTTCCAGGATTGATGGATTGCTCTCCAGTTGATGGAGGATGCTATCTTTTCAAAGGTTTCCTGTCCTTTTAATGTATTCTATATACGTTAGTAATATTTCACTAATTCCATATGCGTGTCAGTGTATTAGAGGTTGTCTGGTTAGGATGGACACAGTTTTCTGACTTTGGAGGTTAGATTAAAAGAATTCTGGTCCACCTATTTCGAGAGGGGTGATTTTCTCCCTTGGCCAGCCTGTAGCCACGGTGGCCCGTGGGGAGCCTAGTGCTGTCTTCTGCTGGGGCTTCCTGCGCTCTAAGGGGGAACCTCAGTGACAGGGCTCTAAGTTGCTCCCTGAGTACCTGTGCCTTCCTAATCCCCAGGGCAAACCTGTGCAATAGGTTCCGTGTCCTCCTGTAGGGATGGAGTCATTGTATTACATTCTGTGTCCTGACTCAGACCCTGTTGGTGGGAGGTAGGGATGTCTTGTGGAAAGAAGATAGTTTTCTGAGTCCAAGAGATGAGTTGGCTTCCTTTGAATAAGCTTCTTAACCTCACTTTTCAGAATCTGTTTCCTCATCCATAAGATGATTTGCACGTGGAAATGTTTGTATGAGGATTAAATCAGATAACATCTATGTGTGGGTTAGCAGAGTGCCTGGCGTATAGTAGGCACTCAGAGAAAAGGAGCTGTGATTCTGATTTCCGTTATTATTTTCTTTATATGAAAAGTTGATATGTATCCTGTAAACAGGATTTTACAACAGTCCTGAGAGCTGTGTGATTTAAAAGCTGTTGACATTCAGATCTGCACCTGTACTGACAGCAATATTTCTCCAAAAGCACAGTGAAAGCTCCTGTGGTTGGAGCTGGGATCTGATGATCCGTATGGTTCTAAAAAAGCAGTTTGTGCAGCTAGGACCATGCGTCGACATAGTTCTAACTGCTGCCCACTTTGACCTTGTCTCTTCTACCCTTCTATTTCCACTTCCCTGTCTTTAAAAAAATTAACATCCAAGGCAATCAAGCTGCCCAGTTGATGTAGGATCAGGACAGGAAGGCTGGTGGGTATGATGCGTGGAAGGTGGTCTTACTGCTGTCAGACACAGGTCTGGGGTAGCTTGAAGTCCTGTGGTCTGATGAGTATACCATGGCCATTTTCTTTACGTGAGGCCCAGCTGAGACAGGTGGCCTCTCCCTCCTATCAGGAGGGACTGTAAACAGGATGAGTTTATAGTAAGAGTCAAGGGACCAGAAGGTCCCCGTCACACACACACTCTGCCTTCTTGCTCTGTCCCATTGCTCACTGTGATTTTGCCAGGAGATAACCTAAGAACACAGGACTAAGAAATCACTGGAATGTCAACTTCTAGTTCTACCACGAGATAGCAGGGTGGCCTGTGGCCTTCTTTGAGCAGTGTTCTCTGTGGACATTTGATTCTTGATTAGCCTCAGGTAGAATGGATGGCTGGGTGGAGAAGGCAGGTGGGTACTGGGTCACCCAGGTAAATTAAAGTTAAACAGGATTTTACAAACATAGGGTGGAAGAGAGAAGAATGAGAGCTCAGCTGGCAGGAGGACCAGGGTCACCAGTGGGATGTCTGGCTTTCTTGAGTGACCAAGTACAGATAGAAAAGCTTCTAGAATGCTGTGGAACTCACTTACTGCTCTGAGGAGGTAAGAAGGAAATGGGACCAAATACAAGGCTTGTTTCTGGAAGACGTGAGTCTCGGGAACTCCTCTTTATGCATCTGTTCATGGGAGTAATGGATACACAAAACCACACAGTCCATCATGCTTCCAAGCTGACTCCTCCAAGTCTGGTTTCCCTTGATGGCTTTCCCAGTGGCCCCATCACTTCTGCAGCCTGCTAAACTTTCCATCACACCTTTGTAGCTCCTGCTTCACTTGACTGGAGGAAATCAAGTCAAGGATATCATGGTGGCAATTGAAGGGATACAGGAATAATACAGTTAGTGCACAGACTATTTAAAAAGACACTTTTTTTCTTAATAGAGAAATTTTTCCAAGTTTTTCAAAATGTTTCAAAGTTTGTTAAGAGACATTTTAAAAATACTTATTTATTTATTTATTTATTTAGATGGAGTCTCACTTTGTCACCCAAGCCAGAGTGCAGTGGCATGATCTTTGCTCACTGCAACCTTTGCCTCCCGGGTTCAGGCGATTCTGTGGCCTCAGCCTCCTGAGTAGCTGGGACTACAGATGTGCACCACCACACCCAGCTAATTTTTGTATTTTTAGTAGAGATGGGGTTTCACCATGTTGACCACGCTGGTCCTGACCTCAAGAGGTCTGCCCGCCTTGGCCTCCCAAAGTACTGGGATTACAGGCATGCATCACGGTGCTTAGCCCTGTTAAAGAGACATTTAAAAAGATAAAAATAAATGGAGAGAAAGCCATGTTTGTGGATAGGAAGACAATGTCACAGACATGTTGGACTCTCCCAATTTCATCTGTGTACTTAATTTAGTTCCAGTCAAAATGCCAGCAGATTATTTTGTGGAACTTGATAAGCTGATTCAAAGTTTATATAATAAAATAAAAATTCTGAGTAACCAGTATACAACTACCAGAAATGAGGACTTACCACAAAGATAGAAAATTCAGCAAACTTGAACTGGTACAAGGACAGATAAATTGACCAACAAACAGATGAAAGTGCAGAACAGACCAGCACGTGCTTGGAGCTCTGGTGCCAGACAAAACAGCCCAGGTCAGTAAGGGAAAGAGGAACTGCCTCATAAATAGAACTGAGGTTTGCCAGCTAGAAAAGTTTAATGGATCCCTTTTATAACACATGCCAACATCAGTTCCAGATGGACCAAGGATGTCAATGTCAAATACATTCTTAGCAGAAAACCTCGGCGTATATGTTTTTCTGGGTTTTTTTTTCTTCCTGTCTTCTGCTCTTCAGTTTCTCTTTTCCTGCCTTACTGTGGATTTATTTATCGTTTAGGGGAAACTCTGTCTTTATTTAGTGACAGTATTTTTGAGTATATCCCTTCCTGTAGTTTTTTTAGTCCTTGCTCTTGGTATATACGTAACCTGTCATTATTGATGGCTACTTGTATTGTTTTATCACTTGGAGTGTAGCATAGAAGTCTTACTTCAATTTAAGTTTCTTCACCCTTCTCATTTTTAAAGTACAATTGTTGTAAGTATCTTATCCATTTATGGTGAGTACCACATGTGATGATGTCTGCTTGTTGCTCCAACTATCAAAAGTGACTTAAAAAAGTCATGAGAGGAATGAACTTTAATATTAACCCTTACTTCGACTCATTTGAACATTCTTCTTTCCTTTTGGAAGTTCCGAATCTTATGGTTTTCATTCTGTTTAGAAAATTTCCTTTGGCCATTCCCTGCCAGGACATTTGCAAACAACAAAACTTCTTCATTTTCCTTCATCTCTGGATTTATTTATTTTTCCTTCATTCCTGAAGGGTATTTCTGCAGGATATAGAATTCACCGTTGACAGTTCTTTTCTTTAATTACCAGAAGCATGTGCCCACTTCTTTCTGGCCTCTTTGGTTTGGGTCTCTGTCGAAGAACTGAAGATAGGTGGATTCTCAGAAAAGCTGTCATTTTAAGTGACACTAAGATAGGGAAAACAGTGCCAGGTAGATCATGATGCACTGTGGGTGAAGAGAGGTATGCACAGATTTCAGAAATGTAGCTCCGTGAGAAAAGGCAACTGGGGACTGGGCACATGAGGCCTCGAGGAGCGGTACCTCCAGCCCTAGACTGGCTACATGGTCAGCCCAGGGTGTGCAGAGCTGCAGGTGGGCTGGAGACGGGGTGCCTACCACGCAATGAGTCCTCAGCAGGGGACCCCTCCCTGCCGGCCTCCTACGTAGGAAGCCCCGGTAATGTGACAGTGAATGCGACACAGCCTCACCTCTGAGGCACCCAGACATGGTTCCAGCAGAGTGTGCTACTAGCCGTGTGCTAGGTAGAGCTGGGTCCGTGGCCACTGAGGGCCTTCATATGAGGGAATCAGGGAGCAGACTGCTCTTGAGTGCTTTAGAGGGCTTCATGCCCTAGGTAGGGCTTTTGTGATTCTGTGGGCTCTCCAGTCCTTTGAGCTTGAGCATTACACTCGACTCGTGGTAAATATCATCAGCAACTTAGAATATTTAGCCACTCCCCTCAGTTTTATGTTTGTCATATACAGGCTTTTACAAACCATTTTCTTTTCTCTTTTTCTAATCATAACATTCCATTCCTAGGATAGGTTTGTTAATTTTCATTTCACTGGGTTGTTTTTTTGATTTTTTTTTTGTTTGTTTGTGGTTCTTTTTTTTTTGAGACAGAGTCTCACTCTGTTGCCCAGGCTGGAGTGCAGCAGCACGATCTTGGCTCACTGCAACCTCCACCTCCCGGGTTCAAGCGATTCTCCTTCTTCATCCTACTGAGTAGCTGAGACTACAGGAGTGCACCACCGTGCCTGGCTAATTTTTGTATTTTTAGTAGAGACGGGTTTTCACCATGTTATTCAGGCTGGTCTCGAACTCCTGACGTCGTGATCTGCCTGCCTCAGTCTCCCAAAGTGCTGGGATTACAGGAGTGAGCCACCACCACACCTGGCCTTCACTGGGTTGCTTTTTTTCTTCTTCCTGTTCTATTTCATTCTCACATGCTTTCCCATTGGTTTGTGGTTTTGCTTTTGCATCAGCTTCCTTCTGTAGGTTGAGGCTATGTAATGTACCGAGACCCTGGTCCTGGGACTGAGGGATCAGTTCTGAGGGATGCTTGGTGCTTCTACAGTTCTTTAGCCTTTAATCTTTCTGTAGAATGCCAATGAAACTCCTCCTTCTAGGGCAGCTGGGAGGGTGAGGAAGTCCTCAGTGAATGTTGGTCATCAGGAAAACCTTGGTGGATGATGGGCAGGAGGGAAGCTTCAGCAGTAGGTCCCCCTCCCTGGACTGCTGGTTAGAGAGAGGCTTGGGTGCTGTAGAGAAGGAGGTCTTTTATGTGCGTTCTAAGTGGCTGGTCTTTGGGGGAAGAAGACAACGTAGAGTTAAAATCGGGACAATTTGGTGTATTTGAGCGAAGGTCTTTCTGATCTCCCAAGTGTTTGTTCCCTCCTTCCCCTCAGAGCAAAAATGGTTATTTTTTAAGTTTATTTCCTATGAGACAGGAGTAATTGTGGGCAGAGGGACTGATGAGAGCTTCAAGCATTGCCCAGTTCTGTCCCAGGATAGCTCTCTTGGAGAGAAAACCACCTGTGGCAGGACTGTGGATTGCTGTAAATTATCTTATTAATTGGAACATCACTTGTTATATTGGAGCAATTTTAGCATGTTCAAAGCTTTGCTGGAAGGCCCTCCAAATGCCAACACAACCCACTGGCATTTCAACAGCGCTGGTGGCCTTTGTATTCATGAGGTTTGGACTCAGTGAATGGAGCTGGGCTCCATAGCACCTTCAGGGTCCAGAAGCCCAGTGACATGGTGCATGACCGTGGAGATGCTGCCCGTGAAGAACATAGAGCCGGCCTGAAGGAGAATGGCACCACCAAAAACCAGCAGGTTGAGAATGAGACCCTTGCATCAGCAAAGTGAGTAGCCTACCCATTGGGCATGGTACGAATCGGAAACCTTAGTGAAACAAAACACAAAGAGGAAAGCAGTAAGGATTTGGAAAGCTGAAATGTACCCCACTCAGAGCCTCGGCAGCTTGCTCCAGAAGCCGCTGGACTAGAAGTGAGGAGAATCGGGACCAAGAAGGAAGGGGGTTGAAGCCACATCATCCACCACCTCTGGCTGACTTAGGGCCCCATGAGATGCAGGTTTTCTGGCACAATTGGCTCCTCCTGGAGTCCTGCCTCAGGCTGGTCAGAATTCCCATGCTCCAAGAGTTGGAAGGGACATAGTAGAAAGTCTGTGTGGTCTCCTCAAAAGCCACATGCCTCATGTCAGTTTTCATTTCTTTCTCGTCGCGATGGACCTTTGGAGTGCTTGCCAGGGACCAGGTCCTGCTGTGAGCACCTTTCATGCCTTAACTTGGCAGATTCCCTGAGAACTCTGAAGTAGGGCCTGTGTCACTCTCCTGCCATTTACAGAGAGAGGCTGCATCTCCCCAAACCATACACCTCGTGTTAGGCTGAATTGTGACTCCCTCCACCCCCTGCACATTCCTATGCTGAATGAAGCCTTAACCAGAACCCCAGGATGCGACTGTGTTTGGAGAAAGGGCCTTTATAGTGGTGACTGGTGAAAGTGGTCCCTTAGGGTGAGCCCTTATCCAACGTGACTGGTGTCCCTGTAGAAGGGGGGCGATCAGGACACAGACACACAGAGGGAAGACCATGTGAGGACACAGGGAGAAGACGGCCATCTGTGCACCGAGGAGAGAAGCCTCGGGAGAAACCAGCCCTGCCAATGCCTTGATCTTGGACTTCCAGCTGCGAGACTGGGAGGGGATAAATTTCTGTTGGTTCAGCCACTGTGTGGTGTCTGTCATAGCAGCCCAAGCTGACTAATACTCCCAGTTCGTGGAACACCAGGATTCCTCTTAACTCGCAGAGCTGTGGACAGAGTGAAAAGGGATGAGGTCATGCTAATGAACTAGAGGTGGGAAGCCCAAGAATCGCGTTTGAGTCCTGCTCCAGCTGGGTGATGTGTGTGTTTTCCTCGGCCTCCTCACAGGTGTGGATAGACAAGAGTGCACACCTTTAGGAGTTGTTCCGAGGGTCAAGTAAGCCCACTGAGCACCACACAGGTAGTCACTATTAGTAAAAGAGTGATAATTTGTGAAGATAACTTACGTTTTCTGAACAAAGATAAAATGCACTCTGAGTGTCTGTTTATATTTACTGCAATGAGAATACATCTTCTTGTTAACTGAGTGAAGGGTTTAACTGAAGCTGAGGTTTCGAATTCTTACCTAACACAGGGTTCCCATTGTTGCCTTCCTCATTGCTCACGGGATGCTTTAGAAATACTGGGCACAGCACTACCTGGTTAGGGACCTGGCTAGAGTCTGACCAGTGGTATTCTCTCAAAAGCAGTAGTCTTCCAGTTTCAGATACTACATGAGAAACCCCCATTAGCTGCCTGTGGTCCCTGGCACATGGGCTGGGGGGCATAAGGGATGCAGATGCCCCGACTGCCACAGGGGTTCTTAGAGAGGCCGGTCCTCTAAGGGTGTCTTTGATTCTACTCAGGTCCATTGAAATCTGCCACATTGAATAGGGTTTTCAAGTCATGGTAAGAGACTTCTGAGATTGCAGGGGAGGTTTTTCCCCCTGGGCCTTACGTGACTTAGACGTCCATGGTGCAGTCATTGATATAGTTTGGATATTTGTCTCCTCCATGGGAGCAGATACTTCATGAAGGGTTTGGTGCTGTCCTCATGTTAACGAGTGAGTTCTCACTGTTAGTTCACATGAGAACTGATTGTCAAAAAGAGCCTAGCACCTCCCCTCCTCTCTCTGTCTCTCTCCCACTCTCTCTCTCTCTTGCCTTCCTCTCGCCATGTGATGCCAGCTTCCCCTCACAAGTCCAGTGAGAGTGGAAGTAGACAGGAGTGCACCGGCATGGGGTGGTTAGGCCAGGGTGAGGATGTGCAGAGTGCACATCAATGAGAGCTTCCTGAGGCCCTCACCAGGTGCAGATGCTTCTTCTACAGCCTTCAGAACCGTCAGCCCAATAAACTTCTTTTTAAAATAAATTGCCCAACCTCAGGCGTTCCTATATAGTAGTGCACATGTACTCAGACAGTGGTTGTAGGACAAAATGATGATCCTGGACCAGTACTCCTTGGGGCTTCATCTGTCAAGCCACCAGGCTAAGTGACCTTTCCTTAGAAGGGCTGTGGCAAAGTTCAACACGTGTCATCTGTGTCCCATGTGCCGTTTCTAGTGGAAAGCCAGATTCTCTGGGAATTCTACCTGAAAGCAGAAAACATCAAGACTTCCTGTCCTGTGGGCCAGTCCAGTTATGAGACTGGAATTATTCTGCAGACTAAAGACTTGGAACCAGGCATCTTAGGTACAGCCTCTTCATCGGCATGGACCCTGGCCGGTATCATTTTGAGCAGCCTGAACCTTTCTCTGACTGCCGTCCACTCCTGTGTGGACGTGGTGTATGCATTATGGTAACCTCCACTCTCCATCATGATAATCAGCCCAGGGCTCTCAAAGCCACTTATGCGGGTTCTCTCTCTGCTTGTGAAGGGCAAATACTTCCTGTTTGTGGGTTTTTGTTTTTGTTTTGTTTTGGCTCAGCATAAGGAAGGCTTCCCTGAGGAGGGTCAAATGGCTTTTTTCTTTTCTGATGCTGCTTTGCATACCCTCACCCTGGCCTGACTGCCCTGTGCTGGTGCATTCCTGTCTATCTCCACTCCCACTGGACTGGAAGCAGCTTTGAGGCAAGGATCTTGTGTCACTGAGTCTGTTTCCTGTTGCAAGTAACCAGTCCCAACTCAAGTTGGCTAAAGGAAAAAGAAAGGAGAAAATGTAACTGTTCGCAGAGTCAAAGAGTGAAAGCTATTGAGTGTCCAGGGGACAGGTGAATGGATAAACAAAATGTGATCTATGCCTGCAGTGGAATATTACTCAACCTTTAAAAGGAAGGACGTTCTGACATGTGCTACAACGTGGAAGAACTTCAGGGACATTGTGTTCATTCAAGTAAGTCGGTCGCAAGAAGACAAAGAGTCATTGAATTCATACAGAAAGTGGGATGGTGGGGACTGGGGTGGAGGATAGGAAATTATTTCAGTGGGGACAGAGGTTTAGTTTTGTAAGATAAAGTTCTGGAGATGGTGGTGGTGGTTGTATGAAAAAGTGAATGTACTTGATGCTACGGCGCTGTACACTTAAAAACAGTTAAGATGGTAAATTTGTTACGTATGTCTTATCACAATTTAAAAAACACAATGAAACTCACTGAGCAGCTGTGAGTGGCTGTGGTCTCAGATTTGGTTTCAGGAGGACTCCTTGGTTACTCAGGGGGTGGGTCTCTGTCTCTGTCTCTCTCACACATTTCTTTCCAGCAGCTCCCTAAACCCTGATTTTCTCAGCTGTGTGTTGGCTCTGTCTGCAGGCTTGATGTGGTCTCTAGGCAGCCTCAGTAGCTCTACCTCAGTGTCATCTTTCTTTAAAGTCTAGAAGGAAGGAAGTCGTTTGTTTTCTTGAGAGCTCAAACCAAAGCACATTTTTTACAACTCCCATCCCTTGTAGCTTGCTAAGGGACTGTGTGAGTCCCTGGAGGAACTTGCCTCACGTAGTGCATCCCAAGTGTAAAAACTGCTTTGGAAACACTCACTATGAAGAAAAACCCTGTTTTCACTGTTTCAACATTAGAATTCTCTACACAACACCAACTAAATTGGGAAATGTGTTTTCTTTCCAGTCTGATCAAAACCTTGAATATAAATGGGACATCTTCAAAGAGTAAGATAAAATAGGGCTCCAATTGTAATGAACTATTGCTTTTACATTTTCTACTTCCTTTTGTGTTATTGCTTAAAAGGAAGACTGTGGCATAGTCTTTTTTGAAGGAGATAATTCCAATTGTGATGAGAATGTCATAAAAGGGTCACCCGGCTTTTAGTGGACAGGATTCCCATTTCGGCCCTGGCTGGAGCAATCCTGGCTTCACTGTGGAAAGAAGAACCTTGCTTCCTTTAAAAAGACAGAGACAGTTTACCCTTTTGAGAGCATTTCTCGTATTTACTGAAATCAGTTGACCTTAAGCTATAGAACAAATTTTGTATTATTTGTATTATGTTGACATCAGGATTTTAAAAAGAAAAGGTTCAACACCAAGAAAGTACGTATTTATTCATTTGTGGATTTTTCATCATTTTTGTTTGTAGAGTATCTGTAGGACTTTGATTCTCATCAGAAACCATGAAAATGCTTTTTCAGTGTGTTGGGATTGTCACTAATTAATTCTCACATCTGGCTGCCTGCCATCTTCTCTTTGCTTTCAAGAAGGTTGGTTAAATGGCCTGATTGTTCATAGACAAAAAACAGAAGAATTATAGGATAAGGACTTTTTTGTGTTTTTGTTTTGTTTTTTTTTGAGATGGAGTCTTGCTCTGTTGCCCAGGCTGGAGTGCAAGACCACGATCTCGGCTCACTGCAACCTCCATCTCCCGGGTTCAAGTGATTTCTGGCTAATTTTTGTATTTTTAATAGAGACAGTGTTTCACCATGTTGGCCAGGCTGCTCTCAAACTCCTGACCTCAGTGATCCACCCGCCTTGGCTTCCCAAAGTAAAGATAAGGACTTTAAAAAAACAAAAACAAAAACAAAAACAAACAAACAAACAAACAAAACTAATCTGTACTGAGGAAACTCCAACACAAAGTCTTGCTTTTCTAAATTAGAATTTTAAAATTATTAGCTAAATAAACCCTAGAAATCGTCTAATTTGATCCCAATTGAAGTGAGTCTGTAAATGAAGACCCTGAAGGCTCCAGGGGTTGACAGTGTGCCCGGCACCCCATAGTTTATGGCAGAAGAGCTCAGGCTAGAACCTGGAGATCTGAGATCTGAGCTGTCTTTCGGCAGCAGTCCCAATTGCCCACCTAGAAATGTCATGGAAGAAGGATACGAGAGATTTGATGTTCCATTTTTTTTAGAACTCTCTCAAATAATGGAAAAAGAAACTTTCAATTTAACTGCATAATAATCCCATAATGTGACTAGGAGGGAGGAAAGAATGGAGATAGATAAATAGATAGATAGATATTCTCACTCACTTCGGAAAGTTTATTGTGAATATGCCTATGCATTTATGGGCCAAAGATTGAGACTGCATTTTTAGGTAGTTAACAAAACTCAAGTTTCTTCCCTTGGATAGGAGACTATAATATTGACCTCAGCTAAATTTATTTTATTTTTCATTAAAGGTGACATAAAACATTCAAAGGCGATTTGTAGTTATTAACTAATTGATGTATGAGTGAATAATTTTTATGCCTTATCAGGAACACAGGAAATTAGGAACACAGGAAAATGTTGATTTTGTTTTTAATGTCACATGTCCTGATTTTTTGCTAAGTAAGTTATGGTTCCTGCATCTATGATAAGAGTCACACCCTAAGAATGAACTTTGATGTTTGGATCCCTCATGAATGTTTAATGTGTCTGACAACTCCTTACGCATTTAGGTTGCAGGTCTTTGGCCTGGCTTTAAGGCTTCGGAAGAGGGAGCCAGTGGCCCTGCCTGAGCCCTGTGGCTTTCTTTTCTTCCTGTTAACTTATATGTCATGTAAATAGTGGCCATTGGAGAATGAGTGGTATCCAGCTTCCCACAGAAGCCTGGATGAGAGCATAAAAATAGATCATTTGGAAAAGGGCCCATGACCCTCTGTCACCCTTGTTCTGGGTAAAGGAAATGAAGGAAGTGGAAGCCGAGAGGAGAGGAGCATAGACATTCCTGAGGTCCCAGAAGGACGGGCACGCGCCTCCCAAGTTCTAGCCCAGCCCCTGGGGCTGCCCCACAGCAGCGGCCTTCCCAGCCACCTCATCCCCGCGGGGCACCGGGGACACCAGCTGCTTAGGCGGAATACCAGAAAGTGAGATGAATGTTATTTCCACACACTAACGGTACTATGCCTCCTGCTCTGGGTCTGAGCAGCAAAGGGAAAATGTGAGAATATTGTGGGAATGAAGGGCAGAAGGAGGCCAAGCCAGCAGCGTGCCTGGAACTAAAAGGAGCATCTGTTCAGGGCCCAAGATGGTTTCTGGTTGGCAGGGCTGTGCTGGCGTGCACACGGTCTAAACAGCATCCCTGTGTGGCCTCTGGAGCCTCCCACGCTGTGGAAACACATCTTCGTAAGAGAGGGGTGCATGGCCTCAGTAAGGCGGCTTTTGCCTTAGAAGAAGTTGGCCTGCCCCGGAAAACTCTCCATGTAGTTGCTTTGAAGGACAATTACGCTCACTGTGGTGTCCTTATGTCTCCAACTCTGAAGCAGAGAGACGGGCTACCAGAGGCACAGGGCTGTGGAAGGCCTCCCTGCCGCATTCTCGCTCTGCTAGGAACAGCGGGGTTAATGCCTCCACAGATGTTCCTGTGCAAGACAGTGCAAATCCCATCTGCTCCTCACCCCATCATCCCCACCCTGGGCCACCTCCTGGGCTCTTGTAGGTGCAGAGCTGAGGATACAGGCACCTGATCCCCTCTCAACAAGGAGCTCAGCCCACGTCCTGTCCTCGTTTTTAACATTGCAAAAAATGTTCATGGTAGTTTAACCATGAACATCAAATGTAGAAGTTAAACAACAACAGTTCTGCCCGGCCTTATGCTGAGCACGTTTCTAGAAATGAAGTGAACTCATGCAAAAGGGTTTGCAGTAGGTAGATCATCCTCACTTGACTGGTGTCTTTGACTAAGATTTTTGGTGCACTTCCCCCAGTCCTGTCGGCTCCTGTGCTTGCTAGATGCCCAGCATCTAGTTTGCTAAATGCCCAGCAGGGATAATGCAGAGGAGCACTTAGAAAGGGACCTGGGCTCCCGCTGCCTCACTCTCCCCTCCCGTTAAGCATGGGCACATCTCGAGGACCTATGCAGACCTAAGGGAAGTGGAGAGGGTAGGTGCTGAGCACAGTGCCTGCAGGGTGTGCAGACCTAAGGGAAGTGGAGATAGTAGGTGCTGAGCACAGCGCCTGCCGGGTGTAGGTTCTGTGTAAAGTGTAGCTGCTGTCAGCATCTTCCTTGCTGTCTGCCATCCCAGTCACTGAAACTAGTAGTGACTCCACTGACCTGAAGATGTGACCCTCACCCAACTTATCTGGGAATGCCAAGGCCCATCTAATAAATGGATTAATTGCTGTGACATTGAGCTGTGTGGCACTCTGTTAGCTGACTTGCATCTCTGAGCACAGGCAAGGACCAAGGACCTGCAGGAGAAATGGCCCAGGAAGCCCAAGTCTCCCTGTGCTGAAGTCCTTGGGATAAACATGGAATCTGATGCTTTGAGCAGCCACTTCTCCAAAGAAAGGGTTAAGTCCTGTCACCCGGTCAGGAACTGGTCTGACAGAGGGAACTACACAGCCAGGGTGCCCCAGAGTTGGTGCTAATTGAATGATAAACAAAGCCACTTTCATGGGAAGTGCTGGGCTTGCTGTTTTCTGGGACAAGCACTGTGATAACAGGAACAAAGTGGATTTTATTTTCCTTCAGCCTCTTCTCATTTGGTGAAATTCCCAGGCGCCATGAGAGTGCATTGAGGGCTTCTGAGTCATGGCATGGGGTCTTCTAGAGCCTTGAGGCACGGGGACCGTTAACAGGGATGTGAAGCACCAGATATTGCCCCCGTGGCTTTCTGGGGACCACTAAGAGCAATGTCAGTCATAGGAACAGGTACTGTGTGCTGTGCTGCGTTATGTGCTCCTCTCTTGTATGACTTTTTGAAAGCTCAAACAACCAACCATAAGGTGGGCATATTAAACTTGATTAATTAACATTTTTTTTTATTCCAAAGTTCTGTGCTGCTCCTTGGCATGAACCCCTAGGAACTGATCAACCAACCGTCCACCTACTCCTCCGAACCAGACCCCTGAGCAGTATTTCCACGTCATGCTCTGAACTTCTCCCTCTAACCTCTAAGCCTTTACTAGTTCATTCATTCATTCATAATGTGAATGACCTGGAGCTCCTACAGGTGCCAGCCCAGTGCTGGGGGCACAGAGGTGAATGGCAGGGGTGGACCCTGCCCCATAAGCAAAGAACCCATGAGGTGGTTGTGTCAGATGCCACCCATCCTTCCCAAAGGGCATCCATCAAATGCCACTTGCTCCAGGAAGCCTTCAGATGAAGCTCCCTCCAGATTAAGCAAGTCTCCCTGTGGGTCCTCCTGCAGCTCAAAAGCTGTACCTCACATGCTCCTCCATGCAGTAGTAATTTGCACATGGTCTCATCTAGCTGACACAAGCAGGACATGCAGGCACTCCCTGTTGTGCTTTTGTTTCTCTCTTCCGTTCTCCCACTGGTCTAGGCCATGTTAGTGGAAAACTGGTGCCCAGCAAAGACATTTTATTTTATTTTTTTATTTTTTGAGATGGAGTTTTGCTGTCTCGCCCAGGCTGGAGTGCAGTGGCATGATCTCAGCTCACTGCAACCTCTGCCTCCCAGGTTCAAGCGATTCTCCTGCCTTAGCCTCCTGAGTAGCTGGGATTACAGGCATGCACCACCACGCCCAGCTAATTTTTGTATTTTTAGAAGAGACGGGGTTTCACCATGTTGGCCAGGATCGTCTTGAACTTCTGACCTCAGTTGATCCCCCTGCCTTGCCTCCCAAAGTGCTGGGATTATAGGCATGACCCACCTCACCCAGCCCCAGTAAAGACATTTTAAATGGAAAAGAAATACAGACAAACATAAATGGAGATAAATAATCTTAGTACTGGGAATAGAAGTGAGGGTGCAGAGGGATGATTTTAAACCCCATGCATCTTTGTTTTTCTATCCCAGCTTTAATAGAAAGAAATAATAAATTCACTGAACACTTATTTTAGAACATTTCCTGTGGGCCATACTGGGAGGAGGGGCAGTCAGTCACATAAATGCATCTGCTCTACGGATTTACAGGTCAGTCATAGCAGGAGATACGCACATGCATTCATGACACAAGACTGAGCATTTGCTGGGCCTGGCCTTGAGATGGTCACGATATTTACAGTTGGGTGCAGCAGACACACCATTCCCAAGGGTCTTACAGTATGTTCATGCAAACAAAACATTAGTCCTGGGCTTTTCTATAATGGAAACATTATTAAATGTTGAAAACATCTGTGCAGAAATTGGTGTCCCGTCCTTTCCCCCAAAATGGACAAGGCACTGTGTTTCAGACTTTGTATTTAATTTTCAGAATTTTTACTATTAAGTGCTTGTATGTAGTTTTCTTTTTATTTATCCTCCTTAAGTTTTTTGTTTGTTTGTTTTGTTTTTTAACTTGTGGTTTGATTTCTTGAGTCTTTTGAGAAATTCTCAGTATGTTTATTTTCCAATATTGCCTCAGCCTCATTCAATTTCTCCACCACTTCTTGGACTTCAATTATACGTATGTTAGAATTTGTAAGAATCATATCTCATGTCTCACCGTCTTTTGTGTATTTCTCATTCTTGTTCCTCTTTGTGCTTCAGACTGCATATTTTCTTCCTATTTTTCTCCCAGTTCACTCACAATTTCTTCTGCTGTGTTTAGTCTGCTGATAAAATCATGAACTGAATGCTTAATTTCATTTATTTTGTTTTTGAGTTCTAGATTTTCTCTTTGCATATATATATGTGTGTGTGTGTATATATATATGTTCTAGAGTACATGTGCACAATGTGCAGGTTTGTTACATATGTATACATGTGCCATGTTGGTGTGATGAACCCATTAACTCTCCATTTACATTAGGTATTTCTTTTAATGCTATCCCTCCCCACTCCCCACAGAATGGTGATCATTAAAAAGTCAGGAAACAATAGGTGCTGGAGAGGATGTGGAGAAATAGGAACACTTTTACACTGTTGGTGGGACTGTAAACTAGTTCAACCATTGTTGAAGACAGTCTGGCGATTCCTCAAGGATCTAGAACTAGAAATACCATTTGACCCAGTGATCCCATTACTGTCTATATACCAAAAGGACTATAGATCATGCTACTATAAAGACACATGTACATGTATGCTTATTGCAGCACTATTCACAACAGCAAAGACTTGGAACCAACCCAAATTTCCATCAATGATAGACTGGATTAAGGAAATGTGGCACATATACACCATGAAATACTATGCAGCCATAAAAAAGGGATGAGTTCATGTCCTTTGTCGGGACATGGATGAAGCTGGAAACCATCATTCTGAGCAAACTATCGCAAGGACAGAAAACCAAACACAGGGTGGGGAACATCATTTGATTATTCTTAATGGACTTCAGTTCTTTGATGAAATTCTCTTTGCTTCTGCTTTTTTAAACATTCTATTCAGTTATTTTAATATCTGTGGCTTTTAACATCAATTTTTGAACCAGCTGTGGGTGTTTTTTCTGTGTGTGGGGTGGTGACAGTCTCGGTTTTCATTTGTCATGTTTCCTGCCTTTGATGATCAGTTTTTTAAAATTAAATATTTGATACTGTATTTTTTTTTTTTTTTTTTTTTTTTGAGACGGAGTCTCGCTCTGTCATCCAAGCTGGAGTGCACTGGCCAGATCTCAGCTCACTGCAAGCTCCGCCTCCCGGGTTCACGCCATTCTCCTGCCTCAGCCTCCCGAGTAGCTGGGACTACAGGCGCCCGCCACCTCGCCCGGCTAGTTTTTTGTATTTTTTAGTAGAGACGGGGTTTCACCATGTTAGCCAGGATGGTCTCGATCTCCTGACCTTGTGATCCGCCCGCCTCGGCTTCCCAAAGTGCTGGGATTACAGGCTTGAGCCACTGCGCCCGGCCGATACTGTATTTTTAAAGCACAGACAAAGTCAGGCTCTGGGTGGGAGGCATATTCTTCAGAGAGGATATAATTTTTCTTACGGGCTACCTAGTCAGATCCAGTCATGGTCCTCTTGTTTCTAGTTTGTAGCCCTTCAGGGGTCTTACCTTGAAACCTTGTGGTGTTTGCAAAGGCCCCTCTTCCTAGGTACGTCTTGAACTGCTGTTTTTGGTTACTTAGCATCCGCTAAGACACTGCCACAATCCCTGCTGGTCTTTTTAGCTTCATAGCAGCTGGCTTTGTCTTGGTTACTGGGCACTGGGCCCTGTACCTCTGCCACTTAGGACTCAGAAATGCCTTGAGGGAAAACGTGCTCAGAGTGTTTGACTCTGTCTCTGCAGTCCTCATTTTTCTGAGACCTTGGCACTTCCAGAACTGGCTGCCTTGGTAGCTCTGAACTCAAAACTTTATCTCCCCAGAACAGTGTGATCACCATTGCTAGTTTGCATGTGGCCCCCTATACCACATGCTTCCAAATGGGTCAATGTCTGAGAAGGAAAAATGGCCATGGATCGCCTGCTCCCTTCCCTGGAGGTTTTGGCCCAGTAAGTCCTGGCTGCCTTGGGAGATCTGAATGGGTTCAAACTATTGTTGTTAGTATTTTGTGTAGCTTTCATAATTGTCCTCAGTGGAAGTGTAATTCCTGCATTGTAGCTGAAAATTAACGTGCTCTTTGTAGTATTGGCTTTGAGCTGTTGTAGCTGATGTGGCAATCTTTGATAGATAGGGGCTTACAGAATGAGTTGTAGGGAAAACAACATCATTTAGAAATCTCTAAATTTCAATACCCTCTCCAGGAGATGAATAATATGGACTTTTTTTCTACGTTAATCTTCTCTTACAATCCTCACTTGTTTTGAAACAGAAAACAAAATGACCAGTATTTCTAATAATATTATTTTATTGACCGTGGTAGATTGTCCATTTCTTGAAGCCTGGTTTAAAAAAAGAAAAAAAAAAGGCAAGGTGTTTTAAATATCCAGAAATAATGCAGCTACTGGGCGAGAGGAATGTGCCTGGGCTCAGGCATGGGACACAAGCAGGTTTGCATTCTGGCCCACCTGCGAGGGCGGCCGCTGCACCCCATGGTGTGGCCTGTGCAGCAGCGGGGTTGACCTGGAAAGCACCAGCATGGGTTTCTGCCCTCATAGCACTCAGTGTCGATGGCCCAGTTACCAGCTGGGGACCAAAGGAAGGTGGAGGACACCTAGGCCGCCCGGCTGCTGCAGGGCCTGCCCTTATGGTCTTTATGGGGAGAAGTCGCCTGCTGGTTTGCAGAGGAAAGGCCGTGCTGATTCTAAAGTGAGGTGCGGCCTAGATCATGGGGTGGAGAGTACATTATAGGACATCAGCCTTTGTGGGGGACGGGGCTGGAAGGACCAGCCCAGGGGGCCCAGTGTGTGTCTCCCCACATGACTGAAGGGATGCCAGTGCTGACCAGCTCGTGGTAATGGGCTGGACACTGTGTGGCGGACTGAATTAGGTCACTTTATTTTTTGGGAACAGTGATGGGTGAGAATAAACCCACGCTTGGGGTGATAGGGCTGGCCGTCTCCTCCAGCCTGTTACGGGTAGTGATGTCATGTTCAGTATGGCCATGGATGATAGAAAATCTCAAAGTCAACACTGTTTCTTGTGGAACATGCAAAAGCGGCAGATTATGACTTCTCCAGTCCTACAACTGAGGTCTCTCTGCTTTCTGTGTTCCCGCTACAGAACCACGAGGCTGCCCTGAGACGCTCAGTCACTCTGTGGGGATGTCAGAGAGCCCCATCGGACCCAAATCCATGATGCTCCGGGCCGACGCGCCCTCGACGCCCTCCTTCCAGCAGGCTTTTGCTTCTTCCTGCACCATTTCCAGCAACAGCCCCGGGCAGAGGAGAGAGGGGTAAGAAGATGGATCTTTAAACTTGGCACAACCTCCCCAAAGACACAGAATGCTGAGGGGCGTGTGGGACCAGTGGGGGCTTGCTCTTCAGAGAAGCTGAAGCTAGACCAGGCAGGGATTGGCCTGAAGATGGGGCAGGGCAGGGGACCAGGGCTGTGTGGTGACATATGAGAAAACATAGGGACATACAGGAAACAGAGGAAAAATCAGTCTTAGAAGGATTCTGGTTAACAGAAAGACCGGGGGGTGGGAGGGGGTGGGTATTAACAGGGAAAAATGGCCTATTTCTGCTTCAGAAAGATACTGCCCCTGAGGAAATTCATATGTGAGACCATTCCTCTTGCTCAGAATAGGAATAAGTTTCTTTATGCTTTGTTGTATGGACACGTAGCTCCCTATTTAACTTTTTAAATTCTACCTCCGTTCTCCTTAAAATAAAAGAGGAGCCCTCATCTAAGGACATTACACATAGACTCTGGACCCATGAGTGTTCCATTGTTAGTGAAATATGTGTGTCATGTGGTGTGGTTTTAGCTGTCTTTCCATACTCATAAGTGGGTGGTAATTTCCAGTAGTCTCTGTTGTATCCGTTAATCAGCTGGTTCATCTAGCAAGCATGGATTGAGGACTGATGGTGTGTCTGGCAGATAAAGGACATGGGGCAGAAGGATCACGCTGCCAGGAGGAGGGGACCTGCAGTGAACCAGTGGCCCCACTGCAGGGGATGAATGTGGGTGGCATCCCTGCCTAGTGCTGTGGGACAAGATGGGAGGGCATTTCTACTCCCGAGGGCACATGTGTATGTGGCCGTAGGTGCTGGGTAAGGGCTGGGAAAAGGCTTCCCAATGGGTACACAGCTGAGCTGCGTGTTAAAGGAAGAAAGGGCCTTGACCCAGTGAAGATGCAGGAGGGAACGTGCAGGAGGGAAGGCGCAGGGGCTGAGGGAGCAGCATCTGCGCATGTGGAGGCCTTCGTGGGGCGGCTCCCCTGGGTGACCTCATGCGGGCTGCAGCATCCAGGCATGAAGTGGGGGCTTGAAAGGCAGGCAGCATGAGCTCAGAGAGGGCCTTAGTGTACATAGTTTGGAAAATCCCTCCTGTGCTGCCTGGAGGGCCTCAGCACCCACTTCCCCATCCCTGTCTAACCATGTGGGTGACGCTTGCTGGTCTTCAGGTGTCTCTTTGTACCTTACGTGCTGTCTTGGTCGGCTTGTCTTTTGGACAGTTCCTCTTCTGCAGAACGCCAGTGGGTGGAGAGCAGCCCCAAGCCCACGGTCTCCCTGCTGGGGAGCGGCCGGCCCACCGGAAGTCCCCTCAGTGCTGAGTTATCCGGTACCAGGAAGGACTCCCCAGTGCTGTCCTGCTTCCCGCCGTCAGAGCTCCAGGCTTCTTTCCACAGCCATGAGCTGTCCCTAGCAGAGCCACCGGACTCCCTGGCGCCCCCCAGCAGCCAGACCTTCCTGGGCTTCGGCACCGCCCCAGTGGGAAGTGGCCTTTCGCCTGAGGAGGACCTGGGGGCCTTGCTGGCCAATTCTCACGGAGCGTCACCGACCCCCAGCATCCCACTGACAGCTACAGGGGCTGCTGACAATGGCTTCCTGTCCCACAACTTTCTCACGGTGGCGCCTGGACACAGCAGCCACCACAGTCCAGGCCTGCAGGGCCAGGGTGTGACCCTGCCTGGGCAGCCGCCCCTCCCTGAGAAGAAGCGGGCCTCGGAGGGGGATCGTTCTTTGGGCTCAGTCTCCCCTTCCTCCAGTGGCTTCTCCAGCCCGCACAGTGGGAGCACCATCAGTATCCCCTTCCCAAATGTCCTTCCGGACTTTTCCAAGGCCTCAGAGGTGGCCTCACCTCTGCCAGGTAGGTGTGTTTCCAGCGGGTGGGAGGGCTCCTCTGTCCATTCACTCAGGAAGGGAAGGGCTCAGACCTGCAGCTGAGCTGGCACATCTCTAGTGCTGGGCCAGGCACCTGGAGAGAAAATCCAGAGCCATTGGGGTACTTTTCCATTTTCCTGGTCCAAAGCCAAGCACTGGCCCAGGCTTCTCATTCACTCTTCTTGGCTTCTGTGTTTGGCTACCTTGAATTCCTTCCAGTTGTAGAAAGTGCCGACAGCTGCAGTGGTTCTGTTTTCCGTTTCACTTGGGAACATGGCTTTTTGTAAATAACAAATTGCTTGTCAAATTAAATGAATTCATCCAAAACGCAATTATGAAATATTTCAAGTGTATAAGAAGCAATGTGGTCTATGGGTTAAACAACACCAACTTTGCCCTCTGTTTCCTTGCTACCTTCCTATGTATTCTTAAAAATGTATTGCAAAGGCCCAATCCAAGCATCCTGTTGTTTTGTTTTGTGTTATAAAGTTGTCACTGCCTCGTCCATCTCAGTCATTTCAAAGGCAGGGTTCCCTTTCCTTAGAACGTCCCTCGCTTGCTTGCCCTTGGCATGCGATTTGGACTTCTGGGATCACAGCAGATGAGAGGTTGCAAGAAGAAAAGTGTCCATCATGGTCACTGTTTTTAAATTTTGCTTTGCAGATAGTCCAGGTGATAAACTTGTGATTGTGAAATTTGTTCAAGACACTTCCAAGTTCTGGTACAAGGCGGATATTTCAAGAGAACAAGGTACGTGGAGAGGATGAGGGCCTCCCTGGGCATCTGCCATCCTGCCTGCTTCACTGCCTTGTGTTAGGATGGCCCCCGCAGTGGGAACATCAGGCAGCCGTGGCCTTGTTATGGATTGAGTTCGAGCAGGGCCCACACATTATTCCATGCCTCCTGGGGAAATGCTACAAACTTTACGTTTTTATAGGGAAACACTCACTACTAATGAGAGAGTTGGTGAGGAATGGGCCCCAGCCATGAGCATTCCAGCGTGTAGGGTGTAATTTCTGGCTGCTTGCACCAGCCAGTGGCTTACCAGTGATGCCAGCCCATAACTGCTGACTGTAAGAAGGAGACACACTCTCCGGCATCTCCATGAAACCACAGAGGACAGGGTGAGGAAGCAGGAGAGACACTCTGCTCTGAGAAGTCAGGGACTCCGTGTGCTCGTGAACACCTATATAAGCACTTAATAATGAGACCCGGTTGTGGATTTAACCGCATGCCTCACACACAAACCAGGCAGAGCATCTCTCTGCTTGTTATGGTGTCAGGCATTTTTTTTTTATTTGAAATCATTAATGTTAATTTTTGAGCAGTGAATATTTGAATGTTTTGAGCATTACTTTTTGCCAGAGCATGAATAGAAGAGATGTGGGAGAGGAAGGTTAGCAAGCTCTTCTGGGCAGTCTTCCTTGGAGGCAGCCCCTGGGCAATGAGCAGAATTCACAGGGTGCTTCCCTTGGCTGTGGAATGGATGTATGTCTCAGCTGAGCGTACCTTCCTCTGGATACCTCATTTTGGCAGTGCATAGAGTTTGGATATACCTCGGAAAAGATGGTGTGTGACTGGCACGGCAGGGCAGGGCCATGGCTCCAGTGCCTGGAAGACAGAGTCAGGATTCCTAGGTACCAAAGTGAATCCCAGTGGCCTCCTGGTGGCGGCTGGAGTGAGAGAGGGAATGGGTTGGTTTAGGGTAGTGAGAAATGACAAGCTGCCCGCAGTCAGCAGGAGACCCACTTGACTCCTCTGTGCCTCATTATCTCAACTTCAGAAGAAAATAAAGCTCTCTCCTTATGAAGATGCCTCAGGAATGCCTAGAGATGAGTAGTTGAGTGGCAGAAAAATAGCACTGTCCAGCTCTCCACTGAAATCCTGCTATTCAGTTATGCAGATGATAGAAATGGTAAGAATGTGCATCTCTTAGGATCTCAAAGAAGTGATTGTCATTTTAAGTGGAAGAGAGAGAAAAAAAGCCCATGGCCTGGAAAGACCTTCATTTCCCTGAATTGGCCTTTGTGAAATGCTGCCCACCATGGCCGAGGGCCCCCCTGCGGCCGGATGCTGTGTGCCTGTTGCCACCACCAAGGCCCTGCTTGTGTCTCAAGAATCCCGACGACTGTGGCCCCCAGTGCCTCGGCACCTCCTCCAGCTGGCCAGACTCAGAGGTGCCTATCCAGCATCATGTCCTAGGAGGTTCTGCACAGACCTTTCCACTCTATTGGCGCCGTCTTCTAGAGCAGGGCGATGTGTGGGGCTGGATGCCCCCTTCTCTCATCGTGCAATGTCATTGTAGCAGAGGGATCTGAAACAGACAGATTTGGGTTGGAGCGCACTGCTGGCTTAACTCAGCAGGGTAGCGAGGTTCGAGCCTGCCGTGGGGGGTTGCTGTGAGTGGTGCCATGTGGAAGGTACCTGCCCTTGCTGGCGCCTGGTAGATGCAGGATAAGTGGATGTGGATGTGCAGTACGGGTAGGGGCTGCTGTTGGCATGTGCCTGGTCTTCAGCACACATTGTAGAAGGTTTGCTGGGAGGACCCCATCTCAGGATGGCCAACATGTGCATTGAGTGTTAGTTTTTCCAGCTGTGCTCTAAAAGGATAACCTCCATTTTCTACATATTTTATATAGAAGAGACCTGTGCAGACGAACCTTCTACTGCCTGTGTCAGAGTCTCCAAACAGCAGAAGGCTGCCCATGGGTGTCATTTATTTGGGTTTTAACTGTCAGATGTGCCTTTTTCTAGAAAAGCTGCAGTGACATTTCAGGGTGATGCAGGAGGGAAAAAAACACCCAGATAGCCTCTTTGGGAGTGCAATTTGTCACATACTTAATTCCTTAAGGTTTCCTAAAGCTAACATAAAAATACCTCAGGAGGAAAAGAGGACCTTAAGGTAAAATCAAAATTAAGTACTACCATCCCAGTTGTACTTCTGGGTGTTGCTTCTCCAGATGCTGTGAAAGTACTCGTTGCAGGGTGAGACAGTGTGAGATGGTGAGAGTAGAATCGCTTGCCTCCCCTCTCCCCACCCCCAACTGCCAGTACCAGGGTGGAGCGCGGCTTCTGTGTGTAGTGTGTGGACGCTCATTTTTACAACTTCAGCACACCAAGCTCCTCAGCCCACTTTTGTTTGGAAAAGCAACGGATCTAAAATTCTCCTCTTACTCCCATTGCCTGCGCAGGAGAGCACAGCCCCTTCGCACTCTTGCAGCCTGGCGGCTGGGGCTTCCCTCCCAGCCTGGGGAGAACTGGGCGGAGCAAAGCCTGTGTTCCCTCCGCTGCCATCCACATGTACCTCGAGTCTCAGTCCTGTGAGGCTTCTACACTTTATTTACCACAGGGAAGTAAAACCGTGACTTACAAAAAGAAAAGCTCTAAGGTATATCACAGTTGAAACAAAATGTAAGCAATTTTTTGTCCTACTTAGGAAAAACAAAAAAAGTAGGCCTAGCGCAGTGACTCACTCCTGTAATCCCAGCACTTAGGGAGGCTGAGGTGGGAGGATCACTTGAGCCCTGGAGTTCATAGTGAGACCCTCTCTACCAAAAATCTAAAAACATTAGCTGGATATGGTGGTGCACACTTGTAGTCCCAGCTACTCAGGAAGCTGAGGTGAGAGGATCGCTTGAGCCCAGGAGGTTGAGGCTGCAGTGAGCTATGATTGCGTCACTGCACTTCAGTTTGGGCAACAGAGCGTGAGAGCCTGTCTCAAAACAATAAAAATTAAAAATTGGAAAAAAGTAATGCACGATTAGCCGTCAAGTTCATAGACTATGCTGTGAGAAAACGTGCACCAGAATTCAGGGTTTATTCCCATGACCTGTGCCCTGCTCCAAGAGGGCCCCCCCATCCCAGCCCTGGGTCCCTTGCGTGGGCGGCTGCAGGCCTGGCTGGAGCTACCAGCAGTCTGGGGCATGCACGGTGAGCCTGCCTGTGTTTTCCTGCCCATCCGTCCCCCTGCGTGCAGTTTAGAAGCTCCTGCTTCATCCCCAGGGGCATGTTGAGCTCCTCCCCTGTGACCTCATCCTGTACACAGGGCCACAGTGCAGAGCATTGACAAATGTGTAAAAGAAACCATTTGTTTCATCCTATGGCCAGACAGATGCCCTGGCTGTGGGTCCGGGCAGGCCTGGGGGCATGTGAGGGGCCTCTGTGGGAGTGCGCCATGGAGGTGTTTACTGAGGCATGCCGGGGGCCTCCCACCACTTATTGGTTCATGTTCTGTGCCCTGATTGCTTCCAGACAGAGCCTTTGGCATTCCAGGAAGGCAGCATTTCCATGGCTGTAATTATGTATAATCTTATACTCTAAAGCCCCAGTTTTCCCCCTTTTGTAAAATAAAGAGTAAATGCCTAGAAAAGAAATTCTGAGATATAGTCTAGTTATCAGGGAACACTCTGGCCTGTCTGAGCAGCATCAAGTTGAGGTTACTATTACCCTAACCTACTCCCTCTTCTTCCTATGTCATGAAGTGGGAGATGCCAGATTTTGGCCATTAAGGGGAGAGATTTTTTGAAGCAATGATTATGATTAGCTGAATGCCTGCCAGCCTCACCAGGGAACCTGGGTGACCACCGTGCGAGGCCCTGGATTGGCGGGCACATGGAGAACGTGTCCTTAGCCCCATCCAGGCTGGGCTCATTTGGCCCCATCAGCCATGGAGCCATGGGATAGAGGGCCACCTTCAGGCCAGGTTTTTGTTACTTTCTTGGTGAATCTTGGAATTTGTATTAAATTTTCAGTAACATTTTGGGTATGCCCTTTCTATCATCAGAAAATGTAATTAGAAACTTCTTTCCTGGCCGGGCGCAGTGGCTCATGCCTGTAATCCCAACACTTTGGGAGGCCGATGCGGGTGGATCACGAGGTCAGGAGATCGAGACCATCCTGGCTAACGTGGTGAAACCCTGTCTCTACTAAAAATACAAAAAATTAGCCAGACGTGGTGGCACGCGCCTGTAGTCCCAGCTACTCGGGAGGCTGAGGCAGGAGAATCACTTGAATCCGGGAGGTGGAGGTTGCAGTGAGCCGAGACCACGCCACTGCACTCCAGCCTGGGCAACAGAGCAAGACACCGTCTGAAAAAAAAAACAAAAAACTTCTCTCCTGTTAGGCTGTTGGAAGAGTCCATGTTCTAAAACCTTTAAGAAAAATGCCACAGGATGCAATGTCCTAGCAGCAGCAGGGTGTGCTGCAACAGCCGCCCTCCCACTGCCTGTCTCTCCCCTTTGTGTATGTTTGAACCTGGTCTTGTTACTTACTCAGCGTGAGCCTCGGTTTCCCGGGCTCTCAGGTGGGGACCATCATTTGGACATCACAGGTGTTGTGAGATTAACAAAAATCCTGTGTTTTTCCATGGGCAGCCCACAGGACAGTGCCCGGCACCTCAGTCTAACTAAAGACAGGGATGTTCCTGTCCCTTCTGCCTCCTCAACAGGCAGGCCCACCCTTGAAACATACATGACACCACAGAGACCTCCCTGAGGGCCCCTCAACTGCATGGACATATTCTTCCAGCCAAGCAGGGGGATCCCAGCCAGGTCCCCACTGACCCAATTTGCAAAAAGAGTAAGAGGAAGAGGACCTATCCCAAGGTTATGAGTGGGCATAGACCTTTGTCCACCCGGCAGACATGCTTGTCTTTCTCCTCCCTTTCTCCAGCTATCGCCATGTTGAAGGATAAGGAGCCAGGCTCATTCATCGTTCGAGACAGCCATTCCTTCCGAGGGGCCTATGGCCTGGCCATGAAGGTGGCCACACCCCCACCTTCAGTCCTGCAGCTGAACAAGAAAGGTAAGGTTACCACTCCCTATTGATCTGTTCAGCTCATCCACAGAGAAGCTCTGTTGGTTTATTATTTGGCTAATAAGATAGAAGATGACTTTAACAATACCCACACATTTTTTTCTTAGTATTTTTTTTTTCAGGTATATTTTACAAAGTATTCACCTTATTTAAGAAAGAACATTAATTTGTTACTTTTATTTTCTTTTGTTTTAAATAGGGAATCCATATCATTGCTCAAAAATTAGAACCATAGGGTAAGGCATCCACTAAGCCCGTTTTGCTTCCATTTCGGCTCCACCTCCCTCACTACCCTCTCACCTCCTTTGGGCAGCCATCTGGAGTAGATTCGTGTGTGTCTTTTCACTGATTACCTGTCCAAATGCAGGCAAATACAAATTTTTATGTGAAAACTAGCATACAACGAGCACTATTCTTGTATACAAGAATAGTGTATCTAAAAAAGTGTATCTGTACCCAGTAGGGTATTTTTAGATGGATTAAAAGTGATACTAGAATAAGCCTAGACTCATGAGAGATCTCTAATGCAGGTAAAGGAGTATGCCTGCCTGAATCCTTTTTGCATTAAAAGTCATGGCAAAAACCATAATGACTTTTGCACCAACCTGTAATAGAAGGATTTCTATTCCTTTGGGTATAGTACCCAGTAATGGGATGGCTGGGTCAATGGTATTACTGCCTCTAGGTCTTTGGGGAATCGCCACGCTGTCTTCCACAATGGTTGAACTATTTTACACTCTCACCAACCGTGCAAAAGCATTCCTTTTTCTCCACAACCTCGCCAGCATCCACCGATCATATTTCTAAGGTTGCTTGTAGCTGTTGCTGTTGTTCCCTTTGGAAGTTCATGGCTTTCTATCTTATGAAAATCCTGCAACCAATTGATCCGTTCTGTTGTTGGTGGACACTTGATTTTCAGTTTATTCTTTTTTTTTTTTTTCCTTTTTTCTCCCCCTGCCCGTTTTGCCCCGTTACACTCATCTTTGTGTGCTACCATGCTGCAGACTCTAAGGAAGGGGAAGCTATTCTTTCACTCTGTCTCCCCAAATGGAAATTGTGGGCTGAGGGGACATTGCAGGTTTTTGGTTCCCTGTAAGGGGAACTTGACTCGCTAGGAGTGGGGAAATCAGAGGCAGCTCGGATTTTAAACTCCCTGTGTTTGCAGAAAAGTAAGACACCCACCTGGTTCACACATGCTCTGTGCCTAACACCCAAGAAGATTTTTCCAAATTCTCGGATGAAACCTCTGCTTCATGCTTCCTGGAGAAAATCGCCTTGGAGTTACACCCTGTGGAATGTATGATTTGGCTGCCAGGAGGTCCAGCCTCAGGCAGGGCTGTAGCGTTTCCAGGGAACATAGATGGGTTCATTTTGGCACAGGTAATGGTGTGAGAGTGGAAGAGGTGAGGAGTGAGTCTGGGAAGGACCCGGGGCTCAGTCAAAGCTCAGTCCCGAAGCCTGTGGATACTGACTGTCTTGAAGCAACGTGGAGAGAAGGCATTGTGTAGGGGAGAAAGAACAGGTAATTCTTGAAAAGTAGGATCTTCTAGCATCCAGAATTCCAGCATAAGAAGCCCAACAGGATGCCACTTCTGAGTGGAAATAACGGCTTTTGTAACTGGAGAGCTGAATTAGACCTGATTGTTGAGGACTGTTCAAGCCTTATTTGGAAGCAAACTTTATAATGATGGCAGGAAAAAGGGTCGCAGGACCAAGAGCATCTGGCAAGTCTGCAGAGATGAGAGATTATTGGGAGAGCAGGAATGATGGATGGTTTTACTTGGCTCCTTGGTTTCCGTGTGAAGTTTTAAAGCAGGACAAATAACATTTCTGCATGCATTGTCTTTTTGGAGTCTAGATGAGAAGGTACAACTATTCTTATCTCTGTGTGTGCATCCTGCCTCTCTGACAGATTTTGAACTCAATCTGAAGATGAAGGGAACAAAAAGGGGATATTAGAATAGCAAACTTCAGGAAACCCAGCATGGTTGGTGGCCTCTGGGTGAAATCTTATCTGGCTGCTGTTGTCTTCACCCTGCCCCTGGATTTGACATTCAGATTTCACAATTCAAGGACAGATTTGAGCAAAGAATTTACCAGCTCATAAAGAGCCACAGCCATTCACCATACCACTTCCAGTAAACTGGAGATGGGACAGCTAGGGACGTTCTGGATGCCGTTCTCCAGAGAGCCTTGGCTAGAAGGACTTCCCACTAGCCATTTCTCATGAGTGGCATCCAGATCCACGCTTGGTGTCCACTTCAGTTTGGAAGCCAGGCATCATTTTCCTCCCACAACTGAATGGCAGTATGTTCTTATCCCGGTTTAATTCAACACAGCCTTTTATGGAATCTGATCATTTCCTTTTCTGCAAACTTTACTGCCCTTGTGAAATGCTGACACAGTGATGTTTGTCATGTTTATAAACATCTTTTGGAAGCCCACTGTGGGCAAGGCACTGGGGATCAAGCCCAACTCCAGTGGGTCCTGCTGCCAGGAGGTTTCCAACATCAGAAATGTTAGAAGTTTAGGCAGACATGCCGCAATGGAGGGTGATGAAGGAAGCACTGGAGCACAGAAATACAGCACACTGTGAAGGTCTGTTGGACTCATTAGCATAGGGCAGCGACTTCTTGTCTTTTGGTTATGCTGTTTGTACTTTTCCACTCTCAGACAGTTTCGCCATCCAGTGGCTTTTTATGATGTGTTTTCTCTTTGGACTCATGGGCTGGCCTGAAGCAGATGTACTGTTTACTATTAATAGCAATGTGGTAGAGTGCTGCTCCTGTGCAGCTGAGTGCTTGCTTTCTGGAAGGTTTTGCAGATCCAGGTTCCTGGTTAAATCCCACCCGGAAGACTGACCTCCTTCCAGCTCTTTTTAGCGATTCATTCTAGGTATCATTTTGTGTCTGAGCCTTTCTCGCCTCTCCTCTTTGGGAGGGGATTCAATTGGAGATTCATGATCCTCTTTCTTAGCTGCAAGCTCATGCCCTTCATTGGGGATTCTTGCTGAAGGTTTGAAGGCCTTTCCCAAGGTACCTCTCCAGCCCCTACACTGTCACTGCAAGCGTTCCCACCCTGTATCTGGCCTAGCCTGTGCTCATCCAGTCATCCTGCAGCCTGGCTACCATTCCTAGGATGAAGATGGTTCTTGGCAGCCTCTTCTGCAGTGGCTCGACTCGTATTCAGAGAAGAACCTTTTCAACTGTAGCTCCTGGCTTTTATGTTCTGTCTATTGAATTCTCCCATGCTCCCCTTTCCAAAAAATGCTTCTTTCTTTACATTTCTCGTCACAGCTGGAGATTTGGCCAATGAACTCGTCAGGCACTTTTTGATCGAGTGTACCCCGAAGGGAGTGCGGTTGAAAGGGTGCTCGAATGAACCATATTTCGGTGAGTTGCTTGAGAGATTGCTGTCAATGTTCTGAACTCATGAGGCCTGGATTCCCTCTGCTCACCTACCTGAGATTTGGTACCATCAGTCTTGTGATGGTTTATTCATATTTCAGTCCCCAGTTCTGAAATCCCGCTAATCTGAATTATTACCTTTAAGATAAACTAGATTTGAAATTGTTCTTAAAAGTTTTGTTAAAACCAAACAAATGAAAAGCAACATACCAGAAGTAGCAATCACAGACATCAATAAGATTCTGTCCTAGTTGGCAAGCAGATCCGGAGAAGGTTGGATCTCCAGCGTCACCCTATCCCACAGCACAAGGAACAGCACAGAGCTCCCAACAGAGCACCCTCCCATCCCTGCAAATTGGGAGCCTTCCCTACCTCATGAGCTTGTTGGAAAGATGACTTGAGCTAGCCACACAAAGCATAGTGCAGCCTTAGGCATCATCATTTTTAGAGCTTTGTTAAGAAGCATTATACAGGGCCAATATATAAGGTTAAAGTTGGAGTTGGCTTGATTCAAGATCCAGCAAACTGTATGCTTTAGTCTTTATAATTTGGTAATGATGTGTCTATGATAAGAATAATCAACAGTTCACTTTACTTACCTCTCAGCTATCTTGTAGAACTTGTTACTTCTTTGAAGTTTTGCACAAAGCTGCACACTAATCTAACATACCAGCTGCTGAAAAGATAAGGACTCAGCCTTTGCATCAGTTTCATTCCAGCTAATAAATTGGCTGAGCACACAACAGCTACAGTGGTTGTTGACTCTTGTTTGCTCTCTGTCCACTTTGCAGGGAGCCTGACAGCCTTGGTATGCCAGCATTCCATCACGCCCTTGGCCTTGCCGTGCAAGCTCCTTATCCCAGAGAGAGGTAAGGGGTCCTCAGTGCTAGTTTGGCTCTATGTAGATTGTCTGCAGTCAAGGCCACTGGTTTTAGAGATCCATAAAGATCCACTGAGAAAAATAATAAGACTGGAAGTTTTTTTGTATTCTCGTGGTTGAACCCAAGAAAAGGCCAATGAGTTCACCCAAATCAAGGAGAGAAGAGGAGATTCTGCTTCACTGACAGCTCCCAGATAGCTTTACTTCATGGATTTTGATGAAAGATTTCTATAGAGCAAAGATTCTGTAGCTTAAAAATATAAAACCCTCAGACAAAGAAGGCTTCAGGGTCACTGACATTTAATTTTTACATTTCTACAAAATGGGCAAAATGTTGATGTTGTTGAACTTAGACGATGGATGCACTGTTCTTTTTACTTTTATGTTTGTTGAACAGTATCCTTAATAAAATTAAATAGCACCCACAGCATGTCAGGGCGATGTGACCGTATGTCGCACTTTCCTAAGCAGTCACAACTTCACATAAAAATGGTCTAACTTAATACACAGACAGGTAAATGTGATTTACCTTTCAAAGTGTCATTATTCATATGACTAACGCAGTGATTAGAAAAATATTTTGTTAGGCCTTTTCATCTCTACTTTTGTTCAGAATGTGATCATGGTTTCTGTGGGCCAGATTATTGTCCCAAAGAGACTCTTGACTCTGCAAAACCATTGCATGTCACCATCTGGGAATTCTGTCATCAATTTGTCTAACTTTGCCATGAGGATTCTTGGTCAGGAGCAGGACTCATTTCTGTATTTTCTTGCCCCTTCCTACAGATCCATTGGAGGAAATAGCAGAAAATTCTCCCCAAACAGCAGCCAATTCAGCAGCTGAGCTGTTGAAGCAGGGGGCAGGTCAGTAAATGCAGCTCCGTTTCTACATCTGGTGACTGGGGAGAAAAAGGACTCACTGACACAACTTCCTTTTGCACTTTCAGTATTCAGGTTTCCTTTCTTTTCTGTGAGCCTTGAAAGAGGTTTCCTTTTATAGAAGCTTGCACAGAGCTGGGTGGGGTTCAGTTTTTGGGACATCAACAAGGGCTTCATGAGCCGGTCTAACTTGAGCAAGACTAAATTCAGTGGAATAAATGTCAAGCCCTGGATTTAGTTTGGGGGAAAATATAGTAAGACAGGATGTGGGTGACCTGTCTCGGCAGCTGTAAATTTAAAATGTTCCAGAGACATGACTCATCAAGTCACTTGACATGAGTCAACAATTTGACCCACACTGCCAGCAACCCCAGTGAGACATGCAACAACCAAGAACCAGCTCGCCAGAGAGAGCAGGTCACTTAAAAAAAAATGTGTTCATAGAGTTTCTTTTTTAGAGCAGTGACAGATTCACAGCAAAATGGAGAAGAAGGTACAGAGATATACCATATACACGCATAGCCTCCCTGCTGTCAACATCCCCCAGCAAAGTGGTGCACATGTTACAGTTGATGAACCTGCATTAACACAGCCTGAGTCCCTAGTTCAGGGACTTGATATTTAGGTTCACCTTGATGTCATGCATTCTGTGGGTCTGGACAAATGCATAATGACAGGTAATTGCTGTTACAGTATCATAGTGAATAGTTTTATTGCCCTCAAAATCCTCTGTGCTCTTTCTGTTCGTCCTCTCTCCCCCACCAACCCCAGGCAACCACTCATCTTTTTATTGTCTCCATATTTTCAACTTTTCCAGTATTGTCATATAGTTGAAACCATACAGTTCATAGCCTTTTGAGGCTGGCTCCTTTCACTTAGTAATATGCATTTAAGTTTCCTCCATGTGTTTTTATGGCTTGATAGCTCATATTTTTTTTTTATCAGTGAGTATTTTATTGTCTGGGTGTACCAGTTTAGTAACCCATTCACCCACTAAAGGACATTGTGGGTGCTTTCAGGTTTTGGCAGTAATGAATAAAGCTGCTGTAAACACCCATGTGCAGGTTTTTGAGTGGATATGCGTTTTCAGCTCCTGTGGGTGGATACCAAGGAGCGCATTCTTCGATTGTATGGTAAGAGTGTGTTTAGTTTTATAAGGTACAGGCAAACTGTCTTCCAATGCGGCTGTTCTGCTTTGCATTCCCACTAGCAATGAATGTGAGTTCTTGTTGCCCCACATCCTCACCAGAATTTGGTGTTGCCAGTGTTCTGGATTGTGGCTTTTCTAATAGTAACATAGTGGTATCTCATTGTTTCTGATAACTTACGATGTGGAGTGCCTTTTCAGATGCTTATTTACCATCTGTATATCTTATTTGGTGAGGTGTCCATAGAGGCCTTTGGCTTGTTTGTTTAATTGGGTTTTTGTTATCTTATTGTTAAATTTTAGGAGTTATTTGTGTGTTTTAGACACTAGTCCTTTACCTGATAGACCTTTTGAAAATATTTTCTTCCATTTCATGGCTTGCCTTTTCATTCTTTTACAGAGCAGAAATTTTTAATTTTAATAAAATACAGTTTATTGATTTCTTATTTTATGGATTGTGACTTTGGTATTGTATCTTAAAATTCACCACCAAACCCAAGGCCAGCTAGATTTTATAGTTTCAAATTTTACCTTTAAGTCTATGATCCATTTTAAGTTAATTTTTGTGAAGGAGGTAAGGTCTGTGTCTTGATTCATTTTTTATTTTTTTGCCTGCAGATGTCCAGTTGCTTCTGTACCACCAGTTAAAAAAATCGGTCTTTTCGCAATTGTATTGCCTTTGCTATTTTGTCTAAGATCAGTTAACTGTATTCACGTGGGTCTACTTTCGAGTTCTTTAATTGACCTATTTGTTCTTTCACCAATATCACATTTTCTTGATTGCTTTAGCTTTATAGTAATCCTGGAAGTCAAATAATGTCAGTCCTCCAACTTTGCTCTTCTCTTTCAATATTGTGTTTGCTATTTTTGGTCTTTTGCCTTTCTGTATTAACTGTAGAGTCACTTTGTCAGTATACATAAAATAACTTGCTGGGATTTTTATTGAGATTGTGTTGAATCTATAGATGAAGTTAGGAAGAACTGATATCTTGACAAAAGTTGAGTCCTATCCATGAATATGGAATATCTCTCCATTTATTTAGTTTTTTGTATCTTTCTTCAGAGTTTTATAGTGTTCCTCATATAGACCTTGTCTGTAGTTTGTTAGATTTAAATGTAAGTAGTTTTTGGGAGGTGCTACTGTAAATGGTATTGTGTATTTAATTTCAAATTTTACTTGTTTATTGCTGGTCTGTAGGAAAACAATTGACCATTTGTACGTTAAGCCTATATCCAGCAATCTTTCTGTAATTGCTTATTTGTTCCAGGACAGGTTACTTTTGCAGCATTAGATGCAGTCCTAGTGGCCCCAGTTTAAGAAGGCTGTAAACAAACCACACACCATAGGGCTCTTGTGGTTCTGTGGCCATGAGGGAGGGACACAGCTAGAGAGGACAGTGGGACCTGCTGACTTTCAAACCTTGAGTTTCAAAACCGTTGGAAGTCTTTTGCTCAAGGTAGGTGTTTACTGTAAGAAATGTTGGGGATGGGATTTCTGAGTCTGGCAGAAGATTGGACTAGAAATACCTCCATTCTGTACCTCATAACTGCAGAGTAGTTTACAGGTTTAACTCCACAATAAAGGTATATGAAATATGTAGGTATTTTCTTATTTCCTCTATAATTTGTATTATTTTTCTATGTAGCTTTTCTCTGTAAACTTATACATCACTGTGTCTGTTACCTAGCTAAAGTAAAATTACTTTGTTTTGAATGGAATTGCAGTGTTTAAGTCATTTTAGACTCTCCTTATAGAATCAGTTACCTGTGGCCAAAATAAAGGTGAAAATAGCTTGCCCCAAATTGCAAGTGTGCTAAAGCTCGAAGCTCCAAAATGAAGTGTAGCTGTGGTCATGGGTTTCCGGCCATGTTCTGCCACTCAGGATTTTGATCTCTGTCAAATCACTTAGCTTTGCAGACCTGAGGTTTGTATCTGGTCAGTGGGGATAGTAATATTTCCACACATAGCTGTTGAAAAGATTAAATGAATAGGACATTGAAAATGCCTTGGGAGCATTTTTCTGGCCCAAGAGAAATGGTCTTTCCTGGGAAGCCAGCCTTGCCCTTTCCCTTGTGAGATCTAGATCTCACCTTTAGGCCTGGGCTGGTCCTGGGCCACAGCCCCTAAATCTGTTTAAGTCTGTTTCCCTGGAGCCCATCATGATTCTTAGCTTTCTTCTGTTAAAGTAACAGTGGACCCTGTCTGTGGGTCCCAGTGAAGTGCCCAGGAGGATGCAGGAATTTACTGTAGACCTCTCTGATGAGCAGCTCACTCACTCTCAACTGAGGAGACAGGGCTACGAAGCCAGATCCACTCTGATGGATTTATTTGTTTCAGTTGCACCTTTTAAAAATGTCTTTGAAATTTTGAAAACCTTTAATTAATGGTTTTTAAATCACTGCATTGTCATTGTTCCAGAAAGCGCAGAAGAACAGTGATAGCGACAGGCACAGAGCACTTGTCCTGCCCAGCTTATTGGCTCCTCCCCTTCACCCACAAGGCATGTGGGTGTAGTGTCCTGTCATCCTGTGTCATAGACAGAGGACCCAAGGTGGCAGCTCTGGCTCCTGAATGGCAGATCTAGGCCTGGTGTTCAGCTCCCACGTCTAGCCATGCCCATATCGTCTCAGGGACACAGCCCTGCCCATTCAGCCCAATATGGTAGCACCAGGGGACACGCAATTTCATTTTTCTCCTTTAACTTCCTAGTTATCCTGCATTCATCCAGTAAGTGTGGAATTAATAAATGAATTGAATGAATTTAGTTGATCATAGCAGTGCATCCTGATAGCACTTGTTTTTAGATATTAAAACTTTCTCTTCTATCCTGACTTATTTTTAAGTATAATTTTCCATCTTTTAAAATTACATTGAAATGTATCGATAACCCCAATTTTTTTAAGGGTGGGTCTTCTTAGAGTCAAGACTTCATTCAGAACGTTAAGTTTGTATCTGATCATCTGAGTTGGGCATTTCTGTATGAAGCTTAAATTATGACTGCCTTGAGCTTCTTTCCTTTAAAAATCTTATTTCTAAAACACATTGAGAGCTGCAAATGTCTGCTGTCCATTAGATTAACCCAGGTTCCAAGTCATGGAACCAGGACAGCAGATATGTCACCAGAAGAGTGAGGCTGTCACAGTCACCAATCCTCAGTTGGTGTCGTCTTTACCTGGAGGATTGGCTGCAGATGTTTAGAATCAGTGCAGAATAAGCACTGCAGCAAGATAGTAGAACTATTGCAATCTCTGATGACCTTCCAGCAATTTAGTGGGTTTTCTTTCCTAAACTGAACTTCATCTGTTTTCCTAATTCACTTAGAGTCCTAGACTCCTGGATATGCAATGTTCTTTGAAATGATCATGTCCAATTTCCCCATTATAAAGATTCAGGAAGCCGAAACTCAGAAATATTAGCAGTCAGACAGCTCACAAAGATAGGAATAAACTTTTAATTATCTCCAGCTTAATCCCTTTTTTTGATACTAAGGCCATTATACCTTTGTTCCAATCTCTAAAACAATTTCTATTTGTGATTTAAGCCTCGCTTCTTAATTGTTTCTTGTTGAAGCAGAGGAATATAATACAATCCTGAAAAGAAAGACTTATTTCTTTTTAGTAGACTTCTAACAGATTTCCCAGAAATGTTGTGATTGCATTTTTTAGCATATGATAGGTATACTTTTTAAAATAAAGTCATATATGTTCTTTAAGTTTTAAAAATGTAAAATAAAAGGAAAGGAAAATTGAATTACTCATAGATCTGTTGCCCCTATGCAGCCCCTGAATGTTGGAAGGAAGGGTAGACAGCAGGTACAGTGTTCTCTGGCCCAAAGACCACTCCTGATGTCAACCAGATCCAATCCTGTACTGCCTTTTGTCTTGCACTTGGGATCATGCTGCATGTACAATTCTTTTCTCTTCTCTTAGCATAATAAGTTGGTTTTTAAAACATAATGCAGATCTCATTTTTTCATGGCTACACAATGGTCCATCACATAATTCACCTCCTTATGGATGTTCATTTAGCATGTTTCTAATTTTTAATACCACAGACAATGCTTAGAGGACCATCTTTCTGCATTATTTCTTTTTCTGAATTCTGGAGTGTTGCCTTAGGAAAAATTCCCACATGTGGGCCTCAGACTTTTGTTCTGTGTTATCAAGTCCCTTTCTCAGAGTAGCCTAGCAGTGGACAGAGCTCTGTTTCATGGGTCTGGTGGATGCCTTCCTGGTAACTCTCACTGGGCACTGAATCTTCACCTCTGGCCAAGAGCACTTGTCAAGTGGCATTGGATGGTCTTGGGCCAGGTGCAGTTGGACAATCACAGGCAGGCACAGGCATGCCTGTTCTCTGCTGGAGAGAGGCTTTGGGGCACTTGGTGTCAGTTGGCTGCTGTGTGCTCCATAGAACAGGCTCCCTAGGGGCAGCACTTTCTTCTCTGCTTTGAGGAATGATGACATAGCTCCTGCATTTGGAGAGAGAGATTCCCCAAACAGCAGATTCCTACCAAACTCTCGCCAGCAAGACTACTTACTTCTCATCAGAAAGCCATCTGTGACTCCTTCAAGAGAGCATGGGTCTGGGTTGTGGCAGCTGTGGTTCTGTGTGAACTGATTGAGACTGTGCCAATTTTGTGGAATTTTCCTAGTAGTTAGGTCAAAATTTCCCCTTTTTTCTCTCTTTCGTAACTGCATGATCAACATGACAGTAATGCTAATAAAATCAAAGGCAGACTGTCCCTTTCATGAATTCTGTTTTTGAATTCTCCAGGCTCTCTCGCAGCTCCTATCTGTATGCACACATGCTTTTCATTTTCCCGTTCTAATCATAGCAGACGTAGTTTTTATTCTGCTCTCCCCGCTGATTGCTGATGACGTCTTTCCATGCCGCCGTGTGATTTTCCTGGTTACTGCTTGCTGGTTGCTTGGTATTCCACCAAGGGGGCTAATTTTACCCCTCTCTCATTTCTGATGTGTTTCTGGTTTTTCCCACTATAATGAATATGTGGCACAAATGTCTTTCCCTGCAGGTTAACTATCTCATGTGATTATAGAATATTTCCTTTCTCAATCTCCTCAGGAGCGGGACCTCTGGGTTACTTCTAGGCATATCAGATCCACCTGATAAATATCGCCAAGTATACTTGTCTGTTCTCGTGATGCTAATACAGACACATCCGAGACTGGGTAATTTATAAACAAAAAGAGGTTTAATGGACTACAGTTTCACTTGACTGAGGAGGCCTCATGATCATGGTAGAAGGTGAAGGAAGAGCAAAGGCACATCTTACATGGTGGCAGGCAAGAGAGTACGTGCAGGGGAGCTGCCCTTTATAAAACCATCAGATCTCATGAGACTTACTCACTCTCATGAGAACAGCATGGGAAAAAGCCGCCCCATGATTCAATTACCTCACACCAAGTTGCTCCCACCACATTTGGGTATTATGAGAGCTACAATTCAAGATGAGATTTGGGTGGGGACACAGCCAAACCATATCACTAAGTGATCATCAAAAATAGTGAGCTCAATTCCTCAGAGTGTCTCCAGCTATAAACACTGTGGCCTTTGCTGTGGAGAGAAAGGATGGTCCAGCAACTCATAAGTCACCCTGCACTGTGACACCCAGGGACATCCTAGCCTATCTGTGGTCTTGTGTGTCAGTGCCCCCTGCAGCACACCTGTCAAACCACTTGCCAGCGCACCTTCCAGTGCACCTGCCAACATATCTGCCAGAACATCTTCCAACATACCTGCCAGCACATCTGTCTGTGCACCTGTCAAACACCTGTCAAACCACCTGCCAATAGGCATGACCCTTGCTGGTTCTGAAAATTCAGACTTAAAGGCAAAGAGAAGAAGGAGCTACTCCCCAGGGCTGCCTCCCCCAGGAGGACATGGCCGAGGGAGACAGCACCACCCAGCGCATATTGTGCATCTGAGTGCTGAGACGTGTTGCTGTAGACTATGGGGAAGCACTCTTTTTCTGTTAAGTGAAACTTTAGAGGCCTTTAACCGTGGAATTAAGAGACCCACATGGTCACTTACAGGGACTCGTATATAGCAGATGATAGGGGGCGAGTGAGTGAGGGTAGTTCTGTTCCTCAGGAGGAAGCCTACTCAGCCTTTGGGCAGGAGAGGCCCTGGTTTCCTTCAATGAATGAGCTTCAGGCTGAGCCTGGATGTCTTGGAACACCTCAATTTCACCCATGCCCTGAAGTCACACGTGCACTTGAACTGCAGGGTCACAGGCTAGAAGGGAGAGAAGAGTTGTTATGGAGCCCAGTTGTTTTTCTTCTCGCAAGAGGAGATGGTCAGGGACAAGATCCACAGTCCTCCCTTGGCAGCATGGGGAGCCAGGACACAGGCAAGGCCGGGCCACTTTTGGCTCTTTCCAGCCTGTTCTGTGAGCTCACTGCAAGCCATTCCTTCTCTCGGCAACCAGGATTCCAGGACACATGCTTCTCTCACAGATGTTTCTCAGGGGCCTCTGGGCTCCTTACCTATAACAGTAGTCGGGTTTCGTGCTAATGTAACTGTTGTCCATACCCACCCTGAGACCAGAGAAGGTGCCTTGGGCTCCACCTGTGACACGAGGGTTTAATACTGCTGCAAGGCAAATAGAACGCTCCCTCTGGCTGGTGGGAAGGCAAAGCCACACCAGGCGGGTCTGCTTTGCTCTAGGAACTCAGTTATTGTCTGCCTTGACATGGGGGCAAGTGCATCCTTGGAGCACTCACTTTTCATGTTATCAGAATTAGGCGCAAAGGCCATCTGCCCTACATGCACCCAGCACAGGTCACATGCGCAAGTCGTTCATAAATCCACAGTCTGCACATCAGCAACTGCCTGTGTGTTAACAGGACACACCTGTCCCAATAGTTGCAACTAACATGTGTCTCCCTTGGTGTCTTCCAGCCTGCAACGTGTGGTACTTGAACTCCGTGGAGATGGAGTCCCTCACCGGCCACCAAGCGATCCAGAAGGCCCTGAGCATCACCCTGGTCCAGGAGCCACCCCCTGTGTCCACGGTTGTGCACTTCAAGGTGTCAGCCCAGGGCATCACCCTGACAGACAATCAGAGGAAGTGAGTGCCTAGAGGGAGGCAGGAGCCGTCCAGCAGGGGCGGGGCTGTCACCTTCCTCTTGCTCTTCCCTAGTGCGAGTAGTCATCCAGGTAAATCCTTAGCCGTGCTTGAGGTCATGAGTCACCCAGGACCTGTCTAGGCATTTTTCTCTCATTAAATAGATCCTGGGAACCACATAGAAACTATTAGCATTTGTTCTGAAGGTTATTTTTCTTAGAAATCAGTAAAATAAAATAATAAAAAGACATTTGGCGTTTTAAAATTACACACATACACACATAATTGCAAATGTAAAAAATCGTTTAACTCAGTTTTTTGAAAACACTCTATACGATCAGAATCCATCGATCTTGGAACCTATTGTTTTAACAGAGGGTCATTTCCTTTCAGGTGAGAGTATGACCTTGATATGTACTATTTCCGTTGGCCAATTGCAAATGACTTAGGCCAGAGCTGTTACTGAGCCAGTTACACTGGAGCCGATGTTCTCAATGTGGACCTTTACTGAATGCCCAGCACAAGCATGGAACAGAGCAGCCACAGGGCTGTTCCTCTCTCCCTCCCTCCAGAATGCCATCCCTGAGTGGAACCTGTGGCCTAAGAACAGAGCAGTCCAGATGCACTTGTTCTGTGTTGTGTGGTTGAGGAGGCACGTTGGCATCAACTGTGGCAGCAGCGTGATGGCAGGAGCCATCACAGCCGAGAGGCTGGCAGGGGACACTCAGACTAGCCTGGCTTCTTTCTCAGGATGCTCCCCCGGAAGGCCCCCATGCCTCTCTGTGGTGTCCATGTCCTTAGACGCAGGACATTTTCATCATCTGCCCAAAACACCTGGGAGGTTGAAGGCAGGATCTTCCCCTCCGTAGCTTCAGGAATAAATGAGTTTAGGCAGGTTTTGCTCATCACCCTTCACCTGCTGGAAAAAATGAGCACAAAGCAGAGCATGGGTTTTACTGGTCAGACCCGTTCAGTGCCCCTGACACTGACCAGTAGGTAACCCTGGGCAAGTTCCCAATTCTTGATGCTGTCATATTTCAATCTTGTACCAAAATACCTATTTCAAGGTTTAGTGTCTCAAATGAAAAGGGCACTCAGCAAGTGCCCTGTGTGGCACACACAGGGACAGGGTCAGGTGCGTGGCTCAGCCCCACTGTGTTCTCAGGGTCAAGGTCACAGGCAAGGCTCAGCTGCACGGCTGTATGGTGGACTCACGGTCAGGTTCAGGGGGCATAGCTTTGCTGTTTTGTGGACTCAGGGTCAGAGTCAGGGTTGTGCCTTGGCTTTATGGTAGACTCAGGGTCAGGGGCATGGTTCATCTGCATGGTGGACTCAGCTTCAGGGGCATGACTCAGCTGCATGGCTCACCCAGGGTCCCAGTTGGGCATGGCTTAGCTGCATGGTGGAATCAGGGTCAGTGTCAGGCATAGCTCAGCTACATGGTAGACTCAGGGTCAGGGGCATGGCTCGGCTACATGACTCACTCAGGGTTCCCATTGGGTGTGGTTCAGCTGCCCGGTGGACTCAGAGTCAGTGTCAGGGGCATAGCTGAGCTACATGGTGGACTTAGGGTCCGGGATGTGGATCAGCTACCTGGAGGGCTCAGGGTCAGGCTCAGGGCATGGCCAGGCTGCTTGGTGAACTCAGGCTTACAGTCAGGAGTATGGCTAGACTGCCTAGTGGACTGAGGGTCAGCATCAGGGACATAGCTAGGCTGCATGGTGGACTCAGGGTCTGGAGGCATAGCTTGGCGACTTGGTAGACACAGGGTCAGGGTTGGGCTCCTTAAGGACCTTCAAAATGTTGACTGTTCCCTCCTTCCCACTGCCCTTGGAAGATCTGTTCTTTCTTCACAGGATCTGTTCTATGTGCCCTTGTCAGAGGTGTCTTTTTTCTGTGTCTCTTTAGTTTCCCTGTATTCTTTATACTGCCTGGAGATGGGTCATGTCCACATCAGTTCAGATCTTTCGTATTGTAAGAGATAAAGTTTGAGTTCAGACTGGCTAATTCTGGACAAAAGGGGTATCTTCTCACCAACAATGAGCCTTAAAAGGCACCTGTTTGAGAGGGGCTGTAGGTGGCTGCAGGGTCACCTTGAATTGAAGCACATCCAGGCTCTGCCTCTGCGCTTGCCTGTCTCCTGGCCTCTCTCTTCATCTCCAGATGAGCTTTACCCTGTGCCAGTGCAGAGTCATTCCCAGAAGGAGAAGGTTGACCCCAAAGCCAGCTAGACTGGCCTAGCCTGGACACAGCAGTGTTGAGATGGGCATCCTCTGGGGACCTTGTGGACTGGGTGGATAGCACTCTTGGAAGGAAGGGTTCGGCAGGTGAGCTGGAGGAGGTTGCCTCAGGTGGTCATGTTAGTGACTAAGGGCTGTCAGGTGAGCCGGGAAGGGGGTCTCTATGGGGGTCATATCAGTGACCATGTAGAGTCCTTCCCTAAGGAATGTTCCATGCACAGCACTTTACTGTTCACTCAGTGCTCTCAGACCTGTGACTGCATCTGATTTGTGTGTCTGTTCTGTGGAAGGAGTGGGCTGGTATCATGATCCACTTTTCACAGGTGAGGAAACTAAGGCTTAGAGGCTGGAGGCTATTAGTGGTTTCCCCACGATCTTGCAACCAGCAGTGTCTGGCAGGACCAGAGGTGCTTCCTTGTGTCCATCTTACACCCCACCAGCTTTTCCAGTTCGTTGGGGCTTTTTTTTTTTTTTTTGAGGTGGAATCTCACTCTGTCACCCAAGCTGGAGAGCAGTAGAGCGGTCTCAGCCCATTGCAACCTCTGCCTCCCAGGTTCAAGCAATTCCCCTGTTTCTGCCTCCCAAGTAGCTGAAATTACAGGCACATGTCACCATGCCCAGCTAATTTTTGTATTTTTAGTAGAGACGGGGTTTCACCGTGCTGGCCAGGCTGGTCTCGAACTTCTAACCTCAGGTGATCCACTCGCTTTGACCTCCCCAGGTGTTGGGATTACAAGCGTGAGCCACTGCGCCCGGCCTGGTAGGGCTTCTTGACCCGATTCCTGCCTTCCACACGGCTGACAGTTTCAGCCTGTGTGGTGCTTCCATCTACTGGTAACAACTGTTCTGCCCAACTTCATGGCATCTGTTGACTTTGAGTGAGCACACACTTTCTTCTCTCCAAGTGATGAGTAAAAGTATAAAACGTTTTCTGCTGGAAGAATCTTCATGTATGGGAGAGCCTGCCCAGTGCATCCCCCATCACCCAAAAGCCCTAGTAACAGGAGCCATCCTCTCTCCCCTGCGTCCCAACAGGCTCTTCTTCCGGAGGCATTACCCCGTGAACAGTGTGATTTTCTGTGCCTTGGATCCACAAGACAGGAAGTAAGAAATTTGCATTTTTATTGAGCAAGGAGTATACTCAATTCTATCTTTTACTTTAAAACATTAACCTGACTCTCTTTTTCTCTTTAATTTGCAAGGTGGATCAAAGATGGCCCTTCCTCAAAGTAAGTTGCTGGGAGGGATTTCTTTACATGCTCTCCTTGTCTACAGTTATACTCTAAAGTTGAATTCCAGATTTTCATAGGGGGTGCCTTATAAGAAAATGACTACACCATGCCAATTTCTTTTAAAAAAGAAGGAAGTAAAAGTGTTGTCATTATGGACAAGGATCTGGATGCTATTAACTTTTCTGCCGGCTGTTGGCTGAATGTGCAGTATTTACATGTGTCGTATAACACTGTAGCATAGATACAGGGAGACGGATGGCACAGCCTTTTTGGCCATTTGGGAATGCATGGGCTCAGCAGTGCTGAGGTCTGCACAGCTAGAAGGAATTGCTCCCTGTGTGCAGGCGTGTGGATGAAGCGGGTGTTCCAAATTTACCAAATACAAGGGAGGAGGGCCTTCATCACACTGTTGCTCCACAGCCAGTCCAGGCAGCTGTTAGAGGTCCTTCTTTTTTCTTTTCTTTTTTATCTTTTTTTTTTTTTTTTGAGACAGAGTTTCGCTTTTGTTGCCCAGGCTGGAGTGCAGTGGCGTGATCTTGGCTCACTGCAACCTCTTCCTGGGTTCAAGCGATTCTCCCACCTCAGCCTCCTAAGTAGCTGGGATTACAGGCATCTCTGATGGCTAGAGGTAAAGTGCATGAACAGGTGGCCAGCAGGGCGCTGAGCATTTGGTAGATTTTTGATAGATGCCACTTAAAATTCCTCCTGACCGTGCCACTGGCAGCTGGAGGAAGTAGAAGCTTGGTATCTTGTGGGACACTGACCACTCTAACTGGACTTTCCTTTGGCAGAGTCTTTGGATTTGTGGCCCGGAAGCAGGGCAGTGCCACGGATAATGTGTGCCACCTGTTTGCAGAGCATGACCCTGAGCAGCCTGCCAGCGCCATCGTCAACTTCGTATCAAAGGTCATGATTGGCTCCCCAAAGAAGGTCTAAGAGCCCACCTCCCACCCTGGACCCACCGATGCCTCTTAAAGCCCTGGAGACAGCTATGGGGTGAGGGTGGGGCCCCCACTTTTTACCAGACTAGTAACCCTGACATTTCAGGCCCATGAGGGGAAAGAGGATCTTCCAGCTCTACAAAAATAAGAACAAACAACATCACCGTGAATTGACCTTTCCTGAAACTGACTTACCTGACACATCTCTGTAGCCATATGTTTTTTGGGTAGAAGAAGCTGGGCATGGGTGCACCCCACCCCCTAGGGTCCCCATGGGAAAGGGACATGCAAGGAAACAGCACAAAACACGAGGTGGTCCCCACATCCCTGGCACACCAGCATTCTGGGGGATGAGGAATCCCCAGCCCTTGAGGGAGAGGTGACAAGTGACTGCCATGCTTCACCCGTTGGCATGGGCGCTTCTGTCCAGCTGCACCCGAGGCCAGGAGTTTCCCTCACCTTGGTCTTCCCAAGATGGAGATGCTAATGAAACTGAGAAGGGGGCGTATGTTTGATGAAGGTTTGTGCAAGTCAAGCCCTTCTGGAGTACAGCGGGGCCTAAAACGAGGGGCCTTTGTGATGGGCTGTGAGGATGAGGGTGGTGGGAAGAAATGGCCACATTAGAGACCCCACCCCACCCCACCATGGTGAGTGCTCCGTGCCTCCTACTCACCTGTGGCGAGCTGGGCGAGCTGGGCTGGGGAGAGCCTGTGAGGACCCTGAGAGGAGAAATGAGAAGAAGGAACAAAGATATTTCTGTGTAATTTATATTTTACTTATGCCAAATTATTTATGATAATTTGCCATTGCTATACTGTACCCGTGTCGAATGCTGCAGCCTGCCAAGCTGTGATTTTGCGAGGCTTGTCCCCACGTAGGATGCATCACAGGCCCCTGGCCACTGAAAGTGTGTGCAGTGGACTGTGGGTCTCCCATGTGCAGTGCCGCCCAAAGGTGGCTTTGCCTCAAGCAGCCTACCCTGATGTTTTACTCATTGGAATGTTTTTCCGCAGTTGTGGATGACTTCCTTTCTGATGGAGAGTCCAGGAGGGATGGGAAACACCTGATTTTAAACTCAGCATCCCCCGCACGGGCTTTTCAATGATCTTCAGGCCGGACACTGCACGACCTGAAGTTCCCCTGCATTTATCAGCCTTCTTCGTGCTCCTCCTTGCCACCCTGGGGTTCTTGCTGGGGACCCTGTGTGGTTGTGGCATGTGTGAGCAGAACGGAGGATGAGGAGAAAGAGAAGAAACCCCGGTACTGATAAGCTATTTTTGAGTGCCACTGTTTGCCATCATCTAAGCCACTGAATCAAGTGTATTTCAGGCTTATTTCAACATTCCAGCCCTGGTTTTCTTGCTTGAACCTGTCCGTGGTCAAAGGTTTGGGGGGATTTGTGCCCCTGGAACATCCCCAGAGTGAGAGATGGGGCTGGGCCACATCGGAATAAGGCCTCAGCCCCGTCCTCTCACAGCGCAGGTGCTCTGCAGGCACGCTGACTGTCCTGATTGCGATCCAGCCAGAAATTCCCTCTGCTTTCAAAAGTCAAGTCCCCAGTCTTAGGCCACACTGGTGTCACAGGCTCCTGTCAGGGAGCTGGGGTTTGGAAGTGTGCTTTGTGAACTCTGCTTTAAAGTGAGGGGCCGAGGAAAACTTAGCAACAGGCAGAGCTGGAAGCAGCCAAATCACAGTGGATGTTGTGTGTGCGTGTGTACGTGCGTGTGTGTGTGTGCGTGTGTGAAAGCAGGTGGACCATTCCACTTTTTAGCTCCTATTGATGCACCAAACCAAGTGCCTCATTTCTGTGCCAAATGTTTGCCTTGGTCATTGTGGACCTCCTTCTCTAACGTGCGGTGGCATGACTGTCAGGAGGTGCTGGCATTTTCAGCAGATCCTCTTGTTGACCCCTATGTCTTTGGCAGAGGCTTCTAGCATCTCGGTTTTTCATCCACTGCAGGAATGTGGCCACGGGGAGCAGAGGTGTGTACTTTTCCCGAGAGGTCCTCATCCTGAGATGGTCCCTACCCATGTTTAACCCAAAGAGTGCAGGCCAGGTCCCTTATCCTTCTGATGAAGGATGAGAGAGCTCATTTAGAAATCAGAGCAAACGAGGGTCTCAGTATTGAGAAACAGCCTGCCAGGGAATCACAGAGATATTGGGGTGCCCGCGATGGCCCTGTGAAGCCATGCAAACGTGCTTTTTGAACTCATTGGCCAGGTGTGATTTTTACACAAGGTAAACGTGGTCAAGGGCATCAGGGAATTTGCTCCAAGCAGATAGCTCCTTCTGAGGAACCAAAGGCAGCAAGTTTCCACGATTTCCGAAGAGCTGGTATAGGAAGTTTATTTCTTCCTTTTGTGTTACATGTGCATTAAACAGAACATGCTGTGTGTCATCGCAGATTGTACTGTGGGCTCGGAAACCGTGAGAGAGCCCCCACCGTGGACACCGGCTCTAGGGCCACAGGAAAAGGAACACTTCCAGGCATTTTGCCTCCAGGGCTCCCGCTGGACAGGCGCATACTGCCCTGGGGAGCAAATGTGGAGAGTTCACGAACTCATGTGCCCAACGCATATTATAGCCAGGGTCCTACTAACTACTCAGTAAAAAAAACGTATTGTTGTATTCCTCCAGTGTTAAGCTATAGCCATGTTAAAAGTCACCGTGCATTTATCCTCAGCATCAAATACTTTGTAACGTCGTCTTCTCTGCCTTACTTGTTAGTGCATATTTTTACTTTTCTGATACTGTAAAGAATATATCCAGTATGTAAATGAATGTTCTATAAATCCTTTGTATAGTCATTTTCTCTGCTCTTTAAATATCATCTCTATTCAGAGTATAATAAAATTATGAACTTGGTAAGCCTCCGTGAGATGGTATTTGTGTGCCCTGAAGGACATTTGTGTGTGTTTGCACGTGTGTGTGCATGTGTGCACTTTTATGTATGTGTTTCTGCACACGTGTGCCTGTGCTTGCACAGATGTATCTCTGTGCACATGTGTCTGTGCATCTGCGTGTGTGCTCGTTCATGAATGTGTGTGTGTTTACAATCAGTGGATTCAGTTATAAAGTCACAAATGTTTTGCCTTCAAGAATATATTAAGATTTCTGCCCAGAGACCTTTGAAATGTTATATTCAAAGATTTTTGAAGATTAATCACAATGCAGTGTTGATAATGGGTCCTGACATGTTTTCGATGTCGCTGTGAATACCCCTACACACACACTGGCTGCAGGAACACACCCCTGAAGTGGGCCACCTCCTGAGGGACCTCCCAGTGTCTATTCAAGTGGGCACTAAAACTGAATATTGAAACTCTGGCGGATGCACTTACACATCAACACATTCTGGAGACAGCCAGTGTCACCCGCCTGTTCCCCCAGCCAAGGCTCCTCCCTCCCCACCTCAAGGGAGTCTGCCCTTTTCTACTGACTCTCTGCCCTCTTGGGCCTGTCCTCTCCCTCCTGAGTCAGGTGACGGGACACAGGACCTCATCTAACCTCGTTCCCTCAGATGCAAACCAGAAAAGAAGCAATGTTTTAGGCTCATTTGGTTATGGACAGATAAAGATTGCAGTTAGCTGCCATCCCCTGCCACCCTGTGCACAGTTTTCTGCCTGCATGATCAGCCTCCAGAGACTCTAGCTTTCCACTCTGAGGTGACACAGAGGAGATATTTCACCCAGCCATGTTGGGAGAGTGGACTTGAAATGGTCCCAGTGTTACTGCTTTGGAGCAGAAGAGAGGGTGGGTGGTTAAATCTTGTCCAACAAGAAGCTCCCAGGGAGTCTTGGAATCCAGTCGTTTCCCAGACCTTCGACCAATGTCACAAGGTGGAAAGGTGGATAGGGCATGGATTTCACTGTAGCTTAGGGAGTGCACTTTCCAAGAACACCATACTTGTTACAATTACTGGCTCCGTACGGTGTGCACCTGTCCCTAGGTTCCCGACCAGAGCCAGCCCTGGGGACTGTTGGAGAGACCCAGTGGCCACGAGACCTCAGCTGGACAGGCCCCCGCCACTTGCTGCAGGAGGAAGTTATGGGACCCCCATTCATCTCCCAGCAATCTGTTACCTAATGCGTACCTGGGCCTGGCCTTACCTACTGGGGTCGTCCTATTATGTGGTGGGCACCTTGGTCCACCCACTTTGGAGGTCATTGATATATTGTGTAATGAACACTTTGGATCTGCCCACTGGGGGACAGTAGGTCCGCAGCTCAGTTGTGCTTCTGTGTCTCATTTTGTCCCCAGGGAGACAGGTTGCCTGCCTGATGGCTTTGGGGATCACCCTTCACAGGCCAGGGACATTCGGGCTGGTCTCAGAGGATGAATTGGGGTTTTCCAGGTAGACTTAGGGCCTGGACAGGGAAGGGGTATTTTGTGAGGCAGGGATTGGTGAGATCTGGACACGTGGACAGCAGGGCTGTTGAACTGACAAGGTAAGTGGAAAAACCACAAGTGGCCCTTAAATTCCTGAGAAATCAGTTCACAGTGTGAAGCCTGGCCTGAGGCAACAGATCAAATAGCCGCGCGGTAGGGTCAGCCAGAGTCTATTACCAATCCAAATGACCAGGAAGAGGAAGCAGCAATAGGGACTCCACTGCAATAATTGATGTGGCCAAGGGAACCTCTCTGTCCCATCTCAGAGAGTCCAGGGTTGCGGGGCTGGGGAAACCAGAGCAGGATCCCCCTCAGCCCCACCTGGGAAACACACTCGATCTCCCACAGGCAGGGGACCCACCAGAAGGCCTTACAGCTGTGTGCTGGCAGCTTCCCTCTCCCACGAGAGACACCCCTTCTGTCCCTTAGGTAGCATCGGCAGAGACCCCAGAGGCACCTGATAAACCAAGCAGACCAAAATAACACTGGAAGGCTCTGATGATTAAACTGTCAGGGGGACCACAGGCCACAGATCAAGCCAGGACCTGCTCCCTAAACAGAATCAGGGCAATTACCTGCTAAAATTAAATATTTAAATAAGACCCAGAATTTCCTAATAGGTAAAATGGGATACAATAGAAAATCCCTTTCATACCAAGTACCAAGAAATGTCCAGCATGAATGAGAAAGACAACGAATGCCAACGTCAAGATGAACCAAGTGCTGGAGTTATCTGGCAAGGATTTTAAAACTGCCATCATGAAAATGCTTCAAGGGGTAAATAGAAATTCTGTTGAAGAAATGAAAAAATAGAAACCCACAGTAAAGAAATAGAAGTGATGAAGAAGAACCAAATAGAAAGTACAGGGCTAAAAGGTGTATAATAACAGAAATGAAAGAATCTTACTGGATGGGTTCAATAGTAGAGTGGAACTGGCAGGATAAAATCAATGACTGTGGCGACAATGTAATTCACTCAATCTGAAAAACAGAAACTAAAAACAAAACAAGACAAAAGAACACCCACAAGACAGTATAGGACAGTAACAAAAGATCCAACATTTGTATCACTGGTGTGCCCAAAGGAGAAGAGAGAGGCTAAAGAGTATTTAAAGATCAATGGGTAAAAATTTTCCAAATATGGCAAAAAGACATGTATAGATCAAGAAGCCAAGTGAACTCCAAACAGGATCAACAACCACAACCAAAATCCATGCCAAGAAATATTGTAATTAAACTTTGAAAACTAAAGACAACCTGTAGGCAGCCACAGAGAAATGATGGATTCTGAATAGGAATAGGAGCACACCAATTGGAATGACAGTGGATTTTTCCTATGAAACCATAAAGGTCAGAAGGAAGCGATGCAACGTTTTCCAAGGACAGAAAGAAAATAAAAATCAACCCTGCATTCTGTGTTCCGTGAAACTCTCCTTTAGAAATGAAGAGGAAATATATTGTCAGATGAAGGAAACGAAAAGGATTAGTTGCTAGCAAGCCTACATGTAAAGATTGACAAAAGAAGTTCAAACGCAGAGGAAATGGTAAAAGAAAGCACCTTGGAACATGGGAGCAAAGAAAGGAGAATGAAAAGAGCAGAGCATGAGTCATACAACAGACCCTTCTTCTCATAAGTCATCAGTCATATCTGATGATTGGAAAAGAGATTACACCACTGTCTGATACTCAAGACAATCATAGGAAAAAGTAAGAGATATGAAAGAGCCTATATGGAGGTGAGACTTCAACACAAGTAGTAAAAGTTTGATACAAATATACAGTGATAGGTAATGAATATTTTTGTAATAACCAGAGCAACCACTACAAAAACTATACAAAAAATACATGCAATAGCAATTAAAAAATCAAGATAGAATCTTAAAAGATGGGTCCTAGTAACCCACAGGAAGACAAGAAGATAGAAACAGAAAAACAAAGATGAAGCAAAACAAAATAATAATATGGTAGACTTTAGCCTTAATGTACTAATTACCTTAAAGGTAAATGGAGCAACTACATCAATTAAAAGACAGAGATTGGCAAAGCGGGGAGAAAATGACCCAATTACATGCTGCTAACAAGAAACTTCAAATTCAGTGACATAGGTAGGTTGAAAATAAGAGGATATAAAAACATAGTACATAAATTTTTTTAAAAGGAGGAGTCATTGTATTAATGTAATAAAGTCAGTTTATTTGCTCTACAGTTTTATTTGCTCTACAGTTAACAAAGTCAACTGTAGAGCAAATAAAATTACTAGAGTCAATGAGTGACATCATACGATGATAAAAGGATCAATCTCCCAGAAACCCATAAGGATCTCAAATGTGCACTCATCAAACAACAGAACCTTAATACAGAAGATCCTCACTTAAAATAATTGATAGGCTCTTGGAAATTGACTTTCAGTGAAATGGCCTACAGCAGATTCTGGAAATGTTTCTTTCTTCATAGTTCCATTTTAATGCTGATGAGAAAAAAAATGTTGCCTTATATGCCATTTTGTGTTAAGCCACAGTTCCAAGAATCTATGGACAGCATTAAGTGAGGACTTACTATACATTAAGTAAAAGCTGGTAGAGTCGAAAGCAGAAATGGACAAATCCATAATTATAGTTGGAGAATTTAACATTCTCCTCTCACTAACTGGTAGAACTATGCCATGGTTTTAGTATTTGTGTTCTTCCATGAAATCTATATGTTGAAACCTAATCCTAATGTGATGGTACTAAGAGGTGAGGCCTTTGGTAGGTGACTGAGTCATGGGGGTGGAGCATCGTGAATGGGATTAGTGCCCTTATTATAGAGGCCCAAGGGAGCTTGTTTGCCTCCTCCACAGTGTGAAGATACAGCTAGAAGGTACCATCTGTGAGGAATGGACCCTCGCCAGATACCAAATATGCTAGCACCTTAATCTTGGACTTCCCAACCTCCAGAACTGAAATTTGTTTTCATAAGCCACCCAGTTTATGATATTTTTGTTATAGCAGCTCAAATGCACTAAGACAGAAATTTGTACCCAGGAGTGGGGATATTGCATAATAAACATCTAAAAATGTGGAAGTGGCTTTGGAATTGGATAATGTGTAGAGGCTGGAAGGGTTTTGAGGTACATGCTAGAAAAAGCCTACATTGCTATTAACGGTAAACAGGATTCAGCTGGGGGCACAGAAGGAAAGGAGAGGCGTAGAGAAAGGCTCACTCTTGTTAGATAATACCTAAGTGGTCATGAGCATGATGTTAGTAGAAATATGGATGGTAAGGGCCATTCTGATGAGGTTTCAGATGGAAATGAGGAACACGTATTGGAAACTGAAGGAAACAAGTGGCAAAGAACTTGGCTGAATTGTGTCCATGCCCTAATGCTTTGAGGAAGGGAGAACTTGTGAGTGATGAAGCTGGATATTTAGCTGAGGAAATATCTAAGCAAGATGTTGAAGGAGTAGCATGGCTTCTCTTGACTACCTATAGTAAAATGTGAGAAGAGAAAATGATTTAAAGGCAAAATTTATAATGAAAAGAGAAGCAGAACTTAAAGATTTGGAACATTGTTAGTCTGGTAGTATGGCATTAATACAAAATGAGATAGCATGTTCACTAGTGAACATCAAGGGTGTGACCAAATGACTATTTGATAAGGATATTAGTATGGGTCAGTAGAAACCAGGCTACCCCTCAGACAGCATATAGGTAGCTAACCTTGGTGGCATCAGCATGACACCATCTCCACAGGTGCACAGAGTGCATGAGCTGTGGATGTGCAGCTGCCTCCATCTAGATTTCGAAAGATGACCAGAGAACCTAGGGACCCAGGCAGAGAACTGCCACAGAGGTAGGACCACTGCAGAGAGCCTCAGCTAGGGCAATGCCTAATGGAGCCATAGGAGCAGGGGCTCTAGTGATGCCAGACAGGTGTAGTCACCGGCTGCAACTCCAGGCTGGGAGAGTCTCAGGCATGTGGCTGCAACCCATAAGAGCTGTCATGTAAGCTGTGTCCAGCAAAGCCATGTGGGCAAGGCTGCTTTGAGACCTTGGTGGTCCAATGCCTGGCCCAGTGTGTGCAGAAGATGGACATCAAGTCAAACAAGATTATTCTCAAGCCTTAAGATTAAGTGCTATTTGCCCTGTTGGGTTTTGAACTTACTTAGGACCTGTTATTCCTTTCTTCCCTATCTCTCCCCTTCAGAATGGGAAGGTCTATCCTACGCCTGCTCCATCGCTGCATTTTGGAAGCACATAACTTGTTTGTTTCACAGTTCACAGGTGGAGAGCAATGTGCCTCAGGATAAAATACACCTTGGAGTCTCACCCTTATCTGATGTAGATAATATTTATAGAGGAGACTCTGGACTTTAGACTTTGTAGTTGATGCTGGAACAAGTTAAGACTTTTGGAGAAATTGAAATGAAATGAATGTATTTTGCATGTGAGAAGGATATTAATTTGGGGGCGCCAGAGTTGGAATGCCATGGTTTGAATGTTTGTGTCTCTTTAAAATTTGTGTGTTGAAACCTAATACTCAATGTGATGGTATTAAAAGATGGGGCCTTTGGGAAGTAATTGGGTCATGAGGGCAGAGACTTCATGACTGGGATTAGTGGCCTTATAAAAGAGGCCAAAGGGAACTTGTTTGCCTCTTCCACTATGTGAAGACACAGCTAGAAAGAGCCATCTATGAGGAAAGGGCCCTTACCAGACACTAAATCTGCTGGCACCTTGATCTTGGTCTTCTCATCCTCCACAACTGTGAGAAAAAATGTTTGTATTTTATAATTCTATTAACATTCTTGTTATAGCAGCCCAAACAAAGACAAATGACTAGACAGCAAGTCAGAAAGAATGCAGAAGAACTGAACAACACAAGCAACCAACAGAATCTAATTGGTATGTAGAATGCTCCACAGAATTGCAGAATTATGCATTTTTTAAGCACTCATGGAATGCTCACCAAGATAGATCACGTTCTCAGCCACGAAAAAAATCTCAACAAATTTTAAAAAATGGATATCATCCAGAGCATGTTCTCTGATCATAATGGAATAAAAGTTAAAATTTAATAAGATTAACAATTTCTCATACTTGGAAATTAAACAACACTCTTTTAAATAACCCAACATTCAAAGAAGTCTCAACATTTTTTTAAAAAACATAGAACAGAATGGATTCTGTAGAAAATAAAACTTATCAAAATCCATGGGATGTAGCTAATGGAGTGCCAAGAGGGAAATTTATAGCACTAAATGCTTACACTAGAAATGAGGGAAGGTCTCACATCAGTAACAGATGTGGCTTGGGTTGGGTTGGAGCAGTGAGTTTCACGGTCTCTCCCTGCCCTCTGCAGCCCAGTTGACTCAGCCCAGAGGACTAGAAGCACTGTGATCTTTTGGTGCTGCATGGTGCTTCAGGCAGACCTATTCTTAAGTACATGTGAGGCACCTCTTGAGGAGGCCCCGAAATACCTGGGGCCCACTTTAAAAGGACTAAGTTGAGAACTGGTGGTCTAGGTGCTATCAGTGGCTACACTCAACAACACAGATGAAACTTAGACATAACCACAGGCCAAAAAAGCCAGGCCTATCATAGAGTACTTATTATCTAATTTCATTTATATGGGTATCACAATCAGACAAAACGAACCGGTGGCAGTAGAGGGTAGGATGGCAGTTCTTGGGGAGAAAAGAGACAATGATGTTCGGGAGGGAACATTAGAGGGGCTTTTGAGGCACTGATGACACTGATGATGTTCTTTTTTTTTTTTTTTCATTTGGGTGTGTTCACTGTGAAAATTAATGGAGCTTTTTCCTTATTATTTGTGCACTTTCCTCTATGTTTAACTTCCAAGTTTATTATTATTTTTTAAGTTAATGTGGCTTCATTTTTCTCCCCCTAAAGGCTGATGAAGTTGCAGGCATCCAGTTTTCACTGGGAATGTCCTCCAGACGGATGTGTAAGATGGCAAGGTTCAGGCTTCAGGAACACCTAGGCGGGTTTGCACTCGACACCTGTCACTCATCACTCACCCGCCAGCCCACTGCCTGGTCAACCTAAGGCTGTCTCCTTGCAGAGACTGGCTCAGCACTGAATAATGGAGCTGTCTGTCTGTCTGTCTGGCTTGTGGTTGTGAGCAGGAAAGATGGAGGTGAGGCAAATGTCAACCAAACTGTCTCTTTTGCAAAGAACACAGCAAGCCCTGCCACCTGCTTGGGTCAGAGCAGAATGAATATGGGGAAGTGCCTCCTCCTCCTCCTTGGGGAGATTCTGCATGGTTTCTCAGGCCGTATCAACTCTCCTGGATTCCTGCGCCACATTCAGCCAATTAGGACAGTACAGCACACATTGGCTGAGTACCTACTGTTTGCAGAACGCAGTGTCTGCACTTCCCATGTTAGCTATGGTTTATGTATTAAAGCTTCCCTCTACTGAAGAAAGCCCAAGGAATGTCCGACCAAGGAACAAACCAGAGTGGTCATGGGTCAAAGCATCTTTCCTGCCATCTGGGCCAGGACATGGATCTCAAAGCTTAAGTCACACTAACCACCCTGTGTGTCATGAGTTGATAAGTCTATAAACAGCCTCGCCCTGGCGCCATGGAGGGGTAGCTTATGATTAACTTGTTAGTGCTGCAATGGCAGCTCCACACTGAAGGGCCTGAGAAGAGGTGACCTTAGCTGCCTGGAAATGAACTGTTGGAGGCGGCTGAGGTTCTCCCTGACAGGAGGGGCCCTGCTAAGGGGACATTTCTCCTCCAGGGCTCACATGGCAGCTGGCCCATCCCCATTTTACAGATCATGAAGGTCAGGGTCAGAAAAGTTTAGTGATTTGGCTATGGTCGGGAGACAGGCATAGAAAATTACGAAGAATTTTTTCTTCTTTTTTTTTTTGAAATGGAGTCTCGCTCTGCCGCCCAGGCTGGAGTGCAGTGGTGCCTTCTCGGCTCACTGCAAGCTCCGCCTTCCGGGTTCAGGCCATTCTCCTGCCTCAGCCTCCAGAGTAGCTGGGACTACAGGCGCCCTCCGCCAAGCCCGGCTAATTTTTTGCATTTGTAGTAGAGACGGGGTTTCACCGTGTTAGCCAGGATGGTCTCGATCTCCTGACCTCATGATCCACCCACCTCGGCCTCCCAAAGTGCTGGGATTACAGGCGTGAGCCAACGCGCCCGGCCGAATTTTTTCTTCTATGGTCCCCTTTACCCCCTGCTTTTCTCTTTGCTTTAATTTATTTGCATAGAAGCATCCAGCCAACTAGCACAGAATGTTTCGAAAATTCGGCCCACGGGATTCCAGAGCCTGTGTCCTCTGCTATAGCACAGAGAGGGCTTCTGTGCACATACGCCCCCAGTGAGCCATTTTCCCTGAGTGGTTCCCTCTTTCTGCCCTTTGCCCTCCGTTTTCACAGGAAGGTTTGAGCTCAATTTACATCGTCAGTGGGCCAGGGACTGTGGTAAATGGACGGTGTGACTGAGAGCATTGTGGAGCAGTCCTGCTCCCTGGTGGGCAGCATCGCTTACTACAGAAGGCCGTATTTTAAAATGTTATTTGCAAAGATCAGGGCTGCATACGTTAGTGGCTTGATTCAAAATGGAAAGCGATTGAAATGGAAAATTTAGTGGTTAGAAATGTGGATGCTGGAGCCACGTTGCGTGGCTTCAGCTCTTGGCTCTGCCCTGTATACACTCTAGTACAATGACAAGTTATTTAGCTTCTCCCATTTCTCAAATGGGAAAAGCAATCAGGCTTACATGCCAAGATTGTGGTGAGAATCAGATGAGTTAATACACATTAAGTGATTCAAATGTTGCCTGGCAAGGAATCTTCACTTAATAATATCTAGATAGAGTTATCTTTAAAAATTATTGAATAGGATTTTCTATAATCCCCATGAAGTCATTTGACAGGATTTGTGAATGTTCAGCATCTCAAACTGTGAAACATTGAGATTATGAGTAGTTTATCCTCTGTAATAGTGAGCACACAGGATAGGGGTTGGTAAACTTCTCAAAGGGTCAAGATGAACTCGCGCTACTGGGGCGGAGGCTGCCGTCCCACCTTCAAGTGACTGATGCATTGGTCTGGTGGTCTCTCTGTCTCAGCACACACAGCAGCTCACATCGTCATTATGGTAAGTTCCTTCGGGCAGGACAGTACAGACCCTTCTCCCTTTCCTATTGTGCAGCTTCCTCACTCCCCTTTCTGCTCCACACCCACATTTCAGCCATCTTTACCATCTGACTATAACTATAAAGAAATGCGAGGGTCGGCTGGGCGCGGTGGCTCAAGCCTGTAATCCCAGCACTTTGGGAGGCCGAGACGGGCGGATCACGAGGTCAGGAGATCGAGACCATCCTGGCTAATACGGTGAAACCCCGTCTCTACTAAAAAATACAAAAAACTAGCCGGGCGACGAGGCGGGCGCCTGTAGTCCCAGCTACTCGGGAGGCTGAGACAGGAGAATGGCGTGAACCCGGGAGGCGGAGCTTGCAGTGAGCTGAGAGCTGGCCACTGCACTCCAGCCTGGGCGGCAGAGCCAGACTCCGTCTCAAAAAAAAAAAAAAAAAAAAAGAAATGCGAGGAGATAAAACAAAAGACATTTCCTTTATGAGGTGATGAAAATCTAAAATAGGCCGGGCGCGGTGGCTCAAGCCTGTAATCCCAGCACTTTGGGAGGCCGAGACGGGCGGATCACGAGGTCAGGAGATCGAGACCATCCTGGCTAACCCGTGAAACTCCGTCTCTACTAAAAAATACAAAAAAACTAGCCGGGCGAGGTGGCGGGCGCCTGTAGTCCCAGCTACTCGGGAGGCTGAGGCAGGAGAATGGCGTAAACCCGGGAGGCGGAGCTTGCAGTGAGCTGAGAGCTGGCCACTGCACTCCAGCCTGGCGGCAGAGCCAGACTCCGTCTCAAAAAAAAAAAAAAAAAAAAAAGAAATGCGAGGAGATAAAACAAAAGACATTTCCTTTATGAGGTGATGAAAATCTAAAATAGGCCGGGCGCGGTGGCTCAAGCCTGTAATCCCAGCACTTTGGGAGGCCGAGACGGGCGGATCACGAGGTCAGGAGATCGAGACCATCCTGGCTAACCCGTGAAACTCCGTCTCTACTAAAAAATACAAAAAAACTAGCCGGGCGAGGTGGCGGGCGCCTGTAGTCCCATCTACTCGGGAGGCTGAGGCAGGAGAATGGCGTAAACCCGGGAGGCGGAGCTTGCAGTGAGCTGAGATCCGGCCACTGCACTCCAGCCTGGGTGGCAGAGCGAGACTCCGTCTCAAAAAATAAAAAAAGAAAAGAAAAGAAAAGAAAATCTTCTAAAATTGATTGCGGGAATGGTGGATATACTAAAACCATTGAATCATACACTTCAAATGTGTGAATTGTACAGTATGTGCATTATGTCTCAATAAAGTTATTATAAAAGTAAAAGAATCTGAAAGGATACTAAAGACAAGCTCAAGAGGCCTAAGTGTATGGACCGTCATCCTTAGATCTCTGCACACAGATTGCTGGGGGAACAGTGACCTTACAGTGCCAAAGTGGCTATGGTTTTGAGACATGCCATTTTCGAGACCTAGATTTGGGAATCAATGTGAAAATAAACCTTATTGGCTGGGCTCAGTGGCTTACGCTTGTAATCCCAGCACTTTGGGAGACCAAAGCAAGGGGATCACTTGAGGTCTGGAGCTCTAGACCAGCTTGGTCAACATGGTGAAACCCTGTCTCTATTAAAAATACAAAAAAAAAAAAAAAATTAGCCGGAGTGGTGGCGTGCGCCTGTAATCCCAGCTACTTGGGGGAGGCTGAGGCAGGAGAATCACTTGAACCCAGGAGGTGGAGGTTGCAGTGAGCCGAGATTGTGCCACTGGACTTCAGCCTGAGAGGCAGAGCAAGACTCTGTCTCTAATAATAATAATAATGATAATAATAATAGTAATAAAAGCAAAAAGAAAATAAACTTTATCCATCAAACACTCTTCTGGCTGGTGCTAATTTAAAGAACTATAAGCACCCTGCCGTGGATGAGTCTGTATGATGGCACCACCTCAATCCCTTAATCTGTGACATGGTATCACTGGGAAGCCTTAGCAGCAAAGTGTGCAAAAAAAGAACTGAGTGGTAGGGGGTAGGAGAACAGAGAGACGGAGGAGAATTTGGAGACAGACAAACCTCCCAGGCATAATAGGGGCTTCTGAGTGAAGTGACCAGTTGGGTTTAGCTTTCCAACTTTACCTTAGAAAATAAATGTAACCCAGCACATAGGAATGCACAGTGGATTCGTAGGTGGGCACTGCTGCTCCAAGCCAGTCAGGGAGAAGACCAGACTGTTTTTGGATCATCATTCAAGTCATCTTCTGGGAATTGGGGAGCAATAGACCTTGATCATAGAAGAGGGGACTGGTGAGAATGTGGCAGAGACTTGGAGCTTGTCAAATGATTAGGTGGGGCTCAGGCCTGCACTGCAGCCTTGGTAGAGAGCTGGAGAGCCTGGTGGAAACACCAGGACACTGGCAAGGAAGAATTCCCATGGCTCTGTGGGCCTAATGGCTGGTTTATCCCACAATGATTGAGTTTCTTATAGGGCTGGTCTGTGATTTAAACTTCTTTTGTTGCCGTGCACATTTACTCATTTATTAATCACTTTCTCAACCAATCACCTAGACTTTATTAAGTACGAGGCATCATGCAAAATGCTGAGAGCGTTACAAAAACAAACATGATTTGTTTCTCACCCTCAAAAGTCTTATGGGGAAGACAAACATGTAATTAAATAATATCAACTCCTTGTGGCCCTGTGCTATGGTGGTGGTTTGGAGGAGAAGATTTATAGCAGTGTAACCCAAACAGGGAGAGCCAGATAGGGATGCCTCTTGGTTCCTATCCTGTATGGCCACTCAGCAGGATAAACAAGTCTGAGCAAGGAGAAGCTATAAGTGGCCAGGATGGTTAGGGGCTAAGGAGGTGGACAATGGTTTCCAAAAGAGAAAACGTTCTCCCTGATCCAAGGAGGTGCAAAGTAATGGGGTACAGGCTCTGAAGACCTAATGGCAGCACCCAGAGAAAGTTCCTCTTTGCCATGGGCCAGGTGAGCTCATAGCTCCGAGCACCTTTCTGCTCTTCCTCCTTTCCCTTTCCAAGGTTTCTCTTAAACACCCAAGATTGCAGCTAGCTGGAGAGGGGAGGTGCACAGCTCTGAGTCATGTTGGACCCTAGAATTCTTATTTTTTATTATTATTACTTTTTAGACAGAGTCTGGCATTCTCGCCTGGGCTGGAGTGCAATGGCATGATCTCGGCTCACTACATCCTCCGCCTCATGGGTTCACACAATTCTCCTTCCTCAGCCTCCTGGGTAACTGGGGTTATAGGCGCACATCACCACACCTGACTATTTTTTTTTTTTTTTGTATTTTTATTAGAGACAGGGCTTCACTATGTTGACCAGACTGGTCTTGAACTCCTGACCTCATGATCCTGTCACCTTGGTCTCCCAAAGTGTTGGAGTTACAGGCATGAGCCACCACTTCTGGCCTGGACCCTAGAGTTCTTACAGGCACCTGCACATCTTCAACCCTGAAATGGATTGTTTTCCACAATTAAGAGTCACTGGGGATCACTGCGTTATTTAAGATTTCCAGGGAAGTCATTGGACCTGCCTGAGGTTTCCCACAACAAATGTTCCCTCAGAAGAGGCAAAAAGGTGCAAGAGAGACAAAGGTAAGGCTGCCTTTGCAATACTCCCATGAGTCTTGCATGCTCCACATTCATTCACACACCCTGGCCTGGGCAGGCAGGTGATGCACAGGAAAACCTGTCTTTTCTAGCAGGTGCACAGCACATGGGGGGCCAGGTCCTGGCACTCCGTGTGGGGAGGAGGGTGTCGGAGTGGGAGGATTTTCTCCCTCTATAAGACAGAAACTCAAAGAAAATCAGCTCTCTGGGTTGTGGAGCTAAGCCAACCAAATAATTGTGAAGGCACAATTGCTCTTTCCACGTGAATTTAAGAACAAAGAGAAAAAGTCAAGTAAGGAAAGACAGGTACTTTGGCAGTGTCTTTAAAAAAAAAAAATCAAAGGAGTGCATGTGGGTACCTCTTTTTCTTATGTACTGTAAATGGGTTTATTACCCTAAAACCCACTTACAGAAATCTTTTTTTTTTTTTTTAACTTTTATTTCAGGTTCAAGGGTACATGTGCAGGTTTGTCATACAGGTACATTTTGTGTCACAGGGGCTTGGGGTTTGGTGTACACATTATTTCACCACCCAGTAATAAGCATAGTACCCAATAGGTCGTTTTTTTGTTTTGTTTTGTTTTGAGACGGAGTCTTGTTCTATCGCCCAGGCTGGATTGCAGTGGTACGATCTCGGTTCACTGTAACCTCTGCCTCCCAAGTTCAAGGGATTCTCCTGCCTCAGCCTCCCTGTTAGCTGGGATTACAGGTATGCGCCACCATGCTGGGCTAATTTTTGTATTTTCAGTAGAGACGGAATTTCACCATGTTGGCCAGGCTGGTCTCAAACCCCTGACCTCAGGTGATACACCTGCCTCTGCCTCCCAAAGTTTTGGGATTAGAGGCATGAGTCACCATGCCCTGCTCTGATATGTAGTTTTTTGATCCTCTCCCTCCTCCTACCCTCCACCCTTAAGGAGGCCCCAGCATCTGTTGTTCCACTGTTTATGTCCACGTGTATTCAACATTTAGCTCCCACTTATAAGTAAGAACATGTGGTATTTGGTTTTCTATTCTTACATTAGTTCGCTTAAGATAATGACCCTCAGCTCCATCCCTGTTGCTGCAAAGGACCTGATCTCATTCTTTTGTATGGCTGCGTAGTATTCCATGGTATATATGCATCACATTTTCTTTATTCAGTCTACCATTGATGGGCATTTAGGTTGGTTCCATGACTTTGCTGTTGTGTGAATGGTGCTGTGATGAACATACGTGTGCATGTGTCTTCATGATAGAACAATTTATATTCCTTTGCGTATATACCCAATAATGGATTGCCGGGTCAAATGGTACTTCTGTTTTAAGTTTTTTGAGAAATTGCCACAGTGGTTTCCACAATGGCTGAAATAATTTACATTCCTACCAGCAGTGTATAAGTGTTCCCTTTTCTCCCCAATCTGGCCAGCGTCTGTTATTTTTTTACTCTTTTTTTTTTTTTTTGAGATGGAGTCTCACTCTGTTGCCCAGGCTGGAGTGCAGTGGTACAATCTTGGCTCACTGCAAGCTCTGCCTCCCAGATTCATGCCATTCTCTTGCCTCAGCCTCCCAAGTAGCTGGGACTACAGGCTCCTGCCACCATGCCCAGCTAATTGTTTGTATTTTTAGTAGAGATGAGGTTTCACTGTGTTAGCCAGGATGGTCTCGATCTCCTGACCTCATGATCCACCTGTCTTGGCCTCCCAAAGTTCTGGGATTACAGGCGTGAGCCACCGCACCTGGCCTTGACTTTTTAATAATGGCCATTCTAACTAATGTGAGATGGTGTCTCATTGTCATTTTGATTTGCGTTTCTCTAATGATTAGTGATGTTGAGCATTTTTTCATGTTTTTTGGCCACATGTATATCTTTTTTGAAATGTGTTTGTTCATGTCCTTTTCCCACTTTTTTTAATGGAGTTGTTTTTTAATGGGGTTGTTTGTTTTTTGCTGGTTAATTTGTTTAAGGTCTTTATAGATTCTGGATATTAGACCTTTGTCAGACACATAGTTAGCAAATACTTTCTCCCATTCTGTGGATTGTCTGTTTGCTCTGTTTTTTTTGTTTGTTTGTTTTGTTTTGCTTTTGTTTTTTGAGACAGAGTCTTGCTCTGTTGCCAAGGCTGGAGTGCAGTGATGCAATCTCGGCTCACTGCAAGCTCTGCCTCCTGGATTTATGCCATTCTCCTGCCTCAGCCTCCCGAGTAGCTGGGACTACAGGCCACCATGCCCAGCTATATTTTTGTATATTTACTAGAGCTGGGGTTTCACCGTGTTAGCCAGGATGGTCTTGATCTCCTGACCTCATGATCCACCCACCTCGGCCTCCCAAACTGCTGGGATTACAGGCGTGAGCCACCATGCCCGGTCCTGTTTGCTCTGTTGATAGTCTATTTTACTATGCAGAAGCTCTGTTGTTTAATTAGGGCTCTTTAGTCAGTTTTTGTTTTTGTCACAGTTGTTTGGTCCTCTTGGCCAGGGCCTATGTCCAGAATGGAATTTCTTAGATTATCTTCCAGAGTTTTTACAGTTTTAGGTTTTACATTTAAGTCTTTAATCCATCTTTAGTTGATTGTTGCATATGGCATAAGGAAAGTGTTTAAATGTCAGTTTTAAAAGAAATAGCCTTTCTGATTGACAGAGTTGTTCATGACAGTTTTAGAGCTGTGCACTGATGATGCTCCTCTACTTCTCTGCATGTGGGTCAGAGTAAGGCTGGTCAGTTCACACTGTGTGATCATGCTCCTGGGACTCCATTTTTGCAAAGGGTTACTATGAACAAGGAATGAAATTATGTGTAAGAAGAACTAGTACAAAACCAAGGACATAGTGAACTTTCCATAGATTGTGCTATGTCTTCATCATCATCATCATCATCACCCTCATCACTATCACCATCATCACAATCATCATCACCATCATTATCACCATTACCATCGTCATCATCATCACCATTATCACAATCTCCACCATCATCATTATCACCATTACCATATCCTCATTACTATCATCATCACCATCATCACCATTACCATCATCATCATCGTGGTCATTCGCATCATTACCATCATCATCATCATAATCACCATTACTGAAACCATCATCACTTTATCATCTCTTCATTACCACCATCATCATCGTTGTCATCACCATCATCACCACCATCCTCAACATCACCATCACTAGCATCACCATTATCACTACCATCTTTATCAACTTTTTTTTTGTTATCAGGCATCAGATATGATCAATTTTGACAACCTAAAGCCAGGGAAGGAGTATGAGTTGGGGGAAGCCACTCTGGTGGGTGTTAGTTTATGTAAAAACTGTATTTACACGTTTACGTCTTTGTATGTGCCATGTGTTATTCTCTCTCTCTCTCTCTCTCTCATTTCTTTCTTTTTTTTTTTTTTTGGCTTCTGAAGAGCTACTGGAAAGTATTATAAGCTAGGCACAGTGGTGCATGCCTGTTCTCTCAGCTATTCAGGAGTCCAGCCTGGGTAACAGAGTGAAACTCCATCTCTAAGAAAGACAGAGACATAGAAAGAAAGAGAGAGAGAGGGAGAAAGGGAGAAGGAGAGAGAAAAAGAGAGAGAAAGAGAAGAAGAGAGAGAGGAGAGGGTGGAAGAGAAAGAAAGAGAGAAAGAAGAAAGAAAGAGGAAGAAAAAAGAAAGAAGGAAAGAAGGAGGGAACAAGGAAGGAAGGAAGGTAGGGAGGAAGGAAGGAAGGTAGGAAAGAAGGAAGGAAGGGAGAGAAGAGATAAAAGTATGATAGGAACTCAAAACAGGAAACATCTACCTGGATACTACACAAGCTTCCCAAGGGAGTAAGAAGCAAACACCTCCTTGCTTCCTGTTTCCTCTTTGCAGTCTTACACAGAAGTTTCCATTTCTCTCCTTTCTTCAGCGATTCACAGTGATGGTCATCCACAGTTTTCTCTAAGTAACCTTTTTGCATCCTGGCTAGCAGAAGTAGCATCTTAGGCGGGAACTCCAGGCTGCCCAGCGTCATTCCTGGCTGCTCAGTGCTGTGGGAGTGTCTCAGAGGAGCTTCCTCACAAGTGTATTCATAGGAGTGACTTTTCCCTAAGCTTTATAATGCTAACTTCTAGAGTATGACTATTTTACACCAAAACCATCGATTTTCTCTACTAAGTATCCTCCATGTAGCTCCAAGAGTGAGAGAGATGCCTGGGAAACCAGGGCCCGAGGTGGGGGTTTCCTACATCTTGGAGCGACTCTCCTAAGCCCACACAGCTTGAGATTCACTGTGGGCGAAGATGGTCATGAGGAAGAGCTTCAGGAGCAACAGGAACCTGGGATCTTCTTAGGGCAGCCAAAGTCTGTCTCCAACCCCTCTCCCAAGATTTGGAGTGGGCGGGGGCATGCTGGGAGAACTTAGCCCCTCTATGATGGCCCAGTTGAAAGCAAAGAAGACTCCTGGAATGAAATTACTGACAGCCGCCTGAGGTGTGGGTGAAGCTGAAGGATGTCTGCTTGCCACCCTGGGTAAGATGGCAAAGCTACTAGTCCTTCTGGCATATGGCCAAACATGACCGTGTGTGTGTCTCACACATGCTTAGTGTCTTCAATGGGTTTATTATCCCTCTAGTTACCCAAAGCAAAGCAGGGAAAGACATGTGGCAAGTTCACACAGTTACAAATAAAAGTGAGGGTTGGATAAAAAAAGGAAAAGATTTGAACAGATACTTTCTGGAAGAAGATACACAGATGGTAAGGTGGCACATGAATGTAACAGCATGAGACACTAGGGGTATGTCGGTTAAAAGTACAGTGAGCTCTCATTCCACCTCTCTTATTTCAAAAAACAAGGCAAAGCTAAACAAAACCAAAAATGGACATTACCAAGTTCTGGTAGAGGCAGAGAAACTGGAACTCTTATGATTGCTGGTGGGGATGCAAAATGGGGCAACCACTTAGAAAACAGTTTGAAGGGGCTGGGCGTGGTGGTTCACGCCTGTAATCCCAGCACTTTGGGAGGCTGAGGCAGGCGGATCATGAGGTCAGGAGTTTGAGACCAGCCTGGCCAACATGGTGAAACCCTGTCTCTACTAAAAATACAAAATTTGCTGGGCCTGGTGGCACATGCCTGTAATCCCAGCTACTAGGGAGGCTGAGGCAGGAGAGGTGGTTGAACCCGGGAGGCAGAGGTTGCAATGAGCCGAGATCATGCCACTGCACTCCAGCCTGGGCGACAGAGCAAGACTCCGTCTCAAAAAGAAAAAAAAAAAAGATAGAAAGAAAAGAGTTTGAAAATTTCCCTGTAAAGTAAAACTTACATTTACTATGTATGTTGCAGCAATCTCACTCTTATGTGTTTGCCCAGTGGAAATGGAAGCTTATGGGTCACACAAGAACTTATTACATGAATACTTACAGCAACTTTATAATTGCCAAGAATGAAAACCTAATGTCCTTCAGCTGATGGATGTACCAACCAACTGGGGTACATCCATCCAATGGAATATTATTCAGCAAAGAAACCCCAAATTATTGATACTCTCAACAGCATGCATGAATCTCAAAATAATTATGCTGAGTGAAAGACGTCTGACTCAAAAGGCTACAAACTATACAATTCCATTTATATGACCTTCTGGAAAAGGGAAAGCCTTAAGGATGGCGATGTCCTGGGTTAGACAGGGCAGAGGGTTGGATTTCAAAGGGTGGTGAGAAAGACTTTTGAGGTGGGTGGAACTTTTCTGTCTTGATTGTAGTGCTGGTTACATGACTCTATGCATTTGTCAGAACTCATAGAATTGTAGATGAGAGAGAGAGAGAGAGGAATTGCATTGTATGTAAATTATGAAAATAACTATAAAATATGAGGGTTGGTTTCTGAACAGACACCCAATACGTTATCTGAGTAATATTAGTATCAACCTTTAGTGAGCATTTACTTTGTGCCAGGTGTTATCTTGTGAAGTCCTCAAAACTGGCCACTGGGGTAAATATTATGACGTAGAGCTCCAGAGAGAGATGAAGGAGGCTCAGAGAGGCGATTGTCAGCAGAGCCCAACTTAACCCCAGGTGGGCGAGGCTGCAGGGCCTGTGCAAGGTTCCCCAGGGCTACAGCCTGCCCTCCTCTCCCCTTTTCTTTCCCTCCTGAAGCCTCCCCTTCCTACTAGCACCTCCTTATCCGGGCCCCTCCCATCCTTCCCAGAAAAGCCTTCTTCACTCACATCACTTCTTTGATGTAAATTCCAGTGAGTAAGGAGGACGATTTGGTCAAAGGCATGAAAATATTTCTGACTTTTGACCAAATTTCTGTTCCTATCCTTATATCAGTTTACAACTAGACGGTGGTATACAAAAGCATCTTGGGTGCTCGGAGGAAAATGTCCCTTTGTCCAGAGTCTCCTGCGCAGTGATGTAGCTGCCCCTTCTTCCCCCACACCCTGTACTCTTTCCCATTTCCAGCCCCTCTGCTGCCCTCATACTTGGAGGCCATTCCTCTCTGTGTCTGGAGGCTGTTATGACCTAAGCTCCTTTATCAGCAAAGTGAGAAAGTGAGTCCACTGTTCCTTTCCCTCCTTCCTCACGGTCTCCATCCCAATTCTTAGCTTTTTCTAATTTTTCCAATTGTTAGCCAATTCCAGCTATCTCCTGGCTGCCCAATTCTTGGCCTTTCCTTCACCCTCACCCTTCTTGTCAGGCCACTGTCTCCCAAGGACATTTCTTGCATGAGGCTGATGCTGCGTCCTTTGAGAGGAAGAGACCTACGGCTAGGAGAGGGAGCTCCTACAAGGAGGAGGCAGCAGGTTGCATAACCCAGGCTCAGGCACCCACTGGGAACGACCCAGGAAAACATCCATGAAGCCAGCATGTTAGGGGCACCCTAACCTAGGAAAGTGAGGTACAAGAGAGGGAGTGTGTACTCTGCATAAACAAAAATGTTGGCCGGGCACGGTGGCTCATGCCTGTAATCCCAGCACTTTGGGAGGCCGAGGTGGGCGGATCACGAGGTCAGGAGATTGAGACCATCCTGGCTAACGCGGTGAAACCCCATCTCTACTAAAAAATAGAAAAAATTAACCAGGCGTGGTGGCAGGCACCTGTAGTCCCAGCTACTTGGGAGGCTGAGGCAGGAGAACGGCGTGAACCTGGGAGGTGGAGCTTTCAGTGAGCCAAGATTGTGCCACTGCACTCCAGCCTGGGCAACAAAGCGAGACTCTGTCTCAAAAAAAAAAAAAAAAAAAAGTCCTAGGGTAAGAGTGTGGCAGGAGAACTAGAGGATTATTCCTGTTTTGTTCTCTGTACTTGGAGAAACCCTCTGTGCTTCCCATATCACACGGCCTGTGGGGCTGAAAGGGTGGCTTGAAGACATTCTCTTCTCTTCTCTCCTTCCCCCTCCCCGCTCCTTTCTTGACCTCCCCTCCCCTCTCCTCTTCTCGGCGCTGTGGGTGCCTCTGCTCATGGAGGGAACCGTGTGGCTGAGGCTGTTGTGATTCTCTCTGATTTGGTCTTGTGGTCTCTTTCTGCAGAGTTCCTATAAACTCTGTTCTGCCTCATGGCCTCAGGGATTTGGTGGTGGATGTGTACAGCACGCCTTTCACAAGATTCTTATTTATTCTGGCAGGCAGCCTTATGCCTGAGGGTCAGACCTGTGGCCTGGTGTTGCTCTCACAAGAATCTTGTTCATACTGGCAGACTCTCTGTGGCTCCCATCTAACCTCTTTCGAGCTATTCCCACTAAGACAGCCACTCTTTAGGCAAGCCCTGACCAGGAGAGGAGCTAGGATCTGGTGCATCCTTCCAGGGAAACAGAGGAGGCAACTCAACAAAGCACATAGAGTCACAGAAGCAGCATATTACTCACAGATCCCTGAGAGAAGAGGGCAGAATACCTCACAAGGCCAGCGGAATGGAGGAAGCTGCCTGGGACAAACACACACAAAACCACCGGGTGGGGATCACGAGAGAGACGGGGACCTGTGGACTGAGGCCTTAAGTGGGGTCCAGTTTCCCATGGGGTTCTAATTGATGGGTTCAGAGCAAGCAGGCACCTGTTACATGTAATCATGCCATGACTGAGAGGTGGTCATTGCAGCATATCTGTGAGGTCCATGTGGGTGTCAGCGGGGTGTTGAGTCAAGCAGGTTGTATCCAGCTGTCTCATAGGATGGTGATCACCGGGAGGTGGTTGTATATGGCAGATATCTGGATTGATCACATTGAGGAACTGGAAGGAGGCAGAGAGCTGGAAACTGTTAAGGGTGACTAAGTCCTGCCTCTGGTAGGAAAAAGTTAAACCTCTGTTGGGAGTGGTAACATGGAATTATAAGAATCCACTACAAGCTGCATCCTAGGCCTTTTTCCTACTATCACTGCCTCAGAAACCCAGTGGTTCCGGATTAGGGGATCTGCATGTTGGTGCATGTTTGTGTGTGTGTGTGCATGTGTGTGTTTGTGCATGCATGTGCACATATGTGTGTCTGAGGTCTTTCTTTTCACCCTTAAACCCCAACAGGCTAGTGACAGGTTGTGGGCCCAGAGCAGCAGGGGCCACTGATCTTCAGGGGCCTCCTGGCCCCTGAGTGACACAGCAGGGCCAGCAGGGTTATGGTTGGAGAGACACCTGGGGACACGGCCCTGTGGCCCAGGCAGGGATGTGGCAGGAACAGCTAACAGAGCCTGCACCTGACAAGGACCAGAAGGTAGTAGCCTTGAAGTCACACTTGCCTCGATTTAATGAACAAGTGGGCAATTTGCACAACTGGCCTGGCTGTTTCCAGTCCGCGTCGCCTTCCAGGGACTGGCACAGACTCAGTCGGCCTAGCATATTGTCTATGGGCGATTTTCCATCTGGCTCACAAAGTCAGAAACATTTACTATCTGGCCTTTTCCAGAAAAAAGTTTGCGGGTTCCTGGGCCACGCTCTCATTATTGTTGGCGTTATGCGGAAATGCAGATACAGCAGGAGGAAGATCCCAGAAAAGAAGACAGCAGGGTCACTGAAGTTGTGTTAAAGTGGTGCAGCACATTTGCCCTTTTTTTTTTTTTTTGTACTTTCAAGACTGGTTACAATGCTGAATTTCAACAAAAGCACCCATAAGGAAGCCCGCCCTGTGATGCTCTCCGTCTGCGAGGGTTGGAGGAAGAGAGGGGCCTGCCGCCTCGCGCCCTGCCCGCGCCCCATCCGTGGGTGCTGGTGGTCCCGGGGTGGCCAGCAGGGGGCGCGCGCGCCATTCCCGGGCTCGCCGGGCGAGGCTGGGGCGCTTCTGAAACTGAGCCGAGGACGCGGTGTTTCGCGGGTCGGGAGCGCCCCTGCTAGCGGTCTGAGCCTGGCTCAGCAGCTCTGCCAGGCGTGCTTCCGCGCAGAGTGGCCGGAAGTTCTGGGGAAGTTGCCCCGGGCCCAGCACAACGCCTGCGGGGGAGGGGGTGAGCGGCTCCGGCAAGGGACCTAGGGGCAGGGCTCAGGAAGACGGGGAGGGAGAATGGAGCAGATAGGAACCGTCGAGATGCCGCAGGGGGCCCACAAGCCACCCCCCGGGTCGACCCCGCCCCCGCTGACCCGCGGGCCACCGGCTCCAGTGGCGGGGCAGGACAGAGCAGGCCTCTCCGCGGCGTTTACCAGGCGCGCGGGTGCGGGTTTATCGCGTGCACCCGCTTATTTCACATCTCCGCGTCCTGCAAACTTGAGAGGGACCCCAGCGGAAAGAGGAAACGGGCCCGGCCCTGGGCCCACCTCCCAAGGAAGCGGTACGGCGGGCTCCGCCCTGCCTTGCTAGTGCGACTGCTGGCTTCTGGGGTCTCAGCTCCCCGACTGTAGAGGAAGAGCTAAAAAGGCGTTTCCCGAGAAGGGGAATCACTGTAAGCATTTAACGCACTGTAAAGTGGTAGAGGGTTTGCTTGGTAGCGGATAATCCATCGGGTGACTCTTCCTTCCTCACGGGAAGGGCATTTGTAAATTCCGCGTTGCAGAGGCAGCGGGTACTGGCCACTTGCCTGGCACACGTGTGCTCCCGCACACATCAGCTGCGTGTTGTATGTTGTATGCATGAGGGAGATGATCCTATCTTAGCGTGGCAGGGCCAGGAAGGGGCTGAGAGCTTGGGCCCAGAGCTGCTGGACTGTGCAGCCTTCGCTCTGTTCCCCTTCAGTGATGACTCACTCTCTCCTGAACGAAGACCACACTGCCCAGGAGACGCAGGAGGCCTTCTGACCTGGTCCGGGTGCCCTTCCTGGAGATGCCCCTCCTTCCCCAGAAGGCAGGCTCAGCACATGGATGGCGCAGTCAGGAAGGGGACCTAGTGCTGCCCAGGTCCCAGTTCACTGTGGACACCTGTGTGATCTGACACTTCCGCATGAGGACTTTTGCTAAGCCAGATGACTTGTTTGAATTATCCAGTTAAGCTCCTGAGCGTCCTCCGCAAGATCCCACCCAGCAAACTTGGGGTGTTTCCCCTGCTCCCCTATTTCTGGTGTTAACACCTTCCCCAAAACACCAGACTATTCCTGTTATGACGAGTAAAGACCTCTTAGTATTGTAACTTAAGGGGGTCACACATGGCAACATTCTATTTTTTTCCTCTTTGTGTACTAGCTAGAATTACCCTATGTATTTACTTCAGGCATTTACTTGTTGAAATTATCTGATTTTGTGACCCTGAAATATAGTTTTTGCAGAAAAATCAGGATAAATTCTTGATTCTGCCCCTTTTATTTTTTACAGTTTTTAGAATAAGTTTATTTTTTATAATCCTCCAAGTGTGCCCAAGTAAGGTTTGTGTGTTGAGAAGTGCCATTCCAAACCCCTCAATTTTTATTTTATTTTAGTTTAGTTTTAAGACAGAGTTTTGCTCTATCTCCCAGGTTGGAGTGCATTGGCACCTTGTATTAGTCTGTTTTCATGCTGCTGATAAAGACATACCCCAGAATGGGAAGAAGAGGTTTAATGGACTTGCAGTTCCACATGGCTGGTGAGGCCTTAGGATCTTGCCAGAGGGCAAGGAAGAGCAAGTCAGGTCTTACATGGATGGCGACAGGAAAAGAGAGAGAACCTGTGTGGGGGAACTCCTCTTTATAAAACCATGAGATCTATGTGAGACTTATTCACTATCATGAGAACAGCAGGAGAAGGGCCTGCCCCTGTGATTCAGTTACCTCCCACAGGGTCCCTCCCATGACATGTGGAATTTTGGGAGTTACAATTCAAGATGAGATTTGGGTGGAGACACAGCCAAACCCTATCATGCCATCTAGGCTCACTACAACCTCCACCTCCCAGGTTCAAGTCATTCTCCTGCCTCAGCCTTCTGAGTAGCTGGGATTACAGGCATGTGCCACCACACCTGGCTAATTTTTTAATTTTTTGTAGATACAGGATTTCACCATGTTGGCCAGGCTGGTCTGGAGCTCCTGACCTCAAGTAATCCACCCACCTCAGCCTCCCAAAGTGCTGGGATGACAAGCATGAGCCACTGTGCCTGGCCCTCAATTTTTAACAGGTATGTTTCCATTCAATGCTGAACTGTTTAACCTTATATAATGTTAAAAAAAAAACAAAACAAAACTGAGGACATCTAGGTAACAAGAGCCCTGTCAATGGGCATCCCCTTCTCCTATGTTCCATTTCTGGGAATCAACTTAAAGAGACCATTAAAAACCAGATTTGCACAAAATCAAACAAACGTATTCATTGAAACATGAATGAAAGTTTGGAAATAATCTCATTATTCAATAGTTATTCAGTAGTTGCTTAATAAAATATGGCATATCCATTTGATGGAATATTATATAACAATTAAAATGATATTTCTTAAAACTATGTATGTCTTCAAGCATCTTTATTGAGGTATAATATACATACCATAAAATTCATGCAATTTGAAATGTACATTCAGTGACTTTCAGTAAACCATCACGATTCAGTTTTAGAACATTCTCACCACCCCCAAAATTTCCTCCTGCCCATTTGCAGTCAATCCCAACTACCATTTTTGACTCTAGTCAACTACCGACCTGCTTTCTATCGCTATAGACAGAAATTCCTACAAATTTCATATAAATAGAATCATACTATACGTGGTCGTTTGTGTCTGGCTTCTTTCACTTAGTATAATGTTTTTGAAGTTCATCTGGTTGCCTGTATCAGCATTGCCTTCATTCTTATTTCTAAGAGCGTTCCATTGGGTGAATATACTATATATTGTTTATGCATTCATAAGTTGGTGAACATTCAGATTGTTTTCACTTTTTGGATATTATAAATAATGCTTTTTTGAAACATTCACATATAAGTCTGTGTGGATATATGTTTTCATTTTTCTGGGGTATATACCTAGAAGTGAAATTGTTCAGGATATGCTGAGCGGATATTTTTAAGAAGCTACCCAACTTTTTGCTAAAGTGGCTGTGGCATTTTTTTCCTACAAGTGATGTATAGGGGGTTCCGGTTTCTCCACATCCTTGACAGTGGGTGTTGTTGGTGTTTGAGTGTTGACTATTCCAAGAGGTTTCTGGTAGTATCTTGTTATGTTTTAAATTTGCATTTCCTTGACAGCTAATGGCATCTTTTATCTCATTATTTATTATAGCGTTTTTGTCATTATTTATTTATATATCTTTGGTGTCTATTTAAAACTTTTGCCAGTTTTTCCTTTTATTTTAACTTTTATGCCAATTTCTCAGTGGGTTGCTTATCTTATTATTATTAAACTGTAAGAGTTCTTCATATATTCTGGACACAAGTGCTTTATCAGACAAGATTTGCAAATATTTTCTTCAATTCTGCAGTTTCTCCTTTCATCCAATCAGAAATAATGACATATTTTGTAGAACAAATTTTTGTTAACTTTGATAAAGTCCAACGTACTCATTTTTTTTCTCTAGGGATTGTGCTTTTGGTGCCATGTCTATGAAACCTTTGCCAAACCCAAGATCACAAACTTTTAATACTTTTTTTTTTTTTGAAACAGAGTCTCCCTGTGTTGCTCAGGCTGGAGTACAATGGCACGATCTTGGCTCACTGCAACCTCTACCTCCTGGGTTCAAGCAATTCTCTTGCCTTAGCCTCCTGAGTAGCTGGGATTACACCATGCTTAGCTAATTTTTGTATTTTTTAGTAGAGGTGGGATTTCACCATGTTGGTCATGCTGGTCTTGAACTCCTGACCTCATGATCTGCCCGCCTTGGCCTCCCAAAGTGCTGGGATTACAGGCGTGAGTCACCACGCCCAAGAAGTTTTATAGTTCATTTTCCATTTGGGTCTACGACCCAGTTTTAGTTAATTTTTGTGTATGATCAGAAAGAAGGGTTGCATTATTTTTTAAATGTGGAAATTCAATATTTGTTGAAAATACTATGATTTCCCTATTGGATTGTCTTGGCATTTTTGTCAAAAATCAATTGACAAATATATGCTTAGCAATGACATGAAAGCACAAGCAACAAAATAAAAAACAGACAAGTTGGAATTCGTTTAAATTAAAAGCTCTTGTGCATCAAGAGACATTATTAAGAAAGAAGGCAGCCACAAAACAGGAGACAATATTTGCACATCATGTATCCGATAAGGGACTGGTGTCCAAAATATACAAAGAATTACTACAGCTCAACGACAAAATAGGCAATGAACTTGAACAGACTTTTCTCCAAAGAATGTATACAAATGGACAATAACCACATGAAAAGTGGTTCAGTGCCATTTAGTCATTAGAGAAATGTAAATCAAAATCACAATTAGAAATTGCTTCAAACCTATTAGGATAGCTATTACTAAAAAAAAAAAAAAAGAAAAAGAAAATAGAGAATAACAAGTGTTGGCAAGGATGTGAAGAAATTAGAACTCTCATACACCACTGGTGGGAGTGTAAAATGGTGCAGCCCCTATGGAAACATTTTGGTGGCCCCTCAAAAAGTTAAACAGAATGACTAAATGATTCATAAATTTCACTTATAAATACATACCCCCAAATAATTGAAAACAAATGTTCAAATAAAAATGTGTACATAAATGTCCATAGCAGCACTATTCATAATCGCCAAAAGGTGGAAACAACCCAAAGTTTCATCAGCTGATGAATGAACAGAAAATGTGTTATATCCATAGAGTGGAACATCATTTAGCCATAAAAAGGAATAAAGTACTGATGCATGGTACAATGTGGATGATCCTCAAAAATATTATGTTAGTAAATGAAGCCAGACACCAAAAGATTACATATTGTAAAATCTCACTTATATAAAACACGCAAAATACATAAGTCCATAGAGATAGAAAGGAGACTCATGGCTTCCAAAAGCTGGAAGGAGGGGGAAATAGGGGGTAACTGTTTGATGGGTCTGAGTGAAATAGTTCTGAAACTAGAGAGATGATGATTGAGCAACATTCTGAATGTACTAAATGCCACTGATTTAAAACACTTAAAAATGGTGAAAACTTAGTTTTGTGCTGTGTGCATTATACTGCAATAAAACAAAATCATAAATGGGTGGGTTTTTAATAGTCTTTTGAGAGGTACTGCATTTCATTGAAAACACCATGGATTTCAGATGTGGTAAGATTTGATCTTCTATTTTCTCACTGTATGACCTTGGGAAAACCTCTTGGAACTGGATTCTGTATCTGGAACGCATGGTCAATTGGTGTTACTTCAAGAATTAAATGAGTTGATATAACTGCGGTCTCAGCAGAGACACTCAGCACATTCCAAAAGGCCAAGAGTAGTCATTTGGGTTGGAGAAGAAAGAAAAAAGGGACAAAAATACAGGACAGTTCTTTGGGTGACCTTGGACTGACTCAGTACTTCTCACCTTCTTGCTTGTGGATTTCAAAAGTAACTTTAGCTTGTGCTGAGAGTGCAACATTCTGAGTTGCTAGAGACTGGCTGGAATAGCCCGGGTTCTGTCCAGTCCCTTCCTAGAAACAAGATGCCCTTCAGTGCTTTAGCCCAGCACATCATGTAGCCCCTGGGGTGTAAAATCCTGTGTAGGCTGCTTTCCAGAGTCCCTCAGCTGTAGTGCAAGTGAGGCACAAGCAAAAGAGACTCCATCTGCCCCAGGTACCTTTTCTGAGCTCTAGGGAATGGCTTGCCATGAATCCTAGGCTTCCATTGTCCTTACTGCCTACCCGTAAGTGATAAACCCATTTGATGTAACTTGTTGTGCATGGATGGGTGTTCTGTGTCATTGGACTCAGGCAAGTTGGAAACCAGTACATTGTGGATCTGCTTCACAATGCATGTGGTAGGATAAAAACAGCAAGACAGGAGTTGGGAGTTCTCAGTGATTACAGGACTTGGTGGCCACCTTGGATCTGGTCCAGCTCCACCTCGCTCCATCACCTCCATCTGTAGCTGTGTTACTTTGGACAGGTTGCTTAATTTCTCTGAGCCTTAGTTGTCTTAAGTCTAAAATTGTTGCGATAAACAAGATACTGCCCACAAAGTGCTATCATTATTATGTAAGCCTATGTCAGTCCCTGGCCTGATCTTCTTCAGTAATAAAGAAGAAAGGAAAGGAACATCCTTGTGAAAGTGATAATGGCTTCGCGGACGGTAAGCAAATATTTTTTTAAAATAAATCCGGCATTGGATACACTTATTTCATGCTCCCTTCACATTGTTCTGTCACCTACTTCCACAGGTGTGGTCTTGCCCAGGTGCCAGGACCTTAGCCTTCCTAATGTGCTGTCTCATACTTGTGTGCAAGTCCATTTCCTGGTGGGCTTCCCTACCAGGTGCGCCTGGCCTTGGTGGTCTCCCTGTGGGGCAGTTTCATGGACCCCCTTGATTCGGGTGGTGTGATGCTCACTGGCTCCAAACCAGTTTTTACCTAGTGTTTCTGGTATTCATGCACCATGGCAAAGGTGAGAATCTAGGCCCTGCACCGGGTACCAGCAGGCTACGAGTTCAGTCTTGGGAAGGATGTCTCTAGGATGGGTGCATCAATACCTATGCTGCGGCATTCATCCCTGCATCATGAATCCTGGCTTGTCCCACTCCCCAAGGGCTGGGAGGCACTGGCTACACCAGCTGTTGGGGTTTTCCCTTGTTTATCTCAGAGTTTGCCCTTTCTTGTTTCTGAACTAAGGTAGTACTTTTCGTATCAAAAGATTTTTACTCCCACATTTTTATGAATTTACAGTGGGGTTCATTTTGAAGGAGGGGATTTGGGAATGTGCACAGTTTTCCTTGAAACCTGGAAGCCTGAAGCCAGCAGGGAAGGGGAGCCGTGGGAGGCAGGCAGCTGCAAGTGACAAGATCGAAGGGGTCACTTAGGAAGAGGACTGCACTGGTGTGGTCCTGGATGCTTAGGGATCAGAGCACCCTCTGGATACCCTCCTGCTGCAGGTCAGCTGTTTCATCCTAAGTCAGGGGCCTCTTCCGTGGCTTCTAAGCAGTTCTAACTTCAGAGCCATGTGGCCTAAATGAGACTTACATTCTTTCCCTGATCCCTAAGCCTTCCATACAGATTGGGCTCCACAGCGACCTTTCTAGTGCAATGGCGAAAAACAAAGAATTTAACAGGATCTTTGAGCCACTTTTGCATGACACAGCTGCTTCCTATTTTGGCTGCTCATTGCTCTTGGATCCAATCCATATGTACCTTCTCCTAGCTGGCTCAGGACCACAGGGCACTCCAGAGAATGCATTCCCAGAGTTCCTTTGCCAATTCATTTCTGGATATGTAGTTATATACAGTCATGCACTGCATAACAATGTTTCTCTCAACAATGCATGTGGTGGTCCCATAAGATTATCATACTGTATTTTTACAGTATCTTTTCAGTGTTTAGATATGTTTAGATACATAAGTACTTGCCATTGGTTACAATTTCCTGCAGTATTCAGTACAGTAACATGCTGTGTAAGTTTTTTGTTTGTTTGTTTTTGAGACAGAGTCTCACTCTGTTGCCCAGGCTGGAGAGCAGTGGCGCCATCTTGGCTCACTGCAAACTCCACCCTCGGAGTTCAAGCGATTCTACTGCCTCAGCCTCCCGAGTAGCTGGGACTACAGGCACCTGCTACCGTGCCTGGCTAATTTTTTTTTTTTTTTGTCTCTTGGGTTTATCTCCTGGCTCATGCATAAATGTGTGGCTGTTTCCTGGGGTGGAGGCAGGACCCTGAATAACAATTGCACTCAAATCTCTGTGGCAGGGAGCACCGGCCCAGATGAGCAAGTGTCACACACAAGCAAGAAGGCATCAGCCATCTCTGAGACTGGCCACCCATCCAGGAGCATTTCTGGGGCTCAGAGCAGTGGTGACAGGGGTCTCATTCACTTGGAAGGACAGTACCCGGGAGGCCTGGAGATGCCTAGCAGAGGTTGCTGTGAGGCAAGGCAGGAGCAGCAGACCCCACACAAGTGGCCGTGGGCTTGCGGCAAGATGTGGACTGCCAGGCCCGTGTGGCCCGGCTTGCTGGTGAAAGTATTCAGGGCATGTCGGGGAACTCTGGGAATAATCGTGGAGATTTAGAGAACTGGGATCCCAAACCATGGAGTGAGACAAGTTCCGGGAACCCTGGGTTATACAGAGCGGGGATATGTGCAGGGAGAAAAGGGCCTGAGTCACTGTCCCTTGCAGCTGAGACCTGGAGAGAGGGGTAGGGAGAGAGCATGGCTCCTACCAGAGCAGGTCCTAAGCCTGGTCCCTGCCTCCTCTTCCCTGTGCTTTGGAATTATTACTCTGCAGGGTGGGCTCTGCTGGCAACAGATGCTTGTTGAGCACCCCATCTCTCACACCACCATCCCTCCTCTCCTTGGTAGGAAAACTGGGAGCCCATTAACCCATTGCCTTCCAGGAAGCGCTCTAGACCACAAGCGTCCCCAGGGCAGCTCCGGGATTTTGTGTAAGAAGACACCGAGAAGATGGTTTAGAAGCTGAATTTACGTGGAAGAAATTTTAATCACTATTTGGAGTGTCCTGGGGACTTCAGGCAGTTATGAGGAAGGGGCGTTTCCATATCTTTCAGCTACTCCCCTCCATAGCACGCCCACTCAGCTGGCTGCAGGTAAGACTCAACCTCCTACAGCTCCAACAAGAAGTCCCGGAGGAAACAATGTTTACCGATACACTTACGGGAGAACAATGAATGGCCGCGTTGTGATGCTGGGGTTTCACCTCTGCTTTGGCTGTGACTTGATTGTGAGCTTCGACAGCCTCATGCCCTCTTTCCTCGTCTGTAGAAGATGAAGGTTGGGCCAACGACCCCATGAGGGGTGCCCCCACACATTCTGCTTTGCGTGGAGATGAGTGTGGCCACACCAGGGCCATGGGTGACGTGGGACACTCCACAGGAGGCCCCATGAGGTTGGAAGAGCCCTTGAAGCAGAGCAACCATCAATCTTCCCAGAGCTCCTTGGGGTATGGAATTCCATTTCAGGGCAAATTATTTCTTTTTTTTGTACTCACAAGCCATAATTTGCTAATGAACCAAATTCTGTCCCATGTGGTGCTTGGCTCTGTTGACATTAACAGCTCTCCGAAGTCATTAGCCCAGGAGCCATGAAGAGACTCTTCTACTTTTTCTTTTTCTAAAGCTTCAGTGACAGGCTTTTTTTTTTGTTTCTTGGACTCTTCTCATCTTCAGAAAAGAGCTATTTCTCAAAAGCCACCAGTGTGTGGTATTCTCTTACGTAAGTACACATTTTAATATGGCGGAACTTTCTGTCATGTGATAAAAACAATGAGTTGGAAATGGTGAGGGAAAATGTCTCACTGTTTTCTTTTAATGATCAGTTTCTGCAAAGTGTTGATTGCTAATGCAGCCAGTGAAGTCCATTTTGAAAGTTGCTTCTGCCGAGACAGAGGAGGCATCTGAGTAAAGCTTAGGCCACCTTGCTTTCTAAGTGACTTCGAGGAGACAGTCAAGTGGACCCATCCTGGGAGGGGCAGGGGCATGTTCTTCTGGTGTCTGGTTGGGTTGTGTATTCATCAGCTGTCATTAGTTGATGCAACAGAAACCAGCCAATGCCACTGCTCACCAGAGGCATATTTCTTAGCTAGTAGGTCCTGTCAGTGGCTCATGAGGGCAGCTTTCTTCCTTGTGTCTTGCTCCACACTACTGCATTCTGAAGCTTGTGGCAAAGGGATGTCTCCAATCTGGAACATCCTGTGCACACAGCAGAGAGGGAAGGAAGCAGTGGGACACCCCAGCAAATGCCTCTGACAGCACCTGCCTGAATTGGTCATGGCAGGTCACAGGGCGAGAGCTTTGTCAAGGGCTAGGAAGCATCCTCTGCGCACGCTGTCCAAGAGGTCGTGGGTAAGGGGTCAGAATCCGCTCACACTGGGTTGCGCTTCTGGAGGTGTGAGTTATAGGTGCAGTAAGATAAGCTTCCCTGTCCTCTTTCAGGCGCTATAGGCAGAAAAGCCAACCTAAACTGGCTTTAAAAAAGAGGAAAGAATGCAAAAGGAAAGAAAAGAAGAGAAAATAGAGGTGCACCCACCTCAAAAGTCATCCTACTTTTTGTGTGGTTTGACCAGGAACTCATTCTCAATGCTCGTTCAACACTGTTTGCACAGGCCTGCCTCCACAGATCTTTACTATGACAATGCCAGCTACAGCCCTGCAGGCCCAGCATCCTCTCAGTTTCTCCAGAATGAGAATGGCTTCCCCAGGAGCCCAAGGTCTCTTTGTGTATTGCTGATTCTTACCTGGTCAGAGGAATGATTGGATCAACCTGGCTCATCACCACCACTGCAAACCAGAATTGAGTGTAGGGGGTAGTCTCCAAGAGGAACGTGGAAGAAGCGGGGAGCATCATGGGTACTGTGATGGAAACCCACAACTAGGCTTCATAGTCCCTGAAGTCACACAACCCTTTTGAGACCAGGCAGGTCACTCCCGAGGGATTTTATACCTGATTCTATATATACTTGCTTTGGATACTAGGAAGCTCAGAGCCAATAATTTTCTTCCAATTTTATTTTGAATATATTCTTATCATAAAACATCCATGCAATCCACTTAGATCTCAAATTTCACTTGACCACTACCCATTTCCATTTGTTTTCTCAGTGCTTACCATTATTATCAGATTAGTGTGCATCTTTTGAGGACATTTTCTGTTTGGAAGCAAGTATGTAGCCTACTTCATGCAGTGCTCAGAAAGAAAATCAGGAAAAATTATTACGAAAAACTTGGAGATTTGAGGCGATATCCAATTTCCTTACATGTATTTCACTTTATTTTTATTTCATTTTATTTTTTATTTTTATTTATTTATTTTCTTGAGATAGGGTCTCACTCTGTCACCCAGGCTGGAGTGCAGCGGTACAATCTCAGCTCACTGCACCCTCCACCTCCCAGGTTCAAGTGATCCTCCCGACTCAGCCTCCTGAGTAGCTGGGATTATAGGTGCCTGCCACCACCCCCAATTACTTTTTGTATTTTTAGTAGAGATGGGGTTTCACCATGTTGGCCAGGCTGGTCTCGAACTCCTGACCTCAGGTGATCCACCCACCTCAGCCTTCCAAAGTGCTGGGATTACAGGCATGAGCCACCATGCCTGGCCTGTAGTTCACTTTAGTGATTGGACATAAAATGCTTTGAGAGAGAGAGGAGAAAGAGAGAAGAGGGTGGTAGAAGGGAAGGAGGGGGAAAGAAAGGATAAGCGATAGAACCAGCTGGCTCCAAGGGTTTATTTTTAGCCACAGTGGGGCAGGTGGAGTCTGGGGAAATGGCCTTGTCATGAAGCCCATCTCTAAGTGAGAGGAATGGGCAGGGTTAAGTCATGTGGCCCCAATAAGACAAAGGAGGGGGGGTGTTTAGGAGCAAGGAGAGGAGGCCATGGAGCCATCTATATTAGGAACTATCACTGTGCCTCACTCAAGGAGCTCCTGCCTCTGATAACCACGTTATGCATATTTATTTGAAAAAAAATTTTTTTTTTTTTTTGAGACAGAGTCTTGCACTGTCACCCGGGCTGGAGTGCAGTGTCGTGATCTCAGTTCACTGCAACCTCTGCCTACCATCTTCAAGCGATTCTCCTGCCTCAGCCTCCCAAGTATCTGGAATTACAGGCGTGTGTCACCATGCCTAGCTAATTTTTTGTATTTTTAGTAGAGATGGGGTTTCACTATGTTGGCCAGGTGGGTCTCAAACTCCTGACCTCGTGATCCTCCCGCCTCAGCTCCCAAAGTCCTGGGATTACAGGCATGAGCCACCGTGCCCAGAAAGTTTTAAAAAAGTCAAAAGGACTGCATATGATGACTTTTTGTGTCCCGCCTAATGTTCACCCAGTGTCTTAGCGAAGTTGTTAGGTCTGGGTGAAGCTTCAAAAGGTTCATGTGGCCTTGGAAATTAAATAAAGTTTGAAATTAAATACACATTTGAAATGCTTACTTTTTTCATTCAATCACAACAAGAAACATTTTCTTGAGTTAGTTCTGAACCCTAAAATTAGAGGAGAGATAGAAATGTCTGCTAGGATATATAGAATTCTTGGTTGGACATCTAATTTCTCTGCTTTTGAAAACTCATGGGGAAATTGATGTTTCTTCCATGTCTCTGCTTCTCCAGAATATTCCATTATACATATCTTCAGAGGAGAACAGAGGTATAAAGACACTTGATTTAAAATATTTAATTGTGGCCTGGACGAGGTGGCTCACACCTGTAATCCCAGCACTTTGGGAGGCTGAGGTGGGCGGATCATTTGAGGTCAGGAGTTTGAGACCATCCTGGCCAACATGGTGAAACCTTGTCTCTACTAAACACACAAAAATTAGCCAGGTGTGGTGGCAGGCGCCTGTAATTTCAGCTACTTGAGAGGCTGAGGCAGGAGAATCGCTTAAACCTGGGAGATAGAGATTGCAGCAAGCCAAAATTGCTTCATGGCACTTCAGCCTGGGCAATAGAGTGAGACTCAGTCTCAAAAAATAATAAATAATAAATAAATAAATAAATAAATAAATAAATAAAATATTTAATTGTGCAGGAAGAAAGGGGAAAGGAAAAATTTTTAAAAATCACATGCAAAAATGTGGTCAGTTTAACTAAAGTTTGTGAGTACCAAGAAGAATCTTAGACAGATCTCTGTTTGTGGGCATGTCCAGAATTTCTGGAAAGGAAGATAGATGAACAGGAATTTCCTGGCCAGGCACAGTGACTCATGCCTGCAATTCCTGCGCTTTGGAGGCCAAGGCAGGTGGATCACTTGAGGTCAGGAGTTTGAGACCAGTCTGACCAACATGGTGAAACCCCATCTCTACTAAAAATTAGCCAGGGATGATGGTGCATGTCTGTAATCCCAGCTACTTGGAAGGCTGAGGCAGGAGAATCACTTAAACCTGGGAGGCAGAGGTTGCAGTGAGCTGAGATTGCATGTTTGCACTCCAGCCTGGACAACAAGAGCGAAACTCTGTCTCAGAAAACAAAACAAAATGAAACAAAACAAAACAGAGATTTCCTATCTCTCCACAGTCATTGCTCTGAGAGAGGCCAGTTCACCTGTTCGTGTTTGTCAACTGCCCTGTGTGATCCCTGGCCCATGGCAGGCATCGGAGGGCTGATGCACACATCATTATAGTTTTTTAGCTTTCATAGCAACCCTGCTCCTTTGTGACCCATCTGTGCCTCTGAAGCTGCTTTCTTTCTCCTGCTACACTGAGCGGAGACTTCCAGGCAATTGCCTGGAGCGTGGGAAGCGAGTCTCAAAAAGCACACTTCTTAACAGAGATAAGAAAGATTTTATTTTTCTGCTTGAAGGCAATAACAAGAAAGATAACAAGTACAGCTGCTGCAGCTGCAACTTTGTCAACACAGCTACTATTGGTGATGCACTTACTGAGGATCCAGTGCTAGGAAATTGACTTGAAATGATGGTCTCTTCAGGTTGCAAGGGGAGGCCACTGTGGAGGAGAGGGGCAAGCAGTTACTGCATTAGTTGGCTGGGGCTGCTTGATAAAGTACCGTAGACTGGGAAGCCCAAACAACAGACATTTCTCACATCCTTGAGGCTGGAAGTCCATCAGCAGGATTGGCTCCTCCTGAGGCCTCTATCCTTGGATTGTAGATGCCACTTTCTCCCTGTGTCCTCATATAGTCTTTTTCCTGTGCACACATTCCTGGTGTCTTTCTCTCTTCTTATAAGGCCACCAGTCCTATTGGATTAGGCCCTATCCTTATGATCTCATTTAACCATAATTACCTCTTTAAACATTCTATCTGCAGATACAGTAACACTGGGGGTTAGGGCTTCTGCCTGTGAATTTGGGGGAGCACACAGTTCTGTCCCTAACAGTTATCAAGCCATGTGGTAGCTGCTATGTTAGTCGGAGTGCAGGGCTTCCCTGAGCCTAGGGGAAGGTGCCCTATGGAAGGTCAGTGTCCTCCCAGTGGAAAGGAAGGGGCAACCATTTCAGCAGGGGAACCGTGGGTGCTAAAGTCAAATGAAGGAGTCTGGGTTGCAGAGGAGTGGCCGAGATGGGGTGAAAATGGAGAATTGGGAGGGTCTGGAATGCTACCTGTGGAGCCTGAGGATGCCCCAGAGTGTAGTAACCAGAGATGAATGGAAATAATCAGTCTGATGGCTGCATGGACGCATCTGAGTTTTCTCTGGGCTGTGCACGTACTTCTGCCAGGCAGTGCCTCAGCGCAAGCCCACCATAAGCCCAGAGCCAGCCCCAAGCTTGGCAAAAAACAAAACAAAACAAAAGAAAGCAAAACAACCACCTCAGCTCTGACCCTTTTTGCAGCACCAGGACCCTGATCCTTGGAAACCCTCATTTGAGAGCAAAGACCTTGGTTCCCTAGCAGCTTTTCAAAGAAGTTGCAAAACACTGAGTATGCTTTTGGGAACACAGGCCTCTCCCACCTTTCCTTTTCTGTAAACAAAGAAATTGCCAAAGTGGAAACTCTTTCCCTTATCCTTTTTTCAAAGGATGATCATGTGGCGTATCCATCATTTTTATCTCATGTGGTGAGTGATCACATAAAGACTCACACTCCTTTCTCCATTGGCTAGTGCACTTCTGTCCCCATCAACAATTGAGTCTGGCATCTAGTAATGTTTATTTCAACTTCATAATTAAAGAAGAATGTTAAGTGTGCAACTCAACTTTATTCCAAATGCTGGAAAGATCTGGAACAATGTAGCCCCTTGAGAAAAGCTTAGGGAGGGAAAAAACACATTTACAAATAAAAATTTGGAAATAACAGAGTATCTTAGTTTTGGACACATGCAGCTTTCCTAGATTTTCTGTTTCTTTCTTTTTCTTTTCTTTTTTTTAATAAGGATCCTCTGGAAATCAACAAAAAGAGGTCAATCGTAGTAACAATTTCAGAATAACCATTGGAAACTAAACAAAAACATCTGGAAATGATGGATAAGAGGATACAATAATCTGTAGAAGTATCATTTTTTTTAAAGTGAAGGATTAATATAAAAATACAGTCACACAATTTTCCCTGTATACTTATGCCAAATTACAACATTAACCTAGTATTTTACGGAGAGAGGAGTATTTACTGCTATCTATTATTCCTAGCATCTCATGATGCTGCCACTGCCCAGGCAGATTCTGCATCCTGGTCTTGCTGATAAGCAAGCTGAGGAATTCTCCCCAAATCCCAGGGTCGTTGGGTCTGGAGCTCACTTTGGAATGTGTCTATCTGGGCTGAAAAGCATGTGTCCCTCCTTGCAGCCAGTTCTGCCCTGGACGGCCTCGTCCTTTCAGGGAGGGAAGCTGGATCTACGCATGTGTGATGGCAATGGGAGAGTTCCAGGCCTCCCGGTGACCTGGGGAAAGGGGGAGCTTTGGCTTGGGTGCTGCCCATTCCCTGCTCAGGCCCAGAGTTGACTCCAGTGTGGTGACATCTGCCACACTCTGATGACCTCTGCCTGGCCCTCGGAGATGGCATACGGGGGGCTACAGTGGAGGCTGTCTGTTGTGATGGGGAATGTCTCAATAAGGTTACAGGCACGCAGAGTGGCACACACCTTCTAAAGTTGTTCTCCTTGCTTTCTCTGTGCATGTTCTAGTTGAGAATATTAGCTTCTTGTGGGAAATGAGGAATGGTAATTCAGCCTACTTGATGGTATCATAGCACCGTTAAGAAGCCAAAACACATCTTCCTCAAGTGAAAGACTGCACAAACACATTTGTATTTGAACAACCATAACGCGGTTCTTGGTCAGTCTGTACATACCTGTAGCGGGATGGGGGTGGGCGGCTAGAGACCAGAACTCCCACCTACCTCCAATTAACATGAATGGAATAATTCTCACGATGACAAAACCATAAATACAAATACAAAAAAGTATTAACCCCACAACTTACCCCGACATGCACTGCTGTTCACAGCCCCACCTGCCTAGCCTTTTGCTTCGGAGGTTGGAGGCTCTTCAGCTCTCTTTGCTAGTAGGATGACAGGGGACTCAGTTCTGGTCCATAGGATGCAAGAGAAAGCCCACAGAGGGGACCCAGGAGCACTTTCTTGCTAGGCTACCTTGTCTACCCTTCCACTGGCCTTTTGCCCATCTGCCCCGTCTCTACCTGTAAGGAGGGTGTGATGCCCAGAGGAACTCTGGTCTGAGACAGCTTTTCAGTCTTTTTTTCTGTTTTTCAGATATTGATGGTTTGAGGTATACTGGTCAGGTATTTTGCAGAATGTCCACCAATTTGAATTTGTGTAATGTTTTTCTCATGATTTATCTGGGGGTATGGATTCCGGTTTTCTTATAAATAGTGTCATTTATATCATTACATTTAAAATGAGTTCCACCAGCTTTATTGAGATATAATTAATAAAGAAAAATTGTATGTATTTAAGATGTAAAACATGTTTTGATTTACATATACATTGTGAAATCAAACTAATTAATATATCCATCACCTCACAGTTACCTTTAGTAAAAAGGGTTTCTTGCAGACAGCATAGAATTGAATCTTATAATCTCTGTCCTGTAATTGGTATGTTTCTATAATTTACAGTTAAGAAATTGTTGAGATTTAGATTGATCATTTTATTTTTCTGTGTGTTTCCTCTGTTTTTTGTTTTTGTTGCTTTTCCTTGATTTCTCCTTTCATGACTTCTTTTAGGCTATTTGAATATTTTTAGTATGCTATTTAGATTTATCTATTGGCTCTTGGGCTATCTCTTTTTCCTTTTTTAAAAGAGTGATTACTTCAAAGATATAACACATACCTAACTTCTCACTACTTAGAGTTAATACTTACCTTTTAAAGTAAAACTAAGATGTCTCACAACCATATAGGTCCCTTTATCCTCACCACTTAATGTGATAGTTGTCACATAAAATGTTATAATTCTTTCTGTCAATGATTATGTACATTTTAAAGAGTCTCGGAAGTTATAGGCTGTTATATTTACACAGATATTTTGATTTGTGTTTTTTTCCTTGAATCCTGAGATTATAAGTTTCCCTTCAGTATCATTTCCATTCAGTATGAAGAGCTTTCTTTAGCATTTCTTTTGAACAAATCCCTGGTAACAAATTCTCTTAGCTCTTCCATATCAGAGAATATGTATCTCCCTTTCATTCCTGAAGGATATTTTTACTGGATGAGGAATTCTGAATTAGCATTTCTTTTCCTTTCAGTACTTTCCAGATGTTGTTCCACTGCCTTCCAGCCCCTATGGTTTCTGATGAGAAATCTGTAGTCATCTGAATCGCTGTCACCCTACATGTAATGTGCCTATTCTTTCCTGATTACTTTCAAGAAATGCTCTTTATCTTTGATTTCTGTCAGTTTGATCTTATGTCTAGGCTAGGCATGGTTTTCTTGGAGTTTATCCTCCTTAGAGCTTTCTGAACATATTGAATCTGTACATTTATATCTTTCATCAAGTTTGTGAAGGTTTCAGTCATTATTTTTTTCACAAACTTTTCTGCCCTAATCTCTGTTCTCTCCTTCAGAGACTCTAATGAGATGAATGCTATAAGTCTTGATATTTTTTTGTGGGCATTCAAAGACATGTTTTTTTTTTTAAATCTTATTTCTCTGTGTTCTTAACATGGATTCATTTTTACTGTTCTAGATTCTTTTATTGCCTCTTTTCTCTGCTGTCTTCATTCTGCAACTGAATCCATTCAGTGAAGATTTTATTTTAGATACTGTGTTTTTCATTTCTAAAATTTTCACTTGATTCTTTTTATATAGTTTACATTCTCCACTGCAAGTTTATATTTATCTGATTGTCTCAAGAGTGTTTACCTTTAATCTCATGGTGTGAATATAGTGCTTGATAATTCCAATATCCGGGTCATCTAGGAGTTAGAGCTAGTGATTTTTCTTTCCTTTGGGAGTTGGCCAGATTTTCATAGATTTGGTACATCAAGTGATTTTGGATTGTACCCTTAACACGTTGAATTGCTATTGGACTTTTGTCCTGTTAGATTCCTCTGCAGAATGTAGATGTTTCTGGTTTGAGCAGGAAATCAACTTAATAAGGTCCAGACTGCCACTTCTGTCTCAGCTTCTGTAAGTGGTGGTTCCAATGGCAGTTCATATTTCAGTCTCTTCTGTGTTGTTTGGAACTGTCAGTCTCATGCACCACTCAGTGGTTGGTCTGGAACTTGGGTGGTGGTTTATACCACAGTTCAGCTACCAAAGCCTTTGCTCTGCTCCTTTGGATATGTTTTCCACGTGTGAGAATGAACCTGGTGTTTGTGTTGGTTCATACACAGAATTAGGATTCCTGTTTTCCAGCTCTCTCTCGTTAGGTGTTTCCCTTATGCTGTCTGGTTATCAGGAGGCCCCTTGTCCCATTCCTCTGAAGGAATCCCAGAAAGATGGCTTTCTTTTAGTTTTAGTTTCCATTTTGTTTTCAGTTCTGCCCAACGAGGCTCACACTTGAATGGAGAGATTAAAGAGATAAAAAATGGAGATACCCCACAACTCTTTACATACCAGGGGTCCTCTTTTCTCTGTCCTCTATCCAGAGAAATGAGCTTTACTATCAGAGCTTTACATGATTTTGATGTTGCTGCCACTGACCGTGCACATCCACAATGTGCTGGTCTTGAGGCACAGCAGAAAGAAAGAGGGAGAGAGAGGAAAAGAGAGAGAGACAAATAAGGACTTTGCCCCATACTCCCCAGATTGCATGAATTTAGGAACTTTTTGACTTGGTCCTCTGGCGAGAAAGATGATCTTCTTTTGAAATTTTAATGAACTGCACCCATTACTATAGTTTCCTGCTGAATTTATCATCAAGTTCAGTGTGGGAGGCGCAAAAGGGAAACTATTTAGGAGGAAAACCATCGTTGTATTGATCATTCTTCAAGTTTGGACTTCCCTCTAAAATCCACCTTCTATCATTTATGTTACAGAGTCGTCTTTCAATGCCTTCTATACTGTTGGGAATGTGGAAGAGCAGAACTTCCACAGATGGCAGAAATAATGTGACTGAGCTGATCTCATCAACGTCTCTTGCAGGCCAAAGGCACACATGTGCAGTGGGGTAAACATTGGAAGTGACATCCAGCCAATGGGATGTCCTCTGATCTGTGCTTTTTCCTTTGTCAAATGAAAATAATGACTTTCTTTACCTCATTGGGCTATCATCAGTATTGAATTAGATAACATGGTGGATGCAGCTAGCAGTTGCTTGGTACATTGTACGGGCTAAAAACAGGTATGTAATGTCATTTTATTCAAGGCATTTGACAGCCTCGTTTGTTTCTAGTGAGCAGATTCACTGTTGTAATGAGTACATGCAGTTCTTGTTTTTAAGTCATGGCCTCCTGGATATAAATCCATCTGGAGATATGATCAAAAGCCTTCCAGGAAAATTTCTGTCCACATGTTATGATAGAAATTGCATCAGTATCTGACTGACCACAAAAGAATATTGTACCTAGAATAGTTCTCATTTACTGAAGACAATTCAAACTTTGAACATATTGAAATAGGCTGGGAATCAGTTCAGATTTCTCTCTTTCTGGAGTTCTGGCTCTTGCTATTCTGGAGGGAAATACTGCAAATATAGCCTATTATGAAATTTCAACACTTCAGGGTACAGTAATTACTTGGTTTGTGGAAAAATAAACTTCTTCAACTCCCTTGATACCTCTTGCTTTGTTCTTTGGGCTCCCAGATGAGCTTATCCCTCAAGCAAAGAACAAAGGTCAGATGACCATACTGATCTTGTCTTGACTTCTCAGTGTTTCCCCTGGTACAGCTGACCTTTGATTTCATTGGATAGATTGAACAGAGTCAGGAGATAGAGTTTCATTACTGCAATTCAATCATCACTCATCTTAGGACATGAGTTTTAGTACGTTCTCATTATCTTGATGGCCTTGCTCTTTGCAATGTCATTGCGTCACTATTTGGAGCTTTCTCAGAAGAATAAATGCAACTATTTGATGCATCAACATAAATATTATAAACAAAATAACGCATTTATAAAACATTGGAGCTAAGTGGAGAGGTGAAGTGTCTTACACCAAGTTACACAGTTTGTTGTTCATGAATGTGGTTCAAATTTTTAGATACTTTTTACCTTAAGGTTACTGCCATTGGAGCAATTCCTGCCCACCCCCCAGCCTTCTTGTAATCAGTAGTCATTGCAGTAGCAATTGTAATAATATAGATAAGTGCAAGATTTCTCTGCCTCATGAAAAAAATTTGGGAAAAAAAAATTTGGGAAACTTTATTCGTAGAATAATGTTTACTGGCACGGTTGGAGCAAACTATGTGTATCTTAAGCACAGCTCAAAAGGGTGTATCTGACTAAGCCTTTTATAGGAGAAAAATCCTTTCTCCCACTGAAGACTGTACAACGTCTTAGCTCATAACAGGACATAGAGGTATTACAGGAAGTTGCAAGTCTGCCAGTAAGACTATGCTTTAAATTCAGAGTAGTTGTGAACATAGAAGATATTTCTTAGGTTTTTTTCCCATGCCAGTTTTAACAGATCAGACAAATGTCAAAATTATGTAATCTACAGGTCATCTAAAAAAATTATTGCCTATTTCATTTATTTAGTCAACGTGCTTATTAATTATCTAATGCTGTATTTTCTACTAGGCACTAGGGACAAAATGATGAACAAAAGAAGACAAGACACTATTTATACCCTCATAGACTCTTGGGAACTGAATGTTTGTGTCCCTCCCTGCACACCCTCAATTCATATCTTGAAGCCCTAACCCCCAGCATGGCTGCACAGTTGACCTTCAGACAACATGGGGGTTAGGCATACTAACTACTGCACAGTTGAAAATTTGCATATAACTTTTAACTCTCCCAAAAAACGTAACTACTAAAAGCTTACTTTTGACCAGAAGCCTTACTGATAACATGGTTGAGTAAGATACTTTTTGTATGGTTAAATGCATTACATACTGTATTCTTACAATAAAGTTAGCTACAGGAAAGAAAATCTTATATGAAAAGCATAAGGAAGAGAAATTATGTTTAGTATTCATTCAATGGAACTGGGTCATTATAAAGTCATCATCCCTGTCATTCTCATATTGAGTAGGCTGAGGAGGAGGGAGAAGAGGAAGAGGAGGGGTTGGCCTTGCTGTCTTAGGGACAGAAGAGATGAAAGAAAACCCATGTGTAAGTGGACTCACACAGTTCAAACCCATTGTGCTCAAGAATCAACTGTATTTGGATATGGGGTTTCCAAGGAAGTAATCCAGGTTAAATGAGGTCCTAAGGGTGGGACCCTGATCTGATAAGATTCATATCATTATAAAAAGCGATGCCAGAGAGCTTTTCATCTCTCTTGCTCCACATTAGCATGGAGGAAGTGCAATGTGAGGACACAGGATGAAGGCAGCCATTTAGAAGGAGAGTTCTCACTAGAACCTGACTGCACTGGTCCCCAAATCTTGAACTTCCAGCCTCCAGAACTGTATGAAAAATAAATTTCTGTTGCTCAAGCTGCCCAGTCTGTGGTATTTTGTTATGGTAGCCCAAGCTAACGAACACATGGACTTATGGTCTAGTGAGGAGGGCTGTGAGAATGGGCCAGGAGAGTCAAGAGGCCAATAGAAACTTGAACAGCTTTCACTATTACTTAGATAAGAGGGAATTAGGATGAACGCAGTTGGAGTATTTTTGAGATAGGTCGTCTTCTTCTCTTCAACCTATTGATGAGGAAACTGAGGCCCAAGCCACACGCTAAGAAGTAGCACAGTTCAAAGCCCATTGCCTTTGCACACTGTGGTTCTTAGAGGAAAAAGATTGTATTTCAGTTGACTATAGAAGCTACATCCATCATTTCTTCTCCTTTTTACCCTCCAATTCCATCACATAATTCTCATTATATTTGTCAGGGTACAAATTTCCAAAAATATTCCCAACAATCTTTCCTCCTAATGTGCTTCCTTATTAGTCTTTTTTACTTTATTAGAAATATATGAAATATTTAAACAAGTGAAAATAGTCAACACTTTGATTGTCAGAAACTCCAAGTAACAAAGAGTTCTAAACATCAATGCACCCAATACAGAAAGGAAACTGGACAGAAAAATTGACTGTTAGAAAGCAAACACCATCTAAATTGTTGCTTACTTTGGCACAAAACGAGTTCATGCTGTGATTCCTTTAAATACTTTTCACTTGCAAGGCTGGTTCAGTTTGCTGAACACAACATCCCCTGATTAGAAGCCATTTGACGCTTACTTACAAGGGTAGATAGATGGAAAGGTGGGAATTTTCTGGTCTAATATTATTTGTGTTAATGGGAACTTGAACGTTTTAAATTGTTCACTTCTCATGTAAGCCTATTTTACTCTTCAAATCAAGATGCATTCTTTGCTGTATTTTGAATATTTCTTTGATTTCTGCAATTGGTGTTTTAAATCTACTCAGCTTCCTGTTCCACATTGAAAGTACTTGAAAATGAGCACACAATAGTATCAACGTAGGTCTTGCTAAGTCTCAGTAAAACATGCATAATCTATATTTCTAGTTGAATTTAAAGTCCTCATAGCCAAACATGTTTAATATGTCTTCTAACTCAGGGATCAGCAACAGGCCCAATCCAGTTCACTGACTATTTTGTTAAACAAAGTTTTCTGGGGCACAGTTATGCCCATTCACTTACATCTTGTCTGTGGCTGCTTTTGCACCTCAGTGGCAGAATTAGTTTCTGTAGAGACTGTACGGTCCACAAAGCTCTGATCCTTTACAAAAAGGGCTTGCTGAACCCTGTTCTAACTAGAAACATTTGAGAAAAAGCAAGAGAATCTGAAGGCCACATAAGAGTAGCAGCTTTTCCAAATGTCTCCATCACTGTGTAGAGTCTTTACATACTTTAGATAGTTTGTTTCTTAGAAGAGTTCTGTTGAGTGGTTTTTATTAGCCCCATTTTACAGATGAACAGACAGGCACAGGGTATGACCCAGCTGAAAGTTATCTAAACAGTATGTGGCAAAGGCAAAATTCAAATCAGGTTTTTCTGGTTTCAAACTTCAAGTCTGTACACTAGAATACAAGGAGGCATTCTATGGACACATTTCTGAGTTTACTATGAGAAGAGCCATGAATGTTTTTCAAACCATTTTCAGTGGGATGACATGCACCAGGAGATGTCACTAGTGTCCCATGAAGGGAAGAGAGTATATGAACATGAGACACTGGTGTGGGCACTACATTTATTAATTAAGCTCTAAATTTAGATTATACCATCTATTGCATTTCAGAATTTCAACACATACTTGTGTTAGTTTGCTGGGACTGCCTTAACAAAGCGACAGAAATGTATTCTCTCAGGATTCTGGCCTATAAAGTCTGAAATCAACACGGCAGCGTTGTTGATTCCTTCTGAGACTGTGAGGGAGAATCGGTTCTGGGCCTCTGCCCTAGCTTCTGTGGTTTGCTGGCAATCTTTGGCATTCCTTGGCTTATGGTGGCATAACTCTGACCTTCACATGGCATTTTTCTTGTCTCTATCTCTGTTTCCAAATTTCTCCTTTTTATAAGGACATGGTCATATTGGATTCGGGCCCCTTAGGGTGAGCTAAGGACCACCCTAAGGTCCTTATTTGAACTTGATCATCTGCAAAGACCCCATTTCCAAATAAAGTCACATCTACAAGTACTAGGGTTAGGACTCCAGCATCCATTGGGAGAACACAATTCAGACCTAATGCTTATTACTGTGTATAATCTGAAAATCATACGAAGCAACTACATTTCAATAGTTTCTTGCAGCCATTTGTTCATGGGCCCTTTAGGTGTCTGTTCTGAGCATTTATTTACCTCTTTGCCTGAGGTGAGGGATGGTAACATTTCCTAATACAGGTGGCTCCATGGCCTCCTCTCCTGGCTCCTAAACACCACCCCTCCTTTGTCCTGTTCATTCATTCATTATTATGAAATAAGGAATTGCCCTGGAATCAATTACTCTGGAAGCACTGCTTTAGGGGAATGAAGCCCAGCCTCCCTCTTTGGCTCTTCCCCAGCCCTTCCTATTCGTTTTCTGTGTGTTCTCCAGCATTTGGGGGTGGTCCACGCCCTTCCCCAAGTCCTGGGGTGATTTGGAGCTCATCATGTTGTCCACCTGTGCGAACAGTAGGTCTGCAGGCCCCGTGTGCCTCCCTGTTTCCTTCCAGCCAAGACTGAAGGAGGGTTGGTCTGTGATTTCCAGAGAACTGACCACTCCTTGGCCCTCCATTCAGCTTATGCCTCCATGCCAGTTCCGGGAGTGGGGAGGCGTGAGGATTATGCCACTCCTGTCTCTGCTGATGTTCAAGTCTGTCACCATCCAGCCAGGGTCATACAGATCCTGGCTGGTACTCTTGGGACTATGCCCCTTAATCCATGTTTCTTGCATGAGATCCTGGAGGGCTGTTTTCTCTATGCCTTTGAGATGCTGAAGCTAAGCCTATCTAGATAAGTCTTCTAAACAGGAAGAAGGTAGACTGCAGTCAAAATAGTGACTTCAAATCTCAGTTCTGAAAGTGTGTTTTCTAACTCTCAGTTTACTCATCTACAAAACGGGTTTTGCAGGAGTAGCAACTTGTAGACTGAGATTATTATGTGTAAAGTAACTAGCACCATTTTGAGTCCAAGCAAACATTCACCAATGCAAGAGATGCTGCTGCTGCTGCTGCCGTGGACATGACAGCAATCTCTTTATGTCTCAGGAGTCTGCCCAGGCCTCATGGTATGGCCTGTTTCTGGCAACCTGCTGAGAGTTGCTGGATTTTCCTTCGTCCATTTGATGTTGCTGATTCTAGACAGTACATTCTGTTACTGAGCTGAAATGTACATCTCCATACCTCACTGTTACTGTGTGTAGACACAGAAGTAATAAAGTGATTTTATCTTTCTTTATGGTAATGTCTGTTCTTTAAAATCTGTTCTCCAGGTTAACTGTCTTTAGCTTTTAAACTGCTGTGACCGTAAGACTGCAAATATTATCCTTATGTGAATCTTTTTCCTCACACGTCATTTGACATTGTTCTCATTCCATGGTGCTCCCAAATCAGTGTGATCTGAAGGGAGTGTGGGAGAATAAGCTCCAGCCATCACCCTCCTCCGATTTATCCACCACCTCATCATCCCCAGACTTGGTGTTTCCAGGGCCACATAGCAATCTCAGGACATACTGATGGCCCCTCCATTCTCCCTTCTTCTTGGCTGTACTGGCAGCCTAAGTGGTCTTCAGTTCCTTGTCACCGCTGAGGGCTGTAATGTATGCTGTCATGGGTGTGTGCAAGGGCTTCTGTGTGATCTATAATCAGGAGTGGGATTGCTGGTTGTGGGGCAGACGCATCTGTAAACTCACCAAGCACAGCTCCACTGTGGTGCAGAGCGGCATGCCACTCCACGCTCACACCAGCAGAGCACAGGGACCCTGTCTACTCACGTCTTCTCCATACTTTACACCAAGTAGTATGTTGTCATTATTTAAATGTGTGCTTTTGTTATTACTAATGAATCAGGGTCCTCTTCATATACTTGTTATTCAGGTTGCTTCTTCTCTCAATTGTCCATTTTTAATCTTTTGTTCACTGTTCTAATATATTTCTTCTCTTTTTTAATTTGTAAGAATTATCTGTGCATAATGATGTATACAGCATTAACTGTATACATCCAGAACCTAGATACTGTTTGCTGTAAGCATTAAAAATACCCGTCTCCCAGGAGACCATTTGATTTTTAATTTTGCTTTTGAAAAGATGTTTTCAACTTTGATGTGGTCGAATACATCAGCAACTAGCTTGTGTATTTTTAGGTGGATTCTGAGGTTCTCTGTAGTTTTCATTGGTATTTCTATAGTTTTGGTTGGTATTTTAGTCTTTCAATTTTTAAATTTTTTTTCTTTTTTCTTTTTGTAAAAAAACAGAGATGGGGGTCTCGCTATGTTGCCCAGGCTGGTCTCAAACTCTTGGGCTCAAGCAACCCTATTGCCTCGGCCTCCCAAAGTGCTGGGATTACAGGTGTGAGCCACCACACCTGGCCGTGGTTGGCATTTTAAATGTGTAGTTTATTTTTTATTCTACTTTCTCAGTTAAAAAAAATTAAAGTGTGGAGAAATGCTATTAATTTTGTGTATTGCTTTTATTTCCATAAACCTTGCTAAGTTCTTTTGCTATTTTCAATAGTTTATTGATACTCTTGTGTTTTTCATGTACATGATCATATCGTCTTCAATTATTGACGTTCTTGACTTTTTCTTTTTACCTTTTCATTTTTATAAGGAAGCTGTTTTCACTTCACTTTCTGTTTTCCCTTCTTCCTATTGGCTGGGAAATAGAGATATGCGAACCTAGGGATGGAAGTCACATGCTGAAAAGTGCGAAGCTGCCCCCTCAAACCTCAGCTGCTCTGGCCATTCACTGACCTGTGTGGCTTCATCTAAGAGCATGGAAAATGTAATAAAGTGTGAAACTGTTTGCCAGAGTGGCTGCACCGTTTGCTTTCCCTTCAGCTATGAATGAGAGATCCTGTTTTTATTTTTCTTCCTTTCTTTTTTTTTTTTTTTTCGGTGGAGTCTCATTCTGTTGCCCAGGCTGGATGGAGTGCAGTGGCACAATCTCAGCTTACTTCAACCTCTGCCTCCTGGGTTCAAGTGATTCTCCTGCCTCAGCCTCCTGAGTAGCTGGGATTGCAGGTGCTGACCACCATGCCGGGCTAATTTTTGTATTTTTAGTAGAGATGGGGTTTCACCATGTTGGCTAGGCTGATCTCTAACTCCTGACCTCAAGTGATCTGCCCTCCTCGACCTCCTAAAGTGCTGGGATTATAGGTGTGAGCCACTGCAGCCAGCCAAGCTCCTGTTTTGCTATATTCTCTCTAGCATGCAGTGTTGTCAGCCTTCTTTCCCCCATGCTAACAGATGTGCAGTTACATATCACTGTGGTTTTAGTTTTGATTTTCTTACTGTTTACAATCTTTTTATGTGCTTATTTGCCATTTGATATCTTGTCTTTGGTGAAATATCTGTTCAAATCCTTTGCCCTTTTTTTAAAAAAAAATTTGGGCTGTTTTCTTATTGTAGAGCTTCGAGTCTTCTTTCTATATTCTAGATATTTTATATTCTTTTATATTCTAGATATATCTAGAATATATGACTTGCAAATATTTTCTTTCATTCTCTGGCTTATTATTTTTATGTTCTTAACAGTGTCTTTTGAAGCATAAAAGGTAAAATGTTGATAAAATCCAATTTATTAATTTTTCTTTTGTGGGTCTTGCTTTTGGAGTCATATCTGATAACTCTTGGCCTAATCTAAGTTCACGAAATTTTTTTTGTGTTTGATTCTAAAGGTTTTACACTTTACGTTTCCATTTAGGCTTAGGATCCATCATGAGTTAATGAGTTGAAGAGAAGGGAGGCGGGCGGGAGGAGGAGAAAGGCAGGGCTGGAGGAGGAGGGAGGCAGGTTTGGAGGGAGGAGGGGTTGGAGGTAGAGGGAAGCAAGATTGGAGGGAGGCGGGGTTAGAGGTGGAGGGAGGCGGGGCTGGAGGAGGGGGGAGGCGGGGCTGGAGGAGGCGGGGTTGGAGGGAGGCGGGTTTGGAGGTACAGGGAAGCAAGATTGGAGGGAGGCGGGGTTAGAAGTGGAGGGAGGTGGAGCTGAAGGAGGAGGGAGGCGGGGCTGGAGGGAGGCGGGGCTGGAGGTGGAGGGAGGCGGGGTTGCGGGAGGAGGAAGGCGAGGCTAAAGGTGGAGATGTCTTGGAGCTGGGCAGGGCGGTGAAGGGTTGGGAGCAGGGAAGTATGGCCTGAGGGAACCGTCACCCAGGCCCCTTTGTTGGTCACTCTAGTAGCCATGGTTGGTGAGAGAGGGCAGTGAGCCCCTCAGACTTGTCTGTGTTCCAGCCATTGAACAAGTGACTGACAGGACAAACACACAGGAAGGATTTTTGAAAGTGCTTATTTGGAGGGCGGAGCAAGATGGCCGAATAGGAGCAGCTCCAGTCTCCAACTCCCAGCGCGAGCGACACAGAAGACCGGTGATTTCTGCGTTTTCAACTGAGGTACTGGGGTCATCTCACTAGGGAGTGCCGGACAATCGGTGCTGGTCAGCTGCTGCAGCCTGACCAGCGTGAGCTGAAGCAGGGCGAGGCATCGCCTCACCTGGAAGCGCAAGGGGGAAAGAAATCCCTTTTTCCTAGCCAGGGGAACTGAGACACACAACACCTGGAAAATCGGGTAACTCCCACCCCAATACTGCGCTTTAAGGAAACAGGCACACCAGGAGAATATATCCCACACCTGGCCGGGAGGGTCCCACGCCCACGGAGCCTCCCTCACTGCTAACACAGCCGTCTGCGGCGATCCATCCGCAAGGCAGCAGCGAGGCTGGGGGAGGGGCGCCCGCCATTGCTGAGGCTTAAGTAGGTAAACAAAGCCGCTGGGAAGCTGGAACTGGGTGGAGCTCACAGCAGCTCAAGGAAGCCTGCCTGTCTCTGTAGACTCTACCTCTGCGGACAGCGCACAGCTGCAGTCCATTAGGGGAAAGAGCGGGGGCGGTGCAGACGCGAAGGACTCTGTCTGACAGCTTTGGGGAGAGCCGTGGATCTCCTAACTCGGAGGTTGAGATCCGAGAACGGACAGACTGCCTGCTCAGGTGGGTCCCTGACCCCTGAGTAGCCTAGCTGGGAGACATCCCCCACTAGGGGCAGTCTGACACCCCACACCTCACAGGGTGGAGTCACCCCTGAGAGGAAACTTCCAAAGAAAGAATCAGACAGGTACACTCGCTGTTCAGCAATATTCTATCTTCGACAACCTCTGCTGCTGATACCCAGGCAAACAGGGTCTGGAGTGGACCTCAAGCAATCTCCAACAGACCAACAGACAGTCCTTCTGACTGTCAGACGAAAACTATCAAACAGGAAGGACACCTATACCAAAACCCCATCCGTACGTCACCATCATCAAAGTCCAGAGACAGATAAAACCACAAAGATGGGGAAGAAGCAGGGCAGAAAAGCTGGAAATTCAAAAAATAAGAGCGCATCTCCCCTGCAAAGGAGCACAGCCCATCGCCAGCAACGGATCAAAGCTGGTCAGAGAATGACTTTGACGAGATGAGAGAAGAAGGCTTCAGTCCATCAAACCTCTCAGACCTAAAGGAGGAATTACGTACCCAGCGCAAAGAAACTAAAAATCTTGAAAAAAAAGTGGAAGAATTGACAGCTAGATTAATTAATGCAGAGAAGATCATAAACGAAATGACAGAGATGAAAACCATGACACGAGAAATACGTGACAAATGCACAAGCTTCAGTAACCGACTCGATCAACTGGAAGAAAGAGTATCAGCGATTGAGGATCAAATGAATGAAATGAAGCGAGAAGAGAAACCAAAAGAAAAAAGAAGAAAAAGAAATGAACAAAGCCTGCAAGAAGTATGGGATTATGTAAAAAGACCAAATCTACGTCTGATTGGGGTGCCGGAAAGTGAGGGGGAAAATGGAACCAAGTTGGAAAACACTCTTCAGGATATCATCCAGGAGAACTTCCCCAACCTAGTAGGGCAGGCCAACATTCAAATTCAGGAAATACAGAGAACGCCACAAAGATACTCCTCCAGAAGAGCAACTCCAAGACACATAATTGCCAGATTCACCAAAGTTGAAATGAAGGAAAAAATCTTAAGGGCAGCCAGAGAGAAAGGTCGGGTTACCCACAAAGGGAAGCCCATCAGAATAACAGCAGACCTCTCGGCAGAAACTCTACAAGCCAGAAGAGAGTGGGGGCCAATATTCAACGTTCTTAAAGAAAAGAATTTTCAACCCAGAATTTCATATCCAGCCAAACTAAGCTTCATCAGTGAAGGAGAAATAAAATCCTTTACAGATAAGCAAATGCTTAGAGATTTTGTCACCACCAGGCCTGCCTTACAAGAGACCCTGAAGGAAGCCCTAAACATGGAAAGGAACAAGCGTACCAGCCATTGCAAAAACATGCCAAAATGTAAAGACCATCGAGGCTAGGAAGAAACTGCATCAACTAACGAGCAAAATAACCAGTTAATATATAATGACAGGATCAAGTTCACACATAACAATATTAACCTTAAATGTCAATGGACTAAATGCTCCAATTAAAAGACACAGACTGGCAAACTGGATCAAGAGTCAAGACCCATCAGTCTGCTGTATTCAGGAGACCCATCTCACATGCAGAGACATACATAGGCTCAAAATAAAGGGATGGAGGAAGATCTACCAAGCAAATGGAGAACAAAAAAAGCAGGGGTTGCAATCCTAGTCTCTGATAAAACAGACTTTAAACCATCAAAGATCAAAAGAGACAAAGAAGGCCATTACATAATGGTAAAGGGATCAATTCAACAGGAAGAGCTAACTCTCCTAAATATATATGCACCCAATACAGGAGCACCCAGATTCATAAAGCAAGTCCTTAGAGACCTACAAAGAGACTTAGACTCCCATACAATAATAATGGGAGACTTCAACACTCCACTGTCAACATTAGACAGATCAACGAGACAGAAAGTTAACAAGGATATCCAGGAATTGAACTCATCTCTGCACCAAGCGGACCTAATAGACATCTATAGAACTCTCCACCCCAAATCAACAGAATATACATTCTTCTCAGCACCACATCGCACTTATTCCAAAATTGACCACATAATTGGAAGTAAAGCACTCCTCAGCAAATGTACAAGAACAGAAATTATAACAAACTGTCTCTCAGACCACAGTGCAATCAAACTAGAACTCAGGACTAAGAAACTCAATCAAAACCGCTCAACTACATGGAAACTGAACAACCTGCTCCTGAATGACTACTGGGTACATAACGAAATGAAAGCAGAAATAAAGATGTTCTTTGAAACCAATGAGAACAAAGATACAACATACCAGAATCTCTGGGACACATTTAAAGCAGTGTGTAGAGGGAAATTTATAGCACTAAATGCCCACAAGAGAAAGCAGGAGAGATCTAAAATTGACACTCTAACATCACAATTAAAAGAACTAGAGAGGCAAGAGCAAACACATTCAAAAGCTAGCAGAAGGCAAGAAATAACTAAGATCAGAGCAGAACTGAAGGAGATAGAGACACAAAAAACCCTCCAAAAAATCAATGAATCCAGGAGTTGTTTTTTGAAAAGATCAACAAAATTGACAGACCGCTAGCTAGACTAATAAAGAAGAAAAGAGAGAGAATCAAATAGACGCAATAAAAAATGATAAAGGGGATATCACCACCGACCCCACAGAAATACAAACAACCATCAGAGAATACTATAAATGCCTCTACGCAAATCAACTAGAAAATCTAGAAGAAATGGATAATTTCCTGGACACTTACACTCTCCCAAGACTAACCAGGAAGAAGTTGAATCCCTGAATAGACCAATAGCAGGCTCTGAAATTGAGGCAACAATTAATAGCCTACCCACCAAAAAAAGTCCAGGACCAGATGGATTCACAGCTGAATTCTACCAGAGGTACAAGGAGGAGCTGGTACCATTCCTTCTGAAACTATTTCAATCAATAGAAAAAGAGGGAATCCTCCCTAACTCTTTTTATGAGGCCAACATCATCCTGATACCAAAGCCTGGCAGAGACACAACAAAAAGAGAGAATTTTAGACCAATATCCCTGATGAACATCGATGCAAAAATCCTCAATAAAATACTGGCAAACCGGATTCAGCAGCACATCAAAAAGCTTATCCACCATGATCAAGTGGGCTTCATCCCTGGGATGCAAGGCTGGTTCAACATTCGCAAATCAATAAACGTAATCCAGCATATAAACAGAACCAAAGACAAGAACCACATGATTATCTCAATAGATGCAGAAAAGGCTTTTGACAAAATTCAACAGCCCTTTATGCTAAAAACGCTCAATAAATTTGGTATTGATGGAACGTACCTCAAAATAATAAGAGCTATTTATGACAAACCCACAGCTATATCATACTGAATGGGCAAAAACTGGAAAAATTCCCTTTGAAAACTGGCACAAGACAGGGATGCCCTCTCTCACCACTCCTATTCAACATAGTGTTGGAAGTTCTGGCTAGGGCAATCAGGCAAGAGAAAGAAATCAAGGGTATCCAGTTAGGAAAAGAAGAAGTCAAATTGTCCCTGTTTGCAGATGACATGATTGTATATTTAGAAAACCCCATTGTCTCAGCCCAAAATCTCCTTAAGCTGATAAGCAACTTCAGCAAAGTCTCAGGATACAAAATTAATGTGCAAAAATCACAAGCATTCTTATACACCAGTAACAGACAAGCAGAGAGCCAAATCAGGAATGAACTTCCATTCACAATTGCTTCAAAGAGAATCAAATACCTAGGAATCCAGCTTACAAGGGATGTAAAGGACCTCTTCAAGGAGAACTACAAACCACTGCTCAGTGAAATCAAAGAGGACACAAACAAATGGAAGAACATACCATGCTCATGGATAGGAAGAATCAATATCGTGAAAATGGCCATACTGCCCAAGGTGATTTATAGATTCAATGCCATCCCCATCAAGCTACCAATGACTTTCTTCACAGAATTGGAAAAAACGGCTTTAAAGTTCATATGGAACCAAAAAAGAGCCCGCATTGCCAAGACAATCCTAAGTCAAAAGGACAAAGCTGGAGGCGTCACGCTACCTGACTTCAAACTATACTACAAGGCTACAGTAACCAAAACAGCATGGTACTGGTACCACAACAGAGATATAGACCAATGGAACAGAACAGAGTCCTCAGAAATAATACCACACATCTACAGCCATCTGATCTTTGACAAACCTGAGAGAAACAAGAAATGGGGAAAGGATTCCCTATTTAATAAATGGTGCTGGGAAAATTGGCTAGCCATAAGTAGAAAGCTGAAACTGGATCCTTTCCTTACCCCTTATACGAAGATTAATTCAAGATGGATTAGAGACTTAAATGTTAGACCTAATACCATAAAAACCCTAGAAGAAAATCTAGGTAGTACCATTCAGGACATAGGCATGGGCAAGGACTTCATGTCTAAAACACCAAAAGCAACGGCAGCAAAAGCAAAAATTGACACATGGGATCTAATTAAACTAAAGAGCTTTTGCACAGCTAAAGAAACTACCATCAGAGTGAACAGGCAACCTACAGAATGGGAAAAAATTTTTGCAACCTACTCATCTGACAAAGGGCTAATATCCAGAATCTACCAAGAACTCAAACAAATACAAGAAAAAAACAAACAACCCCATCAAAAAGTGGGGAAAGGATATGAACAGACATTTCTCAAAAGAAGACATCCATACAGCCAACAGACACATGAAAAAATGCTCATCATCACTGGCCATCAGAGAAATGCAAATCAAAACCACAATGAGATACCATCTCACACCAGTTAGAATGGCAATCATTAAGAAGTCAGGAAACAACAGGTGTTGGAGAGGATGTGGAGAAATAGGAACACTTTTACACTGTTGGTGGGATTGTAAACTAGTTCAACCATTATGGAAAACAGTATGGCGATTCCTCAAGGATCTAGAACTAGATGTACCATATGACCCAGCCATCCCACTACTGGGTATATACCCAAAGGATTATAAATTACTCTACTACAAAGACACATGCACACGTATGTTTATTGCGGCACTATTCACAATAGCAAAGACTTGGAATCAACCCAAATGTCCATCTGTGACAGACTGGATTAAGAAAATGTGGCACATATACACCATGGAATACTATGCAGCCATCAAAAAGGATGAGTTTGCGTCCTTTGTAGGGACATGGATGCAGCTGGAAACCATCATTCTTAGCAAACTATCACAAGAAGAGAAAACCAAACACCGCATGTTCTCACTCATAGGTGGGAACTGAACAATGAGATCACTTGGACTCGGGAAGGGGAACATCACACACTGGGGCCTATCATGGGGAGGGGGGAGGAGGGAGGGATTGCATTGGGGAGTTATACATGATATAAACGTCATGCACATGTACCCTAGAACTTAAAGTATAATAAAAAAAAAAAAAAAAAAAAAAAAACAAAAATAACCTGGACCACATATCAAGATCCCATCTCTTATAAAGAAAATAAAAAGTCATTTTCTCAGCTGGGCACAGTGACTTGTAACTGTAATCCCAGCACTTTGGGAGGCTGGGGTGGGAGGGTCACTTGAGCCCGGGAGTTTCTGACCAGCCTGGACAATATAGTGAGACCTCATCTCTATAAAGTAAATAAGTAACTTTTTAAAAAGGCATTTTCTAATGAACAGGTGTGGACCAGGGCTAGGGCAAGCTGAGAGTGGGGCCGGTAAAGTTCCTAGAAGTCTTTGGGACTCTGGGGTGTCATGGGTTCACAGCTGAAACCCCGTTTTTGGCAGTTAGGGCTGCCAGAAGCCACGGCTGACCTCCTCCCTCCCTGCTCCAGTGCCAGGTTCACTGTCCACGTTAGCCTTTGTGAACTTCAGCCACCTGCCCAGGGCCAGGCTTTCTCTTGGAATCAGACTTTCATAAAGGATTGTCAGAAAAAGACAGGCACCATCCTCTCAGCCCCAGTCTGGCAGACCCCCTACACTCCTTCCTGTAGTTCCTCGGTCCACTCCCAGTTTTTTTTGTTGGGGGACGGAGTCTCACTCTGTTGCCCAAGCTGGAATGCCGTGGCACGATCTCACCTCACTGCAACCTCCACCTCCCGGGTTCAAGCAATTCTACTGCCTCATCCTCCCTCCCGAGTAGCTGGGACTACAGGTGCATGCCATCACACCCGGCTAATTTTTGTGTTTTTAGTAGAGACAGGGTTTCACCATGTGGGCCAGGCTGGTCTCGGACTCCCGACCTCAGGTGATCCACCCACCTTGGCCTCCCAGAGTGCTGGGATTATAGGTGTGAGCCACTGTGCCCGGCCCACTCCCAAGTTTTTAACCCATTCTGCCTCAAAGCTGGTTGGCTATCAGTAGTATCAATTCCCATCACCAAACCCAGTGGGAATTTCAAACCATAGGAAATATTCTTATGCCAACCCAGAGGGTTAAATATCTTCCTGCTTTGTGCCCTCTTAAGGCCAAGAGCAAATCTATTAAATAATAACAAATCACTTAAAAATAATAATTTTACCAGCCTGGGCAGGATGGCAAGATCCCAGCTCTACAAAAATAAAATAAAAATAAACTAGCCGGGCATGGTGTCACATGCCTATAGTTCCAGCTACTTGGGAGGTTGAGGCAGGAGGATTACATGAGCCCAGAAGTTCAAGGTTGCATGAGCTATGACTGCGCACTGCACTACAGCCTGAGTAACAGAGACCCTGTTTCTAAAAAAAAAGAATAAATAAAATAATAATTTAAAAATATAAAAAAAAAAAAAAAAAAAGAAAGTGCTTATTTGAAAAGGCTTATTGTTGTAACTGAATTCTAATGAACAATTCTTGTAATTGCTCTTATTACAAAGGTACTACATGCAAACTAAAAAACTCTCAGAAGATACAGAAAAGTAGAAAGATCCCTTATAAATTACTGGTCAGAGATTTATTTACGAATATTGGTGTATATACATTTTATATGTAATATTTCTTATATATTATGTATTTTTCTCTCTGAATTCAAATATTTTAAATAATTGTGATAACATATACATAATGTTTACCATGGTAACCCGTTTTAAGTGTGTAGTTCAATGGTATTAAGGACGTTCCCACTGTTGTGCAGCCATTACCACCACTCGGCTCCAGGACTCCTTTGTGACCTTACACAGGGCCGAGGGGGCTGCCCTCCATTGCTCTGGATCTCAGGAGACCCAGTTCCAGCTGCAAACAGGCGGCCTCTGGGGCTCTGCGGGTGATGAGTCACTCAGCCCTCAGGACCCTGGAAACACCCTTCTCAGCAGTCTCCTGGGAGATAGAGCCTCTCAGAGCCTGTGTCCCTGCCAGGAATGAGTATTTCTTGCCAGTAGGCAGGCCAGGGGACAGTCATGGTAGAATTATTTATTGCCATGATAGTTGAGCAGCGGCTGTGTATTCTCTGGGAGACATCCACTGACTAGCGAATGCCAGGGGCTCCATGGCCTTGCCAACTTTCTGCTCTTGTTGGTATGGGACTCAGAGTTGCAGTGGGGCGGCAGGGGAGGGCTTCTCAGGATGATGAGGCCAGAGTTCATCTCTTTTCCAGCTCCCTCCATCTCCCGTAGGAGCGACAACAATGGGGGACCCTCCCCCACAAGGAAAGAGGAAGCTGGAGGACTGGACTGGTCTGAAGCCAAGGCAATTCTGACCAGAGTATGGTGTCCTCCCTAGAATTGATTCTCCAGCTCAAGTCCTGAGAACATCCGGCAGGATCCTGGGAATGGGAGGGTCATGAGGAGAAACTGAGAACGCTGTGTTCACAAACACTTTGCAAGACATGGGCCACCGTGCACCCACGTGCAACCTGGTGTGGAGAAGGAGGGCATTTCCTCTCCCATCTGCAGGGATTAGGGCGTGGGGTGGGGTCCCGCAGCACCGTGTTAGCACAAGCATCAGCATCCGTGGATCGCTGTGTCCCATAGAGATGCCTTAGGAGGTGGGAAGGCCCAGCAGGACAGGGCAGCAGTGGCAGGAGGCATCCCAACAGCAGCTCTGGACATATCAGGAGGACTCATTTATGGGTTCCATTACAGGATGTGGGGGACTTACAGTGAATTTCATCCTAAAGTCCCAGCACAAGAAAAGCAGAGAATGGAGATGGTGCTTGGTGGCTGGCGAATTTGTAAGGACACACCCTATTGTGTTTCTGTGTGTACTGTGGTGTGTGTGTGCCTGGAGGAGGTGGGGGCTGTTCTGTGGTTTCCCAGGAAGAGTTAGGGACACACAGGTAATGCTTCTGGTGTAACCCTGTTTAATATCCCCAGGATGGAGGTCTGGGAAGCTTACGTTATTCTCCCAGCAAACCAGTGACGTAGGTCTTGCAGTGCCCACTTTGCAAATGGGGAAATGGAATCTAGGGGAAGTGACTTGCCCAGATGTGCATGGCTGGTCAGAGACAGAGCCAGGGCTTGCCTTCACAACTGTTCACTCTGAGTTCACATTGTTCTACTCAGCAGAGCCTGTTCATGTTTATTAGGTGTATTGGCAGGTTCCTGAAAGGAGTGGTCCAATTCTCAGTTAATTGAATATCACAATTTGATTCCTTGGCTAGAAGTTAGGGATGAGCCTTAATAGGGAACACCTGGATATACCAAACACAAACACCTTACACAGTTCTGTTTTATTGTTTTATGCCACTTGCTAAGCAACATTTTTAAATGTATTTGTTGCTGTTACTTACCTTGGGCAGGTTACTTCTTGGGCTGCAGTGGGGAGAAGCCTGGGTCCTGGAGTCAAGTGAATATAGGATTAGAATTTAGTTTTAAATCCAGATCTGTGATTTTGAGCATTATTTAAAAGCTATCAATCTCAAGGCAGACATAATGACATGCACCTGTAGTGCCAGCTACTTGGGAGACTGAAGCGGGGTATGGTTTGAGCCCAGGAGTTCTAGCTGCAGTGAGCTAAGATTGTGCCACTGCACTCCGGCTTGGATGACAGAGCAAGACCCCATCTCTTAAAAAACAAAAACACACACACAAAAATAACTTAGTGATCTCAGTTTCTTTGCCTATAAAAGGGATATAACTGTGCCTCCCTGGTATTAATTAAATGAGAAAAGCTATGAAAAATAAGTTTGCCTTGCTCTAAAGAAATATTCAACAATGTTTAGATCACTCCTCCTTTTCTCTACACTATTCTCCTTGAAATAATTTCTAAACTTTGGAATTTCCCTTTCAACTTCCCCTTTCCTCATGAGATTTACTCTATCTAGTTCTCAGGTGGTTCCAGGAAGTCTGAACTTCCTGTCCTGAGGACATGGCCTAGTGGGAGAGGAAGTGGCATAGTGAGTGGGCTTGATTCTTGACATGAGAGTAACTGGGTTAGAGTCCAAGTTCTGCTAAGATCTGTGGTGTCTTTGGCCCTGGAAAGTCTGAATGCAGCAACAAACCACCTAGCAGATGCAGGAACAAAGCTGCCCCTCCACGGCCACCCCCACCAGAAGCTGAGATAGGCATCTGCCAAGTTATAAGACAGAGAATGAATTTTACGTCTTAAACGGGGAGAAGGAAGTCAAGCTGCAGGGCCAGGGATCAGCTTAGAAGACAAATTCTACCAGTGGGCTCAGCTGGAGAAGACTGGAGCTGCAGTGACTCAAGATTTATACATCTTCATCAGAGATGGGTGAGCATCCGAGGTTGTGACTTGTCCCAACTTCCGTGAAGGGAAATACAGCTTTTACCCAAAGCCCTATAAGTTGCATGTTGTTCTTCTTGCATCATTCAGGAATGATGAAAGTACCAAGATGAAAGTCTACTCATAAGAAATAAAGTAACAAAAGACATCCAGATTGGGAAGCAAGAAGAAAAACTCTATTTTCAGATGACATGATCTTATATGGAGAAAATATTACCCCCCCACACACACACGAAGGCTATTAGAGCTAATAAATGAGTTCAGCAAAGATGTAGGATACCACACCAACACACAAAAGTCAATTGTATTTCTATATATTATGCGTGAACAATCTAAAATTGGAATTAAGAAAACAATTTCATGTACAGTAACATAAAAAGGAATGATACACTTACGAGTAAATCTAACAAAAAAGTTCAAGGTTTCTGCCCTGAACACTGCAAAACATCATTGAAAGACATTGAAGAAGACCTAAACGATGGAAAGACACCTTGTGTTTGTGGACTGGAAGACTTCATGTTGTTAAGATGGCAAAACTCCACAAATTGATTTGCAGATTTAACACAATACCTATCAAAATCATAGGTGCCTCTTTTCTCTAGAAATTGGCAAGCTGATCCTAAAGTTTATGAGGAAATGCAATGAACCTAGAGTTGCCAAAACATTTTTTTGTTGTTTTTTTGAGAAGGAGTATCATTCTGTTGCCCAGGCTGGAGTGCAGTGGCGTGATCTTGGCTGACTACAACCTCTGCCTCCTGAATTCAAGCAATTCTCCTGCCTTAGCCTCCTGAGTAGCTGGAATTACAGGTGTGCACCACCACACCTGGCTAATTTTTGTGTTTTTAGTAGAGATGGGATTTCGCCATGTTGGCCAGGCTGGTCTCGAACTCCTGACTTCAAGTGATCCACACACCTTGGCCTCCCAAAGTCCTGGCATTACAGGTGTGATCCCAGCAAAACAATTTTAAAAAGAAAGAACAAAGTTAGAAATCTCACACCTCCCAGTTTAAAAACGTACTACAAAGTAATCAAGACTGTTTGGTATTGGCATCAGGATAGACATACAGATGAATGAACTAAACTTGAGATTCCAGAAATGAATTCATACAATTGATTTTTCAACAAAGATGTCAGTGTAATTCGACAGAGATAAAAACTGTCTTTTCAACAGACAGTGCTAAAACAACTAGATATAACATACAAAATAATTACATTGGACTACAACTTCATGCAAAAATTAACTGAAGACCTAAATATAGGACATAAAACTGCAAAACTTTTAGGAGAAAACATGGATGTGTGAATCTTAGTGACCTTGGATTAGGCAATGCTTTCTTAGATATGACCCCAAAGTTATAAGCAACAATAAAAAAAAGAGTAGATATATTGGACTTGATCAAAATTAAAAAACTTTTGGGCTTCAAAGGATACTATCAAGAAGGTAACAAGAAAACTCACAAAATGAGAGAAAATATTTGTGAATCGTATATCTGATAAGGGTCAAGTATATAGAATATACAAAAAATTCTTACAACTCAATAATAAAAAAACAAATAACCAGATTTTTAAATGGGCTAAGGATTTGAATACACATTTTTCTAAAGAAAAAAATCCATGGCCAATAAGTACATGAAAAGCTGCTCAACATCATTCATCATTAAGGAAATGCAAATCTAAACCACAATGAGATATCCCCTCACACTCCCTGGGATGGCTAGAACACAAAAGACAAACAGTAACTAGTATTGATAAGGATGTGGAAAATTAGAGCCCTCATTCGTTGCCGGTAGAAATATGAAATGCTGCAACTTGGAGAACATTCCGGCAATTCCTTAAAAAGCAAAATATACAGCTACCAAATCACCCGGCAATTCCACTCTAGGTATATGCATAAGACAATTGAAAACAAATGACCACACAAAATCTTTTACATGAATGTTCACAGCTGCATTATGTTCACAATATGTGAATGTTCACAGCCAAAATGGAAAAACAGCTTGAATATCTATCTGTTGATAAATGTATTTAAAAAGTGGCATATCCACAAGATGGGGTTTGATTCAGCCATTAAATGGAATGAAGTACTTACACACGCTCCCACGTGGATGCACCTTGAAAACACTGTGCTAAGTGAAAGAAGCCAGGCACAAAAGTTGCGTCTGTATAATTCCATTTATATGAAACAATCAGAATAGGCAAGCCTGTATATAAAGAAGGTAGAGTCGTGGTTTCCAGGGCCGGGAGGGAGATAATGGGACTGACTGTTGGTGGGCAGGAATTTCTTGTCAGAGTGATTTAAATGTTCTGTAGTTAGATAGTGGTGCTGGCTCTACAACTTTGTGAATATCCTAAATTCACTAGATCACAAACTTTAAAGCACGAATTTTGTGATACATGAATAATTATATCTCAGTTAAATGAAAAAAGTTAAATAAAAAAAGTTCCTAGGAAAGGAAGATGGAAATGTTTCAAGGAAAGACTCAGAAGTTAAACTTGAGCCAGATTCCTTTCTGATTAATCTAGACATCAGATATGACCAATTTTCATGTGAAAAAGAATAAATTGAACGTGTCCTTTAAAACATCTTTATCAGCACAATGTGCTGCCCATAAAATGTGTACAGGGCAGGCTGTAACCATCTCTTCCATGACTACTTTTAGAAAAAGAGCATGTGTTTCTTTGTCATTCAGGACCGAAACACATAAAACCAAGGCCATTTCTTTGGGTCATTGATTCTGTATTGGATACAAAGCTGTTCTTTGCTTTTTAAATTCTATGCTTATTAATGAAATTCATGCTAAAATATAAAAGGAAGTAGAACAAAAATCATAATATCACTACCCTGAGACAATTATTGTTAACATGATGGCAAATTTCCTTCCAGTTTTTTCTATTCTTTTTTTTTCTTTACATAGTTGAGATTACATTGAATATGCAATTCATGTTCTGCTTACTTTGCTTAATAGTATACCATAAGGATTTTCTAGGCATTTAAAAACTTGTTATAATTATTATTTAAGAGGCTGCAGGCAATGCTATCTGGTGGATGAATATTTTCTGATTATTACTGAACAAAATGTGCATAATAAAATACAGCTTCAAAGGAAAAATATATATCTGTTAATTTTGTGGGTGACTGCATTCAGCTGGCTGGGTTCTTACCTGAGATCTCTCATGCAGTTGCTCAGATGGTGGCATCATAGGAAGGTTGAACTGGGCTGGATGTTCAAGGAGGTTCACTTTCATGTCTGACGCCTCAGTGGGAATGGCTTGAATAGCTGAGGGCTAGACAGGCATCACTCCCTCTCCATTCAGCCTTTCATGTGACTGCTTGGGCTTCCTCACCTCATGGCAGTTTCAGGATAGTCAGATGTTGTATATGGCAGCTGGATTCTATCAGAATCCACATTCTAAGACACGAACTGAGGTGGATACTCCAGTTTTCCTTATGACTTAATCTTGGACATCACAACAACTACTTCAGCCTCACTCTATTGATTGCACAGGACTGGTCAAAAATCACTTGGAAGATGATTGTCCAAGGCTGTAAATACAGTGAGGCACAGTTCATTGGTAAACTGTCTTTAGAAACTAACTACCATGTAAATTTAGTTTGATACCATTATTTTACTGTTATTAATAGGTTGCAACAAAATCTGTGTAAATCTCGGTTTATATTTCTGCTTAGAAACATACTCACAGGGCAGTGATCTAGCTGTAAATGGATTCATCAGAAATTGACTATTAGTTGTTTCTCAGGTAGCATATTAGGCATCAGGGATATGAAGGTAAAGATGAATGAGATGTGATTCAGGTCCTCAAAGGATTCACAGGCTAGACAGACACACGTGCATTCATTTTAATAAAAGCATGCTCCATGAAGCTGGGAACGGCATATCTCTGATTTCCTGTTGAATCTCTGTGCCTAAAAAAGTATCAGCAAGTACATTCTCAATAAATCTTTACTAAAAAATGAATATAACAAAGTAATAATAGTTTGTATGAAGCTGTGGGGGCCCAGATGGAAAACTGAAGTATCTCACACAGAAGATAACTTTCATAAAGTTATTGCAGTCGAACATAAATGGAGAAAGGAGAGAATAATGTCCCATGAGGAACATAAGTTAAATGGAGAAAGGAGAGAATAATGTCCCAGGAGGAGAGAATAATAGCCATGGTACAAATTTCCCCATATTTTTATTACCTTTTATAATTTCTCCTCATTTATGTTTAATCTGTGTGTGTGCACATGTGTGTGTGTTTCTTTTTTTTTTTTTTTGAGACGGAGTCTGGCTCTGCCGCCCAGGCTGGGGTGCAGTGGCCGGATCTCAGCTCACTGCAAGCTCCGCCTCCCGGGTTTACGCCATTCTCCTGCCTCAGCCTCCCGAGTAGCTGGGACTACAGGCGCCCGTCACCTCGCCCGGCTAGTTTTTTTTTTTTTTTTTTTTTTTGTATTTTTAGTAGAGACGGGGTTTCACGGTGTTAGCCAGGATGGTCTCGATCTCCTGACCTCGTGATCCGCCCGTCTCGGCCTCCCAAAGTGCTGGGATTACAGGCTTGAGCCACCGCGCCCGGCCGTGTGTGTGTTTCTTTTAGATATTACGTTGTAATACATTTTGTTTGAGATTTCTCTACATAGTACTTTTTTGTGATCTGAGTAGCAAATTTCTTTTGAAAAATTTTTGGTATTTGATTTGTAATTAAAAGTTGTTTAAAATTCTTATGACATCCAATCTATCATTTTGTTCTAATTTTGGTTAATTTGATTACTTTATGTTTAGCATGCCCTTCACCCACCAGAAAATGGTCACTTCTATAGCAAATTCTAGATTGAATTCTTGAACCTCTCAGAAATTTATCTTGGAAAATAATATATGAACCTACTTTTGTTTTTGTTGTTACAACTTACAAGTCATTTTCTTAACATAATTTGTCCTAGGCCCCATTTTTTTCCTAACGAATTCTTTATCATATAGAATATATCATAATACATGCAATAATATTATTTATATATATCTCTATGCCCATTACCCTGTTCTTTCAAAATCTGCTGGAATGAAGGAAGGAGCTGAGGCTTCTCTTTTGTTTACTTTTTTTTTTTTTTGAGATGGATTTTCACTCTTGTCGCCCAGGCTGGAGTGCAATGGCCTAATCTCGGTTCACTGCAACCTCCTCCTTCTGGGTTCAAGTGATTCTCCTGTCTCCACCTTCCGAGTAGCTGATAGTACAGGCATGCACAATCATGTTCGGCTAATGTTTGTATTTTTAGTAGAGATGAGTTTCACCATTGTTGACCAGGCTAGTCTTGAACTCCTGACCTCAGGTGATCAGCCCACCTTGGCCTCCCAAAATGCTGGGATTGCGAGTGTGAGCCACTGTGCATGGCCTCTTATTTACTTTTAAATCCTTTTCACAAGGAAAGCTGAAACAATGGAATTTGCCCTGTTTTTTTAAGAAAATCCCATGTATGAGACCTGTGTGACAGTCACTCCTTCCCTCCAGTCCTGTGCAAATGACCACAGCACTGGCAGACGCAGTCTCACTTTCCTATCCCTGGACAATCCGTTTTTCTTAAGGTAGTTTGTAGAAGAAGGGTGAGGCCAGAGGTTTTCAGCTTAGCTCTGGTCCCCAGCTCCAGGCTTATGCTGGAGGGAGAGCCAAAATTAGAGAGGAGTATCTCTCCAGAGACATCTAGCTTTGACGCTCACCCTAAAAATAAGCTACTAAATGTGAGAAGGGGCTGAGTCAAATTAGGGGCAGCACGCAGAGGCCTCAAGGCTGCGCTCTGAGCTGGGAGTCTGTGCTAGGACATGCAGCCTCCAGGGATATGGCACTGTCATGCTTCTACCACAAACAGCATTCCTGGAATCAGGACTGAGGTTCCTAGAAATCAGTGGTTTGGGGCAGGCTTCCTTCTTGCTCCAAATAACTGTAATGGGTTCCAGCTGCCTGTGGCCCAGTTGCCTCATGGATGTTAGAGTGGAGAGGCAGGGATGGGGTGAGGGGCACAGAGGAGTAGTGCATCGTAGCTTCACACTGTCACAAAAGGGGATGAAGGGCTGGGACCAACCCTGGCTGCTCCCTCCAGGTAAGCTGTGGGAGTGAAGGAAGGCTCGGCAAACAGGGGGTGTTAAGTTTCCTTTGCCCTCCCCCTGGCAGCTTTCATTCCTTAATGTGTTAAGTATGCTGGGACATTGACAACACCCAAGGAGGAAGGAGTGGAACTGGAAGGAGGAAAGAGACTGACCTCTTTGGAGAGTGAGCCCTGGATGAAGCAAGTCCAGAGCTTAGAGACACATAACAATCTCTCTTTTGAAATTAGGGGTGGGACGAGGGGATTACTGAGCAACTGCAGTGTGCAAGATCCTGAGCAGGACACTGCCTATGCCCTTTACCCCGCTTGCTCCACCTATGAAGCATGGATCATGATGTACAGATCATGGTTGAGGAAACTGAGGCCCAGAGAAGTTAGCTACCTAGGCTAACAGGAGGGAGGGAAGTGATGGGTGCTCCTGCTGGATGCCTGTCACCAGAGCTGGAAAGCCACCTTATTCAGACCTGGGGCCTTCCCCAGTGGGCTCCTTGGCAGGTGTACCTCTGCTCCAATCCCAGATGCTCCTCTATCTCATTCCCACCCATGCTTCCTTTTACTGTTTGATCTTAGCAGGTAACACTTCTCTTTGCCACAGACATCTAAATGCCTTGCAGGCTTATTGGCAGGATGAAATGACTAGCCAAAAGGGTTTGCACCATGAGTGACCCCTAAGTAGGATACTGTAAGTGGGAGACATCCTCGTTGCTGCTCTTGCTGTTTTTGATGACACTAATCAAATCTGAAGGGGTCAACCAGGCAGTGCTGCGTGGCTCTAAAACCTGTGGGAAGGTGAACTCTTGATCCTCTTGCTAGGGCCAAGCCCTCCTCCCCTCTCTCACTGGCCACTGGGCCCATTGGGGTACCCCAAGGCTACACTTGCTCATGAATTAGGACAAGCATAGACGATGCATGAAATCACAGTGGCTTCTTCAGAGCCATAGTGGGATGTCAGAGAGGGACAAGAGTGGAAGACATTGACCTCTCTGTCCAGAAGTGAAAAACCTCTGAAAAGGACCTCTGATACTGGGTTTTTAAAATGGCAACACTATTCTTGTTGTAACAGTGGCTGTTCCACTATTAGGAAACAGATGGAAAAGGCTAGAGGAAACAAATGTCCAAATGCCTTATGCAAAAATGTGTTAGGATAATGGGCTGAATGGGACACTTCTGGCTACATCTTTGTTTGGATGAATGGAGGCAAGATGGCACAGTTCCGGGTTCTTCACCGTCAACTTTCCTGCAGCCGGGAGAGACACAGGTTGACTGCGCAGGCACAACCGAACCTCCGTCGGAGAAAAACCGGAACCGCCTAGCCACGCCTACTGCCCGGCCCCCGACCAGCCTATGTCCCGCCCACTGCCCTCCCATTCCCAGGCCGAGGACATAAAAGCCGCTCCCCGCCGGCAGGGCACCGGGAGCGAACTTCCTCAGCCCCCACTCCTGTCGAGACTGCATTAGGAACCTCGCCCGAGAGCCCCACCGGGCGACTCCCTTGGCCTCCCCTGCTAGAGACCGACGGACCTCACCCCTCCTCCACAAAGCTGGCTGACCAAAAAATAAATTTACAGTTTTGCTCCTAGCCTTGCCTACTCGCTGGTCCTTTAATACTCGCCCTGGTGTGCCTAGAAAGCAAATCACTTTCCTGGAAAGCAAATCAGTTTCCTGGAAAGCAAATCAGTTTCCTAGAAAGCAAATCAATCTTCTGTTGCCTGGTGTTGGTCTTTGAGATTGCTGTGAATTTCAGTCAACATGTGTTCAAAGTCTTTCCCCAGGACTTTTCCAGAGGCAAAATTAATATGCTTGCTTGGGAAAAAGGACTTTGTAATTTTTGTTTTATTTCTGTTGATGTTCAACTGGTGAGAAACTCAAATTGAGAAGCTTTACTTGACAGACTATCTTTGATGTAATGGTTACTTTATTGTCTGGTGACCATTCAATGGGTGCCTTTTGGCCAGAGTTCGTGGTTTGGAATCATTTTTTCTTAGCTTGGAGTTTTATAACAGAAGACTAAAGGAAACATGAAAACAGAAAACAAACACTTCTAAAAGATAATTCTGAAGGAGCCAAGAAGGGGGGATGAGACCAGTACCAGGGGGAAGGCAGCAGTTTGGAACTGGCTAAGGCAGAGACACAGGAGAAGGCAAAGAACAAGGAAGTGCTCATGGGAGGAGACAGGACTGAGTTTCACCTCCCAGAATGGACTGAGTATGGTGACGCACAGCAGATGTGCTCAATGAACTTGAGGAATTGGGATCAGATTGAGTTGGCAGAGAATAAATTCTATGACTTTATGTTTTGCACTTGTGAGGGCTGAATTATGTCTCCCTGCCAAGCCAAATTCATATGTTGGAGTCCCAAACCCCCAGGACCTCAGAATGTGACCGTGTGTTTGTAGACGGGGCTTTTAAATGTGTGATTAAGTGAAAATGAGGTCACATGGCAGGCCCTAATTCCACAACGCTGTGCCCTTGTAAGAAGAGATGAGGAGACAGACACACACGAGGGAAGACCACACGAAGACACAGGGAGAAGATGGCATCTACAAACCCAGGAGTGAGGCCTCAGCAGAAAATGTCCTGGCCACCCCTTGAACTTGGACTTCCGGCCTCCAGAACAGGGAGAGAATAAATATCTATAGTTTAAGCTCCCAGTCTGTGGTGCTTTGTATGGCAACCCTGGCTGACTAAGACAGTGATACAAATTCATTCATTATCCTTGAGAGCGATCAACTTTGATTGGGCCTGGGGAATGGTAACCAGGGTATAGAAGGTTAATCTTCATCTCATGTTTTTTATTGAGATGAGAAGCTGGATAAGAGCATTTGCTTCCTGGATATGATATTTTCTTATGTCTTCTCTCCTTCAATCAAATAGTATACTCTTGGCACGTTTTACATTGTTCAGTTCTTACGAGGCTCCCAGTCTAGACCTAATTCCAGCATTGGCTTGCAAGCTCCAGGTACCGGCTGTGGAATCAGCCCAGATGCCTCTGCAGCTGCTGAGGTTCTAGAAACTCCTTAGGACTTGGCTCTCCACGGTCTCAGGGAGTTCTGGGGCCTTGTTGACTGCACATCTTCACTCTCCCACCTTGCCCGTTCTGGGCTTGGTACCATGGTGCTGCTCCTGGCTACGGTGCTCCTCCTGGGGAGTAACTGGGGACTAAGAATCTCTCTCAGGCTCCTGGCCTGAGACTGCAGCCATCCAACCTGCTCCTGGCCAGACTGCAACCCAGACTGCAAGCCAGGGTGGATGGGTGTTTGGGTACCCTGCCCTTTCCAAGTAGTACAGAGATCAGACCCATGATGTCTTGGTCAGTAGCAACATGGTTTCAGTGGCTCAGAACCAGCCGCCTCCACTTGGCAAAGAACTGGAATGTCATGGGAAAGAAGCCCACCTCGAGGAGCTCTGGGAGACTCAGTGCCCAGTGGGGTGGGGCTCCCTTGTGGGGATACACAAAGTTGGGGGATGGGAAGCCAGCGAGAGGCAAGAGATGCTTATAACTGGGAGCTTTGGACCTTCTGTGCACATGAGCCATCTGGGAACATTTCAAGACCCAGGGCAGGAGGCTGGGAGGGTGCAGGAATAACACTGTCCAGCAGCCTCCCTAGGGTACTCCCCTGAGAAGCACCGCCTCAGCCAGTCCACTTTTGAACATTCTCTTCTCCAGGCACAGGCTTCATAACCACTCTTTGCCTTTTTCCATGAGGATTCATCTCTGTGATTTAAGGAGAGTATCATGTATAAAATAGCCACTGAATTTAAGTTTAAAAATACAGAAGAGAATAAGAATGCAGTTTATGTTAGCACATAAGCCAAAATTCTTGTCCTGCTTTGGCTACAGCCACATTCAAGCCCTAGCTTTCACATGAAAGAGACAAACAGACATACAAAAATAAATAATAAAAATAAATTTTGATAAAATAGTAAGAGAAATAATCATGAACAGAAATAATAAAGGAAGTCATCATTAAAGCAAAAGTGATATCAGAATTGAGTAAAAAAAATAGACTAAAATAAATGATGAAAAGGAGGAACAGTTAAAATACAAAAATTCAAAAAAAAATGCACTAAATAAACATCTCCACAAAAGCAGGGAAAGATGACTCAAGCTAGTGAGACAGAAAATTGGCCTAGAAACAAATCATAAAAGAAATGGAATTCTAGGACAGAGGATAGAGAAAAATACCCGTGGAACTGAGAAAGACTTAAATGAATATAAGGGTTATAAACAAAGGCTTGTAACTATTCAGACACTGCTTATCATGAACAGATAGTTTAAAAAATGGGAAAATGAAACCAGTAAACTTGGAGATTAGCAAGATGGATGGAAAGAGGGAAAGCAATTAAAGACAGCATAAGTCAGAACCCCAGAATATACGAAAGCATAGCAGCATTGCAATGGTTTGCATGTATTTAGACCCGAATAAATACATCCTCAAAGATCTGGAAACAAAAACAAACAAATGGAAAGAAAAAGCCCCAAGTTGAAAGCCTGCAACTAGAGGGTGTCCTCAGCTGGATCCTCGAGCCGGGACAGTTGGTTGGAGCCAGCGCAGAGTCTGAGCCAGCCTGGACTCCCAGCTCCACCTGGCACCTGCAGACTAGATGGCTTCCCAGTAATGCCTGTGACTGTCAGAGGGAGCCACCTTAAATAGAAAAACACTTGCAACCTCATTTTTCTCTGTCCTCTTAGCATAGGGACTATGATGGTTAATTTTGAACCAACTTGGTCAGGCCATGGTGCCCAGTTGTTTGCTCAAGTACTAGTCTAGATCTTGCTATGCAGATTTTCTTTAGAGGTGATTCAATTTTAATCAGTAGACTCTGAGTAAACAAGATGACCATTTGTAATGTGGGTGGGCCTCATCCAATCAGATGAAGACCTTGAGAACCAAAATGAGATTTTCCGAAGAAGAAGCAATTCTGCTTCAAGGTTATAAGATAAAACCCCTGCCTGCTGGGTCTCCTCTGCAGATTTCAGACTCAAGTCTTTACCTGAATTTTTAGCCTGCTGGCCTACCGTAAGGATTTCAGACTTGCCAGCTGCCAAAACTGTGTGAGCCAATTCCTTAAAGTAAATCAATCTCTCTCTCTCTCCCTCTCTCTCTCTGTCTTCTTATCTGGAAATGTGGCCATAGAGCTTTAGGAGGTGCCAAGGCCCCATCACTCCTGGTGGGTGCAGCTGGTGGTGAGTCTGGGGTACCAGGCAGTAAGACCTTGTGCTGGCCAGCACTTCCTGACAGGTATGGAAGCCTGAGTATACATCCTGATTCAGGACCTATGAGCTTACGAATCCTCCTTGTCTGAGCTGCCCTTTTCTTATCTATAAAATGGGGAAGCCGGCATTCCTGGCTTTGAGACAGTTTGTCAAGATTATCAAGACTATGCCTGATAGATGTGCTGGATGCCTGAAAGGCACTCAGTGGAAGGTGCTGTGTCTTGTAGTTGTGAGTTCTCTTCCCGGCACAGCATAGTGAGATGAAATCAGGGAAAGTTCAAGTAGCAGGGCACACCAACACAAGGTGTATATTAATTGTGTGTTCCTTCAGAAGAATCCCATTGGCCATTCTCGGTGACATATGAGAACTACTATCGCATTTCTTGCCCTCAGGAGTAATCCCACTGGGGAGCTTGCCATTTTTCACGGCTATAGGACCCTTTGTGGAATCAAGAAAAATGGACTTAGGGGAAACTTTGGTGGTTTTCAAGTAAGATGTGGTATAGCCAGACAATTCATAGGTGTTGGGTTCCCCTGGATGGGATAGGAAATGGGGTGTTGGGTTCCACATGTTCTGGAAGGTGACCTTGCACTGCTGGGCAGGTCCCAGAGAATGCCTGTGGTGTCTATGACAAGCAGAGGGACTCTGGGAGTAGAAGGAATGCATCCAATTTGGAAAGAGATCAGTGGGTCTTCCCTCAGTCTACCTGGGGCAGCAGTATTTGACCTAGGATGGAGGAGGACACTTGAACAAGGACCCTTGGCCTCTAGAGATGCTGTGGTCACAAGAGAGAGCCCCACACTCATCCAGAAGCATGTGAGCCCTGGGGTTCTCATGCCACCCATGGAAATCACAAGAGAGACCTCACAAGTGACAGGGTGCTCTTACTAACCTTGAAAAAGAGGAGCTCAGAACTGGATTCTTTTCAAATAACAGAGATGAGGCATCCCTGAGTGGACATCTCCTGGCCCTGGATACTGAACTTGGACTTTAAGCTCTCCTACCCCAATTTCCCAGTAGTAGCGATTGTCAGTATAAACTCCCACACTGACCTCATGCTTGTCGATGGATGTGGGTAGAAGTGGCTTCTAAATGCACTTATCATTTTGAAGATCAGGGGACCAGGTTGGGATTAGAATCTTGGGTGACTGTCAAGTCCTTACAAAATGTGGGAGAGTAGGGAAGGTTAATCCAAGTCAGATGCCTGCAGAGGCAGCCATAGACACTGGACTGGACTTTACAGCAGCAAGCTAAATACCCTCTGGCACCAGAAGGGCTGGGCACCAGAAAACTATGAAGACATCTGGAGGAGGAAGGAAGCACAGGGGAGGTTACAGGTCATCCTTGTGGACAGGTGAGAATGTGGTCAGGACTGTGTCAGGCAGAGTTAAAGGTGGAGGCTGGAGACGCAAATATCGGATTTTCTGTGTTGAAGTTCTCTGTGCCATGTCAACTGGGATTTAGGAGGCTGGAATCTGCAATCCCTAACCACATGGCAAGATCTTTTTCAGAACTTTTTTCTTTCACATTACAGTGCTGCTACTGAATCAATAGAATGACTATTTAAAAATACTCCTTTTCTTGCAAGTGAATACTGAGTGAAGGCCACTCCGTAATCCAAATAATTCAGTTGCAAAGTATGTGAAAAGTAGTATTTGTCCTGAAACCAAAATCACAAATTAAAATGATAAGAAAAAAAGTGTTAGAGAAATGTTTGACACTCAGCATGCTCATGTCAGCAGTGACTGAGCCAAATAAAAATGTAAATCACTCATGGTTGTGGTAGAGCTCCCTTAAACTCACTTGTTCTCTTCTCCACTCCTTGCTGACACATGGAAGAGTCTCCCCCCAGGTCCTATGGGGGCAAACACTGTCATGTGACTGCCTCCACCCACCAGACTATGAGCAGAGTTCTCAAGTGTCACTTTTGACTCTTATCTGCTGTGGCAGCCATGGGGCCGTGTGTTGGGATTCAAGCCAAAGGTGAATTCTAAGTCCCCCAACCAACAGAATGGAACCCTTCTCTCAGCGAAGGAGATTTTGAAGAAACCTGAAAAACTAGTTCAGGCCATGATGGGAAGGGTGGTCAGGCATGCCTCATTATACTCTCCTCTCTTTGGAATTCGGGCACAACTGACCAACCTAAACACTGAAACAGAGATCCTAAGACTCACAATGGAGACTTTTTGTAGCAATAAGATACCAACATGACAGATAGCAGGACCTGAAAGAAATCAAAATAGTTTACCCCAAAATATGTTTCTTTAACATATTTTAAAATGGCCCTGCAAAGCTGTCTCTTGTGGGGGAAATTTACATTTTATGATCCTGAAGAAATTAGCTGAGAGTCTAGTATCTCTAAGGGTCTGAATAAAAAACATTTGCCATCTATTGCCTCTGAGGGCAGCCACCTATGAGGCTTCATCTGCATAATAAGAACCTTGGTCTCCACAGGCTTTATCTTAACTCAGGAGTTCCCTTCTGTTGGTTCCAGATCTTTAGATAATAACTTAACTCTTTCAACCAATTGCCAATCAGAAAAATCTTTGAATCCACTTGTGACTGTAAGCCTCCACTTTGAGCTTTCCTGCCTTCCCAGACAGAACCAATGTATACCTTACATATATTAATTGATGTCTTATGTCTCCCTAAAACATGTAAAACCAAATTGTAAACCAGTCACATTGAGCATGCTCTGAAAACCTCCTGAGATTGTGCCTCAGGCCATAGTCACTCCTATTTGGCTCAGAATAAGCCTCTTTAACTATTTTACAGAGTTGGACTCTTTCCATGGACAGAACGATAAATGTATACTTTGGAAATTGCCTGGGTCTTCCAGGAACTGCTTGAATAGTGGCAGTGCTGTGCTATCGGGACACTCCTCTGCTTTAATTGGAAGTGGATAAGTGAATATCTGTTGTACGAAGCCAAAGGGATATTGGGGCTTCTTTGTTATCAAGCACAAACTAGTGTACCCTGACTAATGCAGTCTGATGAAATGTCAGGGGTGTGTGTCATCATCACCATTAACTACTTAATTAAAAGTCATTCTGTTTGTACTCCTTATGTGCTGCCTCTTCTTTATCAAATAGACTCCTTAGTAAGACATTCGGGGCACTTTGCACTTTGTTCCCAACCTACTTATCTTTTGTCACTCCCAACACTAACACTCCCTAATCGGTTCTGCCATGCACCTCCTCTCTATGTATGAGTTCTACTTGTCATTCTTTGGATACCATCTCTGTTTTTTTCCTTCCCTCCATGCCTTTACTCCATGCCTGGTTCTTAGAATGGTGTCTGTAAATGCTACATTCTCTACTCTGCTTACAGAAAAAATATTTCACTTTCAAGGCCAAGTATAAATATCTGTTCTTCTTTGAAGATCTCCACCACTCTTAGGATCGGTTTCTCAACTCTAAGTGCTCTCCAAGCTGTTGAGTTACAAGTCCATCCTGGGACTGATCCTACTCCATGAGAGTTGGTTAATAATCGATTTCTCTTTTTCAGTCTACAGTGTTCATTGCAAATAAAATAGGGATGCTAATTGTTTGGACGAATGGAGGCAAGATGGTGCAGTTCTGGGTTCTTCACTGTCAACTTTCCTGCGCCCGGGAAAGACATGGGTCGACTGCGCAGGTGCAACCCGACCTCCAACGGAGAAAAACCGGAACCCGCCTAGCCATGCCTACCGCCCCGCCCCTGACCCGCCTATGTCCCACCCACTGCCCTCCCACTCCCTGGCCCAGGACATAAAAGCCGCTCCCGGCAGGTGCGCGGTGCAAACTTCTTTGGCCCCTGCTCGTGTGCGGACCTAGGAAGCTCGCCCAAGAACGCCAGAGCGACTTCATCGGCCTCCACCGCCGGAGACTGGTGAACCTCGCCCCTCCTTCACATTGGCAAGTTAATAAAGTTTTTTTTGCCTTGCCTACTTGCCTTTTCTCTGGCATTTGCTCTGGGGGTCGCATTAAAGCAAATCAGCTGGTGCCGAACCCCATTCATTCTCCCTGTAACACCCCAATCCTCCCCGTAAAGAAGGCAGATGGAACTTTTCGGTTAGTGCAGGATCTTCATCTTATCAACGAAGCTGTTTGTCCCACCCATCCGGTAGTTCCCAACCCCTGTACCCTTCTTTCTCTCATTCCACCTAATATAACACACTTTACTGTACTGGATCTAAAAGATGCATTTTTCACTATTCCCCTGCACCCAGATTGTCAGTTTCTCTTTGCTTTTACATGGGAAGACCCAGACACCCATACCTCCACCCAACTGACATGGACAGTGCTTCCCCAAGTGTTCTGAGACAGCCCCAATTTCTTTGGGCAGGCCCTAGCAAAAGACTTAGCCTCCTGTCCTCTTACCAATAGTAAAATTCTCCAATATGTGGATGACCTTTTACTCTGTAGTCCCACGGGACAGGACTCTCTTTTAGACACTGCGATCCTCCTTAATCATCTAGGATCCAAAGATTACTGAATATCCAAACACAAAGCTCAACTCACACAACAATGTGTCATATATTTAGGTATTGAGATCACTCCTATGACGCGCTCACTTACCACAGACTGCTTAACTCTAATACAAAATCTTTCTCCTCCTCAAGACACTAAGGAAATTCAATCCTTCCTAGGCCTAGTAGGATTTTTCAGATACTGGATTCCTAATTTCGGAATCTTGGCAAAGCCTCTATATGCAGCTGTCAAGGAGACTCCCCAAGGACCTTTGTCTAATCCAAAGTTAATCTATAAACATTTCACTCACCTGAAAAACTGCCTTCTCTCACATCCTACTCTCTCACTCCCAGACTTCCAATGCCCCTTCCAGCTTTTCACAGATGAAAGACAAAAAGTTGCAGTGGGCCTTTTAGCCCAATCTATAGGCGCCACCTACCGCCCCGTGGCATATCTATCTAAACAATTAGACCCCACCGTACAAGGGTGGCAGCCCTGTCTTCAGGCCCTGGCAGCTGCAGCCTGTCTAACCCAAGAAGCAAAGAAACTCATTAGGGGTGGTAACCTAACAGTCCTCTCTACTCACCGCCTTCAAGATCTTATTGCCCACAGAAGTATTAGCCATCTAACCCCATCCAGACTCCAACTCTTTCACCTCTTATTCATAGAAGACTCCACCATTGCCCTAGGAGTCTGTTCCTCTCTGAATCCAGCAACCCTACTTCCTGACCCTCTCAAGCAACCTCGTACTGAACACTCCTGTCCAGAACTTTTAGAGGCCCAACCACCGAGTCACTTACATTTACATGACCAGCCAGTGGAAGGCTCACAGTTAACCCTATTTGTAGATGGCAGTTCTTTTATAAATTCTCTAGGAAACAGGCAGGATACGCGGTAGTTACATCTTTTGCTGTCCTAGAAGCTAAGCCTTTACCACAAGGAACAACATCACAGCAGGCAGAACTTATCACACTAACTAGGGCTCTCCTCCTATCCGGAGGAAAAACGGTAAACATATACACAGACTCCAAGTATGCCTTCTTGATTGCACACACCCACTCTGTCATCTGGATAGAGAGAGGGTTCCTAACCACCAGTGGTACCCCTATAGTCAACAAAAAACAGATACTCAAACTGCTAGATGTTTTATCAGTGCCTTCCAGAGCAGCCATCATACACTGTAAAGGTCATCAGACTCCACCTAACTTGGTGGTGGCTGGCAATAACTTTGCCGACACCACTGCCAAGTCAGCAGCTGGATTCTCCACTCCCACGCTTCCCTCTATTTGTTTTCTCTCTCCTCAATATACCCATACTTACACCCAAGAGGAAAAGACCAAACTATTACAAGATTCAACATCCAAACTGGCCGCAGACAATTGGATTTACCTCAATAATAAATTAGTTATTCCTGAAACTCAACTCCACACCATTCTAAAAGACATACATAATTCCCTACACATAGGACCCAAAGCTTTATATAACCTCCTAAGCCCCCTCATTCACTGCCCCACACTCATGAAACACCTAATTATAATCAACCGACAGTGCTCCACATGCCTCAAGTCAAACCCTCAAGGTGCATTGCGCAATCCCCATCCGAGCCATCAACTCAGAGGGCACCAACCAGGCGAAGATTGGCAAATTGACTTTACCCACATGCCAAGGCATAAAAAATTCAAATACCTCTTAACCCTTGTGGACACCTTTTCAGGGTGGATAGAGGCCTATCCCACCACAGGAGAAACCGCTAACATTGTTGCTTCAATACTCACTGAACATATTATCCCTAGGTTTGGCCTCCCGGTCACCCTTCAGTCCGACAACGGTCCAGCATTCATCTCCAAGGTAGTCCAACAGGTGCCAGCCCTCCTACACATCACCTGGAAACTCCACATCCGTTATAGACCTCAGTCTTCTGGTAAGGTAGAAAAGGCTAACGGACTCATCAAACAACAGCTCACCAAACTCTCCCTCGAGACTCCACAATTGTGGGTAACTCTCCTTCCTTTAGCCCTAACCCGGCTGCGAGCAGCCCCATGGAGTCCAACAGGCCTCAGTCCGTTTGATTAGTTTATAGCCGACCCCTCACCCTCCAGCAGTTACCCACACTTTCTTCCCCGCTGGCAACTTATCTTCCATACCTCACCCTCTTCAGACAACTCCTGAGACAACATGCAGAACTAGCACACCCCCCTCCAACAGACACCTATAGCCCACATCTCTCTCTCAGCCCAGGAGACCAAGTATACTTAAAAGATATCCAAGCCAAAGATCTTCAACCTAGGTGGAAAGGCCCCTATACTGTCCTCCTATCCACATACACAGCAGCCAGACTTCTAGGACACACGCACTGGGTCCATATATCACAATTAAAAAAGGCCCCCACAGAAGACAATCAGTGGACATCTACTAGACTTACCCCTACCCGCCTCAAATTCACCAAACTCCCTCAACCACCACATGTTCCCTGACCTCTTGCGCTTATCCCGATTTCTCGCCATACTCTATATAAACATAACAGAATTCCGATATCTTACCCCAGATCCCTACTTGCCTCCAGATAATAGCCCATCACAGTGGATTTCCCGCTTACCTTTATAGAACATCTTCAGTGGCAAGGTGTACTCTGTGATTACACTGAAGATGAAGTCTTATCTCATACTTATATTACTATCTTTCTCTTGTATTTCAATCTCTATTACTAACCCAACTTTCATATGGAGATTATAGTTGAAACCTGGTCACGCAAAAATAAACAGCACTCACAGCTACAAGGCACTGCTGACTCCCCCCCTTCAGGCTGCCAACCCCATCTTACTATAAATTTCACCCTATCGTGTTGCAGTGCGGCCGGAGCTAAGGCTCTCTGCTTCCTGCACGATCAGACACATTACAATTGTAAGACTTACTGGAAATAAAAGAACCTAGGATGCCCTTATATTTATTGTAAGATCCATTATGCAACCTTGAGACAGGAGAAACCCACTGCTGTCTCCACCGTTGCGAATCAACGAACCCCCCTTCAATACCAATTAAATATCAAAGACCCATGGGACCCCCGATGGGCAGACGGAGTCAAAGGTGAACTCTACACAGGGTACACAATTCTTAGTTCATATCCCATGGTTACTCTCCTGATAAAAAGAACACTAGTCCAGCAAAAATCCCTTCCTCAAAACATACAAGCCCTACAGAATTTAACCTTAGCCATACAATCACAAGAACGGGCCTTACAAGATCGATTACACTCCTCCAATAAGGACCCCTTCTCATGGTTAAAACTAGTCCGTCAAGGGTTAAACCTAACACGGGCAGCCAACCTAACAAATCTCTCGCACTGTTTCCTCTGTGCGGCCCTTGAAAGAGCCCCCTTAGTGGCCGTCCCTTTACCTACTGCTTTCAAGGATACAACTAACTCTACAGGCACCTCCCAAAAACCGTTCTTACTCCAAGTCCCATTATACCAAAACCCAGAAAGTCCAATCCTTCCTTTCTGCTACTCTATCCCAAACACCTCCTGGTGTAATTATACCCAGCCACCCGCTAAGAACCAGACGGCTCCCATCGGAGGTTATTTCTGGTGCAACAAAATCCTCTTCAAGGTCCTTAATCACACATCCATCGGTCAATCCCTCTGTGTCCCAGTGTCCCTAGTACCTGGTTTAACCTTATATAGCAAAGCAGAAGTAGCTGAACTCATCATACAATTTAACCCTCCTCCTAATGATCTCCAAAAACGGGCTGTCTTCCTTCCCCTAGTCATTGGAGTCTCCCTGGCCTCCTCCTTAGTGGCGTCAGGGCTTGGAACTGGGGCACTTGCCCACTCGGTACAGTCTACCCGATCTCTAGCAGCTCAAATCCGAGAGGCCATAGAGGCTTCAGCTGAAAGCCTGGCCTCTCTGCAGTGTCAAATTACCTCAGTGGCCCAGGTAGCAGCACAAAATAGGCGAGCATTAGATTTACTTACTGCTGAAAAAGGAGGAACATGTCTCTTCTTAGGAGAAGAAAGCTGCTATTATGTAAACGAGTCAGGCCTAGTAGACACTAACATCCAAACCCTAAACAGGATTAAAGCAGAATTAAAAACCTACAATACCCCCTTCACCCCCGGACCACCGGTATGGCTGCTGCCCGTAATACAGCAGATGCTCCCGTTCCTAATTCCCATACTAATCCTCTGTTTTGTCTTATGTCTCGCTCCTGTTTTAATCAAATTTCTCCGAGCCAAAGTTCAAGACATCACGCACGTCACCTTCAACCAGATGCTTCTTCATCCGTACGTCCAAATACCAACCACAGACCCCAACCTTAACGACGCCCCTTAACAGCAGGAAGTAGCCAGACAGACCACGGCGCCCCTTATCACTATTATCAATAAAAGGTTGGACTGTTTGGACAAACGGAGGCAAGATGGCACAGTTCTGGGTTCTTCACCGTCAACTTTCCCACGCCCGGGAAAGACACAGGTCAACTGCGCAGGCGCAACCCGACCTCCGAGGGAGAAAAACCGGAACCCGCCTAGCCACGCCTACCGCCCCACCCCTGCCCCGCCTATGCCCCACCCACTGCCCTCCCACTCCCTGGCCCAGGACATAAAAGCCGTTCCCGCGTGCGCGCGGTGCGAACTTCCTTGGCCCCTGCTCGTGTGCGGACCTAGGAACCTCGCTCGAGAACGCCAGAGCGACTTTGTCGGCCTCCACTGCCAGAGACCGGTGAACCTCGCCCCTCCTTCACATTGGCAAGTTAATAAAGTTTTTTTTGCCTTGCCTACTTGCCTTTTCTCTGGCATTTGCTCTGGGGGTCGCATTAAAGCAAATCACTAATAAGTGTAGCCTGTACCTGACCCATGAGGCATTTAATGAGGGTTATGTTTAAAGATTTTCTTTTCTTAAATATTTGGTAAGCTGTAGAAAAATGATAGTCATTGTTGTTGTCATTAGTTTTAGACCTCCTTTCTACCTTCAAAGATTGCAAGTCAGATCTGGGAGTTAAGGCTGAGTTAATTACAAGGTTTAGTTGAACAACCGTGAGCAAGTTAGTTCCTATGAATTTCAGTATGTTAATCCACAAAATTAGGAAAATAATACCAACCTCAGTGTATCATTGCAAAGGTTAAATGTGCTAATCTGGTACCTGGCACATACATTTATTAAATGGCTGTTGTGATTGATATATTTGACCATGATATTAAATAGGCTTACTGATTTTTCAGCCCTGAGAAATCCTAGTTCACGTTTCTCTCCAGCTAGTGAGAGCCTGTCTGGTGTGAACCTAGTCCAGAGGTGTGAAGAACGGACCTCAAATGCTGAGGGTGAAGGAGCCTTGCTGGGTCAGAGCAGGTGCAGACCTCTCAGAGTGACAAGCCCGTAACTCATGATGTCAGCAACTGGGATGACAAATTAAGTATTCCTCTGAGTGCCACTGAAATTCTGGACTGCCAGGTTGTTCCTGGAACAATGTATGGAGTTAAAAAGTCAGAGCTGTCTCCTCTGGCCCTGTCCTCCAGGCTGACAGTACAGCACTGAGTAGGGGCAATGACTGTTCTTCCTTTCCAACAATAGGCTTCCCATCTGGGTGATCTGTCTCTGCATGCATTGGGGAGGAATGGTTGAGAGAGAAGAAGGGCCTTTTCCTTTCCTCCAGCCTTCCAGAATGTGGTTAGACATCAGTCTAATGCTGACATCAGTACGGAGACTGATTCTCCCTCTCAGATCACTTCCTCATGTAATGAGATGAGAGGTTTGCCAGCCAGGAGCAGCTATTGCCCTGCAGTCAGCAGCTTTATTCTTAAGAGCACATCCTATCTGGAGCTATGGAAAAGCTCTTGCAAAGGAGCCAGGGAGGGCTGCTGCATTCCACATGGATTTTAGCCTTACCTGGGACTTATTAATAGCCTTACTCAGTCATTTACTGGCCCTATGATCTTAACCTCTCTTCACTCTAGTTTCCTTAATTGTAATGTGAGGATAATGCCACCTATTTTGCACAGTAGACATAAAAGTCCAACCAAATAATTTAGAATATGCTTCATGCATGCCTGGAGTGTTGGAGAGGCTGGAAACCTCACGGTTATCTGATCATGCTATCGTCTTCTCCTGAGGACCGTGTGGTGGTCCCACATGCAGCCAGTGGCTGACATGAAGCTGCTTCTCTCTTCTCCCTCAAGGTGGACAACATGGGATAGAGCACTTCATCCAACTTTTTTCTTATCCTGAAGACATTCCTTATTCATGATTAAAGGCTAATTAAGGTGCCACACTGAGTTACAGTCAATTACAAACTCAACTTGTGCCACTGCTCTTCCACTCCCCATTAATGTTCCCAAGCTCAGAAAGAACAATAAAATTTACCATCATCAGGATTTCCAACTCCATCTGTGATGGCTGATTTTATGCACCACCTTGTCTAGGCTATGATCTCCAGTTGTTTTAACACCTGTCTAGATGTTGCTGTGAGGGCATTTTTTAGAGGAGATTAACAATTGAATCAGTAGACTTTGAGTAAAGCTGATGACCTTCCATAATGTGGTGGACCTCATCCAATCAGTCAAAGGCTATAAGAGAAAATGCTGTGGCACCCCAGGAAGAAGGAATGTTGTCTCCAGACTGCAACATAAAAATCTTGCCTGAGTTTCCAGCCTGTTGCTTTGCAGAATTTAGACTCAAGACTGCAACATCAGCTCTTAATGAATTTCCAGCCTGCCGGCCTGATCTTGACTTGCCAGATTCATATTGTGGAAGCCAGTTCCTCTCTCTCTATGCACACACACACACACACACACACACACACTCCCTCTCTCTCTCTTTCACACACACATACACGCACACACATCCTATTGACTGTCTTCCTCTGGAGAACCCTGCCTAACACACTCTCTCTGCCTTATGCTTTGTCTTGTAGCCACCATTTGCCGCTTCCTTCCCACAATATCTTTTTTCGTAAAAAAGCCGTCATTTCAGAGGCTGGGTGCGGTGGCTCACACCTGTAATCTCAGCACTTTGGGAGGCCGAGGCTGGTGGATCACGAGGTCAGGAGATCGAGACCATCCTGGCTAACACGGTGAAACCCCATCTCTACTAAAAATACAAAAAATTAGCCGGACGTGGTGGCGGATGCCTATAGTCCCAGCTACTTGGGAGGCTGAGGCAGAATAATGGTGTGAACCTGTGAGGCGGAGCTTGCAGTGAGCCGAGATTGTGCCACTGCACTCCAGCCTGGGTGACAGAGCAAGACTCTCTATAAAAAAAAAAAAAAAAAAAAAAAAATTGGCCTTTCCTGCTATCCCATGTAGCCTGAATATGGTTATTTGCCTGTCCAGCAAGAGTATATGTTTTGCCCTTATTAGCAGCACCACAATTTCTTTCAGGTGAACACTAACTCAGGGGAAGCTGAGGTGTTTCATTGTGGCCATGGTTCCATTGATCTTTATACCCAGCTTGAGACTGGTGTCACACTTTTTTGATTCTTCTACTTTTATGCTGTCTTAAAATTGGAGAGTGTGAGTCTTCCAACTTTGTCTTTCTTTTAATAAATTTATTTTGTCTATTTCAGGTTTTTTGCATATCCATATATGTTTTAGAATTAGCTTGCTAATTTCTAAAACACTGACATTTCTTGGGATTACATTAAATTTATAGATCAATTTGGAGGAATTCACATTAACAACACATAGTCTTCCAATCTCTTGATTTATTTTATTTTATTTTCTTGCGACAGGGTCTCACTTTGTCTTCCAGACTGGAGTACAGTGCCACGATCATGGCTCACTGCAGCCTTGACCTCCCTGGGCTCAGGTGATCCTACCACCTCAGCCTCCCAGTATCAGGTACTATAGGTGTGTGCCACTACACCTGGCTAATTTGTTGTATTTTTTGTAGAGACAGGTTTTTGCCGTGTTGTGCAGGCTGGTCTTGAACTCTTGGGCTTAAGTGGTCCTTCTGCCTCAGCCTCCCAAAGTGCTGGGATTACAGGTATGAGCCACCATGCCCAGCCTCTTGCTTTATTCAGGACTTCTTTAATTTCATCAATGTTTATAGTTTGCAGTGTACAGATCCTGCACATATTTTATTCCATTTGTCTTTAAAGAGTAAATATTTCTCTGATGTCATTATAAATTATATTGTTTTATAAATTTCATTTCCAGTGCTTTTGTTAGCATATAGAAATACAATTTTTTTGGTATATTGACCTTGTATTATTTGACTGATCTTAGTAACTTTCCCCCTTGTTATTCTGGCTAGGTTCTTCTGTGCAATGTTGAATACAAGGCAAAAATAGAAATCTGTGGCTTTTTCCCTATCTTAAGTGGAAGTAGTTTGTTGTCTATTAGTATGGTGTTAACTCTATTTTTTTTTATACATCCATTTTCTAAATTTAAGGAAATTTCATTTTATTCTTAGTTTACTTGGAGTTTCTATCACGTGTGGGTATTAAATTTTGTCAAATGCCTTTACTGCATTTACTGAAATAATGATACAGTTTTTTTTCTTTAAGTGTGTTGGTACAGTTTACAGTGATTGATTTTCAAATTTTAAACCAAGCTAATATTCCTGGGATAACCTCAATTTGGTTTTGATGTATCATCCTTTTTATATATTCCTGGATTTGGCTTACAAGAATTGTGATCCCATTTTTAAAAATCTTCTAATGCCTTTGATCTGGTATTAGGATATTAGACACTCTGTATTGTTATCAGGATAATCCTGGCCTCAGAAATGAATAGTAAAATGTTTCCTACTCTACTCTTTTCTGGAAGAATTTGGGTTAATTTGGTATTATTTCTTCCTTAAATATTTGGCAGAATTCACCAATGAAGCGATGTAGATCTGGAGATTTCTATGTAGGAAGGCTTTAAACTAATATTTTAATATCTTTTAAATATGTAGAACTATTAAGTTTATTTGTTTTTCTAGGTTGATCATTCGTAGTTTGTGTCTTTCAAGGTATTTTCCATTTCATCTAACTTGTCAAATATGTTGTTCTAAAGTCATTCATAATATTCCCTTATCATCTTTTTGATGTTTGTAGGATCTGTAGTAATGTTCACTTTTTAATTCCTTATACTGGTAATTTGAGTCTTCTGTTTTTATTTTTTTCCTAATAAGTCTTGCAAGAGGTTTATCGATTTTATGAATTTTTTTCAGAGAACAAATTTTGGTTTTACTGATTATCTCTATTGCATGTCCACTGTTCATTTCATTAGCTATTGATATTTTCTTTGTTATTTCCTTCCTTCTGCTTGTTTTGGACTCAATTTGTTCTTCTTTATTGAGTTACTTAATTTGAAGCCATTTTTCTTTTTGAATACAGTAATTTAATGTTATAAATTTTTCTGTAAGCACTTCTTTAGTTCTACATCCCACATTTCAATATATTTTCTTTCCAATATCTTTGAGTTGCAAATGTCTTTACATTTACTGTATTGCTTCTTGCTTATTTAGAAGTTTGTTGCTGAATTACCCAATATTTTCCAATATTCTAAATTTCTTTCTTTTATTCATTTCTAGTTCAATTCCATGGCAGCCAAAGAAATATTTTATATAATTTCAATCCTTTTAAAAGTGCTGAGTCCTGTTTTAAGGTCCAGGCTGTAGCCTATATTGGTAAATGTTCCATGTACATTTGGGAAAAATGTTCTGCTATTGTTATATGGAGTCTGCTATAAATGGCACTGAACTGAAGCTGGTTGATAATTCTTTTGGTTCCCTTTAGCCACAAACACATAAATTATCTTTGGATCTGCTCAGTCACAAGGCTTACAAGAACAGTTTGTACTGCAGGCTGAGCGTGTGACACATGCTTCTCATTTCCTAGTCCTGCTCAAAGCTAACAGCCTTTTGGACAAGTGTGTGGAAAAATCAAACTATCATATTGAAACATGACTTGTATGACCACTCCAAATCCAAAATGGCCTCCTAAGCAAGTGCCTTTTTTTGTGGTAGGGGGTATAGGGCAGTGACTTGCATTTCATCTTGGAGGTAGACCTGTGTGTTGTTTTGTGGAAAGTCAAGATGTTCGAGATCTCTGCAGACCGTGTTACAGCAGAGAGCTATAATACATCTGGGTAGCTGCAATTGGAGCACTACCTGATTAAGTTTATAACACTCAATAGTCATTCCATAAGCCTTCTGCACAGGTCTAATTGGTGACTTAAATGACAGTGCGATAGGTATCTCTGCCCTTGTTTCTTTGAAGTATTTTATAGTGACATTAATCTCTACAATATCTCCAGAGAGATGAAATGACTTCTGCTGGTATAGTTTTTAATTTTTTATCATAGAAGAGACTGGAAATTTCATGCCTATGTATATCATCAAGAAAAATCAGTAAATATTTCTTGTAAAAGTTTTGTATGAAAATGTTTATAGATGCATTGTTTATAATAACCCCAATCTGGAAACAGCCTAAGTGTCTATCACTAGGAGAATTAATAAGTAAATTGCAGTATACTTGTGGTAAACGCTTTTTATCTATGTAACAACATGGATGACTGTCACAGTCTTCATGTGGTAAAAGGAAAATAACAGAAAAATGTTCAGACTGTGTGATTCTATTGATATGAAATTCATAAAAGACAAAACAAATTGATGATGATACAGTTCACAATAATGCTTACCCTTAGAAAGGAAGGGATTGGTTATTGACTAGGAAGAGGCACGTGGAAATTTTTTAGGGTGTCATTCTAAATTTTCATCTTGTGGATATATACGCAATCACATACATATGTAGAAATTTACTGAGTTGTACTAAAATTAGTTTGCTTTATGTACATTGTCCTAAACCTCCATAAAAAGTAAAATGAGGGAATTCTCAGAGAGAGGGGGAAAAAGTGAGAGGGAAGGGGAAGGTTGGAGGGAGGGAAAGAGAATAGGTAGAGGAAAATGATAAAAGAATAATGAATTTTTCCTTTTCATCATTATCTATTAGGTTATATTTCTTCTTTATTAAAAATAATACTAAATGAAAGAAACTAGACAAATTATCTCATTTCTGCAGCAAATGCCAGACAAAATGAGGAATTGACAAATTCGTGTATGGAAACACCGAGTGAGGTAGAGATGTTCCTCGCCACTGATCACTTCACACTGTGCTCCATAAAGTGTTTATTCTTCATTTTCACAGGGACCCAGGAAGTAATGATCTCAAAACTGTTGTTTGCCATTTCTCCATATATTGGCACCCCCTCTGTTACATAATGTAACCTATTCAGACCTGGAGCCAGCCTGGACATGACATAGTGCACTTCCGGGTAGGCAATCCTGTGTCCTCACCAGTCCCCAGACACTGGCCCGAATGCTATGAGCTTGCCAGGGGACTCACACGGATGACCTGCTTGCTGCTTAGTTAAGAAAGTGTCAGTCACAAGACAAATCATTTTACTACACAGTGAAAATAATTCAATAATGTTTTCAAGGTAAGTGCAATATTTCAGTTTTGCTTTCTCCCAGTTGCTTTTTGTTTGGCTGAATGAAATGTGAAATATATGTCCCCTCACCAAAACAAAAAGAGTTCATTGAATATGATGAAAAGAGAGAGCAGTTCCATGGGAACAGAAGCCAAATAAACCGAGTGAAAAGCAGGGAAATGGAAAAACTCACTTAATGGCACTGAGCAAAAGAGCTTAGAGGACTCCGAGAGCCCTCGCCGAAGCACATGGACAGAGGCGGGCCATGTGGCAGCAGCAGGCTGCTGGCCTGTGAGTGTGCTGTCTGTGTCATAGCCAGCTCCAGGTATGTGGCAGCCACCACTGGAATCTCATCCCGAGTCCTGCCAGATGATGAGCTGTTGATCTTACTGATTTGCAACACTCAAAGCCAAAGTCATCCAGATTTTTTGTGTCATGACTCGAGATGGCTTTGTGTTTTTAATTCCCACCTACTGCCACTCAGCTTTCTAAAGCTGATGCTCACCATGGAGACAAGCTCAGGCATGCACATTCTCTGGCATTACTCAATAGGCCTTGGCCCCAAATCCTTGTACAGTCATCTGGTTTTAACTCTGTGGACCACTGCAGCTGTAGGCACCTCTGAGATCAGGCAACAGTGAAGTCTGCAGCCTCTACGGCTGAAACCAGCCCTTCTGAGCATCCACTCTGCCCCGTGCAACATTAGGACTCTAGATATTAACACTATGACTTTGAGAAAAAGGCAAACTCAAGACAGCAAAGAGAAAAATCTTGCCTCCCAAAGGTGTGGAAATAACTAGTCCTGCTCTTCTTGTCCAGTGCATCAAAGAAAGTGTGCCATCCTCCTTAGCAAAGGATGTGTGTGCACCTTCTAACAAACCAACAAAAGGGTTGAGAAGAGAGAGGAGAATGATCCAAAGAGATGAATTTTAAAAGATGATCTGTGAATAGGGGGAGATTGTGATTGTGAGTATGCCATAGGAACTCAAAGCTTCAGTCCAATCTTGTTTGCATCAAGTCACCACTGCCTAGTAATTAACACTCTAGTCATCCTTCCCTTTGACCTTGCCTCACCGTCTGGAGAGTCTCCTCAGGTAGATAAGTAGCTAGCTAGCTACATAGTATTATTTGATAGTTCACTGCTATGGTTTAAATGTTTTTGTCCTCTCCAATATTATTGGAAGCGGTGACTGGATCTTCAGCAGATAAGAAACCCGCTGGCACCTTGATCTTGAACTCTCCAGCTTCTAGAACTGTGAGAAATAAATTTTTGTTCTTTATAAATTCCCCACTCTCAGGTATTCTGTTATAGCAGCACGAACTGACTCAAACAAAATTTGGTACCAGGGAATTGGAGTGTTGCTACAACAAAAACCTCAAACTGTGGAAACGGCTTTGGGACTGGATGATGGCTGGCTCTGGAACAGTTTTTAAGGGAATGCTGGAAAAAGCCCAGATTACCAAGAATGGTGCATTCACAGTGATTGTGGTGAAGGCTCAGAAGAAGAGGAGAGCTGTAGGAAAACCTCATTCTTCTTAGAGATTACTTAAGTGCTTGGCCAGAATGCTGATAGAAATATGGACAGTGAAGACCATTCTGCTGAGGTCTCAGATGAAAGTGAGAAACAGGTATGAGAAACTGGAGGAAAGGTCATTCTTGTTACAAAGAACTTGACTGACTTCTGTCCTTGTTCTGGGACTTTGTGGGATGCAGAACTTAAGAGTGATAAACTAGGATATTTGGTGGAAGAAATTTCTTCCAGCATAGTGTTCAGGATACTGTATGGCTTCTCTTAACTGCTTATAGTAAAATGAAAGAAGAGAGAAATGATTTAAAGATGGAATTTTTAATTAAAAGCAAAACAGAACCTAAAGATTTTGAAAGTTCTAAGCTTGTCTATTTAAAGAATAAATATGTATGCTTAGAAGAGAAAACTGAGGGTATGGCCAAGAGAACATTTGATAAGGAAATTAACAGGAATAGAAGGGACCAGGTGCTATATATCAAGACAACAGGCAATGACCCCAAAGTCATTTTGGATATATTTGGGGTTGCCATGCTCATTGCAGGCCCAGAGTTCTAGGGCCTTGAGGGCAGAACAGTTTCTGGGGAGAAACCAGGATACCCATGGGACCTCAGGTTTGTGGTCCAGGGCTGTCCCAAGTCTCTGTTCTCCACATTCTGGTGCAATGCTCCTCGGCCACCCCTGCTGTGGCTTAGAGGGGACCTACATGCAGCTGGAGCCACTGCTACAGAGGTCATAGGGAGTGAGATTTAATGTTGTGTATATGGTGCTAATTTTTCAGGCACGCTGAATGCAAGAGCTGTGGAGGCATAGCTACCTCCACCTAGATTTTCCAGAATGCCTTGAGGCCAAGGCAGATCTGCCACAGGGGTGGGGCTGCCACAGAGAACCCACACTATGGGAATGCTGAGTGAAGTCGTGCAGACAGGGCGACCCCCAGAGATCTCATGGCTATAGAAACACCAGTGTGCAGTGCCAGCCTGAGTGGGCTGTGGGCACCTGGACTCCCACCTGAGAGAACTGTGGTGTGAGCAAAACCAAAAATCTCCAGCAGAGCCATGAGGGTGCGGCCGCCTGGAATCTTGAGGGCAACTGCCCCAGTATGTCTGGAAGGTGAGACATGGACTCAAAGAAGATTATTCTCTAGCCTTAAGATTTAATGTTTGCTTTGTTGTGTTTTGGACTTGTTATTTCTTTCTTCTTATTTCTCTCTTTTGGAATGAAAATGTCTGTTCTAATGTAAGTGTTTCTTGTAAAAGTTTTGTAGGAAAATGTTTATAGATGCATTATTCATAATAGCCCCAATCTGGAAACAGCTCAAGTGTCTATCACTAGGAGAATGAATAAGTAAATTGCGGTATACTTTTGGTAAACACTTTTTATCTATGTGACAACATGGATGCCTATCCCACTATTGTATTTTGGAAATACATATCTAATTTGATTTTACAGGTTAACAGCTGGGAGGAAATTAGCTTTAGGATGAATAGATCCTTGAGTCTCACCCACATGACGTTTACAAGAGACTTTGGATTTAAACTTTAAAATTAATGCTGAGATAAATTAAGATTTGGGGGCTATGGGGGCTATTGAGATGGAATGTCTGCATTTTCTTTTTATGTGAGAAGGAAGTGAACTTTGGGGGCCAGGAGCAAAATGCTGTTGTTTGAATGTTCATGTCCCTCAAAAATTTATGTTGAAACTTAATCCCCACTGCAACCATATTGGGAAGTGAGGTCTTTGGGAGGTGACTGGGTCATGAGGACTCTGTCCTCATGATAGGATTAGGTGCCCTTATGAAAAAACTTGATGGGAGGGGTTCATCCCTTTTTGCCCTTCTGAGGTCTCTGTCATGTGAGGACACAGTGTTCCTCCGCTCTGGAGGATGCAGCATTCAATGCGCCCTCTTGGAAGTAGAGACTTGACCCTCACCAGAAGCTGAACCTGCTGGCATGTTGATTTTGGCCTTCCCTTTCTCCAGAACTGTGAGAAATACGTTTCTGTTCTTTATAAATTACCCGGTTTCAGGTATTTCATTATAGCAGCACAAAGTCAGTCACTATGACAAACTCAAAAAGGCAGCACATAATGATGATATTATGTACTAAATGTTCCTTCTTGAATTCATACGTTGAAGTCCTAACACCCAATGGGGTGATATTAGGAAGTGGGGTCTTTGGGGGGTGATTGGATTTAGATGAGGTGATGGGTGGGCTCATGATGGCATTAAGTGTCCTTATAAGAAAAGGCAAGAGAGACCAGAGTTCACTCACTTTTTGTCTTCATCTCTCTTTCTCTTTCTCTCCCTCTCTGCCTTCTCCCTGCTATGTGAGGACACAGAGAGAAGGTGACCATTTGCAAGTCAGGAAGAAGGCCTTCACCAGAACCCAACCATGCTGGCACTCTGATCTCTGACTTTCAGCCTCCAGAACTGTGAGAAAATAAATGTCTGTTATTTCAGATGCTTAGTCTATGGTATTGTGTCACTGCAGCCCAAGTTGAACAAGGTAGATGATTGTAACAATGAAAATGAAAATAAAAACTTCAGCAGTGAGCATTTATTGAGCATGCGGGTACCAGGCATTAGGAAGAACACTTTGCTGTGGGTTTACCCACATAAGCCACACCAAACCACCACACTACTCTTTCTATAGGGTCGAACAGTATCCCTATCCTACTGATAGTGAGCTGGCCTTAGACAGCTAAAATGGCTTAAGCAACTAGAGAATTAGATGAAATTTCCCAGGAGGGGATCCTTGAAGGACAACATGTGTTGGTTCAATAGAAAGTGGGTCAAGGTGGGGGCCAGTTAGGCAGAAGCACAGAATGTGAGAAGCCATGAGCAGAGGGAGTTTATGCCACACACTGGGAGGTGAGCAATGGGGAATGGTGAGGGATGAGGCTGCAGATGAATCAGGGACAGATCTGAAGGGCCTGGAAGGCAGTTTGAACTTTAACCTGGGATCTTAAACTGCCCTAAGCACTGGGGCAGTGTAATCAGAAGAACATTGCAGCTGTCATGTGGGGAATTAACTGAAGCCAAGAATATGACTAGAAAGGATGGCTACATCACAACCATCCAGTCATCAGGAGAGTAAATTGGGCTGGACCAAAGATGTTAAAGAAACATGATAAACAAAGGCGGGGATGCCCAGGGATTGATCTAGTGCTTTTTGCCTGGTCAAACAGCAGCATGGAAGTGCTGAGGGCTGAGTGGGCAATCAGTCTAAGGGGACAGAGATGATGTGTTTTGTTTTAGATATGTTGATTTCAATTCCTGGGGGACTCTTAGTAAGGAGTTGGAATTGCTCTTTGGGAGTTGGGGAGGGAAGGCTGTATGTAAGACACAAGGGGTTGGTCATTAACATGTGGTGGTGGCTGACTCTAGGGAGGTGACAAGGCAACTAAGGGAGCATGTGTAGCCTATGTAGAAGGAGACAGGAAGGCCACAGAGGAAGCCTAACATTTCACAGCAGAAGGAGAGTTGCTAGCTAAGGATACTGGAAGGAAGTGGTCACAGACTTGGGAGAAATCAGAAGGATGTGTGTGATCCTAGCCAACAGAGCTCTCAGTTGCAAAGCAATCTTCTCCAGCGGATATAGGATTTCTTTCTTGACCCCTGCTGGAGGTACTCCAAACACTTTACTTACTTTCCACATTCCCCATCTGTCCTAGTTGGCTCGGGCTGCCATAACATAGTATCACAGGCTGTGTGGCTTAAGCAACAGATATTTATCTTTTCACAGTTCTGGAGTTCAGATGCCAAGATAAAGGTGCCATGGTTGGTTTTTGGTGAGGGCTCACTTCCTGGCTTGTAGACGGCTGCCTTCTTGCTGTGTCCTGACATGGCCTCTTCTCTGTGCATACAAGGGTGGTGGGGAGAGTACCCTAATCTGTTTCTCTCTTCCTATTCTTATAAGGCCACCAGTCCTAGCAGGTTAGGGACCCACTTTTAGGACCCCGTTTAACCTTATTTACCTCCATAAAGGCCCTATCTCTAAATATAGTCATATTAAAGGTTAGGGCTTCACCATAGGAATTTTGGGCAAAACAGCTTAGTCCAGAATACCACCCAACTCACTCAATTTTTGTAGATGGTCTCACCAAGCGATTTGTCAAATAACCGTCTGAAGGATGTAGGAGGAAATAATATCAACTGCAGAGGTAAGTGGGACTAGCCTAGAACCTGAGGATCCTGAATTCTCCAAGACAGGAGGGAAGAGAAGACGTGAATGAGAGCAGGGACAAAGAATGTGAACAGCGAGAAGGGGATGTGAGGGGCTTTCACATGGAGTGACCCTGAGCCACATACATTGCAAATGACTTCCTCTACTCCAGTGACTTTTTAAAAATTTATTGCCTAAAAATTGAGTTTGCAGTCCCTCCCTAGCTCTATTTTCAGCCATCCATTGCAGTAGATCATTTATGCTGGGAAGGTCTATTCTATGCCAGGTTCTGTGATTGAAGCTTGGGGAGGAACATGTGCCTCAGACATAGATTCTTCCCATTACAGTTTCACTGATTATTTGAAAGGGGGCTTAGACATGCAAAATAAATTACAGTACGGTGTAACTGGCCCTGTAATACAGGTGTGTTTTAAGAATTATCATAAATAGTTGTTCAAAGTCTAACATTAGTGACATGTGGTCTAACAAAGAAAGAAAGCTTTTCAGGCTGCTTCTCCCTCCTGTTTGTCTGTTTGTGCCTGTGTAGAAACTGAAGTGATGCAGCTTATAGAACTTCCAGGAAAGCTTTTGATTTTGAATTAGACTTATTTCAGGGGCCTTGTTGAACTCTCATAGGCTTTTGGCTGTCATCTGCTAGTGAAATTACTGAAGATCATGAAAGCTTATTTTAAGGTGCCCAGCATACCCAATGATCACAGATTCTGGGCATGGGGGATTGAGTGCTCTGAACACAAGTTGGTAAGCATGGCAGACTGCTATGAAAGGGGTGCATTTCAACTGTGTCTTGAAGCATGAGTACCTTACTAAGACTGAGATTTGAAATCAAATATTCTCTGGCACCTTGACCTTAGCAAAAATGGGACTGTGTTTCCTGAGGTCCATTTCTGTAATAAAATTCCTATGAGGCATATTGAAATATTAACAGGATTTCACCTATTCTGGAATTCCTCTATGGTTGGTGTGCCCAAGGAAAGTGTAGATCAATAAGTATAAACAAACTGAGACCCATTTTTTGAGTTTCCTCTTATTAACAATATCATTTTTTTTAAAAAATCAGGACTTAAAAAGCTAAACAAATGAAGAAACACAATAAACGGATGATCGATGATAATAGCATCGTCTATGGAATTAATCATATAAAGTTCTCTGTAAAGTGGTCTCTATCCGGAGCTGCTGTTCTCTCATAGTATCCTGTGATTCCTCACCCCTCTTGACTCTGAGCTCTTCACGGGTAGGTGCCTTGTCTCACTTGTCTTCCCATCCCTGGAAACGGCAACAACTATTTGCATAATAAATGAATGAATAAGTGGATAAATCAATGAATGAGTAAAAGCATTTTCCTTCTTTCCCGTCTCTGTGGTAATCAGAAACCGAGGTGTGGTGTTCTTGGTTCTCTATGACCAAAGATGCTCATTCCTCATGTCCTACCTCCACTTCAATTCCCAAGACACCCCTGACTAAGGATGTTACTTAACCTTTGAGCCTCTTATTTCTCATCTCTAAAACAAGAACATTAAACACCCTCTCTCAAAGCTGTTGTGAATATGAGAAGTAACACACATAAAATCTCTAACCCAAGGCTTGATAGGTGGCAGGTGTTCAACCATGGAAGAGTCATAAACCTCTCAGGTATCAGGAAAAGTTCAACCTAGAACATGGGGTCATCCTTATTGTAGAAGGCTTATGACTGGAAAAATGTAAAAGAAATTTGGTAGTGTCTGGGCATCTATAACAGCACATTTCCATACATCTCACTTGTTTGCAAGAGGGATGGCCAACTTAGACAGCAGTGGCTAAGTTGAGTTGTTCCCCAGTGAGTGTACAACATGCAACCCTTTTTCTGAGATCTCATTCCTGCCCACCACCAGAGTTTTGCTTGAGGAAGGTTCCTTCATTGCTAAGGTGAGGGGAACCTCAGGCACCATTTTAAATAGCTCCTTTCTGGTTTTGTTGCCATCCAAGGCAGGGTTTTGGTTAGATCTAAATCTCTGCTTTCAGCTCAGTGCAAACCCTTCCTATTGCAAGGACAATGCGAATTCCTACAGTTGACATTAAGTGGGCTCTTCCGTCAGGACCCCTGGACATCACTGACAGCAAGGGGTCTGGGGTCTGGGAATCCTTGGACCTGTGCCAACTCAGAACTGGCCTGAGGCCTTTGGAAGCCATGGCTACTGCCATTGAAGCTACTCGGCCCAGTGCCTGAAATCCTTCAGACACAATGGAGCATCTGGTTGCACCCATCCTTCCCAGGAAGCTTCCAGGCTTCCCCAGTGGTCAAAATGAGGATTACGGGAACACGCTGCGTCTGTTCATTCAACAGCTGAGACCCTACCTGCCAACACAGCTCCCACTTTTCTGTGCACATGAGTAAAAAGAAACTACAAATTGATTGTTAGCTTTTGTGGACAGTAATGCTTATAGGAATGGGATATAGCCCCTCTGGTTTAGCCGGAACCTGCAAAGTCTTCTAGGCTGCTCAGCCACTCTGAATGTAACGTGCCTTGAGAGTCAATTTTGTGACTTCATAAAGTCGGTGAGTTCACCTCTGTTCTGCACAGCACTTTACCACCCTAGTTATAATGTTTTAAATCCGTGGAAAGAAAAGTATCATTTTGATTTAAGAAATGCACGTGTGGAGAAGGATACCGATATATCCTGAGAGACTAGCAAACGCTCGTACACACCCTACACCCTGTGCCAATGAGTTTTAGATTTCTTTCTTATTTTGTCCACCGTCATGGAAATGTAATTTTTTCCATGTGTCAGATGATGGAGGCCACGTCTTTCTGATTCAAAACCATGAGCTTTTTCCCACATCAGAGCCAGCCAATAGGATAATGGTGTCTAATTCTCTTTTTAAGCCACATTGAGACCAACAGATAGCATCAGTTAGGATTAGATTTGGCTGCATATAAAAGAAATCTGAATGCAGTGGTCTAACCAAATGGAAAGTATTCTCACCCATAAGATAAAGTCCAACCCATAAACTGCTCCAAACCCACAGATAAATTCCTTTTTGGCTTGAACTGTGTTGTTCTGTGATTTACAATTTTTGAATTTATTACCACATTTTAACAAAAATCATATATCATATAGAGATACACATTGTTAGGCTCCTTCCCAAATAGCACTGTTGGCTGATGCTGCCTAAACTGTGACTGCCTGTTCAGCCCCTGCACGGCCCTACAGTGACCGTCCATCCCTCCTCTGTCACCCCAGTGCTGAGAATGAGAGTCTTGGCCAAGTACCTCTCAGTTGCTGCCCTCTGAGTCTGCAGCCTCTGGTTTGCGCTCCAGCATCTGTATTCGTTTCCCAGGACTGCAGGAACAAAGTACTGCCAAACTGGTTGGTTTGGGACAACAGAAATTTATTGTCTCACAGTTCTGGAGACTGAAGTCTGAGATCAAGGTCTCGACAGGGCCAAGCTCCCTTTGGAATCTTCAGGGGAAGGGTCCATCCTTACTCTTCCAGCTTCTGGTAGCCCTGGGGGCTTCTTGGCTGGCAGAGAACCACCTTAGCGCTATGCTTCACATTATCTTCCTCTGTGTGTGGCTTTGTGTGTAAATGTTCCCTTTTTATAAGGACACCAGGCCTATCAGGTTAGGGCCTCACCCTAATGACCTCCTTTTAACTTGATCATCTGCAAAATCCCTATTTCCAAATAAGGCCCCATTTTGAGGTAGTAGGGGGTTAGGACTTCAATATCTTTTGAGGAGACATGATTAAACCCATAACACCTTTTGAATCTCCTTTGATCTTTCATTTCCTAACCATTTCCCCCTATTTTGGTATTTTTTGTGTTTTAGCTCTTATCCTTTCTTAGGGCTACAGTTCCTACCTTATCATACCCTTGTTTGTGGCCATTCACTTTTCCATTAAGAAAACTTCAATTCCAGTTAAAATAGCTTCTATCTCTTTATCTTGGTAACTCAAAAACAAATTTAACTCCATTAGGATAGACTTTGTTTAATGTGTTTTTTTCAACAGAACCATTTGGGTGAGGATGGGAGCCTGACATGGGGGTGACGCATTTGTTCTAATCTCATGGGAGTTGCTGCCTGGATCTCTCATACTGAGAAAGATGTAAGTCCCAACCAGACTTAGTGGTTGGGAGTTCTGTGAGGGATGGGTGGTGTCTCCTTAAGTGCCAAGGAGCAGGGCAGGCAAGGGTATGGTGGGGTGCATGCTAGGTAGTGCCCATTTGGCTTGTTCAAAGTTAAGTGTTTTTTTGACCACTAGGAACTCAGTGATGAATTATAGAGTGGTGCTTACCTTTGTAAGCGAGGAAAAGACTCTTGATAACAAGTGATTGCAATACAGAGTAGTAAGTACTCTTGTAACATGGAGCAGACCCAGAAAGATGGAATCTGGCTCAAGTAGCATTCTCTAAAGTACACTTCTAAGAAATAAAAACTCTATTTATAGTGAGATATATTGGGAAGTCTTAATTCAAACTACACTGAAGGCAAGAATGTGGTCCCAGGTCCCAGGATCGAGCCATCACCGAGGACCTGAAAACGGCCTGTGACCACTGGGCTGGAGAGAGCAGTATTGCAGACCAGAGGCTTCTTTTCCACATATATCTGCTGTATCTTAGGTTCTTTGGTACTAGAATGTCCATTACCTGCTTTAAGGCCATTATAATTAAGTCCTGGGGTTTTCTTACCCACTGAAAGCACAGCTTTAGAGTTATAATTGAAAAAATGGCTGTGTATCAGAAATGTTGCATCTGTCCTATTTTCTCTGCAAATTTCAGGTTGTCTGCCTGACCTGTTAACCTGGGAAAGGCTGTGGAGTGCTGGTACTCTCTGCCTGTCATGTGGCTTCTGTGCATTCTTCGTTGACAAGCAGCATGCAGCGCATGGTCTGGAGTGGGGGGAGGGGCTGAGACATCCAACACAGAGTCAGACCCCAGCATACGAGCTCCTCCTCCTAGAGTTTAAAGTCGGGAGAAGTGCTGGGGGGAAGCAAGGTGAGTAGCAGCAGTCAATACTTGTGATAACAAGTCATTCTGCTTCTTTTCTTTCTGATCTATCCCCAGACCCCTACTACTTATCTTCTATGTACCCTTCCATCCCCACTATGCTTGCCTGGGTCAGCCTCACACAATCCAGGCACAGGGCTTGGTGTCCAGTCCTCTAGCGATATGCCCTGGAGGTTCCTGTACCTGGCCCACGTTCTTTGATAAGCACGCCCTTCCCCACTGGGGCCCTTTCCTAGTCCCACTATGGAAAGCCTGAATCCAGGGTTAGGGAGACTGGAGCCTACTCACCTCTTCTGGGTGGGTCAGACCGCGGGTTTCTTCACATTGCTGGAAGCAGCCTCATTACAGCTACTATTGGGACAGCACTGTGTGCCAGGTCTGGGGTCTGAGGGGTCAGATATTGTAGCAAATAGAAAATAAATGAAGAGGTCAAGATTGGAGATCCAGGACTGGTCAGAAAGGGGTGGGTAAGAGGACCACCAGCAGCAGGTCCTTCTAATGACCTCCATCCTGACAGTCATCAGAAGGAAGTGCCTCTGTTGCTCTTCCTCCTAAGGTACAGCAAGGCAGGATGGGAGAGTGGGCCGAGATCTGTGGACCCTGGGCTCCTGACTTCAGCCTGTCTCAGGAGCCCACTGGGAGCCATTACAGATATCTGCATGTTTGCAACTACTTTAAGGCTCTCGGCTGGGCATGGAAGCATGGCCCTTCCCTTCATTTCCCACAGAACAGCTCAGGGCAAGCTAGAATAATCACACAACACTTGCCCAAGGCCCAGCAATGCCCCAGCAAGTGACCAGAGGCTCAGTCAGCTTCTCAGACTTGCAGCCCTGCCCCACCCTCACCAGGCAGAGGGACATGATGGCAAAGGGGACTGCCTGTGTTTCAGTTCCTCTGTGCTCCTGCTACTCTTCTGGGGAGGAAGCATGCATGGTTTGGCCACCATGTGGAGGGAGCCTTGTGCCTAATGGGCCACTCCGAGCTGTCAGAGGATCTACTGGCTGAGGATGTCCGCAGAATGGCCGTTGGAGGTCCAGCCATGGGACACCATCATGGTGACTTCTTCCTGGTTGCCCAGTGTGCTGCCCCACCTGGTAGTTGTAAAGTCCTGATATTGATGACTGTAGGGGTGAGGCACACATCTGGTGTTCAGAGTTCAGTCTGGCCTAAGCGCTGCACATGAGTTGGATTTATGTGAGGCTGGCTGGAGGCTCCTGGAGGTGGGGTTGACCTCTGGCCTGTTTGTTCTCCTAGCCCTTGTACCCTCTCTCCTTTGCTATCTCTTCCTCCCCCGCTGGCCCCTCTGGCTAAATTTCCCTGTTCGCCCAGTGCTCCATGTGTGGAAGAAGAAAAAATAACAGCATTGTCTGCATTTAGGGCTCTTTTAAATTTAAAAAAATGTATGGAGTTGAAATTCACATTACATACAGTTGGATATTTTAACATAAACAAATTCGGTGGCATTACATGCACTCACAGTGTGAGCTTTTAATCATATCAGTAACTTAAAATCATTGATCCAGGTCCCTGGCCACTTGCTATGGATTTGACATGTGTTGTGTCATTTACTGCTGTCACCAACTCTAAAACAGGAGTCACCATCACCCCTCTTTCACTGATGCAGAAATTAGGTCATAGCCTTTCCCAAAAATACATGGCTGCAAAGTCTTAGAGTATAAACTTAAACCCAATCCACTGACCCTGAAAGTTTGGTTAAATAATTTATTTTCTATTCTACCATGTTGCTTATTGGAATATGAAATCAAATTCTCTGCAGTTTTCCCACTTGAGAGAGGGCAGCATGCTGGTCGAGGAGAAAAGGACCAAGTAACTTCTTGTCTCTGACCTGCTGCTGCACCAAACTCCGTGGCTTGAGGATGGGGTCCAGGCAGTGCCTCCGAGGCCTGAGCACCTTTGGGATTTAATGCACTCACCTGGCCTCAGAATTCTTAGCAGCAGAGCATTCAAGGGAGCAAACACCCAACTATCTGAGTCAGCCCAAGAGAGAGAACTGCTCCCCACACTGATCTCTAGGCCAGCCTCCCTTTATGTGGAAAAGGACAAGGATAAGGGCTTTGTTTAGTGCCATGGTGCCTGTTACAGACCTTGGGGCATTGGGCTCTCTGTCCAGCTCTCTGTTGGGTATGATAAGCTGCAGAATAGAGGTCACTGGGTCATAGCTGGCCACTGCTTTGGGGCAGAGACACTATCTCCATCCAGTCCCCAGGAGGCTTTTAACGGGGTGCTTCCTCCTGTGAAATGTCCCCTCAACCAGCATGCAGCTCACATTTGCTGTGCCACCTCACAGTGACAGCTCACACAGCCAGATCTCCACTATGGCAACAGGCAAAGCTGCTGATGTGGATGGCAGATGGCTGTGGCAGTGGTTGGGGAGCTGGCTGCGTAGAGGAACAGTGTGATCGGGTTCACATCAGATAAGAAGAGGAGGCAGGGAGGAAAGGAGAGAGTCTTAAGTGTCTGACAATGGAAAGCCAACCCCAGCTGGAACCTGGCAGCCCTGAGAGCAGCATAGGGGCGGGGAATGGGGGGCACTATAATGGGATTAGTGGGACTCACTGTGTCATAAAGGAACATTTGAGCACACCTGTCCCAGCAGAGCTGAGAGACCACTTGGAGTGTCATGCTGTGGGGGGGGGAGGAGGGGGCGGGGGCCAGTTGTTTCTCTCCACCAAAACTCTAGGTCTTTTCTTTCTTCTTTTTCTTTCCACTGCCCCCCACCCACCACCCCACTTCTAGGTGGGAAGAGGTTTGGGGAGGCTCTGCTGTACTAGGGCTGGTGGCTTGCACCTGTTAGGGTAATAGCTAATTCCTTCAGCCCATGGCTTTTGTGGCTAATGTAATGCTGTATTTCCAATTATTCTGGGGAGAGTGTGAGTGACCCAGGGCCCAGTCACATATGTGTCCACCTGGTTGAGGTTGAGCCAAAACCTCGTGAGGCAGCTGCCAGTGCCTACCGCACTGAGAAGCCAAGCCAAGAGGCTGGAGGGGGTTGGAGGCAATGGGTGAGTGTTTATTTCAAACCTGGTTAGTCACTATATTTGCTTCAAGGACCCCTGCAAAAATTGAGGAAACACAAATCTATAAGTAGGAGAATCTTCTGGAAGTCTGCTGATGAATTCTATGCAAAGAGGTCACAGTCTAGTTTAACTTTTTAAAATAATGGTAAGATGATAGTTATATAATAACATAAACATCATTAACAACCCTAGTGAGCTTTTTTTGGGTCAAGGTTTTGCAGCACACGAGGCTAGGATTTACCTGTTGGCTGTTGAACCCAGACTCGAGCAATATGCAATGCACCAAATTCCACAGAGATTTTGTGTGAGGTTGATATGAAACCTGCTTGCCAAATTTAATAGCAGTGGTATTAAAGTAATGATGATTTAAAGACCAAGTTTAATTTAGTAGCACTAAATTTTTGCTTCCTAGGCTGGGCTTGGTGGCTCACACCTGTAATCCCAGCACTTTGGGAGGCCTAGACAGGTGGATCACCTGATATCAGGAGTTCAAGACCAACCTGGCCAATATGGTGAAACCCCGTCTGTACTGAAAAATACAAAGAATCATCTGGGCGTGGTTGCAGGTGCCTATAATACTAGCTACTTGGGAGACTGAGGCAGGAGGATTGCTTGAGCCTGGAGGCAGAAGTTGCAATGAGCTGAGATCATACTGCACTCTAGCCTGGGCAATAAGAGTGAAACTCCATCTGAAAAATAAATAAATAAATTTCTGCTTCCTCACATCTGTGGTGCATATGATACTCTCTGAACTAAAGATTAAGACACATGATGTGAAAGACCTTTCTGTTGCTTCTGGGTGCAGGATGTAACATAGAAGATACAATTGAGACCCACAATGTTAAAATTTAGGAGACAACCCTACTGCTGAGAGCAAAACTTGGGACGGTGCCCAGTAGAAAGTGATGAGTCCTCCCTGTGAGTGATGGCTGCACCATTCTGACAGCCAGTGGCCCAGATCATGGGCTGTGCCCATCACCAGGCAGGTCCCCCTAAGGGATTCAGAGATGGGGTGGAGGCCTGGAATATACACAAGGAGGGAGGGGAGAACAGAAGCCCTGGGGTTTAAAAATGAGCTTAGATCCTAGTCAACCATTCAAACCCAATCACTGGGCTGGGGTGGAATTCATAATGATGAGTGCACAAGCACAAAATCACATCTGGTGGGACCATCTGGTCCCTTCTGACTGGTTCCTGGGAGAAGGGGGAGGGAGAGTAGAGAACTGTACAGTTCACCCGAGTGGCAACCGCTCTGTCTGTGGAGGATCTCACCTTTTTGATGTGGATTTCTGCTTGAAATCAAAAGAGTGAAATTTGATTGAGTGAACAGAAGAATTGGTTCAGATTTTCATTTTATAACATGATCCCTTTGCCTTGCCGACTTCCTGTGCTCTGCGCCCAACTCTCTCTGTCTGTCTGTCTGTCTGTCTGTCTGTCTCTCTCTCTCCTTCTGTTTCTATTATCTCTATCTCTATTGCCACCTTTTCTTCTAACTCCATCCCTATCTCTAACTCTAAGCTATGGAGATTTTTACCAGACCATGTGGCTTTTATAGATTATACCCCAGTCTTAGACCAGGCAGCTCTTCCTGCTTCTGGAGAAGAAGGGTTCAGGGAATTTAAAGTATTGGACTTTACAATACACTCACAGATGTTTTGGCTTAAATTTTCTGCTAGTTCTGCCAATTCCTTTATGAGCTTTTTATTATTTCTTTTCTGGAGTCAGTAGAGAAACAAATAACAAACAAATGGCAGATGCTTTCCTAAGAGATAAACCCGTCCACCTGGAATGCTGTACCTGCTGGCACTCTGCCTGCTGGAGGAGGGATCGAGGATGCGGATGGAGAACAAAAGCAAATGCATCCGAAATGGCAGAAAGACTTTGCAGAGTCACAGGGGACACTGCAGGAAGGGACCCTGGCATGTGGCAGACACATCATTTGATAAGAAAACGGGGGAGCTAAGGCCAGAGAGGGAAAGTCGTTCACTCAAAGTCAAACACTTCTTACAGGTGGTTGATCCATAAATTGTGTCTTCTGATTTCTCATCTAGGAATTTTTATCCCACATTATCAGGTTTGTTTTTCAAACCCAGGGTGGACATAGTGTGTGGGAAGTGTAGCTAACGGTTTGTATGGCTTAAGGGATGTTGGGAGAGTTACCATGCCGTATTTATTTATTTATTTGTTTACATTTTGAGAGAGTTTTTTTTGCTCTTGTTGCCCAGGCTGGAGTGAAATGGCATGATCTCAGTTCACCACAACCTCTGCTTCCTGGGTTCAAGTGATTCTTCTGCCTCAGCCTCCTGCGTAACTGGGATTATAGGCATGCGCCACCACGCCTGGCTAATTTTATTTTTAGTAGAGATGGAATTTCTCTGTATTGGTCAGGCTGGACTCGAACCTCTGACCTTAGATGATCCACCAACCTCAGCCTCCCAAAGTGCTGGGATTACAGGCATGAGCCACCGCCCCTGGCCATATCATTTGTTTATTTACTTGTTCATGTATTCATTCATTCACTCACTCAACAAAACCTCACTGTTAACACCCTCTATGTGCTAGATACTGGGGATGCAAAGGTGAATGGGATGTAATGTCAACCCTTAGGATGGGCTCTGGCTCTAATGGAACAAGTAGAGATGTAATTGGCCAAGGAGAACACAGAGAGAGAGAGACGGCCTATGGTAGATGTGGAAGAAATCCTAAGGTTTTATAGAGAAGAGGCAACTCACGCTTTCAATGATTTGGAGGTGATTTTTATAAGAGGTGGTGAGGTTTGCTGGATAGGAAAGCTGTGGAAGAGAAGAGAGAGCCTGGCTGAAAGTTCAGACATTTCTTGAGATGGTTTGTGGAGACAGGAAGAGATTCCCTGGGGCTGGAGTGATGGAAGGTCAGAGGGCTTGACAGCAATAAGGCAGGAAATGCACATAGATATTGTGATACTTGAAGGTTCACAGTTGGATTTTTATTCTTTTGGCTGGAAGCTGTTTCCTGTGTTAAAATAGATCAAGAATGTGGTACGCACACATTTACATCTCTGGAATAATGAATCCATGGGATCCTATTTTGAAACAATATTTGATGGGCTTACAGGTTAAGTGGAGCTGAAGTATTGTGGGTGATGTCCTCCTGAAAGCAGACCCAGACACAGAGCTAGGTGTACAGAAGGCATACTGGGGAGGAACCTCAGTGCCCGGAGGAGAGGAGGAAGTGAAACTGGGCAAAAAGAGCCGCCGGTCAGCTCTTTGACCTCACTGCCAGCCCATCTCTGCTAGCCCATCTCAGCTGCCTCTGATGGTGGGGAAGGTCAGGCCATGGGTCCCTGACTATGTCAGTCCGAGGCCAGCAGCTGCTCAGGAAGTGTGTGTTTATGGCTTGAATACAGAGGGGAAGCTGAGAAGATCAACAGAGGCTGCCAGGCAGCCAGGGTCCTGTGGCTGGCTGGGCCACAAGTCCTTCTCTTCGTGGGTCTGAGTAGCACGTCTCTGTGGATGACTCCTGTGGGATGCAGCAGGCTGAGGACGTTGCAGAAAAGAAGGAGGAAGGTAAACAGGATTCTGCATATGGTCACCTCCAGGTCTAGACGTTGCCTCTGATGACATATCTTTCTCATCTCCCCCTCGGAATTCTTTGAGAGTTCTGTGTCCATGACAAGCTCTCAGAGAGCCTAGTCATTTTGTAAGTGATGTCTGTGCTTCAGGGGTACCTTCCAGAAATGAACCATATAGTAGATGCCCAGTGCACACAGGCTGACAAGGAGCCTGTCAGGCAAGGCCCTGAGAAGGGAAGGGGCTGATGGCAGGAGTCGATCCGTGGCTTTCTGAAACCCAGAGTCATGAGGAGAATCAGACTTGGAGTGAGGAGCTGATGTGACAGAGAGCAAGGAGTAGTGGGTTCCAGCAGAGCACCAGCTTCTGAGTATCATCCTGCAGGCCCTGAGATGGGCAGTTCTGTCCATAAAAAAGAGGAATTTTATGTGCACCTCATAACACAACAGAACAGGAATACAATGTGCATTGTTTAAAAGTTGAGATAAGTGTGTCCTGATGGAATTCTCTTACACTGGAATATCCTTCCACCAGTAAGAGCCCAGGACCTTCCAAAGCCCACTTTCAGTGGAGTCCACTCAGGGAGCCATTCCCCCACTCCAGGAGCCTGTGGCCCTGCCTCTTGGATCCCCCAGACCCCAGAGCTCCTCTCAGCCAGGCCCAGGGCACTGGCTTTTAATCTGTAGGCTTTGTGTCTTGGGCGTCCTTCCTTTGTTGAAACAAGGGTCCTCCCAGAGCCTGGCCCAGAGGAGCAAATCATTGTCAACAAAATGCACAGTGGCAGGCCATAGGAGCTGACTTCCATAAATCACAACAGACAATTTTTAAAAATCCTGGCAGTTAAGTTTGGTATGTCAACCTCAGGAGACTCTCTGAAAGGTTACCCAAGTTTCCCCAACTTTCATGCCAGAAAACATTCTGAGTGCCAAGAATGTGAACTCGAGTAGAGCAAAACAAATTCTAAGTAAAAATGGCACATGGGGCTAAAAGGTAAAATAATCTCTGTGTAACAGAGCAAGATTGGGATTAGAGATCTATATGCAGGTATAACTTCCATCCCTGTCCTTTAGTCTTTATTCTTAATTTCCTCCTTTTAGAAGGGGAAAATTACTCATTGAGTCTTACAGATCTATTTATAGTGTGCTATGCTTATGTCAGGAATGTCATAAGATGAAGGACTCGTTACTTTTGTATTTTTAATTCCCTAAATTGTGAAATGTCTTCTAAACAGTAAAGACTATATAAACATATTGTACATTTTAAAGAATATTAATAATAATCAGCACAAATAATTCCTATGGAGTTCCCCACACAGTACCCTTAAATGTCTCTGCACATTTTTCCTCAGGTATTCTAGATGCCTCCTCCTCTCCCACCCCAGAGGACCCCTGCTTGGGATTTCATGTTAATCACATTCCTTTGCTTTATGGCCTAATCTCACATATCCAATCTTCAAAACAATGCATTTCTTAGTTGCTTAGTATAGCCTACTGTGAACTTTATGTACATGGAATTACAATGTGTCCACCATTCTGAAACTGACTTTTTATTCAGACAATATTATGTGTTCAAAACATTGTAACTTGTTGATGTAACTGTAGTTTATTAATTTTTCTGGTTTGGTCTTATGATTTTTCTTAAGCCTGTGGATGTGGTGAGTTCATTTACTGGTATTGCTCTATGATATTTCATGTGCGAAGATGATACCGCAACCTGTTTTTTCACTGTACTCCCAAGGGAGTGCTGGTTGTTGCCTTCCCTCCTTGGTTTCCAGTGGGCAGAGAGCCGTTTTGCACAGTTGGCAGTCTCCCAAGCACATGGGCACTTGTCCTTTTTTGGGTGGAATGACTGTGTTGTAGAGTATGTATATGCTCTGTTCTGTTAGATTTTGTCAAATTGATTTTCCAGATGGTTGGGCCACATTACCTTCCACTGCTCCACATCCTCACCAGCACTGGGTTTCTTCAGATTTTTATATTTTGCCAGTTTGATGGTTCAAAGAGGCACTGGACTGTGGTTCTTGTTTACATTTCTCTGGTACTGATGAGCCCCTTGGGGATAACTGGAGAGACACTGAGTGAGAGTGGTGGTCAGAACTGGATTCTGTAGGACGGGGTAGAGAGGAGTAGAAGGCTGCAGTGGCGGGGGGTGGGGCACACATGGGTCTGGTGCACACTCTTTCTGCTTTTTTCTCATTTGTATTGGTTCCAAGTTCAGTCTCAGAAGAATCACATCAATTCTGACTTGTAATCTCAAGTTTTCAGAAATTTTCTGTGAGAATCTTTGAAGCTTGAGGGCTGTGATTTTTCTCCAGGATGAAGGTTAAAGCCTGAAAATGTGCGGAACATTCTCCTAACAACCCAGTCCAGTAAATGGTGCATGAGACATGTGTAGGGCACTGTGGGTGAGGCTGAGGCATCACCCCAGATGCATGGGTACATTCCTGGGAGCACAGACATGTGAACCTGCTTCACCCTCCACATCTGACCCTGGGACTCACCCATTTTTCTCTACTCCCACTGCTCTCCTGGTCAGATGACCCATTAGAAGACTCAGGGAATGGTACTTTATTTTCTTATAAAGCTACCTTTACTGAATTTGCATATATTAATGATAGTATTCCAGCTTGACTGAAGCTGGCTGTGAGGTTTGTGTCTCATGGAATTGTTCTGGGAACTTCCCAGAAGGCATGCGAGCTCTCTGACAACATGATAGATACTCAATAAAGAGTAGCTAGTATCAATTAGCCATGTCTAATTGAACAAATACTATGACTAATATCCTAAATGCAGGAGGTATGGTGATAAGTAAAACAGTGCCTTGTCCCCTGAAGCATGCATTCTACTAAGGGAGACAGCTGCACATATGGAACATGTGAAGACATAAGGCAATCACAGATAGTGGCCCTTCCAACAGGGAGAGCCAGGTGGCACAAGCCAGGTGGCACAGTGAAAAGAGAGGAGACAGGGCATTCCAGACAGAGGCAGGAATACCTGCAAATGCTCCCTGGGTACGAGCTCTGTGTGTTGTACTCCCAAGGGAGTGCTGGCTGTTGTCTTCCCTCCTTGGTTTCCAGTGGGCAGAGAGCCATTCTGCACAGTTGGCCGTCTCCCAAGCACATGGGCACTTGTCTTTTTTTGGGTGGAATGACTGTGTGGTAGAGTATGTATATGCTCTGTATATGCACCAAGAGAAGTCAGGCAGCTGAAGTGATGGTAAAGGTTGAAGGTCATAGAGATGTGAGGCTCCACCAATCCCAGGTGTGGGCCAAGGCACAGAGAGGAGAATGCTCTCTGTTTGTATCTTATATCAGCATTCCGTGATGGGGCTCAAAGTTATGCTCTCTGAGGGATCCCACTCCCAGATCTATATGGTAGATGCTGGGGAGGCTTAGGGGCTTCCTTGCTCCAACCCAGCCTGGGCAGGAGGAAACTTTTGATGCCTGCCATGGGGTAACGTTGGCAGCCTCAGCTCACTCCAGCTTTTGTCTGGTGTCTCTACTTGCATCCCATCAGTGGAACCCCAAACAGTTCTGGGGATCCCAGGGTGCAGGCATGGTGTCCATAATCATGCTGGGCGCCATGCTGTGCTATGGGGACCCTGTTGTCACAGAAGTAAACCATTGCCTAGTGGAGGAGGCCTGCCCCTTGCCTCTTCCTGTACCAGCACTCAGCGTCTGTGGTCCCCAGCCCTGGGCCGGGGTGCCCGTGAGTCGTGGGTAACACTGGGCACACGTTTACGAGTGTTTCTTACATATGAATGCCGTATGTGCCCCAGTGGAAATAAAATAAGGACTCATTTCAGTGTTTTATTATTTGGATCATTTCCTGATACCTGAATAATGAGCATTGGAATGTGCTCACGAAATTCGTGTTATGTAAGGACTATTTCTTGAATGTAAACTTTCAAAGGATGCTGAATTAGAACTTTGGCAATAGCCAAATACTTTTTTCCAAACCATCCCAAACTTTCCATGGATGGTGGCTCCCTTCCAATTTGGAATGGCTTCGGTTGAAGATGTTTTTTGCATTGGTCTTTGTGTTCACAGTCCCTGGTGAAGGGGCTGATAGGCTTAGAAGCAGCATTTGAGGAGAGAGAGACATGCACAGAGGGAGAGAGGGAGGAGGCAGAGAGGCAGAGTGAGCAAGAGAGAGCTGTACTGTGTTATTTCTCAGAAAGTACCTGGCAGGCTGGAAGCAGCTCATGAGCCAATATTTGAAAACTATAAATAGAGTCCTTTGGGATTGGCTCACATGAATTGGTAGGAATGTCAAGCTTGGGAAGCTGCTGGGGCATGGTGGGGGGAGAGCAGGCAACAGTGTGCTATTCCTAGGACAGGTAATGCCTCTCTTTAGTGGAGCGGGGAGGGCCCTAGGAGGACTGCAGACAGGAGGAGCTCAGGTACAGGTACACTGTCAGGTCAGACATGTGAGCGAGTTGGTGAGAAAATTCATACGTTCAACTGCATACCACACTTGGGAAGCAGCTGTAGCATTCAGGGTGGGAATTCTCAGCCCTGCTGCAGCTGCAGCATTCAGGGAAGGACTCTGGGGCCGGGCTGGGACAGGGCTGAGCAGGGAGCTGGATTGAGGGAAGTTTGAAATCACGGATCTAGGTAACCCTTCTAATTTGATGATGGGGAGATTGAGGCTTGGCTCTTTGTTCTTTTTCCTGCACCTCCACCAATCTTCCATGGGGTAAAGACCAATTTTAATGCAATTCATTAAGATTCTTCTGCCCATCCGTGGAGGAGGTTGGTCGGGGGGCCAGGACACAGGAAGACTGCCATCCTCAGCTCCCCTAAAAGCCACTGCAGCACAGGATGCCTGGACTGGCTCCTCTCCAGCTTCTTCTCAGAAGATAAAATGTCAAACTCAGAGCTATCCCACGCTTGTCAAAATGCGTCACAAAGAAAACTCATGGCGACAAACACCTAGGCATGCTTCCTTCCATTTGCAAGTGTTCAGTACTGTTCGTTTGGTGCCAGCCTTAAGTCACATCATCAGAGTGCTCTGGGGACCACATGGCATTCTTTTCTTGCAGTACTTTTCCTGAATGCTCCTAAAATGTAATGTACATTGCAGGGGCATTCTAAGACAGAGCCTAGACAGTGAGGCTGTCCTTGACTACGTTACACCATGATCTCTGTATAAAGACCTTAGGGAGAAACCTCTGACCTCTGTTTGACTTGCTGTGTTTCTCCTTGGGCAGCCAGCTAACCTTTACACTGCAGACTTGGGAAATGGTGCCACTGATCCCATATCCCTTGATGCACTGGTTACACAATCTCACAGCCCAATGTGCCCCCTCTTCTGTGCAAGTGCATGGTTATATCTACTTGTGGGTCTTCATCCTTTTTTTCCTTCCTGGCATTGTGAGTGTGTCCATCTGCGTGAGAGCTCTGGGTTCATCCTGAGCCATCCTGGTGAGGACAGAGATTGTTCAGAGCTCAGGTCCCACCACCAACATCCCTCCCTTTCCTTCTGTCTTTTTCTTCCCCACGACCCCACTTCTAGCATCTCACTTCCTTCCTTGCCTAAGAATCTGCCTGTTCTCATCCTCTAACTGCCTCTGACTCATTCTGGATGATCAAGCATCTTTGGGATCTAACAGTCTAAGGTCCCAGTTCCAGCTCTACTGCTTATTACCTGGGCAACTCTGTATTTGTGATTTAGCCTCGCTGAGCCTTAACTTTCTGCCAAATCGGGTAGACATAACCCTACTGAGGGCTAACACAGGGGAAAACCATAACCATGGCTGATCCATTATGGCTGCCCCAGAAAAGCCAATTTCCTTGTCAATCAATGCCAAGACCACTCCCTTCTGCATTAATCAGACCCCACCTGCCCTGCAATTTGTTCCTTAGAATTCAGAACAAAACAAAACGAAGCGCAGAAACCTCTGGCCGTCCCCTTCATCCAGCAGATGGCAGTCTCTGACCAGGAATCTCTTGGCCTAACTGCCATGGGAAACTGCTGCCCTGTAGAGGATTTGTCCAAGAAAACCCAAATAAAGAAATATTATATATTATTTTCTATGGAGAACTTGTGTAATGAAGAGGAAACACTTTCTCTCAAGCAACTGATGTGGATTTCTCTTAGGTTTCTGCAAAATGCAGGTGATAACCCTTGAGGTCGCACGCTTTGTTTTCCGGGTGCGTTGCCAGGTTACAGGGCACACCTATGCTCTAAGAGATGCGCGACAGCTAGGGGATGGCTTCCCCTTGTTCTTCCTGATCTTCATCTTGGTATTTTCTTAGAAACACAAACAAAAAAAAAGGCGTTGTGTCCTTGGTTACTGTGACAGCTGTGATTGGGGTCGTCAGGTGGGAAATGGGTTGGGTTACTTTCCACAGAAAAAACAGAAAACATCTGGTGCTGACATGCTGATGAATCTTCCTCCAGCTGCTTTGGAAAATCTGGGATTGGGGTGGGGGTGTGGAGGCATTCTGCTGGCTCATGCAGAGGAGAAGCTGAGAGGAACTGGGCTCATCTGCAGGTAGCAGGGCCTGGCCCCCTCCTCTCCTTGCCTTCCTCCCTTTCTCTTTCTCCTTCTGCACTCACACATGCATATTCTATCTTTCACCTTTTCTCTCTGGATGCAGGGGTAGCCAGCCAAGTGGATTCCTTGTCCTGAAAGAGTTTATAACTAATATCAACAGGGAAATAGGATTTTGAGGAGGAGAATCCTCAGTTACATCATCTGTTTCCCCTACAGCTGGAGTGGTCTATGCAGAGTGAGGGACACCCTTCAGACAGTGGCTTGCAGGGCGACTGTGGCACATGCTCAGCAGAAGGAAATGTATACACGCAGTCTGCTTACATCCCAAGCTGCAAGGGGCTTGTCCAGCTTCTCACTGAGAGATGGGCTCCTGATGTGTGTGTGTGTGTGTGTAATAGGGATTCCTCAAACCCCAGAAAGAGGTGCAGAAGCTCTACAACCCTCCACTCCCAACACACACTCAAGAAATAGCAAATATGCTTTGCAGACAGTAAGACACCTCATCTCAGGCCCTAGTCATTCTGGCCAATTCTACTCCACTTACTAAAATGGTCTAAATTCAAGCAATGCACTAACTTGCCAGCATTTACTCCTCGCTCACTCACACAAACACACATTTGTGTGTTTCTTATACAGCGTGTTGGAAACACATTTCGAGGTGGTCTTCAGCCAACAAACCCAAGCATCTCTAGTCCATCTTCAAGACATACAGATATTTTCTTCCTTGTCTTTTGCTTCTCCCCCAAGGATGCAGCCATTGGGTTACTGCACTGGCCCTGCCCATTACCTTCTTTCCCTTGGGCGAGCCTTGGGGCTTCCTGCCCTTCCAGCCACCATCATCATGCTTCACAGCCTCTGTCTTCCCTGTCTCTCACATGCTTGTGCTTTGTTATGTGCTGTTGAAATGACTTTCCTACCAAGATTAAAGTCTTCCTCACTGCAGGAATAACTATAATCTGTAATCTCAGAGCAGAGAGGCCTGATGCTGGACACACCCAGCCCCCAGCAGGGGAATGGCAGGACTCAGGACCTGTGCTTTGGTTCAACCTTTGCTTTCACCACACCAGGCTGTCCTGCAGAGGGACAACCACGGGGCTGTCCTTCCAGTCAGAGGCTTTCTCACGTTGCTTCTCTGTCACTAGTCGGTAAGTCTAAACTGGCAAAACACATAGGCTTTTCTTCTCCAAAACAAAACCCTGAAGAGAAATGTTCAATTAGAAAAAGGAAATGAGAAGAGAGTCCTTTTTTTCACTTTATCAGGGTCCTGTGGGCTCTGACTTTCCCACTCCCTGAATTCATTAGGGTCCTCTCATTCTGCAGCTTGGCGTGTGCCCCAGACAATTTTTTTTTTTTTTTTTTTTTTAAGACGGAGTCTTGCTCTGTCGCCCACACTGGAGTGCCGTGGCCGGATCTCAGCTCACTGCAAGCTCCGCCTCCCAGGTTTACGCCATTCTCCTGCCTCAGCCTCCCGAGTAGCTGGGACTACAGGCGCCCGCCACCTCGCCCGGCTAGTTTTTTGTATTTTTTAGTAGAGACGGGGTTTCACTGTGTTAGCCAGGATGGTCTCGATCTCCTGACCTTGTGATCCGCCCGTATCGGCCTCCCAAAGTGCTGGGATTATAGGCTTGAGCCACCGCGCCCGGCCGACAATTCTAATGGTAAACTGTGTGTGTCAACTGCCTTGCCCATGGTGTGGCCAGTTTACCCTTTTGTTTCTGAGTGTGTCTGTGAGGGTCTTTCTGAATGAGATTGGCATGTGAATCGCTGGATTCAGAAGAGTAAATTGCTCTCCCCAATACGGCTGGGTTTCAACTAATCCATTGAGGGTCCGAGGAGAACAAAAGGTGTAAGAAAGAGGAATTCTCCCTCCATGTTTTTCTGCCTCATTGCTGAGCTGGGACCTCTCATCTGCTCCTGTGCTTGAACTGGGATTTCCATCATCAGCTTCCCTGGTTCTCAGGCCTTGGAACTCAGACTGAATGATTCCATTGGCTTTTCTGGGTCTCTAGCTTGCAGACGGCAGATGTGGGACTTCTCAGCTTTCATGTATTTGTCAGTTTTCATGCTGCTGATAAAGACATACCTGAGACTGGGCAATTTACAAAAGAGAGAGATTTAATGGACTTACGGTTTCACACGGCTGGGGAGGCCTCACAATCGTGATGGAAGGTGAAACACATTTCACATGGCAGCAGACAAGAGAAGAGAGCTTGTGCAGGGAAACTCCCCTTTTTAAAACCATCAGATTTCATGAGACTTATTCACTATTATAAGAACAGCACAGGAAAGACCTGCACCCCATGATTCAATTACTTCCCACTGGGTCCCTCCCACAACATGTGAGGATGAGATTTGGGTGGGGATAAAACCAAATCATATCATTCTGCCCCTGGCTCCTCCCAAATCTCATGTCCTCACATTTCAAAACCAATCATGCCTTCCCAACAGTCCCCCAAAGTCTTAACTCATTTCAGCATTAACTCAAAAGTCTATAGTCCAAAGTCTCACCTGAGATGAGGCAAATCCCTTCGCCCATGAGCCAGTAAAATCAAAAGCAAGTTAGTTACTTCCTAGATACAGTGTGGGTACAGACACTGGGTAAATACAGCCATTCCAAATGGGAGAAATTGGCCAAAACAAAGGGGCTACAGGCCCAATGCCAGTCTGAAATCCAGCAGAGCAGTCAAATCTTAAAGCTCCAAAATGATCTCCTTTGAATCCATGTCTCATATTCAGGTCATGCTGATGCAAGAGGTGGGCTCCTAAGGCCTTGGGCAGCTCTGTCCCTGTGGCTTTGCAGGGTACAGCCTTCTTCCCAGCTGCTTTCGTGGGCTGGCATTGAGTGTCTGTGGTTTTCTAGGTGCACGGTGCAAGCTCTCGGCGAATATACAATTCTGGGATCTGGAGAATTGTGGCCCTCTTCTCACAGCTCCATTAGGCAGTGCCCCAGTAGGGACTCTGTGTGGGGGCTCTGATCCCACATTTCCCTTCTACACTGCCCTAACAGAGGTTCTCCATGAGGCCCCAGCCCTGCAGCAAACTTCTGCCTAGGCAACCAGGCATTTCCATACATCTTCTGAAATCTAGGAGGAGGTCCCCAAGTCTCAATTCTTGACTTCTGTGCAACCACAGGCTCAACACCACATGGAAGCTGCCAAGACCTGGGGCTTCCACCCTCTGAAGCAACAGCCCAATCTGTACCTTGGCCCCTTTTAGTCACAGCTGAAGCGACTGGGATGCAGGGCACCAAATCCCTAGACTGCACACAGACAAGGAACCCTGGGCCCAGCCTATGAAACCATTTTTTCCTCCTATACCTCTGGGCCTTTGATGGGAGGGGCTGCTGCAAAGATCTCTGACATGCCCTGCAGACATTTTCCCCATTGTCTTGGTGATTAACATTTGGCTCCTTGTTACTTATGCAAATTTCTGCAGTCAGCTTGACTTTCTCCTCAGAAAATGGGATTTTTCTTTTTTATTGCGTTGTTAGGCTGCAAATTTTCCAAACGTTTATGCTCTGTTTCCCTTTTAAAAGTGAATGCCTTAAACATTCACTCAAGACATGACTTCAGTGTTTTGTTGCTTAGAAATTTCTTCCACCAGATACCCTAAATCATCTCTCTCAAGTTCCAAGTTTCACAAATCTCTAGGGCAGGGGCAAAATGCCACCAGTCTCTTTGCTAAAACATAACAAGAGTCACCTTTATTCCAGCTCCCAACAAGTTCCTCATCTCCATCTGAGACCACCTAATCCTGATTTCATTTTCTGTATCATTATCAGCATTTTGGTCAAAGCCATTCAACAAGTCTCTAGGGAGTTCCAAACTTTCCCACATTTTCCTGTCTTCTTCTGAACCCTCCACACTGTTCCAACCTCTGCCTGTTACCCAGTTTCAAAGTTGCTTCCACATTTCCCAGTATCTTTTCAGCAGCGCCCCACTCTACTGGTACCTATTTACTGTATTAATCAGTTTTCATGCTGCTATTAAAACATACCTGAGACTGGGCAACTTACAAAAGAAAGAGGTTTAATGAACTTACAGTTCTGCATGGCTGGGGATGCCTCACAAACATGGAGGAAAGTGAAAGGCACATCTCACATAGCAGCAGACAAGAGAAGAGAGCTTGTACAGGGCAACTCCCCTTTTTAAAACCATCAGATCTTGTTAGACTTACTCACTATCACAAGAACAGCATGGGAAAGACCTACCCCCTGCTGATTCAATTACCTCCCATTGGGTCCCTCCTATAACACATGGGAATTCAAGATGAGATTGGGGTGAGGACACAGCCAAACCATATCACTCCATAACTGCATGAGCTAGTCCCTCATGAGACGTTTCTGTATATATACATTGCCTTGGGTCTGCTTCTCTGGAGAATCCCAACTGATACAACAAGAGAGTCAGATTGAGACAAAGGCTGAGGCTGTGTCCTCACAAAGTTCCAGCTGACTAGACCTGACTGTCCATAATCCTTCCCTCCAGGGCCTGGAAGTCTGCACAATTGGCACACAGAGCTGGGCTTCTCACCTGGGCTCTTTGGGATGCTGCTCTGGGAAAGTTCCTTCCTCTGGCCGACCCCAGGTAAAATGAATAGAATGGCTCTTATTTTACAAAGTTGAGAATGGATTAAAATGGCGTGACTGAGCCTGGTACAAAGATGCTCCCATACCAACACATCATGCCGTTTCCTTCTTAGACTTTTTGCAGCACAAACCAGTGGAACATATCACCTGGTGGCAGGATGAGTGAAAGGTGTTGAAGAGGAAGGGACTTTCAGAGACAGAGTCAAAAGTATTGGTTTCTGGATTTTCTGGGACTTGCAGAATGTATCGGGGGCTTGTGATTCTGACAATTGCACAGTTTAGGTTAAACTTTTCAAGTTTCGTTTTTTGATATTTTATTTTATGATGCCTACTTTCAATTCTTTGGCCTGTATGACTTTTTTAAAGTGATTTCTTCCAGGCATTTGCTATATGTTACGGGTTGAATTGTGTCCCCTGCAAAAGGACCTAATCCACAGTATCTGGGAATGGGACTTTATCTGTAAACAGGATCTTTGCAGATGATCAAGTTAAGGTGAGGTTATTTGGATGGGCCCTATTCCAATAGGGTTGCATCCTTTTAAAAAGAGGAAAAAGATGTGAAAAGACAGGCAGAATACAACCATATGCAGACCAAGGAGAGAGGCCAGGAATGAATCCTTTGCTAGCATCTTAAGAGGGAGTGTGGCCCTGCCTTGATTTCAAACTTGTAGCCTCCAGAACTGTGAGACATTAAATTGTGGTCCTTTGTTTTGGTAGCCCTAGCAATTGAATATACCCTATTATTTCTGACTGGCCATCTCTGTGTGGAATGGGAAGCTGGCTTCAGGGAAGGCCTCCCCTGGGAAGGCTTTCCTGTAGGGTGGGGAAGATGACCTGTTGTCTGGCTGGGATAATGGAGCTGCCTCCGGCTCCAAGTATCATAGCTAACCTATCCTCTGCCTTAGTGGGGGCATGAATTTCAGTGTGTGTAGGATATGGTTCAGGAAGGAGGCAATTATATCGTGTATTTTTATAATATGTGTTTGTTTTATAGCTCAGTCTCACTCAAATACTTAAAGGCTGTGAAAATCATTCCATTTTATTTCTTCTGATCCTTAGGGACACTCCCTTGCTGCTTCCTTCCATCTCTATTGTCTGTCCTCTGTCTCTTTTCCTCTCTCTCTCTCCAACACTGATCACCTATAGGGTGCAAAGATGCTTCCAGTTGATTGCCTTCATCCTTGAGAAGTCCACAGTGTGTGAGGAATACAGATGCATGAACATAAACACGGCTCAAGGTGGTCAGTGCTGGGAGGATGCTTCCTGTAAAGGAGATTCGGGTGCACAGAGACAGTGTGGTCTAAATCTTCTAGGAACATTTAGGAAGCCTCCAAAACTTCAATGAGATTTTGGAGTCTGCCAAGAGGGAGCTGTAATGGAGAACATCAAAAAAAGCACTAGAAAAACATTAGCATCATGGTTAAATGCCTGGGACATGGAAGAGGTTGATGCAGTTTTGTGCACCATCAGAGGATGCAAAAGTTTCCCAGGTTATCAAGTATTCCTTTAGAAAATAACTTTAAGTGGTTTTATGAATCCATTTTTATTATCTCACAGTTTTAAAAAGTCCTTTTTCATGTACATTTAAGTATTCCTACTTATTTCTATTATAAATACCTTAGATATGTAGGCATAATTACAGCTAAGATTCCACGCATATTTGCATTTATGCTCTGTGTGATCCCAAAAAGTCAATAAAAATTATTTTATACCTTTTAGGTCATCACACTTAAGGGGGAAGAGATGAACAAAGACACCTTCAGAGGAGAGAAGCCAAAACCAGGTCTGACCATCACACCTGCCAGGGTTCTGTGTCTAGGATAAGCCTGTGCCCTCCATGTGCCAACAGGGGAGTCAAATGAACAGGAGGACTCCTTGTGCAGGCAGATAGCCTACCTGTCCAGCATTGGCGCTGAACAGTTATCACTTCTGGAGTGAAACAAAGCTCTTTGGATTTTTAGCTATGAGAGACTAGAAGTTTTAAGCAAGGCAAGAGCAAAGCACATTGTCTCACTGCCCTGGATTCTGATGGAGACCCATGTAATCATAAGGGGAAGAATGTCCTTGTTAGCCCAATCTCTGGCATGAGGTCTTCAGTCTCAGAAGCTGGACACAGGCCCCAGACTAGACCTACCCCATGGAGTGGAGGGCTTTCATATAGACACAGAGGTCACTGACAGTTGCTGTGCTTGACTTGGGGGGTTCTGCATCAACGGCTAAAAATTAGTTAATTATTACCTACCCACTGGAGTGGAGGCCATTCATATAGATACTGAGGCCACTGACGGTTGCTGAGCTTGACTTGGGGGTTCTGCGTCAATGGCTAAGAATTAGTTAATAATTTATTGAAACAGCACCATGGTTACTCTCTCGCATCCAGTTCCGACTCCACACGTGTGCCATGCTCACTGGAGCTGCAAAGTGATGCTGCTGGGAGAGAAATGTCGGCTGCTGTTTGCGTCATTCTCACAATGCCACAGTTGACATGCCCAGACTACTCCAGAGACTCGGAGTAGACACTTTTGGCACAGACACTATGTTCAACCTTTGCACAGCAGGCATTTATAGTCTCTGATGGTCAAAGAGAAAAACACTTGCATTTCAGATTATGCCCTGATTACTTGGCATAGGATGGATACTTAGAGGATGGATACTTACATAGTTTCCTCTACAAAATAGCTGTCCATTTCTTATTAGTCATAAGAATTAAAGTTAGGGAAAACATTTAGCCAAATTATCCTCAAAAGCTTAGAAGGAAATATCTACTTGCCACATACTAATCTTGTTTTATATGTCAATGTATTGAGATGCAATTTGCACACCCTACCGTGCCTCTGTTTGGAGTGCACTCAGTGTTTTTTAGCATATTTCCTGGGTTGTGGGGCCATTATCATAATCAATTTTACCACATTTTTGTCACCCTATAAAGAAACCCTGTGCCTCTTAGCAGTTCCTCTACTTTTCACTCATTATCCTCGACTCACCCGCTAGCCCTTGGCAACCACCAGTGTACTTTCTGTCTTTATAGATTTGCCTGTCCTGCACATTTCATGTAAATGGAATCATACAGAGTACTTTGTACTTCTTTTACTTGGCATAGTGTTTTCAAGGTTTATCCACCTTGTACCCTCTGTCAGAATTTCCTTCCTTTTTGTTATCAAGTAATATTCTATGTATGAATATATCACATTTTATGTATTCATCTTTGATAGACATTTGGCTATTTCTGCTTTTTGGCTATTATCATGATGCCATCAACATTTATGTACAAGTTTTGTGTGCACATATGTTTCATTTCTCTTGGATCTATACCTAGGAGTAGAATGACTGGGTCACATGACAACTCTGTGCTTAGCCTTTTGAGGAACAGCCAGACTGTTTTCTAAAGTGGTCGCACCATTTGACATTCTCACCAGTAGTGTATAAGGTTTCTACTTTCTCCAGTTACTTGCCAACACTTGCTGGGCATTTGATTACAGCCATCCTAAAAGATATGAAGTGATAGCTCATTTTGGTTTTTATATTTATTGCCCTGATAGCTAATAATGTCAAACACCTTTTTGTATGCTTAATGGTTTTATATGCCTATTTTCTTTGGAGAAATTCAATTCTGAACTTTTGCCCATTTTTATTTTTGCATTTTTGATTGTATGTTTTATCTTATTTTTTTTGAGATGAGGTCTCACTCTGTCACCCAGGCTGGAGTGCAGTGGTGCCATCTTGGCTCCCTACAACCTCCGCCTCCTGGGTTCCAAGTGATCCTTTCACCTCAGCTTCCTGAGTAGCTAGAACTACACCATGCTAGGCTGATTGTTTATGTTTTGTAGAAATGGGGTTTTGCCACATTGCCCAGGCAGGTCTCAAACTCGTGGCACCAAGTGACTCACCTGTTTTGGCCTCCCAAAGTGCTGGGATTACAGGTGTGAGCCACTGTGCCCGGCCTAGATTTTTCGCCCATTTTTAAATGAGATTATTTGTCTTATTTCCATCTTAATCTTCACAATATTTTATGAGATGTTGATCTCTGAATAACATAGTAGTCTCTTTGTTAGCATTCATGAGAATAGCTGAAACATTAGAAAAGCACTCTCACAGCAAAATCAATTTAAGTAGTTTAATTAATAGAACGTACCCTTCAACACATATGTCATGCATTGAGTCAGCCTGTAGGGTGTGCTGCTGTTTTTTGACCACCTCAGCATTCACTTTGCTCACAGGTAATAATCTGAAGCCTGTGTTGATAAGATAATACATTATTACAGAATCATTGGGTAGCAATTAGACAATATTGATCCAGGTTAAACATGCATATAGTTTTTACAAAACAATTTCACTTCTAGAAAAATTTCCTACGGCTATACACATATATGTATTTGCAAAGACATCATTACAAGAATGATAACCACATTGCGCCACCATGCCACAAAACACTGGAGAAAGCCTCTTAGAACGGCATAGCTGGCGTAAAGTCTAATAATGTAAAGATCATCCAAAGACTATGAACCATTGAAAGGAATAGAAAGATATGTATGTGCTGATATGGAATAGTCTCCAAAGAAGTTAAAAATAGCACAAGGCACAGAACAGTGGATAATGTAAAAACGTGTGTAAATATAGGGATATATATGTACGTATTCATGCATTAATCACATGTATGCGTTAAATATTTCTGGAAGAACACACAAGTGACTGCTCATAGTAGGCCATCTCTAGGGGAAGGAGATTGGTTGTTGAACGTATATCCATCTACGTTTTTGCGTTTTATCACGTGTATATACTAATTGTTCAGTAAAATGTTTTAAAAGTGTGTTTAAATAGTCAGTACAGGTACTTCTCAAGTTTTGAAAGGATTGTAGAATTCCAACAAATTAACCAGATTTGGTTCCCTTCATGGGTAGAGGCGCTGGTATATGGATCCCATTCCTTGAACCCACAGGAAGGAAGTTAACAGACAAGCAAACAACAATAAAATCCTGGCGTCAGTTACCACTTCCTGATGGTGAAGTTCTAATGGACCGTTTTCCTACTTCATCAGGCAGGCTCTCATCCACAACCATGGATGAAATTTTTAAGGAGAAAGGGAATGCAATCAATTTTCTCTCGTCAATATCCTTTCCTCTTCTCATTGCTCTTTTCCCTGTGATGGCTAGAAATTTGAATGTCCTTGTTTCTTTCCCCACAGTTAGACATCCAAAGGCTCTTTCCTCCAGCTGTAGTTTACCCCGGAACTGCAGTCTCCCTGTAAGCATATATTAAGTGTCTGCCCTATGACTCTCTTGTGACAGCCCTAAATCCATAATAAATATATTGCCTTATTTTATACTGTGCAAGATATTGGATTGTGAAACTAGATTATATTTACTATTTGTTTAGTTTGAAATGGATATAGCTATTCTTTTTACAATTGTGTTTTATCTGTACATTCAAGATTCATTTAAAATTTCCTCACCTCCTTCAGGATGTGGATGGAATTAGACACACAATTTTAAGATACCGCACATATGGAAAAATAAGATCTAATTTACGTGGTTTGAAATTGAGAGGTGGATAGGCAGGAATCTGGTGTAGAGTAACCGTATGTTCAGTTGCTTCATAAAGGCCTATGGTGTGCTGGTCATTGTGCTTAGACCTGGGCAGGTACAGAAAATCATGCCCATGGGCACTCCCTGAAGACTAGATTTGGTAAGCAGGAAGCAATCATTACAGTTGAGGGAGGACAATGTGCTATGGCAGATGTGGGGCACAGAGGAGGGGGCAACTGATAGGATTTGAATGTTTTATGATGGAAAATTACAAACATACACAAAAGTAGAAGAAAGACGATGCCAAGCCCCTCTTGTAGCTCTCACCTAATGAAGCCATAATCCACATGACCAATCTTGCCTAGTGTCTACCCCACCCCCATGCACTCACAGCATTGAAGCAAGCCCTGGCCCGCATATCATTTTATCCATTCTCAATAGCATCTCTAACCAATACAGGCTCTTCTTAAAGTGCAATAAGAAATGCTTTGTTACAGCTAGGCTAACTGACAATTACCTAAATTAACAGATGCTCAGTCAGTGTTGAAATATTTCTCGGTGTCTCATCAATGCTCTTGTTGGCTTGCTAGGTCTATACCTTGCAGCTGATGGGTATATTTCTTGTATCTTTCTAGTTTTGTCTTTCCTTTTCTTCCCCCTTATTACTTATTCATTGAAGAAAGTAGATTATTTGTCCTACAGTCTTTCCTGAATACAGAATCTTGCTAATTTTATTTCCGTGGTGAAGTTTGATATGCTCCTGTCTCCTGTCTGTTTCCTGTAAACTGTTGGTTCTACTGAGAGGCCTGGTCAAGTTAACGTGCTCAGTTGGTAAGAATTCTTGGGAAGAGGCATCATTATGTTCTCCCTTTTGTACCACATGGGGAGGAATGGAATTGTTTGCTGATGTTAAGTTGGATCAGTGGTATAGATGAGGTCAATGTGATCTGCTCATTATAAAATTTCCCATCAGCTCTTTACCTAAAAGATTTAACAGCCCCTAGCAACTATTGTCCTATCTATATCAGTAGGAATTGCAAGGCAGTTATATTTATAATTATATTCTTCTTTTTGTACATCTTGGTTTGAATTTTTCAACTGAGGTACCGTTCTTAAGAAAGCAAGATTAAAGTGTGATTATTGCTATTTTTCAACCAGTTTTCAAGATCATGAGCTTGTGTTTCTTTACTTTCTCCAGCTCTGTGGGGTAACAGTGGAGTGTGCAAGTATGTATGTTTGATTATGAATGCATGGATTTTTGTATATTTCCTCTATTTTTGCAGTTATTACTCATCGGATTCTCAAATTGTCCTATCCTTGGCCAGTTGACTTCTTCTGTCCTAGCCCCAGTAGCTGTGATAATGCTCCCACTACCTAGAGGAAAAACACATTCAGACCCAGCCTTAGTTATTCCTTCCAGGGGACCTGGTTGCTGTTAGTGGGCAAAGACACTTTGAGACCTGGTCTAGACATGGTACAAAAAACTCTGTCTGAGTGAGTTAGAGAAGTCGTCTGACAAATACATGTAAATACAAACAAAGCAGTAAGAAACAGGAGTGTGAATAGGAGAAGAGTAAAACAAAGTCAAAAGGGATATGCGAGCATCTGGGAAAAGAACTGGATTGGGATTTAGGAGCCCTGTATTCTAGGTCTTCCTTCCCAGTGCTGAGCCTCTGCTTCCCCATCAGGGAAATGTGTGAACCAGGGGGAAATGGATGCCTTCTATTCAAAACTTTCTGACCTTTGCCTCCAGCATTTTGAAAATAAACTTTATGTTTTAGAACAATTTTACAGAAAAGGTGCGAAGATAGTACAGAGAGCTCACGTGTATCCCACACCTGGTCTTCCTCATTATGAACACTTTTAGTATGGTCCATCTCTTACAACTAATAAACCAATATTGTTGCATTATTAACTAGAGTCCATACTTTATTCAGATTTCCTTAGTTCTATTCTAGGATATTATCCAGAATACCACATTACATTTAGTTATCATGTGTCCATAGGCTGTGACAGTTCTTAGACATTTATTTTTGATAACATTTTATTTATTTATGAACTTTTATTTCCTTTTCTCATCTAATTTGTGTTAACTAGGGCTTACTAAGTAAGATGTTGAATAGAAGTGGGAACAGGGGATATCCTTGCCTTGCTCCTGATTCTAGGGGGAAATTGTCTAGTTTCTCACTGCTACGTATAATATTAGCTGTAGGGTGTTTTTTAAAAAAATATTTTTAAATCAAGTTGAGAAAGTTCCCTTCTATTCCTTGATGAGAGTTTTTATCATGACTGGTAGTTGAATTTTGTCCAATGCTTTTTCTGTATCAATTGATAGGATCATATCATTTTTTGTCTATGACCTGATAATGTGGTGGATCATGCTGACTGATTTTCAAATGTTAAGTAGCATTCCACACCTAAAAAAAAAATCCCACTTGGTCGTGGGATGTAATTTTTTTTGTACATTATTGGATTCAAGTCACTAATCTTTTGAAGGCAATAGTTTAAAATATATTTGCATCTATGCACATGAAACATATGGATCCATAGATTCCCTTCCTTAAAATGTCTTAACCTGGTTTTGGCATTAGGGTAATGCTAGCACCATATAATAAGTTACGAAGCAATTTTTCTGCTTCTACTTTCTAGGTGAGATTGTAGAGAATTAGTAGGATTATTTTTTCTAAACGTTTGGTAATATTTACCCCTGAAATCATCTGGACCTGCTTTGCCTTGCTTTCTTTTGGGAGGTTATTATTTATTAATTCAATTTCTTAAATAGATATAAGCCTATTTAAATGAATATTGTCAAATTTTGGTAGTTTGTATCTTTTAAGGAATTGGCCCATTTCATGTACGTTATCAAGTAACAAATAGCGTTGCTTGTAACATTCCTTTATTATTCTTGTAATACTCATGAGATCAATAATGATGACCTCTCATGGATTTCTGATTTTGATAATTTGTGTTCTCCCTCTTCCTCTCTTTTGGTTAGACTGGCTGGGATTTTATAAATTTTAATGATCTTTTCAAAGAACCAGCTTTGGGTTTCATTTATTTTCTCAATTGTTTTTCTGTTTCTAATTTCAATTACATTGGTTCTAAATGCTATTGTTTTCTTCTATTTGCTTGAGACTTACATTGTTCTCTCTTTAGTTTCTTAATGTGAAAGTTACTCACTATAGGGTTTTCTTATTTATTTATTTATTTATTTTTATTTTTGAGACAGAGTCTCACTCTTGTCACCCAGGCTGGAGTGCAATGGCACTATCTCAGCTCCCCACAACCTCTGGCTCCTGGGTTCAAGTGATTCTCCTGTCTCAGCTTCCTGAGTAGCTGAGATTACAAGCATGCGCCACCATGCCTGGCTAATTTTGTATTTTTAGTAGAGACGGGGTTTCTCCATATTGGTCAGGCTGGTCTCGAACTCCCGACCTCAGGTGATCTGCCCGCCTTGGTCTCCCACAGTGCTGGGATTACAGGCGTGAGCCACCGCAACTGGCTGGGTTTTCTTATTTTCTTGCATACACATTTAGTGTCATAAATTTCCCTCTGAGCATTACTTTGCTGTTTCCCAAACATTTTGATAAATTATATTTTCATTTGCAACTAGTTCAAAATATTTTTAATTTCTCTTGAGTTCTTTTGACCCTTGTGTTATTTAAAAGTATGCTGTTTTATTTTTATTTTTTATTTTTTATTTTTATTATACTTTAAGTTCTAGGGTACATGTGCATAACGTGCAGGTTTGTTACATATGTATACTTGTGCCATGTTGGTGTGCTGCACCCATCAACTCGTCAGCACCCATCAATTGTCATTTATATCAGGTGTAACTCCCAATGCAATCCTTCCCCCCTCCCCCCTCCCCATGATAGGCCCCGATGTGTGATGTTCCCCTTCCCAAGTCCAAGTGATCTCATTGTTCAGTTCCCACCTATGAGTGAGAACATGCGGTGTTTGGTTTTCTCTTCTTGTGATAGTTTGCTAAGAATGATGGTTTCCAGCTGCATCCATGTCCCTACAAAGGATGCAAACTCATCCTTTTTCATGACTGCATAATATTCCATGGTGTATATGTGCCACATTTTCTTAATCCAGTCTGTCACAGATGGACATTTGGGTTGATTCCAAGTCTTTGCTATTGTGAATAGTGCCGCAATAAACATATGTGTGCATGTGTCTTTATAGCAGCATGATTTATGATCCTTTGGGTATATACCCAGTAGTGGGATGGCTGGGTCATATGGTACATCTAGTTCTAGATCCTTGAGGAATAGCCATACTGTTTTCCATAATGGTTGAACTAGTTTACAATCCCACCAACAGTGTAAAAGTGTTCCTATTTCTCCACATCCTCTCCAGCACCTGTTGTTTCCTGACTTTTTAATGATTGCCATTCTAACTGGTGTTAGATGGTATCTCATTGTGGTTTTGATTTGCATTTCTCTGATGGCCAGTGATGATGAGCATTTTTTCACATGTCTGTTGGCTGTATGAATGTCTTCTTTTGAGAAATGTCTGTTAATATCCTTTGCCCACTTTTTGATGGGGTTGTTTGTTTTTTTCTTGTCTATTTGTTTGAGTTCTTTGTAGATTCTGGATATTAGCCCTTTGTCAGATGAGTAGCTTGCAAAAATTTTCTCCCATTCTGTAGGTTACCTGTTCACTCTGATGGTAGTTTATTTTGCTGTGCAGAAGCTGTTTAGTTTAATGAGATCCCAATTTTCAATTTTGGCTTTTGCTGCCGTTGCTTTTGGTGTTTTAGACATGAAGTCCTTGCCCATGCCTATGTCCTGAATGGTACTACCTAGGTTTTCTTCTAGGGTTTTTATGGTATTAGGTCTAACATTTAAGTCTCTAATCCATCTTGAATTAATTTTCATATAAGGAGTAAGGAAAGGATCCAGTTTCAGCTTTCTACTTATGGCTAGCCAATTTTCCCAGCACCATTTATTAAATAGGGAGTCCTTTCCCCATTTCTTGTTTCTCTCAGGTTTGTCAAAGATCAGATGGCTGTAGATGTGTGGTATTATTTCTGAGGACTCTGTTCTGTTCCATTGGTCTATATCTCTGTTTTGGTACCAGTACCATGCTGTTTTGGTTACTGTAGCCTTGTAGTATAGTTTGAAGTCAGGTAGCGTGATGCCTCCAGCTTTGTTCTTTTGACTTAGGATTGCCTTGGCAATGCGGGCTCTTTTTTGGTTCCATATGAACTTTAAAGCAGTTTTTTCCAATTCTGTGAAGAAAGTCATTGGTAGCTTGATGGGGATGGCATTGAATCTATAAATAACCTGGGGCAATATGGCCATTTTCACGATATTGATTCTTCCTCTTCATGAGCATGGTATGTTCTTCCATTTGTTTGTGTCCTCTTTGATTTCACTGAGCAGTGGTTTGTAGTTCTCCTTGAAGAGATCCTTGACATCCCTTGTAAGTTGGATTCCTAGGTATTTTATTCTCTTGAAGCAATTGTGAATGGAAGTTCATTCATGATTTGGCTCTCTGTTTGTCTGTTACTGGTGTATAAGAATGCTTGTGATTTTTGCACATTAATTTTGTATCCTGAGACTTTGCTGAAGTTGCTTATCAGCTTAAGGAGATTTTGGGCTGAGACGATGGGGTTTTCTAAATATACAATCATGTCATCTGCAAACAGGGACAATTTGACTTCTTCTTTTCCTAACTGGATACCCTTGATTTCTTTCTCTTGCCTGATTGCCCTAGCCAGAACTTCTAAGACTATGTTGAATAGGAGTGGTGAGAGAGGGCATCCCTGTCTTGTGCCAGTTTTCGAAGGGAATTTTTCCAGTTTTTGCCCATTCAGTATGATATTGGCTGTGGGTTTGTCATAAATAGCTCTTATTATTTTGAGGTACATTCCATCAATACCGAATTTATTGAGTGTTTTTAGCATGAAGGGCTGTTGAATTTTGTCAAAAGCCTTTTCTGCATCTATTGAGATAATCATGTGGTTCTTGTCTTTGGTTCTGTTTATATGCTGGATTACGTTTATTGATTTGCGAATGTTGAACCAGCCTTGCATCCCAGGGATGAAGCCCACTTGATCATAGTGGATAAGCTTTTTGATGTGCTGCTGAATCCTGTTTGCCAGTATTTTACTGAGGATTTTTGCATCAATGTTCATCAGGGATATTGGTCTAAAATTTTCTTTTTTTGTTGTGTCTCTGCCAGGCTTTGGTATCAGAATGATGTTGGCCTCGTAAAATGAGTTAGGGAGGATTCCCTCTTTTTCAATTGATTGGAATAGTTTCAGAAGGAATGGTATCCGCTCCTCTTTGTACCTCTGGTAGAATTCAGCTGTGAATCGATCTGGTCCTGGACTTTTTTTGGTTGGTAGGCTATTAATTATTGCCTCAATTTCAGAGCCTGCTATTGGTCTATTCAGGGATTCAACTTCTTCCTGGTTAGTCTTGGAAGAGTGTAAGCGTCCAGGAAATTATCCATTTCTTCTAGATTTTCTAGTTGATTTGCGTAGAGGTGTTTATAGTATTCTCTGATGGAAGTTTGTATTTCTCTGGGGTCCGTGGTGATATCCCCTTTATCATTTTTTATTGCGTCTATTTGATTCCTCTCTCTTTTCTTCTTTATTAGTCTTGCTAGCAGTCTATCAATTTTGTTCATCTTTTCAAAAAACCAGCTCCTGGATTCATTGATTTTTTTGGAGGGATTTTATGTCTCAATCTCCTTCAGTTCTGCTCTGATCTTAGTTATTTCTTGCCTTCTGCTAGCTTTTGAATGTGCTTGCTCTTGCTTCTCTAGTTCTTTTAATTGTGATGTTAGAGTGTCCATTTTAGATCTTTCCAGCTTTCTCTTGTGGGCATTTAGTGCTATAAATTTCCCTCTACACATTGCTTTAAATGTGTCCCAGAGATTCTGGTATGTTGTATCTTTGTTCTCACTGGTTTCAAAGAACATCTTTATTTCTGCCTTCATTTCCTTATGTACCCAGTAGTCATTCAGGAGCAGGTTGTTTGGTTTCCATGTAGTTGAGCGGTTTTGATTGAGTTTCTTAGTCCTGAGTTGTAGTTTGATTGCACTGTGGTCTGAGAGACAGTTTGTTATAATTTCTGTTCTTTTACATTTGCTAAGGAGTGCTTTACTTCCAATTATGTGGTCAATTTTGGAATAAGTGCAGTGTGGTGCTGAGAAGAATGTATATTCTGTTGATTTGGGGTGGAGAGTTCTATAGATGTCTATTAGGTCTGCTTGGTGCAGAGATGAGTTCAATTCCTGGATATCCTTGTTAACTTTCTGTCTCGTTGATCTGTCTAATATTGACAGTGGAGTGTTGAAGTCTCCCATTATTATTGTATGGGAGTCTAAGTCTCTTTGTAAGTCTCTAAGGACTTGCTTTATGAATCTGGGTGCTCCTGTATTGGGTGCATATATATTTAGGAGAGTTAGCTCTTCCTGTTGAATTGATCCCTTTACCATTATGTAATGGCCTTCTTTGTCTCTTTTGATCTTTGATGGTTTAAAGTCTATTTTATCAGAGACTAGGATTGCAACCCCTGCTTTTTTTTGTTCTCCGTTTGCTTGGTAGATCTTCCTCCATCCCTTTATTTTGAGCCTATGTATGTCTCTGCATGTGAGATGTGTCTCCTGAATACAGCAGACTGATGGGTCTTGACTCTTTATCCAGTTTGCCAGTCTGTGTCTTTTAATTGGAGCATTTAGTCCATTTACATTTAAGGTTAATATTGTTATGTGTGAACTTGATCCTGCCATTATGATATTAACTAGTTATTTTGCTCGTTAGTTGATGCAGTTTCTTCCTAGCCTCGATGGTCTTTAAATTTTGGCATATTTTTGCAATGGCTGGTACCGGTTGTTCCTTTCCATTTTTAGGGCTTCCTTCAGGGTCTCTTGCAAGGCAGGCCTGGTGGTGACAAAATCTCTAAGCATTTGCTTATCTGTAAAGGATTTTATTTCTCCTTCACTGATGAAACTTAGTTTGGCTGGATATGAAATTCTGGGTTTAAAATTCTTTTCTTTAAGAATGTTGAATATTGGCCCCCACTCTCTTCTGGCTTGTAGAGTTTCTGCCAAGAGGTCTGCTGTTAGTCTGATGGGCTTCCCTTTGTGGGTAACCCAACCTTTCTCTCTGGCTGCCCTTAAGATTTTTTCCTTCATTTCAACTTTGGTGAATCTGGCAATTGTGTGTCTTGGAGTTGGTCTTCTCGAGGAGTATCTTTGTGGTGTTCTCTATATTTCCTGAATTTGAATGTTGGCCTGCCCTACTAGGTTGGGGAAGTTCTCCTGGATGATATCCTGAAGAGTGTTTTCCAACTTGGTTCCATTTTCCCCCTCACTTTCAGGCACCCCAATCAGATGTAGATTTGGTCTTTTTACATAATCCCATACTTCTTGCAGGCTTTGTTCATTTCTTTTTCTTCTTTTTTCTTTTGGTTTCTCTTCTCACTTCATTTCATTCATTTGATCCTCAATTGCTGATACTCTTTCTTCCAGTTGACCAAGTTGGTTACTGAAGCTTGTGGATTTGTCACGTATTTCTCATGTCATGGTTTTCATCTCTGTCATTTCATTTATGACCTTCTCTGCATTAATTATTCTAGCTATCAATTCTTCCACTCTTTTTTCAAGATTTTTAGTTTCTTTGCGCTGGGTACGTAATTCCTCCTTTAGCTCTGAGAAGTTTGATGGACTGAAGCCTTCTTCTCTCATCTCATCAATGTCATTCTCTGACCAGCTTTGATCCGTTGCTGGCGATGAGCTGCGCTCCTTTGCAGGGGGAGATGCGCTCTTATTTTTTGAATTTCCAGCTTTTCTGCCCTGCTTCTTCCCCATCTTTGTGGTTTTATCTGCCTCTGGTCTTTGATGATAGTGACGTACTGATGGGGTTTTGGTATAGGTGCTCTTCCTGTTTGATAGTTTTCCTTCTAATAGTCAGGACCCTCAGCTGTAAGTCTGTTGGAGATTGCTTGAGGTCCACTCCAGACCCTGTTTGCCTGGGTATCAGCAGCAGAGGTTGCAGAAGATAGAATATTGCTGAACAGCAAGTGTACCTGTCTGATTCTTACTTTGGAAGCTTCCTCTCAGGGGTGTACTCCATCCTGTGAGGTGTGGGGTGTCAGACTGCCCCTAGTGGGGGATGTCTCCCAGTTAGGCTACTCAGGGTTTAGGGACCCAGTTGAGCAGGCAGTCTGTCCGTTCTCAGGTCTCAACCTCCGTGTTGGGTGATCCACTGCTCTCTTCAAAGCTGTCAGACAGAGTCGTTCGGGTCTGCACAGGCCTCTGCTGCTTCCCCTGTTGTTTTTTAGCTGTGCCCTGTCCCCAGAGGTGTAGTCTACAGAGACAGGCAGGTTTCCTTGAGCTGCTGTGAGCTCCACCCAGTTCGAGCTTCCCAGCGGCTTTGTCTACCTACTTAAGCCTCAGCAATGGCGGGCGCCCCTCCCCCAGCCTCGCTGCTGCCTTGCGGATCGATCGCCGCAGACTGCTGTGCTAGCAATGAGGGAGGCTCCATGGCCGTGGGACCCTCCCAGCCAGGTGTGTGTATAATCTCCTGGTGTGCCCGTTTGCTTAAAGCGCAGTATTGGGGTGGGAATTACCCGATTTTCCAGGTGTTGTGTGTCTCAGTTCGCCTGGGTAGGAAAAGGGATTCCCTTCCCCCTCGCGCTTCCCAGGTGAGGCAATGCCTCGCCCTGCTTCAGCTCTCGCTGGTCGGGCTGCAGCAGCTGACCAGCACCGATTGTCTGGCACTCCCCAGTGAGATGACCCCAGTACCTCAGTTGAAAATGCAGAAATCACCGGTGTTCTGTGTCGCTCGTGCCAGGAGTTGGAGACTGGAGCTGTTCCTATTCAGCCATCTTGCTCCGCCCCCCCATTTAGGCCATGCTGTTTTATATCCAAACATCCAAGTGTTTTGCAGCTGTCTTTCTAGTTTAATTCATTGTCCCCTGGAGATATCCTTTGTGTGGTTTCTGTTCTTTTCAATTACCTAAATTACCTAAATTACATTACCATTATGATCCATTACATGGTTAATCATGGTAAATGTTACATAACAACTTAAAAAGAATGTGTTTTCTGTTGTTGGATGGAGTAGTCTAGAATGTCAATTAGATCAAGTTGATGGATAGTTCTTTGCTGGTAAATTGTGTGTTTACTGATATTCTGCCTGCTTGACCTACTAATTACTGAATGAGGGGTGTTAAAGTCCACAACTGTATTGGTAGAGTTGTCCATTTCTCCTTTCATTTCCATCAGTTGTACCTTATGGATTTTGATGCCTTGCTTCTCAGCAGATAGATGTTTAGGATTTTTATGTCTTCTTGGAGAACTGACTTCTTTATCATCATGTAACACCATTCTTTACCCATGAAAATTTTCCTTGTCTGAAGTCTGATTTGTCTGAAACTAGTATAGCCACTTCAAATTTATTTTGCTTAGAGTAAGCATGATTTATTTTTCCTCTTGCCTTTTGCTTTTCACATTTCTGGTTATATTTAATGTGTGAGTTTTTTTTTTTTTGTAAGCAATATAGAGTTAGGTTTGTTTTCAATCCACTCTGACAGTCTCAGTCTTTTAATTGGTATATTAAAATCATTCTCAATCAAGTGAATATTGATACAGTATAGTTGGATTAATATCTGCCATGTTTGTTACTGTTTTCTATTTATTGTAGTTTTTAAAACCTCTCCTCTTTTTCTGCTTTCTCAGGTTTTAATTGCACCTTTTCTATGGCTGTATTTTATCTCCTCTACCAGCATATTAATTACACTGAAATTTTTTGTTTTTGTTGCCCAAAAGTGTATAATACACATTTTTAACTAACTTAAGTCCCCCTTCAAATAACACCATACTGATTCAGGCACAGGTGTCTTGTAGCAGAATTCTTCCAATTCTTCCCTCCTGTTCCCTGTAACATTGTTGTCATGCATTTCATTTTTTCCATATACCATAAGAATAAGAATCCAGTATATTGTTACTATGATTACTTTAAACAAACGGTTATTATTTATTTTATCCTACTTTGAGTTCTGGGACATAGGTGCAAAATGTGCAGGTTTGTTACATAGGTATACATGTGCCATGGTGGTTTGCTGCACCTATCAACCTGTCATCTAGGTTTTTAGCCATGCATGCATTAGGTATTATTCGTCCTAATGCTCTCCCTCCTCTTGTCCCTCATCCCCCAACAAGCCCTGGTGTGTGATGCTCCCCTCCCTATGTCCATGTGTTCTCATTGTTCAAATCCCACTTATGAGAACATGAGGAAAAACAGTTATTTTTTAGATCAATTAAGAATGAGAAAAATGAAGTATTTTGTTTTATCCTCGTTTATTCCTTCTATGATGAACTTTCTTCCTTAGGCAGATTCTAGTTTCTGGCCTATATTATTATCTCACTGCCTCAAGAACCAATTTGAACACTTCTTGCAGGGCAGGTCTGCTGGCAGTGAATTATCTCAGTTCTGGTTTGTCTGAGAAAGTCTTTATTTATCCTTCCTTTCTGAAGGATGATTTCACTAACCTAAAATCCTATAGGTTAGTATTTTTTTTTCTTTTCAACATTTTATTTTATTATATTTTGAGATGGAGTTTCACTCTTGTCACCCAGGCTAGTGTGCAATGGTGTGATCTCGGCTCACTGCAACCTCCACCTCCCAGATTCAAGTGATTCTCCTGCCTCAGCCTCCCGAGTAGCTGGGATTACAAGTGTGACCCAGCACACCAGGCTAATTTTTGTATTCTTCATAGAGACGGGGTTTCACCACATTGGCCAGGCTGGTCTTGAACTCCTGACCTCAGGTGATCTTCTTGCCTTGGCCTCCCAAAGTGCTGGGATTACAGGCTTGAACCACAGTGCCCAGCCCTTTTCAACATTTTAAATGTTTCACTTCGTCTTTTTTCTTTCATGGCTTCTAAAAAGTCCTCTGAAATTCTTACTTGTATTCCTCTATAAGTAAAGTTCTGTGCCATCCCCAAGTTTATATTTCAAGATTTTCCTCTTTGTCTCTGATTTTCTAAAGTTTGAATATTGGATGCTTCGGTGTAAGATTTTGATGTTTACCTTGCTCATTGTTCTCTGAACTTCCTAGATCAGTGGTTTGGTCCCTGTCATTAATTTTGGGAAATTCTCAGCTGTTATTACTTTAAATTTTCTTCTGATCTGTTTTCTTTTATCTTTCCTTCTGGTATTTCAATTATGCATATGTTATATCTGTAGAAATTGTCCTACAATTCTTGAATATTCTGTTTTTTATTTTATTTTATTTTCTCTTTGCATTTCAGCTTAGGAAGTTTCTATTTGGCTGCCTTTAAAATCACTAATTCTTTTCTTTAAATAAGAAAATGTTTATTGACACATACTATCTGACATATACTAACTGGTCAATGACTAGCTGCTAAATACTTCAATCATACTTTTAATTGCTATATATAGTATTCTGCCATATTAACTTATAACATTTTACATATCCATTACCAACACAAAAAACGTTTTTCTCTTAAAAAATTTCTGCAATAAAAATAGTGATTTAATGAGCATCTTTGAGCCTCTTCTACAAACAAAGGAGTTTTTCTAGGGCATATGCATAGAAGTAGATTTGTTGAGTTATGCACATACAAATTTCAATTAGACTAGATACTATTAAATTCATTCCAGTACGGGATGCCAATTTCCACTCAATCTGTAGGATATCAAGACAGGTCTTGATTTTCTGCAGCCTCAACATTTTAAAAAATTGTGATTAGAAAAAAACCCCACATATTGTAAAATTTCCATTTAGACCATTTTTAAGTGTACAATTCAGTGTTGTTAATGATATTTACATTGTTGTGCCACAGATACCCAGAACTTTTTCATCATTTCAAACTGAAACGCTATACCCACTAAACAACTACATGCCATTCCCCCTTTCCTCCAGTCCCTGGTGGCCGCCATTCTACTTTGTGCTTTTATGAATTCGAGTACTTTAGATACCTCATATAAATGAAATCATCTACTAGTCCTCTTTTGGTGGCTAGAAACATTTCCTTCTAGTTATTTCTTTGAGTTTTCATCTCTGCTTCCATTAGTTATCTGTTACATGTTGCCTCCTTTCTCTATGAGAGTTCTTAACATATTGTAGTTATTTTAAATATGCTGTCTGATAGTTTTTAATTCTGTGTGATGATTAATATAAAGTATCAACTTGATTGGATTGAAGGATGCAAAGTATTGTTCCTGGGTGTGTCTGTGAGGCTGTTGCCAAAGGAGATTAACATTTGAGTCAGTGGACTGGGAGAGGCAGAACCACCCTCAATCTGGGTGGGCGCCGTCTAATCAACTGCCAGTAGGGCTAGAATAATGCAGGCAGAAGAAGGTGGAAGGAGTGAACTTGCTGAGTCTTCCGACCTTCTCTTTCCTGTGCTGGATGCTTCCTGCCCTTGAACATCTGACTCCCAAGTTCCTTGGCTTTTGGACTCTTGGACTTATACGGTGGTTTGCCAGGGGCTCCTGGGTCTTCACCCACAGACTGAAGGCTGCACTGTCAGCTTCCTTGCTTTTGAGGTTTTGGGACTCGGACTGTCTTCCTTGCTCCTCAGCTTGCAGACGGCCTATTGCTGGGCTTCACCTTGTGATCATGTGAGCCAATATTCCTTAATAAACTCCCCTTCATATATACACCGATCCTATTAGTTTTGTTGCTCTAGAGAACCCTGACAAATACACTGTATATTACTTAAGTCTAGTTGTAACGTTAGCTTTGTCTCTTAAGAAGTGTATTTTCTTGCCTTTATCATGCTATGTCATTTTTGTTGTTCTTAGAAGGTAATCAGAAATGAGGTCAACAGGATGAATCCCACTGTTACGTTGCTAGAGCCCTTCTGGTGTGGTGTTAAGATGTGCCCCTGGAATTTTAAATTTGGTAAAACCCTGGAAACTGAAGATAAAAAAGAGAAGACCAGCTCTGCATGGTGAGCCTGTGAGCTGCATTCCTGGCTGTTGTCATGGTGATGCAGATGGGCTGTCCTGTATGGGGACCCATGCGCTACCTCCCATGGGGGGCGTGGTTACCTGTATGTGCGGTTTTAACCTATCTGCAAAGAGCATATCTGGGTTTTCAAGCAGCAGAGACTGTAAAACTATGTTTAGACAGAATGGGGCTGAATAAAGCATCCTGTGATACGTGTTCTCCAGAGGAGAGCACATTGGTTGACTGTTATTTTTATACTTTGACCTTGTGAGTTTTAGTTGGAATTAATAATTTGACAAAATCTGAATAAGGATTTCCAAATTTTTAAGGGGAAAATGCTTTCCATTCCTGTTGTAGATTTCACTGACCATTAGTCTTTTAACTGCCGTATTTCCTCCTGTGTACAGTGAGCTGTTATGTAACAGATCAAAATGGCAGAGTTCCAAGAACTTAACTGCTACTCAAATGTGAGTTGGGGTATGTAGTGTTTGAAATATTTTTCACTTGCTGTTAATAGCTGTTATGTGGTTCCTGTGTCCAAATACTAAGTGCATTTGCTCATAGATGTTCGCACATAAAGAATGAGATCTGGGGATGCTGAAGTCAATGTCACACTATCGTTAACAAATTTATGTTTTCATAACTTTGCTACTAAGCTTAAAGATATGTTCCCTTCTTTTTATTCTCAGAACATTATGAAGCTTTTTAAAAATGGATACGTATCATAGCATGTGAAGCAAAATTATACCCGGAATCTAATAAAATTAAAAAACAGAGAGTTTAGTAAAGTGGGAAAAACAATGGTTTAAAATTGGGATTCCTGGATTCAAGATCTGTCAATGCCCAGCCATGTGATCTTCATTTTGGACATTTTAATTCCCTTTCCAGTTAAAAAATGAAAAAGTTTAACTAGGCAACCTATAATCAAGCTCCTAGTTTTAAGACTTACAATTTTCTATAAAGAAATATACTGGGAGAAAGTAGAAAACACCTGACTCCTGGGTTTGAGAACCAGGTCTCTTATCTCTGGACTGGGTAGCTTTGGGTGAGGTATATACTTGACTGTCCTCAAAGTTCATTAACGAAGTGGCAGAGTAGAGTGGGCAGGGGTTGAGCGCCCTTTAGATGCTAAAATTATGAAAGTATATAATTCTTCTATGGTTATTCCACTTCTTTTTCTGAGATATGGAATTTCTTATTATGGATTTTTTTGAGACATAGAATTTAATTATAATATTATTGTTTATTATTTATTATTGTTATTATTGTTTATTATTTAATATTAAATATGTGTTTATATTTCTGTAAACTGTTCATTTTAAACTCTACATAACTATGTGAGTGTCTTACACGGGAATGACCCTATTCCTTTTAGTAGTTCACATAATTTTAAATATTTGAGTTCCTATAATTTCACACATTTTTAACTCCATGTTTTAACTCATGCACACTCAAGTAGATGTGTGAGCACATACATGTGTGCGTGTGTGTGTGTGTTTCTGGCAATGAAAGAAATTTGGACATTTTTGTGGTGTGGGTCAAAAACAATTTTTATTGCTATACTTAAAACCAGAATCTAGTAAAACTCTTGGCATCTAAAAATGGATCTCTTTTTTCCCTACATGACCAATAAGTAAGACTGATGAAGAGTTCCTATTCTCTTGGGGTTAGTAAGGGTAATGTGATGCTAACTTTTAAGATGGTCCATATGCCACAATAGGGTGTCATTGTAAACAGGAGGAAATACAGCAGTTAAAAGACTAATGGTCAGTGAAATCTACAACAGGAATGGAAATAATTTTCCTCTTAAAAACTTGAAATCCTCACTCAGATTTTGTCAAATGTTTTGACCAAATGTTTATAAGCTGTAAATAAATACTAAGTATAGAGGCATAGTACTGAATACTTGAAATATCTTTCTGAATTTTTTTTCTTTTTAATACATTGGTTCAATGAACATTTCTTAGTAAATAAAAGTTGGAATAAGTTCATCATTTATTAAATAGAGGTAGTAGCTGCTGTATTTTTCGTAATCACAGTTAGCATTTGTGGTTAAGCCCCTAAATTCATGTTTTTCTCTCTGAAAGGGGTTTTTAGGAATAAGTCACCCACTTTGTCAGTTCTGCCTGGCCTGATCTCCATGCCTCATGTTCCCTTTTGGGGTGATCCTGTGAGACGCATGGTGCTGGGGGGTCTGGGAATTCAGGAGGGCCTTGGGGTGTGTTCCCTACATACCTCACTATGCTCTTCCACTCTGACCCATATGAGAGAGCAATTTAATGTGAATCTATTTTGAATAAAATAATTAAAGCAAATGTGTTTTGAGAGAAGTTCATTCGTGACTGCTGGCAATCTATAATATAAACACAAATATTTACTGTGTGGCTTTCACTGTTCTAGGAGTTGAAGGCAGAAAATAAAATCCTTGACCATATAGAGCTTACATTTTAATAAAAATGATGGCACACTAGACAACTAAATCTTGACTATTTTAGAACCTTAACCTTAGCTTATTCATGTTGATTCATGTGTTCTTTCATTTCTGAACTCATTCAACAGATATTACAAAGGATAACACAGCTCAGGGTAGGAACATTTAATTGGCAGGCGAAAGACTTAGAATTCTGCCCTGAATCAAATCACTTGTTGAGTGTAGTAGTGATTGACACATTCCTCACACGGCTGCTGTGACAATCTGGGCTGGGCTTGTCAGGGAGGTTCTTCCGCTCTTGTGGATCTCTCATGCATGCCTGGTGGCTGGCTGGGTATTGGCTTATTTAATATGGCCCCATTGTAGACAAATGACTCTTTCTCCAGCAAGCTAGGCCAGGTATGTTTCATGGAGTGGGGGATTGATTGCAAAATGGTTCTTTTCTCCAGCCTTTCCTGTTTCCAAATTGTTTGCAATGTGACTGTGGAGTCCCTTTAATCAAGAGATTGAACGAATTTCCCCATTTCCAAAGTCTGAAAGTAGAATGTGAGGAAGTGATGCTGTGCAACCCTCGAGCACTAGGCATTAAGAGGCTATACACGTGTTTGTGGTATCCCTTGCTTCTCTGCTTTCACCAGCTGTCTTCACTGGGTCCAGACATGTGTGAGAGCCCAGTCCAGATCAGCAAAGCCATGCAGCCAATCTCTAGTCAACTCACAACTGATAATAGGGAGATTTGAAAACATGAAAAAGCAGAATATAAAATGGGATATATATTATAATAACCCTTTTTTTTTATACAAGAGAATACACAAATATGGAAATAATTGCAGAAGGGTGATGGGTTTATGCACCTTTAAAAAATAAATAATATTCTTAATTTTATCATAAACAACAAATGTAAAGTCTTTCCTTTTTGCCAAAACATGTGTGCATCAATTTGGAGTAAGTACAATATTTTCCACGAATACAATTTTATTTGGAATTCCATTTTGTTATTTAAAAAGCCTCGCAACACCTAAGTGAACCCCATGATCCTAGCTCAGACCAGTAGAACTGCTCGGTTGAGACCATAACTGCCCTGCTGGCCCACAGGTGGCTAGTAAAATGAAGTGCTTGTTATTGTATGCTGCTAGGGTAATTTAGTTGTTTGTTACACATCTGCGTTGCACAATAATTAGCCATTACCTGTGTGGTTTTAGGTAAGTCATCAGCCTCTTGACTGGTGGTGCCTGCCCCTGGACTGCAGACAGCAGTGGAAGAGAGGCCCAGGAGAAGGGTCCTACGGCGCTCTCAGGGAAGGTGGTGTGGATGGTCATGTGGGCCCCGTGTGTCCATGGAAATCTATTTTAGTGATAGAGTGGATGGGAAAACATGGAGGAAATAAGACAAACTTGAGTCCAGCCCCCATAGCACCCATATTTTGTCAACTGGTCACATCTATGTGTTTGAAGTTATTGCCCCTTTAAGTTCTCTCTGAATAAGAGTGAGAAAGATGAATGAGAGACAAAAAATAAAAAAGTCAGAGAAAGAGAAAGAAGAGGAAGCGGTATATAAGATGTGTAATTATAAATAAAGATTAACTGAAATAAACATGAACTTCTCAGGTTTGGTTTCTGTCCCCTCAAGCCCACCATACTGCCCACCACACCAGGGGTATGATGGCTGACATGACAGAGAAGCGGTCCCCAAACTTCTTGGCACCAGGGATGGGGGGTTGGTTTCGGGATGAAACTGTTCCACCTCAGATCATCAGGCATTAGTTAGATTCTCACAAGGAGGGCTCAGCTTAGATCCCGCAGTTCACAATAGGGTTTGTGTTCCTATGAGAATCCGATGCCGGTGCTGATCTGACAGGAGGCGGAGCTCTGGCGGTAATGCTCACTCACCTCTGCTCACCTCCTGTTCAGTGGACCGGTTCCTAACAGGCCATGGACCAGTACTGTGGCCTGGGGGTTGGAAACCCCTGCCATGGATCATTCCAGCCTCATTACACCTAGACTTAAAAGTCATACCATCAACACAGATGCTTCATGATGACTCTGACTGAAGTTCTGATTGTACAGTAAGAGCTAGTGTCACACGTAGAGAGCTTAATCACATCTTTACGTGGACATTACACAAATAGCCAGGGCAAAAACCTCAACATATTTTCCCTCTTAACGCTCTTCCTTGTCATCTGACCTGCAATAGTAGCACTGGCCTGAATTAAATCCTCTGGGCTTTACAGATCTGATAAGCAATAGTTTCCTTGTTCTTGTTTATACATCTCTTCTTTCCCAGCCAGAGAGAATTCTCTGTTGCTTTCTTACAAAAAAATGTGCCCCCCTTCTTAGCCTGGCTAGTCTCATTGCATTTCTGCCCTGTCAGTCCTTCATTTTCATTGGCAAAATGGGAAAAATGATATCTGCCTTTTCCAATATTACAGGGCTATTGCTATGATCAAATGAAGTGATTAAGGTCCAAATGGAGTTAGTATTAAGCACCAGGAACTCTGCAGGATTCCAAGATGATTTGGTCATGGATTCTGTCCTAATAAAGAAGAAAAATGTAAATGATTTATAGATTCTTCCTCAGTTTATCTTTATTTCCCCACCCTGTGGAAGTGGATTAATAACAAAAATAGACTCTTTGTGGTGAATTATCTTTGATAATTGCCCCTCATGCTAGAAAATAGAACCAGGATCAGTGACACTGGTGAGCAGCTGTCTTCCTCTAGAAAAACCTTTGCTCTATCATCGAACTAGGCTTACAATTTAAAAAGGGAAGAAATTATTTCATTAAAGAAAGCAGCAAGAGTCAAAGGCCTTTCTCGCAGACTTCAAACTGTTAAAGGTAACTAGAGGTGACTGACCAAATTAGGTCAGGCAATAAATGAGAAATATGTTTAATCTTAGCACGATTTTCCACTCTGTTTTCTGTTTTGTTTCATAGGTGGAGGGTAGTTAAATATATGTCTACTTTGAATTTGAAAATACACTTTAGGAATTGTATCTTATCAGTAAGTGCTTTACAAACACCATTTATTATCTGATTTGAAATATTGCTAATCCATTTGAACAATCCCATTTATCAAAAGTATGTCAAGGAAATTTTGTGCCATATTTGAATAGGTATGTGTAAAAGTTTTCTCAGTATTGTTAAAAATAGTAATAAGTTGAATTCAGTATAAATATCCAGCAACAGAGGATTTTTAAAATAACATATGACACATCCAAACAATGAAATGCTGTGTAGCCAGTAAATAATTTCTATGGAAATCTTTTTGGTTTATATTTTTATATCTTTTTCCTATGTATTAATACTGGAACATAATGTTAAAAGTGCTTTTCTCCAATAATGGGATTTCAAGTAATCTTAATGTATTTATTATGCTATAGGCAATGTTTTCTGTAGTTTCAAAATTAAAAAAATGTAACATAAAAATACAAATACCACTAAAGATAAGGAAAGAATTGTTCTTAATAACTGCAATCAAGAAAAGTCATACAAATGGCATTAATCTTTACTGCAGCTCCGCTTACTTGCTAATAAAGCAACCAAATAAAATAGTTGTTGCATGTAGTAGAAGCAGAGAAAGACAAAGTTTTTATTGTAAATGGAGCCAAACTTGGCCTAGCCCAATCTGCACATGCGTACTTGCTTGACACATAGCCTTGCTTCACAAGTCCTCTTGGCATTGTAAATATCATGGTTCTCTTTTCAAGGACACGCTGTGTGAGAAGCACTTTCTTGGCACTGGACACTAAATAATTATTAACTGACATGTTGCACTTAATAGTTTGTGGTCTCAGCTCTTGCTTATATAAAACGTTTGACTACAGCTCTAAAACACCTCATCGTGTAGGTGGGGAACTTGTCATAGGAACTCAGATGGTAGGACCCGTTGGCTGGTTATTGCTAGCCCTTGCCAGCTTTGTCCTCACTCGCTGCCAACACCCCCCTGCCCCCGGGGCCCTGCTACAGACACCAGGTGCTCCTATTTAGAGCTGGTCATGGATAAGGAAAAGGCAGATTTGGCCACAGGATCTCAAAACATCGAGCCACTTTATGTAGAAAAATCTCTTGAACCTATCGGGAGTACCAGGTGAGCAAAAAGTGACTCATGATTGGATATATCTGAGGATGGCAAAGGGGCAAGTGAGAGAAGCTGGATTAAGTTATCCCCCAGTGAAGAATATTACTTGTGTTAACAAAGTGTAAATTTTCTGACACGTGACTTGCAAAGGAAAATGTGATTGATTAGCTGAAGAACTTGTGAAGATTGTAGCAAATCTTTAATAGTGTAATAATCTTGGAAGATTTTTTGAAGGAACACATACAGAAGAAGAGGAAGAAAGTTCTCCCAAGTTTGACTCAGGTACATCATGTGGTGCTACCATTCACTTCTCTATATGGTGGCCTCTATATTTGCTTTGGTCTCCCTACATTGAATGCATTTTGTTGCAATTTGCTTTTATATCAATTTATAGAAAACTTCTGAAAGAATTCCCTACATGTGCTGCCTCCGCTGATTTCCTCCTGGATTCTCAACAAAACTGAGGCCAGTCTCTAGACCTTATCACATAACCACGGGACTGGAAATGCTTCCTCAAAGGTAACTAATGACTTGATGATTATTCCGCTTCTTTTCATTCTTTCTCGTATTCAACTTTCCCATATCAACTTACAATTCTGATCGTACTTTTCTTCATGAAACTCTCTTTACTTTGGTGTATAAAACTCTGGTTTTGTTTTTTTCAGTTCTTCTCCTCTTCCCTTTTCCCTGTCTTTCCTTTCAACATACCCTTTAAGTGGCCCTGTCCTTAGATTTCAGACTCTAGCTTCTTCCCTTTCCACATTGTGTATCTCTCCAGGTTAGCTCAGCCTCTCTCTTGACTTCACATCTTCATCTCATAGGTGACAAGTATACACCTGTCACCCAAGTTTTCTTGTGACACCATGTGAAAACTTTCATATGCCTGCATGACATTTCTACCAGGACATTCCACCACAGCTCAGAATAGATCTGTCACTCTCCCTAAAATGTATTGCTTTGCTCACAGTCAGTATCTCAGCCAGTGGCACCCCCACCCTGAGGCATCCCTTCTGCTGAAAACATCCCACAGCCATCTCTCTTACAATCCCATCTTTTCACTAACTCTGGTTCATTTTATTCTGATATGGTCCTGGTTTTATCTGCTTCTTTGCTCATTACAAAGCCCGATTTCTAACCATTATCTGTTTTCATCTGGATTACTACTAAAGCCTTTGGTTTCATCTTTCTGCCTACCCTGTACTCCCTCCTCAAATGAGAAGTGCAATTGCTCCAATATATTTCCCACACAAGGCCCAATCATGTCACTCTTCCCACACACTTTTCTGGTTCCCTGTTCCCTGTAATATATAGCATAATCTCTAGCTGGGCCCTCCTTCAGAGCTCTTCCTGCTGGTACCCTGCCTCCCCACCCCTCCTGTGTTGCTCCTTCACTTGTGTGCAACTTCGTCACCCTATCCCATTGCTCGTGTCCTTCCCTCTACTTAAAATACCATTTCCTTTTTCCTCCTTTTCCTACTTCTTCTAATTCAGTTCAACCCTTCTTGACCTAAGGCAGTCAACTGGGGACCAAAAAAATTCTGGTACTCATGGAATGTGGTCTGAGTGTATTTAATATGCTGATTCAGACATTTGGTAATTCCTGGAATTGCAAACTACTTTCTTAAGTAAAACTATCTCATGATATTTGTTAGCTGTTCCTGTGGGGGAAAGCAAAGAACACCATTGAGTAACATGAAAACGGAGGGAAAATGATAGAGAATGACAAAACCAATATTCCTTAATGTGACCATGTGGAATGGAATATCTTCTGTTATACAACGCATCTTTGAGCACAGCCATGGGGATTGCTGTTGTCAATAGAATTCTCAATAGAAAATAATCAGAGCCAGTTTTCCTAAGAATTATTTTCCAAGGAATTTCCCTTACTACAATCCAGGTTTAAAAATAACTCATAGAAACAGACAAAGGAGAAAAGGGAGAAGTTTATCATCCATAAACAAATGTAAAAACCAACAAATTTGTAAGAACAAGTCAACTAAACCTAAATGCAAAATAGTATGCTAAATTTGAGAGAGATGCATATAGAGAGTAAGAGGAAATTGGAAGCAGATATTCTGAGGGTCAGATTTCTTTTGGCCAGTTGCTAAAGAAATATACCATTTCAGCCCACTTGGACCCAGTTTTGCTCTTCAAAAACTAGAAGATCTTTAAGTATTATTTCAGCTTTAACATACCATGAGTATTAACTTAATTCAATGCAGTGTGTCTCTAGTAACTGATGTGCTCAGGACGAATATCTGCCTGAGATTTAGAGATAAATGAATCTTGGGCCTTTTACCTTCAAGTAACCACTCTGTAGTGAGAGAGAATGACACATACATGTTATATTCCCTCACAGGGTAGACTGTGGTTGGTGATATACCAGGCATACACAAACGCAGAAAGGAGCCAGCTGAGATGGCAGAGCAAGGATGAGAAATGAGCCATTTTCAGAGCACATCTCTTTGTGACACCCACATCAGTCTAGTGACTGAGTCTCTAGTGGTGAGATCTGGGGCTCTCCTGGTCTCTGTGGCATGCAGTGTCGTTTAAATCAATGACTTCAATAAATGCATATCAAGATGCTGTAGTAAATGCAATGGAAGTGTATAAGCTTGTCATAAATATGATGGAAATACATTAGCTTGCTAGGTACTTAACAAAGTACCACGGCCTGGGTGATTGCAGCAACAGAAATTTATTCTCTTTCAGTTTTGGAGGCTGAAAGCTCCAAGATCAAGGTGCTGGCAGGGCTGGTTCCTTGTAAAGCCTCTGTCCTTGGTTTGTAGATGGCTATCTTCTAGTTCTTTTCACATCTTCTTTCTATGCATATGTGTCTAAATCTCTTATTTTAATAAACGTGCTAGTCATATTGGATTAAGGTGAAGCCTAATGATCTCATTTAACTTGATTACCTCTTCGAAGACCCTGTATCCAAATAAGAACATATTCTGAGGTCCTGGTGGTTATAAATTTAATGTATGCATTAATAGTATAAATTTAATGCATTTTTTTTGGTGAGGAGCACAATTTAACCCGTAGCATCTAGTGTAAGAAAAAATAGACTCATGTTTTGTCCATAATAAAGGGAACCACTACCCTGTGAATAGTGAGGCGGAGTAATTAAGCACACCTGGATACAGATGCCAGGCCTCCATGTATTAGCTATGTGTCCTTTGATGCTTCTGAGATTGGAGACCTTCAGTTGATTATCTGTAATACAGGAGTAATAATTCTAACATCAGACATTTAGGAATTCTAAATCTAATATCTCAGAAATCAGGAGGAACAAAATACTGGGATATACAGAATAACATTTAACTTCATCAGGAACGCAGAGTAGCCCCTTATTTGTTATCTTGAAGGCACAAAGTTGAGAACCATTAAGTCAGATATGATAGAGTTAATTAAGAAGAAATGAAATAATAGAAAATTTTTCTTGATTTAATGATTGGTAATTGAAACCTTGTCAGTACTTCATTTTCCTCGATCTTTTATGGATAATTCATGTGAAAGAGTTATTTACCACCGGTAATGACTCAACACATACCAGTGGGAAATAAACACTGAATTCTTTTTACTTGTCTCAGCATTGTATGTTTGACTCGTTCCCAAGGACATAAACAAGATTTAATTTGGAAAAAAAAGAAGGATTTTTGAAAACCCTAGGGAGTGTGATAACTTGAATTTATTTATTTCATTTGGCTTTGCATTGTCTCCTTAAGTGAGTGTTCTACTCCTGTGTGTAATGGGTAGGTGCTTTCAACTCTAATTCTTACCACTGGCTATTTTGACTGAAATTTTCATAAATACATTACAATTCAATTTTTTTGAAATACTTCTTGACAAATTTTTCTGTTCATGTCATTCCAAATTTTATTTGCCTTCTCCACTCCCGTTCTGTGGCAAAATACATATACGTAAAAGAACATCTAATTTGAATATGTTCTGAAACAAATCATAAAAGCTAAGATGCACAATGCATGTTGTGGATAGAACCCAGGCACTAGAGTGAGGTGGATATTTTTCTAACAAGCATGGCCAACACTTATCCATTTTTCCCCCTATGTATCAGGCATTTCTAAAGGATAGATCTTATTATCTTAGTTTTATGTGAGAAAACAGGTTATGTGTGCCAGTTCACCAGCTGGGAGATGATGTAAGCAAGGTTCAAACCCAGTTTGCTAAATCTAAGATTGATGTTCTCTAAACTCCATTAAGCTTGACATCCACTTAGTAGATTAGAAGTAACTATGTGAGGGACTTAGAAGTTTCTGGAAGGAAAAAGAAGCTTCAAAATGAGCACAGCCCTGCTGAAAGTAGTGCTGGTCTTTGGAGAGATGATTATGAGTGCAGGACTATCTGCCAGACGAGCTGTATGACATTCGACCACTCTGAGTGCTGTGGAGTGCAGGGTGGAGCAACATGAGAAAAACCTGTAATAAGAACACTTGAATTTAAAAAATGTGTAGTGCATTTGAGGCAAAAAGAATATTTTTGTGACAACACACCCTCTGTTTCAGAGGGTGAGGGGAGTGCCCCTTATCACTATCCACCATGCAGTTTGGACGCTGAGGGCTCTGCTCCTGTGGCACTGTTGGTTGCCTTTCTAATTTTCTCACTATTCTTTGCTAAAGAACCTTGATTCTGTGAGAGACAGGAACGCGCCCAGCCCCCAGGCAATGCATCATGATTGATTTGGACTCATTATGACTAGTAATGACAGCCTCATTTCTCTTTGTCAGATTCTTAATTTTAGAACTTTCCTGATACTCAACAAGATTTTTGCTTCTTCTCATTCCAAGCACCTTGTTCATGACTGGTATATCTGTGTCATACTTATCAAAACAAGATATTGTTCTTCACGCTATGAAGCAATCTTTCCTTAAATTTCTGCCTGTCTTATCATGATCACTGCTTATCATCTCCTTAATTTTCTTTTTCTGCATCTTTGTTATATTTTATGTTTTCCATGTCATTTTGTTTCATACATATATCTTTCTCTTATATTTAGTAATATATATCTTGTGTATATATTTGAAATGGCATCTAGTAGAATATATATCTAATAAAATGTGTTCTGCCAAGGGATTTGTTCGAATCCAATGAGATTCTTTAACCTTTTACACATAAAACTTAAAGCAATTATTTGACATAGTGGATAGAATCAATCACATTTTTGGGAAATAACTTTCTTTCAAAGGACAACAAACAAAATGCATTAAATACATATTTCAAGTCATATTAAAAATCCAAGATCAAAAATGTAGTGAGGATGTATTGAATTTTGTTTTGGGGCAGGGGAAAGTAATGGAGTGTATGTTTGCCTCGTGCCTGAAACAAAACATATTAGCAAAACATATAAAACAATGTGTTTTAAGACACTGAATATCAGGCACTAAATGACCATCATCTCTGAGAGACAGGAATAGAACAAGGTGAGCCCTATAATTTCTCTAGCTTACCACCTTGAGAGGGTTTCCAGGATCAGGGGCAGGAAGAGGGAACCCAGACAGCCTAGTGGAGTTCTGAGTTGAAGAGATGAAGCTGAGAGTCAGTGGTAACAAAGTGGCTAGAATTTGCTCAACTTGGTGCTTGAGAGAAGAAAGGGCACACAGAAAGAACTCTGGCAACTTGCAGATGGTATACAATGTGTTCACAAAATCCCTGATTGCAGAAAACTACCCAAGGCCAAGGAAAGAAGCATCTGGAAGGATGAAAAGCAACAGTACCCAATACTCTCTCTTGGCTGCAAAGAATATTAATTCCATCAGACAGCTTGGAAAGGCATGAGATTCATTAAGAATTAGGTAGAGTACACAAGAAGGCTTTGCCTCAATAGAGGGAAATATTTAGCCCTAGACTGGTCACTATTCTGGTCACAACTAATGAATATTAAACCCCAGAGTTTCAAATTGTTTCCACAAGATTTAACTGCTCAAAGCTCAAGAATATTTATAGGAATACAGAATTATCTAGCTCCCAACAAAGCAAAATTCACAGTGTACGAAATTTAATAAAAATTACAAGGCATGCAAATAAGTAAGAAAATATGACTAGTAGAGAGGAAATAAACAGAGCCTCAGAGAACTGTGGGACAACTGCAAGTAGCCACATATATGTGTGATTGAAGTGCCTGAGAGGACAGAGGGGAGGAGCTTAAAAATATTGAATAGTCAAAAATTTTCCAAGTTTGGTAGAAACTATAAATCCACACATTTAAGAAGCTAAATAAATTTAAGTATAAGAAAAATGAAGAAAACAAAACTAAGGTATATCATAACCAGTTTGCTCAAAACCAATGATAAAGGAAAAATAATACACACTAGCTGCTAATAAAATCTAGGAAAAACAGCTTGAAAAAAGGTGCATTATGTTCAGACCAGCAGTGATAAGGATGACAGCAGATTTCTTATTGGAAACCATGTAAGTAAGAAGACAGCATGAGAACATTTTTTAAAGTACAGCAACAACAGAAGTCCAACATGCCAAGCCAGAATTCTATACTTGTTGAAAATATGTCAAAAATGAAGCTAAATAAAGACTTTTTCAAACATACAAAAGCAGAAAGTATCTGTTACCAGCAGACATATAAGAAATGTTAAAGAAAATCCTTCAGGCAGGAAGAATATTCTACCAGATGGAAATACAGATCTATAAAATTAACAAAAAAACTATTGAAATTGGAATTACATGAATAAATACATAAGATTTTCCACTTATTACTTAAGTCTCTTCGAAATATAATTGACAGTTTTCCAGAAGTAAAATTGCTGGATTATGTAGTAATTCTATTTATAGAATTCTATTTTTTTGAGGTACCTTGATACTATTTTCCAAAATGGCTGTACTAATTTGTATTTCCACAAATAGTGTGCAAGGTTCCCTTTTCTCCACATCCTCACCACTGCTTGTTATCTTTCATCTTTTTTATATTAGCCATTCTATGGGGTGGTTTTTCACTGTGGTTTTAATTTGCATTTCCCTGGTGATTAGAGATGTTGAGCTTCTTTCATAAGTCTTTTGGCCATTTGTATCTCTTCTTTTGAGAGGAGTCTGTTGCAGTGAGCCAAGATCGCGCCACCGCACTCCAGCTTGGGCGACAGAGCAAGAGTCCGTCTCAAAAAAAAAAGAGAGGAGTCTGTTTAGATCCTTTGTTTCTTTTTTAGAAAGGTGTTTTATTTTCTTGCTATTGAGTAGTTTGAGTTTCTCATATATTTTGGATATTAGTCCCTTGTTAGATGTCTGATTTACAAATATTTTCTCCTAGTACATGCCTTGTCTCTTCAACCTGTTGTTTCTTTTGCTGTGAAAAAGCTTTTTAGTTTTATGCAATCTGATTCCTCTATTTTGGCTTTTGTTGTCTGTGCTTTTTGCAGTCCTTTCCAAGAAATTATTGCCAATACCATTGTTGTGGAGATGTCCCCCTATATTTTCTTCTAGTAGTTTTAGAGTTTCACGTCTTATGTTTAAATCTTTTTTTTTCTTTTTATTATTATTATTATTATACTTTAAGTTCTAGGGTACATGTGCATAAAGTGCAGGTTTGTTACATATGTATACTTGTGCCATGTTGGTGTGCTGCACACATCAACTCGTCAGCACCCATCAACTCGTCATTTACATCAGGTATAACTCCCAATGCAATCCTTCCCCCCTGCCCCCTCCCCACGATAGGCCCCAGTGTGTGATGTTCCCCTTCCCGAGTCCAAGTGATCTCATTGTTCAGTTCCCACCTATGAGTGAGAACATGCGGTGTTTGGTTTTCTCTTCTTACGATAGTTTGCTGAGAATGATGGTTTCCAGCTGCATCCACGTCTCTACAAAGGCCACAAACTCATCCTTTTTGATGGCTGCATAGTATTCCATGGTGTATATGTGCCACATTTTCTTAATCCAGTCTGTCACAGATGGACATTTGGGTTGATTCCAAGTTTCTGCTATTGTGAATAGTGCCACAATAAACATATGTGTGCATGTGTCTTTATAGCAGCATGATTTATAATCCTTTGGGTATACACCCAGTAATGGGATGGCTGGGTCATATGGTACTTCTAGTTCTAGATCCTTGAGGAATAGCCATACTGTTTTCCATAATGATTGAACTAGTTTACAATCCCACCAACAGTGTAAAAGTGTCCCTATTTCTCCACATCCTCTCCAGCACCTGTTGTTTCCTGACTTTTTAATGATTGCCATTCTAACTGGTGTGAGATGGTATCTCATTGTGGTTTTGATTTGCATTTCTCTGATGGCCAGTGATGATGAGCATTTTTTCACATGTCTGTTGGCTGTATGAATGTCTTCTTTTGAGAAATGTCTGTTCATATCCTTTGCCACTTTTTGATGGGGTTGTTTTTTTCTTGTATATTTGTTTGAGTTCTTTGTAGGTTCTGGATATTAGCCCTTTGTCAGATGAGTAGATTGCAAAAATTTTCTCCCGTTCTGTAGATTGCCTGTTCACTCTGATGGTAGTTTATTTTGCTGTGCAGAAGCTGTTTAGTTTAATGAGATCCCATTTGTCAATTTTGGCTTTTGTTGCCATTGCTTTTGGTGTTTTAGACATGAAGTCCTTGCCCATGCCTATGTCCTGAATGGTATTACCTAGGTTTTCTTCTAGGGTTTTTATGGTTTTAGGTCTAACATTTAAGTCTCTAATCCATCTTGAATTAATTTTCATATAAGGAGTAAGGAAAGGATCCAGTTTCAGCTCTCTACTTATGGCTAGCCAATTTTCCCAGCACCATTTATTAAACAGGGAATCCTTTCCCCATTTCTTGTTTTTCTCAAGTTTGTCAAAGATCAGATGGCTGTAGATGTGTGGTATTATTTCTCAGGGCTCTGTTCTATTCCATTGGTCTAAATCTCTGTTTTGGTACCAGTACCATGCTGTTTTGGTTACTGTAGCCTTATAGTATAGCTTGAAGTCAGGTAGCATGATGCCTCCAGCTTTGTTCTTTTGACTTAGGATTGTCTTGGCAATGCGGGCTCTTTTTTGGTTCCATATGAACTTTAAAGCAGTTTTTTCCAATTCTGTGAAGAAACTCATTGGTAGCTTGATGGGGATGGCATTGAATCAATAAATTACCTTGGGCAATATGGCCATTTTCACGATATTGATTCTTCCTATCCATGAGCATGGTATGTTCTTCCATTTGTTTGTGTCCTCTTTTATTACACTGAGCAGTGGTTTGTAGTTCTCCTTGAAGAGGTCCTTGACATCCCTTGTAAGTTGGATTCCTAGGTATTTTATTCTCTTTGAAGCAATTGTGAATGGAAGTTCATTCATGATTTGGCTCTCTGTTTGTCTGTTACTGGTGTATAAGAATGCTTGTGATTTTTGCACATTAATTTTGTATCCTGAGACTTTGCTGAAGTTGCTTATTAGCTTAAGGTGATTTTGGGCTGAGATGATGGGGTTTTCTAAATATACAATCATGTCATCTGCAAACAGGGACAATTTGACTTCTTCTTTTCCTAACTGAATTCCCTTTATTTCTTTCTCTTGCCTGATTGCCCTAGCCAGAACTTCCAACACTATGTTGAATAGGAGTGGTGAGAGAGGGCATCCCTGTCTTGTGCCAGTTTTCAAAGGGAATTTTTCCAGTTTTTGCCTATTCAGTATGATATTGGCTGTGGGTTTGTCATAAATAGCTCTTATTATTTTGAGATATGTTCCATCAATACTGAATTTATTGAGCATTTTTAGCATAAAGCGCTGTTGAATTTTGTCAGAGGCCTTTTCTGCATCTATTGAGATAATCATGTGGTTTTTGTTTTTGGTTCTGTTTATATGCTGGGTTACGTTTATTGATTTGCGTATGTTGAACCAGCCTTGCATCCCAGGGATGAAGCCCACTTGATCATGGTGGATAAGCTTTTTGATGTGCTGTTGGATTTGGTTTGCCAGTATTTTATTGAGGATTTTTGCATCAATGTTCATCAGGGATATTGGTCTAAAATTTTCTTTTTTTGTTGTGTCTCTGCCAGGCTTTGGTATCAGGATAATGTTGGCCTCATCAAATGAGTTAGGGAGGATTCCCTCTTTTTCAATTGATTGGAATAGTTTCAGAAGGAATGGTACCAGCTCCTCTTTGTACCTCTGGTAGAATTCAGCTGTGAATCCATCTGGTCCTGGACTTTTTTTGGTTGGTAGGCTATTAATTATTGCCTCAATTTCAGAGCTTGCTATTGGTCTATTCAGGGATTCAGCTTCTTCCTGGTTTAGTCTTGGAAGAGTGTAAGTGTCCAGGAAATTTTCCATTTCTTCTGGATTTTCTAGTTGATTAGCGTAGAGGTGTTTATAGTATTCTCTGATAGTAGTTTGTATTTCTGTGGGGTCGGTGGTTATATCCCCTTTATCATTTTTTATTGCATCTATTTGATTCTTCTCTCTTTTCTTCTTTATTAGTCTTGCTAGCGGTCTATCAATTTTGCTGATCTTTTCAAAAAACCAACTCCTGGATTCATTTATTTTTTGGAGGGTTTTTTGTGTCTCTATCTCCTTCAGTTCTGCTCTGATCTTAGTTATTTCTTGCCTTCTGCTAGCTTTTGAATGTATTTGCTCTTGCTTCTCTAGTTCTTTTAATTGTGATGTTAGAATGTCAATTTTAGATCTTTCCAGCTTTCTCTTGTGGGCATTTAGTGCTATAAATTTCCCTCTACACACTGCTTTAAATGTGTCCCAGAGATTCTGGTATGTTGTATCTTTGTTCTCACTGGTTTCAAAGAACATCTTTATTTCTGCCTTCATTTCCTTATGTACCCAGTAGTCATTGAGGAGCAGGTTGTTCAGTTTCCATGTAGTTGAGTGGTTTTGATTGTTTCTTAGTCCTGAGTTGTAGTTTGATTGCACTGTGGTCTGAGAGACAGTTTGTTATAATTTCTGTTCTTTTACATTTGCTAAGGAGTGCTTTACTTCCAATTATGTGGTCAATTTTGGAATAAGTGTGATGTGGTGCTGAGAAGAATGTATATTCTGTTGATTTGGAGTGGAGAGTTCTGTAGATGTCTATTAGGTCTGCTTGGTGCAGAGATGAGTTCAATTCCTGGATATCCTTGTTAACTTTCTGTCTCGTTGATCTGTCTAATGTTGACAGTGGGGTGTTGAAGTCTCCCATTATTATTGTATGGGAGTCTAAGTCTCTTTGTAAGTCTCTAAGGACTTGCTTTATGAATTTGGGTGCTCCTGTATTGGGTGCATATATATTTAGGATAGTTAACTCTTCCTGATGAATTGATCCCTTTACCATTATGTAATGGCCTTCTTTGTCTCTTTTGATCTTTGATGGTTTAAAGTGTGTTTTATCAGAGACTAGGATTGCACCCCCTGCTTTTTTTGTTCTCCATTTGCTTGGTAGATCTTCCTCCATCCCTTTATTTTGAGCCTATGTATGTCTCTGCATGTGAGATGTGTCTCCTGAATACAGCAAACTGATGGGTCCTGACTCTTTATCCAGTTTGCCAGTCTGTGTCTTTTAATTGGACCATTTAGTCCATTTACATTTAAGGTTAATATTGTTATGTGTGAACTTGATCCTGCCATTATGATATTAACTAGTTATTTTGCTCGTTAGTTGATGCAGTTTCTTCCTAGCCTCGATGGTCTTTACATTTTGGCATGTTTTTGCAATGGTTGGTACCGGTTGTTCCTTTCCATGTTTAGTGCTTTCTTCAGGGTCACTTGAAAGGCAGGCCTGGTGGTGACAAAATCTCTAAACATTTGCTTATCTGTAAAGGATTTTATTTCTCCTCCACTGATGAAACTTAGTTTGGCTGGATACGAAATTCTGGGTTTAAAATTCTTTTCTTTAAGAATGTTGAATATTGGCCCCCACTCTCTTCTGGCTTGTAGAGTTTCTGCCGAGAGATCTGCTGTTAGTCTGATGGGCTTCCCTTTGTGGGTAACCCGACCTTTCTGGCTGCCCTTAAGATTTTTTCCTTCATTTCGACTTTGGTGAATCTGGCAATTATGTATCTTGGAGTTGCTCTTCTCGAGGAGTATCTTTGTGGCGTTCTCTGTATTTCCTGAATTTGAATGTTGGCCTGCCCTACTAGGTTGGGGAAGTTCTCCTGGGAGATATCCTGCAGAGTGTTTTCCAACTTGGTTCCATTTTCCCCCTCACTTTCAGGCACCCCAATCAGACGTAGATTTGGTCTTTTTACATAATCCCATACTTCTTGCAGGCTTTGTTCATTTCTTTTTCTTCTTTTTTCTTTAGATTTCTCTTCTCACTTCATTTCATTCATTTGATCTTCAATCGCACACTCCTTCCAGTTGATCGAGTCATTTACTGAAGCTTGTGGATTTGTCACGTATTTCTCGTGTCATGGTTTTCATCTCTGTCAGTTCGTGTATGGCCTTCTCTGCATTAATTATTCTAGTTATCAATTCTTTCACTCTTATTTCAATATTTTTAGTTTCTTTGCGCTGGGTACATAATTCCTCCTTTAGCTCTGAGAAATTTGATGGACTGAAGCCTTCTTCTCTCATCTCGTCAAAGTCATTCTCTGTCCAGCTTTGATCCATTGCTGGCGATGAGCTGCGTTCCGTTGCAGGGGTAGATGCGCTCTTATTTTTTGAATTTCCAGCTTTTCTGCCCTGCTTTTTCCCCATCTTTGTGGTTTTATCTGCCTCTAGTCTTTGATGATGGTGACGTACTGATGGGGTTTTGGTGTGGGTGTCCTTCCTGTTTGTTAGTTTTCCTTCTAACAGTCAGGACCCTCAGCTGTAGGTCTGTTGGAGATTGCTTGAGGTCCACTCCAGACCCTGTTTGCCTGGGTATCAGCAGCAGAGGCTGCAGAAGATAGAACGTTGCTGAACAGCGAGTGTACCTGTCTGATTCTTGCTTTGGAAGCTTCCTCTCAGGGATGTACTCCACCGTGTGAGGTGTGGGGTGTCAGACTGTCCCTAGTGGGGGATGTCTCCCAGTTAGGCTACTCAGGGGTCAGGGACCCACTTGAGCAGGCAGTCTGTCCATTCTCAGATCTCAACCTCTGTGTTGGGAGTCTACTGCTTTCTTCAAAGCTGTCAGACAGAGTCGTTTGCGTCTGCAGAGGTTTCTCCTGCTTTGTTGTTGTTGTTGATTAGCTGTGCCCTGTCCCCAGAGGTGAACTCTACAAAGACAGGCAGGGCTCCTTGAGCTGCTGTGAGCTCCACTGAGTTTGAGCTTCCCAGCTGCTTTGTTTACCTACTTAAGCCTCAGCAATGGCGGGCACCCCTCCCCCAGCCTCGCTGCTGCCTTGCAGTTAGATCGCAGACTGCTGTGCTAGCAATGAGGGAGGCTCTGTGGGCGGGCATGGGACCCTCCCAGCCAGGTGTGGGATATAATCTCCTGGTGTGCCTGTTTGCTAAGACCCTTGGTACAGTGCAGTATTGGGATGGGAGTTACCCAATTTTCCAGGTGTTGTGTGTCTCAGTTCCCCTGGCTAGGAAAAGGGATTCCCTTCCCCCTTGCGCTTCCCAGGTGAGGTGATGCCTCGCCCTGCTTCAGCTCTAGCTAGTCGGGCTTCAGCAGCTGACCAGCACCGATTGTCCAGCACTCCCTAGTGAGATGAACCCAGTACCTCAGTTGAAAATATAGAAATCACCTGTCTTCTGTGTCACTCTCGCTGGGAGCTGGAGACTGGAGCTGTTCCTATTCCGCCATCTTGCTCCGCCGCATGTTTAAATCTTTTATCCATTTTGAGTTGATTTTTGTATATGGTGTGAGGTAGGAGTCCAATTTTGTCTCCTATCTGTGAATACTCAGTTTTCCCAACACAATTTGTTAAAACACCATTCTTTCTCCATTGTGTGCTGTTGGTACCCTTGTAAAAAATCAACTGGTTGTAAATACTTCTGGTCTTTCTATTCTATTCTGTTGGTTGATGTGTCTGTTTTTATGCAGTACTATGCTGTTTTGATTACAATAGCTTTATATTTTGAAATCAGGGAGTGTGATGTCTCCACTTTTATTGTTTTTGTTCAAGATTGCTTTGGCTATTTGAGTTCCATATAAGTTTTAGAATAGTTTTTATTTCTGTAAAAATAACATTGAAATTTTGATAGGAATTGTGTTGAATCTGTAGCTTGCTGTGGACAGTATGGACATTTTAACAATATTAATGTTTTCAACCCATGAACATGGAATATGTTTTCATGTACTTGTGTCTTCTTCAATTCTTTCATCAATGTTTTATAATTTTTATGGTACAGTAAAAACATCTTCTTAAGTTTACTCCTAAATATTTTATGTTATTCTTTGACGCTATTGTAAGTGAGATAGGTATCTTAATTTTTTTCAGATAATTTGTTCAGTGTATAAAGATATAACCAAAGGAATTGAAATTGGTGTGTCCAAGAGATACCTGCATGCCCATATTCATTTCAGCATTACTCACAATATCCAAGATACAAAAGCAACCTAAGTGTTTGTTAATGAATGAATGTATAAAGAAAATGTGGCATTTATACCCAATGGAATACTCTATAGTATTAAAAAAGGAGGAGATTCACAGCACATTGATGAAAGTGAAGAACATTATCCTAAGTGAAATAAGACAGGCACAAAAAGACAAATATGATCTCACTTACATGCGGAATCTAAAAAAGTTTATCTGAGAGAAACAGAACAGAAGGATGGTTAGCAGAGAATAGTATATTGCTGGAAGGTTATAGAGGGGGAGGAGGGATGAGGAAAGGGAAGATGTTAATCAAAGGGTACAAGCTCAGTTAGAATGGAAGAATAAGTTTTAGTGATCTATTGTGTTACATGGTGACCCCAATTAATAATAATATATTTTGTATTTCAAAGTAGCTAAAACAATTAATTTTTAGCACTCTCATCCCAAAAAATGACTTTGGTGAGGTGACGAGTATGTCAATTAGCTTGGTTGAATCTTTCTACAGTGTATACATAGATCAAAGTATCACATTGTATTCCATAAATATACATAATTATTATTTGTCAATTAAAAAGAAATAATTAAAAATATAATTGTCTAAACAGAAATAGTAGCAATTTAGTGAAGGATTCATAACATTGTAAAAATAAAATGTTTGACATTAAAAACACACAGGTTGGGAGTGGAGAATAGTATATTGCTGGAAGGTTATATACTATACACGAAGTGGTATAATATATGATGATAGACTGTAGTAAGTTAAAGATGTATACCACAAACCTTAAAGAAGCCACTAAAATATAAAACAAAGATAGTTAGCCAATAATCCGGTAAAGAAGATAAAATAAAATCATAAAAGGATTCAATTAACTCCAAAGAAGGCAAAACAAGAAAGGGGATAAGAAATGGCGATAGTGAGACAGTAGACTTAAGCCTAACCATTGGTAATATTACACTGAATGTAAATTGTAGAAGCCTCAATTAAAACATGAAGATTGTTGGGTTAGATGTGAAAAGCAAAACTTATCCATATGTTGCATAAAGAAAACATGCTTGAAATATAAAGATGCAAACAAGTTAAATTAACACTAATTAAGAGAAAACTGAAATGGCTAAATAGATTTCAGAGCAAAGAACGTTGCCAGAAATGAAGAAGGCCACTTTTAATGATGAAAGAGTGGATTTGTCAAGAGAATACAGCACGTTTAAATTGACAAAAAATGCTTCAAAACAATCTAGGCAAAATTTATTAAAGAAGAAATAGACATATCCACAATCATAGTTGAATATTTCAATATACCCTTTCAGTGCTGGATGAAGCAAATAGACAGAAAATAAGTGAGGATACGGAGAATTTAACAATTAACCATCAGTCAACTTGACCTGTTTGACATTTATAGAACATTTTACCCTAAAACAATGTAATACACATTTTTCAAAGATAGGCCATATTCCGGGCTGTGACATAAGTCTTCATAACTTTGAAATAATTCATCACTTAAAGTATATTTTTCTGACTAAAATAGAATAAATTTGGAAATGTAAAAAGTAAGGATCTCCAGAAAACCTTTAAGTATTTGGAATGAAAAACACATCACTAAATAATTCATATGAATGAAATTCAAATGAATTTCAAATGAAAAACCAATATATCAAAATTTGGAGAGTGCTGCTAAAGCAGTACTTAATAGAAAATTTGTAACACTAAGCACCTTTATAAGCAAAAAGAATATATCTCAAATCATTGCTCTTAAGTCTCATTTTAGAAAACTGGAAAAAGAAGAACAAATGGCATTAAAATAAATAGAAGAAAAGAAAAAGTAAGGATAAGGATAGATATCAATAAAATAGAAAACAGGAAAACAATAGAGACAATCAGTGCAACAAATATTGTTCTATGAGAAGATCAACACATTTATAAATATGCAGCCAGGCTGATGAAGAAAGTAGTAAAGAAGACACAAAATAAAAATATGAGGAATGAGAGTGGCAGCATCACACAAAATCTAAACATATTACAAGCATAACAAAGGAATACTATCAACAACTTTCTGCAGATATACTCAACAGCTTTGATGAAATGAACAAATCCCTTGAAAGACACAAACTATTGAGTTTACTTGAAAAGAAACAGATACTCTAAAAAGCCACATATATTAAATACATTAAATTTATAGTTAAAAACCTTCTCACAAATACAACTCCAGGTCCATATGGCTTTACTGGTGAACCGTACCAAAATTTTAAGGAAGAAAAAATAACAATTTTATGTAAACTCTTCCAGAAAATTAAAAAGAAAGGATGATGTCACAACTCATTTTATGTGTCCATCATTACCTGATAACCAACAAAGACACTGCAGGAAAAAAACCTGCAGGTCAATATCTCTCATGAATATAGATGCGAAAATTTTAATAAAAATGTTAGGAAACTGAATACAATGATATATAGTGTGTAAACTAGGTGGGATTTATCTATGGACTGGAAGATTAGATTGACATTGGAAAATCAATATAATTTAGCATACTAGCACACTATAAAAGGAAAACATAATTTAATTTTCTTAACAGACACTATAAAGGCCATTTATGGAGTGCAGCATCTGTTGTTTACAATAGTTCTCATCAATATAAGTATAAAGGGAATCTTTCTCAACCTGATAAAAGGCATCTATAAACAACCTGCCACTAACATTATAGGCTATAGGTCAATAATCAAAAGATTAACAACAAGATAAATATCTCTTACCACTTCAACATGGTATTGAAAGATCTAGCCAGTGCAACAGGCAAGAAAAAGAAATAAAAGATATTTACACTGGAAAGGAAGAAAGGAAAGCATTCTTTATTCATAGATGATAAGTGCATTAATTTGAAAAAATTTAATGGCATGTATAAAAACATAAAAACTAATATAGTTTTATAGTTAAAGTAAAATATTCAAAAATTATGAAATGTCTAATTTTTCTGTAGGGCTTATAGGTAATTTAGAAAGTTCATCAGATATAATTACAGAGAAGTCTCAGTTTAAAAATAAAAAGGATTATGTTTCCTGCATTCTCTCATCAAATAATAATTAAATAAGAATTTAACTCTAAGTACTAGTGAAAAATGCAGTTATATTTACACATTTAAATAAAAACCATGCATCCTTCTAAAGCCTCTTAACAATAAATCATATCCAAAATTTAAAAATACCTATAAATGAATAATATAGTCACTACATATCAAATATTTTAGGGAAAGCAGAGTGGCATTTTGAGGTGATTTATATTCATAAATATTTATATATAAAAACAGAAATTGTAAAAATAAATAAACAATTGATGAACTTAAGAAAATAAAGAACAAAAAAACTACAAATTTGAAGGAACAAGATAATAATAAAACATAAAATCATTAAAATAGAAACCAAAATTGTAACAAAGAAGAAAGCTACAAGTTGATTGTTTGAGAAGACTTGTAAAACAGAACATATATGACAAGATAGACCAAGAGAAGAAAAGGAAAGAGGAAGGAACAGGAACACAGAACTACAGAACCTTTAGTGTTTTCAAAGGTCATATAAGAAAAATTTTAACAACAAATATATACTACCAGTGTCAAAACCTTAGAGGCAATGGAAGAAGTTCCAAAATAATATAACTTAGCAAAATTTATTTGAGAAGTATCAAAGACTTGAATATTTATATAATTAAATATGAAGCAATAGCCTTTCCATAAATCAGACCATATGGCCTGCAAAGCTTTCAAGGTAGAGATCAGTTTTATACAGATTTTTATAACAACTGGAAAAGATGGAAAACTTACCTAATCCTTTGAGGCCAAGGAATCTTAATATCAAAACCAGACAAAAATATTATGAGAAAGGGTCACACAGAATCATTTTTCTCTTATATTTTATAATTTTGTATATACATATATAAATCTATATGGATATTTCCACCAATTTTTGTAAAAAGGTAATACTCATGATCAAATTGTATTTTGTCTAATATTCATTGCAAAATTCATTCATAAATGTAATTCATTCCATTTATAGATTTAAGAAGATAAACAATATGATAATTTCAATATATGGAAAAAAGTTTTTTTATATGACTCTCCATGAATTAATAATCAAATGTAGGATTTTCATCAAAATTGCATCTTAGTAATTTAGAAATATAAGGAAACTTTCTTAACCAGGTAGAGGATGTAAAAAAAATAAAGCACACTTATTTCTTTTTTTTTTATTTAATTTAATTTTTTTATTTATTTTATTTATTTATTTTTATTATACTTTAAGTTCTAGGGTACATGTGCATGACGTTTATATCATGTATAACTCCCCAAAGCAATCCCTCCCTCCTCCCCCCTCCCCATGATAGGCCCCAGTGTGTGATGTTCCCCTTCCCGAGTCCAGGTGATCTCATTGTTCAGTTCCCACCTATGAGTGAGAACATGCGGTGTTTGGTTTTCTCTTCTTGTGATAGTTTGCTAAGAATGATGGTTTCCAGCTGCATCCATGTCCCTACAAAGGACGCAAACTCATCCTTTTTTATGGCTGCATAGTATTCCATGGTGTATATGAAGCACACTTATTTCTAAATGGGGAAAATTTAGAAAGCTTCCTTTTGAATTTCAGAATGTGTTAAGGATGCCTAATATGACAAATTTTATTCAACATTGTGTTGGAACTTCTAGTCAGTGCAACCATATAAGTAAAATGCTTTAGAGATTGGAAAGGAGGAACAAGGAATGTTACTTGCATTTTATATAAATTTATATAGAAACCTCTAAATTATCTGATTACAAAACATTATCAAACATAATACTTATATTGAGCAAACTGGCTGCATATAAAACAACTATAAAAGAGATTTTTATATTTGTAGTGAACAATTAAAAATAATGAAGAGAAGTCATCATTCACAATAGGTTCATAAAATATCAAGTCAGGAAAAACCTAATAACATGTGTAAGATAGCTGATGATATATTTAAACTCTTTCTAAATTTATATATAGATTAGAAAGCTATTAGAGTTAGTATTCTTCTAACAAATTGATAAGATGATTCTAAAATTTGTACAGAAGAATAAAGGAGCAAGGTTACAGTGGCCAATTGTGAAGGAAAACACTACATGAGGACCTGAACTTCCAGAAACCAGAACTTATCATGTATTTTGTAGTAATTTAGATGGTTTGGTAAAGGTGTAGGAATAGACAAACCAATGATGGAAAAACAGTCCCAAAATATGATAGATATTGCAGATATTAGTGAAGAAAAGAGTAAGAGTTCAATAAGTGAACTTGGAAAATATGTTAGTCATAAAAAATTAAAATTGGAGCTCTACCTCACTTTATATATCAATACATAAGTTATCTCTAGTAAAATAAGGATTCAGTTGTTGAATCTAAAGTTATAGATTGTACTTCTGGGAAAATAGAGTAGGCACCATTTTTCTATTGGGACTTCACAATTCTAGACATTATATATAAAACAAGCATAAGAAGACTCTGAAAGATGGAGAAAAGAGACAGACTGGCTGGCTGGGGACCACAAGCCCCAAAGAACAGCCTGCTGGTGAATTCCCTGGGTTCTCTTTTTGCCCCTTATATGTCCCAGATTGGGTGTTGAAGAAGCCAGGAACCCAGAATGCCAACCATCACAGACAGAAACCTCAAGAAAATCCTGACCCCTTTAGTCAAAGGATCAGGAAAGGCAATAACTGCTTGACTGCAACTGAACATCACAGGAAAAACTATGGCACCATCCCCTCCTCCACCAACAAAGGCTGGGAGGGTCCTAGACTTTCACCCTCAAAAGGCTGTGCTGGGGACTTTCAACACCTGCTCCCCGAGGATGTTATCTGAGAAGGCCATATAAGGAGCCAGTATTTCACCCTCCCAGCCAGTAGTCACACTCCTCCTTGGTGTTGGTGGAGGCTACATGGGGCTTGGGCTTCCCCATCAACCCATCAGGATTGAGGGACCCTTCTCTACTCACAGGGTGGTATCAGATGAGGCTGAATAGAGGCTCAGGACTTACATGTTCGCCCACTGGTAAGCAGACCATTCCTACTGTATTTCAGTGAAGACCATATGGGGAGCAGAAACTTCCAACTCTTCCCAGCAATAAGAGGGAGCCCCTTGCTCAGCTCAGGTGTCAGTGGAGCTCCATCTGGCAGTAATGAGGTAGCAATTCCCTCTACTTCTGCAGCCGTGTTGCAGAAAGCCAGCCAAAAAGAAGGTTTCAGTAAGATCCAGACTCTTACGCCATAACAAGAAAATGTTTAGATTTCAACAGAAAAATCACTAGTCATATAAAAAACCAGGAACATCTCAAGCTGAAGAATAAAAGACAATTAATATATGGTAAAAATGAAGTGACAAGAATGTTAGAATGATCTGACCAAGATTTTGAAGTAACTGTGATAAATATTCTTCAATATGCTATCACGAACAGTCTTGAAACAAATTTAAAAAGACTGTCCCCAAACAAAAAAGTATTAAAGAAATAGAGATACAAAGATAAACCACATGATAATAAAAACCAAAGATAATTACTTAAGAAAGCTGCTCAGTGAATAAGAAGGATTGCCTAATAAAGAAATTATTCAATCTGAACAACAGAGAGAAAAGACACTGAAATCATTTAGCCAACCCTCAGGGACTGGTAAACTCACTCTAATAAAAGACATGGCATTTGTGTCATCAGAGCCCTGGAAAGAGAGAACAAAGAGGATGGTTAGAAAAAGTACTGAAGAAGTAACAGTGAAACATTTCTGAAATTTGGCAAAAGGACATATACTTACAGATTCAATAATCCGAGTGAACCTCAAACAGGATAACCCTAAGGAAATCCTCTCCAAGACCCATCATAACTAAATTTCTGAAAATTAAAGACAAAAAAAATTTTGAAAATCAGTGAGAAATGACAGGCGAAACACAACTCAAATGAAAGCAGATTTTTAAAAAATCATAAATCAAGGAAGTCAGGAAAAAAATGACACAGTATTTTTCAGTTGCTGAAGGAAGAGAACTGTCAATTTATACCCAATGAAAATACTCTTTAGGAATAAAGAGGAAATGAAGACATTCTCTGATGAGAAAATCTAAGAGACTTTGTTGCCAACAGACACGCCCTAAAGCAATCGCTAAATGAAGTTTTCTAAACAGAAAGAAAATGATTTAATAAAAGGACTCTTGGGACATTAGAGCAGATAAAAGCATGTAAGAAAGAGCAAGAGGGTCAATAACAGACTTTTTCTCTCCTTTTGAGTTTTCAAAACTATTTTTGACAGCTAAAGCAAGCATCTTACAGTTTGATGTGGTCCTCCATGCACGTAGAGGAAATATTTCAGTTAATTATAATTGGGGCAGGGTAAAGGATCATAATGGTAAGTGTTCCAAACCTCACTACAAGCGCTAAAATGTTGATACCAGCAGACTGTTACCAAGCACTGGTGAGGATGTGTTAGAAACTGGGTCCTATAGTATATTTTTGGTGCAAGTTTAAAATCCTACAGCCATTTCTTTAAAACATGTATAGGCCAGGCGCAGTGGCTCACGCCTGTAATCCCAGCACTCTGGGAGGCTGAGGCACGTGGATTACTAGTTCAGGAGATTGAGACCATCCTGGTCAACATGGTGAAACCCATCTCTCCTAAAAATATAAAAATTAGCTGGTGTAGCGGTGCACGCCTCTAATCCCAGTTACTTGGGAGGCTGAGGAAGGAGAATCACTTGAACCAGGGAGTCGGAGGTTGCAGTGAGCCAAGATTGCACCACTGCACTCCAGCCTGGTGACAGAGCGAGACTCAGTCTCAAAAAAACAAAAACAAAAACAAAACAAAAACCCAACTTGTGTATGCCCTTACCATTCATTGAACCTAGCATTCAAATTCTGGTGCATTTATCCTAGAGAAATGAAATCTTATGTCCATACAAAAACCTGTCCATGAATGTTCATTGCAGCTGTATGTGTGATAGCTCAAACCTGAAAACAACCAATACATCCTACAACAGATAAATAGTTAAAGAAACGGTGTACATTAATAGCATAACATACTATTTTGAAATAAAAAGCAACAAATTATTGATACATACAATTAGGATGGAACTAAAGGGTACTATGCTGAGTAAAAAAGGTTGATCTTAAAATGTCATACACTGTATGACTGCATTTATATAACATTCTTAAAGTGACAGGATAAGAAACATGAAGAATAAATTAACATTTGCCAGAAATTAGGGATGCTTAGGTGGGGAAAGACATGACGGGTATGGCCGTAAAGAGGTGGCACAGAGATCTTGCTCGTGGTGGGCCAGCCTGCACCTTGAATGCTGTGGGGTTATGTGAACTTACACATGTCATAAAATGACACAGAACAACATATTTATGCTATACCAATTCCAGTTTCCTGGTTTTGATATTGTACCAGAGCTATGGAAGATGTGAAAATTGGGAGAAATTGGATGAGGGGTACTGGGTGAGGGGACTTATCTATAAAGTTTGCAATTTCCTGTGAATTTATAGTCATTTCAAAATTAAAAGTTGAGAAAAGAAGTAAAACTGTAAAAGTTTCACAAGAAAATATGGATAAATATTTTAGTCCTTACGTAGCAAAAGTCATTTTAAACAAAATACTTAAATATAGGCTATATAATACTCAATAAAATTGACTGTACTGAAAATGAAAACTTTCATGAACTACTCCCCAAACATGAAGACTGCTGGGCATGGCATTACCTGCCTGTAATCCCAGTTACAATGCGGACTGAGGTGGGAGGAACGCTTGAGCCCAGGAGTTCCAGGCCAGCCTGGGCAACGTAGTGAGACCCTGTCTCAAAATAAGATTTTTTAAAATTAAAAAACATGAAAAGACACTTTAAAAACTGGGAGAAGATATTCTCAACAAACACATAACTAATGAAAAGTCAGTATTGAAAACAAATTTTAAAAATTCTGAACATCACTAGAGAAAGCACAAACCACACACAAAAAAGCATTAGTATTCAATACACAGAAGAGAAAGTACCAATTTCTAATAGATGTCTGAAAAAAATCAACATGATTGTTGATAAAGAAAATGCAAATCAAACCCACAATGGGACTCTATTTCACATTCATTTGACTGGCATAGCTGGAAAGTGTCTCCTTATCAAGGATGGGGAGGACCTATTATTCACTGCTGTTAGATTTGTATATCATAGAGACTTTCTAGAAAACAGGTTAATGTCACTGTGTAGGGCTGGACATCCACACATCCTACCACATAGGAATTTCGTATCTACCCAAGAGAAAGCCTTGTACGCAATACAATGTATGAGAAAATTCATAGAGAAGTGTTGAGCATAACTCAAATGTTCTTCTAGAAGAATGAATGAATCAACTGTAGTATAGTCTCACAAATGAATCTTAAAAAGGAGAAAGATTAATAAACTATATACAATATGGATGAATCATAGAAAGTTAAAAAAGCTAAAATATTAAATATAAATTCTCTTTTGATAAGATTTTAAAACTATGATAAATTAGGAATGTATACTACATAATTAATATGAAAGATATAAATAATATTAAAATAATATAAAAATGACAAAAATTGATGAACATGGGGGTTGGAGTGATGGTTATCCTGATGGAAGTAGGTGGGGAAGAGACAGAGAGAGAGACAGAGACAGAGAAAATATCTCTTTCAGATTGATAGGGGAAAGACTAGGGGATAAATAGGTAAGGATTCGTCAACATGAAATCAAACCAAAGCAGGATTTTATTTCTAGCCCAATAGTGTGTGTATGTGTGTGTGTGTGTGTGTGTGTAAGGCTGTGAAATGCTAAATAAAAATAGACTCTGAAGTCAAATTCAGCATTTTATTTAATTTTGTAACAGAGAGCCCAGAACAAAATAGAGGAGCTGTGCCATGGAGTTGAACCAGTGCATTTTTCAGTTCTGTTCTAATTCAAGTTCATTAGTTACTTTAGTTTATGCCAGTCTGGATGGAATTCCAGCTTTGGCAACTCACACTGGAACATTTTTTTGACTTTTGATTTTCTGAAAATTGATTAAAATTTAAAAAGTTGAAAACACTTTCGAAGGCTTATAGTTCAATAGTTAAAAATTTAGACTTTCTCAAAATTATTGAACTCATAGTTGAAAACGTGATTAGAGCTAGCCAAACTTTATGACCTCATCACAGATAAAATGGAAAAAAATCTGTTTGTAATAAAATTATAATACTCATATATTTTCGAGTGAAGAAAAAGTTAAAATGACAACAGCAACAGAATGATTGTGTTGGAGTTCAATTAAGACATTCTCATGTATCTCATACTTTCTTTAGCCCTGACTAATGGATGTGAAACTGCTGGCACGGACACTATCCAGGATGTCCAGTAAGTACTGTCATTTCTAACAAGTAAACATAACAACATCGCAAACAAGCAATAAATCAAAGAAGATGGCTCTTTCTATTTATAAGCACTAAAATGTAACATTCCCCTTTGTAGATTTCTGGAAAGAGTTTGCAGACATAAAGCAAGCACTCATCAGTAAAGTTCTTATTTTAACCAAATTATCTGCCCAGATGGAAGTGTTATTTTGTTTGAGTGGGCATGTGACAGTATCACTCTGAAATGATGGTGCTGGTTCTGGCATATTGCATCTGGAAGAGATGTAATGAGTATTATTGTATTTCTTTGAAAATACATCATTATGAAAAAATTATCTCTTGGAATAAAATTTCTTATGTTTGGTAAAAGTCCAAGAGAGAAGATTTTAAATTCCAAGCATGAATATTATCCCAATGTGAGTTATTAATTAGAAGGCAAGTTTTCTTCATAAGCATTCTGAGTTTAAATATGTTATTTACAAGTATAATAGGCAAATGAAACCATTTAAAAATTAACTGAATGCGTCTCTCCAATTCTATCCTAGCTTGATTCTCTCACGCTTATTTCACCCCCATGGGAGCTCACAGCAAGACTTTGCTGTTTGGCATTTCATTTAGTTTCAAAAATTGGCTAAAAGGGAATCAAATCTATGTATTCATACATATGAATGACATGTTTCAGGCCACCCAGTGTAGACTGTTATGGTTCTCTCTCAATGTTCATGACTCCAGTCAGGATCATGTTGGATATGCCCAAGTTCAGTTTGATTGAAAGTAGCATGAATATAGAAGGAATAGAATTGGGGAGGGGGAGTGTTGAGTCTGGATTTCCTATTACAATTTGAACAATGAAAATTTGATTGTCTAGGATGCTTCTGAAGACTTCCCACCAAAAGATATCTACATAGAACAGGAGTGTGAATTTGTAACATGAAGTATAGATGTTTAGTCCAAGTGCAAAATATCCTTGCAGACCTTATTTTGAAATTCACCTTTTACCCTCTATAACATATGCTTGGTTGAATGTAAAAACATAGATGTAGCACAAATACCAGATAAAACCACTGCAGTCTCATTCAAATCATTTAGAACAATCAACACTCAAGACTTGAGCACCAGAACAGGAGAGAGGATGAGCTCCTGGGTTGAACTACGTTTAAGAAAGAGAGTTAGAGACCGGTGAAAGGCAGTCAGAGAGATAAGGGGCACAATTGAGAATGGATTACCAGAAGACAAGAGAAGAGACTAGTCAACAATGTCAGATAAGTCAGAGAAAGTGAGGAAGGCATGGACATGAGCTGACATGAGGCCACTGAACCTGATGATGGAGATATCATTAGGGCTTGTAGAGACAGACAACTGTTTCTGAAGAATGATTTGGGGGAGAGAAATGTCAATGGGTGATAGAAGAGGTGGAGACCAGTTGGCCCCTTTCTAGCGAGGGTTGAAGATGCGAAGAAGGCAAAGAGGAGAGAAAGAAGGGGAGATACAGCCAATTATTTGCATTTTTATATTTGTAGCAAACAATTAGAAAAGGTGAAGATAAGTCATTGATAATAGTCTAGTATCATATAAAATACCAGGAAAACGTCTAGCAAAAATATACAGGATATTTACCTATATATTGATCTCTCCCTAGAGTCATGTATCAGTATTCTCAGTGTTCTTTATTTAAATTGATAAGATGATTCTAACATTTATATTGAAGATATATTCAAAAGGAATAATAAAATGATGAGGACAAGGAAGGCAATAAATTTTTTGATTACTTTTGGTTTTTCCATAGAGAAAATGGCCATGTCACCTGCTGGGAAGGTGGGAAGGCAACTGCCTGTCTTTTTCCACCTGCAGTAATAACCCACCTCCCTTACTGATATGTGTCAAGGACATCTTGAGACATCCTCCAATTCCTTAGGCAGTTTCTTCATTGAATATAGTCACTATAAGACAGTGCACCAAAATACATGAGGGTATAGTCATGGGAGCTTGTTTCCTTGAGAATGTGAGTCAGGAAGCTCCTAGGACAGAAGATCTTCCGGGGAGATGGCCCAGTACAATCCAGGGTCAGCAGTCTCAGCTACTTGAGAATCACCCTCTGATGTGGCGAAGTGAGGCTTGTAGACAAAAGGGTAGTCATAAGCATTGAGAAAAATACTTTAGAGCTCCATGTGAAAAACAAATCCTTTCTCTGGTGTCATTTGGGTTTGGTAGTACAGTTATTAGAAATTCTGTCTGGGGCTTCTGTTCTTTCCTGCTCTCGGCCCTTCAGCATATGAAACCAGCATACCAGGTGACCACCTATGATCCAGTGTTGTCAAAGGAGAAGCTGAGGAGGTGTTAGACTTCTTGGTTGCAAGTGGAGGCTGGAGTTGGCTACTATTGGACGTGCTGAGTGTAGTTCAACACCATCTGATGGTGTCATGATGATACTGGAGGGGGGCAGGGAAGTGCTGGGAGGAGAAGGGCTGGTCCCTGGTGAGGGCTCCAGCCCTGGGCCTGTGCCCAGGGACATAGGTAAGGACAGACACTCCTGCCTTACCGTCCAAATGTTGCATTTCCCAAGACCACCCTGGCCCACCATGCCCCATCCTGTGCCTGTAAAGACCCTGAGACCTTAGTGGGCACCCACACGAGCAGTTGGACACTGAGAGGAACACACCAGCGGAAGAAAACACAAGCGGCTGGATGTCGAGAGGAATGCACCAGCGTAAGAACATACCAACAGTCCCAGAACACTGGCAGGCCACTGACTGGCAGAAGGACACTAAGTTTGACCAGGATGGTCAGAGGAGAGCCCTGCCACTGCGCCGCCCCACTCGAGGGGAAAACCACACTTCCACTCCATCTCCCTTCTGGCTCCCCCATGGGCTGAGGGCTCTTTCCACTGAATAACACCTTGCACTCATTCTCCAAGCCCATGTGTAATCTAATTTTTCTGGTACACCAAGGCAAGAACCCCGGGATACAGAAAGCTTTCTGTCCTTGCGATAAGCCAGAGGGTCTAATTGAGCTGGTTTACACAAGCCGCCTACAGAAGGCAGAACTAAAAGAGTACCCTGTAACACACACACACTGAGGCTTCAGGAGCTGTAAACATCCACCCCTAGACACTGCCATGGGGTTGGAGCCCCACAACCTGCCCGTCTGCATGCTCCCCCTAGAGGTTTGAGCAGCAGGGCACCGAAAAAGGCAGCCACACCCTCCGTGGCACGCCCTGCGAGGGGGACAAGGGAATTTTTCCTTTCAATGAGGCCAAGATTTCTTTTTTTTCTTTAGCCAATTAATTTGCTTAATATTAGATAATAATGCTATGTAAACCAGATAATGTTAGAATAATCTATTCATACAGTTTTAAAATAACACAGGTAGGATAGATCTTTGATGCTCGTGCATCCATTGTGTTGCTCCGCTTACAGCGCTGACTGTTCCCTCTCAAGCTTTGATCGTGCTCAATCTCAGTACATGGGCATCATTCTCATTTTCCGTCTTCTGGTAGATATGTTGATGACGAACCATATTTTAGTCATCCCTTCGCCCCAACAACTAATATAAACCCTGTCCCAGATTGTGCTTAATAAATCTTGCTGCATGGCTGAATGAATGAATGAAATCCAAAGCTCAGTACTGAGAAGTAGGGGCTATAATTTAACAAGCTTCTGACTTAAAAAGACTCTCTTCTCTTGTCCTGTTCAAAGCCATGGTTTTTTTTTTTTTTTTTTTTTTTTTTTTTTTTTTTTTTTGAGACGGAGTCTTGCTCTGTCGCCCAGGCTGGAGTGCAGTGGCCGGATCTCAGCTCACTGCAAGCTCCGCCTCCCGGGTTTACCGCCATTCTCCTGCCTCAGCCTCCCGAGTAGCTGGGACTACAGGTGCCCGCCACCTCGCCTGGCTAGTTTTTTGTATTTTTTAGTAGAGACGGGGTTTCACCATATTAGCCAGGATGGTCTCGATCTCCTGACCTCCTGATCCGCCCGTCTCGGCCTCCCAAAGTGCTGGGATTACAGGCCAAAGCCATGGTTTTAAAACATCTATATTCTTTATACCTCTGTCCTCCCTCCAAAATCTTACAGAGAGGAAGGTGGGAGGTCAGATAATGGATATTTTCTTTGCTGTGTGAAATGGGTTAGACTCTCACTGGGCACACAGGGAATCCCAAGACCTTTCAATCACCCCATAACTATCACCGGGCACAGGAAATATGAGTGTGTTCTTGCCACACACTCCATTTAATGCATGCATTCCATGAACACTTGACATGAGCCCAGTTTCTTGCTTGGTTCAAGGAATACAAAACTGAATAGCGGCAGCCTTCTCACTGAGACCTCCTCAAATCTCTCCTACAAAGCACAGGCAGCTTTCTCATAAAGAACAGCAGAAACTGTGTGTATGGGAGGATGAGAGAGGGAGTCATAGGGGGAGAAAACGTTTCTGATGGAGTTTTGATAGGTGGCAAGAAGAGAAAAAAAACTCCATCCCCAAAATGCAGAGGCAAAGAGGAGCCTCATGCTAGGGGCTGGTTAGGGAGTAATTTTACAGTTTTTAAAAATAATTTTAGAAAGACTACCATGGCAAAGAGGCTAGGGCATAAAGCAGTGGGAAGAGAGTAGAGACAACTATACTTCCCCTGCAGGTGTGTGTGTATGTGTGTGTGTGTGTGTGTGTGTCTGTGTACAAGGGTGGGAGCAATTCCTTGATTCTTTCAGTTCATTCACTTCTCAGCTAAAAAGCTAAAAAGTTTCTGTTTCTAGTTTTGTATTTTTGTATCCTCAGGTGAGGTTTCTGCAAGCCAAACCTTTATGGCTGAATTTTATGTTTGAATACATTTTTCCACTTGGCACAGCTAGTAACTGCATCTTGATCTCTACTTTCACTGAGAATCATAACTGTATTAGAAGAAGGAAGACATTTTTATATTTGTAGCAAACAATTAGAAAAGGTGAAGATAATATATATATTTAAAGTGGATGTATTTATATATATTTAAAGTGGATACCGTAGGCTCATACACATAGAAGGCTCTCAATAAACTTGATGGTGGTCTAAGCAAGTCTAAAGTTCTTGGTACACATCTGCACAAGTGAGACTCAGAACAGTGAAGTAGGTCCCCTAAACTGACTTAGTCAGCCAGTGCCAGTGCTAGCTAGTGTAAAAATCCAAGACATCCAAGTCCAAGGCTTGCAATACTGCATGGCTTTATATTATTTATTTATTCGTAGGTATTTATTAAACACCTTTTATGTTCCAGGCATTATGCTCATTCATAATTTTTTGACATTGATCCAGGCCGCAATCAGAATGAAAGCGCAATAAAAAGCCACAACTTAATGACTCTATTTTTCGGGGGCCTAGTCTTGCATTGATTACATCCCCACTTAATCTCCAAGAGAGATTTTTTTGCTGGCATTATTTACCATCATTCAGCTGTAGCAGCATGAAGGAAGCTATTAGTGCATAGGTTTCTGTGGTTATTTGACATAAAATAAATGTCAGCTTTGTAATCTTAGTCCTTATGAAACAAGTGTTAACTAAATTGAGTGAGAACAACTTACATTTAAATTGCTTCTATTGGCCAGTCCTTCAAAGGTAAAATGAACTCCTCCAAGTCATTATCAATGTTCTCATCAATAAGCAGACACTCCAGCTGGGTACGCAGGGAAGATCTCTGGGTCTTTCAAAGACAAAATAACACACACTAATGAGTTAGAGACACATATTGGTTTGTGACTCAAAAATGTGATTTGTTATCAGAAGAAATAACAACTAAAGGTGAGTTACTGCCTATTCTACAAACATGATTACTCCCAGGAGTGACTTTCTAAAGTTCCAAGAATTAGAGGATTGCTTATCAAATTAAATAAAAGTTAAGTATGTTTATAATTTGTTTTCATGCATCCCAGAGTCTTTTTACTATTCTGTTGGCCTTTCTTTCTCTTCCCATGTCCATATAAGAGTTCGAAAACTCTACTGCCGATTTCCGCTAGCAATTGTATTTTAATCAAGTGTGAGAATGATTCTCTTTCCTGCTACAGTTCAGAATCTTTTTCTACCAATCAAATGAGGAATGAGTTTGCTTATGCTGTTACAGGACATCATGAGTGGTCTCAGGTGATTCAAGGCCCACTTTGAATTGATGTTGGTGTTTGGGCCTCCAGCTTCATCCACTACCATGGGTGACCCTCAACCAATCATTGGTGTGGTCAGGTCCTCAAGTGTCCTTGCTTCTGAATGGGAACGGATGCCTCTTGTAGGAGAGTCTGTTAACTGTCAGCACTCTGTGTGAGCTGGGCCCTGCCATCATGCCTTTCCTCCCCACTGTGCCTGCCCCCCAGGGCCTCCTCAATACTCCCTCTGTTCCTGCAGGGCCATCACTGAACTCAGCAGAGCACAGACACAGAGTTTATGTTTCATGAGGGGTGCAAGAAGGTCAGTGGCACTGAGGAAAGCTAGGCTCACAAAATGTTTTAAATGGACTGCAGCCATAGCCAAGACCTGACCAGAAGGCTGTGGCCAGGCTTCCTGCTTCTGGTGCAGCCCCTTCAGGTGAGGCAGAGGACACAGTGGCTCATCACTGGGCCAGAGCCCGGAAAGCACAAGCCTTATTTTGGCTCTACTGGTCCCCATTGCATTTTTTTTTTCTCCTGTTCTCTGGCCCTCACAGCTGGGATCACGAAGGCCCCCAACGGCCATGGTGAGATCAGTCCTGTGTTAATCCCCCCTGACAGTAGTAGAGGGTTTCTTAACCTCAGCACCATGGACATTTGGGGCAGGATAACTTTGTTGTGGGAGGCTGCCCTATGCACTGTAGGCTGTTAACAGCATCCCTGGATGCCAGTAACACTTCCCTAGTTGTGATGACCAAGAATGTCTCTGGTCATTGCCAGGTCTCTGCTGGGATTGACCCTGGGTCAGAATCACATTAGGCATGACGAACGTGACTGGTCTTGTACCGCCTCCTGTGCAAATCTGCTTTGGCACATTTGCCTGCTACTCCAGCCACATTAAACTTCTGCTAATCTCCAAATGCAGGGGCCATCACACACCACTGGCTTTTTACGCCTGCCCTTTCTTCCACGGGACTTGCTTATCTTTCTGGTCTATTTAGAAAACTCATTCTGATTCGATAAGCTCCTCAAGGTGTCTCCACAAACATTTCCCTGATCAGCTCAAACAGAATCAGTGGCTTATTCCCTTGTATAATACTCCATCAGCCCACAGTGATCCATCATCCTACAAGGGAAGCCTGCCATGGAGTCCCTGTCCCAACAGACACAGAGGTTCCATGCTGTTTCACTAGAGTGTGATGGGTCCTATGAGAGGAAGGTTCCAGTGCTCCAGGACCCTAACAGTGAGGGTCTCTCTCTGCCAGGGACCAACACAGACCTCCTAAGGCAATGGCAGACCAGGGAGATGTGAAAGTGAACAGTGGTTGTCCAACCAAAAGAACAGCAAGTGTGGAAACAGTGTGTTCTTGCAGCAGGGACTCATTTAAATTGTTCACATAGAAAATCCGAGTTTATTATAAATTATGCTGCTATAGAGACACATGCACACGTGTGTTTATTGTGGCACTATTCACAATAGCAAAGACTTGGAATCAACCCAAATGTTCATCAGTGACAGACTGGATTAAGAAAATGTGGCACATATACACCATGGAATACTATGCAGCCATCAAAAAGGATGAGTTCGTGTCCTTTGTAGGGACGTGGATGCAGCTGGAAACCATCCTTCTCAGCAAACTATCGCAAGAACAGAAAACCAAACACCGCATGTTCTCACTCATAGGTGGGAACTGAACAATGAGATCACTTGGACTCGGGAAGGGGAACATCACACACCGGGGCCTATTATGGGGAGGGGGGAGGGGGGAGGAATGGCATTGGGAGTTCTACCTGATGTAAATGATGAGTTGATGGGTGCTGACGAGTTGAGGGTGCAGCACACCAACATGGCACAAGTCTACATAGGTAACAAATCTGCATGTTGTGCACATGTACCCTAGAACTTAAAGTATAATTTAAAAAAAAGAAAAAAAAGAAAAAAAAAAAGAAAGAAAATCTGAGTTTACCGAGTGCCAACTATATCCCAGATTCCATGTGCAGTGTGCATAGGAAGCAGGCCCTAACCTTGACCCTGAGGCACTTGAGACCTGCCCATGCTTTGCTGTGTCCTTTGTCTGCCCTGGCTTCTTTCACTCCCTGGGGATGGGGGCTTCGGTCACAGCCATGCTGGCCATATGGACACTGTGCCAAGGATGGTCTGTGTTTCTGGTTTCACTCACCAGAGGCATGAGGGTCCCTTTAGCATGTGATTTTCATCACTGGGAGGGAAATCTGGGCTGGCAAACAATTTAGAAGTCATGGGGTTGAATAATACTGCCAACAGAGAAGGAAGTAATGTCAAGAATAGATTCGCAGGTGTCAGGATTCTTTTTGAGGCTTGTTCTTTCCCATCCACTTTTACTTTCTGGCCACTGCTATGGACCAAATGTTTGTGTCCTTCCAAAATTCACATTTTGAAGCCGTACCCGTCAATACGATGATATGAGGAGGTGAAGTTTTTAGGAAGTAATTATTTCCTGAAGGTGGAGTCCTCATGAATGAGATTAGTGCCCTTATAAAAAGAGACACATGAGACATGATCTCTCTCTCCACTGTGTGAGGGCTCAGTGAAAAGGCGGCCTTCCATAAACTGGGCAGGGAGCCCTCACTAGGAACTGAGTTAACCAGTACCTTGATCTTGATCTTCCAGCCTCCCAAACTATAGGGAATAAATTTCTGTTGTTGAAGTTACCCAGTCTGTGGTGTTTTGTTATAGCAATCTGAGCTGACTAAGACACCCACTGGAATCACAGTTAAATTGAATATGGTAGTTGTATAAAATTTGAATACTATGCAGCCATATAAAAGGATGAGTTCATGTCCTTTGTAGGGACATGGATGAAACAGGAAACCATCATTCTGAGCAAACTATCACAAGGACAGAAAAGCAAACACTGCATGTTCTCACTCAGGTGGGAATTGAACAATGAGAACACTTGGAAACAGGAAGGGAACTATCACACAGCGGGGTCTGTTGTGAGGGAGGGGGAAGGGGGAGGGATAGCATTAGGAGATATACCTAATGTAAATGATGAGTTGATGGGTGCAGCACACCAGCATGGCACATGTATACATATGTAACAAACCTGCACGTTGTGCACATGTACCCTAGAACTTAAAGTATAATAAAAAAAAGAAAAAAAATTGTAAATCATAAAAATGTACCACCTACTTGGTGTGTATTTTCACATGCATTTTACAGAAATCCTGTGATGCAGAAAATTTCCCCTTTCAAGTGAAGAAATTGACAGCACAGTGATGAACTTTCTCTAGGAGTTACAGCGAAGAATTGGTGGAATCTGAATTCAAACCTTTTGCTTAGGGCTGCCCCATCCTGCCTGAGTCCCAACAGAGGTCAGAGACACCTGCAGGTGGCCTGAAGAGGGGAGCAGGCTGGTCACAAGGGAGCAGCTTTGGGTTCAGAAGTTATGATACAGTCGCTGGGAACTTCTGCCCATCTGGCCCGACTGGTTGGCTGAAATGGCTCTATCTTGATGAAAACCTGCTGGAAGGAATTAGGAACACAGAAGATATTGCCAAAGAATACATTATTCAGACCCCTAAATTTGCTGCTCCTCATTCCCTGCCTGGGCATGGACTGAACGTTGATATGTTGCAGTCTCACCACTGGAGAGAAGAAATTCTCAATTCCTGTGTGCCCAGGACTCCCAGGGAGAAGAGCATCTGGGCCTGATGTCCCCCATGGCAGGCAATTGTGTGCGGGTCTGTGGTTACACCCACCCACACTTTCCATGTCACCTGACAAAGGTGCGCATTCCAGTAACTCATTGCAAAACTTTTGTGAAAGGAAAAACATCTAGTCTGATGTGAGATGAATAAGTTGGTTTAATAAGTATGGATTATGGAATCATAATAATGGGGAAAGAAAAAAGACAAAAATAAGAGTAGGGCATCTGGAGTTTAAATGCAGGTAAGAATAAAAGCAATTAAAAAGTCATACGTTTTCTCAAAGCTTTGGTCTGTGTCTTGGTGTTTTCAAGGAAGCTGAAGGTACCCTGATCAGTCCAGGGCACACTGGCACAGAGCCAACACACAATGATTCTAGGAGAGACTGCTGTGCCTCAGACTGCTTTCGTTGCCAGACAGTGGCCCCTTGAGTGTGGGTTGAGTGTGGACTCAGCCTTCCTTTCTGCAGGGGTTGGGGGAAAACCAGGCCTAACATCCAGCAACAGAACATTAACTCAGCTACTGAAAAATGGAAGTGACGTCACCACATGCCGTATTATGAAAGTAGCTATTTTTTAAATAGCTCAACTGCACAATTGCCAAGGCTTGGATCCCTCTCTTAAAGTCTTATGGAGGCCTTGTAACCAACTCCTGGCTAATCTTGGCTGATAGTTGCTGCTTTCCATCTGCCCAGCTGTCAGGGGATTGTTTCCTTTGTTAAAACTCACAGGGTGAGGTGGAGAACAACCGTTCATATTTCTGTACTTTGTGCGTGCTCCTTGCTCCCTCTGGAACATTCCCTGTTATTTGCCACTTGGCAAATTCTCATTCTTATACACCACCATCTTCATCTCCAACTGAATCATCTCATCTTCAATGCACTTGCTCCCTTTTCATTCTATCAGTACAATGTTTGATGCAGCCCCACGGTCATTATCATTTGTGCTCTAATTCTGCATTCATATACATCTTTACTAATAAAAATAGAGAACATCAATCTAGAACTTGCTATGTACCAGGGGCAGTGCTAAGCATGTTGTTCATATTATTTTACCTAATTCTTGCAACAATATTTTTAGGCAGTGCTATCCACATTATCACCACTTGACAGAGGAGAAATTGACAGCTAGGTGTGCACTTGCCAAGGGTCACACATATGGAAGGATCAGAGCCAGAATTTAAACCCAAGGAGTCAATGATCTCACTTATATTTGAATTGGAAATAAATGGAACTCATAGACACAGAGAGTAGAATGGTAGTTTGCCAGGGGCTGGGGCTGGGACTGGCTCTGGGAAGATGTTGGTCAAAGGGTACCAAGTTGCAGTTATAAGATGAATAAGTTCTGGGGATCTAATGTACAGCGTGGTGACTATGGTTAATAATAATATATTGTATGCTTGAAATTTGCTAAGAGAGTAGATCTTAAATGTTCCCACCAACCCTTACCCCACACAAAAGGTAACTGTGTGAGATTATGGATATGTTAAGTAGCTTGATTGTAGTGATCAATTCACGGTATGCACATATATCAAATCATCACATATATGCCTTCAATATATACTGTTTCCTTCTGTCCATTGCATCTCCATTGGGCTGGGAAAAATAAAACAAACCCAGGCAGTCTGGCTCTAGAGGTGTGATGCTTTCCTGCCATCCTGTGCTCCCAGGACTCTGTGCTCCCAGAACCCAAGGGGGGTTCAGGCCTTATCCACCTTAGGATTCACGCCCCCTCACCTCTCTCATAAAGACCCTGGTCATCCATCCTTGGATTCACTCCTGCACCTCTTTCAAACATGGAGGGGCATAAAGAATTATGTAGTTGAGAAGTACCTGGCCCCTGTGTGCTTTGACGTCCACGCAGTGAGGACTTCTCATTTTATGGTGTTGGCCAAGAGAATCAATCCCAATCTCTTTAGAGTGATTCTCCAGCTTCCTGTTTGCAGGACCAGCAAGAGAATGGGCCAGCAGGCCATTTGGTGTAGCTTTCTGACAGGCTGTGTGTGAAATAGCTGGTCCTCACTAGCCTGAAAACCTAAGGGAGGAGGAGTGCCACATCTCAGCTGTGCCCCTGGTGCCCAGCTTGTAGTAGAGCCTTAGAGAAGCTGTTTCCTGCTGGTATTGCATGTCCACAGTCCATTACTGAGAGAAGAGATTGTAACAGACTGAAGGTTGCCAATGTGAAATCACAGGGTGGGAAAGCAAGACATCCCTCACTGATTAAATTTAAGATAACAACAACAGTAATAATAGTAAAAAGTGGCTGGACGCTTCTATGCTTTATGTGCTGTGCCTAGGGCCTGCTATAGATCATTTGCTCTTCATAGCAACTCTGGGCTATCTCATATTGCTCCCATTTATAGATGAGAAAACTGAGGCTTAGAGATTAAGTAACCTGTCATTGCGCAACAGGTTAGTGAATGGTTGGTCTGATCTCAAATCTTATTTTTTAGAATAATTGGAAAATATCTTCCTTTATGCCTTTAGTCCATTCGGGCTGCTATAACAAATTACTGTAAATGGGATGGTTTACAACCAACAGAAATGTATTTCTTACAGTTTTGAAGACTGGGAATTTCAAAATCAAGACACTAGCAGATTTAGCATCTGGCGAGGACTCCTGGTTCATAGACAGTGCCTTTTCGCTGTGTTGTCACATGGTGGAAGGGGTGAGGAAGCTCTCTGGGCTCTCTTTTACAAGGATGTTGACCCATTCCTGAGGCTCCATCCTCATGACTTAATCATCCCCAGAGGCCCCACCTCGTAATACCATCACCTTGGGAGTAAGGATGTTAATATATGAATGCTGGGGGACACAGACATTCAGAACACAGTACATTCCTTCTACAAGGCCTAAGTCTGGGCCTGGTAGGCACTGAGGCACACATATCTGTCCTTGAGAGAGCTCCAGCCAAGGAACACAGCAGGGTAAGGCCCCTGGAAGGCTGCTGTCAGTGGACAGGTGCACAGGTTAGGACATATCTGGGAGAGACGGAGGGCCCAGGAGCTACTGAAGTGATGCCTCCAGGTGTAAGGCCTGGGGGGCCACGTGGAGACAGGTGGCAGAGAGACTGGGAAGGAGGCAGAGCCAAAGTCTCTGTCAGGATGAGGCTCAAGAACGAACAGAGCAACTGGGCAAGAAGGATAGGCAGTGGCCACCCTAGAAGGATGGCAGAGTTCTGAATTTCATGAATGGGGCAGCCCTGAGATGGGAAGAAGCTGAAAGCAGAGGCTGGAAGTTGAGAATCAGGGCCCATCTATTTAGTTTGGACCACAGCACACTTTTGCTACTGTCTAGGTTGTTTTGCCTCTTAATGGAACCAACCTTGAATAAACAGATTTTGTGTACAAAAAAGTCTGGATATTCCGCCCCCCCCCCACTTTTTTTGAGACGGAGTCTCGTTCTGGCGCCCAGGCTGGAGTGCAGTGGCCGGATCTCAGCTCACTGCAAGCTCCGCCTCCCGGGTTTATGCCATTCTCCTGCCTCAGCCTCCCGAGTAGCTGGCACTACAGGCGCCCGCCACAAAGCCCGGCTGGTTTTTTTTTTTTGTTGTTGTATTTTTTAGTTGAGACGGGGTTTCACGGTGTTAGCCAGGATGATCTGGATCTCCTGACATCGTGATCTGCCGGTCTCGTCCTCCCAAAGTGCTGGGATTACACGCTTGGATATCCCTTATTTAGTAACCCAGAAGATCAGTCCTGTTGGGCTCCTTCACATGGGACAGCAGTTGGCAGAAGGGTCCTTGCTCCCAACTCTCCCCTCCCCAGAGGGCAGAGTTTCTGCCTCCTGGGCTATGTTCAACCTGCACTGAGCTCCTCATCCAATGGGAGGGACTAATCAATCTGTTTGGGCTGCGGATACTTTAAATTGTAATTTCTGCCCTGAGGCATGGGGGTTTCTAATGTCTTAATGGAGGGGAATGAAGATCATTGTAGGTGAGAAAATCCAGGGACATGTCCTGGGGATCTTGGCTGTGTCACCTACACAGATACTGAATTCCCCTAGAATGTGGGCAGGAGCTGGGGAGGTGATCTCAATTCCTCACTTAATGTGGGGTGGGTGATTCGGATTAATGTAGGTGGCAAGGATGGATCCAGCGTGAACCACCACATGCCATGTGCTTCAAAGGACATTTTACTTTTTTCATGTAGATGAAAAAGCTAAGCCATTTCACAGTTTACATTCTACTCAAATACAAAAAGAAAAATAAATAGATTTGCTGGCGATCAGGAGTTTAATTGACTAGTGGGGTCACAGTGCATATAAACACTACAATTGTTTTGTTCCTTTGGGTGTTGGGTTAAAAACTGCAGTTTGCTTATTTTAGGGACTTTCAGGGATTTTCCAAGGCCAAAGTTGCGTACAAGCCAATCATATTACAATCGTTCTCTCTTTATCACTCTTAAAAATCATTTAATAGAAACTTACAGAGCAGACTTGGGAATATAATAAAATGTGGCTCCTTTAAATTGAATACATGTTTTCTAAACCTCAAATAGATACTTTCCAGAAAAGAACGGCTGTAATATGGCATTTATTGTTACAAAATTAGGCGGACCAAGAGGTCACTTATAATATTTATGAGAAGTAGCTCAATCACGAATGGTTTCATGCCACTGGTAATATTAGGTAACTTCTTTAGTCCTGACCCAAGTATCAATCACTTCCCTGCTCTGTCACCCTAGTCCCCACCAGCTCTGTGAGACAAGTGAGGGAGGGTTCTAGGTATCCCCAGTTTGCGGCAGAGGGTACTGAGATCTGATGAGGTGTTTTTCATGTGCACTCTATAAAACTGTGCCACTGCTTGGCATTGCGATGAGCTCCATTCTCTTGAGCTCATCGTACGGTTAGTTAATGAGCTGAGAAGTGGAAAAGTGTGTTGAATCAGGACAGGATGATGCTGGGGAGCCAAGCAGAGTGATGTAGTCCTGTGGCAGATATGTGGGGTGAGCCAACCCACATCTGCCATGCCTTGATTCTTCACGTCTGGGTCCTTTCTCCAGGGCTACAGCTCACATTTGCGGTTGGCCTAAACAAAGTAAAACAGGTTAGAATGTGTCAGGTCCATAGCTTTACCTGAAAGGAGCTTACAGGAAGTTCCAAGGCAGGGAAGCCTTGTTTCCTTCTCCAAACTCATTCTCACAGTTGTATTGTCATAGGAGTTGATCTCTCAACTGTGCAGTTCCTATGTGTGCAGACTCAACATTTCCTAAACTGAACTCTTTTGGAGACGGTGTTCACTTGAGCTTCCAGAATTGTCTCCCAGAAACCCTATGTCCAAAGGCCAGCCAGTTGTCTCCTCTAGACTCCTAGACAGCTGCCCTGGTCTTGCCAGCCCTAGACCATTCCTCATAGATGGATCAAGATGACACCTTTGCCGTCTCTGCAACCGAAGCTCCTACTTCTCAATCACTTCAGACAGAAGTCCTAGAGTCAGCTGGTGATCCTCAGCCTCTGGAGACATCAGTGGTTCTGACACTTTTCTACAGTAGTATCCCCACTGCGAGGTGAGCAGGCATAATGTGCCATTTTGGGTTTTTACCCTTCAGAGCTGGGCCTTAAGCATGATGTTGCTCTGAAGTTCAGTGTTTTATTTTTAAAATCCCATGTTACTGCAAAGCATATGCATGTTTGATTCAAAATGTAAATTTATTTCTATTTGCAATATTGGGAAACTAAGTAATTCAGATGCATTCTCCTTGGCAAAATATAAGAAACACTTGGCTGGGCACGGTGGCTCATGCCTGTAATCCCAGCACTTTGGGAGGCCAAGGCAGGTGGATCACGAGGTCAGGAGTTTGAGACCAGCCTGGCCAACACGGTGAAGCCCCATCTCTACTATAAATACAAAAACTGGCTGGGCGTGTTGGTGGGTGCCTGTAATCCAAGCTACTTGGACCCTGAGTCAGGAGAATCATTTGAACCTGGGAGGCAGAGGTTGCAGCGAGCCGAGATTATGCCATTGCACTCCAGCCTGGGTGATAGGGCGAGACTCCATCTCAAAAAAAAAAAAGAAACACTTTATGAAAGGCGTTGGAGGACTAACAAATCAGCGGAGAGCAGAAAGCCAACACCCGGGGGAAGAAGTAGACAAGGAAGGCAAGCCAGATTTAGGGATGCTTTTCCTCTTCAGCTTCTGTCAATTCCAGAAGGTTTGGAGGGTGGAGGTGGTGAAGAGCCTGATCATGGCTGGGCACTCCTCCCACCCCAAGCCTGGGGTGAGCTCTGAAAGTCTGGGCCTTAGGGGTGAGGGCAAACTCAAAATGAGCCAGTCATCCCTGGGACTGAAACTCATCTTTGAATCATCTCAGTCCATGATTGAAATAAAACTGTCTGCAGGTTGCTAGTGTGCTGGCCACCTGCCAGAAGTGGAAGCAAATAATATCTGAGAAAGCAGATTATCGTACAGTCTTTCATATACAATTATAGTCACTCAATCAAAAACAACCAGGTGAACGCAGGCAGAAAACTATGAGATCTAAAAGAAAAAAGACACGACATAAAAGAGCAAAAGTCATACAGGGAACTTATGGAATGTGATCATAATGTATTGACTAAAAATAACTATGCTAATATGCCTAAGAAAGTAAAAAACAAAACTGAGAACAGAGTATTTGAAGAAAGTCCCAAGGGCACATTCTGTTATTTAACAATCCAGAAGAAAAACTAACTCAAAGGATGAGTTTAGCAATAAGTTAGATACAGTTCAAGCAAAAAAGGATTAAAAAATAGAGTAAAGAACATGGGAGACATATTGGTTATTTGAAAAAGATCTAACATACTTGTAATGGGACTCACACAATGGGGGGAGAGAGAGAGAGGAAAGAGAAAGAGGAGAGGAGAAGTGCCAGAGGGAGAGTGGGAGAGAAAGAATGCCTAGAATAAATGTAAGAATCACAAGTGACTACTTTGCTTGCATCTATGTAAGTACTATTGGAAATTTTGGTGAAATGGATCATTTTTTGGAAAACAGAGTTTACCAAAATCAATTCCAACAGCAATGAAATGTTTAAACAGGCCTATCTCCACAGTAAACTAGATAAAATTATCAGGGAATGTTTTGCATAAAAACATCAGGCCCAGATAGTCTTTCAGGGGAATTCAACCAAACTTGTAGAAACCAGAAATGCTCAAAATCTCTATGAAGAAAAATGGGAAATGCTCCTGAAAAATAGAACATAGATTTGAAAAACAGACATCCTTGTATTTTTCTGTGATGTGTAAATATCATAAAAATGACACTCCCTGTTTCTTTATAAATTTAATGTAATCCCAACAAAAATACCAATAAGCTTTTGCCCTTGAATTTAGGCAAGTTGATACTAACATTTGTACTGAAAAATAAACACACTTGAATAACTAGGCAAGTACTGAAAGGGAAGAATTATGAGGGATTATTACTTCAGCAAACATTACAGCAAAGCCACAGAATGAAAACGCTGTGCCACTGGTGCATGCAGAGTAGCAGACTGGCAGGTCAGGTTGAAAACTGTAGACATTGGTCCAATCACACATGGACATTCAGAATATGATGATGGTGGCACGTCAAATTACTGGACAAAATTGAATCTCTTCATTAATGGTGCTGGGCCAGCAGGACAGTCATTAGGAAACAGATACAATTATATCCATTCTTCATTCTATACATACGAGATAAACTCCAAAAGGTTCAGAGATAATGAGCGAAAAGATACAATAATAGAAAATAATGCGTGAAAAACTTCAAAACCTCAGCATAGGGAAAGACTTTCTAGCAATAACTTAATCTACAGGAGACAAAATAGTGAGGGATTAATTAATTTGACTTCTTAAAAAGAAAAATATGTTTATGGCAAATGACATCAAGAATACTCTTGAATCAATCTTTATAATATATATCACAGATAAGGAAACCAATATCCCTGATGTATAAAGGACGTTTAAAATTGTGAAAAAAATTTAAAAGTCCTATAAAATGGGCAAGATATATACATATAGATATATATCCATATATATGATGTAAAACTATATATACATATAGTTGATGTAAAACTATTTTTTTAAAATATGAAAAGATGCTAAAACATCATGCATAATAAGAGAAATGTACATTATAACAATATCAATGCACAACTGCACAGATAGGCAAGATTTCAAAAGCTTGACAATAAAGTGTTAGCAAGTCTCTAGTGAAGTGGCTACTCATACTTTACCGCTGGAAAAGCTAAGTGAACAACCCTTATGGAGGGGGATTTGGCAATATCTAAAAAAGAAGAAAATATGTATTTATCCTTTGATCCAGCAATCCTATTTCTAGAAATACATTCTAAAAACACACCTTTAACAGTACAAAAGTACATATGCACAGATTATTAAAAGCATTGCTTATACTTGCAAAATACTGGAAATTACCTAAATGTCCAAATATAGAAGAGTAGCTACAAAATGACACTTACAAAAAAAGAACAATACACAGTTGGATGAGAGAATAAAAATGATCTCTACGAATGACTTCGTAGTGTTTTCTAAGAGATACTGTTAATTAAAATAGGCACAGTGTCAAAGAGTACATATCGTACACTACCTTTGTAAAGAAAGAGAGGGAAATTATAAAATATATGATATCTTCCACTTTTAACAAAACACTAGAGGGATAAACCAGAAGACAAGAAAATTGATTATTAAAAGATGTAGGATCAATGGTCTTGAAGGGCCAGAGTAGAGTTCATTTTCTGGGTATGTCATACAGCTTTGAGTTTGGGAAATATGTTAATATTGTATATATTCCAAAATCACATTAAATTGACAATTTTAAGAAAAACTAAAACTGAATGCAAATAGAAATAGATGAATGTAACTCTCCTTTATAATCTCAGTGAAGGGGAACATCAATTGCAAGTAACTGGACGTAGTTTGATTACAAACCTGTATTCTTCAGAATACAACCTTTAATCAAATCTTGCGCTCTCAGTAGTAGGTTTATGTTTGGTATGACATGTTTATAGCAATTCTGAAACTATTTTAATGTAGATTAGAGCAAATGATTACAAGTGTTAATATTTTTGGAAGTCAGAGTTCTCATTATAAATTGCTCAAAATTGGCCAAGGGCAGATAGATATCAAGCGTCTTTGGATCAGGATACCCTGAGAAGATATGAAATATCTTATCTGTGTTGTTCAAATTGTCAAGCTTATGACAAGAAACTATTCTAGATTAAAGAGGGCCAAAGACAAAAGATAAATGGAATATGGCATTGCAGACTGAATCCTGTGGTGGGGGAAAATATGCTATAAAGGATAATTGACAATATTAAAATATTAAATGTAGACTATTTAAAATTGTATATCTGTGATAGATTTCCTGAATTTTTAAACTTTATTTTAGTTATGTAAGAAAACATCCTCATTGAAAATATATACTGAGGTATTGATGAGTCGTGGGGCATAATGAATGCAAGTACTTTTAAACTGCTCATGAAAAAATATCTACAAAGACAAGGAAAAGAATGATAAAACTAATGTGGCAAAATGTTTAAAGTAAAAGGAATACAATATTTCTCTGTACTAGTATGCAACTTTTTAGTATGTTTGAAATTATTTTTAAAGTTAAAAAGTTACAGACAGTAAGTAAATTTCTCTTCAACAATGACATAGAAGTCAGGAGAGGTTGCTGCAAATGTGTTCATTTTTATGGCTGAATAGTATTCCATGGTCACTCATAAGTGGGAGTTAAGCTGTGAGGATGAAAAGGCATCGGAATGATACAATGGATTTTGGGGACTTGGGGGGAAGGGTGGCGGGGGGCGGTGACGGATAAAAGGCTACAAATTGGGTACAGTGTATACTGCTCGGGTGATGGGCGCACCAAAATCTCACAGATCACCACTAAAAATCTTACTCATGTAACCAAAAACCACCTGTTCCCCAGAAATCTATGGGGAAAAAAAAGATGTCAGGAGATGATGGTAAATGTCCTTAAATTGTGCAAAGGTCTCTTGCAGTGTCTGGCAAGTGGTGACTTGCAAATTACTATGGACTTTTTCCAAGTCAGGAATACCTGCTACGATCTCTAGAGTAACCACTAAAAAGATAGAAAAGAATATCTAATTACAAAAATAGTAGAGGTGAAAATGGGATAAAAACCACTCCATCAATTCAAAATAAGGCAAGAAGGAAAACTGAAAGTAAGACAGAGCAGGTGGAAATCGTAGTATAAAGCAAATAGTAAGATGGCAGATGTAAAATCAATCATATCAGTAAACACACTAATTATAAAGACTCTAAATCTTTAAAATGTCCGTCTATGCTTAGATGAAACTTAACTATATGCTGCTTTCTTCTAAGGTTGCAAATAAAAAGATGAAAAAAGCTGCAGCCTTGTTGAATACTTCGAAATGGATTGTAGATTCAAATTACGTAATTTGAGGAGATGTTCATAAAGAAAACATTGATAGCTACCGATGTAGTTAACATGCCATACCCATTTGATTCATTACAATAAAAGACAATTCTATATTAGAAAATCAGTGATTCACCATATTAACGTAAGAAAGGAGGAATTATATAATTTTTATCACTGGAGAAAAAATTTTGATAAAATTCAATAATTGTTTATGATAAAAATCCTAGAAACTAGAGAAAAAATGAAACTTTATTTGATAAAAGAAGCTTACAAAAATTTTACAACAACCATCATAGTTACTGGTGAAATGTTCAAAGTTTTTCCTTGGGTACTGGGAGGCAGACAAGGCTGCCTTCTAGCACTAAACTTCTCAACATTTTACTGGGGCCTCTAACAACTGTAGTAAGGCAAGTAAAAGAAATGATAGGTGCATGGATTGAAAAGGAAGAAACAAAGCAATTCTCATTCTGAGATAACAAATTATGGATATAGAAAATCTAGAGGAATCTTCAGGTATATTATGAGAATTAATAAGTGAATTTAGGAATATTTGCTTCACATCACTGGATAGAAGTCAATATAAGAAAATCAACTACAAAAAGACAAATTAAAATGTAGATAACCTACATAACACCATAAACATACCACTTTCCCAGGAAAAAAATCTAATTGGTGATATGAATGTCTCTACACAGAAAACTATAAAATGTGATTGCTGTTAACTAATGCATACTAAACAAAATAGGATGGTCTATATTTATGAATTGGATTATTTTAAAGATTGAAATGTTGGAATATTTTGAAGTTATCCACAAGTTGATATGCAGGTTCAATATCTCAGTAGGTCTTTTCGGAGTATAAACTAACAAAATGATTTTATAATTTGAATAGAAACACACAAGGCCTAGAGCTATCAAGAGAATATTAAAAAGAGCCAGCACATCAGGAGGACATACTCCATAAACATGCAGATTTACGACATACAGTTGTAGTAGTTTCAGCAGTATTGCATTCCTGAAAGTAGAGCAGAAAAGACAAAATGTACACACATAAGAATGTGTGTGTGTGCTTTGTTTTGCAGATGCTTTTTGTTGTATATAACAAAAGTGAGCCTAAAGAACAGTGAAGAAAAACGTGTGTGTGTTTTTTTAAAACAAAAAACTAGATTCAATTTTATATCCACATGGAAAATAAAGAAACTCTCTTCTTACCTTAGATGAAAATAAATTCCAGGTGGACTGCAGGTCTATATGAATGGTTAAAAATAAAGGCTTCTAGAAGGCAATATAGCAAAGTATCTTCATGTTCTTTGGGCAAGGAAAAAATTATTGATAAATACATTTTGCTAAATATAAATGATAAAAATAGAAAAATTGAGTACATTAAAATTAAGAATGTCTGTGTACCAAATTACATCTATAAGTAAGTGAAGAGGGTACAATAAATGGTTTATATTCAAAATATATGAAGTATATCTGCAAATTAATAAGGAAGACACATAAATAGAAAACTAGACAATAGACAAGTACACATGTTACATAAAAGGATATTCAAATAAGCACATGATATGAGTCCTTTATAATTTATCAAAATATTAATAATTAAAGTACAATGTGGAATCCATTCACAAAACCGGAATACCAAGCTAAAGAAGATGAAATAAAACTAAGCATTGATGGAGATATGGAGCAACTGGAACTCTCCTGCATGGCTGGTGGGAGTGTAAATTAGCAGGAACACACTGGAAAATTGCTTGGAAGCATCTACTTAAATGTGGTATTTGTATACCCTACGGGCCAGCAGTTCCACTGCAAGGTATATAAGCGCAGAGATGTGTGCATATGTTCAACAAAAGACATGGATGGAATGTTTACAATCAAAAATTGGAAACAAGCCATCTTCATATGGAGAATTAATAAGTAACTTCTGGTCTACTTGTAAGGTTGAACCACATGGTTGAACCTCATATGATGCTGAGAAAAGAAGCCAGACATCAAAGAAAACATATTGATTCATTTTGTAGAAAGCTCAAAAAGCAGATACATAAAGAAGATGGCCGAATAGGAACAGCTCCAGTCTCCAGCTCCCAGTGTGAGTGACACAGAAGACCGGTGATTTCTGCATTTTCAACTGAGGTACTGGGGTCATCTCTCTAGGGAGTGCCGGACAATCGGTGCTGGTCAGCTGCTGCAGCCTGACCAGCGTGAGCTGAAGCAGGGCGAGGCATCGCCTCACCTGGAAGCGCAAGGGGGAAGGAAATCCGTTTTCCTAGCCAGGGGAACTGAGACACATAACACCTGGAAAATCGGGTAACTCCCACCCCAATACTGCGCTTTAAGGAAACAGGCACACCAGGAGAATATATCCCACACCTGGCCGGGAGGGTCCCACGCGCACGGAGCCTCCCTCACTGCTAACACAGCAGTCTGCCCCATCTATCCGCAAGGCAACAGCGAGGCTGGGGGAGGGGCGCCCGCCATTGCTGAGGCTTAAGTAGGTAAACAGAGCCGCTGGGAAGCTCGAACTGGGTGGAGCTCACAGCAGCTCAAGGAAACCTGCCTGTCTCTGTAGACTCCACCTCTGGGGACAGCCCACAGCTGAGGTCCAATAGGGAAAGCAGCGGGGGCTGGTGCAGAGGCGAACGACTCTGTCTGACAGCTTTGGAGAGAGCCGTGGATCTCCCAACGCGGAGGTTGAGATCCGAGAACGGACAGACTGCCTGCTCAGGTGGGTCCCTGACCCCTGAGTAGCCTAGCTGGGAGACATCCCCCACTAGGGGCAGTCTGACACCCCACACCTCACAGGGTGGAGTCATCCCTGAGAGGAAACTTCCAAAGGAAGAATCAGACAGGTACACTCGCTGTTCAGCAATATTCTATCTTCGGCAACCTCTGCTGCTGATACCCAGGCAAACAGGGTCTGGAGTGGACCTCAAGCAATCTCCAACAGACCAACAGACAGTCCTTCTGACTGTCAGACGGAAAACTATCAAACAGGAAGGACACCTACACCAAAACCCCATCAGTACGTCACCGACATCAAAGACCAGAGACAGATAAAACCACAAAGATGGGGAAGAAGCAGGGCAGAAAAGCTGGAAATTCAAAAAATAAGAGCGCATCTCCCCCTGCAAAGGAGCGCAGCCCATCGCCAGCAACGGATCAAAGCTGGTCAGAGAATGACTTTGACGAGATGAGAGAAAAAGGCTTCAGCCCATCAAACTTCTCAGAGCTAAAGGAGGAATTACGTAGCCAGCGCAAAGAAACTAAAAATCTTGAAAAAAGAGTGGAAGAATTGACAGCTAGACTAATTAATGCAGAGAAGATCATAAACGAAATGACAGAGATGAAAACCATGACACGAGAAATACGTGACAAATGCACAAGCTTCAGTAACCGACTCGATCAACTGGAAGAAAGAGTATCAGCGATTGAGGATCAAATGAATGAAATGAAGCGAGAAGAGAAAACCAAAAGAAAAAAGAAGAAAAAGAAATGAACAAAGCCTGCAAGAAGTATGGGATTATGTAAAAAGACCAAATCTACGTCTGATTGGGGTGCCTGAAAGTGAGGGGGAAAATGGAACCAAGTTGGAAAACACTCTTCAGGATATCATCCAGGAGAACTTCCCCAACCTAGTAGGGCAGGCCAACATTCAAATTCAGGAAATACAGAGAACGCCACAAAGATACTCCTCGAGAAGAGCAACTCCAAGACACATAATTGCCAGATTCACCAAAGTTGAAATGAAGGAAAAAATCTTAAGGGCAGCCAGAGAGAAAGGTCGGGTTACCCACAAAGGGAAGCCCATCAGACTAACAGCAGATCTCTCGGCAGAAACTCTACAAGCCAGAAGAGAGTGGGGGCCAATATTCAACGTTCTTAAAGAAAAGAATTTTAAACCCAGAATTTCATATCCAGCCAAACTAAGTTTCATCAGTGAAGGAGAAATAAAATCCTTTACAGATAAGCAAATGCTTAGAGATTTTGTCACCACCAGGCCTGCCTTGCAAGAGACCCTGAAGGAAGCCCTAAACATGGAAAGGAACAACCGGTACCAGCCGTTGCAAAAACATGCCAAAATGTAAAGACCATCGAGGCTAGGAAGAAACTGCATCAACTAATGAGCAAAATAACCAGTTAATATCATAATGACAGGATCAAGTTCACACATAACAATATTAACCTTAAATGTAAATGGACTAAATGCTCCAATTAAAAGACACAGACTGGCAAACTGGATAAAGAGTCAAGACCCATCAGTCTGCTGTATTCAGGAGACACATCTCACATGCAGAGACATACATAGGCTCAAAATAAAGGGATGGAGGAAGATCTACCAAGCAAATGGAGAACAAAAAAAAGCAGGGGTTGCAATCCTAGTCTCTGATAAAACAGACTTTAAACCATCAAAGATCAAAAGAGACAAAGAAGGCCATTACATAATGGTAAAGGGATCAATTCAACAGGAAGAGCTAACTCTCCTAAATATATATGCACCCAATACAGGAGCACCCAGATTCATAAAGCAAGTCCTTAGAGACCTACAAAGAGACTTAGACTCCCATACAATAATAATGGGAGATTTCAACACTCCACTGTCAACATTAGACAGATCAACGAGACAGAAAGTTAACAAGGATATCCAGGAATTGAACTCATCTCTGCACCAAGCGGACCTAATAGACATCTATAGAACTCTCCACCCCAAATCAACAGAATATACATTCTTCTCAGCACCACATCACACTTATTCCAAAATTGACCACATAATTGGAAGTAAAGCACTCCTCAGCAAATGTAAAAGAACAGAAATTATAACAAACTGTCTCTCAGACCACAGTGCAATCAAACTAGAACTCAGGACTAAGAAACTCAATCAAAACCACTCAACTACATGGAAACTGAACAACCTGCTCCTGAATGACTACTGGGTACATAACGAAATGAAAGCAGAAATAAAGATGTTCTTTGAAACCAATGAGAACAAAGATACAACATACCAGAATCTCTGGGACACATTTAAAGCAGTGTGTAGAGGGAAATTTATAGCACTAAATGCCCACAAGAGAAAGCAGGAAAGATCTAAAATTGACACTTAACATCACAATTAAAAGAACTAGAGAGGCAAGAGCAAACACATTCAAAAGCTAGCAGAAGGCAAGAAATAACTAAGATCAGAGCAGAACTGAAGGAGATAGAATCACAAAAAACCCTCCAAAAAATCAATGAATCCAGGAGTTGGTTTTTTGAAAAGATCAACAAAATTGACAGACCGCTAGCAAGACTAATAAAGAAGAAAAGAGAGAGGAATCAAATAGACGCAATAAAAAATGATAAAGGGGATATCACCACCGACCCCACAGAAATACAAACAACCATCAGAGAATACTATAAATGCCTCTACGCAAATCAACTAGAAAATCTAGAAGAAATGGATAATTTCCTGGACACTTACACTCTCCCAAGACTGAACCAGGAAGAAGTTGAATCCCTGAATAGACCAATAACAGGCTCTGAAATTGAGGCAACAATTAATAGATAAGAAAATAAGTCCCACCAAAAAAAGTCCAGGACCAGATGGATTCACAGCTGAATTCTACCAGAGGTACAAGGAGGAGCTGGTACCATTCCTTCTGAAACTATTCCAATCAATAGAAAAAGAGGGAATCCTCCCTAACTCATTTTATGAGGCCAACATCATCCTGATACCAAAGCCTGGCAGAGACACAACAAAAAAAGAGAATTTTAGACCAATATCCCTGATGAACATCGATGCAAAAATTCTCAATAAAATACTGGCAAACCGGATTCAGCAGCACATCAAAAGGCTTATCCACCATGATCAAGTGGGCTTCATCCCTGGGATGCAAGGCTGGTTCAACATTCGCAAATCAATAAACGTAATCCAGCATATAAACAGAACCAAAGACAAGAACCACATGATTATCTCAATAGATGCAGAAAAGGCTTTTGACAAAATTCAACAGCCCTTTATGCTAAAAACGCTCAATAAATTCGATATTGATGGAACGTACCTCAAAATAATAAGAGCTATTTACAACAAACCCACAGCTAATATCATACTGAATGGGCAAAAACTGGAAAAATTCCCTTTGAAAACTGGCACAAGACAGGGATGCCCTCTCTCACCACTCCTATTCAACATAGTGTTGGAAGTTCTGGCTAGGGCAATCAGGCAAGAGAAAGAAATCAAGGGTATCCAGTTAGGAAAAGAAGAAGTCAAATTGTCCCTGTTTGCAGATGACATGATTGTATATTTAGAAAACCCCATCGTCTCAGCCCAAAATCTCCTTAAGCTGATAAGCAACTTCAGCAAAGTCTCAGGATACAAAATTAATGTGCAAAAATCACAAGCATTCTTATACACCAGTAACAGACAAGCAGAGAGCCAAATCAGGAATGAACTTCCATTCACAATTGCTTCAAAGAGAATAAAATACCTAGGAATCCAGCTTACAAGGGATGTAAAGGACCTCTTCAAGGAGAACTACAAACCACTGCTCAGTGAAATCAAAGAGGACACAAACAAATGGAAGAACATACCATGCTCATGGATAGGAAGAATCAATATCGTGAAAATGGCCATACTGCCCAAGGTTATTTATAGATTCAATGCCATCCCCATCAAGCTACCAATGAGTTTCTTCACAGAATTGGAAAAAACTGCTTTAAAGTTCATATGGAACCAAAAAAGAGCCCGCATTGCCAAGACAATCCTAGGTCAAAAGGACAAAGCTGGAGGCGTCACGCTACCTGACTTCAAACTATACTACAAGGCTACAGTAACCAAAACAGCATGGTACTGGTACCAAAACAGAGATATAGACCAATGGAACAGAACAGAGTCCTCAGAAATAATACCACACATCTACAGCCATCTGATCTTTGACAAACCTGAGAAAAACAAGAAATGGGGAAAGGATTCCCTATTTAATAAATGGTGCTGGGAAAATTGGCTAGCCATAAGTAGAAAGCTGAAACTGGATCCTTTCCTTACCCCTTATACGAAAATTAATTCAAGATGGATTAGAGACTTAAATGTTAGACCTAATACCATAAAAACCCTAGAAGAAAATCTAGGTAGTACCATTCAGGACATAGGCATGGGCAAGGACTTCATGTCTAAAACACCAAAAGCAACGGCAGCAAAAGCCAAAATTGACAAATGGGATCTAATTAAACTAAAGAGCTTTTGCACAGCAAAAGAAACTACCATCAGAGTGAACAGGCAACCTACAGAATGGGAGAAAATTTTTGCAACTACTCATCTGACAAAGGGCTAATATCCAGAATCTACAAAGAACTCAAACAAATAGACAAGAAAAAAACAAACAACCCCATCAAAAAGTGGGGAAAGGATATGAACAGACATTTCTCAAAAGAAGACATCCATACAGCCAACAGACACATGAAAAAATGCTCGTCATCACTCGCCATCAGAGAAATGCAAATCAAAACCACAATGAGATACCATCTCACACCAGTTAGAATGGCAATCATTAAGAAGTCAGGAAACAATAGATGTTGGAGAGGATGTGGAGAAATAGGAACACTTTTACACTGTTGGTGGGATTGTAAACTAGTTCAACCATTAGGAAAACAGTATGGCGATTCCTCAAGGATCTAGAACTAGATGTACCATATGACCCAGCCATCCCACTACTGGGTATATACCCAAAGGATTATAAATTACTCTACTACAAAGACACATGCACACGTATGTTTATTGCGGCACTATTCACAATAGCAAAGACTTGGAATCAACCCAAATGTCCATCTGTGACAGACTGGATTAAGAAAATGTGGCACATATACACCATGGAATACTATGCAGCCATCAAAAAGGATGAGTTTGCGTCCTTTGTAGGGACATGGATGCAGCTGGAAACCCTCATTCTTAGCAAACTATCACAAGAAGAGAAAACCAAACACCGCATGTTCTCACTCATAGGTGGGAACTGAACAATGAGATCACTTGGACTCGGGAAGGGGAACATCACACACTGGGGCCTATCAGGGGGAGGGGGGAGGAGGGAGGGATTGCATTGGGGAGTTATACATGATATAAACGTTATGCACATGTACCCTAGAACTTAAAGTATAATAAAAAAAAAAAAAAGAAAGCTCAAAAAGCAGTAAGGCAATGTGTGGTGCTAGAAATCAGGAGGGTGGTTCTCTTTGGGAACATGGAGCTAATGACAGGGAGGGGCTGTGAAGAGGCCTTTTGGGGGGCTGCTGATAGTCTAGAAAGGCTATTGTTTTCTCTTACACGTTATATTTCCGTAAAGAAGAAAAAGATGCCTTTCTTCAAAATATTTAAATAAAATTAATAGGCTAAAAAGATAGGTCCATATTTAGGGGCCTAAAAGCGGCAAGGGATTTCATGCGGTCTGAAATTTCCCTGGGAACTTTCATATTCCTCTGGCCATTCCTTGGATGACTCAGTCATGCAATGTTCACACAACACAGTGCAACTTGCTAACGTCTACCACCGGAGTGGTGGAGCCATGAGGCTGCCCATAAGAGCCTGTGTCTGGTTCATGGAAGGCATGAACCACAGGATTCATGGTTAGTGAACCATGAAGCATGATGGGAGATCTACGCCATAGGGTTGTAACAAGCTGAAGTCTACTAGAGAATCACGAGTTCACAGGGCGTTTCTGGAATTCAAATCCTTCTTAGACTCCCTAGAATTCAATAAACCTGAAAGAGTAGCCTCAGCAAAGACATGTTGTGTTATCAGGTGGATTAAGCAGGAAATGGATTAGGGAGCCAAAGAGCAGACAAACTCAGCAGCAGTCACAATACCAGCTGTGTGAACACTGCTCATCAGCCACAGGGTGCTAAAACATCCAGGGTCCTTGCAGGAGAGCTGGAGGGAGGGAGTTGATGGTCTGGCCACATCCTCCGTAGGAGATTCATGGCCTTAGAGAGACATCACCTTTCCGCCTCTGCTCCAACTTCAGCCACTCTGCACCCACCCACTATGCAGAAATGACACACTCATTATGTTCTCAGACTAGCAATGCTCGCACATCTTTGTACACAATTGCTGGGAATGCTTCCTCATTCAGTTTATAAGACTCAGCAAATGTCTATTTCAATGCAAGCGTCCCTCTCCTTCTCCTGGTAGAATGAGGCTCCTACATTCTCTAGGAAAGGATGAAGTAGCTAGTGAATGTTCTGGAATCTAGAAATAAGCCTTGTTAATTTTTATTTGTTCTCAATGTAGGTGTTCGATGCATACGTTTGATAAAATATTATGAATAAGAAATAAAATAGAGGCATATTCAAAGTTAATGTTTCTTGTTAGATTTATAATTCTTAAAGTCATACATCACTATTCATGCATAAACATTACTTATAATTTTAAAATCTCTGCCCAAATCATTAGCTATTTTATCACAATGCAGTTTCTAAAGTAATTAAATGGGGAAATTTTATATTTTTATTTGAAACATTGAGCTGAATTCTTCATAAAATAGACATTTCAATTGTTTTAGAGAAAAGTAGAAATGAAAGTTTAAGTGTAGGATTTTAAAACAACTGAAAGGTTGGCACAGGCTAAAAATGGTGTCGATTTATTTTACTTTAACAACATTAGATTAGGTGATTTAATAATTGCAAGGTTTTGTAACGCAGATAGAAATTTAGCACTGTGAAATAAACTGTTCAGGTGAATGTGAACTCCACAGCCTTAATTTGATATTGAAAGAGGATGTGTTCCGTGAGGCTCCAAGACTATATGCTGCATCTTAGGTCTCTGAGCTGAACTTCACAAAAATGAATCTGAGGCCATGAGCAGTGGCTCATGCCTGTAATCTAGCAGTTTGGGAGGCCAAGGTGGGTGGATCACTTGAGACCAGGAGTTCGAGATCAGTCTGGACAACATAGTGAGACACTGTGTCTTAAAAAAAAAAAAAAAAAATCAGCAGGCCATGGTGGTGTGTGCCTGTAGTCCCAGGTACTCACGAGGCTGGGGTGGGAGAATCACCTCAGCCCAGGAAACAGAGACTGCAGTGAGCCATGATCATGCCACTGCACTCTAGCCTGGGCCATAGAGTGAGAACCCAGATCAAAATCAAAAACAAAAACAAAAGAATCTGAGTCTGTGTGTGCAATTGGAGGTGATATGTGGGAGTAGCCAGTAGATTCCAGAAAAGAAAATACTGATTTTTCTTAAAGATTTGTTTTGGTTTTAATTCAATTTTTAGAACACATTTTAAAGATACAAAATTTTTATTCATTTAAAAATTACTTATCAATAGTCTTATCTATCAGAGGAAAGGGGAGGAATTAATCTATTTATAGCAAATTGTGTTAGGTTTTATAATTCTGTTATTCCAGAGGGTAAATGTGTATCAAAGGCACTGGAGTCATGAGGACCCAGGTTTGATCTGCCATGCGCTCAGCATGATTTTTCACTCTGGGTCTCCATTGCTTCATCCTGGCAGAGGAGCTGGCAGTGTTCACACGGCAGAGTGCTGGGGGAGGGAGGCAGAGCTCCTGACTGCTGCGGGTGGGTTCCCAGGGATCTAGGCTCCCTTCCTCCTCCAACCAGAGGTGTGAGCAAGAGGCAGAGAAAAGTCCTACAGCCCCTTCCCCTGCATGCGGGGTCTCGGCTGTGGGCTGATGTAGGAGAGGGTGGGCTTCCTTCTGCTGCCTTCTCCCCTTCTGCGTGGGGAGACAAGAGGGAGAAAGCACACCCTGATCTCCAGGGCACCCCGGTTAAGGAGCGGCCTCTGACTGAGGCTGTCCACAGAGGCAACAGTCGTGGCCCGTGGTTGTCATGGGCTCATCAATCTGACTTGCTGCTGCCCTTCCTCTAGGGGCGTGACCAAGATCAGAAAGATGGATACTCGCTCCACCCACCACACACCCCTGCAGGCAGGAGAGCAGAAACTCCTTCCTTTGAGGGCTCTGTGGAGTGGTGTGGCCTATTGGTGAAGCTGGGGAGGCAACCTGCTTGTGTTTAGCCCTGGTCCAGCCTCATCAGAGGTATGACCCAGGTAAAGACCAGCACTCTGACATCTCAGCGATGCTGGCGTCGGAGGTTGCTGGGGTTGTCTGGAGTGTGTGTGAGTGAGTGCACGCAAGCCCGCAGCCCTGAGCCTTAGTCGTGGGCAGCGCGCAGTCCATGGGGAGCATGAAGATGAGGGAATCCCTGCCCTAACCCTCAGTAAGGGCACAGGTGAGGCACTCAGTTTATGTCAGTAGCTATTGCTGTTATCAATACCTGTGCATTTTAATGGATGTAAAATGTGTGCTGAATTTTAAAATGGTAGGTGCACAATATTATTTTTATAATTGCTTCAGAATATTTAATAGGGTTAACACCTATTAAATAGTTGGCGAGAATGTATCTCACCAAAATTTGAATTAAATACCTATATTTGGCAGGGCGTGGTGGCTCACGCCTGTAATCCCAGCACTTCGGGAGGCCGAGGCGGGCGGATCACGAGGTCAGGAGATCGAGACCATCCTGGCTAACACAGTGAAATCCCGTCTCTACTAAATATACAAAAAATTAGCCGGGCGTGGTGGTGGGCACCTGTAGTCCCAGCTACTCGGGAGGCTGAGGCAGGAGAATGGCGTGAACCAGGGAGGCAGAGCTTGCAGTGAGCCAAGATCGTGCCACTGCACTCCAGCCTGGGCGACAGAGTGACACTCCATCTCAAAAAAAAAAAAAACCCACAAAAAAACAAAAAAACAAAAATCAAAACAAAACAAAAAAACAGACCCCAAAACCCAATATTTATATGTAGCAGAATTAGGTAATTTTTTTTTTTTTTGAGATGGAGTCTCCCTCTGTTGCCCAGGCTGGAGTGCTATGGAGCAATCTGGGCTCACTGCAACCTCTGCCTCCTAGGTTCAAGCGATTGTCCCTCCTCAGCCTCCCAAGTAGCTGGGTCTACAGGCATGCACCAACACACCCGACTAATTTTTGTATTTTTAGTGGAGATGGGATTTCACCATGTTGGCCAAGCTGGTCTCAAACACCTGACCTCAGGTGATCCACCTGCCTCAGCTTCACAAAGTCCTGGGATTACAGTCAAGAGCCACTGTGCCCAGCCAGAAGTAGGTAATTTTATTCATAAGAGACACACTTGTTAGGTCCTGAGGAGGCTCTGAGTTATTGGAGGTAGTACAGTGACCTGTCTAGAGTCTGGGGACTGCAGGGTCCATGCTCAAGGGGTGTCAGGCATGGGGCACAGAGCTGAGCCAGGGCACAGAGACCATGAGCAAAAGAGCAGCCAGTGGCAGCTGACGTGGGTCTGGCCAGGCCATGGAGCCACAGGAGTTGGGACAAGCCAGGTGGGGTTTCTAAAATTTGTGTTTAATGCTGCTTGCTTAATTTCTACCAGGGAAAAGAGGAATTGCAAGCCAGTTATTTATCACTTTCTTCCTCTTTTTAAAAAATATGTAGCTTAAAAATTATTCTAGTAGTAACTCATAAATAACTCATAAAGAAGGACCTTTTTGGTGAACCTTCTTCTAGTATCTCTGCTATGAATGTTTTGGAATAGTTATTTATATATCTGCATAGTTTTATTCTACCTATATCTACCAATGTGAACCACATAGTTAAAATTATGTAAAACACATTTATATATGTTTTATCACGTATATAATCTATATTCTAATTTTCTACAAATACGTGGTATTATTCATTTTTCACATTATTATAAAATATTTGCTAGAATATATTTTCCCTGCCACGTAACAGTGGCACATTGTTACATGTACTACAATGGGTTGAACCTCTCCTCTTCTGTGGAGCGGTTACGCTTTTTCAATCATTCACTATTATGCATGTAAATCTTTTCTTTTTCTTTTCTCAGGAAGTATCCTAGGATAGAACCTTACCGACGCTGTGATGGGAATCAAGTTGTGAATGTTACGAAGGTTGTCACAGCTTGCAGCTTCAAGCTTCTTCAGAATACAGGTGGGCTTGTTCCTGCTGCTGGCCACTGGCACCACAGGCAAGGATCTGGCCTGGAGGGTTCCCAGCCCAGGCTTCATAAAAGAGACAGGTCCAGGGAGGCTAGCGCCCTGCTGTGAATGTCACCACCACAGTCATATTCACTGTGATCAATAACACATGAGCCCATGGCACGCAGCCCCGGCAGTCCTCGTGTAGTATGCCCCAACTCCACCCTGCACCAGCTCACTACCTGCTTCCATGGACTCTGCCTCACCTAGCCTGCATCTGCATGAGCCAGGAGAGCCAGAACCCGTTTGTGCTTCCTCCTCTCCTCAAGGACATGTTCATTGCAGCATTATTCACAATAGCAAAGACATGGAATCAACCTAAATTCCCGTCAATGATCGACTGGATAAAGAAAATGTGGTACATACCATGGAATACTATGCAGCCACAAAAAAAAAAAAAAAGAATGAGATAATGTCCTTTACAGGAACATGGATGGAGCTGGAGGCCTTCAAGGGCCTGCTGCCCACAGACCTGGTTCCTGGTGCTGGGGAAGGTCCTTGCTAAGCGCTGCTTGTCCTCCTATGTGCTTGGGAGCCCAGCACTGGCTCTAGGGAGCATCCTTCTTTGGCCTGGGGCCCACCCCAACACTTCGAATGTACCTGAGAGCTTAGATGCAGCCCCTGAGGTCGGACCAGTGTGCTCCTCATACCCTCTCTTTTGTCATAGACCTGGACCTGCCTCAGATCTGCCTTCTCCCTGTCCTTAAATCAGGAGGTCCCAGGTGCTCAGGGCACATCTCTGGCTTCCACCACTGCAGACCCTGCCCCATTCTCATCTCTGATACCTGCTGAACTTCCTCCAAGCAGAGCCAGTTTCCACTGTAACATGAGGCGGCGCCCTGCAGAGGGCGCTCGGAAGTGGAGTACCCTTTAGAGACACGCTGAATTGGCAGAACGACAGGGAGATCGTTTCCTTGCAAAGTGAAACAAGGATTTTTATTTTGTCTTGGCTATACATAAAGCCAAAGCTGTTCTTGAATAAATAAGTGTTTTCCTGAGGTATATAGTCTTATAATCATAAGTAATTTTATATTAGGTTCTTAAGTTGCTTTTACTATAGATTCTTCTACATTAACCATAATGTTGTGAGTAAACATCTTTGTGCGTATACATTTTCCACATTTTGCTTGTCTTAGAATAGAGCCCCAGAAGATGGTTAAATTGTGTCATCCTTCAGAGTTATTGCCCAATTGCTTTCAGGGTGGTTGGTGCCAATTTACCCTGCCATCCACTCTGCAATGTATGAAGTTCCATTTCCACCATAGCCTTGTCAGCTGCAAGTATTCCATTTTTAGAGCGTTTTGTTAATTTAGTCAGTAAACTAAGTATAAATCATTGATTACTAAATTTAAAGAGAGGCTTTTATGAAACGAAAATTTTGAAGTCTAGTTATTGGCCACCTATCAAACGAACCTGTTATATACTTACATTTTCTACAAATAATCTTGAGATGTTATTTTTATTTCATACCCTTTAATTACTACATCAAATTATATCGTGGTTGTCAGCATATTTGACACAAAACACGTTTTAAAATTTGGTGATTTGCTTTCGAAGTTTTGAGGAAAAAAGCCACTTTAGCTCAAAATACAAATGGAAACGTGGCATGTCGAACTGTGATGAACAATGAATTTCCCATGAACAGCTTGAAATAGTATCAAAAACTTGATCTCATTTTCAAGACAACTGCATGGGCCTTCTGGAACTGATTTAGCAGTTCTTTGAAATGTTTAGCCCTTACATTGAGAACATACATAAATACCCACGTCAGAAATGTCATGGCTGGAACAAAGAAATCAAGGTGCAAAAATAGTGTTCTTGGAGAAGTCCTTCAATGCAAACATTACCACATTTGCTTCAATATTTATTTTTGCTCAAAAAACCTATTTTGAGGGAGATCTGAGGAACTCAGACCCCACTGCATTTGGCAGCTGTTTGCTGTGTTTCACAGGGCTATGTTTAGGAACAATTCTGTGTTGTGCCTTCTCTTGGAAATGAGCGTTCCTCTGAAAACAGAGCAAGTCTTCCCCTTTGAAGTATTTTATCTTGTACATATTTTTCCTTCCTGAACCCAAGTGCTCTTCTTTTTCAAACATTTATTTTAAGTTCAGAAGTGCAAGTGCAGGGTTGCTACATGGGTAAACGTGTGTCATGAGAGTCTGTTGTACAGTTTTTTTCATCACTCTGGTATTAAGCCTAGTACCCATTAGTTATTTTTCCTGATCTTTTCCCTGCTCCCACCCCCCAACCTCCAAAAGGCCTCAGTGTGTGTTGTTCCCCTCTATGTGCCTATATGTTCTCATCATTTAGCTCCCACTTAAAAGTGAGAACATGTGGTATATGTTTTTCTGTTTCTGTGTTAGTTTGCTAAAGATAACTGCCTCCAGCTCCATCCATTTTCCTGAGAAGGACATTATCTCATTCTTTTTTATGGCTGCATAGTATTCCATGGTGTATATATCACATTTTCTTTATCCAGTCTGTCATTGATGGGATTTAGGTTGATTCCATGTCTTTGCTATTGTGAATAGTGCTGCAATGAACATATCCGTGCAGGTGTGTTTGTAATAGAATGATTTCTGTTGTTTTGGGTATATATCTAGTAATGGGATTGCTGGGTCAAATGGTATTTCTCTCTTTAGGTCTTTGTGGAATCACCACACTGTCTTCCGCAACGGTTGAACTAATTTACACTCCCACCAACAGTGTATAAGTGTTTCTTTTTTTCCATAACCTTGCCTGCATCTGTGATTTTTTGACTTTTTAAATAATAGCCATTCTGACTGGTGTAAGATGTTATCTCACTGTGGTTTGATTTGCATTTCCCTAATTATCAGTAATATTGAGTTTTTCTTCTTGTGATTGTTTGCCACATATATGTCTTCTTTTGACAAGTGTCTGTTCATGTCCTTCGCCTACTTTTTAAAAATGAGATTGTATGTTTTTGCTTGTAAATTTGTTAAGTGCCTTATAGATGTTGAATATTAGACCTTTGTTGGATGCATAGTTTGCAGAAATGTTCTCCCGTTTTATAGGTTGTTTGTTTACTTTGTTGATAGTTTATTTTGCTGTGCAGAAGCTTTTAAGTTTAGTTAGATCCCACGTGTCCATTTTCGCTTTGGTTGCAATTTCTTTTGGGGTCTTCATCATGAACTATTTGACTGTGCCTATGTCCTGAATGGTATCACCTAGGTTGTCTTCTAGAGTTCGTTTGTTTGTTTGTGTTTTGAGACAGGGTCTTGCTCTGTTGCCCAAGCTGAGTGCTGTGGCATGATCACAGCTCACTGTAGCCTCAACTTCCTGTGCTCAAGCAATTCTTCTGCCTCAGCCTCCTGAGTAACTGGGAATTACAGGTGTGCACCACCACACCAGACTAATTTTTGATTATTTTTAGAGACAAGGTCTCACTCTGTTGCCCAGACTGATCTCAAACTCCTGGGCTCGAGTGATCTTCCTGCCTTGGTCTCCCAAAGTGTCGGTATGACAGCTCGGCCTCTTCCAGAGTTTTTATAGTCTTAGAGAACTAGTTTTTGACAGAAGGTGTGTGACATGGAAAAGCATAACAATGAGCAGTGAGTGACCTTTGAACCATGACCTTGGCAGGACTGCTCTTACCTCTCACCTCATGGGCTCTAGGACCATCCCTCATTTGCTCCGAGGGTGGATTCAGGGCTCTCTTCCATCAGTGTCTCCTGTGCAATAAAAAGTGTGAATGCCTCACTCCTAGAACAGAAGGAAGGGGCTGGGCGAGGCTCAGGGGATGGTGCTGACACCTCGTGAGTCACTGCATCTCTCAGACCCTCAGCTTCTGTGTTTAAAAGTGTGGGGATTGGCCAGGCGCAGTGGCTCATGCCTGTAATCCCAGGACTTTGGGAGGCTGAGGCGGGCGGATCATCTGAAATCAGGAGTTCGAGACCAGCCTGATTAACATGGAAAAACCTTCGTCTCTACTAAAAATACAAAATTAGCTCGGTGTGGTGGTGCATGCCTGTAATCCCCGCTACCTGGGAGGCCGAGGAAGGAGAATCCCTTGAACCCGGGAGGTGGAGGTTTTAATTTGTTCATTTATTCCACAAGCAATGACAAATCTTCTGTTTTGTAAAAGGCATTCTGATATATATGCTGGCACATGACTTACTAAGATGTAGTTCTTTTTCCAAAAAGCTTATGGTCCCATGTGGTGAGGAGCCAAACACATTTTGGCAGAACATGGCAAATTCTATAAGAAATGCACAAATATATTTGAGCAGCATTGGGAGGAAAAGAATCTGATTCTGCCGCAAATGTTTCAGAGCTTCCACCCTGAAGTATTTGCATCTGAGGTGAGTTGCAAAATATGGATAGAACGGTCAACAAGTTGGAAATATTATGATAGGCCAGTGTGTCCTCTTTTTGGACATTTAGGCTTTGTGTAGATTTTTGTTATTATAAATGATGCATATTATATCTATCTATATCTATATAATCTATATTTATATTTATATCTATAAGTAGGGAATGGTACAGACAAAAACAGAAATCTTGAAAATATGGAATATTCTGGCTACTGCCAGGGTTGGAGGTGTGGAAAATGAGGCTGAGTAGCAGGCAGATGGTAAAGAACTTAGAATACTGGAGACCTGGGGTCCTCCCACTTTGCTGCACATTAGAATAACCTGGGTGGCTTTTATACCCACACCCTCAGCTGCCACGTCACACCTATAATTAGGGATTTTGATCTGGTGAGTGGACTCTCTGGTGTGTATTTTACAAGGATCTCTTTGCAGCAGAGAAAGGAACTAAATTAAAGAGAGTCTAGAAGCACGAATGATGGCCGCAGGAGTCAACGAAAAGGTATGGCCATATGGGTTTCAAGTGATGGAAACTAAGAAGGTGCCATTAACAGAAATTGGTGAGGAATTTCATGAAGGTGAGAAGGAAGCCAAAGGATCACAAGGTGGGTTCCACCCCTGTGGTTAGACATACTTTGAAATTTCCCTCTTTTTTTTTTTTTTTCTTTTGAGACAGAGTCTCACTCTGTCACCCAGTCTGGAGTACAGTGGCATGATCTTGGCTCACTGCAGCCTCCACCTCCTGGGTTCACGTGATTCTCCTGCCTCAGCCTGCCAAGTAGTTGGGATTAGAGGCACCTGCCACCACGTCCACCTAATTTTGTGTTTTTAGTGGAGACGGGGTTTCACCATGTTGGCCAGGCTGGTCTCAACCTCCTGACCTCAAGTGATCCACCTGCCTCGGCTTCCCAAAGTGCTGGGATTACAGGCATGAGGCACCATGCCTGGCTGAAATTTCTCCTTTTGAGCCCTTTTGGGGAGAGAGAGAGAGAGAGAGAGAGAAAGAGAGAGAGAGTGAGTGTGTGTGTGTGTGCCTAATATGGAAGCCTGCTGGTGACAGCCATATCCATTTTAAACTGAGTTCTCTATTTAGCTGTTAAATTCCATATGCCTGCCAAGATCCATACGATAACCAGCCCCTCCAGCATCTGCTTTTCTTTTTTATTAAGGCCCTGAGGAGCATACACAATTTCTGGTGTAAGTCAGCATTTTGCCAGAGTGCCAGAAAAGATTTTCGCATTCCACAGAGACTCCACCAGAAATCTGTTCATTTCCCCTTTGTCCCCCACTCACAGACCCCAACATTCCATGTTTCCTGCCTCTTGCACTACCATGTGGTCCTCACCACCCCACAGGGCTCTGGGCAACAGAGATGGGCCACATAAATCGTGTTTTTACTGTGACTCCCCATAGGACTCTTTTGCATTTACTTCCTGTAAACTCTCTTTCCTGATCACTTAATTGACATTCTTAGAAAATTGTGGTGATGCTCTAAATGCAGAAATGTCGTAAAAATTTCAGATTTTGTTCGTAGTTACTTTAATTTTCCTTTGCAGAATGTTTCCTCTTCCTAACATAGTGTATATATAGGAATTATTGCAATTCCTATTTACCTGTGTAATCCTGAACATTATATCCCTGAAGGACCTCAGGTATTATTGACTCTTTTATCTTAGAGATGAAGAGACCCGGGCCTGGAGCAGTTGTGGCTTGCCCAGGTGCTCACATTTTTACTAGGTGAAAGAGGTTCTTAACACCCAGGTCTTCTCCCCACCATCTCGTGCTTTCCACAATCCCAGCAGCTCCGTGTTCAATTTGAGGGTACACATCTTCTATGTTCTGTAAAGCAGTTTGCTCACTGGAAGATCCAACATTTGGCCACTGAATTCCTGGGTAGCCAAGAATTTCCCTTTATACTTGCTGGAGATGGTGGCAAGGCCATGTCACCTAGTGTAAATACAGGAAGGGCTTAGGTGCCCTCACCAATGTCTGTGCCTTATAAAGCCATGCAATTGACTTCTTCAGGCTTCAGGCTTCTGAGGCCCCATGGTTACCTTTGGGGGTGTCTTGAAGTAAGGGGGGCAGATCTGTGACTGCTTCAAAAGAAATCATGGTTTTTCTCTGAAAAAATGAGGCCTACTTGGTTACCAAAGAAAGAACTGGAAGCAGCAGAAACCAGAGAACAGAGGTAGTCAACATTGTTCACAATAGAAAGTGATTATCAATGCTTAGCACCCAGGATTTGACCAGCAAACCATGTGTGCATGTGTGCTTGTGCCTGTGTGCCTGGTTTAAGAGAAATTCTGAAGCCCTAAGGGAGAAATAACTTTTGCTATTCTGATGAATTATCTAATTCACTAATTAGTTAATTCAGGATGCTTTGAAATGAAACTGCCCCAGGTAATTTTTCACATATGTCTGAGTCTATTTTATATTTTCTTTGAAGTGTGCTAGTTTGTGGTGCCTCACGGCCACCAGGCATAGTGACATTTTCTTTCATAGGCTTAAAAGGTAGAGGGTGCATGAAATAATGAGCAGAAAAGTGCTCAGGTGAGTTGTTTCTTATGTAGATACACTGGACAAATGGCAGGAAGACTCCTAATTGTAAGTATCATTTGCCTGATGCTACCCAGGTGTGCAAATGTGTATACATTACACAGTTCACACAAACACACAGAGACACTCACACAAATATACATACTCTTTTGCATATACTTACACATTCACACAGGCACACTTATTCACACACATTCACATTCACAAATTTGCCCTCTCACACATATACATATACAAATCTAACACACACTTACTTATGCACTCACATTCACAATTATAAACTCACTCACTCACACACTCACACACAAACTCAAACACATACACATACCAGCACACACATTTGCTCAGAACATACATATGCACACAATGCACTCACAAAAATACATGCATACATATTGCACACTTAGGCACACTCACACATATGTGCATGACATGCACACATACACACGTACACACTCAGTACACTCCTATATACTCACACAACACAAATAATCATAAAAACATACTCATACACATTCTCGCACATTCTCTCTCTCGCTCACACACACACACACACACACACACACACACGACACAGTGACTGTCAAAAGTTAGGCTGGAGACCAGGCATCCTATTTCCACCATTATGAGTTTTTCAACTACATGTGTTTTTTTTTATTTTTTTTATTTTGTCAGCTCAGCTCTTTCAGAAGTAATCATCAAGTGATAGTTTTCGTCAGATGTTTCCATTTCAAACTCTGTCTTTCCAAGGACCTTCTAGTCATATGTTTGCAATAAAACAGAAAATGGATTTCATGGGGGAAAGAAAACACTAAAAATTCAAAATGAACCAAAGTTGAATGTATCATGGACATCACCGAGTGACGGTTGGGCAGAAAGTTTCAGAGTCTATCTTGGGGAGAGGAGCCAGAGTCCTGTTCTTTGAATTTCTAAGCCAAGATCCGTGAACATTTACCAGCTGAGTGACTGGGAGCAAGTCCCTTAATTTCACCAAATCTCCACTTACTCATTCGTAATATGGATTTCATAGTACTTGCCATCATCATTTTTAGGAATGTTGTAGGAGTCAAGGATAAAATGCATGTTCAGGGAGTTTGTCAATAGCAAAGTGCTACTGTTGAGAGGAGAGAGATCTCAAGCTGAATTATTCAAGAGCAAATCTCCATGCCTACGGTTAAAAATGTGTAGTCTCTCGTCATTCAATTTATCATCACATATTTAATGTACTTACAGTTCTGAAATTGTTACGTAAAACATTCTTCTGAGCGGTGCCTTAAGTGTGCTCACTGTAAAGCTCAGAACACTCCAGAATCCCCAGTGAGTGTCCACTTGTGTTTTAAAAATTTTGTCTTTTAATTGACAAATAATAATTGTCCACGTTCATGGGCTACAGTGAGGTTTGGATACATACATTGTATAGTGATCAGGTCAGAGTACTTAGTATACCCATCATCTGAAACATTTATTTTTTCTTTGTTTTGGAAACTTTCAATAGCCTCCTTTTAGCTATTTGTAACACTATAAAATACTATTGCTAACTATAGTCATCCTACAGTGCTACAGAGCACTAGAACTTATTTCACCTACCTAGCTGCTATTTTGTATCTGTCACCAAATCTCTCCCTATCCCTCCTTTCCTTGTACCCTTCCCAGCTTCTAGTATCCTGTGTTCTTTTTTTATTTCCATAAGGTCATTTTTTTTAGCTTCCACATATGAGTGAGAGCACATGGTGTTTAAATTTCTGTTCCTGACTTATTTCACTTAACATAATGCCTTCCAGTTCCATCCAGGTGCTGTGAATAACAATAATTCTTTCTTTTTTTTATAGCTGAATAGTATTCCCTTGTGATATATACCATATTTTAAAAATCAGTTTATCTGTTGTTGGACACAAAAGTTGATTCCATATCTTGGCTATCGCAAATAGTGTTGCAATAAATGTAGGGGTGCAGATGTCTCTTTCATACCATGATTTTCTTTCCTTTGGATAAAAAATTACCAGTCGTGGGATTGCTGGATTATATGGTATTTCTATTTGTAGTTTTTTGAGGTTTTCCATGTGGTTCTCTATTATGGCTGCACTGCTTTACATTGCCACCAGTAGTGTGTAAGAGTTCTGTTTTGTCTGCATCCTTACCAGCATTTGCTAGTTTTTGTATTTTGATAATGTTCATGCTAACTGGAGTGAGATGATACCTCACTGTGGTTTTGATTTGCGTTTCTCTAATGATTAGTAATGTTAAGCCTCTTTTCATATATTTGTTGGCTATCCATTTGTATGTCTTCTTTTGATAAATATCTCAAGATCACTTTCCCAGTTTAAAATTAGATTTTTTTTTTTTTTTTTGCCATTGAAATGTTTGAGTTCCTTGTATACCTTGGCTATTAATCCTCAGTTGAATGAGTAGTTTGCAAATGTTTTCTCCCATTCTGTAGGTTGTATTTTCACTCTGTTGATTGTTTCCTTTGCTGGGCAGAAGCTTTTTAGTTTGAAATAAACTCATTTGTTTATTTTTGTTTTTGTTGCTTGTGCCTTTGAGGTCTGATTCATATCATTTCCTAGACCAATGTCCTGAAGTATTTTCCTATGTTTTCTTCTAGTAGTTTTATTATTTCAGTTCTTACATTTATATAAGTCTTCCATTTTTAGTTGATTTTTGTATATGGAGAGAGGTGGGGGTCTAATGTTATTCTGCATTTGAATATCCAGTTTTCCCAGCACAGACTCATTCATAGAGGTCATGAGCCATGTAGGACATTCATCAGTGTGCTCTTGGCTGAGTGCGGATGTCCAGGGGTTCAGCCAAATGGATTGTTTAGAAACAGGTGGCTCATGGTGAACCTGCTGTGATGCTGTATTCACTCCTCAGTTGCCTCTCGGAGAAGTGGGTGTATCAGGAGCTCTGGCGAACTCCCCTTAACCCAACAATGCAGAATGTAGGAGGTGACTTGGGCCCCACCAGTGACATTCTAGGCGCCATCCTAAGAAGATCAGAGCTGCAGCCCCTAATTGCAGCTTTAAGATCAAAATGGGAGTGAGGAGCCTTTGGAGTTTTTATAAACCCCTATCTGCCTATAGACATTAGTAGCAAACCTTGGAAGTGAAAAAGGACTGGTGTCTCCTCCTGGGGCTGTGGAGGGACAGGTCAGTGCTGAGGCTACCTTTCAGCCAAGCCTGGAAGGAGAAGACACCACTGAGGGGTTCGTGGTGCTGTGTTTGATGCCCAGACCCCTCCTATCACAGGCCCAGTGCAGAAGTCACTTCCCACAGTGCTCTGTGCCACAGAGGACCAAGTCATGCAGGCAGAGGAGAGGCAAAGTGTGAATATTTGTCAAATGAATGCATGGGTGTTGAAATGCTTGCTGTGTTGAGAGACAGGGCCAGGGAAGAAAGAATTTAAAGTATGGTAGACATTTATAGCTGGGGTGAGGAGTTCAGATGAAGAAGAATTGGAAATTAGAATAACATACATGGTCTGGGGGGTTTCTTCCAGGAACAATTCAGAGACATTTACGTGTAGCATTAGGTTGAATCCACACCACCCTCGAGTGAAGCAGGTGCTGAGGTGATCACTTCACAGATGGGAAAACGGAGGCCTGAAGGTTTCAGCCCTTGTTCTGGGTTACAAAGAGAATAAACAGAGGTGAGCTGATGCCTAGACCTCTTTTCTAGGGAAGTCTCCCATTCGTCCCACACTGTGGGTTTGCTCTCCCACAATGTCTTTCACTGGAACCACAGCTCTGTGAGATTGTCTCCATTTTACAAATGAGAAACAGGTTAGAGAAATGTCATGTCAGAGTTGGGATTTCAGCCTCAGCTCCTGTGACCTTCCTGGCATGATTGTTCTCCAAGGAAGATGAAGGTGGCACTGGGTGTCAACTCCAGGAGAATCCACAGCAAGTGCGGGCAGCTGTGTGGATCTGGAGGAAGTGGGGATCCAGGGCCCATTTCTCAGGAGGCAAGCTCCTGGGTTTGGGACTTATTGATGAAAGAGAACAATGGGGCAGCCTGAGCTGAGGGTGTCACTGCCACAGAGAACTCAGAAACAGTGTTTATTGCAAATGTGAGGTGTCATGCCTGGCCACCAAGGAGGGCCAGCCGTGGTTGACTACAGTTCAAACTATAGGTTTGGTCAGTGGGCCATGGAGAAGAGAAGGGAAGGAGAGAAAAGATTATAGAGTCCTGGGGAACTGTCGTGGTTTGGGACAGGAGGAGGAAAAACAGCAATAAGGGGAGTGAGCAGTTTGTGGCCGGAGGTGCAGGGACATCCAGAACTGTTGCATGTCTGGGGAACCAAGAGAGATCCATTACATAACAGGAACAGCTATGGGTGCCCCAGCCAGGGGATGGGCAAGGAGGGGCTGGGAGAAGATGTGGGGCTGGGGTAAGCCTGCTGAAGGCATCTTCACTCTGCCTTTTTCTGGGGCCCTGAGAGGACTTGCTCTTGGCCTGCAGCTATCCTGTGGGATGTCTCTGTCCCACCTCAGTGTGTGCCTGTGAGTGAGGTTCAGCCTTACTCTTCTCAGTCTCCTGCACCTGACTCACACCTCCTTCCAGGAAATGACAATGAGGACATAGAGATGTTTGTTATGGATCCATTTCAAGTAGAACCATAACCCAAAGGGGCAGCACTCTCACAGAAGATCAACTTCAGCCAAGGGACAAGAGGATGTTTGCTCATAGTGGAGAGGGAGAGACAGAAACTAAAAATTGGGAGCAGGAAAGTGGAAAATCCCTGAGAGATTCTAGGTGAACTGGCCATCGATTTAGGAAGAGATGGGCTGTAAGAGTAGAGACTCATCACTGAGGAAGGTGCCTGGGTAGGTAGTGCAGGAGAAAAGTATCCTGGACCTTAACCAATCAGCACTTTGAAATCACAAAATTCAGACCTCCCTGAGTTGCCAGTACTGGATCCTTCCATAGGTTGAAGGGCTCATTCTAGTCACTGGAGCTTATGGAAAACTAAAGAGTATTTTTATCATGAATATTCCATTTTTGACATCTGTTAAGTATTTGGAATATCTTAGACACTGCGCAGAACATGAACTGAACACTCTTGGCAGGGGCTGCTGGTAAGTGTGCTCTTAGGTAAGGTAAGTGGACACAGACCCCCTGTTCAAGAGAGGAAACCATGGCTGTGTCATCAAATGGGCCTCCCTGGGAGACATGTCTGAGCAGTCAGGACACACCCAAGGTTGTGCCTTCAGGATTTTATCCTCTTTTCACATCACTCTGTCCTATCATCGTGTCATGCTGTTCCCGTTTTGCCAGTGAAGAGTATGAGCCTCAGAGAATTTATGTGCTATTTACCTGGTAAGTAACCAAGTCGGAATCAGAATGAGGAAATGCAGGGAAATTTTCGATTTCATTCCTTCATACAACAAATATCTGTTGGCATGTGATTAATCAAAATAATGAACTAAGAGTAACTCCATGGGGAAACTACAGTCTCAAGAAAGGCACCTGGGCATCTCCTTGACTTCTGTTCTGGTAGTTTACATTCTTGATGTGATGTTTGTATATATTTAGGAGGCTAAAGAGGCCAAAGCAAAAAATGCAATCTCTCCCATGTATTGTTTAAAAGTGAATAAAAAGTATTTCTTAATTTGCTTTATTAGAGAAGTATTTCTTTTAAAATTCCTGCATTAGGGCAAAGGGTGAGATTGGCACCTTGTTGCCACTAGATGGCAACATCTGAGCGTGGAGTCCAGGCTCGGCGCGATGGGCACCAACATTCCACAGGGCGCCTGACATGCGGGCTGGGATGGCGCCTCAGAAGGTTGGGCCAGCCAGCCAGCCGGCACCTGTTCCCCAATCCTAAAATAAACCATGGTGGGTCAAAACTCCTAATTGGTTCCCTACACCTCTGAAGCCCAGCTCTCCTCACATTCCATCCACCCTGCTTGAAAAACTAGCAATGGCTCCCTCCAAAGGCTAATGTCACCTATCATTCCCAGATATGGATTTGACTTTTTCTGTGTCCTGTATTGGGGGGTGCGGTGTGCCCAGGCCCATCAGAGTTGGTCAGCGAGCCTGGTAGAGGGGTATTGCCTATGGCCATAGAACCACTGAGCAGGACAGCTGGCCAGAACCCTGGACTACTGAAGATTGTGTTCACAGATACAGACTCATCCACAGAGCTTGTGAGCCATGTAGGACATTCGTCAGTGTGCTCTTGGTTGAATGCAGACATCCAGGGGGTCAACCAAATGGACTGTTTCAAGCAGGTGGCAGTGTGCCTTCCCCGGCACGCTGATCGCTGGTCTTCTCCCCGCCCCAATTCATTCCTTGCCTGCCCACTACCAGACACATCTAACCTACACCTCTTTGCCACTGTTTCCTCACAGTCGGGCACATTTGGCACAGCTGCTAAAGGAGCCTCATTGGACTTTCTGCCCTGAAGAAATCACTCCTAAGCTGTGTGGCTGGGCTCAGGGCCTTGGACTCTGCAGCTGGGGTCTTTGGGTGGGATTCAGGCACATGCCTGGAGGCACCCAGGCCCAGGTTAGCAGCGGTCTTTGAGATGTTTGTTAGTCTATGAACCTTTCCAATACCCACTTGCTCAGGGGCTCACTGTTCCAGAGACTGCACCACATCCTGGCTATGTGATGTGAATGTCTGATTCATGCCTTCCAGGGCAAACAATCAAGTCAGAGGAAGAGGCAGAGAGATTCTAACATGAAAATAAAGGTCGAAGTCCACGGGAGGTGGGGAGGCAGAGGGAGGATGATCACTCCATCTAGGACTTGGGGAAAGGTGCAATTTGGCAGATGGAAGGACTGATAGGCATCTACCAGGCTTGAGAGAAGGTCCACTCATCCCCTCTTTCTCCTTCTTCAGAATTTCCTCTGGCTTGTGGGGCCTACCTCCTTCTACGGAGGTTGGGTTGAGAAGGGTGGGGCTGTGCTCCTCCTAAGTGTGAGGAGGTCCAGAAACCTGGTCCTTAGGCAAATGTCTAGCTCTTTCTTCATTTACATGAGGCCTGAGCTGCTTCCCCTTGGGAGGAGATGTGGCATTGCTACCTCTCTTTGGCCTGGAGCAGGTAGCCTCATCTGGCTGTTCCCTGGGAATCTGGTACATTTGCTTTCCACAGTGCCCTTCCCAAACTGGCCTTGGTTCACATATAGGTAATCCAGGATCTAGCTACGGGTTGGGAAGGAGTCAGGCTGTGTAGCCATTGGCTGCTTTAGTTCTAAGTTTCAGGTTTTTCAGCTAAACGGAGTTCTCTCTATTGGCTCCAAAGAGGGTTGGGAAGACAAAATCTAAGAAAATAAAGCCTGTCTCTTTGCACAGCCTTCTGTCTATGAATATCAGCATGCTATGAGTCTTATAGCCTACTTAGCAAACCGTTCTTTCTTTTTTTATATAGTATGCCATTTCAAAGAAAATTTGTATTTGTTTGTAGTGTTTAATTCAAATTTTTAAATTTTTAGACAGCCAGAAAATTGATTAGATAGGCATGAACTTCAGTGCTTTATTGGATGGCTGACGGTTATGAAGCTGTTAAAGGATCTTCACATGCTTTCGTTTTTGGTTCTGACACTGTGTCAATTCTTTTGAATAGCAATTAGATGACAATTAAAGAATCCTAATGGGAAGAGATTTCTCAAATGTCCGGTTCTGTTTTGCTTTGTTTCGTTTTCCCTGCACTCTTATCTCTAGTGTCTTAGTTTGTTTAGGCTGCTATAAAATACCATAGACTGAGGGGCTTCTAAACAATAGAAATATATTTCTTACAGATCTGGAGGCTGGAACATTCAAGATCAAAGCCCTGACAGATTTGATGTCTGGTGTGAGCCCACTTCCTGATTTACAGAGGGTGCCTTCCCACGGTGTCTCCACGTGGTGGAAGAGATGAACGAGTTCCTCCTGGGGCTTCTTGGTAAGGGCGCTGATCCCACATGAGGCCTCTCCTGTCCCCCACCCTGACCTAATCACCTCCCAAAGGCCCCACCTCTAATACCGTCACTTTGGGGGTTAGCTTTTCAACATATGAATTTTGGGGATACGAACATTCAGACCATGGCACATACCAAATATAATGTGAGGTAGCATCAAAGTACTGTGCTCATCATTGCAAGTTTCCTGCTCAAAAGTGGGACATTTCTAATTACCAGAAGAGCTTGGACCATCTTCAGAATGGGCATCACTCCCTGGGTAGGTGGAAAGATGCAGAGGGTCTTGCCCACAGCTGATGGATGAGTTCTCCGAGGGATTTCGGTGGACTGTTTCAAGGCAGTGTTTTAAATCCTTTCTCAAGAAAGGAAACTGTGGGACCCTGGGGAAACCTCATTACACATTTCTTTTGCCCTATTTGAAATATGAAGTGATGAGTTTTTCTGTAATCTTTCTATGGAGACGCCTATATCCAAAAGGGCAAACAAGCAAGACTTCTAAATAAAGAAAGTTCAAGCAGCAGGTTTCCATTGTTACTCCTTTTTGTTCAATGAAAATATGCAGCCAGTCTGGCAGGAACAGGTGCTAGAATCTCTACAGGCCTTGTTAATATCTAATCCCTTCATTTCACCTTCTCCCTTGAGATGGAAAAATCCCTACGTGGTCATGCCCAGGATTTCAGGTTCTACTTTACATGGTTTTAATTTTAATAGACTTAGTAAAAATGACTGTAAGCTTGTGCTATGTACAAACACAATTTATCCAAGAGGAGTTTCTGCAGGCAAGCAGAATTCACAGGGCACGTGGCAATCAGGAAGGCCTGAGGAGGCTCTTCATGGAGTGGTGGAATTTGGGATTAAGGCTGTGAAGTCCAGTTTCACTCTACCCTTACTATGTAAGTACTCTTGGAAGATGTACCGAGCATCAGTTTGTTATCTGCACAGAGCAGGTCATTCTAACAAAAATATCAATGTAAACAACCACAGCTTTTGTGCACTGACTACTTCTCAAGGACTCACTGACTTATTTATTGTAACACAAGAGGTAGATGAGTCAGTGGGGAGGAAATGGGGCTTGAATTCATTACTCTTGCCTCTATCTCAAAGAGTAATTTGATTATTTTCCATGTTCATGAAAGCAGCTATAGGGAGGTGTGAAAATCTATCTGTGAAGAGCAAACACTTCTCGAGAAGAATGGAATCCACATGAAAAAAAAGACACTCATGGTATTCATGAAATTGAACAAAGACCATGTTATGCACAGCAGGACTAGATTGTAAATCAAACAACCAGGGAATCTCTTGTAAAGAAACATACTGAAAAGTGAAATCATGTTGCATGATGAACAACAAACCATCACTTGTACTAAATGCCAGTGTTCACGATATGGGGAAACTTCAGGACATGGGAGAAGCAAAGGAAAAAGGAAGACCTATAAAAATGAGTTCAGAAAACTGACTTGGAATAAGGGCCCAGAAGAAACTGGAATTCCACTGTAGGTATGCCAAAGGGAGGGATTGACATTTACAGTCTAAGGTATATGAAAATGTTGAATCTTTCATGAATCTTGTAATTTTGTTGCTCTCTACACTCTTCCCACAAGTTTCCAACATAGAAGACGGCAGTTGGTTATGTTTTTTAACTTCTGAATTTTACATGTAAAATATATTCAAACTCGGGTGTCTTTTTCTTAGTAGGGCATATAAATATTTTCATTCTTTTTAGAGACAGTATGTGTGGACATACCTACCCTACTGATGGATGCTAAGGTTTCTTATAGTTTGACTTCCATAATGTAATAACAAACCTCCTTGTGCATATCTCTAACAAGGAATGTATGTTTGTATTGGACAAATGCCTGGAAGCTCAATTATTGACTTAATGATAATGTATATTTTGATAGGTCTTGCCAATTTGCTGTTCTAGTAATTTTTGATAATTTCTACTTTAATTAAAATATATAAATATACGTTCCCACCGTGGATGAATATTATCAGTCACTTAAATTTTTGCGCTGTGGCTCATGCCTGTAATGCCAGCACTTTCAGAGGCCAAGGCGGGCAGATCATGAGGTCAAGAGATCGAAATCATCCTGGCCAACATGGTGAAACCCTGTCTCTACTAAAAATACAAAAATTAGCTGGGCGTGGTGGCATGTGCCTGCAGTCCCAGCTACTCGGGAGGCTGAGGCAGGAGAATTGCTTGAACCTGGGAAGCGGAGGTTATAGTGAGCTGAGATTGCACTACTGCACTCTAGCCTGGCTACAGAGCAAGACCCCACCTCAAAAAAAAAAAAAAAATTTTGTTTTGCATATCTGAGGGAAAATATTTTGGTTTTATTTTAATCTACATATTTCTAATTATAAACAAGATAGAGATTATGTTTTATGCTTATTTACCATTTATATATTTTCTTCTATAAATTGTTTATATCTTTTTCCCACACATTGTGCTGTATTTTTTCTTAGTGATTTATATTAACTCTTAACTATTTCATCTTAACTCTGAATATCTAGGATGAATTATGTTTTGTGGTCTTTGAAGCTTATAAAATTTGAGGGGTCATCTGCAGGAGAAATAATGCAAAATTAAATAAGAATGTGACCATTCCTTGCTAGGCCTTTGCCACAACCCTAGGATGAACCACACAAGTGGGTGGCCCAGAGCTTAAGTGCCATTAAATGTTTCATGGTGAATCAGGCTCTTCTAGAGCTTACTCCTTTGTCACGTTTGCAGCAAATATTTTCCCTTTAATTTTTATGTCTGTATATCTGCCAATAATTTCCATGATAACTTGTTCTCTAAGAAGAGGGACTGTGCTCTTGTCCCTTTTGAGTTTTGCAAGTTACCTGGGGCGTGGCTATGCCTAGCTGGCTTCTGTGCCCACTTTGCTGGTTTAGCGTGGGAATGAATGTGGTTGGGTTTAAGTGGTAGGGAGAATGAAATGATAATATATCTGTCCTAAACACTTATTCCCAATCCCTACCCATTAAAACTGCCCCCACAACCCCACTGCCAGTGTCTGTTGAGCCTGAGTTTTGAGTGTGTCGAATACGCAACACCACTACGTGGCCTGGCTGTTGGCCTGTGATTGCTCTGGACTTGTTTCTCCATAGATCTGCTTGTTGTTGACTTCCGGGAGTGCTGTAAATGTTCTGTTTGGCTAAAGCCTTTTAACTTTTATTTCCCAGTGCTAGTAGAGCTTTAAAAATATTTTCCTTTCATCATGAGCTTTTAGGTGGGAAGGAAGTTGGCTGCCTTAGGTTCGTTCTGTGCTGCTATAAGAGAATACCTGAGACTGGGTAATTTATAAAGCATATACACTTGTTTTTCACAGTTCTGGAGGCTGGAAAGTCCAAGATTAGCCACTGGCAGGTTTGGTGTCTGGCGAGAGCTGTTCTCTGCTTCCAGGATGGCACCTTGAATATGACATCCTCTGGAGGGGAGGAACACTCTTTGTTGCATGGCAGAAGAGCTGAAGAAAGCTAACCACTCGTGCCAGCCCTGTTATGATGCCACAGGCCCATGCCTGAGTGGAGCCCTCACCACCTACACACCTCCAGTCAGGCCCCACCTCCCAACAACTGTTGCGCTGGGGAGTAAGTTTCAACATGAATTTTGGAGGGGACAAAACATTCAGTCCACAGTAGTGGCCGCACACGTTCAGATTGTCAAGCTCAGTCTTCTCTGGAGCTGACATTCTGTAAGAGAGGATAAACATGTTGCACTTTCTGAGAGGAATACTCAATCGGCAATACGTGTGCTAAACCAGCAACTTCAAAACTCCTGTTTACCATAAAACATAGTGTATATTTTTACAGGAAATATATTTTATACCACAACCCAGTGCTTCTTTTGCCACACATACAATAGAAGTAAAATCATCATGGAAGAGGAATTACCTTTGCTCCATACGACGCACTCTGATGTTTTCCCATCACTTCCCCTCCACCTCCTATCCCAACTTGACCTCTCCTCTTCTGTTTATTTTATTTCAAAATATGAGTTACAACCCATTATACTGAATTTACAACTCACGAATGAGTCAGGCTCTGCAAGACGAAAAAAAGGCATAACTCTCTGAGAATATAACCCCCCACTGAAGAGAGAAAAGTGGTTTGTCTAAGGCCCCATGCCTTAGCTTAGAGAACCCTCGAAGCCCTCGCTCCCTGTCTCCTATCTGCTTTCTGTCCCTGCAGCCTCCTTGCTTTCTCAAATGTGCGTCCCCTTTGCCACCCGGCCCCACTGCCCAAGCTCTGTAGATCAAATGAGGGCCTCTTCTTTTGTAGGTCAATAGCAAGTATCAAAAAGAGCCTGGATGTTTTTTCTCCCTAACGTTGATTTTTTAGAATGAGGAGGTTGAATTTCATTTAGGGGCGGCAGGACCCAGGAAAACCACCTCTGAGCCCAAGGCTAATTGATATTAGTTGATGTGGATCTGTAGAAAATAACACTCATGATGATAACAGGAAATAGTAACCAAAGCTCATGACGTGTCCGGTAGGGCATCTTCATGACAATTATTTCAGTAATAAACCCACTTAGAGTAGAAAGCCTGAGACACAGGGGAACTAATGGGGTTGAGAATGCAAGAATACTGTAAGGTCCTTAAAGCCAGGTGAGGTAAACTCAAGCTCAGCTTCATTTTTTTAAAACTTAAGATGTTAACATAGAGCATTTTAATGTTTTATTCTTCCTGCCTTCCTCAGAAAGGAACACACAATGAATATCTTAGAGCCATTTGAAGTTTACATAGTGCTCCTGCTATTTCTTGGCCTTCCTCACTTCTTGACCCACCTCACCACAGGCCCCCAACCCCTGAGTCTTCCCGTCATGTTCCAGACTACCTTCCTCCCAGTGTCTCCCCTCTGCACGCTCTTCATTCCCTCCAATGTGTGTGCGTGGCGAGGGAGGGGGGTGGGGAGGGGCATGCACAGAGTGTTAGAGTGAGGAGTAGTTGTATTTTTTGGAAAATTTAAACTGGAATTTCAATGTTTGTAAATCCAGGGCCAGTTTTACCCTTAAGATTACACTTGATCTTAGCCATAAGATCTTAGCCAAAAGGCCGAGAAGCGATACCCTTAAGATTAGATGAAGTAATGACGGGAGGGAAATGCCACACTGCCATGCAGCTCTGCCTCTCCCTGGCCTATGATTTTGAGCAAGTCGTTCTCAAGAATGCAAGTCATTCTAAGCCTTGCATGGTTTCTTCCTGTACCAATATGGGCCATAATCACAGTTCTCAAATAAATTAGGTAGGTGGGAGCATCTAGCTCAGGGTCTGATATATAGTGAATATGAAATTTAAATAATTAACCCCTTGGTCCTGCAGCCTGTCACCCTGGCTGTGTGGTACCGTGCTAATTCTCTAGTGGACCATCTTCTGCGTTACTGTCACCTGACTGCCCCGGTGCAGTCCTCTACTGAGGAGGGCCCACATCAGCTGCAGAGGTGCGGCAGGGGCACTTTGCCCCCACAGTGTAATACACCAACCCTTTAGTAGTGATTTTTGCATTTTAACATTCTTTTTTTCAGGCCCTATATCATGGTGCACCTTGAGTTTTGGGCTCCAAAGTCAAATAGGGAAGCTATGCTTCATGGACTGAAAACAAAGATGGCTAGGATGCTGCCTGGGAGCACAGCTCCAGGCTGAGCCACACCAGAGCTGTCCTGTCCCCTCTGCAAGAGCCCAAGCTCATGTGTCATCACAATCCTCTGGAGTCAGGAGTCATCCAGCTCCAGCCTCAGACCAAACAGATGGAGATGGATATAAGCAAGACTGCAGGGTAAGATGCTGAGGTTCAGGAGAGGTCAAACCTCACTAGACGAATGCTCGGCTCCTCCAGTGTTTATTTACTTTTACAGCATTGGCGGCACTTGATGAGGGGACCAAGACAGGCAGCAGCTGGTTGGGGCTTTTCCTGCCTTTTCCTCTGCCCTCACCAGGACACTCGGCCCTATTTCCAATTCCTCATAAGGAGAAGGATATTTTCTGGCCCCAAATCTTTCGTGCCAGAATAAAATAGAGTCATGTCTTTAAACAGAAGGAAAAATCATGTTGCAACTAAGATTAAATACGTTTTTAAGATTTCTTACATAGATGGGCAGCATAAACTTATTTGATAATTTTACTTTCTTTGATTTAGATTTTAAAAAGCCCTTTTATACTAATGATCAGTCCTCTGACTTAGCCCACTCTTCTCATATATCTTCTATGTGCCGGACCCCAGGCTGCAGGCAGGAGATTCAGTGCCTCTCTCCTCAAGTAGCTTCAACGATGGTGCATAAGACAGATGTAGCAGATAGTACTGCACCTGAGAGGGGTGGTATGTCTAAAACACAAAACTACCAACTGAGCAGGGTTTGGGGAAGCTCCCAAATAGAACTCAAGGACTGAGTTTCAAAGAACAGTAGGCATTAGATAAGTGAGGAAAGAGGAAAAGGTGAGGATATTAGAAGGGCAGGTGCAAATGCACAGGGATTTGAGACCATGAAGTAAGGCAAGTTTCAGAATGTTTGGGACTCTGGTATCCCAGGAACACAGTGCATTTGGAGAGGATTTCTCTGCTAAGAAGCATCGTAAAATATTGACTATCATGCCGAGGAACTTTAAGTTTATCCTGAGGGTCATGGAAGATCTAGCTGTAGAATCTGTAGAATTTTAAAGAGGCCAGTGCATCTTAGGACATACGTTTTATGAAGGAAGAGCATTTGTATTGCAGTATCGACCAAAAAATGAGGCGTGTTTGAACTAGGGTGCTGGTAGAAAGAACATGGGGAGAGGGCAAATTTGAGAGATCCTGAGAGTGCTATGTTGACTCAACTGAGTGGAGGGCTGATTGGGTCAGACGGTGATCCTGTCTAGATCCTGGTTCATGGTCTGTTGCACAGTGAACAACTGTGCTTGGAGAACAAGGACAGTTTTGTCAACTCTTGGGGCCCTTATTCCATCATAATGATTGGCTCACAGTTGGAGCTTAGCATTTTTTGCAGGGATCAAGGAATATCAGCTGTAGAAAATATAGGAAGATCAGATATGCTGGGAAATAAAATAATGTGAGAAAACAGAGGTGAAAGTGCAGCTGGTGTAGGACTTATTGATCTCTGTTTTGGAGATCAGAAATGAGGAACCGTTAGGATGGGGTGGTATTTGTAAGCAAACCCAGAGAGGAAAGCATGAAAGAAAAGAGCTCAGACTAAGAAGTGGGCAGAAGTTGCAGACTTAGGAGTAAGCAGGAAAACTGGAGCATCACTAAAAATCTGTCAAGAAAGAGTCTAGGAAATAAGAGAAAAACAAGGGAAGACACTTTCAAAAGGCTGAGGGAATAACAGGTCAGTTTGGTTTTCTTGATTCCCCTAAGTTACAAACATCAGTGGAATTAGAAGCAAAATCTCAGGTAGCTCAGAGGTGAAAGGGGTAGCTGGGAAACCAGACCCAGAAAGGGCAAGAGTCACGTTTCACCAAGTAAGGATCATTTCATTGGAGAAGTGGAGAAAGAGATGCAGTAGGTGGAGAGCTGGATGAGGAGTGAGGTCATGAAGAGTTAATGTAAAGCTTTTCTATGAAGGAACAGAAGTTGAACCACTAGACAACAACTAAGGTTAATAGAAGTGTTTAACAGTTTTATTTATTTTATTTTTTTAAAGTGGCTATTTTGAACATTTTCATGTCTTCAGGGGATGCACCAGAAGGAAGGAAGTAACTGTTGACAAAGGGAAAGACGCGTAGGTGGTTGGGTAGGGTCAAAGTCCCAAGGACACAGAAACTGTGTAAGGAATAGCCTGGGGCAGGAAGACACTGACCTCTGAGATAAGACATGCCAGGACAGAAGTGCAAGATGTAGGCGACATACATGGAAGGATGCTTCTACTTAATAATCTCTGTTTTTTATGATCTGATATTCTCTCTGCAAATGCACAACTCTTATTTTCATTTTACAGTAAGATTGAGGAACATTTCCAAGACCCTGCAGCCGGTAATCATAGAAGGAGTAGATTCAACTGTATGTCCTTTGGCTTCAAATTCAGTAATTCAGTGAACTTTCAGAAACTAAAAAAAGTGTTAGGGTAGTGAATGTATGTGTGTGTGCATGTGTCTGTGTGTGCTGTGTGTGTGCTTGTGTGCATATTAGATGCATTGCCAATAATTCATAATAAACCATTTTTTGTGGGGTTTACATTTCTAAACTCTTTGAATCCAACCTTCGTGTTTATATTTATGCTCAAATTAGGTTTTTAAATCAATGCTCTCATCAGGCTCATCCTTGGCCTAAAAACCATGAATTGCATCTGAAGAACCAAGCCCATAAGATACAGTGTGGCCAACAGGGCCCTTTGTGATCTGGTTCTGAACTGACTCTTTCAACCTCACATGCTGATGATTCATCCAGCCCTTCGAGAATTAGAAAAGGCAATTTTTTCTCAAGATATTGTACTACTTTTTGACAGAAAACTGTAATAATAAGCAGATTTAAAAAATATATTTTTGAGACATACTTTACTTGCCAAAACATTCACCCATTTTGTACAATGTGTACAATGTGATGACTTTAGTGAATTTATAGAGTTGTGCAGCCATCAGAACAATCTAAACACAAGTGTTTTATAATACTTGTGATACCTTATAAATAAGCCCTGTGCTTGTGGCAGTATACTTCTGTTCACCTTTTCTTGTCATTTGTTGTAAAAAGAATTATATAACATGTAGTTTTGTGTTTGACATCTAGCAAAATGTTTTAAAGGATCATCCATGTTGTAACATGGATAGTAACTCATTTCTATTTTGTTATTAAGTAGTATTCCATTACATTTCATTGAATGGATATACCTTATTTTGTCTGTTCACCAGTTAATGGACATTTGGATTGTTTCCCTTTTTAGCTATTATGACTAATGCTACCCTGATTGTTTGCATACAAGTTTTGTGTATTTGTGTTTTCATTTCTTTTTGGTGTGGAGTACAGTTGCTAAATCATAAATTTATGTTTAATATTAAAAAAATTGTAAACTCTTTTTCCTTGTGGTTGCACCATTTTTTATTCCCATCAGCAATGTTTAAGAGCTTCAGTTTCTCTACATCCTCATCAATACTTGTTATAATGTATCTTTTTAATTATAGACATCCTAATGGATGTGTAGGTTGTGATTTTGATTTGCATTTTCCTAACGGGTGTATATCATTGTGATTTTGATTTGCATTTTCCAAAAGCTAATGATGTTGAGCATCATGTTCTATTGATCTGTGTTAATCCTGCTACCAGTACCACACTGTCTTGATTATGTAACTGTATGATAAGCCTTAATATCAGAAAGAAAGTTTCCTTCACTTTATTATTCTTTGCCAAGATTGCTTTAACTTTCAGGGTCTGCACCTGTTCACCTGTTCATATACAGCTTTTTTTTTTTTTTTTAGATGGACTCTCACTCTGTCACCAGGTTGGAGTGCAGTGGCACGATCTCAGCTCACTGCAACCTCTACCTCCCTGGTTAAAGCAAATCTCCTGCCTCAGCCTCCCAAGTAGCTGGAACTACAGGAGCGCACCACCACGTCCAGCTAATTTTTGTATTTTTAGTAGAGATGGGGCTTCACCATGTTGGCCAGGATGGTCTTGATCTCTTGAAATTGTGATCCATCCTCCTTGGACTCCCAAAGTGCTGGGATTACAGGTGTGAGCCAGTGCACCCAGCCCATATACATTTTAGAATTAACTTGTCTATGTGTATAAAACACCTTGCAAAGATTTTAATAGAAATTGCATTAAGACTGTAAGTTGATTTTGGGGGAATTTTCATCTTTATTATACTGAATTTTCCAATCCATGAACATGGTATGGTCTTCATTCATTTAGGTTTTTCTTGATTTATTTCATCAGCATTTTGTAGTTTTCAATGTACTAGTCCTGTACATGTTTGCTAGGTTTACACATAAGTATTTCCTTTTTCTTAGCAATTATAATTGTGTTTTCATTTCTGTTTCTATGTGTTTTGTGGATTTGCACCATTATTCATTCTGTTTTTTGTACACTCAGAGATGGACATCTTAGTGGGGAAGAGTAGCTGTAAGTAGGCCTGTGCTAGGAGTGGGAATATGTGGACTCAGGTCTTGCCTTTCCCTCTTCCTGGTTCTGGATCCTGGGCGAGGCACTGAGTCTCAGGTGGGGATTAATATTTACCTCAGTGGAACCAGAACAACTCAAATTCTATTTGATATGTAATTAATTATTGCTGCTTCCATCCTCCTTGGCAGACTTCCTTCACTTTGAAATAGAGATCCATGTGTTCATCATAATGCTTTGATATGCTATTTTATAAATGAAAGACAAAGCCCATTGGGCCTGGCTTAAAAGGAGAAAGCAAAATAAATGATCTATATCCTGACTTGCATAATAAATAAATATACATTTGGAGGTAAACAGCAATGAAATGAGGGACAGAAGAGGATTAAGCAACATAGTAGCCCATGAGACATTTCGCTCTGGATGTGAGGAAAGGAACAAAAAGCAGAGGGATATCTAGTATTTGGGTTTCAGTGTGTGTGTTCTCTCTCTGTCTCTCTTTCTGTATCTCTCTCCCTCTCTTTCTGTTTTTCCCTCTCCCTTTCTCTCTCTCTCTCTCTTTTTTTTGGTGGGCAAAAGAGAAGAGCCACTACTTGTGAGACAAAAGTAGTTAAAACTCCAGCTTTTTAAAAGAAGTAATTGGAATTAAATAATGTAAACAACTAGCAAGTGACAAAAATCTTAGAAAATGCACAGAAATCATACCAACTTACTGGAACTCATCTAAGACAGATGACATGACGTTAACTGGCATCTATGTTTTCTAAGAAATACATGAGAAGTATAGATGGAAGTGCTCACCTCCGCACTTACTGTTGTGATGTTGACATTCAAGGCAGCCTAAAAGTATAACCCAATCATGAGCTGGGTGAAGAGGGCCAGGAGACAAACACTCTGTGACTCAGTTTCCTTATCAGTAATGTAGAAAAACATATACATCAACCTCACAGGAATAGGTTGAGAAATAAATTAGCACAGTGCCTCACACATATTACACACTTAAAAACTCTTGGCTACAGCTTATATTAAAATTAGATTCAAGTATCAGGGACATAGATTATTCTGTTGGGCATCTTCCAATTCCTAGAGGAATGCCTGGCACATAGCAGGAGTGAGGAAATGTTCAGAGAATGGCTTGAATGAATTAATGCGGTCAATTCCTGCAGTACATTAAACCTCATTATCTTTGTGGAATGACTACATTCTATCATTCTAAGCAGGCAATTAAGCTGAATTCTATAAATATTCATTTAAAATTTCAATAGCTGTTTAAATGAGGCAGCCAAAACCCTCTGAAAATACAGACCTGAGTGACAAAGATGGAAAACATGCTCAAGACTATCTCAAATTACCTGCAGAATATTGTCCTTAAAATAGGCTTCTCTCACACTGAACTGCCCTTTCCTTTACACAACCTACTGTGTATAAAGGTTCCGGTAGAAGACTCATTTAAAACACTGCAGTTAATTTTAGCTGGTCATCAATTCTATTTAAGGGAGACTTTCATATGCATCTTATTATTGTCTCTTTGCTGACCAAATCTTGTTGTCAAAGATTCCTATAATATAATCACTTATAAACAGACTAAAAAAGTGAAGCAAAGTAGCCTGCAAACCCTGAGATAAGTGAAGTTGCCTAACACATGCCCTGCCTTTGACATTTGTTATTTAGAGGTTCTTTTAATGGTCAAAATATTTGCTTTTCCTTCAGACGCCTTCCAGAAGAGTTTATCTTAACACACAGAGACTAGCTGGGATTTTTAAGTGGAGCAAAGATTAGAGTCACACAAAGTTGCCTCTGTCTTTTCTCAAACAATTTTTTTTGTGTGTGGTGGGGGGAGGGCATACAAAGCAGCTGTAATATCATTGCAAGAGGCCTGATCACAGAACGTAGGAGATAAAGTGTGGGCTTCAGGTGTCTGTTAACAAACCCTTCACCCATGCTGGGTCTTGGTGACTCCCCAGGAGAACGAGAGCCTCTGACTTCCCTGTGTCTTTAAGTGCCAGGGGTGTAGAGAGGGGAGAATGAGGACTGAAATTTGGCAACTGCCTATGGTGTACAGGCCCTCAGCAAATGTTCACCATGTAGTTCTTTAATTTAATTTTTAGAGCACCCTTGTGAAGTAGGTTCTAATAGCATGCCCACTTTACAGATGAGGAGAGAGATCAGAGGTGTATTGGTGGTCAACGGGCCTGGAATCAGCCGCAGTAGCACAGAGCCAGTGATTGGAAAGCCAACACCAGATAGAAAAAAATATCCAAGGAAAATTGTTTTGTCCTCTCAGATGCAGTTTCTAATTAAGGTAAAATGACCATAAAATGCAGGAGCTGCAATCTGAATCTCTAAGCGGCTAAGCATTATGCTGTTGACAAATTAACTGGGTTTTTCATGTTTGAAAACGAACTTGATTGATGCCTTTTTACTTTCCTACAATATGATGCCGATTATTACTCTGCCCAAATAATAGAATCTACTAGTTTCTATTAAAAAGCACTAATTCAGACTGTTTATTTTTTTAAGTCTTAATTGAAGAAATAGCTCACCCACAGTCAAATCTTTCTTTTTTCAAGAAGACTAGTTGAAGAAGCTGCCTTTGGGTGAATCCATCACATCTGGCAATATTCATTCTTCAGGCAGAAGAAAAGACATCGCATGCTTACCTTATTCTTCAGAGCCTGAAGTCCTCTAGTACTTTCCCCAAAGCTGCCCAGGTCAGCCTCCTAGACCACTGAGTACGGAGTCAGGAAGTTAGGGGCTCCACAGAGCCCAGAGTCAAGGTTCTGAGATCCTGCCCATGCTCCAAGCCCAGTATATGCTGCCAACATCCAACATTTGCGTGTAGTAAGGCAGCCCTCCGTGGGGATCAAAGCCAGCTTCTCATCTGCCGCAAGCCCACTGCAGGTGGTTTCCCGATCAGCAAGGCAAGTTAACTCTCTCAGGACATGAGAGTACTTTTGGTCCATGGCAGTCATAGAACTAAAAAGAAAATCTAAACTTTTAATTTGTCAATTAAAAACAGGAGAAAATATTTATGAGACTTTGTCTGTGTCTTCAGATAAGTTTTAAAATTGTGTGACCTCTCAAATCAAATGCTCAGTTTAAATGTGAAAGGAAAGACAAGTGCTGGCCTGAGAGTAGAAACATCATGGTCTGCCACTTGACTTATAGATCCACGTGCGTTACCTATGCTGGGCCTCAGTGACCCCCGAGGGGAACCAGGGAACCTGTGGCTTCCCTGTGTCTTCACACGTCAGAGGTGGCGGAGAAGAGAGGATGAGGCAGCCCTTGACACAGCAGCCCCTCCCCAGCATTGAGCGTCAGGAACAGCCAGTGTGCCATACCACAGAATGTGCTTCTCACGAGCTATCAAAGAAAACACTTGGGAGAGCATAAAACTACCAAACTGGACTTTAGTATCATTTTTATTGGATTTTAAGTGAAACAGAACCAAAAGAATAAAATAAAAAAACTGCCAAAGTTTTACAAGTCTTTCAATGAAGATATGTCCATTTCATGTACTTTATGATGCCTGGCATCATAACGAAACTAAACATAGGGACCCACAGCGAGGCCCAGGATCCCCCCGGTAAAGATCAGGCTCTTTACTGGGGAGATCCTGGACCTCGTTGTGGGTCCCTACATGGCCCAGGTAAAGGTCAGGCTCTTGACCAGGTGCAGTGGCTCATGCCTGGAATCCCAGCACTTTGGGAGGTTCAGGTGGGCAGATCACCTGAGATCCAGGAGTTGGAGAGTAGCTTGACCAACATGTCAAAACCCCATCTCTGCTAAAAATACAAAAAATTAGCTGGGCGTGGTGGGGCATGTCTGTAATCCCAGCTACTCAGGAGGCTGAGGCAGAATTGCTTGAATGGAGGAGGCAGAGGTTGCAGTGAGCCGGGATCGCACCATTGCACTGCAGACTGGGTGACAAGAGCGAAACTCTGTTTTTTTTTTTTTTGTAGAAAGAGATCAGGCTCTTTCTGGACTTACGATTTCAGGCATCACAAAGCAACCTTTGAGCCCACATGTCCGCCCATAACCACAATTGGAAGAGGGTTTAACTTAAGACTTAATGAAGACAAGAAAAATTAAGAAAGAAAGAAAGAAAGGAAGGAAGGAAGGAAGGAAGGAAAAAAGGAAGAAAGAGAAAGAAAGAAAAGAAATAAAAGAAACAAAGAAAAGGGAAAGAAAGAAAGAAAGAAAAGAAAAGAAAAGAATGACCTCAATGGAACCCCGTGATCTTGAGTCTTGAATGTTTATCTGCACAGTATGGTCAGCCCAGGTTGAATCAATGAATACCTCATGATGGGAAGAGGACCTCGATACCCTGACCCTCTTTGGGGCCCTGTGGGAGCCCTTTTCCCGTACGAGCCAGAGATCAGCTCTGCTGTGGTCCGGGTATGCGCCTGACAGCCACAAGCTTGTGCAATCATTCTGAGATGCTATAAGGTTATTATATCTAGGAAACATCCACAGTTGCTATAGTAACTCTAAATTCAAATGTGGACCAATTGTCAATAATAAGAGGGTGGTACCCACTCTCAGTCACTTCTCATTTTATGCCTGCCATATGTTTTTGGCTAAAAGGAAAAGCTTTCCAATCATGGGAGATGCCTACTTGCCTCCTGGGGCTCAGAGGCACTGGCTTGGTTTCTGTTCTTGCTGCTGCTCTTATTGGTGTACTGACGCTAGGGCAGTAACAACTGCTACTGCTACCTTCTGCTGTGTGCGGCTATGAGCGTCTACATCTGATGTGCTCTATGCTGAATGAGGATGCTCAATGCATTCCATTTCCTTCCCCTCAATGCTCCATTATAGTGATAGATGCATATATAAAACACCTATGTGTTATAAACCCAACAACACCATGTAATAGTCATTATTAATATTTTAAGGAATCTTATGCTTTCTATGAAGAGAAAAAAAATCTATACATTTATTCAGTCCGTTGGATGTACCTGCATACCTCCTGATGGTGCTCTTTTTCTGTTTGTGGTTTGGACTGCTATCTTTCTGGTGTCCTTCCCTTTTCACTTGAAGGACTTCATTTAGTGTTTCTTCTAGGTGGGTCTGCTAGCTCTGAGCTCTCTCTGTCAGTTTGTCTGGGGATGGCTTTAATTTTCTACTATGAACAGTGTTGAAAATAACTAGTGCTTCTACCTCCTCGCATCTTGGCTCCCTTCCTTTTATTCTCAATGAATGCCACAAGGCATCTGAGAGCCAGTTCAACCTTCTCAGAGCCCTCCCATGAGCCCCCCATTTTATGAGAGTTGCTAGAGCTCAGAGCACTCTGCACTCTCCTCTCCATTTTCACGATCATTCAGTACTAGTCAATTTTGTTTTAATCTAGACTTTCTTGTCCGCTGCTTTCGCTGCTGGGCTGCACTGGGCTTCTACTTCCAGAGGCCTTGGCTAAGTGTCTTCTGGCATTGTCCTGAGGGTCATTGACTTGTGAGTTTGCAGGATTTACAGGCAGGGACTTCAGTAGCCCATCTAAATGGTATGGAAGTCTCTCATTTCACCCACATATCCAAGCAGGGAGCCTCATTCCTTTGGACTGCTCTTGGCAGGCCTGCTCCTTGTTTCTCCAGAGAGAAACTGATAGATGATGGGTTCTCTGCTTCCCAGGCCCTTCAAGAACCCCCTCTCCTCTCTTGTTCCCCTGGCTCAGGGCTCTGCTATGTTGGGCAGTGTCCTCTCCTGCTTCTGTGTTGGGCTCACCTGTTTTGTTGGTCACATAGTCTGTGGGTTTTTAGGTTTACTGTTGAGTCCTACTGGATGTGTTCTTAGGGGGCCTCCAGGAAATTCAATAACTTGTCATTGCTGCTGTCTCCTCTCATTCTGATCTGTCCCCAAAATGTTTTCAGTTCTTATTTTTGTATTTTTATCTATATAATCAAATATACAGATAAATTAAGTTTTATTTTTTTCCAGTCAAACATTGATATTTAATGTCCCACTATATGACAATAACTTCCTCAACAGTGTTGAATTATCATGATGGCATTCGGCATGTCTCTCTTTCCCTCACATTCTTCACATTAGTGAGACTCATCTAATGTTTCCAAGTTAAGAGCAATGACTTCGCAGTGAGTATTCTTCTTTGTGTTGGGCAAAATTTCATTTTGTTTCTAGTCTTGACATTTGAATTATATTTACTATTAATTTAGCATCTCAATGACTATTTTGTGAGACTGGTTCTACAGTTTTTCTTTTCTGATCTATATTGATTATAGTTTGATGTCAGGGTTAAGTTTGCTTGGAAAGATAAGTGTTTTTTTTTATGTTCTATTATGTTCTGGAAGAGTTTTTATGTTTTTAAAAAGTATAGGTGAATTTAATGTTTTGAATTCCTAGTGATTATAATCACTTTGGAGACTAGAAATTTCTTTTTGGTCTCCCTTCTTAGTTTTGATTGTTATTTCTTTTAGGTCTTTGAAAATCACATAATTACAAATTATAAAACTATTTAGAGTAATGAGGAAGCACAAGCATTATTATTTCTATACCCATAGGGAATTTAAGCTTATTCATAGCCCTGCAATGCAAGTGTCTGCTTATGTTACAGATGAGAAAACTGAGGCTCAGAGAGCTTTAATGACTTGTTCATTAATGACTTGTTCATAGAGAACAGTTGAGGAAAACTGGTCCACAAAGCTGAATTTTTTGACTACAAAACCTGCCCTCGTTTCTCCTGCATCCAGCCCAGTCCAGGGACTACTGTTTATATTAATTATTATTTCTTCCAAGTTGTTAAAGGAAATAGCTCAAAGAACAGTACATTCTTGATCGTAGTGAAGTTTCCTTCCAAGCCTTTCTGAATCGTGCAGAATGTTTCCCTGATGTTGCCACAAGTGAGCACAGCTCCCAGCAGCGGTGGCCGCAGACTTGTTCCCGTGTGAACGATCTGGTCCTGTTTCACGGGGTTGGTCTAAGTTCTCCCAGGCATTTGTTGTGTCTGAGGCTTCAAACTAAGTGGCCCATTTCCCAGATATGTTGTTGGCAATTCCCAGTATTTTTCCCCTAAGTCAGAAGTTCTGTCTGCAACTTTTTCTGGATTTCTTCTCTTGGCATTTTCCACAGCATTCTAGTTTTTACTTGCCATAGAAAACCATTGTGGTCAAACAGCTTTTCACAACTCTCCCAAAGGGTCGCGACCAGAACTTTCCTGGGCAAGGCCATTGTTTTCTCATGGCGCATCATCGCTGACCATGGGCCGAGGTCGGGCAAAGGCAGGAGGAGCTTTGCGGATTGGAAATGCAGTAATGGAAAGCAGTGCCTATGCATATTGGTCAGCAGAGACTCCGGCAAGGGGGTCATCCCTCCCAGAAAGCCTTGTCTTCTTGAATGGCTTCCCACGCTGCTTAATCCTAAATGCCAGAGAGACTTGTACTAGAGTCTTTCACAGCTTCTTGATCAGTTTTTCGTAATACCGTGATCAATGACTGCTATCACACATGCACTCATTTAAAGTTGACGTTGCTTAACGGTTCTCTGTAGTTGCCTAAAGAGCACATAATTTGAAGTCAGATGATCTCAACCAGTTCAGGCTGTTGTAATAAAGTAATCTAGACAGGGTAGCTTATAAACCACAGATGTGTTTCTCACAGTTCTGGAGGCTGGAAATCCGAGATTAGGGAGTCCAAGGGTTGATTTCTGGTGAGGGTTTCCTCTACTTTGTAGACTGCCATCTTCTGGCTGTGTCCTCACGTGGTGGAAAGAAGGTGAGAGGGCTCTGTGGGGCCCCTTTTATAAAGGTGCTAATACCATTAGGTGGGCTCCATCCTAATGACCTAATCACCTCCCAAAAGCCTCACCTCCTAATGCCATCATCTTGGGGGTTAGGATTTCTGCATATGAAACTGAAGAGGGGGACACAGTCAGTCAATTACCATCTGAGATCAGTTTCTTGTTGCTCCACTAGTTGTGTGACCTTGAGAAGATCATACAAGGTCTTTGAACACCAGCTTATTTACAAGTGCACTGTGCACAACACCTGGTAGGTACTCAACATGAGTTGATGAGTGATAAAAAGTCTGCCTTACGGAATGCTTGTTAAAAATCACACATAACAAAAATTCCAGCAGTCCTGGCACAAATGCTTACCATGCTAAAAAAGGGGGAGCAAGACAGGATGCTTTAGGGAGTGCCTAATCCCCAGATCTCATGATCTCTGCCTTCTTGTTCATATTGACATTAATGCAAATAGTGCAACCGATACATTTCATTTGACTTACTCATGTGGGGACCAGTTTTCAACGGTTGGCCTGTAGTAAGCACCCAGCACCTATGAGCTGCATGCACTCTCTCTCCCCATTCTCACTGTGGTTCACACAGGTACGGGATAGGCAGCCTTATGCAGAACCCCTTCATTAAAAAATTTTCAACTCAGTCACACTTAGGATTTGAGCCAGCGTCTTCAGAATTAAAATATCACCACGTTAATGCACCAAACAAAACAACTCTAAGAGCAACTTTTAGTGATGTTTTACAAAGCATAATATTTTTGTTTCTTTCTTAGGAAGTTCCTGTAATTCTTAAACATTTCAAGAACTCTATGGTTTACTTCTTGTTATTTTGTTAATTGTGTCCTGGATACGGTTTATATGTGGAGTGTAAACTCAATTGTACACTTCAGTTTATTGATATGTGAACAAAGACTTGATTGCTGATATGAGGGTTTGTCGGGAATTTATTTACACTTTGAGATCCTTACACAGTGTGAGCTGTGAAGTGCCCAAGGGTTCTTTCCTTCCATCTAACTCAGTTGCAGGGGGGTTAACCAATTTCAGAAGAGTTATATGTAATTTAATTTTCTTGTTTCATAGACAATCTAGGAAAGATAGAAAAAAATTTTCAAATATGTTTTTTAAATTTTCTGATAGATCAGCCATTTTTGCATATTATTTTTCTGTATTAACTTATTCTATAAACAAAAGTTAAAATAGTTTTGCTTCTAGGTGAACATCCTAATATATTAAATATATTTCATTTACTTATTTATTACTGTTTATTAATCCTACTCTGATTTACTCTCAGAACCTTCTCTGGACAAGGAAAGTATGATGTGTACAGCAAGGGGCATGAGATGGGAAATGACCTCAGGCTGGCCCTTGTCTTATAGAATGGGTCAGCTGGTAATAACAGTGTAGTCATTCCATCTGTAAGCCTCTCTTGAAAGGCAAGTAACAGAAGAGTTAATTAAGTGCCTGGATCAATTAAGATCTTGATCTCCTTGCTCAGCAGTGCCGAGGTGAGTGAGGCCAGGGGAGCTCGCAGCTCCACTCCTGGGGCTGTGAGTTGGTGGATTTATGACACCCCCTAGAATAGTGGTTAACAGTATAGTCACAGGAGCCAGATGGCCAGAGCTTGAATTTGTGATCAACCCCTTACTAGCTGTATGATTGCGACATATTTCTCATCCTCTTTCTCAGTTTCTTCCTTTGTGCAAGGAGTCTAATGGGGCCCCTGAGCAGCTTCCAGGAGTTGTTAAGTATAAGGCTCCTTTGTATAACGAGTGCTCTATGAGTGTTAAATGCCACAGCCACTGGGCCCTGCAAGTGGTTTGAGGCACAGGCAGGGAGGGTCCCCATTCATGCAGGGGCTGGACCACGGAAGGGTAAGCTGGGCTCTGTGTGCAGCCCTGTGGTTCACATGCTCGGAAGACTGCTTTTCTTCTTTAATCTGGCACAGCGTCGTGAGCTTGACTTTGTGCCTGGCAGTATTTTTAATCTTGCAGAAATCCTTCAATTTTGTTAAGGCATAAAAGTGAACAAAAAATCCTTAAGCACATGTTGTGGTGCTTATCATCAAAGTCTGTGCTCAGTGCTGAAGCCTGAGGACAACTGGTTGATCGAGGCACATTTCTAACCCTCCCTTGCCTCCTAGTGTAATGCAAGGGTAGGCAAGGGGAGCATTATTTCCTTGTAGGAATGTTATAGAAGGGGATAGCAGTCAGGAAGTGTAGTGGGGGTAAAACACAGGAAGACAAAAGAGGAAGAGGAGAACAGGTGCAGAAAAGCATGTTTCCTCCTCTCCCTTTACCTTCAGTTACAAGGTCCCTGTATCTGTGAGGTCCATGTGTCAGACTTCAAAGCAGCCAGGACTTGAATCCCAGGGGAGAATACTTCATGGACAAATCCCCTGTTGCTTCTGGAAGTACTGAAACTCATGCTCACTTTTGAGGTTGGTGGGTCCATGACCAAGACGAACCCATCCCCGTCACCAAGAGTGCTGATCAAAAACATCTTCAGCCCAGGAATTTGGTGTAATGGGGAAATTAAATTTCTAAGAAGTCTATCACTGAAAAGAGATAAGGAGGAGATGAAGACAGAGGCAAAGTCAAAAGACAGAAGGAAGAGAGATAAAAGTTCACAATGTTGGGACTCTGGATTTGAACATGATGTCAGGATAGAAGATTTGGACCAACTTTCCCTTGGAGGACACTAGAAAGGCTGCACGAAATCCTTAACCAGGTCACTCCAGCTGCTGAGTGGAGAATATGCTGTAGTGAAAGAAGAATGGAAGCAAAGTGGTAATGTATGGGCTTATTTACTAGGCCAGGCAAGAAATAACAGCGACTTGAACAATTATGGTAGCAATGAAAATAAATATTTGAGAAATAATTGTCAGGGTTTGCTAACACTGAATGGAGAGTAAGCAGAATAAGAATTACTCCTGATTTTTAATTTTGGTCATGTAGTTGAATGGTGGGAACATTTAATAGGGAGAAGATCTTTTTTTACTTATAATTTATCGTATATTTTTAGGGTTCACAACATGTTTTAAAATACCTATATATACTGAAATGATTACTACAGTTAAGTAAATTAACTTCTCCATCTTCTCACAGAATTACCCTTTGTATGTGAGTGTGGTAAGAGTGCCAGTATACAATACAGTATTATGAACTCTAGTCCTCCTGTACATCAGATTCCTAGACTTATTCCTCCTATACAGCTGCAACTCTATGCCCTTTGACCTACATCTCACCTTCTTCTACCTTCATACCTGTGGTAACCTCTATTCTACTCTCTGTCTCTGAGATCAACTCTTTTAGATGTCACAGGTAAGTGCAATCAAGCAGTAGTTTTCTTTCTGTGTCTGGCTTATTTCACTTAGCATAATGTCCTCCAGGACCATCCATGCTGTCTCAAATGGCAGGATATACCTTTTTCTAAAAGGCTGAATAATATCACTCTTCCATTATCTACTTCTCTGTCAAAGATTGAGAAAGAACAGGTTTGGGAGAAGCTCAGTTTGAGGCAAGTTTGTTTTGAGATGCGGGGGGATCTCCAATGTAGATGTCAAATAGACAGTTGTGTTAGTCAGTTCAGGCTGCCATAACAAAATAGCACAGACTCTGTGGCTTAAATAACATAAATTTATTTTCACATCGTTCTGGAGGCTGGAATTCTGAGATCAAGGTGTGGGCAGTGTTGGCTCCTTCTGAGGCCTCTGGACATGGAATGCAGATGGTTGTCTTTTCTCTGTGTCTTCACATGGTCATTTCTCTGTGCACGCCCATTTCTGTGTCTCTGTGTGTGCCCAAATCTCTTCTTGTTATAAGGATATCAGTGATATTAGACAACTTCATTTTAACTTAGTCTCATCCATAAAGGCCCTATCTCCAAAGCCATGAGAAGGAATATAATCATTCAAGAATGGCTGGGAGGAGAGAGAGAGAGAGAGAGAGAAAGAGGAAGAAGAAGAAGAAGAAGAGGAGGAAGAAGAAGAGGAAGAAGAAGAAGAAGAAAGAAGAAGAAGAAAGAAGAAGAAGAAGAAGAAGAAGAGGAGGAAGAAGAAGAGGAAGAAGAAGAAGAAGAAGAAGAAGAAGAAGAGAAGAAGAAGAAGAAGAAAGAGGAGGAGGAGGAGGAGGAGAAGGAGGAGAAGAGGAGGAGGAAGAGGAGAGGAGGAGGAAGAGGAATAAGGAGAAGAGGAATAGAGCAGGAGGAGGAGGAGGGGGAAGGAGAGGAGGAGTAGAGGAGAAGGTGGTTGAGAGAGGGGAGGAGTGAATGAGGAGGAGGAGGAGGAGGAGAGCTCCAAGAGTTTACTTATGCCCTTATAAATATAATTATGATCTTTATGAGCATTATTTATCATTATTTATGAACTTTACCATCAGGTAAAGAAAGAGGGTCTCCACTCACAGATAAAAGAGGAACAGCCACAGATATAGAAGGAAGACAAGTGGAAATGTTGTGCCATGAAGTGCAAGAGAAGACTCAGAGAAATTCAAGAGAATGTTCTGAGAAAGTGCTATTGGACAACTGTGTTGAATTCTGCCAGGAAGTCTAGAAAAGTTTCATGGATTTAGTAGCATGGAAGTAATTGCTGCTTTGGCAAGAACACTTCCTATAGGACAATGGACACAAAAACTAGATCACCAAGTTTAAAAGGATGAACACTGTACAAAAGTATGGTAGACTGGACATGTGAAAACACTGCCAGTACACAATACCTAAAATACTTGTGAAATACACATACTTATTTTAAAATAATGTCTGAATAGGTGGGAATGTTAAGTAAATCTTCAGATGCTAAAGGCGATGAGAAAAATACGATCTAGAGTGGTGAAATGTGAACAGTGCTGGAGTTTACTTTAGTAAGAACTCTTGATTCTGGGTTAGCATACTATACACATGGGGTAGGAGGGGAAAGAAAAACCCAAGGCTTGCCTGAGCAGAATGAGACACCAGATACCCTGTACAGGCCAGGCTGCCAGAAGAGTAACAGTTACAGGGGTCAAGCTATAGAAATGGTCCACTCTTCAGAGGGAGACTATGGGATACATGCTTGATTTGGTTTTGACTTTCAAACCGGGTAGGGAAAAAAGAAGTCATCAAGAGATTCCATTCCGATTTTGTCTAGGCTAGTGCCTACCTTCATTCTCTGTGCATCGTGAAAACTAAGCTAAAATTCAATTTAAGATTGTCCTGTGCTAGTAGTTTCTTGGTAAAAAAACATATTCTCTTTGAAGGAAGACATTGGTCTTACAAGATTCACAGGATTTTTACACATAGAATTCTAAAGAATATGGTTTTACAATTAAAAAAATTATAAGGAGGAAGAAACAAATCACCATAAGTAAGTGTCAAGAGAAACATCAATTTATAGAATGAGAGAGCTATGGAAAAGTCAAATTTTGTCATTTTTAAATATAGAATATGAAATAAATGTGTGTGGTCAAACAAATAATGGATATTGAAAATATGATGATGGCTAGAGATGCACATGACAAGGTAGATTTTAAAAAGATCAACATAGAATATTTAGAAATAAGATATTTCCCATGACCTCTATCTCCATTAATTCATATTTATTTTATTTCATCCTATTGGTACTCACTTTGAAGAGTCAAAAGAAAACTAGAAATACAAAATTTCAAAATCCACAACACATAATTTAAGTATAGATAGCCTTCTTCTCAACATAATAGCACATATGAATGCATTTAAAATCTTTTAGGATTCATTATTTTCGGGATTTGTAAGTGTTACACTGATTGATATGCCTGATTTCATTCCTTCCCTGAAATTTTAAAGAAATGTGACATAAAGCAAAACTTTAGTTATGCTTTTCTTATTTATTTGCACTTGAATGAGCTTACTAATTTAAGGAAAACTTTAACTTTTTTGAGCTTTTTAATATTTCTTTAAATATTCTATTTTAAATAGAAGTTATGTTTTGCCAAAAACAAATAACTACACATGAAAAGGTCCAGATTTTATTCAAGATTTTGGAAGCAAAAATTGATTAGGGGAAAGTTTTTTTGGCAAATTTTATTCCAAATTAAAGAGAGTTACACTGAAAAAAAAGAATGTGTGTTTGGATGACAGTCTGGATGACAAATATTGAGCAAATTCCTCCTTGTCTTCCTAAAACTCTTTCTTTTAGAAGCTACATTCTTCTCTTTAAGACTCGCTGCTATTTGCTCCATTCTTAATATTTGATTCTTTTCTTGTTTAGAAAAACTATTATTTTAAAAATTATTTTTTATTTATTTTATCATGATTTTTAAATGTTTCCCTTCTTCACAGATATATCTGCCTTAGTCTATTTGGGTGTCTCTAAGAAATTACCATAAACTAAGTGGCTTATAAACAACAGAAATTTACTTCTCAGAGTTCTGGAGACTGGGAAGTCCAAGACCAAGACACCAGCAGTTTGGTTTGGGTGTCTGGTGAGGATTCATTTCTGGTTCATAGACAGCACCTTCTCGTGGTGTACTCACATGGGGGGGAAGGGGCAAGTCAGCTCTGGGGCTCCTTTTATAAGGGTGCTAATTCATCTTCTATTCCTGAGGGCTCTGCCTTCATGACCTAATTATCTCCCAAAGGCCCCAACTTCTAATATCTCACATTGGTGATTAGGTTTCAACACACTTTTTTAGGGGATACAAATAGTCAAATCATAGCATTCCATCCCTGGCTCCCCAGTATGCATGTTCTTTTTATATGCAAAATGCATTTATTTCATCCTGATAACCCCCAATGTCGTAACTCATTCCAGCATCAACTTTAAAGTCTAAGTCCAAATTCTCATCTAAGCGTCATCTAAATTGGATATGGTGAGACTCCAGGAACTATTCTTCCTGAGTCAAATTGCTCTCCAGCTGTGAATCTGTGAAATCAAACAAGTTATGTGCTTCCAAAATACAATGGTGGGGTAGACATTGGATAGGCATTCCCATTCCAAAAGAGAGAAAAAATAAGGGAATAACAAATCCCAAGTCCAAAATCCAACAGGGCAAACAACATGAAATCATAAAACTCAAGAAGAACCTTCTTTGACTCAATATCCCATCTTCTGGATGCACTGGGGTAGGCGCTGGCCCTGAAGGCTCCTGGCATCTCCAACCTCAGACCTCTGCTGGTGCAGCCCAAGCCGCAACTGTCATTGGTTGCAGCTGAGTGCCTGTAACTCTTCCAGGCTGGAACCACACTCTGGGGGGTGAAAGAGTGAGACCCTGTCTCTAAAACATTAAAAGTAAAATAACTAAAAACATTTCACTGGAGAAACCAAAGGAAAATGCTTTGGCAGATAGGTGTGATTGTACATGGAGATGAGTTTTGAAGCTGTTGTAAATGGTTAGTGAGAACGTTCAGGAGGCTTGATTTTCAGGTTTGTAAGGGAGCAGTAAGGGCTGACCACTGCAGTGATAAAGGGCCAGGACATCTTGGCAGAACCAGTCTTTACTAAAAATTAGAAATAAGTAAGAATCAGTTAAATGCTTGAACTATCCAACAGTACATCTAATGATGCAGCAGTACTGCAAACATTGTAGTGGAGTCTACTGGAAATTTTCCCCACTAGTGAATGTTTTGAGCAGTTAAATGAACACACGCAGAGAAAGAGGTGCATGAAAAGAAATGAACAAGTATCGACAAGTAAGGTAATTCAATACCACAATAACAAAAATCACATTTGTACTTAAACGTAAAACGGATATTGCCTGGCCTAAATGTTTGTGCACTCCTAAAATTCATATGTTAAAATTCTAACTGCCTAGCCGATATTAGGTCGTGGGGTGTTTTAGAGGTGACTAGTTCATAAGGGCTCTGCCTAGACATGTAAATATCTAAAAAGTGGAAGCAGTTTTGAAAGGGAGTAATTGGCAGAGGCTGGAAGCCTTTTGAAGTGTATGCTAGAAAAGTCTGTATTGCTGTAAAAGACACAGCACATGCCATGGTCTCATCCGACCAGGGAGCACAAGTGGTAAACATAGGTGGTATTATGTGGGTCATATCAGCCAGTACACATAGTGCATGAGTCAGAAGATCATAGTGGCCTCCACCCAGATTTTGAAGATGGAACTTCCCGGAGCTTTAGGTGGATGATCCAGGCAGAGGGACACCATAAGGATGGGGTTACTACAGAGAGCCCCCACTAAAGCAATGCTCAATGGGGCTATAGGGGCAGGACCAACCCCACAGTGGGATTAGTCCCCTTCTAAAAGAGACTCCAGAGAGCTGCCTTGCCTTTTCCACCATGTGAGGACACAGGGAGAATACTCAGTTTATGAACCAGGAAGCAGGCCCTCATTAGACATCAAATCTGTCCACGTCTTCATCTAGGACTTCCCAGGCTCCAGAACTGTGGGAAATAAGACTCTGTTGTTTGTAAGCTACCCAGTCTATGGTATTTTCTTAGAGTAGCCCAAACAAATTAAAAAGAAAATTGGTGCCAGGAAGTAGGCATGCTGCAACAAATACCTAAAACGTGGAAGTACTTCCTTTCACCTTCCTGGCCCTGCTGGCTGGGTGTGTTCTTAGCTCTACATTATAACTTTTGTCAAATAAAAATTAAAACCAGTGTTAGATAACAAACAACTGTATTCAAGAGGATTGTTGCAAAAGAGAAAGGGATTATTAAAATAGGTGGAGGGACTATTGTAATGGGAGGAGGGAACTGTTACAATAGGGGGAGTTAGCAGTTGTGGTAGGAGGAGGGAGTCATTTGAATAGGAAAGATTTTGATTATAAGGTCTGCAAGAGTCTTAAAGGTCGGGCAGAAGGGAGCGTTCTTTTACAGGGAGGATTAATAAGGCTTGAAAGAACCAGACATGGGTACATAGGATGAGCAAGTGATTGAACAGTTGATCGGGGAATGTATTTCCCTGAGATCAGCCAATTCTTGGGAGAGATTGTTAATGAGGGTCTGTTTCTCATTCCAATGTTCAAAACTGAGTGGGCCAAAGTTTAGGGACCTGGGGGAGGAGGTCCTGACTAAAATTGGTTAAGTCACTTTAGCAGGCATTCTGTCCAGGTTGGTCAGTGGGGTCACAGAAGAATTTTCATTTCCGGGAACACAGTGAGCCACTTTTTGGAACCAAAAGGGTGGATGGAGAATTCCTTTTCATTGTGAAAATTTTATTTATTTATTTAGTTAACTTTTAAGTTCAGGGGTACATGTGCAGGTTTGTTGCATAGGTAAACATGTGTCATGGGGGATTGCTGTGCAGGTTATTTCATTACCTGGGTATTAAGCCTATTACCTATTAGTTATTTTTCCCGATTCTCTCCCTTCTCCCACCCTCTACTCTCTGGTAGGCCCCAGTGTGTGTTGTTCCCCTCTACATGTTCATGTGTTCTCATGATTTAGCTCCCACTTATTAATGAGAACATGCGGTATTTGGTTTTCTGAACCTGTGTTAGTTTGCTAAGGATAATGGCCTCTGGCATCATCCATATCCTTGCAACGGACATGACCTCATTCTTCTTTTTATGGCTGCCTAGTATTCTATGGTGTATATGTACCACATTTGCAGTTTTCCAGGAGCAGACTCAGGTAAAGTGTAATAGCATCACTTTCTTATGCCACCGACCACTACATCTTACATTGTTGTTACTTATAGAGATAGTTTTGCTTGTTTTTTTCTCTTCTATTGAGTTGCAAGGAGAAAGAATACAGTTCTTGGCTTCTGGCAGACATGTATTTGAAATTCATCCTTTCTGTTTCCCATTTGTGTATCCCCAGGTGAGACATTTGACACTGGTCAAGCTATGATAATGCAGCCTGCGTTGGCTGTAGTCTCTCTGTTTACTCCTACCTTACCTTTCCACCGTGGGCTCCCTGAGGCCAGTCTTTCTTCCTGAATCCTAACTTAAGGAATATGAATTACCCTTTTTTCCCCTTCTTTGAGGGAGGCATTAAGCCTCACTCATTCTTATATTTGCACCAAGCGAGCATGTGTTCTGCACATAGGATGTTTGAGACCCTGCTCTTCCCATAGTTTTCTTCTTGATATTATTAATCCTATATGTGTAATTTGTCTTTCTTTAATGAACAGTTCAAGATAATACAGATTTGATTATTTTATTGAAGTAAAATGGGTCTTTTTTGTTTGTTTGTTTTGATAACTGTACCCTTTGGCCTTAGGGTAATGTATAGGATTCCTGTGGGGTATAATGGCTGAAATATTGGATGATATTTAATTAGAACAAACCACAGAGTGTTGAATTAAACGTTTCCTATCCAATACCAATATGATCTTTTACCAGTTTGCTTCAAATGAATATAATCCATATCTCATGCTTTAGCACTTATGGAAATGTTCACATCATGTTTCATGATTACACTCATATTACAGAGAAAACTGTAGTTGAGGAAGTGATTTGCTTAAGCTGCGTAGTTGTTAAATAGCAAGGCCAAGATTAGACACCCAAAACTTTGCTACCTTAGGATTTGCTATTTCTGTCATAGTACACTTCCCAAGGATATCACATTTTCTGAAGCATGGTGAAACACTGAGATGTGTCCATGGGCCTCATCAGTGAGAAATGGTTGAATATAAAATTTGTATCCACTTGCTCACCCCTTGCCCCTGCCTTATACTAGCTTCTGAAATTGCTTTATTTTCATAATGACATTCATTATGACCCAAAATTCATCTTTTACATATAATTTGTGCTTGCTTATTGGCTGGCTTCTCCACTAAAGTGTTAGCTCCAGAAGGCACACTGTCTGTCTTGTTTATAGCTGCACGCACAGAGCCTAGACCTGTTATTGGCACACATCAGGTACTCAGAAAATGATTACTGAAGAAAATGGGGCCAACAGATCCCACTGTCTGAACATGTTATTGGTTATTTCACTAAATTATAACCAGGTTTCTCATTTTTGTATTGCATGGTAAAACATTATAAAGTCAAAAGTGTGTTCTGGAGGCTTTCAATGGAGAAGTTGCTAGACTTGTTTCTCCCTGCTCCCTCCACCCCAACCAAGTACAATGATAAACACTGAAAATCATAGCAAAGATATCCAAAAGAGGGCTCTGAAAGGTAGTAAGAAGAAGGTAAATTGGTTTCGGGCCCTGACTAAAGACATACTGAAAGGGCACCTTATGTCTCCTCAGTCAACAGAAGAAGAGGATCCAGGTCTGGTGTTTCTTAAAATGCAGCCTAGCAGTGGAGGGGGGCCAGGGAAACCCACTCTTATTTCTGACTAAATGGGAACCCTGTAGACTACATCAAACAAGGGACAGGGAAGATCTCCCCACTCCTGCCCATAGACTCCTGCCCAAATCTCCCGAAAAAGAAACTTCCTGGCTCAGAAATGTGCGCATGAGAATTTTATGAAATATTTAAGGAAGAATGACTAACGATTTAATACATTCTTTTCCCAAAATAGAAGAGGCACAAACACTCACAAGTCACTTTATGAAGTGAAAACCTGACAAAGACAGCACACACACGCACACGCACACGCACACACACTTAAGCTCCACAACAGTATCTTTCATGAACTTAGGCACAAAAATTATCAATGAAATATTAGCAAACTCAGTTTAATAGTGTGTGAAGAGAATTATGCACTGTGATCAAGTGGGATTTATTTGAAGTATTCAAGAAGGTCCAACATAAAAAAATATAATTCAGAAAAATCACTCAAAAATGTCCAACATCCATCATGATAAAAACTCTCAGCAAGCTAGGAATGCAGGGAACTCTCTTAACTTGATAGAGAGCATCTATAGAATACTTACAACTAACATCATACTTGCTAATGAAAACAATGATTTATCTTTAAGATCTGGAATGAGACAAAGATATCTGCTCTCACAACTCTTACTAAATAAAGTATTGGGAGTTTTTGTAATAAGGTAATATGTCAATAAGAGAAGGATAAGAAATAAAAGGCATATGTGTTGGAAAGAAAATAACAAAAGTGACTCTATTTACAGATGACATAGTTGTCAACAGAAAATCCCAAAGTGTCTACTAAAAAGTTTTTAGAAGTAATAAATGAGTTCAACAAGGCTGTGAGATGCAAGATCAACACACGTACAAAAATTAAATCACACTTTAATCTACTGACAATAACTGGCAATGGAAATTTAAAACAAAATATAATCTGTAATCGCTCCAAATGGAATGAAATACTTAGCTATACACTTGACAAAATATGTAATGTATAGCATATGTATGGTGAAAATTATTAAATGTTGATGAAAGAAATCAACCTGTAATCTCAGCACTTTGGAAGCCCGAGGTGGGAGGATCACTTGAAGCCAGGAAGTCCGGCCTGAGCAAATAACAAGACTCTGCCTTCATCAAAAAAGTAAATAAATAAGTTAGCTGGACACATTGGTATGTGCCTGTAGTCTCAGCTACTCAGGAGGCTGAGGCAGGAGGTTCCGTTGAGCTCAAGCATTTGAGGCAGCCACAGTGAGTCATGATTGTACCATTGCACGCCAGCCTGGGTGGCAGAGGGAGACCTGGTCTTGTAAAAAGAAGATAAAGATGAAGGAGTAGGAGAAGGGGAAGGAGAAGGAGGAGGAGGAGAGCAAGAGAGAGGAGTAAAAGAAGAAAGAGAGATATAAATCAAAGAAGACCTAACTATAATAAATAAAGAGACATACCATGTTCATGAATCAAAACCTCAACTTATTATAAATGTCAGTTCACTTCAAATTAATCTATAAGTTGAATGCAGTTCCTGCCAATATTCTAGCAAAGTTTTTTATAGACATAGATAAGAGATTCTAAAATGTATGTGGAAAGGTACAGGTCCTAAAATAGCTAAAACATTCTTGATAAGGAAGAGTAAAGAGGAAAAAATAAATTTATGCATTACTAAGACTTACTATGTAACTACAGTAGTCAAGATGGTTTTATACTGGTGGAGCAACAGACACACAGTTTACTTGGATAGAATTCAGGATACAAAAATAAACCTGCACAAATACGCTCAACAGATTTTTGACAAAGGTGCAAAACCAATTCAATGAGGAAGGGACTTTTCGGCAAGTGGTTCTTGAGCTACTGAACATTCACTGACAAAGAGAATGATCCTTGATGTAAACTTCATAATTTATTTTTAAAAACCCTCAAATTGGATCATGTACTTAGCTTTAAAACATAAAATTAGAATACTTTTTATGAAAAAATCAGAACAAATCTTCAGGGTTCACAGCTAGGCAGAATTCCTAGAGTTGTCACAAAAAGTACAATCTACGGAAGTGAATATTTATATTTTGGATCTCATTAAAACCTAAAATTTTTGCTCTGCAGAAGCTGATAAAAAGAGGATAAAGATACAAGATACAGACTGGGAAAAATATTCACAAATCATGTGTTCAATGTAGGACTTATATCTAGAATATGTTAAAAATCTCAAAACTCAACGGTAAAGTACGCCAAACAGTTCAGTTAGAAAATGGGCAAAATACACACAGAGATATTTCACCAAAGAAGATAAACAGATGACAAGTGAAAAGTGTTCAACATCATTAATTATTAAAAATGCAAATTAAAACCACAATGGGATATCACTGCACATCTATTAGAATTATTAAAAGTAAAGATAGTGATAGCACCAAGTGCTGATGAGGATGTAGAGAGACTGCATCATTCATTTATTACTAGTGGTAATGTATAATGGTGTAGAAACCCTAGAAAACAGTTTGATACTTGCTTATAAAAGTGAACATTTGACTATCATATAACCCAACTATTGTACCCTTGGGCATTTATTCCAGGGTGAGAAAAACTTATGTTCACATAAAAACTTGTGTACAAATCTTTATAGCATCTTTATTCTTAATAGTCCAGAACTGAATACAATCTAGATGTACTTCAGTGGGTGAATAATTGAACAAACTCTAGTATATCCACATCATAGAATGCCACTCAGCAGTACAAGGAGTGAATACAACTTCAGTAAATCTCCAGGAAAGTATACTGAGTGATAAGAGCCAACCTTAAAAGCTTACACACTGTATTATTGCATTTAAATAATGTTTTCAAAATGGCAGTTTTAGAAATGAGAATATATTAGTTGTTGCCATGAATAAGGATTGAATGAGGAGGAGAGTGATTATGAGTGTGGGTATTAAATGGCAAAATGAGGGATCTTTGTGGGATGGAGCTGTTCTGTATCTTGACTGTGGTGGCAGTCACACAAATGTATACATGTGATAGAATTGCGTAGAACTAAACACATACACACACAAATGAGTGCAAATAAGACTGGGGAATTCTGATTGGTGGATCGTGTCAATGTCAGTATTCTGGCTGTGATATTGTGTTATAGTTTTGCAAATGCTATGTATGGGAGAAACTAAGTAAAAGCTACTAGGTATCTCTCTATATTGTTCCTTTATAACTTCATTTAAATCTGCAATTATATAATAATAATTTGAATTAAAATGTGTTTGACCCTTGAAGAATTTTTTTAACAGTTAACATTAGTTGCACTCAAAGTTGAGCTGTCATTTAAATGTTTTAAAGCGAAAGTAACTTTGCAGAAACCCATAATTTCTTTTATTGCCAAATATAAGGCATACATTTAAAAATGTGAATATTCTGTAAGAGATGATTAAGAGCAGCGACTTAGAAGCCAAGCTGTTTGGGTTTCAGTCTAGATTCTATGACTTACTACTAGCTTTGTGACCTTGGGAAAACTCCTTAACTTACCTTGCTTTCTTCTTCTGTAATATGGTTCTGTGTAGTGGTGCCTATGTGCAGAATTATTTTGAAGATTAAATGAGTTAATATATTTAAAATACTTAGAAGGCACCTGACATTGACTAAGCATTAAGCATTAAGATAACCCATATTTTTTCAAGATTTCCTCAGAATTTTAATCTGCTAGTACTTGGTTTTAGACACTTTAAGAAGCTGTGTTATCTTTTGTATGAACGTAATTCCTATTGCTATCATTCACCCCTTTGGAACCCTAGTAGAAGAAGCAAATGAATGTCCTGGGCTGCGAGCTCTTGAGGTTTGTGTTAGGCTGGCACTGGGTTGGGTGACAATCCTCAGGAATTGTGGAGACTGACTCTTCTCCCTTGGAAGCTCTCTGCCAGCTCGCCGACCGCAATCCTCGTAAACACAGTTCTTTGTCAAGCCCTTTCCTTGCTCCACTGCCCACTGTGATAGGAGTCCCAGTCCAAACCCCAGACTCCTGAACTGATCTCACGTAAACTTCAGGACTGTCCTTTTGAGGTCCTGCTCTTGCAGTTGGGTAAGTGCTCATTCGGCTCGTCTTTGCATGACTTTAGATGATGATGTTGTTTTTGCCTATGACCGACAGCCTAAGAGAAGAACTTCTGGAGCCATCAGCGTGGCTTTCTGGGTCCCAGGAAATTTGGAAGTTAGAATTAACAGGTTCAGATCAGCATAGTAGAGGTTTGTGGTGTTCAGGGTGTCCCTGCCAGGAGAAGGGGCTCACTCCTACTTGAAAAGCTACTTCCTGGAAAGGTGAATAAGAAGAACAAAGGAATTAGTCAAGTTTCTGTGCTTACTACATGCCAGAGTCTTTTCATGTATAATCTTACATCTTTTTCTGAACCCAGCTCTGTGAGGTCAACTTATTACATTTTACAGAATAGGACAGGGAGGGCCAGATGCTCAGAGATTCTGACTAGCACAGATGGTGTCAGAGCCAGGATTCAAACCTATGCAGCTTTTATTGTACCCCACTGCAGTTAATAAAACTTCTTTTTCATACATTGTGTTAAATATAGGCAGTTAGTGCTAAAATGTGACTGAAAGAATCTGTAACACTCAAGAGCCCAAAGGTAGAAATAAATTGGAGAGTCAGGCATGAGTACAGTATCCTGGTAGGAGCAACTCTGAGAGTCAGGGAAGGAAACCGTGGGGAGGACCAAGGAAGGCACTGGATGTCTAGGACAGGAGGAGGGCAGGGACTCTGGCCAGGAAGCCAACGGGAGTTTGAGCATATTTCTACCGATGCACAATTGCCATGTCTTTGGGCTCCCACAGCTCCAGCAAGTGTGTCAGCGGGGCACTTGAGAGGGTCTTCAGCCTCCAGTAGCCCAGTCCATGCATTCCCTGTGATGAAGAAGGCCTCATCTTTCTTCCTGTGGTCACATGGATTTGGGACCTTGCCCTCACATGGGCTTCTGAATGGTTTCATGGTACTCCTAACTTCAACCAGACATGGGGGAGCTGTTATCATTGCTTCTGTCCTGGCTGTGTCTTGTTTCCTAACACAACTTTATCCTGCTCTTCCATCCTTCATCCTGTGGGGTGTTTCAGTCTGTAAAAGAAACAGAAAGAAACTGATATGAGGGTTACATACAAGAGAAAGGTTACATACAAGAGAAAGGTTACATACAAGAAAGAGATGGGCCAGGCGCGGTGGCTCACGCCTGTAGTCCCAGCACTTTGGGAGTCCGAGGCGGGTGGATCATGAGGTCAGGAGTTTGAGACCAGACTGGTCAACATGGTGAAACCCCGTCTCTACTAATGATACAAAAATTATCTGGGACTGGAGGCACGTGATTGTAATCCCAGCTACTCGGGAGGATGAGGCAGGAAAATCCCTTGAGCCTGGGAGGTGGAGGTTGCAGTGTTCTGAGATCCCGCCATTGAACTCCAGCCTGGGCGACAGGCTGAGACTCTGTCTCAACCAAAAAAAAAAAAAAAAAAAAAACAGAGAGAGAGAGAGATGAACTAAGTTAGCCTAGAAAAGCCAGGTATTGAGGGGATGGGGAATGGACGCTGAGGAAAGACTTAGTGGGTGCAATGTATGTTGTTCAGGTGATGGATGCCCTAAAAGCCCAGACTTGACCACTACATAATATTTGCATGTAACAATATTATGCTTGTACCATAAATGTATACAATGACGAGGCACCAAGAGTGCCTCTGGGTCCTTTTTAAAAAGAAGGGCCATTTTCTGCCTCTGATGGTTTAGAGCTGAGTCTTGCCTAAGCAGGGTGACACCTTCCTGGTTTCTCAAGAACTTGTTATGTTCTCTCAGCTTCTAATTAGCATTTTTATGTGCTTTCCTGGGGCTCAGTCCAGAAAGCCAAATAAATCATTTGCCTAACCTTCCTTGTTGAGGTTCCCCTGTGGGATGAGTGTAAGTATTTTATTAATCTTTTGGCAGCAAACTCCTATCAGTTCAGTCTTAGCTCAGCCAAGACTCTATAGCTATTTCTGGAGGCACACAGGCTGAGACAGGAGAAACAGTAAGAAATTATTTAGCTGTGCAGCGGAGATAATCTTACTGATGGTCTCTGAGTATATTTTGAAACCCTGGTTCTTTTTTTTTTTTTTTTTTCATCTTTTGCAAATTGCTTTCGTGGGAGATTAGCCCCTTCCGATGTTTTTTGTAAAGGGCACTTGAGTGTTTCTGCTGGGGGTTGGCTCCTCTGGGACAAGTCCTGGTGCTGGCGTGAAGCAGGTGAGCTAGCTGCAGTGGCTCCTCCTGCCTGGTCCCTGTGTAGCAGTGTGCTCTCACAATCCAGCCTTTCTAGAGTGCTGCTTCTTCTTCTGCCCAGCCCACAGCTCCTGCCCAGGTTCCCACTCAGCCTCTGACCTCGAGTTCATACTTTGTGCTTCTCAAGGATTCTGGCTGCAGAGCCTCCTTCCGTGACAGGGCCTGGCTCTTTTTGAGACTCCAGAAAGGTCACACAACCTGTGAGCCTCAGCTCCTCATTTATTTCATGTCTGGAGAATCACCTTTCTTACAGCATTATTGTAAGAATATTCAACATTTAGTTTATTGATATTTAAAAATAAAATATTACAAGCACATATGTGTACCATTCTGCAAACGGCAAAAGCACCCAGTAGCTGTGTATTCCTTGACTAGGATGACTGATTTCACAAGACCTGAGACCCTGCTTTCTTTCTTTTTTTTTTAAACAAGAGCATAAAAGTCAAGCAAGAAATCATGTTTTCCTGACCTGTAATCAGCCTGCCCTGCCCCAGCTCCTTGCACCCTTTGCTACAGCTTCCACATCTGAACTTAATATTTTATCTGTCTGAAACCACATTTTAAAATGGGTTTGATACTTTTCTTGATGCCTGGAAGGACTTGAGGTGTCCATCTCATTATTATGCCTATTTTTGCCCAAAATTCTTGTTGACCTGACTGGCCTTCCCCTTTGTCAGCTAAGTGTGCAAAACTTATCAGACACAAGCCCCATGAGAAATCAGCACAAAACAAAATGGGAGGCAAAGATACAGAACCCATCTCGTGCTCTTTGATGTGCTGCAGTCAATGACTGAGGCTCTTTCAACAGCAAGAGCATTTGGTTCCCTGTTTCTTTCATTGCTACTTTCTCCTTCCCCACTCCAAATTAGCTGAAACTTTACCAGTTAGCAGGGTAGGGTGTCATCTACCCCAAGTTTTGGTATATAGTTTTCTTTCTGATTGATTATAAGCATCTTAACAACCATTTTCTGTAATGAGGTTACTTTCAATGATCAAGTACAATTGAAAATGGGTTAAAGGTAAGGAGGATTTTCCTCTAGCCCCAGAAACTTATGTGTTCTCAAATGTATGCAAAATTCTCTCTCTCTGTTCATGATTTCCTCAGTCTAACTCTCTGTTTCTATGACTCCTGAACTCAACCTTGCACTGGCCTCTGTGTTTAGAAATTGCATTTAGTTTCTCTGATAATCAGTGTTTTCCAGTCAGCTCTGCATTTTTCCTAGGCAGACAGCATGGAGTCACAAGAGCGACAGCTCATACACTGAGTGCTACAGGGGTTAAGGCGTTTTCCTGTATTATCTTATTTAATCCCCAGGGCACTGCGATTACCATCCTCATTTTGCAAGTGAAGCCGCAGGTTTGAGAAGGTGAAGGGATCTCAGGCGCCAAGTACGAGGTGGAATTCAGAATCCAAACTTGGGTGCAGAAGTCAGAGCTGTGCTTGGAAGCTGTGTCTGCCTGGATTCCATTTTCTATCCTACTAACAATCAGCAAGCATTTCGAGGGCTCCGGCATGTCAGGACCCTGTGTCATGGTGCACGGATAAACAGAAGCCCTAGTAAATGCTGCACCATTGCATCCACTTAGATAATACGATGCCCTACTTGTAATATATAATTGAGGTTTATTCCTCACAGGAATTGGAGAAAGGGACAAAGATAATATGATTTTACGCAGTCTACTCTCCTCCTTCCCCCTGCCCTTCAAAATTAATCCCTTGGAGCCAAGAAGGCTGCACGTCCGGCTGCCAGGGCCTGGCAGAGAATCTCACTGTGTTTACTTTCTCATATGTTCTTCTGTGACCTTCTGTATCTGCCTCTGCCTCCCAGGGTTGTTTCTGGGAAGCATAAAGCTGGAGAGGCGCTCAAGAGAGCACTGGCCCCTGTGTCAAAGGGCAGAGGCTCTGGAACTTGGGCCGAGCACTAATTATCATGTGACATCCTGCCCTGACTGCAGGCTTTCTGTCTCTCATTTTCCCAAGAAATTGGACATTTGATGATAAAGCAGACTTTATCCTATCCCATATTTTGTTCTAGATATTTATTTTGTATCACGATATTTTATTCCAGAAGTTTTCTTTTGTGATTATTCATTTAAAAATAAGTGACACAGCACTTTACACATATCTGGCCAGTGCACGTTGATGCATCAAATATGCATACATTGTTCAAAATGATTGTTCAGCATCATTATGTTTTATTGGACCATTTTGTGGATGATCTTACCTGGTGTTCACAACAGCCAAGCGAAAAAAGCAAAACTAATTCCACATAACAAGTGAACGTTTGCTGCACAGAAACATGGCTGGCAGTTGGTCTAAGGTCTAAGCAGCTGGTGCCGTCCTCTGCATCAGAAGCCCTTGTTAAGTCACAGCCACCACTAGTACTGGCCTGGGAGTTAAACCGCAGACCACAGTGAAAGACTGGAAGTGCAAATCCATTAACATGATCATCCCTGGTTTATTGCTAAGTAACAACATTTATCTTGACCCTTTTTGTAGAAGAGGACATCTGCAGGCCTGACTGTGAGTGAAGCAGCTCACCTGGTCTTCCCCGTCAGGGAAACAGTGAACTTTTCCTAGTTTTCATTTGGTGCCCCAAACTAGGGCCCTTTTTCTTCATAACATCTCTAAGTGTTTTAACTTAAATTAAATTAAATTAGCATTTGTTGTTTACCCTTTGTTTTTCTTAAACAACAATAAAAAATTAGCTGAAAAGAACAGAAGGCAAACTGTAGGATAAACCATATATTTGTGTATGTATGTATGCATGCACGTGTGTGTGTCTACAGATACGTGCATATGTGAATGTGTATTGTATGCTTGTGTTTTTGAATGTCTGTGTATTTTTATGCATGTTTGAGGGTATGTCTTTATGTGTGTTTGTGTGCATGTATGTTTGTGAGTATGTATGTGTGCATACACGTGTACCTACAAGAGGAACAGATATATTTGCTTTGCTGTTTCTTTGCAGCTTCTCTGTTATTATTTCTTTCTTTTGTATTGCACTGGGTCTGCTTATGTGGAGCATTCCAGGCAGGAGTATAGTGGTTCCCACTGGACAGATTAATGTCTTACCTATAACATAATCTCAACTTCTCCATCATTACTCATAGAAGAGTCTATATCTTTAGCTTTTCCTTCTCTGATTTGCTAAAGGCTAGATCCTTGTGTCTTGCAGACACCCACCTCTTCTCTCATACAGTCTATGAGACATACAGTACATTTCCCCTTTCCTTCTTGACTCCCCAACTTTTCTGTGCAGCAGAGAAAGAGACTCAAGACGTATTGCCAAGCTATCCGTTTGCTCCTCCTAACAAAGACTCATGGGACCCGTCTTTGGAGGAGTGCACGGTGCATGGCCTGGAGGGCATATCAGTGGACAAGCACAGTCTTTCTACCATAGGTCCAGTGCAGAAGAAAGTGCGTAGGTGACATCAGCGTAATGCACCTTAGGTCCAGGCGAGTACCCACCAGAGGATGGGGCACATCTGACAGGATTTGCATAGGAAGAAAACTTGCCCTGTCCTGGGAGTAACTCAAAATGACTCCTTCATCATTCGCAAATATTTTACATTGCTGTGACTCCTCCTACAACTGTATTCATATTCTCTCCCCAATAATGCATGCTCTCTAGTTTCCTTGTTGCAATTAGGGAGTGACTCCATTGAACTCTTCTTACTCACTCAGATGTAGATTGCAGCAGCCTCTCCCGCCATCCCTCTGGTGTCTCCAACAAGCTCTTTGAGAATCCTAGTGGCCAATGGGTCACACACTTGACAGTCTCAAAAAACATGTTACTTATGGCAACCTTGTTGCAATTTGAATATGCAAGAGATTTTTAGGTTGCTGGGATACAATCAACTTCCTAAGCAGAAATAGGAGAATTGCTCAGGAATGAAGTAACTGTGACAATCATTTTATTTATCCACTCTTGACCTCTTTTCTTCAGTCACATTTAATTTTTCTTCCCAGACAGGGTGGGAAAAAAGATGCTTTTATTCCTTGCTGCTATGACTAAAATAACAACAGATTTCTGTGAAAGATAAAGAAAGGAATGGACTTCCATTTAGCTCCACTCTGAACCACTTCAAACCTTCTGTGCTTTAATGCTCACCATAACCCTGTATAGTAAGTCCCATAGTCCCTTTACCTAGATGAGCAACTGAGGACACAGCCACCTCATCCTGGTAATGGTGTTCAGGACCGGTCAGTCCCCGAGTCCTCCACACCAGGGACCTGCTCATTCTGGACAAACAGGGGTGGCCTGTAAGGTGGCTTGCAATGCAGTGACTAAAGAGGCTAAGGCTAATTTTCTGGGTTGGGGACTGCTGTTCTGCATCACCCAGATGTGATTCTGACCAAACAGGTTCATGAGCCCAAAGATTCAGGACTCAGCTGGTAACAGGGAAGCAGGAGGCCAAGAGTTTCTGCGAGTTCTTAAATACCCTGTAGTTAAGTCTGTGAGGGAAAACGACTTCAGGAAACTCACCAGATCATCTGCTGGTGGACTGTGTTCGGACACGTCCATGTTGGGACCCATGCTGGGATGCCTCCTCATGCTGGGGCCCAGGGAAGCTCAACTCCCTTGTGCTCTACACTTTGCCTCTCCAGCCTTCTCTTTCCTCCTGTCCTGGATGTGTCACTCACCACCTGGTTCCTCCCTCCACGTTCCTAACTGGGGAGTTGTTGACTATGGCCAGTGGTGCTCTTTGAGCTAAAGCCTGTTCTGCATCTGCTGCTCTGACAGTCCCCTGACATCACAGCCCCACAGAAGTTCTCAGGCTCCCAGTCCCCTCAGGAAGCCCCTCAAGATGCTGCTCTCCATCCTTCCCTGCAGCCCAAATGACAGAGTCTACACCCTCCCCTGGTTGTACTGATCCCTTGGCCACCTGTCCTCATCCATTGCTGCTTAAACCTTCCTGCCAATCCTCAGCTCATGAAGTCACTGCTCTCCATGAACTTCTTTCTGTAGGCAATTTTTCTTGCCACATTCTCCAGTCTTTGAAAACCCATTTGGATTTGGGGTCTTTCGAGGAATATTCTCTGACTCTGAAAACTTGAGGAGACTGTGACACTGGTAAGTACTGTGAATGCCCTTCCCTTATGGGGCATGGCCATGTGGCAAACTTCTTGCAAGACTGTAATCTTGAGTGGAAGAAGTATGGCTGCAACACTTCCTTGAATTCTTTCTTAAGGTGCAAAGCAGCTTGCATGACGTAAATCATCAGTAAATCTTTCTCGACTGCTTGACTCTACTTTAATGCATTTAAACCCTACTGAATATATATTAATATTGTAAATACAAAAGCATTCTCATTTGAAAATTATAGGAACTGCATTTGGGAGAATACAAGAAATGAAGTGTCAATGTACTGATGAGTATAGTCAAACAATATTAGAAACAATGAAATCAACAATTAATCAGTGTTTATTGTGATGTATCTAGGATCCCCCAAAGTGCCCATGTTCTTTCATCCAGCAATTTAGGTACTAAAGAGGAAACAGTTTATAAACCTTTGTGCAAGAGATGTTATTTCTGCACTTTAAAGAAATATTGGCCAGAAAAAAAACTTCAAGTTCCAATTGTAGAAAAAGAAGTCATTGGAATTGTGATTTTTCCAATCTATGAAATATTATTATTTTGGATATTGCATTTATTATAGCAGATGTTGAAATGATAATTGTGAAAAGCATTAGAATATATAAAATAATGCTTTTGCTAGAATTTTAGGTTAAAAAAATAGGTTCATAAAGTAATTCAACATATCTAGCTCTACATCTCTATCTCCAAACATCCAGTCATTTACATTATTTATATTTGTGTGTGTGTGTGCATGTTAGCAATTGCAAATCTGTATGAGTCTGCAGCAATCTCAATTCTTGCCTTCTCAGAAAAAAGAATTCAACTTAAGGGGCATAAGGCAGAGTCAGAGACCCAGGCAAATTTTAGAACAAGAGTGAAAGTTTACTAAAAAGTTTTAGAGCAGGAACGAAAGGAATTACCCTTGGAAGAGGGCCAAGTGGATGACTTGAGAGATTCAAAGGCATGGTTTGACCTTTGACTTGGGGTCTTTTATGTTAGCAATTCTTCTGGGGTTGCATTGCTTCCCCCCTGATTCTTCCCTTGGGTGGACTGTCTGCACGTGCAGTGGCCTGCCAGCACTTGGGAGAGGGCGCATGTGCAGTGTGTTTACTGAAGTTGTGCACATGCTCACTCAAGGCCTCTTTCCCTCACCAGTCAAGAGTTTCCAGAGGAAGGTCATATTCCAGTTAAAGTCTGCCATTCTGCCTCTCAGTGCATATGCTTGAGCATACTTGCCCAACTCCTGAGATCTTATCAGGAAGCTGCTGATCACCAGTTTCAGGTGTTTTCTGTCTATTAGGAGACTGCCTTTCCCTGGCCTTGGCTTTCCCTGGCATTGGCTTCGACCAATTGTTATTTTAGAGAAGCAGTTTAACAACCACAGAGCGCTGGCTTCGACCAATTATGATTTTAGAGAGATAGTTTAACAACTGCCTGACTATCACCTGACATTCCTGGTGGGTGGTGGTGGGGCCTCTCCTGCCCTTCTCATGCCTAACTACCTTCTGTAGGAAGCACATGTACACAGATGGCACTGACAACACATGTATATGCATATCCCCAGTTATACATAGCAAGTAATTTATAGCTGACTAGCTACCCAGAGATATATTGTCATTTATATGCATATACCCATGTACATATATATATCTAATCTATTTGTATCAGTTGTCTATCTATGTATCTGTCTATACAACTGCATTAAAAAACTCACCAAAAAGTTAATAGTGGTTGTGTTTAGAGAAAGGCCTATATGGAACTAATTTTTTTTTGTTTTATACTATGTGTCTCCTAAATTTGCTCTTATGAGCATGCATTACTTTTTGTTTTAAATAAAAACAGTGTATTTTTTTTCAAAAGCACTTTGTCCACTGTTTCACATTTATGACCCTCAAGACTTTCTAAAAGTTGGACTGCAATTTAAATAAAAATAGCCACAGCCAAGACAATGGGCATTTTTCCTCTCTGGCAGCCACACAATGAGAATGCATTTGATACACAGCCCAGAACATTCCGAGTGAACTAACAGCAGGAAACACACTCAAGCTGAGATCATTATAAGTTACTAGATGACAATTTGTTCTAAGTTTTGAAAATTAATCCAGCAAATATGATTTGGCCACAAGAAGAAAATATCAAAAAATCACCTAAACCCAACTCTTCCAGTGTTGAACAATCTTTTGCTGTTGTTTGAATATAGCCCAGATGTCTGCGTTTTGTGCTTATGTGACTTTACAGAGTGCCCCAGTAATAGCAAAGAAGTTCCTACAGCTCGCTGGGAGCTGGGTGCACCCCAGGTGCCCTGCTGGGTATTTTAAATACAGTGTTTCTTATTATCATAGCAATCTTGCAACACAATACAGGTGTTGTTTTCTTCTTTTATAAAAGAGAAAGCTGAGGTAGACTGATGCTAAGTAACTTCTGAGAGGGTTGTGGTGACAAATGAAAGAATGCAGGTAAAATGCCCATTTCAATGCCTGGGGCATAGTAAGCATTTAACAATGTTAACTGTTGTAATTAACAAGGGCAACATTCCTGGTGGGTCGTGCCTGAGAGGGACCTTTCCACAACAGAGCGGTGAGATGTGAGATGTGTGGTCAGCAGGGCTCCTGAGCAGGGATTCCCACAGATATAATTTACTTCTTTGAGGCTAGGGGCCATGTGAATGGGAGCCGAGTTCCTACCTGTTCTCCATGGTGGCTGCTTTAAGACAAAAGCCAGAGAGAATCTGATAATGCGGAAAGAGCTTTCACATCAGGAAAGGAGTTAGCAGGCAGAAAGGCAGAATGATTTCTCACTTAGAAAAAGCAAACAAGAGTTACAGGACACCATGAGTTCCTGGGAGGGAAAAGGGTTGGAACTACAGATGTGCAATAAAGACCCAAACACCCACTGAGTGCGACTTCTAGCCTTCCAGAAAGCTTCATGTTCATGACGATGTCCCATGGAGCCACCCGTGGCTGGCTCAACCTCTGTTCCTGATTTCCTCTTCATTGCTGTCAGGCTCTCTGTCCTCAACACAAATCCACATCTCACCCATTCTGTGCTCAGGTAGGAAAGCACCAAAGGAGATTGAAAGAGTCTATTTAAATCTAGTGTCTGTTGCTAATGTTCTTTCCAGAATATTTTCTCATTCTGATCTACACAGCAAGTCATAATGAAAAGGTGGCATGTGTCCATCTTCCTCAACTTGACCTGGAGTTTGGAGAACAGTAGCCCAGAGATTTATGTAACCTGTAGGCGGCTCACAGCTAATCCATGCTGCTGCTTTGTGCAGATTACAACAAGCATCCCCCTGGGGAAGCACAGCATTGCAGGCAGGTGCTTTCTCCTCAAGGCAGACCTACCCTGCCCCAGCAAAGAAACTTGAATTTTGGCTCTGTCTCCCCTCTTTGGCCAGACACCTTGAACAATAGCAGAGCACAGCCTATGCAACTGTACATACTGACCTTAGGTGGCAGAAGGCTGAATTTATAAAAGAAGCAAGATAAATTTATTTGAATAATAACAAACATTTTTAAGAGACTAAGAGAAAGTATTCCTGGATGTTTCAAGAAACTTGAAGCAAATTAACTTTTTCCACGTAAATATGTTGCTGACCAAGGAACACAACATATGATCTTAAAGATAAATGGACCCCCACTGGCCCTCCTGATTAATTCACATATTCATTCAACATTCACCTACTGTCTGCCTGGCCCTGTGCTGGCATTGAGGATTCAGGGACCAATGTGGCAGCTGTGGTACTTGTGAAGCATCTCACTTAACCTGGGGCCCATGGACATGGCATCTAAGGACATGTATGTGAGTAAGAGTGAGTGTGTGTATGTGTGTGTGTGTGTGTGTGTGTGTGCATTTTCCAAGAATGGAAAGATTTCAGGAGATTTTAAAGAGATAAGAGGGACAGGGGAAGGTAATTAACCCCATGACTTAACAACAACAACAAAACTGACATCCAGAGGAGCCCACAGAGCAAAAACAGAGCAGGAAAACAATTGGGCACACAATGTTATCTTTCTTGTTCCCATCCCTTGCGGTAACTTTTCTTTTTCCAACAGAATAGAAGAAAAAGATGGGAAGAGTCAGAAAGAACAAAAACGTTGATATTCAACCATTTGAAACAAGAAAGAAGCCAAAGCAAAGAGGTGAGGATGGGAGAAATGTTATAAAGGAAATGGCATGGAGTATAGCACACATGCACATACACACACCCACATGCCTGCACAGTACAAAAAAGGTGTGAAATACCTACTTCCCATGGCTTAGCACATGTATACACGTGCATGCACATGTACAGAAAGAAAACATGTGGCACACCCTCAGTATGTCTTAGTACATAATTACATGCACACACTGAGAAAAAAGGCATGTAGCACCCCACACATATGCACACACACACACATATGTCTACATAGAAAGGGGAGAGCATGCACACAGCCCTTCCTGTTGCATATTACACACATGCGTACATGTACACAAACATGGGGAAAGGTTCAGAGTCAGTTTAGGAAATCGTTGATGATAATGGCTATTTGATTTATTTTAGTTAAATAGATTAACTAGTTAAATATATTTCTTTACTGTGGGATTTCTCCAGTCCTTTAACATGCTAAAAGGAATTAACATATCTCAAAGGAAAGATATAATATATAGTTCATATTATGTCCAAAGGTTATTTTTTTAAAAATTTTTACAGCGTCTCATAAGACCAGTATTTTGTGGGAGATTTAGAGGAGAGTGAGCTAGACGTGACGAGCCCAACCACTTATCCTGATTCGAAGGAATGGTGTCATAAATTGTGGTGCGGAGTGGTCAGGATCTTTCAACCTGTGCTTATCATGGCTGGAGGGGCCAAGGCTGCATTCTCTGGGGGCTACCACACGTTACCAAAGTGTAGTAATGAGGTGAGGAATGAAGATGAGAAGACTGAGGAGTCACGGCGAATGTGTGATGATGAGGATGTTGACGTTGATGACAGTGATGATGATGATGAAGATGATGGCAATGGTGATAATCATTTTGCTGCTGATGACAGTGACAATGATGATTAGGAAAAGGATAATGATGACAATGATGGTGATGACAGCAGAATTGGTGCTACTAAGAGTAAGCCTTCCTGAGCACAGACTGAAGTGAGAATGCATGGAGCAGCTCCTATGCTGATAAACACAGTGCATATTGCGGCTGCTATTATTGTTGCACGTTAGCGTTCACTCAAAGTATCTCATAAGTGCTATGTGTCTAATATGCATAATCCCAAGGAAAATGCAACCACCTCACTCCTATTTAATAGATGGGGAAACTGAGGCTTAAATGGTTTACTTTGACAAGTTTATCCAGTCCCTAAGCAGTAAGGCCTCCAGTTTGTTCAACTGTGCTCTAATCCCAGGGCCACACCCTTTGACCACTCACTTACGGAAGAGTTTCTTTATGACAGACAGTGCTAAGTATTTACAAATATCAATCTTCACTACAGTCCTTTGCCAGTTGTGTTATTGTTCCTGGTTCATAGAGGAGAACGTGAAGGAAGATATTGTTAGGCAACTAGCCTAAAGCTCGTCCAGCTGATGCAAGACAGAGCCCATCATCAGAATCAAAGCTGTCCCATTCACAAAGAGGAGCACATTTCAATATACGTGTTTGATTAAAGATTGGTGGCCCTTCTGTACTTCAGGGTACAGCAGGGATGGATGACACAGCAAGTCAGGGGAAGTAGCACATAGTGTGTGAGGTCTGCAGAATGATGCATGGTTGACCTCCAATGTGCACATGTAGGAAGCCTGGAGCCAGCCATTGGGGGAGCTCTCAGAGACCCTGTGCTCTGACTCATTCTTTCATGCATTTTGTTATTTCTTTGGCACAATGTAAGGGGAAGTACAATCTAGGCAGAGAAAAGAGCGCATGTAAGGACTTAGGCACATGAAAAATGACACAGTACTTGGTGAAGGGCAAGACGTCAGAACCAAAAATTTTGAGGCCAGCAGGAAAGCAGGGGTGTGTAAGGTAGCAAAACTGGGGTTATATGTCAAGGGCTTGTGAACCAGGCTGGAAATGACTGGCCCCGTACCATGCAGGAGTTACCACGGACTTCGTTTTGTTTTGTTTTAATTGCCTTGGGGTGTTGAAGGTTTGGAAATGGCTTGGACCAGTTTGTTTCCTAGGAAGACATTCCTGGAGGTGTGTAGCAGTATATCCTGGGATATGAACAAATGCAGAGACAACACAACTGTCAAATGAAGATGTAAATGATGAAGGCCAGCGAGAAGTGAGAGAGGCAGTGGGACATCTTCATGGTTTCCGCCAGCTTTAGCCTTCTGCAAACTCTGAAATCCAGGGACAGGGTCAAGGATGCAGAAAATTTTCCAACAGGAAGTTTCCTGTTTCTTCTCATTTAGAGAATGGACATGTTGTAATGACTTGGCTATAAAGTAGAATGGAAAACACATTTTTCTAAAGCCTACATTTCAAGGTCTCATATTGTAGATGGAACACTGCTGCAAGTCATGACTTTTTCAGGTTAAAGAAGACAGGATTTTTTTCTGTCTTTTTTTTCTCCTGGGAGTGCAGATTATAGAACAAAAGCATTCTGTTGCATAAACCCAACACAAGGCATCAGAGTTTGGGCAGTTCACTTTCCTGTGCATTGGTGCTTAGCTAGAGATCACCAAGGGTCACACATCTAAAGGAATTCTCCTTATTCATGGGAAACCTCCGACTCTCGGGAAGACAAGTTTTCAAATGAAAAAAGAATTCAGTTCTCCAGAGCCATATAGAAGAGCCTATCTTTCCAAAGTGTCTCTTTTTAGATGTCATCTGATGTGGTAGAATAAACTTGAGATTAGAATAATCTGGAATTAAAGTCCGATCCTCCAAGGAAGCGGCTCTGGGACTCTGGCCATTTTCCTTAGTTTCTCTGAGGCTCTCTTTTCTTACCAGTAAAACTATGAATAGTAATAAGAATGTAGTGAATAAAGTTGTTGTGAGATGAAATAAATTAATGCGAGTGAAAATTGGGTTCAGTGCCTGGCACATAGAGGTTGTTTGATAAATGGCTGGACCTGGTGGCTCATGACTGTAATCCCAGCACTTTGGAAGGCTGAGGTGGGCAGATCACCTGAGGCCAGGAGTTTGAGACCCGCCTGGCCAACATGGTGAAAACCCATCTCTACTAAAAATACCAAAATTAGCTGGGTGTGGTGGCGGGCACCTGTAATCCCAGCTATTCAGGAGGTTAAGGCAGAAGAATTGCTTGAACCTGGGAGGCGGAGGTTGCACCCAAGGTTGTGCCATTGCACTCCAGCCTGGGTGACAGAGCGAGACTCTGACTCAAACTTAAAATAAAAAAAAATAAATAAATGCTGATTTGCTGCATCCCTCCAGCACTTTCCTGAGGTGCTCCCACACGAGGGTATACATGTTTGGAGGCTGCAGATGGTACTCATGGCGAAGTGTGAGCTTTATCTTATAGGAGCTACACTTGCTGGAAGTCATCTGAAAATGGTTCAAACCTGCTATGGAGGTATTCACAGCAACATCACCTAAAGTCACGGTGGAGCCTGGGTTGGGAGTACCCTGGAACCAGGCATGCAGGGAGAACTAAGCCCCCCTGACATGGGGGTGGCGTTCCTTCCATTCCCGTTTCCCAGTGTCCATGTCCTACCAGCCCAGGATACAGTAGTGAGCGATTCATCCTTGTGGCAGTGAATGTCTGGGGCTGGGTGTGATGGAAGCAGGATGAGGGTGAGACAGCCCCAGGAAAAGTCCACATGCAAGGATTCAGTGTGGCCTAGTGTAGCTGCCTCAGCTTTGGGCTTGGACAGTTGCTGAACGTTGGGACTTTATGCCAGTTGTTGGGCATCCTAATCTGAGAAATGGCATCTGCCACTGCGATGCTTTTTGAGGTTCTTTTATAATCATTTAAGGTTGTACGTGACACAAAGACTTGAGAGTCTCACATATCAAAAAATGTTAAAAAACCTGTTTTTGGTTTGCTTTTTGTGCCATATTTTAGAAATTTGTCAAGGTAATACATATTTATGATTTTAAAGATAGTAATGAAGAGCTAGTAATAAAAAGCAAAATTTCTGCTTCGTTCTTTCCACTTACAGTTTCACTCTGCAGAGGGAAGCAAGTTTTATTCTCTTAACAATCTGGTTTAGTTTTTCAGCAACTCCATAGCTCAAAGTAATTTGCTCATTCATCTTTTCTTTTATTGATCCAGCTGAGATACTGTCTAAGATTTCTGGTTCTGATTCTTGGGACTTAGAACACAAATTCTATGATTCAGAATCTACACTTCAGCCCAAGTGTGTCCTCTTCAAGTTCCTTCTCTTTCCTGCACTCTGGGCCTTCAAGGTCAGGTTTCAAAGTGCCTTAACAGCCAGGCTAAGGGCTTTGAACCTTGCCCAAGGTCAAGAGGAAGTCATAAGGGAATTGTTACATAGGGGAGTTATATTGTTAACCATTATCATGCCATACTTTGAGTCCAATCTTCCCAGCAGATAAGCAAATAGAGCAATTTGTGATCTTTAGTAAAGATCTGGTTGGGTGTGATGGCTCACGTCTGTAACCCCAGTGCTTTGGGAAGCCAATGCAGGAGGATCACTCAAAGTCAGGAGTTCGAGACCAGCCTGAGCAACACAGCAAAACCCTGACCGTACAAAAAAATAAAAAAAAAATTAGCCAGGTGTGGTGGCAGCATATGCCTATAATCTCAGCTGCTTGGGAAGTTGGAGTGATAGGATTGCTTGAGGCCAGGAGTTCCAGGCTGCAGTGTGCTGTGATCCTGCCACTGCGCTGTAGCCTGGGCAACAGAGCAACACTCTGTTTCAAAAAAAAAAAATCTCAGTTGGAATAAGATACAGATCAAAGTTACTTTTCAAAAGCCAATTATGCTTTGTGGAGGGGGAGGGGAGATGTGGCTGACGCCTAGTGGTAGCTCTCATCATTATTTTCATGATCTTTGTTGGAGCTTGGCTTTGTAGGTTTTTTGGTTTTGGTCTTCACCACCAATCTCTTTCTGTAGAACTGATGGATCTGGATAAAGCACGCGTGACGGCTGCTGTGCTCTGAGCGTTAGGATCTGCATGCTTGTAGGCCAACCCTCTAACCTCCATCAGTCAAACATGCTGTGTTTTTTTGTCCCAAACATCATCCTAGATTTTATGGAATGGGAATCCAGTGCCTCATAATCTATCTAACACCCTCTCTTTAAGTGTGTGGCTGAACTAAAGAGAGTTTTTGTCTCCATGATTTGTACCTTCTTAAGTTTTTATGGTTAATATTTTATTGTTTTAATGTGAATCACTCTCCAGAAGTGCTTCAGAGATGGTTCCCATGTGTTTCCTTCCAAAAATATCCATATTCCTCTACTGTGTAAACCTTACAGCTGTTTGTTTGGCAGATTCTTTTGTTGTTGCTGTTTGCTTGTTTTTTTTTGTTTTGTTTTGTTTTAAGGAGTGAAGAGTTTAATAGGCAAGAAGTGAAGGGAGAAGACAGAAGGAAGAAGCTCCCCCGTACAGAGACAGAGGGAGGGGGGCTCCAAAGCCAAAAGAGGAGGTCCCCCGGCGGATTCTTTTTCGGTGCTTCATTCTGAAAAGATTCCAGGGAAGAACTTTTGCCATAGAACATCTTATAAAAATTATTCTTCTCACTCCAAATGAAAAATATTAGAGTGAAAGTCAGTAAATAGAGGAATTATACTGTGTTACTCCAATCTTATGTACACCTTCAGATTTTTATTTTGCTTTGTCATAAGAAGGGTGTGTGTTAAAGAATAGCTTCATAATGGTGCAAAAATACAAACTTGTAATCCTGATATTGTACCACTGGTGGGTTCCCGAGGGTACAGCAAGGGTCAGGTCCCCTGGACACACATCAGTTTTCACATCTGTACGTTTTATGAAGTAATGAGGAACTTAACTGTTTTACTCCCCTAACTCTTTATCCCCTGTGTACTCCTTTCTCAACAACGAGTAAGCCTAAGATGGTAACAGAATATGGAATATTCTACTTAGGTAAAATCTATTTATGCAGTCTCAAATATTTCGATGAATATTTGGCAATAGATGAAAAATCACTTGAATTTTTGTTTTGTGTGGCTATATAAACACTGTAATGCTTGATTAACATCATAATGCTTTAACTGAAGGCTATGAAACCTAACCTGTTTGCTCACTACACATTTAGAAACATTTTTTTCTTATAGGACAAATTTGTCTCCTACTATGCTGTGCCCCACCCATCACACTTCATAGCTTTGGGTGAGGTAGAGTATAAGTGAGCAGTGGATGTAAAAGAGTGTCTCGTATGTTGGATATATGTCTGTGTCCATTTGCTAGGGCTGCTGTGACAAGGAACCAGAAACTGGGTGGCATAAGCCATAGGAACTGATTGCTTCACTGTCCTGGAGGCCCAGAATTTGAGAGCAAGGTGTTGTCAGGGTTGGCTTCTTCTGAGGCCTCTCTCCTTGGCTTGTGGATGGCCGTCTACTTCCTGTGTCTTCCCTCAGTCTTCCTGACAATGTCTTCTCATTGTCTTTCCTTTGTGTGTGTCTCTGCGTCCCACAGCTCCAAGCCCCTCCGCTACGGGGTTATCACCCTCAGGGCCAGATATCAGACAATTAGACCATCCTTCTGCCCCAGAGCCTGGAAATTATTCGGGCAAGCCAATCCTAATTCTGCCTACCCGGCCTCTCCCATGCATTTCTGCAGAAGTGATGGTAAAGGCTCTTGCCCGCATTTCCTGTTCTTCCTCTGCTTCCTGGTGACCCTGGTGCTCCCTTGTGTGGCTTCCCATGGCCTGAGGATCCCCACTCCTCTCAAGCTGTCTTTTCAAAGGCAGTCATCTCCTGATCTGTTGGTTTCAACATGCATCACATTTTCTATCAATACGCTGCATTTTCAAACACACTCACCCTAGATACAGAAGCGGAGCCCCGCCGGTGCATGGTCCTGAAGCAATACCACCCTCACGCCAGTTTTGCTTTGCCACCATCTCTGATGTTTCCAAACTCTTTTACCTCTTCCTCCAAGGATCTTTACCAGGTCCTTGGAAGGATTTTACTTCTCTCTCTTCTGCCTCTCCACGATGGCTATTACAAAACCAGCTGTGTTGTGCAGTGCTTGGGTATGCTTATGTGGACCCTACTGATGGAAGGTAGGAACTATGTCTTTCCAGACGTGAGGGCCCCGGAGCCAGCAAATGTCCCTGGGATGTAGGAAAGCTATCCACCTCTGTCATACAGCCATTCCTCTTAAGGGCAGAGGCACACAGATCAAGAATTAAAGGATGACAAGGAAAAGGTTTTATCATTATATCTTTGTGAAGTCAGCTCTGTCATGAAATTTTATTTTCCCAGGTCCCTGATCTCATTGGAATATATCTTAGTATTTTCAAATAAATGCAAGAAGCTTTAAGTAACTAGAGAAGACTGTGGTGTGATCTTACTGTCTCCTAGCTCCACGTCAGTTCAAACTCTCTCACCTTGTGCTTATTTGGGATTAGTTGTCACATATGTAGGGTGTAAAATACCATGTATTATATTCCTGGAAGCTTAAATAAGAAAGGAGGAAATGTATATTTGTATTCTGTGCCTACCTTTCAACAGAGAAAGGCAATGTTTAAATCTCCTGCCTGCAGTTACCCATTTAAAGGCTGATTCTGAGAGTCATTTAACCTTAGAGTGAGAAGATCTGTCAGGGTCCTGTGGCCCAAGTGTGGGCAACAGCCAGGGCCTCGAGAGAGAGAGATCAGATGACTTTTTAAATTAATGAGAAATGTGACTGTGTGTGTATAGAGATAAAACCTCTGAGTAAATATTAAAAATAAAAATAAACCAGTGAATTATTTTGCCTATAAAAATGCCAAAGTTTTAGATGCTTACAGATATCCAGATGTTTTGAGATTTGCAGGATCTGATTTTCAGTGGATAAAAACGGAATTTATTTGCATATGATTTAGTTGGTTAACTGTCATCTTATTATTCTAGATATCCTTGGTGATGATAATTGATAATTGGTTGATAAACATGACATTAATAGTTATAATTTAATGAAATGTACGCATATGCAAATTGAAGTATAATAATGTAATATTTTACAAGTAATCTTCCTAAAGAGATGTCCCCTGTAGTGAATTATTATTCATTTCAGTTCTAAGTTAAATTACTTTATAATAGTCTGTGATTCTGATATAGCAAGGGTGCTCTTTTTTAAAAATAGAAAATGGACCAGATGCCGTGGCTCACGCCCTGCAATCCCAGGACTTTGAGAGGTTGAGGCAGGTGGATAACCTGAGGTCAGGAGTTTGAGACCAGCCTGGCATGGTGTAACCCTGTCTCTACTAAATCATCAAAATTAGCGGGGCATGGTGGCCGATGCCTGTAATCTCAGCTACTCAGGAGGCCGAGGTAGGAGAACCGCTTGAACCCAGGAGGGGAGGTTACAGTGAGCCGAGATTGTGCCATTGCACTCTAGCCTGGGCAACAAGAGCAAAACTCCATCTCCAAAAAAATAATAATAATAAAAAATAAAATAAAGTAAAATAAAATAATTAAAAATAAAAATAGAAAATGATCAGAAAAATACTGATTTCTTCCTTTTTCTTCTACTTTCTTTTAAGTCTTTCCTTCCTCCTTCCTTCATTCCCACTCTCCCCTCCTGCTCTTCCTCTTTCTTTATCCTCTTCCATCCTTTCCCATTTCTTCTCATAGGTCTGAAATAAAAGGCTAGGCATCAATGTCCCAAACATCCTGCCAAATATCCGTTAATTTTTTTTTTTTTGAGACAGAGTCTTGCTCTGTTGCCCAGGCTGGAGAGCAGTGGCGCGATCTCAGCTCACTGCAAGCTCCCGCTCCCAGGTTCACGCCATTTGCCTCCTGCCTCAGCCTCCCAAGCAGCTGGGACCACAGGCGCCCAACACCATGCCCGGCTAAGTTTTTGCAAATACACCTTAATTTTAATGAAAATTGAATTGGGATCTACACCAATAAAAGAACAGATAGTCAATATTTGGTTCTTATGAAGAAAAATCGCCTAGTGTTCCAGATTTAGCAAATAAAATTATAGAAAGCCCACTTCAATCAAAATTTCAGATTAAAAAGTTGGTAATTTTTCAGTATATCTAAGTTCCATGCAATATCTAGGACATACTTACATGGAAACATTACTCTTGGTTACCTGAAATTTAAACAGAACTCAGCATTCAGTATTTTATCGGGCAACCCCACATGGCAAAATAATTGATTTGGGAAAGAGGCAGATCCAATTTGGATTGCACAATGCATTGGATTTGCACTTTATTAGTGTGTGATGGCCGCACCTCTCTAAATGTCTCCTCAGCAGTACAGGGATGCTCGCTCATGTATCAAGACGCTGCCCTGAGGTCTGAGGGAGATCACGCTTTTGCATCCTGGACATATAGGAGGTGCCAGGCAGTTCTCCTCCTTTGCATAGAAGCCCTTGGGGATCCTTATGCCCTTCTTTCAGAGAGAAATTTCTCCTCTCTCACAAGTTGAACAGAGCCTGGCAATTGTGCAGGACAGCTAGGCACTGGAACAATTCTGCAGACATTATTTTCAGTTATTTTTCCTTCCATCTTCTGATGGGAGTAAAAACTGTAAATTAAAAACAGGCTGCAGACTCTTGCAGTTAACTGGGCAAAGTTTCATGAACAGAAGATTTAAGGTTTAAAGATGTGCTCTAAATTCTAGTGGGAATTAGTTTTTATTAAGCCCTAGTTTGGTCTCATTTCATTGCTCAGCTTTAAGAGCAAAAAAAAAAAAAAAAAAGAAAAAAAGACAATAAAGGATTTAAACTTAAGTAATTTTCTGCAATTAAAATCTTCTGGAATTTAAAAAAACCCAATTATATTAGGATTTGCCAAATATAAATGCATTTTCCATCAACCCATCCAAGAGGAACTGAATCAACCATCAGATTCTCAAGGAGCTGGTGGTGACTCTGCAGTCAACTGCTTGGGAATCAGGGGTTCTAGGTCTGGTCCTTTGACTGATGGTGGCACAAAAGACTACCTTCTCCCAGGGGTGCTGCATGCTCACAAATCCTCATGGCCCTTTGGTGTCATGAATGTTGGAAAACGAAGAACTCAAAAACAGGGAAAGAGGCAGAGGAATGTGTAGCTCTTTGCAGAGCAGAAGTGATGGTTTTCAGAAAAGCACAGCTGTTCTGGTGGCATCCTTATGCATTGCTGTAGTCAACAGATGCCCATAGTTGGCTGCATATCTGATGGGCTCAGGCCACATCTACAGGGTCTCAGCCTCTAGGAAGGGTCTGCAAAGGGGCAGACTCAAGTTTGGAAATTCCTGCCTCATCCAAATTTGACTGCATTTACTTCCAGGTGTAGAGAAACTTTGCAACACACTGAATAATTTTTTCAAATGTTCATTGTAATAATAATAATAATAATGATAATAGTCACAACAGGACCAGTACCTCCAGGATTTGAGAATGTAGCGTGCACTAACCTCACATGCTTTATATCACTTGCTGATGAGCAAAAAGAGCCCAGTTGTATGAAATGACATCTCAGGCCATGTGGTTAGTGACTGGAAGAGTTGGGGTTTCAGGTCCCTTGTCCATAACCTGGTGCAGCTGGGAAGCCCTAAGATGTGTCCAAATGATGGGCTCTTCCTACTTCAAGTTCAGTTCCCACAACATCCATCCAACAATCCCCTGAAAGTACCAAATTGTTGAATGATGTCACTCAGTTTGATAAATGTTTTATAAATGTAAAATTTTAAATTTCTATGAAAACAGGAAATGTTCTAATACCAGGTGGTCCTCCTCAAGCAGACTCATGCTCCGAAATTAGATGGCTAACAAATGAGGCCAGGGCCATTGGCTTGCCTTCTCCCCAAAGGACTAGTTATCCTCACTCACAAAATGTAGCCTCAGTGTTTACCTCTAATCCCGGGAAGACAGCCAGACAGCTCTTGTGTCTGATATTACTGGGATGCTGGAATGGCACAACAAACAAACAAAACACCCCAATAACAGCAAAACCTTGGAACCTGCTCAAGGCAGGGACAGCAGGTGCCCTTGTTAAGAGCCTGGCTCTGGAGCAGAAGCTGCAGCTTTTGCTCCACTCTACCGTAACCTGTTCTGTGACCTTGCTCACGCCATTGGACCTCTCTGTGCCTGTTTTCACAGCCATGAAACAGCGGTTATAAAAGTATGTACTTGATGGGGTTTTGTGACGATTTAGGAGTGATATACATCAGCACATAGAACATTATCCGACGCACATTGACTTCTGTGTAAGTGTCAGTGATCAGCAGCAGTAAAACGAGTGATAGTAAACTATCTTGAAATGTGTATTTCCAATCCAAAAGGAGATTGCAATAGTGGAAAAAGGGAGAAAACTTAGATGCCAATCAAAAGGGATAGATAAATTATGATGGAGCTTTGTATTATGTTTGTTATAAATGTATGTATTCTTCACTGTTAGGCAACAAAGTAGAGCTTTTCTTGATGTCCGATGGCAGCACAATAGTAAGCTGCACCACTTCTGTGGACATTGCAGATGAACACATAAAACCTCTCCCTCAACCAGATCCTGTACATGACAATGAAGAAACACATACTCAAGTGCTGAAAAATAGATTAGCAAAAAAAGATCAGTACCTTAAGCAAGGATCACAATAGAACAATTTAGCACAATGTTCTTTATCTCCCAGTATTGGTATCCTTGTGGGCAGTATCACAGTCTCACAGTCATGGTAAGAATGTAGATGGTCTGAAAGACAAATAATATTGAGGATCTCAGGAATCAAGGAGAAATGTTATCATGGAATTAGTGGGCCATTTGAGAAAATGCGGTCTGATGTATTCACTAATATGTTATATATTGAAATAATAATAAAATGTATTTTCATATATTTTAAAAAAAGAAGATGCAAATTCCAGATGCAAAATTCTGGTAAGCAGCAGAGCTGAGATTTGAAACCCATTTGGGTGCTTCTAAAGAGCTTATTCTCTGTATTATGGAGCACACATTTTGCCTCTGCTCTTCACAGTCTGAGACCAGGGAGATGCTGGCCCAGGATGCAAAGGCAGGAGAGGTGTCTTCCCGGTACTGGGAAAACTTTCAATAGTGTTAGCTGACTGACACGTGTAGAAAGCATGATTCCACAGATCCCCACTGTGGCTGAAATACCTTCCCTTACCTCTTAGTTACCTCTTAAGGGTAATTTAAGATTAAGCCATTTGGGGTTCTAAAGTTGATATTTTCTGATTATCTTCATTAGCCTTATCAGAGTCAATACCTTGAACTGTAATTTTCATAAAATTTTAATTTCCAGTGGAACATCAATATAAACAAAAACAGCTCCCCATGACCCTCCAAATGAAGTATGGTCCGGATATGAGTAGGAAGTATGGGTATGGTCTGACCCAGCCTTGTTATCTTTGTGTTTTGTTTTGTTTTTAGATTCTAGGTTTCTTTACTTGAAAACTGTAGAAAATAGGACATGATAGTCCTATAGTTCTAATTATTGAGAAAGCTTCAGACTGAAGCCAACTTCCTTCTGCTGGTAGAAAAAAAGAGTCTGTGACTATATCTTTCAGCCTCTTGTATAAATTCAATTTATATACAAACTCAAATTCTTAGCTAGACTGTGGGAATTTTGGCAGTGTTTATTTACAAAGTTAAAGTGACCTAGCCAGTAAAATGCTTTGAAACTGAATATTGTGAAGTACTGTCCGTTGAAGATGAATATTGTTACCATCCATAGTGTAGTGTTGAATTCACTGGATTGACAGCAGGAAGTAGTGCCTGAACTCAGTGCCAGGAGCAAGCCATGTGCAACCCATTTTTATGTTTTAAGTGTTTCCATAATCAGACACAGCTTCAATTAGGAAAGTTGGTATAGGTTTTTCATTTTCATGTGGTGTTTAGTCAAACCAGAAAGCCCTAGGGGAATCAAAGGTTTTATTTATCCTGGAGCCCACTGGGCATCCAAGACCAACTGGACCTTTGAGCTGTTTCTAAATATGGAAGACAGTTCCTGAATCTCTTCTCAGGAGATTGTATATGTGCAAATACTGGGGACTGTTTTTCAGCTGAATCAAGCCTTTGCTCTCCATCAATAGTGTACAGACAAATGTTCTTTCTTCAGTGAAATAAAGTATACATAACGGGTAAATAAAACCAGCGTGCACACAGGACAAAATAATTGTTAAAAAAAGTATTTGAAACCTCAGCCCCAATCTTCCAAATGCTCCCCCATGAACTCTTTGCAACCTGCCATTCATTAGCACTTGGATAACCCTAAATCTATCCACTTGAAAGCCAATCTCAGTCAACTAGAGGACCATGATCCACCTCATTTTCAGGATACCAAGGGGATAGGGTCTGGACTCATATTTAAATGGGAAAAAAGCTACACAATCAGATAAAAAGTAACATTGTCGCCAGTGCCTACAACAGAGATATGTGCTGACCATCATGAGGGAATCATAAGTGGGTCCGTATATTTTGCTGGTGAGAGGGTCAGTGAGGAGTAAGTGTTCTAACCTTGCTGGGTAAGAGGGGTTTTCCTGGCAGACACAGGGGAAGGATGCTCTGTAGGGGAAATAAGCAGACGGTTGAACTATCTATTCAGAGATGATTGCGTAGTTCTCTGTGGCTGGAATACAGGTAGTGCTGAGGGAAATGGCAGAAAATGGAGTGGATAGGTCAACTGAGTCAGCCTCTAGTGGATTCCACTTGGTGTGCCAAACCCAGTAACTGGGCAGCAGCCCCTGGGGGTGAGTTGCCAGTGCTTCCAGAGGCAGCTGGTTGAGGGTGGCCAGAAACAGAGTGCCTCTGGCCTGTTTTCTTCTCATAAGGTGGGCCTTTGTTTTTCCAGGGCAAGTTCCCTGAGAAAAGGTACAATGACAGTACAAAATATATTTTTTTCTATTCCATGGCTCTAATAAGACTAATTTGTTAAAAATTTTAAATGAAAAATAATTTACTTAATAATAAATAATAAATTTTAAATTTTAAATAAAATAATCATTTTGCTGATGTACTGCCTGTGGTTCAAAAACTTTGAGAGAAATTCATCTTTTTATTCTTTTTAGCAATGCAATTTATACATGATTGTCCTTTATTTCTAATGTATGTGATTCATTTGGTGCATGAATAAATACCACTTAATTTCATTCAGTGAAAATTAAATAAAATGTATATGCTATCATGTGGTATGTATTTTTAAGTATAAAAAGAATAAATAATATTTCTAAAATGCTTATCAATTAAAAACAGCTTTAACATGGTTTGGTGGTTAGGAATGCTTTTAGCTGCAAGTAATTAAAAATTTACTTTATAGTGACTTAAACAAACATGGATTCATTTTTAATCCACAACAGGAAATCTGAAGAATAGCAGTGACTACTGTCGCTGGAGCTGCTCAGCAATGCCATCTGGAAGCTGGATTTCTAAACCATTCTTATCACGTTGGCCAATTGTGCTCACACTGATGCCTCACAGTTGTAATGTGATTGCTTTGGATTTTGACATAATTACTGGGCACAAGATGGATAAAAGAGAGAAAAGGCTCAGTTTAAAGCCTATCAGAAGCACCCATGCACTTTTCCTCCATGTTTCTTTGGCCACTCTCAACTGTGAAGTGAATATCTGCTCTAATCTTCTAAAGAGTGGACAGTGACAAAATGACGATGGTAGGAGTTCCAAACAACCTAGTGGCCAATTACCTGATCTTACCAATTCAGGCTAATCTCAGATACAACCGGATTTCTTCAAAAATTTAGAATTGGCCTCTCTCTCTCCTCTGAAAGGTGTCTTCAGGGCTGCTGGTGGAGTATTAAGGCATTGGAGATATTTTTATGGGCACCCTCTGTCTTCTACTATCACCAGCTGAGGTGTAACTCACCTGTGCTGGCCTTGGTTGGCAGTCTGTTTTGGTGTTTTTGGTGACTTCTTTGTCCCTATCATCAGGTCTTCCCAGGGGTCTTGCCATCTCTTCCAATGTCAGAGCTTCTTAGTTCTAGCAGTATCAGCAACTTGTTTGTTTCTTTCAAGATAAGAATATGCTCAAATGCTCTTGTATACTGCCTTAAGGCTACTGGAAACCTGGAGGATGGTTCAACTCCCTCTGTTTCTAGACATACATGGACACCACGACTGCTGTTTCTGCTGCTCATGAAGATGCTCCACAGGTCTCTTTATCATGTTTACAACCTCCTTGATTCACAAGTCTCCTTTGCCTGCTGTCCCCCTATCTTCTCCTTACACACCTGTGACTCTCCACCATCTCAGTGATCTTCCTCCCACTCTCAAGTTTCTCCTCCCTCGGCTTCTTCTTTCTCAAACTTCTCTTCCCTCAAGCTTGTCTTCCCTACAGCTTCTTCTCTCTCAGGCTTCTTCCTCCTGGCCTCCCTCTCTAGGCTCTTCCTTATGTCAATTGGGTTTCAGTCGGGGTGGGGAGGCTGTTTACAGGCGAGACTGTTTATAGGTATTTGAGTTTTAAATAATATCCAGTTTATTAGCTAGTCTGCAGTTTTAAAAGCAGCATTTCTTATTTTTTAGGGCATATTTTACTTTACATATGAATCTAGTCAATTCTGCATTCTTTATTTAATATTCAATTACAGATTGAACCCCTAAAAATGCACCTTCATCTGCAAGCATATGTACTTCTTCAACTTTATCAAACTGAAATTAAAACAATGTTTCTGGTCAACTCACCACACATCCCGAACATGGAAGCCTTAACAGTCAAACAGAAAAATGCTCTCTAGGTTGCAGTGCTACTGAGGCAGGAGAATAGGGCCTGGAGGGAACATCTAGGATGCACGCTGACTTCCTAGAACTAAATCAAGTGAAAGCCCCTCAGCTGTGACAGGAATGTGAATGGCTTTGTAACTTCACTTCATTCTCTCCATTGACAAAGACCACACACACCGAGTAACATCCTCTCCATTTACAATAGGGTGCATTCTGAGTGAATGACTCTGTGACTTCACTTCATTCTCTTTATTTACATAGAATATATGCCAAGTAACCAATAGGAAACCTCTAAAGTATTGAAACCCCAGAAAATTCTGATAGCGAGGTCCTTGAGCCCTTATGCTCAGGCAGGCCCCCACACTGTGGAGTATGCTTTCGTTCTCAGTAAATCCCTGCATTTGCTTTCCTCGCTTTGTTTGTGCGTTTTGTTCAATCCTTTGTTCGAGATGCCAAGAACCTGGACACCTTCTACCAGTAACACTGCTACCAGCCTAGTGCACCTGAGCTTACAATGATAACAAACAATACTGGACTAAGCATTTAAATGCTGTTTATAAACAATTGTATTCAAAAAAAATTGAAAAAATTGCAGTACTATTCTGTGATGTCAGTTTCTATTAAACATTTCAAATTATAACCATGAATTTAAATAACAGGTTTTCTATTATGTCAGTGTTATGGCCACCTTCAGAGGCAGATGGACTCCATCCAAAGTTTGGTTTGGATGTTGAGACTGTTGGTACTACAGACACACACATACACACACACACATACACACACACACACACACCAAGGGAGTATGAAAAAGTCATAATCGAGGTCTCTGGGGAGAGCAGAGCAGGTTTCTCAAGCAGGTCCTACATGGCTCCAGAGTTCCAGGAAAGGAGACTGGCTTGGGTTTTATTGTGGCCAGGGCTGGGGCTGGGATGAAAGTTCTCCCAAGCAGGCGGGCACTTGCATGGTTTTAATCTTGCACTGGTGCGAAAGGAAGGAGCGCACAGGCATCTTATCTTGACCAGATGTGGGGCACAAGGAGAAGAAGAAAGGTTGGGGCTTAATAGATGTCTGCAGCAGTCCAACATCAAAAAATGGAGTGAGACCCAGCAACATGATTAGATTCTCATAAACACTTCACTCACCTTGAATAAGAGAAAAACCACACACGAATGGTAGTATTGATTGGGAATTTACCTGTTAATCAGTGCAACTCAAAAGCACTAATTCTATGGGTTTAATCTGAGTTAGCATCCTATTCTGTCCTATTTCTATACCTTCCCTGGACACACAGACTCTGACACAGTAGAGAGTATTTTACTCTTTTCAGATGGCTGAATCTAAGATTCAGAGTGGGGGTGGGATTGGCTCAATTAACTATTCACCTGCTTTTAATGTAAAATTGTCAAGCTTAAAAATGCAGGTCCTATATTATTTCAAAACTATTACAGAAATAGTAAAAAAAAAAGTTGCTTTTTGGAAACTACCAGATATTATAAGATCATCTTAGACTTAGTCTTATTTCAATAAATAGTGAAAAGTAGTACCCCATGGAGCTCTTATCCCTTTTGGTGGAAATGTTAACATCTCACCCCAGCAGTATTCATGTTCCATTATCTTTTACCTTTCACATATCTGTGCTTATAACACATTTATGTATTTTTTAGTATCAATTTGGGTATCAGTATTTTTGAGTACTTTTTAAAAGGACATTAAAAACAATTTCAAATGATAAAACCATGGACCTCTTAGTTATTTAAGCTTTTGTATAAAAATCCAAATTTTTGTGTTAATTGAAATAAAACCAATTTGTAATTTGAAGACAAGAATAATCTTGACAAAGACAATGCAAGAAACATATAAAAAACATGAAAGAAAATATTACCAAGGCAAATATACACAAAGAATAAAATATAACCGAATTGAAGTCATTCTAGGAATTGAAGTTTGGAATTGACATTCAAAAATCAATCAATCTGATTCAAACATTAAGAGAAAAAGCAGAAAAAAATATAATCTTAAAAAAGGAAAAAAAGGCATTTGATAAAAATCAATATTCATTGTGTATTGCTATGGTTTGGCTGTGTCCCCACCGGAATCTCACCTTGAATTGTAGCTCCCATAATTCCCACATGTCATGGGAGGGACCTGGTGGAAGGTAATTGAATCATGGGGGCAGGTCTTTCCCATGCTATTCTCATTATAGTGAATAAGTCTCACGATATCTGATGGTTTTATAAAGGGAAGTTGCCTGCACATGCTCTCTTACCTGTCACCATGTAAGATATGACTTTGCTCCTCATTTGCCTTCTGCCATGATTGTGAGGCCTCCCCAGCCATGTGGAACTGTGAGTCAGTTAAACCTCTTTTCTTTATAAATTGCACAGTCTCAGGTATGTTTTTATTAGCAGCATAAGAACAGACTAATACATGTGGTAAGGATAAAAACTTGTGACAAATTAAAAACTAAAAAAGAGATATTTTTAACATAAAAAATTTATTCACAAAAATTCTACAGCACACATCATTTTTTTTTTTTTTTTTTTTTTTGAGACGGAGTCTCGCTCTGTCGCCCAGGCTGGAGTGCAGTGGCCGGATCTCAGCTCACTGAAAGCTCTGCCTCCTGGGTTTACGCCATTCTCCTGCCTCAGCCTCCCGAGTAGCTGGGACTACAGGCGACTGCCACCACGCCTGGCTAGTTTTTTGTATGTTTTAGTAGAGACGGGGTTTCACTGTGTTAGCCAGGATGGTCTCGATCTCCTGACCTCGTGATCTGCCCGTCTCGGCCTCCCAAAGTGCTGGGATTAAAGGCTTGAGCCACCGCGCCCGGCCATCATTGTTAAAGGTATAAAAATTTTCCTAAAATTAGGAAACCAAAAATGATACCTAAAATTATCTCTTCTGTCCAACATTGTGTTGAGGTCCATGGCCCAGACAATGAAGCACATCTTTCATCACAGCAGATAATTCCAAAGACTTTTCAAAGTGGCTACACCATGTCATACTTCCTTAAAGATTGTAATAAAACTCCTATTGTTCCAAGTCCTTGTCAACACTTACATTTTCTATCTTTAGATTTAACCATTGTTCCGGCTATATCTGTATCCCATACAATTTTAATTTGCATTTCCTAATGATGAATGAATTTGGGTTTGTGCTAGGAAGTTCATTTTTGAGCTGATCATCTTCTTCATTTGACATGTTAGTTCAGGTCTCCTGCTCATTTTTCTTTTGCTCTCTTTTATTATTGATTCATAGGAGTTAGCTTTATGTTTTAGAAAATTGTTATCATTGCTGGTCATATGGCTTAACAAGAAGAAATTATCCCAGTTGTGGTTTCCTTTTCCATACTCTTTTTGCTGTCTTTTGATGAACAGAAGCTCTTAATTTAATATGGTCAAAATTATTTCTCTTTTCCTATGTATTGATCTTTTCCCCCTGCTTAGCATGTTTTCACCTCACCAAGGTCATGAAGCTAGTTGCCTATGTATTATCTGCAAGTTTATGATTTCATCTTTCACATTTATATCTATAATACTTCTATAATATCTTTTTTTGATGTCATAAGTTACTTTTTTTTAATACAGATATTTATTTGACCACTATCATGTTTCATTTTATTCTTGGGTCTTTGTTTTCTTGTCTGAAAGAATAAGGCAACTCTTGGTAGTATAAACCAAAAATAAAATTTTAAGCCTCCAACCATCTGAATGGATCAGACCCCTCCTCTTGGCCAAGGGCATTCTAAAGTTAACCAGAAAAACTTGTTCAGGCCATGACGGAAAGGGGAAGTTGGGCATGTCTCATTATACCATCCTTCCTTTTGTTACTCAGCCACAGCTGACCAGCATTAAAATCAACACAAAGCTGGAGACTGACAGAACAGACTCTTTAAGTCTGATAAGAAACATTTACAAGCTATTCTCTCTGAAGCTTGCTATCTGAAGGCTTCATCTGCATGATAAAACCTTGACCTCCACAACCCCTTATTGTATTAATTCCAGGTCTTATTTTATTTTAATTTAATTTAATTTTATTTTATTTTTGACAGAGTCTCACTCATCACCCAGGCTGGAGTGCAGTGGTGCAATCTTGGTTCACTACCACCCCTGCATCCTGAGTTTAAGCAATTCTCCTGCCTCAGCCTCCCAAGTAGGTAGGACTACAGGTGTGCACCACCACACCCAGCTAATTTTTATATTTTTAGTAGAGATGGGATTGCATTATATTAGCCAGGCAGGTCTTGAACTCCTGACCTCAAGTGATCCTCCTACCTCGGCCTCCCAAAGTGTTGGAATTACAGGCATGAGCCACCACGCCTGGCCTGATTCCACATCTTTAGATAATAACTCTTTCAATCAATTGTCAATAAGAAAATCTTTGAATCCATCTATGACGTGGAAGCCCTCGTTTCCAGTTTTCCCATGATTCTGGACCAAACAAATGTACATCTTCCATGTATTGATTAATGTCTTCTGTCTCCCTGAAATGTATAAAACCTAGTTGTAACCCAGTCACCTTAGGCACATGTTGTCAGGACCTCCTGAGGCTGTGTCACAGGCATTTCCTTAGCTTTGGCGAAATAAGCTTTCAAACTGATTGAGACTTGTCTCGGATACTTTTTAGTTTACAGTAGGATATATAGGCTTTCCTTGCATTGTCATCTAATTGATTATTTCCTCCTAGACATTTCTAAGGTTTTTGCACTGATACCTGCTTTTAGGTATAAGTTGATTAATTGAGCTTTTAGGTCAATCTTCTAGATATGAGAAGAGTGTGAGAAGGCTGAGTGTTTGCTGAAAGAAAGAAAGTTATCTTGTGAATTGAGGCTATTTTGTGTACTATCAAGCCCACATGTGTAGTTAACATGGATAGAGAAGGGGAGAAAGTGAGAGCTTGGATGAGTAACCCATAGATCATTCCATGAGACGAAGCTTTATCTATTTTTTTCTATCTTGATCAAAACTTTTGCTTTAAATACTATTTCAGAATAACTAGGATGCATCTTACATTACATAAGACAAACAGCTGGTTTAATGCATGGTGAAGCTTCATTCTCCCTCCTACTTCCAACAAATCCACTTATAATTATTCTCTAGGATGTTGCCTGATTATTGTTGTGAGATTGAAAACTACATATGGTTGTGTGGGAAGACCTCATCTCCCATGTTATATCCATGATTTACATTGTGAAGGCAAAGTCAGCCTCACTCAGAATGAGAAAGGCTGATGGCCTTTCTCTTATGCTATAAAGTTAGGGGAGAAAAGATTCACACTCTTTTTTTTTTGAAATGGAGTCTCACTCTGTTGCCCACGTTGGAGTGCAGTGGTGTGATCTCAGCTCACTGCAACCTCCATCTCCTGGGTTCAAGAGATGCTCCTGCCTTGGCATCTCGAGTAGCTGGGACTACAGGGGCCACCACACCCAGTTAATTTTTTTTTTTTTTTTTGTGGAGACAAGGTTTTGCCATGTTGGCCAGGCTGGTTTTGAACTCCTGATCTCAAGCAATCCACCCACCTCACCCTCTCAAAGTGTTGGGATTACAGTCATGAGCCACCATTCCCGGCAGATTCACACTCTTCATAAGATTACAGATGTCATCCTTTTGTGCTTAGTCTGTATGTAAATGTGTGAATGACTTATTACAGAGTCTTTCTCATTCTGGGTTACTGTGTTTTTACTTGACTTTAAAACTAAAAACTCACTTTAGGATGCCAAATCTTTTTAAAGGAGACTCCATGTATGTTGGTGACACCTTAAGAGATGAAGTAAGAAGGAAAAGATGAGCCTGGAAGCTTTTGTGCGAGAACCCGGAAGCTTCATGCCATCCAGCTAATTATTGTTCTCGTGCACATGGTTACTGACTTCCTTTCCTAAACATTTCTTATAACCCGACTACTAGAACTTCTCAAAGTATAGTTTTTATTACACATTTAGGGTTCATTCAACCAAGCAATACTTTGGGAAATAGACTGAGGGAGGGGCTAGAATAAACTGTCTATTCTAAAGGTAATGCCTTGTAAATTCATGTTAAACAGAATAATCATTGTTTGAAACTTTTGTAGGAGATGATTCTCTTAATGGCAGATCTTTAGAGACCCAAATAAAACCAAAAATGTGTTCTTTTGTTTTATGGCCAATAGCAGCACGTCACAGCTTCAAAAAACAACACATATGATCGAGAAAATTCATCCAAAAAAAGTCCCTAAACAGGTAAAGACTTATTTATTGTCAGATACAAGAAATAGCATTACAGGTCCTGAGAGAAGTTCTGGGTCACTGAAGAGTGGGTTATATAATGTATCTAAAAGAAACATTCAGAAACCCTACTATAGTGTACCGCTGCCTCACTTGTGTTGCAGCCTTGAAGGCGGCTACCAGGAGCCCTGCCCACATCTGTTTCACCCTCACTCCAGCCCTCAGGGAGCCTTCTTTCTCATGCTCCGCTCTTATTTTACTGGATCATCCTGTGGCCTCTTTCACAATCCTGGTTCTTTTTCTCAGTGTGCGCCTTATTTTTGTCACTGTGCAGGGGTTTAGCTTTCCTCAGTTTCTTGAGTCAGGTTACCTGCACAGTTAAATAAGTGCTGGGCAGCCCAACAAACACCAAAGAGAAGGATCCTGAAAAGAGAAAAGAGGAGGAATAGATACAAATACCTGGACCTTAACTTTATTTTCATTGCAGTGCATTGAATCACACTGCATTATGTGAACTGATAGGATGCTAGCTTTCACATGTCAAGCTATACTGATATCCTGCCAATTCAAAGAAGAGGTAGATAATAGCTTCTCTACAGAACCAAGCAAACCTTGCCTTTTAAGTAATAATCACTCTGTTACTGAAAAATTACTCAAATCAGATAGGAATTTTACTGTAGACTCTTGTTATTTGCTACAAATTTCTTTTAGTCTCAACTTCACTTGTCTTTCTTTTTCCTAAAAATACTCACTTTCATTTAAAGTATTCATTTGAACTTTTCTACTTTTTGAAAAATGTGTATTCAAATTTCTAACCTGTATTGAGTTACATTATTTTTCAAGATTAATCCAATTCTTGTAAAATTGCTACTTAGTGCCTTTGCTTATCCTTCCAGACCTTTTGAAACAGGTAAGAGTGGGAGATACTAGATTAGTCTTACATGTTTAAATTTTGCCTTTGGTGAAGATAAAAAAAGAAGGCTTTAGAGTCAGACAGACATGAGATAGAGTCCTGGCTTTAAGTACCTGCTATCTGACCTAGGGTGATATTTAAATTGTCTAGGTTTCAGTCTCTTCTTCCATAAAATGGAGGCATGATGCTCATTTTGAGTAGTTCTGCTAAGAATATGAAATAATTTAATGTTCATCAAAGGATACCGCTCATAACCAAACACAATCAACATTCAGTGAATGTTGAACGAATAAATGAGTGCCTGAGTGAATAGAGAAGAATGAATAAAGATTTGTACTGCCTTTTTTTTTCTTAAGAAAACATGCCATTTTGATACTTTTAGTCTTTCTATATCTTGATCATAAAAAGGTTTGAATGCACTTTATGGGGTTCTAACTCTGGTCAACAGCCAAACCTCCCATACTCAATAGCTGTTGATTTGGGTTGATTACAGCTCAGTAATCAACAAAGGCAGCACAGTCCTTCACTGAAAATTTTGAGACAAAGCTATATTTCAGAATTTAAAAATGTTCAGAACCTTATAAGATATGTATAAAATGTATGCCTATTATGTGGGATAAAGACTATAAATATCCTCTCTTCAGTTCAGTGTTCACAGCTAAATGCATTCAAATCAAGTCAAACCTTAAGACTGAATAAATTATAATTTTTTTGTTCATTTTAAAAGATTTCTGGATTCTAGAATTGTGAAGAAAAGAAATAATTGTGAATAAGTATAACAATGAATTATTAAATTGGGATAATTGTAGATTCACAGGCAATTGTAAGAATTAATAGAGACATCTATCATACAACATGGTTACTAGAGTATATAATAAATTATATCCTTGAAAAATGCTGGGTGGTTATAAAGCATTCTCAGAAAAATGATAACTATGTGAGGCATTGCATATCTTAATTGGGTAGATTTAGTCATTCTACAATGTATACTACTACCAAACATCATGTTGTACATGGGAAATACATATAATTTTATCGGCTAATTAAAAAAATAAAAAATATGAAACATTTATAAAAGAATTCATATGGAGAGATCCATTGCACTCATTGTCCTGTTCCCCACAATGGTAGCATTTTTGCAAAACTCTAATATCACAGCCAGGATATTGGTATTGATATAATCCACTAATCTTATTAAGATTTCCCCAGTTTTACCTGTATTCATTCTGTATGTGTGTATTAGGTTCTATACATTTTATCACTTGTATAGGCTCATGTATTCACAATAGTCAATATCTGAATAGTTCCAACACCAAATGGATCCCTGTTACCCTTTTACAACCACACCTGCACACCTCCTTCTCTTCACCCAATGCCTCGCTCTGGCAATCACTAATCTGTTCTCTATTCTTAAAATTTTGTCAACTTGAAAATGTTATATAAATGAAATCATACAGTATGTAACCCTTGGTTAAATTTCCATTTCTACATGTTCATTGTTAGTAGATAGAGATAATTGATTCTGTATCTTGTGACCTTACTCAATTCATTTATTATTACTGGGAGGTTTTTGGATTTTTTATTTTAAGTAAATTCCTTGGGAATTTCTACCTGGATAATTCTCTTCTGCAAAGAGAGATAATTTTGTTTCTTCCTTTCTAATCTGTATGTCTTTATTTTTCTTGCCTTCATGCAATGGTGAGAACTTCCAGCACTGTGTTGAATATGAGTAGTGAGAGTGGACATCTCTGCCTGTTCCCTTCTTAGGGAGAAGGCATTCAGTCTTTCATCATTAACTATGATGTTAGAGGTAGGTTTTTTTTTTGTAGATACTTTTATAAAGTTGAAGTATTTCCCTTCTATTTCTATCTTGTTGAGAGTTTTTATTATGAATTGGTGTTATATTTTCTTGAAATGCTTTTCCTGCATCAATTGATAAGATCATATGACTTGTCTTCCTCTTGTTTACATGGTAAATTATATGGATTGACTTTCAGATGTTGAACCAGGTTTGTGTACTTGGAATAAATGCTACTGGGTTATGGTGGTGTGACTGGACACTGCAGAGTTTAGTTTGCTAATATGTTGTAGATAGGTTTTGTGCCTAAGTCCATAAGAAATAATGACCTGTAACACTATTTCTAGCACTGACTGTGTGTGGTGTTGATAGAAAGGTAATATTGGTCTCATAAAATGAGTTGGCAAGAATTCCTTGTTTCCTATTTTCTGTAAGACACTGTAAAATGGCTATTATGCTTTTAAAAAATGTTTTGAAGAGCTCTTCAGGTCAACCTTCTGGGCCTGGACATTTCCTTTTAGGGAGCTTTTAAATTGTGAATTTGGTGGTTATAGGTTTATTAAGATTATCATTTCATCTCAGGGGGGTTTTGGTAGTTTAGGGTTTTGAGGAGTTGGTCTATACTTTCTAAGTTATAAAAATTACCAGCATATCTTTCTCCATCCTTTTATTTTCAACTAACCTATGTTGTGGAATTTGAAGTGAGTTTCTTGTAAGCAGCACATAGTTGGGCTATTTGTATTTGTTTTTACCACCTTGCCAATATTTTAATTGGTGTATTTAAGGTAATTATTGATACGTTAGCACTTACATCTGGACTTAGTTTATAAGTGTTGCATTTTTGTTGTTGTCTCTGAGGTTCCTTAGGCTCTGTTCACTCTTACTTTTTCTTTCCAGACTGTTTTCTTTTGGTTGTTCAGATTGGGTAAATTAAATTGTTCTGTCTTCAAAATTCACTCACTGTATGCATTGTCTTTACTAGTAGGACCATAGTATCAACTGAAAAGAAAAAATATTGTATTTTTTACTTCTGCAATTCCCACTTGGTTCTTTTTTTTTTTTTAAACCCTTTATTTATTTGCAGTTTTTTTTTTCCATTTGTTTCAAGAGAACTTGTAATTGATTGTTGCACCATTTGTGTGTCAATCTTTATGATTTGCCCATGGATTTGGCCAAAAAAAAAATCTAACATAGATGCTGGCTAGAAGTGCATTTGTTTCATTACTCCCAAGGCTTTCTTTGGTCTCTTGGTTTTCCTAATGATGTAATTGGTAATTTATAATAAAACAGTTCGTCTTTAATGTTCACATAGCTGTTCATTTCAGTGAGCCTCAGAACAATTTGTATGGCAGGGAAAGTTATGAAAAATGTACTGTGAAGTTAAATTGAACTTTAAAAAAAATACAAAAGAAAGCATTGGCTTAGAGCTAGTTAGACTTTTACATGAATTTTGAATTGTATGATCTTCTCAATCCCTTCTTTGTTGAGGGACATTTTCCTGGAACTAGTACAATAAGGGAAGGAAAGAAAATAAAGGTAAAAAGATTATAAAAGAAAAAGTAAAAGTGTAATTATTATAATTCAGCATAATTGTAATAACAAAAAATCTTTTCAGCATTACAGATAAACTGTTAGATAAGTGAATTTAGCAAGACCACTGGGATCAACACCATCATATAAAAATCAATTGTATTTGATGGAGTGGCAAACGAAAAGAAAATGAAAATTTTAAAATATTTAATTTAGCATAAAAAAATCAAATAACTAGGAATAAATCTATAAAAAAGATGTAAAATATTTACACCAAAAAGTATAAAAGATAGTTGAGAATATACATGTTCTATAAATATATGTATTAATTTCTTTTAAAAAATTATTTTTTATTTTTTATTATACTTTAAGTTCTAGGGTACATGTGCACAACATGCAGGTTTGTTACATATGTATACATGTGCCGTGTTGGTGTGCTGCACCCATTAACTCATCATTTACATCAGGTATATCTCCTAATGCTAGCCCTTCCTCCCTACCCCGACCCCACAACAGGCCCCGGTGTGTGATGTTCCCCTTCCTGTGTCCAAGTGATCTCATTGTTCAGTTCCCACCTATGAGTGAGAACATGTGGTGTTTGGTTTTCTGTTCTTGTGATAGTTTGCTGAGAATGATGGTTTCCAGCTGCATCCATGTCCCTACAAAGGACACGAACTCATCCTTTTTTATGGTGGCATAGTATTCCATGGTATGTATGTGCCACATTTTCTTAACCCAGTCTGTTACTGATGGACATTTGGGTTGATTATAAGTCTTTGCTACTGTGAATAGTGCTGCAATACCCATACATGTGCATGTGTCTTTATGGCAGCATGATTTATAATCCTTTGGGTTTATCTCCAGTAATAGGATGGCTGGGTCAAATGGTATTTCTAGTTCTAGACCCTTGAGGAATCGCCACACTGTTTTCCACAATGGTTGAACTAGTTTACAGTCCCACCAACAGTGTAAAAGTGTTCCTATTTCTCCACATCCTCTCCAGCACCTGTTGTTTCCTGATTCTTTAATGATTGCCATTCTAACTGGTGTGAGATGGTATCTCATTGTGGTTTGGATTTGCATTTCTCTGATGGCCAGTGATGATGAGCATTTTTTCATGTGTCTGTTGGCTGTATGAATGTCTTCTTTTGAGAAATGTCTGTTCATATCCTTTGCCCACTTTTTGATGGGGTTGTTTGATTTTTTCTTGCAAATATGTTTGAGTTCTTTGTAGGTTCTGGATATTAGCCCTTTGTTAGATGAGTAGATTGCAAAAATTTTCTCCCATTCTGTAGGTTGCCTGTTCACTCTGATGGTAGTTTCTTTTGCTGTGCAGAAGCTCTTTAGTTTAATTAGATCCCATTTGTCAATTTTGGCTTTTGTTGCCTTTGCTTTTGTTGTTTTAGACATGAAGTCCTTGCCCATGCCAATGTCCTGAATGGTATTACCTAGGTTTTCTTCTAGGGTTTTTATGGTTTTAGGTCTAACATTTAAGTCTCTAATCCATCTTGAATTAATTTTCATATAAGGAGTGAGGAAAGGATCCAATTTCAGCTTTCTACTTATGGCTAGCCAATTTCCCCAGCACCATTTATTAAATAGGGAATCCTTTCCCCATTTCTTGTTTTTATCAGGTTTGTCAAAGATCAGATGGCTGTAGATGTGTGGTATTATTTCTGAGGGCTCTGTTCTGTTCCATTGGTCTAAATCTCTGTTTTGGTACCAGTACCATGCTGTTTTGGCTACTGTAGCCTTGTAGTATACTTTGAAGTCAGGTAGCGTGATGTCTCCAGCTTTGTTCTTTTGGCTTAGGATTGTCTTGGCAATGTGGGCTCTTTTTTGGTTCCAGATGAACTTTAAAGCAGTTTTTTCCAACTCTGTGAAGAAAGTCATTGGTAGCTTAATGGGGATGGCATTGAAGCTGTAAATTACCTTGGGTAGTATGGCCATTTTCACAATACTGATTCTTCCTCTCCATGAGCATGGTATGTTCTTCCATTTGTTTGTGTCCTCTTTTATTTCACTGAGCAGTGATTTGTAGTTCTCCTTGAAGAGCTCCTTCACATCCCTTGTAAGTTGGATTCCTAGGTATTTGAGTCTCTTTGAAGCTATTTTGAATAGGAGTTCATTCATGATTTGGCTCTCTGTTTGCCTGATACTGGTATGTAAGAATGCTTGTGATTTATGCACATTGATTTTGTATTCTGAGACTTTGCTGAAGCTGCTTATCAGCTTAAGGAGATTTTGGGCTGAGACGATGGGGTTTTCTAAATAGACAATCATGTCATCTGCTAACAGGGACAATTTGACTTTTTCTTTTCCTAACTGAATACCGTTTATTTCTTTCTCTTGCCTGATTGCCCTAGTCAGAACTTCCCACACTATGTTGAATAGGAGTGGTGAGAGAGGGCATCCCTGTCTTGTGCCAGTTTTCAAAGGGAATGCTTCCAGTTTTTGGCCATTCAGTAAAATATTGGCTGTGGGTTTGTCATGTATAGCTCTTATTATTTTGAGATATGTTCCATCAATCCCAAATTTATTGAGCGTTTTTAGCATGAAGGGCTGTTGAATTTTGTCAAAGGCCTTTTCTGCATCTATTGAGATAATCATGTGGTTCTTGTCTTTGGTTCTGTTTATATGCTGGATTACGTTTATTGATTTGCGAATGTTGAACCAGCCTTGCATCTCCGGGATGAAACACACTTGATCATGGTGGATAAGCTTTTTGATGTGCTGCTGGATCCGGTTTGCCAGTATTTTATTGAGGATTTTTGCATTGATGTTTATCAGGAATATTGGTCTAAAATCCTCTTTTTTTGTTGTGTCTGTGCCAGGCTTTGGTATCAGGATGATGTTGGCCTCATAAAATGAGTTAGGGAGGATTCCCTCTTTTTCTATTGATTGGAATAGTTTCAGAAGGAATGGTACCAGCTCCTCCTTGTACCTCCAGTAGAATTCGGCTGTGAATCCATCTGGTCCTGAACTTTTTTTGGTTGTAGGCTATTAATTATTACCTCAATTTCAGAGCCTGTTATTGGTCTATTCAGGGATTCAACTTCTTCCTGGTTTAGTCTTGGGAGAGTGTAAATGTCCAGGAATTTATCCATTTCTTCTAGCTTTTCTATTTTATTTGTGTAGAGGTGTTTATAGTATTCTCTGATGGTAGTTTGTATTTCTGTGGGGTCGGTGGTGATATCCCCTTTATCATTTTTTATTGCGTCTATTTGATTCTTCTCTCTTTTCTTCTTTATTAGTCTTGCTAGCAGTCTGTCAATTTTGTTGATCTTTTCAAAAAACCAGCTCCTGGATTCATTGATTTTTTGGAGGGCTTTTTGTGTCACTATCTCCTTCAGTTCTGCTCTGATCTTAGTTATTTCTTGCCTTCTGCTAGCTTTTGAATGTGTTTGCTCTTGCTTCTCTAGTTCTTTTAATTGTGATGTTAGAGTGTCAATTTTAGATCTTTCCAGCTTTCTCTTGTGGACATTTAGTGCTATAAATTTCCCTCTACACACTGCTTTAAATGTGTCCCAGAGTTTCTGGTACATTGTATCTTTGTTCTCACTGATTTCAAAGAACATCTTTATTTCTGCCTTCATTTCGTTATGTACCCAGTAATCATTCAGGAGCAGGTTGTTCAGTTTCCATGTAGTTGAGCGGTTTTGATTGAGTTTCTTAGTCCTGAGTTCTAGTTTGATTGCACTGTGGTCTGAGAGACAGTGTGTTATAATATCTGTTCTTTTACATTTGCTGAGGAGTGCTTTACTTCCAACTATGTGGTCAATTTTGGAATAAGTGTGATGTGGTGCTGAGAAGAATGTATATTCTGTTGATTTGGAGTAGAGAGTTCTGTAGATGTCTATTAGGTCTGCTTGCTACAGAGTTGAGTTCAATTCCTGGATATCCTTGTTAACTTTCTGTCTTGTTGATCTGTCTAATGTTGACAGTGGGGTGTTGAAGTCTCCCATTATTGTTGTATGGGAGTCTAAGTCTCTTTGTAAGTCTCTAAGGACTTGCTTTATGAATCTGGGTACTCCTGTATTGGGTGCATGTATATTTAGGATAGTTAGCTCTTCCTGATGAATTGATCCCTTTACCATTATATAATGGCCTTTTTTGTCTCTTTTGATCTTTGATGATTTAAAGTCTGTTTTATCAGAGACTAGGATTGCAACCCCTGCTTTTTTTGGTTCTCCATTTGCTTGGTAGATCTTCCTCCATCCCTTTGTTTTGAGCCTATGTATGTCTCTGCATGTGAGATGGGTCTCCAGAATACAGCAAACTGGTGGGTCTTGACTCTTTATCCAATTAGCCAGTCTGTGTCTTTTAATTGGATTATTTAGTCCATTTACATTTAAGGTTAATATGTTATGTGTGAACTTGATCCTGTCATTATGATATTAGCTGGCTATTTTGCTCATTAGTTGGTGCAGTTTCTTCCTAGCATTGATGAACTTTACATTTTGGCATGTTTTTGCAATGGCTGGTACCAGTTGTTCCTTTCCATGTTAGTGCTTCCTCCAGGGTGTCTTGTAGGGCAGGCCTAGTGGTGACAAAATCTCTTAGCATTTGCTTGTCTGTAAAGGATTTTATTTCTCCTTCACTTATGAAACTTAGTTTGGCTGGATATGAAATTCTGGGTTGAAAATTCTTTTCTTTAATAATGTTCAATGTTGTCTCCCACTCTCCTCTGGCTGGTAGAGTTTCTGCCAACAGATCTGCTATTAGTCTGATGGGCTTCCCTTTGTGGGTAACCCAACCTTTCTCTCTGGCTGCCTTTAACATCTTTTTCTTCATTTCAACTTTGGTGAATCTGATAATTATGTGTCTTGGAGTTGCTCTTCTCAAGGAGTATCTTTGTGGTGTTCTCTGTATTTCCCGAATTTGAATGTTGGCCTGCCTTACTAGATTGGGGAAGTTCTCCTGGATGATATCCTGCAGAGTGTTTTCCAACTTGGTTCCATTTTCCCCATCACTTTCAGGCACACCAATCATATATAGATTTGGTCTTTTCACATAATCCCATATTTCTTGGAGGCTTTGTTCATTTCTTTTTACTCTGTTTTCTCTACACTTCTCTTCTCACTTCATTTCATTCATTTGATCTTCAGTCACTGATACTCTTTCTTCCAGTTCATTGAGTCGATTACTGAAGCTTGTCCATTTGTCATGTAGTTCTTGTGTCATGGTTTTCATCTCTATTAGTTCTTTTAAGGTCTTCTCTGCATTGATTATTCTAGTTATCCATTCATCCATTCTTTTGTCAAGATTTTTAGTTTCTTTGTGCTGGTTACATAGTTCCTCCTTTAGCTCTGAGAAGTTTGATCAACTGAAGCCTTCTTCTCTCAACTCATCAAAGTCATTTTTCCATCCAGCTTTGTTCCGTTGCTGGCAATGAGCTGTGTTCCTTTGGAGGGGTAGATGCGCTCTGATTTTTTGAATTTCCAGCTTTTTTGCACTGCTTTTTCCCTATCTTTGTGGTTTTATCTGTCTTTGGTCTTTGATGCTGGTGACGTACTGATGGGGTTTTGGTGTGGGTGTCCTTTCTGTTTGTTAGTTTTCCTTCTAACAGTCAGGACCCTCAGCTGCAGGTCTGTTGGAGTTTGCCTGGGGTCCACTCCAGACCCTGTTTGCCTGGGTATCAGCAGCAGAGGCTGCAGAAGATAGAATATTGCTGAACAGCGAGTGTTGCTGTCTGATTCTTGCTCTGGAAGCCTCGTCTCAGGGGTGTACCCAGCCATGTGAGGTGTGAGGTGTCAGTCTGCACCTTGTGGGGAATGTCTCCCAGTTAGGCTACTCAGGAGTCAGGGACCCACTTGAACAGGCAGTCTGTTCTCAGATCTCAGCCTCCATGCTGGGAGAACCACTGCTCTCTTCAAAGCTGTCAGACAGGGACATTTACTTCTGCAGAGGTTTCTGCTGCTTTTGGTTTAGCTATACCCTGTCCCCAGAGGTGGAGTCTACAAAGGCAGGCATGACTCCTTGAGCTGTGGTGGGCTCCACCCAATTTGAGCTTCCTGGTGGCTTTGTTTACCTACTTAAGCCTCAGCAATGGCTGGCGCACCTCCCCCAGCCTCGCTGCCACCTTGCAGTTAGATTTCCGACTGTTGTGCTAGCAATGAGGGAGGCTCCGTGGGCGTGGGTCCTTCCGGGCCAGGTGTGGGATATAATCTCCTGGTGTGCTATTTGCTAAGACCCTTGGTAAAGTGCAGTATTAGGGTGGGAGTTACCCAATTTTCCAGGTGTTATGTTTTCTTTTTCTAGGAAAGACAATTTCCTTTGTCTAGCAAAAGGAATTCTCTTCCCCCTTGCACTTCCCAGGTAAGGCGATGCTCACCCTGCTTCAGCTCTCACTGGTTGGGCTACACCTGCGGACCAGCACCGACTGTCTGACATGCCCTAGTAAGATGTACCTGGTACCTCAGTTGAAAATGCAGAAATCACCCATCTTCTGTGTTGCTCATGCTGGGAGCTGGAGGCTGGAGCTGTTTCTATTCAGCCATTTTGGGCACCCCCCACATATGTTTTAATTTCTCTTTGAGACAAACTCTTGCTCTACTGCCCAGGCTAGATTACAGTGGCACAATCATGACTCACTGCAGCCTTGGCCTCTCGGGCTCAAGCAAACCTCCCACCTCAACCTCCCAAGTAGTGGTGTTCCCAGACCAAACCAAGGGTCAGGCTGCTATTTCTCATGGCCCCAAAACAAGATGCAGATGAGCTGGTGAGGGAGATAGTTTTTACTTCTATAACTGGTTGTAGGGAGAAGGCCTGGAGATTGTCACCAGACCAACTCAAAATTACAAAGTTTTCCAGAACTTGTATACCTTCTACGGTGTATATCTACATGTAAGTGTGCATTCATCTAAAGACATAAGTGATTAACTTCTTTTAATCTGTAACTAAAGTCTGAGTCCTGAAGATCTTCCTCTGGAGCCTCAGTAAATTTCCTTCATCTAAATGGGTCCAGGTGCTGGGATGATTACCCTTATCTTGTCTCCTGCTAAATCACAGAAGTTTGGGGAGTTCCTTCAGACCGTCAATAAACTTGTTTGTGGAGGCCTGGAGAGTTTCTTCAGACCCACAATAAAGCTTGTTTAATCCTACATAGGTCCTGTTAAGAATTCCTTTGTTATTTTGTCATCCTTTAAGGCCAAGGAAAGGCCTAGGCAAAACTCTTGGTGGGCTTTTGTTACATCCCTGTCTTTGTATAAGGGGACTGGCTTTTAATGTTTAACTTAACCACTCGGTCAGTACTGAAACTGTTGTTATGGAGGCCTGTGTCAGTGAGACCTGGCCTGCCACACTGGGGCCTACAGGCATGTGCCACCATGCCTGGCTAAGTTTTTGTATTTTATGTAGGGACAGGGTTTTGCCATGTTGCCCAGCTGTTCTCAAATTCCTGGGCCAACCTGATCCACCCATCTCAGCCTTCCAAAGTGCTGGGATTATAAGTGTGAGCCAGTGTGCCCCGACTTGAGAAAAAAATATTTTTAAAAGACCAAAATAAATGAAAGAACATACTATGTTCATGAAATGGGAGACATATTATTGTAAAGAACTCAGTTCTCTTAAAATTATAGTTTCATGCAATATTGATCGAACTCTAGACAAGTTTTGTTGTGTGTGTGCATGTTCTGAAATGGACACAATATTTCTAAAATTTGTGTGTAAATGCAAATAAACAAATATTTCTTCCAATTTACTTCAGGCAATAGTTTTACTAAATATTTCACAGCTACGTAACACCATTTTTCAGCCTCCTATAATAGTTTTCTCACTACCCATTTTCTGGTTCTCAAACCAAACTTATATCTTCGAGGTTTTATTATGGTAGCATCCCACTTCCATGTACCTATTTGTCTTTATTAAATATTGCTACATAATGAAAAATGAGAATACAGCAGCAGCATACAACAAAATTAACTTATTTAGTTCACATATCTGTGGGTTAGCTGAGTGCCAGTGGGTCTAGACTGGGTTCACCTAGGAGGTTCTGTGGGTCTTGGGCTTATTCATACATCTGCAGGTCAGATGTGAGTGGTTAGTCTCAGCTGGACTGACTTGGCCAGGGCAACTCTGTTTCATGCTCATCCCCTCCTGAGAAAAGTCAGGGTGTATTTTTCTCATGGCAATGGCAGAAGTGCAAGAGTAAAAGCCCAATCATATGAGCACTTTTTAAGCCTTAAAAGGCAGTGCCTGATAACATTCCATTGGCCAAAGCAAGTCATTCGTCCAAGTCCAAAGTCAGGTAAATGAGGGCAAATTATTCTCTACCCATGCAGGAAAGACAAATATTTTTGAAAAATAATCTAATATATCACAATTTGTAATGAACTATTTTAGTTTTTAAAAATATGATTTTTTTAGAGCAATTTTAGGTTCACAGCAAAATGGTGCAAAAGTACAGAGTTCTCATGCACCAACCTCTCCCACCTGACACAGTTTTCCTCTTGAATTAGTAGGGAGCATTTGTTACATTCGATGAATCAACATTGACACATTATTACTATTAACTGAAGTATATAGTTTCCATTAGGGTTTACACTTTGTGCAGTACACTCCTACAGGTTTTAACAAAGGCATAATGTCTAGTATCCACCATTGCAGTATCATACAGAGTAGTTTCACTGGCCTAAAAATCCCCTGTGCTCAACCTATTTTTTGTCCTCTATATCCAACCCCCTGGCAACTTGATCTTTTTACTGTGTCCATAGATTTTCCTTTTCTGGAAAGCATATAGCTAAAATCATACAGTATACACTGTTTTCAGATCGGCTTCCCTCTCATACACATTTAATTTTTCTCTACACCTTCCTATGGCTTGATGGCTCATTTCTTTGTAGCCCTAGGTAATATTCCGTTATCTGGATGTTACAGATCATTTACCCACTCTCCTATGGAAAGACATCTAAGTTGCTCCCAAATTCTGGTAGTTCTGAATAAAGCTGTTACAGATATCTGTGTATAGGTTATTATGTGGATGTACATTTTCAACTCAATTCAGTAACTAGCAAGGGGTGCAACTTCCGGATCATATGACAACATATGTTTAGTTTTGTAAGAAATAGCTTAATGGTTTTTAAAAATGGCTGCGCCATTTTGCATTCCCACCAGCATTTGCTCTTTTCCCATTCTCAACAGCTTTTGATGGTGTTAGGGTTTTTTTTTTTTATTTTAACCACATGCACGCTTATCATTGTTTTAATTTGCAATTGTCGAATGACATGATGTTGAGCATCTTGAGCTTCTTTTCACATTCTTATTTGTCATGTATATATCTACTTTGATGAGATGTCTTTTCAAATTGATTCCATGTTTTGCTCCTTGTTGAATTTTAAGAGTTTTTAAAAACATATTTTGGATTATATGGGTTATTTATGAGATACAAGGTATGTATTTGCAAATATATTCTCCCAGTCTGTGGCTTATCTTTTTATTCTCTTGATACTGTATTTTAGAGAAAAAATTTTGTAATTTTAGTGAAGTCCAGTTTATAAATTATTTATTTCATGGATCATGTTTTTGGTGTATAGTTAAAAATCATGATCAAGCCTAAGGTCATCTAAATTTTTTCTATGTTATCTTCTATAGGTTTCATAATTTTGCATTTTGCATTTAGGCCTATGACTCATTTTGATGTAAGGATGTAAAGTCAGTGTCTAGGTTCACTTTTCTATATGTGGGTGTCTAGTTGTTCTAGCATCATTTAGTGTAAAAATAATTCTTTCCCTACTGTATTGTCTTTTCTCCTTCATCAAAGATCAGTTCAATTCATGTTTGTGGTTCTATCTCTGGTTTCTATTCTGTTCCATTAATCTATTTGCCTTATGCCATACTGTCTTGATTACTGTAGTTTCAGTGTTGTGTTGGCTGTTCTTGGTCTTTTGCCTCTTCAAATAAACTTTAGAACAAGTTTGCCTATATCCTTAAAATAAATTTCTGGGAGTTTGATTGGGATGGCATTGAATCTATAGGTCGAGTTGGGAAGAACTGATATCTTACTAATGCTGAGTCTTTCCAGAAACTGATCATATCTCCACTTATTTAGTTCTTTGATTTCTTTCGTCAGAGTTTAATAGTTTTCCTCAGATAGATCTTATAAATACTTTGTTAAATTTATAACTATTTTATTTCTGGGGTGCTAATGTAAATGATATTTTGTTTTTTTCTCAAAATCCAATTATCCTTTGCTAAAATTGATTTGATTAAATATATACATATACATATATATATATATATATATATACACACACACACACACCTATTTAGGTTGTCTATTCTTGTGTAAGTTTTGGCAGATTGTGTCTTTCAAAAATTGTTCAATTTCATCTAGGTTTTTGAATTTGTGAGCATAAGATTGTTCTCTCTGGGCCGGGCGCGGTGGCTCAAGCCTGTAATCCCAGCACTTTGGGAGGCCGAGGCGGGCGGATCACCAGGTCAGGAGATCGAGACCATCCTGGCTAACATGGTGAAACCCCGTCTCTACTAAAAAAAAAAACACAAAAAACTAGCCGGGCGAGGTGGCGGGCACCTGTAGTCCCAGCTACTCGGGAGGCTGAGGCAGGAGAATGGCGTAAACCCGGGAGGCAGAGCTTGCAGTGAGCTGAGATCCGGCCACTGCATTCCAGCCTGGGCGACAGAGCGAGACTCTGTCTCCAAAAGAAAAAAAAAAAAAAAAAAAGATTGTTCTCTCTCTCTCTATATTTATATATATATATATATATTTATTTTTTTTGAGACAGAGTCTTACTCTATCGCCCAGGCTGGAGTGCAGTGGCATGATCTCGGCTCACCACAACCTCCGTCTCCTGGGTTCAAGAGATTCCCTTGGCTCAGCCTCCTGAGTAGTTCTTTATTATCGTATTAATATCCACAGAATATGTGGTGATGACCTCTTTCATTTCTGATATGAATAATTTGTTACTTCTCTATTTTTCTTAGTTACTCTGGCTAGAGTGTTACTAATTTTATTGAGTTTTTAAAAGAGGCATCTTTTGGTTTCATTGATTTTTTTAACTGGCATGATTTCTGCTCTAATTTTTATTATATGTTTTCTTCTGCTTACTTCAAATTTAATTTGCTCTTCTTTTTCTAGTTTCTTAAGTGAAAACTCAGGTTACTGAGTTTAGATTTTATTCTTTAATACATGCATTTCGTGCTACAAATTTTCCTCTGCTTTCACTGCCTTCCACAAATTCTGATAAGTTGTATTTTTATTTCAGAAATTTTTAAATTTCCCTTGAGATTTCTCCCATGTGTTTCCTAGAAATGTGTTGTTTAACTTCCAAGTTGGGATTTTCCACTATCTTCCTATTGCTGACTTCTAGTTTAATTCCACTGTGGCCTGAATGGCCTGAGAGCAAACATTGTATGATTTTGATTCTTTTAAATTTGTTAAGTGGTTTCTTTTTTCAGAATACTGTTTATGTTGGTTAGTATTTCATGTAGGCTGAAGACAATGTGCATAATTTTATACATGTTAATTAAAGTGAACTGATTAATGATGCTAGTGAGTTCAACTGTGGCCTTACTGATTTTCTGCCTGCTGGTCTAATGGATAGAGGGATGTTGAATTCTCCAGTGTAATAGTACATTTATCTGTTTCATATTGAAGTTGTTTCACTTCTTGTCTCATGTGTATTGACACTCTGTTGCAAAGTACATATACATTAAAGATTGCTATTTCTTACTGCAGACTTGACTCATTTGTCATTATGTGATGCCCTTCCTTATCCTTGCTAATTTTCCTTGCTCTGAAGTCAGCTCTGTCTGATGTCAATAAAACAACTCCAGTTTTCATTTGATTAGTAGTAGCATGCTGTATCTTCCTCCATCCCTTTATTTTCAATCTATATGTATTTTTATATTTGAAGTTGATTTCTTGTAGATGACATATAGTTGGTTGTTGTTTCACTCTGAAAATCTCTGTCTTTTGATTGTATATTTAGAACAGTGGGATTTAAGGTGATTATTGATGTAGTTGAATTAATATCTACCCTATTGTTACTCTTTTCAATTGACTCTCTTTGTCTTTGTTTCTGCTTTCTGTGGTTTAAATTGGGCATTTTATAGGACTTCATTTTCTTTCCTTACTTTGCACATCAATTATACCTCTCCCCTTCCCCATTCTTTCAGTGGTTGCCCTAGTGTTTGCAATACATATTGACAACTAATCCAACTCCATCTCCACATAACACTATACTACTTCCTGGGTAGTGCAAGTTCCTATAATAAAGCTTTCCTAATATCTCTTGCTTGTCCTTTGTATCATTGCTGGCATTAATTTTAGTTATTCTTAAACTATAATCAATGAATGCATTGTTGCTATTATTTTTAACAAGCTATTATCTGTCAGATTAATTAAGAATTTTAAAAAATCAAATTTTCAAGATTTTACTTTTACTTATTTCTTCCCTAACACTCTTCCTTTCTTTATGTAGATCTGATTTTCTGACCTACATAATTTTTCTTTTCTTAAATAATTCCCTTTAACATATCCCTCAGGAAAGCTCTATTGGCAATAAATTCCCTTAAGTTTTGGTTGTCTGAAAGTATTTCTTTTTCACTTTTGAAAGATAATTTCACTGGATATGGAATTTTAGGTTGGCGGTTATTTTCTCTTAGCACCTTAAATATTTTATTGCATTCTCTTCTTGCTTGTATAACTTTTGAAAAAAAGTCTGATATAATTTTTAGCTCTGTTCCTATATAGGCAAGATTTTATTTTTCCTCTGGCTTCTTTGAGGATTTCTTTATCTTTGATTTTTCATGATTTGAATATGATATGCTTAGGTGTAGACATTCTGACATTTATCCTGCTAGATGTTTTCTGAGCATTCTATAAAGACATGAAATAAATTTCACAGAAAGTTGAAATTTGTAAATTAAATGGTAAGCATAGAGTTATCCAATATAAATGTAATATGGACCGTATGTAATTTTAAATGTTTTAATTCCCATGTTTAAAAAGCTAAAAGTAATGGTAAATATGGGTGATTATGTCTACATTAGTTAATTTGACAGTGGTAATCAGTGCACAATATATATGCATATCAAATCATCACATCGTACAGCTTAAATATAATCAATTTTTACTTGTCAATTAAATATTTAAAAGTAAAATTAATTTTAGTAATATAGTTTATTTGACTCAATATATTTAAATATTATCATTTTACCATGTAATCAATATAGTTATTAATTACACAGTATATTACATTTCTTTTATTCATATTAGTTCTTTGATATCTGTTGTTTATTTTACACTCACAGCCCATGCTAATTTATACTATCCATATTTTAAGTGCTCACTAGTCATACATGGCTTGAAGTTACCATATTAGACAGTGAAGGTCTATACATTTTTGTATACTAAAAGACTTCATAATATAAATATTTAAAAAATGAAATTACTATAGTAAAACATTTTAAATATGCTTATACATATACTTACATAAATAATCTTAGCATGGGAGAGAATTTTAAAGCAAAATAGATAGAGAAACTCACAAATAACTTAATGGAAAAAGGCACATGGACAGCTTACATACATGTGAAAAGATAGCCTTATTCATAACTAACTAAATAAAAACAAACACAATTTTTAAAATCAACTTTCCAGGCATAATAAAAGTGTTAGGAGGATTGTAAAAGTATAGAAACATGGGGCCGTCATGTAGAGTTGGTGGGTCACTATGTTTAGTGGGGAGTTATTATTCCTTTCTAGTACAAATAGGTATAAAATTCTAGGTTGAATTTTATTTCAACATTTTAAATGTTTGACTCCATTCCTCTTTCTTGCATGGATTTTGACAGAAAATCTACTACAATTCTTTTCTTTATTCCTCTATAGATAGGGTATTTAGTTTTTCTGACTTCTTTTGAGATTTATTTTCTTTGCCTTCGATTTTATGTAGTTTGATTATGATACTTCTAAATGAAAATTTTCATTATTTAATCTGTTTGATGCTTTCTGCGTTAGCTTGATCTGTGGTTTGATGTCTGCTGTAACTTTGGAAAATTCTTGGCTGGGCATAGTGGCTCATACCTGTAATCCTAGAAATTTTGGAGGCCAATACGGGAGAATTACTTAAAGTCAGGAATTTGAGACCAGCCTGGGCAACATAGTGAGATCCCATCTAAAAAAAAAATAAAACAAACAGTGAGACATGGTGGTGCCCACCTGTAGCTAGACCTGCTAAGGAGACTGAGATGGGAGGATTGCCTGAGCCTAAGAGTTCAAGGGTGCAGTGAGCTATGATGGTTCCATAGCACTCCAGCCTGGGTGACAGAGTGAGACCCTGTCTCGAAGAAAAATTTAATGGAAATTCTTGGCATTATAATTTACTTTTTTCCTGCTCTGTTCTCTACTTTTTCCTCCTGGTATTCCAGATATTCCTGGTATGCCTATCTCATTTATTTGGAAATTATCCTATAATTCTTGGATGTTCATTTCTGTTCTTTATTTTTTCATTAATTTTTGGAATGTCTTGTACCTTTTTCATTGAATGCTATTGAGTATTAGTCACTCAAGTATTGAGCAATAGTCACTAAAGGACATAGACTATTAGTGTAAGGATTTGTGTTAATCTCCCTGGCCTCCCAAGACGAAGGCTGTAACAGTTAAATCCACCCCAGTGTATTTTCCTTTTAACTGCACCCGCTAGAGGCTTTAAATTGCTCCTTTGTCCTTATCTTTGTCTCCCCTCCTGACTCTGGGCTCTCCTGGGTGCTTTTCTTAGGGGGAGTCTGTGTCTTTCAGCTCTTCAAGATGTAGTCCACTCTTATTACACAGGAAACCTGTTGGTGCAGTGGTGAGGAGTAGAGATGGGCAAGTATTGGAATCTATACTCCTACGATTAAGTCTCAGGCTTTTGCTGTGTCCGTGTCCCTGGGCTGTGACCTTCATAACCTTTTTTGTCTTCTTAGCTGAGACAGCAAGGCTGGAGAGGGTTAGAGGAGGAGCAATGCCCCTGCTCCACCTGGGATGATGCTCTAGTAAAGTTTTTCACCTTGAGGAACAGTCTATTGTTACGGAGAATGCTCTGGGGTTATTTCACAATAATTACAAAAATTACTTTCTCCTGTCAGAGACATGAGGATTTTTTTTTTTTCTTTTTAATCTTTACTATGGGAACCTCATGGGATGCTTAGAGGTAAAACTCAAGAAAGTTTGAAGGAGCCCTCAGGCTGTAACATCCAGGAGCTTAATCACCCTCCAGCAGTCCACAAAGCCTCCAGCAATTTGTCAAAATTGTTATGGAGATATTCTTACCAGTTGTGGCTCGAGCCATATCTCTTAACAGTGGCTTCAGAGATTCCAGATCTTGGCCAACAGGCCTCAGCCATGATTCTCCGGATTCCCGTTTCTTCAAATTTTGGGGTGGCAGTTTGCTCTACAGCTCCTTTTGTTGATGGTAACAAGAAAAGTTACTGGTGTTTAATTTGTTCTTTTTTTTAATCTAAAGATTAGGGTGATCAAATTCAAGCATTTTATAGGAACTGAAACTGGAAGTCTTCTATCGTTTCGTGTAAAAAATGTTCATGTCACCAGTTCATGTTCATGTCACCAATTTCTCTACAATTTACATTTCTGAAAGGAGGGAGGAAAGAATTTTTGTTTTTTTTGTTTTCTTTTTGAAGATCAAGAACTAATATTTCAGAATATCAGATTTATTTTCCATCTGAATATAAGCAGGTAGAGAAACTGTAACAGCATAGAATTAACTTGTCTTTCACTTACAAAAGTTTGACATAACCCAAGACAGCATGTTCTTTAAATTTCGTAGATGCAAAAGAGAGAATGTGAGTTGAAATTATTTTTTTCTAAATGCTTTCTATATATTTGTTTCTCTAAGATCTTAATCATTCATTAATAATGTTTAGTTTCTAAGATGTCTCACTAAAGCTTGCTTTATTTTCTAAGTTTGTAATTTTAAATTCAGGCAGTTTAAATCCTTTAGAACATATCTACAAAAGTATCCAACAAAATCAACCGGAGAATGAATATTTTCATGTCCTGATCTGTAAAGAGTTAAATGTCAAATTTTTCCAAAACAAACAAATAAAAACAAACAAATAAACAAAGAAATCGCCTTTGGGTAAAAACTCACAACGGAAAATTTCAACCAAGGAAAATTATTCATAAAATTCAAGTGTCTTCAAATTAAAGCTTATAGTGGAAACTGTTTCACAACTTTAATGATATTGACCATTCTCCCAAATGTTTATAATGGGTTGCAATATGTAAACTCAATGAGAAAAGCCAAGTACAAAATGTCAGGCCTAAAACCACATAAAGGCTCTTAATAATTTTTCTAATTTCTGTTCCCCTGCAGGCTTCTGTTGTGAAACATAGATGTCTTCTGCAAGCAGCTGCCACGACCATATCTCAGAGCCCTAGTGAGTTGTAGAGAAGTTTCAAGAGTTAGGGTTTTTCCTCTGTACAGTAACTAAAATAGTAAAAAAAAAAAAAACCACAATTTTTATTCATAAAAATTGAATATAATAAATGCGTTTTTATTTTGGGGCTCATTAGTGCCTTAGTCACAAATTGAATATGCTTGTGTCTGTGTCTGTGCCTGTGTTTGCCCTGAGGCTTACAAATCAAGAGATAATTATTGGTCCAAAGGAAAACAGTATGTGCACTGCGGAAATCTGTGCTACTCTCAACTGCTGCTATTTTCCAGCTTTTCCACAGTTCCAGTTCAGATGGGTGCTTGAGCCCAGAGCTCACTTTTCTAGCTCTGGTCTGAAAGCGAATTTGGTTTGCAAATGGAAAGGACAATTGGATTCATAAGCCATAGTCACTTATCAGACACTTACTACAACCTCATGTGCTTTCCATCTTTATCCTTATTATAATTCAAGGGGGTGAATATTATCCTTCCTCTTTTAAAGATGCCTACTAACTCTTAGAGACTGCTCTTAACTGATTCAACATCCTTCTGGTGGGGAGAGGATGCCTGGGAAAAGCAAATGAAAGGACTGTAAAAGGGAAAAGGCTAATTCCAAAGAACAGAGGGCTGGCCCTCCAGGTGTCTTCTTGGTGAGCATCTGTTACCCTGCCAGAGCAGCCCGGTATAGGTTTACTCAACAACTCAACATATAATTAAGACAACCCTGTGATCTTGCCAAGATGCTCTTATTTGTTGCCATGGCACTATTGGTCCTGAGGCAACTTTAATAAAATCAAGATGACACTGACTTGTAGAAGCTTGGGAAATTTCACTGTGGCTGTGAGGTTTGGCTAGAGTCTGTGGAACTAGGGCATAGCTGTTTCCACTTCAACTCCAAAGTAGACCTCCAGACAAGAAAGAAAACCCCTTCCCCTAGTGCAAAGTTTTGTAATCTCTTCAGTACTTCACCCCACTCTCTGCCTCCAGATACCTACAAATCCACACCAAATGGCTGGGTTCAGAGTAATGTTTCTAAAAGACATATGAAAACTCAGTCATATGAGGCTGGATGATTATCCTGAGAGATCATCTCCTCCATGCTCCTTCTTGAAAACTTTTAGCATTTCTTTTTTATTTGGTCTACTTTCTGTCTGCAAACATGAATGTTGTCTTTATTCATCATCTTGACTACAATGGCACTGTTGGTTCCTCTACCAGCATTGATAGATTAGACAACATAAAAATTTCATATGTAAGTGTGTCAACTCTGTAAACATGAGAACTATAACTGTCTATCATAATGGAGCAGATTTGACTTTTATCACCACTATTCCAAGCAGGGGTGACACTACCAGTTCCAAGATTCTAAATAAAGATGCCTCAACACATGGAAATAAATACCCATGGAAATAAATACCCTGGACCAGAGGAAATTAAAGCACAAGAAGAAAATCAGGTCAAAATAGGAACAATGAAATTATACACACTGTATAGGGTGAGTGTATTTGCCATAAGTGATTCTAAAACTTGGTTTCAAGCTTTATGAAAATCAAAAAAAGGCCTGACTACCAACATATATGTTTGTAATTATCTGAAATAAGAAGGTATTCCAAATCATCAAAGGAGACAAAAACATACTCTTCTATTTTCTAAACGAAATTCCCAAAAAATTATTAAGTGATTTTTATATTGGACTCTGAGAATATAAGATAAAGTAAAAAGAAGTTGAGTAAATGTAGCACTAGCGAAGGAATTTTTGGTCATTGGGTTTATTGGAGGGTGAAGCTTGAGCAACCATTTGTGGAACATCTTCCCTAAGCATGAAAGAAAGATTGATTGAAACTGAAAGAACATTGGGCTAGAAATCAAAATCCCAGGTTTGAATTTTAGTTCTGTAGGTAGCAATGTGTGACCTTAATGAAATCATCGCCTTTGTTTACTCAATTGTTTTCTATGTGTGTTACAACATAAATGCCACATAGGTTTTGTTCACTTCTATACCTCTGGCACCAGAAAAGTGCCTGGCACATAATAAATGCGCAATAAATATTTGCTAATACATTTGTTGAATGGGTGAAACAGCAGAAGATTTACAAATAAAAATATTTGAGGAATATAAAATATCTTACAAATATGGGGGTAAGTGATGGTAGAATTAGAACATCATTATCTTATTTTCACGTGTAGGCTGCTTGGGCTACTGTAACAAAATCCTGCAGACTAGGTAGCTTTAACAACAGAAATTTATTTCTTACAGTTCTGGAGGCTGCAAAATTCAAGATTAAGGCTCTTGAAGAGTTTGGTTTCTGGCGAGAACTCTTCATGGTTTTCAGGAAGAACTCTGGTGCCTTTTACAAGAACATAAATCCTATCATATCCAGGCTCTGCCTTTATGACCTCATTTAACCTTAATTACTTCTTGATAGGCCCTGTCACCAAATACAATCAGTTAGAGAGTTAGGGCTTCAGTGTATGAATTTGGCAGAGTGCACAATTCAGTGCATAGCACTAGTAATGCCAAAGAGAGCTAATTCAACGGCAGCCTGGTAGCTTAGCAAATGGAAACATAAGTAGCCCAATGTCATTTCTCAAATGAGGCAGGATAAAGAATAATACAGACAATAAAAATAGAATTGCAATGGTATTCTAAACTATATTAAGAAACTCAATTTTAATTATTAAACCCCAAATACAGGTTCTTAGTCAAAATCTTTTTAACTCAGGTTGTATACTATATAATTAGAAGAGATACATGATTATCTCACGGTAATAAAACATTTATAAGAGGGAGAATATATAATTCTAGCTTTGTTTTCTCATTGCTCAATGTTGAAATCCTTCAATGGTTAGCATATTTTGAAATTTAGAAAATGTTCTGAAAATTAAATGGGGCCATAAAGTCAAAACAGGAAAAGTCATCAATGCCAAGCCAAAACATTTGAAAGTTATGAAAAGCAAAAAGCATTAGAAAAGATGAAAAATGATCCTGAATCTTTCTGCCAATCAGCATAATTTCCAAAGTAATTGCAAATCATATGACCTATCAAAACCCTTGGTCAATTCTATTACTTACACTCTCAGTAACAGAGATGCCCATTCCATACTTTTTAAAAATGCTTTCTTTTTTCATTTGGTTTATGAGCCACAGTAGTCTTCTATTTTTCCTATTTCTTTTTCTTTTTAAATCAACACTCTTTCTAGATATGCTCTTCCACTCAGAGGTTGTAAATACCAGCAATCCACATTGCTTCTCATGGTTATATCTGAAGCTCTAACCTCTCCTTTGAGGCCTAGTGTTACATTCCCAAATTCTCATTTAATACTTCTGTTTGGTTCTCCAGTAGACGTCCACATTTAGTAAGCTCCAAACTTATTCTTGAGTGCAACACAAGTCACCCCGTTGTTAAGGCCCACAGCCTCAATGCCACACTTGGTCTCTCCCGCAAGCAAGTTCTTCAAACAGGCCTTGCATTGGCCATCTCTTATCTGGACTTTGGCAGTCGTCTCTTGGTTGGTCCCCTGGGTCCACTCCAGCTTCCTAGTTTTCCTGCCCTTCCCCACTCAGACTACAGGGCCCAGAAACTTGTTGGATTATTGAGGTCATAGAAGGAAGTGAACTGGGAGGTGACTGGCCTGGTCATGGTGACCTTGGAGATAGTCAGAATAGAGAACAACTGTCCCATACCCAAGATGCCCTGATCTTCTACATACAATTTTGTTTCTCCTAAACAATGAAGGGAGACATAAAGGTGCTTAAATTGCCATCGTTATTTGCCTTTTTATGTGCTTTTGCTGACAATGACCTCTGTGGGTCACACACTTCCTTGGAATTCTTAACCGCTTAGTGGCTACATTCCCCATGCAGAAAATAGATTTGTTGATATTCCCTTTTTCCTAAGGTTGATGGGAGGATTAAATGAGATGAAGCATACCAGAGTGCCTACTTCAACTCATGCAGAAGGATTATTTCTAGTTATGTTATTATTTTTTTAGATCAGTTCCTATGGAGGTGTTCGGCCTCAAGCCACACATGTGGATGTAATAGTTTAACTCCCAAGACTAATTTAGTACTCTCATCTCCAAGTGTTTGTCATTCTCCCTTCGTATTCCAGGCACCCAACCAATTATTAATACATGTCATCTGCCTCCACCAATGTATGATCAAATTACCAAAGTATTTAAAAACATAGTAAAATAAAGGACATCTTTTAACCCCCAAACAAGAAACAATCTCAGAATAGAGCTCAGACTTGTGAGTGGAACACATTGGCCTTGACATTTCTATATTAGATAACTATGATCCATTTGTGTGACATTTCCCAGAACCAAGGAGAAGGCTACACCACAGCTAGGATTTCTCTCCTTCTTTTTCAAAAGACACATCTTAAGTAGGGAACCATCTTAGAAATGTCAGCTTTTAGTTCCTACTTTGGCCTTTTCACCGATGTTTTCAAGATCTTAAGATTGGATTCCAGCTGGAACAAAAGCTTCAGGCATTAGTGGTTCCCTGGGCCCAGTGGTCTCTGGAGGAAGGCAGGTGTTTCCCAAGTCTCCGAATCAGGGACAGAACCCTAGGAATCTGCAGCAGCAGGACTTCTTCCTCCTTCTTCATCTCTATTCAGAGATTTCTGCATGCAAGAATTCCTGGTTTTTTTTTCTTATTGTTTCTCTACCAACTGCCTTTATTTTTTTCCAGCTTTACGGAGGTATAGCTAACAAATAATTTTTCAGGTATGCAGCATGATATTGCAATACATGTATTTGTTGTGAAATGATTACCGCCATCAAGCTAATTGACATATCCATCATCTCACATCTCACAGTTTCATATTTTTGTGTGTTGTGTGACTATTTAAGATCTATCCTCAGAAAAATTCAAGCACATAATACATTTTTCTTTTTTCTTTCTTTCCTTTTTTTTTTGAGACAGGGTCTCAGTCTGTCATCCCATCTGGAGGGCAGTGGTACAATCATGGCTTACTGCAGCCTCGACCTCCTGGGCTCCAGCAGTCCTCCTGCCTCAGCCTCCTGGGTAGTTGAGCCCACAGATGTATGCCCCCACGCGTCAATAATATTTTTAAAGAAATTTTTGTAAATTTGGGGTTTCACTGCTCAGGCTTGTCTCGAACTCCTGGCCTTAAGCAATCCTCCTACCTTGGCCTCCCAAAGTGCTAGGAGTACAGGCATGAGCCACTGCACCTGGCCTACATGATTCTTAACTATGGTCACCCAGATCTCCAGAACTTATTCATCTTATAACTGAAAGTTTATATCCTTGACCAACATCTTGCCAATCCCCCACACCAACGTTCAGCAACCACCATTCTATTTGGTTTCTATGACTTCAACTTTTTTAGATTCCACATATAAGTGAGATCATGCAGTATTTATTTTTCTGGGTCTGACTTATTTCACTAAGCATAATTCCCTCCAGGTTCATCCATGTTGTCACAAATGTCAAGATTTCTTTCTTTTTAAAGGTGGCTAGTATTCCATTGTGTGTATATAGCACATGTCCTTTATCTATTTAGCATTGCACATAGGAGTACAGCTATATCTTTGAGACTCAAGTTTCATTTTTTTTTCAGATATATACCTAGAAATGGGATTTGTGGGTTATATGGTATTTCTATTTTTAATTTTTTGAGGAACTTTCATCCTGTTTTCCATAATGGCTGCACGAATTTGCACTTCTACCAACAGTGTACAAGGGTTCCTTATTCTCTATATACTCATATGTATAACAAAATATAGAGTATTTCTCTATATACTCTTATGTAAAGTATTCATCAGACGTGAAAACTTTAGTTTCATTATAATGCTGCTTATGTTGGTAGTGTGTAGTAAATAAAGTGAATTGGTGGTTGGAAGTAGAAAGTGGAAGATATACTTTTCCAGCAAAGATTTGGGATGGAGAGGAGGCTACAGGAACACATCCTCCACTCTGGCGTGGAATGGAGGGGTTCTCAAATCTGAGTCAGGAGGTCTTCCATGGGATGCATGGCCCTGGGTGTAGGGAAACTGTGTCCTCAAGGCTTTATGTCTTTAGTTTCCACTGGGCCAGGTAGGCTCTGGAAAGTCAGGTCAATCTGCAAGGAGCATCAATGTCTCTGAGGCATATAATCAAAAAGGCTTTCAGTTGTCAAAGGAAGGTGAGAAAGGAGGGATGAATGCAGACTGGCACAGTCAGGGGAGGGCCAACAGCAAGAAGAGTTTAAGCCATCTTTAAAAAATAACAAAGCTCAGCCTGGCATTGTGGCTCATGCCTGTAATCCCAGCACTTTGGGAGGCCGAGGTGGGTGGATCACCTGAGGTCAAGAGTTCGAGACCAGCCTGGCCAACATGGCAAAACCCTGTCTCTACTAAAAATACAAAAATTAGCAGGGCATGGTGGTGCACATCTGTAATCCCAGCTACTTGAGAGGCTGAGACAGGAGGATCTCTTGAACTGGAGATGCGGATGTTGCAGTGAGTTGAGACAGCACCACTGCACTCCAGTCTGGGCAACAGTGTAAGACTCTGACTCCAAAAAAAAAAAAGAAAAGAAAAGAAAAAAGAAAAAAAATAAGAAAGCTAATTGCAGCAACTTCCTAATGGAGCAAATATTCATTTATTGTCTGCCAGGTAGCTGTTTGTGTTTTTAGAACCTTCACCATAATTCCCCATAATCCTATGAGATAAATGCTATTATATTCCAATAACTATGATTACTATTATATTATTATTATGAGAATAATGGTAGAATTTAATTAGACACTCAATCTCAGAGGATGTTTTAGAGGGTCGAATGGGTTAACAGGGATATAAAGTATTCAGATGTGTTCCTGACCATCTGGCTAAGTCCTACACAGGTCTTCACAGGCCCTCCATTATTCTCTTTCTTCTAACCCTGGTGAGGTTAGGGAACTTTGCTGAAGGTCGCATAGAAAGTAAGTGGAGGAGTAACTTCCACATTCTATTTTAATGTGTTGCTGACTGAGATAGTTAGATCTACACAAAGGGGCCGATGATATTTATGTGCTCCCTAAGCCTGGAGATCTGAGGAATGAAGGCTTCCAGATCTGTCTCATGCTGTGCTGCACATCTTCTCCTGCATATGGAATTCTGATTGTGCATTTCAGCTTGGGAGCCTCCTTCTTCCTGCACAGAGAGAGCCCTTCAGCACCATTGCTCAATGTGGGCTCAGCCCAGCCTTGGAAGCTGACCAAGTAAACAGCCAGTTTAAACATGACTGCAAATACTTCTACCTAAAGAGAGATGAACATATAAAAAGAGAGGCTGCAAAAGTTGGGAACAATATGATTCAGGGTGTATTTTAGCATAGAGAATCTGTGGCCCTCACCAGACTACCCAGGAATCCACGTTGTCATGTAAATGAAGTGTGTGGCTTCAATTCGTCCCCGACAACATGGTGGTGTTAGCAGTCCCACGTTATAAAGGAGGGAATAGGTTACATGAATGTGAGCGACCTGCTCTTGGGTCTTCTACTCTAGGTAACCTCTCACTGCTTCCCCACTCCACAGCCCTGGGGTTTCCACTTGGCACTACCTGGGTCCTGGCCCATCCTGGGAATAACTTCCTTTACTAGGCACTGTGGCCATTTCAACCAGGTGTCACGGCAGTGTCATCTGGCAATGGGATTTTATTTTTAGGATACCACTTGGGCACTCCTTGGACATGATTGTGGCATCCACTGGAGGACATTGCTCCTCTCGGTTGCTATTTTCTTGTGTGCTGGAACCTTCTGGATGACAGAGCTGCGTTTACTTCAGGGTCAAGAAAGCATTCGTTCCCCCTTTACATGTTAGATCTTCATCATTCTGGGTTCCAAAGGCAGTGCTGATGGGCGCCCTAATGTGCCAGAGGGCTCAAGAAAGTTGCCATAAGTTCTTTGAGTTCATAACCATACCCGCCTTCTCCTTGGCATCCAAACATATTTTATTTATTTTTTTATTATTATACTTTAAGTTCTAGGGTACATGTGCATAACGTGCAGGTTTGTTACATATGTATACTTGTGCCATGTTGGTGTGCTGCACCCATCAACTCGTCAGCACCCATCAATTCATCATTTATATCAGGTATAACTCCCAATGCAATCCTCCCCCCTCCCCCCTCCCCATGATAGGCCCCAGTGTGTGATGTTCCCCTTCCCGAGTCCAAGTGATCTCATTGTTCAGTTCCCACCTATGAGTGAGAACATGCGGTGTTTGGTTTTCTGTTCTTGTGATAGTTTGCTAAGAATGATGGTTTCCAGCTGCATCCATGTCCCTACAAAGGACTCAAACTCATCCTTTTTTATGCCTGCATAATATTCCATGGTGTGTATGTGCCACATTTTCTTAATCCAGTCTGTCACAGATGGGCATTTGGGTTGATTCCAAGTCTTTGCTATTGTGAATAGTGCCGCAATAAACATACGTGTGCATGTGTCTTTATAGCAGCATGATTTATAATCCTTTGGGTATATACCCAGTAGTGGGATGGCTGGGTCATATGGTACATCTAGTTCTAGATAAACCTTTTTGGCAAGGGTATCCAGGCTATGGTCATACCTGTGTAGCAGCTACCCCACAGGAACTCAAAATCATTGCTCTCATCTAATGACTGATGTTATTTAACTGGGTCAACTGACCTTTTAAAGCTTATTTTACGTTAAAGAGCCTCTCAGTCTCTCCTAACCATAGATTTCCACTACACCCACCCCACGCTATTTGTCAAATACGTCCAGACATGTCACATTCAGTTGGGCAAGAAATAGATTGAGGATGTCGGTGGTGACGGTGATGATGATGACAGAAAACAATGTCACCTTCAGCTAAGTATGCGCTGAGTTCCAGATACATCTGCCAAACTTTTTACATCATCTGATTTCATCTTCACAATATATGATTGAGGAAGCTGAGATTTAGCAAAGGTAGATAATTCGTTCAAGGTCCCATAGCTTGTGGCTTAGGCACCCATGGTTTATGTGACTCTCCCCTACTTTCTGCTGTAGATATTTGTGTGTGGATAGATGTGTGTGTATGTGTTTATATAAATAAATAGATATCCATTTGTATAGGTGTATATGGGATTTGTTGGACCCTGTATTATACTTTCTCTGTCCTTTTCTGGGACCAAATAGATTTAATTGTAATAACTTCATGGCAAATTATAATTTATGAATATAGTAGGGTTCTTTCCTCTCTTGTTTTCCTTTCCAAACTTCTTTAAGAGAGTCTTTCCATAGTTGCTGTCTGACTTTGCCCAGTTAGTCTCCCATGTTAACTTTGGAGTCATTTTGCCAAAGAGTAGTCTTTCCTACCTACACGCATTATTCTCTGTCACCCTATCCTAGTCACTGCCTTCTTGGTTCTTGTTGTAACTATACATCTATATGTTTGCCCACTTTTTATTGTATGTGTCCCCTACTGGACTAGAAGCTCCATTAGGGGAAGATCTGTGCTTGGTTTGTCTGTTTGGCCAGTGTTTAGTACCATGCCTGTCATGTAGTGTAGAGACTCAACAAATGTTTGTGCAATAAGTGAATGAACATACTTTTGAGCAAATTAATTTGGGAAGAAATTAATATGTTTAAAATATTTGGCATTCCAACTTAGGAGCAAGACATAACCACTGGTAATTGACTTTTATATTTTTCAGTAATACTTTATTTCTCTTAATATAGATTCTATATGCATTTCTTAGTATGGTTATGCTTGCATATGCACTTATACATATTTATATATGTATATACTTACACGAGTATACTATTTCTCCCTTCTCAATCTTTGTTTCTGTTTCTGTCTCTGCCTTTCTCTCTGCCTATCTGTCTGTATCTGTTTATGTATATGTGTGTGTGTCTGTCTGTCTCTGTTTTGCAATTAACAACGGGCTATGTTCCATCTATATTTTCTAAGGTAAGTACTTTTTGTAAGAAGTCTTTGTTTCCCAGCATGACTCCGGCCACATCTTTGGTTGTTTCAATATTTTAAGTCCTTCCAATGCCAAAGTTTTTAAATTTGTAGGCTCCTCTTTTGCATGCTACTCACAGAAACCGATCTTCCGCATGTTTTCCTCTCTGAGTCATTTACAAGTTACAAGTTACAAGCATACCATTATTTCTTTTTTCTTAAAAATAAAAGGAAAAAAGCCCTTATTATTCCTATAAACTCCTCCAGCAGCCACCTCATTTATCTGTTTATCCTTTAGGGCAAAACGTCTCAAAAGAATATTTGTTACTCACCATTCTATCATTCCCTTCTTCCAGTATCCTTGGACCCTGGCCACTCATGTTTTACTTCCCACTGGAGATGCTTCTCTTGAGGTCAGCAAAGACCCTTGTGGTGAAGAATCCCATGATCATTCTTCACGCTCCTGGCAGCTGCATTTGTCATGCCTGATCACTGCCTTATTCTTTGTATTATTATTATTATTGTATTGTGGTAGAAACACTCAACATGAGATCTACCTTTGTAAAAAATGGTTAAGTGTACAACATGGTATTGGTAACTATAGGCACAATGTTGTATCACAGACACATTCATCTTGTGTAACTTAAATTCTATCCCCATCAAACATCAACCCTCCATTTCCCCTCCTCAGCCCCTGGGGACCCTTATTCAGTTCTCTGCTTCTGTGAGCTTGATGATTTTAGATTCTTATGTAACTGGCTATCTCTGTCCCTTTTGTGCTGCTATAACAGAATACTTGAGACTGGTTAATTCACAAAGAACAAAAATTTATTTATCACAGCTCTGGGGAAGTCCAAGATCCAGGTGCTGGCCTTTTCTGCTGTGTCCTTACATGGTAGAAGGCAGAATGGCAAGAGAGAATGAATTCCCTCTGTCAAGCCCCTTTCTAAGAGCCCCTAATCCCATTTATGAGGGAGGAGTGTCCATGACCTAGTCTCCCTCTCTCTCTCTCTCTCTCTCTCTCTCTCTCTCACACACACACACACACACACACACACACAGTCGCATCTCTTAATACTATTGCATTAGTAACATCTGAATTTTGGAGAGGACACACTCAAAGCATAGCACAGGCAACCCCACTTCTGTATATTTATTCAAAATAATTAAAATCAAGGCCTCCAGGAGATATTTGCACACCCATGTTCACAGCAGCATTTTTCACAATAGTCAAGAGGTGAAAATAAGCAAAATGTTCATCAACAGATAAATGGATAAGGAATATGTGGTATATACATGTAATAGAATGTTATTCAGCCTTAAAAGTGGAAGAAATCCTGCCCTATATGACAACATGGATGAACTTTGTTGTTTATCCATGTAAGTGGTATTATGCTGAGTGAAGTAAGCCAGTCACTGAAGGACAGCCTCATTCTTAAAATACTGCATTTTAATCTCGCCTTTCTTTATGCCACTCTGCCTCTCTTCAATGGCCTCTTCTGGTTCTTCTCATCTTGCTGACCTCCAAATCTTTACTTTCTTAATTCTAGTTCTCAGACCTTTCCTCCTCTCTCCATACTGACTTCCCAGCTGACGGCTTCCACTTTCAAGACTTCAAAAATCCAAATATGTCTCTCCAGTCTTAACATCTCCTTTGAATTCCCGACCTTAGACTTCCCCTCTGACATCTCCACTTAGGTACATGTTTGACAACTCACATTTAACATGTCCAGAGACAAGTCCTTATTTTTTCCCAACACACAGAGTTCTCATCTAGTCTTCTCCATTTTCAGTATACAGAAGACTCATTTCTTCCAGTTGCTCATGCCCACAGTTTGGAAGCATTCTTGACTTCTCTCTTTCTCTGAAGCCCACATCTTATCTGTTAGACATTCCTGTGTGTATTTCTCCATCAGTAACTTTTCCAATTTGGCCACATCCCACTTTTCTCCCACCTCATTACATGGAGAGATGCCATGGACATCTTTCACCCAGGCTATTGCAAAAAGTTCCACGTTGGTGTCTCCGTTTCCCCACTTGTTCCCCTGCAGCCTGTCCCTCACACAACAGACAGAGCAATATTTTTGTATGTTCCATCGTGCATTTTGTAGAATGTCCCTTAATTTAAGTTTTGCATCAAGGCAAAAAAGATTATGCATCTTTGGCAGCAGTACCATAGGATCAATGGGCCCTTCCCAGTGCATCACATCAGGAGGTACGTGATCTTGATATGCTTCAGGATGGGTGAGGTTGACTTTGATCATGTGGTTCAGATAGTGTTGGATAGACTTCCCTAGTAAAGTTACTATCTATCTGTCTGTCATTAATGTACATCTTGGGGAGGGAATACTTTGAGACTAGGCAAATCCTCTTTTTCCTCACATTTTTACCTATGAATTTAGCATCCATCCATTTATAATAATTATTACTGAGCTGTGTGCCTGATGATGATTTACCATATCCTTCTTTCCTGCTACATTTTAAAATTAGAGATGTGGCATAGAACTGCTCCTTTTTACTTACTTGATTGTTTATTAACTTATGTACGAACTTGTGGGTGTTTATTCTACAGATTAGAATCCTCTATTGTGATGACTTTTTTGCTCTAATTGTTCCAGTTTTGACCATTAGAAGCTCCTTCAGATTGGCCACCACATTCTTTCAACAAGTCCCATTATTTTGAGGGTACTTCTTCACTTTCTGGTACTACCAAGTATTCTTGGCTTGCAGTGTATTTTCCTGGCCCTAACTCTAGAACAAAAACCTTCTTTGAGAAGCTGTGCTTCCTTTTCTTGATAAATTGTATTTAAAAACAAAGACTTAACATTAGATGCCATGCTTCTATCGTGTCATTGCTTCTAGTCTCTTTCAGCAGACAAAGCTAGAAAATACATATAACGTATGCATCCAACCCACCATTGCACACCTCTCTGTATTTTGGTATTCATTTATCTGTACATGTATGAATAAGTCCCTGACTGTAAGTTAACTCTGCAAAGTGTATTTTAACTTTTTCATTTTCTTTTTGTTGTAGTTTGTTTCTCCAAAAGTGAGAAACCTGGTTGTCATTATCTATATTTTATTGACTTATTTGTTCAATATTGGCACATATATAAAGTAGTTTCAGAATTACTAACTGATAAATAATCCTGTGGTCCTATGGAAAGAACTTTAACTCAGTTACAGCATTTTTGTGTAGTTTTTTGTTTTGTTTTGTTTTTACTCTCACAGTATCCAGTCAAGGTACTGTTTCCCATAGTTGTTTGTGTTAGCTCTTTTCTTCCCCACTCCCTGAAGGGCTGTTATTCATTTACACACAGTGGGTCCATTTGTGACTGTTGGTATTCCAGTTTTGGTTACACCACATCCTGGTTGGTTTTGTTTGTTTACGTTTTGGGTATGTGAAGGACGTATGATATATCACTATAATTCTAAGAGTTGGAGATACACCCAAAACAATTAACTCCTTCCTCATTCCTGCTACTCTGTTTCCACTCTCACTCATTAAACAGTATATTTTTTCCACATTTGTCTTGCTCATCTCTTACATGTAACTAATCTCTTTAGATCCTGATTTATTAGTTCTGTATTTTTTTTGCACAAATAAACAGATCTGAGTACATTTTCTTATATGCTCTTCTTTCTAACATGAAGGATGGCATGCCATAGATAAGCTTTTGGGCTTCACTGTTCTCATTCACAATATCTCCTGTGTAATGATTACTCTATATCAATTCGGTAATCTGTCCCATTCATTTTTACAGTTAGATAATACTCCATCGTGTGGAGTATTACCAGAATTTTTCCAACCCCTCTTTTGTATGTGGACATTCAAGTTGTTTTATAATCTTGCAATTACAAGTAAAACTGCAATAAACAAACTTGTGCATGTTTATTTTAATATTTTGAAGACATACTTTCAGGGCAAATTCCTAAAAGGGAAATAGGGAAGTTGAAGGGTAGCCTGTATATTTTTTGTTAGCTATTGCCTAGTTTGCCTTAGAATTTGCATTCCCATCTGTCATGTGTAAGAGTTAGTGTGTGCCCCTAGTACAACAAAATGTATTATATTTTCTTTTTAACCTTTGCCAGTCTGATAAGTGAGAAGTTTTACCTGTGTTGTTTTGATTTGAATTTGTCTAATCATGAATTTGAACATTTTTTTCCTATGTCAAACAGCTGCTTTTCTATCTTGATTGTGAATCATCGGTTCATTTCTTTTTCTATTTTCTACAAGAATTTTTGTACTTTTTCAATTTTAAAGAGTTCTTTATAGATCAGGGATATTAGCCTTTTACCAGTAATATAGCCTTTTACCAATGTTTTCTTCTAGTTTGTCTATATCTTTCCTTCTTTTCATTGTCTTTCTCCAGTCTAGCTGTCAGTGTTATACGTGCTTTGCAAATGGATTTAGGAAGTTCTCTCCCTTCCTTCCTTCCCTCCTTCCTTCTTCTTTCTTTCTCTCTCTCTTTCTTTCTTTCTTTCTTTTTTTCTTTCTTTCTTTCTTTCTTCCTTCCTTCCTTCCTTCCTTCCTTCCTTCCTTTCCTTTCTCTCTCTTTCTCTCCTTCCTTCTTTCCTTTCCTTCCTTCCTTCCTTCCTTCCTGTCTCACTCTGTCACCCAGGCCGGAGTGCAGTGTCACAATCTCAGCTCACTCCAATGTCCATCTCTAGGATTCAAGTGATTCTCCTACCTCAGCCTCTCCAAATGCTGGGATTACAGGCATCAGCGACTGCACCTGGCCAGGAGGCCAGGAAATTTTTCCTTTCTTTTAATGCTTTGGGATAGTTTATAGAGCATCAGGACTACCTGGCCTCTGAAGGATTGACAGAAGTTCCCTGTGAAACTACTTGGGCCCAGTACTTTTTCAGTAGTAGTTTTTTCATATCTTTCTTAATTTCTGCTATGGAAATCATTCTGTGTAAGCTTTCTCACTCTAATGGAAACATTTTGGTAATTTATATTTCCCTAAGAAATTTTCCATTTCATTTATATTGCCTAGTTTCTTTGTATAAAGTTCTGCAAATTAGTCTGATTACTGTTGTTGTTTTATTTTTATTTTTTCTGTTGATTTATTTTTATTTATTTATTTATTTTTGAGACGGAGTCTGGCTCTGTTGCCCAGGCTGGAGTGCAGTGGCGCCATCTCCACTCACTGAAAGCTCTGCCTCCCGGTTTCACACCATTCTCCTACCTCAGCCTCTTGTGTAGCTGGGACTACAGGCGCCCGCCACCGTGCCTGGCTAATTTTTGTATTTTTAGTAGAGATGGGGTTTCCCCGTGTTAGCCAGGATGGTCTCGATCTCCTGACCTCGTGATCTGCCCGTCTTGGCCTCCCAAAGTGCTGGGATTACAGGCGTGAGCCACCGCGCCCGGCTATTTTTATTTTTTAAGTTCTGCTCTTTCAGTGATTATTTTCCTCCTGTCATTTTTTTTGAGTTTGTGATTTCCCCCGTTGCTTCTTAATTAAGTTAGGTAGTTGTGTGTCTATTTCGTTAATTTATAAAACATAATTTTAGTTTAATAATTTTTTGGTTTAATAATTGTTTCCTAATTAATTTTTGCTTTTTTTCTTTATTATTTCATTACTTGAGTCTTCTTTTGAATTATTTTGTTATTCTTTTCTTGTTTTTTTGAAGTGGATTTTAATTCACTTATTTTTATTCTTTCATTTTTATTGATAAAAAAGTTTATTATTTTTATATATTTACATAATTTTAAATTATCATTATTTTAAATTTCAAGACAAATTCTCACTCTGTTGCTCAGGCTGGAGGGGCAGTGGCATGACCATAGCTCACTGTAGCTTCAAATTCCTGGGCACAAGTGATCCTTCTGTGTCAGCCTCCCGAGTAGCTGGGACTACAGGCACGTGCCACTGCAACTGGCTAATTAAAAACAATATTTTTTTTGTAGAGAAAAAGTCTTGCTGGATCTGGCCTCAAACTCTGGAGCTCAATTGATTCTCCTGCCTCCCAAAGTGCTGAGATTAAAGGCATGAGCCACCATGCCTGACCAGGGTGCTGCTTTAAGGCAGGAAGTTTGTGGTGATTGGTCGTGCAGTCGTAGAAAACAAATACATATTTTAATACTTGGAAGTGAGTTACTGAAAATATGTGAGTAGCTTTCGGACTGGATGGTGGGCAGAAGATGGAAGAATTTGGCATAGCATATTAGAGAAAACCCAGATTTCTGTGATCAGAGTGTTGGTAGGAATGTCAACTTTGAATACACTACCAGCGATGGCTCAGAAGGAAATGAGGTCTGTGATACTGCATATTGGAGGAAGGGGTTCTTTGTTATACAGTAGCAGAAATCTTTGCAAAACTGTCTTCTGAATTTATGTGAAAAGCAGGAGATATAAGCAATGAATTTGGATATACATCTAAGAGATTTGTAAGCAAAATGTTGAAAGTGCTGCCTGGTTTCTTTTTGCTGCTTACTGTAAGATGAAAGAAGAGAAAGATAAATTGAGGGAAGAACATTAAACAAAAAAGAACAAGAACCAGATGATATTTGATAATTCTTAGCTCCTCCAGATGGCACAAAATCTTTAAAGTGAGAAATAACTGCTGAAACCTTTCATCAAGAAAAGGCTGAGTTTATGTGAGTGTAAAATTTTTTGCTAAAACTTTAAAGGTCAGGTGTGGTGGCTCATGACTCTAATCCCAGCATTTTGGGAGGTCGAGGTTGGCAGATCGCTTGAGGCCAGGAGTTTGCGACCAGCCTGGACAATGTGGTGAAACCATGTGTTTATTAAAAATTCAAAAATTAGCTGGACATGGTGGTGTGCACCTGTGGTCCCAGTCACCTGGGAGGCTGAGGCAGGAGGATTGCTTGAGCCCAGCAGGCGGAGGTTGCAGTGAGCTGTAATCCTGACACTGCACTCCAGCCTGGGTGACAGAGCAAGACCGGGTCTCAATAAATAAAATAAAATAAAATAAAATAAAATAAAATAAAATAAAAATGTTAGAAAGATCAAAAGATTGGTGTATTCACTCACACAAAGGACCTTTTTAAGAGATTAAGGAATGATCCTCTTAGGAGATTTAATGACCTGGTCTCTCAATTACCTCAGCAGGCACCAAAGATTGTGTAAGGATTATCTTCTTTTTTTCTATTTTCTTTTTTGTTTGTTTGTTTTGAGGCAGAGTCTTGCTCTGTCACCCAGGCTGGAGTGCAGTGGTGCGATCTCGCTCACTGCAATCTCTGCCGCCAGCGTTCACGCCATTCTCCTGCCTCAGCCTCCCAAGTATCTAGGACTACAGGCGCCCGCCACCACGTCCGGCTAATTTTTTGTATTTTTAGTAGAGACGGGGTTTCACCGTGTTAGCCAGGATGGTCTCGATCTCCTGACCTCGTGATCCACCAGCCTTGGCCTCCCAAAGTGCTGGGATTACAGGCGTGAGCCACCGTGCCCAGCTGAGTAAGGATTATCTTGAAAAAAATTGTGGATGTGGTTGTTTTTGTTTAATGGAGTATAATCCATGGAAAACCTACAAAATTCTTTTTTTTTTTGAGACGGAGTCCCGCTGTGTCCCCCGGGCTGGAGTGCAGTGGCCGGATCTCAGCTGACTGCAAGCTCCCCCGGGCTGGAGTGCAGTGGCTGGATCTCAGCTCACTGCAAGCTCCGCCTCCCAGGTTTACGCCATTCTCCTGCCTCAGCCTCCCGAGTAGCTGGGACTACAGACGCCTGCCACCTCCCCCGGCTAGTTTTTTGTAGTTTTTAGTAGAGACGGGGTTTCACCGTGTTAGCCAGGATGGTCTCGATCTCCTGACCTCGTGATCCGCCCGTCTCGGCCTCCCAAAGTGCTGGGATTACAGGCTTGAGCCACCGCGCCCGGCTGGAAAACCTACAAAATTCTTTAGAAAATTGTTTCATCAGTAACACAACCAGCTTAAACTACAAGGGACACAGAGAGAGAGCAAAAGGGAGGAGGCAGCTGGACTTCTAAAACTCTACTAGCAGGAAGTAGGCTAATAAAACTCCTCAGCAAAAAGCAAAAAGCACACACTACCTTTTATAGAGAATGGGACCAAGAGCCCAGAGGGCAGAGCTGAGAGCTAGAAAGAATTATTCTCAGGCTCTGAAACTTAATCAAGAACTCCCATTTTTTCTAGTTGGATTTCAGAACTATTGTGGACTAGGGAACCCCTTTTTATCATTGTATTTATTAAACCGGAAGGTCTTTAGCTTTTATGCTATGCCAGCATATGTTGAGAGTTTTGAGAACCTGGGACCTGTCTCTCGTTTTACGTGTCAACAGATGGGAAGGACTTGTGTTTCAAGAGCTGTACTTAATGGATTATACCCAGGAGCCTTGTGCAAATTGGATTGAGATGATAACAATCGTAAGAATTTAGACTCTGAGCCAAGATTAAGAGATATAGATTAGATGATGAGATTTTGGTCATTTTGAGCTGATGCAGTAATGGAACCCAGATAACCCTTCCTTTGACTACTGACCCCTGATACTGTGAGATAATAAATAAGCATTGATTGAAGCCAGTATGTTTGTGATAGTTTCCTATTCACAGTAGAAATCGAATACAAATATAGGCATACATTTTTCCACTGCTTCATGGTTGTTTTCCCTGGGGAAATTAACCTACATTGATTTTTATGACATTTTGTTTTCTCATTTTCTGTACAGTTCTCTATGGACTTTTGTTCCTTTAAAAAATATTGTGTATCTTATCAGGATCCAGTGTAACTAGTACGTGTAGCATATGATGGCTTTTCAATCAGTCTAGCAAAATACAGGTATCTTAGGGAGTCTTCTTGGTTTGTTTTGATGGTGGGGATGGGTTGAGAGTCCCCCGATTTGGAGCTGTCCTTTTTATCTTGCAGGATCGAAATTTGTCTTTGCTCCTTTACCACCTCATTGCCAATTGGCACATCTTCCTTCTTCTTTTTTTTTTTTTTTTTTTTGAGATAGAGTCTCACTTTGTCGCCCAGACTGGAGTGCAGTGGCACAATCTTGGCTCACTGCAACCTCTGCCTCCTGTGTTCAAGCAATTCTCCTGCCTCAGCCTCCCGAGTAGCTGGGACTACAAGTATGCACCACCATGTCCAGCTAATTTTAACATTTTTAGTAAAGATGGATTTTTGCCATGTTGGCCAGGCTGGTGTTGATCTCCTGACCTCAAGTGATCCACCTGCCTAGGCCTCCCGAAGTGCTGGGATTACAGGAATGAGCCACTGCGCCCAGCCTCCTTCTTATTTTATAAGAAGAGATAGGCATGAAAATGTTAACAATGATTGTTTCTGAGGGATGGGTTCTTATTATCATTTTTGCTTATTTTTATTTTAAAATTTGCCCACATGATCATGCTTTCATAATATAAAACCATTAATAGTAATAACAATAATAATACCAGCTACTAGTTATTATTGGCTATTTTTACCTGATGTATCAAGCAAAATACTTTCTGTAAATGATTTTATATATTCTGTGCAGCAATATTTTTTCGTATGCATTATAATTCTCTTTTGAGCTTTAGTTAACTTAGCTAGATGTCAAAACTACAATTTGATATGTCACGAAACAAAACAAAATTTAAGTGGAAATTCTAGAAAACTTCATTGGGCAGAGGGTCTTTTCTCTTTCTACTTATTCTTCTCCTTTTCCTTCTCCTTACTATATCTTCATTGTGTGACTAACACTGAGAGCTTACAATGGTCCAGGCACTTCACATTCATGATCCTTTATAATGCTCCCCAAAGCCATATAGAATCAATGCATCACGATTAAATTTTTATAGTCAAAAAACCAGTTGACAGGACTATTAGGTAGAGGATCTGTATTTTGAGTGCAGATTTCTAGGCATTTCCAAGTATATTTGTAGTTATCATAAAAATTCTGTGTTTATAACTATTGTTATCCTTTCCCCTTCTTTGTCCATGTGCAAAAGAAGAGTCTTAGAGATACAATTTACCCAAGAATGCTCAGTCATATGCAGATGGCAAGGATGTGAGCCAAGGTCACAGATGTGAGGAACTCTTTCTCCTGCACCATGGTTACATCTGTGCACAGTAGAAGAAGTGGATTATATAAACTAATTTCTCAAACTGTTTTATGTTAAATGAGAGGCACTAGTGATCCTTGGCTGCACCCAATATTTTGTCTTATGACTTACAAACACTCTACTTAATTGACTGTGGATATGGTAAGTAATTTATCCACTCAATGAACCTCTTGGTCCCGTAAAACCAAATTATATTCAATTTTGGATAAGAAAATGTTTGATTAGGCTGAGTTTAACATTTCCTTTTCCTTAGTACATTCCACTCCTGGGTTGCTGTTACCACAGAATTAAAAAAAAAAAAAAAAAAAAAAAAAAAAAAAGCTTTCTAAGCAGTTCATTGGTCTGGGTCAAATCCTGTCCTCAGCCTCACACCTGGGTCATGGCTCACATTGAACCAAAATGCTGAAGTCTACTTTGAGCAAATAATTATTTACCACTGTTCTGAGTCCCCCTCTCCTTCAATGGCCTGAACAAGACCAAATTATGTTTTCAAGATAATATAAATCTTTTCCCACCTGTAAGATTGGTTGGGCACACACAATATTTCTTTACTTTTACTTTCGATGAAAGCATCACTGTCTTTTCTTTCAGGGAAAAATTCTCATATTGCCACTCCAGAAAGGTAAATGTGAAAACATGGATGCAGAGAGATGTTGACTTTGCAGCCAGGCCTGAGATGGAGCCTTACTATGAGGTTTGACCCAGCTCCAAACTAAGCTGCTGCAGTCCATGGTCTGTGTTACGATTCCATGACTGTCTCCTGGTTACACTCCGGGTATGTGGCTTCTTCCTGAGGAGCACTCAGCTAACTACTAAAAGACTCCAAAAAGAACAGCCTAATTTCTGTGTGGTACTGAAGCGATATTTTAATCCTAAGTAAACAAGTATAAGGTTCAGTTATTGAATAATGGCCCAGCGATGTTATTACCTTGCCTCTCAGTTTCTTGAAACAATTCGTACTTTCTCAGATCCTTTTAAAGTTACCAATGGCTTCTATAAATACAAGTCAATCCAGAAACAGCTGCATGAATTTGTCTCAACACTTTCCTTTTCCTTGCAAACTTTGGTCTAGAACTTAAAAACATAGGAAAATATATAAACAATTTTCTAAACAATCCTGCTATAATCTCAAATTTAGTTTCATACATTAGAACTGAAGTGTAGCAATCTAATATGAGAGATTAAAACAGTCTTTTGTTTAGTACTATGATATTATCCAGGTAAGTCGCTAAAAATCTAAAAGTAGCAGCACATAATACTGAGAATGCTTCAATCTTTGTTACTATGCATGAAAGACAGGGGGGACTAAAGTTATGAAAAACAGGGATAAATGATGCTGAATCTGAAATTAGAAGACTTTTCGATTAAAACTAATAATGTAACAGCCAGATTTTGTGAGGACCATTTTATTCAATGGGTAACATTTATCTAGCAACTGATAGGTGCCCACCCTTGTGCTAGTTTCCAAGGGAACCGAAAACAGAACATACTTTCTGCCTTTTGTGTGTTTAGTTTCCTAAGACCTTGTGAGGAATACACACTCTGCACACATACATTCTGATGTGCGTACCCACCTTAGCTTCATGAGATGGTCCCTCATCCAAATGCATTTGTTTCCAAATGGAGGATCATTCATGAAGAGATTTTACTGTGTTCTTAATGGACCTTTGAGAAGAATCCAGAGATTCATGTGGGCTTAACAACCTCGAGTTTCCTCTCTCAACATCCAAGACAAACATCTATCTATCAAGGTCACAGGTGTTGTTGCCACTGAAATACCACCTTCAGCATATTAAAGCTTCAATTTCCAAAATCTCTTTAGGTTTTAGGAGGAAATTCAATGACATTTCTTCCTTCACACAAGATAAATTAAAAGTTTTTGACAGAAACATTTGTTTTGGTGACTCTAGTCAGAACAATATATTGCCAAACTTTAACAGAACCCATTTTAAGAACATATTTTCTGACACTACAAAAACAAACAAGGCCAGCAGTAACCATGAAAAGGAGTTTCCTCATATTCCTCCTTTGGGAACATCCTGAAGAAAGTGGGGTGTCCGATTATATTGGGGTCCTAAGGACTTAGTTCAGACGAAGTGAAAAGTCTTAGAACTATGTTCTCCTTCAAGGATTTACAGGGTTAGCAAGCGGTGGCTCCCTCTGAGTGTCTCTGGAAGAAATAATGAGTTTTCACTGACTGACTTTTTTGGACTGGGTATGCAAAACTGTGAAGAGATGAGAGACATGTCATCCAGAAAGCATGATTGATGGCAGGAATTCTTATCAGAATGGAGCAATTCATTCCTAATATTAGAGCAAATTCCAGAGGAAGACACCTGTTGTTTGAAATTGTGCAGGTTACGTTTGTTCAGAAAATTCACTGACATGTTGTGAAAGTCTTTGATCTGCGTTCTTTGTGGGAAGTATCCTTTCCAGGCCCAGTTCTCATTGGACTGATGAGTGAAGTCAACTCTATTTTGATTTCCCAGTTCTTATTGGTCCCTGAAGGGACACTAGCCCATAAGGAATGCAGATCCACTGACACCTGTTTCTTCTCTTCCTCCCTAGGCTGGGTAAAACAACTTTTCACTTTTGCAAGTCTCTGAAAGTTCCATCTTATCTCAACCTTGCCCGTACCTCTGACAAGTAGATCTTTTAATAAATTCTCCTCATTTGAACCTTTGGTGACCAGGTTTCTAACTTTGGAGATGAGGGAACTATTGGTTGTAACAATCAAAATAAAGAATGTCTGAGAAAGTTCATGTTAAAGATTAAATGAAAACTTTCTCTTTTAACCCGTTGAATTTCGGGGAACTTCAGACCACTTACTTGCAATTATTCAGCAGCAGTTTGTTCGCAGGGCTCCAAAGGTCAGGAGAGAGGTCCGTGAGAAAGATGTGCATTAGGGATTTATCAGTCATACAGAAAGGAGGTGAGATAGAGTTGATTGATGAAATTGTCTAGGAAAGTGTAAAGAACAGGAGAAACAATGGGCCAAGGGACAGGAGCATTTGAATGACAGAGGAAGAAAGAAAAGTAACTCATAGAATCAAGAGTTACAGTTAAGAGTTTCAACAAGGAAGGAGATGTCAGAAGAGCTGCAAAAGAGAGATGCACTGCGATGTGTTTGGAGAACTGCTCACGGGACAGGGGGAGGCTGTAGGGTTATTTGCGGCCTCAGGGATTCCACGCTCAGTGGGGGAATAGGAACAGAAACTGGACTTGGGTGCTGGGTGAGGCAAGTTGGAGACGGAGTCATGGGATTGGTAAGTATAGTCATCTCTATGTCAGTTTCCATTATTCCAATCTTTCCACATAAAGTTTGTGAGGTAGGATTCTCAGGACTCTACTTGTTTCCTGTGATTTTGGATTTACTCTGGTTCGTGTGACCATGGTCAGAGAGCCTGGAAGACGTTTTGTGAGCAGATCATGAATACCCAGTGAAAACCTACTAGATACTAGCCACTAAAAATGATGCTTTCCATTGCACTGTTACACCACTACATCAAAAGATTAATGCATACTACAATGTAACCCTCTCAGTTGTTCTTTCACAGGCTTTCTCCTTGAGATGACAGGCATCTGGATAAATGATAATTCACATCTTTTTCCTCATGTTTCAAATGTCTGGATGGATCATGCCATGTGGACAAAAATCTATGTAATTAACCTGAATATTCATATTTCATCATGTGATCTTGTTACACTAAAGGTAAAGCAATATAATGCTTCTAAATCTTGCCAAATGAATGCAATCATGTGCATCAGATAATTTTGATTAAGAAACAATAATAGTTGTCCCTTACTGTACTGTTTTAAAAGCCTCTCTCACTAAAATTTAGAACATTTGTATCACGTATGAAAAACTTTAAAATAGCTTTGTAAGTAGTTATTCACTAAAGTAATGTCAAAGATTCAATTTATGTTTAATAGTCAATAAAAGTAGGTGTGCTAATTCATTTTGCTACCTGTGAATCTGGCTTGAAGCTACATCTGTAGATTAATAAATACACTTATTTGAAAATGATGCTTTAATTGAGTCATCTGATTAAATTTTCATAACATAAAAGGTTGATGGTATTTATTTCTGTTTTATAAGCAGGAAACAATCACTAAATGGAAGTGCCAGGATTGCAACTTAGGTTTAACTCCAGAACTTCATTTTCTTTCCATCACATCACACTGTGATCTTGATGATAAGGCTCACAAATTGTTCTCGCATTGCAGATGATGGATCTAGTGTGTGGTCTAACACATTTAGTGCCAGAGCCAAGATTCTGGCTTGGAACGAGAATTCTAACTGTTGGCTCTTTGAGCTCCACCACTTTGACTATTTTCAGACAGCAAATAGTGCACTGTGCTTGTACTTGAGGAGCTTATATTTGAACTGTACTTGGAAGGTGGATTAACTTTGTTAAGCAGAGGTGGCCTCTAGTTAGAACTATTTTTGACAGTGCAGCAATGGGCTTATAACTTAATAAAAATATTATGCAAACCCTATCAACTTTACTGCTTGTAAGTACTATCAACAGCTAACTAAATTCTTGAAACACATGAAGCTTTTAGTCGTAAGGAAGCACAGACTTTTAAACTCATAACTCAGGAAAGCATTAATGGCATTTTTATAGGAACAATATAGAAAATCATGGTATCTACTTAGTATCTGGGGGAAGGGAGAGAACACATAATGGTCTATATTCAAGAACACTGTCTTTAGTTTGATTACAGTTCAGTCCCTTATTTCTGTTTGGTCAACATGATTTGTATGTTACAGTATGATCAAACATTGCATCAAAGTATAAAAGTATAATTTTCAAAAGTTAAAAATGTTTTAGAGTGAGAAGAGTGAAAAGGTGTCAAGATTCCATTCAAATAATAAATAAGAGAGTCACTAATTGAAAAAAAAGAGGATTTAATGAGCATTTTCAAGAACTGAATATTTGTCATTTGGAAAAAATTAGAGTAAGATTGATGGGTTAGATACGAACTTATTGATGTCCTACCAGACAGAAAAACCTTTAATGTTAAATTACATTATTTGAGACCAGGAATTCGAGACCACCCTGGGCATCATGGTGAAACCCTGTCTCTACAAAAATATAAAAATTAGCTTGATGTGGTGGTGCATGCCTGTAGACCCAGCTACTTGGGAGGCTGAGGTAGGAGGACCACTTGAGCCCAGGATGTCAGGGCTACAGTGAGCCAAGATTGTGCCACTACACTCCAGCCTTGGCAACAGAGTGAGGCCCTGACTCAGAAAAAAAAAAAAAAAAATTTTCCATCCTAGGTAGAAATCTACAAATTGACTAACTTCACAGTGTCTGAGTGCCAATCAAACAGGAAATAGCAAAGTTATGGCCAGCTACCATTTTCTGATCTCCAAGTTTTGGATGCTGCTTTGAAAGTCAAATCCTAAAACTACCTAATGATCTATTTAATAATTTCGAGTATAATTACAGGGCCTGAATCTAATTAAAGGAATGTTTATTTATGCAGCAAGCATGCCACTAAAAAGACTGAAATGATACGTTAAGTGTTTTAAATGTTGAAAATACTCACTTTTTATTATAAAACTGTTTCATATTTTTTAGATCTTTAGACTCAGGCTAATATATGTATATATATGTATATATTTTAAAATTTGCCTCAAATAACCTTGATGATTTAAAGCAAAATATGTTTCTGATGGAAAACTACCATGATTTTTCATACATATAGAATTAAAAGCAGTAATAGTAATGTGATTCTTTGATTCTTGTCTCTGCAACTGAATATTTTAAACTGAAGCATATGAGCTACTCATTAAGGGCAATGCTGATGGATTTCTGAATGTTTATCTATTCATGTGCAGTTGCAGATATTTTCACATGTATGTATAAAATTTAAATAAAAGATATAATTTAAATAAAAATATAAAATATTTTAAAAATAAATCTTATTTTCAGAATAAAACTAAGAGATGAACAAAAACCTTAAAATTGTTGAAGAAAAAGGATTGAGGTAACTCTTAAAAGAACTATTAGCTGTTTTTATCTAAGTCAATATAGCTTAAATCTCCTCAGCTGTAATTTTTTGTGAAGAAAAGAAACAAAGAAATACATTAAAAAGAAAGGAAGGACGGAAGAAGAGAAAGAAAGAGAAAGAGAAAAAGGAAGAAAGGAAGAAAGAAAAGGAAAGAAAAGAAAAATAAAGAAAAAAGAAAGAAAAGAGAAAAAAGAAACAACAGCATCCTTTTTTTCATGGGTACTTTAGAATAAACTGAGCTTTGAAAACTTATCTTGTTATCTCAGAGTTAAGGAAAACATGATCAGTATGTTAATGGAAGAGAAAATAAGGATTTTAAAAGTAAGAGGAAGACAGAAAAAGTTTTTGGATGTGTATCATTTGCCATTGAGTCCAGCTGATGAAGATCCATACATAATGGCTGCAAAGTTAGGTCTTGGTGCTTTGACACCTCGTCATGGTACCTACGATGAACACACATTTTCTCTTCATTTCACGTGTTAGAATTTCTGAATTAAAATAACTTGAGTACAACACTTGATAGCTTCTGGCCACATCCAAGTTTATTTGCAATTGATATTCCAAATTTGCATTCAGTATTTCCACACATTTGGTGTGAACTGCCTGGATCAGACTGGGATCATAGGCCCCTCATTTCCCACCAGGCTGTAACTGGTGGTCTTGAGCTGGTGAGCCAAGCACTGGAGACCATGAGCTTGTCCCTGACACTGGGCACACACCTCCCTCCCCTTTCTCGGTGTGCCAGGCTAGCTAAGATGTTTGTCTTGTTTATTCTATCAGGTGTCTTTATATTAGCTTGCAGCTTTTTGAGGATGACCTCCAAATGACAGTTTAACTGTATTCCACAGAATAAAATATCTGTGAAATGGTTTTCATGTTAAAACCTGCTGTCTGTTGAAATATAGATTTAGACCAGGCTCTACACTATGCAGGCAACCAGACGATGGAGCTTAGGTCAATCTATTTCCAGACACCACTAGAGGATGCAGAGACGGGAAAAAGACCTCAGCCCTAACCCCCTTTCCATGTTATTGTACTTAATAAATCAGAGTGATCTTAATAAGTAAATGACTGGACTACATACAATGTTGTACTTTTACAACTGATTCTTTAGAGCCAAGATATTCAATACAGTAATCACTGACCACATGTGCCTATTTAAATTGAGTTAATTTAAAGTAAATCAAACTAAAGTCCAGTTTCTCAGTTACTCTAACCACATTCCAGTGCTCAATAGCCCCAGGTGGCCAGGATTAGGCAAGGCAGGGATGGAGCCTTTTCATTATTCTAGAAAGTTATCTTAGTATTCTCTAGAGTTGTTTAGGTATAAGAAGATTCAGTGGGTTAAAGAATCATGCAGTTGCAGCCATAAAAAAGAATGAAATCATGTCCTTTGCAGGGACATGGATGAAGCTGGAAACCATCATTCTCAGCACCCTAACAAAGGAACAGAAAACCAAACACCGCATGCTCTCACTCGTAAGTGGGAGTTGAACAATGAGAACACATGGACACAGGGGGGGAAATATCATACACCAGGGCCTGTCGGGGGGTGGGGGGCAAGGGGAAGGAGAGTATTAGGACAAATACCTAATGCATGAGGGGCTTAAAACCTAGATGATGGGTTGATAGGTGCAGCAAACCACCATGGAACATGTATACCTATGTAACAAACCTACACATTCTGCACCTGTATCCTGGAACTTAAAGTAAAATAATAAAGAAAAAAATAAATAAAAATAAAGTTAAAAGATGGGGCAAAAAAAAAGAATCATGCAGTTGATAATTAAAAATACATATTTTCTGTACAGACCTATTCTAACATGTCTTACTTACAACTTAATTTGCTTTCTCAATGGAGCTCCTTAGAAAATCTCCCAGATAGAAATTTACTCAGACAATATTTTCTGAATCTGTTCCTGACATTGTAATATCAGTGGAGACCGAAATTAGTCAAGTTTAATCTGAGATTTAATCTGTATGTGATTTACTAAGTGAAAATCAAAATCGAACAGACTGGGAACACTGTGAAGGCTTTATAAGGGTATTTTGGAATCTCTTTGTTCTAGAGGAGACATGATCTGTGCCGGATTTTTTTCCTATCTAGCCTGTTTTTGGTGGCCAGTGGCCATATACATATTGTCACGTAAGGCCATGAGCAGTGACTTGTGGGGACAACAGCCAAAGCCAAGCTGTCTCAAATAATTAGCATGCTTGTAGATTAGTTCATCTTGTAGATCCAATATCTGAATTTTAGCATAAAGACGATAAGTGAAGAACCCTGCCAGCATTAAATTTGAGCAAACTCCAATTAAAAAACTTCCTATGAGTTTGTAGACAATCTTTACTATTTAGCATTAGAATCTCTACTACAAAGAATTAGAATTTGATTGAAAGAAAGTAGTTGACTAGTTATTTGAATTTTTAGTTTCAGTAGTAAGTGAAAGAAACTCTGTTGACTTGGGTTGTTGCAGAACACTGGAAAAAATATTACTTTTGATTTTAACAAATATTAGATATGATAGAACTCTTTTTCTTTAATGCCCAAGAGGTCACTATTTTGAAGACCAAGTCTTATTGCCAGTTGAGGGTTCACTTTGCAAATTAACATTTAAATGTCTCTTTCTGTTGTACAAAATCTTGGGAAAACCTTACAACATCTAAAAGATGTTAGACATCAATGTCTAAAAGAAAAAAGTTTTGGTGAAGATTGCAGAAACAAAGATATGTATTAGTGTGTTGGCCTCAATATCAGTGCTAGGCCATATCAAGGAAGTTATTTCTGTTATGCAACTTGTGTTTGTATACATATCTACACATATACATATCTATTTTTTCTTATGTTATGTGGTATGTTCTCTTGAGAGCAGGGCATTTCTACCAAAAGGCAAGTTCATTTATGTATTTAGAATTTACTTTTTTTGTTTTTAGACAGATTCTTGCTCTGTTGCCCAGGCTGGAGTTCAGCGGCGCAATCTTGGCTCACTGCAACCTCCGCCTCCTGGGTTCCAGTGATTCTTGTGCCTCAGCCTCCTGAGTAGCTGGGACTACCGGTTCACACCACCAAGGCTCCGTAATTTTTGTATTTTTAGTAGAGATGGGGTTTCACCGTGTTGCCCAGGCTGGTTTTGAACTCCTGACCTCAAGCGATCCACCCATCTCAGCCTCCCAAGTGCTGGAATTACAGGCGTGGGCCAGTGTGCCTGGCCAGAATTTACATTTTTGATTATGTAAATCATGTAAATGGCTTCTAACCCTTGCTTGGTCTCTACCTTTTTAGGCAATAATGTGAGCTTCCCAGAACCATGCCATACCCACAGAAAACCTTAAATACACTTTCAGGAGACTCTTGAATCTTATGGAGACATGTTAGGGAGTCTATGGGCCCCAGGACAAGAAGTCCTTAAACCTAAACACTCAACACACTTTTTTTTTTTTTTTTTTTTTTTTAAAAAAAGCCTTGTGCTTTTCTGACATTTAATAAAACTACATTCCACATGATGGTGGCGAAGTCATAAAATACTTTGCCACCATGTTAAGTATTCTTAAAATAAGACACATTCTCCTAATGTCACATGGAGAAATAGAGAACTAACATCATTATATATTGGCCACTGCATAGTAAATAACAAAATGTTGTAGAGAGTTAAATAAAAATCATCACAGTTAATATATGCTTCTGTGAATATTTTGCCTTGTCCTGAAACCAAATTATTAATTGGTAAAAATTTGAGTTTTTAAAAATCTATCTAGCTTTTTAAATTTTAACATTAATATAATGTAATATAAATTTATGTATTTATATTCCATTGTGGGTTAAACATTTTTAAGTATTTGGCCATGTTATATAATAGTAAATAGTAATATAGCATGTATAAAATGAAATAGTCACATTTCCTCTTTTGAGAATTTCAAATTATCATAACTTTTTTGTTCAAGTAGGTTTTATACTTCAAAAATATATATTTAAGTACAAATATATATATATTTAAGTATATATACATATTATATATCTATATTTAAGTACAAATAAGTGTTTTTGGTAGAGTCAGTATTCCACCATGTTAGCCAGGTTGGTCTAGAACTTCTGGCCTTAAGTGATCCACCCACCTCAGCCTCCCAAATTGCTGAGATTACATGCGTGAGCTACTGCACCAGGCCAGAATATTTAGATTAAAACAAAAATTGTAGTACCTAAATTTTCTTGAATATCATAAAGAACTTTGTTATAATTTTTAGAGTATTCATGGAATGATATTTCTAGTATTATTTGCCATATATAAATATTAAATTATTTCACAAATAGTTTGAGTCAATTAATAACTTCTTATATTTTTAGAGTGTATTCTTCAGAACACCAGTTCCTTAAAATGCTCCAAGTAAAACAGGTTCCACGATCTAAATGAGTTGAGAAATTCTGTACACTATTTCTCTTTTCAGGATTTATTGTGCACTTTCATAAACTGGGGGCTCTGAAGAGTCTTAAGGAAGCAAACCTATTAAGTCTATTACAGTGTTTTCCAAATGTTCTGAACAATGAAACATGTAATAATAGCATAATAACTATGCAGAAATAACATCCTCAAAACTTATTCTAAAGGGCATAGACATACAAGTTGAATTCCTTTTTGCCGTTTTCTTTGTAATTCAGGTTGTTTGTGTGGATTTTTGAAAATAACACTGGAGTAGGTGTCACCAAAACTGAATTACATTATATTCTGCTGCTAAGAAGCAGTTTGATTTTAAGTCATCCAGTCCCTGTGAGTCTCAATGTACTCACTGATAAAACAAGCATATTTTAAAATACTCTGGAATTCTTTTCTAAATCTCTGTTTTGTTATTCCATAATGTATATTTTATCCTGCTTTTCAAAGACATGGGCTTTTTCAAATTTCCTGCATCCCAGTTATTATCATAAGGCTGGGCACAGTGTTTATTCAATGTAAATAAAAGGCTCCTAAAAGTATGTGAAAGAAACAGAAATCAGTTTAAGAATTTTTTGTTCTGCTTATTAAAAATAATACCTACATTAGTGTTACAGCTCTTTTAGAATTTGGTTAGTGGTCTTTCTGTCTTTTTTTTGCTGGAAAGCCCCTAAAAATAAAAAAATATAACTTATATAATCATGGTTTTCTTTTTTTTTTTTTTTTTTTTTTGAGACGGAGTCTCGCTCTGTCGCCCGGGCTGGAGTGCAGTGGCCGGATCTCAGCTCACTGCAAGCTCCGCCTCCCGGGTTTACGCCATTCTCCTGCTTCAGCCTCCCGAGTAGCTGGGACTACAGGCGCCCGCCACCTCGCCCAGCTCGTTTTTTTGTATTTTTTAGTAGAGATGGGGTTTCACTGTTAGCCAGGATGGTCTCGATCTCCTGACGTCGTGATCCGCCCGTCTCGGCCTCCCAAAGTGCTGGGATTACAGGCTTGAGCCACCGCGCCCGGCCAAAGGCAATCGTTCCTTCCCTGTCATGGTTTTCAATAAAAGATATAGATTGGTTTTTCTCTTGTATGATAAGCAATGTGGAGACAACTCATCCAGGGCTGAATCACAAGGCCAAGGCCAAAGTCTCTGCAATTCCATTAGCGTTTCCCTCATGTTGGCATGATGGCTGCTGCAGCTCCAGCCATAATATCCACCCTTCCAACAAAAAGAAAAAAGTGATAGTGAAAAGCAGGGGGTGCCTACAGGAATAAAGCGAGAATTTCCCAATTATCCCAAGCAGACTTAGTTTTGCTATCTCATTCAGCATGTAAAGAGTATCTAGCACCTTGTAAGAACTCAGAAATATTTGTTGAATGACTCAAGCTCATAGGCCAGCTTTTTCTTCCATGATTATGCTCAGACATTACCAGGTTCAGAAATGTAGATTTCTTTCTCCTTAATCTAGGCCAGTTGATGAGTGAAATCCTGGTCCTATTGGTAAAGAAGGGAGCATTGTAGTCAATAGCAGTGTCTGCCACAAACTGTAGGTTTTTCTGAGGGCTGTGCTAATACAAACTACTTTTTCGAACAAACAGGAACATCTGTGGTGAAAAAGGGCAACAGATACTGACTCATCCTCTTTGAGCAGTGTGGAAAGTTTTCTTCATCAATGTCCCTTGTTAACTGCCAAATTGCCTTCCTTTTCAAAAGCAATCATAAATGACTGCAGGTAATATTAATATGACTTCAAACATCCTATGAAAGCATAGTGTAAACCTCAGTATGTAAAAATGTCCCAAACTTAGAACAAGCTCTGAGAATGGAAAATATCAAATAGACTTTATTGCATAAGTAGACCAGTAAAATTTCATTATGAAAAGATGACAACAGGTATCCACACTATAATTGAAAATAGTGGTGGCCGGGCGCGGTGGCTCAAGCCTGTAATCCCAGCACTTTGGGAGGCCGAGACGGGCGGATCACGAGGTCAGGAGATCGAGACCATCCTGGCTAACACGGTGAAACCCCGTCTCTACTTAAAAATACAAAAAACCAGCCGGGCGATGAGGCGGGCGCCTGTAGTCCCAGCTACTCGGGAGGCTGAGGCAGGAGAATGGCGTAAACTCGGGAGGCGGAGCTTGCAGTGAGCTGAGATCCGGCCACTGCACTCCAGCCTGGGTGGCAGAGCAAGACTCCGTCTCAAAAAAAAAAAAAAGAAAATAGTGGTAAAAACAAAAATATCTCATAATTATAGAAAATGGGATTTGGGAATGAAAGAAAACTCACACTCAAAAATCTCTCTAACAAAGGAGTAAGTCATATCCACTGGTAGTAGCAGAAAGTGGTCTGAAATGCCACAGGCCTTAATTAATGAATTATATTTTACAATAATTTATGGTCAGCCAAGCATTTTTTACATATGTCATGCATCTCAGTGCATTTAATCTTCCCAACCACCTATAAAAGAATGACTGTAATCAGCCCCATTTTGTACATGGTAGAAACTGAGGAAATGGGACAACTTGCCTGAAGTCATGTGTGCTCAAACATCATCCATTATGTCTGTGATTCCAGAATAGATACAGCATGATACGATAAAAAGGCTGTAGTCTTTTTCAGTTCAACTTAATACTAAAATGATGTTCATTTGCTCCCATCATAGGACAGTTCCTCCAAAATATATATATATTTTTTTACTGCAAATTTACCTAGAATTTCCCTGGCTCCACTTTTTTTGGCTAAGCATTGGTTTTGGCCTTGGGTCACAAGGTATAATCACACTTAGACTGTCCACGTGGAGAACCTGGTTTGGATGGCTCTGCCAATCCTCCCTCTCCTTGGTTTGAACATAACAAGAAGGAGTGGACCTAGGGTATCACACAGTTACCCAGTTTTAAATCTGTGCCCTTTTTACCACCTCCTTCTCTTGCCCCAGTGTAATATTTCAGCGATCTTGTTTAGGCTATTTGTTTATAGGATTAATGTAGATTCCTAGGACATGTTATCCAAAATATTATGCAAATGTTTCCAATTCTGAATTCATAGCATAAATAAAAAATTATCCAATTAATTTAATTTATGCCTCCAAAATTTATTAGAAATCTATTTTACCTCAGGCACCTGGTCAACTTCTGACATCCCAAAGATGAACAAAACCTATCCCTTCCCTTGAGGAATTTTATATTCCATCCATATAACAATTGCACTGTTTCTGGTTGCTGGTTTCTGGTATTTTTCTGGAAGTTATTATTAATATTTCCTCTTTTCCTCTTGCTGAGAATTTTTACTTCTTAGTTTGCTGGTTAAATATGTATTGCTTGTCTGAATGTTCAAAGCCACTAAATTCCTTCAGTAGACCCTGGAAGACACTGAGCAAATAATATACAGCAGGAAAACCACAAAGTGGGCAGTGCATGGGACATTCCCCAGAGTAGAGCCTCTTGAATTATTCAGAAGAGCAATTTCTTGCGAGTGCTATTGGAGAGATGTAGTAGAGTTACCATATTAAAGTCTATATTCCTACTTTTGTAGATTAAAATTTGACACAAGAATAAGTAAAGTTTGAAGTGAAACCTCACAAAATACCATTCACTGTGATACATTAAGAAGAATTGCCTAGAAGTGTTCAGTTAGACTAAATTTAGCTGTTTCGATAATTAGCTAGAAGGAGAGCTGTTTGAGCAGGAGTGGATGGCTTACTTGGAGGGCTGCAATAAAACTCAGCTTCCCTGGAACTAAGCTTTTTTCCTTCTTGTGATAGCGAGGTAGCGGGTGGGAGACAACTCCAGATTCGGGCCCTGGACACCAGACCAAATTGAGGACTAGTTAAAACAAGTCTGGGGCAGAAGCACTTTTCCATAAGACATGCGCACGAGTGTGCCTTGTCAGTTTACCATTACCACAGCAACACCCAGAAGTTACCACCCTTTCCCTAGAAATTTCTACATAAACTACTCCTTAATTTGCATGTAATTAAAAGTGGGTATAAATATGACTGCTGTACTGGCTGTGAGCTGCTCTTCTGGGCACCTTGCCTAGCAGGTAGCCCTGCTTTGTAAAGAGCAGTACTGCTGCTGCTACTGTACACTGCTGCTTCAATAAAAGTTTCTTCTGTTTAATACCACTCACTAGTCCTTGAATTGTTTCCTGGGCGAAGTCAAGAACTTTGGGGCCTTACCAGTCCTGCATCATCAGGGGAACTGTACTTTCCCATGAATCCCAAAGTTCTCAGGGGTGGGCAGTTGCTTTTTTCCAGATGAGTCCTGTGGTTAGCTGGCACCCCAAATGCAGATTGCACGGCACAAAGCAGAGCCTTAATATCACCATTGTCAAAACTGTCTAGTTGAGCTTGCACTATAGAAAGGGGGACAGAGCGAGACTCCGTCTCAAAAAAAAAAAAAAAAAAGGGAGACTCTGAGGAACTAGATGTTCTTTCATTCAGGAAGCATTGCCAGTCATCGGAGTGAGTTAGTTTCTCTACCAGGAAGCTGTTATATTTTCTGTTGTTCTATGACTTTAGCACGTATCACAGTGTATTTTAATTACGATTTCGCTCTTTGGCCTCCACCCCATTTTGTTAAACTCCACAAGGGCAGGGATTGTGGTTAGGTAAGCATTGACTCCCAGATTCCTAGCAGTGTTTGTCATGTGCAATATGCTCTATTAAGTTTTAATCAATTATAAATGCATTTAAGGGTGTGAGTTCTGCAATACAACTAACTGCCTCTTACCTGCTGAGTAGCCTGAGGCACAGTTAACCTCTTGGTGCATCAGGCTCCCATCTGGGAAATAAGTACAGTAATAGTAATGATCTTGTGATGTTGTGAGATGAATAAGTTACTAGGAAGAATGATTTAAAGAAAATACAGTGTGTAGTTCAAGCTAATGAATGAGAGGAAGCCTTAAGATGAAAGCAACATACAAATGAGGAAACCAGAGACAAATGGAGCCACAACCAATAGATTAAGAAGCTGAAGCTTCGACTCTCTCGAAACTTCCAATTCTATAATACATTTCCTTTCCAGTTGTTAAGTCAATTTCCTTTTAATTTTCTATTAAGTTGAAAGAATTCTGACTTAATCGTCACACTTGTTAATATTTTCAATCTCACAGTTAAGAAATTCAAGTTCCTATGATTTAATTAGCATTTCTCTGCTAAATTAGTGAGACTAGAATCTCCACATTGCTCATTTTTTGTGGTCTTTAGTAAATTTTTTGTTGTTGCTGCTTTATGCTGACAATGTTCCTATTTGAGAGTGTGTCTATTTTATGGATTCTTATTGATGTGTGTGTACATGTGTATGTATGTCTTCTGGCCTATACAGCTGATCGTTGAACAACAATGGTTTGAACTGTGAGGGTCTACTTATACATGGAATTTTTTCAATCAAACTCGGACTGAAAATACTGTATTCATGGAATGTGAAACCCTCATATACTGACGGCTGTCTTTTCGTATCCACGAGTCTTACAGGGCCAAATGTGGGACTTGAGTATGCACAAATTTTGGTTTGCGGCCGGGCGCGGTGGCTCAAGCCTGTAATCCCAGCACTTTGGGAGGCCGAGACGGGTGGATCACGAGGTCAGGAGATCGAGACCATCCTGGCTAACACGGTGAAACCCCGTCTCTACTAAAAAAATACAAAAAATTAGCCGGGCGAGATGGCGGGCGCCTGTAGTCCCAGCTACTCGGGAGGCTGAGGCAGAAGAATGGCGTAAACCCGGAGGCGGAGCTTGCAGTGAGCCGAGATCGCGCCACTGCACTCCAGCCTGGGTGACAGAGCGAGACTCCGTCTCAAAAAAAAAAAAAAAAAAAAAATTTTGGTTTGCTCGGAGTCCTGAAACCAATCTCTCAATTATACTGAGGGACAACTGTAACACTTTTCTGTTACATGAGATAAGCTCTTTTCAAAAAGAGCTTTAAACCCTTAAGAGCTTAAGCTTCAGTCTACACGTCTGAAGCTTACTTTTAAACTATTTATGGTATAATTTGTTGTGCTAGTTTAATATTTTAATGAGACATTTCCCCTTATTATTGCTTTTAGGGTCTCATTTAAGAATTCTTGCTCTTACTTTATGAAGATCTTCTTCAAAGGCTTTAAAAGAGTTTTCTCTTGATATTTAGTCTTCTATAACACACCTGGAACTAATTTTGAGATACAGTATTATTGCTGCAAATTTATTGTTTTCATTACGGAAAGCCAGTTGTCCCAGGCACTGTTTAATAAAGGAATTCTGGCCGGGCGCGGTGGCTCAAGCCTGTAATCCCAGCACTTTGGGAGACCGAGACGGGCGGATCACGAGGTCAGGAGATTAAGACCATCCTGGCTAACACGGTGAAACCCCGTGGTGAAACCCCGTCTCTACTAAAAAATACAAAAAAACTAGCCGGGCGAGGTGGCGGGCACCTGTAGTCCCAGCTACTCAGGAGGCTGAGTCAGGAGAATGGCGTAAACCCGGGAGGCGGAGCTTACAGTGAGCTGAGATCCGGCCACTGCACTCCAGCCTGGGCCACAGAGTGAGACTCCGTCTCAAAATAAATAAATAAATAAATAAAATAAAATAAAATAAAGGAATTCTTTGCATGATTTGTAATGTCTTTGCTATTGGGCATCAAGAACCCATTATTTCATGGGTTTATTTGTGTTTTATCTATACATTTGTCTATTTCTATACCATCTTCATATTGTCTAAATGAATATCATTTATATAATTAATACATTTAATATAGCATATAAGTAACCTTCATATTCACTAAGTCAAGGCATCTTATTTGTAAATCATCTCTATATGTTAATTGGCTCTTCCTGTCAATGCATTTCAACCAATGTATTAATTTTTAAGTTCAGGTAAAATTCACAAAATTTCACCATTCTAACCATTTTGAAATGTACAGTTTAGTGCTTTTGGCACATGCACTATGTTGTATAATCACCACCATTACCTGATTGTAGAATATTTTCATCACCCCAAAAAGAAACCCTATACGCATTGAGCTATTCCTCCTTATTTCCCTATCTCCCAGTACATGTAAACCACCAATATGTTTTCTATTTTTATGGATTTGCCTATTCTGAACATCGCGTATAAATGAAATTATATAATATGTGCCATTTTGTGTCTGGGTTCTTTTACTTAGCAAAAGATTTTCATGGTTCATTTAGCAGGTGTCAGTACTTCATTCATTTAGGATGTGGCAATTGTATGGCTACTCTACATCTTATTTATTCTTTCATCAGCTAACGGACATTGGGGTTCCTTCTACTTTTTGACTACTAGGAATAATGCTGCTATGAATGTTCATGCACAGGTTTTGGTTTGAACATTTGTTTTCAGTTCTCTTAGAAGTGAATCTGCTGTGTCATATGATAATTCTGTATTTTTTGAGGAACTACCAAACTGTTGTCCACAGAAGCTGCACTATTTTACTTTCCCACCAGAAACATATGAGTGTTCCAATTTCATTACATTCTTGCCAACATTTATTATTTTCTTTGTTTTGCAGTTACTCTAGTGACTGTTAGGCAATATCTCATTGTAATTTTAATTTGCATCTTACTAATGGCTAGCGATGATTAGCATCCTTTCAGGAGTTTAATAATCCATTTGTACATCTTCTTTGGAAACATTTATATTCAAGTCCTTTGTCATTTAAAAATTGAGGTGTTTGTCTTTTTGTTGTTAAGTTGTAACAGTTCTTTTTATATTCTGGATACCAGACTCTTATAAGACATATTATTTGCCAACAGTTTTTCCATTCTGTGAGTTGCCTTTTCATTTGCCTAACTGTGTCTTTTGATGTACAAATTTTTAATTTTGATGAAATTCAATTTATCCCTTTTTTTTCTTTACTTGCTTCCACGTTTGCTGTCTTATTTAAGAAACCATTGCCCAACCCAAGGTTGCAAAGATTTACACCTATGGGTTTGAGTCCTCCAAAGTGTTTTTTCTAGATCATGTGGTTATTTTGGGTCCCTTGAAATTCCATGTGAATTTTAGGAGCAGTTAGTCATTTTCTTCATCAATAAATTGATGGAATTTTGATAGTAGATAAATGTGAGAAATATTCCCATCTTTCAATCTATGAACATGGATAACTTTCCATTTACTTAGGTTTTACTTAATTTCTTTCATTAATGTTTCATAGTCTTCAGTGTAATAGCATTTTAGCTGCCTAAAAATTCATTTTTAAATATTTTTTCATTTTGATGCTATTTTAAATGGAATTGTTCTTATAATTTTATTTTTAAAGTGTTCATTGCTAGTGATTAGAAATACAACTTTTACATGTCACCCTTGTTTCTCTTAAGTGTGCTGAACTCATTTCTTACCTCTAATAGTTTTTTAGTGTGTATAGATTAGTTGTTCTTATATATAATTCATCATCTGTGAAATTAGATAGTTTTACTTCTTTCTTTCTAATTTGGATGTCTTCTATTTCTTTTTCTTGCCTGCTTAGAATTATTTCAGTGCAATGTTCAATAGAAAGAGCAAGAAGAGAAATTCTCTAGTTGCTGATATGAGGAGGGAGGAGGGAAGGTTTTTAGTTTTTCACCCTTAATTATAATGTTAGCTGTACATTTTTGAGTAGATGCCCTTCATTAGGTTGAGAAAGATTCTTTCTATTCTTATTTTTAAAGTTTTTTTTTTACCTGTGGTCCCAGCTACTTGGGAGGCTGAGGCAGGAGAATGGCATAAACCCAGGAGGCGGAGCTTGCAGTGAGCTGAGATCCGGCCACTGCACTCCAGCCTGGGCAACAGAGCGAGACTCCATCTAAAAAAAAAAATTATTTTTTTTTTTTATCATGTAAGGGTGTGAGATTTTGTCAAATGACTTTTGCATCACTTGAGATGATGGAATGCTTTTTCTTCATTCTATTAACATTGCATATTATAATGACTGATGATTTTGTGTATTGAACTATCCTTGCATTCCTAGGCTGAATCCCACTTAGTCATCATGGTGAATAATTTTGGTGTCAATTTGGCTAGAGCATGGTATCCAGATGTTTGATCAAACACTGGTATAGATGCTAATGTGAAGGTATTTTTTACTTGAGATAATACTTAAATCAGAAACTTGAGTAAAGATTACCTTCCATAATGGTGTGGGCCTCAGCTAATAAGGTAAAGGCCATAAGAGAAGACAGGTTGAGATTTTATGAGAAAGAAGAAATTTTTCTTCCAGAATGTCTTTGGACTAGAGCTGCAAAATCACATTAACCTCGAGTCTCCAGCTGGTGGGCCCATTGGGCAGATTTTGAACTTGCTAGATTCACAATTATGTGAGTAAATTCCTTAAATATGTGTTTCTACAAGTACCCACATCCTATTGGTCCTCTAGTCCTCTAAAAGACACTGAATAATACATTTCATAGTCTACAGTTTTTTAATAAGATGCTGGATTTAATTGGCTAGTATTTTGTTGAGGATTTAGGCATCATATTCATAGGAAATATTGTTCTGTGATTTTCTTATAATATCTTTGTCTGACTTTGGTGTCAGGGTAATAAAGTCCTTATAAAGTGAGTTAAAAATGGTCCCACCTTTTTTATTTTATGGAATTGTTTAACAAGGATTGATGCTAATTTTGTCCTTGACACATTGGTAGAATTCATCAGTGAAGTCACCTGGTCCTAAGATTTATTTTGTTCTTTTGTTGGATTGTTTTCTTTTTCTGCATTTCTTTTCTTTTCTTTTTATTACTAATTGAACATCCTGGTGTAATAACAAGTTTTCTGTTTCTTCTTCAGTCAGTTTTGGTAACTTGCATGGTTTAAAAAATTTGTTTATTTCACGTAAGTTATTGAATTTTTTGGCATTCAGTTGTTCATAGAATTCTCTTATAATCTCTTTTATTCTAATAAGGTCTGTAATAAAATCTCCATTTCCATTTCTGGTTTGGTAATTTGATTCTTCTGTCTCTCTTTTTTTATCAGTCTTGTTAAAGCTTTGTCAATTTTGTAGATTTTTTCAGAGAACTAACTTTTGTTTTTACTGATTTTCTTTATTGATTTCAGACAATTTAGTTTGCTTATTTCTGCTCTCATCTTTATTATTTAATTGCTTTTGTTTCCTTTGGGCTTAGTTTACTGCTTTTTTCCTATTTTTTAAGGTGAATGGTTAGGTTAGTGATTTGAGCTCTTACTTGTTTAATGTAGGCATTTACAGATGTAAATTTTCCTTTGTGTACTGCCTTCACTATAGCCCACGAGTTTCTTGTGATTTTTTTCTTCGGTTCATTGATTATTTAGGAGTGGATTATCTCATTTTCAAATATTTCAAAATATCCCATATTGCCTTCTGTTACTGACTTCCAATTTCATTTTATTTTGGTCAGAAAAGATACTTTGTATGATTTCAGTCTTTCAAAATTTAGTGAGACTTGTGTTGTGGCATAATATATAGTCTATCTCAGAGAATGTTCCATTGCATGCATATGTGATTTTGCTTGGTGAAGTGTTCCATAGATGTCTGTTAGGTTTAGTTGATTTGTAGTGTTGTTAAATGCTCTGTTTCCTTACTGATCTTCTGTCTGGTTGTTTTATCTATCATTGAGAGTTGTGTACGGAAGTTTCCAACTATTACTATACAACTATTTATTTCACCCTTCAATTCTATTAGTTTTGCTTCACGCATAGTAGGGTATTGCTATTTGGTTTATATATATTTAAAATCATTATACCTTCTTGATGAATCAGTTTTTTCCATTATAAAATATTTTTCTTTGTCACTCTGGAAAATTATGTCTAATGTCCATTTTACCTCTTTTGGTAATTGTATGAAATATCTTTCTCTATCATTGTACTTTTAACCTATTGTGTCTAAAATGAGTTTGTTTTAAATAGGATATAGTTTGATTTTTCATAGTGATCTTTGCCAACGTTTATCATTTCTTTGTATGACTTTAAGTTAATGTCTGGTATCCTTTCATGTCATCCTAAAGAATGTCCTTTAATGTTTCTTTGTCCTTTTTTTTTTTTTTTTTACAGGTAGTCACTGTATTTTATTGAAAAGCATTGATATATATGTTTCTTCTCAGCTTGAACTGAACATAATATTGCCCAGTTTTAAAAGAAAACAGAACCACAACACTCCAAAAATGTCCACAGCCTCATGCCTCCCACAGTGTGCCATTTCTTTCTCTCTCACATTAGTGTTTCTTTTCATGCAGTTCTGCTAGCAATGAACTTTATTGATTTTATTATTCTGGAAATGTCTTTATCCTTAATTTTTGAAGGAAAGTTTTTTTTCTGAATATAACAAGCTTACTTGACAGGTTTTTTTTTTCCACAGCACTTTGAATATGTCATTGTATTATCTTCTGGTCTTCATCGTTTTCAAATTAGAAATCAGCTGTTAATTTTTTTGGAGGATCCCTTGTATGTGCAGTGTCATTTCTGTCTTTGTTTTTTGTCAGTTTATGATGTGTGGATCTTCTTGATTTGATCCTACCTATAGTTTTTAAGCTCCTTGGATGTGTAGATTAGTGCATTTCATCAAATTTAGGAATTTTTTTGCCAAATTTAAAAATCTTGTTGCACGTTTTATTCTCTTCTCTGATTCTGGAACTTCCACTATGTACATGTTGGCATGCTTGGTGGTTTTCTGCAGGTCCTTTAGGCTCTGTTCAATTTTTTTTTTCTGTTCTCCAGACTAGAAACTTTTCTTTGCCTTATCTCCAAATTTACTGATTCTTTTTGTCTTCTCTTAACTGCTGTTGAACCCCTCTAGTGAATTTCCACTTCAGTTATTCTTTTTTTTTTCTTTTTGAGATGGAATCTTGCTCTGTTGCCCAGGCTGGAGTGCAGTGGCACAATCTCAGCTCATGGCAAGCTCCGCCTCCTGGGTTCACACCATTCTCCTGCCTCAGCCTCCCGAGTAGCTGGGATTACAGGCACCTGCCACCACGCCCGGCTAATTTTTTGTATTTTTAGTAGAGATGGGGTTTCACCGTGTTAACCAGGATGGTCTCGATCTCCTGACCTCATGATCCACCCGCCTCGGCCTCCCAAAGTGCTGGGATTACAGGTATGAACCACCGTGCCTGGCCACTTCAGTTATTCTTAACTCAATATTTGTAGTCTGGTTCTTTTTATAATTGCTATCTTCTTCTATTTGTAAAATACAGAACATTCTATAATATTTATATCTCCTTATTGATATAATTCCTTTTTGGTGAGAAAGGATTTTATAGTGCAGGTTTTTAGAAATGTTTTCTTTTTATACATTGAACATATTTAAATTAGCTGACTTGAAGTCTTTGTCTAGTAAATTCACTCTCTGGTCTTCCTCAGAGACAATTTCTACTAATTTTTTTCTAGACTAAGGAGGTACGTGTGCAAGTTTGTGATGCGTAAATTGCATGACTCTGAGGCTTGGGCTTTTAGCGATCCTGTCATCCAAGTAGTGAGCACAGTACCTGATAGGTAATTTTTCAATCCTTGCCACCTTCCCCCTTCCCTCCCCATTTTTGGAATCCCCAGTGTTTTTTGTTCGCATCGTTGTGTACTTTTGTACTCAAGGTTTAGTTCCCTTTTATAAGTGAGAACATGCATTATTTGGTTTTCTGTTTCTGCGTTAATTTACTTAGGATAATGGCTTCCAGCTGCATCCACCTTGCTACAAAGGACATGATTTCATTATTTTTATGGCTGCCTAGCATTCCATGATACATACATACACTTTTTTATCCAATCCACCATTGATGGGCACCTGGGTTGATCCTGTGTTTCTGCTACTGTGAACAGTGCTGTGATAAACATATAAGTGCAGGTGTCTTTTTGGTAGAACAATTTACTTTCCTTTGGATATATACCCAGTAATGGAATTGGTGAATGGTAATTCCATTTTTAGTTCTTTGAGAAATCTCCTCAGAGATTTTTGAAAACTCTACAGGGGCTGAACTAATTTGCATTCCTGCAAGCAGTGTAGCATTCTCTTTTCAACTAATAAGCATTCTCTTTTTTCTCTCAAACCTTGTTAATATCTGTTCTTTTTTGACTTTTTAATAATAGCCATTCTGATTGGCGTCAGGTGATATCTCATTGTGGTTTTGATTTTCATCTCTCTGATGGCTGGTAATGTTAAGCATTTTTTCATACTTGTTGACTGCTTGTATATCTTTTTTTGAAAAGTGGTTATTCATGTCCTTTGAGGGGCAATGTGTATTAATAGATGTTTTTCTGTTTATGTTTCTTATTTTCTTGCATGTTTTGTAACATTTTGTTAAAAACTAGCACACTGGCTGCGTGCAGTGGCTCACGCCTATAATCCCAGCACTTTGGGATGCCGAGGTGGGCAGATCACGAGGTCAGGAGATTGAGACCATCCTGGCTAACACAGTGAAAACCCATCTCTACTAAAAATACAAAAAATTAGCCAGGTGTGGTGGCGGGTGCCTGTAGTCCCAGCTACTGGGGAGGCTGAGGCATAAGAATGGTGTAAACCCCGGAGGCGGAGCTTGCAGTGAGCTGAGATCCGGCCACTGCACTCCAGCCTGGGTGACAGAGCGAGACTCCATCTCAAAACAAAAACGAAAACAAAAACAAAAACAAAACTCAGCACATTTTATATATTATAAGAAGGAAACTCTGACAATCAAGTTCCTTCTTTTTTTCCAAGAGTTTGTTGTTGCTGCTTATTGTAATTATTATCTTTCTGTTTGTTTGTTTCATGACTTTTCTGAAGTAATTTTGTATAGATTGTATTCTTTGTTGTGTGTGACCACTAAAGTCTCTGTTACAGTAGCTTAGTGGTCAACGAATTATTGAGCAAAAGTTACCTTAATGCCAAAACGAAAACAAAACCAAAAACTTCTCGTATTCTTTGCAGAGGGGCTTTTTGTGTGCAGTGGGCATGCCCTCAGCCTGTACTCAAGAAGACTACAAACCTGTTTTAGCCTTACCTTCCTGCTTTTACAGCCCTAAGGTCAGCAGAGATGAGAGATTAGAGTCTTCTCAGGTCTCTCCTGGGCAAGTGCACAGCTCTAGGCGTGTATGTGGCCTTCTAGATATATATTTATTTATATATATATATAGCTTTTCGAAGCCCTTATTTTTCAAACCATTTTATCCGCCAGCCCTTACTTCAAAATTTTTAAAATACTGTTTTTTTTTCTCAATTTTTATCCATTGCCTTAGGAAAAACAACCAAAACGTAAGTTTTTTTTGGTAAAATTTTGAAAAAATATTCCTTAAGTAACAGTTACAGCACTGGGTGAGCTCAGAGTTAGGCAGGATAAAGTTGAGCCTTTTGTGCTAGTTTTCCAGGAAGCTACCAGACAAGTCAAGACAATTACAATTTATTTTATCTTATTTTATTTTGAGACATTGTTTCACTCTGGTCATCCAGGCTAGAGTGCAGAGAGACAATCATAGCTTGTTGCAGCCTCAACTTTCCAGGCACAAGAGATCCTCCCACCTAGTCCTCCAGAGTGCTAGGATTACAGGCCTGAGCCACTGTGCTTGGCCAACAATTACAATCATTTGTGACTGAAATTAATTCTGCCCTCTCTACTACTGGTACTGTGAATGCAGACTGTAATTTTCAAATCTACTGCTAAGCTGGGGAGTGGAGGCTGAGAATAGGGTAAGTTAAATTACCACAAAGCTCAACGTTTTTACTGACATAAGATCCATGTTTCTTAAATAAGGGTTCCTCTGGTTTCTGAAATTATGGTTAGTTTCCAAAGTTCCTAAAATTTGACTGACACTCTTGCCAGTATTTTTGTTGCTTTTTTGAAAGTCATTTTTTTCAGTTTCTTGCTCTGCTATTTTCACTGCCATCACCTAGAAATTCCCTTGAACTTCTAGATAAATACTCTTATCATCTTATAATAAAATCAGGTGTTCTTTGCTTTTATGTATTGTTTTATTTACTGCAGTTGCTAGCAACTGAGCACCATCAAAAAAATTGACTGTGATAGTTGTGATTGAATGGTTATTCTTCTGGAATGTCACACTCAGTTTTGATGTGTGCTGTAAGTGTAACTGAAGACTTTGTATCAAGTCAATAATGCTCTCTTCCACACCCAGTTTATGACTGTTTCTAATCATGAAAAACATCTTAGGAGAGGTGCTATGAAAATGGACTCTTAAGTCAAACCTGGCTTAAATTTTGACTCTCTCACTGTTATATGGATGACCTGTGGAAAGTTACATAAATTCTTTGTGCCTCAATTGCTTTATCTTAAAAAATATCATTTCTGCCGGGCGCGGTGGCTCAAGCCTGTAATCCCAGCACTTTGGGAGGCCGAGACGGGCGGATCACAAGGTCAGGAGATCGAGATCATCCTGGCGAACACAGTGAAACCCCGTCTCTACTAATAATACAAAAAACTAGCCGGGCGAGGTGGCGGGCGCCTGTAGTCCCAGCTACTTGGGAGGCTGAGGCAGGAGAATGGCGGGAACCCGGGAGGCGGAGCTTGCAGTGAGCTGAGATCTGGCCACTGCACTCCAGCCTGGGCGACAGAGCGAGACTACGCCTCAAAAAAAAAAAAAAAAAAAAAAAATCATTTCTTTTCAACTATTCTACTTATTAGAAATTATAACTGGGTGTAGCCCACATCAAAGGGATGTGATCACAAAAGGGTGTGTGTAGCAGGAGGTATAGATACTTGAGACCCATTTTAAAGACTGCCTCCCACACTTGGTTACATTTTTTCATGAAGTTTCATATTTCTTTAACATTCTCCTTCATATTTATACTTTTTCTCTCTCTGCTTTAGATTAGATATTTTCTACTGGATATTGGATAATTTCTGATTGTATTCCACTCATATATAACCCTATTTCTATTTTGTTCCTCTGCTGTTATATCTGTAAATTCTTATTTCAGATATCATGTTTTCTTTGTTTATTTTTTCCCTAAAATTATTTGGTTATTTTTAAAGATTACAATTCTCAATTGATTAATTTTCCTTTTTTATTTTTATTTTTTACTAATTTTGTTTATCATTTTTATGAGCACATTAAGCACAAGTATTTTAATGTTTTGGCCAGCTAACTTCCACATCTGGTTGATCCATGGGTCTGTTTGTATTATCTGTTTTTGTCCTCAGCTATAGGTTATGTAATCCTATCTTTCAGACTAAATGGAATTTTTTTGAATGCCACTTATATATTTTAAAATTGTAAAGTCTTCAGATAATGTAGTCCTCTAAAGAAGATTTACTCTTCCCTTCATTGGTCAGGTGGTAAATGATTATTTTAATCCAGTTAGAGATTATGCTTAGTACAAATGGAGTTGCATTTCCAAAGGCCTCATCACCATTGGCATTCAGGGTTTTTAATGAAGAATCTGTGAATTCCTTCGGGCCATTACTCTGGACCCTTTTGAATTATAATGTTTATGTTGCCTACTGCCAAAAGAAAAGTCTTCTAACTCCTCTCTGCCTCTTAGAGGGTTTCTGCTTATGTTTTTAGATTTCTATTTCATCTGGTGGTGCTTGTCTGTAATCCCAGCTACTTGAGAAGCTGAGGTGTGAGGATCACTTGAGCCAAGAGTTTGAGACCAGCCTGGGAAAGATAGAGACATTCCATCTGCAAAAACAAAACCAAAAAGCAAAAAACAAAAAAACAAAAATTCCTATAGATTTCTACTTCATATAGCATCATTGTTTTATATTATAAACAGGGAGAAAAAATTTTACAAAAATAATATAAGACAGTAAGTAAAGTTGAAGGAGAGGCTGCAATGCTAAATGTAGCAGCCAGAAAGTGGCCATATGGATGCTTTAACCATGTAAGTTAGATCATGTCACTCCCCTGATTGACACCATCTGATGGTTGACGAGAAAATCCAAAGTGCTGACCATGTTCTACAGGATCCTGCGTGACTGACCCCAGATTCACTCCCCAGACACTCTGCTTCCACATTTCCCTTCTCTCCTTAAGCTCCAGCCCTGCTGGCCTCTTGCTGTTCCTTGAACGAGCCATGTACAGTTCACCTTAGACACTCTGAATTTGTTCTTTCCTCTTCCTGGGACAATCTTTCCTAGAGGGTGACAGAGGTGTCTGTTTAAACTTTACTTTGGCCAGGCATGGTGGTTCACACCTGTAATCCCAGCACTTTGGGAGGCGGAGGTGGGTGTATCATCTGAGATCAGGAGTTCGAGACCAACCTAGCCAACATGGTGAAATCCTGATCTCTACTAGAAATACAATAAATTAGCCAGGTGTGGTGGCGGGTGCCAGTAATCCCAGCTACTAGGGAGGCTGAGGCAGGAGAACTGCTTGAACCTGAGAGGTGGAGGTTGCAGTGAGCTGAGATCCTGCCATTGCACTCCAGCCTGGGCAACAAGAGTGAAATACCATCTCAAAAACAAACAACAAACAAATAAACAAAAAACTTTACTTCATGAAGCCCCATTCCGGATCTTTCTGAGTCTACAGCCTACCCCTGCTTTACTTCTTGTAGGTATAAGGTGTGATGTTATAAATGTGTTTATTGTTTGTTTGTTAGAACTCCAACGTAACCTCCATCAGATTGAGGAGTTGCTCTGTCTTCTTAACTAATCCCCCCTTAGGCTTGGAGCAGTGCCTGGTACATGGCAGGCAAGCAATATGTAATTTTTTAATAATGGTGACTTTCATTGAATAAATGAAAAGTCCAGATTGCTACTATAAGACCACAGCTGTCTTAAAAACTTATAAGATCCCCAGTTCTGTCTGAGGAAATTGGAGAAGATTTCTAAAAGAAGGTCAAAATAGAGCTGTCTAAAGCTCCTGATTTCAGAGGTCAGGAGAAGGAAAGAATATTTCAGGCAAAGGAAAGAAATGTTTTAAAAATTGAAAGGATACAGGAAAGAGCCCAGTTATTATTCCTATGATTCCTATAAAAACCTGTTAAAATGCCTAGAACAAAGGGATGCGTGTAAATTAATCACTGATAGACTGAAAGTAAAAATTCTAAATCAAGACACGTTTTTGAAAAGAAAGTCCATTCCAAATTTAGATCCAAGGCCATTTCTAAATCTTTCTTAGCATCTTTATTTCTAATTTTTAAGAGGGAAAAGTTTTTTGTACAGCTTGTGGATAATTTTGATTTATAGGAATGTTGTGCCACCAGTGAGCATTTATACAAGGTCACATACAATAAAAGGCCTAAAAGGATTGGGAAGATGTACCACGTAAAATTGCCAGTAAACACCTGAGGTCAAAACAATTTGGCGTGTACGGGAAATCCACCCATGGAAACAAAGTCCAGGGTTGGAAGAATGTTTTAGTACCTCATTGATGAGGAAGACGGAGAAGAGAGCAGGGTCACTCGGGCTTCATTTGGACCATAATGAGCCTCAGCAACGGGTCTTCTACAGGGTGTTAGGTAAAGACCGACTATAATCACAGTATTTAGTGGAGATTTTTTACTATTCAAAGCTTAATGTTTACTAAAGTTAAAACTTATTAACAATAACTCATGAGATCAAACTAGGAGGTACCTGCCCTTTTCTGATGAAAACAGTAACCAAAATTACTGGACTACACAGCACTTCTGCTATCACACAAGCAGGTTACAGCATGTTGCAACAGTGCACAATAAATTTATTTAATGGTGTTTATTACTTCAGCTTGCCAAGGAAGACCAATTATGGGTGGGTTGCTTTCCAGTTCCTATCAGAGACCTAGTTGAGGAGACTGATATTTGAGAGAGATAAAGGCAGGAACAGGTCAGCCATCTATTCTCCCATCTTCTCTGAGGCACACTTCTATAATTTTTGAGTTTCATTTGCTTAGTCTCCTTCATTCCCGTAACATAAGCAATGTACTTGCATCATTCCTATGAGTGTTTTACATAAAATGAATACAAGGAAAAGTCACTACATTTTTGAATAATTACTAGCACCGGCATTGCTCACAGGCTGGCCGATGTCCTGGGATAAGGTCCTAATATTAAACTGAATTTTGAATTTATTATACGCATAGTGGAAAGAGATTGAAATTTTAAGATCTCAATGAATCTATGTTTGAGACCTTGCTCTGGCATTTGGAAGGTGAGTACTTTTAAGTAATTGTAATTGGTCTCTATTATCCTCAGTTGTTTCATCTGTAAAATGACAATACTTTGGTGTCTAATTGAAAGTGTGTTGTATTAATAAGAGCATGTTTTTAGATTTTGTAAGTTTTATTTTTTTTATGACAAACCTCACTTCAGCACTTTATCCGTACATCTTTGATCTTTGCTCAGAAGTTTACCTGCTAAATTTTATCAAATAATGGAGTTGGAGAGTCCATAATGTTTTGTCTTTACCTCTAGAAGAGTCAAACTGAATTTAATGATTATTATGAGCATTGTCAATTTGTTACCATATGGTAGCTATATCAATAGGAATTTTGATGTATGTTACCTTTTTTGTGTTTTAAATTCTAGTAAATGTATGCATAGTCTCCAATCCTTTCAAACGTAGTCAGAGTATATATTATGAATAATGAATTATTGTTATCAAAAAATTTAGGTTGTGAATGTTACACATCCAGTAAATAAGATACAATGATAGTAATCATTAACACCCAACCACTTGGCAAATCCTGGGAATAGAAGTTCTGAGTTAAATTAGTAAGTCTAATTTGGCTTTCAATTACAGGATTATTAAATTAAATTCATTTGTAATAAGAGACAATTGAGCTAAGAAGAAAACTTGTAAGTTATTGAGTACAATGCAACTGTTTTGCAGGGGAACACTGAGAGCAGTGAAGTGAGATGCAGAGTCAATCAGGAGAAGTGCTACCTGGTGAACCATAGGCTCCTATCTTCAAAGAACTCTCAGTTATAAAGAAACAAAGGCAGACACTACTCAGGTTGATCAAGTTATGTTACTCTAGCAATTATTTTATTTTTGCAACAGAAATAGTGAATTAATAGAACAGTGTAGAATATAGAAAGAGACTGAAAACTATTTGGAATGTTGATAAATGATGACATGCTATGGCAGGTCATTGTCTAAAGTAAGAACTATATAACGTACACAGCTAAGAAAATGTGTTTCTACATGGAATTAATTAAATCAGTTTCTACCTCTCACTGTAGAAAAATTAAGTCCAGATGGATTAGGAATTTAAATGTCAGAAGCAAAACTTTAAAATTGGTAGAAGCAATGTAGATGAAAATCGTTCTGACCTTAGGGTTAAGAAGGATTTCATAAGCAAGACACAAAAAGTGCTAATCACAAAAGACGTGATTGATGAGCCCACTATGTTGAGATTAAAAACATCTGGTTATCACAGACTATCTTAGAAAAAGTAAAAAAAAAAAAAAAAAAGAACCAGCTAAAAATGTGGAGAAAATATTTGTAACACATAATAAATATGTGCAATGTGATCAGTATCTATCTATCTATCTATCTATCATCTGTCTGTAAAAATAAATGAGAAAAAGACAAACCACTCAGAAAAATGGACAAAAACCACAAATAGCATTTCACTGAAGACAAAAACATGAATGGCCAATATAAAAATGAAAAGTTGGTCCACTTTCTAGTGATCGCAGACATGTGAATCAAACCACTATGAGATAGTTTTATGCTGACTTGATCGGCAAAAGTTTTTTTTTTTTTTTTTTTTTGAGGCAGAGTCTGGCTCTGTCGCCCAGGCTGGAGTGCGATGGCGCGATCTCGGCTCACTGCAAGCTCCGCCTCCCGGGTTCACGCCATTCTCCTGCCTCAGCCTCCCGAGTAGCTGGGACTACAGGCGCCCGCCACCGCGCCCGGCTAATTTTTTGTATTTTTGGTAGAGACGGGGTTTCACCATGGTCTCGATCTCCTGACCTTGTGATCCGCCCGCCTCGGCCTCCCAAAGTGCTGGGATTACAGGCGTGAGCCACCGCGCCCAGCCATTGGCAAAAGTTAATATGGGCAGCATTGCCAACGTGGATCACTGGAACTTCTGGTAAGATGCAACAATTTGGAAAAGAATGTAGCATTTGACTAAAAGGGCCTGGATTCCAGTCCTGCATGTGGCCCTTCTCCCAATCTAAATTGCGTGCACCAGGTTTTGGCCTCACTAGGTATTGAGTAAGATGTCACAAATGATGCTGAGAAAGAAACTGTCTTTACCATCAAAGATAATAGCAAAGAGAATTAGGAATAGATCAGAAGAATCAGGACCATTACTCTCCCCCTCCATTAAAACCTTGTTTCTTTTTTGTTTTTGTTCTGCTTTTGTTTTGTTTTTGTTTTCTTAAGAACAAAAAAAGCAAAGAAAATGGTGGTAATGTTATCTCTAGCTTCAAATCTCACTCCACCACTGCGCTAGGGCTTGACTATTACAGTGTCCTAGTGATAACAGAGGAAAAGGTAGCGGGCATTTTGTCCTGTGTTCCTTGGAAGCTTGCCTCAGTGTTTTGTAAATGGAGGTTAGCTGAGGCATGGCTGAACAACAAACACAGAAAACTGGGAGTTTTATGGACAACATGGAAGCTGGCAGACAACTATTTTAACTAGTGGTGAGGAAATTAGTTCAACTGAAGGAAACACAGAATTTAGACTTGGCCTCGAGATAGCCCTAGATATTGGGACTCATTTTGATGCCTAAAAATTGAAGTGAATATGCCCTCTTTCCTGTCCCTCTTTACTTCTTGTCATAGCTGAGTGCTCCTGTGCTACAGTTTTCTCTACATTTATAAGCCCATTTATAACAAGTGTAGATAAAATTCCTCAGCCTAATTTCTATCTCTTTGCTTTGGACAATGCTGTCATGTGGCACACCAATGCTTGAATGATTTTTCTTTTTCTGTCTCAACAGGGTCAAGGGAGCTCCGTCTTTGAAGTTTCAAATTTGACTTCCTCCCAGAAAAACTGAGCAAAAAAGCTAATGTGAACTTTCTGGGATAAAGCAACAAGTCAACCCTGAAGTTAATTTGAGACATAAATTATTATGAAGCCCAAGGAAGGGTTTGCAAACTCTGGTAACCTACTGGCTGCATCAACAGGCCTTTGTTTGTGAAGCACTTGTCCACTGATGCCTGCTCTACATCAGGGATTGCCCTGGGTGCTGCATCGATCTGGGTCTGCAGATGCAACTGGGAGGTCTAGATCAGAGCACAAAATCCCTCCTTAGATTCATAATCATTTATACCTCAAATGAACTTGACAATCAACTTGTTTCTCGGTTGATCTGTATTCTCATGAAATACAGACTTATTAAAGAGATTAATAATAAACATATTAACACACACACACTCATACATGCTATTAAGATATACTAATTGTCATGCAGAGAATTTAAAAAGGAGCTGTGATAGTGACTTGACACCAAGCTATATCTATCTATATGCATATAACATCAAACAGATTTCTAACTTTTAATAATCTGTGATAGACCCAGCTTGTGTTAAATGTGTTTATATTCTTCTGGGTCTTCTTACATTAGGATATGGTGACAATTAAAGGGCGAACCAGATGTGTTCCTTTTGATATGTTCCTTTTGATGTGTTCCGGTATGTACAGAATACTGTGCATGTAAGTTTGCTATCTGTCTGAGAGACACAGAATGGTTCCCATTGCTTCTGGAATGAAATAGCCTCCTTCCAGATCATATCTTTTAAAAGATGGTGCCATGTGGTATTCTGTGCCATACACGTGGAGGAGGGGACTAAAAATGTGACCCGAGTAGATCATGAAGGGTGATAGTGATACCTAACTGTGTTTTCTCCAGGTTTTGCCTCAGGTAACCTTCATTCAAGCAAGTTATGAATGTTGCTGGAATCAAATTTTTAACCCTAAGTTGTCATGCTCCAATGTTTTAAGATTGTTTTCTACTTTATGAGTCTAGGTTTGTTCATAAAGGCAACTCAATGAAAGGATGCATCTTAAATGGACAAATAGTTCCTTTATCCTTCTAAAATTAGCTTTCTAATTTTTCCTAAACATTTTTCAGTATCAGTTCCTGAAGACAATATTAGCAAATCTTGGCATAATGTTATTAACATGTGCTTAAAGGAAAAAAAAGAAAAAAAGAAAAGAAGAGCATGTGGCTTAGAGGGTCAAGGCATAGGAGAAATAATGAGGACATTATGTTCATATGCCGATGATTTCATTGTCCCTTGTTTCCTCCAGGGACCTAGGGAAATGTCAGTCATGGCCAGAAAAGAGTAGCCAGATTGGAGAGATGCAGGTCTATTTCACACTACACCTGGGGCCATTCTTTGGTGCTGAGCACAGGCCAGTAAATCATGTCCACACTCATTATGTGCAGGGAGATGAACTTACATACAATGAGTGTACAATGAGTGTACTGAGGTGGTCTATATGTGCTGATTCCTTCTGTCTCAGACCCTGCAGTGGCAGGTAAGGCCTGGTGGGGCAGAAGCTGCCATCTTTGTTCACACTGCCCACGGGGAGTAGAGCTGGGAATGAGCCCAGGTCTTCAGACTCTTAGAATAATCATTTATGAATAGGATCAGCTGTGGAGAAGCTGTGCTCAAGTACAAGTTGGAACTTTGTGCAAGAATGGCATAAAGAGAAGATAGCTGAGATGATGCAGAGAATGCATGTGGTTCCAATTAAACACAGGAACATCATGACTGAACTCTTGCTTACTCCAAGAAACATGAAAAAGATCCACAAGAAACCACAAGTGTGGTTGCAGTTTTGGTTAAGCAGTGATGATTGAGGGTCTAACTAAGCAGAGGGAGTGAATAGATTTTTACTACAAAACATCCATATCTCTAAAAAATTTAAGTACTCCTGTATGCCCAGATAGAATTTAAAACCTAATGTCTTGTTTCCTCAGAATTTAAAACCTAATGTCTTGTTTCCTCAGCAATGTTCTTAGCATAAAATCCGAAGACATTAAAAACAAGTCATTTGTAGGCTGGGCGTGGTGGCTTACGCCCATAATCCCAGCACTTTGGGAAGCTGAGGTGGGTAGATCACCCAATGTCAGGAGATCGAGATCAGCCTGGCCAACATGGTGAAACCCCATCTCTACTAAAAAATACAAAAATTAGCTGGGCATGGTGGTGGGTGCCTGTAATACCAGCTACTCCAGAGGCTGAGGCAGGAGAATTGCTTGAGCTTGGGAGGCGAAGGTTGCAGTGAACTGAAATTGCACCACTGCACTCCAGCCTGGGCGACAGAATGAAACTCTGTTAGAAAAAAAAAAACAAAATTCATTTGTACTAACCTGGGTGTGCCAAAAACATGAACACGCTCATGTATTCCCTCCTTCCTTCCTTCCTTCCTTCCTTCCTTCCTTCCCTCCCTCCCTCCCTCCCTCCTTCCCTCCCTCCCTCCCTCCCTCCCTCCCTCCTTCCTTCCCTCCCTCCCTCCCTCCCTCCCTCCTTCCTTCCTTCCTTCCTCTGTCTCTCTCTCTTTTTTTTTTTTGATGGAGTCTTGCTCTGTCATCCAGGCTGGAATGAAATGACACAATCTCGGCTCACTGCAATCTCCCCCTCCCAGATTCAAGCAATTCTTCTGCCTCAGCCTCCCGGGCAGCTGGGATGCCCAGCTAGTTTTTGTATTTTTAGTAGAAGTGAGGTTTCACCATGTTGGCCATACAGGTCTCGAACTCCTGACCTCAGGTGATCTGCCCGCCTCGGCCTCTCAAAGTGCTGGGATTACAGGTGTGAGCCACCACGCCCAGCCTGTGAGTTTCTATATATGCTACTGTGATTCAAGGAAAAAGTAATTGATTTTGTGTTTATGATGTAGTAAACCCTTGACATTCACTGCATCATCCTTTACACGAATATGTATTAAATGCTTTGTGTGTGATTGGCAGAAACTAAAAATTAAAATCTCCATTTGTAGTTTGTAATGGATGTAGGGAGATGGCCCACAAAGCCTCAATCTTGCCAAAGCAGAGTGGAGAAGCTGGTTAGCAAAAGGTTTCCAGTACCTGGGCACTAACTAGCCAAGGGATGCTGAGCCAAGCGATGCTTGAAGACCTTAGATACTTTAGCGAGAAAATCTGAACTAAGTTTAATCAAAAGTGGCCTGGGAAGGCAACAGAAGGGGGCCAAAATACGATGATGCATAACGGAACATCTTTACATTTCTTGATTTCTCCCTGAGACCCAGATGGCACTTGCAGTTTCCTGGTAGGTCTTTTCTTTCTAACAATCTGCAGCCTCACCTCCTGCATTGATGTTGGTCACACCCTGCTATTTGGCTTACACAATGCTTTATTTTTCACATAGCTTTTCCACATGACTTATCCTCTTTACAAAATAATAGCTACCATTTCCGGTGTGCTTACTGCGTGCCAGCACATGAATGAACATGTGAATGAGCAAAATGCTGACTCTTATCCTTTTGATTTTAGAGAGGTGCGTGATCTGGTCAATGAGTGAAAGTTCTGGGTTCTGAGCCAGGTCTGCTGGCTCCAGCATAGATGCCCCTTCGATGCTGCACATGCAATCTCACCCTTTGCTCTTCCTTCAAGTCTTTCCCTCTGTTTAGTCACCACTAGCAGGTGAACTTGGTGTTTCCACCAAATAAATCAATTATAATAGAACTATTAATGTGTGTAGATGCTCTGAGGGAAATAGTGCAGATGTGTGTTCCAGTGTGTAGTCTCTGTCTCTTCTCTCTGCACACATACATGCACCTAGACACCTGGTTTTGACTTCATTCCTACGCAGAGGATAATACTTAAGCAATAGTGACTATTAGTCATATCCTTGTATACCCTCAGGATCTTCTCTAGTATATTCTGATTTCAATGAGAACATTTTTTCCTTGTAATCATTACACATTGATCAAAATGGAGATGCACAATTTTCTTGGTGTTAGGAGCTGTTATGTTGGTGGTGTAGCTTTAATATTTATGCAGTCACTGTACAGTCAAGTTCCACATTATTTAATATGAGTTTTAAAATTTTGTCAGTGAGTGAAAAAGGAAAATAGAACAAAGAAACGTCAGTTTCTCCAGTTCCTGGGTGTCCTTTGGCACTGATTACATGGCTGTATCCTGCCATTACTTTTTGCACGTGTAACCTTAAAACATCCAAAGAGAAACGGAGTGTCACATAGTAAACTCGGGACGGCAAATGCTTTAAACTCCAGCCGGTGCCTCTTCTCTCTTCCAGCCACACCCATCCATTCTTCTTTGGAAATAAAGGACATTCTCTTTTAAATATGTCAAATAAAAGTGTTTGTCAGTGTTAGAAAATCACTGAAGAATAACATAATGCTCAAATAAATGGACTACCATTTTCAAGTTCTATGTGCTTATGTATTAATATAAACCTACACATGTGCATGTAAATAATACTCTGATTCCTGAGTCAAAACTCAGGGCCACTTCATTCCAAGAAGGCCGATAGGGCCCCACTTGAAGCTCTGCTGAGCCTAGGTGGTCTCTGAGTGCAGCTGTTGAACTGTTCCACGGACACTGAGGCGAGACATTTGTACTTTATTGAACTTTATTCATAGAGAAGAAATGAGAAAGGTAGATGGAATTCCGTGCACCTGTGCCCCCAGTAGAATCCTGGGATGGGCCGAACATGATGATATCTCACTGTTCTCATCCCGCTGAAGAAAGGGGCTGCTGCTGAAAGCTGCAGGGGCAGAGGAACTCATTTCAGAAGCAAACCTAAGAGAGGAAGAGGCAGAGGACTCACTAGGCTGATGTCGAGGGGCAGAGTGTACCACAGGCAGGCAGAGAGGCAATCTCCCTCCCTCTGCTTGGAGGTGAGGTTGGGTTAAGCACAGTGAGAATTTCAGTGAACACACTACTCTGGTTTGCACCGCAAGCAGCAGGAATACAGATTCTTGACTGCAGGTGGGTAGAAACTAGTGTCACCTCATATTTGGAGTCCTGGAAGCTCATGCATCTTTAACACTATGAGGGGAAAAACATAAGCAAGGTGAGATTTGCTAAATTTGTATTAAGCCTGTGGCCACTGAGTAAAAATTCATTTCTCCTCTTCCAGAGAAAACCAAAGTGTTGTGTTTAGAAGGGCTTACGTTGGAATCTATGTTTTGCGATTTGATTAGCAATGAGGCATATCACTTATGCTCGTGTTTAAAATCTGTACGCGGTGGCTAACAATGCCCTCTTCTGAATGCTTGGAGAGAAATAAAGTGAGGTGATGTTATGTAATGAGCTAGCTTAGGGCCTGGTATATAATTCTTTGTTTGGTAAAGCTCTACAGATATTTATAGTGTAACTCTCACATGCTGGGCCTGAGTCAAGCATGGAAGACAAAGAAGAAAAGATGTATGGCTGTCTTCAGAAAGCTCACCATCACAGTCCAGCTGGGAGTGGAGGGATGAGGGTGGGAACTAAACCAGAGACAATTTCAAAGTGACACAGTGGACAGGTGTTCTATTCACATTAGTTGGTAATGCGGTGAAATCTAGCGTAGTGCATTGGCAGGATGTGGTGGATGGAGTTCCACCTGAATCAAACAGCCTCTCCATGGAGGAATTTGATGCCTGCTACTTCATTTCTAGGAAACAGAGGCTGGTTGAGATGTGTGTTATTCTAGGAAGTCCTTTCTTCCCAGGCAATATCACATGTACAGTTGTGCTCAAACCTGACTTATTGCAAGGAAGGGATCAGGTCAGAAAATGACCTTGCAATGTCATCTGTACCCCAGTTTCAGTTCAACAAGGACCAAAATGGACAGAGAAGGAATTTATTTCCCCCAAGCATAACCTATAGAACTATATTTTCTATATATTCTACCAGAAATGTTTATAATAATCATATTGCCAAAAATATTTACAATATTTTGAATGTCTGATGCAGCACCACAGATGATCTGTTATGTCGTGAAGCAGATAGACATGATGGTTAACAGATTAAATTAAAACAAAAGCTTCTTTCTTTATACTTCTGTGGTTGGGATTATGGAACCGTTCCAAAACTTACCGGATTCTAATACCTGTTCATTTAGGACAACAATAGTATCTGCCTCTCTCGAAATAACCTATATAAAAGGTTTATCAGAGAGCTTAGTAGTAGTTAGTATTTATTAATATCTTTACTGAAACCCAAAACTGATTCATTTTCAATTTAGAATTATTTTCTCAAGGGAGAGATGAACATTTGTTAATATCTGTAGATGGTGATGTTGTTTTCAGATTAAAGGCCAGTATCATGTACACTCTGATGAGTCATTTACATTCTTCTAAGGATGTCAGTTTAAGGACAAGGTGTTTTGAAGTGAAGTGTGTCATGTAGGCTCCCCCTTTTGTCACATTGGAAACATCTCCTTCTGGGTCTGTGCTTAGGCTGAACAATCTTTTTCTATCTTCTTCTTTTGATGGAAAATACAACTGTTTGCTTACTCTTTGTTTTCCTTTCCAAAAATATTGAGACAAACAGGTGACCCCTCTACCCGTTGTGCTAACCTAATTGCGTGCCCTTTCTGTTGTAACCTTCATTTAACTGCGTAGCATTTCCCCATTTAAAAAATTTTCTTCATTACTGATGTGCTGCCTTAGCATACGTGTATTGAAACAATTTGTATTAATTATTAGGATGACTTAAATAATATTACTGTTTTAATTTTCTTTTTTTTTTTTTTGAGGCGAGTCTCCCTGTGTTGCCCAGGCTAGAGTGCAGTGGCGCAATCTTGGCTCACTGCAACCTCCGCCTCCTGGGTTCAAGCGATTCTCCTGCCTCAGCCTCCTTACAGGTGTGCTCCACCATGCCCAGTTAATTTTTGTATTTTTAGTAGAGACAAGTTTTCACCATATTGGCCAGGCTGGTCTCGAACTCCTGACCTCAAGTGATCCACCTGCCTCGGCCTCCCAAAGTGCTGGAATTGCAGGCGTGAGCCACTGCTCCCAGCCACTGTTATTAATTTTATATTAGCTTCATGAAAATATGTACATGAAGAATGTATAATAAATGGTTAAAAGGGACAGAGAAGTAGAACAATGTAGGATGTCACATAACTCTAACATTGGAAGTGGCGTTGAAAATTGGCCTCACTGATGGGCCCAAAGACCTGACTGGTTCAGTGATGTGGAGAACACAGATAATGCTTGAGGACATGTGTGCTGCTCAGCAGAGAATGCAGCAGCCCAAGAACACGAACCTCATCTACATGAGCCACACACTGCTGAGCATGGCTTGCAGCACCTGCAAAGCACCTGTGCACCTTGTGTAAGGCTTGTGGGACTTGGCAGGAAAGGTAGGAGCCTGGAGAGAGGGAGTGCTGTGGGCAGGAGATGCCCATGCTTAGCACAGCAGGAGGAACAGGATATGGCCGGCAGGGCAGGAGTAGCTTGGAAGGCTCTGTGGGAGTCCACAAGCAGGTATGGGTAGCAAAGATCTGCTGCTGGACAAGATCAATGGCAGCTGAAAGAGCAAAGGAGGCCAGGAGGCAGGTGCTGGTGAGAAGGGTCCGTAGCAGCCTGGAGGCCAAGGTTGTTCTCTCTAGGAACTGTGTACTGCTCTCTGTGACTGAGAGGACCTTCCAAAGAGGGGGAGAGTCTGCAGGGCCACATGAATGCTCAGCATGACCCAGGGCATCCTGCAGAGCAGGGATGCAGCCCGGAGGCCTGCTTGGCTGCTCAGGATGGTCTGCAGCCTGTGCGGAGCCCAGTGAGGCCTACGGCAGCCTGGAAAATAGGGATGCACTCTGCAGGGTGCACCTGATGCTCAGCCTTGTGCAGTCTTACAATTAATTCCTTAAGGGAAACATGAGATGCAGATTTGGGGATGGTGTTACATGTTTTTTTGTAAATTTTGGAAACACATTTAAATAAAAATATCTGTGTAGGCCAACACAATGAATGCATGGGCCTGAATGAACATTTTTCTTACTCTCTCTCAGCCTCTGATAGGAGAGCACGCTCTTTTCTTAGGAAGTGCCAAGGGTAAAAGTGCAGATGTTGCCATGAATGAGTTCATAGCGACATGAGTGTTTCATACTTATCTATATTGTCTTCTCGCAGAATCTTTCTTACACCCTGGACAGTGGTAAGAGGTACAGAGTGGACCCTGCAGGCACAGCCTGGATCGCTCCCTGCCCCTTCCCTGTGGCCTCTCTGGGCCTCTGCCCCAGCTCCCCCTGCCCTCTCCGTAAGCTCTTGCTCCCTTGCTGTTTTTTCCCAGATCACACTGTCCCCTTTCTTGAAGCCCTCCATAGTGTGGTTTCCCGTGGAATCCCCTGAGCTCCTGAGTGGTCTCCATCTTCCTTGCTGTTCCATTGGAGAGCACTCCATGCTCCCGAGATCTGGAGCCTGACCCTCCCCCTCCCTCTGCCTGGACATTCTGTCACTGAGTCCTTTCCTGATTCCTCCTGTGACGTCCTCAGTCACATCCATCCCATTGATGTTCCCTGGGGCTATGTTGTTAAGTTACTTATCTACTCCTTTCTTGTTTGTATTCCTGCCCCCACCCTGGGGTATAGGTCTCAGGAGCAGGGGGACTTCACCTCTCTCTCATGCCTGCTGTGTTTCCAGTGCCCAGACAGTGCTGGGAAGGGCCAGCCTCCAGCAGGTGCTTCCCATCTATACCCTGGGTGCATTGCTCCCCTCGCCAGGGTGTGACCAGGGCCTCATCTGAGCAAGCACATGATTGCTAAGGATTGAGGCTTAAGGGAATTATGTTCTCCCTCTGATCTATGGGGCTGGAGTTAATAAAGCTTTTCCAGGTTGATTGCATCAAGGCCACTGGAATGTCTCATAGTTCGTTGCTAGGGATAAATGCTTGCTTTTACTTTTTATAGAGAGAAAAAAAAACATTTTTCCTGAATCATAAATTGCTCTTGGTTTTTGCTGTACACTCCACTAAAACAAAAGATTGTTACTGTGAGGGGATGAATTGTGTCCCTCCAGAATTTGTGTGTTGAAGCCCCAACTCTCAGGACCTCAGGATGTGGCTATATTTGGAGATAGTATCTTCAAAGAGATAATTAAATTAAAATGAGGCTGTTAGGGTGGGCCCTAATCCAGCATAATTGGTGTCTTTATAAAAAGAGGAGATTAGAACAGACATACACATAGAGGAAGACTACGTGAGGACACACGGAGAGGAAGGCCACCTACAAGCTAAGGAGAGAGGCCTCAGCAGAAACTAGCCCTGCCCACACCTGGATCTCGCATTTCCAGCCTCCAGGAATGGGAGGAAATACATTTCTGTTGTTTAAGCTACTCAGTGTGTGGTGTTTTGTTACAATAATCCTAGTAAACGAATGCAGTTGCTTATAAAAGTCAAAGATTCGGCGGGGCGCGGTGGCTCATGCCTGTAATCCCTGAAGTTTGGGAGGCTGAGGCGGGTGGATCACTTGAGGTCAGGAGTTCAAGACCAGCCTGGCCACGATGTTGAAACCCCGTCTCTACTAAAAATACAATAATATTGGCCGGGCGTGGTGGCAGGCACCTGTAATCCCAGCTACTTGGGAGGCTGAGGGAGAAAATTGCTTGAACCAGGGAGGCAGAGGTTGCAGTGAGCCAACATTGCCCCACTGTACTCCAGCATGGGCTACAGAGTGAGACTCTGTTAAAAAAAAAAAAAAAAAAAGGCAAAGATTCTAGCAGTTTGATTATTTTGTACATTTCTGTGTTTCTAATATGTTTCTTTCCTGTACCTTGAAATGTGGTCTCTTATGATCCCTCAGGAACTAGTGAAATTATATTTTTGTTTGCCATGTCAGTGTTACATTAGAGATTTCGTGAAATATTTTATTCAGCTCATCCATTTTACAGCAGTGGAAGCGGAAGTGAGCAGGTCTGTGTGAGCCACCCATGCTGCCAGTTGGGAGGCAGTAGAGATTCAGCTGCTTTGGTGGGGAGCTCATCCAACATCTTATGCCATTGTGTCCTTAACAATGTGATGCTGGCTGTTTATCATGCGCAGTGTCCATGGGTGGCGGAAGTGCATGGTTAGCCTTCTCTCTGGGAACAAGTAGTTTTATAGGCAGTTGAAGAGAGGAACAAAGAGCCAGAAGTCCAAATCCTGAGGCCTGGACCCTGCTGTGACAAGACAAGCAAAGATCCTTTTGGAACCAGAGAGTAATCTGGATCCATTCCCAGCACCTCGTACAGAGTTCCAGGTAGGCTGGGGTAGAGGGCAGCTATGAAACCCAGTGGGAAGGGCTTCATGAAGGGCAGATTAAGTAGGAAAAGAAAGAAGGGGAATCAAACTTAAATATCAATTCAGCTACAAGGAGGGATCGTAATTTTAAAAAATTGCTGAGAGAAGGACAAAGCCAGATGGAATTCGGCACACAGAGCTCCGATCGCATGCTGAGTGCGGTTTGGTTGGTGACAGGCACTTATATTTTCGTAATTACTGTCGAATGTACAAAGCTCTTTCACCTACACTTCATTAAACAACCCCTGTGGCTTCGTGATTACCAAATTCACTTAGCAGACAGAAAACAGACCAACTCCCTCATATTACAGGCCACAAACTGAAGATGGGAGAGACCCGTGTGCATGGCGGGCAGTTCCCAGAAAAGAAGACCAGATGAGGCAGGAACATTGCTTTATAAGTGACTAGAGTTCCTTTATATTACTCATGCGTTCAGGAAAAACACAAATATTTGTATGTTTTCTACTTTGGGGCATTTCCCAACTGCCTCCAATTCATCCAAGCTTCGAGGTGGTACAGAATTTTGTGGTCATTTGTTTTAATTTCTTACATGCATGGAGGGACTGTTAGTTTTGAGATAACTTCACAAAGACTATCCGCTCTCAAAATGTCCATATAAACAGTATTGTTCTAGGCCCTATTTATTTTATTTTCTTATTTTTTGAGATGGAGTCTCCCTCTGTTGCCCAGGCTGGACTGCAGGGGTGCAATCTTGGCTCATTGCAACCTCTGCCTCCCAGTTTCAAGCAACTCTCTTGCCTCAGCCTCCCAGTAGCTGGGATTACAGGTGTCTGCCACCAGGCCTGGCTACTTTTCCATATTTTTAGTAGAGACAGGTTTTGTCATGTTGGCTAGGCTGGTCTCGAACTCCTGGCCTGAAGTGATCCGCCCACCTCAGCCTCCCAAAGTGCTGGGATTACAGGTGTGAACCACCATGCCCGGCTTAATTTTTTTTTTTTAATTTTATGAAAAATGCTATGGTTTTCCACTGGCTGCAAAGTGCCCTAAAAAGAGACAGCTTGCTGGATACCCGTTTCAGCATGGCTCTGTGGAGCCTGTGTCTGAGGTCCTCTTCCAGCATCCACTCCTCCCAAAGTGTGTCTCTTTGCTTCATGGTTTGCCATTTGCCTGCTCTCCCAACTGTGCAGATCTGGAGGCTGCTCCCCTAAGCTCCCCTAGGTGGATGCAGGCTGTGGTCAGACCCTCACAGGCCAGCAGGTCCCAGGGTAGCACACTATCCGTTGCAGAGCTCACGAGATAGTGATTTAAAATTCTTGAATCCACATATTTTGATTTCTCTCTTCTGTGGCTGAACCATGCTGTCTGGCACTCCAGGGAAGGAGACAGTGAGCAATCCTGAGAATTTCTCTATCTCTGGATGACGCTGTTGTTGGTCAACTTATAGCTGTTCTCGTCCACCGAGGCCTTTCCTGGAAGAGCTGGCTCCTTGCAGCTAGCACAGGAGCCCTGTCCCAGGTCCTTGTAAGGGTCCTAGGTGGTCTGGGAAGGTGTCTCTTACTTCTCTACAGAAACAAACAAACAAACAAAAACTCCCTTTGAATGTAGCTGGGTGGGGACACCATGACTAAATCTGTGTGGCTACCTTGCAACAAAGAGGGGCCTTTGAAGCAGAAAATATCTCTTAAAAGGATTTGGCCAGTGTCTGCATCTGAACTAAAAGTCATAGGTTCATCCACAGTTTCTGTTATAGGAAATAGCAAATGTTTTGATTATTTTATTAAACATTTTCAGTTAGGTATTCTTACTTGTAGACTGCAACAATTTATTTCCAAAGGTTCAAAAATCAGGCTGGACGCAGTGGCTCACGCCTGCTATCCCAGTACTTTGGGAAGCCGAGGCGGGTAGATCACCTGAGGTCAGGAGTTTGAGACCTGCCTGGCCAACATGGTGAAACCCTGTCTCTACTAAAAATACAAAAAAATTAGCTGGGTGTGGTGGCAGGTGCCTGTAATTCCAGCTACATGAGAGGCTGAGGCAGAATTGCTTGAACCCAGGAGATGGAGGTTGCAGTGAGCTGAGATTGTGCCACTGCACTCCAGCCTGGACGAAAAGAGCACTCCGTCTCAAAAAAAAAAAAAAAAAAAAAAAAAAATCAAGCACTGATACACACACAACACGTGCACTCACACACACACACACACAGAGCGAGAGAGAGCGAAAGAGAGAGAGAAAGGTATTCTAAGTTTCTTGGCTCTAATAGGATTTTAAGATAAAATCTGCTCATGCCTATCATAGTTTTAGTATAACCCCCCAGGATTGAAAATTAGGAAATGGAGTAAAGGGAGAGGAAAGCCCAGCCCTTGAGGTCCCACAAATGGGGGAGAAGTCAGAGGGGCTCTAGGCTTAGCCATCAGGAAAGAGCTGAGAGATAAGGAGGCAAATGCAATGCAGAGAAGGTTTAATTCACTCTGTTCTTCGCCTGGGGTCTGGGCGGAGATCCTCTCCCAGTGTTTCTGGGGAAAACCTGGTGGCCATGCCCAGGTGCCTCCAATAAGGGAAATTAATTTTATCCAATTTTCAGTTTTCTTATTGCTCGATTTTTCTACCAGTGATTGAGCCTGTCTTGTTTTTAAAGCATGAGTGAAGATACAAAGACTGAAAGGAGATTTCTACAAAGATAGCCTATCCAAAATAATTGATGAGGTCCCCCAGGAAACAAAACCTGCTCAGGACAGAGGTGTGGCATGGGAACAGGTGCCAGTGAAGAAGGAATGGCACAGCTGTCTGCCTCCTTGTTCCTGATGGAGCCAGGGAGCAAAGGATGTTTTCTTTTATTCTTAGAGCTCTAATAGAATTCTCACTGAAACATAGCTCAACATGTCCCCGCAACAATTTTTTATTTTTTTTTTGGCTTACACTTTTAATGTCATTTCACTTTAAGGAGTAGGTCTTTTCCTGTTCAATGAGATCCTCCCCTTCCATGTCTCTGCTATGCTGGAAATCCTCTTAGGTGACAGTTCAATTGTCTAATTTTCACTCCTTGACTTTGATTTTTCATTTAAAAAATATAGATCACTGATTTTGCTCTTGAGTGTGAGGCCTAGCAAGGCTCAGCAAGGCTGTTTTCATTCTGCAGCCCTCAGATCGCTGTTGCATTAAGACGGTGGCGGGGATCGGGCTCATCTAAGTGTCACCCTAGCCCCCTAGTCTCATCCTGGGTTAGGAAGGCTCAGGGCTGCTTAGGTAGAGGGGCCTCCTTAGTCTCTTTCTCTCTCTCCAGGAACCCCAGGTAACCTCTCCATTTGGTGAACTCAGACTGGGGACGCTTCTTGCATGACTAAAGGAGAGAGAGGGTGACAAGGGAAGCCGGCAGGGATGTGGCCTCGTCAAACACAGCACCATTTCTTCTACCCGGGGAGCAGTTACGAGGCCCCCCAACCTCTAGGGCTGAGGGAGGAGATGGAGACCACCTCATATTGGGTGGGATGTTAGAGAATTTGCAGACAGGATTTTAAGCCACCAGAGTCAGACATCTGGCCACAAATCATGTACGTTCCTCCAACATGAAAACGGTATCCACCCCTGCCAAATTCCCCAAAAGCCTCATTATTGCCTGAATCAGTCTGCAATACAGGTGAGGTTTCTGGCTTGAGGTTCCTCAGATCTAGTTTCTCTCCGTCTGGAGAGAAACAAAAACCACAGAAGAGGCAGTGTCTCTGTCCCTCACTCAACTTACAACAGGGCAGATATAAGACAGCCACAATAAACTCTCAAGCTGAAAAAGGGAGAAATAGGGGAGTGGGCACAGCAGTTCCTGGTCCATATCATGTGGAGATGCATCAGACACTCACAGTCCACAGACTAGGGCCCGGGCAAGGTCTCCACGGCTTCTGGCTTCACCCTCTGGGCTCTGAGTAACCCTTCTTTTTCCATAAGGAGTGACCCATTTCTGGAGCTGAATAGTGTCCTCAGCCCAATTTCTGCTTTGGAACAAATTACACATTAGTGGCTTAGAACAACACCTATTTATTATTTCACAGTCTCCTTGGGTCCTGAGTCCAGGCCCAGGCTGACAGGTTCTCTGCACAGGGACTCTTGGGGCCAGGGCCAGGTTCTCCTGGGGAATCAGAGTCCTCTTCCAAGTGCAATGTTTCTGGCAGAATTCATCTCCGTGTGGGTGTGGGACTGTTTCAAGTGCCTATTCTTCCATTAGCTCTCAGTTCCTTGAGGATGCCCACGGTTCCTTGTCAAGTGGCCCTGGAGGGAAGTTTGCAGCACAGATGTGGGTGTTCTGCCAGGCTCACCAGAGCGCATCCCTCCGACTTCCTCTTCTGCCATCAGCTGGAGAGAACCTCCTGCTTTTAAGAGACTCGTGTGATCAAATTAGGCTCACCCGATCATCTACCCATCTCAAGTTCAGATGATTCAGGACCTTAATTACATTCACATAATCCCTTCACAGTGGTCCCTAGATTAGCATTGGATGAATAACTGGAGGTTCCTGTGTTTTCCCCAGAGATTTGGCATGCGTCTTCAAATTCTGCCCACCACACCACTCCTGGCAGTTTAGGGGTCCATAGTTATCATTTTATTGTGTCTATCTTTGTTCCTTTTAGCCCAAGTGGGTCATGTTTCCATAGAATAATTCTCTTAAGAACTTTGGGGAGTTCCTGTGAGATGAGGGTGCCTTCCACTATGCAAAGGCTGCAACCACACATCTCTGAGATAAGCCCGCCTCTACTTGAGGCTCCCAGTAAGACTGTGATCTTAAGCTTCTGAGAAGCCCTATTTCTAACAGAATCTAGAGGTCCGGACTTTCAAGCCTCAGAAGTTCTTCTCTCTCTCTGAAAGGATCTATGAGCCCCACCTTAGATCTTCCTGAGGTCTTAACAGGTCATCTCTGACACAGGATTTTAGGTTCTTTCTTCATTTTAGTATTGTTTGCCATCTGGATGTGCTAAGAATCACTGAGCTTTATTTCCTCTATTTTTATTTTGGGATGGAGTCTCACTCTGTCACCCAGGCGGGGTGCAGTGGTGTGATCTTGGCTCACTATAATCTCTGCCTCCTGGATTCAAGCGATTCTCCAACCTCCTAAGTAGCCGGGACTACAGGCCTGTGCCACCATGCCTGGCTAATTTTTGTATTTTTAGTAGAGACAGGGTTTCACCATGTTGACCAGGCTGGTCCTGAACACCTGACCTCAAGTGAGCTGCCTGCCTTGGCCTCCCAAAGTGTTGGGATTATAGGTTTGAGCCACCGTGCCTGGCCCTGAGCTTTATTTTCAAACTTCTGAGACCTGGCAACTTACTTGTCTTTCCTATAAAGTTTGCATGAAAATTAAGTGGCCCTTTATTTTTTTTTTCCAACTCCTCTCTTTATCCTCATTTAATCATACATAGCCAAAATACACCAATTGCCACTTTTGACACGTCTCCCAGATTTTCCCCAGATTATTTATTACATTTACTCTTTTCTATGTCACTGTGTGGGGCCATATTGCTTGAGTTTCTGTCACTACCTAACAGGGTGCCCTTTCCTTTCCTTCACCTTCCAACATTTCCCTCACTTTCCTCCCAGCCCTTATCGCCCGTCCCTGTCAGGGTTCTTCCAACCTTGACCTGCCACCTCCTCACAGAGCCACCATCTCACTCACAAGACTTGGGCCTTGTGAATTAGCACTCCTCTCCCAGGTGTGCGAGTCTGCTCTGGCTGTCTTCAGCTCTGTGACAAGCCACCCATATGCAGAGGCTTCAAACAATGATCGTGGTATATCTTGCTTAGAATCTGCAGATCAGTGAGGCTCAGCCAGGTGGTTCTCACTTGGGGTCTCTTACGCTTTTGTAGTGAGATGGCGGCTAGCGCTATCTTTCAGGCTTCTTCACTCCCATGTCTGGTGTCTGGACTGGGGCACATCACGCATCTAGAAGCTGGAACTCTGGGCTTCCTTGAGCATGAGCTTTCTCCTGGTCTGTCCCTCTTTCTGTGTCTCCTGCCCTCTCTCCCCAGCTCTATCTTTGAGTCTCTCCATGTGCTCTTTACACATCACAGCCTCTGTGTAGCTGGACTTACGTTGTGGCTACAGGCTCCAAGATCATGTCCCAAGAGGAGCTACTCCTTGTCTCTTAAAGTTTTTTACATGGTTTTAATCTCTGTCACATTCATCACACATGACACTTTATTTAGCTTTATTATTTAATTACTCATTTTATTACTCATTTCACATAATTTATATTTTTTAACCAATTTATAAGGAGTTGATATGGCTATTTTGATCATTTGTTGAAGGTTTTTGCTTGTTTATTTTTGTCCTTTTCAATTTCACCAATTATATTTATATTTATAATTATTGATACTTTTTCTTAAAGATTATAGAATAAATATACCCTCTTGAATCTGTCTATTGAAGTATTTTAGGCTTCTATTAATACAGTTATTAATCTATTATTTACTTAAATATTTCACAAAGTTTTACTGGTTGAGTTGATTTTCTTTATTTAATGCTTTCATGTTGATTCTTGATTTTTTTTTTTTATTTGGATATAGGAAATCAGTTTGAGGAGGCTATGTGAGTGAAATTCCACAGCATAAGAGAAATCACTGATCATCTGTGAGTGAGCACACTTTCTGCTACTTCTGGGATGGAAGGGGAGGGTATGATTTTGGGGGTGGTGGGGTGGAGCACAACATCAAGCATTGTTTTCCGATTTCTTGGGTAACACGGCTTCTGGCTGTTAAAAGCTCCAGTTTCCTCTTTTATGCTGTATCTGGTATCAAAAATATACTACTTCATACCTACGACTTAATGCTCTCTAAATGTGGTGGGTAGTGTAGTGGGAATGGGAGACAGGACCATCTCCAAGCAAAACACCTGTTTCTCCATCCCACACTCCATCATATCCTCAACTCCTGTTTCCATGACCTACTAATGGTTAATCCACCAACACTGTGTAGCTGAATAAGGTTATCTGCTCAGCTGAATAAGGTTATCAGTTTGTTTTCACACTACTGATAAAGGCATACCTGATACTTGTTAATGTATAAAGAAAATAGATTTAATGGACTCACAGTTCCATGTGACTGGGCGGCCTGACAATCATGGCAGAAGGTGAAAAGCGTGTCTTACATGGTGGCAGGCAGGGGAGAATGAGAGAACCAAGTGAAAGGGGAAACCCCTCATAAAAATCATCAGATCTTATGAGAGATGAGAACCATGAGAACAGTATGGGGGAAACCACCCCCAGAATTCAATTATCTCCCATTGGGTCCCCCCTCAACAACACGTGGGAATAATGGGAGCTACAATTCAAGATGAGATTTGGGTGGGGACACAGTCAAACCATATTATCTTCCTTCATTAAGATTACTCCTCCAAAAACATACACGAGTAATGTGAACATTTGTTTAATATCCTCCACCTTTATGGAATTCATTTAACTGTGGATAGGGATATTTGTTTTTCTTTCCCTTCTGTATCCTTGCCATGCAGACATCATCCAATGGTGTGCACTCAATAGTTCTACACTGAATAAATGAATGAATGTAAGAGTAAATGGATAATATCTAAAGAAGCTTTTTTTTTCCCACTTGGTTCACTACAACTTTTAATAAAGATTTATCAAATCCATAAAATGAAATGATAATTACTTGCCTTTTACTAGAGTTTTTTCATTTTAATTCACAGAAAATTACATACATAACATAGCACAGTTTTCCTGTTACATTCTCCTTCCCTTCTCAGCAGAATGTTGGTGAGAAGCCTTAAGTAAGAAGAGGTCTGTGTTCTAGAGCAGATGGGGTTCTTTTGAGCCTGTGCCTGTCAAGTTCTGACATGGTCCTGGGTGTCTATGCTTTTTTTAAGCCTGTGTCCTTTTGCAGAGTGTAAATTACTCTTTCAGTTTATTATGAATTATAAATTCAATTTCTAAATACAATTTGTCTCTTATTCTGTATAAGGAAGTTATTTTTTATGTAACACACTGCAAAATACCAGTTAGTCCTGAAGATCATTCTCCTATCTGTTCTTGTTTGGTCTGCCAACTCTTTCTAAGGGAGAGTAATATCTTGACGGTGTCCCAAATCAAAATTTCCTACATTGAATGGTCAATACCATTTACATTTCCTCTTCCACACCCTGCAAGGCACACCCACTTACATTATGTCAAGAGTATCACTCTTTTGTCATTTGATCAATTTTATGTGGGCCACACCAGACATGAGTAAGCACTGTTGGAAGATACCAGGAGATAAAAGTGCGAATACAGTCAGGCATTGCTTGACAATGGGGATACATTCTGAGAAATTAAAATTGCATTATTAGGCAATTTTGTCTTCGTGTGAACATCATAGACTGTACTTACCCAAACCCAGATGGTAGAGCCTACCACACAGCTAAGCTGTATGTATAGCCTGTTTCTCCTAGGCTGCAAACCTGTGCAACACGTCACTGAACTTGATACGGTAGACGAGTATACACAATGGTTCCATACCTTTGTATCTAAAGATATCTAAACATCAAAAAGATAAAGTAAAAATACAGTATAAAATATTTTTTAAAAGGGCACATATACATGGAGAACTTACCACGAATGGAGTTTGTAGAACTGGAAGTTGCCCTGGGTAAGTCAGTGAGTGAGTGGTGAGTGAATATGAAAGCCCAGTGAGTGAATTACTAAACACTATGGTAGATTTTATGAACACTGTGCATTTAGGCTGCATTGAATTTACAAAAGTGCATTTTTTCTTTCTTCAGTAACTAATTTTAGCCTACTGCAATATTTTACTTTATAAACTTTTAAATTATTTAAACTTTTTTAACCTTTTGCAATAACATGTAGCTTAAAATACAAACACATTATATACCTGCTACAAAAACATATTTCTTTATATCTTTATTCTATAGGCATGTATCTATTTTTTATTTTTATTTTTCTTAGTTTTTAAACATTTTTGTCCAAAACTAAGACAGAAGCACACATATTAGCTTAGACTTACACAGGGTCAGGATCAATATCACTGTCTTCCATCTCCACAGCTTGTCCCACTGGGAAGTCTTCAGGACTAGTAACTTGCGTGGAGCTGCCATCTCCTATGATGACAATGTCTAAGACCTGCCGGAGGCTGTTTTACAGTTAACTGTTTTTTTTTAATGAATATAAGGAATACAATAAAAAATATCAACAAGAATATAGTATGCTAAGTCCATAAAGTGGTAATGCAGTTGCTTATTATCTTTATCAAGTAATCTATTCCATACATAATTGTGTGCACTATACTTTTAAACAACTGGCAGCATAGTAGTTCTATTTACACCAGCATCACCACAAACACCCGGGTAACACATTGCATGATGATATCACTAGGCAGTAGGAATTTTTCAGCTCCATTATAATCTTATGAGACCACTGTTGAATACACAACCTGTCATTGATAGAAACACCATTGTGTGGTTCATGACTGTATGTTTTAGATTTGGCCCTCATGGAATAAACCACTGCAAGATTAATGCTAGAGAGAGCTCCTTTGCAGGAGAGAGAAATTTGGTGGAGTAGAGGAACACGGGATTCTGTGGATGACCTGTTTCATATGGGCTTTGGAAGATGGGAAAAGCTTGGTCATACAAAGATTGGTATTAAACATTTCATGAGAGGAAGCAGATTATGAAATAATTACACAGAGGTCAGTAGTTCAACCATTCCACCTAGAAACTAAGGTGGAAATTATACAGAAGTTAGTGTTTTCTATAAGGGGCCCAAGAAAGTGAGCAAGGACAATATGTTTTTTAGCATCTTTATAAGTTTTTTCCATCTGTTTGTCTCAATTTTCTTTGCAAAATTTCTTGATCTGTAGATATAATTGTTATAATATTGTAATAATAATATTATCTTTCTATTATATTATTATTCATCTGTAGTTGCATTATTTGATTTATCCCCATTGTATGCCACGCTTGTTTGGTTCCAATACTCATAATAGCTTATAACAGAAGCGTCAATTTAATCCTTCAAACATTTGAAGAGTATCCAATACCTAGGAAATTACCCCGTTTTACAGATGAATCAATCTAAGCTACACTTATATGATTAAAAATAATTAGTTTGAGTTGTGTTTTGCTCTAATTGCTCCTTATTTCACTCGAAGTTCTCATTGCTCAGCTGCAGAGTATTGTGTAAGCACAGCAGGGAACTTTTATTTTGCCTCTTCGTATTAATGTAAAAATTATGCTTAATAATACAAGGAAGAATGATTCCAGGGTGTTTAGCCATGTGTTGCAATGGTCATTATTTCCTTCCAGTATACTTATCTCTGAACCGATCATTTTATTGGCTCTTTGGTTATAAATGTTTTTAGGAAGTGCTTTCTGAAACAGTAAATACCTCTCTGTCTCATTATCAAAAAATTCCCTGCATTTCATGCCTACATTCCATTTTGGCTGCACATGGAAAAAAATAAATAAGTAAATAAAGGTAGCTTTTTAAATCAGGCCTACCAACTAAAACCTAAAATTTTGGAATTAAAAAATAATAATTTGATAACTTTTTAAAAGGAATGTTGTAGAATGTATAGTTCCAACTCTCACTTTAGTGGAGTCTGTAAGAAACAAATAATTATTATTTCCAGAAAGAATAACAATGTCTTTTTCTGTACAGCCAACAATGTGCTTCAACGCTTTAACTTGTGTGTTCATCCTGAAGTGGGTGCTCTCGTCCTCATTTTAGAAAGGAGGAAATGGAGTCTTGGGGAGGGTAGGGGACTTGTACCAAGTATTGGAGCAAGGAAAAAACTGACATGGCTCAATCACTGTGAGCCGTCTTCATAAATCCAGTGTTGTTCCCACTGCCCATCAACTAAGAAGCTGTTTTTCCACTTAAAAACAAAATAACATAGAAACAAAGAAACAAAAAAAATCCTCTCTTCTACTGTGGATTCAGATGACAGTCATATTTTGCTCAAGAATATTGAGCAATCATAAATGACTTTTCTCCCCTCCACACTGGAGATAAACCACAACTTATTATAACAAAATTGGTCACTGTTCTAGCCAAAGTATTTCATCAGCTTCTGGCATGCGTTATATCTTGATACGCTTATCCAGCATGATGGCTGGCGTGGTCCTCTGCCTATTTAGTATGAAGGCTAAATTCAGCAGAGGAGTTAATGACAGGAGATTTTTCTTCGGCTCCAGGGATCAGCATGCACAGACAGGACCCTGTGTGAATTCCCCAGCATGTAATGATAAGATACTTCCAGTCTGCCAGCATCAAGCAACTTCATTAATTAAAAACACATTGTGCGTTATCACAGAAGATTGATTTTTCTAGGAAGAATTACCCTTTGGCATTTATGATGAGCATGAAGAAGAACAGATAATACAATTACTGACAGGACTTTCCTCATTTTAGGACAGCAAATATTTAAGATTAGGATTAAGATTTCAGGAGAGACAGCCTTTGTGATTATTCTGCAAAGGAAATATTTGGGACTGCTGTTTTTGTTTTGTTTAGGCTGACCCTGGGAAGTAAACATTTGCTCAACCACACTGAGTATCTGTGATTTAATGGGATATGGGCCCTAAACATATTTTAGGACTTCACCCCTTTGTGCTTAAAACAAAATAGTGCAAAATAAACAATGAAGGGACTAATAAAAAGTTTACAGAGCTGCCAAGTGCTGAAAAAAGTCTAGTGAAGTCAAGTTATCTGTTTGAAGGAGATTACTGATATTTTCAGGAAGAAGGGCAGTGTTGTGAGAGTGTCTGGCCCTCATGGCACCATAGAATGATCATGCAGGAGAATCCGGGTTCCAAAGCCACGCAAGGAACCATTTATATTTTTGTCCAGCACGATGTAGATATTCCCAATATCATATCAAGTGGTTGCGTTGTCCCTGCTTAAGTTCCACTGGAGACCTCATTATTTTACAAAATCTGTGTTTAAGCTAGAAGAGCTCAAATTGATAGGAAATCCTCCTTGAGTTGAAGTGATACTTTTTTACTTCTTGCTGTGACACATTAAAACTTTTCTATTTGAAACTTCTACCATGTCGGAGGTAAGTTTCTCCTTTCTTACAATAAATGTCCCCCATGAAGTCTGCTACTTACCACGTAAAATACCCAGGATCTCCTGGGTCCTGGACCCCTGCAACATCCAGGATCACCTCTAAACACATGGCAGTTTGCAGTGACTCAAAGTCAAGCACAGTAATCCAATGGCAAGTGCAATGAAACATCGTATCCTTAGGTTTCTACTATTCATTTACATTAAAGCTGCCTAAATTGAGTTTAGATGTTTCAGCAGAGCTTTCATGGGTATTCCATTTTTGAGTTGATGATGTAGCTTATGATGGTTTTTCTTCCGTGAACTGCTGTTTAAATAAGTTCCCTTCTGCTTGGGTCTAGTTGAAGTGAGAGAACCAAAGGTAGATGTTTTTACCCCATGAAACACTACCTCACTAGTTTCAGCACTTTCTTTCAGCCACTTAACATCTCTAAAAATCTGACTTTACAATCCTTTACTTTATTGACACGGCCTTGCTCTATGGCCTCTGTTTACCTGACTTTTATGTCCTATTGAAGATATTAGTGGGCGAATGTTCCTAGTAGATAGAGCTACCCCTCACTCTATTCTGACTGGCTATACACAGAAATGTAGAAAAGTGCTCATAGAAGGGTCTACTTACAACGTTATGACATTGACATAAATCATTTGCATTAGGTTCATCAAACACTGGAATCCTTACATTTTTTCCTCTCCTGTCCATTTTGATTTAATATAAACATAGGCTGGATGTGTCACAATATCAAACACTTGTAGGTTACTTAAAGATTGCCCCAAACATGGAAACTCAGGAAAAATGTCAATGCAATTTGAATTGTTCACATCATATTTATGTTTTAAAAATTTTACTTTTCTGAATATTTCTCTATCAAACGACTTGTTTTGGTACCATCTAAAACCAACTAAGGCTGAGGTTGAGGAACAGGGTGGAATGGTGCTGTTTATGGATGTGTAGGAGGATTTGACATGAAAGTTCATTGGCTGTAGATTTGTGTTGGCTCACTTTTATTTACTTAGTGAAATCTACATGCCTCACATGGCAGGTAAATCACAAGACTGCTCTGATCTTGGCTCCCATGACATTCCTGTGCAACTCTCATTTTACTTCAGGCTCTACCTCTAAAATCCACTGCATGACCTCGCCGTCCACGCTTTGCTGATGTTTTCCTATATCTAGAATGCCTTTTCATTTCCGGGGGGCCTGTGAATACGGTCGCCATTTTTCAGGGTTCAGTGCAAATACTACACGCTTAGATTTTTCCTTCACTGCTTTCTTAATCAGCCACGGGTAGATTTTTGCTTATGCTGCCACAGAGGGTGAATCTTAAATCGTTGCCTCCCTACTAGTGGTATACATTTCCATTAGCCTCGTTTTTAAGTGGATTCTTAAAGGTTAGAGTCTGTACCTGATGTCATCATGTCTCTCTCTCTCTTCCTTGTGTGCAGCAGAGCATCTGGATTAGTGCTGGATGGAGTTGACTCCACTGAGGGCTCTGGGATTGACTCAGCCCTGGACTGTACCGGCCCTTGTTTGTCTTAATCTGTGCTTTCATTGAAAAAATAATACGCTCTCTTCAAAACTTCTAAATCATAGGCTTCTGATGTCCCCAGGAATTCAGATTTACATTACTTTCATGGCACAGAGAATACCAATCCTAGAAATTCACATGATGTAGTCACACATGGGTAAGAATGCCCTAGGGTACCTGGCAGAAACAGACTGTATTTGGCTCTGACTTTCTGAAGGTTGGCTCCTTCAACCCATGCTTTCCAGGATTCCAGCAAATAAAACCCAGAAAAACATGAAGTATGAACTCACATTGCAAAATCACCAAGTACATAAAGAAACAAGCCACCACGAGAAAGCCAGCAGAAACCAGGATCTTCAGGTAACAGAATCATAGAGTGCAAAAAAATATTATTTAGATTTTTCAAATAAATACAAGATGAAAAAGAAAAATATGCTCCAAAATATGCTCAGAAGACTAGAATATAACCAAATGTTAACAGCTAAAATAAAAAAAAAATTAAAATTAAATACTTCACCAATGATGTGTTCAATGGCAGGTAAGAGGTACATGAAAAAGAATCAGTAACTAGAAGATAGACCTGAAACATTTACCAGGAATCGGACACATGTAGAGAAAACAGGAAATATGGAAGTATAAAGGAGAAATATAGAAAATAGTAAGGGGGCAAATATTCATCTAATTGGATCTTTAGACGTAAGGAGCATGAAAGGAGGCAATAGTAAAAGTGCTAAATGCTGAGAGTTGTCTAGCATTAATGAAGAACAAAAATTTTCAGATTTAGAGAGTACAGTGAATTCCAAGGAGAATGAATAAAAAGAAAAAAAAAAGACAGTCACAGCTGGACACACAGAATATCACAGGCAAAGATAAGATCTCAAAAACAATGGAAGATAAAATAAACATTGCCTACAAAGAAACAAGTATACCAAATGCAAAATTAGTAGTAAGAGCAAAGCGGATGCATTTTTATAAATTCCAATTTCTAGTATACTTTCTACTTTAAATATTTTTAAGAAATGAAGAGATTATAACTGATCATCTGGAACTCTCTTCTTCAGGAGATGAACCTTTTAAAATAATAGTAATATTTTAAACACAATAACAATGTTTATCACCAGCAAACCCTCTCTAAATCAACTTCTAAAGGATTACTTTCTAAAGAGGGACATTTTAGGCAGAAGAAAAGACTGACATGCAAGAAAGAATGTCATCTGATAATCTGAGATTACAAAATAAAGCTGTAAATGCTCCCTTTATGGGTATATGGCATACAGCACGATCTTGAATAATGTTGTTTTGTTATAACATTGGTAAGAAAAAAAAATAAATGATTCCTGGCCAGGACCACTGTCTGTTTAGAGATTGCACATTCTCCTCATGTGTGGGTTTTCTTCGTGCACTCCAGTTCCCTCCCACATCCCAAAAATGTGCACGTTAGGTAAATTGGCATTGAGGACTTACTCTGTCATAGCAACTCATTAGCCAACTTCGCTGAAAATCAAAACAGACTAATGCAAACCTGCAACCTGAAGCTCGGAAATCTTGAGAAAGACAATCAGTGACAGCTTTTGACTAAATGCAACATGACCACTTAGTCTGATTAAAAAGACATCAAGCAGATTTGCTGTGTAACATAAATATAGCAATGCTACTATTGTGACTCCTAGCATGGTATATTCCGTTAGCAATACTATGAAGTCCATGACTGCAAATGATTAGACTTTAAAGAGGGAATAGGAGATTCCTATTAATAGCATAGTCAGCTGTGAGCACCACTTATTTGGGATGGTAAAACTTAAATAACATATTTTTTTAAATTTTTTGTCATTTCCAAATATCTCACACTTTCTTAATAATTGCAAAAAAAAAGAAATAAATTCTTTTTTACTACAAAGTGTATTTTTTAAAAAGTAAAAATATTTAAATATTCTCATAAAAAGGACAAATCAATGGTTAGGATTCATATTTTAAGATTATTTGCATTGTTGATGGGGCAATGATAAAAGGCACTTTTTGGACATGGTTCCCTTAGGAATTTGAAATATTATTAAAATAATTAATTTAGGCAATTCATGCTTAGCATACTCTAAACACTAGATACTGAGCTGGATCATGACCCTATACAGAAATGCCGGGTCCACCTGTGGAGGTTCCCACGGCTCAGAGGAGCAGGCAGAAGTGGGTTGGAAGCAGCACTTCATAGGGCAGTGAGTTAGAAGAGGAAACTAGAATCTGTGTTTGGGCCATAATGGGCTGTTACAAGGCTTCTAGGCAGGAAACCTGAGCTAAGTCTGAATGCTTTATGGATCTCTCTAAGTGGAGAAGGTTGGGAATGAATTCCATGGAGAGGAAATAGCTTTAACAAAGAAATTGAATCCTAGATTATTAAAAACCATCCATTTAATCAAATTATATGTATGTCAGTATGCCATGTATAATTTGACAAGAAAATCTATTTTTCTTTTTAAGATTTTCTCAGCATTATTTCTAATATATGCAGAATAGTTGTCTATAGGTTAAGAACATATTTTATTTGATATGGTTGGCCTTCTTAATGTAGCTTCTTCCATTGCAAAGTTATGGATTTCTTAGTGGCTGTGCATTAACGCATTTATGCCTAGTGTTCCATTATTGGAACAGTAAGCTTGTGAGAGTCATGTATATCCTACAGCTCAAGGTCATCGCCAAGGTCTGATTTTTCACACAAAAAAATTGCAACCTCCAGTATAAGTGGGTTAACAATAGTCTAGCAGGTTTAAGAACAAGTGGGTACATTGCTATTGGACAAGGGTTGGCAAACTTTTTCTGTAGAGGGTCACATGGTAAATATTTTAGGTTATGCAAGCCATACAATCATACTGAACTCTGACATTGTAGGACAAAAGTGTCTATAGACAATCCGTAAACATATGGGCACAGCTGTACTCCAATAAAAATTATTTACAAAAGCAAATTCAAGTGTCAGGCTGCATTTGGCCTAGGCTTCATATTATAATCAAAGTACTGCATACGTTAAAATAATTGCATGATAGTTCATCACATCACTGAAGCTTTTAAACATGGTTCAGGTACAAAGAATGACAGACAGATCTCTTTCCCAGCTTACCTGGTTCTGCCACATGCCCATGGTGTAAACACAGTTCACAAGTCACTTACGGCCCCTGCCCTGAAAGTATGTGGTTGTTGCTAAAAGGTATCTTTGGATTTACATTTTCTTTTCTAATTTTCTTCATGAAGTGAGGCTCGGAAAATATTTTTCACCACATGATTTCAAATCACACAATTTAAATGTATGGGATGTGCCTGTATATATTGAATTGGCTTACTAACTTCTCAATTTTAGATGTATTTGCAATAATAATACTGATCTTTATAGTTCTTTAAAAATTAGTTTGAATAACATTTAAATGATTAGCCTGACAATAGTTTGAATCATGTCCCATTTTTCTAGTGTTGTAGAGCATTTGTATTCAATGCTGTTATCAGTCATAGTACTTTTCTTCTATGAATACAAAGCACTTTAAGTTTCTATTATACAATTAGTAACGTTACCCAGGCACCTTCATTACACAGTTTCATTTTGTATTGAGAAAAATGCATGATAATGAAACTAATTAGTAGAATATTGAAAGATAACGAACTCCCTCTGTTTTCAAATATTATTTTTATCTTTCACATTTTATCTCTTATTCCCCTATGTGTAGAATTATTTTTACATTTTAAATTATAATTTTACATTTATGATAAAACTGAGTATTTTGATTTTTGAGATAAAGATTTAAAATATGTTTGAACCATGTGTGTGTTTTTATGCCGGTATCATAGCATTTTGATTACTATAGCTTTATAATGTATTTTGAAGGAATGTGATGCCTCCAGCTTTCTTCCTTTTGCTCACAATTGTTTTGGCTATTCAAGGTCTGTTGTGGTTGCATATAAATTTTAGGATTAAAAAAATTTCTGTGAAAAATTACATTGGAATTTTGACAGGAATTGCATTGAATCTGTAGGTTTCCTTTGGGCAGTGTGGAGATTTGAACAATATTAATTCTTCCAAGCCATAAACATGGGCTATGTTTCATTAATTTGTTTTCTACAATTTCTGTAATCAATATTTCATTAGTTTTCAGTACACAGAACTTTAATCTCTGTGGTTAAATTTACACTTATTTACATTATTTAATTTATTTATTGCTATTGTAAGTGGTATTGTTTTCTTTATTTCCTTTTTGGATAGTACATTATTAGTATATAGAAATACTACTGCTATTTTATGTTGATTTTGTGTCCTTCAACTTTTTTGACTTTATCAGTTCTGACAAGTCTTTGGTGGAGTCTAGGATTTCTTTCGAGGTATCATGTATGTCATCAGCAAACAGAAACAATTGTACTTCTCTCTTTCGCATTAGGATGTCTTTTATTTCCCTCTCTTGGTAATTGCTCTGGGTGAGAGTTCTTTTATGATGTTGAAAAGAAGTGGTGGTTACTTTAAATTTCTTATGGAACCAAAAAAGAGCTAGTATAGCCAAGACAATCCTAAGCAAAAAGAACAAAGCTGGAGGCATCATGCTACCTGACTTCAAATTATATTACAAGGCTACAGTAACCTAAACAGCATGGTACTGGTACCAAAACAGATATATAGACCAATGGAACAGAACAGAGGCCTCAGAAATAACACCACACATCTACAATCTGTTCTTTGACTAACCTGACAAAAACAACCAATGGGGAAAGGACTCCCTATTTAATAAATGGTTTTGGGGAAACTGGCTAGCCATATGCAGAAAACTGAAACTGGATCCCTTCCTTATACCTTACACAAAAATTAACTCAAGATGGATTAAAGACTTAAATGTAAGACCGAAAACCATAAAAACTCTAAGAGAAAACCTAGGCAATGCCATTCAGGACATAGGCATGGGCAAAGACTTCATGACTAAAACACCAAAAGCAATGGCAACAAAAGCCCAAATTGACAAATGGGATGTAATTAAACTAAAGAGCTTCTGCACAGCAAAAGAAACTATCATCAGAGTGAGCAGACAACCTACAGAATGGGAGAAAATGTTTGCAATCTATCCATCTGACATAGGGCTAATATCCAGAATCTATAAAGAACTTAAACAAATTTACAAGGAAAAAACAACCCCATCAAAAAGTGGGTGAAGGATATGAAGAGACACTTCTCAAAAGAAGACATTTATGTGGCCAACAGACATACGGAAAAAAGCTCATCATCACTGGTCATTAGAGAAATGCAAATCAAAACCACAGTGAGATACCATCTCATGCCAGTTAGAATGGTGATCATTAAAAAGTTAGGAAACAACAGATGCCGGAAAGGATGTGGAAAAATTGGAATGCTTTTACACTGTTGGTGGGAGTGTAAATTAGTTCAACCATTGTGGAAGACAGTATGGTGATTCCTCAAGGATCTAGAACCAGAAATACCATTTGACCCAGCAATCTCATTACTTGGCATATACTCAAAGGATTATAAATCATTCTACTGTAAAGATACATGCACACACATGTTTATTGCAGCATTATTTACAATAGCAGAGACTTGGAACCAACCCAAATGCCCAACAATGATAGACTGGATAAAGAAAATGTGGCACATATTCACCAAGGAATCCAAGGAATACTATGCAGCCATAAAAAAGAATGAGTTCATGTCCTTTGCCAGGACATGGATGAAGCTGGAAACCATCATTCTCAGCAAGCTAACACAGGAACAGAAAACTAAATACCGTATGTTCTCACTCATAAGTGGGAATCGAACAATGAGAACATATGGACACAGGGAGTGGAACATCACCAGGGCCTTTCAGGGGTGGGGGAACAAAGGGAGGGATAGCATTAAGAGAAATACCTAATGTAGATGACGGGTTGATGGGTGCAGCAAACCACCATGGCATATGTATACCTATGTAACAAACCTGCGCATTCTGCAGATGTATCCCAGAACTTAAAGTATAATTAAATTAAAAAAAAAGAAAAGAAAAGAAGTAGTGAGAGTGGGAATCTTTATCTTGTCCCTGATCTTAGAGGAAAATCTTTCAACTTTCCACTGTTGAATATCATGTTAGCTACAGGTTTTCATATATAATGTTTATTATGTTGAGGTACATTTACTCTATACCCAATCTGTTGAGAATTTTTATCATGAAACAGAAATAAACTGATGCTTTTATAGTCAATTTATCTTCAATAAAGTTGCCAAGAACACACAGTGGGGAAAAAACAATCTCTTCAATAAATTGTGTTACGAAAACTGGCTATCCACATGCAGAGTTATGATATTGAATCCTTATCTCACACCATATGCAAAAATCAACTCAAATGAATTAAAAACTTAAATATAAGACCTGAAACTGTAAAACTACTGAAGCAAATATAGGGGAAAGCTTCATGAAACTGGTCTGTTCAATAACATTTTAGATGTGACCCAAAAAGCTCATGCAAGAAAAGCAAAAATGGACAAATGGGATTACACTAAATTAAAAGGTTTCTGTACAGCAAAGAAAACAACAAAGTAAAGAGACAACTCAATAGTGGGAGAAAATTTTTGCAAAGCATACATTGGATAAGGGGTTAATTCAAAATGTATAAGAAACAACTCAACAACAAGAAAACAAACAATCCCACTAAAAACCGGACAAAGGACTTGAACAGATATTTCTCAGAGAAGACACTAAATGACTAACAAGTGCATGAAAAAATATCCAACGTCATTAATCTTTAGAGAAATGCAAAATAAAATCACAACGAGATATCACCTCATACCTGTTAGAATGACTTTTATAAAATAGAGGAATGACAATGAGTGTTGGTGAAATTATGGAGACAAGGAAACTCTTCAGTGTTGTGGTTAAATGTAAATTAGTGTAGCAATTGTGGAAAACAGTGTGGAGGTGCCTCAAAAAACTCAGAACTATCATGATTCTGGGTATACATTCAAAGGAATTGAAATCAGTATATTGAAGGGATAATTGCACTTCCTTGCTCATTGCAGCATTATTCACACACGGTGTGAATTCACAGCAGTCAAGATATGGAATCAACCAAAGTGTCCATCAATGTATGAATAGATAAAGAAAATGTGAAATGCTCTTACAGTGGAATATTCTTTAGACCTTCAAAAGAAAAACAATTTGTCATTTGCAACAAAGTGGATGAACCTGGAGGACATTATGCTAAGTGAAATAAGCCAGACACTGAAAGACAAATACCATATAATCTCACTTGAATGTAGAATCTAAAGAAGTTGAATTCACAGAAGTAGAGAATAGAATAGTGGTTATCAGAGGCAGGGAGTGGGGAAAGAATGGGGAGTTGTTGATCCAGTGGCACAAAATTTCAGATACACAGGAGAACTAAGTTTTGAGATCTATTGCACATCAGGGTGACCTATAGTCAATATTCATGTATTGTATATTTCAAAATTGCTAAGAGTAAATGTCAAATGTCTTACCACAACAAATGATAAGTGAGAAAGATGATGTATATGTTATTTAGCTTGATTTAATCATTCCATATTGTGCTCCATAAATGCATACAATTATAATTTGTCCATTAAAAATAATATTAATTTAAAAAGTAAAAAACAGTATGTTTGATAAATAAAGCAAAACATAAAAAGAAAAACAAAACTACAGTATTTCTCATCGTATAAAATTATAACATGAAAAACATGTACGAAACGCTTTGTATTCATCTCCAACCTGAATCCCTCAGTAAACTGCTGTTTATAATTTGGGGCATGTTTTTCTGAATACACAGACACACCCACACATGCAAATATTCATACATTGATATCAACATACAAACACATACATTAATACATATATAAACACACAGAAAATAAACGTATTCCTCTCTATGCTACTTTCCTCAACACAAATGTGATTATATTATATGTTGTTCAACTTATATTTATCAGGTAATAATATATAAGGAAAATGCATTTTTGTGTAAGTATATGGAGATGCTTATTCAAGCTTGCTATTACTGGTTTTAAAAATATTCAAGCTTGTTATAACTGGTTTTAAAAATATTGACTTTCTTAGTTTATATTATTTCTATCTACCACACTGAATTCTATTATGAGCACTACTGAGAGAGTTTCTTAGTATTTTTGTTTTCATAGTCATGTATTAAAGTGACCAAATAATTTTTCTCTTCTCTTCTCACTTCTCTGCTCTCTCCTCCTCGTTTTCCACTCTTCTCCTTCCTTCTTTTCCTTTTCTTCTTTCTCTCCTCACACGTCTGCCAATCATACCCTATTTTGTTACTCAATTTCGTATATTTATATTTTCAAAAGGTATCATCAACTGTTATGTAGCTTCTCAGCTTTTGATATAAAATTGCTTGGGATATTGCTTTCAATTCTTTATCTTCTCCTGAGTTTCTCATAAATTTTCTTTTTCATGATTGCAGATATAGATACATATATTTAATTTTATTTTTCAGAATTTTTATGTTTTAAATTTTTTTGTCTTACAAAACTAAAATTTTATTTTATCTATAGATTCTTTATATTAATAAGTTTCAATTTCTTGTTGCTATTTCTTAACGATTTCAATCTCACTTTTTTGTTTTTTAAATTTTGTTTTATTCTGTTTTTTTCATTTTATTTTTCAATCTCACTTTTTAAATTGAATGCTTTTTTATTACCAGAAGAGATGCTTACTTCATTTATTCTCAATATTTTTTATTTAACATAAATTTTTTTTTTTCTAGGCAAAGAACTTTATTAACCTTTGTTTCAAACTTGATTCCCAGGCTGCTTCAGCTTAATTAGCTGCAAAGAATGAACTGTGTATAAGCAAAAACTGAAAAGAGCTGCAGTGTCCAAGGGGCTTGGGCTTATATTAGAGATCTAGATTTTATCAGATCCATAAACAAAAATTTCTTAAAAAGCAGTCATAATATAAAATAGCAGCTCCCGGTAACTTCTTCAAGTTTTATCTTCAGAAGTTGACTCAATTCAGTTTGCCTCATTCTTGGAAGCCTCATCAAAATTCTCCACAAGATCTGGAACTTCATCATCATCATCCTCTCCAGTAGCAAGTGGTGCTTTTCCATCCACAGATCGTTTGGGCAGAGCTTCGGCCAGTCTCCTTAAACTAGTCAGACTATCTGCGCCAAGCTGGTTTAAGATGCTGGGTAGCATTTCTATCAGCTGCTTCGTCTCAGCATGGCCTGTAATGGTGAAAGTGTTCGCTGCCAGAGATGCCTGAACTTTAGGGTTGTTAAAGTGGATCACTGTTCCTCTTCACCTCTTCACCTCTTCAATACCGGAGATATTGTTTACCCCTAACTTCTTTAAGGAGAACTGAAGTTTTTTTATCATCTGCTGTGGCTGTTCTATGAACTACCTTCTTCTTTCTGCTAGCAGTTCCTTTCCCACCAATGCGCACTTGTGTCTGCAGTTTGGCGAGTTTTTCCTGGTTCATGATTGTTTCTTTCATCTTGTCGGAGCGAATAAGGGGCCGCGCGGGGGACTAGGGTTGGTGCTCAGGGGGTCTCGGGTGGACTAGCTGAGATTAGGCGCACACACACGGGGCAACATAAAATTTTTTAAAGGTTAAAGATTGGAAACATCCAATGGGTTTTAATATAAAGTTTTTTCCTTGTTTTTATTATAAATTAATCTTAATTTCAGAGTTGAGGTCCTTTTTGATTTCAATACTTTTTAATAGTTTTCTTTCATCAGTTCCATGTTTTTATTTTTGATGGTGGTATTTTGCTCTTACTTTCATTTCTACTCGATTGCATTAAGGACAAAGAAAATAACCTACAATTTAGCAACATTTTGGTATTTATTAAGGTATATTTTGAAAAAAATGCATAAATAATTTTATAAATGTCTCACTGTAATAAAAGATTGTACCCTCTCATTTTGTGAGGTACCAAGTAACAGATACAAACAGTAACAGTGAGTGCTTTCAAAGTGGAAGAGGTTATACTAGACCATTATACTAGCCATGACCACGTCTCAAAATTTCTTGTTTGATCATGTATGTTACTTTAAAAAATCAGATAATTTATGAAAGAACTAACAATTTTTCAGTGTTACATAATATAGTAATGAAAATTATTTTGCAAAAAGCTATTGAGTTCTATCAAGCTGTGATCAGTTAAATGAGGCCAAAGAGAAAAATCAATTTTAGTGATTTTTATTCCTGAATTGCCACACTGTGTTTTTAAATTGCCATATTGAGTTAGTTTGTTCCCAGGGCTAAAAGAGTGGGCACATTTTCCAGTCCTCAGGCACTCTTTACAGTCTTCCATAGGGTCCTCAGAGAAATAGCAACTGAAATCCACAGTAGCAGCTGCCACTTCTGATGGCACCGAGCATGTGTTAATGGAAGCATTGGCCTTTACACAAACGGACGTGCTTGTTTCTTGTCCCATGTCCCAACAGTCTGAGTGTCCATCCTCTCACCACAAATGGATTTACAGTGATTATACAAAGACAAAGTTGATTTTAATGATTTTATTAAGTGGGATGCAATAAGATAAATCCAGATTTTTTGATAAGATTGTCAGTGATGAGGAACCCATCTAAAAAGAACGTAAAGGCTGCCTACCTGTCTGCTAATGCTATGGCATGAAGACAATTAATATGTCTTCAAGGAAAACAGTATGGCGATTCCTCAAGGATCTAGAACTAGATGTACCATATGACCCAGCCATCCCACTACTGGGTATATACCCAAAGGATTATAAATTACTCTACTACAAAGACACATGCACACGTATGTTTATTGCGGCACTATTCACAATAGCAAAGACTTGGAATCAACCCAAATGTCCATCTGTGACAGACTGGATTAAGAAAATGTGGCACATATACACCATGGAATACTATGCAGCCATCAAAAAGGATGAGTTTGCGTCCTTTGTAGGGACGTGGATGCAGCTGGAAACCATCATTCTTAGCAAACTATCACAAGAAGAGAAAACCAAACACCGCATGTTCTCACTCATAGGTGGGAACTGAACAATGAGATCACTTGGACTCGGGAAGGGGAACATCACACACTGGGGCCTATCAGGGGGAGGGGGGAGGAGGGAGGGATTGCATTGGGGAGTTATACATGATATAAACGTTATGCACATGTACCCTAGAACTTGAAGTATAATAAAAAAAAAAAAAAGACCTCAGTTATATCAGTTTTGCCCATAGATTAACTATGTGATGTTTGACTAGTTTGCCAGTTGCTTATTCATAAATGTGTTATATGTTTAATGTAATCTCTAAGTCTTCTTACACTAAACATTCCATATTTCTAAATTTTATATAACTGTATTAATATTAAAAATAAATAGATGATTTCATAAAGAACAACACTTTTTGGCATCATTCAACACTTTTTCGCATCATTTTGTGGAAAAAAGGCTGAGAGAGTTAGTGGACCCAAGCTATTGGTGACCTGTCAATTCAGCCTACCCTTAACTGAGCAATGAAGTCAATGATAGCTGGTATGCTTGTGTTTGAATTCTGGATTATCTGTGAGATAGTGAACAAATCTCTTAACTTCTATGAGTCTTTGTTTTGTTTCCACATCTATAAAAAGGGATTCTCTGGTGTTTGGTGAGACATGAAGTATGATTGTGTTCTGTTAGCTACACAGTTCATTATTAGTGTAACATGGTATCATTAAAATAGAAGCAAACAAGTTATAGTACCTGTAGATCATATTACACTTGCTTCTAGGCACCACTTATAAATAATAGAAGGGCAGATAAATGCATAAGATGCCTCAAGAGGACGCATGTGAGACCTTACATGTGAGATGCTATGGTCTCAATGTCCCCGCAAAATGCAAACGTTAAAATCCTGAAACATTGAATTTCAGACACAAGGTGTCTGAAAATTGTATCCTACTATAACATCCTGAGAGATCTGGGCCTGTTTACCCATGAAAAGGAAATTCAGTGGTGTGCACACAGATGATTTTATAAAGACTTATCACGATTGTGATTAGAGGTGAGTGAAATATTTTGAGCTTCCCAAGGATGCAGACTCAAAAGGAAAGCATACCAGAGGGGATATTTTTACTTAGTATAATATCATTTCAAAAAGAAAAGAAAAGAAATCCCTTATCTTTCAAAATTGCTAGCTCCTAGTTGCTAGTCATAATCAAGAAAAGTTGGGTAATCATCTTCCAGGAATTCTGTAAACAGGAGTCCTGTCTTGGGTAGACTGTTTCTAAGTGAAAAATCATTTTTTATCCAATGATTCTATATGCTAATAAAATCTTCCATCAGAAGTACTCTTGGTTAAAAAATGATATGAAATAAGTTATTTTGTTGCTACTTGTACATGTGTAATTCCAGGGTAATAACGTTAATTATCGGTATGAAGCCTCATTTTTCTATCCATTGCTTGTTTAGATGCACCCTTATGATGTGAGGCAGGCATTCACACTTGGGTGCTTGAAGGGAAGAAACAGAAGCTCAGAGAGGTTAAATGGCCCATACAAAGCCAAGTAGAAACCAACAGAGCAAAGGCTCAGAATACTGTTTTAATTTAGATGTTAATCCAAGGGTCTGTCTCCAGGGACAAGTGATAGGAGACTTGCAAGGGATTTGCGCAGCTGGAGCAAGGGATTTGCTCCAGCCTCTTCTAGCTTTTCTGTATCAATTGACGGCATGAGAGAGTGTAGGGGTGGGAGAACATTACAGCCCAGAAGCAGATTAAAGATTGGAAATTAATCACAATATTATAGAATATTTCCTTCCCTTCACACCACATCAAGAAGGCCCCAGTATAACAACAATGGATTTCAGCTGAAGGAGTTGAAATTCAGACTTTTCCTGAGGAAAAATCTAAGGGAAACTCAATGGTAACAGCTTAATGTCTAGCCTGGTATACATAAAACCTCACACCAAAGACCTTACTATGGGTCGAATGCTTGTGTCTCCCTCCACCCCCAAATTCACATGTTAAAGTCTAATCCCCAACATGGTGGTGTAAGGACATGGGGCATTTGGGAGGTGATTAGTTAAGGGGGTAGAGCCCTTATATGAATGAGAATAGTTTCATTATAAGAAAAGGCACAAGACAGATGATCTCTCTCTTCATTATGTGAAGACATGAAGAGAAGATGGCCATCTTCAAACCAGGAAGGTAGCCCTCACCAGACACTGTAACTGATGCTGTCATGATCTTGGACTTACCAGGCTCCAGAACCCTGAGAAATAAATGCCTTTGTTTAAGCCACCTAGTCTATGAAATTCTGTTATAATAGCCCAAGCTGACTAAGGCAGACCTATCAACTCCGGATCTTATTAGCTAATAAATCATGTCTGGCTTTCAATAAAAGATTACAAGGCATGCTAAATGGCAAAGAAAAGCCTCATAGTCTGAAGAAACAAGGCAGGCATCAGAACCATAATCAGATATGATGCAGATATTGAATTATGAAACAAGGAATTTAAAACAACTATGATGAATATGTTAAGGGTTCTACTGGAAATAATCAACAACATGCCAGAACAGATTGGGTGTGTAAGGAGAAACATGGAAGCTCCAAGAAATAATTGAAAGAATATCCTAAGGTCATGCCTATAATCCTAGCACTTTGGGAGGCCAAGACAGGCAGATCACTTGAGCCCAAGTGTTCAAGACCAGCCTGGGGAACATTGCAAAACCCCGTCTCTACAAAAAATACAAAAATTATCCAGGTGTGGTGGCTTGCACCTGTAGTCCCAGCTACTCAGGAGGCTGAGGCAGGAGGATCACTTGAGCCCAGGACATGGAGGTTGCAGTGAACTGAGATCACGCCCCTGTACTCCAGCCTGGGTGACAGAGTGAAATCCTGTTTCAAAAAACAAACACAAATAAACAAACAAAAATAGAAAATCTTAGAAATTAAAACAGTGTAACAGAAATAAAGAATGCCTTTGAAGGGTTCTTCAGTAGACTGGATGAAGCCAACAAAAGAATTAATACTCTCAAGTGTTAATTCTCAAATTCTCCAATATTAATACTCATATAATATATGTCAATAGGAATTTCCCAAACAGAAATGTAAGCATAAAAAAGAAAGACAGAATAGAGTACTCATAAAAAGTAAAATAATTTTTAAAAGTGCAATGCACAATTAATGGAACATCAGGAGGTATAGAAAGATGGAATGGAATGGAAGAAGTATTTAAAGTAAAAATGCCTGAGAATTTTTCAAAATCAATGACATAAACAAAATCAGAGATTCAAGAAGCTTACAGAACACCAAAAAGAAAAGCAAACAAAAACACCCTAAATATTGGAAACCTCATATTCAAATTGCATAAAGCAAAACATTAAACAAATTGAAAGAAGCCAGGGGTTGGTGGGGGAAACCTTACCAAAAGAGGAAAAAGGATAAGAATTACAGGGGGCGTCTCATCAGACCATGCAGGCCAGACAAAGTAGAGTGAAATATTTAAAGTCAAACAAGAAAACAGAAACAAAAACAAAATTCTAGAATTCTATCTTCACTGCACATGAAGCAGTATATTGTTTTTAAAGTAGTTAACAGACTTATATTAGTTTTAAATGTATATTGCAAACTCTATGACAACAACAAAAACCTTTTAAAAAATCTAACTGATATGTTAAGATACGAAAGAAAATGGAATCATATAAAATTCTCAATGAAAATCAGAGAAGGCAGGGCCAGGCTTGATGACTCAGGTCTGTAATCTGAGCACCTAGGATATTATCAAAATTTCAATAATCACCTTAAATGTGAATGATCTAAACACACCAAGTAAAATACAGAGATTTTCAGGGTGAATAAAATAAAAAAAAAAACCCACAAAATCAAACGCTGCGTTATCTACAAGAAATCCATTTTAAATATTTCTCAGGTTAAAAGTAAAGAAATGGAAAAGATATACTGTACTAATTCTAGCCAAAAGAAAACTGGAATAGATATTTTAATTTTGGACAAAAAGGACCTAAGAAAAATAAAAATTATCAGGGATATAAAATGGCTTACATAATGATAAAGGGGTAAATTCCTGAAAAAGACAAAGCAATCCTATATTTGTACGCACTAGAAAGCTCATGTTAAAATGTGAGGCAGAACCCGAAAAACCAGCAGAGGCATAGACAGTTTCACCAATACATTAAATTATTGTGACAAAAATAAAAGTGCAATTTGTTTTAGTGTGTTGGATGCAGCAAAGTATTGTTTAGAGGGAAACTTATAGCATTATGCTGTAGAAGAAGAAATATCTAAAATCAATAATATAGGCTTTCATCTTAGGAAACTAGGAAAAGAATAGCAAATTAAATATAAATTAAGGAGAACAAAATAAATAATAAAATTGAGAACAGAAATTCGAAAAATGAAAATGAGGAAATAATAGAGATGATCAACAAAATCAAAAGTTGATTCTTTGCAAAGATCAATAATATTGATACATCTCTAGCTAGACTAACCTAACATAATTCATGGAATGGAAATGAGGAAATAATAGAGATGATCAACAAAATCAAAAGTTGATTCTTGGCAAAAATCAGTAATATTGATACATCTCTAGCTAGACTAACCTAAGAGAGAATACAAAATCAGCAACATCAGAAATAAAGTAAGGGTCATCATTACTGATCTTATGAAAATAAATAAATAAAATAAAAGAAGGCTTTGAATAACTGTGCCCACAAATTTGACAAATTAAATAGTCCAATTCTTTGAAAGATGCATGTTACCAAAACTCACACAAGAAGAAATAAAATAATCTGAATAGGCTTATACACACAAAATAAATTTAATCAATAATTAATAAACTTCAAAAGGAAAAGAAAAGAAAACAAAACAAAACAAAAAACAGGCCCAGTTGGCTTTAAGGGCTTGTCTCAAAAATATAGAAAGGACACTGAAAATTTAGCAATAAGAAAACAAACAAGTCAATTAAGAAGTGAACCAAAGAGCTGAACAGACATCTCGCTGAAGAAGATACAAGGATTGCAAATAAGCACATGAAAAAATTTTCAACATCAGTTGTTATTAGGAAATTGAAATTTAAAACAATAAATGAGATACCATCACACATATATTAGAAGGGTTAAAATTAAACATCAACAAAACAAACGACATACTGATTGCTGGTGAGAATGTGGAATAACAGAACTCTCATTCATTGCTGTTGAGAATCCAAAATGATACAGTCACTTTGCAAGACGGTTTGACTATGTCTTACAAAGCTAACTATATTCTTACCATATAATGCAGCAGTTACAATCCTTGATATTTACTGAGTGGATTTAACAACTTACTTCTACATAAAAATCTGCACACAGATGTTTATAGCAGGTATATTCATAATTGCCTAAACTTGGAAGAAACCAAGATGTCTTTCAATAAGTGAATACATAAATAAACTGTGGTACAGCTATACGATGGAATATTATTCAGCGGTAAAAATAAATAAGCTATCAAACCCGAAAGACAAGGATAAATAGTAAATGTGTATTTAAATGAAAGAAGCCAGTTTGAAAGTTTACATAGTATGACAGCAAATAAGTAACATTTTGGAAAATGTAAAACTGTAGCAACAATGAGAAGATCAGTGCTTTCTAGAGGTTCAGGGAGTAAAGAAGGCTAAGTAGGTGAAGCGGAACAGATATTTTAGGATGGAAAACTATTATTTATGATACTGTGATGGTGGATTCTATGAGTCCACTGACCTCTACAGTAAAAAAGTAAAATTCTAAGAGATTGGGGGATTCCAGAGTGAGATTCAGAATATGACAAAACAATGTAACTTCATTACAAATGTATTAATCAACCTTATAGCAAGAGGTAATGGAAAAGGTGCCAACTTAATTAACTTTGGAAATGAATAGAGTATGTTACACTACAGGCAAAAAATTGCACATAAGAACTGTACTTTATTGATAAAATTGATTTCCACAGGAATATGGGTTAACACTGATACTGCTATCCATGTACACTGAAAAGGAACAGTTAAATGAATGGATAGTGGAAAATGTGAGCCAGATTTCTTACTGTTAAAGTGAGACTTTATAGATAAACATGCAGAGGAGGCTAGAATGATCCTTGTGGTAATTAAGAATTGGAGATAGCAGTATGAACTCATGTTCAGGATATAGACAAAGATGATATATATAGAAATATTCACAGATATGTGGGCTAGTATATACTCATCTATTTTCTTGCTATTTCAACCAAGAAGCCTAGATGTAACTGTATCCCAGCGGCAACAAACATGCCTCCCTTTCATTTGTAACGTTTTTTTCTAATGTAAGAAAATAGAGGTTCTTGGAGAAGTGGCTGGTGCTAGGACTAAGACAGGAACTCTGTCTTACAAATTGAGCCTGGGGAATCTATCCTTTAGCACTGGAAATTGGGGAAGTGCTCTAAGAAAAACAAGCAAGCAAGCAAATGTCCCATAATGGGATATGTCAATGGGACACAGAAGTTAATTAAAAAAAAAATTCCAGTTGCCAATGCTGGAATAATTTGAGTGACAAAATAAAGAAAGCAGTATTGGACTATAAGTCAATGAATAAAATAAATATATATCAGTATTGATATACTGATATAAATAAATAAGTGCATAAATAAAGGAGTAGAGAGAAGAAATAAACTTCCATCCAGGAAAGTCCCAAATAATGTATGTAGTTACTCTGCATTCAAAGAGATGAAGCATAACACTCCACTCCTAAGTGTGCCCTGTGCATAATAATTTCCTTTTGAAGAGCACAGCATGGAAAGAGGGGAAAAAGAGAAACTTTGCAGTGGCGAAATCTGATAAACATTACATTAGGAGCTTGGCACAGTGGCTCATGCCTGTAATTCCAGTAACTAAGGAGGCTGAGACACGAGGTTTACTTGAGTGCAAGAGTTTGAAACCAGCCTGGGCAACACAGCGAGACCCTGCCTCTACTAAAACGAACAAACAAAACCCACTACATTAGCCAGGTGACCAAGGTCAACGTTAACAGTCATGCATTCTATTGAAAGTATGTACCCTTGATGTGGTGCAAATGGTACTTTACCTGTGTGGTCTTCCTCTGACAAGCTCATTACCCCATTCTAATCATGAGAAGAACATCAGACAAATTGCAACAGAGGAGAATTATACAATATAACACCTGATCCCTTGAAACTGTCGAGGTCATCGAAAACTAGGAACCTCTGTAAAGCTGTCATAGCCACAAGGGACCTAAAAACAGACATAGTATCTAACGTAACAGGTATCCTGGATGGGATCTTGGAACAGAAAAATGACATCTGGCAAAAACTAAGAAAATGTGTAGACTTCAGTTCATAAACATATATCACCATGGATTCATTAGTTGTGACATACAAGCCATGCAAAGGTAAAGTGTTAATAATAGAAAAAATTGAGTATGGAAAACAGGAGGACACTGTACCATCTTTGCATTTTTTCTTTCCTTTTTTTTTTTTTTAAGACGAAGTCTCGCTCTGTCGCCCAGGCTGGAGTGCAGTGGCCGGATCTCAGCTCACTGCAAGCTCCGCCTCCCGGGTTCCCGCCATTCTCCTGCCTCAGCCTCCCGAGGAGCTGGGACTACAGGCGCCACCTCGCCCGGCTAGTTTTTTTGTATTTTTTAGTAGAGACGGGGTTTCACCGTGTTAGCCAGGATGGTCTCGATCTCCTGACCTCGTGATCCGCCCGTCTCGGCCTCCCAAAGTGCTGGGATTACAGGCTTGAGCCACGGCGCCCGGCCACATCTTTGCATTTTTTCTTTGCATCTAAAACTGTTCTAAAAAAATAGAGTTCATTAAAAAAAGGCGGGGCTGAAGTTCACAACAGTTAGGGTATAGGGAAACCTTGCTGGCAGAGGGACGTTTGAACTACAAAGAGGGTGAGGAAGAATTGACAGCAAAAGAGGAGACAGTGCTTGTCATAAGAAACAGCTGATGCACACATTCGGGTTTGGGAGAAAGAATGGTCCTCAGGGAGCACTGCAAGCCAGAGGGCCCACACACCATCCTCAGCCAGTATTTCTTCAGGAGCAATCGGACAAGAGGCTGAGGGCCATGTAAGCAGCACTGAGAATCTAGAACTTTTCAGACAAAGGGAAGTCACTGGAGACTTTCAGGCAGAGGAGTGGCATGATTAGACTTGCGTTTTTGAAAGATTACCCTCAACATTTTTTTACAAGTGAAGAGCTCAGTTACTTCCTTTCTTTGCTGCTTTTTTTTTTAAATCCCTGACATTAGATAACCCTAGGGGCTGACGCTGGAATACCTGCCGTTGGATAGCAATGTTGAAGGAAGCCCTTGGTCCCAACCCCAATTCCCTCCTTCATGCTTGGGAGTGTGAAGCTCATCACACAAAAGCCATAAATGGACCTTATGAGGAGGAGAAGAAGCCTCCTTCTCAGATGTTTCTCCCCTGGAGCCATCTTGAGTGTCTTAAACATGTTTGCTAATTACCTGGAGCCTTCAAAAATAGGCCTGTGCCTTGCCTCCTTCAGACATAATGTTTCAGTAATTAGTAATCAATTACCGTACTGCTCCCCAGACAAGCTTGATTCCTTTTGCATGATGTTCTCTCCTCACCCAAGCTGTGCTGACAGGCAATTGAGTCATATCTTTCTCAAGCCTGCCAAAAGCCACACACCGAATAAAGGGGGAGGAAGAGGGAAAAACGAAACGATACACCCTGGATAATAGATAATTAGATAATTATCCCTAGCTGAAAGCACGCTTTGGAATTTGCATTCAAAATGAAGAGAATTGGCAGAAAGAATGCTGATGTCAGGGAATGGGTAATTTTATTTCAGAGAAGTAGCTAGCGGGTAGGATTTAGTCATCCTCTGACTTGCTCCAGCCTCTTCATTTGTCTTCCTCCCTTTAGCATTTTTGCTTATAATCTAAACCACCATTGCCAGAGAGAACGTTCTAAATGTCATGTCAAAATTTCTATAAGAAAAAGAAGGTATGGGGGGTGTCAAGACACTTTCATGATAAAATCCAGATGTACAATACCTTCTATAAGCTATCTCTTCCTGCATTTTCTGCCCCATTTCCCAATCCCTTGTATGGTCTATTTCAGCAATATTGAGCTACGCATTGGTCCCCAGACTCAACATGGTTTCACAAACCTGTGATCTCTTCTAAACTCTGTTAAATGCAGCACTCTCAACCCTGGTGCTTGGAACACATATCCACGTGTCCTTATTGATTATTCTTTTCTCTTTCCAACATCTAATCTATTGGTATACTCTGTTGATTTCGTCTTTTCCATTTATCATCAACTTTTCTGCAAACACCTTGTCCAGGCCACCACCTGACACCCCAATACAGTCTTCTGACCCACAGTCCAGTGCTCTCTCCTGGACGACCACATCAGCTCCCTGACTAGTCTCCTTTTGGTTTGTTTGTTTTTGGACCTGTGTTTCCTTATAACCCACTAGGCTCTTAAAACTGGAAATTGGATCACATTAGTCTCTGCCTAACACATTCCAGTGGCTCTTATTGTTCTTACAATAAAATCTTTATTTATTTATTTATTTTTTTACCACATCCTGCATTGCTGACCTCTGCTCTCCTTCGTTCTTTTCCTTACATGCTTCATTTAAGCACTATAGCAGAAATGGTGGTACCCTAGGGTTTGGAGGAGCCCTTCTTGAAAGCCTCAGGTGACCCCTCCTCATTGCCCAGCTAAGAAAGGTCATATGAATTGCCCTTTACACATTTCAAACAAGGTGCAGCTTTGGAGACCAGGCCTCCTGACTTACAGTCCATGCTCTTGGGGCTTGACTAAGTTCTCTGCTGCCAGTAAGAGTCCCCTTGGGCCAAGATCTGGCTACATGGGCCCTGGGTCCCCAACTTTTCCAACATAATGAGGATCTGGACCAGGAGCTACAAGCTCACAGGCCAACAAGGACTAGGCAAGCCATGCAGATGTAGATATGAGCTTTTTATAAGAAGAGAATAGGGATCTTGATAGGGGTGATGCGGAGACCTTGTGTCCCTACTAAAGTGGGGAGTCACTATTTAGCATTGTTAGCTTTCACATACATAATCCACTGTTAGCAATTTTTTTTTTATTTTAAAAGTAACGTTCAGTTTTAATAAACAAACAAAAATTGCCTGTGGGGGCTGTTAAGCCAGTGAGTGATCTATGGTGTCAACATTCCAGGGGAAACTGCAGGGTGATGATGCAACCCTGGGAGATGAAAAGGTAAAAGGGTCAGGTAAAGGGGGAGGGGCCGAGTGTGGAAATAGGAGAGAATTGTAGGGGGAGACCAGCACTGTGGGAAGGGAAGGAAGAGGTGAAGAAAGGAGGAGAGGGAGAGAAGCCAAACAGTGTAAAGACCCTTGGAGATTTCCTTTGTTACTAGGGAGCTAAGATTACATTATTTGCTTGAACATCAAGATGAAGGATAGGCCTGCACATGCCTTCCCCTGCACTCGTCATCTCTTTTTGGTGTGGTCCTCTCAGGGAAGCCCGCCGACCTGCCCCCTGCAGCTCCAGCGCTGACTTTCTCCCCTCTGCCCACAGGCACACACTGCCTCTTCTCAAACTCATGGACGCGCCACTAGGCAAATAAGAAATACTACTAAATGCTGTTTTATAAAGGACAATAAATGAGTGGGAAGGTGGAAAGGAAATATTAGGAGGCAGAATAAAAGAAACAGGATGTCTAAGGTGGGTAAGGAGGCGCTGTGGAAGCAATCATCAACTCGGAAGTCCTGGAAATGAAGTAAATCTGTGAACAAAAGACCTCAAACATCTGAAGACCTCTTCCCTTCTCACCTGGTGTTTGGGCCACACTCAAGCCTCCCACACCTCTGTGCTCTTGATTTCTCTGTGTGACTGCTGCCCACAGATGATTGGAAAGACATCCATTTCTAATTCTCTGCACTGGAAGCTTGGACCATGGCTCCAAATTTCTCTACCGCATACAATGTAGAAAGCGCTCCTTAGATTTCTGGCAAACATCCGTGGGAGATGAGCCTGAGTTAAAACATCAACAGGCAGGGGTAACATGTGAGGAGGAAACTCAACCCCACGCCTGCTCTTCTTCCACTTTTCTGTGTATACATTAAAAGTTTTACCACCTTTCCTCTTCACCAATATTATGAGGCAGATAGAAAAATTGCTACCACAATATAGATAAATAAACTAAAATCCAGTTACATGATACAGATTTCTAACTTCAAACTGTCTTTTTTTTTTTTTTTACTCCATAAAAAAAGTTACTCATTATTTTTCAGTTACTCCTTCTCCAGTTTCTAGTTACTTATTCTCCTTTCCTCAGTCCTACACCTAGGACCACCTGCCCTATAAGTTTGACCAGGATGACAATCCAGAGTTGAGCAACTCCTCTGCCTAACTCGTCTATCCCCTATCAGAGTTCACTTTTGTCTAAGCATGTTCATCACAGGGGAAATATACATTGACCACTTACTATAGTCTGGGAGTATGGCATATAATAACTGATCTAATTTTCCTATAATAATATCAATACGGAAAAGACTTTTGAGTTAAATAATCACAGCTTTTCACAGAACAGATCAATAATTGCTGGGTAATAAAATAATTCTATGTTTATCTTTGGAGGAACTGCCAAACTGTTTCCAATTTCTCCACGCACTCAACCAACACTTTATTTATTTATTTATTTATTTATTTATTTATTTATTTGAGATGGAGTCTTGCTCTGTCACCAGGCTGAAGTGCAGTGGTCCGATCTCGGCTCCCTGCCCCCTTCACCTCCCGGGTTCAAGCAATTCTCCTGCCTCAGCCTCCTGAGCTGGGACTACTGTGCCCAGCTCAGCCCATGCCAGCTAATTTTTGTATTTTTAGTAGAGATGGAGTTTCACCATGTTGGCCAGGCTGGCCTCGAACTCTTGACCTCAAGTGATCCACCTGACTTAGTCTCCCAAAGTGCTGGCATTACAGGCTTGAGCCACCATGCCTGGCCAACACTTTTTATTTTCATTAAAATAATTGTTAAAGACATCTTAGTGGGTATGAAATCATATCTCATTATGATTTTGATTTGCAATTCCCTAATCACTAATGGTGCTACGCATGTTTTTATGTGTTTTTGGCTATTTGTATATCTTCTTTGAATAAATGGTTATTCAAATCTGTTGTCCATATTTAATTGAGTTTTTGTTTTTTAAACAAACATTATGTTGTAAGAATTCTTTATATATTCTGGATACTAGACTCTTATCAGCTATATAGTTTACAATTGCTTTCTCCCATTCTGTGGATTGTCTTTTCCCTTTATTGATGGTGTTCTTTGAAGTGAAAAAGTTTTTAGCTTTGATGAAATCTATCTCTTTTTTGTTTGCTTGTTTATGTGTGCGTTTTGTGTTATATGTAAGAAGCTATTGCCTAATCTAAGGTCACACAGTTTTTACCTGTTTCTTTCTAAGAGTTTAGCTCATATTTAGGTCTTTGATTTATTTTGAGATAATTTTTGCATCTGGTGTGATTTAGGGTCCAATTCATTCTTTTGCATGTCGATATGTCCAATGTTCATCTCCATTTGTTGATGAGACTATTTTTTTCCCATTGAATTTCCTTGCCGTTCTTGTCAAAAATCAGTTTACCATATATGTTTGGGTTTATTTCTGGACTCTTAATTCTATTTCATTAATCTATGTGTCTATCCTTATGCCAGTACCACACCATCCTAATTATTTTAGTTTTGGTGTATGTTTCAAATTGGGAAATCTGAGTTCTCCAACTCTGTTATTTTTTTCAAGACAGTTTTGGATATTCAAGATACCTAGTGTTTCAAAATGAATTTTAGAATTGATTTCTCCATCTCTGCAAAAATCACATTTGGAATTTTGATAGGGATTATATACTGAATCTGTAGATCAAATTGAGAGTATTGCAATTTTAATAGTAATATGTCTTTCTGTCCATGAAAATAGTATGCCTCTCCATATTATTAGGTTTTCTTTGATTTCTTTCAACATGTTTAGCAGTTTTCAGTGTACAAGTCATACACTTTTTTTGGTTGCATTTAGTCATAACAATTTTATTATTTTGGGTGTTACTTTAAAATGATGTTTTTCAGCCGGGCACGGTGGCTCAAGCCTGTAATCCCAGCACTTTGGGAGGCCGAGGCGGGCGGATCACGAGGTCAGGAGATCGAGACCATCCTGGCTAACACGGTGAAACCCCGTCTCTACTAAAAAATACAAAAAACTAGCCGGGCGAGGTGGCGGGCACCTGTAGTCCCAGCTACTCGGGAGGCTGAGGCAGGAGAATGGCAAGAACCCGGGAGGCGGAGCTTGCAGTGAGCTGAGATCCGGCCACTGCACTCCAGCCTGGGCGACAGAGCGAGACCCTGTCTCAAAAAAAAAATAAAAATAAAAATAAAAAAATAAATACACAAAATGATGTTTTTCTTCATTTTAATTTTAGATTATTTATTGCTAGTATATAGAAATTGGTTTTCATATATTTGTTTATCTTGCAACTTTGCTGAATTTGTTTTCTCTCTCTAATAGATTTTGTGTGTGTGTGTGTGTGTGTGTGAGTGAAGGGGTTATGTGTGGATCCCTTAAGGTTTTCTATAGAAAAGATTACGTCACCTGCAAATAGTGATAATTTTATTTTTTTCAATCTGTATATGTCGAATCCTTTTATTTCTTTGTCTTGCCTAATTGCCCATGCTGGAAACTCTAGTACAGCATTGAACAGAAGTGGCAAGAGTAGACATCCTAAGAGATTAGACTTTTAGTCCTGATCTTAAAGGAAAGCTCTTAGTGTTTCACCATGAAGTATGATGTTTTCATGGGTTTTTCATTCATGTGCTTCATTAGGTTGAAGAAGTTCACTCCTAATCCTATTTGTGAGTGTTGTTATCAGGAAAGGTTGTTGAATATTATCAAATGTTCTTTCTGCATCTATTGAGATGATCGTGTGTTTCTTTTTCCCCTTTATCCTGTTAATATAGTGTATACATTGATTACTTTTTGTATGTTGGAAAAAACTTGCATTCATGTAATAAAGTTCACTTGGTCATGAGGTATAATCCTTTGAATATGTTGCTAGATTTTGAATTGGTTTGCTAGTATTTTGTTCAGGTTTAATTAATTAATTAATTTATTATTATTATTTTTGGAGATGGAGTCTTGCTCTGTCACCAGGCTGGAGTACAGTGGTGTAATCCCGGCTCACTGCAACCTCCACCTCTGGGGTTCAAGCAATTATCCTGCCTCAGCCTCCCGAGTAGCTGGGACTACAGGTGCATGCTGCCATGCCCAGCTAATTTTTTGTATTTTTGTAGAGACGGGATTTCTCTGTGATGCCCTGGCTGGTCTTGAACTCCTGAGGTCAGGCAATCCACCCCACTCAGCCTCCCAAAGTGCTAGGGTTACAGGCGTGAGGCACTGCTCCTGGCTCAGGTTTCCTTTTTAAAGTTTTGTTTAAACAGCTATTTATTTAAGATATTTAAATAAAAGAACATATTATATACTTACATTTCATTATTTGGTATACATATAGATTCCCACCTGTTATTATTTTTCATGCCTACAGATCTTCTTTTAGTATTTCTTGTAGTTTGGGATGGCTAGGGATGATTTTTTCTTCTCTTTTTTCCCCCCAGCTTTTGTATATCTGAGAAAGACTTTATTTTACATTTGCTTTTAAAAGTTATTTTTGCTGGCCAAATAATTTTAGATTGACAGTGCTTTTCTTTCAGTCTTTTAAATATATTGCTTCACTGTCTTCTTGCATTTTTTCTGATGATAAATCTGCTGTCATTTTATCTTTGCTCTTCTGTATGTAATATGGGTTTTTTTTCTTTGCCTATAGAAGTTTTGTATTTTCATTCTGAGCAATTTGTTAAAATATTCTTGATGTGATTTCTTCATATTTCTTTTGCTTGAGGTTCATTGATCTTTTTGAATAAGTGGGCTTACAGTTTTCATCAAATTTGGACATTTTGGGCACTATTAATTCAAGTAATTTTTCTGTCCCCTCTTTCTTGAGGATTCCAGATACATACACACATGTTAGGCCATTTTGAAGCTGATCCACGGCTTGTTGATGGTCTATTTATTTATTTCTGAAATTATTTTTTTCTTTGTTGCATTTTAAGAGCCAAAGATCGATTCTTTGGCTCCGCATAGGTTCACTCCATGGGAAATATCCCTTAAACTCTGTGACGGCTCTAGGTGGAAGCAGTTGCAAGGCTCACCTCTTGTGTTTCCTTTCAGGGATTGCTGTTTGAGAGGCAGTGTCTTGAAAGGTGTTGTTTCAAATATTTCTTTTTCTGTTTGTTTTTTGTTTTGTAGTTGTTCAGGCAGAAAGGTAAATTTAATTCTTGTTGCTCAATTTTGACCTAGGTGGATGTCTCTCTTGTTTGCATTTTAACACAGGCTAATTCTTCAGAAAGATTGCAGATTACTCTATAACACACATTTTCTTTCATTCTGTTCTCACAGTTCAATAAATTTAAAGAGCCAATGTTCATCCCTCCCTTTAGAGTGCATTGCCCTCCTTTATTACTCATCCCAAAATGTCTCTTTCCTGTTCTATTTTCCCTTAGCACTGTGGTGTATAGTAATTTTCACACTGCTTAATGATGTGTTCATCATCTTCAGTGAACTCTCAGCTCTGTGCAGGCACAGATTGTGTCTTATTCATCTCTGACATTTCTTCCACTTATGAACAGAGTTGGTTTGAGTAAATATTTTTTGAAAGAATGAGTAAACAAATGGAAAGAAATTTGTGAAATTACAGTTATCAGGCATTGGCTAGTGTCTGAGGGACATTTTGGAGTGATAATGCATTACACTCTGGGTGCTTCAAGAAGCAGACACCATCTCAAGATAGATATAAAGGAGATTTTGGGAAAAGTGTCTGTGAAAGGTAAAGAAATAGCAGAAGAGGAGAGACTTCTTATCATGATGCCACTTGACACTTGTGACATTAGAGAGGACAGGAAGTATTAGGTAGAAAGCTTCTGATTAAAATGCAGCTTTGAAAGAGTCTTGCCCAGGTTGATAGGGAGGACTGAAGCAAATAGTGCCTGTTAGAGGAGACTTGCATCAGACAGAAATGACCTGGTGTTGGTAGCCCTGTGTCCAGTCTTTGGCTGCAGCAGACCTGGGGAATCAGGGCCCCAGTAGGAACACAATGGCACATCCAAAGACATTACCTTGCAGGCTGCCAGTAACCTGTGCTCCCCATGGCAGGTTTTCTTGAAGAGCTGAGGGTATAAATCTATGGCTACCCGAGATGGGCAGGAGGTAGGACAGGGAGTAGCTGTGGTGATTCAAATGTCTGCTGCCCACTTCTGTGACTCCTCATGACAGAATCCTGCCAGCAGCTGGAACCGACCCTCAGGGGCATTCATGGGCAGCCCGTCACTATAAGCATACGGGTCTTGCAGTTGATCTATAACTGCCTGCAGTCCAGATTCCAGCTTTCTCTCTAAATCTACTGGGCCGGGGCAAAGAGTCTCATCGCTTATTGAAGAATCTCTTTATGAGCCTCCTGCTTTGAGTGCTGGCAGATGTAATTTGTTGCCTTTATTATCTTGTAAAGATGTTAATCTCCAACCACAGCAAGGGGTTGCTTCTGTGATTGATTTTGCTTTGCTACTTGACAGGTTGAAGAGCTTGCAGAATCTCTGTGCCATGCTTGCCAAGGTTCTTGCATCTCTCATCTGTCATAGAGAAAGTGGTGGGGATAAAATTGTGCAAGCAGCACCTTGTCAAACCCCTGCTACAGGCATCCATTATGAGTCATGGGATAAAGGATAAGAGAGCAGCCAGACGCTTCAGCATCATATATCTGAGTTCTGCAGAAAGGTTTGGAATCCTCAAAACTTTCATTACATTGTTGCCACTAAGTTGTGCTCTGCCCCCAATGCACGAAGATCTGGTCCAAAATGTCCATAAAAATCAGCGAATGGGATATAGAGGTTGGATTCTGCACTTGCAGACATTTCCTGTTTTGTACCATGACCCTAGGCCAGCTCTTGTTCTTATCTGCATGTTCTGCTCACTCAGATCCATAGTTCCATCATGTGATTCTAGTTCTAGTCACCTGGTCTTCTCACAAATGGAGCTGTGGAGATGGGCACTGGGGTGACACTGTCTCTGAAACCTTTGCTTTTGATCACTGTGTCTCATCCCATTGCCTCTGCCAATGGCTGGCTGGAGCAATGAAGGCTACGAAGCTGACAAAAATCACAATCTGTACAGAGATCCACAGACACATACAAAAAACAAAAACTGAGCACATTTAGAAATAGAGGCTTAGCAAATATATCAAAGACTGTACTTGATTCCTTTTGCTGCCATAACAAATATTCACAAATGGAGCTGCTTAAAACAACATTCAATTCACAGTCCTGTCAATCAGAAGTCTGGGAGAAGCATGGGTCATCTGGGCCTCCAGGCTAAAATCCAGGTGTCAGAAGGACACTGTTTCTTTCTGGGGTCTCTGGGGATGATTCCGCCTCCAAGCTCCTGCAAGTTGGCAGAAGTCAGTTCCTTGTGGTTGTAGGATTGCGTTTCTGTTTCCTTGCTAGCTATCAGCTGGACGTGATCTTCAGCATCCAAGTGCCACCTGTGTTCTTTGGTTTGTGGCCTTCCTCCTCCAGGTTCAAAGCCAGCAATGATGGTGAAGTCCTCAACATTTCAATTCTTTTTCCCTTCTGCCTTAATTCTTCTGCCATCCCTTCTTTTCCCAGATAGCTGGAGACAATTCTTTGTGAGGGCTCATGGATTAGGTTAGGCATACCCAGAAAATCCAGGGTAATCTCTCAATTTTAAGGGCCATAACTTAACTCACATCTGCAAAGCCCATCTTGCCATGCACTGTGATAATTCATACATTCTGCAGAGTGGGATGTGGGCATCTTTGAGGGGAGGAGGAGAGAGAGGGAGATGAAAGCACATACAGTTCTCGAGAATAAAAACAGGGAATTTGGAGGAGTTAGAAATGAGAACGCTGTTCCAGGTAGTGGAAATGACATAAAGATTTAGCAACATAATTTAAACAAAAATATCCATTTTATTACATTTGACTTGAAGACAATAGGCCCACAAGGTCCCACCTTTTCAGTCTTTTGGACCCTCGCACTTAGATTGTGACTTGAATAAAATATTAATTACTTTTAACTATCAATGGGTAGATGACTCCAATAAGTGTTGGCACTGAGACAGTAAATGATGGATCTTTCTAAAGTTTTTCTAAGTTTTGTCTTCCTGCATCAAATTGGAAGGGCTTGTATGGAAATGTTAACTGAGGGAAGTTGAAGAATGTGCACGTATCTAGGAGAACTGGGGGAGTTAGTCAGGGTAATCTTCCTGCAGCTTGACATTTTCCAATGTTCAGCCCACATCTGGTCTCGTGGAGTCATTATCAGGGGAAAGGGCATGCATAGAATGTGGGGCCAGAATACCTGAGTCAAATCTGGATGCTAGAGTTTATAGTTATGTTATCTGGAGTAAGCTACTTAGCCTACTGAGGAATTTGTTTTCTTAGCTGTAAAAAGGGGGTTTTACATCTAAAAGATTATTAGAAGTCCTCAATAAACAGCAGTATAACTTGTTGTTAAGCATCTTACACTTCTCATATTTTTCCAATTTTTCCTCTGGATTTTGTCCAAGTGTGTAGGCCACAGAAGTTGGTTTAATATTCATATCCGTATAATGCATCCTTTCATAGGAAATACTTGTCCAAGATTCCACAGAGAGTGGCCTCCAGCCTGAAAAGGATGGTGAAAGACTGCCGTGGAGGAAGAGCTGAAGGACTTGGGGTGTCTTACCTGCGGAAGAGAAGGCCCAGGGAGTCATGGGTTGAAGCATATGAAATTGATGATATTCAACCATTTTGACCTAAAAATTGGTAATTTTATAAGACTCAACATAATAGATGAAAACTTTTCCAGGCATCCTGCAGCCTGTCATGGGAAACATAAACTGAGTCAGTATAGACATCAACAAAACAAAGACCTATCAATTAATTAGTGGGAATTTGCTTGGAAACAGCCAACATAAGGAAGGATTTCAGCACAGTTAAACTGTCTAAAGATGCAATAAGTTATTCTCAGAAACACCATTTCTTGTCAGTGAGATGTTCACGAATAACCTGGACTACCACATGGTAACTCAATCCTCAAATATCAGTTTTTTACTCTATAAATTTTAAGTCCCCGCTTACCCCAAGATTTTGAATTTTAGACTTAAATAGTCTAAACAATTATTATTTAGCATTCAAATCCAGTGCATGTGATATGTACATTTTTAAAGGTTATTAATAGAATGTGGAAAGTTAATTAAATATGTAATTTACCTTGTTTTACTTGGTTAATATTTACTCCCCATCTATTTCCAAACTAGCTAAGGTAGATTATTAACCTAAAATTTAAAAGTAAGGGTAAACACAAAAGAAGAAATAGAATTCATAATCATTTTGCATTACGTAAAAGTGCATCTCATGATTCTGTAAATTATAAAAATTATTATAGCTGATCCCTGACATGAAAGCACATTGAGTTCCTTAGTTTTCTGCTAATTTAAAAAATATATGTGTTTTAAGTATTTATTTTATTTTATAGAGACAGGGTCTCCCTATGTTGCCCAGACTAGTATCAAATTTCTGTCCTAAAGTGTTCCTCTGGCCTAAGCCTCCCAAAATGCTGAAAATACAGGTGTGAGATACTGCGTCTGGACAAAAAAACAAAACAAGACAAAACAAAAAACAAAAACACAACCCTAAATTTTTATTTTATATCATTAGAATATTCAGAAGCAGCATTGCTTTCTGAAATTCCTCATTATAACTATATATTCTGCCCAGTTTATAGGCCATTTTAAAGTAGAGAATATTTTAATGAAGTACGTTGTACTTGGAAAATGGAATCCACATACTGAATGACTACTAATAAGGATAAAAAGAGAATTATTTTCAAATCTCCTGACAATAAATTGGTTTTGATTCCCCATTAATTTATTCAATAATTTTTAATTGCTATTAAGTCCCAGATTTACAGCACATGTAGGTAATAAAATCATGTCAAGCACGAGCGGCAATTGTTCCTGTTAAAATCTTCATTCCCAGATTAGCTGGTTGGCAGGTTTATCAAACACTTAATCCTAGATCACATTCTTTAAATAACATGAGGATTGACAAATGTAAATTTGTGGATTGGCTTTTTATTTTTCTTACAAAGTAAAACTTAAACATTTCCAGTAAGCCAGTCTTCCTCCTCCCAGGCCTGGCTCCCTTCTCCACACTTGCTTACCAGGGTGACCTCAGTGTCTTGGGATCGAGCCTTTCCATAACAGCCTTCACGTAGAGACCTCCAGCCTAGGCCCAGGTGGGTGCAGCAGTAATCTCACTGGCTTACTGAAGGATTCTCACCTTCCTGCGGACTAACAAGCTCTCAGAAGGCTTTCAGCCAGAGCTGGGCCCATGGTAAAGAGAGCAGCTCAGGGAGCCTGGGTCTTGCCTGAAGCGCTAATGCACTGCAGAGATCCCATTCCAAAAGACAGGGATCTGGCGGCTTTGGCCTCTCCTCAAACTCTCAGACAAAGGGCCCCACATATGACTCTCGGCTAGGGGTGAGTGCTCTCTCTCTCTCTCTCTTTTTAACTAAACAGGAAAGAAAAAATATTAAGACAGACATGAATACAGGCTAAGAGAATGGGCTATTGTTCTTGGCTCTCTCTAGACTCTCTTGTTCATTTTCCCATTGAACTGGGAAGAATCAGGTCAAGGAACAGGAGGCACCAGGGCACCGGGAGCAGCATCTTCCCTGGACGTTTCTATCATAGATCATCCTGATGAGAGTTTTCTTTTGTGATAAGGAGAATGATAATAATGCCTTCTTCCTGTGAGCTAAAACCCCAGGGAGGGAGAGTATTCCATCTGCACCAACTTTGTAGATGAACAGAAGGTGGTGAGAAACATCTCAGGAGAAGGAGTTAGGAAACTTTTTCATTTTCTTTCCTAAGTTTGAAAGTTTGAAAAAATTGCCTTGACAGGTCAATTCAACTTGACAGTCCTCTTTGACAGAAAGAGAAAAATAATATTCAGCAAATTATTGCAACTTTGTGGTTAAAATTTCAAACGTATTCACATTAAGGTACACCATACCCAGATTTCAGTGTTTACCTAGTGATTTGCATCTATGTTTTCTTTTTCAAGCTTTTTTTTTTCTGCTTCAATTCAATTAAATAAATATCTGTTGACACTTCACAGCCCCTGGGGTGATAGAAACATGTTTGAGATGTAGACCATTTAAAATAAGAAAGCCAGGTTAATAAGCAGTCTGGATTTTAAAAAATGAAAATATCACAGAAAACAAGAAATAAAGGAGGAAAGAAGCAGGAGAAGGAAGGAAGGAGGAAGAAAAAGGAAAGAGAAAGGTATTTGATATCATATCTGTGCTATTTCCTTCCAGTGTTGGCTCAGTTTTTCGTTCCCATTTATCCTAGGATTGTGGTTAGCATTGTGTAGTTTATCGATGGATTTAAATCCACCTCTGCCCGTTATCATCTGTATGATTTTTTAAGCAAGTTATTTAAGCCTCAGTTTTCTCTATAGATTGTTAACCATCATTATTATTAACGCCTATCCACATGCAGAAGAATGAAACTGGATCCTTACCTTTCAGTATAAACAAAAATTAACTCAAGATGGATTAAAGGTTTAAATATAAGTCCTCCAACTATAAAGATCCTCAAAGAAAATCTAGGAAACACCCTCTCAACATTGGCCTTGGCAAATAATTTTTGACTAAGTTCCCCAAGGCAATTACAATAAAAGCAAAAATTGACAAGTGGGACCTAATGAAACTAAAGAGCTGCTGCATAGCAAAAGAAACTATCAACAGAGTAAATAGACAACCTACAAAATGGGAGAAAATAATCACAAACTATATATCCAACAAAGGTCTAATATACAGAATCTACGAGGAGTTTAAACAAATCAATGAGCAAAAATCAAATCACCAAATTAAAAAATGGTCAAAGGATAAGAATAGACACTTTCCAAAAGATGACACACAAGCAACCAATACATGTAAAAAATGGTCATCAACATTAATCATCAGAGAAATGCAAATCAAAACCAACACAAGAGACCGTCTCATACCTGTCAGAATGTTTTTATCAGAAAGTCAAAAAAACCAGATGCTGGAGAGGCTGTGGGGAATGCTTATACATTGTTGATGGGCATGTAAATTAGTTCAGCCACTGTGGAAATCAGTGAGGAAATTTCTCAACAAACTTAAAACAGAGCTCCCATTCAACCCAGTAATCCCACTACTGTGTACATACCCAGAGGAAAATAGATTATACCAAAAAGACACATGCACTTATATGCTCGTCATCATGTTATTCGCAATAGCAAAGACATGGAATCAACCTAGATGCTCATCAAGGTTGGACTGGATGAAGAAAAGGTAGTACAGATACACCATGGAATACTATATAACCATGAAAAGAATAAAATCATGTCCTTTGCAGCAATGTGTATGGAGCTGGAGACCATAATCCTAAGTGAATTAATGCAGGAACAGCAAACCAAATACTGCATGTTCTCACTTACAAGTGGGAGCTGAACACTGAGCACACATAGACAGAAGGGGGAAGGAGGCAGGGCACCTGGGCTGAAAAACTACCTATTGCGTACTTTGCTCATTACCTGAGTCCTATATATCCATGGAACAAACTTGTACATGTGCTCCCTGTATCTAAAAGTTGAAATTTAAAAAATATATATTATGACCTGTATTAGTCCGTTGTCATGCTGCTGATAAAGACATACCTGAGACTAGGTAATTTATAAAGAAAAAGAAGTTTAATGGATTCACAGTTCTACATGGCCGGGGAGGCCTCACAATCATGACGGAAGGCAAAAGGCACATCTTACATGGTGGCAGAAAAGAGAGAGTAAGAGCCAAGCGAAAAGGGAAACCCCTATAAAGTCATCAGGTCTCGTGAGACTTATTTACTACCCTGAGAACGGTATGGTGGAAACCGCCCCCATGATTCAGTGATCTCCCACTGGATCCCTACCACAACACAAGGGAATTATGGGAGCTACAATTCAAGGTGAGATTTGTGTGGGGACACAGCTAAACCATACCAAGGCCTATCATTGAGAATGAATACCTAGGCCAAGTGTGGTGGCTCACGCCTGTAATCCCAACACTTTGGGAGGTCAAGAGAGGAGGTTCAATTGAGCCCAGGAGTTCGAGACCAGCATGGGCAACACAACAAGGCCCTGTCGCATACAATAAATAAATAAGAAAAAAAATGAGAATGCATACCTCTGCATGCGTTTGTCATTACTTCAGCATGGCCAATTTTACTGTTTTTACATCTGCATTTATTTTCCTGTATTTTATATTTCACTTGAAGAACTTTTAAGTCTTTTTTTGCTTATTATTTCTGTGTCACCGCCTTTATAAATTGTGATGCTGTGCTACTTAGCATCAAAAGAATTAAGTCATTGTAATTTTATTGTGGAACTTCATTAAAAATTTAGCAACTCAATCCTAAGTAATATGTTTTATCTTACATTCCACTGCCTTTAACAATGAAAAGGCCTGTCTCTTTTGTTTTTGGTTCAATTGGCCTGATATATCTATGATCATTCTCCCTCTCTCTCCTTCCATCGGTCAATCTGCTTACCTTGAGCCGTTATGTATCACCTTTCTTAGGTCAGTCTTTTATAAATATTTAGATTGTTTCAACTCATTGCATTTTTTTAAACCGTTAAGTTTGTCTTACTAGATTTTTAAAAATATATAAGATCTTTTTAATGCTAAATTGAATGTTTGACTCTTTTATAATTTAGTAGCCGAAAATCATCTTCCCTCCTTCCCTGCTTCTCTCTTTCTCCTTATCTCCCTTCCTTCTTTTCTTCCATAAACACTTGCCTGACACTGTGCAGAGTTCTAAGTGCTTTATAGATGTTAACTTGTTAAATCCTAATCAAAACTATGTCATGGAGGTAGGTGCTGTTATCATTTCCATATTGCAAAGGGAGAAACTAAGGTACAGAGAGACAAGGAAATCTTTCCCATTTCATAGAACTCCTAGTGCCCCACAGAGAGCTGGCTCTGAGCAGCCTGGCCCTTAATCCCAGCACTCTCCTCCACAACCAAACACACACGCTTTGGTCCAGGAGATAAAGTGTCAGAGTGGACCCTGTGGAGGGATTTTGGGGAATGGTTTCTCTAATCCATGAAGGTGCCTGAGGTCATAACCATTCCTGACCCAGAGCTCCTGGATGCAGCCAGGGCCATAGCAGGTGCAGTGGGTATAGTGAATGGAACATGTGGTGCAGCAGCCTCCACACCGAGGGGGGATGTGTGAGGCCATGCTAGCAGGAGTGGAGAGCCACATCGGCCTGTACAATGGTCCAAAACAGGAAAACACAAGGGAGGACTCATATTTATGCCCTACATTTTCAGAGAAATTTACACAGAGGCTCTGTGGCATCTCAGCCAGGACTTATTCAGAGTACTTGTCCTTGGGCAGAATGATTGACAGCCTGATTCTCCATCAGCATACTATGACTCAGTCATGAAAATAGCAAATTCATTCCTTCTGGTTAGAGGAAGATACATAAGTCCATGAAAACTCTATAGAGCTAGTAGTAAAGAAGAAATTATGTAAGTTTTGCTGTTGTAAATCTGTGAGATATATTATTCAATACCAATTTAAAGTAAAAGATTATAGTGTATTTTTTCCATTAAAGTTTTAAGTGTTTAAAATTTAGCTTTCCAGTAACATTTATTATCACTTATTAAATGATCATTTATTAAATATTTATTAAATGATAGCTAGTGTGGAGATCTTTGAAGGAACAAGAGTGACAACAGAGATACTTTTAAAATAAGCTACGTTAGAAACTTTCATCTGAGTTGGTAGTAAAATATTTGAAATAAAAAATGCCATAAATAGGGATTTATGTGACAGTTGTGGAGATTTTAATGAGAAATATGGCAAGGAGAAGAAGTAAATAAATTATTATTTACCTCTTTATTGTATAAGTTTTTGTATTAATTTTCAACCAATTTAATATGGTAACAATTTAATGGGTTGCTATAATTATTGTAATGTTTGTATAATATTCTACTTCTCTATTTAATTTACAAAACTTCCAAATCCTGACATAACTAAACTGTGTTTTCTGCTAATATAAATGACACTACAGTGAATAATCTTTAGACATGCGACTGTTTGCCTACGATAAGTTAATTACAGAGAAGGTTACTTTGTTGAAAAGTATTAATCAACATGTAACCTATGTTACATGGTATGTGGATTTACCACAGATATAAGGAGCTAACCACAAATGTAAGCTCTTAATACTTTTCAGAAGGTTTGTGCTGCTATAATGCTTCCAGCAATTCCTAAGTGTACCAATTTTACTACAATTTCAAAAACGTTATGCTCCTTCATTTAGTGGCTACAAAAGTTGCTTTAATCTTGCTTGAATTTGCATCAGCTTCATAGCTCTTAAGCATTAATCTTATTGAATGTTGCTTATTATAGAGTTGGCTTTATATATGAGTTTTTGACAGTACATTGGATGTCCACACAGGTTCATTCTAAATCCGATGGACTACGTACGAACACCTTCTAACCTGAAATGTCTATAATAAAGAAAAAGGTCACTTATGTTGGATTAAACCATTAGACAATTATATATTTAATTATAAATATATAATTGACAATTATATAAATATATAAAATAGACAATTATATACACATACGTATATATAAATGATAGTGAATTAAATGATAGCTAGTGTGGAGATATTTGAAGGAACAAAAGTGAAACAGAGATACTTTTAAAATAAGCTACGTAATAAATTTTCATCTGAGTTGGTAATAAAAAATTTGAAATAAAAAATGCCTTAAGCAGGGATTTATGTGAAAGTTGTGGAGATTTTAATGAAAGCAGAGATTTATGTGAAAGTTGTGGAGATTTTAATGAGAAATATGGCAAGGAGAAGAAGTAAATAAATTATTATTTACTTCTTTATTGTATACGTTTTTGTATTATAAATTATAATTATATTAATTAATCATTAAATGAGCATTGCAATTCACAATTCAAATATTAAAGTGACACATACAAACAAAATAGACAACAGAAATATATTGGAAAGATATGAAGATAATATGGAAAGGTTAGTAAAATTCCAAGATATGACTTTCGACTGAGTGAAATTTGAAAGCTATTTTCTTATAGCACTCTATCCCACTGTGAAGAAAAGAAGAGAAGATTCAAGAAGGGATCTCACATAACAACAATGGTTATCAATTAATTACCACATTTTTCAATTATTTTAATCCATCAATTTTTAACCTGAGGTCTATGAATGTCTAATAACCTGCATTTGGGGGCAGTGAGGTTCTGTCTTAGTCTTCACATGGCTGTAACAGAATCCCACAGGCTGGGTGGATAATAAACAATATGGATTTGTTTCTCACATTTCTGGAGTCTGGCAGTCCCAGATCAAGGTGCCGGCAGATTTGGTATCTGGTGAGGGTTTGCTTCCTTGCTCACAGATGGTGGCTTCTCACTCTATCCTCACAAGGCAGAAGAAACGAGGCAGCTCTTCAGGGCCTCTTTCATAAGGGCACTAATCCCATTCAGAAGGGCTTCATCCTCATGACCTAATCACTTCCTAAAAGGCCTGCTTCCAAATATTTTCACATTACAGATTAGGTTTCAATATGTGAATTATGGGATTGGAGCACATAGATACTCAGTCTATAACAGGTTTCATAGTTTTTACAAAATTATTAGAGTGATCTATATTCAAATGAAGGAAGCAAAGAATTGATACAATTCCACAAATAAGCATAAAAAATTTAACCAATTGTCTTATGATAGAACTTTATGATCGTAATAATCTAGAAAAAGAAGAATCCATGAGTTCATTCAATCCACTATTATCTGTTTTTGGTTTTTACTAGGACTGGACCCAGAAGACTCCTGGCTTCCACACATACCCACGAATCATCTGATTAAGGTCCACTCTCAGGATTCTTCCCCTATCAACGCACTGAATTTACTTTCAACCCAGGTACCAAAAACTTCATTGCTCAATGTAATAAACTCCTTTCAATGAAGTCCTACTTGTCCTGTGTCTCCTGATAGTGTTGCCAACACCCTGTTTTAAAGCTCATGTTCTAGTTTTCCTTACTCTCTGTCTCTGGGTCTAGGTTCTTTGTTCACTTACTTCCATTTTTTCATAAAAGAGTTTTCTCATAACTGGTCTTTTCCCCTGCTTCCTTTTATTTTCTAAAACATAAAAAGAACTCTGTCATTATCATGTTTACAAACATATAATGCCCGCCAAATAAAGCAAAAAACAAATTCACTTTTGTGTAAAAATAAACTACACTTTGTTAATTGGCATATAGAATTTTTCCAATTTTCATCCCGTTTTCCCTCTTCCAGCTCTCATACATTGTAACTTCCTCAATTTTTATGTACTGATAACTGTTTGTTAGAAAATTAAGCTCTTTGAACATAGTGAGTAAAACGGTAAATCCAGTGGATGAACATGCAGTTTATATGTTCAAATATTTATATTATGTCAAATTGTATAAAACTGCTGATATTAAACCACTTTTGAATTTCAAATACAGCAAAATCATGTGTTTCATCTAATATTATTATTTGTTGTGACAAGTTCTGTGAAAGTTCAAACAATGTTTAAAGGTTACTAGTAGTTTCTTAGTAAGGAGTTGATTTAATACCAGACAACAATGTCTGTTTTCTATATGGTGCTAATTGCAAGAATATATAGTAAATTGTATGGAGTTCTTACTCATAAAAACAAAAACAGAATTTTTTGAAAAGATACCTGACTCTCTCTATATAGGTTTAAATTTGTATAAAGTTCTTGCTTTATGTTGAGGAGATGGGGAGATTATAGCTCTCTGAAAATAGCTGTTTCCAGATTGGGCTAAGTCAATCATTTAAATGTTCATGTCAATCTATGATGTCCCAGGCAAGATTCTTATTTGCAAACATTAGAAAATGATTGTTCTGGTGACTTCCAGAACACCAGAGCAAGGACTTCCAGAAACTCACTTATCTATAAAAGCAACAAGAATACTGGCCAAAAAATTCTCAAAATCAATATTTTCAGAATTCTGAAACTTGATCAAAACTTGCAACAACTCAAGGTGTGCCTATTCAAGAAAACTGTCTGAATCTCAGTAAGAACTGTGGCATTTTTAACTTGCCCTATTCCTGTGTCCTTTTCTAAACTACAGGAGAGCATTTAAACCTGATAGCATCATAACCATAGTAGCCATGAAAATGAGCACTGAGCATCTATTGGAGGGAACAAAACAGGATTGGAGCATCCCAAAGCTTCATCTCAAGATGACTGTCAATATTTTACTTGTCCAACTGTCAAAAACAATCAGTGGCATTATTTAACATTGCATAAGCCTAAGGCAGTATTGATATGTGGGTCAAAAACCTGTAGAAAGAGAAGTATGCAAGGGGCTTTACAAAGCTTAAACACGTTCCTGGGAATTGAAAAAGCCATATGCATGTTGAAGACTGTGTGCATGCTGAGGAAAAATTTGAGATGCCCCTAATCTCTTAACTCTGGCTTACCTTGAGGCTCTGAACAAGTGAGAAGCTTAGGCTAAGACATAGCCATGCAATGCCTATCAGGATTGAAGACATGCTATAGCATGCATACAGAGCCTCTCAACAAAGGCTATTCAGGAGACATTGGTTCAAGCTATTTAAGAAAATCTTTGTTCAATCATGAGATTGCAACTAAGCTAACTGAGCAGAAACTTCAGTGACCACACATGACAAAGAATACAAATGATACAGTTTGGCTCTGTGTTGCCACCCAGATCTCATATTAAATTGTAATACCCATGTGTTACAGGAGTGGCCTGGGGGGAGGTGATTGAATCTTGGGAGTGGACTTACCCCTTGCTGTTCTCATGATGGAGTTCTTCCAAGATCCGGTTGTTTAAAACTGTGTGACACTTCCGCCTTCTCTTTTTCTCTCCTGCTCCACAATGGTAAAGTGTGCTTGCTTCCCCTTCGCCTTGCATCATGACTGTAAATTTCCTGAGGCTTCCCAGACGTGCTTCCTATATAGCCTGTGGAACTGTGAGTCAATTTTCTCTTTTCTTTATAATAAATATACAACTTGTGTATAATAAATACACAAGTTATAAGTAAACAACTCTTTTCTTCATAAATCATCCAGTCTCATGTAGTTCTTTATAAAGAACTCATACTGCTATAGCAGTACGAGAACGAACTAATAAAACAAACTTTATAGAACTAGTTCAGGCAAATCACTACACAAAACAACACAATAAAAACAATTCTGGACATGAGGAGGGGTCTCATTTCAAGAGTTGCCACATTATATTGTTTGAAATGTCCAGTTTTTACAAAACTATGGTAAATGCAGAGAAATGAGAAAGTATGGCATATACATAGAAAAAAATGCAGTCAATAAAAACTGTCCCCAAGGAAGTGAAGATATTGGATTTACTAAACAAAGACTTTATTTACGTATTTATTTATTTATTTATTTTATTTTATTTTTTTGAGACAGAGTCTTGCTGTGACACCCAGGCTAGAGTGCAATGGTGTGACCTTGGCTCATTGCAATGTCTGCCTCCTGGATTCAAGCAATTCTCTTGCCTCAGCCCCCTGTGTAGCTGGGACTACATGTCTGTGCCACCACGTCAGGCTAACTTTTGTATTTTTAGTAGAGATAGGGTTTCACCATATTGACCAGGCTGGTCTCAAACTCCTGACCTCAAGTAATCCGCCCATCTTGGCCTTCCAAAGTGCTGGGATTACATGTGTGAGCCACTGCACCCAGCCTAAACAAAGACTTTAAATCATTTGTGGTAGATATGCTTCTTTTACTACATTTTGTTTTATTTTTGAGACAGCCTCTTGTTCTCTTACCCAGGTTGAAGCACCACGGTACTATCATGGCTCAATGCAGCCTTGACTTCCTGGGCTCAAGTGATCCTCTTACTTCAGCCTTCTGAGTAGCTAGGATCATATGCGTGCACCACAATACCCAGATAATTAAAAAAAATTTTTTTGGTAGAGATGGGTCTCACTATGCTACCCAAGCTGGTCTCAAACTCCTGAGCTCCAGTGAGCTTCCCACTGTGGCCTCCCAAAGTGGTGGGATTACAAGTGAGTCACTGTGCCCAGCCTGTAGATGTGTAAAGAACAAAAGGAAAACACGCCTAAACAACTAATGAAAAGTGTGAGTATAGTGCCTTAAAATTATCAATAAAGAAGTAGAGATTATAATAAAAGAAACAAATAGAAATTCTAGATTTGAAAAGTACAATAAGTGAAAGGAACAATTCACTTGAGCTCAAAGGCAGATGTGAGCCAGAAAAGAAAAGAAAAATCAGTGAACTTGAAGATAGATCAATTGAGATACTCCAGTCTGAGGAGAAGAAAGAAAAAAGGATAAAACAATATGAAAAAGATGGACAGTAACTGCTGATGAATATGAGATGTTTGGGAGGGTGACCAAAATATTCTGAAATTAGATAGTAGTGATGGTTATGCAATTTTGTGAATATGCAAAAAAAGACTCAATTGTATGGTTTTAAAAGTAAATTTTACTCCATGTGAATTATATCTCAATAAACATTATTTAAAATATTTATTATAAAGCAAAAATAATTTTATAAAAATGGATCAGGAAACAAAGCACTTCATGTATTAGTATGCCAGGAGACTCTCAAAATAACGTGGAAGGTGGCAGATACATTGAGCACATGTCTTGTCTGGTAGGAGCGGTGTGATCATGATGGCAGCTGCTATCCCACAGAACCACCGCTGCCCTCTCATATCCTTTCCTCTGGCCTTCCACTCACTGGCTTCCCAAATAGCTGTCTAGCCAGTCTGGGTCACTGACCAGCCATAGCACCCAAGAAGGAACGTGTTCTCTCATTTTATCATTTCAGTGGCAGACCAACTCTTCCTTTCATCAAGAAGCAGGAGGAACATCATGCAAACATGTCCCAGGCAGTCAAAAAGCCAAGAAGCAAAATAAGTATTTGTCACCCCATGCTACTTTTCTTTTTTTTTCTGGCTGGTCATCCCCTGAAAGGTATGCACAGGCTGAAGATGTCCTCCTCTCCTTTGTATGTGGCTGGAGTGAGTGATGGTAAAGAACAGGCAAGAATCAGGACCCCAAGCACACTGCACTGTTGTGATACCAAAAGAACAAGATAAAAAGAAAATCTATCTGACTGGTGGCATAAAGTTCCTGACTTCAAATAGTTTGAGCTGTGTTACAAAAAAAGCACAGAATAATTGCTTGTTGTACACACAAAAAACACCTGATTTATGGATTTATTTTGAGACAAGGTTTCACTCTATCACCTAGGCTGGAGTGCAGTGGTGAGACCTTGGGTCACTTCAACCTTGACATCCCAGACTCAAGGGATCCTCCCCTCTCAGCCTCCCAAGTAGCTGGGGCTACAGGCGCACACCACCACACTGGGCTAATTTTTAAAATTTTTTGTAGAAATGCTGTCTTGTCATGTTGCCCAGGCTTGAACTCCTGGACTCAAGTGATCCTCCTGCCTTGGCCTCCCCAAAGTGCTGGGATTACAGGTGTGAGCCACTATACCCCACCAAAACACACAATTACAAATAAAGTTGAATTTCTTCTTGAAAAGCATGTTTTGAAGTTGTACTTTGTCACTATCACTTATAGGTGAGTAAGTAGGCTCAGAGAGATTATGACTTGGGGTGGAATAAAGAGTTTTCAGTCGAGGCAGTTCAGATCATGTAATTTTGGATATTATGTTGTTTTTGTTCCTTGAGCCACATGTTCCTTGAACAGCAGATGAGTGGTCCTTAACATTCTAGATGTTTATACTCCGCCTAGCTATGATCCAACTCCAGAGAAGTCATGTTTAATAAGTGAATGACCGCAGATAATTCACCTGATCTATCCACTAGTGCTGCTATCTATGTCTACTTCAGCATTGTAAACTTAAGACCTATTTCAGTATCGTAAACTAAGAGCCTTGGTGCAGAGGGAGTAGTGCCTGCTAATTAACCTAATAGAAACATAGTCTTTGAAGAACCCATAGTAACCAATAAACACGAGACCCACAGCAAGAAAATCCATCCAAAACTAGTCTTGAAAATAAAATTCAGAGCTTTAGGAGCAGAGAGAGCACAGAGGAGTCATTCTGATGCACTGGAAAAGCAAAAAATAAAGGCGCATGCAGACTTTTATGTTAGAAGACTAATTTACAAGTTTGTTCTGGGAAAAGGATTCTTTGGACTTCCTAATTCCTATTAGTGGCCTGACAATAAAGCTAGATTGTTAGTTTTAGTTTATCATATTATCTACCACATACGGTAGCACTTTAAATAAAGGTAGGGTGGTATCCTTGATCCTACTAATAAAATGAGACTGTCTTTTCTCAGACTCTGTGGCACCACTTCTGTACAGTTTAAATCTCGTGACTCGGACAGGAACTTTTATTGGCGCCTACCAGAACAATCTGTGTTTGAATCAATTTCCTGGCTTGCATTATAAACTTTGTGGATTTCTGCACAAGCAATTTAGGAAAAGCAAGCACTAATTAAGTCGCTTGACCCAAAAATTTGTGCAGGTTTGAAGGGAAACAGTTTTCCTCCCTCTGAAAAGCCACCAGCCAGGTTGTAACCTCTCAGCCTAACAGCATTTCATCTTTGGTAAAGGAGGCAGGTAGTACCTGTATAGGACAGAATTCAACTGGGTAAACGTGCTGGCTGATTTTCCACACTGGTTTCATTGAAAAGCACTGTATTATATGATTATTAAGGATATTTGTGTACAAAAGAAAACACACCCTACTGCTATCTTAAACATATTTTTATATTCTCTTTCTGTTCTTGTATAGATGTAAACAAATTTTGAAGCTGTGTAACATTACAGTAGACATAATTTGATTCACTTATCACAGTGAGTATTGTAAGTATGTAATGCATGGAAGCCTATCTTTAGAAATGCCTCCTGCTTCATCAGATCATTAGACTTAATTACAGGATATATAAGATTTTCCCTTTTTTCAGTTCCATTTAGATGACGCTGCTGAAACAAGGTTTTGCTTCTTGATATTAAGAAAAATTTCTAAGCATATGATTATGGAGGTGGAAGATTGGGATGCCTAGAAAATGTTACAATGGAGAATTTTTACTTTTATTATTATGCCTTTGAAAATATGACCAAATTAAACTGTCACTAGAAGCGTAAGTATATATTCATATCATCACGTTGCCAGCATTTAAGTACTATTATAAATGATCATTTTTTGTAATTAATACTTGCAAAGTTCACATAATTAAAAAATAAAATATACTAATTTGAAATATATTATTAGTGAGAATAGAGAGTTCCAAATAATTTAATGTTGTTTGCTGATTTGATACCTTCTGTCACCTTGTCTAATGGAGTATTCATTTTTCTTCATTTCAATGTGGTTATCTAAATATTGTAGTAAGTAGTATTTTATCTGCTATATTTGATGTAAATATTTCTACTTAGTTATATTTTTATACATTTTAGTCTAATTTATACTGGAACTGGAACTTTAAGTAGTAAATATTCAAAACTGAATTATAAAGTTCATATTTTTATGTTTTATGGCATAAAATTTTAAAGGTAAGAACCTTAAAAAACACAAATCAGGCCAAGCGTGGTGGCTCACACCTGTAATCCCAGCATTTTGGGAGGCCGAGGTGGGAGGATCGCTGAGCCTGGGAGTACCAGATTAGCCTGGACAACATAGTGAGACAAAGAAATAAATGAATAACAGCTGGGCATGGTGGAGCACACCTGTAGTCCCAGCTACTTGGGAGGCTGGAGCAGGCAGATTGCCTGAGCCCAGGTGTTCAAGACTGCAGTGAGCCATGACCACTCTACTGCTCCACCGAACTCAAGCCTGGACAACACAGTGAGACCTGTCTCAAAAAAGAAAAAAAAGGAAAGAAAAGAAAAAAAAATTCCAAAGCAAATCTTTACCAATTCTGTTCAAATGTTGGAGGATTAACAGAGGTCTGCAATCTCAATTTCTGCAGCCCAGAAGTGGTGTCAGAGATGGCCTTTTCCTACTCGAGAAAACCTTTTTTTGTTGTTTTGTTTTTGGTTTGTTGGAGAATATTCAAATATATTAATTGTTCAATGTGTATTATGAGTTCATTCTGTGGTGGAATTTTGTTAGGTACTGTAAAGCTGCTTGACTAGAACTTTAAATAAAATATATTTAGTTCAAAAAATGGTGGCTCCTTTGAAAATATAATTCAGAGGACAAACATGTTTGTTTTGATTAAAATAAATATTTTCACTGCATAAATTACTCAGGAATAACCAGGAATTTAAAAAGTCTGTCAGTGGGTAAACTGTTACAAAGAATAATTGCTGGAGAAAAAGTATCAAACTGTTATAAAAATAAAGTATTTTGATAAAGAAAAGGATTTTTTTCTTTTTTAAAAAATTATTTTAGTTGACAAATGTTGTATATATTTATTGCGTACAACATGATGTTTTGAAATACGTATACATTGTGGAATGACTAAACAGTGCTAATTAGCAAATGCATTATCTCACATACTTTTTTGTGTTAAGAATACTTCAAACCTATTCTCTTAATGATTTTCAAGGATACAATATATTGTTGTTAACTATAGTCACCATGGTGTACAATAGATCTGTTGAATTTATTTCTCCTCTAACTGACATTTTATGTCCTTTGAACAACATCTTCCTGTCTCCCCACTCCATACCCAGCCTCTGGTATCCACTCTTCTGTTCTTCATTTTTAGGAATTCAACTTTTTAGCTTCCACATATAAGTGAAATCATGCAGTATTTGTCTTTCTGTGCCTGTCTTATTTCACTTAACATAATGTCTTCCAGGCACATCCATGTTGTAGTATATGTCAGGATCTCCTTCTTTTTAAAGGCTGAATAATATTCCATTGTATATACATTGCACACTTTATCACTCATCGGAAAAGAAACTTTCTAAATGGACAATTTAAAAATAAGCATCTTACATCCTTCCAATAGGAAAAAATATTACAAAACTTTTTGGAGACAATTTTCAAAACCTTTTAGAGACAATTGGACATTTGTATACAAATTTTCAAAGAAACATTGATATCATTTAATTTAGCAGTTCCACTCTAGTCTTAATAAAGTAACAGGGGTGCACACGATGACCTATGTCCAGAGGTCTTCAAGGCAGTGATGCTGGTGAGGTGAGCACTGGAAAGGGTGGTCACATTGATTTTGGTATCTGTATATGAAATGATAATCTGGGCCAGGCGCGGTGGCTCACGCCTGTAATCCCAGCACTTTGGGAGGCCGAGATGGGCGGATCATGAGGTCAGGAGATGGAGACCATCCTGGCTAACACGGTGGAACTACGTCTCTACCAAAAATACAAAAAAAAAAACTAGCCGGGCGTAGTGGTGGGCGCCTGTAGTCCCAGCTACTCGTGAGGCTGAGGCAGGAGAATGGCATGAACCCAGGAAGCGGAGTTTGCAGTGAGCCGAGATCGCGCCACTGCACTCCAGCCTGGGCGACTGAGCAAGACTTCGTCTCAAAAAAAAAAAAAAAAAAAAGAAAAAAAGAAAAGAAGTGATAATCTGTTGTTAAAATGATATTTTAGGAGAATATTGAATGATCACATTCCAGTTGCCACTCTGCCAGTCAGAAAAGTCATCCAGAAGTTTGCTTTGACCTGGCATAGTGGCTCACGCCTGTAAACCCAACACTTTGGGAGGCTGAGGCAGGCGGATCACTTGAGGTCAGGAGTTCGAGACCAGCCTGGCCAACATGGTGAAAACCCGTCTCTATTAAAAAATACAAAAATCAGCCAGGTGTAGCAGCAGGTGCCTGTAGTCCCAGCTACTTGGGAGGCTGAGGCAGAAGAATCACTTGAATCCAGGAGGCAGAGGTTGCAGTAAGCCGAGGTTATGCCACTGCACCCCAGCCTGGGTGATAGAGTAAGACTCTGTCTGGAAAAAAAAAAAAAAAATGCTTTCTGTTATTTCAAATCAATCTGCTCTTGACTTCTATCTTTTTCAGACCTTAAATCATATCATGACCCAATGACAGCATAACATTCCTTTTCCTCATTCCTCTGAGTGTTAGTCATAAGGTCCTTGTCTCTTATCTTTACCCTGCTATCCTTTGCTCTGTTACCTTGAGGTTGAGACTGTGCAAACCACATCCCTGCTTTCCCATCTGCTCCCTGTGAGGCTCCCCCAAGACCAGCTCTAAAGGAAGATTGAAAGGCTAAGGAGGGAGCAGGGACTTGCTACTTCTTGTCTGTCCTCTGCTTCCTGTGGGCTTCCCCCTCCTGTGAAAGTCACTCAGCAGCACAGCCTCCCTGCAGTAGCAGAAGTTCCTTCCTGTAGCAGTGAGGTAGAAGGCGGGACTCCACTCCAGAGGCAGGGCTTGGACACAAGACCAAATTGAGGATAGCTAATACAAGGGTGGGGTGGAAGTAGCTTTCCAAAAGACACGCCCATCAGTGCACCATGTGAGTTTCCCATTACCATGGCAACACCCAGGCATTACTACTTCTTTGTCTGGGAATGACCTGATGACCCAAAGGCTACCACCCTTTTCTTATAAATTTCTGCATAAACTGCCCCTTAACCTATGTTAATTAATTAAAATAAGTATAAATATGACCGCAAAACCGTCCTGAGCTGCTTCTCTCAGCACACTACCTCTGGGGTGGCCTTGCTCTGCAGGAGCCACCATGGGGCTGTAACACCACTGGTGCTATAACTCTGACTCTTCAAGAAAGCTGATTTTTTTGTTCTGTCCTACTGCTGGCTGGCCATTGAATTCTTTCCTGGGAAAAGCCCAGAACCCTTTTTAATGATAAAAGGAAAGTTAGATACACTGGCCTTGGTCAAAATGAATAGCCTTTGTGCTTCAAAATACACTATTAGTAAAGGGAAACTACAATCCACAATAGCAGAAAATATTTGCAAATGATATATCTGAAAAGGGACCTATATCTAGAATATATAAAGAATTCTGACAACTCAACAGTAAAAATCCCATTTTAAAAAAATGCAAAAAGTATTTGAATAATTATTTCTGCAAAGAAGACATACAAATGGCCAATAAATATGAAAAAAGATGCTCAGCATCATTAGTCACCAGGGACCTGCAAATCAAAACACAGTGAGGTATTTCACAGGCACTATGATGATTATAATAAAAAAGACCATAGCTGACACGTACTGGTGAGAATGTACAGATAATGGAATGCTTACGCCTCACTTGTGGGAAAGGAAAATAGTGTCCTCTTTTGGAAAATGGTTTGGTAGATCTTCAAAAAGATGTACATACATTTATGTGATTCAGAATTTCTACCCCTAGATATATATCCAAAACAATTGAAAACAGAAATTTGGATGCCTCTATATTAATGCTCATAGTAGCATTATTTGCAATAGTCAGAAAGTGAAAACAACTTTCAACAGATGAATGGAAAAATAAAAGGCAGCATTTCCATAAAAGAGAATATTATTTGGTCATAAAGAATGAAGTACAAATACATGCTACAACATGCATGAGTCTTACAAACATTATGCTAAGTGAAATAAGAGAGTCACAAAAGGCCACATGTTGTGTGATTCCATTTATGTGAAATATCCAGAAGGGGCAACTCTATAGAGACAGAGTAGCTTAGTGATTGCTTATGCTTGTGTGGGTTGGTGGGAAATGGAGAGTGACTGCTAATGGGGTGTAGGATTTCTTATTGGGGTGATACAAATTATCCTAAAATTAATGTGGTAATGGTTGCACAACTATTGAATTGTATATTCTGAAAGGGTAAATTTTAGGGTGTGTATATTTAATCATAATAAAGCTGTTATACAAAATAGCAACGAGGCAAAAAAATAAAAATAAAAACAACATAATTAATTTATCACATAGCAATAAATAGGTAGAAAACATAAGATTATCTCAATAGATATAGAAATATACTTTAGTGCAATTAAATATTTCTTTATATAAAAATATTTTCAACTTAGAGATAAAAAGCAATATCTTTAATCTAATTCAAAGTGGCTCCAAAATACTACAACAAATACCATACATACATGATGAAATACTGAAATATTAACCTTGAAAATGGGAACAAGACAAAGGTGTCTTGTGATCCCAACTTCTTTTTATCATTACATTAAATGTCTCAACTAGTGCAATATATGATGAAAAGGAAATATAATATATAATAATTTAAAAGGAAAAAATTAAGTGATCATAGTCTAAGATGGTTTGGTTGTATGTGTAAAAAATATAATACAGTCAATAAATAAACTTTTAGATTTAAGCTAGTTGAGCAATGTCACTAGATACAGAGATATAGAAAAACATAAATTATAATTCTACATATTGTGGCAAAAATTTAAAAAATGACATTTAAAAAATTATACAATTTTACAGTTTGTAAATTATACAATTTAAAAAATTCTTATCTGAAATTAATCAAATTTCCAGGGACAAATGTAAAGAAAGATGAGCGAAGAAGGCCTAAATAAATAGATTGATACCTCAGGTTTATGTTAGAAGACAATGTTGTAATTGTTCCCAAATTGATTTATAGATTTAATTACTCAGCAAAGTTTGGGAATATATGTGCATTTATGTATGTTTAGAATTTGACAAGGTAACTCTAACTCATATATATGGAAATGCCAATAATGTCCAAGAAAACCTTGAACCAATCTGGAGAATTTAACCAGATTTCAAGACATACCATAAAGCTATAATAAATAAGACATTTTGGTACTGGCACAGGAAAAACAATATGGGTAAATAGAAATGAAAAGGGATCTCATAAATAGACTCATATCCATTCAGTTAAAACCACAATGAGATACCACTACACAATCACCAGATGGCTATGATTAATATATATAAAACCCTTGGCAACCACTGACCTTTTCACTGTCTCCTTAGTTTTGCCTTTTCCAAAATGTCATATAGTTAGAATCACAAAGTATGTAGCCTCTTAACATTGACTTCTTTCACTCAGTAATATGCATTTAAGTTTCCTCCATGTCTTTCATTTTTATTATTATTTTGTTTTGCCATAAGTTATTGGGGTACAGGTAGTATTTGGTTACGTAAGTTCTTCAGTGGTGATTTGTGAGATCCTGGTATGCCCATCATTCGAACAGTATACACTGCACCATAGGTGTTGTCTTTTATCCCTCGTCCCCCTCTCATTCTTCTCCCCAAGTCCCCATAGTCCATCATATCATTCTTATGCCTCTGCATCCTCATAGATTAGCTCCCGTATATCAGTAAGAATGTACGATGTTTGGTTTTCCATTCCTGAGTTACTTCTCTTAGAATTATAGTCTCCAATCTCATCCAGGTGATTGCAAATGCTGTTAATTCATTCCTTTTTATGGCTGAGTAGTATTTAACTATCAGTTAAATCAGTTTCTTTATCCACTCATTGATTGATGGACATTTGGGTTGGTTCCATGATTTTGCAATTGTGAATTGTTCTGCTATAAACATGGGTGTCAAGCATCTTTTTCGAATAATGACTTCTTTTCCTCTGGGTAGATACCAAATAGTGGGATTGCTGGATCAAATGGTAGTTCTACTTTTAGTTCTTTAAGGAATCTACACACTGTTTTCCATAGTGGCTGTACTAGTTTACATTCCTACCAGCAGTGTAGAACTGTTCCCTGATTACTAGATCCATGCCAACATCTACTTTTAAAAAATTTTTTGATTATGGCCATTCTTGCAGGAGTAAGGTGGTATCACACTGTGGTTTTGATTTGCATTTCCCTGATCATTAGTGCTGTTGAGCATTTTTTCGTGTCTGTTTTCCATTTGTATATCTTCTTTTGAGAATTATCTATTCATGTCCTTAGTCCACTTTTTGACAGGATTGTTTGTTTTTTTCTTACGGATTTGTTTGAGTTTGTTGTAGATTCTGGATATCAGTTCTTTGTCAGATATATAGACTGTGAAGATTTTCTCCCACTCTGTGGGTTGTCTGTTTACTCTGCTGACTATTCCTTTTGCCGTGTGAAAGCTCTTTAGTTTAATTATGTCCCAGCTATTTATCTTTGTGTTTTACTGCGTTTGCTTTTGGGTTTTTGATCATGAAATCCTTGCTTAAGCCAATATCTAGAAGGGTTTTTCCAATGTTATCTTCTAGAATTTTTACAGTTTCAAGTCTTAGATTTAAGTCCTTAATCCATCTTGAGTTGATTTTTGCATAAGGTGAGAGATGAGGATCCAGTTTCATTCTCCTACATGTGGCTTGCCAATTATCCCAGCACCATTTGTTGAAAAGGGTGTCCTGTCCCTACTTTATGTTTTCGAGTCCTCCATGTCTTTTAATGGCTTGATGGCTCATTTCTTTGTAGTAATGTGTAATATTTAATGATCTGGATTTACCGCAGTTTATTTATCCACTCACCTACTGAAGGACATCTTGTTTGACATTTCTAAGTTTCATCAATTATAAATAAAGCTGCTATAAACATCCATGTGCAGGACATATTGAGTGTTGACAAATTTCTGAAACAACAGAAACTTCCATAAACTATGCATGAGAGTGAAAAGTGGTGTAGCCAATTTGGAAAACACTTTAATGGTATTTATTAAATACCAGCAATCGTGTGGATAAAAACTATCAAAAATGCTTCACACAAATATGAACAAGAGACACATACAAGAATATTCATAGCATCATTACTTGTAATAGCTGCAGACTGGAGACCAACCAAATGCTCCTTTAGATTGGGTATATGAACTGTGGAATATTTATTCTATAAAGACTACACATAAATGAAAAAGAAAGAATTACTATTATATATACCATTCGACAAGAATGAATCACACAAATGCAAAATAGAGTAAGACAAGTCAGACACAAAAGACCACATACTGTGTGTAACCCTATTTGTATAAAGTCCCAAGGAGAGAAATCTCATCTCTGGGGATGTAGTTGCATTAGTTTTTGCCTTTGGCAGGAATTAGTGGCTGGGATGGCACATGTGGTTGGTCTCAAAAGTGCAGATCGGTGGGGGCATTTATTTTATATAAAAATTATTGAGCTCCACACAAATCAATTGTGTACTTTTTATGGATATTTTATTCTTGAATAAAACATTTACAAATGTAAAAAATGTTGTGCCATATTATTATCTTCATATACTCCAATCCTTTCCTGAATCCTCAAACTTTTCATGTTCTGTACATTCTCCTCTTTAATCTGCTAATTCAGTCATAAAACACAGTGCCTGGTTTGAGTCAACTAATATATCTTTCAAAACAAGTAAAATAAAAAAATGACTAGCTCTTCACGATTTCTAGCAGAGACATGAAAATTCATTTTATTTCTTTCTATTATCAGGTCATGTGGAACAACCTGTGCATTGGAATAACTTGCAGGCCGTAACTGACTTGCCCACTGAAATGAAAATGTTAATTTATTTGAGCAGCAATATTTCAAAGCTGTCTTATAAAAAAAAGGAGATACTAGTATGAGATGCCAGCCAGTTCTGACACAAAATAAACATTAACAATTATGCATAATTATATTATGTGACATTATATAATTGTTATTTTAGTGTTTTTCTACTGCATTTTATTTGAAGGGCTTAAGATTGTATCTAGCATGCAGACGTTTTAAAAAATAGATGATCTGATTCATTATTTATTAAGTATCCACTATTGAATGGCAGGTGTGTAGATTCGCATTAACCTGCTTAATTCTAGCTACTAAATGATGACGTAGATATCATGATTACATATTGCAGAGGAGAAAATAGCTCAGAGAAGTGAAGCTAATTGGCTAGGAGCACAGAATTGGCTTTGTAGCCGAGCCTGTGTTTAAGCCACACACCTACTGGGCCAGCATAAGTGCCATTTGCACAGCTTCTCCATAGTGAGACATTGATGTGAGATATGCACAGACAAACCCACATGACGCCTGGCCCACTCTTGATGAAACGGCTATAGCTGTTCCAATACAGGGCAGAATGGAAATTGATCAACATGACTTAGACCAAGGACTTAGGCACATCATTGTTTCCTGTGCCCGAGGCCCAGCAGCATGATCTGTAACTGAGGAATGCTGCTGTCTGTCCTCACTGTCCTCGAGGTCACACAGATCTGCAAATGAAAGGACTAGGCCAGCTGCCACCATGTCAAATAGTAACTCCTTTAGTTTTTCTGAAATTTCTGTTACCCTGCTCTGTGGAGCATCTCCTTTACACGTTTGCATAATTCAGGCTTATTTGCATTAGAGCCCACTTCTATTGCCATGAATTATAACTAGAAAGTGATCATTCAAACCATGGCTGGATGTTTTTTGGAATCACAAGAGCAGGATAGTACAGTGACCCCAACAGATTTTCATGGAAGGTTATAACTTTTAAACCTCCTATCAGCTTTATTCACACGAAGGTGAATGGTGAGGCAGTTAGGGCAGTCAGAGATGAGCAAAGACTCCATCTTCACTAGTAAAAGTACTAACTAGCAATTTTCCACTAAGAAAAACTATTTTATAAAACTATTTAGATCTAATCAGTTAACTCCAGGGTACCCTTTACTTAAAAATTATAACATAAATTAATACAGAAAAACAAACAAATTTGGGCCTGGACCTGGCTCTTAACACCACTGTGGTCAGCAGAACAATCTCCTTCATCTCCAAAATGTCCATGCCCTGGACCTCAGAGCCAGTAATAGTTAACTTAAATGTAAAAAGAGACTTTGCAGATGTAACAAAGATTAAGGATCTTGAAATGCAGAGATGATTCTTGATTATAAAGCTGGACCCAATATAATCACATTAATCCTGAAGAGCAGAGAAAATTTCCCAGCTGTGGTCAGGGAAATAGGATATGAAGGAAGGAGTCTTTTCCCAAACGAGGAGGAAGAGGCCGTGAACAAAGAAATGTGGGTGGTCTTCAGAAGCTCGAAATACAAGGATGTAAATTCTCCTCTAGCACTTTCAGTAGAAAGCACCGTCCTACTGACAGCTTAATTAGTCCAGTGAGACCCATGTCAGATTGCTAACCTACAACACTGTCAGTCAATTCGTGTTGTTTTAAGCCACTAACTTTGTGGAGCTTATTAAGTCAGCAATAGAAAACAAATATACCCTCATTGGAGAAAGATATTAGACCTTATCCTTTCTCCTACAATGCAATCAGCACAGTGACTTGTTTTAACAATAGTGCTGAAGATACTGTATTATCTCTCATTCTCGACAGTAGGATTGACAAATGTAAATCCACCATTTATGGAGTACCATCTTGCTTTTGACTCTGATGCTTCCTCTTCCTGGAATAAGTTTTCCTCTTATTTTTGTGATCCTTCACTAATCCTTCAAAATGCAGAGCAAACACCACCAGGCATAACCAACACAGGCAGATGTGGTCACTGTGCTTACAGGTTTCCTGAGGGACAGCTGAAAAGACCTAATTAATGGTTAAGCTGAATTCCCCAAATGGACAATCCTCAGCCCAAATCCAGCATCCACAGAGCCTCTGAGTTCTGGCTCTTTCTCTTTCAGCCCCAATTTGCAAAAGGCTAGGAATGTGGTCCATGTGTGAGGCAGGGTCGTGGAAGTCTGGAGGCGGCTCCAAAGAGGGCAACAGTGTTCACCACTGTATACTCAGTACTCAGCCCAGAGCAGGGCAAGGAAGTCTCATCCACAATTACTTGTGAATGAATGAAAGCGGGAATAAAACTAGTGTTTGGGAGAGGCAAAGAGGAAATTCTCTTCACCCTGACTCCCTTGTAGATGGGAGGACAAATTACCCTAAGCTGTACCAAGGGCCAAATTAGTAAGGCTGGATAATAATCTGTAACCTGTGACTTTCACCTTGATGTCAGTGGTCTTACAGCCAGTCAGACAGTCAGTCTGGAAGTCCAGGCTGGGAATGGCAGTAATAATGCTTAGATGGGAGTATGGAGGCATGTAGAATTGAGGCAGCTGGAAAAAGGAAAAGTAGAGGAATTATGGGCAGCAGTGCTTGATAAAATAGCCACCTAGATCAAGCCAGCAGTGAATCGACAGCCTGAGAATCACCTATGATTTAAGGTTCATGTTCAACACCCAGAGACATGTGGGAAGGCTCCCAGAATGAGTCAGGCTCAGTGTTGTGGGTAATAGTTTGGAGTACGATCAGAACCGATGATGGGGATTTGGGTGTAGGTGGATGGGTTATTGAAAGGCAGAGGCTAACTGGTCTGTCCTGGTCCACCAGGATGAGGCTTGGGTTTAGTGCTTCAGGCCAAGGGGAACAAGGACAGAGAGGTGCTTGTGCAGGAATGGGGTTGGGGTCAGGGCTATGACCAGATTTTTCCACATCCTCTGTGGAATTAAAGCCACAGACTCGCTCAAAATCCCAGCGTCTTGCAGCAATGAGGTTCTAATAAGTACCTTTCTTTTGCCTGCACTGTCTCACAGACTATGCTGGTGGATTGAAGTCCTCCACATTTATAGCTGAGCAATATTACACAAAGCAGGGCTTGGTGGTATCAACCTTTCAACAAAGCCTTGTCTGACATGTATTCTCACACTGTTCCATCAGCTCTTGGCTCATCCTCCCATGGTAGCTTGTGACATATTTACTGAGATTTGTGTGTGCCTGTGTTGCTCCTGGAGGTAAACGTCTTGAGGGCAATGGTTATGTCTAATTCATCTTGCTTTCTCAAGGTCATCCACAAGGACAAACGACATAAACTTCATAAACGTTGGCGATCATGATGACAACATTTTTCAATTCAAAAATTGTTCTGGTTTCTTGTTGGCAGCAAAGAAGTATGGATTGTTGTTATTAATTGAGTCTTCTATTAATTTATAAATTTGGGAAATGTTTGTGTGTCTCTGTGCCTTGAGATGGACTTAGCTTATTGGTTGATTTGTCTGAAGTGGCTATGATTTTATGATAAAAATGTGCAGAATTAAGAGTTACTTGGAAACACAATAAAATTCATTGTTCACTTCTCTAATTTATGTTTCCTTTATTTTGCTGAAGTTTTGGTACATGCTGTTTCTCAGTTTTTAGGACTTTTTAAAAATAGAAGTTTAATGTTTAGGGTGGTCTAGTCTCTCATTTCCAGACATTTCTCTTGGCTCATAGGGGCCAGAAATATGTAGAAATAACAGCACATTTTAGTTGAGAGTTTTGAAATGTAAAAATTTCAAACTTTTTGAAATTTTAGAACATTCTGTATTTCTTCAAATAAGGTCTAGAGGGCATTTTTCTCCACTACTGTGCAATTAATGAGAAGGTAAAATGGATGACTTGAGAAAGGAGAAAGAGAATAGGCATTTACTAGATGGGATGAGTTGAATACTTCCATTCTCACAGGACTTGCTTTGATTCAAAGTAAGTCCAACTTAAGTCTGAGAAGGAAAGAAGTACAGGTCTGTCCCTTACCAGATGGATGACTCTGAGTCAACTAGATAATTTCTCCGAGTCCCAGTTTCTTCTTCTATCTGTAAAACAAATGTCCTAAAGTTAAGCTGTGAATCTAAACCAAGAACAGCCAACATGATACTGAAAGAGAAGGATGTCCAGAGGACTAATACTACCTAATTTAAGACTTTAAAGAGGTATAGTAACCTAGACAGTGCGATATTGGTGAAAGAATAGCAAATAGATCAACAAATCAAAAAAGAGAGCCCCAAAATAGACCCAAACAAATATTCAATTGATCTTTGATAAGAAAGAGAAGGCAATTCAAGGGTGCAAAGACAGTCTTTTCAACAAATGATTTTGGAACAACTGGTCATCCACATGCAAAATAATAAATCTAGACACAGACCTTATACCCTTTCCAAAATTTATTCCAAATACTTAATAGACCTAAGTGCAAAAATCAAAATTATAACACTTCAAGTAGATAGCATAGAAAAAATGTAGATGACCTTGGGTGTGACAATGACTCTCTAGATACAACACCAAAGGCATGATCTATGGAAGAAGGAGTTCAATATGTTGTACTTCATTAGAATGCACAATTAACACTCTGAGAAAGACATCGTCAAATAAACGAAAAGATGAGCCACAGACTGTGAGAAGGTGTTTGCAAAAGATATATATATATATGATAGAAGACTGGAAAACAATGAAGATAAGCCACAGACTGGAGAAAATATTTGGCAAACACATACCTGATAAAAAGAACTCGTATCCAAAATATATGAAAGTTTTCTAAAACTTAACAGTAAGAAAACACACGACCCAACAAAAAGTGGGGAAAATATATGAACCAACACTTCAGGAGAGAGAATATACAAATGGCAATGAAACATATCAAAAGATACTCAACATCATATGTTAGGCAATTGAAAATCAAAACTATAATAAGAAACCACTACACATATATTAGAATGGCAAAAATCCAAATAATTAAAAATACCAAATGCTGATGAAGTTGTGGAAGAACAAGGACTCTCAGTAATCATTGCTGGTGGGAGTGCAAAATGGCACAGCCACTTTGGAAGACAATTAGGTAGTTTCTTATAAAGCTAAGCGTATTCTTAACATTGTCCAGTCCTTCCTGGCCCATCTGTCTGGACCACGCTCCTCCTCTGCCTCCTCTTCCGTAACATGCTCATTGTTTTCATCCCGTTTGTCCTCTTTTTGCTGAGAAGAGTGCCCAGAATGTGCTTTCACAGGGACCCAGGGAAGGGAGCATGTTGAGCGGGGAGGTAGTCAAAGCCAATGAGGATTGCGGATGGGGACAGCCAACACCAATGCGAGAACTCTCATCGGCCTCCTCCCCTTTCAACATAAATGTGCTCACCTTGCCATTCTCAGAAGGCCTCCCTCGAGCCTCTCTTCTCGGCTTCCATCTCATCCTGCATCGTCCAGCTCTGTAGCTCTCGCATTGGTGTTGGCTGTCCCCATCTGCAATCCTCATTGGCTTTGACTGCTTCCCCGCTCAACATGCTCCCTTCCCTGGGTCCCTGTGAAAGCACACTCTGGGCACTCTTCTTAGCAAAAACAGGACAAGTGAGATGAAAACAACGAGCATCTTACAGAGGAGGAGACAGAGGCTGGGCAGGCAACATCACATCCAGGTGTGCCCGTTCGGCAGTAATGGCAGGCGGGGCCAGACCCATGGCTCGCATTCAGCCAGGCTTTTCCCAAGCTTCCCTGCTGACTGACTTCTTTCTGGAATTACTCCACAAAGAATCCTCAGGAACCTGTTATCTAATTCCTGCTGAAGAATGGAACCACTCACAACTCACGTGCTGCTTTAGGACAGTGGTTCTCACATCATGGGAGCACGTGGCAACGTGGAGACATTTGTGGCTCCCACAGTCCAGAAGGTGCACAAGGAGGCGGCTACGGGCTTCTAATGGAAGAAACCAGGGATAGTGCTAAACATCTTATAATGTATAGAACAGTTCCCCACCACACAACATGATTTTGAGACCCCAAACGTGCAGCTTTAGGAAAACAGGAAGAACAAAGGCATTTTTTATGCATTTTTTCTCTTGTCGAAAAATAAAGGGAAGAAAAGGAAGACATAGAGGGAAGGTGAGGTGGAGGAGGGAGGAATGGGGTGAATGAGAAATTGTATTTGTAGGCAGAGATCTAATAGGGGTGAGGCTGGAGAATGAGATCCCTGCCACCAAGCCCTCCCATCAGGAGGCTGGCTGTGAGGAAAGACTTCAGAGCAGTCAGGGGGCAGATAGGATCTCAGCTCCTCGGAAGGCACTGGGCATGCTGCCTCCACCACTGGAGTTCACTAACTCTGGAAAGTACAGAAGCCTTTACTGCAGAATGGAGATAGATGGTGGTAGCACCTCAGCCTGGGAGTTTGAGGCTTAACCCAGGTGATCAAAGGACAAGGCTGTGTTAAAATTCAGAGCATCATGAACCCATTGGTCAACTTCAGATAGAATGAAAAGTGGAAAGTTGAAATGGAATCAAGAAGAGCAAGCAAAGAGCAGTTGTAGCAGGTGGAAACAGGACACAGGTGGGTGTACGGAAAGATAGGAGAATGGGGAGAGAAGCAAAACATTGGATAATTAACAGAATTACAAAAGAAATGGAGCCTTTCCTGAGGTAGGGGAGTGAAGGCACGGATGAGAGGGCAGGGCAGTGCAGGACAAGAGGGGGAAATGTAGGATCAGGAGAGAGGGAGGGAAAGGAAATCTCAGGAGATGGGAAGTAGGGACCAGCACGTGTGAGTCTGGGAAAATTGGACTGCCAAGGGTCCCGAAATGGCATAAGTAGTAAGGACACATGTTATCTGGTTTGGACAGAGAGTGATGCCATTTAAAGGGGATGCCCAGTGCTGAGAGAGAGGAACAAAGATAGCTTTGATGAGAGAGGAACTGGGAAAGGAGCAGATGGGCAGCCAGAGTGGGAGGGCAGGGGCCTGTGACAGGGATGGCTGTGGGTGGGTGACTGGCAGGGAAAAGGAAGTGAGCTCAGGTTTCCTGGCAAGGAGACATGCTTCTCAGAGGATGAGCTGCCTGAATCAAGCCATTAACAGCTGCCAAGTGATTGCAGCAGACAGTATGCCTCTTTCAATTGGATTTCATATCTGTGAGTAATGAGCTGGGCCACATCTTTCCATGCTTCAAAAGATGAATGTTGCTTCATTTTAAGCTGCTCAGTTACATCCTTTCGGAAGGAAATTTCAAACCAAGGAGTTTCCTTCACTTTTTGTTTCTGAAAGGAAAGCATCTAGTAATAAATTTTTGCATTTCCCCAAAACCTGGGAGAAAGGGTGGGGGGTGGTGAGGGATAAAAAAACTACACGTTGGGTACAGTGTACACTGCTTAGGTGATGGGTGCACCAAAATCTCAGAAATCACCACTAAAGAACTTATTCACGTGATCAAACACCACCTGTTTCCCAAAAACCTATTGAAATAAAAAATATAAAATTTGAAAAAAAATATTTAAAATGCATCAGAAGATTTTCGCAGTTGGACTTTGGAGTAGCTTTAATGTCAGCTGGTTTCGAAATGTCACATTTACTTACTCTACAGTTGTTCCTGGGCCCACGAAAATAGCAATGTATCTTAACATTTGTGGCTATAGTGAGGGAAATAGTCCCAGTGCAGATACTTTTCTAGAAAACAGAAGGAACTGAAAGGGGACAAAGGTCAATCAGTGATAGAAAAGTGTTCTAGAAAGCTTAAATCTATTTCCCCAAGAGTCCAGAATTTAGGAGGCAGTGCTTGGGAAAGCAAAGTCTTTTCATATACCTGATAGCCATTTGTATATATTTTTGGAGAGATGTCTATTCACGTTATTTCTTGATTGGGTACGATATATTCAAGCCTCATTTTGTTTTGCTTTGTTTTGTTTGTTTGCTTGTTTTTATTATACTTTATGTTCTAGGGTACATGTGCACAATGTGCAGGTTTGTTACATATGTATACATGTGCCATGTTGATGTGCTACACCCATTAACTCATCATTTACATTAGGTATATTTCCTAATGCAATCCCTCCCCCCTCCCCTCACCCCACAACAGGCCCCGGTGTGTGATGTTCCCCTTCCTGTGTCCAAGTGTTCTCATTGTTCAATTCCCACCTATGAGTGAGAACATGTGGTGTTTGGTTTTTTGTTCTTGTGATAGTTTGCTGAGAATGATGGTTTCCAGCCGCATCCATGTCCCTACAAAGGACATGAACTCATCCTTTTTTATGGCTGCATAGTATTCCATGGTGTATATGTGCCACATTTCCTTAATCCAGTCTGTCATTGATGGACATTTGGGTTTTATGGGCTGTTTGGTCTTTTGTTACTGTTATTGCTTTGCTATTGAATTGCAGGAGTTTCCTTACATATTGTAGATATTAATTCCTTATTAGATATGAGGCTTACAAATATTTCCCCCATTCTTTAGATTATCACTCTACTAGTTATTCTTTGCTGTGCAGAAAGTTCGTAGTTTGATGTAGCCCCATTTATCTATTTTTGCATTTGTTGTTTGTGCTTTTGGTGTCAGACACATGAAATCATTGTCAAGACCAATGTCGTGAAGCTTTTCCCCTGTGTTTTCTTCTAGAAGTTTTATAGTTTCAGATCTTACATTTAAATTTTACATTTTGAGTTGATATTTGTCTATCAGGTAAGAGAGGGGTCCAATTTCTTTCCTTTGCATGTATATATCCAGTTTTCCTAGCACCACGTTGACGAGACCATCCTTTCTATGTATTTTTGTCACCGTTGTCAAAGACCAGCTGACCATATATACATAAATTTATTTCTGGGATTTCTACTCAGAAATCCCAGATGTCTAGATGTCTTTACACCAGTGCCATATATGTTTTGAAATTAGGAAGTGTGATGCCTTCAGCTTTTTCTTTCTCAAGATTATTTTGGCTAGTCAGGATCTTTTGTAAGCAACTTCAGCAAAGTCTCAGGATACAAAATCAATGTGCAAAAATCACAAGCATTCTTAAATACCAGTAACAGACAAACAGAGAGCCAAATCATGAATGAACTCCCATTCACAATAGCTTCAAAGAGAATAAAATACCTAGGAATCCAACTTACAAGGGATGTAAAGGGCCTCTTCAAGGAGGCAACTACAAACCACTGCTCAGTGAAATAAAAGAGGACACAAACAAATGGAAGAACATACCATGCTCATGAAGAGGAAGAATCAGTACTGTGAAAATGGCCCTACTGCCCAAGGTAATTTATAGATTCAATGCCATCCCCATTAAGCTACCAATGACTTTCTTCACAGAATTGGAAAAAACTGCTTTAAAGTTCATATGGAACCAAAAAAGAGCCTGCATTTCCAAGACAATCCTAAGCCAAAAGAACAAAGCTGGAGGCATCACGCTACCTGACTTCAAACTATACTACAAGGCTACAGTAACCAAAACAGCATGGTACTGGTACCAAAACAGAGATATAGACCAATGGAACAGAACAGAGCCCTCAGATATAATACCACACATCTACAGCCATCTGATCTTTGACAAACCTGAGAAAAACAAGAAATGGGGAAAGGCTTCCCTATCTAATAAATGGTGCTGGGAAAATTGGCTAGCCATAAGTAGAAAGCTGAAACTGGATCGTTTCCTTACTTCTTATATGAAAATTAATTCAGCATGGATTAGAGATGTAAATGTTAGACCTAAAACCATAAAAAGCCTAGAAGAAAACCTAGATAATACCATTCAGGACATAGGCATGGGCAAGGACTTCATGTCTAAAACACCAAAAGCAATGGCAACAAAAGCCAAAATTGACAAATGGGATCTGATTAAATTAAAGAGCTTCTGCACTGCAAAAGAAACTACCATCAGAGTGAACAGGCAACCTACAGAATGGGAGAAAATTTTTGCAATCTACTCATCTGACAAAGGGTTAATATCCAGAACCTACAAAGAACTCAAACAAATTTATGAGAAAAATACAAACAACCCTATCAAAAAGTGGGCAAAGGATATGAACAGACATTTTTCAAAAGAAGACATGCATACAGTCAACAGGCACATGAAAAAATGCTCGTCATCACTGGCCATCAGAGAAATGCAAATCAAAACCACAATGAGATACCATCTCACACCAGTTAGAATGGCAATCATAAAAAGTCAGGAAACAACAGGTGCTGGAGAGGATGTGGAGAAATAGGAACACTTTTACACTGTTGGTGGGATTGTAAACTGGTTCAACCATTGTGGAAAACAGTATGGCGATTCCTCAAGGATCTAGAACTAGAAATACCATATGACCCAGCCATCCCATTACTGGGTATATACCCAAAGGATTATAAATCATGCTGCTATAAAGACACCTGCACACGTATGTTTATTGCGGCACTATTCACAATAGCAAAGACTTGGAATCAACCCAAATGTCCATCTGTGACAGACTGGATTAAAAAAATGTGGCACATATACACCATGGAATACTATGCAGCCATAAAAAGAGATGAGTTAGTGTCCTTTGTAGGGACATGGATGCAGCTGGAAACCATCATTCTGAGCAAACTATCGCAGGAACAGAAAACCAAACACGGCATGTTCTCACTTATAGGTGGGAATTGAACAATGAGATCACTTGGACACAGGAAGGGGAACATCACACACTGGGGCCTATTGTGGGGTGGGGGTAGGGGGGAGGGAGAGCATTAGGAGATATACCTAATGTAAATGATGAATTAATGGGTGTAGCACATCAACATGGCACATGTATACATATGTAACAAACCTGCACGTGGTGCCCATGTACCCTAGAACTTAAAGTATAATAAAAAAAAAAAAGAAGAATTTTAGAATTGTTGCATTTATTTCTGAACAAAATCCCATTGAAATTTTGACAAGAATTACATTGAATCTGCATTAAGGAAACGCAAATCAAAATCACAATGAGATAGAACTTTATACTTTTTAGGATAGCTATTTTATATATTATATACTATTTTATATGTAATATATATTACATAAATATAAATATATATTATCATTATATAATATATAATATATTTATATTATATAAATATTAATACAGTATATATTTATATTATATAAATATAAATATATATTTATCAATATATTATATATTATATAATGATAAATGTTAGCAAGAATGTGGAATTGGGACCCATGCCCACTTTTGGTGGTAGTATAGAATGGTTCAGTTGCTATGAAAAACAGCATGAAAATCCCTCAAAAAGCAAAAACTAGCACTACCATATGATCCATCAATCCCCCTTCTGGATATGTACTCAAAATAATGGAAATAAACATCTTGAAGAGGTATTTGCACTTCCATATTCATGACAGCATTATTCACAGCAGCCAAGATGTGGACGCAATCTGAGGGCCACCGATGGAGGAATGGATAAAGAAAATGTGGTACACACACAATGCATTACTATTCAGCCTTAAAATAGAAAGAAATTCTGCCATCTGGATTTGGATAAACCTGGAGGACAAGATGATAAATGAAATAAGCCAGTCATAGAATGACGAATACAGAACATATATGATGTATCTAAAATAGTAAAACCCAGGAAGCAGAGAGTGGTTGCCAGGGTCTGGAGGGATAAGGAAATTTGGAGGTGCTAATCAATGGATTATAAAGTTTCCATTGAGTAAGATGAATAAGTTGTAGAGATCTGCTCTACAACATGTGGCTTATAGTTAATAATAGTGTATTGTATACTTAACATTTTGTTAAGAGAACAATCATGTTAAATATTCTTACCACATACACAAAAAATGATGTTAAGTTAGGGGTGTGGTATCTAAATAGGAATAACTTAACTAATGTAGAACAGAGTCTAAGTTTGTTTTACAAGTGAGCCATATGGAAGCTTGTATTTAGTTGTTATGAAAAGAGAGCTGCTGCTATGTGCATAAATGTCTGTTATGTCTGCTGTTATTTGCATAAATACGGGTGAGGGCACATATCCTCCAGGACATCAGCTATGGACAACAGAATCATCAACTTACTGAAGCAAATAATGAAACCCATGCATGAAGAATGCCTGGGGAGGTGTATATCCAGAAAGCTGGAGGTGGAAATGGAAGGACCGTGGCCTGACTCATTCTAGTCTGACGAGTCTCTCAAGGCTAGCCTAGAATGTTTAGTATATTTTGGTTTTGCAGAACTGTATAAATTAGCTACTATGAGCTAAGTATTTTGCTAGGTGCTTAAGAGATGAAGTGACACAATCCTTGCCAAAGACTTTATACAGTCCAGTAGAAAACGTAATACCGTTGAGTGTCTTAAATGAATGATGGAAACTCAGAGTGTACCGAAATCTAGAGGAGAGGATCTGCCCTGACCTGCAGGGTCATTTCTGCCTCTCAAAAGAGGCAGTGTCTACTAAATGACTTTGATTGACAGCAAATCTGTGCCAGGCATTCTGTAGTAACCATTTCAGTCAGTTCTTACAACATCCCTCTAAGGTGGATATTATGTCCCCCATTTTATCAAAGAGGAAACTCATCTCAAAAAAGTTGAATAACTTACCCAAGATGACAGGGCTGGTAAGTGGTTTCAGTAAAAACTACATCAGCTGGTTTAAGGACTATGCTTCTCCCTCTACGTCTTAGCTACCTTAGTCCACAGAAAATTCTGGTTGAAGTTAGGTGGATGTGGAAGTGCTTAGAATGCCAGGGTGCACCTTTGGAGGAGAGAAACGTGGAAAAATTCAGTCCAGGATTACTGTGCTGGCACTGATGGAGAAAAGGCCCTGCAGTAGTAGAAGAGTAGCTATGTCAGATGAGGACACGGGCATCCAGGATGCCCAAGCTCAGTCCAATGCAGTAGAGACAGTTAACTGGTCACTAGGAAAACAGCCATCATCACTGGCTAAAAGGGTGGGCCTCAGGGGCTGGTTCACCAGAGACACTAGAGCCATGGCTGAGATCAGTACCCATATCCTCCTTAGTCCACTGTTCCCCACAAAAAACTGTTAACCAACTAGGGGAACAAATGGTACTCAGCTTTGTTCGATTACATTGTTCTCTAAATGCCTGATTCATCCAATAAAACAAGAGCCTCTCCAAGGGAAAGAACTATAAAATTAGTAGACTGAATCTGTATTACCTTGCAGAGGTAAAAGGGCTCAGAAGTGGTTAAGTGCATTTTTTTGAATGCAATAAGGAACCACATTAGAGCAGAGGGATAAGACCACAAGTCATCAGAATGAGTGTTGTAACCTTGCCACCCTGCAGTCTCGATTTTTGGAAAGGCTGTTTGTCCTATAAATAGAAATTGGCATTTCTTGAAGAAGGGTAGACTATTTGTTGACATGGTTCTTTGGAAAGATTTTACATCCAACTCCTGACCAGTGTTCTCTGTAGTCCAGAATAAAGCTGGGAGTGTGTGGCTTCCTGAGGCATTTGATGAAGGAAGAGTGGCCAGAACAAGTGCCCTCGAGGGAACTGCAAAGGGCCAAAGGCGACCACACGTCCAGGTCTGGGTGGCTGAACATTTTGCAAGACCAAACTTTCTGCCACCACTTTTCAGAGTAGCAGGAAAACCAGTTTTCTTTTGGAATTTCTATAGTTTTAGTTCTTTTTTTTCAAGTGAAAATGGAATGACAACTTTGGTGGGGAAACAAAAAGCATTTTCTCTCCACTGTTTTCTTACGATTTTTTTTCTATATTCTAGAAAAAAAAAAAGAATGAGTTGCAGTGTTTCAGAATCTGAAGGAAGTTTTCATTCCAAAGGTTGCAAGTGATTTGTAGATCTGTAAGGTTTCATTAGGAAAAAACACGTTATTTCACTTATATTCCTAATAGAGAGTTTTAATCCATCTTTAAAAAGTGTAGAAAGTTAGTAGGAGGAGTAAATACGCTTTTCAAGGCAAAGTAACCTCCAGTAGTCCCCGGCCCAAATGGGACTAGGGATTTTGACAGATGAAAACTGGAGGTTCAGAGTGGAGAATGCCTTGTCCCAGAGGATTTAGCAAGACAGTGATGGAACTTGTTGGGAGACAGGTCCCTACCTGCCAGTTCAGGTCTCCCTCTGTGTAAGGCAGATGCATAAGATTTAGCTTCAGTCTCAGGCAATATCCCTTATTCTTTAGTGAAAAATTTGAAGAATGATACAAATGTGTTTTTCTAAATTATAGGATAGAATTTATATCATGATCTACCATTTTTCTGCATTTAAGAGAGAAGTACTTCTTTAATAATCCAGTGGATAAGATGAATCATTTTGTGGATACCAGTCAGCTGAATCTTTCCCCAGCCACACTTTCATCTTCCGATGGACTTATGAACGAAGTGGCCACGGTGGCAGGGATGGAAGTTATGCATGGACTCAGCAACATGGACTTCCATTCATCAAGGCTGACCTGGATATAGTCACTGGTGAGTGTCTAATCTGCCAACAGCAGAGACAAGCACTGAGTCCCCCAGATGGCATCATTTCTGAGAGTGAACAGATGGTAAGAAAAATGTGCCACCACTTTGAAAACTTTGATAATTTTTCAAAAGCTTAAGGACACACCTATTATGAAACTTAGTTATTTCACTCCTAAAGAAATCCCAAGAGAAAGGAAAATGTGTTATACGTCTGGAAAGGTTTTTACATAAACATTAATAAAAGTTCTATTCATAATGGCTAGAAACTGAAAACAACTCAAATATTCATCAAGAAGTGAATGGATAAATTATAGTATATCCGTAGAATAGATAATTCTCAGCATTAAAAAGAAACAAATTCCTCTTCCCCTTCCCCATCCCCCCCCCCCTCCTCCTTCTTCTTCTTCTTCTTCTTCTTCCTCTTCTTCTTTTTCTGTTTTTTTTTTGAGACAGATTCTCCCTCTGTTGCCCACGCTGGAATACAGTGGCGCAATTTCGGCTCACTGCAACCTCTGTCTCCCGGATTCAAGCAATTCTCTTGCTTCAGTCTCCTGAGTAGCTGGGACTACAGGTGCCCACCACCATGCCTGGCTAACTTTTTGTATTTTTAGTAGAGACAGAGTTTTACCATGTTAGCCAGGATGGTCTTGATCTCCTGATCTCGTGATCCGCCCACCTCGGCCCCCCACACAACATAGATAAGTGTCAAAATCATTATGCTAGTTGAGAGAAACCTGATGCAAAAGAATATGTACTATATGATTCTACTTATGTAAACTCTATAAAGGCAATCTAATTTACAGTGACAAAAAATCATAAGTTCAGTGACTGCCTGGGGCCTGGGGCAGAGGGAGAGATGAACTGCAAATCATGACAGAGAATATTCTGGGAATGATTAAAAGATTTGGGAGTTTGAGTGTTGCAGTAGTTTCACAGAAATATACACTTGCCAAAACTCATAAAAATGTGTACTTTAAATTCGTGCATTAAAAAGAACACACAAATTACACCTCAGAAAAGATTAGGATCATCTGCGCAATAGGAAAACATAAATGGAGAGTGGCTCAAACATGATGGAATTTAATATCACAGGGTGATCCAAAGCTGATATGGCAGCTCCACATTGTCTGCAGGGACCTACGCTACCAGCGCCCTGTCAACATTTTGGCTCATGGTCATTTCTTTGTTTAAGGTACTACTATAACTATTCACGACATGCACGTTCCAGGCAGATGGCGAAAGGAGAGTGAAAGATAAACAGATTTGTGGCACGCCAAGTGTACTTTTTCTAATCAGCCTGTCTAGAGGTGCACATTTGCTTATGTCTTACTGGCGTGATTTTAGTCACACGTCAATACCTACCTGCAAGAGAGATTGGTGATCTGGTAGAAATATCAGCTGAAAATTGTGATCTATTTTCAAAGAAAGTAAATACTTGGAGTTTCTGGCCACAGTAAGATTGTGTGGTTAAGAGTTTACTGGCTCTTTCCCAAATGGTGCTGGGAAATGTGACTATCCACATGCAAAAGAATAAAGTTGGATTTCTATCTCACCCTGTATGAAAAAATTAACTTAAAATAGACTTAAGACTTAAAGGTAAACTTAAAACTCTAAAACTTGTAGGAAAAAAAATAGGAGAAACCTTCATGACATTGGATTTGTCAATGATTTCTTGGATTTTTTTGGATGATACAAAAAGCACAGGCAATGAAACAAAGAAAGATTAAATTATACCTCACCAAAATTGAAATTTTCCATGTATCAGTGGGCACTATCAATAGAATGAAAAGGCAACCCATAAAATGGAAGAAAATATTTTCAAATCATATATCTGATACAGGATTAATATCCAGAACATACAAATGATTTCTACAACTCAACACAAACCAGCTTGGTTAAAAAATGAGAAATGGACTTGAATAGACATTTCTTTAAAGAAAATACACAAATGGCAATTAGCACATAAAAGATGTTCACTATTATGACTAAGCAAGGGGCTTATCCTTCATGGGTATCAAAGCCGATCCTATGGCACTGTTTTTTGAGAAAAGTAAAAGCTTTACTGTGAGTCATCCCACAAAAAGACAGGAGACAACACTCACCTCTATCCTCCTGCTATCCGAGTGGCGGGTTGAGCTTTTATGGCACTTCTAACTAATCCCAGGTGACGCCAATGCAGCTGGTCTGCTGGGATGATGGTGTTAACAATTAAGTGATTTCTTTCTCTTGCCTGATTGCTCTAGCCAGAACTTCCAACATTATGTTGAATAGGAGTGGTGAGAGAGGGCATCCCTGTCTTGTACCAGTTTTCAAAGGGAATTTTTCCAGTTTTTGCCTATTCAGTATGATATTAGCTGTGGGTTTGTCATAAATAGCTCTTAATATTTTGAGGTACGTTCCACCAATACCGAATTTATTGAGCGTTTTTAGCATGAAGGGCTGTTGAATTTTGTCAAAAGCCTTTTCTGCATCTATTGAGATAATCATGTGGTTCTTGACTTTGGTTCTGTTTATATGCTGGATTATGTTTATTGATTTGCGAATGTTGAACCAGCCTTGCATCCCAGGGATGAAGCCCACTTGATCATGGTGGATAAGCTTTTTGATGTGCTCCTGTTTGCCAGTATTTTATTGAGGATTTTTGCATCGATGTTCATCAGGGATATTGGTCTAAAATTTTCTTTTTTTGTTGTGTCTCTGCCAGGCTTTGGTATCAGGATGATGTTGGCCTCATAAAATGAGTTAGGGAGGATTCCCTCTTTTTCTATTGATTGGAATAGTTTCAGAAGGAATGGTACCAACTCCTCCTTGTACCTCTGGTAGAATTCAGCTGTGAATCCATCTGGTCCTGGACTTTTTTTGGTGGGTAGGCTATTAATTGTTGCCTCAATTTCAGAGCGTGCTATTGGTCTATTCAGGGATTCAACTTCTTCCTGGTTTATTCTTGGGAGAGTGTAAGTGGCCAGGAAATTATCCATTTCTTCTAGATTTTCTAGTTGATTTGCGTAGAGGTGTTTATAGTATTCTCTGATGGTAGTTTGTATTTCTGTGGGGTCGGTGGTGATATCCCCTTTATCATTTTTTATTGCATCTATTTGATTCCTCTCTCTTTTCTTCTTTATTAGTCTTGCTAGCGGTCTGTCAATTTTGTTGATCTTTTCAAAAAGCCAACTCCTGGATTCATTGATTTTTTGGAGGGTTTTTTGTGTCTCTATCTCCTTCAGTTCTGCTCTGATCTGAGTTATTTCTTGCCTTCTGCTAGCTTTTGAATGTGTTTGCTCTTGCCTCTCTAGTTCTTTTAATTGTGATGTTAGAGTGTCAATTTTAGATCTTTCCTGCTTTCTCTTGTGGGCATTTAGTGCTATAAATTTCCCTCTACACACTGCTTTAAGTGTGTCCCAGAGATTCTGGTTATGTTGTATCTTTGTTCTCATTGGTTTCAAAGAACATCTTTATTTCTGCCTTCATTTCATTATGTACCCAGTAGTCATTCAGGAGCAGGTTGTTCAGTTTCCATGTAGTTGAGCATACACACCATGGAATACTATACAGCCATAAAAAAAGATGAATTTGCGTCCTTTGTAGGGACATGGATGCAGCTGGAAACCATCATTCTTAGCAAACTATCACAAGAAGAGAAAACCAAACACCGCATGTTCTCACTCATAGGTGGGAACTGAACAATGAGATCACTTGGACTCGGGAAGGGGAACATCACACACTGGGGCCTATCATGGGGAGGGGGGAGAGGGGAGCACATGTACCCTAGAACTTAAAGTATAAAAAAAAAAAAAAAACAATTAAGTGAAAACCTTTTCCCATTGTACGAGCCAGGGCTGCATCCATTTGAGCTGGTACTGTGGTTGCAATATCCCTAATCATTACGGAAATATAAATTAAAATCACAAAGGGATGCTACTTTGTACCCATGAGGGTAGCTATTGTCAAAAAGAAAGAAAATAATACATGTTGGAGAGGATGTGGAAAAACTGGGATTTTTGTGCATTGCTAATGGAAATGTAAAATGAGGCAATGACTGTGGAAAACAGTATTGCGATTCCTCAAAATAGTAGAAATAGAATTACCATACCATGCAGAAATTTCACTTCTGGTTATACCCAAAAGATTGAAGGCAGGGTTTCAAAGATATTTAAACAGTCATGTTCTTGGCAGTGTTATTCACATATCTAAAAGATGGAAGCAACCCAAGTGTCCATGGATAGACGAACAGATAAATCAATTGTGGTGCATTTATACAATAGAATATTCTACACCCTTAAAAGGAAGGAGATTTTGACATTTGCAATATAGATAAACCTTGAGAACATTATGCCAAGTGAAATCACCAGTTATGAAAGAATAAATACTGTATGATTTGCATCTATGATGTCCTTAGAGTAGTCAAGTTCATAGAGACAGAAAGTAGAATAGGGGTTGCCAGGAGATGGGGGAAGGGGAATGGGGAGCTAATGTTTAATGGGGACAGAGTTTCATTTTGAGAAGATGAAAAGGTTCCGGAGATGGATGGTGCTGATGATTGCACAATGTTGTGAATGGATTTAGTGCCACTGAACGAGACACTTAAAAATGGCTAAAATGGAATATTTTACGTTTTGTAATTTTATGATAATGTTTGAATATAAAGAGTTTACTGGTCCCAAGGATAGTTGCTCAAAAGCTGAGTTATCGCCTGGGCATGGTGGCTCATGCCTATAATCCCAGCACTTTGGGAGGTTATATATATATATATAAATGTGTGTATATATATATATATATATATATATATATTTAAAAAATTAGCCAGGTGTGGTGGTGCACACCTGTACTTCCAGCTACTCAAGAGGCTGAGGTGGGAGGATCTCTTGAACCTGGGAGGCAGAAGTTGCAGTGAGCCGAGATTGCGCCACTGTACTCCAGCCTGGGTGACAGATCAAGGAAAAACATAAAAAAGCTGAGTTATTATTATCTGAAATCCTGTAGAGGGAATTTCTATAGTGGGGAAAACAGTCCACTGGAGAGCCTATAAACTCCTCTAATCCTGCCTTCTGTGAATGAGTAGAGAGATGAAGTACAGGCCCCTGGCCCCTCACATTTATCCCCAAACCATATCGTCCCTCATCCAGCATTGCCAGCAATACAGGAAGGAAAGAAAATGAAAAGATTGTCTGATTTTACTATGACAACCCTTCATGAGATCTGGTCCAGAAGCGTGCACCCCATGGCTGTATGCTCTCACCTGTGAAAGGAGGATCCAGCTCAGTAAGCTGAGCTTCCTCCCAACCTGACAGACTACACATACCAGGCCAGAATTTCCTAATATAGACTCTCTTGGACACAAATAGGCTGGAAGCTGTTCCTCAGGATGAAGATGGACTTATACCAAGTACAATGCGGAAAACATCGTAATTGAATTATCTATAAAGGATCATATTTTATTTTCTGGAGATGGCCACAATGATAGTTTCTTTGCCACATTTTTTTTTTTTCTGATGTGGGAATGTGATTCTTCTTGCATTGAGTGCTAGGGTTTATGTCACCTCCCTTGAATCTGGGTGGGACTGCGACATGTCTGTAAGCAATAGAGTGTGGATGACATGATGCTGCATGTGTTCTGAAGTCAGGGCAGAAAGCCACTGCTGCCTTGCTCATTGGACATTCCTGCTTAGAGCCCTGAGGGCCCCGCAAGGCATCCAGCAACCCAGAGTCCAGCAACACCTGAGGACACCATGCTGCTGGGGAGCCCAGGCATAGGTGCTCCTAGTGACGATCCTAGTCTCTGACTCCTCCCAGCCCAGACATGATGAATATTGGAGTCCTCAGATGACTGCAGCCACCAGCCATCGAGTCCCCTCTGAGTCTTCCCCCCAAGTCCTCACTCATCGTGGAGCACAGAGAAACCATCTTGCTCTACTGTGTCTGCATTTCTAACCCACACATCCATGCATATGATCAAATGGTTGCTGTTGCATGTGACTAAATTTGGGATTGCTTGCTATGCAACAATAGTTAATAGAATGTACATGTGCACAGAGAAAAATTTCTAAGTCTTAGAACAAAGAAACCTGTTTAACTTTATTTTACAAAGCATATCCTTTGACTACCAATCTCCTTTCTCAGGCAGTCCTTATTAACATTATGGAAAACTATTAGTGTCTAAAATTCATTTTAAAAATAATTTCAGCTTTTATTTTAGATTCAGGATGTACATGTACAGGTTTGTTACATGGGTATATTGTGTAATGCTGAGGTTTGGAGTGTGAATGATCCCATCACCCAGGTACCCAATAGTTTGTTTTTCAACCTTAGGCTCCCTCCATCCCTTTCCTCACCAAGAAGTCCCCAGCTTCCACTATTGACATTTTTATGTCCGTGTGTATCCAATCTTTAGCTCTGCTTTTAATGAGAACGTGCAGTATTTGGTAAAATCATTTTAGAAAGTGTTACCTCATCTTATGTGACAGAAGTGATTTTTAAAGTGTTGAACAGGAATCAGAATTTTACATATATGTTTGTCTACAGGATACAAACCAGCTGAATGATTGGGTATTTGGAAAAACCTAATTCAGTTGAAGTTGTTGATCTGGAAGCCCAGGATAGGTAAAATTAAGAATTATTGCTGGAGATTTTTTTGCTTGCATTTTGGTATTTATATTTTTACGTCTATTTAATTAGGATGGTTTGCAGTGTAGTCAGGAATTATAAGTACTGTGCCTTGGTTTCCACAGGTGCAATATTGGGCTCAGAATAGTTTCTAACTTACAGAACTTTTGTGAGAATTGAACGCGAACAGTATCCAAGCACCTGACACAATGCTTAGTACATAACAGTCACTAAATATGTTACTATTTATTAATAGAATATGAAAAATTATTTACAGTGAAAATAGTGTTATTAGTGAATACTTATCAGAACAATAGCATAGGCTGGATCAATAAAATCAACATTGTCCCATTAGTTAGCCATCCCATAGAATAGAAGACATAATGGAGAATAGAAAATAAAAAGGATAAATGCTTTGGGAGACTGAAACAGGGAGGATCACTTGAACCTAGGAGGCTGAGGCTGCAGTGAGCCATAACTGTACCACTGCACTCCAGCCTGAGTGACAGAGCAAGACCCTGTCTCAAAAAAAAAGAGGACCAAAAAATGAGGAATACAAAACACACAAAAAAGTGAAGCTATGGCATTAGAATTAAAGCAATCCAGATGGAATATGGAGTATAATGAATTTAGCAAACTCCAGTGCTGTCAACCTGGGAGAGTGATAAAAACCATTTTTTTATAATTACTTCTGCATAAATGAGGAATGCTTTTGGGATATAACTATAGCTTCTAGGAGAGTGGTTTTCCTTCAGTATAAACCAAAGCATCTATGTTTTTTTCTTATCCAAAGCCTGAATAAAGAGGAAGTTTATAATTTCCTTCCAAGAGGTTGTAAACTTCCTTAAGATAAATACAGCAACCAACTGTGTCATCTAATTGCAGGATGTTGTAGGCATGCTAACAGGCCTGAGAGACTCTGCTTAAAAGCAGTTCTCCTTGTGACATGTAGCGTGGGAAACCCCACATTTTTTGGCAATTGTTCACTAAACTTCAATTTGAGGCTCAATAAAGAGTTTTTTAAGATCATTGTACTAACAAATAAGTAGTGTCACATTTGGGGACACATCTGTTCTTAATTATCTTTAACTTGGCCCATGATTCAGAAGGCGCCAAATAGTCCCAGCAGAACTTCAAATATTTACCACCTTGGAAATTCCATCTTGTTTTCTAACTATACTGGTGAATGATACCCACAGAGTAGGGCCTGACTACAGAAACACCTTCCCTTCTAGGTGAAGTTATCAGATTTGGCAAATAAAAACAGAATTCCTAGTTAAATTTGAATTTCAGATCAAAACCAAATAATTCTTGATATAAATATGTTCCACGCAATATTTAGGACGCATACTATTTTTTAAAATTCTTCAACTGAAATTCAAATTTAACTGAGTGTCCTGTGTTTTATCTAGCAACCCTACATTAGGAGTAAGATGGAACAAAGACTAGGTCAGCAGAAATTTAAGCCAGGTACAAAGGTTCTGCATGAATATCCAGAAGAAAATGAAGGATGATTGTGTAACTGGCAGGACTACCAACCACCACACATGAATTGAACAGCCCATGTACCCAAATTGAGAGCTTACTTTTTTTCCTGTCTCTCTCTTATACATTTGCTTGCTTATGGCAGTCTGGGATGTGTAAGGCAGTGTAAAGTGCAGCAGACCCAGACAGAAAACGACTCATGTGGGTGCTCTTCTGTTGAGATGCAGCTTCCCATTGCTGGGTGCCCCTTGTTCAGGCACTGCCTGGATCTCCATATAACCATGCAACAGAAACCAGAGAAGTTCAGGAACTGGGTGTTGATGACAACAACCAAAGGATTTGTTGAGAATGATAGAATCCACTCTCTCGGATCACAAGGATGTATGTTGTTTGCTTTGAACAGTTCATATAAAAATACATGTTTCCAAGATATAGCCAATATATGGGAAGTTGACAAGTTCCATTTCTCCCTCCCCAGAGAAGCTGATGGATGCTCAGCCAGGGGATATTCTCTTTCTGGTTACAGACACGGCTTAACTCAAGATTTTGCTGATCTGAGCCCCAGGTTGTTCAAGTCCCTAGGCTCTTTGTATTAATAATCTCATGATCAGTCTCTGCTTTTGTACCTGGTGAAAGTTAAAATGTAATTGGTGCATTCAGAACTGTGCAGTGTCTGGTGCATGGGCTTGGGACCCTGCCATTTGAGCTCAGCTCCTGCTCTGCATGTACAAGTTGAACAAACTTGTCTTCTCCATTGTCCATTGGTTGTTGTGAAGATTAAGTAATTTAACACTTTGTTCTTAGAACAAGTGCCGATACACACACACACACACACACACACACACACTCTATCCCCTGAGCAAGACCCTGGCTGCTCTCTGGTCAGACTGCAGAGGCTGGACAAGGCCATTGCTGTGTGGTTTCTCTCTGAGTTGAGTTCTCCACGTTCTCTATGATTTTGCAGGCTGCTTGTTCTAAGCATGCTTCCAGAAGATACCAACAGTTTTGATTAAGCAGTCTCAGATGGCCCCCAGGCCATAGCATATTTTAAGAGCTCTGTAGATAATTCAAATATCCATCAAGGCTGAGAAACATGGGTATAGAAAACGCTTTTGTTTGGAAACAGGATATGCTTGATTTATGCTAAGACGGAAGCGATTTCCCTGTCCTTAATCTGTAACCCATGCAAACTCCCTCATCATAGATAAATTCTCCACCAGGGGTTGACTCTTCTTTTGCCTGCCGTTGTCACAGGCTACATAAGTACTCTATGAGTAAGAATAACTCAACAGAAAACTGTCTTGAGAAATGATTTGGAGTTAGTCCCCTGACAGCCCTGTAAGACATCCCAGAAGACGTTGGTCTAGAAAAGACACGAATCACAGGATTCTCTACATGTTCTAGTTTGGCCTCTTGGAGCAGAGACCCTGTCAATTGATGAACAACAACTTGTAGGTGTTCAAGCCTTAACTGAAGTAGACCTGTCTGGGGCTTTTCTATGCTTCTTTCCATCTATCAAGTCCTTTTACTCTCCATAGAACAGCCTAGATCCAGGAGTGATTTGATATACAATAAAGTAGTTTCTGGATACGGTTTACTTTGACCTCTCCTGGATACCCAAGTTAACCCGTTTCAAAGATGGGACAGGGAGGATCAGGGAGGGCAGAATTGCAGCCGTGTTCCACTGCACTCCCCAGAATGAGGTCAAGTGCATACTAATGGGGCAGCTTTGCACAGGAAACGTATCAACAGAGACAGGAACTGCTAACTAGTGTCTCATACCTTCCCAGGTTCTGCTTAGGTAAAACAGCCCTTTTATAGAAAGGGTTAGGTTTTAACCAATGCCTTATAAGCCACAACAGATGTTCCTCCTAGATGAGTGGCAGAAGGCACCGATCACCTTGAACTATTTCACATGCACAAATTTAGAGCCAGTACCAAACATGTTTTAAATATTTAAGACAGACGCATCTAAGAAGTTTCGACAGAAACTGTATTAACTTGACAAAACACAAAACCAGAGTTTATAACGGCTTACAAAACAAAAGGACTCTTAAAAACAATTAAACTAATTATATTTGGCTATTTTGAGACCAATCCCACCAACTCAGTATCCAAATCATCAATTTAAAACAATTTGTTTACAGCTGTAACATGTGTGCTTATGGCCTCTGATGCCTGGGGGAGAGAGAGGGGACAGAGGAAGAGGGAAAGTATCATAGGGTTCCTAATTTCAGGGGTGGTGAAGAAAGCCACAGCTGAGGGGGAGGTTTCCAATATGGCCCCCGGATACCATCCACTGTAGATCATGCCAAGATAAGACTAAATGTTTTGCTGTACCTTAAAATTCACAAACACGCTTGACATGAAATAGCCCATGTGTTTTCATGGGAAAATTAAGGTCTTGATCTTTCCATTTCAAAGACTGAGAAACTACTTGCAGCAAAGAGTCCATTTTTCAAGCCTTGTTAGCTCAATTGTGTTCAGATATTTCCTCCTCCTCTTCCTATCTCAGGGCAAGGTAATACTAGTGAAAGGCAGCAACACATGTCACCTCAAAGTATGCCATTTGGGCATAAGGACATTTAGAGCTGAAGGTAATTGAAAAGCAGCAGATATAAGGAGATATTTACCTAAAAGCAAGACATAAACTTACAAAGCTGTCCCTCCCCTCCTCCACCAGAAAGGACAAAGATGGACCACCTGAGATGACCTTAGATCCTTGTCAGGCTGGAGACACCAGAGGAGAGCACTTCACGGACTTGACTAACTTGTCTATCTACCATGAGTTTCCATACACAGTATCATCTTCCCACAATCTGCCACCCATGAAGACTCAAGGGGCTTTTCTTTTGCCCTGTCACTTACCTTAAAAATGCATTGTTCTTTGTTGAAGATGCTGTATAGGTTGGAGTTCAAAGCCACCTCTGTTGTGCAAACCCCTATCAGCCTCAATAGGGAAGGCACCAGGTTCAAAAGGCTGAAGAAGAGATCCAGAGACTGCAAACAAGATGTGGGGTTTTATTAGGAGATTGCATACAGGAGAGAGAGTCCAGTGGCAGAGGACTGGCTAGGAGAACTACCTTATGTACAGAAATGGTCCGGGGTAGTGGGCTAAACAAGGTAATCTGCCTTACACACAGTCCAGTGGCAGCGGGCTGGACAATGTATTGCCTTACATTCAGTCCAGTGGTGGTAGACTGGACAACATATCCTCCTTACATACAGTCCAGTGGCAGTGGGCTAGACAAGATAACTGCATGGCCCAGTGGCAATGGGCTGGGCAGCAAAACCACAACTGCTTGCAAACAGCATGTTAGCATTTATAGAGCATTTTCAGTTAACACCCTCCCCATAACGACCTCCACCTGGCAACCCTCACTGAACCTAAAACTCAGGGCTTCAATCCCCTATATACCCTGTGTTATGCAAGATGGTTCAGGGGGGCTCAGATGTTTCTCACAGATAAGAAACAAATATCTGGGTTGGCCACACCCAGATTCCCTGGCTTGGAACACACATTGAGGTGCATCTATCAGGGTCATTCTAAGGATGTGCTTAAGTTATTGCTGTCAGTGGCATTTACTCTGCAACCTCACAGAGAGTTTCTTTTTCCCTTAGTTTTCTCCCATGTGTTTATAAAATATACATGTTAATAAATTTCTATTCATTTCTCTCTTGCAATCTGTCTTTTGTTAAAGGTGTCCCAGCTTAGAATTTAGAGGGAGAGAGGGAAAATTACATTTTCTTCTCTTTCTGTTTCTGGCATCCTGTGCCAGGTATATTCTGAGTGATCTAAGCCAATGGTTCTCAAGCCTGGATGAAATACTCATCTGGAGAAATATTCAGGCCCACCTGAGACCAGATGATTCAGAATTGTGGCAGGGCCCGCAAACCACCAGACGCTGGGAGTGAGGCCAGGAACAGAGCCTGCCCCAACATCTGCAGAGGGAGCACGGCCCTGCCAACAGCTTGATCTTGGACTTCCAGCTTCCAGAACTTTGACAATAAATTCACTTTGGGAGGCTGAGGTGGGAGGTCACTTGAGTCCAGGAGTTTGAGACTGGGCTGGGGCAACACAGCAAGACCTCATCTCTACAAAAAATTTAAAAATAGCTGGGCATGGTGGTGTGTTGTGTGTCTGTAATCCCAGATACTTGGAAGGCTGAGGTGGGACGACAGCATGAGCCTAGGAATTGAAGGCTGCCGTGAGCTGTAATCACACCACTGCCCTCCAGCATGGGTGACAGAGTGAGATCCTGTCTCAACAAAATAGTGATAAATAAATAACAAGAAATTCCTGTAATTGAAGTCACCCAGTTTGTAGTGCTTTATGCTACAACTCAAGCAAATTCCTGCAGGTGGGAAGACAGGTCCGCCAGCAGCACCTTAACCTCAGCCTGGCCATTTGGCATCCAGAGCAGAATGGAACCCAGGATTTTAAGCCTCAGGGGGCACTTTAAGTGCTCTGCCCACTGGGGTCTACAGAAAGCCCAACTGGCAGCTGAGGCTCACAGAAGACAATGAAGGATCTGACCTTTTGCATGGGCTCTTCCAATCATAGCATAGTGCTCCAGGAAGAGACAGAGAAGGGCCTGGCACACTTAGCAGCCTCACTGAGTTGTAGCTGGGCATGAGGTCTTGGTCTATTTCCAAGATTCATCTTGTATGTATTTGAAAATTGTTTTTGCATTTGTGATAAGACCAATGTCTTTGTGAAAGGTCCTATGTGATAACTTCTCTTTAGAATTAAATTCCAGAAAAAGATTTCCACTTAAGGAATTGCTGTATAGCCTGTATAGCCTTTCATCAGATAGCGACAGTCAGGTAACCCATGACTTTCCCCTAATGCTTTGGTTAGAAATACCAGTCAAATTTAACTATCGACATAGTAAATTAGTGAATTTATGCCTCTCTCTGCCTCTCATGTGAATTTTTTTTTTTTTTTTTTTTTTTTTTTTTTAAAGATAGGGTTTTGCTTTGTCACCCAGGCTGGAGTACAGTGGCGTGATGTTGGCTCACTGCACCCTTCGCCTCCTGAGCTCAAGTGATTCTCCCAACTCAGCTCCCTAAGTAGTTCGGATCACGGGTACATGGCACCACACCTGGCTAATCCGTATTTTTTGGTAAAGGTGGGGTTTCTCCATGTTGCCCCGGATGGTCTGAAACTCCTGAGCTCAAGCAATCTGCCTGTTTCAGCCTCCTGAAGTGCTGGGATTACAGGCATGAGCCACTGTGCCCTGCCCTTCTTGTGTGACTTTTGCATCTCATTCTTATTGAGATGGCTCCATAGTGCTATGTGGTTTATTCAAAAGTACCTGAAATATCATACTTATGCACTATTGACAGTGACTTATTGATCCCCAAATGGACTTAGACAGTTTAGCAAACCTCTGTTTTTCGTCCCTTTCATGTCATATCAATTTACGTAGTAATTAGTGATGAGTATAACTATTATAGCAATTATTCAACTTCAATTTTCCTTTTGATAACACACTTGAGAACTTTTGTTGCTCTGGTTGTAGCTCTGGTTGCTTTTAAATCTTAGAAGTTTCTGTCATTTATTTATTTATTCATTGTAAATAAAATATAACCTGTGAGTGAATTGTATAACCTGCGAAAAAAATGGACTTGGTATCTCCTCAGTTTCTTCTTATTTCAGGTGGTAGATTGGCATGGTTTAGGCTAGGCAGAAACTACACGGTTTGGTGATCTGGGAGAATTCTGGACCTGAAAATGAGTGGAGATTTGGGACAGAGAAAAAATGCAGAAAGTCATTTATGGAAAGAGTATGACTGATGGGGAGGCAGAAAATTGATGTTTTATTTACCAATTTTGGAAATATTTTTGTTTAAGCCTGTCAAACAGTTTCTATCGGGGTCACTGGATAAAGGTCCAGTTCCCTGAAGAAAATAGTGACATATGTGCTAATTGCTGCGCTATTAGTCCTTGACTCTGATAAAAGCCTCCGATGTAACATTTAGAAAAGAGTTGTGTTCTCCCCACTGCTTTCATTGACTATAACTTGGCCCATGGTAATTCACTGGAATGGACAAGCAGGCATGCTGGACACGAGGAGGGGTGAGATCCCAACACTGTCGGCACCTGACCAACCTCAACAAAAACTTTCCAGCCTCAGTTTCAGTTTCCAAATGATTTTCTTTTAGAAAACCATTAATGAGATAAAATGCCACACACAAAATTCTCTGTCCCTGCATGAGGCCTGACATCGGCTTCTTTTCTTTCTCCTCTTTTGAGAACAGCAAGAGCCTCTGTTCTCACAGAGGAATGAGAAAGTGGGACCAGAATGCGACAATGGGCCTTACTGAGGCAGGAGAACAGGGTCTGGAGGCAGGGAACCTAAGGCCAATTTATACTGACTTCCTAGAACTAAATCAAAAGGAAAACCTCAACTTTCCATGCCCAAGTAACAAAAGGACCAGAGACCATGCCCTTTGCAAACTTCCCATCCCTCACTTTTCTGTGTGGCAGATGAAAAATTGAAAGTACTTCTAATTGGTCCCCTCCCGCAATCAACCAGACCAGTCTCAGGCCTAGTCTTTATTTGCATCAGAGTATAACTTTGTAACTTCAGCCTCTGATTGGTGCCCTCCCACAACCTATCAGATGTTTGCATAGGGTGTAACTTCCTAACTTCACTTCAGCCTCTTGATTTGTTGCTTTCTGCAATGAATGAGACTGGTTGAGGGCCACTACTTCATTTGCATAGGGTGTAAACCAAGCAACCAATGGGGAACCTCTAGAAGGTATTTAAACCCCAGAATATTCTGTAGCAAGGGCTCTTGAGTCACTTGCTCGAGCTCCTACTCTGTGGCGTGTACTTTCATTTCAATAAATCTCTGCTTTTGTTGCTTCATTTTTTCTTGCTTGCTTTGCCCATTTTGTCCAATTATTTGTTCAAAATGTCAAGAAGCTGGATGACTCGAATAAAGACCCATCACTGGTAACACTTTTACTTCATGGGACCTCCATGGCGGAGCCTGCCAGAAGAAATGTGTGCTCTCCTCTGTTTGCAGTGAGTGGCGCGCGGGACTCCCACCTCTCCAGTTTGTGAGCTCGGCCATGGTGATTACTCAGATTCCAGCTGACCTTGCCCTGGTTTGCTGATGCAGGCTTTTGGAACACTGCAGTATATTCCACCAAACTCTCCTGAGGACCCCAGTTTCTCACATGCCTATTGTCATCCCCAAATGAATTGCTGGCATGCCAGGAACTGTGACTCGAAAAATACGCGGTACCGCATCCGCACTAATTTCACACATCACTTTGGCCAAATTCCCTTCGCTAGGGCCTTAGTTTCCCATCAGTAAGTCGGGGCAGGGGTTTAACAAAACAGTTACATTCTGTTCCCGGAATGTCGTTCAATACCTATCTGTAAACACCACGATTTGTTGTATAGGTGTCCTTCAATCCCAGGCATGAGAGTGGTTGTGTTTGTATTAATCTAGTATCAGTCTTAGTTGCCTCATGCCCCAGTGATTGTCCATATTGAAGTAAAAGCCTGGTATGGGGGGAGCCGCACCCATGAGCTGTGTCCTTAGAATGATTCATCTGGTGCGCAGACCTATGCACCATCACTGACAAATGGTAGCCATGAGCTTGTACATCAGTCCTAGAAATGATACTCTCTCACTCTCTGCTGCACCAGAGCATAGAGAACCAGTGTCAGGGCGAGGTGACTTGGGCTGGGACTTCTGTCTCACCAATTCATTAGCTTTGAGCTTTGGGAAAGATCAATGAACTCTTTTGTATCAGTTCTTGCATCTTTATAAAGCGCAAGACAGCACAATGGTACATCATATTTCTGTGAGGAAAGTCAATGATGTGTGTGAATAGTCTCAAATTTTGTAGGCGGGCACTTAGCACTTTGACTCTTCCATGATGCGAAGCTGGGTTTCTGGACGTGTATTTAATGATGGTAAGATCTAAAACCCATCCCCCGTATTTGCGTTCTTGCTCCTAAAATTTAAATATCAGCTCCTAATGATTGGCCTGATGTCTATTAATAGAATCGGCTCACTGTGGAGGAAGACATTCGAGAAGAGCCAGGTTATAATCTAAGCTCGTTCAGCGACTTTTGGAGCAAGCTTCCGAAGCGGCTTTCTCTTTCTTCGTTATGTTTCTCACATAGAGTAGGTGGAGAGGTGGAGTGTGGAGGGAGGTAGCTCACAGGATAGTCTCAGCGTTTTTTGAAAGGTGTTTTAAAAACCTTTTTATGATAACAAATTTCACAAAGCAGTGATATTATGAATCTATATGCCCACCACTTATCTTTAAAACCATCAATAACTTGCTGTATTTTTACAGATTAATCTCCCGCCTTTCATAACTGGAGGATCATTCAGTTTTGTCTACATGACCTTCAATACGCATTGACAAAAACACTAAGGATTTTTTTTAACCATGGAACAACTACCATGCCTTATAAATCTAATATAATTTCTGAACATCACTGAATACCCAGTCTATACTCCTGTTTCCCTGAGACTCTCCAAAATGGCGTTTTACAATTGGTGTTTCTCAACCCATTGTCCCTTCTTCCTTCCCTCCCTGTCTTGGCATTAACTTCTTAAAGAATCCAGATCAGTTGTTCAGTAGAAGGTCCCGCATTCTAAAGTGGTTAATCTCTTCCTCATGATGTCACTTACTTGTTCATTTTCTCCCATTTCCGGTTGCCTGGAACTTATTTTTCCAATGCTAAGATCATTAACTGATTCGGTTATTTCATTTGAGGCTGACGAATCATGATTTCCTAATTTGTTATTTCCTTGTGTATTGTTTAGATGGAATTCTCCACAGAAGAGCCTTCCCTCATCCTGAAATATAGTTTACATTAGAAAAGGAGGAAAGATGCTTAATCCTTTTCCACTATTTATGGGTGTTGTGAGCCCTGATGACTTCCAATGGTGTCCAGTAGGTTATGCTCACTTTCTTGTGTATCGTTATGGATTCATGAATTTTTATATATTCAATAAATTTTTAATAATTTATAGTCATTCTTTTTATTACTCAAATTATCTCATTTTGCACACATAAGAGTTCCTTCAAGCTGTTTTGTTTTTTCTTCCCTGTAGGAATCAGTGTCTTCTATTTTTATAGAAATGCACAAAATATACTCAAAGTCCCTTTCTCCTGATTGTTTCTAAACTTGGAAATATGTGTTCTCTCTTTTACAAAAAATCGAGCTAGATGTTATTTAATTTTGCTAAGTAATTTCACAAACACCCATATTTTGTATTTTTAAATTGTTTTATGGTCACTGACTTCCTTTTTTTTATTCGTTATTTTTTAGGTTTTTGGATTGAACATTTAACTCACATATTTTAGTTTTTATTAACATAGGCATTGAATGCAATGTGTTTTCTTCTGAGTGCTGCTTTAACTGTATCATGTACATTATGATTCGCCTTGTTGGTGATTTGCTTATTTTCTAGCAATGCTGCAGTTTTGTTCACTGTATTTCATTTCACTGTATTTCTTCTTTAACCCAAGAGTTTAATAAAAAATTTTTAATGTCCAAATAAACAGACCTTTGTGCTTCAGCCAGTGTATTTTGTGTGTGTGTGTGTATATATATGTGTATGTTACTGATTTCTAGTTGTCTTAATTTGTGTTCCCTCTAAAGCAGATCCTGAGCATAGGGATTTGGGTGCAATTCTTATATTTGGAAGACGATCCCAAGGAGATACAGTGAGAGACTGTGGATGTGCAGGGATGATGAGTGTGTTATTGCTCCAAGCAACAGAGACTCAGTTCCACTCAGTACCCTCCGAGAAACTCTGGAAAACACATCTCAGAAGGGCCCCTTCATTCCCACCCTCTGTGGAGCTGAGGAAGTTGCGATATTCATTCACTTCTTTTTATTCCTCATTGGTTGATTTCCTCCTGAGGCACCACAGACTGTTCTCACAGGTGACAGAGGGAGCTCCCTTATTTGCTGGAGGCTTCATGCAGAGAAATGTCAAAACCCGGAGTCAGATCAGTCTGAACACACCTGTCTGCTGGTGACTTTATGTGGAAACCAGGAGTAAGGGTGAAGATACAGCATCTACTGCACAAGTTTTATTTCATGTGGTCAGAACATGCTAACTGTATTATTTCATTGTCTTTTCCTTTTAGAAAATATTATTGGCCGGGCATGGTGGCTGATGCCTATAATCCCAGCACTCTGGGAGTCCTAGGCAGGAGGACTGCCTGAGCTCAGGAGTTCGCGACCATCCCTGGCAACATGGTGAAACCCCGTCTCCACTAAAAACACAAAAAATTAGCCGGGCATGGCAGTGTGTGCCTGTAGTTCCAGCTACTCGGGAGGCTGAGGCAGGAGAATTGCTTGATCCTGGGAGATGGAGGTTGCAGTGAGCCGAGATCATGCCACTGCATTCCAGCATGGGCAACAGAGCGAGACTCCATCTAAAAAAAAAAAAAAAAAAAATTATTAAGGAGTGACAAATTTTGAAAATGTTGTTACATATAAACTAGAAAAATTAACTGTTGTCACATAATGGATTATAATAAATATTTATTGGTTAGATCTTCTATATATTCATTTTATAGGGTCTCTTTAACTCATTTGATTTTATTTTTTTTTAGGACTGAGAGAACTGTTTTAAAATCTCCTGTTATTAGTATCTTTTTGCTCACATAACCTGCAGTTTCTACTGTTGCTGTTTTATTAGGTGAATAGATCTCAATAACTTACGTTTTCATTGTGGATTACAGTCTTTAGAATTATTAGTTTCATTCATTGACTCTCAGTTTTTGAACTTTTCATTTTGCAATAATTATAGATTCACAGGAGGTTGAAAAGATAGTACAAAGAGATCCCACATGCCCTTGGTACATTATGTGTACATAGTTCTGTATCATTTTATCACATGTGCAGATGCATGTAACCACCATCACCACTGAGAAAGAACTGTTATAGCACCACAAAGACCCCTCTGCTACCCTTTTAGAATTCCACCACTCCCTCCCCACAACTATCCCTCACCCGTGACAACCAGCTATATCCCATACCTATACTTTTGCATTCTGAGAATGTTATATAAATGGAATCACATGCCATGGGGCCTTTTGAGGTTGTCCCCCCCTTTTTTTTTCCATTCAGCATAATTCCCTTGAGAACCATAAAAATTATTGCATGTGTAAATAGTTCTTTTTTTAATGTCTGAATCTTTTTGAATAGTATGTGTGTGCTCCAGTTTGTTTAACCATTCACCTGTTATAAAATATTTTGCTTGTTCCAGTTTCGGCTATTACAAATAAATCAGCAACTAATAAACACGTTGAGCTTTTTATGTGGACACCTATCTTTATTTCTGTACGTTAAACACCTGGTAGATTACTTGTTGGGTGTTTTAGCAAACACATCTTTAGTTTTGTAAGAAAATGCCAAATTATTTTCTAGGGTAGCTTCTCTGCTTCACATTCCTATGAAAAAATCAGAGATCTAGTTTGTGTACATCCTTGCTACCATTTGGCATTGTTGATATTTTTGAATTTAGCCATTATAATAGGTGGATAGTGACATGTCACCATAATCTTTATTTGCATTTTCATTTCCATAATGGCTATTCACCTTAAATATCTTTTAATATGCTTATTTGCATTTATCCTCCGTGAAATGCTTGTTTATACATTTTACACATTTTCTAAGATGACTGTTTGCTTTTTTATTCTTGAAATGTGTGAGTTTTTTTTGTTTTTTGGGGGTTATTTTTTTTGTTTTGTTTTTTCTTTGAGATGGAGTCTCGCTCTGTCGCCCAGGCTGGAGTGCGATCTCCGCTCACTGCTATCTCAGCTTCCTGGGTTCTCACCATTCTCCTGCCTCAGCCTCCCGAATAGCTGGGACTAAGGTGCCCACCACCATGCCCGGCTAATTTTTTGTATTTTTAGTAGAGAAGGGGTTTCACCAAGTTAGCCAGGATGGTCTTGATCTCCTGACCTTGTGATCCACCCGTCTCGGCCTCCCAAAGTGCTAGGATTACAGGCGTGAGCCACTGCACCTGACCGGCCTTTCTGGTTTTTAACAAGAAATTTGCTGTTATTCAAACAGCAAATATTAAGGTCTAATTTTCCCCTTACTTCTCTCAACATTTTTTATTTCCCCTTAGTTTTCGGAAGATTATGATGTGTCTTGCTGTGGATTTCTTGAATTTATCTTATCTGGGGTCCACTCATCTTTTTGGATATTTTAATTTGAGTCTTTTGCTAAATATAGACAAATTTTAGCCATTAGTTCTCAAAAGTTTTTAGTCATATTCTCTTCTGTCATTTTGGGATTTTGATGACATAAAACTGATGTTAGATACTTTGTTATAGTTCCACATTTAGTGGATACTTTGTTCACTTTTTAAGTCTATTTTCTCTCTGATATTCGCAATGGGTAACTTCTATTATTGTATTTTCAAATTCACTCTTTCTTTTCTCTGTGCTTTCATTCTAACCACATCTATTGAGTGGTTTATTTTAATTATTATATTTTTTGTTCTTAAATTTCCATTAGTTTTTTCTTTAGTAGTCTATTTATTTGCTGAGATATTATATTTCTGTATAAAGATTTAACATTTTTCCTATTATTTCAAGGGTATTTGTAATTGCTTATTTGTGGGCAAAGGATTACCCAGGTGCCGAGGCAAGAGACTGAAGGCACAAATTGTTGCAGTATAATAAAGAAAATAGTTAGAATAGGCCGGGCGCGGTGGCTCAAGCCTGTAATCCCAGCACTTTGGGAGGCCGAGACGGGCGGATCGCGAGGTCAGGAGATCGAGACCATCCTGGCTAACACGGTGAAACCCCGTCTCTACTAAAAATACAAAAAAAACTAGCCGGGCGAGATGGCGGGCGCCTGTAGTCCCAGCTACTCGGGAGGCTGAGGCAGGAGAATAGCGTAAACCCGGGAGGCGGAGCTTGCAGTGAGCTGAGATCGGCCACTGCACTCCAGTCCGGGCAACAGAGCGAGACTCCGCCTCAAAAAAAAAAAAAAAAAAAAAAAAAAAAAAAAAAAAAAAAGAAAATAGTTAGAATAAAGAATAGTTGTAATACAAATTAGATATAGAGATGATCATGGACAATTATCAATCATTATTATAAACATTATTAATCATTAGCTTTTAATATTACTCTTTGTTGCATTACTAATATAACCTAGGAATAACTGGCGAATATAGGGTCTGGTGCTGAAGGGACACTGTGAGAAGTGACCTAGAAGGCAAGAGATGAGCCCTCTGTCACGCCTGCATAAAGGCCACTTGAGGGCTCCTTGATCAAGGAGTAATGCCAGTGCCTGGGAAGGCACCTGTTACTTAGCAGACCGTGAAAGGGAGTCTCCCTTTCCTTGCAGGAATCAGGGAACACTCTGCTCCACCAGCTTATTGTGGGAGGCTGGATATTATCCAGACCTGCCCACAGTCATCTGGAGGCCTAAACCCCTCCCTCCCTGTGGTGCTGTGCTTCAGTGGTCACACTCCTTGTCCACTTTTATGTTCCTCCTATACTCCTAGTTCCTCCTTGAAGTTCTTGGTAGATAGCGGTAGAAGAAATAGTGAAAATCTTAAAGTGTTTGATCTTTCTTATAAGTGCATAGAAGAAAATGCTGCCTTTCCTCTTTGCTTTGGCTACCTAAAAGGGAAGGGCCTGTTGTCCCATGATCACGTGACTTGCTTGACCTTATCAATCACTTGGACAACTCACCTTCCTTAACCTGTGCCCTTGTCTTATATTCAATAAATATCAGCACACCCAGCTTTTCAGGGCCACTACCCGTCTCCATGTCTTGGTGGTAGTGGTCCCCCAGGCCCAGTGTTTTCTCTTTATCTCTTTGTCTTGTGTCTTTATTTCTTATAGTCTCTCATCTCTGCACACGGGGAGAACACACACAAAGCCCCGTAGGGCTGGTCTCTGCACTTATTGAAGCATGTTTTATTATGGGCATTTAAATTTCTTGCTAGATAATTATAAGACCCGTGTCTTCTGAGTTTTGGCATCTGTCAATGTCTGTTCTTATTTAAGTTGTGATTTTCTTGAGTCTTAGTAAAATTAGTGATTGTCAGTTGAAATGTGTATTATGTTTTGAGACTCTTAATTTTTCTTAAACCTTTGATCACCGAAGTTCTCCTCTGACACCAGAGAAATGTTATCTTAGTATTTCCAGGTCGAGATGAAAGTCCAGGTTTGTGACTTGACCTCTGTTGACACCAGTGTGTGAAGGACCCTTCATTACTCTTAGCTGGGGTTGGGATCTCTGGTTTTCCACTAGGTCTGTGCTCATACTACCTTGACTTGAAGGGACAGGGATGATCTTACTACTCCTCATGTAGCCTCTGGAGGCACCGTGTATAGTGACAAAGTCTTCATCGCCACTAAGCCTCTTCTGATGCCACCCCTGCAGGGAAGGATGGGGCATCCTCTTACAACCCAGTAGGTATGAAAGTTCAGTCTCATAATGGAATCATCACGACTTGGTGCAGAGAGGAGGAATATTGTGACTGCTGGGCAGTTACGAAATTTCTGGCTTCCACTCTGCCTTCTCTGACACCATCCCAGCAGGGGATAGGATACTTCATTGCATTTGCCTGCCTACCCTAACTTTTCTGGTTAGGATGTGGGTGCGACTGCAGTTTCTTCTGTGGTGTTTGGCTGGAATGGAGTGGTTCTTGTCTAAGTTTTCTGTCTTGTTAGGATGACCTATTTTATCCTTTGGTAAAGAAAGTAGCCTGGCTATTCTTGGGGTTCTTTTGTCTGCCCCTATTGAAATTTTCATTTGCCAGCTTTCCCAGCACCCAATCTGGAATATGTGAGGTATTAAAACTCTCTGCTGTGCTGTTCCTTGGGAAGTCCCTGGCTCCTTTGTCTGCCTGCTCTGCACTCTCCAGGGTCTTCCCATGATTGATGTTTATATATAGTGCCCAGCTGTACTTAGCAGGTAAAATAGGCAAAAATATGTTTAGTCCATGTTTTCAGAGGCAGAAATATACCATCTGTAATATAATTATCTAGATATATTTACCTACGTATAACATCTTTCATATGTGGGGCTTTTCTCCTTTTTTTCCTATTTTTGGTTTTTTAAATATGTATATTTAGGAAGGATTGTGCAGCAGGTTTTGTCAGTTTTTATACAGTTAGCTAGTTCTTGCAGGCTTCTGTGACTCTCTTAGTAGGGGCTTTCTCTAACTACAGGAACACGCACAGGAAATACCAGAAGTACTATTGTAGTAATGCCCTCAAGAGCAACTCTCAGCAAAGAAGGAATGGAAATACGTGGATAAATATCCCAGCTCCCTTACCATTTTTATAGGTTAACTCTTAGGTACATTCTACATAATCTACCAAAGATGCCAATTGGGATTAAGCCAAAATTGTCTGCAGGATTAGCACACTAATTAACACACCTTATATTGGTGTCTTTCTCTTTCTTATATTACATTCTCATTCTCATACTAGATCTTTTGGGGTCACCTCCCCCAGAACTACCCTCACTCTAGTCTTGTCTCACAATAGTCTATTTTTGAGATAATTTATGCTAAGACAATTTTTACCTCTAAATCAATGTGGTTATAATATTCATAGTGCTTTTCTTTTTTTTTTTTTTTTTTTTTTTTTTTTTTATTATACTTTAAGTTCTAGGGTACATGTGCATGACGTTTATATCATGTATAACTCCCCAATGCAATCCCTCCCTCCTCCCCCTCCCCATGATAGGCCCCAGTGTGTGATGTTCCCCTTCCCGAGTCCAAGTGATCTCATGTTCAGTTCCCACCTATGAGTGAGAACATGCGGTGTTTGGTTTTCTCTTCTTGTGATAGTTTGCTAAGAATGATGGTTTCCAGCTGCATCCATGTCCCTACAAAGGACGCAAACTCATCCTTTTTGATGGCTGCATAGTATTCCATGGTGTATATGTGCCACATTTTCTTAATCCAGTCTGTCACAGATGGACATTTGGGTTGATTCCAAGTCTTTGCTATTGTGAATAGTGCCGCAATAAACAAACGTGTGCATGTGTCTTGTAGTAGAGTAATTTATAATCCTTTGGGTATATACCCGTAGTGGGATGGCTGGGTCATATGGTACATCTAGTTCTAGATCCTTGAGGAATCGCCATACTGTTTTCCATAATGGTTGAACTAGTTTACAAGCCCACCAACAGTGTAAAAGTGTTCCTATTTCTCCACATCCTCTCCAACACCTGTTGTTTCCTGACTTCTTAATGATTGCCATTCTAACTGGTGTGAGATGGTATCTCATTGTGGTTTTGATTTGCATTTCTCTGATGGCCAGTGATGATGAGCATTTTTTCATGTGTCTGTTGGCTGTATGGATGTCTTCTTTTGAGAAATGTCTGTTCATATCCTTTCCCCACTTCATAGTGCTTTTCTTTTGTCATTCTCTATGCTTTTACTACTGTGAGCAATAATGGACTTAGACAGTAAACTTATTTTCATTCAACCCTCTTCTTCCCTCTTATTAATTTCTTTTAAGTTTAGCTAATACTGTTAAGTTAATCTATGAGCCTATTTGTCTTTCAGTCTACTCTCTGTATTTCACTTTCCTTTTTGTTAACTGTATTTTTTTGCATTGTCAACCTAGCTAATATTATCTAATATTTTATAACCCATTTCCTGAAATATTAGTCTTAATTATACAATTGAATATACTCCATCCTCACCCTAGATATTATGGCGAATTTTCTTTAATTATTTTTTCATTCTTGTTCTCTAATAAGTTTTATAGGAAGGGCTCATGGGAAAAATAGTCTCTATTATCCTTCAATTTTTGAACCCTTTTGTTTGCAGCCTTTAAGAATTAAAAACTTTTTGCAATATGTTAAATTCCATGCTTATATTTTCTTTCCTTTAACATATTTAACATAATTCTATGTGACTTCTGCTATGCAATGTTGGTATTGAAAGGCTAATGCTACTCTCTTTCTAGGATAACCTTATATAATTTATTGTTCAAAGTAGGGCACTTGAGAATGCAAAAGAAGGTGCTGTTGCTAATAAAATAGGACAACAGCTACCTTTACATACACACATATTCATTTCAAAATGTTTACTAGACTTTCTCTCCATGTGGACCACATCAAATTTTGTAGTTACACAATGTACCCTTTCACTAGGTGCCAACTTGCATTTACAAGTGTTTTATTTCATGAAAATTTTCTTGGACTGTAGGTTTAAATGTTTGTTTTTTCCATCACTTTCATTTTCTTCACTGGGGAAGCCAATTATATGTATGTTAAATGTCCCTTGCCAGTCTTCTGTAGTAGGGATAGACAGATCTTTTCTGAAAGTATTTTAGGCTTTGCAGGCCATATATTATTTCTTCTTTTTCTTCTCTTTCTCTTTATCTTCCCCTTCTTCTTCATTTTTTCTTTTTTTTAAATATTTCTTTTTCCTCTTCCTTTATCAAACAGCCCTTTAAAAATGTACAAAATTATTTTATGATGGGTAATTATACAAACAGGATACAAACTAGAATTGACACATGATCTGTAGTTTTCTGACATCTATACTTACTAAATTTCTCCGAAAGATTTTAATAATTTTTCTTTCTTTATTTCTGATACTTTTGTCTCTGGTTTTTTTTTAAAAAAATTATCTACTTTTTGTACCATGTTTTCTATGGTGTCTTAGCCACCTTGAACTGTGATAACAAATTACAGTAGAATGTGCAGTTTAAACAACAAATGTTTCTTTCTCCCAGTTGTGAGGGTGGAGAAGTCCAAGATCAAGGTATTGGAAAGGTAGATTTCAGTCTAAGGCTTCTTTTCTTGGTTGGTAGGTGCCTGCCATCTTGCTGTGTGTTTACATAATCGGTTCTCTGTGAGCTCATTGAGAGAGAGTGAACAAGCACAGGCATTCTGGTTTCTGTTTTTCTAAAGACACTAATCTCATCATGGGCACTCTCTCCTCATCATCTCATCTAACCCTAATTTCCTCCCAAAGGCCCATTCTGGATACTATCACATTGGGAATTGAAGCTTCAACATATGAATTTGCATGGGAATACAAACATTCCATAACAATTGTCATACCATAACAACTGGTATTTATTTTCTCTTGAGTTTTTAAAAATTGAACCTTAATTTCTGAATATTTTTCTAGTTCCTTGCTGTGGTCCTTTCTCTCTCTATTCATATACTATTGTTTTGACCAGGGATTGGAAATGTTTTCTGTAAAGGGCCGTAAGACCACTATTACAAAGATGAATTCTGCTATTGAAGCACAAAGGCAGCCATAGACAATATGTAAACTTAGGGATGTGGCTGTGTGCCATTAAAACTTTATTTACATAGACAGGCAGCAGCCAGCCGTAGTTGTTTGTCATAGTATGCCAATTCTTGGTATACACCTTTGTGTTTCAAAATGGAATCCACAGGCCGATAACAATCCTATCACCTGGTAGCTTACTGGAAATACAATACCTCGGGCCTCATCCCAGACTTACAGAACCAGAACCTGCATTTGCCAAGACCACATTATGATCCCTAGAGACATTAATGTTTACAGAGTGCAGGTCTAGGCATATGATTTCTGAACTTTTTTTTTTAACTATGCTGTTCATTCATCCATTTTTTTTCAATTTCTTAAATTCATTTTTATTCATTTAAAAATGTCCAGTATATCAAAGCCATTTCTTTCCATTATCTGCCAGAAGGTATTTTGTTTAATTTGTTTTCTTTTTCTGTTTTTTGTTTGTTTTTTGTTGTTTTTTTTTTTGAAGGATTGTTGCTTTTGTCACCCAGGCTGGAGTGTAGTGGCATGATCTCAGCTCACTGCAACCTCCCTCTCCTGGGTTCAAGTGATTCTCCTGCCTCAGTCTCCCAAGTGGCTGGGATTACAGACACCTGCCACCACATCCAGCTGATTTTTTTGTATTTTTAGTAGAGATGGGGTTTCACTCTGCTGACCAGGCTGATCTCAAAGTCCTAACCTCAGTTGATCGGCCCGCCTTGGCCTTCCAAAGTGCTGGGATTACAGGCATGAGCCACCATGCGTGGCCTATTTTTTTCTTCTTATAGTAAATTTAAATATGCTTTGACTGTAACCTTATTTTGTTATCCATACTTAAATGAGATGGGTTTTCCTGAACTACCAGGAGAACACTGAGGGGAGGTTAGGCAGGGATGGGACAGAGCTCTTTTCCAGCTTTACAACTCCAGGTCTTCCTCCTTCATTATTACTATGAGGTGCTCACGTACATGCCCTTTTTTTTCTTTTTCTTTCTTTCTTTCTTTCTTTTTTTTTTTTTTTTGCCACATCTGTATCTGTCCGGACTAAGCCTATTTTGGAGTTCACTTGCCTATAATTTTGCATTGTCCAGATCCCCGTGGACCTTGCTTTCTAAGCTGGTGGTATTGGCTGTAAATTCTCTGTTTTATAAAGTTATTACTTTCAGAGATTTACCTCTTCTGAAACCAGTGTCTGAATAATATCTCTCTTCTGTACCCACAGTATCTCTGACATCAGCTCCTAGCAGTATATCTTCAGAGAGTATTGTGCACTATTTCTGGAATGCCCAAGAGCTTAAGTCCTAGTACTGCTTGATCTTTTCACAGCCCTTTTAAAATTTTCCATGCCCTTACACACAGTGAGAGCCTCTGGCAACTTCTCCCAGTTCAGTATTATGTTACTCACACAATCACTTGTCTCTGTTCCTAATTGCAGAGGAGATGTCCTATCCTGGGGTCTGTAGCTTTTGAGGTTAGTTAGCACTTGGCTGTTTCTCTTCCTCCTGCTTCCCCTACACATCTTCTGGTCTTGTGTAAGACTTCCTGGTAGCATGTTTGGTTTGAACTACTGTATTCAGGGAACCATATGATTTCTTATTACTAAGTTGTATGTAGTTATTATATGTGGGATTTTTCATTTTCTACCTTATTCGTGTATGTATTTTTTATATGTATACGTGTATACATATAAAATGGACTAGTTAGTCTCTAAGTTCTAACCAAGGGGCTGAATACTTCTGTAATGTTGCATTTAGGGAGAATCTGCAGCTCATAGGTTATCCTTTTATAGGACCTGCCCCAGGGTGCATTCCCAGAGAGTTCACTTTTCTCCTGGGCATACAGGTAGACACCACCTCATGTTGAGTGTGAATGGGAGTGACATGATTATAGCTGCTTAAAGGCCTGTAAGAAGCAGTTGTTCATTCTCCATCCTCTCCTGATGACCTGATGAATGTAGATCAAAAAGTTGCCTCAGGGAGTCATGGAATCACAAGATGAATAACAACTCAATCCTTGAATCACAGGTGTGCAGGAAAACACCTGTACACCTACGACATCCACCTCAGACTTTCTGTGTCCAAGAAACAAGAATAACTCACTTATAAATCATCTGATATTTTAGTCAAAAAGTTAGACATTTTGGGATCTATTTGATACAAGTAACAGTATACTAATCATATATAATCCTTGCAGGCTTTGGGAACTCCCTTATCTGACATGCCTTAGTTTATGCTCAGGAAACACAGACCATGTTTAATGGGAGCCTAATTTAAGCATAATTAAGATCCTGTGTTCAGGAGTAAAAATCAGGTAAAAAAAAAAAAACCTAACAAAAACTAATAAATCAAACTTTTCATTAGATTAAGAAACACTTTACAATTATTCCATGTTTGGAATACTCCAGTTCATTCGTGGGTAGTCAGAAAGTGTGTTCATTAGCCTAGTGGAAAATGATTTTGTTGACAGTTCTTCCTGAGGATTAGTAAATCTTATGCTAGTCTTATCAGAGGAAAAATCAGGACACCAAGGGAAACATCAGAGTTCTACCAAATATTATTTAATTTTAGACATATCTCAATTTTCAAGTTATAGTAGGATGTCTTGGTGGCCAGGCTGGTGGGAAGCTAAGAGAACAAAATGGCACACAATAGTGAAGGGTTTACCCTTATGCACTTAATATCCATGCTTTGTTCAAGTTTCTAAGCAAAACTGAGGAGGCTTCTCCACTACCCTCAGAATGCTAGTTTTACCTTTTCCTTTCTTTTATGCAAGACTTCTTCCTGGGGTTCTCATCTCCCAACTTAAAAACTAACTGCAGTTATGTTCTAGGCTTTGTTTAGCTGTTGTATGGTTTTCCTCTTGTTTCTATCAAGTTGCTTTTACATTTAATCTTCCTGGGCTCTGCTGGTTTCATGAACAACAACTATCTCTCTGGATGTCTCGCCTGAGCTTCTGTTGAGCCCCGATCAAGCCTCAGGGACAGTGTCAACAAGAAAAAGCTGGCTCAGAGGCTTTGGATGTGCTGTCCTCCTCTTCATGGTCTGCAAGGGGACCATAAATCCAGGGCCTCCAGGATCACCAAGACCATCTGCATCACAGCCCTGGAATCTAAGGACTCATTCAGCTTCAGAATGGTCCTTGAAGCTTCTGCTTTCATCAGAAATGTTTCTCTTTGAACGTATCCTGATTATTGAATCTGAGTGATCCTGACCCTCCCATTCCCTTGTCTTTTACAGGATCATGAGAATAGGCTGCTGGAAAGAATGGAAAGGCTTCCTCTTTTGAAACTGTGTGTGAGTCCTAGACAGACTCAGCCTAACTAAAAGTCTTCCTTTATCTTTTAAAAAAATATTCTTAACAGTCATATATATCTATATTATAACTAGTATTTGCCGTGTGCTGACGTGTCACACGTATTCAGAGTTGAATTCTTAACATATAAGACAACAAATTTTGCTTTTGAATCCAAAACAAAATAAATACTCTCAAACTTAAATAATATAAATTATTTTGCTCTAAGCTTGGTCAAAGCTGAACACGAGAGGCATTCATCATTAGCCTGTCTATACTATAAAAGTGAAGTCAGTTTCTGGCAGGGAGTGAGAAATGTGGGAGGATTATCTCTGACTTGGTCTACACAGAAACATTTCTTACAATATTTTCAGCTTAGGAAGAGATTTAAGAGATTTCCCAGTATCTGATTTTTTTTTCTAACCTAATGTAGTGTCAATAGTCTCACGATTCCCTAATTAACTTCACAAAGGCTTGTATTATGCGAGTAGACCAACAGATGTTTCTCAGAAGTGACACCTCCTTCTTCCATCCTTAGAAAGGTGCATGTGCTGTGTGCCTGTGTGAGGACAGGTTATAGAGAGATGCTCATTGCTTGTTACTAGCAGCCAATTTTGGGAACATGAAAACACCAAAAACTCTCTAAGAGTACCCATTGTTCCCACTCCTCCACAGAAGGTGCAACCTGACCGGACAGATCTGCTTTTCCCAGAACGCCTCTGCTGCTCCCCTCTTGGTGCCTGAATGCGAATCTCATAGGAGGGGGTTTCCAAGGACCACACCAGTAATTGTTCTGTAGATCTTTTGCTGTGAGCAAGCTGCAGTTAACAGTTGCCTCATGAGTTTCAATTAGGGTGAAATTGAATGCAGCCCCAATTCCAGACCTTCCCACAATATCACCGCCACTCCATAATAGAGGAAAAAACTGAATGGTACATAGGGCTGCTCGGCCCCACATGCACATGGATTTTCTCCAGCTCCTTCAGTGATCATCAGCCCTTGGGACCTTGCGGTTTGCCCATCCCTCCTGCTTCTCTCTGGGTGATGTCATCGTGCAGTCCCCCACGGCTGGCTCTGAGATGTGCTGGATGATGCTATTATTAGCAAGCCTGAGCTCAAGGCCAACTGGCTTGTCTGTTGGCCTCACACTGCCATGAATAGGCTTAATTGCTCACACTCTTTCAGTGGGTTTTTTGAATAGACATTTTTATTAACTTACGATTCTTCCCAGCTGTCTTGAAGCAAGAAGTGAGGGTGAAGAGCAGTGGGAGGGGTACCCTCAACCTCCTCTCTCCTCAGACATAGAGAAAAGAGCAAGTTGGGCCGGGCGCGGTGGCTCAAGCCTGTAATCCCAGCACTTTGGGAGGCCGAGACGGGCGGATCACGAGGTCAGGAGATCGAGACCATCCTGGCTAACACGGTGAAACCCCGTCTCTACTAAAAATACAAAAAAACTAGCCAGGCGAGGTGGCGGGCGCCTGTAGTCTCAGCTACTCGGGAGGCTGAGGCAGGAGAATGGCGTAAACCCGGGAGGCGGAGCTTGCAGTGAGCTGAGATCTCGCCACTGCACTCCAGTCCGGGCGACAGAGCGAGACTCCGCCTCAAAAAAAAAAAAAGAGCAACTTGGGCATGGGGAGGGAGAGCCTCTTACTGGCCATGCTTAATAGGGGTGTTTGGCCATCTCTGGGGTGAGAAGCCCTTTTGAGCCCACAGCCCAGTAAGCCTGACTTGTCTGAACAGAGGGGACATTGTACCTGAGGTCACCCTGGCCAGACAGCACCATAAGAGGAGGCACTAGGCACCTTCCTTCCTGGCAACCTTGATTTCAGGGCCACATGGCGTCTCACACTGTAACTCTCACTTTGTGTCTCTCTCTTCCTCTAGCCAATTGCTAAAGGAAGGGAGGATTACACGTTCTTGGGAAATTTAGCAGATATTCTTGGTTTTCTGTGGGCTGTACACTTATATGATGAATGAAGAGCTGTCTCTTCTCTGATCAGTTCTGAACCTTCCAAAAAGTCAGTGATGTGAACAGGAGGCAGGGAGATACTGGGTAGACCAGAGCAGTTCCCTAGCAAAGGACCTACCCTCAAGCCTGGAAACCCACTGCCCTATATGGGAACAGGCATTTCTGCTTTCATGCCCAATTTTTGCCTTTTGGCCCATCACACCCCCCTATCCTGTACCCTTATAAACCCTAAACCCCAGGCTCCACAAGCAGAAGAACAGAGGAGCAAGAGAGTGACAGAGGCACAGAATGGCGCAACAGAGGAGAGAAAAGAAGGAGCGTCTGAACATTAACAGGAGTTTGACTGGAGATGGTTGGAGAGGAGGTTGACCACAGGACAGCCAAACTTCAGGGCATGAGATCATCTTCCCACTCCATCCCCTCTCCACCTCCCCATCCATTCCACTGAGAGCCACCTCCACCACTCAATAAAACCCCTGCATTCACCAACCTTCAAGTCTGTATGTTACCTGATTCTTCCTGAACACCTGACAAGGACCTGGGTACCAAGAGGACACAGAGCAGGTTAACGCTTAAGCTGTCTGTGACAGCAGAGCTAAGAGAGTACTGTAACATGTCCACTGGGGCTTTGGGAGTTACAGGTCCCACCCCTAGATGCTACCGTGGGGACAGAACCCAAAAGCGCTCACCAGGTTCCTGCACCTGGTGGTCTGTGTGCTCCCCCTCCCATAAGGGGTTTGAGTCCACTGCAGTGGAAGAACAGACAAACCACACCCTTGTCACATGTCCCGTGAGAGGGTCAGGGAACTCTTCCATTTCAGCAGGAAGAGTCTCCAGGGCCACTGTTGGGTATCAAGTTTGTAAAAGTCTATATTTAAAAGCCATTATCCAGTAATCCTTGGAGAAAAGGTGTATTGTGCTTCTCTCTTGAACGTCACTGGCACTGATGTGGGTTTTTGAAATTCAAACCCTTACTCTGGTGACATAGATCCATGCTGAGCTGCTGCTTATACTCAGGCTGCTGTTGTCTGCAGGCAGGCCAGGAGTTCCTGAGGCCTAGGACAATCAGGGTGAATCAGGCTCCCTCCAGTTGAGAACAGCTTGTAGTGCAACCTTAGGAAGTATGTAGCTCATGGGGATGCATTTTAATTAAACATATTTTGCCCTCCAAAGAGAACTGAGAAAGCTGCTTTCCTTAAGCATTTTCCTTAAGTCAAATAAGACTAAGCTACTTTCCTTAAGTCAAAGCTACTTTCCTTAAGTCTAATAAGACTAACATCTCTTCTTGACACAGCAAAATGACAATTTATACATTTTAGGAGCCTCATCATGCATAAGAGAAACCATGAGTTGCAGCAGTGACAGGAAAAGAATAAATTCAGTCAGGTCAGAAGACGTCAGCAATTGAACACGGAAACCAAAGCCTCTTAGCCTGTGTCCCTGAACCCAGGAGCAAGTGCAAAAAGAGAGTGGGTAAAAACAGCCCCAAGATTTCAAAGTTAGTTACTTTGCTAAGCTTGGGCATATACTATTTAGGATTTCTAGGCCAAACACTTGAAATGTAAAAGTCTTCCACACATGTAGATGGATAAGGAGAAAGAGAGACACAGGGAGACAGAAGAGTGGAGGTGAGAAGAAAAGGGGAGAGAGGATGAGAGAGGCAGAGGGGAAAGTGGAGAATGGAAGAGAGAAAGGGAGACTTGGGGTTCTTCTCATTTCACCTAATTCTGGGAAGGCTGGAAATACTGGCTTCACCCTATTGGGACAAAGGATGGCTTCTTACCTTCTTCATCTCCAGGACTCTTTCCTTAGCGTGGCAACTGAAGAATGAGACGACAGGCTCATACACGTGGAGAGGAGAGCTTTGTTTCTCTTAAAGGGTTGCAGCCTGCAGGGTGGCCATTCTGATAGGCTGGGAGCATAGCCTCTGACCAGAAGGGGCAAAGAGAACACAAATTAATGCTGAATAGGGTGACCAAATATTCATATTTAATGAGTCATAGAAGTCATACATTTTTTTTTAACTTTTAGGTTCTGTGTTATACGGACAGGTTTGTTATGTAGGTTAATTGCGTGTCATGGAAGTTTGGTGTATAGAATATTCTGTTACCCAGGTAATAAGCATAGTAGTCAATAAATAGTTTTTGAATCCTCCTCCTCCTCCCACCCTTCACCCTCAAGTAGGTCCCTGTGTCTATCCCCTTTGTATTCACACACAAAGTTTAGCTCCCACTTAGAAGTGAGAACATGTGGTATTTAGTGTTTTTGTTCATGTGTTAGTTTGCTTAGGATAATGACCTTCAGCTCCATCCATGTTTCTGAAAAAGACATCATCTCATATACACAGGGGAATACTATGCAGCCGTAAAAAAGAGTCATGAATATTTTTGAGAGGAGGAACACGTAGGCAGTTGCGTTTTGTATCCTTTCACAGACAGGTTCCATGTACAAAAAATGCTAAGTCCGAGGGTGGAACTTTCGGCCCTCTGACATCGAAAGGTGAAGTGAAATATGCAAAAACCCTCACTGTGCATTCTCTGTTGGTCTGGTTAGAACCACTCCATGGCTGGTGGTCTCTAATCAGATAAAAAAGGAGGGGCAGCATCAGGAGACTGGATGATGTCAGTGGTGGAATTTTCTTAAAGGGCTGGTTTCTGTTTAGCCCTTAGGGAAGAAAAGCTAAGGGTGGTTAGCAAGGGAGCAGGTAATGAGGAGGCCTGTCTGAGCTCAGTTCATGGAAGAGAACTCAGTTTTCAAGGTTATTCTGGGGTCCTGTTGGCCAAAAGATGGTCTGTTTTGTTGGTTAAGAGGTTTAGAATTAATTTTACTTCTCAGGTTTTATCCTCAGGCTACTTGGAGAGGCTCACTATGCCCCAAGCCCACCGTGGCATTTACGGGTGGTCCTGGTGCTCTGCTTTGTCCAACCTTTCACCTCCACCAGGGTCCTGCTGGCCAGCATATCCTTTCAGCTCCATTGATTCCTTTGTCCCATTTTCTGCACTTCCAGTCTGAGGTTACAGATTGCTTTTTTTTTTCTTATTCTTTTTTTTTCTTCTTCATTTATCCTTGACTTGAAACACATGCTTTTTGTTTTTAAATCTTTTTAACAGTGAAGGTCTGGCACAATGCTCAAAAATCTTCACTAGATGTTGCATTAAGCCTTTACCTGACACCTGGTGTTTTGATTATCTAGTGACTTTCTCTTTTCCTCCACTTCTCTGAGCACAATTTGAGAGCAGTGGCTAAGCTGTGTTATGAACCTGAGTGTGTCCAATTCCTAGCATAGTTCCTGGTAGTCAGGAAATGATCAACACGTGCTGTTGTATAAGAGACTGAAGGTTTTATTGTATGTTCTTGATCCTGAAGTACACATTGGCTTACATTTTAATATATCTGATGTAAAGGTATGCTTTACAATTGATGTATGACTTTCTCATCATCATTTATTTTGAAAAGCTATTAATGCACAGGTTTCACCTTAAAATCAAATTACAACAATAATACTTGTATAGGTACAGGGTTATCTGAGAAAATTTGAGTGTCTTATAAATTATGAAAATGTTCCAGAAAATTTGCACTGGTCTGAACACATAAAAGAATTATATTAGTGATCATGGAATTATTACCTATTCTGACTTTTTAGAAAAAGTATTGGAACTCACTTCCACTTGGGACAAATTTCTACAATAATTTGGCACTTACCTAACTAACATAACTGGGTTTTTTGTTGATATAAATAATGGAGCGAATAACATAACTGATTATGCACTTACTGTTTTGTTACTGCTTAATTGAATAAAGAGGTTTGCTGATTGTTTTCAAACTGGGTATGGACACTGAATGGCCACAGACTTTGCAATTTATAATGGTAAGTGCCCTGAGGTAAATATCCTGCCCGCTGGTGGGTTTGGCATCTGGCAAAAGTGATGATGAAATTGGGAATAGTGGGTAGCTGTGAATTGGAAGGCACTGTTAGGCATTTGGAAATAAGGAGAGGCCAAACCCAAGGAACTTTCTGCAGAATGGCGAGGAACACGCCAGGGAGAACAAGAATAAATGTTCTGGGTTGTGTTGCAGTGGTTTGCAGGGTGTGGTATGGAAATGAACGACAGGAAACTATGCAATGAAAAAAAAAATCAAAACTGGAAGAGGAAGGGAAATAACAACAAGAACCACATGAGTAGAACTTGAAATTAGTTCCAACACCCATTCAAAAAGAGATGATGCACATCCAGGTTTCCCAGTGAAAAACAAGGACAACAAAGTAACACAGGAGCTATTGTTTCCCAAGCTGCTAAGGGATATGGAGTAGGGAAGTAAGGTATACAAATTCACAATCGGAGAAAAATTAAACTAGAGCTAACCTAGGCTCCTTGAAAAAAATCTGTCTGCCATAGTGCTGAGGGGTGAGGTGTTACCTACAAAGGACAGAAGACATGGCAATAATAAATCAGAACTTGCCAGAAAAACACACCCAGGAGATACTCAAAATTGGAAAAGTAGTGGGGTTTCTAATTTCCATTTTTATGCTATAGCTTCTGTTATAGAGGTGTCATAGATTTGTGGGGCATCCTTTTCACATTTTGGGAATTTGGAAAATGCCATGCTAAAATAAAAGATAAAATAAATGATTTTTTGAAAAAAAACTCTCAAAACCCAGCAATTGATTTGCAACGTTATTGTCATTCTGCATAATCCTATTTTGACCTTACTATAGAAGGCAACTATTCTATCCAAAAGAAGAAAAGTTGCCACTCCTGACATAGCCAACCATGGATTACAGTAACCAATTTCTTGCCCTGTGATACTCTCAGAAGCCAACCCAGTTTCTCAGGAATTGGCATATGTCCTTAGGAGAAAAAAATATAAACAAAAACAAACAAACAAAAACTTTATTAACCCTCTGATTTTATCTGTATCTTGATTTGATAGCTCTTCAGACTCTTATTAGCTTTTCAATACCTTTAAGAATATTTTTGAAAAAAAATCTTTTCCAACTATTCTCATTGAAAGGATTTGGTAGAATTATCTAGTTATGTATGCTATTAGGAGAGGAATTTTTATTTTCCTATTTAAATTTATTGAATGTCTACTATGTCCAATTACTCTTCTAATAGTGAAAACCAACCAACCTGACAAACAAATTAACAAGAAAAGATAAAGTTCAGCCTTCATGAAACTTACATTCTAGAGGAAGGACGGAGGATAACCATCAAAAGTAAACTGTGTGGTTTGTCGATGAGACTTCCGCAATGGTGATGTGAGGATCTTGGAGAAATCTCTTTCCCAAAGAGACATCTATTAATCTGGACTAAATTAACAAGGACAATTATTTAAGGTCTTTGGAGACTGTTCAAAGAACTTACATGAAACTGAGAAGCATTTGTTGAACACAATCTAAAAAAACTTGGTAAGAATATGTGAGGCCATGACATTCATTCCAGCGAGTGCCTCCTTCCCTGCAGCTCTTTCTTATGGAAGAATTGTTCCAGCAAGCTCAGTTCCTGTCTCCTCAGCTCTCTGGTGTAGAGTAAGTGTTCTAGTTGAATTCAGTCACCCATTAACATTGATAGGTTCCATTTTTCCTTGATATACAATGCCTATATTGAATAGGAACAGGCAGTTACTATTTCCCTATCTCAAACTCCCATTTGTAAGGTATATCTGAGTAGGGAACCAATGAAGAGTAAGATCCTCCTGTCCAGCACGAAAGCTGCTCCAATGGGCTTGGCAATGGAATGGTAGCTCCTATACACTCCACGTTCCTGGCTTTGGGGCTTTGGAGAGCTGTTTTGAGTGGATTCAGTAGCTGGTAAAAATACACAGATCTTATCCCCTCCATCTTTGGGCTGTGGAAGATCAACAGTGGATGGTGGTGACAACCAGGTAGTGTCATCCCCTTTCCCCCAACACAGCACCTGCTCCATAGGAAGGATCAAGGTAAGGCAGCCAGTGAAGAATGAGTTACTCATTTCCCCAATCTCTTGTTCTAGAATGCACACATCCTGCCCAGGGGAGCATAGGAGTAAGCCACAAAGACTGGTAATACTCTGGCCCCACCAAGCGGCCCACCAAGGAGATCAAAACATGGATAAATCAGCTTAGTAATTGCTGAAGACGAATGAATAGGTGTAATACCAATAAAAGCAGACCACCAATAAATTTAACAAAGAAATCAAGGGAAGAAACAGTAAAAGAGCCTGTCTAGAATCACAGTAATTCATTCCTTTTGCTCAGTGTGTTTATGCCCAAGTTCACCTTCCTCTGAGGAGCAACTGGAGAGGGACCTTCTGAGTTATAAGTCCCTGGATAAACATGGGTCAAACTCATAATATCCCCAAACAGCGAAAGCAGCCTCTAAGCCACACATACATCCATCAGGCAAGAGTGAAAACCCGATTGGTTTAGGGGGCTTACGCAAAACTTCTGACCAATCAGTGACTGATCACTAAGCGATTTTGACTGAGGTACAGCCCCTAAGAAGCCAGGTTTAAAGATTAAAAACGAAGAAAAAAAACTCTTCAGTGGGGACATCAGAGGATGCATACTGCAAGGGAGGTAGGCTTCTCTCAATCCATTCAATTCAATAAAGAAGCAAACCAATGAGAGAAAGTCCCAGAGTGTAGAGAAAGTTAGTATATAGCATTGCTATAATGTTATTATTTCAATATGAATAAATACATTTTCATATTATTTAAAGTGTTCAGTTTCAAAAACTGAATTATGAAATATGGAAAGAAACAAGAAGGTGATATCATACTCAGGGGAAAAAAAATACAAGCTGTATGAAACAGCTTTGAGAAGGCTCAGTTAGGGTACTTAGCAAATACTTTGAAGCAGCTATTAAAAATGTTTTAGAATTAAAGAAAAGTATTTTTAAACAATTAAAGATAAGATAATAATGCCTCAAGTAGAATATAATAATAAAATATAGAAATTGTAAAAAATGGGCAATGGGAATTCTGGAGTTGGAAAGTAAAATACCCCAATTTAAAAAAATGCAGGCCGGGTGCGGTGGCTCTCGCCTGTAATCCCAGCACTTCGGGAGGCCGAGGTGGGCGGATCACAAGGTCAGGACAACATGGTGAAACCCCATCTCTACTAAAAATACAAAATTAGCTGGGTGTGGTGGCACGTCCCTGTAATCCCAGCTACTCAAGAGGCTGAGGCAGAAGAATCGCTTGAACCAGGGAGTTGGAGGTTGCAGCGAACCGAGATCATGTCACTGCACTCCAGTCTGGTGACAGAGCGAGACTGCATCTCAAACAAAAAAACAAACAAACAAACAAAAAAACATTAAAGGGTCCCAGAAATAGACTTGGACTGGCAGAAAACAAGGATCAGTGAACTTGAAAATAACTCAATAGAGATTATGTGATCTGAAGAAAAGAGAGAAAAAATAATAAAGAACAGGCCGGGAGTGGTGGCTCACTCCTGTAATTCCAACACTTTGGGAGGCCGAGGCGAGGTCAGGAGATCGAGACCATCCTGGCTAACATGGTGAAACCCCGTCTCTATTAAAGGTACAAAAAATTAGCCGGGCGTGGTGGTGGGCGCCTGTCGTCCCAGCTACTCAGGAGTCTGAGACAGGAGAATGGCATGAACCCGGGAGGCAGAGCTTGCAGTGAGCTGAGATCACGCCACTGCACTCCAGCCTAGGCGACTGAGCCAGACTCCGTCTCAAAAAACTAAAAATAAAATAAATAATAAAATAAAAGTAAATATAATAATAATAATAAAGAACAATGAACAGATTTGGAGAGATACATCAGGTAGTAGGTATGCACAAATATACAGATAATGATAGTGCCAGAGGAGAAGAGACAGACAAAGGAGTGGAAAAATATTTGAAAAATCATGGCCATAAATAACCCATATTTGGTGAGAAACAATAATATGCACATCTGAGAAGCTTAGTAAACTTCAAAGAGGGTAAAAACAAAGAGATCCATGAAGACATGTAATATTCCAAATGTTGAAAAGTAAAAATAGGAGAGAACTTTGACAGAAAAAAGAAGAAAAAAAAAAAAAAACCGACAGTGTGTGCTGTCATGTACAAGGTAACGCCAATATGATTAAGAGTAGATTTCTAGTAAGAAACAATGAAGAGTTAAAGGCAATGGATGGTATGTTTAAAATGCTGACAGAGCATAGAAAACCACATTTGTCAACCTAAAATCTTATATCTAGCAAACTTATCTTTCAAAAATGAAAGTAAAGGGATTTCTGGTTTTGGCTTTAACAGGTGAAGTTTTAAAAGTTATCAGTCTGTTATTACAACAAATAAAATAGAGAATAGAATGAAAATCAATCGATGACTTTTCTTGAATTTATGATATGAGAGAATCGAGGTCACAGCGAATGTCACCACCCAGAAATCTGGAGTGACATACAAAAACAGAGAAACATAACTGATATCAGCTTACCATGAGCAGAAGCCCACAGAGCCATAAACACATAAGTGGTAATTTTGTTAAACAGTTGGAGACTGAGTGTGGACAAACTTGAGTTTGTTGAGGGCCACAGAGAGGGGGTCTTCCCTTTTTTTGGGGGGAAGGTGGTTAACTCCAGGAGCCATCAGGTTCTCATGGAGAAAGTCCCTAGAAAAATCACCTTGTATCTTTTGCAGAGGCTAGGGAAAAGTAACTCTTTGGAATATGCCCAGAGCCTTCTCCATCACAAAGGTCTAAAGACTTTACCATAGGCCGGGCGCGGTGGCTCAAGCCTGTAATCCCAGCACTTTGGGAGGCCGAGACGGGCGGATCACGAGGTCAGGAGATCGAGACCATCCTGGCTAACACGGTGAAACCCCGTCTCTACTAAAAAAATACAAAAAAATTAGCCGGGCGAGGTGGCGGGCGCCTGTAGTCCCAGCTGCTCGGGAGGCTGAGACAGGAGAATGGTGTAAACCCGGGAGACGGAGCTTGCAGTGAGCTGAGATCCGGCCACAGCACTCCAGCCTGGGCGGCAGAGCGAGACTCCGTCTCAAAAAAAAAAAAAAAAAAAAAAAAGACTTTACCATAACCTCATCTGACATAGGAGGAAGGAAAATTACTCAATTCTAGTAGCATCGATTCTTTCTGTCCCACTTAAGAAGTGGGGCTGGAGGAGGGCAGTGATTGTAGGAAACATTTATGAAAATGCCTTTCCAGAACATAGGACCTCTAAGAGCCTGAGATTTATTGATAGGATTATACAGTGTGTCCTCTGCTCCATACTGTGTTGTCATACATCATCAAGGTTTCAGTGTGATAGCATTGAATTAAAGTTGCAGAAGCTGCCAATGCCCAGAGCCTATTTAAGAAAGAGTTCTCAGGAAAACATTTAGACAACAAGAGAGACAAAAGCAAAGACACTGAAGAAAACTAAAGCCTCTGGCACCCAGGGCCACAGCAAACATTAAACACAGCTGAACTCCTAGCCAGATTAACATAAAACCTCACACTAAAGGCCAATTTATTTCATCACCTGTCACACAATATATCATTTTCAGGATTCAAGATGATTACAAGACATGTAAAAAGCAGGAAAAAAATGCAGTGAAAAAGACAAAACAAGCATTAGTGCCATATTGAGATATGGCACAGATTTAGCTATTATCAGATGGAGAATTTTAAATAACTACAAAAGTATAATAAGGGTTCTAGTGGAAAAGTGAGATAACAGACAAGAATGGATGAATAGTTAATAAACGTGGAGGGATGGAAGTTCAAAGAAAGCCTCAAAGGAAGTGACAGAAGTAAAATAAAAACTCCACTATACATAAAATGTCTCTGATGGGCTCATCAATAGACTGAGCACAGGTAAAGAAGGAAGCAGCAACCTTCAAGAGATGTGAATAGAAACTTCCCAAACCAAAATACAAAAAGAAAAACAGAAAAATTAAGAGCAATGTAACAATGTCAAAGGTGAACATATATGTAATTATAATAAAGAGAAGCAAAAGAGAATAAAGCAGAAAAAACATTTGGCACAATAATGGCTGAGAACTTTCCAAATTTAATGTCAGATACTAAACCATATACTTAAGAAGTTCACTAAACACCAACCAAAATAAACACCTAAAACAGCAATACCTATTGTGTTCCAAATAGGAAAAACCGAAGACAGTATGAACATTTTGAAAGAAGTCAGGTAAAAAATACAGTAAAACATTTACAATACTGAAAGAAAAAAAAATCCTGTATGAAGCACAATTTTTCTTCAAAGAGAAAGAGAAATGATAATTTCTCTGACAAACTGAGACAATTCATCGTCAGCACAACTGCTATGCAAAAAAAAAAAATTTAAGTTTAACAGAAAGAAGGAAATAATATAGGTCAGAAGCTCAAGTATACAAAAAGAAAGGAAAAGCATCAGAGATAGTATAAACACAATAAAATGTTTAATATATTTTTATATTTCTTTATCAGAATTAATATAATAAATGATTGTTTAAATGTAAGTGTAAAAATATATTGTGTATTATTGCATTGGACAAGTGACACCAAAGACAACTATTTTATCAGGAACAGGAGGGAAGGATTGAGAATACTCTGCTAAAACAAATCTGAATTACCCATATTGTTTCATTGGAAAGTGTATTTGGATTACTTGTAAATGCATGCTGCAAACTCTAAAGAAACCACTAAAAAAGAAAGTATAATTGATCTGATAAGAGGGAAGATGGAATTACATAAAATAATTAAAACCAAATTAAGGAGAAAAAAACAAAGAATACAAGCACTGAAGAGAAAACGGTTTCAAATATGCTATATATTTTTCCAACTACATGAATAATTTTTAAAATATAAGTGATCTAAAGGCACCATTTAAAAGAGAATGACAGAGTAGATAAAAGACTATGTGTTGTGCAGCAAATATTTACTTGAAATATAAAAGCATTGATATACTATAAGTAAAAGGGAGGAAAAGAAAATACAGTCCTGACAAGTAGCTATATTAATTTCAGGCAAAGCAGAGTCAAAACAGGGAAAATTATCAGGTATGAAGAGGGACATTATATAATGATAAGAAGCCAATTCTCCAAGAAGTCGTAATAATTTTAAATGTATAAGCAACTAGGACAAAGCATCAGAATACATGAGGAGAAAAGTTGACAAAACTGCAAAGAGAAATAGACAAATTCACCATTTACAGTTGAAGACATCTTAAGAGTAAATAATAGATGATTTAGACTAGAAAGTCAGAATGGATAGATTTGACCTGAAGAGCACTACTGATCAACTTGATCTAATTGGTATTTATAGGATGCTCGACCCAACAACAGCAGAATACACATTCCTCTCAGACTCACATGGAGCACTCACCAAGATAGACAGCATCCTGATCAACAAAACACAACTAAACACATTTAAAATAATCGAAATCCTGCAATGTGTACTCTCAGACCATGATAGATTTAGATTAGAAATCAATCACATAAAGACAGTTGGAATTTCTTCAAATATTCAAAGATTAAACAGTACACTTCTAAATAATATGTGTCAAAGAAAAAGTCTGAAGAGATATTACATGATTTTTGATTTAAGGAAAATAAAAGTATAACCTATCAAAATTTTGTGATGCAACGAAAACAGTGATTAGAAAGGTATAGCATTAAATGTATATATTTAAAGAATGTAAAAGCCATAATCTAAGATTCTCCTTAAAAAGTACAGAAAGAGAAGAAATTTAAGCCTAAAACAAGCAGGGGAAAAGAAATAATAAAATTCAGAGCAGAAATCAATGAGATTGAAAAACAAGAAAACAATAAAGAAAATCATTATAATCAAAAGTTGGTCTTTCAAAAAAGATTGATAAAATTGATAAACTACTATCCAGGCTAACCAAGATCAAAAGAAAGGAGACTGAGATTACCAATGTCAGAAATAATAGAAGGATGCTTCCTACAGATCAGCGAGATAGTAAAAAAAAAAGTAAAGGATTGATGAGTGCAACACTCTTTCCCAAAATTTGACAACTGATATAAAAGGAAGACACAAACTAACAACACTAACACAAGTATAAATAGATAATCCAAATAACCTAAATCTATTCAACAAATTAAATTACTAAATACTAGCCCTCTGAAAAAATAAAGCTAGATTGTTTCACTGGTGAGTTCTACCAAATATTTAAGGGAGAAAAACTAAACAAAACAAATCCTCTCAATGTCTTTCACAAAATTGAAGCAGAAAAACTGCTTTCTAATTCTTCAAAGCCAGCATTATTCCATCCTAACACAAAAAATAGATAAAGACATTATGAGAAAGAAAAAATGCAGATCAATATCTTTTTTGAACACAAATTTAATAATCATCAACAAATTATTGGCAAATTGAATCCAGCAATGTTTAAAAGAATTATTCAACACAATCATCTGAATTTATTTCAGGTATACAAGTCTTCTTTAAACATCAAATATGAATTATTTAATCCACCACATGAACAACCTGAAGGAAAAAAAACTATGATCCTGTCAATTGGCATGGATAAAAGTATTTGACTAAATTCAACATGTATTCGTTAAAAAAAAAAAAGAATCAGCAATCTAAGAATAGAGAACTTCCTCAACGTAGGAAGAACATGTCCAAGGAAACTGCAGTTAACGTCATACATGATGGTGATAAACTGGATGCTTTTCTCTTAAGATCTGGACAAAGGCAATTTATATGGTTTGGCTTTGTGTCCCCCATCCAAATCTCATGTTGAATTGTAATCCCTAACATTAATGGAGGGACCTGGTGGGAGGTGATTAGATCATGGGGGCGGATTTCCCTCTGGCTGTTCTCGTGATAGTGAGTGAGTCTTCATGCGATCTGGTTGTTTGAAAGTGTGTAGCACTTCCCCGGTCACTCTCTCTTACTCTCTCTCTCCTGCCCCACCACAGTGAGACTTAATTTCTTCCCCTTCACTTTCTGCTATGCTTCTAAGTTTTCTGAGGCCTCCCCAGGCATGCCTCCTGTACAGCTTGTGGAACTGTGAGTCAATTAAATCTCTTTAGTTACTCAGTCTCAAGTATGTTGTTTTAGCAGTGTGAGAACAGACTAATACAGCAATGATGTTCCTTCTTACCATTCCTATTCAACATGGAAGCCATAGCTAGTGAAATGAGACAAGAAAAGGAAAATATAAAATGTGTATACATAGGGCATGATTGTTTATGCAGCAAATCCCAAAGACTTAAGAAAAATACTCCTAAAACAAATAAATCTATTATAAGATCAAATGTTAATGCTGAAAGTCAGCTGCTTTTCTATATACCAACAAAAAATAATTCAAATTACAGAGTAAAAACATAATAGCATTTACATTAGCAGCAAGGATATAAAATACTTGGCTATAAATCTAACAAAATATATACAGCATCTGTATAGAGGATGCTACATAATTCTGGTGAAAGAAAACAAGAAAGATCTAAATAAATGGAAACATATTCTATGTTCACAGATTGAAAGAATCAATATTGTTAAGATGTCAGTTATTTCCAAATTGATTTGTAGATCATTAGCAATCTCTATCAAAATCTCAGCAAGCTATGTTGTAGATATTGAAAAACTTGTTTCAAAATTTATCTGAAAAAGGAAAAGACTCAGAAGAGCCAATACAATATTGCAGAAGAAAAACATTGTAGGATTGACACTACACAACTTCAAGACTTGTTGCAAAGACACAGTAATCAAGATACCATAGTATTAGAAAAGAATACACACACAGATTACTGCAACATAATAGAGAACCCTGAAATCTATCAACAAAAATATGTTCACCTGGTCTTGACAAAGGAGCAAAGGCAATTCAACGGAAAGTAGGCTGTCGTTTCCACAAATGATGCTGAAAACACTGGACTCATCTATGCCAAAAATAAAAAAAAATAAGCTCAAACATAGGATCTGCAACTTTCACACAAACTGTCTTAAAATGGATCATCAACCTTAATAAAAAAATGCAAAGTAAAAATCTAAAAGAAAACAGGATAAAATTCATGTGACCTTGAACTTGGTGATGAGGTTTTAGATACAACACAAAAAGCACAATTGATGAAAAGAAAGGAAAGAAAGATTAGTCAGACTTTGTTAAAATTAAGAACATTTTACTCTGAAAAAAGCTATTAAAATAATGAAAAGATATAGCACATATTAGAAAATAATCTTTGCAAAACATAAGCCTAGTAAAGGACTGGTATCTAAAATATACAAATCACTCTTAAAACTAAAATAATAAGACAAAAGTTCCATTAAAATGGGCAAAATAGTGCAGAGACTGCACCAAATAAGATACACAGATGGTAAATATGCATATGAAAAGATGCCCCAATTTATCCTTAGACAATTGCAAGTTAAAACAACAGTTAGATGTGAGTACATACCTATTAGAAGAGCTAAAAAGCTGAAATTATCAATTGCTCGTGAGGCGGTTGTTCTACAAAAATTGTTATTCATACTGGTTAGTGGGAATGCAAAATAGTACAGCTACATTGGAAAACAGTTTGGCAATTTCTTACAAAGCTAATTATTACTATATTATATCATTCATACATTGTTTTCCTAGGTATTTACTGAACTGATTTGAAAACTTACGTCCGCACAAAAACTTCATGTGAATACTTATTGCAAGTTTATTAATAATTAACAAAAAGTGATACTAACCAAAATGTCCTTTAATAAGTGAATAAATTAAAAAAAAACTATGGTGCATCCATATAGTGGACTATTACTGCATGATAAAAAGAAATGGACTATTAATATATGAAACATCATGGATGAAACTTAAGTGTATTTATATGTTAAAAAAACAAGTCAAAAAGGCTAAACACTGTATGATTCCAATTATATAACAGACTGGAAAAAGCTAAACTATAGCAACAATAAAAATTCAGTGATCCCTGGGGCTTCAGGGTTGAATAGGTGAAATACAGAGCATTTTTGGGTGGATGGTAAATCTATTCTGTATAATACTCCAATGGTGGATACATGACACTGCAATTGTCAGAACTCATAGAACTTCAGAGCCCAAAGAATAAAATATATTAAATAGAAATTAAAATATAATAGAGGTCAATAGATTCCCAAATTGAATGCAAACTGTGAGAAAACAATCTATCTCTATTTTAAATGTATAAAATAATCTTACTGAATGGGTGAAGGGAAAAAGTTCTGACCTAAGTAACTGTAAAAATGAGTAAAGATTATAAGACAAAAGACAACTAGAGTGTATTCCATGAGACTCTGGGTCAACCGTTCTGAGACAACTAAACATGTGTCCTGGCTGGGATAGAACAATTAAGTCAAAGGCTGGCAGGTGGCAGGAGGAGACTTCTCGCAGTCGGAGTGGACATTCACAGACTGGCAAGAGAACGGAGTGAAGGGGACCCATATGGTAATGTTTAAGGTTGTTGACATCAGCAAGAACTCACGTTAGCTTAATATTGATACAGGTTTTTACACAGAGAAATATTTATAGATGTGCATACTTATAGGGATGAATATACTCACATTTATTGTCTTTCACTCTCAGCTTGGGGAGTGTAAAAGCTATGACTCTCCCCCTCTCCCCACCACCAGTGCCCAACACTGAGGACACCATTAGCCCAGATCTTGCTTTCAAAACCCTTACTCCAATACAAAGAACTGGGACTACCTGGAGAAACGGGTGATTCTAGGACTTTAGGAGGAAATCTGTAAGATGAACCTGAAACATCTTGGGGCACAGGAAAGTGAGAAAGTGCTCCCCAAATTTAAAACCCCACCATGATTAGGGTATGTCAAATGGACATGGGAGCCAATTGAAAGAACTACCATTGGCCAAAACTGGAACAATTTGAGCAAGAAAGTAAGGTGGTATTGGATTATAACTCAAATTATAGGATAAATATCCATGAGTTCCTACAGATATGATCAAATAAATAAGTGGGGGAAAAGAGGCCAATCTCCAATGCAGAAAAACTTAAAAAAATTATGTAAATGCCCCATTGTCAAAAAGAGGTGGAACAGAAAAATTACTAGGTTAAAAACTAAGAAAATCTGCATATAGACCTCAGCTTACAATAAGATATCCATATTGGTTCATCCGTTAAACAAATGTAACATACTAGTATAGGGTATTAATAATAGTGAATGCTAGGTGCAGACTATATAAAAAGTTTCTGTACTATTTTTCTATAAATCTATTAGATATAAAGTGGTCCAAAAATACTTTAAAAGATAAGTGTTTATTTAAAGAGTTATGACACATAGAAAAAGATGGCAAAATAAAGTCATTTCTAGATAAACAAAAGTTGAGAGAATGTATTGCTAGCAAACCTTTCATCTTATATAAATACTAAAGAAATTTTTTCAGAATGAAGAAAAGTGACACTAATAATTCAAATCCAGATCAATAAACAAAGATCACTGCTATGGTTTCAATATTTGCTCCCACTGAAACTCATGTTCGAACTTAACCCCCAGTATGGCAGTACTGATAGGTAGGGGCCTGTCAGAGGTGACTTGGGCATGAGGGTTCTGCCCCCATGAATAGAGTCATCTCTTAATGGAGTCTTAGGTTACCATGGGAGTAGAACTGGTGGCTTCATAAGAAGAGAAAGAGAGACCGAGCCAATGTATTAGCACGCTTAGCCCCTGGGCCACGTGATGCTCTGCACTGCCATGGGATTCCTGAGAGGCCCTCTCCAGATGCAGCCCCTTGACCTTGGACTTTTCAGTACCCGTAACAGTCAGAAATACATTTCTTTTCTTTGTAAATTTCCAGCTTCAGATATTTTGTTATAAGCAACAGAAAACGAACTATGACAATCACCAAAGCAAATAGCCAAATTAAAAGGTGAGCAAAAGTCCTAAATAAACATTCTTCCAAAGCACACTTACAAATGATCACCAGGTATATAAAAGCCTGCTCAACATCACTCCTCATCATTGAGATACAAATCAAAACCACAATGAGGTATCACCTTATGCCAGTAAGAATAGCTATTGTCAAAAAGACAACATTGACAAGTGTTGGTGAGGATGTGGAGAAGAGGCTATCCTCTTTTGTACACCGTTGGTGAGAACGTAAATTGGTGTGACTATAGTGGGAATCAGGAGCAAGTTTCTCGAGAAATAACAAATAAAACTTCTATGTGATCCAGCAGTCTCCCTTCTGGGTACATATCCAAAGGAAAAGAAATTGGTATGTTGGAAAGATGTCTGCACTGCCACATTCACTGCAGCATTATTCACTATAGCCATGATACAGAAACACCATGAATGTGAGTGGACTGATAAAGAAAGTGTGATATAGAGAGAAAATAGAATATTATTTTTTCCTTAAAAAAAGGAAACTCGACTGGACGCGGTGGCTCACACCTGTAATCCCAGCACTTTGGGCGGCTGACAGGGGTGGATTACCTGAGGTCAGGCGTTTGCGACCAGCCTGGCCAGTATAGTGAAACTCCTTCTTTACTAAAAATACAAAAAATTAGCCAGGCGTGGTGGCGAGCGCCTGTAATTCCAGCTACTCTGGAGGTTGAGGCAGGAGAATCGCTTGAATCCGGGAGGCAGAGGTTGCAGTGAGCTGAGATCATGCCATTGCACTCCAGCCTGGGAGACAAGAGTGAAACTTCGTCTCAAAGAAACAAACAAATGAACAAAAAACCAAAACTCTTCCACTTGTGACAACACGGATGAAGTTGAAGGACATTAAGTAGAATGAAATAAGCCAGTCACAGAAAGACAATTACTGTGTGATCTCACTTATATGTGAAATCTTAAAAAGTCACACTCATAAAAGCAGAGAGTAAAATGATCATTTCCTGGGGCCAGGGGATGGGGAAAATGAGGAGATATTGGTCAAAGGGTTCCGTGATGCAGGATAAATACATTCTGGAGATCTAATGCACTTCAGGGTGACTATAGAAAAACGAATAAACAACAATCACCAGGAAAGGTAATTATATAGGTAAGCATAAAAGACAGTATAATTGGATATTTTTCTACTTTTTTGCCTTAACTGATTTAAAAGTCATTGCATAAGATCATAAGTATATATTTATATTATTGGGCCCAAAATCTATATATGAATATTATATTTTTGAAATATTATCACACAGAAGGTGGGGAGAACAAAGCTATATTAGAACAAAGAAATGATACCAAATGCTAAGTCAATTTCACAGGAAGAGATGAAAGAGCCTGCAATGATAGGTGAAGAGGTTAACATATAAACCTCCTCAGACATGCACTTCCACTCTGTTTATCTCTCAACTCCTTTAAGCAGCACAGGATTACATAAAGTAAAAATTATAAGGTATTGTTGGTTTTATAACAAACAACAACTGTGTTACAAAATGAATGTGGTGATTGGAGCTATGTAGGGTGAAGTTTCTATACCATACCAGACTCAGTTTATAGAAATAGGGAGGATACTCTGGTAAGTTAATGTGTATTGTATATTGTAAACCCTATGACAAAATATGGCAAAATAAAGTCATTTCTAGATAAACAAAAGTTGATACATGTGTATTGTATGTTGTTAATCCTATGACAAAAAGATGGCAAAATAAAGTCTTTTCTACATACAGTCTTTTACTGTATAATTCCATTTATATGAAATTCCAGAAAATTTGTCAGTTTCCTTACAAAACTTATCAATTGCAACAGAAAGCAGAGCTTGGTTTCTGGGGCTTGGGTTGGGGCAAACATGGACTGCAAAGGACTTGAGAAACGTTTAGGGATGATGGGACTCTTTTTTTTTTTTTTTTTTTTTTTTTGAGGCGGAGTCTCGCTCTGTCGCCGGGACTGGAGTGCAGTGGCCAGATCTCAGCTCACTGCAAGCTCCGCCTCCTGGGTTCACGCCATTCTCCTGCCTCAGCCTCCCGAGTAGCTGAGACTACAGGCGCCCGCCACCTCGCCCGGCTAGTTTTTGTATTTTTAGTAGAGACGGGGTTTCACCGTGTTAGCCAGGATGGTCTCGATCTCCTGACCTCGTGATCCGCCCGTCTCGGCCTCCCAAAGTGCTGGGATTACAGGCTTGAGCCACCGCGCCCGGCCGATGGGACTCTTCTGTACCTTGACTGAGGCAGGGCTTATATGAGTACATGCATTTGTCAAAACTCATCAAGTTGAACATTTTAAATAAGTGCATTTTATTGTATGAAAACTACACCTAATTAAATTGACTTAAAAAATTTATTAGACTCAGTTCCTTGAAGAAAGAGATGAAAAAAGTGGGTCCCAGCCTCAGATTTTCGGGACTCATGATCATGTGACCCATATTTAAATCTCCTAGAAAGATAAATAGCACTGGGTACAGGGGACCTAAGGAGAGGCAACTGTGGAGACAGTTTCCAGGGGATCTTAGTCTACATGAAAAGCTGCATTCCTAGGCCTGTTTCCATGGGTGAACAGCAGGGCTGCCCTGGTGAGGACTGTGTGACCCAGATCAGACACTGGCAGAAAGCAAGGCTTTTGTTTTTCCCCTTCCCTTTGCTGCCCCTCTGTCCTCTTCCCTCTCCTTTCCTTCACACTCCCTTCTCCTGCTCCCTTTCCCTTTCCCCCTCCTCTTCCTGTTTTCCTTGTCTCCCTTCCCCCTCTTCTCCTTCCCTCCCTTCATCCTCCCCATCCCTCCCTTCTTCTCTTGCTCTCCCTTCCTCTCCCCTCCCCTCTTCCTTACCCCATCCCTTTTTCAGATCTCACTCCCCCTTCCCTTCTTCCTCCTTATCCTCCACCTCTTCCCTTCACCCTCCTTCTACTCATTCTTCTTCACTATACGCTCACTCAGGGACCTCAAATTGTAAGCACATTTTTTTTTGTATCTGATGGGTGACATTCCCCACGGAGCCAGTGACATCTGCTCTCATCATCCCTGGGTGCGCTCCTCTGGGATGGAGCAGGCTCACCTGAAACACACAGGGCTTTAGTGTGCAGGCTTTGGGGTCGCTTGTGTCTGGCACAGGTGGAAAACGTCCATTCTCCCTCTGCTTTTTTCTGCTTCTTAGTCAAGGTTGAGGAAAACCATTATGGGAAATGTAAGAAGATGTGATTCTATAGTTGGACCAGCCAACTTACCAGAACCCAGCAGAGCCCTCAGTGAATTCAGAATTGATATACAGCTACAAGCGTGTTGTAGCAGGCCCCACGAGGCCCCACCTGTATTCTCTTGCTCTGACTACTTTTTGGAAGTGGCTTGAGTTTGGCTGCAGCCCCTACATTTCTTTGCCTGAGAATTTTCCAAGGTGACTGGACCATTTTGTATACACCAGCAATGTATTAATTCTTCCCATGTTCTTCATCCTCACCAGCAATTGATGTTTTTAGTTTTTTTTTAAAGCCATTCTTATAGATAAAGTGCTATCTTATTGTGGTTTTAATTGACATGTTCCTTATGGCTAAGGATATTAAGTATCTTCCTTGTGTCTACTGGGTATTCATATACCTTCTTTGACAAAGTGTTTGTTCAAATCTTTTCCATTTTTTATAAAATTTGGGTCATTTAAAAAAAAAGTTTTGAATTTTAACAGTTTTTTATATATTCTATATACAAATTCATTATTAGATACTTGATTTGCAAATGTATTCTTCCAGTCTGTGGCTTGTCTTTTCATCTTTTAGACAGTATCTTTCACAGAGCAAAGGTTTTATACTTTGATGAAGTATAACTTAACATTGTTTTTCTTTTACTGCTCATGCTTTATGTATTATATCTGCTACATTATGTAGTATATAGCTTGTTACTCTTTGTTTAACCGAATGTCACAAACTAGAATCAACATTTCTAATTAAATTTTTATAATCCATCTTGAATTAATTTTCATGATAAGGTGTTAGATGTGGCTCAAAATATACTTATTAGAATCTGGATGCTTCTAGATTTAAAAACAATTATTGAAGTGAAATTCACATAACATAAAAATAACCATTTTGAAGTGAACAATTAGTTGCACTGAATATATCTTCAGTGGCATACAAATACCACATTTGTCTAGTTTTAAAACATTTCCAACACTTCAAACTAAAACCCACCACACTGTAAGCAGTTTTTTTTTTCTCTCTCCCTCCAAGTCCCTGGCAACCATTACTCTGAGTTCTGACTCCATAGACCTATATATTCTGGATATATCATATAAACGGAATCATACAATATGTGATCTTTTGTGTCTGGCTATTTCCATTGCTAAGAAAAATGCTTTTGAGATTCATCTGTATTGCATCCTTTATCACTGCTTAATTCCTTTTGATGGTTGGATAATAACATTCTACTGTACGTGCTTATGTGTTCATCTTCGGATGAACATTTGGGCTGTTTTCACCACATTAAAGTGTTGCTATATACATTTGTGTACCTGAGTTTTTTTGAGTACCTGCTTTCTGTTTTATGGGGTCTGTGTATAAGACTGGAATTGTGGGGTTATATTGTAATTTCATTTAACATTTTGAGAAACCACTAAACTGTTTTCCACAAGAGCTGAACATTTTACACATCCACTATCAATACACAAGGGTTCCAATTTCACTTCCTCATCAACACTTGTTATTTTCTAATGTCTTATAACCATCATCATTGTATTAGAAATTGTAACAGAGCAGTTAGGCAGAGATAAATTAATAAATAGCATAGAGAATAGACAGGAAGAAGTCAAATGATGTCTATTTGCATACTACATAATCTGATATATAAAAAAAATCCCTAGGAGTATATTTTAAAATATTTTGGAATCAATAAATGGGTTCAGCAAGCTTCCAAGATACAAGTCAACATACACACATTTATTGCATTTCCGTATAATAATCAATGCCCAATTCAAAATTTAAATTTAAAAACCATTTTTAATTAAAAAACAGTTTCATTTGTAATAATACCAGTATCAATATAAGAAAATATTTAGGAAAGTTTAATGAAAGAATATAGGAATACATTTATTAAAATATATATTTAATGAAAGAAGTACGAGGCTTGCACCGTGGAAACTACATGACATTGTTGAAATAAAGAAAACCGGGGTCGGGAACAAGATGGCCAAATAGGAACAGCTCCAGCCTCCAGCTCCCAGTGTGAGCGATACAGAAGACAGCTGATTTCTGCATTTTCAACTGAGGTACTGGGTTCATCTTACTGGGGAGTGCCAGACAATCGGTGCTGGTCAGCTGGTGCAGCCTAATCAGCGAGAGTTGAAGCAGGGCGAGGCATCGCCTCACCTGGGAAGTGCAAGGGTGAAGGGAATCCCTTTCCCTAGCCAGGGGAACTGAGACACACAACACCTGGAAAATCGGGTAACTCCGACCCTAATACTGCACTTTACCAAGGGTCTTAGCAAACGGCACACCAGGAGATTATATCCCACACCTGGCCTGGAGGGTCCCAAGCCCACGGAGCCTCCCTCATTGCTAGCACAGCAGTCTGAGATCTAACTGCAAGGTGGCAGCGAGGCTGGGGGAGGGGCGCCTGCCTTGCTGAGGCTTAAATAGGTAAACAAAGCCTCCTGGAAGCTCAAACAGGGTGGAGCTCACTGCAGCTCAAGGAAGCCAGCTGTCTGACAGCTTTGAAGAGAGCAGTGGTTCTCCCAGCACAAAGGTTGAGATCTGAGAACAGACTGCCTGCTCAAGTGGGTCCCTGACCCCTGAGTAGCCTAACTGGGAGACATCCCCCACTAGGTGCAGACCAACCCCTCACACCTCACATGGCGGGGTACACCCCTGAGATGAAGCTACCAGAGCAAGAATCAGACAGCAACATTCGCTGTTCAGCAATATTCTATCTTCTGCAGCCTCTGTTGCTGATACCCGGGCAAACAGGGTCTGGAGTGGACCTCAAGCACTCTCCAACAGATCTACAGCTGAGGGTCCTGACTGTTAGAAGGAAAACTTACAAACAGAAAGGACACCCACACCAAAACCCCATCAGTACGTCACCAGCATCAAAGACCAAAGGCAGATAAAACCACAAAGATGGGGAAAAAGTGGGGCAGAAAAGCTGGAAATTCAAAAAATCAGAGTGCATCTACCCCTCCAAAGGAACACAGCTCATTGCCAGTAACGGATCAAAGCTGGACAGAGAATGACGTTGACGAGTTGAGAGAAGAAGTCTTCAGTCCATCAAAATTCTCAGAGCTAAAGGAGGAACTACATACCCAGCACAAAGAAACTAAAAATCTTGAAAAAAGAATGGAAGAATGGATAACTAGAATAATCAATGCAGAGAAGGCCATAAACAAACTGACAGAGATAAAAACCATGACACGAGAAATACGTGACAAATGGACAAGCTCCAGTAACCAACTCGATCAACTGGAAGAAAGTGTATCAATGATTGAAGATCAAATGAATGAAAAGAAGTGAGAACAGAAGTCTAGAGAAAAAAAAGGAAAAATAAATGAACAAAGCCTCCAAGAAATATGGGATTATGTGAAAAGACCAAATCTACGTCTGATTGGTGTGCCTGAAAGTGAGGGGGAAAATGGAACCAAGTTGGAAAACACTCTGCAGGATATCATCCAGGAGAACTTCCCCAACCTAGTAAGGCAGGCCAACCTTCAAATTCAGGAAATACAAAGAATGCCACAAAGATACTCCAGAAGAGCAACTCCAAGACACATAATTGTCAGATTCATCAAAGTTGAAATGAAGGAAAAAATGGTAAGGGCAGCCAGAGAGAAAGCTCGGGTTACCCACAAAGAGAAGCCCATCAGACTAACAGCAGATCTCTCGGCAGAAACTCTACAAGCCAGAAGAGAGTGGCGGCCAATATTCAACATTCTTAAAGAAAAGAATTTTCAACCCAGAATTTCATATCCAGCCAAACTAAGTTTCATAAGTGAAGGAGAAATAAAATCCTTTATAGACAAGCAAATGCTAAGAGATTTTGTTACACCAGGCCTGCCCTACTAGAGATCCTGAAGGAAGCACTAAACCTGGAAAGGAACAACCAGTACCAGCCATTGGAAAAACATGCCACAGTGTAAAGACCATCGATGCTAGGAGGAAACTGCATCAACTAATGAGCAAAATAACCAGCTAATATCACAATGACAGGATCAAGTTCACACATAACAATATTAACCTTAAATGTAAATGGACTAAATGGTCCAATTAAAAGACACAGACTGGCTAATTGGATAAAGAGTCAACACCCATCAGCTTTCTGTATTCAGGAGACCCAACTCACATGCAGAGACACACATAGGCTCAAAATAAAAGGATGGAGGAAGATCTACCAAGCAAATGGAGAACAAAAAAAAGCAGGGGTTGCAATCCTAGTCTCTGATAAAACAGGCTTTAAACCATCAAAGATCAAAAGAGACAAAGAAAGCCATTACATAATGGTAAAGGGATCAATTCAACAGGAGGAGCTAACTCTCCTAAATATATATGCACCCAATACAGGAGCACCCAGATTCATAAAGCAAGTCCTTAGAGACTTACAAAGAGACTTAGACTCTCATACAATAATAATGGGAGAATTTAACACCCCACTGTCAACATTAGACAGATCAACGAGACAGAAAGTTAACAAGGATATCCAGGAATTGAACTCATCTCTGCACCAAGCGGACCTAATAGACATCTACAGAACTCTCCACCCCAAATCAACAGAATATACATTCTTCTCAGCACCATATCACACTTAATCCAAAATTGACCACATAGTTGGAAGTAAAGCACTCCTCAGCAAATGTAAAGAACAGAAATTATAACAAACTGTCTCTCAGACCACAGAGCAATCACACTAGAACTCAGGACTAAGAAAATCAATCAAAACCGCTCAACTACATGGAAACTGAACAACCTGCTCCTGAATGATTACTGGGTACATAATGAAATGAAGGCAGAAATAAAGATGTTCTTTGAAACCAATGAGAACAAAGATACAACATACCAGAATCTCTGGGACACATTTAAAGCAGTGTGTAGAGGGAAATTTATAGCACTAAATGCCCACAAGAGAAAGCAGGAAAGATCTAAAATTGACACCCTAACATCACAATGAAAAGAACTAGAGAAGCAAGAGCAAACACATTCAAAAGCCAGCAGAAGGCAAGAAATAACTAAGATCAGAGCAGAACTGAAGGAGATAGAGACACAAAAAACCCTCCAAAAAATCAACGAATCCAGGAGCTGGTTTTTTGAAAAGATCAACAAATTGATAGACTACTAGCAAGACTAATAAAGAAGAAAAGAGAGAAGAATCAAATAAGTTGCAATAAAAAATGATAAAGGGGATATCACCACCGACCCCACAGAAATACAAACTACCATCAGAGAATACTATAAACACCTCTACGCAAATAAACTAGAAAACCTAGAAGAAATGGATAATTTCCTGGCCACTTACACTCTCCCAAGACTAAACTAGGAAGAAGTTGAATCCCTGAATAGACCAATAGCAGGCTCTGAAATTGAGGCAATAATTAATAGCCTACCAACCAAAAAAAGTCCGGGACCAGACGATTCACAGCCGAATTCTACAGACACAGAAAAGCAAATACCGCATGTTCTCACTCATAGGTGGGATTGATCAATGAGATCACTTGGACTCTGGAAGGGAAACATCCCACACCAGGGCCTATTATGGAGAGGGGGGTGGGGGGAGGGATGCCATTGGGAGTTACACCTGATGTAAATGACGAGTTGATGGGTGCTGACGAGTTGATGGGTGCACCACACCAACATGGCACAAGTACACATTTGTAACAAACCTGCACATTGTGCACATGTACCCTAGAACTTAAAGTATAATAATAAAAAAAAGAAATAAAGAAGACCTAAATAAATGTAAAAAAATCTGATATTCAAGGATCAGATAGTTTAATAATGTGAAGATGACAATACTCCCTGTGTTGCCCTACAGAACCAACACAATTGTTATCAAAATCCCAGCTGCTTTTTTGAATAAATCAACCAGCTCATCTAAAATTCATATGGAATTGCAAGGGATCTTGTCTAGCCAAAGCAGTCTTACAAGAGAATAAAACTGGAGGATTCACCTCCTGATTTCAAAACTTTCTACAAAGCTACAGTCATCAAAATAGTGTGATACTGACGAGGATAAACAGAATATTGTCAATGAACAGAATTCAGACCTCAGAAATAAATCCTTGCAAAAGGGTCAAATAATTTTCAACAAGAATGCCAAGACAATTCAATAGGAAAAGAATACTATTTTAACAAACGGTGCTGTGGCCAACTGGATATCCACATGTGAAAGAATGAAACTCAATCCCTACCTCATAGCATACACAAAAATACACTGTAAACAACCATAGATGGAAATGTAAGAGCTAAAAGTATAAAAATTCTTAGGAGAAAGGATTAAGTTCTTATAAACTTAGGCAATGATTTCTTAGATAAAACACTAAAAATACATGTGACAAATAAACTGGACTTCAACAAATTTAAAACTTTTTGTTTCCAAGGATACCATCAAAAAAGTGAAAAGACAGAATGGAATAAAATATTTCTAAATCATATATCTGATAACAGATCTGGTTTTTGTTTGTTGGTTTGTTTTTTAGAGAAGGTGGTTTGCCCTGTCATCCAGTCTGAAGTGCAGTGGTGTAATCATAGTTCATTGCAACCTTGAACTCCTGGGCTCAAGCAATCCTCCCACTTCAGCCTCCCAAGTAGCTGAACTACAAGCACATATCACCATGTCCATCTAATTTTTATTTAATCTTTTTTTTTTTTTTTTTTTTTATAGAGACAAGGTTTCACTATGTTGCCCAGGCTGGTATCAAACTCCTGGACTCAAGTGATCCTCTCACCTCGGCCTCCCAAAGCACTGAAATTATAGGCATGAGTCACTGCACCCAGCCTGATAACAGGTTTGTATATGTAATATACTCTTACAATCCACAATGCAAAAACAAATAACCCAATTCTTCTATTCTTCAACAAGTTCCTAAAAATGCATGAAACACTTAGCCAGGAATTACCTTCCTAATATGGTTAGAATATGGTATAGTTTGTACTGAAAGAATCCTTTTTATTTTACTGTGGAAAGATGTTCTTCTTTTTTGTCTATGATGTAAAAAATTTTTGGGCTCCTTTGGCTCTGTTTTTTTTTTTCCCCCCCACAGAGATTCCAATTATCTTTAGATTGCATTTTAATTTTCTACATCATTCTCATCAATTTTATGCCTTTGACTTTTACATTGTTGGAGAGGTCTCTTCTGTATTGACAATAGTAGCTAAGATTTGTGTTGTTGTGAATTTATGATGTACCAGACACTGGGCTAAGTACTTGAAGCATCTATTTATTTTTTAAAGTATTTATACTCCTCACCATTTACCTATGAGACAAGTAATACTTTGTCTTATTTTGCAACTGAGGAAACTGAAGAAAAGCATGCATGACTATCCTTTGCTGAATCACCCTATCAGGGACAGAGGTGACTTAAGCACCTGCAGCTTTCTTTTAGCATCTGCATACTGGCTGATGAAACTACTCGACCAAGATCACGAAGGCACTAGTGTGCTCTACCAGAGTATGGACAGTTTTCCCTCTGTCTGATATCGTCATTTGAATTTCTGTCTTATCTTTACCGGCCTATTTTATATTTTGTTCTTCTTAGCTAGCTCTGTTAGACCTCATCTTCCTTTTAGTGATTGTTGCTAAGTAGATAAATCAATCCAATAATTTCCTTCTGTCTCTGCAACAAATTTTTTTAGTTGGTCTCTGACATCTCTTTAAGTCAATGATTTCCCTGCATTAATTGTATCTTTAGTCCTCATATTGATATTAAATGTATTATTTTTTATTATTATTTATTTTTATTTTTTATTTTGAGACGGAGTCTCGCTCTGTCGCCCAGGCTGGAGTGCAGTGGCTGGATCTCAGCTCACTGCAAGCTCCGCCTCCCGGGTTTACGCCATTCTCCTGCCTCAGCCTCCCGAGTAACTGGGACTACAGGCGCCCGCCACATCGCCCGGCTAGTTTTTTTGTATTCTTTTAGTAGAGAGGGGGTTTCACCGTGTTAGCCAGGATGGTCTCGATCTCCTGACCTCGTGATCCACCTGTCTCGGCCTCCCAAAGTGCTGGGATTACAGGCTTGAGCCACCGCGCCCGGCCTAAATGTATTCTTTGAAAAAACAAGGCTGGAAGGTTCTCCCTTGATTTGCACTCTGGTGGGACTCACCCATATTGCCCTAGCAACCACAGCCAAGCTAGAATCCACAGGCTGAGGCCCTGGAGACGGGCAGACTCAGGGAGAATACTTGGATATCTTTAAAAGGTATCCTACTTGCAGTGAGTTTTCTATTTGTTTATGTATTTTATTCCGTCTCTCATTTTCACAAATAATATCTTAATGCAAGTATGTAAGATAAGGGCAGACCAGAAACACTCTTACTGGGTTTCATTCCATTCAGAAGGCTGCTAGTGGTACTGCAACTCCATAGACTAAAACTCTCTTTGACGATTGGCTGGCTGGGTAATTTGAACAAATTTGAACCTGCTTTCACTACAAAGGCCAGCTTTCCCTCTTCTCTCATCTCCACTCCACCTGTGGAGAAATGCATTACTGAGAGCTGTGAGCAATTAAATTTTTAATATTCGCCTAAGGACATAAGAAAGCGGGTGTTAAGTTACAATTCAAAGAACTGTGTGTCATGCAACTGCTTATTTCACAGCCTTGGATTGTTCAACGTCTACTGTTAACCACACAGCTAAGTCAAGCGTGCTCTTTCCTGATACTACCTCCTTGTAAAACTTCTGATCCTGGGTTATTGAGAACATAGTTTTCAAAGGTAAACCATGACTAACTAAACGACCATTTTTTCTCTGAAGGGAGTTAAGAAAATACTAAACTGGCATTTGTGTATTGCCATAGAGACTCCCCTACGCTTTCAGATACTCCTTTTCCTCATCTGCAATCTTGAAATAAAAACTGTATTGCAGTTGGATGTGAAACTAAAATGGAGAAATATTTAGGAAGTGCCCCCACATAGTGCCTAGCTTGTGAAAATAACTAAATAGGGTAAGCTAATATCTGACTGTTATTATTTGACTATTTATTATCAAAAATAGTAAATGTACTTGATAATTTCTCTTTGAGTACACTAATGAAATAACTTAAAATGTGACAGAAAGAGAATTTATTAGGTTGGGACCTTGACTTAATGGACCCTATTATCCACTGAATATAACATAACCTAATTAGCATATATATTATCCAGTGAATATAACATAACCTAATTAAAACCAAATAGCCAATAAAAATAATTTAAGATTAGTCAACGTAACTTCATACCAATGAGACAAATGCTTTTGGTGGAATCCTGCATACTTACTTGTCATTGTATTTTTTTCCAGTTATGGACATATGCATTGGGTGAAATTGCCTTAAAGAGGAACTGACTTCTCTTTAACAATTCTTCAAAATCAGGGCAGCCTGTTTTGAGTCTCCTAGGACATATATGGAATTCCAGTTATAATGAAGTTGTTTCTCAATCCTGTAATTCTCAGTTTAACTGCTACTGTATAGTGACCAATATCCACACAGTGCCTTATACACAGTGCTTTATAATTTACCAAGTAATTTTTCACTTAATTCCTGCAACATCCTAATGAGATACATATGTGTATATACGTGTGAATATATATACACACATCCTTTTTATGAGAAAACCAAGGACTGTAGAAGTTATGAGCTTTGTCAAGGTTATACAGCCAATAAATGAAAGACCCAAAATTTAAATTTAGTTCCAACTTCAAAGTTTAAGTTTTAAACATACCATATTTCCTTTCCAAGGTCAGTTGATTACACATGTTCCAAATTATTCTAAATACCTGCTCTTATGTCACGTGTCACTTATAAGAATCATAACACAGACTTTATCTGCGACAATTGGTAAAACAGAAATATTTGAGCCAGCTGATTCCCCATGCTGGAAAATGACCATCCATCTTGGCTCTGGACTTCAGATGCTGAAGTTCAGGAAATCAAAGTTGAAGTTTATTTACAGCTAACCAGCTCTGGGTGAGTGACTCACAGTAACAAAGTTTATAGGATCTGATTCACACATCTACATGCCAATTCATGGTTAAGGAGCAACCTTCTTGCTGTGGGAACCAATGCCCTTTCTTTATAGAAAGTATCTTTCTCAGTGTGTTTGTCCATGGAAGTACCAAGATGCCAAGAGAAAGTCAGGATGCTGAGTTTGGCATCTGAACAAAGGGACTTGCATTCTCTAAATGTGTATTTCTGGGCATCTCTGCAAGTCACACAAATAAGCCTTTTCTAATATTTAGAAAAGAATTAAGGCTTATTTATAATGAATCTTATACAAATAGTGAGTAATTAAAAGGCTGGGAAATTTCAGTGTAAACTGAATTAACACGGAGCAACAGAAACTCTCATCCGTTGGCCGATGAAATGTGAAATGGTGCAACGACTTTGGTAGACAGTTTGATAGTTTCTTACAAAACTAACGCACAGTGTTAAATATGACATAGCAATTGCATTTCTACTAATTTACTCAATTGCGTTGAAAATCTGTCTGCACAAAGCATTATGGTGGATAATCCTACTGCTTTAAAGTCCTTTTGCTATCATTTCTGCTTATCATTGGGATTCTTATCAGTAATTTGGCAGAACAAGTGAAATTGCTTCAGAATGGAAATGTCACGCATATATTCTACAATATTACATGCTAATATTATGGTTATACTTAGTTCAAAATGGTGGGCTGAACAGGAGCGGATTTAGCAATATGAAGCTTATAGAATTGCCACTAGAATCTTTCAATATTGATGTTTTTCAGTGCACATCTCAGACAAAATGTGGATAAAATATTAAAGCCGATGTGGGGAACAATTCAAATCGACAGCACAAAATTTCTCAAAACTCATTCCCTTCTACATTCATCTATTCATAATTTATTTTTATTTCATTTATTTTGTTTGCTTTCTTCATTGACACACAAGGAATGTAAGGCTAAGTTGTTTTTCTAAAAATCCTCTCAAGAAAAACAACTAATGAACAAAAATTGGTATCCGGTAATCTGACCCAGAATCTTGCCTTTCCCCCCCACCCCCCGTCCCAGGCAGAGTCTCACTCTGTCACCCAGGCTGGAGTACAGTGGCATGATCTCGGTTCACTGCATCCTCCACTTTCCAGGTTCAAGTGATTCTCTGTTCTCAGTTTCCTGAGTAGCTGGGACTATAGGCATGCGCCACCATGCCCACTAATTTTGCGGATTTTTAGTAGAGATGAGGTTTCACTGTGTTGGCCAGGCTGGTCTTGAACTCCTGACCTCAGGTAATCCACCTGCCTCAGCCTCCCAAAGTGCTGGGATTACAGGTATGAGCCATCACACCTGGCCCTCACTTGTTTTCATAGACCCAGATTTATCATACACGTCTATATTTGTACATCTAGAATCACATACTATTTACAAGTTGTTTTTAAGACCTCTCACAACCTTATAACAGAAGATTTCTTCCAGGACCCAGTAGTGGTGATCAGGTGATCATCTATTGTTTTTTTAATTAGAATTTTGGAACTTATTTATAGGCTAGACAATAAGTTACTCAGATTAACACAGATCAATAGCACCTTGACTTGGTGACCCAGAGAATTCTAATTAGTTTTTATACACATTTTTCTTTATCTTGATATTCAGTACATCATGTAAGTCAGTAACCATGTTAAACAAAATTAAAATGACAAGTTATAGTTTACTTTACAGTCTATTTCAAATTCAGTTTGTCCACTAGGTCAGTTTTACAGGAAATGGTCTTTTAACACACGAAGAGTGTAGATAATCTGGCAGGTCTCTTCTCTTCCAATTAAGAAAACAAGAATTTTTTGTGCTAGCTTGACAATTTTATAAGTGAAAAACATGAAGTGAGTAAATAAATTTAGTCACAAAGATGGACAAAAAGCAATATGATATAATACACATCACTTTTTCCATTCGTATTCAGTAAGTTTTTACATTTCAAGTAATTGAGCCTTCATTAAAGAAAAACATATATATATATATAAATTAAAGTACCTTCCAGTTCTAGCTTACTAAAGTTTATTCTGCAAAAGTACAAAAACAAACCTCTTAAGAAGTAAACAGGACAGGGCCGTGGCAAAAGCAGAATGGCTGCATGTTAAGATTTTTTTCTTGCCTTATATTGATGGGTATATTTCAGGTGATAAATTTTCTTCACTATTTAGCACTTGCAGCTCAAGTGCAAAGACAAATGTTATTTGTAAGAAACTGATTTTTATTAATTAGCAAACACATTGAGAGGTATCTGTTGATCTATTATTCTTTAAATGCAGATAAATATTTTTAAAAATGTATTTCACACGTGAGGCTTTCATGTGTTTATTTAGAAAAAGATAGAGGCTACAATGGTTCAACCTAAAGCATCCCTTTTTCAATAGTGGAGCCAAACTGTGCAAAATGTTTCTCCTTGTCTCTAAAAATTAAAGTAGGTAATATTTCTACTATAAGGAAATTTAAAATTTTCCTATCATCAGGATTTTTATCATAGCCAATTTGCACCAATCGTAAAATGTGTTAGTCCATTTTCAGGCTGCTGAGAAAGACATACTTAAGACTGGGAAGAAAAAGAGGCGTAATGGACTTACAGTTCCACTTGGCTGGGAAGGTCTCACAAGCATGGTGGAAGGCAAGGAGGAGCAAGTAAGAGCAAGTAACGTCTTACATGGATGGCAGCAGGCAAAGAGAGAGAGCTTGTACAGGAGAACTCCTCTTTTTAAAACCATCAGATCTTGTGAGACCTATTCACTATCACCAAAACAGCATGGGAAAGGCCTGCGCCTGTGATTCGGTTACCTCCCACAGGGTCCTGCCAACAACACATAGGAATTCAAGAATGGATTTGCGTGGGGACACAGCCAAACCATACCACAAAAGAAATAGACTATTCTTTCCCTTATCCTCCTCATTCAACCATGATGAACATCTGATAAAGCCACGCTTGAGAAGATGGTGGGTACACACGTTGGTACTAGTGATTCAGCAGCTATGGAGCATTTCAGCAATTAATGTGTACCAAGTGTGCTCCACATGCTGGAGATAAAGGAGTTAAAAATGCAAATGAAGTTTTGCCATAGGGGGGTTTATATTTATGAGAAAGAAACAGAATATACATGCAACAGAAAAACATGCAATGCATTATCTAGTTATAATTTTGCTGTAAGTAAAGGGAAATTCAGCTAAATGATGACAGAAGGGAGGCTCCTTAGAGTGGACAGTCAGGAAAGACCACTTGGAGGAGGTGATACTTGAACAGAGGCCTAAATGACAGTTCCCCTGCTATGTTTCGTGGAAGCATTCAAGGGACAGACAGCTCAAGTGCAAAGACTAGATGTGAGAACCACTTGGGATGGAACCACTGCTCTCTTCAAAGCTGTCAGACAGGGACATTTACATCTGCAGAGGTTTCTGCTGCTTTTTGTTTAGCTATGCTCTGTGTGTTAAAAGACCGTTTCCTGTAAAACTGACCTAGTGGACAAACTGAATTTGAAATAGACTGTAAAGTAAACTATAACTTGTCATTTTAATTTTGTTTAACATGGTTACTGACTTACATGATGTACTGAATATCAAGATAAAGAAAAATGTGTATAAAAACTAATTAGAATTCTCTGGGTCACCAAGTCAAGGTGCTATTGATCTGTGTTAATCTGAGTAACTTATTGTCTAGCCTATAAATAAGTTCCAAAATTCTAATTAAAAAAACAATAGATGATCACCTGATCACCACTACTGGGTCCTGGAAGAAATCTTCTGTTATAAGGTTGTGAGAGGTCTTAAAAACAACTTGTAAATAGTATGTGATTCTAGATGTACAAATATAGACGTGTATGATAAATCTGGGTCTATGAAAACAAGTGAGGGCCAGGTGTGATGGCTCATACCTGTAATCCCAGCACTTTGGGAGGCTGAGGCAGGTGGATTACTTGAGGTCAGGAGTTCAAGACCAGCCTGGCCAACACAGTGAAACCTCATCTCTACTAAAAATCCGCAAAATTAGTGGGCATGGTGGTGCATGCCTGTAGTCCCAGCTACTCAGGAAACTGAGAACGGAGAATCACTTGAACCTGGAAAGTGGAGGATGCAGTGAACCGAGATCATGCCACTGTACTCCAGCCTGGGTGACAGAGTGAGACTGTCTGGGACGGGGGGTAGGGGGGAAAGGCAAGATTCTGGGTCAGATTACCGGATACCAATTTTTGTTCATTAGTTGTTTTTCTTGAGAGGATTTTTAGAAAAACAATTTAGCCTTACATTCCTTGTGTGTCAATGAAGAAAGCAAACAAAATAAATGAAATAAAAATAAATTATGAATAGATGAATGTAGAAGGGAATGAGTTTTGAGAAATTTTGTGCTGTCGATTTGAATTGTTCCCCACATTGGCTTTAATATTTTATCCACATTTTGTCTGAGACGTGCACTGAAAAACATCAATATTGAAAGATTCTAGTGGCATAAACAGGTAAAAATTTGCATAAACAGGTAAAAAAAAAACCTAATAAAGACTCTACACTTTACCTTTTCTCCTCAAGTTTTAACTTTTTGCTGCTTCTATTTGTATCTTATTGTACTGTCTTGAAACATTGTTGTAATTATCATTTTCGATTAATTAATTGTTTAGTCTGTCTACTTAAGAGTAGTTTACACACCACAGTTACAGTGTTAAAATATTCTGGTTGTTGGTCACCTACTATTACCAATGAGTTTTGTACCTTCAGATGATTTCTCATTGCTCATTAAAGTCCTTTTCTTTCTGACTGAAATATTCACTTTAGCATTTCTTGTAGTACAAGTCTGATGTTAATGAAATCCCTCAACTTTTGTTTGTCTGGGAAAGTCTTTATTTTCCCTTCATATTTGAAGGATATTTTTGCTGGATATACTATTCTAGGGTAAAATTTTTTTTTCCTTCAGCATTTCAAATATATCACGCCAATATCTTTTGGGTCTGCTACCAGACGTACTGGAGATCCACTGCATGTTAATTTATTTCTTTTTTCTTGCTGTTTTAGGATCCTTTCTTTATCCTTGACCTTTGGGATTTTGATTATTACATGCCTTGAGGGTAGTCATCTACAGATTAAATCTACTGGGTATTCTATAACCTTCTTATTCTTTGTTATTTTCTCTTTGAATAAACTTTCTTCTCCTATCTTTCTCTTTAATTCCAATAACTCTTAGATTTGCCCTTTTGAGGCTATTTTCTAGATCCTGTAGGTGTGCTTCATTGTTTTTTATTGTTTTTTCTTTTGTCTTCTCTATGTATTTTCAAATAGCCAGTCTTCAAGCTCACAAATTGTTTCTTCTGTTTCATCAATTCTGCTCTCAAGACTCTGATGCATTCTTCAATATACCAATTGCATTTTTCAGTTCCAGAACTGCTTGATTATTTTAAATTATTTCAATTTCATTGTTAAATTTATCTGATAGAATTCTGAATTCCTTCTCTGTGTTTTCTTGAGTTTCTTTGAGTTTCCTCAAAATAGCTATTTTCAATTCTGTCTGAAAGGTCACATCTTTGTTTCTCCAGGATTAGTCCCTGGTGTCTTATTTCACTAATTTAGTGAGGTCATATTATGTTGAATGGACTTGATACTTGTGGATATTTTTTGGTGTCTGGGCATTGAAGTGTTAGGTATTTACTGTAGTCTTCACAGTCCAGGGTTGTTTGTTCTCATCCTTCTTGGGAAGTCTTTCCAGGTGTTCCAAAACACTTAAGTGTTGTGATCTGTGCTGTATCTGCATTAGGGGGCTCCCAAAACCCTGTGGCTCTTGCAGACTCATAGAGGTAACACCTTGAAGGTCTTGGACAAAGTCTAGAAGAAATCTCTGGATTACCAGGCAGAGTCTCTTGTTCTCTTCTGTTACTTTCTACTACAAAAATGGAGTCTCTCTCTGTTCTGAGCTGCCCGGAGCTAGGGGTGTAGTGACATAAGCACCCCTGTGGCCACCACCACTAGGACTGTGTTGGGTCAGACCTGAAGCTAACACAGGACTGGGTCTCACTCAAGGCTTGCTGGAACCATTCCTTGGCTACCACCTATGTTCTCTCAAGGCCTTGGGGCTCTATCACCAGCAGGTGGCAAAGCAAGCCAGGCCTGTGTCCTTTCCTTCAGGGCAGCGAGTTGCCTGGCCAGGTCCAGATATGCTGTCGAGGAGCCAGGGATAAGAGTTAAAAAACTTAAGTTTCCCTGGTATTCTATTGTACTGGAGCTGTGCTGGTACTCAGACCACAAGATGTAGTCCTTCCAACTCTTCCCTCCCATTTCCAGCCTCACACCATGGCTGTTGCCACTACAGGTCCATAGAGAATACTGCCAGACTACTGTTAATGTTTCCTTACAATTCGAGGGCTTCACAGTCAGCTTGTGGTGAAGGCTGATTGATGTGGGATTCACTGTTCAGGGCAGTGGGCTCCTCTTTGGCCTAGAGCTGGTCTAGAAATACCATCTAAGAGCCAAGATCTGGATACCTTGGCTCAGGTACCTAAAGAGCCTGTTTGGTGTTCTACCCCCCTGAGGCAGAGATGGTACCTAAGATGCAAGACAAAGTCTCCTTTACATGTTCCTCCACTTTTCTCAAGGAGAAACAATCTTGTCCCATAGTCACCACAGCTGGGAAGGTTCTGAGTCTCACCTGAAGCCAACAAGTTTCAGGATCTCATCCAAAGCTCATGACGTACTACATACGTATCAGCTGGTTATTCAAGGTGCAAGGGCTCTTCAGTTAGCCACTGATGAATCCTGCCAGGACTGGGTTATTCTCTTCAAGGAGTGGGTTCCCTTCTGTCCCACAATGTGTCTAAAAATTTTGGTCAGGAGCTAAGGCCTGAAAAGGGGGCCTCATGACACTGACCAGTGTCCTATCTTGCTGTGGCTAAGCTGATATCCAAGATGCAAGACAAATGCCTCCTCATTCTTCCATTTCCTCTCTTTAAGCAGAAGGAAGGGGTCTATTTTGGAGCCATGAGCTCTGCGGCCTGGGGATCGAGGAGGGGTGGAACCAGCATTCCCTCATCTGCCCTGACTTGTGTCTCAGTACATCATGTGCCCCTCCCCACCCCAGTCCACTGAGTTCAGACTCTGAACTCAGTTCAGCACTAAGACTTGCCTAGGAGTTGCAGTCTTTGTGGCCTAAATGCCTTTCAAGTTTACTTAGTGTCCCAGAGCACTCCAGCCCAAGGTGGCGATGCTTGCAGGAACCCAAGTTCTGACTGACAGGATGGATGATTCCCCTCTGACTAGGACTGGTTTAAAGGCTTTCTCTGTAGGTGGGCAACAGCTGAGTTTGGTCCAATTGTACTTTCTGCTATAACAGAGCAGCACTGAGTTAAATGCAATGTCTCACACTTGCTGCACTCTCCCTCTCCCAAGTGGACATATTCTCTCTCTGTGCTGCAAAGCCACTGCCAAAGGATGAGGGAGGGGAGACATAGATGATTCAAGACTGTTTTTCCCACCTATTCGGTGCCTCTTTCAGTGATATGAAGTTAAAACCAGATACTGTGAGTGCTCACCTGATTGTTTGTTCTTATGAAGGTTTTTGTGTGTGTGTGTAGATAGTTGTTAAATAGGTGTCCTTGTTGGGGAGATGATAAGTGGAGCATTCTATTCTGCCATCTTGCTCCACCTCTCCCCTCATTATTCTTTTTCATGTGTTCTACATCCTAGTTACACTAGCTTTTTTTAGACTTTCCCAAACTTTGCTGCCCCCTTTTGTTCATAGATGTTCTTGCATCCACATGGCCAAATCAAGAGACCCTTTCTCTAGAGTCTTCCATTTTCTCTTCTCTAGAATTAAACATCTTTTCCTCCTCATTAGAATTAAACATCTTTTCCTATCAACTTTTCTGGGACACAATGTGTTCATCAGGTGTTAACATGTTAGTTTCATGAGTTTGTTCCTTGAGTCACTACATCTTATTTATTGTTGTATCCTTTAAATGCTTAACAGAACTGCTAGGCTCAGTGAATGTTTGCTGCCTTGAATAAGCAGAAGAAAATAATGAACAAGGTTGCCTTCTGTTAGAGGAAGGAGACATGCATTCATAAAACAAAGGCACTAGGAGACAGCAAAAATAACTTAGTAATGTGGTGATAATCATGTACCAAGAACATAATGTATATCATGTACCAAGAACATAAGGTTGTGTTTTGTGTCATGAGAAAATGGGAAGTTCATTTAACAAACATTTATTAACCATTTGTTTTGTGCCAGACATAGTGCTAGGAATAAATCAGGTATGATCCCTGCCCTCATGGAACAAGGTAGGAGGTTAATCAGTCATTCACCTTATTCAGTAAATGCTCATTGAGCACGAATTGTTAAGGATCTAACAGGTAACAGCCTCTAATCTGATGGAGTTTAGAGTCCTGTGGTTTAAATAGTCATCATATATTATTGGCAAGTCCTTCATACTAGAGATAAGATTTTTGGTGACCTTGAGGTGTTTTGAAGTTATAAATACGGTTGTTTCTCTTTTATATATTCATTTTTTTAGACTTAGAATTAACAAACTCAGGACTTAGAATGAAGTTTGAGAGAAAGGAGAAGCATAACCCCTCACTCCCAGAAGGAATTGGGATTAGGACAGTTGAGTCAATATTGTTGCAAGCGTTAGAAAGCAGAGGCATGTACTTGTGGAGAGCATGATATGACTATGTGGATCATCAGGGTTATTGCGGACTTTGGAATCTAGAGGAGCCATGATAAAACAGTGCCTTGGGGACATTGGTTTTATGTTTCACAGAATGTGCTACATGTAAACAGTGTTCTATGCATGAAGATCAGTTGTGAAATAATGAGCCATGAGAGAATGTTTCAGACAAATAAAATAATAGTCCTTGAAAACACATTGTAATGTATGATTATGAAATTTGAAGAGTATACTATGGAGTCTTAAAAGCTGAAGACTTAAGCAGTTTAGGGGCATAAGGCTCTGATCTCTATTTGTGTGAGGTTAAGGAGGACTTGAGGAGGAAGTGAAAGCTCCTAGCATGTCCCCATTACCAGTCCCCTTCCTGTCTCTTCTGTCTCAACTCTCATAGTAATAGAGATCAGATTTTAAATTTTGACCATGGCCAGTTAGTTTAGTTTCCCAAGGTCATCGTGTAATTTCTACCATAGATTACCTGGTCACATATCCCCTGAGATCACCTTCTCATTTCGTAACTAGAAACTCTTATTGAACATTTAGACTGTTTTGTGACTAACACTCTCTAAAGTCTTTCTCATATTCCAGTGAATAATTGATGATGCTGAATCTGTATTCATTTTTACCCTGTATTGAATTGTATCATTAACATTCTGATACCTTATTGCAACTATTTGTTTATATATGTTCCTTGCTCACTAGAGTATAACTATGAAGACAGGGATGCTTTCACTGGATGCATTTTTATACTTTCAACAATTAGCATAGTGCCTAGACAACTGGAAATATCTCCCTTTTTGTTGTATAAAATAATAATTGAGTCACAGCTTGGATGACCAGTTTTGTTTTGGGAGGGTGGGTGTTGGACAGTATACAAACTTCTTGGATGAGCTTGTTTGTAAAAATTCAGGGCTTATTACAGTTACAGTCTTTTGAAGAAATTCATTGTACTTTGAAAAACAGAATTGGGCACACCATAAGACTTTCACACCTCAATAGATAATTAGTTCACTTTAGATGAATAAACAACATTTTCAAATGATATTGCTTGAGTACATTGATTTCTGGAGTCACTTTTGGCTCAATAAAATTATGGATAAGTGGATAACTTTAGGGAAAGATACAATACTCAATTTTGGTGGGAGGTTTGCCAGTGATCAGTAGAAAGAGTAGCACAAAGGAAAAAAATCATAGTTATGAGACTTCTTGCCCTGTCATAAGCATCCCAGTTGTAATAATGTTCTATTGTTGCTTACAGAAAAGATATTCCATGGTAGGGCTGGATGCCCATGCGGGCCAGTGGCCAGCACATAGGGAACAAGTTGTTCTGTTCTACTTGCTTCAAGTAGCTTCTCATACTCCAGTGGAAGAAAAAAAAGCCAACTAGGTCAGAGTGTATAACCAGAGACAAGCTGCTTATTAGCAATACAGGGAAAAGTAATTGTGCAATAGAGTAATGACAATTAAAATTAGTGCTCATCCCAGGATTCAACACCATAGCCACTCAGAAATCACAGGGAGCTTCACATGCCATCTATCACAGCCAAGCATTCACAAGCCAATGTTAATATAAACAACTTACTAAAGAAGAGTGTAAAACTGGATCTATTATATTAGATCCTGGAAAAAAGGATCTTGGGACAGAGGACAGGTGTGGACAAATAAAATATTTGGCTTTTGGATGAGTTATATTTTTCTTTTCTTTTTTATTGGGTTTTTAATGTTGTGTGTAATGAAATAAAATACAAAAGGATGTAAGGAGTTTTGTTCATTATTAATCTATTAAGAAAAATACATGCTATGTAAAAAAGATTTAATGTGTATCTTGGATACTTTTTCGAAATCTATACATTTATAGGAATCAATGAACCAAGAAGGCAGGCAGACTTGCAAGGCCTTAATTACCCTTTGCTATGAGGAGGCTTCAAGTGGGCAGCCTAGATTTTCTGATACAATTATTATTTTTTTATCTCTTAAAACACATACGTCACAGACACACAAGAACACCTAGCCACACACACACTCGTCAAAAGTAATGTGAACATTCGTTAACACGACTTACTGTCTTCTAGTTTGTCTACACCTAGAGCATAATCCTCCCTCAATATATTTGTCTCTCTGTCATCATCCTCAGATGGACTTGACGGAGGAGGAGTTAGTACCAAAAGCCTCATGCTGCATTCTGGAATTTTCACCATTAGCCCAAGAGGGAAAAAAGAGTAACCTCCGTGTCTTTCCTAGAGGCTTCCTCGTTGCAGACCAGACCTATGTGTGGATCCTGAGCATGCCTGCTGCTCCTTTGCTTCACCAGTCCTAGAGGAGTGAGCCATCTGCCAAACAGCATCCTTTAAAAATGTTCCCATTTACCCTTACCCAAACCCTGATCCCACCTACCAAGCTCTATGCAGCCAGCTGGAAGGCTGACTATGGAGAGAGAGAGAGAGAGAGGGCTGGCTTGGATTGAGCCTACCTCTTGTTTATATTGCATTACAATTCTTTTAAAAATTGGAGTTTTATGGTATTTATAAATATTTCATTTATTGATTGATTTGAGGCAAAATCAACATGTCTTTGTTTCAACAATGGTTGTGTGAAGTCAGTTATGTCAAGGTGTATCCTCCTAGAGGCTCCCACAAGTTAACACTCTACTTCTTCAGAATGTAATTCTGAGTAAGTCAATTACTTAATGTCCACTTGTAGGCTTAATTTATTTATCTCACATTCATTTTATTACAGACGTGTTTTAAATGCAAGCTTATAAATGAGCACCTGAGCAACTGCAAAGCTGATTTGCTGTGCGCTGGTCACCAGCTTGTCTGAGTTTGGTGAGACAGAACCCTCATGCCCAGAAAGTTACATGAAATGGATTCATTAAGTACAGCTTGGCAAGAAGGGCCAACAGAGGCCTAGGATCCATTGTGAGCCAGTCCCCCAAAGCTTGAAAAAACTGCCCAGGGCAGATGGTGTCTCCTCTTTATGTGCCCCATTTGCACTGCAGTTTAGGGATTCTGAAAGGCAGCTCACCCTGGATTGTATACTCTGGGGGCTTGTGAGCTGGGCTATAGCATTGAAGGACCTCCTATTCGGGGGAAGAGGGGCCGGAACAGAGCATAGATTGTTCTGGCCCGCTCCTTGCTAATTATAGAATGTTGCATTCCCAGCACATCCTATAGTTATTCTTGAAAACTACAAGCAAAACAAAGGGAGAACTAGGTTGGTCCAAAATCCCCAGAAAACAGTGCTGCAGCAACCACATCCCATTTTCTAGACACCAATCTCATTTCTCTCCCACTGTAAGTAAGCAGGATTACAAGGTCCTAGAGCTTCAGAGCTTCTCCTCAGTGTTGAGTATAGTATATTTTAGCATTCCTGGCCCTAGGATCCAGGCATCCCCAGAAATTCTGTATCCTGTCAGCCTTAATTCTGTGACTCTTATATGCTACATTTACTATGTATTACACATTTATTCGTTTCCATGAAAATGAAACACAACAAAATAAAACAAAAATGAATAAAACACTTTTTGTTTATTGTGAAGTGAAGCCCATATAGAGAAAATATAAAGTAAAAAAAAAAAAATCCCCTAAACATTCTAAATACACTGATCAATAAATCATCACAGGAGAACACTCGCATAGCCATAACAAAGGTCAAACATTCAACACATTGCCAGAGCCTAGAGTCCGCACCTCCCAGTGGTGTCCTCTGGATCACTCCTCTTTTATCCTGAGTTCTATCATAGTAGTTCAGCTTTGCTTGTTTCTAAACTTTATTGCGCTTGAATAATACAGGATGCATTATTTTGTGTGTGAATTATTTTACTTAATATTATCTCTTTAAGTCCCATCTACATTATCCTACATCAAGGCAGTTTGCTTTTGTGACCAAGTACTATCTTATCACACAGGATAATAAATACACCACAATGCACTTATCTATTCTATAAATGTCTTTAGATGTTTGGGTTGGTTCCAAGATTAAGATGTTACAGATAACATTTGAATTAACATTTGTTTGTGTGTTTCTTGATGCAAATGTGCATGCATTTCTCTAGAAGTGGATTACTGAGTCTTAGGAAATGTTTGCATTCAAATTTAGTGGTTAACGCGAAACTCTTTTCTAACGATACTGTAATTAATTCTTCCCAAAGTTTCTTTGTCATCTTATTGAAAACCAGTTTTTCTCTAATTGATGTTTATTTACCACTTATACTTTATTTTAATTATGGAATCACATATTTTAAGAGTTATAAAGGAGTTTGCAAACCAAGTAGCTGTACTTTTAATCCTGCATGTGAGGAAACCAAAATTTGAAGATGGAAATAAAATGTCTAAGTATGCCTTTTAATGTAAGTAGCTTTCATCTTCCCTGCTAGATTTCATTATTCTTGGATTTCTTCATAGCCTTTAATTCCTGTGCGAAATAGTATGTAACTACATTATGTGACTTTGGAAGGAAGGCATTTTCTTTGTAGAACTTTACTCATTGTGGCCTGACAAGGCTCTTCTAGTTAGAAACTAAGTAAAACATACATATACATGTATCAGTGTTTTCCTCACATATCATCCTGATACGTTCTGAACTTCAAATTTTGTATGTATAACACAGTTTGAATTGCTTAACATATAACTGTGTTAGGCTTTTCTGGTGGCATTTTTTCTCACTTACCCATTGTTTGTTCTCCAATGTGAAAAACCCAAACTGGGGGAAAACCAATTATAATCATTTTCTTCACATTTGTTTCTTTTCTGTACTTTGTTTTGTGGGTATCTCACTTATGGAGAAATTATATATATATTTGTGTGTATATATATGTATAAAAATACATATATATTTAAGAAGTAGTTTAGGACATAATTAAGGACTTAATTTAGGACTTAAGAGCAGTTAAAGTGTGGTTATAATGGTGAGAATATTTATTAATATAAGGGAAATTTAATTCAGCTTAACTATAAGCAAACTCTAGATTTTAGTTTCATGTTATAATTAGACATTATAAAAAAACTATTCATATCTCAAGGAAAGCTACTTAGAAAGACTTAATTTTTGTTATTTTCTCTTTATGACACATTTATTTGACTTCTGATCTAATAGAACTTTTAGTCCATCCCTATTGAAGACAGCAATCATTGAGCAACCAATAGAGTGATGACTATTGAAAGTGAAATGCTATAAAGAAATTCACTATTATAAACATCAAGTCCTGTAATAATGAGGGGGAAATCAAATAGTAAAAAGTTATTGATGAAGTTTCACCTTGACATACACAGAGCTTGGAAGTCATCCCTCTCATCCTTACGTAAGAAAAAGTGGAATAAAGTAAAAACCAATGACTTTATTTAGACCCATTAGAGATTCTAGGTACCAGGGTGAGCTGCCTCCTTGAAATCTAGAGAGATAGGTGAATAGAGAATCAAATCTGAGACAAGCTTACCTGTGAGCCACTAGACTCATAGACTGGTATATAGATGGTAATTTTGACAAACTGCTGGAAGCTGAATGTGAACTAGTATGAGAGTGGGAAATTCCTGGGGCCAGTCTTAGGTGGTTCTTCATACTCTCCTGGGATTCTTTGTTCATGCCTCTAAGAACCCTTCCATGTTCTCATGGTGAAAAGCTAATTTAAAAAATTCTCTTCTGTATCTAGCAGGGGGAGAGTTGAAGTAAATTACTGTGAATTACTCCCACATTCTATTCTGTGATACCTCTCTCCATTATGGAAAGACATATTCTTAGCACAAAGTCACCAAATTTGCTATAGCCTAAGACTGTCTCAGAAATCCTGTTTTTTTTTTTTTTTTTTCAATTAACCAAACACTTGCAGAGGAGAAAAACAGTGATGTTTATTGTTTATCCCCCGCCTACACCCCCCCCCCCCGCCCCCCACACACATACACAACACACACATAGAGAGTGAGAGAACAGAAACTTGGCTGGTAAGAATTTCTTACTCTTTTTGCCAGCATACCAGGTTTCCAGGTCCTTTTTCTCTCTAGCCTTTAGAAGAATGGAACAGTTTTTGTTGACCCTGTTCACCGTGCCATAATTGTGGGAGGCCAAGCAACATTTCAAAAGAAAATCATCGTCCTCTCTTTTATGAAACCATAGGCAAAAGTTTCTCAGTTTTGCAAGATGCTGCCCAATGGGCCAAATAGGGACCCAAATTAACATTTTCCATCCTAGCAGAAGCAGAAGTACACATAACAAAAGACACTAGTCACCTCATTTAACACCCAATATCGACCTGGCAAGGCTTAAACTTTTCCCCATTGGTTCCTGTTGTCTTTGATCCACTCAAGATTGGGAGGGGGTGACTTTAACCAGGAGTTCAATGAGTGGTCTCTGGGCAAGATGAAGAGTGGTCATCCTGAATCAGGCTTGTTAAACTTCTTTCAGGGATCACCGAATGTAACCTTATAAATAAGGAAGGTTCTCTGAGTTAGGCCTGCTAGACTTCCATCAACAATTCTGTTATGCACATCTGTGTGAAGAGACCACCAAACAGGCTTTGTGTGAGCAATGAAGCTTTTTAATCACCTCGGTGCAGGCGGGCTGAGTCCAAAAAAGGAGTTGGCAAAGAAGATAGGGACAGGGTATTTTTATACAATTTGGGTAGGTAGTGGAAAATTAGTTAAAGGGGATTGTTCTCTTGTGGGCAGGAGCGGGGGTCACAAGGTGCTCAGTGGGGAGCTCCGGAGATTCATTGTCCAGAAGAAGGAACTTCACAAGGTCAATTGATCAGTTAGGGTGGGGTGGGAACAAATAATCACAATGGTGGAATGTCATCAATTAAGGCAGGAATTGGCTATTTTCACTTCTTCTGTGGTTCTTCAGTTGCTTCAGGCCATCTGGATGTACATGTGCAGGTCACAGGGGATATGATGGCTTAGCTTGGGCTCAGAGGCCTAACAAATTCCTTCAGAGATCCCCTCCACATATAGAAACATACACACAAAGACAAGATGGACAGAAGGTGATATTGTTTAGCTGTGTCCCCACCCAAATCTCATCTTGAATTATAGTTCCCATAATCGCCACATATCGTGGGAGGGACCCAGTGGGAGAGAATTAAATCATGGGGGTAGTTACAGCATGCTTTTGTGATTGTGAATGAGTTCTCATGAAATGTGATGGTTTTACAAGGGGCTTTCTCTGCTTTGTTCAGCACTTCTTCTTCCGGCTGTCGTGTGAAGAAGGACATGTTTGCTTCCCCTTCTGCCATGATTATAAGTTTCCTGAGGCCTCCCCAGCCCTGCAGAATTGTGAGTCCATTAAACCTCTTTCCTTTATAAATTACCCAGTTTTGGGCAGTTCTTTACAGCAGTGTGAAAATGGACTAATACAGAAGGCTTTCCAAATTAAGATCCCTAACCAAGAATTCCCAGAGTATCCCTTCCAAACTCTCCTCCCATTGTCATCCTGAGAAATCTCCCTGAAATGTTCCTGATAGAGGAGAATTCTTCTGAACCAAGATTCTTCCTACTAATTAGGGAGGGCCATCTGAGACCCCTGAATGAGCCAAACCCAGACAGACACCCTGCAATGAGGCTACAGACAGACACTCCACCGTGGGGTTCCAGAGTTACTCAGGAGAAGGAAGGAGGCATTGGCAATGCCTAGGATACTCACTGAACCAGACATCCCATAATAGGGCTACAGCTACAGACATTTCATGACTAGGCTACAGACTGACACCCTAGAATAGGGCTACAATTATGGAACACATCCCCAGAACAATTTTTCTACTGGAATTAAATCCATGCACAGAGTCAGCAGCACCCCACCAGTAGAGACAGTACCAGAGTCAGCCCCCAGTCCAAGAAAACTAAGCAGCCTCTTGGGCTGGCCTCTGAATCCATTACTGGAGGGAAGATACCAAACCATGGGCAAGTTACCACAAGGGTAATCCTGGATGAGCTCCCAAAATTTGTAACCACCCAATGGGTTCACCTTGTCTGCTGCTTAGACAGAGCCAATTTATACAAACAGGGAAATTGCAATAGAGAAATAATAATTCACACAGAGCTGGCTGTGCATGAGACCAGAGTTTTATTGTTACTCATACCAGTCTCCTCACTTGTTATTTGTAAACTTTCTTCCTATAAAGGTTTCAGAGGCTTTTCTCTAGTGCTGTAGTCAGGTTTTATTCAAGAGCAAGTCATAAGAGTGCAGTGAAACTAGCTTTAAAAGAAAGGGACATTATTCCAAGCCTTTCTGAGAGCCTCAGTTGGTCTGTGTTAATATGAGGACATCAGGATGGCTTCCACTAAGCTGCGGGGTCTGCTCTGAGATCACATGGTTGTATTTTATTCCACCTTTTGTGGTTTGTCTAATGTGGAAGCATCTGTGGAACCTGTCTAAGCCTCACTATAATTTGAAATCATAACAGTACCTGGGTGCATGTCTACTGTGAAATCCATAGCATTCTCATGTCAGTGAGGCTCATCCATCCAAACCCATGTGATCATTGAGCAGCTGCTGGGTTAAACCTTAGTGTTAGGAGACAGCTGATCATGGGCAGAAAAACAAATGAATGACCCCTGCTGTGAAGGACACAAGAGTTCCTCATACTATTAATATTTATTAATATTGTTTCACTAAGTTGTATTAAGTTTTCTCAATGTATTTATACTGCTTAATGAATGTTACCCATTGGATCTAGTAATCAAATACAACTGCCATTTATTGTCTTTACTATATTGTTTGACAATGTGTAGAATATAAATACATGAAAAAAATCATCTTTAGAGAGCCAAAACCTTTCTGGGTAAACAACATATTAAATAACTAGAGGCTTGAGAATTTGAACTTTTAGGAGATTTGAGCTGCAAGGAACAGGAAATCCAAATCAAAGCGGTCTAAGGGTGATGAGCTTTATGGTTTCCCACAAGCCAACACCCCGAGGTCAGGAGCAGAGTCTCACAGCTGCCCTTCTGCTTCAGCAGTGCTTCTGGTTTGGATTCTCTTTGCTGACTTTGTTCTTAGGTTGGGGGAAAATAACTATGGCAGCATTAGAGTCCACATCTGTGTAATGCCGCTTTCAGACAGCCTATTTTTTATTTTTTTGTTCAGAGTCAGAAAATATTTCCCAGAGTGTTCAGAAACTGTCCCTTACTGCCAGACCTTATCAATATGTTCTTTCCTGCATAACCCCCACCTCAGGGGGACATCCATGCTGAGTGGCTCCAGCTTGCCATACACAGGCCTTATAGAGGCAGCGTGCATAGAGTTGCATGGCTGGGACTGTTCAAGGAGGCAGAACTTCCTGGCATGAAGGCCTAGACTTCATGGCATGCTCAGTGTGAGGACAACCTTAATTCATACAACAGCCCACACCTCAGGATATTGGAAGACCCAGTGTTCACCGATTCATGCTCCTTCTCCTCATTGCACATGTAAAACATCCATCTCCACAAAAAACATACTGAGTTTCTAGCCAAACAGAGAAACCCAAAGCCTCATCCAGTACTGCATCCAAAACCAAGTCCAGAATCTCTGGCTCATGCAGCTTCTGCTCTGTCATGCTCCTCCTATCACCGCAAAAGCCACGCTGCAACACCCAATATGTAGTGATATTGAAGGAGGAGATCGCAGTGTCAAAAAGTCACTCTTATATGAAGCAACATGAAAAACACACTCTGATGACCAGTTGTTACCAGTTCCCCTACCCAGGTACAGAGTGGACACCTTGTTCGGCAAGTCCAGCCTCCTGGTACTGCTCATTCTGAGAATCTCCACTGCCCTGAGGCCCATGCAGCTGAAGTCTGCCCTGAGAAGGCTCACCTTGCCCACTGAATTGCCGCTGAGGTGCCGGATGTCCTTCCTGATTCTACTTTAATAACCTAAATCTTATTGCTGCAAATTGAGCTGATGGAGATGTTGTGCGGGTGCTCAATTTAGAAGTACACAAGCCAAGACTTGGATTTCTTTGGCAGTTTGAATCCTTTAAATGGTTACTATCTTCTTCTAGTCAACTAATGGTTTTGTCTGCCCCTTTCCTTTGAGTCTGGAAATTTCTATCTCTTAGCAACATACTGCTGCCACTGTTCCCCTAGGATCAAGCTTAACAAACTCAGCTTCCTTCCAGCCACAGGTATGGGGAATTTAGATGAAAAAAAGATCCTGGAATCAGGATACATTTGGGTTGTACCTTCTCAGAAACTGCCTTGCCCTCTGTCAGGTCAACAGTGCCTAGAGGGGGTGCTTGGCAGGTGATGTGATTTGGCTCTGTGTCCCCAACAAAATCTCATTTCGACTTGTAGCAATCCCCATGTGTTGTGGGAAGGACCTGGTGGGAGATAAATGAATCATGGTGGTGAGTTTTTCCCATGCTATTCTTGTGATAGTGAATAAGTCTCATGAGAGCTGATGGTTTAATAAAAAGGAGTTCTCCTGCACATGCTCTCTTGCCTGCTGCCATGCAAGACGTGCCTTTGGTCTTCCTTTGCCTTCCACTATGATTGTGAGGTCTCCCCAGCCATGCAGAACTGTGAGTCCATTAAACCTCTTTTTTCTTATAAATTACCCGGTCTCAGGTATGTCTTTATTAGCAGCGTGAGAACGAACTCATACAGCAGAGTTCAAATTTGTTTCATATCTCATCTATCTCCTGCTAAACTTTGCACCTACCTACCTAGTCTCCTGACACAGACTTTTACTTGGGATCAAATGGCATCTTTTTAACCCCAAGAATTGGCTTAAGTTTCTGTCTTCCTTTTGAAATGTATTCCACTGATGAAGAGGGTTTTGGTCTTTCTTGCCATTTTACTTTCAGACAGGTCATCTTCAGCCTAAAACCTTGCTGCTTCTTGACTTGTGGTTTGAGGAAGACCACAAATCAACATATGCTGATGACAATGCTGAACTTCAGCTGAGCCTTTGTGCTCCTGGAAATCCCCCTAGCCTGCCCCCACATATTGCCAAATAAGAGCCACCTCTATCCTTCCTTATGGCTCTCATAAGGCTACATTTAACTCACTTGTTTGGCTGCCTTAAAACACCAGGCAGGACCCTCCCTTTTTTATCAATAAATATTCTCCCTTTCACAATTGCCTGAATACTGTCCTCTCCTAAATGTCTGGTTTCCTGCCATATTCCCAAATGCAGCAGTACTGTTTGGCCCATAACACAATGCTTTAATCCATTTCCCAACCTAGCAGATGGGAGTCCTTGCTGCCTCTCTCCCTCAGTTAGCTCGACATTTTAGTCTATTATGTTAGCACTCCCAATTTTAAGTTCTATGTTGACATAAAATCTCGATTTTAAGTTCTGTATTGACTTGGAGTTTTTAAGATGAAGGTGATAGAAACAGAAAGGGAAATTGGCATTAATAATGAAAGACACTTATGAGTTTACCACTTGGGGATCTGAGGCAGGGAGGCCTCAGCTTGTGCTCAGTCAGGGCCCAGTTCTGATTCTCTGGGATGCTCGAAGGTCTGCCCTCTTATGCGCGTCCGTTTAAGCCCGGACTGGCAGAGAGATGATGTGTTTCATGTCCATGGGAATAAATGAAGCTCGCCCAATGAGAACAGGCAAAGACGCCATTCACCTAGAGCTGCTCTAGCAAGGGGGCCAGCCACCATCACTGCATTTCACCAAGAATCACAGGCAGGCAGAGGAGAGGGGAAGCTTCACAGTGGGAAACAGGTGAGCCCTGTTGCAGTACAGACAGCCTGCCTTGGAAAGCTGAGGCGGCTCACTAGAAGAGGGGTTGCCTACGTGATTGGTTAGGGAAGCATATTTGGCTTTCGCTGGTTGGTCCTTAGTTGAAAGCAGGGACAATATCAGGGAAGCTGCCAGTTATTAATCATGTGCTAGCCATCTGGGACTAATTATTACAAAAGTTATTGTTTAGCCTCCTGAACTAGTTGTTAGGGTGGTCTGGCTTCCTATGAGTCTGACTCATAGATCTTAGGCTGGTTTCCTGGGCTGGTATTGTAGTGTGTGAGTTGGCTTCCTGAGCAAGTTGCCACAACTTTTGGGTCAGAGTGTTATTTTTATGTCTGGTCTGGCCATTGCCCATTCATATCTCTGCCAGTCATTCTCAGTCTTTCACATCTTTGTGTTAAAACACAGAGAGAGAGAGAGGAGGAGGAGAAGGAGAAGGAGAAGGAGGAGAAAAAGAAGGAAAAGGAGAAGGAAGAGGAGGAGGAGAAGGAGAAGAAGAAGGAAGAAGAAGAAGAAGAGGAAGAGGAGGAGGAAGGGGAGTAGGAGGAGGAGAAGGAGGAGGAAGAGAAAAAAGAAGTAGAGGGAGAAAAGGGAGGAGAAAGAAGGGAAGAGAGAGGGAGGATGGGAACCAAAAGATAATTTTTCTAGAGGCCACAGGGAAATATCTTGATGCTTTTATTTGGCCTTAATTGTTCTACAAGCCCATTGCTAAGACCCACTGATGGGTGACAAGTTGTGACTGTAGTTAAATTCATTGTGCCCAGGGGTCTAAGAAAGAGTTTATGCTTTCCCAGAGGCAAACAGGTTGTCTGGGGAAGTAGGTATCTGACTACAATAAAGATTCTATCAGAAGAAGAAAAAATACTGCCACAACATTTTGTCTTTCTGGATAATTGTTTTAGGTGTCCATGTTAAACAATTCAACTTTAAATCTGTCATCAACTATCTGGAACACTTTTGGGGAGAAAAAGATTCCATATCTAGCGTTCCATTTTCAGAGGTGCCCCCACAGCACTGTTACACATGGAAGCATTTCAACTTCCCAGTAGAGCTGGTGCTATTATTTACACATGGTGTGACCCATGGGGACTCTGGTGCCCATAGTTATTGTGAAACAATGGATGTTGCCTAAGGTTTCTGAATTTCATCCACATTTATTTTGTTGTTACAAAGTTAGAAAAAAAATTCCCTAAATAATCAAATCCTTTGCAAAGTGCTCTGGTAAATTTAAGATTCAGCAGTTAAATATTTCCTTATTTGTGCTACAAAACTTGTAAAAGACACCATAAATTAATTTCATTGTTAATTTTTAGATGTTTTCTATAAAAATATTTTAGTCATAAAAACAAGTATTTTCTCGTTTATTTGTCTATTCACTAGTCTAAAAAACTAGCTACTGAGCAACATCAGCAATGAAAATACATTGTTTTGTCTTTCGTAATATCAAAAACTACATCAACAATTATTCTTGAGAGGGGTTGGAAAACAACTTTAAATAGGCATACCTGTTACAACTTTGAGATAAATAAAAATTGTTTTTCTTGCTTTTTTGGGGGGGAAAATCTGATTCCCACTATGAACACTAGGCATGTGCGGAGAAAACAGGATGCAGGAATGCCACAAAGTCAATGTATTTAGGCTGCGTATACTGATCAAAATGATTTCAAAATGATCTTCAAGCTTAATGTAATTTAAAGCCAAAATATATTTGTCATTTTTCTTCTACATGGATGTATACATTCATGATATACATAAAACAGATGGAAAAGAAAAATAAATGTTGAGTTGCTAGTCCTATGTGTCAGTTAGTCCCCAGATGCACACACTTGTGTTTCTTGGTTTTTCAACCTTTCTAGTGCGTTAATTTGCTGTCACCAGCCACTCTCTGCTGCAGAAGGCTCCATGACATCTCCCTAGCTCTTTTTATTCATCTTGATAAGCCAAATCTCTGCCCTCCATTTTCAGGAAACACCTCTAAGATTATTTTAAAATCTGTTATCCTAATGAAGCACTAAGTTTAATATTTGTAGATAATCTATATTTTGCCAGACACTGTAGTAGCTGATGGGTTTAATGATAAACACAGCACATGTGCTCTTAGGACCTTTAAGCCAGTGAGAGAACAATGGTGGTGCACATCAGTAAGTACTAGAGGAACATAAGACATGAGCAGAAGACAGAGAAGGAACACGTGGCTCACACGTGAAAGACACAAAGAAATAGCCAAAGCGTGTGGTGTAGAGAAATCTATTCTATATGAAAAAACGCATGTCCACAGTGGAGACCCAGAAAACAATGCAGTTTCATGATGGAATACACAGATATTTGATGCGACCCACGTGCAGAATGGATTCAGGAAGCTGGCCAGAGACCTGATGAATGAGAGCACGCAGGCGATGGGAGGAGTCCTGGAGACAGACACCTGAGTGAGGGGAGTTGCTGAAGAGTTCTAATCTGGAGAGGAGGTAGAGGTGTAGTGAGGAGCCAAATGTGTGAAGAAATATAGGAAGTATCCACTCATTGGTTCTCACATACATTCAACACACATTAGGTGGTAAGTACTTGTGTTGTAGTTGGAAGTCATTATGAAACTGGAAGGCTCAGAGATACCCAGGGAACTCCTGAAGACACACCCTGAAGGACATAGAGTCTTGTGTGGGAGACTTATGGCATAAGAGGAAGACATAGGTGAACTGTCAAAGGGCTGTGCAGGTTAAGAGCTGTGCAAGATCCAAGGAGAGTTAAGTAATGTGAAGTAAGAGGAAAAAGATCTTAATGGAAGGAGGGTCCATGTAGGGTTAAGTACGGAGCTAATGGGTGGGATAGATTATGGGACTGTAAGAAAATGTGCCTCCATGCAACTTGACTAAATGAAATAGGGCCTAAAAGTTTGGGATTAAAAGTAAGTTACTCAAAATAGCAAATCCCATTTGAATGCTATCTTGGGGAAAAAAATAATGACCTTCCTCAGTTACTACATGTTTGGATGTATTAATGTCTTTATTTGTCCTTTATTCAATGCCCAGTATGTGCCAGATCCAGTTCTGGGCCTTGGGACACATCAGTAGATTATTCAACAGACTACCTGCTCTCAAAGAGTGTGAATTCTGGGTAGTATGCATTGCCTAGATCATAGATAGACTTCATGATCTCCTGAATGTGTAAATTAGAGTTAGTGAATAAAATGTCTTTGTATTTGTTACTACATTTATCTGTGAGATAGAGGAATCAAAAGAAATGAATGAATACTCATTACATGTGTAATGTATACCAAAAATTATGACTTTATACTATATATATTTCAATTAATAATCAGAAAAAATTCTAAGATGTAGATACTATATTTTCTAACTTTCTTGTAGAAGAAACCACAGTTATGCTCAGAGAGGTGTTTTAATCCAGTAACCATTAAAATTAAAATGAAAATTTATCAGAATCATTGGATATATGATCAAAGCACAAAATGAATGATGTTAGTGTAAACCAGTGAGAAGCAACCAAGAAACACAGATGCAGGAATACACCACTTGTAATGGAAATAAAACTATGGGTTCACCCAGGAATCAAGGTAACAAAGTGTTTATCAAAATATGGAGAACATATATAAAATGATATTGAAGACATTAAAGTATTAAAGAATGTTTTAATTTAAAATGACATAGTCCATATTTAATTGTGGTAAGAATCAAAGTTATGAGGATTTTATTGATGGACAAATCAATCTACACAACTTGTTTCCAAATAAATAATAAGAATTTGACACATGATTCTAGAATGCATTTGGAGTAAGAAAACTCAAATAAGAGACCAAAGTTTATGAAAAAGTTTAACAAGTAAGGTGGACATGACCTGCTACATATTACGTTTATTTTAAAGCTATAACAAGATTAACTTAGTAATGAATACGTACATCAATGGAATATGAGAGAGTATCAAGAAAATATGCATATATCTCAAATGAAAATTGTTAGTAGAACATATAAAAACGTACTTTATGATTTGAAAAGGACAGTATATATCAGAAAAAATATAAAAAGAGCAACTCATAAAGAAAAAAATTAGTCTACCTCAATCTAAAAACCTCATTTTGAAAAAACATGCTATAACAGAAGCTAAAAGATAGAAAGCATTTGGGAAAAATATTTATAACATCTATAATAAACATCTGATCAGTATCCAGAATATTAAAGTAATTTATCAAAATGAGAAAGCAAACAAACAATCTGATAGATAAGTTGCCAAAATATAAACAAGAAGTTCACATAAGAGGCATGTGTGACTCATAAACATCTAAAAGATTCTCAGTCTCCCTAGTAATCAGAGTCACAGACATGCAGCCAACACTGAGAAACCTCTTCACGCAAATCAGATTGGCAAAAATACAACAATGTCATAATACCAAATGCTGCTGAAGATGTGGAGAGATAGCTTGCTTGCTTGAGGGCCCACAGATTGGCATGACTTTAGAGAGCAATTTAGAAATATTCAGTAAATTTGAAAAGGGGCACACTCTCAGCCCAGCATTTCTGCTTGTGAATGCATCCTCTATTCACTCTTGTGCTGACCACAACACTGTAATTAAATATGACATTGTCTGTGATAGTGCAAATGTGGGAACCATCCAAATGCCCATCGATGGAGAATGATTGGATGTCCAATATTAAGAAAACAAAGGGCTCTTTGAAGCATCCATGAGTTTCCATCATGTGACATTTGCCTCCTTGTGACCAGGGTCATGTAGTTTATAGGAAAGTACAGCTTCCCAGGGGCAGGGAGCAGGGAGGCTGGGGTGGACCAGCTGCCTGCTATCTCTGACTGGAAGCCACTACCTTTAGGTCAGGGACTCCAACTACTTCACTTGCCACTGGATCATCTGGGTTTTGGTAGGTGGATGGTGGGCAGGTTACGGATGAGAAAGAGTGGAGACGATGGACTCAGTGTTGGGCATGGTGCTCTAGGCAGGCCCATTCATCTCGGAGGAGACTTTCAACAGACTCTTGGATATGTGGGTTTGGACTTTTGCAGAAGGGTCCAAGACAGAAATTACATGTGGAAGTCACTAGTATATGTGGGTTTACAGTTGTTACTCCTGTTGTCAGTTTGGAAGAAGGTTGCAGGTAAGTTAACTTTCATGTATGTGTACCAAGGAGAAGGCCTTGGCAGATCTTTCAGTTTTACCCTTTTGGGCACAGACTACAAAGACTCGATTTCCTTCTACTTATTTCCCTCCCACCATCCCTTGTGAATGCCTAACCACAGAAAGGCCAAGGGCTGTGACGTGTCAAGATGTACAAAATGCAAACAGCAGGGCTTTCAGAAATCAGTAGCAGAACTGTACTCCCTCAAGTTCTGCTCCTTCCCCAGATCCATGTACCCCTTAGACTGAATCCCAGAGAAAGGTGTTTGATGATTTCAAGGATTGATAGGAAAGAATATAAAGGGAAATTAAACTGAAGATATTTGAAGTTAGATTTTAAGTTTTAATCAGGTACATTTTTTAGGGAAAAGAAAGAAAATATTAACATGCAATTTTATTCCAAACATGAACCAGGAAGATTCAAAATTTTAGGCTTCTGAAGATGAGGGAAAATGCAAGATATTAATTTATCAATCTGTGTATTGGTGCCTGTGTGTGAATGTGTAAGGCAGTGTGTGATAAGATTCATATAAGTGAGGGCACCAACTTGATGGGTATGTTAAGCAGTGCATGGCCGTACTCCCCACCACTTATGAAGTCTCCTAATGTTCTCAAAGTATCACCTGCTGATAGCTTCCATTGGACAGAATGTCTTGAAAATCTTCCTGTCAAAGCATATCACATATACTAATTATTATCACATGACTTGATGGTCAGTCCTTAAATTATGAACACAGTTGTCTCAAAAAGGTCATTTATCAGTTGCTTAGGCCTCAAATACCAATTTTCCAGAAAAATATTTCAAATAATAGTTAGATAGTGAAAGAAGCCTAGCTCAATACTTCATTGATTGTAATTTGAGAAAGAGGAAAGTTTCCATAGTGCTAAAAAGAAGTGAAATTCAAGAACTCTGTGGTTGAGAGCTGAAGCCAGACTCATCAGAACAGGAAGACTTGACTAATGTAATACAAAGAAGCTTCTTCGCCCAGACCCAAGGGCTCTGTCTGCAGTGTTATGAAGCGGAAGTGGGGTATCCTGGAGAGGACTTGGGAAGTAGAAAGAGCCCAGGTTTGGGGACCAGGAGATTCATCTCCCAAGCTTAGCCCTGCTACCAATTGGCCAGGTGCCCATGGGTAAATACCTTTCTCTCTCTGGGTATTTTTAGTTTGTTGTTAGTCCATAAGATCCATAAGATCAAGAGTTCAAATTATATAAATTATAAGATCTGGATCTTGTGTATCTTCCTGTTTTCTTTCCAGCAAATAGTGTTACACCTACCATGGGTGATGAAAACTCAGCAAAGCTGTGGGCTGAGTATTTACTGGATGTGTTTATTCATGATTTAACTTAATATTTTCTCTCTCCCTCTCTTTGTCTCTGTCTCTGTTTTGAAAACTTAAAAATCTTATACAGAGGAGGTACCCCATTCATAACGCTTACAAGTTGGGCCATGTGGGCTTCCAGAAGGCAGCTCAGAGGACAAATACCAAGCACCTGATTCCAGGTGTCAGGCTTGCCTGAGGATGGCAAACTGAAACAAACTACAGGGCTGGGCCCCTCCTTTCCTGTCACTGCAGGAATCAGAGGAAGGAGATATTAAGGTTAAATATTCTAAAATAATTGCTTTAAAACTGTTCAAGTTTTTCGAGGTTTTTTTTTTCATGTATAATTGATATACAAAAATTGCACCTATTTCATGCATACATTTTGATGAGTTTAGACATCTGCATACACCCATGATACTGTCACCTCAGTCAAGGTACCACATTTCCTTGTGCTTTTTTCTTTTTTCAACAAGAATACAACATGAGATCTACCATCTTAACATATTCTAAAGTATACAATACGGTATTATTAACTATAGGTTTTATGTTGTAGACTAGATATCTAGAACTTATTCATTTTTCCTCACTTTTTACCCTTTGAGTGGCCATGTGACCTAGCAATCCCACTTCTGCATATAAATCCAAAAGAATTAAAATTAGGATCTTGAAGAAATATCTGTACTTATATGTTCATAGCAGCATTAGTCACAATAGCTAAGATATGGAGGCAACCCAAATATCCAACAACAGATGAATGAGTAAAGAAAATGTGACACATACATGCAATTGAATATTATTCAGTCTTAAAAAGAAAGAAATCCTGACATTTGAGATAACATGGATGAATCTGGAGGACATTGTGCTAAGTTATTCAAGTTCACTACCAGTAAAATCATGTCATGAAATAAGGGCATTGTGAGGGAAAACACATTCGAGCTCAGCCTCTGAATGTGCCCTGGAGGCAGACACACCCTGGGACATCAAGTGTCCCTTCTTTGTTCTTCATGGTATTGTATGAGGCATGCATTCACACAGACAGATTTTCATGGGAAGGCCCAAGATGGAGCACGCTTTGATGAACCTAACGAGCAAGCTTAGTTCATTGGTAAAGTAGGGTAAATTATATGATATGCATTTAGTTTGTATATGTGTATTTTATTTACTTATACTTCTTATGTGCTTTTCAGCAAGTTTCCTTATGAAATTGTCTCTGATTTCACTTTATTTTTTGGTTGATACTTCTGTTTTTTCAAAAATTATTTTAATTTTTTTCTTCTTTTCAACTTTTATTTTCAAATCAAGGGTACATGTGAGGTTTGGAGCATGGATGAATCCGTTACCCAGATGGTGAGCATTGTACCCAATAGGTACTATTTTAGCCCTTGCCTCCCTCCTTCTCTCCCTTCTCTAGTAGTCCCAGTGTCTATTGTTCCTGTCTTTATGTCCATATGGACCCAACGTTTAGCCCCCACTTGTAAGAGAGAACACGTGGTGTTTGGTTTTCTGTTTCTGTGTTAATTAACTTAGGATTATGGCGTCCAGCTGCATCCATGTTGTTGCAAGAGACATTTTTTTTTTATGGCTGCATAGTATTCCATGGTGTGTACATATCACATTTTCTTTATCAATTCACCTTTGATGGGCTCCTAGGATGATTCATGACTTTGCTATTGTGAATACTACTGTGATGAACATAAGGGTGCATGTGTCTTTTTGGTAGAATGAACTTTTTTCCTTTGCGTATATACCCAGTAATGGGAATACTGGGTTGAATGATCATTCTTCTCTTAGTTCTTTGATGAATCTCCAAACTGCTCTCCATAGTGGCTAGATGAGTTCACATTCCCACTAGCAGTGTATAAGCATTCCCTTTCCTCTACAGCCTTACCTGCATATGAAATGTTTTCACTTCACATTTAATAAAAATGAATCCAAATAAAATGTGCACAGAAATGGGGATATCCAGATTTATAACACATAATTCTTATTTAGGATGAAATTAAAGTAAAAATATTAATAGTTACTGCTTGGAGTATTTCCTACATATCAGGCCCTCTGCTACATGATTTATCTCTAGCACTATTAATCCCCAAATGACTGTACAGGTTAATACTTTTATTCCTACTGTCAAAGATGAGTATCTTGGTTAATGTCATTAGATGTACAAACAAAAATAGAGAGTGACTGTCTAAAATTGAATTTTAGGTAAACAACAAATAATTCTTATATAAGAATAGGGACATCCTTATACTAAAACATTATTTGTTGCTTGTCTGAGATCTGGGTGCCCTGTATTTTATCTGACAATCTTACACTCAAGGCCACAATTAGAGCCACTTTGCCTGATACCATCCAGCTTATTTCAGTGAAAAATCAGAATCTGACCTGTATTTGTCTGGTTCTAAAGCTTATTTTTTATTTTTTTTCAGCCCACTTTCCTCTAAAAAGGAAATAGGTCAATGCAAATCAGAAACATAGGTGGACAAAAAGGCCTGATTTTTACATTTTTTCTTTTTTTTCTTTTCTTCTTCTTCTTCTTCTTCTTCTTCTTCTTCTTCTTCTTCTTCTTCTTCTTCTTCTTCTTCTTTTCTTCTTCTCCTCCTCCTCCTCCTCCTCCTCCTCCTTCTTCTTCTTCTTTGCACCTCAGTGATAAAAATAATGTATGTTTTCAGTATTCTGTCCTCAATGTTGAATACTGCCCAGGGGGCTTTACTGCCTTTTTTTCTCCATGTAGGCTATGAGATCAGTATTTTTCTCATTCAAAGTTAATTCCAGATGTCTCTTTCTTTACTCTTAAACTATGAAATAATATTATTCTTGTCCATTAGTCTTTGATGATTACATCAAAACAGTAGATTTTCTGAAGATGAGGGATTCGGCATGAGGGTTGGTTGGCCGGGCTGTGGCAGGATGGGTGTGCTGGGAATGTTCACCCTTAAGGGAGTTGCAAGACTCCTGGCGTGAGTCTGTGGAACCCACTTCCTCACTGTCTTGCGCATGAAGTCATCCCATCCAGCGACTCTGGTTCTGTCTTGTGGATAAAGAAAAAGCAACAACAACAACAACAATCGAGCCTTCTTCTAAATTTGACTTTTGAATCTTTTATTTCTTTCTTTATTTATTAAATTTTAGTGTAATTTTATTTAACTAGATAAAGCCTTCTCAAGTGTAATTTCTTTCTTTTTTGCTGTGCTTCTTCCATGGCTCAGCATAGATTTCAGATGTTTCCAAGAACCTTTCTTTACTGAGGACTGGGTGGGGGGGACATAGGGATTTTGCCTGGTGTGTTTTGCATAATCCTGTCCTTTCAGCTGGCCTTGGTTTACCAGTGAAAACAGGGGCTTGGCACTTTTGTGTTATCCATGGCCTATATCCTTGCCTTACAGTCTTGTTTTTAGGATGTGTCTCTATTTAAGCCCAAATTGATGTACTTTATTCATTTGGTTTATTCACGTTTCTTTTCTTCTCCAAGAAATGTTTATTGAGCCTCTATTTGCCATTCCATGCTATGTTTGATTACGGCCCAATCTATGTGAAGGACTAGAAAGTGTCTTTTATAAAGCACAATCTGAGTGATGTGCTCCACAAGAGTTTATCCCTCCAAGTACCCAGAAAGAGATATGTATTGTTATTCCCTTTTAAAGGTGATAAAACCGAGGTCCACTGTCTCATGAGTAGCATTTACCAGTGCCAGAATGAAAGCCTGAGGGGAATGACTCAAAGCCCTACTGTGTCTGTGGACTGAACTCACAGCCAGACACAAAGCAGTGCTCCCAAAAGGAGAGAGAAGAAAAACAAACACCAAAAGAAGATTGATTGTTGTAATTCCTTTTTATCTTGCCAACAGAATCTTCACTGACAAGTCCAAGAGGCAGGAGGGGAGACAAAAGGGTTTGTTGTGTCTTTCTCTTTATGCTGTCATGTTTCCTGCCTGAGTCCTATGAGGGAACACCACCACAGGGGCCCGGTGAGGCAAGTACCACGATGTCAAAGTCTGCCTTGCATACCTTGGCTCGTGTCAACTCTTCTTTTCTCCACTTCCAAATTCTCTCTATCCACTTCTTGAACTCTTCTTTTTAGCCCAGTTTAGCCTGTCATATGCAAGTGCCTTCCCCTGTCCCCATTGCCCCAACGATCCTTTGCCTTGACTTGCAAGTGTCTTTTTGAATTTCCTGCTAATTTGAACTGACGAGATGGAAATGCACCTTAAAGATTGGGTGGGAGGCCAGCCATGGCAATGCCCGATGCCCAGACTTGGGAGAGTGGTTGGGTGCCGCAGGAAAGAGGTGGCTCTCAGTCCCAGTGTCAGCTTGTGTTTGGAAATTTTTGCATATTTTATGGTTCCATTACATTGGCCAGATTCTGACATCTGATCAACACTCCTGTGCATTTCTTGTTGCATCAGGGCTCCCAAGGAACTCTGTCTTTTCGTCTTCCACTAGACAGTTCGAGGTCCCAGTTGTTAATCTATAATCCCACTCTTGACAAGAGAAATAATAAATAATTTCTCTATCATTATACTCTGTAAAGAATATGAAATACCAGATAAAATTTCCTTTAATAATTTTTTATCACCTATCACCTGTGCTTTATCCTCATAATTCTTTCCATTATTTTGCCACATTGTTATACCTACATTTTTAAAGGTACTATGCAATTCCTATTTTTCAAGTGAAGAAACTGGAACTTAGAGAAAATGGGTAAGGCAGCAGCACTGCGTTTTAAATCAAGACTCTCTGATTTCAGAACCTTATATCCTAACTACAAGAGAATGTATTTACTTTGCCTTGTTTGCCTATCCCAGAAGATTCCAACTTGGAAATTTTTGGAAACCATCATATTATAGCATTCACTGCCCTTCTCACCCAAGCAATAATTGTTTCGTTGTCACTTGTGTGTAAACCAATGTGAGGCTCATTTTCCTAATTTGCAAAGTGGGATAAGAATACAGATCCTACAGGGTTACTTTGAGTCACAAGTTAAAAGTAAGTAAATGTGCTGTTGGAACTTTGAGTACAGACAGAGCGATGTACCCATAAATAGTGAAATACCAGATCTTTCCGCACTCAAACATTACCCATGTTGATTTATAAAAAAGAAACAATGATTTCACCCTGCTCGATCACTGCTAGGCTTGATGGGATGGTAGATAAAAAGAAAAAAGAAGGAAGTATAGGAAATATGCACTTCCTCTTTATGGTTATTAATTTGTTTTTGTTTTTTTTCTTTCTGTTCAGACTCTTCAATTGTGAGGCAGATAATAAATCACTGCTTCACTTGTGGGTTTTGGTGGAGCCAAAGTATATGACTTGAGAGTCTATTTACAACGTCTTTTCCCTTTACCTGGCTCTGTTGGACTTCAAAAGGCTATTTCTATGTGTAGGATAGAATATGGAGCTGGAACGGTAGGTATTCCCAGCTTATTTTTGGCATCAAGCCTCTCACTGGAAAAATTAGAAATTATTAAGAGGTTTCAGCACATTTTAAAAGCATATAAAATCAAAGTTATTCAATATTGAATCTAGGGACAATAATATATTTGGAGATTTATTAGGTCCCAACATACATCTTTTAGTTTGCCTTTTTTTATCCCAAATAAGTTTAATTTAAAATATAATCATTATAATTATATTATATAAGAATATGAACCATGTTGCCTTGGATCAAGCAGTGTTTCAGCATTGGACATCTTCCAAGAAACTCTGAGTGAGGCACATTCAAGATGTTCTGCAGATGTGTCTCACAGGTTGATCCAGCATACAGAGGTGCTTTAAAAAGATAACTGAGTTGGCCAGGCATAGTGGCTCACTCCTGTAATCCCAGCACTTTGGGAGGCATAGGCGGGTAGATCACGAGGTCAAGAGATCGAGACCATCCTGGCCAACATGATGAAACCCCGTCTCTACTAAAAATACAAAAATTATTTGGGCATGGTGGCACATGACTTTAGTCCCAGCTACTCAGGAGGCTGAGACAGGAGAATCGCTTGAACCCGGAGGTGAAGGTTGCAGTGAGCTAAGATTGTGCCACTGCACTCCAGCCTGGCGGCAGAGCAAGACTCCATCTAAAAAAAAAAAAAAAAGATAGCTAAGTCATGGTGCTGTGTAGCCAACATAACCAAAATGTGGGCCTTCAGCCTGAATCCAATTGGCCTTACTCAAGCCTCAGCTTTCAACCCCTTGTCTTCACCACATGTTTTCCCACATACCAATTCACTCTCAAAACTTATTTCGTCAAGCATGACTAAACTCTTTGGGACTCAGCATCTCAACAGTGTATTCCATTTCCCTTCTGTGATTTCTGTCATCATTCAGGCTTGAGTGACTTCTTCTTATTACTGTAGGCAATGGCCCTCACTCCTACGTGGATGTCTGTCTGTTAGATGACCAGAGTCTTAAGCAGATGACCCATGCCGACTTAGGGAACCTGCGATTCTAAAATCAGCTGCATGATTAACTCATGTGCTTTGACTTAGATGCAGGAGACTTTTCTCTCCAACGGAAAGAGCAATCGCTCTAGGGAGGGTGGGAAGCCTACCTCTTCCACGGGCCAGCTGAGTGACATTGGTAACTTACTTGACATTTCTGGGACATGATTACCTAATCTGCAAAATAATATTCATTACACTTATAATCTAAGGTTGTGTAAAGATTAAATTAGCTTCCTCATACTAAGTGACAGCTCTAACAGATGCTTAACAAATTTCAACACGTCTTACTCCTTTGTAGAATATTTTTTGTCACTCTTTTGGCATTTTACATGCAATGCATCATGGTTAATTATTGGGGTTGTAAATCCTTAGAAAAAAAGAATCATGTCTTATATTTTTTAATATACTTGAGTGTATTCCAACCTATGTCTCATACATTATAAATATTCAACGATTTCCAAATAGACATGTAAAGGACATTACTGTTCTCTTTTTCTGTGCTCAGTGGAAATATGCTCTACCTGTGTCTCCTTTTCATCCCCTTTAAAACTCTTCATCGTGTGGCTGCAGATTTGCTGCAGTCTTCCAATGTATCTAGTTCACCTGGTGCTGCGTGGCCTGTGCTTTCTTTCCATGCCAGCTCTCATTCCCATCCTGACTCCTTCTTCCCTTGTGCCTACAGCCAAGTCTGATGGGCACAGGAGGAACAGCAGGAGGGAGGATGTGTTCTGGGGTGGTATTCTAGGGAGCAGGAGAATCCTGTGGACTCTCTCTGCATTATGCTACATGGATTGCCACTTTGCTCCTCAGGTACCTGGATAAAGATTGCCATTTGTTAGGGAGCAAGTTTCTTGAGTGTTCCTGGCTGCAGTAATATTTAGCTTCAGCAATCTCCAAAACAGCACACAGAGTGATGCCTCACCTGCGGGAGCCCTGAAGACGCCTGTGTGAAGAGGCTGGCCTTCTCAGCATCAGTCAAGGCCACCGGGAGACCAGCAAGCCTCCTCTTGTTCCACAGGGCCCCTGCGCTCCTTCAGACAGATTCCGCCTCAGGAGCAGGAGTCTGTGTCTCAAAGCATGAGCCATGCAACAGTAACACAGCCCATGCCCCACTGCATCATGCATGAATGTTTTGTCTCATGCCATGTGACACAGGGGAGCATGCAGGCCTTAGTGTCAGCTCTGTAGAGTTCTGCTTTCACTCTAAAGACTGTTATTTCCCTTCTATTTTATCTCCTCATCTGCTAAAATGAGGCCAATCACAGTCTGTCTAATCTTCCTTCGCCTCCTCCACAAGCTACAGTCCTATTTCTCACGTGACTTCCATTGCATTGTAAGTGTTGTTTACATATCTTTCTCCCAAGAAGGCCTTACGCTCTTCTATGGTAGAAATAGTCCTCATTCCCCTCATGGTCCCCGGGCCTGGGCCAGCTCCCGGCCCACAGCATGCAGTCAGTGTGCTAGCCCCATGTCTTTTTCCTTTCCTTGCTTCTACCCACCGAGGGAAAAACACAGCCTTTGCATGCTTACTAAAGGCTGGCTTTCCAGCATATTACCACCACAACTGGGAATAAGAAGAAGCTGAGTTTATTTTTACCATAGGAAGGAAGACCCACTAGTATAGTTTGGTATTTGTCCCCATCCAAGTCTCATGTTGAATTATAATCCTCAGCATTGGAGGTGGGACCTGGTAGGTATTTGGTATTTGGCTCATGGGGGTGGATCTCTCATGGTCTGGTGCTGTCCTCAGATAGTGAGTGAGTTCCCATGAGATCTGATTGCTGTAAGGTGTGGTGCCTTCCCTGTGAGGAATGCCTGCTCCTACTTTGCCTTCCACCATCAGTATAAGCTGCTGGAGGCCTTCCCAGAAGCTGACCAGATGTCAGTGCCATGCTTCCTATACAACTTGCAGAACTATGAGCCAACTGAACCTGTTATTTATAAATTACCCCATCTCAGGTATTTATTATAGCAAGAATGGGCTAACACTCCCACTTCAACAGAGTCTTGTTCCATCTCAGAGGGAGAGGGCAAAGTCAGGATATTTACTGAGACTTTAAAGTCTCAACACATTTTTGCTGGTGTCTCCTGTTCCTTCTGCAGGGACGTCCTCAACTGGATCCTCACCCTTCTCTGCGGAGTGTGGGGTACACCCCCTCCCACCATGTTCTTCCATTTGTTTATGTTTGGGTTGAAAACAGGCATGAGAAATATGAGTTCTTCTTGTAGTTCAATTAGGAAAAGAAGTCTTCCCCCAGACATAAATTCCTGATGGAGGGCTCCTGCCTCACCCCTGCCATCCCTACGCTTCAAAGACACTACAGTTAACCACTCAGTCATGACTTCATGTGGTAAAACCCATAAAGACACAGATTTCAACTTGGGATGGTCAAGGAAGAGTCCGTTCTAAAACATCTTTTCCCAAAGGATGGTTCTAATGGTTTGGCCAGCACTATCTCCTTAATGTGATCTGATTCTTTTCTTTGAGACAGATGCATTCAGCACTCAAGGAGGTAAAATACAACAGTCACTGCCTTCAAAGATGCAATATTCCTTCCTGTGATGAATTAATATTACCTGGGCAGCCTTTATGCCACTTTTAAACTTTTAGCTTGGATTGAAATTGTAGTAAAGGCACATGTCAGTTAGAGAAACTATGACTCTCTTAGGGTTCAGAATACTGAGGACCCCCTCACATTTACTTATTTAGTCATTCAAAAGACATTTGATCAAGGTCCGTAATGTGCCAGGAACTATTCTTGGGTGTAGAGGTGCAGCAAAGAACAAGAAGTCAGACAATACATTTGAAACATGGAAATGTATATATTTTCTTCAGATAACAGTGAAAGCTTTGGCAAAAAGAAAAATGGGCTTAAGTGTAGGAAGTGCTGAGCCTGAGGTGGTGGCTGTTTTGTTAGGGTAGTTAGAGGTGTTTTTATTTCTAAGTTGACAGTTGAGGAGCCATCTGAGAGGACAAGTAAACATGATTCATGAGAAGGTAGAAGTGAGGGCAAGACTCTGAAGCAGGGGGCTCTTAAGGGGGGCTGGTACACCAACAGCAGAGAGGGTGTGTCTGGATGAGATGGAGTTGCAGAGGAAATTAGATAGTGCAAGGGTGTCTTTAGGTGAGCTGGGCTCCAAATGCCAAGAATGCAAGGTAAGAAGAAGACCATAAGTTCCTCTCCATCTCTGAAATTCTAACATGCTTTATTTTTATTCATTCCTGATCATACCTAATCAACACAGTTAAACACACCAGCTCCTTTGGGATTATCCACCTGGATATTAGCTTTCCAGGTTCAGTACTAAGTGTGAAAAACAAAAGCTTTCTTTAATAGAAAAGATATCAGGCAGGCATAAATTTTCCATGCAAATTCACAAAGGCTGATTGTCACTTTAGTCCTTAAAACCACAATACTGCAACATAGTTCTATTCACTTTTTCCACGGAAACCATACAAAATTGTATACAAGTACTTCTCATCTAAATGAATGCTCTTTGTAATAAACTTCACTTTGGGAATTCAGGAAGAATCAAGCAATATTTACAAGAAAAAGATAAGAAGAGGATGGGTTGCTGGTTTAATTTAAATCTTAGAATTGTTTTGTTTTTCACTTGGTATGTGGGTTAACAATGTGGTTCAGACCTTTCGGGAACCATTTCTTTCAAATGATGTGTGATTGGGAAGGGTGGAATTCCAGAAAGCCGCAGATGCTAACAGTAAATCACCTTGACCTTGACCTAACCAGGAAAAAAGTAAAACAAAAGCTTACATAGAAAAGGAACTTTGGCAAGCCCCAACATTTCTAGCTTTTAGAGTGTCTAGATACTGAGGTAGTGTAGGTCTTGGTGTGAATGAGGTTTCTCCACAGGCCAAGTGTGAACACATTGCTTTCCTGTCCTTTCTCTTGGACAGAGAATTCTCCACTAAGACTGATGTGTGTGTGTGTGTGTTTGTGTGTGTGTGTGTGTGTGTATCGGAATCTCACTCTTGTCACTCAGGCTGGAGGGCCGTGGTACGATCTCGGCTCACTGCAACCTATGCCTCCCACGTTCAAGTGATTCTCCTACCTCAGCATCCTGAGCAGCTGGTTTTACAGGTGCCTGCCACCACACTTGGCTAATTTTTGTACTTTTAGTAGAGACAGGGTTTCACCACGTTGGCAGGCTGGTCTCGAACTCCTGACCTCAAGTGATCTGCCCGCCTTGGCCTCCCAAAGTGCTGGGATTACAGGCGTGAGTCACTGCACCCAACCAAGACTGACTTTTATTGTGGTTTTCCTGGGGAGCCAGGATGGAGTTGTGAAAACAGCAGAGATAGTGCAGACCCTGACCTGGCCCTGCAGGGGTGAGCTCCATCATATTTAGCACATCTGTAAGCACTGACCCTCCAGAGAGTCACAGGAAGTGTATGCACCACCACAAGCACACACATATCGATTCCACTTGCCTCCATGTGTAGTTCACAGCACATACTCGACAAGGGCCAGTTGTCAAAGAACTTTGCAGGCCAGGTGATTTTTACCCTGACTGGTGTCCTGAGGGAGGAAGGAGGGTGCAGCATGCAGTAGAGGGAGGCTCGTGTGCTCTGACACATCTTCCTGGGGAAGCGACACTTACTATATATTTTGCACCTTGTCTAGTGTGTCTCCTCAATATCACTGCTTTCTTGATAAGCTGAGTGGTAGACATCCTTAAACACCACCACAAAGTAATGAGAGTTAAGGCTGAGACTACATCCCCGAATTCTGATATGCCTTATCCTCAATCTCATTCTGTGATGGCAAAAGGAGGGCATCTCCTTTGTAGTCAACGGATTTTAGTTTCTGGTAGTGACCGAGTGACTGCACATAGAGGTCAGTGCTACTGAAAGAAAATTTATTGTTTCTATTTCCCAGGAGGAGGGGCACACCACACTATGCAGGGCCATGCAGGAAGCTCAGGGAGGTCAGGAGACAGAAGACAGAATGAGGAAGGGCCCAGCCAGAGCCTGTATTGAGGCTTCTGTGGGGAAGTAAAGGCAGGGATGGGTACACAGCATAGGGTGGTCTCTGGTCGCCTGGTATGTGGCCCTGGGATGATTTAGGGTAGGGGCAATGTTGGCTTGCTGTGTGAGTTAGGGAAGAAGGTGGGGGCTCAGCCTTGAACCAGCAGATCTGCACATGAGAAGTGAATACTAGGCAGTGGACTTAAAGGAGAGAGGTGGACACTTTGGCTGAGAGTTGGGCCTTGTGATGAATGGATGGCAAATACACATACAGAATCTAAGAAAGCACAGAACACAGGTGGTGGTTTTGGGGGAGATGATGTTTCCATTTTGGAACTTTTCATTGTGGAGCTGTAGGTATCTGGTGGCCACCCAGAGGGCAGTCGGCAGGTGTTTGGACGTGTCTGTCTGGAGGTCAGAGCCAGGCCCCGCTGGAAAATTGGATGGGGAAGGAGTCTGCATGCAGCATTGCCCCTGGATGGGCAGGAGGAGCTGCTGCTCCTGCAGGACTCTGCCACATGGGGCTTCTCTCCCTGTCCTCTGCCTTTACTGCAGCTCTGCTGTGAAATGTTGGGAAGCTGGAAAAGTTTGTGTTGGTGTTTATTGTCCTTGTTCAGCATAAATCCAGTCAGAAAATGTCTGTTAAAACTAAATAGCGAACATTGAGAAGACTTGGGAAAATGTGCTGGAATAAAGAGAACATCCCTCAAAATGCTTATTCCTCATTTAGGACCAACTGGACACATGCTATTTTGGACTAACTTTCAAGATAAAATAATTAATGTTGCCACTGAGGAAATTCAGGTGGGAGGAAACTAAAGGGAATTGCAAAGGTGGCCTGGTACGGCAGCACGTGCAAGGTCCAATCCAGAATCAGCTTGTACCACACTCTGGCAGCCAGAGGTGCTGTAGGATCAGGGCTCTGCTGCCTTAGACATCACTGGATACATCATGCCTTCTTCTGTTGTTCTCTTTGGTCACAAGGTGGATTCTCTTTCCCGTTTGTAGATTATGTTTCCCAAAGCTTCTGATGACCAGTTATACATGATGTTTTATATCTTGTTTGCCAGACCATGCTTCCCACTGAAAAGGTACAATAAAAAAAGCTGCGAGCTCTACCCCTTATTTTCCAATTTCTTGTGAATTTTCTTACCATTTTCCTTTAGAAATAGATGTGAGTGTCATCCTGTTCCATATCATCCCTTGTGAGCTGTTAAATCCTACATGGATTTTATTCACTGTTTGATCCTCTTCCTCAAATATGCAGCAATTATTCTTCCGTATCTGGTGGCTCACTAGGAAATTTACCATCACTCTTCATTTAAGACCATACTCTCTGTCAACCTCTGACTATAGCCCATTCTTTTCTTTTACTCGTAAAATATTTCTTTATATTCCTTGTAGAGGCGCAGATTTTTCCTGTAGATTATTCCTTTTATCCATCAGGTTTTGACTTTTTAAAACCATGTTCAATTTTAAGAAGATAATTTTTTAACATATAACTTGTAGTTTTATACTATCTCTCAGCTAAGCATGCAATCGTCCCCTGTTTACTGACGTTAGGTACTATTTTTAGCAGTAAAAAATATTCTAAACAACCCTCAGTAAAGATGCTGAGATTATGGGTTTGACACATGCCAACGTCAACAGAATCAGGTGTGGGAACTACCTGACAAGGGTTTTAAAACAGCTATCAAACATTCTATGACAGTCCATTAGAGGCAAATGTAATAGAGAGAATTTCAGCAAGGAAGTAGAGTCATAAAAAAGAACAGGATCAAATTATAAAACTGACAAATACAATAACAGAAAAAATTACTGGATGTATTCAATAGTAGAGTGCAAATGAAAAAGATAAAATATGTGAAATTGAGTACAGAAAATTAGAATTCACCCAATCTGAACAACAGATAGAAACAGACTGCAAAAAATGATATAGTGGAATAATTAATGGCTGAAGACTTGAAAAATTTTGCAAAAGATACACACTTAAAAATTCAAGACACTGAACAAACCCCCATTTCTGGATACTAAGACATATCATAATTGAAGTTCTAAAACAAATAAAAAAAATTTAAAAGAAGCCAGAGAGGATTGACATGTTACCTACAAGGGAATGCCAATTAAAATGACATCAGATTTCTCATTAGAACCAAGGAAAAGAGAAGGACATGGCACAATGCCCTTTAAAGGCTGAAAGAAAAGGGCTGTTAACTGTGTTTATATACCCAATAAAAATACTTTTCAGGAAAGAAAGAGAAATGAAAACATCTCAGATGTAGAGAAAATAAAGGAATCTGTCATTAGCAGGTTTATTCTTAAAGATTGCCTAAAGGATGTTCTTCCAACAGAAAAAAAATGATGAAAGAGGGGAACTTGAAGCAGCAGGAAGGAACATGGAACAATGGAAAGAGCAAAATATAGGTACAGACACATGCTGTATAAAGGCATTTCTGTCAATGACAAACTACTTATGTGATGATGGTCCAATAAGATTACAACGGAACTGAAAACTTCCTGTTGCTTAGTGACGTTATAGCTGTTGTGACACTGTAGCAAAATTACTTTATTTTTCGTGAAATGCAGTGCAGCTTAAGTGTACAGTGTTTGCAGAGTCTACAGTAGTGTGCACTAATGTCCTAGATTTTCACATTTACTCACCGCTCACTGACTAACTCACCCAGAGTAACTTCCACCCTACAGATGCCATTCATGGTAAGTGCCCTATCCAAATGTACCATTTCTTTTTATCATTTATACTCTACTTTTTTCTGTACCTTGTCAATGTTTAGATATGTTTAGATACATAAATACTTGCCATTGTGTTATAATTGCCTACAGAATTCAGAATAGCAACATGCTTTACAGGTCTGTAATCTAGGAGCAATCAGCTGTACCATACAGCCCAGGTGTATAGTAGTTAGCTGTACCATCTAGGTTTGTGTAAGTGCACTGTGTCATGTTCACTCAACAATGAAATTGCCTAATAACTCATTTCTTAGAAAGTGTCTTTGTCATTGACTTACGACTGTAAATACAATTATCCCTCTTATTATAAACTTTATTAATTGTATTTAATTATTTAAGCAAAAGTTATAACACCATCTGATACTAAAGAAAGAAATATCAGAATTTTTTTTTAATGCATGAGGCTGAATAAAAATAAATCTGCAACAGACCAAAATTGTGGGATGGAACTAAAGCAGTACTGACAGAAAAGGGTATACCAGTAGATGCTTACATTAGAAATGAGAAAAATCTTAAATCAATGGTCTAAATATCTACCTTGAGAAAGAAGAACAAAATACAAAGTAAGCAAAGGGAAGGAAATAATAAAGATAAGAGTAAAAATTAATACAAATTAAAACAGTAAAACAACCAAGAAAAATCAATGAAACAGAGCTGGTTCTATAATAAGATTAATAAAACTGATAAACTTCTAGCAAGACTGACAATTTTTAAAAAAGATAATTACTGATAGCAGGAATTAAAGAGGGGTTATTACCAAATACTCTGAAGACATTAAAACAATAATAAAGAAATAGCATGAAGCTGACTAAGATACTTCAGGTATACTTAGGCACACAAAATAGCAAAACTCACATCAGGAGAAATAGGTTAACTGAATATGTTTGTATCTATTAAAATTAAATCAATAATTTCTATATATTTTTTAAAAACACCAGTCCCAGATGGTTTCACTGGTGAATCTTACAAATATTTAATTAAAAATAACATGAGTTCTACACAATTTATTCTAAAATGTAGACATAAACACTTTTTAACTATTCTATAAGATCAACATTGTCTTTTTAGCAACACAAGATAGTGACATTATTAAAACAAAACTACACACCGAAATCTCTCACGAACATCAATGCAAAGTGCTAGCATCATCCGTGTTTGGGAAATCCCAGTGCCTCCTTCTCAAGCCTTTGTCTCAAGCACAAACTCATTACTTCCAAAGCCAGTGCCTCTAGCTGTGGGGGACTTCTTACGCATCTTGCCTTCCTAATAAAAACCTGCCGGGCGCGGTGGCTCAAGCCTGTAATCCCAGCACTTTGGGAGGCCGAGGCGGGCGGATCACGAGGTCAGGAGATCGAGACCATCTTGGCTACGGTGAAACCCCGTCTCTACTAAAAATCCAAAAAGTTAGCCGGGCTTGGTGGCGGGCGCCTGTAGTCCCAGCTACTCGGAGGCTGAGGCGGGAGAATGGCATGAACTCGGGAGGTGGAGCTGCAGTGAGCCGAGATCGCGCCACTGCACCCCAGCCTTGGCGACACAGCCAGATTCCGTCTCAAAAAACAAAAAAAAAAAACAAAAAACAAAACAAAACAAAAAAAACACCTACGCAGCCTTCCACTGGGTTCTGGGTTTTCTCTCTGGATCTACACAGCACTATCATTGCTCTTTGGTATCCTATAAGCTATTAAAAAAACAACAATATACCTGTTCAGAGTTTTTGTTTTGTTTTGTTTTGTTTCTGTCAGGTTATACTCCTTTAAGTTCATAATCATTGTATGGACAAAATAAAAACAAAATAAAACAAAAATTAAAATGTCAGGCCTTCAGCTTTTTGACATTTATCCAAATACTACAAAATATGTTGGATTGCTTCTCACGGCTCTGGGTCCATTTTCAGGGAATTCCTGCTAAGTTACAGGAATGTCACCTTAAAACGACCTCCTTAGTGGTTAAGTAAATTAAACCTTCTTGCACAGAGTCAATACAGTTTTATATTTTCCTACTTTGTTACAGCATAACCTTGAGTTCCCAGAGTTGACGTAAAGGACCATTCCTTATTCTTATCCCTATTATGTCTTGAAAAAGCCAAACAAAACTTTAAAGATAGCATAGCCTCATTTTCTTACTTTACAAATGAGAAGTGTAATTCCAGGAAGATTAAGGGTCTTGAAGTGATTAAGCCAGGGCTCTGTTAATAATTATACAGCATGTGGTCCATATCTTTCCCATCTCACTACTGAACCTCCATGAAACTAGGGAGTCACCCTCTGTTTCATATAAATATCTGAAAACAAAGTACCTCTGTACACTCACATGACATCAAAAAATTGTCTACATGCCATTTTAAAACATCTTTGATATGTTGAGTTAGAAAATTTATAGATATATTGTATGACATCTTTAGATAAAAAGCAATGTAAAAAGCTATATAACTTATATGATTTTTGGAGACTTGAAAAGGCTATTGAACTACATTGCTATTTGCACTGCTGCCCTTTTCATTTTAAGGTACTCTAGTGTCAGTCAAACCAAAGTGAGTTTCTGTCTATCTCTTCATCCTGAAATGAAACACACTGAGCCATGAACATTACTTGCCTGTTTTTGTTTGTTTTAGTTTATTTCTTCCTGTAAGAATTGCATAGTTTGTACCTACCTTTAAAACTCAAGCTAGGCTTGTGCTTTCATGATAAAATGTATATATGATTGAAAGGTATTGATACTGAAATTCATACTGACAAATAAGGCCACCCAATGGAGAATGTCATGTTACTATGAAAACGCATAGAGAAATGAGCTGTTCGGAATGGTTCCATCTCCGGGGTTCACCTCTTCACCAGTGGCTGGAAGAAATCACTGAGTCCTGCCAACATTTATCTGTGAAACAACCTGAGTGCCTCTCATGATTTCTCAGGGTTGTCACCCAGCTAAGATGTCCACATTATCTTGGCGATCCCGAGTCTTCTTCCTCCATAATCCAGGGCTGATTTGCGTGTGATGAACACTGCTCCTGCGGGCTGCTCCAGCCATCTCTAGGTGCCTGTGAGTAAGAGTGTGATCGAGGTCTCTCCTCATTCCCCAAGCTATGACCAACTCAAAATTGTTGAGTATAAGAAATGTGGAGATAGCACAGATGTTACTAAAAAATACAGTAAGATGAACGTAATTGTCTTAACCTTGAGGTCAGATGCCACAGTTGCTACGTTCCGTAGCCTCCCTGTCTGTAGAGGAAACCATTCTGACAATGTCCCTCTGTATCTGGGGTGTATACATACTCACCCTCTGCCAACAGAGAGCTCTCCCCTCTTTCTCCTCTTTACCTGCTTTCAAATATTCTTAAAATTTCTCTCTGGATGCAGCCAGATGGAATCCTCAATTGGTTCACATGATTTCTCTCAGTCTGTATCCAAAGAAGTTCTACTTTGGCTTTAATATACATAGTATCTTAGCTTCCTGTTAGAGCAGCTAAGCCTTCCTTTCTTCTTTCAATTAAGTTTTTTTTTTTCTAAATAGATAACATATGTCAATAAAGCTGCTATTAAAACCACAGGGCTCCAATTCAAGGCAGTTTTGGAATATCTAATGACTGCTAGATAGAGCCAGAGACTTTGTGGGTAGCAATCATTGAATGTTTAGAACTATATACTGAAATGCCATTATCTCTTTCTAAATTGTAGAGAAAAATGACTAAAGTGTGGTCATCCAAGATGGCAGAATAATGCTAGTGTATTTTAAAAGAAAGTGTCATTCATTTTGTTTGTTTCTGCACCAGATGAACCCTTTTGGAACTTACGTCTTGCTGAGGGAGGCAGAGCGGTCTAAACAGGAGAGAGGAGACCCTGGGAGAGGTGTAAGGTGTCCTGAGCCAGCTCTGGTTTGTATACTAATAGTGTGACCGGAAACAGCGAAAAATAACTTATTAGTCTTTGATTCTCCACTGATGAGATGTGAACATTGAGCTAAATATTCTCTGGAGTCCTTTCAAACTATTAAAGTCGTGGATTGATATAATAATTTATAAAAGATACCTACTAATTTTCCAAGAATTTGCATCTCAACTTTCCAGTCCATTGTGCACTGTTAGCACTTTCTGTAGCAGTGTGACATGGCATTAATATTTTGCTGTTGACTTTTTGGTGTTCATTTTACCAAAATGTGTGGTTACAAAGCTAAACATTGCCATGTGAATCTCATGGTTAATTCCTCCTTTGATTTCACTCTATTAGAAAACAAAAAAAAGGGCAAACTTCCTGTTCCCTTTCTTTTCCATAACCCAAATTCATTCTACGTCAGACAGCAGTGAAGAGCAGCTCTGCAGTCTCATGACTTGGCCTCCTAAGAGCCAAATAGCTCGGTAAAAGATAAGCAGATTACCATTCTTAGGTATCACGTTTAAGAGGAAACTAGTGACTGTAAGTTATTTTATGGGGCATGATGTTTTCCTTATAGTGGTGGACCCAGGAGTTCTGCTCAAATATTAACACACGGGAGATGCTGACAAAATGTTCTCTGGCTTGAAACATAGAAGGGTGACAGTTTGCTTGGCTCAAGGCTCATCTGAAAAAAGTCTGTGGAAAATGTCTTCCCTGCACAGCTCAATAAACGCCTTCCATGTAACAGGCACTCTCTAGACCTTTTATATATGCTATCTCCAATTCTAAAACCCTGTTATTTGGGCTTTGTAACAGATGACAAAAGCAAGACTCCAAGAAGTCGAAGAGACATGTGAGTCTGGGTGCGAAGGCCCCAAAGCCAAGTCCCTAAATGGAAGTTCCCTAGTCACAGAACGTTTTAGCAAATGGGGACAAAAACTAGATTTGCAAATAGTAACTTACAGTAACTGAACAGTATCTGTGTCCTTGAAATGAAATTTCGTAATATTCTTTGTAGAAATATCAGCAGCAGAATATTTTTATACTGCTTTTCTTGGAAAGTTGCAACTATAGTTTCCCGAACCTTGGGAATTCAATTCAAATCTACTTAAGCATATCAATAAATCACAAATCTTTCTTTCTTTTTTGAAAGGACAAAATATACTGTCCTGTCTTGTACTTTTAATAAGCAAACCAGAAAAAAGCCACATATTCTTGTTTTAAAATCATATTAAACTCATCGTATGACGTTAACTGTCCCATTTATTCAAGATGAGAATGACATGCCAAGTTTCTTCTAGCTCTACTTCAAAATTACTCACTTTGAAGTTATGAGACAGTGAGAATAGGTTTATTTAGCTGCAATTGAAGTTTCTTTTGAATATGAATATGCCTTTCTAGTACCGGTCTGTCCATGTCCGGGTGACCTGATGCATAAGAATCACCTACTGAGCTTGTCCCTGTGTGGAAGTTCCCCGCTTGGCTCCAGCTCTGGTTCCTTGTGAATATAGAATGGCGATGTGGAATTCATATGACCCCCAAGTGATGCTGATGGCTGAAGCAGGACAGTATCTGATGGCTTGGATGGACTTAGAGTCACAGATGTGGATGAGTCATAGAAATTATGTGGTCGGTAAACTCCCATTCTTTCTGAAAACTTAAAAAAATCGTATTTAATATATGCAATAAATATCAGTACCTTTATTTCATTTAATAACCTTACGCTGAATTCAACTTTATTGTGGGCATGAGCAGTTCCCCATTCACAGTAGACTTTGCACTTCGTTTTGTAATTACTTGGTTTTAGCTGTTTTTTCATGTTTCCTGAATAGGAGGTTGGGTTTTTCTTTATGGTCCTATCATGATCCTCACCTATGAGTGTGGTCCATATCAGTTTAGTACCTTTATTAATATGACAGGCTTATTCTTACTACTCAAGACATATTTTTCCTCCTGTTCCCTTTTCTTTTCCTCAGCATTATTTTACTCTAAGGTCATTATTAATGTTTTAGTTTAACGTGATTTGGAAGGTCTGAGATTTTTCAATGATGATTTGGAAGGTCTGAGGTTTTTTTTCTAATGATTAACTGACCACCTAGTTCTTCGTACATATATTATACTACTGAGTGTATATTGACTCACCAGTATTAGCAATGACAGAATAAGGATATTTTCTCTCATTCTCTCTCTTATATCACCCAAACTTGACTTTTAACTTTATACCTTGAAATCTATGTATATCAATGTGGCTCGACCAACTTGTTTTAACTGATATATTGAGACTATCACAAAAAGGAATTCATTTTACTACCTCTTTTCTTTCATTTACCATCCTCAATTTTTATTAAACAAGGTATTTTCTACATATTCATTTCCTATGATACTTCCTTTCTGTTCTTCAGTCATAATTCTTATGTTTATTTTAGCCCTGGCCTCATGGATAAGAACTGAATGCTCTTGTTCAATTATTTTGTTGTGGTTTCTGCCTTTGTTACTTGGATGGCTACAGTTTATAATAATCTTCCATTTTCTTCGAGAAGGGCTCAGAAGTGCTGGAGTCCCTGAATTCTCTCATATGTAAAAACCAGTCAAAATACTCAACTCCATTTATCAAGTACTTCTGTAAGTATTGTTTCTCTGCCTTCCAAAGTTGAATGTATCTATAAGGAAATCTATGTCTGGTTCTACTTTCCCCTTACAAATGTCTTTACCTTTTAGAATGGTTAAATTATGTCCTTATATTTGAAAAATAATTCGAGTATATATTTGGATGTTGATAAAGGTAAGAGATTCTGAGAAGTGGCAGGAGATCAGATCATGTTAGTTATTATACATCAGTTTACAATAATGGCTTTCACTAAGTAAATCATAGGAAGCCCCTGAAGGGTTTTGAGCTGAGCTGTGACATCATTCAGCTGTGAAGTCTGACACCAGTTCAGCATCCCAAGGGCACATTTACTTAGGTCTGGATTCACATTAAGCTCAAATCCTGGGAGTCTATTCTACAATCCCTAGCACAACATTAAGAAGCTACTCATTATTGTGTTAAATATACCTAAAGAGCAGAGACGGAGAATGTGAGGCACAGTGACCACCATCTGCAGAACTTGCTTTTAAAAAATAATATTATTTAAAAATTATTTGAGAGGATTATAGATTCAGAATAAATTGTTAAAAATGTACAAGGAGGTCTTGTGTACCCTTCACCTGGTTTCTATCAATGGTGTCATCTTGGATAACTACAATACAATATCAATAATACAAAATTCGCTTGATTTTCATCCAAGCTGTTGTGTGTCCTCTTTGTTATGGGAGTATATTATGGAATGGATGTACCACCACAGTGTCCACAGTTTCTTTAACTAGTCACTTGTTGAAAGACATTTGGGTTATCTCTCATTTTTGTCTATTTTGAATAAAGCTACTGTGAACATCTGTGTAGAGGTTTTAGTGTGAACGTAACTTTTCTTTTCTCTGGAATAGATCACTGGATTTTGTGATAGTTGCATGTCTAGTTTTATAAAAAACTGCCAAACTCTTTTCCAGGTGTTTGTCTGCAGTTTTCAAATAATTGATCTATTTCTTTTAAAGTTGTAGCATTAATGAATGCACAAATACTCATAGTATTCTCATGCTGTTTCACTGCTGTAGGATCTTATTTCACCTCTGTTTTTGTGATTTGTGTCTGTTCTCTTTTTATTATTTTTGATCTTTCTAGAGATGTTTTAATTTCACCAATTTTTTTAGTAACTGTCTTTTTTCTTTCACTGATTTTCTCTATTTTTTCCAATTTTCAATTTTGTTGATATTTGCTCTTTTCCCTATTATTTTCTCCCTTCTGCTAGGATGGGTTTATTTGATCTTCTCTTTCTAGTTTCCTAAGACAGAAACTTAGGTTACTCACTTGGATTCTTTTCTTATTTCTATTGTTAGTATTTAATGAAATTAACTTGTCTTTTCAGTACTGCTATTTTCTGTGTGTACAATCGATTGTTTTTCTATACTATAGTTTCATTTTTACTCACTTCTGGTTAGTTTTAAAGTTTCCTTGAGACTTCTTTGATCTGTAAGTTATTTAGAAGTGTGCTGTTTCATTTATAGGTTTTTAGAGGTTTTCCTTGATCTTTGTGTTGTTGATTTATAGTTTGAATTCATTGTCATGAGAGAATGCACTATGTATTGTTTCAGTTCTTTTACATTTGTTAAAGTTTGTTACATGGCCTGGGATATGGGCTGTTTTAGTGAATGTTCCAGGAGCACTTAAATTGTATTGTGCTGTTGTTAAACGCTGATGTGTTCTGTGTATGTCAGTTGGTTCCCTTTGATTGATTGTGTTGTCCAGATCTTCCGTATGCTTGTTAATGTTATATTTAGTAGTTCCATCAGTTACTGAGAAGGATGTGTTGAAGTCCACAACTATAATTGCAGATTTGTCTATTTTATTCCTTAAGGATAGTTTTGCCAGATTTTAAATATGTGGTTCAGAGGCTTTTTTATTCCTTCCAAAACTTGAAAAGTATTTTGCCATTTCCTTCTAATTTTCCTGGTTTCAGATGGGATATCTATTGCCAACAGAATTAGTGCATTTTTCATTTCTGTTGAGACTTCCTCTTTGACCATGGATTATTTAGAACTGTGCTATTTAATTGCAAGTGTTTGAACATTGCTGATTTTCTGACTATTCATTATTTGAATTACTAAGGGTGGTGTGAAGTCCCCAAACATAATTTTGGCTTTCTCTGTATTTTTAGCTCTATCAATTCTTCATTATGTGTTTTGAAGCTCTTGGCCAGATCTCTTTTCTGGAGAATGGGGAAAGAGCATCAGTCAAAATAACTTGATTTGGATGTTTCTTCCACAATACTATCAATCATAGAAGTCAGGGGATTTTGAAATTTCGAAGCAAGGATCCTGTTCATTTGCTGTTTCATTCTTGTTCTCTACATTTAAAAAATGTATATGATGAGAATCATTACCAGAATAAATACTACATACTAGTCAATCAAATCTAACTCAACAGAAATGTAAAATTTACTCAAGAATAAATGGGAAAGACATGAATAAACATGGAATTATATTTTAAAATAGATATTTAACTGTCAACAATTTTAATTTGTATTAAATAGTGACTGAAGATTCAAATTAATTTTGATTTTTCTCTTTCATAAAGTAAGTTTTGGTAATCGGCAACTATACCAATTTTCTAAAATCTCTTTCAGAAAATAGAAACAGAAGGAATACTTTCTAACTCATTTGATGAGGCCAGCATTACCCTATTACTCAAACCAAAGACATTATAAGAAAAACAAACAAACAAATAAAAGACCAATATCTGTTATCAACATAGATGCAAATATTTCCAATAAAATATTAGCAAGTCAAACCCAATGATGTATAAAATGAATTATATTCCAGTTGTGCAAGGCTAACTCAATACTCAAAAACCAATTAATGTGACACATCACATCAATACACTAATGAAGAAAAATCACCTAATATCAGTAGAGCATAAAAAGCATTTGACAAAATGTAACACTGTTTCATAATAAAAACTCTCCACAAACTAGGAATAGAGTAGGACTTCATCAACCTGATAAATAATATCTGTAAGTATCTTTCAGCTAACATCACACATAACCATCACACATTAAAAACTTGTTGCTTTCCCACTAAGATCAGGAACAAGGCAAGGGCCGCGCATGGTGGCTCATGCCTGTAATGCCAACACTTTGGGAGGTCAAAGCAGGCTGATTGCAACATGGTGAAACCCTGTCTCTACAAAAGATTTAAAAAATTAGCAGGATACGGTGGTACACACCTGTAGTCCCAGCTACTCAGGAGGCTGAGGCAGGAGGATCATTTGAGCCCACGAGGTGGTGGTTGGAGTGAACCAAGATGGTACCACTACACTCTAGCCTGGGTGACAGGATGAGCTTTTCTCAAAAAGTAAAAAAAAAAAAAAAAAGGGCAAAGATGCCCCCTTTCAGTAATCATTTTTCAGATATCATTTTTCATATCGTACTGGAAGGCCTGGCTAATGGAATAAGACAAGAAAAAGAAAGAAAACATATGCAGATTGGGAAGGAGGAAATAAAACTGTTTTTGTTTGCAGAAGACAGGATTGACTAGAGAATCCAAAAGAACTGACACAAAAAATCCTTGAAACTAATAAATGATTACAGTACAGTTGCAGAATACAAGATTAATACCCACAGTCAATTGCTTTTCTATATACCAGGAATTAACAAGTGGACTTTTAAATTAAGAACACAATGCTATTTACATTAGCACACAAAAGGAAGTACTTAGGTATGGACCTAATGAAATATGTATAAGCTCAGTATGAGGAGTAGTACAAAACTCTGGTGAAAGAACTCAAAAAAGAACTAAATAGAATTTTTTTGTTTTGTTTTTTAGACAGGGTCTCACTCTGTCACTCAGGATGGAGGGCAGTAGCACAATCAGAGCTCCTGGGCTCAGGTGATCCTCCCACCTCAGCCGCCTTAGTAGCTGGGACTACGGCACACACCACCATGCCTGGAGATAGATATATATATATATATATATATATAAAGATCTATATCTCTCTATATATCTCTATATAGATCTATATCTCTATAGATATATCTATAAAAGATCGATATCTACAAAAGGTATATATGTATATATATATATAAAGATATCTTTTGTAGATATATATCTATATCTATATCTATATATATCTTTTGTAGTTACAGAGTTTCACCATGTTGCCCAGGCTGATCTCAAACTCCTGGGCTCAAGCAATCTGCCCATGTCAACCTCTCAAAATTCCAGGATTATAGGCCTGAGCTACTGCACCTGGCTGAGAGATATTTCATGTTCACTGATAAGAAGACTCAATATAGTCAGTATATTAGGTTCTTCTCAAACTGATCTATGTATTCAGTGCAATATCAATTAAAATACCAGCAACTTATTTTATGGATATCAACAAACTAATTTTAAAGTTTATATAGAGAAGCGAAAGACCCAGAATAGCCAACATAATATTGAAGAACAACAAAATCTTAGGACTGACACTACCCAATTTCAAGAATTAGTATAATGCTATTATATGAAGGTAGTGTGGTATTGGTAAAAGAATAGACAAGTAGATCAATGAAACAAAATAATGAGCTCAGAAACTGATTTTTGACAGAGGAGCAAAGGTAATACAATGGAGAAAAAATAGCTTTTTCAGTAAGTGATACTGGAACAGCTGGACAGCCACAAGCAAAAATATAAATCTGGACACAGACATTATACTCTTAATAAAATTAACCAAAAATAAATGATAGGCTGGGTGTGGTGGCTCACACCTCTAATCCCAGCCCTTTGGGAGGCTGAGGTGGATGGATCACCTGAGGTCAGGAGTTTGAGACCAGCCCGGCCAATATGGTGAAACTCCGTCTCTACCAAAAATACAAAAATTAGCCAGGCATGGTGGTGCATGCCTGTGGTCTCAGCTGCTTGGGAGGCTGAGGCAGGAGAATTGCTTGAACCTGGGAGGTAGAGGCTGCAGTGAATCGAGATCATGCCACTGCACTCCAGCCTGGGTGACAGAGTGAGACTCCATCTCTAAATAAATAAACAAATGACCTAAATGTAAAACACAAAACTCTAAAGCTCCTAGAACATTACATAGGATAAAATCCAGCCAATTTGGGGTTTTGTGATGACTTTTTAGATTCAGCAACAAAGGTATAATCCATAAAAGAAAGAATTGATAAGCTGGACTTCATTAAAATTAAGAGCTTTTTTACCTCACAAAAGATACTGTTAAGAGAGTGAAAACACAAACCACAAACCAGGAGGAAAGATTTGCAAAAGACATATCTGATAAAGGACTGTTATTCAAAATATATAAAGAACACTTAATACTTAACAGTAAGAAAACAAACAACTCAACTGAAAAAAAAGGGTCAAAAACATTAACAGTCCTCTCACTAGCAAAGATACACGGGAGGTAAATAAGCATATAGAAAGATGCTCAATGTCATATGTCATCAAGGAAATATATAAAGTAAAAGAACAGTGAAATACCACTACTCTCCTATTAGAAGCACTCAAATCCAGAACACTGACAATACCAAATGCTGGCAAAGGTGTAGAGCAACAAATCTTGTTCATTGCTGGTGGGAATGAAAAATGGCACAGCCACTTTGGAAGGCAATTTGGCAGTTTCTTACAAAACTAAGCATACTCTTACCATATGATCCAGCAATCATACCTCTTGGTGTTTACCCAAAGGAGTTGAAAATTTATGTCTATCAAAACCCGGCACACTGATGTTTGTAGCAGCTTTATTAGTAATTCTGAAACTTTGAACAAACAAGACACTTTTCAGTAGGTAAAAGAATAAACTGTGGCATTTCCAGACAATGGAATATTACTCAGTGCTAAAATGAAATGAACTACTAAGTCATGAAAAATATGAGAGAAACTTGAATGCATATTACCAAGTTAAAGAAGCCAATCTGAACTAATCTCTAACGAAATCATCATGTAATTAAATAATCAGTCTGAGCTAATTTATAATTAAATGTAATTAAAAATTATTCAATAATAAAACATGTTCTGAAGAAAATATAGAGGCATATATATTCATAAACCTTATGGTAGGAAAGATCTGCCCCCAAATGACTATAATCATCATAACTAAATAAGAAAAGATATTCTAATTTTAAAAAACAATTAAAATGTATATGATCTAGAAGTATTTACAATTGTCAGTGAAGAGCTCTTCCAAATTACTAATTTAAAAATGTTATCAGAGGAAATTGAACAAAGTCTATGAACTGACAAATCATTTAAGGAGAAAGGGAAGTGACCAATGGGGAAAAAATCAACCCCCTACTAATCAAAGAAAGAGAAAGTTAAGCAAATTAAGAGGATATTTTTTAATATCCTATTTGGCAGACTTCGTGCGTGTGTGTGTGTGTGTGTGTGCATGTGCACACGTGCGTGTGTGTCTAGTATTTTGCCAGGAACGAAGATGAGCAATTTGCTACCCCGCCCATAGAGATGGAAACTAATACAAATTTTCTAGAAAATAATTTAGACACACATTTCAACAACTCTAGTATCACACATGTAATAGACAGAGCCACTCAATTTTTGTGATTAGTGGAGAAGAACTAAATGAAGACTTATAGAGCATAATGACTAGGAAAATTTCCTCTACATGTGAGAATTTGGTGCCTCAGTTTCTTCCATCCTAAAATGGGGCCTATAATCCTTTTTTAAAAAACTTTTGTTTTAGGTTTAGTAGTAAATACGCAGGTTTGTTATAAAGGGAAACTCGTGTCTTGGGGGTTTATTGCACAGATTATTTCATCACCCGAGTGCTAAGCCTAGTACCCAATAGTTACTTTCTCTACTCTTCTCCCTCCTCCCACCCTCCACCCTCAAGTTGGTCCCAGTATCTATCGTTCTCTTCTTTGTGTTCATGAGTTCTCATCATTTAGCTCCCACGTATAAGTAAGAACATACAATATTTGGCTTTCTAGTCCCGCACTGGTTTGCTAAATATAATGGCCTCCAGCTCCATCCATGTTCCTGCAAAAGACATGATCTCATTCTTTTTTATGGCTGCATAGTATTCCATGGTGTACATGTACCACATTTTAAAAAATCTAATCTCAATGATGGGCATTTAGGTTGATTCCATGTCATTGCTATTGTGAATAAAACTGCAATGAACATTTGTGTACACGTGTCTTTACGGTAAGATGATTTACATTCCTTTGGGTATACACTCCGTAATGTGATTGCTGGGTTGAATGGTAATCTTGTTATTAGCTCTTTAAGGAATTACCATACTGCTTTCCATAATGGTTAAATTAATTTCACTCCAACCAACAGTGTATAAGCATTCTCTTTTCTTTGCAACCTCATAGCATCTGTCGTTTTTTGACTTTTACTTTTCTAATTTTGATTTATCTAAAAATATTTTTTTCTGAGACGGAGTCTCACTCTGTCAGACTGGAGTGACAGTGGTGTGATCTTGGCTCATTACAACCTCCGCCTCCCGGGTTCAAGACATTCTCCTGTCTCAGACTCCCGAGTAGCTAGGACTATGGTGCATGCCATCATGCCCAGCTATTTTTATTTTTTGAGCCAAAGTCTCCTTCTGTTGCTCAGTTTGGAGTGTAATGGCACTATCTCGGCTCACTGCAACCTCTGCCTCCCAAATTCAAGTGATTCTCCTTCCTCGGCCTCTCAAGTAGCTGGGATTACAAGTTCCTGTCACCATGTCTGCCTCATTTTTGCATTTTTAGTAGAGACAGGGTTTTAGCATGTTGGCCAGGCTGGTCTTGAACTCCTGACCTCAGGTGATCCACTTGCCTCGGCCTCCCAAGGTGCTGGGATTACAGGCGTGAGCCAATGTGCCTGGTCTAATTTTTGTATTTTTAGTAGAGATAGGGTTTTGGCATATCGGGCAGGCTGATCTGAAACACTTGACCTCAGGTGATCCACCGGCCTCTGCCTCCCAAAGTGTTGGGATTACAGGCATCAGCCACTGTGCCCAGCCTTGACTTTTTATTAATAGCCATTCTGGCTGATGTGAGATGGTATCTGATTGTGATTTTGATTTGTATTTCTCTAGTAATCAATGATATTGAGCTTTTTTTATATGCTTGTTGACTGCATGTATGTCTTCTTCAGAAAAGTGTCTGTTCATGTCCTTTGCTCACTTTTTAATGGAGTTCTTTGTTTTCTCTTGTAAATTTGTTTAAGAGATGCTGGATATTGAACCTTTGTCAGATGCATAGCTTGCAAAGCAAATATTTTCTCCCATTCTGTAGGATGTCTGCTGTGCAGAAGCTCTGAAGTTTAATTAGATTCCATTTGTCAATTTTTCTTTTTGTTGCACTTGTTTTGGTGTCTGTAATGAAATCTTTGCCCATTTCTATGTATAGGATGGTATTGCCTAGGTTGTCTTCCAGGCAACTGGGGTTTTTAGAGTTTTGGGTTTTACATTTAAGTCTTTAATCTATCTTGAGTTGATTTTTGTATATGATATAAAGAAGGGGTCCAGTTTTGATCTTCTGCATATAGCTAGCCAGTTATCCCAGCACCATTTATTTAACAGGGAGTCTTTTCCCCATTACTTGTTTTTGTCAGCTTCATAAAAATCAGATGGTTGTAGATGTGCAGCCTTATTGCTGGGCTCTTTATTCTGTTCCATTGGTTTATGTGTCTGTTTTTGTACCAGCACCATGCTGTTTTGGTTACTGTTGCCCTGTAGTGTAGTTTGAAGCCGGGTAACATAATCACCCCAGCTTAGGATTGCCTTGACTATTTGTGCTCTTTTTGGTTCCATATGAATTTTAAAATAGTTTTTCCTAGTTCTATGAAGAATGTCATTGGTAGTTTATAGGAATAACATTGGATCTATAGATTGCTTTGGATATTATAGCCATTTCTTTTTTTTTTTTTTATTTTTTATTTTTTATTTATTTATTTTTTTTCAAGACATGTATTTTTTTTTTTTATTATACTTTAAGTTCTAGGGTACATGTGCATGACGTTTATATCATGTATAACTCCCCAATGCAATCCCTCCCTCCTCCCCCCTCCCCATGATAGGCCCCAGTGTGTGATGTTCCCCTTCCCGAGTCCAAGTGATCTCATTGTTCAGTTCCCACCTATGAGTGAGAACATGCGGTGTTTGTTTTCTCTTCTTGTGATAGTTTGCTAAGAATGATGGTTTCCAGCTGCATCCATGTCCCTACAAAGGACGCAAACTCATCCTTTTTGATGGCTGCATAGTATTCCATGGTGTATATGTGCCACATTTTCTTAATCCAGTCTGTCACAGATGGACATTTGGGTTGATTCCAAGTCTTTGCTATTGTGAATAGTGCCGCAATAAACATACGTGTGCATGTGTCTTTGTAGTAGAGTAATTTATAATCCTTTGGGTATATACCCAGTAGTGGGATGGCTGGGTCATATGGTACATCTAGTTCTAGATCCTTGAGGAATCGCCATACTGTTTTCCATAATGGTTGAACTAGTTTACAATCCCACCAACAGTGTAAAAGTGTTCCTATTTCTCCACATCCTCTCCAACACCTGTTGTTTCCTGACTTCTTAATGATTGCCATTCTAACTGGTGTGAGATGGTATCTCATTGTGGTTTTGATTTGCATTTCTCTGATGGCCAGTGATGATGAGCATTTTTTCATGTGTCTGTTGGCTGTATGGATGTCTTCTTTTGAGAAATGTCTGTTCATATCCTTTGCCCACTTTTTGATGGGGTTGTTTGTTTTTTCTTGTATATTTGTTTGAGTTCTTGGTAGATTCTGGATATTAGCCCTTTGTCAGATGAGTAGGTTGCAAAAATGTTCTCCCATTCTGTAGGTTGCCTGTTCACTCTGATGGTAGTTTCTTTAGCTGTGCAAAAGCTCTTTAGTTTAATTAGATCCCATGTGTCAATTTTTGCTTTTGCTGCCGTTGCTTTTGGTGTTTTAGACATGAAGTCCTTCCCCATGCCTATGTCCTGAATGGTACTACCTAGATTTTCTTCTAGGGTTTTTATGGTATTAGGTCTAACATTTAAGTCTCTAATCCATCTTGAATTAATTTTCGTATAAGGGGTAAGGAAAGGATCCAGTTTCAGCTTTCTACTTATGGCTAGCCAATTTTCCCAGCACCATTTATTAAATAGGGAATCCTTTCCCCATTTCTTGTTTCTCTCAGGTTTGTCAAAGATCAGATGGCTGTAGATGTGTGGTATTATTTCTGAGGACTCTGTTCTGTTCCATTGGTCTATATCTCTGTTGTGGTACCAGTACCATGCTGTTTTGGTTACTGTAGCCTTGTAGTATAGTTTGAAGTCAGGTAGCGTGACGCCTCCAGCTTTGTCCTTTTGACTTAGGATTGTCTTGGCAATGCGGGCTCTTTTTGGTTCCATATGAACTTTAAAGCCATTTTTTCCAATTCTGTGAAGAAACTCATTGGTAGCTTGATGGGGATGGCATTGAATCTATAAATCACCTTGGGCAGTATGGCCATTTTCACGATATTGATTCTTCCTATCCATGAGCATGGTATGTTCTTCCATTTGTTTGTGTCCTCTTTGATTTCACTGAGCAGTGGTTTGTAGTTCTCCTTGAAGAGGTCCTTGACATCCCTTGTAAGCTGGATTCCTAGGTATTGATTCTCTTTGAAGCAATTGTGAATGGAAGTTCATTCCTGATTTGGCTCTCTGCTTGTCTGTTACTGGTGTATAAGAATGCTTGTGATTTTTGCACATTAATTTTGTATCCTGAGACTTTGCTGAAGTTGCTTATCAGCTTAAGGAGATTTTGGGCTGTCCCTGATGAACATCGATGCAAAAATCCTCAATAAAATACTGGCAAACCGGATTCAGCAGCACATCAAAAAGCTTATCCACCATGATCAAGTGGGCTTCATCCCTGGGATGCAAGGCTGGTTCAACATTCGCAAATCAATAAACGTAATCCAGCATATAAACAGAACCAAAGACAAGAACCACATGATTATCTCAATAGATGCAGAAAAGGCTTTTGACAAAATTCAACAGCCCTTTATGCTAAAAACGCTCAATAAATTTGGTATTGATGGAACGTACCTCAAAATAATAAGAGCTATTTATGACAAACCCACAGCTAATATCATACTGAATGGGCAAAAACTGGAAAAATTCCCTTTGAAAACTGGCACAAGACAGGGATGCCCTCTCTCACCACTCCTATTCAACATAGTGTTGGAAGTTTTGGCTAGGGCAATCAGGCAAGAGAAAGAAATCAAGGGTATCCAGTTAGGAAAAGAAGAAGTCAAATTGTCCCTGTTTGCAGATGATATTATAGCCATTTCAATGATATTGATTCTTCCTATCCATTACCATGGGATGTTTTTCTACTTGTATCATTTCTGATTTCTTTAAGCAGTGGTTTGTAGTTCTTGTAGATATTTTTCACCTGCCTGGTTAGCTGTATGCCTAGGTATTTTATTCTTTTTTTGGCAACTGTTAATGAGATTGCATTCATGATTTGGCATTCAGTTTGGCTATTGTTGGTATACATGAATGCTAGTGAGTTTTGTACATTGATTTTGTATTCTGAGACTTTGCTAAAGTTGTTTATCAGCTAAAGGAACTTTTGCACTGAGATTATGGGGTTTTCTAGATTTAGAATTATGTAATCAGTGAACAGGGATAGTTTGAATTCCTCCTTCCCTATCTGGATGTCCTTCTCTTTCTCCTTCCTTATTGCTGTAGCCAGGACTTTCAATACTATATTGAATAGGAGTGATGAGAGAGGACCTCTTTGTCTTGTGCCAGTTTTCAAGGGAAATAATTCCAGCCTTTGCCCATCCACTATGATGCTGGCTGTGAGTTAGACATGGATGGCTCTCATTATTTTGAGATACGTTCATTCAATACCTAGTTTATTGAGAGTTTTTACCATGAAGGGATGTTGAACTTTATTTAAAATCTTTTCTACATCTATTGAGATAATCATGTGGTTTATGTCTTTAGTTCTGTTTATGTGATGAATCACATTTATTGATTTGCAGATGTTGAACCAGCCTTGCATGCTGGGATTGAAGCCTACTTCTTCATGGTAAATTAGCTTTCTGACATGCTACTGGACTCAGTTTGCAAGTATTTTGTTGATGATTTTTGCATTGGTATTCATCAAGGATATTGGCCTGAAGTATTTTTGTGTGTGTGTGAGTGTCTGCCAGGTTTTGATAACCTTATAGAATGAGTTGAGGAGGAGGCCCTCCTCCTCAATTTTTTGGAATAGTATCAATAAGAATGGTGCCAGAATTCAGAATGCTCTTCTTTGTACATCTAGTAGAATTCAGCTGTAATTCTCTCTCATCCTGGGCTTTTTTTGTTTGTTTGTTTGGTAGGCTATTTATTACTGATTCAATTTTGGAGCTCATTGTTGTTCTGTTCAGGGAATAATTTTTTTCCTGGTTCAGTCCTGGGAGGGTGTTTGTGTGCAGGAATTAATCCATTTCTTCTAGGTTTTTTAGTTTCTGTGCATAGAGGTGTTCATACTAGTTTGTGATGGTTATTTTTATTTCTGTGGGATCAGTGGTAACATTCCCCTTGTCATTTCTAACTATGCTTATTTGGATCTTCTCCTTTTTTATTAGTCTATAGTTAGTGGTCTCTCATATTATTTTTTGAAAAACAAATTCTTGGATTCATTCATCTTTTGAATTGTTTTTAGTGTATTGATTTCCTTCAATTCAGCTCTGATTTCTTGTCTTCTGCTAGCTTTGGGGTTGGCTTGCTCTTGCTTCTCTTATTCTTTCCATTGTGATGTGAGGTTGTTAATTTGAGATGTTTCTAATTTTTTGATGTGGGCATTTAGTATGATGAATTTCCCTCTTAACGTGGCCTTAGCTTCATCCCACAGATTCTGGTATATTGTATCTTTGTTCTCATTAGTTTCAAAGAGCTTCTTGATTTCTGCCTTAATTTTATTATTTACCCAAAAGTCATTCAGGATCATGTTGTTCAATATCCATGTAACTGCATGGATTTGAACATTTTTGTCAGTCTTGACTTCTATTTTTATTATGCTTTGGTCTGAGAGTGTGTTTGGTATAATTTCAGTTCTTTTGCATTTGCTGAGGATTGTTTTATGTCCAATTATGTGGTTGATTTTAGAGTATGTGCTATGTGACAATGAAAGCAATGTATATTCTGTTGTTTTTGAGTGGAGAGTTCTGTAGAAGTCTATCAGGGCCATTTGGTCCAATGTTGAGCTCAGGTCCTGAATGTCTTTGTTAGTTTTCCACCTTGATGATCTGTCTAATACTGTCACTGAAGGTTGAAGTCTCCTGCTATTGTTGTGTGGGATTCTAAGTCTCTTTGTAAGTCTCTAAGAACCTGCTTTGTGAATCAGAGTGCTCCTGTGTTGATTGCGTATATATTTAGGATAGTTAAGTCTTCTTGTTGAAGCGAACCCTTTACCATTATGTAACACTCTTCTCTGTCGTTTTTGATCTTTGTTGGTTTAAAGTCTGTTTTGTCTGAAGTTAGGATTGTAACTCCTACTTTTTCTGATTTCCATTTGCTTGATAGATTTTCCTCCATCCTTTTATTTTGGGCCTATTGGTGTCACTAACTGTGAGATGGGTCTCGAGAAGACAGCATACCACTGAGTCTTGCTTTTTCATCTATGTTGTCACTCTGTGCTTTTTAAGTGGGGCATTTAGCCTATTTACATTCAAGGTTAGCATTGATATGTGTGGATTTGATCCTGTCATTGTGTTGTTAACTGGTTATTTTGCTGGCTTGTTTGTGTGGTTGCTTTATATTGTCACTAGTTTGTGTATTTAAGTGTGTTTTTTTATTGGCCATTAGTAGTCTTTCTTTTCTATATTTAGTGCTCCTTTCAAGATCCCTTGTAAGGCAGGTCTGGTGGTAATGAGTTTCCTCAACATTTGCTTATCTAAAATGGATCTTATTTTTCCTTTGCTTAGTTTGACTGGATATGAAAAAAAGCTTAGTTTGACCGGATAAGAAATTCTTGGTTGAAGATACTTTTCTTTAAGGATGTTGAATAAAGGCCCTCAATCTCTTCTGGCTTGTAGGGGTTCAACTGGGAGGTCCACTGTTAGCCTTATGGAGTTCCCTTTGTAGGTGACCTGCCCTTTCTCTATAGCTGCTTTTAACATTCTTTCTTTCATTTTGACCTTAGAAAATCTGATGATTATGTGTCTTCGGATTGATATTCTTGGTAAAATCTCATAGGGGTTCTTTGTATATCTTGAATTTGACTGCTAGCCTCTCAACCAAGATTGGAGAAGTTTTCATGGATGATATCCTGAAATATGTTTTCCAAATTGTTTGCTTTCTCCCTATCCCTTTCAGGGATGCCAATGATTCATAGAGTTGGCCTCTTTACATAATCCCATACTTCTCAGAAGCTTTGTTCATTCCTCTTTATTCTTTTTTCATTATTTTTGTCTGACTGTCTTATTTTAGAAAGTCAATCTTCAAGTTCTGAGATCCTTTCCTCTGTTAATACTTGTGATTGCATTGTGAAATTTTTGTAGTGTGTTTTTCAGCTCTGTCAGATTCATTAGGTTCTTTTTTTATACTGGCTGTTTTGTCTTTCAGCTTCTGTATCATTTTGTTGTCATTCTTAGTTTCCTTGGATTGGGTTATGCCATTCTCCTGAATCTTGATAATCTTCATTCCTATCCATATTCTTAATTCTATTCCTAAATTTAATAGAATTCAGAATTCACAATTCAGAATGCATAACCAGCCAGCTCATCCTGGTTAAGAATCCTTGATGGTGAACTGGTGCAGTCATTTGGAGGACATAAATACTCTTGCCATTTGCATTACTGGAGTTCTTGTATTGGTTCTTTCTCACCTCTGCATCTGGGTGTTCCTTTAACTGCTATTAGATTTAGTAGTCAATCTGCTTATTTTCTGGATGTTTTCACAGGGCCAAGTCTTTGTGTAGGGTCATTATTTGTAGCTGACTTCTTGTGTTTGTTTTCACAGGAAGGTATGCTGGTGAGGTGTTTTTGGTGTTAAAGCTTTAGAGTGTGGTCTAGTAGGTTGTACTTAGGCATACTGGTCAGTTGCTAGGCTCTTGCTTGGTCATGGGGCTCTCCTGTATTTCCTCATAGTTGCAGCTGTGCTCTCTCTCAATGCTTGGAAAGTGTGGACTCCTCTCCTACTTGAGTGCTGGCTATAGATCACAGCTTGGCATTCCTGGGGTGTCCACCACAGCTCTGGGGTGATGTTAGGGTTTATGTTCCTTCCCTAGCTTGGAGGCAGCTGAGAAAGGGACCTTAGTAATGGTATGGTAATGGGTCTTTTGCTTTTCTTCTGGGGACTTCACTCCAGAGAGATGCAAGTCAGTAATTGCTCAGTGCAATCAGTACTGAGGGATCTGTTCTGTGCTCAGTGCAATCAGCACTGAGCATGGTGGGTCTGTGCTGTGGGCCCAAGCCAGGGGTTTCCTGTCTGGTGATGAGCCAGAAGTGGGATGCCCATGGGAGATGGACTAGCCTCCTCTTCTTGGGTTGACTGCAGCTTGTCTGAGGTATAGAGAAGGCACTTACGGTCTTTGTTCCTTCTTTAGTCTCAGGGTGGAAAGGGCAGTTCCATTGCAGAGGCAGTGGCAGAGAGGCTTTCAGTTGTCCATAAGGGCTCCACCTCCAGGAAATGTGAAGCCACTCTTAGTTGGGGTGTTCAGCCAGTGGGGTGGGATGACTGCACTGCTGGAATGAGTTGGGGTTCCACTTGTTGGGGCACAGGGGGTCTAAGGCTCACAGGGAGGAGAAATCAATCTCCTCTTTATATGGCAGTGATGGTGTGCTATAAGCAGCATGGCTGTAGCCTTCAGGCTCTTTGTTTCTTCTCCAGACCAAGGGCAGGAGGGACATAACTGTTACTGTGACAGTGGCAGAAATGCTGTTGTATGCCTCTGGGAATCTCTCCCTGGGGAAACACTAGTCTACTACCAGTGGGTATGCTTAGTCATGGATGGGGTAACTGTCCTATGTTCATAAGGCCAGGGGCCTTGCCTGGTGAAGAGTGTAGCTGACGGTTCCCAGAAAAGAGGAGCTGGTCTCCTCTCTGTATGGTTGCTGCAGTGTGCTGGAAGTGCCCTTTGTTCCTTCCCATTCTAAGGGCTGTTAGGGCTCTACCACTGCAACTGTAGTGGTGGAGGGGTGGTGGGTTGACTCTGGGATTTCCTCCTCAGAGAAATTCTGGACTGTGTCTGATTGTGGTGACCAGGTGGGGGCAAGGTGGTTGTGCTGGAGTCCCAGATCAGGTGATCCTGCCAAGTTAGGAGCAGCAAGTACCAGGATCTGTGTGGAGAATAGTCTGACCATTTTTCTGTGAAGTAGTTGCTCTCTGCTGTGGGTCTGGACCAGCTCCTGGCCCCCACAGACTCTCCCAAGCCTGGAGACAGCAAGGGCAAGGGCTGAAAGACAGCAAAGATGGCAACCTACTCCTCCCACTGAGAGTTCTGTCTAGGGAGTTGCAGAGCTGCCCCTGGCTTGATAGCCCTAGTGAGGGTGGCTGGAGACCCAGATCTGGATGACTCACCCAGTGAGGAGATACGGAAATGGGCATCCACATGAAAGTCTGGCCACCTTTTTGTAGGACTGCTGTGGTATGATAAGGGTCCATTTCAGTCCCTAGTCACCTCTGATTTTTCCAATACGTGGAGGTATCAACGATGAAGACTGCAACACAGAAAACATGGCAGCCTGTCCCTCCCTCTAGAAGCTCCATCCCAGGGAGACAGACACCTTTTGCTGGCCCAAATGCATTGTAGAAGGTGGCTAGAGACCAAGTCAGGAGGTCCTGGCCTGTGAGGAGGAATGGTATGGGGAGCTGCTTAAAACAGCAATCTGGCCACATTTTTGTAGAGGAGCTGTTCTGTGCTAGGAGTCTGCTCCTTCCCCGGTTGCCTCAGGCTCTTCAAAGCCCAAAGACAAGAACAGCTGAGTCAGCCAAATAGCAAAAATGGTGACCTGCCCCTGCCTCTGGGAACTCCCTCCCAGGAAGGTTCAAAACCTCTGTTGGCCAGAAAACCCTGGCAGGGGTAACTGGAGACCTGAGTTGGGAAATTGCACCCAGTGAGGAGGAACAGGATTGAGGCCCTTTTCGAAGAGCAGTCTGCCCATGTTTTCTTAGAGCAGCTGCGCTGTGCGGGGGAGTCACAGTCACCTTGGACTTTCCAAAGACTGAAAACAAGAATAACTGAGTCAGCCAAATAGCAGCGATGGCAGCTCACCACCCTCTGGGAGCTCCATCCCAGGGAGGTTTGAAACCTGTGTTGGCGGAAAGCACTGGTGGGATGACTGGAGACCCCGTCAGAAGATTTCACCCAGTGAGGAGAAACAGAATTCAGGATCCATGTGAATAAATAATCTGGCCATTTCTCGGCAGAGCTGCTGTGCTGTGCTAGGGGACTTCTCCAGTCCCTTGTTGCCTCGGACTTGCTAGAGCCCTAAGGCAACTGTAGCTGAGGCTGTGAAACAGCAAAGTTGGTGGCCCACTCTTCCCCTGGAAACTGTCTCAGGGAGGTGTAATGCTGCCACTGGAGGCTGACTAGGGTTCCAAGCCAGTGGGTTTTATCCTGCGAGGTGCCATGGAAGTGGGGTCTGTAGCTTGTTGCTGCTTATCCTGCTGGATTCAATCCCTTTCCCAGGGGTATGCACAGGGTTCTAACCTCTCTCTTTGCCAGAGTTGCAGCTGCTTTTGCAGGGAAGCCCAGGTTTCTAAGGCTCCAGGTCTGCCTGAGTGACTGCTCTGCTGAGACTTCACACAGCTCTGTATGTCAGACTAAAAGCCCTAGTAGAGTGGGTTCATGAGGGGATCTCCTGACCTGAGGGTTGCAAAAATCCATGGGAGAAGTGTGAGTTCCCAGACTGGCTCATTCACTCACTGTTTCCCTGAGCGCAGGAGGTTTCCCTGGCTCTGTGTTGCTTCTGGGTGGACAATCGTCCTGACTTGCTTTTTCTCTGTTCTCCACGGGTCAAATTGTTTCCTTTATTAGTTCTGACGCATGTACCCGGATGTTTCAGTTGAAGGTGCCGTATTTACTTCCCCCTTCCCTTCCTCTCGGTGAGAGCCACGCATATTAGCTGCTCCTAGTCCGCCATCTTGACCAGCACTGAGGATGATAATCCTAATAGCTCCTTGGTTTGTTGTGGACAGCAAGCAAATTAATTCGTGGAGAACAAGTAGACTGCAGCCTGGCACAGACTAAATTAAATATGGGTCAACTATTATTCTGATTATTATAGCTCTTTTTACAAAGATGAGTGATTGTAAATAATGCAAATGTCCAACAATGAGAAGTAGAGCCAGAAAACCGTGCAGTGGAATACTATCCAGCAAGATTCGCACATTATTGCAGAACTGCATTTAGTGACACAAAGGGATGTTGTGTTACGGTTTTGAATAAAAACATGATTTTAGTCAAGAAAAAAATCAAGCTTGAGGTTATAAATCTGTTCTTATATTGCTCTAAAGAAACACCTAAAGCTGGGTAATTTATAAATAAAAGAGGGTAACTGCTTCACAGTTCTGCAGGCTTGTACAGGAAGCATGGTGCCAGCTTCTGCTTGGCTTCTGGTGAAGCGTCAGGGAGCTTACAATCATGGCATAAGGCAAGGGGGGAGCTGGAGTCTCACATGGCAAAAATAGAAGCAAGAGAGAGTGAGGGTGGAAGGTCCCACACACTTAAACAACCAGATTTCACATGAACTTGCTCATCACCAAGGGGATAACCGTAAGCCATTCATGAGGGATCCACTCGTGTGATGCAAACACCTCCCGCCAGGCCCCACCTTCAACACTGGGGATTACAGGTCAACATGAGATTTGGCAGGGACACATACATATCAGGTTATATATTGAAATACATGGTATTTCAGCTACCTCAGGATTGTAGGTTTTGTGGTGGTTTGTTTTCTTCATTAGTTTCTCCGTATTTTCTACATTTTACCTGCACAAGCATAAAGATGTGCTTTATTTTTCTAAGTAAGAGATGGCATTTGATAAGATATACCTTCTTGAATCCTCAGCATGGCCCTATGGTTAGTTACCATTGTTATTCTATTTTTACTCACTGAGATTCAGAGTGTAGGAACATGCCTAGTGGTAGCCAAACTGGGATGCATTAGACCCCTGGACAAACCTTCTCCACACTGCCCCTAATTGTGTAAATCCAGGGATGTGTCCAACAAGATCTAGTTATACTGGGAAAATACACACCAGGAAATGTAAAAATATTGGTGATAGATGGCAGAAGCAATGCCTCTGACTCCAGTTATCAGAAGATATGGGCCTTGTGGCTTGGGTAAGCTCAGCATTACTAATTTCCAACTACTGGAATATTGAGCCTGGTATGACAAAAAAAAAAAAATTCAGAATCATTTTTGCATATACACAGGTTATGAGTGCAAAGCACAGGCTCTCCAGTCCAATTTTCTGTATCAAGACTTTCTTATGATGGTTGAGCGGGTTTGACTAACTCTTATATAGTCCATTAATCTCCTGGATATCCAGTTTCTGAAATTAATCACCATTTCATTCAATAAATGGCTATGAATTCCCTAGTCTATGTCAGGCTTTGGTGGGCCAGACACTGTGTGCGTAAACAGTGTTTCATTCTCTAGTCCTAAGGTGTTTGCTGTTTAGAGAGGCCCTTGGCATGTAGTGAGTTTAAATAATTACAACAGGAGGAAGGAACATATGGCAGCAATGATGTCCCAGGTGCAATGACTGCAGAGAAGAGCATAGAAGATAGCAGAGAAGACAGTTTGCGTGTTCCAGGGTGATATTTTCTCTTCCTGATCAATGCACAAGACCTAGCATTTTAGTGTTTCTATTAAGCACATAACGTTATTCTCAAACTCAGCACCCTCACACCTAAACTCATGATCCTCCTCACCCTCCACCCCGGGGCTCCTCCCTGGGTCTTCACAAACCCAGGCATCCTCCCCTCTGAGTCAGCTCCTGGACCACTCCTTGTCTCAGGCTTCTCCTCAGTACAGCTCATCATGTACCCACTGACCAGAGTGAGATTCCTGAACAGGCAGCCATGGCTTATTTTCAGATGTGTCTTGCCTTCTGGGGCCATAAGGATATCTGCAGCAAACCACCAAGGCACATGCATAGCTATGTGACACACTTGCACGTTCTGCACATTTATCCCAGAACTTAAAGAAAATAAAAATAAATAAATCAATAATAAAATAAAATGAGGTATTAAATTTTCCAAAAAAAAAGAAAGAAAGAAAAGAAAAAGAATATCTGTAGCTTTTAGCAAGGAGACAAAGATGTTTATTTGTAGACTCAAATCCACCTTTCCAGCTTAGGACAGAACTCTACAAATATTTGGACTTTCCGTACACTATATCCTGCCGCCGTGTTCTCTTGGGTTGAATACCCCATGCTGATGGGTGTGCTGCTACTTGTGAAAGGTTCCCACTATCTCTTGCTGGCAAATTCCCAGTTATCCTGTAAGAAACACTCCACAATCTTGTGTTGTGTTGCTCTGTAATGTAAACCCCCTGTATTGTTACCAATTTTTTGTGTCTCCAACTTGTTTGTCAGCTATGGTCTTCCTAAGCACAAAAGCATCATCAATCTTTATGTCTTAAGTGGCTAGCATAGTTGTGTACATTTAGAAAGCACTTTAAAATTGTTTATTGGCTGAGAATTTTAAGGACATTCCAAGACTCAAGAAAAGTGTGATTTAACAATTGGCTCTGGGGAAACTGTTTGCCATTTGAAGTTTTAAAAAAAAAAAAAAGAAGGAGGGATATGATGTGGATCCTTACACAAAACTAAATACCAGATGGATTAAAGACTTACACATAGTACTATTTTTAAAGTACAAGAACAAAGAAAACCTTAACTGACAAAAAAAAAAAAAAAAAAAAGGCCTAAGCGTGGAGAAGACCTTCCTAAGCATGAAACAAAACTGGATGCCATAATGGAATACATAGTTATGTATGTCTATATAATATTTCAAAACTTTGGTTCCATAAAACCTACTGTATGGAAGTCAAATGATAAACTAAGAATTGCATTTACAACACAAAAGACAGAAAAGGGTTAATAATGTCTTATACATAAGTAAAGAATGAACAGTTAAGACAGTTTTTAGAAAAATGCATTCAAATGACCAACAACTTAAGGGATGATGCTCACTTTTATGTATAATTAGAGGAATCCAAATTCAACAATAATCCATTCTCCACCTATGCGTTTGCACATGCAATAGGGACAGTGCTTCAGTTGAATGAGTAGGAGCAAGCACATTTACAAACTGTTGGTGGAAATGTAAATTCATTCAGTCTTTTTGGAGGACAATTCAGCAGTCTGTACCAAAATTTTAAATATCAACATAATTTGATCCAATTTTAAAATAATTATCCCCAGATACATTTACAGAAATTCCAAAAATTTTTATCATAGTAAAAACTGGAAACAATCTACATGTGCATCAATAAAGAACAGGTGCCTTACCACAGGTCCTTCCATATATTGAAGTACTATGTAGCTGTTAAAAAATATTGGGAGAGGCCAGGCGCCATGGCTCACGCCTATAATCCCAGCACTTTGGGAGGCTGAGGAGAGTGGATCTCCTGAGGTCAGGAGTTCAAGACCAGCCTAGCCAACATGGTGAAACCCCATCTGTACTAAAAATACAAAAATTAGCTGGGCATGGTGGTGGGCGCCTATAATGCCAGCCACCTGGGAGGCTGAGGCAGGAGAATCGCTTGAACCCAGGAGGCAGAAGTTGCAGTGAGCCAAGATTGTGCCATTCAACTCCAGCCTGGGTGACAAGTGTGAAACTCTGTCTCAAAGAAAAAAAAAAGAAAAAAAATCTGGGGAATCTGTTTATACTCTTATGGAAATATGTCAAAGATATGTTGTAAGGGGAAAAAGAAAACCACATAAGAGTAAGACCATATTTCCTAAAAGAAAACCCTATCATATGTATAAAACTGTATTCATATTTGTATCACAAATTCCTAAGATTCATAAGAACCTTAATAGTGGTACAGCAGAGAGGTAGGCTTTTGCTATTGACCATATACTCCTTTACGCTAGTTGATTAGTTTATGATTTTTATATGTTTTACCTGAACAAGTTAATGCTAAGAGGAGAAACATACATTTCCTAGCACCTGGTGGAATAAATTTTTTTTTTTTTTTGGAGACAGGGTTTTGCTCTGTCACCCAGGCTGGAGTGCAGTGGTGCAAACAAGGCTCACTGCAGCCCCAAACTCCTGTGCTCAACTGATCCTCCCACCTCAGTCTCCCAAGTAGCTGGGACCGCAAGTATAAGCAATGAACCCCGCTCATTTCTCTTTTCTTCCAGAGACAGGGTCTTGCCATATTGCCCAGGCTGGTCTTGAATGTCTGGGATCAAGAGATTCCCCCACTTCAGCCTCTCAAAGTGCTGGGATTACAGGTGTGAGCCACCACAATCTGCTGCAATGAAAATTGTTATGCACTTGGCTGTTGTACTTGCCTGTTCTGCCCATTCTCTAGAATGTTAGAACTTCTCTATCCTGTTTTCTTGATTAGTTTCAAATCATAAAACACATCTATACAATTTGTCAAATTTTTTCTCAAAACTGCTTGAAGTAATGTAAAAACAACTGTTTTATCTAAACAGTTTAGAGAAAAATTTTAGCATAACAGGAAGTAGTGATAAATCAATTCCAAAATGGTGAAAAAACATAAGACATACCTCTTTCTGGTAAAATCAATCATTAAAGGCACATTGAGCTGGGCATTTTTAGTTTTGCTCCTGTAAATATGTTATACCTATGACTTTTATTTTTATGTATTGGAAACACATTTTAAAGAGCTATTATTTGTGGTGATATATAATGTCCCTCAAAAATATACAAACACAATACATTCCTTTTAGAATTCAATGCTAGGAATAGTTTACTGGTCATAGAAATGGCTTCATTTTATAAAATATAAGACAATGAGAAGTATTTGAACAAAAATGTTTTGCATTATGTTTTGGCTGTGAAGGTACCTAAAAGTGTTCAATTTGATATCCAACTATAGTAAGGATATTTCAAGGTGACTGATATATTTATATTCCTTCCTCTACCAAAGTTTTTTATTTTCTCTTTTAACCATGTTGCATATGTATCTTAATGTAAGCCACCTCTGATATTTTTAGAATATCTGCAGGTTATTTATGTTAAATAAATAAAGATAAGATCATGAAACCTAAAAGGGCTAATTAAATATTTTATTTCTGGAGTCTGAGATTGCAAAAGGGAAAAGGGAGCTCAATTTTATTGTTCCTTTTATTTGAACTTGAAACATTATGAAAATCACTCTTATTCTTATCTTAGTATGTCTGCTTCACATTCTGGTACATTCTGGTTAAAACCAAAAAGAAAAAAAAGCAAGAATATTAAAAACATTGAAAAACAATTACACAAACATTTTCAGAAGATTACAGAAAGGTACAAGTTAAGGTTCAAGTAACTTATTCCCTTCCAGATGATTAATGTATTTTTCATTTGACATAAACCCTATTATGTATTTCTCAATTCAAATGCATCCAGTAGCTCTGATTTTTACTGGATTTTTATCCAGTTGCTCTGATTTTTAAAGTTTATATAAATATTTATATATACGTATATACATGTATATATATACATATATACATATATACATTTATACATATACATATATATATATATAAACTTAGCCAATAATTTCATAAGAGATTTATCTCAAAATAGTATCCTCAGGGATAGTATCCTAAAACTTCAGTCCAAAATAAAGTTCTGCAAAGGGGCTTGGCTGTGTTTACATAAACACACACCTGTATGTTCCCTCACACTCACACATACATACACAGTGGGATAGGAGAGAGGAAGCAAAGTCATGTGCTCAATTTGTCATGTGATGGAACAGGAAGGAAGGGAGGGAAGGGAGCTCAAGCCAAGTGCCAAATGCTTATCTTCTAGTGTTTGAAACTCTAACAGCAAAAATAGGGCATATATTTCCTCAGAGCAGAACTCAGATGAATGTATGGCGAGTGAGAGAAAAAACTGTAACTAAAATGAAATGTAAATATCATAATCATTAACACGAACTCAAAACATGAATGTGATTGCCTGTCCAATTGCCATGTGGATCTTCATGCTGAGCACTACAAGACCACTAAGGAGTTCTGTAGAGAAGAAAGACAATGAATAGAAAGTACATGAATTGCATGGCCCGAAGTGTCCTCACATTCTGCAATCAATTAACTTAAATGCTAACACCAGGAACATCTCCATGGCCAATATCACACCTTGTCAACTCTCCCTGGACTCAGGTCATTGTTTAACATATGAGATAGGAGATGTATGAGTATCACATTTGACAAAAGATGAGATTGATGTTCAGAATGGTAAAGGGATTTTCTCCAAAACAACCATTAATGGCAAAAATAATGCTAATAGGTGGTATTTATTGGTCACTACTCAGGTACTGTTCTATGAGCGTTACATATCCTAAGAAAATCCTTTCAGAGATGGAAAAACTGAGGCCCTAATAAAAATCTTATAGATGCCATTATTATTCCTATTTTATAGATGAGAAGGCCAAAGCCCAGACAATAGGTAGTAGAGCCTGATGAAAGCCCAGAGAGGCTAGCTTGATGACTCACACTCTGTGCCAGAATCTCAGTCCAGGTCCCATAAGGCTTCATAGGTGACTCTTTTCCCTACAGCCTTCTGGGTCTCTGGACAGGCTCTGAGGATTCCCTAATGAATCCATGTTCATGGCACATTCCCACTGATAACCTACTCTCAGTTGAGCTTCTCTAATCAATCAAGGGAAAAACAATAAAATCTATTTCAATCTTTTAAATTGGGGATTTAAATTTTTGTCTATGTCTAAATATTTGAATTATCCTTTATCTTTTGGTCCATGTAATGGGTAAACCTCTTTTGAAAGCCAATATTTAATAATTTATAAAAGCACAAAATATTAATTTCTAAAAAACACTTTGAAACCTCCAAATTTAAAGAAAGAAAAAATGAAAGGCGTAATGGAATGAAAACCAAAGAGGAAAGAAGAAAGGGAGGAAATGAGGAAGGAAGGGAGAAAGGAAAAGGGAAAGAAGAAAAGAAGAACAGATGTTCAATGACTTGATTAGATAATCGCTTACATTTTCCAGGAGAAGTTAAATAATGATGACATGAGTACTTAACAAAGTTGAGATGACAGAGATAAAAGGATCTTTACAGGATTGTGCAATTTAGTAGTTTTCAAGTTTTGGGTGATGAAAGTTCTTTCTTTAAATAAGATATAATGAGAAATCCCCAACCACTGGGACTGTGGCTGAAGGTTGACAGCAAGAACGTGAAAACCCTCCTTCTTGTCCTTCTGTCTTTCCCAGGGTGGCTCCTACAGCTCCTCTGAATAAAATTTATCTGGAAGGCATCTTCCTTTAGAAGACTGGTGTTCTGAAACCACTACCAAGTGGGTATCAAGGCCAATTGGATGAAAGTACTTGCTTGATGCCACCTGCCCAGGTGTGAGTCAGGCTCCATTAAGGAATGCAACCTGCCCTGGATGAGGTGAAAGTTTTGAAGATCCCCTGTGCCTTCAGCCATTCCTCTTCCATAGAGAGGAGTGGATCACTTGAGTTCCTTAGAAGCGCATTGGCTGGGATATCTGGGTATGCAACCAACCCGGAGGGAGATCAGGAAGGAGCATGGAGCTCTCCTGGTGTCTCCAGCCCTTGTTCTCTCTTATCTGTGTCTCCTGGCCTTGAGGTTGAGGAAGAGGAGAAAGGTGGTTTAGGGTGAGTAGACTCGGGATGTTTTCCAGCTCCGCCCTCAGGAATCATGGAAAAAAGCAAGGGATGAGAGGGACTTCCAGGTATTGGCTAAGAGAGCAGCCAGCCACTGGCAAGAACTCGCTGCCTGTGAGAAGTCTAGAGGTCCAGACTCACGTCTCATGTTTCCAGCATCACTCATTTGTTTGCTCTTGTCCATAGGCTGAATATTCTACAGTAATAGAAACCTTATTCGGAAGAAAATCCTGGGCTTTATTCAGCTATAGTAAAAATAGAGATGTGTTTAGGTCTGCATCACCCTAGAAAGCTGGAAACCCCAGGAGGATGAGCAGCCTGGAATGGTGCCTGGTGGATGGAGAAAATCAAGCTGCAGGAAAGCCAGGTCTGAATAGGGAGGTGACGTTGGACAGCCATGTCTGGGTATTTACTAGTGTGAACATCTGAAAATCAGATTTTTTTCAGCGATATCTCAAAATGAGATATCCTCACAGGGAGGCCTGCCAAATTATGTATGTTTGATATTTTAAAAAGAAAAGGAAGAACTAAAATAGTATTTAAAATAACATTAATTTTATATAGACTTTTAAGCTTGGTTTTTTAGAAATCTACTTTAGCACTTATAGTAAATTTAATTTGAGGGTACATCTGAGAGTATTTGTAGAAATTAAAATTGGAACCACATTGTTTGCTTATCATTTATCTAGTCATCTGTGACCTTTGCACTTAAGCGTTTTGAGCTTCCATGCATCACAGTGAAAGCAAGTCCATGAGTAGTGAGGTATGCACATACAGAAACATGAGCATGCATTGTGGGATATGTAACAAGGAGACTGAGCTTATCACCATGTAACTGCTATCAGCAGCTGAAGACCAGGGCCCACAGCACTTTGGGGGAGGCCACTTGGCCTGTGCCACCACTAATGGGGTCAGGGATGGGGTTAGAAGTCTGGTTTGTCAGTTCAGAGTTCCTAGTCCATATTTTGAGGATATAAAGATTTCCTTGGGGTCAAGGAAACCAGCTGCAGGATTGACTTTGTCATGTTTGACCTTGGGGTCAGATTCCCTGGGGCCTGTGGGAAACAAATACAGAGCAAGATAAGTTTTCTAGACACTTCTGATTTAGCTGCTAAAAAATGGCTGCTGGCCAAAGCTCACCAACCTTTAGCTCTGAGCTGGGCAGTTGCAGTTTGTGGGAAAATAGCAAAGCAGCCCCTGAGCACTGAGAGGCTAAAACAAACTAGGGTTCATTCACCTGCATTAGCTGGTCTTTAACTTGGAATCAGGGGTACTGAGGGTTGAGTGATCCCTCCTTTTAAGAAGAAATTCCTTTGTCCTGTGTTTAGATACTTTGGTTTGCTCTTCTCCTCTCTCTCTGTCCTCAAAGCACTTTTAGTCTTTGCTTAGAGGTGGTGCTGAATTAAACGGCATCTCCTGGCCCACTGTGGGTGGACAACTCTGCCCACTAGGACAAGAGTTTTCTGTCCTTTGTCTTCAGGTATGTCCTAAATAAATCGTGACCAATAATCGATAAAGAGTAAAGCTCAAATTACTAGTATTTCAATCTATTGAAACAAATTCAAGGTGAATGTCTTGATTCTTGCTCACATTCTTTCTGAGGTGCTTAAGTGCCCCCCAACTGTATTGCCAAAGTGCAGTCTTCTGTCTCTGTCAGTGTGTCCTGGACTGTCTTCTGTGTAATTCTACATGCCATGCCATGTCCTCATATCCTCTGGAGCGGGGAGAGAACATAATCCTGGTGCTACATCCTGAAATAACACTGTTTAATTATATCACCCTCTTAGAGACTCATATTGCACACTGTATATGGAACCCTGGTGGAATTTGTTTATTGCATAATTTCCATGGGAAAATTATTTTTGTTGTAGTAGAACATCTTCTAATACCTTGTAGCAGTGTTCCACAGGGCACACAGTTGGAAACACCATTCTCTATGAGCTACAGAGGCATCTAAGATTACATCAGTCTTGCCCAAAAATGTAGAGTGGTAAAAAGAATAACTGTAACATCTTTGGAAATTTACTTTGTAGTAGGTACTCCACTAGGAAATTTACGTATATTCAATATCCTATTTAAGTCTGATAATGAATTTGAGAAGAAAGTAGTAGTATCCTCCTTCCACTTTTTTTGTGGCTCAGGATAGCAGTTTAGGTGATTTAAAATCAGACCTGTCTGGCTACAAAGCCACCAAGGCAAACTGGATGAAATTGATGTATAAACTGTACCCAGTTCTCAGAAGGCAAACACATCATCAAATTTCAGCCTGCTCCTTCCTTTGGTTTATATTTGAAGAAACAGAGGCACCTGAAGTCATACATTTCTCTGATAAATCATTTGCCAAATTGTTCTCACATTAGCACATGAGACAGATGCACCAAGATAGGAACTGGCCCTCGTGCATGAGAGGGTCTGGCACCTGGCTGAGGTACAATGTACTCAATGAAGAAATAGAGGAACAATTGGCAATAGGTCTGTGATCCTCTGTCCCTTCACACACACCCTTCGATTAAAAGGATCATGGAGTCTCAGATTCTGAAAAGAAAGCAGTAACTATGTAGCCATCCATTTCATCTACCACTCTGAAGTGCAGTCTCTTACCACAACATCCTTTGAACAAGGTAGTGTTCATCTCAGTGGGCACCTCTCCAATGGTGGGAAATACACAGTCTCCCAGTACAGGCAGATATGTGTTCCAGTGACCTGGCTACGTGGGAGAAACCAGTGCAGACTTTAGGGGTGAAAGGCCAGCATTTGCAATCTGGCTGTACCACCATTTGCCTTTGTATTTTGAGGCAAGTTTCTTAGTATGCCTGAAACATATTAGAGGAATTATTTCTTTGATGTTCAGCTGTAACTAAAAGAAAATTATCTTTGAAATAGAAATTACGGGAAGCGCTTCCATGGTTTGGGGAAGACTGAATGGTATACACAGATAGTAGCTCTCAACAAATCTACAAGGGATGTTGTGGAAGTAAGTTCTAATTACTAAGATGCATGGGGGGTAATCCTCATTAATATCCCTTCAATGTTAAGATTATTTCATTTTTAGTCATGAATGGCAGGTATAATTTCACGTGCTACCTAAGACAATTCTCTAGAAGCTTCTTAGTCACATCTATACTAAATGACAAAGTTGTGATGATTAATGGAACTATTTAAACAGATGGGAGATTTTATATTAGGAAGGTTACAAAAAACAAGGTTAAATATCTTCTGAAGTTCGTTTTCCATTTTGAGACTCTGATTCTGTGGATCCAAGGATTGCCATTAAGAAAGTTTTAAAGCAGTATCCATGTCAGAAAAAAGGCAAGCTATTTCTCCTTGCTGAAATAGTTTTGCACTTATTTTTGGTTAATTGGTTGCTTTTCTTCCCTTAAAATTCAGTGTAACTATCATCTCCATAGTGACATTTAAAACAATAGTAAGGAAACAAGCAGAACATTTAATATACTTTGAAATAGTTTCATGTTTTCCTGTGCCAAGGGTGGTCTTTCTCAAAAAAATTTGATGCTGCAGCAAAAATATTATAAAAATCTGTCAAAGGAACGGCCATGTATGCTTAAAAATATGTATCAAACAACTTGTGTCCAGCGTTTTAATAGTGCCTGATGGTTGCATGGTTTAGTCTGTTAACATGAGTGATCAGTAAACAAAATAAAGTTCACCAAGTTTAATATTATTAAACTGCTCTCCAAACATTCTTATTTACAGCAAATTGCTAATCTGCCAAGCATTTATTGTACAATACACAGAGTTTAAAAATGTCTGTCACAGTGTCATCTGAAAGAAATAACTGCCTAAAATATATTAGGGGGACTTTTATTATTATTATTATTTTGATGTTCAACTGTAACTAAAAGAATGCTGAATCGCAAATGCTTAAGAAGGTTTTAGCACAATTATAGAAGTTGTCAGGACCAACACTTAAATTTTTTCCAAACAGACCTTTTAATTTAGAAACATGATGTTGTTTCCTGATTCTGCTTTGTTGCTCAATTATAAATTCATGGTCCTCATTATATTATCCAAGTTGCACAATGAGCTTCTTTCCTTGAGGCTTCATTTCCAAAGGGAACTCACACATCAGTGGAAATTATCTTCCTGTCTCTGAATGTCATCCATACATGAGAGATTTGAACAAGAAGTCTCTGCGAGTTTCAACACTTCTCAAGGTCTTTCTCAGTGACACAAATTTATGAACATTTTAGCTTGGAATGAGTGTATATATTCTCTACCTCCCACATTCAAAGCCTTCTTGGGATGCTAACTCCAGCTCAGATTTCTTCTAATTGTACTATTTGAGGAGCCTCTAAACTAGGCTTCCTGCTTTCAAGCTCAGACCCATACATCCACCCCATACTAAGCAGCCGAAGAAATGTATGCAAATTGTAAATCTGACCATTCCTTCCTGTAATGAAAAAAGCCCCAAGGCTGACCGGGTCCATAGGATCAAGGCCATGCTCAGGGAGCTGGTCCACAGATAGTGTCACCTTCATTCACCATATAGTTGTCTTGCTTCTGTGTGGCCTCATTATAAGGTCATTGCTTCTTCTGCTGGATTAGAAGCATAAATACAAAGAACGGTCAAAACATGAGAATGTGAGATATGATTTTTCCAGCTGCTTTACACATTGCCTTTACAAAAATGTATATGTAATAAAACCCGAATAGTTATTGCATGGTTGCAAATGAGCAGGAGGTGGTACACTGAAACTTGAGAATGCAGATTTAAATACAGACTTACTAACCTACTCACTGTGTGGTTTTTGACAAATTGCTTATCTACCCTCAGTGTGAGTTTCTATACCCATACAGTGGTGATAACACCAGCACATATCTTCAAAGATTGGTGAAAGGATTAGATATGGGCAATGCCTGGTACAAATTGAACACTCAACAAATGTGGGCTCTCACTGTGCTGCCATTTTTCTTCTGTGATTATGATTTAAAAATGCAAGCTAAGGAAAGCCTTTGAGACTAAATATAGAAGTGTTGACAATTCAAGTAGACAGCCCAAAGCAGAAGAAATAGAAGTTATGTTGTTCTTGGTGTTTAGTTGAATTTACAGGAGAAGGAGCTCTCAATAGAATATACCCGTATCAGCAGCTTTTATAGAAAATGCCGAGATGTTCTGCAAATCTATCTGCTTCCTTTAATTCATGATTAAAACCTAAGACTTCATAAACTGTAGAAATGAGAAGGTGATTTTGGGGGCTGACGTAGGGTGGTCTGGACAAACGAACATGCTGTTGCCCCCATAGCTTTCCACTGCTTTATATTGATCCATGGATAACATTTTGAGCTATGCAAAGGAACTAAGAAGCAATGAACATCCAATGTGTGACCTCCCACACATGCAGTCTGCCTAACCCTGACCCACAGGACTTTTTTTTAGCATATTTTTTTCTCTAAGAGGATAATATATCTAATCTATTGCTTATTGAGATTTGCCGAGACCAGCTCGGTCGGGGAGACCCTAACCCAGCAGCGCTAGACGGATTAAAGACACACACACAGAAATATGGGGGTGTGGAGTGGGAAATCAGGGGTCTCGTAGCCTTCAGAGCTGACAGCCTCGAACAGAGATTTACCCATGTATTTATTAGCAGCAAGCCAATGATAAGCATTGTTTCTATGGATTACGGATTAACTAAAAGTATTCCTCATGGGAAACGAAGGGATGCGCCGAAATAAAGGGATGGGTTTGACTCCCGCAGTGGGAGCATGTCCTTAAGGCACAGATCGCTTATACTATTGTTTGTGGTTTAAGAATGCCTTTAAGCGGTTTTCCGCCCTGGGTAGGCCAGGTGTTTCTTGCCCTCATTCCAGTAAACCCACAACCTTCCAGTGTGGGCATCATGGCCATCACGAACCTGTCACAGTGCTGCAGAGATTTTGTTTGTGGCCAGTTTGGGGGTCAGTTTATGGTCAGATTTGGGGGGGCCTATGTCCCCCTTCTTTGATTTGCAAAGTGATAAAAGCAAAGGCAGCTTTGTCACGGTGAGCTATTTCTTGCAGGAGTCAGGATCTGCATCTGCAGACTATACAAAGACAAACATTACAGATTAAAAGCACAATCCTCATTGAAATCACAGAGCTTCCAAGTGTTTTTATCTATTTTAATGGGTTACAAGTTGCTAATCTGTCTGCAGCTCCTTCAAGCACTCCAGTTCCTGGCATGAAGGTCAGGTGTGCCTGGGATGCTTGAAATATTTGTTCTTTTAATTTTGCAATATCCAAAGACAAGTTTGTAGAGTGTCCTTCTAGATGCTTTTTTATTCTTTCCCAAATTTTGATCTTATTAAGAGTTATGAATAGTTTCCACAAATCCTTATGTTTAGCTCCTATGAAGGGCCATATCATTTGAGGTTGAGGTGCCAGTACACTGCCACCATGGCTCCAGATAGTAGGAACTCTTGTCATACTTCCTACTATTTCTACCATATGACCGCTTTGTTCAGACCAGCTGAACATAGTGTGGCCATGAAATGCAGACTGAGAGGTGCAATTCAACCTAAACATCCCCTTAGGGGACCAGTCAATAATGATTCCATAGGAATCGTTGCACAGCACTGCCTGTTCTGCAATGCAATCTTCCTAAACGGGTACGTTCATTTTTTCTGGCCAGGTTTAATTTTGTTTACAAATAGATTTTTTAGGGCGGTATGTCTCAATTATAGGAGCAGATTTATTATGGTACATATAGAGATCAGAAAGCATGTGTAACTGTGTCATAGAGTGATTACATCCAGGCATTATTGCCAGCTAGGATTCATAAACATGCCAAACAAGTGTAATTTTTCTCTGTGTCAGCCCTTCTTGAAGGAATACTCAGGGCAATGGTGAGCACTGCTATCATAGCTACCATTCAATTACTCATTGCAACTAGTTGTCCTGCTTTCCGCAGGTTTTCTTCTGCCATCTGTGACAGCTTCTTGATCTGTCCCCAGGTGGGTGACTGTGTTTGATAGGTGTTGCTCGTGACAGCTGGGGTCCTCCTCAGCATCAGTCTCGACATGGCTGCAACTGGGGGTCCTCAGGATCTTCCCAGAATCTCTTCCTCAGCATCTGGCTCACGATAAGGTTTCACGTGTCTTGATGGTATCCAAATCGTCTGTCGATTCGGTCCTGGAGAAACACAAGCATAACCTCTACCCCAAGTTATTATTTTACCTATTTTCCAACTTTTTGTTATTGGATCTCTCCGCCAAATCAGTTGTTCTGCTTTTGTCTTTGCAGCTGGTCTTTGTAGATGCTGTTCAGCTGCTGATAACATCTGGCCTTTGGGCAGGCTCAAAAAATTTAAAGTTAATAATGCTAGATTCAATTGTGTATGGGCTGTCCCATAATCCCTATTTCTCCCCCTTTTGTGTTTTTGTCATCAGTTGTTCATCTGTATGAAATCATAACTGAGCATTTTCAATTAACTGTGTGGAATGAACCATGTATGAAGAATCAGAAATCACATTAATAGGCATATCAAAAGCAGTCAATGCCTCAATTACAGCTACAATCTCCACTTTTTGAGCTGAAGTATAGGGCGTCTGGAAAACTTTACCTTTTGATCCAGAATAAGAAGCTTTACCATGACTAGACCCATCTGTGAAACAACAAAAACACTTAGCAGGCTGCAGATTGTTTACCACAGGAATTGTAAATGATTGTAAATGCAAATCGTTCGCCATCTTGCTCAGCTAAGGGGATAGTAAAGAAACAGTCTTTTAAATCTATGACTATTAAAGGCCAGATTTTTGGAATTATAGCAGGAGAAGGCAATCCTGGCTGTAATGCTCCCATAGGTTGTATAACTGAATTGATGGCTCTTAAGTCAGTTAACATTCTCCATTTACCTGATTTTTTTTCTTAATTATGAAAACTGGAGAATTCCAAGGGGAAAATGTTGGAGCTATGTGCCCATTTTCTAATTGTTCAGTAACTAATTCCTTCAAAGCCTCCAGTTTCTCTTTACTTAGCAGCCATTGTTCTATCCAAATTGGCTTATCTGTTAACCATTTTAAAGGTATAGGTTCTGGAGGCTTAACAATGGCTACCATCAAAAATGATATCCTAATCTTTGGTGGGAACTTTGTCTTTCCGCTTTTCTTTCTGCTTGAAGCAGGTCCTTTAAACCTTGCAAATTTTTTCCTAGTCCCATACCAGGGACATACACCATTTCAGGCATCATATGTTGACTTTGAGAGCTATATAATTGTTCTGGAATGAGAACTTGTTTTCCCCATTGTTGCTGTAAATCTCTGCCCCATAAATTTATAGGTACAGAAGTTATAATTGGTTGAATAGTCCCAGGTTGTCCATTGGGCCCTTCACAATGTAAACTAGAGCAACTTTGATATACTCAAGGGCTTTACCAACTCCAACTTGTTAAATTGAGTGGGTTGAATTGGCCATGCAGACGGCCAGTGCTGTAGAGAAATGATTGAAATGTCCATTCCTGTATCTACAAAACCTTTAAATTTCTTTCCCTGAATAGTTATTTCACAGGTAGGACATTTGTCAGTAATTTGATTTACCCAATAAACTGCTTTGCCTTGTTTATTTGTGCTTCCAAATCCTCCTGTTAGTTTAATTTCACTTTTCCCATTTCCACATATAGTACAATCAGGAGCTGTGCTATGTGCTCTCCTGGCTCCGCTTTCCAGGGAACAGAAGTAGATATAACAATTTGAATTCCCCCATTGTAATCTGAATCAATGACTCCTGTGTGTGTACACTTTTTAAATTTAAACTAGACCTTCCTAGAAGTAATCCTATCGTCCCCACTGGCAAGGGTCCACAGACTCCTGTTGGGACCTTCTGCAGGGGTTCCCCAGGCAGAAGGCTCACAGCTTTTGCACAGCATAAATCTACTGTGGCACTACCAGCTGTGGCAGGGGACAGACATTGTATGGGGGTGAGGGAATGGCCTGAGCTGGAAATGCCCTGGTTTGGAATGGGGCCCAGGACGGGCCCCTCATGGCATTTCCCAAAATCAGGTTCCCATCTTTATCAAACTTCAAGTGACACTGATTAGCCCAATGTTTTCCTTTTTTACATTTTGGACATATTTCAGACTCAGTAGTTTTCTTTTTTCCCCCATCAGGCGGCCACACTCACTGATTTTTTCTACATTCTTTTTTAGTATGAATAGCTTGTTTAAATCTTTGAATAATTTAAAAGGAAAAAGCTCAAATATAGCTTTGGTGTTTCCCTGTTGATCTGGGGGTTGTACCCTAACAGGGAACAGCAAGCCTCTATGTCACCCTCTCATCTAGCTTGCTGAATTTCTGCCTGAATAGAACTAAGAGCGGTCGCTCTAGGTACTGTTTGAATAGTTACTGGAGCAACTACTTTTTGCCCAGTGTCCTCCAGAAAAGAAAGATCTGGAGGGCCAGTCCACTCTTTTTCTTCAAAATAACAATGAGCGGGTGCAGAAGGGTACAGATGAAACTCTCCCTCCTTTGCCACTTTGGCTTTAGCTGGCAAACAATCCTGCTCTGTAACCTCTTCTGTTACTTTGTTATACTCTCCTTCCTCCTCATCATCAGTGTGAAAAGACTCAAAGGTGGAACTAACCAGAGCCCACACTTGTCCCATTGTTACCCTGATGCTTCTAAGCTCCCCTTCTTACTCACCACGGGGGTTGCTTTAAGACTACTCAGGTGTTCTCCAGCTTAGTTCCACATTCTCCAACCACCGCTCCAGCGACCCTTCAACCTGGATTTGAGCCCCCATATATGGGTGCCGCTTGCTGAGACCAACTCAGTCGGGGAGACCCTAACCCAGCAGCACTAGAGGAATTAAAGACACACACACGGAAATATAGCAGTGTGGAGTGGGAAATCTGGGGTCTCACAGCCTTCAGAGCTGAAAGCCTCGAACAGAGATTTGCCCACATATTTATTAACAGCAAGCCAGTGATAAGCATTGTTTCTATAGACTACAGATTAACTAGAAGTATTCCTTATGGGAAACAAAGGGATGGGCTGAAATAAAGGGATGGATTTGGCTAGTTATCTGCAGCAGGAGCATGTCCTTAAGGCACAGATCACTCATGCTATTGTTTGTGGTTTAGGAATGCCTTTAAGTGGTTTTCTGCCCTGGGTGGGCCGGGTGTTCCTTGCCCTCATTCCAGTAAACCCACAACCTTCCAGTGTGGGCATCATGGCCATCACGAACCTGTCACAGTGCTGCAGAGATTTTGTTTATGGCCAGTTTTGGGGCCAGTTTATGGCCAGATTTTGGGGGGCCTGATCCCAAAAGAGATTAAATCATTTGCCTGTAACTAATGCAATGTGTGTGTGTATGAGAGAGAGTGAGAGAGAGAGAATGTATAAGTGTGTATGTAACTGTGGCCAGAAATTATCCTGACGGTCCATAATCCATCATTATAATTGCAGTTTATTTCACCATATATATTTAATTCTGCTAACATGACATCATCAAAGTGCAACTTGAGGAAGGAAAACAGTCATGTTAGATGCAGTTGTCAGGTCAGATGCAGTTCTCATTGTCATGTCATGTTGGATGCAGTTCTCAATCTCCAAAACTTGACACTAATATCTCAACAACATTTCCATAGCCACACATCTATAGGATTCTGCTTCCCCAAGAAAACCCTTGGACAAATCCCTGTGTGACAAATGTCCCCTGGGATGAGGCAGCCCAATCATTCTAATCAAATGCCAAACCACCTGGACATCCCCTTCAACAGAAGACAGATGGGCTCAGTGGCTACTGAAACACTGATAATAATTAATACAATAATTAAAAATAAATAATGCTTTGCCAGCTATCTTAGTATCCCTTAATCAGGTCAAGTTGACACCTCAAATCATCCATCATCCCTGGTTTACAATGATGCATCTTTGTGGCCATATCAGTCAAATCTCTGCCTTCTTGGTCACATTGTTCCTCTTCTTCTTTGCATAATCTTTCTCTGCATATCTCTTATATGTAGAAAGAATTTATACATGGAATACATGTATACCATATGCAGATTATACACAGAAGATTATGTCTCTCTTGTAAGGGCATTCATGATTGAATTTAGTAACCATTGGAAAATCCAGGATAACCTGAAGGTCCTTAATTTAATCACGCCTGCAAAGACTCTTTTCCTTATAAGGTAATATCTATAGGTTCCAGGGATCACTACTTAATTTTGTTAGCTGGCCATTTTTTTAACTTTTTACTTTCAAACTTTCATTCTTGCATCTATGGTCTGTCTCAATGTATTTCCATATTTTTACTTTCAAACTTGCATTCTTGCTTATATGGTCTGTCTCTTGTATACAGTATAGAGTTGGGTGTTCTCATTTTTTTCACTGAGTCTGAGAATCTCTGCGCATTCCCTGTGGTTGTTAGATTATTCACATTCAATGTAAATGTTCACATTCAATGTAAATGATTGAATTTACATTTTCCATTTTACTATTTGTTTTCTGTGTCTACATTTGTTTCTCTGTTTCTCCTTCTTTAGGCTTCTTTTGTGTTATATAATTTTTAATGTACAATTTTAATCTTTTCTCTTTAAAACTGTATTTCCATATGTTTCAATTATTTTCTTAGAGGTAGCTCTGGCATAACAATATGAATCCAAACATCTTATAATTGACCTAAAATTAATACTAACCTAATTCTGATAGAATATAGAAATTTTAATATAGTTCCAGTTTTGTATCTTCCTTTGTGGTATTATTATATATATTTGTGATATTATGGAGAATATATCTGGCCTTTGTCCCTGATTCCTGACACATATCACCAAAAGTCCTTGGAATTCCCAAGTCACAGAAGTGTCTTTGTTACGCTAATGAAGTGACTTAGCCCTGAAAAGCTTCAGGATGTGGCTGCACACCAGAAAAATCAACCACATCATTAGAGGACTGGAATTTTGAGCTACCCCAATTTCCATAGACAAGAATGAGACTGGAGTTTGAGTTGAATTACATGACCAATAATTTAAGCAATCATGGCTACCTAGTGAAACCCCAGTAACATATCTGGACACTGAGGTTTGGAGGAGCTTCCTGGTTGGTGAATCCATTGATATGCTGGGAGGGTGATGCACCTGGACTCCATGAGGAGAGGGCAAACAAGTTCTGTACCCTGTCTCTGTCCCCCTAAGACCTTCCCCATCGAATTTCTCTTTTTGCTGTTTCTGAATTGTATTCTTTAAGTAAAATAATAAGCACAATTATAGCACTTTTCTGAGTTTTGTGAGTCATTCTAACAAATTAGTGGACTTGAATTTTGTATCAAAATTTTGGAAAGTTTTTACCAGAAAAGATTTCTGTAGTTACCAAAATTTTAGAATTTGTTTGTCTTTGGTTAATATCCAGAATAATACTGAAAGGTTTTATTTATTTATTTTTAAAATGTTTTCAAGTTGAGTTTTTGAGGCTAGAGAAATCGTCAGTCTCATGTAGCCATAATCAGCAGTCCTCCTTTCTTTTTGAATCTTTTCTTTGACTTTTAAAATTGTCCTTTCCTCTCCATCTTTTATTTCTGTTAAGTCTTATGGCATTATTCAAGGGTTTATTTGTTCTATTTTCTGTATTTTATGAAATTCTGTATTTTATGAAAGATGTCTAAGACATCTTTGCTGCTTCCCCTTTTCATTAATTTCTCCTCTCCATATGTCACATTTAGAGAGGCCTTACCTAGTCAGTCTACTTAATTATTACTCCCTGCTCATTCTGTTTCTGTAAGTGTCTTTCCCCCATTGTATTTATCATCACCCATTGGAATGCAAATTAAATTTAATATATAAATATAAAAATAAATCATAAAATCTCTATGAGATCAAAGATACTGTTTCATATACTTCTGTATCAACAACATTAAGAGCAGTTACTTCCATAGTGTAGATTTTTAATGAGGACTGTTGATGTGAATGACTAAATGAAAGAAAACATCGTTTTTGCTTTTTCAGAGTTACTAGCCTGTATTTATAACATACTAGTGATGTTCACACCCTGCATACTGAAGTCTGTCCTAATGGTCACAGAAAATTAGCACATGGGAATAGAGATTAAAATGATATTGGTCATCCCCCTCGCAGAGTTGACTGGAGGAGAGGCGTGTGTCCAAGGACCTATGATATTGCCAAATCGCAGGTTTTATAGTGCTTTCTTTGTAAAGAAAGATGAGCCCTTTCACTTCACACCAGTGACTGATTTGGGCAGTGTAACTGGTGGTCCCATTCTTACTGTCTCCTTATATCTTCCAAATTAGAGGTCAGAGTTAAGCTTGAAGCTAGGGTTCATCTAGGATGCACTTTACTTATCTTTGAACAGCAGATTTTCACACATTTTGGCAATGTGTAATGAGTATATAAATTTAGTAATGTTAAAGGTAAAAGTGGAGGTTATTGATGTGTACCAATTGATTTAACTCAAAGCCTTATGCAATACTGCCTGGATAACACTGTTTCTGCTCATTTTTATTCTTTTTGCATGTCTGGTTTCCAGTACCTGTATCCATTTTCAGTGGGATATGCAGGCAACGAGCTGAGAACCCACATCTGTAAGCTGCTTCTGTGAAGATTTTCTGTAAATGCCTGACATTACAGTAGCTTTGGAGTGAAACCAGAAGTTTCCTAAAGTAAATCCAAATAAATTTAAGCAGAGTACTGATGAACATTTATTTATAGTTATGATTACCATTAGCTTTGTTTTCTTCTATAACTTTTAAAGAAAATTTAAAATTAAATACCATCATTTTACTCAAATTGGTATCTTCTTATAAATTAGTTGGATTTCTTTAAACTCTTTCATTTGACCTAGAAACTGATTTACTGCTGGTCACAAGCTGTGCCTCAAAATCCCCTGGAACTACCCCAAATGCTTAATGAACCCAAAATAAGTTATTCTTAAACTCATATTTAAACTCAAAATAAGTTATTCTTAAACTCATCCTCAGGGAACAGGTTTTCCATGAGGCACTGCTCTAATATATCGTATGTTATTTGATAATAATTGCAAAATTAAATATCATTTAAGTTTCATCATTAGGGCAGAAAATAATGCCAGACATCCATGGTTGTTGGGGTCAGAGAAATGTCCCCAGGTTCCTAGAAAGCAAAAGTGAATGATGGCCACCACTGCAGCAACCCTGGGAAAGCAGTATCACCCATGACAGAAAGACTCTGGCTTTAAACACACTCTGTATTACAATTTTACACACATAAATGCATATTTTTCATCAACAGTTTTTAGCTTTACCAATATATTCCAAGATTTATTTGCTTGCTAGCTGTTTTTGCATTCTGCTTTTTCACTTTAGGACAAATTTCCATCTAGCTGAAGTATATCATCTTGTAAAACTGCCTATCAACAATGTTACCCTTGCTCAGTTCTTTTTTTTTTTTTTTTTTTTTAAAGGAAAGCATTTATTTCGTACTTATCCTGGAATGATTATTTAGTTGTCACCAGCTGTTTCCTCCCAGCACTTTGAAATAAATGTTTTGTTGTCTTCTAAAATTTATTTTTGCTTAAAGAGAAATCTGCTGTCATCCTAATCATTATCTTTGGGGAGGAGGAGATTATCTGCTTTTTCTCTGTACTGCTTTTTGAGTTATTGCTCTGGCTCTGATATTCTGCACTTTACACCAACATGCACATTCATGCACAAATGTACACATATGTGCAGGCATACAGAAATAAGCACACACACATAGCACACACATATACGATGCACATGCATGTATATATATGCATATGTATACCTGCGTGTATATACACTTTTATTTAGGTTTATGTTTTTTATTATTTATCCTGATCATGTCTTATTCATTCATTCAGATATTTTTTGATCATCTAACATGTGCCAGATTCTATTTGCTATACCATGTGTTTACTAATTTGGAAACACATATATTTGAATAGGCAAAATTCTCAAAAATTTTCTTTATTTTCTCTTCTCCTCATTCTTTCTCATGTCTCCTACTATTTCTCCTTTTATATGTACACAAACCTTGTTCTTTAATAGTAGTAGCTATCATTTATTAAACACCAACTGTGCACTTTTCCAAGTGATATATTGTATGTTACACATTATAGTGGTTTTGTGTGTTTTTTTCTTTTTCTTGGAAACAGTCTTGCTCTGTTGCCCAGGCTGGAGTGCAGTGGTGCAATCTTGGCTCACTGCAATCTCCGCCTCCCAGATTCAAGCAATTTTACTGCCTCAACCTCCTGAGTAGCTGAGATTACAGGTGCCCACCACATGCCTGGTTATTTTTAGTATTTTTGGTAGAGATGGGGTTTTGTCATGTGGGCTTGGCTGGTCTCGAACTCCTAACCTCAGGTGATTCACCTGTCTCGGCCTCCCAAAGTGTTGAGATTACAGGCATGAGCCACCTCGCCCTGCCTCATTATCATGTTTTTAACTGCTTTAGCAATCTCATCAACCCTGTGAAATAGTTTCTATCATCTCTATTTCCAGCTCAGCAACCTGAAGCATAGAGAGGCTGAGTAGCATACCCAAGTTCACACAGCCAGTGAACAGTCACTACAGGATTTGATCTAAGTACTCTTTGAAGAATGTCTACGTTCTCAACATTACAGCCTTTTATATATATAGCATTGATTTAAAAACATCTTTTTCTTTAATTTGGATTATATTTATTGTGATCTCATACACACACAGTTTTTCGTCTGATTACTCTTAAATGTTCTATTCTTGGAGTTACGACCCACATGTTTGTTCCAGCCCCCAAGTCTTCTTTGCAATGTTCTGTTTCTTCATGCGTTTTTATCATTTTGGATTATGAATGCATGGTTGGAGGTACAGTTTGTTTGCAAGAAGTTTTTGTGCCCCGGGCTGTTTAAAATGTTCTGTGGAGCAAACCTGCCTTTGCTACTTCATGCCACCGAGCAGTTTTCACATCCTGGATGAGATTATTTGTTAATTCTTTGGCTTAATGGTTATATTCCAGGAGAGTTTGTGTAAATTTGAATTCCTGTCCAGGTGGTGGCACAGGCCTTGAATTTCTGCTTCTAATGTCTGATTACTTATTTTTTTTTACTTCCTGAGACTGTAAAGAAGTTTAGACTTCTTGTACTTTCTTTGTTCTGTGAGAGTAACTCTGTTCCACTTCTCACTGAGAGAAAGCAGGTTAAGCCTGCCTCGGGTGTGTTTTTCCCACATCTGTAGCTCTTGGCAATGTTCTCTTCCCTGAAAGAAGGAGTAGATCCCGTGCAGGCCTGTCTCAGAGAAGGCCCTCTCTGTGAACTCCTGCATGAATGATGAATGCATGCTCACCTCCTGATTCTCATCCCTCTTTCTTTCTCTCTCCTATACCTGAGTTTTCATTTTGACTTATTTTAGGCTCAGTTATAAATTGATGTCTGGCTCTAATGTGGGAAGCATTTCTGTGTGCCCTACTGAGAGAAGCCATCCCCCATTAGCTTAGCTCACTCTGTTGCTCCAACTTCTCAGATATGTATACCTTGCTCATTTATTATTTTCAAATGTTGTGATTTTTTTTTCTATATTAAAGACACTTAGGTGGGTGTAGTGGCTCACACTGTAATCACAGCACTTTGGGAAGCCAAAGTGGGCAGATGACTTGAGGTCGGCAGTTTGAGACTAGCCTGGCCAATATAGCGAAACTCTGTCTATAATAGTAAAAATACAAAAATTAGCAGGGCATGGCGGCCACGTCTGTAATCCCAGCCACTCAGGAGGCTGAGGCAGGAGAATTGCTTGAACCCAGGAGGCAGAGGTTGCAATGAGCCAAGATTGTGCCGTTGCACTCCAGTCTGAGCAACAGAGCAAGATTCTGTCTAAAAAAAAAAAAATTAAAAATTAAAAAAACTTTGTAAATAGTAGATATTAACATATTTTTCTGTTTGTGTCTCCTTTATTTAAAAAAGTATGTTACATTTAAAAAATATTAATCATATCATTTGTAGAAGAGTTTTACAAAAAAAATGAGCAGAAAGCTTATAGAGTTCCCATAGCTCTCCCTCCTGCACACAAAATTTCTCTATTAATAACATTTTGCATTGGTGTATTAGGGTTCCCCAGAGAAACAGCACCTACAAGATGTATATATGTATAGATAGAGATTTATGGTAAGAAATTGGCAGCCAGGTACTGTGGCTTATGCCTACAATCCTAGCACTTTGGGAGGTCAAGGTGGGTGGATCACCTAAGATCAGGAGTTCAAGACCAGCGTGGCCAAGAAAGGGACGCCCCATCTCTACTAACAAATAAAAATAAATAAAAAAATTAGCCAGGCATGGTGGCTTGTGCCTGTAATCCCAGTTACTCTGGAGCCTGAGACAAGAGAATCACTTGAACCTGGGAGGGAGAGGTTACAGTGAGCTGATACCATGCCACTGCACTTCAGCCTGAGTGACAGAGCAAGGCTCTGTCTCAACAAAAGAAAAAAAAAAAAGAAAGAAAGAAATTGGTTTAAGTGATTATGATGATTATGGAGGTAAAGAAGTCCCAAGATATATACCAGGCAAGTTGGAGACAAAGAAAAGTGATGGTGTAATTCTAGTCTGAATCTGGCAGCCTGAACCAGGAGAGCCAATGTGGTTCTAGCCCAAGTTCAAAGGCCTGAGAACCAGAGGAGGGTGAGGGTGTAAGTTGTAGTCCAAAAGCCTATGACTCAAACCTAAAAGGAACCCATGTTTCAGTTTAAGTCAGGAAAAGACCAATGTCCTGGTTAAGGCAGCCAGGCAGGAGGAATCTCTTCTTGCTCAGTCTTTCTGTTCTATTCAGATCTTCAGTTGATTGGATGCGGGTCATCCCCAGAGGGGAGGGCAATGTGCTTTATTCAGTCTACCAACACATATGTTCTCATCTAGAGCACCTTCAGATATACACCCAGAACAACAATTGACCAAATAACTGGACACCCAGTGTCTCAGTCAGGTTGACACAAAATTGACCACCACAACTATGATAGTTTAACATTTGTTAAAATTAATGAACCAATATCAATACATTGCTATTAACTTAAGTTTGTTATTAACTTGGGTTTATAATTTATATTAGGGTTTAGTCTTCCTATTGTGCACTCCTAAAAGTTTTGGCAAAATTATAATGACATGTACCTACCACTGTAGTATCATACACGATAATTTTACTGCCCTAAAATGGAATCATATAGTATGTAGACTTTTCAGACTGACTTATTTCACCTAGTAATAGCCATTTAAGTTACTTCTTATTTTTTCATGACTTGCTAGCTTATTTATTCTCATCACTGAGTAATATTCAATATACAGATGTAACACAGATTATTCATTCACCTACTGAAGAACATCTTGGTTGCTTTCATGTTTGGGCAATTATGAATATCCATGTAAGGTTTCTCTGTGGACACAGTTTTTCACCTCATTTGGACAAATGCCAAGGAGTGTAATTGCTGCATTGCGTGATAAGAATATGTTTGGTTTTTAAGAAAAGGTCAAACTGTTTTCTGAAGTGGCTGGACCATCCTTCATTTCCACCAGCAATGAATGAGAGTTCCTGTTCCTTTACAACCTTGCCAGTATTTGGTGTTTGCTGTTATTTGGGTTTTTGCCATTCTCATAGGTGTGTGATGGTTTCTCATCATAGTTTTGGTTTGCAATTCTATAATGACACATGATGTTTGACATCTTTTTATATGCTTAATTGCCATCAGCATACCCTCTTTGGTTTCTGTTCATTTTTTTTTTCATTTTTTATTGGCTTGTTTGCTTTCTTACTCTTGAGTTTTAAGAACTTTTCATATATTTTGGATGCAAATTCTTTATTAATAAGTGTTTTACAAATATTTTCTCTCAGTCTGTGGCTTGTCTTCTCATTCTATTGACATTATCTTTCACAGAGTAGAGATTTTTAACTCGAATGAAGTCCACCTTGCCGTTTTTTTTTCCTTCATGAATTGTAGTGTTGTATCTAAAAAACTGTCACCAAATCCAAGGGTACCTGGATTTTTCCTACATTATGTTCTAGAAGTTCTATAATTTTGCATTTTACCTTCAGATCTATGATACATTTTGAGTTAATTTTGAAAAAGGTGCAGTCTGCATCTACGTTTATTTTTTTTTTATATATAGATACCTAGTTTTTCCAGCACCATTTGTTCAATTTGTTGAATCCTCTCTGCATTGAATTATCTTTACTCTTTTGTAAAAGATTAGTTGAATTTATTTGTATAAGTCAATTCCTGAGCACTGCATTCTGTTACATTGATCTATTTGTTTACTATTTCACCAATATCACACTGCCTTGATTATCGTTGTTTATAGTTAGTCTTAAAGTTGGGGAGTGTCAGGCTTCCAATTTTGTACTTCTTCAGCATTTTATTGGTGATTCTGAGTCTTTTGGCTTTTCGTATAAGCTTTAGAATCACTTTGTTAATAGATGCAAAAAACCTTTTAAATTTGGTTGAAATTACAATGAATATATAGATCAAGTTGGCAAGAGCTTATATCTTGACAATATTAAGTTTTTCTATCTCTCAAAATGGACTACCTCTCCATTTATTTAGAGTTTTGATTTCTTTCATCAGAGCTTTGTAGTATCCTCACATGGGTATTATAGATAGTTCTTTAATACTCAGGGATTTCATTTATTTGTGCTAGTGTAAATTCTGTTGTAGCTTAAAATTTTATATATCAATTATCTTTGAAATGAATTGACTTTTGTATATTAATATTGTACCTGCAAATTTACTATAATTACTTATTAGTTCTAGGTTGATTTTTCATTTTTTGAGATTTTGTACATAAACAATTATGTCATCTGCAAACAAAGATGATATTATTTTTTTCTTTCCTGTTCTATATACCTTCGATTTATTTTTATTTCTTGTTTCACTAAGTAGGATTTCCAGTATGATGTTGACTAAGATCAATGAAAGGATACATCCTTGCTTTAGCCTGATCTTATGAGGAAAACATCTGGTGTCTCACCATTAAGTATGATGTTAGTTGTAAGTTTTTATGAATGTTCTTTATGAAGTTGAGGCAATTTACCTCTATTTCTACCTTACTAAGTTTTTTATCATGGATTAATACTGGATTTTGTCAAATGCTTTTTTTGCATTATTTTTATAATGAATATATGTCTTATTATTTAGTATATTGCTGTTATTGATTAAATTGACTGATTTCCTAATGTTCAAAGGGCTTTTCAAACCTAGGATAAATTCCACTTGGTTATGGTATATAAACTGTTGCATTCAATTTGCTAATGTTTTGTTATTTATGTTCTATCAATTTATGGGTTTTTATATTTATGTTCATGAGAAATACTGGCTTATAGCTTTCCTTTTCTGTAATGTCTCTGCTTGATTTTGTTTCCAGACTAACGCAGTCTTCACAGAATTAGTCACTAAGAAAATTACTCTCATATTTTTAAAAAGAGATTGAATAGTATTGGTATAATTTATTGGTGAGTATTTCATGTGAGATTGAGAAGAGTCTGTACTATGCTGTTGTTGAAAGAAGTGTTCTATAGATATCAATTAGATTCAATTGATTAGTGGTGGTGTTCATTTAAACTCTGTCTTTACATATTTTCAGCTTGCTGGGTCTGTTAATTATAAATGGAGGGTCATCGAATATTTAACCATAACAGTAGAGTTGTCTATATCTCCTTGCAGTTCTGTTTACACTTAAAATATTTTGAGGCTATATTCTTAGGTGCATACACATTGAGGATTGTTATGACTTGTTGGGAAATTGGCCACTATATTTGTTTTCACACTGCTATAAAAAAACTACCTGAGACTGGGTAATTTATTAAGAAAAGAGATTTAATTGACTCACAGTTCCACAGGCATAACAGGAAACATGACTGGAAGGCCTCAGGAGACTTACAATCATGGTGGAAGGTGAAAAGGAAACAAGCACATCTTACCATGGTGGAGCAGGAGGGAGAGAGAGAGAGTGAGACGGGAACTGCCACACACTTTTAAACCATCAAATCTCATAAGAACTCACTATCATGAGAACAGCATGGAGTAAACTGCCCCCATGATCCAATCACCTCCCACCAGATCCCCGTGACCCCCTACAAGTGGATATTACAGTTCAAGACGAGATTTTTGTGGGGACACAGAGCCAAACCATGTCAACTACTTTATCACTATGTAATGTTCCTCTTCATTTCTGATAATTTTCCTTACTCTGAAGTCTGCTTTGTTTGAGACTTACAGAGCTACTCATGATTTCTTTTGATTATTGTAATCATAGTATGTTTTTCCTTATGCCTTTACTTTTAACTCTTTTGTGGTTTTATATACTTATGGACAACACATAGCTGGCTTTTGTTTTTCTATTCACTTTGAAAGTTTCTGCCTTTTAGTTGGCATATTTAGTTGATATATTAGACCATTCATATTTACTGTGATTAATTATATAGTTGGATTAATAGCTACATTACCTGTAATTGTTTTCTATTTGTTGCCGTTGTTCTTTGTTTCTTATTTTTTGGTCTTCTACTCTTTTCTTCTGCCTTTTTTGGTTTTACTTGAGTGTTTCATATGATTCCAGTATCGATTCTCTTTTACCATACTAATTATAATTTAATGTAATTTATTATTTTATTTTGTTTACTTTGTATTTCATTTTACTTGTTGCCTTAGCATTTGCAATATACATTTATAATCAATCTAACTCCACTCTCAAATAATGGTATAATTTGAGAGCATGCATCATGTACCGATAATTAATACTGCATTATCTACTGATGTTTAGATAATGCAGCTAACCTGTAACTGCATATTCCTAAATTTTTCTCCTGTTCCTTACAGTATTTCCATCACTCATTTTATTTATCTATGTGATAACTAGATAGTACATTGTTGTTAATACTATTTTGAAAAAAATTATTTTCTGTTACACTAATTAAGAATAAGAAAAATAAAAGATTTCAGTTTGTCTTGATTTTTTTTTTTTTTTTGGTTTTGGGTAATTTATTATGGGGAACTTACAGACAGAAGGTGTAGTTTTGGGCATACGCAAGATAGGTAGATCTCTGTACTTTAAGCCCCAGACCCAGGGCTTATATTTTGAGAAGAAAGCATACATGCTCTAGAAGGAATACATGCTCTGGAAGCCAGTTTTGGGCGTCACAGCCTGTGACTTCTGTGACAACAAGTGTTGTTTTGGAGGAAACCTACAACAAGTAGATGTTTCTACATAAAGAGTAATACATCAGCTAGCCATTTTGGAAGCATTCCCAAACTCAGGGTTAATTAGAAGTTACATGGCAGATTTGCCTTTAAAATAAAGTAACTCTTGTCCCCATAATACCTTTGTAAAATCTTCCTACCTATGTTGGATATGCCTGTATGGAGACAAATACTTTTATTGAATTTATACATACAAGGCTTATTTTCATTACCACTTCGAACTTATTCAATCTAATTTCATATCTGATTTATTTCCATTTCAACTATACCTCAAAGTCAAATTTATTTTCATTCTATATTAAAATATACAATGATCACTATGATTTCCAATCTTGCTTTTGAGATCTAACAAATTCTTTTTTTTTTAATTTTTTTTTATTATACTTTAAGTTCTAGGGTACATGTGACTAACGTGCAGGTTTGTTACATATGTATACTTGTGCCATGTTGGTGTGCTGCACCCATCAACTCGTCAGCACCCATCAATTCGTCATTTATATCAGGTATAACTCCCAATGCAATCCCTCCTCCCTCCCTCCTCACCATGATATGCCCCGATGTGTGATGTTCCCCTTCCGAGTCCAAGTGATGTCATTGTTCAGTTCCCACCTATGAGTGAGAACATGCGGTGTTTGGTTTTCTGTTCTTTTTTTTAATTAATTAATTAGTTTATTAATTAATTTTTTTTTTTGAGATGGAGTCTCGCTCTGTTGCCCGGGCTGGAGTGCCGTGGCCGGATCTCAGCTCACTGCAAGCTCTGCCTCCCAGGTTTACACCATTCTCCTGCCTCAGCCTCCCGAGTAGCTGGGACGACAGGCGCCCACCACCTCGCCTGGCTAGTTTTTTGTATTTTTTTTAGTAGAGACGGGGTTTCACCGTGTTAGCCAGGATGGTCTCGATCTCCTGACCTCGTGATCCGCCCATCTCGGCCTCCCAAAGTGCTGGGATTACAGACTTGAGCCACCAGGCCCAGCCGGTTTTCTGTTCTTGTGATAGTTTGCTAAGAATGATGGTTTCCAGCTGCATCCATGTCCCTACAAAGGACGCAAACTCATCCTTTTTTATGGCTGCATAATATTCCATGGTGTATATGTGCCACATTTTCTTAATCCAGTCTGTCACAGATGGACATTTGGGTTGATTCCAAGTATTTGCTATTGTGAATAGTGCCACAATAAACATACGTGTGCAGGTGTCTTTATAGCAGCATGATTTATAATCCTTTGGGTATATACCCAGTAGTGGGATGGCTGGGTCATATGGTACAACTAGTTCTAGATCCTTGAGGAATCGCCATACTGTTTACCATAATGGTTGAACTAGTTTACAATCCCACCAACAGTGTAAAAGTGTTCCTATTTCTCCACATCCTCTCCAGCACCTGTTGTTTCCTGACTTTTTAATGATTGCCATTCTAACTGGTGTGAGATGGTATCTCATTGTGGTTTTGATTTGCATTTCTCTGATGGCCAGTGATGATGAGCATTTTTTCATGTGTCTGTTGGCTGTATGAATGTCTTCTTCTGAGAAATGTCTGTTCATATCCTTTGCCCACTTTTTGATGGGGTTGTTTGTTTTTTTCTTGTATATTTGTTTGAGTTCTTTGTAGATTCTGGATATTAGCCCTTTGTCAGATGAGTAGATTGCAAAAATTTTCTCCCATTCTGTAGGTTGCCTGTTCACTCTGATGGTAGTTTCTTTTGCTATGCAGAAGCTCTTTAGTTTAATTAGATCCCATTTGTCAATTTTGGCTTTTGCTGCCGTTGTTTTTGGTGTTTTAGACATGAAGTCCTTGCCCATGCCTATGTCCTGAATGGTATGACCTAGGTTTTCTTCTAGGGTTTTTATGGTTTTAGGTCTAACATTTAAGTCTCTAATCCATCTTGAATTAATTTTCGTATAAGGAGTAAGGAAAGGATCCAGTTTCAGCTTTCTACTTATGGCTAGCCAATTTTCCCAGCACCATTTATTAAATAGGGAATCCTTTCCCCATTTCTTGTTTTTGTCAGGTTTGTCAAAGATCAGATGGCTGTAGATGTGTGGTATTATTTCTGAGGACTCTGTTCTGTTCCATTGGTCTATATGTCTGTTTTGGTACCAGTATCATGCTGTTTTGGTTACTGTAGCCTTGTAGTATAGTTTGAAGTCAGGTGGCGTGATGCCTCCAGCTTTGTTCTTTTGACTTAGGATTGTCTTGGCAATGCGGGCTCTTTTTTGGTTTCATATGAACTTTAAAGCCGTTTTTTCCAATTCTGTGAAGAAACTCATTGGTGATGGGGATGGGATTGAATCTATAAATAACCTTGGGTAGTATGGCCATTTTCACGATATTGATTCTTCCTATCCATGAGCATGGTATGTTCTTCCATTTGTTTGTGTCCTCTTTGATTTCACTGAGCAGTGGTTTGTAGTTCTCCTTGAAGAGGTCCTTTACATCCCTTGTAAGTTGGATTCCTAGGTATTTTATTCTCTTTGAAGCAATTATGAATGGAAGTTCAGTCATGATTTGGCTCTCTGTTTGTCTGTTACTGGTGTATAAGAATGCTTGTGATTTTTGCACATTAATTTTGTATCCTGAGACTTTGCTGAAATTGCTTATCAGCTTAAGGAGATTTTGGGCTGAGACAATGGGGTTTTCTAATTATACAATCATGTCATCTGCAAACAGGGACAATTTGACTTCTTCTTTTCCTAACTGGATACCCTTGATTTCTTTCTCTTGCCTGATGGCCCTAGCCAGAACTTCCAACACTATGTTGAATAGGAGTGGTGAGAGAGGGCATCCCTGTCTTGTGCCAGTTTTCAAAGGGAATTTTTCCAGTTTTTGCTCATTCAGTATGATATTGGCTGTGGGTTTGTCATAAATAGCTCTTATTATTTTGAGGTACGCTTCATCAATACCGAATTTATTGAGCGTTTTTAGCATGAAGGGCTGTTGAATTTTGTCAAAAGCCTTTTCTGCATCTATTGAGATAATCATGTGGTTCTTGTCTTTGGTCCTGTTTATATGCTGGATTACGTTTATTGATTTGTGAATGTTGAACCAGCCTTGCATCCCAGGGATGAAGCCCACTTGATCATAGTGGATAAGCTTTTTGATGTGCTGCTGAATCCGGTTTGCCAGTATTTTATTGAGGATTTTTGCATTGATGTTCATCAGGGATATTGGTCTAAAATTCTCTTTTTTTGTTGTGTCTCTGCCAGGCTTTGGTATCAGGATGATGTTGGCCTCATCAAATGAGTTAGGGAGGATTCCCTCTTTTTCAATTGATTGGAATAGTTTCAGAAGGAATGGTACCAGCTCCTCCTTGTACCTCTGGTAGAATTCAGCTGTGAATCCATCTGGTCCTGGACGTTTTTTGGTTGGTAGGCCATTAATTATTGCCTCAATTTCAGAGCCTGCTATTGGTCTATTCAGGGATTCAACTTCTTCCTGGTTTAGTCTTGGAAGAGTGTAAGTGTCCAGGAAATTATCCATTTCCTCTAGATTTTCTAGTTTATTTGAGTAGAGGTGTTTATAGTATTCTGTGATGGTATTTGTATTTCTGTGGGGTCGGTGGTGATATCCCCTTTATCATTTTTTATTGCATCTATTTGATTCTTCTCTCTTTTCTTCTTTATTAATCTTGTTAGCGGTCTGTCAATTTTGTTGATTTTTTCAAAAAACCAACTCCTGGATTCATTGATTTTTTGGAGGGTTTTTTGTGTCTCTATCTCCTTCAGTTCTGCTCTGATCTTAGTTATTTCTTGCCTTCTGCTAGCTTTTGAATGTGTTTGCTCTTGCTTCTCCAGTTCTTTTAATTGTGATGTTAGAGTGTCAATTTTAGATCTTTCCAGCTTTCTCTTGTGGGCATTTAGTGCTATAAATTTCCCTCTACACACTGCTTTAAATATGTCCCAGAGTTTCTGGTATGTTGTATCTTCATTCTCATTGGTTTCAAAGAACATCTTTATTTCTGCCTTCATTTTGTTATGTACCCAGTAGTCATTCAGGAGCAGGTTGTTCAGTTTCCATGTAGTTAAGTGGTTTTGATTGAATTTCTTAGTCCTGAGTTCTAGTTTGATTGCACTGTGGTCTGAGAGACAGTTTGTTATAATTTCCGTTCTTTTACATTTGCTAAGGAGTGCTTTGCTTCCAATTATGTGGTCAATTTTGGAATAAGTGCGATGTGGTGCTGAGAAGAATGTATATTCTGTTGATTTGGGGTGGAGAGTTCTATAGATGTCTGTTAGGTCCGCTTGTTGCAGAGATTAGTTCAATTCCTGGATATCCTTGTTAACTTTCTGTCTCGTTGATCTGTCTAATGTTGACAGTGGAGTGTTGAAGTCTCCCATTATTATTGTATGGGAGTCTAAGTCTCTTTGTAAGTCTCTAAGGACTTGCTTTACAAATCTGGGTGCTCCTGTATTGGGTGCATATATATTTAGGATAGTTAGCTCTTCCTGTTGAATTGATCCCTTTATCATTATGTAATGGCCTTCTTTGTCTCTTTTGATCTTTGATGGTTTAAAGTCTGTTTTATCAGAGACTAGGATTGCAACCCCTGCTTTTATTTGTTCTCCATTTTCTTGGTAGATCTTCCTCCATCCCTTTATTTTGAGCCTATGTATGTCTCTGCATGTGAGATGGGTCTCCTGAATACAGCAGACTGATGGGTCTTGATTCTTTATCCAGTTTGCCAGTCTGTGTCTTTTAATTGGAGCATTTAGTCCATTATCATTTAAGGTTAATATTGTTACGTGTGAACTTGATCCTGCCATTATGAAATTAACTGGTTGTTTTGCTCGTTAGTTGATGCAGTTTCTTCCTAGCCTCGATGGTCTTTACATTTTGGCATGTTTTTGCAATGGCTGGTACCGATTGTTCCTTTCCATGTTTAGGGCTTCCTTCAGGGTCTCTTGTAAGGCAGGCCTGGTGGTGACAAAATCTCTAAGCATTTGCTTATCTGTAAAGGATTTTATTTCTCCTTCACTTATGAAACTTAGTTTGGCTGGATATGAAATTCTGGGTTTAAAATTCTTTTCTTTAAGAGTGTTGAATATTGGCCTCCACTCTCTTCTGGCTTGTAGAGTTTCTGCCGAGAGGTCTGCTGTTATTCTGATGGGCTTCCCTTTGTGGGTAACCCGACCTTTCTCTCTGGCTGCCCTTAAGATTTTTTCCTTCATTTCTACATTGGTGAATCTGGCAATTATGTGTCTTGGAGTTGCTCTTCTTGAGGAGTATCTTTGTGGTGTTCTCTGTATTTCCTGAATTTGAATGTTGGCCTGCCCTACTAGGTTGGGGAAGTTCTCCTGGATGATATCCTGAAGAGTGTTTTCCAACTTGGTTCCATTTTCCCCCTCACTTTCAGGCACCCCAATCAGAAGTAGATTTGGTCTTTTTACATAATCCCATACTTCTTGCAGGCTTTGTTCATTTCTTTTTCTTATTTTTTCTTTTGATTTCTTTTCTCGCTTCATTTCATTCATTTGATCCTCAGTCGCTGATACTCTTTCTTCCAGTTGATAGAGTCAGTTACTGAAGCTTGTGCATTTGTCACGTATTTCTCGTGTCATGGTTTTCATGTCTGTCATTTCATTTATGACCTTCTCTGCATTAATTATTCTAGCTGTCAATTCTTCCACTCTTTTTTCAAGATTTTTAGTTTCTTTGCACTGGGTACATAATTCCTCCTTTAGCTCTGAGAATTTTGATGGACTGAAGCCTTCTTCTCTCATCTCGTCAAAGTCATTCTCTGATCAGCTTTGATCCATTGCTGGCGATGAGCTGCACTCCTTTGCAGGGGGAGATGCGCTCTTATTTTTTGAACTTCCAGCTTTTCTGCACTGCTTCTTCCCCATCTTTGTGGTTTTATCTGCCTCTGGTCTTTGATGATGGTGACGTACTGATGGGGTTTTGGTATAGGTGTTCTTCCTGTTTGATAGTTTTCCTTTTAATAGTCAGGACCCTCAGCTATAGGTCTGTTGGAGATTGCTTGAGGTCCACTCCAGACCCTGTTTGCCTGGGTATCAGCAGCAGAGGTTGCAGAAGATAGACTATTGCTGAACAGTGAGTGTACCTGTCTGATTCTTCCTTTGGAAGCTTCCTCTCAGGGGTGTACTCTACCCTGTGAGGTGTGGGGTGTCAGACTGCCCCTAGTGGGGGATGTCTCCCAGTTAGGCTACTCAGGGGTCAGGGACCCACTTGAGCAGGCAGTCTGTCCATTCTCAGATCTCAACCTCGGTGTTGGGAGATCCACTGCTCTCTTCAAAGCTGTCAGACAGAGTCGTTCACATCTGTACAGGCCTCTGCTCCTTCCCCTGTTGTTGTTTAGCTGTGTCCTGTCCCCAGAGGTGGAGTCTACAGAGACAGGCAGATTTCCTTGAGCTGCTGTGAGCTCCACCCAGTTCGAGCTTCCCAGCGGCTTTGTTTACCTACTTAAGCCTCAGCAATGGCGGTCGCCCCTCCCCCAGCCTCGCTGCTGCCTTGCGGTTAGATCGCAGACTGCTGTGCTAGCAATGAGGGAGGCTCTGTGGCCGTGGGACCCTCCCGGCCAGGTGTGGGTATAATCTCCTGGTGTGCCTGTTTGCTTAAAGCGCAGTATTGGGGTGGGAATTGCTCTTTCTTTATTAATGTAGATACAAGTTTCTTACCTGTATCATTTTCCTCCTCTGAAGACATTATTTTAACGTATCATGAAAGGCAGGCCTCCTGGTGACAAATTCTGTCAATTTTTTTCTGAAAACGTCTTTATTTCTTCATTTCTGAAGGATAATTTTACTGGATATGGAATTTCAAGTGGGTGTCTTTTCTTTTAATAATGTAAATATTTCACTCCACTCCTCTTTCTGCTGGCATGATTTCCAAAAAGAATTCTAACATAATACATTTCCTTGTTCCTCTCTGGGTAAGGCATTTTCCCATCTGTGGCTTCTTTCAAAATTTTCTCTTTCTCTTTGATTTTTCTGAAGTTTGAATATGATATGCTTAGATGATTTTTTTTTTTTTTATTAAAAAAAGGCTTAATCTTGCTTGGTTTTCCTTGAGCTTCCTAGATGTGTAGCTTGGTATCTGTCATTAATTTTGGAAAATTCTTCATTACTGAAGTCATTATTAATTCTACTAATTTTTTCTGTTTCTTTTTCTCTTTTTGTTTTGCTATTCCCATTATGGATCTATTATACCTTCTATACTTTTCCAGTGGTTATTGGATAGTCTGTTCTCTGTTTTCTTATTGTTTCTTTCTTTTGTCTGTCTTTCTTTTGCTTATTCAGTTTGAGAAATGTCTGTTGACATGTTTCAAGCTCACTATTTTTTTCTCCAGTTGTGTCCCATCTACTGACGATCCCGTGAAAGGCTTTCTTCATGTCTACGTTACCTTTTTTTTTCTTTTTTTCAATCTCTAGCCTTTCTTTTTTATTTTTTCTTACAGTTTCCATCTCTCTGCTTACTTTTTCTATCTGTTATTGTTTGTTGATCACTTTTCCAATATCATCCTTAGCATATTTTCATCATGGTTAACTTACATTCCTGGACTGATAGTTTTATAATCCCTAGTGTATCTGAGTCTGATTCTGATATTTTATGTCTTTAAGGTTTTTTGTTTTTATTTTTGGTTTTGTTTTGTTTTTGCTTAGTTTGTTTTGCTTTTTAATTTGTTCTTTGCCTTTTTCATGCCTTGTAACTTTATTTTGAGAGTCAGACCTAATGTATCAGGTAAAAGGTACTGAAATAAATAGGCCTTTCGTATGAGGTTTACATTTAGCTGGCTCAATTGTAGGTGTGTATACTGTTTTCTCTTGCTCTAGGTGCCAGAAGCTAACAGTTTCTCTAGTATTTTGGATTATCTTTTCCATTGTCTTCACTCCTCCTTATATAGGGTTTGAACCTTGTGGTCATTTTTTTTTTTTTTTTTTTTTTTTTGAGACAGAGTCTTGCTCTGTCTCCTGGGCTGGAGTTCAGTGGTGTGATCTCGGCTCACTGCAAGCTCCAACTCCCGGGTTCATGCCATTCTCCTGCCTCAACCTCCTGAGTAGCTGGGACTACAGGTGCCCACCACCATGCCCAGCTAATTTTTTTTTTTTAAATATTTTTAGTAGAGATGGGGTTTCACCGTGTTAGCCAGGATGGTCTCGATCTCCTGATCTCGTGATCTGCCCGCATTGGCCTCCCAAAGTGCTGGGATTACCCGGCCAGCCGAACCTTGTGGTCATTTTATCTGTAATTCCCTGTTATTATACAAAAGGCTAACTGATGTGGAGGTTGTGAGGGGGATGTCTCCTGTAATACCATCATTCAATCTTACTCTCTTAGTGAGATCGTGCCTCTAGGCTGTGACCTTTAGAATTACTTCCTAGTTCCCTCCCATTTCCATTTAGGTAAGAAAAGAAGGCTAGAAATGACTAGATTTTGGTATTTTCCTTTCCCCAAGTCAAAAGCTAGCAGGGGTTGAGTTGGATATTTTTATTCCCCCATAATTGTAAGGCCAGTAAGACCCAAGTCAGTTGTTGGTCTTGAGTGAAATAGTTTGCCTGTGGGCTGGACTTTGTTAAGGAAAAAAGAATTCTTTGAGCATATTTCAAAATGGTTACTTTTCCTCCCCTCTGCTGGAAGCTTGGGGGAATTTTTCTGTAATAATTCTGAGAACTTGGTGGGGCTCCTGGAGGTAAAACGCAAGAAAGTGTGTGGATTCCTCTAATATTCGGTCCCCTGGTGTTTTTAACTTTCAAGCTATTCCACTTTGGGTCGCCAGTATTTGCTAATTGCAGTTCAAGTATTAGCTCAGCTGTGAGCCTCTGCCCCAGCTCTGTGACTCTTGGTACCTGCCTCTCCAGTTTTTCAGGCAGTGTGCCCTATGGCCTCTATTATCTGATGGATCTAAAAAACATTATTGATTTTCAGTTTGTTCAGCTTTGTTCTAGTTGTGTGGGTATGAGTGGTGGCTTCTAAGCTCCTTTCTCATTAGACTAGAAACTGGAAGTTTATATATTACTTTTTAAGTTTTATGTTAAAGTATAGAATTATCTTTTGTGATTTCTTCTATTTTTTAATGTAAAGATCTTTTTCTATTGAAAATACTCAATATCTATAGAATATTTTTCCTTTTTAAAAATAAGATTTTTATGCTTTTATTTTTCATATTTCATTTTAAGTCATGTTGAAGGTAAAGTATTAGGAGAGATAAAATAATTTGATTTTAATTACTAATTGGAAATGCAGTTTGGGAAGAAGCTTTGTAAATTTTAAAAACATTTATTACATTACTATATGGAAATATGATTGGAAGGGTTGATACTTAGAATTTCATTAAAAACACAACAAAGTTTGAGAAGGTTGAAAGAGGCACAATTTACTTCACTTATCTAAAAATTCTCTCCTATTATTATTCACCATTTCTGGTGCATTCCTTCCCATTCTACCTTGAGCTGCTTGCTGGTGAGTATCTGTATTTTACTTTTACTATCTGTTGTTAGTGTGGAAATTAATGGTCAGGAAAATAATTACAAGTTTCTAGTGCTAAGTTAAGTGTTTGATATTGCTACATTTCCACAAATTGTTGTTCAACATGTTAAATTTCTCTCTAAATGTTTCCTTGCTTCTTAAAACTTGTATCAAAAAACTAAAATGTAAGGTTTTAATACAATGACACAGAACTTTTCTCCATGAGCTTGTTTGAGATATTTGGTTTAATTCATTTGTATTTTCTGTTGTTTTAATGACCAGTTAATAAACACTAGAATGAAAGACCCCAAACCTTGCCCAGTGTGTTTGAGAAATTATTGAAATAACTGTGCTGCTTATTTGTGTTCAGTTCAGTTCTTTTGACCCTTCAAAGAGATCACGTGACTGCTGATCTTCCTCTTTACTAATCAATTTGAAATGAGGTAGAATAGAAAATGCATTGTTTTCTAAAAGTAATTCTGATTTGTTCATCGCAGCAAATTAAAAAAGCATAGTAGAAAAAGATTAGAATTAAAAGTGATTCCTCCTGCTTTGACCACCTGCCCTGGACACCTTTGTCCCCAAGCTACACACATGCAAGAGGACACACAGGCATGAACTTAGAGGTTTTAGTAAGCTCTGGGGGAACTCTAGCCTAGTCTCCTCAGCAGTAATGTCATGTGCTGTGAGGAGTTGATGAGATGACTTAGGTGCAATTACAGAGTTGGCCCACAATGTTTTTTGTCTCCTCTTTCTGTCTGAGTGCTGTGCATCTAGCCTTGTGCTCATCTATTATTTAGGGAATATCTTAAAAGTGTTTCTCTGCCCAGGGAGAAGACAGAATTTCATCTGATGTCAGTAATGTCTATAAGGTTTAAATATAGTGAAGAAAATCTGCATTAAAGACTGCAAACTAAGGGCTTGCATTTTGGCAGTTATTAAGCCTAACAGAAAGAACATGACCTAGGGATTTGGTGGTCGAATTTCACGTTTTGGACCAGTCATTTTTCTGGCTGTGTATATTTGAGCTAATTTCTTAAGTTATTCACCTTAATTTCCTCATATATAAATTCAGTTAACTTTCCTCCCTATGTTCCCACTAGAATTACAGAAAACCATGCCTGCCTGGAATTGGTACAGTAAGTAGCTCATACTAAATACTGAAAATATTTGTCTTATTATTAAAGTTGCTAAAAGAAGCATGATAATAATTATCATGTCTTTCTGATAATAAAGAAGAGAATGGAAATTACCCATCAAACTTTTTTTCTGTAAAGGACTGGACTGACAATCTTATATTTTGTAAAATTCCCAAAGCTGTATAAGAAAGACAATTTAATCATAGAGAGTCAAATTTGGCAGAAATATATTAAAATGTAAATTTTTAATCACTTTATCATGATGCATTAGAATGCATTCTTTTCTATTTAAAACAATCTTACTTGCTAGAACACTTTCACAAAGTTGTTTCTACTTCTGAACACAAAGCTGCTATGGATAGGTCTAAAGCAATACTTAGATTTTGAGTTTATAATAGAAATTTGAGTAGTCCAGTTTCTAGTCTTATCTAGACCCATGGCAAGCCATTTCAACTTTGATGGAAAAGATTTGACCTATTTACTTCATAGAAGGGCTTTAGAGAGACAAAAAGAGGGAGCATGCTATAATTCTTATGTTTTCAGATTCTGCTGTTAGGTACAGAACAGAATTTTGAAGATGCATTAATTCTTTCAAGTCATGAAGGCAGTGTATAAAAGAGCAAGTTACAAAATGGTGGCCTGAGACCAAAAGAACCAATGAATTATCCTACAGAGACTTGCTTGCTTTGCTTCCTCTTTTCACAGTGAGTTATCTCTATTGTCCTATTTTTAAGTTTACTGATTATTTCTTCTGTCTACTCAAATCTGCTGTTGAGCCCTTCTGGTGAATTTTTCATTTCAGTCATTATACTTTTTAGTATCCAAATTTCAATTTTGTTTGTTTTTATACTATATCTTTATTGATATCCTTGACTTGTTTACATATCATTCTTCTGGTTTTCTTCAGTTCTTTATTAATTGGTTTTTCTTGGTGTTTGCAAGTATTTCAGATGGTTGATTTAAAGTGTCTAGTAAGTTAAATGCCTGAGTTTCCTTGGATACAGTTTCTGTAAATTTCTTTTCTTTTTTTTTTCTTGTGAATGAGCCATAATTTTTATTTTTTATTTTTTTGAGATGGAGTCTCTCTCTGTTGCCCAAGTTGGAGTGCAGTGGCACAATCTTGACTCACTGTAACTTCTGCCTCCTGGGTTCAAGCGATTCTCCTGCCTCAGCCTCCTGAGTAGCTGGTACTATAGGTATGTGCCACCACACCTGGCTAATTTTTGTAGTTTTGGTAGAGGTGGGATTTCACCATGTTGGCCAGGCTGATCTTGAACTACTGACCTCAAGTGATCCACCTGCCTCAGTCTCCCAAAGTGCTGGGATTACAGGCATGAGCCACCATGTCTAGCCTCCAATTTTTTTTTTATATGTCTTATAATTTTTGGTTGAAATGTGGCACTTTGAATGTAGTAATACTAGAAATTAGTCTTTCCTCCACTTCAGAATTTGCTATTGTGTATTGTTGAGGTTTGCAGTCATCTATTTGTTCAGTGACTTTTCCAAACTACTTTTGCAAATACTATATTTCTTCTCATATATTGCCACCAAAGTTTCTATTCTATTATCTCATCAGTTAGCCAATTACCTGAGAGAGAGCTGATGAAATGCTTGGAGTCTAAAAGGAAAGCAAAAAAGTCTCCCAATCTTTGAAGACAGGCTCTGAGGTAATCCTTTAGGTCAAGCCATGTGTGACTCTGCCTTAGCCTTCACTTTCTGTTTACATGAAGCCCAATATTAGACTTACAATACTAGGGTACTCTCATATTTTTTCTGACTGTATGACCAGTCCTGAGCATAAATAGTATACTTCATATTTCCTGTTGTATCAGGAAACCCTTCAAAGTATGTTTCCCCAAAGAAGCTTCCTTCTCAGCCTCCTTCTTCCCAGGCTTGTGGTAATCTCTGTTGCTTGCCTCATCTATGATCCCATGCCCCAAAGCTCTATAAGTAGCTACTATATGTCTTAAATTCCCAGAAAGCCTCCAGACTGAGGGGCGCTGCCATGAGCCTAGGGATTAGGGAGAGTTAGATAGGTAAACAAAAAGGACATAACTATATCTTAATGAGACTTTGAAGCCTCTTTCTTCACTAAACACTCCCTTGGTATTGTGAGGTTTCCATGAGATCTGAGAATTTTGAAAAAGCTGATATGGTCAGTTTCTTGGCAGCTTCAAGATTGTTTCCATGGAGAAATCAATTGATGGGGCTTCTTATTTCATCATTTCCGTGAAGTTACCTCCTCATTCACTTTCAACTACTAGTTTATTGCTGGGAAATCTGATTCTGCAATTAATCTAAATTATGAAATAACAGTAATTGTGATTTTCCAGACCCTATTAAAACACATTTTATATCTTTCTATCAAGTGGTACAAAATATGTAAAGTTATAATTTATATATTAATAAAAAGTTTGAGCAGAACAGAATATTAGAATCCTTATTATCTGAATGAAGTTATTTTCAAGATGAAAAAGCACCTAAGAACTGGAAGGAAGGTAAGGCATCTTCTTTGAGCCAATAATGATGTTAATACCCAGGCCACCTCCCTTGTGAGGTAATGTCCTCTGTCAACTATACCAGTGGCGTATAACATAGATCATAAGAAACGTTTATGACAGCATTTTACCTTACTCAGTAAATGAAGGCAAACTAAGGTAACTGATGGTACGAAAGTAGAGGAAAATAAGTAGTGTACCTCAGAAGCCCTGCAAATAATCCTGTACAGTGACGGTGACCAAAAGTGATGGCAACAGTTTTCAAAGGTTTATTAAGTTGTTCATCTTGATTTTTCCAAATGTGGCATATTGTCACAGTAGGAGAAAACTCCTCTTGTGTTTACTCTTTGAAGCATGGGTACATGGCTTTTCTAATTGTCTATGACAGCAATAAATCATAATTTTGAAGCAATAATTTTGAATTAATTCATTTATTTACTAAGAAAAGGCTGTAACATATTACAAAAGGAAACCATAATGCAGAGGGCAAAATAAATCCCCTTTCTGCTGCTTAAATGTGGTATAATTAAAATTATTAACTTCTTTTTTGAAAGAGATCTTATTTTTGTAAACAGCTGTTTCAGCCTACAGAGCTATCTCCATCACTTACAGAGTGATAGCACTCACAACTGTTAATTTAAAAAAAGTATGCGTGTGTGGGATGGAGATGTTTACGTAGTTTTAATGATGCAAATATGAAGGCTTGTAATTAGTGATTTTGGCAAAATAACAAGGATAATATGTGGAGCTGAGGATAGACTCTAGGCCTTCTGCTATACTTTTAAGTTTGATTGATTTGTTCATTTATTGAAGATTTGCTAAGCACTATGCTGGGAATTTCAAATCAAAGAATACGTAAGATGCCATCCCCATCCAAGGTAAATCTACAAATCCAGTTAATAAAATTACAAAAGTCGAGATGATGTCTTTGAAGCAAAGGTGATATGCTAAAATGCATTCTGTAGACCGGCCCTGCCACGACCCCTTCTGTATGCCAAAAACAAGTTGGGAACTGCATTGCCCAATATCCCTTCTACCTGCAGTTCCACATTTGAGTGGACCAATGAGAGGCACTCCCCCAGGTGTGAAAAGAGCAGTCATTCTCAGGAACAATATGCAGGGCTGTGTGGCTGGCCAGAGTGGCTCTGAGGGCCATGTGCCTGAGGCTGTAGCTTGAGTGAGCTGGTAGGAGCTCCCACCAGTTATGGAGATTCTCACAGTCCCCATCCCCAGAGAGCTCATGAGAACCAACTGCCTTGGTGCTTTCAGTCTGAGGCCCTCAGGTCAGCCTCCCTAACTTTTGATGGGTACTCTTCTGGCCTTCCCATTCCCAGATATCCCAGGGCTTCTGAAACCTTAAATCTTTTAGTCCTTCTGACTCAGCACTGATGATGCATTTCTGTTCATAGACCAGAAGACAGAGGTTATTAATTTTTTAAAAATTACTATTTGACCTTTGGAGAGCCAGCCAAGGAATCACGGATGTATGATATTTGACCTAGATTTTGAAGACAGTTTCTACAAAGAGAAAAGTGAGCAATGGCCACTCAGGTGAGAAGACAGTCTTCGAGAAGATGGAGAAACATAGAAACATATGACCTGCTCAGAAGTACAAGAGATTTTGCATGACTAAAAATGGTGTGGGAGGAGCATCCTGGAGAAAGAAGATGCAAAGTTGAGCTGACAGCAGATCTACAAGCACCTCAAATTCCAGGACAACCAGAGGTCTTTTCTTAAGCAAGAAGCAGCCCTTGAAACATGTGATCAGAAATGCGTTTTGGATACTTTTGCAAGAGTTCATGTAAGATATATTGGTTACCAGAATTAACAAATAAAAATACAAGATACCTAGTTAAATTCGAATTTCAGTTAAAGATATATTTTTCTAGTGAAAGTGGGTTCCATGCAATATTTATAACATAGTTATGTTAAACTTATTTGTTGTTTATTTGAAATTCAAATATTATTGGCCATCCTTGCAACCCTTAGCATAATCAGGGCCTTTATTTCACCTGGATTTCCTAATACTAGGGGGCTAACAGAGTCTTTAAGTGCCAGCTGTCATTATATATCATGTTCAGCAGTCATTTTGGGCCTTTCTATCTTTTCTCCATAGACCTAAAGTTCAGAAAAAAGACATATTTGCAGATTTGTGTGGAAAGCACCGGCTAGAACTGAAGCTCACTGCAATAACTTTTGAAGTAGCAGAAATGGACTTAGGGGCCATCTGCAGGCACATTGCACCTTTACCTAATCTGCAGATACTGCTTATGGCTGGGATTGCTTAGGGCATAGACTGATTATTAATCTTTAGGTAGGCCTGGTGTGATGACTCATACCTGTAGTCCCAGCCTCTCTGGTGGCTGCCCAAGACCTTGGGACCACCTCTCCCCACACTGTTGCATTAGCATTCCTGGATATGAGACCTGGCATCAAAGGAGATTGTTTTGGAGCTTTAAGACTTAATGACTGCCCTGCTGAGTTTCGGACTTGCATGGAGCCCGTAGCCCCTTTGTTTTGGCCAATTTCTCACATTTGGAATGGGAACATTTACCCAATGCCTGTATCCCCATTGTATCTTGAAAGTAATTAACTTGTTTTTGATTTTACAGAATCATAGGCAGAAAGGACTTTCCTTATCTCAGATGAGACTTGGGACTTGGACTTTTCAGTTGATGCTGGAATGAGTTAAGACTTTGAGGGACTGTTGGGAAGGCATGATTGGTTTTGAAATGTGAGAAGGGCATGAGATTTGTGAAGGGCAAGGAGTGGGATGACATGATTTGGCTCTGTGTCCCTATCCAAATCTCATGTTAAATTGTAATCCCCATGTGTCAGGGGAGGGACCTGAAGGGAGGAGATTAGATTGTGGGAGTGGATTTCCTCCATGCTGTTCTCGTGATAGTGAGTGAGTTCTCACGATATCTGATGGTTTAAAAGTGTGTGGCAGTTCCCCGCTTGCTTGCTCTCTCTCTTCTCCTCCACCATGGTAATATGTGCTTGCTTCTCCTTTGCCTTCCACCATGATTGTAAGTTTCCTGAGGCTTCCTAGTCATGCTTCCTGTTAAGCCCGTGGAACTGTGAATCAATTAAAACTTTTTAATTCATAAATACCCGGTATCAGATAGTTCTTTATTGCAGCGTGAAAACAGACTAATATAGATGATATAGAACAAAACTGTACATAATTAATGTATACAATTTGATGAGTTTGGACATATGCGTAGACCTGTGAAGCTATCACCAAAATCAAGGAAAAAAACCGGTATCTCCAAAAATTTCCCCATGTCCTTATAATTGTTTGTGTGTGTGTGCATGTATGTGTGTTCATGCATATATGTGTGTGTTTGTGTTCATGTGGCAAGAATACTACATGAGATCTTCCCTCTTAGTAACATTTTAAAGTGCACAATGTTAAATGTAGGCACTATGTTGTATAGAAGATCTCTAGAATGCATTCATCTTGAATAATTGAATCTTTATACTCACTGAACAAATCCTCATTTCCCCATCTCTTCAGCCTGTGGCTTTTTCCATTTAGCATAATTTCCTCCAGGTTTTTTTTATAGATAACAAAACATTCTTTTTTTAAGGCTGAATATTATTGCATCACATGTATATACCACATTTTCTTTTTCCATTCATCAGTCAAACATTTAGGTTGTTTCCATATTTTCCTATTGTGAATAAAGCTACAATAAACATGGAAGGGCAGATATCTCTGTGATGTATTTATTTTAATTATTTTGGATATATACCCAACAGCAGAATTCTTAGATTATACAGTAGTTTATATATATATATATATATATATATATATATAGAGAGAGAGAGAGAGAGAGAGAGAGAGAGAGAGAGAGATGGAGTTTTGCTCTTGTCACCCAGGCTGGAGTGCAATGGCACGATCTCTGCTCAGTGCAACCTCCGCCTCCTGGGTTCAAGCGATTCTCCTGCCTCAGTCTCCCAAGTAGTTGGGATTACAGGCACCTGCCACCACACCAGGCTAATTTTTGTATTTTTAGTAGAGACAGTGTTTCACCATGCTGGCCAGGCTGGTCTCGAACTCCTGACCTGTCTTAGCCTCCCAAAGTGCTGGGATTATAGGCGTAAGCCACCACACCTTGCAGTAGTTCTATTTTTAATTTTTTGAGGAGCTTCCATATTGTTTTCCATAATGGCTGTACCATTTTGCATTCCCACCAATAGTGTACAAGGTTTCCAATTTCTCCATATCCTTGCCAACACTTATCTATTTTTTTGATAACCATTTTAATAGGTGAGAGATAATATTTCATTATTCTTTTTTATCAAGATTGATTTGGCTATTTGTGGTCTTTTGTGGTCCCACATGAATTTTAGAATTGCTTTTGTTCTTTTTCTATAGAAAATGTTTTTGGAATTTTGATGGGAATAGCAATAATTCTGTAGAACACTTTGGGCAGTAGAGACACTTTAACAATATTAAGTCTTTCATATATATATATATAAAATCTATATTTTTATAAATGTTTTATTGTTTTCAATATACATCCTTCATCTTCTTAGTTAAGTTTATCCCTAGATATTTTATTCTTTTTGGTGCTGTTGCAAATGGGATTGTTTTCTTAATTTCCTTTTTGGATAGTTTATTGTTAGTGTATAAAAACTCAAATGATTTTTGTATGTTGATCTTAAATCTTGCAACTTTACTCAATTTGTTTATAATTAACAGATTTTTAGTGGTGTCATTAGGGTTACCTACATATAAGATAATTTTATTTTTTCATTTCTCAACAGATAATTTTACTTTTTCTTTCCTGATTTGGATGCCTCTTATTTATTTTTCTTATCTAATTTCCCTGGCTAGGACTTCTAATACTATGTTGAATAGAAATAGCAAGAGTGGGCATCTTTGTCTTGTTCTATCTTAAATAAAATGTTTTTCTGTTTTTCAGCATTAAATATAATGTTAGCTGCAGGATTCTCATATATGGCCTTTATTATATTGCAGTAAATTTCTTCTAGACCTAGTTCATTGAGTTTTTATTGTGAAAGTGTATTAAATTTTGTCAAGTGCATTTTATGTATATATTGAGATGATTGATTATGTGATTTGTATCCTTCATTCTGTTAATGTGGTATATCACATTAATTGATTTGCACATGTTGAACCATCCTTGCATCCCAGAAGTAAATCTTACTAGGTAATGGTGTATGATATTTTCAATATGTTGAGTTCGTGTGCTCATATTTTGTTGAAAATTTTTGCATCTATGTTCATGATGGATATTAACCTGTGGTTTTCTTTTCTTGTAGTGTTAAATGATTATTTTAAAAACCACAAATGTATTTAAAGGCATTATTTCCAAAAAGATTCACTTAAACTTCAAATGTGTCATTTTTCCTGTTTCTAAAAGTGTTTCAAGAGGACTATATAGCATAGCTAGATATATTAAAGTTCACTTTAAATTTTAAAATAGAAGAATGAATAATACTATTCGATTATTTAAAAAACTGCTACTAAATTTCTACTATGGTCAAGGCTCTGTGCTGGCTGCTGCAGTTACCAGGTTGTTCAAAGCAGATCAACTTTGCAACACTACCTGTAATATCACAGTAAAAGGTCAGGGAATGGATTATGTTGGAAGACTGGAGAAAAACATCTGCAGAAAATGCAATTTTATAAATTTACATGAGAGTGGTAGTTCAGACCATTCAGAAAATTCTAGGTTACACCTGGGGGCAAGAGATTGGACCTTTCCTTTACAAATATTTTGCTTGAGGTGTGTGGGCAGAAAACTGCTGCCCCCTAAAGACATCCACGCTTTGAGAAGAGATGAGGCTATATTAGTCCCCATCCAGGTGGGCATGACCAAGTCCTAGGAGAGACTTTGTACAGCATTATCTTCTTAGATTAATCACACGGGTAGATCCTGATCCATCTCAAGCTCCATGACTGGCTCTGATTACAAGAAATTATACTGTTTAAGTTAATGAAATAGTACCTTATGCAGGTCCAAGTGCTACAACATTTTCAGTCTTTCTTTAACTTAATCATGTTTTTCTCTCTTTAATGTAGCCTGGGAAATTATAACAAGCAACACATTTTCCTAACATGCATAACTATGGCATGCTTCCATACGATGAAAAAAAGAAACTATTCTTAAATTTCAAAAAAAGACAGCACAAAATCTGTTTTAATTTTTTTGTTTGTTTTCTATAACAAGCTGAAAAAAATCAACTACAACAGAATTATCTGATCATGTCCCAGCCTGGCACACAGTATTTACAAATGCTTGTACCCCCATCCTTCCAACCTACCCTGCCAATTTTTTTAAATGGAGAAGAGAAAGAAGAAAGGAAATAAAATTGTCCCATTCTGTTTTAATATTTAAATTACAACACAAAAACAACCTTTAGCAATTTTGAGAACACTGGAATAGTAGAGCTTTGGGGTGTTCATACCCAAATTCAAAGCCGAACAGATAAGTGATTTTCAGACAGGCTTTACTGAAAAATCTTGAAGTGATCAAGCATGTTGGAACATTTTACTAATGTCAAATGACTGACAATAGCAATTTTGAAGTTGATCTGTGTTTAGGAGCATTTGCATTCCCCAAGGATTTTTTGAACACTGGGCATGTGATTATTGGGATGATTGAGTTCAGGGTGAACTTGAATATTTTAGTGAATATATGAAGTATGTGGCTGAGTCTATAAGACTTGAGACTAATTAGATGTTTCTGAAGTGACTTCTTTTTTCTCCCTCTCAAATCAAAACCAGGACACATGCTCTGAGAAAGTACTTTAGTGATAATTCTGGTTAAAAGAGGCAAGTGTAATTGAGATGCTAATACTGGAAGTCCTGACATGATTTGATAACGTTTAGATGCAGAGGAAACACATGTTAAAACTATTAAAGCTAAACCTCGGAAAAGCCAGGCAGAGTTCTTGGGAGATGATTCTCCAGGGTCATTCATATTTCTGCTCATCTTGTGAGCATCGATAGCTTTGATTCTAGACTGCCTTCTCACAGAGGGTTGTATAGGCGACAGCCTCTGAAGATAGACACAGAGTATCTCTCTGAAGCAAAGGGCTGGTTTGCTTACTGTCCAGGATAATAAGCATAATGTCTTATCCCAGCACTGGGGGTAAGTTTGTTTCTAGCCCATTTTTGAAAGTGGGGTTCCCCGAGCTTGGGACTCCTCAGCTATGATGCAAACAGCCTTGTGTTTTGCATCACAGGAACTGTTGGCCTCCACTCCATGGGACTTGTGAGGAAATGAAGGGAACAACTGCATCCCACATCACAAGGAAGATATTCCAAGCCTGGTCATAGCATCCTGAAGTTTGTAGGCTGTTAGGATGCTTGTTCCAGGAGCATCCAGGAGGAGTCAGTGCTTATGACAAAGACATGGTCTGACACATCTTCAAAGTTCTATAAGGGAGATTTTGGAAATGAATTTTCCAGATCCCAGAAAATCCCAATACCAAAATATCATGCTGCTGAACTAAACTCCTTATCCTTTTCTCAGAGAGGCGAGCTTAGGCATACTTACCTATATCTGGTCCCCAGCATTTGTTGGTCTGAGTAGAAAGTCTGTGGCTAATGGGTAACCTAGGGTAGTGTGATGTGGTCAAAGAGCTCTGATCTGCAGTTTGGGGAAGCTATGACCATCTGCTACTAACACTCAGATAAAGCACATAAGTTTTGAATTTGGGGGAATCCATTCAAATCACTGGGTTTTTGTTTCCATCTGAGAGTATCTGTGAGATCCATGGTTTTCAACACCATCTTTAGTGGCAGAATTATTTATTCAAGCTAAATTGTATGTTGCTGTGTGACCACAACAGAAGTGATGAATACAACCCCTCACGCGTGTGTGGCCCCACCTCTCCCCTATCCTGTCTCTGCTTGGCCCTGGCGTCTCCTCATGACACAGGCCCCAGGGAGACTGTTGGAGCACCAAAATGCAAGATCACTCAGAGCAAAGCTCAGAAGGACTGGACATCCTCAGAGGGACCTTCTTGCCCTGATAGTCTCTGATTTCTAGATGCATGAATCTCATGAGAAAATAAAAGCCACGGTCAGTCTGGCAGGCATTCGCAGTCTTTAAGACAAAAGGCCAGCACCCATTAGGCTGCAAAACAGCAAGTTCAAACCATGAGTCATCTATGGGTCCAAGCTCTAATTTGGGCTCAGGCTAGTAGTCTTTCTCACTTTTGCAAGTAGTACTATTTAAAATGTTATTTTTCTGACTTTGCACACTTCAGTAAGTTTCTTTCCTTGTACAGTAGAGCCCTTCCCCTAACCAGACACGAGGGATAATTCCTTGAGGGGGGAAAGAGTCATCACAAATAAGAGGGCAGATGGAACAGATTTTAAGAATTTATACTGAAGGGTCTTGATCCATGTACAGTTTTGAAGAATATAAGATATAATTTTTTTCCCTCTTTCCAATAAATAAACATTTTACAAGCTAAGGGAAGGAGAGAGAATAACCGAGGCTTGTATAGAAACTACTCGTTGTAGCGAGCTTGGAAGCTATGTCTGTCTCACAGACATGGTACCCATCTGTCCCCAGAGTTTGTGCTCTGTGCCTAAATTGCCCACCTTACAAGGAAATCTGGGTTCAATGGATGAATGCAATCACATGTCCTAGGAATGGTGCGTCTCGATGCTATGCAAGAGCGAAGGTACTCCGAGAAGGTGCAGCATGTTAGAGCTGAGTAGGTGGTAGGAACCCACACTTCCTCTCTGGCCCTCACATTGCCATGGGGCGTGTCTGGCCTTAGAGACTTCATTTTCCCTAGATGCTCACCATCATTATCCTGGCTAGAGAACATCCTTCTCTGTCCTGCCTCTGCTCCTGTGCCAGCCCTTGCTTTGATGCTTGCAGAGTTTGTCCTTCCAGAGTTAACAATTTCTCACTCATGAGTGATGGGGATGAAGCCAGGGAGCTGGTCCAGGGCAGTGCTGGCCAGGAAGCATCCATGTCATAGCTGTGCACGCAGCTCCTGTAGCTCCATGCCCTCCGCTTCTGTATCCTGCTGTCCACACGCCCTCTGGTCCTGCAGTTCTCTACTCCAGAATCATCCCAAGAAGAATCAGTTCTACCTCTTCAGGGAAAATTCCATCTATGGAAAGAATAAAAGACTCTATTTACTATTGTATAATGTATTCAATAAATGCTGACTGGGAGATGGGGGAACGGGAGGAGTCATCCCTGGCTGAAAAAGTCCACCTACAGGGGAGAGGTGTCAGTCACAGGCTTCTACTGCATACTCACTCCTAGATATTTTTCTTCTTAAAACTAATATTTCTTTTGTTTGTATTATTTGTTTTTATTTGTGACACATAAAGGACTAGAGGAGTTGAATGTTCTCAGTTCCCTAACACTAAGTGTGAGTGCTAGGAAGAGCTATATGATCCCAATTTTTGTTTTTTTTTTTAATAATCTTTTCCTCTTTTTCTTTGTTACAGTGAAATATATACATATATCTATATTTTTTCTCTTTTCTTTTTTCTTTTCTTTCTTTTTTTTTTTTGAGATGGAGTCTCACTCTGTAGCCCAAGCTGAAGTGCAGTGGTGCGGTCTTGGCTCACTGCAACCTCCACCTCCAGCATTCAAGCGATTCTCGTGCCACAGCCTCCTGAGTAGCTGGGACAGTAGGCGTGCGCCACCACACCTGGCTAATTTTTTGTATCTTAGTGGTGATTGGGCTTCACCATGTTGCCCAGAGTGGTCTCAAACTCCTAACTCAGGTGATCCGCCTACCTTGGCCTCCCAAAGTGCTAGGATTACAAGCAGGAGCCACCACACCCAGCCAAAAATGAAATATATAATGCATATAAAATAGAATATGTAGCTTGTATGCATAGTTAAGAAACTAGTGACATCCCTTTATCCACTGATGGCATCTTCAAAGCTCTCTGGGTACCTCTCCCCCTAGAGTTAGCTGCTCTCTTAGATTTTGTGTTAATTCTTTTTATGTTTTCAAACATTTCCCATTTGCATGCATTTTTAAATACTATGTTGTTTCATTTTGTCTGTTTTCTACTGTTAGATAAATAATCTCATTGCATGTTTTATTTGCTGCCTGCTTCCACCCTTTAATATTCAGGGTTTTAGATTTACCTATGGTGATGCAAGTAGTAGTTTTTCTTTTCACGGCTTCATTTAGTTTTCAGTAACACACTATGCAATTATATATGCGTGCATTAATGTCTTATCCTCTCTACTGTCAATGGGCACTGGGATGGTTCCCATTTTGCGAACACAGGCCATGCAATTGGAGGCAGCCTTCACGTGTCTCTGGGCACACACATGTGACACTTTCTCTAGGGAACAACTCCAGGGTGGACTTGCACTACCTCCACCCCAGGCCTCCTTTTAAGTGATTCTAATTATTGATGTGTGGTACATCCCATGTGCCCAGCAAAGACTCACCCACACAACAGTTTTGATGGCTGGCACCACCAACTCCCAGTACTAGGGTGCTTGATACGATCCTGCAGCTGCTGCTTCCCCCAAATCTCAGTCATCTTTCCTTTCACAAGTTATCTGACCCACCCTTCCCTGCTCCCACTTCCTTTGTCTCACCCCCAAACCAACCATCTCCAAATGGCACTTCTGAGTGGTCCTGCAGGATTCAGGATTTAGTACCGCCTCAGAGCCCTGCCTGCTCCACCTGCTGCAGAAGAAAGACAAGGCTCTCTCCCACGCAGTGCTGACACAGACCCTGCAACACTGCCACCAAGAAAAGAGTGACTACCATGCATCTACTTGTTTAGGTCAGCAGGTTTCATTTTTTTTTAAGTTTATTACTTTATTTTTAATGGTTTCAGTTTCAAAGAATCATTTCTAAATATTATTAACTAGAATCTATTTTTACAGTATTTATTTTGCACATGCTACTGTCTTTATAACATCAGGCTATATTTTAAAAAATTACTTTAAAAATTTATTTTCCCTGGCCCTATTGAGGTGTAACTGAGAAATAAAAACTGTATATAACATGGTAATTTTTCAAGAAAATGCTCAGTTATCAGAATGTATGGTTTTCTGCTGAGGAAGGTACAAATTGGGTTTTTTGTAGATGAGGGAGGGGGAAATAGAAATAAATATCTCTCCACAGCAAGTTAGACTTAAGGTATCTTTTCAATCATTAAATAAATCAAAGACAGACTCAGAGGAAACCACATGACCCACAGAAAACAAACTCCATGTATCTGTCCCCTCTGGGGTTGTTTGGGATTTTCCCAGGCAAGAGTTGACCATTTGTGAAATAGCTGAACTTTGAAGTTCAAGGGTGGATGGACTCCCAGTCCAAGGTGGCATGGCTCTAGGGGAGGAGAATTGGCATATAACAAAGGAGAAGCCTTTCCATGGCAATTTCTCCTCTTTCTTCTTCTGTTGTGGGTTTTTGTAATTGTTATGTACTATAGAACAGTATGTGCTCAGGTCAATCGTGCTGCATGAGACTTGTACAGGGTTCCACATGACACATAGAGCACAGCACAGGAACCACGGGGAAAGACGTGTCTGGAGGTCTTTTAAAAGGCCACAAAGGACTGGGGAGCAGGGAATGCCTGTCAGTAGAGGGAGGAGTGGGAGCCAGGAGAATTTTCCATAAAGATGAAGCCCACCCAAGCTTTCTTCAGCCATAACACAAAGGGGCTGGCTATTCACACTGTTGATCCCTTTGAGCTGATGGGAATGGCATGTGATTTCAGTCCTATTCAGTTTCTGACTTTTTCAGTGGCAACACTTTTTCAAATACCACCTTGCTCTTCTATGCATTTATGGATCTAAACCTTTCTTTGCAGGATAGAGTCTGTGTCTCTCCAAGGAAGATGTACAGGCTTCCAGGCTGGCCAATCTCAGGGTTGTGTGGCACTGGGGATTGTCTGATTCATGGTCAGAGAGTGGGTGCAAGGGAAGGGGCAACATCATTTAAGAGGTTTTCATAGCTGGACGTGCAATAAAATAAGTTTGTCTGCAATCTTTGCCATTTTGTGGGCTCTTAAAGACAAGTTTCCCCTGCACTTGAACACCAGTGTCCAGAAGCTTCCAGAAGGCACTCCGTAACCATACTTTTTGTTTTGTTTTGTTATTTTATTTTTTCTACCTATAAAAAACTGTTAATTGCCATCTGATAAAATAACCTTTCTTTGGAGGACAGATTTGGAAGAATTGGGTAGTTAGTGCTGGAATGACCTTAGGGATATTCATAACTTATTCAGTTTTAGTCATTTCTAATCTTAACAGAAGAAACCAAGATGCCGTTTATTAATTTTTTCCCACTAAATTAATGGAGTCACTGCATCTCGAAGACCATTAACAGAGCCGAGACAAGAGTTTTGGCTAGAGAAGTAAGTAAATATTTGACTTCTTTTTTTCAACTTCATCTGAGAAATTGGTCGGAATTGCCCATCTAATGGATTTTCTGGCAAACATTTTAGAATACCTATGTTTAAGGCAGGCCAAATAAGGAGATAATTTGTTTTTCTTTCCTTGCAATTACTACTACAATGGACATTTTTTCTGGACCAAATATTAGGCCATGTTGTCATAAAAGGACTACTTGCTTACAGTGAAAATGAGGCCCAATAATTAAAGGGAATGGAGAAAGGGCATGACCTTGCAATAAATAATACTGAAGGCTGAAGGGGGCAGACTTCTGAAATTCTAGTTTTTTCCTTGTCCTAATCAGTGTCCACTGGGAGGCCTAGGCCTGTCTCTCCCTGTTCCCAGGCCAAATTTCCCACTTTGTGGAAAGAGGGTGATTTCTGGGGCTCCCTTTAGAGGTGACATTCTGTAATTCTGATAGGAAGATTAATTTCTTATTTAAAAGTTTTGTCCCAACACTATCTTGAAACAATTCAATTATTGTTGAGGAGAACTTATAATTTAAAGAGGAAAACATAACTTTATTTGACTTTAATTTTGGTTAATTTAGAGTCAAGGCATATGATAAGGGTTGGTTTTGTGTCCCCACCCAAATCTCATCTTGAATTGTTGTCCCATAATTCTCACATATTGTGGGAGGGACCCAGTAGGAGGTAATTTGAATCATGGGAGTGGATTCCTCCCTACTGTTCTCATGGTGGTGAATGAGTCTCATGAGATCTGATGATTTTATCAGGGGTTTCCACCTTTGCATCTTCTTCATTTTCTCTTGCCATCACCATGTAAGAAGTGCCTTTCACTTCCCATGATGATCCTGAGGTCTCCCCAGCCATGTGGAACTGTAAGTCCCATTAAACCTCTTTGTCTTCCCAATCTTGGTATGTCTTTATCAACAGCATGAAAATGGACTAATACAATATACCAAGTGTTATCAAGAGGCACATTAATAATGAAGGTGATAAAACATCCCATTTAAGTCAATATTTTAGTTAAGCAAACAGTGAGCACTTACTGTGCACCAGGGGTGACACAACACTCTAGAAAAACTAGGCAGGCACTAAACATAACTCTTTAAAAAACTTTCACTCATATTCTATTCCATGAGTCAAGTATGATATAGTCAGCTAAGAAATGTCTTTTCTCATTTTAAAATATTTAATTGACAAAAATTGTATATTTTCAAAGTGATTTGATATACATTGTGTACTGATTACCTCAGTCTAATTAACACATCTATCACCACCCATTGTCAACACTGTGTGTATGTGTGTGTGAAGGGGACTGAGGACACTTAACATCTCCTCTATAATTAAACTTCAAATAAACAATGCAGTATTATTAACTATAGTCATCATGTTACATTAGATCACTAGAACTTATTCATCTTATAATTGAAAGTTTCAGCCCTTCGATCAACATCTCCCCATTCACTCCCCCATTCCAGCTCCTGTCAGCCATTGTTTTACCCTTTGCTTCTGAGATCAACTTTTTCTATTCCACATATAAGTGAGAACACACAGTATTTGTCATTGTATGTGTATTCACATACAAGTGAAATAATTTTATTTAGTATAATTTCCTCCAGGTTCATCCATATTATAGCAAATAGAAGGATTTTCTTCATTTCTTATGGTGGAATAATATTTCATTTTATATAAATACACTATAATTTCTTTATTCATTCACTCACAAATGGGCACTTAGTTTCCGTATCTTGGTTATTGTGAATGATGCTGCAATGATGTGGGTGTATCTCTTTGAGATATTGATTTCATTTTTATTTTTATTGGATATATACCCAGAAGTGAGATTGCCAGATCATATGATAGTTCTATTTTTAACTTTTTGAGGGACTTCCACAGTTTTCCAAAGTGGCTGCACCAATTTACACTCCCACCAAAAGTGTGCAGGAATTGCCCTTGCTCCACATCCTCGCCAATACTTCTTATCTCTTGCTTTTTTATAATACCACAGTGAAATATCGCCTCATACCTGATAGAATTATCTCCTTATTTGGCCTGCCTTAAACACAGATAATCTAAAATGTTTGCCAGAGAATCCATTTGATGGGCAATTCCAACCAATTTCTCAGATCAAGTTAAAAAAAAGAAGTCAAATATTTACTTACTTTTCCAGCCAAAACCCTTGTCTCTGCTCGCTAATGGTCTTTGAGATGCAGTGGCTCCATTAATTTAGTGGGAAGAATTAATGACAGGCATCTTGGATCATGTCTATTTTATCAATTGCAAAACTGAGACTAGAGAAATAGCTTCCTCAGAATTAATAAGTGGTACCTTCTCACTCAAACTTTAGTGCTCTTTCTTCTATGAAGCTGAACATTATTTCTTGCTTGTACACATGGAGCATGATTCAATCCCCAAAATAATTTTCTGTGATGCTCTACTTTGCAATTGAATCTCTAATTGTTAGAAGTGCATATAACTTTACATAATCACCTATTCACAATCAAAATTCTTATGGAGACAAGTCAATTCAACTTGATGAAGAACAAGCGATTCTTACAGATGGCTCAGAGTTTTCAGAATTGATTGACTAAATATTAAAAGACAGCTTGCTGTCCAGATGTGAGCCAAGTCTAATGTATCTTGAAGACTTGCTGTGTGCCAGGCATTCTGCTAAGCCTGACACACACTAAGCATATGAAACATTAAATTCTTGATAATTCCATTTCACAGGTGAGGACATAGTGGAACAGATGGATTATTATCTACCCGGGCTCACACAGCTAGGAAGTGATAAAGGAAAGAAGCAGCATGTAGCCATTGGACCCAACCCCTCAGCCACTGCAGAGCTTGAGAGAGTTGGAGCTCTCCAAGTTATATTCAGCTTTTTAATTATTCAGCAAATGATAACATGAAGGATGAATTCTATCATCACTAAGAAGTCATAGTGATGTTAACATATGCCCTGGTAACCTGAAAAAGCTGCTGTGAAACCAGAGAGCAGTTCCATAATAAGCCTGGGACATATACAAGGAAACCTGAGCTGTAGAGTGAGTGTCTGCAAAGCCCGAGAGGGCTCCCGCTATGTTCATTCTCCTGGAGGTTGCATTTATCCAACTCACAGCTGCTTCTTTTGCTCTTTACTTTCTGGAGGTGTTTGGAAATCTTGAAATTCTTAAGGTTGCTTTGACCTTCTTGGATGAAAACACTGGACAAAACAAAGAAATCTGGCAGCATGCATGTTGTTGTTGATCTCCAACCTGTTTCATAATATTGACTTCCTAGAGAGATCATTTCTCTGACCATAAATTTACTTGGTTTGTGTGGATGGATTCCTGTATCTTGGAAATTATGTTCCTGTTTCCTATACACAGTGTATTCACAGAAAAGCCTACCAATGTCTGTGTAAATAAAGTTGCACTGTTGTAACGGCTAAATGTACTGTTTTTCTGAAATTTGTGGTGTCTGAATTTTTTATCAGTAACGGCATTTCCTGCCAAAGGTAAATTTCTGGGCTAGTTATAAACCTGGTAGAACAAAAGTGTTAGTGAAGTCTTTACTTTTGTTTTTGTTTTTGTCAAAAACAAAAGTTGCCAGTAAGAGTAAAAAGTAAAAACATCATCAAGTTAAAGAGAGGCACCTGGGGAAACTGGCTAGCACAGAACTAGCAATATAAATACAAAGGGCTGGATAGTGAGTGTTGTAGGCTTTTAAGGCCATAACGTTGCTGTTGCAACCACTCAACTCTGCTCTTCCAATAAAGGAACAGTCATAGATGATCCATGAAGGAATGAACATGGCTGTGTTCCAATAAAACTTTATTTACCAAATTGGCTGCTGTTTAGTGCCCTTCCTTAACTAAATTTTCCACTCAGGAATTCCATGTTAGAGCTTGCTGTCTCACAGGCACAGTGCTCCCAGTGTTCACTCCCTCCTAAGGGCATTCCAGATTTCTGAGAATAGTTCTCTAAATCCTTCATATTTTAAAAATTGAAACCAGAAGTCCACATTTGCCAGCAGAATGAAACTTCTTTGGCCCCAAGTGTGAAGGAATGCCTATGTTAAACAGAGTTCCTCTTTCGGTAAGTTTCATTTTATCACTCAAGAAGAGGTTAAGGGTTTGTGTTCTGGGATAAAACACAGGTAAGAGCTAAAGAAGCCCTACAGAATTAGTCCAGAATAAAGGTATTTAGCCTGAAAGATGTTACATAGTTGTTTCTCTAAAAGACATTCCGCTCTTATAACCACATCTAAGTTGCTCCAAAATACATCTATCAGGGCTGTCAGGCCTCTGAGCCCAAGCCAAGCCATCACGTCCCCTGTGACTTGCACATATATGCCCTGATGACCTGAAGTAACTGAAGAATCACAAAAGAAGTGAAAATGCCCTGCTCCACCTTAACTGATGACATTCTACCACGAAAGAAGTGAAAATGGCCAGTCCTTGCCTTAAGCGATAACATTACCTTGTGAAATTCCTTTTCCTGGCTCATCCTGGCTCAAAAAGCTCCCCCACTGAGCACCTTGTGACCTCCACTCCTGCCCACCAGAGAACAATCCCCCTTTGACTGTAATTTTCCTTTACCTACCCAAATCCTATAAAACGGCCCCACCCTTATCTCCCTTTGCTGACTCTCTTTTCGGACTCAGCCCGCTGGCACCCAGGTGATTAAAAAGCTTTATTGCTCACACAAGGCCTGTTTGGTGGTCTCTTCACACAGACGCGCATGACTCTGAGCATGGTGGCTCACGCCTAGAATCCCAGCACTTTGGAAGGCTGAGGCAGGCTGATCACTTGAACCCAGGAGTTCAGGACCAGCCTGGCAACATGGTGAGACCCTGTGATTACAAAAGATAGTAAAAAATTAGCCAGGCTTGGAGGCACGAACCTAAAATTCCCAGCTACTCTGGAGGCTGAGGTGGGAGAACTGCTTGAACCCAGGAGATCGAGGCTGCAGTGAGCTATGCTTGTACCACTGCATTCCAACCTGGGTGACAGAGAGACACCCTGTGTCAAACAAAACAAAACAAAACAAAATAAAACAAACAAAAAATCAGAAAAAAACACAACTATTTATTAAAATATGCTATGTTTAAAACGTGCTATTTTCTGACATTTTTTGGCAAATAACTGGATTTCCTATCATAATGAAACTGCCTACAAATTAAATCGACATGCTAGTTAAAAAATTACAACAAAAAAGGCAAATCAGGTGAAAAAGGCCTTAAAATCAATCACTGTCTTTCTTATTTAAAACACAGTATCTAAACTTGGTTGATATTTTAGGAAATACAGAAAAGCAGAAAGAACGTAAAAATAATAACTCACCACACAGTGATTAATATTAAAATTTGTATTTATTCCCCTCCCAAGTTTTTTGACTGCCTAAATGCAGCTTCATATTTTTCTTATTTTTACATATATTACATAAACCAGAAAGTATCTGAGACAAATCTCAATTAATTTAGTTTATTTTGCCAAGGTTAAGGACATGCCTATGACACAGCCTCAGGAGGTCCTGAGAACATATACTCGAGGTGGTTGGGTCATAGCTTGATTGCATATATTTTAGTGGGACAAAAGTTCTAGGAAGACATCTATCATTATATGTAAGGTATACATTGGTTCAGTCTGGAAAGATGGGACATCTAGAAGAGGGTGAAAGACCTTCCAGGTCGCAGGTGGATTCAAAGATTTCCTACTGGCAATAGGTGGAAAGAGTTAAGTTTTGTCTAAGGAGTTGAAGGCAGCAGAAATATATGCTTGGGGTTAAGATAAGGGGGCTGTGGAATTTAAGATTCTTGTTCTGCAAGTGAAGCCTCTAGGTAGTAGGCATCAGAGATAACAGATGGCAAATGTTGTCTTAACAGACCTTAAAATGTGCTAGACTTTCCTGAAAGGATCTAGTAAGGGAAGGAGATTCTCTACAGAATGTACATTTCCCCCACAAGGGACACCTTCGTAGGGCCATTTAAAAATATGTCAAAGAAATATACATTGGGATAAAATACTTCAGTTTCTTTCAGGACTTGCTATCTGTCATGTGATCTTCCACCCAAGTCAGGTTGCAATTTAGTATCTTATTGCTACAGTCTGTTTTTTCAGTCTGAGGGTCTCTGCTTTAATGCTAACGCTGGTCAGTTGTGCCTGAATTCCAAAGGGTGGAGGGTATAATGAGGAATGTCTAACCATCTCTTCCCATCATGGCTTGAATTCGTTTTTCCAGTTTACTTTGGAATGTCTTTGGCCAAGGGTGGTAGTCCATTTAGTCGGTTGCTGGGCTTAGGATTTTATTTTTGGTTTACAATTGATTAACACATGTATTGTCTTTTATTATTGAGAGCATAGAGACATTTTTTTGGAGATACTTGGCCTTCATTTTGCATTTGCAGAGAAAGAAGTTTATTCAAAACTACATAGTATATTTTCTTGTTTGTTTCCTTGCAGTTTGTATATTTTTCTCTTTTTTTACATAAATCTTTCTATCTATCGGGGTCTGATGTTTCTCTTATCAGCTTCTGTGAGCTCTTAAAATAATAAGGGCATCACACTTACGTAATATTTGCTGTATTTTAAAAAATCTATTTTGACTTTATTAGAATTGATCCAAATAGATTCTAAAGCTATTTTGTCTTCATGTACTCAAAAGTAGATTTTTTTCCAAGATCTGTTCGTTGAATACCCATAAAGCTTAAAGACGATGTCTGATGTTATCTTCCGGCCCTAAGGAGCAACTGACATTTGCTCACAGGTGTCCTCCTGTCTCCTGACCCTGGCTCTTGCCCACGTTGCCTTCCCTGGCCTTCCTCACCTGGTTACCTTCTCCATGGTCTCCCAATCTCAGCTCACACATGACCTCCAGGTGAGTTGTCCCTGGTTCTACCAGACTGAGTCCAGCTCCCAGTCAGCCCTGTGATCATAAGGATAACAACCAACACTCTACAAGGTATCGTGGTGCCAGATTTTGCCCAATTGTAGGCTAATATAAGAGTTCTGAGTACCTTTAAAGCAGGCTGGGCTAAGCTATGATGCTCAGTGAGTTAGGTGTATGAAATGCATCTTTGACTTAAAATATTTTCAACTTAAGATGAGTTTATTAAGATGTAACCTCATCATAAGTTAAACAGCATCTTTAAGTACATATACTTATTAACATCTTATAACTCCTTATTTTGACATAAGGCAGGAGAATTTCTTAAACCCGGGAGGCACAGGCTGAAGTGAGCTAAGAACATGCCACTGCACTCTAGCCTGGGTGACAGAGCAAGACTCCATCTCAAAAAAAAAAAAAAAAAGAAAATTCCTAACTTATTAAAAATTTTGGCTGGGTGTGGTGGCTCACACCTACAAACCCAACACTTTGGGAAGCGGAGATGAGGGGATTGCTTGAGCTCAGGAGTTCCAGACCAGCCTGGGCAACATGGTGAGACCCCCATCTGTACAAAAAATGCAAAAGTTAGCTTGGCATGGTGGCACATGGCTGTCGTCCCAGCTACTTGGGAGGCTGAGGTGGGAGGATCACTTGAGTCTTGGAGGTTGAGGCTATAGTGAGCCATGATTGTGCCTCTGCACTCTAGCCTGGGCTACAGAGTGAGACCCTACCTCAAAAAAAAAAAAAAAAAATTCAAGAACTGTACACAATTTTTCTGCATGCCCTATGCACAGATTCACCAGTTGTTTACATTTGGTCTCATGTACTATATCTTTCACTCTCTGTCCCCGAACACATTCACATTTCCTTATGTATGTATGTATTGTTTTGTCTGAATTATCTGAAATTAGGCTGGAGTCATCAAGCCATCTGACTCCTGAAAACTTTCATGAGAATTTCTTACAAACAAGGGCACTCTCTCAGAGAACCACAATACTGATCAAAATCAGGAAATTTAATATCCATGAAATACTCTTCTTTAATCTGCAGATCTGATTCAAATTTCAACAGTTGTCACAATTATATTGTCTAGCGTTGTCTTTCCCTGTTCTGGTGTCTGATCAAGAATCACAGTTTCTGTGTGTCTGGTCTCCTTCAATTTGAAATGTATGGCAGCCTTTCTTTGTATTTCATGGCATGAAACATCTAGAGCCCGTTTATTTTATAGAATTTATCTCAGTGTGGGTCTGTCTATTGTTTCTTCATGATAGATTTCAGCTGTGCTTCTTTTTCAGGGCTGCCACTAAGGGAGGCTCTGTCCTCACTGCATCATTCCAGGTGAGTACTGATGTCAACTTGCTTTATGATTGGGGTGTTGCCTTCCATCACTTGATTAAGATGCAGCCTGAGAAATTTTGGCACTTTGAGTTTTTACCATTGTGATTGACAAGTTATTTGCGATGAGATGCTTTGAGACTGCAAAACTATCCTGTTCTTTACCATCCCTTGCCACCTCCTGCTTGACTCACTCCTTAATATTATCATGGCAAAGGTGTGGTTTGTATGCTCTATTATTTTTTTTCTAAATTTATGAGTTGGTCTATTCTGTAAGGAAGAGCATTTTTGTCTTCTAGCTTTTGTATGTATGTGTGTATTTGAAGATATAAAATGTATGGTCTAGTTCTATACAACTCCTCTCCCTGGGGTGCTGATGGACTTGGTCCTTGGGCTAGACTCTGTGCTAATGGCTTGACGGATATCATCTCATTTCACACTCTCAGCAAGTGACATAACATTATGTTCCTCATTTTAAAGATGGGAAGATTGAGAGGTTAAGAAACTGTTTATAGTAGCAAATTTTACAAGTAGTAGACCCAGGATTCAAGCTCAAAGGGTCTAAGTCCAGGAAAGAAGCCCGCTAGTTTTACACCACTTAGGATTCTGAGGGTTGTAAGTGACAGAAATCCATGTTGTACCAGCTTAGACAGAAGAGAGAATTCCTCAGAGAGATACTGAAGAATCTCATTACATCCAGATGAGTGTTGAAGCATCCAAATACATGGCGGGAAATAAGGCTACCAAGTCTCAGGAAGCGTGAATAACCCAGGAACTCAACTAACACTAAGTTCCTTTCTTTCTCCCTTCTCTCTGTCTGTGGCATCATTCTCCTTCTCTGCAGTCCACATGAGGGCAAATTCTGGATGACATGTCCCCCAATGTCTCCAGTTCATCACCTCTCACAGCATGAACATCTGCAGTAGGCCTCACTTTTGATCCCAGTTTTGGATTTTAAAACTTTGGGTCAAACCCTAAAAGAATTATTTAGTAAATGGCCAATCTTTCTTGGTCATTCAACTGTGCTCAAGGTATCAGGATCAGGAAAAAACGAAAACAAAAACAAAAACAAAAAACAAAACAAGCCTGCTGCTTCTCCAGGAAATATGATTTGATGTCCAGAGAAGAAAATACCTAGAGTATAGAACAAAAGCTTGATTGGTGGGTGGGGGGCCTAGAGAGAAAACAGGAGATTCTCACTGTCTGCCTAGAAACGGCAAAACCACATGCTGACTGTGCTTGTGTGGGGGGTGTTTGTTAATTGGTTGATCATAAATTGGGGCATTCACATCCATGTGTATTTATGAATCTATCTCTATATCTATATGGTTTTGTATGCCATCAGTGAGTAAAAAATGAAAACCCACTTTCACCACTTCTATTCAACATAATACTAGGAGTCCTAGCCAGAGCAAGCAGATAAGAGAAGGAAATACAGGGCATCCAAATAGGTAAAGAGGAAGTGAAACTGTCGCTATTCAGTGATGATATGGTTATATACCCAGAAAACCCTAAAGACTCATCCAAAGAACTCCTAGAACTGATAAATGAATTCAGTAAAGTTTTAGGATACAAAATCAATATACATAAATTACAAGCACTGCTATACATCAACAGCAACCAAGCTGAGAATTAAATTAAGAGCTCAACCTCTTTTACAATAGCCGCCAAAAAAAAAAAAAAAAAAAAAAAAAAGAAGAATATACCTAACTAAGGATGTGAAAGACCTCTACAAGGAAAACTACAAAACACAGCTGAAAGAAATCATAGATGACACAAACAAATGGAAACACATCCCAAGCTCCTGGATGGATAGAATTAATATTGTTGAAGTGACCATACTGCCAAAAGCAATCTGCAAATTCAATGCAATTCCCATAAAAATACCACTACCATTCATCACATAACTAAAAAAAAATCCTAAAATTCATATGAAACCACAAAACAGCCCACATAGCCAAAGCAAGGCTAAGCTAAAATAATAAAGCTAGAGACATCACATGACCCAACTTCAAACAATACAATAAGGCGTCACCAAAACAGCATGGTACTGGTATAAAAATAGGCACATAGACCAATGAGATAAGAACAGAGAACCCATAAATAAAGCCAAATATTTACAGCCAACTGATCTTCGATAAGGCAAACAAAAACATAAAATGGGGAAAGGACATCCTATTCAAAAATGGTGCTAAGATAATTGGCAAGCTACCTGTAGAAAAATAAAACTGGATCCTCATCTGTTACCTTATACAAAAATCAACTCAAGATGGATCAAAGACTTAAATCTAAGACTTGAAACCATAAAAATTCTAGAATATAACATTGGAAAAACTCTTCCAGACACTAGCTTAGTCAAAGACTTCACAACCTAGAATCCAAAAGCAAATACAACAAAAACAAAGATAAATAGATGGGACTTAATTAAAAAGCTTCTGGCCGGGCGCGGTGGCTCAAGCCTGTAATCCCAGCACTTTGGGAGGCTGAGACGGGCGGATCACGAGGTCAGGAGATGGAGACCATCCTGGCTAACACGGTGAAACCCCGTCTCTACTAAAAAAATACAAAAAACTAGCCGGGCGAGGTGGTGGCGCCTGTAGTCCCAGCTACTCGGGAGGCTGAGGCAGGAGAATGGCATAAATCCGGGAGGCGGAGCTTGCAGTGAGCTGAGATCCTGCACTCCAGCCTGGGCGACAGAGCGAGACTCCCTCTCAAAAAAAAAAAAAAAGAAAGAAAAACAGCTTCTGCACAGCAAAAGAAACAATAAGCACAATAAATAGACAATCCAAAAAGTGAGAGAAAATCCTCTCAAACTATGCATCCAACAAAGGACTAATATCCAGAATCTACAAGGAACTCAAATGAATCAGCAAGAAAAAAACAAACAATCCCATTAAAAAGTGGGCTAAGGACATGAATAGATAATTCTCAAAAGAAGATATACAAATGGACAACAAACATATGAAAAAATGCTCAACATCACTAGTGATTAGGGAAATGCAAATCGAAACCACAGTGCAATACCATCTCACTCCTGCAAGAATGTCCAAAATCAAAAAAAAAAAAAAGATGACGGCATTGATGTGGTGAACAGAGAACACTTTTACACTGTTGGTGGGAATGTAAACTAGTACAACCACTATGGAAAACAATGTGAAGTTTCCTTAAAGAGCTAAAAGCAGATCTATTGTTTGATTCAGCAATCCCACTACTGAGTTTCTACCCAGAGGGAAAGAAGTCATTATATATAAAAGATACTTGCACACACATGTTTATAACAGCACAATTTGCACTTGCAAAAAATATGCAACCAGCCCAAATGTCCATCAATCAATTAGTGAATAAAGAAAATATGGTATATATTCCATGGAATACTGCTTATCGAAAAAAAGCAATGAAATAATGGCATTTGCAGTAACCTGGGTGGAACTGGAGATCATTATTCTAAGTGAAGTAACTCAGGAATGGAAAACTAAGCACCATATGTTCTCACTCATAAGTGGGAGCTAAGCTATGAGGATGCAAAGGCATAAGAATGATACAATGGACTTTGGGGACTCAGGGTAAATGGTGGGAAGGGGGTGAGAGATAAAAGACTACACACTGGGTGCAGTGTACACTTCTTGAGTGATGGGTGCACCAAAATCTCAGAAATCACCACTAAAGAATTTACCCATGTAACCAAACACCACCTGCTTCCCCCAAACCTATTGAAATAAAAAAAATAAAAATTAAAAATTGAAAACTGAATTGTAAAAAGAATTATATTAAGTACTGCATATTATAGTGTGTTATTTTTATGCTTTCAGCTATTCATAGCCTTTAAAATTTTTGAGTTATAGAAAATAAACGAAATCAACCTAAAATGGCATCCGTTTTATGAAAATTCACAATATTTTCTTTTACAAATTTTGACCAGTAAATTGTTCATGAAAGTGTGTTCCTATTGCTTGTTTCATAAAATGTGTACATATATATGTGTGTGTGTGTGTATATATATATATATATAAATGAAAAACTGCACTGCAATTTGGAGGCACTTAGGTGTATTCTAAAAGCTCTCAGACATTATTTTCAAATTAGAAAAGCTCATTTATTCTGCAGTGTTACCAAGCTTTTTGAATCAACTCATGGAAAAACATTATCTAATGAAATTGTTTCTTTATATTTTTTAATCCAAAGGCATAAGTTAAAATTTTTTATGTATTTTATAAATTTAAATTAAATTTCACATATCTCATAAATTTTGAATTTTTAAATTCCCCCCCCAAAACAGATTAAGCATAACCTTAAAGAAAAATAGAAATTGTGATACAAAAGCTCAGTAATACTGGGATTGTATTAATATTAATTAACATATAAACAAGATAATGGCACAAAGGGAGGCAGGCAGAATCCTTGCAACATGTTTTGAATTATTTTCTATGTGTCTCTCCTGAGCCAGGAAACTGAGGTACTCAGCCTCCATCCCTATGGAAACACACGTCACAGATGACCTAGAAACACGAGAGCTTTCAGGATCTGAGAGTGGAGACCCCAGGACCACTGTCTGTCTGGGGCTCTGGGTGGAACACAGGCCTTGCAGAGCTCACTGCACCACTGAGCCCCGTATGCAGCAAGTTCATAAGGCTGCAGGGCAGAAACAGCTCATTTCCTAGGAGCCCAGAGTGGGGTTGCTTAGTGTTTGCTGTGTGCCCCCTCCCACCAGTTGTCCATGGGATTGAGGGTCAGTAGCAGACAAGAGTGGCAGCCTGCATTAAAGACAGGATGAAAACTGGAACCTCTCTGAAGATCCCCTATGCAGGACAGTGCCAGTGGGCCAGAGGATGAGAGGCACAGGGATGATGGCTGAGGTCTAGCTGAGGCCTTAATTTGCATGTTCCCTGTACTGCATATCACAGTTTGAATGCCTGTGAGAGCGTGGGTGGAACAAACCCAGAATTAATGACGGAAGCCAAAGTTAATTGAGCAAACTGAGAAGTAACTCACAGTTGGGTTTCTGCTGCCACTGAATAAAGTAAGATTTTAAAATACAAATCAAATCCCAGTCCAGAAAAATTAAAGCACATGATAGCCATAGCTCATCAGGAGACTTAGTGTTTCCTGTGCACTCTACCTCACCAGTTGTTCATGGGATTGAGTCTCAGTAGCAGAAAAGAGTGGCAGCCTGCATTAAAGATAGGATGGAAACATGAACTTAAAGATAGGTGGAAAGTGGGACCTGGGATGCTGGTCTAAGGTGGGGGGTGTCATTAGAAACCTCTGTGTACAGGGTTACCTCCTCCAGGCCTCTGTTGTGGAGTAAAGGCTTTTGTCTGTGCACACCGGCAATTCTGGGTTGTGGACTTTTTCAGAGCCCAGGCTAGAACAGATAGGGGATATGACAAAATGAAAAAAAAAAAAGACAAAACAAATCATGTGGCTCCTCAAGTCCTCAGGTCCCTGGCCTATCTTTTCACAATCTTCTGACAATTATACCTGTTACTTTGTCCAGTGTTTATATTTGTACTTAGCAAGAAGAATTGAACTCTATGTTGTCCAGAACTGGTAGACTACTATTTTTTTAAAAAAGTTTTTATCTGATTATAAACATACTACATGCCCTTTAGAAAACATGCAAACATGAAACAATAGGAGGAGAATTAAAACTACCCACAATTCTAGAAATGCTATAATCGTCTTCATAAGTATTATAATATTTTCCCTACACACAATTTTAATTGAGATTTTCCTCTTACCCTAGACCTAGCATAAACTGGGAGAATCATGGGGAGGAAGCTCAATGGCCCACATTATTACAAAGCAAGATCCTTGCACTGATTACCTTTTGCCAAGAATTGACGAAATGACCCTGACCCAGTCAGCCCTACCCGAGGGCCCCCAAGAACTCATACCTGCTGCAGAGTGGGACTCCGTGGCTGTCAGAAATGGCCCATGGGAAGGGAACACCAAGGCAGAGGGGAGAGGGGACTTGGGTTCCTCTTCCCTTACGCCCTCTGCTTTTCCAGTAGTAAGTGGGTGAGGCCTCCAGGAAGCATGGAGAGGGCTTTGTTCTCCATCTTCATCCAAGCAAGGAGTCGGGAAGGGGAGTGGAAAAGCAGCCATCCCTCCCGTCTACATTCCTCAAGCCTAACCTTGGTGGTGAGAGAGGGGCGAGATTCAAATCAGGGATCAGCTGACTATATAAGCCCTCTGAGATTCTGTGAGACTGGACTTGGAACAGCTGGCCAACTCACTGGGTCATCAGCACCAAATGCCTTAAAAGGAAAGGGAATAGTCATTTCACAGGCCTAACTTGAAAGGAAGTGAGAGGAGGCGAGGGTATTTGCTTCATGTTTGTACCCTTCCAGGTTCACTCTGAAAAAGAATATATGTATTTGTTATAGTGAAGAATTGACAGACAAAACCTGCAAACACATTGTCAAATTGCAGACCAGGGGTCACTAGTCAGACCTCCATGGTGGTAGAGTTATCAAAACTGTGTGGTTATGAAAACCCAATGTTTTAAAGAATAATGAATAAATATACTTTATAACATATCAAATTCAACTATCTGTATGAAAGCTGCATGGATAATGACCTCAGTTTTAAATATATTATGCAGCTATACCTACATCTACTCTATATCTAATCTACATCAATATCTCTATATATCTTTCTATAATATATTTACACATGTATACATATATATGAATAGAAAGTAAACCAAACTGGATCCACAGAAAGACTATTCAGACTTGGTGTTTGTCTACACAGAGTAGGTCCTCTGACCCCTCTTGGCTACTCTCACCACACTTTGGCTATCAGAAGAACTTTCCTCTCAGATCACCCCTGGGAGATAGGGCATTGCTGAGGGGCCAACATTCATGACAGGAAGTCACCAGAAGAAGCTCCAGGTGGGGCTTGGCTGACTCCAGCGGGGACTTCTTTCTCCCATTTTGCTGACAAGGGGACGAAGGCACTGTGTGCAACCTGTGAAGCTGGCCGGTTCTCTCTCTGGCTCTCCACCTGTGATTCCTTTCCTACTGTAGGGCACATTTCCCAGGTGTAATGTTCCCCTGTCAGCCCTACCCTAACAAGTTCCTACTGTAGGGACTAAGGGTCTTCAGCCCTTACACACTTTAAGCTGGGAAAGACAGAATCAGACCTGAGCACTCTTCAGATAGGCACTCTGCTGTGGCCCCAGTTCAGAATCCATGGGTAGGGGAGTTCAGCAACAGGGAGTGCAGTTGGCAGGGTGTGGGGTGTAATGTTGAAAATGAGGGGACAGATGAGTGGGGTGGAAGAAGAGTAGAAGTGATAAGACTTTATGATTTAGGTGGTGTGACTGGTGAGAACGTGGTCAAAGATGAGAGAAAATTTGGTATGTTCTATTTTGAACGAGTTGGCTTAGGAAAATACAAATTATTATACTCAAAGTAATAATATATACTCCTTATATAGTTAAAACACCTTTTTATCCCACTACACTTGCAGACTTGTGTGTGGGGGTGGGGGTGGGGTGAGGGTGCACACAAACACATATGAAATAACAGTGTGTGGCTGGGTGCAGTGGCTCACACCTGTAATCCCAGTACTTTAGGAGGCCGAGGCGGGCAGATCACAAAGTCAGGAGTTCAAGACCAGCCTGGCCAACATGGTGAAACCCTGTCTCTACTAAAAATACAAAAATTAGCCAGGCGTCGAGGCACGCGCCTGTAATCCCAGCTACTCGGGAGACTGAGGCAGGAGAATCACTTGACCCCAGAAGGCGGAGGCTGCAGTAAGCTGAGATCGCGCCACTATACTCCAGCCTGGGCGAGAAGAACAACACTCTATCTCAAAAAAAAAATAAGAAGAAGAAGAAAAAGAAAAAAAGAAAGAAAGACAGAACAGGATGGACACACTGTTCCAAGTTTAGATTCTGTTTAAATGCCTAATGCCCTGCCTGTCTTTGCTTACACTGCAGGTTCATAGTAGTACAGAATAAAATGCTACTAATATTCATAAGAAGCTCTCCATGTTTCTTCAAAAGGCAAGTCATTACAAATTATGAAAGATCATTTGTAGTTTAATAAAAACCATCTTTACTTGCTAACATGGGTTTAAAAAGTAAATTAAGAACTGTGTATGATTTCATTTACCAGGAGTCAATCAAGTGATTTTCCTGAGATAATGCCAAAAAATGAAGCTGCATAAATAAAACATATCAATATGCAAATTACTCTTGGCACAGTTATGAGGCCTCTCTCCAAAGTAAGTCTTCATTTAAACTAAGCCTTAGTGTTAAAACATACACGTGTATATACATGTTTTTTAATACACATCTCTTCTAATTATCTTGGCTTTTTAAAGAAAGATAGATAAATGATCAATTCTGTCTCCTTTAAAACACTCTGTCTGCAACTCAAGATATTTTTCTTTCTCATTATTTCCCATCTTTCTAATCAGCCCCCCTCCCCTGGAAAGCTGAACTGCCATCTGTTTTCATTGATGTGTCCCAAACCAGGAGCGTCTTTAGCACTTTGAAGACCTTAAGCAATGTGTATCACCACAAAATTTATACCCTGTAGAAGAAGAGTTAGAGAAGCAGCTTGGGAAACCTTAGTGAATCAGATAAAATGACCAAGGGAGGCCTTTTTCTGTCCCTCCAAGCCAGAGTGGTGTTTGAATGCAGCTAATGGAATCTGGCAAGTAAACCAAATTACAGTGCCTTTCTGTATGGCTCAGCCAGGATTAGCTCATTTATGGCCATAGAGCATCCCACCAAAGCCTTATAAAGCCTCAAAATCCTATGAACTAGTTAGTTATTCCCATTTTATGGGTTACAGACCTGTGGTTCAGTGAGAATAGCTGGGCTAAAATCACAAGTTTGATGGTCTACAGAGGAAGAAAATGACTCAAGGTTTCCAACTTCAAACTCCAAATTTTGTCATTTCTGTTAATGACTCAGGAATCAGCCCCTCAAGTGCTGATGCAGTCCGTTTCACAGAACACAATTTAATGTTTTACTCTAATCATTCTGAAAGACACGGCATTGTTGCCTTTCAGAAAAAAAAAATATTTCTTTGATATGCAGAAACATCTTACTTTTTGTGATAGGTAATTTTAATGTAGCAGCTCGACTGGCCATAGGGTGCCCAGATTAAATATTATTTCTAGATGTATCTGCAAGGTTGTTTCTAGACAAGATTAGTACTTAAATCAGTAGACTCAATAGAGTAGATTTTATTCCTTCATGTAGTTGGGCATCATTTGATCCACTGAGGGCCTGTGTAGAACAAAAGGCAGGAGGAAGGAAGAATTTACATTATTTTTTTCTGCCTCACTGCTGAGCTGGGACATCTCATCTTATTTCATTTTCTATGGCCATTGGATTGGGGCTTACCCTGTTGGTTCCCCTGGTTCTCAGACCTTCAGAATCAAACTGAACAACACCTTTGGCTTTCCTGAATTTCCAGCTTGCAAATGGCAGATGGTGGGACACCTAGGCCCCCATAATCACATGGCCCAATTCCCATATTACCTCTCTCTCGCTCCAGATATGTATACACATATGATACAGGGAATGAGTGGTTCTAGAGGAGCAGAATTAGAAGAACATTTAAAGATGAGTTTTCTAAATTGAGGCTGGGGTTTCTGGAACTGGCCTTCTAATCTGATTAAATAATACTAATGGCTCTATTTTTGGTAGTAAAGAGAGCACTGATAGCCCATGGTGTGAATTGTTCATAGAGATATACAAAATATGTGCATTGTATACTCCCAATTAACCACTTATAATAGGCAAGAAATGAAGTGGCTGTGTATATTATATTTTTGAACATTTCCGGAAAACTAACAAATATGAAGGCATTGTTGGTTGCACATAATGTTGCTGAACAAAGTGGTGAAAGAAAAAAGTTGAGTTTAGGGGTTGAAATTCCATCTCAAGTGTCATGTAGATAATGTAAGAACTTTCATATGTGTCTTAAAGGAGACCTTTATCTCCTGCAACAACAGGGCTTCTGCAATTGCTGAAAAAAATCAAACATGGAATTCCATTCTTCCACTGGCTGAATTATAATGCTAACTGAACTGCCAGCCTTGTAGGGTGTCTACTCTTAAAAGTGAGGGTATCGATTGGGAAGGAACAGGATTCTAAAAAAAAATTAAATGGGGATTTGTGGGAAGACTCTGATGAAGCTGGTGACATTGAGCCTCTAAGTTCAGATGAATTTTCTTTACCAGTGGAAGTGGTCTCCCCAACCCCAGTGGCAGAGACACCTCTACCTCCAGTGGTAGCAGCCTCCTCACCTGCAGTGACATCTGCCTTTCAATCCCCATCTGAAGGGATTAACCCTGCATTGCCTGAGGAAAGTGTAATGACCTTCCTTGAGGCAGTTGCCATGAAAGACTATGCTGATTCTCCTCAGGACCTCCTCTCACCCTTCCTCTTTGCTTCTAGGCATACAAGTAGACTCCAGTGTCTGCAGACTCCTGCAGGTAAGGTACAAAGTGTGACCCAGAGGGAGGTGTGTTACACTCCAAAAGAACTACTCAGGTGTTCTTATGGTTTCAAGTGGAAATCCTGGGAACATGTGTGGGAATAGATATATGGGATAACAATGGAAGGAACATAAAGTTAGGTTATGCTGAATTTATTGATATGAGTCACTAAGCAGTGAGTCTGCACTTACTATGACAACTTGGGGAGTTAGAAAGGGCTCCAATAGTTTGTTTGTTTGGTTGGCTGAAACGTGGACCAAAAGATGGCCTGCAGTAAGTGAACTGGGAATTGCAGACACCCCTTGGTTTAACATAGAGGAAGGGATTAAAAGCCTTAGGGAGACTGGAATGCTAGGGTGGATTTGTCATGTAAGACTTACTCATACACTCTGGGAGAGTCCAGAAGATACATCTTTCATCATGACTGTGAGAAATAAGTCCATAAGTGGAGTCCTAGCACCCTAAAGTGATTTGTAATTGTTCTTCTCTGTAGGCCAGACCTTACAGTGGAATCCATAGCCATACAACTTGAAAACTTAAATGCAGTGAGAATAATTGGAACCTGGGGAGCATGGGCCAAGAGGTGAAGTACCAAGGAAAATGTGGGCATAGTTACTGTAATCAACAGCAGAGTCACAGCAGCAATCAGAACAGTCTGACTCATGTGGACCTGTGGTGTTGGCTAGTTAATCATGGAGTTCCTAGAATAGAAATAGCTGGGAACCCTACTAAATTCTGGCTTCAGCAGTATAAAGTAAAAAGTTATAGATCAAGAGGACAAAAATCCAACTTTAATAAAACAGAGTCATGGTCCCTCAGTCAATTCTCAGACTTGAGCCAGGTTACAAACCCAGAACCCCTTGGATGAAGGGGTGGTGATCACCTTGAGGAAAGACCCCAGTGCACTGTTGAAAATGTATACTGTTGACATTTCTCCTAGCTTTCCACAAAGAAACCTACGGCCTTTCATCAGGGACACTGTGCATTATCAAAAAGAAAGTAATTAGACCTTTTTGAAACAAGCAGGCACTGGCTCGAAACTGACACTGATTCTAGGAGACACAAAGTATCACTGTGGCCCTCCAGTTACAGTAGGGGCTTATGAAGGTCAGGGGATCAATGGAGTTTTAGTTCAGGTCCATCTCACAGTAGTTCCAGGGTCTCTGAAGCCATTTTGTGGTTATTTCCCCTGTTTCAGATGCAAAATAGAAATAGATGTGCTCAGAAGCTGGCAGAAACCCCACACTGGTTCCCTGACTTCTGGAGTGAGGGCTATTATGGTGGGAAAAGCCAAGTGGAAGCTGCTAGAATCGAATCAACCTAGAAAAATAGTAAATCAAAAGCAATACTATATTCTCGGAGGTACTGGAAAGATTATTGTCACCATGAAAAAACATGAAAGATTCAGAGGTGGCGATTCTCACCACATCCTCATTTGTCTCTATTTGGCCTGTATAAAAGACAGATGGATCTTAAAGAATGACAGTGGACCATTGTAAGATTAATCAAGTGGTACCTCGAATTGCAGCTGCTATACCAGTTGCGACTTCATTGCTTGAGAAAATTGACAAATCACTTGATACATGGTACACAGCTATTAATCTGACCAATTATTTTTTTCTTTATACTTGTCTGGAGGCTGATCAGAAGCAGCTTTGTTTTCAACTGCTAAGGACAGCTATACACCTTAACAGTCCTACCTCAGCCTTATATTAACACTCTAGCTCTATGCCATAATTTAGTTTTCGGGGATCTTGATTGCCTTTCCCATCTATAAGATATCATATCATGCTGGTCCATTACATTGATGACACTCATTGGATCTGGTGAGCAAAAAGTAGCAGCTGCTTAAGACCTCTTGATAAGGTACTTGTGTGTCAGAAGGTAGGAAATAAATCCAACAAAAATTCAGGTGCCTTCTAACTCAATTAAATATTTAAGGGCCCAATGGTGTGGGGATGTCACGATATCTCTTCTGAAGTTAAGGATAAATTGTTGCATCTTGCCTTTCCTTCAACTAAAAAGGCAGCACAGTGCCAAGTGGGCTTCTCTGGATTTAGGAGGCAACATATTCATTATTTTGGTGTATTTTACTGGCCCATTTACCGAATGACCTGAAAAGCTGCTGGTTTTGAGTTGAGCCCAGAATAAGGAATCTTCAAGAGGTCTGGGCTGCTGTGCAAGCTTCTCTGCCTCTTGGGCCACATGGTTCAGCAGATCCAATGGTTCTCGAAGTGTCAATAGTGGGTAGCGATGCTGTTTGGAGCTTTTGCTAGGCTCCAATAGATGAATTAGAGCACAGGCCTTTAGGACTTTGGGGCAAGATCCTATTGTCATCTGCAGAAAACTGCTCTCCTTTTGAGAAATAGCTTTTTCTCTGCAACTGGCATTTAAATGTAAGCCACAAAGTTACCATGCAACTTGAGCTGCCCATCATGAACTATTAGCTGACCCATGAAGCCATCAAGTTGGCTGCATGCAGCAACACTACATCATCGAATGAAGGTGGTATATACATGGGTTATATGAGCGGGCCCTGAAAGCACAAATAAGTTACATGAAGAAGTGGTTCAAATTTTCATGGTCTCCATTCTTGCTTCATTACCTTCTCTCTCTCTCAGCTACACCTGTGGGCTCCTAGGCAGTTCTCAACAATCAGTTGACAGAGAAAGACAAGACTCAGTCCTGGTTTAGAAATGATTCTGCATGACATGCAGGGCAGCTGCAGCACCGCAGCCATCCTCTGGGACATTCCTGAAGGTCATTGGTGAAGGGAAATTCTCCCAGTGGGCAGAACTTTGGGCATCCATCTAATTGTCCATTTTGTTTGGAAGGAGAAGTGGCCAGACATACAATTATATACCAATTGATGTCTAATGCTTTGACCTAATGGTCAGAGACTTGGAAGATGCATGATTGGAAAATGGTCACAGAGAAATTTGAGGACAGAGATTTTCCCTGAATGGAGAAAAAGTGGGAGGATATTTGTGTCTCATGAGAATGCTCATCAAATGGTGACCTTAGCAGAGGAGGATTTTAATAATCAAGTGGATAGGATGACCTATTTTGGATACCAGACAACCTCTTTTCTAAGCCAACCTTGTTATTATCCAATGAACAAAGTGTTGTTATCATGAACAAAGTGGCCCTGTGGCAAGGATGAAGGTTATGTATGGTCTCAACAATAGGGACTCCACTCATTAATGCTGACCTGGCTATGGGCACTGCTGATTGTCCAGTCTGCCAGCAGCAGAGACCAGAACAGATTCTCAGCCCCCATCCCCATAGCACCATTCCTGGGGTCATGAGACAGCTAGGTGGTGGTAGGTTGATCATATTAGATAGCTTCCATCATGGAAGGGGTAGTGTTTTGTCCTTCCTGGAATATACACTTACTCCGGACATGGATTTGCTTTTCTTGAATGTTTCCACCAAGACTATCATCGGTGGACTCACAGAATGCCTCATCTGCCTTTAGGGCTTTAGGACTTTGGGCCCAAATCCTATCATCATGTTATTCTACCATCATGTTATTCCATACAGCAGTGCTTCTGATCAAGGAACTCACTTAATAGCTTAAGAAGTGTGGCAATGGTCTCATGTTCAGGAACTCACTGTCTTACCCCATCCCCCACTGTACTGAAGTAGCCATCTTGATAGAATGGTGGAATGGCCATTTGAAGTCTTGGTTACAGGACCAGCTAGGTGATAATACCTTGAGGGTTGAGGCAGTGTTCTCCAGAAAATTGTATGTGTTCTGAATCAGCATCCAATATTTGGTGCTGTTTCTCTAATAACCAAAATTCATAGGTCCAGGAATCAAGGTTCAAAACTGAAGTGACACTACTCATGAATTCCCCTAGTGTCCCATTAGCAAAATGTTTTCTTCCTGTTTCCATGACTTTATGCTCTGCTGACCTAGAAGTCTTCATCCTGGAAAAGGGAATGCTCCCACCAGAAGATAAAATCATGACTTCATTGAACTGGAAGTTAAGAGTGTCATCCACCACTTTGGGAGTCTCCCTCCTGAGTCAACAGGCCAAGAATTTACTGTGTTGGCTGGCATGACTGATCCAGATTACCAAGGTTACACTGAACTACTACTCCATAGTGGAGGTCGAATATGTCTGGAATAACTTAGAGCATCTCTTAATATTAAAATGCCCTGTAATTAACGTCAATGGAAAACCACAACAAACTATACATGTAGGGCATCTAACGGCCCAGACTTTTCAGGAATGAAAGTTTGGGTCATCCCACCAGGTAAAGAACCACAATTGGCTGAGGTGCTTGCTGAAGTCAAAGGGAATACAGAATGGGTAGTGGAAGAAGGTAGTTATAAATACCAGCTACAGACACATGACCAGTTACAGAAAAATGACTCATGACTGCAATTGTCACAAGCACTTTCTCTTTACTTTTTTCTGAGTATGTTTGCATGCATATATATGTATATGTGTATCTTGTTTTCTGTCTTATCTTGTTACCATGTAACATAAGATATATTTATTTCATACTGTAGTATTTCAATATTGTTAACTTTACATTGTAAAATTTAAGCTATAGAATACCAAGGAGCAGAATAAACATCACTCAGGGCTTTATCTCTGCTTCTGGGGAAGGAGTTAGTGCATTACTGGTTGTACATAGGATAGGTGTATCATGTTCAGTGGCATTGTGACCTTGTTATTGTTTTTATTTGAGGATTAATTATGATTTGAGGTGAGGCATTTGTGTGCCAAGTTGACAAGGGTTGAACTTGTGATGGTTGATTCTACATGTCATCTTGACTGGATCATAAGGTGCACAGATTAAGTACTATTTCTGTGTGTGTCTTTTATGTTTTTTCTGAATGGAATGAGAATTTGAATCCATGGACTCAGTGAAACAGATTGCCCACCCCAATGTGGTTGGCCATTACCAAATCCTTGAAGGGTTGGAGTAGAACAAAAGACAAAGAAAAGAGGAGTATGCCACTTCTTTCTTCTGCCTGCATGAGCTGAAACATCCCATCTCATCTCATCTTCCCTGGCCCTCAGACTGGGATTTATATCATTGACTTCTCTGGTAATCAGGCTTTTGGGCTTGGATTAATTTGCATCACCAGCTTGCTGGGATCTCAGCTCTCAGAGTGCAGATCGTGAGATTTCCCAGCCTCTGGAGTTTCAGCAGCCACTTCCTTATAATAAATCTCCGCATATATCCTACAGGTTCTCTTTTTCTGAAGAACCCTGACAAGTACGTTTTTCCCTTGTCGGACAACTGATTCTACTTATTGTTATAGATATTTGTGTATTTAACCTGTTTTTACTGAGTATTGATTTTTTGCAGGGCAAGCATTGGATTTCCTCAATTTCTATAGCATCTTTAGGTCCTGGCAATGTGTTTGGGTATTCAGAAAGTGTTTCAATGGAAATGAATAAATTAGCAAGTGTGTGTCTGTGTGCTCACTCATGCAAATATAACTTTTTTCTATTGTCTTTAACATTTCAATTTTCTAACTTACGCTTCTGCATTTCAAATATTGCCACTTCATTATTAGAGAGCAGAAAGAAAATCATGTAGATGCCCCCTAAAATTCAATTCTTCAGACAGTTCTCCCTCAAAAATCCACAAGTGAGGCCACACTGATGTTTGTATGGGGTTTTTCTCAGGGAGTTCTCATGTTACACTAACATCCACTTCTTGGTATTCATTCTGATTCTTTTAATACTGAAAGATTTTCAGAACTTCTTGTTAACTTGGAATCATCAAATGACTCTAAGTGGGCCCAGTAAGGTCTTTTCCCAACTCATCCAACCACCCGACACAGTATTAAAGAACTCTTGTTCAAAGCATCTATGTTATTTCTTAGCTTCCAGATATGTTTATTTTTATACTTTTTTTCAATATTCTACCTCTTCTCCATTATCCCTGACCTGATCTTTTAGATGTATGTTTAACTCTTAGACGTATGGTCAATGCTTTTTTATTATTTTGTCTCATGTTTTCCAACTTTTTCTTTGAGTTAAGTTTTCTTAATAACCAACTTAGCGTTCAAAGTAACCAGCTGACTATGGAGCATACACACTTGTATTTTCACTGTTTTTCTTACAATGTCTAAGACTTTTTCTTCTCTTTGTTCTGCCATTCCAAGCTGCCATTCTTGTTTCATACTTGCAACGTCTTCTTAAATCTGCTTAATGAATGTTTTCCTGCTCCCCAAAGTATATTAGTTTTTTTTTCTGAGTTCCGTGTCCCAGGAGTTCCCCCAGCCCCCTTTCTTGTGATTGGTTTTCTCATGTGTCTGGTGAGGGCAGATGGTCCATGTGCATCACTGCTGGTAACATTTCCACAGGTTAGGTTGGTAAATATGTTCACTTAGTGCATGAACGTGTAAACGCCAGGGCTCACAGCAGACAGCCCAATAATTTATGGAGTGAGCAGACAAGCAGGTTTCACTTAGGGAGTATGTAGTGGCCTGGAGTGTTTCATTTTGTTTCTTCCTGGCCAACAATGCTTGTCCCTTCTAAAAGAATGTTTCTTTTCCTTCTGAGCCTGGGTGAAGGTCTAGTTCCCTCAATGTCTCCTCACTTTCTTTCTCAGGTGCCTATCCCTCATCCCTAAGAACAGATTTTCAGTTCAGCCTGGAGTGGGCATCACTGTTCTCCATGTGCCCAGGGAAGTGTGCCTCTGGAGTGCCTGTTCATTACTGATATGCTATTTCTACCTCTGCTATGAGGCTGCTGAAAAGCTAAAGTAAGATCATCTGTGAAACACTGGTATCTATCTCTGCCTTCACATACCTGGTTCTCGTAAAATGAAATGCCCTGTCACTGTTTCCTTGCTGGAAAATCCCTATTCAGTTTGTAACACTCAGCAAATGAATCAGCTTTCTGCATGAATCATGCCCACACCTGAGAGAATCGGATCAAAACTATTGTTCCCATTTTGCAGATGTGGAAAATGAGGCTTGAGTAGAGCAAGTGAGACAGGCAGGTTGGACCAGGAAACATTACCTGGAATCTTTGACGCTAGAAGGCAGAGAGGGGTCACCTGGGATTTTGTTCTCTCTGGTAGAGCTCACTTTCCTTCCTCATGAATCAGTCTCTGGAGCACTTGCTGTGCCAAACCCCTATCAACCTCAGTAGGGAAGGCGCCAGGTTCAAGAGGCCAAAGAAAGACCCAGAATCAGCCAATGAGACACGGGGTTTTATTAGGGACTTTCATTACAGGGGAGAGAGTTCAGTGAGGGCAGGCGGGGCAGGAGAACCACCTTATGGACAGAAACAATCCAGTGGCAGCAGGCTGAACAACGTCAACACACAGCACAGTGGTGGTGGGTTGGGCAGGACAACCACAACCACTTGCGAACAGCATGCAGTTTATTTTCACCTAATACCCTCCCCGTAATGACCTCCGCCTGACAACCTTCATTTACTGACCGCCCCCCTCCAAAACTCAGAACTCAATCTTCTATACAGCCTGTGTTCCACAGGACATGCCAGGGGCTCAGATGTTCCTCATAGACAAGGAATGAATCACCAGATTGGCCACTCCTGGATTCCCTAGCTTGGAACCACACTCAGGTGTGTCTACCACACGGGGTCATTCTAAGGGTGTGCTTAAGTTATTGCTGTCAGGTGCGTTTACCCAATAGCATCTAACAGTGAAAGAGACTGCCACAGGGCAACATGCTGTATTTAGCCCTATCTTTATTCTTAGGGGGATTTTTTTTTGCCCCAATTCATATTTTATATTTTTGCTTCAATTTTTAACTGGTTTGGAAACCTGGGCCTCTATTTCATTGAATTTGAATGATGACACGTATTAAAAAGTTTGCCACAACCTTCCTTGTCTCAAAAAAAATCATTAAAGTGCCATGAAAATACAAATAATTGTACTATTTGATACAGAAATAATTAATTAATTAAAAATAAAAGAAAATGTTTTCAACCTCACTTTCTCTCGAAGGAAATTTTACTTATCACATTCTCTCTTTATTTCCCCCCTTCAGTTGATTGGGTGTGTTATCTCCTTTCTGATTTCCTTCCTTCCTTCCTTCCTTCCTTCCTTCCTTCCTTCCTTCCTTCCTTCCTCCCTCCCTCCCTCCCTCCCTCCCTCCCTTCCTTCCTTCCTTCCTTCCTTCCTTCCTTCCTTCCTTCCTTCCTCCCTCCCTTCCTTCCTCTCTCTCTTTCTTTTCCTTCTATCTTCTGGTATCTTTCATTATTCTGCTCAGTTTTTTATTTAGCTATCATATTTTTAATTTTCCATAATTCTATGTTCTCTGATTATTTATTTTTTAAAAGTAGTTTTATTGAGCCAGAAAATAATGTTTAATAAAAAACAGAAAGCATAAATTATATGTCTATTAATAAACAGAAATATTGCTTTCAGATGGCATTGAATTAGGGGATTATTCTATTCTGGTGAAAACCAGGCTATCTATGCATCCTCTCCTGCTGCTGCATATGTTCTGATGAAGAAGCCAATTTTTAGAATACCTTCAGCAGTGTCTGCGGGATATTTGTAGGGTGCACATCTAAGAAGAAAATGTCTTCCTCAGTGTTGTTGGACTCTGTGCAATAACAACTTAGGAACAGTGTAGCTAGAGTTAGAGAAGTATTTTCAGTGAAAACAGTGATGTCTGAACATTGAGCAATTGTAGACTGAATTCAAGAATTAACTATAATTAACACAAAAGTCATTGTAAAATGAAGTACTAATTTCTGGTAAGACAGATACAATACTTAGAAAAAAATATAGACAGAGCACAATCAAATCTTAAAAGAAAAGTGTTCTGTCTCTACTACTGAACTTAGCTAAGGATTTCACCTACCCACGGTGAGGAGGCATTGGGATTAACGTCAGAATTGCATTGTGCCTTAATCAGAGCTTTGGGAAAAATACAGCCATGAGAAGCTAACTGCATAAATCGTAACTGTGCATAAATCATTCTGCAATGTGAATTCAACACTTTCAAATACATTTCCTCTGGTCTTTATAAAGTTTCAATTATATGTTCTGCATTTACAAGCAGTCTGGTGGCCCATGCAAGGCTGTCCTGATTCAAATAGAATTCCTAAGAGTTGGTGTCTAGGAGGATCTATTTAACAATTCAGGATATTCAGGATACTGAAAAAAGTGGTAATGTTTTGTTTGTATAACATTTTTGAATTGCAAAAGCATTTTCATATTTGTCATTTCATGTGAGACTCCTAGAATCTTTGAAGGTAGGGAATTTTTTTTTTTTTTTGGCTTACTTTTAAGCATTCTCATTTGGCAGATGAGAAACCCAAGGCTTGCAGGTGCTGCCATGCTGTCTAAGGTAGTGCTGACAAACCACTCTGTACTCCAGTCCTTAAATTCCAGAGTCATCTCTTGTTTGTTGATATGGTTTGGCTGTGTCCCCACCCAAATCTCATCTTGAATTATAGTTCCCATAGTACCCATGTGTTGTGGGAAGGACCTGGTGGGAGATAACTGAACCACGGGGGTGGTTTCGCCCATACTGTTCTCATGGTAGTGAATAAATCTCATGACATCTAATAGTTATACAAGGAGTTTCCTTTTTTGTTTGCCTCCCATTCTCCCTTGCCTGCTGCCACATAAGATGTACCTTTCACCTTCTGCCTTGATTGTGAGGCCTCCCCAGACACATAAAACTGTGAGCACATTAAACCTCTTTTTCCTTATAAATTACCAAGTCTCAGGTATATCTTTATCAGCAGCATGAAAATGGACTAATACACTAAATTGGTATCAGTAGAGTGGGGCGCTGCTGTAAAGATACCCAAAAATGTGGAAGCGAGTTTGGAACTGGATAACAGGCAGAGGTTGGGACAATTTGAAATGTTCAGAAGATAGGAAAATGTGGGAAAGTTTGGAACTCCCTAGAGACTTGTTGAATGGCTTTGACCAAAATGTTGATAATGATATGGATCATGAAATCCAGGCTGAGGTGGTCTCAGATGAAGATGAGGTAATTGTTGGGAACTAGAGTAAAGGTGACTCTGGCTACATTGTAGCAAAGAGATTGGTGACATTTTACTCTTGCCCTAGACAGTTCTGGAACTTTGAACTTAAGGGAGATGGCTTAGGGTATCTGGCAGAAGAAATATTTAAGCAGCAAAGCATTCAAAGATGAGTTAGGTACTGTTAAAAGCATTCAGTTTTAAAAGGGAAACAGAGCATAAAGGTTCATAAAATTTGCAGCCTGACAATGCAATAGAAAAGAAAAACCTATTTTCCAAGGAGAAATTCAAGCTGGGTGCAGAAATTTGCATAAGTAATGAAGAGCCAAATAGTAATCACTAAGACAAAGGTGAAAATGTCTCCAGGGCATATCAGAGACCTTTGAAGCAGCCCCTTCCATCAAGACCCAGAGGCCTAGGAGGGAAAAATGGTCTGTGGGCCAGTCCAGGGTCCTCCTCCTGTGTGCAGCCAAGGAACTTGGTGCCCTCCACACCAACCACTCTAGCCATGGCCAAGGTACAGCTCAGACCATGGCTTCAAAGGGTACAAGCCCCAAATCTTGGCAGCTTCCACTTGGTGTTGAGCCTGCAGGTGCAAAGAAGTTAAGAACTGGTATCTGGGAACCTTTACCTAGATTTCAGTTGATATATGGAAATGCCTGGATGTCCAGGTAGAAGTTTGCTGCAGGGGCAGGGCCCTCATGGAGAACCTCTGCTAGGGCAGTGCAGAAGGGAAATGTGGTGTTGAAGCCCCCACACAGAGTCCCCATGGGCACTGCCTGGTGGAGCTATAAGAAGACAGCCACTGTCCTCCAGGAACCAGAATGGTAGATCCACCAACACCTTGCACCATGTACCTGGAAAAGCTGCAGAAACTCAGTGACAGCCCATGAAAGCAGCCAGCGGGGAGGCTACACACTGCAAAGCCACAGGGCGGAGCTGCCAAAGACCATGGGAACTCACCTCTTGCATCAGTGTGACCTGGATGTGAGACATGGATTCAAAGGAGATTGTTTTGGAGCTTTAAGATTTTATTGCCCTGCTGGATTTTGGACTTGCATGGGGCCTTTAGCCCCTTTATTTTGGCCAATTTATCCCATTTGGAATGGGTGTATTTATCCAGTGACATTGTAGATAGACCATTGTATCCCATTGTATCTAGAAAGTAATTAACTTACTTTTGATTTTACAGGCTCATAGGCAGAAGGGCCTTGCCTTGTCTCAGATGAGACTTTGGACTTTTGAGTTAATGCTGAAATGAATTAAGATGTTGGGGTACTGTTGGGAAGGCATGATTAGTTTTGAAATGTGAGGACATGAGATTTTGGAGGGGCCAGGGGCAGAATAATATGGTTTGGGTGTGTCCCCAGCTAAATCTCATCTTGAATTGCAGCTCCCATAATTTCCACGTTTTGTGGGAGGGGCCTGGTGGGAGATAATTGAATTATGGGGGTGGATTCCCCCATACTATTCTCATGGTAGTGCAAAAGTCTCATGAGATCTGATGATTTTATAAGGGGTTTTTCGTTTCACTTGACTCTCATCATCTCCTGCCTGCCGCCATGTAAGACATGCCTTTCACCTTCTGTCATGATTGTGAGGCACCCCACCAAACACGTGGAACTGTGAGTTGATTAAACCAATTTTTTTTTTTTTTTTTTTGTAAATTACGCAGTCTCGGGTATGTCTTTATCAGCAGTGTGAAAATGGACTAACACATTTGTGTAGTCTTGTCTAGTTACCTGATGGCATGGGAAGCTATTTCCAGGTGGCTAACAATCATCTAGTCTAAGGGACCTCAGATATGACTAAAGCTAATGGTTTGGTTAGGGAGGGTCAGAGTAGTTACTGTAATCAGGAAATAGAAGTTTCTAGAGGCAGGTTAGGGGAGCAGTGGTTCACCTGATCTCTTTGGGTCATCACAAGACCCCATCCAGGGCATGGAGCAGGAAATATAATCCAGACTAGCTAGGCAAACTCAAACTTGTTTCCTCTGGCCCTCTCCCACCCACAGCTGATGTTACTCATTGATGATGGCACTCTTTCTCCTCTGTCTGTCTCTGCTGGTGCCTTGCCGTTGCAACACAATAGCCATTTCTGCTCCTGACCTTCATGATGGGTGCAGAAATAAGCTGGCTCAACAGAGCCTCAGGGCCCCAGCCAGCAAGTGTAAGGTTTTGAAGGAAGGCTGCAGTTCCAACAGAAATAAGGATGCCAGGCACAAACTGAAGAAACCCTCCAATCATTCAACACAGCCTCAAAATTAGGATGTGATCAAAGCCTGGGAGCGAACAGATAACCAGCCTTCATCCCAGCTCAATTAGAAGGCTATGCCTCAAACTGATTCTATATCTAACCTGCTGTGTGTCTGATTTAGCTTCAACATTTGTCAGCACTGTTCAGAGGCTCAGAATTATGCCCGAAGTCATGAATACTCCAAAACACAGACCCTGTAAATAGGGGGCTGTCATTCTAGTAGAAGAGAAAGACAAGAAAACAGTGGTAATATGATGCGTGAGTTTGATGTGGAGTAGAGGTGGAGGTGTTTGGGAAAAACTTTCTGGAGGGGCTGCATCCTGGGTTGAAGAACAGTACACCTACTCGTAGGAGGTCAGAACAAGATTTATTTCCTTGCAGCTGGATGGCTTTAGTCAGCTTAGCAGCAAGGAACAGAAAAAGCAGGGAGGAGCAATGCAAGCCTACATAAACTGCTAATTCCTATACACAATGAAGGGATCTCTCTCTGCATGTGTGTGTGTGTTTGTGTGTGCATGCATGTGACATTTCCTGTAGACAAAACTAGAGAAAATTTGATGAAGGTTTAAGCACATAGCCTCATCCTCAAGCTGAGTCCCTAGGACTGACCTAATGTGACTGTCAAGCTAACCAGAATATAGTCAAGTACAGTAGCAGGACAAAGAGACAAAAACTCAGAGCTGCAAGGAACTAAGTGAAGCCTGTCATTCAGCAGTTGCAAGACAACAGAATCTGAGTCCAATATTAACTGAACAAGTGAGAAAATAAGTCAAAAGTACTTTCACCTCTAGGAAGATGAAGTAGACATACTTTTCCCTTCCTGCTAAGTGCAACTGAAAGCACTGAGATACATGTTCTGAAGATGGAAAGAAGAAGACTGCCAAGGAAACTCAAGACACAATTACACAATGGCTGGTTTTCTGGGTTTTCTCTTAGTCACACACATCCCAGACTTGTAGCTGAAGAAACTGGCCAGAAACACCACCAGTCACAATTGAAAAAAGCTTCTCAAAAGCTGGCTCTGTAGTCAAAGGGCCAGAAAGCAGTAGCCTAATAAGACAGAAATATTTTAGTCAATAACATTTGTTCTCCAGTCAAACACAACTAAGAGTACTGTGGATACATGCTCTTCAGCAAAAGCCTAGTGAGAAGCTGAAACATCACCTTTTGGTGCTTCCACCCTCCCCTGGGGTGTCAGAGAAGGCTGAGTAGAGAGCCAGGACTCTTCCCTGCTGGGAAGCAATGAGTCCTTTCCTATCCCTTCTATCAGTGGAGATCAACTTTGGAGCAGTACAAAGGCAACCTACTCCTCCCAACCAGGGTGCTCTCAGCAGAGACTACATGGGAGCCAGAACATCTACCTTCCCCTGACATTAGTGAGTCCATGCTACTATTTTTCCCTGCTGGAGCAGTGTCTAAGTAAGCCAAGTAAAACAGAAAATTTAAATAAGTTCCAGATCATCACAGAATAATACATACAATGTGCAGGCTGTCATTTTTAAAATACGCATTATAAGAACAAAGGAAATCCCAATTTGAATTTAAAAAGACACTGACACAAGATGACAAATGCTGCAACTATCTGACACACAAATTTTAAAGCAGCCATCATGGAGAGACTTCAAGGAATAATTACTATAGTCTTGAAGCAAAATAGAAAACTCAGCAAAGAAAAAGAACCAGTTTGGATTTTAGAAATGAAAAACACTATAAATGAAATAAAAAAGCAAACTCAACATATGGACTTACCAACAGAATGGAAAGGACAACAGAAAAGAGAATTGATGATCTAGAAGATATAGCCACAGAAATTAGCAACTCTGAGCAAGAGAGAAAAAATAGTCTAAAAAAATGAGCAGATACTCATGTTTCTATAGGATTCTAGCAAAATATCTAAATTTCCTGTCATTGAAGTCCTGGAAAGAGAAGAAAGGGAAAATAGGATTAAAAGTGCTCAAAGAAATAATGGTTAAAAACTTACCAAATTTTGCAAAATATAAACATGCAGATTAAAGAAGCAAAGTAAAACTCTAATAGGAAAACTCAAAGAAATCTACATCAAGACATATTATAGTCAAACTTCTCATGACTAAAAACAAAATTTATTGAAGAGGGAGAAGGGACACCTTATTTGTAGTAAGAAAATATTTAAGTAATAAAGAATTTCTCATCAGAAATCATGGAGGCCTAAAGAAAGCTGCACATTTTTCAAGTATTAAAAGTAAAGTAACAAAAAGAAAAAATTGTACTCAATCCTATATCCAACAGAAATATCCTTCAAGGATAAAGGGGAAATCAAGATGTTAGATGAAGGAAAGCTATAAATATTTGTTGCTAATAGGCCTTGTAAAGGAAGAGCTAAGGGATGTTCTGTAAACGGAAAGATGATGAAAGACAGAACTTTGAAACATCAGAAAGAAGGAAAGAACAATAAAAAGAGTAAGTATATGGGTAAACACAATACATTTTGTTTCTCTTAAGTTTTTCATACTAGGGTTGACGGTTGAAGCAAAAATTCTTGCGTGGCTGATATGATTTTCAATGTATATAGAGAAACTACTTAAATAATTATAAATAGTGGAGAAATAGAGGTATATAAAGAGGTAAGTTTTCTATACTTCACTCAGAGTAAAATCTCAAGTCTCTGTATAGATTACAAATTAAAGCCACCATTAAAAATTTATACAAATAAATACAATTTAACACAATTTAAATAAATCAGAATGGCATATTACAAAACTAAAGACAGAAAAAAAACAGGAAAATATCAAAAAAGACAGAGAGTAAAAGATTTATCAATAGTTACATCAAATGTAAATAGACTAAATATGCTAATTAAGATATAGAAGTAACAAGTATATAAAAATTATGGCTCAATTATATGCCATCTACAAGGATCTAATTTCAAATATAATGATACATGTAGGTTGAAAGTTTTAGTTTATAAAAATATGTAGAATTCAGAGCAAAGAGAATTATCAGAGAGGCACATTAGTGAATGATGAAAGGTTCAATCCATCAAAAAGACAATACCAAAAGTGTATGAAACAAAAAGACTGCAAAACATGATAGGCAATATCTAATAGAACTGAAAGAAGAAATAGACAAATATACAGTTGCAACTGGAGACTTCAATACTTCTCTCTGAACAATTGGTAGAACATTGACACAGAATATAAAACATACCTAAATTTTCTGAGAGGGAAATTTATAGTACTATATGCTTACAATAGAAATCAGGAAGGCTGGGCATGGTGGCTCATGTCTGTAATCCCAGCACTTTGGGAGGCCAAGGTTGGGGGATCATGAGCTCAGGAGTTCAAGACTAGCCTGGACAACATGGAGAAAACCATCTCCACAAAAAATAGCTGAGTGTGGTGGCATGTGCCTGTGGTTCCAGCTACTTGAGAGGCTGAGATAGGATTACTTGAGCCCAGAAAGTGGAGATTACAGTGAGCCAAGATCATGCCACTGCACTCCAGCCCCGGTCATAGAGCAAGATTCTGTCTCAATAAAAACACAAACAAACAAAAAGAAGTTCTTGAATCAATGAATTAAATTCAAATGTAGAGTAACTAGAAAAAGATGAGCAAAATAAACCCAAAGCAAGCAGAAGAGAGAAAATAATAAAGATAAGAATAGAAATCAATAAAATTAAAATTAGAAAATACAGAAAATTAATAAGAGTAGTTTCTTTGAAAAGATTAAATTGACAAACCCCTGGCAAGAGAACCTAAGGAAAAAATAAAAATACAGTTACCAATGTGAATAATGAAATAAAGTATCACTGCACACCCTACAAACATCAAAATTATAGTAAGAAAATACCGTGTACAATTCTACACCCTTAAATATAACATTAATGAATAAATTAACTCCTTAAAAAGCACACTGAATGGGAAATAATCTAAATAGTTCAATAACTATTAACAATATTGGATTCATAATGTTAAAATACCTGAAAAATAAATCTCAGGCCCAGGCTGTTTCCCTGAAGACTTCTAACATTTAAAGAAATAGGAACTATAGACTGAACATCCTTCATAATGATAGATGCAAATGTTCTTTTCTTTTTTTTCGATAAAAGGTCTCAGTCTGTAGCCCATGCTGGAGTGCAGTGGCGCGATCTTGGCTCACTGCAACTTCTGCCTCCTGGGTTCAAACCATCCTTTTACCTCAGCTCCCAAGTAGCTGAAACTAAGAGCACATGCCACCATGCCTAACTAATTTTTGTATTTTTTGTAGAGATGTGTTTCTCCAGGTCTCCCAGGCTGGTCTGGAGCTCCTGGACTCAAAAGATCCTCCTGGCTCAGCCTCCCAAAGTGCTGGTATTATAGGCATGCACCACTGTGGCTGGCTGATGCAAGAATTTTTAGTAAAATATTGGTGAATATTATTCGGTAGTATATGAAAAGATTATATACCATGACCAAGTAAAATGTTTTCCAGAGATGCAAGAGTAATTCAATATTTGAAAATCAATATAATCTACCATGTAACAGGTTAATTAAGAAAAATTACATACCACATCAATTAAAGCAAATAAAATATTTGACAAACACAACACCCTTTCATAATAAAAACTCTTAGAGAACTATGAAGAGAATGGAACTTCCTTAACTTGATAAAGAATCTCTACAAAAATCTATACCTAATGTCATACTTAAGGCAAGAATGTCTGCTCTTGACACTCTTATTCATCTTAGCACTGCAAGCTGTAGGAAGTACAGCAAGACGAAAGAAAGAAAGGAAGGAAGGAAGGAAGGAAGGAAGGAAGAAAGAAAGAAAGAAAGAAAGAAAGAAAGAAAGAAAGAAAGAAAGAAAGAAAGAAAGAAAGTCATACAGATCTGAGAGGAAGAAATAAAACTGTACCTAAAAAAATTTTTGGAGCTAATAAGTGAATCCAGAAAGTTTACAGCATACAAGATAAACAGGAACATCAATTAAATTTCTATACATTAGCAATGAATAAGTGGACACATAAATAAATGCAATCCACTCACAATCATTAAAGAAAAATAAATACATAGGGGTGAATCTAAAAAAAAGTCAGGACTTGTATGCTGAAAAGTATAAAATGTTGGTGAAAGAAATCAAAGATCTAAATAAATAGAGATTATGTTCAAGCAGTGGGAGACCCAATATAGAAAAGATGTCAATTTTGCCCAAATTGATATACATTTTGAATGAAATTCCTATACAAATCATAAAAACTATATTTTGTGGATGTAGACACGAGTATTTAAACATTGATATGGAAAGTCAGTGGTAACAGAATCACTAAAACAACTTGTAAAATAATTAGAGTGGAAGGTATCAGTCTATTCTATTTCAACACTTATATGGTTGTAGTAATCAAGACTGTGTGGTGTTGGAGGAAGTGTAGATATACGGATCAGTGGAATACTAAGAATACTAAGTCCAGAAAAAGACCCACAGAAATATGCTCAACTTTAGTAAAGGTGCATAAGCAATTCAGTAGAGGAAGCACAGCATTTTCAACAAATGGTGCTGGAGCATTTGAACACCCATAGGCAAAATTATAAATCTGAGTCTCATACTGTCTGCAAAAATTAGCTCAAAATGGATCACTGACTTAAATGTAAAATATGAAACTTTTAGGGAAAAAAAGCACAATAGAAAACCTTTGGGATCTAAGCCTTGTGAAGTATAATTTTCAGGCTTGACACCAAAAGTGAAATTAATAAAAAGAAACATTAAAGGAAAAAATGATGTAAGATGTAAGCCGTGGGTAAGGTGAGGAGCCACAGGATCTTCAACAAGAGTCAGACATACTCTGTACTCATTCATTTTCATACAAAGCACCTCAGCTTGGTGATGGCCATTCATAGCTTGCCCCACGATATGGTCTGTATTTGTGTCTCTGCCCAAATCTCATGTTGAATTGTAATCCCCAGGGTTGGAGGTGGGCCTGGTGGGAGGCAATTGGATCATGGGGGCAGATTTCCCCCTTGCTATTCTTATGTTACTGAGTTCTCACCAGATCTGGTTCTTTAAAAGTATGTAGCAACTCCCTCTTCACTCTTTTCCTGCTTCTCCAGCCATATAAGACATGTCTGCTTTCCCTTTACCTTCCGCCGTGATTGTAAGATGGCTGAGGCCTCCTCAGCTGTCCTTCCCATATAGCCTGTGGAACTGTGAGCCAATTAAACCTCTTCTTTATAAATTGCCCATTCTCAGGTAATTCTTTCCAGCAATCTGAGAACGGACTAATACACCCCACCTCATCTCCCTTTGCCCTTCTGTGCCCTGGTCTTTGCCTCTTCGGTAGACCTGATGAATGCACCATTCAATTCCCTTGCCTCTGGACCGTGGATGGGTCTGGTCAGTGGGAAGCATCAGCAAGACATGAGAGGGCAGAAAGAGAGAGAGAGGTCTTTTCTTCCCATTTCTCCCTCGTCCCATGAGTGGTTCTGCGGCATCTCCATTCCTCTTGACTACAGCCCTGCTGGGATAGAGTCACCTCCACAGCTCCGGCCCATGCTGGCTGCAGGCACACTGCTTTCCCTGCTGGCCTGTTTAGGCCTGGGAGGCCTGATAGTGCCCCATTGCCCCATAGTGCTCATCTATGGGCCCCTTGGCCCCACCTACACCTCTCTAAGAGGTCCTTTACCACCTAGATTTTGTAATCCCAGGTGAAGTTGATCACTGTTTTCTGCGCACAAACTTGCTAATATGACCTTCACTTGCACAGGAAGGCATTATTTTGTCTTTTTTTTTTTCCTTCCTGATATATAATTGTTCTGCCTTTTTGTTTGGATGGTGGGGAGGCACTCTTCATAATCTCAGTTGAGCATGGACATCATGTTTCCTTTTTGCATTTGTCTGCTTTCCTTCTCAGGGTTGCACCCATGGTCACTTACCTGCTAGGACAGGGGCAAGGTCTTCAGTTTGTCATAGGACCTTGCCACTAACAGTGTGGTCCATGGACTGAGAGCATTGGCCTCACCCAGGAGTTGGTAAGAAATGCAGAGTCCCAAGCCCCACCCCAGGCCGCTGCCTCAGAACCTGCACTTCAGGGGATGACAGCATATGAGTCAAGCATCCATTAAAGTCTAAGGACTGTTTAAGGGATTGGTTCTCCAATTAACACACAGAAATTTTCAAACACAGGCCAACACTGGGGCCTCTACCTCCCAGAATTATTTTTAAGGTTGGATCACCACAGGAAATGCCTGAAATAGTTTCTAGCACATAGATGGAACCCAACAACCAACCATCTTAATTCTTACAACTGCCCAAGGATGCCCAGCTTGATAGGAGAAAGTCAGGATTTGAATTAACATTTCTGTTTGCTTTGTGAAATTCACTGCTTTTTCATTGTTTAACATGAACAGCGTTGAAGGTTGGTGAGAACCTTCACTGTGGAGTTTGGATCAGAAGAGACTTAACACAGGAGGCTGCCTTTCTAGGCCTTTCTGTCATCTCTGCCTTCCTGAGTTGTTGAAAAAGTCAAAGAAATTATTTAAACAGCAGCTCAAAAATCATGGTTTTTGATGCTGCCTTTTCAAGGTATGCAGGAATGCATGCTGCTACAGGTAGCACCTTCCTCATATCTTTGAGGCCCACAAAATGGGGATGGGAGGGCATGGGGAAGAGGGAGGAGGATGTTTCCTCCTCTGAAAAAGGAAAAAAAAAGTCCATTACCCATCCCTACTGGAGCAAGTGCATTCTGCACAATATCCTGAGCTGCCTCTCCTCCAAGGAGCATGAGCTGGGACATGTGGTCGACACAGCCTAGAGCACCAAGGGTAGCTGTGTGGAGGGGCATATGTCATACAGTACGGGGCTGCTCCACCCGGAAGAAGGAGGGTCTCGATTTCCCTTTCTTTTCCAAGGGGAAGGAAAAGGATGGAGAGAGTAGATGCTGCAACCTAGCTCCAGCTCTTCTAGAGCAGAACTTCACTGTGGAAGGGCTCCCTTTTCCCCACCACTTATCCCTTAAGAGAGATCATACAGAAGTGAATTCATGACCTTTCTGTGCCACTTGACTATTGCCATGCCTGACTCTCTGCTTGGCCTGTTTGGGAAACCAGACCTGCCCCACTCAGGGTTCCTCCTCTTCCTCTCTGGAGTGGGTTTCCTGCTGTGGGCACAGGGGAGACATCTTCAGCCAGACATGAGGGACTGGGAAGAGGCCTGCTGGAGCCCAGGTGCTAAGTGAGCAAGAGTTGGCTTGGCTAAGAGATGTAAAGTGGCACTGCCCAACCTATCCAGTGTGGATGTCCTAAAAGTGACATGGTGACTGAGGGGTTCAAACTTGAGAAGGGCAGATGCTATGGAAAACACGGGGCCTTCTCACATCCCACACCATAGTCATCAGTTCTGGTGCTGTTGGTCACTGAGATTCTTTCAGTGCTAAGTATGAGTCAGGAGCTGGGGACAGAGGTGAGCAAAATGGATAACTCTCACACACTGACCTGCCAGTCAGACCAGAGTATGCAGAGGAACCCCTGGGTGAATTCACCTTCCCATAAATTTTATGAAACAGAGCTGTGCTGGAGAGTAACCAGGCAAGAGTCGGACATTCATCTCTTGCTGTGACATTTGAGTTGGGACCTTGCTGCGTTCTAGGGACACAGGTTCCCAGAGGAAGTGGCAGAACTCCCAGTGTCAGAGAAAGGAGAATCTGTAGGGTGTTGTGGCCCTGCAGAGGGGCTGTGAGGATGGATGCCGGGGGGCGGAGGAGGATCACAATGGGATGGGCTAGAGAGGCAACCGGAGACTGAATCAAGGTCCTGCTGTGTCCCGTGTCCAGGGACTGCCAAGTTTCCTGGATGTGCGATGAACTCTCAACTGGCTTTCCCAGTTTTGCCAGGGCTCCTAGGAGAGGGTCCCCTCCCCTGACCTTATGCTTGCGAGCTGCGGCCTTGCAGACACTGGGTCCTCTGAAGCCCTGGCCCTGCAGGCTCACTCACCCTGAAGTCAGTGTGCATTTCAGACTGGCTGTGCCCTGCATTATTGCTTTTTTCAAGGGGCTTGACACCAGCACTTCATTATCCATGCTCAGGGCCCTCTGACGATGCTTCTACAAGCCTTGGATAGGACGTGTATAGGCTGAACAGGGATTCTCGCCTTCCTTGTATTTGAAATACAAGATTTGCCAATTTTACCATTTGTTTTATGGAAAGACCTCAGCTATTTTTGGTGTTTCATTTGTTTGTCTGTTTGTTATTTTCTTTTGCTTTTTACTATTTTGACAAAATTCTGGAGACTCTGCAGAGATTCCTCAAGGACACCACTCCTGGGAGAAAATATTTGTCTTGGTAATTAAATTTATCTACATTGTACTAGTTTGCTAGGACTGCGGTAACAAATGCTCAGAAACTTCGTGGCTTAAACAACAGAAATATATTCTCTCAAAGTCCTGGAGGTTGGAAGTATGAGATCAGGATGTTGGCAGGGCTGGTTCCTTCTGAGGCTGTGAGGGGTCTGTCCCAGCCCTCTCTCCAGCACCTGGTGGCTGCTGGCCATCCTTGGAGTTCTTCGGCTCATGGCTACACCACTCCAGTCTCTGCCTCCAATTTCACAGGACTCCTACTCTGTAGCTCTGTGTCTCTAACCTCCTTCTCCTTTCTTTTATGAGGACAACATTTACTGATTTCAGGATGATTACATCCCAAGGTCCTTAATTGAATCTGCAAAAGGCTCTATTTCTAAATAAAGTCACATTTATAGGTACTGGGGTTTAGGACTTGGACATGTCTTTTGGGAGACCCTCCTCAACCACTCCACACGTTCTTGGGATGCTTGCATTAATAATAATAGGGATACTACATCAACACTCATATTGCCTGGGAGCTGAACTTGCACTACTTTTCACTCAAGACTCAGAACAAATCAACCCAGTAGGGCTCAGTCAAGTGGATGGAGACAGAGAGGTCAGGGAAGGACAGGAGGGCCCTTTGGCTCAGTTCTTCCCTTCACAAAGGTCCTCCCATTTAAGCCTTTGAGGACATCTTCAAATTTGCCTGCACACAAAAAGCCAGTGACGTAAAATAAAAAACAAGCTGATCAATGGTTATTATAGCCATTTTCAGATCATGTGACCTGCAGGGCTCCGTGAGTTAATATTTGATAAATCCTATAATTTAATTATATTGTGATAAGAACCAGAAATTTTCTTTTTATAGAAAAAATTAAAATAAATTAGCATTCTAACATTATTTCTGAATATTCTATTTCTGTTTTAACTGCGTATGCTTTCTTCTGTTTCTCCTTGTTCTGTTTAAGATAGGCATGGTTCAGGGCTCACTGGGTCTTTGCAAGGCCCTGGGTATGACTTTATTCTCTATTTTATAGCTATAGAAGCAGAGGCTTGGAGGGTTCAATAGTTGAGCAGGACTGCAGGGCTTGAATTCAGTTCTTGCTCACTCCAAAGTAGACAATATGCCACATAGTCCTGTGTCTTGTGTACTCGGGAAGTACTAGAGTATTAGAGAAGGTTTGTCACTGGTCTTTCCAATTAAGGAAGTTTGCACCTAATGCAAACTTGTACAGAGGTTTGAGGAAGCAGACGGGAGGGGGTGAAGTGGAGATGGTGGTTTCAGGGCATGTGGGGCAGGGTCAAAGCCACCGTCCTTCTAGTCCTGGCCAGGTCAGCATCTGCGCACACTGGCCCCAACAGTGGGTTATGGGCTGCTTGTAAATCTGTGGATTGAGGGGTGGAAGGTGAAGGGGGCTGTCAATAGGAGGAACGTTGAGTCCAAGCCAAAGAGAATATTAGGCCCCGGGGATACTTCCCTTCTGGGGGAAGCAGAGTCTCACGTTTAAATACTCAAACATTCTGCATCTGGAGACTGTCACAGTTAAAAGTTCTGGGCTGGGAGATGGCTGGACGAAGGTTGGCCAGGCCTCGGGATGCAAAATCTGGTGTTTAAATGGTCTCACTGGGAAGCCCTCGATTCTGGAAGCCAGGTCAGGAGGACACAGGCTCTCACAGGGCCGGCTCCCTGTCTCACACCCACTCCAATCGGGATCATTTTGTTTTAGACCAGTTCCAGTGAATACCAAGTTCTTCATTGCTTTCTTTGTTAATTCTATTTTATTATTTCCTAACTTGATCTTTTAAGAAATTTCAAATGTTCAGAAAAATTAAATGTATTTTTTTCATAATTGAGACTTTATTTGTTGTGTTGAGGATCAGTATACAGACATTTTAATTTGTACACAATTCTTAACATACACACTGAAAATCTAAAAAGCCATGTATTATAATTTTTTTTAACATCTTCCAGTGACTTTCCAGCTTAACATTTGGAGGCAAATTTTCCTTAAGAGGCTATCATGTACCAGTATCTACACATGTCGGTAGACTGTTTCACATGTCCACCCGTTCACAGTTGAATAGCATATACACTGTCTACTCCAATTTTCAACTTTTACAGCATATTCACAAAGTTACTAGGAAAGCAGGACTACCATGACTGAAGATGTCACAGACTGCACACAATTCTCATAGGGATGACCATGATCAGGGAATGGTTTTCTTAAACAATTCTACAAAAAAACAACATGGGATTAGAAGTAATTTTAAATGTTCAAGACATTAAATGCAGGACTGTGACTCCATATTGCCAGTTAGTATGCTTTGTATTATAGTACAAAAACTAGCCCCCCATCTATGGAATGTTAAGCTGAAACCCGAGACAGCCAGTCTCCCACGATTCCCTATGTCACAATATTTTTCAATTGTACCAAGAAACAACCAACCAGTGGATGATTTAACCTGTTTTAAAAAAGCATTTACACTTAAAAAGTGGGATGAGGTGGAATTCTCTCCTTTTAAAAAAATGTTTCTAATGCTACTAAAAAACTTGCATTTACGAAACAGTTGATAAAAATATTCCTCTGGATTGCACAAAATGGGAGAGTGGGACCTCTGATAAGACATGGTACATGATATTAATCAGACTTGGCTTCTTTCTCTGTGGCTTTATCGAAGGCTAGACTCTTCTCTGTTTTAGTTTCTTCATCTTCTGAAGGTAAATCTTTAATTTCTTGGTCAACCCCTTCTACCTGTTTTCCTGTTGCTCCCCGTTTCCCTTTTGTTTGCACTTTCTTGTCTGAAGATTTATCCTTTCCTGCTATTCCCCCCACGCTGCCCCCCTGCCTTGGCTTTGTTTCCACCTTTTCAGGAGCAGGTTTAGCTGACAACCACACTGATCACCCCTTGGGCTCTACCTTTACTGTCCCTTTGACTGAACTGATTTTCCTTTTGGGTGTCTTTTTTTTTTTTTTTTGAGACGGAGTCTGGCTCTGTCGCCCGGGCTGGAGTGCGGTGGCCGGATCTCAGCTCACTGCAAGCTCCGCCTCCCAGGTTCACACCATTCTCCTGCCTCCGCCTCCCAAGTAGCTGGGACTACAGGCGCCCGCCTCGTCGCCCGGCTAGTTTTTTGTATTCTTTAGTAGAGACGGGGTTTCACCGTATTAGCCAGGATGGTCTCGATCTCCTGACCTTGTGATCCGCCCGTCTCGGCCTCCCAAAGTGCTGGGATTACAGGCTTGAGCCACCGCTCCCGGCCCACCTTTTGGGTGTCTTGATGGCAGGGAGGACACATGCCTGCCTGTTGCCTGTGGACCAAGGTGTGCTGAGAGCCTTCTTTATGCTGGGCTGCTCAGCTGTTGCCCTAATTATTTAATTAAAGCTCCCCCAGCCCAACAGAAGGCCAGTAAACTCTGTGGACATTGAAGGTATGCTGAATCAATCCATCCATTTGGTTGGACTCAGAAGGCTTGCTGAGTTCCTTGCTGAGTTCCTTGCTGCTTCCTCATTTCACGTAAATGAGTGGTAAGTCTACTAGATGGCAAATATCTAATCAATTAAAAAAAAAAAAAGAAACAAAATAAGACAAAAAAAGACCCAGTGTTTGGTAAGAAATAAAAGCTTCCCAGTTTCTCTCTTTCAGCCCCTTGGCTCTTGCATTAATTATTTCTGTGAGGATTATTCCTGTTTTGGAAAGTCTCTCTTTGATCTTGCTTTCTGATGCTTTGAGAGGCTGATAAAATATTTCATCACAAACTGCCTGGGAGGAGCTGATGCGTCTGTGATTTTTCTTAGGTCAATGAATTACACAGCCTGTTTGACCATGTTTAATACCTAATTCTTGCATAGTTTACTCCTGAGCTCAGTGCTTGGAGAAGCAATGAGCTATGGAGGAAGGTTATCTTCAAAGGTGCTATCTGGGTTTTAGAAAGAACAAAACAATAGACACGTCAAGTAAAGTGATGATGTGAAAATTACTGCAATTATCAAAGATAAATACATTTGAATTGGAACACCCTCAAGGACAGCTCATTCTTGGCTCAGTCTTCCCTCCTGTTTTGAATCTCCATCTGCAACTTTGGTAGCTGTCCATAAAGACCAATGAGCATGAGTTGAGGCAGGGATTTGTCTTATTTTTGTTTTTGTGGAGAATGAAGGCATCACATTATTAATTCATAACTCTGAATCAATTAAGGGAGGGGACTTTAAAAAATCACAACTGAATGAGGTTGTGCATGACTTTTGTAGGTGCTTATGACAAAGAATAGACACTTGAGCTTTGTATGTGTTTACAACCAACCCTCTGCTCATTTTGTTCTGTCAAAAGTATCGCTTTTCCCAATCCTGCCTATGTTCCTAGAACCTCCACTACAATTCCTTCTTGATTCTGATCCAAATCAGACAATTAGTCCCCCTCTGAACATAGGAGCACCTGGTTTTTGGTGCACATCACTTTTGATATTGTCAAACTTCTGCTTTGCTGACTCATTCTTCTTCCCCCTCTCTCCCCTCAGCAGCACACACTGTGATTGGGAGTTTCAACTCATTTTATGTGAGTGGTTTGCAGAGATTTCCATTAAGGAAGTGAAAGGAAGAGTCTAAGAGGAAGAAAGCACAGAAACGGAAGGATGGAAAGTGCTAAAAAAAGGGAAGAGATTCTAGGTGATGTTTGTGGGCTGCAGAAGGACAAGGGAGAAAGAATCATCCCTTTAGGATCATATTACAGGATGTCCGCAAAGTGCCTACTGTGTAGATCCAGGTCTCAACAAATGGTGGCCATTACTAATTCTATTCTATTGAATGTAGCAAGGTCAAATATGTAGTTTTAGTTACAGGCAATCCAGAGATCTTGAAAACTGAGTCACCTTGACCAATGTCAGGTAAAATAATATGTAAATGAATCAGTTTGCTACTTTTCATAAAAAGGCTTATGTCCTCCTCCTCCCCAGAATTGTAATATCTATTGTTGGATCTAGGAAAGTTAAAATGTTTAATTATTAAAATAATTACTTGATATATTTCTCTATGCTTGCAAAGATTTCCTATGTAATTAGGTGAGATACCTAGAAGCAGACACACAGATTCTAAAGAACATAACTTTTAAGAAGCTTGACTCATGCTGCCAGTCTGTTCCTCAGAGACGGTAACACCCAGTTCATGATTGGCATGAAATTAACTAATCTTTCCTAGGTGCTCAGGAAACAATTGCATTCTTACTTTACATTTTTAATTTCTACTTAATTCAATTTTTAATGTGTAACTTCCAGCAAAATTAGTTTTTAATTTTTGGTGAACTTCATTTTTAAGTTCTCGTGAGTTTCAATTTATTTACATGTCAAGTATTTATTTATTTATTTTTATTATTTTGTATTTATTCTTTTGTGGCTTTATTTTGAGGGGGTGTATTAGTCTGTTTTCATGCTGCTGATAAAGACATACTCAAGAGGGGGGTAATTTATAAAGAAAAAAGGCTTAACGGACTCACAGTTCCATGTGGCTGGGGAGGCCTCACAATCATGGTGGAAGGGGAAAGGCACGTGTTACGTGGCAGCAGGAAAAGAAAGAATGAATACCAAGTGAAAGAGGTTTCCCCTTATAAAACCATCAGATCTCATGTGACTTATTCACTACCATGAGAACAGTATGGGGGAAACCGTCCCCATGATTCAATTATTTCCCACCAGGTCCCTCCCACAACATGTGGGAATTATAGAAGCTACAATTCAAGATGAGATTTTGGTGGCAACACAGCAAAAGCAGAATTTGTGATCTTACCTATTTTGATCTCTTCATGTATTAAGAATATTAATGTGCTTAATCTATAATATTTGTTGGACATTTTATCACAGTATGCCATACGCATAGAGTTTTGAGTATTTTGGTATTTCTCCACTATTTTTTTTCTTTTTGAGACAAAGTTTTGTTCTTGTTGCCCAGGCTGGAGCGCAATAGTGTGATCTTGGCTTACTGCAACCTCCACCTCCTGGGTTCAAGTAATTCTCTGGCCTCAGCCTCCTGAGTAGCTGGGATTACAGGTGCCCACTACCACATCCAGCTAATTTTTGTATTTTTAGTAGAGATGGGGTTTCCTCATGTTGACCAGGCTGGTCTTGAACTTCTGACCTCAGGTGATCCACCGGCCTTGCCCTCCCAGAGTGCTGGGATTACAGGTGTGAGCCACCACACGGCTTTCACTATTTTTAAATTTGAAAATTTTTCTCTAATCAAACAGTAGATCTATATGCATCCCTATTTTCTTCCAGAACTTCAATTTTATTTATTACTTTCACCTTTTTTGTTAGCTGATTGTTAGAAGTTTTAAATTTATTTACTATTAGTTAACCAAGACTCCCCAAACCTTTACTAAATACTTTCTTTGCTCACCAACTGGTGATATTTTTCTCATCCTGCGTGAAGTTCATTTATATCAGGATCTATTGCTTGACCTCTATAGTATAAATATCTCTGTCTATTCTTATCCAGAATTGTCATATAATAAAAGAGTGATTTAATATCTGGTAGAGTGCCATTATAATATATTTTTAATTGTATACTAATTTATTCTCATCATAAATACTTAAATGATCTTAGCGATTTTTTGATAACCCATGTCCCAAATAATCCCACTGAGCCAGTATTGTGTCCTTATTAGGAATGCTGTTTATTTTCATTTAATGTCTTCATAATTATTGCTGGTATATACTGAAGCTTTTGTTTTCTGTTCTTTTTTTCTAAAGTCTGATCACTATATTTTACTCTTCTAAAACAAGTTTAGTAGTATTATTTGATTGTTTTAGGTATCCAGTCATGTAATCTTATAACCTACAAATAATGACAGTATTATCCATCCTTTTTTAAAAATCTCTTTTGATAGATTTACTTTGATGCCTTGTTAAATTCAATTGTTAAGTTAAACAATATTGATAAAAGCCTTTACCCTTATGATGACCTACCTAATGCACTTTAATTTGTATTTTACTCTATTTTGTTTTAAAATGTTTCCAAATTTTTTAAATTTAAAAGTGTGTTAGCTTACTGCTTGCATGTGATGTGTGAGAATTTATGTTTATAATTTTCAGGACGTTAGAGACTTCCAGCATTTCCATGGCCATATATATATATTTTTTTAAGACTTGACTTAAAGGAAATCATGCATTTTTAATGTGAGAGTGAAGGAGATATAAGAGGTCAGAGGTTAGTCTCCACTCATAGTGATTGGATCTTGTACTCTAGCCTAAGTAGTATTTTTTACATTTAATTTAATTAATTTATTTCTGTCAACACTTGGGGCAGCAGATGGTGCTTTTGATTACAGCAAAGTGAAGGTAGGAAGCAGGACTGCAAAGCAGAAGTTTCACAGACACTCGGAAACTCCGGGAGGGGGACTAGGCCAGTGGTGCTGAAGTGCCATGGCTGGCAGGTCTCTGAGGACCAGTTGAAGGCAGGTATGTTCCCTCCCAGGAGGCTCCCAGGGGCTCAGCATGTCTCTGTTTTCACTGTTTCCGGGGTAGAGGGAAAGGACTGGGGTCCACCCTCATACACCTGGATGGCCAAATGCCAGAGTCTCTGCTTTTAACCTCAGAGCTGCAGATGGATCTCCACTATGCACTTGTGGCTGGATTCCAGCCTCCAAGCACATCTGAGTAACATGAGCCACACACTGAGGCCCTGGCTGGGAAGATGAACAGGAGGCCACGCAGGCCTCCAGGGTCAACCATTTCTACCCCGGAGTGGGAGGATGCACAATTTTCCAAACATGAACAGAGTGTGAACAGTGACCCAAGCTCAAATCCAGATCATCAGATTCCAAAGTGACTGACTGTTCTGTGCTGTGCAGAATGGAAATTATATAGTAATATGCACTCTCTGGAAAATATCAGGAAACGAAGATCACCTGTGTTGTCATGCAAGCCTAAGAGACAGAACCCAAATACAGGCTGGAGAAATGGTAAAAGGCTGCCTAAAGGGGAACAAGAGGCTCCGGAGGCCATACTGGGTCAGATGAGCAGCTTTCAGTCATGTCCTCTACCACAGCCCCCAAAGCCTGCCACAGACCTGCTCCCTGAGGGCACAACGCCAGAGCTAGGGGCACCAGGACATGGCCACCGCGTGGTGTGTTGTCATCAGCACCGCCTTCTTTGCTGCTGCTGGTCATGGCACAGGCTGCCCTTTCTGCCGTCCAGCCCTAGAATCCCTTCAGAGCCTGAGGTTGATTTTTCTAACGCCAGCCTTTCAGTGGGAACTGAGCTCTGCTCCCTAAGGAGAGGAGTCCCAAACAAGCAAGTGGTTAAGATACTGGCATCTGAAAAAGAATGCAAATGTGCATTGCATCATTATAATCTGAAGTTCAGCTTGCTTATCTAACACTTACTTACTGAGGATCTATTCTGTGCCCAGCATGGTGCAGAGGAATATGATCCACGGGGGAGTGTTAATATCGTGTCAACTTGGCCAGGCTGTGGTGCCCACTTGTTTGCTAAAACACTAGTCTAGATGTTGCTATGACAACGTTTTGTAGATGTGATTAACATTTACACTCAGTGGACTTTAAGTGAAGGACATTATCCCCGAATCTGGGGATGGGTCTTATGTAATCAGTTGAAGGCCTTAAAAGCAAAAACTGAAGCCCCCTACCCAAAAAAGTCTCTGTCAAGTCTATAACATAGAAACCCTCCTTGGGTCTGGGTCTCCAGCTTCCTGGCCTGCCCTGGAGATTTCAGATTTGTCAGCCCCCACAATCATATGACCCAGTTCCACAAATTAAATCTCTTTCCCTCTCTCTCTCTCTCTCTTTTTTTTTTTTCTTGAGACGGAATCTTGCTCTGTCGCCAGGCTGGAGTGCAGTGGTGCAATCTCAGCTCACTGCAACCTCCACCTCCCAGGTTCAAGCGATTCTCCTACCTCAGCCTCCTGAGTAGCTGGAACTACAGACGTGCACCACCACGCCCAGCTAATTTTTTTTAGTTTTAGTAGAGATGAGGTTTCACCATGTTAGCCAGGATGGTCTTGATCTCCTGACCTCATGATCTACCTGCCTCGGCCTCCCAAAGACCTGGGATTACAGGCGTGAGGCACCACACCCAGCTCTCCTTTCTCTTTTGTCATATATATGTATGCATATGTATGTGTATATACACGTATGTATCTCCTATTGGTTTTGCTTCTCTGGGGAAACCATAATGACCACTGTCTTCCTGGTAGATGAGAAAATGAAACAGATCACTGTAAAAGCATGCATTATCATAAGTGTTATCAAGGGAAGAAAACAGGGTGTTGCCATGGAGAACAACAGGAGAATACCCCAAGTTAGATATCGTAGTCTGGGCTGACTTCTCAGAAGAGGTGAGTTAGGATGCAGACTTGGAAATGCAGAGATGGCTCTTGAATTAAGAGGGCTAGTAGGAACACAACCAAGGGAATGTACAGAGACACTGAGAGCATCTCAGCTCCCCACTGTCTGGAGGGCATTGAAGAGTGGAAGGGGAAGGACACACATGTTCATGGGAGCCTGCTAAGTACCTCGCTCTGGGGTAAGCCCTGTACATAGAATATGGTTTTTCAAATTTCATCCTTGCCACTTCAGATGGGGATGGTTCTATAATCTCATCTTACGCATAGAGAAACTTGCCCAAAATGTTATAGCCAGTAACTGGCTCAGTTTTGTTTCATTCCAAGACTCAGTTTTGTTTCATTCCAAGACTCTTTTCCCATTGCGGTGTCCAAAGGATGGAGACAATTTAAGATGTTTCTCACGTTTGAAACAGCTGCATGCTTTGCTTACAGTTGAATTGCAACCCATAGATCAGTGATGCTGTAAAAGCATATTTTCTCTGCTGCTTCAAAGTTCTTGGATATCTGAATACGGAATCATTTTCTGCACAAGCCAAGCTAACGTTCATTTTTACATTAGCATGAGTCTGCTGCCGAGAGCGGAGAGAGAAGCAAACACAGAGGCTTGAGGCAGCTCCATGCCAGCGAACACGGGCTGCATATACCAGCCCTGAGGTCACACACTCTCTGCACCTATCTCTATTGTGTGCAGTCTCTGCAGCAACCTCCTAATCTGCCTCTGCACCTCAACCCTTTCCAGCTTACTTCTCTGCTGTTGTCGGAGAGGATTTTTTCTAAGCATGCAAGCTCTTGCTTAAAACACTGCCACAAATTCCTGTCATCAAGATGAGCAAGTCTAAGCTCCTTTCCTTTCTACTTAAGGCTGCTCATAACTGTATCTCAGATGGTTTTGCAAACTGATCCACTATGTTCTACACAGTCTACTTTTCAATCTCACTAAACAACCAGCTCTTTCATAAACACACCCTTTCTCGCGTGACTCCATGAGTTTGCAGTTTCCCATTCACTGGGAATAGATCTCCTCTCTTTTCTTACTACTTCTTTTCTCTACTTTCTTCTCATCTCTTCTTTTTTCTTCTCTACCTAGTAAATCACTTCACTGACTACCATGGACAAAACAGAACCACCACTTTGTCCTTTCTACTCTTTTGGTACAGTACTTTTCATAACGTATTGAAAGTATTACTTTTGTTTGGGGGGGCCTCCAGTTCAGTCCATGGAGCAATGCAGTTCTGTGGACTGAGGAAAGAACATTGTCTTATATTTTTGAGTTTCTGTTTTGTGTTCTACTTTGTGCACCATGAAAGACTCTGGGTTCATCACTTCTCTGGACATTTCATTTTCTTAAACACAAAGCAATGCCTCCAAAGAAAGATTCCCACGGTCTGTAGCGGTTCTGACATTTTGTGACCAGACTGAGTCACCGTTTCCCTCATCACTCTCTCCCTTTTTCATCCACATTTGGGGGATGTATTGTATATTAAAAACACCTTTAGAATCCCTGAGAAAAATGGTAGTTGTAAACCAGATCTCCCAGAAACAGCAAAACATTGGAGCCATCAACACATCATTAACATTTGTTGCTCATGAAAGAGAAAATGCAAAATCTGGTGCTAACTGGCTGATGGCAAAGCGCTGGGGGCTATCACTCAGCATAAAAAAAAAAACCCTATTTGGATTATGTTGACCCAGCTGCCAAAAGATTTCTCCTTATGCACCTGTTGGGTATTATGAGTGAATGGTCTTTTGCCAGTATGGGAGGAAATTGTTTTGATTGTCTTGTTACGTGATGCAGTTTGGAGTCCCCTCTGATTTGGGTCTAGGTGTTGCTCTCATGTTCCCCCAAATACGTGAAAGAAGAGAAGGCTTCATCTCTTGTACCCATGTCCATGGGCTATACACGAATGTTTTTAGTTTAGTTTTGTTTTGTTTTTTAATCTGTTCAGTTTTGCATCATAAGATGATAAAGCCAGAAGGTTCCACATTAGTAACATAGTTTAAACCCTTTATTTTACAGAGGAAGAAAACAAACCCCAAGAGAAAATGTGAAACTCTCTGAATCATATGGTTGCCTGATGTGATAGCTGCTCTCATTACAAACCCAATCATCTCTTCCCAGGGCCAACGCTTTTTCTAGTACCCCATCCTCTCTCTCCTTGGGTTGACATTCAAGAGTTTTCCATAATATAGTTTCAGGATTATGAACAACTATTATGGCTAGAGTGAATGTGGTTACCTGAATCAGTGCGTTGCTGGGTGAGATGATTTTCTGCTCCCTTGGGGTGGGCCTAGGCATGAGTGGAAAGGGGCTATCTGCTTGCAGAGCAGATGTTTCAGCTGTGGTGACTTACAGACAGTTTGGTCAACGGGTAGAAGAGTGGATCTGGCCATCACATTTTAAAGACATTTTTCTAAGTCTCGTTAATAAGTATGCTACATTTATAATTCCAAGAAGGTTGGAATTACATTACATTCCAATACAATACATTTATGATTTCAAGAAGGTTGAAAACATAGACTCCCTCAATTTGAGTGCTTCTATTTTCTGTATCTAGCATATGAGCAAACAATGACTAGGAAAAGTATGATTGCATTTTATTTCTCCCCTGATTTGGCTCGGAGTTGGAACGTGTGTGTGCATGTGTGGGTATGTGTGTGTGTTTTGGGGGGGTTCTGTCTCAATTCAAATATCCTAACTGATTTAGTGACTTTTACCACATTAAAATGGTAATAATAATAAAAAATATATCTACAATTGAAAACTACCTTTCAACATGAGCAGTTTCATGTTTTATGACTTTATCCACTCTAAAATACAATCTTTGCAGTCAACTTTTGCAGACTTAGAGAAAACACAATGACATTACAGGATCTCAGGCAACAGCATAAATTATTTAAATACATATCAACAATCAAGCAAAATAGCTAGAACAATAGGAAGCACTTCACTAATGTCAACAATTCTTTTGGTTTGTTTTGAGAAGGATTTCTCTTCTTGTCTATTTTCCTATGGAAGTTTCAAAGAAAATATAATGGAACTTTTTTAAAAAAACTGTAAGATTTAAGAGATGTGGGATCATTTAAAATTCATATTTAAATTAAATATAATTAAAAATTATGCTCTGAAAATCTTAGCAATTACAACTGAGAGTTTATGTGTTTGAGACAAAGAAGGCACGTAATACACATGAGTTTGAGAAAACGCTTTCTAGAGCACCTTGTGATGTGAGTAGTAGGTACGAAGAGAGTCCATTGTGAATTTTCTCTAGTAGTCAAGCAGGGCTTCCCAAACTTTGGTTGTGCCTGCATTGTTCTCGTGGTGTGAGAAAGCACAGACCTGGGCTTTACCCCTGGATCTCTGACTCAACAGAACTTGTGTTTCTAGCAAACTCCCCTGTGGTGTCCATTCTATTAGTCTGTGGGCCTGTGGGGTGTGTGTGTGTATGTGTGTGTGTGTGTGTGTGTGTGTGTGTGTGTGTATGGGTTTAATTTCAGGTTGAAAATGGACTGAAAAGAAAGACTATAATCATGTAATTTAAAAATGCTTTAAATCTCAATAGATGTGATGATTGTTATGTTGGATATCAGAAGAAGGAATTAAAATTTCTCTCTTTGACAACGTTGCAAACTCCGTATTGCCCCTAAAACTTCACAGAATGAAAAATCTAAAATCAGAAGGTAAAATGCAAAAACAAATGCACAGGTGAGCCTTCAGGGCAAGGGAAATTCTCAGATACCCAAAATGACGAGAAAATTGAATGCAATGGAGAATCAAGTGTACGGATGCTGACTGTTGCCACAGAAGTGTTTTTGATCGCTGGTGACCCTGAGTTTTGGTCCTGGTGATCCCTGGCAATAGACAGTAGTGACTGAACCCTGTGCAGGGAGGGAAGTGAAGGCAGACACTCCGGCATGAAACCAGTACATGTGCCCAGTGGACCAGTGAGACAAAAAGGGCACTCCTGAGGGAAGGGAAAAAATAAGCAAATGTTCACTGAGCATTTGTATGGCAAACCCTACCCTCATATGTTTGGGGCATGACGTCACACTATCTGTTATCCTCAAAAAAACATACAAACAAACCAACTTGATAATGTATTCAAATACTTTCCAGGCTGGGCGCGGTGGCTCATGCCTGTAATTCCAGCACTTTGGGAGGCCGAGGCAGGTGGATCACCTAAGGTTAGGAGTTTGAGACCAGCCTGACCAACACAGGGAAACCCCGTTTCTATAAAAATATGAAAAAATAATTAGCTGGGCGTGGTGGTGCACTCCTGTAATACTAGCTACTTGGGAGATTGAGGCAGGAGAATTGCTTGAACCCCAGAGGCGGAGGTTGCAGTGAGCAGAAATGGCGCCATTGCACTCCAGCCTGAGCAAAAGAGCAAAAACTCTGCCTCAAAAAAAAAAAAAGGAAAAAATGAATACTTTCTATAGAAAGTCAAGTAATAGTACCCTGAAGCAACTATAATCAATAAAGTTTCAATGAAAATGAGTTCACAAATTTACAACAGTGTTTTGAAGCCGATGAGGTAACAAATAACCATGAATTAGATTGAGCAAGAAGAAAAATATAGAATCAGATGTTTAAAAACTTCAGCTATTGGAATATCACATGCAGAAGTTTTTAAAAAGTGCGTTTAATAATTTAAAAGAAATAACAGTGAATTTCAAAGACCTAAATTACTAGAATAAATAGCATGCAAAATTAATCAAAATGCAGCAAGAAGGACAGAAATAAAATTTGAAGACACATGGAAAGACCACTAGACTAATAAGGTGTGTATGTGACAGAGACAGAACAGAGTTTAGGAAGGAAATAATAGAATACTTGGAAGAAGTAACATTTGAAGAGGCAGGATAAAACTTTATTTTCTCAAAATTGATGGAGGGTATTAATTCTTATATTAGAAAAACTTGAGACACTAGACACATTTAAGTAGGAAAACAAAAACAAAAACAAAGACAAAGATGAATTTCCAGAAAAGAGAAAAGATAGGTTATATGTAAACAAAATATAGGCCAACAGCTGACTTTTTCTCAACCACAATAGAAACTAGAAAACTGGAAAATTATCTTCAACGTGCTGAGAATAAATAATTAACAAACTAAAAGTTTAGAGTGAATGGAACTGTTTTTAAAATATTAGAAAAAATAAATGTATTTTTAGACAAATAGCCCTGAGAAATTTATTGCTAAGTCACCTCAAGGAGAACTTTTAAAGAATATGCTTTTCAGGAGAAAATAATCTCCAAAGAAATATCTGAGATAAAAGAAGGGATGGGTAAAGAAAATTGGAAGCTTACAGGTAAGCCTAAATAAGTATTGACAACATAAAATAGTAATTATCATAATGTCTAATTTGCAGAATTATAAAATGACATGAAACTAAAATAATGAGCAAGTATAAGCTGTAAATCCAGAAAGGAATAGTTGCATTAAATGTCTAGACCCTTGTGTTGTTTTGGAAAGACAATAAAAGTTCTCTAAGCAGACTTTGTTGGGTTAAATATGCTTGTTAAAATTTCTAGTATATGCAAACAGAAAAAAAAGTGGATAACTTTCAAAGTTATTATATAGAAATAGAAGAAAGTAGAAAAATTCTAAATAATGTATAAAAGGAATAAAACCAAAACAATTGTTGACAATCACAGGCCAGAAAAATTATAACCTAGCAAGGTAAACATAAATTTAAATTTAAATATAACTGTATTCTCAATAAATGTAAATGACTCAGACTTTCTAGTTGCAGACAAAGATTGTCAGACTGGATTTTAAAAGATGGGGGAGGAGGGAAATGTCATTCAAAAGAGATAATTAGCATAAGAACCAAGTTTGAAAGCAAAATAATGAAGATAGTATCATGAATAAGCACTTAGTAGTCCATAGAAACAGAGCTATCCTGAAACAAATAAAGCCCTAAAATGGTTTGGAGTTTTGTTTACATTATTGAGAAAGGACTGTTGCGTTTACTGTCAAATCCATACATTTCAAATTCAAATAAAATCAAGCTATCAGGCAGTGAAATCTATCTCATTTGAAACTGTGGAAGCAAAACATATCATCTAGAAGTTTGGTAATCTTTTTACTTATGTCACAAGCCTCATTGTTACAGAACCATTGGTGTAAGTTTTGAAATTTTAAAGATTAATAACATACAATAATAGTTTAGATAGATATAAAACATATGCAAAAACTCTATGAAGATATTAATACACCCAACTTAGCAATGTATAAAAAGACATTCTGTCTTGACCAAGTTGTAGTTATTCTGGAGTTGCAAAGTTGCTTATCTTAGAAAATTCCTTTAGTAGAATTTCTTTTTTGAAAAGAATAAAGAAGAAAATCTATGGGCTTATCTCAAAAGATTAAATGAAAGTACTGAAAAATATAATTTTAAGAATTTTTACAAGTCTTATTAATAACAACAAAACTATAAAAGAGTTAAGAGGATAGTTTATAAATATTAGCAAGCCCTGTAGGTATAAAATTATAATTGTATTGAAAGGAATAAAGGAGACCTAATAACTGGAGAGACATGCTTTCTTATGAAGACTCAGTGTTGGAAGGAAGTCAAGTTTTCACAAGTGATTCGTATGGATTCATTAAAATTTCTAAGACATTTTATAAAACTAGATGAAGTGATTCTGATTTTTAAATGGATTCCCAAATAGTAATAAGAGGCAAGAAGTTGTTTTCTCTAAATAAAGCCTTATATTAAAAAAAATAAGGCTAGAAAAAGTGACCCATAAAACAGAATAAAGTATGCAAAGAGAGCCAGGGGTATTTTGAAAATAAAGAGATGATAAAAGTGACATTCAGACTGGGGAAAAATTAGTGTTAGAGATTGGAACAAGGAGCAACATGATACAAAATTTTTTTTCTACTGCTTCAGAAAAAGTATTTCTTCAGGGGTTAAATTTTTAAATGTGGAAGCTAAAGTTTTAAAACCTTTAGAGGAAACATAGGGAAATTTCTTTCCGACCTCAAGGTAAGGAAAGATTTCTAACCTAAGATACAAAAAATAAAGAATAAGACTGATCGGCTTAATTATATTGAATTTAAGAACATAAATGCATTAAAATAAACTATAAAAAATTAAATAAGCTACACACTGGGAGGATATTTTTTAAAAATAAGGATAAGCATGCTGAATATATAAATAGCTATTTAAAAATCAATATTAAAGTAATAAACCCTCAATAGAATAGTCAGAAGCAAAATCTCACTAGGAAGGAGGGGACTACAATACAATCCCACTTAAGATCTTAAAGTCTGATATTATCATACCTTTGTGAAGATGTGAAGCAATCCTCAAGCCCCATTGGAGGGGATATAAGTTGTTCGAATCACATTGGGCCAGCATATTATAGTACCTGGTCAAGTACCATATCACCTAAACTCCAGCAATGGCAGTCATGGGAGTATCCTATAAAGAGTGCCTCTTGCACATTTTTCCCAGGAGATGGGTTCAAAACTGTTCATAGCAGTGAAATACTGGTAATAACTGAAATGTCCACGGTTTGCCCACTGAATACATTAATTACAGTATTCTCACATTATAGAACACTCTACAGCAATGAAAATTACTGACATACAGCTCAAACATAAAATTAAAAGCAAAATGTTGTGTGAAAAAGCACATCACAAAAATTTATAATCACAGAAGAATGATGAAATTTATGAAGAGGCCAAAATAAGGCCAAACTAAAAACTAATTATTTGGAAATGCATTTTTATGTAGAGGAGAGGCAGTAGATTGATAGAGGCTATTTCTTATGAGGGAGAAGGAAAGAAGGTATAGGACTGTGACGGGCACACAGGAGCATAAGCAATGATGAAGACACTGGTTTTATTGTTCAGCTCAGCAGAGGGTGGTACATTGATGACTGTTTTATTGCAATTTAAACTGTGATATGCAGTTATACATTATATATACTTATATATTTTTATATAAATAATATATTATATATTCTGATATATAATATACCAATATAGTATTGCATATGTATATATTGATATAGCTAATGTATTATATTCTAACTATATATTATATATCCTTTTGTATGTGTATTTTATAATATGGTGGAGTAAAATAAAATTTTAGGAAATAAATTTGAAGTTAATTGTAGAATGAATAAATAGGAGAAAGGAAGCTAACCCCCCAGCTATGCCCCAGTCCAATCGGCGCATTCACTCAAGGGCAAAAGTCTAGTCCAACAAAATTGGATTTATTTGTTGCCCCATACATGGTATATGTGGTATTATTATTATCACACAGCAAGGAAGGCTGCATATCTGATGAAACACGGGGTTTTTTACCAAGCCAAGAAAAGAAAAAATAAAGATTGAGTTGTTCTAGGATTTGTGGGCAGGATGGGATTTAGGTGGAATTTGAAAGATGCAGTGTTTTTGAAGACTCAAAGCAAATTAGGGCTGCATGCAAAGTGGTAAACATCGGTTCCAACTGCATCTTGGACCTAGGACTCTGTTTCTTTGAAAATTGCAAAGTAGAGATATATGCGGAATGTTATGTTCAGAACCCTTATCTGAAGCTCTGGGTCTGAGCTGGAGGTTGAGGCTGCTTCTCTGTGTCAACGTGACTTAGATCATTCAAGCTGGAGGCAAATGTTTCATTCTTACTGATAAGGTTTCAAACAGACAGACTTCCATGATTTAATGAAAGCTCGCTAAGAAAGCAGCAGTCACTTGAAAAATGTGGCTGCTGCTTAGACACTACAGCAGCAATGTGTGTTTGGGAGAAATGTTGCTTCCTGTTAACCTGGAAGCTGAGACTTTCTGTGTGTTTTATTCCAACCTGATGAATGGGTGGACAAATTCTTACAAATATATAGTGAATGCTTACTTTCACAGTAGAAGAATCAGAAAATGTATTAAGAGGAGATGCAGATGGAGAACCTGAAGAGAACCAGAGATGCACATAGTCAATGAGGATTTTCTGTAAGTAAAGGCAAGATTCCCCAAATCCTACACTGAATCCTAGATTAAACAAAATTATAGCTACATCCAGACACACTAGAGTGGAACTTTGCACCTCAAAACAAAAACAAAAAAAAAAAAAAAAGAGAAACTCCAAAATTCTCTAGAAGAAAAGATGGGTTGCTGACAATAATAATGGCATTTAGAATGGCATCAGATTTCTCATCAGCAAAAGCAAATGCCACATAGTAGCCAGTAATATCCACGGGCTTTTCTGCAGAAGTTCCATGAACCCTCAACAGTGCCAGTGACCTAAGAAGAGAATTCTAGAAAGGCAAAAACAAAAAATAATAATTTTATGTTTATGATGACATGAAACCTTACTTAATAACCTGTTTCGTTTTGAGCCATTTGTATGTCACGTGAGATATGCATTAATGAAAGCAGGTTATTATATAAATTTAAAGTAAAACAGCCAAACAACAACTTAACCAGAAATAAAAACTTCTTCCTTTCTTCTGATTTCTGTTGAGAATGATTCCATGATGAGGCCTACCATCTAAATCTTCTATATCATGTTTGCCTGTCCTGTAGCTTTGTGTTTCTTCATTTTCAGACCAGAGATGAGGAAAATCCATCTAGACTTTGCTCTTTCCATGAGCTCTACCTTATGCTTATCCAAGCAAATAACATTTCTGTGTGAATTTTAAAGAGACAATTAACCTCATGTTTTAAAATCCCAAAGGCCAAATTTTTATAATGGAATATATCATAGGCCTAGATATATGATATTTACTGAACAATTGTGTGTACTCAGTATTGGGATTAACATTTAATGTACACTATTTCATTTAATCTCTACGACGATGATGTGTGAACTATTTTGTTTCTCATTTTAAAAATGAGAAAAAAGATTTCAATAGTTATTTTTCAAATGATTGTAGAACCAGGGGCAGGGTTTGGAATTTTAACCCAGGGCCATGTCACTTGAAAGCTTATGCCTATCACCATTGTGTTCTATTAAGACTTGGATTTTCCATGCAATTTCCTAGCAAGTTCTCAGAGGGAAAGTGCAATTACAAGACAAATAGGTTGAAAAAGAGACAAATAGGTTGCTATCCAGGCTGCCTGGATAGCACAGCGCTGCCCCAAATCCTGTGTGACACACGTTTCTCTATCTCCCAATGACCTCCCTCTCCAGTTTGCATCTGTAAAATCTGCCTCCACTATTTTTGCTCCCTCTTAGCTTTTGAGAATAGATTCTTCACCAATGGAGAGAAGGGTAGAATGAGATCTCAGGATATCAAATAAGCTAAAGATAGTTAGAGAACACCTCAGTGCGTCTAAAAAAGTCAATGAAAACCATCATTCCCATGTGAACTCTGACTGATAATCGCCACAAATAGACACTGACATCTGAGATCACTTTGAGAAATGCCAGCAGGCAGCAGAGAATGCTGCTTAGATTTTTAACATTGTATTGCCCTGAGAATATCCACAGAAGTGATATATAAAACTGCAGATCCAGATTATAGTAAATCCACGTAATGCAGAAGCTATAGTCAAACAGTAAAAAAGGGAAAATTGAATCTTTTATAAGTTGTAGTTAACATGTATACATAGTCCATTCGTTTTTTATTTTTTAAATTTCTTTTTATTATCTTTTTTGTTTGTTCTAACCCACTGGACAAAACATGGATTATTCTAAGCAGTGTTCAATAGTGATAAAAATAATAAATAGTGTTTAATCTCATTCTCATCAGTGTTTTCTATTTTATAAGGCATGAATCATCAGTGTCATGCGCGTTGCTCTCCATTGATCCTTATAAGTGCATGACCAGAGTTCAGTGCATTAGCACCAGCAGCCTTTATGAGCTGTCTTTGTAGAATCAAACATGAAAGGTGCATGGAAATGCCACTGTAGGTAGGCTGGAAGGTCTACACAGAGTCATGGGTTGGAAGACGTGTGCTAGACTTGAAGGGCTCCAGAACATCTGAGAGATAAAGTATCACAGTCTTCCTTTTTGTTTTGTTCTTAACAGGTGAAAACGTTGAAGCTTTGTGTTATTCAGAGATTTGCTGAAGCCACCTGCCTGACATAGCCCCAATGTACACGGAGCACAGCTCCCTCCAGGGCCCGTTGCAGTCACCCAGCTCTGGCTCCAGCCAAGCCTCAGCCTTCTCTCTGATGGAGATTTGAAGATAATGTGAGTTGCTTGTGATGTTAAAATGAACTATGTAGAAAAAAAATTATTGACCTGTATATCAATAATTAGATGACAAGTTATAGCATCCTCCAAATGTTATAATACCATGAATTTTTCTCTTTACTTTTAAAAGTGCTTATACATTTAAAAAAGATGAATGATGTTGACATTATGGTGTTCCTTTTACTTCTGTTGTGCTAGAAATAGTTTGGTGGTTCTTTAGATTGGGGAGTGGAGTAGGGAAATACCTTCCAGATGTCCTTAAAAATAAAGTGAAAAGATATTTATGCTAGATGGATCTTGGCTGTAGAATCATAGCACAAAAAGTGCCTCAAATATAAATCATCTTGTGATTAGATCTTTAACAAGCCTTCCAAGTAAACCAAATGACAGCACTCAGTGTCTTAGTAAATGGTTTCAAAGGATTAGTTTCCCTATTAGTTTGCTTCCTCTGAACTGGCACAGAGTTCTCTTTGTGCCCCAGAGATGATGTACATTTTCTCATGCTCACAGAGAACAGGATGAGTCAACAAACTTTAGCTAGAAAATCAGCCAGCGAGGTTTCTGCCCTCTTGAGTAAGACCTTCACTGGATGTGACCTGGAACTTCTAATTGAAGCCCGTCTCTGACTCTGAACAATGTCACCAGTGGTCCAAGATTCAGAAAAATTGCCCTATGTGTGATGTGTGCAAAAATGAGGCTTGGAAATTGTTCCTAAAGTTTACTATTATCAACAATGGAATTTTTAAAATTTCAAAGATTCTTTCTTTCTTTTTTTTTGAAGTATGTGCTTATATTGAAAGTGATTAAATATAAGTATAAACACAGATAAATTAATATTAATTTTTATTTTAAAGAAAATCATCTTTTTCTCATTATCTTAGGGCTAGTTAGGTATCCATAATCCCATGACAGCCACAAAGAAAAAACCATCTTCAGAAAAAAATGATATTTACTATTTCAAGTATAACTTTACCCAGACTGTAGCATTGCTTTAAAAAAAAGTTAACACTTCAAGAGAAAACAACATGTTTTACTAAGTCAGGAAATTTACTATAATATATAAATTATTTTCAATTAAGTTTTTACTAAATAAAGCATTAATTGATTCTTTCTACTTTATTAATTAAACTTTTAACTTTAAATAAAATTACATTATTTTAACATAAAAATATTATTTGCATGTTACTTTGTCACAAATGTGTATCCATTTATAATTATATATATAATGTAATATATTTCTATTTTATTTTAGGTCTTAAAATATTTATATAATTTCACATTTTCAACTACATATAGGTGTGTGTGTTCAGTTTATGGCTATGCATATCATACATCTCTCATTATACTTCTTATTTTATGATGCTGAGAAGTTGAAAGCCTGAACACTTGGTGGGAATACAAATAGGTACAGCCATTGTGGAAAAAAGTATGGAGATCCCTAAAGAATGAAAAACAGAACTACCACATGAGCTGGCAATCATGCTTCTGGGTATACATCCAAAAGAATTGAAATCTGGATCAGAAAGAAATACCTGCACTCCTATGTCCACTGCAGCATTAGTCACAATAGCCAAGACACAGAAATAAACCAAATATTCATCGATGGATGAATGAATAAAGAATATGTGATATATATATACATAATGCAATACTATTCAGCCATAAAAACAAGGAAATCCTGTCATTTGTAACAACAGAGATGAATCTGGAGAACATTTTGCTAGTGAAATAGGCCAAACAAAGAAAAACAAACACTACATGAGTCCACTTTCACCAGGAATCTAAAATAGTCAAACTCATAGAAGCAGAAAGTTGAATAGGGATTGTCAAGAGCTGGGGGGAGTGGGAAATGAAGAGTTGTTCAATAGGTATGAGGTTTCAGTTACACAGATGAGTAAGTCCTAGAGTTCTGCTGTACAGTACTGTGTCTATAGCTAACAATACTGTATTGTGCACTTATAAATGTGATAAGTGGCTAAGTCTCATGTTAACTGTTCTTACCACAATTTTTAAAAAGAAACATTTAAAAATAATAAATCAATAATTTTACAATAAAAATTATCATAATGTGTACCTTCCAGCTTCTGCTGAATTATTTCTCTTGCTAGCTTCCCAGGACATATCTACCAGGTGACATGACTTAAATATTTCAGTGGCTATTACCCTGTATTTCTATTCTCTGATCCAGAAAGATGAGTCACTTAAAAATGTCACCAGAAAATTATATGCACTTCTGTTTTCACCTCCCTATCCTCTCTTTCCATTACAAGAAGCTAAAGGCTGAGGCTTTGATGAGAGTTGATCCATGGAGTCATGGTGGGTGAAGGCTGGAGGATGGAGCCCAGAGTGACTGAGAATCAAAAAGGGAGTTCCTCATGGCCCTCAGGAGGCAAGGGGGTTCCCAGAAGACAGCTTCAAAAAGGGAACCCATGTTTTGGGATGCCAGTTTTTTTTGAAAAGTAACTGACAGTGCTTCACTCACACCCATTTCCATAGCTGCTCAATTACCTCGAGCCACATATTTCAATGGAAATTACATGGGGCCCAAGCCGTGTGCATGAGACTTCACATCTCAGTCCTTCCTTGGCCACATGGCTCTGAGCAAACCATCTGTCCAAGTCTCAGCTCCTCCCTCAACTTGTCCCTGTGCAGGTCTGTGATAGTCTGCAGATACACCTAACATGATGCCTAGAGTATGGCAGAACCACCAGAGTGGTCATAGCAATGAAATAAAACCATGTTTCGAACGCTATCCCAAACCATGACCCCAACTCCCAGACCCGTATCCCATGTTCCATAAATAAACCTATTATTTCACTTTTATAATCTAACTCTGCCTGTGGCAACTTTAATATTCTTCTTTCCCTTAAGGCCCAAGTTTTTCTTAATTCTTGTCTGCAATATATGCTCAATTGGTTTGCAAACCCATATGCTTTTCTGGGCTGGTCATCCTCAAGTCTCCCTGTCAAAGACTCTCATCTCAGGTACAATACTCTGATAAGGAAGCCATTATTCTCAGTCCTGGTTAGGTCAGAGCTCAGAGGGGCTGGCATTCAGGGGATAAAAGTTAGAGTTTAGTGGCTCTGGACTCAGGACTTGGTCAGAGAAAGGAAAGATGGCCAGTGAGGATAGGTGTTGATAATGGTCAGCAGGTTCCATGCACTCAATTCACGCAATGGCCCTGTGAGGTGGAGTACTATTTATTCTCTGTTTTATAGATGAGGACTTTGAGGTTCAGCAAGTTTATGTAGTACTGCAAGTCACATAGTAGCCAATTGTGAAGCCATCACAATTGGCCAAGCATTAGTTCCATTTCACTGTATTTCATTTATTCTTGTTTCCAATTAATCAGGCTTCACTGGTTCAGGTGAGTACCTACCTACTAATAGCCAGGCACAGCTGCAAACCCGTGATCCCACCCCAATCACCATAATTGTCTCCAGGATGAAAGGTAAGCAGGATCAAGAGGCCCCAGTGCCCTTGGCTCAAGGGAGATCTTTAATGTGCGGCAGTAACCCTTTTATTGACTACATGGGTTTTGGAGCTGAGAGCTCAAATTTATGACATTCTAAATCCCAAGCAATCTCTTCCTGCTCTGAAATCTCATGGAATTTGCAATAGTGAGATAACACAGAGTGAATTGTGTCATCATAAAGATCTGGGTTTTATTTCCAGCTTTTCTTAGAAATATCTCTATGATTTGGGGAAAGTTATTTAATCTGGCTGAACCTCAGGTTCCAGCCTTGCTTCAAAGGGTCGTTATCAAAACAAAACAAGATAACAAACCTGAAATCACCCAGCACTTTCTGCATTGATAGATATGACAATTTCCTGTTCAGAAAAGTACCTGTTATAGACATAAACACCTCTTTAACAACAGAAAACAAATGAGGTCATTTTCTTTTTATATATATAGCTACCTGGTTAACTAACTAGACTCTAGATGAATGTTTATTGAATTAATAAAAGAAGAAAATAAATGCGTAAAAGCAAGAGCATGTACTGCATGTAAGCCCCACTTGGCAGATGTCCCAGGACCTTCCGGATCATGTCATGTTGTACTTAGAGAAATTCCCAATGGAGCTTTATGTGGTGCCTTTGAAAAACGTCTCTTCCCTAAAACACAGGCAGTGCAATACAACAAACACTTTATCTCAATGGTAATATTTGGGATTGTTACTTCGAGGATTTGTCTAGGGTTGGTCAGAAGATTTCTCCTCCATGGCTGGTTTCCGTGTTCACCAGAAGAAATAAGTCCTGGCCAGAGGAGGCCATGAACCTAAAGACTTGGAACACAAGGCTTCAGCTAAGCTCCTACTGGAGCTATTGACAAGAGCTTACAAAAACATTGAGTTTGGGGTTTGTTTTCAGGAAATTATTTCCTGTATCTTATCTGAAGCTAGTATATTATAAAAAATAACACTGCAATGCACACACATGCAGATATTCACACAATATACACAAATGCAGATACACATCACACAGATACACACATGTTCACAGATGCAGGCAAAGACACACACACACATACACACACACACACACACACACACACAGAGAACAATTTTTCCAGCAATTGGAGATGATGAATTTCGATAATATTGTGTGGTGAAAATAAATCAAAGCAATTTTTTGCCCATATTGGATAATGTCTAACACACAGTGTTTTCTTGACATTTTTGGGAGATTGTAGAGTAAAAGCAGAGGGCCTTAACCTTTTTGATCCCCTCCGAAATGCCACTATCCAACTATTAATTATAGATTTGGGGGGACTGAATTGACCCTTGTTTTAGAACTTGTTAAATTCACTAAAGAATTGCTCAAGTCTACCTTTCTGTTAGCCTAATTTGCAGGCCTAGTAACATTTTAGAATACGAGTGGAAGGTCATATTTTTCCAGAAGGTTTTTCTTAGAACCTTGTTTCAAAGAAAAGCAAAGCTTCCTGGTACACAAGATGAAAGACTTAAAAAAAAAAACTTGTGACGAAGACTCTTTAGACATTAAATAGCTTATTAAATAGCTCTTTGATGAATTACACTAAGTGTAAATAAATAAAAAACATATGGATTGGATTTCTTTTGAAACATAAATGGATTTGAATTACAAAAAAAAACCCTTCTTTTAAAACAACAAACAAACAAACAAAACTCTAGAAATACAGAATATGGTATCTCTGCTCTGAAAATGTCCCATATTGATTTTCAACTTATATAAAATCTAATTATGAGGACATAGGAAAAAAGTCAGTGATTCTGGATATTTCTTGGTTACGATTCAAAATAGATGTTTATGAATGTAGATTGCACTAAGAACATTGGTATATTTTTAAGATATCATATGATTGTTGTTCACTGTCCGATTCAAGTATGTTCTCAGGTTGAAAAAAGATACACCATTTTCTTTAGATCATTAAAACCAGAGAGATTTTTATCATTTCATGCATGCAAGTTTCATATAGTAGATACACTTCATTTGCACTGATTTTCTAAAAGATTGTATTAGTTTTCTTTTAGTTTTTTTTTAGTTTTTTGAATGTGTTTTATTTTCTCACACAAAAAAAAGTATTGCAAGTTGTTTAGAATCAAGGTATTTTCCTGTGGAATTAAGAATCCTCCAGCAACTCTGTTTCCAAGTGAGAAATCTCTGGAGTTTGTGAGAGAAGTAAGAATGTGGCTTATGAATAACCAGAAAATTGGCATGAAGCCCACTTGCCTGGTTTGTAGGAACTTTTCCTAAAGATTACATTTTGATTCTATCTAGTTTCCATTTCTATTTTTCTTTTTTTTCATGCAAAGATCCATTTCACGTATAATGCTTGGTATAGTTGAAATTAGATAAAGGGGAAAACCAAAATTTGGGCTTCCCGGAAGATAATAATTATAATCATGAATGGCAATAACACACAACGATCTCTATTACTCACATAGTGCCTACTCTGTGCCAGTCACTGTGCTGATTTCTACATAGGCTTTGCCTTACTTAATGTTCACAGAAAACTCATAAAGTAAATAGCATTGTCTTCATTTTGTAGTTGAAGAAGCGGGCTCCTTCAGAGATCCCGGCGGCCTGAAGAAGCCACTTGCTAAGTTCACTCTGACTTGGGACCATCACAATATATCAGCAGCTTAGAAAACCTTCATGCCTGGGTGGCCAACCTTCTGTTTTTCTTATTTTCCTCAGCATGAATGATCTGGCAGGCATGGTGACTAACACACATGTGCCAGGGATTACAAAATTAAAAGGGAACCCAGGGAGACAACGTGCTTAGGAGAAACATTTTCTAATGGCTTCAAGTTCTAAGCATCCAGCAAAGCAGAACACCTAGTTATCATGACGCTTGCCACTTGTGCAAGTGACCCACTGGCTGGGATGCGGTCTAAGAGAAGAAACGTGTGCCTTCTGCTGGATCTTTTGGAACTCCTCCGAGATAAAAGGATTCTGACACCACATTCAGCAGTATCAGCTTAAGGGAGGTACTACAGAAACACTCACGATCTCAAGTGAGTCCTGGTAGGATTCCAGTTAGCTGAGAGCATTTGTTCTTGGAAAGAGCTTTATTGAAAGGACATGGATTCCCAAGGGGACTTTTTGGTGACTTCCTAAGAATTCTCTGAACTTTCAGAAACTTATGTAGGGTGGCCTGGCATGGGTGTGTAGTTTATCATAAGTCTTCCTCTGGCATCAGCTCACAGCATCAGCAGAGAGTGTGACCAAATCTTTCCTGTGCACAATTCATGACTGTACAACCGAAATGCTTGAGTTGTTTTGTAAAGGTCATGTACTTATCCCACGAAAAAAAGAAAATAAAATCTTTTTCATTTGAATGGAAAGATCATGTTGACAGTGTGAGAATATTAAGTTTCTTCTCAAAGAATATTTCTATCCCTTGTTGGAAACCTGGAATAATCATCCCCTTTATATTTTTATGGCACTTTATAGTTTATAAACATTTATTTCCATTATCTGATCATATTACCACCTAGGTCAGAATTCCCCAGAATGGTTTTGTAATTAACTCCACGCTCCCTGACTTGTGAGTCCATGTAGTCCAAAAAGACACATCTGAGTGGCCAAGCCCAAAGACTCAGGATGGTGAAAGATGCCCTGACCACATGGCAAGTTGTTGCATGAATTACTCTTGGAGAGGCACAGGCAATGAAGTTTGTACTTAGTTTTAATACGTACTTACTAATGCTGGGTGCGGTGGCTCACACCTGTATTCCCAGCACTTTGGGAGGACGAAGTTGGTGGATCACTTGAGGTCAGGAGTTCGAAACCTGCCTGGGCAACATGGTGAGACTCTGTCCCTACTAAAAGTACAATATGTATTTACTGATTACATAAAAGTCAGCAACCAAACTCTTGAGGCTTCATTTTCTCAACTAGAAAGTGTAGATACTACTGCATACCTCCCAGGACAGCCAAGAGGAAGACATGGGATGAGTATTTGTGAATTCACTTTGAAAACTGCCCTGGGCTTTACCCAGCACTCTAATACTTCCTCTTTGGCCCCAGCAGTGGGCTGAGAGCAGTAAATACTGACTGAACACATGAAAAAAAAAATGTAGTACCAATGATGGACTTCATTACCACGATTAGGAAGATTATGTAAATGATCTATGGCTTTCAAACTATCATCATTTACGTAGCTATCTTTGAATTATTAAATGGTCAGTCTAAGTGCCCACAATGAACCTCTAGTTATTACTCCTTCTTAAATAAATTCCTACTTTTTGGAAAATATCACCACTATTCTTCAAGCTGGAAACAGAAAGACATCTTTGACTATTTTTTCTTTAACTCCTGGATCTAAGCCATCTATAATCCTGTCAAGTCTGTCTTCAAAGTCTATGCAAGTTAAAATGTAAAATACTTTTATTTCTGGACTTATTATCTTTTATCTACCACCTTGACCATAGAAGGGCAGAATTCAAGAAGCCCAGGCCTTGCTTGTGTGGTTCATTGCTGTATTCCCAGAAATGAACAGTACCTTAGAGCAGTACCTGACACTTAAAGACATTCTATTATTATTTGCTTAAAGAAGGAATGAATTAATCACATTCTACCTATTACTTATCAACAAATACAGGCATATTTATCTAACTTATCAAGCACTTAAACCTCATTAGACTGAGCAACATTGACAAATGAATGTCATATTTTCATTTTCTTGTTGAGTACAAAATTCTAAGTCACTATAGAGAGACAAAGATTAGTCTTCTCACCTCCAGGAGATTAAGACCTATTTGAAGAGCTACCAAATTAGAATGTAACTGTTACACGAAACTTCTGTGTGGTGTGTGTGTGTCTGTGTGTGCGTGTGGTTCTGTGCAATTTTAAAACATTGGTAGTTTTGTGTAACTACCACCAAAATCAAGATGCGCACCTTCTACAACACTGCAAGACTTTCTCCGATTACCCTTATGGAGACTCCCAAACCTTAATGTCTGGCAACCGCTAGCCAGGGGTTCCCATTATTTGGAGAGAGTTATGTAAATTGAATGATACAATATGTATTCTTTTGAGAATGCCTTTTCGTAAAACTCAAAGTGATATCTGGAGGTCTGTCCAAATTGATGCATATTTCAGTGGCCCATCCTTTGAGTACTGTTCCACCGCAAGTACCTGGAGATAGTTCTGTCCATTTATCTTTTAACAAGGGTGAAACACAGGCTTGCAGAAACCTCACTGAATGATCAAAATATGGTTGGGATGTGGTTCAGGAATGCCCACTGGAGAGGTTGGGTCAATGTAGATGAAAAGGCAGTTTCAGCAGGGTAGCCAATTTTGTGTGAAGACACCTCTAGTGCTACATAAAATTGACCAAAACTTAGTGAATAAAAAAAGGCAAAGGTTAAGAACAAAGAAATAAACATACTGTGATTCAATTTATACAAACAACATTTTATTGAAAATAGGTAGACTTAAAAAGAAACAGACACATATGTTTTAATTTGAGGATGATGAAAATTGTTCTTAATTAAAAAAATCAATTTTCCAGAAGTAATGTCAATTTCACTGAGTTATTAATATATACATGTCTTCATACAGAGGAGAAAGATGCAAATGGTGCAAATTCAGGAACAGAAATATTTTGCTATGAGTTTAATTATCAAATGAAATATTGCTGAAATGATGTCATTCTATGGCACCTACAAAGATTTTAACCAACTTGAAAACTTTTTGAAATCCTTTTTCTTCCAATTTTTCAAGATAAACTCTCTTCTTCAAATTTAAAGAACATGATATATAGTCATTTGTTGCTTAACAATGGAGATGCCTTCTGAGAAATGTGTTGGTGATTTAATCATCATGCCAACATCATAGAGTGTGCTTCCTCAAACCCAGATGTATAGCCTACTACACACCTAGGATGTTGCTCTTGGGCTACAAACCTGCACAGCATGTTACTCTACTGAATACTGTCAACAACTGTAACAGAATGGTAAGTGTTTGCATATCTAAGCATAGTGCAGGTACAGTAAGAATGTGATAGTATAATCCTATGAGACCACCAAAACATGTCAGTGGTGCATGACTGTATATAACATATGTAAATGTCTATATATTACATATATATTCCTTATTTATTATATATAATTATATGTATATATAGACTATTTGTATGTATAATTACGTACCTATATCATTCTAGTAGATAAAAGTATATATTCAATGTATTATAAAACATATACATATATAACTATATATGTTTACATTACATGTTTATAAGTAGTTATATATATTATATTATAAAATATATACATTATGGAAAATATATATAAATATACATGCCATTTATAATTAATGAAAAATGAATTTTTAGGTATTTACTCCCTGGGCAGCAGAAGGGCAGAACTGAGAGGAGATACAAGTTTTCAAAAATTCCCTAGTGTGATGTAATGAAAAAGTTGTGTGTTAATTAAACAACGTCCCTAAATGTCTCAGCATGGAAATCATGTGGCAGCAGGCCCTAGCCTGCATAAATCACAGCTGCAAGATTACTGAGTTTCTGGATTTACAACAAAGCAGACCCAGGATGACTACAAAAGCTTGAGAATTCCAAAATTTTTAAAAAGTCATGCTGAGATTTTAGCAAGAGAAGGAAACATAACGAATGTCCAGAAACAATATATGGCCCCACAGAGGACTTCATCAATACTAGCAGATTGCAGAGAGATGGGGAGTGCAAGGGCTCAGAGAAAACACAAATAAGTCTTTCTCAGAACTAACTTATTTTAAACCAATCAATCAATGTGGGAACATATCTTAGGAGGTCCGAGAAGCCAAGATGGGCTGGGTTGATGTCTCAGGAAGGCTGAAACCATGGAATGACACTCTAGGAAAAAGCTACGGTTGCATTCAGGGAAATTGTACAGAGCCAGGACTAGATAGAAATAAGTTTTCCAGATTTGAAGTCAGGAGAAGTAGGTACAAATTGAAGTGTAGGATGAGGTGTAGGTTTCAATAAGTGGTTCAGAACTCAGACCATAATGCTCAGCAGATGTAAGGGTTATGGGGTTATGTCTTTTTTTTTTGGAGACAGAGTCTCACTCTATTGATCACACTGGAGTGCAGTGGCACGCTCTCGGCTCACTGCAACCTCGGCCTCCCAGGCTCAAGCAATTCTCCTGCTTCAACCTCCTGAGTAGCTGGGATTACAGGCACGCACCACCATGCCTGGCTAATTTTTGTATTTTTAGTAGAGACGGGGTTATACCATGTTGGCCAGGCTGGTCTCAAACTCCTGACCTCAGGTAATCACCGGCCTCAGCCTCCCAAAGTGCTGGGATCACAGGCGTGAGCCACCTCACCCAGCCAAGGGTTATGTCTTTAAATGAAGTTGGCTGTCAGGTTGAGGGGTGATGCTTCAAGACTAGGCAAAATTTGGAAAAATGATAGCGTTGTGCCACAAAGGACCATGTCCTGGTCGTTAGTCAGTTCTAGGTGTGGTTCCAGAGACCATCCACAGAAGGGCTTCACTTCTGATTCACCCTCTTGAATCTCATTCTGCTACTGAAACACTTTTAGCTGTAGGGTTGAAAAGGCACCAGCATTCTCACAGGCACCAGGATAGCTGTACTTCGTCATGGTTCTCATGAAGATCCTGCTGATGACAGCTGTAGATAAAACCTGAGAGAAGGGGGCCAGCCAGGACTGGTAGACTCTTCCACCTGTACACAGATATATTCCACTCATTCTCTCCATAGCTTGTGGTTACACAGGCATTTACGGAAAGAATTGTGTTGATTAACTGAGACTTACATGCCATTAAAGTGTCCACTAAAATGGGCGAACAACTCACTGAATATATCAGGGAAAAGGACTATGGTCTATACCAGAAGACCCATTCAATAGGATAGTTTGAATTTTATTTATTCATGAAACAAACACTTATTGAGTACTTCTTATGTCTCTAATCATCTAAGGCAATGGAGATACATGAGTGAAAAAATACACTTAACAGGGGCTGCGGAAGACATACAGAAACATGAGAAAATTGTTATTATCCTCTGAGAGGTTTGATAGAAAGGGTGTCATTTCAATTTTAGGGGAGCGGCTTTTTGACTTCTGTGACTACCCCGCAGATTCCCTCCTATTTCAAAATCACAGACTTGAGTGCCTCTTGAGGCCCCCTTGTTCCCAAGGGCTTTATCTAAATACCCTGGTTGCAGAAGTTGTTTTAAGAGAGTTATACTAGTTTATACCTTCTAGCATATTCTTCCAGAAATAGAAGACAACTGGCTTTTGCTTCCAATTGAGTTAGATTAAAATAAAATCTTGACTTTGGAATTACAGACCTCAGTTGGAAACCACGTTTCTTTTTCTTTTTCTTTTGGCAGCCTCTTGACTTAGTTTCAGTTTTCTAATCTGTAAAATAAACATACTGTTAATAGGTATCTGGCTGCACTACTATAAAGTTAAAATGCAGCAGTTAATATAAATACATTTTGTAACATATAAATCACTAGTCAAAACAGGGCAACATTAACTGTCATAATTAATAACAACTCGGCTAGTTATGTTATCTTTGAAAGAGGAAAAAAGGAGAGATGCTTCCTTGCAAAGGGAAGGGCCTCTGCACACATTTCAGAAACAGACGTTTCTAAGATCAGACATGGAGTGTGTCTTTCAGCTCCCTGATAAACACAGCACAAATAAGAACAAAGTGCCTTCCATGGTTTCTTATCTGCTGGCAGAACATGTACGCCAATTGGTTAGGAAAGAAGCCTTAAGTGTTTAAAGCAGTCACATGTGTGTTATTTTTTAAAAATTAGAAACATGAAAAACATTAATTCAATGCATGTTTATAGAAAGTCTACTACCATTGTTTTTGTGCTAAAGTTTTAGAGAATATGACCCAGTTACTATTTTCAAGAACACACAGCCCCATGAGGGACAGAGCCATGTAAACAGTAGGAAGCATCGGCGGGCGGTCAGCGCTCTCCTGGGACTCGGTACGCAATGTTCTCAAGCCGCTGGCTGCTGACCAATGGGCTGGAAGAGACGAGGTTTGGGATGGGAGGAAGGAAGGCATTCCCCAGAGCAAGGGCACGGATCCATGCCTGCTACTAGCCTACTGTGCTGTAGTCAGACCAGGCGATGCCGCTGTGTGGAAAGGGTGAGGGGGGATGGAGGTGAGGTCAAGGTCAGGAGATAGACTTGTGATTTTTATTTATAGGTCAGTGTTTCTCAATTACATTCTCATACTCAGAGGTGGTACAGGCCCATGGGTGATGGGGAGGGGCCAGCCTGGTGCACAGTGAATCACATAGGATCCCAGTCCTGTTTATCGATACCCAGAGCAAACAAATATTACTCATGACAATGTATCACCTGTCATTCTCACAGTAAGTCTGTCGTCCTCTTGGTGTGCCGGTCCTGTAGAATGAAACACGAATGTTATGCCAAGAGACTGTGAGTACTTGAGATGTGAGGAGGCCATTCTTCCAAGAAGTTGGTTTCACAGTGTCCCTGGACCAGCAGCACAGCATCACCTGGGAACTATTAGAAATGCACATTCTCAGCTGGGCCTATACCTACGGAGTTGTCAACCCTGGGTGGACCCTGCAGCGTGAGTCCTAGCAAGCCCATGGGGGACTCCAGTGCTTGGTCGATTTTGGGAACCTCTGCTGGCCTGGTGTCTCCAGCCTCAGACATCATAAGAATCACACAGAGTGCTTGGAAACAAGCCTGCCAAGGCAGAATCACCTTCCTGAGGCTGCAAATGTGGCTCCTTGACCTCAGATAATCCGTTCCATCAGGCAAGACGCCTTGACCAGGGAATATCTGGGAATTGGCCAGTAAGACATTTCATATTGCGATATCCACATCTGTCCCTGCAGGTGCCCATTCAGAAGGCAGGCTGGTGTGGACATGTGCAGCACCAAGAAGGACCCCACACAGGCCTTCTCTCCACTTGGAGGAGGCCATACACTAGCTGTGTAACCTTGGGGCAGGGGCTTAACCTCTGAAAGCTTGCTTTACTCTTCTGTAAAATAGTCACAGTAATAGCAACTCCCTCAAGGGTTTTTATGAGAATGAAATGCCTTCATGTAGGACAAATTCCTGGTACTTGTTGAGGATTCATAAATGTGAAACATTATCATCAACATTATAGCAGTATATTACATAGCTCTGATCGGTGATGACATAGGCCACATTTATCGAACCCCTGTTACTCCCACTATGGCTGCTCTTGCTACTGTTACTATAAGCCCTGTTGCTCCTGCTACTACTGTTACTGTTACCTACCAATACTACTGTTGCTGCTAATACCACCACTGCTATTAGTACTGCTAATACTGCCACTATCACTACTGTAATACTATTGCTATTGCCGCTACTAATACTACCACTAACAGTGCTGCTGTTCCTATTCCTGCTACCACCAGTATTACTAGAACTGCTGCTTCTGCCATTGCCATTCCTGCCCCTACTATTGCTACTGCTAATACTACTGCTACTGCTGCTTCTAGTACAGCTAGAGTACTACCACTGCCACCACAACCACTACTAGTGCTACTGCTACTAATGCTGCTACTAATGCTACCACTAATATCACTGCTACTACTGCCACTGCTACTACTGCTATGGCTGCTGATGCCACCATTACTACCACTATGACTTCTACTGCTGCTGATGATGCTACCATCACGGCCACTATTAACGACTATTGCTGCTGCTAATGCTGCCATTGTTCCTACATTGCTGCTACTGCTACTATTGCTACTCATAGTATTATTCTTTGCCAATAGATGGTATGTGTTTTAGTAGAAAGAGGAAATACCACTGTAGAGAGAGATGGAGAGAGATAGGATACGGAGTCAATTAGACCAGGAAGAAGTGGGGAAGCCTCCCTGCCAAGGAATGCATTTAACCAGGAAACAAGCAAAGGATTTTTGAGGAAGAAATAATAAACAGAACCAACAGGAGTACAAGAATGTGCTTACAGGGTTCTTTCTCTGGGAAGGTGGCCACCTTTTATTTCCTCTCCGTTCTTCCTCTGGTCCTCGCTGCTGGCTTTAAAGACTCTTGCCAACCCACATGGATGAGCTGGGTGAGAGGTTTAGCCTGGCATGTCATTTGCAGGCTAAGCTCTCTGCCTGGATTCTATTTGAGAGTTCATTAATTTTGTGACATGATATTAGGGGTCCTTGTCACCCTAGTGCAGTCCATGACCCCACTCAGGTTATGCTGTCTGTCTACCTGTGGCGAGAGTTTACCAAATGCTAGGTGAAGTACAACAAAGGAAAGTAGGCATCCTTTTATCAAATTTACTGGGCACTACCATTTGAATCTTAAAGAAATAATCATCTTATATGTATAAGCACCTAACAAACATAGTATTAAGTTGTATTTTGCCAAATTGATTTACTGGGAAAAATTTAGAATCAATCATGGCAATGTTCGAAAATGTCTCTTTAACGACTTGCCCTTTCATTTGGAAATATTTTCACTTTAAAAATCTTTGCTAATTTGGTGTTTAAAAATGAAGAGCAATTGTTACTTTCACGGGTTATTTTGCTCGCTGGAGAAGTTGGCTAGTTTTTCTTATGTTAATTGTTTCTCTTCTATGAAATGTTGATTGCTACCCTGTTCAGATGTGGATGCTTTGAAAGTGTGAGGAATACAGGCTTGAAGTCAGAATCTTCTGTTTTGTCCCAGTTCCAAGATCTGGGGTCAAAAAAGACAAGATAATGTAATCCTGAATCTATTCCTAGCTCTAAGGATCACCTGAGTGGCATGTGCAGAGATGCGGAATAATTAGAATGTCAAATACTTGGTCCAGAACATGAACTTACTACAGGCCTGCCTTCCAGAAGCCCTTGGAGAAGATCAGTCAATGAGCAGACAAGCTGATTTCAGTGGGCCTGGGGCAGCTGATGATGGAGGTCAGGCAAGGACAGCTAGGGAAGCTCAGGGAGGACTCAGAGTACTCAATCCTGGACCCTGGAAGATACGTTTGACGTTTGCTTCTTTGTTCACTCATTGAGCAAGTCATTTATTAGAATAAATATTACAGATTTAGCTTCAGGACAAGATTTCCTTCAAGTTTCATACCTGTCTAGTATAAAATCATGTTTCACAAATGTCACAAATTTATACTCCCGCAGTTAGGTTTCTTTTTTTTTTTTTTTTTTTTTTTTTGAGGCGGAGTCTCGCTCTGTCGCCCAGGCTGGAGTGCAGTGGCCGGATCTCCACTCACTGCAAGCTCCGCCTCCCGGGTTCCCGCCATTCTCCTGCCTCAGCCTCCCGAGTAGCTGGGACTACAGGCGCCCGCCACCTCGCCCGGCTAGTTTTTTGTATTTTTTAGTAGAGACGGGGTTTCACCGTGTTAGCCTAAGACAAAAACACAATGGTTGATGGTGTCTGCTTGACTTTTGATCAAAGTGTTTCAAACATTTTTAAATAAAGCATCTGGGGGGTGGATTAGCAATCCTGGGCTTGTCTGTACAGCAGGAAGATGGGCAGGTTCCTCTCCAGCTGTTTTCTTAAGCAAGCAGATCCTAAGCGGATTGGATTTCACAATTGGAAGCATTCTGGAAGAGATATGGTGCATGTTTGTAAGAGTCACCAATGTTTTAGGTCACAGGGCTGGCAAAGAAGCAGAGACCACTGTTCTCTGTGAGCACATCTGGGAATGAGTTGCTTCACTCCTGGAGCTTCCTGTGTTTTCTTCTCCTTCCTCATAAGAGCTTTCAACATAACCTTGAAGAGCCAATAGCCGCTGGGCACTTCTCACGGCCCCTGTACCATCTGATCCCCCAGCACATTTCTGGGAAGTGCACAGATCTAGATTCCAGGCCACCACCTGCTCCTCAGCAAGGATCACTCGGCTCCTTTCATTGGCTGTCAAGTCCGTTCCCTCCTATTTCCCAGCTGGGATGAGGATCCGCTCAGGTCTATAGACTGAGCAGCTCTTTTTGGGACACCTCCTTTAATCTTCAGAGAAACTGTGTGAATGAGGCATTGTTGTCCACATTTTACAGATCAGGAGACCCAGTCACTGAGGCTAGATCACCACCCAGAGTCACAGGGTGACCAACAGGGTACATGCCAGAGGTCAGCTGTCAATTATCTTAATCCTGTAACTCCTCACTACTTCCTTCCTGGTTCACAGCTACCAGGAAAAGCAATGAGAGAAGCTGGGTAATGGGAAACTGAGATTTTCAGGCCCTCTCTCTTGGAGCTGACTCCCTTCCTATCTCCTTTTTCTTCTCTCTCTCTTCCTCCATGCCCAGCTCTTTCTCCTCTCTCTCTCCATCTTTATCTCTATATATCCCCCCTCATCTCCCTTTCTCTCTTTCTCTTTTTGTCTTTGTCTGTCTCTCTTTCTTTCTCCTTCTTTTTTTCTCCATCTCTCTCTCTGTCCCCCTTCACTCTCCTCTCTGTCTCTCTTCCTCTCTCTTCTCTTTGTATCCATCTTTCCTGCTTGCTCTATGCCTCTCTTTCTCTCTCTTCTGCTTCTGTCTCTGTCTCTCTCTCTCTCCCCCGTGACTTTCCACCTTACACTCTCCTCCTGAACTCAAGGAGCATCTCTGACTTTAGCTGCTGTTTCCTCTGCCATTTTAAAGGTGATCTCTGTAGAATCACAGCTGCAGTGCTGTCTTCCTGCCCTGGCAGGGTGGACAGCAGACCGAGACCCCACAGGAGCACAAGGACTCGGTGAACCCATCTGTCTTTGGGCTTTTGCATTTCTTGGTTCTGAGACTTGTTCTGTTTACTCTTCCCATTGAGGTTCTAGCCACAATTTGATGGAGCTGCTGCAGGAAAGGGGGCAGTGGACCATTGGATTTTCTTGTCTAGGATGTTCTATAACAGTAAGCAGCACTGATGAATTGAGTTTCACATGCACTATTTTAGATGCTTTCTATGGGGATACTTAACATTAGATGAACAAGGTTTATTATCTTTGTATTACAGGTGAGGAAAAGGCTTTGCTTAGAAAATGACACAGCCAGACCAAAGGGCCGTTTAACTCCCCCCCTTCCTGAGAGAAGGCTAGATTGTGTGGGGATCCAGTGTCTCCAAGCCCTCGTGGCCTGGTGCAGAGAATAGAAGGCCCTGCCTAGCTGTGAGGCAAGTGCAGCATTTCCCCATGGCCTGCTTGTTCCTTTTGTACTTTCACACCAGATTTGCTTGTTTTGATGTGTTCTTTGCAAAATTATGTATAGGGACTCTCCACAGACTGTGCTCTTTTAAATATTTTTAGGGAAAAAAGTCTCCATACTTCTTTATTTCTTGAATGAAGGTAGCTTTTTTACAACTGCCTTTTCAACTGCTAATTCAACTTTTATTTGCTGACACTTGCTTTGCATCACGCCTTGTATGTCACTGGACTACTACCAAAAAAGAAGTAGCCCTCTCAGGGGCAGGAGCTTGTGGTCTATTCAGAGAGCTGCCAAACTAGAGTGTAGCTGTCACACTGAGGGACAAAGGCTGGAGTATGGGAAATGTATATGCGAAGTGCAGTACCTTGGCCGACCTAACTACAGCAGAGAGGCTCGGGAAAGTTACAGGAGGTCCTCCCTTATCTTTGTTGGTGGGTTCTCGGAAAGTGTGACTTGAAGCAAAATGATGTGTAATGAAATTGATCTTACCATAGGCTAATTGATATAAACAAAGGCTAAGTTCCTATGATGCATTTCTGCTCACAAAAATCACCAAACTTCTAAATAAAGAGTAAAACACTTCTAATATTAAATGTGAGCTCCACATACATTTAAGAAAGATCAATAGAAACAAGTGAGATAATTATTGACTCAATTATTCCGGTTCAGTGTTGCAGGTGACTGAGGCCTCTCCCATCGGCTAAGAAGCCAAGGCAAGAACCAGCCCTGAACAGGACCCCATTCCATCACAAGGCATGCACACACACACACACACACACACACACACAGACACAAACACACACTCATAGTCACTTACTCTGAGATACCTTCAGACACGCCGGTTCACCCAATGTGCACACCTCTGGGATGAGGAAAGAAACTGGATTCCTGAAGGAAGCCCACACAGATGGGGGGGAGAACATGCAAACCCCACAAAGAGAGTGACCCAGGACTGGAATCAATTTTTTTATATCGATATTATAACAAAATGACATTGAACAAAACAATGTTATTGAGGAACCTACTGCATATGCAAATTAAATCCGAAGAATGGACTGCAGTGAGCCTGGCAAGAGTAGTGGTCCACAGGTAGAAAAAAGCTGGTTTGATGGCTGGAGGTGGAGGTAAAAGGAATCTTGCAATATTTGGGGATGGGGAGAAATGTAATGTTGAAGAAGCCCAGAGAGAAGTAGGAGCAAGAAGAGAAGAAGGGAAATTAGCACCACAACACCTCCCTCGAAGAGCTGTCCCTTGTCGCACACATAGTACCATGCCTCAGTACCATGGGCAGCACTGAATATGTAATTACTGGGGACATTCTGTAGGAAACAGACACCAGTATCTGTGTCACTCTTGGGTGGACAGGCTTGATGTGGTAGATAAAACCAGAAAGACCAGACTACCTTTTTCCATTTACAGTCGACCTTCATTATTCCTGGATTCAGTATTCGAGATTTACCTACTCGTGAAAATGTATTTGTAACCCTCAGATCAGTATTCTCAGTACTTTTATGGTCATTTGCACACAGGGCAGAGCAGTGAGAAAGTATGCATCACTGCTGCTTCTGTTCCGAGCTGAGGTGAAGAAGTGGATTGTCTGCCTTCTTTATTAGCTCATAGTGTTAGCACAGGTTCTTTTCAAGGTCTTGTTAGTTTAATGTCTTCAGCATTTTTGTATTTTTTTTTGTTGGTAATTTTTGCTGTTTAACATGGGCCTGAACACAGTGCTCAAGTGCTGCCTGGAGTCTCATCCCACCAGAAAGCTAAGAAGCGCTGTATGGAGAAAATACTTGTGTTAGATGAGCTTTCAACTATGAATTATCAAGCTATCACCCCTTAATATCTATTAATGATAATTAATCAATAATAGGTATTAAACAAGGTAACTTTAAGCAGAACACACATACACAAGGTCATGTATTAATCAGTTTATTAAAATGTTGTGAGCAGAGCCTTACAGGAACCTAAGCCTTCATTTCCCCAGGAGCAACAGGGCGCTATCATCTAATTCAGTGTTTGCAGCAACTTCACAAAATAAAACTACTGCTAATAATGAAAATCAACTGTCTCTTACATTTCTATGTTGAAATACTGGTTTCTGCATAGTTTGGGGTTCATTCAAAACCCAAACTTTTAGAACATTTTAGATTTTTTTTTTTTTATTATCATCATACTTTAAGTTCTGGGTTATGTGTGCACAAAGTGAGTTTTGTTCCATAGGTATACACTTGCCATGGTGGTTTGCTGCACCCATCAAGCTGTCACCTAGATTAGGTATTTTTCCTAATGTTATCTCTCCCCTAACCCCCCACCCTGCAACAGGCTCCAGTGTGTGATGTTCCCTGCTCTGTGTCCATGTGTTCTCATTGTTCAACTCCCACATACGAGTGAAAACATGCAGTGTTCGGTTTTCTGATCTTGTGATAGTTTGCTGTGATGGTTTCCAGCTTCATCCATGTCTCTGCAAAGGACATGAACTCATCCTTTTTTATGGCTGCATAGTATTCCATGGTGTATATGTGCCACATTTTCTTTATCCAGTCTATCACTGATGGACATTTGGGTTGGCTCCAAGTCTCTGCTATTGTGAACAGTGCCATGATAAACATATGTGTGCATGTGTCTTTATTGTAGAATGATTTATAATCCTTTGGCTATATGCCCAGTAATAGGATGGCTGGGTCAAATGGTATTTTGAGTTCTAGATCCTTGAGGAATTGCCACTGTCACCCCCAACGTTTGAATTAACTTACACTCCCACCAACAGTGTAAAAGTGTTCCTATTTCTCCACAACCTCTCCAGCATCTATTGTTTCCTGGCTTTTTAATGATTGTCATTCTAACTGGCATGAGATGGTATCTCATTGTGGTTTTGAGTTGCATTTCTCTAATGACCAGTGATGATGAGCATTTTTTCATATGTCTGTTGGCTGCGTAAATGTCTTCTTCGGAAAAGTGTTCATGTCCTTTGCCCATTTTTTGATGTGGGTGTTTGCTTTTTTCTTGTAAATTTGTTTAGGTTCTTTGTAGATTCTGGATATTACCCCTTGTCAGATGAGTAGATTGCAAAAATGTTCTCCCATGCTGTAGGTTGCCTGTTCACTCTGATGATAGTTTCTTTTGCTGTGCAGAAGCTCTTTAATTAGATCCCATTTGTCAATTTTAGCTTTTGCTGCCATTGCTTTTGGTGTTTGAGACATGATGTCTTTGCCCATGCCTATGTCCTGAATGGTATTGCCCAGGTTTTCTTCGACGTTTTAAGTGATCCTAGGTCTTATGTTTAAGTCTTTGATTCATCTTGAGTTGATTTTTGTATAAGATGTAAGGAGGGGGTGCAGTTTTAGTTTTCTACATATGGTCAGCCAGTTTTCCCAACGTAATTTATTAAATAGGGAATCTTTTCCCCATTGCTTGTGTGTATCAGGTTTGTCAAAGATCAGATGGTTGCAGATGTGTGGTGTTATTTTTGACGCCTCCATTCTGTTCCATTGGTCTATATATCTGTTTTGGTACCAGTACCATGCGGTTTTGGTTACTGTAGCCTTATAGTATAGTTTGAAATCAGGTAGCGTGATGCCTCCAGCTGTGTTCTTCTTGCCCAGGATTGTCTTGGCTATGCTGGCTCTTTTTTGGCTCCATATGAAGTTTAAAGTATTTTTTTCCAATTATGTGAAGAAAGTCAGTGGTAGCTTGATGGGGATAGCTTTGAATCTATAAATTACTTTGGGCAGTATGACCATTTTCATGATATTGATGCTTCCTATCCATGAGTTGGAATGTTTTTCCATTTGTTTGTGTCCTCTCTTATTTCCTTGAGCAGTGGTTTGTAGTTCTTCTTGAAGAGGTCCTTCACATCCCTTGTAAGTTGTATTCCTAGGTATTTTATTCTCTTTGTAGCAATTGTGAATGGGAGTTCACTCATGATTTGGCTCTCTGTCTGTTATTGGTTTATAGGGATGCTTGTGATTTTTGCACATTGATTTTGTATCCTGAGACTTTGCTGAAGTTGCTTATCAGCTTAGGGAGATTTGGGGCTGAGACGATGGGGTTTTCTAAATATATAATCATGTCATCGGATAAAGAGACAATTTGACTTCCTCTCTTCCTGTTTGAATACCACTTATTGCTTTCTCTGGGCTGATTGCCCTGGCAAGAGCTTATAATACCATGTTGACAAGGAGTGATAAGAGAGGGCATCCTTGTCTTCTGATAGTTTTCAAAGGGAATGCTTCCAATTTTTGCCCTTTAGTATGATATTGGCTATGGGTTTGTCATAAATAGCTGTTATTATTTTTAGATATATTCCATCAATACCTAGTTTATTGAGAGCGTTTAGCATGAAGGGGTGTTGAATTTTATCGAAAGCCTTTCCTGCATCTATTGAGATAATCATGTGGTTTTTGTCATTGGTTCTGTTTGTGTGATGTATTACGTTTATTGATTTGCATATGTTGAACCAGCCGTGTATCCCAGGGATGAAACTGACTTAATCGTGGTAGATAAGCTTTTTAATGTGCTGCTGGATTTGATTTGCCAGTATTTTATTGAGGATTTTCGCATTGATGTTCATCAGGGGTATTGACCTGAAATTTTCTTTTTTTGTTGTGTCTCTGCCAGGTTTTGGTATCAGGATGATGGTGGCCTCACAAAATGAGTTAGGTAGACATCCCTCTTTTTCTATTGTTTGGAAGAGTGTCAGAAGGAATGGTACCAGCTGCTCTTTGTACCTCTGGTAGAATTCAGCTGTGAATCCATCTGGTCCTGGACTTTTTTTGGTTGGTAGGCTATTTATTACTGCCTAAATTTCAGAACTTGTTATTGCTTTATTCAGGGTTTTGACATCTTCCTGGCTTAGACTTGGGAGGGTGTATGTGTACAGGAACTTACCTATTTCTTCTAGATTTTCTAGCTATTTATTTATTTATTTGCATAGAGGTGTTTATAGTATTCTTTGATGGCAGTTTGTATTTCTGTGGGATCAGCGGTGATATCCCCTACATGATTTTTTATTGCATCTATTTGATTCTTCTCTCTTTTGTTCTTTATTAGTCTGCTTAGTGGTCTATTTTGTTGATTTCTTTCAAAAAACCAGCTCCTGAATCCATTGATTTTTTTTGAAGGGTTTTTCATGTCTCTATCTCCTTCAGTTCTGCTCTGATGTTAGTTATGAAATTTCATGTCTTCTGCTAGCTTTTGATTTTGTTTGCTGTTGTTTCTCTAGTTCTTTTAATTTTAATGTTAGCGTGACAATTTTAGATATTTCCTGCTTTCTCGTGTGGGCATTTAGTGCTATAAATTCCCCTCTAAACACTGTTTTAAATGTGTCCCAGAGATTCTGGTACATTGTGTCTTCATTCTCATTGGTTTCAAAGAACATCTTTATTTCTGCCTTCATTTTGTCATGTACCCAGTAGTCATTCAGGAGCAGTTTGTTCAGTTTCCATGTAGTTGTGTGGCTTTGAGTGAGTTTCTTAATCCTGAGCTCTAATTTGATTGCACTGTGGTCTGAGAGACTGTTTGTTATGATTTCCATTCTTTTGCATTTGCTGAGGAGTGTTTTACTTCCAATTATGTGGTCAATTTTAGAATAAGTGCGATGAGGTGCTGAGAATAATGTACATTTTGTTGATTTGTGGTTGAGAGTTCTGTAGATGTCTATTAGGTCCAGTTGGTCCGGAGCTGAGTTCAAGTCCTGAATATCCTTGTTAATTTTCTGTATCATTGATCTGTCTAATATTGACAGTGGGGTGTTAATGTCTCCCACTATTATTATTTGGGAGTCTGTGTCTCCTTGTAGGTCTCTAAGAAATTGCTTTATGAATCTGTGTCCTCCTGCATTGGGTGCATATGTATTTAGGACAGTTAGTTCTTCTTGTTGCATTGATCCCTTTACCATTATGTAATGCCCTTCTTTGTCTCTTTTGATCTTTGTTGGTTTAAAGTCTGTTTTATCAGAGATTAGGATAGCAACTCCTGCTTTTTTTTTTTTTCTTCCCATTTGCCTGGTAAATATTCCTCCATCCCTTTATTTTGAGCCTATGCGTGTCTTTGCACAAGAGATTGGCATACTGAATACAGCACACTGATGGATCTTGATTCTTCATCCAATTTGCTAGTCTGTGTCTTTTCATTGGGGCATTTAGTCTGTTTACATTTAAGGTTAATAGTGTTATGTGTGGATGTGATCCTGTCATTGTGATGCTAGCTGGTTGTTTTGCCCGTTAAGTTAATGCAGTTAATAGTATCGATGTTCTTTACAATTTGGTATGTTTTTGCAGTGGCTGGTACCGGTTGTTCCTTTTCATGTTTAGGGCTTCTTGTCTGTAAAGGATTTTATTTCTCATTCACTTATTATGCTTAGTTTGTCTGGATATGAAATTCCAGGTTGAAAATTATTTTCTTTGAAAATGTTGAATATGGGTTCCCACTCTTTTCTGGCTTGTAGGGTTTCTGCAGAGAGATTCACTGTTAGTCTGATGGGCTTCCCTTTGTGGGTAACTAGACCTTTCTTTCTGGCTGCCCTTAACATTTTTTCCTTCATTTCAACCTTGGTGACTCTGATGATTATGTGTCTTGGGGTTGCTCTTCTCAAGGAGTATCTTTGTGGTGTTCTCTGTGTTTCCTGAATTTGAATGTTGGCCTGTCTTGCTAGGTTAGTGAAGTTCTCCTGGATAATATCCTGAAGAGTGTTTTCCAACTTGGTTCCATTCTTCTATCACTTTCAGGTACACCAATCAAATGTGGATTGGGTCTTTTCACATAGTCCCATATTTCTTGGAGGCTTTGTTTGCTTCTTTTTATTCTTTTTTCTCTAATCTTGTCTTCTTATTTCATTAAGTTGATCTTCAATCACTGATATCCTTTCTTCCACTTGATCTATTTGGCTATTGATACTTGTGTATTCTTCACGAAGTTCTTGTGCTGTGTTTTTCAGCTCCATCAGGTCATTTATGTTCTTCTCTACCTTGGTTATTCTAGCCACCAATTCAGTTGACCTTTTTCCCAAGGTTTTTAGCTTCCTTGCATTAGGTTAGAGTACACTTCTTTAGCTCGGAGGAGTTTGTTATTTCCCACCTTCTGAAGCCTACTTCTGTCAGTTCGTCAAACTCATTCTCCCTCCAGTTTTGTTCCTTTGTTGGCGAGGAGTTAGAATCCTTTGGAGGAAGACAGGCGTTCTGGTTTTTGGAATTTTCAGCCTTTTTATACTGTTTTTTCCCCCATCTTTGTGGATTTATCAACCTTTGGTCTTTCATGTTGGTGACCTTTGGATGGGGTCTTTGAGTAGATGTGCTAATGCTTTCTGTTTGTTTCTTTCCCTCCTAACAGGCCCCTCTGTTGCCAGGCTGCTGGAGTTTGCTGGAGGTCCACTCCTGATGCTGCTTGCCTGGGTATCTCCAGCGGAGGCTCCAGAGCAGCAAAGATTGCTGCCTGTTCTTTCCTCTGGAAGCTTAGACCCAGAGGAGCACCTGCCAGATGCCAGTCACAGCTCTCCTGTATGAGATGTCCGTCAGCCTCTACTGGGAGGTGTCTCCCAGTCAGTATAAATGGGGTTCAGGGACCCACTTGAGGAGGCAACCTGACCCTTACCAGAGCTTGAAAGCTGTGCTGGGAGGTCTTCTGCTCTCTTCAGAGCCGTCAGGCAGGGATGTTTAAATCTGCTATAAGCCCCTGACTGCTGCCTTTTTCACAGAGATGCCCTGTTCAGAGAGGAGAAATCTGGCAGTCTGGCCACAGCAGCCTTGCTGAGCTGCAGTGCACTCCACCCAGTTCAAACTTCCCAGAGGCTTTGTTTACACTGTGACCATAAAACCGCCTACTCAAGCCTCAGCAGTGGCGGACGCCCCTCCCTCCACCAAGCTCCAATGTCCCAGGTGGATCTCAGATTGCTGCTGCGCTGGCAGCGAGAATTTCAAGCCAGTGGATCTTAGTTTCCTGGGCTCTGTGGGGGTGGGACCCACCAACCCAGACCACTTGGCTCCCTGGCTTCAGCACCCCTTTCCAGGGAAGTGAACGGTTCTGTCTCACTGGCATTCCAGGTACCACTGGGGTATGGGAAAAAAAAAAAAGAGCTCTGGCAGCTGCTAGTTGGATGTCTGCCCAATTGGCCACCCAGTTTGTGTTTAAAATCCAGCGTGCTGTTGGGGTAGGCACCGGAGAGAATCTCCTGGTTTGTGGGTTGTGAAGACCGTGGGACAAGCACAGTATCTGTGCCAGAGTTCCTCAGGCTCAGACCCTCACAGCTTCCCTTGGGTAGGGGAGAAAATTCTCCGACCCCTTGCACTTCCTGGGCGAGGTGACACCCCACCCTGCTTCAGCTGGCCCTCCTTGGGCTGCACCCACTGTCCAACCAGTCCCAGTGAGATGAACCGGGTTCCTCAGTTGGAAATGCAGAAATCACCCGCCTTCTGTGTGGATCTTGCTGGGAGCTGCAGACCAGTGTCTATTTAGCCATCTTGAATCCTTAGAACTTTTTTTTATAACTTTTTCTTTTTAAATTCTTTTGGAACTGTCTATATGTTAATATTTACACTTTTTCATATCAACATTATCTTTTATTTAATATTATATTAGACAAATTTTTTTCTGATAAATTGAACCTATTTATACCCCTCAATATGTTAGAATTTCATTTTCTTATTTCTTTTCTTTATTCTACTAATTTATTTTATTTTCAGAACTCTAATAACATTTGAGTCAATCTGTTTTCTTTCAAATTTTCAACTACATCTTCCTTATTTTCAGAATACAATAGTGAATCATTGTATTCATCAGAATGTGTGAAGTGTTGCTGCAAATACATACAAGCCCCAAATCTCAGTGGACTGGAATAGTTTATAGAGCACCCTAGACAAAAGTAGTTGCATCTTAGAAAAGGACTGCATTTTGTATTTCCCAGTTCACTTTACCAACAAGCATAAGATGGTTTGTTTAATAAACAACAAAAAAAATTACTGCCTCCAACCAGATAAGGACACAAACAAGCATACTCTTCCATTATCAGTTGTCACTGGAGGACTCTGTGGCTATAAAAGAACAAGCTGTCTTGTTCTAAACATTCGCCCCAAAGGGTAAATGTCTCACTGTCACCTGTGATAAGAAGTTGGCATCTGTCACTGAAGGCTGTGCCACCTTAAAGACTCTTCCTTGCAAGACCCAGGGGCTGGACCATCAGGCCCAGACTAGGACTCCTTTTGTCTTCTTCCCTCCCCCTGGGCTAGTTCGTTAAGGTTCTCTCCTATCTCTTTTTCTCTTGATGCTAAATGTTACCTTGCTTGTTGTGGAATACTTAATTCCTAACATTTATATATTGATTCAGCATATTGTGATGTATGGTTTATAATATTGACTGACTTGTGGAGCAACTTGAGCCTGTGTGCCTGCACCTCTGACTGCTGAGTAAACAAGATGTAACAAGGAGAATTGCCTCCTTGGGAACTCCATGTGGCTTGTGGCTTTTGTGATTGAATCACAATCAATAAAAGCCTGACATTGTGGAAAGACACAAAAATGCATGGACCTGGTTATCTCTAACCTTGCACCACTCATGACAAATGGGAAATATTTATTTTTTTCTTATTTATGCTACATGTCTATTTCAGCTTAGCTGGGGTTTTTGCTCCATGTCATATTGACTCAGAGATGTGAACAGCAAAGCCCCCAGTATTTGGCATGTTGCCGGTTGCTATAGCAGAGAAAAGAGAACATGGCAAATCGCATGCACTAGTTTTGAAATATTTCCACCTAGAGGTAATAAATATCATGGTTTCTCACATTTCCCCCACCAAAGCAAGACACAGGGGCCCCGACTTGCCTAACTTCAAGGAAGCAAGAGACGACATCCTGACCATGAGTCTGGAAGAGAAATTCCAGCACCAATGATAGCCATAGTCTGTCATTGCAGTTCATTGATTGTACACACAAAACACACCCACCTTTTTCCAGGAAAAACAACCCCAAGATCTTATCCATAAAGTGCAATGCATAAAGCCCAGGATTTCTGGGAGAAAAGAAAGAATGACATAAGAATTAAAAAGGCAAATTCCTTCCCTCCTCACCACATGCTCAATTTATAATGGCGGAACAAGATTGCAGTAACCTCAACACACATGCCCAGTGTATAAAGGGAAGAATGGAAGCCACATAAAGATATCCTGGGATACAGCAATTTCAGTTTCCCTTGGACATGTATTTTGAGGGCCTGCTACTTAGGGGGACAGGGAATTTTCCCGTCACGGACTCTGATTCTTGTTCCTGTGGATACCTTCTTTGTCTACTTTTCTTCATGGCTGTTTGCTCTGCCATCTGGAAGATTCTCCCTTTTACAGTATCCTCAACCCCACTGAATGTGGCCCTTGGGACACATGCCTTTGCTGAAGGCTGAGAGTTCTCCTCAGTTCACTTTCTGCCCGTAGGTAAGTGGGGCACCCTATGGGTTAGTTTAGGTCTCTAATAGCCAATCTTGACAAATTTTGTGATTATTTTGGTGGTCCATTTATCTCGACTACTTACTAGGCACCTTATCTGTGTGATTTCTATGTACCAGTAGCCATATCTACTCCTCTTTTGTTTTATTTTATTTTAATCCCGCCCCCTTTTTTTTGAGACAGAGTCCTGCTTTGTCACCCAGGCTGGAGTGCAGTAGCTCAATCACAGTTCAGTGCAGCTTCGATCTCTGGGATTCAAGGGATCCTCCTGCCTCAGCACCCCCATGTAGCTGAGACCACGGGTTCTCACCACCATACCTGGCTAATTTTTTGATTTTTTAGTAAAGACAGCCTCACAATTTGTTGCCCAGACTGATCTCCTGGGTTCAAGTGATTCTCCAGCCCCAGCTTCCTAACATGCTGAGGTTACAGGTGTTCACCACCATGCCTGGCTCATCCCCCTTTTTCAGACATAGCTCTCAGAGTTACCAAGTGTCTTTGTTATTTTTCCCACCTCTCTGTCTTTTGATTTAATTACTGTCTCATGTAACTTGAGCTTATTAGGTTTAATGGAAAAGCTATACACTTAGACACTTTTCTCTGAGCTGCTGGATGAAGTTGAAAGAATTTACTGGACGCCACATTTTAATTAATTTTTTTAAGTAGATGGAGTCTAGCTCTGTTGCCAAGCTGGAGTGCAGTAGCATGGTCTTGGTTCACTGCAGCCTCTGCCTGCCAGATTCTAGCAATTCCCCTGCCTCAGCCTCCTGAGTAGCTGAGATTACAGGTGTCTGCCACCACGCCTGGCTAATTTTTGTGTTTTTGGTAGAGATGGGGTTTCACCATGTTGTCCAGACTAGTCTCGAACTCCTGGCCTCAGGTGATCCACTGGCCTCAGCCTCCCAAAGTGCTGGGATTACAGGCTTGAGCCACCGCACCTGGCCCTTAATTAAATTTTTACTCTGAGACATTTGTTCAGAGGAATTTTTCACTGAGTTTAAAAGATATAGCATTTATTTAATGCTTGCTACAAAGCTAAGATTTGAATATTATTTTGTATTTGAATATTTTAAAATATCACTGGTAATCTTCAGGGTGAGATGTTATTCTCTTTATAACACTACAGGCCCCTAAATGTGTGGACTCTTTCTATTTCCTTTCATTCTTGTTTACAAAATAGTCAACTCTTTGCTGAACTCCTTCCTTTCCTTTCACTATGCCTTGCCAAATACAGCAGCCACCCACTACTACTCTGTTTTCCAATACCTTCCACTTCGCAAATTACTAGAGATGGAAAGTTTATGAAATATTACACTACAGTTTAATGGATCACCAAATTCCAGCCTTGGCCAACCATTTAATTTCTACCTACTATGCAACAATGTGTCCATACATTTTGAGTTTGCATTATGCCAAATTTTAGGTATAGTTATGATTGAATTATGTCCACCCAAAATACGTATGTTAAAGGCCTAACCCACAATGCCTTAAAATACACTCAGAGTTAGATTATATTTAGAAATAGAATCGTTGTGAGTTTAATTAGTGGAATAAAGATGATGCCATACTGATCCCTAATCTGATATGACTGGTGTTCTTATTAAAAGGCGATATTTGGACATAGACAGGCATGCAGGGAAAATTCCATGTGAAGATGAAGGCAGATTGAATCATACAGTAGATGTCTAGGAAAGTCAAAGATTTCCAGCAATCCAAAGAACCAAGGGAGGAGTCCTGGAACAGATTCTCTCTCACTACCTTCAGATGGAACCAACCCTGCCAACATCTTATCTTGTACTTCTACCCTTCAGAACTGTGACAATAAAATTGCTGCTGTGTAAACTGCCCAGTTTGTGGATGTTATGGTAGTCCTCAAAACTAAGACAGGTACCATTTTCTTTGAGTTAGTGTAGACTAGACTATATCGATGCTGGAGTCATTAACACCTCCAATATCTCCTAGTGGGGCTAAAACAATACAGTGTTTTTCTCACTCTTATTACATGTCAATCACAGACAGTTGGGTGCTCTGCTCCATGACTTCTTGACTCAGACACAGGCAGTCAAATCCTCACCAGCTGGAGCATTTCTGGTCTCTGGAGCAGGAGAAAGAACACAACAAATTGTGCACCAGCTCTGAAAGTTTTCTGCCCAGGAGTGGGATGCACATTCCTTCTGCTTACGTTTAATTGACCAGAGCATGTCACATGCTGTTTGAACAGGTAGGAAGAGAATGAATGTTTTGGTCAATAGCACTGAAGACTTCTAAAAAAAACTGTATTTCTGTCCATCCGTCTTCTTGACTCCAACTACAGATGCACCAGAGGTGTAAGAAGTGCCCTGCAGAATTTTTTTTTTCATTGAAATTATTTTGAAAACTGTGCAAGTCTGATTCTTGGCTAATTGCATTCTAGTACACTTGCCTTTAATTCAATTGGCACACACATCCCACAGTACCATTATGTGTCAAGCACTGAAGTGTGTATTGTCACTTTACAGTCAAACAAGTGCAAATGTCCCAATTTTTGCAGAGGAGAAAAATTTGATTCAGAAAACCTCAATAACTCATCTAAGTTTAGAGTTCTGAATTCAAGTTCAGATAGTCTTTTAACCTCATCCTCTTTAAATTCTTTTTTTTAACTTTTATTTTAAGTTCAGGCGTACAAGTGCAGGTTTGTTACATAGGTAAACTTGTGTAATTGGTATTTGCGGTATAGATTATTTCATCACTCCGCTATTAATCCTAGTATCCAGTAGTTATTTTTCCTGATCCTTTCCCTCCTCCTACCTTCCACGTTACAAAAGGCCCCAGTATATGCTGTTCCCTTCTATACGTCCATGCAGTCTCACTATTTAGCTCCCACTTATAAGGGAAAATATACAGTATTTGGTTTTCTGTTCCTGTGTTAGTTTGAAAGGATAATGCCCTTCAACTGCATCCATGTCCCTGCAAAGGATGCGATTTCGTTCTTTTTTATGGCTGCATAGTATGCACTACATTTTCTTTATCTAGTCTACCATTGATGCCATTTAGGTTGATTCTATGTCTTTACTAGTGTGAATGGTGCTGCAATGAACATATGTGTGCATTCATGTGTCTTTATAACAGAATGATTTATATTTCTTTGGGTATACACCCAGTAATGGAATTGCTGGGTCGAATGATATGTCTGTATTTAGGTCTTTGAGGAATTGCCACACTGTCTTCCACAATGGTGTACTAATTTACACTCTCACCACCAACAGTGTATAAGCATTCCTTTTTCTTCACAACCTCACCAGCATCTGTTATTTTTTGACTTTTTTGTAATAGCCATTCTGACTGGTGTTAGATGGTATCTCATTGTGGTTTTGATTTGCATTTCTCTAATGATTAGTGATGCTGCTGATGCTCTTTAAATTCTACTTATCAATAGTGAAATACCTTCTCACATGGTTGATGAATTAATCATTTTATCAATTGTTTTATATAAGTGTTGGAGTCTTTCCATAAACCCTTTGCTCTTTCACTTATGTTGACAAAGACATTTCTATGCTTCCATAATGAATTTGCCCTGCTGAAAGAATTACACCAATCACTGAGGAGAAATAAATTTTTCTGATTACTTTATTTTTGAATTATTTTTTACAATCCAGGATTTAAACCATCAGAGCGTTTATACCATCAAACATACCAATTTAATGTTCATTTTAGAATGGGCCTGGAAGTTAAATAATTTTAAACCAGCGACTAGGAAAAAAAAAAAAAACTCCTTAAATTGAGAAGATTAACTGAGTGTCAGGTTGTTTTCTACTTTGAAATTTAGGAGACCTGGGAAGTTACTTAAGTGCTTACTGATTGTTTCACAATATAATTGAGAAGTTTTTCAACTTTTATCTCTGATCCTAAAATTATGTTCCAATTAGAGGTCCTGAGTCTGGAGATAATGGGCCATTAATTGCCCCGAAATTCATTTTTACAAATATTTACATTATTAAGGTAACTTTGCAATTATGTTCTAATAAATTATATGTTTGATTAGAGTTCAGGCTACACAGAGCCAACTTTCTCCCTACTTACAAGGGTTTAAAAGGACTTCATTATTTCTTCCCACGTGACAGTGGCCACGGTGACTCTCAAGAGTCCTACTGGGTTATGCTGTTGGTGTGCTTGAGTTCTTCAGGGATACTTCTGAATCTTAATGTGTACATTGCTTTTGCTATAGTGGAAAAATCCCAACTGTTCTATCAATACCTACAGGACAAAGCAGGCAGATACATGGATTGACAGATCAGCAAATGGGCAGAGCTGAGCACCTGCCTTCAGGAGGAGTAAGGTCCACTGACCTCTGTGGTCCCAAAGAAATGGTGTGTTTCCTGGAACATGCAAGAAATTTGCTTACATGTAAATGAGACAGTGAGATCCTGGAGGTGAACATTTTAACTTGAACTACAACATGACATTGAAGGGTTTCCAAGGAATGGATCCTGTGACTGAGGATAACTTTGGAGGCCTCCTGGACCAATGTCATTCCACAAGGCCACTTGCATTGACTGATAATGTCTCATCTGATTGATTTAATCCCCTCACCTCTGTGGGGGAAAATCCAATAGCTGAAAGTCATATCATAAACACATATGTGTTTTGAAACCCTGAGTTACAAAAGTTATGTGTGTTTTACTTGTTTATTTTATGAAGCTCAGCATTAATACTAGGAGACTATGGGACTTTGATAAGCCCTCGAGACTCAAACCATACATGATGTCATCTATTGGATGCATTGCGATTGATTTTTCCATTCCAAAATTAGAGCCTATAAATGCAAACCATTTCTTCTAGAGTTTAAATAGCAGAGGATACAGAAGAATCACTCATCTAATGTGGCTTTCAAGATGTGTGAACTTTCCAAACCCTTTTGTCTCTGCGAGTCATCCTGAATCATGAGGATTTTTATAGGGTGTGACCATGCTGATCTTGGAAAGTTGTTCTGCTTTTTTACCATTTTATGTTTCCACACTTCCTGGTGGAGCAATCACAGCACCAGATGTCATGCTGCCTGATTTTTGTCAACTGCAGTGACTGTTGGAATCAGGCTGTTTGGGTCACATAGCCCCAGTTGTATTGGATAATGGATCGCCTCTTACTCTTTAGCTGTGCTGAAGATCACAAAATACCTCACACCTCAATAAAATACATGTGCCAGGGGTAAATGTTCGCTAGCTTACAGTTATACCAGTTTTTAAATTAGATCATAATAATCTAAAATTAGATTTAAAAGCATCTCTCATCTGGAAATAAGGTTCATGTTCCTTGGGTATATATTCTAATCCCACAATAACCTTGTACCTGCTTACTTCTCTGTTCTTATTTCTACTTGTGGCAAATAGGCATCCTGCACTTCAGTTGTAATATACCCTTTACATCTTTCTTACTTGGATTGGACCAGTTTGATTATGTTTGTTACTGTCTACCCTTCTGTCCTTGATCGTTTATTCATTAATTCATTCACTTAAATTTAATACGCTCTACTATTTGACTTAGTAGTGTTTTCAAAACTTACAATACAGATATAAGTGACATATGGTCCATTATGCCTAGAAATCTATGATACTGTGAAAGAAATTTGAGTTGAACAATGAGAACACACAGACACAGGAAAGGGAACAACACATACTAGGGACAGGCCAGGGGTGGGGACAAGGGGAGGGAGAGCATTAGGGCAAATAGTCAATGCATGCAGAGCTTAAAACTTAGGTGGTGAGTTGATAGGTGCAGCAAACCACATGACACATGTATACCTATGTAACAAACCCACACTTGTATCATGGAACTTAAAATAAAAAATAATAATAATAATTAAACTAAAGACCTTCTGCACAGCAAAAGAAACTACCATCAGAGTGAACAGGCAACCTACAGAATAGGAGAAAATTTTTGCAATCTACTCATCTGACAAAGGGCTAATATCCAGAATCTACAAAGAACTCAAACAAATTTACAAGAAAAAAACAACCCCATCAAAAAGTGGGGAAAGGATATGAACAGACACTTCTCAAAAGAAGACATTCATGCAGACAACAGACACATGAAAAAATGTTCATCATCACTGGCCATCAGAGAAATGCAAATCAAAACCACAATGAGATACCATCTCACACCAGTTAGAATGGCAATCATTAAAAAGTCAGGAAACAATAGGTGCTGGAGAGGATGTGGAGAAATAGGAACACTTTTACACTGTTGGTGGGACTGTAAACTAGTTCAACCATTGTGGAAGACAGTGTGGTGATTCCTCAAGGATCTAGAACTCAAAATACCATTTGACCCAGCCATCCCATTACTGGGTATATACCCAAAGGATTATAAATCATGCTGCTATAAAGACACATGCACACATATATTTATTGTGGCACTGTTCACAATAGCAAAGACTTAGAACCAACCCAAATGTCCATCAATGATAGACTGGATTAAGAAAATGTGGCACATATACATCATGGAATACTATGCAGCCATAAAAAAAGGATGAGTTTATGTCGTTTGTAGGGACGTGGCTGAAGCTGGAAACCATCATTCTCAGCAAACTATTGCAAGAACAAAAAACCAAACACCACATATTCTCACTCATAGGTGGGAACTGAACAATGAGAACACTTGGACACAGGAAGGGGAACATCACACACTGGGACCTGTCATGGGGTAGGGGGAGGGGGGAGGGATAGCATTAGGATATATACCTAATGTAAATGATGAGTTAATGGGTGCAGCACACCAACATGGCACAAGTATACATATGTAACAAACCTGCACGTTGTACACATGTACTCTAGAACTTAAAGTATAATAAAATAATAATAATAGTAGTAAAAAAAATCCACACCAAGTAAGCAAGAATTCAACCTCAGGAATAATATGACATATTCTTAAATATCTGACAGGGCCAGTACACATCAATGCTTTTAATTTTATCTTCTCTGATCACCCAAACTGTGTTACTCCTCTCTAATAATGCCCTGTTCTGTTTGTGGTTATTTATTTTGACCTGTGGCTTTTTCCTCCCTGTGATTTTAGGACCCTTGATGACAAATCTTTCTATGTCACCTGGCACTTAGTGTATTATAATTAATAAATATCAGTGAAATGAATGAATGAATGCTTGTTGTAGAGTCCCTTAGATTAGTGATTCTCAAACTGGAGTGCCCATGAGAATCACCTGAAAGACTTGTTAAAATGCAGATGCTGGGCCCCAGCTCCAGGGATTCTGATTTGGTAGATCTGAGGTGGAGCCTGAGACCTTCTCACAAGTTCTCAGGTGATGCTGGGTCTGGGGACCCCACTTTGAGAACTGTTGCCTTGAGATGTCTTCCCAGGATCTCCGCCTGTCAAGTCATACTCCTACTCACTCCAGTCTGTGTGTCTGAGTGGCTTACACTTATGTTTTCACAGCATAACTGAGCCAACACATTTCCTGAACTCTGTTGGTCCATTTGGCCTCTGTTTCCTGAGTGCCTGGTTTGTGTATCTCCCTAGGCTGTGTACCAGGAAACAAAGTGAAGGAGAAGCAGCGCGAGGCTTGAAGCAGCTCCAGAGTCAGTGTGGGAAACAAACATGTCATCATTAATATCAATGGGAGGCAACAGAGGCAATGACAGTGGGATTCACAGGTGATGAGTGCCAACTCTTCTAAGGCTGAATGGGATGTAGACAGGTGAGGATAAGAGGAATGACGACTTGCATAGAAACAAAGACATATCTACATGTTATTAATTAATTCCACAAACGTATCCCTGCTCTGTACTTACTACTTTGCTAGTCACTGAAATGTTGTTTAAAATATAGGACCTGGCCGGGCGCGGTGGCTCAAGCCTGTAATCCCAGCACTTTGGGAGGCCGAGAGGGGCGGATCACGAGGTCAGGAGATCGAGACCATCCTGGCTAACACGGTGAAACCCCGTCTCTACTAAAAATACAAAAACTAGCCGGGCGAGGTGGCGGGCGCCTGTAGTCCCAGCTACTCGGGAGGCTGAGGCAGGAGAATGGCCTAAACCCGGGAGGTGGAGCTTGCAGTGAGCTGAGATCCGGCCACTGCACTCCAGTCCGGGCGACAGAGTGAGACTCCGCCTCAAAAAAAAAAAAAAAAAAATATATATATATATATATATATATATAGGACCAAACTGCTACCCCAAAGGGACACACAAAGCCCAATAAATGAATTCTAGTCCATCTGTGAACGTTGTCATTGACACAGATGCTGAACTCCGCACATGGTGAGGTCCTGGAATAAATGCTATCTATTGTGTTGCTGACCTGCTTTGGTCCCATCCTCTGGGTTGGTTTTGGAATGATGTGAGTTTGTACATGCCTCTTTTTCTCTCATCTTCACTGTTGTTTCTCCCTGGTGAACTTGCTTGTTTCTCTAGCTGTTAAGGAACACTTTCTGTTCACTAGCAATGCAAACACACAGCTTCTTATGATATCTTCCTGAGGATTTGGGATAAACTCCCTCAGGAAAGGGTTAGAAAATGCCCAAATGTATCTAATCAAATAATTTAGGTTAGAGCCTCTTGTTAGAGCTTCCTAGCTGTGCTATTCTGAGAAATTCCTCGAGGGCTTGGAGAATTTCTCCTTATCCTCCCGTACGTCTAAGCTGCTCCCCTGGGAATGGGATATGGCGTGTACAGATGAAGCCTGCAATGGAAGAGTCCTTCAACATGTTTCTAAGGGTGTATCTAAACTCTCACATAATCTTCCCATTCCTGTACCTCCCCATTCTTTTCCCCTCAACTTAGAGCAAACGTGTTGTTCTATCAAGGGAAAAATGAGATGGAATCAGAGATATTTCATATTTGCTGGTAAATATGGTAATCTTTCCTTCCATGTGTGTCACCAGGTTTTCAGATTCTGAAATTCATCATGTTACTTGTCAAAACAAAAACTTGTAATCCTCACTACAGTCTCAGAACATTTAAAATATTTTCCTGTAGCAGCGTGCCCCTCTGTAATGATTCCAGATGGGCACTGCTTTTCCTGGGAGGCATACTATGTTCCTCTGTTTAGAATCTGCTGCTTGACTTAGTCACATTGGCCTCCTTGTCTGCTTTCATTAACTCTGCTTCCTTCACAGTTACATGCAACATTACACAGGCAGTTTACGTTCCATTCGTCAACCATTGCTTTCGCTAACTATCTTCATGAACTACCTTGAAGTTTTGCAATAGAAGTCTGCCAGAAGGTTTGGTTTGCCTTCTGATTACCTTCCCATTAACGTTCACATATTTTAGAACAATTTCTATCCAGACATTGAGGAATTATACTTCATATGCTTGTGACATTGATTAAATGAGCACATTTATAGTAACTATTTAAATCCATGCAAAATGGAGCTTCAGCCACTCCAAGGTTAACCCAGAATCACAAAAAAAAAAAAAGAAAGCTTTTAATTTGATTTAATCTTAATCTTCTCAGGAAGAGATCACAGGCATAACAATCACTAAAGAATACGCTCGTAGGGCAGTGGTGGGATTCAAGAGAAGAAAGAGTGCTGAATGAAGAAAGCAGGATGTTGAGTTTTGGTTCTGGCTTTTGATTTTGAGAAGTCTTCACCACATCTTTGGGAACTATCAAGTTGAGTACTCATTTTGGGCCCTTTTCAGCTCAAAAACTATTTGACTCTGTGTTACAGAATTATTGTTTGAGTTTTAATCAACTGAAAAACAATGCTTTAGGAATACATTTTTTGAGACTTAAAATTCCATCCATAGCAAAATAATGAGAACCACTGGTGCTTGAGGAAGCAACGGAATCTCCACCTGTCTGCATAAGTAAAAAGACAGTGTGCACTTTCCTGGAAATAACTTGTGGGGGTGTCTCAACAGAGCAGCTCAATTGTCTAGGTCCTTGTAATTTAACTCTAGAGTAACTTTGGAGGATTCATGTGGCTTTATCTTGCCTTCCATCATTTTAGGAATATATACAAGGAAAATAATGGAGATGAATGAACTTCTATAAAATATTTATATGCATGAGTTTCTGATGGGTTACAAAACACCTAGGACCAATTATTGTGGCGGCACAGAGTGGGATAAACTGTGAAAGTCCCAGGTCTCCTAACAAACAAGTCCCCTGAAAATGCTACCCAACTTCTAGTTGCCAGACCCTGACCATGGTGCTTTGTGAAACCCCGATTTCAGATTTGTCCTAAGACTGTTGGTACTTGGTATGTGTCCAGCTCATTTGATGATTAATTTAGATCTATTCCATTGCAAAATTTGTATGGTGACAGTAATCTTTGGCATTACACCCTAACAATCTATGTTTCTTATACTGAATCTCTGGGAAACAATAGTAAAAATATCTACCATGCATCGATAGAGCAGTTTCCTTCACAGCAGCCTCTGTGTTTAAGAAATTTGGAAAGTTTGAATCCTATTATCAACCCTGAAAGACAGACATAGTCTACTCTGTTTGAGAGAGGGATGAAAGTAAGGCTTAGAAAAACGAGGCTACTCTGCCATTAGATCCTAGCTCTTGAAGTTAACCCAAATTTGTGAGCTGGGAATTTACACCATGAACCCATTTTCTACTTTCACTTAGGTTATACTGCCTTGGCTCTGACAACTCAGTGTCCTAACACCATGATTCAACAGATTCTTTATCTGTGACTCTCATTAAGCTGGAGGTAATGCAGTCCTTACCAATGAATCAACTGTAAAACCAGAATGTGGTATGGTCACTGCTCACCAGCTAGGTGTATAGACCTCACCTGGCCATGACTCAATGTTCTATACATGGTACAGATACTTCTCCATAAATATCCTGAAAGATGGGAGTATCCTGAATGGGAGGGGGAGCCACTCTGACTGGAGCATCTCAGGGCATTCTGCACTTTGGATACATCAGAGCTGGGCTTCCAAGAGGATCTCATTTCTTCTTGTTAATTCCATCCATTAGTTCTCCTGCTCCATATGTATTTCCTGAATGTCTCCCATATGGCAAGTGCCCTCTATACCCTGAGGGGCAGTGTTACCTCATGGTTAGAAGCACAGACTCAAGGGCTTGGTTGCCTGGGCTTCCATTTCAGCTTTATCTATTCCCAGCTGGTGGATACTAGGCAGGTTACTTCATTTCTATGTGCCAAGATTGCTCTAGTGTTTTTTTAAAAAACTCCCTTTAATGCTATAATGAAGACTAATGGTGTTAACAATATGCATGTACTTTATGGGATAGTGCTTGACACATAGAAAGTAATATATGTGTTAACTATTACCACCATCTTACTCACTCTCATAATTTCACCATCCAGCTCTATGGTCATGATTATATATAAAATACCTGGGTTATCCTGGGCTAGATGGCTGCCCTTTTATTGGCCTCTGAACTCATAAACTCAATTTCTATTTGCCATTTCCATCTGGAGATCGATAGAAACCAACATGTATAAAACAAGGCTCACTATTTTCCTCCAAACTGCTTCTCCTATGTTTCTTACCTCAGTAAAGTAAACCACATTCAATCACATGGAACTAGCCAGAAACTCAGGAGTCATCCTTGACACTTTCATTTCTATCCCTCCTAACAATTGTTATCACGAGGTTCTGTAGATTTTGTCTCTTGTATTCTCTCACATGTACACAGTTTTCCATTCCATATGCCAGTGCTTTGTTCAAATATTGATTTCTCATTTGGATGATTGCATTAATTCTTGAAAAATTCTTATTGCCCAGTCTGTCCTCAGAGGGATCTTTCTAGAATTCAAATTTTAACATGTCTCCCCACTAATTAAAACTCCACCAGTGTTGGTCAGCGTTGAGTCCAGATGCCTGGATGCAACACACAGGCTGTGCATGCGGCCCCCTTGCTCGCTGCTCCAGGTGCAGGTCTTGGGACTCACCCCCATGCACTCCAGGTGGCGGCGATGCTAAACAACATGTAGTCCTCTCAACGCCATATGATTCGGCAGGCCTCCAGCAGACGGCCAAGTCCTACTAGTCCTTCAGTTCTCATCTTGGGCACTGGCTTCCTGGGGCCCTTTCCTGTGCTATTCCTTATCTGTCTTAGTGAACTTTCCTCCCACTAGAAGCTTGTGCCCATTCTCGTCCTCACACTTGGCCACTGCCCCAGCTCAGCCACACTTTTTGTGTCTGCCTTTTACGCTGGCCCAGTAGCCCGTGATATTATGTTTTAAAAGACTTCATATTTGTATGCACCTAAAACACACAACGACATGTAAAAGACATTTGAACATGTTTGATGAATGGCCACGTGGACGGATAATGAGTACAAGGGAAGCTGGAGAAATGGATGCGTACGGACATACATATATGAGTGGATGGATAGAGCTATGGCAGGATTCAAGCTAGTGACATGAAGAGACCATAATTTCAGGCTCAGGAAGAATGTTAGTAAAAGTCACCATTCCCAAACCATGAAAAGTATGTCTGGTGGACAATTTATAGCCAGGCTGGAACAAGCTGAGCACGTGTGTAGGACACTGTGATGCTAACGTTGAGATTAACTCACATGAGACTCACAAGGCCACAGACAAGTTCGTGGAGTTGATTCCATCATTAAAGGAGAGACATCAAGTGTCTCTGTTTAAGGTATTATTTGAATTTTGAAAAGAATATGAGTTAAGACAAAGTGAAGCTAGAGCCGACTAAATCAAATCATTAGGCTTCCTTTCAGGGAAGGTTGTGTTTTGAGACCAGGACTAAATAGCACCATCTGCAAAATGCTCAGCACTGAAAGAGCCCCCCAGTAAAGCAGAAAAGTCTCTGAGCATGAACTTTTTATTTCCCTATTTTAACTTGAGATAGCTCATTTCCTGAAATCTGGATGGAATGCCAGCCTCATAATCTCAGCTAGTAAGTTACAGGATATTGAGTCAATTCAGTGATCCCTGAAGCATAATTATTTGAAGTGTGATAAGAACCTGCTTGACTTTGAAATCATACTTTGTAATTCCCTAATTTCACAAACACGGTCAGAAAGTTGGAGCAGAAGTTATAAGGAAGCAGGAGGGGAAAATGAAAGGCATCTATATTAAAGATGGTTATGCCTTGCTTTAGGAAACAGTAGAGTTTACATAAATAGAGGATATTGTGAAATCATCTCTTGGCATAACCATTAGGCCAAGGCAAAATAACTGTTTTTTTTTTTTTTTTTTTTAAGATGGAATCTCACTGTGTCACCAGGCTGGAGTGCAGTGGTGCAATCTCAGCTCACTGCAACCTCTGCCTCCCATGTTCAAGCGATTCTCCTGCCTCAGCCTCTTGAGCAGCTGGGACTACAGGCGCACACCACCACACCCAGCTATTTTTTGTGTTTTTAGTAGAGACAGGGTTTCACCATGTTGGTCAGGATGGTCTTAATCTCTTGACCTCGTGATCTGCTTTCCTTGGCCTCCCAAAGTGCTGGGATTATAGGCGGGAACCACCACGCCCGGCTTCAAAATGACTTTTATGTGTGAGGGAGGCCTCTGTATTCTCTTGACTGAAAAGTTCAGTTTATGTATCAGAGAGCACTGGCTTGGTGGGGATACTGCTTAGTTGGTGTCTGGAGGAACCTCTTCTTCAATGGTTTTTCCTCCCTTTATTTATCCAGCACCTTTAAGCACAAATGTCATAGTCATAGCCTGACTTGACCAGGACTGAGAAGAATCAGAATTTGCTCTCAGTGGTCTGAGGCTGAAGTCTGCGTGTCAGGACCTACATTGCAGGGATAAGGCCTGTAGTCTCCCAGGGCCCCTCTCAGAAAGACCTCACCTTTGGTTCAAAGTTTCCACTGTCACCATCTTGCAATTCTTAATAACTTGTGACCATGGATCCCCTAATTTTCATTTTGCACTGGGTCTGACAAATTATGTAGCTGGCCCTACAGCCTATATCAGAGAAAAGTCTTGTGACCTTAGGCTTCGTTTCCTTACAGGCAAATGGGAAGAATTGACCCTGGGGAAAGTACTCATTTGGAAATCCAATGGAATCATAGAGTTAGATGTGCCTTTATGAAAACCTATACAGTTCTATGCAACTATTCATATTACTCAGTTATTCACTTATCACTACTAGTTAGTATAGTGTCCTGTGGTAGAGAGATGATTTTTCTGTCCTAGTTTATTAAAATCTCAGGGAAATCTTGCTCAGTTATTTCTACCCCAGGCTCTTTAAACACAGTCTGTTTTGAAACAAAGAGATCCTCTGAAAGCTGGCCACAGGGACTGTCACCTATTCAAGGTATGCTTTCAGATGTGTTCTTCCTCTTCTGCACGTTTCATCTGGAATTCTGGCTCACATGAGCCATCACTATGGCAATTCCACTTTTTTCCAACATTTATTTTAGGTTCAGGGGGCACATGTGCAGGTTTGTTACATAGGTAATCATTGGGGCTTGGTGTACAAATGATTTCATCACCCAGGTAATGATCATAGTACCTGATAGGTCGTGTCTCAACCCTTGCCCTCCTCCCATCCTCCCTCTTTAAGTAAGACCCAGTGTCTGTGGTTCTCGTCTTTACATCTATGTGTGCTCAATGTTTAGCTGCCACTTGTAAGTGAGAATTTGTGCTATTTGGTTTCCTGTTCTTGTGTTAATTCATTTAGGTTAATGGCCTCCAGTTGCATCCATGTTGCTGCAAAGGACATGGTTTCGTTCTTTTTTATGGCTGTGTAGTATTCCATGGTATGTATGTACCACGTTCTCTATCCAGCCACCACTGATGGGAATCCAGGTTGATTTCATGTCTTTGCTATTGTGAATAGTACTACAATGAACATATGCATGTGTCTTTTTGGTAAAATAATTTATTTTCCTTTGGGTATATACCCAGTAATGTGATTGTTTGGTCAAAGGGTAGTTCTGTTTTAAGTTCTTTGAGAAATCTCCAAACTGCTTTCCACAGAGGTTGAACTAATTTACATTTCCACCAGCAGTGTATAAGTGTTCTCTTTTCTCCACAACCTTGCCAAAATCTGTTGTTTAATGATAGACATTCTGACTGGTATGAGATGGTATTTCATTGTGTCATTGATTTGCTTTTTCTAATGATTAGTGATGTTGAGCATCTTTCATATCTTTATTAGCCATATGTGTGTCTTTTGAGAAATACCTGTTCATATCCTATGCCCATTTTTAATGGGGTTGTTTTTGTCCATACATACTCACTGCTTAGCTGGTTGACTTAAGTTCCTTATAAATTCTGGATATTAGACCTTTGTTGAATGCATAGTTTAAAAATATTTTCTCCCATCCTATAGGTTGTCTGTTTACTCTGTTGATAGTTTATTTTGCTGTATGTAAGCTCTTTAGTTTAATTAGATCCCGTTTGTCAGTTTTTGCTTTTGTTGCAATTGCTTTTTGGGTCTTTGTAATGAAATCGTTGCCCATGCCTGTGTGCTGGCTGGTATTGCCTAGGTTGTCTTCTAAAGTTTCTATAGTTTTGGGTTTTACATTTAAGTCTTTAATCCATCTTGAGTTTATTTTTGTATATAGTGAAAGGAAGAAGACCAGTTTCAATTTTCTGCATTTGGCTAGCCAGTTATCCAAGCACCATTTATTGAATAGGGGGTCCTCTCTGCATTGCTCATTATTATTTTGGCTTTGTCAAAGATCAGATGGTTGTAGGTGTTTAGCTTTATTTCTGGGTTCTCTGTTCTGTTCCATTGGTCTAGTGTCTGTTTTTGTGCAAGTACCATGTTGTTTTAGTTGCTGCAGCTTTGTAGTATAATTTGAAGTTAGGTAGTGTGATGTTTCTGGCTTCGTTCTTTTTGCTTAAGATTTCTTTGGCTATTTGGTCTCTTTTTGAGTTCTATATGAATTTTGGAATAGTCTTTTTCTAGTTCTGTGATAGAGATAACATTGACTTTGGGCAATATGGCCATTTTAACAATATTGATTCTGCCTACCTATGAGAATGGAATGTTTTTCTATTTGTTTGTATCTTCTCTGATTTCCTTGAGCAGTGCTTTGTAACTCTCAGAGAGATTTCTCACCTCTCTGGTTAGCTGTATCCCCACATACAGTTTCTCCACCAGGTTCCTTTTCCTCACCTGTGGTGCTGCTGTCTCTCTCTAATCCTTGGGGCTCATCAAGGGCCAGTCTTGAGTGTTCGTCTAATCTCACCCTCCCTCCTGTGTCCTCTCACAATTCTTAGTTATCATCCTGAATGGAGTGTGTTATATTTATAAGTGTGCATTCATCTGAACATTGTGTCTGCTTGAAGGTGATCAGCACCACCAGACAGACTATAGATTCCTATTCCCAGGATGACGGGCATGATGGCTCTTTATTTCAATAATTTCTTTCAGACTCTGTCACAGGAGTCATTCAGTAAAAATAAACAAACTTGAATAAATGAATAGATTTATTGAAGTGATTAATTCTGTAATCTGCTCTAATTGAAACTACAGAGCACCAGAAAAATCCAAAAACACACGAATATTCTGATGTTGACACAGAATTTCAGAGTTAGAAGTGAGTGTAGTGAAAGTATTTTAAGCACCCATTGGGAAAAGGGACTTAAGACCCTTAAGGTGATCATTTCTGCTCCTGACCAAGATGAAGTAACGAGAAACATATTTATACTCCCACCTGGAACAACTCTCCCTCTCTCTCACACACACACATGCACACACACACACACACACGAATGTATGCAACAGTGATATTTAAGACTTTGCACATCAGGCAACACAAGAAATGGACTCCTGGGAGAAGGGAACACAGGAGGCGATGCCTGCACTTGCTCTAGACAATTTCCAGGCCATGGTGTGTAAGGACAAGCCCAGGTAGAACTCAGAGTCTCTCTGAGTGGAAGACAGAACTGGAAGTACAGGGGATCAGAGAGTTAGGGTTTGCAAAGCAGAACACAGAGAAAACAGAGGACCACTGAGAGAAATAATTCCAAGATCAGCAAAGGCTTCTCTGAAGCCTTCAGCTAAGTACAGACCAGCCTGTCCATGCACGAGAGAAAACAGCACAAAGTTGGAGAAGGAACTTTGTGAAAGCATTAGAGGAAAACATCCTTGGGAACTCACACAGAGAAGGATATATTCCAATTTCTACCAGCCAATGTGGAAAGCATCATAATTCACAGGGCAACAAGCACAGCACTCAGAAACATTGTGCTTCAGAGCAAGAAAAATATATTTTTGTTGCTAATGCTCTGGTCTTGCCTAACCCAGCAAGACCTGAAAAAAGTCAAACTGTTTCCAAGCAATTTAGCCATGTATCAGAGAGAAATTCAAGAATATTCGTAGAAATACAAAAATATCCAGCACATAATAAGGTAAAATTCTTGTCTAGCATCCAGTCAAAGATGAGAGAAATACTAAAACAGCGGAAAAAAAAAATCATTGAAACTGACCCAGGTGTGACACAGATGTTAGAAATTTTCAGCACGGGAACACAATTACTATGCCTGGGTTCCACATGTTCAAGAAGCAAAAATTGAACATGTTAAGAAGAGACACAACGATATAAAAAGATTCCAATCGAAGTTCTAGAGATAAAAAGAATAATATTCAAGATGAAAGATATACCACCCGGACATAAGAGATTAAATACTGCATTGGTTAATATGAAAACATAGCCATAGAAATAATCCAACATAGAGAGAAGGAAGACAGGGAAGAAAAAGAATTGTGGTTAATTGAGCTGTGGGACAACATCAGATGGTTAAATAATAGTATAACTGGAGTCCCCAAAGAAAAGGAGGGAATAAAAAAAAAATTTGAAAGAATAATGACTAACATTTTCCAAATTTGATGACATCTGCAAACCACAGAAGTAAGTAGCTCAACAAACTCCATGTACAAAACCCCTGAAGAAACTAACACCAGGACACCTTACAGAGCGATTGCTTAAAACCAGTGATAAAGAGAAAATTACAGAATCATCTGGGGCTGGTGTGAAGTGAGGGATAGAGTGTTAGATATAGAGAAACAAAGATCAGAATGACAGTGGGCTTCTCTCCTCAGAAGTGAACATATGTCTTCGCTTGTGCGTTTTGAGACAGGGTCTCACTCTGTTGCACCCAGGCTGGAGTGCAGTGGTGCAATCTCAGCTCACTGCAACCTCAGCCTCTCGGTTCAAGTGATTCTCCTGTTTCAGCCTCCTGAGTAGCTGGGATTACAGGCGTGCACCACCACGCGCAGGTAATTTTTCTATTTTTAGTACAGATGAGGTTTCGCCATGTTGGCCAGGCTGATCTCGAACGCCTGACCTCAGGTGATTCACCCACCTCGGCCTCCCAGAGTGCTGGGATTACAGACATGAGCCACCGCCTAGCCTGAAGATAGGTCCCATGCATTCCAGCCCCACATTTTCTTTGCAGGAGGATTGAGGTTGGGGGGATACTTTGGCAGCTGCCTAGATGTCGTTGGCCACAGAACCAGGCCCAACACCCAGTCCCAAGGGTCCAGGCCATTTTCTTTGTGCTTGATCACAATAGGTCAGGTGTCCGCTCCACACTGGGTAATATGACTGGGGATAAGCATCTCCAGGAAGCCTTGAACAATTGGTAACAGTCGCCAGACCACTGCCCTCTGGTGTCATACTACCCCTGTTGTAGCTGAAGAGGGGACTGAATAATGGAGGAGTGTGTGCAGCCAGTTAAATAGTACACTGAATGTCACACAGAAAGACATTCTCTCCTCTTCTCATCCACACAGGGGTATGCCTCTCGCGCTCTTCTGTGCTTACAGGACCATCTTCCCTGCTGTCCCAGTTGCCAAGGACTTGGGTTGCAGGTGTTTGTATATAGCCCTGCTTTCAGAGTGACATTTGCTCAGAGCAAAGGGTGACTGCTTTTTGTTTTCTCCCCCTAATCCTGTAACCTGAAGATCCCAGAAGAGTCACAAACATACATCCCAGTTTTAATAAACATGTTCCATAATGACTTAAACGCAAAGTTCTCAAAACATTTTTTTCCAAATGCACAGTTGTCTTACAAATATATATGTACACATTGCACTAGTTTATTATTTGCGATCTAAATAGGATTCATTTTCTTGGGATAAAACAAATGATAATTTAGATTATCCAACATTTTTGTTTCAAATGCTTGTTTTCTTGTAAATGGTTACAAGACCCGAAAATTTTCTAGTAGTTTATCCGTTTTGGAAGATAACTAATTAAATAGCTGGATGACTGAGAGACTCAGATGAATGCATTAATTCCTGTAAGATAAATTTTGACTTATTAAGTTAAATCCCCATGAACCAGGAAAGAGAGTAAGGGGGAGTTCTTGGCCTTCTAGTATTTTCATTTGCCAGCTATGTTTAGACTTATCTGCACTTTCTGTATTCAGCTGGGTAAGACACCCGCCGATGAAACAGACAGCTTCGAGTCTTTACTCTCTGGGGTCTGACTAGAAGGCAGAGGTGCAGGATCCCACATGAATGCCTCTTCTCTCAAAATTTCCACTCTCACTTTTCAGATCTCTGAACAGTTTTAATTTTGTATCTGATGCCATGCTGGCAGGGTAGCAGGTGGGTGAGGTGCCCTGGTGAGAATACATGTCACTTGTCACCAGGCTACATGCACACCCACATCTGTTCTTGATGCCAGGGTGAGCCCTGCTGCACCTGCAATGGCTCTCCCAGCAAACCCTTCCCGTGAGCCTTGATCCCATTAGGACCGGGAGATCCACAACAGACTGCTTACTGGGGTCATTTCCCAGCAAAAGTGTAGTGGGACAGGCAGGTAAGAAACAGCCAAAAAAATACGTGACAGCAAAGGCAAGACAGTACGGTGAGTATTACAGTCCTTGGACCCAGATGCTCTGCAGGGCCCAACTCACTGCTCCTTTCCAGAAAGTTACTTGATCAATCTTCAAGAAGTCTGACCAAGGCAAGTGGACTGGAATTTAAGAAGAAAAAGAGGTAAAGCACACTTACATTGACTGAGTTTCTATTAGAGTCTAAGTGCTTAATACCGGTTATCTCATTCAGACTTACATAATAAATGAAACAGTTCATAGAATCTTCATCTGTATGAAAATAAATGGGAAAGCAATTAAGCTTGATGACCGCCTAAAGATGGAGGTGGCAAATGAAAGATTCTGGAGTTCAGCCCCCTCCTTTATCCAGCTTGGAGGTTGGGCTCTCTGCTTTATCGGTGCTACTCCCATGTTTTTAGAGTTTCACAGGTAAATCCTTTGCTTCTAGCGAAAGTACAATACGTAAAAGAGCCAAAGGTTGAAGGATTGGAAGATAACACATCCGTCCCCCAAGATGTCTCTGAAGATCCTTCGGGGCAACTTGGGGTCCCCCAGGTTCACATCCTCATGATGTCTGCATCAGGTCACCATGGATTAAGCAGGCCCTGGCAGTGAGCACAATACTGGAGGCATAAGCACCCACCGCCATGCTTGGCTGGAGTCTCTGTCCCTGCCACCTGCAGTGTCCCTGTGACTCCAACCTGGGTCTACCTTGCACCTCCATTCTGCTTCTCCTCCTCACCTTGACATTATCCCCTTAAAAGACTTTGTTACACTGATAGGGCAGCCAGCAAATGGGCAGCCTGGCTGGTATCTGAAGAAAGTCTAAACAAGCACTCCCTGCCTTGCCCACTGATTGGATTAATCCCCTCACTCCTCAAGGTCCTACAAACCTCAAGGCTGAAGTCTGAATCCCTGAGCAGCCTCTGCATTTCTCGTGCAGCCATCCAGAACGTTAGCTTCTTGCCTGCTGCACTGTGCCTGTGGCAGCCCTGGATGGCACTCTGTCCCCCAGCACCACTCCCACAAAATGCTCTGCCTCTGAGTCACAGTCCCCACCTGTCCTTTTCTATGCAGGTAGCCTCAGAAGCTCTACCCCAGGCAGGACGGCCTGAGCACACTGGGGGCCTGTATTGACTTTCCCTCTCAGGTTCCATCCACAAGAGTATGATGTGTTCAGTTGCCTTTGTTGGCTCCCTGTGTCCATTGCTGGGGGCAAGGACATGCGGCAGAGACGGAAGATAGAGACAGTCTTGTATGATCATGTTTAGAGTCCTCGTCGCAACTTGCTGCTCAAGGCAAGTGGAGAGGCCGGGACAGCACATGCAATGGCGATGAATAAATCCACATGCTCTATAAAATATTGGAAACTCAGGATGACAGCTGAGCTTCCTTGAGCTCAGGGTCAGCCTTTTCTTCAGCTCCTTCACGTTATGTTCCCGAGCAGAAACAAACACACGTTGCAGAGTGGCATGTGGGGTGAAGGAGGCCTGCATGTCTGTGGTGACAATCAAAATAACTGATAAACTTGGATGGGGTGTGTCTATTAAAATAGTGGTAGCTGCCACTCAGGACTGCCCACTGCCTGCCAAGTTAGGAACATGGCCTCACATCCATATACCAGCCCTGTGAGGGGAGGGGCCAGATGCCCATTTTATAGAGATGTTGTCATGAACTCCCGGAACTAAGGTCAGACTTGGGGTCTTCCCAGTTTAAAGGACTGTGTTTAAGCTATGCACTCTTGGGCCGCCTTGGGACCTGCCTGTAACTCTTGTACCTTCATGCCTGCACCTCACCCTGTAATATAAGCTCTCCAGGTACATGAGCCTCACCTACTTCCCCATGCAAACACACCCACATACTCCCCCACCCCAGAGGGTGCTGAAAAGCTCTATCTATCCTTCAGGGTCTGGTATAAATGTACTCTTCCTTATTCTATCCCCAGCACCTTGTTTCTTAAAGTGCAATTCAATGTTTCCCACTTCCAAAAAGCATTTATTTTTATTAGTGAGCTTATATCATCTGAGAAATAATGACTCAAGACTGTCCCTAGTAAAAGTGACCCTAGTTGGCCATCATTTGTCGTGGTATGGAGATGAGTGAGGAGAGAAAATGTTGAACTGGGGAGAATACCCCAGAATGCGTCCCTAGACCTAGCACAGAGTAGGAATGCAATAAACAAAGCCGTTGTTGACTGACTGGCTCAGCCTGTCCTAGGCGAGGCTGTTTCAAGGGAGCTGCTGCACCACAGACTGAAGCCTGACCTTGATCCCTACATACCTTCCCACCTAGACCTAGGGGGCTTATCTCCTAGACTGGAGAAATATGCATATCCCACCTGAGCTATTTCACACTGCTCACAGCTCCGGGCCAGCAAAGATGAAGAAGCACTATAATCATTGAAACAAGACCAGTAGCTGTCATTGTCCTATAATAACAGAGCAACACAGTTTTCTCAGCTGCATGGAAGACTGCCTATTAGGAGGTCATCTGAGGGAAGCCAGTCATCCATTATGAGCACCATATCATATTTCCCCGCCATATTTTGTCTTAATATTCTAAAGTTCCTTAGAGGAAAAGTGGCTTATGCTTGCCTGATGGTTTCTCTTATCCTAAAATAGTATGGGGGATTCTTTTTAAGGAATCTCATTATCCAGTTTACCTCTTTTTCCCACAGTTCCTTTTCATTCATTCAGTCCTTCATTTATTTATTTGCCGCCATAATAGGGCCATCAACAAAGATCTGTGGGGTGACTCTTTCGCACATAATGAATCGGGCTCCCATTTGGAAATTACAGTAATATATTATCCATTAATACCAGAAAGAGGTGAGTGGTAACTAAGAAGCACTCTGCAAGGCTGGACCAAATTACAAGGCAGAGTTGAAGGGAGACTTCTAAACACCTGAACCTTCTGTTTCTTAATTTGCAATATTTGGGCAGCCTTTAAAGGCACAATCCCACATTTAAGTAATCTTCATTGTTCATTTGTTCAGCTCCTGTGTTCCAGACATTATATTTTTTATTAAATGGCAGTTTCTTAGGCTCAATTCAGATGGTAATAATTTGGAAGATCACTGACAAAGTGATGACATCCTAAGTTTTTTTAACTTGAAATGCTTGCTCCCCTCCCTACGAATTATAGGAAAAGCTGAGTGTGTGCAATGAAGTTTATTTTTCTAAGGAGAAGATGCCTATGTTTCATGAGATAGTCAGAGAATTCTACGATCTCCTCAAAGTCAAGGATTGCTGTCTCTAAACGTGTTACGAATGACAAATATGGAGCAGAATGCCTGCTCAGATAGACCATCTTCTTAAGAAAGGAGAGAAGTGCTTTTATAATGTCAGGACTCCCATTCTTTGAAAAACTGCTTTATGGATATAACAAGTAGAGAATTGAGAACCACAGGTACAGTTCACATTGAACAGGACAGGGAGCCTGAACACTCACTCAGGCTTAAGTTCTGAACCTCGTGACTTATGCTAACTTCCTGTAGGATGGTAAGTAATTCACTGATTCCGCTTGTGATTGTTTCCTTCATCTGTAAGCCAAATGACTGAAACACCTGGGCTGTAAATTATGTCCGGCAATTGAATCTCTAAAATATTCTTAAAAGAGTATGTTTACATATTTGGGCTTTATATATATACTTTAAAACTTTTACATGCTGAGGAATTTGCTTACATATTTACATTTATCTACATATGTTTTATATTACATGTTTACTCTCCTTGATGTCCTCAGGCCTCCTATTCAAACACGTAACTGAACTTAAGCTCATTACCTGCTAGACTTTACATGCACATTGTGAATAGAGATCTAGCTCAGAATGTACTTCGTTCTTCAGCTGTTGCACAATGCTTAGTCATTTTCAATGGGCTTCATTTAAATTCTGTTAATGGACTAGATTAAAATATGTTTCAAGAGGATAAAGAAAATGCATCTACATCTGATAAAATGAAATATACCCAGTGATCTCATAATTCATTTGGGGAAAGAACACACCATGAGAAAGGAAATGTGACACTCACATGAAATATACCAGGTTACAGAGGCGGTGACTGCCCTCTCTTTTGTCATTTGCCTAGATGTACTGTAAAAAATGTGTTCTGTCTTGATTAGGCCTAGCAGGGCTGAAATAAAGCATTAAATACTGATAAGCAGATGCTTTGTAAGTGGAAAGACGTGTATAATTGTCCCATGATCACGCTCAACATTCCTGCCTCATTAGATACCTGAGAAATATGGGGCTTGGCTGACAGGTACTTGAGGCGACTGCGCCACCTCACTCCACCCAACTAATCACGTTCAGATTTGGAAACTTCCATAGCCACACCCTCTGAAAAAACCACAACAGCTCCTTGCATGATCCTTTCTCTTCCATACCCAAGACATTTTCAAGTTGTCGTATTTGAGCTCTGCTCTCTATAGTTCACTATGGCAAAAGCTATGTGAGGCTAAGAGAAGAAACACATTTATTCCTGCTCTCTTGAAGTTGCTTTCAACAGATACAACTGCTTCTCTCTCTCTTGCACCTCCACACCCCGTCTACCTATTTATTACAGGTCAAAATAATAAACTAGAGAGAAAAGTAAAGGGCAATAGAACCTCAGAAGATGGAGAATTTGCATGTAGGCAAGGGGCTAATGAAATGCATTTAAAATTTGTTTGCTTTTTAGAAGGGTAAGATTGTATGTAGACACTTATAAGAAAAAAGTAAGACCCTCTGGGTGAAAGAAGAGGTGGGTCAATATATGGCTTTTTTTTTTTTAAAGAAAAGGGCAGCTTCTAGGAATCACCCATGGAAATAAAAGTGGTGAAATAGCCTGAGATCTGATCATTGGAGTAATGCAGGAACGTGTACCTCACATATAGCCAGCAGAAATACATCATTACACATTTGTCATCATCCTTATTTTGTTTTTGTTTTCTCATTTGTTGTTAAAAGACAATAACATTTAGAGAAGATATTTCTGGTAGCAGCATAGTGCTTGATTGTGATGGCAAATACAGTGGACAAAGAGATTTGAGGTCATGGAACTCTATGGAGATCATTAATGTCATACAGTGGTTCGAGTGTCAGGAAATGAGTGGGGAAGAAAGATAAAATCATATTCATTTTTAAGTTGTCTAATGTATTCCTCTCACCTGTTGGATTCAATTACATTTTTTTTTTATTATGCTTTAAGTTCTGGGGTACATGTGCAGAGCATACAGGTTTTTACATAGGTATACACGTGCCATGGTGGTTTGCTGCAACCATCAACCCGTCATCCACATTAGGTATTTCTTCTAATGCTATCCCTCCTCTTGCCCCCCACTCCCGACAGGCCCTGGTGTGTGATGTTCCCCTCCCTGTGCCCATATGTTCTCATTGTTCAATTCTCACTTATGAGTGAGATCTTGCAGTGTTTGATTTTCTGTTCTTGTGTCAGTTTGCTAAGAATAATGGTTTCCAGCTTCATCCATGTCCCTGCAAAGGACGTGAACTCATCCTTTTTCATGGCTACATAGTATTCCATGGTGTATATGTGCCACATTTTCTTTATCCAGTCTATCATTGATGGACATTTGGGTTGGTTCCAAGTCTTTGCTATTATAAAAAGTGCTGCAATAAACACACGTGTGCATGTGTCTTTATAGTAGAATTATTTATAATCCTTTGAGTCAAATGGTATTTCTGGTTCCAGATCCTTCAGGAATCACCACACTGTCTTCCACAATGGTTGAACTAATTTACACTCCCACCAACAGTGTAAAAGTGTTCCTATTTCTCTACATCCTCTCCAACATCTGTTGTTTTCTGACTTTTTAATGATCGCCAAACTGGCGTGAGACGGTATCTCATTGTGGTTTTGATTTGCATTTCTCTAATGACCAGTGATGATGAGCTTTTGTCTTGTTTTGAGAAGTGTCTGCTCATATCCTTTGTCCACTTTTTGATACGTTTGTTTGTTTTTTTTCCTTGTAAATTTGTTTAAGTTCTTTGTAGCTTCTGGATATTAGCCCTTTGTCAGATGAACAGATTGCAAAAATTTTCTCCCATTCTGTAAGTTACCTGTTCACTCTAATGATAGTTTCTTTTGCTGTGCAGAAGCTCTTCAGTTTAATTAGATCCCATTTGCCAATTTTGGCTTTTGTTGCCATTGCTTTCCGTGTTATAATCATGAAGTATTTGCCCATGCCTGTGACCTGAATGGTATTGCCTAGGTTTTCTTCTAGGGTTTTTATGGTTTTAGGTCTTACTTTTAAGTCTTTATTTCATCTTGAGTTAATTTCTGTATAAGTTGTAAGAAAAAGGTCCAGTTTCCGTTTTCTGCACATGGGAATCATTTCCCCATTGCTTGTTTTTTTTTTTCAGATTTGTCAAAGATCAGATGGTTGTAGATGTGTGGCATTATTTCTGAGGCCTCTGTTCTGTTCCATTGGTCTGTATGTCTGTTTTGGTACAAGTACCATGCTGTTTTGGTTACTGTAGCCTTGTAGTATAGTTTGAAGTCAGGTAACACGATGCCTCCAGCTTTGTTCTTTTTGCTTAGGATTGTCTTGGCTATACGGGCTTGTTTTTGGTTTCATATGAAATTTAAAGTAGATTTTTCTAATTCTGTGAAGAAAGTCAATGGTAGCTTGAAGGGGATAGCATTGAATCTATAAATTACCTTGGGCAGTATGGCCATTTTCACATAATTGATTCTTCCTATCCATGAGCATGGAATGTTTGTTCATTTGTTGTGTTTTCTCTTATTTCCTTGAGCAGTGGTTTGTAGTTCTCCTTGAAAAGGTCCTTCACATCCCTTGTAAGTTGTATTCCTAGGCATATTATTCTTTTTGTAGCAATTGTGAATGGGATTTCATGCATGATTTGTCTCTCTGTCTGTCTATTATAGGTGTATAGGAATGCTTGTGATTTTTGCACATTGATTTTGTATCCTGAGACTGCTGAAGTTGCTTATCAGCTTAAGGAGATTTTGGGCTAAGACGATGGGGTTTTCTAAATATATAATAATGTCATCTGCAAACAGATACAATTTGACTTCCTCTCTTTCTATTTGAATGCACTTTATTTCTTTCTCTCACCTAATTGCCCTGGGCGTAACTTCCAGTAGTATATTGAATAAGAGTGGTGAGAGAGGGCATCCTTGTCTTGTGCTGGTTTTCCAAGGGATCCCATTCAGAATGATATTGGCTGTGGATCTGTCATAAATGGCTCTTATTCTTTTGAGATATGTTCCACCAATACCTAGTTTATTGAGAGTTTTTAGCATGAAGTGGTGTTGGATTTTACCAAAGACCTTTTCTGCATCTATTGAGATAATCCTATGGTTTTTGTCATTAGTTCTGTTTATATGGTGGATTATGTTTATTGAGTTGCTTATGTTGAACCAGCCTTGCATCCCAGGGATGAAGCTGACTTGATTGGGGTAGATAAGCTTTTTGATGTGCTGCTGGATTTGGTTTGCCAGTATTTTATTGAGGATTTTCACATCGAAGTTCATCAAGGGTATTAGCATAAAATTTTCTTTTTTTGCTGTGTCTCCACCAGGTTTTGGTTTCAGGATGATGCTGGTCTCATAAAATGAGTTAGGGAGGAGTCCTTCTTTTTCTATGGTTTGGAATAGTTTCAGAAGGAATGGTATCAGCTCCTCTTTGTATTTCTAGTAGAATTCGGCTCTGAATCTATCTGTTCCTGGGTGTTTCTTTGGTTACCAGGCTATTAATTACTGCCTCAATTTCAAAAAATGTTAAGGGCAGCCAGAGATAGGTCAAGTTACCCACAAAGGGAAGCCCATTAGACTAACAGCAGATCTCTCTGCAGAAATCATACAAGCCAGAAGACAGAGGGGGCCAATATTCAACATTCTTAAAGAAAGAATTTTCAACCCAGAATTTCATATCCAGTCAAACTAAGTTTCATAAGCGAAGGAGAAACAATATCCTTCATAGAGAAGCAAATGCTGAGAGATTTTGTCACCAGCAGGCCGGCCTTACTAGAGCTCCTGAAGGAAGCACTAAATATGGAATGGAAAAACCAGTACCAGTCACTCAAAAACATACCAAATTGTAAAGACCATGGACACAATGAAGAAACTGCATCAGCTAATGGGCAAAAAAACCAGCTAGCATCATAATGACAGAATCAAATTCACACATAACATTGTGACCTGGAATTAATGTAATGGGTTCAATGCAATGTAATGGACTAAAAAATGTAAATGGGCTAAATGCCCCAATTCAAAGACACAGACTGGCAAATTGGATAAAGAGTCAAGATCCATCAGTGTGCTGTCTTTAGGAGGCCAGTCTCACATGCAAAGACACACATAGGCTCAAAATAAAGGGATAGAGGAATATTTACCAAGAAAATGGAAAGCAAAAAATTAGCAGGGGTTTCAATCCTAGTCTTTGATAAAACAGACTTTAAACCAACAAAGATCAAAAAACAAAAAAGAATATTACGTAATGGTAAAGGGATCAATGCAACAAGAAGAACCAACTTCCCTAAATATATATGCACCCAGTACAGGAGCACACAGATTCATAAAGCAAGTTCTTAGAGACCTACAAAGAGACCTAGACTCCCAAACAATAATAGTTGGAGTCTTTAACACCCAACTGTCAATATTAGACAGATCAATGAGACAGAAAATTAACAAGGATATTCAGGACTTGAATTCAGCTCTGGACCAAGCAGACCTAATAGGCATCTACAGAACTGTCTACCCCAAATCCACAGAATATACATTCTTCTCAGCACCACATCACACTTATTCTAAAATTGACTACATAATTGGAAGTAAAACACTCCTCAGCAAATGCAAAAGAACGGAAATCATAACAGTCTTTCAGACCACGGTGCAATCAAATTAGAACTCAGGATTAAGAAACTCACTCAAAACCACACAACTACATGGAAACTGAACAACCTGCTCCTGAATGAATACTGGGTAAATAATGAAATTAAGGGAGAAATAAATAAGTTCTTTGAAACCAATGAGAACAAAGATACAATGTAGCAGAATCTCTGAGACACAGCTAAAGCAGTGTTTAGAGGCAAGTTTATAGCACTAAATGCCCACAGGAGAAAGCAGGAAACATCTAAAATCTACACTTTAACCTCACAATTAAAAGAACTAGAGAAGCAAGAGCAAAAGCAAACAAATTCAAAAGCTAGCAGAGGACAAGAAATAACTAAGATCAGAGCAGAACTGAAGGAGATAGTGAAAAACTCTTCAAAAAAATGAATGAATCCAGGAGCTGGTTTTTTGAAAAGATTAACAAAATGGATAGACCGCTAGCCAGACTAATAAAGAAGAAAAGAGAGAAGAATCAAATAGAAAGAATAGAAACTGATAAAGTGGATATCACCACTGATCCCAAAGAAATACAAACTACCATCGGAGAATGCTATAAACACCTCTATACAAATAAACTAGAAAATCTACAAGAAATGGATAAATTCCTGGACACATACACCCTCCCAAGACTAAACCAGGAAGAAGGAGAATCCCTCTATTACATTTTTATATTCTTCTTCCTCCGGGAAGTTTTCTTTGAATTCCAGATCTACTTACCATCTTCCCCTACCATCTCTTATAAACCAACTGTACGCTAACACTGATTCCTCATTGCAGAAAAGAACCAATAATACCAGCGGAGTAATACCCAAGAGTGAACACGCTGTTCCATTCTTCCTTTCTGCCCTTTACTTATGGTCTCTTTCTTATACTAGTATGAGGGGTAGCCAAATAGGATTTGTAATCTGGCCTCCTATTTTAGAAAGAGTGGTTCATTGTTTTTTATTTAGGTTCCAGAAATGGATGGAGTTACTCCATACTGCTAGAATTAATTCCAGCTCACAATTCACATTGTGAAAGGAAAGATAAACAGTTGGTTAAAACGTAGCACATGCCATCTGAAAACATAGAGTACGCAGATAAACCTGCATGTAAATCTGAAATTAACTGCCTCTTATTTCCAAACAAAACCTATGAGGCCCTCTCTGGCCAGCATGTTAATGAGATCCTCCCTTCCCTCTGTCCACACCAAATGCTCATCTCATTGAAGATGCCTACCGTGCTCTAATGATTTCCTGCATTGACCTTTAACCCCATGTGCCCCCCAACTCTTCTAGAAATTTTTTAGATTCAGAGTTGCAATATTGAAGCCCTTTTAGGAAACCTCACACACTGCACTTTGCTTCCTAGGAAAGACTTCCTGTGGATGAGCCGGGGGACTGGCGTGCCCTACAGAGCATCCTCACACAAGGACAAAAACAACTGTGCACTGAAACTTAGAATAACCTTTCCCCATGAGTCAGAAGTGACTTACACAACTTAGACATTCTCCCTGGAGCACGATCAAATGTCATCTTTCTCCTCCCTTTTCTCCTCTAGAGCTGGAAGGGTTAGAGGCAGCCTGTTTCTAACAAAAACACAAACATTTAGGGGTTTGGTGGTTAACATTAAACGCTGCCTTCAAAAGCTCACAGAACTATGGGGAAGTAAACTCAGAAATTTATAATTCAGTATGCCATGTACTGTAATATGCATTAAACACAATCAGATTTTCCTTCTTGCAGATTCCTCCAAACATTATGAAGCTCTGTTGACCACTCTTACTTGGCTTTGGAGAGAATAACCAGGAAAAAGTATAGCTTCTCTTTATGAACTCTACAATCCCTCAAAAAGATGACCCCCCCCTTCATTAAGTGTCTCGTGACAGGGCAGAGTGACAAATGATGTAATTCTGGAAGAGGCATATTTTTGTGGTGAGACACAGGGATTTCAGGGCAAAAGAGTCTCACGTTGAAGCCCTGGATCTAACACTTACTTGTTCTATAATGTTGGGCTTCATCTCTCCGCACCTCAGCTTTCTCTGTTGTAAAACAGGCCTAATAAAAAAATGCCTACCTCTTAAGGTGTTGTGTACACCAAATGAGTGAAAACACATGCTTGGAACCGTGCATAGCCTGTAATGAGTCCTACCTAATTGTTAGTGGACTAAAGTCCACTAAACATAGTTTAGTCAGTGGACTAAAGATAACCATCAAAGATGCACAGGGCAACATATGGCTTGCACCAGACTCTCTAGAAGCTCAAAGAAAGACCATGACCCATGGTATTCAGCCTTTGCATTTGTAGCGATACCACCAGAGTGAGCCTCTTCCACACACAGCTTCAACTACTTCCTCTAAATTGACAGCGCTACGTCAGGTCCAGATCACTGTCATGGTCTCCTGTCCAAGGCACCCAACTTCTCACTTATCAGTGACCCCTGATAGAAACATCAAAAAGTGAATCTGTCCCGTGGTCCTTTCCTTCTTCTCTATTCATAAATACTCCACATTGAGCAAAGGAAGTTTGGTCCCATTTCAGTGAACGGCCTTTCCATCTGCCCTCATCCCACATGCCAGGAATCTGGATGAGGTTGTCAGACACCTCTCCTCACTTTTCACATGCATTAGTCTTTCTAGTTCTGGGCCTAAACTCTCTCATGAATTCACCTCTCTCTAATTCTGCTCTCCCAGCACAGCCTCAACAGTCCCCTAAAGTTGATCTGCAATATCTGCTGTCAAATTTATCCTGTACAAACCAACAACATCCTCACTCTCCTGGCTTGCAGAGAGAACAATAAATGACCCAGTTTCAGTCAATTACACATGCCTGCCTTGGACTTTTCATCGAGAGGGTAATAAAAGGAAGCTGTCCTATGAAGCCCAACTGAGCAGAAACAAAGGGAAGAATATTTTCAGCATGGACAAAGGTAGGTCACTAACTTATATGTGAAGATTATTCAAGCACATACACGGGGCAGAGTAGTGATCACTGTGTAACTCAGAAAGCCTAGGGAGGTGGGAGTACTGCTCAAGATGTATCTGGAAGGACAGGCAGAGGCTTCGTTACTAAAAAGCCTGTGTGCCTGCTTAGGTACACACATCGTCTTCAGGAAATTGTTAAATAACAGTGAGCTGGCATTGCCAAGATTGAGCACTTAATCTATAAACACTAAAAGATGTTCACATGCACAATTTAAAAAACTCATCCAATGGTGTGTCAGGTGAAACCTTATAAAACTGTAATAGAAACCAGCTGTGTGTGCGGACTCCCAGCACGTCCGTGTTCACTTCTGGCTCAGCAGAGTGTGAAGGACGTGGTTTGGGGATAGAAAGCTGCTGGCACAAGGACACCTGGGCTCCAACCAGGAAGTAAGAGAACTGAGAAGGGAAAGGCAATCCAGGGTTGGGAATCCAACCTCCCTGGGGTCAGGCACAGTTCAATCTGACTTTAAAGTGAATACTTGGGACATTTATTATCTTATCTGAGTAAGTTATCTGCTTCTTAAGAGTGATGAGCTCATTTTTATGGTCTTGCTTTTGACTTTCAGGCTTCCCATGGGAACTTCATAAAGAGCCCATAAATACATGTTTATCTGTGTCTCTAGCATAATCCAGATTTTTGTTGAGCTGGAAGTTACCTTAAAAATTAATTTTTGTATGTCTGAATAAATAAAAGTATACTGCCACTCTTACAAATAATGTACACATAGAATGAACATATTCTGCACAGGGAATTTAACTGTTAAGGCTGAGACACACACATCCATATTCAATAGATGATTATATTTGCAATTGTGTAAGAAGAGCAACAGAAAGTACAAATATACATTATACTCTCTTCCTTTAAAATACAAATCAAAGTATGATGTTATTAATAGCTATAATACACAATGTCTTGTATGATAGTTGCTTTAATTTCTGAGCATGTGACACTTTCCAATCTTCATTTTAACATTTTTATGCATGTTATTGCATAACAGAATTCAGAGAGAGAATAGTTTTTTTTACCCTACTACTGATGTGTAAGTTTTGAGCCAAAACTTTTATTAAATATAATATAATAAGAATTATTTGCACACGTTGTACCAATTGCCACTTTCCTGGTTTTGATATTGCACTATAGTTAAGTAAAATGTCACCAACAAGAAAACTGGGTGAAGGGGGCGTGAGTCCTCCCCACACTATCCTTGCTACTTCCCAAAGGAAAAATTCTGTAATTATTTTGAAATAAAATGTTGTTTTAAAAAAGCACACTTGCATTGTGGAATTGACCCCATTTAGTCATGGTGTATTACTCCTTTTATGTGTTCCTAATTCTACCGGTTAACTTTTAAAAACGATTTCAGTGTTAAACTATAAGAGAATATGGTTCCATATTTTTAAATTATTGAGTTTTGTATACTTTTTAATATCAGATTAATAACGGCCTCATAAAATGGGTTGCAAAGTTGTCACTCCTCTATTTCATAAAAGAGTTTTGAGTGGCAGTGGTGTCATTTTATGCTTAAATATTGGATAAAATTTATCAGAGGGGCCATGTGTCCCTGGAATGTTTAATTATTGGTGGAAAAGTGTTTGGCCAGGTACTCAATTTCTTTAATGTATCTAAGCCTATTCAGATTGAACTACTTGAATCAGTTTTGGTAATTTGTGTCTTTCAAATAATTTGTTCATTTCACTTAAGTTATTGAATTTGTTGACATAAAGTTGTGTATAATATCACCTTAACATTTTAAGGTCAGTAGAATTTGTAATTATATCTACTTTTCCCATCTTAATAGCATGATTTGTGTCTCTTAATTCTTCATCATTTTATCAAAGTGTAAATTTTATTGTTATTTTCAGTGAAATATCTTTCAATTCTATTTACTTTTCTAATTGTATTATTGTTCCTCTTTTCCTTAAGAGATAAATTGAAAATAGAGACAGATAAGATAGAGAAATAAATAATAGAAAAACATAATTTCTATGAATTGCTTTCTGTTTTTATATTATTTTTTCCTTCTACTTAATTTGGGGGTATTTGTTCTTTGCAATTTTAAGTTAAAAACTTAGACAACTGTAGTGTGCGGTGGCTCACGCCTGTAATCCCAGCACTTTGGGAGGCTGAGGCGGGCAGATCACAAGGTCAGATGTTCAAGACCAGCCTAACCAACATGATGAAACCCCATCTCTACTAAAAAAATACAAAAATTAGCCGAGTGTGGTGGCACGCGCCTGTAATTCCAGTCACTCAGGAGGCTGAAGCAAGAGAATTGCTTGAACCCGGGAGGCGGAGGTTGCAGTGAGCCGAGTTCGTGTCACTGCATTCCAGCCTGGGTGAGACTGAGACTTCGTATCAAAACAAAAACAAAAACAAAAACAAAAAACAACAAAGGAAACGTAGACAACTAATTTTAGATTGTTTTTCTTTTCTAATGTAACTGTTTAAAGCTATACATTTCTTTTGAAAACTGTAAGATGTATACCCCAGTCTTTTTAAAATTATTATTGATTTAAAAATCTATTCTTTTGATAGTGATTTGCCTCTTTGGCCAACATTATTTAATTTCTAATTATTTGAGGATTCTCCAGATATCATTCTATTATTTCTTATTAATTCTGCTGTGATCAGCAAATATCTCTGTATCATATGAATCTTGTTATATTTATTGTGACTCGTCTCAAAGACTAGAATATTGTCTATTTTGGTAAATGTTTACAAACACTTAAAAAGCATGTATACCCTGCTGTTGCTGAATGTAGTGTTGCTTGAATCTCAGTTAGGTCAAGTTCATTGATAATGTTGTTCAAGGCACCTATTTTTTTCTCATCACCTCCTATTCACCCCATGGGTAAAGAAAAGACACCTCTCTCTAAACAGCATGAGAGGGCCAAACGCAGCACACTCAGCACCAGACAAGTGAGATGCACGGCTCATGAGTCACATGTGCTGTCTGCATAAGAAGAGAGTATCACACATCACACAGGGCCATGGGGGTTGTACTCTGTGAGAGAGGGAACAACCAGGTACTGCAGGAGGCCAGCTTTGTAGTGAGAGGGGAGGGGATGACACCTCATTTCTATGGGAGAACGCGATCGAGTTGTGTGGGCTGGCAGGGAGGTGAAACCCAACAGGCTGAGGACCTGATGAGTTGCAGGTGGTCCAGTTTATAGGAACTGGACAGGTGAGGACCCTTTCCTACTGAGTGGAGGGTGTCTAGTGAGAGCAAGAGAACTCATGGTTAGAATCTGGGGCTTTGTGAGGCTCAAAGATGCTAGAACACCTTTTTGAATTTCTTTGGTCTTTGTTGTTTTTTTTTTTTTTTCCCTCAATTAGTCTATCAATTGCTGAGAGAGGAGTTTTGAAATCTCCAATTATAATTTCAGATTTGTTTTTTCCTTTGATCTTCATCAGTTTATATCCCACGTGTGGTAAAGCTTCTTGTTGAGCTTGTACACATTTAGGATTGTTATATCTTCTTCTGTATGCCATTGGCAGAGAGATAGACACATAGACAAGTGGAACAGAATAGAGGATTAAAAAATAGTCCAATACAAGTACATCCGGTGGGTTTTTGACATAGGTGCAAAAGCATCTTTTCAGCAGACAGTGATGGGGCAACTGAACATTCCTAGGCAAAAGGAAAAAAAGAAGTCACAACATTGACTTCATACCTTATGCCAAAATTAATTCAAAATGGATCACAAACTTAAATGTAAAATGCAAAACTACATATAAATTAGTTATTGACATATCTGGGCATAAATCTGCTATTGTATTATTTGTCGCCCATTTGTCTTCTCTTTCTCATTCTTCTGTCCCTCTTTTCTCAACTTCCTCTGGGTTATTTGTACATATTTTAGGATTCCAATTTGATTTACTTAGTGTGTTATGAGTATAGTATTTGGAAGCGTTTTCTTAGTGGTTGTTCCAGGCATTACAGTACACATATGTCATGAGTAACACCAGGTCAGACATAACCAGATTCATACACATTTGTGTCTTTCCCTAAGGTCAGATTTTTATAGGTATTATTTCAGTCACAAAAGCCACGAGCTAGAAGGAATTCACAAGAAGGCAATTCTCCTTAGTACTACCCATTCAATAGGTAGGTAGAGCTGCAGGCACACAGGCTCATGTGATCCGCAAGTCAGTCAAAATTGCAAACCATATGTAATAGTATACTTAATATATAAATGCGACAGATTAAACGTACCACATCAAACAAAAAAACATTTGAAATCAAGAGAAAGGGGAATTAAAAATGGGGTTAATAAACCAGTCTAAGGAGGGTGACATGGACAAGGAGAGTGTCTCGGCTGATCCAATGGATGTTAGCATCTTGCAGGAAGAGCCTTTGGGGAAGCACCTTCAGTGGCAGATGCTAGGTGCTAATCATGAGTGACAGCAGGACAGTGTCTTAACATGGCCATCTTAAGCTGGTGAACTCCTGCTCTTTTTGTGGCCACAGAGTCCTCTGGTGAAGAATGGCAGTCCTCTGGCTATGTCCCCCTCTGGTTGGGTACAATCTCTATGGATTAGGTAAACATCTAGTCCTGTTGGTGTGATGCCTTGTGAAATGTAAGGTGGAGTCTTTTTCTAAGATGGAGTTAGTTATATCAAGAGTTCTCTATGCAACACACATAACTTATCACAGTCTGAAGGTTTCAAATTTGTATGACCTTGAGTGAAGAAATCTTCCTTCCTTTTAGGTCCCTTCATCTCCTTTATAACATAATTGTCTGAAATATTTCCTCTACATACACTGAGCATCATATCAGGTGGTATTATAATTTTTGCTTCAACCATCAAATATGATTTGAGAAACTTATGTGAGTTAAGAGAGTCTATTATATTCACCCTGTTTTACACATTCTAACTTACACGTGTGTTTTTTCCTCTCTGAAGTCTTCAAGTAATGTATCATTTGTCTATGGACACTTGCATGAGTTTTTATTTGTCTTTAGTTTTCAGACATTTAATTACGATGTGTCTTTCTTGCATGTTTTATTTGGGTTTATCTTGATAGAGGTTTTCTCACCCTGAATCTCTCACCAGGTGAGGGAAGTTTTCAGACATTATTTCCTCGAATGACTTCTAGTCTCACTCTCTTTTACTATTCTTCTGAAATGCTCATCAAATAAACTTTAGCATTAAAAAAAAAATGTCCTACAGATACCGGAAACTTTGTTGTCTTCCCCAGTGTATTTTCTGTTTGTCATTCAAATTAGGTAATTTTAACTATTTGTCCTCAAGTTCACCAACTCTATCCTCTGTCACCTCCAGTCTATTATTGAGCTCATCCTGGGAGTTTGTTTTTTAATTTCTGTGATTTTATTTTTCAGTTCTAAAATGGCACTTGTTTTTTTATGACATATTTCTTTGTTGAGATTTTCTATTTTTTTTTGTTCCACAAGAACTCATAATTGCTTGTTAAAATATTTTTATTTTGGCCACTTTAAGATCCTTCCAGATAATTTCAACATCTGATTCATCTTTATGCTGGTCTCTTTTCTCATTTATATTGTGATGTCCCTGGTTCTTCAAATGACAAGTAACTTTTAATTATATCCTAACATTTGGCTGGTTCTTTTTCTTCTAATTTTGAAACAACAGATCCTATTTACTCTTTCTCTTTTATTGGGCAATCTGCCTGATGAGATGTGGCATGAGGGCTGGGTATGTATATGTTCTGTTTCCTTTTGTGCCCTGCTAATGCCAACTCAACACAGTGGGCCCCCCAGTGTATGTGTGTGGGGTGAATGCTCAGGTTCACCCTGGCTCTGTTGATACTTTCCTAGTGGAAGTGTAGGAGTGACCCATACTCTCTCTGTTCTTTTGAGTAGGGATGTGGATTCACTCTGTCCTGGCCTCTGCTGACACCCAGGGAAAGGAGCTAGAAAACTGGACTGCCAGGTAAGTCTACCACCCACCATCATGTCCACCTTGTTCAATCTGGTGGGAACTGGGACTCAGCTAGTCATTGGCTCCTGCTCACAGTAAGGGAAGGGGGACTACCTCACTTTACATCACCTCATTCTGACTCACTGATGCCAGGTGAGAATGGAGTTATTATAGTTATTACAGTCATGGCCATGGGTCTCAAAAAATACGGTAGGACCATAAGAAGTTTTAATTAGTACTGCTTCTGAAATTTAATTCATCAGTATGCATTGGTGTCATCTAAATACTTACATATTTTGCTCATTGTGTTTCTCAAAATGTATCTTAATACATAATCCTAAATAGTAATGATGTGATATTCCCAAAGATGACTATTATAGAATAAATTAAAATAAAAATGGGACCTATATAATCTTACAAATAATTTAAATTAATTAATCTGTAAAAGCAAATCTAAAGCTCTTGTACCAAGCTCTTGTACCTCCAAAAGCTTGCAGGAGAAAGAAGACACCACAACATGCATTAGCCCTTGATCCTTCAGCCAGGAAGTAAAAATGAACTGCACTTTTCTCTGTACCAAGCTGAACTAAAGGTTTATTCTTTCTACACAAATCATAAAGTTGAATATTTTTGAAGCAAATATTTTGAAGAAAACCACTTTGCTGATTTTGTTTCTATAAACATTTTTTACTTTCCTATTGATAAGCAGCTAGGAAACACAGCCTCTAACTACAGATAATCTCTCTTCTCTATCAAAGATTCTTAAATGTTTTTCAGGAACTCTATTCCAGTTTAACAAAGCATGTCTAAAAAAGCAGTTACCAGACCAAACCCATGATTTGATCCTCTCTGAAACAATAATTGGTCAGGGCCTTATAAGTAGCATTGTCAATTTCCACTGAAATTCTTCCTGAGCTATACAAGCTTCTAACACTCTTAAGAAATGGGATGTATAAATAATGTCCTCATTCCCAGCAATTCACATTTAGTATCCTAAGGTGAAAATATGGTTATTAAACCCATGTGCTTTGTACCTTGTTTAAGCTTGCAGTAATTTACTCTGATTATGATGATGAGAAAGTTGAGTCTATGTTAGTATTTTGGATCAGTGGAAAGTTTTTTTTTTTTTTTTTTAATTTCAGGACAAGAAAATATTAACTTAGTTGTTGAGAAATGACATGCTCAAACATTGCCTAACTTGAAGAGTTCAAACTTGTTGAAACTTCTTTTATTGTATGCGTTTTGGAACCAAAAGTGAGTTGAATAATGCTTTTGGCAACAACATGAGCAGTAAGGTGGGTACGGTCCTGACCTCTGCTCACTGGAATCTCATATCAGAAACCTCAGTATACATCTCGTTTCCTTGAGTCAGCACAATTTGAGGTTTAAGAGAAAATAAAATGTAGCTGCTTCTTTTATTCTTTTTGCAATGTGGGAGATCCTCAGTTTCTATATTCCTGAAGGTTTTGGTGTCACAGAAGGGGACTAAGAAGCGATAAATAAAGATTTGTCCAGAAACTCAGATCAACATATGTCTGCATTAGGAGGTTGTCTTGGGTGATTGTCAGTATGACACCAAAGGCAAAGACACTAGAAGCTGTTGAAATTAGAAGGAGAACTTCTCATGAGCAATATCCTAATAATATAAAGAAATGGACCGATATGATGAGTAATTTATAATTGATTAAGCTATCCTAGGGAAGAGGTAGAGTGAAATGATTTTTGCTGATTGTAATTTCTCTGCCAAAACCAGTTACAATTTAGCCATGTATATTACTTAATCTTCGCAACCATCATGTGATATAAGCATGATTATCCCCCTATACAGTTGAAAGAACTAGGTTGGAGGCCTTAAATAACTTTTCCTAGTTTATACAAGGAAAATAATAGATCCGGAATTTGAACATAGGGCTCTCTAACATCAAAGCTTATATTTAATATATAAACAGATAGAGAGATAGATAGATGATAGATACATACATACATACACACCTACACACATACTTTCCTGATGATATATGGCTCATGGATTATAAAGGAAATGATAAATTAAGAGCGGATCTGACATGTTAGTTTTGTATAGGGTGTGAAGTAAGGAGTTTTCTTCCTGATGAATATTCAGCTGAGTCCTGCAATATTTTTCAAGTCAAAATCATGCTTTGTCATGTAATGTATTTTCATACATGTTTCATTACTATTTCTAGATATTTATTTCCATTCTACTTCATATGTCTGGAGATATGTCTATACCATACTCTTTGATCACTCTGTATTTATATTTTAGTGACTGTAGGGGGAAGATCATCTATTATTCCTCATATTGTTTCAGTTGTACATCAGGCTCTTCTTCATAGAGGCTAATATCATTATGTTTAATTTTAAAAATAATATTCAAATTAAAATTGTGAACCTATTTCAATTTATATAAAATTTCATTTATATATTCATTTTGAAATGAAAGCTTCTGAATCTTCTTTTATAAAAGAATATTAGATCTTTTCATGTATTCCCTTCTCAATTATTTTCATCTAACAGGATCATTTAAGTTTATATTTTTATTTTTTAGGTACATCTTTTCTGCTAAAACTATTCCTAAGGATTTTATGGCTTTTGAAAGTTTTGTTGGCTATCAAAAGAAAAAATTATAATTACATGTTTATCTCTGGATGTTGAACTAAGTAATTCTAATAAAAATGTTAAATAATTAAAGCCATAGAAGAGTCAGTACTTATAAAATTATATGCTTATCACGTGTAGCTTATTATGTATCAATTATACCTTAATAACTATATAACAAGAAACGTTCTAAGTATTTTTATCCTAAAAGTCTGTGAAAATATTTCAAACCAAGAAAGAAACTTCAAAATTATTATTTAAAAAATTCACATATTTTACTATATAGAATTTAAAATATTATGACAAATATGCCAGAGAAAATCAATAATAAAGATGGTGTTTAAAAAGATATTTAGACACACAGATACATAGATTGATGAAAGATTATCTAATACAGAGATTGATAAAAGATTAATATGTAAAATATGCAAAGGACACATATGAATTGATTTCTAAAGCAAATAATGAAATAGTGTTATGGACACAGAATAAAATTAGAAAAAGAATAATACAATAACAGATCTTAATGCCCAATGTATATAAAGGTATGTTATTAATTACTGATTTTTAATTGAATGCAAATTAAAGTTATGATGGAATATTATTTTATATCCTTTTTGGCAAAATATTTTTGAAATGGTATCTATTGAGTGTATAAATTAAAAGTATACTCTCTTGTATTAGCAGAGGAGTGATGGATAGTAACAACCTTTTGGAAACTTGATATATCATACCACAGAAATTTTTAAAAAATTAGTTTTGGCAATCTGTTTCCCAGAATTAAAAGCTCTATTACATAAATAGTGCTAGATGTTGTAAATAGATAATTATATAGCTATTATCCATGTGTGCTGGTGGGCATATATATAGTTTATATATATACATGTATATATGTAATCATTAGTGTGGTGGTAAAACTCTGGGAACATATAAATATACATCAGTAGAGAAGTATTTAAATAAATTATGAAACATGTATGCTATTGAGTGTTATATGCCAATTAAAAGGAGTTACATATATATAAACTGACTTTGGTGTATTTAAATAAACTACACATAATAAGCTACACAATTTGTTAACTTCGGAGACATATATGCACCCATGAAACCATCAACACATTCTGGATGATGGACGTATCTTTTACTCCTGAAACTGTCCTCATGTCCCTTTGTAATTTCTCCATCTTGCCGTTCCACAGCCCCTTCCATCCCAAGGCAACCACTACTTTCTCCTTTTTGCAGATTAGTTCCAATTTTTCTGGATTTTTACACACATAGAATCATACAGTATTTACTCTTTTTGTGTTGCTTCTTTCATCATATTTTGAGATTTATTCATTTGGCTTGTATCAGAGTTATTTTTATTGCTGAGTAGTATTCCATGGTGTGGACACAACCCAATTTGTTTATCCATTCACTTGATGAACATTTGGCTGCTTTGACTTTTAAACTATTAAAAAACGAGCTACTTTGAACATTCCTGTACATGTCTTTGCATGAACATATAGTTTCATTTCCTTGGAAAAATACCTAACAAATGGGAAGACTATCACATAGTCAGTGAATGTTTCACTTTACAGGAAGCTGTTAAACTGTTTTCCAATGTGATTGTACCAATTTCTATTTCCACAGACTGTGGATTAGAGTTTCAGTTCCTCCATATTGTGTTAGCAGCCCTTGTAGTTGTTGTTTCCAATTTTGGCCATTCTGGTAAGTATATAATTGTGATTTTTCTTTATATTTCCATAATGACTAATGATGTTGAGCATCTCTTTCATGTGCTTATTTGTCATCTATTTAGTACCTTCTTCGGTATCTGTTCTAAATTTTTGTCCATTTTTTGATTGGGTTGTTACCTTATTACTGGGTTTTAGAGCTCTGGATATACTCTTTATTTTTAAATAAACACAAGAAAACGAAAAAGCTGTATATGACTATATATTCATTTGATGAAGGATATTATGGAAGGATACACATTTTGCTGTTAACATTGTGTACCTGGGCATTTGGAGATATTGTTGCATTTGATGAGGAATGAGAGAGAGGTAATGCCATAAAAAAGTAAAATACTTCCAAGACAAAAAGAAAGTATTATGTGATGATGGTAATTTAAACTTACAAACATGTGCATGAATAAATGATCACCAAAATGTTTATAGTATTTATTTCAAGATGGTCTAATTTCAAGTGATTTTTACCTCTTTATACTTTGATTAGCTGTATTATTGTTTTTAAACCGGTATAATTAAAAAACTAATTTTCATTGTTAACTAAACAGAATATCAAGGAAATTAAAAGTCTGAGTTACTGGGAGGATAGTGGTGATTTGGGGGAGAACCATGAATTTGGTTTGGGCCACCTGTATGGCATGAGAAAAGACAAAAATCTTTTGTGGGCATCACAGGTGAATATTATTTATATTAGATTTCACTGCTGTGAAGGAGAGCTTGGGTCAAAAGAAAGCTTACAGATAAAATGACCATAGAAGCACTAAATATTCCCTTAATCTTCCTACTCATAGATGTAGTCTTCCATTTTATAATTAAATTTTTAATAAATTAGTGACCACTCTGAGGATTTAAAACTGTTTCACCTTGGTGAACTTTGGGGCTCAGATTTTGGATTTACCACTCTAATCAGATCTTTCATTTGCATAACTGGGATAAGGCTTGCATTCAGATGACTCATCACCAGCCTCTTTAGTGACTCATTTGTTTGATTAGTGAAAAATCTCAAAAGAGATTTTTTTCACCACCATGGTGATAGCAAGTTTTAAGAAGTTAAAAAAAAAATACCAAAATGCAACCATGGTTGTTGGGCATTTTCCTACTTTTAAATATGTAATAGAAAAGTTGACACAAACACAACATCCAAAAATTCTAGATAGTCATAACTGACAATGAACTCAGAGGTCAACCTGCTCATCTCTCATAATGAGAATTCCACAGATATTTATTGACGATCTATCATGTGCCAGGCACTACATATCAAAACCTCTAGAATAAAGTTAAAGCAAAATTTAAAAGATGTTTATAGATTTAAATGTCAATTTAACAAATAAGTAAAATATATACCATTTATAACTTCAGTTATGTTAAACACCAAGGAATAAATCTAACAAAATAGAAACAAGATCTCTAGAAAAAAAATACATGAAACATTACTGAAATGAATTAAAGAATATCTAAATATTATGTTTATACTTAGAAAGACACAACTTTAAAAAGATGTTAAGTTTCTTCAAATTAATGTGTAGATTTAGTGAGGTAATAATAAACATCCTTGCAGAATGTGTGTGTGTGTGTGCATGTGTGTGTGTACATGTGTGTGTACACGTATGTGTGTGTGTGAGAGAGAGAGAGAGGGAGGAAGGGAGGGAGAGATGAGAGAGAGAGAGAGGGAGAAAGAGAGAGAGACATAAGGAGATTATTCTATAATTGATATAGTATTATATTGTATACAGCCAAGAATAACAAAGATCTTCTTGTAGAGGAAGAAGGTTCTGCATCAGCTGACATTCACAATTATTTGATAATTATATTATTAAGATTTTGTGGTATTGATAAAAGGATGGAAGATAGATAAATGGAATAAATGAAGAGCCCAGAAACAGCCCACGCATATATGGTCAATTGATTTTTGACAAAGTCAGAACAGCACACTACACTTGTAGCAAATGGTAATGGGACAATTGCACATCTATAGGGGGAGAAAAAGTATACATCCTTAAAATCAGCTTGTAGTACAGCAATTGACTTCTCATGGATTTTATTTCTAAATTGGAGGTCTACATAAACAATGGTATATACATATACAAATGAATATTATTCATCAGTAAAAAGGAATGAACTATCACCCATGCAAAAATGTGGTTAGATTTAAATTTATGTTACTAATGAAAAAATGTGTAGAAATGTAACCAGGTCAGTTGGCAAGGATCAGATTATGAATTAACCATGCATCAAATTCTTTTCAGAAGGGAGAAAATTACAACCAACATTTCTGCTTCATGCCTGGATTGCTCCAGGATTAGCCTTCAGAATTCTCAAGCAAACAGGAAGTTCGACATATGTGTAGTAAGAAACAAAGTGATGGAGGGGTTACTTTTAGAGTAAGGTAGCAACTGGCCATATAGGTTACAAACTCCCTATTGTCAATGTCCATTCCATTTCTATAGGGTATCAGGGTGTCGACTTCATTCTGGCTACTTCCTCCTGGCTGCAGGCATTGCCAGGTGCCTGAGGAATGGGGCTTACTTTCTTGGAGTCTGAAATATTTCTGTGTTCCTGGGGTTACAGGGGTAACAAGTCAAAGCATCATTGGATGAGGGGGTAAGATCTGGGAAAAGTGATCCTGTAACCCCATATATGTTGTATAGCAACAGTATAACCCGCAGTAAAGAAGTATGCCTATTCCTAGAAATATAGCCAGAATGATGAGTATTTTTTTTTTTTTTGTTTTGTTTTGTTTTTACCAGGAGAGTCCTGACCCAAACAAAAAAGAGAACCACTGGTTTAATAACATCATAGGGTTGGACATTGAATTAATTTGTTCATTCATGTTCTGGAGGGCAGAGATGTTTTCCAATTTATTTTGAATATACACCCAACATTCAGGGTTTCTTGTGTGTTTACTGTGGTCTCTAAGATGACAATCTAAACATTGCAAGAAAAGGATGACTCATACCTTTCTCTGACATTCCTGCAATCATCATCATTTTTGTTCTGTTTTGTTTTCAATCAGGGGATATACAGGTAATAACTATAAAATATATGACCCTCATATCAATAAGAAAGTCAGTAAGTTTATTTCCCACTGTTAATTGTACTGAGAGCTCCTGTGGAGATATCACAACCGGTTGGTTAAACACACATTTTTAACAGGTTGCAGGGGGAGCTATGAATATTTGTGAAGGTGGTCCTGACACATGTGTATTGAGTAAACATCTGTATAACATAGGGCCCATGCTTATTTTGGGATGGAGACTTAACGTCTAAATATATTACCATTAGGCCTTGTACATCAGTTGGTCTATTTAGGACTCAAATAGATCTAATTACAAAAGTGCCTAATTTCTGTAAACCAGCCAGAATTAGGCCATGTTCTGTGGTCTTTTTATCAAGAGAAAGTCATTGAAATCAGTCTTTTGTCTAATTAAAGCTGCAGTTATAGCTAGCAGAATAGGGGCTGGGGTGAGTTAGTCAGCATCTAGAAGAGATGTAATTTGTTTTAACGTTGCTTATCTTGGGGTCAGTGCTTGTTTGGCTGCTTGAGAAAAAGATAAACTTTGAGGCAGTTAGAACAGAGTATACTTTTTAAGCCTAGGCGTGTGTGACTTAACCCTTGACTGGCATGGTCTTAGGTCCTGGTTATAATTTGGTACGTTATTGCTGCAAAGAGTCTGTCTTGTCAGCCTTCTGATCTTTATTTAAACATTAATGCTGCTCAGTTGTGCCTAAACTTTAAATGCAGAAGGGTATAACAAGGTACATTCAACCATCACCTTCCTTTCATGGCCTGAACTAATTATCAGGATTTTTTCAGGGGATTTCCTTGGTCAAAGAGGAGGGTTCCATTTAGTCAGTCGTGGCTTAAAATTTTATCTTTTCCGTGCTTGTTTCCCTGTTTTGGGTCAAGATATACCAGAAGCACTATCAATGGCCAAGCTTTTATTGTATTCCATATTGATGCTGGCATGGTGTGCTACCTAACCCAGGTCTCTCATGTCCCTCGGGGAGACCCCTATGGCCAAGAAGCTTAGAGTCAAAATACTTACAGCCAATTAATAGTTTCAGGCCAGATGGGAATGGAGGTGAGCAGGCACTTATTAATCCTCAGAGCCCTTCTAAGTAATATAAGAGCCAAAAATCAAAAGCCAAGAAGCAAAGTTATAAAATTAACTTATCATCTGTCATCTATTGGTTCTATGAATTGAGCTACTATAATCTTGGTTCATAGAAATTAGCTATACAAAGTACAGCATTTTGTTAAAATCATTTAACTAAGGAACTTAGAGACTTTTGCTGTGCCATAATGCTTTTTGTGATCTTTTTGGTAATCTGTCTTAAGGTGGCTGACATATATATATATATATAAAATTAGAGTGCTTTGAAATCCTTGTTTTTTTTTTTTAGCATAAATGCATATACAATATATTTAGGTTTGAATTCTTTCTAGAATAAAAACTGTCATCAATTTCCTAAAATATGGCAAAATGCTAATTGAAAAAATAGCCCCAACATTATTTTCTATCTAAAATTACTTAAATATCTTAAATATTTTAATCACTCACTTAGCTATTCAATTTTCCTTATGTAAATTTGAAATAGCTTTAAATAAAAACATGCTACAATTTTTAGACAATTATACATAAGTAAAGGTAAAATGGGATAAAATATAACTAGTAGCTACTAATATTTGAATGAACATTAGTACATTGCATTATTGTTGCAACTTCACATTTTCAAAGAATTCCACAAGGTAGACATTTTGCTACCAATTTATACCCCAGAAAATTAAGACTTGCAGGCTTCCCAACTGTACACCAATTACGAGTGGCAAACTGCTATAGGGTGGTGTCCTACACTTTCTACCACAGACACCCTCTCCCCGCATTATGAAGAAGAATTAGCAACACACACAAGATGCAGATCACAAAATTTCACTGAGCTTCAATGCAGCCAAGAAAAAGAGGGGAAAAAACGCTTATTATATAGTATTTCCCCAAGAATGTTTCATAGAACTCTAAACCTGAAAAGTTGTTTTGTATTTCAAGAAAAAGAGTTTTCTTGGCTAAAAAAAATTGAGAGAGTCTGCATTTTCCAGAACTTCACAATGTATATCAGAGTGCTAAAGGCTTGGTGCTGCTTTCCAGTTACATCACAATTAACTGTATTTATCCAAGATTTCCTAAATGTATTTAACCACAGCGCCTTTTGAAAAACAAAACAAGGGGTGGGCACGGTGGCCCACGCCTATAACCCCAGCACTTTGAAAGCCCAAGGTGAGTGGATCACTAGGTCAGGAGTTCGAGACCAGCCTGGCCAACATGGTGAAACCCCATCTCTACCAATGTTACAAAAAATTAGCCGGGTATGGTGGCAGGTGCCTGTAATCCCAGCTACTCGGGAGGCTGAGGCAGAAAAATTGCTTGAACCCAGGAGGTGAAGGTTATAGTGAGCTGAGATCACGCCATTGCACTCCAGCCTGGATGACAGGGCAAGACTCTGTCTCAAAAAACAAAACAAAACAAAACAAAACATCTTAAATCTCTCACAGAACTAAAAATAAATCAAACAAATTAATTAAATGCTGGCCAAGTAGGAGGTATTGCACTAGGTCACTAGTAGAAAAAACTTTTCCTGGCAATGAGCTCTGGGTGGATTTTGAATGGTTCTATAAATAAAGTGCATTAGATATAATAGAAATTTTATTTAAAAGAATGCAAAAATATGCTGTGACATATTGTTAAATCTACATGCCATACATTCTTAAATCATAGCTCAGTGGAGACAGTTTTAAGGGGACCAAAGTAGCATTAGTCAGATCTATAGTTCTGGAGTATGCTGACTTTTAAATTCCATTTGTCAGTTAGAGAACAATATTTTTTTCCCAGACTACAGAGCATGATATACTTGGCATATGTGAATTTCCAGTCAAATGGAGTCTGCTGGGCGTCTGCTGATTCACTTTAGTTTAATGACACCCCATTGGTTCAAGGGGAAAATGTTTATGAAAATACTCCCTTCTTACCATCTTTCATCAAAGTTCACTGGGCTCCAGAACATGCTGCCATCCAAAGACTTCTAAAACAGAAAAGTATCATGTGTGGTTTGTACTTCTTTTAGAGACGTGATGATGGCATTTTCTTTGAAGTACATATGAAGTTGTCAATTAGCTGGAGATGAGTTTTGCAGAACATGTTTCTGGATTATCCAGTCCAAAAACATCTTCAAAACTATTTTAGTTATTTTGGTGGATTCAAAATACTTCCAGTACTTTTTCTTTTTCTAATTCCACACCAGTTTTCTGACTCAGCCCTTCCACTTGGTAGAAGAGAATGTAGTGAAAACTGAAGCATGTTTGAATGCTGTGAGTTTCTAATTTTGAAAATAGCTATTCCCCTGAAGAGACCCCCTTCACATTTCCCACAAGCAAGCGTGCGACTCTGGCTTGGCCCAGCACACCACTGTGCATGAATGTCCTGAAATGGTATGTGCCTGAGATTCTGTTAATCTACCATGTCCATGCAGATGGGTGCTGTTGAACTGTCTTGGGATATATCTAGGTGTTGTTGAACATAGAGTGCAAGTACTGAAACTCCCCCTTGAGCTGGAGCTGAACAGGTTCTGCACAAATTATTTTTGGTACAAGCGGAAGAGTGAAGGTGAATTATTGGGTTATATTAGTTTGTCCTCACATTGCTATAAAGAAATACCTGAAAATGGGGAATTTACAAAGAAAAGAGGCTTAATTGGCTCACAGTTCTGCAAGCTGTTTAGGAAATATACTGGCATCTGCTCCACTTCTGGGGAGGCCTCAGGAAACTTACCATCATGACAGAATGCAAAGAGGGAGCAGGCAAGCCACATGGAGCAGGAGCAAGAAGAGAGGGAGATGTGGCATGTTTTTAAATGACTAGATCTCATGAGAGTTTCACTCATTATCATGAGGACAGCACCAAGGGGATGGTGCTAAATCATTCATGAGAAATCCACTGCTATGGCAGATGTCCAGGTTGTATGAAAAATAAGTCTACATCTTTCAAAGACTCGCTTAAGTTCATTCATTTTTTCATACATTCTACAAACATTTATTCAGCACTTACTGCATGCCATGTACTGGGTTAGGCACTGGAAATACAACTGATGAATGAAAGCTGGCCCTTAATTTCAAAAAGTTCACAAGCTAGTGGAAGTACAGTCAGGCAAACTAGCAATTATAATCCAGGATGTCGTATTTTAATCTGCAGACAAGATTATGGTCCAAGGTGGCTTCCAAAGGGAAAGGAAATCTAACATGGGAAATTGAGGCTTGAAGAATGAGCAGAAGAAAGCCAAGGACAAAGACGACCATATATGTGGACAGATAAGAGTGGGAGAAAGGGGAGATGTAGACACAGGCACACATGCGGAGAACACCATGCACAACTGAAGGGAGAGACCTGAATGATGTTTCTGCAAGCCAAGGAACACCAAACGTTGCCTGCAAACCCACCAGTAGCTAGGAGACAGGCCTGGAGCAGATTCTGTCCTCACAGCCTCAGAAGGGAGGCAATTCTGCTGACACTCTGCTGTCAGACTTGTTGCTTCCAGAACCGGGAAAGAATAAATTTCTGTGAAGTCAAGCAGGTTGTGATACTTTGTTATGCAGCCCCAGCACACTAATACAGTTGTTAAATGCATGTCGTTCTTTTGTGTCTACATATTTTTCCACTCTTTCTTTTGTGTATGCGATGCCCACCCTTTCTTAATCTGTTGGAAGATTCTTCTTCATCTCCAGGATCCAGCACAGCATCTCTTCCCTGAAGCACTCACGGCCCGGCCCACACAAGCCAGGCTCTCTCTTCTGTGTTCGCAGTGGACTTAACACAGCCTCTGTGAATAGCACTCCACAGACAACCTCTGTTGTCATGATTGCTGTCTTTGTCACTTAAGTGATATCCTGGGGGATAGGAGACAAAGCTTGTTTTCTCTATCCCTAGGCCTGATCTTAGAGCATGATAAAGCATTGACCCCAGGAAATGTGCATTAAATAAATGATTCGGAAATTCATGAGGTTGTTTTCTCTTACTCTTCCATAACATATTGACCAGGAGATTTTCAAAGGGCACAAAGATCATCTTCTATAACGGGCCATAAAACGCACTATTTCCCTGTGGAGGTCACTGGCGGGCCATGACGCCTCCCTGGGAACTTTATTATTTCAGCTGAGATCAGACGTCACTGATGAGCGAGTGGAATGTGAACGTGTGTGTTGCTTCTGGTTCGCTGCCACTGTCTCACTCCCTGCTCACTTGCAGTTTAATTATATATTTTTCTCCCTCAACTTCAGTGAAACAGAAAGACAAACACAACGACTTAAGGGAGGCAATTGCTGATGTTGATATTATAATTGGCTAAAAGAACAATTCGTTTCTTTAGGAAAGACTATGCACAAGGGAGATTTTGAAGAAAAATCAGTAGAGTTTGGTAAATAATTGTATATAAAAAAATTCCAGATGGGGTCAGGTCTGTCTCAATGTGTTCAACTACTGGCTCCTGCAAGAATATTGGTATGGTACCCATACAGAAGACACCGTGGCATGCACGTCTCTTCCAGCAAAGTCCTGGTCCAGCTTCCTGAATAATCAGCCTAGCTGTTACTGACGCTTCAGCCACACAAGGCCACTCAGCTGCTCTGGGCTTTTCCCCCTGCTGCATGCCCCTTTGCTTAACACCCTTGCCTTCTTGGCTGTCTGAGAAATACCTACTTATCACACACTCTCTCACCCAGCCCCAAATGTCACCTCCTTTTGCTACATTTCCAGCTTGTTCATCTTTCCTGAATAGAATCTTCCCTTGCCAGCCTCCTGTGCTAGCAAGACATGTCATACACCAGGCTACTGGTGGACTGTTCACCCACTTCTCTCTCCATCTCACCCTCTGAAGTTCTGAAATAATGGAGAATACGCATAAGAGACAAATATAATTTTTTAAAATAAAACACCAGCTTATTGCAGATAACACTGATGGACAAAACCACTAGTTTTCTTGCTTCCTTCCTACTAGAGAGAGTGCACATAGCCAATCTCAGAATAACTCCCTCCGAGGGGCTGAGCCTTGGTTTACTGCTGAGAAGGTGGGAGTGAAAAGATCAACAAGTTCACCTAGAAGTCAGGACATCCAGAAATTCTGGGAAGATTTGGCTTTCTCACAAAATAAGCCATTTCTCAATCTTCTCTCACAAGAATGAGATGCTTCATGAGGGATAGAAGAGAGATGCTTCCATTCTGGTGTGGGGGACGTAGGCTTTTGTCTCTTTAAAAGTTTGCTGAAAATCACAGACACGAGACAGATTGATTTATAGGAGAAAAGGTATACAAATGTATTCAGTGTGTATACACAGGTGCCTTCGGAAGAAAGATTCAACTTCTTGATGAGTTACAGAAGCTTATATTCCATCTTAACATTACAGGAAGAACAGTGGCTCAGAGCACGGCCAAAACCAAGTTCGGTGGTAAATCAGGTTTAGTGACAAGACAGGTTATGAGACGGAGTAAGGAAGAGGCTTGGCCAACAAGGGTGGATTTATTGTGCAGGTGAAGCTTCCTGAGAGAGGATAGATGGTAAATGTTTCTTTTTAGACTTTTAAAGATGTCAGATATCTCAGTCTCTCTAGATCTGGATAGTGCCTAGAAAGGGGAAGCCTAGCTCCATTAACAGAGATTCTCTGTGGATGAAATTTTCCCCCACCTCAGTCTGCTGGCCCTGTAGCAGCCATTTCAAAATATATCAATAAAGGATATTTGGGGTAAAATATTTTTATTTCCTTCACTAGCAATTTGAGAGGGAAAAGTTCTGGTTTTATAAACAAGGGCAGAAGAGCAGGGTGAGAGGGAAAATCCCTGAATTGGTCTCTGTTATTCTTTGTAACAGCACCTGGATACCACCTTCATGGAAATGACCACAATTGAAATTAAGGTCTTTCTTATAGCTTAGTTGTTATTATCTCTCTTCCCCTCAAGCTTATAAACTCCCCAAGGATGAAAACAACACCTGTTTTACTCATGAATGCATGACCTTAATTCCGAATAAACATTTCAATAATTCTTTGTTAAATGAACATGTGAATAAGAGCCAATGGTCAGAGGTGCCCACACATGCCCTGCAGAAAGAGAGTGTGGAGGGACAGGTTCAGAGAGACGGGGAAGAACATAGCAAGAATCAGTGGCATTTACCATCCCAGCTCATGAGACAGTAAGTGAGTTGGGATATCTTGGAGATGACAAGGGTTGTGCCTTATTCTAGAGCCTGTGGAAGTGAGACAAGAATAATACAGGATGGTCGCAGGAGAATAGAGAATTCCAGGCCACAGTTTCCCAGGACTAGCAAAAGGAAACTGTTAAAATAGCTTCAGAAGCTCTGGGCTGATCAGACCTTGAAAAACCAGGGTGTGGACCAAGCTGCTTAAAACTGGACCCAACAGGGCATTGGATTTCACCTAGGTTTCTCCTAGGACCTCATGATATGCTCAGTAACATAATTACACATCCACCACACCATTATAGTTTTGGGAACACCCATATTTGGTATAAAAATGGGTGGGGCAACAGTTCTGAGAAATTTCCACTTTTTTCCCAGGAATCTGCATGAATATTTGATTCCTTAGTTAAAGAAACCCACAAAGATAGCAGCCCCAAAGTCCCTTGTGAGCAGCTCTCTTGAGTACATCTGCACTCCCCTTTCTTGAGTGTGTACTTTTCACTTTGTGAAACATTTCCATACTTCTACTAATTTCTGATCCATTCTTGAATTCCTTCTTATGATGGTGTTAAAAGACTGGAAACCAGCCAAAGTTGACGTCCATCAGCATTTGGGGACTCCCTTAGCTCACCAGTATCAGAAGGGCTAAGCTGAGTGAAAGAGAAAGGTCTTGGGATGGACATATCTCCAATGTACTGAATCAGTTACATCCTGTTAGGGTCCTTACATATGCACCATGCCTGGATCCATTCCCTGTGTTGGGAACGGTCTCGAGAGGCAAATTGTTTTGGTCATTATCCTCTAACTTTCTGAAGGAATAAGTACAAGTGTGAGTCCTCCTTGGGCTCCTCAGCTAGGATAGACACCAAGAACATCTGAGGAGCTTATTACAAAATGTGTGACTTGACACCCGCTCAGGCAGGACCTGCAGATGAGGATCTTGGGGCCACCAAGGAGGAGGAGTCCTGCTTTTGGGCTTCCTGAGTGTCTGTGACCCAGGGGAGCGCTATCCCCACATCCCTTCCTGTGTCAAGGACACTTACAGACTGCAGGATTCTTTCTTTTAGAAGTTGATTGTCATTTCTTTTAGAGACTTATTGTCAATATAAGCTGCTGTCTTCCTGCTTCTCCCTGTAATCCTCAGTATCCTCTAACATAGGAAAAGTAATGTCATATTTGCCTACCTGATTATGAGACTGGAAGGAGATCATGTATTGGTAATTACCACTGAAGTGCAAATGGTTATTCAAGGTTTCTGTATACAAAAACTACATTTTTAAAAGGGGAAAGAGTGCACCAGTGATACACACTTGTTCTATTCTATAAAATTTCTCATCAGAACCATCTAAACATGAGTTTCATTGGACTATTTGGTGGCATGGTAAAGCAGACTTTCCCCTCCAAAGGCCTTGGCGACAGGTCAAGTCAGGTCCAGAGGAGAAAAAAGAAGAGCGTGGGTTCAAGTTTTAACTCTCCTGTAATTCTCTGTGAGGCAATGGTCAAGCTCATGATTCATCTGCTTCTCCACCTCTGTACATCTCAGGGAGGAGGCAAAGGAAGTCACAGTGGACTGGGCCAGTGGTGTTCAGGAACCTACCAAGAAACCTGGAATGCCTGGAGAAACAAGGGGCAGGGGAAGGAGTCTGGTGAGACTTCAACCCAAGCTCGGAAGCAAGCAAGCCCTGGAAGCTCTATCCTTATTCGTTTTGTATGTTGGCTCCTAGACAAGGTTCTGTTTATACCAAATGTTCTGGCTGAAACTATCACCAATAGTTTCAAACCATTCAAGAAGATGTAGATGATCTCCAGGATGTACGTTAGTCTCTCGGATGCAACAGAAGCCAAATTTAAATCAGCTCAGATAGCAAAAGTGATTTGTTATCTCGAAGTTTCCATGGTCCAAAAATCTAGGCACAGCATGACTCACTGCTTCTCTGCACAAGGTCAAAACCAAAGGTGCTGGCTGTATCACATTCCCTTTGAGAGGCTTTGGCAAGAATCCTCTTCCAAGCTTATTCAGGCCATTGCTGATTTCAGTCTCCTGTGGCCACAGGACTGAGGTTCCCACATTCTTGACTATCAGCTAGGAGCTTCTTCCAGCTCCTTAGCCCTTAGCCACTTGCATTCTTCATTACACTGCCCCTTCTATCTTCAAGTGAGAAACAGTGCATAGAGTTCTTTTCATAATTGAGCTATCTCTCTCACTTGTCCTGCCACATCAATTGGCTTCCAGCCAGAGAAAAGTCTTTTCTCATAAGGGTACAGGTGATAAGATTGGACCCACCTGGGTAATCCAGGATAATCTCCCTATTTGAGATTACCTTAGTAACTTCTACAAAGTCCCTTTGCCATGTAATATATCATATTCATATTCATGTTCCAGGGACCCAGATGTAGACATCTCTGGAGGGCTATTTGCCTACCACAAGATCATAATAAACTTACGCTCAACATTTGCTAGGGTGGCACTTAGGATCTAGAATAACTCAGCTTTATGGAACTATAAATAGCATTGATTGCCAGGCCACTGTTTAGCTATAATGTTTATTCTGTCCAGGATAATAGGCAGGACCTTCCAAGGATGGAAAGTTTAACTTACAGCAAGAAAGTCTGCAGCATGCCTACCAGAGCTACAATTTTCTGTTATCTTCCCACTCCCCAAGAAAACAATGACACTGAAAAAATCATAGTTGTCTGGGTGTGGTGGCTCACGCCTGTAATCCCAGCACTTTGGGAAGCCAAGGCAGGCGGATCACCTGAGATCAGCAGTTTGAGACCAGCCTGACCAACATGGAGAAACCCCATCTCTACTAAAAATACAAGATTAGCCAGGCGTAGTGGCTCATACCTGTAATCCCAGCTACTTGGGAGACTGAGGCAGGAGAATCTCTTGAACCCAGAAGGCAGAGGTTGTTGTGAGCTGGGATCACACCATTGCACTCCAGCCTGGATAATGAGAGTGAAACTCCATCTCAAAAAATCAAAACAAAACAAAACAAAACAAATAGTTGATTAACAGGATTCCTGGAAACATGCTAAACATGTCAGAAAGCTGGGAAAAAATGTGAAATAAGATAAATAATCATACATCATCAGGACCAGAAGAAAGATAAGGGACACCCCAGCCAGTAGAAACTGAGAAAAAAAATTCAAATCTGGGGGATGAGTCCTAGTTAACACTGTTACCAGAAAGGGGTCCCAATTCAGACCCCAGGAAAGGGTTCTTGGATCTCACATGTGAAAGAATTTATGGTGAGTTCACAGAGTAAAGTAAAAACAAATTTACTAGAAAAGTAAAGGAATAAAATAAGAGCTGCTCCATAGGCAGAAAAGAGTGTATCCAGAAGTAAGATACCGAATGCATCCACCCTAGGTGCAGTGCTTATTTATGTAGAAGATAACAACAACAAAATCATGGGGGAGATGTGCTCCACTACAAGGGTCTGTGATGAAGGATTGGTCATCTTTGTAACTTCTATGTTTTGCAAGAATTGATATTACCTTTAGAGTGAAACTTATTCTTAAACTAGGAATGCTTTTATTCTTAAGGTATCGGGATATCAGGATATTTCCTAGGTCTGTTAAGTTCTGGATCTGTTGATTATTATTATTAATCTGTTCCCCTAACCCTAAACATCTTGTGACTAAGAATGCTTAACCTCCTGGGAATGCAGCCCAGCAGATCTCAGCCTCATTTTACCCATCCTCTACTCAAGATGGAGTTTCTCTGGTTCAGATGCCTCTGACATATGTTTCTCTTTCCCTTTTACAAGGGGACCTTTAATTCTAAGGGTTGCAGAGGGATGAATAACCATTTCCCATAACCTCTTCAGGTGAATAGGGATGATGATATTCTTGCCTAACTATTAGAGTCTTTTATATTCAAGGTAGAGAAGAGCTCAGTCAGAAAGCATCCATATGATGAGGGTCATTAATAACTCTGAGTCCTGACAAAAGGTAATAACTGGAAGATTAATATGTGTCCAGTTTAAGAAAACATTGAGTAAGCCTATCTTGCATTCCTACACAAAGAGTGCAACAGCTATGTATTCCACAACAGTAAAGCAAAATAAGTAAAATAATCCCAAGTGAACCAAGTAAGAAGGCTTTCCATAAACTAGGCAATTATTAGAACCCAACTCATATGGAGTCAAGCCAATTCCAATATATGCCCAAAGCACTTGATCCAGATTTTTATGTTACATGTTCCTTTTGTTTCTTCTGAGTAGCAGCCAGAGATCACTGGTTGGTTCACAGGAATAAGCAGGGTCAACCTAAATTGTAGAAAAAAGCTCAGAAACAACTGACAAGACTAGAATGTAATAACAGGTGCACCAGTTTTTGAAACATTTTTTTCTCTCTCCCCAGTTCCCAATTTTATTAAAAACAAATCATGATAGGACTGGTTTATTTGCAAAATAAATGTTAGTCTTATTATACTTAGCTTATTTGTATAAAGTGCAGCGAGAATAATTATTTGTCATATAGGGTCCTTTTTAAATTGTCTTTGATGGAACTTTATTCCATAAGGAATCTTAGATTAGACATTTAAAAGCCTTGAACCCATCCATGGGTTTATGTGTGCCTGCAAATGCTTGTAAGAGTTAAGTAAGTTTCTGCCCTCTCAAGGTCCCAAGTTAACTTGGGGCTCATGGGCTTGTCAAAAAGTGATATTCTTGCTGGGAGTTGTGGCTCATGCCTATAATCTCAGCACTTTGGGAGGCTGAGGTGGGTGGATCATTTGAGGTCAGGAGTTGGAGACCAGCCTGGCCAATATGGTGAAACCCCATCTCTACTAAAAATACAAAAAATAGCCAGGTGGTAGTGGCACACGCCTGTAATTCCAGCTACTCAGGAGGCTGAGGCAGGAGAATTGCTTCAGCCTGGGAGGTGGAGGTTGCAGTGAGCCGAAATCAAGTCACTGTACCCCAGTCTGAGTGACAGAATGAGATCCTGACTCAAAAAAAAAAAAAGAAAAGAAAAGAAAAGAAACTGACATTCTTTATTTATCACAGGTCAAAAACCCTGCAAAGAGACTGTGTAGAGAAGATATGGGGCCAGTTTTCCAAAGGAACTGTTTTTGACTCTATAAGTCAACTTTGATTCCTTAAAGCAGTCTGTTGGTACTTGAAAGCATGTCATTCCAGTCAAAGCTTTGCTAAAATAATCAGTTTCTCCAGTCGTGTCCTCTTACAAAACAAAACAGATTCTTATTGCACTATGCAAATAACTATATTGTTATCAGTTGATAATACTCACAAATAGTTCTCCAACTCTGGAGAAATTAGGTACAAAGAAATAAATATGCTCCAAATTTCATTTATGGGACTCAATTGTTAAAAGTTGTAAGAGCTCAAAAGAAAAGTTTTCTTGACTCTGAAAAACAAAATCAAATGAATTAGCAACTTTTTAAGCAAAAAGTCATCCATGCTATTACATCCTGTTTTGCTCGATATTTATGAAGATGTTTTCCAAGAGAGTCTTGGAAGTTCTTTCCTCTCTATAGTAATGGTACACTTTCTGAAGTTATCAGAGACCTGTATTTAAGAGTACTTGTCAGAGTCCTGTAGCTGATTATAAACCACCTTTGAAAGAGGATCAAAACAAGACAGCAATTGTCTGTGGATGACAAAAAATCTTAAGGAAGCCATTGTTAAAGACACAATTGACTTTTAGTTTCTTCTGTGGGAATTTTGTTTTTTTCTGTGGTATACAACAATTTTACACAATTATCATTATTACTGATAACATACACTAAGTAATACCAGAATTATAGAACTTTCCCATAATATTAGAATACATAACAATAATGTATTTATATAAATACAGCCCAAAGAAATCCCAATACCATTTCATATTTGACAATGCTTTCTGTATAATTTTAATATGCTAAATAAGCTAGTATGTCATTTTTGGACTTTTGGGCACCTAAGATCTCAACGGTTAATCAGGTCAGGAAAAGACATAACTTAGAATTTGATTTTGGAAAGTTTGTCAGCTTGATTATCAAAGGTTTAAAACACCTGATACTCAAAAATAAAATCCCAGGTCACCCTAAGTCATGTATTTATTCAAAATGGCACTCAAAGATTTTAGAAAGGCCTTTACTCATTGACAGAAGGAAGACTCCGCTTTCCAAACAATCTCTTTTCTTTCTTTTCTATTTTCTGTAGTGTATTCAAAAGCCAAACAAAAAGCTATCTTTTTTTTTTGTATTACATGAAAATACACTTCAAGAGAGAAAGCCAAATTTTACCTTTTGCATTAGTGTACTATTAGGGTCAAATTTAATACTATTAAGACTTATAGACAAATGTGTCCAATCTTAACCAGTTTGGTCATAAGGTAAGAGTCTCTTAAACCTTTTAAAATCCTTTACATTTTTTTTTTTGTTAAGGAACAGATCAGTATTCTAAAAACACCATGTTATGCTGATGTTCAATTTTCAGAACAAATGAATAATATCCTTTTAACTTTAGACAACATGTTCATACATATAATTTCTTTTATAAGATTAATCTTTCACGAACCACCTCTCAAACCTTCAGCTTTATCCTATCTAATCTAAAACAATCCTTTAACCTTCTAAACCAGGCAAAAGAAAAAAAAAACCTACATCCTTACACTTATATATTTTTTCCCACAGGAAACACATTCTACTTTTCTTACATACCATGCATGTAAAACTGTTCTTCAGTAGTCTCGGTCACATATGTTACAATGATAACTCTTAGCAACTTTTATTTTAGGTGAAAAACCTGGTGGGTAAGCTATTTCAATTATGTACTAGGCATAGAGCCAAGGATACCAGAGAGAAGTACAAATACTCTTTCAGCATAGCCAGGGGGCATGACTAACTCCACATGTCCCCAAGCCTTCTTTAGAATCCAACAGTTCCCAAGCAGGTAAGTTGAAAAATTATCAAGACAAAGATACAGTTTACGTAGTTTTAGTAAAATCAGTATCTGACCTGCCTAATTTAGACAAAGTGTGTAAGTTTTGAACACATTTTTATTTTACCAATAATGTTGTAAACTGTATTTATTAAATATTACTAAAGTCATGTGAATTTAGAGTCGTTAAAGTTTTTATTGTTTTGACAAAATATTTGATTTAAGCACTTATTTTTCTTTAAGCAAATTAATTAGAGCTCATTTGTATAAACAGAAAACACACAACACATATAAATAAACAGACAGAGAGAAGAAAATCCAGTAGTTGTAAGATTTTTAATTTGCCAGTTTTAAGTTTCTTAATTGGATTACTGGCTTCAGTGTGGAGCCCTACAAGGAACAGGGCCAGGAAAGCATGCAGTTTTTAGGGCCCAATAAGAAGACACAGCTGGAAGGCAAAACAGATCCCCCAAATTAAGGGTGTCATTTTTATAACAGATCCTGGATCCCCAAAAAAGAGGAAAGATCAGCCCATCCCTCAATGGAGTCTTATCTCTCAGTGGGGAGTGGAGATTTTGTGATGACTTCTAGGTGGCTAAGGACATGTTCCTCTGATTCAAATGTGCAAAGAGCAGAGTATCCCCTATAACTGCCATTAGTCATCCTGAAAGGTATATTTCTTACCTAGTTATCACACAGCAGAGCTGAAAGTTCTCTCATAATCCGAAGTAATTTCTGATATTCCCAAAAGTCAAAAATGTCAGGTAATGCAATACAAAACAAAACACAGCCTTGCATTTTGAGAGGGATCTACCCGCTTTCAATTGCTTGGGTTCCATGTGAAAAACAGAGGTATTTCCCCAAACAAGGTCTGTGGTGCCTCTCCTGTTTTTCCCTAGGAGACCCAACATGTTAGAAATACTCTTTCAGCATCTTAAATCCTCTTATGTAGGCAGCAAGAGTGGCATGAAAACAAACTGGAGAAAAGTTATTCAGTCGACCGAGTGAAAAAATAAGAAACTTTTTATTTAGAATAGTAAAATCCAAGAAGATAAAAAAAAAAAAAAATAGGCCTTTTACACATATGTATAGCTTGCCTATTTGCTATTAGTTGAGCTGACTTTTAACCACAACGCTTTTTAAAAAAAAATCTTTTAAATCTCTTATTACCTGACTCTAGCCAGGACAAACAGCTAATATTTCTGACTGTTGGACTTTACCAAACATAACCTCCCAGGTGAGACAAATAAGCCTTAACTAAGGTTATTTAACCATGGGTATATGAAGTATTTTCAAAGAGGTAGTTAGCATTTTTTACAAGATCCAGAACTGCCAAAAGTAGCTCAGAGAAAAGGAAATTCAAGACAGGAAGTCAGAAGTTGTTTAGGGAAGGGAAAAGAATCAATACATGGCAAAGGTCACACAAATATCAAACCATAAAAGACTCATTCCCTAAGCTGGGAATTGAACCCAGACTGTCGTGTGAAAAGACAAAAGCCTTACCTACTGAGCTACAGCATTGGATATTTCTCTTGTTCTTCCCAGAAGGAGGCTAGAGCAGTCAATTTTGAGCTTGCCAAAATTTTTAATTGCTCAAGATAATTTTTAGGGCTCTGACATGAACCCTCAGATTCCTGTCCTCTGGATGGCACAGACCAAAAGAAGTGTCCCCACATGGTCATAAGGTTAAGCACTCAAGGGCATAAAACAAAAAAGAGGAAAATCTCATCGAGGTTTTGTTTCTGAGATCTGAAGCAGTTTGTAACTAACCAATTTGCTGAGCCAGGTTGAAGAGAGGACTTATAGAGGTCCTAAGCCCACACTGCATCCATAGTACCCCCTCTATGACAGGACAATGCAGAAAGACAAATTCATAGCACAAGGTATAACAGATTCACTACAGCATAAGACTAGCCTCAGAATTATTATTTTTTCCCATTAATCAATATTTTTCAGAGGAGACAGTGATTTTTGCTATTCATTCAACAAGTTTGCACAGAAAGAGAGAGGCCGGAAGCCTGACTGGTAAGAAATTCTTACCCTTTTACCTGCATTTCTGGGTTCCCTTCTCTGAGTGCTTTGATGGCCCTGCTTGCTGTACCATAGTTATGGAGGGCAAGCAATGTTACAATAGAAAATCATCATTTACCATTTTATAGAACTATAGGCAAAAGCCTCACAGTTTTTCAAGACACTGCCCAACAGGGTGCATGGAGGGAACTGAAATAACATCTTCCATTCTGGCTGAAGCAAATATATTGACAACATAGACCCTAGCCACCATGCTCAGCACCCAGTTTCAACCTGGCAAGGTTCAAATGTGCCCCCGTTGGGTCCTGTCATCTTTAATCCACTCAAAGGGGGGTGGAATGATCTCTGATCAGGAGTTTCAACACATGGTCTCTGGGCAAGATGGAAGAGTGGGCAGTCACCCTGAGGGATAGAAAAGATGGAAAGGGGAAAGGAGAGAAAGAGAGGGGGTAGAAAAGGGAGGGAGAAAAGCATTGCCTGTGGCAGGGTTGGGGAGGAGAGAAGCTCAGGGAGACCAAAGAAAGACCAACCCATTGTAGCAGCACTGAATCAAAGTTTAAGCAGCCACTTGTCAGTCATAAAGGGACCTTTTCCAGCAGTTCCATTAGCTCTCAAGTTTTCCCCTTTGGAGGAAGAAAGCTCCCCATGTCCCCTGAACTGGGATATGCCTAGTCCTGTCACCCACAGCCATCAGCAGAGTGCAAGGCAGATTCATCCAAAGAGAATAGTGGTTAACATCTCTGAGTGCTGCATCTGTTTTTAACCAAAAGGGGCTTTACCGAGGAGGACCTCTGAGCCCCTCTGTCTTAGGATGGACTCTGACCTTCCTAAATTGGACCTTTAATTCAAGTTCAGACAAACAGCTTTGCACTTTACTAAGAGGCACCTTTAAGCCCCTATTTCTTAGGAGAAACTAACCTTCCTAAAGTGGGCCTGTAACCCAATTCTATCCTTTAGCCGTGACAAAATACCCCACTACTTACACAAAGCCAGCCAATTGGTGCTGCAGTCTATTTCTTTTGGGTCAGGGGTCTCCATATTATCGTGTCTTTGTGGTTTGTCATGGAAGATGTTACTGGAAAAGAGTCCTGATCCACACCCCAAGACAGGATGTCACACAAGAAAGAATTCAGGGCGAGTCCACAGAATAAAGTGAAAGCAATTTTATCTGGAAAGTAAAACAATAAAGAATAGCTGCTCCATAGCATAGGCAGCATATAGGGCCTCATTTCAAGCAGTTGCTATTAAAGATGGAGTGACTCTGGTTCCAACACCTCTCACAACACCACAGGGGAGCAGAGTGAAACACAGTGGATCTGATGTTGAGTGCCCATGTGAAACAGAAGGCATGAGGGACCACCAAGCACTGAGACTCCTGAAAGGTGAATGAGAAAGTCTCCATGAACAGGAGGGAAGTGAAACTTCATCTGTCAGCCTGTGAAGCAAGGCTTGGAAATCCAGTTGTGGCCCCTCCTTCATGCACGCTCCCTTCATTTAGATTCCTGACACCTCCCTTCCCTGGGGTCTTTCTGTTCCCTGTTGCCTGGGGCACCTGGTCTCTGCACGTTAACTACTCAGAGATCCAGGGCTCAGGGCTCGGTCTACTCCTGTCTTTCCTTTCCTTGCCTCCTTGGTAACTTCATGGAGCCACGTGGCTTTAAATATTAGCTATCTGTTGACTATTGGTTTATATCTCAGCTCCAAATCTTTCCCAGTAAACTGCATTTTCTTTCACCCAAAGCCCTTCTTTTTGCCATTTCAATGTTTCGTGGGTGTGTCACACATGACCTCCCAGAGTTGAAGCCCCGTTTGTTCTACACAAGTCTGCTCCTGCTGTCTGCCTTTCTCAGTGAACCTCAACTTCAACCAGGCCCTGGGGAGTCATTTCTCTCGCACCTCATTTCAGGTCTGTCAGCAAATCACACTGGCCATCATTCAAGTGACAACCTTGGATAAACTCATCACCTTTACCACCCTCTGTTCAGGTCACCACCAGCGTCAGTGAAGAGCATCCTGGGGGGTGTCTCTGTTTTTGTCCCAGCCCTTCGAGGATCTGTTATCACCACAGACAGCAAGGTAATGCTTATAAATAGGTTACATTATGCCCTCTGGCTCTTAGGCCCTCCCACAGCTTCCCAAATTCAAGGGAGAGCCAGTCCACACTCACTCAGGGAGCCCCCTTTCTGCATCATGCGTCCCAGGGTCATCTGCTGCTGCTCTCTCCTCCCCTGAGCACTTTGCTCTGGCCCCACAGACTCACATCTTCTGGACCCCAAAATCTGTTCTTCCTACACCTAGAACCCATTTACTGCTCTTCTTTAGGCTCTGACTTAAATACCCAATTACCTGAGAGGATTTACCTTCATATCGTACCTTAAATTTGGCTTGAATAAATTAGAATATAAATAAATAATTAAAACATCTTCCTTGCTTTAACTTCTGTATTCTTCACATCACTTATCTGACAGACAATACAACTTATTTACTTCTTTTGTTTTTTACTTTATTTTGTTTTTCACCACCAATAGAATATGAGCTCTATAAACGTAGAAGTGTTTACTGTTTCAGTCACAACCTGGGTCTCCACATTTAGATTAGTGTCTGGCACAGGGTCAATGTTGAATAAACATTTGTGGAATGAATAAATGAATGACAGTGAGTACTGTACCCAACAAGACAGTGCTGAGATTTCTTAAAAGTGAGTGGAGACCTAAGTCCTGACAGTAACATATATACAAGAAAACTATATAAATGCATATAGAGACATATCCTACTAAAACTGCAGAATGTTAAAGAAGGTTTTCTATTGTTCAGTAGGCACTAGAGATTTGAATAAGTTTATTATCACTAACTTTTTGTTTTTTTAGAGAGAGGATCTCTCTCTCTTACCCAGGCTGGAGTACAGTGGTGCCATCATAGCTCACCATAACCTTGAACTCCTAGGCTCAAGTGATCCTCCCACTTCAGTCTCTCAAGTAGCTAGAACTGCAGAAGCCCCTCACCATGCACAGTTAACTTTTTATATTTTGTAGAAATGGGCTCTTGCTATGTGGCCCAGGCTGCTCTCTAACTTCTGGCCTCAAGCGATTCTCCTGCTTCAGACTTCCAAGGTGCTGGAATTACAGGCATAAGACACTGTGCCTGACTTAAAACTGAGTAAATTTAAATATTGACTCATTTATATATATTAAAATGTTAGGCAACTACTGAAGGAATATATAACCAAAACAAGTTCAAAAATAAAAGTAAAGAAAACTTGATCTACCAGTTACCAGTTTCCATCTACCAGAGATGGAAAAAAAATCTAACAAAGGAAAATATGATAAAAATAAAACAAAAATGGAAAAAAAGTAAAAATAAATTCAAATACAATAAAATTCACAATAACAGTTAACAGGTTAAGCGTGACTTCTAAATTTCCAATTCTCAGCTTGGATTGTATGCTCCTGTCATGATTATTAAAATATTAAAGCACATGGATGCTGACTGAATATATAAAAAAGCTATAAGGGAAAAACACCAATCTGAAAAATATGATGTAGTATATTAACATCGTACTAATAATGAATGTAAGGATAAAGGACCAGTGCGTTCAAATGAATAAATCAACAGGAAAATATGATAATCCTGAAAATATTTGTAACTGATAAGAGAAGCTTAATCTATAAAAAGCAAAATCTAATACATAAAAGGCTAAACTGACACACAATGAAGTATCTCCATTAATTACAAATAAAGAAGCAAAAAAACTTGATATCGTAAACACCCAATCATTAGAAAAATAAGAGAAAACACAATATATTTAGAAAAAAGGACAACACATGAGTCCACAGAGCAAGTTTCATCAAACATTATTATCAACATCTCACAGGAAATAGTGAAATGAAGTTAAATATGACAAAAATCTACAAAATTGAAAAAGGAGTGGTTTGAGAAAGTATGGAACATTTAGACCTGATGAAAAATAAAAACATCAAACATCGACCGGGCGCGGTGGCTCAAGCCTGTAGTCTCAGCACTTTGGGAGGCCGAGATGGGTGGATCACGAGGTCAGGAGATCGAGACCATCCTGGCTAACACGGTGAAACCCCGTCTCTACTAAAAATACAAAAAACTAGCCGGGCGAGGTGGCGGGCGCCTGTAGTCCCAGCTACTCGGGAGGCTGAGGCAGGAGAATGGTGTAAACCCGGGAGGCGGAGCTTGCAGTGAGCTGAGATCCGGCCACTGCACCCCAGCCTGGGCGACAGAGCGAGACTCCGTCTCAATAACAACAACAACAAAAAATCAAACATATAAATTTGGAGAAAGCTGCTAAAGCAGAACAAAGAATGAAACTTACAGCTTAAATAACTGTATTTAAGGAGCTCACAATGTAATGAACTAGCAAGGCTAAGCAAGTGTTTTAAAACCCAAAAGAGAGTAGACACAAATAAATTTTTTTTAAATATGAAAAAATGGCTGGGCACAGAGACTCACGCCTGTAATCCTAGCACTTTGGGAGGTCAAGGTGGGAGGATCACTTGTGGTCAGGAGTTCGAAACCAGCATGGTGAAGCCCTGTCTCTACTAAAAATACAAAAAAATTAGCTGTGCATGGTGGCAGGAGCGTGTAATATCAGCTACTTGCTACTTTGAAGGTTGAGGCAGGAGAATCACTTGAACCTGAGAGGCAGAGGCTGCAGTGAGTCAAGATCATGCCACTGCACTACAGCCTGGACAACAGAGCGTGACTCTCTCTCAAAAAAATAAATAAATAAATAAATAAGAAAAATAAAATGTAAACAAGATAGTAAACAGCTAAGAATATAACAGTACTACAAGGCATAAGAGCTGAAGCACAATTTAATAGTATTAAATATAGAATTGGACAAGTATGACTATAATATTTGTTTATCCATAGTTTAGTTACATTATGACTATGGATAAACCCAAGATTTTTTGAAATACAAGAAAATACTATGAACTTATATCAATAAGTTAAAAAACAAATGAACAACAACTTAGAAAAAATCATTCTATAGCAACAAAACTGACTCAGAATAAGAAACTAAAAAGGACTTATAATCAATAAATATTGAGTGTTTACCTGGATATACACACACACACTCTCACTGAAAAATCAAGACCTCTACTGATCCAAGTCCTTAGGAAAGTTTTCCTAAATTGCTAGGGATTCAAATCCTATTTTATACCAAGTGTTCTAGGGCATAGAAAATAAAGAAAAACCTTCTCAGCTATTTTATCATGACTATATAGCATTGATATCACCAACAAGAAAATAATATAAAGGCATTCTGAATAAATGTTTGCCCAATTCTTCAATTTATGTAAAATCAGTAAATTATTACCAGTTGGGTTTAACATTTATAAATTATTTAACATTTATAAATTCATTGGTATAATTTACCACTGACAGACAGGAGAATAATCATGACCATCCCAATGAGATAGAAAAAATGTTTAATGAAATCCAGTATTTCTTTCCACCAAAGGAGGACAGAAAATTTCTGTATTATCTGGTGAAACCTTAACAAACGTCATACATATTGATGACTTGCTAGATGCATTCCTTTCACAGCCAGGAAGCAGATAAGGATCCTACTATCATAATCTCTGTTTACATTGTATAGGACATCCTACAGAGAAAACTGAGATGAGAAAAGCAGTAAGAAATGTAAGGACAGAATGGAAACTTGTCATTATCTGCCAATAAGATGAATATCTACTTAGAGAATCCATGGGAATCTACAATTCATCAGGTCTACTTAGAATGTTCAGCAAGTTTCCTGGCTGTTAAATCAATACGAAAAGTTGTTAGCATGTCCTTACAACAGCCTTAACTGATAACTGGGGAAATGTCTCAAATATATTCATTTTGTCAACTGGGTATTCATCTGTACCAGTTTTGTGCTAACTTTGGTATTATTTATTTGTGGATTAAAAAATATATAGTTTTATTTTTTAATCTCCAAGAGTTCTTTTTTTCATGTCTGCTCTGATCATTCCTTTCCTAAATACCCACTGAAAATTAAGACTTTTACTGAGTTAGGGCCAGATGCAGTGGCTCATGCCTGTAATCCCAGAACTTTGAGAGGCCAAAGCAGGAGGATTGCTTGAGCCCAGGAGTTTGGGACCAGCCTGCGCAAGATGGAGAGACACTATTTATACGAAAAATAAAAATAAATTAGCTGGACATGGTGGTGCACACCTTTATAGTCCGAGCACTTAGGAGGCCAAGGTGGGACAATCCCTTGAGCCCAGGAAGTCAAGACTGCAGTGAGCTTATGATTGCACCACTGCATTCTAGCCTGGGCAAGATCTCATCTCTCTCTCTCTCTTTTTTTTAAGACTCCTAACTGAGTTCAGATATAAACATATCATTAAAATTGATGTGAATATCTGTTGTAGCCAATTTCAGAAGAAAAGACAGATTCACATCTCACATATTTCCTACCTATATTTTTCAGGTCCAATCCTTCAGAATCCCTCAGCTTTCTCATGCCTTGTGTCTGAGAAGGTTGACCTGAACAATCTCTAGGACATTCCTACCCTCCAAAAAGAAAGTTAAAAAAATAAACAACAAAACATCCCCAGGAGGAATTCAACTAAGATCAGTGCCACAATAAAAGTCCTGAGAAGTGTTAAGTGTGGGATGATGAGTCGTATCTCTTTTTCTGGTAACTTTTTCTTGTACTGCAAAAGACTAGAGGAGTCGTGAAAATGTGATAAATTCAGACAAGCTCGATGATGTACAATTGCCACACATGTCATGAAAATGATGACAACAGATTGGGATAAACCTCATGATGTGAGTGTCGCAATCCTGTGTAGAGCCAGATGTGTGTTTTTTGTTTGTTTGTTTGTTTTTTTATTGGATGTAAACCCTGGCTTCCGGTAGGTAGCAAGGTAGCTATTGACTTGATGAATTTTTTTCTTCCACTTTAATACCATTAGTGAGGGAAATTAGGATAAATTTGGAGGACAGGACCCACAGAAAAATTGCCTCTGGTTTGTCTCAACTCCCTTGCTTTCTCTCAAACTCTAATTCGGAGGAATCTTGACCTACCCACAGAACATCACACTCTTCTTTACTTTGATGATATCAGACTCACTGAATCTGATGGGCACAGGTAGCCATGACCCAGAGGCCTGAAAGGCATATGTGGCTGCCTAGGGCAGGAGATCAACCCTGTAGAAGCTTAGGGGTATGGTGGCACTTATTCTAGAGTGAGTTGCTGCTATGGATCGCACTCCTTTGCCCCAAGATGACAGATTGAGATGAAGACTCACATGGAGGCAGCTCACTGTGTTGAACTCTTCTGATCAACACCTGGTGAGGAAGAAAGAAAAACAGGACATGGTAGGGTGTGACTCAGTCTCCCAAAGGGTTTAGCCAATCATATGGATAGGTCTGCAAGATGATGTGGGCCTTCACAGTTGTCCTGGGGCAAGAAAACCTGGCCTTTTATATCCTGTAATGACCTGGTATAGGACACAGGTTGGCTCTAGGAGAAGGATGTGACTTTGTGTGACCTTGGAGACAGCTGTCAACCTTTCTGTCTGCTAAAAGCCTTCCTAGCTTGGTGGGTTTCTTTAGATTTTAGAGGCAATAAATGCCATATATGTATATTTTCTTTTTTTTTGTTCTTTTCGCTCATTTAAGTGTAATTGCAAGTCTGTCAGTTTTGAGCAGGATGAGGGATCAAGAAAGGTCTCTGAGGCAGGTCCAGGCAGCCACTCTGCCATGTATATCTTATGACCCAGAAAAGCCACAAGAAATGTTTATGGAAAATTATATACTCTCTTCTAGGGAGCCCTCAGAAAGCCTTGTTAGGAGAGTCACAGCAGAGCCCCTGAGAGTTTGGTGATGGGCCGTACCTGCATTTCCCTGCACTGTAAAAGCAGTGCCTGGCTTGTTTCCAAGCCTGCTGGAGACTGAATAATTTATTATGGGACACTATGTAGCCATGTAACCCTAATTTTCTTTGATGAGCTATTTTCTTCCTGATGCTCCAAACCTTAAAGTTAGATTTGTATTAAAATATTACATGACACAATGGAAGTGATAAAAAATTAGATGAGGCCTGAACAGGGACAGAAAGGCCAACTAAACACACAGAAAGAGCAAGTGACTCTGATGTCCATAGCAAACTGATTATACTGCTTCACTGCTTTTTCCTCCCACACCTGTGGTCTAATGAGGAATTCCCCATGATCAGTTTATGGAAGAGAATGAAATTTGATCTCATCCACAGACAGATCTGCACAGGACAGAAACATGAACTCTGAGAGGGTAGACACCATAACACAGCCTCACAGAGGTAGCTCTGTAGACAGGGAAGAGGCATCCTGGGAGTAGGCTGAGCACTGGGTGATGTTCCTGGTTTTAAGACAATGAATGGTTAGGGGATATGGCTCTACATTCATTCCCATGTTGTAGTTTATCCTTCTTAACTGTGTCCTTTGTTTCTCATTGTATCAGTCCATTCTCGCGCTGCTATAAAGAAATCCCTGAGACTGGGTAATTTATATGAAACGAGTTATATTTGGCTCACAATTCTGCAGGCTGTACAGGAAGCATGGTTGCATCAGCTTCTGGGGAGGCCTCAGGGAGATTTTACTCATGGCAGGTGGCAAGGCGGGAACAGGCGTCTTACATAGCAGGAGCAGGACCAAGGGATGGAAGGGGGAGGTGCCACACACTTTTAAACCACCAGATCTCATGAGGACTCACTATTGTGGCAACAGCACCAAGGCTAGATGATGTTAAACCATGAGAAACACCACAATGATCCAATCACCTCCCACCAGGCTCCACCTCCAGCATTGGGGATTACATTTCAGCATGAGATTTTGTTGGGGACAGAGACCCAAACCATATAACCCATACTTGTCTTATATGAACACCCCGGCAATTCCTCAGACTTTAGGTTTCAGATGGCAAGACCAGATTGACGTCACTCTGCAAGTAGTTGATGAGACTGTACATTCCCTATGTGGAGGGCAACAGGAGTGGTCTGTTATGGTCTGTTATTCACCCTCCAAATTTTCTTTCTACTCTTCTCCAATCTGCTTCCTGCAGCAGAAGCCCAAGCTGTATAAATCGCCTCAAAGAGCCCCTATGCCCTTGGCTCCTGGCTGGATTTCGCCAATCCTAACAGGACATGGGAGGGGGAACAGTGAGTAAGTCTGGGTTTATAAACCTCTGTCTTTTTCCCTGTGAAGGTACCTCCAGCTAGGTGTGTCCTTAGCAAAGGTGACTGCCCCTTTATGTGGACTGTGCTGTAAAACACTGTCTCTGGGGACCAGTCACTTCTTCCCTGCACCTCTGGCCCAGGAGTGGTTACAGCTTTGCTGCTACTAAGGTTCAGGATGCTGCACCATCTCTTTTGGTTCTCCTGTGCCCACACTCTTGTTAAATGTTCCTTTGTTGATAACCTTCCCTGAATCAAATGGCTATTACTAAAAAGTCAAAAAATAACAGATGCTGGTGAAGTTGCAGAAAAAAAGGAACACTTATACACTGTTAGTGGGAGTGTAAATTAGTTCGTCCACTGTGGAAAGTAGTATAATTTTTCAAAGAACTAAAAACAGAACTACCGTTCAACCCAGCAATCCCATTACTAGGTGTATACCCAAAGGAATATAAATCATTCTACCATAAAGACACATGCAAGTATATGTTTACTGCAACACTATTCACACTAGCAAAACCATGGAATCAACCTAAATGGCCACTAATGGTAGACTGGATGAAGAAAATGTGGTACATATACATCATGGAATACTATGTAGCCATAAAAAAGAATAGGATCTTGTCCTTTGCAGAAACATGGATGGAGTTGGGGATCATACCCTTAGCAAAGTAACGCAAGAACAGAAAGTCAAATACTGCATGTCCTCATATATAAGTTGGAGCTAAATAATGAGAATATATGAATACATAAAGGAGAACAACAGAAACTGGAGCTTACTTGAGAGAGGAGGGAGAGGATCACAAAACATAACTATTGGGTACTATACTTAGTACCTGGGTGATGAAATAACCTGTACACCAAATTCCTGTGACATGAGTTTACCTACATAATAAACCTGTAGATGTACCCCTGAACCCAGTATAAAAGTTAAAAGAAATAACTCTCCCTGAATCATTCCTTTTCTCTGTCCATTTTCTTTCCTATAAGGATATAGTTCTCAGATAACATTACTACAACTGAAAAGACATTGCCGTTCGTGATGATCAGTTAACATTACATGGGCATCTGAGGAAGAGACAAAGGACTTGTCCAGGAGGAGGCTGATAATGAGCTCCTTGTTCAAGAGCTGGCCTCTGACAGAGGAGTGGGATTGGTCCACAAGGAGAAGCACTAGTGTGCTCCAGATAGAAATAATGATGTCCACAATGGAGATGGATGTGTTTGGGGCACGTGCCATGACAGCGGAGACTGGTGATCGACTGTGGTTTATGGTCTGAAAAGAAGAAAGAGAGAAAACACAACTGAATCTGTGAGGGGAGGGCTAGGGAATTAATCACTTGGATACTGGACAGTAATTGAAGATACGACAAGACACGGCAGGGCTCCAGGCTGCAGAGAGACAAGTGATTAGAATGCAGCCAGGGAAGGTGAGAATTAATGTGAGTCAAGTCTTAGGCATTGACAGTGAAGATGTGGAGGAATGAGGGTCTGCAGTTCCTACTGTGTCTAGGGTCCAAGGCATTGAGAAGAAACAGTGTGTGACGTGAGTTCCTATGCAACATGTGTGATCTGCTGAGGTCTCACCTGGAATTAAAGGCAGCCCTTATCCCATCTACACCAGGATTCAGCTACACTTGCTGAAGTGACCCGTGTGCAACCCTGAAATTCTGGAGTAAACAGTCGTAAATTATGATTTGTCCTTTTCTTCAACTCCCAACATCAGGAAGCGCCCAGGATCATTGCAATAAGAAGTGTAGAATGACTAAGAAAAATAAATCTGGCAGACCCCAGGGTGCTAGCGAGGTAGTTCCTGGATGGGGCCTGAGAGGAGAGGGGAGAAACCTTTGAAGTCAAATGAGATAATGTACTTGGGTGAAAGTAAATCATCCTGGCGAACCCTGATTGTATAATCTTTATTTAGTTGACGCAGCTCAGATAAGCAAGCCTTTCATTCCCCCACCAAGTGTGTAAACTTTACTTAAGCTTACAACCAACACCCAGTTGCATCTGCTGCTGCTGCTCCCTTGCTCTTGCAACACTCCAGGTCCTGACCTTCTTTTTCTAGACAAATACGTGTGATCCCACATCGCCCATATGGCCTCAAATGTCATTCTATTTGTGTTGTTATGTGCGTTTATCATCAGCAAGTACTTTTTAAAAGTATGTGCATGGTTTTTCCATTGTGAAAGGCAACATGTTTGGAATCTGAAATCTGAGACCCAGAAATATCGAAGAGCAGAAGTAGGAATCTAGCAGAATACAGGTAGGGTGGTAGGGAAGGATTACTCCAAGGAGAAAAAGCAAAAACCAGCTTTATCAAATTTAGAGTAATATTTACAGTGTGAGTCTGTGTTTTTTAGTAAGATAAATGAACAACAGCAACAAACCCTCTGAATCTATTTCATCTCCTGTGTACATGGAAACTAAACTTGAATCAGGGTTGATAATTATCAGCTTTTTCTGTGAGCCTTTTCATCATCTTGCCATATAGTTATACTCCTAATTAGTACTGATCTTTCATATTCAGTTTGATGCTTTATCCTCACAACCACCATTTATTGTTACAGGACAGAACCTCTCATTCCTATTTTGAAGATAGGGAAACTGAGGCCCAAAGAGCTAACATGAATTTCCCAAAGTCACAGATTTTTTATTACCTTTCCTTATTGTTATTTTCTGTACTTCAAACGCCCTCGTAAGCCGTATGGGGAGACAGGGCTTCAAAGTCCACTGTGGAGAATTGAGAAAAGGAGACAGTCAGCCTGCTGATTGAGTGTCCCGGCGCTGGAGCCACAGGGACTCCCATTAGAGCTCCAGCTCCACTCACATACCATGGTATTTTGGGCAAGTTATTTATTTTCCTTGTCTTTGTTTCCATGTCTGTGACCTGTGGGCAACAACAGTGCCAGCATCAATGTGTAGTTGTGAAACTGAATGGAAAATGCATGTTGCACACCTCCAATGTGCCTGGCACACAGTAAACCCTCAATCAGGTGCTAACTTGTAAAGGAATGTGTTGCTATCACCTCTATAGGTACAGATTCAGAGACTGCCTGCCAACACAGGCTGAACTCAGTGGCATATCACATGGGTATATGATCCATTAATAATAATTCTCATCTTAGGAATAAGATATTTTAGAGTGGAAAGACATGGAAACACCCAATGCAGACAATGCAATGCCAACCAAACTAATGTCACTCGCAATGGCACTTCTGTTGTAGTCAGACTTCGCCATATAATGGAAACAGTTAAAACTGTGTATTAAAGCTGACCAAGTGTTCTCAGTTATGTTTAGAACATCCTGTTTCTGACGCCAATTCTTTCAAGTACCTCTTATTCACTCTGTTGACAAGGGAGAGATTTCTGCCCTAGGGTCATGCATGAACACACAATACCCTACAATGAATGGATGAGGTTGACATTAGTTTACAGTCACATATACTCACAGTCTGAAGGTGCCACATAGGGCCACAGAGTGACTCTTGGGAACATGGTGAACAAACAGGGTCTGGGGAAGTATGACTTTGTACTAACAAGAGGGTGAGGTGTACCCTGGTTTCTATGGGAGGATGTGTTTGGCTTGTTTGCTTGTTTGAAAAATTATGGAGGCTGGCAAGAAACTGGAACCTCCTCCTCGAGGATAAGCAGGAACTGTTTCTGGTCTCTGTGATAGGAAGATGTGTTTGTTATGAAGGCCTTACCTATGGGAGCAGAATGGGATCCATTCATTCTCCTAACTCTCGGAGAGCCAAGAGTTAGCCCATCAAAGTTCTCCTGGTTTCACCAAATATCAAGACACACATAATATTATGCCTTAAATTTAGAACTTATGCCACATCTGAACAATGAGTAAAATCCCCTCCTCAACCAAGGCACACTATCACATTTCAGGCTGTAGAGGTGAAGAGAAGATCCTATGAAATATTATTCAAGTATAAAGGATTAGGAAACCTTTAGACTTTTCAATAGCATTGTTAGTACCCAGAAATTTGTGGAGAGATGCTCTCAATACTATAAAATTAAATGACTTTTGATGTAGAAATCGACACACAGTGGTACTAACAATTGCGAAAATAAAATAAAAGCATTTTAAGACATAAAAGTCTCCAGGAATATACTTCTCATTCATTCTTTCTCAGGAAGTTTCTAGAGGCTGTCTTTCACCAGAATATGGTATTAGAGAAAAAAGGAAAACATGCAAAATAGAGAAAGCAGATATCCAACTCAAAAAGAAGTGAAATAATTTTCCAGCTTATTGGCAAAAGGAGATCCTTAAACCTCCTCTGATTATCAGTTGCAGAGAGCAGCTAATTCAAGTTGGAGACGGAGGGCACCCGAAGAGATTTTCTGGCAAGATAGGAGAAGGATGAAAGTCACAGAGGAAGAGAAAGTAACTGCTAAAGCTGAATATATTGGAAGAATGCTTAAATAATTATGGTAATGTTTGGGTTAAGTAAATAATAATTCTACCGAAAATTAATGAACTGAACAACAGTAAAACAAACCAAATAAACATTGACATCAAAAGCATAGTAAAGTTCTGCAGAAAAGATCAATTTAAATATATTATTAGGCCTAGCTGTACATTTCTGTTTAATAAAATAATGTAAACACTTAGTATTTACCTAACAAATATTATGTTTAATGCCTAGGGAAGTAAACTGATAAAGGTGTCACATAAGAGCGGGGGGATGATAAAGAACATTAAATCTTTGTACTTAGTAGGATTGAAATATATGCTAGTTAAAACTGCGTAAGAATACCAATATAGCTATATAGTTTAGAGACATGAGATTAAATATCAAAAGGATTGCTAAAGAAGTTCATAGTGGTTACCTCTGTGGAGCATAAAACGTTCGGAAAAGGTGGTAGAGACTTGTTTCCATTAAAAAAAAAAAAAAAAAAGTCGTGTAGAATTACCTGACTATTTAATCATTCTCTATTCACAACCTCAATTAAAGATAAAAATACATATTTCTGTTTCTAAAGAAGGGCATTTAATAACATTCAATATAATTGATGGTAAAATTTTTGAGATTTATTAATAAAAGGAAGCACCTTAATCTGAAAAAATTCTACCTTCTCACTAGCTATAGAAAGCATCGTATTAAAAAATTATATTTATTTTATTTTGTATTAAAAATTGTATTTATTTTTTGCATTGTTATAATAACAGGTGTAATATAATAACAAAGTAGGGATTATTTCTATTAATGCTAATGAGCAGCATAATTCTAGCTGTATTGAGCAATACAACTAAAAATACAAAGAAATGGAAAAACTAGGCTTGGAGGAAAACAGTTAAAACAGTAATTATTTTCTGGTAATATATGGAGAATATCTATCAAATCAATAGAAAAAATATTGGAAGTCATAAGGGAGTTCAACAAAGTTACTGAACAAAGTACTATGTTATAAAAATCAATATACCACTCCAAAATTGTACTAGCCTAGGATAAAAATATGATAGAAAATGAGATACCACTCATAATTGCAAATAAAAACTACACATAACAAATATAACAAAAAATTCAAAAAAGGAACATTTAAAAATTCTAATTAATTATGTTTGTAAAATGAATTAATAGGCATACCATGTTCATGGATGTAACAATCACCTCATAAAGGGATCAATTCTCCATAGATTATTTTATCATTTAATGAAATTAAATTTAAAACGATAGATTTAGTGTGTGCATTTGATCAACTGACTCTGAAATTTACATACAAGAATAACATCTTAAGAATTGATAAGACAAAGTTTAAAAAGCAAAGCAGTAAGAAATAGTTACCATACTTCATATTAATAAATACTATAAAGTCACAGTAATGAACAGAGTATTTTACTCTTGTAGGAATAAATAGACTAGTATCACATTTTAAGAGACCACAGTAACATATCTACAGATTAATAGAGACTTGGTGATAATAGAGTTGACATCACAAATAAACTTTTAAAGAATAGGCTGAGGCAGGAGAATGGCATAAACCCGGGAGGCGGAGCTTGCAGTGAGCTGAGATCTGGCCACTGCACTCCAGTCCGGGCGACAGAGCGAGACAGCGAGACTCCGTCTCAAAAAAAAAAAAAAAAAAGAATATATTATACAGAAAGTGGGGCTGGAATATTGGTCATGTATATGGAGAAGAAAACCAGAGTGTAACTTCTCAAAATACAAAGGATTGTTTAGCTGGAGACAGTTAAGATACAGGGAAGCTCTCTGCTTCCCTCTCTGTGCAAAAGCAGGACAAAGATTTACAAAGACAAAAGGTCTTTCCATTCTCCCCCCCAGTTTTTTCCACTTAAAGACAGAATATAAATTTTCCTGTACTGTAGACAGCCCTTATTCAGCCCAGAAATGGAGCCAGAGGAGTCTGTGAGCAGAATGTACTCCATTAGTGTCTGCCCATAAATTTACCTTCCTACAGTTTTTCTGCTTTTGGAAGCCTGGGACTGCTTTTCTTTTTGTCCCATTGCTTCTCTTAAATTTATTGCTCTTTGTTGAAGATCTTAGATAAACTGAAACTCTAAGCAGATATCTTGAGTTATGCTTCTCCAACATGGTATGCACTCCATGTGTCAATAAACTTGCTTGTTTTACTCTTGTTAATCTGTCTTCTGTTGCAGGAGTCTGTCCAAACTATGAATTAATGAGGGTTGAGAAAAAATATAATTTCTCCCCTTCGGTAGAAAAAATAAAAATAGATACCTGTCACATATCATGTACAAATTTGATTTCTGGCTGGGTTCAACACTTAATTGAGAATGGTAAATTTCCTACATATACATATATATGTACAAATTTTATATGTACATATATGCATATATATTCACATGTTTAGATATACATCCACATCCATTCATTTACATACTGTATATATACAGCATATATACACATACGTGAGTATACAAACACACATATGTATATACTATACGTGTGTGTGTGTGTATAATTATTTCTAGGCAGAGTGTAAAATGACATTTTATTCTGGCTTCAATTTCATTTATTTGATTATCAGTGAGATAGAACGTCACTTGATTTACTTGTTTGTGGTAAGCAGAATTCTAAATTAAACCCCAAATTTATGGCCCATGCTGTGTATACACCATCTCCCAGTTAATTATTGCTACCCAGATGTTACTATAATGAGACTTTGCATACTTAATTAAAATCCCAAACAAGTTACATTTAAAATGGCTCTGACTTAATCAGGTGAGACCTTAAAAGGAGCTAGATTATTTCTGGCAATGGCGATTCAATACACGAGAGGATAATGCATAAAAGTGTTTCTCCTCTCCTGGAAAGATCTATGTGTCAAGGAGTGGGGACAGCATTTGGGAGCTGAGACCAGTTCCCAGCTCAGTCAGCAAGAAAGCAGGGATCTCAGTTCAACAATCACAAGGAACTGGATTTGGCCAGCCATCTGAATGGGCTTGAAAGAGGATTCTTCCTCAGAGGCTCCAGAAAGGGACAGTCTGGCCAATGCCTTGATTTTAGCCTTGCAAAGATCTAAACAGAGAACACAGCCAAGCATACACAGATGTCTTATCTATAGGACTTTGTGCTAATAAATGAGAGTTGTTCTAAGCCACTAAGTTTGTGGCAATTTGTTATGCATCAGTAGAAAACAGAACATTTGGGGGTTTTCATGAATAATTTGTTAATAAATATGTTTGTCTAACTTGAGAGGAGGTTCTTATTGATTCTTTAAAAAATCTTTATATTCTAGATATTAATAAGAACATGACATATATATTCTTTCAGCCTATCACCATCCGTTTTCTTTTTAAAAAATATTTTATTTTCTATTTTTTGTGGGTACATAGTAAGTATATATATTTATGGGGTACACGAGATATTTTGATACAAGTTATGTAATGTGAAATAATCACATATGGAGAATGGGATATCCATCCCCTCAAGCATTTATCCTTTGTGTTGGCAATTACACTCTTTTAGTGATTTGAAAGTGTATGATTAAGTTGTTTTTGACTATAGTCACCTGTTGTGATATCAAATAGTAAGTCCTATTTATTCTATTTTTTTGTACCCATTAACCATCCCCAGCTCCCCTGAGCCCCTCCATTACTTTTCTCAGCCTCTGTTAACTATCCTTCTACTCTATCTCCAAGAGTTCAATTGTTTTGGTTTCTAGATCCCACAAATAAATGAGAGTATGTGAGGCTTGTCTTTCTGTGCCTGGCTTATTTCACTTAACATAATGATCTCCAGTTTCATTCATGTTAATGCAAATGATAGAATCTCATTCCTTTTTGTGACTGAATAGTAACTCCATTGTGTATATGTACCACATTTTCTCTATTCATTCATCTATTGATGGACACTTAGGTTGCTTCCAAATCTTGGATACTATGAACAGTGCTGCAACAACGTAAGAGTGCAGATATTTATTTGACATACTAATTTCCTTTCTTTTGAGTATACACCCAGAGGTGAGATTGCTGGATTATATGGTAGCTCTATTCTTAGTTTTTTGAGGAACTTCCAAACCGTTCTCCATAGTGGTGGTAATTTATATTCTCACCAACAGTGTATGAGTGTTCCCTTTTCTCCACATCCTTGACAACAATTGACATTACCTGTCTTTTGGAAATGTCATTTTAATTGGGGTGAGATAATATCTCATTGTAGTTTTGATTTGCATTCCTCTGATGATCAATGATGGTGATCACCTTTTCATATGCCTGCTTGCCATTTGTATGCCTTCTTTTGAGGAATATTAGAATATTTTGCACATTTTCATCAGATTAATAGATTTTTTTCCTATAGAGTTATTTGATCTCCTTATATATTCTGATTATTAATCCCTTGTCAAATGACTAGTTTGCAAATATTCTGTGGGTTGTCTCTTCACTTTTTTGATTGTTTTCTTTGCTGTACAGAAACTTTTAACTTTATGTGATCCCATTTGTCCATTTTTGCTTTGGTTGCCTGTGCTTTTGGGTATTATTCAAGAAATTTTTGTTTAGACTAACATCCTGTATATTGTTTTCCAAGTTTTCTTGTACTAATTTAGTAGTTTCAGGTATTAGATTTCATTACTTAATCCATTTTGGTTTTATTTTTGTATATGGTGGGAGATAGGGGTTTAGTTTCATTCTTCTGCATATGGATATCCAGTTTTCTTAGCACCATTTACTGAAAAGACTCTCTTTTCCCCAGTGTATGATCTTAGCTCCTTTGTCAACAATTAGTTCACTACAGATGTATGGGTTTGTTTCTGAGTTCTCTATTCTGTTCCATTGGTCTATGTGTCTGTTTTTATGCCAGTACCATGACATTTTGTTTATTATAGCTCTGTAGTAGAATTTGAAGTCAGGTAATGTGATTCCTCCAGCTTTGTCCTTTTAACTTAGGATAGCTTTGGCTCTTCTGTGTCTTTTGTGGTTCCATATAAACTTTAGGAATGTTAAATTTACATAATTTTTCTGTGAATAATGTCATTGGTGTTTTTACAGGAATTGCATTGAATCTGTAGGTTGCTTTGGGTAGTATGAATGATATAACAATATTTATTCTTCCAACCCATGAATATGGAATATGTTCCCAGTTTTTGTGTCCTTTCCCATTTCTTTCATCAGTGTTTTATAGTTTACTTCATAGAGAACTTCCACTTCTTTGGTTAATTCTTAAGTATTTAATTTTATTTATGGCTATTGTCAATTAGGTCAACTTTTTTCCAGTTCTGTTGGCATTAGAAATGCTACTGATTTTTGTACGTTGACTTTGTATCCTGCAACTTTACTGAATTTTTCAGTTCTCATAGTTTTTTGGTGGAGTCTGTAGGTTTCTCCAAATATAATGTGATATAATCTGCAAACCAAGATAATTTGACCTCTTCCATTCCAGTTTAGATGCCCGTAATTTCTTGCTCTTGTCTGATTGCTCTAGCTAGGATTTCCAGTACTATGTTGAATAACAGTGGTGACAGTGGGAATCCTTGTCTTGTTTCAGATCTTAGAGGAAAGGCTTTCAGTTTTTTCCCATTCAGTTTGATACTAGCTGTGGATCTGTTGTATATGGCTTTTATTATGTTTAGGTAGGTTCCTTCTATACCCCATTTTTTTAGAGGTTTTATCATGAAGTGGTGTGGCATTTTATCAAATGCTTTTTCAGCATCAAATTGAAATGATCATATGGCTTTTATTCTTCCTTCTGTTGGTATAACGTATCATATTAATTGATTTGCGTATGTTGAGCCATCCTTGCATCCCAGGGGTAAATCCCACTTGGTCATGATGAACGATGTTTCTAATGTACTGTTAAATCCAGTTTGCCAATATTTTGTTGAGGATTTTTGCATCAATGTTCATCAGCAAAATTGGCCTGTAACGAACTTACTTTCTTCCCTCCTTTCTTCTCTTCTTTCTTCCTTTCTTCCTTCCTTCTTTCTTTCTCTCTCTCTCTCTCTTTCTTCTTTCTTTCTTTCTTCTTTCTTTCTTTCTTTCTTCCTTTCTTTTCTTTCTCCTTCTGCTTCTCCTTCCTTCCTTCCTCTCCTTATTCTTTCTTTCCTACCTTCCTTCTTTTTGTGTCTTTGCGTGTCTTTGTCTGCTTTTGGTATTAGGATGATCCTGGCGTCATAGAATTCATTTGGAATTATTCTCTCCTTAATTATTTTTTGGAATAGTTTGAGTAGGATTGGTATTAGTTCATCTTTAAATGTTTGGTAGAATTCACCAGTGAAGCCATCAGGTCCTGGATTATTCTGGGTCCTGGACATATATGCCATATGCCCCTTTCTCTGTCACTCATTGTGATCCACAGCAAATCACATACCAGGTCTGATGGCACTGGACTGGAGAAAGTATGATCATCTTATGATCCTACAATATCCTGAATTGGCAAAGGCTTTACTACAGTTTCATCTGCTGACTTTTTGTTTCTTAATAAAATGCAACAATACTGATTTGTATACACATACATCTATCCCCCACACACCCCACAGGATTGAGTAGGGTGTGTATGTACATACTGGGAGGATATATTTGTAGAGTCATTAACTTCCCTCAACCAAGGCCCAAGAACACACAAACATTATAGGAGACAACTAAGAGAGTAACCACCTATGTCCTAGAATCTTGTTGGCTATACCAGTTCTAGTTTTTTGATCCTTTCAATAAAAGATATTTTGGAACTTAAGAAAAATAGTGTCAATTATAATACAAATTAGTTAAGATTACCATCCTGCCAAGATTTTCTTGACTAATAAAATGAATTTGCTACTTCAAATATGATCACTACATTCCTTCATAGCTTTTATTCTCATTGAATGAGAAAGAACAGGTAATTTTGAGATGTTCAGATCTCTTTGTTCCAAAAGCTAAGTCATCTCTCTTTCTCAATACATTCTTAGTATAATAACTATTTTCCTAGAAGTAATGTACACTTAATAGAATTATTGTATGTTCTTTCAACTCTCTTACCCTAGGCATAGAGAGATAAATTTGAAGTGGATTGTGGGACACTTGCAGCACAGATGAAAGAAGCAGCACTGTGTTCTGAGGAAGTGTTCACAGAGTTTTCAGTGTGAAGTGTATGCTCTTCCTTGGCTCCGTCATTTAGCAGGGTAAGAAAAGCCATGGCAAATCAATTATCTTACAACAGAGCAAAATTGTGTTAGAGATGTATTTGGAGACCAGTCAGAGGATGTGTCGGTGTGATAGTTAATACTGAGTGTCAACTTGATTGGCTTGAAGGATGCAAAGTATTGATCCTGGGTGTGTCTGTGAAGGTGTTGAGAAAAAAGATTAACGTTTGAGTCAGTGGGCTGGGAAAGGTAGACCTGTCCTTAATCTGGGTGGGCGCCATCTAATCAGCTGCCAGTGAGGCTAGGATATAAAGCAGACAAAAAAACCATGAAAAGACTAGACTCACTTAGCTTCCCAGCCTACATCTTTCTCCTGTACTGGATGCTTCCTGCCCTCAAACATCAGACTTCCAGTTCTTCAGCTTTGGGACTTGGACTGGCTTCCTTGCTTCTCATCTTGTAGATGGCCTATTGTGGTAGCTTGTGATCAAGTGAGTTTAATACTCCTTAATAAACTCCATATATATATAAATGGATATATATATATAAATGGAGATATATAAACGGATATATATATATATATGTAAGTGGATATATATGTGGAGTTTATTAAGGATATATATATGGAGTTTATTAAGGGGATATATATATATGGAGTTTATGAGGGAATATATATATGTGTGTATATATATATCCTAGTAGCTCTGTCCCTCTAGAGAACCCTAACTAACACAGTCGATTTCCTTTTTTTTCTGCCTGTAGGCTACTGATGTTTTCTTTATGGATTTGAATGAGTTTATATATGGTATTGTATATTGAGATAAAATTTTAGGACAAGAAAAACAATAAAACTACCACAGAGTATAGTGTCCCGAGTTGTGTAATCGTAGGCAGTTTGTCTTTTGGACATAAATGTTCACACCTTCAGACAAAGCAAAACAAAATAGATATTATTCTGTCTCTAATAGTAGAGATGTTTGAAATAGTTCTTGTTTTCCAATTCTGTCTGCCTTGGAATCAAAACAAGAACTCAAGCCACCCTTTCCCCTTGCTAACTTGGCAGGTAATTCATATAATCTTCCTCAATTGCCTTCATTTAAAGAATGTACAAAGTAGCACATCTTGAAAGCATGATTGTGAGAATCAAATTATATGATGCACACATATAAACTGTGTGTCACTAGTATTAAGAAATATAATGTAGGCATTTGAAAGATGATACTTGCTCATTTTTAAATTTTGCCTAAAAAGAGAAAATTTGATTAAGCCACACCAAATAAACATATTCAAATTCACCATTTTTTTTCAATAATTGCAGGGTTATCTCGATCAAATTTCAGTTTTTAAATTCATTTCACTTAGGATTTTCTCTCTTTGGCTTAAATCCATAGAAATATTTGTGTTTTAAAATATCTAGACATTAGATAAGTGAACATCTGTTCAGAGTCATGTGTCCTTATTCTTCAGCCAACAGTGACTTCTGCGAGTTCTTTCATCATGGGTGTTCATCCTCATCATTATCTACTGAAATGGCCCAGTCCCAGTTTCCTCTGAAAATTCATGCTTGTGGATTTGCTAGTGGACTGAAGTTGTTCAAGGATTTATACTTCCTATTACTTATTGTATATGCAGATATCATACTATTCTGCCCCTGTGTGCAGTAATTTCAATACATTTTAATACACGAGACCACACATGTAACTCAAACTCAAAAGAAAATAATTTCATTTGATGAAAATCTCTCTGTTGATTATTTGCAGAACCCAGAATGAGATTTGGTCCTCCTGACCAGAGAACGCAATCACACTTTGTGTCTACTTTGGGCATATCTCACATAAATTAGTTATTTTCTTAGCAAACACATCTGCAAAAGTATCAAATATATAATGTTCAGAGATTTCACAAAGTGAAAATTTCTCAAATTTCACAAAGGTGCCCAGACTGGCCACTTACCCCAGGCCATAAGTTTTTTAATTGAAGTTTATTCAACCAAGTTTTATTACCCAGGGTTGGGGGAAAGCATATCATTTGAAGATTATAGCTCAAGATGAGAGTGTCTTGATAAAATTATTAATATATTATAATATCTCTTTGATATCATCTCCAAGTCTCCATTGTTATCAGAAAGGTTAACAGTACAATGTTGATTACTTATCTTCTGCTCTATTATTGGATGCTTCCTTTAGCTTTCTTTTTTCTTTTATCATAAATTATGGGCTTTTTTATGCTTTACCTTAAAGCAAATTTTTTAAAATTATACTTTAAGTTCTGGGATACACGTGCAGAATGTGAAGATTTGTTACATGGGTATACACGTGCCATTGTGGTTTGCTGCACCCATCAACCTGTCATCTACATTAAGTATTTCTCCTAATGCTATCCCTCCCCTAGCCATCCACCTCCAATAGGTCCTGGTGTGTAATGTTACCCTCTCTATGTCCATGTGTTCTCATTGTTCAACTCCCACTTATGAGTGAGAACATGCATTATTTGGTTTTCTGCTCCTGTGTTAGTTTGCTGAGAGTGATGGATTTCAGCTTCATCTATGTCCCTGCAAAGGACATGAACTCACCCTTTTTTATGGCTGCATAGTATTCCATGGTGTATATGTGCCAATTTGCTTTCACCAGTCTATCACTGATGGGGATTTGGGTTGGTTCCAAGTCTTTGCTATTGTGAACAGTGCTGCAATAAACATATGTGTGCACGTGTCTTTATAGTAGCATGATTTATAATCCTTTGGGTATATACCCAGTAATAGGATTGCTGGGTCAAATGGTATTTCTGGTTCTAGATTCTTGAGGAATCACTACAGTGTCTTTCACAATGATTGAACTAATTTATACTCCCTCCAACAATGTAAAAGCATTCCTATTTCTCCACATCCTCTCCAGCATCTGTTGTTTCCTGACTTTTTAATGATTGCCATTCTAACTGGCGTGATACAGTATCTCATTGTGGTTTTGATTTGCATTTCTCTAACGACAGTGATGTTGAGGGTTTTTTTCCATGTTTGTTGGCTACATAAATGTCTTATTTTGAGAAGTGTTTGTTCATATCTTTGCCCTTTTTTGATGGGGTAGTTCGTTTTTTCTTGTAAATTTGTTTAAGTTCCTTGTAGATTCTGGATGTTAGCCCTTTGTCAAATGGATAGATTGCAAAAGTTTTCTCCCGTTCTGTAAGTTGCCTGTTCACTGCAGTTTCTTTTGCTGGGAAGAAGCTCTTTAGTATAATTACATCCCTTTTGCCAATTTTGGCTTTTGTTACCATTGCTTTTGGTGTTATATTCATGAAGTCTTTGCTCATCTCTATGTACTGAATAGTATTTCCTAGGTGTTCTTCTAGGGTTTTTATGGTTGTAGGTCTACATTTAAGTCTTTAATCCATCTTGAGTTAATTTTTGTGTAAGGTGTAAAGAAGGGGTCAAGTTTTAATTTTCTGCCTGTGGCTAGCCGGTTATCCCATTACCATTTATTAAATAGGGAATCCTTTCTCCGTTGCTTGTTTTTGTCAGGTTTGTCAAAGATCAGATGGTTGTAGATATGTGGTATTATTTCTGAGGCCTCTGTTCTGTTCCACTGGCCTATATATCTGTTTTGGTACCAGTACTGTGCTGTTTTGGTTACTGTAGCCTTATAGTATAGTTTGAAGTCAGGTAGCATGATGCCTCCAGCTTTGTTCTTTTTGCTTAGGATAGTCTTGGCTACACAAGCTCTTTTTCAGTTCCATATGAAATTTAAAGTAGTTTTTTTATAATTTTGTGAAGAAAGTCAATGGTATCTTGATGGGGATAGCATTGAGTCAGTAAATTACTTTGGGCAGTATGGCCATTTTCATGATACTGATTCTTCCTATCTGTGACCATGGAATGTTTTTCCATTTGTTCGTGTCTTCTCTTGTTACCTTGAGTTAGTAGTTCTCCTTGAAGAGGTCCTTCACATCTTTTGTAAGTTGCATTCCTAGGTGTTTTATTGTCTTTGTAGTAATTGTAAATAAGAGTTCACTCATGATTTGGCTCTCTATTATTGGTGTATGGGAATGCTTGTGATTTTTGCGCATTGATTTTGTATCCTGAGACTTTGCTGAAGTTGCTTATCAGCTTAAGGAGATTTGGGACTGAGACAATGGGGTTTTCTAAATATACAATAATGTTTTTTGCAAATAGAGACAATTTGACTTCTTCCCTTCCTATTTGAATATCGTTTATTTCTTTCTCTTGCCTGATTGCCCTGGCCAGAACTTCCAATACTATGTCGAATAGGAGTGGCGAGAGAGGGCATCCCTGTCTTGTGCCGGTTTTCAAAGGGAATGCTTCCAGCTTTTACACATTCAGCGTAATATCGGCTGTGGGTGTATCATAAATAGCTCTTATTATTTTGAGATACGTTCCACCAATACCTAGTTTATTGAGAGTTTTTAGCATGAAGGAGTGTTGAATTTTATCAGAGGCTTTTTCTGCATCTATTGAGATAATCATGTGGGTTTTCTCATTGGTTCTGTTTATGTGGTGGATTACATTTATTGGCTTGTGTATGTTGAACCAGCCTTGCATCTCATGGATGAAACCAATTTGATCATGGTGGATAAGTTTTTTGATGTGCTGCAGAATTTGGTTTGCCAGTATTTTATTGAGGATTTTCTCATCAATGTTCATAAGGGATATTAGCCTGAAATTTTTTTTTTTTTTTTTTTTTTGAGACGGAGTCTCGCTCTGTCGCCCAGGCTGGAGTGCAGTGGCCGGATCTCAGCTCACTGCAAGCTCCGCCCCCCGGGTTCACGCCATTCTCCTGCCTCAGCCTCCCGAGTAGCTGGGACTACAGGCGCCCGCCACCTCGCCCGGCTACTTTTTTGTATTTTTTAGTAGAGACGGGGTTTCACCATGTTAGCCAGGATGGTCTCGATCTCCTGACCTCGTGATCCGCCCGTCTCGGCCTCCCAAAGTGCTGGGATTACAGGCTTGAGCCACCGCGCCCGGCCTGAAATTTTTTTTGTTGTTGTTGTGTCTCTGCCAGGTTTTGGTATCAGGATGATGCTGGCCTCATAAAATGAGTTAGGGAGGAGACCCTCTTTTTCTATTGTTTGGAATAGTTTCAGAAGGAATGGCACCAGCTCCTCTTTGTACCTGTGATAGAATTTGACTGAATCCATCTGGTCCTGGGTTTTTTTTGGTTGATAGGGTATTAATTACTGCCTCAATTTCAGAACATGTTATTGGTCTATTCAGGGATTTGATTTCTTCCTGGTTTAGTCATGGGAGGGTGTATGTGTCCAGGAATTTATCTATTTCTTCTAGATTTTCTAGTTTATTTGCATAGAGGTGTTTATAGTATTATCTGATGGTAGTTTACATTTCTGTGGGATCAGTGGTGATATTCCCTTTATCATTTTTGCTGTGCCTATTCGATTCTTCTCTCTTCTTCTTTGTCTGGCTAGCAGTCTATTTTGTTAATCTTTTCAAAATCCAGCTCCCAGATTCATTGATTTTTTCTTGAAAGGTTTTTCATGTCTCTATCTCCTTCAGTTCTGCTCTGATCTTAGTTATTTCTTGTCTTCTGCTAGCTTTTGAATTTTTTTGCTCTTGCTTCTCTAGTTCTTTTAATTGTGATATTAGGGTGTCGATTTTAGATCATCCCCACTTTCTCCTGTGGGTATTTAGTGCTATAAATTTCCCTCTAAACACTGCTTTAGCTGTGTCCCAGAGATTCTGGTACATTGTGTCTTTGTTCTCATTGGTTTCAAAGAATTTATTTATTTCTGCCTTAATTTCATTATTTACCCAGTGTTCATTCAGGAACAGGTTGTTCAGTTTCCATGCAGTTGTGCAGTTTGGGTAAGTTTCTTAATCCTGAGTTCTAATTTGATTGCACTGTGGTCTGAGAGACTATTTGTTATGATTTCTGTTCTCTTGCATTTGCTAAGGAGTGTTTTCTTTCTAATTATGTGGTCAATTTTAGAATAAGTGTGATGTGGTGCTGAGAAGAATGTATATTCTGTGGATTTGGGGAGGAGAGTTCTGTAGATGTCTATTAAGTCTGTTTGGTCCAGAACTGAGTTCAAGTCCTGAATATTCTTGTTAATTTTCTATCTTGTTGACCTAATATTGACAGTGTGGTATTAAAGTCTCCCACTATTATTGTGTGGGAATCTAAGTCTCTTTCTAGGTCTCCAAGAACTTGTTTTATGAATCTGGGTGCTCCTCTAATGCGTGCATATATATTTAGGATAGTTAGCTCTCCTTGTTGCATTGATCCCTTTATCATTATGTAATGCCTTTTGTCTTTTTTGATCTCTGTTGGTTTAAACTCTGTTTTATTAGAGACTAGGATAGCAATCCCAGCTTTTTTTTGCTTTCCATTTTCTTGGTAAATATTCCTCCATCCCTTTGTTTTGAGCCTATGTGTGTCTTTGGTGTGAGATGGGTCTCCTGAATACAGCACACCGATGATTCTTGACTCTTTATCTAATTTACCAGTCTGTGCCTTTTAATTGGAGCATTCAGCCCATTTACATTTAAGTTTAGTATTGTTATGTGTGAATATAATCCTGTCATTATGATGGTAGCTGGTTGTTTCACTCATTAGTTGATGCATTTTTTTCATAGCATTCATGGTCTTTACAATTTGGTATGTTTTTGCAGTGGCTGGTACTGGTTTTTGCTTTCCATATTTAGTGCTTCCTTCAGGAGCTCTCATAAGGCAGGCCTGGTGGTGACAAAATCCCTCAGCATTTGCTTCTCTGTAAAGGATTTTATTTCTCCTTTGCTTATGAAGCTTAGTTTGGCTGGATGTGAAATTCTGGGTTGAAAATTCTTTTCTTTATGAATGTTAAATATTGGCCCCCACTCTCTTTGGGCTAGTAGGGTTTCTGCAGAGAGAGATCTGCTGTTAGTCTGATGGGCTTCCCTTTGTGGGTAACTAGACCTTTCTCTCTGTCTGCCCTTAACATTTTTTCCTTCATTTTAACCTTCATGAATCTGACGATTATGTGTCTTGGGGTTGCTCTTCTCGAGGAATATATTTGTGGTGTTCTTTGTGTTTCCTGAATTTGAATGTTGGCCTGTCTTGCTAGTTTGGGGATATTCTCCTGGATAATATCCTGAAGAGTGTTTTCCAACTTGGTTCCATTCTCCCTGTCTCTTTCAAGTACACCAATCAAATGTAGGTTTGGCCTTTTCACATAGTCCCATATTTCTTGGAGGCTTTGTTCATTCCTTTTCATTCTTTTTTCTCTAATCTTGTCTTCACACTTTCTTTTATTAAGTTGATCTTCAATCTCTCATATCTTTTCTTCTGCTTGATTGATTTGGCTATTGATACTTGTGTATGCTTCTTGAAGTTCTTGTGCTGTGTTTTTCAGCTCCATCAGGTCATTTATGTTCTTTTCTAAACTGATTATTCTAGTTAGCAATTCCTCTAACCTTTTTTCAAGGTTCTTAGCTTCCTTGCATTGGGTTCGAACATGCTCCTTTAGCTTGGAGGAGTTTGTTATCCCTTATCTTCTGAAGCCTATTTCTTTCTTTCTTTCTTTCTTTCTTTTTTTTTTTTTTGAGACGGAGTCTTGCTCTGTCACCCAGGCTGGAGTGCAGTGGCCAGATCTCAGCTCACTGCAAGCTCCGCCTCCTGGCTTTACGCCATTCTCCCGCCTCAGCCTCCCGAGTAGCTGGGACTACAGGCGCCTGCTGCCACGCCCAGCTAGTTTTTTGTATTTTTTTAGTAGAGACGAGGTTTCACAGTGTTAGCCAGGATGGTCTCCATCTCCTGACCTCGTGATCCGCCCATCTCAGCCCCCCGAAGTGCTGGGATTACAGGCTTGAGCCACCGCGCTTGACTCTGAAGCCTATTTCTGTCAATTTGTCAAACTCATTCTCCATCCAGTTTTGTTCCCTTGCTGGCAAGGAGTTCTGATCCTTTGGAGGAGAAGAGCCGTTCTGGTTTTTTGAATTTTCAGCCTTTTTGCACTTGTTTTTCCTCATCTTCGTTGATTTTTCAACATTTGGTCTTCGATATTGGTGACCTTTGGATGGGGTTTCTGTGTGAGCGTTCTTGTTGTTGATGTTAATGCTATTCCTTTCTGTTAGTTTTTCTTCTAACATTCAGGCACCTCTGCAGGAGGTCTGCTGGAGTTTGCTTTTGTTTCAGACCACCTGTAATCACATATGTAAAAGCATATTTTTAGATTTTGTCAATGCTTCGACGAACCTGTCTTTCTCTTGCTTTTCTTTGATATCACTTTTTGATTTTCTGTTATCACTTTTCTACTTTATCCACTCTAAATTGTTGGTAGAGCAGTGGTTTTTTTAGAGTGATTTGATCAGTATGATAGTCAACATGCTTATAGTGGTGCGCAATCAGTTGCATTAAAAGAATCAGGTAAGAACCAAAAACATTTGCTTTTCCTATTTTTTCCATTGACTCTTTCAGTCACTGTGCATAGTCTCATTGTGTGTTTTACAATAGTGAATTGTGAACTCATCTTAAACAAGGCTGTATCCGTAGGAATCCTCTACTTGAAGATATTTTGTTCTACTGATATTTTGCATTATCTTTGAAAAGATTTCCCAGCTATATCACAGTTCTAAGAGCAATTTTATGTTAATTACTGAGTTTAGGGTTTCTGGAACATAGATATACTATTTGATTTTTTTAAAAAATATTTTTATTAACATATAATTTATATACCATAAAATTTGCCTATTTAGAGAGTACAGTTAGATGTGTTCAACGTATTTTCAGCTGTACAACCATTGCCATAATGTAATTTGAGAAAATTTTATTATATGAAAAATAAATTTAGTACCCATTATCAGCATTTTTGTCCATTTGGGATGCTGTAATAATATACTGTAAATTGGGTGGCTTACAAATAATAGAAATTTATTGCTCACAGTTCAATATGCTGAGAAGTGCAAGATCAAGATGCCACCAGATTAGGTGTCTGGTGATGACCTGTTCTTCTGTTCATAGATGACACTTTCTCACTCCATCTTCACATGGTAAGGGGATGAATGAGTTACCTCAGACCTCTTTATAATTGTACTAATCCTATACATGTGGGTTCTACCCTCATGAACTAATCACCTCCTGAAGACCTCACCTCCTAACATCATCTTTGGAGTTAGGATTTCAACATATGAAGTTTAGGCGACACAGTCATTCGGACCACAGCAAGTAGCCATTTCTTACCAATTCTGCAACACTTGCCAAGCCCAAGGAAACCACTTATCTACTTTCTGCATCTATAGATTTAGCTATTACAAACATTTCATATGAAGAAAATAATATAATATGCAGTCTTTTGTGACAGGCTTTTCTTTTTACTAAACATAATGTTTTGAAGTTTATCCATGTTGAAACATGTCAGTATTCCTTTTTATTTCAAAATAATAATTTATTGTATAAATATACCACGTTTTGTTTATCTTTTCATCAGTTGATAGACATTTAACTTTTTGGCTATTAATCCTACTCCTATGAATTAGAATCTTCATGTGCAATGTTTGCAAGGATATATGTTTTCATATTATGTGAATATCTACCTAGGAATAGAATTTCCAGGTCATGTGATAGCTCCATGCTTAACATTTTGAGATAATGCCCAATTGCTTTTCAAAGAGCATGTATATTTCTATTTCAATTCTCAATAAATGTGTTCCAATTATCCACCTTCTTATCAATACTTGTCTTTTGTTAAAAATCTTATTCTTTTTTAAATTTTTTTTTAAACTTTTACATTCAGGGATACAACTGCATGTTTGCTACATAGGTAAACTGTGTCATGCGGGTGTGTTATACATATTATTTCAGTACTCAAATATTAAGCCTAGAACCCACTAATTATTTTCTCTTCATCCTTTTCCTCTTCCCACTTTCCACCCTTGCAAAGGTCCCAGTGTGTGTTGTTCCCCTATAGAGCAGTTTTGGGTTGACAGCAAATTTTAGAGAAAAGGACAGTGACTTCCCATATTTCCCTTCCCCCACACATTTACAGTCTCCCTCATTATCAATATCCCCTGGCAGAGCAGTATGCTTGTTACAGTTCATGAATCTACACTGACACATCATCACTCAGAGTCCAGAGTCCTAATGTAAAAAATAGTTTACATTAGGGTTCTTTCTTGTTGCACATGCTATGAGTTTAGACAAATGTATAATGGCATGTATCAACCACTACAGTATGATACAGACTAGTTTCATTGCCCTAAAATTCCTCTGTGCTCCTTCTATTTATCCCCCTCTCTCCCAATCTATCACTGATCCTTTTACTGTCTCCATGGTTTTGCCTTTTCCGGAATGTCACATAGTTGGAATAACACAGATAGACTTATTTCATTTAGTAATATGCATTGGAGTTTCTTCCTTGTCTTTTCATGGCTTGATAACTCATTTCTTTTTAGTACTGAATAATATTCCACTATCTGGATATACCACAGATCATTTATCCACTCCCCTACTAAAGAACGGTTGGTTGTTTCCAGGTCTTGGGAATTTGGAATAAAGTTGCTATAAACATTTATGTGCAAGGTTTTGTGTGGATGTAGTCTTCATCTCATTTGAGTAAATACTGAGAAGCATAACTGCTGTATTATCTAATAGGATTATGTTTAGTTTTGTAAGAAACTGCCAAACTGTCTTCCAAAGGGACTTTACTATTTTACATTCCCACCAGAAATGAATGAGAGTTTCTATTACTCTACAGTCTTTCTAGCATTTGATATTATCAGTGTTCTGGATTTGGGCCATTTCAATAGGTGTGTAATTATATTTCATCCTTGTATTAATTTACATTTCCCTCTTCTCTTTCTTTTTAGAAATTATATCTGTCTTATAAGGATATCAAGTGATATTGTGGTTTTGATTTGCATTTAGGTAATGTCTAATAAAGTGAAGTTGAGCATCTTTTTATGTCTTTATTGGTCATTTGTATATCTTTTTTTGGAGAAATGTCTAGATTATTTGTCCATTTTCAAATGAGTCATTGGTCTATTCATTGTTGAGTTGCAGGTTCTTTATATATTCTCCATACATGTTCCTCTTCAGAAATACAATTTGGTTTCATTGCTCTTTCAGCATGTCTCAGATATTTAGGTATTAAGTTATATTTAGGGGTATCCTCTTTCATTGACTGAAAGTATGGAAATCCTAGCTAATTATTAAGAATTCAGAGAGATGACATTTGAAAAGAGTAGATAAAAGTAACAAACTACAAATATAAATGGTTTGTATTTGAAAGTAGATAAATGGTTTCTTCCATTTTGTGGGTTGTTCTATCACTTTCTGGAAGGCATCTTTTGAAGCAATCAGTTTTGAAGTCCAATTTATCTATGTTTTGTTCCTTGTGCTTTTGCTATCATATATTTAAAACTCAATGTCTAAACCAAGGGTATGAAGATTTACTCCTATTATTTCCTCTAAGTGTTCTATAGTTTTAGATCTTACATTTTTTGTATTTAACATGTTTGAGTAATTTTTGCAATGATGTAGTGAAGGCGTCCAACTGTATTCTTTTGCATGTGCATCTTCAGTTGCCCCAACACTATTTGCTGAAAAGATTGTTCTTTCCCCCATTTATTTTTCTTGTCACCTTTGTTGAAAGTCAGTTCACCATAAATGCAAGAGTTCTTTTTCCTGAACCCTCAATTCTATCCCATTGATGATGTAATTATCCTTATGCTACTGCCACTATCTTTTTTATTACTTTGTGTTGTATATTAAATGAAACAAAACAAACAAAAGTCTTGCCCCTCTAGTACCACTTTCCTAACTACTAGAGCTTTGTAACAAGTTTTAAAACTAGGAATTGTGAGTCCTCCAAATGTGTTCTTCTTTTTAAAGATTATTTTGGCTACTCTGGGTCCTATGTTGCTCCATATGAATTTTAGAAACAGTTTGGAAATTATTGCAATAAAGAAAAATCCACAATAAGCCATCAGGAATTTGGTAGGGGTTGTGTTCAATCTGTAAATCCTTTTAGAAAGAACTGCCATCTAAACAATATTAAATATGCTGATATATGAACATGGAACACTTTTCTACTTTATTTATATCTTCTTTAATTTTCATTAACTTCCTTTAATAATCTCTTATACTATTGTTTTTAATTCCAAACATTATGTACAGGTTCACACAATTGAATGTTTTGATAGCTGCCAATCACCCATTACAAATGCTAGGGTAAAACAGACATATTATTTTACTTTTTTGCTATCTGCCTGTACCAATGACCCAAATTTTTCAAAGTCATGGGATATAGCCCTTGGCAATTTCTGCCTTTAGAAAAGGCATCCTTCCAAACCCTTCACATGACATTGGTTCAGTGTGAACATCCTCTCTCCAGTAATCCCAAGCCTGGCTCATGATTCATACTCCCTGTCTCTGTTTCTTCTCCAAAGAACCTCAGCATTAGTTTACTGTCTTGTCTTTAATTCCTTTTTTTTTTCTTTTGCAACTAGAGATTTATTTTCCTTCCTTGCAAGATCAGATATTCATGTAAAATTGTGCTAGTAGTATCTTATTCCTGATTTCTAGATGTTTGTGGGGAAAGTATTTCACTTTGCCTAAGCTTCTATAACAGACAAACTGGAAGTGTCTTGCCACGTACGTCTTACCAGGTCTGTTTATACAAAACTACTAGATGATACGAAACCATTATTTCTCCATAAACCATGCTATTTCTAGGAGGGTAAAAAGTCATTTTCCTCTTAAGTATTTTCAAACCGGTTTGTTTTTAAATACAGTTTAAGCATAGTCTCAAGAAAAAGTGTTAGTTCATACACTTTCAAATGAAATCCAACACCTCCCACTTTTTTAAGAACATTGCCCTTCCAGCTTTCTTCCAGCAAGTCTCAGATGTTTAGGTATTAAGTTATATTTAGGGGTATCCTCTTTGAGTGAAAGTATGGAAATCTGAACTAATTATTAAGAATTCAGAAAGATGACCATTTGATCAGAGAAGATAAAAGTAACAAACTACAAATACAAATAAACCAGAACACACTGCAACAAAACAAATGAAAATGGAAATTCAGGGAATAGCATTAAATTAGCAAGTAAGAAAAAAAAGTCATGTCAAATAATTTTTTCTTTCTTACTATCTCTATTTTACAAATGAAGAAACACAGACTGAAGAGAAATAATTTGCTTAAGGGCATCTAGTGAGTGGATGGCAGAAGCCAGATTCTAACTCATCCGGTTTGGTTTCACAGCCACAGCTCATTAGTTGTCTGGCTCCCATTGGGATATGAACAAAGTAAACCACCATTCCCATAACGATCCTCACAGCCTTGTTCCCCAAAGTGCTCATTTTCATCTTATATTTCTTATTCCAGTTTCTAGGCATCGTTGGCATTCTAGTTTTCCAAATCAGAAATGTTTTGATCCTCATTGCTCTTTTTACCTTACATATGCAATTTGTCAGAAAAGCACTGATTCTTCTCCTTGTTTCTTTCTTGGTAATCTTTTTGTTTCACCTTATGTCTACTGTGATGTTCCTGGATCCATCACCTCTCACCTTCTGGGAGACTTGTGCTGTCTGTAATGGCTCTACCTGAGTGCATCTCTCTTCAAACCACTGTCTAGCAACTCCAGGGATCTTTTTCTAGAACATTGATGACAATCTCACTCCATCTCTAGCAATTACTTCCACTGCTAAGGTATTTCTCAAATTCACTTTAGTGAAGAACCAGTTGATTTTGTTTTTGTTTTTTTAATTAATTATCAGACAGGTATGACGTTCTTGTCTGCCTGACACAGCTAATGCCATTGGAGACTGCTCATTTGAGGTCCACAGCACTAAAATCTCTCTGTAATCTGATGAGTTATGTTTATTGATTGTGCACCTGAACATCACAGCAAGGTCACATTGCTAAGTTTCCAACATAAATTCTCTTAGATTCTTAAGGCGAGTACTTATTTCATGACAGTCTGGCACTGGCCTTGCTGTCACACTGTGAGTAGAACAAGTTTAGTGACTTCTATGGACTGAATGTTTTTATCCCCCAATAATTGATATGTTAAAATCCTAAGCCCCAAGGAGGTTATATTAGGAAGTGGGTATTTGAGAGGTGCTTAGCCCCTGAGAGTGGAGCCTCACAAATGGAATTAGTGTTTTTATAAAAGAGTCCCTAGAGAGTTCCCCCACTTCTTCTACCACACGAAGGCACAACCAGAAGGCCCCATTTGTGAATCAGGAAGCAACCACTCATCGGACAGCAATCTGCTGGTATCTTGATATCAGAGTGTCAGCTTCCAGAACTGTGAGAGATTGATGTCCCTCCTTCATAAGTCATCCAGTCTATGGTGTTTTGTTATTGTTGTCTAAACAGACTAAAACAGTTACTACAGCAAGAACTTGTGTAAGATTTAAATGTGAATCCTTTATTGGCTTCAGAAAAATGAGTGAATTGGAGCAAGTCACTTGGTTTACTTCCCTTTTTTCTTTCTTTTTTATTTTTTTTGAGATGAAGTCTCACTCTGTTGCACAGGCTGCAGTGCAATGGCACTGTCTCGACTCACTGCAACCTCTGCCTCCTGAGGTCAAGCGATTCTCCTGTCTCAGCTTCCCAAGTAGCTGGAATTACAGGCCCTGGTCACCATACCCTGCTAATTTTTGTATTTTTAGTAGAGACAGGGTTTCACCATGTTGGCCAGGCTGGTCTCGAACTGCTGACCTCGTGATCTGCCCACCTCAGCCTCCCAAAGTGCTGGGATTACAGGCATGAGCACAGAGTTGCTGTGACCATCAGACAAGATAAAATTACAACATGATATTTAACACATAAATTAATCTCAGCCAGTGATATTTCTATTTCTGACTTAAATTCAGACTCCTTTCTCACAAAGTTCTTATTATCTGGCTTTTGCCTGACCATTCAGCTTCCTTTCCTGGATTTTTTCCACAGGCCCTAGGCTTGACTTTTGCCACATCATGGCTGTTCTTTGGCTGAAATGTTCTTCCACAATCCTAGTCATCTGTTTTCAATAAGTCTCCCTTAGGAATGATCTCTAGCAACATCTTTTCTTTGTCTGAGGAAGCTGTGCATATTCTTTGCTGGGTGCTCTTTATGATGGAGTACTTACTGCATTGTATGTGTTCACTTGTATACCTTATGATAAAATCACAGACGAATATTCCTCTTCAGTGCCCATGTCTACCAGACACATAGTAGAAGCTCAGTGAATTAAAGAACTGATAAATGAATGATTGAGTAAATGAATAAATGGCCAGCTCATTTGAATGGAGTTCAAAAAGTTGACAAATGACTTCTCTAACTAAATATATAATTGATTTTTTTCTTACTAAAATTACTGAGACGATCAAAGCTGCCATTTCTAATTTTTAAGCTTTTTGTATCTTACATTTACCTACGTTCATTGATATGCATACAGTTTCATCAAAGAGAGATTTTAGTTGGAATCTAATGCACGACATGAAATCTAAAGGACGCAAAATCAGAATTAACCACACACAATGAGGCTATTGATTGAATAAAGGCTTTTGTTGTTTTGCATTTCTCAATATGTAAAACTGAACATAGTTATAGAGCAATTAAGCAAGAGAGATGGGGAAAAGAGGCTATTTCCACTATAATCAGTGGAGCTGTTGACAGAGGGAGCCCTTGTCTTTAGTTCCTGAGGCCCTCAGTTTCCCTGACTCAGAGCCTCCCTGATGCTGGCATGGGACTCTCCTTGAGATCAGTGTTTTCCTCTTCACCACCTACTGATCTGTCCATTAAGTAAGGCACAGAGTTTCCAAGCCAAGCCATGCTCAGGTTCATAGTGACTTTGGATGATTAAATTAGCTTAAGGACCAAAGAAGTGCTTGTGGGATAACCTTGAAAATATTCCTATTTCCTACATTGACGTTGTGGGGATATGTACTGCTAGGGGAAGAAAACAAAAAGCAAACAAAACAATGCCAAAAAAACTCTTTACTTAGTCACATGTCACATCACCATTTGAAATTTGAATTATATATATTTCCAGAAGTAACATAAGGTATTTACTTTCATATTTACTAGAATATTAAACTTCTGTCTCTCTTTTCTACAATTCATAACTTAAGTTTAAACTATTTTTTTCAGAATATCTGAAGTGAGGTTTACTAGTGTCCATTTTTATTTTGAGAATTATGTTCATTCTTCTTTGAAATTGGTTGTTGAACCAATGTGTTCTATGGTTTTTTCATAACTGGTGCTTGTTTTAAATAAAAAAGCAAAGATTATTTTAGAAATTAAATAAATGGTGAGGAAAGTCAAGAATGTTAATGCTATTTGGATTTGTGGTTAGATCACAGATTTTCTTCACGAATCAAAATGTCTTCCCTCTATCCTTGTTTGAAAGAGGCTTCTTTGATTTCATCAGAGGACTTCTACAGCTAAGAAATATAGCCAAATGAACACAATGGGAACAATTTTAAATTTTTTCTTAATTAAAACATGTTGAGAACTTGAGAAATTGTTCTAATATGATGGATGAGAGTATTTATCCAACACTAGAAGGTAGATTTAGAGGTATGTTCAGAGCACAACCAGTCCAAAGAATTGGAAAGGCCCAAGTAATAATTGTCACTAAAATATAGGAGCAATACCCACACAAAGATTATTCTATTACTTCTCAGAAATCTATAAAATTGAAGAACTCATAAGCAATTTTTACAGAAAACAAAACTTGTAATTGTAGTTTATATAAAGCTAATTTATACAAGAGTTTTATAAAAGCAATGATTTATATATATGACATATTTTGGATTTGAACAATTTGAGTTTGAAGACCACTGGGCCATTTCATTTTTCCCTGCCAGTTATTAATCTGAGACTAACAGAAGTTAGTTAGTGCTGAACAGTTGCAGTATGCAAGTTCCTTGAATAATTCAACTGAATGTAAACAGGAAGAACCACAGTTTTGCAGGAAATTCAGGGCCGATCAGATTGCAAGCCTCATTCTGGAGACAGGCTAGTTTTGGATCAAAATTACAAAAAAAAGAAAAAGAAGGAAAGAAAGAAAATTTTCTCTGAAATAAACTCCAACCCTTCCAAACTCACTTTTATTAACATTTAAATAGCCTAGATGTTAGTTTAATTTTTTAAGTAATAAAAAGACCATTATTTTCTGTCAGTGATTTATGATTCTGGCAAGAATTTCAATCTTAAGCATCCCAAGTCTGCTATTTATATAAAATGATACTATTTGTTTTACTTTTATTTTTATTTTAGACCAAGGCAATAGATCTTGGATTTAAGAAAAACTTGGTTTGGCAAAATAATGAAAGAAATAATAAACATCTGTAAGTAAAAAAACAAAAATACCAAAACATAAACAAGCTGATTAGTGTCCAGTTCCCCAAAACTGAAGTTTATTTCACTTACTTTTTCTCAGAGACAATATGAAAAAGAGAATCATCTGATCCTATTTTACTTCCTTCATTTAGTACAAGGTTTGGGACGGAAAGATCCAAGTTGATGTCTTGGCTTATCCCTTCCTGAGTGTTTTGATCAAGTTATTTCTCTAGGGAGAAGCCAGAAAAGTTATCAACCTCATAGTTCTATGAAGAGGGGTAACTGTGAGAATGACTAAAAATCTTTTAGAAACTTGAAAGCACGTTCTGATGGGTGGTGTTATTGTTGTTACTCTTTTCATCCTGGCTAACATCTTAGAGTAAAACCAGTACTGGGCAACTCTCATAAATCAAGAAGAATTTTCCAAAAACAGAATGTTGGATCCTATCATCTGTGAGTTGAGAAGCTTTACATGGGTCCCTGGCAAAATTTAGAATGGGATCTTCATGTGGTTTGGTTTAGGACAGAAAATATATATTAAAATGATCACCAGGTGCTTCCACAAATTAACTCTTAGGGAGACAGGAAAGTACTACTGTGTTTTCTCAACCAGCAGATAAAAGAACTGTCATAGATGTTGAATCATTCATTTTACAGGTTTTTAAACACAGATTTTTGGAACATCTTAGGGGTAAAATGGGCAGGATGCTAGCTCCATTGTTTGCTTTTATGTATGTTGAGATATTAAACCATACAATGATGATGATGGTGATGATACCAAAAGGAAGAGGACCATGCCAACACACTGTAGCTCTGCCATGGCTTAGTTTGTCACTTGAAATGTTCTCTCATTGGAGAAGATAATCATATTGCTAAATTTAAGGTGACAGAATGATGAGTGATCCAGTAAGATGAGCCCAGCTTCAAATGTTACAATCATTAAAATCAAGAGATTAGAGAAAGAATAAAAACACTCGCAATTAAGTCTAATAAAGCTAAGGGTGAAGTTTCTTCTTAATATTTAAAAACTCCAAAGCACATATTTTCTGCATGTAAGCAGATAATCAATCAATATTTCAATATTTTTCTTTCTTCTTTTTTTTGACACAAAATCTTGCTGTCACCCAGGCTGAAGTGCAGTGGTGCAATCTTTGTTCACTGCAGCTTCTGCCTCCTGGGTTCAAACAATTGTCCTGCCTCAGCCTACTGAGTAGCTGGGATTACAGGTGTGTGTGCCACCACACCCAGCTAATTTTTGTAATTTTACTAGAGATAGAGTTTCACCATGTTTTCCAGGCTGGTCTCGAACTCCTGACCTCAACTGATCCACCTGCTCCAGCCTCCCAAAGTGCTGGGATTACAGGTGTAAGCCACCATACCTGGCCGTCAATCAACATTTCTTAAATTAATACATAAATAAATGCATGGGGGGGTGGAAGGATAGATGAATTTCACATTCTGTGTGAAGAAGAGTTTACTTGACAGTAATTTGTACTTAAAAATACAAATGCCGGAGTCATGAAATCAAAGCTGGGGTTCCCTCACAAGCCATCTGAGTGTCTCTATGGGAGTTCTTCCACTAGGAGACCTGAGGTAAGGTGCCCATGACCTCCCAGCCAGTAAAGAACATATCTGAGCTCAAAGAGGTGCTGTTTGCCTTTACACCCAGCTGGTAAGAAGAGCAGAGTCAAAGACAAAAGAGGAATGAGGGAGCCTTGAAAGATTACATTGTATAATTAGTCATGACTGGCTACTGACGGTCATGTTCCCTTCTATGCATATCACTTGCTTTTAGTGTTTGAAAATTCTCCACATATATCACCTCATCTCCAAATGCAAAGATAACCTGAACAGGTGATCTGGACATGAGTTAAAAGGTAAGGAGATGAACATCTTTCCTTATGGACATTTCAATGTTAATATGTTTGTAAAGCATGCAAACATCTTTTAAGCTCTGTATTCTGCACTCTTGAGAAGATGTCTGTATTGCAGTGGTTCTGAAACTATGGTAGCTACATCAGCAGCATCAGCAGCTCCTGGGTGCTGGTGAGTAACACAAGTTTTCAGGCCCCACCCCAGACCTAGTGAGTCAGAACCTCAGGACTGGACCCAGCAGTCTGTGTTGTGTCAAGACTTCCAGCTCATTCTAAGGCACACTCAAGTCAGAGAACCACTGCTGTATTATTGGTGCAAACATCCCAACAGAGAAAGTTAGACATACAATTTACGGAGACGTGGAAGAATAAGAGATGTCAAGGTATCTGTAAAGGAAGAATAGAATCTTATTTAGATGATTAAAGCCCAGCAAAAATGTAGTGTTTAATTGACATCCAGGAAGGTTGAGTCACTTGTCAAAGTTCACACAGCCTCCTAGGAGTTTAAATCATTATGAATTTAAAAACACATTTAGAATGACTACTGAGAATAAAAATAAAAAGGACAACAAAAAATATTAAATAGGAAGCAGTGCCAAATGCTAGGAATTGCTACAAGATGCTAGAGAGGAATTTATCTGTCAAAGCAATGCAGTTTGCTTTTTTCCACCCTGCAGTACTAAATCATGCTTTTAATTCAATAATGGTATGTAAGAATAAGCTCATTAAATGAGTTAAACTTTTGTGACCCTGAAAACTAGTTTTCTGCCTGTTGAATCTGTTGAGAGTACAGCTGAGACCCATCTTCCCCCATCTCTGTTGACGTTTTTATCAGGCAAGAGGTCACTATGGTAATTATGGAAGAGAAAAATATAAACAAGTGCGTATTTATTGTATTTCAGATTTTATCTTCCGTGTCTTCTATCCTCATAGGATGCAACTATCTTTCACACTGATAAGAGTGGCCTTCCTCCATGTTCACTCTGTCAAATGCTTTGTCACTTTGTGTTTGGGTGATAATGTCTATGTCCATGTGAATGAAAGATTCAGACAGGTACAGGTTTCAAACTCTCAGCAATTAAGAATAAATAAATTTTGTAAGTAAAAAACTGAAATTTTAAAAAACTTAACATTTGCTTCACTTATTTAGAAAATATGATGTTAAGCATTTACACCCTTTTTTTAAACATTAAAAATTGCATCGAGACACACCAATGTGTGAGAAGCCTGTTTATCAGGTGGCCACATAAACTCAGGAATGGAGGAAATGTGACTGATGTGAATTTATAGTAAACGGTTGGTGACTCAGGTGGTAAGTTGATAAAACTCCTCAGAAAAGGCAGAATGGACCTCCGGCTAACAAGGCTGGATTGTATATGTTTAAATATCTTTAAAGATAAGGCATTGGCCAAAGAGTCAGGGAATTGCCAAGAACACAGAAAAAAGACAGTAGTTGTGGCAGAGGCAGATAAGACAATTGACCCATGGACAGCAATTGCTACTTTGCAAAAGCCACAGCTGTACTGCCCTGACCATGCTTTTTAGATTACCTGCTCTCATTTTTTTCTGATTCTGTATCTCATAAAGCCTTGCTTGTGCTAGTTTTCCAAATATGGAAAAAAATGCCCGGTCAAACCACTGTGCATTCCAACCTGCAGGAGGATTTTTATTTATCACTGTGCATTAGTAACACTGACGTGACTGTTGAGTTCATTTATTCATCCAAGCATTTCCTCAGAAAGGAGCTTCCTGTGTTTCTGAAACAGTGAGCTCCCTGATAGGGGAGAACGATGGTATGCAGGTATTATTGTAACTTACTTTGGAAAGCGACCCCGTGGGACACAACCCAAGGCAATGATCTACCTGTCAAGGAGTAGGCAGTGGTACCACTGCACTTCGGAGAAAATGACACCCTTGAACTGGTTCTTAAATGACAAATACAGTTTGGCCAGGTTTGTATTTTTGTTTTATTTTGCCTTAAAGGAATAATAGGAAAGGACTTGGAGGCAGAGAAAGGGACAGAAAAGCAACCCTCTAGGTAGAGTGCCCCATGGCGGGGTGGTGTTGGGAGAGGAAATGTTTCCACTAGGAGCCTTTCAATTGTGATGCGCCAACTTCCAGCTGCAGTGCCTAGGGCAGGGCAGAGAAGTCAGGCTGCAGGGAACACTGGGCTCTATTCCGCAGGCAGATGTCAGGAAGGAGGAAGTGAAGAGCTAACAGAGCACCTCACTTGCTGGTAGCAGGGGAAATATGGATTGAGAGACAACCAATGGATTGAGAGGTGGAACATGGATTGGTCGAAACAACCAACAGAAATATTGTGTGATCCACAAATGCAATTTTAAAATTCTTTAATAGTCACAAGAAACAAGTGAAATAAATGTAATAATGTATTTTATTTAACACAATACATCCAAACTTTCGTCATTTAAAATGTCATCCATATACAAATTTATTAATGATAGTTTATACTTACTCTTTTTGTACTCAGTGTTTGAAACCTCGCAGGTATTTTATACATAAAGCATATTTTTATTTAGATGCTAAACTCTTATCATAGTTACTTGATCTGTATTTAGATTTCATCAAATTTAAAGTTGAAGAGTACATTCACATGCCGGAGCTTTTCAGAGATTCTGAAAGTGTACATCTAGTTCTAGATCCTTGAGGAATCGCCACTCTTCTTCCACAATGGTTGAACTAATTTACACTCCCACCAACAGTGTAAAAGTGTTCCTATTTCTCCACATCCTCTCCAGCATCTGTTGTTTCCTGACTTTTTAATGATCACCATTCTAACTGGCGTGAGGTGATATCTCATTGTGGTTTTGATTTGCATTTTTCTAATGACCAGTGATGATGAGCATTTTTTCATGTGTCTGTTGGTTGCATAAATGTTTTCTTTATATGCAGAAAACTGAAACTGATCCCCTTCCTTACACCTTATACAAAAATCAAGTCAAGATGGATTAAAGACTTAAATGTAAGACCTAAAATCATAAAAATCCTAGAAGAAAACCTGGGCAATGCTATTCAGGACATAGGCATGGGCAAGGACTTCATGTCTAAAACATCAAAAGCAATGGCAACAAACGCCAAAATTGACAAATGGTATCTAATTAAACTAAAAAGCTTCTGCACAGTAAGAGAAACTATCACCAGAGTGAACAGGCAACTTGCAGAATGGGAGAAGATTTTTGCAATGTATCCATCTGACAAAGGGCTAACATCCAGAATCTACAAAGAGCTTAAACAAATTTACAAGAAGAAAACAAACAACCCCATCAAAAAGTGGGCAAAGGATATGAACAAATACTGTACTGCTGTTAATAAGTATCATATATAATAATCCAAAAACATTTCATTAAAGGGCTGGTTAGGGTAGCCTTTCATTTATGAGTTCCCCTTCTTTAAAGGCCAGAAATGGCAGTGGATTGCAAGTCTCCAGTAGGAGACAGCCCAGGTGCTCACTCTGGGGGCACAATTGATGACACAATGACCCAAATCAAACAAAGTGAAACATCATAGAGGTAGGAAAGTTCTGCCCCAAACCCTACAAGAACAGGGACTTTGAAAAGCTTAGACATTCATAGGAATAAGACCTCCAGCTATTTACTGATTGATTACAAGCTCGGTATCATTCAATTGATAATTAGATAGTAAACATCACCTGTAACAGTTGGAGCCCTGCAGCCAAGCAGATGCCTGTGAACGAGTTCAGCTGATTAGGCTACGCTGGGCTTTTGTGCTTGAGTAAGAGGTCATGCTTCCCCAGGACACGGGCGGCAGCCTGCAGAGAGGAGTCTCAGAGGGTAACCCTGCTCTTCTCAAATATGGAGAGCACCTCTACCCCTACCTCTACCCAGAAAAACTAGGAGTCTCTCCCCACACTCAGTGTGGAGAATCTTGACTTCTACCCCATCTGGCAAGATAGAGGCAGTGGGCCACTTCCCCAGCTGGAGAAGTGTCAGAGGCAACCACTAAAACAGGCACAGAGTTCAGTAAAATCCAGAGTTTTAGAACATAATGCCCCAAATGCTCAGATTTTAATAGAAACTCACACATAATACTAACAACCAGGGTATGTTGGATAAAGTTTCCAAGAAAATTCCTTTTGTTCAGTGATATGTGAAGCAGAGGGGGAACTGGCTTCTTGAAGTTACATTGTGAAAAACCCTTACAGGGTTTGGGGTTCATATAAAATTTAGATTGGGACATCCCTTATGACTTGTGATAGTACTGTAAGAAATAGCTTTTCTATAGTTGGACTGGGATATGTTACTTCTAATTGGATGGTTATGGTGACCCTAGTATTAACTTCAGCTAAATTATCTAATGATAATGGTAGTACTTCGGTCAATAGTGATTCCAAAGTTCAAATGTAGCAAGAGGTTAAGTTGGTTACTTTCACTCGTGTGCGTGTGAAGAGACCACCAAAAAGATTTTGTGTGAGCAACAAGGCTGTTTATTTCACCTGGGTGCAGGCCGGCTGAGTCCGAAAACAGTCAGCAAAGAGAGATAGGGGTGGGGCTGTTTTATAAGATTTGGTAGGTAAAGGAAAATTACAGTCAAAAGAGGCTTTTTCTCTGGCTGGCAGGGGTGGGGGGTCACAAGGTGCTCAGTGGGGGAGCTTTTGAGCCATGATGAGCCAGGAGAAGGAATTTCACAAGGTAATGTCATCAGTTAAGGCAAGAACAGACCATTTTCACTTCTTTTGTGGTGGAATGTCATTAGTTAAGGCAGGAACCAGCCATCTGGATGTGTACGTGCAGGTCACGGGGGATATGATGACTTAGCTTGGGCTCAGGGGCCTGACAGTTACTGAGGCTAAGTGTTGGATTTAAATAAATAAATTGAATATTTATAGTTTTCTACCTTTTAAAACATATTTCATATTACATGTAGCTAATTAATTACATAATTAATGGAAAATGGCCATGTAAATTGCATCCAATTAGGTTCACACTGCTGAGTGGGATTTGAGTGTGAGAATCCAAGCACAGAAGTTGAATTTGGGAAGACAGTCTTGCTAAAGAAAGGTAATCAAAACAGATATTCATCTTGAATCTAATAAGGATCTTTCTTTAACTATACAATTATTTAAACTTTTGTATTTTATCTTTATTAGGCATTGTTGATTTTTTGAGATATGTTTTAACAGTTTTTCTTTCTGCAAAAAACATCATTTGCAGATTTCAAGTAATACAGTATTCACGAGAAATCTTTGCTATTCTAATTTGTGTGAATAAATTCAGTGAGTCTAGGAGGAAATTTCTCACTTAAGTGTCCATTTCTTTGAACAACAAAACAAAACTTTTAATGGAAAGAGAATCCGTTTGTTGAAATATAGGAAATAAAACATAATAATAAAAATCCGTGACAGGGCACAGTGGCTCACGCCTGTAATCCCAGCACTTTGGGAGGCCAAGGTGGGCAGATGACCTGAGGTCAGGAGTTCAAGACCAGCCTGGCCAACATGGTGAAACCCCATCTCTACTAAAAATTAAAATAAAATAAAATAAAAATTAGCTGGGAGTGGTGATGGACACCTGTCATCCCAGTTACTCAGGAGGCTGAGGCAGGAGAATTGCTTGAACCCAGGAGGTGAAGACTGCACTGATGCACTGAGCCAAGATTGTGCCACTGCACTCCAGCCTGTGCGACAGGGTGAGACTCTGTCTAAACAAGAGTAATAATAATAATAATAATGTGGAAAGGGGTTCCCATATAACTTTTTTAAAACAAAACAACTGTAACAACATGACAGTACAACTTATCAGCATTTCCCAAGGGCAGACACATGTTATTTAAGTTGTAACTTCAGTAGAATAACAATCTTAAGAAATGCTAGATCAAAGTTAAGGTGACTACCTTCTGGGAAAAACTTGTCAGTTTTTACTGTGGCAGTGGTCATAGGCATCTCAGGAGGAGGACATGATATTGCAAGAACCAGCACTTCTCAAACTCATACAACATGGAACCACCCCTGCCCTTCCTTCCTCCCCTTTCTTTGCAAAGCAAATTGCACACTTGTTCCCATTTTTCACACAGTGACTAGCCACTGGGGGTATGTGCTAGACTTCAAATTAGTGTCCTGGGTTCAGGTAGGTGTCACCGATGAGTTGGTTTGGAGAATTTGACACACTTAATTTCTTTTGGCATCTATTTCCTCATTGTTAAACAGGTGATATTATACCTTCCTTGCAGAGTATTTTGAGAGAATGACTTGTTATATATGGGGAAATATTTTGGAACTTTCATATGAAAAATAATCCTTAATGCCCAGTGTACATAACTGGGTCATGACTTACTGGTCTCTGTTGGCACTGGCTTCAGTGATTACTTTCTTTTTGCATTCATGCACACATGGCCTTGCAGAAAGCTCAGGTCAAAGTGAGTCACATGCTGTCCAGTGAAATGCTTTTAAATGCCCTGCTGGGTCCACATGTGGTTAACCACAAGAGAGCATACAGTAACTTGTAGTGAATGGCAGCAGGGAGTGAACATGACTTAACTCATTTATTTCTTTCAAAGCACATGCATTGTGATTATCTCTGTTTTTCAGATAAGGAAACTGAGGCTTACATAATTGAAAATAAGTAACCCTGTGTATCAGTCAATGACATGATATAGGTGATTTTCAAGTCAGGTTTCTCTGTCCCCATTCTGTGAGCTGTCATTTTAAATTATCCTATTTTTATTCTTTAACGCCTCTCTTTCAGTGGCAGATTTTCCCGATTCCACATTTTGGAAGTATCAAGAGCTGTTTCAAGAGACAAGCTGGCAAGAGGAAACAGACTACTCTTGTAGGAAAGTAGAGCAGGTGGGTAGGAGTAACTTTCCTCTTCTCTTCCTGTTCCTCAGACCCACCAGACCCGAGATCCCCTACTCCTCTGCTCTCTGCAGCCCCCACTGAAGCCTCAAAGTCCTTGCAAAAGTTGCAATATCCTACCTTCCTTCTTCCTTTATAAAGGCTCCAGCTTTCCTGGGCCATACCTTTCCATCTCCCCTATCCCATCCCCACCTCCTCTATAAGGTTCTTCCACTACGGGCTGCTATTGGCCTTTCTTCGTTATCCCAGGACCAGGTGACAAACAAAAGCCGTAGTCAATACTCCAGACCCTGCTGAAATTACTCAAACTAGCTAATCCTAAACCCCTTGTGGTATGCCATGCCTCCTGCTTCCAGAGAACTGCGAGTTTGAACTTCTTCCATTGTGATAGTCATTTCTGTGTCTGTGTCTGTTGTAAACAAATCCTGGGTATAATTAAAACACCATGCATCTCTCCTCTGACAGACCTTCCACAAACTCCAAGAAAAACCAGGATTCATCCTCTTCTGTGCTATTTCTGAGCACTGGTCAGACCCTAGTTTGCACTTCCTTGGTATGATCTAAGCTTCCATATCTATTTCTCCTGCTAATCTGCCTGCAAGCTCCTCACCGGAGGTGATACCTTTTTATACACCTCACTCTTAACATACTCCCAGCACAAGGGGATGTTTGACACATGTTTACTGAATCTGAGATGAGATTTATGTTGGAGGAGGTGCTCAGAAATTTATTTCACCTCTGATCATTATATCATTCCCTGTTTGTACTAACAACTTAACTAAATTATTACAAAGAAGTTAAGTATTTGTTGGGCACTTCCTGTATCCCAGAACCTCAAATTTCCTTTACACTAAAAAAAAAAAAAATCAAACTATGATTTGCTTCCAAGTGGTGTCCTATCAGGCCCTCAGTCCTCCAAAATGGGAATAAGGCCCACCTATTTCTGTATTTGCAAGTTCATCCAGACTCATGTAAACAGTCTGCAGTGATTCCCAGCAGAAACTAGAATATGAGTGTAGAAAACGATCTTTTATTTATTTCATATGTAACATCTGAAAAGTTACTTGTTTTCCCCACAAACAATGCCCAGCAGCAGAATGAAGTTTGAGATCATCCCAAAAGATGTATGTCTGCACCACATTTTTCTTGACAGAAGAAAAAGTGACAGGAGCTAATTAAAGGAAAACAAAATGTTGTTTTTTGATGGCCCAACAGACAATTCTTTTCAGTCACACTTTATTATTATCAGTTTATCACTATCCTATTTCTTTTAGGTGTACTCAAGGCAGCATTCTCCCTACTTGCTGGTCTACTATCAAGAAAAACGTTTGTTTTGAGTGCCACACAGCGAACCCATTAGAAGTGTTTGTATTACTAATAAATCATTGGCATATTTGGATAGTAATATGTGTCATTCACGGATTACTTTAGAATAATTATTTCACCATCACATTTATAAAAGCTTTCCAGTTAACAATTCCTGTTTGCACTCGTGTCTCCCTTTATCCGGAGAGATCGTCACCTTGTAAGTAGGTTGGGATTGTTTTCCAGGATTTTCTTTAAGGACACCTGAGTCCCTGAGACATTCAGTGGGCCCTCCAACAGCAAACATGAGACAGTGGGCTGGACTCCAGGGCTGTTGACATCAAATTCCACATTCTTTCCTCTCTGTTAATTCATTGCAAATATTTCATATTTTGTCCTTCACACTTGGAATATTTGAACTGTCATTATGTGTTCAATTTGAGAAAAGCTGTGACTAGGAAACAAATATTGCTGGCTTCTAGTGACCTTGAGGTTCATCCTCTATTTGCTTTTTGTGGTTAGTTTGCCTTTATTTAAATTTATTCAGTTCCTGACTTGCTACTTGTTTTATTTATTAATATTTACCTTCATTGAAGTACCCAACCATCATAGACACATTTACTCATTTCATTCAATGAACTGCACTTAAGCAGCTACCACTTTTCTAGGCCCTGGTTCCATGTGAAGGGCATTAGGCTGAATTACAATACCAATGTGCTCCTGCATGGAACTTCATGTAGACCAAGGAGGTCAACGTGTAAGGAGGGTGAGTGGACCCAGGGGATCAGCCCGTTACCACACAACAATAGCAACACACCCTCTTGCCTTGACCTCCTTGCTCTGTGTGGCCAGCAGTGAAATCTGTTTAAGGTTGTTCCCTGGTTAAGGGTCTTTAGTGATTTTCCATCATGCTCTTGGTCTGTTAATCTTATAATCTTCTGAGAATCTCATGAAAGCTATGATCTTTTAACCAAGGAAATACACACCGGGATATACACCCAGTATTTTATAAACACTTCTCAGGAGCTTCATGGCCCTAACAGACATCCACTGAGCCCTAAATATCCCCTGCTTAAAGTTAAAGGTCAAAATTCGTAAAATCAGCTTGTCACCCCATCATGACTTGCAAAGCCAACTCACATCCCTATTTTCTCCAACAAAAGAAACTTATTCTCCCTGTTGCTCAGACAGACTCATGCCTCCCTGGTCCCCACTGGAGCCCAAATTGTTGACTTACGTGGTATGTCTTTCCCTTCCTGAGTGCATATCTTCCTTGCTGTGTCATCTTACCTGAGTCAGTATCCTCATTTGTAAAAGTAAAATAAGAGAACCTACTCTAAAGGTTTATTGTAAGAAGGACATTCGCTTACGATCTTTAAACGTCTCTAACCCACATAAATACTACACAATAAATACTCTCCTTGTCCCTTATGCATCCTTAACAGTCTCACTTGGTTGCCACCTTCTCTACAAAGTGTTCTCTGATTCTTATCCCTAAGATGTGAATTGGATGAGCCCCTCAATGCTTCCCCACATCCTGCACCCAACAGTACTACCAGACACCAGTGTAGAAATAATTCCAATTAGAAATTTCAACATCTCAAGTTCAGAAGTGCAGTCTCCCTCAATCTAGTGCCCAGAGTACCCACGGATACACAGTCCTCACTCAATAGATGAATATTGACCGAAGGAATGACATAGAAGATGCACATGCTTTGCCAACAATAAAGAGCTCTATGCAGTAAGCAACTATGAATGTCAGAACAGGTGACTTGTCAACCTAAGTTATTCCTGCCAGTGATGATTTCTCCCTAACCATTTTTATTCTAGTTTATATGTACTCTAGCGAACAAAGGATGGCAAATGTTAAAAGTTATTGACAAATCCAAAAGTTAATTTTGCTTTAATGACCCTGTTTTGTTACAAATATTAAAATTTAAATACAAACAAGCAATGGGTATTACATATATTATAGGAATAATGCTATTACACGAATATACTTTACATTATGAATATAATAGGCACAGATTAATTAACTTTGGCCTGAGCTCTCTTAATCTGTTACATATATGGGGACTATTTATGGGCTTGAGGTTGGTATAAAGAGAACTGTGTTTGCATCATCATTCTCACTATCAGGTTGAGGGATGAGGCATTTGCTACTCCAAGTCTCTGTGTCCCTATGAATAAAATGAGGATAATTCCATAATCCCATAGTTCTTGGAGATTTTGTTCATTCTGTTTTATTCTTTTTTCTGTAATCATGTCTGCCTGCCTTATTTCAGCAAGATAAAATACAATACACATACACCATGGAATACTATGCAGCCATAAAAAGGAGTGAAATCATGTCCTTTGCAGGGGCATGGATGGAGCTGGAAGTCATTATCCTTAGCAAACAAAGGAACAGAAAACCAAACACCACATATTGTCATTTATAAGTGGGAGCTGAATGATAAGAACACATGGACATAGGGAGAGGAATAACACACAGTGGGGCCTGTCAGAGGGTGGGGTGGGGTGGGGGGAGGGAGAACATTAGAAAAAATAGCTAATGCATGCTGGGCTTAATACCTAGGTGATGAGTTTATAGGTACAGCAAACCACACACCACATGTTGTTACATATGAAGCAAACCTGCAAGTCCTGTACATGTACTCCACAACTTCAAAATTAACATTACACAACGAGGGTGATAATAACATTGAAGTTAAAACATGCTATCTTAATTCCAAAGATGGCAATGATTTAAAAATTTAAGTTGAATCCCTATCTTATTCCATATACAAAAATTAACTCAAAATTGATCAAAGAAAAAAAAGTAGAAGCTAAAACTAAAAATCTTAAAGGGGAAAATTTTCATGACATTAAATTTTTCAATTCTCTCTTGGATAGGACACCAAAAGCACAGGTGACAGAAGGAAAAAAAATATATAAAGTAGACTTCATCAAAATTCAAAACTATAACACTATCATCAGAGTAATAAGCAACTCACAGAATGACAGAATATATTTGCAAATCATATCTGATAAGAGATTAATATCCAAAATATACAAATAACTCCTATAGTTTGACAGCAGAAAACCTGATTCAAAAATGAGAAAAGGCATTAAGACAGTTCTTCAAAGATATAAAGATAGTGAATGAGCATATGGAAAGACACTGAATCTCACTAATCATCATGAGAATGCAAATCACATCACAATCAGATGCCACTTTGTGCTCACTAGAATTGTTGTTATTAAAAAAAGAAGAAGAAAATAACAGATGTTGATGAGCATGCGGAGAAATTGAAACCCTTGTGCATTGCTGGTGGAAATGTAAAAATAATACAAACACAGTAAAAAATAGGTGATTCCTCAAAAGTGAGAATAGAATTACCATATAATCCAGCAATTTCACTTCTAGGCACATACCCAAAGGAACGGAAAGCAGAGATGAAAACACATACTTGCACACCAGTGTTTATTGTAGCATTATTCATAATGGGCAAAAAGTGGACCATTGGTGAGTAAATGAGTAAGCAAAATGTGGTATGTACATGTAGTGGAATACTATTCAGCCTTAAAAAGGAATGAAATTCTGATACATGTTACAACATGGATGAAACTTGAGGACATTATGCTAAATGATATTAGTCACAAAAAATACTGTATGATTCAACTCATAGGAGGTACTTAGAGTAGTTAAAGTCACAAAGACGAAAGGCAGAATAGTGGCTGCCAGATGCCAATGGGGAGAGCAAAATAGGGAATTATTGTTTAAATAATAAATACACTACAGAGTTTCAGTTAGGGAAAAAGAAAAAATTCTGGAGATGGATGGTGGTGATGTTTGCACAACAATGTGAACGTACTTAATGCCACTGTATACTTAGTAATGGTTAAAATGGTAAATTTTAGGTTTTGCATACTTTATTATAATATTTAAAAATATGGACATGCAATTTGTAAATGTTTCAAAAAAAGGGAAACATAATTTATCTGCCTCTCACAGGAGTGTAAATATAATGAGTCAAAGTAACATGTTACGTAAAAGATACATCATTAATCCCAGGCTGAAACATTTATTTCCCTATATCTGGATGGTGACTAACCTTTTTCCAAACTTAGAACAAATTCTGGATTCACTATAGTTTTCAATACCATAAATATCTGTCCTCTTCCTTTTATGGTCACAAAAAGAATTACTATGGCCCATATATGTTTAGATTTGAAGACCCTAGTAGATAGCATTAATTAATATATAAGGGACTGAAACAGAGGCAGGCACCCAGGGCACATCCATCCCAAAAGACTATGCCATTTTACCACACCAAGAGCTGTTTTACTTTTACTGAAGAGTATAACAAATCATGGAAGGTGTGAAATCTTGTAGATGTTCAGGCTATGAAATCTTTTGGGGCTAATCAATTTCCAGTACTTCATATCCACCATCATAAAGGCTCCTTTCCTGCTTTTCTGTTTACATCCTTTGGTGGCTGAACCTAGTTAGAGAATGGTAGAGAAGGAGAGGACTGTGCAGTTTCCAAATAGGAACAGTTCTGCATCGGGCAACTGCTAGGTGATGATGGTGCCCCAGGGGACTTCACAGGCTACTGCAGCCTTTAAAAGAAATGACAAACCATGGTTAGGCCAGGGGAGTTTTGGGAGAGGTGGTGGAGTTAGGCTGAGAGACCTATTATTTAGATACTGTTTCCTCCAGTTAAGGGGCTGGTGATAGAACTGGAAATGGTGAAACAATCATTCAAGTGAGCAATTGGATCCTGAGTTAGGTGATGATAGTGAGGGATTGACAGCTGAATATTCAATTCATATTTGCAGGTCTGGTTGGCTTTTGCTAAGAAAAAGTAAGGAACCAGTTAGGCAGATAGTTAGAGCAAGGTCTCCAATAAAAGTCTTTCTAATAAAAAAGCAGCCTGAAAACTCAAGCTGCAAGCATAGATAAGGACGCAAGGTCCAACATAAAACATCTTTGTCTTTTGTAACTGGCAAGTGTCATGTACATACAATGGGTTTCAATGATTACATTCTTTTTCTTTTTTGGATGTACTCAGATAAAATAACTTACACAGGATACTTACCTAAGACACGTTTGCAGCTGCACAGATAAGAAGTGTTACACAGAACCAGACATGTCCGCAAGGGAAAATTCCATCTCCCAAAACACGCTCAGTAAGGGAAATAAAACAATATGGGGCGACTCAGGCTAAGGGCCTGTGTGCACACTAGAAGGACAAGGTGGAGCTGCCAAAAATGTAAGCTTTATGCAAATAAGACACCCAGCCCTAACCATTTCTTGGTGCCTTATGCTAATGAAACACCCCACCCCACTAGCTTGTTCATAAAAGCCTTTGTGTTTGACTGTAAAATGACAATCTTCTTTTGGGATGTCTCTCCACAGTGGAGAACTTTCTTCTGTCACTCATTAAACTTTTGCTGCAACCTCACCCTTGGTGTCCACACTCCTTAATTTTATTGGTCATGAGACAAACAACTCTGGGTAATACCTTAGACAATGAGATTTCTACATCTGGGATTCAGTGGAGGGGTAAGAGAAGACCTCCAATACTTTGCTTTAATTTTTGAAGCTTCTTGTTCTCAGTTTTCTTTCTCTAGATCAAACAATACATTAGGCTCCTGTCAGTCCCAAAGTGGGAACCACAGCTGCCAGCCTTACAAGAGTCAGGAGACAGCCTTACTGGAAAGGAGTTTATCAGTCCCCCATTGCCCTTGGGTGTTGGACATGTTGGCTCTGTTACAATCTAGTTTCCTTTCATGGTGGACCTAGCCATTGCATTGGACTGGAGAGAGGTCCTAGGGCAACTGAAGGTTTCTGGCTGAGGTCCCTGTACTAACTCTGGCCATTGACCACCTGTCAAGGCTTTGGCACCAGGACTGCCAGTCTTTCATATTTCCTTGCTTTCTTTCCCCTGTGGCAATCATGTCTCTTATCCCTTTGTTGTATGCCATGTTGTGGGTGTTTTTACAACCTGGGGATATAATCTTGTTGGGTAAAGTCAGAAAGTGCTTTAGTAATCAGGAATGTAACTCAAAGAATTGTTGTCTTTGTAATTTCCTAGAAACATGAGCACTTCAAGATTTCAGTCTAAACTTTCACCAAGTAAGAGCCTTTTTGTCCCCCCGCAGTGAGAGACATTCATGGCACTACTTCACCCAAGTAGAAGTGAATACCCTCCACTCCATTTTTTTTTTAATGTAAAAGTTCAGCACTGCTCAATGAATCTGGAGAGTTTGTCATGAGACCAGTTAATTTTATTCTGTTGGGTGGCATACTATGAGGATAGCCTATTAAGCCCCAAACCTCTTTCTTTCTTTCTTCCTTCCTTCCTTCCTTTTTTACTTCCTTCCTTTTTTTTTCTTAAATGGAGACAGACTCTCACTCTGTTTCCCAGGCTGAGTGCAGTGGCACAATCTTGGCTCACTGCAACCTCCACCTCCCAGGGTCAAGCAGTTCTCATGCCTCAGCCTCCTAAGTAGCTGGGACTACAGGTTCCCACCACCATGCCTGGCTAATTTTTTGTATTTTAATGGAGACAAGATTTCACCATATTGCTCAGGGTGGTCTTGAACTCCTGAGCTCAGGCAAACTGCCTGCCTTGGCCTCCCAAAGTGTTAGGATTACAGGTGTTAGCCACTGCACCCAGTCCCCAAAATCTCTCTTTCTAATCTCTGCCTGGAAAGAATTTGGAGCCATGGTGTTTACCTAATGCTTAAGGTGTTACCACTCCACCTAGTGAAGTGGGATTCTTTCTCTGTGGTGGGCCCTATCAGCCTTTTGCCATAACCTCTAATTCCCCAATTTATTTCTCTCCTACATTCGTCTATCAGCAATCAGTCCCTGTGCCTTATTTGTAGACAGAAGAACTCCATTTTCAACGGCCAGAAGAAGTCATCCTGGCAAGACAGAGTCTAGTCTCAGTACTATTCCTGTCAAAGGGAGGACAGCCATTCAACCCATATGTTATTTTGAGACATTTGTTCTGCATCCAGCTACATTGGTATTTAAACAAAAAGGATTTTATGTTTAGAAGTCAATCAGTTCTACTCTCTGGAAATCCAATGCTTTGCCAGGGCCATAGCTACTGAAGGCAAAGATAGAATTAATATACCCTCCCCTCCAAGTACTGTACAATCTCTCCTGGTCCCCTGTGGCACCTTGGGAGCCTTTTGGGTCAATTGGGTCTAGGAGAGCAATAGCTAATCCCCAATGGAGAGCAAGAGCAAGAGCATCGCACAGGTAAGAATAACTAGGTAAGCATGACTACTGCCAACTAGCTTCTCAGGATCCATGGATGAAGGTCATGCTTGCAATCCATGGACAGCACCTATGGCAGTCGCTGGGACCCAGAGAATACAGAGAGGGAAGGAGGAGAAGGGTGATGCCCTTTCTATCTTTCTCTCCACCCTGGGTCACTCCAAGAGGAGGAAAGTGACAAAGGGATGGATTTTCTCCCTTCTCTTTCTAGATGGGTAACAAACCATCTTCAGCCTGCTCTCCTCTCAAGTGCATTCTGAAAAACTGGAACTCCTTTGACCCTCAGATTCTGAAGAAAAAGTATCTCATATTCTTTTACACTCAGGCATGGCTGACTTACCTACTGCAGGATGGGGAGGCCTGGCCTCCTCAGGGAAGTGTTAATTTCAATACTCTATGACAACTAGATATTTTCTGTAGACAGGAGGTCAAATGGTCTGAGGTTCCTTATGTGCAAGCCTCCTTTGCCCTGGGAGATAATCCAGATCTTTTCCAACATTGTAAAATCGGCCTGGCCTTCTTAGCAGTTATATCAGGCAAACCCACAGTAGACAATTCCCCAAAATCAGAGAAACAACCCCCTGGAGAAGCCTCACATGCAGCTCGTTGATTCCCCAGCCCTTCCTGTTCTCTCTATTCAGGACCCTCTCTAGCCACATCACCAGTTCCTCCAGTTTTACCACCCCTCTCCAACTTCACTCTTACCCCTAAAGGAAATACTGATGGCCTGGTGCTCCTGGGGTCCAGGTTCCTTTTTCCCTTCAGGATCTTAGACAGATAATGGGTGACCTAGACAACTTCTCTGATGACCCCAATCAATATCTAGAGACTTTCCAAAACCTGACCCAAGTGTTTTACCTTACATATCGAGATGTTATGTTGCTCCTAAATCAGACCCTAACTGCTGCTGAAAATCAAGCAGCTCTGCAGGCAGCAGAAAAATTTGAGGATGATCAACATGTCTCCTATAACCAGTCAAGAAGAAAAGAAAATGAGAATGAACCATAATTCCAACACCCCATAGGAAGAGAGGCAGTGCCCCTTGTAAGCCCTAGTAGGGACCCCAGTGATCCCTTAGATGAATGGAAATGAAAACATTTTTAAATGTGCATATTAGAGAGCTTACGGAGGACCAAAATCAGACCATTCAATTACTCTATGCTTTTCATGATAAATCAAAAACTAGATGCCAATTCCTCCACTATTTTAGAAAGATTAAGAAATTTAGTAAAACATACCTGTCTATCTTCTCACTCAGTTGAGGGACAGCTAATTTCAAAGGACAAGTTTATTATACAGGCAGCTCCTGTTATTAGAAGGAAGTTACAGAAAGAGGACATAGGACCACATAGCACCTTAGAAAATCTCAACTTTTTACAATAGGGACCAGGAGGAGGCCCAGGAAAAGTAAAGAAACACAAGAAAAGGGCAGTGGCCCTGGTGGCTGCATTGCAGGCCAATAAAATCCAGGATCTTTGACATGCACCTGCCAACTGCTACCATTACAGAAAGCCAGGACACTTTAAAAAGTACAGCCAAGGCACCAAAAGAAAGTTACCTCAACCCTGTCCTGCCTGTGGTGGGGACCACTGGATGGCAGACTGCCCCCAGAGGCACAGGCCCAATGAGTCCAAGAGCAGTCTCCCACACGGTGCAGCAGGACTGACGGGTCCCAGGGCTCAGTTCTCCAGCTCCAATGGCTCAGACTGCCATCATCCAGGAGCCTGAGTGATTCTGGAGTTTGAAGGGAGGAAAATAGACTTCTTTCTGGACACTGGATCTGATCTCTCTGTACTCTTCTCCAATCTAGGCTTTCTCTCCTCCCATAGTACAACTGTCATGGGTGTCTCAGGAGAGACTTTAACCCAATGTTTCCTTCAATTCCTTAGTTATACTTGTGGAGAGCTACTGTTTACTCATCTTTTTAATCATATCTGAAAGTTCTACTCATTTACTAGGTGGAGATATTCTAGCCCATATGGGGGCCATCATGCTTACAGATCCAGAACAAACCCTTTTCCTCCCCTTAGTGGAAACCAACATTAAATCAGAGGTTTGGACAACCCAAGGAAGAATTGGCCAAGCTATAACTGCTGTACCAGTCCAAATCCACATTAAGGATGCTATTTTCTTCCCTAACCAGAAGCAATATCCCCTAAAACCAGAATCTAGAAAAGGGATAGAAGCTATTATTAATAACTTAAGAACACAAGCCTTCCTCAGATCATGCAAGAGTCCCTGTAACACTCCAATTTTAGCGGTGCAATTTTAGGGAACCCAATGGGGAATGGAGACTAGCTCAAGACCTCTGCTTCATTAATGAAGCTATGGTTTCAATTCATCCAATAGTTCTCAATCCCTATACCCTGCTAACTCAAATACCTGAGAGAACCAAATGGTTCACTATTATGGACATGAAGGATGCTTTTTTCTGTATACCACTGCACCCTGACTCTCAATATTTGTTTGTATTTGAAGAGCCCCCCAATCAGACCACCCAGTTAACCTGGACAATACTGCTCCAGGGCTTCTGAGACAACTCTCACCTGTTCAGACAGGCCCTGTTGAAAAATCTATTTGATGTCTCTCATCCTCAGGTTGAAATTTTATGATATGTAGATGACATCCTCCTCTGTGCCTTAACTGAGGAAGCCTCTTTGGAACTCACTAAGGCTCTTCTTAATTTCCTACCTAACAGAGGATATAAGATTTCAAAGTCTAAGGCTCAGCTCTGTCAGAATTCAGTAAAGTCCCTAGGTCTAGTCTTGTCCGTAGGGACCAGAGCAATAGGAGAGGATTAAGCCCATTTACCCCTTCCCCTTCCTCAAACCCTCAAAGAGCTAAGAGGATTATTGAGCATTACAAGTTTCTGCAGGCTATAAATACCTGGTTATGGTGAGATAGCACTTCCTTTATATCACCTTATGAAAGATACTCGGGCAGCTAAAACTTACCTCCTGATCTGGGAACTTGAAGCTCCAAAAGGCTTTAATAAGCTAAAACAAGCCTTACTTAAAGCACAAGCCCTCAGTCTTCCCATAGGAAAGGTGTTTAATCTTTATGTCTTGGAAAGGAAAAAAAAATAGCCTTGGGAGTTTTAACCCAGGCTCGAGATCCAACTCAACAACCAATTGGTTACCTAAAAAAGGAGTTCAACTTGGTGGCTAAAGGATGGCCAGCTTTCCTCCAAGCAGTTGCAACAGTAGACTTGATGGAGCCAGAAGCCACTAAGTTAACCGTGGAGAATGACATAACTGTATATACACCACATAATGGGACAGGACTGTTATCCTCTAAGGGTAACAGATAATCCTCTGGCTAACAGATAATTGCCTCCTCAAATATCAAGCTTGGGTGTTAGAAGGATCTGTAGTTCAGTTAAAACCCTGTCCCTGCCTGAACCCAGCCACTTTCTTCCAGGAGAAAGCTGGAGAACCTGAACATAACTGTGAACATGTAGTGGTGTAAACCTATGCAGTCAGGGAGGACCTCAAACTCCCCTGGAAGTCACAGACTGGACTTTATTTACCAATGGGAGCTCTTTTGTAGAACAGGAAATCCATGAAGCAGGATATGCAGTGGTCACTGAAAATAAAATTATTGAGGGTGCACTTCAGCTCAACTAGCTGAGCTAATTGCCTGAGAAGCACTTGAATTGAGCAAGGGAAAATCAGCTAACATTTATATGGATTCCAAGTACACCTTCCTATTTCTCCATGCCTGTGCCACTATCTGGAAGGAAAGACACTGCTAATGGGTCTCCCATCAAATATCATCAGAAAATCAACAGGCTACTATTCTCTGTTTTTCTCCCACAGGAAGTGGCAGTAATACATTGCAGGGGACCTCTGAGGGGGATAGAAGGAGACCAGATGGCTAAGTCAGCCAAAAGAAGACCCCAAAGTTCCAATACATTTGAAGCCCCTCTAATCTGGGAGGGGCTCCATAAGAAGAATAAAGCCTTAGTATTCCCCTGCAGAAATAGAATGAACCACCTCTTGAGGATACATTTTTCAGCCCTCTGGATGGTTACAATCAGAGGACAGCAAACCACTTTCAAGCTTCCTGTCAATGGAAGATTCTTAAGGTCCTTCACCAAGTCTTTTACCTAGGAGAGGATGAGACATCAATGCACCTAGAAATTGTTCTCAGAGGAAAATCTGCTAAAAATGGTCAAACAGTTTGTCAATGAGTGTGAAATCTGTCTTAAGAATAATCCCTTCAACAGGCAGCTCCTCCCACCATGAGCTCAAAGATAGGAAGTTTTCCAATGAAAGACTGGCAAATGGAATTCACCCATATGCCAAAATTAAAGGGCATTCAATATCTTTTAGTATGGGTAGATACCTTCACTAACTGGGTAGAGGCATTTCCATGCCAGACAGAAAAGACCTCTGAGGTAATGAAAGTATTAATTAATGAAATAATTCCTTGTTTTGGACTCCCCAAGTATCTCCAAAGTGACAATGGCCTCTCATTTAAAGTGGCTGTTACACAGGAAGGTCTCAAAAGTGGTAGACATACAGTACCACCTTCACTGTGCCTGGAAACCACAATCCTCAGGAAAGGCAGAGAAAACAAATGATATGATCAAAAGACACCTAAGGAAATGTTCCAAAAGAAAATGTTCCAAAGTAACTCACCTGCCTTGGGTTACCCTTCTTCCTATAGCTTCACTAAGGATAAGGAACACCCCTTCAAAGTTAGTTTTTAGCCTGTTGGAAATTATGTATGAGTGGCCTTTCCTCACCAATAACATTTTACTAGACCAGGAAACTTCTGAACTAGTTAAACATATAACTTGCTGACTCACTTCCAACAAGAATTAATGTAGCCAAAAGAAGCTCAACCCCAGAAAATAGGACCACCTTTATTTAACCCAGGAGACTTAGTACTGTTGAATTCTCTCCCCTCACTTTCCCCATCTCTAGGCCCCAATTGGGAGGGACTTTACACTGTTCCCCTCTCCACCCCCTCAGTGGTAAAAATTGCAGGTATTGACTCCTGGATTCATCACACTCAAGTCAAAGCTTGGAAAGCAGAGGGAGCAATCTCTAACAGCCGAGAAAAGCAACCCAGACATCAATGTGAAAAAGGAGAGGGCCTTAAACTGAAAATTACACGAGATAAGTAGATGAGTGAGGACTACTTGTCCAGCTTAATCCCACATTTACCCAACCAAACTCTTTCATCTATTTCCACATTTCCTTTCGAAATCTGCCATGAAGTATTGCAACTTCTTTTTGATGCACATTTACAGGGAGACTTTGATTATCCGTGGGACCAAGTTTGTAACTTCATAGACCCCCAGAGGGAAATTCAAAACTCTAATGGATAAAACCTCAGATGGAATCATTCACTGTACCATACTTACAAGGATTATTTTGTTCAGTCTACTTATTGCAGTAGGGTCATCCACCATGTAGCACCTTCTGAGTGGAGTACCAAAGAACCTTAATTTCTGTAGTATTTTGCTTAGGTACTATCCTAATAGCAGGGATAGTAGTTGTTGATGAAAGATAAACATGAGGATTTTGTTACTAAAGTACTTTTTTTTCCCTTCCTAATAAGATGGGTTGATCCCCTAAGCCTCATTATACAACAAATACAACACTTGACCTCAATAACCAACTTAACCTTTGCTACATTTGGACTTTGGAATCGCTATTGGCTGAAGTACTACCATCATCATTAGATATTAGCCAAAGTTAATACCAGGGTCATCATAACCATCCAATTAGAAGTAATATATCCCAGTCCAACTATAGAAAAGCTACTTCCTACAGTACTATCACAAGTCATAAGGAATGTCCCAATCTAAATTTTATATGAACCCCAAACCCAGTGAGAGTTTTTTACAACGTAACTTCAAGAAGCCAGTTTCCCCTCTGCTTCACGTATCACTGAACAAAAGAAATTTTCTTGGAAGCTTTATCTAAATTTTCATATGAAGTTTTCTTAGACAACCCAAGAAATACCTTGTAACTCCTCAGAAACAAAAATCAATTTATACCTCTACCAAGAGAAACAACACCAATTCCTTCTCATTAAATATCTAAACCCAAGAAGACCTCAACATACCAGCAATGAGATCACTTCAAATATTTTCACAGATTGGTCCACAACATTAATAAATAACTCATCTTTGCCCTTAGCTCAAATGTTGCCCAGGGGGTACAAAAGATGTTTTTAAAATTTTACCCTGACTCAGCTTTTCATTCCAACCTCCAGGCACAACTAGCTGCAGACAGGTCTCTTATCTCAGAAAGACTCACTGGAAACTCTGAGAGCTCACAGAATCTCCCTTTGGAACTAGCCTCCTTGTGGTATGAGGTATCTTTAGACCCCAAACAAGGGCTAGACTTCAAGTGTGGAGTCTCAGGATCTATGAGTCTTTCAAGCCAATGGAGGGGAATTTGTGGCAGTGTTGGAATACTTCCAAAATTGTCTTATGCCAATGCCACTGCAGCATTCCTGTTTCTTATAAAACATATCTATGCCATGGTAAAGAGAGCAAGCCCCACAGTATTACTTCCTTTGCTGTGTCTGAACTTTTGGGGATCACTCTTGGGTCCATTTCTCTTCATCTTTCCTTCCAACAAACTCAGGTCCTAGCTGAAATAATGGCTGCCATTCACAAACTACAACAATTAGATTTACTTGCAGGTGTTACCTTACAAAATTGTAGAGGATTAGATCTCCTTAGAGCAAATCAAGGAGGAGTATGTGTTTTTCTCAAAGAAGAATGTTGTTTTTACATTAACTCCTCTGTTAGGCTACAACAACATCTAGTAGAAGCAACCAATATTATAACTCATCTACAGAAATCCAACCTATCAGAATGACTGACAGCTATCAAACAAAGCTTACTGTCATAGCTATGGCCAATAATACCTCCATTAATAGTGATGATCTTAATACTCATATTTAGGCTCTATGTACTAAATCTTCTTGCAAAACTTACCTCTTCCTGCCTAGAGACTATCAAACTCCAGATGTTACTACAAATGAAGCCCAAGATGGAGATGCTTTTCTTTCAAAGACTTTTCAATCGATCCCATGAGAAACCCTGGCTACTTTCCCCACACAACGTCCCTCTCCAACAGGAAGTAGCCAGAAAGATCATCACCCAACCTCCCTAACAGCAGTCTGGGTCTCCATTCCTGAAGGGGAAATGAGAGGGGAGAAAGTAAGAAACCAGTTAGGCATGTATTTAGAGCAAAGTGCTTGACATAATTCTTTCTAACAAAAGAGCAGCCTGAAAACTCAAACTGCAAGCACAGATAAAGAAGCAAGGTCCAACATAAAACATTTTTGCCTGTTATAATCAGCAAGTCCCACATACACCCAGTGGGCTTCAGTGAGTATATTTCTTTTCTTTTTTTGGACATACTCAGATAAAAGAACTTACACAGGGGGCTTGCCTAGGATATACCTGTAGCTGCACAGATAAGAAGAGTTACACAGAACCAGACACATGCACAATTAAAATTTTCCTCTTCCAATAGATATACAGTAAGGGAAAGAAAACAATATGGAGTGACTCAGGCCAAAGGCCCACATGTGCACTAGAAGGATGGGGTGGAGCTGCCAAAAATGTATGCCTTATCCAAATAAGAAACCCAGCCCTAACTTTTTTTGTGCCTTATGCTAATAAAACACCCTGCCCGATTAGCTTGTCCATAAAAAGCCTTTGTATTCAACTGTGAAACAGCAACTTTCTTTTGGGCCTCCTCTCCTCATGAGAGAGCTTTCTTCTTCCACTCATTAAACTTTTGCTCCAACCTTACCCCTATTGTCCAGGCTCCTTGATTTTCTTGGTCATGAGACAAAAAGCTGCAGGTAATACCCCAGACAATGAGACTGCTACATTGCCATGGCATTCCAGAAAGTTCTGTGAGATGACAGTGAATAGTGGGTGAAAAATCATGGAAAATGAAAGTGTTTCAAAATGGGAAACTGAGTTTTCAAGACAGATGGCTATAGATTTCTGAAATTATAAACAACAATGAATGAATATCAATAGCACTACACCAATATATGATTACTACTTAGAAAAAATATATAGTTATCTTCAATCCTGGGCCATACTAAGATAACTTACTAAGATAACCATTATCTTATAGTGCATGTGTATTTGAGGGCTCCTTTACTTTGCAGGTGCTTCACTCCATCCCTCTTGGTTTAGAGAAGCAAATGTGTCGGGTGAAGAAGTAGTTCATCTTAGTGGATTTCAATGGCACGTGGTCCATTTTCTATCTGCTCTAAAATATACTGCATTAATAGAAAAGAGAAGTATAGTGAAGCTAACAGATCAGGAGATAATTGCCATTGAAAAGATAGTTTGTTACCCAGTTCCCATGAGGAGAGGCACCACACTCCATTTAGGGACCTGGCAATCCCAGGGTGAGTTAGGAGGCAGAGGGAGAGAAGGCCCACATGGGTTCAGCCTTTGTTGTGGTTTCTGCAGGAACAATTAGGCAATACCAATGAAGCAGGCTTAGGATAGGCTAGTTTGAATAATTTCCAGGCTCTGGGGCAGAGGAGCTGTCCCTAGTTGCCTGGTACTTGGCCCTGGAGTGATCAGGGCAGGTGGGCAGTAGCCCTGACTGTGAGAGCCCCACAGTGGAGGTTCCTAAAAGTGTGGGTTTGGATTGACAGATTTGTATTTGAAGGTGTGTTCCTGGGCAAGCTGTTATCTATCTTTAGGAATTAGCTATCCTTAAGGGTCAGCAAGGCCCCAGAAGTCAAAGCATCAGATCATAAAAAATAAAAGACATACTTAATACACATCTGATCTTGTCAGAGTCAGTCAAACTAGAGAGATTCCATATTGAGAAGGGGCTGGGTAAAATTATGCTGCGGCCTACTGGCTGCATTCACAGGAAGTTTGACATTCTTAGCTACAGGACGAGATAGGAGGCTGGCACAAGTTAGAGGTCATAAAGACCCCACTGATAAAACAAGATGCAGTACAGAAGCTGGCTAAATGCCCCTGAAGTCAAGATGGTGAGAAAAGTGACTTCTGGTCATCTTCACTGCTAATTGTATGCTAATTATAAAACATTAGCATGCTAACAGACACACCCACCAGTGCCATGGTAGTTTACAAATGCCATGGTAATGCTCAGAAGTTAACCTATATGATCTAAAAGGAAGAGATGACCTCCACTCAGGGAATTTCCTGCCTTTTTCCCAGAAACTCATGAATAATTCATGCTTCATTTAGCATATGAGCAAGAAATAATCATTAAAATAGCCAGCCCAAAGCCCTCAAGGGTGCTCTGCCTATGGAGTAGCCATTCTTTTCTTTCTTTACTTCTCTAATAAACTTGCTTTCAACTTACTCTGTGGAGTTGCCCCAAATTCTTACATGAGATCCAAGAACCTTCTCTTGGGATCTGGATTAAGACCCCTTTCCAGTAACAATTGGACAGCAGACGTACTATTAAATTAAATTTAACCTAACACTGTCTTTTTACATATTTGAAGTTCAGCCTAACGCTTTCTCCATACATGCTTACACCTAACTAGATGTATAAATAGACTGGAATCTACTCTCTTAACAAATAGCCAAGTCACAATCACAGTGACTGCATTGCATACACTCACAGTTGGCCAATTTTTCAAACCATGCTCAACTAAGACAAACGCCGAGATGTCACCAAGTCCAGCTGTTTCGGTACCTCACTTCCATTTTCTGTATGTCACTTTCCTTTTCTGTCCATAAATGTTATCTGATCACTTGGCAGCCCTGGAGACGCTCTGAACTTATTCTAGTTCTAGGAGCTGCCCAATTTGATAATAGTTCTTTGTTCAATTAAACTCTGTTAAATTTAATGTATCCAAAATTTTTCTTTTAACAATGCAAACTGAGGACCTTTGCCAGGCCAAGAAGGCAAGATCAATGCAATCTATGCTGACTCTCATGGCTGCAAGTCAACCCTCTCCCATAGAGCAGGCGAATTCGGATTTTATTATAAAAACTCAATTTTGTTTCTTTCACTTTTCTCCACAGGTGTGGAGCACAACAGTGCATACACACACTTTTATTTATTTATTTTTTGCCCCACAAACTTCTTCATTAAAAGTCATCTAACCAGTTTTTGGCCACATGTTTTGTAAATCTTGTCTAACACATTACTTTGGAAATCGGTATCTTTCTATTTCAGCCAGAAATTCCATTTTAACATCTTATTACACTCATTCTAGGGCAATTTTTGCCTTTTCATAAAATATCAAGAATAATATTTGGCTATAATTCCCATATCTGCAAAGATCGAGCAAACTTCTCTGTAAGTTAGTAACTGTTATTATTATTACTGCTGCTACTACTAGTCTAGGAGTTTGTAATGGTCCTAAAGGAAACCAAAACTATTTAACCCCAAAATATACTTCTTTGACATATTTTGAGATGGCTGTTCAGAGGTCCTGCAGATAAAAGTAGCCTTGCAAAGCTGTCTTTTGTGGGGGAGATTTACATCAGTAGAGGAAATAAAGTGAAATAAACAACGGATGCAAGTAGGCTTTCTCTGAAGGCCCCCTTGTCTGGATCTAGAAAAGATTAACTGAGAGTCTGATACTCTTAATGGTCTGATGGAAACCATTACCACCGATTACCATCTGCTCTCTCTGAGGGCTGCTACCTGAGGTTTCATCTGCATGAAGTTTCCAACTGCTTTTGTCCTACGACTTTCCTTTCTTCCCTCTCCCATAAACTGCCTTGCCCTGCTCCAAGCCCCTCTTTTTTTTTTTTTTTTTTTGAGACGGAGTCTTGCTCTGTCACCCAAGCTGGAGTGCACTGGCCAGATCTCAGCTCACTGCAAGCTCCGCCTCCCGGGTTCACGCCATTCTCCTGCCTCAGCCTCCCGAGTAGCTGGGACTACAGGCGCCCGCCACCTCGCCCGGCTAGTTTTTTGTATTGTTTAGTAGAGACGGGGTTTCACCGTGTTCGCCAGGATGGTCTCGATCTCCTGACCTCGTGATCCGCCCGCCTCGGCCTCCCAAAGTGCTGGGATTCCAGGCGTGAGCCACCGCGCCCGGCCAAGCCCCTCTTCTTTCTGTAACCTCAGCATGGATGAAACTTGTACCGTCTGGTCTTTTCTTTGGGTTTTCTTACTTTTTATGACTTCCGTTTACACATGTGCATGTAATATATTTATATGCCATTTTTCCTGTTAATCTGTCTATTATCATTTTGTTTTATATATTCAAATTATCCAGACTTCAACAGGAAAATTTAAACTTTCCTACAGTCTCAACACACATCCGTGAGCATTTTTAAAGCTCCTGGGATGAAACTACCTTTGCCAAAATTATAACAGTGAGAAAAGTATGACAGTGAAAGAGATCTGATCTATCAAAGCTCTGTCTTGCCTTTAACCTCTTAACTACCCTTAATCATTCCTGGGTTTAGGCCAAGATAACTTTGGAAGACATTTAGTTTATGGTTTAAATAATAATACTAGTCCTTCCCTAAAACTAAACTGACTTTGTAAAGCTAGTGAAAAACGATCAGTTTAGGCGGATGAGGAGCCTGAATTCTGCCAAGGTATAGACTTAAAAACAATTACCAGTCATTATTTCGGAGGTCACAAGATACGAAATTTCGCCAATTACTCCTGCAGATAAGATCAGTATTATGGAACTGAAGATTAGCCTTTGAGATGTCTTTTCCAGTTTTTGCATTTCTAGTGATGATGGCTCCACCTGGACCCACCAGCCATCCTGTGGCCCCACCCAGAAGAGAACCACTTTCCACACCCCCATTCCCTTGCCTGCCAAACCATTCTCAAAAAACCCTAGCCCCCAAGTTTTTGGGGAGTTGATTTGAGTAATAACTTTGTCTCCCAGTGGCATGGCTGGCCTCATGTCAATTAAAGTCTTTATCGAAGTGCTGTAGTCTTAGTCAATTGGATTTGTTTGTGCAACAGGCAGTGAGAGCTCATTGGGTGTTTACAGGGAGAGTACCAACTAATACAATAGTTACAATGAACACTCAAGATGTGAGATATAACAATAAATATTTTATTTGTGCTTCTCTGCCTTCCCCTGCGAGTCACCATTGTGTAAGTCTCTTTATGTCTTTGAATTTTCTGTTTGTCTACTTTTTACTGTATTTTTCTTGGTTTATTAAGATAATATATGCTCTTTAAACAAAACTCAAATACTACATAACTAAGAAAAATAAATGTTTCCATAATTTTATCTGAGTTAATAATACTGATGCAAATTATTTCACATTTTTCTTTTACATACGTCTCCCTTTAAGAATTAGCTGTTTTATTATTATTAGCTCCTTTGTGTTAAACAATGGAATCACTGAATATCTAGAAATCAACAAATCCTTTCTAGATACGATGGCTAAGCATGGCTTGACTTGGTAAGCAAAACACATATTCTGAATACTTAAAAGCAAAACCTTTAGGATGTTTTGTTCTCTTGGCTTATGTGCAATTCCATAACCCTGAAACATAACATTCCGTTAAGTTAGATGCCACTGGGAAAGTCTCACGTGACTATGCTGCATGTTCTCTCTCTGGATACACTCTGTCCATGTCTGCAGCTGAGCCCTTCCCTTAAGTATTTTTCTGACCCTGGACACATCTGGTCTCCTGCCAAGGTGTGAGAATCTCACAGGCCCTGCCCTTGTTCAGTCCGTGTCTGTATCTCTAACTCCAGGCCCAGTGCCTGGGCTCAACTGAATAGATTTTCATGAATTCTTGTGAAGCACAGTAATAAGTACATTTTACAAGGAAAGCCAAGAAGAAATGCAAGCTGATATATATCACAAGCCAAAATTTGGGTGTGCAGATTGGATCCAAGAAGTGTGTGAGTCAAATGGACTGCAACAACTGGCTTCACTCCAGCAGCTTGATTAGAGCCCTGGGCAAAGAAGTATCTGGTACTCTCTGCCACATCACACACCTTGGCATGCTTAGGTTCCAGGGCACTGTGGATAGTCCTTGGCACTATTTTGTTTTTTTTGTTTTGTTTTTTTTTTTGAGACAGAGTTTCACTCTGTCACCCAGGCTGGAGTGCAGTGGTGCAATCTCGGCTCACTGCAAGCTCTGCTTCCCGGGTTCATGCCATTCTCCTGCCTCAGCCTCCCGAGTAGCTGGGACTACAGGTGCTCACCACCACGCCTGGCTAATGTTTTGTATTTTTAGTAGAGATGGGGTTTCACCATGTTAGTCCTTGGCACTATTTTTATATGGTACAGCCATAAAATGGAATGAGTTTGTAAAAGTGAGACCCTATGATGAAGCGTTTGTGGCTGTCAAAGCTGTGGATGACGTTAGGGTTAAAGGGAGAGTGCATTCGCTATTTTCCAGTATCTAAATAAGGGTCATGTAGAATTGAAGACCACTCTCATTTGGACTGACTTCAAAAGATAAATTTATAAGATGTGAGAAAATAAGATTCAGTGTATTATGAGGAATGTTCTATATGATTCTTCAGGTGTGCCCTGTCCAGTTGAATCTCAGTTGCCTAGAGGGATGACCCACTGATTAGTACACTTTACAGCTTTCCTTCCTCCCATGCCTCACCTCCCTATTCTCTCTCTTTTGCTTCTTGTGGAATCACCTCCAAACGGAACCTCTTGCACTTAAGATCTTGCTTCAGGATCTACTTTTAGGTAGAATCCACACTAAGACATCTATTCCTGCAGATGTGGGGCTAGGTAATGGAGTATATCCTAGTTCTCACTGTTGAAGAGCATGGTCTATTTGGAGCACATGGACGTTAAAATGAAATGGGACTGTGATAGGGTTTGCATAAGGTCATAAGACACAAGAAGCAGGTGGTAATCAATTCCACTCAGGATGCTGAAAGAAGACCATAGACGTGTCCCTTTGAGTGGGAATTTGAAGAATGAGCAGAAACTGACTAGGCTTATAATAGATAAGCAGTGTTTCTGGCACAGAAAATGCCATGTGCATAGAGAAAGAGGCTGCAAGCAACCACAACACAATCAGGAGTGACTCCAGGAAGACAGAACAGCAGTCTGGGAAGCCACGGGAGAACAGAAGGAGATGGAACCACAGAGCTTGAGCTTGTCAGGAGCAGAATGTAGAAAGCCAAGCTCTGGACTATGGGAATGTGGCTGCTATAGTATGAGAAGTCAGGGGACTTTTGAAGATTGGAATTAGTATAATAAAACAAATACAAAGAGAGTAACATAATCAAATGTCATTTTATAGAGAGAGAACTTTATTTGCAATGTGAAGAATATGAATTTTCAGTAGGGAGTTCAGAGAAAAATGTATTAAAATTATACCCCTCAGAAATTATTAGTGTCTTGTCCAGATTAGGGACTGTAGAGGGAGAGAAGAAAGAAGGGTTATGAAGACTGTATTGGAGATACAATCAACACCACGTAGGATGGATTGAAGGAGCGTGTGTATAAGTGCATGCACATCTGTGCGCAGGGATGCATTGATAAGAACTATTAAGGCAGACACCTCGATTTTGCTTTTGGGTGATTGCAGCAGTTGGGAGATGTGAGTAAGTAAATATGTAGAAGATGAGATAACTCTTCTATCATCTGTTAACTCTGAGCTGGAAATGTCCAGGAGACAGTTGGGAACATCTCTGCAGCCCAAGGGAGAAGTCCAATCTGTGCACATGGATTTCTTCATCCTCTGCACAAAGAATAACCCTAGAAGAATAGAAGAGGAAAAAAATGCCAACTATGAAGAACATAATTAAAACAAATTTGAGATTTTATTTTAATGACTCCATGATTTTCTATTACATGGCTATTAACCAGCCCTTAGGAAATGGACATTTGTTGTCAAGTATTTCAATTATATAAAGAACACAGAAATTAATATACTTGTTTATACGTCTTTTCCAAATTGTAAAATTAGTTTCTTGAGATAAATGTATAAAATAGAGCTGTGCATGTTAAATTCTTATGTGTAGAGTAATATCAATCAGGATTTTCCAGAGAAACAGGAACAGGATGTATATATTTTTTCAGTGAGAAAGAGGTTTTGTGTTTTATTTATTTATTTATTTATTTAGGAGAGAGGGAGATTTAAGAAGTTGGCTCATAGGATTGTGGCAATCCAAAACCTCACAAGTCTGAAATTTATAAGGCAGGCCAACAAACTGGCAACTCAGGCAGAAATTGATGCTGGAGTCTTGAAGCAGAATTTCTTCTTCCCCAGGAAACCTCAGTTTTTGCTCCTAAGATCTTCAAATGATTGGATGAGGTTCATTGACATTATAGAGGATAATCTCCTTCACTTAAAGTCAACTGATTGTAGATGCTAACCACATCTATAAAATGACTTCACGGCAACCCCTAGATTGGTGTAGGATGAAACAGTTGTCTACTATAGTCTAGCCAAGTTGACACATGAGATTAACCATTACAAGTGCCAGCATGCTCACTATAAATTTCTACCAATTTTACACCCCCACTATTACTATTGTTTGTGCATTTCTGCAAAACTTCAAAACTAAGATTGTCTTTTGAAGTTTTAATCTTGCCAATTTGATACATCTTCATGTTTTTGTTTTATCTGGTTGCATTTTATATTTATTGCCAACTTTGACTCTTCTTTTGTAAGATGCCTTATTTCATGCTTTCTTGTGGCATTTTTATGACTTTTTCTTGCCCATTTACATTTTTGAATCATATAAAAGTAATGATATAATGAGAGGAATAAGGATCCAGCTTTTTGCCCTAAACATCTAGCCAATTGTTCTAATGATTATTCAGTAATCCATCCTTTCCTTGTTGTTTATTATAAGCCAACTTCCTAAGATACTCTGTAATGTGTTTCTTTTCTTCAATCAATTTGGGCATAGTAATAATTTTATCAGCACCATATTCCATGAAATAGATGTCATAATTAATATAAGTATTTTTCTATAATAAAGCTTAAGATTTAACTTCTGTAAATTTTATATATAATGATATCCTTTGTTAAACATTTAAAAATTTTTAATTTTTTAAAAATTATAGTCTTGTTGTAATACAGTCTTGGTATGTTGCCCAGGCTGGCCTCAAACTAGTTGGCTCAAAAATCCTCCCATCTCAGTTTTCCAAGCAGATGGAACTAAAGATGCATCCCACCACAGTAAATAGTGATATTCCAGAAAGATTGTTTTATATAACTTTTTCTTAATCATTTAAATTGGGTCAGTAGTGAGTATATGTGTTTAGATTTATATAGCAATACTAAAATTTCCTTAAGTCATGATAGTTTCTTATGGGTGAACATCGTGTGCATTTGGGGAATTTCAGAGCATTGCAATTGCTACCAATTATTACAATACCTCCTTACTCCCTGCCCTGCTGATGGCTAAATTCACATTAACAGGGTCAGAAATGTCTGATACTGCAGTGGCCAAGTTGTATCCATTTGCCACATATGTAATGAAAATCCTACACATATCCCCTGTCAATGCTCCCTGATAATGTAAGAGTTTCCTATATTCTTTCATTTTCATTTCACATTCATTTACCTGGGAAGTCTTTCTGAGCTCTGACCTCAACATGTTCCTGTTCTGGAACTTCTCATGACTCTCTACTGCTCACCTAATAAAGAAGTCCCTAGCAGCTCCTTAGGTTATACATCTACCTTCCCAAACTTACTTTCCACTCTTTATTTCCCTTCATATATTCTTGCTCCAATCAAACTGGCCTATTCTTCACTGCCTGAGCAAGCTCCTTTCCTTTCCTTTAGAGAAAGCTCATGCTCTTGCTTCAGGTATTTTCCCCTGTCTAATGGTCTAATATGTCTAACTGTCACACGTCCATCTTCACTCCAAAGTCACCATGTAGCCCCACCTCTTCATTTAATCTGCTTAGGCTTTTTCAGCAACCGGCTCAAACTAGGTCTCTCCAGGTCTTCTAAACTCCCAGTGTGCTTGCTTTACACATTTCTTGTGGACTTCATCTTGCCATCATAAGATCAAAGAGATTTGTGGATTTCTCTGATTTTTTCCACCAAGTATCTTGGATGCTTCTTGAATGCAGTGACTAAAACTTAGTCATGATTTCTTCCTTTTTTAATGACAAACACAGATGCTAGTATAACTATTGAACTGAGTCTTAAAATTCAGTAATCTCCAGGATAGTATTTGTTTACAATAAGATTTAAATGACTTTACCTAAATAAAGTTATAATAAGAAGAATGAAAAATAACACGCGAAATGTAAGCAAGTAAGGGAAAAAAGAATGGGAATTAAAAATGAAGCCCCTCAATTCTTCTGTTGACCATGTTAGGTAGACAGACAATCTCCCATTAAACTGACTATCAGAAACCAGCTTCTCTATAGCTGATATTGCCATCTTGTTGGAAGAGATTATGTGAAAATTGTGGACCTCAAAAAAGTATTCTAAGATGTGTATCCTTTCACACTGTCTGATTTTGGAAGGTCAAAGTGTGAACTCTACCTATTAGCATGCCTGGCTTCTAGAGTGCACTAAATATGTTACTTTCATATTTAGAGAGAGAAGATAAACATCTGCTTACATCAATGTGTTTATAAACCAGGGAAATTCTACAGTGCCATATTTATGATCAAGTCTTATAATGATCACATATAGAATAATAGTCATCATTGGTTCAATCTGCTTGACTAATGAATAGTTTAAAGCTAATTTTATGATTATTTACTAATAGCATAATTATTTAAAAGTGAAATAAGCTGCTAGTCCTTCTCTTAATATTTGTTTTCCTGAAAGTCTTTAAATGATTATCATCGTCAGTAAGTTAGAAAAGATGATTTGTTCTAACACTTTTCTTTTGGTTTTAGATTTTGGAAGGTCACATGATTCAGTGTCACACTAAATCAAATTGACATAATATTAAAAACACATTTTCTAAATGGATTATTTTTAGCTAAAATTTTACTTGGATGAAGATTATCAATATTACCTTGAACGTCTCAGAGCCAGGAAAAGAGGCAAAATAGAGTGTTTTATTTCTCCCTTTATACTTGTAGGACTGTTGCCCAGTCCACCTCCAAAAGTCAAGCCTTTCTTGGTGGAGTCTTATTTACTGTGTCAAAAGGCATAAATATTGCATCTCATCCTGAATTTGAGGGATTTGACACCTCTTAACCAAAATCAGCCCTTAGAATCATGACTAACACGTAATGGGCACATTTTGTGCTCACTGCATGTCTTAACTCACTTAACTTTCATGAATATCTCGAGAGGCAGGTACTATCATTATACCCAACTCACAGATGAGTGAAACAAGGCACAGAAGATGAAGTTAATGCCTGGCCTGGAAGGCTGCCTTAAGGACTTTGGTTTATATTCTGGGGGAAATAAGAAGCTACTGTAGGGTTCTGAGTCTGAGAGAAGCACAACATGATTTAAGTGTCATATGCCCACTCCAGATGCTTCGTTGAGTCTGGACTGTGGTGAGCTGAAGAAAAATGTAGGAAGACTAGCCAGGAGATAATCAAAGCCTGAAAGGATGATAACTCTGATCAGTATGTAGGTGGTAGGGCTGACAACAAGAGGTTGTCTTCTGAATATATCCTGAAGCTAGAGCCAAAATGACTTTCTGAAAGATTGGATGTGGGATATATAAAACAAGATAAAAATGTGACTGACTCCCAGGACTCACCAATGCTCCTGGAAACAAAGAGTTTCCAGAACCTAAATAAGAGCAGACTGTGATTGCCACAAGTGTAGGTGGGTTCTGAAGGGAACATGTTGAGTGGGAAGCACAGATTATGCATCCAATCAGATATGTTAAATGAATGATTGGACAGATGAGTGGATTTCAAGAGAGGGCTGAACTGGAGATTAAAGTCTGGGAATCTTTTCCATAGGAATAATATTTCTAGTCAAGAAGCCAGGAGAGATTCTCAAATGAGCATTAGAGATAGAGACACGAAAAGCACAAGTCAAATCCTGGGGTGCTCCAATGAGCAGGTGTTCCTATGACAAGGAAGTGATGAGATCTACCAGCTGCTTCAGACAGGAGATTATGGCACAAAGGGATCCTAACTCAGATGTATGCATGTTCTTCCACACTTTCTCCCCCAACCACTCCCAGAAGCTACCTTGGTGTTGGTGGCCTGAGCTCAGTGATATGAGGAAGTGAAACTGGACAGGCTGACTCCAGAGCAGGTTCCAGTCTAAGTGCAGGTCAGTTTAATAGAGTGGAAGGCAAAAGGTGTTCTTTGTCTTCCCGAAATGGCATTGATATAATCCTGCCTACTTTATCTCCCAGTGAAATTTGCCTATTCCCTTAGTGACCAATTAAGTCTTATTGTGACTTTTCAAGAACTTAGGCCTCTAGGGAGGATACATTTTGGGGAAAAGACCCTAGTCACATGGGTCATACGGTTCACAGCTCACATAGCCAAAGAACCTGAGTATCATTGCATGAAGGAAAAGATGCATTGAACGGATTGGGCCTCCAGAGATGCCTGAGATGGGATTCAGGAATTAGGAGATCAGATGTTCATGATGAGAAGAGGTGTACCACAGTTCTAAGTTTGTTATTGTCATATGCTTAACTCAAATTCACAAGAATATGTATTTGAAAAAAAAAGCTATAATGAACTGATTTGCCAGTGTTCAGAGGAGAAAAGTTTGGATTTTGTTAGGCTAAATCCCATGAAGATCCAAATTCCAGAGATACTAGTACACTGTGTGCTCATCTGTCCTAAGACTCAGATTTATCACCTCTGAAATGACAATCTGTTCACCTTAGGGAATCTCCACTGTTCTGGGTCAGAAAAGAAAGGGACAGTGTTGTAAGATCTTGTATTTGAGTTACCCATTAAACTAAGATTGCATTTAAACTTGTCACTTTGACGCTTCAGAGCACACTGTAAAAGAAAGACCTTCTTAACCTGAAAGACAACAATTCTGTATTTGATGGATTAGGACAGGTACAGATACACACGTGTGGCCAGCAGAGGACATCTGGCCTGGGGGGATCCTGAATCTTAGGGGAACCAGAAACATGAGGGCTTTAAAGTATAACAGTGAGACCTTAGAGGAAACTTCCACGGTGTAGCAAGAGCCTGGAAAATACACTTGTCCTTACAACATTGTATGCCACAGAATTTTTCCTCTTCTGAAGACATAGACAAGGCACAAAGTAACTCTTGAAGTGTCCTAAAAAGAAACTATAAAAGTTTTATCTCGTGTGGTTTCCAAGTAATTATCTTGTGTGGTTTCCATGGGTCCTTTCTTGTTTGCTATTTTAAAGAATAACTTCAAATCAATGGTATCACTTCCAAAGAACTATTTAATATATGATTGGATTAATATGTTTTTTCTTTCTCAGCTTATAATTTGATTAAAGTGGATTTAGATTTTGCAATTTTCATTCAAAAGACTGAATACCTGCTGCTCTGAAACAACATGTTGACTCTCAGTTCAAAAGCTATTAATTGTAACATTTTATTTGCTTGTTTTTCCAGGAAGCATCCATGATGCCCAAACCTTAAGATGTGAATAGAATATTTGCCAAGGTGAAGAACTAGGTACTCAGTGGTAAAGTGACATTGGTACCACCTGAAGTTTGCCTTTAATCAAGTCCATTGAATGACACGTGAGAATTTTTTTTTTTTGCAATTTCTTAGCATCAGAAAAAGTATTTTCTGCCAAAAAGATTTGAAAACTCAGAGCCATGGAGAAAGGCAAGCACTTTAATCCGGTGCCGACTTGGCCCCTTTATTGAAGAGTGACGGGAAGAGAGATGACAGACCTACTGCAGATCATCAGATTGAAAGCCCAGGGGGAGATTCATTCTTTTCCAACCTAGTGGACTCCTCTGAAAGCAAAACGTCAGCCCAGTGTGGGCTATTTTTGATCTGCATAAAGGACTGAAAGTACACGCTTGCTCTCCCACACTCTCATTTTTGTAAATACCAGATCACTTACCTGTGGAACACTATTTCTAAAGGGGTCAGCTAATAGTATTACGAGGTTATTCCTGTACTTGGAAACTTAATAAGCAAGGTTAGCCCACCCAACGGTGAGGTACTCAAGTTATGCATTGAGATTTTTTAGTATATTTTTAAAACTTCAAATGTGCCTACAAAAAATATTTTTGGTGACACCCACGTATTCTTTGTGCTTTTTTTAAATTGTCCTTTTTCTTCCTCACCCAACCTCATACCATGTTTATGATCATTTATAGGGACGTAACAAATAACTAACATGCTGACTCTCCTAACTTGAGCTCTTTCCCTTGAACTGGTTAGAGTTTTGGGAGCTCTTCCATGTTCCATGTCACTCACTTTCTGTCCACCTCTCCAGCCCACTGAGCTCTCTGGTCCCCCCCATCGTACAGACCTCCATTCATAACGCTACTCATTCATCTAAAATGTGATGAAAGCCTGCCTCGTGCCAGAAACTGCATTAGGCACTCAGGAGACCCAAGGGACAACCATCCCTGCATGCACTTGCTGAGATTGTATGGATCAGGGAGGCAAACAATGGCCAACAAATACAACTCACCATATTATTTACTATCTAGGTCAGAGGTATGTGCTGTGCAGATAAAATAGAGAAGGGTAATTTCTTCTGAGTCAATCCAGGGCCGGGAGGGGTGGCCACGGGAGGCCTCACTGTGAAGCAAAGGACGGATCTGGTAAAAAGGGTACATATCGTGGGACAGCAGAGCAAAGCTCTTACCCAGAGGGTCCAGACTGTCCAGAAGCAGCAGGCAGGCCAGGGTTGTTGGAGCCCACGGACCAGGAGGAGTCACTGTAGGCAAGGGGTAAGGAAGGGAAGTAAGAGCAGCCAAAAGAGAAATACTGAGAATGGAAGGTTGAACAGAGTAACACGGAAATCTTCCCTTAGCCTAAGGGAAGAAGAGTTTCTGCAGACTTGTGGGGACAAGAGCATGGGAGGAGTGGGCTCAACAGCAAATTGGAGAGGCGACAGGAATAGTGGGCAGAGATGCTTCAGAGGCAATTCTGCTGTGAAAGGGCTAAGAAATGGGTCCTCAGTGAAGACAATGGGGCAAGTTAGTTCTTCACGGAAAACTGAGGGATTTCAGTGGTATGCCATTAATTAAAACCAGCACACAGGAATAAACTTGTCCCAATTTAATGACAAAGGGCTTAGAAAGCATGCCACCTGTGTGGTTGAAACAATAGAGATGTGAAGATCCAGTTGCCTTTAAATTTTAAAACTTACCTGCCTATAATTTTAGAAGGCTTATCATTTGAAGGAGGGATTAGGCTTTTTCTGCTGGCAAATCAAGGGAAATAATATAGTGAGAAACAGATTTTGGCTCCATTCAGTGGAGACTCTTTGATAAACAAGCCCTACTGATTCATGCTCTGGGAGGGACTCCCTGTCTCCATCACCATTTGCACGCTTGAAGGCAGCTGTAAATGGTGTTTCTGCACAGTGTCAAGGGATAAAGCAGTGATTCTGCAGGTGCCCTCCAACTTTAAGTTTCTAAAGAGGAAGTGATATTTGAAGAATGTGCTCTCTGTGTAAATCTCTTCTGTTCCACGGTGAAGGGTCAGAATTGGCTACTTTCTCCCAATGGGAGAAGTGGGACTGCACGGGTTTCATTCAGCCTCTGCCTCCTGCTGTGCCACCTTAATCAAATGCTTATCCTCCCCAGGACCTCAACAGATGCGTGTTACTAAAACACTTACAAAAATCGTAAGTCAAATAAAGTAATTTACAGATAATTGGCTCTCTGGGCCATGCATATTTCCAGAAGACAGAATGGAGAACCCTATACATAGTCTTTCATAATCAAGGACATGGCTTAGAAAGAATCCCTAATCAGGATCAAGGAGATGAACTGTTTTGAACAAGGATAAGTATCATGCAAATATCAGACAGAATCAGAAAACAGGAGTGTGAAATAAATTCCTGCTCTGCCCCTTGCTGTCTAGTGGAGCCATTGCCATAAGGATACAGACGAAAACGCTCAGGCTACACCATGGCATGTGCTGTTCTCCGAATATGGACTATAACAATAGTGCTTCAGGAACACAGAAGACAGAGCCAGCTCCTGACTCTGCCAAGGTTATGTCAGGGAAGGATTTGGAAAAAACAGGACAAAGGAAAGATGGGTGAGAGTTCCTTAGCAAAGGAAAGGGGGTGTTTTCACCCAGAAAGAAATCCATGGGCAGTGTACAAAGACCACCTTGGGCTTTTGGTATGGCTCAACCTCAGGATCTGTTTTTGGGAAAAGATGACAGATTTGACTGGAAGGAAATTAAGACCAGGTCTTGAAGAGCTAAGCTATTTGGACTTTCTCCTGGAGTCATCAAAGGATAATCCCATCTTCAGGTCACATAGATGATCCAGATGGCATGACTCAGACACACTTAGTCACCACCTCGCCCTGAGGACACTCCACCACACTGTACCATCATCTCTCACCTCCATTTCTATAATTGTCCTCTACTTGGTGGCCCTGCTTTTCCCTGACTGTGCTCTGTGATGCATTCTCAACACAACAGCCAAAGTGGTCCAATCAAACACTAAGCAGAGCTGCTCCTGATCCTGCCACACAGCCATCTCATTCAGAGAAAAAATTCTAGTCCCTACAATGGCTAACATTGGAGGAATTTTTCTGAGCTCAGAAATTACCAGGTCTCTGCTCTAGAAACTCTCATGGCTACCTATGGCTCACCTAATAAGGAGAAGCTTCTACCAGCCCTTTAGACTCGCCATCTACCTTTCCAAACTTGCTCTCTACTGTTTACTACTTTGTGTATATTCTTGCTCCAGTCAAACTGGCCTGCTTTATGGCTTGAGCATGATCCCTTTCCTGTCTTTTGTTCATGCCATTGCTTCAGGAACTGTTTCTCTCCTCAAACTGCCATACACCCACCCTAATGCCAAAGTCACCATGGAAGTCTCCACGTCTTTAATGAATCTGCTTTGCTTTTCTACCAACCAGTCCAGACCAGGCCTCTTCAGATCTTCTAAACTGAGGACAAGGATCTTCTAAAACTCCCAGCTCTGAACATTTCTTGTAATCTAAACTTCCTTCTCTGAACATTTCTCATGAATCTCCTCTTGCCGCAGCAAGGATGCTATAAGCTAGTTGTAGATGGGACTTGCACACATATTTGTGACAATATAGCAAAACCACTACAGTGATTAATACATGTTTTTGGGGCTATGCAAATATTCTCCTCCTTAAAATGTCACTCAATAATGTTACTGTTGTTTGGTGGACCTTGCCTGCAGAAAATGTTACCATGGTTTGCTAATGGCAATTTTGTATTTCCCTCACTTCTACATTTATTATTTGGGATTATCCTGTAAGGACCATTGCCCGCTTTCCCTTATTTATGTATTCAATCATTTAAATAAATTTATGGATATTAATTTTATTCTTAGAGTTATAATCCAATACATTCATAATTTTTCTTGTTCTTATTAAAATAGTTTCAGCTTTGGCCATTGGGAACTCCTTCAGGATGTTTCTGTGAGGTTTTTGTTTGACTGTTTATTTGTTTTTTTTGACATGTTCTCATTTTCTCTCTCTTCCTTGCCCCTTTCTTCTTCCTTCCCTTTCTATCTGCTATCTTTTCTCTCTCTTCTTTTTCTTCTTTCTCTCTCCCTTCCTTCCTTCCTTCTTTCCTCCCTCTCTCCTTCCTTCCTTCCTTTCTTTCTTTCATTTCATTTCTTTCTTCCTTCCTTCCTTCTTTCCCTCCCTCCCTTCCTTCCTTCCTTCCTTCCTTCCTTCCTTCCTTCCTTTCTTTCTTTCTTTCTTTCTTTCTTTCTTTCTTTCTTTCTTTCTTTCTTTTCTTCCTTTCTTCTTTTTCTCTCTTTCTTTTCTTTCTTTCCACTTCTTTACTAGCCCTATTCTTCAGGCTCTTCTTGTATTTTCTATGCTTCAAACCCATACCAAAGTTATTCAGAAAACCTTGTTTTTTAGTATAGGTAAATGGCACCAAAAAAGATCTGGGTAATAGGTATTTTAATTGCTTCAGGAATATTAGTGCTTCTAGGGTCCTCAGCAGACAGAGATAAGAAATTATATATATATATAATTAAGTGTTAAATATATATATATAGTGTTAAATATATATATCTATAGTGTTAAATACTTTAAAATTCTCAAACTATTTTTTCTTGCAAATAATATCACAGTAGGAGACAGAAGGAATCAATGGTTCTGGTGTTTTCTACTCCTAATTTTATTGAGAAGTGGCAAAGTCTTCAGAAGTTTACTAGCTACTCTGCACATTTCCTGCTTAAAGGAAATAAAAGATAAGATGATAAGATGATGTTTCCTGCCTAAAGGAGATGACACACACTCCCCATGGGATATCTTCACTGTGACTAAGGAGGATATTTTTCTCTTCAGGGTGAGAGGGGTGAACCTAATATGTATTATATATTAATATTATATATTATATTATATCATATTATATTATATATAATAATATATAATGTAATATATAATATATATTTACATATATAATAATCCATGAATATCCACATATCTATATTTCTATAACAATTATCCTGTGTATATATATCTTGATATCTCTGACTGCAATCTAGCTGTAATTTCAATAGAGCATCACCTGTGTGTTTATTTTATCATCATCATGGTTTCATCTCGCTTAGAAGAATGTAGGCCTGATTTAGGAAGGTTTTGAAGTAAGCTTGATTCTCTCTTTAATAATGGCTTATTTTGTATGTTGTTAAATTATATCTGCCACTATAGAGGAGATTTTGTTAAGTTAATGGATAACCCTAAAATCACATTAGCTTAAAAAAATAAAAGTTTTATTTCAGGCTAAAACAAAGCCTTTTGTGTGGCCAGAGGACATGCTAGTAGAGCTTTCTTTCTTTTTCTTTTCTTCTTTTTTTTTGTTATTATATTTTAAGTTCTGGGATACATATGCAGAATGTGCAGGTTTGTTACCTAGGTATACACCTGCCATGGTAGTTTGCTGCACCCATAAACCCATCATCTATATTAGTTATTTCTCCTAATGCTATCCCTCCCCTGGCTCCCCACCCCTCAACAGGCTGTAGTGTGTGATGTTCCCCTCCCTGTGTCCATGTGTTCTCATTGTTCAACTCTCACTTATGAATGAGAATATGTGGTCTTTGGTTTCCTGTTCCTGTGTTAGTTTCCTGAGAATGATGGTTTCCAGCTTCGTCCACGTCCTTGCAAAGGACATGAACTCATCTTTTTTATGGCTGCATAGTATTCTATGGTGTATATGTGCCATATTTTCTTTATCCAGTCTATCATTGATGGACATTTGGGTTGGTTCCAAGTCTTTGCTATTGTGAATAATGCCACAATAAATATACGTGTGCATGTGTCTTTATAGTAGAATGACTTATAATCCTTTGGGTATATACCCAGTGATGGGATTGCTGGGTCAAATGGTATTTCTGATTCTAGATCCTTGAGGAATCACTACATTGTCTTCAACAATGGTTGAACTAATCTACACTCCCACCAAGTGTAAAAGCTTTCTTATTTCTCCACATCCTCTCCAGCATCTGTTGTTTCCTGACTTTTTAATGGTCGCCATTCTAACTGACATGAGATGGTACGATCTTTGACACACCTGACAGAAGCAATGGGGAAAGGATTCCTTATTTAATAAAGGGTGTTGGGAAAACTGGTTAGCCATATGCAGAAAACTGAAACTAGACTCTTTTCTTACCCCTTATACAGAAATTAACTCAAGATGGATGGAATACTTAAAAGCAAGACCTAAAACCATAAAAACCCTACAATGATACCTAGGCAATACCATTCAGGACATAAGCATGGGCAAAGACTTCAGGACTAAAATATCAAAAGCAATGGCAACAAAACCCAAAATTGACAAATGGGATCTAATTAAATGAAAGAGCTTCTGTACAGCAAAAGAAAGTATTATCAGAGTGAACAGGCAACCTACAGAATGGGAGAAAATTTCACAACGTATCCATCTGTCAAAGGGCTAATATCCAGAATCTACAAGGAACTTAAACAAACTTACAAGAAAAAAAAAAAAAAACACCAAAAAATGGAGCTTTCTTTCTTAAGATTCTCAGCATCATTTCTGCTTGATATGATGTATGTAAATCATGACATACAAAGAAAGAGAGAAGTGAAGAGCTCAACACCATCAATTAAATGCTTTAAAGCAGAAGACACACAGGATCCTGTTGTTCACACTTTATTGTCAAAGCATATCTTATGACCACAATGAACTTTACACAGGGGCTGAGGAAATGTAGCTTTTCCACATGTCCACAAAGCGAACATTGCAAATATTGATGGACAATAGAAAAATTTGCCCAAAACACTAAGTGAAGTATTTTTAAAATTATTCTTAATATAACTACTTACCTTTCTATTTTAACTTGTTTTTCTATTATTTCCCTTACATGGCATTATGTAATATTGTGATGTTCATATACGTTTGAGAAAATTATCATTTTCTTATATAACCTACATTTGTTGAAAAAAGGATGAAAAACTTGCTCCTCTAATGGTATTTCCATGGAATGGAAGGATATATATATATGAGGAAGGATGGCACCAAGTGAAAAGCACAGTAATGGAATTACAACCCATACTGAAGTTTTCTGCTACTGAGTGGGATGGAGGATCCACTCAGCCCAACTTTTCACTGAAAACAATCTGAAAGCTGGACAAATTCCCAAATATATGACCTGCCCACATATAGGTATCAATATAGATGTAGCAACAAAAACTAAAAGAAGAAAATTCCAGATGAGAAGCCATGGTTGTAGGAGAGTCCCAGGGTCCCTGGAAACCCTAGTAGCATCTGTTGGTTTTCAGAAGGAGCCAGAGCTGCAAGACTGGGCTTGAGTGGAGCCAAGGGCAGCTGCTGAGGGGCAGAGAGTTTGGACAAGCAGAAGGGGCTCAAACACAGGCAGTTTCTCCCTTCAGGTATTTGGTAAACTCCAAAGCTGTGTAGGCTGAAAGCCAAAGAGCTAAATCACAAAATCTGAAAAGCAGCAGGGAATGTCCTTCTACCTCCCAGTGTTTGGATGCTCACAAGACAAGGACCCAAGAGAAGAGGAGATACTGGACACACTGGTGAGAGCGGCAAGCCTGGAGTGGGTGAGGAAGTGAAGTGATATGGAAAATCTGCCACCAGTTTCTCTCTGGCCAATCTGGGCAAAGCTGAAGGCTAAGGAGCTTTTTATTTTTATTTTTTTAAACTGTGGCTGGCATTCTACCAAAAATTACTAGCCATGAAAATAGATGGGATTATCTGAAAACCAAAATAAAAATCAAGGCAGACCTACAGGTGATTATAATTACAGCTAGCAGTAGACTTTAAAATAACTATTATGACTATTTTTAAGAAAATAAGAAAAGAAGAAGTGTAAAATAGGTGAAAAGCTATGAAAATTTAATAGAAAATTTTATTATATGAAGTAAGATAAAATTCATACTTATCAACGGAAGAATAATGACTGAAATTCAGAACTCAATGTATGCATTGAACAAAAGACTGCAGAAAAACACATAACTGATGACATAGAAACTAGATTCATAGGAACGACACAAATAGAAATACAGAGAGAGGAAAAAATTTTTTTAAATACCACAAAACAGATTAGAAGTGATATATAGTACATCATCAGAAGGCCTAATATTCTTGTAATTGCTGTCCCAGAATAATACAGGAAAATGGTTAAAAATAATGTTTTTTACAATGGCAAGGAATTTCCCTGAAACTGATGAATAACATTGAACTGTACATTTGAGAAGCTCAGTCAGCTCAAGCAGAATTTTTTAAACAAAGAAAAGAAAAAGAAAAAAGAAAAAAAAGCCACACCCAGAACCCAGACACACAAAGTTCAACTATTGCAAATCAAAGCAAGGAAAAAATGATAAAGCATCCAGAGAAAAAAGGGCACATGGTTTATAAATTTACAAGTAATATATGCACAGCTGACTTCTCAGAACAATGGGAGAGGTTAATACGTGAGAAAATACAAAAGAGAACTTACTACACAGGCATTAACAGTAGCATCCTATGGATTTAAAATGATAATAATTACAACTTATGGTTAACATAAAGCCAGAGTTGGAAGTAGGAGATATATATATATATATATATATATATATATATATATCCATTGCAGGTGTAGACCTATGTAACAAACCTGCATGTTGTATGTGTGTGTGTGTGTGTGTGTGTGTATGTATATCCAATTCCAAAGTCCTGAGATTATTAGAAAATAGTAAAAGTAATATTTTGGTTCATACTTTATATTTTGTAATATCCAAGATGACAACAAAAGTATACTCAAAGATGAAAGATAGTGTGGGCGGAGCAAGATGGCCTAATAGGAACAGCTCCAGTCTCCAGCTCCCAGTGCGAGCGACACAGAAGATGGGTGATTTCTGCATTTTCAACTGAGGTACCAGGTTCATCTCACTAGGGAGTGCCAGACAATCGGTGCTGGTCAGCTGGTGCAGCCTAATCAGCGAGAGCTGAAGCAGGGTGAGGCATCACCTCACCTGGGAAGTGCAAGGGGGAAGGGAATCCCTTTTCCTAGCCAGGGGAACTGAGACACACAACACCTGGAAAATCGGGTAACTCCCACCTCAATACTGCACTTTACCAAGGGTCTTAGCAAACGGCACACCAGGAGATTACATCCCACACCTGGCCCAGAGGGTCCCACGCCTGGGGTGCTTCCCTCATTGCTAGAACAGCAGTCTGCCATCTAACAGCAAGGCAGCAGTGAGGCTAGGGGAGGGGTACCCGCCATTGCTGAGGCTTAAGTAGGTAAACAAAGCCGCTGGGAAACTCGAACTGGGTGGAGCCCACAGCAGCTCAAGGAGGCCTGCCTGTCTCTGTAGACTCCACCTCTGGGGACAGAGCACAGCTAAACAACAACCAGAAAAAGCAGCAGAAACCTCTGCAGATGCAAATGACCCAGTCTGGCAGCTTTGAAGAGAGCAGTGGATCTCCCAACACAGAGGTTGAGATCTGAGAATGGACAGACTGCTTGCTCCAGTGGGTCCCTGACCCCTGAGTAGCCTAACTGGGAAACATCCCCCACTAGGGGCAGAATGACACCCCACACCTCACATGGTGGGGTACACCCCTGAGAGGAAGCTTCCAAAGCAAGAATCAGACAGGTACACTCACTGTTCAGCAATATTCTATCTTCTGCAGCCTCTGCTGCTGATATCCAGGCAAATAGGGTCTGGAGTGGACCTCAAGCAATCTCCAACAGACCTACAGCTGAGGGTCCTGACTGTTAGAAGGAAAACTAACAAACAGGAAGGACACCCACACCAAAACCCCATCAGTACGTCACCATCATCAAAGACCACAGGCAGATAAAACCACAAAGATGGGGAAAAAGCAGGGCAGAAAAGCTGGAAATTCAAAAAATAAGAGCACATCTCCCCCTCCAAAGGAACGCAGCTCATCACCAGCAACAGATCAAAGCTGGATGGAGAATGACTTTGACTAGTTGAGAGAAGAAGGCTTCAGTCCATCAAAATTCTCAGAGCTAAAGGAGGAATTATGTACCCAGCACAAAGAAACTAAAAATCTTGAAAAAAGAATGGAAGAATGGATAACTCGAATAATGAATGCAGAGAAGGCCACAAATGAACTCACAGAGATAAAAACCATGACACGAGAAATATGTGACAAATGTACAAGCTTCAATAACTGACTCAATCAACTGGAAGAAAGAGTATCAGCAATTGAGGATCAAATGAATGAAATGAAGTGAGAAGAGAAGTCTAAAGTAAAAAGAGGAAAAAGAAATGAACAAAACCTTCAAGAAGTATGGGATTATGTGAAAAGACTAAATCTACGTCTGATTGGAGTGCCTGAAAGTGAGGGGGAAAATGGAACCAAGTTGGAAAACATTCTTCAGGATATCATCCAGGAGAACTTCCCCAACCTAGTAAGGCAGGCCAACATTCAAATTCAGGAAATACAGAGAACGCCACAAAGATACTCCTTGAGAAGACCAACTCCAAGACATATAATTCTCAGATTCACCAAAGTTGAAATGAAGGAAAAAATGTTAAGGGCAGCCAGAGAGAAAGCTCAGGTTACCCACAAAGGGAAGCCCATCAGACTAACAGCAGATCTCTTGGCAGAAACTTTACGAGCCAGAAGAGAGTGGGAGCCAATATTCAACATTCTTAAAGAAAAGAATTTTCAACCCGTAATTTCATATCTAGCCAAACTAAGTTTCATAAGTGAAGGAGAAATAAAATCCTTTATAGATAAGCAAATGCTTAGAGATTTTGTCACCACCAGGCCTGCCTTACAAGAGACCCTGAAGGAAGCACTAAACATGGAAAGGATCAACCGGTACCAGCCATTGCAAACAAATGCCAAAATGTAAAGAACATCGATGCTAGGAAGAAACTGCATCAACTAACATGCAAAATAACCAGTTAATATCATAATGACAAGATCAAGTTCACACATAACAATATTAACCTTAAAAGTAAATGGACTAAATGGGCCAATTAAAAGACACAGACTGGCAAACTGGATAAAGAGTCAAGACCCATCAGTTTGCTGTATTCAGGAGACCCATCTCACATGCAGAGACACACATAGGCTCAAAATAAAGGGATGGAGGAAGATCTACCAAGCAAATGGAGAACAAAACAAAGCAGGGCTTGCAATACTAGTCTCTGATAAAACAGACTTTAAACCATCAAAGATCAAAAGAGACAAAGAAAGCCATTACATAATGGTAAAGGGATCAATTCATCAGGAAGAGCTAACTATCCTAAATATATATGCACCCATTACAGGAGCACCCAGATTCATAAAGCAAGTCCTTAGAGACTTACAAAGACACTTAGACTCCCATAAATAATAATGGGAGACTTCAACACCCCACTGTCAACATTAGACAGATCAACGAGACAGAAAGTTAACAAGGCTATCCAAGAATTGACCTCATCTCTACACCAAGTGGACCTAATAGACATCTACAGAACTTTACATCACAAATCAACAGAATATACATTCTTCTCAGCACCACATCACACTTATTCCAAAACTGACCACATAATTGGAAGTAAAGCACTCCTTAGCAAATGTAAATGAACAGAAATTATAACAAACTGTCTCTCAGACCATAGTGCAATCAAACTAGAACTCAGGACTAAGAAACTCAATCAAAACCACTCAATGACATGGAAACTGAATAACCTGCTCCTGAATGACTACTGGGTACATAACGAAATGAAGACAGAAATAAAGATGTTCTTTGAAACCAATAAGAACAAAGATACAACATACCAGACTCTCTGGGACACATTTAAAGCAGTGTGTAGAGGGAAATTGATAGCACTGAATGCCCACAAGAGAAAGCTGGAAAGATCTAAAATTGACATTCTAACATCACAATTAAAAGAACTAGAGAAGCAAGAGCCAACACATTCAAAAGCTAGCAGAAGGCAAGAAATAACTAAGATCAGAGCAGAACTGAAGGAGATAGAGACACAAAAAAACCCTCCAAAATAATCAATGAATCCAGGAGCTGGTTCTTTGAAAAGATCAACAAAATTTATACACCGCTAGCAAGAGTAACAAAGAAGAAAAGAGAGAAGAATCAAAGAGATGCAATAAAAAATGATGAAGGGGATATCACCACTGACCCTAGAGAAATACAAACTACCATCAGAAAATACTGTAACATCCCTACACAAATAAACTAGAAAACCTAGAAGAAATGGATAATTTCCTGGACACTTACACTCTCTGAAGAATAAACCAGGAAGAAATTGAATCCCTGAATAGACCAAGAGCAGGCTCTGAAATTGAGGCAATAATTAATAGCCTACCAACCAAAAAAAGTCCAGGACCAGATGGATTCACAGCTGAATTCTACCAGAGGTACAAGGAGGAGCTGGTACCATTCCTTCTGAAACTATTCCAATCAATAGAAAAAGAAGGAATCCTCCCTAACTCATTTTATGAGGCCAACATCATCCTGATACCAAAGCCTGGCAGAGACACAACAAAAAAAGAGAATTTTAGGCCAGGCGTGGTGGCTAAAGCCTGTAATCCCAGCACTTTGGGAGGCCGAGACAGGCGGATCATGAGGTCAGGAGATCGAGACCATCCTGGCTAACATGGTGAAACCCCGTCTCTACTAAAAAATACACAAAAAAAAACTAGCCGGGCAAGGTGGCGGGTGCCTGTAGTCCCAGCTACTCGGGAGGCTGAGGCAGGAGAATGGTGTAAACCCGGGAGGCGGAGCTTGCAGTGAGCTGAGATCTGGCCACTGCACTCCAGCCCGGGTGACAGAGCGAGATTCCATCTCAAAAAAAAAAAAAAAGAGAATTTTAGACCAATATCCCTGATGAACATCAATGCAAAAATCCTCAATAAAATACTGGCAAACTGAATCCAGCAGAACATCAAAAAGCTTATCCACCATGATCAAGTGGGCTTCATCCCTGGGATGCAAGGCTGGTTCAACATATGCAAATCAATAAACGTAATCCAGCATATAAACAGAACCAAAGACAAAATCCACATGATTATCTCCATAGATGCAGAAAAGGCCTTTGACAAAATTCAACAGCCCTTCATGCTAAAAACTCTCAATAAATTTGGTATTGATGGAATGTGTCTCAAAATAATAAGAGCTATTAATGACAAACCCACAGCCAATATCATACCGAATGGGCAAAAACTGGAAGCATTCCCTTTGAAAACTGGCACAAGACAGGGATGCCCTCTCTCACCACTCCTATTCAACATAGTCTTGGAAGTTCTGGCTAAGGCAATCAGGCAAGAGAAAGAAATAAAGGGTATTCAGTTAGGAAAAGAAAAAGTCAAATTGTCCCTGTTTGCAGATGACATGATTGTTTATTTAGAAAACCCCATCATCTCAGCCCAAAATCTCCTTAAGCTGATAAGCAACTTCAGCAAAGCCTCAGGATACAAAATTAATGTGCAAAAATCACAAGCATTCTTATACACCAGTAACAGACAAACAGAGAGCCAAATCGTGAATGAAGTCCCATTCACAATAGCTTCAAAAAGAATAAAATACCTAGGAATCCAACTTACAAGGGATGTAAAAGACCTCTTCAAGGAGAACTACAAACCACTGCTCAGTGAAATAAAAGAGGATACAAACAAATGGAAGAACATACCATGCTCATGGATAGGAAGAATCAATATCATGAAAATGCCATACTGCCCAAGGTAATTTATAGATTCAATGCCATCCCCATCAAGCTACCAATGACTTACTTCAAAGAATTGGAAAAAACAGCTTTAAAGTTCATATGGAACCAAAAAAGAGCCTGCATTGTCAAGACTATCCTAAGTCAAAAGAACAAAGCTGGAGGCATCACGCTAACTGACTTCAAACTATACTACAAGGATACGGTAACCAAAACAGCATGGTACTGGTACCAAAACAGAGATATAGACCAATGGAACAGAACAGAGTCCTCAGAAATAATACCACACATCTACGGCCATATGATCTTTGACAAACCTGAGAAAAACAAGAAATGGGGGAAGGATTCCCTGTTTAATAAATGGTGCTGGGAAAATTGGCTAGCCATAAGTAGAAAGCTGAAACTGGATCCCTTCCTTACTCCTTATAGGAAAATTAATTCAAGATGGATTAGAGACTTAAATGTTAGACCTAATACCATAAAAACTCCAGAAGAAAACCTAGGTAGTGCCATTCAGGACATAGACATGGGCAAGGACTTCATGTCTAAAACACCAAAAGCAACAGCAGCAAAAGCCAAAATTGACAAATGGGATCTCATTAAACTAAAGAGCTTCTGCACAGCAAAAGAAACTACCATCAGAGTAAACAAGCAACCTACAGAATGGGAGAAAATTTTTGCAATCTACTCATCTGACAAAGGGCTAATATCCAGAACCTACAAATAACTCAAACAAATTTACAAGAAAACAAACAAACAACCCCATCAAAAAGTGGACAAAGGATATGAACAGACATTTCTCAAAAGAAGACATGCATACAGCCAACAGACATGTGAAAAAATGCTCTTCTTCACTGGCCATCAGAGAAATGCAAATCAAAACCACAATGAGATACCATCTCACACCAGTTAGAATGGCAATCATTAAAAAGTCAGGAAACAACAGGTGCTGGAGAGGATGTGGAGAAATAGGAACACTTTTACACTGCTGGTGGGATTGTAAACTAGTTCAACCATTATGGAAAACAGTATGGCGATTCCTCAAGGATCTAGAACTAGAAGTACCATATGACCCAGCCATCCCATTACTGGGTATATACCCAAAGGATTATAAATCATGCTGCTATAAAGACACATGGACACGTATGTGTATTGCAGCACTAGTCACAATAGCAAAGACTTGGAATCAACCCAGATGTTCATCAGTGACAGACTGGATTAAGAAAATGTGGCACATATACACCATGGAATACTATGCAGCCATAAAGAAGGATGAGTTCCTGTCCTTTGTAGGGACATAGATGCAGCTGGAAACCATCATTCTCAGCAAACTATCGCAAGAACAGAAAACCAAACACCGCATGTTCTCACTCATAGATGGGAACTGAACAATGAGATCACTTGGACTTGGGAAGGGGAATATCACACACCAGGGCCTATTATGGCGAGGGGGGAGGGGGGAGAAATTGCATTGGGAGTTATACCTGATGTAAATGACGAGTTGATGGGTGTTGATGAGTTGATGGGTGCAGCACACTAACATGGCACAAGTATACAAATGTAACAAACCTGCACGTTATGCACATGTACCCTAGAACTTAAAGTATAATGATAAAAATAAATAAATAAATAAATAAATAAAAAGATGAAAGATAAAATGCAACTACAGCAGTAATTCAATTAAATGCAAGAGGTCTACGTACAATTTCAAACAAAAATCCCAGCAGATGTTTTAGTGGAAATTGGCATGCTGATTCTAAAAATGTATATGGAAATGCAAAGGCAAATATATATTTAAGAAAATATTGAAATAGAACAAACTTGCAGGGCTGGCAGTTCCAGATAATAATGTTCATTGAAATTTGGTAGTAATCAAGACAATGAGGTAGTAGAGCAAATATAGACACATATACCTAAGGCGTATCTCTTTTCTATTTCAAGACAGCATTTAAAGCCCATATTGGAGGTAAAAAAGAGATGGAATTTAAACTGTGCAAAATCCAATTAACAGATTTGGATGAAATACCTGAAAACCTCTACCCAGACTTCAGGGATAAAAGAGAGACATTAGAAAAAGTGTAAAGTGGATAACATCTTTGAAATAAAAAAAAAAGTGAAGATTGCCACATTGTAGGCAAATTCTGTAAAGAGGAGCAAAACCTGACCATACTCTTACAAAACATTTAAACTAGGGAAATAAAGAAAAAAGTATTCTATCATTCAAGTAGGAGAAAATACCAATTTTGACCCAAAGAAATAAACATCTGCCTAGCATTAAGCTATTCCTAGCAACGCTAAAAACAGAGCAATAAGCAAAGATTTTAGAAGGCAAAAGTGGTAGATATATTCACTTTTATTATTATATATGTGCATGTATGAGTGTGTGTGTATATAAATGTATATGTACTTGTGTGCATGTATGCATTTATGTCTATCTATGAAGAAATATTACCCCATCAAATAAGAAATGAAGAAAAATTAGATATCAAGATATGTAATAACTAATAGCGAATAACAAAATCATTTTCACAAGAAAAGGCAAAATAAATATTGCCAATTATTTTAGACCTTCAATGACCAGGGAATTCCCCTGCCACATGAACTGTTTCAAGAATACGAAAACAGAAAAAGTTTCCTTTTTCCTTGTATGTTAGCATGCTCCTAATTCTTCATTCATTCCATATTCTGACTCCCCAAAAAAGGTTTAAATTAAAATTGCAAGCAAAAATTACTCAAAACTAGAGATGAAACATGAAAAACCAAGCGAGTACAATTCTCGAATATAAAATCCAAAACTAAGCTATGAGCAGGCAATGTATATTCATGGATGAAAGAAAAATTTCATTTTGAACGTATGCATGAAATAATAAGCCCTAAAAATAGAAGGAAAGATATAGACAACTAGTAGGCATTTGAAAACATACAAATTTCACAGGTGGTTAAACTAACAATTATGAAATGGAATAGCAGAATCCTTTAGCATGACAAACACCATCCATCTTAAATCAAAGGGACTTCCCATTTCCAGTTTGACATATAAAGTGCTTGGAAGTCATCAACTCCATCCTTACAACAAGAAAAAAGATGAACAAGATGAAAATCAGCATTTCTATCTGTCTTGGAAGAAGCTGAGGGATGGGGAGAACACCTTACTTACAGAGAAGTGAGGATTGGAATTACACTGGACTTCAGAAACAAGACCAACAAGACAGCAAGAAGAAAGTGTAATAACATTTTTAAAGCTTTGAAAGAAACTAAGCTAGTATTCTATATCTAGAGAAATTATCTGTAGAAAGTGAAGAAATCATTTTTTCAAACAAAAATTGAGAGAATTGGTCACCAATAACTTCACTATGCAATAAATTTTGAAAAAAAAGTTAATTTCAGAAAAAAGGAAAAATGTGCTAAGTCAGAAACTTGGTTACAGATACAGAAAGGAAGAGTGATAGAGAAGGAACAAATGAAGGTAAAGTATTATTTTCATTTTTCTAATTCTTAATTGATGTAACAAATAGAAGTTTGTTCAAATTAATAACAGCAACAATGTGTTCAGTGATTATAACGTAGATAAGCATTGAAATGAATGAAGGAATGTTATTAGGGATAGGTGGAAGATATTGAAAATATTCATTCATAAGGTAACTGCACTACTTGTGAAATGATAACTGTTTTTCAAAAGTGGACTTGGATTAATTGTAAATGTATATTGCAAACTCTAGGACAATCACCAAATAAAAGAGAAATACAATTGATATGATAAGAGAAGAGATAAAATGGAGTACATCATCTGATGATAAATAGTAAATACAAAATAGCTCAACTAAATACAGGAAAAGCAGAAAAGAAAGAAAAAGGGAAGACAAACAACAAATATAAAACAGTTGTAAATATATGCATATTAATACTATATCACATTAAATGTGAATGGCCTAAATACACCAATTAAAAGACAGAGCTTGTCAGAGTGGACTAAAAAGAAACAGGAGCTAAGTATAGTTGTCCACAGAAAACCCATTTTAAATATGAAGACCCAGGAAAATTAAAAGTAAAGGGATGGGAGAGTACATACCATGATAGTACTAATTGAGAGAAAGCTAGAATAGCTATATTAATTTCAGAAGAGCAGATTTCAGGGCAAGCTAGTTTATTGGGGGGACATTACAAAATGATAACAGAGTCAGTTCTCCACGAAGATATAACAGTCCTTAAAATGTATGTACCTAACAACAAAGCATCAAAATACATGAGGCAAAACAGGTAGAACTGCACATCAAAATAGATGAATCCACTATCATAGCTGGAGACTCCAACACTGTCTATTAGAAATGAACAGACCCAGTAGGCAGAAAATCAGTGAAGACATAGTAGAACTCAACAGCACCATTAACAAATTTAAAGGGGTAGAAAAACACCTTAACAAATTTAGAAGAGTAAAAGTCTTATGAAGTATGCACTCAGACCACAACAGAATTGTACTACAAATTAATAACAGAAAGATAAATGGACAATCTCCAAATATTTTAGGTTTAAACAACACAGTTCTGAATAATACATGGATCAAAGAAGTCTCAAGAAAAGTTGAAAAAAGATCTTGAACCAAATGAAAATGAAAATATAAACTATCAGGCTTGGCCTGGGGGCTCACATCTGTAATCGCAGCACTTTGGAAGGCTCAGGCAGGTGGATCCCTTGAGGCCAGGAGTTTGGGATCAGCCTGGCCAATATGGTGAAACCCCATCTCTACTAAAAATACAAAAATTCCCCAGGTGTAGTGGTGTGTGCCTGTAATCCCAGCTACTCTGACATGAGAATGACTTACACCCAGGAGACAGAGGTTGCAGTAAGCCAAAATGGCACCACTGCACTCCAGCCTGGGCAACAGAGCAAGACTCTGTCTCCAAAAAAATTTTTAAATACATAACTTATCAAAATTGCAGAATATAAGAAAATAAGCACTTAGATGGAAACTCATAGCATAAAATATATACATTAGAAAAGAATAAAAATCTAAAATTAAATCAATTGTCTGAGATGCTCAAATGGTGTGATACAATGATTTTAACATCTGTCCCAAATATCTTAGAATCCCAGCTCACTATTGTCAGAACAAGGAATCATACATACAAAAAATAAACAAGAACTAAAATTTTTAAAAAACTGTAAAGGACAAAAAATTATCCTAATTTAATTGTCATTTTGGAAGGAAAAAATAAAGAGAAACAACTACAGCCAAGAACAAAATTAAATAAAGTAGGTGATTAGAAAATAGTATATACTTGCCAGTAATAACTCACTATATAATAGATTGATATTGATATTTTCAAAAGCAATAAAAATATAGAAATAATTTAACATGATTTTCAAAAAAATTCTTTTCTAACATCTATAAACAGTTTGAATAAATTAATAAAAGAGTCAGTAGAAATAGTGATTGTAAATAATATGAATCAATGGTTTAAAATTGAAAATTGTTTCCAAATCAGCTCATATATTGAGGTTTCATTTTGTTTTGTTTGTTTCGGTTCTTGTTTGTGACAACATCCCAATGAGATGTTTTTTAACTTTATAAGTTCATATTTACCTTCCTGTAGAATCAAATTCATAAACGGAAAACAAAGGAACGTCTGAAAAAGAAGTTTCCTTATGGAGAAAATGCCATGTGTAGGCTTTATAAATCTGTATGTGATAAACAACATTGATCTAGATTGATAAAATCAAACTAATAGAGACTAACACTATAGTGCACTATAAGACAAACTATAAAAAGGTGAATGCCAACAAATTTTGCTCAAAATTAGATACTCTTGCATGCATAGATGCACATATGTATTTAGATGTATGTATTTAGACACCCATCAACCCATCTAACATCATTAAGCAATTTTCACATATGCCTTTTCTGTGCATTTGTATTACTTTCTAGCTTTCTACCAAAAATAGATATGATAATGGGTAACATTGTTAGACTCATCTACTAAAGTAAAAATCTATAGGTCAAAGATAATTTAAAATTAAAATAATATAATCAATATTTGGACCACTTTTTTTTCCTATATAAAGTGTAGATCTTACCCATTATGAATTAAGAAGAAACTCGACAAATACATAAAGAGCACATTGCAAAACAGTGTATGCCATATGTGTTCATCTGTTTTCACACTGCTATAAAGAGCTGCCAGAGACTAGGTAACTTATAAAGGAAAGAGGTTTAATTGACTCACAGTTCTGCATGGTTGGGGAAGCCTCAGGAAACTTACAATCATGATAGAAGGCGAAGGGAAAGCAAAGCACCTGCTTTACAAGGTAGCAAGAGGGAGAATGGCCAAGCGAAGGGGGAAGAGTCCCTTATAAAACCATCAGATATTTGATGAGAACAGATATTGGATATGAGAACAGATATTTGATATCTCACTCTCATGAGAACAGCATTGGGAAAACCACCGCCATAATTCAATGACTTCCACCTGGTCTCTCCCTTGATACACAGGTATTATGAGGATTATGGGGATTACAATTCAAGATGAGATTTTGATGGGGACACAAAGTCTAACCATATCACCATATAATCTATTTTATGTATGTACATTTACAAGTATGTGGAAATTAAATATTAAACATTTCATGTAATAGTGTGTATATTAATGTGTTATACATATATGTAAGCATACGCAAATAGCAAATAAACTTTGTTGTTATCTCTGGGTGGTGGAATTACTCATGGTTTTTATATTTATACATGAAATGGTATCAGTTCAATTATAAGAGAAGTTGATAAAGATTACAATTAAGGTCAATATATTTTGTAGTGAAAATATTTAGCTTTTATTCTTCATCAGTGTGTTTACTCAAAGATGTTAAGATTTTTCTGGCCCATGTCTGCTCCAAGAGCATCATTTTGCATAGATCTTTATGGGGATTATTTCTAACCTTTTGGGCAATATTTTATGTCCACTGCTGAGAAAATCAATAATTTTATACACAAGGCTGTATTTTTATTTTTGTTTCTGAAATTGTTTATTTGCTTAAGATCTAGCTTGTGCTATGTTTAAAGAACACCTTCCAAGTCAAGGTCAGCCCCTGTGGAAGACTCCTCAACAGTCATGGACGGGATGGAGGAGGGAAGTCACAACATGTTTCTTGCTAAAAGAAACTGTAAACCGTAAATCACTTTCTCACAAGAATTTGTTCATGTTTATTTCCTAAGAGGATATTGAGCAATGTTGCCCCCTTAACCTGGTAAATACGTTAATTTAAGATGTATATCTAATAGTTCCATGATGCATTTGACCACAGTGGTTACCTGAAGGGTGGAATGAGGTAGCTATCTCCAAAGGAGGGATGAGGAGAGGAGTGTCCTCTGACATGATAACTGGACGTCACCACACTTGCATTCCTGGAATAAGCCCCATGTATATAATTCTTTTTATATATTGGTGAATTCTGTTGACTAATATCTGGTTAAGAATTTTTGTCCAAATTTATGAATGATATAACTTATAGTTTCATTTTCTTTCTTTTTTTCTTTCATACTATCTTTGGTTTTAGTATTGGGGAAATACCTTCATAAAAAGAATTCAGAATTTTTTCTCGTGTTTTCAGGAGGGGATTATGTACAGTTAGTGTTAATTCTTCTTTAAATGTTTTGTAGAATTCTCCAGTGAAATCATCTTGGCTTGAACATTTTGGAGGTACAGGGTGTAGTTATTAAATCATACATTATAATTTTCCTAATAAAGTGTTATTCAGATTATCTATTTCATATTAGATGAGTTATTATAGTTTTGAATTGGTCTATGTCATCTAAATTGTCGAATAGATATGTATAGAGTTGTTGATTGTATATCCTTATTATTTTTTTGATGTCTTCAGTGTTTATAGTAATATTCCCCCTTTCATGCCTGAGATTAATAATTTATGCCTTCTCTTTTCTTTCTCTGTCAGTCTTGTGACATAGTTTGTTTCCCCACCCAAATCACACCTTGAATTGTATCTCCCAGAATTCCCATGTGTTGTGGGAGGGACCCAGGGGGAGGTAATTGAATCTTGGGGGCTGGACTTTCCGGTGCTATTCTCCTGATAGTAAACGAGTCTCACAAGATCTGATGGGTTAATCAGGGGTTTCCGCTTTTGCTTCTTCCTCATTTTTCTCTTGCTACCATCATGTAAGAAGTGCCTTTCACTTCCCACCATGATTCTGAGGCCTTCCCAGCCACGTGGTACTGTAAGTCAAATTAAACCTGTTTTTGTTTCCAGTTTTTGGTATGTCTTTATCAGCAGCGAGAAAATGAATTAATTCAGTAAATTGGTATTGGTAGAGTGGGGCGTTGCTGAAAAGATACCCAAAACTTTGGAAACTCCATAACAGGCAGGGGCTGGAACACTTTGGAGGGCTCAGAAGAAGAAAAGAAAATGTGGGAAAGTTTGGAACCTCCTAGAGACTTGTTGAATGGCTTTGAAAAAAATGCTGATAGTGAAAAGAACAATAAGGTCCAGGCTGAGGTGGTCTCAGATGGAGATGAGGACTTGTTGGGCATGGTAGCAAAGGTGACTCTTGTTGTGTTTTAGCAAAGAGACTGGCAGCATTTTGCCCCTGTCCTAGAGATTTGTGGAACTTTGAACTTGAGAGAGATGATTTAGGGTATCTGGAGGAAGAAATTTCTAAGCATCAAAGCATTCAAAAGGTGACTTGGGTGCTGTTAAAAGCATTCCATTTTAAAAGGGAAACAGCAAAAGTTCAGAAAATTTTCAGCCTGATGATGCAGTAGAAAAGAAAAATCCATTTTTTGAGGAGAAATTCAAGCCGGTTGCAGAAATTTGCATAGTAGCAAGGAGCCTAATGTTAATCCCCAGGATCATGGGGAAAATGTCTCCAGGTCATGTCAGAGGCCTTCATGGCAGACTCTCCCATCACAGGCCCTGACGCCCAGGAGGAAAAAGTGGTTTAGTGGCCCAGGACCAGGGTCCTCATGCTGTGTACAGTCTAGAGATTTGGTGCCCTGTGTCCCAGCCATAACAGTCATGGCTGAAAGGGGCCAACATAGAGCTCAGTCTGTGGCTTCAGAGGGTGGAAGCCCCAAGCCTTGGCAGCTTCCATGTGGTGTTGAGCCCGCAGGTACATGAAAGTCAAAAATTGAGGTTTGGAAACCTCTGTCTAGTTATCAGATGTATGGTAATGCCTAGATGCCCAGGCAAAAGTTTACTGCAGGGGTGGGGTCCTCAAGCAGAATCTCTGCTAGGGAAGTGTGGAAGGGAAATGTGGGGTCAGAGCGCCCACACAGAGTCTCTACTGGGACACTGCCTACTGGAACTGTGAGAAGAAGACCACGGTCCTCCAGACTCCAGAATGGTAGATCCACTGACAGCTTGCACTGTGCGCCTGGAAAAGCTGCAGACACTCAACACCAGCCTTAAAAGCAGTCAGGATGGAGGCTGTACCCTGCAAAGCCACAGGGGCAGTGCTGTCCAAGACCATGGGAATGCACCTCTTTCATCAGTGTGACCTGGATATGAGACCTGGAGTCAACAGAAATCATTTTGAAGCTTTAAAATTTGACTGCCTTGCTAGAGTTCAGACTTGCGTGGGGCCTGTAACCCCTTTGTTTTGGACTATTTCTCCCATTTGGAATGGCTATATTTACCCAATAGCTGTAACCCCCCCCCCCCCACCCAGTACCTAGGAAGTAACTAGCTTATTTTTGATTTCACAGGCTCATAGGTGGAAGGGACTTGCCCTGTCTCAGATGAGACTTTGGACTGTGGACTTTTGGGTTAATGCTGAAATGAGTTATGAGTTCAGGAGACTATTGGGAAAGCATGATTGGTTTTGAAATGTGAGGACATGAGACTTGGAGGGACCATGGGCAGATGATATGGTTTGGCTGTGTCCCCACCCATATCTCAACTAGAATTGTATCTCCCAGAATTCCCACATGCTGTGGGAGGGACCCAGGGGGAGGTAATTGAATAATGGGGGCCGATCTTTTCTGTGCTATTCTTGTGATAGTGAAAAAGGCTCACAAGAACTGATGAGTTTATCAGGGGTTTTTGCTTTTGTTTCTTCCTCATTTTTCTCTTGCCACTGCCACGTAAGAAGTGCCTTTCGCCTCCTGCCATGATTCTGAGACCTCCCCAGCCATGTAGAACTGCAAGTCCAATTAAACCTCCTTTTGTTCCCATTTTTGGGTATGTCTTTAACAGCAGTGTGAAAATGAACTAAGACATCTTGCTAGGATTTTTCTAGAATCTTTAAAAAGAACCGGTTACTTGTTTCCCTAATATTCGCTAATGATTTTCCATTTTCAATTTCATTGATTTATGTTCTTATTTTTATTACTTCCTTCCTTCTGCTTGCATTGGATTTATTTTGCCCTTCTTTTACTAGGTTCTTGGAAGGAGACTAGAGTAAGACTCTTTGCTCTCTTCAAAATGCATACGTTCAGTGCTATAAATTTCCTCCCCAGTACTGCTTCAGCTGTGACTCACAACCACTGACAAATTGTATTTTCATTTTGACTCAGTTCAACCCTTTTAGACTTCATTTTTGACCTGCGAACTATATGAAAATGTATTGTTTTTAGTTGTTAGAAAATCTATTTCATTTTTGCTCTTGATTTCTACTTTGATTCCATTGTAATCATAGTGTACACTCTGTATGCTTTCAATTATTTTAAATTTGTTGAGATATTTTAATTGTACTTGAAGTGAGGTTTTTCATACATTGCATATAGTTTGCCCATGTTCATTATTCTGTCAATCTCTGTCTTGTACTTGATGTTTTAAGACCATTTACAGTAAATGTAATTACTGCTGTTAGAACTTAAATCTGCCATTCTACTTTTTGTTTTCTTTTTGTTCTATTTTCATTTTGTTAACTTTTTTCTCCCTTACTGGAGCAGTTTTAGAATTTCATTTTGATTTATCTATAGGGTTTTTGAATGTATCTCTTTGTCTAGCTTCTTCAGTAGTTACTCCATTTATTACATTACATATACATTAATTTGCCATCACAGTGTGCTCATGCCATCATTTTGCCAGTACAAAGGAAGTATAGAAATCTCATCTGCGATTACTATCTGCCCTCCTCTGTTTATAATGTAATTGTACATTTATGATTGTTGCATTTACACATTCACTTATTTATTTTGCTGTTTCCCTGTTCTTTCTTCACTCTTGATGTTCCTATAGTCTGTGTTTTGTCTTGTCTTTCTTGTTTAGAGAATTTCCTTTAGCCTTTCCTTTATGGTACATCTGCTGGCAAAGCATTTTCTCTTTTTTTTTTCCAACTTCAGAATGTTTTGCCTTCCCCTCCATTCCTGAGGGATATTTTTGCTTGACAAGTGATATTGGTTGACAGTTTCTTCTTTTAGCACTTGAACAATGCTTTGCCCCACTTCATCTTTCCTCCATGGTTTCTGATAGAAAATCTGCTGTCATATGAATTCTTTTCCACCCATAGGGAAGGTGGTGTTTCTCTTTGAATACTTTAATAATTTTCATTTGCCGTTAGTTTACAGCAGTTTAACTGCGGTTTGTCTTGGTGCTATTTTATTTGGGTTTATTCTGTTTGGTGTTTGGCCCACTTCTCAAATCTGTAGTCTTACATCTTTTGCCTAGTTTAGAGAGTTTCAGCCCTTTTTTCTTCAAGTACTTTTATAGTATTTTTTTTATTTCCTCTGCTTCTGAGACTCTGATAACAAGAACAATATACCTTTTGTGACAGTTCCACAGGTCTCTGAAGTTTCTTTTATTTTGAGACGGAGTCTCACTCTGTCATCCAGGTTGGAGTGCAGCAGCACTATCTTGACTCACTGAAACCTCCACCTCTTGGGTTCAAGTGATCCGCCTGCCTCAGTCTCCTGAGTAGCTAGGATTACAGGCATGTGCCACCACATCCAGCTAATATTTGTATTTTTATTAGAGATGGGGTTTTACCATGTTAGCCAGGCTTGTTGTGAACTCCTGACCTGAGGTGATCTGCCCACCTTGGCCTCCCAAAGTACCAGGATTACAGGCATGAGCCACCATACCTAGCCCCTGAGGCTTTTTCATTTTTATTTTTTTCCAGTCTATCTCTCTATGGTTTAGAATGAATATTTCTTATTGTTCTACTTTCAGGTTCACTAATTCTTTCATCTGTGCCCTCCATTCTGCTGCTGAGCCCATCCATTGAGTATTTTTAAATTGTTGTTTATTATATTTTTCAGTTCTAACATTTCCATTTGGTTCTTCCTTATAATGCCAATTTACTTACTGAGGTTTTCTTTACTTTTCTTTTCTTTTTTCATTTGTCTCAATCACATTTGGTATTGTTCATTGAAGCATTTTTACAAAAGTTGCTTCAAAATCTTTGTCAGGGACTCTAAAACCTGTCACTTAGCATTGACATCTACAGATTTTTTTTTTCATTCCAGTGGAGACTTTCCTGGTTTTTGTATGACAAGTAATTTTTTATTGAAACCTGAATATTTTGTTTATTATATTCTGGGACTTTGGATCTTCTGGAACCTTCAGTTTCGCTTGGCTTCCTTTGACACCACTCTGGCAGGGGAAGGGAGGGAACTACTTCATTATTTCCAAGTGAATTGGAAGTGCAGATTTCCCTCTTGGTCTCTGCTGACCCCTGAGGAGTATGTGCTCCTCATTACTGCTAGATGGGTGTGGAAGTTCTGCCTCCCCACTCGTCCCCCATGCAAACCTCCTTGGCTGATGTAAATATGAGTTCCTTTTTATTGTTCCCCACGCAGCCTCTACCGACACCCCTGGGGTGGTCTAACTACTGCTAGGGGTGGTGAAAGTCCTGACTGTCTATGAAGCCTCCTTTGACACCATCCCAGTGAAGAAGTAGACTGGCATTTTGTTACTGTCAGGTGAGGCAGAAATCCATGTTCCCTATGTGGTCTCCACTGAGACCACTCAGGGGGTCAGGGTCATCACTTCTTGGCAGGGACGAAAGTCCTGGCTCCTGTCTGAAGCTGGCACCACTCTGTTGAGAGTTGTGGGTGGGGACTATTGCCTGGAGAGTGTGAAAGCTTCTTACTTGGCCTTTCATGGCCTGGGCCTGGAGACCACTGTTGTTTTCTGTGGCATTTGATTTGAGTAGATCATGTTTTGCTTAAAAGTATTATTTCTGTTATGCTGCCCCTTTCCTGGTTCTTTGGCTAGACAGAGTAGGGCTTGGGTGAAGGAAGAGATTTAGTTTGTGCCAGTTGACATTTCTGGGTTTCTGGCTTCTTCATCTCCAAGTCTTAGATAGATGAAGTAAAATGAAAACCCAGGAAACTCACCACCCTGCTGTTTCTAGGTCCCAGGGTCCCTGGCCTATCTGCCTTCTCCTTTCAAACTTTCAGAGTTTTCATATGTTTGTTTTATATATACTGACAGTTATAGTTAGCAGGAAGGGTAGAGACAAGAAAGCCCACTCAATCTTCCTGAAAATAGAAGTAAAATGTGATTTTAAAATATAAAGTATGACAAAATATACATGATAGTGCAGATTTGAAAGTCCCTCATCCATGGGAAAAGACAGATTGTTTTATAGCCATGGTAACAAGTAAATGCCAGAACTGGTTTTAATCCTGCCTGATCCATCAGTGACAACACACCTTAATCCAATCAATTAATAACTGAACACACCACAGAAAGTTGGCCAGTTAGTGACACCTGACACCATGCTTGAAGACAGTGGCATGGTGAACCCAGCCAGTTCATCACAGTTGTGCCTGATAATCTGTTTCTAATGCTGTTGACAACCCACTGCTATCACTGTAACCAACACAACTCTAACCAACACTAACCTGATATGGTTTCTAAGACTAGCATGCAGCTCTGTTCAGTGAGACTGTCCCTAATAAGCACAGCGATTTTTAATTAAGCCTTAAACTCATCTTTTTTTTCTGTTTTGAAGTTGTTTATTCTGCCTTGGACAAAAGGTAGTCTGTAATGAGGATGAGTTATGTATCCTTTTGATTTAGCAAATGAAAGTTCACCCAGGTGACCCAGAGCTCCTCTTCTCTATGTTAGGCTCTTTGCTGTCTACCCTTTGCCTAGCTTCCTTTTACTCCCAATAGAGGTTAAACTGCTAAGAAAAGGTCACTAATTGGAGGAATTAATGAACTTGATGCAGTATTTTTTAAATTTATTTTTAAACTTTCACTTCTACTTCATTCAGCAGAAACATTCTCCTCTCCCTGGTTCCATATAGTTGTGTGAGGCAATAAATTCAGAGCCCTTTACAGAATCTCTCTCTCTCTCTGCCCCCCGCCCCCCACATCTCTGTCTCTCAGTTTCTCTCACTCTCTCTCTCTCTCTCTCTCTGTGTGTATTTCCAGTCACATCTAGGCATTCTTTCTAAGGAAATGAAATTAAATTAGAATTAGTGAGTCATTTGCTCCTATCTAATTTTTGCCAAAATTTCATGTCAGGAACTATGGAAGAGTTGAAGAGTTAATACATTTTTACATTGGTATTGATTGGCAGGCAGGTTAGTGCATTAATGTGACTCTGGAATAATATCTTCTAAAGCCCTTCAACCTCTCTGTATCTCCCTCTAAGACAAACCAGCACTACACTGCCCACTTCTGTCAGGAAGGGATTAGAAAAGATAAAGGGACATAAAATAAGCAACAGATGTATTGATTTATCAGCAGTAGACAGACCATGCATGGACAAATGAAGGAACTTGTGGACTTCTCTTACTAGATCATATAGCAGAAATGGGTTAGATGTATTGAGCTAGGTCCATGCTATCTATTTCAATCCAAGCATATAGTTATTGCTTCCCCTTGGCTGAACATTGAAAATATATGAAGATCCATACATTAAGACCCTGCTGTTAATACAGTGTCACATCAAATGTGGTAAGTGCCATGTTGACATTCATGGTCTTTTGAAAGTGCAAAATAAGAAAATATAATTCTAAAGGGGTGCAAACCAGAAGGCTACATAGATGAAGTAATGTTTGTGGCCTTGAAGCATGCATAGAACTTTAACAGCAAAATATACAAGAAAGTTAAGTGGGCAAAAGTGATGTGTGATTGTGGAGTGAAGCGTAGTTCTGCTGGTTGGGCCCCTTTAATTCTAAATCAGGATCCAGGAAAGAGATAACACTGGACAGGCAGGTTGCAGACATATTATGACCTGCTTTGCAGAAAAAGATAAAGAAATTTGACTTGATCTATAGGCAATGAGAAGCCATGGAAGAGAAGCGGGCATGAGAAATATGGTCATGCTCTAGTGTAGAAACTGGAGAGGAACAAATAGATTCCAGAGGTGGGGAACCCACTGACGGATGAATAGTGCAAGTGAAAAATGAGCTGTGAAAGCTGAAGTGGGTGTGTGAGAGATTTCAGAGATGGGATCAAGGAGATTTCATTCATTTGGGATTTAGAGGGAAGGATCAAGTGGTGGTTCATGGTAGAAGGCCAATTAAGTTATTTAGGATTAAAGGGAAGAGTCAGATTTCCAGCCTTGACAACTGGATGAACACTATTCAATTAATCAAGCAAGAATAGTTCCACTGAAAAGCAACTGAGTAAAAACAGCGGGATAAAGTGCTTCCTATTTTCATCCCATTTATCAAAAAATTATTGTTCTACACTTGGCATGTCCTTTCTGAATGCACAGGCTTTCAAACTCTAACATTCACTCTGCTTTTGCCTTGCTGGACTTTGGGCAAAGATGCTACTCTGCTGCTGTGCTGTCAAGGCCACTCTGCTGCAGACAGATGGGGCTCAGAGTTCATTGTGCTGGTCATCATTATTTTTTTTTAAGTAAGCTAATATTTCAAAAGTCTAAATGTTTTGGCCATAGTTCCACAGTTTGAGTGGCTAAAACAGAGCTGAATCCATTTGTTTTGATGGAAAAATATCTTTAATATCCAATTTCTCCATATGAGTACTTATTATCCTTTGTAAAATACATTTGCATTACTCCCTTTTCATACTGCTGTAAAAAACTATCTGAGGCCTGGTAATTTATGAAGAAAAGAGGTTTAATTGACTCACAGTTCCCCATGGCTAGGGAGGCCTCAGGAAACTTACAATCATGACCGAAGACAAAAGAAAAGCAAGGCACATCTTTCCACAGTGAAGCAGGAGAGAGCGAGCGAGCACCCATGGGGAAGTGCCACACAGTTTTAAACCATCAGATCATGTGAGAACTCACTCACCATCATGAGAACAATGGAGAAATCCGCCCCATAATCCAATCACCTCCCACCAGGCCCCTCCTCTGACATGTGGGGATTATAATTAGAGATGAGATTTGGGTAGGGACACAAAGCCATACCATATCAACATTATTATTTAATATCCATGCAATTACAACATTTCAGAAATAAGAGGTAAAATCGTAATAAATAATCTTTGAATTTTACTGTTTTCCTGTTGAATATATAAACGTTCATAACAATGCAAACCTGAAGGCTACTATTTGATAAAAATAAGATTATATTAAAATTGAATTTTCCCCCTAAGAGTCACATAATGAAAAGTTTTGCTACCTTTGTTCTCTGCAGCCATGTACCAGGCTCCTGTCTTTTAGAGAACTTGACTACCTCACTCATGTTCCTCCTAATTTCCTTAATCTTTTAAATTCTTGGCACTCACTTGTGCTGGGAAACATGACATTTTGGAGGATGGTTATTCCCTCTGCATTTTCAGCCCAGATTGGTGTTCAGGTCCTGGTTCAGCATCTGGGCTCCATCTTCAGAACCTTTCACAACACAACCAGTTTTTCTCCTAAAATGACTTTGTTATCATCTCAAATGACAATGTCCCAAGGCTTCTCTAGACCTTTACAGGGGATTTAAAAGTAACTGCTGTTGAAAGTATCAGAAAGTGCCAAAGAAATCATTAACTCGCTGCAGTGAGTTGCCAAACAAACAGAATTGCTGGTGTCCCACAGACTTCAAAGTGCTTTTTAGCTTATGACTAAAGGTACTAAGAGAAATATTGGAAGGTATTTTATGACTTTTTTTTCTTTAGTTGTTGCTGCAATTACACTTACATTTCCAGAGCAGCTCTATGCTAAAATCCAAATTCTCAAGAAATTCAAAATTTGACCAAAAGAAAAAAAAAGAGAGTATATTGGATGTTTTTGTTAGAAAAGTCCACCTTCCAGCGACATTCTAAAAAGTATCAAAAGAGAATGTTTCGTATATGATTAAGTAGGTTTGTATGTAAATCCGCAGACATTTCAGAAGGGAGGATTTTTGGATATTGGTCAAGTTACTTGACCTCTTTGAACCTCAATTTCCTCACCTTTATAATGTAAACAATAATTACTTGTTGTAAGATACTATGTAAGTTTCTTTGAGTTTCCAGGAAGTATTTGATGAGAACAAAGTGACAAGCAAAGACTAAACCTAAAAGCATACATGAAAAAGTAAGCATCATGCAATAGGCCTATGGCACCCTGGCTTGGTGCAGCTGCCCCTTCATTACAGCAACACCAGTACGTTCAAATTAACATCCAGCTCTGACCTGCTCATTGAAGAGGAAATCCATGGACAAGAAGTAGAACATCTTCTAGGATATAGTTCAACTGCCAGCATTCCTATCTCAACCCTATTATCAATTATGTGACTTTGGGCATGTCAATTAATGTCTCTGGGCTTCACTTTCCTTGTCTGTAAATCAGTATATTAGTAGTAACTGACATATAAGACTGTTGTAAACATCAATAAAGAACCTACTAAGCATAGTCCCTGGCACTTTTTAAATATGCAGTTATTTATTGTCAAGTTGACATTCATGTCCTTCCACTGCAGTTATTGTGAGGGACCTCACTATTTTCCCCAAACAGTGGTCTTACTGTGCCGGCATCTCATTTCATAGGAGGAAAAGAACACTTACTGCAATGACAGATCACCTTGGTCTAAATCGATGCCACTTGTATATGTTTTATTGGACCAGAATTGCCCAAATAACAAGAAAATATATGATAAGTATGTGTGTGCATAGGTAATTGACAGACAGAAAGATGAAGAGAGAGTAGAAAAGGGGAAACCAAGGAGGCATTCTTGTTTTATAAATATAAGAAAATACATACTTTTTTTACACCAAATAATTACAAAACAAAAAAAGAAAAGGACTAAATCCACATGCCTATATATATCTCAATGCAGAATATCAATATCAATTGCTTTAAATCAGTGATGCATAAATTGCGAGAGCGATTTATAGGAAATAGAATTTGAATATGAGCAGACAAACTAAAATACATATGCTGGTCAGGTCTTACTGTTATAAATTTCAAATATTTAAGGAGATATTAACATCCATTTTATTTGTAGTTACTGTCATTTATTAACATTGACCTAAATGTCTTCCTTAAATTTCTCCTTAAATTTCATCCTAAATTCATAGTTTGCTTTCATTTTACACACACACACACACACACACACACACGCACACACAAATAGACACACAAAGCCAGAATTAAATATGTAATCTATATTATTTGTCTTAAAGTTGTTTTGTCTCCCGGAACTTTTAATCTATATTGTAGTTTTGGAATAATGAGTTTGTATGTGTACAGGCATGGAAGTATCTGTCTGGATACTCCAAGTTTTGGAGCCATCTTGCCCCAGCAGAAGACGAAGTCAGCACAGAGAAGAGGCCACAGAACCACACGCAGACCTGGGTCCCTAATCACTAAACAAAATCTCTTTGAGCTTTCTTTCTTGATATAATGTAAAATCATTTCAGCCAATTTCTGTTTGGATTTTTACTATGCACACCATTGCAACTAAAGAAGGCAACCTAAGTGATCTAGAGAAGGCCCTTCACACACACACACACACACACACACACACGCACACACAAATAGACACACAAAGCCAGAATTAAATATGTAATCTATATTATTTGTCTTAAAGTTGTTTTGTCTCCCGGAACTTTTAATCTATATTGTAGTTTTGGAATAATGAGTTTGTATGTGTACAGGCATGGAAGTATCTGTCTGGATACTCCAAGTTTTGGAGCCATCTTGCCCCAGCAGAAGACGAAGTCAGCACAGAGAAGAGGCCACAGAACCACACGCAGACCTGGGTCCCTAATCACTAAACAAAATCTCTTTGAGCTTTCTTTCTTGATATAATGTAAAATCATTTCAGCCAATTTCTGTTTGGATTTTTACTATGCACACCATTGCAACTAAAGAAGGCAACCTAAGTGATCTAGAGAAGGCCCTTTACACACACACACACACACACACTACACTGGATTTACACAGAGTGATGTTCAAATTAAAATTCTACTGTAACAGGATGAAGTAATGTTGAAATTCTAGAACCCACTTTGATGAATGTAATAATGTTATGTCAGAAGTTATCAGGAAAATTCTAGGTTGACTGATGAGAAAACAGTCATATAAAACCCTCCATAAGAAAACTGAGTCTAGCTCATGAGTTACCTTCTATCTCCTGATTCCAGACCTCACCTTCCTCAGATGCACAACTAGTTCCCAACCCCAACAGACCAGATGCTTGGCCATTCACACGATTCTTATTTGAGTCCACACGACCCATCACATATTTTTCACTATTTAGTCAAGAACTCCCGGTTACTGTTGTGTCTCCAATATGAGTGTTTTGCCATCAAGATCTTACAGAACCTGGCCTAATGTGCTAAAGAGGCAGGAAGCCCTGCACCCTGCCCATGGTCTAAAATATTGTCAGATATGAGATGACAACTGGGTTCATACTTTGGAGAGCATTTGTCCAGACCAAATGAACTAGTTCAAGAAAATGCATATTTGTTTCATCAGCCACAGAGATCTGACCCAGGACATCAAAGCCAGAACGTGTATCAAAACCAGTTACTTGTTCTTCTATGTTCTGTTAATGACGGTGGTGGTGGGGTAGGTGTAAGGTGTTTGATATTGTGCTCAGAAACTTAATTGTTTTAGCAACAACTAATGTTGATATGGTGGCTCAATCCTGATGCATGATGCCCACCTCCTAAATCTAACATAGTAGGCTGGAAGCATACCCATAAGCTCAGGAATTGCCTCCAAGATGAAGGGCATAAATCAATCAACACACTGGTACATTGACTATGTATATTTCTCCTCCATCCCTCAACAACGCGAAAACTCAAAGTCTCTTTCCAAGCGGCATTACCATAGAGAATCTAAACAAGAAGTCAGTCTTCTGAGGAGGAGCTTTCTGGTGCTCTGCTGCTGTTTCTGAAATGAGGATGAAATAGCTGTATGGGAGAGTTAACTTGTGGCTTCCCTTACTCTGCCACATTCTTAGCTTTCTTCCATAAGCATTTTTTTTCCCCTGAAGCAAGAACAGATTCTTCAAAATCTCAGGAGTTACTCTGAGACAGAAAATTTCATAGAAACTTTAAAAGGTTTACAGAAAATTTTTAAAAATGGAAGTGACTGAAAACTAAAACATAATATGTTAAAATATGTAGAATGCTGCTGAAGCAGCTCTGAGAGTAAAATTTATAGCACCAAATTATTACATTTTGAATGAGAAAAGGCCTTAACCCAATAATGTAAGTTCTTACCTTAAGAATCTAAAAAATAAAGACCAATAAGCAAATAAGCAAACAGGAGAGAAAATAAGGAAAAGATCAGAAATCAATAAACTGAAGATAGAAAAATAATAGAGAAAATAAATAAAATGAAAAGCTAGTTATTGTAAAAAATATCATTGAAATTGATTATTATTATTATTATTATTATTATTTTTTGAAATAGAGTCTCGCACTGTCACTCCGGCTGGAGTGCAGTGGCGTGATCTCAGCTCACTGCAACCTCCGTCTTCCAGGTTCAAGTGATTCTCCTGCCTCAGCCTCCCAAATAGCTGAGATTACAGGTGCCCACCATCACGCCTACCTAATTTTTTGTATTTTTAGTAAAGATGGAGTTTCATTGTGTTGGTCAAGCTGGTCTTGAACTCTGACCTCATGATCCACCCATCTCAGCCTCCCAAAGTGCTGGGATTACAGGTGAGAGCCACCGCACCCAGCCCAAAATTATTAATATGTAATAATATAAAAAGAAAAAAGAAGTCAACAATAAGTGAAATTGGAGATATCACTAAAAATCTTGCAGCCACTAAAAAGATAATAAGGGACGACTATGAAAAAAATAGATGCTCGTAAACTTGGGAACTTAGAAAAAAATAAATAGTTCCTCAAAGCCCACAAACAACAAAAACTAAATCAAGATGAAACAGATAATCTGAATATCATCGTAAGTATTACATATTTCTTTTAAAATAATTCTTTGTCTAATTGGCACTTCCCTTTTCATATCCAGGCTGGTTAAAACCAAACAAAACAATGCAGCTAAACTCAGATGCTCTACTTCGACACACCTTATATTTTCACATGACTTAGTAAAACAGCTTGCAGAATATACCTATAGAGGTGATATAGTTGTGTAATCTGTTACCTACTATTTCAGAATAGCTTGCAGAATACCTGTAAATTTAAGGAGAATCTATCAGTCCATCATACTTTCATCATTCTGTACAAAGGCCCCTTTATACTTGCATCATTCTTCTTGTAGAAGTAGACAAAGAGCTCAGATCACACCTCCCACTGAAAACACAACCTCAGCTGTGTGTGGAGTGTGCTGCAGAATCCAGCTCAGTGTTCAAAAGCCACATCAGCCCTATGAGTTTTTTTCTAATCATTAAGAAAGACCTGCAAAACAGTTATGGTAGAGGCTTCATGCTGGTACTCACACAAGTGAGATCCAGTCTGCCTGATAAAGCCTGCTCACTTCCAGGGGTGTTAAAAGTCTGTACCTTCTCTCAAGAAAAAAACTGGTCACAAACAAGTCAACAAACTGCCCTGCAATCCACCTTTGTAAAATTGAAAAGTCTAGTTTGAAATCAAAGTAGAACTTTGCCCAGACTTCTAGCAGAAGCCAACCAACCAAAAGACATCTTTACTGGAGGATGAAAACATGAGCCTAGACTCCAATTATTTCTAGGACATCTATATCTAGATTTTAGATTCCAATATCTAGAAAATAGCAAAAGGCAAATTGTCATGCAAGAAGGCAAGAAACATGACTGGGAGCCCATGGGTAGGTTGGGAGGTGGGGAACAGAGAACAGAAATGGACTGCATCCACTTAGAAACTAAAATTTAAAAATTCTGATTATAAAACAAGTCAACTTACTACTTACAAAAGAATATGAGCCAAGTTTTTAATATGTGAGTTAGAAACCAGAACAAAGTGGCATTGCAGATTTGGGAAAGAACCAAGCAAAAATTCTGGAACTGAAAATACTAAGAATGAAATTAAGAACACAAAGGAAACGAATAAACACAGCTGAAGAGATAAGTAGTAAAACTGAATGTGGACCAAAAGTCCATAGAGAGACAGAAATTTAGAAGCTAGGAATAAAGGGCAAAATATAGAGAAGGAATTCAGTGGGCCAGTCTGATCTATATTTAATTGACATCCCAGAAGGAGCAAATGGGGTGATTATTTTTCCTGAAGTGGTAATGGCAGCAAATATTCAAGAACTAATAAAAGATAATTCAAGAATCCCCAGAAACCACCAGGGTGTAAACACAATTCCCACATAGACATGCTATGTTATTGAAGGAACTAGGGCAGTAAGACCAGATATCCACACTGAGGTTTGCAGCAGAGGAAGGTGTTTACTTGCAGGCACCAAACAAGAAGGGCCAGGGAGCTCATGCTTAAGCTTTGACCTCCCGGATTCCTTGAAGGTAAGGGTTTTCAAAGGCAGTGTAACTGCCCAGCGGGTTCACCTTGCTTGCTACTTAGAGCCAATTTATCAAGATAGGGTAACTGCAACAGAGAAAGAGCAATTCACACAGAGTCAACTGTGCAGGAGACAGAAGGAGTTTTATTATTACTCCAGTCAGTCTCAGTGAGCATTTTGGGAGCAGAGCTTTTAAAGACAACTTGGCGGGTTGAGGGAAGCCAGTGAGCTAAGAATGCTAAGATTCTCCTGCCTCAGCCTCCCAAATAGCTGAGATTGCAGGTCCCCACCACCTGGTTGAGTCAGAGATGAAATCACAGGAAGTCTAAGCTGTCTTCTTACCCTGAGTCTGTTTCTAGGTGGGGACCACAAGATCAGATGAGCCAGTTTAACAAGCTGGGTGGTGCCAGCTGATCCATCAAGTTCAGGGTCTGCCAAATATCTCAAGCACTGATCTTAAGCTTTGTAATAGTGATTTATCTCTAGAAGCAACTTGAAGAGGGCCAGAATCTTGTAGCCTTTGGCTGCATGACTCCTAAGCCATAATTTCTAATCTTTTGGCCAATCTGTTAATCCTACAAAGATAGTCTAGTACCAAGGAAAGAAGGTGGTTTGTTTTGGGAAAGGGCTGTTATCATCTTTGTTTCCAACTATAGACTATAATCTAAGTTTCTCCCAAAGTTAGTTTGGCCTATGCCCAGGAATGAACAAGGACAGCTTTGAGGTTACATACAAGATGGAGTTGGTTAAGTCAGATCTCTTTCACCATCTGTTATAATTTTGCAATGATGGTTTCAGCAGGGGTAAGTTTTGGGAAAGCCGAAGGAAAAGTTGTAAATCATTACATGGAGGTCACACATTAGTTTTAGCCTAAAAGGGCAGGATACCTAGACATGGGGGCTTACAGGTCACAGGTAGTGTTAAAAGAAAAGCTTCAGCCAAATTAAATTTAAAGGAATTTAACTGCGAATGAACGATTTGCGAATTAGGCAGCCCTAGCCCCTAGAATCACAGCAGATTCAGAGAGACTCCAGGAATGCTTCGTGGTCAGAACAAATTTACAGACAAAAAAAGAAAGAAAAAAAAAAGGGGGGAAGTGATGTACAGAAATTGGAAGTGAGGTACAGAAACAGCTGGATTGGTTACAGGTTGGTGTTTGCCTCATTTGGACACAGTTTGAACACTTAGCAGTTGATGAGTGGCTGAAGTATGGCCGCTGAGATGGGCCAAGGCTCAGCTGTTGTTAAAGGCCCATACCCCTAATTTAGGTTTTCAGTCTTGTCTGCCTATTAGGCTAGGTTACAGCTCACCCACAACGACTCAAAGATGGAAGCAGGGAGTCCTTCTCAGGCCATATTTAGTTTGCTTTAGTAGCAGATTTAAAGATTTTACAATTTGCAATTGGTTATGGAATAGAAGCTTTGTTTTTAAAAATTTGGAGTCAGCAGAGAAGAATGTCAGCCCTGGCTCATGGATGTGACTTCCTCCAGGCCTGTCAGGAAAAAATTTAGAACAAAGAACGTAGGTCAGTCAGAGTTCAGTCCTCAGGTCCCCCTTATCTGAGGTCTACATGGCAGTGGATTGGATCCCACTGGTGGGGTGGGGGTGATCTGGGTTTCTGAAAAACAACTCAGGGATATATGTTAAGCTGTTATCTTAGTTTCTATACAGAAGCAAACATATTGTGATTCTAGCTGCCTTGGCTATTGTTTTGAGCTACTGTTGCCCTTTTGCTTATTGTGTTGCTTATTTACTTCTCAGTGCTAGCAAGATGCCTGGTACTTCCCTTGAAGGAACTCAAGATTTTCCTTTATTGCTATGCCGGGAGGGGCCCACAGGCTCCTAAGTTTGGTGGGCGGGTGGGGGGTCCGTGTTCTGTCGTATTGTATTGGATATACTGAAAACAAAAGGCAAACAGAAAAACCTCAGAAGCACCCAGCCAGGAACAAAAGAAAGAATTCCCTTAAAGAAGTAAAAGAGACCATCCTGGCAAACATGGTGAAAGCTTGTCTCTACTAAAAAATACAAAAAACTAGCCAGGCGAGGTGGCGGGCGCCTGTAGTCCCAGCTACTCAGGAGGCTGAGGCAAGAGAATGGTGTAAACCCGGGAGGCGGAGCTTGCAGTGAGCTGAGATCCGGCCACTGCACTCCAGCCTGGGCGACAGAGCGAGACTCCGTCTCAAAAAAAAAAAAAAAAAAAGTAAAAGAGATTATGAAAGTTGACATCCCAAGAAAAAAAGGCAGGTGATGGGGATGATATCTTCAGGCTGCTGAAAAGAATAAATGACTGTCGTGGTAAAATACAGGATATATTATTATTAACTATAGTCACCATGCTGTGCAATAGATCTCAAAAAATGTATTCCTTCTGTCTAACTGAATATATGTCCCCCTTAATCATCATTTCCTTGTTTCCCCCATCCCCCTATTCTCTACTTCCAAAAGTTTTGACTTTTTTAGATTCTGCATAAAAGACAAAAGATAATGTGTTGGTGAGGATGTGGAGTAAAGGAAACCCTTTTATGCTGTTGGTGGGAATGAATGTAAAACAGTACAGCCATTAAGGAAAACAGTATGGAAGTTTCCTAAAAAACTAAAAATAGAATTACCTCATGATCCAGCAATTCCACTTCTGGGTATGCATTCAAATAAACTGAAATCAGTATGTGGAACAGATATCTTCACTCCCATATTTATTGCAATATTATTCACAATAGCTAAGATATGGAATCTACCTAAGTGTCTACCAAGAGATGAATAAAGAAAATGTGGTACACACACACACACACACACACACACACACCACATGCATACAATGGAATACTATTCAGCCTTACAAAAGAAAGAAATTCTGTCATTTGTAACAACATCAGTGAACCTGGAAAACATTACTCTCAGTGATATTTCACTTAGAATGTCCAAATTTGTGTTTAACTTATGCTTGTGTTAGTTTAATAGCCTTGTTTTATTTTTATTTGATATGTATCCTATGCTGACACTAAATGTATCTATTTTAAAGCTGTTTTAGAGAATTTTTATATTTGTATTTGTCCTTTGTCAAATTATCTTTTAAATATTAAATTTCTTCATTTCTGTTGTAATTTTGACTTCTATATTCAATTCAAATGGGTAGGATTTTTCTGAAGCTCTTTCTCTAAATAGTGACACATATCCTATTTCAGTGAATTTTTCACAGTTGTCTACCCGACACATCAACTACCACTCTATCATCAATTAGAGACGCTGATCTTTCTTGTCCTTCTGGAGGTAACAGAGACTCTATCATTGAGCCATCTGGAGAAGGGCAGGACCTGGTCTGTGGACTCACTGATACACGATTTTCCATCCTAAATGTGACTCTCCACTAATGTCCAGAGCTTAGTAACAATCACCAAGATGGGAGTCCAAGGATCTTTCTAATTCTTCCTTGTTCATCATTCATCCATCATACAGGGGCGAAGCTAATTAAATCCTCCACTTCAAACTTCACACCACCAGTGGGGCTGTTCTCGGCCATCCCAGCAATGTCCTCCCTCCCTATTCATGGCCATCATAATGATACAATGAAAAGGCAGGAGGCAGAGAAATTCTAAGCAGCTGGGGCGGGTCTCTGGAGAGGATCCCACCCTCAAGCAGAAAAGCCTGAGATTAGGGCCCAAAGTGAGATCTTGTGTCCCTGTTTTCTCACTTGAATGTTGCCTTTTCAGAAACCACCCATGGTATGTGCCCCATGCCTATAAAAACCCCATACTCAGCTGGGAGAAGGGAGAAGCAGTTGGACATTGGAGCGTGTGGCTGGACTTTGGAGAGAAGTGGCTTGATTTGAGAGGGACACCTTGATGGCACAACTTCAGAGAAGAATCCAGCTGGAAATGGCTGTGCTTCAGGGGCAGGTGACCTTCCTGCCCCATCCCCTTTTCAGCTGTCTTTTTTCGCTGAGAACCACTTTCATCAGCAATATCTCCAGCATGTACCATCCTTTAGTTTGCTCATGTGACCTCATTTCTCCTGGATGCTGCAGAAGAACTTGAGAACCATGAGTGCAAATGCAAAAGTTTATCACACTTGTCCTTTGCCCTTGAGGGAGGAGGGAGACCCTCTCATGTTGTTTTATATTGTTTTATACTCAGAAAAGGAAAGAGAAGCAAAACAAAAGGCAGGTAGCCTGGCGCATAGGAACCAGACCCAAAACCAGGGAACCAGACCTGAAACCGGGCCTGGGGCCTGCCTGACCTAAGCCTGGTAGTTAAAATTCGACCCCTGACCTAGCAACTGTTGTTATCTATAGATTCCAGACATTGTATGGAAGGAATTGGGAAACCTCCTGTTCTGTTTGTTTCACTTTGACCACCAGTGCTCGCAGCCCCCGTCACGTACCCCCTGACTTGCTCAATCGATCACGACCCTCTCAGGTGGACCCCCTTAGAGTTGTGAGCCCTTAAAAGGGACAGAAGTTGAGCACCTGACGAGCTCAGATTTTAAGACGCTAGCCTGCCGATGCTTCCAGCTGATTAAAGTCACTCCCTTCACTATCTCGGTGTCTGAGGGATTTTGTCCACAGCTCATCCTGCTACATTTCTTGGTTCCCTGACCAGGAAGCGAGGTGATTAACAGACAGTCAAGGCAGCTCCTTAGGTGGCTTTAGCCTGCCCTGTGGAACATCCCTGCGGGAGACTCCAACCAGCTGGAGCAATGTGGGTCCTGAGAGTGCTCCCAGGTAGGCATTTGCCGCAGTGGGACGCCTCGCCAGGGCAGTGTGTGGCAGGCCCCCATGGAGGGTCAATGCAGTGGCTGAACACCTGGAAGGAACTGGCACTTGGAGTCCAGACATCTAAAACTTGGTAAGACTAGTTTTTGGAACTTGCCCACTCCATTTGAGTGGAAGCGTGGCCTGATCACCCACGGTGCGCCTTTATTTGCACTTTGGTTTTGTGTTTGGTTTTGACTTGGTTTGAATTGCTTGACAGGACTGGTCTTGGGAACTTGTCCACTCCATTTGAGTGGAAGCATGGCCTGATCACCCACGGCCTGCCTGTACCGGCACTTTTGTTTTTGTTTTTGACTTGACTTGGATTGCTTTATACTTTGGTTTGGGTTGTGACCTGGCTTGGATCTCTTGATACTCTGATTTTGGTTTTGATTTTTGTTTGGCGTAAACTGCAAAAGTGTGTATGTGTCCTTTTAACCCATTGTTTGTTTTGCGGTGTTCATGTGGTGTGAGCGTGGTGTTTTGTCTCAAAGAAGCATGGGTCAGGCACAAGTAAGCCCACCCCACTAGGAACTGTGTTGAAAAATTTCAAGAAAGGATTTAAGGGAGATTACAGTATTACTATGACACCAGGAAAACTTAGAACTTTGTGTGAAATAGACTGGCCAGCATTAGAGGTGGGTTGGCCATCAGAAGGAGGCCTAGACAGCTCACTTATTTCAAAGGTATGGCACAAGGTAACCTGTAAGCCAAGGCACCCAGACCAGTTTCCATACATAGACTGTTACAGTTGGTTTTAGACCCCCTTCCCCCTAACAGTAGTTAAGAGAACGGCAGCATAAGCAGCTGGCAGAGGCAAGGAAAGACCAGCAGAGAAAAAAAGAAGAAAGAGACAGAGAGAAAAAGAGTCAAAGAGAGATGAAAAGACAGAGAGGAAGAGACAGAGAGACAAAGAAGGAGTCAAGAAAAGAGAGAGAGAGAGACAGAAAAAGAGGCAGAAAGAGAGGAAGAGACAGAGGCAAAAGGAAAGTCAAAGAGAGACAGAGAGAGAGACAGAAAGTCAAAGAGAGAAATATACAAGTAGTTAAGAAAAAAAAAGTATACCCTGTTCCTTTAAAAGCCAAGGTAAATTTAAAACCTATAATTGATAATTAAGGGTATTCTCTGTAACCCTGTAACACTCTAATACCACTTTATTGTCAGCATAAACAAGGGCGTATCCTGAAAGCACTGAGGCCTTCCTATAAAAAATCCTTAACCCAGTAACCCGCGGATGGCCCAGATGCATTCAATCTGCAGTGGCATCTGCTTTGCTAACAGAAAAAAAAAAAGAATGGTTATCTTCAAAAAAAAAAAAAAAAAAAGGAAAAAAAAGGGAGAGGCAGAATTTATGTAACAAGAGTGTTATATGGTAAATTCTTGTCCTGAAATAAATTAACTGGTTGTTTAAAGAAAGAAATGTTTGTAATAAGTCAAAAAGTTGAGACATGTCGAAGAATTGTCTGTGAAAGTCATGAAAGAAAAAAGTTATAAAAAAATTTTATGCAAAAAATGTATAATTTAAAAGTAATAAGGCTTCCTGAGTACTATTGAAGAAGTAGTGTATGTGCAAGGTGTATAAGAAAAGTAAAATATACCTTTGGTAAAAGGTTATAAGGAAGCATAGAATGTCGATTTTTACCTACATTAAAAGGTTAAAAAAAGTATTGTTTTGAAAGTTTAAGCAAGTTTTAAAACGTTAATTGTAAAGAAAATTCTGTGTGTAAACATATTAGCTAAAGTTAAAAAGGTATCATCCAGTTTTTCTGTGAACTTGACATTAAAATAAAAACGCAACAGGTTTTTCTTAAAGCACCAACCTGCTCTTTAACAAAAATTATAAAAGGCTAAAAAGAGTCTATAAAATCTTACCTTATGGTCAAACATGAAAAATTGGATAAATATGTCTACAAGGTTTTATTAAAACTAAGTTTAACATTAATAACACACCAATATAAAGGTAAAATTTAGCTGATCTGGTATAAAAATCATACAGGAAGCATTATTAAATATAAAATGGTGTTTAGCTTTCTTTCGTCTAAAAACTAATAAAAATAGGTGCTAAAGGAAATATTCATTTTACTAGAGGTTCATAGAAGTTAAAGACTTAAACTTTGGCAATTAAGACAGCATACCAAGATGCAAATGCCTGGTTGAAATGGATCAAATATTCTATCTGCACGTTAAAAAAAGGCAATTGTTATGCTTGTGGACATGGCAGGCCAGAGGCTCTGATTGTCCCCTTTCTACTAAGGTGGTCCTCCAGTCGACCAGGCATGGACTGCATGGTAGCTCTTTTCAGGATTCTACAACCTAGAGTAATAAGTCATGCCAACCTCTCTCTGTTATATCCCAAAGTCCATCAACCTGTGGGTCAGCCGCCGAGGGCCATCTAGCCTCCGTCTCCCAACACTAAGTTCACTTTGTATCTCTCATGACAGAGATGAAACTTAGCATTCCTTGAAGACCTGAAGGGATGTGATGAGCTTAAGAATTTTCAAGAGCTTATCAATCAGTCAGCCCTTGTTCATCCCCAAGCGGATGTGTGGTGGTATTGTGGTGGACCTTTACTAGGCACTCTGCCGAATAACTGGAGTGGCACTTATACTTTAGTTCAATTGGCTATCCCTTTCACCTTGGCATTTCATCAACCAGAGGGAGAAAAAATAAGACATCGTAAAACGAGAGAAGCCCTGTATAGGTCTTTCAACTCTCACGTCTATTTAGATGCAATTGGAGCCCTGCAAAGAATGCCAGATCAATTTAAAGCTTGAAATCAAGTAGTTACAGGATTTAAGTCAATATTTTCATAGATGACAGTCAACAAAAATGTAAATTAGATAAACTACATCTATTACAACCAACAGCAACAAGTTTTTCATGAGTTAAAAGAAAAACTCAGGTCAGCCCCAGCCCTGGGGCTACCTGACCTGACAAAACTTTTCACACTCTATGTGTCAAAAAGAAAAAAAAAAAAAATGGCAGTTGGAGTTTTAACCCAGACTGTAGGGCCCTGGCCAAGGCAGGATTTCCAAAGGCTGGCCCCCATGTCTAAGGGCCCTGGCAATAATGGCCCTGTTAGCACAAGAAGCAGATAAGCTAACTCTTAGGCAAAACCTAAACATAAAATCCCCCCATGCTGTGATGACTTTAATAAATACTAAAGGACACCATTAGCTAATGAATGCTAGACTAACTGGATACGAGAGCTTGCTCTGTGAAAATCCCTGCGTAACCATTGAAGTTTGCAACACCCTAAACCCTGCCGCCGTGCTCCCGGTATCAGAGAGCCCAGTTGAACATAACTGTGTAGAGGCATTGGACTCAGTTTATTCTAGTAAGCCCAGCCTCCGAGACCATCCTTAAACATCAGTAGACTGGGAGCTGTACATGGATGGGAGCAACTTCACCAACCCCTGCAAAGTGACTCTGAAGAAGACGACAAGCCCTGCTCCAGTCACACCCGGAAGCTGACTGGTCCTCGCACAGCCAAAGCATGAAGAAACTCATCACGGGACTCATTTTCCTTAAAATTTGGACTTATACAGTAAGCACTTCAACTGACCTTCCTCAGACTGAGGACTGTTCCCGGTATGTACATCAAGTCACTGAGGTAGGACAAAAGATTGCTACAGTCCTATTATGTTATGATTATTATAAGTGTTCCGGGACTCTAAAAGCAATTTGTTTGTATAATGCTATTCTATCCAAGGTATGTAGCCCAGTCTCTAAATGTTACGTTTGTGGAAGAACTGTAATAGGAGATCAATGGCCATAGGAAACCTGAGAATTAGTATCCACAGACCCAGTTCCTGATGAATTCCCAGCCCAAAAGAATCACCCTGATCACTCGTAGGTCCTAGAAGTCTCAATCATTAGACGATACTGTATAGCAAGAGTGGGAAAGGACTTCACACTTCCTGTAGGAAGACTATATGGTGGAGTTCAAACCACACAGAAAAAAAAATCCATTCAGTAAATTTCCAAAGTTGCAGACCGTTGGGGCCCACCCAGAATCCCACTGGGACTAGACGGCCCCCACTGGGCTATACTGGATATGTAGACATACAGCCTATGCTAAGCTGCCTGACCAGTGGACAGGTAGTTGTGTTATTGGCACTGTTAAACCATCTTTCTTCCTACTGCCCATAAAAACAGGTGAACTCCTGGGCTTCCCTGTCTATGCTTCCAAAAAAAAAAAAAAAAAAAGCTATAAAAAAATTGAAAAATAATGAATAGCCCCCTAAGAGAATCATACAATATTATAGGCCTGCTACTTAGGCACAAGACGACTCATGGGGATACCGGACCCCCATTTGCATGCTCAACCAAATCACATGGTTGCAAGCTGTTTTAGAAATCATCACTAATAAAAGTGGTCAAGCCTTGGCTATTCTGGCCCAGCAAGAAACTCAGATAAAAAATGCTATCTATCAAAATAGATTGGCTCTTGACTACTTGCTAGCAGCTGAAAGAGAGGTCTATAAGAAATTTAACCTTACTAATTACTGTCTACACATAGATAATCAAAGGCAAGCAGTTAAAGACATAATTAGAAATACAGCAAAACTGGCACATGGGCTCATACAAGTGTAGCATGGATTCGACCCTGAAGCCATGTTTAGAAGGTGGTTGCCAGCACTAGGAAGACTTAAAACTCTTATAATGGGAATTATAATAGTAATAGAAACCTGTTTACTGCTCCCTTGTTTGCTACCTGTACTTCTTCAAATGATAAAAAGCTTTGTCGCTACCTTAGTTCACCAAAATGCTTCAGCACAAGTGTACTATATGAATCACTATCAATCTATTGCACAAGAAGACATAAGCAGCAAAAATAAGAGTGAGAACTCCCACTAATAAAAAGTGAGAGTCTCAAAGGGAGGAAATGAGGGAAGAGAGAGACCCTCTCATACTGTTTTATACTGTTTTATACTCAGAAAAGGAAAGAGAAGCAAAACTAAAGGCAGGTAGCACGGTGCCTAGGAACCAGACCCGAAACCAGGCCTGGGCCTGCCTGATCTAAGCCTGGTAGTTAAAATTCGACCCCTGACCTAGCAACTGTTGTTATCTATAGATTCCGGACATTGCATGGAAGGACATTGTGAAACCTCCTGTTCTGTTCTGTTTCACTTTGACCACCAGGGCTCACAGTCCCTGTCACGTACCCCCTGGCTTGCTCAATCAATCATGACCCTCTCACGCAGACCCTCTTAGAGTTGTGAGCCCTTAAAAGGGACAGAAGTTGAGCACCTGATGAGCTCGGATTTTAAGACGCTAGCCTGCCGATGCTCCCAGCTGATTAAAGCCACTCCCTTCACTATCTCGATGTCTGAGGGGTTTTGTCTGCAGCTCCTCCTGCTACACGCTCACTGGCAGAAAGTAGCCACCTCATACAAAAAGGGCAGAGGGTCCACTGAGATGTTAACACTGAAGCCATCCACGGACAGCAGAGTTAAAAGAGCACTGTAACACTTTCTGTGGGGCTTCAAGGATCTTGGGCACCTCATGCCAAGATGCTGCTGCAGGGCCTGCATGAAGTTCGTTCCCTCTCACCAGCATCCAAAAGCGCTAGCCCCGGCTCCTGCATCCACTCACCTGCACACCCCCTTCTTTGATGGGTGGAATGCAGCAGGTCCAAGTGAGTGGAGTGCCCCTGCTGATGCCAAAACGGCCAGCTAGTTTCAGCACCTGTGCGCTCCAGTTCCTACCTCTTTTACTAGCGTGTTCCCTCCCACAGTAGTTGAGAGCTGTGGGCTGAGTAAACAGGGCACCCACTTTGCGAGTCCCAAGAAGGGGTCAGCGAAATAGCCTGCTTCAATAGCATCCACAACAGTCCACATGGAAGTCTTAGCCACTACCAGTCCCCAAATTCTGTTCCTGAAATTTTTCAATACATGGAACTGCTTACTTTTAAACTCCTGGATCCCCTGGTGAGATGATCCTATATGCAGGTTTTGTACCTGGCTCCTGGCTCATGACTCCCACAGCCCTTTGTTAGAATGTGAGACACTTTAGGCCTCTGGATCAGGCCTCAGAAAACAGCCTCTGACTTTCTCTGCCCTCCTTTCACCAGCTCCTTTTCTCCCCAAGGCAGGAATCTTCTCCTACCTTTCTGTCACAGAGCTGATCATAAAGCAATTCTCTGGCCTACCATGTTTGTTTGTAGGTCACAAGACCCTTATTTCAGAAGGAGTCCTGCATCATACTGGAGAGGAGGGAACGCTGCCCAGAGAGGTGACCAAGAAGAATCTGGGCAGACAGGCTTGTTAGGTTTCCTCACTTAGTCTATTTTTTATAGACTTTTCTGTTCAATCTTTTGAACAGAATTTTGAAAAAATTATATCTTTTCTCTTCAATCATATTTCTATATGGTTGTCAGTCATGTTTGCCCAAAGAATTCTCCATAAAAGGCCCAGGAGGACAGGGTTTGGAGACTTTCTGGGTCACTGAACACATGGAGGTCCCTGGAGGGTGACACACCCAAGGAGGGCACAGGAGCTCCCCACTCCTTTCCCTATACTTTGTCCTATGCCTCTCTTTATCTGCATCCTTTATAATAACCTTTGTAACAAGCCAGCAAATATGAATGTTTTCTTAAGTTCTGTGAGCTCTGCAACAAATTAGTGGAACCCAAAGAGGGAATCGTGGGAACCCCAACTGGACAGTGGATTAGAAATTCCAGAAGCCTGGACTTGAGACTGGTGTCTGAAAGGGAAGCCGTCTTGAAGGCTGAGCCGGTGAGATCTGATGCTAGCTCCAGGGAGGTGGTGTCACTAGAACTGAATTAGAGGACACCCACCAGGGGCCCACTGCAGAACTGACTGCTTGTTTGTTGGTGGGAAGAAATTCTTTGGTGCTGATTGTTGTGGTGTGAGAACAGAGGGTTAAAAACAGTTTGCGTTTTTTTCCTCCTCATGTACACCGTGTAAGATGTATTCAACTAAAATAATTTAAGCTCGTTTTCTTTTCTGCCTAGAACCTAGATGCAGAACTTCTAAATCAAACTTTAGCCAATTGAGTTGAACAATATACCAAAAGGAAAATTTTTAATGATCAAAGTGCTTTTATCCCAGAACTATAACATAGTTATAGAAGCATTTGACAATCCAGTTCTGGTAAAAACTCTCAGCAAGGTAGGATCAGAAGGGAACATCCGAATGTGAAAAAGTCATCTATGAAATACTACAAAAAATATCATACATAATCACTGAAGGCTGAATGATTTCCTCCTAAATTCAGGAACACAGGGACATGCCAGTGCAGTAAGGAAAGGAAAATAACCTAGAATAACAAAATCAATGTCCCAAACCAAACTGAACAACTAATACTACTTGATTTCAAAACATATAAAGCTAAACGAATCACGATTCTAGTATTGACATAAAGATACAGACATGGATCAGTGGAAAGGATTGGAGATTTCAGAAATAGACCTACAATGATATGCCCTGATTTTTGATAAATGTGCAAAGGAAAGCAAGTAACATTTTAAACCAATGGTGGTGGAACAATTGAATGTGCATGTAAAAATTAAATCCCTACTTTGCAGCACATACAGTAATTAGCACAAAACAGGATATACACCTGTATGTGAAACTTACACTATGAGATTTGTAGAAGAAAGCATAGGAGAAACCTTTCTAACCGTGAGTTAGGGAAATATTATTTAGATATGACCAAAAACATGACCCATAAATTGAATAAATTGTGAAGCTGGTCTTCATCTAAAGATAAAATGACTTCCCTTCAAAAGACACTGTTAAGAGAATGAAAAAGCATGTTACAGATGGGGATAATACATTTTCAAGTATTTATCTTTCCAGAGACTTGAATCCAGAATATACAAAGAACTCTTAAAACTCAGTAACGAGCAGTCACATTTTTAAAAACTTGGCAAACCTTTTAACAGGTGCTTCCCCACAGAAGATATATGAATGGCAAATGAGCATATGGATAATACTTAGCATCATTTTTCATTAGGGAAGCACAAATGAAAATTATTCCGTAATATTACTACACAGCTATAAAAATGGCTGAATTTAAGAAGGATGTGGAGGAATTAGAACTCATACATTGCTGGCCAGAATGGATGGTACAATCACTTTGGCAAACAGTTTGGTAGTTTCTTTAAAAAAGTTAAACATTTACCCTATGATCTAGCTATTCCACTACGAGGTTTTACTCAATAAAAAATAAAGGATGGATTTATATATGAAGATTTGTCCATGCATGAATGATTATAGCACTTTTGCTTGTAGCAAAACCAGAAGCTATTTGTGTGACCTACAAATGTCTGTCAATAGGCAAATGAATAAACACACTGTAGTATATTTAAACATCGGTTCATTCCATGACATGGATGAATCTCAACATAATTACACTGAGTGAAAGGAACCAGAAAAAATGATACATACTCTATGATTCTATTTGTATAAAATTCTAGAAAATTAAAACAAATCCATATTGACAGAAGTTAGATCAGTATTTGTTTGGGAACAGATGGGGAAGAGCTGGCCTAGAAAGAAGGCTTACCAAGGTGCATGAAAAACCTTGAGGTGGTAACAAATATGTTTACTATTTTGATGTGGTGATGATCCTACTTGTGCATGTGTGTCAAAACTTATCAACCTGTATACAGTAAGTCCTCACTTAACATCATAGATAGGTTCTTGGAAACTGCATCTTTAAGCAAAACAGCATATAATGAAGCCAATTATTTTTCTTCATCAACATTATAATAAAATGATATGGAAGACAGTAATTCTCAGGACCTGTGGAAACGTTGTTGTACAGTTTATTATTTGTCAATTATACCTCAATTAAGCTCTGAAAAAAACCCACCAAAACCAGATTTTGATACACCAATGCAAACACAAACATGGAAGTTCAATAATGCAGACTTCCATGTTTGGGAGTAATTGAAAATTCCTTTTAGTGCTATGCCACCACTGTTTGAATGTCTCAGGTCAGAATTCTACTGATAAAAGAGTATATCATTGTTCCTCTGTTGTATTTTCTGCTGACTTAGATATAAAATATTTTGAAGAGCAGAAAATAACCAAAATTTTTGACGAAGAAGTGATCAGTTTCATTTGGAAAATGTCTAACTTTTCTTTATTTTTGTTTGTAAGTGTGGCATTTTTTAAAATGTTAAAATGTTCAAGAGTCTATCTGTTGAAAGCCTAACTATGTATTTGGGAGTAATAAACAATATCTTGGTAAGAGCCTTCTAATTTTTTATCTACGCTTCATTTTTGTTTTAGTCTTAACTTTGATTTGTTTTAATTTATCCTTTGATTAATAAGGTGTTGGTTTACGATGACTTGAATTCCAAGAAGTAGCTTGGCTACTTTGTTGAATCTCCTTGGATAAACTTCCCTAAAAAGAGAAAAGAACCATTTTGCATTAACCCCAAAGCTATACATTTGCTGCTTTCTGAAATTTTGCTATAACAAATTTTAAACATACACAATAGTAAAAAGGACAGTGTAATGAACCTTCAGGTAGCCATATCCAGCTTTACCATTTATCAACATTTTACCAATCTTACCAATTATTACCTATCCTTCTATTTTCATTTTTAATGCTTCACTTTATTATTTTAATCAAAGTTACATATGTAAATCCTGACAGATTTATAACTTTGAGCTTAGATTCAATTAATCAAAAAGTTAATTTGATATTTGTATTTCTTTAGTCAACTTATTAAAGTTAAAAGTCAAGTTTTATCCTAAATATACACTTATCTTGTAGGTGATAAGTGTCTGCAGTTAAAATTTTTTTTTTAATTTCATTTTTACATTTATGGATTTTTCTTGAAAGAGAACTATTGATTTTATTGGTGCATTGTCATGAAAAGAAATCCTAACGTTTTCCTCTTCTGTCTTCCCATCCTGATTTACCTAATAATTCTGGTGTTCTGCAACATGTCTATCCATATCCACCATCAAGGTTCAGTCACTTATGCAATGACATTTTGTTACACTGCAGTCCTGCAATCATGGCCACAGGCTCCATCACTTGAAGGGAGAGGCTAATGTGTTAAGTTTTTATCTTTTTTTCTTTCTTTCTTTCTTTCTTTCTTTCTTTTTTTTTTTTTTTTTTTTTGACAGAGTCTTGCTCTATTGCTCGGGCTGGAGTGCCGTGGAACAATCTCGGCTCACCACAATCTCTGCCTCCTGGGTTCAAGCCATTCTCCTGCCTCAGCCTCCTGAGTAGCTGGAATTACAGGTGCACGCCACCACACCTGGCTAATTTTTGTATTTTTAGTAGAGACGGGGTTTCACCATGTTGGCCAGGCTGCTCTTGAACTCCTGACCTCAAGTGATCTGTCCACCTCGGCCTCCCAAAGTGCTGGGATTACAGGCATGAGCCACCATACCCAGCCTAATATTTTACTTTAAACAAACATGTTTGATTACCTACTATTACTTATAATATTATGTATTTTGATTATCATATAACTTTCATTTATTAGTGTTATAATGACTAAATGATTAAATAAAAATCTAAAAATCCAGATTAGAAATAGCTTGTTACATTAATCATAGTCTATCTTTTTGTTTTTTCCAAGAGGCATTCTTTTCTTTATTTTTTGGTGCACATATTTATACTCAGTAATTATAGTATGCATATATGATTTCAGTTTATAGATAGGCTTTCAGTTTATAATGGCATGAACTTCGTAATTAAAAAAAAATTTTTAGAAGCGCAGCCTGTGATCATTTTCATGATATATATTTATAAACACATCAATATAAGTGCAACCAGTTCTAGAATGTTCAAAGGAGTTTACATAACCTCTTTATCAGTTATTTATGATGTGTGACAAATATATCATTTTTTTAATCTGCTTAAATTACTGTAAAAGCCAAAGGCTAAGTACATACCCAGGAAGTATACATACGCCTCCCTTGGCTCTCCTCAAGTCTGATCCCCTCCATCCAGGAACACTCTCCTGGAACAGGCCATCAAAGAAATCCTACAAAAACTATTATCAGTTATCTATTTAATCTCAAACCAATGATGTCTCACTGATCTTACCTGGTAGATAATAAGCTGCTTCTTCAAATGAAAGGGCTCTCTACTATTTGAGAAGTTCTGTTGTCCTTGCTGCTCTGCTCCACATAAGGCAGCTCCTAGGTCACCTGTCCTGCTGAAGCTCCCTCAGTTTTAGGAGAAGCCCCATGTGCTTCTCTTCTTGTTGGGCTCAGTTCCCTTTGCAGATATGATGAGTATGACATGGTGCCCTGCAGCTTCACCTTACATATTTGTTGCTCCACATAATTTACAAACAAACTGATGCGGGAACTTTGTTTTAGGTGTTGCCCTGTTCCCTCTTCTTCGTAAGTGCTTGGTAAACAGAAATGATTCAATATATGTGCATCAATCAAGGTCCTGGCAGGAAATAAATAGCATTTTTGAAGAGCTAATTGAAAAGAGATTACGGAAGAGACTAAAGAAAGCCATCAAGGCTTAAAGCCCCTAGGGATTTGCAACAACAAGGTGTCCATTCCCCTTCCCAGGTCTGCAAGGCTCAGTCAATAAATGGAGTGAGTATCAGCTGGTGCAGCAGTAGGACAGCCCAGCAGGGACTGCAGCCAAACCGTGATGATGGGAACAGTGGGCATGAGGAAGGAACAGTATTCTTTCCCTTCTATCTTCTGATATCATTTCAGAGTCTCCCATAGGTCAAACACAATCAGAAGTTGGAGGGCAGAGACCAAAAAAAAAAAAAAAGAAAAAAAAAAAATCCACAGGGGTCATCCATGGCATGGAGGAGATCAGAGAAGGGCGGAGGGTGGATGGAGTTGGGGGGCAGCAAAGGGAGAGTCATCAACAAAAGGTAATTGTGAAAGAAATGACAGAATATAATGAATACCAGGCTCATTTGCTGTGCATGGTGCCATATAGCAATCGTGGCACCCAAAAGATGGCCATGAATCAGGTTTGCTAGCTAATTCAGGAGGTTGCAAGCCACAATTTCAGTGAAAATGTAATTTAGTTAACTTTTATATTCATAGTTTTAAATTTATTCTTTCCAAAGAATTTTAATATAAATTCAAATATTTTATTAAGTATTATTAAACAGTTACAATGTACTCATTATAATGAAGTATTCTGTATGAGTTAACTTAGTCGATTAGAAGCATAAAATTCTTTTTTGTAGACAAGTATGCTAAAACTCAGGAGGTCAAGTAACTAACCTAAGGAGATAAGGTAGACTCTGGCTCAGAACTAAAGTTTGCCCCAATGCAACTCAAATACAGACTCAGCTGGAAGCATGCAATTTTCAGAAGACATTTTCCCAAAGCCAATGTTGTCTTTTACTCTTTCCTTTCAACCACCCTGATGTTTGGTCAACCTGATGAAGTTTCCTTGACACTATGATTTTCCTTCTGTGGTTGCTGTGACATCTAAAATCCTTTCTCCCAGGACAACTAGCCTTAAACTCATCTTTCTTTTTTTTTTTTTTTTTTTTTTGAGGCAGAGTCTTGCTCTGTCGCCCAGGCTGGAGTGCAGTGGCACAATCTCAGCTCACTGCAAGCTCCGCCTCCCGGGTTCCTGCCATTCTCCTGCCTCAGCCTCCCAAGTAGCTGGGACTACAGGCGCCTGCCACCTCGCCCAGCTAGTTTTTTGTATTTTTAGTAGAGACGGGGTTTCACTGTGTTCGCCAGGATGGTCTCAATCTCCTGACCTTGTGATCCGCCCGTCTCGGCCTCCCAAAGTGCTGGGATTACAGGCTTGAGCCACCGCGCCCAGCCAAACTCATCTTTCATTATCCAGTTCTAGCAATGATCCCATGACACTTTGTGCTGTAAAGCCATTGACAACCTTCCAAGAGAAATGTGGGTCACTAGAATCGTTTGGAGTCCCTTCAACTGGTCACAATGTGAAGAGTTGAAAAAAACTTGAGGAAAAGGGAAAGAAGGTCCCCAACATAAGTGTTAATGAGGAACCCTAGGCCTGCTTGCTCTGAAAATTACAAGGAAAGGACTTGCTACTGGACTTTCCAGAGAGAAAGAGAGAGAGAGAGATAGAGAGAGAGAGAGAGAGAGATAGAGAGAAAGAGAGAGACAAAGGATGGAAGTAGGAAAAGGAAACTGGAATTTATTAAAGATATGATGGATATAATGAACACTCTTTTTTCATTGAGGACATGCTTTGTGCCAGGCATTTTCAGAGCAATCTCGCCTTATATACATCTTCAAAACCTTCCAGGCAGGCACAGCCATTGACAATTTACAAACTAAGAACCACCACAGAGAAGTGAAGCAACTTTGCATTCCTGATATTGCAAAGAATAAGTAGCGGGCTTCTAGTTGTTTAAGATGACTATAGACCTGATTGCTGTTTTGACCAAGTGTTTTTTGGGGAAGTCAAAAGTTAAATGGGAAATTACCCTAGAAGACATTTAAGCTAAATCTAGTCCTGAGATTTCACAGTTATATATGACATCTATTTAAGGACCTATGAAAGCAAACCAGAAGCAGTGTCATGGAGCATCTAACATCATGAACTCTTGGAGCTGAATTGCCTAAGTTCAAATTCTGCTCTGACATTTCCACCTGTGACCTTGGTGAAATAATTGACTTCCTCTCTGCTCATTTCATATAGCTGTTTTGACAACTGAGTGAGGCTGAATAGGTGTAAACAGTCTTTAGGACGTTATATAACACAGCACCAGACATCTGAATAAGCGTATACTGACATTCATTAACATTTGGATGCAGCCAGCAAAAGAGAACAAATAATGGTAGATGATGAGGTTTTATTGTCCATTGTTACCCCCATCAAACTTTTAGTTTATCAGCTGACTCATTGTTTTTCTATGATGATACATCATAATTGTACGTACTTATGGGATACATGTAATATTTTGATACATGTGTGTAATGATCAGATAAGGGTAATTGCAATATCTATCACCTCAACTATCGTTTCTTTGTGTTGAGAAAAATTTCAAATCTTCTCTTCTAGCCATTTTGAAATATATAATAACTTAATGGTAACAATAGTCTTCCTACTGTGCTATTGAATACTAGAACTTACTGCTTCTAACTGTATTTTTGTACCCATTAATCTGCCTCCCTTCATCCCTCTTCTCCCTACCTTTCCCAACCTCTGGTAACTACCATTCTACTCTCTACTTCCAGGCGATCAACATAGCTGACCCATGGTTAAGGCATATTTAGAAATTCACTTGGAAGAAAATATGGCTAAGTTCCAAAAACTATTGCCCTGAATTTGGACAAATTTTGAGAAAAGGTTTTCCAAATTTTCAGTCTAAAATGAAGAATAGTGCAATTTTATTACTTGATGATAAATTATGTGACAGTAATAAAATCCACTGGACAAACAGATATGCCCACTTTTAAATCACTGAGTGCTCTAAAATCCTGCCCTTTGTTGGGAACAGCCAACCAGCAGGAGAAGCAACACAGTTTGAGGTCACCTGCATTCTAAGACCCTAAATTCTGTTTTTCTGATCACTCCCCTTTGAAAGCAAATGATAATTTTATGTACAGAAATGAAGGTTTTTGCAAGGATTGAAAAGGAAAGATTTAAATATAACTTACTCTTTTAGAAATCTGAGATTAGTTCAGTGGTAAGAGTGCAGAGGGTGAGAGGAACTGGATAGTATCCTGTCTCTGTGGTTCACTAACCCAAGTTCTTCCTGATACATGTCTGAGCCATGAAGAAGAGACACTGGTGGCCTGACCTAACCACCAAAGGACTCACTGTTTAGCAGTTGAGATCAACTTTCTGGCAAGCATAGACATTGAGAGTGTGCAGATCCTTCTTATTCGTGCCCACTTGAGGCATTCCGGAAAAGTAGTTAAATGTGGGCTATTTTGTAACAAGTAAAATCCTCAAACTTCTTAACTCACTGTTCTTAACAGCTGATAATTAAAAGAACAGGGTAAGATGTTGAATAAGAGACCCCCAGTGGTGGTTATTAGCAGATGAGGGTATTGAAGCAACAAACAAACAGACAAAAACACCAAAAAACAAACAGTAAAAATTAGATAAACTAGAATATAGTCAAAAATTATTTCAGAAATATGCTGGTAATTGTCAAGTAGACTAAAACAATTAATATTAAGAAGTGACACTGATATTCAGATGTCTCTTTTACACACATAGTCCCAACAAGTTTGGGAACATGTGTGTCATCATAAGAAGAAATAACTGTCTGCTTACCATTATATTTTATGTATACTACTTAACTGCCTAAAACTAACTGAACAACTAGAGCTTAAAGATACTGTTCCCTTAATGCCTGGTCTGTATATTCTAAATACCATTTCTACTAAACCTTGATTGGGGCAGGAAATGTACAGAGTGAGCCTGAAATATCTTGTGACACTAGAAGCCATGATACATAAAAGACTGTCTGGGTTATGTCGGAGGAACTCTGAAGAAAACATAAAGAGGCTCCCACTGTCTAGGGTGGGACAGATTGAGTATTGACAAGGATCATGACTATAACAGACAGAAAAGCATCATGTGCTCATACAAAACAGGCAAATCTGCAGGCCGTGTTGGGAGGATACTTATTATTAAGGTGAAAATTGATAAAGGAGGGAGAAGATAAATTCTGCATCCTGCCTTTCGTCTGCAATCTATCACTCAGGTTAACCAAACCGTTAACCAAATGCAGGTTAAACCATTATAAAAAATCTTTCAGGTAATAAATAACTGAGGAAAAATATCCTTAGAATATCATAATTTTACAACTTCTAATAAAATAATGGATATATACAATAATCATCAGTGGTGCTTATTTCACAAAAAAAGAGAGACAAACAGGCATATTTGCTCCTACAGAAGGACCCACTAACACCTGTGCTGAAAACTTACTATACATTTCAATTCAATCTCTTCACATGTTTAGATGTCACTACCAAGTTGCAGAAAATATAGGGGCCAGAGAACATTTTTTTTCTTTTTTTATCTACTGACATATGTGGTATTTTTTTTTTTTTTTTTTGGTGTGGTTTAACTTTTATTTTAAGTCCAGAGGTACAAGGGCAGGTTTGTTACTTAGGTAAACTTGTGTCATGGGGGTTTATTGTACAGGTTATTTCATCACCCAGGTATTAGTACACGTTAAATATTTTTCCTGATCCTCTCCCTCCTCCCATCCTCCACCCTTCAATAGGCCCCAGCGTGTGATGTTCCCTTCTACATGTCCATGTGTTCTCATCATTTAGCCCCCACTTATAAGTGAGAAAATGCAGTATTTGGTTTTCTGTTCCTGCGTTAGTTTGCTAGAGTGGCCTCCAGATCCATTCATGTCCATGCAAAAGACATGCTCTCATTTTCTTATGGCTGTGCAGTATTCCATGGAGTATATGGATCACATTTTCTTTATCCAGTCTATTACTGATGGGCATTTAGGTTGATTCCATGTCTTTGCTATTGTGAACAGTGCTGCAATGAACATATGCATACATGTGTCTTTATAACAGAATGATTTCTAATCCTTTGGGTATATACCCAGTAATGCGATTGTTGGGGCAAATGGTATTTCTCTCTTTAGGTCTTTGAGGAATTGCCACACTGTCTTCCATAATGGTTGAACTAATTTCACTCCCACCAACAGTGTATAAACACTGGCTTTTCTTGGCAACTTTGTCAGCATCTGTTGTTTTTTTACTTTTTGATAATAGTCATTCTGCCTTAGACAATTCATTTCTCTAATGATCAATAATGTTGAGCTTTTTCTCATACGGTTGTTGACTGCATGTATGTCTTTTTTTGAAAAGTGTCTGTTCATGTCCTTTGCCCACTTTTTTTTTTTTTAATACTTTGTTCTAGGGTACATGTGCACAACGTGCAGGTTTGTTACATATGTATACATGTGTCATGTTGGTGTGCTGCACCCATTAACTTGTCATTTACATTAGGTATATCTCCTAATGGTATCCCTCCTCCCAGCTCCTCCCCACAACAGGCCCCAGTGTGTGATGCTCCCCTTCCTGTGTCCAAGTGATCTCATTGTTCAATTCCCACCTATGAGTGAGAACATGTGGTGTTTGGTTTTCTGTTCTTGTGATAGTTTGCTGAGAATGATGGTTTCCAGCTGCATCTATGTCCCTACAAAGGACACAAACTCATCCTTTTTTATGACTGCATAGTATTCCATGGTGTATATGTGCCACATTTTCTTAATCCAGTCTGTCACTGATGGACATTTGGGTTGATTCCAAGTCTTTGCTATTGTGAATAGTGCTGCAGTACACATACATGTGCATGTGTCTTTATAGCAGCATGATTTATAATCCTTTGGGTATATACCCAGTAATGGGATGGCTGGGTCATATGGTACTTCTAGTTCTAGATCCCTGAGGAATTGCCATACTGTTTTCCATATTGGTTGAACTAGTTTACAATCCCACCAACAGTGTAAAAGTGTTCCTATTTCTCCATATCCTCTCCAGCACCTATTGTTTCCTGACTTTTTAATGATTGCCATTCTAACTGGTGTGAGATGGTATCTCATTGTGGTTTTGATTTGCATTTCTCTGATGGCAAGTGATGATGAGCATTTTTTTATGTGTCTGTTGGCTGTATGAATGTCTTCTTTTGAGAAGTGTCTGTTCATATCCTTTGCCCACTTTTTGATGGGGTTGTTTGTTTTTTTCTCGTAAATTTGATTGAGTTCTTTGTAGGTTCTGGATATTAGCCCTTTGTCAGATTAGTAGATTGCAAAAATTTTCTCCCATTCTGTAGGTTGCCTGTTCACTCTGATGGTAGTTTCTTTTGCTGTGCAGAAGCTCTTTAGTTTAATTAGATCCCATTTGTCAATTTTGGCTTTTGTTGCCATTGCTTTTGGTGTTTTAGACATGAAGTCATTGCCCATGCCTATGTCCTGAATGGTATTACCTATGTTTTCGTCTAGGATTTTTATGGTTTTAGGTCTAACATTTAAGTCTGTAATCCATCTTGAATTAATTTTTGTAAAAGGAGTAAGGAAAGGATCCAGTTTCAGCTTTCTACTTATGGCTGGCCAATTTTCCCATTTTAATTATTTATTATATTATTTAATATATTTATTATATATTTTTTAATATATAAATTGTATATTTAATATATACATTTTTAAATATATATTAGATTTTATTAAATATATAAATGTGTTAATATATAATATATAATGTAATAGATAATGTTAATATATAATATAAATATATAAATATGTTAATATATAAATATATTAAATATATAAATATATTAAATATATAAATATATTAAATATATAAAATTATATATTATTTAATATATTTATTATATATTTTTTAATATATAAATTGTATATTTAATATATAAAATTATATATTATTTAATATTATTATATATATATATAATACCCATTCCCTATTTTTTAAATAGGGAATCCTTTCCCCATTTCTTGTTTTTGTCAGATTTGTCAAGGATCAGATGGCTGTAGATGTGTGGTATTATTTCTGAGGACTCCTTTCTGTTCCATTGGTCTATATCTCTGTTTTGGTACCAGTACCATGCTGTTTTGGTTACTGTAGCCTTGTAGTATAGTTTGCAGTCAGGTAGCGTGATGCCTCCAGCTTTGTTCTTTTGACTTAGGATTGTCTTCGCAATGCGGGCTCTTTTTTGGTTCCATATGAACTTTAAAGCAGTTTTTTTCCAATGCTGTGAAGAAAGTCATTGGTAGCTTGATGGGGATGGCATTGAATCTATAAATCACCTTGGGCAGTATGGCCATTTTCACGAAACTGATTCTTCCTATCCATGAGCATGGAATGTTCTTCTATCTGTGTGTGTCCTCTTTTATTTCATTGAGCAGTGGTTTGTAGTTCTCCTTGAAGAGGTCCTTTACATCCCTTGTAAGTTGGATTCCTAGGTATTTTATTCTCTTTGTAGCAATTGTTAATGGGAGTTCACTCATGATTTGGCTCTCTGTTTGGTTATGTCATTTCTGATTTCTTTGAGTAGTGGTTTGCAGTTCTCCTTATAGAGATTTTTCACCTTCCTAGTTAGTTTGTGGCCATTGTGAATGGGAATATGCCAGAGGAACATGTTAATTGACAATGCAATAATGCTGTAAGTAAAACCAGACTCTGGGAAACTATATAATGAACACTCTATGCTCATCAACAAATGAATTGGAATTAATAAAAATAAAATAGAGGGGCCAGGTATGGTGATGTGTGCCTATAGTCCCAGCTACTCAGGAGGCTGAGGCACGAGGATTACTTGAATCCAGGAATTCAAAACCAGCCTGAGTAACATAGCAAGACCCTGTCTCTAAAATAAATGAAAAATAAATAAATAAATAAATAGAGGAAGAAGAAAACTGTAGTTTTAAAGAGATCTAAGAAAGATATTAATTGATTGCAATGTACTCTTTTTATTCCCTTAGGTTTCATCAAAAATTTTCCTTTGAGTTCCAGCTTAATTCATGTACAAGTCGTTTTCACTTTTAGAAATATCTTGGCATTTATTAGTAATCATGCAATGCCATAGTTCTGTTTTCAGTGTCTGGTTTGTTATTCTATTTGGTCCAAATCCATGTCAAAAACATTTAAATTATACAGTGTGGGGCCCATCTTCCTCCCTGTGAACTGTGTGAAGAAACTCTCATAATCCAGAAATCTTTTGAGTTCAATGCCTAGTGTGGAGCTCATTTTCTTCCTGCTGATTGATAAAGCCCAGGGCAACTTTGCTATGAATCTGTGTCTGAGTGGAGCTATCATCTCAGGAACCGTGTGAATGGGCAATGGCTCCCCAGGCAAAGTATAATTCAGAAATGTTTTAAGGAATATTGTTTGAATCACATTTTTTTCATTAGTATTCAAAACAATCAAAAATTTTCTTCCATATTTTTCAGTGTTCACTTGTCTTTTCACTAAAACAGCTTTACTCTCTCTATATTGTTATTATTGTTGCATTTCTTCAGATTAACAATGCACAGGCCCAACACTCTAGTCATTATGCAGCTCTTAGTTTCCGTCACTCTCCAGAGACTCACAGCTGGATTTGGAAAATTCGTTACCATTTTTCCCTGGGGACACTCTTCCTAAGACAATGACATCAACTGACCAATCACCTAAGTGTAATTTCAGCATCCTCAGATTAATATTCAGGTAGAAGGGGCAGGCAGCTCTCTGGGGCCTCTGTTACAAGGGCACTAATCCCATTCATGAGGGTCGACCCTCATGACTTACGCAGCTACCAAAGACCCACTTTTTAATTCCATTAAAAAGCCCCCAACCTTGGGGACTGGAATTTCAGCATATGAATTTGGGAGAGGTGGTACAAACACTCAGACATTGGCATAGAGACACAGACTTATTGGATTAGGGGCCACCCTACTCCAGTACGACCTCATCCACACTTAACCAATTATACCTGCAACAACCCTATTTCCAGATAAGGTCACATTCTTGGGTACTAGGATTAGGCTTCCTCTTATGAATTTGTTTCATATTCAAAAATTCAACCTGAAACCAACACCATCTCTTCCCCTTCCCTTATTACTATTATTTTTTAAATAGAGGCTTAGCCTGTAAGATAACTTAGTTTTGGGTTTGAACATTACTAGTACGCCAGCGTTCCCTCTGTGTCTTCACAACAGACGTTCTCCCTTCTCTTTTGTTTTCCCCAGCAGCCTAATACAGAATTTTGAATCCATGTCCCCCAATCCATGGGCTTATTTTAATTACCCCAATCACATGTATTGGGAAGCTATGAAGTGCTGATTCCTCAGCATTTCCTATTTCATCTGACCTCAGTACAAACTTGAAGCTTTAAAATTATCCCCAATTTACAGATAAGTAAACTGAGCAGAAAGAGACATAAATGACCTGACTGAGATCGAAGAGACTGTAGGTATGCCAAAGTACAAAAATTGTTTTCCAAAAATCTTAAGTGTTTTGAAGGTGATTAAAACAATGTCATCAAATGTTTATTGAGATTCTTTGAAACTTTCCTGTTTTCTTTTCTAAAGAAAGCAAAGCTATATAATTCCAAATCCTAGTCCTAAATCTTATCTCCAGAAACATTTTGTTGTTGTTGTTGTTGTTGTTGCTGTCATGTGTTTGTTTCTACTCGTTTTGTATGTATAGAAGGGATAGTGTGGCCTAGTCATTTGTAGTGGCTCTGGAATAAAAATGGCCAGATTCTTGCTTCAGTTCTCCAACTTGTTAGATCTGACCTGGGGGAGTTGGTATAACTTCTCTGTGCCTCACTTTTCTGATCCGTACAAGGGGACTAAAAATAGTACCTCTCTAAAAAGACTGCTAAGGGGTTAAAGGCATTTGCATATTTAGGCCTTAAAACTGTGCCTGCCTGGAATATCTGTTACTCAACAAAATGGGCTCTGATGGCTCACCTGGCATTTGTTTATATTGTTGAGCACATGTGACCAACTTTGCAGCAGGAATATGGGGAAGTGGGGATCACTAGATCAAGTCTGTTTGTTCTGCATCTGCAATGCTGTCTGAAGTAAATCTTGGAAATCAGAATGTGTCAATCTGTCATGCGTCAATTATTTGGACTTTTGTCAAATTGATGACTTACAATAAGAGGACTTGAATTCTGTGGGGGAACTGGGGAGGTGGAGGTTCCTTTTTGTTAAAAAAAATTCAATTTCTAGCAAAACAGATCCATAGACACTTGGTTTGAAAAAATATTCAGTGTTTTAAAGAAGTGTTTTTGATAACTAGTAGGACAATTCTTTTTACCAGCTTTTTACTTCCTCTTAATTTTCCTAGTTGCAAAATACCTGCCTTAGAAGCATTACCATTCCCTCCTAGGTTGTGATTTGGTAGTGCCATAGTTCTCACTGAGTCCTTGTCTTGATCATATTTCTATGTTCAGATAGTATCCCATGCTTATCTCAAGCTGGATGTTCCATGTAGAATAAAATAGTTGGTGCCTGAGGACTGTGTAACAGTATAAAACATTTCCACACGATTTCTTTAAATCAGAATCCAATGCTGAGTCTACACTGTCTTACTTAATTATATTGTCATATAAGTATGCCTATTATAACAGGCGTACTTGTCTCACTGGCAATAGTACAGGGAGATGGCTTTACCAGTGAAGAGAAACAGCCATGTGTTTCTATATTTGTAAGGGATGGCACTCAAAGTTGGCAAAGAAAGTCACTCCTGGTCAAATGGATCTTCAGAAATGTTGTCTGACCACCCAGATGTGGTCAGGCACATCATGATGTGCCACCAAGGTTAAAGGAAAAGAGCAACTGCAGGCTTCAGTCTTGGTTTTTCATAAATGCCCCCCTTTCCCATCCATCTGTGCCAAACACACAGCTGGTCTCTGTATTCACACTGAGCTGGTGTTCTATTCTACTGCTCTAACTCAATCTTTCTTAAATCTGCTCCCTCCTTTATCACCCCTGATGTAAAGTTGCTCATCAACCGAAGGTCTGCAAGGTCACTGTGGTTACCTTACAACTAGGTTCTCCTCTTTTCAGTTTTCATGAAACAAGATTACTAGAATATTCCACCCAAAGCCTGACAGTACTAAGCATTCAAGAGCTCTCTTTTGCCTGTAGATGGAGTCGAAACCCCTTCCTCTGATAGTTAAGATTTTCTCCAATGCCAGATAAGTCACTCTCAGGAGCACCTTTCCCACTGAAGCCCCAACCACCTGAGAGCACTTACCACCCTCTGCCTGTCCATCCTTTGTGCATCTCACTGCCAACTCTGTTCTTTCAATTCAGAAAGCTCTTCACATCTGAAAGTTTGCTTTCTCCTTCTTCTCCAAGGCTTTTGTCTCGCAGCCCTTAGAGCAGGAGCCTGATCCACCACCACCCAGTAGGGTCCCATCACGTGCCCCTTCTTCAGTAGTCTCTGCACTCTTGCTTTGCATGTGCACACATTAATAAATTGCTTTTTATTTCTTTTTAAACAATTTTGCCTCTTGCCAAAGGAAAATAAATGCTAAGTCTTGGTTTAAAATTCCCAAACCATAAATTTTGCATGGACTTAGGACTTGGTGGAACATTTTCACATTCCTTGTGACTAATTGAGAGAGAGAAGAAAAAAAAGAAAGAAAGAAAAAAGAAAGAGAAAGAAAGAAAAGAAGAAGAAAGAAAGAAAGAAAGAAAAGAAGAAAGAAAGAAAAGAAGAAAGAAAGAAAGAAAGAAAGAAAGAAAGAAAGAAAAGAAGAAAGAAAGAAAGAAAGAAAGAAAGAAAGAAAGAAAAGAAGAAAGAAAGAAAAGATTAAAAGGTTTTCAGCAGTCTCTGAGCACCTGAGCTGTCGGCTGCCAAGCCGATTGAATTTTAATGACTTCCCCATGTGTGGGAAGAGAGAGTGATGCATCCTTCGTGTGTTTTACTTCTGGCAAATGTTTCCCTTGGCAAATGTGGAAACTCTTGCAAAAGTCATGAATAAAGCAAGGCTGTAAAGTTTCCATTTCAAATCGCAAGCCATTATTTCCTCGGAACGTGGAAGCTCTATAATGTCACGTGCGCCTCTCAGAATCCCATTTGCGATTCTTCTGCACCTCCACAATCTTTGGAAAGAGATACTTTCCCTGGGTACAGCCAAGATGGAAGGATTTTAAAGAGTTTTCCAAGTCTTACACAGTTCTCTAATTATCCTCTTTATGGAGATGAGCTGGGGACTTTGTTAGAAAAATTGATTCCTATCAGCTATGTGCAAAGAATCGAATGCATACACTTCTAGGGCTGAGGTTGGGAATTTTCACTTCAACAAGTACTTGTGTGAAACAGATGTCAGTTATCCATGAACCACATGTTGAAAGACATTGGGTAGAGCCCAAGCTTCTCAGTATTGGTTCAAATGCCACCATCAGGGGTTCTTCGTTCCGTTTCCAACCTCATTTGTCGTTGGCCTAACTCATGCAGTCAAATGGGGGTTGCTCTATGTTTGCAACTCCTACATGCGTGCGGTGCCCCAGCTCCTCCCCATCTTGTCACTGCACTTCCCAACCCAGCTCCAACTTCCACACACGCTGTCCCTCCTGCCTTGAAAGGTTCACATCATTTACAATCATTTCGAGTGAAGTTTGATGGTAGTAAGTACATTTACATTGCTGTGCAAACATCATCAGCATCTATTTCCTGAACTCTTTTCAGCTTTCAAAACTAAAACTCTGTGTTCGTTAAACACTAACTCTTCACTCTCTCTTTCCCATTCCCTGGCATCCCTCATTCGACTTTCCGTGTCTTTGAATTTGACTTCTTTAGATACTTCCTATGTGGAATCATACTGTATTTGTCTTTCAGTGACTGTCTTATTTTGGTTTGCATGTGAACTTACAGGTTCATTCATGCTGCTGCATGTGTCAGAAGTTTCCTCCTATTTAAGACTGAATAATATTCCATTGTATATACAAAAAATGTTTTGTTTATCCATTTATCTGCCCAGGGACATTTGGGTTGCTTTCACCTCCTGGCTATTTTGAATAATGTGTGTTAGAGGTGCACATTTTTAAAGGGAAGGGGGTAAAGTATGTAGTTAGCATGGCACATGTGAAGTTGCAGAACAGGGAAATTACGACAAATAAATTGGCGAAATTATCTGGAATCCTGAATTTTACATACAAAGGCATATCTGTCATGGGGATCATCAAGCTAAAATTTCAGGGCTCCTCATGTGTGGTCCCTTCCTCCCAGGTACTGATGCTCAGTTTGGGTTCAGAATTGCCTGTTCTTTCACTTAGGGAAAGTTCCCTGAAAGATGTCACTTTCAAGACCGCAAAACCTGGTTTTACTTTTGTGTGCGTGTATGTATTATACGTAGGCATTTCTTTTTATGTCTGTGTCCCCTGCATGTGCCAGTTTCAGAGGAGATGCTTTGAAGAGAGTGGAGGACATGCCAGCTGCAATTCCTATTTTCATTGTCACTTTAAGAGTATTTATGGCTATAGGGGCCGGGCGCGGTGGCTCAAGCCTGTAATCCCAGCACTTTGGGAGGCCGAGACGGGCGGATCACGAGGTCAGGAGATCGAGACCATCCTGGCTAATATGGTGAAACCCTGTCTCTACTTAAAAATAAAAAAAACTAGCCGGGCGACGAGGCGGGCGCCTGTAGTCCCAGCTACCCGGGAGGCTGAGGCAGGAGAATGGCGTAAACCCGGGAGGCGGAGCTTGCAGTGAGCGGAGATCCGGCCATTGCACTCCAGCCTGGGTGGCAGAGCAAGACTCCGTCTCAAACAAAAAAAAAAAAAAAAAAAAAAAAAAAAACAGTATTTATGGCTATAATGTCAGAATTCTATGTAAGACATTTTTAAAGTGGTGCTATGGTTAAGGTGCTAAAAAGGTTTATGCATTTTTCTTTGTCTGCATATTGAAAACTTCACATCTATCATATATAAGAGATAATTTGGATAATTTTCTTCCTGAAAGCAGAAAGATATATTATCATTATTTCCTACGGGGTACAGAAAGGCACCTTTCTTCCCGGTACCTTTCCTGCAACACTTGATCTCACAATCCTACAATCCCATTGTATACTGTACCTTCTCTATTAAACATCGTCCTTGAAGTTATAGTTTCTCTTTTTAATAAAATAACTACTACCGCATTTTTATTAACCTCTGACACTTCCCAAGCTTCTTTGTGGAAGACAAATATACAAGATAAGTCTCACATATGTGTTTGCTTTTCAGAAAAATATACACACTGGTGGGAAGCTTAGAACCAACATAGAAGTATGACTTCAAGTAAACACAGTTGAAGGTTACATTAAATGCCTATATCCAAGGGTTGATAGGATCAGATCCAAGTGTCTGAGACTGTCAGAACCTACCAATGCAAAGTTAGGATGTATCCTCACTGTATAATATATCTCAAAAACAATTCAGGATCCTGTGTTAGAAAGAAAAGATTCAAATGCTGGCCCAATAGCTTAAATGTGGAACTTTGATATCCTCGGGCTTCGGCATCTGTGTCCTCATTTACAAAATAAATTTTATTTATTTCTATGGCACTTTTAGTTCTACTGTGATCAATGCTTAAGGCAGAGATTTATCGCTCAGATCAAGTTCCAGGTAAGGGCCTCTTCCGTGATACTAGAAAGCACCCACCTGTTAACCTTCAGCTTCTCCTTAGCAGAAAACTGCGAGACCACCTGCACCTTGTTAGTCTGTAGCACAGATGAGATATTTAGTTCAATGTTCCTCACCTCTAAGGCCCAACTATTCCCCTTTATTCTACTCCACTGCAAAGAGAGACCAAGTAGATGGAAAAGAAATGAGCTGGCCCTTGAAACGGCATCAGTTTTAGGATACATACCAAAGATTAAATACATTAAGGCTATATTTTGAAGTACTTCACATGGGCCATGTGTGGACCAGGTGCTGGGAGAGATAATACAGAGACAAATAAAATCCTAGTCCTTCCAGCTGAGTGCAGGACTCAGCTACACAGAGGTGGGTATAAGGATAACACAGGAGAGGGAGAGGTAAGAGAGCCTGTGAGAGTTCCGGGCGGGTCATGAGATATCTGATTGAGAGAGAGACTAGGAGAAGAGCTAGGTTTGGAGAGGAAAATAGTGTATTTAGTCTCTCTTAGCTATCTCAGGTTTGAGTCTGAGAAAGTATCAATGAATTGAACAAACTGTAATATTATATAATAGAGGTTAATTTTTTCAAATTCTGGAGAGAAGGAAAGCTTTATCGAATAACTCCTTGATTCTGAACTTCACATTTATCTGGCGCTCAACATGTATTAACATGGTCAATACTGGGAGTTTAAATAATTTCGCTCTTAACCCTGATGTTTAGAGTTTAAACAAATATACCCAACAGAAGCATACTTTGGCAGAAGCATATAACCAAGAGAATAGCAAGTAGTATGAATTGGATTGCAGCACCCCCCACCAGACACACACAAAAAAATGTTTTGAAGTCTTAACCCCTAGCACCTCAGAATATGACCTTATTTGCAAATGGGGTCACTGGTAGATGTAGTTAGTTTTAATATGTGGTCATACTGGAGTAGGATGGACCCCTTTTTCAACATGACTAGTGTCTTTATGAGAAGACGGCCATGTGGACAGAGACACAGGAGGATAATGCCATGTGATGCTGAGGGCAGAGATTGGAGTGATGCAACTTCAAGGCAATGAACACCAAAGATTGTTGGCAACCACCAGAAGCTGGGAAGAAGGAAGGAAGATTCTCCCCTGTGGGTTTTCTAAAGGAGCTTGGCACTGCCAACAACTACAATTTGGACTTCAGTCCTCTCAAGCTGTAAGATGATAAATGTCCGCTGTTAAGCCACCCAGTTTATGTCACTTATGACAGCCCTAGCAAACCAATATAGCAAGAAGGAGTAGGGGATGGAAAATTATCAGCATAAGGAAAACAGTCAAAAACTAAAGTGAACCCTCTGTTAAATCCTTTATAGAGATGATCCTAACACTGGAAGTTACCCATGAAGAGAACACATCAGAAAGCTTCATGGAAGAACAACACAGAAACCAACCCTGAAGGACACCAATGGATGGGTAGAGTCTTTTGGGCTTTGGAGACAGCACAAATATAAGGGAACAGGCAAAAATGCACAGGGTCTTTGAGGGGACAGTGTATGCTGGTTACTGGAGGATGAAGGGACACTTACAATGAAAGAGGGGACTGGTCAAATGGGACACTGGCAAACCAGGGCAGGAAAAAGAGAATGCTGAAGAGAGTGGAGTTGGAGCACAACCTCCCCAAAGCTGAGCTTTGGAAAGGTGAGTTGTGTCTGGGTGAGGAGACTGGATTGGAGAATAAGCTAATGGGAAAGGTCAGTTAGGAGATGGCTGTAATAATCTGGAGAAGATGCAGGAGGGCCTTCCTGGCACAAGTTGGCTGCAGGAGTGGAAGGTTAACTTACAATTGGCCATAGGAAGGAATTGGTCATCAGTGAGGAGTGAGGAATAGACAGCAGTTCCAAGTTGATGTCATTAGGAGGTCAGAGACAACTGAAAGCTGGCTTGGGGCATAATTGAAGTGCTCCTGATATTCTCCTTTTGAGGAGCTAGTGGGCCATTGAGGGAGCAATGCTCAGCTAATGCTCAATGATGGAGTAAAGCTCAGAATTACAGGGAGAGGTTAGATATGCAAATTTCTACCACCCTAGATGTGGTCACTGGAAACATGGGAGAGACTGAGACCACTCAAAGACAGAGGATCTAAAGTTGAGGAATGACCACTTTGGAAAAGGGAATCAAGCCAGTTGCAGTAGTACATGCCTGTAGTCCCAGCTACTCAGGAGGCTGAGGCAGGAGGATCATGAGTCCAGGAGCTGGAGACCAGCCTGGGCAACATAGCAAGACCCTGTCTCTAAACAACAACAACAACAACAACAACAAAGGAATCAGAGGAAGCAGCTGTATAGCACAATTTTCCGAGAGGAGGTAGGGTTGAAGTGGCCCTGCTCATTTCTCTTTACAAAGTCATGGCAATGGATAAGATCTGAAAAATTCTTAGATGTGTTTGGCCTTGCAGACAGCTCAATTGTGTTCACAAGCAGAAGCCAAATAAGGCTCTCTCCATTTGCTCTGTAGGTTTTCTGGGCCTATTGAGAACATAAACGCCACAAATCGTTTGTCTCAGGAAGGCTCTTTTATTAGACTGGACAACCCTAAGAATGGAAAATGCATCTGCCTTGGAGAGATGTCCTTGACAGTGGAACTGGATTTGATTTCTCCAAAGGAAATCCTTGCCAATGACCTCTTTTCCCTTGTATCCCATCCTTGCAAAGTTTTTTAACTAACCTCCAGCCTATGGCTAACCCCACATGGGCTTGTGTGCTTCACAAAGTGTTTACTTCTGTTGATTTCAGGATGTGGTGAATCCTTTAAAAAGCAAGCTATTTTTTGATATTTGACCCATTCAGATGGGATGAGGATTAACCCCAGACGCTCCCGAGGTTGTAAAATATCCAATTAAGTGTTTTAGCTTCACTTTAATGCATTCTTTTTTTTTTTTTTTTTTTCTGTAGCTATGTAGCTAAGGAGAAAAGCCAGTAAATAAAGTTGGGAGGTTAAGAACTCCCAGTGTTTCCAACCTAAGGCAGAAGCACCATAAATCTCAGAAGGAAAGCTATGCTCAGCCTGCAGCCAGCTCCACTATGCTCACAAGCCACAGGGTTCTCTGCAGTTCAGATAAGGTGAAGATTGCTGATCCAAAAGCCTCATCTGACCTGATTTCCAGTTCCAGCTCCGGCAGTGACTGAAACATGGATTACTGGGAAGTGATTGCCTTGGGGGTACTGTTGCCTTTACTTTTAAATAGGTATGCATTTTACATAGTATTTAAACGTACATTGGTTAAAGTGGACCTGGACAGAACATTGAAGATTTAGTAAAACCTTAAACAGGTTAGTAGAATCCAAGCACTGCTGTGAACCCTGGAAGCAATCTCTGAGGCATACTTGGGTTAGTGATATTTTTACCTAAGCAAGAATTTTCCCATCAACACTTCACTCTAAGGTTCTCTTGTATGGATGACATTAGTTTATGATATCTTTGAAAAGCAGTTTTTTGTTTGTATGACTCTTCTTAGATACATTTGAAAAATGATCCCAGATCAGTGTGGACTCTAATGTTGTCCCCAGTGTTCATGACTCTGTTCCCTCACCCTCCCATGGGGCCTTTGCTCCTACAATCTCTGTGAAGGAAGACACTCTGCCCTGGTCTCTGCTCCTAGACCAGAGTTTTGCACAATGCCTGTGAGATTTCTTAAATACACTGTCATTCCGATATTCTAGAAACTCACTCACTCAATTTTATCACAGAGAAAAGGTATGTTTCTGGTGCTTTTTTGCTTTGTTTTGCCAAGTAGAAAGATAAGTCTCTTCCTTGCACACTGAGGAGGGTCCCTGGTACATTCACCGCCTTCTCCCTGCACATTATCATCACAAGTAACTCATAAGAGCCCTAGGCAAGGCCTTCTCATCTCCACAGAATAGTAAACAAACAAACAAACAAATAACAACAACAACAAAAACCACCAGAAAACCAGATGTAGTGAAAGGCAATGCTAAGAAACCCTGCAATTTTTCGTTGTGTCTGGTGTTTCCTGCTGGCCCATGGCATCGAGGCTGGGTTTGCTCTGGGAAGCTGAGCATGCCACCCAGGACCACCTCTTGTTTCTACAGATGGGAATCAGATAAACAGTCAGACCCAGAATGGTCTTCCCCTGGAGTGTCCACCACTTAATCTCCTTTTGTTTCAGTCATGAAAGAGTGCCATCCTCGGCCAGTTATGGGAATAACAAGAGGAATTTTGGAACACACACTAAATCTCAACCATGACTCTCAGCAATATGCACACAGAGGTAGGATGGGGGTGAAGAGGTTCATCATCTGCCACTCTGTTAGGAGTGGTGCAGCCAAAACCAAATCCACCTCTCTCCAACTCTTTCCCCAGTCAGTCAGGATGCAACTCCCTGGGACAACACAGATGGAATTCTCAGGTCAGCCCAAAGCACGGAGTGGTGTCAGTAAGTGACAGCTCTTATGTTTTATTCCCACAGATCCCTGTTCATGAGGTGTAAGGACCAGAGAAGAGACTGGGAGCACCCATGAATATTTCATTTAACTTTTAGCTGTTTGTAACCAAGCTGCTTCCAAATGATTGCCATTTAATTTATAAATGCTCAAAATGCAATCTTTTAAACATTTGACTTGGCCATGTCATCTGAGATGCAGGTCAGTATCTGGTCCAAAGGTGACTCGAGGCACGATCTTCCATTTTATGGTGTCTGTGACTCTACCTGACCTCAGCAGCTCCAGCCTTCTCTGAGGTTCTAGGAAGACAGCTAAGTTGACCTCTCCTGTCAGCAAGTGCTCTGGGGCCCTCTGGCTTCAACTCCAAAGGAACCTGGCACTCTACTCTGCCCCAAGAAGCAGCAGGGTTATTAGAAGACTATGATTATGCCCATAAGAATAAGATGGAACTGGCTTTTCCTATTTTATGAAGAAAAGTAACATTTAAGTTAGAAAGGGTCATAGGGAAGCTTCCTGAGTAGTTGGAAGGACTAGAGAAAGACTTTCCAGGAATGACACCAATTCCTGGCACAGATGAAAAGTCAGCCGTCACACACAGCCACAGCTCAACATTCAACATTAGGAACTTGGCTTGACTTGACTGATGCCGCCTTTAGCACCGACAGCTTCCTAAGCCTTGAATTTGACATGAAACTCCCGAGAAGCCATTACTGCAAGTGCTGCCACTGTAGACAGCCTGCTCCTCTGCCCCAGCCAGCGCAGACTAGTCCATGTTGCCCACTTCAGAACCAAAGTGCAGGCCCTGGATGACTATCAGCCAACATCACAGACCTGTGTCCCAGCTGCAAAGGGGGCTGAAAACATGAGTCACAAAGTCCACATGGAAGGGTTTCATCATCTGGGACACTGTGAAAGTTTAACGGAGAAATATGGATAAAGCACTAAAATATAAAAGGCAGTCAGGAGTACCACACATGACAAGAGCAGACTGTGGAATCCATAGAACTGGGCTGGCTCCCAACCCTGACTCCACAGTGTTTGATAAATGGTAATGAGTGTAACCCAGTGGGTTCACTTTGCCCACTGCCCAGACAGAGCCAATTTATCAAGACAGGGTAATTGCAGTAGAGAAAGAGTAATTCACAGACAGCCTGTTGTGCAGAAGAAAAGGAGTTTTATTATTACTCAAATCAGTCTCCCTGAACATTTGAGGATCAGAGTTTTAAGGACAACTTAGTGGGTGGGTGGAAGCCAGTGAGCCTGGAGTGCTGATTGGTCAGGTCAGAGATGAAATCATAGGAAGTTGAAGCTGTCTTTGTGCTTTGAGTCTGTTCCTGGATGGGGTCCACAAGATCAGATGAGCCAGTTTATCAATCTGGGTGGTGCCAGCTGATCCATCAAGTTCAGGGTCTGCAAAATATCTCAAGCACTGATCTTAGGAGCAGTTTAGGGAGAGTCAGAATCTTGTAACCTCCAGCTGCATGACAACTAACCCATAATTTCTAATCTTGTGGCTAACTTGTTAGTCCTGCAAAGGTAGTCTAGTCCCCAGGTAAGAAGGGGGTTTGTTTCGGGAAAGGGCTGTTCTTGCCTTTGTTTTAGATGATAAACTATAAACTAATTTCTTCCCAAAGTTAGTTCAGCCTACATCCAGGAATGAACAAGGACAGCTTGGAGGTGAAAAGCAAGATGGTGTTGGTTAGGTCAAAGCTCTTTCCACTGTCTCAGTTACACTTTTGCCATGGCAATTTCACACGTATTAGTATTCAGAGTTCAGGGCTCTCTTACAATGCCTTTCCCTATGTTAGGATTCAGGGCTGCTCTACAACATATTTTTTCCCTCTTTCAATCTGAAATTTATGGCTCAGCAGAGTAAAAGGGGCAAAGTAGACAGGAAGTCTTCTTTACTTTTTTAACTTACTTTATTTTACTGTCATTCTTGATGCCACACCATACCCTCGGAGATGTTCCCTTAAACATCTCAGTCTTTTCTTGCATCAAGCACAACCACAAAACCCTTTTTTTATTATTAAAAATTTCCTATATTCTGATTTCCTCATTCCTTATTTCTATTAAGCAATCAACTCCCACTCAAAAAAACGGTATTAGGCAAATGTGTGACACAATGTGTTTGAATTCTGTGCCCGGCATTATTAGCTACATGACCTTGACCAAGTCACCACCTTCTATTATGTCATCAGCCAAATTGCTGTAAGGTTGCCTGAAGATTTAAATGGGATAATTCATGTAGCAGTATCTAGTGCTTATTAGATTCTCAATAAAGACTGATTTCATTCCTCAATGTATGTAAAAATATCTGGTACAGTATGCAGCATACAACAGGCACTTAAAACATGTGTTTAATATTTCCTGTGTTTTAAACTAAAAATTTAAAAATATCATTTGAAAATATGTCCACTTCACTTGAAGTCTCACTGAAAACAAGAAGCAATGCAACACCATGTGTTCACATAAACCTGAGGATTTGGTCCTGTCTTAGTTCATTCAGGCTCTATAGCAAAAGTACCATAGACTGGGTGGCTTTACCAACAAACATTTATTTCTCACAATTCTGCAGACTGAAAAGTTCAAGATCAAGGTGCCAGCAAATTTGGTATCTGAGGAGGGCCTGCTTTCTGGTTCCTAGAGGTCAACTTCTTGCTGTGTCACTACACAGTGGAAGAAGCAAAGAAGATCACTTAGGCCTATTTTATAAGGGCACTAATCCCATTCATGAGGATCCACCCTCACAAGCTCATCTAACCCTAATCATCTCACAACGGCTCCACCTCCCATGATTATATGAATTTTGTGGGGACAAAATGTTCAGTCTATAGCAATCCCCACTTGCAGGAAAGAATTGAGGTTCTGAAAATGGAAAGAGAGTACCAAATTGGCCATGAAAGAAAAATAAAAAAAAAGAACAAACCAAACCCCATGGTCTCTACTGATGTGAGTTGATGAATCACCTAGCAGTCTGAAGATGAACTGTCTGCAAAAGGTCAAGATAAGGTGGACTCCCACCAGGAGAAGATCGAGGAATGCAAATCTGCATTCTTTCAGAAACAAAAATAGGCCTGGGCTATAGCAAGATGTGATTCTAAGGACTTGAAGATTAAAATGTAAAATCCCTTCTAGAGAAGCTCTCTTCAATAGCTAGGGATGATAATATGTTCCTGAAGTCAAAACTGACTTGAAAATCTGTAGGCATTGCAAGGACTCCTCACTGAAATGAGAGACCCACATATTTTATTTCTATAGCTCCTGGATCATTATGCAATGTATGGGAACATAGCTCAGAACACTAAGCCAACACCAAGGGGGAAAATCAGGAAATTCAACCATGTGACCTTGAACCAGAGCATCAGTATGACCTCTGTATGTGGGATGGATCAGGATATTTATCATCAGAAATGAAGCAATAGTATTTCATTGGTTTTGATATTGGTATCAATAAATGTATAAATTGATTTATCAGGCCTATTACTTTTTGTCAGCTCTTTCTTATTAATCTTGAAATAAATCTTAGTATATAAGAATGTTCTAGGCTTCTGGCTATAATAGACCTTGTCCTTTTCCTATGTTACATACAAGAAAAGAGATACCTGATTATCAGAAAAAAAATATATTCTGGGCCGGGCGCGGTGGCTCAAGCCTGTAATCCCAGCACTTTGGGAGGCCGAGACGGGCGGATCACGAGGTCAGGAGATCGAGACCATCCTGGCTAACACGGTGAAACCCCGTCTCTACTAAAAAATACAAAAAACTAGCCGGGCGAGGTGGCGGGCGCCTGTAGTCCCAGCTACTCGGGAGGCTGAGGCAGGAGAATGGCGTAAACCCGGGAGGCGGAGCTTGCAGTGAGCTGAGATCCGGCCACTGCACTCCAGCCTGGGCGACAGAGCCAGACTCCGTCTCAAAAAAAAAAAAAAAAAATATATATATATATATATATTCTGATGATTCACAAAGTCACAAGCTCTGGGAAAGTGAAATAGTTTTGAAATAAGTAAAAGTTTGGTGATGAGTACAGGATTTGGCCAAATGACAAGATAATTTGTGGGTGAAGAAGTTCCTGGATCTTGGATTGGAATAGGGTTAGGTTATGACTTAGTGGGCCCTTGTTGTGTTTAATATGTGACTCAGAGCCTGTTAATCTTGCTGTGTTGGGTTTCTCTGGGAGAATAGCATTTGTGATTCATTGTGGACCTAAGAATTTTCTTATTTTTAATCACATTTGGGAAAGTTTTTTCAATAACCATCTTGATGTTTTATTCCATGGCAACACTGTCTTACTACAGCCACAATGTTGGGACCTTCTTGTCTTATCTTTAAACAAACAAAAAAAAAATAAATCTTTATATCTGGTTTGGTCTAACATGAAGTGTTTAAGTTTCCTGGAAGGAATTAGTGAATCTATGAACTTTGCATCACACATAAAACAAACTATGCCCCTTGCACAATAAGATTAGTATTGGCAAAATGAATTGATATAAAAAGATTTTTTAAAAACAAGAAATTAAAGTTTTCAAAAATAATTTACAATGAGACTTACAAAAAATTTAGGAATTTTGTTTTAAAATAATTCACAATGGAACTTGGAAAACCGTATACTTGAAATACCACATATGTAATTCCTGAGATAATATATGTATATTTGTACAAATCTTTTTGAAAGAGCAAAATCAATTTGAATTTAGTAATTTAAGATTATTGGACACAAAAATGGCCTCGTTTTGATGGACTTTATTGTTGGAAGTAATGTAAAACTCATAGCAAAATTGAGTGAAAAATATAGAGATTTTTCCATAAACTTCCTAACCCACACTCCCTACCCCCACAGACTCCCCACTATCAACATCTCCCATCAGTGTGGAACATTTGTTACACTTGATGAATCTACAATGATCCAACATTGTTAACCAAAGTTCACTCCTGATGTACATTCTGTGGATTTGGAGAAATGTATAATGACATGTATGTACCATTACAGCATCATATAGAAGAGTTTCACTGCTTTAATATTCCTCTGTATTCTGCCTATCTGAACTAGCTTTTATTTATTTATTTTGTTATTACCATATGTGTATTTACTGTAAACTTCCAATAATACAGAAATAGCAAAAGTAGAAAGTCAAAGATCCGTACAGTCTCTCATGTTCCCATCACCCCAGCAAAGACAATCTCAACTGAAATTGAATCATACTTTCTCCAGCTTCATAATCTTTGGCCTTAAAAACTTTTTGTGTGTACTGTACAAAAATATCTAACTATGGGATGTCATGAATATATTCTTCCACATTTTCTTTTATGAGCTTTTCCATTTCTCTCTTCTTTCTTCAGAGGAAAATAGAGATCAGGACCTATGTATCTCCACAGAGAGATTCAATTGTTCTAGTGCCATTAGTTAAAAAAGATTTCGCCTTTTTTGCTGAGTTGATGTGGTACATTGATCAAAATGAAATAGACTGTTCTGATTTCACCTCAGGCTTTTAAATACTCAAAAGTTGGCATTCCCTTCTTCACAACAAAAAAAATTTAACGGATAAAAATGAACAATTTGACTTTGACCCATTAGAGAGTGAAGTCACAGGACAAACCACCATCTAGAAACCTGAGAAGATAAGTGCCTGTGAAATATACAATGTATGAAAAATAAATTTTATATATGAAGAAAACTAAAAACAGATTCCTTACTTTTTTTTTTTTTTTTTTTTGAGACAGAGTTTTGCTCTTGTTGCCCAGGCTGGAGTGCAATGGCAGGATCTCAGCTCACCGCAACCTCTGCCTCCAGGATTCAAGCGATTCCCCTGCCTCAGCCTCCCAAGTAACTGGGATTACAGGCATGTGCCACCACACCCAGCTAATTTAGTATTTTTAGTAGAGACGGGGTTTCTCCATGTTGGTCAGGCTTGTCTCAAACTCCTGACCTCAGGTGATCCACCCTCCTCGACCTCCCAAAGTGCTGGGATTACAGGCGTGAGCCACCGCATCCAGCCCAGATTCCCTACTTTGCACCACATTCCCTAGTGGATTCCAGCATATTAGATGTTTGGATATAAAATATAACAGGGTAAATTTAATAGAATAAGTTAATAGAATAAATTGTAGGATTATATTTTTGACTCCTAAATGAAAATCCATAAAGTAAAATATTTATTGATTTTATTAAACAAAAATTAAATTTCTATTTAAAATTGAGGATGTAGACTTCCATTTTCAACTCTGACATGTAACAGATGGGAAGTCATCACTTCTGTCCTTAACAGCAAGAAAAAAGCTGGACAATGTAAAAATCAGGGACCTTTCCTGGACCCAAATAAATGAGATCACAGAGCAAACAACCACCTCAACATATGGAGCAGTAAATGCATCTAAAAAGATAAAGCAAATGAGATCTGTTTATCTAAAGAGAAAACCATAGTACCCCATAATCAGGTAGGAACATGAAACTAGAGGCTGAGTGTGGGCTGCATAAGGGCGAGAAGTTCCTGAGTCATCAGTCATAGGTGGGTCGTACTTTCTTAAGCTTTTTTCCATATACTCCACCAACCCACACTCTCATGAGAGGACTCCCCAACTCCTCTCTCCCCTCTCCACTTTCTCTCTTTTTTCCTTCCCTACCCTGGCCTCACCTCTCTCTGGCCCTGGCAGTAAAGGGGAAGAGTGGACATCATGAAATTTTGTCTAACCTTTCTTCATTACAATACAGAAGGCTTAATTCCAGTGATTCCCCAAGATAAGAGTGAAATTTAGTCCCAACTTGGGGGTGAGAACTCTACCCTGTTTCAATACTGCTCAAAATGCCCTTCCTCTGTCACCTCAGGCAAGGAAATAAACACACACAAAAACCATAATTTATAAGGAGAAGGCTCCAAAGGCATAGATTTCAAAGGTTGTTAGCTACATGCAAGGAATGAATTAGATTGCAGGGAAAGTTTTAACCCTGAATGAGGGATCTTTGAAGGCCTGCACCCTCAAGGTAGCCCATTATGCACCCCAAAGGCTGTAAATTAATCAAAAGTTTAGAGAATTCTTCTCTTCAAACACACATAGCCTAGAAATATGTTAGTAAACTTTTAGTAAAAATAACACTAGACTAAAGCTAGGAGAAGTGCAAGAAAGTCACTCTCTGAGGACTAGAACAAATGGAAGCCACAAAACCAAGAGAAGAGGAAAAACCTGGGACAATAGAGAAACTGCATGCCTCTACTGCCTGTAGGAATAAGAAACATCAAACAGCCCAACTCTTAAAGGCTTATTTAATCTCAGTATTTATTACCCTACACAACAAAAAATTTACAAACCATGCTAAAAAGATAAACACAGTCTAAAGAGACAAAACAATTATCAGAACCAAACAGCAGTATGGCATAGATGTTGGAATTAACAAACAAACATGGAATGTAATATGATGATGATTAATAATACATTCAAGAGGTTAAAGGAAAAATATAGATAACACACAGGATGAGACAGATAATGCCAGCAGAGATAGAAACTCAAAGGAATCAAAAGAAAATGCTAAATATTAAAAACGCAGTAACATAATAAAGAACAACTTTGAAGGGCTGAATTATTCAGTAGAGCCAACTGTGACAAGGAAATAATAACTAAAAATTAAGGTTAGTTAATATAATTATCTCAACTTAAACACAAAGAAAAATAAGAAAGAAAAATAACATCCAAACACTGTGCTAAAATATTAAGTGGTTTTAATACTCACATAATTGAAATACTAGGAGGATATAAAAGAGAGAATAAGATGCAGAACACATATTTGAAAAAAATGGCCAAATTTTTTCCAAATTGATGACAGATGGACACCAAACTACACATCCCAAAAGCTTACTAAGCAAGATAAATATACACACACAATCAGACATATATTTGAAATTCAGAAAAGTTAATTGACCACATATTTTATGTTTTTGGACTTTTTATTATGCTCCATTGTCTATTTGTCTATTATGTCAATACCTAATAGTAATGATTATTTTACCATTAAGATAAATATTGTATAATCCCTTCAACTTTTTCTTTTGCAAGATGGTTTTGTCTATTCTACATTCTTTAACTGTTATCTATATACTCTAGAATCAGCTAGCTTGCCAAATTCTACAAAAAAAAGACTGCTAGAGTTTTGATTATGTTTATGTTCAGTCTACAGATTGATTTAAGAATAGATATCCTAAAAACAGAGTTTTATAATCCATGAGCATGGTATATCCATCTATTTATGTCTTAATTTCTCCCAAAAATGTTTTACGTAGAGAAAACTGGCACATGCTCTGTTAGACTTTTATTTTCTATGTAGTTTGTACTACAAATGCAGAAGAGCTAAGCTAACATTTAAAATAATAACTTTTACTATTAACATTACTCTTTAAATACATTAGATTCTTGTTTTTCCTTTTAGTTACATTTTTCTGATTATGCATGTGACCATATACAGGCATACCTCCAAGATAATTCAAGTTCAGTTTGAAACCACAGCCATAAAGTGAACATTCAAATACTGTGAATCAGATATATTTTTTTGTTTCCCGGTGCATATAAAATTTATATGTACACAGACTGTAGTCTATCAAGTATTCAATAACATAATATTTGAAAATCAAAGCATATACTTTAAATAAAATATACTTTATTGGCCGGGAGCGGTGGCTCAAGCCTGTAATCCCAGCACTTTGGGAGGCTGAGACGGGTGGATCACAAGGTCAGGAGATCGAGACCATCCTGGCTAACACGGTGAAATCCCATCTCTACTAAAAAAAAATACAAATACAAATAGCCAGGCAAGGTGGCGGGCGCCTGTAGTCCCAGCTAGTCGGGAGGCTGAGGCAGGAATGGCGTAAACTTGGGAGGCGGAGCTTGCAGTGAGCTGAGATCTGGCCACTGCACTCCAGCCTGGGCGACAGAGCGAGACCCCATCTCAAAAAAAAAATATATATATATATATATACACTTTATTACTAAAAATGTTAACAGTTATCTGAGCCTTCAGTGAATTGTAATATTTTTGCTAGTGGAGGGTCTTGCCACAACATTGATACCTGCTGACTGATCAGGGTTGTGGTTGCTGAAGGTTGGAGGGGTTGTGGCAATTTCTTAAAATAAGACAACAATAAAGTTCGTCACTTTCATGGACTCTTCCTTTTACAAAAGATTTCTCTGTGGCATGCTATGTTGTTTGATAGCATTTTACCCACAGTAGAATTGATTTCAAAATTTGGGTCAATACTCTAAAACCCTGCCACTACTTTATCAACTAAGTTTATGTAATATTCTAAACCCTTTGTTGTCATTTCAACGATGTTTACAGCATCTTTACCAGGAGTAGAGTCCATATCAATAAACCACTTTATTGGCTCATCCATGAGAAGCAAATCCTCAGCCATTCAATTTTATCATGAATTTGGAGCAATTTAGTCACATCTTTGGGCCCCACCAAATAACAGCATATCTGCTTATGGCATGGCTTACCGAATATTTTCAATTTTATATTTTATTATTTTTATAATTTTATAATTCTAGTTCTCTGGCTATTTCCTTTACATCTGTAGTGACTTTCTCCACTGAAGTCTGGAAGCTCCCAAACTCATCCATGAAGGTTAGAATCAACCTCTTCTGAACTCCTGTTAATATTAATATGATTTAACTCCTCCCATTAATCAAAAATGTTCTTAATGGCATCTAGAATGGTAAATCTATTCCAGGAGGTTTTCAACTTACTTGGCCCAGATCCATCAGAGGAATCACTATCCATGGCAGATATAGCCTCACAAATTTATTTCTTAAATAATAAGACTTGAAAATCAAAACTATTCTTTGATCCATGGGCTGCAGAGGGTGTTGTATTAGCAGGCATGAAAACAACATTCATCTCCTTATACATCTCCATCAGAGCTCTTGGGAGACAAGGTGCATTGTCAGTGAGCAGTAATATTTTGAAAGGAATCTTTTTTTTTTTTCTGAGCAGGAGGCCTCAACAGTGGGCTTACAATATTCAGTAAAACATGCCATAAGCCCATATGCTGTTACTCACTCTTTGTTGTTCCATTTATTGAGCATAGACAGAGTAATTAGCATAATTTTTAAGGGTCCTGAGATTTTCCGAATGGTAAATGAGCATTCAATTTAATGCTCAACTTGGCTTCAACTTAAAGTCACCAGCTGTTATCAATCAGTCCCTAATAAAACAGTCAGCCAGTCCTTTGACTTTTTCTTTCTTTTTTTTTTTTTGACAGAGTTTTGCTCTTGTTACCCAGGCTGGAGTGCAATGGTGCGATCTCCACTCACCGAGACCTCCGCCTCCCAGTCAAGCAATTATCCTGCCTCAGCCTCCCAAGTAGCTAGGATTACAGGCATGTACCATCACGCCCGGCTAATTTGGTATTTTTAGTACAGATGGGGTCTCTCTATGTTAGTCTGGCTGGTCTTTGAAGCTTTGAACCCAATCATTGACTTCTTCTCTCTAGCTATGACAAACCTGGATGGTATCTTCTTCTAATAGAATGTTCTTTGTCTATACTGAAAATCTGCTTTTTTAATGTGGCCACCTTCATCGATGATCTTAGTTAGATCTTCTTGATAGCTTGCTGCAGGTTCTACACCAGCGTTTGCTGCTTCATCTTGTATCATTATGTCATGGAGACAGCTTCTTTCCTGAAAACCTCGTGAACTAACCTCTGCTAACTTCCAACTTTTTTTCCACAACTTCCTCACCTCTCTCAGCCTTCATAGAGTTGAAGAGAGTTAGAACCTTGCTTTGGATTAGGCATTGGCTTGAGGGAATGTTGTGGCTGGTTTGATCTATTCAGATTACTTAAACTTTCTCCATATCAGCAATAAGGCTGTTTCACTTTCCTATCATTCATATATTGTCTTGAGTTTACTTTTAATTAACTTCAATAACTTTATCCTTTGCACTCATGATTTGGCTCTCTGTTAGGAACAAGAGGCTTAGCTTTTGCCCTATCTCAATTTTCGACATGCCTTCCTAAGTTTAATCACTTCTAGCTTTTGATTTAAAGTGAGAGACATGCAACTCCTCCTGTCACTTGAACACTTCAAGGCCATAAGAAGGTTATTAGTTGGCTGAATCTCCATATTGTTTTTTGTCAGGGAATAGGGAAGCCCAAGGAGAGAGATAGAGATGGGGAGTGGCCAGTGGGTGGAGCAACTCAAACACACACAACAGTTATCAATTAAGTTGGTTATCTTATGTGGGCATGGCTTGCGGTACCCCAAAACAATTACAATTGTAACATTAGAGATCACTGATCACAAACCATCATAACAGATATAATAATGAAAAAGCCTGAAATATTATGAGAATTACTAAAATGTGGCTCAGAGACACAAAGTGAGCATATGTTGTTGTTAAAATGACGCTGATGGACTTGTTTGATGCAGGCTTGCTACAAACCTTCAATTTGTGAAAAACGCAATACTTGCTAAGTGCAATAAAATAGTGGATGTCTGCACAGCTCTATCTCTCTGTTTTGAAAGATTACAAAATATTACTCCATATGAATGTGTTACAATATATTTAACAGTCTAAGGAGCTGGTTGTGAGCTTTTTGTGGAAAAGGTAAAGGAGAAATTGCTGTGGCTTTATTGCAAGTGGTATAGCATGTGGCCACTCTCCTCCCATAGTGTGAAAAGGATTTGTGGAGACACAGTGATTTTGTGATCTTTCATACGGAGATAATCCACAGGAACTGGGCTTGGAGCAAACTATTCAGTTGCTGGCACACCTGGGTTCACAATTCATTGCTAGCACTTGCTGACTTGCTGATCCTTTAAAAAAACTCCTCATTTCAACTCAGATTTTATCCAGAAAACATGTCATTAGGTTTTCCCTAGAGTCGGATGAAATTATGGGTTCATGAACTGTACTCTCTACGACATGAATGAACTGCAGAAGTACAAGATTGTCATTATTTTAGTTGTGTTTTTGTTCTGAGGGGTTGTTATGTGATCTCAGCTTACTCAGAATCTACAGTTTATCACTTGATAAATGAAAAAGAGCTTTAAACCCAACTCATTCTTCACACTGATGCCTGCATGCTTTTCATATATATATCTGTGTGTCTGTATATATATGCTTGTGTATAAAACCACATATATAGAAAAATATATATATATGTCTTTCCTATCTTTTCCTTTCTTTCTATGTTACCATTTTAAGTGAAAAGGGCCAACCAACATAGAGAGGTAACACAGTGACTAAGAGCTGATTAGGTCTCTTGGTTATTCTTGTGTCTTAGAATTTGATTGCTTTCTTTCCACATCTGGTGCACGGTTTGGTTCATTTGAAAAGTGTGGCCTCTGGAGGCTGCGATACTCTCACTTAGTCCTAGATGTAATGCACTTTCTTTCTATTCCTCTTGAACCTCCTGAGCTCATAGAGGGGCTGCTATAATTCTGTGCTCATGAGTCATTGCAGAAATACTGTAAATGGCATGGTAAGGACTGGTGGTATCCATGAATACTGTGTGTGTCTCCCCTGCCCTCAGCATGTTCCATTGTTCCACTGGCATCACTGAAAAAACACAAGTGTGAATGTAAAATTATAGGCAGCCTTTGCTTTGTACAGTTCTAAAGTTCATGCCTATCAATTACCACCATTTAAACCAGCCCCACAAAACACACTTCAAGTTTCAGCTACCCTGGTACATTAACTGCGAATGATTTCAGTCTACAAATCACTGTGTAAATAACAGATGCGCATCGTGATCATTGACCAATCACATTGCTTCTTCCAAAGTCAGTCAGTGATTGGTCCCTGCAGCTCTGCTTTCACATACAAACAGCAAAGTAAGCAGTTGCATTGGCACCTTATCACCCCATGATGAACACGTGTGATATTTGAAAAAGTTGGCTCATGAAAAGAAGGAATTAGCCCACAACGATGCAAATGCAGCAAAGAAATCAAAAGTGGTAGTGCTGGAAGTGAAATTTGAATGGAAAGAAAATTGAGTTTCAGAACACATAGCTGTCCTTGGGAAAGTTGACCCTGCCACTGTTCAGGAGCCAATTTGTTAACAGACATGAAGAAAATGGTTATGATGACAAGGAGGGAGATGTAATAGAGGAAGTGATGCTGCCATAAAGAAATTGACATTTAAGAATCTCTCAGAGATATCGAACAACACTAAAGATGTAAAAGTATTGTTCAATTTCCTCTTGATGAGTTTTGTATAAGGAGAAAAACATTTAAATTCTCAATGTTTTTAATATTTTAAATTACAGTGCACTAAGTAAATATTTTTTTAATATTTATTTTCTGCTTACTACACATCTGTAACTGATGGGAAGGGAGTTTTTAGGATTTTGACAAAAAATGTAAAATGTAACAGAACAATCATCATTTCCCCAAAGATAAATGAAGATTACTTTACACAATTTCCACTTGCGCAGTCATCTTTCAGATCCCGTATTACTGTACAACGTGAGGACTGTGTGTATGAAGGATTTCAAAGAGGCAACAGCAGAACATTGCACCACAAGCAGGACCCTTATGAGTGTAAGATCCATGCAACTGCTTCACCAAAGGCCTACCTTTGATCTTTCTGTGTATGGTACTTGAATTTTCTTTTGTTAGTATATAAAAAAGGCCTCCATGAATCTGGCCCTGCTCTGGCACTGCATTTCCCACTGCTCCCTTCTGTGCACTGTGGGCCAGCCCACAGTGCAGCATAGCTTGCCTCTGGTCTTCATTGCTGCATGCATCAGTACACACCTTGCAAGACTGGTACAAAGCAGACCAAGATAAACTATATCAAGACTCTAAACTATGCACAGTGCTCTGGCAATCAGAGCACTGTGGCATGACTATGGCCTTATTAAAGTCATGAACTCCTCCATCTTCCCCATTCCACCTCACCTTTCCCACCCTTTAAACAACCCCTCAACCTCCAAAACCAAACATAAGGCTTTTCTCTTCTTAGAAATTTGCTCTGACTTCCTCCAGGTGAAGTGACTACTCCTTCTTTTGTACTACTACGTACCAGCACTGCACATAATAGGGCCTAACCTCATACAGCTGCAGCCTACAGATAAGCAGGAAAACTGACATCTACTCATTATGATGAAAAGCCAATTTGGATGCAGAACACCAAAATTTACTGAGCTTTCTGCTCAACTTTCTGCCAGGCACCACAGTGAGCCACTTTGCTGTCGGTTTTGCATGTATGCTTAAAACCACACAAAGTAGATGCTATTAGCATTCTTATTTTTGACACGAGGAAAACAAAATCCAGATGGTTACATAACTTCCTGAGCGGGGGACGGTGGTCACATGGGTAGCAGTTCAGCTGGTTATAGGAAAGGGAAGAAGTAAAAAAGATTTCCATGGGAAACTTATGGGAAAGATACATGTTTTATTACCTGGATTTAAGAGTTTTCTAGGCCAAAATTCCTGCAACCAGTGTTTTTCAGACTGGAGGTTTAAAGCTTTCATTTAGAAAATTAGAAAATAAGATCACTTTAAATACATCTTATACAGACACTAAAAGACAGCAGACCTTCTGAGTTTGAGGCAGGACTCTGGAGGACTCTTTAGGCTGCATGTACCCTCACTACCCACCGCCTACAGCCCCTCCCCAAAGTAAAACACACACACTCACACACCCCCACACACAATATTTTTGGCCTTGATTGCTAAAGAGAAAATTTTTGAAAATCTAATTTTGCAGTCCTAAAACAGAATGTGGACAATCATTGCACATTTACCTAGGTAGTGGAGAATATCCCAAAAGTATCTTGAAGGAAAATCATGTCCATTTTTCTCAGCAACTGTGACATTGAACCATCTGCCACTATACTTATTCAGTTGAGATTAAATATATTAAAGATATCTTTGAAGTACTACTTAAATTCAGACCATCAGAAAATTTTGTGTTGGGAATGTGTCTTTTCACCTTCAAATACAGGAGCTGCATTTAGGAGGTGAGGTAATATGACTCCTTATTTATTCTTGAATTGTTAGAATCTGAGAAATAGTATAAGAAACAGCCCTATGAGACTCAATAATTTTATTAATGTTGTTGGGGATTCATTTGATTGTTTTTTTTTTTTTTTTTTTTTTTTTTTTTTTTTTTTGAGACGGAGTCTCGCTCTGTCGCCCGGACTGGAGTGCAGTGGCCGGATCTCAGCTCACTGCAAGCTCCGCCTCCCGGGTTTACGCCATTCTCCTGCCTCAGCCTCCAGAGTAGCTGGGACTACAGGCGCCCGCCACCTCGCCCGGCTAGGTTTTTTGTATCTTTTAGTAGAGACGGGGTTTCACCGTGTGAGCCAGGATGGTCTCGATCTCCTGACCTTGTGATCCGCCCGTCTCGGCCTCCCAAAGTGCTGGGATTACAGGCTTGAGCCACCGCGCCCGGCCTTGATTGTTTAACATGTACTGAGTTCCTGACCAGCCTGGCCAACATGGTGAAAACCTATCTCTACTAAAAAAAAATACAAAAATTAGCTAGGCGTGGTGGTGTGTTTCTATAAGCCCAGCTACGTGGGAGGCTAAGGCAGGAGAATCACTTGAACCCAGGAGACAGAGGTTGCAGTGAGCCAAGATCACACCACTGCACCACTCCACTCCAGCCTGGGTGGCAGAGCAAGACTTCATCAAAAAAAAAAAAAAAAAAAGCAAAACAAACAAGCAAAAACATATATTGAGTTCCCACTATGTACTCAGCACTCTGCTAGGGTGTAGATAGAAAAAGAGAAAGTGGTAGACACACTCGTCCCTCACAGATCTTATGTTTTGCAGATAGATTATTAACAGTTACATAAACAATTACTTGACTGGTGGTGGTAATTGCCTGACAATCACAACAGTGGCTCTAATAGTGACACTCAGTCTGTCTTGGTGAGTAGAGTAAAGGCTTCTATAAGGAAGTGGCATATAAGCCAAGTGCTGAAAGATGAGTAAGAAATAGCTGGATTGAAGGATCATGGGACTCATATGGGAAAGCTTTTTTTTTTTTTTTTTTTTTTTTTAATGAGGATTTGATGATCTCTTTGAGAAATCTGTGGGAGAGAGTTCACTCCCCAAGATCAGGAATGGTGGCTTTTTGTTCCAGTAGCTAATTTGTTTGGATGATATGGAAACACACTAGTGAATGATTTCTTAGTGGAAGTTGGCTTTTCATTTTTGTGCCAGTAAATTAGCACAGAGACTTCCTACAGAAGTAAATAAATAAATAAACTAGACTTCATAAATTTAAAAGTTGTGTACATGAAAGGACACTAAGACCCAGGACATGACGGTTTCACTACTGAATTTTACCAAACATTTAAAGAAGATATAATACCAATCCTACCCAAACTATTCCAAAAATTAGAGGGGAGGGAATACTTACAACTTATTCTATGAGGCCAGTATTATCCTGATACCTAAATCAGATAGAGTCACATAAAAAAAAAAGAAAGAAAACTACAGGCCAATATCTTTGATGAACATTGATGCAAAAATCCTAGTAAAATACTAGCAAACTAGATTCAACAACACATTAAAAAGATCATTCATTATGACTGAGCGGGATTTATGCAAGAGTGGCAAGGATGGTTCAACATATGCAAGTCAGTCAATGTGATACACCATGTCAACAGAATAAAGGACAAAAGACATTATCATTTAAATTGATGCTGAAAAAACTGATAAAATCCAACATCCCTTAATGATAAAAGAAAAAAAAAAAAAAACTTGACTGGGCGCAGTGTCTCACACCTGTAATCCCAGCACTTTGGGAGACCGAGACGGGCAGATCACGAGGTCAAGAGATTGAAACCATCCTAGCTAACATGGTGAAACCCCATCTCTACTAAAAATACAAAAAATTAGCTGGATGTCGTGGCGGGCACGTGTAGTCCCAGCTACTCAGGAGGCTGAGGCAGGAGAATGGCGTGAACCCGGGAGGTGGAGCTTGCAATGAGCCTAGATCAAACCACTGCACTCCAGAGCCTGGGTGACTGAGTGAGACTCCATCTCAAAAAAACAAAACAAAACAAAAACAACAAAAACCTTTCAGAAACTGATTATAGAAGGAACATACCTCAACACAATAAAAGTCATATACCACTACTATCATACTAAATGGGGAAGAACTAAAGCCTTTCCTCTAAGATCTGGAACAAGACAAGGATGCCCATTGTCATCATTCTTATTCAAGGTAGTACTGGAAGTCTTACCCTGAGCAATCAGAAAAGAGAAAGAAATAAAGAGCACTTAAGTTGGAAAAGAAGAAGTCAAGGTATATTTGCTTGCAGATGTATGATCTTATATTTAGAAAAACCTAAAGACTGCACAAAAACTATTAAAAGTGATAAATTCTTTAAAGAAGCAGGATACAAAATCAACATACAAACATGAGTAGCATTTCTATATGTGAACAATGTAGAAAATAAATCATAAAGTAATCCCATTTACAATAGCTATGAATAAAATAAAATACCAAGGAATTAACTGAAGAAGTAAAAGATCTCTACTATGAAAACTATAAAACATTGTTGCCAGAAAGATATTCCATGTTCATGAATTAGAAGAATCAATATTGTTAAAACATTCATACTACCCAAAACAATCCACAGATACAGTGCAATCCCTATCAAAATACCAATGGCGTTCTTCATAAAAACAGAAAAAAAATCCCAAAATTTATATTGAAGTACAAAAGATGCAAAATAGCCAAAACTATCCTGAGCAAAAAGAACAAAACTAAAGGAATCATATTACCGGACTTCAAATTATACTAGAGCTATAGTGACCAAAGTAGCATAGAACTGGCATAAAAATAGATGCATAGAACAATGAAACAGAATACAGAACCCAGAAATAAATCTATACATTTACAGTAAACTCATTTTTTAATAAAGATGCCAAGAACATACGTTGGCTTGGAAAACTGGATATTCATATGCAGAAGAATTAAACTAGATCCCTATCTCTCTCACACACACACAAAAATTAAATCAAAATGAATAAAAGACTTAAATCAAGGGTGTCTAATCTTTTGGCTTCCCTGGGCCACATTGGAAGACAAAGAAAGGTTTCGGGCCACACATGAAATGCACTAACACTAACAATAACTGATGAAGTAAAAATAAATGAATAAAGTTTTAGGAAAGTTTACAAATTTGTGTTGGGCCTCATTCAATGCTCTCCTGCACTGCACGTGGCCCATGGGCCATGGGTTGGACAAGCTTGACTTAAATCTAAGACCCCAAATTGTACAACTACTACAAGAAAACACTGGAGAAGCTCTCTAAGACATTGGTCAGAGAGGTCTTTTTGAGTAGTACTGTACCAGCACAGGCAACCAAAGCAAAAATGGACAAATGGGATCATATCAAGTTTAAAAACTTCTGCACAGCAAAAGAAACAATCAACAAAATGAAGAGACAACCCACAGAATGGGAGAAAATATTTGCAAACTATCCACCTGACAAGGGATTAATAACCAGAATATATAAGGAGCACAAACAACTCAATAGGAAAAAATCTAATTATTTGATTTTAAAATGAGCAAAAGCTCTGAATAGACATTTCTCAAAAGAAGACATACAAATGGCAAACAGGCATATGAAAAGGTGTTCAGCATCATAGTTTATCAGAGAAATGCAAATCAAAGCTACAATGAGGTCTCATCTCACCCCAGTTAAAATGGCTTTTATCCAAAATTCAGGCAATAACAAATGCTGGCAAGGATGTGGAGAAAAGAGAACACTCGTATACTGTTAGTGGGAATGTAAGTTAGTACAACCCCTATGGAGAACAATTTAGGGATTCTTCAAAACATTAAAAATAGAGCTACCATATAATCCAGCAATCTCACTGCTGGGTATATACTCAAAAGAAAAGAAATCAGTATTATTGAAGAGATATTTGCACTCCCATGTTTATTGCAGCACTATTTAGCCAAAATTTGGAGGCAACCAAGTGTCCATCAACAGGTGAATGGATAAAGAAAATGTGGTACATATACACAATGGAATACTATTCAGATATATAAAAAGAATGAGACCCTATCATTTGCAACAACATTGATGGAACTGGAGGTCATTATGTTAAGCAAAATAAGCCAGTCACAGGAATACAAACTTAACTTGTTCTTACTTATTTCTAGGAACCAAAAAAATTAAAACAATTGAACTCATGGAGAAGGAGAGTAGAAGAATGGTTACCAAAGGCTGGGAAGGATAGTGGGTGGGTAGGGGAGAAGCAGAGATTGTTAATGGGTACAAAAATGTAGTTATATAGAAGGAATAAGATCTAGTATTTGATAGCACAACAGGGTAACTACAGTTAACAATAATTTATTGTACGTTTAAGAAAACTAAAAGAGTATAAGTTGATTGTTTGTAACATAAAGAAGGGATAAATGCTTGAGGTGATATATATCCCGTTAACCCTGATGTAATTATTACTCATTGCATGCTTGTATCAAATATCTCATGTACCCCATAAGTATATACACCTACCATGTACCCATAAAAGTTAAATTTAAAAATATATAAATAAATAAATAAAATAAAATAAAACTGAAAGACTCCCAGAAGATCAGAAATATAATTCCCCTCTACACACACACACAAAAGGACACTATCAAGAAAATGAAAATAATCTATGGACTAAGAGAGAATATTTGCAATTCACATGTGATAATGAGCCTGTATCCAGAATAAATAAAGAATTCTTAAAACTCAATAACAAGAAGATAAACAGCCCAACTAAATAAAATGAGCAGAGGATTTGAATAGACATTTATCCAAACAAAATAAACAAATGGCCAATAAGCACATGAAAAGATACTCAATATCAGAGTCATCAGGCAAATGCAAATCAAAACACAATGAGCTATCACTTTACACCCTCTAGGATAGCTATAATCAAAAAGACAAATATGAGTGTTGGTGAGGATGGAGAGAAATTGGAACACTCATACAGTGCTAGTGGGAATGTAATACAGTGCATGTGGCCCATGGGCCATGGGTTGGACAAGCTTGACTTAAATCTAAGACCCCAAATTGTACAACTACTACAAGAAAACACTGGAGAAGCTCTCTAAGACATTGGTCTGAGAGAGGTCTTTTTGAGTAATACTGTACCAGCACAGGCAACCAAAGCAAAAATGGACAGTGCAGCCAATTTGGAAAACAATTTGGCAGTTTCTCAAAAAGTAAATAATCAAGTTTCCATATGACTCAGCAATTCCGCTCCTGGAATTTCTACTCAAGAGAATTAAAAACATATGTTCCCAAAATAACTTGGACATGAATACTTATAACAGCATTATTCATAGTCATCAAAAAGCGAAAACAACCCAAAGGTCAATTAACTGATAAATGGATAAACAAAATATACTGTATTCATACAATAGAATATTATTAAACCATCAAAAGAAATAAAGTGCTGATGTATGCTACATTTCCACAAAAGTGCACACATTACCTTTTGATTCACAGGCTCAGGCTTTGTCTAGAGAGCTGCAGGATAAAACACCTCAAGAGGGCTCTCTCCAGTTAGGTGATCCAGGTCCACAGGTGAGGCTGTTTTGGATCTGCTTCCCAGTCTTAAAAGGATTGATGCTCTGAAAAAGTCTGACTCATGAGTATGATATTTTAGTTTTAATAGTGAGCCTTAATCGTCAATTCATTTTGCTTTCTGGATATTTCTTTAGATAAGTTTACCAGGCTAAGGCACTTTATTCCCCGAGCAAAAAGCTCTTTCTGGAGGAAGTGCTTAAAATCAACAGAATTACATAAGAGAAGGCCACTAGTGAATACAACATGATTAAAGTAAGTTTTAGAGCAACATTCCACTACGGATTTTATTCCACAGAGTTATCTTCACTAGGAGAAATTTGATGTGGCCAAACCAGGTGCAGCTTTTCACATTTTAGTAGTCTACAATTAATCATTAATTTTAAGGAGGTTTAGAGAAATGGCAAATCCATTAGCATCAGGCAGAATTTAGTTTGAATTTAGTCTCCACTGTTCTGAAGCTCTATACTTTTAATTGAGCCAAGTAAACTCTGTAAGCCTAGCTCATTTTTTAAATGAGCTATTCCTGCCTACTTCATTCTGTTATCATTTTGTAGTGAGGAATAAATGAATTTTATACCTATGAAGTTTTTGGTATGGTGCCTGGTGCATAGTAAATGCTCAAGAAGTGATCATTTATTATTGTTATCATTTAGTTCTCTAATTGTTGTCTATAATCAACATTTATGGACCGAGGTCTTCATTCAAAATTCATTTACAGTGCAAGGAACTGTGCTGAGAGTTCTAAGATGGCTTTGGTTAACAAGACAAACAGCTTTAAACATACAAACCTTCTGATAGAGCAAGGAAAAAAAAATAGCCTTCACTGTTCAATGGTAAATATAATACCATACCTCAGTAGTTCTGAAACATTAGCATGCATGAGAATCACCTGGAGAATGTCTTGACACAGTTTATTTCTGATTCAGGAAGTCTAGGTTGAGGTAGGAGAACTGTGCTTCTAACAATTCCCAGATGCCCATATGGCTGGCCTGAAAGTCACGTTAATAGAACCACAATTATAAAGGAGAGACAGGAATTGCCAAAAATGACTTGGTAATATTTTTGGTATTGGGAGAAGTATGCATGGAATTCCACAGAGATAGTGCTAAATCAGAAGATCTGGAGGAAAATCACTGTGGTATAGAAAGAATAGCAGCAGAGCAGAGATAAGAGTTAGGAACAGGCACAAAGGGGCCAAGGGTTTGGGCTCTCTCAAACATTATTGGACATTTAAGCTTAATGGGGAGACTTTTAAGATAGTTAAGCAGCTGCATGATGGGATGCATTTGCCTCATAGAAATGTGGCTCTAGGTCAGCCTTTTGTTACCACACTGGGTAGTTTGCTGTTTCTCAAAACCTCGTTCTACCTGCTTTCCTGAGCTCATGCTGTTTCTTCAGACTGAAATATGCTTCTCTCATATCTCCACATGTTCACACCCAAAAGTTGTTCCTTGGATTACAGCTGATTGTCTTCTTCTTTTCCAGCAATATGATGTCATATTACTTTCCTTAAAATAATAGTGTCTTAAAATTATCATGGCTTCCAGGGAGGAAAAGTCTTATATGTCCCTTAACCAGGCTGTAGTGCAGCCAGCTTTCACTGAATCCTGATAACTGAAGTCTGCAGTTTTTGCCATTTTTTCTTTCTATTAATATGCTTGTCTTCTTTGAGTTTTAAATATAAATATGAATATAAACACAAACATGTAGTTAGTAGACACCAATCCACTATGATTCAAACATATTTTATTATAAAGATTGCAAAAATATTTTCTTTTAAATTTATTTATGGTGTGTAGATAGCCAAATAAAGAACAGTTTCTTCATTTTTATTTCATATATTATTTAAAATTCTTTTCCTATATGAAGAAAGGGGATATAATAATAAACATGCAAATGCTTATTTGTGCAAATGAATACATGGAGTTCACGCAATAAACCAAAGACAAAGATCTATGGGGGAGAGGGTAAAGAAGTGGTGAAAGAAACACAGACTGAAAATACGGTAGGAGGGAGGAGGAGGAGGGAGTGGAACCTCTCTGCATATACCGCTTTTTTGTAACATTGACTTTTAAAATCATAATAATGTTTCACATACTCCCACAAAACAATTAAAATTAACAAGGATGGGGGGTGGACCCCAACTGAAATATAAACAGTAATAAATGAACCAAACTAGATTACAAAGAAATAGCAAAATCACATTGAAAGAGATAAGGGATGGGAGGGAAAGAACTGACCTAAGTAACTCTGGAAAAAAGTATTTTGAGTAGATATTCTAAGATAAAGAGCAAAAAAATAACTGTAGGCTAACATTGTACTCCAGTTAGTATACATTTTTCTCATATGGCAATGCATTAGCAAGTCTGAAACCACTTTCCATGTATACAAGAGTTGAATAAATAAGTAAATATATCATAGATAATGAGACACAGGATTCTCATTGTAAGAGGAGAAACGACAAATCAGGAAAGAGGAGGCTAGAATGGAGCTTGTGATATTGAATTGGAGTCACAGATGCAATTATGAACTCGTGGACTTTCAGTAAAAATAGCAGTAAAAATACATTTATATAGATACAGTAGAAAAACAAATATGAGTATGCATGGTTTAGTATACATATACATATTTCTTAGCTCTGTCCATAAAAAGGACCGTGAAGCAACAATGGCCTGATAAGAATGAGCACACCTAGCACCCAGATCTTGATTTCTAAATACCACTCTCTAATAAAAGAAACCAGGACTCCTTTAAAAAGTAGTGATTTCAGCACTCAGGTAGAAGAAATATAAGATGAACCCAAAGCGTCTCCTGGTACCAGCAATTAAAGAAGTGCTCAAAAACAAAAAATGAAGAAAGGAATATGCTGGAAGGACATAGGAGCCAACCTGAACGAGCTCCCAGTGGCTAATGCAAGAACAATTTGAGCCACATAGTAAATAAAAATAGAATTGAACTATAATCCAAACAATAAAATACGTTTTCATAAGTACATAATGATATGTAATTGAATTAATAAATTGGGAGGATAATTCGTTCTTACAAAGTAATTCAATTAATAAACATAGAATTTATGAGGTATATGAAAAATCACCAGGAAGCAAACACTACTGTGGTAGACAAAATCCACTAATGGATGCTAAAATTAGTGGGTAAAATTTTCAGAGGAAATGAGATATTAATGTGGTCTCAACATACATTCTCCCAAGTATTTACTAACTATAAGAGGAAATATAATGACTTTACCATGAGGCCGCCTGGCAGATACTCTCTTAACTATGTGATCGATGTTGACATCAGTAATGAGATGTAAACATCACACCACCTAATATGGTGTGCTGAGAAGGGCACATCATTGCTATGGTATCCCTGTCAAAAATTCATATCTTAATCTAATCATGAAGACACAACAGATGAACCCAAACTGAGTGTCAAAATAATGAAACTGTACTCTCCAAAAGTCTCCAAGGTTATATAAGCCACGAAAAAATATATATATATAGGAGCTGATCCGGATGGGAGAGACTAAGAAGCCTAATGACCAAATGCATTGTTGAAAACTGAATTGAATGACGAAAAAGAAAAGGGACATTAGTGAGAAAAGTGCTGGAATTCTAACAAAATCTGCAATTCAGCTAATAGTATTATATCAGTTTCAATTTTCTAGTTGTGATAATTGGATATAACTATGTGTGTTGTTACCATTAAGAGAAGCTGGATGGGATACATATATAACAAATTATTATTGTAACTTAAATAAATCTAATTTTTCAAAATAAAAATTTTAAAGTAAAATGTTTTTCTATTTTGAAAAAGCGTGCTAAAAAACTAGACATCTACGTGTAAGAAAGGAAGGAAGGAAGGAAGGAAGGAAGGAGAAAAGAAGAAAAGAAAGAAAAGAGAAAAGAAGAAGAGTAAAGAGAAAGAAAGAAAGAAAAAGAAAGAAAGAAGGGAGGAAGGGAGGAAGGGAGGGAGGGAGGGAGGGAAGGAAGGAAGGAAGAAGGAAGGAAGGAAGGAAGGAAGGAAGGAAGGAAGGAAGGAAGAAGGAAGGAAGGAAGGAAGGAAGGAAGAAGAAAGAAAGAAAGAAAGAAAAGAAAGCAAGCAAGCAAGCTTTGTGCAGTGGCTCACACCTGTAATCCCAGCATGTTGGAAGGTCAAGGCAGGAGGAATGCCTGAGGTCGGAATTTGAGACCAGCCTGGGCAATACAGCAAGACCTCCATCTCTAAAAAGAAAAAACAAAGAATGAAAGAAAGAAAGAAATTGGATACTGACCTTACATTTTTCACAAAAGTAACTAAAATAAATTGTGTATATATATACATATATATAATAAATATATAAACAATATATGAATATAAACTATAAAACTTCAAGAAGATAAGATAGGTGAAAAACTAGGTGACCTGAGGTTGTAAATGACTTTTTAGATACAACACAAAAGAACAACTGCTGAAAGAAAAATTGATGAACTTGACTATTAAAATTAAAAAGGCTATGCAAAGACGCTATTTAGAGAATGAAAAGATAAATCACAGACCAAGAGCTAATATTTGCAAAACACATATCTGATACAGGACTCGTATCCAAAATATACAAAGAACTCTTAAAACTCAGCAATAAGGAAACAAACAACCCAATTAGAATATAGGCAAAAGATTTGAACAGCCACTTCACCAAAGATATTCAGGTAGCATAGGAAAATATATTTAACATCATATGTCATTGGGAAATTTCAAATTAAAACAACAATGAGATACCATTACACACCTATTAGAATGGCTAAAATCAAAGATAATAACAATATCCAAGTCTGGTGAGGATGTGGATAAACTTCTCATTCACTGCTGATGGACTTGCAAAATGGTACAGCTGCTTTGGAAGACAGTATATCCATTTCTTGAAAAATTTAACATACAATCCAGCAATAGTGCTCTCTGGTATTTATCCAAATGAGTTGAAAACTTATGTTCACACAAAAGTCTGCACTCTAATGTTTACAGCAGCTTTATTCATAATTGCCCAAACTTGGAAGCAACCAAGAGATCCTTCAGTAGGCAAGTAGACAAATCATGGTATACTCAGACAGTGGAATACTATTCAGCAATAATATTCCATTAAACATGGAAAGATATCAAGGATATTTGAAAGCATATTACTAAGTGAGATATGCCAGTGTGAAAAAGCTATATACTGCATATTCCAACTATATGACATTCTGGAAAAAGCAAAACTCTGGAGGCATTAGAAAGATTAGTGGTTGCTAGTGTTTTGGTGGAGGGAGAAAGGATGAATAGGTGAAGCACAAGAGATTTGTGGAGAGGTGCAAATATTCTGCATGATCCTGTAATAGAAGATAAATGGCATCATACATTTGTCTAAACTCGAATAATTGTACTGCACAAAAATTGAAACAATAATATATAGACATGCCTGAGATATTGTGGGTTTGGTATGAGACCAATAAAATAAACCAAACAATATTTTTTGTTTCCCAATGCATGTAAAAGTTACATTTAAATTATCACGTAGTATATTGCATGCTGTAACATTATATCTAAAAAAAAGTACGTGCCTTAATTTAAAAATACTTTATTGCTAAAAAATGCATACAATCATCTGAGCCTTCTGTGAGTTGCAGTGTTTTTGCTGTGGAAGGCCTTGCATCAATATTGAGGGCCACTGATCAAGGTGGCGGTTGCTGAAGGTTGGGGTGGCTGTGGCAGTTGCTTAAAGTAAGACAACAATGAAGTTTGCTTCGTTGATTGACTCTTCCTTTCACAAAAAAGATTTCTCTGTAGCATGCAATACTGTTTGCTAGCATATTTCCCATAGAAGAACTTCCTTCAAAATTGGAGACAAACCTCTCAAAACCTGCCACTGCTTTATCAACTGAGTGGAGTGGTGGAGGGAGAAGCCTCATTTCAAGACTCAAAAGTGGATAATGAGACAAGGCCACTGGCAGCGAACTATTTTTTTTTTTTTTAAAGACATTCACTCTGATTAGAGGAAAGTGGGATAAAGATGGCAAGAGGACACAGTAATGAGGGCTTCGAGGCACCCTGTCCTTGTGGATGCATAATAAATACAGTGGAACCAGTAGTGGGTGACACAGAGCTGAGGCACTATTATGTCCATGAAGATGACAAGCAAAGCAAGCTCTTGTGAGAGAATGATGACAGCAGGAAGAATCCCCAGGTGACGTGGCTACAGATGCCGATAGGCACTCCTGGCAGGGCATTGAGGAGGAATGGTGTGGCTGAAGGCCCCAGGCATGCTGAGCTGCATGAACCTTAGCCTGGGCTCTTGGCTTTATTACTCATGCGCATTGAAAGTTCGGGGCGAAAGTCAAAGGACAAAGGGTGTCAATGAGCCTGTTCCCCATGGCACGAACCAGAGCTCTGCTTTGCTTTCCACTAAAACAAACAAAGAACTGCTGGACTCGGCCCAAGGAGTTCAGAGCCCTTTATCGTTTTATTTTGTAAATAATCCCATAATTTTATCTGAATTGAGGAGAGTAAACACTAGAAATTCTTTCTCTTCCTGTCTTGTTTTGGTTGCTGTCTTTGGATGCTGAGTCTGTAAATGCAGCATTGATGATGACCTCACTTTCAAGCTTCCATTCTCTTCACTGGAAGCTAAATAGCTTTAGAATAAGGGTGCATCAAATTAAAGAAAAAATTAAACAGTTCCATGTTTTTCTAGTTAGTCTCCCCAGGGTACATTTTCCAAATCTACTCATTTAATGGACACACTGTAATGGAATTCATGATTTCTGAGCAGAAAATGCACAGCATGGGACACAGGCAGACAGATGTGCATGTCTTTAGAAAAGCACCATGTCAGAAAGATATGCCTCACATGAGTCCCAGAGAGAAGCTAGGAAAACTATTGTCTCGTTTAGCAATGGCACAATCTTAACTCCTGTACTCTGCTGATTAGGGAGGTGATTAGATCATGAGATTGAAGCCTTCAGGATGGGATTCATGCCCCTATAAACGAGGTCTCAGAGATCTCCCTCACCCTCCTTCTGCCATATGAGACGCAGTGAGGAGGTGGCTGTCTGTAAACCCAAAAGAGCACCCTCATCTGAACATGACCATGCTGGCACCTTGATCTTGGACTTCCAGCCTCCAGAACTACAAGAAATAAATGTCTGCTGTTTATAACCCACCTAGTCTGTGGTAATTTGTTATAGCAGCCCAAGCCAAAACAATAGTTTTCCTAGTTTCTCTCTGGGACTAGTCCTATAATATATAGACATGCCTAATCCCAGATAGACAAGGACAGCCTCAGAGAGAAACTAGGAAAATTATTGTCTTAGCTTGGGTTGCTATAACAAATTACCATAGATTAGGTGGGTTACAAACAGCAGACATTTATTTCTCTTAGTTCTGGAGGATGGAAGTCCAAGATCAAGGTGTCAGCATGGTCATGTTCATACGAGGGTGCTCTTTTAGGTTTGTAGACAGTCACCTTCTCACTGTGTCCTCATACGGCAGAAGGAGGGTGAGGGAACTCTCTGCAATCTCATTTATAAGGGAAGGAATCCCATTCTGAAGGCTCCGCTCTCATGACCTAGACACCTCCCTAAGCAGCAGGGTATAGGAGTTAAGGCTGTGCTATAACCTCTGTCTAGTCTGTCTATTTTTATTTCATTTATTTATTCATTTAAAATGTATGATTTTGGCATTGTGGTTTGTACTAGAAGTGCAGTGAAAACATAAACTATTTACACGTCCCTGCTATTAGGGAACTTTCATTCCTGTACTTTATAAAGATGCAATCAAAATTTCTAGTTGTCCCCTGGTACCCATTCTTTGCCCTTTTTAGATGGGGATCACAATTTTAGCTGTGCATAAGATTCTACTGACCGGCCTTCCATGCAGTCCTGCTGCTACATTCTGGTGACTGAGGCACAAGTGTGAGTGATGGGGGCAGCACCTAAACCACACTTTTAAGAGGAAAGAGCATGAAGGGCACCCCCCATGCACACTTCTGCTCCCTGCAGTTGGGAGGTGTGGATGTCCTTAGGCATCACAGCAGAGGATGCTGTTTGCAGAGCAGAGCTGAAACTAACTGGGGCTTTTACAAGAGAGAAAAATAAGCTTGTACTTTATTAAATGCTTTGCTATGTTGTGTTTTACTGTTTCAACAAGAGCTGAGCCTACTTTTTAAATACATACAAACACTCTGCTTGCTGCCACCTGCCTGGCACAGTCATGGGCAAGCTATTTTGCCAGAATCTCACTCTTCCCAAGAAAAGGTGGGGCATTAACATACCCCTCATGGTAATAGGGTGTGAGTTTGAGATGTTGCACACAAACATTTCTTTTTCAAATCTTAAAAGATACTTAGAACAGTTTGACTAGGGACACATTATAATTCAAACTGGAGCCTTATTACTCTCCTGATTGTAAATTTAGTGACAAATGGGAAGAATCTCGCTGCTGATACAGAGATGAATTCAACTGCCCTCTTAACAACAGTACACAAGGCTGGGTGTGGTGGTTCACGCCTGTAATCCCAACACTTTGGGAGGCAGAGGTGGGCAGATCACTTGAGCCCAGGAGTTAGAGACCAGCCTGGGCAACACTGCAAAACCCCGTCTTGTACAAAAAACTACAAAAATCAGCTGGGCATGTTGGCAGCCACCTGTAGTCCCAGATACTCAGGAGGCTGAGGTGGAAGTATCATCGAAGCCCAGGAGTTGGAGGCTGCAGTAAGCCGTGATCACACCACTACATTCCAGCCTGGGTGACAGAGTGAGGCAGTCTCCAAAGAAAAAGAAGGAAAATTTTAAAAACCCAACAATCTAATAATTACATGGACTAACATTTTACTTATGTATATAGATTTGAAGGACGAAAAATGCTATCTACCTTGTGCTAATGTGTTTTTCTAAATCATCAACATGCAAGACGTGGACAAGCAAGTCTGTTTCTGGTCCCAATTCTGACGACTCACTTGCTTTGAAACTTAATTAAGTGCAGGTTTAAGTTGCTCAAAAAAAAAACATGCAGAGCTGTGACTGTCCTTTGTAAGATGATGGCAAACTGTTTTGTGAACTTCATATCCACCAGTATGCCCTGGGCCAGGAAGAGCACTTCCTGTGCCTTCTGCTTCCTGCCTGAGGATGCCCTTTTGCACTCCTGCACCTCCCTCCACCTGCTCTGTCTCTACTTCCCCAAGGTCCTTTCAGGGTTCAGGTCTTCCCTTGGCTTGGCTGCTGCTGCTGCTGTCAGGGCTGCCCTACCGCTAGTGTCCATGTGCCCCCTCACAGGGTCCCAAGTTCCTCCAATATGTCGCCCTTGACTTCCACAGCACCTCTCAGCCCTTCCTATCTTCTAGCACCTCAGAAGCTGCCCCCACCAAAGGGCAGCAGTAACTTTTCAATGACAAACAGTCCTCCTGGCTTCTTCCTGTCCTCCTCATCAGTCAAGTCAATGTCCCTGAAACCCAGTTATGATATCTTATCTGAAATAGTCTGCAGTCTTGTGCCAGTGATATTCTCTTCCTCACCTATCTTCTGTCTCTCTTTTGCTGGTCTGGTATCTATGGGTTGTGAAGCTTTTATTTCCTCTTTATGCCCCCATCTCAAAGACCATGTGCATCATTTCCATTCTAAAGACTCATAAATCTCTGACCCATTCTAACTGCCCATAAATCTACACGTCCACCCTGAGCAATGCTCCCTGTTTCTGAGGCCCAGGGATCCTTCCCCTGAGCCTGACATCAGCCTCACAGATCCTTTCTGTTGATGGCAGGAATCACAATCTCAGGGTCCCATGCTGACGTTATTTAGCGTTCTTTCAGAGCACGGCTTCTCAAGCATGACGTTTCTCTCTGTTTAGCTCCTCTGCCTCTCTGTTCCTGCACAAAGGACTGAAAACGACGGCGTGAACTGCCAAAGGCTAATCACCTTTGGAATAACATTTCTCAGGTAAATCTATTATGTGAAATCCATACATCTGTATCAATATCTATATTGCTAAAGGGTATGGCAAACCCTTTTTAAATAAAAATGCCTCTTTGAATAAGATGTTATGTCTCATAAATTGGTAATTTTCCAAGTTATAAATAAGTTTGATTTATTCCAAATTCCAAAAGCACTCATCTTTTAAATTAAGTGACTTAATCTGAAGTTCAAATGAAAAATTAATGTGCACAACTAATTGAGTGAAAATAAATAATTATGAAAGGATACTTGCCAGACCAGATGCTAGCACTTACTAAAGTCATTATGTTTTTGATGCAGAAATTTATATCGTTATATTTTGACACAGAAGCAACAACACAAGGAATCCAGAAACAGGTGCAGCAATACAGAAATAAGTATAGAATAAAGGTGGTATTCCAAATCAGGTCAAATGAAAGGGATTATTGAATAAATAAGTTGCCACGTTTTTACTATACATATGAATAAAAGTTGCTTTTTCTTTATGACATAGGATTGTAACAACGTATTTCATTAGACAAAGTACATAAGCTCAACCAAAAATTAAAGAACGTGTAAGAGAACCATTTGAAAGCTTATGAACACAACAGCCTTCCTAAACAGGAATTAGGAGGTAAAAATTTTTAAGTTGTAAAAATATAAACAGTACCAATATAAAGAAAGTTAAGATAAGGGACAGACAATTTTTGCAATTGAGTATGCACACATGGATACACACACAATGTGCACACACACATGTATAATGCATATAACAAAAGATTCATGTATCTAAAATCAAATTACAAAGGCAAAAATCCTGTGATAATCATTTGTTACTTCACCTTTTCGATTTTCAGTTTTCCAGGTTTTAAGTAGGACTTTCTTTGTTTTTCAGTTTTTATGTACAGGTATGGATGTGCAAGTTACTTTGGACAATGAAATATGAATAGATGTTAATTTAAAAAACCAAAATATTACATTAACCCACAGTGAATTTGAGATTGTTGGTTACTGCAGCAGCAGCATATTCTAACTTGTCTTGACTGGTATAAAACTCAGTTGAAAATAGGAATGAAGTAAATCAGCATTTCATAGGAAAAATATGTAAATGACTCATTAAATACATAAGATATACAGCTTTACTAATAACAGAAATGAGTTCCATTCTTTACCTATTGCAATAGATTTTTCAACTGACAATAGTGGTGCGATAAACTCAGATACATGTCATTAGTTAAATGATAATAACATGCAGCCACTAAATGAAAGATTAGATCTACAGATGCTTAGAGAAGGTTGCACATAAGGTGTCACTAATTTTAAAAGGTAACTTAAATAATAAAATATCTTACTATTTTCAAGTCAAAACATAAATGAGGGAGGAGAAAGACAGAGACAAGGACAAAGAAGGAAAAAGAGAAAGGGATAGAGAAAGAGAGAGTATCTAGAAGTATACGTCTCCAACTATTAATAGAAACTTACACTTGGGAGCAGAATACGGAAGTACAAAGAAAGAGCTTTCAATAGCTAATCTGTATAATTTTAAGGATTGATGGTGTTTGGCGTAATTTAATGTTTCTGTTTTTGCTTTCCTGTATTTTCCAAAACATAAATATGATATAATTGATATCTAAAAAGGAAAAAATAATAGAGCAGAACACAGTATAAATAGAAGCAATAAATGTTATTATTTAATTCAATAATTACTTAAATGTTTTATTACATATATGTATCACATTTCAGATGTAGGTAGATTTTGCAATGAAAATGCTACACTCTTAAATAGAAGTGAAATAGGTAAAGCTTTTTTATACTTTCAGTTAATTCATTGGTAAAATGAGAGAGCTGGGTTGTGGAATTTTTACCCGCCTTAATGATATGGAGGATAGCTAAACCTTTTAACGCCCAATGGATCATATGATTTGGCCAAGACGTCTCCTATCATTTCCCCAGACTCCTCTCAAATCCCATTAACTGGCCTGCAGATCCTGTGTCCTTTACCTTCCAGAAAGCTGTGTCTCTGTCAGCATCCTATTCTCATCACCAAAATTATGGGACTTTTTTCCTGTTAACATTTGTGGTGTAGGGGAGAGAGAGAAACAGAACTTCCCTCAGAATAACTCCACAAGCTCACAAGTTATCAGCTACAGTTCACTGATGCTGACACAAGCTGTAAGCCTCCTGGTTCAGACACAGAACTTTCTTCCTCACAGCAGGGACATCAGCGTGTTCACATGGGCCCCCATCCCCACACACCCCGGGGGAAACTTGGGGCTCCAGGGGATGCAGGTTTCCCTGCAGTTGGGTACCCTGAGCTTAGGGAAGCTGCTGCTTTTACAGTGAGCGGTGAACATGTCTTCTTGGTTCTGGGGAGACTAGGTGCAGCACCTGGCCAAGGGATGCAGTCTTGCCTGGTGATCTCTCAGTGCTCAAAACTGCCAGCTACAGAAACAACTCTGTGAAGTGGCCCAGGTAAGGGAACAGACAAGCGCTCATGATTTGGGCTCATTCAAGATGTGCAGGCATGCAGGAGGGCCATGGCAGACCCCCCACAACTTACAGTGGAAGATTTTTGAGGGAATTTGTTTTCTTCTAATCTATTAATTTTACCAAATATCCCTTTTTATTGTCTTTCATTAACTGACTTTAAGTCTAGCTGCTGATTTTTGCTCATCTATTCCTATCTTCCTTTGACAAACACCCATTTCAGATTAGAGTTGGAGACGGTGCCAGTCCAATCTCTCTCTCAGGGCTCAGTCTGGCATGGAATGGCCACTGACCACAGGCTGTACCATAATGGCTGGCCCAGGCCAGGGAGGAGGTGGAAGCCTGAGACATGACATCCCTGAGCGCAGTGTCTGAAGTGTGGATTCAAATCAGAACCACTGCAATAGGAAGCAGGGTAACATCCACATCACCACTGATGAAAGCGAGGGGCTAGGCTACAGGTAAGAAGAAAACAAATTATTTTAAAATTATTGATTTTATTATTTTTAGTTTTAAAAGCTTTATAGATAAGAAAACTAAAGTGAAAAGACTGTAGTAGCGTCACTTAGTCTCACTACCTGCAAAATGAGAATGAGGAACCTCCTAGAAGCTGATGAGACAACACTTTCTCTACGATTTAGCCAATTTTATGCATTCTCAGGAAATTTGCCATGGACTGACCTGACTCCAGGCTGTGGCCTCCCACCCATTGGACACAGCTGTCTTTGGAAAATAAGCCTGATCCTGACAAAGTGAGTGAATCTCCATGATGCTAAACATACCTGCCCCTCCACATGCCGATGCCAATTTCCTCTGCACATTTGACTAAAGTTTTCACTTTTTCTCCAGGTACGTTGCAGACCCTGAGTTATTGGTAAGTCAGATAGCAGGTCATTCTCCCTATACATTTTTCCTATAATTACAGCTTTTACTCAGGCCTTTCCTACTAGTCTTTGCCTGTTGACACTTGAGTTTCTGACTGCGGTAGCCTAAGAAGTAGTTATCTGAACTGAGTAACTCTGGGTCCCACGGAAATCACCTAGGAGAAACAGTAAATATTTTTATTCTGAAGAACAGATGCATTTAGTGGATGCTTTCACAGAAAACATGTTTTAATGTGTTTATTTGTTGCTATTGAATTTCTTTCCTATTCTGAAGTGCTCTATGATGCAAAACAAACTACTCAGCGGGGCCTAGGAAGTTAAGCCAGGACTGTGGGATTATCACACAGACAGATGTTACACTCACAAGAGGTGACTTGCTAGCAGCATTGACTTCTTGGCAACAGAATGGTCTGTGCTGCAAGGTAATGAGTTCACTTCAAGGAGAGATGTTTAAACAAAGGCTCCATGGAGGGCTGTCTGTTAAGGTTTCTACAGTAGACTTTGGTGATCTTTAGGCTCACTACATGCATTTTACAAAAGAATAAACTAATATTTATGAATACATAAATTTTGCATGTGTAGAAAAAGAAATAAATGGTCCATATGCTACAGGGAGAGCTTAAAGCTCATCCAGGTAAGGGATCTCTGGACTCTCTCAAAGGGTTGCTTGAGAACTGGAAGGGTGAGCTTCCCTTGGTTGGCCCAGGCAGCACTCACTGGACAGCTGTTCTAGCCCCTTCAGTAATTCAGGCAACAAAAGATTCTTGGGAACAAGTCTGCGTATCAACACCTATTGCTACCTGCTATTTCAACCCAGGTGTGGAAATCCGGGATAGACAAAACCAATGAATATACAGAATCTTATTCTTTGTAAATGTGTTGTTAAGCTCAGGACAACTTCACAAAATGCAGAAATTGGCTAATTACCTTATGTCCAAAACCCTTGTGCAAACTTTTCAGTGGAGACATGATAGTACTTATTCAGCCTCACAGCAGACTGGAAATACATGAGTTTTATTGTGTTGTCATTGTCCTTCTTCACCAAGGATAAGATTAAGTTCAACCATAGTTTTCTGAGAAGGTGACATTTAATGATTTCAAATTTCAGTGAGAATTATCTTTACTGGTGTGAGGAAAGAGCCTTTTCATTATTTCTTTACTTAGATTTGTATCATTCATTCACCCACAAATTCATGACCCCCCTGAAGAGCTACCAATGCCCTCCGTGAGATGGACAGAGGGCAATGTACTAGGCTGTATATCCATCACACAATTCAGTTTTGTAGTTAGTGTTAATATGTGCACTCTATTGCAGTCAATTGCTGCCATTGCAAGATGACAGCCCACTACTGTGCTTTCCCTGTGACAGAATCCAAGCAGTGGAATAATGCCAAGAAACTTACACAAGTGACCTATGTGTTAACAGCAAGTTACCCATTCCCAGCCTCAAATCTCACTCGGGAGAGCTCAACAAACCTACAATGCTTCCCATAATCATCTGGCCTCCTGATCTCTACAAGACACTCTTTCTGCCTCCAAAACGCTTTTGAATATGCTCAGCAACGGTATCTCCCATGCTGCTGCCCTGCCCTGAACTGCCTCATTCATAATTTGAAATGTCACACTGGCCTGCCAGGTGGCTTTTCTGATGCATATTTATCCCACTGCAATCCCTTCTCCACAGAACTGACTGAGGGATGTTCATAAAACATAAGTCAGGAAAGGACTATTCATTATAATAGATAATGGAATTAAGGAAAAGTCAAAAATTGACAAATCTCATTGGTGGTGTGTGTGTGCACGTGTGTAGGTTGATCACTAACAGGGCAACGTCATCACCCGTCAAAACATCCCTGTGACCACGCAAACTTGCCAGGGGTCTTGCCAGGTGCACCCTCGTGGATGCAGGAGACCCACTCCCTGGAAACAGCTATGCTCGGAGGTAGTCACAGCGCCTGCCCTGGAAGCCACCCGCTTGCCCCTTTCTTGTGTTTTCTGGCATTGCCTTCCCTGCAGTAGCCTCTGTAGTTATCTGTGCTGGAGGCTATCACAATAATGAAATTTACCCCGTGCTGCAGCATAATACACTGAGTCACCCTAGAGCTCTCACATCTGCAATCGGAAACCAGTGCCAGAGCTCTGTCTCTACGCACCGCCCCCCCACGATCACCCTTCCCCATCACCCTGAGAATGAGCCTGCCTCTTGTTTTCCGGAGCCCCCTGGTGAACACCATGGGCAAGTCCCCCTGGGTTAAGGCAAAAGGAGCATGAGGAACACTGTCCTGGCTTCCTCAACACATCCCCAAGTGGTTTCCAGGACAGGGCCAGGGACCTGCTTCTCTCCTTCCTCACTGTGCAACTGGGCCTATGCTGTTGCCACTCTCTCAGAAGGCTGGGGATGCCTCTCTCCCTTTGGTGCATGTGGTCTAAGACCCTGTCTCAACATTCGACACAATTTAGTGTGGATGCCTGGAGCCATGCCTTGCCACTAACAGCCTGCCTGGGAAGGCTTAGCCCCGTTCCAGCCACAGAGTGAGCACCTGTCCCACTACACACAGCACCACAGTGAATCTCGCTCTAGACATCATTTCTTCAGCATGTTTGCCTTCTCTTCAGGTTTGCTCTTCCTCTCTTTTCCACTTATTTGAAGGAAATGGTTTTCCTTCTGTTTCCAATGTGTCCCCAGCCCCCACAAACACTAACACTCAGTGTCCGGTGTATCTTCAAGCCAGCCCCTGCTGCCTCCCTTTGGTACATTCTCCACTGTCCAGTGACAATGATGCTTGGGATGCTTGGAGCCTTTGGCCTGAAGGAGTTGACTGTTCTTGGGTGACAGTCTTTTACCCCCCACTCCATTCTGCTTCCTGGAGCTAGATTTATCATTCTAGAAAACAATTTTATTATGCCACATGAACCTCAAAACACAATCAAAATTCTGCTTCAGGATGATTTTTTTTCTTTTAATGGGAGTTTTATTTACATAATTTGATAACAAGACAGATGTTTGAAATTGCTGTTACTCAGAACAATTCCAAGTGAGTGGCCACGTTGCCCTTGGCTTACAGAAGAAAGCCATGACCTGATGAGTGGAGGGATGAGGGTGCTGGAAAAACTGTGCTGAAGGCCACAGAGAGGTCAAAGGACTTGTGAGGATTCCCAAGTGCCCACCCCTGAGGTGGCTGCCACCTCTCCCTCCCCTAAGCACTCAGCCAGTGCCTTTCCTACAGTCCATCCAGTTACATGTCCAGCATGGTGCCTCTGAATCCTTTCCTGTGACTCACGTTTCTATAAAAACTACTTGGGACCCTTTATATATACACCCCAAGGTTTCCTGACTCAGGCTGTGATTAGGGCACATCATCCATCAAAAAGTTCCTCCTCCTTCCTTCTCATGTCTGCTTAGCCCAGTTATGACCATCATTCAAGACCCAATTGGGTTAGTGCGGGTTTCTGAAAACTTCTGTGTTCCTCAGCCAAGAGTCGTCTCCTCTTTCACTGTAAAAGATTTGTTTCCTGCCAGGTGCAGTGGCTCACACCTGTAACCCCAGCACTTTGCAAGGCCGAGGCTGGTGGATCACCTGACGTCAGGAGTTGGAGACCAGCCTGGTCAACATGATGAAACCCCGTATCTACTAAAAATACAAAAAATTAGCCGGGCATGGAGGCTGGCTCCTGTAATCCCAGCTACTCAGGAGGCTGAGGCAGGAGAATTGCTTGAACCCGGGAGGCAGAGGTTGCAGTGAGCCAAGATTACACCATTGCACTCCAGCCCAGGCAACAGAGCTACACTCCATCTAAAAAAAATATATAGATTTGTTTCTATAATTCTCACCCATATTTATTCCTTTACATCTATGGGGCAGATAAGATAATTGGCTGTTTGATTGATCTCCCCTGGAAGACTGGGAGCTTTCCTATTTCTTTACCCACAGTATCTCAAACAGAACTCATGGAAGGGATCCATACATATTTTGGGATGTATGAATTGAAAAATAAACATCTAATCACCTTGATTAGGTTCTAAATTCCTCTAGGACTTGAAAAAATTGTAGGTTTCTTTTATTGTTTTCTTATAATATCTACTCAAAAACATTGGGCAATATGATATTGTCCATTGATTATGTCATTAGTTTATTTCCTATAATCAATTACACTGTAAAATATTATAAACTAGTAGTTGTAGTCTCAAAAGGTAGCACAGTGTTTTATTTTTCTTCATACTATTTTTGAGGACTGGAGCCCTGTGACTTGTGCAATTAAAATGCATGTTATTATGGACCAGCAAACCCAAGGCTTGAGGACCAATTGGTAAATTCATGGAGATTCGTACTCCTGCGTGGCCTGTCTTTGGGAGGCATTTCCCTACATAACACGTGCCACTAGGTGCCAGTGTTGTTCTACTAAAGTGACCCTCCAAAAGTACAGGTGGTCCCCAATTTTACATGCTTAGCATTCTTGAAAATGATGACTTTACACAGAAGGTAGAAGGGCAAGTCTAGTAGGGAAATGAACTGCGTAATTTATGTTTGTACAGGTTTGACATCACCACATTAAAGAAATGAACAAAAAGATTGACTAAAGGGAAGTACAGGTGCTTATTAGGTAGCATTAAATCAGTTTAGAGACAAAAAATGAAAAATGATCTCTGCTGAGATGCTTTTGAATTTGCAAACCAAGCATGCTCAGTTGTTGCTCACTGAGCAAATGCAAAATATCTAAAATTAGTATTCAAGTTATGATACTATTGCACAAGAAACATTTCCTCTCCCCTCTTCTCTTTCTCTCTCTTTCTCTTACTCTATCTCTATATATACATACATATATATACATATATATATAGCTCTCCAGTAAAACTTTCCACATATAGAAACTTAGAATGCAAGTAACTTGTTTCAACATGCCTTGTACCTGTACCTGAATAATTATGAATAATGTTAAAATAGTTTATCTAACTATCATCAATTAGAGGGAAGCTAATGCCAGATTTGCTTGTGTTTCTAATAAATTATTTGGCTGTGCTTTATCCCTGTGCTGTGGTATATACAGAATACCATGTGATTATTACTTGTAATCAGTTTGCCATAGACCATACTAGTTGCAGGAAGTATATAATTCATGATCAGTGTAGTCAAGCCTTCCAGAAAAAATAAATAGGTAAATGGTGTTTGACACAAGGAGAAACAAATGCAGACAACCAAAGTTATTGTGTGCTTGTGCGTGTGCGTGTGTGTGTGCGTGCACGTGTGTGTGTGTGAAAGAGACAGAGAGAGAAATGTGAGGGCAGGGGAGAATTCATCATGGCTACAGTGTTTTTTTAATATAGCAGCATAAAAATAGATGTATCTGGAGGATAATAAAATGAACAGGTGAATGTTATGGGTCAAAATTTTCATTATTGGGAACAATTCTAAAAGAAGAAGAAAAAAGCACTTTGCTTTTTGATTCCATGTTCATTTCAAGACAAATCCTATATTACCTAACAAAGCAGCACAGTTCAATTTCGCACACTACCTGAGATTTAAGGCATCTCTACAGAACAACAGCAACAACAAATAACAAAAAATTTTAAATCCCTAAATAATGCAGCAATAGCAAGCACAATTATTTGCATGGTACATCTTTCTCCTTCCTTTCTTTTACAGTAAGCACATTATTAGGCAGCTGCCAAAGTATAAAGAAACATTTTTCAAACAGCCTGATGAAAGAGACAGGTTCCTGAAGTTGAAAGATTCATCTACTCAGGAAAATCTTCACATATATATCTTTGAATATCATCTCTACCAATTGCTTTTATTAACTTCTCCAGATTCTAATAAAATATTAAACTTTCTCATTGTATTTTTCATTCGTTTTCACATTTTCAACAATATTTCATATCTTTGTCTAGATTCCAGATTTTTGAACCAAGAATATGTCAATATGTCAGTAATGTATTGATATATTGCTTATACATCAAATCAGCACTAATGGCAATGACGAATTTTGTGGGTGACAATATCAGAAGGTAAAAAAAAATTCTGGACAAGGATAACATGATAGGAGGAAGGATGAGAAGAAACACTCGTAAGTTTTCTGTGCTGCCCTGTAAGCACACATAGTGATCCGGGACAGCTATTCTATTCTGTCGGAATGCACCAGTTTGTTCAGCCACTCACTTGTCGAGGGACATGTGGGCTGTTTCCAGCTTTGGGTGAAGTCCTTTTTGCGGCTGTCCTCGGCAGCCCCCTAGTCTCTGTGCTGAAAAGGGGAGTCTCTGTCTCTTTAAGACAAAGCTACCACTGGCCACACAGCTTGTGTCAGGCCCCTCTGGCTGTTGCTCTTGTGCTTTGCATAGAACAGCAGTCTCAGGCCTGCAGGGACAGGGAAGAGGCTTCCTGGGCCAGGTCCCTGTTCTGTCAAGGTACCTCTTGCTGGTCTTCCCCGGGAAGGTCAGTGTCTCCTGGTGGCAGAGGACAGTCTTGGAGCCAGTGGAGGAGAGTGGGTGCCCTGGCTGCTTGCTATGATCAAGAGTCCATTTTGATCCCCCTTGCTAGAGGTGCCAGAGCTCTCAGGTCTGCGCAGGGGAATATGTGCCTACTTGAACTGTCAAATGTTGCTGGTTTGGGAGTGGGGAAATGCTGAGTCTGGGTGGCCTTCTTATGTTGGATTGGGGAGCTGAGATGCCCTACTGCTGTGCTGTTCTTCCATTTCTGGGGTCCTGAATGAATCACGAGTTCTCCTTCCTCTTACCGCTCTCCAGGCTTCTCCTGTGGCTGTCTGTTGCATTATTTCTATAGTTGTGTTTAGCAGGAAGGAACAGAGAGAAAAATGTCTCCATGATCTCACTGGGCCAGTAGCAGCTGCTAACAAATTGTTAAACAAATAGAAACATCACTCTACAAAACATATGGGAGGTAACAGAAACCCTCAATGGACAGACAATCACTATGTTAATTGAAACAGCACTGAAGATATTCACAGAAAACAACAAAAGTTGCATTTATTGAGTTTTATCAAGTATTTGAGGAACATAAAATTTTAATCTTACGCATGCCTTCCAGGAGAATAAAAATAAGGAGTATTCCCAAAGTAATCTTAAGACTATAGGATAAATATGATATGAATCACCAATTTAGGTACGTAGAAAAGAAAACCCACAGATCAAAATTATTTACTGGCATAAATGAAAATATCCTAATAGAATTTTAGAATACTTCAGCCAATAGTACATTAAAAAGATAAGATCCAAGTTAGCTTCTCCTCCCAGGAATGCAATGCTGATTCCAGTTTAGACAATTTAATTCTGTAGTTAATTGCTTTAAAGATTAAAGAGACAAACCACATGATTCTTACAGTTTATGTAAAAGCCGCTTCTGATATAGAAATGTGAAGAACCGGTGTAATAAGAGGTTATACTGGGTAAAAAGGTGTCAACATGAGAAAGCTGTTGCCTTTCAAAGGAGGTGCCAAACCACATGTAAAGTTTTCAAAGAAGACAGGCAAAAATAATTACGTGACTTTTTCATCCTTTCACCCAAAAAAGATTAAAATGGGGGTACAAAGTGCAGCTTTCCACATGTCTAGACACAGAAGAAAATGGAATAATAATTTCTTCCACGTATGACAGACATTGGTAATAATTAAGAAATTGGGGCCGGGCACAGTGGCTCAAGCCCGTAATCCCAGGATAACCCCAGCACTTTGGGAGGCCAAGGCAGGCAGATCACGAGGTCAGGAGATCAAGACCATCATGGCTAACACAGTGAAACACTGTCTCTACTAAAAATACAAAAAAAAAAAAAAAAATTAGCCAGGCGTGGTGGCGGGGACCTGTAGTCTCAGCTACTGGAGAGGCTGAGGCAGGAGAGTGGCGTGAACCTGGGAGACGGAGCTTGTAATGACCCGAGATGGCGCCACTGCACTCCAGCCTGGGCGACAGAGCGAGACTCCGTCTCAAAAAAAAAAAAAAAGAAAGAAATTGGAATTAAGATCTCATGTGATACTATTTCATAAATATAAGCTGAAGTAAAAAACTTCTACAAAAGAAAATGTTGGTAGAAATATAGAGCAAGGAGCGTCTCAACACTATGTGTGCCTTTCTGCAAGCTGAAGAGAAATTTGGAAGTATTGAGTAAATTCAAAAATGTATCTATGATGCAACCCAACAATTCCATTCCTCTGTGTGTATCTACTCTACAAAGAAACATGAGCATAAGATGTGTGCAGGGAGGGTCATGGCAACTTTACAAGTCACTGTGACGGCCAGACACGTTCTCATGATGCTGCCACCAGAGAAGGCTTAAGCAAATTGCTAGGTCTTCATCTCAGTGTAAGCAGTGAAAATGACTGCCTTACAAATGCAGGTATCCATATGAAAAGATATTTAAATATAAGAAAAAAATGTTAAAAGTAGAAGAAGAACTATACAATAACCTGAAAGAATATGTTGGCCTGGGAGTGGTGATAATAAGAGTAGAAAACACAGAAGTCATAAAAGTATATGTATCGTGTTACTATTCTACAAATGTAAATATATACAAAAATGGTAACGTATTTTTACAGGTTCATATATATGCATGTGTGTGTGTGTGTGTGTGTGTGTATGTGTGTGCTTATACCTCAACTTTGCCACTCGTAAGGTAGACTGGAAACCCTGGAACCTGCAGCCACAGCTGGACTCCCTCAAACCCCTCAACACCTGTCTCTGTCTAATGTCTTACGTAAGATGTTATAAGCCTTAATTCAAGGCAATGGTGACCTCTAGAAAGAAGAGAGGGGATTTGACCTTGGAAGGCTATGCAAGACAATGCTTTTGTAATGTTTTATTTTATTAGCAATTAAAGAAGGAATTATGTTTATTATGTTTTATATGTGCATATATCTGAAATATTTTATAATTTAAAGACAACTAATTGTCAGTCTGCAGCTGATACTAAATCCACAGTCTTGTTCCCTAGAGAAAAATTAGGAGCAGGTGCCTGTACATGCCTCTAGAGGTTTCCCTTGCACATACATAATGGGTAGCTCCAGCTATTTCACGCTCTACTTCTGTCTCTATCTTCCCTGTCTCTATCTCCTTCCATATCCTATTCTTATCCCTATGCCAATTTCCATCTTCTTCTCTATTCTTAATTCTGTACTCTTCTCTCTTGACCTCTGTTTCATTCTCTTTCTTGATCTAGCTTTCTCTACCTTTTTACCTACTTTTAAAAAATCATACTGCAGATACTCATTTTATACTCTGCTTTAAAAACATTTAGTCATATTCCCTCAATTTTTTTCCATGTCAGCTCATGTCAACACATTGTATTGTTTCTAGTATCCCCATGGATTTTCACAGATTTCACAGATCATTTATCTTCCACTATTACCAATTACCATCAGGTCATTAATTGTATTTTGCTATTACAGACAAAACTTCCTAAATCTGCATACTTTTGCATGAAATTTGTAGGAAATATTAAAAGAAGTAGAGTGTTGTCTCAGAATGGTTTCTACATTTTGATGGAAATTAATACTAAATATTATAAAACTTCTTAAATGTTAGAGGTAAAATACATCATCATATTACCGAGGAATTTAAGTAAGTATATTTTCACATAAAGTTTATTCTTTTATAAAATTCACCCATGAAGCTGCTCTTATTCTCATATAGAAGAATATCTGAGTGTTTTTAGTTTTTCTCCATCATTAATCATTAAGATTTATAAGATGTAGAGTCATTTACACTTTATTTCTCTCTGCTGGGGTTATTTTGAATGTTTATCGTTCCCTAAAGTCACATAGAGATTTTCACATTTATTTGCACACAGTAATGTATACAATTATTTAACTTCCCCCCGAACCATTTCTACTTCTCTCTCTCATTTATGGTTTTGTGTACTTCTTTTTTCTCGAGTTAACTACAATTGAACTCCTTTAATACTACTGTTATCATTCTCACCCACGTCTGTTCTTCCTTTGATGCACGATGGTGTGTGTGTTCCTGAAGGAAAGCCTCACTTCTCTCTGTGCCACTACACAGGACCACTGGGATGAAATGCTGGGTTACCCTCTGTGCAGGATGCACAAGTACATGGCTTTACATCTAGTTGGCAACCAATCCCATGACTTCTTTTTCTTCCCTCAAATGAAGACATAAATATTTTGGAACATCAGCTAGTAATGGAGAAAAGATAAGCATCATTTTCATTTGAAATCTCTACAATTAGAGTATCCATGCTACATGAAATTTGGTTCATTTCTCCAGACCTGACAACTGCATCAGTCCTAAAAGTTGACTCTCCCATTTCCTTCATCATGGTTCACAGACGAACGTTCAAATCATGCCCCTCACTGACTGAATGAATGACCTCAGACATTCCTTAATATTTCCAAGCCTTATTTTTCCCATTTCTGAAACGTAGACTAAAATTTAATAAACATGTGAGGAAGATCTAATAAGGTGTGTAAGGACAAGGTCCATAGACTGACACATATTAAGTACTCAGAGTATGGGTTATTGTTAAATTTCTATTTTGATTAATATTTGATGAGAAGACTGTGCAAAGCAGTGACCAAGCCTGGCACTTTCATGCTCAGAACTCATGGTCTCCAAGCAAGCTGATAGTTCTACTAATTAGCTTGATTTAAACATTCCAGATTGTATACTTCTGTGAAAACATCACATTATATTTCATAAGTGTAAGCAGTTACAATTTGTTAATCAAAAATAATCTTTAAAAAATAACTCATGGCAGTACTTTATCGCCCGTGAATAATCTAAACTCCCTGGTCTGTCACACAAAACAAACCCCATTGCATTTCTAATATGTTTATTATACTCAGCCCAACCCCTTCCCATCTCCCTATCTATTGCTGGCAACAAATTACCACAGGAATTAGCAGCCTAAAACAGCCTATATGTATTAGCTCATGATTTTGGTGGATCAGGAATCCAGGCACAGGTTATCTGGGTCTCTTGCATAGAATGAACAACTCATCAGAATTTGTCCAGGATTTTCCCTGTCTTAGCACCAAAAAGGCTTCATCCCAAAAAACTCATTTCCAGGCATGCTGAGATGGGTTTCTAGAAACTGCACCAGTTAGAAAATAGAAAGCCCTGCATCCCAGGCACTTCCTTCAGTCCAGGGCCACCTGGATGGCTGGTCACCTAGCTCGAGGTCTCTCGCCTAGCTGTATCAAGGCATTGGCTGAGCTGGAGTCATCGGAAGGCTCAACAGGAAAAGAATCCATTTCCGTGTCCACGTAGTTGGTGATAGATTCATTTCCTTTCTGCCTGTTGGCCGGACATTGTCCTCAGTCATTTGTCATGTGGACTCCTCCAACATGGCAACTTGCTTCATCAAAGCAAGGAACTGAGAAGGCAATAGAATTTGTTAGCAACATGGAAGCATCATGTTTTGTAAACTAATCACAAGGTGACATCCTATGGCTTTGCCATATTATGTTGGCTGGAAGCAAGTCATAAGGCCAGCACACTCCAGGGGAGAGAATTACACACTGGCAGAAATACCAGAAGGCAGGCATCTTTGTGGGTCATCTTAGAAGCTGCCTAAAATGCCCCTGCTTCAGGAACCTCATTCCAGAGCTACACTAAGAGCTCAACTTTCCCAGGAGTCTTTTCAGTATTTTTTAAATGTTGATTTTTCATTGATGACTGTATGTCCCTTTATTCTCCATGTACTAATAAAATATTCATATTCCTAAATAATAAAATCCAATGACAATTCTATTTTAGAAATATTCCTGATCTCCCTGGCCTCATATTTTCCAGGCATCATTAACTATTCAACCTCTTTCTTATGGCAGTGTGTGTATGAGTATTAATTTAGTGTTTATATGACAACTCGTTGCTTAAGCATTTTTCTTCTCTAACCCATCAAGTCCCTAGGTAAAGGACTTTGTAATCTATTCGTCTACAAAACAGTCTCTTTCACATCAAACCTTTTCCATAAACAGTGTTCCAAAACAAACAGACAAAAAGCCTGCTCCTCATTTCTGTCAAGCCCACTGAAACAGTCCCAAGTGGAGAAGCATTAGAGAAGAAGGCTGCACACCCAGGGGCAGGGGCAACATAGAGGTGATCTTCCAAGTCAGAGGGGACCTTGACAAGAGAATGCCTTAATGCTGAGTCACCACCTGCACTTCACACCCTGCTATTTCACCTGCTTTCGGTGTTTCTGGGGGAAAAGTACTCCAAGAACTGTTAAACCCTGTGGTGTGTTTCTGAGTAATTCATCCCCATCATCAGCCATGGTTCACAGGGTGGAGAGGTTTGGCTTGTCCTGATGTGATATTTATCAGTCAACACAGCCATTACCTAGTGACTTTGTTGAGACCTGCAGAAGACTTAGGGAAACATGGAAAAGATTGAGTGCACTTTTTTTTTCCTACTGAAGATATATATCAGTAAATGATTAATCAAAGAAAGATATTCTTTGAAAATAGCTCCATACACACCTTTTCATAGACTCTTAGATTTATACAGAATCCAAGAGGTCAACTAGACCAGAGATTCTCAAAGGAAACTCCTCTCATGAGGGAGGTTTTTCTTTTCTTGTTTAACTGCTAGACATATTTAGTTGAAATATTGAAATAAGCATTACATTTCCTCTCATTGCTGAAACCATAAAAGAATATATCTTTTGTCATTAAAGTAATAATTTTAACATGCAGAAATCGATTTTTATTATTACATTTTTAGGTAAAGATTATATTTGAAAATAAGTTTATATAGACTTCAAACAGCCTAGACTCAAAAGGAAGTGAAATTCATTGAAATACCACTACAGCTACATTGTATGCTGCTGGCATACTCATATTCACAGTTTATAACACACAAAAGAACCGAAACTCTTAAGATCAGCTCTAAAACAGATGCATTTTCATTAACATATCCACTAGTTATGCATGTTCTGCAATAGGAGGAAAGACAGATATACAACATTTTTTTTTAAAGAACAGACTCAACATTTCAATAGCAGTTTCAGTTCAACTAAATTGGAAACTAGTGTTCTGAGTAACCAAAGTACAAGGTCAGTTCTCCAGCTGAGACTAAAAGTTAGAGAATACATTGGAAGACTTAAGAGAATATAGGCCATATTGTGTGGTGATTTATTTTAAAAATACTTAGAAATATAATTCTCAGGTTTATGACTTAAGAACCAATTTTGATCTAGCCAAAAAATATATATTCAGAGGTACTAAAGCAAGTAACACCGCCATCTAGGGTTGTTCATAGGAACTGTGGAAAAGTTGATCAATATATTCTCTCTAAAATCTCCTTTGATGGAAAGCTTACAGAAAAGCACTATTTGCAAAACACAAAAAGCACCAGCTTCATATTTAGATAAAATGATAATACCACCATCACTGTTCTGATATGTTCTTATTTGGAGAAATTGAGATAGTTCTCAAAACAGACTCGCGGCTTGCAATTAGTGACACCATAACAAAAGTCTGGAGAGACACATGCCACAAAATAATTCTTAGGTAATGTGAGATGTTTTTATTTGTCCTCTGTGAGAGAGATGGTGCAAATTGGACACATTCAGGAAAACTAAAAAATAAAAAGGTAAAACAGCATCCCTTTTTGTATCAGTCAGATTAGTCGAAGTTCAATTTTGTCAAGCACAACAAAAGTGGTACATAGATGTGGACATAATATCCAGTTTTTGCAAGAGTGGGAGAAAATGGTGTGAGCATTTTCTCACACCGTTTTCTAGTGAAAGGGGAAAGCTTTCTCATTTTCTCAGAGGAGAATGTGCTAATGACTATTCAAGTTTAAAATATGCAAACACTGAAGTTATGACTCTACATTTTATACTCTATCCTGAAGATACCCATAAGATTGTGTATATCCGTAATTAGCTCATTAATTGGTTGATGAAGTATCATATTGTACAAACATAATGTGAAACTAAGCAGCTGCTAAAGAATGAGGAAGGTTTACATAAATTGAAGTATCTCCAGTATAATACAATATTCAATAAGCAACACAAAATTTAAGCATTATAAATAACAAATAAGTATATAATATTACAATATTATTGTATAGAGAATACTTATAAGGATATTAAGCAATATTTATATATTAAAATGCAGATATTAAAATAAACATGAGTCTTTACTGATATTTCTGAGTAATCCAACACCAAGGTGTTCACTTAAGCTCTTCTCTATTGCTTATTTGTAAATTCATTCTCTGACAAGAATAAAACTGAGTCCTATAATCTACTGTTTAGTTACTTACTCATTCAACCCTAATATATATGTTAAGCTGCCTCACAACTGCTAGCCATACTCCTTTGACAAAAAAAGCCAACAAAAGAGTACAGATTATGCAGTTTGTTTCATTTTTAACAGTGCCCAGTTAGTAGATTGCTTTACAAAGTTACTTAGATCATCCTTTATCCCCCAACCCTTTCAGTGAGCTTTGCAATTTGGAGGCAGTAAGGTTTACAAAGTGGTGTACAGTTCTATGGGTTTTGACAAATGCATAAAATCCTGTATTCACCATCACAGTACGGGATAGAACCATGTCACCCTAAAATTTGTCTTGGGCAGCCTCCTTTTTCTAAATCTTGCTCTGTCCCCCAAATTCTGACAACCTATGTCTGTCTATCCTTTCCTAGAATGTCATGTGCATGGAGTGATACAATATAGCTTTGGGGAGCTGGATTCTTTCACTTTGCATTGAATATTCATTCATGTTGTTGAGCAAATAAAAAGGCAATCTACATAATGAAATAACTTATTTGCAAACCATATATTTAACACTCATTAATGTCTGAAATATGTAAGAAATGTACACAACTAAATAGCAAAAAAAAGTGATCTGATGAAAAAATGGGCAATGGCCTGCAAATGACCAGTAGGTATATGAAAAGGTGCTCAACATCACTACTCATTAGGGAAATTCAAATCAAAGCCACAGTGAGATATCACCTCACACCTACCTAAGATGGCTATTATCAAAAAGATGAAAGATAAAAAGTGTTGGCAAAGATGTTGAAAAAAGAGAACCTGTAGTGTTTCCCAAGATGGCCGAATAGGAACAACTCCGGTCTACAGCTCCCAGCGTGATGGATGCAGAAGATGGGTGATTTCTGCATTTCCAACTGAGCTTTGAAGAGAGCAGTGGTTCTCCCAGCATGGCATTTGAGCTCTGAGAACAGACAGACTGCCTCCTCAAGTGGGTCCCTGGCTCCCGTGTAGCCTAACTAGGAGATACCTCCCAGTAGGGGCCAACAGACACCTCATACAGGTGGGTGCCCCTCTGGGACAAAGCTTCCAGAGGAAGGAACAGACAGCAATATTTCCTGTTCTGCAATATTTGCTGTTCTGCAGTCTCTGCTAGAGATACCCAGGGAAACAGGGTCTGGAGTGGACCTCCAGCAAACTCCAACAGACCTGCAGCTGAGGGACCTGACTGTTAGAAGGAAAACTAACAAACAGAAAGGTATAACATCTCATCAACAAAAAGGACATCCACACCAAAACCCCATCTGTAGATCACCAACATCAAAGACCAAAGGTAGATAAAACCACAAAGATGGGGAGAAACCAGAGCGGAAAAATGGAAAATTATGATAACCAGAGAACCTCTTCTCCTCCAAAGGATTGCGGCTCCTCACCAACAACAGAACAAAGTTGGATGGAGAATGACTTTGACGAGTTGACAGAAGTAGGTTTCAGAAGGTCGGTAATAACAAACTTCTCCAAGCTAAAGAAGCATGTTTTAACCCATCACAAGGAAGCTAAAAACCTTGAAAAAAGGTTAGATGAATGGCCAACTAGAATAAACAGTGTAAAGAAGACTTTAAATGACCTGATGGAGCTGAAAACCATGGCACAAGAACTTTGTGATGCATGCACAAGCTTCAATAGCCGATTTGATCAAGTGGAAGAAAGGATATCAGTGATTGAAGATCAAATTAATGAAATAAAGTGAGAAGAGAAGTTTAGAGAAAAAAGAGTAAAAAGAAATGAACAAAGCCACCAAGAAATATGGGACTATGTGAAAAGACCAAGCCTACGTTTGATTGGTGTACCTGAAAGTGACGGGGAGAATGGAACCAAGTTGGAAAACACTCTTCAGGATATTATCCAGCAGAACTTCCCCAACCTAGCAAGGCAGGCCAACATTCAAATTCAGGAAATACAGAGAACATCACAAAGATATTCTCTGAGAAGAGCAACCCCAAGACACATAACTGTCAGATTCACCAAGGTTGAAATGAAGGAAAAAGTGTTAAGGGCAGCCAGAGAGAAAGGTCAAGCTTCCCAAAGAAGGGAAGCCCATCAGACTAACAGCAGATGTCTCGGCAGAAACCCTGCAAGCCAGAAGAGAGTGGGGGCCCATATTCAACATTCTTAAAAAAATAATTTTCAACCCAGAATTTCATATCCAGCCACACTAACTTTCATAAGTGAAGGAGAAATGAAATCCTTTACAGACAAGCAAATGCTGAGAGATTTTGTCACCCCCCCAGGCCTGCTTTACAAGAGCTCCTGAAGGAAGAACTAAACATGGAAAGGAACAACTAGTACTAGCCACTGCAAAAACATGCCAAATGGTAAAGCCCATTGGTGCAATGAAGAAACTGCACCAAGCAGACCTAATAAACATCTATAGAGCTCTCCACCCCAAATCCACAAAATATGCATTCTTCTCAGCACCACATACCACTTATTCTAAAATTGACCACATAATTGGAAGTAAAACACTCCTCAGCAAATGTAAAAAACAGAAATCACAAAAAAACTGCCTCTCAGACCACAGTGCAATCAAATTAGAACTCAGGATTAAGAAACTCACTGAAAACCGCACAACTACATGGAAACTGAACAACCTGCTCCTGAATGACTACTGGGTGTATAACGAAATGAAGCAGAAATAAAGATATTCTTTGAAACTAATGAGAACAAAGACACAACATACCAGAATCTCTGGGACACATTTAAAGCAGTGTGTAGAGAGAAATTTATTGCACTAAATGCCCACAGGAGAAAGCGGGAAAGATATAAAATTAACATCCTAACATCACAATTAAAAGAACTAGAGAAGTAAGAGCAAACAAATTCAAAAGCTAGCAGAAGGCAAGAAATAACTAAGATCAAAGCAGAACCAAAGGAGATATGGACACACACAAAAAAAACCCTTCAAAAAATCAGTGAATCCAGGAGCTGGTTTTTGTTTTTTTTTTTTTTTTTTTTTTTTTTTTTTTTTATTATTATTATACTTTAAGTTCTAGGGTACATGTGCATGACGTGGAGCTGGTTTTTGAAAAGATCAACAAAATAGATAGACTGCTAGCAAGACTAATAAAGAAGAAAAGAGAGAAGAATCAAATAGACAAAATAAAAAATGATAAAGGGGATATCACCACCAATCCCACAGAAATATAAACTACCATCAGAGAATACTATAAACACCTCTATGCAAATAACCTAGAAAATCTACAAGAAATGGATGAATTCCTGGACACATACACCCTCCCAAGACTAACCCAGGAAGAAGTTGAACCAATGAATAGACCAAATAACAGGCTCTGAAATTGAGGCAATAATTAATAGCCTACTAACCAAAAATGTCCAGGACCAGACAGACTCACAGACGAATTCTACCAGAGGTACAAAAAGGAGCTGGTACCATTCCTTCTGAAACTATTCCAAACAATAGAAAAAGAGGGAATTCTCCATAACTCATTTTAGGAAGCAAGCATCTTCCTGATACCAAAGCCCGGCAGAGGCACAACAAAAAAAGAGAATTTTAGACCAATATCCCTGATGAACATTGATGCAAAAATCCTCAATAAAATACTGGCAAACCAAATTCTGCAGCACATCAAAAAGCTTACCCACCATGATAAGTCAGCTTCATCCCTGGGATGTAAGGATGGTTCAACATATGCAAATCAATAAACATAATCCATCACGTAAACCAATCCAATGACATAAACCACATGATTATCTCAATAGATGCAGAAAAAGCCTTTGACAAAATTCAACACCACTTCATGCTAAAATCTCTCAATAAACTGGGTATTGATAGAATGTACCTCAAAATAGTAAGAGCTATTTATGACAAACCCACAGCCAATATCATACTGAATGGGCAAAAATCGGAAGCATTCCTTTTCAAAACCAGCACAAGGCAAGGATGCCCTCTCTCACCATTAGTATTCAACATAGTGTTGGAAGTTCTGGCCAGGGCAATCAGGCAAGAGGAAGAAACAAAGGATATTCAATTAGGAAAAGAGGAAGTCAAATTGCCCCTGTTTGCAGATGACATGATTGTATATTTAGAAAACCCCATTGTCTCAGCCCAAAACCTCCTTAAACTGATAAGTAACGTCAGCAAAATCTCAGGATACAAAATCAATGTACAAAAATCACAAGCATTCTTATACACTAGTAACAGACAAACAGAGAGCCAAATCACGAATGAACTCCCATTCACAATAGCTTCAAAGAGAATAAAATATCTAGGAATCCAACTTACAAGGGATGTAAAGGACCTGTTCAAGGGGAACTGCAAACCACTGCTCAATGAAATAAAAGAGGACACACACAGATGGAAGAACATTCCATGCTCATGGATAGGAAGAATCAGTTTTGTGAAAATGGCCATGCTGCCCAAGGTGATTTATAAATTCAATGCCATCCCCATCAAGCTATCAATGACTTCCTTCACAGAATGGGAAAAAACTACTTTAAAGTTCACATGGAACCAAAAAAGAGCCCACATTGCAAAAACAATCCTAACCAAAAAGAACAAAGCTAGATGCATCACGTTACCTGACTTCAAAATTATACCACAAGGCTACAGTAACCAAAACAGCATGGTACTGGTACCAAAACAGAAATGTAGACTGATGCAACAGAACAGAGTCCTCAGAAATAACACCACACATCTACGACCATCTGACCTTTGACAAACCTGACAAAAACAAAAAATGGGGAAAGGATCCCCTATTTAATAAATGGTGCTAGAAAAACTGCCTAGCCATATGTAGAAAGCTGAAACTGGATCCGTTATTTTCATCTTATGTAAAAGTTAATTTAAGATGTATTGAAAACTCAAATGTTAGACCTAAAACCATAAAAATCCTAGAAGAAAACCTAGACAATACCATTCAGGACATAGGCATGGGCAAGGACTTCATGACTAAAACACCAAAAGCAATGGCAACAGAAGCCAAAATAGACAAATAGGATCTCTTTAAACTAAAGAGCTTCTGCATGGCAAATGAAACTACCATCAGAGTGAACAGGCAACCTACACAATAGGAGAAAATCTTTGCAATCTACCCATCTAACAAAGGGATAATATCCAGAATCTACAAGGAACTTAAACAAACAAATTTGCAAGAAAAAAAAACAACCCCATCAAAAAGTGGGCAAAGGATATGAACAGACACTTCTCCAAAGAAGACGTTTATGCAGCCAACAGACACAGGAAACATGCTCATCATCACTGGTCATCAGAGAAATGCAAATCAAAACCACAATGAGATACCACCTCCTGCCAGTTAGAATGGCAATCATTAAAAAGTCAGGACACAACAGGTGTTGGAGAGGATGTGGAGAACACTTTGACACTGTTGGTGTAGTTCCCATTGTGGAAGATACTGTGGCGTTTTCTCAAGGTTCTAGAACTAGAAATACCATTTGACCCAGCCATCCCATTACTGGGTATATATACAAATGATTATAAATCATGCTACTATAAAGACACATGCACACATATGTTTATTGCACACTATTCACAATAGCAAAGACTTGGAATCTACCCAAATGTCCATCAGTGACAGACTGGATTAGGAAAACGTGGCACATATACAGCATGGAATACTATGCAGCCATAAAAATGGATGAATTCATGTCCTTTGCAGGGACATGGATGAAATTGGAAACCATCATTCTCAGCAAACTATCACAAAGATAGAAAACCAAATACTGCATGTTCTCACTCAAAGATGGGAACTGAACAGTGAAAACACTTGGACACAGGGTGGGGAACATCACACCCCAGGGCCTGTCATGGAGTGGGGGGCTGGGGGATGGAGAGCATTAGGAGAAATACCTAATGTAAATGAACAGTTGATGGGTGCAGCAAACCCATGGCACATATACATGTATGTAACAAACCTGTATGTTGTGACATGTACCCTAGAACTTAAAGTATAATAAAAAAAAATACAAAAGAAGATAACCTTTGCACATTGTTCTTTGGACTGTAAGTTGGCATAGCTATTATGAAAAACAGTATGGAAGTTGCTCAAAAATATAAAACTGCCATATGATCCAGCCATACCACTTCTGGGAATATACCCAGAGGAAATGAAATCCAGATCTCAAAGGGATATGTGTACTTCCATGTTTACTGCAGCATTATTCACAATAGCCAAACCTGGAATCAACCCAAGTGTCCATCAACGGATAAAGGTATAAAGAAGTGATAGTATATATGCACAGTGGAATACTGTTCAGCCTTAAGGAGGTAATCCTGCCATTTGCCACACATGGATAATCCTGACGACATTATGCTAAGTGAAATAAGCCAAACATAGAAAGACAAATAGTGCATGATCTTACATATGTGTGGAATTTTTAAATGTCAAACTCATAGAAGCAGAGAGTAGAATGTTAGTTACCAGAGTCTGGTGGGTAGAGAAAATGGGAAGATCAAAAGAAAAAGGAAAAAAAAAGAAATCTTACTGGCATTTTAACTGGTATTACATTAAATCTGTAGACCAGATCAAATTGAAGAAAATGACATCTTATTGATCTTAAATCTTTCAATCTATTTATTTAGATTTTATTTGTGTGTTTTTTGTTTTTTTTTTTATATATACTTTAAGTTCTAGAGTACATGTGCACAATGTGCAGGGTTGTTACATATGTATACCTGTGCCATGTTGGTGTGCTGCACCCATCAACTCATCAGCACCCATCAACTAGTCATTTACATCAGGTATAACTCCCAGTGCAATCCCTCTCCCCACCCCCTCCCCATAATAGGCCACAGTGTGTGATGTTCCCCTTCCCGAGTCCAAGTGATCTCATTGTTCAGTTCCCACCTATGAGTGAGAACATGCGGTGTTTGGTTTTCTCTTCTTGTGATAGTTTGCTAAGAATGATCATTTCCAGCTGCATCTATGTCCCTACAAAGGACACGAACTCATCTCTTTTTATGGCTGCATAGTATTCCATGGTGTATATGTGTCAGATTTTCTTAATCCAGTCTGTCACTGATGGACATTTGGGTTGATTCCAAGTCTTTGCTATTGTGAATAGTGCTGCAATAAACATACATGTGCATGTGTCTTTATAGTAGCATGATTTATGATCCTTTGGGTATATCCCCAGTAATGGGATGGCTGGGTCATGTGGTACTTCTAGCTCTAGATCCTTGAGGAATCACCATACTGTTTTCCATAATGGTTGAACTAGTTTACAATCCCACCAACAGTGTAAAAGTGTTCCTATTTCTCCACATCCTCTCCAGCACCTATTGTTTCCTGACTTTTTAAAGATTGCCATTCTAACTGGTGTGAGATGATATCTCATTGTGGTTTTGATTTACATTTCTCTGATGGCCAGTAATGATGAGCATTTTTTCATGTGTCTGTTGGCTGTATGCATGTCTTCTTTTGAGAAATGTCTGTTCATATCCTTTGCCCACTTTTTGATGGGGCTGTTTGTTTTTCTCTTGTAAATTTGTCTGAGTTCTTTGTAGGTTCTGGATATTAGTCCTTTGTCAGATGAGTAGATTGCAAAAATTTTCTCCCATTCTGTAGGTTGCCTGTTCACTCTGATGGTAGTTCCTTTTGCTGTGCAGAAGCTCTTTAGTTTAATTAAATCCCATTGGTCAATTTTGGCTTTTGTATTGTCTTTGGTATCTTGTATTTTTATTTTTATTTAGTTAAAAATATATTAATTTTTTTTTCTGATTCTTCTTCTTAGATCCATGGGTAATTTGGAAGTGTATCTTTTATTCTCAAAGTAAGTGATACATTTCATATATCATTTTGTTATTGATTTGTTACAAATTTTGTTATTTATTCTAGTTTAATCCCTTTCTAGTCTGAGAACACACATTGTGTGATTTCTTTTCTATTTGTCAAACTGTGTTTTATTGGTCTACCCAGATGATTGTTCCGTATACAATTGAGGAGAATATGCATCCTACTGCTGCTGTTCAATAAAATCTTCTGTAAAATCAATTAGATCAAGTCAGTTAAGAGTGATGTTCCTATAGTATATTGTGTCATTTATATCTTACTGGTTTTTTGTTTGTTTGTTTGTTTTGCCAACTTGTTATTTTAATTATTGAGAGAGGAATGTTGAGGTCTCCAAATATGATTAATTTAACTATTTCTCCTTTCGGTTCTATCAGTTTTTGTCTCATGTATTTTGAAGCACTTTTGTTAGGGTTATACCCATTTAGAGTTACTACAACTTCTTGAAAAATTGACTGGTATTGCTATGCCATGTCCCTCTTCATCCTTGATGTCTCTTAGTGCCCTCCTTGCTTTCTTTTCCTATTCTTCTTTCCATACTTGCTAGTGTGGTGTTGGGATCAGGGAGGGGGTATTTCCTCTGTGGTTCTGATGAAGCCTCAGTGTTCAATAGGCACTGAGGACCTTGACTTCATGATTTGACCTTCATACCTGTTATTGAGCCTTATCAGGATGTAACGCTGGGGCTATCATGGAATCCTGGCACCCTTCAGAGGCAGAGCTTTATTTCCCAGTTTTCTTCCCCAAACCGAAGGAATTTCCAGCAGTTCCCACTGTCTTCAGTCTTTTTTTTTTTTTTTTTTTTTTTTAGACCAATATTTTTTTTTTTTTTTTTTTTTATTATACTTTAAGTTCTAGGGTACATGTGCATGACGTTTATATCATGTATAACTCCCCAATGCAATCCCTCCCTCCTCCCCCCTCCCCATGATAGGCCCCAGTGTGTGATGTTCCCCTTCCCGAGTCCAAGTGATCTCATTGTTCAGTTCCCACCTATGAGTGAGAACATGCGGTGTTTGGTTTTCTCTTCTTGTGATAGTTTGCTAAGAATGATGGATTCCAGCTGCATCCATGTCCCTACAAAGGACGCAAACTCATCCTTTTTGATGGCTGCATAGTATTCCATGGTGTATATGTGCCACATTTTCTTAATCCAGTCTGTCACAGATGGACATTTGGGTTGATTCCAAGTCTTTGCTATTGTGAATAGTGCCGCAATAAACATACGTGTGCATGTGTCTTTGTAGTAGAGTAATTTATAATCCTTTGGGTATATACCCAGTAGTGGGATGGCTGGGTCATATGGTACATCTAGTTCTAGATCCTTGAGGAATCGCCATACTGTTTTCCATAATGGTTGAACTAGTTTACAATCCCACCAACAGTGTAAAAGTGTTCCTATTTCTCCACATCCTCTCCAACACCTGTTGTTTCCTGACTTCTTAATGATTGCCATTCTAACTGGTGTGAGATGGTATCTCATTGTGGTTTTGATTTGCATTTCTCTGATGGCGAGTGATGATGAGCATTTTTTCATGTGTCTGTTGGCTGTATGGATGTCTTCTTTTGAGAAATGTCTGTTCATATCCTTTGCCCACTTTTTGATGGGGTTGTTTGTTTTTTTCTTGTATATTTGTTTGAGTTCTTTGTAGATTCTAGATATTAGCCCTTTGTCAGATGAGTAGGTTGCAAAAATTTTCTCCCATTCTGTAGGTTGCCTGTTCACTCTGATGGTAGTTTCTTTTGCTGTGCAAAAGCTCTTTAGTTTAATTAGATCCCATGTGTCAATTTTTGCTTTTGCTGCCGTTGCTTTTGGTGTTTTAGACATGAAGACCTTGCCCATGCCTATGTCCTGAATGGTACTACCTAGATTTTCTTCTAGGGTTTTTATGGTATTAGGTCTGACATTTAAGTCTCTGATCCATCTTGAATTAATTTTCGTATAAGGGATAAGGAAAGGATCCAGTTTCAGCTTTCTACTTATGGCTAGCCAATTTTCCCAGCACCATTTATTAAATAGGGAATCCTTTCCCCATTTCTTGTTTTTGTCAGGTTTGTCAAAGATCAGATGGCTGTAGATGTGTGGTATTATTTCTGAGGACTCTGTTCTGTTCCATTGGTCTATATCTCTGTTGTGGTACCAGTACCATGCTGTTTTGGTTACTGTAGCCTTGTAGTATAGTTTGAAGTCAGGTAGCGTGACGCCTCCAGCTTTGTCCTTTTGACTTAGGATTGTCTTGGCAATGCGGGCTCTTTTTTGGTTCCATATGAACTTTAAAGCCGTTTTTTCCAATTCTGTGAAGAAACTCATTGGTAGCTTGATGGGGATGGCATTGAATCTATAAATAACCTTGGGCAGTATGGCCATTTTCACGATATTGATTCTTCCTATCCATGAGCATGGTATGTTCTTCCATTTGTTTGTGTCCTCTTTGATTTCACTGAGCAATGGTTTGTAGTTCTCCTTGAAGAGGTCCTTTACATCCCTTGTAAGCTGGATTCCTAGGTATTTTATTCTCTTTGAAGCAATTGTGAATGGAAGTTCATTCCTGATTTGGCTCTCTGCTTGTCTGTTACTGGTGTATAAGAATGCTTGTGATTTTTGCACATTAATTTTGTATCCTGAGACTTTGCTGAAGTTGCTTATCAGCTTAAGCAGATTTTGGGCTGAGACAATGGGGTTTTCTAAATATACAATCATGTCATCTGCAAACAGGGACAATTTGACTTCTTCTTTTCCTAACTGGATACCCTTGATTTCTTTCTCTTGCCTGATTGCCCTAGCCAGAACTTCCAACACGATGTTGAATAGGAGTGGTGAGAGAGGGCATCCCTGTCTTGTGCCAGTTTTCAAAGGGAATTTTTCCAGTTTTTGCCCATTCAGTATGATATTAGCTGTGGGTTTGTCATAAATAGCTCTTATTATTTTGAGGTACGTTCCATCAATACCGAATTTATTGAGCGTTTTTAGCATAAAGGGCTGTTGAATTTTGTCAAAAGCCTTTTCTGCACCTATTGAGATAATCATGTGGTTCTTGTCTTTGGTTCTGTTTATATGCTGGATTACGTTTATTGATTTGCGAATGTTGAACCAGCCTTGCATCCCAGGGATGAAGCCCACTTGATCATGGTGGATAAGCTTTTTGATGTGCTGCTGAATCCGGTTTGCCAGTATTTTATTGAGATTTTTGCATCGATGTTCATCAGGGATATTGGTCTAAAATTCTCTTTTTTTGTTGTGTCTCTGCCAGGCTTTGGTATCAGGATGATGTTGGCCTCATCAAATGAGTTAGGGAGGATTCCCTCTTTTTCTATTGATTGGAATAGTTTCAGAAGGAATGGTACCAGCTCCTCCTTGTACCTCTGGTAGAATTCAGCTGTGAATCCATCTGGTCCTGGACTTTTTTTGGTGGGTAGGCTATTAATTGTTGCCTCAATTTCAGAGCCTGCTATTGGTCTATTCAGGGATTCAACTTCTTCCTGGTTTAGTCTTGGAGAGTGTAAGTGTCCAGGAAATTATCCATTTCTTCTAGATTTTCTAGTTGATTTGCGTAGAGGCATTTATAGTATTCTCTGATGGTTGTTTGTATTTCTGTGGGGTCGGTGGTGATATCCCCTTTATCATTTTTTATTGCGACTATTTGATTCCTCTCTCTTTTCTTCTTTATTAGTCTTGCTAGCGGTCTGTCAATTTTGTTGATCTTTTCAAAAAACCAACTCCTGGATTCATTGATTTTTTGGAGGGTTTTTTGTGTCTCTATCTCCTTCAGTTCTGCTCTGATCTTAGTTATTTCTTGCCTTCTGCTAGCTTTTGAATGTGTTTGCTCTTGCCTCTCTAGTTCTTTTAATTGTGATGTTAGAGTGTCCATTTTAGATCTCTCCTGCTTTCTCTTGTGGGCATTTAGTGCTATAAATTTCCCTCTACACACTGCTTTAAATGTGTCCCAGAGATTCTGGTATGTTGTATCTTTGTTCTCATTGGTTTCGAAGAACATCTTTATTTCTGCTTTCATTTCGTTATGTACCCAGTAGTCATTCAGGAGCAGGTTGTTCAGTTTCCATGTAGTTGAGCGGTTTTGATTGAGTTTCTTAGTCCTGAGTTCTAGTTTGATTGCACTGTGGTCTGAGAGACAGTTTGTTATAATTTCTGTTCTTGTACATTTGCTGAGGAGTGCTTTACTTCCAATTATGTGGTCAATTTTGGAATAAGTGCGATGTGGTGCTGAGAAGAATGTATATTCTGTTGATTTGTGATGTAAAGTTCTGTAGATGTCTATTAGGTCCGCTTGGTGCAGAGATGAGTTCAATTCCTGGATATCCTTGTTAACTTTCTGTCTCGTTGATCTGTCTAATATTGACAGTGGAGTGTTGAAGTCTCCCATTATTATTGTATGGGAGTCTAAGTCTCTTTGTAGGTCTCTAAGGACTTGCTTTATGAATCTGGGTGCTCCTGTATTGGGTGCATAGATATTTAGGAGAGTTAGCTCTTCCTGTTGAATTGATCCCTTTACCATTATGTAATGGCCTTCTTTGTCTCTTTTGATCTTTGATGGTTTAAAGTCTGTTTTATCAGAGACTAGGATTGCAACCCCTGCTTTTTTTTGTTCTCCATTTGCTTGGTAGATCTTCCTCCATCCCTTTATTTTGAGCCTATGTATGTCTCTGCATGTGAGATGGGCCTCCTGAATACAGCAGACTGATGGGTCTTGACTCTTTATCCAGTTTGCCAGTCTGTGTCTTTTAATTGGAGCATTTAGTCCATTGACATTTAAGGTTAATATTGTTATGTGTGAACTTGATCCTGTCATTATGATATTAACTGGTTATTTTGCTCGTTAGTTGATGCAATTTCTTCCTAGCCTCGATGTTCTTTACATTTTGGCATGTTTTTGCAATGGCTGGTACCGGTTGTTCCTTTCCATGTTTAGGGCTTCCTTCAGGGTCTCTTGTAAGGCAGGCCTGGTGGTGACAAAATCTCTAAGCATTTGCTTATCTGTAAAGGATTTTATTTCTCCTTCACTGATGAAGCTTAGTTTGGCTGGATATGAAATTCTGGGTTGAAAATTCTTTTCTTTAAGAACGTTGAATATTGGCCTCCACTCTCTTCTGGCTTGTAGAGTTTCTGCCGAGAGGTCTGCTGTTATTCTGATGGGCTTCCCTTTGTGGGTAACCCGACCTTTCTCTCTGGCTGCCCTTAAGATTTTTTCCTTCATTTCAACTTTGGTGAATCTGGCAATTATGTGTCTTGGAGTTGCTCTTCTGGAGGAGTATCTTTGTGGAGTTCTCTGTATTTCCTGAATTTGAATGTTGGCCTGCCCTACTAGGTTGGGGAAGTTCTCCTGGATGATATCCTGAAGAGTGTTTTCCAACTTGGTTCCATTTTCCCCCTCATTTTCAGGCACCCCAATCAGACGTAGATTTGGTCTTTTTACATAATCCCATACTTCTTGCAGGCTTTGTTCATTTCTTTTTCTTCTTTTTCTTTTGGTTTCTCTTCTCGCTTCATTTCATTCATTTGATCCTCAATCGCTGATACTCTTTCTTCCAGTTGATCGAGTCGGTTACTGAAGCTTGTGCATTTGTCACGTATTTCTCGTGTCATGGTTTTCATCTCTGTCATTTTGTTTATGATCTTCTCTGCATTAATTAGTCTAGCTGTCAATTCTTCCACTTTTTTTTCAAGATTTTTAGTTTCTTTGCGCTGGGTACGTAATTCCTCCTTTAGCTCTGAGAGGTTTGATGGACTGAAGCCTTCTTCTCTCATCTCGTCAAAGTCATTCTCTGACCAGCTTTGATCCGTTGCTGGCGATGGGCTGCGCTCCTTTGCAGGAGGAGATGCGCTCTTATTTTTTGAATTTCCAGCTTTTCTGCCCTGCTTTTTCCCCATCTTTGTGGTTTTATCTGTCTCTGGTCTTTGATGATGGTGACGTACCGATGGGGTTTTGGTATAGGTGTCCTTCCTGTTTGATAGTTTTCCTTCTGACAGTCAGAAGGACTGTCTGTTGGTCTGTTGGAGATTGCTTGAGGTCCACTCCAGACCCTGTTTGCCTGGGTGTCAGCAGCAGAGGTTGCCGAAGATAGAATATTGCTGAACAGCGAGTGTACCTGTCTGATTCTTTCTTTGGAAGTTTCCTCTCAGGGGTGACTCCACCCTGTGAGGTGTGGGGTGTCAGACTGCCCCTAGTGGGGGATGTCTCCCAGCTAGGCTACTCAGGGGTCAGGGACCCACCTGAGCAGGCAGTCTGTCCGTTCTCAGATCTCAACCTCCGCGTTAGGAGATCCACGGCTCTCCCCAAAGCTGTCAGACAGAGTCGTTCGCGTCTGCCACGGCCCCGCTCTTTCCCCTAATGGACTGCAGCTGTGCGCTGTCCGCAGAGGTAGAGTCTACAGAAACAGGCAGGCTTCCTTGAGCTGCTGTGAGCTCCACCCAGTTCGAGCTTCCCAGCGGCTTTGTTTACCTACTTAAGCCTCAGCAATGGCGGGCGCCCCTCCCCCAGCCTCGCTGCTGCCTTGCGGATAGATCGCCGCAGACGGCTGTGTTAGCAGTGAGGGAGGCTCCGTGGGCGTGGGACCCTCCCGGCCAGGTATGGGATATATTCTCCTGGTGTGCCTGTTTCCTTGAAGCGCAGTATTGGGGTGGGAGTTACCCGATTTTCCAGGTGTTGTGTGTCTCAGTTCCCCTCGCTAGGAAAAGGGATTTCCTTCCCCCTTGCGCTTCCAGGTGAGGCGATGCCTCGCCCTGCTTCAGCTCACGCTGGTCAGGCTGCAGCAGCTGACCAGCACCGATTGTCCGGCACTCCCTAGAGAGATGACCCCAGTACCTCAGTTGAAAATGCAGAAATCACCGGTCTTCTGTGTCGCTCGCGCTGGGAGTTGAAGACTGGAGCTGTTCCTATTCGGCCATCTTGCTCCGCTGTCTCCAGTCTTGTTGCCATTCTCTGCAGTCCTTAAAGCAGATAGAAGATACAGGTCTTTGTGGAGTTTTGACAGTGGCTGCTGTTTTGCTCCATCATGGAGCATCACAATGGGAAGCTGCTCATGATTTCCTGATATTCCCACTTTTTGGGATCCCTGAAATAAAAGCATGGAAATGTGTGTGGGGAGTGGGGGTTGGGGGGGGTTAATTCTCCTTTGCCTGAAACCTCCAGTACTTTAACCACTCGTGCCAGCCTATACTCCATCTTGAGCAATTCATTAAAAATGTCTATCCCAATCTTCTTACCCTTTTTTTATTTTTTATTTTTTGAGATGGAGTCTCTGTCACCCAGGCTGGAGTGCAGTGGCACAATATCAACTCACTGCAACCTCCATCTCCCAGGTTCAAGTGATTCTCAAGCCTCAGTCTCCCAAGTAGCTGGGATTAACAGGCCTGTACCACCACACCTGGCTAATTTTTATTTTTGGTAGAGACAGGGTTTCACTATGTTGGACAGGCTGGTCTCAAACCCTTGATCTCAGGTGATAGGCCTGCCTCAGCCTCCCATAGTGCTGTGATTACAGGTGTGAGCCACTGAGCCCAGCCTTCTTACTATCTTATATGACCTTTGGTAGCATATGCTGTAGGTAAGCCAATGCTCAGGTATCAAGTCCTGCCTCTCCCTGCAGGTACTTGTCTCTTTCCATTATTCATGTCAGTTGTTTACCCTATGACCTCAATTCTTTCATGAGTTCAAGAAAAGCCTTTAATTTGCAGACTATCTAGGATTTTTTTTTTCTTGTAAGACTAGAAGTGACACTCTTTTCAGTTCTCTAGCTATCTCCATTGGAAGCTCATACCTCTGCGTGATATATCATATAACGTAATTAAAAACAAAAATCTTATGATCATCTCAATAGATGCAAAAAGAGCATTTGACAAAATATAGCATATCTTTATAATAAAAACCCTCAACAAAACTGGCATAGAAGGGACATTCCTCAAAGTAATAAAAGTCATCTATGACAAACCCACAGCCAACATGTAGTACTGGAAGTCCTAGGCAGAGCAATCAAACAAGGGAAACGACATCCAAATTGGAAAAGAGAAAGTCAAACTGTTGTTGTTCACCGATGATATGACTGTATACCTAGAAAACCTTAAAGACTCATCCAAAAAGCTCCTAGATCTGATAAATAAATTCAGCAACGTTTCAGGATACAAAATCAATGTACACAAATCAGTAACTCTGCTATACACCAACAACAACCAAACTGAGAATCAATTTAAGAACACACTGCCTTTTACAACAGCTGCCAAAGACAAAACAAAACAAAACCAACCAACAACAACAACAAAAAAACCCTTAGGAATCTACTTACTCAAGGAGGTAAAAGATCACTACAAGGAAAGTTAAACTTTCCTTGTAAACACTGCTGAAAGAAATCATAGATGTCACAAACAAATGGAAACACATCCCATGCTCATGGATGGGTAGAATCAATATGAAAATGACTATACTGCCAAAAGCAATCTACAGATTAAATATAATTTTCATCAGAATATTACCATCATTCTTCACAGAACTAGAAAAAACAATCCTAAATTCATATGGAACCAAAAAAGAGTCTACATAGCTAAAACAATACTAAGCAAAAAGAACAAAGCTGGAGGCATTACATTACCTGACTTCCAACAAGGCCACAGTTGCCAAAACAGCATGGTACTGGCATAAAAATAGGCACACAGACCAATGCAATGGAATAGATAATCCAGAAACAAAGCCAAATACTTACAGCCAACCGATCTTCGGCACATCATACAAAAACATGAAGTGGGGAAAAGACACCTTATTCAACAAACGGTGCTGAAATAATTGACTGCCACATATAGGAGGAAAAAACTGGGTCCTTATCGCTCACCTTAAACAGAAATCAACTGAAGATGGATCAAAGAGTTAAACTCAAGAACTGCAACCATAAAAATTTTAGAAGATAACATTGGAAAAGCTCTTCTAGACATTGGATTAGGCAATGAATTTATGTTCGAGAATCCAAATGTAAATGTAACAGAACAAATATAAATAAATGAGGCGTAATTAAAATAAAAAGCTTCTACACAGCAAGAGATAATCAACAGAGTAAACAAGCAACCCACAGAGTAGGACAAAATCTTCACAAACTATGTATCCAACAAAAGATAATATCCAGAATCTACAAGGAACTCAAACAAATCAGCAAAAGTAAAAACAAATAATCCCATCAAAAAGTGGGCAAAGGATCTGAATAGACAATTCCAAAAGAGGGTATACAAACAGCCAACAAACATATAAAAAAAAGCTCAACATCACTAATTATCAGGGAAATGCAAATTAAAACAACAATGAGATACCCCTGCAAGAAGGGCCATAATTAAAAAATCAAAAAATAATAAGTGTTGACATGGATGTGGTGAAAATGGAACACTTTTACGCAGCTGGTAAGAATGTAAAATAGCACAAGCACTATGGAAAAACTATGGAGATTCCTTAAGGAACTAAAAGTAGAACAACCATTTGATTCAGCAATCCCACTACTGGGTGTCTACCCAAAGGAAAATAAGTCATATGAAAAATACACATGCATAGGCATGTTTATAGTAGCACAATTCCCTATTGCAAAAACATAGAACCAACCTAAATGTCCATCAGCCAATAAGTGGATAAAGAAAATGTGGTATATTTAAATCATGGGGCCAGGCACAGTGGCTCATGCATGTAATCCCAGCACTTTGGGAAGCTGAGGCAGGGGTATCACCTGAGGTCAGGAGTTTGAGACCAGAATGGCCAACATGGTGAAACACCATCCCTACACTAAAGACAAAAAAAAAAAAAAGAAAAGAAAAGCCAGGTGTGGTGGTGTGCACCTGGAATCCCAGCTACTTAGGAGGCTGAGTCTGGAGAATCACTCAAACCCAGGACGGGGAGGTTGCAGTGAGCAGAGATGGTGCCATTGTTCTCCAGCTTAGGCCACAGGGCAAGACTCCATCTCAAAACAAACACACACCATGGAATACTACTCAGCCATAAAATGGAATGAAATAATGGTCTTTGCAGCAACCTAGATGGAGTTGGAGAACATTATCCTAGGTGAAGTAACTCAGGAATAGAAAACCAAATATCATATGTTCTCACTTGTAAGTGAGAGCTAAGCTATGAGGGCACAAAAGCACAAAAATGATATAATGGACCTTGGGGACTCACAGGGAAGGGTAGGAGTGGGGTGAGGGATAAAACATCTTTTATTTTTTATAAAAATTGGGTACAGTATACAGTGCTTAGGTGACAGGTCCACCAAAATCTCAGAAATCACCACTAAAGACCTTATCCACAAAACCAAAATTCACCTGTTCCCCCAAAATTATCAAAATTAAAATTTTAAAAAATGAAGAAGGTTGTTTTTCATAGTGAAGACGTTTTGGCACCAAATGGTATTTCTAGTGTGTTACTTTTCTAAGGGTGTAACAAAATGAGTTAATGGTAGATGATGAGTTAAGGGAAACATATTTTCAATTTTATATGTCATTTTCTAGATTTGCAACATTAGATAATTTGCTATATTCTGCAGATCTCGGTTGCCTCCTCTGTAAAATGATTGTGATCTCTCATTTTTGTATTGCAGAGGAAGTTTGAAAAACTCTGACATTCTTCATTTCATTTAGTTCTCCAGGCTACCCTGTGGTGTAGACAGAACAAAGATCAGAATTCCCAATTTCATTAAATAGAAAAACAAGGTCAAGTGAAATTAGAGATGTGTATCCAGCTCAAAAGTGGCCAGGGGAGAACCAGACCAGTGAGTGCTATACCACAGCTTAGCACTTTTACCTTAAAAAAAAAAAAAAAAAAATTACATTTTTAACATAGTGGTAGTTTTATCACAAATAATTCCAGAACCTCTTTTAACTTCTAGTAAGGACTCTTTGAGGAAGAGATGGTCTAAACTCTTTAGTTCTACTATCCAAGAAGCTTGAGTTAAAAATTGTTGCGGAATACAGTGATTTAAGCTACACCATAGCTTCAGTGTGAGTCACTATTTCCAACATCCATGCTCACTTTTCCAAAATTTATAACCCAATGGACCATTTCTTCATTGTAGTTATAACTAGAGACAAATTAGTTTCTAACTCAATTTGTATTTCATGGAAAAAATTGCCTACAGATGATTTTCAAATATAAAAATAGGAAATAAAATTTCCATGATGATTTGGAGTTAAATGAAGGTAATTTACTGTGCTAATGAAATACGAAAAAAAAAACTTCTCATACTGTTTGAGAGACGCAAACACTCTTTTAGTTTATATTACTCTAAACACTACAATGAGGTGAGTAAGATGCAAGGACTCAACGCCAGATGGGATGGTCAAGAGCCCTTCCTGTGCTTTCAGAGAACGACACTCGTTTCTGCTCTGGAAAGCTGTGATTAGCCAGACACGCCGCTGAGGAACACGGAACTTCACGCCTCAGCGTCTCTATTTCTACGTGCTTTTCTGTGAGGTTACACGGGGAAGGTAATGAACGCCATACGACTTTAGAAAACCTCAAGGGCCCTGTCACCTAAATAATTGCTCTGGGTAGCATTCTAGGCTAGTGCAATAGGTTCTAGGTAGGCACAGCCTTCCTTTTAAGAGCACATTAACAGGCGTTGCCTCTACGTACATTCAAATGTCAGTTTAGCACAATCATTATTTTAACATCTCCAATACATTTTATGTGTGTCTCAAGCAAATAACAACAAAAGCAAGAGCAAACTTGTGCTTGAATGTTTTTTTAAAAACAGAAATTTCTTCATGTTTAATAGTGTAACTTGGTTTTAGAAATTTAAATACAGATAAATGAATACAGATAAACAAAAACATGAACTCTCCTGCTCAGATGTAATTGACCATTTTCAGTTTTGTTTGAATCTTTTACTGGGCCTGAGTATCATATCTTATAATACTGTATTAGTATAGATCCTTCAGATGTGTAGAACCATTTATTAAGAATATTTTAAAGGATCAACCTACTATTTGACAGTCATGGCAGTAGTGAATGGGAATTAAAAGAAAAAAAAGAAGTAAACAAAGGAAGAGAAGAGGAAAGGGAAAAAGAAAGGAAAGGAAAGGAAAATGGAAATACAAGAAAAGAGATCAAATAAATAAATAAGTGACTGAAAGTCTGGGAGTTGGCAAATACATATTCAGACTGATAAAACAGACCTCTTGCTAAAAATAGAATGCACAAAGTACAGGAGCAGCCTGCCTGTCCTGAGAGGCTGGGGAGATTTAGGAAAAGAGGCTGGGGAGGTTTGAGACAGATCTTGATGTATGTAGTCAGCTTTTGCTTGTTGGAGAAAGTAATCATGGGTGATTCAGAAAAAGGAAGATACTTACATAATAAGTAATGGTTTTATACCTATTTTGGTCTTCTCTTACTTTCATAGAATTCATTATCTTTGCATCGAAAGTTATTAACACTTTCAGGACTCCGTGTATGCAAAATTCTTTGAATTGCGTTTCTTAATTTGTGTCGCACTGGTAATTTATCTAGCACAATGAATTGAGTGTGTGTCTATGTTTAAAGGGGAGAATAAAATTTAAAACAGCATATTTGATATCATTTATGATTAGATAATAGAGAAATATCAATTTTAATATAATTTTTAGAAAGTAAAGCTTAATGAAAACTTCTTATTAGTGCAACTACTAAAAAACTACAATGACTCTAGCTCATATCTTACCACTCAGTAGGAGATATATATCAGAATTTAAGCAGTAGAGAAATTGTTTCTAAATTTTTTTTTTTACTTATCAAAAAAGCATATGATCTAAAAATATCAAGGCTTCCTAAAATGTACAAACCTCACCACAACTCTACTACACAGTTTTGTTTTGGGTTTTGCTATTTTAAAATACAAAACAATTCTTCAATATAACTCACAATTATTTAAGTGTCAGCAATACTTTGTTATGTACATTAATAAATTCTGCTTCCTTTTGTGGGATTAATCACTCCATAGTCTTTGCCAGTCTGTTTTCGGGCATTTTACTATTTCTCTCCTCAAATTTGTAATTGCTCTTTATCTATCCCTCTTAATGTTCTGATCAAGAACATTTTTTAAAAAATATATAATTTAAAAAATAAATTTAACACTTAATTCAACGTAGCACTTCTAAATAAACATATATATGTAGTCAAGTTCATTAGGAATATATGTGTGATTTTTCAAATTTCTTTAATGTCCGAAAAGATATCTCACTGCATATATGTTTTCTGGTGGGTTTTAATGTAGTATTTATTATTCTTTTTTCCTTACACTAGTGCTTCTTAAATTATCTGTGATGAAGAAAGAGATGTATTTTTTTGTTTTGTTTTGTTTATTTAAAAAAATTTATTTCAGGTTCAGGGGTGCATGTTCAGGTGTGCTACATAGGTAAACTTGTGTCATGTGGGTTTGTTGTACAGATTGTTTTGTCACCTGGGTACTAAGCTTAGTAGTCTACTACCCAATTGTTTTTGTTTTTAATTTCCTATTTGATGTAGACTGATATTTACTTTTTATAAGATACAGTGTCAAATTGCTATAGAAGCTTGTAACCACTTTCCATCTCTGTATTTGTCTTGTCATTGAGAACAAATCCTTGGCACCAGCCAAATGGGCTCCTGACCAATTGTACAGGGGAGCGTCCTGCCGGCTCCTTGCTTCTTTCAGTGTTCCACTCACTAGACAAGTGCCTGAACCACCTGCTTCTCTTGTCTATTGATATTCAAGCAAAATCTGAATGCAAAAAAAAAAAAAAAGAAAAAAAAAAGAATCCATGATGTAATTAGAGAAGAGAAAGTGTTCTTTTTGCATATATCCTAAAATATCTTTCCTCGAAATGTCAAAAATTCTATTACCAGAAGTGTTCTGATTTTCCTAGAATGCAAGAATTCTTGGAAGAACATTTTACAGATTGCAATGCTCTTTCATGCTCACTTGCTTGTTCTATTGTTTACAAAAAACAAAAACAAAAAAAAAACTATCTTGGCAGGAGATAATTTTTTATCCCCATTTTACAGACAATAAAACTGACTTACAGGTAACTTGTCCAATGTCTCAAAAATAGCAAACACCAGGATCAGATTTTCTGTGTAGACTTTGAAAGGTTTCCTTCGCTGGTACCAATCAGAGTCAAGATAGCAAATTTTGGTTTCTACTTTTAAAAAGCAGAAAATGTATGGTAAACTCTAGTTTCCATAAGAATACAATTAACAATTTACTTCGAATGCCTGTTATTCTACATTGGACTTTATGGCTCAGATGTTTTCAATCATACAATACAAATTTTGTGCTACTACTTGGGTAGATGAAATAGCGGGAACATTTGCCAAAAATTCCCCAAAACTTATGAAATGTATTTATCAATTGTCACATAAGATGCTTAAACTGTACATTTTAGCTTTTTGGCATCCACAGCATGCACAAAACAACATGTACTCTTTAGAAATTCAGAGTGGTTTTGAGCAGCACAAGCCATCCTATATTTGCACTTGAAAATCGCCACACCCAGCGTCCTCTCTGCAACCTCATGCTTGTCAGCCTCTGACAGTGTAGATCTGTCTGTCTCAGTATCTTTCCTTATTTTCCTTCACCACAAGATAGAACTCTTGCAATTCTCTTTTTCTGTTTTTCTATCCTTCTCTCCAGCTTGATCCTTGATAGACTAATTCTTCAGGTTCTGTTCTCAGCCTTCTTCTCTTTTGGGTCTCTCTCCAGATGAACTCATTCCCTCTGTTTGCTATAACTTCTCCATACCTTATAACTGACCTATATCTCTAGTTTTGACCTTTTGCCAGAGCTCAAGAGCCATAATTCATGTTGCCTGTGGACACTTCTCTTGAGATCTCCATCCAAAAAACTGAACTCATCATCTTTGCCATCTTGCTTGTCTTCCCATGGGGCAAGCCTGAAATCTAATCCCCTCCTACTCTCATCTGCAAGAGGCATCCAAATCTAAATATTTCCAAGCAAGGTGATCTTCATTTAAACTGAGTTGGGGTAAAAGAAGCCATCCCAGGAGGAGCAACCAGCATGAACCAAGGCAGAGATTATCTGCAATTGGCAGACAGGGTTAGCCCAAGCTCAGGGATGAACACATCGCCAGAGATCTCAGAAGACAGTTGGGTAAGAAAGAGAAGTGAGGAAAAAAATTATCTCTCAGAAGTCTCCTGAGAACAAGGAAATTTTTACCAAAAGGTCAGGAACAAAGGTCAGGTTTCACTGGGCTAGCAAGAATAAACTACAGGGAGGTAGAAACAATTGTAATAGAAAATCACATATTACAAATAGTTCAGTAATTTGGGATATGAAAGGGGAAGAGATGAGAGAGAGAGAAGGAATTATCAGGGTACTACTATGGCATAGAGTATTAAATAAGAGATTAGGAAAATTTTAGTTATATTTTAACAGAAGTTACAAAAACAAAAACCTTATGTTTTTAATCTTCATTTCCACCTTCATAACATATTTTGAAAATCTTTCTATTTCACTAATATTTTTTCTATAATATGTGTAATAGCAGCATCATATTTCATTGAACAGAGGAACCAAATATTTAATTAATTTTCAATGTTAAACATTGCATTTATTTCTAGTTCTTCCACTTAAATAATGCAGTCACAGGTACGTTCATAAATATTACAGTAGTCTCTCTCCCTTTATCCACAGTTTGCTTTCTGTGATTTCAGTTACTCATGATCAACTATAGTCAAAAATATTACATACAAGATATTTTGAGAGACCTCATTCACATAATGTGTATTATAGTGCATTGCTATAATTGTTCTAGTTTATTACTATTGTTATTAATATCTTAGTGTACCTAATTTATAAGTCAAACTTTATCATAGGTCTGTATGTATAGGACAAAAACTTAGTATATATCAGGCTTTCATGCATCCACTGGGGATCTGAGAACATATCTGCTGCAGATAAAAGGGGATGATTATATAGCTTTAGGAAATTCAACAGATATAACGTTGTTGAATGAAAAAGAAAATAATTCCTGAGGAAGTTCGGTATTGAAAGTTGCCCTCTTAGGAGTTTATGACAAAATGCTCTCTTAATAATAATCCTGCATTCTTTCTAATCTTGAAGTTTTCAGTTAAGCATGTATTTATAGACTTCATTAAAAAATATTTTTTCTGTGAGTAGAGATTTTTAGCTAAGAATGGGATTGAATGTATTTTATATTTTTGTCTATTTACAACTCTGAAATGTTTTGGCATGTCCTTTGCTTGGGATTTAGAAAAAAACAGTTTTTCTTTTTGGCTATTGACATATAAAATTGCCTAAAACTAATTACCCACTATATCAGTCAATAATCTTTTTTTCCTGTAAGTGACAGGAAAAACTAAAATATGGGTGGTTCAACCAAGACAGAAATTTAATTTTTGGTTGAGTGAAGGAATTCTGAGAGAAGGCAGTTGAGTACTCAGATGGCAGTTTCGGGGCCCAGGCATCTATCTTCCTGATCACTATCTCCAGCATGTGGCTTCCACATTTAGGAGTCCCTCATAAACAAACACAGCAGCCAGAGTTCCAGCCATCACATCCACCTTCCACAACATCAGCTGGTGCAGGAAGTCAGGGACCCCGAATGGAGGGACCAGCTGAATCCAGGCAGAAGAACATAAACTGTGAAGATTTCATGGACACTTATCGCTTCCCCAATCAATACCCTTGTGATTTCCTATGCTTTTCTTTACCTTAATCTCTTAATTCCGTCATCTTCATAAACTGAAGAGGATGTATGTTGCCTCAGGACCCTGAGATGATTGCGTTAACTGCACAAATTGTTTGTAGAGCATGTGTGTTTGAACAATATGAAATCTGGGCACCTTGGAAAAAGAACAGGCTAACAGCAATGTTCAGGGAACAAGAGAGATAACTTTGAAGTCTGACTGCCAGTGAGCCGGACAGAACAGAGCCATATTTCTCTTTTTTTCAAAAGCAAATAGGAGAAATATCACTGAATTCTTTTTCTCAGCAAGGAGCATCCCTAAGAAAGAGAATGTTCTCCTGAGGGTAGGTCTATGAACGGCCCCCTTGGAGGCAGCCGTCTTTTACGGTCGAAGCCAAGGGATGAAATAAGCCCCGGTCTCCTGTAGCGCTCCCAGGCTCATTAGGATGAGGAAATTCCCACCTAACAAATTTTGGTCAGGCTGGTTGTCTGCTCTCAAACTCTGTCTCCTGATAAGATGTTATCAATGACAGTGCATGCCTGAAACTTCATTAGCAATTTTAATTTCACCCCATCTTGTGGTCCTGTGATCTCGCCCTGCCTCCATTTGCTTTGTGATATTTTATTACCTTGTGAAGCATATGATCTCTGTGACCCACACCCTATTTGTGCACTCCCTCCCCTTTTGAAAATCACTAATAAAAATTTGCTGGTTTTACGGCTCCAGGAGCATCACAGAACCTGCTGAGGTGTGATGTCTCCCCCAGACACCCAGCTTTAAAATTTCTCTCTTTCATACTCTTTCCCTTTATTTATTAGACAAGCCAAGACGCTTAGGGAAATAGAAAAGAACCCATGTTAAATATCAGGGGTGGGGTTTCCCCTGATAATCAGCAGGAGGAAATGGAGTAGAGTGGGCAGGTGAAGAAGCAGGATAAGCCTACCCTCGCTCTTTTAAAGATCTTTCCTAGAAATTGTCCCACCATGCCCTTACACTTGACCGAGGTTAGCTCCAGACCAAACCTTGAAATCTTCCATCCATTTGGAGTGTGTAAAGTGTAATGTTATATATGGTGTAATATTAACATAAATAAATAAATGTGCAAAGGTTAGCTGTTTCCCCATGCCACTGTGACACACTTTGCCTTTTTGTGTGAGCACTCTCACCCCCTGCATGCCAACATCCAGGGTGACACCAACACCCTTGTCCCACCTGGGCTCCTGGACTGCCCTCTGGTAAGTTCTCCCTGTGTCCACTCTGGCATTTCCCTGCCCGTGATTCCCACACCCAAATTAGCGCAATCCTCTAAAAGAAAATTGAATGCTAATTCCTGTGAGAACCACACTATTCTACTCTTCACACTGAGAGAGAAAAAATATCCTCCCACCCTCTGGCTTAGGAGACCCTACCTGATAGGCCACTGGTTGGAATTCTTTCCTGGGGCCACACTGGCTTCCTGGTCATATACCCATGAGCACACCCAGCGCTGGCCCATGTCCACATGCTCTGCTTCCCACCATTCTCACACCTTGGCCTAGAACCCAAACCTTTCATCCAGAAGTGCCAGCTATTTTAAGGGACATTTTTTAGGTTTTTCTTTTCTCATGTAGGCCTCATATATATGAAATTTTACCTATTTTATACTTCTCTGCTACTCTGAAAAGAATAATTTCCTTACCTAATTTTATATGTTTATGACTTCTACTTTAAAAAGTTATTTATCTTTGTATATTTATTTTTAACTAACCACATTTTACTGCATTCAATTATTAGTCGTAGTAGTTTTCTAATTTTTCTCCACAGTTTTCCAGAGAACCATGGTATCATCGGCAAGTAGTAATAACCTTATTTCCTCTCCTTTTGGAGTATAGTTCACTTAGTTATTGCTGTAGTGTTTTATTTCATTTCTGATGTTGAAAATAGTACTGATGGGAGATTCCTTCTGCTGTCTCACTTGCAACATGAATGCATCGGATGCTGCATGGTTGCTTTAGACAGCGACCAAATTGCACTGCAGAAGGAGCACTCTATTCCTAATTGTCTAGGTTATTGTCTCAAATAGCCTCTGATTCAAGATAGTGAAGCCTTGAATTCCAGAAGCAATGTTTTATGTGAAGCCAAAAGTGCTTATTGTTTGTTTTGTTTTGTTTTGTTTTTGAGACAGAGTCTAGCTCTGTTGCCAGGCTGGAGTGCAGTGGTGTGATCTTGGCTCACTGCAACCTCTGCCTCACAGGTTCAAGTGATTCTCCTGCCTCAGCCTCCTGTGTAGCTGGGATTACAGGCATGCGCCACCATGCCCAGCTAATTTTAGTATTTTTAGTAGAGACCAGGTTGACCTGGATGGTCTCAATGTCCTTCCTTCCCTCGTGATCCGCTCACCTTGGCCTCCCAAAGTACTGGGATTAGAGGTGTGAGCCACCGCACCCATCCATGAAGCCAAAAGTTTTAAGCATTGATGTTCCTTCATGTCTGTTTTAGATGATAGTCTCTCTCCTACAACTGCAATCGTCTGTGCCATGTCCATAGTGTGTCAGCCCTTGCCAGATCTGTAGCCATTCTTGACTGATCATTCTAGGAACTGCCTATGCATTGGTGAAAATATTTTTATTCACTCAAGTAGGTTATCAGGGACAGTAGCTTTTTACAAAATGTACGTCATGGGCAGTTAAAAGGTGTTTCCTGAGAAAAGAATGCAATGGTAAAACAAATTCCAGAAATGCTAGGTGAAACAGCCTTAAATTGTTCTTTTTCAAAATTACAGAAATCCTTAGAGCTTTCCATTGTCGATGTTCGCTGTGAGTCATCAAAAAGGAAATGGTATATGTGCCTCCTTCCCACACACCATGAGACAAAGGGTCAGGTTTCTTTTTTTTCTTTCTTTTTTACATAGGGTTTTACTCTGTTGCCCAGGCTGGAGTGCGGGGAAATGATCATGGCTTACTGCATCCTCCACCTCCCACGCTCTGGTGCTCCTCCCACTTCAGTCTCCCAAGTAGCTGGAACTACAGGTGAATTCTACCACAACCAGCCAATTTTTTGTATGTTTTGTAGAGATGGGATCTTGCTATACTGCCCAAGCTGGTCTCAGAGCCCACAACCAGCTAATTTTGTGTATGTTTTGTAGAGATGGGGTCTTGCTATATTGCCCAGGCTGGTCTCAAAGTTCTGGGCTCAAGCAATACCCCCTTCTCTACTTCCAAAAGTGCTGGGACTATAGGCATGAGCCAGTGTACCCACCAAAGGGCATCTTACCTACATTCACTGCCAACATCTGATGTGGAGAAACTGACTTTGAAACTTCAATAAAATGTAGGAAAAGGGGAAGATGACTTATACTTATAAATCTAGAGTTTCCAAAGCACGGCCCTGAAAGATTTCCTATAAATTGTCTCATTTCATCATCAAACAGTCCTGAAAGGTCAGCAGGCTGATCCCAGTTTGCTGACACCCAGAGATTAAGCAACGGGGATGTCATTACAAAACTCAAGGACCGGGGCTTGTGCATCAGCCAATGCTTCTTCCTGGCTCCCGCATACCCTGTGGGTTAAGCTTACAGTATGGCAAGTGTTTATTTCCATCCTCTTTCTTGGTTAGCCTAACAGTTCTCCAGGGGAAGGGAATTTTGTTTTAAGTTTCTTTTCATCCTCGACAGCAGACGCAATGCCTAATCCAGAGCAGGCACTTGGCACCCATTGTTCATATAACTAAATGCACATTTGAATTCACTGATGACTTGCCTGTATCACCTAACTTGGAGCTCTGCCATTGCCTGATTTTACTTCTTCAACAATGTCATTAAAAATGCTTGTACCCACTTGCCACTCTATGCCTTTTATAAAACAGAGGAGTTTTGCTGTGGCTATGCTATTGCAAGTGTTCACAGCATACAACTAGTTACTCTCTGTGTCCTACAAAAGACTGGTCTTGAGTGAATGTGGTCATGTCTCAGAACCAAAGAGCTGCCGTATCAAGAAAGCATCTAATTTGTGTGCATCCAGGAGATTTGCTCTCTGCAAAGCAATGGCTCATACTCTTGTGTGATGCTTGTCATAACAAGACACTTTCTGTTCCTAGGATCCTCTTCCTATGAGTACCTACTGCTTGTTAATGAATTATCCCAAAACTTAATACCTACAGCAACAATAGCCATATCTCACAGTTCTATGGATTGATTAGGCTCAGCCCGGCAGATCTGGCTTGGGATCCAGCTATTGTCACATATTGCTGATGGTGCATTCCTGAAAGGCTTGACTTGGGCAGCACAGCTCTGAGTGCTCATCTCACGCTGGGTGGTTGGTGCTGGCTGTCCTGTTAGCCAGGAGGATTTACTATCCTGGTTTGCCTGAGCTGTCCCAGTTTTATCACTGAAAGTTTCACATTCCAAGTCTTTACACTTCCCTCCCTGAAACATTATTGTTTTCAACAAATAATGCAGAAAATAAGGATTAAAGTACAACACCCTCGTAGGAGAAGCTCCCAAAATAGGCATTGAAAGCAATGCTAATTTTAGTGTCAATTCAATGGCATAGATTATCTGCCTTCAATAGTTGTTTTCCACTGTTTTTTTTTCTACTTGCTGCTGAAGTTGGCAACCATGATTTGTGGTCTCCAACAATGGACTTCCCATTGTTGCATCACTCCTGTGATGGGACTTAAGTCTGTAGTTTAAGTGTGTTGCCATCCTCAACAGCCCATCTTTGCTTTTGTGTTGTGGTTTCTATGGACATAGCACTGGTTTACTTTTTGCAATGTAAACATTGACTGTTTTTTAAGGGTTCAGGTGATGAGAATAAGAATGATTATAATAGCAATGCTAAAATGACCCAGATACTAGCAAAAACGCAGGCTATATGACTGTGTTCATTTAAGAGTGGAAAGAATGACACACAAACTGGATTAACGAAGTAACCAAAACAGAGCATCTTCCCCCATATGCGGTAAAGAATCAGGGTTAGACATGGCAAAGGAGGGATATGAAAGTATGTATGAAGACTGAACCTCACAAATCCCGGAGGAGACAAGCAAATTATTCTAAATCAATCAAAAGTTCATTTTTTTGTCTCCCTGCCAAACACTAATGTCAAAAACAGTGGCTGTTGAAATAGTTGTGCATGGCACACAAACAAACACGCATCACGAGATCATTCCCTTGATTGCTCCATGAAACTGAGTCCACCTGTATGTCCTGATTCTGAGGATGCTACTAATACCCTGAGTATCAGTCCCACTATAAAGAAAGATAAAGGACAAATGCCAAACTCTGGGAAAGTTGAGCAGCACACCCCACCCAGAGACAAAGGTGGATGTCCTTGGTTCATTAAAATCTCTTACAAAATTATGTGAGATGGACATTACCATAGGAAAAACAGATACTGCAGACTACTGGGACATGGTGAGAGGGGCACCTGGGTTGGAAAACGACCTATTGGGTACTATACTCACCACCTACGTGATTGGATCTGTACCCCAAACCTTAAGCATCATGCAATATAACCATGTACTTAATAACAAACTTGTACATATAACCCCATATCTAAAATAAAAGTTGAAAATTATTTTTTAAATTATGTAAGAAAGATCAACACATAAAAAGGAAAACTGGAGAAAATGCATAAACTAGCCATTTACAAATGCAGGCATGGAAGTAGACAATAAAGAAAAACTGCCAAACTTTACTTAAATTCAAAGCAACAGCCTTGAGTATTCCACGTATCCTGTGTACATGTCAACACCAGGCATCATCACAGCCAGAGAAACACCCTGAATGAGAAGAGAAATGGTTATTCTAGACAGAGAAACAATATTGTGGATCTTATCAACATGTGGTTGTTTGCCAATCCAATATACTCTCCTTACATGGGTCTCATCCTGTTGAAGGCTCCAGGCACCAAATACATTGCTAAGTATTGTTCATATATCCACTAAATTTAGTATTTTTAGTCCCACACTAGGCATATACAGGCAGTATTATTGTGTCAATTTTTTTTGAATGAAGAAACCAGATTTTTAAAAGACAGAATGGAATATGGGGGTACATGTGCAAGTTTGTTATTACTACCATAGAGGAAGGCATTGGGGTTGCCCCAGACATCATGACCTAGAGCCATGAGGTTCTGCCTACCTCTGAGTCTGAGGCCATGTGAGAAAATCAGGATGGGATGATGAGAAGCTTACAACATCAGTTATCCCCAGGTCTTTAAATCTAGGCATCAAGGCTCATGGCAACATAAGGCATGTCAAATGAAGCATGAAGTTCAATTTAATCAAAGTTCTAAGCCCTAACTTGCTCATTCATAAATGGGTTAATCCCTACGGAGAGAGTTATTTTAAGGAGTAACTAAGGTAACATCTGCAGAATACTCGGAAGTCATTTGGAAAGGTCATAAGATCAGCAGTAGGAACACTGGTCTTGAAGACCAGTTCTGCCTCTACAGCAAGACACTAATCTCCCTACTTGACTGTTTACTTCTGTGTAAAATGAAGAGATTACATGAGATCTCTCACCCTGATGTTTTCTTAGTGACCCAATAATTCCAGTGTAGTCTGAGAGCTGGAGTGAGCAGAGGCAGGTTCCTAAACTCACTCCTTCCAAAGGCATAACCTGTAAGTAATCCTGCTTCCGTACCAAACTGTACATTGCAGCTCCACAGATGGACTGAGTACCACAACGGAAACTATGACAAGGGCTTGAAGGTGCCAAGAGAAATACAGCACGCAGCATATAAGCCAGATGTGTGTTGTCTAGACGACTTAAGATCATGACCAAAGTCCACTTCCACAAATCAAATTATCTTCTGCGCTCCATCCTACATTTCCAGCCACAGAGAGAATCACTTAGAAAATGTCAACATTTTCCTTCCCCAAAATCTGATCCCATTCATGACACTGGAAAGTCCAACTTTGCCTCACACACAGTTGCTAAAATTAAAAAGTCAACCTCGACTCTGCACGCTGTCATAGGAGGAATGAGTGGCATTCTTAGAAGAGGCGAGAGGGAAAAAATTGTTCATCTGTGCCTCTTCAGGAACAGTGGGAAGCAGGAGCTGTGCGAAGAAACTCGATGTGTCCTAAATATGAACTTCAGAGGATTCTTTACTGTTGAATCAAATACAAATGTGATAGCTTTGGGATATTTTGACATTTCTGTCAGGCTTTTTTATGCTTTTGCAGGCTCTCACGGAGATGTCTGAGAAATATCCTTACAATGTGAAGTCTGGGATTCAAGAATTTAGGTTTGTTGAGGATTAAAGTTTGGGGACCACTGGTCTGGAGCAGGCTAGATTCTAGTACTAACATCTCCTAGCCGTGTAAACTTCACGAACTTCATTCCTGCTTTGAGCTTTCACTCTCACAGGTTAGATGGTGAAAATATTTATAACATGGATACCAGAATAGTTATATTTTATCATATAGATTTTTTTTTCTCAGTTAAAGTTCCTATCAACCCTACTTGCTAGTAATGATTGTCTGCATCTTCCAGGAGAAAGAACTTGGGCCCAGAGACAGGAAAGATACATGGTAATAACGAGATTGCCAAATGACAATGGTTTGCACATGTGCTTTGTGAGGCTTCCTGGGTTGTAGATCACATTCAGCACCCAGTCTCTGTGTTCCTGAAGGAAGTGAAAGAGAAGACACATAAAGTATGGCTTTCCTTGTTGACCTACTCTGAGAATTTGCCTAGGCTGAAATATTCAGTAACAATTATATTTGGCTTTAAGACACAGAAAATCCAAATAATTACTTTCAGAGATTAATTTTTTCCTCATATAAACAAAGTCTGAAGATAGCAAGTCCAGGGCAAGCGCTAGTGTGCCAGCTCCACAATTTCATCTACACACTGGCACCTTCTGTCCTTAGAATGTGGCTTTTATCTTCTAATCTGCCTCATAATACAAGATGGCTACTGGAGCTTCAACCATTTTGCGACATTCCAGATAGGAAGAAGAGATTAAGGGCAAAATATTACATGTCCCAGCTAGGTCAGACCCTTTGAGAAAAGTTCCTGAAAGTCCCAACTAATGACATCCCTTACACTCAGCTGGAAAAAAGTGAGAAAATGTTGCTTTTTAGTTGAGACATTGCTACCTGAAATAAATGGGGGATTAGGTTCATTGAGAAGAAAAGGAAAAATAGAAATTATGGAGCAGCAAATGGTCTCAGCTATGATTATCAGCCATCATCTCAAACTCCGTTTATCAGAAATGATAGAATGTATCTCGTAAGTTCAAGAAGTCTTCCCAAATTCATGCTGATATCCTGTTGATCACTGAGCCACGTGACAGTAATTGATCTGCCACATGTAGAGCAAATTGTGAAATGCAGATGAAAGACAATTGAACTGGATCACCTAAAGAATGGGTTACTAGGCCGTCCTCTGCTATTGAGTAGCAGCGTACCAGAAGAGACTGTCATCTCTCTGCCTGGACCCATCTTCCTTGTCCGTGAAAGGAAACAATTTGACTAGTCCATGAATGGCCAGTATTAATTGCATGTTGTGCAAGAATCGCAGTTGTTTCCAGCATCTTTTATTGCTGAGCTCACAGTCAGAATCATTTTCAACACAGGGTTCCAGACATCCACTGATAAATTCTAGCATCAAAAGAGTTTAGAGCTGTTGATCATTTATCACATGTTAAGCAGTGTTCTTAGGAGTTTACACAGATTGACATTCAATTTTTAATAGGTAGGCAATTATTACTCCAACATAAAAATGAGAAAATTGAGCAGAGAAGAATAAAATATCACACCAAAACCACACAGACAGAAAGTACCACAGCTGGAGTTCTACCTAGGTACTTTGGTCCCAGAGCCTGGCTTGGATCCACTGAGATTTAGTCTCTACATCCCACACTTGGACTGCATGGCCCTCTATAGATCTCTTAAGGGTAAAGCTTTCTCATTGGCATAAATATCCTCTTATGCCTGCTTCAGGAGGTTAGCTAGACTCTGGCCCTCAAAGCATCTCATAAACTCTTCAGGGTATGCAGGAGGCTCCACGTGATACAGCCATGTATGGTGTAGTGCCTCAGGGTTCAGGGTTCAAATAGCTCTAGGAATCAATACAGGAACAAGACAGCCTCTTATGCGATTGACAGAGCTCAGAAAATTCTCGTTATGCGTGCAGAATGTCTATTAACAATTTTGTGACATACAACAATAATTTACCTCTCTGAGCCTCACTTTCCAATTATAAAATGGAATTTCTAACAATATCTAGTCCTTGAGCATGTTGCAAAGATCATAGAACATTGTATGGGAAAACACGTTGTGAAGGAGAAAGGGCTTATAAATGGAGGCAGCATGTTGTAGGGTAATTAAGAGGGCCTTTACGCTAAAATGAAGTCAGCTTTGATTCCTGGATCTGCCAAGACAAAAGGCATGAGTTTGAAAATATTAACATCTCTTGATCTCCACTCACAAGAAGTGAGAATAAGAACTCTATTCTCTGCATTTGGATCCGTTTGAATCTCTTGGGTGCCCAGTGGAGCTGATCTGCCTCCATCCAACTTTAAATTACATTTTTCAAACAATTCAAGACAAAAGCCACTTAGCAAGAAAGAGTCAAGGAATCCACCCCTGGCGGCTCAGCCCCTAAGCTGCTGAACCACTGTATGCTTATGCCTCTATCCAGAGAAACAGCCTGGCAGCCCTGCTCCCAATGAACCAGTCCCCAAGCTTGCTGATCCACCACATGCAAGCATGTGCCCCTGGCCTGAAGACCAGCCTGGCAAGCTTACCCCAAGCTAAGCTACTACACCACCTCCACAAACTCCTATAGCCTAGGTCACTAAGGTGCTTGCAAATATTGCTAACATGGATTATAGCTGACAAAACTAAACTATACTACTGGGTCCACCCAGAACAAAAGCTAACACACCCTATCCAATAACACCCTAGATCCCATCTACAGGAATACGTCTTTCCCTACAAAAGCTATTCTATAAAATTGGGGGAATAAAACTGTTCCCCCAGATGCACAAATATCAATGTAGGAATATAAGAAACATGAAAATGCAAGGAAACATGACACCTCCAAAGGAATACGGTAATTCTACAGTAGCAGTCCCAAGGAAAAGGAAATTTACAAATTACCCAAAAAGAAATTTAAAATAATGCTCTTAACGAAACTCAAAAATGTATTAGATAATACAGATAAGAAATTCAACAGAATCAGAAAAATAACTTATGATTTAAATTAAAAAATTCAACAAAGAGATAGATATCATAAGATACAAAATCAACACAAATTAATCAGTAGCATTTCTAAACACCAACAGCAAACTAACCAAAAAATAAATTAAGAAAGCAATCCTGTTTGCAATAGCTACCAAAAAAATCCTAGAAATATATTTATCCAAGGAGATGAAAAACCTCTAAAAGAAAAACTATAAAACACTGATAAAAAACTGAAGAAGACACCAAAAAATGCAAAAACATCCCATGTTCCTTGATTGGAAGAATTAATATTGTGAAAAAAATGACCATACCACTAAAAGAAATATATGGAGTCAATGTAATCTCTATCAAAATACCAATAATATTATCCACAAAAATAGAAAAAATAAGCTAAAATTTGTATAGAATCACATAAGACCTTGAGTAGCCAAAGCATTCCTAAGCAAAAAAAAAAAAAAGAACAAAGCTCTAGGCATCACACCACCTGACTTCAGAATATACTACAAAGCTATAATAACCAAAACAGCATGACACTGATGTAAAAAAAGACAGACAAATGGAACAAACTAGAGAACCCAGAAAAAAATCCATGCACTTACAGCCAACTGATTTTCAACAAAGGTGCCAAAACATTTATTGGAGAAAAGTTAACCTCTTCAATAAATGGTACTGGAAAGTTGGATATCTGTATGCAGAAGAATAGAACCAGGCTGCTGTCTCTCACCATATATAAAAATTAAATCAAAATGGATTAGATAATTGAATATAAGACATGGAACTATGAAACAAGTGGAAGAAAACATAGGGGAAAATGCTTCAGGACATTAATCTAGGCAAAAAATGTATAGATAAGACCTCAAAAGCACAGGCAACAAACATAAAAATAGACAAGTGAGATTTTTTTATATCATACTAAAAAGCTTCAACACAGCAAAGAGAATAATCAAGAGTGAAAACAAAACCTGCAGAATGGGAGAAAATATTTTCAAAGTATTCATCTGACAGGGGAATAATATTTAGAAATACCAGAAACTCAAAACACCTCAACAACAACAAAAACAATTAAATTTTAAAAATGGAAAAATGGTCAGAATAGACATTTCTCAAAGAAAGACATACGAATGAGCAGCACGTATATGAAAAAATACTCAGCACACCTAATCACCTGGGAATTGTAAATTGAAACCATAATGAAATATCATCTCAACCCAGTTACAATGGCTATCATAAAAAAACAAAAAATTACAAATACTAGTGAGGATATAAAGAAAGGAGAACTCTTATACACTGTTGATAGGGATATAATTAGTACAGGCACTATGAAAAACAGTATAGAGGGTCCTCAAAAGATTAAAAATAGAACTACCATATCTGTCAGCAATTCTACTACTGCGTGTATATATTTGAAAGCAAGAAACTCAGTATGTCAAAGAGATAGCGGCACTCCCATGTTCACTGCAGCTTTATTCACAGTAGCCAAGATATGGAATCTACCTAAGTGTGTATCAACAATGAATTGATGAAGAAAATGTAGTATAAACAATGAAATACTATTTGCCCATAAAAAGAATGAAATTGTGTCATTCATGGCAACATACATGAGTCTGGAGAATATTATGTTAAGTGAAACAAACCAGGCAGAGAAAGACTAATACCACACATTTTCACTCATTTGAAGAAGCTACAAAAGTTATCCTTGTAGAAGTAGAGAGTAGAATAGTGGTTAGCAGAAGCTCAGGGACAGAGTAAGAGAGTATAGGCAGAAGTTTGTTAACAGATGAAAAAGTACACTAGATCAGAGGAATAAGAGATAAGAGGACTAAGTTCTTAGTGTTTCATAGCACTGTACAGTTGACCCTTAAAGAACACAGTTTTGAACTACACAGGTCCACTGACATGTGGATTTTCTTCTGCTTCTGCCTTCCCTGAGACAGCAAGACCAACCCCTCCTCTTCCTTTTCCTCCTCAGCCTACTCAGTGTGAAGATAAGATAAAAACCTTTGTGATGATCCACTTCCACTTAATAAGTAGTAAATATATTTTCTCTTCCTCATGATTTTTAATACCTTTTTTTCCTCTAGCTTACTTCCTTCTAATAATACAGTATATGAAAATACATATAACATACAAAATATGTATCAATCCAGAAGTCCTCAATCCTGTTAGGAACTGGGCCACACAGCAGGTGGTAAGTGGCAGGCAAGTGACTGAACCTTCATCTGTATTTATAGCCACTGTCCATCACTTGCATTACTGTCTGAGCTCCACCTCCTGTAAAACCAGCAGTGGCATTAGTTTCTTATATGAGCATAAACCCTATTGTGAACTGTGCATACAAGGGATCTAGGTTGCATGCTCCTTATGAGAATCTAATGCCTGATGATCTGTCACTCTCTCCCATCACCACCAGATTTTGATCTAGTTGCAAAAAAACAAGCTCAGGGCTTCCACTGATTCTACATTATGGTGAGTTGTATAATTATTACATTATATATTACCATGTAATAATAATAGAAATAAAGTATACAATAAATGTAATGCTCTTGAATCATCCCCAAACCTCCCCTACCCCAGGCCATGGAAAAATCATCTTCCACAAAACTGGTGCCTGGTGCCGAAAAGGTTGGAGGTAGCTGTGCTAATCAACTATTTCTGTTGTTGGTAGGGCTTCCAGTAAACAGTAGGCTATTAGCTAAGTCTTAGGGGAGTCAAAAATTATATGTGGATTTTTGAGTGTGTGGGTGTCAATATCCCTAACCCCTGTGTTATTTAATGATCAGCTGTAGTTAACAACAATTTATTGTATATTTTCAAATAGCTAGGGAGAGGATTTTGCATGTTTTCAATATAAAGTAATAATAAATGTTTGAAGGTATGGATTTGCTAATTATCCTGATTTGATCATTACACATTGTACATATGTATTGGCATGTCACACTGTACCCCATAAATGTTTACAATTATTATATGTCAATTAAAAAATACTCCAAAAGAGAATAGTCACATACATTTTTCAGTGCTAGTGTGAAAATCTGGATTTCATGTGAAAAGCCTCAAAAATAAGGTTTGGCACAATTTTTTCTTTATCCTTTACTGTCACCCTTTGCTGAGATAGTTTTAAAATCTCATTTTGGAATAGTTCTCTTAAATAAACATCACCTATCCTTGGTTAAAGTCACATCCTTTTTTTATAAAACTGCCAATACCACCTAGTGCTAATATAATGCCATGCTTATAGTTGTAACTCAATAAATTATTGCTCAATTAATGCATGCTAAGCTTCTTAGGGTGACCTTACTAGATCTTGAAAGCACGATGTATTTATATCCAAAACAAAGGTAAATGCAAGTCTATTCAGGAGGAAGATATTGGAGAGAACAAAAATAAGAGAGAGAAAGAAAAAACAAAGAAAATCCAAGAGGTGGGGAGGATATATAAGTTTAAGATGAGCTTAATCAGAAATCCAGGAAAGAGGAAAGATGAACTGAGTGAAGGCAATAATGATTGAATAGATAATGATAGTGCTGTAGAATTCTCAAGAATTCAAGTAGCCCATCAAGTCCCAAATAAAGACAGGATATATTTTTCACTAGGAAATATTTTCACTTCTTCACCTCTGTAAATGGCAACAGAGGTGAAGAAGTGAAAATATATCCCAGTGAAAATATATAAAAAAAAGACAAAATATAAAAAGCATCCACAGAAAATTAAAATTAGACCAATGAAATGAAATAGCCCAGAAATAAGACCACACATGTACAACTATCTGATCTTTGACAAATCTGACTAAAACAAGCAATGGGGAAAGGATTCCCCATTCAATAAATGGTGCTGGGATAACTGGCTAGCCATGTGCAGAAGATTGAAACTGGACCCCTTCCTTACACTATATATAAAAATTAACTCACGATGGGTTAAAGACTTCAATGTAAAACCCAAGCCATAACAACCCTGGATGAGGTAATACCATTCAGGACATAGGCACAAGCAAAGATTTCATTATGAAGACGCCAAAAACAATTGCAACAAAAGCAAAAATTGACAAATGAGATCTAATTAAAATAAAGAGCTTCTGCACAGCAAAAGAAACTATCAGTAGAGTAAACAAACAACCTACAAAAAGGGAGAAAATTTTTGCAAACTATGCATCCAGCAAAGGTCTAATATCCATCATCTTTGAGGAACTTTAACAAATTTACAAGAAAAAAGCAAAAAACCCCAGGAAAAAGTGGGCAAAGGACAGGAACATACACTTTTCAAAAGAAAGACGTACATGCAGCCAACAATCATATAAAAAAGCTCAACATTACTGATCATTAGACAAATGCAAATCAAAACCACAATGAGATACCATCTCACACCACTCAGAATGGTGATTATTAAAAATTCAAACAATAACAGATGCTGGCAAGGTTGTGGAGAAAAAGGAATGCTTATACATTTTTGGTGGGAGTGTAAGTTAGTTCAACCATTGTGGAAGACAATGTGGTGATTACTCAAAGACTTAAAGACAGAAATACCATTAGACACAGCAATTCCATTACTGGATGTATACCCAAGGGAATATAAATCATTCTATTATAAAGACACATGCATGCATATGTTCATTGTAACACTATTCACGACAGCAAACACATAGAATCAACCCAAATGTCCAAGAATGATAGACTGGATAAAGAAAATATGGTCCATGTACACCGTGGAATACTATGTAGCCATCAAAAAGAATGAGATCATGTCTTTTGCAGGCATGTACATGGAGCTGGAGGCCATTATCCTTAGCAAACTAACACGGGAAAAGAAAACCAAATACCACATGTTCGCATCTATAAGTGAGAGCTAAATTATGAGAACATACTGACACATAGAGGAGAACAACACACACTGGGGTCTTTCAGTGGGTGGAGGAGGTTGGGAAGAGGGACAGAATCAGGAAAAACAACTAATGGGTACTAGGCTTAATACCAGGGTGATGAAATAATCTGTACAGCAAACCCCTGTGACACAAGTTTAAGTATGTAACAAACCTGCACTTGTATCTCTGAACTTAAAAGTTAAAAAATAAAATAAAAGAAAATTTATTTATTTTTGTTTTTGTTTTGTTTTTAAATTAAATTTTACTTTTTTAATTTTTTTTTTATTTCCATAGGTTACTGGGGAACAGATGGTGTTTGCTTACATGAGTAAGTTCTTTAGTGGTGATTTGTGAGATTTTGGTGCACCCATCACCCTAGCAGTATACACTGCACACAAATTGTAGTCTTTTATCCCTCACCGCCTTCCCACCCTTTGTCCCCAGGTCCCCAGAGTCCATTGTGTCATTCTTATGCTTTTACATCCTCATAGCTTAGCCCCCACTTATGAGTGAGAACATATAATGTTTGGTTTTCCATTCCTGAGTTACATCACTTAGAATAATAGTCTCCAGTCTCATCCAGGTCGCTGCAAGTGCCACTAATTCATTCCTTTTTATGGCTGAGTAGTATTTCATCATATATATATACACACATACATACATACACACACACACACACACACCCCAGTTTCTTTATCTGCTTGCTGATTGGTAGGCATTTGAGTCTTTTTTTACAATTGCGAATTGTGGTTCCATAAACGTGTGTACCAGTATCTCTTTTGTATAATGACTTCTTTTCCTCTGGGTAGATAGTCAGTAGTGGGATTGCTGAGTCAAATGGTAGTTCTACTTTTACTTCATTAAGGAATCTACACTGTTTTCCACAGTGGCTGTACTAGTTTACATTCCCACCAGCAGTGTAGAAGTGCTGCCTGTTCACCACATCCATACCAACACGTATTGTTATTTTATTTTTTGATTATGGCCATTCTTGCAGGAGTAAGTTTGTATTGCACTATAGTTTTGATTAGCATGTCCCTGATCATTCATGATGTTGAGAATTTTTTCATATGTTTATTGTCCATTTGTCTATCTTCTTTTGAGAATTGCCTATTCATGTCCTTAGCCCACTTTTTGAGTTCATTGTAGATTCCGGATATTAGTCCTTTTCCAAATGTATAGATTGTGAAGATTTTCTCCCACTTTTCTCCCACTCTATGGGATGTCTGTTTACCCTGCTAATCATTCATTTTGCTATGCAAAAACTCTTTAATTAAGTTCCAGTCATTTATCTTTGTTTTTATTGCATATGTTTTGGGGTTCTTGGTCATGAAATTCTTACCTAAGCCGATGTCTAGAAGAGTTTTTACAATGTTATCTTCTAGAATTTTTATAGTTTCAAGTCTTAGATTTAAGTCCTTGATCCATCTTAAGTTGATTTTTGTATAAGGTGAGAGATGAGGATTTAGTTTCATTCTCCTATATGTGGCTACCCAATTATCCCAGTACCATTTGCTAAAAATGGTGTCCTTTTCCCACTTTATGTTTTTCTTTGCTTTGTGGAAGATCAGTTTGATGTAATTATTTGGGTTTATTTCTGGGCTCTCTATTCTGTTGCATTTGTCTATATGCCTATTTTTATACCAATACCATGATGTTTGGGTGACTATGGTCTTATGGTAGAGTTTAAAATCAGGTAATATAATGCCTCTAGATTTGTTCTTTTTGCTTAGTCTTGCTTTGGCTATGTGGGCTTTTGTTGTTGTTGTTGTTCCATTTGAATTTTAGGATTGTTTTTTCTAGTTCTGTGATGAATGATGGTGTTATTTTGATGGAAATTGTGTTGAATTGGTAGATCACTGTTGGCAGTATGGTCATTTTCACAATATTGATTCTACTCATCCATGAGCATGGGATGTGTTTCTATTTGTTTGTGTCATCTATGACTTCTACCATCAATGTTTTGTAGTTTTCTTTGTAGAGGTCTTTTGACTCCTTGGTTAGGTATACTCCTAAGTATTTTATTGCTTTTATAGCTTTTGTTAAAGGGGTTGAGTTCTTGATTTGATTCTTTGCTTGGTCGCTGTCGGTGTATAGAAGAGTTACTGATTTTCGTACATTAATTTTGTATCTGGAAACTTTGCTGAATTCTTTTATCAGTAGAGCTTTCTGGGGGAGACTTTAGGATTTTCTAGGTAAACAGTCATACCATCAGCAAACAGCGACAGTTTGACTTCCTCTTTGTCCATTTGGTTGCCCTTTATTTCTTTATCTTGTCTGATTGCCCTGGCTAGGACTTCCAGTATTACGTTGAAGAGAAGTGGTGAGAGTAGGCATACTTGTCTTGTTCCTGTTCTCAGAAGGAATGCTGTCAGCTTTTTCCCATTTAGTATTATGTTGATTGTGGTGGTGCTAAGAGGAAAGTTCATAGCCTTAAACACCTAGATCAAAACATCTGAAAGATCACAAGCAGACAATCTAAGGTCGCCTCTCAAGGAACTAGAGAAACAAGAACAAACCAAACCCAAACCCAGCAGAAGAAAGGAAATAACCAAGATCAGAGTGGAACTAAATGAAATTTAATTTAAAAAAAAAAAAAAAACAAGAGATAAATGAAACAAAGAAACTGGTTCTTTGAAAAGATAAATAAAAATGATTAATAGACCATTATCAATATTAACCAAGAAAAGAAGAGAGAAAATCCAAATAAGCTCAATTAGAAATGAAACCAGAGATGTTACCACGGACACCACAGAAATACAAAAGATTACTCAGGTTACTATGAACCCCTTTATATGCATAAACTAGAAACCCTAGAGGAGATGAATACATTCCTGGAAAGATACCACCCTCCTAGCTTAAATCAGAAAGCATTAGATACCCTGAACAGACCAAAAACAAGTAGGGAGATTGAAATGGTAATAAAAAAATTACCAGCAAAAAAAAAAAAAAAGTCCAGAATCAGACGGATTCACAGCAGAATTACACCAGACATTCAAAGAAGAATTGGTATCAATGCTATTGATACTATTCCACAAGATAGAGAAAGAGGGAATGCTGATCTGATTCTATGGCACCAGCATCACCCTAATACCAAACCCAAAGGACATAACCAAAGAAAGAAAAGTACAGACCAATATTTCTGATGAACACAGATGCAAAAATACTTAACAAAATACTAGCTAACTGAATCCAAAAACATAAAGGAAAAATGATGATTCCACATGGTCAAGTGGGTTTCATACCAGGGAAGCAGTTACGGTTTAACATATGCAAGTCAGTAAATGTGATACATCACATGAACAAAATTAAAAACAAAAATCACATGATCATCTCAATAGATGCAGAAAAAGTATTCTACAAAATTCAGCATCCCTTTATGATGAAAAGTCGCAGCAAAATCAGCATACAGGGGACATACCTCAATGTAATAAAAGAAAATTTAAATTATCATTAAAGGAAGGAGAGCTCGCTTGAGCAGACTTTAGAAGAAAGAGTAACCACTGGAACATCTCCACAGTGCTGATGGAAAATGACTGCCAAGCCATCTCCCAAGAATGAGGGCAAATAGTCTTTCAGACAAACAAATATTGAGAAGGTTTGCCTTGCAGACTCCCATCAAAGAAAATTTTAAAGGATGGACCTAAGGCAGAGCAAAGTAACCCTAAATAGGAGGCTTGGGGCACAAGAGAAAGTAAGGAACAAATAAAGTAGCCAACATATGAAACAATCCAGGTGAATTTGAACCTGTATGAGGCAATAGTAACAGTACTAGTTTGTGTGAGGTTAAAAATATGGTAACATTTAAATTTATGCAAATGATAACAACGGCAAAGAAGTGACTAGAAGGAGTTCAGAAGTTCAGATACTGTAAAGCCCTTGCATTATCTAGATACTTAAGGATAAAGATATTAAACACCCTTAGACTTTGTCAGGGTAACTTTGCATTTTATGTATTTTATGGTACATAAAGAATAGAATCAGAGTATACAACTTTCAAATAAATAGAAGATGAAAAAATAAAATGTAGAAAACACTTTATAACAAAACCCAATAGCACTTGAATATTAACAAACAAAATTCAGCAATATTAAAAATAATAACAACAAAGACAACAATAACCCATGGCTACGTTGGGTCTACCAAATGAACTGCTGAGTGGGCAAGTGCCCAGATTAGCAGATTAGAAATTGAATAATCATATGATCACCTTTCAGCAGAAGCTGAAAGATCATCTGATACATTTCAACCTCCATTCACAATATTTTTAAAAATCCCTGGAAAGGAAATCACTTAGCCAGATAAATGTACCTATAAATATAATTCTGCAAACTTAAGTCACAAAGTTACAACCCTAAAAGCTTTTTCTTTGAGACTAGGAACAAGAATGGCCAACATCCAATAGCTTCAAACATTGCATGTGGAGGGATGGGGAATGTCACATACGGTAAAGTGAAACAAGAAAAAGACATGAAAAGGGTGAGTATTGGAAAGCAAAAGAAGAGCGCTCTCGTGATTTGGAAACAATAGAATTATTTAGAAAGAAGACTCCAAAAACTCCATAAATGACATACATGGAAATTCCAACTATTTTAAAGTGACAATATACAAAGTAAAAAGTTAAAGCTTTTAGAAAATGAAGTTGTAGATAGATCTTTATAGCATAGCTATAGAGGAGGCTTTTAAAACACACAAAAAATACAGAAATTAGAAAACATCACTAAATTTGTGTATTTCAAAATTAAAGAAATGTATTTTTTTAATATCAGAAGTCAAAACATATAGGTAGTTAAAATTCCCAGTCAACACATAATGAGTTAGAAACCAAAATTAATGCCATTGTCTTCCAAATCAGAAATAAAGGGATCTTTAAAAAAAGAAAAATTAGAAAATTTTATGAATAATAAATTCAAAATTTTCCAACCTTATGCAACTTTTCATTTGGTACTCCTGAATTATATTCCTTGTAATAAAACTGTAATCGTAAGTATAGTGCTTTACTGAGTTCTATGAGTTTTCTAGGGAATTATCTGTCCTGGAAATCACCAAATGTATAGCCTTTTAGTGTGTATGGCCTCTGAGATTTGTGACTGCTGTCTGAAATGGGGGTAGCCTCATGGAACTAAGCCCTATAACCTGTGGGGTCTGTGCTAACTACTACTGGTGAATGTCAAAATTGAATTAAATTGAAGCACACACCTTGGGGTGGAAATGGAACAGCAGCCCCAGAACACTAATACAGCCACCATCTTTTGATTAAGACCATAGCACTTCCACTGGGCTTTGTCCTACCAAGTATTCTTTCACCACTTTTCTCCAAATTCAGGCAGCAAGACACTGCTTCTCCTTTACCTCTTTGTCTTCTTGTTGCCTAAGATCGTATCTGTTGCTCTCTTTGTGCATACATTTCTTGAGCAAAATTACACCTTCCCATGGACTCACCCCTGATCTGAAAAATTCCAGTCTCCACTTCCAACCCTCCCTGGACATCTCCACTTTGATGTCCAAATATTCTTCAAATTCAAACCCATTAAATCCATCCCACCCCCTGAAAAATATTCTCTTCTTCAGTGTTTAAAGAAAGCTTTTAGAAAATGTGGATGAGGAAAATGGGATCAGCCCAGTCCAAGTGCACTACAGTGAGGGGAAAGCCTACTCATGTCAAGGTCTCTTTGATGGTCACCTGTGGACAAAACAGATCAGCACAAGTTTGTTCCTCAAAGGGCAGCCACGGGACCAGTAGCATCAGCCTTCCCCATAAGCTTGTCAGAAACACAGGCTCCAAGTACCCACCCTGGACCTTCTGAAAGAGTGTCTGCATTGCATGAGGTCCCCATGATCCACATAGACATTAGAGCAGGAAGAGGATTGCTCAGGAAGGCAAGGGACACAGGAAACCTCTATGGCCTCTCTGTCTGTAGGGAGATGAGCTGATTGAACCCAGGGACACAGGAAACCTCTATGGCCTCTCTGTCTGTAGGGAGATGAGCTGATTGAACCCGGCCAACCCACAGTGCAGGCTCAGCATTAGTAAATTAAACTCACTGCAACTTCTACACCTCAAATGTGCAGGTGATAAATAGGGCTTTCCTAATACACTCAGACAAGCTCAAACTCTTGGGAATATACTCATGATAAAAGTATCAAAGCATAGCTTAGCCTGGATCTTAGTACACAATGTGCTATCTACAGCGAGGATCTTCCTTTCCTTTATGTCCCACTCCATGCACACTCTAGCTGAGTGGAGAAGACTAGAGATGCAAAACAAATTTAAAAAATGAAGAGTCAACATATTTTTCAGTCAATATTTGTGATGGAAATTTAGATGGAAAATGCTAGGCATGGTAGTTCACTCCTGTAATCTCAACACTGGGAAGCAAAGGCAGGAGGATTGCTTGAAGCCAGGAGTTTGAGACCTGCCTGGACAACAAAATGAGACCTCTTCTCTGCAAAAAAATTTAAGAAATTAACTGAGTTTGGTGGTGCACACCTGTGGTCCCCGCTGCTCAGGAGGCTTAGGCAGGAGGAGTGCTTGAGCCCAAGAAGTTGAGGTTGCGGTGAGCCATGATCACATCACAGCACTCCAGCCTAGGCAACAGAGTGAAGCCTTGTCTCTCTAAAAAAAAAAAAAGAAAGAAAAATTTTGAAATTAAACATTTAAATGTAAAGATAATTTAGCAACTTTCACAGTGAAGCTTACCAAACTGTTGCTGAAACAGTACAGATTTACTATGACTTATCCAGTATTCATGAGCCCAGATTTAGCCAAATAGAGACAAGTTCAAATCACATGTGAGTCATCATGTATGGTGTGATATATTGGCTGTGTTATTGCACCTCTTTGTGGCTCAGATTTCTGAAAATGTAGGAAAAGAGAGAAAACACATATTTTACATTAGAATTTACAGTTTACTCTTAAATTTTCTTCTTGTTTCAAGATCTGTTTACTTCTCATTCCACTTTTAATTTAAAAAATTATTGAAATAATTGTAGGTTAAACATGCAGTTGTAAGAAATAATACAGAGAAATCCTACTGCCCAATTTTCCTCAATGGTAATATTTTGCAAAAATACCATATAATTATAATATTGTATAATATAACCAGAATATTGACATGGATATAATCATCCAATCTTACCCAGATGCCCCATTTTAGTAGGACTCGTGGGTGTGTTCAGTTCCATACAACTTTATCATCCAAGTAGTTTTGTGTATTCACCACCACTGTCAGGAAACTGGACAGTTCCAATACCACAGGGATCTTCCATGTTAATTCCTGTGCCTGGTCCCACAGGCCTATCTCCTGGCAAAATGTAATCTACCATCTATTTTGAATTTTGTCATTTCAAAAATGTAGAAATAAAATTGTAAAATATACAACGTTTTCGAATTTTTTTTCACTCAGCATAATTCCCTCAAAATTCACTCAAGTTACTGCATATCTCAACAGTTTGAGCAGTATTCCAAAGCATAGAGGTACAACATTTTGTTTAACAATTTACCTGTTTATGTATATATGGGCTGATTCCAGTTCCAAGAAAGAACAGCACACATTTATAATAACGAATAAAGCTGTTATGAACATACCTGTACATGTTTTTGTGTGAACATAGGTGTCCATTTCTCTAGCATAAATGCCCCAGAGTACATTTGTTGGGTCACAAGCTAATTGCATACTTAGTCTTAAAAGAAACTGGCAAATTGTTTTGTAGAGTGCATATATGTGCATTTTCTACCAGCAATGTCTGAGAGATCCAGTTTTCTCACAACCTTGTCAGCATTTGATGTTGACACTGTACTTATTTAGCCATTCTGATAGGTATGTGGTTGTCCCTCACTGTGGTTTTAATTTATATTTACCTGATGGCTAATAATGTTGTAAATCTATTCATGTGCTTATTTACCATTTCTATATGCTTTTTGGTGAAATGTTTCTTTATGCTTTTTGCCCATTTTCTAATTGGTTTGTTTTTATAGCAGCTGAATTTTACAAGTTCTCTGTATGGTTTATAGACTAATCCATCATAAGATATGTGGTTTGAAAATATAGTCTCCCAGTCTGTAGGTGGTCTTTTCATCCTCTTTACATGAGCTTTCAAAAACTAAAAGGTTTTATGAGGTCCAATTCATCAATTTTATTTTTTTATTGGATCATGCCTTTGGTGTTAAGTCTAAAAACCTTTCCCTAGCTCCAAATCTCAAAGATTTCTTCCAATATATTTTTTAAAAATGTTATAGTGTTACATTTTACATTAAAATTCATGACTCATTTTGAGTTGATTTTTATATAAAGTCTGAGACTTAACTGGAGAATAATTTTTACCTATGGAAGTCCAATTGCTCAAACATCATTTGTTGTCAAAGCAATGCTTCCTCTATTGAATTGTTTTTGCACCTTTGTTAAAAATCAGTTGATCCAATTTGAGTTCATTTGGGTGAAAGCATAAGGTTTAGGTCTACGGCCTGGGTTTTTGTCTTATTTTACTTATTGATTTCTGCATCTAGATATCTGTTTGTTCCAGCATTATTTATTGAAAAGACTATCAGCCCCTGCCCCGCCCAATTGAACTGGTTCTGCTCTTTTGTGAAATATCAACTAGCTACCTTTGTCTGGGTCTATTTCTGGACTTTCTAGTCTCTTCCATTGATGTTTTTATCTATTGCTTAGTCAATACCACATTGTCTTGATTACTATAGCTATATAGTAGGAATATCAAGTAGAGTGATTCCTCCCACTTTATTCTTCCCAGGATTTTCCAGAGTACTTAAGACTTCTCCTCTTCCACAGATGTTTTACTAAAAGTTTGTCTATGTTTTCAAAAAAAGTCACCTTGATGAGATTTTGACAGAAATTATATTCAGCTTATAAACTGATTTAGGTAGAACTGAAATCTTTACTATGCTGGATCTTCTAATCTATTAACACAATGTGCCTCTTCATTTATTTAGGCCTTTTAAAATTTCTTTCATCAGAATTTTATAATTTTCATCATACAGATACTATACATGTTAAGAGCACATATAGTTTTATTTGAAGCAATTAAGAATAGTTTTGTGTTTTCATAGCATTTTTATTTTTAATATACATTAATATAATTAATTTTGGGAATTTGATATAGTATCCTGTAAACTTGCTGAACTTACTTATTAGTTCTAGGAGTATTTTTGTAGATTTCTTGGGATTTCTATGTGGACAACCACGTTGTCTGCAAAGAGATACTCATATTTCTACCTTTTTCATCCAAATGCCTTTATTTTCATTTTTTACCTTGCTACATAGGCTAGACCTTCTAATAATATTTTGAATAAAAGTGGTGAGAGTGGACATCCTTGCCTTAGTCTGAATTTTAACAAAAAAAATCAATCATTTGTTCATTGTAAAGTGTAATGTTAGCTGGAGGTGCTTTGCAGATGTTCTTTATCAAACTGAGAGAATTCTTCTCCTATTTTTGTGAGTTTTTAAAATAATTAATGAGTGTTAAATTTTGCCAAATACTCTGTTCTCTGACAATTGATATGATATTTCTAGCTTAGTGATATGGTGGATCACATGACTTCATTTTCAAATGTTGCACCAGCCTTACATACCAAGAATAAGTATCACTTGCCTATGGTGTATAATACTTGTAAGGCATTGTTAGATTTGAGGTGCTAATATGTTGTTGAAAAGTTTTATGTTAATTAAAAAATAGGTCTTAGTTTCTCTCTCTCTGTCTTTCTCTCTCTCTCTCTCTCTGTCTCTCTCTCTCTCTCCCCCTCTTTGTGTGTGTGTGTGTGTGTGCATGCACGCTACCTTGGTTTTACTATTTAGAGTGTGATACTGGCCTCATAAAGTGAGTTGGGAAGTACTACTCCATCATCTTCTAACCATCTGGTCTTGGAAACTACTTTTTCCAGAGCTTTTAATGACCAATGTAATTTATTTAATAGTTAAATGTCTAGTCAGAGTTTCTATTTCATTTTGGTTGTGTTTTGTTAGTTTTTGATTCTCAAGGAACTGGTTCATTTAATCAAAGTTGTGGGATTTGTGATATAAGGTCATTTACAGTTTTACTTTATTATCTTATGAATGGCTACAGAAACTGTAGTGTTTTACCCCATTTCATTCTCAATATTGGTGATTTATTTGTTTTTTTTTTCAGTGTTGCTAACAGTATCAATTTTACTGATTGTTTTTGAGAAGCAACTTTTTATTTTATTGATTTTCTCTGTAGGTTGTAGGTTGTCTTTTCATCCCCTTTACATGAGCTTTCAAAACAAAATAAAAAAGCTTTACTTTCAAAAAAAGTAAAGCTGCCATGTGACCCAGCAATCACAATTCTGAGTGTATATTCAAAGAAACTGAAATCAGATTTGAAGAGATATCTGCACTCCCATGTTTCCTGTAGCATTAGTAACAATAGCCAAGATATGGCAACAACCTGAATACCCATCAACAGATTTGTGGATAAGAAATTCCACACACAGTGGAATATTACTCAGCTTTAAAAAACAAAAAAAAAAGAGGAGATTCTAGGAGATTCTGTCATTTGAAGAATATGAACAGTCCTGGTACACATTATTTTAACAGAAGTAAGTCAGGTACAAAAAGACAAGTACTTCATCTCACTTACATGTGGAATCTAAAAAAGTCAAATAAATAGAAGCAGAGAGTAGAACAGTGGTTACCAGAGATGGAGAGGTGGGATAAATGGGGAGATTTTTATATTTTCAATTTTAGTGATATCTGCTTTTATCTTTATTCTCTTTCCTCCTCTTATTTTCAGCTTATTTTGCTCTTATTTTTCTAGTTTCTTGAGGTAGGAAGTTAAATTATTCCCTTAGGACTGTCATCCATTTCTAGCGTAAGCATTTAAGACTATAAATGTTCTTCTCAGTTTTACTTTCACTGCATCCTACATACTTTGATATGTAGTATTTTTGCTTTCATTTATTAATATGAATAGTTTTATTTATTTTGAGACTTTTAATCTTTCTTTTTTATGCCTGCAGATTCTTTTATTATTTTCTTTCTGTTTGAAAAATTTTCCTTTGGCAATCCTTAAGGGCAGGCTTCTTAGTAACATGTTATTTTACTTTTTTTTGTTTTTTTACTTTCGAGAATGTCTTTTCTTTCTCCTTCATTCCTGAAGAATAGTTTCACTGGTTACGTAATTTGTGGTTGACAATTCTTTCAGCACTTGAGAAATGTACTGCTTTTCCTTGAGGTTTCAGACAAGAAATCAACTTCATCCAAGTTGGTGTTTTCCTATATGTCATGCACTGTTTCCTTTCACCTACTATTGAGATTTTTTTCTTTGCCTTTAATTTTCATAGTTTATTTATGATTTATTTTTGGCACGAATCTATTTAGGGATATCCTAGTCAAGGTTTGTTCTGCTTCTTGGATCTGTAGATTTGTATCTTTCACCAAGCTTGGAAATCTTTCACTCGATATTTGCTTAAATAGTATTTCAGCCTTACCTTCTTCTCTCTTCTGAGAGTCTTTCAGTCATTCTATATAAATGTTCAAGCTTTTGTTATTGGCCCACAGATCTCTTGGTCTTTGTTTACTTATTCAGCCTATTTACTCTCCGTTGTTCAGATTGAATGACTGTCATTGATTCATCAAAATTCCTCGCTTCTAGCCTCTGTCATCTCCAGTCTACTGCTGATCTCGCTTGGCAAGTTATTTTTTCCTCTTATTTATCAATTCTGTATTTTCCTTTCTCTCTTTTAAAGAACTTCAGTTTCTTTGCAAAGATTTGCTTTTTTCATCTGTTCCAAAATAATTGTTTAGAAGTTTTATGGTTTGGGGAATTATGTTTAAGCCTTTAACTCAAAATGGTTTGAGTTTATTTTTGTGTATGATATAAGTTAAAGGTCCAAAGCCATTATTTTGCATGTAGATATTCAGTTTTCCCAACACCATTTATTTGACTATTCTTTCCCTCCTTGTGTATTCTTAGTGCTCTCATTAAAAATTAGTTGATCAAGCATAAAACTCCTAGAAGAAAACATAGACAAAAACCTCCTTTACACTAGGGTTAATTGGCAGTAATTTCTTGAATAGGACACCAAAAGTACAGGCAACAAAAACAAAAATCAAAAAGTGGCACTACCTCAAATTAAAAAAAATCTACACAGAAAAGAAAGCAATGAAGGAAATGAAAAGTTGACCTAGAGATTAGAAAAAAAGATTGTAAATCATATATCTGAGAAGTAGTTAATATCAAATATACATAGCAAATTGCAATTTGTATAATTCAACAGCAAAAAAAAAAAAAAATGTAACCCAAATAAAGAATGAGCAAAGAAGCTAAATAGACATTTTCCAAAGACATACAAATGGATGTATGAAAAGGTGCTTGGCATTACTAATCATCAGGGAAATGTAAATCAAACCCACAGTGAGCTATCCCCTCACACTAGTTAGTATGACTATTATCAAAAAGACAAGATACAACAAGTGTTGATGAGTATAGAAAGAAAAACCACTTTCATTGTTTGTAGAAATGTGAATTGATGAATTTTCGCTGCACCAATTCACATTTCCACCAACAGTATACAAGAGTTAGTTTCTCTTCACATACAGAGAGAGTATACAAAACAGACAATAAAAGAAAAAATTAAAAAGTGTAACTACATCAAACTAGATGTAGAATACAGAAAATAGTATGAAGGTTCCTGAAAACACTAAAAGTAAAGCTACCATGTGACCCAGCAATCACAATTCTGAGTGTATATTCAAAGAAACTGAAACCAGATTTGAAGAAATATCTGCACTCCCATGTTTATTGTAGCATTAGTCACAATAGCCAAGATATGGCAACAACCTAAATATCCATCAATAGATTTCTGGATAAGAAATTCCACACACAATAGAATATTACTCAGCTTTTTTTTTTTTTTTAAAGAGGAGATTCTGTCATTTGAAGAATGTGAACAGTCTTGGTAGACATTATTTTAAGAGAAGTAAGCCAGATACAAAAAGACAAATACTTCATGATCTCACGTACATGTGAAATCTAAAAAAGGCAAATAAACAGAAGCAGAGAGTAGAACAGTGGTTACCAGAGATGGAGAGGTGGGATAAATGGGGAGATGTTGGTCAAATGGTACAAAGTTGCTGTTATGTGAGGTGAATAAGTCTAGAGATCTGGTTCCAACAACATTAACTGGCTATAGTTAATAATATTGTATTGTATACTGGAAATTTGTCCAGAAAGTAGATTTCAGGTGCTTTTACCATATGCACAACAAAAATGATAACTATGAGAGAAGATGGATATGTTAATGTACTTGACCGCAGTAACCATTTAACTATGTATTTGTTTATCAAAATATCATGTTATACACCTTAAGTATATAACATTAAAAAGAAGAATTTCCAATATATTGCTATATCTTTTTTTGGGGGGGTGTGGGGGGATGTGCCTTGGCTGGAGTGCAGTGGCTCAATCTTTGTTCACTGCAACTTCCACCTCTCAGGTTCAAGTGATTCTCCTGCTTCAGCCCCCAGAGTAGCTGGAATTATAGGTGCCTGCCACTACGCCCCACTAATTTTTTTATTATTATTTTTAGTAGAGACAGGGTTTCACCATGTTGGCTAGGCTGGTCTCAAGCTCCTGACCTCGTGAATCAACCTCCTTGGCCTCCCAAAGTGTTAGGATTACAGGTGTAAGCCACCACGCTTGGCCAATTGCCATATCATTTTTTATGACAGCTTTCAAACCCCATCTAATAATTCCAGCAGCTCTTTAATCTTGGTGTGGGCATCACTTTGTTGTCTTTTCTCATTCAAGTCATGATTTTCTTAATTCTTGGTAATGTTTGCTGCATCCTACACATTTACCTATTATAAAAGGCAACTCTAGGACCTGGTTAAATCTTTTACTTTAGCAAGTAGTTGCCTTTGTTAGGTCTGGCCTGCTTTGCAGGCTGTGTGGTTCTAATGGAAGTTTTCTCATCAGAATTTTTCAGTGTCATTTCGATCTCCTTGTTAGATCTGGTACTGCTGGGGCTCCCACTGGTTCCCTTTGTGCCACCTGAAGGGCAGAAAGTTTTTCCCCAGCCTGGCTACTGGGGAGGACAGCATGTGGTGGAATTCAACTCATCAGTCATCCCCAGCTCATGCCTAGACAGTCTGGAGGGTCTTGGGCCATGAGGACACAGAGGCTTCATGGCTGGGCTGCTGTCTGACTGCGGACCTCTTTCCTGTTCTCCCTTCCCATCTGTTGTCTCTAGGTGGACAAATGACTGCTTGGTAGGGCAGGAGGACACCTCCCCTGGTGGCCGGGCTCCCTGGCAGTCCCCTTGAGGTGCTATCAGGATTGCCTGATGTTCTCAGAGGGTCTCCCATACAATCCAGGGAAGGGAGGAGTCTGCCTGTACTGACACTGGTTGTTAGGTGGGGATCAGCAAAGATCAGGTCTGAGTGGCCACCTGTGAGGGACACAGGACGCCCACCCTGTGCTCTTTCTCAAGTCCTGGGGTCCTAAACAGCTTCCCACCTCCTTCCCTCCCTCCCGATCTTCCTGTGGTTTCTAGTTATGTTTGGCAGGCACCCATCCATTTGTCATAAACTTCAACAGTGATGAAACGCTTCAACTGAGCACTCACAGGTGAATGACAAGGGCTGTTTGACAAGCTCGTGGGGACCCTAAGGGAGAGGAGTTGACCCTTGGCGCTCATATACTCTGCAAGGGTGACGTTGGTCCCTGATGACTGGGGAAGAACCAGCCTTCTCTCCTGACAAGATAAAGTGGGTGGGATCTCAGCAGCCTGAAGTGGGCGACAATGGGCTGATAAGCCCTCTGGTGCCTACCTGGGCCCACGGCCTTATGTTCGGCTGCAAGCCATTCTCACAAGTGGGCAGCAGACATCTGTTTCTCAAGAAGGACAAGTCTCAGTCATTGGTCTCAGTCAAGCCCACCTGCAGATAATTTTATAAGAAATATGTAAGATCTGTAAGTAGAGAGCTTTAAAAACTAATGGAGCAACACAAAGATTAACAAATTGAGTAATTAAAAGATGTAAGCTGTTTAATGAGAAGACTGAATCTCAAAAAATACATAATTTAATCTAAAAATAAAATGCTACCAATAATGGTAATAAAAGAACTTTTTTTTTGTTTGTTTGTTTGTTTTTTTTTTATTTTTTTTTATTTTTTTTTATTTTTATTTTTTATTATACTTTAAGTTCTAGGGTACATGTGCATAACGTTTATATCATGTATAACTCCCCAAAGCAATCCCTCCCTCCTCCCCCCTCCCCATGATAGGCCCCAGTGTGTGATGTTCCCCTTCCCGAGTCCAAGTGATCTCATTGTTCAGTTCCCACCTATGAGTGAGAACATGCGGTGTTTGGTTTTCTCTTCTTGTGATAGTTTGCTAAGAATGATGGTTTCCAGCTGCATCCATGTCCCTACAAAGGACGCAAACTCATCCTTTTTGATGGCTGCATAGTATTCCATGGTGTATATGTGCCACATTTTCTTAATCCAGTCTGTCACAGACGGACATTTGGGTTGATTCCAAGTCTTTGCTATTGTGAATAGTGCCGCAATAAACATACGTGTGCATGTGTCTTTGTAGTAGAGTAATTATAATCCTTTGGGTATATACCCAGTAGTGGGATGGCTGGGTCATATGGTACATCTAGTTCTAGATCTTGAGGAATCGCCATACTGTTTTCCATAATGGTTGAACTAGTTTACAATCCCACCAACAGTGTAAAAGTGTTCCTATTTCTCCACATCCTCTCCAACATCTATTGTTTCCTGACTTCTTAATGATTGCCATTCTAACTGGTGTGAGATGGTATCTCATTGTGGTTTTGATTTGCATTTCTCTGATGGCGAGTGATGACGAGCATTTTTTCATGTGTCTGTTGGCTGTATGGATGTCTTCTTTTGAGAAATGTCTGTTCATATCCTTTGCCCACTTTTTGATGGGGTTGTTTGTTTTTTTCTTGTATATTTGTTTGAGTTCTTTGTAGATTCTGGATATTAGCCCTTTGTCAGATGAGTAGGTTGCAAAAATTTTCTCCCATTCTGTAGGTTGCCTGTTCACTCTGATGGTAGTTTCTTTTGCTGTGCAAAAGCTCTTTAGTTTAATGAGATCCCATTTGTCAATTTTGGCTTTTGCTGCCGTTGCTTTTGGTGTTTTAGACATGAAGTCCTTGCCCATGCCTATGTCCTGAATGGTACTACCTAGATTTTCTTCTAGGGTTTTTATGGTATTAGGTCTAACATTTAAGTCTCTAATCCATCTTGAATTAATTTTCGTATAAGGGGTAAGGAAAGGATCCAGTTTCAGCTTTCTACTTGTGGCTAGCCAATTTTCCCAGCACCATTTATTAAATAGGGAATCCTTTCCCCATTTCTTGTTTTTGTCAGGTTTGTCAAAGATCAGATGGCTGTAGATGTGTGGTATTATTTCTGAGGACTCTGTTCTGTTCCACTGGTCTATTTCTCTGTTGTGGTACCAGTACCATGCTGTTTTGGTTACTGTAGCCTTGTAGTATAGTTTGAAGTCAGGTAGCGTGACGCCTCCAGCTTTGTCCTTTTGACCTAGGATTGTCTTGGCAATGCGGGCTCTTTTTTGGTTCCATATGAACTTTAAAGCAGTTTTTTCCAATTCTGTGAAGAAACTCATTGGTAGCTTGATGGGGATGGCATTGAATCTATAAATCACCTTGGGCAGTATGGCCATTTTCACGATATTGATTCTTCCTATCCATGAGCATGGTATGTTCTTCCATTTGTTTGTGTCCTCTTTGATTTCACTGAGCAGTGGTTTGTAGTTCTCCTTGAAGAGGTCCTTTACATCCCTTGTAAGCTGGATTCCTAGGTATTTTATTCTCTTTGAAGCAATTGTGAATGGAAGTTCATTCCTGATTTGGCTCTCTGCTTGTCTGTTACTGGTGTATAAGAATGCTTGTGATTTTTGCACATTAATTTTGTATCCTGAGACTTTGCTGAAGTTGCTTATCAGCTTAAGGAGATTTTGGGCTTACAGGAGCACCCAGATTCATAAAGCAAGTCCTTAGAGACCTACAAAGAGACTTAGACTCCCATACAATAATAATGGGAGATTTCAACACTCCACTGTCAACATTAGACAGATCAACGAGACAGAAAGTTAACAAGGATATCCAGGAATTGAACTCATCTCTGCACCAAGCGGACCTAATAGACATCTATAGAACTCTCCACCCCAAATCAACAGAATATACATTCTTCTCAGCACCACATCGCACTTATTCCAAAATTGACCACATAATTGGAAGTAAAGCACTCCTCAGCAAATGTACAAGAACAGAAATTATAACAAACTGTCTCTCAGACCACAGTGCAATCAAACTAGAACTCAGGACTAAGAAACTCAATCAAAACTGCTCAACTACATGGAAACTGAATAACCTGCTCCTGAATGACTACTGGGTACATAACGAAATGAAAGCAGAAATAAAGATGTTCTTTGAAACCAATGAGAACAAAGATACAACATACCAGAATCTCTGGGACACATTTAAAGCAGTGTGTAGAGGGAAATTTATAGCACTAAATGCCCACAAGAGAAAGCAGGAAAGATCTAAAATTGACACTTTAACATCACAATTAAAAGAACTAGAGAGGCAAGAGCAAACACATTCAAAAGCTAGCAGAAGGCAAGAAATAACTAAGATCAGAGCAGAACTGAAGGAGATAGAGTCACAAAAAACCTCCAAAAAATCAATGAATCCAGGAGTTGGTTTTTTGAAAAGATCAACAAAATTGACAGACCGCTAGCAAGACTAATAAAGAAGAAAAGAGAGAGGAATCAAATAGACGCAATAAAAAATGATAAAGGGGATATCACCACCAACCCCACAGAAATACAAACAACCATCAGAGAATACTATAAATGCCTCTACGCAAATCGACTAGAAAATCTAGAAGAAATGGATAATTTCCTGGACACTTACACTCTCCCAAGACTGAACCAGGAAGAAGTTGAATCCCTGAATAGACCAATAACAGGCTCTGAAATTGAGGCAACAATTAATAGCCTACCCACGAAAAAAAGTCCAGGACCAGATGGATTCACAGCTGAATTCTACCAGAGGTACAAGGAGGAGCTGGTACCATTCCTTCTGAAACTATTCCAATCAATAGAAAAAGAGGGAATCCTCCCTAACTCATTTTATGAGGCCAACATCATCCTGATACCAAAGCCTGGCAGAGACACAACAAAAAAAGAGAATTTTAGACCAATATCCCTGATGAACATCGATGCAAAAATTCTCAATAAAATACTGGCAAACCGGATTCAGCAGCACATCAAAAAGCTTATCCACCATGATCAAGTGGGCTTCATCCCTGGGATGCAAGGCTGGTTCAACATTCGCAAATCAATAAACATAATCCAGCATATAAACAGAACCAAAGACAAGAACCACATGATTATCTCAATAGATGCAGAAAAGGCTTTTGACAAAATTCAACAGCCCTTTATGCTAAAAACGCTCAATAAATTCGGTATTGATGGAACGTACCTCAAAATAATAAGAGCTATTTACGACAAACCCACAGCTAATATCATACTGAATGGGCAAAAACTGGAAAAATTCCCTTTGAAAACTGGCACAAGACAGGGATGCCCTCTCTCACCACTCCTATTCAACATCGTGTTGGAAGTTCTGGCTAGGGCAATCAGGCAAGAGAAAGAAATCAAGGGTATCCAGTTAGGAAAAGAAGAAGTCAAATTGTCCCTGTTTGCAGATGACATGATTGTATATTTAAAAGAACATTTTTAATACCTAATTCAAAGTTCATGTGGAAAAATTAGAATGAAAGAATGTCTACAAAATATCCAAAAGATAAAAGCAATCGGAAGACAGGCACAAGCCTCATCACATAATAAAACAAATCTAGAATACAACAATTTTATTCAAAGAATACCAAAATCAATGAAAGAAAATACAGAGCATGGAAATGGGACTAAATTAATATTAGAAATTATATATGATGGATATTATATTTTAAATCAAAAGGAAAGGATGGATTATTTCATTGTTGGCAATGGGAAATATATATGGAAGCAAATGAAGTTGCATCCTTACAATACTCCTTAAAACCAAATAAACTCTGGTTAGATTGCCTGTTTACATCAGAAGAACACAATAAGCCATACAAGTAAGAAAACATGGGTAATTTTTATAAATTTAGTTTGAGTAGGAGGATGTTTTCCTTAAATGTATAAATAAAATGCATCCTGTCATTTTTTTCTTACAGCGTAGCAGAAAAAGGGAAGAAAGAGAGGGTGGCTGTGTACGGATGTTTTTAGAGATATTCTAAGGGTAGGGGACAAGAAACTACAGAAAAATGGGCAAGGTGCATTAAACAGACAATTTCCTGAAAAGAAAATCCAAATGCCACTTGAAGCTTTGCTAGATGACAGAACCTGGCTCATAACCAAAACAAGGACAAAATACCATGCTCCTCCTCTCAGACTGTAGACACCAATATGTTTAGTAATTCACTTTTATTTTGAAGTTATTGGAAAAGAGGAACCTCAGATATAAATGTTCAGTTGTGAGCGTTCCCTGCTCACCTATTTGCAGTTGATTTGGCAGTGCTGGCCGTTTCATCTGACATGAAATTCTAGCCACGTGGAAAATAAGCGTGCATCACCTTGATCATTTCACTTGTAACAAGTTGAGCTGCATATGTGCACACAGGTGCTCACACATGTGTACGGATGTGTGCACATTCATCAAATTCAGTGTGGTAGGAAATGACTGGAGAACATCCTCAGTGTTCAGCAGCAGGTCATAAATCGTGGCTAAATAGAGTTCATTGAAACCATGAAACACAACATAGACATTAAAATGTTCTCCAAGTGATGAAAGGAAAGAAATCGTAGAGATTAAGGGAAAGGAGGTAAATGGAAAAGGTGTGTAAAGAAGTGGAGTGGCAAATTTTGTCACATAAATGCCTGTGCACTCATGTCTGCAAGGGTACAAAGACAGCAGGAGGACGATCATGGGGAACTCCCTCAGTGAGCCTGGTGTGGGGTCGGGAGAGAAGAAATACTTTTTTTAGTGCATTATTTTATGGCACTTGAATTTTCTACTTTAAACAAACAGTTTTATTAAAAATACTATGTTTTTAAAATAGACTTTTGCAGGTAGCATATAAAACTTCATTAGAGAAAATGAAAGAAAAATAAAGTGAGAAATAGACAAATGGATCCAGAGAACAGATCCTTTTCCCAAATGCATCTTAAGCAAGACCCAATAGTTGGCTGTTAGAGAATGTCCAGTACCCCCAGCCATTGTCAGTATAACTTTATAACTGAACCATTTAGAAATGAACATAATCTGTAAGTAAATTAGCCACATCTAACTTTCTGAGTGTATGTGGCTGTTTTCTTTCTCCAATACTTAAAATTGACGCTATTTCTGTGCAGAATAGAGGTATTTTTTTATGTGTGTTTTCTTGTCTATAGCAATTGAGATGTCAGAAGCAATGAAAAGTACATCTTTGATCTAGTCACTATTGAGGCTTTTTAATTTTTAATTTCCAGCCCAAATTTCAAACTCAAATAGGAATAAAATAGGTACAGTTATAAATAAATACTACAACAGTAACAAATACAAAGGAAAAAAGAAGACGGACTAAACAGCAACTTCCTCATTCTTCCTCTCCTGAACTGGCAGTTCTGGGATGGACTGGCAATAGTCATGTGAAGTGTGGGGTTTATGGCCTGTTTGTGCTGGTCCCACAGGCTCCAGGTTATGAGCTCTGTTGACAGAGGCCAAGGGAGCCCCTGTTTACTGGGAAAACGAATGTTTCTTTACGGCAAAGGATGGGTAATCCCAGATGCTGAACTAAGAAACAGCTTGTTCTTTGTATCAAGGAATTTACTTTTAAAGCATGTTTATTATTTTTAGATTTCAAACCCCAAGGGCTTTGACTGTGGCTGAGTCAGTGTTCCCTGAAACTATTAGTATATTGCTCTCCCACATCAAGTTTTAGTATGAATGATTAAAAATAACACTGCACATCACCTGCCAGTTTTGTTAAGCAGATGGACAGGTAAGAGGGGTGACTGTTTATCCTAGACCAGATCAAAATGGGCTCCGGATTCTCAAATGATACATTTAAGGAATAAGTAACTAATTCATTAATTCGGTTTGATCATTGTTTTATTTGTGTTTTTGGTTTTGTTTTGCTTTCTTTTTCTAGAAAATCAAGGCACAGAGTTACATGATGTCCTTACTCAGTAGAATCCAGCCTACTAAGGAAAAAGATTGACTTTCAGGTGACCAAGAACTATCATCAATCACTCCCTGGGTATTCTTGTTGCATCACCCATTCACCCACACACAAGAGACAAAATCCCTTTCACAGCCTCGTTGGGAGGTGTCGTGCAGGTGAGATGCATGTATTTGCCTGGAGTTGTGGGCTGAGATCAGGGGCCTCTGGAATAATATGGGCAATCATTCTGATCATTCTGATCATTCTAATCCCAGGTAATGGGATCAGAATAACTCTGGCAGTCCTGCGAGCCACGCCTGACAAAGCCAGCTGTGCAATCCCTCTCCAGAAAGGAGAGGTCTGAGTAATGGTGGCCTGGCTCCTCTCTGGCTGGGTGGGTCGCTCCTCTGGCCTAAAGCCAGAGAGCAGCTTCCCAGATTAAATCAACGTTTTGCACCACGCCCTGAAGCAAGTGGGGCCATTTCCAGGGACAGCTTTGGGTTGAGTGTGCTGACTGTGTGTCCCGACTGAGCCATCTCAGTGGCACCAAGTCCTGGCATCTGGACATCTGGGAGACTTCTATTCTTAACCAGGTAGCCCTGAAAACCAAAGCCTCAACTTAGTCTCTTAAAAAAGGGGGAATTACAGTGCCCATGCAACAGGGTAGGTATTCACTAAATACCAGTTCCTTCCTTTTTAGAGTTTATAAAACCTTGATTAACAGAGGTTAAGTGCAGAAAGTCAACACTCAGTTCCTGCTTGTTGAATCTGAACTGCCACTGGAAGAAAAGCAGGTAGGGTCAGCAGCACTTTAGGATCTAGAGGCTGAATAAACGACCTACTTCCTCCTAGTTACACATTTAATGTGGACCCTTCTCTGTGAAGAGGGACATTCATTTTCAAGTCTTCCGTGCCAGCACTGGAGGCTACTGCCGACCCAGCAGGAGGGGGTCTTATCAAACATGTCAACACCACTTAAAGCAATGGGCTCAGGAGTCCAAGCCTCACTCCTGAACCCCCCTCTCTGAAGCTTCCTAGACAGGGGCCGAGGTATAATGATTGCATGTTGGAATAAAGCTGACCTAAAAGGTTTCCAGCAACACAGGCATTTAGCACAATGAAATCATACAAAAGTGGGATTCTGTGCAACGTTGTACCAATGGCAGGGCAGTGGGCATGCCTCCCATTGTGGGTGCAGGCAGTAAGGGGTACATTGTCTGCAGAAAACTTTAAGACAATCATAAAACCCTGTAAAAATCAGCCTGGTTTTCATCACCAGTGTTTGCCAGAGATTCTAAACAACACTGGTGATAAAATGCTCCTTCACCCCAAAAAGATGTTGTTGGCCTATCACCTAAATAACTGCTCCCAGCTACATAGCTGGAGGATTCAACTACACCTGCTCACTTCTAGAATAAATTTGTAAGGGGTAGAAACCCTTTGGGTTCCATTTGAGCGCAATTTGTGTGTCCAAACCCTGGGGTACAACCAGGTGTGTCCAAACCCCTGAGTTTTAAGCGGGACGTTCTAATCAGCGATGATGACAGTGACCATCAGGGTGGAGAAGCAATCTCAGTCTTCCTCTGGCCTTGTGAACCTGGAGCACAATCTGGGAGGTGTGACCTTCTTGTTGAGGAGGCGCAAATGTCTATATTAAATACTTTTATGTTTAATATTAAAGTAAGCTCCTATATTAAATATTTTACTGAATTTGAAGAATGGATTTTTAAATGACATCTATCCTTTCGAAAACTTATTTCATCATTAAAGGATGAATCTAGAAAATAATAATGATGATTGATTATTTCATGTCTATTACTGAAACTAATTTGGCATATATAAGAGAAAAATATTAAAAAATATATTCTTTGGTTGCCTAACACATAAGGTACACCCCTAGCTACATCATCAGGAGTATATTTAAAGACTATTGGCCGGGCTTGGTGGTTTACGCCTGTAATCCCGGCACTTTGGGAGGCCGAGGCGGGCAGATCACCTGAGGTCAGAAGTTCGAGACCACCCTGGCCAGCATGGCGAGCATGGCCCGTCCCGGCTAAAAATACAAAAATTAGCTGGGTGTAGTGGCAGGTGCCTGTAATCCCAGCTACTCGGGAAGCTGAGGCAGAATTGCTTGAACCTGGGAGGTGGAGGTTGCAGTGAGCCGAGACTGCACCACTGCACTCCAGCCTGGGTGACAGAGCCAGACTCTGGAAAAAAAATAAAATAAAATAAAATAAAAGATTGCTTTTTATAATAAAGCAAAAGCACAGAACAGAGAAATGATTTCCCCATTCAGCAAATAATCCATGGAAGGCCTCAAATCTTGGTGCATTGATTCCTCAAGTTCTTTCTACTACCCAGATATAAATCCATTTTTAAAAAAAGCCAAGTGAAAATAAGCTCAATCATTTTGGTACGCTCTCTTTTCAGGCACCAGATTTCGACCATATTACCTGAGTTCACGTCCCAGCTCTGTCATTTTTACTGCATGACTTGGAGCAAGTTAGTTAAATTCTCAGAGCTTCAATTTTCTAAATTCTAAAATAGATATTATTTAAAATAACTTTTCTACTGGTGGTTGTTAAGTCATCACTGTCACTTGGAAGGGTGGTGAGAACTATCTTCTTCTGTCTTGTTCCTTGCCCGGTGCAGAGTTGAGCTGGTATCTGTCACGTAAGTATTGTCAATGGTTGGTGACTGACCACCTCAGAGAAAAGGCATCCTATAGAAAGATAAAGACTGGCAAATTGCTCCTTCGCATTCTCATGTTGCAATTTCAACTTTTTTTTTTGACAGAGTCTGGCTCTGTTGCCAAGGGTGGAGTGCAATGACTCTGTCATGGCTGACTGCAGCCTTGACCACCTGGGCTCAAACGATCCTCGCACCTCAACCTTCTGAGTAGCTGGGACTACAGGCATGTGCCACCATGCCTAGCTAATATTTTTACTTTATTTTTTGTAGAAACAGGGCCTTGCTATGTTGCCCAGTTTGGTCTCAAAATCCTGGTCTCAAGCAATCCTCCCACCTTGACCTTCCAAAATTCTCAAATTATAGGCATGCACCACTATACCTGCCCCTTTGTTTTTTGTTCAGACAGAAATTGCTGAATATAAAGGGTTCTAATGTCCCAGTTGAGAAATGTATAAAAGATAGCTTTTTCATGTTCATGTTCGTACAAGCCAAAATGTCACTGCAGAAATAATTAGTTTTATTTTGCTGCTCTAACAACATCCAAACATTTAATCCTGTGGTGCCTTGCATGCACACAGAAAGAAGATTACAGAAAGGAACAGAGCACTATTAAGATTTAGAAGTAATTTTTGCTACATCATGATTTCAGGCCATTTGTAAAGGCTATGGATCAGACCTTCCTAATTTAGACATTTGCAGCTGGGTTTTAAGTGCATAGGGAGCTGCAAACTTCATGGAGTCCTTCCCTCAGATGGTGGCATTCTAGAGAAGCAGACACTGGGAAGATGAAAGTTTGGAGTGGGGAGTTATTCATACACCCACCTGAGGAGCAAACACACTGAAACTAGTTCATACACTAAAAATCCATATTACAGGTCAGGAGATGGGATACAAGTCTTTCTGTGATTTTTTTTTTTTTTTTTTAAGAGATAGAATCTCCATATGTTACCCAGGCTAGACACTAACTCCTGGGCACCAACTCCTGATCATCACCTCAACCTCCCAAGTTAGCTGGAACTACAGGTTTGCAGCATTGTACTTCTGTCATTTGCAACAACATGGATGGAGCTGAAGGTCATTACACTAAGTAAAAAAGCCAAACACAGAAAGACAAATATCACATGTTCTCATTCATAGTCCAAGCTAAAAAAGTGGATCTCATGGAGATAGAGAGTAGATTGGTGGTTATCAGAGGGTAAGAAGGGTGGGGGAAATGAAGAGAGGTAAATTAATAGGCACTAATAAACAATTTGATAGAAGTAGTAAGACCTAGTGTTTGATAGATCAGCAAGGTGACTGTGGCTTACAATAATTTGTTACATATTTTAAAATAGCTAGAAGAGAATAATTTGAATGTTTCTAGCATAAAGAAAAGACACACATTTAAAGTGATGGATATCCTAATTATACTGATTGGATATTTACTAATTATATAATGTACTAAATTATCACATGCACCCTGAAAATATGTGCAGCTATTGTATATCAATAAAAATTAAATTTAAAAATGCTTTATGGCTTAAAAATTGCTTTTTCCCCCCCTGAGGCTACACTGTCCTGAAAGCAGCTTGGTGTTTGTTGTTGCTGCCATACTTTCCTAAGCAGCTTACAGCACATAGAGAAAAGTGGCCGGCACAAGACGCAGCTTGGCGTGCTGCCTGCCCTGTGCTGCTCTCTGATCTGTTTTGTTCTCCCTTCAACTGCCCTCACTCCCAACGCACTCACCAAACTTTGAGGAAAGTAGAATCCAGTTCAACACAGTGACTCGTCCACAATTACTCAGTAAAATGAGAATCGAGTCCTCTGGTCTGAGGCTTAAATGTAAAACCTAAAACTATAAAACTTCTAGAAGTGAATATAGGAGAAAATCTTTGTGACCTTGGCAGAGGTCTTTGAGATACAATACCAAAAGCATAATTCATAAAAGAAATGATAGATTGGATCTTATCAACATTAAAAATTCAGCTCCTTTTTTGAATATACTAAAATATTAAAGAGTAAAATGAGCTCAAACTACAAATTCAAAGATGAGATGATATTTAAAAATAATATGTCTGATAAAGAGCTTGAATCCAGGATGTATAAAGAAATTTTAATACTCAATAATAAGAGGAAAAGTTAACCCCATTCAAAAAGTGGCCAGAACGTATGGACAGAGACTTCATCAAATAAGATATCCAGATGACAAATACTCACATGCTCAATGTCATTAGTCATCAGCAAAATGCAGGTTAAAACTACCATGAGATCACACTACATACCTATTAGAATGATTGAAACCAAAAAGACTGCCCATACCAAATGCTGACAAGAATATGAAAGAGCTAGAATTCTTTTTTTTTTTTTTTTTGAGATGGAGTCTCGCTGTGTCCCCCAGGCTGGAGTGCAGTGGTGCAATCTCCGCTCACTGCAAGCGCCGCCACCTCCCGGGTTCATGCCATTCTCCTGCCTCAGCCTCCCTAGAAGCTGGTACTACAGGCGCCCACCACCACGCCTGGCTAATTTTTTTGTATTTTTAGTAGAGACGGGGTTTCACCGTGTTCACCAGGATGGTCTCGATCTCCTGACCTCGTGATCCTCCCGCCTTGGCCTCCCAAAATGCTGGGATTACAGGGGTGAGCCACCGCGCCCAGCCGAAATTTTATATACTGATGGTAAAAATGTAAAGTGGTACAACCACTTTTGAAAACTGTTTTTTTTTTCTTATAAGGTTAAATATACAACTACTATAAGACTCAGTCACTCCACTTCTAGATTTACTCCAGAAAAAATTAAATTATGTCTACATAAAAACTAATACATGGGTATTTATAACAGTTTTATTTTAAAATTAAATTATGTCTACATAAAAACTAATGCATGGGTTTTTACAACAGTTTTATTTGAAATATCAAATAACTGCAAACAACCAAAATGTTCATCAATAGATGAATGAAAAAAATGCTATATTCACACAATGAATACAATTGCTCAACGTGGATAAATCTCAGAATAAATTATGCTGAATGAAAGAAGGCAGACAAAAACATATACTCCAAGTTCCCACCTCATCCAAACAAAGCAAACAACACACACCCCCGCACATATGATAATGAGCTGAAGCTGGGACATCGAGAAGGTGGGATTGACTGGAGCCAGATCGGCAGGAATCCAAAAGAGGCTGAGTTGCCTTAGCAGAGATGTCTATAGCAACCAACAAATTGAGCCTTGGAGCCAGCAACAAGGACAAGGGAAAGGTTGACCAGAAAGCTGAGTCAAGGCTTGCACACAGAGTGAGGTGGTCAAGTTTCCTTCTAGGAGAAGTAGAAACCAGTCTATACGGGGAAACACTTCTCTGCAATTTAGGTCCACAGGGATCTCATTGCCAAGATTAAGCAAAGAGGCAGTAACCAAATTTCACAAAATCCAGAGAAACAAAAACCACTAGGATTAAGTGTCAACAGAAACAACAAATAACAGTTTTGACCCCTAAGATATACAGAGTTGGAGATTTTCAAATACATACAAATGTTTCAAATGCATAATTTTAAAAATGGTCAATCAACATGAGACTATTAAGAGAAAAAGTGGTGGGCGCCTGTAGTCCCAGCTACTCGGGAGGCTGAGGCGGGAGAATGGCGTAAACCCGGGAGGCGGAGCTTGCAGTGAGCTGAGATCCGGCCACTGCACTCCAGCCTGGGCGACAGAGCGAGACTCCGTCTCAAAAAAAAAAAAAAAAAAGAGAAAAAGCATGTAGAAGTGTTAATATAATTGTTAAATACATTTATGTCTAACTCAATATCTAGTGAAAATAGATGATATAGGAAAAGAAATTATGTGCAATAAGATGAAATATATAAAATAGACATGAATGGATATGAATGATATAATGAGATAGTCTCTTGGCTTGGCTACATTTTGTAAAACTATAGTGACAAATAGTCCCAATATCTGTGCCTTGAAACAACCAAATGTAATTTACTGCCCACTCTACAAGTCTATTACGAGCCCTTCGAGGCTATGTTCCCTGTTGTCTTTCTTCTGGGACCCAAGGCTCAAGCTACCACAACCTGGAGCATCGTTGTTCACTCTGGTAAAAGAAAAAAGGGTTTCAGGAAGGTTCACAATGGCTGAGAACTGCTCCAGGCTGAAAGCTAATGCACCATTGTAGCCTACAGGTCATTAGCTAGCAATAGGCACATGGCCCCAGGCAACCCAAAGAAGCCAGAAAGGGCAACCCTGCTAGTGTTCAGAGCAGTCAGCTGCACATATTTGATGAACTGGCCTGATGACTGTCATATTTGAACACAGGCCTCATCAGAGTCCTAGAAGGGGAGAGCAGAGAAAACAGAGGTGAGGCAATCTTCAAGAGCTCAAGGCTGGAAGTTTTCTATAACTAACAAAGAAAAACAGGATTATACAGATCAATGCATACCATACCAGAGAAGATAAAAAATAAGAAATCTGCCACTAAATACACTGTGTGAAGACTGTAGAATACAGGAGGAAATCTCAAAAATAGCCAGGTAGGAAAAACAGAGGACTTAAACAAACAAACAAAAAAAGGCAGGATAAATATAGATTTCTCAATATCAACAATGGAAGAAAGAAAACGGTCCAATATTATCTTCAAAAACAAGTGAGAGAAAATAACCATCAACCTAGTATGTGTACAGAGAAAAATATCGTTCAAAGAGTGAAATAAAGACATTCAAATATAATCCAAAAAATGGAAAGAATTTTTTAAAACATTGCATTCAAAGAAGCAGGTGCTTCAGGAAGAAGAAAAATTATCCCAGAAGCAAGATTGAGAGGCAAAAGGAGGCAGTGAGCAAACACAATGCGGCCTTGCATGCAGCTCCTAACAAATGTCATCCATAGAAAGTAGTCACAATTGCTATTTGGTATTAACTTTTTAAAAAGCACAGAACTAAAAATCCTCTGTAGCAGTGGTGTTGGCTCAGGAAGGATGTGTTTGATTTCAGTTTCTCATGTTCTTTTGTTGTTCAGATGGATCCTCCCGGGCCTTGAAGAAAACCCTCCCCCACCAGCACCTTTCGGCTCCTTTTGCAGCCAGGCAGGGCTTGGTAAAGCTCCCTTTTTCCTGTTTGGACTGTGCATCCATTCGTTCTATTCACCTTGTGCCAGTGAAGGTGAAACTCATCTGGATCCCACACTGTTACTATTCCTCACATGCCTCGGTGACGTCACCTCTCTGAGGTCAAGAGACTTTATTCCCAGTAGAACTCGAAAACTTCCACTCCCGCAGGGCTGGGATAGACTTACTCCTAATGAATTTTTCCCAGGGCCTGGCACCTGCCTCGCTGCTCTTTACTCTCCAGTTTTCCTTTTCCTGAGGGCCTTTCCTGAGGTCACCTCCGTTTCTTTCCCATGGGGGCTTTACAGAGGTCTGTGTCAAAGAGGCAAATTTGGTATATTTTGTTGTATTCAATTTCTTCATGTGTATACAGACACAGTAGTTTGCATAACTGCAAAAGTAAAACCAAGATATTTATCATGCTGTTCCTTTTTAGTCTAAGGTTTCTATTTTCTATTTTCTTTTTGTTTGCTTCTACTCTTCCTCTATCTTTGTGCATCTCTTTGTCTCAACTCTCTTAGAATAGCTTCAGTTAATTCATTTGAACCACTTAGTGTGCTATCTTCTGTGTTTTCTCCCATATTTTCATAATGAAAGAACACACACACACACTGAGGAGGTAGCATTGTTTTAAACATTTTCTGCATCTTGCTCTTTCATATGTGATAATATCATGTAGAACACCAAAGAAACTTTGAAGCTTTCTTCAAAGATTTTTGATGGGAAAAAGAAGACTTTTAACATTGGTTCTGGCTTATTGAATAAAATGTGCATCCACACACACACATCCACACACACGCGCTCATATACACATCGTTGACTTTGGTTCACAGTATGGATCCCCTATGGAATCTCATTTACAGCCCTTCTCCCGCTTCTTCAAGACTGGCTCAGGGGCAGGTATTATTTGTTAATATTTCACATGAAAGAACATAAAGGCTTTACAGGAACAGAAATCCATAGACTAACAACTTATATTCCATTAAGAATTAAATTATCTGATACATTAATCACTTTTTAAGTGTTCATAGATATTTATAGCTGAGAAAACCCTCATGATAAACATGGTAGACACCACACCCCTGGCTTTAGAGATAAGGAATGTGAAACTCAGCACATATCTAGCAGATCACCTGAAATCACGCTGCTAGACAATGTGGAGCTGGGAACTCAACTCAGAAACGTCCTACCATCAACTTGAAGCCTTTCAAATTAGTATTTATAAAACTTCTTCTTATTAACTGGACTAACAAAGGATACAACTGTTCTAGGTGTCTTAGTTACTCAACTTCACGCAGCTCAACTCCCAAACTCAAGCTCCAAAAGTTTGCTTGAGTTCTCAAGAGCATAAACTGACTAGACATTTGTATGCATAGGTTATTACATATATGTTTATATGTCCACACATATGAAATAATTCTGATGATGAGATGGAATTTTTATTTTTAAATTTAATGAATCTGCAAAAAAACAAATCTAGTCACTAAAAGCCTAGTGTTCTTTGTAAAATTTTGTTAAACTTTGTTAAAAGATTCATTTGGTCCTTTACCCTGATGTAAACAAAAAATTCAACCTCGTATTCTGTCCTCTGGCTATTAAATCACCAGCAAAGACAACTGAATTGTCCCAGTCTACTATAAATGATATATTTAAAAAGGTTAGACTCACTTTTAATGAAAAAAGTAAAGTGGCAATTGCAATGCATATAAAAACCACCCCTTTGCCTCTCCACTTTAGGTAGATAAAGGCTTTGTTTCCATGTATGGGCAAATGCCCTCAACATCTCACCCCATTCCCTCATTCAGGAAAACCCCAGCCAGGCAGAGAGCAGAGAATTTCCCCTCTGCACTGCAGACAAGTGATCTTTTGCACTAAGCCACAGGTGCAGGCAGAAAAGAGAATGGGACAAAGACAAGTCACGAAAGAAGTAAATGGAAGTTAGAAACTTCCTTGCTTTTGTGTTCCTAAAAATAATAATAATAAAAATATGCTAAAGCAAATGAAGTCAGATTTCCTTTGTGGAATGTAATTACCTAAAGAGGACCAGCTTTGCTTCATTCAAAAGAGCTGTTCAAATGTTCACATCCAAGCACCTCCCCTCCCTCTCTCCCCAAGTTCTTTAAAACGAATGACTTTCATTAAGACCTTTTCTGAGATTCTTTCTGGATACACACAACTTATTGCAATGAACCTCAAGCCTTTTTTAAATCTTGAAAGACTGGGTACTGCATCACTACAAGGCACCCAACTCTATCATTTTGTTTATTACTTAAAATATATAGGTTTGATTGTTTTTGTTTTTTGTAGCTGTAGCTGGCATGAAATTCTCACGTGCACACCAAGAACTTGGCAAATAATAAGCCTTCAGTATATCCTAGTATTATTTTTTACCCAATAGACAAGAGTGATTATTGCTTTGCCTTACTGTTTGTGGTCAGCACCTACAGAACCAAGTCCTAAGGAGAAGACAATGATACATTTATTCCGTAAAGCTAATTGAGTAGCCAAACTAATTTATCCCTTTCTCTGCACCTGATCCCCTTATCAACCCTGTTAATGGGTAGCTTATTTCCACTTAGACCAAATAACTAACCATATAAAGTTTCAAAAACCTGAACAAGTTTGTATAACTAATAAGTGGTAGAGCTTAGTTCCAAACCAAGGACTTGTCAGAAATTTTTTTCAGCCCATAATGCATCTCACACAGAAAAAAAAAAAAAAACTAATATGCACTCTCTTCCTTCCCTGACTTAGCCATAATGTTCAAACACTTTCATTAGTAATTTACTTAGTCCTACAGACAGTAAACCTGGTGAGAAACTATGTCTCTACTGGTATTCTGTAGGTAAGGAGAGCTAAGAGGTCACAGCCGTTCCTCAGCACAGGTTAAACCTATTTTTCTTTGTTTATATCTGAAGCTTCAAACACTTTTGTTTAAAAGTTTAACATCTGCCCTGTAATCATTTTTGTAATATTGGGTAATCATCTCACCAAAGGGTGTGCCACAGTTGATTCAACCTTTGATACGTGGTTAGGCATTTAGAGAAACTAAAAATGTCTCCTGTGAAGAATTATTAACATATTTGTTATAATACTTGTTATAATAATTATTATAATACTTATTATAATAATTATTAATGTATTTGTTAATAATTACATCTCCTAGGAAGTAATTATTAACATATCTGTACATGGTGTTTATTTTGAGATCACTACCTCAGGCAAATGTTTTAGGATCAAATATTGTTAACTCTAGGGTAACCACTAAAAATGTTAAAATAAAAAACTAAATAAGTCAGTAGAGAAGACAAAAGGAAGATATATAAAACGCTTAAGTAAACCTACAGAAGACAAAAAAGACACAAAAAACAAAAAAATTATTAAAACCAGTATAAAATAGCTAGTAAAATAGGGTTAATTCAACCAAGTCAATAAATGGTTTAAATGTAAATAGTGTGAATAAGCACATTAATTGAAAGACAGAATTGTCAGATTAGATTTTAATAAAAGCAAGACCTACATTTATGGCATCTATGAAAAACTCACTTTTAATATAAAGGCATAAATAAGTTAAAAGAATGAAGACTGACATACTATAAAAATACTAACAAAAACAAAATAGGAGCTTTGCTATATATTAATATCCAACAAAGTAAACTTCAGAACAAGCAGGATTTATCAGAGAAGAAGATGTATATTATATAACAATAAAAAGGTAATTTCTACAAGAAAACAAACTAACCCTAAATATAGTTGTACCAAATAACCTAACTTGAAAACACATAAGGCCAAAACTAGTAGTTCTGAGAGGAGACAGAGAAATCCACAATTACAATTGGAAGGTTCAACATTCTTCTCTGAATATTTGATACGACATCTAGTCAAAAATTAGTAAGGATGTAAATAACCTAAACAACATTGTCAGTCAACTTGTCCTGATTGATATTAATAGAATGTTTTACTCAATAAGAACAGAATACACATTATGTTCAAGTGCAAGTGCACATGGAACATTCACCAAAATAGTATTTGGTTACAAAACAGACCTCAACAAATTTAAAATAATAGAAATTATACAAATAGAATAAAATTAAACTAAAAATCAATAATGACCAAAAATAGCCAGAAATTCTATTAATATTTTGCAATTAAAAAGTACACTCCCGGCCAAGCATGGCGGCTCATACCTATAATCCTAGCACTTTGGGAGGCTGAGGTGGGTGGATCACCTGAGGTCAGGAGTTCAAGACCATCCTGGGCAGCAAGGTGAAATGCCATCTCTATTAAAGATACAGAAATTAGCTGGGTACAGTGGCATGTGGCTGTAATCCCAGCTAGTCAGGAGGCTGAGGCAGGAGAATTGCTTGAGCCCGAGGGGCGGAGGCTGCAGTGAGCCAAGATTGTGCCATTGTACTCTAGCCCAGGTGACAGAGCAAGACTCCAAAATAATAATAATAATCATCATCTCATCATCATCATCATCATCCATGGGTCAAAAAAAGACTCAAGGGAAATTTAAAAAAAAAAAACTATGAATTGAATAAAAATGAAACACCATGTTGAATTATGCAGAATGCAATTAAAAAGTGGTTAGCAGGAAACATACAGTTTTAAGTGCTTTTATTAGAAAAGAACAAAGTCAGAGCCAGACACAGTGACTCATGCCTGTCATTCCAACTCTTTGGGAGGCTGAAGTGAGCAGATGGCTTGAGCCCAGGAGTTTGAGACCAGCCTCAGAAACATAGTGAGACACCATCTCTATAAAAAATACAAAAAAAAAAAAAAAATTGCCAGGCATGGTGAGCCCTCATCTGTAGTCTCAGCTACTCAGGTGGCTGAGGTGGGAGGATTACCTGAGCTCAGAAGTCAAGACTGCAGTGAGCCATGATCGAACCACTGCACTCCAGCCTGGGCAATGAAGTGAGACCTTGTCTCAAACAAAAAAAAATTTTTTAATTTTTTTAAATTAACAAAAAAGAAAGAAAAGAAAAACACCAGGCTGGGTGCAGTGGCTCATGTCTGTAATCCTAATACTTTGGAACGCTGAAGCAGAGGATCACTTGGGCCCAGGAATTTGAGGCCAGCCTGGACAACATAATGAAACTCCATCTCTACAATCAATCTATCAAACAATAAATAAAGTTAGCCAGGCAGGATGGTGCAGGTCTGTCATCCCAACTACTTGGGAGGCTGAGGTGGGAGGATCACTGGAACCTGGGAGGTCTAGGTTGCAGTGAGCCATAATCATGTTACTACCTGCCAGCCTGGGTGACAGAGTGAGACCCTGTCTAAAAAGAAAAAGAGAGAAAGAAAAGAAAAGAGATACAGAAAAACAATGGAAAACATCAATAAAACAAAGCTGGTTATTTAATTTTATGAACTTTAAAGAAGACTGGTCCAGCAAAAAAGACAGAAAACAGAGAAAGCACAAAATAACAATATCAAAAATGAGTGGGATCATATTACTACTGAACTCACAGACATTGAAAGAAAAATAGGAAACTATACAAACAACCATATGCTATCAATTTGAAAACATTGATGGAATAGCCCAATTTCTTTTAAATCATAAATTGCCAAAGTTCACTAAGAAAGAAATAGATAACCTGGAGCTATATATACACACACATACAAGTGCTCTTCAATTAATGACGAAGTTACTTCTTGAAAAACCATCACAAGTTGAAAACATCCTGTCAAAAATTGATTAAATACATCTGTTTTAGCCCATCTTGTACTGCTGTAAAGAAATACCCGAGACTGGGTAATTTATAAAGGAAAGACGTTTGATTGACTCACAGTTCTGCACGGCTGAGGAATCTCACGATTACAATCACTGCGGGAGGCAAAGGAGAGGCAAGTACTGTCTTCACGGTAGCAGGAGAGAGACAGCGAGGAAGTACTACACTTTAAAACCATCGGTTTTCGTGAGAACTTACTATCAGAACAGCCTGGGGGAAACCACCCCCATGATCCACCGTTTTTTTCCTCTGGATACATGAGGACTACAGGTTCCTAACTCGACACATGGGGATAACAATTTGAGATTAGATTTGGGTAGAGATACAAAGCCAAACCATATCAACATCTAACCTAACAAACAGCTATTATTGCTTAGCCTAGCCTACCTTAAATATGCTCAGGAGCACTTACATTAGCTTATGGGTGAGCAAAGTCATCTAACACAAAAACTATTTTATAATGAAGTGTTGAATATCACAAGTAATTTATTGAATACTGTTCTGAAAGTGAAAAGCAGAATGGTTGTATGGGCACTCAAACTACAGCTTCTAATGAATGTGTATCATGTTTCCACCATCGCAGAGTTGAAAATCATAAATTGACCCATGGTCATTTGAGGACTGTCTGTATTTTATTTATTGCTCATGCGAGTTCAAAATTATACAGCCTCTTTGAAAATAATCTGAGAGTTTTTTACAAAGGCAAACATACACTTACCATACTAGTCAACAATCATATTTACTCAAGAAGACAAAAAGTTATATTCATACAAAAAACATGTACACAAAAGCTTATAGCAGCTTTATTTATATTCATAATTGCCAAAATATTCATATTCATAATCCCCAAAATATGGAAACAACCCAGATATTCTTCAATAGGTGAATGGGTAAACAAGATGTGTGCATTCACACAATGCAATATCAGCAATCAAAGAAGAACTATTGCTTGATGCACAGCGGATGAATCTTAAATGAGTCTTGAAAACTGGAAGAAGACAAATTTAAAAGGTTAAATACCATGTAATTCAATTTTCATGGCCTTCTGGAAAGAGCTGTAGGGACCAGAAACAGATGAGTGATCATCAGGAATTGGATTATAAAAGGGCTGCATAGGGAATTTTAGGGTGATGGAACTTTTCCATATGGCACCATATTAATTGACACATGACAATGTTTTTTTCAAAATTCATAAGCTCTATACCACAAAAATTTAAATGTATACAAATGTAAAACAATCAACTAGTATGTCATGGGGAACCAAGGTTGTATGGCATAACTGCACTAAATGGGTTGGGAGAAAGTTTGGATTATGACATTTGGCAATGTACTATAAGTCTACAGACAAAAAAATTATATTCAAACACTTTAGGTAGTAAATTTGTTTCACACTGAAATATTTGTTAGCAATTCTGAAACAACTTTACATGTAGACTAAATTGAAAAAATTAGCAAATATAGTGTAGGTAATGAGAATGATGCTTTTTACTGTCAGACCAAGAAGTCATAAATAAGCAGGAGGGAATTTAGAATGAAGCTGCAGTAATGTACTGGAGTTAGGTTTGTCAGTATGAACTCATATGCACACACACACACACACACACACAGAGACAAATAGATATAGATGTGTGCACATGTGTGAGTTAACAAAGAGGAAGGAAGGGAGGGAGGGAGGCAGGAAGAAAAGGTGGGAGAGAGAAAGACAGAGATGATTCCAATTAATAATTGTAGAAGGAATGAGGGAAATAGGAATTTGCCATTAGAACATTTTCACAATAACTACTTCAGGCAAGAACCACTGATGATACTAAAATGAGTGGGTGAGATTGTAAGGGGAAACAGGATATTTGCATAGCCTCTAAGTATCTTCCCCCAAATACTCATTAATTACTTTTGATTATTTTAATATATGCTAAGAATTTAAGAAATTCTTTGTGACTCCTCCATCTTCCTAGGAGGTAGGATTAATTCCTCACTCCTTGAGTGGGGCTGGACTTAGTGGCTCTAATGAACAGAGTACAGAAAGGGGACAATGGTCACATGACAGTGGAGGAACCCAGCTGATCATGCCTCAGCCATGTGATCCAAGCAAACATAACAGTAATAACCCATGTCAACATTGTGCACCTGCGACGTGACATGATGAGAAGGACACATTCATCTCTGTGATCTTCTTCCCAAATCCATAACCCTGGTCTAAATCATCAGAAAATGCCAGACAAATCAAAATTAGGAACAGTCTACAACATACCTGACCTGTATTTTTCAACAATGCCACGGCCATGCCAGGTAAGCACAGGCTGAGGTTCTACCACAGAAAGAAGAAAACTAAGGTGACTTGAAAACAAATGCAATGTGGGACCCTAGTTCAGATACCAGGGACATTAGTGGAAAAAATTACTGAAATTAGAATAAAGCCTGCAATGCAATTATTAACATTTTACCAATAATCATTTCTTGATTTCGATCAATACTGCATGGTGACCATGATAATGTGAGATGTTAACTACAGAGGAAGATGGATGACAGATATGTGGAAACCTTCCATACTGTCTTTGCAACATTTCTGTATATCTAAAATGATCTCAGAATAAAAATATGTTAAAGTATTTTGCAAATTTTGTAGGTAAAATAAGGAAAGTATTATTCTTAAAACTGTTATGCATTTGGAAAGTTTTTATATGTTTGCTGTTGAATTTCTACTTTTGTAAAATATTTGCTCCTACCAGCATTTTTCTTACCTATCCACTTACTACTTGTGATTAAGATGAGCTTATGTTAAGGATGAGAGAACACAGACCCATGAATGAGAAGATTCTAGTCCTAGTTCTGTCACTTAAATGACTGTAAGATTTTGGGTGGAGTACTTGATTGTTCAGACTGTTTCCTAATCTGTTAAGTGAAAAGAGCTGCTTCTATCTCATCAGATAATTATGGAGACCAAACTTAAGAACTACATTTTTAATATTAAAGTGTCTTAATTATATTTACATTAAACACTTCAAATTTTATATTAAATTTATAGTTTCTTATATTGTCATTTAAATTTATATTAAATTATATTAAAATTTATATTTAAATATGTGAAATATTATAATGTAAAGCCCACTGCTAATGACATAGGTTATAGAATTTGGAAATGCATACTGTATGATACACACCTGGCTTACAGAATAGGAAACAATGTTTTCCAAGTATACTCCCAGGAGGCTCAGTGGCCCACAGTGGCCACCAGGAGCTCCAGTGCACAATGGGATGTGATCCTCCTTTAGAATATTCCAAAGTACATTGGTGTGCTAAATGCTCTGCAAATTCCACTGGAGACAAGCCTACTTAATATTACTTAATCCAGCATTCTCTCAATCTCCTGATCTCCAGTGATCCACCTGTCTCGGCCTCCCAAAGTGCTGGGATTACAGGCATGAGACACCGCGCCCAGCTCAAGCCAGCATTCCCTAAACTTTGTGGACTAGGATACTTCATTAGCATCTCCCGGCCCTACAGTTCTAAGCCTTGGTTAGTCTGCAAGAGAGAAGAGGCAGAGCATGAAGGAATGACAGTAGATGTGTGTAGGGGGAATTGGAAAGCCGTTTCTTGGAAGTGGAGGTTATATAATTACTTTGGCAGAAGTTAAGTCTGGTTAAAAACAAACAAACAAAAAAAATCATAGAGGAAGAAGTTACCTCTGGACTGAGAAAGACTTCAGACACCAACTCATGACCTTAGGGGGAGGCACCAATAAGGAGATACGGTGAGCAAAACCACAACAATTCTGCATAAATTCCTTGACATCTCCAAGTTCTACATGTATTCTTATTCCTAGCAATGCCTGGTCTCCCCTGCCTTAACTAATACTCTCTGGGGCATATTATTTTTTAGAGCTTCACTCTATAGATTTCTGCTGTCTCCCAAATGCAAGTCACATCTTCCATGATGTCTCTCCCAACAGATTCATCAGCAGAAACTATTTTTTATATTTTATAGGTTTGTTTGTGTCTAAGGTATTTGATAGTTCCAGGAAAATCAGTTGTTTTCAAATCTAAGAACTTTTGTATAAATGTTCCCTTGAGCACCAAAGCTTTTTTTATGTTCTTTAAAAAAAAAAAAAGGCGCTCACTTGCTAATATGAGTCTGGAAATGAGGCATTTTTAAGATCTATGTTGTTTTTGGGAAAGGGTAGACTGCATAACACTGAGCGTAAGTAGATTAACTGTACTAGGTAAATTTCTGGGAAACAGACCACCAGAACTGTCTATGAAGCAAGAAGCTTGACTTAATATTTCATATCAGAATAACCAAATGTTAAAAGAAAATAAAAACTTTTAATTTCCCAGTGATTTGAAGATGAGAATTTAAAATCATTTAAATTAATATTTTCTACACACTTTACCTTTTTCATCATGACATTTCACCTGAATCTTCCTGTATTAGGACAGGTGTGAGCAATGTATCAACTGGCGAGTGAACAGTCTCCCAACAAGTACACAACTAGCTTGATCGTTGAGTGTGGTTGCACAGGCTTCATGACCAGAGACCCCTGGCCTGGGAGTTCACACACCCATTAAGAAGCCCAGTGAACTTGTGAAAGTTTGTGGCTAGGTCAGAGCATCTGAATTTAAGTCAAGCTCTGCACCCTCAAGTGTGAGGCATGGGGTCATTTATTAGCCTTTCTGAGCCTCAGCTTCCATATCTGTACAATAGAAATAACTGCCCATACCTCACTGGATTGTTGGGAGGGCTGGGAGGAAAATGAAGAATTTGGTAAACTAAACTGCAAAGCCTGTGATCCTCAGTTCTGAAGAACGACCACTTTCTATAACTATCCTTACCTTGTCTGGAGCCAAGGAGTAAATTTCTTTACTTCTGGAAAGGTAGAAAAGGAGAACTGGATCAAGCACTGTCCACTGGGATAGGGGCTGGGATTTGGGTTGAGGGAGGGAATTCTTGGGAGGGTTTAGGTAACTAGAAGGTGCTCGGGAGAGCTGTCAGGTAATGGCATCAGAGGGAATGTGCCTTAGAAACTGAGAAAGCTTGAGCTCTGGAGTCCAGTGAAGATGTGTCTGGCCTCAAAACACCACATTCAGAAGTTTCTCTAAGGATGACAGGAGCTATGGTGGAGCTGGATGTTGAACATTTTAGGGAGGACAGGATGGTGTGACAGCAGATTACTGAGCAGCTTATCAAGTTGCAGACCTGGAAAACTGTCATTTGCAAAGGTTCCTTCCAAGACCCTGAGAGGGGTCCTAGCAATGTGAACATTTATTTATACATTTGCTGATTTTGCAAAATTTTCAAAAGTTATCTATTTTGACTGCATTTGATCAGGGACACATTCTCCTTTGGCCCTGAGGCTCCTCCTGCAGACTCTGTAGGGTCAGTTGCACTGCTAGACTGAGGACATTCGGGGGTCTGAGTGGAGAGGGAGGGAGATACATATCAACTCAGTTTACTGGGATAGCTGTGTGGTTCTCAGTCATTGACACATACAACTAGATTACTTCCAGTTAACCCAAAGTAGAAATGGCTCTTCCGAATCTATCTAGTACTCTCAGAGCCTCTCACCAGGTATCTGGACCCAAAAATCAAAACTGGAAGTCATACAGTGACATGACCATTTCTAAGGTGCCTCACTGACATCCATGCCAAATAGAGAATAGAGGTGTGAAATGTCCAGAGCAGAAACAGGAAGCATGTCCGGAACACAAGCTTTGCTTTCTGTACACTGGACATAAAGCTTTGTGCTCCTTTGACTATAAGTTCTCCCCTTCTGAGGAACAGACTCAGTTACACAGGGGATACGAATATAAACACACACTTCTTATTCTCTTTTTAATGGGAGCCTCGTGCTTCTCGATTGTAGTGTTCAAACCTGCAGCATTACCTCCACCAGGTAGGTCTGTGTGTTAGGTCAGCGTTTGATACAACCGGATGTATCAAAATGTGCCTCATATACCTGACAAGTCTTATTTGAATGAAATCTGCCATTTCCAGGTGGGACCACAGGCAAAGCTGTTCCCAAAACATCAGCCCAGAAAAAACCTGAGAAGCCAGGGCACCAGCCACAAACTCCTACCCAGGCTGTGACAAGCTGCGATGTCCAGGATAAGAGTAATTTCTTTATTTCTTTTCTTCTTCTTTCTTTCTTTCTTTCTTTTTTTTTTTTTTTTTTTTTTTTTTCCAGACAGGTCTTTCTCTGTCACCTAGGCTTGAGTGCAGTGGCAGGGTCAAAAGCTCATTGCAGCCTCAATCTCCTGGGCTCAAATGATCCTCCTACCTCAACTGGGACTACCGTATGTACCACCACATATGGATTTTTTTTAATAGAGACAAGGTCTTGCTATGGTGCCTAGGCTGGTTTTGAACTCCTGAGCTCAAGCAATAGTCCCACCTCAGCCTCCCAAAGCGCTGGGATTACAGCATGCCCCCAGCCCAAGAATACTTTAATAATACGATTATGTGGTGCAAAACAGCACAGTAGTATATAACAATATGGTTTCATTGTTAATATGTTGAGACTCGTTTCTTTATTCTAAAAATTATTGATCGTGCAAATTCAAAGTATTCTTACTAAAGGAAAATGAGCTGAAAGAAGCATTTATGTTATTTGTCAGGTTTTTAAAATTTGTTGTGATTTCTTCCCTCATTCTAAATACATACTTTAATTTGCACCTAATTCTAAGTTTGCAGTTCTGTTTTTGTAATTGTGCAATGTTTTTAAGAGGATTTTTCTGAATTGCACAAGCTTCAGGCCCTACAAAACCTGATCAGCCCATAGGCTCCTAAAGGCAGGGGCAAGCTCAAGTCCACATAGTAAATCTGGATCAATTAAAAACGGGCAAAAGCTGACATGAAAAATTTGGGCTGAGAAACCAGAAGTTAGAACTCTAATCCCTGGACAGAGTACTGCATGGAAGAAACATGGAGGCAGGTGATGAAGCAGAGCGCCACGACCCCAGCCTGCTGAGCATGGATGGCTCTCTCTGATCATCCTCCCAGACTACTACGACCTCCTCTGAGAACCCAGAGGAAGAGGGGTCCTGAATAGGTGTGCCTGCAATTGGGGAAATCTGCAAGCAGCCCAGGGAGGGCACCTGCATTAGTCTGCTGGGGCTGCCTTCACAAAATCCTACTGCCTGGGTAGCTTAAACAACAGAAACTAGTTCTCACAGTTCTGGAGCCCAGAAGTCCAAGATCAAGGTGTCAGCAGGATTGGTTTCTCCCGAGGTTTCTTTTCTCGGCCTGGCCCCATCTGCCTGGGCTCAAGGTCGTCTCTCAGGATGGCCAGGAAGCAGGAAACCTGCTGACTGGACTAACATTTTAACAGGAGCATGAGTCTCTGGTTCAGGAAAGGAGCCAACTGCTGTAACCACCTGCACGTGTTTCTGTAATGATCTGTCTCCCCTTTGCAAATTTCTTAGCCCTTGCTTCATTGTGCCCTTCATTCTGCTCTGCTCCCACCTTGCTGCAGAAAGCCCTGGAGTGTAGGGCCATGCAGGTCCACAGATCCCAGGCACAGCTTCACAAAATTCACTGGGTCCCAGGAAAATGTAGAAACTTGGTCTCTCAGAGGACCACAGCTGGGGACAGACATGAGCAGCTCCCTAGCTGGACAGACAGGGTTATGGGGGCCTGTTAAACTTACCCAGTGCAGAGGTGGCTGAAGAGGGCCTATACTAGTTAGCAAAGTGTTCACCCAACAGCCAGAGTAAAAAATCATTTAATCCACAAGATATTGCTTACAGTAGGCAAAAGCATTATTAGCGGGCCAAAATTAGTTCTAGCCCTATGTTCATTCCCACATAACAAAGCTTTACAGTAAGCTCTGAAAGAATCAGACTGTGTCTGTTAATTTACTACATCCTGGGACAAGCCTCAAAAATCATTATAGCAACAAAACTTACTCAGCATTCAGCACCCCACAATGTAAAATTCACAGTGTTCCATATCTAATTAAAAACTTACCGGCCGGGGCGGTGGCTCACATCTGTAATCCCAGCACTTTGGGAGGACTATGCAGGTGGTCAGGAGTTCAAGACCAGCCTGGCCAGTATGGCAAAACCCCATCTCTACTAAAAAAAAAAAGTACAAAATTCAGCGGGTGTGGTGGCATATGCTTGTAGTCCCAGCTACTTGAGAGACTGAGACAGAACTGCTTGAACCCAGGAGGCTGAGGCTCTAGTGAGCCAAGAATGCACAAACAACAACAAAAAAAACTTACCAAGTAGGTAAAGTTTACGTATTACCCAGTGTATGTGCATTTTATTAAAAATGCTTGCCTTAAAAATATTCTAAACACTCTTTTTAAGACTGGTTATCTGCAGATCTTCTTCACTCCCAGGAGAGGCTGGGGGTAAGAAAGGAGAAGAGGAAGGGAGGGGAGGGCCAAGCATTTTAGCCCCAGGTCCAAACTAGACTAAACAAAAATAGACTTTCCTTAATTCACCTCCAGTCCATGCCCTGTTATCCATAAATAAAGACAATAAATTAACTAAAGGAAAAAGTCAGAAGTGTCATCAAGGGAGTCCCATGCAATCACACATGAATGGGGTCAATTTCCCTGTGCAAAACCCGGTGACCCAAAAGTTTGGAAAACTGTTGAGAAACTGCATACTTTTTTATTTCAGAATGTTCTTTTTTCATCCTATAATTACTTAAAATAGGCCAATCCCTTGACATTGATTAAAGATGGTAGGTTTCAGCATCCTAGGTGGGCAGATGCACACGATGACCCAGTGTTGGAGCACACTGTCCTACAGCACACTCTGTCCATGCCATGCTGGGTTGGTGCTTTATGGACATTCTGGTGTTTGAAACATACAAAGCTCAGCATTTTCAACATTTTAATGCTAGCTTATAAAGTTTCACATCGACTCACTTTTTACAATGGAGAAACATTATTTTGGATGCAAACTTGAAATTAAATAATTTGATAGTGCTGTGATTGCCAGCAGAAGCTCTGCTCCACATGGCCTGGATTCTGGTCTCAACTGGAAGCTCACCTATTTGTGACAGTAGCCAAGTTGCTAGGGCTCAGTGTTGTCACTTCTAAAATTGGGGAAATAATAGTAATTATCTCACAGGCCTGCTGTAAGAATTCAATATTTTAATATTTTTAAATTGCCTAGGACAGTACCTAAGACATAATAAGTCCTATATAAATGTTTGTTACAAAGAAAGTAAACTGGAATAATTATTTAAATAGTCTGTAGAATGACTTAAACCAATGCATAATTGTTACAAAATAGCTTTCTCATAGGTTAATTATGTAGAAAACTAGTGTGCAAGTTTTCCCACCTTCATTCTAAATAATACCAGTAATTTATTCAAATAACACCAGTAATTTTCAAAACTTGATTGAAAATAGCCATACCAAAAAAAAATGTCTAGGATTCAAAAATAAATGTGCAAAATCTATCGATACAAATGTAGCCTTGCTCCAGTGAAAAACTTAATGTTCTTCAAAGAGAGGTCCCACATCATGAAAAGGCCAATTCTATCTAGCTTGTCATATTTAATGCACTCTCAGTGACAACTACCACCACCATCACCACCACAAAAAATGAGCAGCACACTTTAAACTTCAGTAAGCAAAATAAACCCAGAAGACATAGAATCCTGAAAAGCAGGAGAGAGCTATACAGAGGTACTGGGCTTACTAGGTAGTCAAAAATACTGTAAAGATGGTAATTTAAATAGATTAACATTCACATATGAAAAGACCTACAAAACAGTGGAACTGAAGTCTAGGAATAGAATCAGATACATATGAAAATGTGTTATGTGGTAAAATCAGTGTATCAGATCTGTGAGGGTGAATACTGACTTCTTACATGTGGGTACTGCAGCCAACAGCATGCAGGAGACAGGTCAGCAGGACAGCCTCTCACTTGCCCAGAGCCAATAGAACACCTGCAAATGGAAGGTGTACTCGGTGTACGAGGACACACGCCTGCCTTGTCTTCTAGTCCACAGGATTTTTGTAACTGGAGGGGCCGCCAAGCCTGCATGTCTAAGGTAGACCTCCCCAAATATCCTCCTTGAGACCATGCTCCAGGCCCGGGGGGCCACACTGGCACACTGTGATGTGGGGAGCTGACTCAGTGGGAACCACCCACTTTCCTGTAAAAGGCCCAGATAGACTCGGGACCACTCAGGCAGGGAACTCTAAGGCCCTCTGATCTTGCAATGTGGTCGTCTAGGCTCCGGGGCAGGACACGACTTCGGTCCAGTAGAGTCCTGGCTTTGAGGCAACATCATGCCCAGGCCATGTGCATGCTTAATATTCCTTCTGTGGGTGCTCTTAGCAGAAGAAACATCCATCATGTGTTGAACTTGTTCTCTGATGAAGAGGAGAACTTGATGGAGCTAAAAATCTTGGAAAAATGGTTCCAAGATTCCAGATGCATGTATTGGGTGCTAGAGTCAACTTTCTAGGAATAACACTATTATGACCTTTTGGTTACACAGAAGTCAGATGCAGACCATTCTGGAAAACAGAGAGCTTGGGGCCATATGATTCTAGGATCTAAGCTGTTCTCACAGCACTGGTTTAGAGCTCAGTGGAATAATGGAACACTGATTTTCTTTAAAATCAGAGTCATAGTTCTGTAGTCTGTTTCCCTTCAGAAATTGTTGCCTTTCAAAATGTTTTCTCACTGGAAAGTCCCTGAAAAGCATTTCCCCCAGGATGTTTTTCAGCAGGTGTCTCAGTCCATTCAGGTTGCCATAGCAAAGTACCAAAGATTGGGTGGCTTAAACGACAGATGTTTGTTTCCCACAGTTTGGGAGGCTGGAAGTCCTTGGTCGTGTGCCAGCATGGTCGGGTTTTTGGTGAGGGCTCTTGTCTTGGTTTGCACATGACCACCTGCATGCACTGTCCTCACATGGCAGAGAGAGAGAGAAAGAGAGAGAGAGAGAGCCCAAACTCTGGCTTCTCTTCTTCTCTTCCTCTTCTTATAAGGCCACTAATCCCATCACTGAGGCTCCACCTCATGACCTCCTCCATGCCAATCGCCTCCCAAAGTCCCACCTCCACGGTCCCACACATCATGGGCTAGGGCTTCAACAGATGAATTGTTAGTAGACCCAAGCATCCAGTGCATAGCAGCAGGCATGCTGAATGTGTGTACATACCCAAGTACACAGGGGACTGGGAGCAGGAACAAGAAGGCAGGATGGAGGGGAAAACTTGTTCTCTATCAAACCTCACATGAGGCATATGCTGGTGCACTGTGAATGCATCTGTGCTATTGCACTGGGAAGACAGAAACGAGAACTCTCCCCCTCCCTGTTGTGTGGAACTTGGAAGAAGGTCTGAGGGGAAAAGAATCTAACAAGGAGAGTACTGCTTTCTTTCTGTGGACCTCAAGTTTTTAGGGTTCTGTATTTTGAGTAGAGGGAGATAGATTTTCAGGCTTTTCTTTAGGGGAAGGAAAACTGGTTCCTATTCCCCCAGGCAGGTCAGATTCTGGCCTTAGAAGTGTTCCCTAGGGGCCGGTGGGCGGGGTGGCTCACGCCTGTAATCCCAGCAGTTTGAGAGGCTGAGGTGGGAGGATCACAAGGTCAGGAGTTTGAGACCAGCCTGGCCAATATGATGAAACCCTGTCTCTACTAAAAATACAAAAATTAGCCAGGCCTGATGGTGGGCACCTGTAGTCCCAGCTACTCGGGAGGCTAAGGCAGGAGAATCGCTTGAACCGGGGAAGCAGAGGTTGCAGTGAGCCCAGATCTTGCTATTGCACTCCAGCCTGGGCAACAGAGCGAATCTCTGTCTCAAAAAATATATAAAAAACAAAAAATAAGAAGTGTTCTGTAGGAGAATGCTGTGGTGCTGAAAGGGATAGTGTCTGATCTTGGCTTCTCAGCTAGAATTTCCCTCCCAAATCCTTACTGAGTGTGGCCACATGTTACCACCTGTCCTCTCTAATGAAATGTGCTGCAGCACTTCCCTGGGGACAGCAGTAAGGGAAGGCAACAATGTCCTAGGTCAGCAAGAAGGCATGTGTAGAATATCACCTGGATCCCAAGAAAGCCATAGCAAAATGTCTGAACACTCAATGCCAAATCCCCAAGCCCTAAATTCCAGATTCCGTTTATCAAATGAGGAGACATCCGTCTTTTTTCTCTTTGCTGCATTGACTTTTGTTGACAGGAAGAGTCTAACTGACTTGGAACACTGGAGAAGCATTTGGTTAATATGTAAATTCTCAAAAACTCTCGGGCAAGAAAGTGAACAAAAGAAGGTTTTTCCTCAAATGTCTGGCTCTTCAAAGTCTTCGTGCTTCGAAGGACTTGGACAGAAATGTGGAAAAAGGACAAATCTGAGATCTTCTAATCATGCAATTGTCAAAGGCTTTCAACATTCAGACTTCCTTATGACTGCACATGATCTAACCCAATAATGAATTATTCAGAGCCTTGAATGTTAGCAGAAAGATTTCATGTTTTCACAACTTCAGAAATGAGGAGAGACACTGAATATTATTGTGCAAAGAGTTATGCAAAATTATAGTTGAGCAAAAGTACGAGTACAGGAAAAATTAATGGTGGGAAGCCCTAAGAAATTTAGAGTGACGTAGGTTTAGACTAAGCTGTATTCAGGGAGAAAGAAAAGCAATGTTGAATTGGCATGTGTGAGTGAAGAACTGACAACCTTAACTGAATGGGTGCATTTTAAAAGAGAAAAAGAGAGAGAGATTGAGATTTGGAGTTTGAGACTTGCTATAGGCTTAGCTATATTGTCGGTGGTCAATACATGTGTGTGCAATGAATAAAACAGTGAAAATAAATGCACTTCTGTAAGCAACATCTTGGAAATGAGCAGGCCATATTGAATGAGGGGCAAAATACCTGTGTCTTTGATGAGTGTCTACAGGATTCTAGATAATTAGCATTACTGAATTATGTGACTTGGGCTTGAATTTTGCTGGGCCTTTTACGAGTTGTGAAATATAAGACAAGTTAATCTTAAGCTTCTGTCCGTCTTCTATGAAACTAGTAATGGCACCTGCCTTATAGATTATGAGGATTCAGTGGCCTGATATGTGTACAGGGATTATCACGTGTCTCAAAAGTATTCTTATCCTTATTGTCATCAACCCTCTCATTGTCATTGGCCTTACTATCATTAGGCACCAGTCTGGTCACCCCTTAACTCCTCAGTTCACCCCTTGTTGAGAATTCAATCCAGAAAAATATATTACTAACCCAGACATGAATATTTCCATCTGGCCCTCACTTTTAAACATTGAAATAAGCATGCAATTGAAAAAATTGTTTAAAGTATCTTAAGAAGAATAAGTAATAACACCTACAGAAAATGTGTCTAGATGGGAATTTCATTCATCTAAGATCAACTCAGAAAGCAAATTCTTCCACTTGCTTTTGGTGTTACCATTTCCAAGTCATTCTAGCTGAAGCTTTCGATGCCAAAACCCACATCAAAGCAGACAGAAGAAAGCAGAGGCCGGCAGGAAATAAGAGCAGCTCCGGGTCATCTCTTTCCAGGGCTGACAGCCCATCTTGTTCACATTCACAGCATATTTCTTAGAGCAGACACCCAATTAGAATATGGAGTCCAGACAATGGAAAATGTAATAATTTTGCACTCCCTGTCATTGCTTAAGGGTTGCAAGACCGTCTATGGTTTCCTCAAATATAACCTGAGATTACTGTGTTGGGGGAACTCTCTCTCCAGGGGCTCTGTGAGAAAAGGCCTCTTCAAAAGAGAAATCAACACTTTGAGGCCTGAAATAAACTTCTGATCACATTCACTCCAATTACAACGCAAGCTGCTAAATAGAATTCCTTTGTTAAAAATGGGTACAGAGATGTTTCTGTATAAATAGAATTACCTCAATTTTTTTAAAGAATGCAAAAAAGAAATAATCTGTACTTTAAACGACAAAGCTTTGCAAATTGCATACCTACCACTACATGAAGTACCCTCCAAGCATGTTGGCTGCCTGGGCTCGGACTGCACAGACCCTAACATGAAATAGCCAAAGTCAGGGTGCATTAGAGGTGAAAGATTCCACACTTAGCTTCCTGCTTTTGGTGCCACACAAATGAACTTCAAGGCTGACGGAGTCTTAAAAGACCTGTAGAGGAAATAAGAACTTTAAGAACTGTCATCACGTTTATACACAATGGAAGAATAATAATATAATTAATAAAATCAAATCACTATAAAATCGCAAAGACTCCCTGGGCTTATGCTACCATTGACAGATTTGCTCACTCATTCAAAGATTCATTCATTAAAAATTGTTCCCAGCAGCTGATTACATGAATGTCAGTGGGCTGTAAAGACAAAGAGATAAGCACAAGGAATACCAAATCATTTGTACTCCCTGGGGTATGCATGAATGTATCAGTATATGGATTATTGCATGCCATGTGACTGCAAATAGGGGAGAGTGGTTATTTCTCCTCCATAAGTGGGTGACGTGAGGTGCCTTTGAAAAGAGTCTGTGGCCCTGCGCACAGGCAGAAGGAAGTCCCTGCTCCCCACTCCTTTGCATCACTAGATTCTGAGCCACAGGCTGTGGTTGGTGGACTTGATTATCAGAGATCTCTTTGTAATTATGAATGCTGCAAATATTTTCTTGGCTTACCACATGATTTTTGGCTTAATTTACGCTGTGCTCCAGCTAAGGTGCTTTCCTCATGGATTGAACCCTGGATGTTCTGATGCTTGCTGTGATAACAGGCAACAGAAGTGAGGCAGGTTTCTGAACTAGTCCACCCAGAGCTACCTTCTCCAATGTGAAGAACAGCTGCATGAGCCCAGATTGAGAAGTGCTGTAAGTGTAAACCATAAACCAGATTTTAATGACGTGGCACAAAAAGAGTAAAATATTTCAATATTTTAATACTGATTACAGGTTGAAATTATAATATATTGGATATCCTAAATTAAAATTTTATAAGAAACATTTTTTCTTTTGTCATTTTTAAAAAATATGGCTAATAAAAATTTTCATTTCCATATAGAATTCTATACTTTGTGTTTCCACTGGTCACTTAGCTAGAGACTGAGTCTGTCACCTTAAATCAAATGACTTTTGTATCTGGGCTCTGTCACAGAAAAGATTATGCTGATTCTATCCTAAGGCCCACTTTTCCTTATAGTATTGAATTTCCCTATACACGAGCATGGTAAACTTCAGATTTTCTTGATGTCTCTCAATAAAGCACATAGCCATCACTTATTATTTATTCCTGGTAATGTATAAATGTCTTTTTTCTTTATCTTTTATTAGATTCTCAGGTTGTTTTTTGCTTCTTAAGAAATAACGCATTCCATCTCTATTATTCGAGTGGTGGCCCCCCTTATAAATTCTAAGGTAGTCTATTATATTTACTCTATAATTAAAGTATACATACAGTAAACTTCCAAAACAGTAAACAAGACAAATGTAAAGTATAAATTTACCTACCTTCACTTATCCCCACTTCCTAAGGGCAGCGACAATTTTTGTAGTCTTCTAGATACTAACCTTAAATTTCTAACAAAATGTTTATTTTTCTATAAAAAGTAAACTTTTTTTAAACAATAATCATATTTTCCTAAGAGACTGATGAGATAGGTAAAGATTGAGATAAAGTCCCAGTTCTTCCATTGACTACCTGTACATCCTAGAGTAGGTCACTTCACTCTTTGAGCATCAAATTTTCAGTTTCTAAAATGAAAAGATGGCACAACCCTCACAATTGACATGTCTAATCATGAGACCATCAAAACAAGCTAAAGCAGCTTCAGGTACCTACTATGAGTCCAGGGAATGGAGGAGAGTAGGACATTCCCTGTTTCCATCTCCCAGCATCCCCATTACGCTGGTCTCCAAAGCAGCATAGATTCCAGCGTCTTCCACACCCTGTGGCCATGGTGGCCTTTTGCTTCAGGCTCTGAGTGGCCAGGGTGCAGAGGCAGGCTGCTGGGAGACCTCAGGCCAGTATCCCTCTCAGACAGGTCTGCCCATCTCAGAACTGGTCTTCCTCCTTCCTTTTTCTGGTTCATACCATGGATCCCACACCAGTACCAGCCTTGAAATCTCTACTGAGCCTTTCAATTCACTGAAACGTCACCTTTTTATACTGTATGTCTGGTAGTGGGCAGGGTGGGGAATTGAGGGCTTCTAAGGAGGCGTGAACCTCGACTGCACCAGACAATTTCAACTCTCCTCTCTACCTGACCTCAGTGGAAGTCCCTTCCTCTAGCCTCCCCAGCGCTGACCCCTTTCTCAAGATGGCTCAAATAAGCCCTCCCTTCTCAGAGGCTTTTCTTACCAACCCTAGGGACACCTGACACCCGTCCAGTGCCCTGTCTCCACTGTATTCAAAACCCAGGGGAACTGACATAGCCCCCTTTGCTCAGACTGTCTCTCTCTCATTTCTCCATCCTCAGGACCCGGCAGACCACCTGGCATACCAGATGCCTAACACCACTTGTGGAACGAGTGTTCAATGGAGATTAGGATCAAGAGCTCACACAGACATGGCTTCTGCCCTTGTGTAGCTTTTCATCTGCACAAGACAGACATAAATCCAATTCCCACTAGCTCTTACAACAGCAAAGTCTCACAAAGGAAAAGTGCAGATTTGTCACGAAAACATTCAACAGAGGTTCCTGATCCAGTCTGGGAGGTTATGGAGGCTTCCTTTTAAGTCCGGATTCAAGGAATGAGTAGGCACTAAGTGGAGGGTGAGGCTGGGGAACAGAATGGCAAGTGCCCTGGCAAATATTTGTGCAAGACAAGGGGATGTTGACACACTGTGTCCAAGCAAGTAAAAAAAAAAAAAAAAAAAAAGCTAAAAAACTTAGGTGTGCTCAATCTAAAAATGAATGTTTATCTCCTTATGAAATAAAGAAATGCATCCCCACATACTCGGACATCAAGTTAGAATATTTTGCGGTCTCTTTGCATGGGATGTGCCAGGTGGGGGTGGGTGATGTCACGTGTGATATATTAAGGGGAAGAATTTATATTCCATGTTAAAACTAAACTTGCCAGTGACTTTGATGTCTTCAAATGTTTACAAAAGTTTAACTTAGAAAAAAAAAAACCTTAGCTTTTTTCTTTAACAATAAGAGAAATAAGCTTTTAAATTTATTTTTAAGAGTGTTTTACTTAGGAAAATAAATCTTAAAAGAATGCTTCAGTTCCTTAAGCCTCTGTCATAACATTTAGGTAGCATTAAAAAAAGAAGCAGAATAGCATGGATTTCAAAGGAAGTTTTAAAAAACTAAAATAAAGGAATTTTCGGAATCTATTTTATTTTAAAATATATTTATTCTTTATAAAACAGTTTTGTGAAAAAGTGAATTAATTCAAATTTTCCTATATTTTGGTATAAGTTGTCTGAACATAATTACAAAAGCAGAACTATTTTTGCTATATCTCTAATCAGTCAAAAAATTTCTTTTTCTCTAAAAGGATTAAAAGGTAGGTTAATACGCTATTTAAATTTATGTTTAGAAAGGCTTAAGAAGGGATCCAAGGTGTTCAGAAAGACTGATGAGGTTGGTAACGAGACCACGGAATTAGGTGATGGACACAGGAGAAGCCGCAAATGCCCCTGTGTGTGTGTGTGTGCACATGCGTGTGTGTGTGTGTGTGTGTGTGTGTGTGTGTAGAAATAAAAAGTACAATTTTCCACACGATAAATTTGAGGTGCTAATGACAATTTGATGATATTCAAAATATAGGTTTGAAACTGCAAATGGACATTTGCTAGAGCTGTACATTGAGAAGCCACCCGCACAGTGGTGTTTGAGGAAGCTGCAATTGGGACTGAACTAGCCCACAGGTAGGAAGAATGAAAGAGGAAGAGAAGCAAGAACAGAATCTTGGAAATTTGAAAAGTTAACTTCCCCAGAATAATTATCTAAAAGCAACATAATGTGCTCCAATAGGTCTTATATTTAGACATTATTTTCAATCTGTAAACTCAATAAGTCCTCAATATTTAAGGTAATGGTCATTAAAAAAAACAAAAGGAAACCTAAAAAACTGTATCTCAACTAGTTGATCAAGGCCAACATCAACAGTAATGAATCATGTTGATAGTATGTGTTATTGGAATTATATCATGAGAATGTCACTTAATCTCTGTGGTCTTCCTTCTGATAATCCTTAATCCCAGTCTAATCATGAGAAAAAATCAGACAAATCCCAATGGAGGGACATTCTAGAAAAATACCTGACAATACTCCCCACAAATGCCAAGGTCATCAGAGACATGGAAGATCTGAGAAACTATCACAGCCAAAGATAGACTAAAGAAACATGCTGTCTAAATGTAATGTGGTGTCCTAGATGGGATCTTGGACTAGAAAAAGGACATTAGAAAAAAATACAGAAATCTGGATAAAGTATGGATTTTAGTTAATAATAACGATATATACATATTAGTTCATTAAACATATTAGAAAGATGTTCAAGGTTTTTTTTTTTTTTTTTTTTTGAGACGGAGTCTTGCTCTGTCGCCCAGGCTGGAGTGCAGTGGCTGGATCTCAGCTCACTGCAAGCTCCACCTCCCAGGTTCACGCCATTCTCCTGCCTCAGCCTCCCGAATAGCTGGGACTACAGGCGCCCACCACCTCGCCCGGCTAGTTTTTTGTATTTTTTAGTAGAGACGGGGTTTCACCATGTTAGCCAGGATGGTCTCGATCTCCTGACCTCGTGATCCGCCCGTCTCGGCCTCCCAAAGTGCTGGGATTACAGGCTTGAGCCACCGCGCCCGGCCAGATGTTCAAGGTTTTTTAAAGTTAAAAATACATAATACAATACACTCTTATAAAATTCACTGTGCTTAAATACTCAACAAAAAGCAGGAAAACTTAGATTGTATTTTTCATTTTAGTATCTTGTTACACTTTGAAAATTAGGACCACTTATTCCAATGGATTTTTTTTTCTTTGTAATGAATTCATGTCATGATTCAGTGAGCAGGTATGTATTGAGCTCATACCATATAGTAGGCATTCTGCCAGTTTACTGGAGATACTTGGCAGAAAAGATCAGACTGTATATAAATAATTTCAATACAAATTAAAGATGCCATATCTAAGGGAGCAGGGAGGCTACAAGATAGGCACAGATTAATGTCATGAATTTTGGAGGAAATACTAGTAAAAATCCTCATGGCACAAAGAACATTTAAGCTGAATGGTGAAAATGCACACATACAATGAAGCAGTTAAGGATGTATCAGGAGGGGGAATTGCATGAACAAAGCAGAGAGGAACCAAGCAAACTGACCCCAAATAAGGGTGAGCAGTGCATGTGGTTGGAGAGAAAGAGAGGAGTTTAGCGGGCTGAGGAGGTGAGATCGGGAACACTATCAGGGCTGAGATAACAGTGCCAAGTGCTCTGAGTTTAGGTTTATTGAAGTAAATGGGTCACAGCAGATGTTTCAGAAGTCGGCATATCTTATAGTCAAAGATCAAATGTTAGAACCACACACATTCTACCCTATGAAAGAGCTCAATGCCCCAAATCTGAAAAATAGAAAAATAACGTATCATCATTCCCATTCTCCTAGGGAATGAAGTCCCTTCCAGCTTGAAATTAGATGGAAATCAGAGACGAGAGATGATTTCCTGGGAAGATACCAGTATGCAGAGCCAGGACTCTGGCATTAAGAAAATGTTACTCTTTGGATGTTTGTCCCACCAGATCTCATGTTAAAATTGGATCCCCAGTGTTGGAGGTGTGCCCTAATGAGAGGTATTTTGGTCATGGGGGAGGATCCCTCGTGAATGGATTAATGCCCTCCTGGGTGGGTGAGTTCTTGTCTATTAGTACCTGAGAGAGCTAACTGTTAACAAGAGCCTGGCACCCTAACCCCTCCCTCTTGCTCTCTCTCCCACCCTGTGATCTCTGGACATGTCGGCTGCCCTTCCCCTTTGGAAGCAGCCTGAGACCCTCAGCAGAGGCAGATGCCAGTGCACTTCTTCTTGTATAGTCTGCAGAACTGTGAGCCAAATAAACTTCTTTTCTTTACAAATTACTAAGCCTCAGGTATTTCTTTATAGACACACTAGCTGACCTAAGACAGGAAAGCACTAAAGCAGTCAGCAGAAAGTGGGCAAAGGTAGATTTGAGGCAGGGAAAAGTAGGAGAAGTAAAAGTGTGACACATCTTCACACTGTGTCAGATGGGCACAGGTCAGATGGGCAGATGGGAGGGAACTGCTCATCTGTTTTTCAAAAATGTCTTTCTAGGCTGGTGAAAATGCAAATTGGAAACCAACCAGCAAGTTGCGGTTAGTCAGTTAAATATATGTGGTCAGCAGAACCTAGGCTCTTCCGAGGTTCTCTGCAGCTTAAGTGTTACCACAGGTAAGGGAGAAAGCTGGACATATAACATGCGACTAATATTTTTAGTTAACTTTTTCCTTGAGATAATCATAGATTTAAATGCATATGTAAGAAATAATACTAAGACAGCATGAGTCCCTTAACAAAGCTGTCTGGATAGTTTCATAAGTTTTACAGTCTTATAACTGCTTTTCAGGGTAGCTATAAAATCTTACATTCCCACCAGCAATATACATGAGTGACCCATTTTCTCTACATCCTGGCTTGTGTTTGATACTTTCACTGTTTATTTTAGTCATTCTTATGGGTGTGTAGCAACATCTTATGGTTATTTTAATTTGCATTTCCCTGTAGTTTAATGATGTTGAGTATCTTTTCATGTGCTTATTTGCCATCTGTACATCCTCTTTGGAGAAATTTCCCTTGCTGTCATTTTTAAATTTTCTAATTGGATTGGTTTTTGTTTGATTTCACTGTGTTTTGTTTACTACTGAGTTTTGAGAGTTCTTTATGTACTCTAGATACTAGTCCTTTGTCAGATATGCAGTTTGCAAACAGTGTTTCACAGAGCAAAAGTTTTTAATTTTGATGAGATCCAACTTATCAATTTTTCTTTTATGGACAATGCTTTTGGTGTCAAGTTGATTAACTCTGCTTAGACCTAGATTCTGAAGATTTTTTCTATTTCTGTTTTGTAAAAGTGTGGTAGTGTTAGCTTTGGATTTAAGTCTGGATTCCATTTAGAGAAAATTTTTGCATATGGTGGAAACTTAGGCTTCTGCCAACAGCAACTGATGTTGATTATTGCAAGTTTAGATAGGAATTAATATTAATACTGGGTAGAGCAATTTCTCTGACTCTATTTTTATTCAAAATAGTGTTCACTGTTTTATATCTAAGTCTACACAAAATTGTTGCTGGAATTTTAACAAGGACTTAATTAACCCTGTAGATTGCATTAGGATCATTGATATCTTCAGTATGTTAATATTCCAATTCATGAACATGGCATGCAGCTACACTTATTTAGGTCGCTTTTATTTCTTTCATCATAATTTTGTAATTTTTAGCATAGAAACGTTGTACAGGTTTTGTTATGTTTATGCCAAAGTAGTAATTTTCTTTGAAATGATTATAATTGGTATTATATTTTAATTTTTCCCCACAGATGTATTGTTTGTTCATATCCGTGCAATTTATTTTTCTATTTGGACTTTTTTCCTGTGACCTTGCTGAACTCTCTTATTAATTCTAGTAGGGTTGTTTATAGGACATTTTGGGATGTTTTGTGAAGATAATGATGTCATTTGCAAACAAGAATAGTTGTGTTTCTTCTTTCCAATCTCTATGGCTTTTATTTATTCTACTTGCCTTACTGCAGTAGCTAGAATGTCCAGTACTTCTATTTTATGTAAGAAATTATGTAAACTTAGTGTTAATTGTTCTTTAAATATTTACTTCCAACCTCCAGTGAAATCACTAGAAATTCCTTTATTTTGGAGCTTTTAAATTGCAAATGCTTATCCTTGCCTTGTGTTTGTTCCTACAGTACAGCCTTCAGTCTTTTACCTTTAAGTATGATGTTAACTGTAGAGTATTATGGATAATTTTTCCCAAATTCAGGTGTTTCCTCCTAATCCCTAACTTGTTGACTGAAAAAAATTTTTGAAATTCCTTTTTGTTGTTAATTGATGTGATCATCTGATTTTTATCATTTAGCCAGTCATATGTTGGGTTGCATTGATTGATTTTAGAACCTTGAAAGATCATTGCACACCTGGAATAAATCTCACTTTTTTATAATTTATGGTGTTTTAATATTGGTGGATTAAATTTGCTAACATTTCATGGAGGAGTTTTATATCTAAGTTGTGTGAGATATTGCTCTACTTGTTTTTTTAGTAGAATCTTAGAATTTTCTGTGTTATTATTGGTTATGGTAATATTTTTCATATACAATTGGATGGAAAGTGTTTCCTTCTCTTTTATCTTTTGGAAAAGATTATGTATAAATTTGTGTTGGTTCTTATTTAATTATTTGGTTTAAATGTCCAGTGAAATCATCAGTACCACAAGTTTCCTTTACTGGGAAGTTTTAAATCTCTCATTTAATTTTTCTTATGGCTAAAGTTATTCATATTACTTACTTCATTTTGATTGACTTTTAGTAGTTCTTGTTTTTTGAATAATTAGTCCATTTCTTTCAAGTTGTTGAATTTATGTGCACAAAGCTGTTTTTATTGTCATCTTATTATCATCTTAATGACTGCAAGATCTGCACACATCAGATTTTATCCCAGGTATTTGTAGTTATTGTGTTCATTCTGTTTTGATCATATTTATTACAGTCTAACCAATTTTATTGATTTTTTAAAGAATCAGCTGTTTGTTATATTGATTTTCTCTCTTTTTCTTGGCTTTTATTTCATTGATTTCCAGTCTTATCTTTATTACTTTTTTCCTTCTGCTTACTTTTAGTTTTATTTTGCTCTTCTTTTTCTAGTTTCTTGATGTAGAAATTTAGATTATGTATTGAGAATTTTCTGCTTTTCTATGTGAACATTGAGTGCTATAAATTTGTATTTTTAGCACTCCTTTAACTGCATCTCACTCATTTTGATATGCTATGTTTTTACATTTCCAATATCATCCAGTTACATATATATATGTGTGTATGTGTGTGATGAAAAGAGTCAGTTCTGTAAAACATTTAGTGAGATTTATTCTAAGCCAACTATGAGTGACCAATAGCCAGGTGACACAACCCCTGGAGATCCTGAGAACATGTGCCCAAGGTGGCTGGGCTACAGTTTGGTTTTGTACATTTTAGGGAGACATAAGACGTCCATCAATACACATGAGATACACATTGGTTCAATCCAGAAAGGTACGACAACTTGAAACGGGTGCTTCCATGTTCTGGGTAGATTCACAAATTTTCTGATTTCTAATTCATGAACTTTCAATTGGTTGAAAGAGTTAAGTTATTGTCTAAAGATTTAGAATCAATAGAAGGAATGTCTGGGTTCAGATAAGGGGTTGTGGAGACAAAGGTCCCTATTATGTAGATAGAATCAATAGAAAGGAATGTTTCTTATCAGACGTAAGGAGTCTGTTCTATCAGTCTTAAAGTCTCTGTTTTCATGTTAATGCTGGTCAGCCGTGCCTGAATTCTAAAGGGAGGAGAGTATAATGAGGCATGTCTGACTCCCACTTCCAATCATGACCTGAACTAGTTTTTCAGGTTAACTTTGGAATGCCTTTGGCCAAAAGGAATGTAATGTCTGTCAATCAGTTGTGGAACTTAATTTTTGGTTTACGTGTATGTGTGTGTGTGTGTGTCCTTTGAGACTTTCTCTTTGACCCATCGACCTTTAGAAGTGTATTACTAATATGCATGTGTTTAGAGATTTACCTTTTTGTGATTTCTAGTTTGATTCCATTTCGGTTAGAAAACATATTGCAGTATATGCTGCAACATCAGCAAATGGCCTACAATGATGACTATTCCATAGGCACATGAAAGAAGTATATATTCTGCTGTTGTTGAGACTGGGTATATATCTATATATGCCTATCTATTACTCTATATCTAAATATACATATAGACAAGTTAGATGTTCTTGGTTAACTGTATTGCTCCAACTTTTTATATTCTTGCTGTTTTTCTGTCTAGTAGATCTAACAGTAGCTAAGTTGGCATACTAAAGTTCGTAATTGTATCTGTGGATTTCTCTATTTCTCCTTTCAGCCCTATTGCTTTTTGCTTCATGTATTTTGCCACTTACTCATTTATTGTCATTTGTTTTCCTAGTGTTTTGAATATTTATCATTATGTAATGTCCTTCTTTGTCTCATAATTTTCTTTTTTATAATCTATTTTATCAAATATTTATATTGTCACGGTTTTATAAAACAGTGTTTCCATAGTATATCTTTTTTCCATCCTTTTACTTTCAATCTATCTATTTTTTGAATTCAGAATGAGTTCTGAATTCATTTTTTGTTTGTTTGTTTTGTTGTTGTTTTTGTTTGTTTGTTTTGCTTTGCCAAATTCTGCCTTTAGCTGGTATATTAATTCCACTTACATTTAATGTTATTATTGAAATGTTAGGGCTTGTAACTACCATTTTATTATCTGTTTTCTATTTGATTCCTCCAATTCTCATTTCTCTGGTTCTTTATTGCATTCTTTTCGGTTATTGCTTTTCTTTGGCATTTCATCTTTATTTGTCTATATCTATATCTATTTTCTATATCTATATGTATTTGTCTATATCTATATCTATATATATTTGAAAAGCTTTTGTTAGTTGTTTTTCTGGAATTTACAATATATATATGAGACTTATAACAACCTATCAATATAAGCATTTTACCAGTTTGAATAAAGTATGGAAAGTTTACTTCCACTAAATTTCCATATCCTCTCACTTTTAAAGATCATTGTCTTGTGTATCAGATGATGTCATAATTCTTGTTTTAATCATCAAATATAGCATAGAAAACTCATGAGGAGAGAAATATTCTAGTGTTAATAATCCTTATTTCTGCTCTTTTCATTTTTCTGTCTTCTTTCCTGACACTCTAAACATTCTTCTTTTATGATTTTCTATTTGAAGAACTTACTTAGCCATTTATTCAGGTTTGATCCACTTACTACAAATTCTTTTAATTTTCTTTTATCTGTGGATATTTTTATTTCTCTCTTTTTCTGAAAGATTATTACACAGGATATAAAATTCTGCGTTGTCAATGTTTTTCAGTACCTGAAAACTTGTGTGACACCTTTTTTTAATCTCTATGGTCTCTATGGAAGATAAGTCAGCTGTCATTTGAATCATTTCCCTACAGGTAAGGCATAATTTCCTTCTAGCTTCTTTCAAGATTCTTAAAGTTTTCTTTTAGTCCTCTAAAGTTTATGAGGTGTTCTTTGTTTGAAACTCTTAGGGTGTATCTTGCTTAGAATTTGCTCAACTTCCTGGATCTGTAGGCTTGTGTCTTTCTCCAAATTTGGAAAGTTTATAGTCATTATTTCTCTGAATACTCTTTCAGTACCAGACCTCTCCTGTCCTGAGACATCAGCGAAACCCATATTAACTATTTGTTGTTTTCTCACAGGTCCTTCATGCTCTGTTGGGTTTTTTGTTTTGTTTTGTTTGGTCTTTTTGTAAATCTTTGTTGTTAAGATTATGTAAATTCAATTGATCTGTTCTCTAGTTTACTGATTCTATTCTCTGGCATCTCCACTCTACTTTAAAACATTCAGATCTAAAAAAATACGTATTACATTTTTCAATTCAATGATCTTGATTTGGCCCATTTTCAATAGCTTCTATTTCTTTGCCAAGACTTTCTATTTTTTATTTGAGAATAAAAATATTAAGGATTCTTTTTTATTAAAGAATCCTTAATTTTCATTGAATCAGTTACATGGTGGTTGCTTTAAAATTCTTCATTTCTTATTGATCTCAATGTTGATACCAATTTGATTGTATATTCTCATCCAAGTCGTGATGTTTCTATTTCTTGCTATGATGAGAGACTTTCTATTGTATCCTGCATACTTTGCCATTATTTTTAGACAATTCTGGATCCTCTTTTTTTCACATTTGAAAGCAGTCATTCCATTTAGGTTTTGCATACTTGTATTGGCAAAGAAAACCTGAGGACTATAGGAGGTCAAAATATTCCCATCAGCTTCTACTCAAATGTTTTCATTCCTATTGTCAGGGGCTCCCTTTTTCCCTACCAGTGTTCTAGTAACGTAGACAATCGAACCGGACGTCACATATTTCAACTTGTGTGCTATGTCAATAAACCCAGATGTCAAAATTTGGTGCAGATATTTGGAAACATTGGACCTGAAGCTACAAGAGGTATTTGATGTTTTAGGGACAGATGTAGAAAGTCTCTAGTTTTTTGACCATGCCTTGTTCTGGAAATTAAAACCCTCAAAACTGTTTTTTTTTGTTGTTTTTTTTTAAATAATCTCCTGAGTAGTGATAATGTTTGCTCGCTCCATACTCCTTTTATCTTCAACACCTTCATAGCAAATTTTCTACTACAATGGTCACTTTCTACTAAGGCTTCCATTACTGCTTTATTCTAGGTAACTTAATGTGATAATTAATGTGACCATATGCTTGCAACTGCCAGTGTCTAGTTTTCCACTGAATACAATTAATTCCCCCTTCAAAACCAACTTGATAAGCTAACCAGCCCTGAATTCCCATTATTGAAGTTCTTATTATCTCCAAATTTATCTCAAAACCAAATACTGTATCAGTGAGTGCTCCTTTGGAGAAACAGATACCTCTCTAGATATTTTCAGTAAAGATATATTTAATACAGTCAGTTAAGCCATATACAACCATTGGAAAGTCTGTGGGAGAAAGGTCAAAAGGCCATTTTCAAAAAAATCTAATATGCAAGGATTGTAAGGAAACCAATACCAATAATTCAGCTTCTCACAGTGCCAGAGGGGATGATTATCCATGGGACTTATGGCATCATTGAAAGCCACAGACAATAACCTCAGCTGCTTCCTGACACTGGTGCTGGAGGAAAACAGCTTCTCCTTCCCTTTTACCTACCAAATGGGGTGTGAATGCCTCCCATCCTGGAAACAGAAATTGGAAACTCAAAGAGAAAGAAATTCTGAGAAACACTGATCCAGGCTTCATTAATGCTAGGTGAAAGAAACTGTGGAATGGAAAGGAGTTAATTCTGCATTTTCAGCAGGGCATCCAGCACTAGGGACAGTGGTCCAACTGCTTCAGGGACTCACAAGCTGCACCTCACCCTGGAGCTTCTCTTGCTGGCTTTTATCTCTTCGCAGGAAACACAAATGTCAGTTTTTCTCCCATTTCACATTTAATTTATCCCATTTTTTAATTCATTATTTACTCCACGATACATGTTTTTATTCATTACTTACATATGAAAAATATTGAAGAAGGATTCTGGTTATTCTCATTCCCTTTGGTAAATTATTCCTGACCTTCTATTCAAAACAATTAGTTCAAAAAATTCAGCTCTGATTATGTTACTAAAACAAACAAAAAAAAAAAAAAAAAAAAAAAAACAAGAAAATAATCCTGTAGTCCCCTTTCCTCTGGTATTCCTTGTCTTACATCAAGGATCTTTCTAATCTTACCACTACTTTCTGTCCAAACATGTTTTGTTTTTTATTGGTCTATAACACATACTCTAAATCAAGTATGAATAAGTCAGTTTGTCAACACTTGTTATTTCTCCTAATGATATAGACTTTACTCATCCTTTTCTCTCCAAGAGCATTTCTAGTAATATGTATTGGTGCTGACTTTGAGCCACATCCTACCTTGAGGAGACCCAGAACCCAGTAAGATACATAGACAAGAAAACAACTAATCACATCTCAATATCAAAGTGCAATGATGGTGCAGAATGCAAGTATGGTGGGGACACAAAAAGGATGCATGGTGCCCTCTTGTTAAGAGTTGTAAGTAAGACTTTTTGGTCATAGTAATACCTTATGTGGCTTGTGATGAATGTGTAGGAGACAGTCAGGTAAATGAGAGGATAAGAATTTTTGAAATAGGTGTTAAGAGGAAAGGGAAAGTTTAGCATGTTCAAATTACAAGTAGATCAGGAAGGAAAGAATAGACAAGTCCCTGCCTAAGTACAGAAAGAATTGAGGCTAGGAAGACAAATAGCGATCATATTATTGAAGACCGTGTGGCCATACTTAAAAGCTTTGGCTTACTGTCAAAAAATACTATATGGCTTTTAAAACATTTCAATCAGGTGGGTGTCATAACAGAATTTGAATTTTATGAAATCATACACATAATCCTTCAAAGAATGAATTAGAACAGATTGAGCATGGACACTTGGGAGATGGTTCTAGTAAAGCATGATAATGATGATGAGAGCTGTCAGAGAAAACATTGTTCAATGACACATGTTGAAGCATGATAAAGGATACTTTATTCAGTTCATTGCCATAAGCATAGGGGCCACAGCAGAGGGGTTTTGCAGTGGACAAGTTAGATGGGGTTCAACTTGAAACACAGCAAGTTGAAACTTACAGCCAAGGAGCAGGGTGGATGTCAGCGGGTGGCAAATCACTAAGAGGAAACCTCAGGGTAAGGGTGGATTCTGGCTAAACCAACAGCGGAATTCTTACTAAAGACAGGCCCCGGTAATCAGATATCACCTGGGGAATGGTGGCGGATGAGGAACCTGAAAAACCATCAAGAATGAGGGGTTCTTGCTAAACTAAGACAGCAAAGTTTTGCTAAAACTGACTTTCATAAGGAAGTGGACAATTGGGCCTGGGAGAAGGTTCAGAAACCTGGCTAATGTTTGGTCAAGCAGAGAATCTTTGTCAGAGCCTCCACAGAGCATCTGCTTGAGAGTGAAGATGAAGAGGAGGGAATCATAGTCAAATCTTTGGGAGATAAGATGAACGTGACCTGCAGTGAAGATGGGGAATCAGAAATGTGCACCTGCAGAGATGGTGAGGGAGTCATGCAGACAGATAATAACTAAAGCTAAACAGCTTGCAAAGAAGTTGAGTTCAGTGTGGGGCCTGTTGAGTCTGAGGTTTTCATGAGAGCTCCAAGTGTAGACAGCCAGTAGCCAGTAGAATATGGAGATAGTGCCAAAGAGAGAGGTGTGAAGTAAAGACACTAATTGAGAATTACTATAGACTAGAGGTCAAAGCTAATGAACAGTCCACTGTCATATCCCTCAGGAAAATTTATATTTAAAATCAGTGGAAGAGGAATGGAGCAATGCAGACGGAATAGATGAAAAAGCAGGATAAGTTGAATGTGAGGAAGTCAAGGCAGGAGAGCCCTCACAGAAGGAAGGAATGGCTGACAACCAAATGCAGCAGAGAAGCCTGAAGGATGACAGAGCACAAAAGGACCATCAAATTCAGCAGCCCCAAGGCCATTCATGACCTTGGTGAGAAGGGAACCAGTAAGATAACACACACAGGCTGCAGGAGCATCTCCACCTACCGTGCTTTTGTTTACTCATCATTCCCAGCTCAGGCATTTGTTAGAGATGCCGGAACAACCATGCTTCACTATTAAGGCTAAACTAGATTCACTCTAACAAAGCTTGTAATCTTCAAGTAATTCAATGCCCATCAAAACAAAATCCAACACACTTTAAACATTAGAGTCAAAATCCAGTCAATCAAGAATGTAACATTCACAATGTCCAGACTCCAACTAAAATTTACTGGACTTGTGATGAAGCAGGGAACTCTGAACCATAACCAGGAAAAAATATTTGTCAATGGATAGCACACTAAAACCATAAGTGCCGAATTAATGGAATTGAAGGCAGAGGCTACAACACAACTATTACAAATATGCTCACAAAATTAAAGAAAAGGAAAAAAATAAAAAGAAGAGAAACTGAAAATATAAAAAAAAAAATGCATCTTCTAGAGCTAAGAATGTTATATTTGAAATAAAAAATATAACTGGAAATAAAAAATATAACAGCAGAGTAGTAGCTGCATAGAAACAGAACAAAAGAAGTCAAAAACTTTTAAAACACACATCTTCTTGAGTTTTGGACTGTACCAAGTATCTTAACATAGTTATATTTGGAGTTCCAGAAGGGGGAAGAAAAATATTTGAAATAATGGCCTTTTTTCTCCAGATTTAATAAAAACTATATTTCTACATATAACAGAATCTAAGAGAACCACAGATAAGATTAACACACACACACACACAAACATGATTAAACACAGGATCATAACATAAAGAAAAAAATCTTAAAAGAAACCATAAAAAAGCATTACATACAGGTAATCAAAGATGAAAATGAATGCTTGGTCCTCGACAGAAACATTGCAAACCAGAAGAAAATAAAACAACGTTTTAAAAGTATTGAAAAAGCAGGCCGGGCGCGGTGGCTCAAGCCTGTAATCCCAGCACTTTGGGAGGCCGAGACGGGCGGATCACGAGGTCAGGAGATCGAGACCATCCTGGCGAACACTGTGAAACCCCGTCTCTACTAAAAAATACAAAAAAAGTAGCCGGGCGAGGTGGCGGGCGCCTGTAGTCCCAGCTACTCGGGAGGCTGAGGCAGGAGAATGGCGTGAACCCGGGAGGCGGAGCTTGCAGTGAGCTGAGATCCGGCCACTGCACTCCAGCCCCGGCGACAGAGTGAGACTCCGTCTCAAAAAAAAAAAAAAAAAAAAGAAAAAGCAAAGGAACCAAGAAAGAATTTCATATCCAGTAAAATTATTCTTCGTAAATGAAGTTTAAATAAAGTAATTTTTCATACCAAAAAAAACTAAGATAATTTATAGGTTCAGTAGCACACTTATTCAGCAATGTACCAGACAGAGGTCCTAACTGGTCTTATAAGACAAGAATTTAAAAATGTATATAAAATAAATAAAATTTTTCAGATGACATAATTGCAATATAGAAATTCTGTGGAATCTATTAAAGACTATTAGAAAAAGTAAGTGAATTTATCAAGATTACAGAATTGTAGAATAATATATAAAAATCAATTGTATTTTAACAAAATAGCACCAACTAAATTAATTTTTAGAAGAATACTATATATAATAACATGAAAATAACATAGGAATTATATTATTTTAGAGTATGTTATTAATACAGTATAGCATAGTATATTATTATATAATATACAGGAGTTAGCTGAACAATATATGTTCAGACTACCATGGTAAAAATTATAAAAGTTTGTTGAGAAAAATTAAAGATTAAGGTTTAAATAAATTAAAATGTATACGAAGTTCATTGGTTGCACTTGGACTCAGGAAGGGGAACATCACACACTGGGGCCTGTTATGGGGAGGGGGGAGGAGGGAGGGATTGCATTGGGGAGTTATACATGATATAAATGATGAATTGATGGGTGCTGACGAGTTGATGGGTGCAGCACACCAACATGGCATAAGTATACATATGTAACAAACCTGCACGTTATGCACATGTACCCTAGAACTTAAAGTATAATAAAAAATTTAAAAAATTAAAAAAAAAGGTTGTAAGACTCCAATAAGACATATTTTTTCTTCAAAAGATTTATTTATTCAACGTATTCCCAATAAAATTTTCAGAAATGTAGTAGTGTAAATTAAAAAGGTAATTTCACATTCCGGAATAACCAAAACAATCTTAGAAAAAAAAAAAAATTTTGGAGGACTTACACTGCATAATTTGGGGTCTTCTAATGAAGCCCTAGGATGATACCGGCCTCAGGATGAATAGACAGATCAATGCAAGGAAATGAGGGGTTCAGGAATAGATAAGGGCACACATGATCGATAGATTTTGACAATGTTGTCCAGTTTTTATTTATGGGACTCCTTCAGTAGATGCATGTTTCTAAAATTGAGCAAGATGCTAATCACATGCCTGCGGCTCCATGAATACTCACTGAAATGGCTTGAATTAGAAAATGAAATAAACAAGAAAGGAAGAAACTTGTTGCTACAGGGGATTAATGGGTGCATGAGATGGGGAATAGGAAGCAGTAGGAAATTCCAAAGGAATGTCCCCTGTAGGATATGGGGTGGATGGGACACAGGACACAGAGGTCTGGTCAGCCCCAGGGCCACCGGCTGTCTCTAACTGAACCCTGGGAGTCTCATTCAGTGCCTTTTGCCCCCACGGTACCTTCATTTCTCGCAGCTGCTTTGCTGAGTACATCCGGGCCTGAGAAGTCAGGAGGTTTCTTGCAGGAAGGAAGCACATGCATACCTGCTAGCAGAGGGAGACAATGGAAGTTTAGATTTCTAGTCTCATTTCTTTCCTGTCCTTTCCAGAGAGAATTTAGTGGTACAAAATAAATAAATAAATAAATAAATAAATAAAATAATTTAAAAAGCATTTGGAGAGCCGGGGGCAGGGAGATGCTGGTTGGAGAAAAAGGAAACTTGGATTCTAAATGGGAAAATTTCTATTTGCTCTCTTTTCATGTGGCTAAATTTAAGATGACTGCTTTGGCAGCTGGAAGTAAAGGGAATGTAATAATTTCCAAATCTGAAAAATTCATCCTACCTCTGTGTGCTACAATGTGCTGCTAGTGCTGCCCTAGTGGCAGAGGCCACCGAGGCACACAGGAAGTCCTGTGGGGCAAGAGTTCGTGGTTCTGAGGAGGTGAGAAGGAGCTGATCCTGTCTGCTCCCATCTCATTATAAAAGGCAGTTGCCGTAACAAGTTACTCCATATTCGCTATACAAATTGGAAACCTGAGCATACGGGAGAGAGGACAGGAAAGGCACTAGAAGGCTATGCTGGCTCTTCTCACATTATGCCCATGCCTTATTCTACTGCTGTCTAAGGGAGCCATACATTAAATGTGCTGAACTGATGTTTCACATGGTTTACAGACGACTACAATATTTACTGGTGTTTTAAATTGATGTATAAGAATGTTATGGTGGTGTTTGAGAATTTGTTTGGCATCTTTAATAAGATGGAAATGCAGGACAGTTTCTCCTAAAATAATGGTGTGTAAGTATCTTGTATCTGAGAATTGTAAGACGTTGTTGCTAAGGAATTGTGTGTGGTTCACCAGGGAATGCTATTCAGGGTGCTGAGAGTCATAATGTGAAGCAGCTTAGGTAATCAAAAAGGCTTTGCAGGGGCAGTGTTGATTTAAAAAACTAAAGGGGGGGATCTCTGTAAAATATTTGAAGAGATTTATTCTGAGCCAAGTATGAGGACCATGACCCATGACACAGCCTCAGGGATTCTGAAAACATGTGCCCAAAGTGGTTGGGTCACAGCTTGATTTTATCCATTTTAGGGGGACAGAAGTTGCAGGCAGACATCAATGAATACATGTAAGTATTTGGTTCAGAAAGGCAAGACAACTTTGCAGTGGGTGGTGGGCTTCTAGGTCAGAGTTGGAGTCAAAGATTTTCTGATTGGCAATTGGTTAAAAGAGTTAGGTTATTATCTGAAGACCTGGAATCAACAGAAGGGAATATCTGGGTTAAAATGAGGAATTGTGGAGGCCAAGGTTCTTATTAATGCAGATGAAGTCTCATAGGTGGCCACCCTTAAAAGCAGTAGATGACAAATGTTTCCTATTCAGACCTTCATTTATTTATTTATTTATTTTCCTAAGACGGAGTCTTGCTCTGTCGACAAGGCTGGAATGCAGTGGTGAGATGGCAGCTCACTGCAGCCTCTGCCTCCTAGATTCAAGCAATTCTCCTGCTTCAGCCTCTCACGTAGCTAGGACTAAAGGTGAATGCTGCTACGCTAGGCTAATTTTTGTATTTTTTAGTAGAGATGGGATTTTACCACATTGGCCAGGCTGGTCTCAAACTCCTGACCTCAAGTGATCCGCCCGCCTCGGCCTCCCAAAGTGCTAGGATTACTGGTGTTAGCCACTGCGCCCAGTCAAAGAAATACATTTTGAGGTAAGTTTCTTTGACTTATCTCAGGGCCTGCTATCTGTTATGTGATGCTATACTAGAATCAGGTTGAAATTTGGAGTCTTATTGCTACAGAGCCTGTTTTTTCAGTCTTAATGTTGCTGGAGCATTTAGGTGGATCTTTGGATGTCTGTGGATGAGACCCCATCCCCAGCCAGTTTTCAGTTCTTGACACTGTCTTGAGAAAAAAATTCAGGGACAAGTTGGAGTGGATGAGAGAGGCAAAAAGACTCTACTGCAAAACCAATGTCCACACTTAAGAGAGAAGTGCAGGTGGGCTCATTAGAAGGAGTTGCGTATAGTGGAGTTGATTGTCATTGAGAGAATAGAAAAATCACTTTAGGTTTGTTATTTTCACTCAGTTCTGCTATATGGATATATAACAATTTGTTTATCCAGTTACCTGGTGACGGACATTTGGGTTGTTTCTAAATAGTTTGGAGCTATTACAAATGAATCTGCTACGAACATTTGTGTGCAAGCCTTTGTATGGGTGTACACTTTCCTTTTTCTTGGAAAAAACCCAGAGGTGTATAGGGTTGTCTGTTATTTTAAGAAATGGCCAATCTGTTTTCTAAAGTGGTTGCACCATTTTACATTCCAGCTAATAGAGTACCAGTTGCTCTTCATCCTTGTCAACACTAAATATGGACAGTCTTGTAATGTTAGACACTCTGATAGGTGCATAGTGGTAATCACGGTGGTTCTGATTTGCCTTGCCCTAAAGACTAATGACATAGAGCAATTTTCATGTACTTATGTACCATGCATATTTCTTCTTAATGTTCAAATTTTTGACACTTTAAAATTTTTTGTTTTATTTTTATCAAGTTCTTTATCTTATGTGATTTACAAACACTCTCCTAATCCATGATTGCTTTTTGCATTTTGAAACCATATATTCCAAAGAACAGAAATTCTTACTTTTCATGAAGCTCAATGTATCCATTTTTTTCCTTTACAGCTTATGATTTGGTGTTGTTTTTAAAAAACTTATCTTAACTCAGTGTCACAAAATTTTTCTCCTTCTTTCTTGACATTTTATAGTTGTTCATTTCACATTTAAGTTTGTGATAATTTAAGTTTGAGTTAATTTTTGCATATTGGATGAAAGAAAGTAGTTTTACGTGTGTGTCTCTGGTTACCCACCTGCTCTCCTATATTTGTTGAGAAGTTCATATTTTCTGTCTCCACTGAGTAACTTATTTAACTTTGTCAAAAACAAAATGACTGTATTTATAGGTAGTAGTTTATTTCTATACTTTGTAATCTGGGTCATTAATCTATTTTTTAATCTTGATGCCAATCCTATGCACTTTTGATTACTATGTATTGTAAATAAGGTTTAAAGCCAAATAGTGTATATCCTCTAACACTGTTTTTCTTTTGCAAAGTTATTTTTCTAGGTCCTTAGCATTTTTATATAAATTTTGGAATCAGGTTTTCAATTTGGGATTAAAGTGAAGTGATAGATTACTTTTTGGAGAATAGACAAATTAACAATATTGACTTTTCCAATAAATGAACATGGTATAGCTCTTTATGTAGGTATTTTTGATTTATTGAGAAATGTTTTTAGTTATCATTGTGCACATCTGCAGTTGGCTGGCCCCTGGCCAGAATATGATCTGCCTTGGTAACTGTTTCATGAGCACTTAAAAAGACTGTGTTCTGCTGCAGGTAAGTCAACTGTTTTCTATAAATGTCAAGTGAATAAACTTGTTGATGATGTTTTGTAATTCTTCTACACCCTTACTGATTTTATTTTTCTTCTATCAGTTATTCAATGAAAGCTACTGAACTCACTAAATATAATTGTTAATTTCTCATTGTTTAGATACTGGTGTCTACATGAGTGGGGAGGGTGAGAGGAGGGGGAGAGTCAGAAAAGATAACTATTAGGTACTGAGCTTAATACCTGGGTGATGTAATAATATGTACAACAAGTCCTCATGACACGTGTTAGGCAACAAACCTTCACATGTACCCCCAAACCTCAAATAAAAATTTTAAAACATTTTTCTTGTTTTAGTTTTATCAATTTTTGCTTCATGGATTATGGAACCCTATTATTTAGTGTGAACATATTTAGGATTGCTGTTTTCTTGATGAAATAACATTCTTATCAATATGAAATGATCTTTTATATTCCTGATAATATTAGTTGCTATGAAATCTACTTTGATGTACTCAAATAGCTAGTCCAGCTTTCCTGCTATTAAAGTCTATCCATCCTTTATAACACAGTAAACGGCATGTAGTTGAGTCTTGCTTTTATATCTAATCTGAAAATCACTGCTTTTTAAAATTATTTTTAAATTTGGGAATATTTAGATTCACATACAGTTATCCAAAATAATGCAGATGTCATATCTATCCCTTAAGCAGATTCTCTCAAGTGTAACATCTTGCAAAACTATAATAAAATGTAACAACGATGTTCCTGACATTGATACAACACAAGCATCCTTCATGTTGCCTTTTTATTGCCACACTAACTTCCCTCCCAGCCCATTCCCTCCTGATCCCAAACAACCACTAAATTTGTTCACCATTTTTATAATTTTGTCATTTCTAGACTGTTATATAAACAGAATTTGATAACATGTAAACTTTTGGGATTGGTTTTTTTCATTCAGCATATGCTTGGAGTTTCTTCTGAGTTGTTGTGCCTTTCAATACTTCATTCACTTACATTGCTGAGCAGTATTCCATGTAATGGACACACTGAGGTTTGTTTAATGATCCACCAACTGAAGGACATATGAGTTGTTTTCAGTTTTGGGCTATTACCAATAAAGATGCTATAAGCATTTATAAACAGGTTTTTGTGTGAACGTAAGTTTTATTATTCTGGGATAAATACCCAAGAGTATCCAAGAGCCAATTTACATGGTAGTTGCATGTTTCATTTTATAATGAAGTGCCAAACTGTCTCTAGAGTGGCTGTACAATTTGGCATTTTCACCAGTAATAAGTGTAACCCAGTTTCTCTGATTCTTCACTAGTATTCGATGTTTTTATTTTTTTAATTTTATGTTTCCTAATCAGTATGTAGTGATGCTTCATTGTGGTTTTCATTGGCATTGGCCTGAAGGTTCATTATTTTGAGCATCTCATATGCTTATTTGCCGATTATATGTTCTCTTTGATGGGATGTCTCTCCATGTATTTTGCTTATTTTCTAATTGGGCTGCATTTTTTGTTTGTTTGTTTTTACTGTTGACATTTGAGAATTCTTTATGTAATCTGGATACTAGTCCTTTGTTGACCTGATTTGCAAATATTTTCTCCCAGTGTATTTTTTTCCATTCATTGTCTTCCTAGTCTTTGCACAGCAAAAGTTTTTATTTTGATAAACCTAAATTGATCAATTTTTCCATTTATGGATCATGCTTTTAGTTTCAAGTGTAAGATCTATGCCTAACCATGGAGCCTAAAACTTTTTTTTTTTGTTTTGTTTTGTTTTTTGAGACAAAGTCTCACTCTCTCTCCTGGGCTGGAGTGCAGTGGCGGGATCTCGGCTCACTGCAATCTCCACTTCTCAGGTAAAAGTGATTCTCCTGCCTTAACCTCCTGAGTAGCTGGGATTACAGGCACCTGCCACTATGCTCAGCTAATTTTTTGTATGTTTTGTAGAGACAGAGTTTCACCATGTTGGCCAGGCTTGTCTCAAATTCCTGACCTTGTGATTCGCCCATCTCAGCCTCCCAAAGTGCTGGGATTACATGCATAAGCCATCGTGCCCGAACTATTTTTTTCTACAAGCTTTATAGTTTTATATTTTACACTTAAGTTCATGATCTATTTTATGTTTATTTTTATAAAAGGTATGAGAGTTACAATGAGTTTTGTTTTTCTGTCTATGGATCACCAGTGGCTCCAGCACTATTTGTTGAAAAGGCTATCTTTCCTTCATCGAACTGCTTTTGCACCTTTGTGAAAAATCAGTTGGGCATATTTGCGAGAATCTATTTCTGGGTTCTTTATACTATTTCCTTCAGCTATGCAACCAATCAATACCTAATAGTCTTGATTACTGTAGTTATTTATATAATAAGCCTTAAGATCAAGTTGATTGATTCCTACAACTTTATTCTGCTTTTTCAAAATTATTTTAGCTATTGCAGTTCCTTTGCCTTTCAAAATCAATTTTAGAATAATCTCATCTATTCCTAGAAAATTTTGCTGGGCCTTTGATAGATGTTACTTTAAAGCTGTATATTAATTTGGAGACAATTGGCTTTAAACTACATTGGGTCTTAACATTCATGAACATGGTATAGTTCTTTATGCATGTGGATCTTCTGTGATTTCTTCCATCCACATGTTGTAGTTTTTTGCATCTATACATCTATATATATATATATATAGTTCATGTTTGCCTAGATATGCACATATTTATTTTTGAGAGATTTAAAATAGTACAGTATTTTAAATTTTGATATCTACATGCTCATTGGAAGTATACAGAAGTGCAATTGGTTTTTGCATGTTTATCTTCCATTATGTGGCATTCTTAAACTTATTAGTTCTAGGAATCTTCTTGCAGAGTCCATGGGATATTCTATGCAGACAACCATGGCATTTGCAAATAAGGGCAGTTTATTTATTTCAGATATTTCTATTTCTCTTGTTTTTCTTTTCTGTCTTACACTAACTAAAATTTTCAGTGCTATGTTGAATTAGTATGTAGCAAGCAGACACTCCTGCTTTGTTTCTAATCTTAGAGGGGGAAGCATTCACTCTTTCCTCATTAACCACAATGTTAGCTATAGTTTTTTTCATAGAATATTTATAAAGTTGGGAAAGTTCAAGTTCTTCATTTCTAACTTGCTGAGCTATTATCATGAATAGATTTTGGATGTCATCAAATGTATTTTCTGCATCAATTGATATGGCTACGTGATTTTTCACTTTAGAAATATTATGGTACATTGAAATAATTGATATATAAATATTGAACTAGGCTTTCATCCCTGGAATAAACCCCACTTGGTCATGATGTATAATTTCTTTTATATATTGCCAAATTCAATTTGCTAATAGTTTGTTAAGAATTTTTGCATTTATATTAATATAGGATGCTAATCTGTAGGGTTGACTTTTTTGTGCTGTCTTTGTCTGGTTTTGATAACAGGGTGATATTGGTTTCTTAATATGAATTGGTGTGTTTTCTCTCCTTTTCTTCTTTCTGGGACAGATTGTGAAGAATGAGTATTAATTCATTTTAATCATTCAGTAGAATGCTCTAGTGAAACAATCTGGGCTTGGATTTTTTTTTTTTTTTTTTTTTTTTTTGAGATGGAGGATTAATTGCAAATCCAATTCCTTTAACAGTTACAAGGCCGTTCATATTATCAATTTTATATTGCCTGAGTTCTGAGAGTTTGTGCTTCTGGAAGAATTGGTTCATTTCTTCTAAACTATTAAATTTATATGTGTAAAGTTGTTCTTGGTATTCTCTAATTCTTTTGACATCTGCAAGGTCTCCAGTGACAGCCCCTGATTAACTCTTTGTCTGCATAGTTTTTATCTTACCTATTATGTTTTTGTCATTCTTAGCAGAGGTTTGTCAATTTTACTGATGTTTTTTAAAAATCATTCCTTTGAGGTTTCTTGAGGTAGGAGCTTACGTAACTGATTTCAGAGATTTTCTCTTTTCCAAGGCATTCACTTACCAATATAAATTTACATCTCAGAACTGCTTTAGTAGTATTCTGCGAATTTCTATATATTGCATTTTCATTTTCACTAAGTTCAATATATGTTTTCATTTGCTTTCTGACAGATTTCTTCCTTGAAAAACCTATGGATTATTTAGAAGTGTGTTGTTTAGTTTTTAGGTAAATTTGAAGATTTTCCTATTCTATTTCTATTGTAGATTTCTGGTTTCACTTCTTTGTGTTTGGCAAATACACTGTATTATATCAATTTCGTTAAAATTGTTGAGGTTTGTTTTATGGTCCATGAAATTGTCTACCTTGGTATATTTTTTTTCTAAATACCAGGAATATTTCATGTGTTCTGTTCTTTTGGGATACAGTGAACTACCCATGACAATTAGACCCTTTTGGTTCATAGTATAGTGAGTTATTCTATGCTTCTGATGATTTTCTTCTGTAAATTTCTGAAAGACAGTTGTTGATTCATCAACTAAAATTGTGTATTTGTTACCAACTCCTTTCCATTCTATCAGTTTTTCCTTTGCATATTTTGCAGTTGTGTTCTTTAGTGATTATACTAACTGCTCTGGTTTCTCGGTGAACTGACCCTTTTATCATTATAGACCGTCCTTCTTTTTGGTGATTTGCTTTGTTCTAATATTTATTGTATCTACTATTATATAGTCCACTCCCTTTTTCTTTTGATTGATGTCTGCATGAGGTATCTTGCTGCATTCTTTATTTTCAATCTGTTTATATGGTTATATTTGAAGTAAGTTTTTAAATAAACAGTATATAGTTGTGTCATGTTTTAAAGTTCACTCTGAAAATCTGTCTTTTAATTGCTATATTGAGATCATTTATGCATAATGTAATCGTTGAGAAGTTAAGGTTTAAATGTACTGTTTTATTTTTGTTGTCTGTTCTCTCTGCAAGAACATTTCTGAGCTTTCTTTTTTCTGAATTCCTACATTACTTAAAAACTTTTTAAATTTCATTTTTGTAGTGTTTTGGAGTGTACCTTTTGTATAACTTTTCTGTAATGTTTTGGGGTGTGCCTTTTTTGTATAGTTTTTTGTGGTTTCTCTGGTGTTATATTCCTAACTTATCAAAGTCTACTGGTGTTATCATATTATTAGTTTCAGTAAAATCTAGAAACCTTATCTCTCCTCAGTTTTTTCTAACCATACCTCATTTATAATATAGGTGTCTTAACATTTACTTCACATACATTAATAATCAGAGGAGATAGCTGTAATTTTGTTTTAATGCTGGGCCATTATTTGGAAAACTCAAGAGGAAAAGGAAAGTATATTGTATTTATGCATATGTTTGCTTACTGTATTTTGTTCTTCCTGCTGTTCCGTTTCCTCTATTTATTGTTAACTTTCTATTTTGAGAATGTCCTTGAGCCATTCTTTTAGAGTAGGCTTGATTGTGACAAATTCTCACCATTTCCCTTTATCTGAGAGTGTTTTGAGTTCCCCTTCATTCATGAAGCATCTTTCCACTGGCTATAGGGTTCTGGGTTATTTTTTAGTCATCAACACTTAAAAATTTTTGAGTCACTTCTTTCTGGCCTCTCTAATTTCTGATGGGATATTGCCTGTAATTTGAATGGATTTTCTGCTGTGGTTAGGTTGTTGTTTTCTTTTGGAGTTAAGACTTCTTTGTGATTCGTTTTTTGAAATTTCATTATGTTCTGTCTTAGTGTAGATTTCCTTGGGTTTATCACAATTAGGCTTCCTTTAGTCTCTTGGGTCTATAAGTTTTGACGTATTTTGTCAAAATTGGGGAATTTTCATCCCTTATTTTGTCAAGTACTTTTCAGCCACTCACTCTTACTTATTTCATTTTGGTAGTCCAGTGATATAAATATTAGATATTTTGTTATAGTCCCACGGATTCCTGAGGCTCTGTTCTTTTCTTTTTTCCTTTTAGTCTGTTTTCTATTGCACAGATTGGGCAATTTCTATTATTTTATCTTCTAGTTTACTGCTCCTGTCCTCTGTCCCTCCATTCTGCTCTTGAAGGCACCCCTAGGAGTTTTGGTTTCAATCACTGAGTTCCTCAGTTGTACAGTCTAGGTCCTTCTGTATATTTTCCTATTTCTTTGCTGAGACTTTCTATTTATTAATCTATTTCAAGTATGTTTGCAATTACCCATTAAAGCTTTTTTTGTATTGATGGCTTTAAAATCTTTGTTAAACTTATTTTATCAACTCTGTGATAGCATCTATTGATTGTTGATATTCATTAACTTTAAGATCTCCTGGGTTTTAGTGTTAGGAGTAATTCCTGATTGACATTTTGGATATTATCTTATGAAACTCTGGATCTTATTGAAATCTTCTGTGTTAGCTGGGTTTCTGACACCACACTGGCAGAACTGGGGAAAGGGGTTGCTAACATGACTTCCAGGTGTGGGTAAAAGTTTCACTGCCCCATTTTTCCTCCATTGAAATCCAAGGTAGGGAGTGCTTCTCTTTCCTTCTAGGTGTATTAAAGAAATATTTCCTAAAGTGTCTCCACTGATCACTGATACCTTACTGGCTGAATAGGATAGATCTGCCTTGCTCCTACTTCTCATGTTATCTCCACAGACACCATGGCAGTGTGAGAGGCAGGGCGGGAGTGTGTGGAGGAGATCCTCACTACCACTGAGGGGTGGTGAAGGCCCTAGATCTCTATTAGGCCTTCTCTTCTGCGATTCTGGCAAGGAAGGGAAGGGGTGCCACATTACTGCTGGGTTAGGAAGGAAATTCAGAACCCCGACATGGTCTCCATCTACTCCTTGCGGGTCTAGGCTAGTGACCACTGAGCAGGAACGAACGTCCTGTCTCCCTACCTGGCCTTCTCTGACACCATCCCAGCAAATGACTGGAGCCTCTTGTTATAGTCAGCTGAGGCATTTGACATTGTTGCCATCAAAGGTGCTGGCACTACCATCTTTCTGCAGTTTGGCTGGAGTGTAGAGGTTATAATCTAAAAGTTTTATGTTTTGCTAGGCTGCCCTTTTCCTGATCCCTAGGCTGAAGAGAGCATTTTGTTTTCAGCCTTTCATCCATGCGCATTAGCATTTTTGGCATCTTGGCTTCTTTAGTTCCGAGTCTAAAATATATGAGAAAAAGGTAAAACTCACAGGCCTCATCACCATGTCTTTCCTGGGTTCTTGAGATCCTGAAGTCCTTGGCCAGGCCGCCTTATTCTCTCCTACCATAGTGTCTTCTTATGTTGGTTTTATATATGAAGTGCAGAGATTTTAGTTTTCCTTAGAAGAGAACAGGAAGAGGTATCTTCCTGCATCTGTACATAAACTGAAATCCTATTCTCTGCCTTTCAGTTGAAGTGTATAGATCATTTACATTTCACATGATTATTGATATGATTGGGTATAAATGTACGGTATTGCTATTTGCTTTCTGTTTGTCTCGTGTGTTTTTAATTCTCTTTTCCTCTTTTCTGCTTTCTTTCAAATTAATTGAATATTTGTAATAGTCCTTACTTTTTAGAACAATATTAAATTTACAGAAAAATTAAGAAGATAGTATAGTTGCTATATATTCTGTACCAACTTTCCTCCTATTAACATCTTAAATTAATATGATATATTTATTACAATTAATGAACAAATACTGATATATTATATTAACTAAGTCCACAGTTTATTTAGTTTTTGTGGTGGTTTACCAAGTGGTTTTTTTTTTCCCCCTGTTCTCAGATGCTGCCCAAGATATCACATTGCACTGTTGTCATGTCTCCTTAGGCTTCTTTAGGCTCTGACAGTTTCCCATAATTTCCTTGTTTCCATGACCTTGATGATTTTGAGAGACACTTGTCAAATATTTTGTAGGATTCCCCTCTACTAGAGTTAGTCTGATGTTTTTCTTATGATCAGAATGGAGACAGGATTTTAGGAAAATCACAGAAGCAAAATGGCATTTTCACCATATTATATCAAAAGTGCATACTGCTAACATGACTTATCACTGCCGATGCTGACCGTGAGCACCCGGCTAAGGCAGTGTTGGTCAAGTTTCTTTATGTGTAAGCTCTTTTTTTCATTGTTCTCCCCCTTCCCATGCTGCACTCTGGAAATAAGCTACTGTGCATTGGACACTTGCAAAGTGATGATTTACCACTTTTTTTTTTTTACACCTTATGAGTAGAGTGTCTACATAAATTACTTATATATTTTTTTCCTTTTTGAGATATTTGTATCTTCTCCTTGTTTTTTGTTTTAGTCATTTATTTATATTAGAATATATATTTATGAATTTTTTTTATACTTTAGGTTATAATCCAGTACAACTTTCTGTATTTGGTTGTGTGAATTGTTCTAGCTTTGACTGATTTCTCAATGACATCTATTGTGGTCTAAAAGCAGAGTTTTTTATTTTAGTCTTTAAAACTTGCTCTTTAGTTTTTAAAACACAAGAGTGTTTTATACCCCAGAATGTGGTTTATCTTGGTCATTGTTTCATGGGAACTTGAGAGGAATGAGTATTCTGCTCTTATTAAATAAACGCTCTATAGATATCAATTAGATCAGATTGATTGATGGTGCTGTCAGGTCAATTATATCCTTATTTTCTGCCTGTTTCATCAATTACTGAAAGAGGAATGGTAAAATTACCAACTATTATAATGGATTTGTCTATTTCTACTTGTAATACTGTTACTTTTTTCTCCCATATTTTGATGACATTGTTAAATACGTACACAAAATCTACGATTTTGGTACTATTTTGTACTTTCTGAGCTTACTGGGTTTTTTTCCTTTTCTTTTGTGCATTTCGTGTCCCCTCTGGTCTTGAGTATTTTATGTGACTCAATTTTCTCCCTTCTTTTAGTATATCAATTATATTTCCTTTAAAAAATGTGTTTAGCAGTTACTCCGCAGTTTGCAATATATATTTACAACCAAATTAAGTCACTCTCAAATAATACCATAATACTTCTTGGGTGGTACAGGTACTTTTAGCAGTGTACCCCCAAGCACTCCTTCCTGTCCCTTTTAACTTTGTTGTCATTCTTTTTCTTTATGTATATGCTATAATCACTTAACGCACTGTTACTATTAGTACTTTGAATAAACAGTTGCCTATTCAGTCAATTCAGAATGAGAATAATATAAAATTTAATTTTATAATCACTTATTCCTCCTTTGATGCTTTCCTTTCTTTATGTAGATCGAAGCTTCTGAGTAATATTATATTCCTTCTCCCTTTTAAAAGGAAAGTTCTTCTCTCTGAAGAACTCTTTTTAAAATGTCTTGGAGATTAGATCTACTGCCAATACATTTCCTAGTTTTTGTTTGAGGAGGTCCTTATTTCTCCTTAGTTTTTAATGGATCACTTTATAGGATGTAGAATTCAAGGTTGCAAGTTTGTTTTGTTTTGTTCAAGTGTTAAATATTCCACTCCACTCCCTTCTCGTTTGCATAGTTTTTGATGAAAAGTCCAGTGTAATTCTTATCTTTGTTCATATATCTGTTAGGTGTTTTTACCCTCTCTGGCTGCTCTCTTTGTCTTTGGTTTTCTACAGTTTAATTGTGATAGTCCTAGGTGTATTTACCTACACTTATGCATCATGTTTTATATTCTCTGAAATTCCTGGATCTGTGGTTTGGTGTCTGTCATTAATTTTGGAAAATTTGCACCCACTATTTCTTTAAATACATCTTCTGCTTCTTTTTCTGTCATCTCCTGATATTTCAATAACACATGTTAAACCATTTGAAATTGTCCCAGAGTTCTTGGGTGTTGTGTTCCTTTTTAGTTTGTTTTCTGGTTTCCATTCTTTGAATTTAATTTTAGAAAGTTTATTTTGACATAACCTTAAGCCCACTGATGCTCTCTTTGCTATGCCTAATCTATCGATGAGCTCATCAAAGACATTTTTCATGTCTGTTATGGGTTGTTTTGATTTCTAGTATTGTTTTATTATTTGTTAGAAATGCTATCTCTCTGCTTACATTACTCATTTGATTTTGCTTTGTTTTTTGCTTTGGAGCCCTCAACATAGCCATAGTTATTTTAAAATTTTTGTCTTATAATTCCAAAATCTCTGCCTGTATGAGGTTGATTCTGATGCTTGATGCTTGTTTTGTCCCCTCAGATAGTGTTTTATCTTGCCTTTTTAGCATATCTTATAATTTTCTTGTTTTTAGAAGCCAGACATCCTATGTCAGGTAACAGAAACTGAAGTAAGTAGTATTCCAGTGTGAAATTTAAATTAATCTAGCTAGCAGGTGGGTTGAATTTAATATTTGCTGTATGTGTAAGCATCAGAGGCTTCATTTTTTCTAGTGTTCCTAAAGAGTCTAAGCTTTGTAGCCTTTTCATTTCCCATAGCACAGGGGAATTTATTATGAGAACACTTTCCCATTTTGCAGGACATAAGTTGTGAGTAGGCTCAGAAGTAGATGTACCTAATATGGCACAGAAGATGAGGACCCACATTTGGTCATTAGATTTAGCAAAGTAAGGGTTACTAATAGCTTACACAAGAGTAATATTTTGGTAGCATGTTGGGACAAAAGCCTCACTGTAATGTTAATAAAAATTGGGAGAAAAAGCCACAGTGAGAGTAGAAAATGGCAAGAAGTTCCTTAGATGAGAAGTAACCGGGGTGAAAAGGAAATTGTGCACTCAGAATTCAGAATGAGAATTGCACTCAATAGCTCAAACTTCAGCTCAGATATTCAGCAAGTGACCTCATACGACAGACAATCCCCACGACAATTTTTTGAAGCAATTATTAGTATTACTTCCTAGATAGCAACATTCAGAATCAGACAAAGTTTACGCCCTAAATGGCAGAGTCAAGCCCAATGAACTCCAAACCCCAAGTATTTCCCACTATAGCAGGTTCCCCTCCACCCTGCTACCCTGAACCCTATCCATGTCCAAAGGCTGACTTCTACAGTCCTATAAACTGCTAGCTGTATCAGGTCCTGAAAATGCAACCAAGGAAAGGGACTGGAATTTCTCTCTCAGGGAGAGAAGACAATTGGATGATGTGATCTTCCTGGGAGGCAGATGCCTTTAAAATCTCTGCTATTAATCATGATTGTATTTTGTTAACCAACCCAGATAGCCCACAGTGCTTTCTTCTCCATTATCTTCTTTGGCACACAGTTCCAAGAAAAATAATACTTCTACTGAAAAAAATAAGTATATGTGATTTTTATTACATGGTAAGAAAAAGGAGGGCTAAGCTAGCCCTAGATAATAATTTTCATAATCCTTTCAATAATTCATCCCTCCCTCCTAGATACAAGATATTTAAGCTGATAAACCAAGATTGTGTAATACTAATTTGCTCGATCCCAAGTAATGTATCATCTGTTTTTTCCACCCGTCTTCTTTAAAAAATGAGTTTTAAAAAAGGAGATTCGCAAAAGCAAAAAAAAAAAAAAAAAATTGTAATAACTTGTTGATTGTATCCTTAAGTGAGTGTAAAGGATTCTTGTTTTACACTACAAAGCCATATCGTTTTCCACAAGCACTGTCCTTTAATAGTTACTGACCTTTAAAATTGATCAGACAGAACATTTTCATCTGGCACAGAAGGGTATCAGTGATTTTCTTACCCTTTAGCCTTTCATGAAGTCAAAAGTAGAGACGGAGATTTGGGAGATGATAAAGGCCATCTGACAAAAGCATTATTCGGAGTTTGGCTGGAATATTCGATCAATATTCATGTTTCTGGATCCATTTAAGTGATGATATAATTTACTTTTGAAGGTTGTGTTAAATATCAATACACCTTAGAGGCAAGAAGTGAGGTGAAATGTTTCAAAGCTAACAATGTCATCTACAATAAGCAGAAGAAATAAAGGTGATGGTGTGAGTAGATGCTTCATTTTTAGTCAACACTTTTAGTGTAACAGGGCACTAAATCTAAAGTCCAACTGATGCACTACCTTTCAAGAGATGCCAAATTCTAAAGAAAATTTTAAAGTCATGTATTTTAATGTGTTTTTAAATAATATATTTTTAAACTATTTTAAAATAACAAACTTTCTAAAATTATTGAATGGTATTTTTCTAAAAATACGTTCTTTCCCAAGAATAGTTATTGGACTCTGACATTTATACAGATAACATGAGTTAGAGTGCAGATGGAGAGAAGGATTTTATGTGAGGATTTCTTCAGAGAAAGTGCCACTATGACCTTTCCCCTCCCACTGAGACAGAGGTGAAAATGGGGTGTCTGCTCCCTTCACATCTCAAGAGAAAAGACTTAAGGTTGATAACCAGGATAACTTTGACATGGTGGCCAGTCATCCGCCTTGCCCGGGACTGCGGGGCTTCCTGAGACATGAGACTTTCTCAAAACTGAGAAAGTCTGGGACAAAACAAGAGGATTCGGTCACTTTCAAACTGGACTCTGGAGTTGAGGAAGAGCTCATGACACCAGTATCTGAGCCATGACATAACACCACCCAGTTATCGTGCTAGAGTCTATTTATTCTCCAAATCCCCTGAGCTATAACATGAGTCATTCTCCTCTCTTCAAACTTCTAATTCATCCTCCCGTCAGCTGATGACTAGCTCCCTATTTCACTGAGAAAATAACACAATAAGAAGAGAGCAGGCACAAGAACTTCCACAAGCCTCCTCGACCATGTCTGAGCCACATGCTCTGCATTCCTTCCTGTGGCCGAGGAGAAACTGTCTGTGGCCCCCACATTTGACTGTCATCTACTATTGCCTCTCCCCTAGTGAGGGACGCATGCCTGCAATTCTGTCCTCTCCCCTATAGCATCAGTTGTTGTTCCTTCTCACACTCTCTTCTAGGTAGTTCTAATCAGCGTAAAAACATGTTGTTACCTTGCCCGTCTTAGAGCATGCACACATACACACCCACACAATTTCCTTTTCACCCCGGTTACTTCTCATCTAAGGAACTTCTTGCCATTTTCTACTCTCACTGTGGCTTTTTCTCCCAATTTTTATTAACATTACAGTGAGGCTTTTGTCCCAACATGCTACCAAAATATTACTCTTGTGTAAGCTATTAGTAACCCTTACTTTGCTAAATCTAATGACCAAATGTGGGTCCTCATCTTCTGTGCCATATTAGGTACATCTACTCATTCCTATCTCCTAAAAATATTTTCCTAATTGAGTTAGAGGAAAGCATGCCAATCTTACTAAAAAATCTACAGATAATAAGCACCTATTTTGTATGCAGTCCTATATTAATTATTTTGAGAAATATGTTTAGACCATAAAATATATTTTCTGCTGCCAACCTATAGACCCAATATGGATGCCTCCCTGGCAGCTCCTTTTCCTTCTGCTTTGCAGGAGAGGGAAAGCTTAACTTTGAAGATCAAAATACTGCTAAATATTTTGGTCTGAGCACACTAACTTCTGAATCAAGAATCTCTCTTGCAAACTGAAATTATGATGAAACTCCCTATTGCTTTCAAGGGACCAGAACATTTTTTTAAAGCCGAGTGTTTATACACCAGCTTGGGGAAAGCTTCTCACATTGAAAGAAATTTTAAAAGTAGATGACATATAAAAATAAAAGTGAAGTTTGACAACATTTTATAAGTATGTTATTCAACTTATTGCTCACAATCTCATTTATATTATTATAATAAAATAAGTGTAAATCCAGAAAATCGTGTGTTTAATACATGCCAGTGATGTCACACAAGGAACAGTGCCTCTATTCACATTCCCCATTTCGAGTCCTGACCTCGAAAATGTCTTTCTGTAGTAACAGGCAAGATCCCTCTAGACAGCATGCTCTGCCATAGCCTATGCTATGTGCAATTATTGCTTTTACATTTGCTGACATTGTGGGTAGACTGTGATGGTTGACATTTTTGTGTCAACTTGGGTAGGTCATGGTGCTTAGATGTTCAGCCAAGCATCAGTCTTGATGTTGCTGTGAAGGTATTTTTAGATATGATTAACATTTAAATCAGTAGACTGTGCATAAAGCAAAGTCCTCCATAATGTGGATGGATATGCCTTTTCAAGTCAGTTGAATCTATTAAAGACCCTATGAGCAAACATCAAAATTTCCAAAAGAAGGAATTCTGCTTCCAGACTGTAACATAGATACTCTCTGTTTCTCCAGCCTGCTGGCCTGTCCTGCAGATTTCCAACTCGCCAGCCCCCACAATCACAAGAGCTAGTTATTAAAAATAACCCCTCACATTGGTTGTTTTTCTGGAGAACCCCAATTAGTACAGTAGTGCAGGTGGTTGTGTGTATGTGTGTGTGTGTGTGTGTGTGTGATGTGTGCTTTTTATTAAAAGAAATTGAGGATTTTGCTATTAAAAGTAATGGTTAAAAACTGCAACTACTTTTGCACCAATGTGGTAAATGCCTGACACAGGTCAGGTTCCTTGGAATATAGTCTCTTAGCCAAAGATTTTGAAGAGGAAGTTTATTGGTGAATGCTGTTGGGATCAACAATCAACGGGGGTTGAAGTTGATAGAATTGGAAAAATGCAAGGTTTGTAATGCAATGTGGTCATAAGACAGAAAGCTCTAGGTCCAAAAGGGCCCCAGAGGCACCCTCATAAAGCAAGGGAGAAGGCCTCTCTCTCCCCTACTGTCACTAGTCTTGGTAAATGTGTTGCCCTGGAGAGAGGCAGGGTCTTGGTCTCTCATTGGCTCAGGCAATGCCTGGAGAAGCATTGGCTGGGCTGTCCTCCTTCAGTACTGTTGGCAGTGTGGAGAATGAGTGCCGCATCCTAGATGCGGCTCTGGGACATGTGCGCCACTATCCTCTGTAACATTTTAGGATCCCAGAGCTCCAGAGGAGACACAAATGTTTGCTGATATTTATTTAGCCATTTAGCCGAAACTTTAAAAAGGATTTTTTTCAAATAGTTTTGGACATACCAGATACCTAAAAAGGTAGTACAGGGTTCACCTGTTTCCCTAATGTTAACATTTTTCATAATCACATGCATTTATTGAAATGAAAACATTAACATTAAAACAGTAATAACTAAACTGCAGACTTTATTAATATTTCCCTAGGTGTCCCACAAATGCCTGTTATCTGTTTAGGGCAGTCAAGAATATTACATTACAAGTATTTGTTTTCTCAGTCTTAGGAAAGACAAAATGCAACAGACAACTAAGGATGATGTTATTCAGGTGGTTGTAACAGGGAGAACTGAAGAGTCCGGTGTCTTAAAGGGGCAGGTAGACAGGTCGAGAGTGAGAATATGTGAGCTGGTAGGTAGATTTCTCCATCTTCATGCTTCTGGGAATACAGGGGTCAGGTGAAGTTCAGCAATGTCTGTCTCTCTTTATCTTTCATGACCTTGCATTTTTGAAGAGTACTGGTCAAGTATCTTGTAGGATGTTCCCAATTTGGGTTTGTCTGGTGTTTACTCATTATTAGACTGGGGTTACAGATTTTGAAGAGGAGCGACATGCACATGAAATGCCCTTCTCATCATACCATTAGCAGTACATGGTACCAACAGGTCTGATTCCGGGTGATGATGACCCTGGTCACCTGGTTAAGGTGGTGTCTGCCAGGTTTCTTCACTCTGATGTTACCATGGTTTCCTTCCTTAGGTACTTTTTTGAAATATCAGTTGTGTTCCAGGTACCATGGAGGCTCTGAAGCTTCAGATTAGAATGACATCTGCTTGTTGCATCCAAATAATCCATACAGTCCCACAGGGAAACAGACAGATGTGCAAAGTGGGGGTGGGAAGAACAGTCTCAATGGGGATAGAGTTTTCTCAGCCCTAGATTCCCAATGGAATCCCAGCCTTACAGAGTGGGAAAATCAGTCGCAGATCTGACCCTATGCATAAAAGGAGTTAGATTTGAATCATAAGAAAAAGAGCAAGAACCATGTCCAGGAAGTCAGGTACATTCTACATTCGTTTTCTCCTTCCTGCTCCTTAAACAAGCATTCTCTAGGCTGTGTCATTGTTAGTTTCTAAATGTTTATCCAATCCGTTTTTCTTTCCCAATCTATTACCTTAGTTCTCTCCTTCTCCGGTCCCACCTCTGTAGAACATATGGAATGTTCTTTGTAAAGCATGCCCTCCCCCACCCCAAATATTCTTCCCAATGTCACCACACAGACTGATCTAGTTCCACTTTTATATAACAGTCATGAGTTGTTTGTCAGTTGCCATGGACCCCCATGTTGAAGGCCATGTTACTGGAGCATGCCCAAAGAAACAAGGCACCAGTGCAACCTAAGTGGTCAGGCAGAGGAATGAGACTGAATTAAGAAGCCAACACAGTACACCAGGATCCAGGATCCAATCAGATCTAGCCTGGCATCTCTCCATGGCAGAATCCGGTCAGATCATGCCTCCCAGCAAAACCTAATTGCAAGATCCAATCAGATAGCACCTCATTACCTGTGCTCATAAAGCTCCAAACCCAGCTCAGAGAGACAGAGTTGAGCATTTCCTGCTATCTTCTGTCCAAACAGCAATCAAACTTGCTTGCTGCAAAAACTCAGTGCTTGGGTGTTTGACTTTCCGTTGTGTAGGCAAATGGATCCAGTTTGGTTCAGTGACACTAAAACCCACTAGACAGAATTCCATCTTCCTGACAAAATGCCTAAGTCCTTCATGCCCTTCCAGCCCCTCAGCCCACTACCCTGACTCTCATCCCCCTCTCTCCACTCCAGGGACTCTGCATTACTATGATTTCCTCTCTGTCGAAGCACCTCACCTCCCAGACATTCACCGTTTCATTCCTGCCAGTGGCTGCCTTCCACAAACCCTCTTCTCTGGACTTACTCCTGTGTATCTTTTAAGACCCTCCGTCTGGGCTGCTGAATGGGTCTCCTGGATTCCCTGGGGCACTTCCTCTGCTCACTCCCTGGGTCATTGTACCAAGTGCTGGCTGTAGGGATGCACGCCTCTGTGGTTCATCAATCCTGTGACAGGAAGCACAAGTCATTCAACCTCTTTGTGCTTCAGATTTCTCATCTAAGCCATAACGAAAATGATAGCATGTACTTTTGACAGTGTTTAGCAGAGAGCCTGGCACATACTAAGCAGTAGTAGCTTATTATTACCCCAGTGTCACTGCTGCCACTGTTGTTAGTTTCTGTGACAGGCTCCCACACTGGGCTGTGGAATCCCATAGGGCAGTACCTATGCCAGTATCTTCTTTGAATTCCATGGAAAAAAAAACAGTTCCCACTACATGTTGGCTTTCAATAAATATGTAAGGAAGAAAGACAAAAGAAGGAAAAAAGTTAACTCCTTATTCTTTTTGTAACACTTTCAAACCAATGTTTCTTATATGCCTAGTACAGACTACTCATACAATCAATTTCTTGTAAAAATGTAAATCATTAATAATCAGTGTTGATGAACGCTAAAAATATTCAGATAGGTCCAACCTAAAATATTACTGGATTTAAGGGAAAGAATCAGAATAGAAATAATTACTAAACTCTGTTTTCCTTTAACAATGTCTTTCCATAAACATTTATTTTAAAAATAATGAGGCAGTGGAAGAACTTCTGAATGGAAAAAGCTCCGCTAAGCCAGAAATGCCAAAAGATTTCTAAATTCTAGACCTTCTCCCAAGAAATGCCTTAATCACTGTGAAATAAGTTCTTGGAAAATGCCTAATATCCATCCAGACACATTCCTTGATGCTAAGAACGACTTCAGGTTCCCGTCTGACCTTTAGTCTAGGGTTCTCTATAGAGAACAGCTGCACAGTGATCCCTGAGTTGTCAACCAGGATGAGCAGGTTGTTGGAATCAGTGTCACCCACGTCCTGCTGGTCAGTGAGCCCAGCGTAGGGAAAGTGGGCTCAAAGAGTCGTGCATTACAGGGCTCAGGTCTTTGCTAAAAGATACTTTGCTTTGCAGAAAAATTCACTTCATAATGCAATTAAGTAAGAAATTACATAGTACATTTAAAATATATTTTAGTTTTTGTGTATTTGATTTCTGCAGAAAATGTTGGAGTTGGGAATTTCCAATTCAACCCTATCAATATCATTTTTCTTTATATATTCTAAAAAAATGGGATACATATGCAGAACGTGCAGGCTTGTTACATAGGTATACAAGTGTCATGGTGGTTTGCTACCTATTGATCCATCCTCTAAGTTCCTTCCCCTCACCCCCCACCCCTCAACAGGCCCTGATGTGTGTTGTTCCCCTCTCTGTGTCCGTGTATTTTCAATGTTCAGCTCCCAATTATGAGTGAGAACATGCAGTGTTTGATTTTCTGTTCCTGTGTTAGTTTGCTGAGGTTGATGGCTTCTAGCTTCATCCATGTCCCTGCAAAGAACATGCTCTCATTCCTTTTTAGGGCTGCATAGTATTCCATGGTGTATATGTACCACATTTTCTTTATCCAGTCTATCATTGATGGGCATTTGGGTTGGTTCCATGTCTTTGCTATTGTAAATAGTGCTGCGATAAACATACATGTGCATGTATCTTTATAGTAGCATGATTTCTATTCCTTTGGATATATACCCAGTAATGGCATTACTGAGTCAAATGGTATTTCTGGTTCTAGATCCTTGAGGAATAGCCACGCTGTCTTCCACAATCAACCCTATCAATATTTACTAGGTAGTTACCAACAATATCATACTCGTCACATTATGCCTCACTTTAACAACAATTTTCTCTAGCATCGAAGTATTAACATGGTACCAATATTTTCCACCTTTCCACCATTTTTTTGCTTTCTTCTATCATGAACCCCTTGAAAGAATTGTTTATAGTGTCTGCATCTGATATTTGTCCTTCCCTTCTCCCATTCCATCATTCCAGGTGTCCTTCCTTTCAGTGAAAATGTTCTCATCAGGGCCACTAATAAATTTCACTTGATCAAAACTATGGGAAATTTGCAGTGTTCACTATACAGGCCTTTCAGCAGCATTTGACACAGATTTTGTCATCACATTTTTTAAAAAGGCCCTGTGGGCTCAGCTGTTATCACATCACTCCCTCTGGTTTTCCTCCTGTGTTGTTCCTTCTTCTCCCCAATTCCCAGAAAATTTCTGGCTCAGTCTTATTCTCCCATTCTCACTGCACTCACTCCTCTGAAGCTGCACTATGTGCTGATAGCTTCCTAATGTTTATGTCTCCTGACCCAACATTTCTTCTGCATGGTACTAGCATGCACAACTGCCTCTCGACTTCTATGCATTTGGATACCAGCTATTCAGCCTTGACATCCCCAAAACTGAACGCTTGTTTCCCCAAACCCCTTAAGCACGTTCCTACCTCTGGGTCCTGAGATGGTAAATGGCTTTCCCCAGGTGATGATATTGAGAGCTTTGGATCCTCAGGATTCCTCTTCTTCTCTAGTTCCTAATGCCCTCAGCCACTGCCACCATCAGCCTCCTAGTAGGACCCGTCTTTGCTCCCTGGGTGGCTGCAAGTTTCTGCGTCTGGGCTCCCATGCCCATCTTTCCCCTCAACTCACTTCACAACAACAACTTCTCAATGGTTTTTCATCATGATTGGAACGAAACCTAGCTTGGTCATTTGTGTCTTTTAGAATATTTCTAGCCCAGATACCGTAGCTCACACCTGTAATCCCAGCACTTTGGGAGGCCAAGGCAGGCAAATCGCCTGAGGTCAGGAGTTCGAGAGCAGCCTGGCCAACATGGCGAAACCCCACTTCGACTAAAAATACAAAAAAAATAAAAAATAAATACCTGGTCATGGTGGTGGGCACCTGTAATCTCAGCTACTCAGGAGGCTGAGGCGGGAGAATCACTTGAACCCTGGGGGTGGAGGTTTCATTGAGCCCAGACGGTGCCACTGCACTCCAGCCTATAGGTGCCTGCCACCATGCTTGGCTAATTTTTGTATTTTTTAGTAGAGATGAGGTTTCACCATGTTGGTCAGGCTGGTCTCAAACTCCTGACCTCAGGTGGAAAAAAAAATTATCCATTTTAATAGCTAGTGTGTCAAATGTATGACATAAAGTTTTCCCAATATTCCCTATTTTCCTTTCTGTCTGTAGGGTCTCTGTAGGTGCCCCTTCTTCATCTCTCTGTCTCCTCCCTCCCCTCTTCCCTGTCTCCTGCCCCTCCCTACTTCCTCTCAGCTAGAGATTTATCAATTTTATTCATCTTTTCAAAGAATCACCTTTTGGTTTCTCTGAACTTCTCCAGTGTCTGTTGTTAAATAAAGCTGGTTCTTACTGAGGGGAGGGGGATTCTGGAGTCTACTTTTCACAATCCCCCAAGGGCTGGCCCAGAGCACTTGGCCCCCTGTGCTCTGTCTGTGGCTGACTGGCTGGCCATTGCCCTTGCCCAGCACACATATTCTCAGCTCCACATATTTATCTTGGTCACTCCATGAAAATCACCCTGCAAATTTTATTATGTGAAAAAATAAATATGAAAAGACTTTTCAACCAGTAAAATACAACTAAATATCAAGGGCGATCATGCTCCGCAAACTGGAAAGCCTCTTTTCAGTCATTTCCTAGAACTCTTCAAGACTCATTTCAAATGTCACCCCATCTACCTGTCCTTCCCAGATTCGAGCAATCAAAGGTGATTTTTTTTCCTCCTTGGAACTGATAGGGCCTCCCGATTTTGAGTCTCTGGATGGTGCAGCTCTGCTTCATGTCCCTGATAGGCTGGGCGTGGCCTGAAAGCAGATCATTTTCATAGGAGTAGGTTAACTTGCCTGGCACATGCCAGGTTGCAAAAAAGAACAAAGGAAAGAAAAAAATAAATCAGCCATCAATCTACCAAAGCTTTCTCAGCTTTGTCACCTACAATCTCTGCAACCCTGAGCACACTCATCAAACTTTTTGTGCCTCAGTCTCCTCATTTGTCAAATAAAGTCACCTGTACCCACTGGCAAGGTGGTCAGGAGGACTATAAATTAAGATTTGAAAGCCCCAATGCTGGTTTGACAGGGAGCTGGCATTTCGACAATGGAGCTCTGCTTTAATAAGCCACAATAATCCACAATTTTGACTACACTCATTGAGTTAAAACAGTTTTCCTAGGAACATGGTTTCTTCTAATCACGCTGCTCCGTCAAGCCCAGCTGTTCCCGTTAGGTGCCTGAGTCAGCGTTAGAGATGTGGATACAGCACAGAAGCCTGGGTTCTGGAGTCAGAGCCCTGGGTTTGAATTACAACTTGGTCTGCCTCTTTCTGGAATGATACTTTCAGGAAAATTAAGATGATGAACACTTCTTTGCACTTCTTTGCCTTCTCCCTCTTGTCTTCTGAGAGCTTATACACCTGTAGGCCCATGTTTGAAGCTCTGCCTCCAACCCACCTGTGCTTCCTCCCCTCTTCCCTCCCACCTCAGGGATGGCTCCCTTGTCCTCTACAAAGCAGACTCCAACCTGGAGACAGACTTCATGCAGACTCGTTGGCTGTATGTGTAAGGAATTCATGTAGGTGACCTCAAGGGCTTGGGTTTAGAAACATTTGTGAGGGCACCCCTGGCACTGAGGTTTTACCAGCCCTGCAGGAACTGACCTTGGAGAGTGGGAGGGTGTGCAGGACCATCACTCAGGACCCTGGGTGGCTCCAGGGCTTTTGCTTGTCTTTTCAGTGCAGGAGTCTGTAATGCCTTAACCAAGTTATTCATCACTAACAGTGCTTAATGACTTCCTAGGTCCTTATTTCTATTTTTGATTCTTACTAATTTTCCAGAGAGAGAGAGACTAATTGGCCAAATTTCTGCCATCTGTACATAGGCAGAAGTCCAATTATGTGTGTGTGTACGTGGTGTAGAACAAGACCCCAGCCTCATAATAAACCTGCCTGGGCACAAACGTCCTCATACCCTACTCACAGTCAGCTTCCCTAGGTTGAAATGAGACACAGGAATGCACCATGTAGGCTCTGCCTCCACCTAAGGCCTACAGGACGGGAGCAGGACACGTTGTGCAGTGAGTCAGTGCAACTGCAATGTCATAAACATCCCAATATATGGAAACATTGTGTGACAGGCTAGGGGACACTCAATGTTCACGCTGGGTCCGAATTAATTATGGTTACAGTGGTGAATAATTTATCAATGATTTAATTCATTTATTCATTCCACAACAACTTATAGAGCTCCTACTACAAGTCAGGCAAAGTACTATGTGCTGAGGATATCACAGAAATTAAAAGAGAGAAGAATCCCTGTACTCCTGGAACATACATCCTTGGGAGGAGACAGACAATAAATGAGATTAAAATAAAATAAAAGTATACGCAGAACAGGAGATGGGGTAAGTGGGGAGGAAGCAAGGGAGCCCTGGTGGGGAAGCAGATACTTCAGGGACCACCTCTCCTGTCAGGTCCTGGCGCCTATTCTGAGTAGGACTCTCTTTTCCCAAACAGAAGGGTTACCTGGTCAGAGTCACTTTGTCACAGGATCACAGAGGCCAGGAACTGGAAGCTTCCAGTTCAGTTAACAGAGCCAAAAGTACTGTCACCTGGGAAGTTATGAAAACTCTTCCAGTAAATTGCAGCTTAAACTGTACCCCTGAGGTATAATTCCTAAACAGAGCTCACACCTAGAGTGACCCATGATTGGTGTAATCCTTAGTTCAGACAAGAACTCCTTGCCAGCATCAGAGGTTGTGCCTCGGGCCCCCAGGTGAAACTTGGTGAGTTAGTTTACTCTCTCCTCCTGACTTCCCACTCCTGGACAGCTCTGCCCACTCCAAAGTCCCTTGGTATGCAAATATCTCTTCCCAGAAGTGTGACCTCCTTTAGGGAGATTTCCACAAGCCCAGAGGCACCATTAATCTCCCTTGGCTTTGGGCATGGACTTCACCCCCGTTGTCACAGCACTGAACTGTAACTCATGGCCTGATGCCTCCTTCTCCACCATCGAGCCTCTGGCTGTTGCAGGTCTTATTCGTAAATGCTGCATTCATAAACAGAGCAGCATCTTCAGCAAAGTTCTTCAGGCAATGGGCAATCTTGGAAGCCTCATTCCTCTTGCTCCCATAGTGTTTAGAGAGACCCCATTGCATCTAACTCTTTTATTTAAGTGCAATATGAAAAAGTGCGCTGTTTTCCTGCCCGTAGAGAATGAGAGGGAGAGATCAAAGAATAGCTGGAAAAGGGGTATTTAAGAGAGGTTGACAGTAAACTACACCCCCCCATTCCATCATATCCTCATCCTGTGGGCTGACGTTGAAGGATGAAGAAATCCCCACAGGGCCAGGGTTTGGGGAACGGGGCATATCACACGTCTTCTGAGAGCTGAATCTATATCCCTCCCACTCCTCATTGTTTCCAACTATTTCAGTAGTAACAATAAAATTTTTTTTTTTTTTTTGAGCCTCAGATAATCTATAGGGTGCTAAAATTGTAAAAGGATATTCCAAGAATAGTGAGCTGAAAGGTTCTAATTAATCGTGGGATAACTGTTCTACATTAAAACCTGGCATTTTTTAGAAAAAAAAAAAAAACACGATAATTGCAACAGATGAATGAAACATGTTAATTAAGTATGAGGCAATGGAAATGCTGACACAGTCGTTACAGAAGAGCAGCTTCCTTAGAGAGCAATAGGAAACTCGGAATTTGTAGACAAAAAAGTCATTGTTTCCCACACACATGGAAATCTTGAAAAGTTAAAGTCCGATAAAAAGATCATGACACAGAGTTTTAAAAGGATGCAAAACCAGAACAGCAAAAGTGTATGCCATATTTTAACAGAAATATATAACAAGCAATATTTGTTTTCCTATGAAATACAGAGGACAATAAAACAAATTTGAATGACAGGAAGAAAGGGATGTTTCAAAGACACTAGACTATATTAAAGGCAAAATCCCCATCAAAATATGTGATGGACCCCGTGGAGAGGCTGGTAGCAGTGGCCTTTCACATGGATCTGAAAAAGGCAGACAAAAATTGTCAATGTGAACCCAATCAAGAAATCAAATAGTGGGATGGTCCAGATCCACCTGGAATACAGTAGCCTCTTCCTGTTACAAATCTCTTACCAATTCAGTGTTGTCTTTCTGGAGATAGCCACACTGTGGTTCATCCTACACATAAGCTGTGAATATTTCTCTGAGAGACTTAACCTCTCAGACCTGATGCAGTCACCCCTCAGATCCAGCAAAGCAACAATTTTCCTTAGGAAACAAATTTCCTAAATTTCTTTTATTTCCATGACTACTTTATTTCCAAAATTCTTCTTTTTTGCAATATTCAGTTGAAGGATCATCTCTTGCCTCAGTGTCGACAGTGAATCCGAAGGCTTGTGGCTAGGAGTACCTCAGTGGGGTGGCTGAGAATGTGTCCTAGGCAAGCAGCCCTGCTGGCCAGCTGGCCACAGCCCTGCTTCCCCACTCAGTGTGTGGCCCAGCAGGTGAGTGACCCTCTGGGCACCTCAGCTATCACATATATAAGACAGGGATGAGAATGGCAGCTACCCACTGCATCCTGTGGTTTATGAGGATTAAGTGAATGAACACCTTGCCAACATTAGGAAAGGATGAATGGTTGCTACAGTGATGATAAAGATTTTTACCAACCTAACAGGCCACTAGATCAGAAGTAGACCATGAATTCTAATTCTCTTCCATGAATCAGGATTTATGCATAAAAACTTGACTACCAAAGGGAGAAAGTGGCAAGCAGAGGCAGGAGGACAAATGTGAGATTGCGGATCCCAGACTGGGAAGATAAATTAGATTCTCCACCAACTTCTTCCATTGCATTACTTAGATTATTTAGTTCATTAAAAAGAACACGGCTGGGTGCAGTGGCTCATGCCTGTAATCCCAGCACTTTAGGAGGCCGAGGCGGGTGGATCACGAGGTCAAGAGATCAAGACTATCCTGACCAACATGGTGAAACCCCGTCTCTACTAAAAATACAAAAATTAGCTGGGTGTAGTGGCATGCGCCTGTAGTCCCAGCTGCTCAGGAGGCTGAGGCAGGAGAATCGCTTGAACCTGGGAGGCAGAGGTTGCAGTGTGCCAAAGATGGCACCACTGCACTCCAGCGTGGTGACAGAGTCAGACTGTCTCAAAAAGAAAGAAAGAAAGAAAAAAGAAAGAAAGAAAGAAAGAAAGAAAGAAAGAAAGAAAGAAAGAAAGAAAGGAAAGAAAGAAAAGAACACTGTGCTCATAATGTATGAAGCTCACTCCAAGGAAGAGACAGGTTCAGGAGTCACAGCTTGGCCCATTCCCACTCTGTGTTGGGACTGTGGGGACCCACAGTGAGCACTGAGAACAGAGAAAGTTGAGCTTTGATTTGGCCATGGTGTCCAGTGCTGATGCTGTGTTAGTACAGGGTCTCAGGGGAAGCAAACCAAGACACAGTCCTCTCCCCATTGGGGAGAAAAAGACAATAAGGAATAATTGCACAGACCTGTTAGGTCACAACTGTGATGTGAGCCTACAAGAAAAGAACGTAGTTCACCTGGAGCATTAACAGTGTCTAATCTTGTTGTAAATATCTAGTGAAAAGGCCAGAGTCTGGAGTAAAAAAGGAGCAGGAGTTATTGTTGGCCCCGAAAGCTGAAGATGAATCAAGGTGCCTCATGGGAACACAACAGAGTGGACTCAATGTCACATCCATGAAGAGGCACAGAGGTGAGAGGTGAGGAGAGGGCTGTGCCCATCGACTCCTAACCCTGTTGATACGTGTTCGCATGGTGGAGAAGATTCCAGAGTCCCAGGCACCTCAGCTGAGTCTGGGTATAGCAGGGAAAACCAGCCATTCAGTGACTAAGGAATTGTCTAGATGTTTCTGAATAATAGTATGGTAATGCTTTCCACACATTTTTTTCCCACAATGGAAAATGAACTTTTGTTCCCACCTGCAGCATCACACTGCAGAGTCCCCTCGGAAGTCTGGAGCGGGTGGGCGGGAGCAGCGCGTGCTGCGAACCTGGAAGCCAGAGCCCTGCATTATGCGGTGGGAGCTCTCCAGAGACTGTGCCTGTGAATGGGGCTTTTGTTCCCGCTGCAGGCCCTGGTCCCAGCCATTCATGGGCTCAGTAAATGAGGAAAGGTGGGGAAGACCTGCCCTCATGGATACGTCCTCACCACCTGTTGGCACAAAGGGCTCTTTCTAAAATCCTCTTACGTAAGAGGCTGTGTTGGCTCGGAGCGCTCCCAGACATTCACAGGAAGGTCAGATAACAAGAGCCACTCAGTCAATGAGGCTCTGATTGGAGAACAATGCTGCTGCAATTGTGTTTGTTAGAGAAGACTTTGAATGCAGCCTGGAGTCTCTTGTTCTGCTCCTAACAACATCCTTTCTCTGCTGCTGGGTGAAGCAGGTTGACTTGTTCTGAGTGAGACCCAGTGGGTCTTTGTCCTGAGGCCTCATTTAGGAGCCCCAGATGCCCTCTTTTGTGAGCCCCAGAAGGCTGTTCTTACACACATGGAGGGAGAATGAAGGCCGAGGAGACTGCTCGGACAGCCTGTGTGTGCTGGGCTCCTCCACCATGGCTTGACGCCTAAGAACTTCTCCTCTGGGGCTCTCTTGATCTCTGTCTCTGTCTATTTGTCTCTTTATCTCTCTGTCTCTCTTTTTCTGTTTGTCTCTGTCTCTATCTCTATATCTCTCTCTGTCTCTATCTCTGTCTATCTCTCTGTCTTTTTATCTCTGTCTCTATCTCTTGTCACTCTTTGTCTCTCTGTCTGTCTCTCTGTCTCTGTCTGTCTGTCTCTATCTCTCTGTCTTATCTCTCTCTGTCCTTATCTATCTCCATGTCTCTATCTCTTGTCTGTCTCTGTCTCTAACTGTCTGTCTCTCTTTTTTTTCATTCCCCTTCTCACCAGGAAAGAATCTCTAGAAAATTTGTTAGAATCTCTCTCCAAGCAAAGGCCAATAAACCCTTCCTTGGGCTCTGGAAGAAAATGCACTCTGACTGTGGAAGTCCCAGCTCTAGTAGTGCCCTGGGCTGGCATCCTGTAGGAAAGGGTTAGCTCAGATGGTGAAGAGCAAAGAAGAATATGCTTGGTGGAAGAGGTGGAACTGAATCCTCCCCACACCACTTACTGGGCAAGTCCCAGTTTCTTTATTTATGGGATGGGAATCAAATCACCACAGGATATTCGTGAGAGTTACCTTACATCTTAAGGTGAAATGCTTGGTGAGAATATCACTGCTAGTATCTACGTGTAATGAAGTTTCAACATTATTAGCAACCGGGACTAAGAAGTCTTCAAAACAAAATTAATCATGCTTAGAAATTCAGCACTGAAGGAAGAATGCTGTCTCCTGGAACTATTGGTCTATGTAATTAAAATTTAAAAAGATGTGGGCTTTTCCCAGTAAAGCGGGAAAAAAAACTTCTGAGAACACTGGTTGAGCACAATCTTTTGGTCAGTCTGTATCAGAGACCCAACTCTCAGGCCAAGGGGCAGCTCAGATGCAGAGAGCCAGCAGTACACAGGGCAGCAGATGTGCCAGGCACCTGGAAGGAAAGGGGTCACAGGCTAGAAACTCAGGACGATCATGCAGAGAATGAGATGGAGTCCATGGAAGAGGAGATGCAGTCTCAGCATTGGACACAAGAAACTGTGCCCGAACAGGGGAGGGCAAGGCTGTAGAAGAGAAGAGGACACCCAGGAAGAGCATGTTACAGGCCCAGGAAAACAACGACCCAAGGAAGGACAGAGGGAGGGACTAGGTCTCACAGGGTCTACAGCAGCCCATTGTCTGGAGGGATGCACCACATCCATCTGGGGTCCTGTGCTGGGGACAGGATCTGCCCAGAGGTCTCGTTTCTGCTCTGGCCCCAGTACATCTGGATATAGCTTTTCACCCACCAGTGGTTGGAAGTTGCCTAGTGTCAATGGTAATACACAGGCAGAAACAATTCTGATCACCAAATCACAGTATCCTATTTTATTTTTATGTTCTAGCTATGGAGAAAGGGAGAAAATCTGCCTCCCGGGTTCAAGCGATTTTCCTGCCTCAGCTTCCCAAGTAGTTGGGATTACAGGTGCACACCACACTGCCTGGCTAATTTTTGTGTTTTTTGTAGAGACAGGATTTCATCATGTTGTCCAGGCTTGTCTCAACCTCCTGACCTCAGGTGATCCGCCCGTCTCGGCCTCCCAAAGTGCTGGCATTACAGGCGTGAGCCACTGCGCTGGATCTGTACTTTTCTTTTTTTTTTTTTTTAGCCAAATATGTTTTATTCTTTTTGCGATTGAACACAGAGAAGAAAGTGCTTTATGCAAATCAAGTACTGATGTCAGAAGAACGATCTAATAATTTGCATTTTTAATTATCTTATTATCTACTAATTGCTTCTACATCTGCGACATTTCAAAACAGAAAATCTTATGTCAAGTGCCCAGCACACCGTAGGAACTCAATATATATTGTTGAATGAATTAATTAATAAATCTTGTTCCAATAAAATAATGGAAGGAAATATGCAACTTCCTTGCAGTACCACAGCACAGTCTCTGATTCCCAGCACATGAAACAGCCTTTCTTTCTGTTTCATAAATATCACTCTGAACTCTTGTACTTTTCAAATACTAAGCAACCAATCCAGAGCCCACAGCTCCAACTACCTCCTTACGGCTCTCACACTCCGACCACTGTCCTCCTGCCCTAAACACCCAAAGGCCTGGTGTCAGACCATGAGGCACAGCCCCTCTGCCCCAGCACTCTGAAATAATTCAAACCTGCCAATTCTAGGCCTTCCCACCCTGCCCTACCTGTTCCTTCCCATGAAAACCACAATAAAAGCTCTTGTCCACACTTTCCTCTGCTCCTTCTGCCTCCTGAGTGACTCTAGTACTTCTCATGTGGCCCTGCATGGTGTGGTATGTCCCCTTCTCTTAGGAAATGTGAGTAACAAACGATCTTCCACCGGAAACCATCTCCTGAGCTGCTGGCCTCAGTGTCCTTGAATTGTAATAAACTCCACATTGTAAAACTACGGACAAGGCTGCAGAAAGCCTCTAAGTTTCACCTCTCCAACTCTGTCTTCAGACCAGCTACTGAGTGTTGACTGGCACAAACAGCTGCTGAGGTCTGCCCAGCCCACTGCCTCAGTCCTGTGTCCCATCTGCCTTTACCCTTCTCACCTCCCCGTTGGGAGCAGACCCCTCCTGGCCTTCCCAGCTTCCCCAGCATTCCCCTCAACGCATCCTCAGCCCTGCAGAGGGGCTCTGACACCACAGCTTCTCTTTCTTTAGCTCAATATCTGGTTCCTGAATCATTTGCCTTCTGAAAGCGCTCACTGGTTGCAAAAGGAAAGAACAACAGCAAGAATTATCATAGGAAACCTTGAAAATGACTGACCTCTACCCAGCCTCATGTCTAGACTGGGGAGATGCCTGAGCTGCTGGTAAGAGTCTCTACTGTGTGGCATCCTGTGCTTGCTTCAAATGGGGAAAGAGGCATTCTGGAATTGATGGTGGACATGGAGCCATGGACATGGCCAAAGACCCTCTGTGTGGGCTTCCTGTCACTGAACCCCACCTCAAATACCAGCTGGCCATTTTGGTGGTTTCCCTGTAAAGCAGGCTGAAGGGCAGGCATGGTGACTCACGCCTGTTAGCCCAGCACTCTGGGAAGCCGAGGCAGAAGGATTGCTTGAGGCAGGAGGATAGTTTCAGCCCAGGAGTTCGAGACCTGCCTGAGTAGCAGAGTGAGGTCCTGTCTGTATGAAAAATACAAGTTTTAAAATGTGAGAAATTTTTTAAATTAAAAAAAGAGGAAGCAGAGTTCTAGCTTCCTACAGAATGATGCCCAGACCCTTCGCATCTTGGGATTTTTTGTATGAACTTAATGTAGTCACTTTTTAAGGACAGTGATACATTTCCTGATGTACTTTAAATTGTTTTCATAAAGGCTTAATATCTTCTTATCTTGCTATCTCACACTGCTTTTTTTTCCCCCCAAGAGACTCTACTTTCCCTTCTTCTTTAAAAAGGGCCTCTAATTTGGTTTCTATAAGGGAACACAGGGTATGATCAAAGTTGTGTCTATGGGGGCTTCCCAGACAGGGAAAGGGTATGGTCCTGTATCTGGAAAGGTGATATATATGGAGTTCCTGCACAGGGAAAGGATACAATCAAGGCTGTACATATGAGGGTTCCTGTATAGGGAAAGCTTTGATCAAGGCCATCTGACCGGCCTTGGCCAAGGCTTGGCATGGGGTGAACATGTGACTTGACTTGGTTAACAAGATGGAAAGATAAATGTTGGGGTTTCTGCCAAATCACTTGCTCCATGATAAAAGGAGTGAGCACTGTGATGGCAATGTCCCTTTTGTCCCACTGCCTTCCTTCTCGTGGTGCTGCCATGAAGACAGGTGCTTGAGCTGGAATCTTGAAAGCGTAAGGAGTCTTGCAGGGGTGCCTCCAGCCCATGAGACCACCAAGCTCAGGGCCTCCTTGGAAGTGTGAGAAGCAGCTCAGGTTTCAGCCAGTATTCATTAGGTTATACATTTTCAGCCACAAACATCTTAAATAGCACAGCCATGTGTGATTTCTGTAATAGTCTTTCACAGCATGGAGCCTGTAGTCATTCCATTTGCCCAGAACTCCTTGGACTGACTTCTTAGCCCTCCCTCCACCCTAGGCCGCAGGGCTGTGGCAGCTCACAGTGCTAGTTTATTGTCCTTCTGTCCCACAGCACAGAGCTCATTGATCGTGATGAGCACCTCAGCATGTTTTGATGAGTTTTTATATTTACATGTCTTCATCCAACCATGAGCCTCTCCAGGGCAGAAGGAGGACGTAAACTCGAACCACCCTTCTGATGCTGGGCATGCCACAGGGCCCTGCTTATAAATGTCTGATGGATTTAAACTTCTCTTCCTGGAAATAAAGCTCAGTTCTCCAAAGAAACTGCATGCCTCATGCAGTGCCATTTAATTTTGGTGTTGGAGGTTCAGCAGTGTGTACCAGGGGAAGCAGCTTGTGCTGATTTGAGAGCATCACAGTGTGAGGTCATGGGATGTTCACCCCAAGGGGCCACTGGCATCAGCTCCCTGAGCCCCCACTTCCCCATGTCTTTTTCCAGTCTGCCTACATCGGACAGAAACACATTTTCCTTCATTCCCAAAAATCTATGTTAACCTCCTGTGCTAGTTACTAGGATTGAATTTCCTCTCCTTAGACCAGGGAACCGAAGATGGAAATGCAAACCTATATGGCCTGGGAAATAACAAAATCCTCTCAACTCAGTCCAATGTTCCCTGAAACTGATACTGCCTTCCCAATTCATTTATTTCTATTTCCATAGCATTTCCTGACAATAGGCAGGAATTTATAGTAAAGTTCTGGGAAACCAGGAAGGTAGATTCCACCAGTTCCTGGCACATCTGCAGCCGACTCGCAGGCAGACATGTCCATGGGAGGCCCCGGGCTCGCTTGCCGGCTAGGGAACGTGGTTGTCCTGCAGGACGTTCCACTCCCATGACTTGTGAAATGACCTTCAGACAGATTCTCTGACAGTAATATGCTACATAAGTGTGCTCTGAAGAAATGAGATGCATCATGTACAGACACTGAGGATGAAGGAGTGCAGGGAATGCCACTCTCAAACCTGCTGCTTTGGTATATTGATTATCAAGCCAAAGGCACTTGGAAAGCAGCAACTGCATGGAGAGGCTTTCTCTGAACTCCTCTAATCAGCCAAAGATAGAGCCCCCAGAGGAACTCAGTTGTCATCAATCCCATCCCAGGGAGTTTCATTATCTAGGGAAGAAGGCTCTTATCACAGGGGAGGAGGCTAGAAACTGACATCACACCCAGACAGACCTCATCATCTATTCTCCTAAGGGGCAACTCATCTTTCCCCCAAAGTCATGACTCTCCCGCAAGTTGCCTGAAACCCCTTCCCTTCCCCACTATGAAGAGGGTATATAGGCTTCTACAGCTCACTGGGTTTTCGGGGAATTCACTTTACTTTCCTGTGATGCCCCAATGCACATAATAAATGTGTGTACTTTCCTCCTGTTAATCTGTCTGTGGTCCATTTCTTTTTCAGAGACTCAGTTATGGAACCCTCAGATGGTGGAGAAAACGTCTTCCCTCCCCTACAGGAGTGAAGAGAGGGAGAAGACCCCTCACGCATCCAATGCACCAGCATCACAAGGAGGCCAGTGCCGCCTTGTCGCCTGACTCCCACTGACTCAGCGCAGGAGACAGGAGCTGCCAGAGGGAGGTGGCACTGGAGGCGAGGCCTGAAGGAAAAGAAGTTCACCGAAAAGAAGGGTCGTGGCAGTGGGAGAGAAAGGGGCAGCTTTTGCAAGAGCTGGGCCGTATGAAAAAGGTGCCCAGAATAAGATGAAGGGACAGTGGAGGGAGAGCACTGTGGGAGGTCCTGGGACACCAGCCTGGTCCCTCTTTTGGGCTGAATTGTGTCCCCTCAATTCATATGTTGAAGTTCCAACCCCCAGGACTCAGCATCTGACAATATGTGGAGATGGGTTTTTAAATAGGTAAAATGAAGGTTAAAAGGTAAAATGAGGTTATTAGGGTGGGCCCTAATCCAACCTGACTGGCGTCCTAATAAAAGGAGGAGATTGGGGCACAGACACACACAGAGGACTGAGCATGTGAGGGCACAGAGAGGGGATGGTCACCTAGAAGCCCAGGAGAAAGGCCTCAGGAGGAACCAACTCTGCTGATGCTTTAATCCCAGACATCCCCCCGCTAGGGCTGTGAGAATAAATGCCTATGTGTCAGCCATCCACTGTGTGGCACTTTGTGGTGGCAGCCCGACCTGATTAATACAGGCCCTGTTCAGCCACCTCTGTACCGTGTGAGTTTAGCAAGACACCTTTCTGTTGTCTTTCCAGGTCGGGGGGCTCCCCATGTCCATCCCCAGCAGTCGTCCTCTCAGAGACTACATTTCTACATTTCCTTGGGACCCAGTGGGTTTTGTGAAGCTGGGCCTGGGATATGTGGACGTGCATGGCCCTGTGATCCAGGGCTTTTCACAGAGAGGTGGGAGCAGAGCAGAATTAAGGTCATGATCAAGCAAGGGCTAAGAAAGTTGCAAAGAGGAGATATGATGATTACAGAAACATGTGCAGGTGGTTACAGCAGCCGGTTCCTTACTGGAGCAAACAGGCATCCTGTGAGAATGTCAGTTCAGTCAGTGGTTTCCTGCTTCCCAGCCATCCTGGGAGAGAACGCTGAGCCTGGGGGATGGGCCAGCATTCCCCACACGGGCCTGGTCATGTGTCCGGGATCCCTGCTGCCCCCTTCAAGTGCTGCTTTCCACTCACTGGCTGGATCTAGTCCTTCCTAGGCAGGGGCTGGGGCAGAGTAGGAAATCCAAGGCACAGGGACACGGGTTTGCATCCAGGCAGCCTCATCAGCCAAGGAGCAGCATGGTAGTTTTGTGACACGGGAAGTAGAAGCTGCTATGCCTCCTAATTGGGTCTTATGGGAAGGGGTCAGGCAAATTTTTTGAAGGAAACATCATTTCTACTAAATCCAGACAAGGTGAGGAGGATTTGATTAGACACAAGAGGGAAGGGACAAACTTGCAGGTAGAACCTGCGTGTTCAAAGGCAGGTGAGGCTAAGGGGCACTGCGAGAGGTGAGGGAGGCTCCCAGCCTGCATAGTGTGAGGACAAATAGGCTTTCCTTCCAGAAGGTGCAGTGCAGCCATCCCAACCAGTCTCTCACCATCCTGGGGCACCTCCTTCCTCCCTGCCTCTGCCACTGGGCAGGTTCGCTGTGGAGTGATAGTGACTTGGCTTACAGACCTGTGCAGCCTGCTTCTCCCTTGCCAGAAGAACATGTGAGTCAGGGCAGGCTGCCTCTGCCCAGCTTTGGGGATTATTCCTTGGTGATGGGCCGGTGACATAATCTCCCTTCCTAAAATGGTGTTTGGGAGTCTTCTGTTGGAAGACTAGTCTCTCCTCAATCTGTGGATACAAGTTGGTGATGACAGGTTTGGAGAGACCAGGGCTACTGTCTGAGAACCAGGAACAGAGGAGAAAAATGTGACAACATCACATGCTGAAGGTGGAAGGCACCTTGGTGCCCAGCCCCGAAGGGGTGAACTATGAAGGAGGGTGCAGGGCCACCGAGGTCTGGGGCTGCTGGTCTCCTCCCCCTCCCCCGGCAGTGCAGGTGAAACTCCCAACAAGGATTGGTTCTATGAGTCAAAGGCTTCTTGAGGGTCCATCTTGCCCATTCATCCCTGCCCTATCATGATTCACGAAATTAGCCGTCTTTGAGTAAATGACCTGAATCAAGGGCTTACTGGGCACTTCCTGCACCATCTTCAGGTAGTCTCACTGAGGAGGTGGGGTGTCCAATCAAAAGAGCCATTCTGACCCTCAGCTGCATTGAGCCTCAGTTTCCCCAACTGTTAAATGAGCTAGTGGGACAAGAATGTCTCTAGGCTTCCCTTTGGTGCAAACTGAATTTTAGAGTAATTTAATGGCAGTGCTGGGCTTATGGTCGCTTGAAGTTTTCATCCACTAGGAAATGGGTTGAGAAACCTGTGCTTGATTTTAATGTACATTTGCCATTTTCTAACATAATCACTGCCTTTTTATAGGTTCGTGTTTTTCTGTAGTTTGCAACTTTCATTGCCACTGTCTCTCGTCTCTCCCAACAACGTGCGTGATGGGCCCTGTGTTTGTCCTCACACTCCCAATGAGATAGCGGGGCTGGGAGAGTTTCAGGGGATTTCCCACGGCTGTGCAGCTGGCAAGAAATTCGACATGAGCTTCTTTAACCCCAAATAATCATCCTTTACACTCAGCCAAGAGCAAGGCTCACCTTTCTTAAACAGCATCCCAGAGAGGCCAGCAATTGGGTTTATGGTTTTGCAGTGCTTGGAGGAAGAACATTCTTTAGGTTGTAATAGGCTTGGTGCCTATCAATAGCAGTGGTAATGTACATGCCGGCACCCTACCCACAGTTTCCAAGGAAGCAGGTTGAAGAAACAAACAAAGAAAGCAGGAAGGTGGGGAGAAAAGCATTTAGGGTCAAGGGGAATTCCGGAGTCTGGTTGAGATGGCTGCACAAAAGCACCAGGAAAATGACTTCAAAGGCACCAAAGAACCAGCCTCAAAGGGCCTGGACTTGAACACGTTCAAATGAGGAGACAGTGTGGAACTTAAGCAGTCCAGGCCTCTGTTTCTAATGGAAACCAAGCATGCTACAGGCCAGAATGTCTCCCGGTTGGGGTGGTCTGTAATCACGATGGTGTGAGGGTGAATACGACATGGGGGCTACCCAGGCACCACTGAAAACCCTTTCTCAGGGCTATCCTGAGCCCTGGAGCATGAGAAAAGGAGAGAGTCAGAAAGGCCTGGATGAAGTCACTGCTTTCTCCCTCACGGGTGATGAGAACACCACACCACACTACCCTCCCTTCTCCCACCGTGCTGGTGCTGCCTGTGCAAATGCTCTTCCCACCTCTCATGTTCCCCCTGGGGCTCTGGCCACTTTTCCCCTCCCAGCTCAGTGGGTCCCTGTGCAGAGCATCTTGTTCCTGCCTCTCTGCCTTTGTTCACAGCTTGCTGCTCAGATGTCAGCAACTCTGAGAAGCCTTCCTAGACTCAACCACTCAGTCTTTCACTCATCCACTTATTTAGTAAGCACCTCTCTATGCCAGCCACCGACAGGGATATGGGCAAAGTAGAGAGTTTTTGTGAGACCCAAGACATCATTTGAGGCTGAGGAACTGTTTTTAGGAAAAAGACACAAAATTATGAATGCCAAATTAGGTGCAAGGTCCTGGAGAGGTTGTGACTGTGCGGGCACACGTCATGAGTTTCCTGATAACACACCCAGATGCAGGTAAGACGTGCCCTTGGGTGGGGCACCTGCATTCCAGTGGAGAGAGGGGATGGTAAACAGAACAGTAAACACACACGTTTTGGAGAATCATGCTGTAGAGAAAAACTAGCAGGGTAGGCACCAGAAGGTCTGGGTCCAGGGACTCAGAGTCACCTACTGTGACAGAGGACTCTGAGCCATGGGACACATGCACAGGGGGTGACGTGTCCAGGTGGAGGGAACAGCAAATGGGAAATCCAGAAGGCAGAGTGGAGGGAAGGAGCTCAGGTCACAGAGGAGCCATATGGGGCAGGAGTGGGTGGGGTGATACACCAGCTTGGGGCCATTATGAGGGCCTTTGAGTGAGACAGAAAGGAAGGGACAGTAACATACTTGACTCAGGTATTTCAGCTTCATCTTGTCCTTCCCTGTCATTGTGCACCATTTTTATATCATTCACTGTATTAAAAGGTAAACTTAGGTATGCCAAAATGTTAATAATTTCTTTGAGCATTCAGAGATTCATGAATCAAGCAGCTTCAGACTTCAAGTTCTTCACTGCTCCAGCCAGGAAGTGCTTGGGGGAACCTTTATTAAGGTATTTCAGAAGAGAGACAAAGAAAATAGTTGATTGGTTCAAGTGGAAAATTCCTACTTGGAGGTTAGTAGGTGGTTTCCGATTGATTAACCCGAAGTTTCATTTTGCTGTTTGCATTGAGTTGGGTTTCTGTTTGCTTCAGTAGGAACCCACCTCAGCCTAATGGCTTCCCAATTCATTATTTTAACAACTACATTCTAGTTTCCTAATGTGTATATATGACCAACATTCCTGCTTTACCATAAACTTCTTGAAGGCCTCAAACACAAATTCATCTAAATATCATTTTTCCTTGCCCCACCTCTTAGACTCTTGGCAAAAGGCCTGGCAACTATTAGGTGCTCATTAAAGGCTCTGTAAAGTAGAAGATGTAGGAACATGGTTCTGAATCATTTTTCTCTGTCTCTCTCTTTGAAGCCATGACTAGAAATCATTTAATTTAGAAAACGTTCCTCCAGGCAGTTTCATGCTATGCTAATTCCTGGAGATATGTAAAGGCATTATCTCCACTGTCATGAGAGGAGGGCGGCACCAAAGCCCAGCAGAACTCCATGTGCTCAGGCATCTACCAGGAAAGTACGGCTCATCAGCTGCACAGGGTTGAGCAACCTGTGATTTCATTTGGCCTCTTCCTAGATAAATGGTAAATTTTAATGACACAGCAGGAATTTCAGGGCTCAGGGAGGGGATGGAACAAGATCACAGCATGGAGAGAGGCCTTTGGGTGGGCGGTGGCTGTGGGACATATAGAGGGTGGGCCAGGGTTGGATGAGGGGGGCAACTGGAGCTCCCTAACATGATTAAATGAATGGAGAATAGGTGTTTAAGTGCTCTGATTTCAAAGTTCAAGAGGATAGCTCTATGATTCGTGAAAGTTTTCTTTTTTAAATAAAAAGATGTGACTGAGAACGTGAAGGACAGGGAAAAGGAGAGCAGCTGCACCACCCTGGGTTCTGGCCCTGGAGACTCCCGGGTTTTCGTGGCCTGAAGGCTTCCACCTCCAGCTCAGCTAAGCAGGAACCGAGCCACACTCCGCGGGGCATTTCCGAGGGGCAGTGGGAGCCGCACAAAGGAAATTGAGCTCCGGTCCACGGAGCATGGCTGTTAAGAAAGAGCCAGAAGGGGGGCTGTGGCCTGGGTGCATGTGTGTGTGCTATGTATATATGTGTACCTGTGCAAGTGTGGAGATTGTAGGAAGAAGAAACTAGGGCCTACTTTTCTGTGATTGGTAAAGGACAGTAGGAAGGTCAGCAGAAGATGAATCCATTTGGGAGAAAGAACAATAGATCAAACTTGTAAAACAAATGCATATGCTCCTGTTGCCTGTCTTAAGATGAATTCCATCTCTATCAACATTCTAGAAGATGTATTTAAATTTATATCTGAACCAGAAAGCAAGGAATGGCATCATCTGAGGAGCAGAGACTAGAAGGAATTCTTGGAGAAGAGTAAACAAATGGAATCTAATTAATGAAGAAACCAGATGATGCCAGTTAAATGATGGCCACTCACATTGGTGAGGGTGGATCATGTACTTTACTCATTCGATGGATTCAAACCTTTCTTCATTAATTAGATTCTTCAATAATCAATTAGATTTTCATCAGCTTCAGCTAATGTTTCACTGAGAGAGCCACTAAAGAAGTAAAAGTCATATCTTAGAAAAAATAGAGCATTTGGTTAAACACACACACTGGAAATGATGAGGTTTTGAGGTCCTCCCCTTCTCACTCATTAACGGAACCGGCAGCTGCAGAAGGTTCTAGAAATGTGCTGGTGTTCAGAAGCAAGGCAGAGATTCCGAACACCCAGCATCCAGAGGAAACGAGGCCAGGCCACCTGCAGCCCGTCCTGAGTGCTGGGCCCCACGGGGGCTGAGAAACTCATACCCATCAAGAACTATGAGATCCAGATATTTGGTTATAGAAGTGGCACACATGCAAGTCACCACATGTATATCAGAAACCAACACAAATAAGTAGGAATATATTTGAAATTTAAATTAAGATTCGTATCTTCAAAGAGATTTGAGAAGATGGGCAGGTATTAAAAAGATGTTTAAAAAAATCAATAGATGGGCTGAAAAACAGCTTTTAAAAAAAGAACAAAGCAACGCAAAAAACAAATGAGTAAACTGAAAGAAGGGAAGGAGTTTTTCCAAGAATCAAGACAAAAGGGCAGAGAAGTAGAAACTACAGCAACAACAGCAAAACAAACATACAACAACAAAACAGAAAAATGAAATTAGCTGCAGAAGTCCCAATCGCCAAAAACATCCCAGAGGGCAAGAATATGAGCGCCTAATTTATCTTGTCCAGAGGAAAGCTGCACTCATAACAATATCTATTTCTCCTCAGTCAGTGATTGTCCCTCCCATATTAAGAATCCTTTAGGCCTAAAATTAATATGAGGGGCTAAAAGCCTTCAGAAAGAGGACCAACTGTAAAAGTTTCTACGTGATCTCATCCCTGCAGATTGAGGTCTCCAGGACTGAATCACTGTCAGTGCACGGGCATGCAGCTTCTGTTCTTTCCAACTGTGTCTTTCCTTGCTTAAGAGTGCCCACATGACCCGCAGTTTATCTGATTGAATTAAGGCCCATGAAACTCAATATGGTGTAACTGGCTATTCTCTGCTTCGTGCTGAACTTACCAGCTTTGTGGTAAATAAAAGACCGCTGGAATCTCTGAAAGAACAAACTAGAAATATCCATTTTTTTAAACAAAATATTCTGAGACAAAAGGAATTCTGGGATAAGATGGGCATGATAATTATGAAATCAGCTTTAAAATTTTTCACGAAATTTTTTTCTCTCTCAGCCAGGCTTCGACCAGAGTAATTCTTGACACCTTGGAATATTAGGTGAGGTGTATTTAGGGCTGTTCACATCCCCTGTGTTACTTTTAAGTTGCCTTCAGTCTCCAACATAGGCATGGCTTCTTAAAGGAGGAAGTGAAGAGGTGAGGGATGGGCGCTCTGTCAACAATATTCCAAAGCTGCTATATTAGTCAGGCCTCTCTCAGAAACAGAACCATCTGTCTCCTAATATCTCCTATTGGTCTGTTTCCTGGAGGTCCCTGACTAACATGACTAACACAGCAAGTATGGAAGATAGATAGATAGATAGATAGATAGATAGATAGATAGATAGATAAAATTAGTTCACAAGGTTATGGAGCCTGACAGGGCCAAGATCTACGATCGGTAGGCTTGAAACCAAGGAAGAGTCAATGTTTCAGCTCAAGCCTGAATACAGGAAAAGACACCCAATTCAACAGTCAGGCAGGAGATGTCCCTCCTACTCAGCCTTTTTGTTCCATTCGGACCCTCAATGAGTTGGATGACGCCCACTCACATTGGTGAGGGGGGATCATGTACTTTACTCATTCCACGGATTCAAATACTTATCTTAGCCAGAAACACACTCAGAGACATACACGGAATAATATTTGACCAAATATCTGGGCACCTGGAGCCCAGTCAAGTTGACATAAAATAAACCATCATAGCTACTGTCTTCATCCATTTTGTGCTGCTATAACAGAATACATAAAACTGAGTAATTTATAAAGAATATAAAATTATTCTTTCACAGTTCTGGAGGCTGGAATTTCAATATGAAGCTACTGCAGATTATGACCCAGTTTCTCTGCTTCCAAGATGGCACCTTGAGCCCTGCCTCCTTTGGAGAGGAGGATCGTTGTGTTTTCACATAGTAGAAGAGTGGGAGAGAGAGAACTTACTCCTGAAAGTCCTTGTTATGGCAGTGCTATGGTTTGAATCTTTCTCCCCTCAAAAATGCATGTAGAAACTGAATCCCCAATGTGGCAGTATTGAGAGGTGGGGCCTTTAAGAGGTGATTGGTCACGAGGGATCTGCCCTCATGAAAAGAGTAATCCATTCATGGATTAATGGGTTCAGGAATTAATGGATTAATCGGTTGTCATGGGAATGGAACTGGTGGCTTTATAAGAAGAGGGAAAAAGATCGGAGCTAGCATAATCAGCCCCCTTGTCATATGGTGCCCTATGCCACCTTGGGACTCTGCAGAGTCCCCACCAGCAAGAAGGTCCTCACAAGATGCAGTCCCTGGACCTTGGACTTGTCATCTCCAAAACTGTAAGAAATAAGTTCCTTTTCTTTATAAATCACCCAGTTTTAGGTATTATGTTATAAGCAACAGAAAACAAATTCAGACAGGTAACATGAATTCATTCATGAGAGTGGAGTTCTCATAACCCAAACACCTGTCATTAGACGCCACCTCCCAAAACTGTTGCTTTGGGAATTAAGTTTTCAACACGTGGATTTTGGGGGACACATTAAAACCATATCAATTATCAGCTGGAATAATTAGATATTTCAACACAGAATCTAGATGTCTCACAACTATACAGTATATCAGCAGACATCTGCAAGTGAGATGATTCCTTATCTGTTGACAACCTCAATTTGATTCAGGCCATGGTGAACAAGTACATGATGACACACAGGCATCCTGTGAGCTGATCCAGAGAGAAACAAAGATTATGATAAGGCTCTTGTCCTTAGGGATTATACCATCTCCTGGGGAGGAGAAAGGGGCATAATGAACTCTAAAGACAGACAGATGTTTCCAAACACCTAAGAGAAATGCTCTGGGTTAGTGCTTCTCCAACATGAACACTAAAATAGACCAAGAGATTGGGGAGAGTTCACACATTGTCATGAGGACTGGGAGGAACTGCCTGGAGGAGCCCTCTAAGGGGCAGAATGTGCTAGCAGCCTCATGTCTCATTTCAATATTGCACAAGGGCAAGAGAACCCAGCTAAGAGCAAGGAATCAGAATAAGATAGGCGAGTGCTGGCGCCTCTCTAACACACGATATGGTGAAATCTTGGGAAATGAGTTAACAACCGTACCTCCAATTTCCTCATCTGGGAACTGAGGATAACAATACACTCCATGGAGGCTGGTGAAGATTACACAACTTTGTACTTGTGATATGCTTAGGACAACGCCTGGCACACAGCAAACACTAAGTGTCCATTAAATCACCCAAAACATAAATTTTGCATTTTATTTTACATTATGAAAAGTAATTTCTTACTAGTGAAATCATTCTTCCTATTCGTATTCTATTCCTAACTTTATTACTCCAAATCTTTGAGGAATCTCCTGGTAGTCAACCCTGGCTCACCTAGGCACGCTCCGAGGAGTGTGTGTAGCTACAGATTGGGTGTGGGCTCTGCTTTCCACAGCCAAAGTCTGGACAAGTTTATGAGATCAATAACAATTCTTAAAAAAACAAAAAACAGGCCTGGCGTGATGGCTCACGCCTGTAATCCCAGCACTTTGGGAGGCCGAGGCGGGTGGCTTACCTGAGGTCGGGGGTGTGAGACCAGCCTGACCATCAAGGAGAAACCCCATCTCTACTGAAAGTACAAAATTAACCAGGCGTGGTGGTGCATGCCTGTAATCCCAGCTACTCAGGAGACTGAGGCAGGAGAATCGCTTAAACTCGGGAGGCAGAGGTTGCAGTGAGCTGAGATCACGCCACTGCACTCCAGCCTGGGCAACAAGAGCGAAACTCCATCTCAAAAGAACAAAAACAAAACAAACAGTAAAGCAAAACGAAACAGGTTCCTTAGAGTAGGAAATTTTGGAGGTTTTAATATGCAAATGTACACTATAATTCTCCAAAAGATGTTAAATTCTGCAATGTTGCCCTGATTTCTCTGACAGTGGGTCCAAACTGCACTCCAAAACATGTAACACGTATCCTCTATAATACCCTCATGCCTCAAAGCACAGTGTATTGAAAGCTGCTCTGAGTGACAAAGGTGGTGAAAATTTTAATTAGCTGGATTATGATGGACATTTCACAATGCATATATATGTGTGTGTGTGTATATATATATCATAACAAATTGTATACTTTAGATGTATACAATATTTTATTTAAATATATACAATTCTTATTCTCCAGCTATACCTCAATAAAGCTGGAAAAAAGCTAAAATAAAAAAAAATACTTAAAAAAGTCTAACAGGTAATTTAGGCCTTATATCCTTCTATAATTTATGTGCAGATGCCCTAGGAGCAAAATTCATGTCTGATTATTTTTCTGTTATGCACAGCAAATAGTATACCAGCCAATGCATTGTGTGCCTATTTAATTCAGCCAAGTAAAGAAAGGAAGGAAGGAGAAGGAGAGAGATCAGATCCCAGGAAACCAAATATGAACTACTCAGAGACTATTATGTTTATGGAACACTGAGGCAACACTTGATAAAATTTGGGGGATTTCCAGGCTGTATTTCCTGTTATTGTTTTGAGTTTTGTAGAAGAGAAGACATAACTCAGAATTAACTAGATAATTTATGTATTTAGTAATTTAGCGTGTATTTAGTAACTTAGTAATTCATCATGATTAATTTTAACAGAAAAAGATACTCTAGTCACTTTCAAATGGTTTTTAAATTAAGCTAAGATATATTTTCATTTTTAAATATTTGTATCATATATCTTTCATTTTTAAATAAAGTGGGAAAATAGAACATTATATATAGACATTTGTAAGAAAAAAATTTTCTTGATTGATCAATCTTTAGCTACAGAAATGTTTCATAAAGCAAAAAACAACTATAATTTCCTATCCCATAGCATACATTTCCTCCTGCAAATATTAGTTTCTGCTGCTATCAGAAACTATTGTCGATGTTTGTTTTTTTATTTTGTGGTTGTGGTAGTGGTTGTTTATTTTTACTGAATGAAGTAGCAAGCCCTCCCCATGTGTGAGGTTGTTTTATATTTCCATCGTTAGTCCTCACCATGCTTGTGCAAGATTTAAGGTGTTATTCTTCACTTAACTGATGAATAAGGCCAAATTCAGAGAGGTTAAGCCTTGGAATTCTACAGCAGCTCAACCGGCTCTCTGTCCAGAGGCAAAGCTGTGGCCCCTCTGCTCTCCCATGCTGTTATTGTTTGTGAGTTACACCAGTCAAAACAACAGATTAAACACAAAAGATATCTGAATTTCAGGATCTTTGGGGGTAACTGATGAGGCCCTGTCTGGTCACCTGATGGTAAGACAAGCACAAAACCGGAGAGATCAGTTGTTCTGCTTGCGTCAATGTGAAGGCAGAACATTCTCATCAGACAGACCAGTGAGAGTCATTTACCCATTAACGTGTTCTCCAGAGCTAAGGAGAATGTGAGCAGCACATTCTACTGCACAAAGCGGGAGCTAGCATTCAATGCCAAGGTTTTGGCAAGCAAGGATGCATTGACATGGAATGATGGGGAATTTAAACAATGTATCATTGAACTTTTGCAGCAGGCACCTGATTCTTAATTAGAAAAGTACCTGGAAGACGCACGACATGGCCTTGGTTTTGGTGGAGGATGGTTTACAGTCAGGACAGGGTGGGAATCAGGGATGGAATAAAGGAGAGGAAATATTTGTTTCAGACAGATGACTGCACCCCTGCAAGAGGAGTCGGGGCAGGAGGAAGGGCAGAAGAGGTAGAAGTTCTGATGGGGTAAGGATGTAGGAAAATCTTCATTATGAATAAACGTTTGAAAGAGGGTTTCATCATTAGTCATTAATTTATTCATTTATTCACTCACAAATCTGGGGAAACTGTAGGGACAGGGCAAAGGTCATTGCCCTTTTCCTACTGAGAAATGATGGTTTAGTGACTGAGAGACCGGAGCAGGATACGCAACAGCATGGAGTGGATGCCACTGACTGAGAAGGTGGGAGCAGGAACTGGAGGGAAGGCCCTGGGACTCTGGCTGTGGGGGCCACTGCTATAGCTCCCTCAACTTTGAACTGAGGGTCCTTTCATGTTAGTTTGTCCAATTAAACATTTAGAAATTTATAGCTTAGACCCAGCGCTGGGCACGCGCCTGTAATCTCAGCACTTTAGAGGGCCGAGGCAGGCAGATGGCTTGAGGTCAGAAGTTTGAGACTAGCCTGGGTAACATAGAGAATCCCTGTCTCTACTAAAAATACAAAACTTAGCCCAACGTGGTGGTGCATGCCTGTAGTCCTAGCTACTCTACACAGGAGGCTGAGGTGGGAGAATCTCTTGAGCCCAGGAGGCGGAGGTTGCAGTGAGTCAAGATCTCACCACTGCATTCCAGCCTGGGTGACAGAGAGAGACCCTGTTTAAAAAATATGTATATATATAGAGAGAGCTCAGTTTAGATTCTGTCTTGTATATATTCAGTCCCTTTGCTGTGACCTAGAAAATAGTTCCATGTGAAGCTCAGTCTAAACATGAAGGGATGTTTAAAACAGCGCTTACAGCACAGGGGCTCCTTGCAGTGATGGAGGTATGGGTGAGCCCTGAAGGGGAAGAAGGGGTTTGGCAGAGGCATTGGGTCTATTTGCATGTAGTTGGGGTCTATTAAATGTGATGCAGAAGTAAATGTGACTCCACCTGAGTTGATCGCATTGAATGCAACACAGGCTCATCCTGAGTGTATTTACTTCAAGTACCACCAAACGACAGGGAGGAAATGCTAGTCCTCAAAATGCCTCATCTATAGGGGAAAACACTTGATTATCTACTTGGCTTGGAGCTTATGTCTCCAAAGGCATTCTAATCTTTCCATGCTTCCAAGTGCTTGACTAATCTCTCCTTTTTCTAAGGTACTTTCCCCCACGGTTTCCTTCAGACACTCTTCTCTTTGGGTTTGAGTGTGAAGACTCACGTGTGACTCTATACAGTGCCAATGTCTCTCTGCTTCTTGATCTTTAAGCATTTTAGGGATACCTGCCTCTGGGAGACTCTTACCGCCAGTGTGTGCTTTAACCCGAGGATTGAGTTCTGGGGCTGTGGCATGTGCATTTTTGTAGCTCTAACATAAGGCCAGGCATAGAGTAGGCTGCTAAATAAAATAAAATAAGGAATTAATGCAGGTATATGTGTAAACTGAAAGAAGACTAGAGAGCCAGCTGGGAATGCTCAGGACAAAGTGGGAAGCAAGTTCAAGGTCAGAGAGGCAGGCAGAGTAGCAGGATCAGTGTCAGGATGGATGAGAACATGGTCAAAATCCAGGTCAAGGTTTAAAGAGCTGGAATTCAAGACCAAGAGTGCAGGGAAGGGAGCTGGCAGCTCCAAGTGAAATTGCTTCAGTGAAAACTGATCTTATCTTGCCTTCTAAAAATAAGGTATAATCTTGAATCCTAGAATGTAAAGACACTAACTAGAACTGGAAGAAATTGATCTACGCATGAGTAGCTGCATTGCCTCATGGCTTAGTCTCCCTAGACCTCAGCTTCTAATTTGTGAACTTGGAAGAATGTTGAGACAACATAATGTCAGGAGATGTGGGGGCTAGAATCCAGGATAACGGCTCCACTGCAGCCCAGCCATTACTTTTGGTGTGATGCAACAGCATTTGGGACTAAAATGAATGGAACAGGAGCCCACATGCTCTCAAATCCCACAATTGGCAGACAGAGGAGAAACACACTAGAGAGTGAGGCAAACTCTTCCCGCCTTGGTTTTGTGACTGTCATGAGTGACTCCAACTGAAGACAGGGTTGGATCTGGAAATGCATTTACCTGCGCTTCTCAAGGCTGCTGAATGATTAGGTCTCAGACACAAGAGAGGTCCTTGGGACAGTAAAGCGGGTGCAACCTGCACTCCATAGGCCACAGGGGCTCAGAATTCTCTAGAGCCACCCAAATTGACATCCTGGACTGGCATTCTTTCCCTTCTCATTGTAAACAGTCACCACCCCAAAACTTTGCTTGTGCCCCTCCATAATCCCCTTCCCTTGGCCCTTCACAGGCAACCACTGGTTTGCTTTCTGTCACTTTGGATTAATTTTCCTTTATTTTTTGGTCTGGTGTCTTTCACTCAGCATAATTACTTTGAGATTTACTCATGTTGTATTATATACCAATAGTTAATTCCTTTTTATTGCTCAGTAGTATTCCATCAAATGGATAGGACATAATTTGTTTATTCATTGACCTGTTGATGGCCATTTGGGTTGTTTCCAGTTTTTGACTATTACAAATAAAGCTGCTATGAACATTTGTATCCAAAACAAAATAAAATTAGAACCATGTATTATTGCAGTATTGGCCATTATAAGATATCTGAATATTTGTTTTCTAAGCATTTTTTTTAATTTGTAGGAGTTCTTTGAAAGTAAGTCAGGAAAGGTGTTCATTTAGAGGCAAATGTTATAGTTATTGTGAGGCCATAGTGTTGCTTTGCAAAGAAACTAGGACTCAAAATCAAGTGAACAAGTTATTTCCTTGATTCTGTGATTCATGAGATATGAACAGAATGAAGTCTTTTCCTTCTCTATATTTAACTTAATCCATGATTTCTATAGGAGGCATCACATTGCATGGGGCCCAGAGTGTCACATCTAAACTCTTCACCACCAATATTCCTTCCAAAGTCTTACTCTGCCAGATAGAGTCCCCACCCTCCTCCCCTGCCCCCACTTGTACTCAGCTTTTTCCCCTCTACTTTTCAGAGAAGTTCTCTTGGGCATGTGCATCCTGATTCTCAACAAGTCTCCCAGATTCTGGAGGCTGGCTCATAACCAATCACAGACTCAAAACAGAGGATCTTTCTCTGCAAACATCATTGCACCAGTGCTGTGAGGAGCTCCACTAAGTTACCTTATGTATATATGGAGAGACAAATCCATTACTATAATTGCAGACTCCAACACCCATCTTTCAACAATGGATAGACTGAGAAAACAGAAAATCAAATGACCTGAATAGTATTATCAATCAGTGTGACCTACTAACATATATCTATCACATTAATTGAATCCATGTTTAAAAACCTTCCACAAAAAGAAAAAAACACCAGCACAGGTGTTTTCAATGGCGAATCCTATCAAGCATTTAAGGAACAAACAATACCAGTTCTCCACAATATCTTCCACAAAATAGAAGCAGAGAGAGTGCTTCATAACTTATTCTATGATACCAGAATTTCACCAATGCCAAAATCAAATTAAGACATTACAAGTAAAGAAAATTAAAACCAAGTATCTGTTATGAGAATAGGTGCAAAACTTCAAACAAAATATTAGCTTTAAATCAATCCAACAGTTTATCAAAAGAATTATACACCACAACCAAGTGGGATTTATCCCATATATTCAAGGCTGGCTCAACATTTCGAAGTCAATTAATTCATCACATCAACAAGCTAAATTTTAAAAAATTATCATATTATTATATCAATTGATGCAGAAAAGCACTTGATAAAATCCAAAACCCATTCATGATTTAAAAAAAGATCCTCTTACCAAAATATTCATTAATTGTAACAAACAACCATACCCTATATATATATGAATTCATATATATAAATATATGAATATATATATGGTGTGGTTTTATATGTGTATATATATATATGATGCTGACAATGGGGCAAATGGGTGTGAAATATATAAGAACTCTCTTTGCAAACTTTCTGTAATGTAAACTAACTCTGAAATTAAAAGTTTCCTTTTTTAATTATTTTTCAATTTGGCCCATTTTCTAGTGGAGAAAGGAAGCAACTTTATATACAACTATGAAGCAGGGAAGAAGGTGGAATGTGAATTGTTCTGGTGGTCTTAAATGGTAGGACGTTATTAATGTACGGAAAATAAAGTTGAGAAGTTGTAACTTTGCGTGACATTTCAAAGCACTGCTAAAGGAGGATGTAGCCTGGAAAGTCACCAGCACTGTGAAAACAGTGGCTGCCCAAGTTCTTGACTGTGTTGTCATACAGGTACCTCACTCAAAGGGTGGGTGCCAAACTGGGAGACTGTGTTTGTGCTTCTGTTGTGTGTGTGGTGTTTTTTGTTTTTTGTTTTATGTTTTCTTTCTAATTTAGTCTTAAGGTCTCTCTCACATGAGTGCAATAAACTCTAGCACTTCCCTGATTCACGAATTTGGTGATAGATGTTTACAGTGTGCCTGTCATAAGATACTTCTTTATCCTTGTGGATAGGCTGATACCTAAGTGTCACCTGTGACCAGCTGTCACTTTCACAGAAACTGATTTTTACTGGCAGATGCCCTTGTGGATCATGTCTGACCTGTGTTCAGTTTATTCCTACTAAGATAGCCAATGTCTAGGAAAGCCCTGCCCAGGAGAGAAGTTATGTGCTGGTCTATGGATTAGGTGAGAAAGAGGAGGCAACTCAACAAAATCCATGAAATCAAAGAAGCAGATTCTTACAGATCCCAGAGAGAAGAAGGCAGCATGCTTCACAGGGCCAGTGGGAAAGGAGGAGCCAACAGGGAAACGGACATTCAAACAGTGGATAGGGAGCAAGAGAGAGAATAAGGGGCCCATGGGCCAAAGTGTTTATTGGAGTCCAGGACATTACCCAAGCAGGCTTCCTAAGGGGTGTTCTAATTGATTAGAGCCAGCAGGCATCAGCTCCGTGGAGTCACACTGCAACTGAGACATGGTCACTATGGCACACCTGTGAGGTCCATGCTGGGTGTGGGAGTCAGTGAGGTAAGTCAAGTAGGTTGCATCCAGCTGTCTCATAGGAAAGTGGTCACCAGGGGGTGATTTATAGGGCAGATATCCAGGTCAACCACACTGAGGAACTGGGAGAAAGTGAAGAACTAGACACCATGTCAAGGGTAACAAGGAAGTTAAACCTATATTCAAAATGGATATTGAAGCCACACAAAATTATAGGAATTCACTACAGTTTCCTATGCCAGTCTGCACATTAAAATCACAGAAATACTGCTTAGAAATACAAAGTCCTAGGCCACCTATGGTGATGTTAATTTAGTCGGTCTGCAATGGAACCCAGGAATTTTTATATTTAAATGGGTGTACATTTTAGCCCTAAGCCTTCCATTTAGATGATTGCAACCACAATTCTTTCAAGCAAATTATTCAGCTACTTGGAATCCACATCCGCATCCTTTTCTCCTGACTGAAACAGAGGAAAGGATTTTTCCCTAGCCCATCCTAGGAACATATAACTCATTCACCACTCCCTATTACAAACAATACCCCTGCTCTATGGTTTGTGTGGAATGTGACTTCAGGTAGTGATCTCATTTGAATGGTTTCCTTTATACCTACACGGCCACCTATGTGTCCCTGTCAATGTTGTTCTTGTGTTTTCCGCATATCAATGCATATGTTTCCAAGTACACGCCTGAGAGCTAAGAGAAGTCTTCAACCTGGATGCTAGCTAGTTTGAACTGATGAAGCAGTGAGAGGTGTTGCATGGTACAGCTTGCATTAAACTGGTTTGCACTTCAACTTCAGTGGGTATGTAAACCCCCAGGACCTTGTTAACTGCAGATGTTGATTCAGTAGATATAGGATGGGGGTGGAGAGTCTGTTCTCAGGTGAGATGGAGGCTCCTGCTCTGGAATGCAAGGCTTCACTCCACTCCCTCTAGAAGAGGCGTGTACTCTTGGTCTCTGAGGCAAGCCATTACTCTCCCCAGGTGACTGGGTGCCCTTGGCTCTGATGTAGACCATTCCCCTCTCCAGGTGACAGTGGTACCCTTGCTGTCTGATATAAGGCATCACCCTCTCCGGAAAGTAAATCTCCAGTGGCTGGGAGGCAGCTACATTTTTGATCTTCACCAAACTCTCTATGAGATGGAGACTTGAGTGGGGAGTGTTGTGCCTTGTGGTGTGTGTGGAGTAAGGCTTACCTTACAACTCAGCAATGGTGAAAGGGAGGAACGGTATCCCAGGACACCAGTGGCAGCTCATATTTTCTCTTGAGAATCTGGTTGGGTGGGCAGACGTCCACAGTAAGGGGCCCTTCTTCAACAGCTTCCGGGTACCAAGAGGCATCTCTCTCCCCTGTCCATGGTTTGAGAAACTCAGGAGGTGCTGCATTCCCTGCACGTTACTGGGCTGTTGCTATTGTTTACCTGGTCCCTGCAGGCATGCTATTTAAAAAATATCAGTACTCTGATTTGCACAGATTTGCACAGTACTCTGATTTTTCACTTATCTTTGGAATGTTCATCAACACTAATTTGTGCCCAGTACTGCAGTCTGTGCTCTACATACAACAATGAAGAAAACACAACCTTTGTCCTCACATAGCTTTCACCGCAGTTCAGGAAATAAGCATGTCAATCAATAATCACAGAGCTGATCTATGATGTGATGGTAGATGCCTTCACTACACAGATACTTTTAATCAGCTACTATGTGCCCAGCACTACTCTGGATACTTGTAATTCATCAATAAACCAATAACAACAAAAACATGGATTTCTTGGCCAAGCACGGTGGCTCACACCTATAATCTCAGCACTTTGGAAGGCTAAGGTGGGTGGATCACTTCAGGTCAGGAGTTTGAGACCAGCCTGGCCAATATGGCGAAATTCCGTCTCTACTAAAAATATAAAAATTAACCAGGCGTGTTGGCACATGCCTGTAATCCCAGCTACTCGGGAGGCTGAGGTGTGAGAATTACATGAACCCAGGAGATGGAGGCTGCGGTAAGCTGAGATTGTGCCACTACACTCCAGCCTGGGCAACAGAGTGAGACTCCATCTCAAAAAAAAAATATTTATTCTTAAAACTTATCTTCTGAGAGGGGGTGGTGCATCATAAGTAAAACAAACAAGTAAATGTCATAATATGCTGCATATTAATAGAGTCTATGGAAAATCAGAGCAAGCTAAGTGGGCTTGGTGCAGAGGTACACAGGAAGAATAGGATTGAATGCTTTCTGACAGACTGTCAGGAATGACTTTCTGCATGAGGTGATGTCTGAGGTGGGAATTCAAGAGGTTGGATATTTTCAAAGGTTCCCAGAAGACTAGGGGAGCTGAAGCACATCAGCTGAAGGAAAGAGCATGCTAACGGTGTCTAGCATCAGTCTCCTTTGTGCTTCTGGATGCAGCTGGCTTCCTTTATAGCTCAGGAGTGACTGGGAAACACGGGACCCGTGGGCGGAAGGCAGGTGTCTTGTCTCTCTGTAGTCTCTGTATATGGCAGAAGTTAGTTAGGTTTGCCCTTATTCCCAATAAAATATTCCTATTTATCAAAATTCTTTCTTCATTTAAGAGGAAAAGGCAAACGGTCACTCATTGAATCTATGTGAAATCCGAAATAGACCTATTCCACAATGAATATACACAGATTAAAAGTTAAGTAACAACAATGCCTCAACTGGGGAGCAGTGTTGGCTCCCCAGTATCAGGCACTGGGCATGGGGCTTGGCCAGCAGGGCACAGTGTCTTTCTGCCCTTCACCTCCCTCTGATAGGAGGAAGGCAGGGGCAGCTCTCGGTGAAGGTCAGCCCAGCACAGAGAAAAGCATGTCAGTTCCATGCTGAAGATGCCCAGGATAGGCAACCCGGTGAGGCTGAAGACAACAGCCACAGCCGAGGGTCCCTCCAAATTCAGTTCCATCATGCCAAAACAATCACGCAAACAGAAAAACACATCTGACCACGTCAGGGTGTGTGGCAACAAGTAGACTAAACATTGTGATGATTTTTAAATTTCCTCTTTTCCTCCAGATGTTTTCTTGATCAAACTGGAGTACATTCATTTGCTCATAAGTGCATGCTTGTGTTTTAGCAAGTACCTGCATCTTGTTTAGCATCACATGGATGAATACATGCCTATATATAGTCATACCCTAAAGGCACCATATAAAGATGATCATTGCTCAAATAACAGGACATGCTATGAGACTCTTGTAAATGACAGACAGGTCCGCCCGACCCCCAAGCCCTGTATTCCTTCACTCAGCACAAAAGGGGCCTGGATGGCAAGCACTGAGCTCAGAGGTTAAGGTAGTTTGATTTAAGCGCCCAGGGATTGCATCTGTTGTGAAGCCTAATGATGGAACAGCTCGAGTGTAAAACATAGACAGCAATGGGAGAAAGCTCTGGTCCTGACACTGGAGAAGCTCCCAATTTCAGACTAGTGAGAAGAGCACTCTAAATAAATAAATACAAGGCATGGTCATGTGTGCTGCAACACAGGAACACCCCAGGAGGAGGAAGTGAGGACCCTGCTGGGAAGAATTAGCTACAATTTTGGCAGAAAAGAGAATTACAAAAGCTATGTAGAAATGTCTACTGTATCATTTAGATGAAAACAGGTTACAACTGGTGTGTGCTTCTCCTTCGCAATTGTGTGAAATATATGGTTATCTGAGAAAGATGATAATAATAGTTGTTTTAAGATATAGGGATTATAAGGAATTTCTGGGATGAGTTTAACTTTAATATTAATAATGACTAACAAAAATATCAAAAGCACAAAAATACAAATTGAAATATATAAAGCTAGATGTAAGGAAATTAAGATGGAATTTGATACTTTTCTCACTAGAAAAAAAGTCACTCATCTTACTCAAAGAAACTACAGAATTCTTCTTCAGAGACTTTTCAAAATGACTTCTTCTTACCTGAGTTAATTTTGGTGTCATTCAGTCCAGAGTTAAAACATAACTAGAGGCTATTTCCAGATCACTCTCTAACCCGTGATTTCCTTAGAGGCTTTCAGCCAGTTCTCTCAGTTTGCAGTTTGCAGAGATTAGCAGAGCCAAGGAAGTAGAAACAATCAGCTTCCTCAGTGTGGACCACTGTGTCCTCACACCTCCTTAGATTAAGGTAACAAAAAGCCAGCACCACCCTTGTACCCAGGTCTGGCGATACACAAAATAGCTAGGTGTACAGGCAACCTGGAAATCAAGAGACCTAGATGTGCATTTTGAGCAACATCATGTCACCTCAGACTTGTACCCGGGTCTGAGGATACACAAAATAGCTAGACGTACAGTCAACCTGGAAATCCAGAGACTTAGATGTGCATTTTGAGCAACATCATGTCACCATACCAAGTGAAGTGAGGATAAAACTATATTCACACAGCTCCTGTGAGAACAATTTTGTAAACTGTGATGTGAAACATAAAGGTCACTGTGGGTGTTTCCTGAAGTCCTTCACATTTATTGGGTGTGGATGATATAAAAACCACTGTTTTAAGTAAGTAGCATGTGGGACTCTTTCTGCTGGGCAAACAGATGTGGACATGAATGATTCCAATCAGAGTTCCACCACAAAGTTAAAGAAGGTGTGGGAATAGTATCTGGAGGGCTAGGATGGGAACAGTGGTAGTAGATGATGGACAAGCACTTTCTGGAACTGAGAAACATAAAAGCACTCAGAGATGGGAAAGTTAAAGGTGTGATTCAAGAAACGGCAAACCTCAGTATTGTACCTAAAATATGCAGCAGGTTCAGTGGAGGGAAGAGTGGACAGAGGAAGGAGATCAGGCTGAGTAGAGCTGAGGAAATAGTCTGGATTTTATTCCGAAACAATGGGGAGCCACTGAAGGCTTTCCAGGGAGGGCCTGGCACATTCTGGCAGGAGAAAGGCCATGCTGAGGTAGTCAAGAAAAGCAGAGTGGGAGTGGCAGTCCAAAGGAAAGTTATGATGTGCCAGGCATTACCTTCTTGAGTGACTCTTCTAGACCATTTTACTTGCATCCAAAGAGCCATTCTGCATTCATGTTGACATTCTAACTGAAGTTTTGACAGTCCTATGTTCAATGCAATTAACAAAATCATATTTCCCCCGACTCTACACTGTTGCTATTTCGGGAACAGATTCTACAATTGACCCAAATTATAGTAGAGCTGTTTTGTTGTTGTTGTTGTTGTTGTTGTTTGTTTTTCTGTTTTTGTTTTTGTTTTTGCTTTGCCTGTTGTTATAGTTTGGATCTGTGTCCCCACCCAAATTTCATGTTGAACTGAAATCCCCAGTGTTGGAGGTGGGGCCTGGTGGGATCCTGGGGGCAGATTTCTCAAGAATGGATTATTACCATCACCTTTGGTATGGTCCTCATGATAGTCAGTGAGATCTGGTGGTTTGAAAGTGTGTGGCACCTTCCCCATCTCTCTTGTGCTCCTGCTTTCACCATGTGATATGCTTTCTCCTGCTTTGCCTTTGCTTTACCTTCTATGGTAATTGTAAGCTCCCTGAGGCCTCCCCAGCAGCAGATGCTGGCATTATGCTTCCTATACAGCCTGAAGAACCATGAGCCAATTAAACCTCTCTTCTTATCAATGATTTAGTCTCAGATATTTCTCCAGAGCAAAGCAAGAACAGCCTAATACAACTATGTTCCACAGGATAAATTAAACTGTCAGATCCCCTGATCCAAAATCTGATTTGGTGCAAGCCTTCTCTAAATTAAAATAAATTGTGCTATCAAAACACTAAATCTACTCACAGTGACCTTTCGAGGAGCAGTAGCACCAGATCCTCAGGGAAGCTCCAAGTCCAGAGGTGGTCAATACTCTTCAGACTCCTGAATGCCAGGTCATGCTTTCCTAGCCTAAACAGGCCACTGCATAGGAACACAGAATCATCACAGAAGGGACCCTTGGAGAATTAAAAGGTGTTTTTTTTTAAAGCAGTATTTTTAACAGCACAACCTTCTAGTTGATAATGTGTTATTAAAGGGAGAAAACAAACCCTTCACTCAGATTCCCATCTGAGATGTAAACAGGAAAAGGTGCTCAGACACAAAGCCTCCCAGGCTTTATGAAGGTGGTTCTGGCTGACCACATAATTCCCAAAATGTGCACCTGTCTCTGTGGCTAAAGACATCACAACCTAACTGACCCTCTCCTTACAGCCACATGAAACCAACTCAAGAGCCAGGACATCTAACTTTTGGACTAAAAATATAACCAGAGAAAGCTAGGCACTACATGCTCTGTCTTCCCTGTTTTTATTTTCGTTAAGATATTACTTTTTATAACCACAGTAACCAACATCTTGATAAGATTCCAATCATAGTACCAGAGTTTGTGTTTAGCCACTGAGTGCACGGAATTAAAGGGAAGCATGGAAACAGTCTCATTGAGGACAGCGGGACTAACCAAGGCTGGGAGAGAAGAGAGAAATCCACAGTTCACCGTGGGTGGAAAGTCTGGGCCAAGACACACCAGCTCTTCTCCCTCAGTAAATTTTTCTATGAAAATTAATGGATTCTGTAATCCAATATAGGGAGACACAGGCCACATGAATCACACTGTGCAGTATTAGATTTAATCACACAGATCTTTACTACTGCTTAACTCTGGGTCAGGTACTGTGCTGGGCACATGCCAGGGAAGATGATACACAAATGAATGGTGCCTCATGGGCTTCATTTAAGCACATGCACATACACAAACATGCACACATACACATGTACACACACAAAAGTACACACACTCATGCACACATGCACACTCACATGCACACATATGCACATATATACACACATACATATGAACATACAAACGTGTATGCACAGCCATACCATCCATGGCACAAGATAACAAGCTTTCCTCACCATCCTCATACCCCAGGCCTGTGTTTACATTCCACATGTGGATTTGACGAAGATGAGATAGGTGGCCAGACATGGGAGAGTGAGGTGACTTCAGGAAGGGGCAGAGGGAAGCTTCTGCTGCACCGTGAGAAATGCGAGGGTGTCTGTAGGCAGACATCTGACAGTGCTGTCCAGGTGGAGGAAGACAGTCCAAATGTTCTGGACACATGGACGCCCACCCCACGGCGGGACAGCACCTAGTGCATGAGGACGAGAAATGCAGTCTGGGAGAAAACGTGCAGGTCGGTGTCCCACTGACCCATCCTAGCACCTTCCCTTCAGAGGACATGGCAGGAAACCTGCTGCCTGTGTCCAACTCTGGCCAGGCTGCAGACAGCAGGTTTTGTTTTGCTGCAGGGCAGAAATCAGATGTAATAAATTCAGAGAGCAGGTGAGGGGTTGAAAGATTCCAAGTTGATAAGTGATGAATTTTCAACAATTAGAACAGTTCTGGAATGAAACGGACTTCTCTCCAAAATAAAGAAGTGCCTGCCCACTCCACAGCAATTCCCAACACCAGCCAATGGCCACCTCTGGAAAGAGATTCAAGCACTAAACTGAGGGCAGCTCACCTGCTGCCAGAGGTGACCCTTCACCTCTTCTAACCCTCAACTCCTGGGCACTCACCCAGCTCACCAAGTGCTGCAACAAGACTGAGCAGAGAACCAGGGGAAGTTCCAGCAGGACAGGTCTTGGGAGTGCATCTCATTGATATGTTCCATTTTACAGATGGGAACATTGTAGATGGAAAGGGAGGTAGTATTGACAAAAGCCTCAGAGTGAATACTTTGTATGGATTTATATTTGTAAACATGTATGTGCAGTATAATATCCTCTCAAAAAGTGCACAGCTCGTAAGTGAGCAGCTCTCCACAGACAGATTAGGACACAGAACATTAGCGTTACCTCCACCCCTTACAGACTCCTCAGAAGCCAACACTTTCCAGAGTCACTGACTTTTTGACACAGTCATTTCTGACTTTTTGAGCCTTGAATAAATGGAATCATACGGCTTGGTTCTGTCACTGAACATTACATTTGTGATAATCATACAAGTTACCATGTGAAGCAGAGGTTTATTATTTTCCATTGAATGAATATAACAAAACATATTCATCCATTAATGGTTGACAGATATTGGTTCCTTTGCAGCTGAGAGCTAGTGTACCATAGCTGGTCTTATAATGTCTTTTGGTGAATATGGATTTGCAAACCTGTTGATTACACATGTGAATTAAAATAACTGACTCAGAGGGTGTGCACACATTTGTCGTTATCAGAGAATGCCAAAGCATTTTTCAAAGTGGTGGTACCAATTTGCACATCTCCCAGTAGAGCTGTGCCACATCCTACATGGAACAGACACAAGGAGGCCAGGCTGCTAATTTGGGGTCTGCCATGAGTCCTTGTGACCCTGGGAAAAACAATTCATTTCTGGGGACCTCTGTTTTTCCCTCACGTGAGTGCTAAGGTATCTTCTACCCTTAATTTTTCTCTCATTCTAGAATATATACTGAAGATATGCTTTTATGTCTATTCAGGGAAATACACATATATTCATGTATTTATGTATATATATGTATGCATTTATGTATGTATATAAGATGTATATAATGAGGAAAACAGGTTAAAAAGCACTGAATTTGACAGATTACAAATGTACTTTTATGCTGATATTATATACATCGGGATTTGCCTTATAACACAAGGTTTCCTCTTCATTTAAACAACTCTGAAAATAATGCTCGAATTAACAAGCCAACAATATTATCTGCAATGAATAGAAAAAAAACTAACTGACAGGTATAAAAAGAACAAAAGAGGCCGGGCACGGTGGCTTATGCCTGTAATCCCAGCACTTTGGGAGGCCGAGGCAGGTGGATCATGAGATCAGGAGATGGAGACCATCCTGGCCAACATGGTGAAATCCCGTCTCTACTAAAAAAAATACAAAAAATTAACTGGGCGTAGTGGTGGGTGCCTATAGTCCCAACTACTCAGGAGGCTGAGGCAGGAGAATGACATGAACCTGGGAGGCAGAGCTTGCAGTGAGCCAAGATTACACCACTGCACTCCAGCCTTGGCGACAGAGCAAGACTCCGTCTCAAAAAAACAAACAAACAAACAAAAATAAAAATAAAAAGTAAAGGAAAATGCCTAATTCTGCCTAAGCACTTGAAATGTTGGCAATAAACACATGAAACATTACTTATTTATACTTCTTAGGCAGAGTATTGTTTTGTCTTTGGGTTAGAAGTCCAATTTCTGCATGACAGGAATGCCAAAAGCTGTTCCAAAATGGTCAACTGGGCCCTCAAGTATCTATCATCTGGTTCTATCTTGTGGGAAAAAAAAGTGAGAGCTTCTCACATCCCGATCTTAAAAGGGAAGAATGAAGGAATACCCAGATATTATTGGTAGCAGGGAACAGACTTTTCCCAGCCATCTCCCTAGATTTTATTCTTGTCAGTGGGAAGGGAGGTAGACAACTTCATACAGAAACTTCCACTGGAATTGAATCTTCAGGGAGTGTAGGGTTGATACAAACATAACGAGGCTAATAAACACTACAGCCAGAGCATGGTGAGCTAGATGTACATGGATGCTGCAATAACTCACCTGCTGTAGAAGACAAGGGGGACCTGAGAGGGAGATTCTTCTCCAGGTTGTAGAACAGACTTGTGCAAATGACAGGAGAACTTTGACAGAATTCTGGGAGTTATTCATCACTCTTCTGAGCATGTTACCTGTGTTCCACTCTGTATGTTTTCCCACGATGCTTTCTACTGAAAAGGTCAAGAATTCCTGGCAAGATAGAAGTAGTAACATGTGTTTCTCTACTTACCCTCTTCTGAGACTGACATTGAGATGAACAACAGAATACACAATATAGAAAATCTTAAAACAATGCTTGGAACAAGCCACTCACATGCCAGGAACAGTAAAGAATCCCTGCCAGATAAAGTGCATGTCGACCCAATTTGAAGAACTTCAAAGAGGGTGAAAATGAAGCTTCAGACTATTAATAAATTAGGCTATTCATGAAGGTATTGGAGGATGAGGCAGGAGAGGGGGCCAACAAGGGTACCCTCTTGTATCTGTGACCTAGGAAGAATTGGATCCTACTGAGGTACTAGGAAATTTTAGCATCCTGACTCAATTTTTCCTGCCCCATCAGGCAGAGGGAAGGCACAGATAGGCTTTGAGTGGACACCTTCACCAGTCCAAAAATAGGGCTGGCCCACCGCTCAGCTCCCATGGGGCTATAACCCAGTACTAAACAAACCCAGAGCCTTTTCTGTAATGATGAAAAATTATGACAAAAAGATACTGCAGTTGAAAGAAGAATGACACTCTTTTGAATCTACGGAAAAGCAACCTGCTGAAAACACTTTCTCCAGCAGAGAGTTCCTGATTCTGTTCTGCAATCACCAGGAGCAGCATATACCCATGGTGGCCCACTGGTTTCAGGAATAGGATGAGAGACACGTGCAGCAGAGCCAGTCCAAGCTGAACTTAGCCTAGCTCAGCCAACCCTCAGTTGATCGCCAGAGCTATGGGTGAGCCCAGCCATGACAAACTTAGAAGAACCGAAGCCCCCAGATGCACAAGAAACAAATTGTTCTGGTTAAAAGCCACAGATTCTTCCTGCTTTATTAACCAGAGAAAGCCAACTGATATATTAGACCAAAATGTTTCAGTTTCTGCATTATTGGAATTTTAGATTGGATAATTTTAACTTAACAGCAATGTCAACCCACAGAATCTAATTGATATTTATAGAACACTACACCCAACAAATGGTAGAATATGCATCCTTTTTAAGCACCCATGGAACATCCACCAAGATGGCATGCAGGAGATCTTCGTAGTGATGGAACAGTTCTGTACCTTGATGGTAGCGGTGGTTACATAAATCTACATGTGTGATGAAACTTTATAGAACTATCAGTGCACACAGACATGAGTGCACACAAAACTGGTGGAATCTGAAAAACTCTATGGATTGCTCCAATGTCATCTACTGGTTTTGATACTGTAATCTAGTTATGTAAGATGTCATCAGTGGGGGGAACTGGGTGAAGGGTACCTGTGATCCCTTTGTACTATCATGGCCACTTTCCATGAAGTTAGTGATATGGTTTGGCTGTGTCCCCACTCAAATCTCATCTTGAATTGTAGCTCCCACAATTCCCACATGTGGGTGGTAATTGAATTATGGAGGCTGGTCTTTCATGTGCTGTTCTCGTTATAGTGAATACATCTCATGAGATCTGATGGATTTATAAAGGGGAGTTCCCCTGCACATGCTTTCTTGCCTGCTGCCATGTAAAACGTGACTTTGCTCCTCCTTCACCTCCACTGTGATCTGAGGCCTCCCTAGCCATGTGGAACTGTGAATCAATTAAACCTCTATTCTTTATAAATTACCCAGTCTCGGCTAAGTCTTTATTAGAAGCATGAGAATGGACATATATAGTAAATCTGCAATCATTTATTTTAAAAAAGTAGAACAAACAAACCCCTAAAAACAATGTATGCTTATAGCTCATATCCTCCTACCCAACTTCATCAATTTACAAAATAAAAAACCAGCCAAACAAATGTAATTTTGATCTTGCTCTTTAAAAATTGAGTTTTTTTAATCTGAATATAATCCCACCCTTATTTAAAATGCACTTGGAAGAGCTTCTATGATTCTACCCCTTCTCTTCTTAAATGGTTGATTCTAATTAAGTGAATACTACCTGGCAACAAAGTAATCTTAAACAGAAGCAAAAATTTGGTCTTTAAAATTGCAAGGCTATACTGAATATAGATATTTTATCTACATAATCCAGAATATCTTTCTGTGTTATTAAAATGAGGAAACATTACCTAAGTAAACAGCACATATTCAATTCATTTAACTGACCAAGTAGATTATGCATCTAATAATCTAGTTGTAAATTCTCTCTTGATTTAGCTGGGCATAACTGTAGGGCAATATAGAGGCAGACAAATGTGGTAGAAAGAACATGAAGTCAAGAGATATGGGATACACTGAATTCTAGTTCCTAGCTGTATTTCCCTGTGTGGCCTGGGCAATGAGTGGGCATGGGACCTCTTATTTTCTTAACTAAAATTAAATAGAGTACATAGATTGAATGGAACTGACTTCATTAAGTTCTTCTAGAAATTAAAGGAATAACATGCTTTAGAATTGTGCCTATCACAAAAATGGATGCTTTCTAATAAAAAGCTTTCCCCTTCTAATTTAGAATTAAATTGCTTTATAAAACCTTGTAAGAGTATAGGGTATTATATTTCTCAATACTTTATAAATAGATTAAGTATTGTTGTAATGTACCATTGTGTTTCCTTTTTGAGAGCATCTGTTATAAAAATGTACACAAATGATCAAATATAATAAATGTATATGCATAGAGTAGTTACACTGTACCTTGAAGATATATGGATGTTTAAAAATAATGATAATTAATTTTGTATTTTACAAGAGTAAACTTGTTTACGTTTATTTTAAAAAGTGAAATATATGGGTGGGAAAGGCCATAATACAATTTACAAAACAAGGACTTGATACTTACACGAGTAACATTCTTAAATGTCACCATAGAAACTGATGCTGGATTCTGGAAAATCAGAAAGGACTTAGAACTGTCATCATGTGTTTACTACTTTAAAACATTCATCCCGGTTTTGGCTTGAGTCATGGGGTGTGGGAAGCATGCATTTTTATGAGAACAAAGACTCCTTGGTTTTAGGAGATACCTGGTGTTTTTAAAGTCTGGTTTCCAGCTACAGTGACTGGTTTTCAAAGAACCATACCCCAAAACATGCCAAGTTAGCATAAGGATGGTTTTGAGCTGAAGGCAATTGAGAAACAGCAGCCTGCAGATAAAGTTCTCTATTCTCCCCCATTTGCCTAAAAGCAGAGTATAGATGTCCTTCTGCAAAGGTATCTTCTCCTCTGTCTCATACCAGGAGGGATAGAATGACTCTTAATCACCAGAGATGACTTTAGACTCTTAGCAGCCCAGAGATGGCTCAGAGCGGAATGTACATAACAAACTTCCCTAAAGTAACATGTATTGTCCATTAGTTCCCCATATATTTACCTTCCCACAATCCACCACTCCTAGAGGCTCAAAATGCTCTCCTTTGTCTTGTAGTTCCTCCACCTATTATCTTGTAGTTCCTCCACCTTTTGTCTTGTAGTTCCTCCACCTTTTGTTAAAATGGTATATGAGATTCCAGATCTGCCCACCCTGTGTGACTTTCATTTTGTTTCTATGAGCACCCCCGCCCCATATGCATAAGAAACAAATCTTTTTATCCTGATAATCTGGTTTTGGATTAGTGAATTTGTTTCTTTGATTGTGACTCTCATAAATTTGGTTTTAAGTGTGCATTGGCTATTGATCTTTTCCCTTTTAGGAGTATCCATTGTTTTCCTCTGTCTCTGTCTTTCATGTCATTTATCATAAAGAGGAGAATCATAGGACAAAATCTTCCTCTTGTCTTATTTTGTACTTTCAGTGTTTGGCCTACATCCAGGAACAGTGCTTTCTCTCTGGTTTTTCGGCCTGGAAGGGGTTACAGGTGTCAGGCCTGTGTTTGCAGGTTGCCAGGCACCAGATTGGGGAACTAAGACACTCAATTGCCAATCATGTTGATTCTTGAGGGAATTTGTCTAAATAAAATGTTTCAGCCCATAGGATCCCTTATTATCTCTTTATTATCTCCCCTTCATTGTCTTGTGGTACTTAGAAAGTTTTCAGTATTGCCTACCTAGTATCACAGATTATTAGATTTGTAATTGGAGGCATCTGACTTTTGTGGGAGACCAGAGATGCAAGTTTTCAAAAATAACATTCTTACTGCCTGTCGCAATGAGAGTCTTTGCTTTCTTTGACTATCTTTGGGAGTAACTTTGGGTCATATGGGCTATGTCTTTTGCACCCTGTTTGGAGATGCCTCTTATGTCCATGGTTAAGTCACAAAAGGCATATTGGATTTAAGTCATAAAAAGGTTTATTGAGATTTCTCAAGGAACTTAAAACAGAGCTACCATTTGATCCAGCAATCCCATGACTGGGTACATATCCAAAAGAAAATAAATTGTTCTACCAAGAGGATACATGTGTGTGTATGTTCATTGTAGTACTATTCACAATAGTAAATACATGCAATCAGTGTAGATGCATATCCACAGTGGATTGGATAAAGAAAACGTGGTACATATAAACCACGGAATACTACACAGCCGTAAAATGAATTATGTCCTTTGCAGCAATATGAATGCATCTGAAGGCCATGATCCTAAGTGAACTAATACAGGAACAGAAAGTCTCATTTTTGTTCTCACTTATAGGTGAGAGCTAAACATTGTGTACTCCTGGACATAAAGATGACAACAACAGACAGTGGGGACTACTAGAGGGAGACAGAGGGAGACGAGGGTTGTAAATATTACCTATTGGGTACTAAGCTCACTACCTGGGTAATGGGCTCAGTCTTACCTCAAACTACAGCATCACACAACAAACCTGCACATACACCCCCCAAATCTAAAATAAAAGTTAAAATTATTTTAAAAAGAAGATAATCTGAATACAATATAGTACCACTACTAAAAAAATATTTTTTTGATAAAAAAACTCATTGGTTTAGAGTTGCAGTAGAATATGTACACCTTTGAAGATTCAGACTTGTATATCTAAAGGGGTTTTTGAAGAGCTCTCACCTAGAGCAACTGCACCACTCTAGGCATTGTACTTGTGACAGGATCAAATTAAAAGTAAAAAAAAAAAGGACAGGATAATGTTATGACTGGCTCAAAAAATCTTTTGACAAGATTGGGAGATTGAAGTCAGACTTGGAACAAAATTAAGAATTGAAAAGCCACTCGGGTCAGTGCAGAGTATACAACTTACCGATGTAAATACTGATAACCAGAAAGCAGCTTTGCCAAAGGCCGGAAGAAAGGCAGCAAGACTCTCTAATCAAACTCCAGCAGCTCAGGGTCTTCCCATGCAAAGTCCTTGGTGCTAAAATCTCATTACCAAGAATTCACTGGACTGCCCTATACATAAGAAAGAAAAAGAAAAACTAAGTAGTAATTACACTACACCTCTGATAATAGGCAAATATGCCCCAACATTCCTTTGTAGAGAAAGCTTACGTACTTTTTTCTCTCCTTTGACCACAGCCTCCATGAGATTATGTAACAGGGCCAATGAAAATCTTAAAAACCGGCCGGGCGCGGTGGCTCAAGCCTGTAATCCCAGCACTTTGGGAGGCCGAGACGGGCGGATCACGAGGTCAGGAGATCGAGACCACCCTAGCTAACACAGTGAAACCCCGTCTCTACTAAAAAAACACAAAAAACTAGCCGGGTGAGGTGGCGGGCGCCTGTAGTCCCAGCTACTCCGGAAGCTGAGGCAGGAGAATGGCGTAAACCTGGGAGGCGGAGCTTGCAGTGAGCTGAGATCCGGCCACTGCACTCCAGCCTGGACGACAGAGCGAGACTCCGTCTCAAAAAAAAAAAAAAAGAAAAGAAAGAAAATCTTAAAAACCTTCTCTACAAAGAGTAGTGAAAGGTTTTAGCCCTCACTAAGAAGGTAACCTTAACTTGTTCCATCTGCCTGAAACATAATTCAGATCCCATTATTTAAAATAATTATTAAATAGTAAATTTTGTATTACTATGTTTGCGTGACTCATGACTAAATTTTTAGAATGTAAAATATGATATCTCTTTGCATCTATCTGTATTTTTATGTATGCCTATGTGTGCATGTTCTGTATATGTAGTGTTTTCTACCTCCAGATGGTATTGTCAAATAAAAACTTTTCTACTTTAATTGGCGTAAAAAAACATATGCACTTACATAAATTAAAGTATTCCTAAAACTTAAAAATAGGTAAACTAACCCAAATAATATTCAAGTTCACATGATCTGGAATAATCTTTGGCAAATGAGACTAATGTGTCTGTGTCATATTTAATGATTTAATGCCGGCAACTCTGAAAACATACGGTTTTTAGTGAGCCAACAAGATTTATTCCACCTGGATGTACTAGTCAAATACATATTTCTTAACTTGAAGATTATATACTTAAAATTATAAACCTAAAAACAAAATACACAATAAAAATACATTGCATTATACATATATATATATGTCAAAGATGGCAGTAAAAAGGGTGGTGCAGATATTTAACTTCTGGTTCTTTGTGCTGTGATTTATGCCTCTTTATTACATATGAGTGCTATTAAAATAGTTAACCAGGAAATAACTTTAGAAGAAGGTTATCTTTATAAAATGTCTCATGAAATTTTAATGAGCAATTCAAGCATAATTAGGAACAAGTGAATTAAATAGCTGTGAGTGGGAAACAAGTTTATAAATAAAATTTACAACAATAATTATGTTTTATAATAGGTCTGTTTAAAAATACTTTGAGAAATTTTTTGATAACTTGAAACTTTAAAGTTATACTAAGTTACATTAAATGATAGTCATTGAATATCTAGATCATTCCGAAATAAGTTAAAATACTGAAGCATTCATTGCTGAATGTAAGTTTTGTCAAATTTTGGCCTCTTATTTTTACAAAGAGACTAAAGATACTTGCATCTGTTAATAAACATGTTCTTTTTGCAATCTGGAACAACTGTACTATAAGAAAGCATATGCCTCTATAAACTGTAAAGTGATATCTTCATAAATTTGCTAATATACTACAAAATGTTAATATATGACAGTTCATAACTGCTAACTTCATTTTCACTGGAAACTATTACTAAGGGTTAGGAATTATAATCAATTTACGTAAATTAACTACCAGGAATAATAAAGGTAAAAAAGAAAGAGTTGTATGCACAAAGTATGTAGGGAAACTTGATAAGAAAAGGTAAAAGATACGAAGCATGTGTTTCTGTGAAGGGAATGTGTTTTCCTAAAGTAGTATAATGTTGTATATAGGTTGTTGCAGATTGAGAGAGAAGAAATTAAATGACGAAAGTCTGAAAGAATATAGAAAGTGTTAAAGTGCCTGGGGAAAACAGAACAAGAAAGAGAACCTTGTCTCATATCTCATATGGTCAAGAAAGCTAAAATTAAATTAAATCTATTATAAGATTTTTGAATGGGTTTTAATATACATAGTGTACAAATGAAAAACTAGAGTTTGATTATTCTTTTCTGCTAAAAATGTAAAGTTTTCTTAGATTAATGGTCTATTCTTAATAAGGGATTGTAAAGGCTTTTCTTTACTTGAGTAATTTACTTAGGAAATAAGCATTCTGTGTCTTATTAAAATAATTTTCTTTACTTTGTGTTCCTTTTTTCAGGTATTTGATTATGTAAGAAAACCAAGCCCACTCAATATTGAAAGAGGTAAGGGGTTTGTTTGTTTAATAATCGTGTAACCTGTATTTGCCCTTGAGAGCTTCTATTGTCTCTGACAGAACAGATAACTAAGTATTGTTTCATGCTGATCTGTGATCCTATTGAATCAAGTGTTCCACATTTTGATATTTCGACATCTTTCCCAAAATCAAATGCTAAGTAAAACCTTTTTTTTTTTTTTTAACCTCAAGCTGACTTTGGAATTTCCCAGAGGACTTCTGCAAAACTCAAGGGATTTATTCTCTCACTTTATAAAAAGGGAGGTGTTAAACTAATTAGGTTTATTTGATACTTTAAACTATCTAAGAAGCATTGTCAAATAAGACATAATTATGAAGTGATGTTTAGCCTTCTTGTGTTGTATTTGTGTAGGTATATTAATATTAGTGTTTCAGACATTCTATGAAATTTCTAGAAATTTTTCATTGTCTTTGCTGACCATAATATATCCTGGTACAATGTTATCAGTCATAAGTTAAGCTACCTTAAAATGTTGCATGCCACAGAAATAATCAAATTCCTTTGCCAAGTATGTTAAAACAAACATTCATCAAATATTTAACAGGTATTTTTCAGTCCTTTATCATTCACAGACAGTTGTTTTTTCTTACTCTGATGCTTTATGGAAACGTACTGCCATCAGCTACAGGTCAAGGCAAGGTGCTTCATTTGAAAAAAAAAAAGAGAAAGAAAAGAAAGAAACAAAGAAGGATTTACATCACTCCATGAAGAAGCTAATAGATTAATCAAACCACTAACCCAAGATCAATCAGAGTAAGAATTAATTACATGGGACTGAATTAACTGAAGTGAATGATTATATGGCTTTTTGTCTAAAACCCTGGTTATTCTTTTAACATTTTGTTTTCCATATTTGAGAAACCCCTTTTTCTCTTTTCTCTTAAGCTATCTGACTTACAGTCATTTAATAGGTTACACTTTCATAAACAGTAATGAACCTTTTTTTACTGTTACCATTATTTATTTTGTTGTTGTTGGAAACCCACCACAGACTAATTTAAGTAATGAACCATTTATCTTTTTCTTCCTACTGATGAATCTATTCTCCTTGTAAAAGGAAACAGATGTAAAATGACACATTGATTATATTACCTAGGCTTTGAGTGAAATATTTGTAACTGATGTACATAGAATTACATATGGCTTGATAGTTTTAAGGGCCTGTGTTTAACTTTATACGTACAAAGCCCTCTTGAGATATTGGCCTGCTACCTGGCCTACAGGTTCCCAGATTTACAGATGAGTAAAGAAAGTCACTTCCTGACAGCTCCAGGAATTTTAGAATACTTTAGGAATTTTGAGAAGAGGAAAATTCACCCAAATCTATAAATATTGCAGGAAAAATCTGATGATGAGTTCTTGGCTTGGCTTCCTAGTCTTAAGAAGTTGTTAAAAGTCCAATCTGCGAGTCATTAAAAGTTCCATAAATGCAAACTTTAAAAAGAGCCTATATGGTCCATTACCATTCTTGCTGCACTTATGTAAATAATCAGGCCAAGTTTAATGAGACTAGACTTATTTTGCAAACAAAAATAGTCTTATTTTGATTCTTTTTGACAGGAATGCAGATGACTGCAGAGAGAAATTTATATTTAAATGGAAAACTATTATCCACCCTTGTAAGTGTTCACTGTCTTTGAACTATTTTTAACTCTTTGTAAACTGAATCTTGCCTTTCTGTGCATTTTGTCAGTAATTAACATTTCTAATTTTTCTCTCATCTTCCTCACTTGGCACCACTGAGAACTAAAACCTGACTGCCCCGATCCTTATTGAGACTATGTGAAGAAGCCCTGCAAGCTGAAGCTAGATGCTTTAGTGATATTCTATGACTGGAACACTAATGTATATACTATTTCAAGTCATTTAAACCGCAAATCAGGAAACATGCACTGCCTCCCTCCCTCCACATCTACATATGCTTCAAACCTAACATCTAGAAATCTCTAAGGACTGCCTTCTGGACTGAAAAACACCGCCTTCTCTCATTCGCCTAAAGTCAGGACATATATTTCCCTTTGTGAAGGTACCCTTCTCCCCTGGAAGGACAGAATGACTCCTGATGAGAGATAACTCTAGGCTATTGTCAGTACAGCAACACCACCAAGAGGAGTCTACATAACAAATCTTATAAAAAATAATGCTTATCTTTCATTAATTCCCTAATACCCTCCCACCATTCACCACACCTGGAAGCTCAAAACCTTTTTCATTCATTATGTGACTTTTCCACAAACGCATTACTCTTTGTTAAAATTGTATGTAACCCTCTGAGAATGCCTCTTTGAGTTTCCATTTCATTTCTGTGAGCCCATCTATATGCATATAAAATAAGCTTTTTTCCTCCAATTAATTTGTCTTTTATTCTTTAATTTTCAAGATCCTGGTTACTGAACCTAAAAGGGTAGAGGAAACAGTTTTTGTCCTCCCTGACACAACAAAAGTTCATTTATTTCAATCCATTTAATTACTTACACAGATTTTGTAAAAAAGTGGTAGGTTAGCCCTGAGGATATCTTACCATCGAACCAGTTTTGCTCCATTGTCTCCTCTTCCCTTTTTTTCCTCCTCTCCCCAAATGTAGGCTTCCTGATTCTCATGGTGCAAGTTTACACACACATAGTACAACTCCATGCACACGTGGGCTCATGTATCCTCCCAGCATTCATCCCGTTGAACATTTCCACAGATGCTGTCTTCCAGGAAGCGTTCTGGGACTTGGCATCACGTTATTATTTCATGTCAATTACAATGATACATTTTAGGTCAAAGACTTTCTCTAAGTATTAGAGATGAAGATGTTAAAACACTGAGACTAAAATTCCTGACTCTCTAGAAATAACCACCATTGTTAGGATGAATCACGGAAATAATAATAGCCTTTAAAAACGAAACACCAAGACAAAATGCACGGCTAGCAAAACCTGTCACGGAGAATTAATGAGATAATCAAGAGTGCAAATACAAAGCATGAAAACATTTCACTACGTCTCTTCTATTTCCTTCATCACACTAAAGCATTTACTCACAAAGGAGCCACGTATTCTCAAGATGTGGCAGAGAGAGCCTGACATGAGCACCAAGTGCTTGTCCTAGAACAGCTCTCTCGCTTTATGACCTTGGATTACTCATTTTATCCCTATTGACTTCACACGCTTTGTCTGTAAAGATGGGGAAAGAGACACATTGCCTTGAGGATCTCTCAGCCCCATGAAGAGCTGGCATCTTCAATCCCACTGCAGAGTTTGGGGGATTCCACCAGCCCTCGTCCACATCCTTGCCCTCCCTGCTCCAGGATTGCTCATTAAGGACCCCCTTTTCTTCCGGCATCTCCCACCTCCTCACAGTAAATATGCCCCAGTATTAATCATTGTAGTGCTTCACATCATCCCAGCTGCTGCGTCACTGTAAATCTGTAAGTAGGTATCTTCATCCTGCTCTAAAGATGAAAGCATAAGGGTCCAGTAAGAGTTTCTTTCCTGGGGTCACCTTGCCACCAAGAAACAGACAGGGTACCTGCATCCAGGACCACTACTTCTAGCTCCTCACCATTCAATCACCAACCAATTCCTCATGACTTTTGTTCCACCCTCTTCACACTCCTGAGATGGCTCAATCCACAGGCCTTGGGAAATGCCCAAGCAACAGATGCAGTAGCCTCGTCAGAGTGGGTTCCAGACACACAGACTGGTTTCAGCCTGGAGACACATGATCTTCAGTGCTGCTGGGGAGTGTTATCTTGCATCTTGCAAGTCAGTATCTCGTAACCCCAGTTCGATGTCATGCTAAGCCCTGTTTAGGTTTTGTTCCTAGTCCTGAGGAGTGGAGAACTACTCTCCCCGATGATTATGTGAGCATACACAAAGTAAATTCTGCCCAGAAGTTGGGTGAGAGCAAGTTAACAAGAACAAAACTTCCCTGAGAATTGAGCTCTTTCAGGTGAGGGGCAAATACATAGGAAAATGTGAATTAGGGGTCAGCAGGGCTCCCACCCCAGCCAGGCCTCACAACTTCGACCCCAACTCTGTGTGGGCAAGATTTAGGGGAAAAAATGTGAAAATCAAAAAAAAAAAAGAAAGAGAAAATTTTAAAATTGGGATGCTCCTTGGCTTTCTAGAAAGAGAAACAAATATAATTTCTTTTCCAGAACTCTGACAATGACTCACATGAGAATCCCCAACCAGAACATTCAGGGCTTCTCATTTTGGTTTCTGCATCGTGGATCTTAGTCAAGACAACCAACAGGTCTCGGGAGAGCAAATGATTGGAAATCATTTACATATCAAAGTTCTGGTCCAAAGACCTGCTGTCTAAATATTCCATGGTACAGCTCCAGATGCTGCCAGTTCTACTGAGTGATTTAACAAAGAACAAGCCATGCAAACGCCTCCCTAATTACTCTACCAGGTGAGCAGGCCAGACGCAACAGACACCCTCCAGTGCAGACCACAACAATGCCAGGGTTAAGGCACCCCTTGGAACCTTTCTGATCTGGAAGTGGGGAAGTATTGCTACCATCAGAGTGTTTACTCCAAAAAAGTTTTCAACTTAGAACACAAACCGTGGTCCAGTCAGCAGATCGAAACAGAAGTTAAATTTAAAAATTACATCATCATTCTTAAGCCATCGTGCCTGAAGGAACATACCTTTTAATTTATTTAATCACAGTCTGTGTGATGGGTATAAACTAGATAATCTAGAGAGGGATAATCATTCTAAACCATGCAATTAGTACCTAAGGTGAGCCTATGAAAAGTAATACCAGACTTTTGGAAATTACACTAGGAAACATGATTTTATGGCTGTGGGCACATGTGAATATATGTTACATGTGTATGGCTGAGGGCTTTCTGAGACAAGTTTATAGCTTTTAAAGACCACAATCGTCACTTGTGGAGACTGGATTGGGGAGGTGCTCTAAGGAGCAGGCAGGCGGAGAGGGTGCTTTTGGCAATTAAGGACATGGAGGTTGAAGATGATAGCTACATAGACCAGGATCTGGTAGTGGAGGTAAAGTAAGACAAATGGATTTGAGAGATATTTAGGATGGAAGTCAAGTGTACTTGAACACAGGATGGATGGATGATGTCCAGTATGACTCTGAAACTATGACTTGTGCAACAGGTGCATGGGAGTGCTATCCATGGAGGCAAGAAACCTTGGCAAGGGACCATATCTGGGGAAGAATTTTGTCTTGTCTATTTTGGCTGTTACAACCAAATATTACAAACCAGGTGGCCTCTAAACAATGACAATTTATTTCCCATGGTTCTTGAGGCTAGAAAGTTCAAGACCAAGGCACCAGTGGATTTGGTGTCTGGCAAGGGCTCTCTTCCTGGCTCATAGACAGGACCTTCTCACTGTGTCCTGACAAGGTGGAAGGGGCGAGTGCTTTTATAAAGGGATTGATTCCATTCATGAGGTCTCTCCTTCATGACCTAATCACCTCCAAAGGTCCCACTTCCTAATATCATCACCTTGGGGGTTACAATTTCAACATATGAATTTGTTTTTATTTTTGTCTTTTGTTTTTTTTTTTTTTTTTGAGACAGAGTCTCAGTCTGTCACACAGGCTGGAGTGCAGTGGTGCCATCTCAGCTCACTGCAACCTCCACCTCTCAGGATCAAGTGATTCTCCTGCCTCAGCCACCAGAGTAGCTCAGATTACAGGAGTACACTACCATGCCCGGTTAATTTTTATAATTTTAGTAAAGATGAGGTTTCACCATGTTGGCCAGGCTGGCCTCAAATTCTTGACCTCAAGTGATCTTCCCACCTCGGCCTCCCAAAGTGCTGAGATTACAGGCATGAGCCACCATGTCTGGCCTCAATACATGAATTTTAGGAAGACATAAACATTCATGCTATAGCAAGTTTCATGAAATTAGTTTATATTTGATGCAATAGAGACACCTTCAAGCTAGTGAGGAACTGTTTAAAATAAAGGAGATTTGGAGCATTGAAATGCAGAAGAAAGGGTAAGGTTGAAGATATAGTAGATAGAAGGGATCATTGATAACAAAAGGTCTTTTTTTTTTTTTGAGACGGAGTCTCGCTCTGTCGCCCAGGCTGGAGTGCAGTGGCACGATCTCGGCTCACTGCAAGCTCCGCCTCCCGGGCTCACGCCATTCTCCTGCCTCAGCCTCCTGAGTAGCTGGGACTACAGGCGCCCGCCACCGCGCCCGGCTAATTTTTTGTATTTTTAGTAGAGACGGGGTTTCACCATGGTCTGGATCTCCTGACCTTGTGATCTGCCCGTCTCGGCCTCCCAAAGTGCTGGGATTACAGGCGTGAGCCACCGCGCCCGGCCAACAAAAGGTCTTATGAAGGGAAGAGGTGCAGAGATTTAGAAAGCACATGGGAGCCTGTCGTGGTGGCTCATGCCTGTAATCTCACCATTTTGGGAGGCTGAGGTGGGTGGATCACCTGAGGTCAGGAGTTCAAGACCAGCCTGGCCAACATAGCAAAACCCTGTCTCTACTAGAAATACAAACAATCAGCTGGGCATGGTGGCAGGTGCCTATAATCCCAGCTACTTGGGAGGCTGAGGCAGGAGAATTGCTTGCTTGAACCCAGGAGGTGGAGGTTACAGTGAGCCGAGATTGCACCAGTGCACTCCAGCCTGGGCAACAGAGTGAGACTCTGTCTCAAAAAAAAAAAAAGTATATGGGAAATCTAGTATTAGACAGGGGCAAGAAATGAGGTAAAGTTTCCTCAGTAATGTGACTTTAGCCAACTCTATTTTTCTAAATATCTAAATATTAGAAAAGTAAATATTTTTCTAAATACTCTATTTTTCTAAATATAGGCTCTTTCATTTGCAGAGTAAGATTTGCTTTTGCTTTCCTTTGCTTACTCTCTGACTGCATTGGCTTTCTCTCTGTTCCTCAGACATGTCAACTAAAAAAGTAGCAACCTCCTTCCTGCCACAGGGCCTTTGTACATACCACTTGTCTTGATAGGATCTTTGCAGGAATCCTACTGTCATCATGATGAGATGAGATGAGATGAAAGTCCCTTCTGTCTGGCCACTCTCTATCACATTACCCTGCTGTTTTAATTGTATTTGCTACCACCTGAAATTAGTGAATCTTTTTCATATTTGAATGCAAGCTCCCTAAATGTATGATCTATATGTATTGTATACCATGGACCTCCCAGCACATAATCGGTCCTTCTCCAAATAAAGGTCTTACAAAGCATTTGTTGATGGGATGAATGAAATCAATGAAGGAATGAATGTTATAGGTGATTAATTGAAATGAAATAATGAAAGTGAAAATATCTAAAGCTTCAAACACATTTTAGTCATTAACAAACGTTAACTATCTTTTTGTTACTTGAATATCCCATTGAGCCATTTCTTGAATGTGGGATGGTTTCTGGCCAAAAATTAGGAAAATTATATCTTTGGCTTGTCCATGCATAACATCAAAGTATAACCCATGTTTCTCCTTCACTGTGTATATCAAAATATGCCTGAACTAAGTGTAGAATAAGCTGTCTTTACAGAAAAAAAGCCTTATTTTCTGCATCTCCATGCTCTTGACCTGCAGGGTATGGAAGGAATGTGTGGGATCAGTCACAGGTTGGAGTGCATTCTGGTTCTACCACTAACACCTGTATGGTGTCAGGTGTATTACTGAACATCCCCAAACCAGATGTCCTCATTCGGGAACAGGAAGTATTAACCACTGTTATTTGATTTATATTGATGCCATAAAACATTACCACAAGCAGATATGCAGATCATCCTTAATACATTACACAGCACATTTGTGGGAAAAAAAATGCACCCATCCAAGTAGGCCATTAGAATACATGCCTGTCTTTATGGACATCAGTCCCCATTGCATTGGACAATGCCCCTGTGCATGATCCAAAATGTGTCCACCCCAGGGAGGTCCCACAGTTGCTCCTTCCTGCAGACTCCAGGGACTTTGGAGATCCCTTCTCCTGCTCTCTACACATCCCCATGCCTCTGAGCTTCCCTACAGTCTGAGAATCAAGCCCACAGCCCCGGTGGTTTTAAAGAAACCCCAAGGGGACATAAAGAAGGGATACTAAATCTGAGTCTGTTCAAGATATGATGGTTTCAGAACCTTATGAAGCTGTTAGGGTTGCTCATACTGAAACAGGGGTCTGAGGAAATCACTATGGCCCTCCAGTTCAGCCATCCTTGTCATCAGAGCCCCCAACCCTGATCCAGGAACCTACTTCCTCCAGGTTCCTTCACTCCTGCACCAGGGGTGTTGCGAGGCGGTGGGGGAGAAGCCAAGCAGAAGCCCAGGGAGAGCCGTTCAACCATGAGAGGTGCCCAAATCTTGAGGGGCAGTGTTCTCACCTGGGTCATTGCCTTACCCAAGGAGAATCCCCCAGCAGCAACTCCTCGTGTAAGTCCCAGAATAGCTCTGTTTCACAGTGCTCAAATTTAAAGGATACGTTTGTGAACATTCATGGGTTGAAAATATTAAACCACTGACAGATTTCTAAGATAACTTAATTTCAAAGGGAAATTATTCCCAAACCACACTGAGTTTTGCTGAAACCACAGGAAATGACCATCCTGTCTCCAAGGCCCACATCAGTCTAGGCTCTGCTGCTTCCCAGTCTGGGCCCTCATGGCACTCCCATGTCTGGCTCTACGCACTGGTAGTCACAGCATAACACAAGAAAAGAAAAAATGCTACTCAGCCATAAACTCATGATTCTCCAAATGCCAACAGGCAGCACAATTGTGTTCATTCACTCACTTATTTTCCATAACCCCTTGTTGATCAGGTGCTGTAAGCAGGCATTGGTGATGCCATCAGTTGAGATGTGCTGAGACTGGTGGGTAAAGCCAACGGATTTATTGGGAGGGGCGGGGGTTAAGGTGAGCCTCTGAATTGGCAAGGCACATGAAACATCTGTAGAGTCCATCCAAAGCCAAAACCAGGCAACTGAGAGTTTTGTTTCCATCTTGAAACAATAAAAATACATTATTTGCTCTAAGTTTTTGAAATTGCAAGTCATTCAAACAATCTTAGCATTATCTAATTTCATCAAATGGGGCATTTAAATATCAAATTTTACAAACACTGTGCCTTATTTTCAATTTCTTTAGTCAATTTTCCATTGAAAGGCAATGGAGTGCAAATATAATCCCTCCTGAAAAACCAAGAAAAGTATTATGAGAAAAAAGCTATCCAAAATATGTCTGCAAAGCACATTTTCTTGAAGATTCTGTAAACTAACTTTTAAAATTCAAATGGATATTGCTAACTTTTGCCAAAACAAAAAGTGATTATTGAGTCATGGTAATAATTAACATGTATTCATTATTCTGAGCATAAGGAAATACATGTTTTTATATATGCAACTTGGCATTATAGAAAAAAGACACTAAATTAAAAGAAGGTACCAAATTGCTTTAGATACTAAATTACAAGATGCTAAGTTAAGTAGAACACTTGCCATTTGAATGCAACATTCCTCTGGGCTCCCACTCAATCTTGACTTTGGATAAATTTTTTCTTGTGTTTCTTCCTATCCAGAGTCTTTTGGCACAGACTTTTCCTGTCTTGTGCTTTCCCAGCCCTCCTTCAGTGCTGTTCTCTTGGAAACTCCACCTTTACCTTCCAATGTTGCACCAAATTCCAGGTTAGGGGCGGGGGACACTCCACTCAAAAATGCCTCGTCTCCACCCACAAAGCTGTGGAATGTCAAACAGATGGGAAAGGCTGGCAGATTCAAACTAGAACTCATGGCTGAAGAACCAGCTGTGTTCTCACAAGAGAAAGTTGCTTTCTTATAAAACTGTCTTCATTTCCACTCCCAAAAGCATCATGCTGCTGCATGCTTGTGACAGGGGCCTGAGCAAAAGCTCCAACAAGCTTGAGGACATGAAAACATTGTGGCACATCTCTAACCAAGTGACGCCATCTGGACATGCCTACTCCAGGGTCTTCTACTTCATTGGTGCCTTTTTCTGCGTGCTTGTCAGTCAGGCCACGCAGGTCAGCATCATCCTCAATTCAGGGCCAGGGCTGAGGCTGATACCAACTGGGCCTTTGGCCATGGCTGGTGTGTGGTGGGAAGGAAGCCAGATTGGCCTCTGTATCTGCGCTGCTATCAACCCTAGGAGAGGAATTTCCTCCCCCGGCCCCTCTGTTCACTTTTATCAAGGGCACTAATCCTTTGAGAGAAGGAATTAAATTGTTCTCTCTTTCCCCCCTTCTGTCTAAACCTCGTTCTTTTGTAAACAAGCTTGCATTAAAACCGCAGAGGCTCATGTTAAATCACTTCTTGCAAAAATAGAAACGCATGTCAACAGCAGTGGGAAGTGCCTGGTGGGAGCGCCTGTGTGTGTTAGTACCTGTGAATGTGACTGGCCTCAGAATGTGGGAACCATGTGTCCCCAGGTGCGGGGCAGAGGCCGGAGGGGCCGCACAACTCACTGACCTTCCTCTGGAAGAATTCCTGCTGTTCAACGAACCCCATCTCTTCCTTCAGCAACTCAGAGAAGCCTGGTGATGGCTGGATACCATCCTCTACTGACGGCACACCCCCAACCTGCATCCATAGCAAGCCTGTGCTCAAGGCTTCTCGGCTCTGCATCTCTATCCTCTATGTTTGTCCCCAAGTTCACTTAACCAGTATAGGAAGGGTCTGGGGCCATCAGCCCCTTTCACAGCTGGAGAAACTGAGGCTCAGGGAAACACAGCCACCCATTTTACTGCCAGCCATCTTGGTTCTGTAACCCTAAACACAATTCTGGACATACAATCCCACAAACAAAGCTGTGGCCATCTCCCAAGACCCAAACTGTTGAGTGTTTTCTGTGATCATCATGGTGTACATGCAAAGAGTGTTTACCTGACACGGGTACATGATTTTAATACAATGTTGAGAATGAAAAGGATAAGATTATACATAGACAGAGATACAGATACAGATACATTTATAGCTACAGATAGGATGCTCACCTCCATCACAAGTGAAACTTGTGCGCAGGAGGAAAGCCATGCCAGTCTTTCCAGACCTGGAGGGAGCCCCGCATTTCATTCAGAGGGAGAAAATCTAAGCCCCCTGTGATGGTTAATTTTCTGTCAGCCTGACTGGATAAGGGGTACGTGGGTAGCTGGTAAAGTGTTACTCCTGGGTGTGTCTGCCAGGGTGTTTCCAGATGAGATTGGCATGTGAGTTAGTGGGCTGAGGGGGGAGGATTAATCCTCAATTTGGGCAGGCACCATTCAATCAGTTGGGGGGCCAGATGGGAAAAAAAAGCAGAAAGCTCTCTCTTCCATAGTTGGGAAACTCTTCGCCTATCCTTGGATATCAGAACTCCAAGCTCAAGCTCTCCAAGCTCTCCAAGCTTTGGACTTCAGGACTCCCATCAGAGCCCCCGACGCTCTCAGGCTTCCTCAGGCTGAGAGTTACACCATAGGTTTCCCTGGCGCCAAGGCTTTCAGACCTGGACTGAGCCACACTGCCAGCATCCCAGGGTCTCCAGCTTACTGATGGCCTGCCATGGGACTTCTTAGCCTCCATAATTGTGTGAGCCAAATTTCCTAATAAATCCCCTCCCTCCCATAGATATCTCTGTACATGTAGCCTATTGGTTCTACCTCTTTGGAGAACCTTGACCACTACACCCCACTCTCTGACTCTTTACTTTCCATCTGGCTTCCTTATACCTGCTCTGGGACCCCCTGAGCTGCTCCCACATGAGGGTTCCTCCCCAGGGCACCTGCTAGGCCTCCCCCTCACCTCCCTGAAGAGGCTCACCCTGAACTCAGGAACCTGAATCCCTGCCCCCTCAGGCACTCCAACACCAGCAATTCAACCCTGTTGTATCTAATTCTTCTTCCGCCTTACCATATCATTTACTTGCTTATTTAACCTTATTTTTCTCCCCACAAAAATATATAACTGCAGAACAAAACAGCAATCTTTATCCCTCTTGTTCACTGATGCTATCTGGCAGAATGTGATGGCAGGCAGTGATGAAATGATGCTGAGTCTATTAAACTGATTAGAACATGCAATGCATGTAAGAAATACAGTGCCATGTGGAAGATTATGCTATATTAGAAGCTGTTATTACCAGGCTCTTGAATTACTTTTGACTATTGCTTTTTTTTCCCTCCTTTATGAACCACATGGCTATAAATTTTCCATATTTATAATTTTTAGTGTTTATTTCTTCCAGCAAGAAAATGGGATGATAATTGTCTTTGTACTTATGTCACCTGCACTGTCTCATTGAACAGATATTTATTGAATCAATATTCTACCATCAAGGCAAAGAGTTATAGTGTGGTGAAAATTCTAGCTTAATTATAGTAAGTTTAGACACAAAGTTGTGTGTGTGTATGTGTGTGAATACTTTGCTGAGCCTTGGCAATCTTTGTTATTGTGGTATAATTTTGTAGAACTGGCTTATGTGAGTCCAATGGAGATGATGACCTAAATGATGCTTTCGAAATATACTGTGCTTTGAGTGCTTACTAATTATTCCAAAATAACATGTACGTCTCACCATGTGGTAGTTTTCAATGCTCTCATTGAGTTGTGTTTTTGGGGGGGTGCACCGTGCTCAGGCCCCTCCTGTATTAACTCTGGGGTGGGTCACGTGATCTGTGTTAGCTAATGGGACATCAATACATGTGATGTCAGTGGAGGCCTTCAAAGACCTTGGCATGTGGGCCACCTTCTTGCTTTACAGTTTTTGAAACCAAACTCCATGAGAAGAAGTCAGACCAGACTGTGGAGATCCATACTCCACTGGACAGCCAGCACTGACCACCGGACACATGACAGAGGTCATCTTAAACTGTCCAGCAATAGGCAAGGCTCTGAATTAGTGCTGCCCAGTAGAAATTACAGTGATGATGGAAATGTTCTATAATTGCACTGTTTTCAGGGCATCTTCCACTCCCATGCAACTAGTGAGCACCTGAAACATGACCAGTGTGGCTGAGGATCAGACATTTTATTTTCTTAAATTAATTCGTAATTAAAATTAAATAACTACAGGTAGCCAGTGGCTAGATGACCAGAGGACCTCTCTTTGTAAGCAAGACGAGCAAAACAAATGTTTTGCTGACTGCAGTCTACATCCTGAAGCACAGGACAAAGTAAATGGCTGTTGTTTTAAGTCACTAAACTTTGGAGTCATTTGTTTATCAGCCGGTTATCATCGGTTTATCAGTCGATAACCGATCCTTCATCTACAAGTACATAATTTAAAAATCTGACATTGTAGAAAAATTTATGTCTAATAGTTATGTTACTTCAATATAAAAATCACCACTTATTCCATTTTTAGATTCTAATTTCAAATCCTATAAATTCTTACATAAAGGAATTTATTTTCCATCCTCCTGAAACTTTATAAGCTCTCCTGAAAGTCAAATGGCACCCACTCTTTGGTCAAACAAAATGCATTTGGTCCAGAAAGCAGCAATGGAATCTAGGCAAGAAACTTATGATCAGAGCATATTCATTATTGAGAAAGCATTAGGACCGCATAGTCATAATCCCAGACCCATCTCTCATAGCTTCACACTCCAAGTTTAACATCTTGGAATCAAGTGCTAAAGTGAAAATAAAATGAATATAACTGTGAAATGAGATCATATACAAGGTGAATAATTAAAGCATAAAATTCAGGTGGAAGACTGCCCAGCAGCTTCTGTATAGGACTAAGTCTTCTGAGCAGGGTTGCCTGCAGATCTCTGTTCTCTCCTGGCTCCCAGGGGGTCAGCTACTGATGTTAAGCGAGAGACCCATTCAAGGCACAGAGACCGTTCTTCCTACAGAATCCTCTCAGGGCCACTGCACAGCAAGTGGAATGAAGCAGACTGCCCCTGCGGCAACCAATCCTCAGGAAGGGCTGGCACAGAACATTTAACAGAAGGCTTTCTGTATTCATCTGTTCTCATGCTGCTAATAACAACATACCCGAGACTGGGTAACTTACAAAGGAAAAAGGTTTAATCGACTCACAGTTCCACATGGCTGTGGAGGCCTCACAATCATGGCGGATGGCAAGGAAGAGCAAAGACACATTTTACACAGCAGCAGGCAAGAGGGCATGTGTGGAGGGACTCCTCTTTATAAAACCATCAGATCTCATGAGACTTATTTACTGTCACGAGAAAAGCACAGAAGACCCCACCCCCATGATTCAAACACTTCCCATCGGGTTTCTCCCACAACATGAGGGGATTATGGGAGCTACAATTCAAGGTGAGATTTGGATGGGGACAGAGTGAAACCATATCACCCTCCTTCCCTCAGCCCATCCTAAGCTGAGCTGAGGGCTCTAGCCCCCAGGGTCAAGAGCCACAGGAACTGGGAGGCACCTGGCCTGTGGGTGAGCCTCGGTATCCCCATTCATAAGGTGGGAGGAGGCCTCATGCCTGCTCATCCATAGGTTTGCCTTAGGGTTGAAAAGGGACAGTAAGCAAATGCTTGAAAGTACAGTGTGTTTCTGCTTTTTGAGATCCCAATCCAAGGCAAGCCCCAAAGGGCAGGACCAGGACCAATGTCGGGAAGCCACAGGCAAATTGAGTGTGTGTGCCTCAACATGAGGAAGAACTGCCTTTCCCATTGTCTCATGGATAGAAGGAATAATGTTTTCTCTGTCAGAGGAGGCACTCAAGACACTGGTGAGGATCAGCCTGGCCCTTATGGTTAGATAAAACATAAAAATAATTCTTACAGAGAATTTGAAACTTGACTTTGGGCACTCTCCAGGGACACTTTGGTCGTGGAGGTAGTTGGTCTTCAACTCAGACATAAACATCTTCTTGAGTGTCTTCTTGGCTCTTAGAGGATAATATCAGTCACAGACATCAGATAGGGCCACAGGCTGTGGCACACAGCTCGAGGGTGCATGTGTATGGCGCCCCCTAGAGTTGTTCTAGCCACAACTATCAACAATAATAATGACATCCAAGGGCACAGCTCTGAACCCACATTTCAAACATGCACTGTAGTGCCGCCTAAGAGGATGCCAGACAGGGACTCTCACATCTGAGGAGAATTGGATCAGGCATTCTTGGACCTCTTTCATCTCTAGGAGTTGGTGCTTGCACGATCGCTCACACGTGGAGCCTGGAGCCTCACTGTGACTCACAGGTTCACCTTCTGATGATGCATGTGGAACTGGCAGGTGTTCTTGATCAGGGAGAGGAACCTGATTTTCCCAGCAGTGCTAAGCTGTGAGTAGTGACAGCTTTTCTAATGTTCTCAGATAGCATATCTTTCCTGGCATTTGTCCCTGAAGAAGGGCATGAAAAGGAGCAATAACATCCAAGCACCTGCCGAGGCCTGAGTCAGTCTGGCTGACCACCTGAGGCTGTGGATAACACACGCATCACTCAGAGTAGAAAGGCAAGGCTGTGTGTCATAGCTAATTGAGGCTAAGAGAGAACATGCAAGTTTCAACAATGGAGCTATGTAAATTGGAAAATACCTCTGGCTTTCCCATTAATTCTTCTCTTTGCATTTCATGGAATGTGGTAAGTGAAAAATCCATGTGATCACCGAGCCACAGTGCTGGAAGAGATTGCCCAACCCATGCTGGCCAAAATCAAATATAGTCTTGAGCTGAGTAATGACATTTGGGTCAATGACAGATCATATATACAATGCTATAGCCTAAGTGCATAATAGGTGGTACCACTAGGTTTATGTAAGTACACTTTGGGACATTCTCACAATGACAAAATTGCCTAACAAGGTATTTCTTGGAATGTATCCCCATCATTAAACAACCCACAACTGTACTACTATATGCACAGCTACCTGTGTGTGAACTAGTCATTCAGCAAAAGCTGTCCAAATATGTTTCAGAACTAAGCCTCTTCTCCATGACAGATGGTGCAAAACTTCAAAACTTTAATTACCGCAATAATTAAAAATGTAATAGCCCCATTTCCCATTGCATAGATTATCAAAGATTTCAATGCCTCACCTTTTTATAGTATAGCCACAAATGCAATTAATCAAATTAATTTAATTTAAACTTTATTTCTTTAAACTTAATTTAAAGAAAATTAAACAATTTTCTTTTGTTTGTGAAATATATTTTCTTGTGAAAAAAGAAAAAGACTATTGTGAGTAAATACTCTTCCAGATAAGACTTCAGAAAGAAGAGTAATTTTTCTACAGACTCCCTTATTGAACTAGGAGTAAATAAAAATAATTGTACTGCTTTAGATAGAAAAAATACATACAATTTTGGGGGTAGATTTGGGGGCATTTTTCCCCTGTTAGAATCTAAACTATAAAAAGTGGGGATGACTTTTGTTCAATAATGTGTCCCACGTGTTGGAGGCTCCTCCAACAAGGGCTTTTACAAAACAGGTGCTCAGTAAAAATGTGTTCGAGAACACATTGATATAACAGGTAAGAGATAAATGCAAGGTCCCAAGCTTTAACATCAGCCCACAATTGAGTGGGTTCATGTAGGCGTGCAGGAAAGGAAACCCACAGTGCCAAGACTCTGACATGCTGCATCACTGCCAGCAGCGACGGGAGACACTGACTGATACGGTTTGGCCCCACTCAAATCTCATCTTGAATTGTAATCCCCACATGTCGAGGAAGGGAGGTGATTAGATCATGGGGGTGTTTTCCCCCATGCTGTTCTCGTGATAGCGAGTGAAGTCTCATGACGGCAGATCACGAGGTCAGGAGATCGAGACCATCCTGGCTAACACGGTGAAACCCCGTCTCTACTAAAAAATACAAAAAACTAGCCGGGCGAGGTGGCGGGTGCCTGTAGTCCCAGCTACTCGGGAGGCTGAGGCAGGAGAATGGCTGGAACCCGGGAGATGGAGCTTGCAGTGAGCTGAGATCCAGCCACTGCACTCCAGCCTGGGCGACAGAGGGAGACTCTGTCTCAAAAAAAAAAAAAAAAAAGTGGCCGTTTTTTTTTCTGCGTTCTCACTTCTCTCTCCTGCAGCCTTGTGAAGAAGGTGGCTGCTTCCCCTTCCGCCATTGCCATGCCTATAAGTTTTCTGAGGCCTGCCCAGCCATGCAGAACTGTGAGTCAATTACAACTCTTTCCTTTATAAATTACCCAGTCTTGGTAATATGTGCACAATGAATTAATACATTTTATAAATGTATTAACTTATGCATTTATGAATCTCCCACCTTGATAGGTGTGAGAACGGACTAATACACTGTCAATAGCGATGCCAGGGTTCAGGGTCTTTCTGTTGCTCAGTAAAGATGAAACACGGTTGCTGAACACTCATGCACCACACATAAGGTCAACTTCAGCATCTCCTTTCATGAAGTGTGTGCTGTGGACCTTTCTCTCTCACTTTCTCCCACTCTTCGGAGCGTGGGAGTGCCTGAATGTTTTAGAGTAAGAAGTGAAGAATGTAGTAGGTGGGGGGAAAAAGCTTCTTTCCTGTAATTGCTCAGGAATCTACTTCCTGGGTCAGAGGGAATATGCATTTTTGTAATATTGGGTTTTTTTTTCTTTGTTTTACTATAATAAAAATGAAAACATGAATTGATTAAATCACAAAGAACTCTCAAACACTTGCCCATGTCAAGAAACAAAGTTGAGTTATACCATTTTCTTTCAAATTTTGCAGAAACTTTAATTCCTTAAGAAATTAAATAATATTCTGGTTTCTGGCCAAGTAGAGGAAACATAAATGTCAGTCCTCCCCCAGAAAAGCAGATTTGGCTTTAATTTGGTGTGCTAATGGCAAAAATCCCATGAGAAAACCTGTTTTTTCTTTCCCTTTTAGAGCAATCAAAACTCAAAACAACAACAGACTTAAATCTTGATGACCTATATCCCAGCCCAACCCCTAACCCTTGACACGCTGCATCCAAATCTGTCCTTTCTTTTCATGTGTCCAGGAAGAAGATTCCAAGAGGAGACCAGATGTCAGATAGAGAGATTTATGAGAACTATCGAGAGAGAGCTATGATCACCAGTCTCTTAATAATTCACAAATTCATTGCAAGCCTAAAATATATTTATCTCGACTTGCCTATAAGGTAACTAACTGTGGAAATAGAGATAATGGAAAACAAAGTGGGTTATACTAGTTTCCAAGAAAATACCACACTTTTCCCTTCTAGCCCTGATGACCTGTGAGTGCTGAAAAGAAACCCACAGCAGTGTGGATAGAAGAAGTTCAGCAAGAAGGCCAAGCAGGGAAGCACAGACAGGAGGACAAGGTGTGGCAGGGGGGACAATAAACCCTAAGACTGAGTCAAAACAAACGAATCCCTCCTCACACAGGCACATAGACTCCATGTTGGCAGAAGAAGCAGGTAGGAGTCCGATTCCTAGTCAAGTTGCTGAGCAAAGCTGGAGGAAGACGGTGGCAGATCCTAATGAAGAAGCTGGAAGGAGCTGGGCAAGGCTGAGCAGCCACCCAGGAGGCCCTGCAGGAGCAGAGTCCCTTACAGTCATGCTGTAAGCAAGTCCAGGAATAACTGGCCCTGCTGTCCTCCCATCACCAAGGGTAGGCCATTACTTTTGTAAACATATCATAGATCCACCCACATCTTTCCAGTCCTGGTCTGGGCCCTCACATTCTCTTGTCTGAGCAATTAACAGCCTTTGAATAGAGCTCCTAACTTCAAGGGCCCCCAACTTCAGATATCCCCTCCCTGCTGTTTCCAGCGTCCATCCTCCCTATGCACAGCTACTAAAGCCATTCTTAAGGTTGGCCTATGTCAGAGCCCAGATTCCTGACAGTCCCGTAGACTCCACAGGTCTGGGGAGGGGCCCAAGAACTGGCATTTCCAAAAGGTTCCCAGTTGAGGCTGATGTTGCTGGACTGGTGACCACATTTTCAGGACTGAGCAGCCAAGAGACCAAACCATCAGCACAGAGTTCAAAGAAAAGATTGAGGTCGTCAGGATCCACACACCCAGAACCCAATCCTAGAACTGAGAACAAGGTCAATGCCCTAACAGGAGCAATAGCAGGATCGATGGAACATAGGGCCCACCCCAAACCAATCCATTTGTTGAGAAAATAAATGAGAGAGGGATTTTCTGAAATGAATTGGTGGTAAAGAAAGGTAATCCCTCATCCTATTTCTGATGGAGAGCATGTGAGTCCATTGGGAGAGCAAGTCCCTTCCTGGAGCCCAAGCTCCAGGAAGACGCAGCTCAATGGCTCCTGGGCTCTGAGGATCCCTCCTGCCACTTATTCTTCATCATGATGTGTTCATGTTTTTCTGCCTCCTTAGACTTTGAGTGTGAGTGAGAATAGACCATTTTGCATTCACTGCAGAAGAGGAAGATGATGTAAAGATGGATAAGCCCAGTCACCAGGGGACCATGGGTGTCAGGCTGGCAGCTATGAGCCAGAGTGCTTCACTAGCTCAGCAAATATTTACGGAGTTCCTACAGTATGCCAGCTGCCTTTATCCTAAGTGCCGGGAGTACAACAGTGAACACAGCAAAGTCTGCACCCCAGTTGGAAGGAACTCATGATCACATGTGAAAGAAAGCATGACAGCAGATAGGACACAGAGAGGAAGTGGATGGGATAGGGCCTTGATGGATGCTCAGACATGAGGACAGACACCTCCTTGACTGACACAGAAAGAAGGCCGAGCTCATCTGCAATAAAAACACCAAGAAAGAAAATATGAAGGTCACAGAAGGATTATAAGTTTGCATCTGTCCGTCTGAGGTAGCAGCAGAGCCACTGAGTCCAGGACCAGGACTTGGTGTCCCTGAACTGGGGAGTGAGCAGTGGGGGACAGAGTCAGCCTGCTGCCACCATCCCACCCTGACAGAGAGTGCCGCTCCATGGCAACAAAGGGTATGTGCTTGACCCCAGGTGGGAAGAGGCAGAATCAAGCAGATTAAAAAGTCCTTGGGAGCAGAATTCCTACACTTGGCTCCTGTCCCAGAGTTACTTCTAAGCTGGGCCACTTTCACCAGGTGCATGAATCCACATCAGGAGACCAGGGGATTCCCCATAAAGAGTATGCTAAACATATTTCCCTAGCTGACACCCAGAGCCTTCTCCAAATAGCCAGCATCTCTATGTCAGGAACTGCTGGGCTTCAGCATGAGTTGGGATTCAAGTTCTGGGCTCGCTGCATCCTGGCATCACACCCAAGCCCCACCCACACCCAGCTCATCTCAGCTGCCCAGTGCTCACTACCTTGGCTGACTCAATCCCTCTTCCAGAGACAATGCATCCCTTAATGAGATAGCCAGGTGGGGAGGGGTCCCCAGAGAAACTCCAACCAGTCTGTGCACTAGGGAGGAGCCACAGAAGTTCTGTGCTGTTTGCAGCAGGGAGAAGCCTGGCCCCTCCTCTTCATGGGTGAAACCTGGGATTCAGTCTGTGAGGTAGGAAGCGCACAGGCAGAAAGCACACTCTCTCACTTCGCTAAGACTATCTGTTTCCCCTTTTTTTCCCTTTTTGCCCAATAAATCCCATTTTTCTCACTCTTCAAATCATCTATGAGCCTAAATGTTCCTGACTGTGTGACAAGGACCCTGTCTTTAGCTGAGCTAAGGAAAAGTCTCGCAACATTAGCATTCCCTCCAAATGTGCCTGTGGATTTGTACATTCTGTTTCTCTTGCCATGATATCCCTTGTGCCTAACTCTGTCTGGCAGATAGTGAGTGTTTAATAAATAGATAAGAAAAAAATTTTAAAGGAAGGGAGAGGGGAAGGAGGGATGACAAGCTCACTAGCATTCAAATAAAGTCACAGCAAGGACTTGGTGGGGTGTTGTGAGGATCCAAGCCCATTGGATAAATGGATACAAGATACGAATGTTCCCTTCCAGCCTCATTTGTTATATCTTTGACTTAAGCCCTAGGTGTTGAGCATTTTTCTGGCACTCTCTCTGGAGAATTGCCTGCAGATTCGGTTGCATGGCAGATTCAGCAGACTTCACACACTGAGCTCTGTGCCAGGACCTGGCTGTTTTCTGGCTCAATCCTCTCAACAGCCCTAGAAGTGGGGTTTGGTATTCTTGCTGTGAAGATGAGGAAACAAGACTCAGAATTTAGGAGATGACCCCAACCTGGCAGCTAGTGGCACCCAGTCCTGAGCTCCATCCTGCCCTCTTGGCCCAGAACTCCTTTGGTGCCTGTGGTGTGACTGTGACTGCCTTGTGAGGTGGGGCTTACTGTGTAGAAAGAGCCAAAAGTATTCAGTGAGAGATCTATGGTCCAGCATGGTGACTATACTTAATAACAACATACTGTGTATTTCAACATTACTGACAGAGTAGATTTGAAAAGCTTTCACCACAAATAAATGTTGACTATGTAAGCTAATGTATATGCTAATTAGCTGAATTTAGCACTTCCACAATGTGTACATATTTCAAAACATCATTTTGTACACCATATATTTATACAATTTTACTTGTCAAGTACAAATAAGTAATAAGAACAAAAGTTTTAAGAACTGTCGTAAAATGAAATCAAGCCATTTCTGCTACCAGACAGACTCGCCTTCCACGCTCCATGCCTCTTCTTTATTCCTGACTAAAACTAACTCCCTGGACTCAAACCTTGACTCCTGCGACCTTTACTGTACCCTGCCCATCTGCCCTTGGTGGCCCCTTCAACAGCAGGGTCTGGGCCATCAGACCCTCGGCCTTCCTACTGTGACCTCTGCCTGCCAACTTGTCCTGACGTCTCCCAAAGTGAAAATGCTCATGGGCCGAATTTGGCCCCAGTCCAGGGCCTCAGCTTGGCAGCACGAGCAGGGCCAGAGCTCTGGGTGCCCGAGTCGTGCGTCATCCACAAGCAAGGGCACTGCTCATGCTCCCGTTGCCAGTGGGCAAGCCAGGGCAGGACTCAATGTTATTTGCCCCATTAATCATGATCTTGGAGGAAAAAAAAAGTCTTGAGATGGCTATTTCAGCACACCACGTAGTAACTGAATGTTAGTCGCATCAATCCATTTTCAGACAACAAAGGAGGCAAATTTGAAGAAGCAGAGTAAGTACTTTGCACCATGTGGCTGTTGTTCACAGATAGCCAGATGTTAATTAAAGAAGGAAAAGACTGAAATCACTCTATTACTCTGATTAATCCCTCACTCCTGTTTGCAGATTAAATGGTCAATACATTCTATCACTGCATTGATTCAAACTACAGACCCAGGGATCCTCTTCCTCAAGCCTTCTAGACAGAATTTTAGTCATCTAAATGGTAACTAAATTTAGTTTGTCTTATATCTGTATCTGTTCTTTCTTCACTCTTGGCAACCAACATAGACCTTGTTCTTAAGGAGTGAGAGGGGGCAGAACCTTTTTTTTCTTTTTCTTAGTCAACATTGTATTTCCTCAGGTATCAAACACATAAAGTGAACACAAAGGGATAGTACAGATTTTGGAATTAATTTCTCAAGTTGTGTTGATAATGGAGTGTTGACACTTGGTGAATTTAGTTCTTCTCTATTGCATCAGACAAATCTAAGAAGGAGTGGAGTCCTCATCCATGTCGTGGAAGTCTCATCAGTGATTTCATGCCAAGTCAAGGCCAACGCAGAGGAAGTAACTGTGGACCAGCAATGAGAGATTGGCTTGTATCCCTGTGCCATCCTGACTCCCCTGTGACTTTCCCCATCTGCAAATGGACTGGCAGTCACGATGGTTATTTGAGCAGATCCGTTGCAATGTGGCGTGCTTTGGAGAAAAGAATCAGCACATGCTAACAGCCATTGAGGAGCAATGATAGCACTACTCCCATTCCAGATGACGACATTGAGGAAAAGAGTGACTGCTATTCCTCTTGCTGGTGCACCGTTCTCCAATGACACTGGTGGAGAGTCAAGGAGTGAACTGTGAGAGGAAGCAATTGTATTGGAAAAATATCACCTAACCAGAAGAATTCCCCAGAAGCCCCATGTGATAGTCAACAGCATGTGTCAAATGTGCTGTGCCACAGAGGCCAGATATGGGATTAAACATTATTCTGTGAGTGTCAGTGAGAGTGTTTTGGATGAGATTAACATTTAAATTAATAGGCTGCGGGTAAAACAGACTGCCCTTCCTAATGTGGGTGAGCCTCATCCAATCAGTTGAAGTTCTCAGTAGAAAAAATAAAATAAAATAAAATAAGACTGACTTTTCTTGACCAAGAGCAAGTTCCCCAGCAGATGACCCTCAGGACCTGAACCATAATATGGGGGTCTTCCCTGGCTCTTCAGCCTGCTGGCCTACCTTACGGATTTTGGACTTACCAGCCTTTGTGATCATGTGAGTCAATTCCTTAAAATAAATTTGTTTATGTGCACGCACACACGCACACACAAACAATTGGTTCTGTTTCTCTGCTGAAGCCTGACTAACACACCCAGCCAGTGATTTTAAGGTTTTCTAGATCTGATCAAATGTACTGATATTCCATAACGTCAGGCAGAAGCAGGTGACAATATTCCAGGCTGGAAATTGCCTCTCTGAGGTGCAAATGGTTCCCAATCCCCTCACCAAAGGCAAGCACTAGGTTAAAGACTGTTACATTCAGTGCTTACTAATTAGTTGCTGTCAAAACCCTGGCCTCATACCTCAGTCAATGAGGTTGAACATCCTACCGTAACCCCAGACAGTTGGGCTGTGACCCAAACCTATCCCCATGGGAGCCTGTAAGACACAAATGAGGAAACCTCAGCCTGCTCCATTTATGTTCCCAACGGAGCACACAGGAAGGGCAGCCTCACCACAGGGCTTAAAACTGGCCCTTAGACCTGCATCCTACCCAGGGAATCTCTCCTTTATTATTGCCCCTCAAAACTTGATGCCAGTTTCTCCAATGTTTGATTCAAGTATTAGAAAATGCTTCTGAATATCCATTGAAAGAGATAAAGGCAATAATAAACAACTCTTCATTAAGCATCTACTATATTCACAGCACTGTTATATCCATGGGACAATAATGTAATAAACCTTCATGCTGAACTTTCCCATGCATCTTACTATTTGCTATTAACAACCATCTTGTGAGAAAAAGAATATAAGCGCATGTTGTAGATAACGAAAATGAGTTTTAGAGGGTTCAAATTGAGTTGTGCAATGTGAGGCATGTGGAATTTGGATCCAGGTGGGCGGTTCATCCTAACCTTGGGAGTTTTACTACCATGAATCTGTCTTAGAGGAGGAACCATCACTGACTTCCCTTGCATATTCATGGACTCAAATTCATCATTGCTTGGTCCCCAGACACCTCCACCTCTATATTGGCCTGCAGCTTAGGGGAATTTTTTTTTTTTTTTTTGACAAAGTTTCACCCTTGTCTCCCAGGTTGGCGTGCAATGGTGCTATCTTGGCTCACTGCAATCTCCACCACCTGGGTTCAAGCGATTCTCCAGCATCAGCCTCCTGAGTAGCTGGTATTACAGGCACCTGCAACCACGCCCAGCTAATTTTTGTAATTTTAGTAGAGATGAGGTTTCACCACATTGGCCAGGCTGGTCTCAATCTCCTGACCTCATGTGATCCACCTGCCTTGGCCTCCAAAAGTGCTGGGATTACAGGTGTGAGCCACCACACCTGGCCAAGGGAGATTTTTATATGACCATTTGGAGGAAAATTCTGTAAGCAATATAATTTTTATTTTTAAAAATTACATTTCCCTTATAATTTATAAGAAATATGTCAGTCAAGAGAAAGAGGCAGAAAAAAAAACAATCTAAGTAATTACTGGTCTTCTCAAGTGTCAATCCACAGTCAAAATTAAGCCTGCTCTATCTTTGTTGCCACACTCGTAATTTATGAAATATTTGCCACTGCATATGCACTTTGCACAGTTGAATTTATCATGAGTGAAGTGTTTCATTTGCTTTCTCAATAAGCTAGCATTCTACATTTCTGCAAGGGTAAGTATGCAAGTTTTGCATGTTAAAATATATACAGACGTCTCATTAGTAACTTCAAAATATTCTCAGGGCAGTTTCTGAGGCAGGAAAACATTTCTCAAGGGTCTGCTAGGTGCCAGGTGCTGGGATGGGGCCTTCACAGTAACAGACCAGGGGCTTCTTCACAAGGCCTTTTGTTTGGCAAGGTAAGGAAATAAGTAACAAATAAACGAGAAACTGCAGGACTATTATGATTGGAATGAAGAAAGCAGCCATCTCAGGTGGTCCTTCAAGGCTCCTTTAGATCAGGGGAAAAGAAATATCCCTTAAGGAGATGGCATTTGGGCTAAAATATGAATGTGAGAAGGAGCCAACAATTCACACTGCAGACATGCTAGGAAGAGCCTTAAGCAGAGGGACAGGTGCAAAGGCCCAGAGGCAGGGATGCACTGGGGGCAAGACGGAGGTCAGTACAGCAGGGATGCCATGGTTCCCTAGGGGGATGCATAATTCCTTTTATAACTAAAATATAATGAAACTATACAATAAGGTTTAACCTCACAAGCAAGTGCTCCAAGTCATAGCCAAGACAGTATCAGATTACATCAAGTGGAAACTTGATTTGTGGGATTCCAGATGAAAAAGAACCTTAAGATTTTATAAAGAAAAGGAGTAAAAGTCAAATTAATCGGGGAAAAAATGGGGAGACAGTTCAGGAAGCACAGATGCACGTTAGGACTTGCAGGAATCATTTGAGAAAAGATACAAAATATACAGCTTTGCGCCCCACTTAAAGCGGTAAACAAATTCATTCCATACTTGGTTATACTAATTTCTATTTTAGCCTAATCCTCAACAATGCTAAGGGAAAAGCCCAAAACAGCAGAGCATAATGCTCTCCAAAGGGGGAAAGCCATTCTTAGGCAATCATGATAAGGAACACGTGCTTGTCGTCATTCATCGCAGCAGAGGAATCTCTGAGGAAGTGTCATAATTGGTAGTAGAAACATGAACAGATCTGTGAACCCCCAAAAGTTTTGTTTAAATTATTTTTAGTAGACAAATAATAATTACATACATTTATGATGTCCAGCATGCTGTCTTGATATGTGTACACACTGCCGAATGATTAAATGAAGCAAGTTTGCACTTCCATCACCGCGCATACTTATCTACTCTTGTGGTGAGAGCATTTACAATCCACGCTCTTAGCTTTTTTCAAATATACAATATATTGTTATCAACTGTAGTCACCATGCTGTATAATAAATCTCCTGAACTTATTTCCATCTAAATGAAATTGTATTTCCTTTGATCAACATCTGCCCTACCCTTCCCCACTCCTCCCCACTCCCCCCAGCCCTTAGCAACCAGCATTCTACTCTCTGCTCCTGTGATTTCAACTTTTTAAGATTCTACGTATCAGTGAGATCATATAGTATTTGTCTTTCTGTATCTGGCTTATTTCACTTGGCATAATGTTCTCCAGATTTATCCAGGTTGTCACAAATGATGGGATTTCCTGCTTTTTTTTAAACTGAATAGTATTCCATTGTGTCTATAAGCCACATTTTCTTTATCCGTTCACTCAGTGATGGACATTTATGTTGCTTCCATATCTTGGCTACTGTGAATAGTGTTGCAATGAACACAGGCATGTAGCTATCTCTTTGACATACTGATTTCATTTCCTTCGGATATGCGAAATTCTATGCATGTATCTTTCTAGTGAGCAGGTCTCAAACCTGTCTCAAAAATTAACTAGCTAATTAAAGGTAGAATAAACCACAATGCTGACCCCTATTTTAATGTATTTTGATCAAAATAAGAGATGTCAACCCAATGTTTCAATAAGTGAACTCTTCAAGATCTTCCCTGACAAATATTACTATTTGCTTCTAAGCAATTTCCTTTTGCCCATGAGTTGTAGTCTTTGCTCTGTCACCACATTTCAGAAGTTGATGAACCTAGCAAACTCTGTCATCAAGACATGGTCCATGTTCCATCTTTCCAAGGAAGCTGTGAGAATGGAGCCATCTGTGCACTCTTCATGGAAACTGTGGCCATTTGCAACAACTGCCTGGGGAGAGCAAGTTCAGTGAGTCAGGAGGTTCCAGTTTTGCTCTACCTGTTTCAAGTTATCTAGTAAACTGCACGTGCTTCTGCTCATAAATTTCGGCAATCCCATTTTGGCTCCCAGATTTCCTGCAGAAGGGGTTATAATGATGTTATATGATTTAATGATCTGACAAAAGCTTTGTCCCCACAGCTACAAATCTTAGGCAATCATCTGTTCCAATGTAACGCTAACTTTATGGGTCCCCTGAGTGCAATATTCATGGCTACCAGAGACTCCCTTAACTGTTGTCTAGTTACATGTTTCAAGAAGCATGTTTTTGGTAATTTTTTGTTTTCTTTTGAGACAGAGTCTCGCTCTGTCGCCCAGGCTGGAGTGCAGTGGCCTTTGGTAATTTTTAATATAAACATTGCAGATATATCATGCTAATTGATACACACTACGTATCTGCACCCTGACCCAAGGAGGAAAAATTGGCAAACTTCTAGACAAATTGGAGAAATTTTCATAAGATGAGCTTGTTTTAAAGCAATATCTACATTATACATTTCTGAGACTATGTATTTTCAAATGAAATGTTTAAATTGTAGGGTGTTTTTTCTTCTTCACTGGAAACTGTCATTTTTGGCGAAAAGTCTATTCCACTTTTTTGGAAAATCTTAATTATGTTAATTAGTCTAAAAACATCATGTGTGCATGTGTTTGTGCACATAAGTGTGTATGTTTTTTAAGGAATAATGTTATGTTTTGCAGAAATCAAGGCAGAGAAGAAAGATCATCCTTAGCAATGAATCCCTGGAAACATTACAGGTTGACATTTTCATTGCAGTGTATTCATGGTTCATGGAACTATCAAACTGCAAAGTACTCACATGTCATTTATTTGAACAAGCCTAAGCATAGGTGTCCAAAGTCCCTTAAGTGACACCCACAGAGACATGCTCCTGTGCCTGATTGACTTTGCTAACAGTGAAGAAGTATCTGTCTCTTGGGTTTAATACACAGTGAATCTTGCTGCCCACTCCCAACCAGAGGCTGGAGGGCAGGGGACCCAGAAATAACACTGGTAGAGGTCAGCCTGATAGGGAGCACAGTAGGACAGAAAGGGGTGCAGAGGAAGTCCTTGGGGCCAGTGGGGAACATCAGGCACACACTAAATGTTCCTCTAGTCATGGGATGGCAAGAATTAAACAGTTCTTTGTAGTTCTCATTCAGAACTCTCAATCTCATAAAAAGGAATCAAGACCTAAATGAGGAAAGTGACCTCCCCAGGACGCCCAGAAAGGTAGCTGTGGGTTGTCAGCAAGAAAGTTTTGAGACTCCTGGTACACAACTCTTTATTCTGCTACGTGGACTTGTCAGCTCCTCTCAGGGCAGAGATGATAGTCTGGTTGTGGAAGAGAACAGTGAAGTATCCCCCACCTGGAGTCGACCCTGAATTCTAGCTTGAGGAATCTTGCGAGTTGTCTCCTTGGGATAGTCACAGACCACCTCTGCATGCCTGAGTCTCGACCTGAGACTCAGTCTCGACCTGAGGGGCAAAAAAGCAAATAGTGCTCCAGAACAAGTTAGCTCTTTTTACGAAGCCGAAGTTAAAATTCTTGTAATCCTTTTTGGCTTGGAAATGGAAAAATAATACAATCAGGAAAATGAGAATTAGATTTACAAATGATATTTTTATAAAAATAGGATAGTGCAAAAATCTCATTTTAAAATTTGTTTAAAATGTATCCGTTATGTTTTGATGATAACTCAGAGTTATCCCTGAGGAGGCAACAGGAGGAGGCAGAGAAATGTCCCAACTTTTGAACTTGGTATGATGTACATGGATGGCAAAGTTACCCAGAAACATGTGTCCTAAGCAGAAGGAAAGGTCACTGGTTTATACAAACTAAACATCCTAAGTAGAATGCCCCGAGGAAGAGTGCACAAAGCAGTCATCTAGCAACTGCGAGCCACTACTCTAGGGGCCTCTAAGGGCCTCTGACATCAGCTTTTGGCCTTAACTTCCCTCTGGCTACGATTGAGACAGGATGATCTTGTGGTGTAAGAACGATCTGAGGCTGAATCCCTGCCAGGTGATTCAGGGCCATGCAGAAAGCGCTACCCTGCTTAGTAGAAATTCCTTCCCCAGAATCCTCGTTGGCTTGCCCTCAGGATCTTAGTTTACTTTGTTTTACTCAAAGGTGATATCACCCAAAAGGTGGGGAAGGCATTACACATTCTCTCCCCACTCCATTTGGAAATCCCCTAACAAGCATTACTAAAACCCAGCCCTGCTTACCTGGTGAAATCTCATTAATCTCTTGCCCAGGGCACTGCAATTCCAGTGACTGGTCCACGTGGAGAATTGCTAAAGGAGGTTTCTGTGTGCATTTCAGCTGCCTTTGTAGAGACAGCTCAGCAGGTGATGCCGCCAGGCTGCCCTCAGGAGAGGCAGGTGCTTCGCAGCTTCTGCTCTGCAGGCTCGACATCAACATGTGACACTGTGGGAGGAGTGGGCACCTCACCCTCCACAGTGCGTGGCTAGAACAGTCATCCAGCCCACACAGCACTTTCTGTTCCACAACCAGCCCAAACTGCCTTTGCAATGCATTAGAAAAGCCACCCTTCCTCCAGCCAGTAGCTGCTATCTGCTGCAACACAGTTGTCAGAAACACAGAGATCTACAAGGCCTGTTTGTGAAGAGAGCCCCAGGATTTGACACCCTGAGTGGTGGGTGGTCCAGGGAACATGACACCCCTTCACAGTTGTGGGACCTCAGTGTCAGAAGCACCAAATGATGTGTCTCACATTGCACTACGTAAAATGAGTTAGCTTTAGTTCCATGGGCTAAAAATGGAAATGAGAAAGGAAAAACCAAGACTTAACACCACAGCCAGCTGATAATGGCCCGAATGTTCAGGAGAAATGACAATGTTTTAAGAGAAGAGCCATCTAAAATTTACTAAGAACAAGCAACCCTTGCTTATGAAAAAGCGGTTAATAAAAGTGTGAACTGGCAAAAGGAAAAGATGATTGTAGCTAAATCTCCAATGTGACACATACCTATTGGGTGCTGTTACATCTGGGAGTATTAGAAAGAGACAGAATTAGTCTTCCGCAGATTAATGTTAGGAGGTTTGTCAATAAAATGTCTCTCACCCAAGATTGTCAGGGACTAAAGTCATACTGTCCAACATCATTAATTGTCAGAAAAACACAAATGCCACCATACACCTTATGGAGTGGCTAACATTTAGAGCACTTACCACACTAAATGTTGGTGAAAATCTGGTGGGAACATAGAAGAGTACATCTCTTTTGCACAAGGCTGACCATTTTTAGTAAAGTTCAGCACATAATTACCATGTGACCTGGCAATTTGATTCTTGACTATTTGCACAAGTGAAATGAAAAAGATGTCTTCAGAAAGTCTTGCACAGAAATATTCAAAACAAACTTATTCAAAATAGTAAAAGATGAAAATCAAAGACATACCATGCCTATATGTATCCTTAAAAGGGTTTTGTTTTGTTTTGTTTTGTTTGTTTTTTGCTAAAGTCTCCAAGTTTTTCTTCCCCCTAACACAGGCAGATACACAACAGTACCTGCTTTTCCTTTTAGATTTTCACCTGACTTTTAGGGTCACATGTATGTAAGCTGAATATGCTTTTCTTAGAGCCATTGGAATTTGCAAGAAGAGTATGTCTACTGGCATTAAAATGAAAGTATTGCCCAAAATGTCAATAAAAATTTTCCAGGAAAGTTCAAAACTTTTTTTTTTTTTTTTTTGAGATGGAGTCTCGCTTTGTCTCCCGGACTGGAGTACAGTGGCCGGATCTCAGCTCACTGCAAGCTCCACCTCCCAGGTTCACTCCATTCTCCTGCCTCAGCCTCCCGAGTAGCTGGGACTACAGGCGCCCACCACCTCACCCGGCTAGTTTTTTGTATTTTTTAGCAGAGACGGGGTTTCACCGTGTTCGCCAGGATGGTCTCGATCTCCTGACCTCGTGATCCGCCCGTCTCGGCCTCCCAAAGTGCTGGGATTACAGGCTTGAGGCACCGCGCCCGGCCCAAAACTTATTTTTAATACACACACTCAAATGCACACACACACACATGCCCATACACACAAACACACAGATTTTCACACAAATAATTATCTATACTGAAGCCTTATTATTGGGTTCACATATTTAGGTTAAAAAACTGAAAACAACCCTAAAACAAGCAAGTATGTCCACAGTTTTTTATGTGTCTACACAATCCAATATTATTCAGCAATAAAAAGAAAGCCACTACTGATACACACATGAATGTGGGTGGGTCTCTAAAACAAGGCGGAGGGAAAGAAGCCGTGAAGTCTTTTCTACATGTATGCATTGGTTGGTGGGTGGGTGGTTGGTCGGTTGGTTGGTTGGTTGGTTGGTGCTGACAGGAAGCATGTTGTTCTGGATCCAAGACAGACCTAATGATTTACACAGCATCTTGTGTCAGCTCCCCCATGCAGCCCCTCCCTATGGGGCAATGCAAGAAGAGCAGTGAACACCCATGCATGTGGTTTGGTTTATGCTACAGGAAGGAGCTCCAAATCATAAATCTTGCAGCTTATGTGGGTGGCTGGTACAGCTGCCTGACTCCCCTCTGGGGGAAAGAGAGAAACCTGTCTTTTTTTTGACATAAACAGATCCTCTCGGGTGGGAAGGAGAAGCCTTCAGGTCCATTGCCCTTTGGAATGTAAGCTAATGGCTGCACAGCAGATGAACCATAGTGTCTCTGGAATAACTCCCCATCTCTAACTTCTTAGACATGGTTACAATCAATCATCCTTCAGCCCAGGTGGCCAGGACCTTTTGCTCAAAAGCCCAGATCACACAAAAACTTGAAAATATTCATGGAGTGTTGTTTTTTGACAGAAACCAGACATAGAAAACTCCATATGGTATAATTTCGTGTTAGGAAATACAAAACATCGAAGTGAATGTGTAGTGATAGAATGCAATCAGTAGCTTTCTGGGGCTGGGACAAGTTGGGTGATTGACAGCAAAGGGGAAATTTCTGACGTGATGGGAATGCTCTATGTCTTAATTTTGGTCGTAGTTTCACTACTGTAATAGTTGTCAAGGCTTGTCAAACTGAACACTTAAAAGCAGAGCATTTACAGTCATGCTGGAATCCTCAGCAACATTGTTGATAAGCCCAGCTTGGACAGATTCCTTTGAGCTGTTTACATGGAGACTGGTGGGCAGCTTCCAGCCACACTGGTCAATGCTCCTACTTCTATACCCCTCTTTTCTTTCTTTGACTTACATACAAATAGGTACTGCATAATAATATTTTAGTGCATTATGGACTATATTATAGTGGCCCCAGAAGATGATAATACTGAATTTTTATGGTACTCTTTCCATGTTTAGATAAACAAGTGTTTCCCATTGTGTTACAATTGCCTAGAATGTTCAGTATAGTCACATGCTGTACAGCTTCGTGGCCTAGGAGCAATAGACTGTACCATATAGCCCAGGTGTGTAGCAGGCTTTACCGTCTAGGTTTGTAGAAGTATACCCTGTCATGTTTGCACAATAACAAAATGGCTTAATGACACATTTCCCAGAATGCACATCAGTTTGTTAAGAGATGCGTGACTGTGTATGACTTGTGTGCTTGGTTTCACGATATGTAAGTCAAATGTTCCTAGAAAGTGAGGGTACCAAAAACTGGAGCCTCTCATTTTCCATTTCTTATACTCTCAAGTCTCACACCTAGCATATCACATGCTCTTTGAAATGATAATAATAATAATAATAAAAGAATCTCATGTTTGAACACACTGCCACTATAGGATGGCTCCCCACTCTCAATCACTATATTAACAACATAAGAATGAGTCCAGTTTAGGGAGTTAAGGCTCCGCATCATGGTGATACATAGCTAAGGCTTCATTGAGCTCTTCCTTTACGTTGGTGTGTAGAATACTCAGAAGTAACACAGCTTCTGTTTTCCTTTTTTCTGCAATGAATCCCTGGAAACATTACAGGTTGACATTTTCATTGCAACTAAAATTGATAGGAAAAGTGCAGCTTCTCTAAAACTGCAACATGGAGTTACAGAGGAATGTTTAGCGCTTTTTTTTTTTTTTTGTCTTTCCAATAGCCACTGTTGCTAAAGAATGGAAATTAAGCCATATCCTTTAGCAACAGAGTGATACAACTGAGCAAAATATTTTTAAAATAAATGTTTTTCTTACATTATAAAGATGACATGTTGTTGTTTGGGAACATTTAGAAGATACAGAAAAAGTAGAAGGGAAAAATATCAGACTACACCCAAACTCTTGAAAATTGGTTTCTGCCAAAAGGCCCATAATTCTTTTAAATGCCTTTTCCTCACCCCAGTGATTGCTTCATTTCTCTGCTGTTTAGACTCCTCTATCTCATGAGCCCAGAAAAAACTCACTGCTCTTTGTGTTAGAAATCAACGTGATTTAGAACTTTTGAATTCGAATCTGGTTATCCCATATTCCATGGAAATGACACATATTATAGGTTGAATCCACCTGGATAATTTCCTGTAATTCCTTAGTCTGGAAACATCTTGTTAACCCCAGCCACCTCCCACTCATTTTCACACCCATCATCACAAGTTTTTCTTGTTAACAGAATTTCCAAGTTGCACCCACCTGTCCACACACATGCACAGAATTCCTTCTCCTAAAATGGCCCTATTTTAAGGAATCTAAAATATTCCTCAAAAAAATCATGAGAAAAATAAATTCCTTCTTCTACAATGGAAATAAGGGAGAATCAAATATATACAAATCTTGTCTTTGTGGATTTACGGTAGGGAATGTAAGGCACAAGCACAAAAGCACTGAGCTGAGGCAGAAAGTAATGGTTAGCTTATAGAGTAAGCAGAAAAAACGATTCTGAAAACACTATACATGTACACTACAACTGAATGATTAAGTAAAGGAATGGCAGGTGGTAAGAGCCAGGTTTCTCACTGTCAGAGAGGCAACAAGCAAGAGAAGAGGCTCTAATGACCCATACGGTAATGGATTAGACTTGGAAACATCACTGTGAACTCGTGTTTATCTTGATATAGAGATAGGCACACATAGAAATGTGTACACACACAGGTTGGTATGCATATGTATTTTCTAGCTCTGTCAGGTGAACATGCCTGTAAGCAACTATACCCCAGCCCCAGCAAGCACAGACATCTTGCACCCAGATCTTGATGTCTAACATCATTCTCTGATGAAAGGAGCCAGGGGTTCTCAGAAAAATTGCTGATTCTAGGACTGGAACAGGAAATAGACAAGATGATCCTGAAGCATCTTACTGTGCCAAAAAGTGAGGAAGTGCTGAAAATAAAACCCAAAACAAACAAACATGATGGGGGCATGTCAAAGGAACACAGAAACCAACTGGAAAAGGTCTCAGTGGCCAAAACTGAAACAATTTGAAAAACAAAATAAAGTAACATTGGATGATAATTCAAAATGTGAAATAAACAAACATGAGTCCATACTGATCAAAATAAAACACTGAATAAATAAATAAATGGGGGTGAAGAGACAAATGTCCTAGGCGGGAGCATTCCAAATAATTTATGTAGAAACTCTGGCCTCTAGAAGATGGAGTAAACTTCACCCCTTAGGTGTTGATTGTTCATAGTGTCTTCCATCCAAAGAGTACAGTATGAAAAGAAAAACAGTAACTTGACAGTGGAGAAAGTTCACCAACATAACCTCAGCCAGAGATCAGGGTCAACATCAACAAGGCGAAGTCATGCTGACTGTGCTTACCCTTGACAGGACGTGATGAAAATGGCCCTCTATCTCTGTGGCCTTCCTCCCAAGAACCTATAACTCTAGTCTGTTGATGAGAAAGACGTTAGATAAATAACAGTTAGGAGACATTACACAAAATACCTAACAAGTACTCCTCAAACTGTCAAGATCATCAAAAGCAGCAAAATTCTGAGAAACTATCACGGGCCAAAGGAGCTGGAGGAGATACAACGACTAAATGCCATGCAATATCCACAATGGGATTTTGGATCAGAAAAAGAACATAAGGTAAAAATTAAGGAAAGCTGAATAAATTACAGACTTTATTTAATAATAGTGTTGCAATGTTGATTCATTAATTGTGACAAATGTACCATACTAATATAAGGTGTTAAACAGGTATATGGGAACTCTCTGTACTATCTTTGCAATTTTTCTATAAAATAGAATGAACCTAATGCCTATCAATGATTGGATAAAGAAACTGTGATATATACATATATATATAATTTTCTTTGTGTGTGTATATACACACACACACACAACGGAATACTATGCAGCCATAAAAAGGAATGAATTAACAGCATTTGCAGTGACCTGGATGAGATTGAAGACTATTATTCTACATGAAGTAACTCAGGAATGGAAAACCAAACATTGTATGTTATCACTGATGTGTGGGAGCTAAGCTATGAGGACACAAAGGCCTAAGAATAAAACAATGGACTTTGGGGATTTGGAGGGGAAAAGTAGGAGGAGAGTGAGGGATAAAAGACTACAAATGTGGTGCAGTGTATACTGCTGCTGTGATGGGTGCACCAAAATCTCACAAATCACCACTAAGTAACTTATTCATATAACCAAATACCACCTGTACCCCAATAACTTATGGAAAATTTTTTTAATTATAAATTAAAATTAGAAATCATAAAATTTATAATTATAAATTAAAATTATATAAATTAAATTAATATAAATTATAACATGATTGTTATAAAGAAATAAATTTTTCTATAAAATGAAATTATTCTAAAATGGAAAGTCTATTTAAAAACAAGTAAATAGAAAGAAAGATGGAGATTCAGAAGGAAGAGAAGTGAAGAAGCATTTTTATGTCTATCGATACGCATTTGATCTTCATGGCAAGAGTGCTGTTCCTATTTTAACTATGAAAAAACAGTAACATTCAGCTGCTTATCCAGTGTCACAGAGCAAATTCCAGTTGATATAAATATTTGGATGTTTATTCTGTACTGTTTGGTATACTTTTCTATATCTGGATTTCCTTACCAATAAAAGCACTCACTGCTGACTTAAAAGAATGACAGCAGAAAAATCATGGGAGGAATAAAAGATATCAAATCTCCATTCAGCAATACATCCCTATAACTTGCCTGGTACTTGAGAGCTTTCAAGATGCTTGCACCAAAAGAAACTATCAACAGAGTAAACAGGCAACCTACTGAATGGAAGAAAACTTTTGCAGATTATGCATCCAACAAATATCTAATATCCAGAATCTATAACAAACTTTAACAAGTCTACACACACACACAAAAAAAAAAAACCTCATTATAAAATGGGCAAAGGACATGAACAAACAGTTCTCAAAAGAAGACGTACACTCAGCCAACAAGCAGATGAAAAAATACTCAACATAATTAATCATTAGAGAAATGCAAATTAAAAACCACAATGAGATACCATCTCACACCAGTCAGAATGGCTACTATTAAAAATTCAAAAAACAACAGATTCTGGTAAGGTTGCAGAGAACAGAGCTCACTTTTACACTGCTAGTGGGAAAGTAAATAGTTCAGCCACTGTGGAAAGCAGTTTGGCGATTTCTCAATGAGCTTGAGACAGAAATACCCTTCAGCCTAGCCAACCCATTATAAGGTATATACCAAAAGAGATACAGATTATTCCACTGAGAAGACATATGCATGCATATGTTGATCACAGCACTATTTACCATAGCAAAGACATGGAATCAACCTAGATGCCCATCAGTAGTGTGAATAAAGAAAATGAGGTACATATATACCATAGAATACTACACAGCTATAAAATAACAAAATTATGTTCCTTCAGGATAATGGCTGCAAGCCTAAGTAAATTAAGACAGAAACAGAAAACCAAATACCACATATTCTCACTTGTAAGTGGGAACTAAACAAAGAGCACACGTGGACACAAAGAAGGGAACAATAGACACCAGACATACTATTCTAGGTGGTGAAAATTTTCTGTATCTTGGCTATGCAATTGTATTTATTTCTCAAAACCAATTAAAATATGCACTTAAAAGTTGGTTTTCTAAAGTATAAATTCCTAAACCTGACCAAAACATATTTGCAATAAACATCTCCCCATGCCCTGCCCCACAGACATGTATCATGCCGTTATAATAATAGTGTACATACAATTTTTTGAGAACTCTTTTCCCACTGGATATACTTTTTAAATAGCTTTCCCTGTTGCTGCACTATCGTGAGTCTGAAATGTCGCCATTCAGGATGGTCCTAGGCTCCACCCCCTGGAGGAAAAACAGCTAATTCAGTGAGATCCAACATGTGATAAGACCAGCATCCTGAGTGTGCTTTCTGGTGTTGTGAAAGTCATTGACGTGCCACCAGTCCCAAATTCACATTTTCTCCGTGAGATATCTGGGGGATGCAATTGGGTCAGAGAGCTGTGAGGCATCAGAAGTGAGGCTGGCACAGACCCCTCTGAGCAGGCCAGGGATGCGTCTCTCCTCCCCTTCTCTCGGGCACTCCCCAACATAAAGCTGCTGACTCCATGCCATGTGTACTTTTAGAAATGAAATGCCCCAATCCACTTCACTCTTGGCACCTATGGATTGGAGTGAACATGAAGTTAACAGACATCTGAGTAAGAATTGAAAAGAAATCCAAACAGAAAATCCACATTCCCTTCCAGTCAAGTTAAAGCCATAATTTTAAATTAATCACTCACATTCTGTTCAGAGATTATTTTCTCGGTCTATGGCATAGTCTCCCAGGATATTCATAACTGGTAATAAAAATTATGAGGGCAATTAAAAATACCAAGACTCAGGTTCCCCACAATGAGCCAACCAAATGGACCATCATCCATCCCGAGGGCAACCATTAGATGCCTTCTCTGATGGCCTCTTCCAGAGGGCTTCTCCAATTACAAAAGTCTGTGACTTGTGATGGCACAATCTCCTAAAACCCCAAATCTTCTGCAAACTCTTCCAACTCCAGTAACCCCCAAAGCAGGGCAAACTAAATGGATAGTCCATTTCCTTCCCAGGGGATGGAGTCAGAGTCATTAAAAGTGGTCTTTAATGTGAGAAATTGAAAAGGAGTTGGGAAAGTGATGATAACTTCTGCAAGACCAGAAGAATGTCATTACAGACATGGGAAAGCAGCGAGAACTCTGCTCACTTTGGGCAGTTATTGATTGATGTTTAAAACACAAAGGAGTTCATGGGGAATGAGACAAAGCTTTCATGCTATGAGGAGTGACTTCCAGGATAAGCAAGGTCCTGAGGGAGATGTACTCTAGGGCAGGTGAAGGAGTGGCCACTTCAAACAAAAACAGCATAAAAGGGGCATAGAGGGGAAAGTGGTACTACAGGTAGGGAGGAGGGGAGAGGGTCACAACTGTGGCAGACCACAAACATTGGCAGAAAGAGGAGGGGGACAGAATAGAGCAGCCCAGAACCATGGGTGCCTTTCTTCCCATTGTGCAATTTTTTGTCTGTTTGTTTTTGTTTCTGAGACAGAGTCTCACTCTGTTGCCCAAGCTGGAGTGCAGTGGTGGTGCTATCTCGGCTCACTGCAACATCCATCCCCCATGTGCAAGCAATTCTCCTGCTTCAGCCTCCCCTACCGAGTAGCTAGGATTACAGACGCCTGCCACTGTGCCCCACTAACTTTTATATTTCTAGTAGAGATGGAGTTTCACCATCTTGGCCAGGCTAGTCTTGAACTCCTGACCTTGTGATTCCTCCACCTCGGTCTCCCAAAGTGCATTTTTTGATGCTGAGTAAAACTGAAAACTGTGCCCCATTGGTAGGCCCCATCCCACACACCTTGCACTCATGAAGTTTCTCCCCAGTGCAAACTCTGATGCAGAACCTAGTTGATTTTTCAACTGGATGCTTTCCCACATTCCTGGCATTCATGAAATTCTCCCCCAGTGTGTGTTCTTTGCTGCACTGTGAAGCAAGAGACACAGGGAGCCTTTGCCAGCATTCCCCACGTTCACAGACGTTTTCCCAGCACGGAATCTCTGGTACTAAAGAAATACCCACCTCGGGCAGAAGGCCCTGCATGCTCTTTACATTCATAATGTTTCTCTCCCTGTAGACTCTGTGATGCTGAATCAGGACAAAGGAAGACTAAAATTACACCCACATCTGTTACATTTGTAGGGCTTCTCTTTGGCGTGAATGCACACTCATGCACCGAAAAGCATGTTCATATTCCTTACATTCAAAGGGTTTCTCCCCAGTGTGGGTTCTCTGATGCTAAAGAAGTTTTTCATTATATCTGAAGGTTTTCCCAAAGTCCTTACATTTCTAGGGCTTCTCTCCATTATGAAGTTTCTGATGTTGGAGAAGGGATTTTCTTCCCTCCTTTGTCTCCTCCTTCCCAATGCTCAATGAAGACATTGTCCACATGCTTGATATGAGCAAGGCTTCTTCCCAGTGTGGATTTTCTGGCACCATGACCATTTCAACCCATATCTGAAGCCTTTCCCATCTTCTTTCCACTGTAGAGCTTCTCACGAGCAGGGATCCTGTGGTGCTCGTGAAGATCTGAATGTCAGCTGAAATATTTGCTACATGTATGGAACAACTGCATCCTAGCAATGCTCTGAATTGCAATGAGGTGTGTGCTGACTTCACTTTTTCCCAATTTCTTGGCTATCTCCTGTTTAGACGGTGGAGGGTTATAATCTTGGGCTGTCAAAACCCTAAATTCTCTGCTTTTTTATTTTGTTTTCTTCCCTGTGTCGTACAGCTGCAGCTTCTCTGAACCGTCCCTGAGGTCAGAGTCCTGGGGAACATCAGCAATGCTGCCCTGAACATCTGACACTCAGGCTCCTCTGGAATGTTCAGCTTTGGACCTGGTTCCCACTCCCGGTCTTGGTTTTTCCACGTATGCAGCATCTCTCAGAGCCTCTTCATCCATGGGTGCCCAAGGATCAATGCTGTTTTTGTTTGTTTGTTTGTTTTGTTTTGTCTTTAGTTTTCTAAAGTTCAAGTAAGATGTGTTTTGCTTTGTAATTATTTAGGCTTATCTTGTTTGGAGAACACTCAGCTTTTTTAAAGTATTGCTCTATGTTCTTTGTCAAATCAGAGACATTTTCAGCCTTTGTTTCTTTAGGCGGTTTCTCAGCCCCACGCTTTTAGTCCCCTCCTTCTGGGACTTTGATGGCACAAATGTTAGATCTGTGTTACTGTCTCACAATTTCCTCACTGTTGTTCATATTAGGTAATTATACCGCTATATCTTCAAGTTCACTGATTCTTTCTTTTATATTCATCCTGTTAAGTATATCCAGTAAGTTTTAAATCTCAGTCATTGTATTTTTCAATTCTATCATTTTCTTTCAGTTCTCTTTCACAGTTTCTTTTCTTTTTTTTTTTTTTTTTTTTTTTTTTTTTTTTGAGACGGAGTCTCGCTCTGTCGCCCAGGCTGGAGTGCAGTGGCCGGATCTCAGCTCACTGCAAGCTCCGCCTCCTGGGTTCCCGCCATTCTCCTGCCTCAGCCTCCCGAGTAGCTGGGGCTACAGGCGCCCGCCACCTCGCCTGGCTAGTTTTTTGTATTTTTTAGTAGAGACGGGGTTTCACCGTATTAGCCAGGATGGTCTCGATCTCCTGACCTCGTGATCCGCCCGTCTCGGCCTCCCAAAGTGCTGGGATTACAGGCTTGAGCCACCGCGCCCGGCCCCACAGTTTCTTTTCTTTGATTCTACTTTCTACTTTTCAATTTGTTTCAGGAGTACTTGTAATCGCCTGATACAATCTTTAGCAAAAAGAGCAAAGCTGAAGCTGAAGACATCATACTACCAGACTTCGAAATACACTGTTGGGGTTCAGAAAACAGTAGCCCAAAATGAAAGCCTCAGAATCAGCCGTAGAAACAAAAGTTTTTCTTTGACTTTTCATGCCTTCCTGTCTCTCAGTCCCATTCTTCCCTGAGGCTTGCCATAGAAACTAGAATTCCCATTCTCTAATGTGACTCATAGAAACCAGAATCTCTTTTCCCCAAAGACAGTCATAAAACCTAAACATAGTACTCTAATTTTTTTCTCCACCTTGCTATGTAAAAGTTGGCCATAGAAAAAAAGTTACCTGATCTACCTTGCTTGACTATGGGTCATAAGACCCCCCATTCCAGAGAGGGTCCTGCTCTGCACCCAGAAGGAAGGAATGCCGCTCAGAGAGGCTAAAAGGAATACTGACAGACAGGCCTTGCTGGGTTTCCCCTACTCCATCTATTAGCATTACATCATGTCCTTTTTGTCCACTCGTATTTCTTCAAAACTGTTCACACTTTGTTGAACCTAAGCACAAAAGTGGACAATTTCCCCTGAATCTTCATTCTGAAGAGGTCTTCATTCTGAAGGTCTCTGTTTACACATGTTAAATAATTGTGTATGCCTTTATTAATACACGTTTTGCAAGTTGATTTGTCAATGAATTTTCTGAGGGCGTGGGGGAAATCTCCCCTTTGTCCCTGAAATACTGCAAAGCTATCAAGGCCAAAACAATATGACACCTGCACAAAAACAGACACATAGACCAACAGAGTAGAATAGAGAGCCCAGAAAGGAATCCACATATCTAGAGCTCACTGATTTTTAACAAAGGTGAGGAAAAAGCAGTCTCTTTAATAAATGCTGCTGAAAAAACTGGATATCCACATGCAAAAGAATGAAAAAAATCAACTCAAAATAGATTAAAGACTTAAATTTAAGACCCCGAACTATGAAAGAACTAGAAGAAAATACAGGGCAGATGTCCATGACATTGGTATGGGCAAACAATTTTTGGCTAAGACCTCAAAGGCATAAGCAACAAAAGCAAAAATAGACAAATGGAATTACATCAAATTGAAACATTTCTGAGGCAGGAGAACGGCGAGAACCTGGGAGGCAGAGTTTGCAGAGAGCCGAGATTGCGCCACTACACTCCAGCCTGGGCGACAGAGCAAGACTCCGTCTCAAAAAATAATAAGAAGAAAAATAATAAGAAAATAAAAATAAAAAGCTTCTGGACATCAAAAAAATCAACAAAGTAAAGCGATTACTCACAAAGTGGGAAAAAATGTTTACAAACTATAGAAGTAGATTATTTCAATAGCCCTATCACTTAAAGGAAAATTGTGCTAAGAATTTTTAAATTAAATCTTAATTTAATCAAGATTTGACTTTCAAAACGAAATCTCTAAACCCAGACAATTTCACTGGAAAATTATACCAAAGTTTTAAAGAATTATTAACAATGATTCTACACAATCTATTCAGGAAAATTGAAGAAAGGAGGTTCATTTGCCAGTTCATTTTATGAAGCTAGTATTATCATGATGCCAAAACTAAACAAAGACAAAACAAAAAAGGAAAAAAGAAGGCCAATATCCCTCATGAATATAGACACAAAATTCCTTAACAAAATACCAACAAATAGAATTCTGTAATACATAAAAAGAAGTATACACTCTAACTACGTGGCGTTTACTCCAGGGTTGCAAAGCTAGTTCAATATTCAAAAATCAATTAACATAATGCACCACATCAACAGGCAAAAGTGGAACAATTACATGATCTTAGCAACCAAAGCAGAAGAAACATCTGAAAAAAAAATTCAACACTTACTCATAGTGAAAGCTCTCAGAAAAATAAGAGTGCAGGTGAACTTCCTCATCTTGATAGGAACCAGCTGCACAAAACCTATAGCTCACATTACACCTAATGACGACAGACTGGATGTGTCCTAACATCAGTAACTACATAAGAATGTCTCCTCTCATCACTCTTAGCCATCATAGTGCTAGGCATTCTCACTAGTGGAATGTAAAATATTTAGATGTAAATCTAACAAGACGTGTGCGTGACAGACATAACACGTTTATGAGCTGGAAGACTCAACACAGTAAAGCTGTAAATTTAAATACTGATTTAATGAAATTGCTATTAAAATCTTAGTAGGAATTTTGTTGATATAGACAAGATTATACTGAAACTCATAAAGAAACGCAAATAAATTAGAATAGCTAAAATAATTTTGAAAAAGAAATAAAATGGGGTAAACAAGTCCATTCAATATTAAGGATTATTATATAGCTATAGTAATCAGGACTATTTGATGCTGGTAGAGGGACAGACAGAGATTTTAAAAACAGAACAGAAATAAACATAAATAGGCTCAACTGATTTTTGACAAAGGTATATAAATAATTCAACAGAGCAAAGATAGCCTTTTCAACAAATGATGCTGGTGCAATTGAATATCAATAGGCAAAAGTAAATGAACAAATGTCAAGTTAGAGCTAAGTCTTATACTTTATATAAAAATTAATTAATGATGAATCACAGACTAATATGTAAAAAGTAAAACTATAACTTGTGTATAAAAACATTCAGAGAAAAATGGAGGCATCTTTGCTTCTATCTAGGAGGAGCTGAATGAGTGAATTACCTAAGCTTCCATCTAGGAGGAGGTCTGTTAAACATCATGTAAATACAGGAGACGATACATCGATGATAACTGAAACCAATGAAACAGACAACAAGCAACAGAGAAAATCATGAAACCAAAATCTGGTTATTTGAAAAGATTAGTAAGTTGGCACAATTCAAGTCAGATTAATTCAATAAAAAGGACAGAAAACAAATTTAAGAATAATAAAGAGGATACACTCACAGTTCTACAGACAAAAAAAATTAAGAGGATATAATGAATAAGATTTTGTCAATAAAACTGGCATTTTAATAAAATAGCAACTTCAGCAAGAGACATAAATTACCAAAATTGACTCCCAAAGAATAGAGAATATGAATGACTCTTGTATTAACGAAATTTAATTTGTAATTAAGATCTGTTCACAAAGAAAATTCCAGATCTCAATGGCTTACCTGATGAAATCAACCAAATACTTACCAAGAAGTGACAGCAATTTTACACAAATTTCTCCATAAAATGTAAGAGAAAAGAATATTTCCCAGCTTACTGCAAAAGCTCAGCATTAGGCTGATACCAACACCAAACAAAGATATCATAAGAAATGAAAGTTAGAGACCGGTAACTCTCATGAAAAAAGTCACAGTAAAATTCTTTGAGAAATATTAACCTATCCTCAGATACACCAGGCCCTGTGCCTGGTCTGTATTTTGAATGGGAGGATGGCGGACATGGAAAAAGAAAAAAAATCAGCAAATAGAATTTATCAAATTATGAAAAGATATTGCGTCATGGCCTAAAGACATTTAACCAATGAATACAAGGTCTAGCAATGAAATTCACCGTTTTAAAAAATAAAGGAGAAAAATCTTACGATCATTACTACAGATGTGTGTATGTGTGTAATATAACATAACACATACATAAATATATGATACATACATGCACATATACATGAGCAAAGATTCTATCTATTTACAGATAGGTACGTTTTTCATAGATACCCTTTATCAAGTTAAGGGAGTTTCTTTCTATTCCTAGTTAGCCAAGATTTTTTAAAATCATGGATATGTGCTAACTTTTATCCATATCTATCTACTTATCTATTCATCTATCCATCCATATATCCAAATATAGATGCCTTCCCCTAAAATTAGGGACAAAGGAGGCAGAATGTCTACTCACTGCTTCTATTAAATTGATAGCCCAGGACAATAAGTCAGGACTAATTAATAGACATTATACATATTAGAAAGGAAGAATCAAACTGTGTCTTGTAACAAATTACATGTTCAAATTCATAGAGAATGCTAAGGTATCTGCAAAAAAAAGCTACTAGAGTTAACATATGAGTTTAGCAAGGACACAGGATTCAAAGTCAATACACAAAACTCAAATAAATATATGCACATTTATTTACATAATATGCATATATTTGGAAAGAACAACTGCATTTGAAGTTTAAAAAATAGTACCATTAAAAACACCATATAAAATAATGCAATTTATTTCGCAGAAATTAATTTAGCAAAATATGTGCATGGTATAAAACTTGACTCAGAGCAATGAAAGAAACAAAGAGATATACGATGTTTATGAATTGGAAGGCTCGGTATTATTAAGATATCAGTCCTTTACTAACTGATCTGGAGATTCAAAACAATCCAAAGTAAAATTCCAGGAGTCTTTTTATCGTTGTTGTTGCTGAGAAACTGACAATTTGATCCTAAAATTAGATGGGAATGTAAAGGATATAAAATAACCAAAATAATTTTGAAAAATTAGAACAAAGTTGCAGAGATGATATGTTTTCAAGACTGTTGGGAATATCAAATGGTACTACATTGTAAAAGACAATTTTGCTGTCTGTTATAAAGTTAAACATTTACTTACTACACAATCCAGAAACTTTATTCCTAGGTATTTACCCAAGAGAAATGAAAACGTATATCTACATAAAATTTGCACACAAAAGTTCATAGCAGCTTTTTTCATCATAGCTCCAAATAGGGAACAACCTAAATGTTCAACAATAGGTGAATGGATAAAAAAATTGTGGTACAGTCACAACCTAAATGTTCAACAATAGGTGAATGGATAAAAAAATTGTGGTACAGTCACACAGTAGAACACTAGCAACTGTACAAAAAAAGTTATGCTAGAACTATTAAGATCTGAATGTTTATGTTCCCCTAAAATTCATATGTTGAAATCTTAACTTCCAATGTGATGGTCTTAAAATATACAGTCTTTGGGAATGATTAGGTCACAAAGGTGGGGTCCTCCTGAATGGGACTAGTGCTCTTACAAAAGGAGCCCCAAAGAGTTCCCTCATCCCTTCCACCCTATGGGACACAGAGAGACTGCGTCATCTGTGAACCAGGAACCCAACCTTCACCTGATGCTGAATCAGCCAATGCCTTGATCTTGGACTTCTAGCCTCTAGAACTGTGAGAAATAAGTTTCTGTTATTTATCAACCACCCAATTTTCAGTATTTGTGTTATAGCAGCTCAAGTAGGTTAAAACAGGAACACACACAACATGAATAACTCTCAGATCATGCTGACAAAGCAAAAAGCCAGACACAAATGTGTGCATGCTGTATAATTCCATTCTTATTAAAACGGTAGGGGGGATGTAATCTACAGTGACCAGAAACAGATCAGCAGTTGCCTGGTGATGGAATTCTGGGGGATTGACTGAGAGGGGGAGAAGTGAACTTTTGGGGTCTTGGAGATATTTTTTATCCTCTTTGTTGTGGTAGCTACACAGGTGTATGAATTTATTAAAACTCATCCAAATGTACACTTAAATATACTTTATCATATGTGTATTATACATTATATGTAAATGCAGTAGCTTCTCAAAGTAAAGTGATATGGTTTGGCCATGTCTTCACCCAAATCTCATCTTGAATTGTAGCTCCCACAATTCCCATGTGTTATGGAAGGGACCCAGTGGGAGGTAACTGAATTATGGGAGCGAGTCTTTCCCATGCTATTCATGATAGTGAATAAGTCTCACAATATCTCATGGTTTCATAAAGCGAAGTTCCCCTGCACAAGCTCTCTCTTGCCTGCTACCATGTAAGACATCCCTTGCTCTTCCACCATGATTGTGAGGCCTCTATAGTCATGTGGAACTGTGAGTCAATTAAACTTCTTTCCTTTATATATTGCCCAGTCTTGGGTATGTCTTCATTAGCAGTGTGAGAACAGACTATTGCACAAAGGTTGAATTAGTGTGTATGTGTGTGTGTGTGTGTGTGTAATGGAAATCAATATTAAGAAAGATGGGTCAATGATCCCAATGCATGTCATGGGCACAAACTTTCACTTTCATCTTTTGTTTGTAGTAGGGTGCACATGGGGTAGATCCCTAACCAGGAGACTTTCCACACACCAAAGAACATCCTGACAATTTCCAAGTAGCCTCGGTGAGGGCTCTTGAAGAAACAGGAGGGCAGGTGCTCTGGGCTGACAAAGGGTAAGAGCCATTTGGACAACACAGGGTGCGTGTGCACACAGGAGAGGCCTGTGACTGGGACTTCTTGGAGAGGCCTCTTGCTCCCAATGCTGTAGGCAGCCTTGCTCCAGCCCCTGGCCTACCTCCTGCTGCCAGACAGAAAGTCTGTGGGGCCAGAGACGTCCACACTGTGCCTGTGCCCCCTCCCTCCTAGAACACACTCTGCGTTCTGAGACTCCAGACACCTTCCCCAGTATGGACTGTACCCCTGTGTTTGCCCTGGGTGGCACAGGAAGTGGGGATGGGGGCCTCCAGGAGCACTTGCCAGGCCCCAGTGGTACAGGATGGAGCTGTATGGGGAGAGGAGGTCCAGAGCTGGGGCTGTGGTCATTGGTTCTTTTCTCCCTTTTGGCAAATCTTATGGTGGGGCAGCAGGGAAGTTTCCTTTTTCCCTGTTTTCTCTGTCCAGATGTGTGTGTTTCAGAAGAGAGGTCAATACATATTTTTAAATAAGTTAAAAATATGTAGCTAGACAGACAAGTAGAAGGGTGGATAAACTAAACAAGCAAAACTGCTCCAGAGAGAAGAAAACGCCAGAGGCACATGGTGGCTGACTCTGGACAGAGCTCCCTGATCTGTATGATTCCTGTCTTCCCCATGACACTGGCCCGGCTCAACCCTCTCCCATCCCACATGAAGGGATCTGGTGTCTTTTGTGCCCTCACTAAGCAGACAGGTCCTGTCAGTCACAGTAGGATAAACCATAATTCAAGAGGAATATCTCATGGTTTCTCAGTCATGGCTTCTCAGCCTTTTGGCTAAGACCAAGGGTCAAGTGGCATACCTGCTGGTGGGAGCTTGTTTCCTTCACAGGATGCAGTCCCACAGCTCACATGGGGGCCTGGGAAGATGTTTCAGAAGTGAGTCCAGCTGGTAGACTTTGTGACTGGATGGGAATAACTCACAGCAGCTGGCGATGACTGAGCTACACGCCCCAGAGATGCCAGCCATCGGGCAGCAAGCAGAGCCTGGCTCTCCTGGGCACCTCATCATAGGAGTTTGGGGCTGACCTGTTGTGTAACAGGCACTGCTTTTTGTAGTGGCCACAGGTGCTGTTACCACGAAAAATACCAAATATTAGAAGAATATGAAATGTCTGGAATTAAATCGTCACAGAGGAGGAGGAGGGGGAGAAGCAGGAGGAGGGAGAGAAGGAGGAGGAGGGAGACAGAGTAGGTGGTTCCTTGCAGAACTTCCCCCTTTCTGCTCACTTTTGTAGTCATTGCTATTGCTGTGATCCCAGTAAGGCAGGATCCTGTAAAATACTGACAATCGTTTCAAATCTGCCCCAAGGAAAAAGAATGAATGACAATCTTACTGCTTTTAAACCAACTTGGTGTAGTTGAGTTGTGAGCCAACATGCTAACTTTGAAGGGGCCTCCAAAGCCTTTGACGAGCCTAAATGGAAAATCCATCTTCTTCCCAGGCGGAGGCTATGCCGCAGCAGTTCTGTATGTAAACCCAATTACCACGGAAAGAGCATTTTTGTGGCATATCGACTAAGAAAATGACCAGGCTGCTCTTTCTTGTGGTATTGGAACTGAGGACGAGGAAGTCTTCCCAGCCCAATCCTCTTAAGCCAGCAGAATGATTCTAGAGGAAGAGAAATCTAACACTCGGCTCAAGTCAAACACAGTCAGACAGCAGGGACAGCCTGGGGTAGGACTCAAAGAAAGAATCAAGGGAAATATAGCATTTTCCACCACAAAAATATTTAGGACATAGCTATTTGATACCCTGACCGTTCTAAAGTTACTTTTTTCAGGAGGACATTAAAGCCTGATATGTTATCAAATTGTTTTGTAAAGTGTGTTGCGCTCTCGGAGAATATTGTAACATTAGCTTACAAATTGTCACAGAGCAGTCATCACACACTTAAATTTTTTTGCCTTTCTTCAAAGTTTTAGCCAGAGGAAGAACACTTCAAACATTTCACTTCACAGCCTTTCTTCTGTCTTTTCATTTGTTTGCATCTCAGCTTACTTAGAATGTTTAACATCTTGGAATCATAAACCTGAACATAACCAGTGTGTAAAAGTCTCAGCCACTGACCCAGTGTGGAGAGCAAGTGAACTGTGCCGCCAGCTGTGGCCCCAGCCCATGCTGCCTTCACGCCTCAGGTACCTCCGGACCGCACTACAGTGCTGACACAGTGTCCCAGCTCTGCGTTGCTTTCTCAGGCTGCAGCCACAGGGGGAGAATGAACACACACACATGTGGATGGAAAAGTCCTGTTTGAAAGCCTTGCTCTTCATGCAACATTCAACATTCCTGTGGACTCTGGGACAACTAACCCCCTAGGAATAGTTCTTTGCACTCTCTAACACCCGGGCTCCATGCTGCTCAAGCTCACAGCAGGACTCACTCTGCCAGAATGTGCTTCCCTCTTTCTGGGCACCTGCAGGGATGAAACACATTTTCTTCATCCCATTCACACTGAACCAAATCCGTTTCTTCTTCCTGCTCAGCACACATGGCTTGGCTCAACCGCATGGCCTAGCCTCCCCAGCAGCTCAGAATGGCCAGGCCACCAAGTCCTGGCAGGCCCAGAACTCCTCATCAGTGTGATGGGTTCACTCCACACTAGCCCATACAAAGTTCCCAGGTGATCCTCCATGCCTTTTCCTTTCTGAGTGACAGAAACACCCAGGCAGTGGGTAAGCCACACATTGGAAATGAGATAGCAGCTATCACCACAGGCCTCCGAGCAACCACACGAGGAATGACTGCCTCCCAAAATGCTAGCCTTGGACTAAGAGACAAACACACTTTTTGGATTTTAAGCAACTGAAAACCTCAGATCCATGAATGAACCTCAGATCCACACCTGTTGAAACACAAGAAACAGAGGGACATGCGGAGCAGGATGTCATTTACATAAAACTCAACAACACAAAAAGCAAAACAATATTGTGCTTAAAGACCTGTGCATATGTGATCAAACTAAAATATCAAGGAAAGATAAACCCAGAATGTAGGGAGGGAGTAAGGAAAGTAATTGGGAAGAACTATAGATGGGCTCCTAAAAACTCTGCTAAGGCTCTGCTTCTGAAACTAGACATTGGGTCCATTGGTTTTCATCTTATTATTATTCCATAAATGACACCAGTAGGTTTTACATACATTTTCATGTCTATTTCATATAAAATAAATTAAAATAAAATAAAAGAGAAGATAAAAAAGAATTCAGTGGGATTTCCCCCACCCCTGGGATGAAAGCAGAGCTCCTCAGCATGATCCCTAGGACTTCTGATGACCCCCCTCCTTGCCATCCTCCCATGGGACTGTCCATCTTGGAGCATCCTAGTCTCTGCACTTAGTTCCCTTGGGAAAGCCCTTCCTTCTCATATACATTTGGTGAACTCTCACTAGACTTTGGGATAACTGCAAGATGGAGCCACTTCAGCAGGTGCCGACCCTTCCTGGTGCTCTGCAGGAGCAGGTACCTGTGCTTATTGTGGCCAGAGCCCTGAGACCCCTCATGCAGCCTCTCCCTGATCCTGCCCGGGAGCTGAGACCTCAAGGTTTCAGGACTCCATCTCATCCATTTCTACAAGTAAAGCTGTCAACAGGAAGTCATGTGAGCTTTCCTCAGTGAAGGTTTAAGGGGAAAAGAAACAAAGAGGGAGAGAAAAGGGGAGTAGGGAGGGAAAGAGAGAGAAGGAGAGAGGAAAGATTGATTAAAGGTGAATCATTGAATATAAATCTTAGCAACACATAGTATTTTATCTGCATAACATTTATAATTAAAAATTATCTATGTAGGAAACATGCAGATGCCAATCAAACACCAGGACCATTCTTTTCAAGAAATATATTTCTGTATGATTTCTCTGTTAACCATGGTAATACATTAATATGTTATGTTTAAAACTTTGCTTTCACATTTATTATTTCCTTACCTTTTAGACCACTAATTAGCAGAGCATCTGGTAATTATATTCACACTCGCATCATTCAACGATTCTTCAAAGCAACTGGTACACATTCATGTTGGCCAGTGTCCAGAGTTGAAGGAGAGGTGGACATCTGTAGAACTCCTGGTGCCAGAAGGGAATATAATTGGATTAACATGTTTCCTTTCTCCCAGTTTCAAAGGTGCATTGTTGACTACTAATTTTTCCTGTGTTTTTTAAAGGTTATGTCTGCTTAAAATTGGAGGAGTTGATACAATGCAGAACTGTCTTAATTTTGATAATGAATAAAGTATTAAATAACAGAAGGGAATTAATACAATTCAAAGAGCAGCATGGGATCTGAGCCAAACCCACAAATTCATCTCCCTACTTTACACATGAGGAACAATGTGGCCCAGCAAACAACTCGCCAGCGTCACCAAGCTCCTTTCTAATGGAGTGCGGACCAATTGCCTCTCAAGTCACACTTTAATGCCAACTCCTTTCTACCGTTCTACCTTAAATAACAATGCTGTGAATAATAAAAAAAAAAATTAGCAGGTAGAGAATGCAGAGTGCCAGGGGCAGATTTTAGTGTTTAAGGCATGTAAATTCATGGGACAATCCTGCTGACCTGGTATGGAACACATTAATAATGTCCATGTTACAGTTGTGGGAACAGAGGCATAGGGTGCATCAGTGCATTGACCCAAATCCTACTGCTGGCAGGAGGCACAGTCAGAATTGAACTCAGGTCTATGTGGCAGCCAGCCTGAACGCTTTCCTATGCAGGAACACAGTGCCTCCCTTACTGATACCATGCACCTAGGCAAAGCCTCATTTCATCAAGGTGGCTTTCTCTAGGCTTCTGTAACCAGACTTTTTTTTTTTTTTTTTTTTTTTTTGGTTGTGGGATGTTTTCAAAAATAGGTCAGAGCAAGAGGTTCAGACTTCTACGTGCAAACAAACAAATAAACAAGTGCTGATTCCATCTAGAAACCTCAAGCTAAAAGCAACATCATCTCTAAGGAATCCACTTTATAGGCATAAGGGAAAATGTGTCATCAGACAGGAGCAATGAAAAGGTGCAGCTGAAAAGGCCAGCCACACCTGTCATCTCTGCTTACAAATAGATGTGCACATTTAAGATAAAAATAGGCCTCCAGAACCAAATTTTTAATGGCTGTACATTTGAGGGCTAAGGAGAATCCTTTGCATCTACCAGAGCCTGGCATAGTGGCAGAAACAGGAATGGATAATGGAATTGATGGAATGAATAAGTGAATGAATGAAGGTTGGAAAGAACCATAAAGACCATGTCATTTAATCCCTGCTTATGTGTTCTATTCCTGCCCCTGAGGTTTCCAACAAGTACCGTAAATCTTGGCTTGAACTCTTCCAGGAACAGGGAGTTAGCTATTATCCAATGCAATGAAATTATTGTTAGAAATTTAAAATTGATGTCAAAGTCTCTCCCCAGCTCTTTCTCCCTTCTTCCCTCTCATGCCTACTGACTCTTTACAGAGTAAGTTTGGCATGTAAATGACATGGAGGCAATGGAATTATAAAGACAGAGGAAATGCTAGCTTTTCTTACCAGCATTAGAAGTCTTGGGTAAACATAGAAATAATAGGTGCAGGTCAACTAACTAACCAGTCTAGTTAGTCAGGGCATGTTGTGAAAGTCCACACAGTCTCCATGGCAGGGTAAAGAGAGACACTTACCTTTTGCAGCTACAAGGTATCTTGTACTTGCACTGAAAGTCAGACCTGGTATGTAATTGTAATGATAGCATTGGTACAAACAGGTCTGGATGCATGCTGTTGGCAGATATCCTATGCCAAGGTCTTCCTACTAGGAAAAGAGTTGGACTCCTGGGTCTAAGACAGGCACATTAGGTGGTTGACACTAAAAATCTTTCTAATTTTGTTGATGTAAATGTTTATGTATTACAATGTATGAATATTAACTATCCAATTAAATGTGTTTTGGTAAACGTGTACACATGTATAACCCATGCTCCTATCAAGATATAGAATATGTCTTCTCAGAAGGTTCTCACATGTCCTCTTCCAATCAATTCCCACCTCTCATAGGCAACAAATCTTCTGGTGTCTATTACCATAACTCTTTTTGTCTGTTCTTAATATTCATACAAACAGAATCATAAACAGAAGTTTCTGGCTTCTTTTACTCAGTGTGTTTTTGAGAATTATCCATGCCGTCGCATGTATGAGTAGTTCATTTCTTTTTATTGTGGAGTAGTATCCTATGCGATGGACATACCACAGTCACCAATTTTCCTGTGGAACATTTGGTTTCATCGGGTTTGGGGTCATTACAAACAAAGCTCTTTGAATGTTCTTGTACAATTATTTTTGAGAAAATGCATTTGAATTTTTCTTAGTATAAATATCTAGGAGTAGAAGCACTAGACCACACAATTATATTTATAACTTTACAAGGAACCACCAGATCTTTTCTCAAAGTGGTTGTTCTATTTTATGTTCTCATCTGCAATGTAAGGGAGATCCAGTTGCTCCATATCCTAAATCTGGCTTGCCAGACTTTTTAATTTTAGTCATTCTAAGGATGTAAGGTAGTATCCCACAGTGGTTTTAATGTACATTCCTTTGATGACTAATGATGCCAAACACATTTTCATGCAACTTACTGATCATTCACATGTCTCCCTCTTAAGTGACCATTCAAATTTTGCCTATTTTACATTGGACTGTTTGTTTTCCCATTCTTGAGTTGTAGAAGGTATTAATATATTTTGGACACACATCTTTTATATGTGTGTTGTGAAGGTTTTCTCACAGTTTGTGACTTGGATATTCATTTTATTAATTGTGTCTTTTGAAAACAGATACTTTTAAATTCAATGAAGTCTAATTTATCAGATTTTTTCTTCTAGGGTTTGTAATTTGGTGTTTTATCTAAGAAATCTTTGCTTACCTCAGGATCACAAAGATTTTTCTATTTTTTTTCTAAAATTTATTTAGTTTTAGTTTTTCACATTTAGGTGCATAACTGACTTCAAGTTCACTTTTCTACTGTGGTGTGAGACAAAAACATACTGAGGTATGTTTTTCATACAAATATCCAGTTGTTGCAGCACCATCTATTGAAAAGAATATTCTTATCCAAATGAATGACTGTGACACTTGTGTTGTAAATCGGTTGGCCTTATATGTGTGAGTCTATGTCTAGATTATCTATTCTGTTCTATTACCACCTTTGTCTACCTTTATGTCAATACTACACTTGATATCCACATCTATATATCTATGTCTGTATTTCTGTCCCCCATTCTCTCTCCCTACCTCTCTCTCGACACACACATGCACACACACACACACACGTACACACACACACCTTGTGTCTATATATTTAAAATAAATTTTTCTTTTTTGTTTGTTTGTTTGTTTGGAAGAGCATTTGTTTATAGACAGAAGCTCTCTAGAGCACAGGGCTATAAAGCCACCCATGTTGGTGGGGAGGAAGGCCCAAGAGAACAGGGGAAAGAGGATTTATTTTGTAAACTGTTATCTGTGCAATATGAGATGGATTATCAGTCCATAACACTGTAAACCTCAGTAAAATCTGTTATTTTGACTAGTAACTTCTTTTTATGGACTGACCAGGGAATGTTTTACCAGGCAGACTTGCACAGATCAGGCACAGAAACTGAAGAAAGAGAGAAAACAGCAGTAGCAGAGGATCCTACAAATAAATTAGCACAGTTGAGATGAGGAGTTAGAGCTTCACCAACCATGAAATTTATGTTTTAGGGATCTGACTGAGCTCTCCCAGGCCAGAAGACCAGAGAGATTCAGGCATCTGGATGGTGTCTGAATATTATTATACATGTTACAAAGCACTTTTGCATAGAGTTTCTCAGCTGATTCTCATAAAAAACTTAGGTGAGCTAGGCTGGGTAAGCATTTTCACTCATGTGCAGAGGATGGAACCTGGGAGATCACCATCAGACCATGCTGCTCAGGTTTCAACAAAAATTACCAGGCATGTGTAAAGGCCAGAAAAGAGACAATGCAAGCATCAGAACCAGAGTAAGAAGTGGCAGAGATTTTTGGAATGATCGGATGGGAATTAAACTATTATGAATGTGTTAAGGACTAAAATGAGAAAGTAGAATGTGCAAGATCTGAGACATAATGTAAGTAAAGACATGGAAACTCTGAAGAGTCAAAAGGAAATGCTACAAGTCAAAATAAATCATGGAACAGAAATGAAGAGTGCCTTTGATGAGTTCATCAGTCCAGACTTGGCTGAAGAAAGACGTAGTGGTTGTGAAAATGTCAATGGAAACTTCACAAACTGAAATGCAAAGAGAAGAAAGAGATTTAAAAAAAATCAAAAAGAACAAAACATTCAAGAAGCATGCAAAAATAGCAGAAGATGTAATATGTAGCCAGTTGAAATGCTGAAAGTAGAAGAGAGGAGGACAAGACATATTTGAAGAAATAATGCCCGAAAATTTCAAAATTAATGACAGACACCAAATAAAGACCATATGCAACAAGCCTATAGGTTACATCATACTCCATCATAATGGAGAGAAGTGGAAAGCTTTTCCTCTAAGAGAGTGAACAAGACAAGGGTGCCTTCTTTCACCACTGCTATTCAACATAATACTGGAAGTCCCTGCCAGAGCAATTAGGCAAGAGAAAGACAACAGGCATCCAAATCAGAAAGGAAGAAGTTAAATTGTTTCTGTTTGCAGATGGCATGATCTTATATATGGAAAACTCTAAAACTCCACCAAAAAACTGTTGGAACTAATATATGACTTCAGTAAATTTGCAGGATACAAAATCACCACTCAAAACTCAGTAGTGTTTCTATACACTAACAATGAACTATCTGAAAAAGAAATCAAGAAAACAGTTCTATTTACAATAGCTGCAAATAAATACTTAGGCATAAATTTTATCAAGAATATGAAAGGTCTTCACAGTAAAAACTGAAAAACATTTATTAAAAAATTGAAGACAAAAATAACTGGAAGATATCCTGTGCTCATGGATTATAAAAATTATTATTAAAATGTTCATACCATGCCAGCCCAAGTGATCTATAGATTCAATGCCATCCCTATCAAAATTTCAATGACATTTGACATTTTTTAAGGAAATAGAAAAAAAATCCTAAAAATTTTATGGAATCACAGAAAATTCTAATTATCCAAAGCAAAAAACAAAAACAAACAAACAAACAAAAAACCAGCTGAAGGCATCACATCTACTACCTACTAATCTCAAAATCTGCTACAAGGCTATAGTAATCAAACAGCATGATAATGGCATAAAAACAATACACACAGATAAATGGAATAGGATAAATACCCCAGATATAAATCTATACATTTATAGTCAATTGATTTTTGGCAAGATTACCAAGAACACCCAATGGGAAAAGGACAGTCTCTTCAATAAATGGCATAGGAAAAATGGCATACCCACATGCAAAAAAATAAAATTACACTCTCATCTCATACCATACACAATAATCAACTCACATGGATTAAAGACTTAAATATAAGATCAGAAACTGTAAAACTATTAGAAGAAAACATAAGAAGGAAAAGCTCCATGATATTGGTCTGGGCAATAATACTTTTTGGCTATGAATGCAAAAGTACAGACAACAAAAGCAAAAACAGACAAGTGGGACTACATCAAACTAAAAAATTTTGGCACAGCAGAGGAATCAATAGAGTAAAGAGACAAAATATTTAGGTTAATATCCAAAACATACAAGGAACTTAAGCTACTCAACAGCAAGGAAATAACCCCCTTAGAAAATGGTCAAAGGATCCAAATAGACATTTCTCAAAAGAAGACATACAAACAGCCAAGAGATCTATGAAAAAATGTTCAACATCACTAATCGTCAGGGAGATGAAAATCAAAACCACAATGAGATTATCACCTTACATCTCTTAGAACGGCTACTATAAGAAAGATGAAAGATAAGAGTACTGGAGAGGATGGGGGGAAAAAAGGAACCCTTGCACACTGTTGGTGGGAATATAAATTAGTAGAGCATTTGTGGAAAACAGTATGAAGGTTCCTCAAAAACTAAAAGTTGAACTACCATATGACATAGCAACTCCACTACTGAATGTATAGCCAAAGGAAATGAAATCAGTATGTTGCAGCAATATTAGCACTCCCATGTTCATCACAGCATTGTTGATGATGGCCAAGATATGAAATCAACCCAAATGTCCACAAACAGATGCTTAAGACACACACACACAAAATGTAGTCTATACGTATAATGGAATACTATTCAGCCTCTAACAAGAAGGAAATCCTGTCATTTGTGATAACACGGATGAACCTGAAGGGCATTTTGTTAAGTAAAATAATCCAGCCACAGAAAGACAATTCACATAATCTCATTCATATGTGGAATCTAAAAAAGTGGAACTCACAGAAGTAAAGAGTAGAATGGTAGTTATCCTAGGCTGAGGAAGGAGAAGATGGAGAGATGGTAGTCAGAAAACACAAAACTTCCGTTAGGAGGAATAAGTAAGTTCAAGAGATCTGTTGTAAATTATGGTGACTTCAGTTAACAACAATATACTATATATGCAAAAATTACTAAGACAGTACATTTTAAAAGTTCTCACCATATAAAAAATGACAAGCATGTGAGGTAATGCATATATTTAATAGTTTGATTTAGCCTTTCCACGAGGTATACATACGTCAAAACATGTTGTACACTATAAATATGTACAATTTTTTTCTTGTCAATTAAATAAATATTTTTAAATGACAGACATCAAATCAGAGACACAGAAAGTTCAAAAATGCCAAACAAAGTAAATACCAAAAAGTCTACACTTAGGCATATGATTTTCAACTGTAGAAATCCAAAGGCAAAGAGAAAATCTTTAAAGAAGACATTAAAAAGTAAATTTTATGTATACAGATACAAGGATAAGAATTACAGTATGCAAGCAAGAAGAAAGAAAGTGGAATAAAACATTTAAAATGTTGAAAGAAATAAAGAAAAAACACCAACTTAGAATTCCATATCCAGTGAAATTATCTTGCAAAAGTAAACAAGAAGTAAACTGTCATAAAACAAACCTGAACAAAAGTAGCAAAAATAGAAACCATATAAGGTATGTTCACAGGCCCAAACTGAATTAAATTAAAAATCGGTAACAGAAACATTCCTGGAAAATTTGCAAATGTTTTAAGATTCAACAACACACTCCTGAAGAGGACATGGAAAAAAAAGATGTCTCAAGAGAATTAATCCAGCATCCCATTTAGGGAATTAGCAACAGGAGAACCTTTTGAGATGGGTCCTTGTCTGTCACCAGGCTAGAGTGCAGTGGTGCAGTAAGGGCTCACTGCAGCCTCAAACTCCTAGACTCAAGCAATCCTCCCACTTCAGTCTTCTGAGTGTCTGGGATTATAGGAATGCACCACCACGTTCAGCAAACTTTTTATTTCATGTCTTTTTGTAGAGACAGAGTTCAACAGGGTTCCTGTTGTTTTCTATATCCTCACTAACATTTTGTATTGTCATTTTTTTAAATTTTAGCTATTCTAATACTTTCTCTATTTAATGGTCACTGAGTGTGGTTTTAATGAGTGACCACTATATTGCCCAGGCTGGTCTCCAACTCCTGGCCTCAAGCAACCCTCTAACCTCAGCCCTTCAAAGTACTGGGATTACAGGCTTGAGTCACCACATTGAGCCAGGGGATCATTTTAAGCTTAAAGAAGCAAAGGGAAAACAATACTAAAAATTAGAGTCTAAATAAGTGAAATTGAAAACAAAGCAATGGAGAAAACCAACAAAACTGAAGGTGGTAATTTGAAAGGATAATTAAATTGATGAACCCCTAGCCATGCCAATGAAGAGAAGATTCAAATTACCAACATCAAAAATGAAAGAAAGATCACCACTAATGACTTTATGGAGATTAAAGGAATAATCAGGAATACTCTGCACAACTCCATACCTACAAACCTGATCATCTAAATTAAACAGACTAATTCCTTGAAAGGTACAAAGTATCCAAATTCACAAAAGAAGAAATAGATTATCTAAATACACCTGTATCTATTTTAAAAATTAAATTAAAAAGTTAACACTTTCTGAAAAGGAAACCATCAATGGTTACACTGGCAAATTTTGCCAAGAAATTAAAAAGGAAATAACACTAATCCTCCACAACATCTTCCAGAAAATAGAAACAGAGAGAATATTCCTAACTCATTCTCTGAGACCATTATTACCCTAATACCAAAACCAGACAGACATATCAAAAGAAACAAAAACTACAGACTAATATCCCTTAAAAGATAGGTGCAAAAATTCCCCCCAAAATTCATACCAAATCCAGCAATATAGGAAAAAATTATATTCCATTGCTTAGTGGGATTTATTCTAGGTATGCAAGGTTGGTTCCGCATTCAAATACTAGTCAATGTAATATACTAAGTAAACACAGTTTAAAAATTATACGTCATACCAGTTGACCAGAAAAATAATTGAACAAAATCCAACTCCCATTCATGACAAAACTCTCAAAAAAAGAAACTAGAAGAATAAGGAGAACTTTCTCATTTTGATAAGGAATATCTACAAAACCCTGCAGCTAACACACTTAGTGGTAAAAAATCAGGACACTTTCCACTTGAAAACAGACACAAGACAGGATGTCCTTTCTTACCACTCCCATTCAACATCATATTGTAAGAGCTAGCTAGCTCATAGCAAATAAGAACAGAAAGTAAAATAAAGGAATAAAAGTTGAAAAGCAAGATATGAAATGGTTTTTGTTTGTAGATATCATGAATTTCAATGTACCCACTCTCACTGCTCTTACTCAACATCCGACTGGAAGTCCTAGCAATAGGACAAGAAAAGGAAATAAAAGGCATACAAATCAAAACAGGAAAAATTAAAATTATTCCTATTTTCAGATGACTTGATTGTCTACCTATGAAATCCCAAGAATCAACCAAAATCCTCTAGAACTAATAAGCAACTTCAGTAAGGTTGTAGAACAAAAATCATCACACAAAAATCAATTGCATGTGTATACACAAACAACAAACATATGGAAACCAAAATTAAGAATCAAATATCATTTGCTGTAGCTCAAGAAAAAAGAAAGAGAAGGGAAATAACTAGAAGTCCAACAAAGCAAGTACAGGACCTGTATGTTGAAAGTTACAAAATACTGATCAAAGATGTTAAAGAAAATTTAATAAATATAGAAACATACCAGGAGCATGGGTTAAGAGAGTCAATATACCAAAGAAGTCAGTTCTGCCCAAAAGGACCTACAGGTTTAATGCACTCTTATAAAAAATCCCACTGATAGTTCTTGTAGATATAGACAAGCTTATTGTAAAACATAAATGAAAGCCAAAGAAACTAAAATAGCTAAAGCAATTTTGGAAAAAAAGAAAAAGAACGGGCTGGGCGCGGTGGCTCACGCCTGTAATCCCAGCACTTTGGCAGACTGAGGCAGGCGGATCACAAGGTCAGCAGATGGAGACCATCCTGACCAACACAGTGAAACCCTGTCTCTACTAAAAATACAAAAAATTAGCCTGGTGTGGTGGCGGGCACCTTGGTCCCAGCTACTCGGGAGGCTGAGGCAGGAGAATGGCGTGAACCCGGGAGGCGGAGCTTTCAGTGAGCCGAGATCGCGCCACTGCATTGCAGCCTGGGCAACAGAGGGAGACTCCCTCTCACAAAAAAAAAAAAAAAAAAAAAAAAAAATGAAGTAGCAGGATGTTAAGATTTACTGTATTGCCACAATGATTAAGACAGTACGGTATTGTTGGAGACAGTCACCAATGTGACTGTCAATGGAATGCACTAATGAACTTATAAACAGATGATAACTGGGTTTTGACAAACAGACAAAAGTAATTTAATACAAGAAGGGTCTTTTCGATAAATGGTGCTGGAAAAAGTAGAAATCCATAGGCAAAATAAACAAGTAAGTAGATGATTGATTGATTGATAGATAGATAGATAGATAGATAGAGGATAAACAGATAAGAGACAGACAGAAAACCTCAACATAAATCTCACACCATCCTACGTACAAAAATTAAAAATATGTCATGGAATTAAGTATAGAATATAAAACCATAAAATGTTCAGACCTATATGACAGTTCTGGGACTTGACACCACAAGCACAATTCATAAAAAAATTGATTAGGCTTCACTAAAATCTGACAAATTAGATTTCATCAAATTTAAAAATTTGGGGTAGGATAGGGGAGTAGTGAGGATGATTCATGGGTACAAAAAATAGAAAGAATTGATAAGACCTACTTTTCGATAGCACAACAGGATGACTATAGTCAATAACAACTTAACTGTATATTCTAAATAACTTAAAGAGTGTAATTGGTGGTGTGAACCTGTAGTCCCAGTTATTAGGAAGGCTGAGGTGGAAGGATCACCTGAACCTGCAAGGTGGAGATAGTGCCACTGCACTCCAGCCGGGGTGACACAGTGAGACCCTGTCTCAAAAAAAAAAAAAAAAAGAGAGAGAGAGAGAGACAGAATGTAATTGGATTGTTTGTAACTCAAAGGATAAATGCTTGAGGGGATGGAAACCCCATTCTCCATGGTGTGTTTATGTCACATTGTATACCTGTATCAAAACATGAACCCCATAAATATACAAACCTACCTACTATGTACCCACAAAAATTAAAAATCTAAAAATTTACATTTGAAAACTTTGGCACCAGGAAAGAAAGAGGAGAAAAAGACAGGGTAGAGACTAGGAGACTGTATTTGCAAGCCACATATTTAAAAAAGCTCTTAATCACTTTATGGATAAAAAGAGCTCTTAAAATTCAACAGTAAAAAAAAAAAAATACAGTCCATGTAAAAAGTGGGAAAAAGACATGAAGAGATATTGCATCAAAGAGTAAATACAGATGGCAAATAGGAGTTTATGTCTAGTTGTAACTAGTTCAAAATGACTAGCCTTTAGGGAAATGCAAATTTCCGATAGTGAGAAATCTCTATCAGAATGGCTGAAATTAAAAAAAAAAAAATCTTAATAGCACCAAATGCTGGTGAGGATGTGGAGAAATTAGACCTCCTAGGAAAGGCACTACATTCCCCAAAATAATAGTCTCTAAACAAGCTCTCTGGCTTTGTACAAGTCCCAACAAAGTAAAACATTATTTTTTCCTTTACCAGCACCTAACACACAAGCTTGATATGATCTTGCACAATCTCCAATATCAGACAATCATAGAACTCCTCTTACTTTTACTAAAACGAGCAAAGAGATGAAAATCCTACACACATCATAAGATAGGAGTTCAAGGAGAAAATGAAAAAATTCCCCTTTATAAAACAGACTTACTTGAAGAAACAGGAGAAGACTAGAGAAAGGCTTAACATTTTATTGAGATTTGGTGAAAACAAAACTATTAGACCATGAATTAATTTTTAATGTTAGTGAAAACAAGCAAATTTCTCAAATGAAGTTGAGGTAGTAAAAAGCAGGTTAGGGTATAGAGAAAAAGAAAGGAAATGCCAAATTACTAAATACACCAGAACAAAGAGAAAAAGTATAAACATTATAAGATAAATAAGTGTATGAAGAATAATACAGGGCGATCAGAAAGCCAACACAATTTATACAGGAATTTCAACTAAACAAACAAAAATATATAGTTAAGAAACAGTAATCAAATTACAAATATGGGAAAATAATCTCTCAATTGAAAATATCAGATTCAAAGGACCCGTCATATTCTAGATAGAATTAACGGGGAGTAGCCAAACCTAGATGTTCTTCAATTAAATATCCCAATTTTAAGGTTAAGTGAAACTTGGCAAGTCCTTGGAATATACAAATGCATTGATTCACTGGTCATTGAAAGTGACCTGCAAAGGAAAGTAGCTGTATCAACATCATCATCCTCAAATATCAGACATCAAACGTCAGTGTCAAACATCCTCAAATGTGGAAGATCAAGGAGCAATACTTGAAGAATTTTGAAGCAAAAATACTTTTTAAATTTTCTTAAATTTCAGTAGTTTCAGGGGTACAGGTGGTTTTTGGTTACACGGGTAAGTTATTTAGCGGTGATTTCTGGGATTTTGAGTGCACCCATCACCTAAGCAGTGCAGTCTTTTTTCCAATGTGTAGTCTTTTATCCCTCATCCTCCCTCCCAAGCTTCTCTCCTCAGTCCCCAAAGTCTATTACCTCATTCTCATGCCTTTGCATCTTCATAGCTTAGTTCCCACTTATAAGTGAGAACATACGGTATTTGGTTTTCCATTTCTGCTTACTTCACTTAGACTAATGACCTCCAGTTCCATCCAAGCTGAAGCAGAAATATTCTGATAAGTATTCTTAAATTACTTATTTGAGCCCAACAGGAAGATAGTTTTAGACACACAGAAAACCTGAAATTATGTGTGCCAGTGTTTCACCCTGAAAAGAAAATTCTCAAACAAATTATCTAGCTGATGGTGAAACAAAATAAAATAATGAATTCAAAAAGATATTTTATAAAAATGGATAGTAATAAGCAAAGCACAAAGTTCTACACAAATCAAAATGTTCTAACACAAGTAAATGGTCACAAATATGAAAAACACTTCTTGAAAGAGAAGACGCGTGGTACACAATTTAATTAATTATAGTAGTATTTGAGATAAATGCTAAATAAATGCTACATAGAAAAATTTACAGAGTGCCCAAAGTTGTGTTTAGAGAAAAATTAATCACCTTACTGCTTTTTTGGACTAATAAACAAAAGTAGATTTAAATGAATGAACTAAAAATTTTAATTCAGAATTTTTTTTAATTCACTAAAGAAATAAGAATTTTAAAACTAAACTAGAATAGTAATTAGTTAGAAAATGGAAAATAGATAAATCAATAGATCTAAGAACAGACTTGCTCAAAAGCACAAAAGTAACACAAAACAATACTCTATCACAAAATAGCATGAGAACAATGGAAAACATACAAATGTATAACATTGAGAAGTGAATAAGGAGACAACCAAAAAACCCAAAGAATACTACATACATGCATGGATCTCTACAATATAGTGGTAAAATATCAATTTCCTGATAACAAATAAAATTCTACATTCTCTTAGTACAATTTCCCACCTAGCTCACTGTGAAGTAATATCCCAGGTGGACAAGAAGTGAGCTCCGTGGAAACCTTGGCAGACATGAGAGAACCCAGAGCAAATCAACATGAGTGTCTTTCCGAGGGCTGGGTAACTCTTATGTGAAGTGACCTGGAAAAATTGGGTCCTGCTGGAGCTGGCAGAGTTCCTGGAGTATTTGGGGCCTTTTCTGCTTTTCCTTCCATGGGGGAAAACATTACATTACTCCCCACTTTAGTGGGTTGAAATATGACAACCAACCCCCACCCCAACCCCAGCAAAGACGACATGTCCATGACCTAACCCCTGCAATCTCAGAATGTGACCTTATTTGGAAAAAGAGTATTTGTAGATGTCGTTAAAGATCTCAAAAAAGGATCATGTGAGATTACACAGATGGTTCGTAAATCCAATGACTTGTGTCCTTATAAGAGAAAAAAAGGGAGATTTGAGACACAGAGAATAAGGCCATGGGAAGACAAAGGCAGAGATTGAGGATGTGTCTACAAGCCAAGGAACCCAAGGGTTGCTGGCAGCCACTACAAAGTGGGAAGAAGCAAGGACGGATTTTCCCCTAGAGCCCCAGGAGCATGGCCCTACTAACAAGTTGATCTTAGACTTCTGGCCTCTAGAACCATGAGAGAATAAAGCTTCGTTGTTGCCAGCCCCCAGTTTGTATAATGGTAATTTGTTACAACAGTCCAAGAAAATTCACACACTGCCCAAAGCCAGAGGGCCCTGAAAATACCTCCCACGATGGCATGGGTATGCCCACATCTCTTGCATGGACTTCCTATGTCCGTGGCTCATAGATGTCCTGAGCCAAATATGCACAAAGGACTGTGCAACCACACAACTGGAGTGGAGGACACTAATGCCAAGTGAAGCCTGCAGAGCAAGACTGGTGAGGGATATCCACATTTCCCTAAGGCCCAAGGGTGCAGGGTCCCAAGGAGCCACCTGGCAAAGTGAAGCATCTACGTCAATTGCAGGGAAGTGTCTCGCGGGAGTCAGGGAGGAAGAGGCCACATATTTGGTATTTGAAGGGTTGTCCACATGGGGTCTCTAAGGCACAGACCCGCCCAGTCCTCTGCACAACAGTGATGCAGAGCGGGCAGGCAGTCTGCAGAGGAGGGGCGCAGCCCTGGGCAGAGGCTCCTCGCCTCCTCAGGCTAGATGTAAACCTCTCTCTTCTTTCTCATTGCTTTTATAGGAATCATGGGGAGAAGCTTAGTCTCATAGGACACAGCAGAAAAATGACTTCCAGTGGACAGTGCCTGGTAACAATACTTGCACTGGGATAACCATTTGCCTAAGAAACACAGTTCTCAACTGAAAGCCACTGAAAAGTCAACAGACAGCACTGACTTCACCAGATTGCATTATTAGAGCTGTTTGCTGCTGCGTTGGAACGCAAGTGGGAGGGAGAAGTTCGCATGGTTATAAAAGCAAAGTGATTTTCATCTTTTCTTGGCAGTGTATGTTCACACCTGCTACACTAATACGCTTTAACATCTTGTTAAAATAGATACGTTTTCAGGGGAACAAACTTCCAAAATGTATTCAGAAAAATATAGAAAACCCGTGACCAAAACCTCCAAAAATGTATTCAGAAAAATACAGAAAACAAGTGACCATGAAAGAAATTATACAATTTCCTCCCCGCTAAAAAAATCTAAAAGAAAAAAAAAAAAAACTCTAGAGGCTCAAAGATTGCACAGTGAACTTTAGCAAGACTGCTGAGAACAGGTAATTTAAGAGATTCCAATTGTTCTCCTGCAGCACAAAAGATGAATAATTTTCAAATAAACAGGAAAAAGGATCTCCCGGGAGAAAACCAGGCAATGGAATACGAACAGACAATTCACAAAAGAAGAAATTCAGATGTTCCATAACAATAGGAAAACAGATAAGAGACAAGTCATGATATTCCCATGTTGAAATGCATCCGTTCACAATAGGAGAGCCTTAATGTGGATGAATGTGCAGTCCTCATGGAGGGTTAAATACTAAGGACAGGACAGGAGAAGCATACGTGAGCAGATCTACACCTGACACCCTCTGGGGATGGACTCTGTTGCGAGTATTGAATGGGCTCGCCCCTCTCAGAACTCAGGGGAGGAGCCTGCTGCTGCCACAATCAGCTTCCAGCACCTCGTCCTGAGAGACCATTGCTAGTAGACTTGCTCCTGGGAACCTGACCCCACAGCTCATCCCAGGAGGAGGAAGATGCTCTAAATCTCACCATTTCAACACTGCAATAATAAAGGCCTTAGAAAGGAAAGTTTTCACTCAGGAAACAAAGATGCAGCCGAGCTCGGGAGGGAAAGCCCTTTACGCTCACAGGTGGATGGAGTTGACTGACTGCAGGATTCAGGATCAGGCCAGGAACTCCCTGGGGGAGGGGATGGCAGCGTCTCTGTGAGTGACAAAGAGGTAGAATCATCCAGTTGCCTTCAAAGAGGGCAGAGAGAGCCAGCATGGCCACAAAGGGACAGCAGCCATCTCAGGCGTCACGTGTTCATCACACTGGTTCCCTCTGGTGTCTCATAGCGGCCTTCTCCGGGATGAAGGGTCACTTGCCAACTTTATTCCTGCCTCGGGGACTTTACCACTTCCTTCCTCTGGGAACTTGTCTTCCCCACCCCTCACAAGGATTACTCCACACTTCACTGGGCTCTCTGCCGAAAGAGCCCTTCTCCACCCACTGGCCCTCCCTTGTGTCCTGTTAGTTGGTCTCCACAGTAAGGACCCCGGCCAGACACTTATTCAGGTGTCTCGTTTCTGCATCCCACCACAAAGGAGAAGGTCACTGGTGGCAGGAATTTGGGGATTGGGGCTATGCTTCAGCACCTCCTACATGAAGTTACTTCATACATATTTGTCAAATAAATCAATCAGTGAGTCCTTTAAAATGTGTTATAAGCACTTAGTGGCTGAAAAAAATGTCCTGAAAATAATGCTCTAAAATAATATTATCTACTAATAGTTATACAATAAACATGGTTAAGAAGTGTAGTGATTTTGTCAGTTCATATTTGCTAGTAGGAACATGTACACACCTCACACAATTTATGCTGGGGGTGGGGGCTATATTTACAGCACTGGATTTTACACAGAGGAGTTGTAGAATGAAGGGCTTACTTCTCAGTTGCTGGCCAGGTGACTCCAGCGAGCAATTTATGCTGGGGGTGGGGGCTATATTACAGCACTGGATTTTACACAGAGGAGTTGTAGAATGAAGGGCTTACTTCTCAGTTGCTGGCCAGGTGACTCCAGCGAGCAATTTATGCTGGGGGTGGGGGCTATATTTACAGCACTGGATTTTACACAGAGGAGTTGTAGAATGAAGGGCTTACTTCTCAGTTGCTGGCCAGGTGACTCCAGCGAGACTCTCAGCTCCCTGAGCCTCCTCATCTCTGTCATTTTTCATAGGGCTAATAAGACCCAGATGAGATGAGGGCTGTGAAGCACACGGGTGCCTGGCCAGTCTCTGCTCACTGTCAAGCTCAGTCCCCACAGACTAGTGGAATAGCCCTTGGGGATGCTGTAAGCTGCCCTTTGTCCTGCAGCTCAGCTTTCCAGGACCCTCTCAGTGTCCTGATTTGTTCATATGATATTTGTTCTTGTCTTCAGATTGCAGCTTCCAGATTGACCCTGTGCTTCTTGGGCTTCTGCATATTTGCCCTTGGAACCCTCAGAGATGTCATCCACAACCCCAAATAAGAGCACTTTCTAGGCCCTCTCCCTCCAGGACCCCAATGGCAGTGGGGTTGGATACACTCCTCCCCTCTCCCTTGAGCATTCTTTTCCTCTTAAGCAGCATTTTCCATGGTGGGATCAATACTTCCATACACTCAACTGAGACTGGCCTTCTCCCTACACCAGCTGTACCCATTGCTCTCTGAACCATCCATTCTACCCTTGGAAATTGCAAAGAAAAAATTAGAAGGCAATGATTGCATTGCCTCACAAATTATCCTTCCAGACTAGACGTCTTCATACCCTCCCAATGCTCTTCCAGTAGTAGGACTTTCAGACTGCTTGTCATAGTACCCAGTAAAGCAGGTTTGTGTTCACTAGTTGTCATCTGAAATAATTGGTCTTTTACAAAATCAGCATGGTCTGAATTTCTCTGCTCATCTGAGGTCAGTCTAAGGACACTGATGACCCCACTGACTATCATCGTCCCCATAAGAGGAGGGCTTAGCTTTGCTGTGGTGAGTAGTCCCCAGTCAAACCTGAGAAACAATGTGAACAGAACACAGGCCATGGGAGCTATTCCGTGAATATTTAGGAATACAGTAGCTCAGATATACAGGAAAGTGACTCTCTATGCACCTGATCCACTACCTTGGATTTGCTGTTTTGCAGAAATTTGCATTTTCTTCTATACACATTTATGCTGAACTTTTGTATCTGAGGAAAGATGCTAGGCACAGGGTGATAATAAGGTTATTTGAAGATTAATAACTCTCTTTTGTGCAAAGGAAAAGGAAAGAGATTAAATGACTTGAGAAAAGTGCATAATATTACACCTTACTTCAACCTTTAATCATACATTCAATGATTTCATCTCTGCCTGAAAAGGGGTTGTTTATTCTGACTCTCAGATTTTGTTCCTGAAGAAAGTACAAGGAGAGAGAGAGTACATGTACTCCTCAACACTCCTTTCAAGATTCATTCTTAATTTGTTACTTTAATGGGTTGTACATATATATGGGAGAAATTCAGAACTACATAGCAGCCAGCACTGAATTAAGTCTTCTCCATATCCTGGTCCTCAGCTTCTCAGGACAACATCTGGAAGCATCAATGACTGTCCACTTTCTCTGTGTCCTTCGAGATATAGTCTAAGCAGAGACAAACAAGTAACAGTGCCCTTTCTGTTTTTAGGTCTCAAGCTAAATATTAGTACCTTATTGTGGCTTGTTTTTTGTTTGTTTGTTTAACATATAAATCTTGGTGAAGATTCCATATCATTCCATAATAACTGCTTCACACATTTTTCCCTGCTGCATAATACTATATAACATTATTAATGGCTTTCCCTTGCTTATTTAACTCCATGAAATTGACAGCAATGGTGCACTAGTATTCTTAAGCATTTGTCATTTCAGACATGGGTTAAAAGTTTCTACAGGACAATCCTCAAAGGTAAAATTGTTACAAAATAGGGATCAAGTTACTCTCCATAGATAATTTATCAACTTATACCTAAGTTTTTTAGAGGATCTAGTTTATTTTTTCTGAATATTCTTTTTCTCTACCAATTTCTTAGGTTTAGAAAAATAAACAGTTTTTCTTGCTGTTTTGAGATTGAGCCAATTGTCAAGTACTTAAATGTTTTTGTGTGTTTTCTGCAAGCTGTCTGCTCCTGCTCATTGCACATGTGTCTGGAAGGTTTGTTTTTTCCTTTTCCAGGGGACCTCTTAATGTCTAGGAAATGCACTCTTCGTCTGCAATAAGAAGTGCAAATGTATTTTCTGCATTTGCATGTGCCTTTGGGCTTTTTCTTTTACCTGTCAAGAAAACTTTTATTTTTTGTGTAGTCAAATTTATAAAATTCTTCTAGAATGGCTTGTAGGCAAATACATGCTATCTTCACTGTACAATTGTTAAAGACTGTTTTTACATTGTTTACTTCTAGTACTCTTAGACCATAACTTGATATTTAAATTTTATTTTGTCACAAGACTAAGTGTCAACTCCTTTTTCCAACAGGCCACACGGTGGTCTCAATGTCATTTATGGAAAATCTCTCATTTCCCCACGGATAGTCCAGACGATACGTTTCTGTTTGTGTTGTTTATTTTGGACTTTATTCCATTCCATTGTTCAGACTACTTCTTCATGCATTTCTACCACACTGATTTAATTAAGTAACTTGATAATATGTTTTAATACTGGCAGGAAGTCAGTACTCTTTTTCTACTCCATTTTTCAAGATATTTCTGAATATTCTTACTTATTCCCTAAGCATGAAGTTTAGGACTAACTTGCCCAGTTTAAAAAAAGAGGAGGGGGAGGGCAAACTAAGTGTATTATCGTGATCACAATAAGTATTTTGTCATATTAAATGTATAAGTTACCAAGGAAAATCTTAGGGATATTTAAACTCTTATATTCAAGGGCAGCTACACCATTCCAGTGTTGCTTTCTGTTCCTTCATATAGACATTACAACCTTATTTTTTGATTTTTTTCTAGCTATTTAAAATGTGTTTTCTATTATAAATGAAATACATCCTTTTATACATTTTCTAACTAATGCATTTTATGCAGGAGACATATGATATTATATATTAGTACTCAGCTACTTATTTATATTGTATGCTATATTTTACAATTGAAAATTAATATAACAGAAAGTTGGTTAAAATTTTCCATGTGGCCGGGCGCGGTGGCTCAAGCCTGTAATCCCAGCACTTTGGGAGGCCGAGACGGGCGGATCGCGAGGTCAGGAGATCGAGACCATCCTGGCTAACACGGTGAAACCCCGTCTCTACTAAAAAATACAAAAACTAGCCGGGCGAGGTGGCAGACGCCTGTAGTCCCAGCTACTCGGGAGGCTGAGGCAGGAGAATGGCGTGAACCCGGGAGGTGGAGCTTGCAGTGAGCTGAGATCTGGCCACAGCACTCCAGCCTGGGCGGCAGAGCGAGACTCCATCTCAAAAAAAAAAAAAAAAAAAAAAAATTTCCATGCATACAATTATATCATGTACAAACAAGTAAAATTTGACTCCTTTTCCAATTTTTATAACTCAGTATTTATTCCAATTTATTTTTCTCACTAGCACCCTTAGGACATTTCTGAAATACCTCAAAGTGTTTTCCTGGACACATAACCCTAAGTATATCACCATTTTAAAGAAAAAATATTTACATTTTAATTTTGTTAAAACTTTTGCTTCCTTTTTAGTGAAGAAGGGATGCATATTTTCACTGCATTTTCAGCATCTATGAGGATGACATTATTTTGTTCTACATGGTAAATTAGAACCACATATTGTATTGTCACATGTATTATGCTAACATATTGTATTATTATATTTAAATATTCCAGAAATAAAACCCTTTTAGTTAGGATGTATTTTTACTGCACTATTGGATTTAGTTAAGTTTTCATAAATTTGGGAATTTGGATAGCAATATTACCTTGATTTTAAAAAATTTTTCAGTGCTTTATTTCTTTTTTTTTTTTTTTTTTTTTTGAGACAGAATCTCGCTCTGTCGCCCAGGCGGGAGTGCAGTGGCCGGATCTCAGCTCACTGCAAGCTCTGCCTCCCGGGTTTACACCATTCTCCTGCCTCAGCCTCCCGAGTAGCTGGGACTACAGGCGCCCGCCACCTCGCCCGGCTAGTTTTTTTTTTTTTGTATTTTTTAGTAGAGACAGGGTTTCACCATGTTAGCCAGGATGGTCTTGATCTCCTGACCTCGTGATCCACCCATCTTGGCCTCCCAAAGTGGAGGGCTTTATTTCTTTTTGATCTTATAATAATTTGAATACCATCAACATTGTCTGGTTTTTAAGATGAGGCTTTTTAGGTGAGTATTTGATTTTTTTATCACAACAGATTTGTTCAACTTTTCTAACTCTTAAAGAATTGTTTTTATCTTTTTCATAAAAACAAAAAAGAGACCTAGGTTTCCAAATATGTTTGCATAGAATTGAGTTTATATTTTTTTAAATTCTCAGTAGATTTGCTTACTTTCCATTGACTTCACTAACATTACAAAATTGCTACTTTCTCCTTTTTATTCATATTTAAGTTCCCTAAATCATTAACATTATTTATTTGTTTTTTAAAGAATTTCTCTTTTGTAACTCACTGATTTTCATTTGTATCTTTATTAACTTTTCCATTCTATTTTTCTTATACTCATGGTGTAACTTTTTTCCCCAACTTCTTAAGTAGAATTCTCAATATATTTATGTACATTTTTTCCTTTTACAATAATGGAAGCATTTAATAATACAAATTTTATTTGTGATACTGATATAATCCATATTTTGCCTTATTTTGTTTAAAGAATATTATATAAAATGATTTCATTCTTCAAGGAGTATTTCAAGACAGTAGTATTTTTAAATTAAGCTTTTGTTTTAAATTGTTTTATTAACTTGTGGTTGTATTGCATTGTGCTGAGAGAATATTGCCTGCCCTATTTATACAATATGGAATGTATTGATTAGATATGTGGTCCATTATCGTGACTTGCCATGGGCTTTCTATTATCGAGTTGCATAAATCAATACATATATCAATGATAGTATTGATATGTTCATTATTTATTCAAACTCCTTATTCTTTTCTACTTTAACTCTGAATTAATTAAAGTCTTCCACTTCTGCTATATTCTAATTCTCTTTTTTAATGAAGTTTAATATTTTGTTTCTCAGTGTAGTGCTAATTTTTACTCTTATATCCTTATTGTGTATTGATTCTTCTGAATCATGCTTTGCTGCTTGTTGATGTTCAATGCCAGAATTTAAACTTGCCTGATAGAAAGATCATGAGTCATCATTTTTATCTGCTTCAAAATAGTACTTCCTCTGCTGAGTGACCTTTCCCTGCCATTTATTTCTTAGGTTATTTTTCTGCTGGAAAATGTATATATCCTTTGGGTCTTTAGAATATAGTTTCATTTCTTTATTTTAAACTAGTGCATCTTTTATGATTTTTCTTATCTTATTATTCTAGCTAAGACTTTCAGTATGATGTCAAAAATTAGTGGTATGAAAATAAATCATTACCTTGTTCTCAATCTTAGAAAGAAATTTTTTATTATCTCACCATTAAATACAATACCACTTCTAAGGGATTTTTTGTTTGTTTAGTTTGGTTTTGGTTTTTGAAATACTCCCCTCATGAAAGTTTCTTTTTATTCTCAGAGATATTTTTTTGGGAACTTTTATTATAAATGAGTGCTGACATTTGTTGAATGCTTTTATTATGTTTTGTTCTTATACAGTCTGTTAATATAATGATAGATTGATTCACAAATGTTGACTCAGCTTCGCATTTCTGAAATAAATAGCAATTGATGGTGATGTGTTATCCCTTTTAAAATATAATTGATTGTGTTTGCTAATATTTTGTTAAGGATTTTTATGTCTATGTTAATGAGATATAACAGTATACAGTTTTGCTGTTTTTCTTGCATTTATCCAGTCTTGATATTAGGGTAATGCTGGCCTCATAAAATCAGTTGGGAAGTGTTTGCTTCTATTTTCTGGAAGAGATCCTGTATAATTAGTATTATATCTTTAATTTTTTTTTTTTCCAGATAGAGTGTTGCTCTATCACCCCAGGCTGGAGGGCAATGACATAATCATAGCTCAACTTCACTGCAGCTTGAAATTCCTGGGCCCAAGAAATCCTCCCACTTCAGTTGCCAGAGTAGCTAGGACTAGAGGTGCACACCCCTATGCCCAGCTAATTAAAAATAAAAAACTGTAGAAATGGGGGTCTTGCTAGGTTTCCCAGGCTGGTCTCAAACACCTAGCCTCAAAATGACCTTCCCACCTCAGCTGCCCAAAGTGCAGGAATTACAAGTGTGAGCCACCATGCCCAGCCCTCTTTTTAAAATGTTTGTTGGAACCATCAGAAAAACTATTTGAGCTTTTAACTGCTGTTTAATTCCACTAACAGATGTAGGGACAATTGGATTATCTGTTTTGGCTTGAGTTAATTTTGGTAATTTATCGGGAGAAACCCCACCCCCAATATTAAACGTGGGTTCTTTTCTATTTCCCTAAGAATCTTGGCTGGTTTGAGAAATAAAGGGAAAGAGTACTAGAGAGAGAAATTTTAAACCTGGGTGTCCAGGGGAGACATCACACCACAGCAGGTTCCGTGATGCTCTCTGAGCCATAAAACCAGCACGTTTTTATTAGGGATTTTCAAAAGGGGAGGGAGTGCACGAATAGGGTGTGGGTCACAGAGATCACATACTTCACACGGTAATAAAATATCACAAAGCAAGTGGAGGCAGGGCGAGACCACAGGACCACAGAATGGGGCAAAATTAAAATTGCTAATGAAGTTTCAGGCATGCATTATCATTGATAACATCTTACCAGGAGACAGGGTTTGAGAACAGAGAACCTGTCTGACCAAAATTTATTAGGTGGGAATTTCCTCATCCTAATAAGCCTGGGAGCACTACAGGAGACCGGGACTTATTTCATCCCTTCGGTTTTGACCATAAAAGATGCCGCCCCCATGGGGGCCATTCATAGGCCTCCCCTCAGGGGCACATTCTCTTTCTCAGGGATGTTCCTTGGTGAGAAAAAGAATTCAGTGATATTTCTCCTATTTGCCTTTGAAAGAAGAGAAATATGGCTCTGTTCTATCCGGCTCACTGGCAGTCAGACTCCAAAGTCTTATCTCCCTTGTTCCCTGTGCATTGCTGTTATCCTGTTCTTTTTTCAAGGTGCCCAGATTTCATATTGTTCAAACACACATGCTCTAAAAACAATTTGTGCAGTTAACACAATCATCACAGGGTCCTGAGGTGACATACATCCTCCTCAGCTTACGAAGATGACGGGATTAAGAGATAGTAAAGACAGGCATAGGAAATCACGAGGGTATGGATTGGGGAAGTGATAAGTGTCCATGAAATCTTCACAATTTGTATTCAGAGATCGCAGTAAAGACAGGCATAAGGAATTAAAAAAGCATTAATTTAGGGAACTAATAAATGTCCATGAAATCTTCACAATTTGTGTTCTTCTGCTGCAGCTTCAGCCGGTCCCTCCATTCGGGGTCCCTGACTTCCCACAACAGTAATTTGAGTCTTTTAAGAAATCAGTACATTTCATCTGAGTTATCGGATTTATGGCATGCAGATCAATAGTGATGATGTGTTTTACTCCTCATGTTGGAGATTTATATACTTTCTTTTTTTTTCTTGATTAGTTTGGCTAAAGTTTTATTATGCTTATTGATGTTTTCAAATAACTTGGTTTTTAAGAATTTTCTCTTTATTCCTGTTTTGTGTCATTGATTTCTGCTCTAATTTTTATCATTTCTCTTTTTCTGTTGCTTTAGGTTTAATTTTACTCTTCATTCTCTGTTATCCTAAGATGGGTGCTTACATTATCAATTTATATATGTCTTCTTTTTTATATATTCATTTAATGTTATAAATTTCCCTTTAAACCCTGCTTTAGATGTATTCCACAAATTTTGATAAGTTGTACTTTCCTTTTAATTTAGTTAAAATATTTTAAATTTGATACTTCTTTATGTTATTTTAAAATGTGTATTTTATTTTCCAAATTCAGCTAACTTTCTGTTCTTAATTTCCAGTGTGTTCTAAGAACATAGATTGTATGATTTCTATTCATTACATTTGCTAAGTTGTATTTTTGTAGTCCAAAATGTGGTCTATCTTTTTTTTTTTTTTTTTTTTTTGTGACGGAGTCTCGCTCTGTCACCCAGGCTGGAGTGCAGTGGCCAGATCTCAGCTCACTGCAAGCTCTGCCTCCTGGGTTCACGCCATTCTCCTGCCTCAGCCTCCCGAGTAGCTGGGACTACAGGTGCCGCCACCTCGCCCAGCTAGTTTTTTGTATTTTTAGTAGAGACGGGGTTTCACTGTGTTAGCCAGGGTGGTCTCGATCTCCTGACCTCGTGATCCGCCCGTCTCGGCCTCCCAAAGTGCTGGGATTACAGGCTTGAGCCACCATGCCCGGCCCAATGTGGTCTATCTTGATGAATGTTTTACTTGTGTGTGAGAAGAAAGTCTATTCTGCCCTTTGATAGAGTATTCTCAGAATGTTAGTTCTCACATAGAATTTGAATAGAGCCTTGCTGGGGTTTTTGGATACTACTCACACCTACAGATTATTACTCATCTTTCAATTATTCCTGGTAAGGTTTCTGTAATGAGGGCTGTGGATAGGTGTTCCAGGACAGCAGTTATTCTTACTGGTTCAAAGTGAATTTCCAAGTTATGTTTCTGTGAGTTATAATTCCTAGTATCCACCATGCTAACCAAGATAGTTAACTTCAAGGTTAGTTTTAAATCAGAGTGGTACCGCTCTCCCCTGACCTTTCTTATTTGACTGCTCTTCACAATGATAGCATTTCAGCTACCATTATCTCTTCTACTCATGTCATTATCTCTTCTACTCTGCCTCTGCAGGCCACCTAGCAGTGCTTAGAGAAGATCAGAACACCAAGTCACATAATGTTTGGTCACTCCAGGTGCTAGCATACTTGAAGAATTATAGCCTGGATGTTCTTCTTTAAAACTGTGGTCATCAGAGTCCTCTTTAGACATGTTCCTGCATTCTTGTTGGGGGTCACGTTGTTTTGATCTTTCTTCATGTTTTAGGGTATTTTTTTTTTTAAAGAGAAGAAGATCTTCTATTTAGCTACTTTTGCTATCTAAAGAGCCTGGAAACTCAAGTCTGAACCCTGACAGAGGCCAACAGCTAGGGGAATGTGGAATAAACAGAGCTTTTGGTCCTTGAGAATGAAATGATGCAATTGTCGGCTGGAGGAACCTCAAACCTGATCTCTTCTTCAAGAATCTTACCAAAGCATGAAACGGTACACATTGAGAAGCTACATAACTTTAATTTAGTTATTTAGCTATTCTAATCTTCCAAAATTATAGTGGATATTCTCACAATGTCTTCTTCCTGAAGGGGACAATGGCATGCCAACCTCTTGATTGATAGCTCAAGAGGTCCACAATCTGGAATTAGAGTATACCAAAGGAAGACTGACCCTTACCACAGCTGCAATTCAACCTTCACGTTGTCTCCTCTGTGACTTAATTAAGGTAATCAGGGAAATGGAAAAGTTATTTCTAGTAGATTATAATGTGATCTGGAACCTCTACAGTTTTTTTCTCTTAATATATACAAAATGTCCAGGTTTCAACAGAAAATTACCAGTCATGTGGGAGAAGAAAGGGGTATAGGCTAGGAAGGAGACATCAGAAGCACACCTGAAAGTGATATAGATATTGAAGATATAAAATAACTATGATAAATGTTTACTAAGATGGAGGAAAAGCAGGACAAATAGATGAAAAGTAAAATGCTTCATAAAAAAGAATTTACAAAGAAAGAGGTAATTTGACATTCTAAAAATGAACAATACAGTACCCCAAATCATTAATTGGATATAACTTAAGATAGAAATAGTAAAGTGGAAAAAGGGACAATATGAAACACCCAAATAAAGTGATAGGTAGATGAAAGAATGGTCAGGGAGTGGGGAGTAGGGGAATTAGAAACCTGTGGGATGTAGTAAAAACATTCAATACAAATATTATTGGAATCCCAGTAGGAGAGATCAGAAAAGAAGAAATACGTGAAGATCTGATGCTCAGTAATTTTATAAATGATGAAAGTCACAAACCTAAAACCTAAAACATTCAGTGATACTGAAGAAGTAACAAACACAATGCAACTACTGAGACATATCATAGTCAGTTTGGTAAAATTCAAAGACAAAAAGTTGTTGTAGAGAAAAAAATACTGTCTTCAAAGGAGTGGCAAGAAGAATAACTGTCTTTGCAATAGCAATCATGGAAGCCAAAATCAGAATCCATTAATAGATCTCTGTGACTATGAGTGAGTTAGCTCTGCTACTTAAGAATCTGTAAAGCACTTGCTATCAGTCATGATTATTTGGAATAAAATATTCAAGGCACAGAAATTAACATCTGCATGTTAATTTTTACCTTTTCTTTTATTGCTTGTTTCTGTTGAATCTACATTACTAATGATCCCACTCTCCCTCTTTTTAATCCAATTTCTCAAACATCCTCACAAACTGTCTCTGTTTATTTTTGAAATACAATATGAGCATTCTTCCTTTGGGGAGGAAAAATATACAGTCTTCTAGTATTTCCTAGGATAAAGTTATCTGGCCAGCCAAAATCCAGCTTACTGGTTTTCTGAGCAGTGTCTGAAGATAAATGTGTCTGTTTTTAGAAACCTTTGAGTGCTCTCCTTCTACTCCATCTGTAGCAGATACTTTTGAGAAATTATCTCTTTTACTTCAGAACTAAGGCTTTACAGTCCCAAAGCAATTTGTGGACAGAATTGCTTATGGGAATAAAACCTACAAATTATTTATTTTTCTTGCAATGTTGCTACTAAAGCTGTATTTATTTCTTATGAGAGCAAAATCTTCAACACCCATGATAAGATGCTGATGTTTAAATATTTTGCACACTACCCATAAAGCATACATGGATTTTTATAGACTCATGAAATATGTGTTTTGAAAAATATTTGTGGAATTATGAAGTTCAATCATTAACTACAGGGTGGATCCCCTCCAGCACTCCCTTTGCATGTGGTTATTAGTCATATCCATACACATTGTCAGTGATGAGAAACTCAATACTTACTATATTTTTAAAAGAGCTTTATTTAGGTATTATTTATATACCATAAAATGCCCCCAATTTAAGTGTACAATTCAGAGATTTTTCATAAATTTAAAGAATTATGCAACCATTGTTCAGTTTTAGGGCACGCCCATCACCCCAAAGAGATCATTCATTCACATTAGTATTCATCCTCATTCCCTCTTCCAGAACCAGATCACCACAATTTACTTTCTTTCTCTATAGATTTGCCTTTTCTGCATATTTCATATAAATGGAATCACATAATACGTAGTCTTTTGTGCCTGACTTATTTACTTAGCATGTTTTGGGGGCTGTCTTTCTTGGTGGATGCACCATTTTACATTCCCACCAACAATGTATGAAGACTCCAGTTTCTCCATATTCTCAGCAACATTTCTTATTGTCTTTGTTTTCGAGTACCGACATTATAGTAGGTGAACCAGTATTTCATTACAGTTTTAATTATAGTGTTCCTAATTACTAATGTTGTAGAGCACACCCCATTTGCCTTGCTTTTTAGATATCATGTCTCTTATTTTGTGAAATGTATTTTGAATTTTGTTAATTTGTTCATTTAACCATACATAGTTGTTATATGACAATTATCCTTTATTGCATTTGTGATTTGCAAGTATATGGCTTGTCTTTTCATTTTCTTAGTGTTTTCTTTTTTTTGAAGTTCAAAAGATTTTCATTCTTTAAAAGTTTTATATTTGTACTCTTACATATGGGTTGAGATCTATTTGAGTAAATTTTTGTGTATGTTACATCTTTTTGAGTGTAAATACAAAATTGTTCCAATACATTACACATAGAAAAGACTATTTTTTAACTATTAAATCACCTTAATACTTTGCCAAATACAAATTGACTGAAATGTAAGGATTTCCATAAGAACTCTAAACTTTATTCCATTGACCTATACGTATGTCTATCCTTAATAATACATTTTGAAAGTGCCAATTCTTCAACTTTGTTCTTATGTTACAAAACTCTCTTGCTATTCTGGGTTCTTTGTATGTCTATACATTCTCATGGGATTTTTTTTACAGAGATTGCATTCAATCAATAGTTGGATTTGTCATCTTAACAGTATTGAATATTTCAGTCAAAAACATGGTCCATTTTTTCATTTTTTAGATTTATTTTATCTCTACAGTGTTTTGTTTCTTTATTTGTTTGTTCGTTTGAGACGGAGTCTCACTCTATAGCCCAGGGTGGAGTGCAGTGATACAATCTTGGCTCACTGCAACCTCTGCCTCCCAGGTTCAAGCACGTCTCCTGTCTCAGCCTCGCAAGTAGCTGAGATTACAGGCACGTGCCACCACACCCAGCTAATTTTTGTATTATTAGTAGACATGGGGTTTCACCATGTTGGTCAAACTGGTCTCAAACTCCTAACCTCAGGTGATCCACCCGCCTTGGCCTCCCAGAGTGCTGGGATTACAGGTGTGAGCCACCATGTTTGGCCTGCAGTGTTTCCTGGTTTTCAGTGTGCATGATTTGTAATTCTCTTATTTTCTAATTCCTTCATTCAATTTGATGCTGTCATGAATACATTATTTTTTCAATTCCATTTTCATATTGTTCATTGCTGCTGATACATAGAAAGGTAATTGGTATTTACACATTGATTATGTATATTCTAACTTTACTGAAGTTGTTTATTAGTTCCAGTGGTGTTTCAAAAATTTTTTAGTTCAACATTGTGGAAAGCAATTGGTAATTCCTCAAAGAGCTGAAAATAGAACTACCATTTGACCCAGCAATCCCATTACTGGGTATATACCCAGAGGAATATAAATCATTCCACCATAAAGACACATGCACATGAGTGTTCATTTCAGCACTATTTATAACAGCAAGGACATGGAATCAACCTAAATGCTCATCAATGACAGATTGGATAAAGAAAATGTGGTACATATACATTACACTACACCATGGAATACTATGCATCTGGAGGGGCAGAGCAAGATGGCCGAATAGGAACAGCTCCAGTCTCCAACTCCCAGCGCAAGCGACACAGAAGACTGGTGATTTCTGCATTTTCAACTGAGGTACTGGGGTCATCTCACTAGGGAGTGCCGGACAATCGGTGCTGGTCAGCTGCTGCAACCTGACCAGCGAGAGCTGAAGCAGGGCGAGGCATCGCCTCACCTGGGAAGCGCAAGGGGGAAGGCAGTCCCTTTTCCTAGCCAGGGGAACTGAGACACACAACACCTGGAAAATCGGGTGACTCCCACGCCAATACTGCACTTTGAGCAAACGGGCACACCAGGAGATTGTATCCCACACCTGGCTGGGATGGTCCCATGGCCACAGAGCCTCCCTCATTGCTAGCACAGCAGTCTGTGATCTAACTGCAAGGCAGCAGCGAGGCTGGGGGAGGGGTGCCCGCCATTGCTGAGGCTTAAGTAGGTAAACAAAGCCGCTGGGAAGCTCGAACTCTCGAACTGGGTGGAGCTCACAGCAACTCAAGGAAACCTGCCTGTCTCTGTAGACTCCACCTCTGGGGACAGGGCACAGCTAAACAACAACAACAAAAAAAAGCAGCAGAAACTTCTGCAGATGCAAACGACTCTGTCTGACAGCTTTGAAGAGAGCAGTGGATCTCCCAACATGGAGGTTGAGATCTGAGAACGGACAGACTGCCTGCTCAAGTGGGTCCCTGACCCCTGAGTAGCCTAACTGGGAGAGGTCCCCCACTAAGGGCAGTCTGACACCCCACACCTCACAGGGTGCAGTACACCCCTGAGAGGAAGCTTCCAAAGTAAGAATCAGACAGGTACACTCGCTGTTCAGCAATATTCTATCTTCTGCAACCTCTGCTGCTGATACCCAGGCAAACAGGGTCTGGAGTGGACCTCAAGCAATCGCCAAGAGACCTACAGCTGAGGGTCCTGACTGTTAGAAGGAAAACTATCAAACAGGAAGGACACCTATGCCAAAACCCCATCAGTACATCACCATCATCAAAGACCAGAGGCAGATAAAACCACAAAGATGGGGAAAAAGCAGGGAAGAAAAGCTGGAAATTCAAAAAATAAGAGCGCATCTCCCCCTGCAAAGGAGCGCAGCCCATCGCCAGCAACAGATCGAAGCTGGTCAGAGAATGACTTTGACGAGATGAGAGAAGAACGCTTCAGTCCATCAAACTTCTCAGAGCTAAAGGAGGAATTATGTATCCAGTGCAAAGAAACTAAAAATCTTGAAAAAACAGTGGAAGAACTGACAGCTAGAATAATTAATGCAGAGAACGTCATAAACGAAATGACAGAGCTGAAAACCATGACACGAGAAATACATGACAATTCCACAAGCTTCAGTAACCGACTCGATCAACTGGAAGAAAGAGTATCAGCGATTGAGGATCAAATGAATGAAATGAAGCGAGAAGAGAAACCAAAAGAAAAAAGAAGAAAAAGAAATGAACAAAGCCTGCAAGAAGTATGGGATTATGTAAAAAGACCAAATCTACGTCTGATTGGGGTGCCTGAAAGTGAGGGGGAAAATGGAACCAAGCTGGAAAACACTCTTCAGGATATCATCCAGGAGAACTTCCCCAATCTAGTAGGGCAGGCCAACATTCAAATTCAGGAAATACAGAGAATGCCACAAAGATACTCCTTGAGAAGAGCAACTCCAAGACACATGATTGCCAGATTCACCAAAGTTGAAATGAAGGAAAAAATCTTAAGGGCAGCCAGAGAGAAAAGTCAGGTTACCCACAAAGGGAAGCCCATCAGACTAACAGCAGATCACTCGGCAGAAACTCTACAAGCCAGAAGAGAGTGGGGGCCAATATTCAACGTTCTTAAAGAAAAGAATTTTAAACCCAGAATTTCATATCCAGCCAAACGAAGTTTCATAAGTGAAGGAGAAATAAAATCCTTTACAGATAAGCAAATGCTTAGAGATTTTGTCACCACCAGGCCTGCTTTACAAGAGACCCTGAAGGAAGCCCTAAACATGGAAAGGAACAACCGGTACCTACCAGCCATTGCAAAAACATGCAAAAATGTAAAGACCATCGAGGCTAGGAAGAAACTGCATCAAATAACGAGCAAAATAACCAGTTAATGTCATAATGGCAGGATCAAGTTCACACATAACAATATTAACCTTAAATGTTAATGGACTAAATGCTCCAGTTAAAAGACACAGACTGGCAAACTGGATAAAGAGTCAAGACCCATCAGTCTGCTGTATTCAGGAAACCCATCTCACATGCAGAGACATACATAGGCTCAAAATAAAGGGATGGAGGAAGATCTACCAAGCAAATGGGGAACAAAAAAAAGCAGGGGTTGCAATACTAGTCTCTGATAAAACAGACTTTAAACCATCAAAGATCAAAAGAGACAAAGAAGGCCATTACATAATGGTAAAGGGATCAATTCAACAAGAAGAGCTAACTATCCTAAATATATATGCACCCAATACAGGAGCACCCAGATTCATAAAGCAAGTCCTTAGAGACTTACAAAGAGACTTAGACTCCCATACAATAATAATGGGAGACTTCAACACCCCACTATCAACATTAGACAGATCAACGAGACAGAAAGTTAACAAGGATATCCAGGAATTGAACTCAGCTCTGCACCAAGCGGACCTAATAGACATCTATTAGAACTCTCCACCCCAAATCAACAGAATATACATTCTTCTCAGCACCACATTGCACTTATTCCAAAATTGACCACATAATTGGAAGTAAAGCACTCCTCAGCAAATGTAAAAGAACAGAAATTATAACAAACTGTCTCTCAGACCACAGTGCAATCAAACTAGAACTCAGGACTAAGAAACTCAATCAAAACCGCTCACCTACATGGAAACTGAACAACCTGCTCCTCAATGACTACTGGGTACATAACGAAATGAAGACAGAAATAAAGATGTTCTTTGAAACCAATGAGAACAAAGATACAACATACCAGAATCTCTGGGACACATTTAAAGCAGTGTGTAGAGGGAAATTTATAGCACTAAATGCCCACAAGAGAAAGCTGGAAAGATCTAAAATTGACACTCTAACATCACAATTAAAAGAACTAGAGAGGCAAGAGCAAACACATTCAAAAGCTAGCAGAAGGCAAGAAATAACTAAGATCAGAGCAGAACTGAAGGAGATAGAGACACAAAAAACCCTCCAAAAAATCAATGAATCCAGGAGTTGGTTTTTTGAAAAGAACAACAAAATTGACAGACCGCTAGCAAGACTAATAAAGAAGAAAAGAGAGAAGAATCAAATAGACGCAATAAAAAATGATAAAGGGGATATCACCACCGACCCCACAGAAATACAAACTACCATCAGAGAATACTATAAACACCTCTACGCAAATAAACTAGAAAATCTAGAAGAAATGGATAATTTCCTGGACACTTACATTCTTCCAAGACTAAACCAGGAAGAAGTTGAATCCCTAAATAGACCAATAGCAGGCTCTGAAATTGAGGCAATAATTAATAGCCTACCAACCAAAAAAAGTCCAGGACCAGATGGATTCACAGCTGAATTCTACCAGAGGTATAAGGAGGAGCTGGTACCATTCCTTCTGAAACTATTCCAATCAATAGAAAAAGAGGGAATCCTCCCTAACTCATTTTATGAGGCCAACATCATCCTGATACCAAAGCCTGGCAGAGACACAACAAAAAAAGAGAATTTTAGACCAATATCCCTGATGAACATCAATGCAAAAATCCTCAATAAAATACTGGAAAAACGGATTCAGCAGCACATCAAAAAGCTTATCCACCATGATCAAGTGGGCTTCATCCCTGGGACGCAAGGCTGGTTCAACATTCACTAATCAATAAACGTAATCCAGCATATAAACAGAACCAAAGACAAGAACCACATGATTATCTCAATAGATACAGAAAAGGCTTTTGACAAAATTCAACAGCCCTTCATACTAAAAACGCTCAATAAATTCGGTATTGATGGAACGTACCTCAAAATAATAAGAGCTATTTATGACAAACCCACAGCCAATATCATACTGAATGGGCAAAAACTGGAAAAATTCCCTTTGAAATCTGGCACAAGACAGGGATGCCCTCTCTCACCACTCCTATTCAACATAGTGTTGGAAGTTCTGGCTAGGGCAATCAGGCAAGAGAAAGAAATCAACGGTATTCAGTTAGGAAAAGAAGAAGTCAAATTGTCCCTGTTTGCAGACGACATGATTGTATATTTAGAAAACCCCATTGTCTCAGCCCAAAATCTCCTTAAGCTGATAAGCAGCTTCAGCAAAGTCTCAGGATACAAAATTAATGTGCAAAAATCACAAGCATTCTTATACACCAGTAACAGACAAACAGAGAGCCAAATCGTGAATGAACTTCCATTCACAATTGCTTCAAAGAGAATAAAATACCTAGGAATCCAACTTACAAGGGATGTCAAGGACCTCTTCAAGGAGAACTACAAACCACTGCTCAGTGAAATAAAAGAGGCCACAAACAAATGGAAGAACATACCATGCTCATGGATAGGAAGAATCAATATCGTGAAAATGGCCATATTGCCCAAGGTTATTTATAGATTCAATGCCATCCCCATCAAGCTACCAATGAGTTTCTTCACAGAATTGGAAAAAAACGGCTTTAAAGTTCATATGGAACCAAAAAAGAGCCCGCATTGCCAAGACAATCCTAAGTCAAAAGAACAAAGCTGGAGGCATCACGCTACCTGACTTCAAACTATACTACAAGGCTACAGTAACCAAAACAGCATGGTACTGGTACCAAAACAGAGATATAGACCAATGGAACAGAACAGAGTCCTCAGAAATAATACCACACATCTACAGCCATCTGATCTTTGACAAACCTGAGAGAAATAAGAAATGGAGAAAGGATTCCCTATTTAATAAATGGTGCTGGGAAAATTGGCTAGCCATAAGTAGAAAGCTGAAACTGGATCCTTTCCTTACTCCTTATACGAAAATTAATTCAAGATGGATTAGAGACTTAAATGTTAGACCTAATACCATAAAAACCCTAGAAGAAAACCTAGGTAGTACCATTCAGGACATAGGCATGGGCAAGGACTTCATGTCTAAAACACCAAAAGCAACGGCAGCAAAAGCCAAAATTGACAAATGGGATCTCATTAAACTAAAGAGCTTCTGCACAGCAAAAGAAACTACCATCAGAGTGAACAGGCAACCTACAGAATGGGAGAACATTTTTGCAATCTACTCATCTGACAAAGGGCTGATATCCAGAACCTACAAAGAACTCAAACAAATTTACAAGAAAAAAACAAACAACCCCATCAAAAAGTGGACAAAGGATATGAACAGACATTTCTCAAAAGAAGACATTCATACAGCCAACAGACACATGAAAAAATGCTCACCATCACTGGCCATCAGAGAAATGCAAAAAAAAACCACAATGAGATACCATCTCACACCAGTTAGAATGGCAATCATTAAAAAGGCAGGAAACAACAGGTGCTGGAGAGGATGTGGAGAAATAGGAACACTTTTACACTGTTGGTGGGATTGTAAACTAGTTCAACCATTATGGAAAAGAGTACGGCAATTCCTGAAGGATCTAGAACTAGATGTACCATATGACCCAGCCATCCCACTACTGGGTATATATCCAAAGGATTATAAATTATGCTGCTATAAAGACACATGCACACGTATGTTTATTGCGGGACTATTCACAATAGCAAAGACTTGGAATCAACCCAAATGTCCATCTGTGACAGACTGGATTAAGAAAATGTGGCACATATACACCATGGAATACTATGCAGCCATAAAAAAGGATGAGTTTGCATCCTTTGTAGGGACATGGATGCAGCTGGAAACCATCATTCTTAGCAAACTATCACAAGAAGAGAAAACCAAACACCGCATGTTCTCACTCATAGGTGGGAACTGAACAATGAGATCACCTGGACTCGAGAAGGGGAACATCACACACCGGGGCCTATCATGGGGAGGGGGGAGGGGGGAGGGATTGCATTGGAAGTTATACCTGATGTAAATGACGAATTGATGGGTGCTGACGAGTTGATGAGTGCAGCACACCAACATGGCACAAGTATACATATGTAACAAACCTGCACGTTATGCACATGTACCCTAGAACTTAAAGTATAATAATAATAAAAAAATACTATGCATCTGTTAAAAAAAAAAAAAGAAAAAACGAGCTCATGTCTTTTGTGGGCATGGATGAAGCTGAAGGGCATTATCTTTAGCCAACTAATGCAGGAACAGAAAACCAAATACTGCATGTTCTCACTTATAAGTGGGAACTAAATGATGAGAACTCACAAATACAAAGAAAGGAATAACTAGACACTTGGGCCTACTTGAGGACAGAGAATAGGAGGAGGCAGGGGAGCAGGAAAAAATTAACAATTAGGTACTAAGCTTAGTACCTGGGTGATTAAATAATCTGTACAAGAGACCCCTATGTTAGTTCACCCATATAGCAAACCTGCATATATAATCCTGAATCTAAAATAAACATTTTAAAGTAAATAAATAAATAAATATAGGGGAAACTATGTATGAGGTGTATGGGAATTCTGTACTATCTTTGGAATATTGCTGTAAATCTACAACTGTTATAAATTTTTTTAAAAATTTTTTAAAAGAAAGAAGAAAAGCCTTGACTTTTCAAAATTTTTAAAAGGGCTTTCTGTGTAGAAAATCATGTAATAAATAAATAAAATCAGTTTTAATTTCTGTTTCTCAATCAAGATGCCATTTATGTCTTTTTCTTGCTCAACTGCACTCACTGGAAGCTCTGGCGCAATATTTAATAGGGGTGGCAAGAGCAGGCGTCCATGTATATTCCCCAGTCTTTGGGGGAAAACATTCAATTTTTTGCCACTAAGAAGTTAGCTATTGGTTTTTCACAGACACTCTTTATCAGTTTAAGACAGTTCCCCTTTAATTCCTAGTTTGCTGAAAGTTTTAGTCATGAAGAAGTGATGAATTTTGTCAAATGTCTTCTATGTATCTATTGCAATGATTATGTGATTTTTCTACTAATGTGGAAAGTTATATTAACTGCTTTTCAGATGCTACATCACATGGACGTGGCATATAATCCTTTTACATACTGTTGGGTGAGATTCTTTTATAATGTTTTGTTAAGAGTTTTTGCATTTATCTTCATGGTAGATACTGGCATGTAGTTCTCTTTTCTTGTGATATCTTCATCAGGCTTTTGCATAAGGATAATATTGGCCTCATAGAATGAGTTGGGGTTATCCTTTTTCTTCAATTTTGTGGCAATTTGTCCAAGACTGGTGGCATTTCTTTTTTAAATGTTTGTTAGAGTTAATCAGTGCAGACATATGACCCTGGGTTTTTTCTTTTTTTTTTTTTTTTTTTTTTTTTGAGACGGAGTCTTGCTCTTTCGCCCGGGCTGGAGTGCAGTGGCCGGATCTCAGCTCACTGCAAGCTCCGCCTCCCGGGTTTTACGCCATTCTCCTGCCTCAGCCTCCGGAGTAGCTGGGACTACAGGCGCCCGCCACCTCGCCCGGCTAGTTTTTTGTATTTTTAGTAGAGACGGGGTTTCACCCTGTTAGCCAGGATGGTCTCGATCGCCTGACCTCGTGATCCGCCCGTCTCGGCCTCCCAAAGTGCTGGGATTACAGGCTTGAGCCACCGCGCCCGGCCGGCCCTGGGTTTTTTCTAGTGAAAACTAATTAATTACTAATTCAATAATTTTTTTTGCTATAGAAATATTTAGATTTGCTTTCTCTTTGGGGGTCAGTTTTATTAATTTTTATCTTTCTTGGAAATGGTGCTGTTTCATCTAAGTTGTCTAATGTGTTAGTGGAAAGTTATAAACACCTTTTTATTAGTATTCTTTTATAATGATTTGATTTCTTCCTAAAGTTTGCCTAAAGAAAGAAGAAAGTGTCTTCTTTCATACTTGATATGTATGTCATCCTTCATTTTCTTCAGGTTCATTTTAGATAAACAGCTGTCAATTTATATCTTTTTAAATAAATCAGTTTTAGATTTATTAATTATTGTTTTTCTGTTTTTCATTTCACTAGTTTTCACTTGAATTTTATTATTTCCTTCTTTTTTTTGGATTATTTTATTCTTTATTTTTTAGTTTTTTAAGTTGTACAATTGTTTACCAATGTATTTCTTCCTTTCTGATACTGCAGTTTAAAGCTATCAATTTCAATTTAGGTACTGATTTAATTTTGCCTTATAAATTTTGATACATTGCATATACAATTTATTCAGCTTGAAATATTTTATGATTTCACCTGTGATTTCTTCTTTGCCACATAGGTTATATAGAGATGTAGTGTTAATGTCCAAATATTTGTGGATTTCTGAAATTTCCTTCTCTGGTTAATTTCTAATTTAATTTCATTGTAGTTGGTCATCATAGTTTGCTTCACTTTGATCCTTTAAAATTTACTGGATATTGGTTCATGGTCTAACATATGGTTTATCCTGGAAAATATACCACATGGGACTTGAAAATAATACTTATTACAGTTATTGGGTTGAATATTATAATGTTAACTAAGGATGACAAGTAAAAAATGGCAGAGTAAGAACCTCTGAATATCTACTCCTTCATAAAAGCATGAGAACACTGCAAAAAACTTGTCAGAATCAACATTTTTGAAATTCTGACATTTAATCAAAGGTTTGAAGCAATTAGGGAGAATTTATTCAAGAAAAGAACTCTCTCTAAGACGAGTAAGCAATGTAGAGTTTTAAGTTGTATTCCCATTTTACCTTCCTTGGCTTTCCCATAGTCTTGAAAACTAAGACCTTATTACCACAGTGAAAACTATGAGCCTGGTAGCCAATAGAGAAAGCAGAATAGTTCTCAAGCTCCGTCAAGGCTCTTTTACTAAAAAAACTTTCATTGTTGTACCTGTCATGGAATTCCCTGGAAGAATCCACTTAATAGGCCCTCATTATTTGACCTAATTTAAAGCTCAGCAAGGGCAAACAGACTTTTCCCCATACATTTGGCAAAAGCCATAAGAGGCAACTGTTTAACGTTTCAGCTCTCTGAAGCAACACACAACAGTTGAAGCCAACAATAGGTAAACCAAAAAGCTGAAAAGGAAAAGCTGGTGAGAACCTACAAAGAACTCAAACAAATTTACAAGAAAAAAACAACCTCAACAAAAAGTGGGCAAAGGATATGAACAGATATTCATACAGCCAACAGATACATGAAAAAATGCTCATCATCACTCATCATCAGAGAAATGCAAATCAAAACCATAATGAGATACCATCTCACACCAGTTAGAATGGCAATCATTAAAAAGTCAGGAAACAACAGGTGCTGGAGAGGATGTGGAGAAAAAGGAACACTTTTATACCGTTGGTGGGACTGTAAACTAGTTCAACCATTGTGGAAAACAGTGTGGCAATTCCTCAAGGATCTAGAACTAGAAATACCCCTTTGACCCAGCCATCCCATTACTGGGAATATACCCAAAGGATTATAAACCATGCTGCTATAAAGACACATGCACACGTATGTTTATTGCAGCACTATTCACAATAGCAAAGACTTGGAATCAACCCAAATGTCCATCAGTGACAGACTGGATTAAGAAAATGTGGCACATATACACCATGGAGTACTATGCAGCCATAAAAAAGGATGAGTTAATGTCCTTTGTAGGGACATGGATGCAGCTGGAAACCATCATTCTCAGCAAACTATCACAAGAACAGAAAACCAAACACTGCATGTTCTCACTCATAGGTGGGAATTGAACAATGAGATCACTAGGACACAAGAAGGGGAACATCACACACCGGGGCCTATTGCGGGGAGAGGGGAGGGGGGAGGGATAGCATTAGGAGATATACCTAATGTAAATGACGAGTTAATGTGTGCAGCACATCAACATGGCACATGTATACATATGTAACAAACCTGCACATTGTGCACATGTGCCCTAGAACTTAAAGTACGAAAAAAAAAGAAAAAAAAGAAACACTGGTGAATAGAATATCCAGAGAAACCTTTAAAAAGCTTCAAAGTATTCCTGGAATCTAGAAGTTCAAACACATGTATAGAGGTATGTTCATGTCCGAGGATTCCTGCATGCTCAGACCCAAGAAGGTCCTAAGGTCTCACCTTTTCTGTTCTTCAGGTTCTACACAAGCAGGAAGTGAAGACTAAGGTAAATTTTAACTACTTGGTTGAATACTGAAGGTGTGTCCCGACATGCACACAGAGACCCTCTGCCAAGATGGGGAGATTTATCAGTTCCAGGAAACTCTGAAAAATATCTGTCCATTGATTAGCTACCCACTAAGCTAACCAAGGAGAGACGTCAGTAGCTACATACAACAAAGCATACATATTTTAAAGAACTAGTTAAGAAAAGTCTGTAATAAACAATAGTGACAGCGATAACAAATGACAATAATAACAAACCATGGGGAAAGGAGAGAATCTGATTTTCAGAGTTGACACATTATATTATTTAAAATGTTCATTTTTCTACAAAAACTGTGTGAAATTAAAAAAAAATGACCCATTAACAAAGAAAAATGCAGCCAATAGAAACTGTTCTTGAGAGAGCACAAACTTTGAACTTATTAAACAAATACTTTGCACCAATTATATTTTAAATTGTTCAAAAATTAAGGGAGACCAGGTACAGTGCACACTTGTAATTTCAGCATTTTGGGAGGCCAAGGCAGGAGGATCGATGGAGCCCAGAAGTTCAAGACCAGCTTGGACAACATAGTAAGACTCTGTCTGTAGGAAAAAAAAATTTAAAATTAGCCTGATGCAGTGTTATGTGCCTGTGATCCTAGCTACTCAGGAAACTGAGCCAGGAAGATCACTGGAGCCCAAAAGGTCAAGTCTGTAGTGAATTATGATTGCGCCACTGCACTCCAGCCTGGGTGAGCGAGTGAGACCCCTGGATGACACAGCAAGCATCTGACTCAGAAAAAAAAAAAAAAAGAAAGCAAAAAAAACAGGAAATTGTAATCTAACAAAGTAAAGGTACAAGAATCTCTGAGACACAGCTGAAGCAGTGTTAAGAGGTAAGTTTACAGCACCTAACGTCCGCATCAAAAAGTTACAAAGATCTCAAATTAACAACCTAAGATCACACCTAGAAGAACTAGAGAAACAATAGCAATCTAACCCCAAAACTAGCAGAAGACAAAAAATGACCAAAATTCGAGCTGGAGTAAACAAAAGTGAGACACAAAAGACCACACAAAAGATAAACGAATCCAGGAGTTGGTTTTTTGAAAGAATAGATAAGACTGATAGGTTACTAGCTAGACTAATAAAGAAGAGAGAATATACAAATAAACGCAATCAGAGATGGCAAAGGAGACATACCACTGATCCCACAGAAATACAAAAAAACCTTCAGAGACTATTATTAACACCCCTATGCACCAAACTAGAATGCCTAAAAGAAATAGACAAATTGCTGGAAACATAAAACCTCCCAAGATTGAACCAAGAAGAAATTGAATTCCTGAATAGACCAGTAGTGAGTCTGAATCCCTTGAATCATTAATAAAAAGCCTACCAACCAGAAAGACAGATTCACAAACAAACTTTACCAGAGGTATAAAGAGTTGGTGTCATTCCTACTGAAACTATTCCAGAAAATCGGGGAGGGACTCCTCCCTGACTCATTCTATGAAGCCATCATCACCTTGATTCCAAAACCTGTCAGAAAACACACACACTGTCTCACACACACACAAACACACACACGCACACAAACTTCAAGCAAATAACCTTGATGAGCATGGATGCAAAACGCCTCAGCAAAATACTAGCAAACTGAATCTAGCAACAACATGTAAAAGTAAATCCACCACAATCAAGGAGGCTTTATCCCTGGGATAAAAGGTTGGTTCAACATAAGTAAATAAATGCAATTCACCACATAAACAGAAGTAAAAACAAAAACTACATGCCACATGATCATCTGAATAGATACAGAAAAGGCTTTCAATAAAATTCAATATCCCTTCATGTTAAAAACCCTCAACAAGCCAGGCATTGAAGAAACATACTTCAAAATAATAAGAGCTATCTGGGACAAACCCACAGACAACATCTTATTGAATGTGCAAAAACTAGAAGCTTTCCTCTTGAGAACCAATACAAGACAAGGATGCCTACTCTCACCACTCCTACTCAATAGAGCAATCAGGCAAGATAAAGAAATAAAAGATATCCAAATAGGAAGAGAAGAAGTCAAACTATCTCTGTTTGCAGATGATATGATCCTATACCTATGAATCCCCATAGTCTCTGGCCAAAAGTTCCTAGATCTGATAAACAACTTCAGCAAAGTCTCAGAATACAAAATAAATGTTCAAAACTTAGTAACATTTCTATACACCAACAACATCCAAGCCGAGAGCCAAAACAAAATGTAATCTTTTTCACAATAACCACAAAAAGAATAAAATAACTAAGAATTCAGGTAACCACGGAGATAAAAGATCTCTACAATGAGATTCACAAACTACTGCTCAAAGAAGTCCAAAATGAAACAAACAAATGGGAAAACTTCTCATGTTAACAGATAGGAGGAATCAATACTGTTAAAAGGGCCTTACTGCCCAAAGCAATTTACAGATTCAATGCTATTTCTATCAAACTAGCAAAGTCATTTTTTATAGAATTATGCAAAAACTATTCTAAAATTAACCTAGAAACAAAATGCTTCCCAAGGAATTAGAGAAAACCATCTTAAAATTCACATGAAACCACAAAAGAGCTCAAATAGCCAAGGCAATTCTAAGTAAAAAGAACAAAGCTGGAGGCATCGTGTTACCCAACTTAAAACTATACACAAAGGCTACAGTAACCAAAAACAGCATGATACTATTACAAAAACAGACACATAGATGAATAGAACAGAGCAGAGAGCTCAGAAATAAAGACACACACCTATAACCATCTGATCTTCAACAAGTGTGACAAAAACAGACAATGGGAGAAGGACTCCCTATTCAATCAATGGTGTTGGCATAACCGCCTAGCCATATGCAAAACATTGAAATTGTACCCTTTCCTTACACCATACACAAAAATCAACTCAAGATGAATTAAAAATTTAAAAGTAAAATCTAAAAGTACAAAAACTGGAAGATAACCTATTAAATATCATTCCAATGAACATGCCAAAAGCAACTGCAACAAAAACAAAAATTGACAAATGAAACCTCATTAAACTAAAGAGATTTTGCACAGCAAAAGAAATTAGCAACAGAGTAAAACGATAAGCTACTGAATGGGAGAAGATGTTTGCAAACTATACACCCAACAAAGGTCTAATATCCAGAGTCAATAAGGAACTTAAACAAATTAACAAGCAAAAAACAACCAACCCCATTCAAAAGTGGGCAAAGGACATGACCACTTTTCAAAAGAAGACATACATGTGACCAAAAAGCATATGAAAACATGTTCAATATTGCTAATTATTAGAGAAATGCAAATAGAAACCACAATGAGACACCATTTCACACCAATCAGAATGGCTATTATTAAAAAGTCAAAACATAATGGTTGCTGGTGAGGTTGTAGAGAAAAGGGAATGTTTATACACTGCTGAGGGGAATAAAACTTAGTTTAGCTATTGTGGAAAGCAGTTAGTAAATGGCTCAAAGAACTTAAAAGAGAACTACCATTTGACCCGGCCATCCCATTACTGAATATATACTCAAAGGAACGTAAATCATTGTACCATAAAGATGCATGCACATGTTCATCACAGCACTATTCACAATAGCAAAGACATGGAATCAACCTAAGTGCCCATCAATGATGGACTGGATAAAGAAAATGTAGTTATATATACGCCTTGTAATACTACACAGCCATAAAAAGAATGAGATCATGTTCTTTGCAGCAACATGGATGAAGCTGGGGGCCATTATTCTAAGCGAACTAATGCAGGAACAGAAATTAAATCCTGCATATTTTCACTTAAAAGTGGGAGCTAAACATTGAGTACAGAAGGACACAAAGAAGGGAACGACAGGTACTGGAGCCTACTTGATAGTGGAGGGTGGGAAGAGGGAGAGGATCAAAAATCTACCTATCAGGTGCTACATTTATTACCTGGGTGAAATAGTAATGTGTGCCCACACCATCATGACAAACAATTTACCTGTATAACAAACCTGCACATGCATCCCTGAATCTAAAATGAGAGTTAAAAATAAATAAAAATAATTTTAGGCCGGGCGTGGTGGCTCAAGCCTGTAATCCCAGCATTTTGGGAGGCCGAGACGGGCGGATCACGAGGTCAGGAGATCGAGACCACCTTGGCTAACACGGTGAAACCCCGTCTCTACTAAAAAAATACAAAAAAACTAGCCGGGCATGGTGGCGGTCACCTGTAGTCCCAGCTACTCAGGAGGCTAAGGCAGGAGAATGGCATGAACCCGGGAGGCGGAGCTTGCAGTGAGCTGAGATCCAGCCACTGCACTCCAGCCTGGGCGACAGAGCGAGACTGCGTCTCAAAAATAATAATAATAATAATAATAATAATTTTAAAAATTAAATAGGAAAAAAGAGCGTATCTGTTAAAAACAAAACTAAAAGGAAGTATAAGAATGATGAGAATATCCTTCCAAATAGAGACTATCAAAAAAGCTATTTTATTTCAATTCTATATATGGTCCACAATATGATAATAAATATATATATATTCTATTTCTATTGAATGGGGTGTGTGTATGTGTGTTTGAAAATTCTGGAATTGAAAAGTATAATAACTGAGATGAAAATTTTCTCAGAAGCACTTAACAATGGATTTGAGCTGGCAGAATCAGCAAATGGGAAGATACATCCATTGAGATTGTGCAATCTGAGGAACAGAAAGAAAATATAACAAAGAAAAATGAAAAGAGACTCAAGAGTACATCATAAGGAAAACCAATATGTGTGCAATATAAGTCACACCATGAGAAAAGAGAGATGAGATATAAAGAATCAGAAAAAATATTTGAAAAAATAGTGGCCAAAATTTTCCAAATTTGATAAAAAATCATTAATCAAAAAACCATAAAAATTAACTCTCCAAGTAAAATAAAGTCAAAGGCATACACATCTACATGTATCATAACAAAACTATCAACAATGACAAGGAGAGACTCTTGGGGTCAGCAAGAAAGGTGACGCATCACATACAAGGTATCCTCAATAAGACAGTTTATTGCTTATCACAGACAGTGGAGGCCAGAAGGCAGTGGGTACATATTTAAAGTGTTGAAAGGGTCGCTTCCAAAATGGCCAAATAGGAACAACTGCAGTCAGCAGCTCCCAGCGAGACTGACACAGAAGATAGGTGATTTCTACATTTCCAACTGAGGTACCTGGTTCATCTCACTGGGACTGGTTGAACAGTGGGTGCAGCCCACAGAGGAAGAGCTGAAGCACAGTGGGATGTCGCCTCACCCAGGAAGCACAAGGAGTCAGGGGATTTCCCTTTCCTAGCCAAAGGAAGCCGTGACAGACTGTACCTGGAGAAACAGTACACTTCTGATCAAATATTGCACTTTTCCCACAGTCTTAGCAACCGGCAGATGAGGAGATACCCATTTGCCTGGCTCAGTGTGTCCCACACCCACGAAGCCTTGCTCACTGCTAGCACAGCAGTCTGAGATCAACCTGTGACACTGCAGCTTGACACAGGGAGGGGCATCCGCCATTGCTGAGGCTTGAGTAGCTCACAGTGTAAACAAAGAGGCCAGGAAGCACGAACTGGGTGGACCCCACTGCAGCTCAGCAAGGCCTACTGCCTCTATAGATTCCACCTCGGGGGGCAGGGCGTAGTAGAACAAAAAGCAGGAGACAGCTTCTGCAGACTCAAATGTCCCTGCTGACAGCTCTAAAGAGAGCAGTGGTTTTCTCAGCAGGGTGTTCCAGCTCTGAGAATGAACAAACTGTCTCCTCAAGTGGGTCCCTGACTCCCGTGTAGCCTGACTGGGAAACATCTCCTAGTAGGGGCTGACAGACACCTCAAATAGGTAGGTGCCCCTCTGAGACAAAGCTTCCAGAGGAAGGTTCAGGCAGCAATATTTGCTGTTCTACAGTCTCCATGGGTGATACCCAGGCAAACAGGGTCTGGAGTGGACTTCTAGCAAACTTGAACAGACCTGCAGCTAAGGGGTCTGACTGTTAGAAGGAAAACTAACAAATAGAAAGGAATAGCATCAACATCAACGAAAAGGACATCCACACCAAAACTCCATCTGTAGGTCACCAACATAAAAAAACCAAAGGTACATAAAACCACAAAGATGGGGAGAAACCAGAGCAGAAAAGTTGAAAATACCAAAAAAACAGAGCACCTCTTCTCCTCCAAAGGATTGCAGCTCCTTGCTAGCCAGGGAACAAAGCTGGATGGAGAATGAGTTTGACAAGTTGATAGAAGTACGTTTCAGAAGGTCGGTAATAACAAACTTCTCTGAGCTAAAGGAGCATAGTCTAACCCATCACAGGAAGCTAAAAATCTTGAAAAAAATGTTAGACGAATGGCTAACTAGAATAAACAGTGTAGAGAATACCTTAAATGACCTAATGGAGCTGAAAACCATGGCATGAGAACTTCGTGACACATACACAAGCTTCAATAGCCAATTCTATCAAGTGGAAGAAAGGATATCAGTGATTTAAGATCAAATTAATGAAATAAAGTGAGAAGACAAGATTAGAGAAAAAGAGTGAAAAGAAATGAACAGAGCTTCCAACATATATGGGACTATATGAAAAGACCAAATCTACATTTGATTGATGTACTGGAAAGTGACAGGGAGAATGGAATCAAGTCAGAAAACACTCTTCAGGATATTATCCAGAACTCCCCTAACCTAGCAAGGCAGGCCAACATTCAAATTCAGGAAATACAGAGAACACTACAAAGATACACCTCAAGAAGAGCAACCTCTAAGACACATAACTGTCAGGTTCACCAAGGTTGAAATGAAGGAAAACATGTTAAGGGCAGCCAGAGAGAAACATCAGGTTACCCACAAAGGGAAGCCCATCAGACTAACAGTGGATATCTCAGCAGAAACCCTACTAGCCAGAAGAGAGTGGGGACCAATAGTCAACATTCTTAAAGAAAAGAATTTTCACCCCAGAATCTCACATCCAGCCAAACTAAGCTTCACACGTAAAGGAGAAATAAAATACTTTACAGATAAGTTAATGCTGAGAGATTTGTCACTGACAGGCCTGCCTTACAAGAGCTCCTGAAGGAAGCACTAAACATGGAAAGGAACAACTGGTACCAGCCACTGCAAAAACATGCCAAATTGTAAAGATCATTGACACTATGAAGAAACTGCATCAATTAACGGGCAAAATAACCAACTGTCATCATAATAATGGGATCAAATACAAAGATAACAATATTAGCCTTAAAGGTAAATGGGCTAAATGCCCCAATTAAAAGACACAGACTGGCAAATTGGATAAAGAGTTAAGACCCATTGGTGTGCTGTATTCAAGAGACCCATCTCAAATGCAAAGATGCACATAGGCTCAAAATAAAGGGATGGAGGAAGATATACCAAGCAAATAGGAAGCAATAAAAAGCAGGGGTTACAATCCTAGTCTCTGATAAAACAGGCTTTAAGCCAAAAGATCAAAAGAGAGAAAGAAGGCCACTACATAATAGTAAAGGGATTCACAAATCAATAAACGTAATCCATCATATAAACGGAACCAATGACAAAAACCACATGATTATTTTAATAGATGCAGAAAAGGCCTTCAACAAAATTCAACAGCACTTCATGTTAAAAAACTGTCAATAAACTAGGTATTGATGGAATGTATCTCAAAATAATAAGAGCTATTTATGACAAACCCACAGCCAATATCATACTGAATGGACAAAAACTGGAGGCATTCCCTTTGAAAACTGGCACAAGACAAGGATGCCCTCTCTCACCACTCCTATTCAACATAGGGTTTGAAGTTCTGGCTAGGGCAGTCAGGCAAGAGAAGGAAATAAAGGGTATTCAATTAGGAAAAAAGGAAGTCAAATTGTCTCTGTTTGCAGGTGACATGATTGTATATTTAGAAAACCCTATCGTCTCAGCCCAAATCTCCTTAATCTGTTAAGCAACTTCAGTGAAGAGTCAGGATACAAAACCAATGTGCAAAATCACAAGCATTCCTATACACCAATAACAGACAAACAGAAAGCCAAATCATGAGTGAACTCCCATTCACAATTATTTCAAAGATAATAAAATACCTAGGGATTTAACTTACAAGGAATGTGAAGGATGTCTTCAAGGAGAACTACAAACCACTGCTCAATGAAATAAAAGAGAACACAAACAAATGGAAGAACATTCCATGCTCATGGATGGGAAGAATCACTATCGTGAAAATGGCCATACTGCCCAAGGTAATTTACAGATTCAATGCTATCTCCATCCAGCTACCACTGACTTTCTTCACAGAATTGGAAACAACTACTTCAAAGTTCATGTGGAACCAAAAAAGAGCCAGCATAGTGAAGGCAATCCTAAGCAAAAAGAACAAAGCTGGGGGCAACATTCTACCTGACTTCAAACTATACTACAAGACTACAGTAACCAAGAGAGCTTGGTACTGGTACCGAAACAGATATATAGACCAATGGAACTGAACAGAGGCCTCAGAAATAACACCACACATCTACAACCATCTGATTTTTGATAAACCTGAAAAAACAAGAAATGGGGAAAGGATTCCCTGTTTAATAAATGGTGCCGGGAAAATTGGCTAACCATATGTAGAAACTTGAAACTGGATCCCTTCCTTACACCTTATACAAAAATTAACTCAAGATGGATAAAAGACTTAAATTTAAGACCTAAACCATAAAAAATCTAGAAGAAAACCTAGGCAATACCATTTAGGACATAGGCTTGTGCAAAGACTTCAAGACTAAAACACCAAAAGCAATGGCGACAAAAGCCAAAATAGACAAATGGAATCTAATTAAACTAAAGAGCTTCTGCACAGCAAAAGAAACTATCATCAGCTTGAACAGGCAACCTACAGAATGGGAGAAAATCTTTGCAATCTATCCATCTGACAAATGGCTAATAACCAGAATCTGCAAAGAACTTAAACAAATTTACAAGAAAAAAACAACCCCATCAAAAAGTGGGTAAAGGATATGAACAGACACTTTTCAAAAGAAGACATTTATGTAGCCAACAGACATATGAAAAAATGCTCATCATCACTGGTCATCAGAGAAATGTAAATCAAAACCACAATGAGATACCATCTCACTCCAGTTAGAATGGTGATCATTAAAAAGTCAAGAAATAACAGATGCTGGAGAGGATGTGGAGAAATAGGAATACTTTTACCCTGCTGATGGGAGTGTAAATTAGTTCAACCATTGTAGAAGACTGTGTGGCGATTCCTCAAGGATCTAGAACTAGAAATACCAGTTGACCTGGCGATCCCATTACTCGGTATATACCCAAAGGATTATAAATCATTCTACTATAAAGACACATGCACACGTATGTTTATTGCAGCACTATTCACAATAGCAAAGACTTGGAACCAACCAAATGTCCATCAATGATAGACCGGATTAAGAAAATGTGGCACATATATACCATGGAATATTATGCAGCCATAAAAAAGGATGAGTTCATGTCCTTTGCAGGGACATGGATGAAGCTGGAAACCATCATTCTAAGCAAACTATCACAAGGACAGAAAACCAAACACCGCATGTTCTCACTCACAGGTAGGAGTTGAACAGCAAGAACACATGGACACAGGGTGAGGAACATCACACACCAGGGCTTATCAGTGGGTAGTGGGCTGGGGGAGGGATAGCAGTAGGAAAAATACCTAACGTAAATGGCAAGTTGATGCGTGCAGCACACCAACATGGCACATGTATACCTAGGTAACAAACCTGCACGTTGTGCACATGTGCACACCCTAGAACTTAAAGTATAATTAAAAAATTTTTTTAAATAGTGTTGAAAGAAAGTATTGTCAAGCAAAAATTCTATGGCTAGCAAAAGTATCCTTCAAAAATGAAAGAGAAGTTAAGATGTTTCCACATAAACAAAAACTGACAGAATTCACTAGCAGATTTTGCCTAAAAGAAATAATAATAGGTGACTTTCATGATAAAAATGGAAGAACACTAGGCTAACTTAAATTCATATTAAGAAATAAAAAGTACCGTCTGGGCGTGGTGGCTCACTCTTGTAATCCCAGCACTTTGGGAGGCCGAAGCGGACGGATCAGGAGATCAGGAGATCGAGGCCATCCTGCCTAACACAGTGAAAGCCCATCTCTACTAAACATACAAAAAATTAGCCGGGCATGGTGGTGGACACCTGAGGCAGGAGAATGGCATGAACCCGGGAGGCAGAGCTTGCAGTGAACCGAGATCACGCCACTGCACTCCAGCCTGGGTGACAGAGCAAGATGTAAAGCTGGCCTCATGGGTAAATATGAACAACAGTATATAGGTGTATTTTTTGTTTTTTATAATTTTTTTCTGCTACCTGATTTAAAAGATAATTGCGTAAAGATAAATGAATAAAAGATAATTGCATAAAGCAATAGTTATAAATTTGTGCTGGGGGGCATAAAATCTATGAAGATGTAATTTGTACAATAATGAGAGCACAAAGGAGAGGGTATGAAGAATGGAAGTGAATTGGAGCAATTTATACATTCCCAATTGAAATTAAGTTGATATTAATTATACAATATATGTAACTATATTGTTAAAAGTTGTTACCTGTTATCTCCAAGGCAATCACTAAGGAAATAATTTTAAATATAGTGAAACAACAGAAAAACTAAAGTTGTACAATACAAAACATCAATGTTTACCAAAGAAGGTACTAACAAAGGAATAAAGAAACAAAAAGACTTAAGACATATAGAAAACAAATAATAAAGTTGCAGTTGTCAATCCCTCATATCAGTAACTACATGAAATGTAAATGGATTAAAAAATCAATCATATGACGTATGCACATGACAGATATATTGAAAGAATGAAATTTTTAAAATAATCCCACTAAATGCTTTTTATAAAACACACTTCAGATTCAAAGACACAAATAGGTTAAAAATAAAATGATGGAAAGGATATTATCCTGAAAACAGTCAAAAAAAGAAAGATGATGCATCTGTGCTAATGTCAGACAAAATAGTTTAAGACAAAATGGTTAGTCAACACGAAGAAGTAGGTTTTATAATAATAAACATGTAAATTCATCAGGAAGACTTAAGAATTGTATACATATGTTGATCTAACAAGATAGTTGCAAAATACATGAAGCAAAACTACTATAATTGAAGGGAAAATACAATATAAACAATAATAGATGCATGTGTTGATACAATACTCTCAATAATAATACAGAACAACTAAAATTGTAAAAAATCAGCAAGTATGTAAGACTTGAAAAATATTGACTAACTTGACTCAACTGATGCATTTTACTGAAATATGATTCACATGCCACAACATTTATTCTTTTTTTTTAATTTTTTATTTTTTTATTATACTTTAAGTTCTAGGGTACATGTGCATAACGTTTATATCATGTATAATGTATAACTCCCCAATGCAATCCCTCCCTCCTTCCCCCTCCCCATGATAGGCCCCAGTGTGTGATGTTCCCCTTCTCGAGTCCAAGTGATCTCATTGTTCAGTTCCCACCTATGAGTGAGAACATGCGGTGTTTGGTTTTCTCTTCTTGTGATAGTTTGCTAAGAATGATGGTTTCCAGCTGCATCCATGTCCCTACAAAGGACGCAGACTCATCCTTTTTTATGGCTGCATAGTATTCCATGGTGTATATGTGCCACATGAAAAAATGCTCACCATCACTCGCCACAACATTTATTCTATTAAAATATATAGTTCTTAGTTGTTTTTGTAAATTCATGAAATTGTGCAATCATTACCACTATCTAATTCTGAAATGTTTTATCACCTCAGAAAGAAACCCTGTACGTATGAGCAGTCGGGTCCTATTCCTCCCTTCCTTCACTCCAGCCCCAGGAAAATACTAATCTGCTTTCTGTAACTATGGATAAGCCTATTTTGGGCAGTTCATATTAATGGAATGAGGCAATATGTAGCCTTTGTGTCTGGCATTGTTAACAATGTTCTCAAAGTTTATCTAGTTGTGGCATAAATCAGGACTTCCCTCATTTCAATGGCTGAATAATATTTCATTGTGTTTACCTGTTACTAGGTTGTTGTACATATGGATTGTTTCAACTTTGGGGCTATAGTTAATGATGCTGATATGAACATTCATGTATAAGAAAATCAATTTCAGTAAAATGTAGAAATTAAACTACAATATAACTGAATTTCTTTCATTATTCTTATGCTATCATTGTTATATATGCTACATATTATATGTACATACATATTTCATAATTCATATTTTATAAACTGAGTAATATGTTTATCATCATTATCATATGAATTGTCTTTCTAATACGTTAAAATAACAGAAGAGAAAATATGTTTATACTGTCTCTTCTATTTACCCAAATGGTTATTTGGCCATGTTCGCTATTTCTTTTTGTGGATTCAAGTTAACAGTGGTGTCATTCCCTTTCTAATTTCCTTGTTATTTCTTGTAAGGTAGGTCAGCTATCACCAAATTCCCTAAATCTACTTTGAAATAGCTTTATTTTGCATTCAATTTTGGTGAGTAATTTTGCTAGAAATAAAATTTTTGGTTGACAAGAGTGTTTGTTACTATTGTTTTAACCTTTTGAACATGTTATCTGATCTGTCTTCCACTTCCTGGCTTTTGGTAAAAATAAATCAGCTATTGATCTTTGAGATTCCTCTATATGGAATGATCATCATTTGCTTTCTCCTAGCTTGTTCGGATTATTTCTTTGTCTTTGGCTTTCAATGGTTTGATTATAGTACATCTCAGTATGAATCCCTTTCTGTTTGTTCTACTCAGAACTTGTTTAGGTTCTTAGATATGTTGGTAAAAGTTTCTCAAGCTTTATGGTATTCTACAAATCTTTGAGACTTTGTTTGTTTTTTATTTCTTTTTCTTTCTGTTCTACAGGTTGCATAATTTTTGTTTGTCTGTATTCAAGTTTGCTTATTTTGCCAGCTCAAATCTGTTCTTGAGTCCCTTTAGTAACAATTTCACTTCAGCTGTTATCCATTTAAACTTTAAAGTTTTTGCTTGATTTTTAAAATAATTTTTGTCAAATTGATAGTCTCTTTGATAGATAATTATCATAGATAGATATGAAGCCATATCTTCATTAGACATGGCTTTCTTTGATGCTTTGAACATATTTATAGCAACTTATCTGCTAAATATAACATCTGGCTCCCTAGTGCTCATCCATTTTCCAGTGATGTGTCACAGTGTCCTGTGCCTTTGAGTGTCTCATATTTTGTTGCTGTTCTTGAAAACTGGACATTGTAAACAATATATGGCAGCAACCCTGTATTCTCACTCCCCTCTGGAAGTTTGTTGGTCTTATGGCTTATTTGCTTATTGACTTCCCCAGACCAAATCTATAGAATCTGTCTTTGCTGCTGTATGGTTACTGATGTATCTGCCCAGTGCTTTTTAAATTCTGTGTTTTGTGGGGGATGGGGGTGAGGGATTGTTGTTGTTGTGTGTTGTTGTTGTTGTTGTTGTTGTTGTTTTGAGCCCAGCCTTGTAGGAGCGGGCCTCAGTTAGCAAAGCTTACTTGCCAGAAGTTTTGCTGAAACACATTGAACCGGTTCAACTTCTACCTTTTCCTGGTGGATCTATATTGGTTTGGGAAATACATTCTAAGTCTGTGAAGTTTACATATCTGCCAGTTTTTGCTTTCTGCATGTGCAAGATCTCACATTCATCCAGGGATGTTAAGACTTTCTTTGTCTTTCCAGAACATGTGTGAAATCTTGCACATGTATGTCACCCTAATACCATCTATGGTATGACTATAAAGTTGCTTATCAAAGCCCACTTTCACTATCTTATTTCCCAGAACTCCTTGCTATATTTTGTGCTGTTCTGCCAGTTTGCTGCATGTCCTAATCATTTTTGCAACCACAAAATTTTGTTTATTGGTTACCTTTGAGATTTATATCATTTTCTGACAATGCCCCTAGGGACTTGGATATTTTCAAGTCTTCCTCCTGTGGCAGCAAGGCTGCCAGTCCTCACGGGATGCCCCATCACTTGTTGTAACTTATGCCATGAACTGTGGGTGAGGGTGGGGGAAATGGTTGCAGCCTCAGGCCAAACAAGTGTGTCCAGTTGTATCACTGCTTTTTGTGAAGGAGCTAGTCCAAGCTCCTTACTCAGCTATTCCAGATGTTAGCACCTATCAATATTTTATTCCATTCTGAAATTGCTCCCAAAATAAGAAGTGTTTTACTGATCTTCATTTTTCCGTGCCTATTCTAAGGCTTGATACACATTAGAATATCTATAAATTATCTTGAGTAAATAATAAAAAACCTATTTTAAGAAGTCAGCATAAAGGACAGGACTTTGAATAGCCATCAGTTTAAAGTATTTCTTTACTTGTATCATAGAATTCTTTCTCTTGTAAAACAACCAGATGATCATACTATGAACTTTTCTAATTACAGGCAAGCACAGAAACAAAGATTTATAAATATCAACTAAGAAATGCAGATTCAGGAAGAAATAATTAATTTCCTGGAGCTAAAAAACTTGTAAGAATAAAAACAAACATGGTCCGCTTTAGGGATTGTGAGTTCAATGTTACAATTACACAAATGATAATAATAACATGCCAGTATATTTTATTATTTTAGAAGAAAGGACTTCCATATTCTAATAATAGTAATAATGGCAATAATAATAATAGTAATAATAATGAAAAATACTGTTTTCAGAATGTGGAATATTAAAACCACTCATTATGATGAGTGACTCATCATAATTTTCAGCCCTTGGACCTTGTGTATGAGCTACAATTTTACACATGCATCCAATAATTCATTTAATAAATAAAACATGTGTGCCAGGTTCTGAAGGCACAAAGGTGAGTCATCTCCACTTTGCCTTCAGGATATCACAGCCCAGGGAAAAAGACAGATCTGTAAGTGGGTAATTACCATAAAAAGTAGCACTAAAAATAAGTAGAAGGAGGATTTAATAGGCCAATCTATTAATTATGCTAATGTAAAGTGAAATGAGTTAGTATTTGTAAACTATAGACCACTGTCCAGTACTAGCAAGTGACAAATGGATGTTTGTGTCTTAGGGGAAAAAAGGGATTCAGTGTGGAAACAGCTCTGGATACTCCTCACTCTTCACCTTGCCCACAATAAGTACTCAGTCAATATCTAAATGGGTGAACAAGTTTACCCTTTCAGATGTTAGGTCAGGAAAAGAGAAGACACTTTCCTACTCTTCGATGGGTTGAAAATACTAGTACTAGCTTAAACCAATATTGGGTAGACAAGATAGGGTGCGTTAGGGTGGTATGGCTGTAGACTAATATTTGGTAGAAAATCCACACATTAACTTTGCAATTTCTAATTTCCCTTTTGATTTCTTCTTTGACAATGTATTACTGATTTGTTTGGTTGGTTGGTTTGGTTGGCTTCCAATATTTGGGCATTTTAAATGTATTGATATCTAATGTATTTCTATCTTTGTTAGGGAACTTTTTTGTATAATGTGAAGTTTTCTATATTTACTTATGGCTCTGAAGGTGTTCTGCCTTGGTGTATGTCCATATGCACTTGAACATAGTGTATTCTACTGTCATTGGGCAAAATGTTCTATAAATGCCAATAAGGTCACGTTGGTTGATAGCTTAATCCAAGTCTTCTATCTTCTTAATGATTTTCTCTCTCTCTCTCTCTTTTTTTTTTTGAGACAGAGTCTCACTCCATTGCCCAGGCTGCAGTGCAATGGCACTATCTCGGCTCACTGCAACCTCCACCTCCCGGGTTCAAGCAATTCTCCTGCCTCAGCCTCCTGAGTAGTTGGGATTACAGGCACCAGCCCCCACGTCCAGCTAATTTTTTTTTTTTTTTGTATTTTTAGTAGAGATGAGGTTTCACCATGTTGGCCAGCCTAGTCTCAAACTCCTGACCTCAGGTGATCCACCCGCCTCAGCCTCCCAAAGTGCTGGTATTACAGGCGTGAGCCACCGCACCTGGCCTTTTGTCTTCTTGATCTATCAGTTATAGGGAGAAAAAATCTGAAAATTTCTGATGTTAATTATACATTTGAAGTAAGACAGGTTCCCAGATGATCTTGGCCAATCCAGTTCTTCCCCCCAGCCTCCTTATAGTTCTCAAGATAACTGTAGAATGTACTGAGAATGTAGTGCCCTGAGATAAGAAGAAACTGTCCAGAACAGACTGGGCTTTGTCCTTGTCCAACCCAGAGCAGAATGTTCTTCAAAAATTTAGCTTTGTGGCCCAGTTACCCTTGGGGTATACAACCCAGAGTGGAATGCTTCCAGTGTCTCCCAGCTGTGGTGCAAAGTGGGACATGCACTTATGAGACTCCATCTGCCCTGTGCAACTCTCCCAAGACTTAGGGTCTGGCTGGCCATGACTCCAGGAGTCTGTCAATCCTTGCTGTCTATATTTGAGAAATAAAGTTGCTTTTCATAACTCGTGTGAGTGTTCTGTCTCACCAGACTCATACTATGGCAGTTGGACTTGTGCAATATCTCTAGCAGATGAGTTTGTGCAAGACCTGCCAGATACAGGGTCCTTACCAGAAATTGGCATGTTTAGGGTCCTCTTTTGGGATTGAAAATCAGTGCATGATACTCTGCTGAACAACATCTATTTCTCCTCACAGTTCTCATCAGTTTTGCTTCTATGCTTTGAAGCACTGTTGTTAATTACACAAACTATTCCTCTTGACAAATTGACCCCTGTTATAATTTGAATGTGTCTCTTTCAGATTTCAAGTGTTGCCAATATAATAGTAATAAAAGGAAGGGCCTTGAAGAAGTAATTAGGCCATGAGGGTTCCTTTCTCACAGCCTTACTCCTATGGGCTATGAAGATATGGGATGAAGGCCTGTATAAAAGAAGCTTCATGCAGTTTTTGGCTCTCTTGCACCTTCTGCCACATGAGGACTCATCCTCTCCTCTCAGGAGGATGCAGCAACAAGGTGCCATCTTAGAAGAAGAAAGCCACCCTCACCAGACAACCAAGCCTGATGGAACTTTGATTTCAGATTTCCAACCTCCAGAACTATGAGAAAATAAACGTCTGTTCTTTATGAATCACCCAGTCTAACATATTTTGTTACAGCAGCACAAACTAATACAACCCTTTTATAATCATTAAATAACTTTTTAAAATTTCTCATGGTATTCCTTTCTCTAATGTCCACCTGATATTAACATAGCTAACACAATATTCTTTTGATTAGTGTGTGTTTGGTATGTTTTTCATCTCTTTACTTTTAATCTATCTGGGATGTTATATTTGAAATGAGTTGGTACAGAGAGCATATTGTTGGATCTTGCTTTTTGCATGCAATTTGACAATCTGTCTTTTAATAGGGCTGTTGAGGACATTTATATTTAATGTGATTTTTAATACAGTTTTATTTAAACCTAGCAATTGCTAGGTTTCCCTTTGTCCATCTCTTGTTTGCTCCTGTTTTCTCCCTTTCCTGAGTTTTATTGTGTTAATCAAGTACTTCTTTTCTACTTTTTTAAAAATACTTTAAGTTCTAGGGTACCTGTGCACAAGGTGCAGATTTGTTACATATGTATACATGTGCCATGTTGGTGTGCTGCATCCATTGACTCGTCATTTACATTAGGTATATCTCCTAATGATAACCCTACCCCCTACCCCCTCCCCACAATAGGACCCAGTGTGTGATGCTCCCCTTTCTGTGTCCAAGTGATCTCACTGTTCAATTCCCACCTATGAGTGAGAACATGCAGTATTTGGTTTTCTGTTCTAATTTTATTTTAACTTCATTATAGGCTCATTAGTATGCATGCTTTCTCTTTTTTTTTGTCCTCTTTCTTTTTCCCTTTTCTCTTTTTAAAGCTTTTCTAAGCTTAACAATGTACATCTTAAACTTATCACAGACTATCTTCTATGCTGTGCTGCTTCATATACAGTCTGAGAATTTTACAAAAGTGTACTTTCACATCCTTCAAGACCTCTCTAATAGCACAAATTTTATTTAAAATATATTATATTTCTTTACTGTACAATGTTAATTAGCACTTAAAGAAATTTTAAAATGAGAAAAAAGTATTTTTTATCCCCCCTCCAGCATATTTAGTTTCCAATGTCTTCCATTTATTTCTGTGTACTCTAATTTCCATCTGGAATCATTTTCCTTCTGTGTAAAGAACTTCTTTAATATTTTTTGTAATGTTGGTTGACTGGCAGGGACTTCTATAAGTTTCTGAATGCCTGGGAAGAAAAGGATACTTATTTTGCCTTCAATTTGGGAAAAAAAGTGTTTGTAGTTATAGGATTATAAGCTTGACAACTTTTTTCTCTCAGAGCTTTAAAGATGTGGGCTCCATTGTTTCTGGTATTCGTTCTCATTTTTATATGTGTTTCTCTATACATAATGTATCTTCTTTCCTCTGTCTGCCTTTAATACATTCTCTTTATCACTGACTTACAGCAAATTGATTATGATGCTGCCTAGTATAATTTTTCTCTTCTTTATTCTGCTTGAAGTTTGCTGAGCTTTCTGGAATTAGAATATAGTTTTCACTGAATTTGGAAAAATTTCAACTACTCTTTCTTCAGTTTTTTGTTTGTTTGTTTCTCTGTTATTTTTCTTTTCTTCTGGGAATTTGATGACACATTTTTTTAGATGCTTTGTTCAATAGCTCATTGTTACTTTATGTTTTAAGGCTTTTCTTTCTCTTTGCATGTTTCATTTTAGATAGTTTCTATTGCTATTCCTTTAAGCCCATTAAACTTTTTTCTTCCTCAGTGTCTAATATGTTTTAATTCCATTCAGTGTAACTTTCCTATTTAGAAATTTACTAGCTTATCTCCAAAAGTTTTATCAGAATATTTTTACAGCTTCTATTTCTTTCATCGTCAGACTTACATTTATTTTGATTCTTGAACATTTGGAGTGTATTTATATTTGCTATTTTCATGTTCTTGTTTACTAATGCAATCATCAATGTTATTTCTTGATCTGTTTCTATTGATTGATGGGTTTTGTTTTGTTTTCGCCCCGATCCATTTGTGCCTGGTAATTTTTTATTGGATATTATACATTTTACATTTTTGGATGATGAATATCTTCATATTGTTTTAAATGTCTTGGGGCTGTGCTCTGCAACACAATTTACTTGGAGCTGAAGTTACTTAGAAACCTTTTGAGCTTTGCTTTTGATCTTGGTTAGGGAAGATCCACAAGAGCCTTTCGTTTAGGGTTAATTTGGTCCCCATACTGAGAAAATGCCTTTCTAAGAACTCTACACATGGGACATTATTAGGAAATATTTCTAATCTATCTGGTGGGGTCACAAACTATTCTGTCTTGTGTAAACTCTAGACATGTTCCCAGCTGGTTTCTTCCCTGTCCTTTGGAGTTTCTTCACACATATTCACAGACCAGGACTCAGCCAGAAGTGAGCCTGTTGATCTCCAGTGCTCGCTGTCTGTCTCTCAATCTCTCTCTCTCTCTCTTTCTCTCTCTCCCTCGTGTGTGTGTGTTGTGTGTGTGTGTGTGTGTGTGTGTGTTCCTTCTTGGCTTAGACAATCTACATCACAAACTCACAAACTCTCCTATGATTCTTCACCTAAAACTCTGATCTCTGCCTCCTTAAATCAGCAAAAATGCTTGGCTGTGTTTGGGTTGTCCCTTTCCATCCTGTGGCCAGGAAGCTCTTTTCAAATACTTAATGGGGCACTCATGAGGCTCAACTCACCTTCTCTTGGGGATACATTTCTGGAGCTGCCTATTTTCCATTATCTGAAAACCATTTGTTTTATATAATTTGGCTGGATTTGTAGGTGCTTTATGGCAGGATGGTAAATCTCGTCCCTTTTATTATAGCTGAAGAAAAATTTATGAACTACCATATGAGTTTTAATTCTTGAAGTGGTATCTCTTTATCATTCCCTCACTGGAGGATGAGCACTAAGAATATTAACATACGCTGTCTTTTCTCTTCTGCCTCCAAATCCCTTCCCAGGAAACTGCACCCTTAGCTTCCATCCAAGACTGGCAGGCTTGCAGTGAAGTATTTTCTTGGTGAGCCTTATTTGAAGCTAAGATCTTGCTATGGGAGAGAAAGTGATGTACATTCAGCTGTCTAATCCCATAACCTCATCTACATAAGATCCAGAAGTCATGCAGAAAAATATTTTATTCTTATTTGAATTCTGACATGGACCGACTTGAGATCTATTGGCAAGAAAGTAAATTTCAAATGACTCACCACAAAAAATAGAAACATAAGTGAGGGGATAGATATGTCAATTAACTTGTTCCAATTATTTCACAATGAATACATATATTAAAACATCATGTTGTATCCCATTCTTGTATACAATTACAATTTGTCAGTTAAACAAAAAAAAAATTGTAAATATTAAATAAAAATAATTTTACTTAAAACGCTGAGTTTTATTTTTTCTGTTGGAAAATTCTATTAGATCTTATTAAATAATTTAAGAAAAATCAAACCATTCGCAATGTGATGTTAGCATCCATCCATCTGGTGGCCAGTGTAAAAAAATCAATATTGTGATTCACATGCTGTGTCTTAGTAGGTAGATAGATAGATACTTAAGAGTAATATGAATTATTTAATAATTTAAAATGTTCCTTGATTCCATGTGCAACTGTTCCGAATCCCACAGTCATTCACATGCCTCCAAAGGTGGGAATTCGAAGGAGAAGGAGAGCAAGATAACAGGCATTGAGCACTGTGGGGGAAAGCAACTTGATGATACAAGAATCCATGACATCTCCGATACCTCAGCAAGGCATCTGCACCCTGGGGTGCATCAGCCCCTGGACTTCTGCACAGCCGTGTCTTTGTCTCCTTGGTCCCGGGAAGTTGCCCCTTTTCTCTGGAGGACACCAGGAAGGAGAGGGGCCATAGCACATCCCTGACAGCTGCAAGAGCTGCCAGCCTGGCCACTCAGGGTCCTTCAAGGAATTTATATTCTGGAAGGTCTGTGACATGAGGCGCTCTTTATTTTTGAGATGTCAGCACTCTGTGGTCAGCTTGCAAGGAAATAAGCACAAGAATGGAAGGTGAACCCTTAGAAAATTGAGTATGACTTACCAGTGGAATTTATGACTGTTGAATCTAAAAAATCAAAAACAAAAACAAATCAATAGCAAGGCTTGTATCCCTTATGTCTTTTCATTTCTTTGTTCTAGTAATTTATTTTTATTATGTCTTATAGAAGTTTGGGGCTGCCACAGACTAAAGGGAAAACAATATACTGACTTGTTCCCATAGAAATCTGAGAAATTCTCTAAATGTGGGCTTGAGTCTACAGCAGAACTCAGCTGGGGAAAAGACCACTTCTATGGAGTATTAGAAATTGTCTTCCCATCGACTCATTACATTCTCAAGTTCTCAATCAGAATCACTGGAGAGCAGATTGGTTTTACTTGAAGCAAAGTGTGTATTTTTTCCTCCAGTTTATTGAGATACAATTGACGAACATTATACATACTTAAGGTATACCACGTGATGTTTTGATACAGGCATACATTATTAATTCATCACCACAATCAAGGTAACAAGCGCATCTATCACCTCACATAGTTATCAAATTTATTTTGGTTTGGGGGAACACTTAAGATCTACCCTCTTAGCACATTTCAAGCATATAATATAGTATTGTTTAATATATTCCTATTGCTGTACATTAGCTTTCCAGAACCCTTCATCTTGTCTAACTGAAACTGTAAGACTTTTGACCAACAACTCCCCATTCCTCCCAACATACCTCTAGTCCCTGGCAGCCATAATTCTACACTCTACTTCTATAATTTCAACTATTTCAGATTATCTGTAGAAGTGAGATCATGCTGTTTTTGTCCTCTCTTGCCTGGCTTATTTCACTCAGCATCACATCCTCCAGGTTCAGCCATGTTGTCACAAATGGCAAATTTGCTTTGTTTTTTAAGGGCAAATAATATTTCATTGTACATATATACTATAATTTCTTTATCCATTCATCCAGTGATGCACATTTAGGACATTTCTACATCTAGGCTATTGTGAATTATAAAGTATGTCTTTTCTGTTTATAGATTTACTAGTTATCCTTTTACACAGGTCTGGATCACCACAGAAAATGGACAAGAAAATTTGGACGTGAAGATCAGATCCTTGCCATGCCCCGATGGTAAGATCAGAATGGGAAATTCACCTTTATCCAAATTGCCACTTCTTTACCCATCTGAAAAAACAATGATCCATGTTACTAAAACTGCCAAAAATCCCTCACCATAACCCCATTTACCTACTGCTGTGAGTCATAAAAATAACCACCTAAATGATTTTTCTCAAAAGTAAAGGACAATATCTCTACCATTAAATGTGAAGTGTGGTGAGTTATGGAGCATGCAGTTATACAGGCAAAGTCACCCCAGTGCTGTCGCAGCCACACACATAGCGCAGCAGCCTGACAGGTTGGGGTCAGGTGGCATTCTCCCTGTTGAAGGGGTTTTAAAGTGAAATGTGGGAGCTAGAGTCAATAATCCTTATCATCAATAACAGCCACAGTGGTTAAATATCTCCTCTGAGGTAGCCTGGCAATGGAGAGTTCACTTGTATTAATTCATTTAATAGTCACAGAAATTACAAAGTCTGTCCTATTATCATTTTACAGACAAGGAAATGAAAACACAAGAAGTTTGTGCAGCTTATGTGAGGTTTCACGGTTATACCAGTGCCTGTTCTCTCTGGGCTACTTATTAGACAAAATGGCTTCACCTTATTTTGTTTGTCCATTTTTAAATCTCAATAAAGACAAAATGTTTTTCTTTGACCTTTAAACAACATCATCTCAAATAAATTTTCTAGAATGAGTTTGTTGTTGTTTTATACTGCTTCATGTTCAAGGACTCAAAATTTGAAATAGCTGGTGGAGTGAAATTCAGCTAGATTCAGTGTTTCTATCCCACAGAAGTTTTTAAAATCTTAGAGTTTAGAATGTTTACCTTATGAGTGGCACACACTGATGTGCCCAACGTCATACCACAAGTTGGTGGCAGGGAGACTCAGTGATGTGCTAGAGCTGCTTTGTTATAACTCAAGAGAGCCCACTGTTAAATACTTGGGAATTTTGCTAGCCAGTTGTGAAACCTTTGGTATCTTGAAATCTTGAAATCAGTCATGACGGAGTACTTATACCAGGCAAATTGCAAAACACAACAGAAACAAAACAAAAGAGAAAACAAAACAAAACTTGCTTGCTTGATTGATTATATTCCAGAGAACAAGTTTAACATCACACCGCTATTTGCTTTCCAGTATCTAGAATGAAATCTTACAGCCTCCTTCTTAGAACTTGGCAAATATTTAATGAGAGAAAATGTGAAACTGACTAGGTTGCATATTTTTATCTACCTTCTAATGGTATGGCTATAGGCACAAACCTATGAAAGTTTGCAGTTGCTTCCTGCTTGATTTGGCTTTAATGATCTATACTGAAGAGACTTCCCTAAATACTAAATAGTAGCTCTATCCAAAATATCTTCAGAACTAAAAAGTTAAAGGAAAAGAACTAACATGGACCTATTAAGGACTTCAATTTCCCATTGGAAAGATGAAGGAAACTGGCTTTGTTGAATATTTCTTTAACCAAATTTACTACAGAATAATTAAAAATATCTGAATTATTCTCCAATATGGAAGTCACAGGAGTGAAGGAGAAGAGTACTGTGGTTTGGGAGAGAGTTGGATATTAGGAAGAACCCCTCAATTTTCATGGACTTGAGAGCTGGCAACCTGGACGATCTGGTCTCTCTCTAGTCCAGGCTGAGTATGACTGACTGGCTATGTGAACTTAGGAATCATGTCAATGAAGACACCTGATAAGAACATTTTAGTTTCACAGACTTAAATATGATATGATTTGTACATAAGGTCCATGGAGACATGAACTTAAATCCCCTGCCGTAACTCCAACAACGAGAGATGTGCACCTACCCAGAGTTGTGTGTGTCATCACTGGGACATGCAGAACTGCAAACATTTCACCTAACTCAGCCTTCTCCTAATGTGCAGGTGTTTTAATGGTGTTATAAGTATATTTTACATGAATAAATGTGACTTCTGTGGCCCATAGTCATGTAGCTTCCATGAATAGCACCCAGAACCCTGGTACCATCTCCAAACTCACTGCTTTGGCTTTGATTTTCTCCTCAACAACCCTTCTAAGCACCCTTCATTCTGCCCATCATTCCACGATCATGGTGCTGGCAGACACTGGATCTGGAGAGACCTGCCTCCTAGTTCATAGATGGTGCCTTCTTGCTGTGTCCTCACATGTTGGAAGGGGCAAGAAAGCTCGCTAAGGTCCCTTTTATAAGGGCACTAATCCTATTCATAACGGTTCCACGTTTATGACTTCATCTTCTCCCAAAGGCCTCACCTTCTGATACCATCACATTGAAGGTTAGGATTTCAACATATCAATTTTATGGGAACACAAATGTTCAGTTAATAAAATTTCACCCACAGGCCCCCAAATTCATCTCTTTCTCACATGCAAAGTATGTTCACTCCATCTCAACAACCCCAAAAGCCTTAGCTTGTTTCAACATCAACTCTAAATTCTAAAGCCTGAGGTTTATCTTTTTAAGTTCAGATATGGATGAGGCTTGAAGTATGATTCATCCTGAGGCAACAAGTCATGAACTTGTGAAACCAGACAAGTTGTGTGCTTCCAAAGTATAATGATGGAACAGGCATAAAATAGACCTTCCCATACCAAAAGGAGAAAGAGCAAGGAAAAGAGAGATAGTTGGTCTCAATGAAGTCCAAAACCTAACAAGGCAAACAACACTGAATCTTTTAAGTTTCAAGAATAATTCTTTGGCTTGATGCTCTGCCTTCTGGATGCACTGGGGCAGCCATGTCTCACTCACAGCTTGACAGGGTGCTGCCCACTCTGTGGCTCTCAGTCAGGGACCTTCAGCTCTCCTGGAGTGTGGACTCCGGGTGACTGCATCCTATGTAAACAACAAACATCATGTTGGGGGGTTAGGATTTCAGCACTTGAATTTGGGGAAATGCAGAAATGTTGAGTCCACAATGTGCAGCTGCTGTGTTTACCCACACCCCTTGTTGTTGGAAGCCCAGCAGTGACTCAGGGACTTTGCCCTCATGAGGCTCACATTCAAGCCATATTTACATCTAAATCACTAAATCTACTAATAGGAAAAAGTGGCTGACCTCCACAACTAGGAAAGAGTCCAGCTTGCTGGCTTTCCCCAAGGACAACAGCTTGTGATTTTTAGAAAGAGGCTTGAATACGAACCACGAAGCCACAATTCTCAACTTCCAGGAATTCTAAAGGCTCAATGCACTTTCATAATGGAAGAGTGATTCTCAAAAAATTGTCTTCTAGGCAATTATATTGGTTTTTATTAACAATTCTGGGAGTAGAGGACCTACCATGTGCAAAATCTCAGATGGATTACACAATACAATTTACAATTGCTCCCAAGAAAGCTATATATTCAGGTATAATTCTACCAAAACATACAGAATCATATGTGGAAAATTTTAACTCCTAATTTTTAGATTAAAAATTACCTAAATAAATTGAGAGACATCCATAGAATGGATAAGATACTATCCAGGGATAAGAGACTCAATATAGAAATATGTCAATTCTCTTCAAATAGACCAATGAATTTAATACAATTCCTATAAAAATCCCAGCAAATTTTTTTTACGGATATAGACAAGCTCATTCTTACATTCATATGGAGAGGACAGAGCCTACAATAGCAAAAATATTTCATAAAACAAGAATTAACTGAGAGGAATCACTCAATCTGCTGTTAAAGCTTACTATATAGCTATAGTAATCAAGACAGTATAGTATTGCTGGAGTCAGAGACACATAAAATGGAACAGAATTAAGAACTCAGAAATAAATGCACATACATATGTCCAATTGATTTTTAATGGACTTTTTGTAGCGCAGTTCACAGCAAAATTGAATGAAAGGTACAGAGACTTTCCATATACCCCCTACCGGCACACAGGCACAGCCTCCCTCATTGTCAATATTCCACCACCAGAATGGTACATTTGGTGCAATCAATGAACCCACACTGACACATTGTCCTTATTCAGAACCTACGGTTTCCATTAGTGTTCACTCTTGGTGGTGTAAATTCTGTGAGTTAGAATAAAATATGTAATAACATGTATCCAACATTAAAGTATCATCCAGTAGCGTTTCACTGTCCTATAAAAACCTCTGTGTTCCACCTATTCATCCCTCCCTCTCCACTAACCCCTGGCAACCAATAATCTTTTCACTGTCTACATACTTTTGCTTTTACCAAAATATAATTAGTTGGCATCATACAGTATGTAGCCTTTTCAGATCGGCTTCTTTCACTCAGTAACATGAAATTAAGCTCTCTCCAAGTCTTTTCATGGTAAATAGTATTGAATACTATTTTGTTGTCTGATGTAACACAGTTTGTTCATCCATTCACCTACCAAAGGACTCCTTGGCTGCTTCTAAGTGTTCGTAATTATGAATAAAGCTGCGTGAACATCCAATGTAGGCTTTAGGTAGACATAAGTTTTCAATTCCTCTGGATAAATGCTAAGAAGCATGACTGCTGGATCATATAGTAAAAGTATGTTTAGTTTGTAAGAAACCACCTATCAGTCTATAACATGGCTGTACCATTTTGCATTCCCACCAGCAATGAATATGCATTCCTGTTGCTCCACATCCTCACCAGATTTTGTTTTGTCCCGTCAATTGATTCTTGACAGAGGTGCAAAAATAATTCAATGGAAGAAGAGCAACCATTGCAATAAATGGGTGGAGCAATTGGACATCTAGAGGGAAAAATAACAACAAAAATAAGAATCTCATCCAAACCTCATATCTTATATGAAAATTAACTCAAAATGAATCACAGACTTAAAAGTAAAAAACTTTTACAAAAGAAAATGAAGAAAATTTTTAGGTCTAGGACTTGCCAGAAGGTCTCAGACTTGGCACCAAAAACATGATCCATAAAATGAACATTTTATAAGTTGGACTTCATCAAAATTAAAAACTTTTGCCTGGCAAAAGGCCCTACTAAAAGAGATGAGAGAAAAGCTACAAACCAGGAGAATATATTTGAATACCACATATCCACCAAAGATCTTTTGTCTAGAATACATAAAGAGCTCTCAAAATGAAGTAGTAAAAATCATTCAATCAAACTAGAAAATGAGACAATGAAAGGAACCAATGTTTCACTAAAGAGGTTCACTAAACAGAATATACAGGTGACATTCGAGTACATGAAAAGATGTTCAACATCATTAAACATGAAGGAAATGAAAATTAAAACCACGAAGAGTTATCACTACACACCTATCAAAATGGCTAAAATATAAAAATAGTGGGAGTGCCACATGCTGACAAGGATGTGAGAGAAGTGAACCACACATACATCACCAGTAGGAATGTAAAATAGCGCTATCACTCTGCACATAGTTTGTCAGTTTCTTAACAAAACCAAAAATGCACTCGCCATATATCCCAGCAACTGCACCCTTGGCATTTATTACAAAGAAGCAAGAACTTAAACGCTTACACAAAAATCTGTACACAAATGGTCATAGCAGCTTTACTTGTAATAGAAAAAATTAGAACCAAGCAAAATATCCCACAACGGGCAAATGCTTAGACAAATGGTTTTTAAAAATCCATACCATGGAATATTATCCAACAAGGAAAAACAAAGAAGGAATTATTGATATACACAATTGGGATGGGTCTCAAGATATCAAGTGAAAAAAAGGTCAATCTCAAATGGTCACATATTAAATTATTCAATTTATATAAAATCATTGAAATAAAAACATTACAGAGATGGCGAACTAATTAGCATTTGTCGGGGTTAGGGATGGGCATCACGAAAGGGTGGTGGCTGTGGCTCTGAGAGAGTAGCATGATGAACCCTTGTTTCCAACTTGTTCTGTGTGATAATATTGCACATGACTAAATACACACAGGCAAAATGAATTCATGTCAAACTAGTGAAATATGGATAGATCATTGTCAATTTCCCAGTCCTGACATTGCACTATGGTTATGCAAGATGTTACTTTTGGAGGCAAGTGAGTGAAGGGTACATGGGACCTCTCTATATGAATTCCTACAACTGCGTGGGAATTCACAAGTATCTGAATTTTAAAGCTTAATTCAAAGAAATCATCTATTCAGAAAATAAAAACTCATTGCTGCAGGCTCCCCCCGCTCAAAACATCTAAGTTCCTGTAGAAAAATGTAATTCCAGGTATAAAGCAGGGCATTTAAAATATGGCCCTTAATTCTAATACGAAGCAAAGCAGCTGCTGCAGGCCAATGAGGTCATGTCAGGAAGATTCAGGAGCCACCTGGCAGTAATTCCTATTGCCAAAGTTGGGACAATCCAAGCACCAATGAGGATAAAGACTAAAATAAATTAAAATATATTGAGTATGTTTAAACCCATGCAATCTAAATAATTTTTGAAAGGCAAAACCCTCATTGGTCACTTTGGGATGATGCTAGGTAACCAGTTATTCATTTTGAAAATTAGGATACAAAGGGGGAAAATCAAACATTCATGTTGCTTTATTTTAAAGGAACATAACTCAGGATAATAAAACTTATATAGATAAGATTATCTTCAGCATATTTAGCTATATTAGAATAATAGAAAGAAAATATCATTTTGCAATCTCTCCTGATATAAAAGATTTATGCAATAGGCTGGGCACAGTGGCTCACACCTGTAATCCCAACACTTCCAGAGGCCGAGGAGGGTGGATCACAAGATCAGGCCTGACCAACATGGTGAAATTCAGTCTCTACTAAAAATACAAAAATTAGCTGGGTGTGGTGGTGCACACCTGTAATCCCAGCTACTCAGGAGGCTGAGGCAGGAGAATCGCTTGAACCTAGGAGGCGGAGGTTGCAGTGAGCTGAGGTCGCGCCATTGCACTCCAGCTTGGGTGACAGAGACTCTGTCTTAAAAAAATAAAAAAAAAAAGTATGCAATATTCTTCAGGAGAGCTCACTTCTCACAAACAATACAGATATCTTGTGCCTCCTTCTGTATGCTCATGAGACCATGTTGCAAGATCCTTCCCACAAAATCGAATTCGCATCTGATAAAGTCTCTATTTGGCCATCAGACAGGAGATATAGGAAACAAAAGGAGCATATTAAATTACAGCAAGGAGACCCAGTCAGCAAAATCTAGGGCGGGGAATTCTATAGGACAATCTAGTTTCTTTATCAAATAAACTAAGGAAAAACATAAGAAGAAAAGGAAGGAGGAGGAGGAAGAAAAGGGGATGGGGGATGAGGAAAAGAGATGAAGAACGGGAAGGGAGAGGAGAGGAACAGAGAAGTAACCCTGAAAGTTTATGAAGACAAAATATCAACCAAAATAAATATATCTGTATCTATCTATTTATGCCTTTATATGTGAGTTAATTTTTAAAGATACATTGAGAAATATGCATGAATAAAATGGTTGGGATTCCTGAGATGTCTGAGATTGCTTCAAAATAATTCAGGGATAGGGAAGTGGGTAAGAAGATGGGCCATAAATTAACAATTGCTGAAGCAAAATAATAGGTCTATGAAGGAGATTAACTTTACTCTTCTTCATACGGAAAAGAGTAAATATATAGGGAGTAAATATGGAAAGAGTAAATATACATGAGTAAATATGTATCTTCTCCAAACATGTGTGTGTATATAAATATATATATATGATATTTTTCATTAAAAAATAGCTTGAGTGTAGACTATGGGGAGCCCATTTATATTCTCCCAATTCCCTGGGATTTCTTCTAGGGATGTCTGTCATTTTGCTTTCTTGTGTAGAGCCATCAGGAAAAGTAAACACAGTCATCTGTGGTCAAAGTTTTGTGCTCACTTACAGTAAAAAATATAACCCACTGCACAATGATTCTCCACACACAGTAAATTATTTGTGTCACAGACAATTACATAATTATGGAAATAGAATAAAAGGTCACCAGCTGGAAATGTGGCCATTTGGTTGGGTTCAGAAACCACAGGGAAAGAAGTAATATCCTAAGCTTCCTCCATGAGACTTCACTGAGCCTTTCTGTCAGATTCACTGCTAGAATCTAGTACTCTTCCTGTTTATTCTTTTTATAAGAATTTTATTTTGTGTTTTGTTTTGATTTAACTTTATTTTTATGTCTATTTTTTGGAAAGAAAAGCTAAGACAAAATGTTGTTGAGGGTTTTCTTTGTGTTGCTTTGTTTTCTTATTTTTTGTACATCTCCACCTCAGTATTTCTACATTATTAACATGTATTAAATAACACTGACTAGAAGAGGTTTAGAAATGCCAGTGGAAAATAGTGGCATGCATATTTCTAGAATGTCAATCAATTAAACATTTTTAGGGAAAAAGCATGCATTGTGCCTTTATGCATTGTGCTAAATTAGGGAAATCATACTATTATATCAATGTATCCCCACCACGAATGCTTGCCCATTTTAGTTAAGAAAACTGCACCTCAAGAAACCAAGTAAAGTTCTCTAAGTTGTATAAATAAAAAGTGAAAAAGAATGGAGCCAGGCTTATTTATTTACAAAGCTTATACTTTCATATATTTACAATGTCCAAGCCTTTAAAAATTTATGCCATATATGTTTATATAAATAGAATAAAATAAAATAGAGCATAATTTGATGTGCTGTAGTAGGAAATAAAACAAGATGAACCATATCTCAAAGAGTCAAGCTACAGAGAGGAAGGTAAGTAGGGATAACCTTTCCATGTAAAAATTTATTCCCCGCGTTTTTTGGGAAATTGTTGTTTCAAATCCAGAATCTCAAGAAAAATAATTTGAAAAATCAGAAAAATTGAGAAAAGTTTGTTCATTCTTCTGAGTAAATTAAAGCTCAACAATCATCATAGAGACGGTGGTGGGTAGTAAAGATCCACCAATGGCCAGTCAAAAGCAAGAGCAGGAAATGTGGACATGAGGAATCGAAGGTTAAGGGGAGCACAGGACAGAAACTTCTGTAATCTAATTAGCCTGTGTTTCTCGTAGTTGTTGCTACACCATTAGTGTGTTCGCAGCCCTGTCTGCTGCTAACAGTAAGTCATCCTGAAATAAGTATAAATACGTTTATATGCATCGTGTATTTTATAGAAACCCTGCAAGTGATGTTATAAGAAATAAGTTTTAAAAACAAAATCATTCTTTAACTTTACAATTTTACACATAATTCTATATAGCACTGTTAACTTTGGTAGCTGACCTAGGTATTAAATACTACCCAATAATATTTGCTCATGTTTTCCAGGGTTTGCATATTCACTGTTTGTTAGAGACTATGTCATAGTACTAGACTGTAATTTATTATTTATTAGGTAATTTTGAGATATCCATAATAAAGAGTACGAAAATGTTGAAAGCATAAGAGAGATAAGGAATACATCATAACCAGATATATTTAAATCACTGCAAAGCAAAGCATCATCTACTTCAGCACCTTGGAAATTGTCATAGCATTATTGACAAAATAAAGCTCTGAAAATAATACTCATAAGCTGATGCCAACTACTCTTAAGGAACAATACAGTAGGAGTGGAAAGGGTGGTCTGCAACATTTGCCAAATCCCACATGTAGCTATATCCTCCACAGCGGCCAACTGTAAGCTACCAACATGATGTCTCTGACTGCAGAGTTGCGAAGAGATGACGTGAGTTGGTTCACAAGCTGATCCCAGCACACCATTGAAAAAGACAAGATTTGGAGGAAAAAAAACAAGAAACTAAATTTATTAGGGCAAGTTTCTTAAGCAGGGGACTGCAATGGCCAAAATGTCCATCATCAATTATTACATTAATACATAACTTTTACAATACAATGGAACAACTGCACATCCATTTGACACTTTCAAATGTGAAAATAAGAAAATAATCATTTAGGTAGGTGAGTGGCCAGTTATCAGAATCAAAGATACATGAAAGTTCCTGTGTGCTACATTGAAACTGTAATGACTCTTGGTTTAATAAGAATTCATGGGAACTATTCTGGAGAAAAACTATTGCCTTTACTTGAGAAAAGATTAGAAACTTTTGAAGTAGAACTTGAAGCAGATGCTATGTGGTAGGCAGTGTCTAAGAGAGCTTCCAGTGATCCCCTTCCTTTGAGGGTGGGCCAGATTTAGTGACCTGCTTTAAACCAATGGCCAATGTGATGGGTGGTCACTCCCAAAAAGAGGTTATAAAAGAAAAGACTGCAGCTTCAGTTTTGGGTTGTCTTTCTTGCTCTCTCTTGGATCACTAGCTCTGGGGAAGCCAGTTGCCACGTTGTGAGGGAATCCTGTACAAAGGCACAATGTGGGTGACCCTAGAAGCTCATCTTCTGAGACTCCCAACAAGCACATGAAGGAGCCTGGAAGCAGGTCCTCTCCCAGTTGAGCCTTAAGATGCCTCCCCTCCCACCCAGCCAAAGCTTGACTGCAGTCCCTTGAGAGACTTGAGCCAGAACCACTTAGAACACAGAAACTGTGAGATAATAAATGTTTGTTTGTTTGTTTGTTTAACTGTTAGGTTTCAGAGTAATGTGTTACACAGTCATAGATTACTAACACCGGTTACCAGCACAAGTGATGGTGAGGCAATCACGGACAAATTCAGAAAGTTATCACTGATGAGCATGCATTTCACCTTGTGACTAAAGTATCTTACATCACAAGGGGTTGATGGACAAAACGTGAAAAACTAACAGCAGCAGAAGTTAATGCAATACAACTTTCAAAACCCAGAATGGTGAAAACAATAACTCTGATCAGGTGATGGGGTCAAATCTAAGCAGTATCATCTGTAAAATGCCTCTGCCACAATTTTTCAATATAAGAAAAATTATAAAGCTGTTTAAATCATTCTCCCATGAGAACTGTTTTTTTTTTTCCAGAAAGAAATACTCAAGAATGTAAAAAAAAAATTATAAGTCATTTTGGATAGTAGATGGATATATTATAAAAAATGATCCAACGGCTTTTTAAAAGTCCATATGAATAAAATTGCTTTGTGGCAGCTGAAGGTCAGTCATTTATAGAAATGGGAACTTTATGAAGTTGTGAGTGATACATGAACTTGTTTTAAGCTTGCTATGTATATGAAGTGAGAAAGGACAACTTTTTTGCAGTCAAAAATGAAATTGTTGATTTAGCAAAATCACTAATGGATAGATTTTTAAGAGAAAATGTGCTTCAGTGGAAGAAATTTATGGAGAAAACATGAGGGTTACTGTGGCATGCTCTCTCATGAGATGAGAGTGAATCAGCAACTGAAGTAGCAGGAGCAAAATCAAAGTCGATGGTAAAACCAAAACCAGGGCAAGCAAGCGTAAAAAAAAAAAAAAAAGAAAAAAGGAAAAGGACTTAGCAGAGGCAATATGCACCAAAGGCCCAAATTGAAAATATGTTTCCAACAATTCAAGCAGTGGCAATGAAAACTGAAAGACATTTTTCTATGTCTGACCTATTTGTCATGAAAGATTAAAGTTTGCAAATAGTGCAATGCCTGATTTGTGAGTCTTCAGCCTCCACTGCAGAAATGATAAATGTTCGTATTAAATAAGTGTGGTGTCATTGTTCAAATTTTTAACATTATTTGTCATTTACCTTGTGTTAATATTCCCTTCTTTGATCTTTTTTTATTAAATGGGTATATCATATAGTAATCACATTGATATGTTGCTGAATATGTGAACATGTCTTAATATAATAGTTCATCATAATATAAAACCATGCTTTACACTTATTGTTCTATCTTTTTATATTCCATAAAATCTCTGAAACTTGTAGTGTAACATTATCACAAAAAAATGGATTCACTGTTTAGCCACTCATTATTTTAAAACATACAGAGTGCTATGAAAAACATGATATAATTTATGTTCCAACTATCTTGTAATTATCCATGAACATCACTCACGGTTGCCATGTGTGTACATGCATGGATACATGTGTATTCACATTTGTGTGCCCCTTTATGTAAAAACGACAGGACTTTTGCTATATTATATTCTTATTTAAAAACAAAGAAACTGGCCGGGTGCAGTGGCTCACGCCTGTAATCCCAGCACTTTGGGAGGCTGAGACAGGTGGATCACCTGGGGTCAGGAGTTCGAGACCAGCCTGACCAACATGGAGAAATCCCACCTCTACTAAAAATACAAAATTAGCCGGGTGTGGAGGCACATGCCTGTGATCCCAGCTACTCGGGAGGCTGAGGCAGGAGAATTGCTTGAACCCAGGAAGCGGAGGTTGCAGTGAGCCGAGATCGTGCCGTTGTACTCCAGCCTGGGCAACAAGAGCAAAACTTCATCTCAAAAAGAAAAAGAAAAAAGAAAAAGAAACTAAGGCCCATAAAATCCTCATCACCTGAGAAATGAAAATAAAAAAGATGTTTACATCCCATGACTATTGCAATGATAACACAACAACCTGTACAGAAAATGTGCAAATGATGTCTGGCATTTGGTAAGTGCTGAATGAATGTTAGCTATTAAAGTAACTACTTGGGGCTGGGTGCGGTGGCTCATGCCTGTAATCCTCTCACTTGGGGAAGACAAGGTGGGCAGATCACCTGAGGTCAGAAGTTCGAGACCAGCCTGGCCAACATGGCAAAACTCTGTCTCCACTAAAAAATACAAAATTCAGCTGGGTGCAGAGGTAGGTGCCTGTAATCCCAGCTACTCGGGAGGCTGAGGCAGGAGAATTGCTTGAACCCACAAGGCAGAGCTTGCAGTGAGCTGAGATTGCGCCATTGCACCAAGCAAGACTCCACCTCCCATCCCAAAAAAAAAAAAAAAAAAAAAACCTGGTTGGCTTTCAATAATATGAAATTAAACATACAGAATTCTGTATCTTTAAAGTTTTCTCTTTTTGAAGGAAAAAAAAAAAAAACTATGTTTCAATATAAAGGAATAGATGTTTTAAATCCCCTTTTCAGGTCATACTAAGACTCGAGGACAGCCACACCTGGTCTGGGGCTTGCGGGCTAGGGCTCAGAGCCAACAGGCAGAGGAAAGGCAGGGCTGCTCTAGCACTGGCTGCTGGCCCCTGTGGCCTGGACAGACGATAAGCAGCTCCCAGCTTCCCGCACTCCTCACCCCTAGTCCCCTTCTCCACCAAGCCAGTGGGTTCTTCCAAAATTCTGTGGAATCATAACATTCCTCATTAGCTCACCAGGCCTCAATGTGTCCCCAGTGCATTAGAATAACATTCAGATGCCTCACCATGGCCCGCAGGCCCCTGGGAACCCAGCTCCCTTCACTTCTCCACCCTCGCCTCTCAGCGAGAGAGAAGTTTGCTTCTCCTCTCTCTGAGGCCAGATACAGGGGATTCCCCCAGCAGCTCCAATACAGCAAGCACTTCACCACCCCAGACCCTTTGCACGGCTGGTCTCTCTGCCTGGGCGACTCTTGCCCTGCTCCTCACAAGGCCCTTCCAGTCCTCAGGCTGCACTTGAGATCGTGCTCCCGAGGGACTCTGCCCTGATCAGCCACAAGGACCCCTAAACATACTCTCTGCTGGCTCAGCCCACTTCTTTGTGTCTTTCCCAGGAATCCCTTTCATCTTGACTATGTCTTCCCTCATTTTTAATGTGCTGACTCTCAGGCTCCCAACTGGACCATCATGTCTCTGAGGACCCAACTCAGACTCTATTTCCACATCTATTCCACATTGCAGAATAAATATTTGACAAATGAATTGATTAATCCATCCTGTCTGGTATTGCAGACTCTGGCTTTACCTGTGACTATCTCCTCTGATATAAATGACTATGTTCTAGTAATTCTCAGTGTATAGCCTTGTGTGCCCCTTAGCCCACAGGTTCATGGCAAAGAGAATGCCTTGTTGACCCCAAGGGCCCAGCTTGTGCATAGGATGAATCTGAAAGAACACACTAGAGCAAGTTCCTGAGGATGGCTCACACTACAGTGTTCCCTGGGCCTGGAGCAGTGTCAGGCACAGAGGCCTGTATCAGCCTGCTTGGCTGCCATAACAAATACCGCACAACCTGGGTAGCTTAAACCACAAAATCATATTCTCTGCCCTGGAGGCTGGAAGTCCAAGGTCAGCATGTTGGCAGGCTTGGTTTCTCCTGTGGTTTCTTTCCTGGGTGTGTAGATGGCCATCTCCTGCCTGTATCTTCACATGCTTTTCCGTGTGTGTGTGTGTGTGTGTGTGTGTGTCCTAACTTCCTCTTCTTATAAGGACCCCAGTCATATTTGATCAGGGCCCATCCCAATTATTCCACTTAAATGTAATAGTTTGTTTAAATAACTCATCTCCAAATACAGTCATATTGAGAGGTGCAAGGGGTTGAGAAAGGGTCATAATTCAGTCATAACAGGGCCCAAATACATATTGTTTGAAAATTGAATATTGTTTTCTAAAATTGCAAATAAGTGAGTTAGCATCATGGCTAACCATTTTACTAGCTTGATAACATGAGGTTTGGGGCTAATCTTTAAAGCCTTTCTACCTCTAAGCATCTTCTAAGTGTGTCCAGATAATGCAAATGTCCTTGGAGCCCAGGGGTGGGTCCATGACTTGGCAAAATAAAACACCTACAACAGAAGGATTGACATCAATTCAATGCACCCTACACCCCACGGCTTGTTCCAGGATGGGGTCCACAGTCATTGCTTTGTTATCATTGTCACTAATGGATTTACGGGTAAGTCTTATGCTTTCACAACGGGAAGTAGAAACCACAGAGAGAAATAAATGTTGTCTTGGAGCTAGGGACAGCACCCCAGAAGACTCCAAGGCAAAGAGGGTGTTGGGGAGAAGCAGGACACAGAGAGATACCTGGGGAGATTCAGCCTGGACACTGAGCAGTGGGGTGCCAACAGCCTCACGCAGGGCAGTCTGAGCTCCTTTGCAAAGTCACCTTAATGAAATTCCAACCAAGAAATATTGCTAACAGGACTAGAATTGCTCCCCAAATAAATTATTCTCAAACTCTGATTGTTTACCTAAAAGAGCTCCAGCAAAAAAATTTAGAAAAGGGATATGAAGCAAAAGCATTAAAATAACTTTTTCATCAACTCAAACTCCAATGTATCCTTTCAGTGAAGCCTACTATGAAGGGCTTGGACCCCAGAGATGTGGAGACAGAATGTGATTACTGTTCTTAGAAAACCTTTCGGTCATAGGATCAACATGTGTTTATTGCTATCAAAGATATAAAATAACTTTCATTCCAAAAATTATCATTTATATCTCAACTGATACATCTGTACAAACTTATCCAGCTCTAGTAGCAATACAAATGAACACATTTCTTAAAGTTACTGGATTTAGATGTAAATTATTTATTCAAGGAATATAGGAAAATGTAAAGTATTCTAACTACTATTTGGGCTGATACTAATATACAAAAAATCTGATTATTATTTTTCCCTGAGGAATGGAGTAGATACCCAAGAACCTCTAATCCCATCATCTCTAAGCATCTCCTTCCTGAACTCACTCTAGACGTGGGGTCCACAAAGTGTGTTCCAGGAGCCTCTGTGGAGATCAAAGTAAACTTTTAAGGGGTCCACTCAATCTGAACTATTTTTGTGATAATAATGAGACATTATTTGCTTTGTTCAGTCTTATTAACTCAGGAGTATACAGTGGAGGTTTCTACAAGCTACCTGAATCGACATCACAGAAGATGAATGCAGAAACAGGTCTGAGAATGTGTCTCCTATATAACCAAACATTAAATAGACTTGCAAAAAATAGAAAACAAAGCCACTTGTCACTACGTTTTTCAGAAAATGTATTTGTATTAATAATACATTATGTATGTAAGTGTTTAATAGAAAAACAGAACTGTTTTCTCTTATTATGCACTCAACACAGAACACTCTGGTCACCAAAATGGGGGGATAGGGGTGGGGTTTCTCACATTAAACCAGCTGCGTGTCATACAATTCAATTCAGCTCTGACCCTGAGAGAGCGCTGACTCCACAGGTCAAGAGCCCGATCCCATAAGACTGCCCCTCACCCCAGATGCCAATCACAAGCCCCAGGTTGAGACCATGTACTTCTGACCCACCAGCTGTAGATCGGGGTTCCCACCGCCTCCTCCTCAGGTTTGGTAATTTTCCAGGATGACTCACAAAACTCAGGGAAACACTTTCCTTATGTTTACTGGTTTATCATGAAGGATATGATAAAGGACATAGATGACTAGCCAGACAAAGACATGCACAGAGCATGGTCCAGAAGGCTCCTGGGCACAGGAGCTTCTGTCCCCATGGAGTTGGGGTGCACCAGCTTCTCCGCACATGGGTGTTTTCATCAACCTGGAAACTCCCTGAACCCCATCGTTCAGGGATTTTTATGGAAGCTTCATCAAATAGACAAAATAAAACACCCAATTATTAACTCAATCTTCGGCCCCTTTCCCCTTCCGGGGATATGGCTGAAAATTCCAAGCTTCTAATCATGTGTTGGTCTTTCTGGTTACCAGACCTCATTCAGGAGCCCACCTAGAGTCACCTCAGTAGAAAAAAAGATTATATCACCCACGAAATTACAAGAGTTTTAGGAGCTAAATGCCAGAAACTGGGAACAGAGATCAAATATATATTTATTATTATTTCACAGTATGTGCTAGTAAATGTATTGTTACTTTTATTAATAATTTTAAAATCGGGTTTTAATTTTTGTGATGGTAAATATCTATAGATATAATTCACTTAAATACAAGCTCTTTGAGGTCTTCAATAATTTTTAAGAATATAAAGGAATTCTGAGACCAAAACATTTGAGAACTGCTGCTTTGAGCGCAGACATTACCCTGTTCCTGGACAGAAGAGGACTCACCAGCTTCTGAAGCAGCCAGACTGTCATCGAGCTGCTGTGACTTTAATGGAGATCATTTTTCTTTTTGTCGAGAACAAAATTAAACATGTTCTATCCTCAATCATGTGAGGAAGTTGGGGGGCTGCTTGATAACTTTCCTAACCTTCGACATGATTTATACTTTCTAGCCAGAGCATTCTGTCCCTTCACCACAGAATATGAGGATGGGACAGACTTAAGTTTCTTTTCTCTTGTGTTTTTCTCTTGATAGATAGAGAAAAAGAGACATACATAAATAAAATTGAGGCCGGGCGCGGTGGCTCAAGCCTATAATCCCAGCACTTTGGGAGGCCGAGATGGGTGGATCACGAGGTCAGGAGATCAAGACTATCCTGGCGAACACGGTGAAATCCCGTCTCTACTAAAAAATACAAAAATCTAGCCGGGCGAGGTGGTGGGGGCCTGTAGTCCCAGCTACTCGGGAGGCTGAGGCAGGAGAATGGCGTAAACCCGGGAGGTGGAGCTTGCAGTGAGCTGAGATCCGGCCACTGCACTCCCGCCTGGGCGACAGAGCGAGACTCCGTCTCAAAAAAATAAATAAATAAATAAAATTAAGATATATACTGATATTTACATTTAAACTAACCTGAACTATTCCACAAATTCTAAATAACACTTATTTTTAGGGAAAAAGAGTCTGGTTTAGGGACAAGTTTAAAACTTGTACAGTTCATATTATCTAAACACATGCATGCTATGTCATGTATAGTTACGTGGGTGCTGAAATTGTGGATGCTTTTGTTTTTAATGTTTAAAAATATATTTTTTTAGTTACAGTGAATTAAATGTTTCCAATCTTATAAAATAACCCCAGGGGTCCAATTTGCATTAAAAGTTGCATTAGTCAAGAATTTTCTAATTGTCCTGCCAACTTTTGTTTATGTCCTTTGAAGGCAAGGACTGTATTTTTTTATCTCATGTGGAGACTCCACACTTGTCAATGAATGCTAATAAAATTAATGAATATACACACAAACAGCTTTAAGACAGAAATAACCCAAGAAGACTACACCTGTGTAGCCCCGTGTCCCTGATAATCATTTTAATGCTCTTGGTAAATTACGGGCTCTGGTAGTTTTTATGACAATGAATATCAACACAGCAAAGTAGACAGAGAAATAACTTCCTTTGATTTATTAATAGTCCCTTTTGCACTTACCATATGTTTCCAATTATAAAGTAATGCATCTTGTGATCGATTTCCAGAACAGAGGAGTGACGACTCGATGAATGTGTATTTCATGAACAAAACAAACTAACAGCCAAAGAAATAAAATTAACCATTTTAGAATGCTGCCCATTAAATAAGCTTCAGAACATCATGAAAATCGTTCATCAAAGAGAAGCTACTGGCCCTCAGTAAGACAACAGTGACATTTTAACTTGAGGTTTTTCTCATTGCTCTCCCTCTCCAGAACAGTAGTGAGATAGCCAAAACCTAGAGGCATTGCAGACTAAGGACGGCTCTGACCTCTTTGGAGCTTCTTGAAAAGTACTATTCCAAGATCACAATTAGTATTTTGTCTGAATTTGCAGCTCCCTTGATAATCTATGTGTTTCCAGTGTGATGGGTATTTGATTTGACCTGGAGCTCAGTTCAGCAGAGGTGAGGGACCCGCTCACAGGATATTACTGAAACAAGGGTAGCTACTGGAGACATGTCAACTGCCTAAGGCCATGACTTAAATTGGGGCAAACAAAAGCCTGGCTGGGAATCTTAAAACAAATCTTGGAAACCAGATGACCACTGGAAACTTTGACAAGTGCAACATATTCTTAGTTATCTAGGCTACGTGTATGACCGGGGAAATCCTGGGAAAGGAAAAGGCACCACCTCTGGCTGACCTTGAGGCTCTATAACAACAGGAAGTGACAGCTAATGCTGTCTTGGAAAATGCCTGAAGTCTGAAGGCCTTTGCACACAGACCCCCTTGGCAAAGTTTAGAAAAAACATAGGCAAAGCATTTAAGGAAATAGGACCAATCATCGACTGACCACTAAATCATATTAACCCCAGTGTGACTCCTAGAATGCTAGTCTTTTTTTTTTTTTTTTAAGAAATTTAGAAATAAAAGATAGTGAAAAACTCAGTGGTCCCACACTGCAAGAAATATAGAGTCTATGAAATTAGTCCAGGAAAGTCACTAAACAAATAGGTAGCAACAAGAAAAACAACTAAACTAAACTAAACTAAAAGCAGCTACAAAAAACAAACCATGAAGGAGTGGAAAAATCAGATACACAGTCTTTAAGTTGCTATAACACAATTGTTAAATTGTTGTCACATCCAAAATTCCCAGTCTTCATAACATATATGAGACATACAAAAAAACAGGGAAGTATTCTAACTACGTGGAAAAATGTTACAAACAGAAAATATCCCCAAGGGCACCTACAGTTAAGACTTAGTGTACAAAGACTTAAAGTAAGCTATTATAAATATTTCCAAATAACTAAAAGAAATCATATTTAAAGAAATACGGTAAAATACGAAAGTAATGCCTCACCAAATAGAGGCATTACTTTACATCAATAAAGAGACCGAAATTATAACATGGAACCAAATAGAAATTCTGCAGCTAAAAAGTGCAATATCTCAAATATAAAATTCACTATAGAGGTTCAACAGCAAAACAGAGCAGGCAGAAGAAGAAACAGCAAACTTGAAGAAAAGTCAAATGAGGTTTTCCAGACTGAGGAGCAGAAAGAAAAAAGAATGAAGAAAAATAAACAGATCCTAAGAGGCATGCAGGACACCAGCAAGCATACAAACATATGAATAATGAGGGTTCCAGAAAAAGAAGAGAGAAAAGATAAACACTTGAAGAAATAATGGTAAAAATCTTCCCAAATTGTATGAAAAATATTAATCTACATATTCAAGAAGCTTAACAAACTACAAGTAAAATAAACTCAGAGAGACCTATGCCTATTCATACCATAGTCATATTGACAAAATTGACCGAAGACACAGAAAGAATCTTGAAAGCAGCAAGAGAAGAGAGAACAGCCATGGACAAAGGATTTCAATCAGACAGCCAATTCTCACAGAAGCCATGGAGTTCAGAAGACAATGGATGACATCTTCCAAGTGTTGTAATAAAAAGACTATCAACTAGGAATTCTACATCCAGATAAACTGTCTTTTAAAAATGAAGACATTAAGCCATTTCCAGATACACAAAAAATGAGAGAATGTGTTACCATCACATACTAAATGGTAGCCTTTAAGCTAAAATGAAAGACCTCTGAAAAGTAGTTCAAATATACACATAAAAATTAGGAGCACTGTTAACGATAAATAAACAGTTATTATGAAAGACAGCATAAGCATATTTTTGTTTATAACTCTTCTCCTTTCTTAAAAGACAAAAGCATAAGGCAGTATTATAAAACTGTATTGAAGACTTTATTAAGACGTCATTTATGACAATAATAGCACAAAGCACAAGAGATGAGACAGACACATATTGAAGCAAACTTTCTGAATATCCTTGTAATTATTATTAAGTTACTAACCAAATTATATTGAGTCTAATTATAATTCCAAAAGTGACCACAAAGAAAATAACTCAAAAACTACAATAAAAGAAGCAACAAGGAAATTTAAAATGTGCATTAGAAAATATTTAGCACAAAGGAAGGCAAGAATCAAGGAATAAAGGAACAAAAAAGACGTGGAATATAAAAAACAAAGACCAAATGGCAAAATTAAATTCTACCTTATCAGTAATATCACTCAATGTTAATAAATTAAACGTTCTAAACAAAAGAAAGAAATTTGCAGTATAGTTATTTTTATTTTTATTTTTATTTTTTGAGATGGAATCTAGCTCTGTTGCCCAGCCTAGAGTGCAGTGGCACCAGCTCGGCTCCCTGCAAGCTCTGCCTTTCAGGTTCACGCCATTCTCCTGCCTCAGCCTCCCAAGTAGTTGGGACTCCAGGCGCCCACCACCATGCCTGGCTAATTTTTTGTATTTTTAGTACAGATGGGGTTTCACTGTGTTAGCCAGGATGGTCTTGATCTCCTGACCTCGTGATCCACCCACCTTGGCCTCCCAACGTGCTGGGATTACAGGCATGAGCCACCATGCCCGACCAGCAGTATAGATTTTTTAAAGGCTCTTAATATATACTATCTAAAAGAAAAATACTTTAAAGACACGAGTAGGTTAAAAATAAAAGGATGGAAAAAGATGAGCCATAGAAGCAACAGCCAAAAGAAAGCTAGAGTGACTTTATTAATAAATTTCAAGACAAACGTTCTCACTAGAGACAAAGAAGGTCATTTATGTGCTAAACGTGTCAATCCATCAGAAGATATAATCATTATAAACATACGTACCCCTGAAAACTGAATACTCAGGTGCATGAAGCAAAACTGACAGGAATGAAGGGAAAAATAAACAATTCAACAATAATAGTGCATTTTCAACACCCCACTTTCAATAATGGATAGAATACTAGTCAGATGATCCAGGAGACTCGAAACAACACTATCAACCTAATAGGCATATGCAGAATATACCACAGAACAAGAGAATGCACATTCTTCTTACAGGCTCATGAAATATTCTCCAGGATAGATCATATGCTCAGCCATGAAACATGTCTAAGTAAATTTAAACGAACTTGAATCACAGGAAGCATGTTTTTCAACCACAATGGAATTAAGTTAAAAAATAAATGAGAAATTTACATATGAGTGGAAATGCAATAGCATATATTTTTTTTTTCCTCATTGAATTTTTTTAATGGGTCTCAAAATTCTGTGACAAATTTTTGGTCAAGTTGTTTCCATTAAAAAGTACTGATTTTAAAAACTAATAACTTACAACTGCCACATGCAAAAAAGAAAACCAAAGTGGTCCACAAAACATTCTCCTTTCCTTCTGAAGATTTTATGATGCATTGTTATCATCAACCAGTTTTTTACTACTAAACTTAAATGGCCAATTGAAACAGACAGTTCTGAGATCTTTCTTCCACCAGTGATTAAGAGTGGGGTGGCAGGTTTTAGGGATAATATTCATTTAGGCTTCTGAGCTTTCTGGGCAGACTTAGTGACCTTGCCAGCTCCAGCAGCCTTCTTGTCCACTGCTTCGATGACACCCACCGCAACTGTCTGTCTCATATCACGAACAGCAAAGTGACCCAAAGGTGGATAGTCTGAGAAGCTCTCAACACGCGTGGGCTTGCCAGGAATCTTATCAACAATGGCAGCATCACCAGACTTCAAGAATTTAGGGCCATCTTCCAGCTTTTTACCTGAATGGCAATCAATCTTTTCCTTCAGCTCAGCAAACTTGCATGCAATGTGAGCTGTGTGGCAATCCAATACAGGGGCATAGCCAGCACTTATTTGGCCTGGATGGTTCAGGATAATCACCTGAGCAGTGAAGTCAGCTGCTTCCATTGGTGGGTTTTTTGCTGTCACCAGCCACATTGCCACAACGAACATTCTTGACAGACACACTCATGACATTGAAGCCCACATTGACCCCAGGAAGAGCTTCACTCAAAGCTTCATGGTGCCTTTTGACAGATTTTACTTCAGTTGTAACGTTGACTGGAGCAAAGGTGACCACCATACTGGGTTTGAGAGCACCAGTCTCCACTCGGCCAACAGGAAGAGTACCCATACCACCAATTTTGCAGACATCCTGGAGAGGCAGGCAAAAGGGCGTGTCAGTTGGACGAGTTGGTGGTAGGATGCAGTCCAGAGCCTCAAGCAGCGTGGTTCCACTGGCAATGCCATCCTTACGGGTGACCTTCCATCCCTTGAACCAAGGCGTGTTAGCACTTGGGTCCAGCATGTTGTCACCATTCCAACCAGAAATTGGCACAAATGCTACTGTGCCAATTTTCTTAATGTAAGTGCTGACTTCCTTAACAATTTCCTCATATCTCTTCTGGCTGTAGGGTGGCTCAGTAGAATCTGTTTTGTTAACACCAACAATTAGTTGTTTCACAGCCAGTGTGTAAGCCAGAAGAGCATGCTCTCGGGTCTGCCCATTCTTGGAGATACCAGCTTCAAATTCACCAACACCAGCAGCAACAATCAGGACAGAACAGTCAGCCTGAGATGTCCCTGTAATCATGTTTTTGATGAAGTCTCTGTGTCCTGGGGTGTCAATGATAGTCACATAGTACTTGCTGGTCTCAAATTTCCACAAGGAGATATCAATGGTGATACCACGTTCACGCTCAGCTTTCAGTTTATCCAAGACCCAGGCATACTTGAAGGAGCCCTTTCCCATCTCAGCAGCCTCCTTCTCAAATTTTTCAATGGTTCTGTTGTCGATGCCACCGCATTTGTAGATCAGACGGTCAGTAGTGGTGAACTTGCCTGAATCTACGTGTCCAATGATGACAATGTTGATATGAGTCTTTTCCTTTCCCATTTTGGCTTTTAGGGGTAGTTTTCACGACACCTGTGTTCTAGCAGCAAACCCGCTGTGAAAAAAAAGCTGCAACAGCATATTCTTAAATCACAATGGGTCAAAAAAAATCTCAAGGGAAATTAGAAAATATTTTGAGATTAATTAAAACAAAAACACAACATGCCAAAATTTATGGCTGCAGTGAAAGCAGTGCTTAAAAGGAAATTCATACCTGATTTGTTTTTATTTTACCCATAATATATTTTTGTTCTTTCTTACTTATCAATAAAAGGAAATTAAACTTTGTATATTTTACTGCATATCACTAATTTTTTTTAAAGTTGAGGCTATATTTCTCTGATTTAGTGCTTGTTATTCAGGGTAAGAGGCAAGGATGAAAACACCCTCCCCTTATATGGAGAATAATTTAATCTTTTGTATTATATCCTTTCTGTGTAACATTAGAAATTGAGAACGTTTTCCAGTTTCTAAATTTCAATACTTATTGGTATAATACAGAATTTTGGACCACTATTAATATGTTTACATTACGCAATTACACATACCTTCTATTTCAAAAAATATTTTGAAAAAATGTTTTAACTCTTAATACTTACTTTTAGTACTTAACTTTAATTATTATATTTTCTGTAGTATTGAATCTGCTATGCACTGCCTCACTCATTTTTTAGGATCTCAATCCATCTTTCCTAATCTCATCTAATTTTTGAATTCTAATTTTTACTCTTAATTCTTTTGAATTCCCTAATTTTTTTTTTTACTAGGATTTTTAACTTGAAGTACTCTAAAAATCTCTATACTTTCTTTTAGTAAATCAATGTTTATGGAAACATCTCCTCTAATACTAAAGTGGATTTTTATCAGTTCTGTGGCTTTTCTCTTTTGGTTCCTTCCTAGAGATGTGGTTCCATGGTCATGATCAAGGGGGAGATAAAGAGTTAGTGGGCCGGTGCAGTACCTCACACCTGTAACCCCAGCACTTTGAGAGGGCAAGACGGGTGGATCACCTGAAGTCAGGAGTTCGAGACCAGCCTGACTAACATGGTGAAACTCCATCTCTACTAAAAATACAAAAATTAACCATACAAAAATTAGCCAGGCATGGTGGCACATGCGTGTAATCCCAGCTACTTGGGAGGCTGAGGCAGGAGAATCACTTGAACAGGGAGGTGGAGGTTGCAGTGAGCTGAGATAGCGCCATTGCACTGTAGCCTAGGCAACAAGAGCAAAACTCCGTCAAAAAGAAAAAGAAAAAAACTTATCAGTTGGCAAGAGGCCCTGTCAAGCCCAGATGAACAAGAAGCTGACACTCCCATCCCCTGTTAGATGGGCTTCTACTCCAGGGGACTCTTTCATCTGACCTTCCTGCTTGCCCTTCTCTCTGCACTAGCACTGAAGAGGTATTACAGATACCATGGAAACATCACCACTGTTTTCCCTGTAAAAGGCTCTGTTGTAGATAGGAAGTTGTCAGTCTTCGGTCACCCTCCATGTGCTCTCGATCAGCTGAAATTACTTAGTTCACAGCAGCCAGTGGTTGTTACCTTTTTGTGCAGAATTTTCCCCATGTCCCTAAAAATCTGTTTCATATGAATTATATGTCTGAGGAAACAAGAGATTCTATATTATTCCCCAACTTTGGGGTGGGATTAACGTAAGTAGGAAATAATTGCAGGGTAACAGAGGAGTGGGATCAGAACCCGGGAGCCTTGGCTGTGGTACTACTTTACAATGTGAACCCAAGGGAGTCCATTTCCTTCTCCAGATTTCCATTTTGAATGTGAATTTCATTTTCCAGATTTTCATTCACCATCTCCCATTTGACAAATTCAAAACCAAAATCGAGGAAAAAAGCGCTCCGGGTTTTTATTCACATGGATCTAAGCAGTTCAGACAGAACAAACCAACAATTGAACAAAAATCTTTTCAAGTGTTTTCCCTCATCTCATTTACTCTAGCCTCTAGGGGAGACTTCAGTCAGTTGTTGGTTCGTTGTATATGAACTAGATAGATCCGTGTGAATAAAAACCCAGAGCACTTTTTTCCTAGTGCTTCTGTCCTCATACGCCTCTGTGGCACCAATAGACGCCTCGGGCCAGGCCTTTGTTTCCAGCCTGTCACATAATCAAGCTCGTTATGAGTTGCCATTGGGACTTCACTACATATTTTCCAAAGTCTTTGAAGCCGTGAGTTCATTCATTTGGAGTTGCATCTCTAATTAAACTTTCAAAAGAGTCTACTGAAAAAAAGCATCCATGTATCATTGGAATTGAGCATTACTCGAAAGAGAATTCCAAGAAAGCCAGCTCAAGGGAAACACATTTTTATGCTCCACATATGGGCTTAAATTTAAAGGACATGTTTCGTTTTCCAAACCAGTGGAATCCATATTTTGGCTTTAGGGATACATCAATGGCTTTTCACATGCTTACACAGTTGGATGATTTCAAACAGTTGTGACAAGAGAAAGAAATTTGTAATAGAAATTCAAGTTGTAGCTGTAAATTATGACATTAAAACAGAAGTAAAACTACTTTAAAATTACATTTTAAGCAAAACATATAGTTTAAAGTGATATTAAAGTGGCTAAAGGAATAGACAGTTGTCTCAGGAGTGCTGGGTCCTCTGGACAGCTTGTGAGTGAGGATGTGGGCACATTTCTCAGCCCCTGCAGGCATTGATGTCCACAGGGTAGGAGTAAGATTTTCCTGAAGATGTCATAGATACATTTTAAGGATCACATAGACAATATTTAAGTGAACATGTTTTGTTTTCCCTGTAGAAGGAACCAGGAGCTGCAGACTCATCTCTTGCTTGGTCTCTGCCCAGGTTGCCTCACTCTATACCAGTTTCCTTACCTGTGAATGGGGTATTGGATGAAACCATCCTTGAGCTTTTCCCACTTGAAAATCTGTGACTGTAAATCTAATCCAGGACAAAAGTCTCTTCTCCTCATTCAAAGATGAAGATATGAGTGAACAATTTTAAATTTGATTTTTATACATACGATTAGTGTCAAAGTAGCCATTTGCACTCTTAAGTACATCACCCCAGCCCAAGACAGAGGAAAAGACTTCTAGGCCTGGCAGCTCCAGCAGCCAATGTCATAGTTCACATTTCCAAATGATGCCACGAAAAGCTGGAAATCCTCATAGAAATTATGTGGTTCAATTCTTTCACTCTGCAAATGAGGAAGCTAAGATACTAAACGCAGCAGAGATTTGTTCGAATTCATGTAGATGGTATGTGGGATAGCCGGGTCGGCCCCGAGAATTTAAGATGCCAAACCCACCTGCCACAGCCACCTCCCCTGGTACAAATGCCTGAAAAGGCCCATACAGTGGGATGGAGGTCTGGTCCATATCGCTAAGCAAAAACCCTTATTCGTAATGGCAAATCTCAGAGGTTCCAGGCTAGCCCTAGAGAGAAAGAGACTTGACTCCTTCCAGACACCCATACCCTCCTGGTTCAGTCCCACCCAGCATCTAGACCCAGCTTAGAAGGCACTTGATCCAAGAAGATTTCTTGACCCTAAATCTGAGATGGGTGAACTTTCATTGTGCATCAAGAATTCTTCAGTTTTCTGTACACTCAATACATAGGTGATAATGTATCTTCTTCTTCTTTTTTTTTTTTTTTAACTTATTAGCACTAGCCACTAGACTGAACGCAAGCTCCTGGGTGGAATGGACAAAACAACTTTTAACTCCTTGCACCACCTGCACTTACATAGTTAAGTAAACACAAGTTAAAGGATAACTGACTTTAAAATGTATCCTGAAGGACACAGGCATGGGTTGGGATGCTGGTAGAGTGGTTAGGAATGTGCTTTAGAAACACAGTTTCTAAATACTCATGTTAGGAGGCGGAGAGCCAGGGAGGGCTTCATTCCTAGAGCCATGGACTATTCCCGGAAGCCACGCTGCCACTGCCTCACTGCATTTTGGTCACCCTCATATATTCTGACATTTTGCTGAGAACCTCTCCCTGCCCCAAAACTTCAATCTCTGATAGGAATTGAGTTTATAAAACTAATTCTCAAGAAATGCATTTTGGAAAAATAGTTTGATTCACTGATTGCTTTTGGCCTCTGAGGAGCTACAGCAGACTGAGACTGTGCGTTAGTGTCCTTCTCTTTACAGGGCTGGATTCATCTTGACATTTTCAACCATTGCATGAATATGCTTCCAACCGCTTCTTGACAAGAAAGAAACTGCACCATCTACTCATCCAAGAAACGCTTTCTGAGCCCCTGGCTGCCACACAGCAGCACTGTAAAAGTGATCTGGAAAAAGTAAATGCCAATAATGCTCTTCTTTTTTTTTTTTTTTTTTTTTTTTTTTGTTGAGACGGAGTCTCGCTCTGTCGCCCAGGCTGGAGTGCAGTGGCCGGATCTCAGCTCACTGCAAGCTCCGCCTCCCGGGTTTACGCCATTCTCTCGCCTCAGCCTCCCAAGTAGCTGGACTACAGGCGCCCGCCATCTCGCCCGGCTAATTTTTTGTATTTTTTTAGTAGAGACGGGGTTTCACCGTGTTAGCCAGGATGGTCTCGATCTCCTGACCTCGTGATCCGCCCGTCTCGGCCTCCCAAAGTGCTGGGATTACAGGCTTGAGCCACCGCGCCCGGCAATAATGCTCTTCTTAGATCAATCCTTAGACAAGGGTCTGACCTAGCTTCAGACATGAAACATTCCAGACCTGGGACAGTCAGCACACACTCATGAGAGCAAAGATCAATGATTCCAGGTCCCCGTGTCTCACTGAGGCTTCACTGTTTCTTTAAAGTTGATTCAAAGTCATGAGCTGTTTTCCCTTTGCATTTCAGTTACCCTGGTGATTCATATGTTGTGCTGTACGTTAGCGTATGGAAATGTCATTGCTAACGAACCTGGAAACAAAAACAATGGAGACAGGCCAAGCTCCAGTCAGAGCTACTGCCCAGGCATTTGTAGTCGCATATGGAATAAATTCAGAAAAGGGAGCCGTGGAGTTTACGTTTTGTTACTTCCTGAAAGAACTGCAAGACTGGCTCCCTGGATGGGCAGCTCTGGAGAGACCCCAGATGCCACATGCACTAAGTGTAGAACCTGCTTCTCCAGGTGTGATTCTGACTCCTAAAGATAAATAACGGATGCTGCAGCTTAGAGACACAGACTCAGAAGAATGAAGCCTCGAGAATAATTTTTGGCATTTTTTTTTTGGCAGCTTGATATATTACTACAAAAGAAATTTCCAGAAAAAAAAAATAAAGCATAATCAAACCAGGTGGTTTGGAGTGCTCTCCAGTGAAAAATTGCAGCAGTTAGGGCTTCAGCTGACAAAGGCAGTATAAAACGTTGCTGCTATTGGTAGCAGGTAGGACCTTATGAAAGCAAGATTGTGATTTTGTTTGTTTCCTTGTTGCACCAGGGAAAACTAGGGAATATCCATTATTAGTGAAAAATCATTTTGATGCTGCATTTCAATTGGCTTTGAAGTCAATTAAATTTCTTAGACCAAAATGATCAACCAATCTCGTAAATTGTGTGCATGAATGTGTGTGTATAGCCCATCGAATCAATCAAAGACACAAAATTATCTGCCCAAAATAGCATGGGAAACGGGCCTTCACTGACAGCAAGCACATTGGTGACACAGACAGTTCAACCGTCCTTGTCTTTGGTCTTTGAGCTGGTTGATGGCCAGTGGAGAGGCAGTCACTCCAGTAACAAGAGAAGAACATTGCGTTGCAAGGCCAGGACAGCATTGCCAACTCTCCCCTACTCTTTCCTCTATCTGCAAAAGGGCCTTGCTCAATTGCATCCAGAGACTTTATAAACTAAACTTTATAAACTACACATAAATTGTATTTGCTATAGTATTTTATAACCAGGTAAAATCTTATTTATGCAAGTTTTATTCATTCATTCATTCATCCCATCATCATCTAAAGAAAACTTCCTCTGAGCCACTGCTGTACTAGAGGCTGAGGAAGAGTTAACAAAACATGGGTCCTTATTCTGCTTCAACAAATGTTTTATTTAAAAAACCCCTAATGTGATATCTGCCCACGTGTGTGTATATGTATACAGATATGCAATATCTCCATATCTATATATAGCTACACACACATACACATGCAAGCCAAACCTGAGAATAAAAATTTCACTCTTATTCTACTGTTTCAGATATTCCCCCATCCTACCTGCACCCCCCATAGGATTCTGCTCTGTTGATGAAGTTCTTTGGTGAAACAGTTTGAGAATTGACATCCACAATCTGTTCATTGAGAGCAACTTTCTGCTCAGCAAAGCACATCTTGCAGGATCTCTGGTCGACAACATGCTCAAATAGAAAGGATCTTCCTTTCACTAATAACAAACCAGATCTACTATTTCCACAAGAAGTATTTTTCCCACTTTAAAAGCATCTGATCTGTTTGATAGGAGTATGGGGTCGTCAGTTGAATGAAGTTGCGTCAAATAACCTAAGGGCATGAAGGTTTTACTTATTTTATTAATAACCAACTAATGGCGTCAAACTTTTCTTGTAGCAGATGTTTATAAAGTCCAAAGATGTGTGATTCAAAAGCAACTCATGACAATCTATTAGAACTTTTCTCACGCATTATTATTCAAACTTATGATTATAATAAAACAATTGAGTAATTTTAACAAACAGTCAGATGGTTTTTTAAAATTATTCTATATGGACTGAGAAATGCCTTCTGAAGCATTTTTGCAAAAGGAACAAAATGTTACACATTGCCAACGTAGCAAAATTAAAACAGAAAACAAAAAGAAAATAAGTTTGTGATGCAGATTTGTGATAAACGTTTGATGTAAAAAAGCTCTCACAAATCAAGAAGGGAAAGGTAACTGCCCTAGCAGAATCACAGGCGACGTGTAGAAATAGGCTGTCCACATGGCCAGCACACATTGGAGAAATTGAGGCCCACTTATTATCAAAGATGCACATAAAAATGAAATATTTTTTATTTAGCTAAGCAAATTGGTATACAGTGAAAAAGGAATCAAGTCTAACATATGAAAACAAAAATGCATCCTCAGATACTATGTGTTTAAAGGGACACAAATTGGCACAGGCTTTCTGGGTGGACATTTGTGAATGCAGCATCTAGAACCTTAAATTCAAGTGTACTTTTTCATTGCAAATTTACATTTTTGGAAATTTTCCTAAAGATATATTCAGAAGTGCTCATAAAAGTACAGCAGTACATTTAGGCAAAAATTTACTATTTATAATTTTAATAGAAAAAAATGACAACATAAATTTTCCAAATGAAAAAGCAATGTTAAATTACGATATGGTAAGCATCAAAGTAGCAGATATGCATTCTCAGTCTATGAATGCATGTACAAAAATATGCACACACATCGGGGGGTGCATAAATCCTCGAGTGTCTGTTCAGTCCCCAAATCCCAAAAATATTTAAAGACTTTGAAAGAAGTATATAATATATTGCTAAATAAAATCAAGCTAAAAAAGAATATGTTGGCATGATACAAGTTCATAAAATACCTATATCTATATAAGTGTGTGCAGAAAATTTCAGTGGCAGATTCCTAAGAACCCAGCTCAAGCTGTTGTATAAAACAGAGACTCTTAGGGCATTAACCGCAAGTCCAAAGGCATGAGTGGATTGAGAACTGTTGGTCCAGGAACTCAAGAGATTTTTAAAGATTCCGGTTTTGGTAACTTCCAGCCTTGCTGCACATAATGTCAGACTCATCGCTAGATACCAAACAAGTTGTAGAATTCCCAGTGTTGTTTTTATTCCTTCATATGCAGAGGGAAAAGTGAGCATTCATTCAACACCTGCCAAGTGCAAGCTAAGTAGCTATGTCACTTGCCCAGCCAAGAACCGTAGACTCAGGGAAAGCCACGCTCTGCTAAGCATTTGCCTGGTCCTTGAGCTTCTCACTGGCATGGGATGGCATTATGGGTTGACTTGTGTCCCCTCCAGAAGTCCTAACCCCCAGTGTGACCTTATTTAGAAATAGATTGTTGCAAACATAATTAGTTAAGAAAAAAATCATGAAGGTGGGCACTAATCTATCGTGACTGTGTCCTTATGAAATGGAAAAACCTGGACTCAGGCACACTTAAAGGAAGGCAATGAGAAGAGACACAGGGAGAAGATGGCCATCTACAAGCCAAGAAGAGAAGCCTGGAACAGATCCTTCCCTCAGTCTCACAAGAAACCAGTTCTGCCAACATCTTGATCTCAGACTTCCGGCCTCCACAACTGGGAGAGAATACGTATTTCTTCTGAAGCTGTTCCGTCTGTGGTAGTTTGTTCTGGCAGCCCCAAGAAATGAATGTGGCTGGGATCACCGTGATTACCTGAGGTCAGACTATGTGCTCCAAGTTGCACATGCACAGGCATCACCTCACGAGTCTGACAGAGTGCAGATTGCTGGGTCCCACCCGCAAAGTGTCAGATTCCCAGTGCAGGGGGAGGTGGAGAGCCTGCATTTCTAACAAGTTCCCTTTTGATGCTGCTGCCACCACCTCCAATTCAATGCAGCCTATCCCAGGAGTGGAGTCAATCCCAGAGGATGGGTGTGTCAAGAGCAACATCACCCACCCTGGTGTGGATGACAGGCACAGATATGGCTATAAACACCGCTTAACAGAGGCAGGCAGGTTGCCGTTATTTGGAGGCTTTCCCAATTTGTGCACGTGTTCTTTTTTTCTCCATGTTTAATATACAGTTTTCAATTTAAAAATCAAACGAATATAACAAAAAGTGCATAATTGTTAAAGAAAGTAAGCGAACTCTTCGATCTAAATCAATATGAGAAAATTAAGAAACTAATGATAAACTAGACTTACCTCTCCTTTCCCAGTGTCTCCTTTAGAAGGGAAGCCAAGGGGCATGGTATCTTCATTTTCTAATCTCTCTCAATGAAAAATGAATTCAGTGGGGTGGAATTCACTGGGGTGGCAGCTCTGTAAATCTTGTTAGAGATTTCCAGCAATGCCAGACTGAATGATTTGAACCAACTTTTTCATGGAACCAAAATAGAGAATCGCTTGAACCCAGGAGACAGAGGTTGCAATGAGCCAAAATCATGCCACTGCACTCTAGCCTGGGCGACAGAGCAAGACTCTGTTTCAAAAAAAGAAAAAAGAGAAAGAAAATCTCTTTTTTTTTTTTTCTTTTTTTTTTTTATTATACTTTAAGTTCTAGGGTACATGTGCATGATGTTTATATCATGTATAACTCCCCAATGCAATCCCTCCCTCCTCCCCCCTCCCCATGATAGGCCCCAGTGTGTGATGTTCCCCTTCCCGAGTCCAAGTGATCTCATTGTTCAGTTCCCACCTATGAGTGAGAACATGCGGTGTTTGGTTTTCTCTTCTTGTGATAGTTTGCTAAGAATGATGGTTTCCAGCTGCATCCATGTCCCTACAAAGGACGCAAACTCATCCTTTTTGATGGCTGCATAGTATTCCATGGTGTATAAGTGCCACATTTTCTTAATCCAGTCTGTCACAGATGGACATTGGGTTGATTCCAAGTCTTTGCTATTGTGAATAGTCCCGCAATAAACATACGTGTGCATGTGTCTTTGTAGTAGAGTAATTTATAATCCTTTGGGTATATACCCAGTAGTGGGATGGCTGGGTCATATGGTACATCTAGTTCTAGATCCTTGAGGAATCGCCATACTGTTTTCCATAATGGTTGAACTAGTTTACAATCCCACCAACAGTGTAAAAGTGTTCCTATTTCTCCACATCCTCTCCAACACCTGTTGTTTCCTGACTTCTTAATGATTGCCATTCTAACTGGTGTGAGATGGTATCTCATCTGACAAAGGGCTAATATCCAGAATCTACAAAGAACTCAAACAAATATACAAGAAAAAAACAAACAACCCCATCAAAAAGTGGGGAAAGGATATGAACAGATATTTCTCAAAAGAAGACATCCATACCGCCAACAGACACATGAAAAAATGCTCATTATCACTGGCCATCAGAGAAATGAAAAAGAAAATCTCTTAATGGACACACCAATTCTAAGAGTGAAAGGTACTGACTCCAAGATTCTATGTGACTTACGCATACACATGCATATCTACAGATACTTGTTTCCCAATGGATTCACAGCCGAGACTGCCAGAGAGGGAGAGATCAGAACCCAAGGGGCCAAGTCATAGTCTGCAAGGAGGACCCTAAGCAAGGAACCCCTCCCTACTGCTCCTCCTGCCATAGGCACTACCAGGGCCTGGCCAAGAATATGAAGCTACAAGATGTGGTAATTCACAGGTTTCCAGCTCCAAAGAAAGAAACATAAAGACTAATATTTCATATGTGCCACACCAAGAAGAAAATAAACCTTTCACCTGGATCCCACTTCCTGGATCACAGAGGTCTGAGTCAGGCAGATCAACGCAAACCCTGGTTCCATCTCTCACTAGCAAATTCTTCAACTTATCGGAGCCTCTGCTTGCTCATCTCTAAAATGAGGTTTGTACTGGTCCCCAATTCACAGTGTTGTTGACAGGATTACCAATAGTATGGGAAAAAAACAAATAGCATGGGAAGAGCTCAGCATGGTGGGCACCATGGGCATATGGTGAGTTTCAGTTAAAGGTGGTTATCATGATGATAGGCAGTTCCCTATAAAGGGCAGCCACAGAGAAACAACAGTTTCAGAAATAAGGCATCTGTGTGAAGGCTGGCATCATTGAACATCATGTGAGATACTGACTATCTTGCACATCCACCTGAATTTATCACCAGACTTGATCCCTCCATAATAAACAGAGAATTCATCATTTTTGTGGTTCCTTTGTTTCTCAAGTCCAACGAGGTTTCTCATGCTACTACATTTTTTTTTTCACAAATCAAATCCTAAAATTATTTGCAGATTTGAATGAACTGTATCCAGAACTATAGCAGTTGGACCAATAAAAATGTGCACACCCTCTACCACAGTTCTTGTCTTAATTTGGTGGATTTTCCCTGGAATGTCAAAACCATTTCAATACGAGAGTTTCTTTGCATTTAGAACTGCCTTCTTTCACAGTCCTCAGGAAATATTCCGGAGAAATCAGAGGAATGTGAAACCCAAGATACCCTTGTTCCACTCTCCAAAACCTACTCATTACCCATGGCAGAAATTCAAATCTACCAGACAATTTGTCTGACGGGGCATGTGTGAACTATGAGACACAGGAACAGTCCCAAGTCAAGAGTTCGTGAATTAGTCTGAAAATTTTATAAACTCATAGCAACATCATCCATTTACGAACATTTATAAACTCATAGCAACATCATCCATTTACAGAGTCATTTGCAATTCATCAAGCACTTTTGCAACATCCTAATGAAAACACTGATAATAATAAAACAACTTTTCACATAAACCTTTAGATTAAAAAAATCCTCCACATGATTTATCTTCTTTCATCTTCAAAATGCTGCAAATCACTTGACATTATTATCTCTATTTTTCAAATAAGAAAATGAAGACATGGAGAAGTTAAGTAATATGCCTGCAGTCTGGAGGAGGAAGTAAAGATACAATCCTAGGTTTGGCATTCCAAACACTGTGCTTTTTCCTCTGTGTTACACTGTCCGACATAAATTTATCTCCAGCAATCTTCAAAGGTGGGTATTAGAGCTATCCATCAGAACTCTGATGTGGAGAAGGAATATTACAGCAAAAAGAGCAGAGTTTGTCAAAACAACGTCTCTGTCAGTCCTGTCATTGAACCACATGAGAAAAACTAACTCGTCAACCAGAGCTTTGCAGAAGGTCTGGTCACCTGCAGGCTGAGGTCTTAAAGAGGAAAAGTGCCCAGCCCCTGGTTGACTTACTTCACCACACTTTAAATGTCTTGCTATTATTACACGCCACGTTTGGGAGAGAAGGGAGATAGCCCCTCCCCTGCCCCACCACATGACTGTCAACGGTCCTTACACACATTTGACCAGCTGCAGGGTGCCCAGGCTCCATATGTGGTTGCTGTCCTTGGCTCATTTCTCTCCTTCACATCCCAGATCCTGTCATCAACAAGCCCTGACACCTCTACTTCCAAGAGATAACTGAAAACAACCACCTCTGCTGTGAACTACTAGCCCAACCTGTCCTAACTGCTGGCCTAAACCGCTGTAAGAGTCCCTAACATGTCTCCCTGCTTTCTTGCTGTGACCTGTTCTCCACAAAGCACCAGGGCGATCTCCCTAATGGCTTCCCACTTCAATCAGTAAAACCCAAACTCCTTCCTGCCCAAGCCCCTCCCTCACAGGTCTCCCTACCCAACTCTCCACCTGCTCCTTCCCAGTCAGCCGAACTAGACTTCTGTGTTTTCCTCTAATCCAAGCTTCTCAGCATGTGGAGCAATGCCAGTGGCACCAGAGAGGCCAACAAAGAATGTAGATTCTCGGGCCCTAACCCAGATCTGCTGAGTCTAAACCTTGGGGTAGAGGTTCAGAGTTTTACCAAGGCCCCAGGGGATAATGAGGCAGCAGAGTACGAGAGTCACTGACCTTATCCAAATGTACTCTCAGTGTATTCCTGCCTCAGGGCCTTTGGTCTTTCTGTTTCCTCTACTTAAAATGCTCTTCCCACCAGTTTGGCACCTGTCTGACTTCTCTTGAGTCACCTCTGAAAATATCTTAAGTATTTACTTGGAGTTTTTTTTTGTTGTTGTTTATTTTCTGCTTTCTCACACTCAGAGAGAGCATAAACTCGGTGAAAAAAGGGCCACAGTCCTGCTTCCCACTATAACCCTGGAAGAGCACAGGGCACAGAGTACACCTTCAACACCTCACCGAGTAGACGCGTGAACATTGGAGCACCTGGTCAGCCACGTGATGGGTGAGTTTTCTCATTTCACAGATGAGAAAGTTAAGGTTCATAGGAAGTAACAGGCTAGTCTTTGGTCCAAGTAGAAAAGCTGGAACTTGCACATCCCATTTCCATGCACTTCCTTCTGTAACACATGAAAAAGCCCCTTAAGGAGGCACCTTATCTTCTGTCCAGACTCAAAGCAGTATTATCAAGTCCGATCTCTGAAAACACTCTACATACTCTGTCATCAACAGTATGGGTCCCGTGCTCAAGATGCACAAGTTATGAACACCTGCATGTCATGGAAAACCCATTCCAGTTAATGGATCTGACCAAAGAAGCTAACTCTCGTGTCCTTACCCAATAAGAGCCATTCTTTTGGGTTAAACAGTATACTTTAAGTCTCTGCAAATACAGAAAGGAAATAGGAAAAACAGTTTACAAAATGGTATTGGCTAATTGGTTGGACTTGGCCCTGGCATTCAGATGAGCCAGAAGTAGCACATAAAAGGCTTTAAACATTTTTATGCTTTGATCGCATTGTGATATTAACTTTGGCTTATTTTCCATTTTTAACATTCTTATTGATCCTGCCCCATTACAACTACAATTTTTCTTTCTTAACTTTAAAAACATTGACTCTTTTCAGGAAAAAAAAAAAACACACTAAATTAAGGCCCTTCAGAGAAAGAATTACTTAAAAAGCTAAAATTGTGCCTTGGGAACTTGCCTTTGTCCAACACTACAAACGTTTTGACGTAATCCTAATTCCCCTATAGACTTTCCCTTGATCATCTCAAGCTCACACTCAAATTCTGCTCTAATGAATTGAAATCTGAGAATTCAATAACTACAGATCGTTTGTTCCCACACTTAAGGATTTCAAGCTCCTTACAGCTCGATTTAAATTGCCTGTGCATTTTCTTCCAATTGCATTATCTTTTTTCCTGGATCCAAGTTACTGTATGCCTTTATTTTCTACACTTGAATACAAATTAACAAAATAATAATAATTAGTGGTACCAACAGGGACTAAAATTTGAAATGACATTTTTATCTAATTATGGCTCATTAGAGTTTACAAAAGGAGAATCATATATTTAAAATCTTATTCATTGATTTTATGGCCTAATTTTCTCTAGCTATTTCAGAGACCCTGAAAAAATCATATAAAGCATATGTAGAAAAAGTGTATACATGTTTAGCAAAGAAAATTAAGTCTGCATGTTGTTATGTGGTCCGGCCAAGGAAAGAAGAAAGAAGACACAAATTACCCATGTTAGGATTTTACTCGGAGGCCATCTGTGCTATGTGAATGTTACAGGAGATACAGGGAGAACTTCAAGCTAAAGATGCCTCCTAACTTTACAGCCAACTTTTTGGGGTAGAAAATGAATCTTTTCATCATCATATTCCCAAACACCAGTGGGGCACCTGATGCTCAGTGGACATCAGAAGCAGTGTGTTAAACTGAAATGATTCCCTCCAGCCTCCAGTTTCTCAACCTATGGTAATGGTGCCTATAATAATGCTGGTGGCTGACCTGTTTTTACAAGGTGAGTGAAGTTTTGGAGATTTCAAGCTGTGATATGTACTGACACTAATTGACAGTTCTATTCACCGTGTTTCTGAGCTTGGAGAAAACCTCTAATTGTTGGCAACAGCCTGCAGACTCTGCCACCCTCCCCATGGTTCCTCAGTCTGTGTCCTACTCTTTGTTTCTGTTGCAGCTGCTCTTGACCCCTCTCAGCTGCACAGTGGCATTGGCTCCTCTTTTGTCTCAGCATCAAGCTTTCCCCAGCTAGACTCTGTGCTCCACAGAGTTGCAAAGGTTAGACCTATCTCTCTGATATGCCTTAAGATAACGCATGTTCTGACACTAAATGGCATTTCCACATTTGTCTGTGGCCACCCCAGACCCCCTTGCTTTTCCTCACTGTGTAGATGAAAGTTTAAAAGGCCTAGTTTCCCAAGAAAGTCCTGAGACATAAACATCTCTAAGGCTGCAGTCGCTACTCTGAACCAGAAAAAATATATATATTGTGCTGTGGACAAAAACATGTTCCAAGATGAATGTGGTTTTCCAGGACCAAGAACAATGATGGAGCAAGGTCAAAGGCCCTACCATAAAGTCAGAAATATTTAATGAATTAAATGCTGCAGCCAGTCAGTGGGAAAGGGAGAAATGACTGTGTTAATTTTTTGATGCTATAAAAGAGAAGTATGCATTTTCAAGGATTCTCGTATATGTACATAAATGCATATTTCATGACTTGAAGGACATACGTTGAGTATTTTAGCGTGAAGGTCTATACATGAATAAAGAATATAGAATTGGAAACATTTTTAAAAATGGAAATTGCAGATCATTCCACTGATGATTTAATTAATAGTCATTAAATAAAGGATGTTTTATATTAATTTTCTATAATTGAAGTTAAAAATATATTAAACATCACAGAAAAATGGCAGACTAGAAAATCCCCAATCTTCCTTCCTCCACAAAAGCAACTAATGAACTTACAAAAACTGTCAGAACTCTGCAGAACTCTGGGATCTAGTCAAAAACTTACAACAACCAACGAGATGCTTAAGAAGAAGCCACTGTGTTGTGGTAAAAGACTGTGGTGACATTTGAAATCACCCTCCCGCCAGCCTGCTGCCCCGGATCACTAGTGGTCATGAAGACTCCAGCCCATGCTCATGGTGCATGTTGCTGGTGCCAGAGGAAGCAAAACAAACCTTATTCTCAAACAATTGTGATGTCTTCTCCAGCCTGATGTGGGGAGGTCCCTGAAACACCAGCACAAAAGCTGACCTTGGTTTCATTAGACTCAGAGAGTTCCCAGGCCTGTGGCAGCCTTCTGGACAGCATTTTCCAAAAGCACTTAAAGGCAAAAATATAGGCTGTGGAAGCCTAGGGCAAGGGATAGCAATCAGGACAGGTAACAGACAGATCACAAAGCCTGAGAAGCAAGAGGCTGGCAAATGAGACATATGGGGAGATAGGAGCTTTTGAGAGCTGTGCTGTATGCTTGGCAATAAGGAATGCTATGTGCATTCTCTGGGCTAGATGTGTGCTTACAAAAAGTCCTCGGGAGGTCCTAAGGTTGGTTATCTGGCTTTCAATGCCAGCATACCTTCATGCTAAAAGGAAGTGTAGGCTGAGGCAGAGTTGTAAATGGCCTAGCTAGGCACTGAAGGAGTGCCCCCACAGACAGCCAATCTGCAATGACCAGGAGAACGTGCATTCTAAGCATGTAAGGAAACTCAAAAAACCTAGCTGACCACTAAGATAATGGAATGCAGACTTCAGCAACCACAACAGAGAATATAGGCTTTAGGGGAAAAGTTCAGAAAATCATGAAACAAACAAGCAAGCAACTACCCACAACAAGCAGCAACAACAAACTTCAGGGAAGGGAAAGAGCCTGGTTTGTAAACTTGCCATGTTATAACATTCAGAGCATCAGGTTTTCACCAAAATGTATGAGGCATGCCAAGAAGCAAGAAAGTATGGCCCAGTCATGAAGAAAAAAATAAATGAATAGAAATGATTCCTGCAGAAACCCAGGCATCAGCTTAACTAGACAATGACTTTAAATCAACTGTCTTAAATATGCTCAAAAAGCTAGAAGAACCATAGACAAGGAACTAAAGGAAATCAGAACAATGTCTTGGCAAATGGAGAATATCAAGAAAGGGTTAATTATTATAAAGTTGAATAAAACAGGAATTCTGGAGATGAAAAGTGCAATCTGAAGTTTTAAAATTTACTAGAGAGGTCCGATGGCTGATTTGAGCTGACAGAAGAAATACTCTGTGAACTTGAAGATAGGACAACTGAGATTATCCAAATTGAAAAGCAGAAAAAGAAAAGAATGAAGAAAATGGGCAGAACCTAAGAGCACTTTGGGACACCATCAAGCATACCAAAAATATATTAGTGATGAGTGTAAGGAATTATAGGGACATTCCAGTGGCAGAGACTCAGAATGAAATTGTTCATTATGGGAAAAACACCAGAATTCCTGAACACATTTCCTGGTCTCACTGTTCCTAACCTGGTCCATCTCAAAGAACCTTGTCTGGGGGAAGTACTATATTATAAACCAGTGTTTCTGGATTAGAATCACCTGTAGAATTTGTCAAAAATACCAATCGGTGGGCCCTGCTCTCAACAAATCTATAGGTTTGAGGCTTTCTTTGGAAACCTGCTACAATAAATAAATAAATAAACACAACTTGTAGCACCTCTCCCCTGTTGAATTAAACAATAAGAAGAGAAGTATCAATTTAATAACAGATGGTCCTAATAAACACTAAACACTATTGGTGATGGTATATCTTTGGATTGGCCAAAGCAGAACTATGGATTCAAAACACAGGTCCTTGAGCTCTGTGCCTTGGCCCCACCCTCGAAGACAGGTGTTAGATGATTGTTGAAAAGAGAGAGATGTGAGACAGACAGGTGGACAGCTAAAGCCACCTGGAGCTGACTCTTTTCCCTTCCTAGTTGGCCTTCCTGGTATTCTTGCTATAGAAAGTCATTTAAAAGTAAGACATTTTCTCCTCTTGAAGTAGTAAGCAGTTGTAACCATTGCATTTGATTTGAGCAAATCCACATAAGTAAAAATGATTCCACATAATCTAGAAGGAAGGAAACAGGTCAAATGCAAAAGATCTTAAGCTAGTCCCTTAGCAACTAGGCTAGAAATACTCTTGAATAGAGACTCCTTGGGAAAACCAGCCACCTTTCCTATACAGCTCCTTTCCTGAACAGCCTTTCTTTAATACCTCTTCTAAGCCATCCCTGCCTCTACAGGTTCTTACTATTCTCCTGCCCCAAAGCCTTTACAGTTGTATCTTTGTCTTCTCAAATTGTTAACCCATTTCTATTGCTAGAGTAAGAACATGAATCTATACTGTAGAATTATATGTGTTTATAAAACACAATGTGTAAACAAGAGAAAAAGTAGTAGAATAAAAGTAACCATTATTCAGGGACCTTAGAGGTCTTGCAGTCATTATCCTTGGTCTTCAGTACTCACTCCCCATTCTTACCTAATATCTGGAAGTCTCATAGGGATAAAAGTCTCCCACATCTCCCTCCAGTCTGTTTCTATCCACTGACAGCCCAGCCTCTTGATAAGCCAAACCAACCAAACCAAAAAGAACACTGGATGCTCAGCTACCACCTTGTCTGGTCTGCATTTCAGTCCTGCCATTCTGGTATAAGAATTGAGTAACTTGGAGAGAACTCAGGTTATCACTAAGTTACTGACCTTTCTTTCCCTGGCTGTGTTCCTCCAATACATCCACTAGAAATGTTGCTTTATTCCCAATTCAAGACTCCCAATGTTGCTGAAATAACACTTTTCCCAAATGGGGAAACCCATTTGTCTGACTGGTGAGAGGGTGCTTTTCTCTGATGGCACACTTTTTCTTTTCAGCACTTTCTGTTCTCTAACTCCAGCTGCTGCTGGATAGGTTTGTAAGCCATAAGAACTCGCTTTCCAAAAATAGGTTTCTGCTGACCTCCTGGCTCTAAATATTTCCACTGCCTTTAAAACACACCATGGTGGGGACTGCCAGCCTTCTTCCAAATGAGAGCAATATGTACCCCCACTGCAATGAGAACCTATAGGCCCCATCAGAATTAGCTTTTCTGATGCCCACCAGCCCTATCCCAGCACCCCCTTCCCCACCTGTCTTCTAAGTAGCCATGTGTTATTACAGTCATACCACTCAGTGTTGAATGCCTGGATGTTCTTACCTAAGGGTGTGATTTACTCACCTTTATATTTTCCTGCTCACTGTGTGTAGCATAGAGTCATTTATGCAATGGTTGCTTATTTGTTAAAATATGTACTCTTGCCTCATGCTTCATTATTAGAAAACACTAAATAATGAAAAGGCTGCTACAGAAGAATATATGTATGAAATGTATTCATGATATGCAGTTAATTAAATAGCTTTCAAAATAGTATGACTGCATTTTTAATTTTTTTAAGTCATGTAGGATTCAGCCACAGCAATATTAGAGAGAAATTGTTAGTATTAAATATTTATAAAAAAGGGAAGATCTAACACCTACTTTAAGAAAGTAGAGAAAGAAGAGCAAAATCAGCCCAAAGCAAGTTGAAAAAAGAAAATAATAAATATTAGAGCATAAAATCATAAAATTGGAAAGAGAAAAATAAGAAAATTAATTAAACTAAAAATTGATTCTTTTAAAAAAATAATCAGTAAAATTGGCAAACCTCTAACAAGACTGGCCAAGAAAAAAAGGGAGAAAATACAAGTTTCCACTATCATAAGTGAAAGAGGAGACTCACTACAGACCCCACAGACATTAAAGGGAAGATAAGGAGATACTACAAACAATTCTGCATCCACAAAATCAACTTAGAGGAAGTAGACCAGTCCATTCAAAGATACAAACTGCCAAAACTCATTAAAGAATAAATACATAACCTGAATATCCCTGTAGCAATTAAATAAACAAAAGTCTTAAAGACATTTCATCAAGAAAAATTTCAGGCCATTATGGTTTCATTGGTGAGAAATAACACCCATCCAATATACAAACTTTTCCAGAAAATGAGAGCAAGGGTCACTCTCCAACTCATTTTAGGAGACAAAAACATTACAAGAAAACTACAAACCAATATCCTTTATAAACAGAGATGCAAAATTCCTCAGCAAAATGTGAGCAAATTAAATCCAGCATTATGTAAAAAGATAATACTAGGATTGAACAAATTATTAAATATATAGTAGAAAATTACAACCAGGCTTCTCATTGTCACAGAAAGAGGGAAGGCTAGAACAAACCCTGTGGCTGTAAACTGTAGTTAGAGAAATCTGTATAAATCTGTGAGACAGAACGCTATCACAATAAATATGCTGTGTGTATATGTGTGGGGTAGCATACATAGGTATATTTTCTAGCTCTGTTTACTGAAAGGTCTTAGAAGCAGCAACACTTGGTAGCAACAAGTACCTAAAGCCTAAATTTAACTACTGTTCTCCCGTTAAAGGAACCAGGACACCAATGCTTTTTAGAGAAGTAGCATTTTCTAGGATTGGGACAGGGAAACTACAAAATGAGTTTGAAGAGCTTAGCAGTGCCAGTAATGAAGTGCTTAAAAAAAATAAACAATGAGAGTACTTGAAAAGGATACAGGAGTCAACTTAAAGACCCGCCAGTGGCCAAGCCTTTAACAATTTGAGCAACAAATTAAATTTGTATTAGGTAATACTCCCCCCCACCAATTAACTCTCCCTAAATCCTTACTAATATGAATAAGTAAGTGGGAGTGAAGGAACAATCTTCCTGCCAGAGGATTTCAGTTAATAAATGTAGAAGTAATGAAGGAAAGAGAAAATTATCACTGGAACTCCACAGCAATAACCCTGCAGGCAAAAGCTACTGATGCCCCTGTAGTTATAGGTGAAACCTTAAGGAGAAACAGGAGATTTGCATAACCTCAAAGTATCCACCCCCAAAATACGTATCAATTACTAAGTGGTTTAACATATGTCCACAAATTCAAAACTCCTTCTTCCTCCTAGGAGTTGGGATTAATCCACAGCCCTTGAGTGGGGCTAGACTTAGTGGCTCTAATGAACAGAGTACAGAAAGGGGTAAAGGTCACATGATGGTGGAGGAACCTGGCCAGCCGGCCTGAGCCATGTTATCCAAACAAACATCATGGGAATAACTCTTGTTAACATCGGCACCCCCAACATGACATGATAAGAAGGACAAGACACCTCTGTGATATTCCTCCCCAGATCCATAACCCTGGGTCTAATCATGAGAATACACCAGACAGACCCAAACTGGGAACATTCTACAACATACCGACAAGCACCCTTTAACAGTGAGCCACGGTCATGAAAGATGAGAACAGACTAAAAAATGTCACAGATTGCAGAAGACCAAGGAGTAGAGTGACCAGCTGTCTCAGTTGACTCAGGACTCACAGAGAGCAGAAGAGCAAGAGGTAGAGTGACCAGCTCTCTCAGTTGACTCAGGACTAATGGGCTTCCTGGAATGCAAGACTTTTATTTTTTAAATTGAAACAAATAGAGTAAACTAGGATGAGCTGGTCACCCTGCAAATGAGACGTGACAACTAAATGCAAGAGAGCATCCTGGATGGCACCAGGTGGGAAAACAGGTGAAATCCAAATAATGTCTGCAGTCTAGCTAATAGTTTTATACCAATACTAACTTCTTACTTTAAAAAGTCTGTGAGTGAGTTGAGGGCAAGAGTAGGTGGCATGGTTGGAGGTGGGTGCATGTATGTATCTCTCTGTAAGTCTGTTTGAACGAATGTGTGGAAGCATAGGTAACTTTAAGTCTCTATATCAGCAGGCATCAGGCAAACGGTGGGCTTATGGGAGGTTTTTATTTTCTTCTTTTTTATATTGCTATTTTGAAACGTTCTAAAATATATCAATTTTGTAATAAGAAATTTTAAAAGATGTGCTTTATCAAACTTATCTAATTTATTTGATACTGGAAATAAGACACAGATAAGTCAGTAAAATATACAAGTGGGTTAATGAATAATTATAAACAAGTGCCTGAGAAGCCACCAAGTGGGGAAAGAAATAAGAGTATTGCCAGATCGGGCGCGGTGGCTCAAGCCTGTAATCCCAGCACTTTGGGAGGCCGAGACGGGCGGATCACGAGGTCAGGAGATCGAGACCATCCTGGCTAACACGGTGAAACCCCGTCTCTACTAAAAAAAAAAAAATACAAAAAACTAGCCGGGCGAGGTGGCGGGCGCCTGTAGTCCCAGCTACTCCGGAGGCTGAGGCAGGAGAATGGCGTGAACCCGGGAGGCGGAGCTTGCAGTGAGCTGAGATCCGGCCACTGCACTCCAGCCCGGGCGACAGAGCGAGACTCCGTCTAAAAAAAAAAAAAAAAAAAAAAAAAAAAAAAAAAAAAAAGAGTATTGCCAGATCCAGAATCCCCGTGGAGATCCATTTATTGTTTTAAAGAAACTTGGGTTGAGTATGACTGCTGATCATTTTGATTATGATAAGAACTTATCATCTATGATTTCATTTGCATTTTCAATAAAGAATATATAAGCCAAGCTATTAAATTTAATATATCAATTAGACTTGGTATAAAAGGATAGAAATGTTATTTAAGAATAGGCCCAGAAATATTAACATGCAAATCTTTAATTATCTGTAAATCCAGACATATGTGAAGTATTTGACTCTAAACTTCAAGCATGAAATTATTACCTGGAATGTTTCCACACTAATGATGCTCTTAACCAGTGTATTTTAAAATTTCTGAGCCTCAGTTTCACCATTTGTAAGGTCAAATAATTGATATCTGCACTTTCTACTTGATTAATACAAAACAAATATGCTTTGAAACTGACTGAGGCCACAGTAATAAGAGAACATAAGGGGGAAATTGGTCAGAATTTAATAATATCAACTTCTGTACGTCTGGATTCGTGAAAGAGAAAAAAGGGGTACTTGCCACAACAGTGATACACAAACAGAGAACCACAATCCACACACACACACACACACACACACACACACACAACTTGAGGATGGAAACTCCCAAATATTCATAAAATCAATATACTGAATATTTGCTAGATATCAAGCCACACATAGTTATTGGAGAGATAAAAACTGCATAAATATAAAATGGTATTAATAAGTTCATAGTCTCATTAGGGTAAAATAAATTTATTTTACAATATATTAAAAGTCTTTAAGACACAGATATTCACTCTGATCAATTTAGGAGAAGCAACTAGCTCTCCTGGTGGTGAAGGGTGTCAACTTAAAAAATCACAAGATTTATAAATTTAGAAAAGAGAGCTTTATTTCTTATAAAGGGTTACAGCCTGCAAGGTGGCCATTCAGACAAGCTGGGAAGTGTAGCCTTAGGCAGAGACCATTAACAGATGCTTCAAGTGAGGAGAGAGTGGAAGAGGGATTTGTGCTGAACAGGTTGGCCAGGTGTACACATTCAACAGGTTACAGGAAGAGCTATGAATATTCACAAAGAGAGGACACACATGCATGATAAGCAAAAATGCTCCTATGTTCATTTTGGGGTGGAAACGACATTTAAATGTATTACATACAATTAAGTCCTATAGATCAAAGGATGAAGCAGGGCATGCAGGCACTCAGTGATCAGCCTCTGTAAAGCAGCCACAACCAGCCCATGGCCATGGTTTCTTATCAGGAGAAAATTACTGAGATCATGTCCTTTGCAGCAACATGGATGCAGCTGGAGGCCATTATCCTAAGTGAATTAATGCAGAAACAGAAAACAAAATACTGCATGTTGTCGCTTATAAGCAGGAACTAAACACTGAGTTCATATGGGCACAAAGATAGGTTATCTGTTCTATTTTTCTTTAATGTCAGCTTTGAGTTTCTTGGGTTATCTATTATTTATTTTCTGTTTCACTAAGTACTCCACCAATATTTGTTATTTTCCTTTTTCTTTTTTTAATGGGAAGTTATTCTATTTTATTCCTAACTTGTTAAATTTATTAATTTTCAAACTTTCTAAAACAGTCATTTAAAGATATAAATTAACTTCTAAATACTGGTTTAGCTGCATTCTACCAGTTGAAATATGTAGAATTTTATTATTATTCAGTTTTAACTATTTCAAAAATTCCAAAATGATTTCTTCCTTGACCCTTGAATCTTGGGTTTTTTAAAATCTCTAACTGCATGGAAATGAATAGAGCTTTTAAAATATTAATTTCTGATTTCTAATAACCTGTTATTTATATTGTTATTTATTCAAGTTTACGTTGTGCTCAAGATTATGTTCAAATTTGTAAATCTTCTAAATATATTTATATTTTTTACATTCATTCTGAGTTTTTTTTTTTTTTTTGAGACGGAGTCTCACTCTGTCGCCCAGGCTGGAATGCAGTGGCCGGATCTCAGCTCACTGCAAGCTCCGCCTCCCGGGTTCACGCCATTCTCCTGCCTCAGCCTCCCGAGTAGCTGGGACTACAGGCGCCTGCCACCTCGCCCGGCTAGTTTTTTGTATTTTTTAGTAGAGACGGGGTTTCACCGTATTAGCCAGGATGGTCTCCATCTCCTGACCTCGTGATCCACCCGTCTCAGCCTCCCAAAGTGCTGGGATTACAGGCTTGAGCCACCGCGCCCGGCCATATCAATTAATTTGAAGGATGTGTTAAAATCTTTCATTATGATTGTATTTCAAATTCTCCTTGAAATCATGTCAATTTTGCTTTATGAAAAAGTATTTTTTGTCATTACGTGATAACTCCCTCTTCATTCCTAGTAACACTTCTTTGCCTTAACTTCTAACAGTTTAGAGTTCTAGTCTAATTATATTATTTCAATGGTTACTCTTACAGCGTCAATAATAAAGCTTGACTAAGTATAAAATTTACTAGTATCACCACTTCTGGATAGTAGAAGTACCTTGCAACACTTTAACTCATCATATTCTCCTGTCTGACCTAGTATTGCTGTGTAGTTTAATCTTGTTTTATAAACTCCTTATCACTCAGCATCATCAGTGTTTATTACATAGTCACCATTTTTTTTATCATCAAAGCTTTTTGCATTGCATCCCTCCCTTCTGGGCTCAAGCTGCTTCTTCCTAGATTAAATTCTTTTAGAAGACATGTTAGGGAAGATAAATAGTGTAATTATCTCAGTTTTTGCCCGAATGCGTTTATTTTACCTACATTGTTGAATGAAAATTTATTGGATATAAAATGTTTGATTGGCATCTAGCATCCATTTGCACTTGCAAACATTTTGTATTGTCTTCTAACCTCTGCTGTTACTGTTGAACAGTCTTTTGTCAATCTCATAGCTGTTCAGTATAGGTCATCTGTCATCTCCTACCGCTCTTCAGTAATCTTTGGCAATATCTTATCTATTTTCCATCTCTATAGCTTTGCCTTTTCCGAAATGTCTTACAGTTGGAATCATACAGCATATAACCTTTTATGAATGGTTTGTTTCACTTAGCAATGTGCACTTAAGATACTGCTATGTTGTGGCATGAATTAATAGCTCATACCTTTTGATCACTGAGTAGTATTCTATAACATAAGTCTATCAGTTTGTTTATTCATTCACTTACTGAAGGGCATCTTTGTAACTTCTAATTTGGGGCAGGTATGAATAAAGCTGCTATAAACATTTGCGTGCAGGTTTTATATACAAAAGATAGAGGTTTGCAAATCAGTTGCATAAATACCTAGGAGCATAATTGCTACATTGTATGGTAAGACTGTTCATCTTTGTAATAAACCACCAAACTGTCTTCCAACGTAGCTGTAGTTTAGAATTCTCAGCAGCAAGGAATGAAAGTTCCTATAACTCTACATCCTCACCAGCATTTAGCACTGGCATTGTTTTCTGGTTTGCTCTTGGTTTTTTAGCCATTCTAACAGGTATCTCTTGTTTTAATTTCCATCTACCTAATCAATAATATTGAACATCATTTCATATGCTAATTTGCAGTCTGGTGAGATAGCTGATCAGATCCTTTTCTGATTTTTCAATTGGGTTGTTTCTGTATTGCTGAGTTTTTGTTTTTTTTTTTTTATACTTTAAGTTCTAGGGTACATGTGCATAACGTGTAGGTTTGTTACATATGTATACTTATGCCATGTTGGTGTGCTGCACCCATCAACTCGTTAGCACCCATCAAGTCATCATTTATATCATGTATAACTCCCCAATGCAATCCCTCCCTCTTCCCCCCTCCCCATGATAGGCCCCAGTGTGTGATGTTCCCCTTCCCGAGTCCAAGTGATCTCATTGTTCAGTTCCCACCTATGAGTGAGAACATGCGGTGTTTGGTTTTCTGTTCTTGTGATAGTTTGCTAAGAATGATGGTTTCCAGCTGCATCCATGTCCCTACAAAGGACACAAACTCATCCTTTTTTATGGCTGCATAGTATTCCATGGTGTATATGTGCCACATTTTCTTAATCTAGTCTGTCACAGATGGACATTTGGGTTGATTTCAAGTCTTTGCTATTGTGAATAGTGCCACAATAAACATACATGTGCATGTGTCTTTGTAGTAGAATAATTTATAATCCTTTGGGTATATACCCAGTAGTGGGATGGCTGGGTCATATGGTACATCTAGTTCTAGATCCTTCAGGAATTGCCATACTGTTTTCCATAATGGTTGAACTAGTTTACAGTCCCACCAACAGTGTAAAAGTGTTCCTATTTCTCCACATCCTCTCCAACACCTGTTGTTTCCTGACTTCTTAATGATTGCCATTCTAACTGGTGTGAGATGGTATCTCATTGTGGTTTTGATTTGCATTTCTCTGATGGCCAGTGATGATGAGCATTTTTCATGTGTCTGTTGGCTGTATGAATGTCTTCTTTTGAGAAATGTCTGTTCATATCCTTTGTCCACTTTTTGATGGGGTTGTTTGTTTTTTTCTTGTATATTTGTTTGAGTTCTTTGTAGATTCTGGATATTAGCCCTTTGTCAGATGAGTAGGTTGCAAAAATTTTCTCCCATTCTGTAGGTTGCCTGTTCACTCTGATGGTAGTTTCTTTTGCTGTGCAAAAGCTCTTTAGTTTAATTAGATCCTATTTGTCGATTTTGGCTTTTGCTGCCGTTGCTTTTGGTGTTTTAGACATGAAGTCCTTGCCCATGCCTATGTCCTGAATGGTACTACCTAGATTTTCTTCTAGGGTTTTTATGGTATTAGGTCTAACATTTAAGTCTCTAATCCATCTTGAATTAATCTTCGTATAAGGGGTAAGGAAAGGATACAGTTTCAGCTTTCTACTTATGGCTAGCCAATTTTCCAATGAGTTTCTTCACAGAATTGGAAAAAACTGCTTTAAAGTTCATATGGAACCAAAAAAGAGCCCGCATTGCCAAGACAATCCTAAGTCAAAAGGACAAAGCTGGAGGCGTCACGCTACCTGACTTCAAACTATACTACAAGGCTACAGTAACCAAAACAGCATGGTACTGGTACCAAAACAGAGATATAGACCAATGGAACAGAACAGAGTCCTCAGAAATAATACCACACATCTACAGCCATCTGATCTTTGACAAACCTGAGAGAAACAAGAAATGGGGAAAGGATTCCCTATTTAATAAATGGTGCTGGGAAAATTGGCTAGCCATAAGTAGAAAGCTGAGTTTTAAAAATTATTTGTGTTGTATATGAAAGTTCCTCGGATATGTGACTTGCAAATATTTTCACCCTGTCAGTAGTGTGTTGGTGGTCTTTTTGTTCTCTTCATAGTGTCTTCAACAAAAGAAAGGTTACTAAAGCTCATAAAATCCAACTTGTTCTTTTTTTTCTTTCAGGCATTGTGCTTTTGGTGTTGTTTCCAGAAATCAATCACCAAACCAAAGGCCACTCAAAATTTATCATCTGTTGCATACAAGTTTTATAGTTTTGTGTTTTACATTTATGACCATTTTGAGTTAATTTCTGTATAAATGTGAGGTCTTGGGGTTCATTTTATTGCATGTGGGCATCAAATTGTAGCAATCCCACTTATTGAAAAAAAACCCTCCTTTCTCCATTAAATTTACTTTACATCTTTGTGGGAAAAAAAATCAGTTGGCTATATTTGTGTAGGCTTATTTCTGGGCTTTCTATTGAGTTCTATTGATCTCTTTTCTTCACCAATACACTGCCATCTTGATTAATGTAGCTTTACAGTAAGTCTCAAAAGTAGTGTAAGTCATCCAACTTCGTTTTTTCAGAATTGTGCTGGCTATTACAGTGCCTGTGCTTTTTCATATGTTTTGGTTTTTACAAAAAGTTGCTAGAATTTTTTATTGAGATTGCATAGAAACTATAGATTAAATTATAAAGAATAGATATCTTAATATTAATTCTTTCAAACCACGAATACAGAGTATCATTCCATTATTTATATCTTTTGTGATTTCTTTCCTCAATGTTTTTTAGTTTTTTTCATGCAGATCCTGTATATATGCTGTTAGATTTATAAACAAGTACTTTATATGTATTGGTTTTCTTGTGATTTGTCACTATTTTAAATTTGTTATTCCAGTTATTAAGGTACACTAATTTTGTACATCGACCTTGTTCTTGTGACCTTGCTAAACTTGGTTACTAGTTCCAGGAAATGTGTATTATTTCCAAAATGGAAATGCATGTCATCTTAAAATAAAAATAATTTCTTTTTCCAATCTACATATGTTGTAGTTCTTTCTATTCAAATGTGATGTTAGTAGTAATTTTATTTTATTTGAATTTTTATTTTTGTTTTTCTTTATTTCTTCTGAAAAGAAAAAACAGAATGCATGTGCAGAACATGCAGGTTTGTTACATAGGTATGGTGGTTGGTTACATGCCATGGTTGTTTGCTGCACCTATTGACTCTTCTTCTAAGTTCCCTCCCCTGGCCTCCCAACCCCTAACAGGCCCTGGTGTGTGTTGTTCCCCTCTCTGTGTTCATGTGTTCTCATTGTTCAGCTTATGAGTGAGAACATGCAGTGTTTGGTTTTCTGTTCTCGTGTTAGTTTGCTGAGAATGATGGCTTCCAGCTTCATCCACGTCCCTGTAAAGGACATGATCTCATAAATTTTTATGGCTGTGCAGTATTCCATGGTGTGTGTGTGTGTGTGTGTGTGTGTGTGTGTATCACATTTTCATTATCCAGTCTATCATTTGGATTGGTTCCACATCTTTGCTATTGTAAATAGTGCTGCAATAAACATACATGCTCATGTATCTTTATGAAAGAATGATTTATATTCCTCTGGATATATACCCAGCAATGGGATTGCTGGGTCAAATGGTATTTATGGTTCCAGATCACACTATCTTCCATAATGATTGAACTAATTTACATTCTCACCAACAGTGTAAAAGTGTTCCTATTTCTCCAGATCCTCGCCAGAATTGGTGGTTTCTTGACTTTTTAATAATCATCATTCTGACTGGCATGGGATGGTATCTCACTGTGGTTTTGATTTGCATTTCTCTGATGATCAGTGATGGTGAGCTTTTTTCATATGTTTGTTGGGGGTTTTTTTGCTGTTGTTGTAAATTTAAGTTCCTTGTAGATTGTGGATATTAGACTTTTGTCAGATGAGTATATTGCAAACATTTTTTTCCCATTCTGTAGGTTGCCTGTTCACTCTGATAATAGTTTCTTTGGCTGAGCAGAAGCTCTTTAGTTTAATTAGATCCTATTTGTCAATTTTGGTTTTTGTTGCAATAGCTTTTGGTGTTTTTGTCATGAAGTCTTTGCCCATGCCTCTGTCCTGAATCTGATGTGGGCATTTGGTGCAATAAATGTCCCCCTTAACACTGCTTTAGCTGTGTCCCAGAGATTCTGCTACATTGCCTCTTTCTTCTCATTGGTTTCAAAGAACTTCTTGATTTCTACTTTAATTTCATTATTTACCCCGGAGTCATTCAGGAGCAGGTTGTTCAATTTCCATATAATTGTGTGGTTTTGAGTGAGTTTCTTAATCCTGAGTTCTAATTTGAATGCACTGTGGTCTGAGAGACTGTTCATTATGATTTCAGTTCTTTTGCATTTGCTGAGGAGAGTTTTACTTCCAATTATGTGGTTGATTTTAGAATAAGTGCCATATGGCACTGAGAAGAATGTATATTCTGTTGATTTGGGGTGGAGAGGTCTATAGGTGTCTATTAAGTCCACTTGATCCAGAGCTGAGTTCAGGTCCTGAATATCCTTGTTAATTTTCTGTCTCATTGATCTGTCTAATATTGACAGCGGGATGTTAAAATCTCCCACTATTATTATGTAGGAGTTGAAGTCTCTTGGTAGGTCTCTAAGAACTTATTTTATGAATCTGGGTGCTCCTATATTGGGTGCATATATATTTAAACTGGTTAGCTCTTCTTGTTGAATTGTTCTTTCTACCATTATGTAATGCTTTTGTCTTTTTTGGCCTTTATTTGTTTAAAGTCTGTTTTGTCAGAGACTAGTATTGCAACCCCTGTGTTGTTTTGTTTTGTTTTGCTTTCCATTCGCTTGATAAATTTTCCTCCATCCCTTTATTTTGAGTCTATGTGTGTATTTGCATGTGAGATGGGTCTCCTGAATACTACACACTGATGGGTTTTGACTATCCAATTTGCCAGACTGTGTATTTTAATCGGGGCATTCAGCCCACTTACATTTAAGGTTAGTATTGTCATGTGTGAATCTGGTCCTGTCTTCATGATGCTATTTGGTTATTTTGCACACTAGTTGATGTAGTTTCTTCATAGCGTTATTGGTTTTTATATTTTGGTGTGTTTTTGCAGTGGCTAGTACCAGTTTTTCCTTTGCATATTTAGTGTTTCTTTCAGGAGCTCTTGCAAGGCAAGCCTGATGGTAATGAAATCCCACAGCATTTGCTTGTCTAGGAAGGATTTTATTTCTCCTTCATGTATGAAGCTGAGTTTGGCTGGATATGAAATTCTGGGTTGAAAATTCTTTTATTTAAGAATGTTGAATATTGACCCCCAATCTCTCCTGCCTTGTAGAGTTTCTGCTGAGAGGTCCACTGTTAGTCTGATGGGCTTCCCTTTGTAGGTGACCTGGTCTTTCTCTCTGGCTGCCCTTAACATTTTTTTTCCTTCTTTTTGACCTTGGAGAATCTGATGATTATGTGTCTTGGGGTTGATCTTCTCATGGAGTATTTTAGTGGTATTCTCTGCATTTCCTGAATTTGCATGTTGGCCTGTCTTTCTAGGTTGAGGAAGTTCTCCTGGATAATATCCTGAAGTATGTTTTCCAGCTTGTTTCCATTCTCCCTGTCTCTTTCAGGTACTCTAATTAATTGTAGGTTCAGTCCTTTTATGAAGTCCCATATTTCTTGAAGGTTTGGTTCATTCCTTTTCATTCTCTTTTCTCTAGTCTTGTCTTCATGCCTTATTTCAGCAAGGTGGTCTTCAATCTCTGGTATCCTTTCTTCTACTTGGTTAATTTGGTTGTTGATACTTGGGTATGCTTCACAAAGTTCTCGTGCTGTGTTTTTCAGTTCCATCAGGTCATTTTTGTTCCTCTCTAACTGGTTATTCTAGTTAGCAGCTCCTCTAACCTTTTATCAAGTTCTTACCTTCTTTGCATTGGGTTAAAATATGCTCCTTTAGCTCAGCGTAGTTTTCTATCACCCATCTCCTGAAGCCCACGTCTGTCAATTTCTCCATCTCATCCTCCGTCCAGTTCTGTGCCCTTGCTGGGGAAACGTTACAATCATTTGGAGGAGAAGAGGCACTCTGTCCTTTTGGGTTTTCAGCCTTTTTTTGTTGATCCTTTCTCATCTTCATGAGTTTGTCTAGTTTCGCTCTTTAAGGCTGCTGACCCTTGGATGGGATTTTTGCGGGGACTTTTTGTTGTTGATGACGTTTTTTAATGTCGCTGTTGCTTTCTGTTTGTTTTTGTTTTTCAGTAGTCAGGTCCCTCTTCTGTAGGGCTGCTGAGGTTTGCTGGGGGTTCACTTCAGGCCCTATTCATCTGGTCTGCTCCTGCGCCTGGAGATGTCACTTAAGGAGACTAGAGAACAGCAAAGATGGGTGCCTACTCCCTCTTCTAGGATCTCTGACCTTGAGGGGCACCAACCTGATGCCAGTAGGATCACTCCTATATAGGGTCTGACAACCCCTGTTGGAGGGTCTCACTCAATTGGGTGGCTCAGGGAACAGGACCTGTTTAATGAAGCACTTTGAACCTTGGTGGAGGGGGTGTGCTTCACGTGGGGGAAACCCACTCGTCTAGGCTGCCTAGATTCCTCAGAACTACCAGGAGGAAAGGCTAAGTCTGCTCGTCCGCAGAGACTGTGGCCACCCCTCCCTCTAGGGACTCAGGCTCAGGGAGATCCGGGTTCTGTCCCTGAGCCTCTGGTTGGAGTTATTGGAGTTCCTGACGGGAAGCCCCACCCAGTGAGGAAGGATGGGTCAAGATCAGGTCTAAAGAAGCACTCTGGTCACTCTGGCCACAGTCTGCCACGGCTGGTGTGTTGGGCTGTGGGGAACATGTCTTGGGACCAAGCCCTCCAGCCTCCCCAGCTCCAGCAGGGGAAAAGCACAGTCTGGAGCTATAGAGATGGATGCCACCCTTCCCCCACCCAGGGAGCTTAGCGTGCTAAGCAGTTGTGAGTGCCAATGCTGGCTGCTGCCCCTCCCTCAAGGAGCTCAAACAGCTTAGACAGCAGCCGAAGCTGGTCGCCCCTTCCCCAGGACTTCAGTAGACTTAAGCATATTCCAGCTGACAAGGTGTTGAGAATCTGTACTGCTCTGGGGTTGGGACACTAGGCCCTGGTGGTGTGGGTTCGCAAGTAGAATCTTCCAATCTGTGGGTTGCAAAGTTCTATGGAAAAAGCACATATGCTCTCTCACCACCTCCCTTGGCTCGGGGGAGGTGGCTTCCCTGCCCCATGTGGTTCTCAGGTGGGCCACCCCACACCACACTGTTCTTCCTTCCCTTTCGTGGATCATACCAGCCTCCTAGTCAGTTCTTTTAGTAATTTTAAACTATTTTTTTGAAAAATACACACATAGATAAAATATGACCTTACAGTTTTTCTTAATTTGTTAATATCATAAACAAAAGTTTTTGATTTATGAATGTTGAACCAACTTTTCACTCTTGAAAGGAACTCCAGTTGATTGTAATGTATTATCCTTTTTATTGCAGGATTTTATTTGCTAACATTTTGCTAAGGATTTTTATATCTCTATTAATGAGAGATATTTGCAATTTTCTTGTAATATCTGATTATGGTAATTAGGGTAATCTTGGTTTCATAAAATGAATTGAAAAGTTTCCTTCCTTTTGTATTTCTGGTCAATATTATGTAGAATTTGTATTATCTCTTCAAATATTTAATATAATTTGCCAGGTGGTTTCACTGGCAAATTGTTTAGAATTTAATTGACAATTTAACGTCTTTAGTAGATATAGAGATAGTCAAGTTACCTCTTTCTCCTTAATTGGATTTTTGTGATTTTTGTTTTTCAAAGAATTGGCTTACTTCATTTCAGCTTTAAAATATACAGGTGTAAAGTTGTTTGCAGTATTCCTTCATTGTCCTTTCAATATCTATGAATCAGCAGTCATAACCCCTCTTTCATTCTTGAAATTATAAATATGTATCTTTATTTTCTTTTTACTGGTTAGTCTGGCTAGAGGTTTACCAATTTCGCTGGACTTTTCAAATAACCAAATTTTTGTTTCATTGATTTTCCCTATTTTTCTGTTCATTGATTTATGCTATAATCTTTATTGGTTGTTTTCCCTGTTTGCTTTACACTTAATTGTTCTTTTTTTTCTAGCTTACTAAGTAAGACTGATGCCTGCATAATGGATTTGTAGATATTTCTACTTTTCTAACATATGTAATCAGTTATAAATTTCCTTAAGGTGCTGCTTTAGTTGCATCCTGTAAATTATAAGTTGTGTTTTCATTTTCATTCAGTTTAATTTTTAAAATTTCATTTGAGACTTCTTTAACCAAGGTTTTTTATAATATATTAAATTTCCACATATGTTGATATTTTCCTATTTTTCATTTATTGATTTCTTGTTTAATTTCACTGCGTCTTGATAATGCATTTTGTATAATTTCCCTATTCCTCTCCATTTAATTGTTTTTTTTTTTTTTTCACTAAGAATATGGGCTATCTTGGTGAATGTTCCGTATGTACTTGAGAAGAATATGTAGCCTGCTTTTGTTGAATGAAGTGTTCTATAAATCCCAATTAGCTCAGTCTGCTTGATAGTGCAAATCAGGTAATATGTATCCTTACTGATTTTCTCTTCACCCGATCTATCTATTATTAGTAGAGGGGTACTGGAGTTTCAAACTATAATAGTAGATTTACCTACTTCTCATTTCAGTTCTATTTGGTTTTGCCTCATGTATTTGATGCTCTGTTGTTAGGAGCATACATACTTGAAATTATGTCTTCCTAGAGAATTGGTCTCTATATCATCATGCAAGGGACCTCCTTATACCGATAAATCATCCTTGTTCAAATGTCTGTTTTGTGTGAAACAGATATAGCTATTCCAGCATTCTTTTGATTAGTGTTAGCATGGTATAAGTTTCTCCATCTCTGCTTTTAACCTACTTGAGTCTTTATATTAATATTTAAAATGGGTTTCTTGTAGGCATCATATGATCAGGTCTCTTTTTTAAATCTACTCTGATAATCTCTAATTTTTAATTGTTACAATTAGGCCATTTTTAAGTTGATTACTAATAAAAATCTACTATCTTTCTGTTGTCCATTTGTTGGTTTGTTCTTTGCATCTCCCTTTTTTCCTCTTTTCTGCATTCTCTCATTTTAACTAAGAATTTTATTTGATTCCATTTTATCTCCTCTCTGGGCATATCATTTGTACTTCTTTTTTTAACTTCTTGAGTGGTTGCCCAAGGGTTCATAATGCACATTTTTAAATAATCTAAATTTATCTTCAAATAATACTTTATTTCTTCACAGGTAATGAAGATAGCTTAAGCAGAATATTTCCAGTTTCCCCCTTTCAACTCTTCTGATGATGCTGTTATTCATATTACTTATCCATATGCTATAAACTTCCAATATTATTACTATTATTGCTATAAGTAGACTGTTACCTTTTAGATCAATTAAGAATAAGGAAAATTAGTATATTTTATCATCATTTCTTCCTTTTCTGATGCCTTTCCTTTTTTATATAGATCCAAGTTTCTGACCTATATAATTTTCCTTCTGACTAAAGAATTTACTCTAAAATTTCCTTCAAGGCAGATCAGGTTACAACGAATTTTCTCGTTTTTCTGTTAGTCTGAGAAAGTCTTTATTTCTGCTTCACTTTTAGGAAGTGGCCAGCTATAATTTCACTGGCTATAAAATTTTAGGTTGAGATATTTTTTCAACAAGTTCTTTAAAGAACTTATTTCATTTTCCTGTTGTTTGCATGGTTTCTTATAACAAATCTGCTGTAATCCTTATCTTTGTTCCTTTATAAGTGATGTATATTCTTTCCCTGGCTTTTTTCAAAATTTTCTTTTTGTTTCTCATTTTCTACAATTTGAATATAGTATGTATAGCTTCTTGGACCTGTGTGTTACTGTAGTTTCAATCAATAAAATGTGAAACTTAGAAAGTGCTTGGCTATTACATTTTTTAATATTTTCTATACACCCATTATCTTTTTCTTTTTTGTTTTTCTGGTACTCTGTGTATGTTGTAATTTTTTATATTATCCCATAGTTTTTTGATATTTTATTCTGTATTAATATTATTTTTAATTTTCTCTTTGCATCTGAGTTTTAGATGTTTCTATTGACCTAAACTCAAGTTCCTTTGAGTTTAGGATTCTTTAGATATATTGAGTCTCCTGATGTGTCCACTGAAGGCAACCTTCTTTTCTGTTACTGTTTTCTTTTTTATTTTTAGTACTTCTTTTTGATACATTTTTATAGTTTCAATTTCTCCTCTGACATTGACTATCTGGCCTTGTATATTATTATTATTATTACTATATTATTTTAGCTCTTAATATGGTTATCAAAAGTTCCTATCTGATAATTCCTACAATTGTGTCATCTCAGAGTCTGATTCTGATTATTTCTCTTTTTATTTTGCCTTTTCAGATTGTGAAGCTTTGTTTATTTTGCCTTTGCCATTCTTTGTAATTTCTTGTTGAAAGCCAGCCATGTTGCATAGGATAATAGTTATTGATGTAAATAGGATATTAACATGAAGATTTATGGTAAATCTTCATTTAACATAAAATTATGTTAAATTATCATTATTTAACACATAGCAAGATTTATGTTAAACATAATATGTCTAGGAGTTATGTTTAATGCTTGTTGTAGCTGTAGCCACTAAAGACTTCAAATGCCTCTAGTAAGTGCTTCTGTTGTTGCTTTTTAAAATTTTCCACCCTATTTGCTTTTTTTTTTTCATCCCTCTTTTATACAACGTTCTCAGAGAGGGTCTTAATCTCGCAACTTGTTCAGCTCTAATCCACTTATTACTGGTGGCTTCTTAGCATGGTGATAAGGTGTAGGAGGAGGGGCATTTTCTCATCTCCTGACTATATCTCAGTATTTTGGTTGGCCTATGCCTCATGGTATGTTTTGTACAAGTATTTCTCGTACACTTCCACCCTCAATCCCTTCTCCAGCTACAGAATTCCACTGAATACACAGAATTCTTCTAAAAGCTAGCATATTTACGGCATGTTATACTACAGGGAATGGACACAGGCTAAAATCTGCCAACAGAAGAGACACATGGGGCAGAGTCCCAGAGGATTCCAAATGCAGATCTTCCAGGTGTCATCGTCCAGTTGAGTCACAGACAGCATTAATTTATTCAAGGGATGACATGTGTTAAGATAAACATAATATCTCCAACAAAGAAGCTCACCTGAGCCTGGGGCTTTGGCCACTGGACGGTTTAACAGCAGTGATTTACGATGGGGGCTTTGGGTCATGCAGTATTCACTCTTCCTCCAGAGGGGTGGAGAGTAAAGGTCATTGACTTGGGCAGTCAACCCTGTCTTTTCGCTCAAACACCAATCAGAACCCAGGACAGCAAGACTCAGGTGAGGGTCCCTGGTTGTCAATACCCCACAAGCATTGTCACATACCATTCCCAGCAGAAGCTGACATTGTCCATGCTCCACCATAAGGACAACTAGAAGCTCCACATCTGGAAAGCTCTCGACTCTGCCCTCCATCTCCCCTCTTGGCTGATGGTAATCTGTATACTTTCACTCAACTAAACCATAACCATGAGTATAACAGCTTTCAGTGAGTTCTGTAAGAACTCACCTAGCAAATTATTAAACCTGAGGGTGACCTTAGGAACCTACAAATTCTGCAGATGGTGCAGAAAGCTGCCTTGTGGACTGCCTCCAACTTTACAAACACAGGAAAGGAATCAGCCTGCACAGGAAGCCTCTGCAGGACTGGGCCAGCCTCCTTGCTCTGCTCTGCAGGGGTGGTGTAGCAAGAGAAAGGAGGGAGGGCAGGGAGGGAAGCAAGAGAAAGGTGTGGAGAATGATGCTTCAGAGCTGTAGTCTCCTGCATTCCACTGCAGAAGACAGAAATTAGCTTTCATGACAATCCTGGGGGATAAAAGAAGAAAAAAGAAACCTTAGAAAATTAAAAAGGATTTTTCCTAAATTAAGATTGACAACATCTCACACATAAAACACACATGTAGATGTCAGGCACGGTGGTTCATGCCTATAATCTTAGCACTTTGGGAGGCCGAAGGCAGGTGGATCACCTGAGGTCAGGAGTTCAAGATCAGCCTGGCCAACTAAAAATACTAAAAATACAAAAATTAGCCTGTAGCATAGTGGCACACACCTGTAATCCTAGCTACTCGGGAGGCTGAGGCAGGACAATCACTTGAACCCGGGAGGCAGAGGTTGCAGAGAGCCAAGATCGTGCCTTTGGGCAACAGAGGGAGACTCCATCTCAAAAAGAATAAAAGAAAGAGAGAAAGAGAGAAAGAGAGAGAGAGAGGGAGAGAGAGGAAGAGAGGGAGGAAGGGAGGAAGGGAGGAAGGGAGGAAGGAAGGAAGGAAGGAAGGAAGGAAGGAAGGAAGGAAGGAAGGAAGGAAGGAAGGGGAAAAAGAAAGAGAAAGAAAGCGTACATGTGAAAATAGTTTTATCCTATACCTTAAGAAAATACTAATCAATTAAAATGTACATCTTGCTTAATCATCAGATTAAAATTAGAGTTTAAACCATATAAAACTTTAAAGAAATAGTCATGTCAACATCTCCTCTCCAACCCAGAATTATAGACATAACCCATTTGCCACTGTGAGTGAAGGTAACGGGTGCTATGAGATTGGAAAAAAAAAAACTAGACTGAAGAAACCAGAAGAAAAAAATGGCTGAAATACAGGGAACATAACAAGAAAAGAAGAAACACTAGGAATGGACGTCACCGCATACTTTTCAGCCAAGCCCAGACAGTCCCAGAATCGTTCTCAACACAGCACCCCAGTTGCTACAAATAGATAGATCATGCAATGCCTTCACCACTCCAAAATTAAATTAATCAAGAACAGCACATGGACTGTGGACCCATGGCATAAAAGGCCAAAGTGAGCTCCATTAGCTCATGCCTGATATTGTGCTAGGTACATTTAGGTACAATGTTTAGCATCCTCAGACTGATGTTCCTTTTGTAATGAGGAAAGCAAGATACAGGGGGAGAATCTGACAAGTCAGTGTCACACCGCTCAAGTTTTACTGGTACGTAGCTACACTCATCATTTCTATATTGTTCACAGCTGCTTTTGCACTAAACAGCAGAGTTGAGTAGTTGTGACAGAGACAGGAAGGCCTGCAAAGCTTAAAATATATACCATCTGGTCCTTTTCAGAAAAAAAGTGTGCTGACTCTGGTCTAGAAAATTTTTCACTATAGTTTTAAAGTTCCAGAATAAATAAGTAGTGTTACATATACTTTCTATTTAGCACTATTTTAAATTAGGGTTGCCAATGATCCACTTCATACTTTGTGAGAAGAGAACAATAAAAAACAAAATGAAATATGACTTTCTTTGCCAATCATTCGACCCATGACCTCATTTCCAAAAAAATAGAATTCTGCGTCCCAAGAGCATTTGGCATATGACAGCTCCAGCAATCAAAAAGAAAAATATCAATACATTTCAGGCAGTCTTCTTTTGAGGACTAGTTGGGAAGCATTTTATTATATTTATATTTATATTATATTTATAAACAAAATAATAGTGACCATGAATTGAGTGCATACAATGTGCTTGAAACATGTTAAATGCTTCACAGTATTTTTCTATCCTCAAAACAACACTGAAATGCTCATGAAAAGCAAGAACCCATAGTCACACTCAGGGCTGGGGGGCTCCAAAGTTGGTGCTCTCCTCCGGCATGCAGAATAAGAACTCTATGCTGGAAGCTGAGAAGTAAGAAAAGGGAGGAAGAGTGAGCCTTAGCTGGGCACTGGCACATGACGCACTAGAGCTGGCACCTGGCACATGACATCTTCACATCACACTCTTCCCTCACTTAGATGGAGAAATAAGGTCTGGAGAGGTTGATAAACCTTCCCTGAACTGTTTCCATTCATGGTACTTCTTTCCTTGCCTCTACGTTTCTGATCAAAGTCATTCATGTTAACATCACATATAATTCAATGATTCTACACCAGTGGTCCAGGACTAGATGAGGTGTCATTGGTGGGAGGTAGTTCTTGCTACTGAGACCCATCCTCTCCCATAGCAGTACATCACTGACAACACCACAGTCTTTGTTTTCAACAACCCCATTGACCCCAGAGACAAAACATGTCCCATGTAGAGCTGGGAAGAGGTTTAATACTGATAGGGAGGGAAAAGTTCACATGATAATGCAGCCAAGAAATTGAGCTGGCCATTCTGGCCTCTGTTCTCTTGCTGTGAACTTGAGCTCCCATAGCCAAGTACAACTCAGGGTGGCCATGTCCAGAGCGTGTTAAGGGCCTTTTCATTCCATTTCCTCGTCAGTATCCTGGGAAACGGGCAGTAAACACCAAGACAACAGGACAAGGAAATAAAACCTTAAGCAATTAATTATTATAAAATTTCCACACACGTTCCAAGAATGAAGAATAACAAGAATAAGTAGGCTGGATAAACATGGTTTTATATGGATTTTATTCTTCCAAATGTCTTCTATGTACAAACTCCAAGTGGAACCTAAAACTTAAAAAACAGAGCTGTTTAACAACACTGTCATACTAGAAGCTTATGAAGGGGCTGCAGCCCAGCCTGGCCAACCAGGCCTGGCACCTGAGGGGTCCCTCATTGAGCAGAAGGGTACTCTGGGGCTTGTGCAGAAGGCAGGATGCAGAGGATACAAAAGCCCACCTCACGCACCTCTCTCTACATCCATCCCATTTCTCCTTTTGTAAGCTGGGTCTGCCTTTATAATTTTAAAAAGAAACACAAGCAAGGAAACTTTTATCTCCACAATTTCGCAGTATATAAAAAAGCTGCTTCCCCATTTGGTTAAAAAAATAATTTACGAATCCCTCGAAAATCCTCAATAACCGTTTCAAGAGGCTGTGTTGTTATCCTGGCTTTCTGAAAAACAGTCAGTGTGACATTTCCATATGCATCAAAAACAAGAGGACGTATCTCTCCTGGCCTCTGTTCAAGTAACTCTTCCCTAATAGTGGATCTGTTTATCTTTCAGTGACATGATAGTCATGTCAAAACCACAAAGTGAAGTAGACCATCAACATGATTACCAGTTGATTCAAACCAAAAGGCCAGGGTAGCACCAATGGCATGGCTCCAGTGGACTACAGTAGTCTATTGTGCTTCTTTGATAATTTATCATTCAGATTTTCACTTGGGTTTACCACTGTGATTCATCTATTTCTTCATTCAACATATGTTTATTAAGTATGGTCCATATCCCAAACACAGTACCGGGCACTGAGGACACAATTCAAAGATAACAACTGGACACAAGAGAAATCTGCAGTCAAACAAGGACCCTGGAAGCACAGTGGGATACAGCACACTGGGATCAACCCTGCAAACACAGCCAGCCCAGGGAACCAGGGGCACCCCGAAGGCAGAGCCTAGCCTGAGGGGTACAGAGAAGACTTCCTAGAACATTGAAGAATGCCCAAGTGAATTCCTGAGAAATGAATCGAAGTTAGCTCCGTGGAGACTAAGGAAATGGCATCCTGACAAGAAGTACAGCTGAAGGCACTGAGTGGTGACAGCCTGCATCAGTCTGCTCAGGCTGCTGTAACGAACACTGCAGCTTGTGCAGCTCAAACAACAGAAATGTATTCTTTCACCATCCTGAAGGCTGGAAGTCTGAGATCAAGGTGGTGTCAGGGCTGGTTTCTCCTGAGGCCATTCTCCCTGTCTTATAGATGGGGCATCTTCTCCCTGTGTCCTCATATGGTCATTTCTCTGTGTGTGAGTCCTAACTTGCTCTTCTTAAAAGATCACCAGTAATATTGGATTAGGACCCACCCTAAATACCTCCTTTTACCTTATTGGCAAAGATTCTATATCCAAATCTAGCTGTATTCTGGGCTCCTGGGGGTTAGTTCAACATGTGAATTTTGGGGTGACAGGATTTGGCTCATAACATAGACTTACAAGAGTTCAACACAAAGGGCATGTGATAGCAAAATGGAAGGTGGTGAGAGGTGTATCTTCATGCCCCTGACCACTGGGAAGACAGGAGCCCAACCACAGCCCCACACATTTGCTGTGTAATCACCTGAATGGCTGGTGGCCTTAGAGACCACAATGGGAACCACCCGTGGCACAGGGAGCATATATGGCATGAGAAGGACTTTCTAATCCAGGTGGGGTCTCACTGAGACAGTGCCTAACCACAGGCCACATAACAGGGTATGTGATGGAGTGCAGGCATGTTTGGCACCAAAGCCTGTGTTCTGTCACACACAGGTGCTGAGAAGGTGTATGTCTTAGCCTGGGCTCCCATAACAAATGACCTGGGCACCCTAAACAGCCAACATTTGTTCCTTACTGCTCCAGAAGTCCAAGATCAGGGGACCAGCCAGTTGGTTCCCTAGTGGGGGCTCCTTTCCTGGTTTGCACACAGCCACCTGCTGCCTCTGTCCTCACAAGACTGTGAGACACAGGAAGCTCTGGTGTCTCTTCCTCTTCTTGTAAGGACACTAATACCATCATGGAGGTCCTTAGGACTTCATCTAACCCTACTTATATCCTAAAGGCTTCACCTCCAAATACATCACAGGAGCAGTTAGGGCTTCAACATATGCACTTCAGGGGGTCACAATCCCACTCAGAGCAGGATGTGAGGCCAGGGACAAGCAGCCTGCACATCCTGGGGCAGACTGAGATGGCTGCCACCGTGAGGGAGAGAAGGTTCACCCCAACCCTGCGTGCTGAAACCATGCCGGCTTCCAAGGCCACCAGGCCACACACAGCATTTCATTCTATCCTCAGAGTGTCCAGACACTAAGTTAAACATTTTCTTCTTGAGCTACAAGGCAAGATCTTTGATGAGCTCTCTCTCGCCCCAGTCTTAATTCGTCCAGGTTCCCCTGTAACTCTGTGATGATTAATTAGCACCCATGTTCAACATTTTGCCTCACATATCAAAGTAAAGTCTTACTACAGTCATTTGATGCATTTTAAATTTTATGGTGCTAGTATGTGTCGGTGGGGAGGGAGGAATACAGAAAGTGTTCTCATTAACAGTTTGTTCTTTTTACTTCTTGCCCACATCCCTTGAAAACAAGAGCAGGTGTATGTTTTGCTCATGCAACTCCTAAGAAAGTGCTTTGAAAATTCAGTATCTCCTGATCTTGGATGGCAGAGGTATCTCAAAGAGAAGGATTTGGAGATCAGACTAAAGTAAAAAACAACTTTACTTTAGCAAAGCAGACACAATTGCTCTCAGCTACAAAGGGACAATGCCCAGACTCTGCCTCTACTGCAGGAACAACAGTGTGGCCTTCCAGCCCCAAAACAAGACAGCCAAGTGAGAGCTAGCTGAGACAGTGGGGCTCTGCCCTGCTTCTCCCCAAGGAGTGAAGACATTTATTTGAAGTTTGTGTTGAAAGATCATATATACGTATGAACCAACTAGGTTTTCTTTGTCAGACACTGCAGAAAATACAGGACGCCTCCCCATATGTTACCATAGTTCTCCCCAAAAAGGCAGGTGTTCAGGCTGGAGAAGTCAAAAGGTGGTGGCAGGCACACCATGCAATTCAAAGAGTGCACCAGCTCCAGGTGTCAGTCAACTGAGTAAAAAAGTGGCTCCATTAAGCTTCTTCAAACAGGAGAACTTCATACTGTCATATCCCTTTCTCATGTACATGCAGGTTCTGAAAGAGTCCTCGCATCTGCCAAGATCCTCACCTGATTTCAAAAGGAAGTTGCTTCTAGAGACTAAAATCAAATTCATCATTTTTGCAGCTATTAAAAGAAGGAGAAAGTCAACTTCAGTTCTAAATAGGGCCTGAAGCAAGGCTGGTGGAAGCATTCAACCATCTTCAGTCTATTGGTTAATTCATCTGTCCATTCATTTGCTTAAATCGCTTACTTTTAGCTGCTAGGTTTCCCTGAGTGACCACAGGAAATCCAAGACTCCTGTTCATTCCTCACCCCCTGGCCTACCCATGCATCACCCTTTCTGAGCCAGTTCACACCCCTCCCTGACTCTTAAGTCCTTCACAGTCTTTCTTCTGTCCTTCTTCCGGGTGTACTTCAGCTGACTCCATGTGTACCCCCGGACTCATTTCCTGGCATCCTTCTCAGGTGTTGCTGTTTTCTTTTAAGGCTTCAATCCATTGGGCCTGGATATGGGGTAAATACCTTCTTGCTCATTGAAATCTCCAGATCATTCTCCACTTCTCTTCCCTTAACCTCCCATCAGACCCTACCACCACGTGCCTGGCACAGAGCAGACATTCAATATTTTTTTAATCAAATTAATGATTGTCATCCGTTACCGCCCACTTCCCGCCCCACAAGTGCAGCAATCTCTAGACTGCTGGTCTTCCTCTTCATTCCTTGATCATGGTCACTAGGATCTCTGCAATCACTGCTGCCACAGTTTTTGATGATTTTAATATACACAAGAGAGCTCCTTGCAGGGCCTAGCCTTCCCCTTCATTTATTGCATCATCTCCAGATGAGTCTGTCCTCTGCTCCACCTCAGCCTCCCACCCCTCCCATGGCCACCCCAAGACCGTAGCATCACTAAATGACCACAGCACCTCCATTCACTCAATCTCAAACATTCCACCCTTCCATCTCTTTTAAGTGTCCAGCTCTCAGTACCTCTAGTCTGACAATACTGTGACTCCTGTTATGATGTTTTATTCATGGATCTGAACATATTACATCAAGTCTTTATTTCCTCCTGCCTCTGTTTAAATTGCATGGTACACCATCATGATCATGCCCTTGCAAACACCCCAGCTACCTGGCTTGCTGTCTCTATCAAATCACCCTTGTGAAATAAGTAACTTTCCTTAGGCCATGCCTCCCCATAATCTTAATTGGAGAAAAATACACAACCATACTGTCTCAATTCATGTTATATTAGTGGCCAAGTGAGCAATAACCAAGCAATACTACTTTATTTCCCTAGCACAGATCAGCTCCCACTGTACCTGGGAGATTCTCACACCTTTTCTTTTCTCTCGAAACCCACAGCAACCCCTTCACATTGATGACAGTGCTTCCCAGTGCAAGTAGAAGCAAGGCCAAGATAACTTTCACCTGCTTTCCTCACAACGGTTAACCAACCAAGTGTAATCTGACTCTAAATTCTGGCTTCATTCATTTTACTCAACAAATATTTACTGAAGAATATATTAAGTGCTATAACTTCTGTAGTGAAGTGAGCAGGGTGTGGGAAGACAGAAATCCCTACTTTCATTTAGATTGTGTATTAGTTTACTATTGCTGCTGTAACAAATCACCACATATTCAGTGGCTTAAATCAATACGAATGTATTATCTTACAGTCCTGGAGGTCAACAGTCCAAAATGTATCTTAAAGGGTTATAATCAAGGTGTCAGCATGGCAAGTTCCTTCAGGAGTTTCCGGGGAAAATTGGTCCCTTACCTCCCCATATCTAGAGACCATGGCATTCCTTGGTTCCTGGTCACATCACTCAGCTCTCATCTTCCATTATCACTTTGCTTTCTACCCTTCATCTATTTTTGTTATTGTTCATCCTTTTGGTATCATATCTAAGAAATTAAGATCATGAAGATTTAGTTACATGTTTTTGTCTGAGTTTTGTAGTTTTAGTTCTTATATTTAAGTGTTTTATTCATTTTTGGTAAATTTCGGTATATAATTTGAGGAAAAGGTTCGACTTCATTTTTTTGCATGTGGATACAGAGTTTTCCCAGCACCATTTGTTGAAAAGATTGTCCTTTTCCCCCATTGAATGGCTTTTGTGCCCTTGTCAAAAATCAATTGTCTGTGTATGTGAGAGTTTACTTCTGGAATCTCTATTCAAATCTATTGGTCTGTAAGTCTGTCTTTATACAAGTACCTCACTGTTTTGATTACTGTAGCTTTGTGATAAGTTTTGAAATCAGGAAATGTGAGTTGTCCACATTTATTCTTCTTTTCAAGATTGTTTTGGCTGTGCAAGGTCCCTTAAGATTTCATATGAACTTTAGAACGGGTTTTCTATTTCCACAAGAAAAAAAAAAATTGTTGGATTCAATCTGTAGATTGCTTTGATTAACAAAGCAAATCGAGTAGCATTATCACCTTAACAATATTAAATCTTACACCATGAACACATTCCATTGATTTATGCCTTCTTTAATTTATTTCAGCAATGTTTTGTAGTTTTCAGTACATGCATTTAATTTCCCTGTTTAAATTCCTAAGTATCTATTCTTTCAGATGCTACTATAAAAAGAATGTTTTAAAAATTTTCCTTGTCATATTGCTTATTTCTAGTGTATAGAAACACAACTGATTTTTTTATTGATTTTGTGTCCTGCAACTTTGCTTAATTCATTTATTAGCTTTAGTAGTTTTGTTATTAAATCCTTAGGGCTTTCTACACATAAGACCAGGTCATCTGTGAATGGAGAACTTCTCTCTTTTCAATTTGTATGATTTTCATTTATTTGACTTCTCTAATTGCTCTGGCTAGAATTTCCACTACTATATTGAATAGAAATAACAATAGTAGGAATCCTGCTCTTGCTCCCATTGTTAAGGGAAAGCTTTGAGTCTTTCAATACCGCATGTGATGTTAGCTGTGGGCTTTTCATATATCACCTTTATCATGTTATAGAAGATATCTTTTATTCTTCATTTGCTGAGTGTTTCTATCATTAAAAGAATGTTGAACTTTATCAAATGATTCCTCTGCATCAACTGAAATGTTTATATATTTTGGGGTCTTTTTTCTCCCTTCATTCTATTCATGTGGTTTCTTATATTGAGTGATTTTCATACGTTGAACCATTCTTGCATTATTGGGAAAATCCCATTTGTCATGGAGTATGATCCCTTTAATATGCTGCTGCATTCAGTTTTATAGGATTTTATTGAGAGGTTTTGCATCTATATTTATAAGAGACAATCTTGTAATTTCTTTATCTGGCTTTGTTATCTGTGTGATGCCAGCCTCATACAATAAATTATGAAGTATTCTCATCTCTTCAATTTCATGAAAGAGTCTGGCAATGATTGGTGTAAATTTTCATTAAAGAACTGATAGAACTCATCAGTGAAGCTGTCTGATACTGAGCTTTTCTTTTTTGTAAAATTTTTGATGACTGACTCAATCTCTTTACTCACTATTGGTCTGTTTAGATTTTCTATTTCTTCATGATTCAGTGTTGGTAGGTTGTATGGTGTAGGAATTTATCAATTTCTTGTAGGTAATCCAATTTGTTGGCATATAATTTTTCATTAGTAGTCTCTTTTGATCCTTGGTATTTATGTGGTATCAGTTGTAATGTCTATGATTTCATTTTTTATTTTGTTTATTGTAGTCTTTTATTTTTAGTATAGCTAAAGGTTTGTCAAATCTGTTAATCTTTTTAAAGAACCAAGTTTTAGGTTCATTGATACTCTCTCTTGTTTTTCTATTCTCTATGTCATTTATGTTTCCCGTAATCATTATTTCCTGCCTTCTCCTTGCTTTGGCTTTAGACTGCTTTTCATTTTCTAGTTATGTAAGACATGCAATTAGATTTTCTATTAATATCATTCTTTTTAAATGTGTTTAGAGCTTAAATGTGCCTTCTGACCACTGCTTTTATTGCATCCATAAATTTTGGATATTATATTTTACTTTTATTCATTGTAGAGTATTTTCTACACTTCACAGCACTGGGACTTGGGCTGAAGGGCAGGGCATCAGCTGTGGAGCAACATGAGCAGGACCCCACCTCAGACGACACCATGAACTCGTTCCTGGAAAAGCTCCAGAGCCAGCCTTACCGTGGCAGCTTTCATAAGGAACAGTGGGAGGAGGAATTTGAAAAGGTCCCCCTGTTTATGAAGAAAGTGCCATCAGAAATTGATCCCAGGGAGAATCCTGACTTGGCTTGTCTCCAGTCAATTATTTTTGATGAGAAGCTTTCTCCAGAAGAATAGGCCAAGACCTATAAAGATGAGGGCAATGATTATTTTAAAGAAAAAGACTACAAGAAAGCTGTGATTTCCTACACTGAAGGATTAAAGAAGAAATGTGCAAATCCTGACTTGAATGCTGTCCTTTATACCAACCGGGCAGCAGCACAGTACTATCTGGGCAATTTTCGTTCTGCTGTCAGTGATGTGACTGCTGCCAGAAAGCTAAAATCCTGCTACCTCAAAGCAATGAGGTGCTCATGCCATCTGGAACTGAAATACTTTGCCAAGGCTGTGAACTGATGTGATGAGGAGCTGCAGATAGATGCCAAAGTGAAGAAGCTTCTGGAAATGAGGGCTAAAGCAGAAAAGCTGAAGCAAATTGAACAGAGGGATGTAGGGAAATCCAACTTGAAAGAAAAGAAGGAGAGGAATCAGAATGAGGCTTTACTGGAGGCCGTCAAGGCTAGGAATATCAGGCTCTCTGAAACTACCTGTGAGGATGAAATTTCAGCCTCAGAAGGTCTAGGTGAGTTTTTCCTGGAGAGACTCAGCTCTGAGAACCCCCATGGAGCCAGGCTGAATCTAGATAACCAGGGCAGGCTGAGCTGGCCTGTGCTCCTTCTGTACCCAGAGTATGCCCAGTTGCACTTCATCTCTGCCTTTCATGAGGACTCCAGGTTTATTGATCACCTAATGGTGATGTTTGGTGAAACATCCTCTTGGGACCTAGAGCAAAAATATTGCTCAGATAATTTGGAGGTCTACGATGAGGATGAGGACAGGGCAGAACTGTACCGGGTGCCTGCCAAGGGCACCTTGCTGCAGGTTCTACAGCACCACAGGTACTTCGTAAAAGCCCTGACACCAGCATTTTTGGTCTGTGTAGGATCCAAACCTTTTTGAAAGAATTATCTCTGGGGGAGAAAGGTGCACCAGATAAGATGACTGAGCCAGGCCCCCTGGATCTCCTCCCTCACCCTCCTCTGCTGGGAACCTAGCACGCCTGAATCAGTCCAGTGCCTTATTTCTGTCACCAAGGGGATAGTCCTTCCTAGTATTGTGGTGAGGGAGGAGCCTCTGGTTTCCCTGAACTGCAGCCTCTCCGGCTGGTCTTCACTTTCTTCAGTTGATATAAAATTCTGTGCCTTGGCCATAACGTCCTTGGATTCCATCTCTAAAGGGACCATCTGCTGCAGTTACCATGGCAACCGACCTGAGCGGCACACCCTGGTCTGTGGAGATGGGACTCAGGATCCAGTGACATGATTCTGAACTTTTGTGGAGTTTGACATCTTGTTACAGAAGCTACCCTTCAAACTGTACATCTACACACAAACAAACTATGCATAGGATTCCAAGACTTTCAAGCTCAGAGACTCTGGCCTCAAGTTATTTCATGAACACAGAGGGGAGCCATGTGCGGTCGCTGTAGATGACTTGAGGTGAAATGGGGGCAGGAAAGCTCCTGCATGTATAAAGACCGTACAAACTGAGATCCTTGGTACCCCTAAAAAGATTGCCAGCTTCCTTCGTCTTTGCCATACGGAGGACTGTGACAGACTAGGACAGTGGCCTCTGAGTTCCTCTGTAGTTTTCACATTTTGGGATTTTGTGTCTTTTAAACTGGAAAACCTTCTAGCATGTTGGGTTGTTGTTATAGGGTATATCTTTGTCTGCAGCAGTTTGTTGCCCCCTTCCTAAGAGGAGTTTATCTACCATGGAAAAAAAAGAGTATTTTCTAAGTTCTTCTTTGACTTATAGCTTATTTATGAGTATGTTGTTTAATTTCCACATATTTCTGAGTTTTCCAGGTATCCTTCTGTTACTGGTTTCTGGTTTCTTTCTTTTGTAGTATGAGAAAATACTTTATATGATTTCAGCGTTTTAATATTTACTGTGACTTGTTTTGTGGCCCTAACGTAAGATCTAGCTTGGAGAATATTACATGTGCACTTGAGAAGAATGCATATTCTGGTGTGTGTGGTAGTGGAGTGTTATTTACATGTCTACTAATTCCATTTGTTTATAATGTTTAAGTCCTCTATTTCCTTACTGACATTTTGTCTTTGTTCTATTCATTATTGAAAGTGGGATATTAAAGTCTTCAAATATTATTGTAGAATTTTTTTTCTCAGTTTATTTCTGTCAATTTTTGCTTCATGTGTCTTGGGGGTTCTGTTTTAGGTTCACGTAGGTTTATCATGGTCATATATGCTTCATGGATTAACCTTTTTTGAATACACAATTTTCTTGTCTTCTATGATAAATTTTAAAGTCTAGGCAGCACATTCAGCAGTCCTGTGGCTGTCTCTTGCTTCAACAGCGTTTGGATGGAACAGATCCAGGAACTCTCTTTCTTCCAGTCTCCAGCCACCTTCCAATCTTCTCTCCATTTTCAACCTTCAGGACCATCTTCTCGGTCATATCCTGCTTCTGGGACCAGCCAACACCATTTTAGTGGTTAGTTCCTTCTTGCTGACTAACCATGAGCTCCCAGATTTATCAGAATTATTCCACTGAGGTGGAGGCAGCCATCAACTACTTTGTCAATTTGTACTTGCGGGTCTTCTAAACCTATTTCTCTCTGGGCTTCTATTTTGACCATGATGATGTGAATCTGGAAAGCATGGGCCACTTCTTCTGCAAATCAGCTGAGGAGAAGCATGAGAGTACCGAGCATCTCTCAAAGGTACAAAACCAGTGTGGCAGCATGCTATCTTCCAGGACCTCCAGAAGCCGGCTCAAGATAAGTAGGGTAGAACTTTGGATGTCATGGAAGCCACCATGGCCCTGGAGAAAAATCTGAACTAGGCCCTTCACGTCCTCAGCTCCGCCTGCACAGATCCCCATCTCTGTGACTTCCTGGAGACTCACGTCCTAGATGAGGAAGTTAAACTCATTAAGAAGATGGATGACCACCTGACCAACCTCCCCACAGGCTGGCTGGCCTGGAGGCTGGGCTGGGTGAGTATCTCTTTGAAAGGCTCACCTTCAAGTACAACTAGGAGCCTACTGAGCCCAGTGACTTCTGGGAGGCCCCTTGCAAAGTAACAGGGCTTCTGTCTAAGCCTCTTCCTCCAGCCACTGGGCAGCTTTTTAACTACCCTGGAGCACTTGTCCAAGCCTTGGATCAAATTGAAATAAAGCTTTTGGAAGCAAAAAAATAAAATTTAAAGCGTATTTTTTCTAATAATAGCGGAGATGTCCCAGATCTCTTTTGATTAGTAGTTGCATGAAATATCTTATCTGTCCTTTTATTTTCAGCATTTTTGTGTCTTTATAGCTAAAATAAGTCTCCTTTAGATAGCACATAGTTGGATCATGTTTTTTAATACATACTGAAAATCTCTGCTGTTTAATTGAATAGTTTGATTCATTTATATTTAAAGTGATTACTGTCAAGGAAAGGCCTCCTTCTCTCATTTTGCTATTTATGTTCTGCAGATTTTGTATATTTTTTCCTCAATTCCTTCATTATGGATTTTATTGTGTAATTGATTTTTTCTAGTCCATTTTTGTTCAATTCTTATTTTCTCTTCCACATAGTTTTTAATTATTTTCTTCACTTTTTTTAGTTATTTTCTTTATTTTCTACTGCACAATCTGGAGATTGTAATTAACATCTTAAATTTATAACAATGTAGCTTGAATGAATACCCTCTTAGCCTGAATTGTGTACAAAACCTCTGCAACTATACAGCCTCATCCATCTCTTTATACTATTGTTGTCACAGATTTTGTCTTTACACACTAAGTGCCCATTAACACAAATTTATATTATTTTGGGCATTTGAATTTTAAACCATATAGGGGAAAAAACAAAAAGGAAAGAAGTTACAAACCAGAAATACAATAATTTTAGCTTGTATATTTATCTCTGTAGTTGCCTTTACTGGTTTTCTTTACTTCTTCACACAGTTTTGAGTAACTGTCTAGTGTCCTTTTATTTCAGCCTCAAGGAATACCTTTAGCATTTCTTGTAGGACAGGCCTACTAGTGATTAACTTCTTCAAAGTTTATTTATCTGGGAATGTCTTAATTTCTTCTTCATTGATTAGTTTTGCCAGACAGGATTCTTGGTTAACAGTTTTTTTTTTTCTATCAGCACTTTAAATATATTATCCCACTTCCTTCTGCCCTCCATGCTTGCTGATGAGATGTTGACTCTTTTTCTTACTTAAGAGTCCTTGTACAAAAACATGACAAGTTGCTTCTTACTTCATGCTTTCAAGATTCTTTTTTGGCTTTTCCTTTTGAAAGTCTAATTATAATGTGTAATGGAGTCTTTGTGCTCTTTCGGCTAAAAGTCCATTGAGATTCCCTGATATACTGATTTACGTTATTTCTCACATTTGAAATATTTGGGCCATTATTTCTGCTCCTTTCTCTCCTTTTTATTCTGGTATTTCCATTATGCATATAATGGTACACTTGATAGTATCCCACAGTTCTGTTAAGGTATGTCCATTTTTCTTCATTTCTTTCCACTTCTGCTTCTCAAGTTGAATAATCTACATTGAGCTATCTTAAGTTTAGTTTGAAATTTTGAGGATGGTTTCTTCTTTCTGTTCAAATTTTATGCTGAATCTCTCTAGTGAAGCTTTCATTTCAGACTGCATTTTTTAGCTCCAGAATTTGTTTGATCTATTCTTATATTTTCTATCTTTGTTGGTAACCTCTATTTGCCTAGGCCTCATAGTTATGGTTTCCTTTGTCCATGGTTTTTCTTTATCTCTCTGAGCATATGTAAGATGATTGATTTAAAGTCTTTTTATAGTAAATCCAATGTCTGGGTTTTCTTGGGGACAGTTTTGGTTCATTTATTTTTTCCTGTGAGTGGGCCATACATTCTTGTTTCTTTGCATGTGTTGTAAATTTTTGATAATTGGACATGTTGAATATCATAATGTGTAACTCTAGAAATCATAATCTTCTCCCCAGGATTTGCTGTTACTACTTGTAGGCTGTAGTTGTTTAGTGACTCTTCTAAATTCTTTTTATGAGACTGTTTATGTGTAGTCACCAAAGTTCCAGTTCTGTTAACTTACTGGTCAGCTGGTGATTTAACAGAGATTTTCTTAAATGCCTAAACCCAACGTAACAAAAAATACTTCAAGTCTTTGTGGATTGGCTATGTGTTTGAACATTCCTTTAATGCTTAGCTAGGCCATTTACATTTGCTTAATGTCCACTTTCAGCTTCACAGGAGCCTAAAGACAGGAGCCAGAGATGAAAGTTCATGGTGTTCTCCAGTCTTTTCTGAGCATGTCTAGTCTTGGGCATATTTGCGTGGACTTCCAGATTATCCGATTATGTGGAATCTATTAAAATATTTATTCTCACATTTGTATTCTTTCCCTGACTTTTCCTAACCTTTCTAGTCTGTCTGCTACTTTTCCTATCTGTTATAACTTTCCCCAGGCAGCAGCAGTGATTATATTTGCCTTAAATCCTTTTTTAAAATTCCACCCAGGTGGCTGCTTCAGGCCTGAGAAAGTTCAGAGGCATGTGAAACAAAAGGAATTCCCTGACCAATCACTCGGGGAGCCACCAGACAGACATACAATCATAATTGTTTGAGACTAAGGCCTGCAGTGCCTCCTCTGCGGCCACCAAGTTATGTCAGTAACATGGGCAGCCAGCCCCACAGCTACCACCAAGCTGGAAAGTGGTAAATTGTATGGGTAAGTTAAAGCACCACAATACTCTTTTACTGAAATTTAGGAGCTTTTTTCTTTGTGAAACACTTCCTTCATTTTCATATATTTTTTACTAGATTCCTTAGTTTTAAAAAGTTAATCCTAATAGTTTATGCCAACTTCATTGTTGCTTTAGTGAAGAAACAGTTTTGGAGTTCCCTGCTCTGCCATTTTCTGCTTCTGCTTGACATTTTAAAAGAACCACAGGCTACTGTGTTAAGAGTTAAGAAGAAGCAAAGCCTGTAATCCCAGCACTTTGGGAGGCCGAGGCGGGCGGATCATGAGGTCAGGAGATCGAGACCATCCTGGCTAACACGGTGAAACCCCGTCTCTACTAAAAAATACAAAAAACTAGCCGGGCGAGGTGGCAGGCGCCTGTAGTCCCAGCTACTCGGGAGGCTGAGGCAGGAGAATGGCGTGAACCCAGGAGGCGGAGCTTGCAGTGAGCTGAGATCTGGCCAGTGCACTCCAGCTTGGGTGACAGAGCGAGACTCCGTCTCAAAAAAAAAAAAAAAAAAAAAAAAAAGAGTTAAGAAGAAGCAATAGAGAGGACTGAAGCTGGGAAGCCAATGGCAATAATGAGATGAGACATGAGGGTGCCTTATATGGGGAACAGTGGAGGTGATAAGAAGTGATTAGATTCTGAGCATATTTAGGTGATATAGCCAAAGGATTTGCAGATGGATTGGAATGTAGACAATGAAAAATGTGGAGCAGAGAGGCCTAATAATGGGGAAGGATGAATTTGTCATTACTGAGCTGAATTCCTGAAGAAGTTTTCTGACTGCTCTCCCAGATTCCATGTTCAGTCTTCTATAATCCATTGTCAACAGAGTAGCTGGAGTGAACCTTCCAAAACTGAAATGAGATGATGTTACTCCTCTGCCCAGTGTCCCATCCCAAATTTTTACAATGGCCTACAGAGTCCTAAATAATCTGAGTCCCTGCAACTTTTCTGTCCACATCTCTTAATTCACTCTGTTCCAGCTGTGTTCCACTCTGGCCTTACTGTTCCTACAAATCATTATACAGGATCCTAACTCAGGGCCTTTGCACTTGTGTTCCTTGATATGCATGGCTCACCCTTCACTTCTTTATGTCTCTATGTAAATGTTACTTTATTGAAGATGCCTTCTTGTTCACCTTCTGGGAAAAATAAAAACAAAACAGCAAATTGAGCCACTCCAAATGTCCTGACATTTCCTATTATCTTCTGCTGCTGTATTTTCCCCACAATATGTCTATAGTTGTTTCTTTGATGATTTGCCCTCTGCTCACTCTTGCCCCATAGAATGTAAGCTCCATTAGCATGAGTCAACTCTGTTTCCCTCATATCTGTGTCACCGACACCTTGAAAAGAACCTGGTCAAAGAACAAAGTTAATATTTCCTGAGTCCAGAAACTGAGATATGCAATTTTGTGTAAGACACAATCATTATGTTGAGAGATTCCACAGTTTAGAGGGGAAGAGAAACAAGTAAACTAGTGACGATATGCAGTGGATGGCTCCTGTATTTCAAAAGAACACAGAGGAAGGATGTCAAAGGGACAGTCCCAGGACTCACTAAACCAGGTCAGGGATGCAGCAGCAGCGGGAAAAAGCAGTCCACCTCCCAGGCTCCATCAGAAGGATTCTGCCATAATTATTGTTTTCAGTATAAGGCTTTATTGGAAAAAAAACTTCTGACCCTTAGAATAATATTTAGATGCTACTGGTCTGCCCAGACCCTGTTAGTACATAATGCATGTCGGTTTAAACTAATTAATACATTATGCCCCTTGCTCTTGGGCGAGTTCTGCCATAACCTGCTGAGAGGTCACAGGGCATGACTATCTAGCTCATCAGCTCTGAAATGAAGGTGCTAGAGGAGGTTGCCTTGGTAGTGGCCTTCAGCTCCAAATCTGTAGTCTGAGTCAAGAAACATTTGTCCCAAATGAAATTATATCCATCCTTATGACATAAAACGGTTAAAACTAAGAATTTATCAGCTACTTTATTTTTCCCAAGAGATTTTCAGATATCTCTTTGCTTTTGTTATCATTCCTTATAATAAGTTTAATGAGCAGATGTGATTTATGCCATGTGTTTATAACAGCCCGAACTTTGATATTGCATTTTTCATCACCGGCTTCCTTGCATTTGAGATATTTTCAGCAGGTTTAGAAAGCCTCTTTTCTGTTTTGTTTACAACAGATGCTAGAGAAGTATAGCCAAGAAAGAAAAGAGTAATAAGACTTATCTCCATATTCTCCCATCAGTTTCTCAACTAGATCTGAAAAATGCTATAGGCAGCCACACGAAGAGCACTGGAATGCAAAGGGTTCGTTCTCTCTTAAAGACACACAATCTTGAGGTCATATTTTTCAAACTGTAGTTCATTCACACAAAAGCTTTTTTGAGTAATTGTTATAGGGTGAAATGCAAAAACAAATAACATGGAGTTCCCTACCATTAAGAGGCTTACTGACAGACTTGAAAATAAGAATTGTCACCAATTTAAAATACCATGCTAGGAAACGGAGAATGTTTCCTAATAGCTATGAGCTTTTTTAGGGTGGAAGGGTTGACAAAAATATTCTAAAAATAGACCATGGTACACACGATCACAACTCTGTGAATATACTAAAAACCATTCAACTGTCCAATTTAAATGAGTGAACAATATATCAATTACATCTCAGTAAAGCCATTTGAAATAAAAGTGACACACCAGGAATCTGCACAGAGCCTTGTAGGGGCACTGAAGATACAGAGGTCAGTCCTCTGCAGGGGAGAGGTAGGAAGAAGTAGGATAGGAACATCTCAATACAAGGGTCAGACTCACACATTCAAGTGTAACCCCTCCATATGTGTGTTGAAACACATCTGAAACTCAGCATGTCCAAAGCCAAACACCTAATCTGTCCTCCAGACCCACTCCATGTGCAGCTTCCCCATCTCAACAACTGTGATTTCATCATTCCAATTGCTTAGGACAATGTCATTGGAGTCATTCTTGACTTTGTTCTTTCTTCCACAGCCCACACCTATCCCATCAGCAAATCCTGGTGACTCTCTCCTTAATAACTCCTATCTCCACTCCCACTGTGCCCTTGGACTGCTATGACCCCTTTATCACTGGTCTTGCTACTTTCAACCTTGTCTTCTGAAGTCTATTCTTGATACAGCAGCCCAAGTGATACCTTCAAACTGCCAGTCAGATGGTGGTGCTCTTCAGAATGCTGAGAAGCTTCCACCTAGTCTAAGCAGAAGTCCTTCTGACCTGGCCCACCACAGGGCTGGTCTCATGTATATCTTCTGGAAGCCAACCACCCATGGTGTGTCTGCATTTCCCACCTTCCTTCTACTCCTTTCAGTTAGTGATATTTGTGACTCTGCAATCATATCACTGGTGGGACCTCATTAACTCATGGATTGGGTGACTTTGCAAGAAAAAGAAACTTTTCAAGAGATACATTACCATTTCTCAAAGAACAGGCTACAAGAAGAGTCTGAGCTCTGAGCTGAGGCAACCTATATCTGGAAATGAATCACTGCAGCCAGAAGAGGTCAAAAACGATAACACAGAAGCCGGGGAGCTGCCTGCCTGGCCCAAGGTCACAAAGCTCTTTAGGGGCTGGGTCAAGTGTGCTGCGGGGATTCATTACCATTCTTTGCACTGTACTATTGCTTTTCGAGAATGTGCAACTCCCTTTTTCTAATCCTGGCAGCAACTTCCTGAGCTGCGCCTTGGTTAGTTAGGGTACAAAGAGAATCAAAACATTATACAGAGAGAATAAACAGATGGGTATGTCCTGTTTATTCTGCCCTATTGCTTATCCTGCATGGCTCATGGTTCCCTGAGCATGCTCTACCCCCTCCTCTCCTCTCCCTCAGACTACTTCTGGCCCCCAGTTACCCCTCTCATTGCCACTGTCATTGGCATGTTCACCCTGAGTTTTACATACAAATCTAACATAGTTTATGAAGTCTTTGCTAGATATAAAATCAGAAATTTTTGGAATCTTCCTATGAGATTATTATTTTAAATGTTATTAATATATCAGTTAATTGGATACCTTATTTGAGAACTTCCAACTTGAACGGAGAGTATTTGTTGTACAGTTTGTGCTTCCATTTTTTAGGTGCACAAATCCAGCCTTCCTTGGTCATCCAAGAGAGATGATTGAAGGCTCATGTTGTCCAATCCCCCACTCCAAAGGGTAGAGCTGAGTGCTTCTCTGTTCCTTCACATGCAGAGGATGATCCTAATTTTTGGGAGGAGAATGTACTAGATCATCATGGATCCATCAAGCTTCATGGGTAAAAGAAACACCCTCCTGTTAATGCTTACTAAGTGGCATTTCAATCCTGTTTGTATCCAGATTAATCAAGGTTCAGCCCTGGAAGTTGCTAAGATTAGAATGAGGGAGTTCCACATTTGCAAAAGTTTTGCAGATGGATCTGAGATATGCTAATGTCCCAGTCCTCACAGGGATGCTTAATACCTGTGGAAGTGGATAAGCCCCTGGGATCAGAGCTTTTCCTGGCAACACTGCAGACACCCAGAGGTTGACACTTTGTCTTCTCCTCCTAGGTTTCTAGGGCTCCATTCTCCTGTTAGGAGGACAGAACAGTGACTTTAGACATGATGCAAAACCTCAGAACAATGATGGCATTCCAGGCTCCAGAGAGCCTTTCGGAGCCTGGCTAGCTGTGGCATTCTGTATTTTCCTGAGGATATGCCCTGTTCACCACAATCTGACTTCAGAAAATCTCATTTGCTCCCAAAGCATTTGCAAACTGCCTCCCAGGAGTGTCTCTGGGGACAGAAGCACTCACTATTCTGTGATCTTTCTCAGTAGTAGAAAGATTCTCAGGACTCTTTTATTCTAAGTAGCATAAATCCCACTCAAACTGGCTTAAGCAAAATATAAACAAAAGTTATTACTGCAAGCTCAGGTGTAGACTTCAGGAACAGCTGCATCCAGGAACTTAACACCATCCAGTGTGTGTGCAGTCTGTTTCTCTGTCTTTCTCCAAACCATAGTTTTGCCAGCTTGCATTTTGGCTTTATTTCAGGCTCTAGTGGGACTCATCTGACAGAAAGAGCAGTCCTCTCCTATGTCTAAGATTGGTTTTAGTGAATGAACTTGGAGCCCTATGTCAGAAAGAGCAAGCATACTGATTGCTGAGACAAAGGAAAGGTAAATTCCCCAACTAAAATAGAAAAGTCTTATCAAATAAGGAAAAATAGACACTTACATTAACTTAATTTTCAGGATGACCCTTCTGGACCCTCTCTATTTTCTTGGTGTCTGCACCACTGATGTCCCTCACTCGTGCTGGGCTTCATGCCTTTGCTGTGTTATCTGTAAGCTGTGAGCTCCGATCTCAACATGACTTTGGCTACACTCCTCAGGTTTCTCGAGTCTCTGCCTTCATAGCTTTACGTTATCCCAGGTTCCTGCCAATCTCAGAAGCCTGGTTATTGATGGCTCAGAGTAGCCATAATAGCGCTTATTGCACTGATCCTGCAAGGATCTCAGCCACCGTAAAGGGTCCAGGTTCCTGGGGGTGTCACCCTGGTTGTCTGGGACACTGCCTCATCACTGTCATGTCTTAGATGCATCTGTCACCATCCCCCGAGCATCTCGATTGCCTCCAGCCATCAACTGGCTCTACCTCTTTGGCAGGTCACCTGCCATCGCCTACTGGATGGAGTGGTCTTTTTTTAATGAACTTCTTATTTCAGAACAGATTTAAATGAAAAAGTCACAAATTTAGTAAATAAAATTTATGAAAACAGTGAAGAGAGTTTCCATGTAACCCATACCCAGTTTCCCCTATCGTTAATGTCTTACATTTGTATGGCACGTCTGTTATAATTAACGAACCAATATTGATAAATTACTCAGGTTCCCTTGGTTTTTACCTAATGTCCTTCTCCTGTGCCAGGATACCACATGACATTTAGTTGTCATATCTCTTTCGGTAGGTCTTGGCTCTCAGGAATTTTCTGGTTTTTGATGACTTTGTCAGTTTTGAGGAGGACTGGTCAAGTCTTTTGTAGAATGTCTCCAAAACAGGGTTTGTCTGATGGTTTTCTCATGATTAGACTGGGATATGGGTTTGGGGAGGAAGCCCACAGCGGTGAAGGGCCTCACATCACATAAAGGGTACATATTGTCAGTGTGACTCATCACTATGGGTGTTGGCCTTGACCACGAGGAGGAGGTCCTGTTAGTTTCTCCACCGTAGAGTGCCTTTCTCTTCCCATTTTCCATGCTGTGCTCTGTGGATGGAAGCTGCTCTGTGTGCCCCAACCTGAGGAGTGAGGAGTTTACTCCACCTGCTGAGGCGATCATTAACATCACACACACGTACACCTGGCCCCCAGACCCCAGGACTATGGATTCCTCATGTCCCTGTCACTCCGTGAGGTGCAATGATTAATTGTAGAAGGTGTTCAGTAAGCATTTGTGGATAGGACTGAATAGTTGCATCGCCTGGAGAATGTTTGCTCCCCAGGTCGGCTGATACCCAAAGGTGAGCCATGTCCCTGGACATCCTTGAATGCCCCACGTCAAAGCTGGCTATGGAATAGCCAGAGAATGCTCACGAGCACACTTGGCACCAGAGTTGACAATGAGACCTCAGACAATGTGCACTTCCCAGCTAAATTGTGCGGTATCTATTGCTTCCCCCAGCTCAGCAGAAAGTAGGTCCACATTTACAAACTAAGAAGGACTAAAAGGGGCTTAACTTTCACTCTGGGTTTGAACTTGTGTCATGGGTAAGAAGAAACTCAAGTGTCCTATGTACTCTCCAACATCAAAGGTCATCCTCACCTGCTCTCACAGGTGACCCCTGTCAGATGTCTTCCACACATCATTGAACCATCTTGGCTGAGCGTGGTTTAAAACCTGTACATGTGTCCCTATTCCAGGCCGCACAGTATTTAATAGAAATAAAAGTTACTTCATCTTCTGCCAGCCTAGGTTCTCCCTAGACTGGACATGGACAGGGTCCTGGGGGGAGCACCCCTGGCTCAACCACTGGGGCTGCTGTCTCCAGGTTGAGCGGCCGGTGTGGAGCTGCCAGCAGGGCAAGGAGCCCAGTGACGCCAGGGAAATGCACACACTGGAGGGAGCCAGGATACGCCTGCTTCAGCTTCTGACTTCTCTCTTTTTGACACTGGGAAAGTTGTTTTTGAAATGCCTCCAAAGGTCTAGGGTGTTAAGTGCTTATTGATGATGCGAGGGTAAACGTGCCGTAAAGCACCCTCCATCCCACAGTCTCTGCACCCCTGCCCCTTCCTCTTTATGTCCCTCTGCAGTAGACAGGAAATCACGTGTCCAGTCAGTAGAGAGGATGGGAGGACAGGGCACAGCCAGGCCTGGTGACCTCTGACCCACAAGTCCCATGACCCCAGGCAATTCCAGGAGACTTCCTGAACCTCAGTGTCCTCTGGGACCCAGGTGAAAGCAGCCGTAGGTGCAAACCTGTTTGTGAACCACAGACCTCACACCTGGAGCTGTCGGCCACAGGGACTTCCCACAGCCTAGTCTCACCTTCTCCAGCCTCCCCTCCCCTCGAGGTCATCTCCCCAAGCAGCCTGCCACACCACACTCTGCCCTTTGGGGCACCCAAATGTTTTGGGCCCCCAGGTCACGTGATTGGAAGCCCAGAGTCCCATCTTTAATAGATCATTGCTGTCCAGGCTCTTGCAGGCCCCACTTTCAGTATTTTTGTGCAACATGCCCCAGTTCCCTGCTACCCAGATGCACCATCTCTGAGCTGGCTTCAGGGTCCTGCATGCCCCATGGCTGAGCACGTGGCTCTGTGCTGTCCTTCAGAGCCACACTTCCTCTCTCTGTCCATTGCCAGCCCCATCCAGCCCATCCTGTCGACCATTCGGGACCACCGATGCAGTGAAGGAGCTGGTCCATCTCCTCTGCCACCTCCAACCTCCTGCACCTCCCCTCCCTGCACACCCACATCCCTGAGCTCAGGACCAGGTTCTCTAGCATGGGCACATCCTGCTGCCAACAGTTCTCATTGCCTGTTCCAGCCACATTCTCAGTCCTCGTCAACACGGAGCCACCCTTCTGGAGGAAGAGGCACTCTCCAGACAGCATCACCACACCTGGTCTGCACTGGCAGTCCCAACCTGGCTCTCCTATGGGTGCTCCAATAGTCCTCTCCTCCCAACCTTTCCCTAGGTGGCAGGGGCAGGGCAGGACAGCCAACTTCCACGGGCTTCTTTCATTCTCTGATGGGTATGACCAGCTTGTCTACCAACTGGGCTAAGTCAAGATCCAAGGACACAGTATCGGGGGACAGTCTCTAAGGCTGAGAGAGCTACGCAAATGCCAGTGGCTATGGCATCATGATTACAACGGGTGTGATCACAGCACAGCAAAGGAATTCAGAGTCTGCAGGACCAGGGCCACCCATCCTGGGCCTGCCTTCTATGGGCTATGCAAGGTGGACACATGCTTTACCCTTCGGCCTCCATTTCCTCTTCAATGTGGGAACAATGATGCGTCTTTCACAACATGGTGGGAACAACACAGAGGATGATCTGATATGCGTGGCACATACCTGACACACATCTGACACACACCTGACATGCCTGACACATGCCTGATACATGCTTGGCTCACACCAGTTACGTGCCTCCTACGACCTGGGAACTTTCATATATATTTTTGCTAATAATCTCACTGATCTTCACAGAAGCCTCATAGGTTAGCTATTAATGCTACAATGCTACATTCGTATGGTACATAAGAAAGCTAAGGTTTTCTCCCACCTGTTGAGGGAGAGACCTAGAGCAAACCTAGGAGCTTTCTGATCCCATGTCTGTGCTTTTCCCATAAGACATGTGGTGGTGGGCCCTGGAGTGGCAGAGTGTCCTCCTAGACACCTTTCTGGGATCTTCTCAACAGGTGAAGAGATAAATATTAGTACTACTATTTTGTGAATGAGGGAATTCAGGAGCACAGTAGGGTTTTAAGTACCACATGTGCAGGTAGCATTTTAATCTGTTTTTTCAATGTCCCAAGGAAAAAGGGCTCCTTTGGCCACCCGTATCCAACAATCTTGTCATCTTCTCTAAAGCTCCCAAGGAGACCGGTATGTTTCTGGATGGATACTGAGCTTTCAGAGCTGAAAAGGACCTCAGCCCAGACCCCTGCTCTCCTGCCCCTGCTGGTGCTTTGTGTGACTGAGGGAGACAGGGCACGTTCCCTATTTCCAAAGGTGACATATTCCATCACTTTCATCACTTGAAACATTGGAGATTCCAGCCCATAGCTGGGCAGGGCAGAGCAAAGACACTACAGAGAAGACAGACCACTCCACAGTTTGAAGTTAGGATAGACAAGCAGCATCTCAGAAAGACATGCCACAGAGCAAGTGAAGAGTCCCAAACACAGACTTGAATCTTGGGGAGGGGGCTGAGAGCAGGGAAGAGAGGAGACATCAAGCACAAGATAAAGCAGAGGCTGACAGGACTGATTCAGCCGGCAGAGAAACAAGGAGCCCTTCTCAGGCCGGGAGAGTCTACTGCACCCATGAACAGCAAAACGAAGAGGAGCTGCACGTGCCAGCTCCCCACATCCCTGTTCAGGACAGTACAGAAACAACAGCAACAGGAATGACAGATGGGACACCCTGCCACCCTGTGGCAAAGCAGCTCTATCACCTATAGCTATGCCCAAAGGGAGGCCTCATCAGAAGCCAGGAGGCCATGAGAAACTTTCACCACAGCCTCCTCAATCCCAGGGAAGCAACTGAGAAACGGCAGCTTCTCATAAGCCTCCATGATCAATCCCATGGTCTAAGAGGACCACAAGACATTCTGCAAAGATTTGGATTTAGCCACAGTGACAGTCTTGCCACATGGTTTGGTGGATATATGCAAGATTTCCAGGGTTCCATGGAGGAGCCAGTCCTCTCCAGTTGGAAACTAGTTGAGGGTGGTTGTGGAGGCACGGAGTGGAGGCAGGTAGACAGTAGTCAACAGCAAGACTGAAAGGTGAGAAGCCTCTGTCAGAGCCAAAGGACAATGAGAATGAAATCTCTAACCTTAAATCTCTGGCGATTTTAAGCAAAATAATCACCTAATCAAATCTGTGCTACATTTGACTGTTATTTTTCCTGAAAGCAGAAAGATCTCTAATGAGAATTAACATGTAAGCTATTGCTTAAAATGGAAAGCATTTTCATGTTGGATAATATTAAATAACAACAAATTTCGTATTTGGCTCTGTCTGAAGTCCTGACTAAATTCCATTACTCAAGAAGCTAATAAAAATATTTTTAAAGATTTTCTTACCAAGTTATGATTTTTCTCAGATTCCCTTGGACTTCCTAAGTTCCTGGTAGTTTCATGCATTTGTCTTTTATGAGATACTGGCTTTTCAGCAAGTATTCTGAAAAAGAGGGGGCTTCTCGCAGACGAAAAGGTTCAGAAGCTATTAGTGTGGATTTTAGAAAAAGAAGCTGGAAATTCTGGCAGGAGAGAGAGGGTCAACTTTGTTCAATATTTATTTAGTATTGCAAAGTCAGTTCTGGAAATGAGAGTCCTGGAAAGGACTCTATTCTTAGAGCCTCCCTTGGGACTTCTGCTCCCACAGCCAAAAGCTCAGGACCCCCAAGGGCACTAGGAGCCAGGCGTGGTCAGGGGATGGCGGCCAAAGTGCTGCATCACACAACCAATCCCATGAGGGCAGCTGTGGGTCAGCCCAGCTGGGGGCTCCCATCCCAATAGAGAACAGGCCAGGGCCCCACAGTGAGGGGGATCAGGTCGGGGCCAGGGTTGCTTCTAACCAAGCTGCCCAGTGAATGTGGCAGAGCATAGAACAAACACAGCTGAAATTAAGAAGCAAGCTTTATCATCAGGCCCTTTTTCAGACAAGGACACTGAGACTCAAAGCAGCACATTGTCCATTTACAGCCCCACAGGCTTTGTGTGGCCTAGATTTCTCCTGAGGACGTGCCATGCAGTTTCCATGAGTGGCTGCCGGGTCCCTGACCATCTCCCCCAGGCACAGCACAGGCTTGCCCTGTGCCTCACAGCTGAACTCCCTCCCTACATTGGACCCCCAGGGCCAGACTAGAAAGCCTTGGATTTGTGGGACAGACACACGCACCACAGCCAGTATCTTTGTAAACAGAAGCAGCATCAATCCATTGCTGGCAGATGGTACCTGGACAGCTGGAGTCTTGTTTGGTTTCCTTTGCAGAAATCTACTGATTTCTGATGGTGGACAGCCAAGGAAATCCAAGTTCCCATAATTTAGACCCAAGAGCCTGAAGTTGGCAGGCATCAGATAAGACTGAATCTCCGTGTTCCCATCTAAGGGTAGAATTAAACTTATCTTTGTTGATCAGCCAAGAACCACCAACACCCGCTACAAAAGTGCCTGCAGGGGATAAGAGCAGATGCTGGAACAGCAGCCCCTGGACCTGGGTAGAGGCTGCAGCAGAGGGCTCTGGGGACAGTGCCTTCCTCTCAGCTGCCTGCCAGGCCAGTGGGCACTAATTATTTTCAATAAAATAAATGTCATCAAATCTTTAACGTTGTTGGAAAATAGTTCACAAGGAGATAATGGGATTTTTTTTTCTGTAACTGCTAATGACCCAGCATGACTACATTTCACCCAGAATAGCTTTGTTTTCTTTATACTTCTTAGTTTCATGAAGTCAAGATTCATAATGTCAGAAAGAAACATTTTAAAGGTGTTAGACGCATAGACTGAGAAGAAACCAAGCTCAACTCCTGAGTTTTCTGGTTGACACTCACAGACCATTTTTGCATATCTGCTTCTCAAACCTGTCAGATATTTGTGCCCTGGCTTCTCACTAGGATCACCTGCAGAGCTTGCCAGCAACCATGGCTGGGTCCCGGGCCGGGAGCTCCCACATTGCTCAGTGGATTCTAAAGTGCACCCCAGACCCCAGCAGCCCACTGGCTCCTCCCATCCTTCCTGGGCACATTCCCTTCCAAGCGCACAGGCCTCATTTCTATACTTAAACCTGCTGAATTCAGTCGTGCCTCAGGGTTTCTGCACACCCTCACTTTCCCTCCTTCAGGCCCTTCCTTTGCCCCTTCCATTGCTGACACCTTCCCATTATCTGGGTCTTAAATCAAGCATCTTTCTTTCCTCTCACTCTCTATCACTTTCCCTTCACGGCATTTATCATGACCCAAAACCATCTTGGTTATTCTGGTTTGCCTCCATTTCATTTTAATATATTGTAACTGCTTCAAAACTTAAGTGAAAATATGCATATTTAATAGGGACAGTTTTCTTTTGGGGGTGATAAAAATGTTCTGCAGTTAGATAGAGACCATGGTGGCACAACATTTTGAATGTAAAAGCCACTGAATTGTACACCTTAAAATGGTTAAAATGGTGAATTTTATGATATGTGAATTTTACTTCAATTTTAAAAAGTACTTCTTTCATGACTCCTACACAAGTATATTTCAAATTTCTTTAACTGGCATATAATTGTACATATGTATGGGCTACAGAGTGAAGCTTCCACACATATAATGTACAGTGGTCAGATTTGGGTAATTAGCATATCCATCATCTCAGATATTTTGAGTTTGAGTCAATTTTTTTCCGGCATGTCTTTGATTAGGAATGTCTTTTATTTCCCTGAAATTTAAAACTGGACATATCCATTCAAGAAAATTATAAAAATTATCCTATTGCTACTTATCTTTGTGAATTGGAATTTTTTGGAACCACATGAGGAAGATTAAGATTGGAAAACATTGAAACAACTGAAAGTATCCAGGTTGATCAAAAGGTCCTTTACAATTTTGTTGACTGGCTTACTTACGAATAAATAAGCATCATCAATGAAAAATTATAAAGCAGTTTACAAACTGCTGTCTTTAATATGGGAATTTTATATATTCAGGCTCCATGTAAGATGTCGTTTGAGAAAGGATATTTTTGCTGCTAAGGAAGTGTGAATATTTTTGAGCTAAATCAACTTGAAGGCCCTAACATCCTGCAAGCATAACACAGGTTACTGGACCACGTGCAGGTCATCCCCCAGCGGCTGCTCCTGGGGCTCCTGGAGAAGACTTAAGTGCTGCCCAGCACGACCTGCAACACAGCGGCATATATGTTCTCCACACCTAAGGAATGTTTCTCCTTAACTCACTGAGTCAGAATTCATAGGCTTCTCTCAGGAGGGGTAAGACCCACCCCCCTCCACCCTATCCAGCAAGAATCCTATGTGTTTACAGCACAGTCGGAATGCAGGCATGGAGGCAGCATCTGAGCTGACTACAAGCAAAGTCCCAGGGAGATGATGTGGGTTGGCAAGGAAGGAAAAGGCGTGAGGAAGCCATCAGGGTGGAAAGGAGCAGCCACTGTGTCCCTTCAAAGAAAACTCCCAGCGTTGGTCCTGGAAGGGACGTTAGTGGCATTTTACCCACTACTGCCCTACTACAGACTGAAAATAATGAGATTCAGGGGAGAGCAAGGTTTGCCCAGAGCCCCATGCTCTCTTCAGTACAGGATTGTCCCAGTGGATAAAAAAAAAAAAAAAATGCAGAATTCCTCTCCTTTGTCATTCACAATATGTTCTTGCCTTTTGCTAGTGCTTTGTCTTCTAGAACTTTCCAGACAGCACCCCACCCCTTCCTTCAAAAGCAAGATTCCATGTTGTCTCTGTTGAGCATGTTTCCTTTCCAGAATTTCGTTGCAATTTCCCCCATTTCTGTAACGTTTGCTCAGACTCTATGTTGTTTAGTCAGTTGTTAGGAATCTCTTAGACTCCTGTTGTCAGTGAGGAGCCAAACAGACACTTGTAGACACAACACACAGAGCAGACCCAAGTTTCTGCCACTAGGGCTGGACCACACAGGAACCTTCCCTTCCAGGCTGCAGGGTACCCCATTGGCAAAGGCCTTGTCTCCAGGACTTTCCTGTTCTAGGACTCAGAGAAGCAGCTGCCGCACCAATACTAGCATGTGACAAATAGCAGCAGACAGGCTGAGCGAATAAATAGACCCCAAATGCTTCTCAGTGGGGCTGGGCCTCACCGAGGACCAGGTAGACTATCCCGAGCATGGCCTTGCCCACCACTCAAATGACAGCCACGGGTGAAGCCACGTGGAGGATGTCTGCCCTGCGTGGCTGAGGGAGGGTCTGAGGGTCCCCTCTCCTGCCAGGTTCCCTCGCACCAGGATACAGACATCCAGGAGTACATGTAGACAGCCACCAGACCACCTCATGGGGGGACCTTGGGGATGTGCCTGAGCTGAGCACCTGAGTTAACTATGTTAGCCCACTGCCAGGTGTTGGCTGTGTAAGCTGGGTTACCTGGCTTAGCTATATTACCTGAGTTAACTCACTATCCTGTGTTACCTGTATTATCCCATGACTCTGTCACCTGTGTTACCTGCATTAGCTCACTGTCCTGTTACCTGAGTTACCTGCATTAGCTCACTGTCCTGGATGGTGCCTCTCAAAGAACTTGTGGTAAAGGGATCCAGGTGTGTGTTTTAATATCCATTCTATTGAAAACTGTTTCCCTTGTAAAATAAATAAGGTCCTAGAAAAATGAAATGACGACAAAACACAAATCCCAATTTTTGTTAGATTCAACAGATATGAAATTACTCTGCCTAATTGCTGTAAAGTTCACATTGATTTACTCTGAATTTCTATTCTTCCCTGTTGCGAGCCAGTGAGACACCCAGCCCTGGTCAGCTAGCCACATCCAGGACCCCGGTGTGGCCTTCAACCAGTCCTCACCACAGACCTTGGATGCTGGCCCTGCTCCTGTCCTCCAGATGGGAAAACTCAAGCCCAAGATTGGAGAGTCTCAGCCCAGGCCTTTGCCCTGCCAAACACCTGTGAGCTTAGCTCCCTCCTGACCACCAGCATGGTCAGACACAGCAAGGACAAAGATCAGAGACAAAGATGACCCAACATGTGTCCTTCCTTGAGGAGGACCACAGATGCCAGAGACTGATGAGTGGGCAACCCAAGACTACATCACGGTGTGACAGAGAAAGGGTTGGCGGGCCACGTGCAACCACAGAGCAGGGAAGAAGAGAATCTTCCCTGCCAGTACAGGGAGAGCCCCTTTCAGACCCCAGCTCATGCCCCAACCTGGAGACTCAGTTTCACCTGCTCAGCCCTCTGCACACCTGACCTCGAGTTCCACAACCAGAGATGATGGTTTATGTATTTTCATGTCCATTCCCCAGCCCACCTTGCAAGGCATCTGCTCATAAGCAATATCCATGAGAAGTTATTTAAACAAAATAATCAGCAGAAGAGAAAGTTGGGATGCAGTGGCCTCTTCAGGTCCCCTGCACACCCCAAACCATGCATCCTGTCACAGTGACTGTAGTGTGTGAATTCCCATTACTCCCTTTACAGAGGAAGAAAAGAGATACTCTTGCCCAATATTTTCTTGGGCCTCCGGACCATCCAGAGCCGCACCATCATCCAGGGGTTGAGTTTTGTCTGTGCAGCCTCCCCTACTGACCGTGACCTCCTCAGGGGCAGGAACATGCTTATCCCTGTCCCATAACTCCAGGCAAGTGGCCCACAAAGGGCCCAAGCACAAGACACCTGCCCTGATCTCGGTTGTTCCAGAAATACTAGCGCCTTCTGGGACCCCATTCCTGCTGCCAAGACTTAAGTAGTCACAAAAACCTAGTGTCCCCTATCCTGCTGGTTGAAAGAAAGTATTTAGGGCAACTCCGAGACACTAAGGAAGGAAATGCTTTTCAAACTTTGCAGACTGTAACATGCAAAGGGTTTGAATGTCTCATACTGAAGTTTTTGTTTTGAGGAACCTGAATACAAAATTAGGAATGAGCTGGAATGCTGTCTGGGACTTCTCAGAGCCTGGAATTTCTCCGACCTTCCCCATCATTGGAGCTGCCGCGTGAGTCTGAACACGCACCCCGTGTGGACGTGAGTTCACTCAGTGAAAAGCTCCCGCTTGCTTAACTCTCACAGCTCACCTTTACGTGTTTGCGTGGGTGACTACTTCTGTTGCCCAGACAACCACTCTGTCACTGGGCATTAGCTGTTGACACGTTAGGCATGTTTCACTGCATAGTGAATCAGCATTCTCTGTCTCTGGAATGAAACGAGGAAATTAAACATCAGAAACTGCTAAAGTGGCAGGAGGGCTAAAATAAGAAATGCACAAGAGGTGACTCATCCTACTTTGATTCTATGCCTTGGCCACAGACACAAGTTAACCCTGTAATGCCCACTTGGGACCAGTGGCTCCCAGCTCTTAGACAAGCCCAGCCCCCGGCTGCAGCAGGCTCTGACGAGGCTCTGGTCAGGGATGGCAAACACAGTGTCTTTGGGGCCAGCAGACAGCATCATTGCGTGGAGAGGCGAGAAATGAAAAATGCCAGCTCACCCTAAATGCACTCAAATTCCTGTCTTTTCCTCAGTACAGGTCAAAAGAATGATCCAGATTCAGCCCAACTGAGATATTCTTTCATGAAATGAATCTTGTAGACAAATCAGCCAACACCCTATTGGGACAACCCTTGCTGATTTTGAAAGGTTGTCTATGTCCCTTATTTACTTCCAGCTTCATAATGTCATAGAGATTCTAGGGTGGGGATTCCCATTCACCCCTTCACAAGGGAAGAAAGGAGACACTCTTGACCAAGATCTTTAGAAAAACAGCAGAACCCTAACTATAGTTGACTCTGAGATTAAAAACCCAGTGCTCTTTACTCAGTAAAATGCTGCCTCTCTAGTGAAACAATGCATCTTTATAAATCACCTTATTTTGTGGTTACTTCTTATTTTGAGTCTTCTTTCTAGTGGATTATCTGGCTGCTCTACCATGTAGTCTTGTTGAACTCCTCATCTGGAAGGACCACACCTATCATGTGGGGTAAATGAGATCATTTCAAACCTTGGAGTCACAGACCATGAAGAACCTTGGAGGTAAATGGAGAAGAGTAAATGGCACCATCATTGCTGCCCAGGCCCATCCACCACACCCAGCACCCACCATCCCACACCAAGTCCAAGGACAGCAAAGAGGCCAAGTGCTCCTCTCCAAGGGTGTCCCCGTGTCTTTCTGGGCACCAGATAGTGGGGCTTGTGGTAATCCCCAGAATGCTGAAAATGTAGGGTTGTATGAAGATAAAGGAAAATAACGTGTGTCTAGTATTATGTAAACCGCAAAGAGTAACATCCGAGGAGGGCATTACCCCATGAGGAATCAACAGTCTTGCTAGAGCCCACACACAGTACCTGAGGGCGGCTTTGCTGAGGGGCTGGGGTCCTGGGGAGCTGCACCACTTCCAACACCCAAAGCTACCAAAAATTTCCCTCCACTTTGAGCTTTATCTTCCTGTATTCCCACAGCGTCATAAAGAGAATCCAGAGATGACACCAGCCTTGCTGGGTGCACCTGGTGATGTTTGCTTCAAGGCCATGGGTCTTTAGAGAGACCATGACTCATGCTGAGGGGCGGAGCTGAGAGAACAGGGTCCCCATCCTCGAGGAGCCCCACACAATGGCAGCTGCAGACATGGAAAGAGAAAGTTATGAGGAAAACAAAGTAAGTTCTACAGTAAAGTTCAGAGCCACTTACCCTTTAACCAGGCTGGCTGAGCTGATCCCAACAGACTGGTGAAGACAGGAGAGTCCCACCTGCTAAGAAGACTCTGGACACCAAGACCACAGCAGTATTTGAGGATGACCCCTGGGACGCACAAAGGGACATGGGTTACACCTAGAGGAGGCGTCAAGGATTCCTCAGGCCCTGGGAGTGTCAGGAAAATGGACAGAGCCCTCCTTAGGTTGGCAGAGCAGGGACTCACATCCAGAGCCCTTTCCCAGGTGGCTGGAGAAGCCCCTACCACCTCCATATGTCTGTAGCATTCAGCTTTTCACTTCCCCACCCAGGACCTTTGATTCTCATCTGATTAATAAGATTGAATTAGCTTGTTCTCTAAGGGAACTCCTGAAACCCCATCCTGCTGGCTGGGAAATCCAGATGTGGAACCAAGGGCACTGCATGGACAGCACCAGTGCTCATCTCCACCTCCCAGCCCTGGTGAGGATGGCAAGGGAGGTGCTGGAGCGTCCTCCTGGGACCATCGAGCCTGCATGCTGAGGCTGGGCACTGCCCTGCTGGGCATTCCCAGTGCCCTCAGTGCCAAGTTCTCAGGGGCCGTGGTGGACGCTCCACTCCACACTGATGCGCCTCGAGGAGAGGAAAGCATCCTGCAGAAGGGGCACGTGGGGTCTCCTGGAGCTGCCCTGAGATCAGCCTCAGGACTCAGCCTCTGGGCTGACCCAGCTGAGTGTCCAATCTCACTTCATACAGTCTCTAAAATCACAAGCCCCTGCCATCTCCCTCACCTGCCCAAAAAGGCTTCAGCTTTCTTTCCTCCTGGACCTCATTCAAACTCTCCCTCTGGGCATCATCCTCAGAGTCTCGCTGCCTCGGTGCCTTGAAGGGAAGTGCAAATATCATTGGCAGCCCCCAGCCCTCTCGGGAGCCCAGTGGTGCCACACGTGCAGCTTGTTGGCCCTGGACGCTGAGTGCTTGGAGCTGCTGTGTGGATGCTCCTACAGAGAAGAGGGTGTGCCATTCATTTGGGATGAGTCTTCACACCAATTTTGTTGTGCCCAGCCTTCACCCCACCTGAGGGGTGCCTGAGGACAAGGACACTGCTACATTTTGAGTGTGTCCCCCAGAAGTTCATGTGTTAGGAGGTGGAGCCTAACAGGAGGTGTTTGGGTCTTGAGAACTCACCCTCATGAATGAGTTAATGCCATTCTCACAAGACTGGGTCACTTCTCATGGGAATGGACTCACCCTCGCAAGAGCGGGTTGCAGCAGATTGAGACGGCCTCTCATAGCTAGCCTTTTGCATATGCCTGCTTCCCCTGTTGCTTCTGTGCCATGTTAGGGTGCAGCACAAGGCCCTCACCAGAAGCCAGCACCATGCCTCCTCGACTTCCCAGCCTCCAGAACCATGAGCCAGATCAACCTCTTTTCTTAAGTGTTAGATCTCTTTTAGAATTTGTCTAGCAGGCGTTTCAGGTTTTGCCAGAAAGCAATTCCCCAACAACAACAAAAAAAACTCTCTTTTCTTTATAAATTATTTAGCATCAGGCATTCTGTTATAACAACACTAAATGGACTAGGGACTACGACAGACACCCTCAAGCAGAGATAGGGGCTCCTGCCATCCACTAGCTCTAGTGCGTCTGCAAAATCATTACTGACTCTCCTCATCTTATTTATTTATTTATTTATTTTTTTTTTTTTTTTTGAGATGGAGTCTTGCTCTGTCGCCCAGGCTGGAGTACAATGACGCGATCTCAGCTCACTGCAAGCTCTGCTGTCTCCTGGGTTCATGCCATTCTCCTGCCTCAGCCTCCTGAGAAGCTGGGACTATAGGCAGCCGCCACCACGCCCAGCTAATTTTTTTGTATTTTTAGTAGAAACGGGGTTTCACTGTGTTTGCCAGGATACTCTCGATCTCCTGACCTCGTGATCCACCCACCTTGGCCTCCCAAAGTGCTGGGATTACAGGCGTGAGCCACCGCGCCCAGCGAATCTCCTCATCTTTAAAAAGTAGATACAACCCCATTCGAATGATGACTTTGAAAATCAGGATGCGTGATACTGATGCTGGGTGAGTATTCAGTCTGTGGTGCTGCCTCATCTACCCATGGAGGGATCAATATCACACATCTCTTTTGACCACAAATTAGCTCGGGCACCTGCCTCAGGGCACATTTTAAAAGCTGTCAGTGTGTTAAACGCACCCGTTTCCCCATTGGTGTCTCAGCCTTTGAGCACGGTGCTCCATGTGCCTCATGAGCCCCCAAGGAGCCCAGCCATATCCTTCCCTATTAGCCCCCCATGGCCTGTGTGTACCCACAGATCATGCTGTTCCCTTCCCCATGCACTCAACATCAATTGGCTCTTTAGGGACAGTTTGTCACCCCCTCTTCACTCCTGCTGTTGTCCCCAGAACCAGGTCCCACTGGGCACAGAGGAGGTACTGGAAGCCCATGGAAATCTGCCAGTGCATTCAAGGTGAGAGCAGGGTCAACTCAGGCAACAGGGCTCTGAATTTAAACCTAGGAAGAAGAGCACCGAGGGCGTGGGCTGGGCTCAGTCCCCAGGCAAGGGGCGCTATGTGGCTGTTATGTGGGGCTGTAGGATATTTCTATTCTGGGACCTTCTCCATGACTCCCTGTGAACCAGAACTCTGGGAGGAGAGAACTTTCCCAGCCCTTCCTTGGGTGCTGCCCTCATGGACAAAAGGAGCATCACTGACCATCAGAGAGGCGACACTGACATTGACCAGAGGGTTTAGTGTGAGTAGCATGGAGGCAGAAAAGGCTGAGAACCATGTGTCAGCACATGGGCTGTTAAGGAAACCCTCAGAGGGGGACAGCACACTGATTCTAGTAACTAGGGAGCATCTGGAGATGCTGCATAGCGAGCAGACACCCCTATCCCAGGAGGCTGAGCCACCTCCTGATGGTCATCGCTGTGCTTTACACAACAGGCCGATTGTGTGGGGGTTTCCATTTCCTGCCTGGGATGGGCAGCGGGTAGCTGAGTGAGGACTGCCAACTCTCTGAAGCTCTATCTAAACAAATAAATAGGCTCTCCAGAATGAAAGGGGCTTTGTGCATTGTTCTGTTGACTTTGGGAAAGGAAAGCACAATTAACAAATGACCACAGAGGGGACACAGGGGGCAAGGGATCGAGCTGGTTCTCCAAGGCTAAGCCCACACCCAGGAGACAGTGGTGGATGCTGGAGAAGCAGCCGGTGGAGGCAGCTGCATCCCGTCCATCTCCCAGGCAGGCCTCCCTGGAGGATCCCTGCACCTTTAAGTCTCCAGTTCCTCCTTGAGGGTGTAAGGACAGCCACGGTGCCTGTGGACAGCATTGCTGAGAAGGTAGAATCACATAAATAAAATAACTGTGCAGTGGGTGCCTCCCAGGTCCTGATCCTCAGCAACTGGCTCCTCAGGATCCCCACCTGGCCAAAAACCTAAGGTTTGGTGCTGGCATGAGTGCTGATGGGCCCTCACTTTTCTGAGCCTCCCAAAATCTCCATCAATGTCAAATGGAAGTTTTAGTGGTAGGAACAATAATAACAGAACCCAGTTGAAGGTGCTGCAGTGTGGTTTAAATGAGATGCTGCAGCATGAAATTTTCTCCAGGTTGTAAAAATATAAAGCATTGTATTAATCTTAAATAAAAACGTATTACAGATCAGAATACAAACTATGCGTCCATTTTTGAGATGAACCATAATAATTCCAGCTCTGTGCCCACTCCCCCAGGGTGTACAGAGAAAATGTTCCAGAATATTCTGTGCTCAGCTGAGGCCTCTGTGAGGCGGGGGAGCTTCTGGGGTTAGGGGAGCCCCAGGACAGCAGAAGCTGCAGTTGGTGTCTCTCAAGGCCCCTCGGGACCGTCTGCTGTGGGTGGCATTTGCGCCTATGCTCTTTTCTGAATGGGAAAGGCACAGGTGGAAACAGGAAAGGTGCAGGAAGACACAATCAGGCCGCTCCTTCAGAAAACAAGAGAGTTACTTCCTCTGGCTCAGCCCTCTTCACTCACACCTACATCCTGGGTCTCACTTCTGAAAAGACTCTTGGTCACAACTGACCTGGGGTGTCTGCCCAGTTCTCTACCGACACCAACAGCCGCCTGCCCTGTCCCAGCTTCCGTCTCCCCTCTCCACTTATCTTCCCCAAATGCAGCCTGACCATGCCCTCACTTGTTCCACAGCTCCCCAGGGCCCCATAAACCAACCACAGGGCTGCCTGCGTTCTCCCTGCCCACAGGGGCTTGGGCCTCCCCAGCCAACTAGCTCCTGACCTCCCACATCCCAGCCACATAGTCACCCTGCCTGGGGACTGAGCCCGGCCCACACCGTGGGTGCTCTGTTCCCGCAGTTTCCCTCAGCCCCAAGCTGCCACCATCATCTTCTGTGGCCATTCCATGTCCTGGGCTGGACCTTGTCTTTCGTCTCACAGACCTTGGGTCCAACCATGCAGGACATGGACAAAAGATGCTTTCCCATATCAGGAAGGTAACAAGCGAGGCCAAAGTTCATAAATCAGAGGGTAGGGGAAGGGAGTGGTGGGCAACGTGACTGGGGTGTACTGAAAGGCCTTTCCTAAGACCCAGGTGCTGCACACAGCTATGAGGTCTGAGACCCCACCCGGCTGGGAATATCTCTTGGTCCCAAATCCCATGTGCCCTTCAGGGCCCAGCAACCCAAAGACTACACCCATCAAATTCATTGTTCTTTTTTCTCTCTTTTCTTTCTTTTTTTTTTTTTTTTTTTTTGAGACAGAGTCTCCCTCTATCACCCAGGCTGGAGAGCAGTAGTGTGATCTCGACTTACTGCAACATCTGCCTCCCGGGTTCTAGTTATTTTCCTGCCTCAGCCTCCCAAGTAGCTGGAATTACAGGCACATGCCACCACACCTGGCTAATTTTTGTATTTTTAGGAGAAATGGGGTTTCACCACGTTGGCCAGGCTGGTCTCGAACTCCTGACCTCAAGTGATCCACCTGCCTCAGCTTCCCAAAGTGCTGAGATTACAGGTGTGAGCCACCGCGCCCAGTGAAATTCATACCTTCTAACCCACCTTTTACCACAGTGAGACAGGAAAGGATGGCACCCAGATGCTATTGGTGTACATAGCATAACCTTGGGAAAGTCAGAGCTGGCTGGCTTAGGGAACAAGCCCCCTAGCCACAGGGGGATGTTTTCCAGTATTCTCACTTTTATTCATGCACTCAACAGGCAGTTTCTGGAGCCCACCCATCCCAAACACTAGGGATACAGTGTCCTGGGCAGATGGGCTCCCCGTGGAGCTGAACTCCTTGTGGGACAGATAAAGAGGGAACAAAGCAAGTAAATTTCAAAGGCAGGTATAGATACAAAATTATGTAAGTGCTTTAAAAGAAATCTCTGGGACCTGATGATTCAGAGTGAGGAGGGTGGCTTCCCTCAGGGACATGCCAGGAAAGGCCTCCCTGAAGAGGTCTGGGAAGGGACCATGGGGGAGGAAGATGCTGCAAGATGGGTCTGGGACACCAAGGGAGCAGGGAGAGAGGGAGGCAGGAGCCAGGCATGTTGACCACATGAGAGTCAAGATTTCAACAGAAATCTTCCAAAGAGCATACCACAAAGGAGCAACGCTTTAGCAAGAGTTTGGGGAAGAGAAGGTACAAAGCGTGGGTGAATTGAAGGGCTGAGCAATAAAGGAATGGGCCTAGATATAAAGGTGAAGGCCCATGTCTCTTATTCGTGTGTTTCTCCTCGTTGGTGATGGATTCACTCTCTGAAGGAGGAGTTCTTTCATCCACCCCAAGGCTGGAAGCATCTCCAAAGCGATGACCTTGTGGCTTTAGGACCACAGAGAAATACATACACCCCAGGCCAGCTCCAGATGCAGTCCCAGGGAAGGACTGCCTTTGGCTTGGGATGGGTCATGTGTCCAGGCCCAGACCTTAGCAAACCATGCTAAGGACTGTAACTGGCAGCTCACACCCAAAACCGTGCTTCTGGAAGGTAGAGAGGAGTGCCTTGAAATAAAGGGGTCATCTTTCTGTGCAGACAACACTACAATCTCCCAGAAGTGCTGATGAAACTGAGCTCCAAAGGGAAGAAGGAACCTGGGTTTCCAAGGAGCAGAGGTTCTAGAGACGTGGAGTCTGTAGGCAGACAGCTTTCACTGAATTCAAATGAGGGGTTGAACTAGGATAGTTTCTCACGGACATAGGAGAAACGGACCGGATAAAGGAAACGAAATAAAAAGCAAAGTAAACAGAACTGGAGGAAGAAATGAGAGCTTCAAAAACTTCAAACTGAGAAGGGCAGAGGAAAAGAGAAGCCACACTCAGGATCCAGGTGAATGTGGATGGTGTCCACAGTTCCTCTGTCTCACGTCAGCTCTCAGGTCAGCACCAGGGGCTCAGTCATTTCCATGTGCAAGAGCTGAGACCTTCAAATCTAAAAGAGGTCTTGCAGTCTGTGCCCAACCGCGCTCATTCTGAGTGGAATGAGAATTCCACACTCCAACCCAAACCCAGTGAGCCTTTAATGGCGTATTCTTAAGCTGCAGACTTGGATTCAGGGCAAGAAATGCCATCTGAGCTTATAAAGCCTTCAGCAGAGGAGTATCAGCTCTAGAAACCCCAAACAGGAGCAGGCCTGGCCAAACTAGAGACCCGCAGATGCAACACACCATGGGCTAGAATTTTTAGCACAAAGGGTACTTTTATCACAAAAGGCTAGAAAAACAGTCCTGTCCATTTTTAGAAGTCTATCAAAATATCCTGCTAAAATGAAACAAAATACAATAATAAAAAAATCATAGCAGCAGGGCATGAAGAGGAGGGTCTAAGGCAGCCTAGGAGGCCACCCACACACCAGTCTCCGAGTGTCCTTGCCAAATCTCTCTCTGGACATTCCCTCTCCCCAAGTCCGAAGCACACCGCCTCTGTGCATCCTTCCCAACCTCTCCTCTCCCTCACTCTCTAGCTTGCAAACTCCTAGTTACCTCCAAGACCAGGCCCAAGTGTCACTGGGTCTCGGCAGCCTCCCCAATGCCACAGGCAGGCACAGCCACCCCCTGCCTGGGCAGCCACACCAGTCTCTCTATACTACTGATCTCCCAGCCCTGACCTGAACGAGTACCCCCTTTTGCCATGTCCCCTGCTGAATGTGGGCTCCTCCCAACTAGGGTTCTGTGCCTGGGCTCTGGCCCGGAGCCCCATACACTCCAGACTGGGTAAATGTTGGATAACCGTTTAGTGATTGACACAAGGCTTCTGACACAAAGAGAGCCACCCAGAGGCTATTTTCCATTCCCCAAAAAAACTCCAAAAGGCCAGGGGTTCCAAACCACTCTTTTTCCTGCTCCCCAAAGACTCTCTGAAAATGAACCCAGTACCTGGAAATTAACTCACTGGGTAACTGTTTCTAAATAGCAAAAGTGGACCCCAAAGCTCCCTTCCTCAGGGGCTGTCTCAGCTGCCAGGGCAAATGTGTGCATTGCTGTCCTATAAAGGCACGTGGCCACCTCAACTCCAGAAATAAAGCAGCAAGGAGCTTCCAATATGCAGCAGCCATAGGAAGCGGCAGGACTATAGGAACAGAAGCTTCCCATGGAGATTAGTATGTTTCAGCTGATTTGCAGGGAGATAACCAAGTTAAGCACTAAGCGATAAAGCTCACACTGATTGGCTTTTGTGATGTGCATCTCTCTGTCCCTCAGGAGCTTTGATGTTTCTTTTCGGATGGGCCCAAGAGGGTAGCAACAGTCGCTTACTCCAGCCTTTGTCACCCACCTTACAGTGACTAGGGGACATAATTAATCATTAAGACACTCCTTCCCACCAGCATGGGCAAGACTTCAGAATTCTTCTCCACTCGCACCATGGGAATTCCTGTCACCCCTGGAATAAATTACTTTCTGTTATGTGTAGAATCCAGGCAGGTAGGCAAAGTCAGAATGTTAGACAGTGATTCACTTTGCCATATTTACAGTCCCCTCAGATTTAATGGTATAATCTGATATATAACCAAACAAAATGGTATCATTTGACATGAGACAAAATGAGTACACAGAGGGTAGAAGAGAATGTGTACTTAATTCCGTTTTTCCAGAACACTTGGCATCCACCCTGCCGGCCTCGAGGAAGGACAGCAGTTCCGTGAAGGGTGGGGACGTTCCCACAGGAGAGAAAGCAGAATACAAAACAGGACACAGTCTCATCTCTTTGCAACTAAATTTTCAAAATCTTCCATCTAGATGACTCTTCGTTAAGGAGATTAATCTAAAGAGAACTGAATATTCCTCATGTTTGGATGTTAACTGGAAAAAGGCGAATCAGAAGGGAGAGAAATCCTGACTTGGGAAGGTCAGCATGCAACAGATACTACCCCAGACCTCCAACATCAGGCACATGGATTTATAGTTAATCAGAAGCTTAATACAGTCTATTCATCAAATCTCTGTAGTCATTGGACACTTACCATACCTGGGTAAAGGGTGAAAGTTTGAAAGATGAAAGAGATGTGTGAACACCCACATAGAAAGAGCCAGGGCACATTGTGGAAAGTAAGTTGCTGCATCAACAGAGCCCACCCTTGGCCCATTTAGAGGAAAGGCATTAAAGCAGCATTTACAGAGCCTGCAGGGGCTCACCAGGCAATGGCTCTGGTTCACCTCCACAGGGAGAGAGGGCCGGGGAGGGCAGGTGAGTGAGAACCAGCACACCTGAGTCTGTCTATTCCTGTGTTGTTGGAATAGTTTCTCTGAAAAACAAAAAGGGATCAGAAGAGACAGAGAGAAAGGGAGAACACAAGCTCCTTCCCCTAGGCCCCGCCTGTCAATCCAAGGAGAAGGTCCTGCCTGGAGGCCCAGGATTGTGTGCCTTAGAGGATGTGGGCACTGACCAAATGGGGTCTTGTGGGGTGAGCAGCAGGCATTAGGGGTGGGAGAGGCAGGAAAGCCAGGCTCACCCTCAGAAGGAGGGTGGGAAGTCTCCTGAGTCCTGGGAAGCTCTGGCAGGACACCCTTACCTTTGGGTTTGCCATCTTTTCCAGTCTGTTTCCTGCATTAACTGGCAGGATCTCCCTTTGCTGAGATGACACAGGAAAAAGAACAGCCACAGCCCTCACTCTCCATGGCCTGGACTGTGAGGACCTTGCGGGTGAGGCAGCCAGGCCCGCCCAGGGGGTGGGAGTCAGGATGACCCCCCAACCCTTGGGAATGGGCAGACATCTCACAGGTGCTCAATTCTTCTCTCATAGCTTTTTTTTTATCCTTTAGAGAAAGGCACCAAAAAGAAGCTTGCCTGGGTCAGAAAAGCAAGCGTGCCCCAGCAAATCCCCTCTCCAGCAGCGAGGGAGAGCACAGGACGGCAGCAAGCGACAGACCTGGCCACCTCCAACCTCCACATTTGAGGGTCAGACTCAGGCTTTGGAAGACCACCTGCCCAAGGTCACCTTGTTCAGGTTCAAGTCAGAGCTAAGGACTCAGTGGGTCCATTCTGAAGGGGACAGGCTGCGAGTGAGTCTCAGGGAGGCTGGGATTGCCCTGGAGTAAATAAACATTTGCAGCATTCTGTGCATGATTCTGAGCCAGGAGATGCCTTCTAATCCACCTTTGGGAGGATAGAGCACTTTGGTGTTGTGGCTGGAAAAGGAAGACCACAGCCCTGGAGGGTTAAGAACTTACTCCTTTTCCCAGTGTATGAATTTATGACCCACTACTCCTGAGGATGATGTTCTATTCTCTTGGTTCAAGTGTGTTCTCACTGAGAATTTGAGGCAAAATCTTTGGGGAGACCGGGCCAGACCAGCCATGGAGAGGCAGCAGGAAGGGCTTGAGAGAGCGCCCACAGTGGGAGGGAAGCCTGATGGAGTCTTCCATCTTATATATAAAAATATAAGTAAACTTATATTTAAATCTGTGATGACCTTGCCCTGGCTCACTGAGGTCCCAATTCCCCTGGGTCAGGAAAAGATCATCCCTGAGAAAACAGAGGTCCTCATGGTCAACCATGCTGCAACTTGGAATGTGGCTCTCCTTGCAGGACAGAGGGGGCAGCACATTAGGCCTGGATCCTAAAGTGCAGAGATTCCTTTTGGGAAAGGTTAGGGCCAGATCCAGCAGCCAGTTCTAGGGAGGTAATGTCGTTCTCCATATTCTGCTGTTTCCCCCAAGATTTTGTAGAATACATCTTGGTAGGATTAACAAAGTGAGCTGTGGAGTCTACCTTTGGGGAACAGCCGTGCAATAGTTGGGGCAAGTCAGCGTACAAGACAATGGCCTGCATTCAGGCAAAGAGAGACCAACCCTGAAAGCCCCAGAAACTCTGAAACATCGCAAAATACAAAGGAGACCCCCAACTCTGCAAAGGGCTGAGGAGAGAGCAGCACAAGTCCACACATTCTTGAAGGAGAGGATGGGATCAGGACGAACAAAATTGGAAAGGAGCATCACACAGACAGCTAGCAGCATACAGAGAAATACTCAAACCCTAGTAGCCATCAACAAACTGCAGGTTCACATGACATCCCATCCAGAGGTTTTCTATCCTCAAACCACAACCAAAACACGTAAACCCATTGAGTCAGCCGGGCTGCAACGGGACAGACTCTGCCTCAGAGATTTCTATAACTTCCTGCTTCTGCTAAAGCTGAAAACGCCCTCATGATGGATTTTCTGATGATTTTAACCCAATGCTGACAATCTTCCTTGGAATAGGCACTGCAGAAAACAGTGCAAAGTCACAGCCACTTCCTGGGAGCTTAGGGGATGTTTGGTTTTTGAGCAAAACTGCTTTCTGAGAGTCACACTCAAGACCTCATGGGGAACTTACAAAAGGGACAAAGAACCAAAATGTGTCCTGTCTGTAACTATGCCAGGCAGGCAGAGGAAACAGGCCAGGTTCTAACAGCAAGAAGTTGATAAGAAGGCTCAGTTCTATGAGACAAGACAAGGTGTGTAACATCGGTTTTATAAAATGATCGAGTTGATTCACATACTAAGGACTTTTCTGACTGAAAAATTTTGATACTATAGATTGCTAAGCATAAAATAAGTTTTCCTTGATGTATTTTTTTTGTTTGTTTAAAATGGTTAGTTGGCTATGAGTATGCACTTGCAGAAATATGTGATCATGCGTGCCCAGACTTGCATGGTGAGTTGGAGCCGCAGGGACAGACCCAGGAGACGGACCTTCTTTTCTAAGGACTGAAGCTGTAACTAAACATTCCTTATGGGCTTTGCAGGTTCCAATGATAAAGGGTGTCCTAGGACTCTCAGGGTGAAAATATCTCAGGACTCTGATGTCCTGAAGGCTTTGCCAGCTCCATAGCTCCAGGGAAAAGACTCTCTCAAAGGAAGTCAAACTAGATTTTATTTTTCCTTTTTTTTTTGAAGGGTCTTGCTCTGTCACGCAGGCTGGAGTGCAGTGCAGTGGTGTGATCACAGCTCACTGTAGCTTCGAACTCCTGGGCTTAAGAAATCCTCCCCACTTAACCTCCTAGAGTAGCTGGAACTACAGGCACATGCCATCACACCCAGCTAAGTTTTCTGGTTTAGATTTTGTTTGTTTTGTTTTGTATGGAGAGACACAGTCTCACTATGTTACCCAGGCTGGTCTTGAACTCCTGGCCTCAAGTGATCCTCATACTTCAGCCTTTCAAAATACTAGTATTAGAAGCATGAGCCACTACGCCCAGCTCCAAACCAGGCCTTTAAACATAACATATACAGAGTGTCTTAAGCAAATATATACAGAGTGTGTCTTCACTCTCCTGTGTGCTGTGTGTCCTTGCAAATGGAGAAGGACTTAGCTCTGCAGACCACACAGACACTGTGCAGACCCACAGAGCCAGGGTCCTGTCTTTGCAAGTTGTCATCCCAAATGGGGTCCCAACTGCTGGCTAGGGGTCTGCCCACACAGGGCCTCTCATGGAGACCAAAACCCAGGCCCAGCATAGGATTGGATGAGCAGAGCCACAGAACTATAATGACACACTTGCAGAGCCACATTAAGCAGGTGGGGAAGAGGGGGATTCACCCCAAGGCCCAGCCAGGAGGGCAGAGCAGGGGAAGAGGGGGTGTCGGCAGGAAAGGCCAGACCCCTCCCCCTCCCTCCCAGCCCCCAGCATTAGTACTTTGCTTCGGAAATTCTGTCTTTGTTCCCCTATGTGGGCCATGCCTAGGCAGAGGGTAACAGCCAGCCTGATCCTTAACCTGTGAGACAAGGCCACTCAGTCCCACTCCGGATGAATAAACCAAACTGATCCACCAAGAAACCCCCAAATATTGTACCAAGCTCTATTGGCAAAAGAGGTCAATATCTGCATAATAAAACCATCTCTCTGCTTCGTTACAGGGATCTCAGAATTATTTCTCTATTGAATCCCTTGTTGGGAGGTGAGGCATCATGTCCACCACCCTGATTAGAGCCCCTAAACCTGTTAATGTGTCCCAAGTTAGAGGATCAGGCCAGCACTACCCCAATGAGACAGATCCCAGGCCTGAGCTCAGAGAGCTGACAGAGGTAGGGAGGGCCACATGGCTCATAACCAACCTAGGCCAGGAGCCCACACATCCCAGGACAGGCCACACTACAAAGGCTGTTACCAGAGTATTTGGGATTTGCCTAATTACCTTTTCCTCATTGAGCTAAGTAGAATTGAAAAAGCTCACACATTTGGAAATTAGGCAAGGTATGGAGGCTCTTCCAAGACCAATCTCTATACTCTGGTGGATCAACACTCTATAAACCTTACAGTAGGGAGTAGGCTGTGTACAACTTGAGGTTTCCACCTACATGGCCTGCCCCTGTTGAACCGGGATTTTTGCTTGTTTGCCTGTGGCTTGTTAGAAAAGTTACTTACTGTCACTCTTAATTTTTTTCACATATTTCAACATGTTCTGGGGCATACTCAGAAGCCTCCGAACTTTTGAAGTTAACAGTGACATTTTAAATCATCCTCATATAATTGGGTGATTTCAAGGAAGATATTCAGAAGTCTTTACAAAAGGCTTTATTTTTTTAACCTTTCCACCCTAAAATTAATGAAAATTATTTTCTGCATTTCAACACAATACAACCTATCTTTGGCCAGTAAAATTGTTTTCAAATTGAATTGATGCTTGTATTTTTGCCAGTCTTGATCATAATTGTTTCATTATGCCTCTCGCTAATACTTTGTTCAACTTAAAACCAGTGATAAAATGAGAAAATCTGAGTTTGTGCCTGCATCAAACATACTGTCACACACACACACACAAACTCATATGCAGATTCACATACACTCACACTCAGACACTAACACACACCCATGTACATACACTCACAGGTGTGCACACACTCTCGTACATGTCCACATGCACAAGCTCACCCAAACATACGCAACCCTTACGGAAAGGCTATCTTAAATGGAAGAGGAAATGTATCTCAGATCATCAGAAATCTCTTCTGTTGAGAAACAGGATTTCCTCCAACAATAAAAATTCCACCCAACCTTTAAAAGGAGATGGCATGCTCATACAACAGGGGAAGTTTTTATTTTCTTAAATCTCTAGTTTGAAATGTTTACCTAGGCATCCTTCTCCTTCTCTCCCACACTTTTTGTAAACCCCTGGCCTTTGAACACCTTACCAGGTTTGACTCTATCAAATATCTAATTTCTTTTTCCTATACAGGTCTTCAAACTCAGAAAGTAACCGCATAGTTCATACATCTATGTAGCAAAAATGATCACCTCTGAATCAAGTAGAGTTATTTGAAATTGCATTGGACAATAACACTAAACAAAGGCATGGTGGCACAGTGGAGAAGGGCATGCACCTCAGGGCTAGGAAATCTTCAAATGAACAGGTCCTTATGCTGCCATTGACCATTGAAATGATATTTTCAAAAAGGGCTTTCTGGGTCTGATTCCTCATCTGTAAAATCCTCATAATGTAACTGCTGTAGGGATTAAATATTATAAACTACATGAAATGCCTAGCATAAAGATTGACATCTAATAGGTGTTTAATGAATGATTGGTCTTGCTTTTTATGTGGCTGGCTGCTAGAGGGCCACAGCAGCATTCCATCCTGATCCTGATTCCAAAGCCATAAGCTCCAGCTTGGCCTCCAGTGACTCATGACTTCTATGTCCACCCCAGCTCCCAGACACTGAGGCCCCTGGTCCCATCATCACACGTTAAAACACTTGGCAGACCAGCTTCCCAGGGGTCATAGCCCATGAATAGGGTTTTCTCCATTGTTAAAATATCCATAGTTCACCTATCTGTAAGAATTGGGATTAGAGGTGAAAGTAAGACCTGGTCCCTGACTTTGAAGATGAGAAACAGATGTAAAATCAATTTTCTTAAAAGTGGAATAAGTTCTATTATAGAAGTCAATAGTAGAGCATAAGAAAATCATAGTAAGAGGTATTGAAAAATCTGGAGGCATCAGGCAAGTCTTGCAGATACGGTGACCTTTCAACTTTGATTTGAAGCTCTCAGAAGAAAGGAAAATATCATTGAGAGCTTATATAAAATGGCAGAAAACAGTGTAATATCTTCAAGACATAATTCAGTACGGCCAATCCCATCAACAATGTGCAAAAGATAGACAGAGAGGTACCAAGGGGAATCTTCCAGGATACCAAAATTAGACTGTAATCTATGTTACCAGTAAAAAAAAAAAAAAAAAAAAAATTGTATCAATACCTTTCTGTTTGAAGTGACAACTGATGTCTTAAACAATTATAGTACAAAATAGATCTTCAAAAATCTATGCTTAACTGGGCATGGTGGTATATGCCTATAATCCTAGCTACTTGGGATGCTGAGGCAAGAGAATTGCTTGAACCTGGGAGGTGGAGGTTGCAGTGAGCCAAGATCGCATCACTGCATTCCAGCCTGGGCAACAGAGTGAGACTTACTCTCAAATAAATAAATAAATAAAAATCTATGCTTACTCTTACAAGGAAGAAAAAAATCAAAAAGGGAAAAACATTTGCAACCTATAAAAAAATGACTAATAACCTTAAAATATGAACTTCCTTAAAATAAAGAAGAAAAGAGAATAAGAATCCTACAGACAAAAATGGGCTAGAGGTATGAACAGACAGGCCACAAAAATATATTTGTAAATAACGTTTGAATATAATGAAAGATGCTCAACTAACTATTTTCATAAGAGAAATACCAATTCCTAGTCTACTGAGTTACCACTTCTCACCCATCAAATTGTCAGAAAATCCAAACGACTGATGACCTATAACATGAGCAATACAAGAGGAAGCTTCCTCATCTATAGCTAGTGAGAATACAAAGTGACACAGATCCTATGAAGGAGGATATAACGAAATTGCAACTTCATTTACCCTTTGAATTCAGAAGTGTCACTTCTAATAATATACTGGCAAAAATCCGGAAAGACATCCACAGGATTACTCATAGTAGTGCTGTTTTACAAAAGGAAAACGCTAGAAGCGACCAAAATGTTTATCAATAGGGGGCTGTTAAACAAGTGATCATACAATCACTTAATGAAGTATCATACTTAAATAATTAAGATGTCTGTTTCAAGATAGAATGTCCAAGTATAAAACATCGCTCTCAGCAAAGCAATGAGAAAAGAAGATAAGCTGATAAACTTCTAAAATATCGTATTTCACTTAGACCCACCAGAGATCTGCACATGCACAGAAGTCTAAATTTACTAAATTCCAGAAGGGTTATAAGCCCTTTCCAGGTAAGAAAAAGCCAGTAACCGTTTTCCTTTCTGAGGGTAACTGCAGAATATAAGATGAGAAACTTGGCTGGGGTAAGGCGATGTACTGGCTTGGCATATCGGGTTGGAATCTGGAGGACTCCCAAACATGGAGCTCACTCACCTATGCTGCCTGTTCTCCCACTTCAGAGGATGGAAGTGAGACCACAAACAGGAGAGTGAGAGAGACATCCTTGTTTTCAGATATTTAGATCCAAATCTTCTACTACCAAGAAGAGTATGGTGTCACCCTGAAGATGTTTCAAAGCAGAATGAGCTACGAATAAGTTGCAAACCAGCCATGGCCTGCTACGAATAAGCTGCAAACCAGCCATGGCCTGGCTCAACTTCTTTTCATAATTGTAGGAAAGCGATTAGCTCCTCACTCTAGCTGCCTGAAAAAGGAAAAGGTGTATCCTCTCTACTATTCCTCATATTCAAAGTCAAGTATACAATCAAAATTCGTAAGACATGCAAAGAAACAAGAAAATGAGACCCATAATAAACAGAGAAAACAGGCCGGGCACGGTGGCTCACGCCTGTAATCCCAGCACTTTATGGGAGGCCGAGGCAGCTGTATCACCTGAGGTAAGGAGTTCAAGACCAGCCTGGCCAACATGATGAGACTCCATTTCTGCTAAAAAATACAAAAATTAGCTGGGCGCCTGTAATCCCAGTTACTCAGGAGGCTGAAGCAGGAGAATCACTCGAACCCGGGAGGCAGGGTTGCAGTGAGCCGAGATCGCGCCACTGCACTCCAGCCTGGGCCACAAAGCAAGGTTCTGTCTAAAAAAAGAGAGAGAGAGAGAGAGAAAGCAGGTAGTAGAGGCATACTGAAAGATGACACAAATTCTGAAATTAACAAAGACTTTGAAATAACTGCGATACGTATAGTAAAATATTAAAGAAAAATATGAAAAAGTATTTAAAAAGAGATAATTTAAGCAAAGAAACAAAAAACTATTTTTAAAAAATCCTAATGGAAATTTTAGAATGAAAAAATATAACTAAAATTAAGAATACATTCAGTCGGCTTAAAAAAAGGGCTGAATAAGACAATAAAAAACAAATTAGTGAACTTGAAAACACCTTAATAGAAATTCACACTGAAGTACAAAAAGTATGGACAAGATAGAAAAGATATTCTAGCATTATCAGAGAGATATAGATAATATCAAAGTCTAATAAGGATGAAATTAAATTTTCAGAAGGGGAGAGAGATACTGAAGCAAAATAATTGAAGATAATAAATGAGAATTTTCCAATGCTGTTTAAAGTCATCAACCCAACAATTCAAAAAGCTCAACAAATTCAGTGAAAGATACACACCCACACACAAATCTATACCAAAGTATGCCCTAGTCAAACTTTCTAAAACCAAAAATAAAGAGAAAATGGTGAAAGTACACACAGAAAGGAAACAAATTGGATTCAGGGTAGCAACAATAAGAAAGGCAAGTAACTTTTCCTTAGAAACAAGGACGGCCAGAATTAAGATAACTATCTTTTAGTGTGTAAAGGACAATATTTATAACCCTAAGTTTTACAGTAAGCAAAAATATTATTTAAAACTAAAGATTGAATGTCATTCTCAGAAAATAAAGGAAGTTGAGAGGATTAGCAGCAGCAGGTCTACACCAGAAGAAATACTAAAGGAATATCTTCAGACCGAAGGGAAATGAGCCAAGATGAAAGCACAGATCTGCAGGGAGGAATGAGGAACACCAGAGTGAATCAGTGAGTTTAGACATAATAAAGATAAAATTCAAAACATGTAAGACTATTGATTCTGTAAAGAAAAAATAAGAACATTGTATTGTGTATTGCATAACATACACACAATACAAGAACATTGTATTGTATATTTTATAATATACATGCAATATATAAGAATATTGCATTGTGTGTTTTATAACATATTATTACAACAATAGAACAAAGATTAGAGGTTATAGTAAGTCAAATTATAAAATTATGATGGTCTAATGTTCTTATATTGTTTGAGAAATGGTAAATTATTAAATAATGGTATGCTGAAAAAAGTTTGAAGTATAATTGTAATCTCTAAACAATAAAAAATACAAAAACATATAGCTAAATATCCATAGAAATCATAAAGTGGAATATTGAAAGATAATAAACCCAAAAGAAGGCAGAATAAGAGAAACAGGACAAAGACTCAGTAGGACAAAGAGAAAATAAATGGCAAGATGGTAGACTTAAACCCAATTAAATGAATAATTATATTAGATTTAAATTAAATACTCCAATTAATGTGACAAAGATTATCAGACTACGTTTAAAAATAAAAACAAAGACAAGACCCAACTATATTTTTAAATAACAAACTTTAAACATAAACACACCATTAGGTTAAAATTTAAATGATGAAATGTATATACCAAGTAGTTAATACCACATCAAGTAGATGACAAGAAAAGCACCCAGGGCAGAAACTTTCATGAGGTTGCATATAATATACATAATATAATTGCATATATATATAATATGATATGTTATGTTATATTAAAAATATAAATTATATAAATATAGATGTTTCATTTTTAAAAAAGAATCAATTCATCAAGAAGACAATGTTCAATGCATAGATGCTTAATACAGACCTTAAAAATACATGAAGCAAAATCAATAGAACTAAAGGATGAAACAAATCCACAGTTGTAAACAGAAATTATAATATTATTCTCTTAATAGTTAATTGATAGATATTCCTTCCTTCAAGATGTGTAGCCCAATTGCCCTCCGTTAGAGTATGGGCTGGACCTGCTTTTAATGAATAGAGTAATGGAATTGACAATTTGTGACTTCAGAGACTAGGTCACAAAAAGTCACTATTGTTTCTATCTTGCTTACTCTCTCTGTCTCAAATGACTTACTGTGGGGAAGACATCAGCATATCATGAGTGGCTTCACGGAGTGGCCCATGTGGTAAATAACTGAGGCCTCTTGTCAATAGCCATACGACTAAGCCATCTTGGAAGTGGGTCCTCTGGACCCAACCAAGCCTTAAGCTGACTGCAGCCCCATTGGATTGCAGTTGGATGGCAACCTCATGATACCCTAGCCATCACCAACCAGATAAGCTTATTCTAGATTCCTGAAACTGCTAAACTATGTGAAATAATAAATATTTGTTCTTTTAAGTCACTGATTTTGAAAGTAATTCATTATGCAAAAGTAATTCATTATGCAAAAAACGAAGACACTATAAACTAACACAACCAGTAGACATGTTCGGAACACTACATTCAACAACTGTTGAATGCACATTCTTTACACATGCATATGGAACATTCACCATGATAGACCACTTCCTGGGCCCCAAAACAAGCCTCTATAAATTACAAAGTCATGAAATTAGCAGAATATTTTATCTTACCAAATGGCATTAAATTAGAAATCAATAACATAATGATAACAAGAAAGTTTATGAATGTTTGGAAATTAAGTAGCACAGTTCTAAATAATCCTTCATTCAATGACAAAAATCACAAGGGAAATAAGAAAACATTTAGAAGTGAATTATAATGAAAGCACACTATATCAAAATAGGTAGAAAACAACTAAAGCAGTGCTTAGAATGAAATTTATAGCTTGAAGTGTTTAAATTGGAAAGAAAAAAAGCTTAAATCAATGATCTAAGTTTATACCTAAAAAGTTTGAGAAAAAGGCAAGTTAAACCTAAAGTTAGGATGAAGAGAAAAATAATTAAAAATAGAAATCAAAGAAATAGAAATTAAATAGGAGTAGAAAGAATCAATCAAAACAACTTCTGATCAGGAAAAGATGGAACAAACTATTTCTCCCTGCTCCTCTCCATAAAATACAACTATACCTCTGGAAGTAACGCAAGAGGCAACCAAAGGAGAACTTTGAAAAGTAGTAAGAGGAAGAAGAACTGGTGTGCACTCCCTGGACTAAAAGAACAGCACAGTGACAGGATATCTCATGACTCCCACCAACAGAAAGTGACCCATAGTGGGCACTTTCCAATCCTTAACCTACCATTAAAGAGCATCTAAGGTAAGATCTTCCCCTGGATCTAACAGAATTATCTTCACAACACAAGGGAGTCAGGTACCATTAGCAAAAGAGATTGCTTGGAAGCCCTCCAATAATGAGGGGCCAGGCGATAAGCACTTCTCTACCTGGCCTATACTCTTCTCTTCATGAAGAGACACTGGGAGAGCATTCATGAGGCTTCTTCTTACCTACACTGAGAGAAATTGGGGCATAAAACCATCGGCAATTGGAATACCACTGCAACTAGAAACCCAGTCCTGGAGGCCTTTTTGTTTCATCTTGTCTGAGACTCTCCTTTCTCATGGCCCATGAATATATATACCTAGAACTTAAACTGTTACGTCCGTTTTCTGTCCTTTATTGTGTCAACTGTAGTAATTTTTGTTGATCAAGAATTTTATTATTTTCATCTAAGTAGCTGAATTTATTGCATAAAATTCTACATAATATTCTCATAACTATTTTAAGGTCTGTAAGATCTATAATAATGTCCCCTTGCTAGTTCCCGATATTTCTAATTGGTGTTTTCTCTTTCTTTTGCTCAACCTAGCTAAGGCTTTGTTGGTTCTATTTTTTTTTTTTTTTTTTTCAAAAACTGAGTTTTGGTAATGTTGATTGAAGTAACTGAAAATTTTATGGACATAATTGTAGCTTCACATACACTTGTGAGAAATAACACATGTACCTTTTGCTCAATCTAGCTAAGGCTTTGTTAGTTCTATTTTTTTTTTTTTTTTTTCAAAAACTGAGTTTTGGTAATGTTGATTGAAGTAACTGAAAATTTTATGGACATAATTGTAGCTTCACATACACTTGTGAGAAATAACACATGTACCTTTTGCTCAATCTAGCTAAGGCTTTGTTAGTTCTATTTTTTTTTTTTTTTTTCAAAAACTGAGTTTTGGTAATGTTGATTGAAGTAACTGAAAATTTTATGGACATAATTCTAGCTTCACATGCACTTGTAAATAATAATACATGTACCTTTTAGCCAATTCCCCCAATGGTAACATTTGGAAATTTGAAGTACAATATTATAAAACCAAGATATTATGACATAGATCCAACAACTGAATTCAGGTAATTTCTGCCAGTTTTACTTCTAAAAACGTGTGTGTGTGTGTATGTGTGTGTGTATTTCATTCTAAAAAATTGAATTGCAGGTATAGATTCATATATCCATCACTACAGTCAAAACACAGGACAATTCCATCACCACAAGAGCACCTTCTGATGCCCTTTTATAACCACACATACCTCGCTCCTGTCTTCCCCTCCTTTGTCCCTAATCCTGGATCACCGATCTGCTCTGCATTTCTAAAATTATGTTATTTCAAAAATGTAATGTAAATGGAATCATACTGCATGTCAACTTTTGGAGGTTCTGGGTCCTATTTAAATCTTCTATTTCAGCATCCAGTCACCTCTTTAGATGTATCATACAGGTGCTGGCTTACTTTTGTGAGCTTTGGTTTGAATGAGAATTTTACTTTCCAATTCTTGTAGTTTTATTTCTGTTTGCTTGGTGTTGTACTACTGGGGCTACTGATTGAGTATCCCTGCTGATTGAGGGGATGGATGGGGCTCTCTAATGAGCCATGGGGAAAGAGAGTCTCAGGCCAGTTGGGACAAGGAAGCCACCAGGACTGTGCTGCTAATGGTACTGGTGTCCCACCTGCCAGTGGTCACCTGCCCTAGTGTCCCACCTGCCAGTGGTCACCTGCCCTAGTGTCCCTCAGAAAGGTTGTTACTTAAGAGCTTTTTTTCACAGGAGTATTCTGACTTATAAATTAAGAAAATAGAATTGAAATATCACCACTTTTCAGGTTAGTATAAATTAGTGGTTCTAAGCAATGTTCATAAATGCCTACTAATATCACAAAATGTGATAAAAGCTCTGTCAGTCTCTTGTGGCTGTCTAAAGAGTAATGACAGCTCTATTACTAGGCATCTATGGGAAAAATATAAAATGTGATAAAACATTTATGTACAAAGAAATTGTAAAACTATTCTTAAAATTAATTTGAGAGCAACATAAATGTCAAACAATAAGAAAATAATAAAACAAATTTTGCTATATCAGAAGTACCATTTTATGCCTTCTAATAGAAATACTACCACCTACAAAGAGTTCTTTCTTAAAAACTGAATGAAATACCTCTGAGCACATCTACCCATTTAGAAGAATTATAAGAGATGGAGAAACATGTTAACATCTTAGAGGTACAACTGACAAACTCCAGACTTCGGGAAAAGGCAAGATAAAGAATCCAGACTCTTCAAAAAATACAGTTCAATGAAATAATAGAGAAGGAATATATAGATTAATCGAGGTTCAAGAAAAAGGAAAAGACATGTCTTCACAAAGGTTTGCACAAGAATGTTTATATAAAAATAACTGTGTAAGATGAGAGATATGTTAATCTGCTTTACTACCGTAACCATTTTACTACCTGTACGTATCCTAAAATATCATATTACAGATTTCAAATATGCACAATAAAATTTCATTTTTAAAAAGAGAATGTTCATGAAGTTGTATTTATGATGACCATTAATAGCTTAGAATAGGCAAAAACTATAATAATTAGAATCAGAATAGGCATTTTGTCTAGGATGTTGGGGGTGAGTGTTGATTGGAAAGAGGCATAGGAGAAATTTCTAGGGTGAAGAAAACGTTTCATCTTGACAGGTGGTGGATTACAGTTAGGTATGTGTACACATTTGTCAAAATCCAGCAAAGTGTGTATTTAAGATTGTGCATTTTCCTGTATGCACAGATCTCAAAAGCACACATTTATTTCACCTCAATAAAGAGGTACTTTGCAAATTTAAAAAAGTCTTGGCAAAGAGCTTTAAAATTGATATACCTTTTAATAAAGCATTAATAGCTCTATTAGCAAGTATTGGAAAAATACAAAATGTGATAAAAGCTTTATGTACAAAGAAGTTGTAAAAATATTCTTATAATTAATTTGAGAGCAACATAAATGTCAAACAATAAGGAGACAATAAAATAAATTTCAGTATGTCAGAAAAATGGAAGTAGCCATAAAAGGTAAGTTCAAGAAATAACTTCTAATGATGAGGAGCAAGATTTAATTTACAAATATAAAATGAAGTAGGTAAAGTTATGTCTTTTACACTTTATTTCAAATTGGAAGTCTCAAATGACAAGAAAAGGGATATGAAAATTGTATGGATGGGATGATCTCAACTATAAAGAAGAAAAAATCACAAAGACTAAAGTATTTCAACATGTAAATAGACAGGGGATCTGAGGGGTGGCATTCTGCAATGTGATCTTGTCACTAAGCTGGGTCAAATCCCACAGGTTAAGGGCACAGTTAGCACAAGACTGCCCTCACTTTAGATGCCCACCACAAGCTTGGGGGTTCCCAGGCAACCCTAACCAACTGGCTACCCAGAGGCTTCCACCATCCATTGAGGTTCAGTAATTCAGAAAACTCACAGAACTCAATGAAGTGATATACTTATGGTTATAGTTTTATTACAGAAAAAAAAAAAAAAAAAAAGCAGTACGTAAATAAGAACCAGCCAAAAGAAGAGACCTGCAGGATGACCCTTGGGAAGGTCAAGGTCCCAACTGTGAAGCTTCCATGTCCTCAGGACAAGGAACCCTCTATGCACACTGATGTGTACCATCAACCAGAAAAGCCCACCCCAGCTTCAATGTCCAGAGTTTTTATTGTGATTTCATTAGCTAGACATGATTGAATCACTGCCCATGTGATTGACTCAGTCTCCAGCTTTCCTCCCTGGAGGCTAGGATGATGTGATGTGGTTCAAACCACCAACCCTCTAATCACTTTGTTAGTCTTTCTGACCTGACCTGAAGCTACAGAGGGGGCCCACCATAGGTTACTCTAGTAGTCTAAACTCAGGTGTTATCCCAGGGGCCTCTGATGAATAATAGACATTCTTATCACTTGGAAGATTCCAAGGGTTTAGGGGTTGCCTCCCATGAACTAAGGACAAAGATCAGACAGATTCTTTACTAAACAACAGTCTAAGATAATATTTTCTGATTTACACTATTTCTGACTTTCTACATTGTTTTACATAAGCATGGATTACTTGATGATCAGAAAAAACAACTAATGAAATAAAGAATAAAGAGAGAGAAAAAATTTCTGAAAATAATCTAAAACAAAGTCCTTGGAAAATACAGTAAATCTAGGAGGTAAGTTTTATTCTCCCACCTTCACACAAAAAAAGAAATTATATATTAATTATGAATCCTATGAGGAAAATGTGCAAACTGAAATGTTAAGACTGGAAGTCAAAAAATTCCAAAACTCAATAGAATTTTTTTTAGGAACAGTGAAAATAGGACTAGGTTTACTAAGAACTCTTGGAACTTTTTGAAACTTCACCACACTGAGGAAGCAGTAGAGATCCAAAGGACACAAATGAAGATCTGAGACTCCAATGCACCCCCAAACTGAAGGGTAGAGGATAAAACAAAAATTACATCTGAGATGACTTTGACAGCCATCGCAGTGGAACCTGTGGGTAGTGATGAAAAGGCACAGGTCTATGGGACTTTGTCTCCCAGGACAGTTTCCTGGGACTACAAGAGTTCTTCATTTATGCAGACAGCAGAAGTCAAGAGGCAAGGTGGGGAGTTAGCCCCTCTCCAAAGAGAAAAAGTAATATACTCCTCCACCCTCCATCAGGGATGGGACTCAGCCATGTCAAGACTGGTACTAAAAAAATAATAATAATAAGATTTGCCAAACCCAGAGAGGAAAAGGCACAGAGAAGCAAATTTCCTTTCCAAAAATTGATCAAAGCTTTAGTTCCCTCCCTCCACCCACTAAACTGGCATCAAGACTTGAACATGAGGATCCACAATGGTACTCAAAAAGAATGATGAGGAAACCTATAAAGCCATTATTCACTGTTCATGTAAAAAACACCACACTTAACTAGAAGTCTACACATTTAAGAGCAAGCAAGCAGAAAAATACATTGTTAATGATAACACTTTCCAGCATATAAATGATGGGAAATGAATAAATGTTGAAAATGACTTGGTGCAGAAAACATAAAGGAGTCATGGAATTAACTTTGTACCAGCAAAACTGAAAATAACACCTATTTTATGAAATGAACCAAAGTGAGAAGGCAAAAGAAAGAAACCCAGATTGCTTAAATAATTTGATATATCACTATATTACAAAAAAGAAATACATAGATCACATCATCTGGCTCTTGCAATTCAATTTGACGGATCAAAAATATGAGGGTTATTCCACAGAAAAAATAAAGTAACCATATATTATTCTACATAACATTAGCCAGAAACTACTACAATCATTGCATGTTCTTCATTTTATACAGGACACTTGACTGGTAAAAAATAAGGTAACATGAAGTTTTCAGATGAACAAAAACTGAAATAACTTATTTGTTAGAATAGAATAGAATACTAAATACAATAGAATAAAATACTAAAAATTGTAAAAAAAAAAAAAGTATGTACTTCAGGCAGAAGGAGCACTATCACAGATGAAAAATTGAAGATGCAGAAAGGGATCAAAAGAATTGTGAGACTATACTGAAATGAACACTGTATTAAAACAAGAACACTAACATTTTTAGGATGTAGATTTTACAGGCGAAATTAAAATACATGACAACAAGAGCATAGAAATCAGGAAAGGGACAAATAGAACTAAAATGTCTGAGTGTGCTTTTGCTTCACAGGACTAGAGTACAATTATCAATTAACATTTGAATTTTATAAATTAAGAAGGCTCATTGTAATTTCTAGGAAATACTACAGGATGACTAAAAAGTATAACACTTCAAAACTACCAGGAAGAAGCATTATAAAATCATAAAGTTAATCAACTAGGAAAACTCCTTCTAGCTAGGATTGGACCTCTACAGCTACAAAATCACCAATTACAACTAAAATATCTAGTAAACAAAAAACCAATTGTAGGGAGAGTCAAAGCATGGGAAAATAGCCTAAAAGGAAGTGTTTTCTAGTTTATTTTTCTCTTTTCTCTTACAACATGGATCCAAAGGCAGTCCTAATTATAGAATGTTCAACATTGGTGGTTAAGAATTCATGGATTCTGTGTGTTAGGCCTGAGAAACCAAGAAAAGGGCTCCTAAGGCTAAACGAGTGTACACGGGAATCCCCTACTTTCCCCATTATTTTCTCTCCAAGATTTCCCTTCAGGGTGTGCCTGGTCCTGGAATACAGCTTAAACAACTGAATGTCCTTTAACTTGTAACTGGGTAAAAAAGCTGTGGTGCATCCAAAGTTAATGTTATTGGCCGATACTCTTTGGCAATAAAAAGGAATGGATTATTATTACACACACACACACACACAACCATGAATGAATTTCAAACACATGGTCATAACTGACGGAAACCATGCTCAACTATGATTTGACTTAAATGACATTCTGGAAAATTCAAAATTAGAGGAACACAAACACACTGGTTGTTGCCAGAGAGTGGAGGCGAGGAGATGACTGAGTGCAAACGGGCAGCGCGGGGGAGAGCTTTGCGATGACGCTGCCTTGTGGTTACATAAGTGCATGCATTCGCCAATCTCATGTAACTGTACACCAAAAAGAATGAGTGTTACTGTGAGCAAAGAAAAAATAAGAAAAAAAAATCAACCCAAAAAAGAAGGCAACAAAGAGAAAAGGCATAAAACCAGACAAATAGAAAACACATAATTAGATGGTTGGTTTAACTTATATTAGTAAGTACAATAATGGTAAGTAGACTGGATGTTTGAGTGAAGTATCAATCACTAGATTTAAATATCAAAATCTAATGATGTGCTGTGCGAAGGAGACACTCTTAAATTTACTGGGTACATGTTGAAAGTTATAAGAGTAAATAACTGTGTAGATAACATACATAACTAACCAAAAGAAAGTTGGGGTAGTTCTATTTAACATCAGAAGAGAATAGATGCAAAGAATTCTAAAGTCCAAATAATTACTTGAGATAAATACAGTTGTTTTATATGATAAATGATTTGCTAAATAAGGAAGATACTAAATTTATGTATACTTAATTCACATGGCCTAAAAATATATGACAAAAATTAACAGAACCATGAGAAGAAATGGACAAACTCACAATAAGACTGGAAGGTTATCATACATATCTCTCAGTAAGTAACAATAAAACACACAAAAAATACAGATCTTATCTAAAACCTGAGCAACATGATTCACAAACTTGACCTAGGAACAATACATCCAAAAATTATAGAGTACATTCTGTTGTTAAACTCATGAGAGCTTCTTAAAAAATTAGCCATATACAGGACCATTAACAAGTCCTTTAAAAATTTAAAGAACTGAAATCATTCAGGGAAAGTTCCCCAATCACAGTGTGATTATGCTAGAAATACATTTTTAAAATCAGGCATATTTCATGTATTTGAAAATTAAGAAACATGCTCCTAAATATTAGATGGGTCAAAGAAGAAAACATAAGAGTCACAGAAAATATTTTGAACTAGATTAAAAACAAAATACTACATATCAAAACTGAGTAATGAATTTAAAATAATTCTTAGAAGGACATGAATTTTACCATATGTATGTGTGTATGGTGTGTGTATGTGTGTGTGTAAAGAACAGCTAAAAATTAACAATCTAAACGTATGTCCCCAAAGATTAAAAAAGAACACTAAAATAAGCTTAAAGAAAGAAACAAATAATAAAAAATGAGGGCAGAAATAATGAAACAGAAAATAAATAATAGAACGAGAGCCAAAAGAAATAAAAAACATTATTCTTTGCAAAAACTAATAATAAAACTCAAAACCTCAGGCAAAACTGTTTAACAAGAGAGATGGCATAAATAATCAATATCACGAATGAAAAAGAACCCATTATTTGAGATCCTGTCCCCATTAAGAAGATAAGAGATATTGTAACCAACTTTTATGTCAATAAATATACAATTTAGTTGAAAAGAATAATTTCAAGGGAAAATAACCTGCCAAAATTGACAAGTGCAGAAAGAGAAAACACATAGTCCTAAAACTTTTAAAGAAATCCAATTAGAAATTTAAAATGTTCTAACAAAGAAAACTCCAACTTCAGATGGTTCTACAGGGAGTTCTAGAAGGTTTAAACGATCCTGGCCTTACACCAACTCTTCCAGAGTAAAAGAAAGAGAAGATATACTCCCTAACTTACTTTACCAGGCTAGAAAAACCTGAATAAAACTATCTAAGACAACATTGTAACCAGTGATCAAAGTTAACATGCCAGTAATGACACTCTGACATAACGTGTGAAGAACAGAAGTTCGCTTCTATGACATTTCCCCCTAAAATCTGTAAGCCCGGTCTAATTATGAGAAAATAACGGACAAGCCCAAATTGACAGGCATTCTTCAAAACACCTGATCATTACTCTTTAAAATACCAAAGTCATTAAAAAAAGGAAAAACCATAAAACTACCACAGATTGGACGAGAATAAAGAAACATGATGGCTAAATGCAACAAGGTATACTAGATTGGGATCCCAGAACAGAAAAAGGGTCTCAGAGGAAAATATGTAGAAATCTGAATAAAGTCTGCAGTTAATGGCGTTGTACCAATGTTAATCTCTTAACCTTTTTTTTTTTTTTTTTGAGATGAAGTCTTGCTCTGTCACCCAGGCTGGAGTGCAGTGGCACAATCTCAGCTCACTGCAACCTCTCTCTCCTGGGTTCAAGCAATTATCCTGCCTCAGCCTCTCAAGTAGCTGGGATTACAGGCACACATCACCACACCCAGCTAATTTTTGTATTTTTATAGTAGAGACGGGGTTTCACCATGTTGGCCAGGCTGGTCTCAAACTCCTGACCTCAGGTGATCCACCCGCCTTGGCCTCCCAAAGTGCTGGGATTACAGGCGTGAGCCACCGCACCCGGCCAACTTCTTTTTTTTTTTTTTTTTGGAGACGGAGTCTCGCTCTGTCGCCCAGGCTGGAGTGCAGTGGCCGGATCTCAGCTCACTGCAAGCTCCGCCTCCCGGGTTTACGCCATTCTCCTGCCTCAGCCTCCCAAGTAGCTGGGACTATAGGTGCCCACCACCTCGCCCGGCTAGTTTTTTTGTTTTTTTGTTTTTTTTTAATAGAGACGGGGTTTCACCATGTTAGCCAGGATGGTCTCGATCTCCTGACCTTGTGATCCGCCCGTCTCGGCCTCCCAAAGTGCTGGGATTACAGGCTTGAGCCACCGCGCCCAGCCACCGGCCAACTTCTTAATGTACCATGGTCATGTCAGACGAATGAGGGGAAGCTGAGTGAAAGGTGTGTGAGAATTCTCTGTACTATCTTTATAACTCTTCTAGAAATCTAACATTATTTCAAAATTAAACGTTTTTTAAAGAGTCAAGAGCAGTACAAGAAAGAAAAGTATGTAAACCCAAAAATCGTTCACTAAATAATTCGCAAACTTAATGTAGTCATATTCAAAGAAGACGGAAGAAAAGGAGGATGAGAAGCAGCAGGAGCAGTAAAAGGAAAAGAAGGGGGAAAAGCATACAGACCAGGTTTGATGATGATCAGAAACACAGATTGGTTAAACATTAGGAGCGAAATCAATGTCATTCACAACATTAATAAACCAATGGTGAGTTCATTTGGTCATCTTTGTAGGTGCAGAGAAAAGTATGTGATACATTTCAACAGTCATGCTTTTTTTTAACTTAGCAAAATAGTAATAGATAATAATTTTCTTTACCAGATAAAGGACATCTATAGCCACAGAAAACAATAAAATCTATAGCAAATAGCAGACTTCAGGAAGAAATATTGAAAGCATCCATTCAGGAACAAGATCTGTCCACAGTTAGACGACTTCCGGCCGAGAAAGAAGCAAAACCTCCAACCCAGGGTTCTGACTGCAGTGAGCTCCAGTTTCACCTCCCTGCCCCAGTCCACGTGCTTTCAACTCCTTGCTTTTTACCTATGCCTTGTAAAACAATAAAAATGTAGCCTCACGGTGTAATTAAAAATAAACAACTCAAGTGTTTGTTGGTTTGGGGTCATGTATAGGATGGAATGGCAACGGTGGGGGGGTAAGAATATAAGCATAATTAAAATTAGGTTTAAATTCATTTTCATAAACTCCCACATCAGGAAGTAAAATTTTACATACAATTGTGTCTGGAATTGGTTCGTTCCAGTGGGTTCTTGGTCTCACTGATTTCAAGCATGAAGCCACAGACCCTGGCGATGAGTGTTACAGTTCTTAAAGATGGTGTGTCCCGAGTTCGTTCCTTCCTGTGTTCAGATGTGTCCAGAGTTTCTTCCTTCCAGTGGGTTTGCGGTCTCGCTGACTTCAGGAGTGAAGCCACAGACTTTCGCAGTGAGTGTTACAGCTCTTAAAGGTGGTGCATCCGGAGTTGTTTCTTCCTTCTGGTGGGTTTGTGGTCTCGTTGACTTCAGGAGTGAAGCCTCAGACCTTTGCAGTGAGCGTTACAGCTCATAAAGCTAGTGCAGACCCAGAGAGTGAGCAGCAGCAAGACTTATTGTGAAGAGCAAAAGAACAAAGCATCCACACAACAGAAGCCCACCCGACCTGATCTGCTGGCTGCCGCTGGCTTGGGTGGCCAGCTTTTATTCCCTTATTTGGCCCCACCCATGCCCTGCAGATTGGTCCATTTTACAGAGCACTGATTGGTCCATTTTACGGAGTGCTGATTGGTCCATTTTTACAGAGTGCTGATTGGTGCGTTTACAAACCTTTAGCAAGACAAAGAGCACTGATTGGTAAGTTTTTACAGAGTGCTGATTGGTGCATTTACAATCCTTTAGCTAAACACAGAGGGCTGATTGGTGCATTTACAATCCTTCAGCTAGACAGAAAAGTTCTCCAAGTCCCACTCAATCCAGAAGCCCAGCCGGCTTCACCTTTCACAATCATATGACCTTTCTGCTGAAAAAAAAAAAAAAAAAGTCATCTTATTTTTCGCAATACCCCTCTCAGAGCATAATACTAAGAAAACTCTGATCCCATATATAACAAAACCCACCGCCAACGAATGGGGGCGACCGTGCTCCAATAAATCTTTATTTACAAAAACGGGTAGCTGGATGTGGCCCCCGAGCAGCAGTTTGCTGACTACTACTCTGAAAGCGATCGGTCCCGCCAGAGGGCACTGCTGCCTCTCCACTGTAATTTGTTTTGCCCCGGCTCCTGCACCTCTCAACCTGCAGAGGACGCAGGTGCATTCCTGTTTCTCGCTGACAATTGCTCCTGGCTGAGCCACTCTTCTGTTAGTGGAGTCCCTCACCCATTACTGCTCATTGCTGCTGCTCTGCCCTCCCCCAGGGTACTCCCCTTCTTTCCTAGGTGATTCTAGCTCCAGTGCCTCTGTCATTTTCTCCAAAACTCTGGCTACCTTAATTCTTGTCAACGAGCCTGTCCTATCTGACCTCCTTTTCTTCTTGACCTTCTTTTATCCCAGGACCTTGTCCTGCACCCACCTCGGCCTTCCAATCCCAGACCTCCATGAGCAGTAACTGCAGCACTGCCCTGACAGGGTCTCATCACTGACCCCACTCTCTGATTACCATGCCCTGGCTTTCCAGATCATTCTTTCAGCCCCAGCAGCATATATGACACATTCATCTTACCACAGTCTATTGCCCCGGACTTTTTGGTATCTTTTCTTTTCTCTGAGTGAAGCTTAAATTTCCTTTGCTTTCTGACATTTCCATTGGCAGAAGGAGAAGCGGCGAGGTTCTTGGGTTCCACAAGGTGTAGTATGAAGAGGAAGCAGGAGAAGTCTGAGTGCTTACACCTGGGGCGCCTGGTTAGAGCCTCACACCCAGGGCCTGTTACACCTGAGAACTAGCCCAGGTTTGGGAAGAGAAAGTCCTGCTTTCCGACCAGTCGAGCAACTCCCCTGAGGCACAGGGCATCTGAAATCCCTCTCCTCCCGGCACCCCGCCCCATGCTCCTCTCAGGCTGCAGGTGCATCCTGTTCCTGGGCGGGTCTTGGGAGCAATCCTGTACCCCAGCCTTCTCACTGCTTCCCTCCCTCCCAGCATCTGCTCTGCCCTGGCAGCTGTTCCGCACTTTACCTTCCTCTATTTAAACACCTTTCACTCCCCTAGCATTCTGTGCAGACAATAACAAACACCAACATTGTTCACTCATTCTTTTGCCTCTGAACTGAGAACTGAGTGGTGCCTCCACACAAAGAAAGAAGTCCACCCGAGCTGACCGAGCTGGCCTCGGTGATGCACCGGCTGGCTGCTCTGTGGCTAGCAATGGCGAGACCGCGCCTCTTCCTTCCTGGAAAAGACCAAGCTTGAGCTGGAAATGATTTATTTAGGCCCATCTCTGTCTTCCAGGTGATTACACATTGCTCTACCGTGTGAGGATTTGCCTAGACACTTGGGGGCTCGCTTGGCAAGTGGACTTATTTCGCCTCTGGTTGCCCAGCCCTTACCCATGCATGTATGTCTAGCGACACTGAATGCGCAGCAAGACTGAGCACAGTGAACTGTGTCTCCCGAATGGTGTAGGGCAGTTTCCTCCTACTGAACCTATTTCAAGACTTTTGTAGGGCAGGGCATCCAGAATTAATCCCGAGCTGGGTGCTGGCACTCTGGATTTTTAGGAACTCTCAGGTTTGTTCTCAGTGAAGCCTCCTCTCACCCCAAACCTTTTGGATCTTCAACTTTCACAAAAGACCTTTGAATTAATCAGACGCTTCCCTTCCTCTGATAGCCAGCAACCAGGTTTGAGATCCAGAAGGCACTTCCTGTTGTGTGCAAGTTTTACAAATATTCACCACACACAGCTCCCAATACACATACCACACAACACACACCAAAACACACACACATCTCACACACACAACACATATACAACACACAGAACACGGCACACAAACCACACACAGTTCACAACACACACCTCACACCCCTCAACACAAAAAACACATATTACAACACACACACACCACAACATACAATATACACCACAACACACACATTCTACGCATCCCATCCACACAACACCCATAGACCACCACAGCACACACAGCTCACAACCACATACCATATACACACAGCGCATACAAAACACACACGCCACAACACAGGCGCACACCACCTTCCTCCATGCTTCCTGCTTGCTAATAACCTTTCTTGCTTGCTTGCTCCTCACCATAAAATACTGAAGGTGGTAGAGACACAAGAGTCTGCTGACTGCACCCGTTCGTTACACAAACAAAGAAAGCAGAGCATTTTAAGAGGAAATGACTTGTCTAGGGCCGCGTACCAGTTGGTAGGGGACTGAACATGAATCAGGTCCTCAGATTCTGGGGAAAACACAGAGGTTGGAGGCCATGTGGGCAGTGGGGGACATCACAAGTCTCCCAGCTTTTGTGGGACACTTGGCAGGTCTGCACCAAGTGCCACCGAGGCTAGGGACTGATTCTCTGAGCTGTCCTGGCAGGTTTGTCCAGAGGGACTTGTCATGGTTCAGCCTGATGCTGGGCTTTGGCTGACATGAGTAAGCTCGTCTTAAAAGCTCTCCTTAAAAGAGAGATCAAGATCACGTTGCACAACAGCCAGAGGCAAACGCCCTGCTGCTCTTTAGCAAATGCATGCCTGGGACTGAGAAAACACAGCACAGCCCCATTCAGGGGATGGCAGTGCCTGCTGTTAACCACCCACCCTGGTTAGACAATCTCAGAGGGCTGGCCGTGAGAGGGACTGATGTCACCCATTATTTGGTCCCTCAGCCTCAGGAGCTTCCCAAGAACCTGTGGACCAGAGTGGTGCTGAGGGTCCCACTCTGGTTTCAGAGAGACATAGGTCGTGTCTGGTTTTGCCTGTGACTGTGTGTGCAACCTTAGACCCTCCACACAACCCTATCGCGCTCCTGTCTCTCATCTGTGAAATCATGAACTTCTAGGAGGTCTGGGAAGATGCAGTGAGCAGTTCAAGTTCAATGGGAGCTTCATGTGCTGGGACCAGGACTAGGTGCTTGACATGGAGCCCTTCAATTCATTGTTTAGTTTTGTTTCTTAATGTTGTAATCTTTCCAAAAAAAAAAAAAAAAAGTTTAAAAAGAAAAAAAGAAAAAAAAGAGTAGCACAAGTGCCTGTGTGACCAGAACCCAGCCTGCAACTCACTGAACCTTCTGCCATGATATCATTGTTTCATTGCAGTGTGTGGCACACTAGTTATATTCCTGGGTGCCCTACATGACCCATTGCTCTCCTACCCTCCACAAAGGTGACCACCTTCCCAAAATTACTTTGCACCTTTGACATGCATGTTCCCCTTCTTTGAAAGCTTTGCATCTCTCCATAACAATATAGACTATTGTTTTCCACTCCTACTGTCTTTGATATAATGAACATACTCAATAACTTGCTTTCCTCGCTTATTTAATGTTTCTCAAATGTACCCATTGTGATACCTGTGCTGGTTCATTCCTCTGGTTTGTGGCACAGTCTGTCAGCATCTGAAGAGAGCCGTCTGCTCACTGAGGGACGCGTGTTCTTGCAGACCATGCTGTACTGTGCATTCACTTGTGTGTCTCCTTACGTGTCTGCATTGGAACTTCCCTCAGTGTAGACTGAGTAGTGGGGTGGGTAGATCACAGCAGCCTGGGGATCTGCAGCTTCAGTAGGTTTTGCCTACTTGTTTATCAGTGTACTTGGGTCAGCCCAGGCCATTACTCCTTCACCTGCAATGTGGCAGCACATACAATGCCATGAAGGCACAGCAGAAAGAGAAATCAACCAGAAGGCAGAAAACACAGGTCCATGGAGACATGGAGATGCAGAATGGGAAGGCACTTTGGAGGAGATTTAGAGTGACACTCCCAGCCTTTTACACTTTAAATTATAAATAGGAAATGCTAACATTTGTGAGAACACAAGAATAAACAAACAAGGAGGACTGCAGCCGAAGGCAACTGTTCTCAGAGCTCTGATCCCCTGACAGCCTGCACAAATAGACCAAGGGTGAATATATGAAAACACACTGAATCATACACTATAAAAGGATAAATTTTATAGTTTGTGAATGACATCTCAATTAAACAAACTAAAAATCTAGGCACACAAAATGAATCAATAGATAAGCTGAATTTCATATACATATATTTTAATTTGTAATTGAAAACATCTTGGCCAGGCACGGTGGCTCACGCCTGTAATCCCAGCACTTTGGGACGCCGAGGCAGGTAGATCACCTGAGGTCAGGAGTTCAAGACCAGCCTGGCCAACAAGGCAAAACCCCGTCTCTAATAAAAATACAAAAATTAGCCAGGCTTGGTGGTACACGCCTTTAGTCCCAGCTGCTTGGGAGGCTGAAGCAGGAGAATAGTTTGAACCTGGGAGGCGGAGGCTGCAGTGAGCTGAGATCATGACATTGCACTCCAGCCTGGGCGACAGAGTGAGACTCCATCAAAAAGAAAGAAAGAGAGAAAGAGAGAGAGAGAGAGAAAGAGACAGAGAGAAAAAAGAAAACATATCCATGTGATGATCGAGGCATGGGTGGTCACTACTTTCCAAGACCGTGTCAGAAAAGAAAAAATGAGCTTAGTTCCAGGGAAGGGCTACACAAGCTGCTTTGCACTTGAAATACAAGTGCAAATGGTATGCCTTTAACTCACAGAGGGCCAATCCTGCCCACATCCCTTCATAAAATTCAATGACCAGTGCAATAGCAACAGCCACCTATGCTTCAACGCAGTCAGCACTGTACTTCCACACGTGCAAGGAGGCTGCGAGCATGAAAAGAATGGTCTGGTTGCAGGTAAGATAGAGCAAGAACACTCCACCCTGTCTTTCCCACTGAATGCAGCAATAAAACCAGCATGAAATGGATGGAGCAGATATTTGAGGACTCTAATAAGGAAATAGTAGCAAGCAAATTGGGAAGGAAGACCAGACTTCTAAATCCTAAACTATATAAGTAGTGAATTTCCCATTTTTCCTCTGTTATATCTCCTGACCCAGAGCCGAGGCATCCCCAAAGCTAGAATTGGGCCCCGGAGCTCAGAGAAATTTCTAGGATAAATCCTCTGGTTCTAGCTTGAGAAACAAGAAAGAAGCTAATCCCTCAGAGACAGTAGAGGAAATCCCTCACTTTTTCTTTTTGTTGTCTCATATCCCTGTCTTCAGATAACCCCATAGTAACCGAGTCAGTGACAACTGCAGGAGCAGGTACCTAAAACCCCAAGTCAGTGAAAGTTTCCCTTGCAATCAGAGCAATGGTGGTCCAAAAAATATTTGGGCAAACTCCCATTGCTTTTTTTCCCATCAGTCTCCTATTGCTTGCCTAGACATGGGCACAATTGCGGGACATATACAGTAGTAATACCCTTCCACCCAGGGTGAATAAAGCCACAGCTTACCAGTTAGAAGACAAAAAATAGGGAGCTTAGGAAACTGGAGAGCTTGTGAGACATCATGAAGAAAGAGGACACGGAGAAGTCAACCCCATAAAGTTTTCCATGAACTCCTGAGCTCACACTGAAGCTGCACTGGCCACTTAGTGATGCATGTGCAGGACAAACCCTAACAGTACTGCAAAGGCTTGGAAAATGGAAAGGGCATTAAAACCATAGCCTAAAGAAGGCTGGCCAGAAGTGGCCTAAACTCAACTTAGTAAATGGTCTGCTAGAATAAAAATTAGAACTTTTTAAAAAATTTAAACAAGACCAAAGGTCTCATAACAAAATATTTAAAATGTCCAGGAAGTAATCCAAAATCATTTACAATACCAAAAAGGTCAACTCAGGTGGGAACATCAGTCAACAGACACCAATGTAAAGATGACAGAGGTATTAGAATAATAAAAGTCTTTCTGTAGCTATTATGAAAATGCTCTGAAAAGTGTGGAATAACAATCGTGAAACAAATACAAAAATATAAAATCTCACAGCGGGAGAAAATCTTCACAATCTGTACCTACAGCAAAGGTCTAATGTCCAGAATCTACAACAAACTCAAAGAAATCAGCAAGAACAAACAATCTCATCAAAAAGTGGGCTAAGGACATGAATAGACAATTCTCAACAGAAGATAGACAAATGGCCAACAAACATGAAAGAATGCTCAACATCACTAACAATCAGGGAAATGAAAATCAAAACCACAATGCAATACCACCTTACTCCTGCAAGAATGGCCATAATCAAAAAATCAAAAACAGTAGATGTTGGTGTGAACGTGGTGATCAGGGAACATTTTCTACACTGTTGGTGGGAATGTAAACTACTACAGCCACTATGGAAAACGCTGTGGAGAACTAAAAGTAGAACTACCATTTGATCCAGCAATCCCACTACTAGGTATCTACTCAGAGGGAAAGAAGTCATTATATGAAAAAGAAACTTGCACACACATGTTTACAGCAGCACAATTCACAATTACGAAATCATGGAACCAACCCAAATGCCCATCAATCAACAAGCAGGTAAAGAAATATATCACATATAACACACACATACACATATATGATGGAATACTACTCAGCCATTAAAAAGGAATGAATTAATGGCATTTGCAGCAACCTGGATGAGACTGGAGACTATTATTCTGAGTGAAGTAACTCAGGAATGGAAAACCAAACATCATATGTTCTCACTGATATGTGAGAGCTAAGCTATGAGGACACAAAAGCATAAGAATGATACAATGGACTTTGGGGACTTAAGGGGAAGGGTAGGAGGAGGGCAAGGAATAAAAGGCTACAAATAGGGTATAGTGTACACTGCTCAGGTGATGGGTGCACCAAAATCTCACAAGTCACATTATAGAACTTACTTGTGTAACCAAACACCACCTTTACCCCAATAACCTACGGAAAATTTTTAAAAACATTTGCATAAAAAGCAACAGAAATTATAAAGAAGGACCAAATTAAAAGTTTAGAGCTTCAAAATACAATAACCAAAATAAAGATTTCTCTAGATGTGCTTAGTAGCAGAATGGAGATGAATGAGGAAAGAGTCAGTGAACTTGACAATAAATAAATATTATTTAATCAGAAAAATGAGGGAAAAGATAAAGAAAATGTTGACAGAGACTCAGAGACCAGTAGGTGATACAAAGTCTAGCATTCTCCAGAGGAAAAGAGAAGGAATGTGGATTAGAAAAAAAAAAGTTGAAAAAATATTGCCAGAAATGTCTCAAATTTAATCAAAGACACAGACTTGCATAATAAAGTAGCCTAACAAGCCCCAAAGAAAAAAAAATAAAGAAAATAATAGTCAACTCAGAGTTGTGTTTCTAGGAAAAATATCATTCAGAAATAAAGGTGAAATTAATACATTCTCAAGTGAAGAAAAGGAAAGAGGATCTTGTCAGCACATCTACTTTACAATTACTAGAGGAAGTCATTCAAACAGAATGGAAGTGATACCAGAGAGAACCTGGAATAAGCCTAAGTAAATAATGAGAATTAAATGAAGCTCAACAGAAATAGTACACATCTAGGTAAATACAACAGACTATTCACATCTTGAGTTCTTTAAAATAAATTTATTTTATTTTATTTGTGATTTTATTTATTAATTTTTTTTTTTTTTTTTTTTTTTTTTTTTTTTGAGACAGAGTCTGGCTCTGTCACCCAGGCTGGAGTGCAGTGGCCAGATCTCGGCTCACTGCAAGCTCCGCCTCCCAGGTTTACGCCATTCTCCTGCCTCAGCCTCCCGAGTAGCTGGGACTACAGGCGCCCGCCACCTCGCCCGGCTAGTTTTTTGTATTTTTTAGTAGAGACAGGGTTTCACCGTGTTAGCCAGGATGGTCTCGATCTCCTGACCTCGTGATCCGCCCATCTCGGCCTCCCAAAGTGCTGGGATTACAGGCTTGAGCCGCCGTGCCCGGCCAAAGTAAATTTAATACTTGAAAGCAAAAACATCATCTGATGGGGTTTTTTATGTATATGGATACAATCCATAAAACAACTACAACATAAAAAGGGGAGGACAGAGGCCCGGCGCGGTGGCTCACGCCTGTAATCCCAGCACTTTGGGAAGCCGAGGCGGGCGGATCACGAGGTCAGGAGATCGAGACCATCCTGGCTAACACAGTGAAACCCTGTCTCTACTAAAAATATTTTTAAAAACTAGATGGGCGTTGTTGCGGGCACCTGTAGTCCCAGCTACTCGGGAGGCTGAGGCAGGAGAATGGTGTGAACCTAGGGGGCGGAGCTTGCAGTGAGCGGAGATTGCGCCACTGCACCCCAGCCTGGGCGACAGAGCGAGACTCCATCTCAAAAAAAAAAAAAAAAGAAAAAAAGGGAGGACAAAGGGACCTATATGATGAAAATATTGTAAATTCCTCTTTAAGTGGTAAAATATTGATTCTAACTAAACTACCAAAGGTTAAGTACATCTTTTGCAATTTTTAAAAAACAACTGAAAAAAATTATGCAAAAAGATAAAGTCAAAAATAAATCAGAAAATTAAAATGTTATGTTTAAACAAAAGGCTCAAATAACCCTGCAGAAGGTTGAAGAAAGAAAGCAGACACACACACACACACACCACACACACACACACACACACACACACACAGGACAAGACAGAAAGACTGATCCAAACATGCAATGAAAATAGCATTAAGATTTTTTTAAAATCTAAAAAGCCTCTAGCAAGACTGGCAAAAAAAGAGAGAATATATTGCCAATGACAAAAATAGAATAGGAGATATCACCATAGATCCTGCAGATAGTAAAAGAATAATAAGTGAATACTACAACAACTCTACGCACATATATTCAACAACTTAAAAAAATATATCAGTACCTTGAAACTACAAAACACTAAAACTCACCCAACATTGAATAGAAAACCCATATTAACTTTCATTATTTATACATGGAATTAATAGTTTAAAACCTTTCAAAAAAAGAAATCTCCAAGTTTCATGAGTGAATTCTAAAGAGAAGAAAATTACACAAATTATACATATTGTCTTCTAGAAAATAAAAGAATACATCCCATTTTATTCTATGAGGCCAAGATAGTCTTTAAAACAAAATAAAAAATTATACAATTTATGTATGTAGTAAAACATTACACTGTGCCCCATAAATATGTAATTGTTTTATTTCAATTACAAACAAAACCAAAAAGGAAAATATAGACCAATATCCCTCATTAGTATACCATCAAAAATCCTAAACAAATTCTTAGCGAATCAAAAATAGCAATATGTGTTATTCAAATTCCACCATGACCAAGGGGCTTAATCCTAGGAAAGTAAAGCTGATTCAATATTCTAAAATAAATTAATGTCATGTATTATATTACGACTTGAAATAAAAAATATGATCATATTGATACAAAAAAATTGACAAAATTCAACATCCAAACATGATAAAACTTCTCATCATATTGGAAACAGTAGGGAACATCCTCAATTTAATAAAAGCATCAATAAAAATTCTATAGCTAGCATCATACTTAATAGTGTAAGAATGAATGCTTTATCACTAAGATCAGGAACAAGGCAAGGTTGTCCTTTCTCACAGCTTCTATTAAACATTGTATTAGAAGTTCTAGCCACTGCAATAAAGCAAGGAAAATAAATGAGTCAGAATGATTAGAAAGGAATAAATGAAAGTGTTTATATTTGCAGATGGTATGACTCTCCATGTAGAGTATCTCAAAGAAGCTACAAAAAAATATAGAATAAATAGATAAGTGTAGCAAGGGCATAGGATACAATGTCAACACAAAGAAAACGCCATCATATTTCCATATACCAGAATGAGCAATTGAATTTTTAACTACATAAATCATTCCAAATAGCTCCAAAACATAAAATATTTAGGTATGAATGTAGTGAAATACATACAAAATTTTTATACTAAAATCTATAAACTCTAATGAAATAAACTTTAAAATATCTAAATATATAAAGATACACACGATGTTCATGGATTGGAAGACTGATAAAGATGTTAATTCTCTCCAAATCTATATAAAGACTTTACCCAATTCCAATTAAAATCTCAGCAGAAAACTTGCAGATTAAAATTTATACAAAAAGGCTTAAAACAACTAAAATAATTTTTTTTTTTTTTTTTGAGACGGAGTCTCGCTCTGTCGCCCAGGCTGGAGTGCAGTGGCCGGATCTCAGCTCACTGCAAGCTCTGCCTCCCGGGTTTAAGCCATTCTCCTGCCTCAGCCTCCCGAGTAGCTGGGACTACAGGCGCCCGCCACCTCGCCCGGCTACTTTTTTTGTATTTTTTAGTAGAGACGGGGTTTCACCGTGTTAGCCAGGATGGTCTCGATCTCCTGACCTCGTGATCCGCCCGTCTCGGCTTCCCAAAGTGCTGGGATTACAGGCTTGAGCCACCGCGCCCGGCCAACTAAAATAATTTTTAAAAGGAAGAATAAACTTAGAGGAATCACACTATTCAATTTTAAAACTTACAATATAGTAATCTTGATTACTGTAGTAATTGAGACAGTGAGATATTGATAAAAGGACAGATAAATAAATCAATGGAACAGAATAAAGTCCAGAAATAAACTCACACAAATATGACAATTTTATTATTGATGAAAGGCTCAAAAGAAATTGAATGGGGAATGATAGTCTTTCAATAAATTATGTTGGAACAAATAGACATCTATACGCAAAAAACAACCCTGACAAAAACTTTATACCTTGTAAAGTGAACTCAAAAGAATCCTAGGTCTAAACATAAAATGTAAAATTATGAAACTGTTAGAAGAAAATATAGGAGGCAAATTCTATGCTCTGAACTTAGAGATAACACCAAAAGCATGATCCATAAAAGAAAATAATGTTAAATGAAATTCAAAAGTTTTACTTCTTAAAAGACACTGTTAAGAGCCTGAAAAGACAAGCTACAGACTGAAAGTACTTGCAAATCACATATGTGACAAAGCATTTGTATGCAGAATATATAACTAACACTCAAAAGAGTAAAGGGGAAAATGTTCAATTAAAATCAGTTAAAATATATGAACAGACACTTCACCAAAGAGAGTATACAAATGGCAAATAAGCACATGAAAAGTTGTTAAAATTCATTACCATTACAGTAATGAAAACTGAAACTGCAGTGAGATGCCACTACATACTTATCAGAATGGCTAAAAAACAAACAAAAAATTTGACAATACTAAGTGCTGAGGAAAATACAGAGCAACTAAAACTCCCATATATTCCTGTGAATGCAAATGGTACACATTCTGAGACATGATTTGGTGGTTTCTTATAAAGCTAAACATACACTCACCATACAACCCAGCAATTGCATTCCTAGATATTTACCTTGGAAAGTGGAACCTTATGTTTGCACACACAAAAAAAACCTGTACACAAATGTTTATAGTAGCTTTTCCATAATTACTGAACACTGAAAATAACCCAAATGTTCTTCAGTAGGTGAATGGAGAAACAAACTATGGTATTTTTATAAAACAGAACACTAGTCAGCCATAAAAAGGAATTAATTACTGATATATGTGTCAATGTGATGAATCTCAAAGGCATTATGCTGAATCAAAATAAAAGGCAGTCTCGAAGGTACTGTATGATTCTATTTTCATGACGGTATGATTCCATTTTCATGACGTTTTAAGACCGTCATGAAACTATGGTGAGACAGAACAGATCACTCGTTAATGAGACTTAGGGGAGAGGTAGGATGTGATTGAAATGGGTCAGCATAAGAGAGGTTTTGGGGGTGACGGAACTATTTTGTATCTTGATTGTGGTGATAATTACTACATGCACTAATTTCTTAGGGCTATCTTAACAAATTACCCCAAACTGGGTGACTTAAAAGAACAGAAATTTACTCTCTCACAGTTCTGGAGGGTATAAGTCTGAAATGCAGGTGTTGGCAGGACTGTGCTTCTTTTGAAGGTTCTAGGGAAGAATCCATCCTCGACCCTTCCTGGCTTTAGGTGATTGTTGGAAGTCCTTGGCATGCCTTGGCTTGTAGCTGCAACATCCCAACTTCTGCCTCCATCTTCACATGGCCTTCTTCCTTCTGTGTGTCTGTGTGTCTCCAAACTCTTCTTTCCCTGTAAGGAGACTAGTCATTGAATTTAAGACCTCCTATAATCTCATATCACTTCATCTTAACTAAATTACATCTGCAAAGATCCTAGTCCAAATAAGGTCATATTCAACTTATCTTTTTGGGTACCATTCCATCCACTATAGTCTACCCTTAGAAGTCCCCAAAAATTGACATGTGTCTTACATTGGGCAATATATTCACCCCAGCCTAACAACCCTTGAACCTACTGTGACATCAACTCTTAGAGTCTCATTTAAGTATCATCACTTCAAAATTCCCACATCTCATCATCTAATTGTCTTAAGTAGCCCAGATGGGTGATATTCTGGGTATGATCCAACCTGGGGCAAAACTCCTCTCCATCTGTGGACTTTCTAAATTAGAAAACATGTTATCTGCTTCCAAAATACAATAGTGGGACAGGCATAGCATAGGGAGTCTCATTCCAAAAGGGAGAAATTGGAAGGAATAAAAGATTTATGTGTTCCAAGAAAATTCAGAACCTAGCAGGAAAGATTACATTAGGTTTCGACACATAGCGACACTCCTCTGTTGCTTAATGCTCCACCCTCTGGATCTGCAGAGACAAAATCAAAATAAAACAAAAGCACAAAAATCAAAATTTCCTATAAAGAAAACTTCAGTCCAAAATGGCTTCACTGGTGAATTCTGCCAACCATGTAGAGGAAAAAAATAAGAATTCTACATATCTCTTCAAGAAAAAGACACTAGAAGAAAATTACAAATCAATGTCATTCATGAACACCGATGGAAATTTTTTTTCAGAATTTTTTTTAAGTCTAAAAAACTAAGTTCCGCAATACATTTTTTCAAAGAATAGAATGATACAACCTGATCCAGGTGTGTGTAGTCACTCTATCTCAGGAATATAGGAAGGTTTAGTATTCAAAATATTCATCTGTGTAATTCACCAAATTAATAACCTTAAAAGCAAAACTATATGACCATTTTATCCATTCAGTAAAAGCATTTGACATAGATCAACATCCATTCCTGATCAACAGCTCTATCTGCAAAATAGAAAGAGAAAGTAACTTTCTCGTCCTGCTAAATGTCATCTATGACAAACCTATGGCTAACATCATGCTTGACAGTAAAATACCAAATGCATTCCCCCTAAGGTCAGAAACAAGACAAGGATGTCTTCATCACTTTTCCTCTGAAGCATTATACTAGAAGTCCTAATCAGTGTAATAAGGTAAGAAAATGAAATAAAGGCATCCAGACTAGAAAGAAAGAAGTAAAGCTGTTTTCATTCAGAGATGACAAAATCCACAATAAAACTACAAAAACGAATGAGTGAGTTTTGCATTTTTCAGGCTACAAGATCAGTATCCCACAATCAACTGTGTTCTTATATACTAGCAATGCAAACTTAGAAGTTTCAATCTTTAAGAAATAGTATTTACAACAGCACCAAAAATATGAAATACTTAAGAATACATCTGACAAAAGAAGTATGAGACTTATACACTGAAAACTACAAAACATTGTTGAGAGAAATGAAAGATGCCCTAAATAAATGAATACACATGTCATGTTCATGGGTAGGAAGACTCAGTGTAGTTAATTCTCTCTAAATTCATTTTTAGAATCAATACGATCCCAGTCAAAATTTCAGTAGCCTTCTCTGTAGAAATTTAAAAAGTGATTCTAAAACCCATACGGAAATTAAAAGACCTAAAAGAGCCAAAACAACTTTGAAAAAGAACAAATTTGCAAGAGTAGCACCACCTGATTTTAAGATTTATAATAAAGCTATCATAATGAAAACTGTAACAGTGGCATAAAAACAGACAGATGACATAATAGATCAGAACAGGGTGGAATGGAATGGAATGGAATAGAACAGAATACCAAAAGCATGATTCATAAAAGAAAAAAATGACAAATTGTACCATATCAACATTAAAATCTTCACTTTTCAAAGGCCTCATTAAAAACTGAAATGACCAGCCACAGAGTAGGAGAAAATATTTGCAATTTATGTCTCTAGTAAAGAAGGACTTATATCCAAAATGTGCATTCTCAAAATTAAATAAGAAAACAAATGTCTTAATTTTTTAAGTGGGCAAAAATTTTAACAGACATTTCACCAAAGAAAATACACAGGTAAAAAAAATGAGTACATGACAGCTGCTCAACATGATTTGTCATGAGGCCAATAACAAATTAAAACCAAGATGATATGCCACTACCCATCTAATAGAATGGATAAAATTAATAACACTGTCCATATCAAGTATTGCCACAAATGTGGGAGAACTGGAACTCTGATATACTGCTGATGAGGATGTAAAATGGTACAATACACTGAACATTTTTGAAAACACCAAACACACACACACACACACACACATATACACACATATATAATATATAACATATTTCAAATAAAGCATATATATTGCTTTATATTTTATATATTTAAAAAATCCAGACATTCCACCAGCATACATCCATGCAGAGATTTCTACAAAAAATATTCAAGAGATTTCTACCCAAATATTCACAGCAGCTTATTTCTGTTTAATAGCCAAAAAAAAAAAAAAAAAAAAGAAAACAACTCAAATGTCCATTAATGGATGAATGGATAAACACACCGTGATATATCCATCCAACAGAATTCAACTCAACAAAAAGGAGTGGCCTATTTACACATGCCCCAACAGGGACAAACCTCAAAATAACTATGCTGAGTAAAAGAAACCAGGAGAAAACAAGTAGATGCCATATTATCTCACTTATATAAAATTCTGGAAAATACAAACTAATCTAGAGTGAGAGAGGAGATCAACAGCTTCCAGGAGATAAGAATGGAGAAAAGGAGGGCTCAAGAGTACAAAAGATCAAGAAGTTTTTGAGGATGATGGAAAGGTTCATCTGTATGTTAGCGATTTCCTAAGTGTATACATATGTCAAAACCTATCAAATCATATACTTCCGATCTGTGTATTGTGTGTTAATTATACATCAATGAAAAAGAAAAATCTATCTCTGTCTATCAAATTGGAAAGGCACCATGGAATAATCTGTGGATTATGATCTAGGAAATCCAGCAAAAAGGGTCTGCCTCCGTCTGTCTATCTCCAGTGAAAGGGATAGATAACAGGACTCTCAGGACTCTTCTAGCTATGATAGGAGAGCTACTGGGAATCTTCTCCTTTCCACCTGGACTTGCAAAGCTGGAAAAGGAGCTTGAAGTGGCACCAAAGATGCCCTTGGGTAAAGACACAGGATTGACACTGGTGCCAGGGATAAACCAACTGAATGAAAAGTGCTCCTAAAATCGTTCCTGCCCCTTTTAAGACCTCACTGGGCAGGGAAAGACCATATTAGACACTTGGCCAGTTTGAAGACTGTATGTCATGCCCACAGGTAGACTCAATTGCCAGCATGTTGACATTTGAACTAAGGAGACAAGGTATGTGGGCTGTGCAGTACGGCCCATTTGAGAATAAAACCTCTAATTTAAGATTGTTCAGGAGGCTATGTGAACACAAGGATGAACCTTTATTTCCCATACACGAGGCAACACTGTATCTAAGAATTCATTCAGCCTTCCATCAGTGCTGTAAGATAGGTACTAGTGCCCTTACCTGGTCCTGGAACTGAGTTGCAGAACTTGCTCAATGTCAGAAAGCTATTGAGAGGAGAACTGCTAGAATAAACTCTAGTCTACTGTGATTGAAGTCCCCAGTCTCTCTCACTGTTCTGAAGTTTCGACCTTGAAGAAAAGTTGGATGTTAGACAGAGTCAGGAACTGCCTCTGTTTGAATGGCCAGGAGACAGAGAGGTAGCTCATGTCATGTACCTCTGACTGTGTAGGCAAGGGTGTGGGTGCCCACATGTAGAAGGTAGCACTATCGTGAGAGAGAAAGCCATGACAGGACTATCATTGTCCTGAGCAGAAACCTCCCTTCCATGAGGTGGGGTCCCAGGAGAGCTGGTCTTCTGTTCAGAACATGTCCAGGCCCCTTCTCAAGAGGCCTGTCATCTATCTCCAGATTGTCTGACAACACAGGACAGCACTAACTCTGAGGAGTCCCTGTCTCTGCACCATGGATTTCCTATGCCACAGGTACCACTGTCCCAATCCAGTATATCCAGTTACCTTCTCTTCTCTTCCAAATCTCAGAATTATGCCTTCCACAGGTCACATGCACAATGCCAACACCATCCCTCTGAGCCCTCCCCTCACCCCTCCAGGCACACGGAAAACCTCTCCGTGAATGCCCACACTTTCTTTTTGCCTGCATCTCTCAGCTGGACTCTCCCACATTGTTTAAGACTCCATTCAAATGCCACCACCTCTCAGAAGTGTTTCTGACCACATGGACAGGTTTGCCATCCCTCCAGCAGGGTTATAAATGCACCCGGTGAACCCCTCTGTTTTCTCCACTGTTACACTGCCTACCACTGTCTGGTCTCTGGTGAGTCACTCCAGCCAGTCTGTGAAACCCTGCAGCTGGCACATGGAGGTGCTTAATAATCATTTATGGACTAAGTGGACAGATGAACTCTTAATGATGTTATTTGTGAGTAAAAGTCATGTGCAGTGTTGTTAGCCACCGTGATGTTAGCAGTTGATGGTTCCCATTGCATCCCCAAGCCTAGTATATGTAATTCCAGGAGGCTCACCCAGCAGGCGATCTGATGGAGAGAAAATTAGGCTTCCTGTCCCCACCAATACTTCCCCTAAGGGGAACAAAAACTGAAGCTTATAGGCTGAGAGCCACTGACTCCTAGCAACTGGGTCCCCAACATTGCTTGCCTTTAGAAGTTTGGCTCTTTCTGTTCTAAGACTATTGGTGGTCAGTAAGCCTGACAGCCACACCCCAGAGGACACTGAGAAACAGTACCGCTGTCAGAAGGAGAGAGACCCTCGGGTGGCTTGTCCAGCCAGGGCCTGAGCAGAAGAAAAGCAAGGGAGCCAGTATCACGCAGTGACAAGGTGCCCTTTAGCATCAGGAGTGGGCTCAAAGAAATGAGTGGTTTAGGTCACCTGGTGAAAATATCGAGGCTGACCCCAGGAAACACTAATTATAATCAGGTCAGCAGGACTCTGTTAGTGAAAAGAGATCTATGCAGCCTCCTAACCTCTATTCGGATGGTTATTTGCTACTTTTGCAATGATTAGCAATTGTATGCCAAGCACCTTCACAGGGGGTAAAACATCTTTCTCACTAAACACTAGTTTATATTAAAAACTACAAACACCAGATGAATTGGAAGTTTAACAGAATTAACGAGCATGTCACAAAATTAAGTTTTATCCAGTCCAAATCCTTCCTGCAACAATTATGTTCCGGAAGGGGCAGGGAGCTTGCAGTTATCAAATAAAACGGGCTAAATAACAAAACACAATTCTCCCCGTGTCACTGCCTCAAATTTACTCTGCTGGTGCAAGATGTCACGATAAAGGTGATGGCAATCTATATAAAACACTGTTATTGGAATAGTCTTTGAAAGTTGCAGTGTGACTTAGTCTTTGCATTTGTCCGGTGGTCCCTGAGGCCGGGCTGGACGTCTGGCGCTTTGGCGCCCCCTAGCCACTCGGCACTGAACAAGTTTCTCCAACTGTAATGCGAGGGAAAAAAGAAGAGAACCAAGAATAAAACATATTTTTTAAATCCTTTCCAAAAAGACATTCTTTTTTATCTTCCCCTCTCCACTCTCCAGATGATAAAGCTGAGTAAAAAGTGCTACACTAACCAGTCAGTCCAGGCTCCGCTGTAACATTGCACTAACCAGAACTGCAGACCTGGGACCCCAAGAATTGCATTTGATGCCGAACCCAGCTCTAATTTCAGAGTCAAGGTCTCTGCAAGTATTTAAGGAACGGATGTAAACCTGCGGGATTCGTTTTGTTTCCTTCAAATTTTCAACGAAATCAGAGATCCTGTTCGTGAGTGTCAACGCAGATACTAGAAGGAGGTGATACAGGAGAAAGGAAACAGCAAGTGACGATTATGGCACGGTTTCCTGTAAACAAGGTTGAGTGTAGCCACAGCCTGAGCACTGTAGGGGAAGAGCTCATAAGAAAATGACAGGGCTGGGCCTTTGTCACCCTGGGACCCTCCACTGTTCTTGTCTTTGGTCTCTTTTTCTTTGTAGAGGTCCAATTATTTATTTCTTTAGTACAAGAGGGAACAAAATTGGTCTTTCCATTCTAAAAGGAGAATATATATGTATAAAAGGAAGATGTACAGATATGGGGGAAGAGGTGGACAAGGGAAAAAGGTGAGAGGACCAGAGAGAGAAAGGGAGGGAGAGGAACAAGGAGAGACACTGAGATCAGAAATGATGAATGAAGATTAACTTCACCCAAGGCTTCATGCTGGAGGGGAATGGAGGAGCTCCTGATTTGTTGTTGCTACCCCAAACTGGAAAGGACTCCTTCAAGTCACCTATCCACCTCCTAAGGCAAGCGTCCAATTTCAATAACGTTCAGGAAAGTCTCCTTCCGTGCAGGTCTCACAGCTTCCCACTCCACCCCCACAAACTCTTTGGAAAAGCGCCTTGAAAAATTTAATCCTCAATCCAACCCTGGACCACCAGCGTCCTCTGTTGGCCACCGAAGGGAGGGGGTGTGCAGACAAAATTGAAGACGCTCGAGTGCCAGGGAAGGCCGACAGGAGTTACAACGACCTCAGCGCGCATTTGCGCCCCCGAACTTTACTGAAAAATGCTTAGATTGCAGAGATAAACGAGAATCCCAACGCATCAAACAGTATTACGAAGTCGCCTTCAAAAAATGACAATGAAAATTGCCTATTTTAAGGACTATTTGGTTAATTACGCTTCAGCAGTGCCCACTTTATTGTCTTTATTATTCTTTTGTCGTGGGTGTAAACTCTATTTGAAAACGTAATCAGGGAGAATATCCCAAACAGGAAGAACAGTTGTCATTTAAAATAGGTGAAAAGCCCTGCCTTAAGGACGCATTGCCTTGCCTGTCCACTCTTAATTGGGGACTTGCGGTGTAGCAACACGTGTGAGTTTTCTTGTGTTGAGAAGCAAACCTGGAGTGGAGCGAAGGCCCCGGGCGCATCTTCAGATGCGTATTTGTGGGCCCCGGGGACATCTTCAGATGCGTATTTGTGGGCCTCGGCGACGTAAACAGCCCAGCGGGTGTAAATTAAATCCCGCAGTGCCTTGGCTCCCTGAGACCCAAATGCAAATCAGAAATGTCCCAAGACTTCCCCTGCCAGCGGAATTAAATTTTAGAAAGCTCCACAAGGTACACACGAATGCGGAGCGATGCCTGAAAGTTTCCCCGACACCGGCTCGCCGCAGGGCGACCTCACCCTGAGAACGGAAGGGGGAAAGGCGGCGAGGTCAAGGAGATCGGTGGTGCTGAGTTAGCCAGGAGTGACTGGGGTGACCGGGGGCACTGAGGTGGCCTGGAGTGCCGAGGTGACCGGGTACATCTTGGTTCCTGTGGACGACAAGGTGACCCGGGCTCCGGGCGTGCGCAAGAGGAGCAGGTGCCCGGGTGAGTCGCGAGCTGCACGCCCCCGAGCTCGGCCCCGGCTGCTCAGGGCGAGGCACGCGCCCCCGCAGCCGTGCCTGCGCCGACCCGCCCCCCTCCCCAACCCCCACTCCTGGGCGCGCCGTTCCGGGGCGTGTCCTGGGCCACCCCGGCTTCTATATAGCGGCCGGCGCGCCCGGGCCGCCCAGATGCGAGCGCTGCGGCTGGGCGCTAAAGATCGGCCGCTGCCTGCCTGGATTCCACAGCCTCCCGCCGCGTACTGTCGCCCCATCCCTGCGAGCCCCGGCCTGCCAAGCAGCGTGCCCCGGTGGCGGGCGTCATGCAGCGGGCGCGACCCACGCTCTGGTCCGCTGCGCTGACTGTGCTGGTGCTGCTCCGCGGGCCGCCGGTGGCGAGGGCTGGCGCGAGCTCGGCGGGCTTGGGTCCCGTGGTGCGCTGCGAGCCGTGCGACGCGCGTGCACTGGCCCAGTGCGCGCCTCCGCCCGCCGTGTGCGCCGAACTGGTGCGCGAGCCGGGCTGCGGCTGCTGCCTGACGTGCGCGCTCAGCGAGGGCCAGCCGTGCGGCATCTACACCGAGCGCTGTGGCTCCGGCCTCCGCTGCCAGCCGTCGCCCGACGAGGCGCGTCCGCTGCAGGCGCTGCTGGACGGCCGCGGGCTCTGCGTCAACTCTAGTGCCGTCAGCCGCCTGCGCGCCTACCTGCTGCCAGCGCCGCCCGCTCCAGGTGAGCCGCCCGCGCCAGGTGCGCTGCTCGCAGCAGCCCGCGCACTGGCGCCGAAGGGCCTGGGGGTTGCTGGGTGCCGCTGCCGGAGACTTCGGTTTTCTTCTCACTGGAGATAGTATGTGGGGAAACTGAAGGCGCTCACCGGAGGGGCCCTCTACTTGCTTGATTCTCTAAGTGCAGAGTACCTGTAAATTGCAAAGCGCTTTCAGTGAAAATGGGTTAAAGGTTTCCGGAGCTGAGGGGAGCGGTACCGATGTTTAGCTGTTGGAAAGATCCTGGACACAGGAGATTCTCCTCGCCCCGCACGGGGGTGTGGACCGCAATCCCAGGGATGCTTGGGGATGGGGGACATAGGCGGATTTGGACCAAGGAAGGTGGGCAGGTAGGTTGTAGGAAATAGTACCTCTCTGTTAAAATACTGACTTTGAACAGCCTTTTCGTTTGCAAAGCGATGTCTAGTCCCGGTGTGTCCAAAAACAAGTAAAGTGGATTCGGGTTTTGGTATCTTCTGCGGTTGGAAAACCTGAAGTTGAAAAAGAAGTAACTTCTTAAGGTTACCCAGAGGCCGCAACAGAGTGTAGGTTTGAACCCCACGTGCCACTTTTAGTACCATACATTCTTACAACTCAGGCCACCTCCGCACCTGTGCCGACCTCAAACCAACGTCCAGGTGCGTGGCGGGTGCGGGCAATGTGGACTAAGTCAATTTCAATGACAGGGAGGGGAATTGGAATCAGTCCTAGGGCTGTCTCCCTTCTTAATCTGAAATGGGGGGCGGGGGGAATGAGATGTTAAAGGGAGCCCCGGAAGAGGAAAAATGCAAACATTTGGCAGAGTTACCCTCTTGGCTCAGCCACTATCAGTCTGTCAGGCAGGCAGCGACTCTGGTAAGGGCATCCCATTGTTCCCTTTAAAAAGCGGGGCGGGGGGGCGGGTGGCGTTAAGTGGATTTGGCAGCCGTTCATCTTTCAAGCATTCTTAGCCAGTCTCAGTTATATGAGGAAATAAAGTTCCTGCCTTGCACAGCTGAAGGCTGAGAGAATTCTCCCCATCCTAATCCCCCCAACTCCCCAACGATCACATTGGACAGATGTCACTAGGCAGGTCCCCATCTAGGGCTAGCAGGATGAACAGTCTCTTTATAATTTATGTAGCTGTAGAGTTCCATGCCCAGGTAAAGTTATTTTCTGCTAGGCAAGGCTGGCCGTGTTCACCCCTGAGAAACACTGGATTCATGGAAAGGCAAGATTCCAGATGCCTAAAACATACACTGGCTGTGGTCAGCTGTTAAAGCTGCTGGAGGCATTTGTCTCTCGGGGCAAAGTTATGTCATTTGCCAAGTGTTGTACATTATTGTGCATGTTGGAGTATTCAAAAAGTGATCTTAGAAATACTGATACACATTGTCATTCTTAGGCTTCAGCAATCATGATTACCATCTTAGTAGTTCTGTTGTATAGGTTAAGGTGAGCTATAAGATTATAAAAAGATCTAAGTGACTTCTAGAATCCATTTGACAAAAAAAGATGAATTTATGACAGTCAAAAGTCACAATTATCTGTTGCTTAAATAGAACTGTTTTCTCTTCATGCCCTAGTCTGCAGCCCAGGCATTAAGAAGAAACCAAGGAAATTTAAGAAATTACTCAAAGTTCTTGGAAAAGAAATATAAATATGTTTATTTACATGTTCTTAGAACATTTACATTCTTAGTATCTCTTTTATCTTAGTATTTCCTTGAAAAAGAAAGAAAGCTAAGATTAAAAGAAATTGAAACCAAATCCTCGCAGGTAGGGTGCTCCTCTGTGAGGCTCTGGCCTGTGTGCTTCCCAAGGCATGAAACCCCTTGGGGAACTTTACAGCAGGACCTCAGTGAGCTGTTTGGCAGGTGAGGAAACTAAGGCCCTGGTGAGTGACCTGCCAGTAGCTACTTCGAGGGGAGAGCAGAGCATCTGCAACCAAATCATTGCAGCCCTGGTAGCTTTCTAGAATAGATTGTGGACCAGATGGGCCACCTGAGCTCCCTGCTAGGGTTACACATTATAGTCTTGTTTGTTGTAGTAGAGAGATTTCATGACTCTCAATTGTGGACTTAAGCCGAAGCCCTTCAGAGGTCTGTGCTAGGCTGAGCTTGGCATGGTCCACAGGCTCTGGGAACATGGGTTCTGAATGTAGCCTTTGATCCCTATAGGTGTCTTACAGCCCCTCCAAGTTCATTCTGAAAAAGGAATGGAGTGAGAATCCTGGCCACAGATCCAGTCTCAAATTTAGTCATATACTTAAAATTCTAATTCAACTGTTAACATTCCAGCATCCATTTTAAGTATCAGACTTTCTTCATTTAGTACTTTTTATTATACAAGGGAGATCTGCTGGAGGGGGATTTCTCCTACCCCATCCCCACCCAGGGAAGGAAAAGCTCTTTGGCACTTAGAAGTCTGAGCTGTGAGTAGGACTTTGGTACTGTCTGCATCCATGTGCTCCTGTGTTCACCAGGGGTAAAGAGGACTGACTCAGGCAGGTACCAGCCGGATGCACAGGGTCTGTGTAGACCTTGAGTTTTAGAGATGTAACAGGGATCTAGAAAACAAGCCACCAACATGCTTGCATGATTCTGAGCCCCTGAGGCAAAACACTTTGCAGGTAATAATTCAGTTTTCCCATCTGAGCTGGACACCAAGCTCTTATAAGCCTGTTTACCTGGTAGCATTGAGGACGGTACTGGTCAATCCTCGGAATTCCCATAAGGGCTTGTTACAACTCAGACTGCTGCCGCCACTCCAGCATTTCCGGAGTGGAGAATATGCATTTCTTCCAAGTCCCCCAGGCTGCCGCTGCTCCCACGGGTGGGAGGACCACACTTGGAGTTCACTGCAAAATTTCTGAGCCAGCAGCTGCAGCAGCCTCCTGTGACTCGGGTCTGCCCCCTGCCGGTGGAAGATGAAGCGTACTGCCTTCACCTTCTACTGAGGGGCACTTAAGCATTTGTCTGCCTTCTTTAGTTGCAGCTACTTAGGAAGAGCCCCTGTCAGATTGACTTTCAAACAGATAACTTCTTGAGGTAGAGCAACTACCATGTAGCGAGTAGTACTATGGATAATACTTCATCGAGGTATTTAAAAAAAAAAAACTTATTTGGATTGTCAACTAATATTGTCATTTACATGTGACCTGGTTGCAACATTAATATTTTTAAAAGACTGTTGGTAGATGTTGATGACTCTCACGTGTTTGTCTCCCTTGGGCGTTTCAAGGAAATGCTAGTGAGTCGGAGGAAGACCGCAGCGCCGGCAGTGTGGAGAGCCCGTCCGTCTCCAGCACGCACCGGGTGTCTGATCCCAAGTTCCACCCCCTCCATTCAAAGATAATCATCATCAAGAAAGGGCATGCTAAAGACAGCCAGCGCTACAAAGTCGACTATGAGTCTCAGAGCACAGATACCCAGAACTTCTCCTCCGAGTCCAAGCGGGAGACAGAATACGTGAGAGCTTTTCCTCTTGTTAAACGAGGAGGGCAAGACCTGCCAAGCCTGGGTACTCAGAGCCTCTTGAGGGCAGTTCTTACTCAACAAGCCCCAGCATCTGGCAGATGGGTGGGCAGTCCCTAGCCCCTCTGTGCCTCACATCTCTCCTCTCCTTACATAAAGAATATTGACCCTTTTGGAGAATCTTACGAGGATCAAGCTGAAACAACACTCTTAAAAGCATATGGGATGTCATAAAGACCTCGAGAGATAATGAAAAATATTCTCATAAAGATAGTTTTATTTTATGTACTTCATTCTCTGTGCTTGTTGACCTGCTATTGGTTCTATACCAGCTTCTGTGACTTACTCTGGGAAGAGCAAAAGGGAGACAGGGAGTGATGGTTAGCTTACTCGAGGGACTTTCTTGCTAAATCAGACATAAGGTATCTGAGGAGCAAATTACAGGTCCCACTTTGGGCAGTCGTGCAGCCCAAAGATTTTTAAATTTTTAAAACACACATTCTAGAGTCATAACCATGACTCTGTTGCTCTGGTCCTTCCTGATCCCCAGGGTCCCTGCCGTAGAGAAATGGAAGACACACTGAATCACCTGAAGTTCCTCAACGTGCTGAGTCCCAGGGGTGTACACATTCCCAACTGTGACAAGAAGGGATTTTATAAGAAAAAGCAGGTAAGTGAGGTCCTCAGTATGTTTTCTTCCTCTTCGGGTTCTTTTGACGCAGAGGAGAAACCCACCTCACCAGCCCCAAGGCTCTTCTGGCCATAGCTCTAACTCTGAGCCTGTGCAGCACCAGTGCCCAGGACTTGGTGCCAGTCTCAGGAGGTAAGACCAAAGGCTGTTTTGACTTGTTGCTCTGAGTGGTGCTATATTGGCCATAATCCTCAACCCTAGTGCCTTTCCACCACCCATTTCCCGCTCCTGCCTTTTCAGTGGTTCACCCACAGGGTGGACAAGGTACTGCCCAGGGGCACCCTTTATAAACTGCAGGTGGACATGTTGACACATTTGTTAATGCTGCATCCCATTTCAAACAACTATAACAGTCAGTTTCCAAGAAGTGTGACATGAGGTCGTACCACAAAAAGCTTATCTTGAAATCCCACAATTGTCCCCTTTCCTACTGATGCCTTCCTGATAGTGAGCAGGTTGCAATATTAAGATTTTGAAAAGACCGTTGCTAGATCTGTCTCCCTTGGGCTTTTCCTTGGGCTTTTCAAGGAAATGCTAGTGAGTTGGGGGAAGACTGCAGCATGGCCAGCTTGGAGAGCCCGGCCATCCCCAGCACACACCAGGTGTCTGTCTTACATGGAGGGGATGGAACTTGAAATCAGACACTCGGTCCATGCTGGGGACGGCCAGGCTCTCCAAACTGGCCATGTTGTGGTCTTCCTGCGATTCACTGGCATTTCCCTAGAAAGCCCAAGTGAGAAGAAGGCATGACAGTCATCAACATCAAACAGCAGTCTTTTCAAAATCTTTATATTGCAACACAGTCCTATTCCTGGAAAAGGAATGGAGTGAGAATCCTGTCTATACATCAGTCCCAAATGTAGTCACATGCCTAAAGTCCCAATTAAACAAGCTGAAAATGATCAAACCAATTTAAGATGTAGTAATATGAAGCTGTAAGAAATATGCTTCTGTAGACTTTGTGTTATGTGGTGGCACTGGTTCAATTGGCTTTCTAATTGGTATCTACAGAATTGGCCTTCGGAGACCTAAGTGAGCCACAGTGACCTCAGGGTGACCATATACCAGGATTCGTAGTAGTGGCCACAGTCAGAAAGCCTAAGCGTTCCTGCATTGCCATGACTTATTTATACCCACATTTTATATCAGTCATTCATTCAACAAATTCATACTGAGAAGGTGTCGTGTGAAGCTGGATGTGGGCTCCAAAGGCACAGCTGTGGCATTCCCAGGCAGAGGTGATGTTCTCAGTCCCACATTTGGCAGAGAAGTCGGCAGGCCCAAGAGGTTCTGCAAGGACTGGTGTCCACCTTACAGTCCTAGAAACATAAAACTGCCCCCACCCCCGCTTTCTTGGAGAAGGAACTTACACCCACACACATGCACAGGTGCACAGTCAGCGGGCCTAGGCATGCATGGCTCTTACGCAGCCTTAGCTGAAATTTCTGTTGTGCTTTCTCAGCATAGCAGAGTCATGCTGGCAAACCATCATGGGCCCTGGTCACCGACCTGACACCAGACCCAGGGCCATTCACCTCTCTGTCTTCTGTTTCTCTCCCACAGTGTCGCCCTTCCAAAGGCAGGAAGCGAGGCTTCTGCTGGTGTGTGGATAAGTACGGGCAGCCTCTCCCAGGCTACACCACCAAGGGGAAGGAAGACGTGCACTGCTACAGCATGCAGAGCAAGTAGACGCCTGCCGCGAGGGTGAGCACTCAGGAGGGGCAGCCTGGGGCTCCAGGGCCTCACTGTTCTTGGACTAGCCTCAGGGGCTGGGCGTGGCCACCAGCCCTTCCCCAGGCTTGCAGACCCAGGAGCTGCAGCTCAGGGCCAGAAAGAGCAAAGCAAATAGGACAGAGCCCTCAGAAGGGTGCAGGGAGAGGGAGACCCCATCAACCCAACCAAACAAGTGTGGGGAAGGAGGCCAGCCAGTGTGCCTCAGGGATGCTCTGCTTTATTTCAGACACCTCACAGCACCTAAGCTGTCATTCATCCACATACAAAGTGAAGATTTTCAAAGTTAGGCTTTACCCATGAAGTCTGGAGGTCCATTTATCTTAACAGGCAAACTGTTTTAATCCGCAAGAACCTGCTACAGATACGTGTATCTAAATTAAAAATGTCAATGTGAGACAGCTGAAATAGCTCAGTTGGGAGAGCATCAGTCTGAAGATGTGGCTTTTTTTTTCTGTAAAATATATTATGAATATTCTGTTAGTCTGTGGCTAATATAATTTTAATAAAGTTCATTTAAATCTAGTAGAAAAATGAAATTTTAAACAATCATTTTAGAGAATGCTATTATACCCAGTATTCTGTTTTCTTTTAATAAATGAGGGAACTATTGGGGGAAAGAAATAAATACATTTTCTTTCATTTTATTAAGACAAATTTACTAAGCAGAAGAAATTTGCATGTTTCGTTAGAAGGGTTTCTTTTTTCCTTACAAGTGGGAAAAACATAATTCTAATTTGAGGGTGACTCTTTGACAGTGAACACTGTAAGCAGCAGATGGTACTTGTTGCCTTATTTAAAAACATGGGTTGAGACCCCAGCCCTGCACTTGCAGGCCTAGTGCCATTAGACTGCAGGCTGTATTGGATATCTCAGAGCAAGAGTCAAACCCTTTTGATTTTGGGGGGATTATTTCAATGTATTTCTTTTTCTTTTTGTTTTAGTTAATGTGGAGCTCAAATATGCCTTATTTTGCACAAAAGACTGCCAAGGACATGACCAGCAGCTGGCTACAGCCTCGATTTATATTTCTGTTTGTGGTGAACTGATATTTTTTTAAACCAAAGTTTAGAAAGAGGTTTTTGAAATGCCTATGGTTTCTTCGAATGGTAAACTTGAGCATCTTTTCACTTTCCAGTAGTCAGCAAAAAGCAGTTTGAATTTTCTTGTCGCTTCCTATCAAAATACTCAGAGACTCGAGCACAGCAGCCAGACTTCATGCCCCTGTGGAATGCTCACCACATGTTGGCCGAAGCGGCCAACCACTGACTTCATGACTTAGGCGGCTGTGTTGCCTATGTAGAGAACACGCTTCATCCCCACTCCCTGTACAGTGTGCACAGGCTTTATTGAGAATAGGGAAACCCTTAAACCCCAGTCATCTGGACATCCTGACACGTGCTCCTGGAGCTCACAGCCTTCTGTGGTGTCATTTTTGAAACAAGGGCCTGGGTCCCTCAACCAAGAAGAATGTTTATATCTTCAAATGGCCTGTACTGCTTGGGGACTATTGGAGAAAATAAGGTGGAGTCCTACTTGTTCTAAGAATATTCTAGGGCAATCTGGGGACCTATAAAGGCAGATATTATGGGCCCTCCTTTTCAGGAACCTTCCTGAAGACATGGCCTAGTTGAAGGCCCAGGATGGCTTTTGCTGTGGCCCCATGGAGTAGGAGGGACAGAGAGACAGGGAGAGTCAGCCTCCACATTCAGAGGCATCACAAATAATGGCATGATTCTTCAGATGATTACAGAAAATAGTGTTTCGTAGTTCAGCAACTGAAGACAAAGCTTATTTCTGAGGATAAGCTCTTTAAAGTCAAAGCTTTATTTTCATCTCTCATCTTTTGTCCTCCTTGGCACAATGTAAAAAAGAATAGTAATATCAGAACAGGAAGGAGGAATGGCTTGCTGGGGAGCCCATCCAGGACACTGGGAGCACATAGAGAGTCACCCATGTTTGTTGAATTTAGAGTCATTCTCATGCTTTTCTTTATAATTCACACATATATGCAGAGAAGATATGTCCTTGTTAACATTGTATACAACATAGCCCCAAATATAATAAGATCTATACTAGATAATCCTAGATGAAATGTTAGAGATGCTATATGATACAACTGTGGCCATGACTGAGGAAAGGAGCTCGTGCCCGAGGCTGGGCTGCTCTCCCAGAGGCCAAACCTAAGGAGGTCTGGCAAAGTCAGGCTCAGGGAGACTCTGCCCTGCTGCAGCCCTCGGTGTGGACACACGCTGCACAGAGCTCTCCTTGAAAACAGAGGGGTCTCAAGACATTCTGCCTACCTATTAGCTTTTCTTTATTTTTTTAATTTTTGGGGGGAAAAGTATTTTTGAGAAGTTTGTCTTGCAATGTATTTATAAATAGTAAATAAAGTTTTTACCATTCAAAATACAAATCTCTTTCCCTTTGTTATTGACCATCTCTGGGCTTTGTATCACTAATAAAATAATCCTAAAAGGGGAAAATATTTTAGCTGTAGTGGGAAACTTCATAAACACAAACGTTTCCCTGCTTTCCTCTCTAGCGAAAGAACCCAAGTCAGTTTCCATGGCTTTGTGGGCAACCTATGGAGGCATTGGATCATATCTGCAAGATGGTCCAATTCTAGGAGGTTGTATTGTTGGGACAGTCTGTGGCCCAGGTTTGATCAGGTCAGCAATGTGCACCTAAGTGACTGGTCCTTGCCTTTTTGGGGTTGTGTCCTGTATTGTTCCATCTAACACTAGCAGCCGTCCATGGACAAGCAGGGAAGGACCAGAACAGACACTCAGCAATTAAGTCTCATGCCCTTTACTCCAAGCAGAGAGTGGCCCTTCTCTGCTCCAAGTAGAAGTGGTTCTGGGATCTAAGTCCCCTATCTGCAGCCTTGGAACAATAGTTACTTGTCAAAGCCACTTTAGACAAAACACTGAGCCTGTGGCTTCAGGACATCCAAGGATAAATTGCTGTCGAAGAGTTACCTCCTGTCTAGCACCAGGTCTGATTTGTTGATGAAACATGTAAAATACCCTTATCACATGTGTTGTATGTGATGAGCAGCAAGTTGGTTCTGTAAGTGTTCAGAGGATGGTGATTATGGGGTGTGGGCTCAGGCTGATCACATGAGAAACCAGGAAAACTGAGAAGGCAGGCCCCTTGGGGGTGCTGTGACTGCAAAGCTGTGAAGATGGAGGGAGACAGTGAGCAGAGGGAGCCCACTGCAGGGAGCAGTCACCAAACGCCGTGGAGAGTTATGTGGCAGAATCCTGGAGCACCTAGGAAGCGAGGCCAAGTGTCTGGAAATCCAGGACCGGAGCATGGCAACCCCTTGGGAGCTGCTGAAGAGCTATGAGCTACAAAATAATGCTTGCCTTCTAAGCCCACTAGGTTTGTTTTCCTGGGAGCCACCAACTCATGTGCCCTTTCTTGTCCTCATTTCTTAACCTTTAACTTCTGCTGCTTCCCACACTTCATGATGATTCATTCTATGTGTCAACTTGACTGGGCCATGGGGTGCCCAGATACAGCATCTGTGAGGGTGATACTGGGAGCAGAGTATCTGTGAAGGTGTTTCCAGATGAGATTAGCATTTAAATCAGTGGACTCAGTAAAGTAGATTGCCCTCCCCAAGTGTAGGCAGGGCAGGCATCCACCGATCCATTAAGGTTCTGAATAGAACAAAAGGCAGAGGAAAAAAGAATTCGTGCCTTTTATCTGCCTGCCTGGGCAAAATTGCACCACCAGCTTTCCTGGTTCTCCAACTTCACAGATTACAGATGGTGAGACTTAGCCTCCATACTTATAGGAGCCAATTTTTTGTAATAAATCTTTTTTGGTGGGTGATTAGAGATAGGTAGGTAGGTAGATAGACTAGATAGATGACAGATTAGATAGGTAGATGATAGATAGATAGATAGATAGATAGATAGATAGATAGATAGATAATTGATAGATGATAGACAGATATAACCTGTTGGTTCTGTTTCTCTGGAAAACCCTGACTAACACAATACCTATGATCACCTATTCCCTCTAAATGCTCTCCTGCCACTTCCAGTAAATACCTTAAAATTGCATATTCTCATTCTCCTCTGGACCCTCCAGTTCCTCTACCTCCCTGCCTTGGCCTCCCAGGTAGACTCATGAGGCCTCTTCTGATCCTCTGCTATCTTCCTCAACCAACTTCTGCTCCCTCAGACTTTTGCTTCCACTAACCCCTAAGGTCACATGTACCCAAGCAACCTGCACACACACACACACACACACACACACACACACAGAAATGAACAAATAAGGGTGGTCTCTTCCATGGGAGTCAAGGCAATGCAGGTGCTACAACAATAGCTTCCTAAGATTCAGTTATCAAATCAGCACACTTTAGGAAAAATAACAATCACCAGCGTTCATGAGGGTGTCCTAATGGGATTCCAGGTTCTCTGCTGTGGCAGCCTGTCTAGAGGGATGTTTCTGATCTGATCAGACTCCTTGAACTAGTCATCCCACTGCAGAAATAAATCCCACAGACATCATCAGAGGCGTGCACAGACAGTTAAGTACAAGGGCATTTTACACTGAAATGCATTGGTACAAAGGAATATTATGCCACCACTAAAAATGTTTTGGAATAGGAGTGACAATAAGAAAATGTCTGTGATGGGCTAAAAGAAAAGCAGAATGCAATTATATTGCATACGCACACACATAAAACCAAAATGAAATACATCAAAATATTAACCATGGCTATGTGAGTGTAGATAATGTCCTTGTTTTATTTCTATTTTGATACAATCTCAATTTCCACAGTGAACATGATTTGTTTCTTTTCATTCAGAAAAACTTGCTGCATTTGTTGTGTCCCTGCGTCTACTTCATGACTGAGCAATGACCTTACATTTCCATCAGCCCACTGGTCAGCTCCAAGAAGTATGGGTGTCTCCTACAGCCCTGACCTCCTGGTCCAGCCACCTTCCCAAACCTTGGAAATTGTCTTGGCTTCTCTCTTTGTCCCACATGCAGGCATAATTCTTTATCCACTTTTTATGTTCTAGAAGGGCACACAGCAGTGAACAAGCCATATAAAATCACTGCCCTTGTAAAGAAAGACAATAAACAAGATTAGTCAGTGGGATAGATAGAGTGCTCAATAGTGTTAAGTGCTATGGGGAAAAAAAATAAAGAGAAATGTGAAGTGTCAAGTATTGTTAGTGCAAGGGGTTTTTTCATCTTCTCTCTCTCTCTTTCCTTCCTTCCTTCCTTCTTTCCTTCCTTTCTTTCATTTCTAGAGAAGTTAGCCAAGGAAGGCCTCATTCAGAAGGTTACTCTTTTGTTTGTTTTTAATTGACAAATGATTATTTGTACATATCTATGGGGTACAGTGTGCATGTATATAATGCATGTATACATTGTATAATAAATCAAGTCAGGGTAATTAGTATATCCATCATCTCAAACATTTATCATTTCTTTGTGGTGAGAGCGTTCAAAATCCTCTCTTAGAACTATTTTGATATATGCACTATTGAGGAACTCTCATGACCTAATCACCCTTAAAGGCCCCACCTCCTACCATCACACTGGCCATTAAGTCTCAACACCCAAATTTTGGCAGGAACACATTCAAGCCATAGCAGTAAGAAATATCCAACAGTTGAAATGAAGAATAAAGCAGATGGAATTTTAAAAAATGATACAGCTAGGCCAGGCACAGTGGCACACATCTGTAATCTCAGAATTTTGGGAGGCCAAGGTTGGAAGATTACTTGAGCCTATGAGTTTGAGACAGGCTTGGGCAACATGGTGAGAACCTATCTCTACAAAAAATAAAAATAAAGAGCCAGGCATGATGGTGTACACCTGTGGTCCCAGCTGCTTGGAAGGCTGTTGTGGGAGGATTGTTTGAGCCCACCATGTTTGTGCCACTGCACTCCTGCCTGAGTGACAAAGCAAAACCCTATCTCAAAAAAAAAAAAAAATGGATACAGCTAAAGGACAATTTAGTAAAGGGGAAGAACAAGTTGAGGAACTCTCTTAGAAGGAAGCAGAGAGAATAATGACTGGGAAATACAAAAGATCAGTTGAGAGAAATGAAGGACAAAAACAGATATAGGTAACAGAAGTCCTAAGAAATACCTAAAGAAATTACAGAGATAATTTTTGCTAGGATTGAAAAAAAAAGGAAGACTTTATATTGAAAGACCACATAGAATGTAAAAAGAGATAATTTCAAAAGCATTGCTTGGTAAATTATGGTGAAATCTTAAAATAGCAAAGTTTCAGTACAGAAAGAACGTATCACAGACACCACATTTTTAAAAAGTGACTCTAGACACAAGAAGGTGAGGGAAATAATTTAGAAGCTAGAGTTTTATACCCAGCTAAACTGTATTTAAAAGTGAGGGCATGATCAACTATTCTGAGGCATTGAAAATCCAGGATGTTTGCCACACAAAAGAAGCACATTTAAAATGTTTTTGAGGAAGACCTTCTATAAGAAGGGAACAAATCTTGGAAATGTTGAAGACATGTGTTAAGTGAAAGAGAATAAATAATGTGGTACACCAAATTTCTAGAGGGTACCAAAAACAGCTTATCTAGTAAAAAAAAAAAAAAAAAGCAGAGTCAAACATTTATAAATACAAAGAGACTAGGATAAACAGAAATAATAAACCAAAGTGACATTAAAAGATTCCACTGTCAATACTAAAAAATTAGTGATCCTTAGGGAAAATGCTGCCCCCAGAGGACAACTGGCAATGTCTGGAGTCATTGTTGGCTTTCACAACTTGACAATGTTACTGGCATCAAGGGGGTCAGGGATGCTGCTAAACGACCTACAATCCACACTAAACCACCACCCCCAAAAGAATTATCCCATCAAATTGCCAATAGTGCCAAGATTGAGAAACCTACATTTAAACAGATGTTAAAATTGACCACTACGAAGACAGATTTCATGGCTAAAAATCATGTATTTTATTACAACAGACAATGATTGAAAGAAAAACGATGGAAAAACACATATCAGACAAAAAGTATTCAAGACAAAGCTGGTAGTTATTAATATCAGACAAACCCATTTTAAGACAAAGAATATTTTCATAGAGTTAGAAAAAGTTACTACAAAATAATAGGAAGATAAGTTAATCAGGGACATTTAACAATTCTAAGCATGTGTGCACTTAATAAAATATCTTCACACTATTTTAACTAGAATTAAGTTAATTATAGGAAGAAATTTAAATGTTTACCCTGTTTTCATTATTGATAGTTAAAAAGACCAAAATATTCATGGGGATTTAGAAGATCTAACAAGCCTAATCAAAGGAATACATTTAGAGCAATTAAAGAATGTATGTTCCTCTCAAGAACATATAAAGAATTTTTAAAAATCAATTGCATATTAGATCATAAAGGCAACTTCAAAAATGGAAAGAATAGATGCTGCGTAAACAATATTTTATAACCACAATGTGATTAAATTTTAAATTAATTACAGTGATAATCTTTTTAACTTCCCACATTTTAAAAAATTTAAAAAGCACACAGATAAATAATAATTCAAGGTTAAAGGACTAATCAATACTAAAATTAAAAACTGTGCAGAAATTTAGAACTGCCTTGAAATTCAAACTCTCTAGATAATGCTAATGATGATCATGAAAGCAAGCAGGACCTGAGGTTCAAAGGAAAGAGAAGCCTAAAGCCTACATTAGGTGAAGACAGCCTGAAAACTGCTAAGTGATCACCTCAAGGGGTTAGAATCAATCCAAGTAAAAAAGTTCATAAAACTAAGAGTAAAAAGCAATAACAGAGGAAAAAGAAAATGCAATAGAGAAGACCAACAAAACCAAAATTTGCTTCTTTGAAAAATCTAACAAAATAGGCAAAGATTGGAAAGGCTATCAAGAGGAAAAGTTACCATTATTAACATTATCAGTGAGGAAAGGGATATAGCAGAAAAAGCAGAATAAACAGATTACAAGAAAATATTAGCAAAACTATATATTATCAAATTTGAAAATGTAAACAAGGTGTAAAATTTCTTAGAAAATATTATTTTCAAGAATAAATTGAAAGCATAAATATTCCTGTAACTATGGCACATTTGAAGAAATAGTTTAAACAGTCTCACAAAGAAAACACCAAATTATTTAAGTTCTACCAAGTACTTGAGAAACAGATCATCCAACTCAATAAAAACTTTTTAAGAAGCTGTAAAAGGGAAGACTATACCTCAAGTTATCCTACAAAACCGGTATAACCCCAAAGCCAAAATCAAGCAAAGACAAATACAGGCCTATTTCGCTCATCAATGAAAAACCCCAAGGCAATCATTAATAAAGCAAACTCCACAGTCCCTATTAAAGGTATTTCACTATTTCCAACTTGGGTTTACTCCAGGTTATAAAATAATTTAATATTAGAAAACATATATATGTCACCTATTAAAGAGAGAGTGATATTTAATGGAAACAGTAAAAGCAGTTTACAAAATTCAACCCAACAAAAACTGTTAATAAATTAAGAATGCAAGGGAACGTCCATTATCTGATGATGTGTATATATTGAAGAACAAAACCCAGCAAGCACCATTGTAAATGGAGAAACATTAGAAACAATCTCTTTAAAATAATAAATCAGGCCGGGCGTGGTGGCTCAAGCCTGTAATCCCAGCACTTTGGGAGGCCGAGACGGGCGGATCACAAGGTCAGGAGATCGAGACCATCCTGGCGAACACGGTGAAACCCCGTCTCTACTAAAAAATACAAAAAAAACTAGCCGGGCGAGGTGGCGGGCGCCTGTAGTCCCAGCTACGCGGGAGGCTCAGGCAGGAGAATGGCGTAAACCCGGGAGGCGGAGCTTGCAGTGAGCTGAGATCCGGCCACTGTACTCCAGCCCGGGCGACAGAGCGAGACTCCGTCTCAAAAAATAATAATAATAATAATAATAATAATAATAATAATAATAAATCAGACGAGTATATTCCCTCTTACCATTTCCATTCAACACAGTATGAAAGAACTGAGCTTGTACAGTAAGACAAAAAAGAGACTGGACAGTTGAAAAATACTGTCACTACTTGCAGATATTTACATGGAAATAATAACAGAATCTACAAATTGTTCTAAATAATAAAAGTATTTAGCAGTATGGCCGGGTATAAAAATATGCAAACGTGAATCTTATTTTTATCTACCAGCAACAGCCAACCAACTATAATATGAAAAAAGACTTAATGTAAAATCATCTCTGAGAACATGAAATACCAGCTCCCTTTTCCCTGCCTGGGGCACTCTGAGGTGTGACCCTCCCTATCTTGATGCATTGAGCCCAAGTCACCTTCTTTGGTGTTCAGCGTGGCTTGGCCTGGCTTGGCCTTCCCACCTTCTGGGTCCCATTGCCTCATAACCATATTGATTTTTCATGAGAATGTTTCCTAGTAAATTGCTTCCGTGAGTCTTTCTCTTGGTATCTGCCTTCTGGGGATCTAATCTAAGAAACATATGTACAAGAATATTTTTGCAGCACTGTAGACAATTTTTTAAAACCTGAAGATAACCTAGCTCCCATCATCAGAAGCCTGGATAAATAAAGTGTGGTGTATTTTCAAGAGAGAGGACCCTGTAGAAACCTAAATAAATAAACAGCAGGTGCATAAAACAATTAAGAGACTTGTAGCTTTACAGCATCAGTTTAAAAGCCAATCCTTCAAGATCACTTTCTGCATGGTACACTTTTTATGATGTTAAAAACAATAACTAAAATCATCTAAAATAAAAATATATGTTTAAAAAATAGATATAGATAAGATAAAACATAGGCAAAGAAAAGCAGTGAGCGATTAATTCCATATAGGTTGTCAGAATTCTGGTTGTTAAGTTGGATGGGTAGTTGATGGGTCCTTATTGCACTATTAAAAAATAGAACAAATAAACAAGAGAGGACCAGATGTGGCTCAATAATGAGAGTGTGTCATAAACCAGTTATGATCAGCTCTTGCAGTTGATTAGGAAGTGTTCAAAAGAGAATAGGATGGAAGGTGGAGTCAGCATGTACAGGTGATTCTTTCCAGAGGTTGATTCTCTGTCCCTTGTGTACCCCAATCTGCCTCCTTCTACTTTGATCTTCAGCATTTGCAACATAAATAATTTAACCAACTTCTGTCTAGCTTTCTAGCCTCTTTTATTTTCTTGAATCCCATGACAATCATTGCTTTCAGAGTCTTCTTTCTAAATCTCGACACTGACAGAGTTGCTCCTACTGAAAAATCTTTCTTTTTAACAAATTTATTGAGACAGAATTAACATAAGATTCACCCATGTTATGGCTTTTAGTATAGCTTTAAATGTACAGCCGTCTCCACAGGCAAATGTGGAACATTTTCATCACTTCAACAAGAAACTCTGAATTCTTTATCAGTCATCCTCCATCCTCCCTCCCAAGCCCTAAGCAACCATTAATCTACTTTCTGTCTCTATAGATTCCCCTATTCTGCACTTTCCTATAAATGGAATTACAATGTGTAATTGCATATAACTAGCTTCTTTCACTTAGCATGTTTCCAAGGTTCATCCAGGTTGTAGCATTATCAGTTTTTCATTCTTTTTGATGGTTGAATAATATTTCATTGTCTAGATATACCACAATTGACAAATGTTTGTCTATTTGTCCATTGATGGACATTTGATTTATTTCCACCTTTTGGCTATTGTGAATAATGCCTCTATGAACATTTGCATATAAGATTTTGGATGGACATACATATTCATTTATCCTGGGCATATACCTAGAAGTGGCATTTACCCAGGGGTAGAATTGCTGGATCATTTGGTAGCTCTATGTTTAATCATTTGGAAAACTGCCAGACTATTTTTCAAAGCAGTTGCACCATTTTACAATCCCACCAGTACTCTAGGAGTGTTCTGATGTATCCAGATCCTCATTAACACTTATTGTTATCAGACTTTTTGGTTCTAGTTATCCTAGTAGATGTGAAGTGATAACTTTGATTTGTACTTCCTTCATGGCTAATAATGCCAAAGACTTTTTCATGTGCTTATAGGCCATTTAATACATCTTCTCTGAAGAAATGTCTGTTCAGAACTTTTGCCTATTTTTAATTGGGCTGTTTGTCTTAATATTGTTGAGTTGTAATTGTTTCTTATGTATTTTAAATGCCAGTCCCTTATGAGATGTATGATTTGCAAATATTTTTGTCTTTCACTTTGCTGATAGTGTCATTTGAAGCACACAAGGCTTAAAGTTGAGGAAGTCCAATTTATCTATGACACTTTTGTTGCTCATGCTGATGGTTATCACATCTAAGAATCTTTGCCAATTCAGAGTCTTGAAGACTTACCCCTATGTTTTTTCCTAAGAGTTTTTTTAGTTTTAGGTCTTACATTTAAGTCTTCGATGGATTTTTGAGTTAATTGTTGTTATGGTATATAGTAGTGGACTAACTTCACTCTTTTGCCTATGGATCATTTGTTGAAAAGATTATTGATTACTTTTGGCATCCTTGTTAAAAATCAGTTAATTATTAATGTATGGGCTTATCAAGGGACTCTCAACTTGTCTATCCTTGTGCCAGCACTACACTATGTTCATTACCATTACTTTGTAGTAATTTTTGAAAACAGAAAGTATGAGTCCTCCTACTTTGTTTTTGTCTTTTCAGAATTGCTTTGGCTTTTCTGGGTTCCTTGCATACACTGTGAATTTTAAAGTCAGATTGTCAAAGAAGTCAGCTGAGATTCTGATAGAGACAACATTTAATTTGCAGATCATTTTGGGGTATGTTGCCATCTTGACAATGTTAAGTCTTCTAATCCATGAACATGAAATATTTTCCCATTTAGTTAGAGCCTTTTTCGTTTCTTTTGGCAGTGTTTTATAGTTTTCAGAATATAAATTTTGCAGTTTTTTTTCAATTTATTTCTAAATATTTTAGTCTTTTTGATGTTATGAATAAAATTGATTAATTTTAGTTTTGAATTGTTTATTGCAAGCATATAGAAATACAATGGATTTTTTAATCTTGATTTCATATCCTGCAATGGTGTTTTACTCATTTATTAGTTCTAATGGACTTTTAGTATATTCCTTCGGAATTTCTAAATAGCAGATGGTGTTATCTTCAAATAGAGATTCTTTTACTTCTTCCTTTCCAATCTGACTGCCATTTATTTATTTTTCTTGCCTAACTAGCCTGAATATATCCTCCGGTACAGGTAGAATAGAAATGGCAAGAGCAGATATCTTTGTCTTGTTCCTGATCTTAGGCAAAAAGCCTATAGTCTTTCATAATGTCAGCTGTGGGTTTTTCCTAGATCTCTTCTATCAGCTTGAGGAAGTTTCCTTTTATTCCTAGTTTGTTGAATATTTTTATTATAAAAGGGTATTTTTGTTTGTCAATTATTTTCTGCATCTCCTGAGATGATCATGTAATTTTTTGGTTTTTATCCTATGATTTATTAATTTTATTAATTAAATTTTAGATGTTAAAATAATTAATATTATTTTAATTAATTAATTTTCAGAAGCTAAAGTAACTTTGCACTCCTGGAATAAATTCCACTGATCATGGGATGTATTCCACACTGATCAAGATTCTTTTAATATGTTGCTGTAATCAAGTTGATCACATTTTGTTGAGAATTTGTGTGTCCATACTCATAAGAGATATATGCATGCATGCATAAATGAGATTGGGTAAATACAGGGCAAACCAAGAAGGAACTGCTGCAACAGTCCAGTTGTGACATGGTAAGAGTTCAAATCAGAGTGTAAAAAGACAAAGTAAGAGTCATTAAAGAACAAATCAGCAAGATTTTGTCTCAGTTTTAGAGTAGAGGGAGACTACAAGGAAACATTAAAGCCAGGGATATACTGGATAATTTTTCACTCTCTCTATAGCCATGATGTGTGGATAATTCTGGATTTGAACACGTTTACCTCACCCAAAAGTTTGCCAATGTCTGTCCATCTTACTTGCTGTCTTGCAAAACAACACCATACTTCAACATCTTCTCACACAGAAGAAGGGTTGTGCTGTAGACATGAAGTATGGAAGTTTGGAGAAGAAGCTGGTTAGAGGGCCGGGAGTTCAGATTTGACAAGCGGAGTTTCAAGAGAGAGAACAATGACCATGTGGAATATCATGTGGGGAAAAAGAAATTTGAGGTGAGAGTGCAGGACTGCTGAAGGTTAGGTGAAAGCTTTGAGAGTCCAAAGTAGGACACCAATGCAGGAGAAGGTTAGTATGTCCCACTGTGAAGGAGCACTCTTCTTTCAAGGAGAGAACGAGTTTTTTGTTTGTTTGTTTGTTTGTAGTATTTCAGCTAATGTATGTGTCCTGTAAGCATTTCCTGACATTCATACCATTCTAATAGGACAATAGTAATGACACGAATGAGATCTTTCAGACTAAATATTAGTCTTCTATCATCTCTGGACTAGAGTGGCAGTGACTCACAGAAGCTCCCACATTTTCCAAGATGCCACAGGGGCAGTCTGTGTTATTTCTCCTAGATCTCCCAGAGCATCCTGCTCTGTCCTCTTGTCTTACATCTCTGGTGGAAATCCTTTGCGCCAACAGTACGCAGATGAAGGAGGGCCAACCATTTTGTCTAGAAAAGTGGCTCTAACTCCAAGTCACTGTTCTCAGACCAAGCCAGTATCTCTTCATTCTCTTTCCAAGGCCCCTTCCAGATGGAGGGACTAAAGCTGACAGCATCCTTCCTACTCAGCAATGGTACTCAGCCCCTGTACCATGCTGGGGACACAACTCACATTATAGTCCCTGTGAATGCCCTATCCTGGAGCCCATAGAACACAACATGAAAGATGCCCCCTGGAGTTGTGCAAAATCTATTGTCTTGGCCAAAGAAGCAGCAAGAGAAAGGCAAGGTGTAAGTGCACATGCTTCCTGTGGAAGCCAAAGAATTATTAAGAGAAGTAGAGCAATGGTTTTCAAAGTAGCCTCGGTAAAGTCTAAAGCTTTCAACCAAAGGCCTTAAGGACAATTGTTAACATGAGTCACTGAGTTTCACCATGATTTTTTAAACATTTAGTCAAGTATTCTTAAGTACAATATAACAAGACTTATGAAATTAATTTTATTTTCTAAAATTTTTCTTTCTTCGTCATGACATTTTAAAATACCATATATAAATACACATAATTGGTATCTATGTAATGATTGTCTATGAGAAATTCTTTGTTTTCTATTTCTACTGTAAATGTATTTTTCTCATATAACAGTACTGTAACTAAAAGATAATTTTTATAGAAGGAAGGGAGGGAGACAAGGAAGAAAAGAGAAGAAAGAGGAAATGCCACCACAGCCCTAATGCTCCTACACAAACAAAGCTAAAATCTGAATGTTTTTCAGCCTGTGGTTTTTCCACTGCAGAACCAATGTAAAACTACTAGCAATCTTACTATAATCTGGATCTTAGCATTATATCTTGGTGATATAGTATTTTTTTATACATTGTTGGATATGATTAGATAACATTTTCTCAAGAATTTTTGCATCTATGTTGATGAGAGATATTGATCTGTAGTTTTAATTTCTTTTAATGTCTCTATCTGGTTTTTGTATTAAGGTAATACTGACCTCATAAAATGAGTTAAGTGTTAATTTGTATCTATTTTGAGAAAGAGATTGTGGAGCGTTGATATGATTTCTCCCTTAAATGTTCGGTAGAATTCACCAGTGAAACAATCTGGGGTTAGTGCTTTATTTTTGGAAGACTAATTATTGATTTAATTTTTAATAAATATCATTCTATGTAGGTATTTATTTCTCCTTGTGTGAGTTTTGGTAGTTTGTGTTCTCAAGGAATTAGTCCATTACATCTATGCTATCAAATTTGTGGGTGTAAGGTTTTCATAGTGTTTCTTTATTATCCTTCTAATGCTCATGGTACTAGAACTGATGGCCTCTCTTTTATTTCTGATGTAGGTAAAATGCATCTTTTATTTTTCTTGGTTAGTCTAGCTACTGGTTTATCAATTTTATTAATGTTTTCAAATAACCATATTTGGTTTCATTGATTTTCTCTATTGTTTTTCCGGTTTGGATTTTATTGATGGTTGCTTTATTTTATTCTTTATGCATGCCTTAGGCTTAAATTGCTCTTCATTCTCTAGTTTCCTAAGATGGAGGTTTAAATGATTGATTTTAGATCTTTCTTAATTTCTACATGTATTTAGTGCTATAAATTTCCCTGTAAGCACTACTTTAGCTGCATCCCACAGGTTTTGATAAATTGTATTTTAATTTTCATTTAGCTAAAAATAGTTTTTAATTTCCCTTGAGACTTCTTTTTTAACCCATGTGTTACTTAAAAATGTATTGTTTAATCTCCAAATATCTTGGGATTTTCTAGCTATCTTTCTTTTTGTTATTGATTTCTAGTTTAATTCCATTGTGATCTGAGAGCAGACATTGTTATTATTTCTATATTTTTAATGTGTTGAGATGTGTTTTATGGCCCAGGATGTGGTCTATCTTGATGACTATTCCATGCAATCTCGAGAAGAATGTGTATTCTACTGTTGTTGGATGTTGTTGGATTAAGTCATCCAAAGATGTTCATTATATCCTTGATTGATGATGCTGTTGAGTTCAACGATGCCCTTGCTGATTTTCTGCCTGCTAGATCTGTCCATTTTTGATAGAAGGGTGTTGAAGTCTCCAACTATAGTAGCAGATTTATCTATTTCTTTTGCAGTCCTACTTGTTTTAGCCTCACATATTTTGATGTTCTGTTATTAGACACACACACATTAAGGGTGATTGTGTCTTCTGGATAATTGACATCTGTTTCATTATGTAATGCCTCGCTTTAATGCTGATAATTGTCTTTGTTCTGAAGTTTTCTTTGTCTGTAATTAACATAGCTAATTCTACTCTTGTAATTAGATTTAGGGTAATATATATTTTTCCATGTCTTTACTCTTAACCTATAGTGTCATTTTATTTTAAGTAGGAATCTTATGAACAACATGTATGTTGATTTTATTTTTCATTTTTTAAAGCACACAGACAACCTCTTTATTTTAGTTGGGACATGTAGTACGTTTAAAGGGAGTACTGATATATTTTGTTAAAGTCAACCACATTTGTAAATGTCTTCTATTCATTGAATTATTATTTGTTCATTTTTCTTCCTCTTTTTCTACCAACTCTGGTTTTAATTGAGCGTTTCATATAATTTAATTTTCTGTCCTCTCTTACATGTCGATTGTATTTATTTAGTGGAAATTATAACTGGTTGTGATAGTTAATTTTATGTGTCAACTTGGTTGCACCACAATGACAAAAATGGGGTCAAACATTATTCTGGATGTTTCTGTGAGGGTGTTCTTGGATGAGGTTAACATTTAGATTGGTGGACTTTGAGTAAGACAGATGTCCCTCCATAATGGGGGTGGGCATCATCCAATCAATTGGAGTCCTAAATAGAACAAAAGACTGACCAAGCAACAAGGAATTCTGCTGGCAAACTGCCTTTGCATTCTAACCGCAGCAGTGGCTCCCTGCTGGGTCTCCAGGCTGCTGACACACCCTGTAGATTTTGGACTTCCCAGCTCCGTAATTGCATGAGCCAATTCTTTAAAATAAATCTCTCTATATTCACATCTCATCAGTTCGGTTTCTCCAGAAAATCCTGACTAATACAGATTTTAGTACCTGGAGTGGTTCTAAAGGAACTCAATCTTTTTTCTTAGATTTCAAAGTATTTGTTTGTTTGTTTATTTACTTATTTATTTATTATTTCAATAGATTTTGGGGAACAGATGGTGTTCGTTTACATGAATAAGTTCTTTAGTAGTGATTTCTGAGATTCTGGTACACCCATCACCTGAGCCGTGTACCCTGTACCCAATGTGTAGTCTTTTGTCCCTCACTCCTCTCCTGCCCTTTCCCCTGTGTTCCCAAAGTCCATTGTATCATTTTTATGCCTTTGTGTCCTCATAGCTTAGCTCCCACTTATGAGTGAGAACATACAATATTTGGTTTTCCATTCCTGAGTTACTTCACTTATAATAATGGTCTCCAATTTTGTCTAAGTTATAGCAGCACAATGCGCAATTGCAAAAATAGGGAACCAGCCCAAATGATGAGTCTGAGTGCTGAGTTTACAGCCCTTCAATCAACAAGTAGATAAAGAAAATGTGGTATATGTATGCCATGAAATACTGCTCAATAACAAAAAGGGATGAAATAATGGCATTTGCAGGAACTCAATCTTTTTTTTATACTTTATGTTCTAGGGTACATGTGTACAACGTGCAGGTTTGTTACGTATGTATACATGTGCCATGTTGGTGTGCTGCACCCATTAACTCGTCATTTACATTAGGTATATCTCCTAATGCTATCCCTCCCCACTCCCCGCACCCCACAACAGGCCCCAGTGTGTGATGTTCCCCTTCCTGTGTCCAAGTGTTCTCATTGTTCAATTCCCACCTATGAGTGAGAACATGTGGTGTTTGGTTTTCTGTCCTTGTGATAGTTTGCTGAGAATGATGGTTTCCAGCTGCATCCATGTCCCTACAAAGGACATGAACTCATCCTTTTTTATGGCTGCATAGTATTCCATGGCGTATATGTGCCACATTTTCTTAATCCAGTCTGTCATTGATGGACATTTGGGTTGGTTCCAAGTCTTTGCTATTGTGAATAGTGCTGCAATACACATTCATGTGCATGTGTCTTTATAGCAGCATGATTTATAATCCTTTGGGTATATACCCAGTAATGGGATGGCTGGGTCAAAAGATATTTATAAGGAACTCAATCTTAAGGGTGAGTTTTCTGAATTCGTTCTGGGATTTCTGGAATTGGCTACCTATTTTGATTATATTTAAAGACACTAATAACTATATTTCCAGTAATAAAGAGAATACTGATAGTCCGCGGCATAATGTTGCAGCAGAGATACACAAAATATTACCATTGGATATTCTCAAATGCTTGTAAGAGGCAAGGATCTGGGTGACTATGTATATAGTATCTTCAAACATTTTTGTCTAACTAACAAGCGTAATGACATTGGCTGGTTGTTTCTAATTAAGCTGGATAAAGTGGGGAAAGAAAAGGATGAGCTCAGGGATTCAAATTCCCAGCTCAAGCACTATATAAATGACCTGAAAGCTTAGATATCTACTCAGAAGGAGTCCCTTGTCTCCTGTAGCTCCACGACCAGGACTGGCGAAAACGAAACCCTGTGAGTGACTGACTTACAACAAAAATTGAATTGCCAGCCTCCACTTTTAAAGTGCTTTCTGTTAAAGTGAGGGCATTGATAGGGAAAGAATGGGATCCTGAAAGTTGGAATAGAGACGTATGGGAAGATCCTGATAAAGGTGGAAACATTGAGACACTAATTTCTGCTGAGTTTTCTTTTCCAGTAGAAGCAGACTCTCCACCCCCATCTGAAGGGATAAACTTTGTGTTGCCTGAGGATACTGTAATGGCCTCCCCTGAGGCAGTTGCCATGCAAGACAATATTGCTTCTCCTCAGGACTCACTCCTACCACCCTTCTTTGGTTCTAGACCAGGTTCCATAACCCCTAAAAGTAAGGTACAAAATATAACCCACGAGGAGGCACACCACATTCCTAAAGAACTACTTGAGTTTTCTAATATATATAGATAGAAATGCAGGGAATATGTGTTGGAATTGGTATTAGAAGTGTGGGGTAATAGTGAAAGGAACAAAAAGTTGGATCAGGCTGAATTTATTGATATAGGCTTACTAAGCAGAGATTCTGTGTTTAAGGTTGCAATTCAGGAAGCTAGAAACGGCTCCAACACTTTATTTAATTACTTGGCTGAAACATAGACCAAAAGGTAGCATAGATCAAAAGATCTTGAACTGCAAGATCTGCCTTGATTTATAGTAGAAATGAACTCAAAGGCTTAGGGACACTAGAAGGAATGTCTAAGGAATTGAATTAGAAAGAATTTGTTATTTAAGACCTTCTTACCTACCATGGGCAGGTCCAAAGGGCACACCTTGTACCTTGACCATGAAGAATATATTTGTGAGGGGAGCCTCAGCATACTAGAAGAGCTCTGGCATTGCTCTTCTGTGTAGGCCAGACCGTACAGTGGGAACCACAGCTGCTGAATTGGGAAACATAAATGCAATGGAAGTAATGAGATCCCAAGGGTGGCAGAGACCATGTGGAGGCACTCAACCAACAAAGGCAAGGTAGGTGCAGTTACTCTAACAGACAGCAGAGCCAAGGCAGCACTCAGAATAGTCAGGCTCCTGTGGATCTATAGTGTTGGCTACTTGGTCATGACATTCCTAGAAGGGAAACTGATAGGAAACCTACTAAATTGCTATTGACTTATATAAGCAGGAAAGTTCAAGGACAAGTGAACAAAAATCTAATTTGAATCATAAAAGCAGAGGTTCTTGGCATCTCAATCAATTCTCAGGCCAGTTTATAGACCCAGAACCCCTGGAATGAAGGGGAGGCTGGACTTCCTTGAGAAAGGACCCCAGTACACTGTTGAAAATATTTCTCCCAGTCTTCTCCAAAGGGACCTAGGGGCTTTCACCAGGGCAATTGTGGATTGAGGGAAAGGAAGTAATCAGACCTTTCAGGAACTACAGGGTACTGACATTGATCAGTTCAGAAGCAATATTGCATTCCCAGAGAGATGGCAGAAATTAGTGCCACCATCAAGGACTTGAAAGATGCAGGAGTGGTAATTCTCACCACATCCCCATTGAACTCTGCTATTTGGCCTGTGCAGAAGACAGAAGGATCTTGGAGAATAACAGTGAATTATTATAAGCTTAATGGAGTGGTGACTCCAGTTGCAGCTGCTGTGCCAGATGTGGTTTCATTACCTGAGCAAATGAACAGACCTCCTGGTCCTGGGCTGCAGCTATCAGTCTGTCCCTGTCCCACATCAGTCTGGCTGCTCCTCTTGATGCATCTGAGTGCTGAGTTTACAGACCAGCCCTATGGGCATGGCAGAGAGGATGGCAGCCTGGCAGCTGTGGGGTTGTAGGGTTAAATGGGAGACCCAAGATAGGGAGCTGGAGCTCCAGGAAAAATCAGAATGTCAGGGAGGCCTCCAGCCCCACAGATGAGAGAAGCAGCCTCCAAGAGGTGGCCTGGGGCAAGGAGAAGTGTGGGCTTTCCCCCCGACAAAGAGCAGGGGGAGTCCAGGAGACAGGGCTGGAGGCAGCCAACAGACCAGGACGGAATCCCCCGGGATGGGCAAGGTGCCGGGAAAGATGTGGAGGGGAGGAAAGCAGCAATCAATAGGGTGCTCAAGAATTAGGAGGGGTAGCGTTGGGCACACCAAGCAGGGCACAGTGTTAAGGAAGAAGAGCTCTGAGGAGCAGAAAAGAGAGCTGCAATCGGGGTTCAGTCATGGAAACAGAAGTGACAAAAGGATGCGGGGAGCCCTGTGGAAGAAGGAGGCTAGCAGGAAGGGAGGGCAAGCAAGGGAAAGGCTAGGAAGCAAAACAAGGAAGCACTCTGTCTTGTGTTTAAGAGGAAAGAAACCATGTTCCTATTTATAAGTTGAACGGAAGGGACAAACCAAACCAAGAGGAAGAGGCTAAGGACCCTGGGGAGGTTGGGGACTAATGGAGAGGTGGGACACAGGAATACCCAGCCTGCCGGGGCAGAGGAGGAAGGTCCCAATGCCACTGGGAAGTGGAAACCCTGCAGCAGCCGGGGCAAGATCTAGGGTAACTGGGACAAGGGGCTCTGCGGACCCAAAACACCATCTTGATATCACAAAAGCACAAAATGTATAAGGAAGGTGAGGGTGAAGGACAAAGGGATTTCAGAAACAAAGATAATACCACAAAATAAACATCCACAGACATAACAGTATTTCCATGCAGAATATTTATTGTAAATATTTCCATTATAGACACGTGTTTAACAACATATCCAGTGTACATTTTAACCGGTGGCAACATCACCACAGGTTTTGATTACATAATCAACACTTTAACTTTTCCTACACATGTATATCAAATGTGAATGGTGGAATATACAGGTTAACCGTCCTCCATTAAACTACCTGAAAAATTACTCCCTCTTACTTCATTTTGCATTTTCTAGGCAGTATTTTTCCATGCTCTGTAAAAACAGACGCAGGAGCTTTGGAAGAGCAGAAATGCAATTACTTACATACAATATGATGAGAAGTGTTTCATGATATACAGGTTGACATAGTACAAGTTATTAACATAGTACAAGTTTTTACTGTGTAGAAAAAATAAACTTACAGTGAATAAATAAACTAACAGCTTTATATATCAAGTTATATATGGAGTATAAAAAGTAGTTATATATATACATATACATATATATAAGTGTATGTGTTCTACAGTATAAATATACTATATACTTAAATATTTCACGTGACAGAACATTATTTCATCTGTTTTCAGTTTTGTACATTAAAATACGTCTGGCAGTTGGGGTCTCCCCTGATCTCTGGAGACCCTGGGATCCTCTTCCCGTTCCAAGGGTAGACGCACCAGCAGAGCCTCTCCTCTCCAGCCAGGGATGTCTCACACTGCAAAGACAAGACCAAGGTCAAGATCAGCAGATGACAAGCTGACAGGGGAATGTAGAGCCATAGCTGGCCCTTTTTTCAGTGCAGTCAAGCACTGCAGAGCCAAGCCAATAGTCCTGGCTGTGAAACCAGCTGCCAATGATGCCAGCAAATCTCACACCCTCCTGGTTCTCATGATAAAATAGAGACAGTGACTGAGTGGCACATGCAATAATGACTTCTCACGTGTGTTAAACAGCACAGCGTGTGCACAGCTGTCTGCTTCATAGCTCAGTGTCAGGGAAGCCCAACCCAGAGGGAACATGTCTCATGTGTACCCCACTGTTCATTGCCTGTGAAGCAGGGCCTAGTCCTCAGTTTCTCTCAATAAAATCTACAGAACCTGTACTTCACTGAGGCCTAAAGCACTCTTCAACATGAAATCTTGGTCTGTTTGATTTCATTTATTATCTGGCAAGCCACAAAAATGTTGTTGTGTTTTATTAGACAATTCAGAGAGAAAACAGTAATAAAGCTGTACAAATAGATACTTGCTTTTCTATGTTAAGTATGTTCCCTTACCCTTTTGTATAAGTGAGGAACCTGAGATCCCAGCATTACGGGGCATAGGAAAGTCTTCCATAGCTATTGGCTTGCTGAGTGATGGAGCTCAGGCTTAGCCCCAGGGCCCCTGGTCCAGTGCAGGTTTTCCTCCTCTGGCAGTGACACATTGACCTGTTCAATAGGCTATCTTTGCCTAGATGTTCCAGGTTCCCAGAGGGGTGGATCTGGCTCAAGACAACCAGTTCTGGTGTCTACTTTGGAGGGGACATTCTTTGCCATGAATGACCATGGCTTGGCAGGAATATAGGGCAGGAGTCCCTTTCACCCTGACAACACACACTGGCAAGGCCACCTACCTGTCTGCTGTGATAAAATCCATTCTTGTTGCAGTTTGGCAGGTAAAATTTGGAAATTTCTTCTCCTGATGTCTCCTGTGCCTTGGATAAACTCTCTACAACTCTGTAGAGTTCTATTCGGCAGGGCTCCTAAGAGAATAACTTTACATTAGGATATCTAACAAGACACAGTGAATTATCAGCTTAGACAATGACAGATGGAAGAGGTTTTGTAGAAGCAGGAGTGGCCCTATGATCTGGCCATGGGGACCTGCGACTAGGTGTCATGTGATGTGCTCCTGCTGGGCCTCTTTTTCCCACCTGTGGTTAGTCTGTCTTGAGTTGTTCAGATAAAGAACAAGAACACCATTCTCTCCCTCACCAAACACTCTCTCAACACCTGCACAGAGACATCCCCAGGCAAGAACCTCACCAACACCACAAAACTCTTCCCAACTCCTCCTGCCACCTACTGAATACTTTTGGCACCTGCCGTCTGGTTAGAAGAAGAGTGGGCATAGCTCTTAATTAAGAATTTAGCAGAAGAGATTTCTAGATTTTGAATAACTTTCCTCTGCAATCTACAAGGTTATTTTACATAAACTAAATCAAGTGAGGATTAAGGCATTCATTTGGATAATTTAAGAATTAACTTTCCTCCATTTATCATTATTCTCAAATTAAATTCCAAAGTGTTGAGAAAATGGTTTAATCCTCCCTTTTTCTGGGTGGGCATGTTTGTGGAAGTAATTTTTTTTCTCAAATCAAGTCACTCCGACTTTGATTCTCTGTCGCCCTCAAGTGGTAGAATTCAAAACAGACATTAATTAAGATAATGGGGAGTTGATGTTTGGGAAGATGAAAATTCTGAAGGTAGATATTGGTGGTGGTTGCAGAATAACGTGCATTACTTATTGTTACTTAATGCCACAGAAATCTATGCTTTCAAATAGTTAATGATGTATATTACTTAATGCCATAGAAACCTATGCTTCAAAATAGTTAAAACAGTAAATGTTATGTCTATTTTATGACAATTTTTTAAAGGGAAGCAAATGATACAATGGAGGTGAAAGCAGTCAGGGCCTTGTACTAAGTTTTGGAACAATGTAATTCAATGTTCTGACACCCTTATTGAGAGGAGTTCAGAGACATGAAGTAACCTATTATCAGGATCTTTGCATCCATAGGCATCTCTCCTGAAAGTCCTTGTGTTCACAGCCTGAGAAAGTTTAGCTGAGAAATGGCCACTAGGTTTGGGGGGAAAGCATTTCTTTCCAGGACATCAGGACCAGGAAGGAGTGGACCAGGTCTGCTTGTCACAGCCGACTCAAGCTACAGCCTCTGACAGGAGAGTTCCCACCACCCACCAGCTGGGCCTCACCTTCCATTTTTTGATGTTGGTGACATGGAGAGCCTTCGAACCATCATAGGTACTGATGGTATCCCAAAGTATGGAATGATCCTCTTCAGAAGGGGCCATCAGATGGAAATTATCCAGGAGCTCCTCCTCAGTTATCTCTGTGCTCTCTGGGCTTTCAGGGCTCCCTGCCCCTGGAAAGGAAACATTGCAGACCCCATGAGCCCTCTCAAAGCATCTGTACCTCTGGGCCCCCACAAGATCACTTCCTTCCCTCAAAACCAGTCTGGATCATGAGGATGGCCACATTCCTTAACCCGATTTTCACTGACTCTCACTGTAAAGGACCTTGTAATGGTTTCCAGGAAGAGGAATGACAACAGCAATGCCAGCTCTGTTCCTGACAACAGTAAGTTTTGGGGACTGGCAAGGATGCCCCACGTTTCTGCTTTTAAAGCAGCAGGGGAGCAGAGCAACAAACGCATTTGCTGAGGCTGAGAACAACCCTAAAGAAGCCAGGATTAGAGTTCAATTCCTAACCGCATTAGTGGGGAGCCTTGTAACCTCAGCTTCCCCATCCTTAAAATGGGGATTTTACTAATATCCCTGAATGAATGGTACAGTTCATCTAGAAGAGGAGTCTAGAATGCAGCTCTCCTGACCCAAAGTACTACCCTCTTCTATTTTGGGACCCCTGCCTTCCCACATCCTAAGGGACTTCTCTGCAACAACGCCAACCCACCCTCGCGCCAAGAGGATCTTGCAGATAGAGTCCAAAGGTGCATGAACAGAATCAGAAAACCAGCTATAAGGGACCCCCTGTGGAAATTCCTCTCCTTGAGGATCAGTGAGAGGACTCCCTTTCCTTTCCTCTAAAGGGCAGAGAATCGCAGGAAAACCCTGTTCCCTCCTTGGAAGGGTCACTGGCTCTCACACACTCACTCTAACACCCTATCAGGGTATGGAAGTCCTGATTCCTCCCAGAATGGCACAGGACGTGCAAGCAGCCCAGATGAGGAGATAGGGGCTGGAGTAGAGAAAGACGCATTTCCTCCACTTCCCGCTACAAACAAATGCCTGCTTAAATCCAGGAAAGAACCTGATTGTCACGTTCTTAGGGGGCAACATACACATCAAACATTGTTTTTCTATGGCAATGAATGGAAGTGAAGCTTTTAGCCTCAACTCTCACATTATGTTCTGTAAACATCTGGGTAGCACATACTGTATCCAGGACGTATATTACAAAGGACATTCCAAACACCTCCTGCGGAGGCCAGCAGGAGGGATTCCCTTCTTAGGCCTTCCCGGATGCTCCAGCCACTGGGTCTGCCCACGTGCTGGCAAGGAGACTGGTGGGGGACCCAGGGTGGCAGCCCAACTGCGGAGGCAGCCCCACCGCCTCCCTCTACTCTTGCTGTCTGGGTATCTAAAGATCACTGGGCTACGAGGGCCAAGTGCAAGCTTCCTCCTTGAGTCTCCACTAAGCTATGTGTGCCCTGGAACATCTTCCTTCTTTTCCCAGGGCACGTCCTGCCAAGACCATGCAATGATCGGTCTCCACTCCAAGCTCCTTCCCCAACTACGTGCTCTAGTTTCAAGCTCTAATTGTGGACAAGCCCCTGCCCGGCTCCAGCCCCACCCAGTAGTTAGGGGAGTGGGGACCGCAGGTGCCGGTGGGCAAGGAGGTACTGGGGCAGGGGCGGGACTGTGGTACCTGCAGCCTCGGTATTGGGAGCGGAGGCGTCAGACTCCTGCACGCAGGCGCCTTGGCCGCGGGTGAGGGCGTGCAGGGGTTGCTGCTCCCCCGGCAGAGCGCGGCAACTGAGTCCCCGGGCGCAGCGTGCAGTGGCCACGCCGCACGCGGCGCCCAGAGGCAGGGCGCACATCGGGCAGCACCCGCAGCCGGCGGACCGGGTGACCTCCGAGCACGAGGCGGGCACCGGCGGGCAGAGAGCGAGCTTCTCGGAGGAGCAGGGCGCGCACTGCCACGGAGCGCCGGCTGTCACGCCGACCTGGACAGTCAGCAGGAACAGTACCAGGCAGACGCGAGCAACGGGGACCTCTGACATCTCCAAGCGCGGGCAGCAGACAGGAGCCGAGGCTCTCTGGGCTGGTGGCGGCGGGCGGTGGCCCATACTCTGGACAAGTGACAGTGGAGCGGTGGCCAGTGCTCTCTGGGAGGGTGGCGGCGGCGCGGCGGCAGATGCTCGCTGGATGGGATGGCGGTGGCCGATGCTCGCTGGACACAGCGCGCGCCTTATAAAGGGCACAGGCCGCGCCACTTGCACCAGGAGGTTAATGATTGGCAGCGCGGCAGGCTAGGAGCTGAGTGTTCAAAATAAGTTTGTTTTGCTAGTGCGCCCAAGGCCCTACGCAAACCGCAGGTGGGAGGAGGGTAAACGGTTTTGATTTCATACTGTTTGTCCTGTTGTTAGGGGGTTCAGGCCCTGAGTTAAAGTCCAGTTCTAACAAGTGCTCAGCTGGGAGGGGGATGGCGTTTGTTTTTGTTAAAACGACAGCCCAGGCCCAGCTGGTCAGGCTCTTTAATTGACACAGAAAAAGCCCTAGAGATCTCCTGCAAAGCGTCTCCTGCAAAAATCAAAAACTCCTGGGTAACACCAGCCCACCCAGCAGTTCTCAAATGCAGAAACCAAGGTCCCGCGTGAGGAAAGGCGAGATGGGGTTAGAATCCAGGTCTCTGCAAGCCCTAGCAGGTTATCTGTGGAAAAGCCCAGAATTGCTTCTCTTTCTGCAGGAAAAAGCCTCCAACCTGCAAAAAAACAAAAACAAAACAAAACAAAACAAAAAACACAGTTCATCCTAGGGCTCTGCCAAGCTCCCCAATCTCTACCTCCAAAAGCCTTTCTCCTCTTTGGAGGGGCAGTTAATAAGGTCTAACAAGGACTTGTCAGCAGTGGAGCCAGGATCCCAGGGCACCTGTGACTTTCAGGCACAGGCCAGACATTTATCAGTAGCAAATGCAATGGTTTTCTCTTTAGTTAAAATTCTCATTTATTGGATATTCTCTTTCACAGGAAAGAAGTCACAAGAAAAAAATCCTTCAGAGAAAGTTAGAATCACGCTTATCTTCAGGAGTTGCAGGCTCTCCCCGTGACTCCCTCCATGGCCTTCCAGGGGAGAGCTGTGATCAGGGAGCATGCCACGCTCTAGGCCTGCCCCTTGGCCTCTCCTGTGATCCCCAAACCCCACATTTTCCCACCGACCTGGCACCATCTTTGCCTCCCATTCCAGGCACAGGCTCTGGGCTACCCTACCTCCAGGCCTGGGCCTCCTGTTGTCCCTTCAGATCCTGTAGGAGTGGTGTTGCCAAACTGGGAAATTGGAGGTGGCTTGTCCAGCCCCTTGCTTTATAGAGGAGAACACTGAGGCCAGAGAAGGAAGGATATTGCCAGGTCAAAGTCACAGAGGCTATAATAGTGCATCCTGAACTAGAATTCACTTTTCTGATGCCCACACAGTCCTGCTTACCGTAAGCAAGCCCTAAGTAACTGCCTTTCTCTGTAATCTGGCTAAAACACTCTAAAATAGTAGAGCATTGCTGAATCACCTCAAGCGACGGTCATTCTTACATTCAAGGAAATGACCCCTGCTGTGCCCTTCAGGAAATGTAAGGGCAGGTGAAAATAATAACTGTCCTGAAATTCTGAAGCTGGAGCTAGACTGGTCTGCTCTAACAATGCCACCCTCAGCTGTTTATCCTACAGATGATGAGACAGACGTGAGAGATCATTTTAAACTTACGTGAAAAAATACACGAGCCAATCCCTATCCTGAAGCCATAGTGCAAACAACCTAAATGCCCATCTCTAGGTGCTGGATACATAAATCCTGGGGCATCCTTCGACTGGAAGATAGAGCTATCAACAAGAAGGAGCAACTCTGATTTTCTGATAGGGAAAAATCTCTAAAATTTAAGTAAAGTGATTCAAAAGTAAAATCTCCTAGCTAAGTACAAATAAGAAAGTACAGAGTGTGGTACTGTTTATGTACAATAAAAGTAAGATGAATGTATGCAACTGATTCTACACTTATTGGATGTTTTGGGAGGAATACATACATTGATAGCAATGCCTTCTTGTGGGTGGTGGTGAAAAATGTGACTGAGGGACAGACTGGTTTTCCTTGCATACCCTTTCTTAACCTTCTGAATTTGTAGATATACTTACACTGTCTATTACACTATCAATCTAAAGAATAACGAAGGAGCCGGGCGCAGTAGCTCACGCCTATAATCCCAACAGTTTGGGAGGCCGAGGTGGGCAGATCACCAGAGATCAGGAATTCGAGACCAGACTGACCAAGATGGCAAAACCCTATCTCTACTAAAAATACAAAAATTACCTGGGCGTGGCGGCAGGCACCTGTAATCCCAGCTACCCAGGAGGCTGAGGCAGGAGAATCGCTTAAACTCAGGAGGAAGAGGCTGCAGAGAGCCAAGATCTCCAGCTTGGGAGATAAGAGCGAGACTCTGACTCAAAAAATAAAAATAAAAAAATAACCGAGTTGAAATTAATTGATGACCTCCTTTTCTCACCACTTTCCTGTTTCTGTGGCCTCTAGGAAGTGACTTGGATTTGCCAAGCTGGCTTTTGTTCTACCTCTAAAGTCTCCAAAGAGTGATGGCCCCAGCATCTCCTGCAAAAATCAAAATAAGGTCAGTGAGGTCATTGCAGTTGGAAGTTTATGATTATTTGTCATTATTTCTTTACAGAGCAGAGTTTGGCATTTGGTAAAGGAACTGACCAACAGTTTTGAATTTTTTTGACATTTTTAGGGTAGATCCCTAAGCAATTTGATTTCCAGAAGAAGAATGTGTGCTCTGGATTTTCTCTCTGAGTTCCTCAGTTTGCAATCCGTGCCCACACCTGAAATGTTTTCTTAATGAAACACATGAAAGAAGCAATTCTTTGGTAAATATCTGGAGGCCACCTGCTGCGTGCCAGGCAGTGTACTCGGCCCTGGATTGTTGTGCACTTGCTCAGCATTCGTCCCACCCATCCTCCCTGAGGTCTTACTTCTCCTGCATGTAGTGAAAATTCGTCCCCTCAAGGATCGATTTCCCAAATGTTTTCCTTGCTTGCTTCATAGCAACAGCAAACCAAACAGCCCCCAAATCGAGACAGAGCTTTCCTCCTACTCCTGACCCTCTGTCAACACAGATGGAGCCAGGCCCCTCCCTACAGGCCTGTGTAAGCCGTCTGTCTATCCGTCCATCCTGTGTGGGAGTGAGCAGCCCTGCCCTGGCAGGTCAGAGTCACAGCTGATGATGTGACTGCTCACACAGCCATTTCTGGGAACATTCGTGAATCCCCAAGCCCCACTGCCCCCTGGCAGGGGTCACAGCCTGGCCTGCCTTTCTCTGTAATCTTTGGTGCTCCCAGTGCTGACTCATGGCTGATTGAGGAGGCTGGAGAAGCCTGACCCTAACCCCATGACTTTGGTCTTGCTGTTTTTAGTGCCTGAACTTCCATCACCTTGTTATGCTCATCAAGTCCATGGTCTCTTCCATCCATTCCGGAAACTCTTTCTTGCAGGAATCTATCCTGACAGCCCCCACCTCCTACAGCTGCCCCCTCAGAATGAATTGCTCTTCCTTCCAGCTTCTCCATCTCAAGCTCCCAAGCTTCTGTCTGCATTCTTTTCCTCACCCAACAGTGACCGCAGTGGAGTGGAGGAGAGGTACTCTTCCAATGTGGGGCAGATACTGAGCTAGGTGTGAGGGAAAGGGGTGATGGAATGCCCTACACTGAGCCACAGTCTTGCCCCCATCTAGCAAGAGGATGGTCTGTCAAGGGCGGGCTACTTACAACCTACCTAGGATAAGTGAGGTGGGAAGAGACAGTAGATCTATTTGTGTCTGGAAGAGACAGTAGATCTATTGTGTCCATAAGCTGCTGGCCATGGCTGGTCTTGGAGGGTAAGTGGCCTTCCCCTAAGCAGCAAAGGAATGGGGTGTTCAATGTGGGAGAATAGATATGATGGTGGAGTGATGGCAGACAGCTGGGAAGAGTGCAGTGTGTTCAGGGAAGAGCCAGTAGTTCTACCTGCTGGGAGCTGGAATAACAGGCAGGGAGTGGCAGGGGAGCAGGCACGAAGAGGCCTGGACGCTGTGCAAAGGGGTTTAGACTCCTCATTAAGGCAGCAGGCCACCACCACAGGGGTATAAGCTAGCTAAGAGAGTGGACATCCTTAGAAAGGAAGTTCTGAGTCAGGCACAGTGGCTCCTGCCTATGATTCCAACACTGAGAGGCTGACATGGGAGAATCGTTCGAGATCAGGGATTTGAGACCAGCCTGAGTAACAAAGCATGACCCTGTCTCTGTGAAAATAAAAATAATTAGCCAGGCATGGTGGTGCATGACTGTAGTCCCAGCTACTCAGGAGGCTGAGGTGAGAGGATCATGTGAGCCCAGGAGTTTGAGGCTACAGTAAGCTATGATCACACCAGTGCACTCCAGCCTCGGTGGCAGAGTGAGACCCTGTCTCAAGAAAAAAAAAGAGAGAGAGGAGAGAATGAAAGGAAGAAAGAATTGAATAAAAGAAGGAAGGAGAGAGAAAGAGGAAGGAAGGAAGGAAGGAAGGAAGGAAGGAAGGAAGGAAGGAAGGAAGGAGGAAGGAAGGAAGGAGGGAGGGAGGGAGGGAGGGAGGGAGGAAGGAAGGAAGGAAGGAAGGTTGGTTCTGGAAGATCACCAGGGAGGGAGCTGGCACCTGGGGACCCCTCATTTCTGCACCCCTTCCAAGCACGAGCCAGACACCCAGACAGAAGCTGAGGATCAGCCATGAAGGAGGCAGAGACCCACCCTCAAAGATGTAGAGGGGGAAAAATAGTAAACAAATACTTTAACAAATGCACAGCAACTTATGATTAATGCATGAAAGAAAGAAAAGAGCATCAGGAAGGGGACTATGGAACGATGCTTCAGATGGGATGGCCCACATAGCGACCAAAACTGGTGAGAGGAAGAGTTAGAGACAGATAAGAAAAGCCAGAGAGCCATATATGAGGTCCATGCCTTGGCTAAAGGCCCCTCGGACTCCCTGGAGCCACCTGCATCACTGTGTGCCTCTTTGGGAGTCATCATTGACTCTAAGGGGCCTTTGGCCACCCAAAGGTTGAGGACCATTCAGGGCTCAGTTATATCTTCATGGCACTATTCCTTCCTCCTATGACCCCTTCTCCATCCCTGAGGACCCACCATAAATGTCCTTGCCTCTGCACAGCCTGACTTCAGTGGCCCCCTGTGCATTCCTGATGCTTAATGTCACATTGGGTTATACTCATGCTGAAGAGCTAAAATAAATGCTTATCTATGTGTGTGTGTGTGTATGTGTGTGTGTGTGTCTCACCTGGCTTAGTGAACAGGGGACAAGCACATAGATGTCCCTCGGTCCAGCACCACACAGGCACCAATAGGTGCCCCATGCCCATTTGATAAAGAACTATGAATCCAATTTCACAGGGCACTGGAATCAGAGCTCCAGAGCAGGGAGGGGCGGGGGAGCTAGTGTTTCATAAACGTTTACTGTACTGGGCATACCTCATGCCAAGCCACACATGCCAAAGTTGCCAGTAGGTCTCATCACCACCAGCTGGAGGTGAAGCCCCTTCTTCACCCAAATCAAAGCCTTTACCCTTCCTGCCATACCATACAGGCATTTTATATAGGCTAGGACCAAAAATGTCTGTATGTGCAGGGGCAACTGGGAGCATATATGGGGAGGCAGGGATGAACAGTGGTTTGGGGTAAGTGTGGAAAGCTTTCAGTGCTAGACATGGAATTTGTATTAAATCAACTGAGCAAAAAAAAGGTGTTAAATCAGGGACCAGGAGACCACCTGCCTCACTGCAAATTCTCTGTGCTGCAAAGAAAAGGAAACCACTATCAGTGATTCAGAAAAGGTGAGAGACACATAATCATAGCAGTCCCATTGTGTCACTCCAGGGGCTGCCTATGATAGGGCCATACACGGCCTCTGCCAGTAATTTGATGGCACTTTATAATCCATCTGTCTTTTCGTTGTGGGAGCTGCAAGAACAAGTGTTGACCATTGAACTCAACAACTCAACTCTGACAATTGTGTTAGCCCTTGAAGGGGAGGTCATGAAAGCTGGGAAGTATCAACAGCAGAGCAGCTCTGGAGCAAGACTGTTTGTTTTTGTGCCTTAGATTTCTATGTCCTAGCATGCTGCACAAAGTCCCTGGCCTCAGTTTCTTCACCATAAGATGGGAATGATGGATGTCTGATACAAGCAAGCACTGCATGAACAGGAGCTATTGTCATCCTGAGCTGCACAGTGGCTCGTTACTGCCAAGGGCAGAGGCTGGAGAGCCTCTGGGGTGGTGCAGTCACATGGGCACTTCCATCATCTGCTCTTCCCAATTCTGCCTTCACGCAATGTGCTGCTTACTCACCAGCAGCTGAAAATTGGGCAATCGATGCTCTGAAAAACAATACAAGAGTCAAGGGCAAAGTCAAACTTTCAAAGGGAAGAAATGCTGCAATCTAGGGACACCTCAGAAAGGAAGTTGTTTTTCACATGGGGTAAAAAAAAACAAGGTGATGTTTTGCTTATGTTCCATGATCAACACAGGGGATGATGTAAATCTGTGCAAAGGCCCAACGTGCTGCCCTTATCTCCCAAGCTGATGAAGGGCACCGCTTGGCAAACTCATGGGAAAGTTTGAAAAAATAGCTCACGCCCACACTCCCCACTAATCAAAGTGGAAAAGTCACCTAGCTCTTGTCACGTCAACAAAACCCAGTTTCTAAACACAGGAGGAGGACAAATGTGTCCAGGCAAGAGCCTAATGGGCCCTGTCAGAAGACCAGGGTCTGAATCTCAGTGTTGGTAGTGGAAGCCGAGGCCATCCTGAGGCATTTGCATTCAGGGTGCTGTGGGTTGGGTGAAAAAGGGCAGGTGCTCTTCATCTTCATTCTGTTGTGCTTCCCCCACATCAAGGCTGCTCAGGCCACAGACTCCTCCTAATCACTTACCTCTGTGTAAAGTGGGGTGGTTTAGACCAGGGTCACTCACTAATTGGCATTTCTACCTAGATGAGTAGAAAGGCCCATCCCCAGGCGCTACACCAACCCCAGACTCCGGCCTCTGGGGGCGCATCCCATACTCTGTTACTTGGCAAGCCCCCTAGGAGAATCTGTTGTATGCTCAACTCTGAGGCCACGAGTTCACAAAGCACTTCTGGGCCCGCACTTACACAAAAAAAGTCCATAAGAAGTGAGAGATTAGGGTAATGGATACATTTGAGGGAAGAAGTGAAGAGGCAGAGCTAGCATTGCTGTAGCTGGGTGGTGAGGTCCTGGGTGGTGGAGGGAAATGAGGAGGAGCCACCAGGACACCAGAGTTCCCTATTGCTCACTCCCAGGAGACACACGCATCTCATTCCCCCAAGAATCTTTGCCACCCATATACAAACTAAGATGATTTGGTAGATGACACTTACCTGGACCATGCATGGGCTTCAGGAAAGTCATGACTCTACTACCTTAGGGGCAGTGTTGTTTGATTAACCCTGAATTCACTAGACAGTGGGAAGTGTCCATCATTTTGATGAGGTGAAAATCCCATACCAGGTTGGCCCCATGAACTCACCCCATGAACCCCATGGGGATTCTCTCAGCAAGAAACCTCAGTGTGCTTGTGAGGCCATCAGTCCAACGCAAACACCAGGGCTACCACTCACCCAGTCCACAATAGGCCACCCCACAGGGGCAGCATGCCTGGCTAATTTTTGTACTTTTAGTAGAGACGGGCTTTCACCTTGTTGGCCAGGCTGGTCTCAAACTCCTGACCTCAAGTGATCTGCCTGCCTTGGCCTCCCAAAATGTTGGGATTACAGGTATGAGCCACTGCGCCCAGCAGATACAGTAATTTTAAAGCAATACTGTGTTAGGTTATTTTGTACTTAGTTCATTATTAATGAAGTTTATAGTTGATATGGTTTGGCTCTGTGTCTCCACCCAAATCTCATGTAAAGTTGTAATTCCCACTGTTGGAGGACGGGCCTGGTGGGATGTAATTGGATCATGAGGGCAGTTTCTAATTGTTTAACACCATCCCCCTAATGCTGCTTGTGTGAAAGTGTGTAGTTCCTCCTCCCCACCACTCTGCCATGTGAAGACGATGCTTGCTTCCCCTTTCCCTTCTGCCATGACTGTATGTTTCCTGAGGTCTCCCCAGAAGCAGAAGCCTGTTCAACCCACAGAACCATGAAGAGATTAAACCTCTTTTCTTTATAAATTACCCAGTTTCACGTATTTCTTTATAGCAGCATGAGAATGAACTAATACAGAAAATTGGTGCCAGGAGTGAGGAGGCATTGCTATAAAGATATCTGAAAATGTGGAAAAGCAATCCAAAGATTACTTTGGAACTGGGAAAGGGGCAGAGATTGGAACAGTTTGGAGGGCTCAGAAGAAAACAGAAGATGAGGGAAAGTTTAGAACTTCGTAAAGATTTTTCGGATGGTTGTGACCAAAATGCTAATACTGATATGGACAATTAAGTCCAGGCTGAGGAGTTCTCAGATATAGATGAGGAACTTATTGGGAATTGGAGTAAAGGTCAATCTTGCTATGTTTTAGCAAAGACTAGCAACATTTTGCCCCAGCTCCAGGGATCTGTTAAACTTTGAACTTGAGAGAGATGATTTAAGGTATCTGCTGGAAGAAATTTCTAAGCAGCAAAGCATTCAAGACATAACCTGGCTGCTTCTAACAGCATCAGCTCATATGCATGTGCAAAGAGATTATCTGAAGCTGGAAATTATTTTTAAGAGGGAAGCAGAGTGAAACAGTTTGGAAAATTTGCAGCCTAGCCATGTGGTAGAAAAGAAAAACCCATTGTCTAGAGAGAAATTCAAAGCTGCAGAAATTTGCGTAAGTAAAGATGAATCAAATGTTAATAGCCAAGACAATGGGGAAAATGCCTCCAGGGCATTTCAGAGACCTAAGAGGGCAGCCACTCCCAACACAGGCCCAGAGGCCTAGGTGAGGCAAATGGCTTTGTGGGCCAGGCCCAGGGCCCTGCTGCTCTGTACAGCCTTGGGACATAGTGCCCAGTATTATAGCTGATCCAGCTCCAGCCATGGTGAAAAGTGGCCAAGGTACAGCTCTGGCCATTGCTTCAGAGGGTGTAAGCCCCAAGCTTTAGGGGCTTCCATGTGGTGATGGGCCTACGTGTGCACAGAGGGCAAGAGTTGAGGCTTGGGAGCCTCTGCCTAGATTTCAGAGGATGTATGGAAATGTCTGGATGTCCAGGCAGAAGTCTGCTACTGGGGAAGAGCCCTCATGGAGAATCTTTATTAGAGCAGTGTGGAAGTGAAATGTGGGGCTGAAGACCCCACACAGAGGGCCCACTGGAGCACTGCCCAGTGGAGCTGTGTGAAGAGGGCCATCACTCTCCAGACTCAAGAATGGTAGATCCACTGACAGTTTGCACTGTGCACCTGGAAAAGCTGCAGGCACTCAATGCCAGCCTCTGAAAGAAGATGATGGGGTTGAGCCCTGCAGTCCCACAGGGGAAGAGATGCCCAAGGCCTTGGGAGCACACCCCTTGCATCAGTGTCACCTGGATGTGAAGTCAAAGGAGATTATTTTGGAGCTTTAAGATTTAATGACTGCCCTGCTGGGTTTCAGACTTGCATGGGGCCTAAAGTCCCAATTTCTCCCTTTTGAAATGGGAGCATTTATCCAATGCCTGTACTCCCCATTGTATCTTGGAAGCAATTAACTTATTTTGGTTTTACAGGCTCAAGGTGAAAGGGACTTGCCTTGTGTCAGATGAGATTTTGGACTTGGACTTTTCAGTTAATGCTGTAATGAGTTAAGACTTTGGGGGACTATAGAGAAGGAATGATTGTATTTTGCAATGTGAGAAGCACATGAGATTTCATAGGGAGCAGGAGCAGAATGATACAGTTTGGCTCTGTGTCCCTACCCAAATCTCATGTTAAATTGCAATTCCCAATGTTGAAGGAGGGTCCCAATGGGAGGTGATTGGATCATGGGAGTGGTTTCTAATGGTTTAGCACCATCCCCCAATGATGCTTGTTTGAAAGTGTATAGCACCTCCCCTTCCTCTCTCTGTCTCCCTCTCTCTCTCCTGCTCTACCATGTGAAGACAGTGCTTGCTCCCTCTTTGCCTTCTGCCATGATTGTAAGTTTCCTGACCCCAGAAGCAGAATCCTGTACAGCTTTCAGAAATATGAGCTGATGAAACCTCTTTTCTTTATAAATTACCCAGTTTCAGGTATTTCTTTATAGCAGTGTGAGAACAGACTAATACAATAGTTTTTCCCCACCCTGTGGTGCTTTACAAAGAGTACGGACCACTTATTTACATCCTGGGGTCAAAAGTAACCTAGAGCACACTGATTGTGTAGAAAACAACATGTTATCTGTTGTGGTGGAGTTTCCACAAAAACATATTCAATGGAAATGGGGTCAGAGAAGGGAAATGCTGGTGGAAAATCATGACTGTAACAATGTGGGTAGAAGATGTAGTGACAGAAGGTGCTAAAAGTTGTTGAGTTTACCACATGCCATGCACTGTCTTGAGGATTTTCTATACCTCATCACAAGACCCAGCAAGGGGCTCTTATTGTCCAGGGTTGTGTGTCCCCTCCAAGGCCCATGTCAGCAACATGATAAGAGCTGGGCTCTGAACCTAGTCCTGCCACCACTGCCACAAGCCACTGTATGTAACCCTAATGGGGTTTCAACATGGCTGACTAACAGCCATACCCAAACTGGCAGCTTGGACTTGGATCGCATCTGAATTCAGAGCCTGCATGTCCTGTGCAGTGAGGGGTTTGGGATTCTGTGCTGCAGAACTTTCCTGGGATCCAATGAAGAGAATGTGTTGGGCTCTAGCTCGGACCCAGGAGCTTGCAGGTGCATGCATGGCTTCTCCCCTGGTGGCTGTCCAATCATGGCCATGACAGGAGCTGACAGCTGCCACCCAGTGCCAGGCTACACCACTCTGTGGAAACACACTTTGGTTTCCCAATTATATTATTCACAGACACAAACAAAATATCTTTACACCATGCCCAAACCAGGATACCTATGTGCCAGGAGATCACAGAGACCTGAGATTCAGGAGGTCAGGGCAACCCTTAAGTCAGGAGGTCAGGGCAACCCTTAAGTCAGGAGGTCAGGGCAACCCTAGAGTCAGGAGGCAACTCTGGGGACCTGGAGGTCAGAAAACTCTGGGGTTGGCCTGATGGGCAGAAGGGGCCCTGGGGGTGGCCTGGCTAGTTTTGTGCTGCATTTTGGGAGATGAGATGGGGTCCAGGCAAGGTCCTTAGCAGCAGTGTGATCTTAGGCAAGTTGCCTGATAGCTCTGTGCCCCAGTTTTCCCATTGGCAAATGGAATAGCACCTGCCACAGCAAATTTTTCTGTATCAGTCCTTGTGATAGAAAATAATTACACTATGGGAGGTCAGGGTTCCTCACCGGGGAAGAGGGTTGTCATGGTAGTTATCTGAGTTACTGTTTTCTTCCTTGAACTCAGCCCTGTGCTCAGGAGGGCCCTCTGGGAAAGTCATTGTGATTTCTTTGTCCTCTACAAGATTCAACATGGCCTCACCCTGATAGCTCTCTGATGCTATCTGCCTCTCTCTCCTGCCCTCTGACCCCTTCTAACCAGGACACATTCTACTGTCCTCTGACTCCCCAGCATACTCTCCCAATTTTAAGGTCTGACCCTTAATTCCATCAGCAAAGTCTCTTTTCCCATTGTGACTGAACAGATTCACAGGTTCAGGGGAATGGGACGTGGTCATCTCTGCAGGCCACTGTTCTGGGGCCAAGTGATACTTCTGACAAATACTTTCCAAGTGCGTCTGTTTCATCCTTGCCTGGGACTGTTAAGGTCTTATGACAGGGAATTTAGACTCTTACACTTTCAAAAGTAATTCAGGACTCCAGTCTAAGAACAAACCACTCTGTCCTCAGTCACGCCCAGGTGGCACAGTGCAGGGAACAGAGACCTGAGCAGGAACCGGGACCAAGCAGCCCCTGATGCTTCACTCCAGTACTCTGGACAAGCCTCTCCCTTCTGCTGCCCTCAGGTTCTCCATCTGGAAAATGAATTGACTGTGCTAAGGGAGCTTTACTTTCAAAAACTCTTATTCGTTAGGTGTTGTTTTTAGAAAAATGTGAAGCAATTAAGTGATGTTAAAGTTTATCCATCATCCTGCCATCTGGATATCACCAACGCTACCATTTCTGTGTGTCTCTTTTTGTATATGTGTGTACATATGTGCCTGTGTCGATTTTGTTTTTTGTTTTTTTTTTTTTCTCTTTGACTGAAGCCTCCTCCTCCTGGGTTCAAGCAATTCTCGTATCTCAGCCTCCTGAATAGCTGGGACTACAAGTGCACACCACCATGCCTGGCTAATTTTTGTATTTTTAGTAGAGATGGGGTTTCACCATTTTAGCCAGGCTGGTCTCGAACTCCTGACCTTAGGTGATCCACTCGTCTCGGCCTCATTCTAATTTATTTCATCAGTGTGCTTTTCCTGGCTGTACACACTGCATGTACTTGAGCTCTTAAAGATAACACTCCATGGCTACTAGTAACAGGAAATAGGGAACGACTCAGTTTGATTATCTCCTGACATACTCATACAAGTGGAATTGCTGGTTCAAGGCCATCCATACTTTTAAGTGTATCATACATTAACACCAACTGGCACTCCAGAAAGGCTGTACCCCAAGAGCCCCACCCCCAGGGTAGAAGACTTTCGAGCCACCCTCAGCACTTGAACCTGGGGCCAGTCACCCAGCTGTGTTGCTCTGTGCCAACCAGGACAAGCTGGGATGGGTCTCGTCGGGGTCTGCCTGCTCTCTGACAAACCCTCTCTAGTGCTCTCTGAAGCCTCAGGAAGAACCCATGTTTCAGGGATCTCAACCTCTGTTGTCACTCATTGTTCTGAAAGCAAACAGTCAGAGGGTGAGGGTGAGCATCCACTGCAGGCCTCCGCTCTGCATGCTGCACACAGGCCTGGGTGCTGAGAGCCCCTTAGCTCTGCAGCCGTGCCTCCTCATTCAGGTTCCTATGTGCAGATGTTTCAGAGCTGGGAAAGCCCTCACATAGTATTTCATTTTACAGAGAAAGGAGAGAGCCAGAGACAGCATTCATTTACCAAAATCACATGGCAACTTAGTGGCAAAATTTAGAAAAACAATACAGAGTAGCAAGGGTCAGAAAGCACTTATTTTGGAGTCAGACGGTCCTGGGTTCTTGTCTTGGTTCTGCTAAATACCACTAGGTGAGCTCCAGCAATTTGCCCCACAACTATGGGCTTATTAAAACAGGCTTACTGGCCGTGCATGGTGGCTCACACCTGTAACCCTGGCCCTTCGGGAGGCTCAGGTGGGTGGATCGTGCAGAGTTCAAGACCAGCCTGGGCAACATGGCAAAGCCTGTCTCCACAAAAAAGTACCAAAATTAGCCAGGCATGGTGGCACGCACCTGTAGTCCCAGCTACTTGGGAGGCAGAAGCAGAAGGATCCTTTGACCCTGGGAGACGGAAGTTGCAGTGAGCCGAGATCACATTGCATTCCAGCCTGGGTTACAGAGCAAGGCAAGACTCTGTCTGGGGAAAAAAAAAAAACGGTAAGTAAATGAATAATAAAATAAAATAGGCATACTAAACACTTTGCTTTGGGGTTGTTAGAAAACTGAGATTATGTCTAAGAACAAACTACCACAGATCATTCTAGTCATTACTAGCTTCTGAATTGCCCTTTTTAGTTTTATCCCCAAAAAAACTTAAGGCATGGTTAGAGATTACTGTTAGTATAGATCAGCTTTAGTATAGATTGGCAAAGATTAATTTACCATTACTCTGTGGCACGTGTTGCCTTTCCTTCGTGCAGTGGTTCCTAAGTGGACCTGCAGCAGAGCAACACCTGAGAGTCGTTAGGCGCTACAAATCACGGGTCCCTGCCCAGGCCTGCCCAATCAGGAACTGAGGCTGGCCCAGCGCTCCGTGCTCTAACACGCCCTCCCCTCCGGAAGGTTCTGAGCAGCTCAAGTTTCAGAAGCACTGAATGAAGGACTGGTAAGCAGTCTTTGGCAGAGAAACATACCTTGTAGTCTAATGGCTGTGGGTCCTCTCAGCTTTTCTTGATATGGAAATGTGTTTCTTTTTTTTCAGTTGCCTTGTGGATTGAGTTGGGGTGGTAATCACCATTCCTTTAGGTTGTTGTGATGATGCACATCAAACAGTATTTGGCACAGGTGGCTTATTGCTGGGGGCTGGGCAGGGGGGGCCACAAGCGCCCAGCCAGCCTTCACTTCCCACAGGCTCAGGTGCACGCAACAGAAACCAACAAGGGGAAGGCCTAGACGGCTAGGAAAACCTGCCCCACACCTGCGCAATGGCGTGGCCATCAGGCTAACTCGGGCTCAAGTGGGCTGCTGCACACCTGCCTGGGCCTAAGTGGGGACACGGCAGGTATTTCTCGGTGCTGAGGGCCACAGGGTGGGCGCTACAACTGCTCACTTGGAAGCCAGCCCCAGAGGCAAAGCAGGATGGAGCCTGGGGTGCAGGTAGGTGGGGAGGGGTGCAGCCTGGGAATGAGATCTAGTTGAATACAGTAAGAGGTGGCAGGTGAGTAGGAAGGGAGGGCACTCAAGGCTGCGTGAGCAAGAGGTTGGGTGAGGACTGGCTTTAGGCCTGGTCCTGTCCTGAGCTGGCACAAAGCTGTGGCCTGGTCCTGGCTGCCTGTGGGTTGGGCAGGCCAGGCACTAACACCCTGGGGGCCTCGGGAGCCTTGCCCAGAGTCTCCTCTTGATGCCCATGTCATGGCCTGCAAGAGAGATCTTCTGCCAGAGCCCCTGGGCCTCCACATCTCCCCAGCCTGGGCTCTGAGGCCCCAGCTGTGTCCCAGGCCCTCCACATTCCCCAGAGCCCATGCACAATCTCAGTGACATCAGGTGGGGTCAGGCATTGTCCTGAGATACCGGGCATTGGTCCTCCTCCATCTCCTGCCTTGGCCTATCTCATGAGGCCTTTGGAACCTCAGCATTAAGAACCACCTTAGCCACAGCCCTTAGGGAAAGCCAGGCCACCAAGGGGACCAGCAGCCCCAGGGCACAGTGACAGGACACCTCATGCTCTAGATGCAAAAGGAAATGCCATCCTGCAGAAGTACATCACAATCCGACCTGAAGTTAAAACCTGTCCTTAGCACCCTCCGTTGCAAACAGCTCTGGAGCCTACAGCTCCGCCTGCTGGATGGAGAAGTAACTCCTCTCCCAACCCAGCAGCCCTAGGCACCCCATTCCTAGTCTCCCTGTGTCTGGGCTTCTTCGTCAGAGAAGTAGGGATTCTTTTTCTATTTTTTATTTATAAATAGAAAATGCACGCGTATGGTTTCTAAAAGCGATCAAAAGTATAAGAGCATAAAGTTTCAAAAGCATAAAATGCACAGTGACCGCTGCTGTCCTCCAGCCCTTTCCCCACCATAAGGAAATGTTGTTTTTAGCTGCTTCAAATATCCTTCTGTAGAGTGACTCTCTAGAAGGGGAGTTGGTGTCCAAATAGAATACTAACTTACGAATTCTAGTGCTACCAAACTGCCCTCCATAGAAGATGTTCCAGTTTCCAAATTGCCTTCCATGGAAGACGTTCCAGTTTCCTCTCTGTGTTGTCTAAAGTTTTCATACTTCTAAATTTTTGAAGTCCAATAGATAAAAACAAATGGGAATTTGGTTTCATTTTGATGTGCATTTTTATTACTGAGAATGAGGTTCAGAATGTGTATACTGAAGGACCAGTTTCTATGAACTGTTAAGAAACTTTGTGGATTTATCCATCAGGTTGTTGGATGTTTTTCTAAATAGGAAGTTTCACTGCTTGTTCATCTTTTATAGAAATTGTGGTTCGTCTTTTATCTTTGCATTGGTGTATCTTTTTTCTTTCCTTTTTTTTGCAGAAGTTTTTATAAGTTTATATGTAGTCTAGTTCTTTTATGGCCTCTATGTTATGAGTCATAGCAAAGCCTTACATAAGTTTATAGATAATGCACTGCTAGTTCCTTCCAATACTGTTATGGCTTTCTTTTCTACATGTAAGTCTTTAATCTACTAAGAACCCGACTTTGTTTCAGATTTTTAAATTTTTTTGTTTTTCCTGGTAATTTGTGAATTTTTAAAATCTTAGATTCCTTGTCATTTATTTTAGTGTAAGCCATGAGTTATAGGGACTTGGCTTTGCTGTTGTTTTTTTCCTAAGTGGCCAACCAGCCAGAAAGAACATGTGATGAAAGAGAACAAAAACACATTCTTCTCTAATCATTTGAGATATACCTTTTACCACATGACATCATATGCATATCTGGGTCATCTGTTCTGGGCATGTATTTGTAAAACAATACTAAATGGTTTTCTCTGTAAGCTTTCAATATATTACAATATTTTATCAGAAAACATCAAATTATCAACATTTAATTACTGATTTTTAGATCACTTTTATAAATAAGTTAGTTAAAAGTAGTTTCTGTTAATAAAAAAATATATTACCTTGCAGTTTCTGTTTGATAAAAGTCCCAGTCTGTCTTCTCACTCCCATTTCTGTTTTTTTTTGTTTGTTTTTTGTTTTTTTTTTTTGAGACGGAGTCTCCGCTTTGTCGCCCAGGCTAGAGTGCAGTGGCACCATCTCGACTCACTGCAAGCTCCACCTCCCAGGGGTCACGCCATTCTCGGGCCTCAGCCTCCGAGTAGCTAGCTGGGACTACAGGCGCCCGCCACCGCGCCCGGCTAATTTTTTGTACTTTTTTTTTTTTAGTAGAGACGGGGTTTCACCGTGTTAGCCAGGATGGTCTCGATCTCCTGACCTCGGGATCTGCCCGCCTCAGCCTCCCAAAGTGCTGGGATTACAGGCGTGAGCTACCGTGCCCGGCCTTCTCACCCCCATTTCTCAACTTTACTCTGAGATCTCGATCTCTTTTTTGAAGTTGAAGAATTTAAAGTCTTTCCAAGTGCTGATTATCCTCCAAGTAACAAGATAATCTTCTATGGGATTTTGATTTTTTTTTTTTCTTCCCTGTGATCTAGCATGGGTTTTAAAAGGTGAATTAGTCTCAGTTACTACTTTATTTCTGTTTTTCTGTATTTTTTTCCTAGGATTTTGCTCTATGAATGTTGATGCTGTATTGTCTGTTGTAATCATAACAGCTATGCATTTTGTTTTTATTACACTATACTTCCAGTTTTGGTCTTGTTTAGTGTATTTTGCCATAAATTCAACTTTTTCCAATATAAATATTGATGTCCACATTTTTTCATTTGTACTTCTATGGCCTTATCTTTGCCCATAATTCTACTTTGAAGCTTTCTGCAGTACTTTGTCTTAGATATGTCTGACTGTATGCAATGTGTAGTTGGATTTTGCATTCTAATCCAATCTCAGTGTTTTAATAGGTGAGTTTATTGTTTGCTTTTATTAACATGACAAATATACTTGGCTTTTAGTTCTTTTAGCTTACCAAAGGAGTCATATCGATGGTAAATAAATACATGAAAAGATGTTCAACTTCGTTACTCATTACAGAAATGCAAATCAAAACCACTATGCAAGATGCTGCTCGTGCAAATGAGATGCCACTACTAGCCTGTCAGAAAACTTTTTTAAAAATTAAAAATTGGCAGTGCCAAATGTGGGTAAGAATGTGGAGTAACTGCTGGCCGTGGTGGCTCATGCCTATAATCCTAGCACTTTGGGAGGCTGAGGCGGGTGCATCACCTGAGGTCAGGTGTTCAAGACAAGCCTGGCCAACATGACGAAACCCTATCTCTAAAAACACAAAAACGAGCTGAGTGTGGTGGCGCATGCCTGTAATCTCAGCTACTTGGGTAGCTGGGGCAGGAGAATTGCTTGAACCCAAGAGGAGGAGATTGCAGTGAGCCAAGATATGACCACTGCACTCCAACCTGCGTGAGGGAGTGAGACTGTCTCAAAATAATAATAATCATAATGTGGAGCAACTAAACTGTAAAGCAGCAGTTTTTCAACTTGCCTGTACCATTCTTCCAACCTACCAGCAATGTAAGGGATGCTGGTTGGTGGGATGGAAGCATGGTGCAGGCACATTGGAAAGCAGCTTGGCAGTTTCTGATGCTGACTCATGCTCTGGAGTAAATCCTATCCTTCCGGTTATTTGGAGTTCACACAAATCCATTTTTAAGGGTTTTGCTGAATGTAAAAATGTACAAATGTACAAAATAAACATACCCCCAAGAGCGACACGGTAGAAGCTCTGTAAATGGTCATGATCAACTCATCATCCCAAAAGGAGGAGGCACTCCCTCCCTCCTTTCCAGCCAAGCCTGAGGGGTTTGGGATGTGAAACCAGAGCTCCACAGAACAGTTGTTCCTGGGGAAGTCTTCGTTTCACCAACTCCAGTTCACACCTCATTGTTGCTGCTTCTGTTTCAGGCCAATAAACCATCTGGGTTTGAATATTTCGTTTGGTGACTTCAATCATACTTACCTCATAAGAATGCTATAAGAAATCAATGAGAACAGATTTTAAATGTTCCAGCACACTGTACTGAATAGATGGTTCCAGGAAGAACCTTCCCTAGACCACATTTTTTTTCCAACCTCTTCTCCCCTGGTCTCATTCTAAGGCCTTGATGGGAAGTTAAACACATAGCTTTTTCTATACTGTCTCGTTATGCCACATCCAAATATTCTATTGTGCATGTTTTGTTCACAAAGAGTCAGTGGGAAATCATCAAGGATGTGGAAAACTATGTAACAACGTGTATTATGATTCCATGTATGCAGATGCCTGTTTTCTCCTTTATATGTGGAATGCATGTGTCGTATTTGCACGGAAATATGCTGGAAGGAGAGGTAACATGTTGCTAAAGGAAGCTACCTAGAGGGAGAAGGACTGGAGAAAGGTTAAGACTGGAGTTTCAACTGGACTTTCTAGTAAAAGTTGTTTGTTCCTATATTGTTTAACAAGATGATTCACTTAGAAAATGGGAGCTGTGTTGAAGTGCTGCAGCCCCTTCCCCTGAAAGCTGAGGGGAGGGTGGTTGAGGAAGGGTCCCCCACAGAGTAGATGCAAAAATCATGTCAGAGTGCTGGCTTTGAAGAATACAGAACTCATCTCCTGGGGCGACGTCAGACTCTTTCCATTCTTTGTCCAGCCATCTGTGCTCTGAAGAGTGAGGGGAGCCCCGAGGCCTCACATTGGGGGTGAGGCGGGGGAAGCCACAGGCCAGGGACTCTGGCTTCTCCTTAAATGCAATTTTCACTATCTCTTCTATGTCAGCCAGTCCCTAAGATGGCCATCGGTGACCATCACAATTTGGTAGTCATACCTTTGTGGGGTTCTCCCACATTGAAGAAAACTGACTAGTGCAAGCAATAGGTTTTGCAGAAATGAAGGAGTGTGACTTCTGAAGTTAGATTATATAAAGACATTGCAGTCTCCATGCTGTGTTCTTTTGGCCCACTCTCCCTGGGGGAGACTAGTTCTGTATCTGGAGGACACTCAACTAGCCCCTGGAGAGGCCAGGCAGAAACTGAGGCCTCCCACCAATAGCTAGCACCAAATTGCAGGGCATATGGGTAGTGAGCCACCTTGGCATAGACCCTCTATCCCCAGTCAAGCCTTCAGATGAAGGAAGCCAGTACCTCAGTGAGAGCCTCATGGGAGACCCCAAGCCAGAACTGCCCAGAGAGGCTGCTCCCAAATTCCTGACCCATAGAAATGACAATTGCAGGTGTCTGGTGTTTCTTTTTGTTTGTTTTTGGTTTTTTTGTTTTTTGTTTTGAGATGGAGTCTCTGTCGCCCAGGCTGGAGTGTAGTGGCGCAATCTCAGCTCACTGCAAGCTCTGCCTTCCAGGTTCACAGCAGTCTCCTGCCTCAGCCTCCTGAGTAGCTGGGACTACAGGCGCCCACCACCACGCCCGGCTACATTTTTGCATTTTTTTTAGTAGAGACGGGTTTCACCATGTTAGCCAGGATGGTCTCAATCTTCTGACCTCATGATCTGCCTGCTTCGGCCTCCCAAAGTGCTGGAATTACAGGTGTGAGCCACTGTGCCTGGATGTCTGTTTTAAGCCACTAAGTTTTGGTGTATTTGTTACCCAGTAAATAACTAATAGACTTTCCCACCACTTTAGATGAATATTCCTAATCCATCTCAGGTTTAAAGCAAGTGCTCATCTGTCTCTTTGTTCTAAGAGAAACTTAGTTTTCTGTTACTTCACCATCATTAAAATGCTTTCTAGCTGTGCCTCCCCCAAAATTAACTACCAGATAATCTTCTCTGTGCACAAATGCGTACAATAATTTAGCAAAGTGGTGATGTCCTTGAACTTATGACACGGGTATCAGCCCGGGAAGAAGCCACAAGCCAGTCCTGAGCAGGCAGACTCCTAGGTGTAGTCCTCAGACTTTTCACCTTAGACTGGAGTGGACCTGTTTTCAGGAATGCTGATGTGCTTTTCTGAGTCTCTCCCAGGTACATTCTGCATTCTTGTGATTGCTGGCTCTGTCCAGGCAATGGACATGCACTTGCTAATCATACAGTATTGGCAGGCATGCACCAGGAAACGTCAAAATCATCCCATTTTTAACATTCTCTTCTTTTAGAAAAGTTCCAGTTTTTTCTACACCCTGAATGACAGTGGCTTCCTTAATAGATTTAGGATGTCATTGCCTGCAGCAGACATTGTAACTGGGCACTATTACTCCTACTACCAAAAAATAAATGCAGGAAATTGTTCCATTCAAGTGGGATTAAACCTAAAATGAAAAACCTGGTATTGCTTTGGCAGTTACCTCAATTGGTAATAAATCAGCCAGATGTGCAGAGATGCCAGTTAGGAGCGTGCATGTGTGTCTGAGACACCGAGAGATCATTACAAAGCAATTGGACAACTCAATCTGCTGTCAGGTCACTTTGACATGGACAGACTTCAAGGGGCACTGCGGAGACACATACCTTATGGTGAACACAAATGTGCTTGCCGGGCACAGTTCATCAGTATCTGAGAAAAGGGTGTGAGTGCAGGAGCATGATTCACTCAAGGCATTCTTTTGGAAGAAAACATGGGCTGTGATGGAATTGCTACAGTCCATCCTGGGGCTCGGGGTTGGGATGTTACCTCCAGGGCATACACCACCTACTGCGAGCCACCTGCCCAATGCGCTTCACCAGTTCGTAAAAATACTACAACATCTGTCAACAGTTTTGCCTTTTTATGTTGTGAGTCGACAAGTCAGGATGATTTCATTGACAACGACTTACAGATTTTTCCTGGTGGAAAAAATTTGTTACCTGAATGTTATGTATGCTTCAATCCTATTCTTGAAAAATATATCTCGGATGCTTACTGTTTTGACAACAACATCCATGAAAAGGCAAGCACAGAGGGGTGTGGTCTAGCCCCGTGCAGGGTTCCATCTCAGGGCCTGCAGTTCTGCCCCTGCGTTCTGCACACTCCCCTCTCTGGGTGACAACTTGGGTCTCATACTTAAGTGAGAATGTGCCTGGGGTCAGAGTTTAATGCCTGTCCCAAGGCTCCCCATGACCTACTAGGATTCAAAACTCTGTTTTTACTTTGCAGGATCCAGGATTGAGCTCCTCTGAGGATGAGAGCCTCTTTCTAGCGACCAGGAGCCCCACCTTGAGAAAGCCCCTGAAACACAGCACCCCTGAGGAGGGAGCCCTGGGCGAGACCACAAGGCCATCGGGAGGTGCCTCCTATCTCAGTGGGTCCCCAGTGCCTGCACACTTCTCTCAGGACCTTGCATCCCACCCAGCAGGGGTCAGCCCTCCAGCCACTGTCAGGAAAAGGAGGCTTTCTACTATCTGGGCCTCCAAGGAGTCCAGCTTGGATCTCTCAGCTCCTGGGGAGGAGACGTCCACATCAGCCTCGTTAGCCCAGCAGCAGCAGCAGAAGCAGAAGCAGAACCAGAAGCGGCGGCGGCAGCAGCAGCAGCAGCAGCAGAAGCAGCAGCAAGAGTCCCTCCGGGCAAAGAGCTGGCACCAAAACCCTGGATTGCCTGGGATCCTGAACACCACTGGGAGGAAGAGACGAGACCCGAAGAAGCGGGCAGCTGCGGTATGCATTATCCCTGTCCCCGTCCCTGTGATCCTCTGCAATTGGATGTTAGACATCTTGACTGATTCTCTGAGTTTCTTTTCTATTTGCTATTTAGCCCTTTCTTCTACTTTTTAGGAGAGTTGCTCAGTTCTATCTTCCAAAGTTACTGCGTGGTTATGTTATTTTCTGGGGTATCTTCCTCGCCACACTCCCCCATGTTCTTTACCCTGGCTTGCTTGCTGTCTTCTCTCACCTTCTGAGGGTGCTGATTGTACAGTGGATTTTTCCAGCCTCTCTTCCATGCCCTGCTGTCCTGTGGCTGTGCCTGGCTGCTGCCTCCCAATTTGGATAGGCCATCACAGGGCGGGGTGGGAGTTGATGGAAAGTCCTGACTTCTGAGTGGGAACTGTCCACCAAAGGCCACCTGGGGGTTAACTGCTTCTTCACTGCACCATATCTGCCACCTCTTGCTAGTCAGCATTCTCATGCTGCCAGGAGAGGTGGGACTGGCTGGGGTATTCTGGGAGCTGAAGGTAAGAAGGGGTCTGAAGGTGTCACCATGGGTAGAGCTTGTGGGGAACAACCACCCACGTGGAACCCATGTTGTGGATGCTCCTGATGGAGCATCCCAGCTGCTCCCAGCTGAGCCTGGATCCCCACGAGGCCCCTCTGTGTGATCAGAGGCTATTGCTTCTTCCTCAGTCGCTGTGACAAATTGAGTTTCTGGGAGTCCAGACAGGCAGTGCCTGCACCACACAGCCCTCTGAGAGCCTCAGCTCTCAGCAGCCTCCCTGGAGGTCACTCTCTGTGGACGGACATGAACGCCGGGCACCAGGAAGGCAGCCCCCACCTCAGGCAGGGAGGGGCACTGGGAATTCACTGGTCCTCCTACCAGATGATCACCGGATCTTGCAGACCCCAGCCTGGCCCTCTCTACTGGCCAGCAGTGGTGTTTGGAGCCTTGGCTACTCCATCTCTGCTCCAGGACGCCCCCTGGTGGCTCCTACTGGCTCGGGCTCAGGCCTTCTGCTCTTACAGCTGGCCCTCTGGAGGCTCCTCTCATTCCTTATTCTCAGTCCCGTGGGTTTGCTTCTGTCTTACAGTTTGGGGGCATTAGAAAGATGCTGACCACTGACCCATGGTGGGCCTGCCATTGTTGGCCAGTGGCCCCCTGTCACACTCCATGTGATCTGGCTCAGTCATCCGAAATCCCCAGGTTCCAGTCTCTACTCCATCCTGGCATTGTGTTTAGTGTCAGGAGTTTGCATGCTCGTCTTCCCTGTGCTGAATTGGGGAGGCCTCCTTTGTTCCCTGTGCAGCTGCCCTGAGCACCCTCCTAGAAGAGGGGGCTCCAGAGAGCACAGTTACAAAATCCCATCTAGACTGACCTATGCACCTGCTCCCATGCAGGCTCATCTACTCCATGCTCACAGCCTGTCTGCCCCATCCCTGGCACTTTTTGTCCCTGTCCCCTCCTTTGTCAGACACCTCATCTGCACCTTACCCCATTCACCTATACACTCGTCTGTCTCCACACCAAGTGTGGGCCCTCTGGGTGGCACACTACCCCATATGAAGTATGTTTGAAGCCCACAAGCAGAATTATATAGGGTTGGCTGGGCCAGCTGCAGACCTGGAGCAGGCATTTATTTTCTAAAGCACATTTTGCAGCAGAAGAGCTTGTCTTCAGTAAAGATGGGTGCTGCTAAGGGGTGATGCCTTTGCTTTAAACAGATGGAGCGAGTGCGACAATGGGAGATCTACGTGCTTCAGAACATCGAGGAAGCCACCCAGCACGAGCTCACCATCGAAGATGACTGAGTGCTTGGTGCCAGAACAGGAAGGCAGGGTGCTCCAGAGCTGCCTGCCTCGGGCTGGCTTAATCGTCCACATGGTGCCCTCCTTGGGCTGGCTCCCCAATGTTGTTGCCCTTCTCTGTAGGGTGAGAAGAATGGGTTTGAGAAGATCCTGTTACTTAGATTATAAATGTGTTTCTGGGAGGCACTGACATTGAGGAGGGTCAGCAGAGGCGGCAGGTTAAAGAAAACAGAGCTCTGCATGGTGTATAACTTGAGCCCTGGGTTTTCTACTGCCCAGTTCTAGCCTTGGGGACAACTCTCTGCTTGTCTGAGCCTCAGCTTTCTTACCTGAAACATGAGGAAACCCCATTCCAGACTGATGAAAACAGTGTGGAACTGATGTCAGGCGACGGCAGCCGTAGCCACTCAGCCCTCTCAGGAAAGAGTTGGGCCAATGCCCCGTGAGCATATTCGGGATAGCAGGATTTCTATTAGTGTTTCCGTTGCATTTTAATTTTTTATGGCAACATAACAAATGACCACAAATAGCACTCACCAATAGCCTGAGGCAGGAACTGGAAAGAAAATCTCTGCACTGGATGGTGAGTTTCCAGCCCTATGGTCACGGTGGTCTCATTGGAGCACCAATGGTGAGGGACGTATGTTTCCTTCCCTTATGTGGAGAGGGACCAGGTTTTGAGAGGAGGGGAGTGCCCATAGTCCCACCCATGGAGGGTACCCACCTCTTTCCTCAATAGGCTGTAGGAGAAACCAGATTATGGGATCCCAGGATGTTTGCAGATAAAGACAAGCTCAGGGGAACTCAGAGGCTAGTCCACCCACACTGCATGGATGGGAAGGCTCCAGGAGTCACCACAACTGGTGTCAGGGGCAGGGCAGGTATCCTAGTGAGCCTGAAATGCCACTCTAGGAAAGCCCTGAAACCGTAATTCTCACCTGGAAGGCATTCTGGAAATCTGAGGATGCTGGCTGTGCTTGTTTTAGTGTGTGGGGCTAGAGGAACTTAACCTCTAGCAGTTGCATGGGCCAACCCCCTACACTCTCCCTCTCCAATGCTGTGATCCCTGCTTAACATCAGGGTCCCACCCAAGTGATCCGTAATATGAAGGTAATACGTATTGTAAGGAAAAAGAAAGAGATGTCCAGGCAGCTTCAGTTCAACACAAAGCCAGCATCAAATCTCCCAAGTACAGGCATCTTAGCAAGACCTGTTTGTGTGGACATGTTATGGTTACTAAATACAGAGCTAGTGTTTATTCATATAAATGTTTGCATCCTCCACTCTAAAAAGTTTGCTTTTTTCTTCCTAAAAAGAATGTAGACATTTCCAGCCTAGTCCAACACTGCCTGCCTTCAAGTGTATGGTAGGTGGGCTGGCATCTAGAGTCAAAGTGAGAAGGGCAACCCTTAGATGAAATCTCAGACTGGCTTAAAAGATGGGACATAATAGATTCTAAGGGCATGTGAGGCCTAGGATGTTCAGTTTTAAGAGACAGGTGAAAAGTTTAGATCTGCAATGTGGGTAGAAAATATTCCTGATCAATAATTGGGTTCTCCCTGGAAATACCCACATTTCTTTGGAGGTTTCCAACAGAGAGAATGAGATTCGTCACAGGAGCAATTAGATATAGCGGCTGCAGTTAGATAGTAACTTCACATTTCAGCGGATGTTCTATATGAGGGATAAAAATTTATTTACTGTGTAGTGTGTTTAAACATTTCTAAGTTTTATGAACTAGTTTACTTTTTTCTTTTTTTATAACTTATAGATTATTGGGTTATAAAATTATCAATTTAAAAAATGTTTATAAATTAAGGAGTACAAACAAGCAGAAAAAAACTGCCTATAATTACATACCATAGAGATGCATACATCAGAGTAATTCTTTCCAGTCTTTACTGTTAAAAATAAACTGTTTTCATGAGAACTATTCCCGTGGTCTGTGTTTGATGCAAAGTGATTCAGACATGTAGTCGTGTGAATGCTATCTCGTTTTTCAAAGAATGAAATTCAAATTCAAAATGAGTCCCTGGAGGAAGCAAAATAATGTGAGTGACTCTGGGGAAGTGTGTCCTTGAAAGATTGGGAATTACCAGCACTCAGAAGAATGTTTTCACATGTAAGACGATTTCCTACACATTCATGTTGCATCTTCTACGTATTAGCAAAATGTACTTACTGTGTTTTTACATATTTGGAGTATTTGCAGTTATCCATTGGCAGTCTAGTTAAAGTGTTCAAAATGCAATCTCTTGGATATTTCACAAATAAGATGGTGCACAGCACATGTTCCATCCATGGGAAGATACCTACAGGAAGCAGTTAAAGCCCCAGCGCCTAGACATGCCTATAGAATTGAGTCTCTGGCTGCTACAAAGCTTTCTAAATTCTTGGGGACAGGAGACGATGAGAAACTTGGAGACAGGGCATTCTCAGACTGAGGGACATGGGGAAATGAGTGCTGCCTGCTTATGTTAGACATAGGGCAAGATTTCTAAATTAACGATCATCTTTGAGGAAAATAATAAACAGCTAAACAATAGCCCTGGCAATACACCAACAATGCTCAGAGGTAAGCATAATGTAACTTGCAGCACTTATTTGGGATAAAATAGATCCTAACTCTCACTGTGTATGTGAACCTGTATATTTTGCAGAAAATGAGGTTTTGAAACCTGTCAGGCCTCTGAGCCCAAGCTAAGCCATCATATCCCCAGTGACCTGCACGTAGATATCCAGATGGCCTAAAGCCACTGAAGAACCACAGAAGAAGTAAAAATAGCCTTAACTGATGACATTCCACCATTGTGATTTGTTTCTGCCCCACCCTGACTGATCAATGTTCTTTATAATCTCCCCCACCCTTAAGAAGGTTCTTCGTAATTCTCCCCACCCTTGAGAATGTACTTTGTGAGATCCACCCCCTGCCCGCAAAACATTGCTTCTAACTCCACCGCCTATCCCAAAACCTATAAGAACTAATGATAATCCCACCACCCTTTGCTGACTCTTTTCGACCTCAGCCCGCCTGCACCGAGGTGAAATAAACAGCCTTGTTGCTCACACAAAGCTTGTTTGGTGATTTCTTCACACGGATGCACGTGACAAAACCTATGAGGAAAGGAAGTGCAGTCTTGCACAGTTTCTATTCAACTTAAAATGCCCACAAACTCCTCTTATCTTTATTGATATCAAACCCTTTTTCCCTAAAATAAATATCGTATTTACACACAATGCCTGAACCCTTCGGCCTCCTTGTAGCCAAGTGTGGTTCAAAGACCTGATTTCTGGGCACTGCCAGCACTGCATATGTTATGTGTTTAAATCATCTAACTATCAGTTTTCTATCGTATATTACTTTCTATTAGTGTTTCTGTGGCATTTTAATCTTTTATGGCAACATAACAAATGACCACAAAGAGCACTCACAATATCCATTCATTATCTCACAGTCCTGATGACTCAGCGGGTCTCTGCCTGGGCTCTGGGTGGTCTCCAGGTGAGTCGGTGGCTTCTTACCTGGAGAATCTGGGCAGGAATCCATCTCCAGCTTCCTTCAGGTTGGCAGGATCCAGTTGCTTGTGGTTGTAGGACTGAGGTCTGCTCCCTGTTCCCCTGCTGGCTGTCAGCTGGGGGCTGCTCTGCTCTCAGATCCTGAAGGCCACTGCATTCCTCATCACCTGACCGCCTCAATTTTCAAGTCACCAGTAGCTGAACAAAACCTTTTCAGGGTTGGCATCCCTCTGACTGGCTGTTCCTGCTGCCAGCAAATTTTCTCTGCTTTAAGGGCTCATGAGAGGTCCAGCGTGCCAGATCACAGAGCCCATTGCACTGTTGGAAGTGGTAGTGTCTCATTCCTCTCACAGCTTCTGGAGACTGGGGGCATGGAATACAGAGGAGTGTCTTTAAAATTCTGTCCAGCACAGTTCCCAATTTTTCCTCATTTTAAATACCAGTAATAACCTTTGCGTTAAAAAACCTTGCACTTGTGTCTACCAATTTTGTTAGATAGGATCCAGAAGTTGACTGTGTTAAAGGATGTGAAAGCTTTATGGTCCCTGTTATGTATCAACGAATGAAGTACGAACTTCCAGGAGCAGTGTCCAAGTGTGACCTCACTGTCATTTCGCCAGCATTATTGTCAGAGGCATTTAAACCAGAGCAACTCCATCTTAAATAGGAGCTGGGTAAAATGAGACCTACTGGGCTACACTCCCAGACAGTTAAGACATTCTAAGTCGCAGGATAAGACAGGAAGTCAACACAGAATATAGGTCATTAAGACCTTGTTTATAAAACAGGTTGCAGTAAAGAAGCCAGCCAAATCCCACCAAAACCAAGATGGCCACAAGAGTGACCTCTGGTGGTCCTCACTGCTACCCTCCCACCAGGGCCATGACAGTTTACAAATGCCAGGGTAACGTTAGGAAGTCACCCTATTTGGTCTAGAAAGGGGAGGCATGAGTAATTCACCCCTTGGTTAGCATATAATCAAGAAATAACCATAAAAATAGGCAACCAGCAGCCCTTGAGGCTGCTCCATCCATGGAGTAGTCATTCTTTTATTCCTTTACTTTCCTAATACACTTGCTTTCACTGTACTATATGGATTTGTCCTGAATTCTTGCACAAGATCTAAGAACCCTCTCTTGGGGTCTGGATTGGGACCCCTTTCCTGTAACACAATACACTTAAAAACATTTGGCACATTGAAAGATGACTGTGGTCCATCACTGTTTTCAATTTGCATTAAACAGTTTCATTGAATATACATGTGTCCATATGTTTTTTGCTTAGTTGTATTTCTTTCTCTGATAATTCTGAAACTGCTTCTGAAAATTCTGACAGTGAAAGAGATGTGAGCTAACCCACACCCCATCTTGCCTTTCCCTTAATTATTCCTGGGCTATTGGGCCAAGCTAACTCCGAGAGACGTGTTTTTTTTCTTCTTTCTTTTTTTTGTTGTTTTTTGTGTTTTGAGAAGGAGTCTTGCTCTGTCACCCAGGCTGGAGTGCTGTGACGCGATCTTGGCTCACGGCAACCTCTCTCTCCCGGATTCAAGGGATTCTCCTGCCTCAGCCTCCCAAGTAGCTGGGATTACAGGCTTGCACCACCATGCCCGGCTAATTTTTTGTATTTTTAGTAGAGACAGGATTTCACCATGTTGGCCAGGCTGGTGTCCATCTCCTGACCTCAGGTGATCCACCCACCTCGGCCTCCTAAAGTGCTGGGATTACAGGCATGAGCCACCATGCTTGGCCAAGAGACAGTTAAGCTATACTTTAAATGATAATAGGCCTCCCCCCAAACTCAACTGCTTTTGTAAAGCTAATGGGAGGCCATCAGGCTGGGGGTGAGGAGGAGAGCCCAGGTCCTGCTAAGGTGCAGACATAAACGAGTGTCAGCTATTATTCTGGAGGTTATAAGATATGCACCTTCTCCAATTACCCCTGCAAATCACACCACTATTGTAGATTGACTCTCAGAGTATCTTTTCAGGATTTTTTGCAGTCTGACACCCATGGCTCCACTTGGACCCACCAACCCTGCTCCTATGGCTCCACCCAGAAGCCATTCAGCCTAGAGGACAGCTCTGACCCCCTGTGATTTCATCTGTGTCCCAATCAGCAGCAAGTACCTGATACCTCACCATCCCTACCTCTTTCCCCAGACTGCCATTGAAAAACCTCTAACCTGTGAGCATGAGATGATTCCAGTGCAAACTCTGTCTCCCATGTGGCATGACCAGTGTTGGGTTTTTTTTTTTTTTTTTTTTGAGACGGAGTCTCGCTCTGTCGCCCGGGCTGGAGTGCAGTGGCCGGATCTCAGCTCACTGAAAGCTCCGCCTCCCGGGTTTACGCCATTCTCCTGCCTCAGCCTCCCAAGTAGCTGGGACTACAGGTGCCAGCCACCTCGCCCAGCTAGCTTTTTTTGTATTTTAAAGTAGAGACAGGGTTTCACCGTGTTAGCCAGGATGGTCTCGAACTCCTGACCTCGTGATCCGCCCGTCTTGGCCTCCCAAAGTGCTGGGATTACAGGCTTGAGCCACCGCGCCCGGCCCGTTGGGTCTTTTAAACTCATCCTCTACTACAATGCCACTGTCTTTATGCAGCAGGCAGGAAGAACCCCTCAGGTGGTTACGATTCTGTATGTGCTTTTTGAATATTTTCCTACTGGACTATTGCTCTCTTCATAATGATTTTTTTACTTCTCTTTATTAGGAATTGATTTCATTTGAAATTGAAGAGACAATCAGAGAAAAACTATAGACCACATATGATGGTTAATGTCGTATGTGCTTGGCTGGGCCATGGGTCCCAGCGTTTGGTGAAACACAGCAGTAGATGTCCCTGTGAGTAGATGTTGCTTTGAAGGTATCTTTTAGGTGCAGTGAACATTTGTAATCAGTAGACTTTGAGTAGGGCAGATAGACCATCACAATGTGGGTGGGCCTCCTCCAATCAGTTGAAGGCCTTTGAAAAAAGACTGAGATCCCAAACGAAGAAGGAATTCTGCCCCTAGACAGCCTTCCAACTCAAGAGGCAACATTACCCCTCCCTGGGTCTCTGGCCTGCTGGCCTTTCCTATAGACTTCAGACTTGCCAGCCCCACAATCTTGTGAGCCAATTCCTTAAATTCTCTGTCCTGTTTTTGCCCCCTCTCTCTTTCTGATAGCACACACATGCCCTCTTGGTTCTGTTTATTTGAAGAACCCCAAGAAAACACACAAAGGAAAAACAAGCCGATAGAAGATTCTTCAGTGACAACAATGGAAGCCATCTTCACCATTCAACTAAACTTGAATGGGATGATATTATCAAACTTTAAAAAAAATTTTTCAACTGATCGTGTAATCAGTTTTATCTTGTAAGACAGGAGATGAAATAAAGTATTTACAGATGAATGTAAAATGAACTTATCATTGCATCCTGAGCAACAGTAACTTCTGAGAGACGAAATAAGCAATACTATCTCAGCAAGATATTCTAAGATACAGGAAGGACTAATAAAATGGAGAGTCTGTATTACATTTTAAATATTATCTAAAATGTAATTGTGAGATTCAAAAAGGCACAGGACAAAAACACTGGATAGGAATAGCATGTAATGGGCTGGGCCTGGTGGCTCACAGCTATAATCCCAGCACTTCGGGAGACTGAGGCGGGCGGATCACCTGAGCTCAGGAGTTCGAGACCAGCCTGGCCAACATGGTGAAACCCCATCTCTACTGAACATACAAAAATTAGCCTGGCGTGGTGGCATGCACCTGTAATCCCAGCTACTTGCAAGGCTGAGGCAGGAGAATGGCTTGAACCCGGGACGTGGAGGTTGTAGTGAGCTGAGATTGCGCCCCTGCACTCCAGCCTGGGTAACAGAGCCAGATACTGTCTAAAAAAAAAAAAAAAAAAGAATAGTATGTAATGCGGGGAATTAACAGTTCATGTGTGGTTTAGTCTAAGTGAGGTCACATAGTATTTAATACTTTAAATAATAAAACTTCCCCCAGAAGGTATGTGGAACACGCAGGAATGTCTTCAAAACATCCACATAACCATTTATTTTTCAACTGAAATGGCCAGAGTTTAGTCAAGCAATTTTTTTCCTTTATTTTTGTTAAATAAGATTCCAGAAAGTATAGTGCAAACACTCAGTAGAAAAGTTGCAATTAAGAAATGTACATTCACATTTAACATTTCAGTCCATTCACTTTTTTAAAATAAAAATAGGACAAATTATTCAATTACTTGTCTCAATTTAACAATCTTGAAAAAGACTGGAAGGTACTCTACAGTGTTCAGTTGACATAAAAATAGACCCGTATTGATCATACAAATCTATCATGAGAAGTTACCCAGTAAGAGTGAGTTATTGTAATTCTGAATGTGGTCATCGTGTTTCTCACTTCTACAGAAGCATCCTCAGTGAGTTGTATTGTGCGAGAAAATGACACCCTTGCCCCCATCACTCTCCATTCCATAGAGGGACACAACCCTATCCGCTCAAACCCAGAAGGACGCAGGCGCTTACACAACTTCTCTCAGACAGTCGAGAAAATCCAAAAGTGGGCTTTGGGCTTACCTTAAATAGGAATGGATTCTACCACTACGAGATGATCAGAATAAGGACATTGTTGTTTGAGCGGGGGGTGTGCAATCAGTATAAATGAAGATGGCGGAGGAAGAGGAGTGATGACTGAAGGGAGGTGGTGTGTAATAAGTGCACGAGCTACACAAAGCTCAGGCTCCACGGGCCTCGCCATGGCTCCCGGGGATGCTCTGCAGCCAGTGGGCGGATGACCTGAGGTCGGGCCTGGGCCTGTCCCTTTGTGCATGCGGTGTGATTTCAAATTCAAACTAAGTTCCACACCATTAGGAGTTTTCACGGCATGCAGTTCCAGAGTGCAAATGGCTTGCATATGTGTAGTTTTTACAGGTGGAAGGCAAGACCACACATCTCTCCCACACTGGGCGTGTGCCTCGTAGTGGACAGTTGTACGCAAGAGGCGGCGATGGGCTCCCTCAGGATCCCCCAACGTGGGAATGGTCCCCTGAGACTTGTGCTTCATGTGCCTGGGGCCCAGAGTTGGGTGGGGGGTTGCTGGTGGGAGGTGAAAAACAAGTTCTGAGTGCCAGCTTCCCACTGCGCTCACCTGGGAGGTGGATGCCCACAGGCAGGGTTCTCTGGGCTACTGCTGCACAGTCCTGCATGAGATATTTATTCAGCCCACAAGATTTGATAGATCCCTCGGGAGTTCATCTAGGCTATTATCTCTGTTTAAACATTAATTCTCAATAAGTGTCTGAAAGCTCTTTTGAAAGCAACCTATCTGAAGGTCTGAACCGCCCAGTACCAGCAGGAACCAATGCCCAGGAGAGGGTCAGAGCACATGTGCTCTGGTGGTTGTCAAATCTCTCACCATCCATCATAAGCCCTCTCTTGCCTTCTGAACACTCCCACTGAAATCGACCCTTTGAACATCCTCTAATCCCTGGGAAGGCACCCGGACCCACCTATACCTACTGTCACCAGTAGCATATGACAATAACATTAAATGGCCTACAGCAGAGGAAGATGAAAGTAGAACTAGCAAATCCAACCACAAGCCTTCCCATAGCTCACAGAACTGAGCACGGAAGAAATGGTGTGTAGTTTCAGGGTGTCTGGAGGTGCCACCATTTCTTCCCATCTGATGTCAGAGAGGCCTTCCAGAAAAAGATGGCAACAGCTCTCCTTGTTTAAGGAGATCCTGTGTATGTGACATTAGACACAATGACAGGTTTCGCTCAAATATAGTTTTAGAATATAGTTTGATATGACAAAGTAGGGATTTTTATTTCCTTGCTGGGGATCAGTTGTTAAAGGAGGAGGAATTCCTTTTACCCAAAAGGAATTGCATTGCTTTAATTTAGCAATGTGAGGCAAGGCCTGCCAGTGCCAGTGAGGACTTGGGCACCTGCTCTGAGGGCAGGCAGCTGGAGCGACTCTCACCCATCAGGGGGACAGCCTTGGCTGCATTCAGAACCCACCTGCTGAGATGGCCCCTCCACCACTTGGGCACTTGCATGTGGATGAGCTAGAGTTCTCCATCAAAACCAACACAAATTTTGCAGATGTTGCTGTTAGCAAAGAGGCACTAAACATAATGGAAAACACAAGGGCTTGGAACTGGATAGAGCAGGAATGGAACCCTGGTCCTGCCTCTCAGGGCTGTGTGACTTTTACTCAAGTCCCTAACCTCTCTGGGCCTCAGATTCTTCACTGTCAACATAGAGTATAATAATACCTCCCTTCATGGGCTGTTTGAAGTAGAGTGAGGTGAAGCACACAGAAGGTGCAGTTACTGTAAAGCCCGACTTAGATACTAATGATGAGTGTTTCCTTTATTTGTGGTCACAGCAAAAGGCCCACGGAGACTGTGGTAACCAGGCAGGAGAGTGATGAGTGCCCTTCCCCTGTGGTTATTGGTGTATTAATAGAACATATTGAATCTAGTGACGGGTAGAAGGAAATTCACTAATTTCACAAAGAATGAAGGAGTTGTACCTAAAATGAGTGACCCGTCAGGTACAAAAGACACAGCGTTAGGCCAGGTGGCTACCACTGTGGTTGATTTTCTGATTTTCTTTTCTTTTTTTTTTTTCTTTCTTTTCTTTTCTTTCTTCTCCCTCCCCCCTTCTTTCTTTTTCCTTCCTTCCCTTCCTTCCTTCCCTCCCTCCTTTCTTTCTCTTTCTTTCCTTTCTTTCTTTCTTTCCTTCTTTCTTCCTTCCTTTCTCTTTCTTTCTTTTCTTTCTTTCTTCTCTCTTTCTTTCCCTCCCTTCCTTCCTTCCTTCCTTTTTCTTTCTTTCTTTCTTTTCTTTCCTTCTCTCTCTCTCTCTCTCTCTTTCTTTTCTTTTTTGAGACAGAGTCTTACTCTGTCGCCCAGATTGGAGTGCAATGGCACAATCTCGGCTCACTGCAACTTCCGCCTCCCAGGTTCGAGCGATTCTCCCACCTTAGCCTCCTGTGTAGCTGGGACTACAGGCTCCCGCCAACATGCCTGGTTAATCTTTTTTTATTTTTTAGTAGAGACGGGGTTTCACCATGTTGATCAGGCTGGTCTTGAACTCCTGACCTCAATGATCCACCTGCCTTGGCCTCCCAAAGTGCTGGGATTACAGGCATGAGTCACTGCGCCCAGCCTGATTTTCTGATTTCAAAGATGTTTTTCCCAGTCCTTTGTGAAGCACAACCCAAGAAGGCCACCTGTCTATTGTTGATCTTCCACTGCAACAACTGAGAGAGACGGAAGCTGACAGACACTCACTCAGCTGGGAAGGCCTGGCCTCCAAATTGGCTCCCAGTAACTGGAGGGGAGCAGAAGGGCCGAATTCCTGCAGCCGTCACCACCCTGAGGCTCTCTCTACAGCCTCTGTGCACGCCGATAACCTAAAAGAAAAAAATAACCAACAAAACCAAAGAAAATGGAACCTAGTTAGTGCCTCAATGCCCCTGGACTTCAGTGCTGATGTAGGAGATGACAAAGTTGACTTGATGTCTGAGATGCTGCTGCCCCTGCCCAGACCTTCTCCTCTAATAACAAGGATTTTCTGAGGGAAATCACATCAGGGCACTCGGGGATGGTTTCCCCAAATGCCCTGCGTGGCAGTTTTATCTGACTGTATTCAAATTTAATTTTGTTCCTCATACAAATCCCATGAACAAATGATTTTCATTTGGCTTATGCTATGCAACACACAGATGTGCAAGACACACACGACAGAAACGCGTGTTCACACACGTAATGCAGGCACACACATTAAGCACGGCCTCTAGTGGAGTATCTATTTTTTAAGGTAGTGAACAGAATAAATTTTCAGGGAAATTTAAAAATACAAATATATGCATCATTTCACAATGGCATGTTGTTTAGGGAGGTCTAGCCCCAAAATGTGTGGCACCTGAAATTCAATCTGGTGTTTATGGAATGGACCACGGAGGTGACAGATATCCTCACATCCTAGTACAGGATCTGCTTTCACTAAGTGTATGAACAAACAGAAGGATAAGGCAGGAAGCCCCTAGAACACGTTCCAGTGTGTGCCCCAGGGCACCCCGGGTGAGCAGAGGGCTCCAAGCTCCCCACCGTGTGTCTGTCTGGGGCTGTGCTCATGGGCACTTGGCCCTGTGTGGGAAGAATGTCCACGTGCAGGAAGCAGCCGCCCTGGCTGGGGCTCTGCCCCCTGCTGCTGACCCCCAGCCTGCCCTGTCTGCCTCCAGGGACCCCTCTGCCTTCACAGCCCTGGGAGCCCTGCATCCAGCAGCCCACGCCCGTGCTCTCTCCCAAGGGCAGGGCCTGCCCTTCAACTCCTTGCTGTCAGTTCACACAGAATCAGACACTGCAGCTTACAGACGAATCCCGTGTGGCATTCATTCCCCGATGGCAGGGCCTGACCACACTCAGATCACCCAAATCCATCTGTAGAAAACCACAACTATGAGAAGAGCCTTCCTTCTGCTGAGCCCACTGAGCCTTCTTCAAAGTCTACCCGGAGCTCCATCCCGCTGCCCTCCGTGCCAAGGGAGCAGTCCTCAGGCCCTGCCCCTGCTCCTGATGCCCCCACCCAAGGGGGCTCCTTGGCTCCAGCTCCTCCCCACAGGCTCAGTCCAGCTGGGACGTTGGTCTCAACCCAACCAGCTCAGCTTGACTTGGTGGGTGCAGTGAGGGCCGGGACGGAGAAAGGTTGAAGCTACTCCATTTCCCCTACTGCCCATTTTCGCCAACTATGGGCACCTGCCTGCAGCATCTCCTGCCTGGTACCGAAAAGCATGGAATGATTTGTGCACTGATGGTTATTTGGGGTATGTGAGCTCCTCGAATTAAGACCCCTCTCTTGGTCACCCCCAAGCTCAATTTGAAGGCCTGAACCACCCAGTTTGACCTTCTCACACCCAGGTAAGCCTAGCATGGGGACCCCAGGCCTGAACAGGTGTCCTGTTCAGAGGGCTCTTCTACCAGGATGGTACCAGTGTTGTGGAAGGTGAATGGGGACAGCCTTCAGAGTGCCACCATTTCCTTAAAATGGCCTATCACAGGTAAGCCTTGATATGTTATCCTTTAGACTCTGCACCAACCAACTGCAGCGTACCACCATTGGTCAGTGTGAGGCCAGTACTGAGACTCATGAATTGGAACAGATCTTGGATGGAGTGGGTGCCTTTGCCTCCTTCCTTCCTCATCCAAGCAAGGGTGTGGTGACAATGACCTGACCGGGGTTTAACGCCGGCTCTGTCTGCTCACCAGACCTGGGGTGCTGAGCTCTGACCAGTCTGGGCAGCCCAACCCACAAGAACTGAGGTTTCAGAGCTGGGTCTTCGGGAAGGGGTGGGGGCTTTGGGAGTGGCAGCTCCCCGCCTCCCACCACCCCAAGCCAGAGAATGGGGCAAACTTGCATGCGTGGCTTATCTCTAAATTACCAATCTGCTTTAGACCAGACTCATCTCTACAGTATAAAGTTATTGCTTCTATGACAGGTGTTCCAGAAGCCCTGGTGGCTTTAAAGTCTGAGAAACACGGGCTGCCAACTTGGGTTGCTGGGTCTGTGGGGGCGTCCTCCTGCAGGACACAGACACCCTGCAGGCGTGGACCACCCGGGCCGGCATGGTCCCTGCAAGTGACTGGAAGCATTCCGGGGCTGTGTTCTACTCTACGGCGTCAGGCATGAAAGGCATGCAAGGGTTGCGAGGGGAGCACACAGGGTCGTTTCCAAAGGGCCACAGCATGGCCAAGCAGGGGCTGAGGTGGGTGTGGGGCTTGTCTTCATTTTTGGTACGAGTAAACAGGCAGCACCTGTAACTGGTGCACTATTTACAAAGCCTCTTCAATAAATAATTTAGAGAGAATCCTACCCGAATGGCTCTAACATTTGTACATGAATATTGTACATGATTAAAAATAAATAAGGCAATATAATACAGTTTTCTCACAAATAAAAAGGAAGTTGTTTTTCACCAAACCCCAAGGAACATTATGGCTAAACACAGTTCCTGAACTCCCAGGAAGTGGCTGGGGTTTGAAGTTGCTGATGATGGAGATGTTTGCCCCTGAAGTGGAGACCTTGCCAAGCCTGCCATGGGGTCCTTTCCAAAACAGTCGTGAGCCCGGAGAAGGGAGCATGGTCCCCGCGACGGCTTCCTCTTGCTGCCCTACAAGTGGCCACATCTTGGGCAGCTTCCAGGATGTACATGTGTGACCTCCCAGCTCTGTGGACCCCAGGCACGGCACAGTGTGGCTGGCTCTCTTCTCAATCTCACAGGCCAAACCAAGGTGTCGCTGGACTGGGCTCCACTCACGCCTGGAGGCTCTGGGGCGAATCTGCTTCAGGCTCACTTGGGTTGTTGCCAAACTCAGCTCCTTCTGGTTGTGTGAGCGACACCCGGCTTCCTCGCTGACTGGGGCTGGGGTTGTCGAGTAGCCTCTGGTGTTGGCTCCTGGCCCCTTGTCTTTAAGCCAGCAATAATGGCACCATCTCTGTGACACTTCGAATCCTTCCTGGCTCTCCTGTCTCCCTCAGCCATTCCAAGGGGCCACTGAGCGCACCCGGATAATCCAAGTTCCCCTCCCATCCTTAGATCCCTGACTAATTCCACCTGCAAAGTCCCCTTTGCTGTGTGACAGCACCCGGCCCCAGGGCTTAGAACTGGGGCATGGACACCCTTGGGGTTCACTCCTCTGTCTACCCACCACCTGGATGGCCAAAGGTGGGCAGCGGCACTGGGGGCAACAGGATTGGCTGGTCAGGGGCTTTGCGCCCTTCTCAACAGCTCGTGGGTCAAGGACAGCAGCACGATGAGCCGGGGAGCCAGGGTGGCCACACTCACCACCGCCGCACTACACCCTCACGGGCTGCCTGTGGCTCCTGTCTGAACTGACTGCTTCAAATCCGGCTGGGATAGACAGATGAGGATGAGAAAATCCTAGTGGAAAGGGGACCATAAGGACAAACTATTTGTCCTGAAGAGGGGAAAGCACAGAGCAGGGACAAGGCAGGGCCTGGAGGAGGGGTTGGCAGCAGTGCCCCAGCCAGGTTCTCAGCCCACAGCTGGCTCAGATGGACCCTGGGTCCTCAAGATGAGCTCAGGAGCCCTCAGGAGCCCTTGATGACAGCCTGGAGATTCCACATAGACATAAGGTCCTGTGGACGCCCCAATAGCAGCTAGAGGCCCTGCAAGCACCTCCTTCTGCCCCAGGACCTCACAGGAGCCCAGCCCCCAGCGGCACAAGATGATGCCAGAACACCAGGAACGTGAGTGGGCAGCGACATGAGGACCACCCAAGGAAGGTGAAAGGCACCCCAGCTCTGCCCTCAAAATCTCCAGTGGGGCCATGGGGTCAGCCTACCTGTGGGGTCATGTGGCCTGGCCTGGGAGCTCCCTGTCATAGCCAGGGGAAGGTGCTGGAAAGGCATTGGTCAAAATCACTCTGCAAGAAGGTGTCTGGAGACGATCCTGCCTCTTGCACCATCACAGAGGCCACAGCCCTGACCAGAGAGAAAGGAGGGTGGACAGTACTCCCTATAACCCTGACTAGACACCTAGTCCACACCCTAAGGACAGGCAGACGGAGGCCCCTACATGCAGCCTCTACCCACCTCCCCTGCCTAAAGCCATCCACCCTGCTCACCTCTGTCTGGACTCCTGTCTCAGCTGGAAGCGCCGGGCATCACTGCACTGGCCACCCTGCAAAGCCCCCAGGGTCTGGCCTCCCCCAGCTATGGCCCAGGCACCTGCTGCCCCCACACGGCCACACAGGTGAGGCAGGGTCAGGCCCTCCCTGTGCAGGGGACTGCCTCTGATGGTAGCCAAGGACATCACCCACCTGTGCGGACAGGGATCAGCCTGCAGCAGGTCCCACACATGGGTCTACACTCCAGGGAAGGAAGTCTGGGCTTCTCTCTGCTCCTATTCTGAAAAGTCGGGGCCCTCAGGAAAGGGTTACAGCTGCTGAGGAGCAGTGAGGAGGGGGACCCCCAACCCTGCTGGCTTTGAGCAGAGGCAGGGCTCAAGCCTCCTGTGTAGTCCATGGAAACCTCTCTGACCACACCTCAGAGCAGTGGGTCTTTAGATGTTCCCCTACTATGGCGCCTACCCAGACGCTTCCCTCCCACTTCTAGCCACCTTCCTCCCTGTGACCGAGATCCAAGGTTTCTACACGCCACTGGATAGTCCCTTCCACTGGCCCTCCTGGACCCCTGTCCCCCTCATCCTCATTTTCATCTTCACTGTGACTATTTAGACATGCATGTAGGAGGCTGTCAGATGTCAACACTATCACCTGCAGTCAATTTCCCTGCAAATTACAACAGGGACACCTGCACTCATAAACATCAGCCAATTCTGAAACTTCGTCCCGGAGGGTTGGTTCTGCTGGAGAAACAGCATCTTCCATCATGGGTGTGAGGGCTGCTCATATTCAACAGAAGTGGAGCCTCACACTGTTGTTGCTAAATGTAAAGGATCCAAGACGCCACAGGGAAAGGAAGAAATGACATCCTTCGTCTTCTCTGAACAAACACAGTGCCGGTGCAGGATGGGGAATGTCCAGGTGTTTTAGGAGCTGGAAGCCATTGGTGGAGGGGTGGAGAATGCACAGGTGCAGCAAGAAGCCGATGCTGGCCATGGTTGTGGAGAGGGGGTCACAGGGCCCCCTGAGAACTCCAGAAGACCTGCCTCTGGCTCTTAGCAAAAAACCACGCTTGAAAGTCAGCAGCCACCACTATCCATGCAGTGGGAGGCAGCTTCTCAAATTCTCCCCAAACCATCCAGTTCAAGTGTGGACAGCTCGGTACTGTGCCCGTGGTGTGAACAACCCCAGGCCTTGTGACCTTCCCAGAGAGGCCTGACTTCCCACTCTGGCTCTTGAAGCCTCTGCCCAGGGCTGGAGCCGCCTGTATGTCAGGTCCCACCTAGGTGGGCTGGACAGGGCTGTCTCAGGGCACACTCTTGCAGAGCTCCTCGGTTGCTCTGCCAGCCACAACTCAGCAGCTCTTGCTGTAACCCTGGTGGATGCTCTGAAGGTCCTGACGTTGATGCCGACCTGGCCAAACCTGAACAGGCCTTCTGGAAAGAAACAGTGCTCCCTACGCCACAGGGGGAGGGATGGAGTGGACACCTCTCCAGGGAGGCCTGGAAGTGTGTGCAGCTGGGTGTCCTCTCCTCACCGAGTAACTGCTCTGCTGCATCTGCTGGGTGGTTGGTCCTCGGGCCACAGGCCACGCCTGGACAATGCTCCTCCTCCACCCTGGCCACTGGCTCCCTGCTCTGCTGGTCTGGCTGGTCCTGGTTGGAGCCACCGTGGCCTGTGTCGCCCCCGGAGCATTCCCACCCCAAGTGCACCCCAGAGGCCCACGTGGGCTCCACTAAGCCTCCTTCCCAGCTGCTGCAGAGGACAGATACTGGCCTGGGGAGTGTGGAGGGAGCCCAGCCCTGACTGAGACGCCAGGCATGGGGCACACTGGGGGACGTCTGCCCTGAAGGCCAGCTCTCCCATATGGACCCATTTTCCGATCCAAGCCCAGGGACCTGATTTGGGAGCCGTTTCCATCAGTCCTGCCTTCTAGAAAGTATGTCAACATCTCGCCTTTGCCCTTGACACTGACTTTGCCTCGGCACACAAAGTGGTAGGGGCATCTTCTCAGCAGCCGGTGGACTTCCTCAGTCACCTGTTGATGGAGAGAAGGGAGCATTACTCCAGGGCAATGAGGGGGACTCCTCTGGGAAGAGACCAAAACATTCCATCCTGCATCTGTTGCTGTCCACCCTGACTGCCCAACCCTGGCACGGGGATGTGGCTTTCTCAGCTCAGCCTGGCAGCCAGGGCCCCTACTCTTGCTGAAATCACTTGGGTCACTATGTAAAAAAGGCACTGCCCTGCAAAGACAACCCAGGGGACTCAGAGGAGTCTGAGGGACCAGCCCCAGGGGAGTCTCACTGCCTGTTCCCCCGACAATCAGAGGAGGCAATGTTCAATGAGCCGGAAAGCGTGGCCCAGGGAGCGCCCAGACAGGCAGGTAGGTGGACAGGGCTTGCAGGGACCTGGCACCAGGGTCTGGATGTAAGCTTCCATGGTGGCTCCGTGTACTCCATGCCAGAGGCTGTGTGGGACACAGCTCCAGATGCTAGACCAGAGAAGAGCAGGGTTGACTCTCTGGGTTCAGGGCTCTTGGCACCTCAGCAGCCAGGGACATTTACAAGCAGGGCATACAGAATGTAGGGGGCAGAAGGTACACCCCTCAGCTGGAAGGGGCAGCAAAGAGTAGAGTCCAGGGCAAAGCCTGACTTCCAACTCACTGCTGGGGGCAGCAGCGTGGTGTCGGTGGGGGTGCAAACCAGACAGTTCACAGGACCCCGGCGCAGCTGCCTCTGCAACCCTGAGTCAGGGGAGGGAGGGACCAGCCTATGGAGGGCAGTGGGCAAACTGTCCAGAGAAAACAGGGACATTTCTTGACAGGCTCAAAGAATTTCTGCTTCGCAAAGTTAGGAAAAAGGTAAAGGATGAGAAAATAGTTTCTACTAGATACAATCAGTCCTGTGAACAGAGGACATGACTGGTATCTCTGCGTTATGTTGGAGGTGTGATCTTGGAACTTCCTCTCCTCCCTGTCTCCCTGGCTGCTCCTCACTCTCCCACACACAGTCCATTCAAACCCTGGCATCTTTCGTTAAAATAACTCAATCCATGCCAAGCTCACCTTCTAACGCCCAGAGCTGGGGAGGGTGGCCTCCGTCAGTGTGGCAAGGGAGGCAGGACAGAGGTCCTGTGAGTGCAAGGGTGACATCACCTGGCGGGGGATTGGACAGAGGTCACCAGTGAACACTCTGTGCGTGAGGCGGGGGCAAGATAGGACAGTGGCAGGCTCAGATCTGATTTTAGAAACTTAAAAATGCAATGTTGGTTCAGGGCAGGGGCCAGGCTGGGGTGGGCAGGATGGGGCTACCATGAAGTTCTCCCCTGGCAAGTCCGGTTTGGGGGGAATCCTGCAGAAGAGTGCAGGATACAGTCACGGTAAAAAAAAAAAAAAAACAACAACAACAACAAAACCGTGTGTGTGTGTGTGTGTGTGTGTGTGTGTGTGTGTGTGTGTGTATACAGCACAAAGTTCTGGAGGTGGACGGTGGTGATGGCTGCACAACCATGTAAACATACTTAATGCCACTCAACCATACACCTAGAAAAAGATGACAAATTCTATGTATACGTTACTGTGATAAAAGAAATCGTGAAAAAGAGAATGCAGAAGTGCAGCACTGCTCCATGGAAGCTCTGTCTATGTTCTGAGCAGGACAGGAGAGCTCCATGAATATTTTGGCCTACCTGTCCCTTAAACTGTCCCTGTGAATAGCTGCTGTCACACGCCTGGGGACCAAGCCTTCCCTCCATGGCCTCTGGAGGCCTGCAGTTCCCAGGGAGGGTGGCTGCAGGGCTGTGTGGCCCTTCACAGGCTCCATCTTACTTGTAAGGGCTTCATTCTGGTGGTCATCAAGACCAAATCAAGTTTCAAATTTGTTATAAGGGAAATCCCAGAAGCCGAATCACACTCCTCCACACAGAGGAAAAGCAGAGGCTGCTGCCTTCTAAAGCTTTCCATGGCTTTTAGAGGGTGTCAGCCCACCTGAGCTGCCCACAAGTTCCTCAGATGAGGTGGACAGGCATAGCACCCTCCCTTCAAACACACAAGAAAGCCCTTCCTTCCTATGGCAGCCGGTGGAGGCTGGAGTCCTGGGACGTGCAGCATGAATGAGAGCCAAAATGCTGGGACCAGAAGTGGGACCCAGTGACTCAGTGCTCCCACTGCTGCACCTGGTCACTCAGGAGCCAGCCCAGACTAAATGACAAACCAAATAGCAAAATCAAGATGCCCGGGCCAGGATGCCCTCCAGAGCAGAGAGACCGAAATAGTCAGCTCTTTCTGCCCTGCCACGCACAGGCTGCAGACTGGGGATTCAATCCTGGCCCTCTGTGCCTCAGTTTCCTCACCTGAAGAATGGGCACCCATGTCTTGGGGGTTTCTGGGTGAACTGACCTGGATTCTGCCCTGGACCCCTGTGCTGTCCATCCGACTGGCCACGTTGACTGTGTTTCCCCAGATGTCATACTGGGGCCTGCGAGCGCCAATCACTCCAGCCACCACGGGGCCAACATTGATGCCTAGAAAACAGCCAGCGCATGACCTGTCAGTGGGAAAAGTGTAACTCACCCCACCAGGGCCACCAAATGCACCTGATGCCGCTCCTGGTGGAGAAAAGGTTGCTCCTTTCAGGGCTTTGTTTCCTGGGGTCGCCTAGCACCAGGCTCCTTCCTGAAGCATCCATACAGCATAACAGAGAGGCAGCCGCCCTGCTGCACAGGCTCCCCGGGCAGGGTCCCCTCACAACACTGTCCACTGCACTGGGGAACAGCACGGGCTGTTCAAAACGAGTCCTGATCCTGAAGCAAAGTCCCCTTTCCTGGAATAGCAGCCTCTGTGCTGAGCCCTGCCAGGGGAGCCACTCAGAAGTGTGACCTTTCAGTATCTGGGATTACAGGGTGTATCCCTGACTGCATCCCCTCTTGCAGAAAAATAGCAGCTCCGGACCTGTTCTCGGAATGTGACCTTATGGCTATTTTAGAGCATGGGCCCCAGAACTACGCAAGATGGTGCAGAATGCTCTGAAGGGAGGAGAGGGAGTACCTTCTCTTTTTGTAGCTCAGTGTCCAACTGGCCTCTGGACAGCTACAGACCAGTTGGACAGCATTGCAACAACCCAGGCACACCCGAACTTGAGTCACTCCTTGTGCAACTTTCTACGAAGCATTTACCCTCTCTGAGCCTGGTCTTCCTCCCCTGTAAGTAGGGCACATACCAGGCTGTGACACCCGGCCCGTGCTCAGCAGGACAGAGAGGGACCAAGCTTGCTGTCAGCTCTCCTGTTACAGCCTGCTGGCAGCCACCTCCTGCAACTGGGGCTTTCTGGCCTTGACCGAAGCCACTTCCTATCTTCCCCTTCTGTATTTGTGGACTAATTTTTCTGAGCTTGTCCTAGAAAATTCCTCTGACGTTCTGGGCAGTGGGGAGCTGGCATGACATGGAGGAGCATGAAAGCAGGGGGCAGGCACAGTGGTGTCAGCTGGGGAAGGTGGGCATGGGAAACTCAGAGAAGAACCCCAAAGGGCCATTTCCCAGATGGCTGGAGCTGGTGGGAGTTGGCGAGTGCCCTCTGCTAACCCCAGACGCCCCACCCACATAAAGAACACTAGGGGCCGGGCGCGGTGGCTCAAGCCTGTAATCCTAGCACTTTGGGAGGCCGAGACGGGCGGATCGCGAGGTCAGGAGATCGAGACCATCCTGGCTAACACGGTGAAACCCCGTCTCTACTAAAAACTACAAAAAACTAGCCGGGCAAGGTGGCGGCGCCTGTAGTCCCAGCTACCTGGGAGGCTGAGGCAGGAGAATGGCATGAACCCCGGAGGCGGAGCTTGCAGTGAGCTGAGATCCGGCCACTGCACTCCAGCCTGGGCGATAGAGCTAGACTCCGTCTCAAAAAAAAAAAAAAAAAAAAAAAAAAAAGAACACTAGGCTAGCACCAGCCTGATGGGCAGAAGGGCCCCGAGAGATCCTCGTCCAGCCTCACTGCATGACTAGACACTGAGGTGCAGGGCCGGACTTGCCAACCGGTCCTGTCATTGGAAAGTGAGGAGCAGAATTTTCCCGATTCACCAGCAGATCGATTTCCAGGTACATCAGTAGCTCTGCTGACCACAGCCCAGGGCCCAGCTGGCTCACTCTGCCCCTGCTCTCTGGCCAGACACCATGCCTGAAGCCGAGCTTGCTTTTCAGGACATCAGAACTCCACGTGCTCTAAGTGGATCACCCACCACGCTTCACACTCACACGTAGCTCCAAGATTTGTTTTTAAGGCTACTGGATGTTTGAATTCTAAAATAACCATGAACCTCTAGTTTAACTGTATCTTGGACTAGTAGAATTTTTCTGGTAAACTGTCTACATCTCAAGAAAAAGTGCATTTATGATTAAAAAACAACAACAACAAATCATAGTGTTATAAAAGCTAGAAAGGAACTGGGGCATCCAGTGGTTTCTCCTCCTCACGACACAGGTGAGGGAGGGAGCCCGGAGAAGACACAGGGCGGCCAGAGTCCACGCAGTGGGGCTCCCATCGAGGCCTCTTTCTGGACAGCCCATGTGGCCTCAACTATGTAGCCGTGGCTGGTGAACAGGGAAAGGGGCATTTTACTTCAGCTAAGTGTGGACTTGGAGGAGCATCTGAACGTCTCCAGGACAATCAAGATTTCTAATGTGTTTCCCGAGCTAGACAATGAATCTTCAAGGTCCTAAGTTACTTTCTGAAGCATCTCCACTTTCAGCAGCAGCTTCCAGGGACAACTCCGTACACAGGTCCCCATGCCCTCCCGGGCAGCACCACCCTCCTTCCTGTAAGACCAGGCACCCCATCAGCTGATCCCGCCCCAGGTGGGTATAGGAAGGTGTTCCACATGGATGGACAGGACAGGTTTAGAGTCACATACCAACTCGGAGGACAAAGTCATTGTAAGATTGGTAGTTGATTTCATCCAGAACATCAAACATCTCAATGGCAAAGTCTGCCAGCGTGCTCAGGTGGGAAGAGATGGACTTCTTAGCCTAGATATAAACAGACAGAGTCACTACATCTGAGGGGCGCTAGGCAAGAGGGAGCCAGGGACCAACCTGCAGTGGCCAACAGCCGCACTCTCAGGGGCAGGCATTCTGGGTGCCTGGCTATGGGCACATTTATCATTCCATTCTACAGGTAGGAGACTAAGGGAGAGGCAAGGTATTGGCCAAGCCCCAGCTCCTGAGGGGCAGAGACAGGGGCCACCCAAGGCTGCCTGCAGGAATGGGGTGGGGCAGCCCTTTTGAGTGAGAGACCAGGTGCTCAAACTCCTGCTTGGACAGCGTTGCTAATGCCCATTGCAAATGAGCAAAACAAGGATAGAGACGCATGCCAGGGAGTAGGCAACTTCCTTCCTTGAGATTGAGGCTATATATCCTCATGTACATATGTGATAAGGTCCTTTCTCTTGTGAAACAGTAACTGTTGTAAAGTCTCTAATTTTTATTTTTAAAGGGAATTTTATTAGTCTTCACAATCAGGAAACTAATGCTTTTTAAAAATTAACAGACTTTACTTTTAGGGCAATTTTAGGTTTATAGGTAAGTTGAGCAGATTATACAGAATTGTCATATATCCCTTCTCCCCAGTTTCCCCTGTTGTTAACATCTTACGTTAAGTGTGACACATTTGTTACAACTGATGAACCAATATTGATATATTATTATTAACCAAAGTACATAATTTAACTAGGGTTCACTCTTGGTATTGTCCATTCTATGCATTCTAAATGCACGACATGTATCCGCTCTGACAGTATTACACACAACAGTTTCACTCCCCTGAAAATTCTTCCTGCTGTCTGTTCATCCCGCCTCTTCCCTGACCCCAGCAACCACTAATCCTTTTACTGTCTCTACCGTTTTGCCTTTTCCAGAATTTCATATAGCTGGAATCATTCCGTACGTAACCTTTTCAGACTGATTTATTTTAAGTAGCCAAGTGTATTTAAGGTTTCTCCATGTCTTTTCATAACTTAATAGGTCATTTCTTCTCACTTAATAATATTCTACCTTATGGATATACCAGAATTTCTTTATCCATTCACCTACTGAAGGATACCTAGTTTGCTTCCAGTTTTTATTATGAATAAAACTGTTATGAATACTCATGGACATAAGTTCTCATTTCATTTGGATATATACCAAAAGTGCAATTGCTGGATCATATGGTAACATTCTGTCTAACTTTGTGAGAAACCATCCAGCTCTCTCCCGCAGGGGCTGCCCTATATTGCATTCCCGCCAGCAACGAAGGAGAATTTCTGTTGCTCCACATCCCCGCTGGCATTTGTCTTATCAGTGTTTTGGATTTCAGCCCTTCTAACAGGTAGCTAGTGGTATTTTATTGTTGTTTTCATTTGCAAATCCCTAAAAACATAAGATGCTGAGCATCCTTTCATATGCCTGTCATCTGCATTTCTTTTGGTGAGGTGCCTGTTTGAATTGTTTGCCGACTTTTTAACTGTTGTTTTTTTTTTTCTCTCTCTCGTTGAATTGTAATGGCTCTTTGTGTACTATAGATACAAGTCCTTTATCAGATAGGCAGTTTGCAAAGATTTTCTCCTAATCTGTGACTTGACTTTTCATTCTCTTAACAATATTTTTCACAGAGTAGGAGTTTTTCATTTTCGTGAAGTCCAACTTACCAATTTTTTCTTTCATGAATCATGCTTTTGGTGTTGTATTTAAAAAGTCATTGCCAAACTGAAGGTCATCTAGATTTTTCTCCTATGTTATCTTCTAAAAGTTTTGTACTTTTGCATTTTACATTTAGGTTTATTATCAATTTTGAGTTAATTTTTGTGAGGGGTGTAAAGTCTGCATCTAGATAGATAGATAGATAGATAGATAGATATAGATATAGATATATTTTTTTTGCATGTGGATGTCCAGTTGTTTCAGCACTGTTTGTTGAAGAGACTATCTTTTCTCCACAGTATTGCCTCTGCTCCTTTGTCAAAAACCAGCTGACTATATTTTGATGGGTCTACTTCTGGGCTCCCTAGTCTGTTGCACTGATCTATTTGCCTGTTCTTTTGCCAATACCATACTGTCTTGATTACTATAGTTTTTTAAGTCTTGAAGTTGGGTAGTGTCAGTTCTCCAGCTTTGTTCCTCCGCTTCAATATTGTGTTGACTATTCTGCATCTTTTTACTTTCCATAGAAACTTGGGATCATTTTGTCAACGTCACAAAATATCGTGGTGGAGTTCTGATTGGATTTGTGTTAAATCTACAAATCAAACTGGGAAGAACTGCCATCTTAACAACACTGTCTCTTCCTATGCAGGAACAGTGACTCCCCAGTTACTTAGATCTTTCATTTCTTCCATTAGAATTTTACAGTTTTGCTCATATAGATCTTGTACATAGTTTGTTAGAGTTATACCTAGTATTTCATTTTTTGGCTACTAATATAAATGGCATTTTGTTTGTAACTACAAATTCCAATTGTTCATTGCTGGCATATAGAGAAATGATGAACTTTTATATATTAACTTTATATCCTGGAACCTTACTATAATTGCTTGTTAGTTCTAAGGGAGGAGACCACCCCTCATATTGTCTTATGCCCAATTTCTGCCTCCAAAGAAAGAAGTAAAAACTAAAAGGCAGGAATAAAATCCACAAGCAGACAGCCCGGTGCCACTCCCTTGGCCTAGTAGTTAAAGATCGACCCCTGACCTAATCGGTAATGTTATCTGTAGATTACAGACATTGTATAGAAAAGCACGATCAAAATCCCTGGCCTGTTCTGTTCCGTTCTAATTACTGGTGCATGCAGCCCCCAGTCACGTACCCCCTGCTTGCTCAATTGATCATAACCCTCTCAGGCGGACCCCCTTAGAGTTGTGAGTCCTTAAAAGGGATACGAATTGCTCACTCAGGGAGCTTGGTTGTTGGAGACGTGAGTCTTGCCAAAGCTCCCAGCTGAATAAAGCCCCTTCCTTCTTTAACTCAGTGTCTGAGGGGTTTTATCTGTGGCTTGTCCTGCTACAGTTCCAGGGGCTTTTTTCTGTTATTGTTGTTATTCTTTTGGACTTTCTACGTATACAGTCGTGTCATCTGCAAGCAGATTCCTTCCTAGTCTGTATGCCTTCAATTTTCTTTCTTGTCTTACTGCCTTCCGGTAAAACGATGAATAGAAATGGTGAGAGAGGATATTCTCGCCATGTTCTCATCTTAGAAAGCATTTAGTTTCCCTCCATTAGGTATGTTAAGCTGTGGGTATTTTGCAAATTTTTTTAAATCAAACTGAGGAAGTTGTCTTCTACTGCCAGTTTACTGAGAGTTTTTTTTTAAAAAAAAAACCAGGAGTAGGTGTTAGACTTAAATAATTGTTCTGCATCAATTTATATGATTATATAATTTTTCTTCTTTATCCTGTTGATTTGATGAATTTCATGAATTCATTTTGGAACACTAAAACAGCCTTGTATATCTGGAAAAAAACCAATGTGGTTTTAGTATATAATTCTTTTCATTCATTACTGAATTCAATGTGCTAATATTTGTTGGGGACTTATACATTTATATTCATGAGAAATACTGGTCTGTAATTTTCTTTTTCTATAATGTCTTTGTCTGGGTCTGGTATTCAGGTAATGCTGGCCTACAGAACGAGTTAGAAAATGTTCCTTCTGCTTCTGTCTTCTGGAAGAGATTGTAGAGAACTGGTGTAATTTCTTCCTTAAATGTTTGGTAGAATTCACCAGTGTATGCATCTGGATCTGGTGCTTTCTGTTTCAGAAGATTATTAATTATTGATTCAACTTTAATCAATCTAGATCTATTCAGAATAATTATTTGTATTTATTCACAGTTCTACTGTGGAAAAGGAGAGTGCAGGGCTGACGGGAGAAGAAGAGAGGGGGCAACTAGGGAGGAAGGTGGGGGCTGGTGGGGGAGGGACTGGGCTGCTGAGGAGGTGGGCCAGTGGGGAGGGTAATGGAGCAGAGGCAGGGTGAGGGTTCTTGTGGGAGGTGTCTAGCAGGGCAGTGCTGGGGCTGGAGGAAGCTCCAGTGAGCAGCCTTCTGTGCTGACTTTCCCTAGGAGATTGTGTCTGGAGAGAACCAGCCATGGAGAGAACCAGTCACAGACAAAAATAGCACCTAAACTGCTCCCATAATCCAACACAGAGGGCAAACAAACCCCAGTGTGGAACCTACCCAGTGTCCCAAAGCAGTTTAGAGAAGGGCTGGGACCCAGTCCCCAAGCAGGCAGCCCCAAGCTGTACTCACCTTGGTCCCCGAGGTAGGCGCTAGCCCCACAGCAGCCATGTAGGTGCTCCCAATGGTCTTGATCTTCTCTATGTCCTTGTAAAAGTCTTTTTCCATGAGCTTTGTTTAAAACATAAAACTGTTAAACATGACATAACATTTGAGAAAAGTTGCTGCAGCCATCAGCCACCAGGAGGAACAGCAGAGCCAATGAACACATTCAGGCAAGCAATGTGTCTTCTTTGCTTTGGGCAGACAAGTTCTAGGACTACGCTGGCAAGAAGAGGTAAGGACGGTACAGGACACATTCCTGTCCCCAACAGGTGAGCTCGCAGCCACCAGGAGAATCGGGTCCAATGACAAGGGGTGGTGGGGCTGCCACAGTGCCTGGCTGGCTGTGGCAGGGGCCTGGAGACACCCACCTGCCTGTTCATCTGTAGACAAGGGCCTGGAGGTGTCCACCTGCCTGTCCATCTGTAGACAAGGGCCTGGAGGTGTCCACCTGCCTGTCCATCTGTAGACAAGGGTGCCCGCCTGCCTGTCCATCTGTAGACAAGGGTGCCCGCCTGCCTCTCCATCTGTAGATAAGGGCCTGGAGGCACCCACCTGCCTGTCCATCTGTAGATGAGGCTGCCCAGCTCTGGCCACTGTAGATGTCCCAGCTCTGACATTCACAACATGGAGGACAAGCACCCAGCCCCACCTGGTTGCCCTGGTCCCCCATCCTAGGGTCAAGACCCCCTTCTCTCCTGTGATAGTTGGTCTGGATCCCAAAGGAAGCAGAATGCCTGTTCTTCCTGGGATTTGCTTTCTCTCATTCCAGCTACAAGAATGTGACATATTGTGAGACACACAGAATTGAATTAGGTGAAGGGGTATCCTGGTCACTCGTCAGTAGGATGCACCAGCACACCCAGGTGGGGTCAGGATGGCGATGCTGGGCCTCACCTCGTCAAAGTCGGCAATGATCTCGTTGAGAAGCCGCAGACACTCCACCCCCATGTTGTTGCCGTCCAGCTCGATGTAGAAGTCATTAAAGTTGGGGATGGAGGCAAACATGACGCCCACCTGGGAGTAGGACTGGTAGTAGAGGTCCTGGAAGTTCAAAGGATAGGTCAGTAAGGGTGAGTCAGGCAAGTGCCGAGGGCGTGGTGGGAGTAGTGCCGGGCTAGTGCTGGCCAGATGCAGGCTGGGTGCTCACCATGTTCCGAGGGTTGGACATGAGGAAGTGCTGGGCGACGTGGGCTGGCAGGAGGTTGAAGAGGATGCGCCTATTGTCCAGCTTCACCTTCTCCATGTCCTCTCGCTCCTCCTCTGCCTGGGGCATCATGAGCCTCCGTTAGTCCCATCCACTCACGCTGCCTTCACTTGTCCCCACCGCACGCTTCTTTCTAAACATGCAAACTGGACTCCAGGTGTGCTGATGGTCTACACACATGCTCCTGTCCCTCCTCCCCACTGGATGCAAGACTAGATCCATGTTACTGGGTCGGGAAGATCTGCAGATGTCTGCCTAAGTCACCACCTCATCTACTAGAATGTCCAAAGGACAAACTACGGCTTCACCTCATTTCCAGGGTCTGCCCTGCCCTCCGCTACTTCCTAGGGACCAGATGCTACAGCGACTCTTTCTCAGGCACATGCCCATCCACAGGCTCCACCAGCCCCCAGGCGGCTCCCAATGTGCCCCGCAGGGCACCTGTCCTAGAATGCCTCATGCCCAGGTGGGGCAGACACCTTTCTAACGCTCCTGTTCCCTCTGGAATCTCTCTGGTCTTCACTACAGCCCACATCCCTCTGGGCACTGAGACAAGTAGAACCCTGCAGGGACCCGGGGCAGGGGCAGATCCAGGGCCAATGAGCTTATCTGAGCGCTGACTTCCGGCCCCCTGGGGCAAGGAGTAACGACCCAAAGGGTCACACCATGGGGACACGGCAGAGCAGATGGCAGGAGCAGGTGAGTCCCAGCCCACTTACTGCTAGCTGTAGGACCCTGCAGAGACTGATTGAGGGCTCAAGAAGTGCTCTTGGCAGGGCGCAGTGCAGCCCTAGGAGGCAGAAGCCACTGCAGTCCCTGTTTTCCCTCACACAAAACCCAACTTCTGTAAGGAGTGAAGCTTGGGGAATATTCTAAGTATGTGTTAGCATTTATGGAGGCATCAAACTCTTTAATGTAGTAAAAACTGTGCAATGACTGCCCTTGTGGAGTAGCCCATGGCCTGGCCACTGCAAGCCATGGTTTGGAGGCCAGCTCCCCTGGTTCATGTCCCCCTAGGTGACTGGTGACCCGGCCAGCAGATGCAGCCTCACTGTGCCATGCTTCCCTTGTTGTAAAATGGGTGTAACACACCCACTTTTAGAGGGAATACTTGTAGGGTTGTATTTAACAAGGGCTGAGGGGACAGCACACCCCACAGTAAGCCTAAAAGGCACAGCTGCTTTCTGGCAGTACTGATATTATCAGGGTTGAGTTGGCCAAGAACAGGCCGCTAGACTGCACACAATGATCCCACTAGCTAAAACAAAGAAGTGGAGATTTCCAAGGATAGAGGTGAGGAGGCCCCGAGCCTTGAGGGCCAGGTACGAGGATGGGGGGGTGTGTGAAGCCAGGCAGGGTATGCAGGGCAGGCCTAGTGCAAGTGTGTTCTGGGAAGACAATGCCAGTGAATCAGGGTGACCCACGGAGACAGACAGCACCAGCTGTTTCTTCCTGTCCCTTAAGGAGCGTAGACCAGATAAGGAAGAAGCAGATGAGGACAAAAGAAACCCAGGGACCATAACCTTCCCGGTCAGACCAGAGCTGGAGTCTGGCTGCCCAGATGGGCTGGAGCCAGGCTCTGCCTACGCAGCAGCTATCCAGGCATGGTGCTGACTTACGCTGGGTCATGCTCAAAGGTCAGAAACCTTCCATTTCCAGCCTCAGATGGTCTCTGGCGCTGCTTTCAACTCAAGTTCCCATCAATAATGACATTCTGGACAAACACCTCTCTATGGGACCCACATTATTAATTATGTGTTAACACATCAGGCTCCAATATACACAAAAGAAAGGTTTGTAAAGGGTGACATAAACAGAAAGTAAAGAATATTTTCTTAAATAATAGCTTTGTTTTATTTATTAGTGGCACAAAAATTTCTGCTCTCTCCAAAATACTATTGTTAATGTTAATAGTATTTTAGTGAAAACAATGTAACTGAATATGCTTTGATTAAAAACCATAATCTAAGTTTATGGCACTGTGAATAAAAAATTTGCATCTACATTCTGCTTATTTCCACACTTGGATTAATGGGCTATCAGAGCTGCTGTCCTTCCGAAATTGTCATATATCTCTTAATCCATCCACAAATGCAAAGGTCTTTGTTGAAATTTGACTGGGAAACATCCATCTTTCCCTATGCCACTTATTTTCATGAACCAAGCACAAATTATATTGTTATATATTTTAACAAATGTGATGAAAATCCACTGAAATTCTCAGTCTATAAGATTTTCCCACCAGGAAACTCTATTTTTAAGAAAGAGTAGTGGGCACCACACATTATTCCTGTCAACAAAATCACGTGTCCATCCAACATGTTCAGAATGTTCTCTTTATGGCACAGTTTCTTTAAAAAGGCATTTCCCTTCTCAAGTGTCCTTCTGTTTCAGAAATCACTGACCAGGATGCCTCTAGTGATAGTTACATGATGCTCAGAGAGTTCACAGCCTAGAGTGCTTGTCATTTGGAAGAGAGAACAAAATAACAAACAGCATAACTTGGCAACTCCCTGTGTGCCGACATGTGCTATGAGTGACTCCCACAGTCATCCTGACAGTCTTCTATCTAACTAACAAGACCAGTAAACTCAGAACCTGGAATCAATAACGTGTTTACTACAAGGGTACAGCCAAGGGAGGGTGGTCCTGTCCTCATTCTGTCTCGGAAGTGATGTCCCTGCCTCCCTCCTGCAAGTGACACAGGGCATCTGGTCAGTGTCAGGTCAGCACTGCCAGTTCATTCTTCAACATCAGGAAAGAACATTTCTTAATTCTCAGATACAATCACTATAAGTAGACTTTCTGATGCCCTCTCCCCAAACCTCACTGAACCATCCGGTGTCCTGAGGTGCACACACCCTTCTTTGCAGGCATCTCAGGGTCCACAAATACCTCCTTTTGGGAAAGTGCAAAAGGAAAGGAACTTCTCCAAGCATAGCAGCAGCTAAGACAATAGTCTTCAGCCCCCAGGTTAGAGGAACTTAGTCTCTAACTCTGGGGCGGAAATGCTTCATGTTCAGCTTCTTTGACACTTGGTTTTCCCTTAAGCAAGAGGCACTCTGTGACCCATGCCACCGGGACACAGAAAGATCAGAGCAAGCAAGTAAGAGGTGATGCACGTCTCTGCATGGTGTCACTGTTCCAAGGATGGATGAATCCTGAGATTCAGGGTGGCCCGCGCTGGGCAGGCTGGGCAAGGTGCATGTGTCCAGAGTGGCCCCATAACTGTTGTCAAGCGGGCAGAAACACCAGAGGGGTAGAACTGCATGCCCTGACCCAGTGAGTCTCCCTGGAATGGATGCCAGTGGCTTCTCTCCTTCCTGCAGGGCTCTGGGGTAGAAGTCCCTGAGGCTCACCACTGACTTTCAGGGACAAAGAGGATTGTGCAGACCCAGCCCCTGAAGACCAGGGAGACCAAAGGGGGCTTCCGGCTGGACCCTCAGTGGCCAGCCTCGACTTCACAGCCCCCCTTCTGTACTGCGGGACTGAGGAAGCTCCAGGGTCCACGGGCCTGACCCTTGGAGGACAACGATGACATGACCCTCTCGCTGAACTGCAGCAGACATAGAGTGAGAGGAGGACTCGCCCTCTCTGATGAACACTACTGACACCCTCAGGAGGCCTGCGACTGCAGCGCAACCTAGCCCAACTCAGAGTGCCAGGAGTAGGCAGCAATTCTACAGGGCTGAACTCTGGAATATTTCCCACTTTTCCACTCTCCTTCCCTCCCACGTAGTTAGGTCCCTGATGTGCCCCTATCAACTACCAGCCTCCCACCCTCCCGTCCCCCAGCAGAGGTGCACGACCACCGCATGTTCTCCACCTTGTCCGCGGCTCTCTCTCCGGCTACTGGGGAGGTTGCTTTGATAGTTCCCTCAAATATCAGTATTCCAAGAAGCATTTTGAGAGGTCATCTTACCTCTAAAGTAATTAATGAATCCAGTCTACCTCATCTCCTTGAGCAGTTATCTGCATTTCCTTGAACACCTCACAGAGATGGCGGACTCACTACTGTACATGTCAGCTTCATCCAACCTCAAACTTTCAAGCTGCTGGACAACATACGTTGAATGAAAATCTCCCTCCCTGGATCTTTTGTCCAGAGGCCCTGGTTCTGTCCTCAGTGTGCTCCAGAGACCAGCTGTACCAGGATGGGAGGACTGAAAAGGCCTCACCCTATGTCCTACTTTCAGTTTCTTTGGTCACTCCTCTTACTGGTGACTGGTTTGAAGGTCCCTCTCTGCCTGGATGTCCAGGCAAGCTGGGCTGTGGCTAAGGACTCTCCTAGGCAGGGTACTGGGCAAGGCTTTAGCCAAATGTAGGGCTCCCAGCAAACTCCCCAGGCCTCTCACCATGAGCTGGTACTCAACTGGCTGTCCCTGCTCTGTGCTCAAAAGACTGTACTTTAAACACAGAATGACCATTCAGTTTTATTTTGTGCAGTTTTTTTCTATCAATTCAGCGACTGCAGTGAGCACAGAACCTGAGCCTACCAAGGTCCCTCTGGTGCCAGCTCCTAGCTCTGTGTTCTTCTCAAACTGTAGGACCATGGTCATGCACGAAAATGACCAGCTTGATGGGAGGGTGAGGCATGGAGAGAGGTCTCAGCTCCCACTGAGCTTTGTGCAGCCACCTCAGGGACCACATATCATGAACACATGCCTGCTTCTCACTAATTATTTTTCCAGCCAACGCACAGACTTTACAAGCATTGTTTATAGCATAGGGCAGGCTGAGTGTGGTGCAGGTGTTCTTAAGCCTCCAACTCAGTGTCCTTGTTCACCCAGCACCCAGTTCAGCACTTTAGACCCACCAAGTCCTGCCAATGCCATCCCTAACCCCAGGCCTCTCATGTAGGCCCCTGCTGCCTGCTGCTCCAATCAGCTTCACTTCCCTTTTAGCTCAAAACAGATGAAAAGCTCTTTTTAGATCAAAAATGCATTTCATTAAGGCTTCATGATGAGAAATGTGATTTACATTATTCTACTAAAGAGAAATCTTAATTTTAAATTTGAACAATTAAATGAATTAAAAATGTTATCCCTGACTCTTACTAGAAAATGAGAGAATAAATCTTCAAATGCTGTAGTTACAACATGTGGATGTAGGTATGCACATGTACATGTTCCACCCTGCCCTGGGAAGTCCATGAGTGGTGTGTGTGTGTGTGTGTGTGTGTGTCTGTAAAGTATGTGTTTGTGTGTGCATGCACACACGCATGTGTGGCTTCTATAAAATACTTGGCATCTTGTTACATTTCTCTTTCCAAGAAATAAAAAGGCAGACCACAGCCCTCATGATGTGTTTGTCCCATTCATGGCCCCGTGGTGTAAATGAGGCTGTGGTGATGTCATAGCTGGGGGAATCGGAGTTCACGAGCTGCATGGCAAATCAGCTCGAATATACCAGGACTATCCAACATCCACCCCCAACAGAAATGCTGGAACTGGCGGCGGTGAATGCAGAGGCTGGCTCTGTTTCTGACAATGAAGTCTTTACTCCTAAGGAGCTTCTGAGCTGAAAGTCTTGCTGTGCTGAAATGCTTGGTAGTTCTTCATTTCTTAGGATGAGTCAACGTAGTAGTTGAAGGCAGGGCTGTGTCCAGTATTTCAGACAGGAAGCAAGATGGGGATGCCACTTTAAAAGGTAAAGAGGGCCGGGCGCAGTGGTTCACGCCTGTAATCCCAGCACTTTGGGAGGCTGAGGCGGGTGGATCACCTAAGGTCAGGAGTTCGAGACCAACCTGACCAACACAGAGAAACTCCATCTCTACTAAAAATACAAAATTAGCCAGGCGTGGTGGCGCACGCCTGTAATCCCAGCTATTCGGGAGGCTGAGGCAGGAGAATCACTTGAACCCGGGAGGAAGAGGTTGCGGTGAGCCAAGATTGTGCCATTGCACTCCAGCCTGGGCGACAAGACAAAATTCCGTCTCAAAAAAAAAAAAAAAAAAAGGTAAAGAGAGCTCACGCTAACAGTGAAGCTATGAGGCTGCAGTGGGCACAGCTGGTCCTGCTCCTGGGAGATCTGCTCTCAGTGATCCACGAGGTCCACCCTCACTGTACACGGAGGGAAACTGAGGCTGGGAAGACAGCATCCAGCCTCCATAAGCAGAAGACATACTGTCTGTCTAACGAAGTGAAGGCCCTGTGAGAGTCCTCTTTCCTAGCTTTGAATTTCTACTTACACCAACATAAAATGTGGGGGTAGGATCTGCTGGAAATTGATCAAGCTCATTTTCAGTGACTGAAGTTTCCAGGGTAAAATATCAGACATTGAAACCAGAGAATTACTGAAATTATCCTTTTCAGAAAAGTCAGCATTTCTTGCCACAGTGAAAGGCCTGGTCCAATGCTACCTCCTCCAGGAAGTCCTCTTCAGCCCCTTAATTAGAATAAATTACTCCTTTCTGAGGAGCAGACAACACCTGCCCAGGGCCTTCATGGCATTCTGTCTTCCACTCTCCTTATCGAGTCTCCTCTCCTCTCCTCCCTTGACTAGCAGCAGCAGCCTGTGGGCATGCCTGTGTTAACTCACCTGCAAGATGCAGCAGAGCCTAGGGAGAAGCACAGGCCTCAGAGCTGAGGAGGCCACTGTGAATTTACCCACTCAGAATGTGAGGGAGGCCATCCTACAGGGGAGCACTCAGAAGCTGAAAGGTCCTGGGGAGGGCTAAGAGCCTGGCCCTGAGCACATGTTGCCAGCACAAGCTCCCTTGTTTTCCACAACCACTAGCCAGGCAAGAGTGGCCCTGGTCACTCCACATGGACACTGTGCTAAACATGTGTGTCTTTGTGATTACAAATGTAACACAAACTGTTGTAGAAAATCTGGATTTTTTCATTGCACACACATACAGAAAAAAATGCAAAGCAGCCACACTCCATGATGAAGAGATATCCTAGGGGATGTCTCGTGGGTCTGCTGTTTCAGACAGCCTCTGGTGCCTTAAAGCAGAAGGATCCATTTCCTCATCAGAAAGTCTGGAGTTACCCACATTTCTCGAACCAGGGAGGAATTGAGGTGCTATGTTCCACACTCTTGGGAACACTGAGGTGCCTGCATTAGCAGAACTGGGTTCTGTAGGCTGGTCATAGATAAGCAAAACTGCTGTGATCAAGTTAGGGCCTGCAGGTGAACTTCACATGCTCAAGCCCAACACGGCATTGAGACACACCACAGACATCTTCTTTCTTGTTGCACGGTGACGGCCACACTGCTACCACACTGCTCTCCACAAACAGCCCACACTGTGGGCAGAAAGCAACTTCTGGGGTCTTTGGAGCTTTTGCTCTATGTTAAAGTTATGCTGGGTCCTTCTAACCCAGATCTAACCTTTCAGAGAAACCCTCCACCCACAAATGCATATGAAATCTTGACTGCTGTGGAGGGAGAAGCATAGGCCTCAGAGCTGAGGACTTCTAATTCTTGGCTGTGTTCACAGGATTCTGCCTAAAGACAGCTCTCACCAGAAAGCCATTCCACTCTGGAAGGCACTTAACTTGGCAGAAGAAGGCTTCTGAGACATGCTCTGCATGGCATCCATGAGAGTGCCCATTTAGGGTTTGGCAGATTTCGGTTCCGACCTTTGGCCGTTTACTTTGGCCCTCACCTGTTACATGGGGATAATGACCAGTTTTGGGGTCAAAGACACTTAAATGGCCACATGAAGTTCCACTTCTGGAAAAGATGGAGTAATAGGGATTCAATTTGCCCTCCTAGGAGCAACAAGCAGACCACACAAACTATACAAAACAGCAGCTTTCCAAATACTGTACAGGAGGCAATGATAGATAGTGATCCTTGAGTGATGGCAATAAGTGATGAGGCCTACAATGGCCCAGCATACTGCTGGGAGAGTTTCCAGGCCGCAGATAGAGGCAGTGCATGTGGAGCCTGGGGATCTCGCAGATTTGACAAGGCTAGGGGGCTTGGAAGCCCAAGGCAGCTTGAGTTCAAAGGGAAAATACCAGAGAGAACAGAGTGTTTGGGTCTCTTCAAGTCTCTAGTTGAGTACTGATTAGCATAGGCTAGAGAAAGAATCATCTAGGGATTAGCACAGGTTAGGGAAAGGACTGTAGGGAACAACCCCCAAAGTTCATACAATGCTGAGAATCGTTCCTACCTCCATTGGCAAGAACAAAAAACCTTATAATTCACCAGGCATCAGGTAAAGCACTGAAAAGGTGTTGCCTCAACTGAGATCCAGATTTGGTAAGTCTTTGTGAGCTTAATATTTCTTTTATTTTGAAATATTCAATTGACAAACAAAAACCGTATATTTCCAAGGGTTTTGGACAAAATTAGTCTAAGAATTAATGCTCCTCTGGTTGCCTCAGGAGTGGACAAAATTAGTCTGAGAATTAATGCTCCTCTGGTTTTTCTTAACAAAGGTGAAAAGCAAGACCCAAAGGAACTGTATCCTTCCCTGTAAGTTGTCAATTCTATTGAGATAAAACTGATTATAACACTTCCCTGTTATTTTATTCCTTAAACATTTATAGAAACTGGTCTCTATTATTTAATTTCTTCTGATTACTTTTGGTTTAATTTCCTCTTTTCTGGCTTCTTAGGGTGATTTGAGAGAGTCCTTTCTTCTTTTCTAATATAGGTGCTTTGTTTTATACATTTTCCTCCAAGTACTGCTTTAGCTGAACCCCACAAATGTTGATCTCATATGTAGTTTCATTTGGCTCATATTACTTTCTAATTTTCCTTTTGATTTCTTCTTTGAACCAAAAGTTATTAAGAAGTATATTCTTTAGTTTGAGGATTTCTCAGAGATCTTTCTGTTATGGACTTCTAATTTAACTATATTGTAGTTAAGGAACATACTTCGTATGATTTGAATCCTTTTGAATTTCTTGAGATTTGCTGTATTGTTCATATTCATGTGTCCTTGAATAGAATGCATATTCTGTTGCTGTTGGATGGTATGTTTTATAAATGTCAATTAAGTCAAGTTGGTTGACAGTGTTCTTAAGTGTTGTAATCCTCACTGATTTTCTGTCTAGTAATTCTATCCCTTTTTGAAAGGGATGTTAGGCCGGGCGCAGTGGCTCAAGCCTGTAATCCCAGCACTTTGGGAGGCCGAGACGGGCGGATCACGAGGTCAGGAGATCGAGACCATCCTGGCTAATACGGTGAAACCCTGTCTCTACTAAAAAATACAAAAAATGAGCCGGGCGACGAGGCGGGCGCCTGTAGTCCCAGCTACTCGGGAGGCTGAGACAGGAGAATGGCAGGAACCCGGGAGGCGGAGCTTGCAGTGAGCTGAGAGCCGGCCACTGCACTCCAGCCTGGGCGGCAGAGCAAGACTCCGTCTCAAAAAAAAAAAAAAAAAAAAAAAAAAGAAAGGGATGTTGGAAACTCCAACTATAATTATAGATAGAAGAATTTCTTGCAGTTCTATCAATTTTTACTTTAGGTATTTTGATATCTGTTTTAGGTACATAAATGTTTAGGACTATGTCCTCTTGATAAATTGACCCCATATTACCCTTTAACATTACTGAAAGACCCTTTTTCGTCTTTGACTAACATTTAATTTCTTGCTCTTGAGATCCAGATTTGGTAAGTTTTTGTGTGCTTAGTATTTCTTTTATTTTGAAATATTTAATTGACAAACAAAAACCATATATATCCAAGGTGTGCAATGTGATGGTTTCCTATATGTATACATTGCATAACAACTACTACAATCAAATTACTTAACACATCTATCACCACCCACAGTTACCATTTGTGTGTGTCCAGGGTTGGGGAAGTGAGGACACTTAAAATCTGCTATCTTACCAAATCTCAAGTACACAATACAGTATTATGAACTGATTTTTAAAAATAACAATAAAAACAAAGATCTCAGGAGACAGACACACTTACCCCATCTAGAATTCTACCCTTCCCTTGGCTAATTCCTACTCATCCTTTAAGCCTCAGGGGTGAGGTATTATATTTAAATGATATCACATCCACCTGCCTGGGTCAGGGTCCTGTCTACATTTTACATGGCATGCCCTTCACTGTATTGAAATTTTCTGTGGCTTGTGTTTGATTCCTTTAACAGCCCATGAGCACCCAAGGGCGGGGGTTACACCTCAACCATGTGAGCATCCCCAACACAGGATTAGGTCTACTTTAGTGCCCAATAAGCACCTGCTGGATGAGGCAGGTGGTAACACTATGTGCATAGGTCCAGAGTGGATGCCTGCCAGAGGCTGAGTGTGCACTCTCAGATGGGCAAAGGGTGTGTTTCCAGTGGGCGTGGGGCCGGATGGATGTGGGGTCCTGAGGTTGCACACCAAGGTTTGGCTCCTTAGGGTTTTCCACAGAAGTGTGCTGCAGGATGCAGCTGGGATACATCTGGAACCATCTGTCCCTCCATAAAAGCTGTTTGTGAGGATGTACTCACCCAAAGGCCAGATGTGAAACCTATGGGCAGTAACAGAGAACAAGATGACGACTAACAAGCATACAACATTTCGGGGTCCAAGAAGCATGATGACCATGACTTTATATGACATAAACACCTCCACAACCCCCTGAGACAAGTGTTACTGTCACATATGTGAAGACAAGTGACCAGAGTAAGAGGTGGAACCAGGTCTCTAACTTGGCTTCTGCCACCAGGAATTCCATGTCTGTGCCATGACCACATCTTAGGAAACCTTCCCTCTAAATGTTAATAATGGCAACTGCAAAATAGGAATTATCATCAAATTAAGCATTTATTGGTAGAGAAATAAGTTGTTTTAACTGCATTCTATACTAAATAGCATAAACATTGAAATTATAATTGCCATGATGATTATCTACTGAATGCAAAGAAAGAAATGACACGGGAACAAAAGCATACAAAAGTTACAGGCAAAGAGGTTGAAAATGCCTCCCAAGGGGAAAAGCCTGTTTGTGCAGGTTTGAACAACCAATCCAGCCTCTGTAAATAATTAACCTACCTAGTGTTTGGCCTGGCAATTTTGCAATAGTTTGAGGCACTCTAATGTTTGTACTACATACCTAAATGTCCAAGGGCAAACAGGCAAACTCTAGAAAGTTCTGTGTTTTGCTAGGGTTATGGGAAAGCAGGCGGCATTTGTTGTTACCTATCTGCAGACAAACATGGCAGTGGACTCCATTTGGGCAACCCTTTCTTGTGACACGCATGCACAAAGATCCGCAGACTTGCCCGGGCTACCCCAAGGTCCAGGAATGCATTCTAGCCCTAAAATGACCGGTATGCTCACTGGGCATTGCTAGGGGGTGTCACGGGATGGAGAACGACATGGCAGGGTCAAATATTGCATTTAATAACATTTAAAAGAACACCAAAGCCAAGAAAAAGCCATGTCAACCCAGATGAGGGAAAATGTCTCTCCCAGAAATATTCCCCAACTGGAAGAGTCACAGCCAAGGCCTAACTCTGCTGTCTGAGGGAGGAGCCAATCAGGCACCCTAGTAAACAATCTAGAAACCCCAGATCTCACGGGCCCGGGCTGTTCCAGTCTTTCTAGCTCATCCCAAGTCCATTCTTCTCAAGCTCTGAGTAGGTTTTTGCAACTAAAAGATCTGAACCCGAGAGGCCAGCTGACGGCTGGGTCAACATATCCTCCCAGACCAGCCAGCTGGATCACCCTGGATAGCCAGCCGGAGCCAAACTGAGACCAAATTCAGCAATACAGCCCATCATAAAGAGGTTCTTTTCCCATTACCTGGTGTGGCTTTAGCAAACTGCAGCTGGCCAGATCTCCCTTCTAGCGCAAGTATGTGCTGTATCTGCAGTCCATTCCCCACTGGTTCTGTCCCAGGGAGGCCCGTCCAAAGACTCTACCAACAGGCTCCTGGGCCTCCTACTTCCGGCCAGATTTGGCCAATGGGGAGCAGGAGCAGGGGCCAGTAGCGAGGGAGAAGAGCATTCCTGGTTCTTCTTGGCATGGTTGCTGCGGACTGGCTGTGTCTCTCGGCTGAAGGTGGTGAATCCTGTCAGGCAGCCCTCCCTCTTCCCTGATTCTAGCGCCCGTTCCCACTGTGGCTGCCCCAGGTGCCACATCAGCCTGGGGTGCTCCTGTACCTCCCCCTGTCTTTCAAATAGTCCAAGCATCATAAGGGCTCCTGAACTCACCCCCTCAGAGTGTGCCCTCTGCTGTCAGCCCAGGCTGTGATACATGCACAGCCCCCTGGAGACCCACTCTGCATCCTCACTTGATGGCCAACTGTGGCCAGACTCCGCACGACCACTTCTGAGGTGCCCTCCTGCCAACCCCTGACCCTGCAAGTTGCTTTCCTCAGGGACCCTGTGGGTCACAGGGCTCCCACCTGCCTCCTGGGCTCTGTGTCACACTCCACTGTCAGACCACCTTTGGAGACAGGGATCAGGGCCTATCGCCCTCCCTTTGCAGCTCTACTGCCCCCAGGGGGCCTGGAGGGAGCACCGGCCCCTATGATTGGGCTCTGACTCCTCTTACAGTTTCTGCTGAAGAACTCCCTCTTTCTGCCATGTTCCTTGTCCCTTTCCCCTCAACCCCATCCCTCATCCTCTCGTAGCTGAATCTGAAGCATCGCACAAGGCCCAGAGAAACACTGGCTCTTCTCCAGTATGCCTGGCTTTGCTTCCTCACAAACCCACTGTGGCTGCAGTCAGGCCTTCTGGTGTGAGGACTCACTTCCCACCACAGCCTGCATTCCTCTGGTCATAAGTCAGATTCAGATGTTGATACGGTTTGGGTACCTGTCCCCGCCAAATCTCATGCTGAAATGTAACCCTAGTGTTGGAGGTGGGGTCTGGAGGGAGGGGTGTGGGTCATGGAGGCGGATCCCTCATGGCTTGGTGCCGTTCTCACGATAGAGTTCTCGTGATAGTCAAGAGTTCTCGCAAGATCCGGTTGTTTTAAAGTGTGTGGCACCTTCCCCCATAACCCCTTGCTCCTGCTCTCACCATGTGACCTTCAGCTATGAGGAAAAGCTCCCTGAAGCCTTCCCAGAAGCCAAGCAGATGCTGGTGCCTGTTGGTACGGCCTATAGAACTGTGAGCCAATTAAACCTCTTTTCTTTATGAATTACCCAGTCTCAGATATTCCTTTATAGCAGTGCAAGAACAGCTTAATGCAGATGTATTTATGTCCCCATCAGGGTCCTCTCCCACTCCACAGCAGGAATTAGGGCCTGTTCTGTCCAGACAGCCCTGCTGACCGCGAGCCCACCACACAGCAGCACCTCCCCAGGAGGGGCCAAAGGGCAAGGATTCTCAGCAACCCCTGCCCACTCCGGAACCTGGAATTCAGGTATGCAGTGAAGACAGCGCCAGATCATGAGTCCCTCGGGCATCTGGGTCTTCCCCACCTGCAAGGCTAGCTCAGAGCTCCATCTAGTAGGATACAGGAATGTCTTCTGCCCAGAACAGGCACTAACTAAATACACAGGCTGAAGAATAAATGAAGTGGGAAAATCCACAGACGGGGTAGACTGGTAGTTGCCTAGGGTTTGGGGGTTGAGGAGAAATGGGGAGTGTTAACTGATGAGGATGGGTTTCTTTTGACAGAGATAAAAATATTATAATATTGATTATAGTAACGGTTGCAGAACTGTGAGTATACTGAAAACCACTGTTCACTAAACAAGTGAATTGTGTTATGTGAAATATATCTCAATAAGGCTATTATACAGTGAAGGAAAAAATAAGCCATGTTTTTCACCAAGCATTTGTGAACACATGTATATAGATACACATACAGACTGTGTGTGTGGTGTGTGTGATGTATGTATATGTTCTTTCTTTTGCTTACTCAAATCAACAACACAATTTACATCACTTTAAATATGCCTTTAAATACGCATCCTGCCCTGTCATGCTGACATAAACCCACTGAAATGCTTCTGTCTTTTCCAGATGAATAAAACTAGAGGAAACAACTGTGTTCATGTTTTTCATGAGTGATAACTTGCCTCTGGATGCTCCTCACGCCTACCCTTCATCCCATTCTAACCCTCCCTCCCAGAAAGAGATCCCCCCAAAAAATGGCTCACCACAGAGTTTAACAGGCTGTTAGACGAAGGGCTGCTCAGCCTCACCAAGCACCTACTTTGCACAAGGCCTGTGGCCAAGGACATCAGGAAGAGAATTTCAGTTATTTCTTGCACACCTGGATTAGGGTTCTCACCCCCATTTTAATGCTGAAGCAGAAAGACAGCTTGACCTATCACTGGTTAAAGTCACACAGACCCTACATGGAGTTGCCAGAATTCAGGACAAGGATTACTTGATGCCAGGCCCAACCTTTGTCACCCCTGCTACTGCTGACCAGGGTTTTGGTCACTTAACTGCATGGCTTGATGCCCAGTCAGCCTCAGGAACAAGGACAATACATTGACAGGCTTCCCAACTCTAGCAGCAAGCCCGGTCCTGCTCCTACAGTGAGCCCTCAGCTGGTCCTGGCCATGCTTCCTCCTGGCCACCCTCTGGGCTGTGCCTGTCTGGTGTCTGCACCCCAACTCTGGGTGGTGCCTGCCTTCAGTACTGGCTGCAGAGGAGGCCTAGGGTAAAAATGCTCCTGTCCTGCCTGGCCCCAGACACAGCACCCTCCACAGGTTCAGAGCCTACCCAAAGGTCACACAGATGGCAGCTAGATCCCAGCTCAGCCAGCTTCTGGCTGCTGCCCGACTCTGGCATGTTACTTTAGTGGCCCCTGCTTTCTGGTCTGTAATTCCAGCTCCTAGGCAGTGCTGTTCTGAAGACTGCATGAGATCAAATAGCTCCAACACTGAAGAGCTAAAGGTGTCAAAATAAGACTGTCTCTTGCTAAAGCTAATATTCATCAGCCTTCATTCCCGATTTTCAGGGCAGGAAACCTAGGAGGAGCAATTTTCCCAGGGTGAAACAGTTTGCAAATCCCACAAATGGGATTTGAACCCAAGTAACCTGGTCCTGAATGCTTGTCCAGAGGCCTGTGGAGTATGGAGTTGGTGTGAAGATGCTCACACCAGCCCCACACGCTGCCTTGACCCCTGGCCATGGGGTGGACACAGGTACGCCCCTGCTGTGGCTCTGTGGCAGGAACTCAAGGTGAATATCTGGCAGTCACTGCCAGGATCATGTCCAAACAGAAAGCCACCTACTGACTTCAGGAAAGCATTACTCCTCTCCAGCCTGGTACCCAGATGTTCGGGACCTGAGGCCAGTTCACATGTTTGCTACTCCATGGAGTCTCCCACAGAGGGGTGCCTATGCCTCTTGTGTCAGAATTTCCCAGGGTACATGTAAAAATATAGATGTCCAGCCCCCACCTGCTGACCTACTAAATTTGGACTAGGTGGTGAGAGTTTTGGCATTTTCTTGTGTTTCCCAATGACCCTGATGAGACCTGCTGCCACCACCCAGCCCTGCAGAGGCTGAGCCCCTCTGCACCACCACTGCACACACTGTTCAGGGAAGGGGGACTCAATGCCTCGAGAAAGAGCCGCACTCTGAACATCAGGCAGGTCTCCATCACATGCACCCCACAACCTTCTGAACTGTCTTCCCACAGGGCATGGCTCCCACTCCCTGCACCCCCCTGCACAGGTTTCCTCCATCCCCGGACAGTGCCTGGCCTTGCACGCTGTGGAGGAGGGCCCTTCGAAGGCCATATGGTGTGTGGGTGTCTGCAGCAGCCCCCGCCAGATGCTTGCTGGAGGTTGCTTCCTCCTCCAAATCCCCCACCGCCAGAAAGCAGAAAGGGCTCGTCTTACCTGTGCAGCCCAGAGGTAGTCCAGCCTCAGCCTGATGTCCACCTGCCTGGCATGCAGGGCCAGCGCACAGGAGAAGAGCAGGATGGCCACAATTGGCTCATAGCTGCGCCCGGAGACAGTACCACCCCTGGGGGAAGATGAGGAAGAAAAGCCAAGTGAGTGCCGAGCTTCCAGGGCAAGACTCTGCCACCAAACCCAAGAACCGTTCAGAGTGACCCTCAGGGGGTGACACCCAAAAACAGCTTGCTGGGATTTACCCTGGCCAAGAGTCACTTGCTAGAACTTGGGTTGAAGAGAAACCGTCACCAAACTAAAAAATTTGTATATAATTCATCTTGACTAGTTCTGGAATCAGAAGCCTATATGCATATCTATACACACAGATTCAGTAGCATCTCTGCCTAGGCCTTTTTCTCGAGGAGCCACACACTTACCCAGTCCTGGTGTATCCACTGAGCTCCAGTACGAGGATGTAGGACGTGGTAAGCCCGGACAGCAGGATCATTTTTGGCAAGGAGGACACCCGAAAAAATATGGCTAGCGGGAGGGTGCCCACCAGGCAGCAGAGCAGGGCATGGTGCGTAGACTCGCAGGGCAGGGTGGGCAGGGCTGTGCGCTGGCCCCCGGATGCAAGGACTACCAGGGAACTGTTGGGCTTGGAGCTCCAGGCCCAGGGCAGGCAGCCCACCTGGGAAGGGAGGGGTCACAGGGGCTTAGGGAAGGGCGGGTGAGGACCTGCAGTCCCTAAGCATGCTCAGGTGTCCCTCTTCAAGCAGGTCTCCCAAGGTTTTGCTCTGACCCACCCCCAGTGCCACCACACCAAGCTGCAGACCTCATGGTATCTCACAGCACTTAAAGGCTCGCCACTGGTTGCCAGAGCAGGCAAGAGGCTCCAGGGAGGACCAGGTGGGATCAGCCCTGCCTGCTTTCCAGCCCAGCAGCTCCAACCTGCTACTCCTGCCCCCAGTTCCAATCTGTTACTCCTGCCCCAGCTCCAACCTGTTCCTCCTGCCCCCAGCTCTGTCCTGTTCCTCCTGCCCCCAGCTCTGTCCTGTTAATCATGCCCCCAGCTCTATCCTATTCCTCCTGCCCCAAGCTCTGTACTGTTCCTCCTGCCTCCAGCTCCATCCTGTTACTCCTGCCTTCTTCTATCCTGTTACTCCTGTCCCACTTCTATCCTGTTACTCCCGCCCATTTCAATCCTTTCACTCCAACCCCCAGCTCCATCCTGTTCCTCCTGGCCCAGCTTCATCCTGTTACTGCTGCCCAGCTCCATCCTGTTCCTCCTGCCCCATTTCTGTCCTGTTTTTCCACCCCTGCTTCTGTCCTCTGCACTGTATGAAGAAGCCAGGCTCCTTTCACCAGGAAGAGTTTGCATTTTCCTCTGCTAAGTAAAGTCTCTTGTTCCCTTGCTTCTCGGGGCCCCATGCCTGTTCCAGATGTCTCCACTGAATTCCCTGTCTCTGCAGCCCTGGGTCCTGGCCTCTAGGCTGGTCCTCCATGTCATGCCCTCTCCCACACCAGTGCATGCTGCAAGCTGGAGATGCTCACCACACATCCTTGGGCTACTGAGTAGATTAAGACCACTATGAAAATACACAGGACAGTGCGAATCTGAATCGTCAGGCACCCTGGAAAACACTGAATAAGAAATGTTAATTTAGAAAATACCCTCTGATTACCAAGGTGAGTCACGTGCATAGTTAATACTTCCTACAGTGGAATGTGCAGATGACCTGCAAGCTGCTAGGTCCACACCCGTTATTCACCCTCCTCACAGGTCTCTTGGCTGTTTTCATTTGCTTATTCTCCCAGGTGAAAAGCTGTCAAAGTTAAAAACGTCTTTAAATTACAAAGTCTTTAAATTACGAAGAGCAATACTTCCCTTCCTTCCACCCGCATTGTAACGTTGATTGGCACTGAAGTTAACTGGATAGATTAACTTGGTATTTTCATTATATTGAATTCTTCCATTTCAGAAATGGTACCAATTTCCATTCATTTGTGTCTTCTTTGATATGCTCTAAACAAATTTTATTATTTTGCTCACTAGGCTTTATAGAGTTCTTAAGTTATTAGAAATTTTATTTTAAATCTATTTATTATAAAGACATTTTGAAATCACCAAAAAGTGATTTCATGGATAAAAGTAAGAAGTCCTTTTTACACTTAACACTTCTGAAAGTATAAATATAAACTAAAATTAATACCCACAGGGGCCTTACAGAAAACAACTCACCCTGCTAGAGTCCCTGACTAGCTGGGCTGCCCTTCGCAGGCTACACGGTTATTCCTTTAACCCCCACATGAGGTCAGATCATTACTATCTCCGCTCTACAGTTGAGAAAAAGGTGGCACAACTGCCACCCAGTCCAGTATCACTTCTTCTATGGAAAAGGACAGGGCAGTGTGTCCCACCTCACCCAGCTGGTGGGTTATGGATCTGGGATCCAGTTTCAGGTTTCCTAAGTCCCAAGAGACCACTGGGTATTTCACCAACCCAGTGGTCTCTGCTGATCTCAGAACTGCTGCTCTGCAGCGGTGTGAGGCTCAAACACTTTACTGACCATGGCTCACTGCACTTCCCTCCCGGTCCCATCTTGGCCTCTGGGCAAGACGTGGGCGCAAGTCCTTGATCCCCACTGCAGCCTCCCATCATCTGCTTCCCCTACTTCCACCTGGTGTGAGCTCGGTGTTCTAAGGGAGGCCACCAGAGCCACTGGCAGGCCCCCATGCAGGAGCCATACCACAGGCCTGGGAACAAGATTTTGGAGCAAGATCCTGCCATCTTTTGCAGGTAACTATTCTCCTTTTGAGAAAGGCTCTTGGCTTGCTGCTGGGCCTAAGTAGAGCCTGAACCCTTACCTGTAGGCCACCAAGTTACCGTACGACCTGAGCTGCCCATCATGAACTGGGTGTTACCTGACCCACCCAGCCATAAAGCTCGGTGTGAACAGCAGCCCTCCATCATCCAATGAAAGTGCTAATATATATGATCAGCTCTGAGCAGACCCTTAAGGCACAAGTAAGTGACATGGCAAAGTGGCCCCAATGACCATAGTCCCCAGTCCTGCTACCCTGCCTTCTCTCTCCCAGTCTGCACCTATGGCCTCATGGGGAGCTCCCTCTGATTAGGTGACAGAGTAAGAGAAGCTCAGGCCTTGTGGCAGCTGCAACACTTCAGCCCATATGACACAGCCCTGAGGGACAATGGTGAAGGGAAATCCTCCCAGTGGGCAGAACTTTGGGCAGTTCTCCTGGGTGGGCACTTTGCTTCCAAGGAGAAATGGCGAGATGTACAGTCATATACTGATTCATGAGCTGTGGACAACGGTTTGGTTGGATGGTCAGGAAGTTGGGAAAGACATGGTTGGAAAATTAGTGACAAGGGGGTCTGGGGAAAAAGTATGTAGATAAACCTCTCTGAGTGGGTGAAAAATGTTAAGATACTTGTGTCCCATGTGAACGTTCACCAAAGGGTGACCTGAGCAGGGGAGAATTCGAATCCAGTGGATAGGACGACCCCTACTGTGGACACCAGTCACTCTATTTCCTCAGCCACTCCTGTCATCCCAATGGGCTCATGGACAAAGTGGCCATGGCGGCACTTCGGGAGATGATGTCACCTGAGGATGAGAGGGAGAAAAAGCAGGCACCATTTCCTGACCGTCTGCACTCACAGGGGCTAGAATGAAGCCCTTGGGCTGTCCCTGGTGGTGCTACACTCCCCTCTGTGTGGCGAGGCTCCCTTCCCCCCAACTTAAAGATCTCTGCCAAGGTTCTCTCTTTTCTTCAAAGCCATCTAGGTTAACTCAAGTATCATAACTGGAGAAAATCTTCCTTCCACCACCTCCCACCTTCCACACCTTGGCTTGGGGACCTATGATGGGATGTGGCCTCTACCCTAGCCAGCCTGGGTGCACGCAACGCGCTGCTGAGCCTGTCCCATCCGCCTCCCTTAGAGCTCTAGGAAGACGAGAAGGAGGATAAGGAAAACAGGGCTTAAATGCAGGTCCGTGAGCACCAGGCCAGCGTGAGAGGAGTGGGAGCAGCTTATCTGAGGCACACCCAGCCACCTTGTGGACCACATCGTGCCCACGTCCCCAGGGTCCTGCCAAGGGTCTCTGAATGTGCCTGACGCCTTGACCTCAGCCTGCCCCACCTGCAGCACCCCGGGGTCCAGCCAGTGCGCACCTCCCGGGCTTCCTCCTCTCCTCTGCCTGCTCCTGATGTTCTCCAGCCCAGCCATCCAAACCTCAGCCTGCAATCCGGACAGAAAAAGTCCACATCCTGCCCCAGATATTCCTTTTCAACTCTCAGCAGGACCCTTGGGTCAACTCTGCCACCCTCCACAGATGACAAAGACAGACTCTGCATGCCCTCCCCACCAAGACGGACAGGATTAGGCACCTCCCCACCCTGATTCCCAGGATGAGCTCCACCCACTGCCCCACCCCCACTCAGCCTTCTCTGTCTCATCTGACTTCAGAACACTCCAACTGAGTGTGTGCTTGCCAGGCCCTGCTCCACAGGCTTTGCACAAATGAGTTCACTGAATCCTCATGTCAAGCCAGTGAGGTGGGGGGCATCATCACCGCCATTTCACAGAGGGCAACCCTGGGCCCAGATAACTGGAGCCCAAGCCTGGAGTTGGCACACCCCCGACGGATGTGGATGGGGAAGCCAGATAGGGGTGAAGATCCCAAGGGGCCATGGAGCTGCCACACTGCCCTGGGCACCCTGGCTCTGGACACTGTCAATGTCAGGGAGGGAAACATTTCTACTCGGCCTTCTTGGGGATGTGTTCTGGAACTAACTCTGTCTGCATGACCCGCCACATCCACTCAGGCCACAATGGTCTTCTGCTGGGTGGCCCTGACCTACCCTCTGCTGGCCTCCTGTAAACCTCCCTCACCTCCATCCCCACAGCCATTCGCACAGGCCTCTTCCCTGGCCCAGGGTCAGCAGGGATGCTCAGAGCCCGGTGCAGAGCCTGCGAACAGGAGCCAAAATACTTGTGATTCAATCAAACCTTGACCCAGTACACACTGGCTGTGAGCTGAATCCCCTCTCCTGTCCTAGCTGACAAGTCTGGGTGCTCAGTCTCCACTCTGCTTCCTCCATATCAGCAGTAAGCACCACTGATGGCGCTCCCAGGAAAGCTGGACCCCCACTGCTTTTCAAGCCTTACACTTTCAAACCACATACTTAGGAAAAAATGCTCTAGGCTCGCTCATGGAAGAGGGTGAGAAGGGAGAGTGAATATTCAGAAGGAAGGGAGCTAGTGACATCCAAGGCAGACTCCACCAAGAGAACAACACACTGGAATACAGAAGAAGCTCCATGGGATAACTGCAGGCTAGCCTCTTTTAATGTCAGCACCTGGAAGTATTCTGGCCAAAGTTCCCAGCCATGAGGGCAGCTCCCTTATTAACAAAAGGGAGATGATTCTGGGCAGATATCTCAGTGCCCCACTTCCACAGATTATGTGTTTTTTAGAACCAAGAGGTTTCTAAATTTTAATCTTATTTTTATGGACAGATTGGGTACAGATTTTGCTTCCTGTTTTCATGAGCACATCTCTTAGCCTGCCTGAGTCTGTTTTCCTCACATGGGGGAAAGGGGCTGACCCGTCTCACCACCTGGCTTGCGAGGCTCTTGTGGAGTCACAGAAAGCAGTGTACATCCACTCACAAGAATCAGTATTCCTGGGCTGGGACCTCTGGCCAGAGGTTTCCAGGCTGGTGCATTCCTTGGCTTCTGCTTTGTGGTTGCTCTTCTTGCCCAATGGCTTTTCACATTTTCTGCATATCTTACACTATTTGTGCACCACTGGGTAGGCACACTGGTTCCCACCATTGAGGACAAAGGAATAGGCTTTAAAAACTGTCATCCATCTGTCCTGCATTCACTTGAAATTATATGAAAAACAGCAATCTTACTTGAAGTGGTCAATTTTAAAATTTGCCAAACCAAATGTCACTTAATCTATAAAAGTCGAAGAAATAGGAACGAAGTTTTAATAGTTAGCATTTTTTTAATTTAAAAACTCAAGATAGTACCTATGAATCATGACAAAGTTAAACAAATGAAACTAGATTTAATCTTTTCAAAAAGTTGCTGTTTTCAATCATTATGCAAAAATAACACTGGGTCTGCCAGAAGTGACACCCCGGGTCGGCTGAGGAAAATGAGCCATTTAGAAATGAAGGTGGGAAATGTGACGACGGAATGAAGGCTTAGGAACTATAGAGTCCTCCCAAGTGAGCACAGATAGTACAAGGCCGCAAAGCCCAGGTCTTTCCTGCAAAAGCCCACAGGACAAAAGCAGATGAGGCATCAGGGCCCAGATAGCACAATGTACCTGGAAAATGTCACCCCTCTCCAAAGTCTGTGACATAAACGCAGAATAAACATCCCTCTTCCGTCCTGCTGCTAGACTCTCCATTCCAGAACAAGATTGGTATCTTGTGCTCATTTGTTTAATCAGTACCAATCACCAGTCTATTGTGCCCACTGGGCACACTCCCAGAGGAGCGCATGTGCCCAGTGCAGAACTGGGTCTTCATGAGCATCTGCTATGTGAGCAGACTCTTTCTTCCTGTCGAGGCGGATAAGGGAACAGAACTGCCTCCCCCATCCCACCCCATTCCACCCCATCCCACCCAGTGGGCAGGCAGAGGCCACCCACATACATGGACCAGGTGATATGCAGTTAGAAGACACAGGCCACCCTCATACCTGAACCGGGTGATATGCAGGTAGAGGACACAGGACACCCACATACCTGGACCAGGTGATATGCAGGTAGAGGACACGGGTCACCCACATACCTGGACCCAGGTGATGTGCAGGCAGAGGACACATGCCATCCCCATACCTGACCAAGTGATATGCAGGTACAGGACACGGGCCACTCACATACCTGGACCCGGGTGATATGCAGGTAGAGGACACAGGCTACCCACATACCTGAACCAGGTGATGTTCAGATACAGGACACGGGCCACCCAAATACCTGGACCTGGGTGATGTACAGGTATAGGACACAGGACACCCACATACCTGGACCCGGGTGATGTGCAGGTACAGAACACAGGCCACCAGGAAGCAGATGCAGAATACTAGCAGGAGCAGGACGGCCACACTCCTGGGGGACAGAAAACATGAGGGTCACTGATAGGTGGGGATCAGGAGAGGTGGACCCAAGAGATGGCTGAGAATTGGCCCCTCCCTCCACATCCCCTGTGCCCTCAGGAGGAAGCAGCATCGTTAACCTGGATGCCTGCCACTCAGGTCTTTGGGGACTGACATAGCTGGTTCTCTTTTTTAGGAGAGGGCCTGCCACTCGGGTCTCTGGGGACTGACATGGCTGATTCTCTTTTTTAGAAAAGGGCATCTGGGGTTCCTGAGTGAGAAGGGGGCCCCTCCTGAGTTTACCTCCCACTTCTCCTACCCCCACTGCAGAGATCTAGCTTAGGCTGAGAATCACAGAACTTTTCTGGAAGCCTTTTTCCTCATGATGGAAAGACAGGAGTTTCCCCAACTTTGCAGAGCTATTCTCTAGCTGGGCTTTGTCTGGGAAGCACATTTTTAGAAAACGCTTAAATCCCAAATAGGCCCATGAGGCAGGCTGCTGAGTTCAGTGTCTGTGGGCTGGGCAGGATGCAGAGCACCCAGGGCTGAGCTCCCTCCTCCTCCGCAGGTGTGGGGTGGCCTCCATGCGCTTTCAAACTCAGAGGAGGTAGTATTCCCGTAGGTAGCTTTTATTAAATGAGTACGCCTGAAAGTAAAGTGGCAAGTGCAGACTTAGTGCTGTCTTTCTTGCAAAAACATAAAAAATGAGTAAAAGCTGCCAAACTCACATTGACTTATATGAGGTTTAAATGTTATTTAAATTATTGTTTTTCTTCCTTTTAAGAGGCCACTTTTCCTGATTTTAAGTTTTTGAAAATAACGTGGATCTAGAAGCCAATGAGCTCATTCAGTGCAGTCTCTTCTCAAAAGTTATTGTTATTATTATTATATTTAGAGATAAGGTCTCCCTATGTCATCCAGCCTGGAGTGTAGTGGCAAGATCATAGCTCACTGCAGCCTTAGACTCCTGAGTTCAAGGCATCCTCCTGCGTCTGCTTCCTGAGTAGCTGGGACTACAAGCAAGTGCTACCATGCCTGGCTAATTTTTTTTTTTTTTTTTTTTTTGTAGAGATAGAGTGTTGCTATATTGCTCAGGCTGGCCTCGAACTACTGCCTCAAATAATCCTCCTGCTTCAGCCTCCCAAAGTGCTGAGGTTACAGGCATGAGCCACTACACCCAGCCAAAAGCTATTATTAAAGCAATGGTGTATGTTGCCTAGACGAAAAAACATGAAACTATATGGTGTCTTAGAATTAAGCAAACTCAAAATTTTAAATGGAAAAGTGACCAGTCCCATGCCATATGCCATCAAGGCTTGTTACACTACTGACACAAGAAAATGAGGAAATGATGGCTGGCTAATGTCTTCCCCGAAATGTTGGGCACATTGGGACAGTAACTGTGGGAGACGAAGCTTGAGCACGTAACAGAAATACAATCACGAACCCCAGAAGCCGGGACTTCTTGTTGAGTTCCTCACCTTGTTGACAGAAATACTCACTGTGGGAATATTAGAAGGTAGACAAGGCCAAATAAGGCAGCCAGGATGAGGGTGAGGACAACAGCGCTGGTGAAATACTCGTCCTGAAGCTGGTGGTACTGTGTAAGAGAGAAGTCAATCCCTCAGGGCTGAGGGCTTCCTCCAGCCACGAGCGCCTTCGCAAGCAGCACCAGTGAAGCCAAAAACCAGAGTTGCTTACCTTTTGCTCCCGTTCGACATGTTTGTACTTCAGGGTAAAGAAGTTCAGGTCTGCCATCTCCAGCTCTGTTTGGCGGGCTTCTAAGAGGCGGCTAATGTACCTGTTGACACGAGTGCCCGGGGTGGTGTAGACAACGTTGGTAGAAAAAGATGAGCGGTTTCTGAGTTTTTCTGAGGCTGTTCTCAATGCCCTCCGCTGGAGCCATCATGGAAATAAAGGAATATCATCAAATTCTCCACTTATTGAAGAAAAGCACCTGTACTCTCCCTCCAGCCTGATCTGCTGCAGGGTGGGGTTGGGTTTGGGAATCTGACATTTAATCATCATGGCTCTGCCCTGCTGGTGGTGAGATGGCAGGCGAGTCATCTCAGCAGCTAGTGTTGGGGCTCCCACACCTGTAATGGGGGTTTTATGGCCCCTGCGTGATGGCACGGCAGCAAGGATTACGTGATTAAACACGTGTGCAGTGGGGAGAATAGCACCCAGTAAGAGCAGGTTCCTAAACTCATAAAACCCCAACACATGCAGAAAGAGATGCCCCAGAGTTACAAGAGCAGGAGTCCAACCCCCTTGTTCTAAGAGAGAGAAATGGTGGCAAAAGGAGTGGCTTCACCAGTCTCTCACTTTGGCCAGGGCTGACGGGAACAGAGAGTGAGCCTCTCCTCCACAGTTTCCACATGTCACTAGAGGGATACAACAAAGCACCCATTTGCCAAAAGGAAAGTAGAGTCTAATTTAAAATCACTTGCCATCAGCTCACTATCAGTGCTTCCTAAACAGAACCTCTGGTACTTAACACACTTGAGAAGAAAATAAGAATATTAAAAGAGGCTAGCCATGCGGTTCCAGAAAAGATGAAATGAACACACTTGTTTTTATTCCTACTGAGTGGTAAAAACACTGACAATACATACAAAATAAACACATACACTGTGAAAGGTGGAAAGAAGAGGGTGATCTCAGGGACCTTGCAACTCAAAGGAAAACAGTGTGGGGCGGGTGGTGTCCCTTGGGGTTTCTTTCTGCTTTATGTATCCCAAGCTAGAAACCAGAGAAGCCGGCATCCAAAAACTTTTTTAAAGCGCCCCCCACAAAAAAAGCCTGTTCTTTCTAGCCAAAAACAAACAAACAAAAAGGCAATCTAGCAAAATAGAAAACTTTCAGACAATACCACCCTATTGTAGCCAAAGACCATTAAAAAAAAAAAATCTGTGGCCTCAGCTCCACCCAGGCCAGCAAAGACCATGTGGGGAGCCTTGACTTTGATCTTTATTAGGCTGTGAGGAGGCACACCCAAGGCCCCACCGACATAGTGCCAGAGAAACCTGAATAGGGAGTGGAGATGTTCATCTCCACTGAGTGGTAATGAGCTCCCACTTGCATTGTCAGTGGAGGCCTAACGAGGAATCTGAACAACCATATCTACTCAACAGTAACAAGGTGCCAGGTGTCACCTTGGTGCCAAATGCCAGGCTGTCATGGAGGATGAGTAGGAAACCTGGAATTCCACCTGCACTGCCCCAATGCTGTAAAGTCTGAAGAGATTTCAATAGGGTCCAGAGTATCACAACACAATACCCAAATGTCTAGGATATGAAAAAAAAAAAAATTCATAATATCAAACTTTAAAAAATGTCAACTTGAATGAGAAAGACAATCAACAGATACTAACTTCAAGATGATAGAGCTGTTAAAATTATCTGACAAGAATTTTAAAGCGGTCATGATAAAAATGCTTCAATAAGTAATTATGGACACACCTGAAACAAATTATAGAAAGTCTCAGAATAAAAGTATAAGAAAGAACAGATAAAAATTACAGACCTGAAAAATACAATAATCAAAATTTAAAATCCAATGGATGAGCTGAACTGCAGACTGAAGTCCACAGAGTAAAGAATTCCTAACCCAGAAGACAGAGCCACAGAAATTATCCAACCTGAACAATGAAAAGAAACCAGACTTAAAAAAAAAAAAAAACAGAGCCTTTGGAACTGTGGAACTAAAATGGAAGATTTAACATTCATTCATGTTATCAGAGTCCCAGAAGGAAGAAAAAGAGTATGAGACTGGACAAATATTAGAAGAAATAATAGCAGAAAATGTCCCAAGTTTGGCAAAAGATATAAATCTACAGATTGAAGTAATTGAGAAAATCTCAAACAGGGCAAACTCAAAGAAACAGATGCCAACACACATCACAATTAACTTCCAAGAACAAAAGACAAAGGAAAATTCTTGAAAGCAGCATGAGAAAACTGATATCTGATTTTTTGGGGGGGAGGGGAAGGAATTAGAATGACAGTGTCATTTCTTCAGAAACCACGGAAGCCAGAAAAAAGTGGGAAAACATTTGTCAAGTGCTCAAGAACCGTCAACTCAGAATTCAACATCTAGCAAAATTATACTTCAGAAATGAAAAAAAAATTATAATATTTTTAAATAAAGGAAAGTTGAAAGACTTTATAATCAACCTAAAGAATAGCAAAAAGAAATTCTTGAAACAAAAAAAGAAAATAGTAAAAGAAGGAATGCTGGAACATCACGAAGACAAATAACAACAGAAAGGATAAAAATGTGGGTAAATGCAATATACTTTCCTTCTTCTCTTGAATTTTCTACATGTTTTCTAGTTGAACCAAAGATTATAAATTGTCTGATATATATAGAGGAAATATTTATGACATTTACGTTATAAATGGGGAAGGATAAAGGGATTTAAAGAGAGGTAAGGTTTCTACGGTAAACTTGTTAAAATGTTGTCATCAGTAGGCTGTAATGTTATGTAAAAATGATATATATTTAGATAAACTACAAAAAATTGTATGCAACAAGACACACTATATATAAATCAAAATGGAATTCTAAAAATTGCTCACATAAACCACAGCAACATAGGAAAAAAAAAAAACAGAAATAAAAACAGAAGGAACAAGCAGAAAACAAAAAATAAGTTAAACAGCAGACCTACCAATAACATATCAATAATTGCATTAAGTGTAGATATTCTAAATATATCAATTAAAAGAGGCTGTACTAAATGATTTAACAAATATGATCTAAATACATGCTGTCTAAAGAAACTCACTTCAAATATAGCAATATATGTAGGTTGAAATTAATAGAATAGAAATTATACATCACGCAAACGTTAAAGAAAGTAGGAGTGGCTGTAGTGGTAACAGAAAAAGTAGATATCAGAGCAAAAAAAATTTACCAGGGATAGAGAGAGACATTACAAAATGATTAAAGAGTCAATGTAAAAGGAAGACATAGAAGTCCTAAATGTGTATGCACAAAACAATAGAAATTTCAATCACACGAAGCCAAAATTGATAGAATTTAAGGAGAAAGAGCTAGGCACGGTGGCTCACGCCTGTCATCCCAGCACTTTGGGAGGCCAAGACAGGTGGATCACAAGGTTAGGAGTTCAAGACCAGCCTGCCCAAAATGGTGAAACTCCGCCTCTACTAAAAATACAAAAATTAGCTGGGCATGGTGGAGGGCGCCTGTAATCCCAGCTACTCGAGAGGCTGAGGCAGAGAATTGCTCGAACCCAGGAGTCAGAAGTTGCAGTGAGCTGAGATCACACCACTGCACTCCAGCCTGGGTGACAGAGAGAGATTCCGTCTCAAAAAAAAGAAAGAGAGAGAGAGAATTTAAGGAGAAATAAACAAATTCTCAATTACAGTTGGAGATGTCAACATCTCTCTTCAACAATCAGTAGGACAAGTAGACATAAAATAAGCTAAGACATCATCAAACAACAAGATCTAATTGACATTTATAAAATACTCCATGCAACAATGGCAGAATACATTCTTTTCAGGTACCCAAGGGTATGTATTAAGAGACCTTGGCCATAAAACAAAACTCAACAAATTTAAAACAATTGAAATCATACACATCATGTACTCTCAGACCAAAACAGAGTCAAACTAAAACTAGTAAGTTAGATAACAGGAAAATTTCCAAGCATTTCTAAATAAGCCATAGGTCAAAGGGGAAGTCTCAAGGAAAAAAAAATACATATATACACACACACACACACACACACACACACGCTCATCTGAATGAACACATGCCAAAATCTACAGGAGGCAGCTACAGCAGTGCTGAAAGGTAATTAATAATACTAAATACCTACATAAGAAAAAAGAAAAAGTCTCAAATCAATAATCTAATTGCCATGTTAACAAACTAGAAAAAGAAATGCAAAACAGACTCAAAGCTAACAGTAGAAAGGAAATAACAAAGAGAAGAATTCAATAAAAAGAAAACAAACAAAAAAAAAAAACAGAGAAAATCAATGAAACCAAAAGTTGGTTCTTTGAAAATATCAATAAAGTTGGCAAATCACTGCAAGCCTGAAAAATAAGAGTGAAAAGACACTAACAAATTTAGAAATGAAATGAAATTTTACTACATACTCTGCAGGCACCAATTGCTGGTGAGGATGCAAAGGAACTGGATCCTTCATACACTGGGGGTGGGGATATAAAACAGACACTCTGGAAAACAGTTCGGCAGTTTACGAAAAAAATCTAAACATGACCCATCAATCACGTATCTGGGCATCTATCCTAGAAGAGTTAACATGTATGTGCACACAAAATTTCACACAGCAATGTTTATGGCACCTTTATTTGTGAAAGTTGAATACTGGAAACAGAAATGTCCTTCAACAAGCAAATGGTTGAACAAACAGTGGTCTATCCATACCATGAAGGACTATTTAGCAATGAAAGGAAGGCACTATTAACACACACAACTTGGATGGATCCCAAGGGCATAATGCTGGATGAAGAAAAAGCCAACTTCAGAGATCACATACTGTATGATTCCATTGAGAGGGATGATTCCAGGTAAAAACCTCCATACTCAAGAGGAAACTTTGTCCTGAAGCTGGAGATAATGAGGAAACCATGCTCAGAGTCCTTGCCAGTGCAAATCTCTGCTGCACCCAGTAGCTTTTTCATTGCCCATTCAGGCTACAACCCCAGACAAGCAGACTTTGACTTGAGTCCCCTGCCAGTCACTGGTTATTTACCTGAGGTTGGGCTTGTTCAGAAGACCAACGGTCAGTATCAACTGCTCCCTGGTCTGATAGTTCTGAGAGTTCACGTGAAAGGTTGATGGACACAGATCCACCTGGAGGTCAGGGCTGATGGACACATGTCCAGCCTTAAGTTGGGGCGGATGGACATGGGTCCATCCTCCAGTTGGGGCAGATCCACACAAGTTCACCCTCAGGTCAGGGACGGAGGGATACAGATACAGATCCTCCCTGTGGTCAGGGCCGATGGACAAAGGTCCACCCTCAGGTGAGAAAATCATGGACACAGGTCTACCTCGAGATCAGGGAATGATGGACACAGGTCCACCCTCAGGTCAGGGAATGATGGATCCAGGTCCACTCTCAGGTCAGGGGCTGATGGACACGAGTTCTCCCACAGATCAGGGACTGAGGAACACAGTTCCTCCCTGTGGTCGGGGCTGATGAACACAGGTCCATTTTCCGGTTGGTGCTAATGGACATGGATCCTCCCTCAAGTCAGGAGTGATAGACACTGGTCCACCCTCAGGTCAGTCACACCTCCAAACCCTGTCACCACCCAGCATCCTCTGCCTGTCAGCTCACCTGCTATGTCCTGGGTTACTGACTGTCCTCCACAGTCATAAATCACAGTCCTGGGCTGTGACAGGCAGCCACAAGAATGGTCAACACATTGAGAGGAAGGTGACTGTCCTTCAGCGAGTAGATGATACACACATCTCCGAAAGTGTACCAGGAGGAGCCCAAGGCCACAGGGATGGACAGGAAGGTGAAGCTCCTACAATGTCAAAAGAACCCTGGAGGATGCAGTGATATCACTGACCATAGTAACAGTCAGAGGGGGAACCACCAGGCTAAGCATCTTAATACCTACTCAAGAGTATTTTCTAAAATTCAACATCCACTTATCAAAAGAAAAAATCCAAAAGCTAACTCAAAGGGATCACTTTCTTGAAATAATTAGCCATATACTATTACTCCTAACCCAAAGCATCACAATTAGTGGTAAAACCCTATTTAACTATTATACCCAGAACAAAAAAGAATGCCCACCCTATTGCAATCATTTAACATAGGATGAAAAAGAGAAAGCAAAATCATCACGATTCGAAAAACATACTATTGTAGATCAAAAAAATGCAACAGAATTAAGTAAAACATTATTGCAATCAGTTTCAAAAAGTGTGGACCAAACAAGCTGAAATTTTATCTTCATTAAATTCAGATAGATATGGTAGAAGTTATATTTTTTAAAAATTCCTAGCCATGTTTAAACAAAATGCCCAGGAGATGGGGTAGGAGAGCCCCTAGGTGGATCAGAAACTGAGAAAACATTGAGCATTGAGCATACTGGTGATTTTTTAAACCATGCTAAAACACAGAGCTGACTCCATTGAGGAAACCAAGGCTCAGGTGCATCGGTGGTGGGAGTGAGCACAGCAAGTGCTTGAGAGAGAACAATTTGGCAACAGCTATCCGAAATTAAAACAGACACACCATTTAATCCAGCAATTCCACTACAAAGAAATACCCCAGGCTATCCTCCTAAGATTTACTAAGACATTTGTGAAAAAAAGATGTTCATGACACCAGTAGACACGAGACCAACCTCTAGAAATAAAAGTCTCCACCAACCAACAAGCCAGTGGTGAAGTCACATCTCTCCCTCCCTCCTGCAGCGGGAGGCCATCCAGCCACTTAGAAATGACTCCAAGATTTCTAAAGTCTGTCACCTAGTGAAAAGAGCGTGGACGACAAAATGATAAACTATTTGCATTAATCTCTGGTGCACACCCAAATCGATTTTCTAGAAGGAAATACAAAATGGCAAACATCTTGGAGGACTTAATTTTTGTATCATGTGTGGACGCTGCTTTTATTTTTTAATTCAAGCTTAAATATTTAAGAAGAGAAGAACAAAAGCAGCACTCAATAAAAAGAGAGAGAGACCAAACTGGGAGGCTTCTGGGTGTACCTATTAGAGGAGACAACTGTGTTGCCAGGTATTAGGAAACTGGAATAGAGGCGTGTCCCAAGCTGACTCAGGCAGGCAATACCATGTTCCCCACCTGGTGGGCCCAGTGGGCGATGAGCATAACAACCCTAACAGGCTGCACACACTCAGGCAGACACTTGACTCTCTGGATTCCATTACACAAAACCATCAGAGAAATAAACGTACTTTCATCACCAAAAGCTCTGTCCACGATTTGCTTCATTTAAACATAACAGAAATAACCTAAATATCAATGGAGGTTGATTAAGTAAATGGTTTCTCTTTAGGCTGGAAATCTATGTAACAATTTTTAAAAATCATACTTTTTGCCGCCATAAAAAAGAATGAGTTCATGTCCTTTGCAGGGACATGGATGAAGCTGGAAACCATCATCCTCAGCAAACTAACACAGGAACAGAAAACCAAACACCGCATGTTCACACTCATAAGTGAAAGTTGAACGATGGGCATACATGGACACAGGGAGGGGAACATCACACACAGAGGCCTGTCGGTGGGTGGGGGGAAAGGGGAGGGAGAGCATTAGGACAAATACCTAATGCATGCGGGGCTTAAAACCTAGATGATGGGTTGATGGGTGCAGCAAACCACCATGGCACATGTATACCTACGTAACAAACCTGCATGTTCTGCACCTGTATCCCAGAACTTAAAAAGTAAAATAAGGACCAAAAAATCATATTTGTGATAAGTATTTAATAATATAAGAAAATGTTCATGATATATTTGCAAGCAAAAAATAAACAACAAGCAACCGAACTGCCTGTGTATCATCCAGTCAAGTTTATTTAAAAAATACAGACACACACACTTAAGAAACTGGAAGGAACAAAATGTTCACGATAGCTTTTTTGTGGGATGGTAGGATTGCAGATAAATGCTTTTCATTTTCTCCCTTGTGCATGTTGGTGTTTCTCCATATTTTCCATAATCAATTATGTTTATGATCAGGAGAAACTGCTGAGAGAAGAAACAGCTGGCATGAATGCCCTGGGGGGTAAGGGCTGATGGCAGGAGCTCATCCTTGCAGCACTGGTGACAGTGGCTGTTGGGCAGGACCTGAAGCTACGTGCATAGTTGCCCCCGTTGCAGGGTGGGAGACCAAATCCCCAGGAGGATGTCCAGGCCACTCAGGGAGGGACGGATCTGAACCTACAGGAGAGGCATCAGATGTGTGGGGTCTGACACATTTTCTCTACTTGACCAAATTTCAGCCAGGCTCTGAAACTTCTCCTAGGCCCAAAGGTGCACTTCCTTATAAAATCCAGTTTTAGCAGGAACACCCCACCCTCAATATCCCATCCCCCTCCTATCTGATCGGGTTCCTCACCCTCCACCAGCCCCCAGGGGAGCCCTGATCACCTAGACCTGTCTTCAGCAAGAATGATGCTAGGTCAGTTGGCCAGAATCCCGTTACCCCTATGTTTCCTCTTAGCAATTTTCCATCCACTGACCCTCACTACCCTCCTTCTGTTAGGAGCTGAGTCCAGCCTCTCCCCTCAACAGCACGACTCCACTGCCACTGCTGGGGAACCTATGCTACAGCTATGGTCCCACATACAGACTGTCTTACTGTGTTTTAGCAAGTGTCATTGAATAATTTTTTTTTTTTTTTTTTTTTTTGGAGACAGAGTTTCACTCTGCCACCCAGGCTGGAGTACAGTGGCACGATCTCGGCTTACTGCAACCTCCACCTCCCGGGTTCAAGCGATTCTCCTGCCTCAGCCTCCAGAGTAGCTGGGACTACAGGCACATGCCACCACACGTGGCTAATTTTTGTATTTCTAGTAGAGACGGGGTTTCATCATGCTGGTCGGGCTGGTCTTGAACTCCTGACCTTGTGATCCGCCCACTTTGGCCTCCCAAAGTGCTGGGATTACAGGCATGAGCCACCGAGCCCACCAAGCTGGTCAAATAATTTTCTTTAACAGCTCCTGCCCTCCTGGCAGACTGGGCCCTTGTGCAACACCGCCACCTAGAGGCCAGTCCCCGCTGCCCTGGCTCCCGCACCCCTGAATGAGCACAGTTGGGGAACAGGGACCCTGAGGAAGAGGACGGTCTGAGGTGGTCCCAGTCTGTCCAAGAGCCTTAGCAAGCCGTTCCCCTGAACTCTGGACACGTGTGCTCACAAAAGCAGCGCCAAGGTCACAGATGGCACAACGCACTCTCCCACCTGACGCCTAACTCCAGCTCCAAGGCTGGGCTCCATCAAACGCTGAGGCTGGCAGGCCTGGGCTGAGTGTGGAGGTGCGGGTAGCAGAGGGAGAGAGAAGACAGTGGTAACAGGCCTGGACGCCCGCAAAGGGTGACTGCTGCAGGTGGGGACTGCTGTGTGCACACAGACTGCACCTATTACTCTTGTCCTAGGCATACGCCCTACTGGGATCACCGCAGACATCCCTGCAGAGACCACCTGCCTGTTGTGCCCCGTCACCACCTTTGATGCCTCCTGCAGTGGAGATGCTATTCTCCTCCCCATTTCTGACTTGCTTTCACTCATCACAAGGCAGCAGCAGTAGGGAGCCCTGTCTGGGGGGCAGATGGTGATGAAGGAGTGACACTGGAACTGCAAAAGCCCAGGCTTCCAGGCTCACCCTGCCCACAGCACCTAATGCAAAGCTGGGAAACCTGGGGTCGAGGGGTAGGGAATCAGGTACTGTGGGCGAGGAGTCAGAGGTGGAGACTGCTGAGAAGACAGTGTTTTGGTGTTTTGCCCATCTGGACGTCCTGGGTGGGCTGCAGACCGAGAGTAACAGGGGAAGGCCATCTGCAGGCAGTGCACTCCTGCACAGAGAGGGAGCCAGGAAGCCGCACAGGCACAGACAGATGAGGCACAGGCTTGGATGCTGGGGGCAAGGATGACAGGTGGGTAGGGCCAGGCTTAGTGTGAGATCCACCTAAGGAGGGAGGGTCCAGCACATCTGCCCAGAATGAATACCCTCAGAGGCCATTTAGATAGCAGATGGGGAATTTTAGCTTGTATTTATGGATAAACACAAATAAATACATAGATTATGGATAAATACAAAGAATGCCAAGGAGCAAAAAAGTACACTATAATGATTTTTGCAGGAAATAAAAAGTAGCTCAGCTCTGAGCAGCATTTACAAGATTACCCATATGTAAACAGGGAGTTCTGATCTAGCCAAATCGCATGGGGTCCATATTGGGAGGGCAGGAGACAGATCAGTCCCTGGCAGCTCCAGCATGGCAGGTTCCCTGGCTGTTCCTACCTTGTCATCGTCCTCGCAGGTCATGACATTGGAGAAGGGGATCTCGGCCTTGAACATCTTTCGGCAGTGCATGAGTTGCACCAGCAGATAGCAGACAGTCTTGAACTTCATCCTCTTGGCCGGTTTTATATCTGAGAGAATTAGGCCTGGAAATATCTGTTCAAACACACAAGGGGCAAGGAGAAATGCTGTGAATGAGACACATTCTGCCTCTCAGGCTGGGAATGCGATCCTGATAGCTACAGCCACCGCAGGGCACTGGGATTCATTTGCTCGGTGCCTACTTCATGCCAGGCATAGGGGAACGTGCCAAGAATGGAGCAGCAAACAAAACCACAACCCACGTCCAAAAGGTTCGATGCTCAAACCACATCAAAGGCCTCTAAAAGCCAATGTGATGCATGGAATCCTGAAGCAAAGAGAGGGGAGGCTAGAAGCCCTGGTCAGGAAAGATAACCAGGGCTTGAAATAAAGGTCTTTGCTACCTCATTCAGCTTCCAGCATGTCCCCTTCTACGGACAAGGAAAGAAATCGCATGGGGAGGATGGGGAGGGCCGCGCAGTGCACCCAGCTGAGGCTCAGAACCTCAATTCCCTCACAGTCCTCATGTTCTGGGTGAAATTCCATCTGTAAAATCGGATGAACATCACCCACTCACCCCTGGGGGTCTTCTCGAGGTCAAATGAGGTGAGAGGAAAGTGGGACCCCATGAATGCCCCCCTGTCATCGTTCCTGCTGGCCGGCCTGGCTTCTGAGCGAGGCCAAAGTTCCTGCACCCCCACAGCAGCTCTGACCCCACCTCCTCTCCAGAAATGCGGCACCCCTTCCTTGGCCTCGCTGCCTACCTCTCAACTTCACTTTCTCTGGCCCCTACAGGTAGGTACAAATCTCCACTCTTCAAAACAACAAAACCCCCTTCTTCTGAGCCATTCTCACTCTTCCCCTCCCACTATTCAAGATTCTCTAAAGTGGGGCTGTATACTGTACCTACTTTGTCACCCCCTTTCACCCGCACCTGAGCCCTGAACACCTCATTTGAGCCCTATACCCTCACCTGAGTCCTGAACCCTTCACCTGAGCCCAGAACCCCTCATCACCTGAGCCCTGAACCCCTCACCTGAGCCCTGAACACCTCATTTGAGCCTGATCCCCTCACCTGAGTCCTGCACCCTCACCTGAGCCCTGAACCCCTCACCTGAGCCCTGCACCCTCACCTGAGCCCTACACCCTCACCTGAGTCCTGAACTATTCACCTGAGCCCAGAACCCCTCACCTGAGCCCTGAACCCCTCACCTGAGCCCTGAACACCTCATTTGAGCCTGATCACCTGAGTCCTGCACCCTCACCTGAGCCCTGAACCCCTCACCTGAGCCCTGTACCCTCACCTGAGCCCTACACCCTCACCTGAGTCCTGAACCCTTCACCTGAGCCCAGAACCCCTCACCTGAGCCCTGAACACCTCATTTGAGCCCTACACCCTCACCTGAGCCCTACACCCTCACCTGAGCCCTGAACCCTTCACCTGAGCCCTGAACACCTCATTTGAGCCTGATCCCCTCACCTGAGTTCTGCACCCTCCCCTGAGCCTGACCCTTCACATGGACCCTGAAAGTGACTTGATGACTCTTGATCATGAGCAGATCACTTTTCTCTGGGCAGGGTGACCTCAAGTGCCCCATGTAAGACGGTAACAGCCCATCTCTGTGCCCAGCACTGCTCGGTTCACAGAGCTCCCTATCCCTGGCCCCCCTGCAAGGTTTCATGCCCACTTTGCAGGGGAGGCAGTGAAGGCCCAGGGAGGGGAAGGAGGACACAGAATGGCCTGCCCTGAGGTGACCCCAGATCTCTGACTAGGGGTTCCGGCTCTCTTACCTAGACCCCTCCCCACACCATAAGAAACAAGGCCCAGGACAGTGTTAGTGGGGACAACTCTCCCCAACTTAGCAAGTTCACAGCCCGGAGAAGCAGTGCTTGGAGAGGAAGCAGGAGGAGTCACATCTGTAAAGCTCTGCACAGGCCCAGCAGCTAAGGATCAACCAAATAATGGGGGCTCTGGTGCCTACCTTTCGGCGATGGGATGGCACAATAAAAAAGGTTTCAATGTTATGAGTTTTCAAGAAACTGTTCCTCTCATGTCCATAACCTGGTTCTACCTCGTAGTCCCCATTCAAGCACGCTAGGGTCGTCTTTGTGATATGAACCTTCCTACAAAAGAAGGAGGCAGAGGCCAGATGAGTGGGGAGCCACTGTTATCAGAGTCTGCAGGGCCTCGCCAGAGGGGAAGCGGCGCAGGCAGAGGCTTCCCTGCACCAGGGCAGGCTCCACAGGGAGTATTCACACTCCCATGCAAGTCCATCCATGCTAGGAGGGAGGGCTCAGGCAGAGATACAGCAGGGCCATCAGGAACCATGCCCAGCAGGACAGCAGGGATGACCGAGGTGGGGGACACAGGGCCAGAGGGAGAGCAGAGGAAGCAAGGGAGAGAGAGAAAGAATGTGTCAGGACTTATAAGGGAAGCTGAGGAAAAAGTGGCAATGATTTGAAGAAGAGAAAGAGGAGAGGAGACATAGGAGTCCCTCCCCTACCACAGTCTGGTTTGGTCTGGTCAGCACAAGGAGTGGGCAGACCCCACTGGGTAGCAAGAAGTCAGGGGTGGCCACAGTGTTCACACATGAGGTGGGGTGGGAAGCAGGGTGGTGAGAAACAGGCTGTGGAGCCCAGGCGTTCACGCCTCCCCAACCAATCTTCTGGTGAGGGCAGGAAAATCCCCCACAGTTGGCATTGTCTCAGCAGAAAACTCAAATACCCAGTCTCTGCTCCTTAGCAGGGAACACCTGAGCTCGCAGGCTTATGGGGCGAGAAGCAAACTCCCCAGCTTCCAAAACCATTCCCTACAAACCCAACTCTTCACTTCACCGCACAACTTTCCGAACTCCTCGCAGGGGAAAAGCTTGGGACTCATAATGAAACTCTAAGGCTGGCTGAAGACGAAAGCAGGGAGCCTGGCTCAGATGAGAGGCGGTTGAAGGCAGAGGCTCACTGGGATCCTGAGAGGGTGAGGACAGGGCTTGAGAGGTCATGAGGCCTTTCCCAGCAGTGGCTCCACCAGGATCCCCAGAGGAGCAGGGGGGTGGGAAAGGGAGGGACAGGGAGGGACTGCCAGGCCAGGAAGAGGAGAGGTTGCAAAGGGGCCAGAGGGCAGCATAGGCAGGTTCTCTGACTCCAGCCTCAGCTCGTCCCTGTGCTGCCCCATCGACAGGGACCGATTCCTGCCATCACCTCAGAGTGCTTGGATCCCTGGGCCCAGTTCCTGCTGGGATGCTCTCTGGGTGCCCCCATCAGCAGCTCCCATTGGCCTGGGGCAGGCAGGGCACTCATGGAAAGCCTCAACCTTGCTGCTTCCTGCCCCTCCGGAGGGGCCCTGGAAGCACCTGGGGACACCGTCACCCCCATCAGCCTGGCCCTGAACAACAAAGGTCACCGAGGTTGTCTGGAAACTTCCAGGCACCACAGTCTCCAGAAAGGCAAGTGTCTGTGCATTCCTGTGTTCAGCTGATGCCTCATCCATTCCATCAGCAATGGAGAGAGCAGCTGCATAGCCCAGCCTCAGGAGCCAACAGGGAGAGGAAAACGCCAGCTCTCACTGAAGCCCCTACTTTATGCTGAGCCCAGGGCACACTGTGGGGCGGCCGGTGTTCTGCAAAAGTTGCCTGCTGAGGGGCAGCCAGCGTTCTGGAGAAGCTGCCTATAGGGTAGCTACTGCGAGATCATACAAAAGGGAGATTACAGGACCCGGAGGTGGCAGAGGGGTGCATGGAAATCTTCTTCAAGATAAGGCTGAGCCTGCCACGGAGCACAGCCGTCAACAGCCCGTGGCACTTCTCAGAGAGCTCAAAGAAGGCATCATCTGTGACCCAGACATCCATGAGCGCCTAGATGGCTGTGTGGAGCCTGGGGGTGGAGAATGAGCTCTAAAGTCCCAGCACTTCCCATTTGCTTACTTGAGAAAATGAAAGCAAAGACAGCAAAAAGAGAAGTGATGCAGTGACAAGAAGCCATGAAGACAGCACCATACCATGGGCAGAGGTCCCCACACGCATCTGCTCTGGCCTTCTGGTCCCATGACCGCTTCTTGTAGATGTGTGCCAGACTCAGCTGGGCCCAGCACAGAGTGGCAGCCAGGCTGGGTGGGACGCCCACCACAGGGAGTCTGGTTGGCAGGTGCGGCTGGGACAGGCAGGCTTCTCTAGGAGCACGCACACAAGTGCCCTCAAGAGCACAGCCCAGAACCTGAAGCACGGATGTAGCCCAGGGGTATGCAGCCACCACCCACCTCCCTCCCCTCCCCACCCCATCCCCGACTTACCCTGGCAGGCCAGCGGCTTCCATGACATTGGCCAAGGTCACATCATTGGACCACACGTCATACTGCCACTTGCGCAAGCCCAGGACACCACAGAGGACTCTGCCCGTGTGCAGACCCACGCGCATGTTCAGGTCCACCTCGGTGGCTTCAGCCACGGATCTGCAACACAGACACAGAGCGTGGGGCTGGGGCCCACCTTGTATCCCCCCAGGGGCCACCTTGCTCTGCATCGCTAGGCTGTGAGCACCACGGAAGCTGGGCCTTGTCCTTGCTGCATGTGGCCTGAGCGTGGAGGTCTCCTGGCATAGTCAGTGGACACAGTGCCTTCCTGCCCACCTGTCAGCTGAGGGCCGTAGGCAGGAGGGGTGGCTCTGGCCCAAACTCCCAGCCAGCTCACACCATGTCCACACCAGACCCATGAGTTCCCTTCATGGTCTCCTAGAGGGCCCTTCCTGCCCAGGGCAGTCCCCAAATCCCAGGTGGACCTGGTCATTACCGTGGAGTGTGGCATCATGACAGTTCAGATTAACATAGGGCTCTGTGAGGCCACTGCTCCCTCGCAGGGACCCATGCCTGCTTGCCAGCCAGATGCAAGATGACAATCCGCTGGAAACATCCACAGAATCTGCAGCCCAGGCATCTGGCCTCCCACCCCTTCCTGACACACAGTCAACCTTAGGCCTCAATATAAACTTATGGTCAAGGCCTGGAGGCCACATCCAGACATGACAGGCTGGTGACATGAGGGGCATTCACCAGGAGCCGGGGTGGGGACAACAGAGTGCGGCACGGGGCATTAGGGAAGGGAACAGAGACAGAGCAGGTGGTGAGAGAACTGAAGGCTTCTGGGAAACCCCAGCCCAGCCTGGCCAAATCTAGATGCCCATCTCTATGTCTCAGTTTCCTCGTGTGTAAACCCAGTTCCAGCTAAATTCACTTTGACAAGCTCTGAAATCATTTAAACTCTAACCCAGTGCATCTTAAGGCTTAAGATGCCAATCTCCTCTTTCTATTCCATCCGGGATGGAAATACTAACAAAAGTTCCAAGAAGGACTGAGGGGCAGGCCATCATGTGGTGACAGCAAGCCAGCTCAGCCTGGAGTTCCATTCTGGAGGCCTCTGTGTATCACATTTGTCAACAACAACACAGTATGTGCAAGGCAAGGCTGTGCCACCCACCCGAGAAGACTGTGTGTGGTTTACCTTCACTCCGACTTCCCACTGGGGCCTCCTTCCTAGAGCTCCAGCCAAGGCTCAGGAAGCAGCTGCTCAGCACAACCCCACTGCTTCCCCAGCCTCCACTGAAACCCTTGCCAGCCGCCCGTCACTACCCACTTCATCCTTACAAGGGCTTGTCCCCGAAAACCACAGCACTTGGAGGCCCTGGCAGCCACTCCAAGGCAGATGGCTGCCCAGACCACAGAATCACACAAGTCCCAGCGCAGATTTCTGAGTTCAGAAACCTCAGTAAACTCAGAAGTATGCATGCCACCGATTTACAGTATGTGGAAGTTAGACTACTGATATATATTTAATACCTATGTAGTTTTATATATTTTGAATATACTTTTTTATTTAATTTTTTTTCAGTTGTTTGCCAATCTTCTTTGAGCACTGAAACCAAATGCTGAAATAAAAATTTATTTTTCAAAATTCACAAAAGGAAATGAGTATGGGAAAATGTAAATAGCAAAACATACTAATAATGTTTTTGTGCACTGGTAAGTGTTTGTACCTCTGAAGCCATGAAACGGTAAATGGCACGGAGACCTCTGGGACCCATGCCCACCTTCATCCCCAGATCCCCTTGAGCTCACCAAAGCTTTAGGCTCCCAGCAAGTGGCACCTCAGCCAGTCTCCAACCAAATCCACGCCACCACGTTCTACCAATACTCTCCATCTTCAATCTTTCCCAGTAGGTTCTGCCTCAAATATCTCAATTCTTGGTAACATCAGATCTGCAGTTAACTGAACAGTTACTTCTAAAAGAATGATGCAGCCAGAACTGCTCTCATAGTGACTCCTCCTGGTCTCACCATTCCTGGGATGCCCAAGCTGGCTTTGTCTAAATCCAACACAACCTTTAACTTCATTTCCAAGGAACAGAATTTCCACGGACTTTCTTGGCTTTATTTGTACTATGTTTTTTCTTTATTTGTGCTGTCAGGTTCACTTATTTATCGCACGTGTTTTTTAGGCAGAGGAAAAGTCTGACATTTGCTCACCGCCTACAGCCATGACCTTGGTCCTCTGAGCTGGACCCCAACAGGAAGAAAAAGAGGAAGCGGCCCATCTTGGGCAGAGGGGGCCACGGTTGGCCCCTTGGCATGAGTAAATTCTGGCAGAGCTGAAACTTAGTCACGGCTGCACTGAAGCTCAAAAGTGAAAGGACAGGTAAGCACACATTCATTCATTTGTTCCATGAACGTCTATTGAGCGTCAGCCATTATTTCAAGCACTGCAGCTATAGCTGTGCATATAACAGGGGCAAAAAAGAGGAGAGAGGACACTATAGAGGCTGATTTACCATCACCTAGGCAGAATTTCTAGAAATAACAACAACACACACGCCTGCAGCAGCCTCCAAGCCCCCATCCTTGTGTGGTGGGAAGGGTGGGGCAAATGGTTTCAGCCTCAGGTTGTTCAAGCTCATCCCCTCAACTTGGGCTCCTCCCTTCCCCACCTAGGACTCAGTTTCCCCAACTGTAAAAATGAGCTTCTCAATCTAGAATATAAAGATTCAGAAGCTCCATGTCCCCTCAAATTTTAAGGAAAACCATGTGTGGTGGGTGTAGAAGTGTGCACACAGGCATCACCTCTCCCACAGAAAATCCATCCCTAAGTGTATCAACAGGTCTGGCTCTGAAAACTAGAATCCAATAATTAGAGGAAGTAATCCTCCACGTTTCTCCGTGCTGAGAAACTGAAGCATGCTCCATGGTTCACACACAAGCCCCCTTGTTAAAACGTAAGGAACTGTTGGGGACAGCCCAAGTGCAAGGTGAATAAGGTTAGCAGGCATCCCTTCTCGCACGACCTCCAGGGATGCAGGCTGGGGGACAATCGAGTTCTACTGATGACCGCAGCACACACAAGCTGAACCTGGCAGCTCAAAAGTGGGTCAGGGAGGAGGAAAAGCACATGCCATTTACTTCTAATTTAATTCAACGTAGTAAACCAAAAATACACACTGCCAGCAAGGCATCTCAACTGAGTCTATTTAGCAAAAATGGTGGCTTGCACACTTGGTGGTCATGTGGAATAATGAGGTTCCTGTTCAAAATCTGATTCACGGTTTGCCTATCACCTGTGATGGACAAGGCTTCCCTCATGAAGTGGACAGACAAATCCACATTCCTATGGGTACACAGAACCATGTGGCTTCAGACAGAATCCTACAGAATTGGCCACCGGCTCCCTCTTTCTGGGAGTTGATGAATCAATACTTGCAGCGGCTGCTAGAACCCAGTCTATGCAGGCCCATTTAATCTGAGATCTCATTAAATTATCAAAACAACTCAGAGATGCAAACACTATTTCTCCATTTTACTGCAAAGAAAATAAAGGACTTGAGGAACCTGAAGCATCGCCTGAAGTATGGGAGCCAGGAATCTGGCAGGTTCCTGAAATCAGAAGCCCCTCAGCCCACCCATGAAACACACAGCAGCTGGGGATGCGGTGGCTGAAACCATATGAAATGCCATTTTGGTAGGCCAGAACTGGCTGGCTAGGAGCAACTTGCTAGGGTGACCTAATACTCAGGGCATCTCTGGGAGAGCAGCAGAGCTGGTGGTGTGTGTCAGAGGAGAGGGGTATGAGCAGAAGAAGGTGGGTGAGCACAGACCTCACACAGAGCAATATCCCAGTGGGGGAGAGGGACTCAAACCTGAGTATCCCCCAAGGCAGGCCCCAGGGAGTGGTTCAGGCCTCATCTGACTTCACCAGCAGGAGAAAACGCCCCCTTCTTTCTGCCCCAAGAGTGTCACACATGACTTCCATGTATGGAATACGGAGAGGGAGCATTGGGAAGCCTCAGACTGAGCCTCTCATCGCATGGAAGGTCAGAGATTGGCACAGGGACTGATGTGCTGCCTGTGTCCCTGCAGCCTGGGCATTGCAGGGAGTCCTGCAGAATCCCACTGGAAATTCAAGGTCAAGGACTGGTCCCAAACCTCAGGACACAGTGCCTGGTCTTGTCAGCCTGGCTGCAGCAGCTGGGAGACTGGTCCTGCCACCCTCATCTTTCCAATGCTCTGTGGGCTCAGAGACAGGATGTCATGAAGTGGAAAAGGCCAGTTTACAGAGGGGGAAAACTGAAGCTCCAAGACAAAAGGGACATGTCCAGGGTCACACAGCTCTTCAGGAGCAAGACCAGCAAAGTCATCAAACTCACTGGACAGTTAGGATACTTCTCATCCCATCTTCATCTCTCCTATAGACAGGAACCACCTAGCCCAAACAGGGAATGCATATCACTTTTAAAGTATTCACTAAGAATCATACCAATAAAAATTAATGGGCACTTCCTTAAAATAGTATACCACACTCCTAAATAAAGCCCAAGTTTGAGAGAGAGGGGAATCTGATCTAGTGATAGAGGTCAGGGCAAGTAAGCTGGGGGCAGGGTCAGACTGTCCAGGGCCAGCTGCAGGAGCCCAGAGCCTTGGAGACGCCCCAGCCCACTGCTCTGGCCTCTGGATGCTTCGGCTCCTAGAGGGCCCAGGCTGGCTAAGCTGGGTAGCTGAGGAAGGTATGGGCCCTGGGATCCCACTTTCAAGTCCAGCAGTCTTCACCTTGTCTTTACAAAGAGATGCCCCTCCCTGCACTTCAGAAGGCCTCTCTCAGCCCCACCTGGATTCACACTGGAGCCTCACTAGGCCCATAGGCATTTGACAAAACGGGTCCTAGACTCTTCCTAAATGATTGATCTGCATGAAAAAGGACTTGATGAAAGGCAGGGGAGGCCTAGGTTTAGAGATCAGAAAAGGAAAATATGTCTATCCATTTTTCCCATAGGAATAAACATTCTTCTAAGTGATAAAACAAGATCTTTTCCACTTGTTCTACAAGGGAAAGACTTTCTCCAGCCTCAGAAATCAAGACCCAACTCTGGCTGCATGCTTGCCTGCACCTGCAGCAATTTCTTACTTGTGCTACCAGCAAAGCATTGGCCTGAAAAGAGGCTGACAATGGAGCCCCAACCCTCACCCTCTATCAGAAAAGCCTCTGGAACCACAGAGTCTGCATCAGATGCTTCAAGAATCTTCCCACCAGCCAAACCATCCTGATATGATTTGGCTCTACGTCCCCATCAAAATCTCATGTCCAGCTGTAATTCCCAATGTTGGGGGAGGGACCTGGTGGGAGGTGATTGGATCATGGGGGCGGATTTCCCCCTTGCTGTTCTCATGATAGTGAGTGAATTCTCATGAGATCTGGTTGTTTGCAAGTGTGTAGCTCTTTCCCCTTTGCTCTCTCTCTCCTGTGGCCATAAGAAGACATGCTTGCCTCCCCTTTGCCTTCCACCATGATTGTAAGTTTCCTGAGGCCTCCCCAGCCATGCCTCCTGTACAGCCTGTAGAACTATGAGTCAATTAAACCTCTTTTCTTCTTAAATTACCCAGTCTCAGGTAGTTCTTTATAGCAATGTGACAACAGACTAATACAATACACATCCCTTATGTGCCTTAGGATTTCCTCTGCCCACTCAGAATTCCCCAAGCCTGGAACAGACTTCTCCGTGGGCCTTGGAAAGGGACATATCTGACCTGCAGGCCCCTCTCCTCCCTGGTCACTCAGGCACTGAGCCCACCTACCACCCAGGGCTCTATCAAAAGAGGAAGTCAATGGGCAACCACTGAAATTAGTGTCTTGGGGCATAGCCCACTCCCTTGGAGATGGAAAGGGCTTCCTGGAACAGAATCAGACTCAAGACAGGAAAAAAATGCAGTTGACAGTGCAGACCTCACTACTGAGGAGTGGCAGGGAGCAAACAGAACCAGTGTGCACAACTGCGAGGCCCAGCATGGGCCCTGAGGGGAAAGGTTAGCTCTGGTCACTTTACCTGTTCACCTGAAACTTTGTGTTTCCAAAGTTTCAAATAAAACACTCCATTTCAAGGTAGGGGGAAGAGAAAGACATTATATAAAGTGTCCTCCTCTGCCTGGGCAAGCTCCCCCTGTTGATAAACGTATTCTATCCTGCATGTGCAAGGCAGGGACACACACAGCCCAACGTGGCTGTCAGATGCCAAGATGGTCCCCGTAGAAGGCCGGCCATGCAGAGCACACACTGGTGGGTCCCAGGGTCTGTGACAGTCTGAGGAGGAAGAAGGGTTTGTCTGGCTGGGAGGTATCTTCGGTGCTCAGTCTTTGGTGGCTTTTCTTCTGGTCCAGAGCCAGAAGTTGAGTGACAGGAACTTTGGTGTGTAGAGCTTCCTGAGGCCCTGGGAATACTCTGGTAATCGGGCGCCCAAGCAGAGAGCAGCTACAGGAGGCCCAGGAAGATGCCCCTGGCACTAGGGTAGACCAGTTTCAGGTAGCAGGGCCAGAGATGTGGAGCTGGGGGCACCAAAGCCTGGAGAATCTCACAGACTGAGAGCCAGCAGCTGGAATGCCAGGAGAGCTGGCCAAGAGGACACAGGTTCATGGAGCAAGTGAACCAGAAAGTGGAGCAAACCAGGTGAGTTTGCAGCTCCAGGCAGCTCCAGGCCAGGTACAGAACCAGAGGGCAGACGCAGGGCTTCCTGGGCAGCAGCCAGGAAGAGGCGTGCCCGCAGAAACAGCTTATAACCCATCAACATGCGCATCGAGCAAGGCAGAAACAGGAGTAGAAGGAAGGACAGCACCCTTTAAGGCCCAGAACCTCAAGCAAGAGATAGGGTGTCACTGAGCACAGGAGCATTCGCAGCCAGGTGAGGAGACCAGGGGCCAACAAGGAGCACCAGACCCCTCTCAGGAGGACCCCGGTCAGTACAGCCAGGGTCACCAACCTTCAAGGGCACAAGGCCATCCTGTTCAACTCCTTAAGCCACCTGGTCAGCCAGGTCAGCTCACATCATTCAACTCTGCTTGTGTCTGTGCTCAGCACTGAGTGGGGCTTCCCAAATATTTACTAAGCAAATGGACTGACATCTGTCTCCTTAGAGCATCTACCTACAGAGCCTCATTTTCGCCCAAAGAGATCACACAAAACTAGATGTGATATGATATATGATCTATATATACACAAACAGCATATGATATATGTGATGTGACATAATGTGATTTATGACAATGTGATATGATGATGTGATCTATGATGAAATATGAAAGACAATTATATGATGTGTGATATTTGATACATGTGACATGTTATATGTTAGATGATGTGATGTGATATGTGATACATATTACATGAAACACGACATGGCATGTAACATATGACATGATATGACATATGATATACAAGTGATACGTGATGTAAGGTGATGTATGATGTCATCTAAGATGCAACGTACAATATATATGATGTGCTGTGAAAATGTCCCATCCTTTCAGAGAACAAGTGACGGTCATCACCTCTAAGTCTTCAAGCCAGGCGTCCTTCCTTCCTTCCTGCTTCTGCCCAGCATCTCCTCCAGCCAGGCTGCTTTTCTCCGGGGCAATGGCTCTCTGTTAGGCTGTGTGCTGAGGTCAGCTGAAGGGGCTTTTCTACTCTCAGTCCTAGACCACACTCCAGACCAGCCACCTTGGGCTCTTTGGTTCATCAGGGACTTTGGTTCTCACAGGCGACTCTGACACGAAACCATGTCGGAGAATCGCTGCCCCAGAGGGCTCAGCTTTGCTCACACGTCCCTGACATGCAGATGCCAGAAGTGGGCGCAATGCTCAAGGTGCTGGCCTCCTCCCGACAGCCTCTTTCCAGTCACACCGTCTGCAGGAGCGCCGCATGGGGCAGTCCACAGGGCAGCCCACGAGGCAGCGATGTAGCACAGGGAGCCAGCAGTCTCACCCCATCTCTCAGCCTCGCTGGCTGGGTGTTTGCCCGTGCATCCTTTCACCCGCAACTACCCATCGTCTCCCTACACAATTCTTATGCTACTACTTTCCCACTCCAGGTATGAAGCTATGCTCCATCCCTGTTGGCCCCATCTCGTTGGAGCATACCCACTTCTCCACATTTGGAGATGTCTGTTTGGATCTACACTCCACACATTAGCTCAGCCTTCCAGCTCCACACCTTCCCTAACTTGACAAAAACATCTATGTCTTCATCCCAGTCTCTGATAAGGACAATGACAACATAAGACTGACCAAGAAATGGGCAGGCCTGTCCTCACAGGTGTAATATTCATTCCATGAAGACTCACCTGCCCGGATCCCAAGCCTGTCTTCCCACACAGAGAGCACCTGAGACCCAGTCACTTTGCTGAGTGAAGAGAAACACATACATTTACTTCCTTTTAATAGAGAATTCAGCTAGATTGGGGTCAAACCTTTCTGAATGTCTTATCTGGTTAAGCTAAAAACCAATTTATTTTTGCATGACTCATGCATACCTGACAATATGCAGAATTCCTGTGGACAAAGAAATACAGTCACACATGAAATGTAAAGGCGGGGAATCACGGAAGCATCCTTTCACGCTTTCCTGAACCCAGCATCCTCCTAATGCTGGCATCATTCTCTACAGCCTCAGACAGACCCACCAGGACAAAGCGAGGCCCTGAGAGCAGAGCCCACACGGGGCAGGTGGCTCAGCTTCCAGGATTTCAATGTGTAGTCGCTCCAGGTCACTCCTCTCAGCCCCACGGTGTACTTACGTGATGGTATCAATCATGTCGAGCCCCATCTCCACACAGCAGTGGGCATGGTCAGTCTTGGGCTGGGTGAGTCCCGACACGCAGTAGTAGCAGTCCCCGAGAATCTTGATGCGACGACAGTGGTTCTCCTTCAGGGAAGGGGAAGGCACATGGTAAGAAGACAGCACTGCAGTGGCTGTGAGCATCTCTGCTGGCTCCACCACCTCTAGACACTGGTGGTCACAGAGCACTGACAAGACACACTGTACCTGGGCCAACACCTTCCCGCCCAGGCCACACCCTTGTGTGGTCACCACAGTCTTGAGGGCTGGGACCAGGCTCACATCAATCTCCTTCTCCCTTTCCCCAAACCTCATTCATGGCCTCTTTCCCCTTGGGGGGTCCATCCCTCCTCTCTGTTTCACTGAGCCAGCTCTACAGGATGATCCTTCAAGGTCCAGCTGGAATGCCACCTCCAAGGGCCATCTTCCCCAACTCCCTTTATTCCCATGGCACCTCCCTTAACCGCCATGTAGACCATCACGGACAGCCGTCCAGAACGTGCTAGATTCCCCCCAGCAGCTGCTTCTCCCCAGGAAGGGTGGACCTCTCACCCATCTGGGTGTCCCTGGGACTTCTGACCTCCCCATCCATAGGGCACACTCCCCAGAGGCAGAAGGCACTGGCCAAAGCTGAATGTCCATCTGCTCATCTGTACAGTGGTATGAATAGGAACAGCAGCACCAGCCTTGCAGGGCACGTGGAAGGTGGAGAGAGTTAACTCTAAGACCCTGTATTGTCTTACTTGGATCAATTAGTGTCAACTGGGATTATCATCACGACTGTTGTGTTTATTTCAGGGACAACATTAAAACAGCAGCTTTAAAACATTTCCATTTCAGGACCCCTTTATGTCTTGAAATCACTGAGGACTCACTAAAAACAAAAACCTTTTTGTGTGGGTGGGTTATAGCTACTGACATTTAACAATAAGAATTTTTTCGTGTACAAATGCATTTAAAATAACAGTGAATCCACTGCAGGTTAACACAAGTAACATTTTATGAAAAATCATGACATTTCCCCAAACAAAAGACAATGAGTGAGAAGCACAGTATTGCAGTTCACTTCTGTGAGCCTCTGTGGTGCCGCCGTCTCCAGGGCAGACAGTGGATTCTGTGACCCACTTCTGCATCCAGCCTTCATGCTGTGCTGTGTCTGCAGATGCCCGTGAAGGAACCAGCCTCACACAAGCACAATGCTGGATGAGGAAGGACCTCACAAGTCCCCTGAGAGGGTTTTATAAGGCCACAGAACTCCTCCAGCCACTCTGAGAACACATCGGTGGCTTATATTTAATGTGATCCTTTGGTTTCTTACAAATGACTGGGGCCCTGCAGGTCCTCTCGAATGCTGAGTTAACACAAGTGCATTTGGGATGAGAGTTATCAGCTCTCATGATCCCTGTGCTCACCTGTGCCCCACATTCTTAAAGAAGAGGAACCAGGGCCAACACAGAGTGAGTCAGGGCAGGGCCAGGCCACACCGACCGCTGGGAGCCCCAGTTCCCAGGCTGAGCAGGGACTGGCCTAGCAGCTGAATGGCCTGTCCACCGAAGTATCTTCCCAGAGCTGAGTAGACAGCTGATGACCCTGCTGCTGTCCTGAGCTGCCCTCAGGCCTGCAGTTGCAGGGACCTTGAGAGATGATCCTGGCCACTGCCCAGCATCAGAGATGGGGGCACTGTTGGGCATACAGTTGGCTCTGTGCCCAGCTCCTTCCACCGCTGAGCCTCCCTCAGCACTCTAAGACTGTGGACGGGAGATAAGGGGAGGAGGTGATCGGAGACTTCAGTCTGTGAGATGGACACTGAGGCCAGCCTTGTAAAGCCCAGGGGCCGAGTCTGCTCCGTCAGGGCCCAACAGGCTCCTCTTGCTGACAGGGAGCTGGTCACAGAGAAGCTGGTGACAGTCCAAAGATGTCCAGGGTCTGGTCACTTAGGGTGTCCTCCATCTCTGCATGACTGTGACAACTACTTAGCCCTTAGAACCCTGGCCTCCTCATCTGCGGAAGGGGCTCTTCTCACCTGCCCTCATCCCCCAGCAGGCTGAGCTGCAGCTGACACGAGCCTGTGTCAGGGGCCTGGGAGCACGAGTTCAGAGCTGGGTAGGCAGGTCCATGCCACCCAAGGGCAGGCTGCTTGGCCCCACAGCTGCTGTTTCCCAGGTGTCCAAATGTCTCAAAGGGGTCAGGATGTGGCTGCTTGGAGGCTAGCTGTGGGGACCAGTGATGATCTGGGCAAGGGTCTCCGTGCAGTAGCTGGCACCATGGTTACTGTCACTGCAGCAATGACAGGGCCTGGGACCACAGCCGGTGCTCACAGAAGGGACTGTGTCCTGTCCCAGAGAAGGTACAGCCAAGAGGCCACAAAAAAAAAAGTGACCCGGACACAGGGTTACTGTCTGGTTCCAGTGGCAGCCCCTCAGGGCCCAGCCTGAATGACTATTCACTGGACCCCAGGGTGGGCTGCCAGAGCCAGTCTCTGTCCTGCAAAACTGAAGACAGGGCCCCTCACCAGGGATGCGACTGGCCAGTCTTCTCAAGCCATCCTCACCAGAGCCTCCAGGCCCACAGTCAGCTCTGGGCTCCCTCCTAGGACACTGCTCTGTCCCCACTGGCACTGCCCTGGCATGCCCCGTGCATTCAGGCCTGCTTCCAAACATCCCCCAAATGTCCCCAGTGGTCAGAAGCAGGCCTGAATGCATGAGGCCTGCCAGGAAGGAGAAGCGGCCACCCCTCACACTCAGGCTTCCTCCGCCCAGCCCCTGCCGCTTCCCACCCCCTCCCTGAGATTAGAAACCCCGTGAGCACTCACAACCTGTGACGATGGCCCTGACACATCAGGATTTCTTCTCAGAGGTCCCAAAGGAGGGCTCAAGACCCCTCTGGGAGCCCACAAGAGCCACAATGCCCACTGGCTGCTGGAACTCTTCTTGCACATGGTTTTGGAAGGGTCGCCAATCCCCAACTGTAAGGACCTGTGCTCTTGCGTCGAGGACTTTGATGCGGGTCCCTGATCATCCCTGCATCTCATGCGCAGGAGTGGACTCAGGGATTGTGGGTAACTGCCAGTGTCCCTGCCCCCACCTCAGCTCTGAGCTGTGTTCCCAGCATCTTTCCAGGGTCCAGTGGGTACCAGGGCCTCCTGGTCATCTCTGTGAGTCCAGAACAAGCCTATTCCTGGAGTGGGACAGGTTGCAGGACAAGGCTGCTGAAGGGATGAGTGTGCATGAGTGAACAGGCCAGTCAGATCTGATGGTAGCAGGGCTCCAGGGTAAAAGGCAAAGGAGGGGCCTGTCAGTACAGCTGCTCCAAACAGCCCACCCTGTCAACCCAACTATCCTATTTGACATCAAGACTTGGCATGGCCACCACAGAAAAGGACATTGCTGTGGGGCTGGCTGGGGTGGAATCATCAGTTACCATCCCTACAGGAGTCCTATGTAAAAGGAGGCATAAACAGCACATGGGAATGAAGGCCAAAGAGACACCCACGGAGCCTCAAGTGTGACCGTCACTGCATGGTGTGGGCGAGCTGGGAGTGGGGAGAACCTATCTCTGCATGAGGACCAAGGGCAAAGCCATCTAGCACAGACTATCCACATGCACACAGCCATGTGGAAGGCCTTACAAGCACATGAGGGCTTGTGTATTCTAAAGAAATTGTCCAGAACAGTTGTCTTTAGAACAGCAATCCTCTCCTGGAACCTGGGCAACATACACCATACACACATGTGTGCACAACTCCAGCTCACCCAGCATCACACATGAGTCTCTGGAAACTGTTCTGAGATGCAAAGCTGAGGACCTTCCTGGGCCCTCATGGTGTCCCTTTCCCACCCACCTGCATCACACTGGCACTAGTGGAGACAGCTGAGGACAAATGTTGAATATATTGCTTTATTTTGTCTTTAATCTCAGAGGCCCTGGCTTTTGTTAGCAAGCTTAAGAGATCAGAAAAGGTATTTCTAGGCCGGGCGCGGTGGCTCAAGCCTGTAATCCCAGCACTTTGGGAGGCCGAGACGGGTGGATCACGAGGTCAGGAGATCGAGACCATCCTGGCGAACACAGTGAAACCCCGTCTCTACTAAAAAATACAAAAAAAATTAGCCGGGCGAGGTGGCGGGCGCCTGAGGCTGAGCCAGGAGAATGGCGTGAACCTGGGAGGCGGAGCTTGCAGTCAGCTGAGATCCGGCCACTGCACTCCAGCCCGGGTGACAGAGCGAGACTCCGTCTCAAAATAAATAAATAAATAAATAAAATAAAACAAAAAAGGTATTTCTAATTGGTTTTAGTGTTTCTGATTTTAGACTCTTTTGTATAAATATGGAAAGTCAGCACCTAGAATCCACTGCAATAAGCACCACAGGAAGTGTTGTGTCTCCTCCAAACGAAGAAAAAAGATGAGATGGAGGGTTGGCAGGGGCTCAGAGGCATGTTCAGCCCTAAGGGACAAGAGTTGCCCCCTCCCTCACAGGCTTGAAAGGGACAGGACTGCAGGCAGGTGATGAGACAACAGAAGCTTCTCAGTACAACAGAGTGGCTGCAGGAGAATCCAGATAGGAAAGTTTCCTGATTCACTCCAGGTGTGGCCTAAAGAGCTGCAGCCAGCTCACAGACAGTCTGGGCCCATCATGGCCTTGTCTGAGCAGGTAGCCACAGGGAAGGGTCTAGAACAATAAGAACTCACATAGGGCAGTACACTCTGACCCTGCCCAGCCCCAGGACCCTCCCAGAAGGGCACAGAGGTAACGTCTAAAAGAAAGCAGAGTCGGTGGCTCAGGAAGATCCACTGCCAATGCCAGAGCTCTGACATGCCCAGGCTGCTCTAGGGCCAGTTCTAAAATGGTAGAGTCCAGAGAGGCCAGAGGACAACGCATGGACTCACACACTGCACCCTAATTCTGAGAAAACAGGTACCTGGGAGAAGGAGAGGATGAGAAGCCTGAATCAATCCAGTTTTTGCCTGAAAGTGACCGCATCCAAAACCCAAACCGGCCGAATCCAATTAACTCTGTAAGACTGGAGTGTTTGGCTCTCAGTGGAAAAACGAAATAAGAAATTTTAGAAAACTCTAGAGGAAGCTTCCTGCTACAGAAATAGGGCAGAAGAGCTGAAACATAAGAACTCTGCAGACACCTGTCCATCAACAGGATCAAATCAGGTCCCCGGAAGCCTCCCCGCCTCAGGGGAGGACTGAAGAATCAGCGTGCCCTGTTGGGAAGTGCTCTCCAGGAACAGTTGCACAGTGCGTGCACTACCAGCATCAAAAAGGAACAAAAAGGAACCATGGAGGGGCAAAGGGAAACCCAACACAAACGTCTAACTATACACGCAGGAGGAACAGTGGGCAGGGGAGGGGTCTCTCCATGTACCTCGACTTCAGTTTTTTACTGTGGAATGAACCATGCAATTATTTTACATGCCTAAAAAGAAAACTTAAAAACAGTGATACCTAAAAGATCAAAACCAAAATGAAATAAACATGTTACCAGCATGATCACAGAGAGAAGAATTATTCCAAGCGATGAGAAAACACATATTTGACTGTATGTCTGGCAGAATATAATGCAAGGACAAAAATAACCACAAAGATCTCCAATTGCATTCAGCAGACTTATTGTTGAAAATAATATTGGCAATGTTATTTTGAGCCTACTAGATATAGAAGGATGAAACAAATAATATTACTGTCATTAGAATTTTCAGCATCACCGAAAAGATACAAATATAAAAATCCAAGGAGTGAAGTGAATTGGAAATATCAATATAAACTCATAATTTATTTTTATTTTCCTAAAAAAAATCCTATCTCAGTGCCCTAAAAAGCCTCAGACCAATGACAACACAGATTATAGGGCTGAAAAACCATTTCCCACTGAAAGAAACGAGGCCTTCTAGAAAAATGCTTAGTGTGAAGATGCTGCTCAGAGATGACTGACCTTAAAAAAAAAAAAAAAAAGACAGAAAACAGAAAGTAACCTGAACAGACTCCCACTTGCCAAAACAGGAAATTTAACACCAAAAATATAAAAAGATGGCAATCGATCAAAACACATCAAATTTTTTAAAATCCATGACTTCATAACTGGGTGCTGATTATTATTTTGAAAACTGATAAGTAAAAATAATCAAACATTTACTATTTTTTAGAATAACCCAGTAGCTGAATAAGTATTCTTTTTTAGAAAAAATCATGAGCTAATAATGCTGAAGAAATTAGGGAATTAAAAACCTCCATCTTGCAAAGTCAAATGTAACACAAAATGTCAGCCATGCTTGCAAGGCAGTTGCTATAAAACCATTGGGTGCAATGTGGATGGGAGACCATTGATGGACAGGTCACACGGATAACCACTCTACCATCAATCTCAACCTGGCAGGAAGAAAAGCAGCCAGCACCTGCCTGCTAGAGAGAAGCAATGAGAAGTGCACAGCCACCCAGGGAAGGGTTATTAAAACAACAACAACAACAAAAGCAGATCCAAGAAACTACTAAGTCTCCTGAAGATCTACCAGTTCACAGAAGCCGAGGAAAGGGCAGGAGGAGCACATAAAAAAAAGTCACAGAGGATGGGGGGCCAAAATGGGAGGGGCACCGTTAAAGATTAAAAGGGAAATCCCAAGACTAGCTAATTCCTAGAAACAGTAAATACTTTCACTTGCAAACCAACCCATCCCCAGTCCATGCCCTAACCACCCTTTGTCTAATCTAACTCTCACCTACCTGCCCTAAATTACTCCCTGGCCCGGTACCAACCAGGGTCCACTCCTATAGCCCAGAGCCCATGCACATTATTCCAACTATCTAATCCTAAACCTGATAAGCTGTTTAACCTGCCCCACCCCTTCCTTCCCCTGAAACCATGATGAAGGCCACACTGTCCCCTTCCTCCTTCTGCCTGCTGATGACCTGGGTGCTCACTGTGTGGCCCTGTTTGGCATGGCGTGCATGCCCTCTGGTCTACAGGCTGTGAGTAATAAACTTCTGTCAACGACACGGCCTCTCTGTGTCATTGTTCAGTCACCTCCAAATATTAAAATCCCACAAGACAATCAAGACATATGTCCATCTCATTGTATCCTAGCTAGAAAAATCAGCCAGGATGAAAAGACATTTTTGAGACACAAGGGTGAGCCGAGCCCAGACTGGGATTAGAGATGATGTAACTTTCATCAGTTTGGTTGGGTATGATAATGGTATCGTGCTGGCACCAGGTGAAATGTTCTCAGATGATAGAGTTAAAGGATTTATGGAGGAAGTGAAATGACGTCTAGGATTTGAGGGAAGGCAGAGGGTAGAGACCAAACAAGACTAACCAGACATTAACAATTGCTGGAGCTACATTACGGGTGAGAATTCACTTCAGTCCTCCTGTGTGGCCAGTTTTTTAGCAGCTCACAGAACTGGGGTGTGGGAGCAGCAAAGGATGTACAGACTCTCCAGTGTCCTTTTCACATTTTATAGTCACAGAAACCAAGACATGAGAAGTAAGGACGACGTGGGTGTAGTCCTTGCAGCTGCCTGCTGATTCCCGGCCTCGGAATCAAGCCCAGTGAAAGGATTCACAAGGAGAGCAAAGGCGGGGAGGGGCTCAGGAAGTATGGAAGTGAATACACAGCTCCATGAGCCTAAGACTTTACAGGGACAGCTCTGTCTCCTGGGTCGGCTTCCATAAGTCCCTTTTGGAAATATCCAGAGTAGACACAAAATAAATGAAAAATAATGACCTCACTAACACAAGACATAATAACGTCATCTTTTGGCAATTAAAGGTTGAATGAAATGGTCAGATTGTGAGATAGAGGAGGGACCCCTCTTAGGGGTCTGCAGGACCCCACAAACATGGAAATAAAGGAAAATCCTGAGTTCCTTTAAGGGAAATTCCAGGCTCCCAGCTAGCCCTGAGAGGTAAATGAGCAACTTGATAAGCAAGAAGGTTAACAGGAGCTTAAAACAATAGCCAAGGAAGTTAAAGTCACAGGATGTTTTGTTCCCTATAGAAAATAAAGATAACATCTTAACATATGTCACTGAGTTGTTTTTCAGAAACCTAGACCCCAAATGGATACGCTGGCGACCTCAAATAATGGAGAACTGAGGACTGAACTCTGACTGCCAATCTTTGTCCTAAATTTCTCCCTTAAGGGCCTAGAGGAAGTCACACCCACAAGCCAGAGCTGACATTCTTTTCTGTCGACTCCGACATTTTAAACAAAACTTCTCTTCTTTAACCAATTAAAAATCAGAAAATCTTTGATTCTACCTAGGAGTCCTATTCAAGATACCCTTATTCAAGATATCCCATCTTTTAAGGCCAAACCAGTGTATAATTACCATGTATTGATTTACGATTTTGTCTGTAACTTCTGCTTTCCTGAAATTTACCCCCGCCTTCAAAAACCTTGCTTGCAAGCCATTGGAGAGGTTCTGTCTTAAGCGGGAGCTGCTCAATTCTCCTTCCTTGGCACCCTGCAAATGAAGGCCCTTCCTTCTCCTGCTGTAGATATTTCTCCCTCCATGTAGATATTTTGGCTTTACTGCGCTGGGCAATCATACCTAGGCTCAGTTGAGTAACAACTGCACCGTAAAGCCATGCATGTTTGCCTTGTCATCTGTGACTAGGAGGCCCAGAGCTGTGTCAGCCTGCAAGAGGATTCTTAAACCTGGCACGACACTTGTCTTATATTCCCTTAAAGCAAATTATATGAATGCAAGTGATCCTAACTTAAACACTCATGAAATCATTGCTCAAATACTCCTGTGTTGGGTCCCCATGGATCAGAATGTCTACTGATGTGTCCATGTTTGGGGTCAGCACAGGCTTTCAGAGGCCATCAGCTGCCTCAGCATATCCCACAGGATTACTCAGATCCAGGTAGCCTCAAGCCCAGTCCAGGGAATGGGAATGTCTCATGGGGGTTATCTAACCTTGCCACACTGTCCAGTCTACTCTTGTACTGATCCCCGTCAGGGACCTGAATGCACCTCTGGCATGTGCCAGGAAACAGTCACTGTGGGGCTGAGAACTTACAACAATGTGAGGTGCTCTCATTGGGAAAAAATGTTCCCAAAAGGGTTCTTGGAGTTATGACCACAACTAAGGGACTGTGTTCCCATCCACCTAAGGAATGGGATCAGGACGAGCCCCAGGCAGCCCAGCTGATAACTGGCCAAGCTGGGATTGTCTTATCTCTACAGATGGCACACAGTGAACCCCTCCATGCTGCCCCACAGTCTTCTGGAAATGGATGAAGGAACTGTGTGCTTAGTTCAACCAGTTCATGTTCCCGTTAAGAAAACGGACATCCAGAGAAGGGGCCCTGTCCCTCCGCAGGTGAAGGTGGAGTGAGACTGGGCTCCGGCAGGTGTTTCTCATCAATTCAAAGGGGTGTGACCAGTCTCCCAAATATACATGGGTATTAAAGCAAATGTAAATCTAACAAGTATCCAATAAATGGGGAAAAGGTCAAAAATATTGTTCACATCTGTGACTACCAACCATGGCTAAGGTGATAAATAAACCATCAGCTACTATCAAGACTAAGGCAAACATGTTCTGTGTTTGTTTAACTTCCCACAGACGCCTTCATAGGGAAAGATATGTTTGGACTACAGCTGTGTGTAATTTTCCAAGCCTGCCCCTCACAGGGCCCACTTGCATCAACAACACAAGGGCCTCAGACATACGACAAGTATACCTGTGGTACACACATCCCATGTGGTCCTACTTCTTGGGGGCCACCTGCATCTCCAACACCAGAGACTCAGAAACAGGCCCCTGCAGCTGTCAATTATACAACCTGTAGCCTACAGTCTAAACATGACCCAGCCTGGCTTCCAGTGGGGCCTCAGTATGCATGGACATCTGGCAGCCACGACTCACTATAAACCATTAGAAAGAAAGGCAGCTCTTTCCTGCATATAATGCCCCTATGGAGACCAAGGCATTTAAAAGACATGCTCCATTGCTGCCATACAGCCAGACACAACGTGAGCACATCTGAGGGACACGCATCTCACATGCTCCTACTTGACAGGGGCCATCTGCATGGCCAACACCAGGGACTCATAAACAAGATCAGCACATACGAGGCACACACATCTTCCTACGTGCTCCTCAAAAATTGACTCACGCAGATTAGAGTAAAACATACACTTGAAAAATACGTAACACCATCAATGCACAAAGAAAATACAAACAAGTAATACAGAAAAAAAAAAAAGGAGCGAACTGGGTCATTCCAATTTTGAACTTCTAGGCAGTTACCTCAACAAGGGGAAACAAGATTCAAACTGAACTTCTGAAGATGAAAACTAGAGGGTCTGAGATGGAAACTACACTGGATAGAATTAATGATGGGACATACACTGCAGAAGAAAATAGCTACTATCCAAATGAAATAGAAAGGAAAAGAATCCAAAAATTTTGAAGAAAATCACCAATGAGCTGCAGGCTCCCTCAAGAGTGGAGCTCCTTAATACATGTGGAATTGATGTCCCAGAAGGAAGAAGAGAAGAAGTCATAAAATGTATTTGAAAAAGGATCACCCAGGTTTGTGTGTGTGTGTGTGTGTGTGTGTGTGTGTGTGTTTTACCAATTTAACTGTAAAACTACAGATGCAAGCTCAACACACTGCAGGCACAGGAAACATGAAGAAAACTCAAATTCACATCAAAATCAAATTTCTTACAACCAGTGATGAAAAGAAAAAGAAAAAAGTAGACAGAGAAGACCTATTTCAAACAAAGGAAGAGAGTTGATGGCAGACTTCTTGTTGGAGACAACATGAGAGAAGATAATAGAACAACATCTTCAAAGTTCTGAAGAAAACAAAGCAAAACTATCAACCTAGAACTCTCCATGCGGTGAAAATACATTTTAAAAAACTGAGGCAAAAAAAGAGTCTTTCAGAAGTATAAAAACTGAAAGAATTCATCACCAACATACCAGCACTATCAGAGATGTTTTTTTAAATTCTTTTATTTACTTTTTCACACACAGGGTCTCACTCTGTTACCTAGGCTGCAGTGCAGTGATGTCATCATAGTTCACTGCAGTCTCAAACTCCTGGGCTCAAGTGATCCTCCCGTCTCAGCCTCCCAAATAAGTAGGACTATAGGTATGTGCCACCACACCCAGTTAAGTTTTTTTTTTCCTTTTTTTCTGTAGAAATGGGGTCTCATTATGTTGTGCAGTCTGGTCTCAAACTCCTGGCCTCAAGTGATCCTCCCATCTCAGCTTCCAAAGTGCTAGGATCACAGGTATGAGCCACCACACCCAGCCAAAAGGAATTATTTAGGCAGAAATATAAAACACAAAGAAATATTGACTGCATAAATGAATGAAAAGCAAAGGAAATAGTTACTACATGAATAAACAGATCAGATATTTTTACTGTTTAAATTGCTTTGAAAGAGAACTGACTGTGTAAATAAAATGTAAAATGGAGTTTATAACACAAGAAAAAGTAAAATGTACAGCAACAACGTCATAAAGGCCAAGAAGGAAGAAACAGATGTATACAATTGTAAGTTTCTTATGCTGTAATTAATAAATCATGTGATGGTAGACTGCTAAAAGTTAAAATATCTATTATAAACTTTAAAGCAACCACAAAAATAACAAAACAAAGAGTTATAAGCCAGTAAAGGCAGTGAGATGGAATCATAAAACATAATAAATTGGCAAAATGGCCAAAGAAAACAAAAAAGGGAACAAAGAACAAATGAGACAAACAGAAAGCGAATGGCAAGGGGACAGACTAAACCTAACCACATCACTAACACAAATAGTCCAAATACCCCAGTTGAAAGCAGAGATTGTCACCTTAGGTAAAAAAATAAATAAATAAAAGCAAAACTAACTAGGAACAAACTTTAAATAAAAATACACAAACAGGCTGGGCATGGAGGCTCACATCTGTAATCCCAGCACCTTGGGAGGCTGAGGCGGACGGATTCCCTGAGGTTCGGAGTTTGAGACCAGCCTGGCCAACATGGTGAAAACCCTTCGCTACTAAAATTACAAAAATCAGCTCGGCATGGTTGCGGGCACCTGTAATCCCAGCTACTCAGGAGTATCATAAGTCGGGGACCATCTTTATGTCCAAGTAGGGCTTGTCCAAGGAACAAAAGGATGTTTAGATACCCTACCATCAATCGATGTAATTCATTCTATGAGCAAACTAAAAAGAAAAACCATATGATCCTTCCAACAGATGCAAAAGAATTAGACAAACTTCAACATCCATTTCTGATTCAAAAAAAAAAAAAAAAAAAACTCAGCAAATTAGAAACTCAGCAAACTAGAAATAAAAGGAAAACTTGCTCAACTTGATAAAAAGTATCCACAAAAAATCCAACTGGTAATATCATATTTAATGATGCAAGACAGAATGCCTTCCCCTAATGTTGGGAACAAGACAAGAATGCCTGCTCTTGACACTTCTATTCGACATTGTACTGGTGGTTCGAGTCAGTAAAAGAAGGCAAGAAAACAGAAATAAAAGGCACCCAAGCGGGAAAGGAAGAAGAAAAGCTGTCTTCATTTGCAAACAGCATGAGGATTTATGCAGAAAATGTATGTATACGGAAACCTACTAGAAATAAGTGAGTTCAGCAGAGTTTCAGAACAGTTTACTAACACAAAAACTCAACTGTACGGTTGGCCCTTGAGCAAAACACAGGTTAGGAGTGACAACCCCCATAGAGTTGAAAATCCATGTATAACTTTTGACTACCCCCAAAAACATAGCTACCATTGAGCAGAAACCTTACCAATACTATTAACAGTTGATTAACACATAAATAAGCTAGTATCTATTTAGGTTGGTGCAAAAGTAATTGTGGTTTTTGCTGTAAGTAATTTAAGTAATTACGGTTTTTGCTATTATCTTTTTTTTTTTAGATGATGTCTTGCTCTGTCACCAGGCTGGAGTGCAGTGGCACGATCTCAGTTCACGGCAACCTCTGCCTCCCGGGTTCAAGCGATTCTCCCGCCTCAGCTTCCCAAGCAGCTGGGACTACAGGTGCGTGCCACCACACTCAGCTAATTTTTGTACTTTTAGTAGAGATGGGGTTTCACCACGTTGGCCAGAATGGTCTTGATCTCTTGACCTCATGATCCGCCTGCCTCGGCCTCCCAAAGTGCTGGGATTACAGGTGTGAGCCACCGCGCCCGGCCCTGCTATTACTTTTAAAGTCAAAAACCACAATTGCTTTTGCACCAACCTAAATGCATGTATAATCCTTTATGCACTCATGGCATATGCAACCTTTTCTTAACGTTTTCAATATTTCTAGGCTACACAGTTCATCTGTGAGTTTTTCCAAACTATCACAAATCTCCAAAATATTTTCCAATATATTTATTGAAAAAAACCCTTGTATAAGTGGATCCACACAGTTCAAATCCGTGATGTTCAAGGGTCAACTGTATTTTGCTATACTAGTAATGAACAATCAGAAATTAAAAGCTAAAAATCAATAGCATTGGCCAGGTGTGGTGGCTCACACCTGTAATACCAGGACTTTTGGAAGGCCGAGGCAGGCGGATCACTTGAGGCCAGGAGTTCGAGACCAGCCTGGACAACATGGTGAAACCTCGTCTTTACCAAAAATACAAAAATTAGCTGGACATGGTGGTGTGTGCCTGTAATCTCAGCTACTCTGGAGGCTGAGGTAGGAGAATCACTTGAACCTAGGAGGCAGAGATTGCAGTGAGCCAAGATCACACCACTGCACTCCAACCTAGGCAACACAGCAAGACCTACCATCTAAAAAAGAAACAACTAGGAGCTACTTAGGAATAAATCTGATAAAATACATAAAATACATATACACTGGCCGAGCATGGTGGTTCATGCCTGTAATCCCTACAACTTTGCAAGGCCAAGACAAGAGCATCTGTCGAGCTCAGGAGTTCGAGACCAGCCTGGGCAACATGGTGAGACCAGTATCCACAAAAAAAAAAAAAAAAAAAATTAAAAATTAGCTGAGCATGATAGCATGTGCCTGTCGTCCCAGCTACTCAGGATGCTGAAGCAGAAGGATTGCTTGAGCCCAGGAGGTGGAGGCTGCAGTGACCTGTGATTGCACCATTACACTCCAGCCTGGGTAACAGAAAGAGGTCCTATCTCAAAAAAAAAAAAAAAAGAAAGAAAGAAAAAAGAACTACATATACACCGAAAACTATACATTTCTGAGAAATGCATAGAATTTTTTTCTATATATTTTTTCTGAGACAAAATTAAAGAATATCTAAATAAATCTAAACAAACATATGGTGTTTGTGAATCAGAAGACTATTTTTTAAATGTTAATCCTCCCAAGGTTGGTAACATAGATTCAACACAAATCCCAAACAAAATTCCAGCAGGCTTTGTTACAGAAACTGACAAACTGATTATAAAATTCACATGGAAAAGCAAAGCACCTAGAATAGCCAAAATCACTTTGAAAAAGAACCATAAAGTTGGATAAAACACAGGACCTGATTCCAGACAAAACATTATAAAACTACAGGGCCAGGGTATGTGGTTTTTGATGTCAAGATAAACACATAGGTTAATGGAACAGAATTTTTTAAAATCCAGAAATATATTCAGCTACATATGGACAAGTGATTTTTCTAACATTTTGGAAAGGGAATTCAGTAGAGAAATGATGGTCTTTTCAGTAAATGATTCTGGGACAATTAGATATCAAGATAACAACCAAAAAAATCCAGCTTTGACCCATACCTCGAAACATATACAAAAATTAACTCCAAATGTATTATAAACTTAAATGTAAAACCTCAAACTATAAAACCCCTAGAAGAAAACACAGGAGAAAATGTATGACTTTGGTTAGGCAAAGATTTTTACTTTATTCTACGTAAGTATATATTTATTTACTTTGCAACCTTACTCTGAGATGAAGGGATATGCAGGCTTGGCTTAGATAGCTGGCAAATAAAACAAATGACTGTGATTATTTGTGTATCTTTCTCATGTGAGTTTTCCTTAGGACAATGTGTACTTGTAAAGCTATGGAAATTCACATGCGCACAAATATTATGAATACTCTATGTTGTGTTTACACCTTATTAAACATTAATCTGATAATTCCATCTAATGCTTTGACTTTTTGTGGATGATGTTTGTTTTCAAGTTTGGATGCAGAGCTTATAAAATGGTGAATAAGTGAAATAGTATTCAATTTACTTGTGATATAGTATGTGCTCTATAAAACAAGTATTTAAGGAAAACTTTTGTTCCCCTGATGGATTGTGAGGCAGACTAAGTCACAGATTGTATTCTCCTTACATATGCACGTACCAGTGATTAGCAGTTTCCTGCACACAGCAGAATGAGAGGACATTTGCAGAGTTAAAATGGAATCCAACTGCATTATAATGGTAATAAGGATAGTGTTATTTGACAATTCTCTAAAACAGACAAAGCTGATAAATGGACAATTTCTAGCATCAAATGTTATCTGGTTATATAATTAAGAACTTGATGGGATTTTTAAAATGAGTTTATCTTTATGTTGGAGGGTCTCAATGATTTTCAAGTTGGATTTTCAAATACTCACATAGTTTTAAAAACACTGACCCCGCTGATCACAGCTTTCCTGGTAACAATGATAATGATCATACATTGAGTGTAAACCCTATCCTAGGCACTGTGCTAGAGGCTTTAGACTTTTTATTATTTTACTTTCCATTACTTTCTCACTAACCAACCGAAACAGTCATATTTAGTCTTATTTTTGAATCAGGAGACTGAAATCCAGGGAGATTTTGGATGGCTGCTCACAGTGTGTGGTAGGCTGAAATTCCATGCCTCCTCAACCACCCAAAGACACCCATGGTCAAATTTCTGGAATCTGTAAATGCAAACTTACATGGCAAAACACAAAACAAAGCAAACAGAAACAAAGATCTTTGTAAGGTAATAAATTAAGGATCTTAAAATGGGGAAACCATCTTGGATTATCCAGATGAACCCTGAATACAATGACATGTACCCTTATAAAAATGAAGCAGGAGGAAATTTTACACACATACAGAGAAAGGGAAGGAAAGAGGGAGGGAGGGGGAAAAGGCAGAGAAAGAGAGAAAACAGAATAATGAAGAGGAGCAGGCAGCAATATCAGGACAGAGGGAGACTGGAGTGATGTGCCCACAAGCCAAGGAATTCCAACAGCCAAGAGAGGATGTAAGAGTTAAGGGACGAATTCTCCTTTGGAACCTCTGGATGGAGTATGGTTCTGCGAATATCTGGATTTTGGCCAAGCAATATTGATTTCAGAATTTGGGCCTCCAAAACCGTGAGAAAAGAGATTTCTCTTGTTTCAAGCCACCAAGTTTGTGATAATGCACCACAGTAGCCTTGGGAAGCCAACGCACAGTTATAGCACTTTGGGCAAAGATTTTTTAAATACAACACGGAAGTTACAATGCATTAAAAAAACTGATAAATTGGACTTCATAAACACTAAAACTTCCTGCTCCTCAAACAACACTGTTAAGAGAATAAACAAGCCAAAGTCTGAGGGATCATATATCTGATGGAGGACTTGTATGTAGAACATATAAAGAATGCTCAAAACTGTACAAAAAGAAAAAAAATCAACCCAAATAAAAGGAAGTGGTCAAAAGGTTTCAACAGACACTTCACCAAAAAGATAATATGAGTGGCCAATAAGCAATGAAAAGATGCTCAACCACATCAGCTATTAAAAAATAGGAAATTAAAACCACAATAAAATAGCACCACATGCCTATTAGAAAAAAAACTAAAATTAAAAAGACTGACATCAAGTGCCGATGAGGATGTGGAGCAACTGGAACTCATACACTGCTGATGGGAATGTGAAATGCTACAATAACTCTGAAAACATTATATCTGTTTCATAAAAAGTTAAGCATACATCTACCATGTTTTTAGGCATTCTACTTCTAGGTATTTACCCCAGAGAATTGAATATCCATACATAGACTTGTACATGAATGTCCATAGCAGCTTTATTTGTAATAACCCAAACCTAGAAATAACCCAAATGCCCATCAAAAAGTGAATAAACAGACACGCTTCAGTACAGCTACAAAATGGGATGCTTCTAAGCAATGAAAAGGAATAAAGTACAGACACATGCAACAAATTGGATGAATCTCAAAACGATTATGCTCAGTGAAGAAAAGCCAGACAAAGTAGAGTACATATTGCCTTGTTCCATATATATAAGATTCTAGAAAATTCAAACTTATTTGTAGTGATAGAAAGCAGATTAGTAGTTGCCTGGACACAGGGAGAGAGTAAAATAGGAAGTGGGAGGACAGAGGGATTGCAAAGGGTCTAGGAAACACTGAAGGATATGCTCAGCATTTTGACTGTGGTGATGGCTTCACACATGTGTACATATGCCCAAACGAACAGAACCATACACACATGCAGCTCATTATCAGTCAATCATACCTCCAAAGTAAGGAGTCCTCTGTGCCACCGAGGACAGTGGGAAGCCGAGGAAAGGTTTGAAACGGGAAGCAGAGCTCCTCGTGCTCACCCCACGAGGAGCTGCTATGGAAATCCCAGTGAGGTGTAACATATCCCAGAGGCACTGAACCACAGAACTCACACACATTACTGGAAGGCGGGCACTAGTTAGGCCACACGTGGTGCAGTTTGTTGGAAGAAAGAAGCATGCCAGGTTGCAGAAGACAGAGTGTTACGTAAACCTTTCCTAGGAAAATTGACAGATTCACTTTGTATTCAAAAAGTCATCCAAACATACTTGAGAACTTTTCTTAATAAATAATTTTCCTAAAGACACCAAAACATGGCCCATGGGCTGTCCTGCCTTGGGGAAGGTGGAGGTGCCTCCTCATATACCCCGCTTCCCCCAGAAACCACTCACCCTCCACCTCTGGTAGGGTCTGGGCAGGTCACTCTGCAAGGATCCCAGGACAGGGAAACACTTTCCCTGCTGTGTGAAGAAATATGCGTTTCCATTCTGCTCACTGTAAACTGTGCAGGGGCCTGGAGGGGCTCTATTAGGGGTAGGAGCACGGAGATGGATGGTGGAAACCGAGGTCTCCATGTAGGGAAAGCGACAGGCTCACTTGGCTGGAAGGTTGGGGTGTGAGGAAAACCCATGGGGTCAGAGTGGAGAATGCCAAGGGACCCACCTCTGAGGCCCAGCGGTCTGTATATGAGCACAAGCTTTAGAGAGTGGCTCTCAGCCTCTGGCCTGCAAAATCCAGGGAGTTAGCAAAATGCAGATTCTTTATCCCTAGGACTTTGATGAGTGGTTCTGGATATGGCCCAAGAATCCACCTTAAGGTGTCCTAGGTGACATGACACTTGCTTCTCAATCACACATGAGAAACAGCAAAGAACCACCCCACCAGGAGCCTGCCAGGGGCAGCCTCACGCTCAGCCACAGCTGTGCATATGTGAAGTGGGCACTGGGAGTCTTGGGGAGCTTGGCATCCTCCCTCTATCCCCACAGGGCACTCACTACCACCTGGTGACAGCCAGTCAGACTTGTGCTTGCTCTGCAGATGCATCTCTCCACGAGTGGATTCTGGAGCCTATTTACAGCAACAGGGAGGGTAAGGAGTGGCCGGTGCTCTTCAGAGCCATCATGCGCAGATAGCTGAGCCCTAGTAAACCCACAGCCAGCTCTCCCAGGTACTGATCCTGCTCCCAGCCCAACTCAGCTTCTCCAAATGAGGCTCCTGGCCAACAAGTGCCTCTTGTAGGCCATCCCAGCCCCTCCTCTGGCCATTCTCATATGTGGGCCCCATCAGAGGTTCCCTAGCCTCAGGTAACAGGCCAAGGAGTCTAGAATCCATTGGAGTGGACACACTGGCATGGCACCGTCCCACTTAAACAGGCAGGGATAGCCATTGTGTGCCAGGCTCCATGGTCAGCACTGGGACTCAGTGCCAACTCAGACATGTGTATGGGCTGTCCACAGGCCAGCACCTCCCTGCAAAACCGCCATACTGTGATGAATGAGTAGGGTTAGCTGGACAGGATGCACCCATTCCACAGAAGGCTGGTGAAAGGTCAGAGGCCCAGTGGGCAGAGACCTAGAGAAAAGATGGTCTTTGGGGCTTTCAAGGATGAGTAGGAGTTCTCTTCTAGGAAGACAGGCTTTGGAGCCATAATGACACCGCTTCCAATCCTGGCTGTGGCTCTGGGGATGTTGCTTTATCACATGAGCCTCATTCTGCTCACTCTTAGAATGAAGATGACATCATGTCCTGGCCAGGATGTTACAAAGACTTCTGTGAGGTCACCAACGTGGCCTTTGTCTCCTCATGTTGCACAGTGCAGCCAAACTCAAGACTTTCAACTAAGGCTCTTAAAGTTCCACCCTGATTTTGAGGGCAGGGGTCAAGAGAAGAAACAGGCCCAGCCCCTTGTGCCTGCATCTGCTCACATCGGAGCATCGCCTCCTGGCCCTCTAGTGCTATAAAACAATTGCTGGTCAATATGTGCCCCCACCCACATACTGCCGCGCCCTCTACACCCTAAGGCTGTCACTCTGTGGTGGCATCAGTGCACTAGGACAAGGCCCCATCCTCCTTTCTGCCTGGCTGGCGAGATCCCTAATCGAGCCCCTGTCTGCTCCCATGTGATCAAGGGCTTCATGCCCAAATGGATCCCATTTACAAAAATGTGTTCCTAGAAACCAGAAAATATTCTCTTCAGCTCAGACTCAAATGTTGCTGGGACTGAGCAGCCACTTTACACCAGAGTTGTAGTTATTGGGGGTGATGCTAATTATGCTGCTGCAGGGACTGCTGGTCGAGTTCTCTCTGCTGTGCTCCTCATGGGCACCTGGAGCTCTCAACTGGCAGAATTCAAGGGCTACATGAAGGCATCTTGCAGCTGTAATGATATCCTAACCTCTGCCAGCACTGTCAGCCCTGCTATGCAGAAACAGCGTCCCCAAGAACGAAGGCGGCCAGCAGCACAACCTGGAGGCTCCATAGGGCTGATTCCCAGGACACTCCACCGCCCAGAAGCCAACACGTCAGCCACTGCCCAGCTGCTGGGCAGACACACAGCAAAGACAGGGCGCATGGATGTCTTTAAACGTAACACTGTTCAGGTGTCATGCTTTAGAGCAGAGGCTGGCATGCTGAGGCCGTGGACCACTCCTTGTTTTGTAAAGTTCTACTGGTGAACAGTCACACCCATTTGTTTAAGTATTTGTAGCTGCTTCCATGCTCCAACGCAGAGTTGAGCTGTTGCAACAGAAACCATATGTAACCCACAGAGCCTGAAATATTTACTATCTGCCCTTCACAGACCTAGTCAGCTAACCCCAGGCAGAGAGCCTCACATTAGGGGCTGCTGGGTCCAGAGCCATCAAGCCTCTAGGAAGTAGTTGGTCCTCCCTGACCCTCAGTCTCCTCTTGGACATGGGATAACACCACAATCCTGCATGGTCACTGGGAAGCACAGGGCTTTGTGCTTCAGCCGGTGTCCGCAATACACACATCTGTGCACACATGGGAAGTCAAGAGGACAGACTCCCCTGACACAAAATCATGTCAGCTTAATCCCCATTTCTCATGAGGTGACTGTGTTCTGTGTTGCCAAAGGACTCCAGGAGAATGTTCCCAACCAAAGGTGGTGACCCACAGGGGACACACAGACACTTACATGCATGTACAGATGCACAGTCACACAGGTACACACATACATACATATATATATGCCACATGCATGCTAACGTACAACATGTACACACGTGTGTTCATGTAAGCACTCACACATGTAACACACCTACACACATAACACGCATGCATTTGCAGGCACACAGGCTCACTCATGTACATTCCCACACATGCACACCCATGTTCACACATTTATGTGTACACACGTGTGCACATGCATGCTCACACATGTGCACACTCACACACGTATGTACAGGCACACACATCTCAACACATCTCTCACTCCACTTGGCCCATCAGGCCTCTCCACCATGTACATCACCCACTCTCTGATGCATGCACATTCTTCTTGATAAAAGTATGTAAGCCAGCATCCTAGGCATGAATCAGTGTCCTGGCAAAAGAGCCAAGTAGGTTTCAAGGAGTCACTTGGAACATGGAAACACGAGATGAGAGAGCATGTGATGATGCCTCAAAACAGGCCCAGAGCCCCCACCCATATACCCTGGACAGTGGCACAGATAGAAAGGAACAGCAGATGCCAAGGCCTGGGACCAGGGTGACAGCCCACCACCATGAGCAGCAGGCAGCTCTCCATAACATCTTCAGCCTCTCCTAGAAGCCAGCACTTCTTTATCAAAGAAAGAAACTGCAAAGCAACTGGGCTGAAATAAGGTGCCTCATAAAAGAACTAGAGCCCCAGGGAGTCTACAGCAGGACTGCAAAGGGCCTGCGCTGGCCCAACGTGGGTCCTGTCCCCTCACAGACAAAGGTACTGATCTCAGGACTGCCAGGAAGACAGAATCAGATGGTAGGAGTGGAGGACCCAGCACCAGCTCCAAGCACAGTGAGAGAGAAAAGGCCCAGGTGGGGCCAAGCGGGACCCTCCAGAGAGAAGCTCCCAAGATGACTAGCTTCCTGCCGAAGGGGTGGGAAGCAGGAGCAGGCCCAGGACACAACACTGGCTGCACAGTCCAGGGGACAAGCCTAGTGGATGGCCCAGATAAGACTGCAAGGGCACTGCAGACCAGAAGCTCTGCAAGGGTATTGCCCAGCAGAAAGATGAAGTGGGCTTTCCCAAACGGGCTGCTGTGGAACATTGGCTCAGGCTATCAACGGGGTGTCACTGCCCACAAAGATTCCTGTGGGGAAAAAAAGGTCTTGAGATCCAGTTGTAAAGTCAGTTTACTTTTCCACTGTTTATAGGAAAAGTAAAAGGTGCTGATCTTTTCCACTGTTTACTGGAAAACTAAACAGTGACTTTACAACTGGATCTCAAGACCTTTTCTTCCCCACAGGGATCTTCCAAAGAGAGTAGTGTCCAAAATCCCCCATGCCCACCCTCTTTCCCCCCTACCCCTCCTACCTTAACCTCTCTCCCTAATCAGGTGTCTGCAACAGGCTCCCAAGTTTTCTCCTACCTCTAGTGGGTCCCGCTAACTGCTGCCATGTATGGCAAGTCTCACTGGCCTCAGATCGTGTGACACCGCCTGGCTCTGTCCTGCCCAGCCCTGAGCTGTGCTCAGAATGCCCCTCAGGACTCTGCACAAGCCAGCCCCTTATCAAGGTGCCTTCCTCTCCCCTCCTTCATTGAGGGAGCATCCACATTTTCCCCCAAGATGCTTCACTGCCACCTCCTCTGAAAAGGTTCTGCCTTGCTGAACAGAGCTCACTGCCCCTCACTGCTCCGTCTCACACTGACCTCAGCGCCCCTCCCTGACCACCTGGAGGCTGGACAAGAGGTGAACCTGAACTTGGCTCCATCTCACTGTGCTCCTCTCACACCCTCACAGGGCAGGGATGCTAGGTGTCTGGGGTCCAAGGAAACTCAGGTGGGTCAGTGGCCCTGAAAAGCATCATATCCTGGGCTCTCCTGACACCAGACTCCCTCCTCCCCTTCCCCATTGGAAAGAGGAGACTTTCTGTGTCCATGGTCAGTCGTCCTGCAGAAGCCGACCCTTCCTGCACAGGCTGGCCGTGAAAATCTCAGGGAGGATGCGCCAGGTGAATGGCAAGAGGGGAAGTTCCATCACATGCAACCAGGGCACATTCTAGCTTTCAATCTGATGCCTGATGAGCAGTACAATGTATCCACGGGCAGCAGAGGAAAAGGAGGGGTAGGATATCGATGCCATGCAATAGATGTGCTCTTTCTGGGCCTGCAATGTCTGTTGGCTCCTGCAGCTCAGATCCCAGTCCCACATGTCCTGTCTCTAAACACAGCACAATCTGTGGGGAGAAAGGGTGACAGTGCCAGCCCCTCAGAAGCCTTATGGCCAATGTGAGTAAGTCCCAGGAGGGCAAACCTCTGTACAAGGAGGTTTGGCTGGCTTGCTCATCTTTGCTTCCAAACATGCGCATTACAAGCCAAGGCTGTTGGTATGGCCTTGGCCCGACGTTCAGCAGAGCTTGGCTGCCAGATGTGACTGGTCCAAGGAAGGTCTTTCAAGACCCCAGCACGCAAGGGTGGTCACTGCCTGCAGGCATCAGGAGGCATCAGCAACGGGGCCCCCAGCTGACAAGTTTCAATCCCAGGAGGGTGGCAGACCCAGAATCAGGCCTGCTCCAGTAGAGCCCAGAACAAGGGGTTGCAATCACCAGCTCTGTTTGCAGTGGGACACAGTGGCAGCAGGATGGTGCACAGGGCAGACCCATACCTACATATGGCCTGCACAACGAAGCCTTCTGCATGGAAGTCCCCATTCGACAGCATGCTGGCCATGCTTGTGCAAGCATTTTCTTATCTGGTAAATGCAAGGTTCCGGTCCAAGGAAAGGAATCAATGAATGGTGAGGCTAAAAACAACAGGTGATTTATAACCTTGCTGGAAGAAATGCTTAGCAATCAGTGTAGTTCATGGTCCAAATACAGGGAATCCACTGGCATATCATCACTCCAGAAGCAATTCTAATTTAATTCGAACAAAGAAAAACACTGCACTTACCGTAGCTAATTCGTCAAACTTGCCGAAGAGCTCATTGAGGAGTTTCACCAGCTCCTGGGCCGTGCACTGGGATGCCAAGCCCGTGAAACCCACGATGTCAGCAAACAGGATGCTGCAAGAGAAAGGGGTGCCAGGCTGCCCTTCTCCCAGTCACTCAGGAAATAATTCCTAGAGGTGTACAGACGTTTACATCTCCAAATCACTGTAGAATCAATCACCCCATTTATTCCTCAATGCAGACTAGAAATGAAGGCTTCCTGGTTCCTATCATATAGGCGAGAAGACTGAGGCTCAGAAAAGCCACAGAATGCCTGGCCACCAGGGGAGTAAATGAGGCCATTCACAGCTCGCCATCCCCCATGCTGACCCCTCACACTACATAGGGAAAGCCCATCTCCCCTCTGCTAGACCTGCCTCCCCTTCTTGAGGAGGTTACGATGTGGCCAGCAGCACCGAGCAGAAGTGAGGTGCTTTTAAGCATGTGGCCCCTCCACACCCCAATATTCCCCTTCTGCCCCTGAATGCAGGAAACTCGCAGGCGCTGAGTGTGGTATCCGTGCTTCACAATGAAAAGGCAGGGAGTCCCCGAATTCCTGGGCAAAGGGGCCGCCCCCTCAGTCTGCAATGACAGCAGGAACACACTGTCTTGCATCAAAGCCTCTGTGTACTGAGTGTCTATGATAGCACTGGGGTGAGCCCTAAACAACACAGTGTCTACCCACAGGGCAGAACTTGCATATTTTCTGGAATCATAAGACTTTAAAAAGATGTTTCCAATTGTTTTCTCTTCTTGCAATATTAAAACATGCTCTTTGAAAATATCAGAAAAAAAATTTAATTATATATTTTTCTCCGTAAAAATGTTGTAGCTTTAAGATATCTCTCCACAGGGTCCCAATCATTTAATCACATTTTTTCAAAGTGTTCTCGGCTTTTTCTCTAACTTTGAGGCTTCCTGAACCCAGAACGCCCCCAGCACCACTATAGGAAATAAACGCAAAGTAAAAGAAAATGACCTATTTTGTTCACAACACAGGGTATCTCCAAAGATGGGCCAGCCAGCAGGGCAAGAGGGGGGCAGGGTTCAGAACCTGGACTCCAAAGGGCACTATCCAGCTTCACCATTGACAGCAACTTATCCAACTGTTCTACATGTCTACCATGTAAAATGGGAATAAGACTAGAGCCCAGGTCATACCTTGCCCCTAGTAAGAGCTCAGTGATTGTTTACAATCATTTATAATACTTTTTAAGTATTCTAATTCATTTATTCACTTGCTTATTCAACAAATATTTATTGAGGGCTATATGTGCTGGCATTGCTTTAGGTGCTTGGGATTTAGCAGTGGAATAAAAGATTCATGGCAGGGTATGTTGGCTCATGCCTGTAATCCCAGCACTTTGGGAGTACAAGGCAGGTGGATCACTTAAGTACATGAGTTCGAGACCAGCCTGAGCAACATGGCAAAACCCCATCTCTACAAAAAATACAAAAATTAGCCAGGTGTCTTGGCATGCACCTGCAGTCCCAGCTACTCAGGAGGCTGAGGTGGGAGGATCGCTTGAGCCTGGGAGGTGGAGGTTGCAGTGAGCCGAAGCATGCCACTGCACTCCAGCCTGGCAGACACAGTACAACCCCGTCTCAAAAAAAAAGGATCTGAACAAACCTCACTGCCCTCAGAAAGACTCCATTCTATTCAGGGAAGGGGCAAACAAGCAGAGAACATCAAAGGTGACACATGTAGCTAACTATGGAAAAGCAGGGAAGTCAGATATGGACCTGTGTATACTGTCCACTAGGATTGCTCATGGGGGTCCTGAAGGGGGGGGTGGGGAAGGGACACACAGACACTGGGAGAAGAGGATTCTGTGTGGTGGTAACAGCAGGTGCTGCTCTTGTGATTTTTGCTGGATGTAGAATTATCTTTTTATTTCAACCTTTGAATATGCCATTCCACTGCCTTCTGGCCTCCCTGGTTTCTGATGAAAAATCAGTTGATAACCTTGTTGAAGATCCCTTGTAGATGATAAGTCGTTTTTCTCTTGCTGCTTTCAAAACTGTCCTCAAGTCTTTAGTTTTTGACAGTTTGATAATGACATGTCTCAGTGTGGGTCTTTTTGAGTCTACCCACCTTAGAGTGCACTCAGCTTCTTGGACGTGTAGGTTAACGTTTTCCAAAAACTTTGGGACATTTATGGCCATTATTTCTTCAGATATTCTTTCTGCCCCTTTCTCTTTCTCCTCTCCTGTAGGACTCTCAATATGTGTGTACTGATACAATGGATGGTGTCCCTTAGGTCCCTGACATTCTCTTCATTTTCTTCATCCTTTTTTTTCATTCTGTTCTTCAGACTGGATAATCTCAACTGGGCTACCAAGTTCACTAATTCTTTCTAAAGTGTACTCTACATTATTGTTGACTACAGGTAAAATATTGTACAGCAGATATCTACAGCTTCATGGCCACTGACTGGTAACTCCCCATTTCTTCCTCCCCCAAGACCCGATAACCACAAAGACACTCTTTAATTCTACGATTTCGACTATTTTAAATACCCCATGTAAGTGTAATATTGCAGTACTTGTCTTTATGTAACTGGCTTATTTCACTTGTATAATGTCCTCAAGTTTCATCTATTTTGTCACATATTGAAGAATTTCCTTCAATTTTAAGGCTTAAGAGCATTTCATTTTATGTACATAACACATTTTCTTTTAACACCTTTATTGAGATATCACTGACATAAAAATTGTGTTTACTCATGTGTATATGTGGTGTACAATTTGATGTTTTGATAAACCTACATAGGTTGAAATAATTGACACAATCAAGGTAATTAAAATAGCCATTACCTCTGCATCGCTACCTGTGCGTGAGCAAATTTCAAATATACAATACAGTATTGTTAAACATTGTGACCACACTGTATGTTAGATCTCCAGAACTTATTCATGCTGCCTAACTAAAATTTTGTATTCTTTTACCAACATCACCCCATTTTCCTCTGCCTTCATTCCCTAGCAACCACCATTCTACTTTGCTCCTATGAATTTGACTATTTTAGTTCCACATACAAATGAGATCATGCAGATATTTCTGTCTTACTTAGGTTACAGTAATGTCCTCCAGCTCCATACATGTTGTTGAAAATGGCAAGATTTTCTTCTTTTTTGTTACTTATACATGTGTGTGTGTTGCATATTTGTATATACGCACATATATACATTAACTGACACATACATGTACATACTTATGGGTTATGGTGTGCTACTTCAATATATGTATACAACACGCAGTTATCAAATCAGGGTGATTAGGATATCTAGCACCTCCAATTTTTATTATTTCTTTGTGTTGGTAACACTCAAATATCCTCTCTTCTAGGTACTTGAAAAGTGCACTAAATTATTGTTTACTATAGTCACCCTACATGCTATAGAACGATAGAACTTATTTCTCCTATCTACCTGTAATTTTGTACTAATTAACCAATCTCTCCCTGTGGCTTCCTTCCTCCTATTCTTCCCAACCTCTAGTAACCACTATTCCACTGCCTACATCTAAGAGATAAACTATTTTAGCTTCCATATAAAAGCGAGACTATGTAGTTTTTTTTGTTTGTTTTTTTGTTTGTTTGTTTGTTTTTGAGACAGAGTCTTGCTCTGTAGCCCAGGCTGGAGTGCAGTGGCTCAATCTCGGCTCACATTCAGTATTTACCTTTCTATGACTGGCTTATTTCACTTAATATAACATCCCCCAGGCACACTCATGTTGACATGAATGAGAGAATTTCATTTTTTTATGCCTGAATAGTATTCCATCCTGTAAATATACCACATTCTCTCTATCCATTCATCTGCTGTTGGACACTTAGGTTGATTACTCATCTAGGTTATTGTGAATAGTACTGCAATAAACAGGGAGAGCAGATATCTCTTTGACATACTGATTTATTTTCCTTTGGATATATACCCAGTATTGAGATTGCTGGATCATGATAGTTCTATTTTTAACTTTTTGAGAAACTTCCACTCTATTTTCCACAATGGTTGTACTAATTTACATTCCTGCCAACCAGTACAAGAGATCCCTTTTTACTGCATCCTCACCAGCATTTGTTTTTGTCTTTTTGATAACAGCCAATCTTACTGAGGTGAGATGATTCTCACTGTGGTTTGGATTTGCATTTCCATGATGATTAGTGATGTAGACCATTCTATCACATACTTGTTGGCCATTTGGATGTCTTCTTTTGAGAAATGCCTATTCAGATGCTTCACCCATTTTAAAATCAGATTATTTGTTTTCTTGCTATTGAGTTGAGTTCCTTGTATATTCTGGATATTAATCCCTTGTCAAATTAATAGTTTACAAATGTTTTATCCCATTCTCCTGTTGTCTATTCACTCTGTTGATTGTTTTCTTTGTTGTGCAGACATTTTTCAGTTTGATATAATCCCATTTCTCTAGTTTTTATCTCATTGCCTGTGCTTTTGAGGTCTTAGCCATAAAACATCTGTCTAGACCAATATCCTGAAGTATTTCCACTATGTTTCCTTCTAGAAATTTCATAGTCTGGGTCTTATATTTATGTCTGATCCGTTTTGAGTTTGCTTTTGTGTATGGTAAGAGATAGGGGTCTAGTTTCATTTTCTGTATATGCATACCCAGTTTTCCCAGCACCATTTATTGAAGAGATTGTCTTTTCCCCAATGCATGTTCTTGGCATCTTTGTCAAAAATCAGTTGGCTAAAATTACATGGATTTACTTCTGGGTTCTCTATTCTGTTCTATTGGTCTATATGTCTGTTTTCACACCAGTACCATGCTGTTTTAGTTAATATAGGTTGGTAGTATATCTTGAAGCCAGGTAATGCAACGACTCTAGCTTTCTTCTTTTTGCTCAAGATTGCTTTGGCTATTCAGGGTCTTCCGTAGTGCCATATGAATTTTGGAATTTTTTTTCTATTTTTGTGAAGAATGTCACTGATATTTTGATAGAGATTGCACTGAATCTGTAGATCACTTTGGGTATTATGGTCATTTTAACAGTATTCTTCCAATCCATGAATGTGAAATGTCTTTCAATGTTTATGTGTCCTCTTCAATATCTTTCATCATTTTACAGTTTTTATTGTAGAAATCTTTTACATCCTTGGTTAAATTTATTGTATTTTTTGTAGCTACTGTAATTGGGATTGCCTTCTAGACTTCTTTTTCAGCTCATTACTAGTGTATGGAAATGCTACTGATTTTTGTACATGGATTTTCTGTTCTCCAACTTGATTGAATTCATTTATCAAATTCTAAGAGTTTGGTCCTGCTATGGGGATAGTGGGGTCAGCCCCAGCAGTCACAGCCTTGGCCAGCAGATGGACTAAACACATCCCTCTCACATCACAGTCCCACCTGTCACAGCTGACCCTTCAGACCCGGGCAGTCCATGCCTAGCCAGCAACTCAGCCCCCGGCCATACGAGCCCCTACCCAACTCAAGACCAAGACTCCGTGGCAATTCACATCCTGCTTAAGCCCCAGGAGTGGTGCCTGCTTGCCAGTGCCAGTGGCTGCAGACCACACCATGATTGCTTCTCAGTTACAGTTGCAGGAGCCCACCCCTGCTTTGCTCCAGTTCCACAAGCAAATAGCCCAAGTTTCCTGAATGCCTATGACTGGCACTGCTGGATCCCAAAACAATGCACACTCTGCTAAAAGCTAGGATTTAAAAATGGCATCTTGCTGTAGCCACTTAGGTTGTAGAATGGGTATGGGACCCAGGGCAAGTTCCCTCCCTGGAGCAGTTCCTGCTTACGGCCTCCCAGCTGCTTCCTAAGATGGATTCAAAACTTGGGAGGGTGAAGGTGCCCTCCCATTGCCTGGATCTCCAGTGGGAAACTGGGTTGCAGAAAGACTCTCACTCACCCCTCCCATGGGTTGCCTGTTTTCCTTCTGCTTCCTAGTTTTCCCTTTTCCATTTAGGAGGCCTTTTTTTGTTTTTTTGTTTTTTTTGAGACGGAGTCTTGCTCTGCCACCCAGGCTGGAGTGCAGTGGCCGGATCTCAGCTCACTGCAAGCTCCGCCTCCCGGGTTTACGCCATTCTCCTGCCTCAGCCTCCCGAGTAGCTGGGACTACAGGCGCCTGCCTCGTCGCCCAGCTAGTTTTTTTTTTTTTTTTTTTGTATTTTTAAGTAGAGACAGGGTTTCACCCTATTAGCCAGGATGGTCTCGATCTCCTGACCTCGTGATCCGCCCGTCTCGGCCTCCCAAAGTGCTGGGATTACAGGCTTGAGCCACCGCGCCCGGCCAGGAGGCCTTTTTTTGTTGCTGTTCTTTCTTTTCTCATTGCTCTGGGTAAGACTTCCAGTTCTATATTGAATAGAAGTGGTGGGCGTGGATATCATTGTCTTGTTCCTGATTTTAGAGGGAAAGCTTTCTGTTTTCCATCATTGAGTAAGATCATAGCTGTGGGCTTGTCATATATATAGCCTTTATTTTGTTGAGGGTTTTTTTAATCCTAATTTGTTGAGAATTTTGATCACGAAAGGGTGTCAAATTTTGTCAAATATTTTTCTGCATCTATTGAGATGATCACATGATTTGTATTCCTTATTCTCTTAACATGTTGTTATCACACTAATTGATTTTTGCATGTTGAACTATCCTTGCATTTCAGGGATAAATCTCAATTGATCATGGTGTATGATGCATTCAATGTGATCCTGGATGCATTTGCTAGTATTTTGGCTGCGGATATTTGAATCTGTATTTTTCAGGGATATTTGCCTATAATTTCTTTTTTTTTTTTTTTTTTTTGTAGTGTTCTTGTCTGACTTTGGTATCAGGACAATGATGACTTCATAGTTTGAAAGTGTTCCCTCCTCTTCAATTTCAGAGACTTGGAGAAGGACTGCCATTAATTCTTTAAATGTTTGGTAGAATTTACTGGTGAAGCCATCTGGGTCTGGACTTTTCTTTGTTGGGTTTTGATAACTGATTCAATCTCCATACTATGTATAGGTCTGTTCAAACTTTCTACTTCTTAATGACTTCGTCTTGGTTGGTTGTATGTTTCTTGACATTTTTCAAATTTTCCTAGGTTATACAGTTTGTTGGTGTTCACAGTAGTCTCTTATGATCCTTTTTCATTTTTGTGGCCTCAGTTATAATATCTCTTCTTTCATTTACTATTTGATTTTTCTCTCTTTGTTTTCGGTCTAGGTAAGAACATGTCAAAATCTTATTTACTGTTTCACAAAGCAACTCTTGGTTTTGTAGATTTTTTGTTTTTTATTTTCTGTTTCATTTATTTCTGCTCTCATCTCTGTTACTTCCTTCATTCTAATAATTTTAGGCTTAATATGTTCTTCTTTTTTTTTTGGCTTCTTGAGGTGCAAAGTTAATATTGTTAATCTGATATATTTCTTTTTTAATGTAAGCATTTATTGCTATGAACTTCCCTCTTATTACTGCTTCTGTTCCATCCCATAAGTTTGAGTATGTTGTGTTTTCACTTTCTTTTGTTTGAAGGTATTTTCAGGATTTTTTGTTTGTTTGTTTGTTTTGTTTTGTTGAGATAGGGTCTTTGTCTGTCACCCAGGCTGCTAGAGTAGAGTGGTGTGCTCATAGCTCATGGCTGGTCTTGAAATCCTGAGCTCAAGCAGTCCTCCTACTTCAGCCTCCTGGGTAGCTGGGACTACAGGTGCATGTCACCATGCCTGGATAATTTTTAAATTTTTTTGTAGAGATGAGGTCTTATTATGTTGTCTAGGCTGGTCTTGAAATCCTGGGCTAAAGCAAACCTCCCACCCCAGCCTCCCAAAGTGCTGGAATTACAGGTGTCAGCCACCATGCCTAGCCTGGAGGTATTTTCTAATATCCTTTTTGATTTCTTCTTTGACCCAATAATTGTTCAAGAATGTGCTTTTAATTTCAACATTTTTATGAATTTTTCAGTTTTCTTTCTGCTATTAATTTCTAGTTTCATCCCACTGTGATCAGAAAAGATATTTGATATAATTCTTAAAACTGTGAGGACTTGTTCCGTGACTTAACACATGACCTTTCCTGGAGAAAGATCCATGTGCCCTTGAGAAGAATGTGTATTCTGCTTTTTGAGTTTTGTAATGTCCCCTATATGTCTGTTAGGTCTATTTAGTCTATAGTGTTATTGAAATCCTCTGCTTTCTTTTTGATCTTGTCTGGATGCTCTGTCTGTTATCAAAAGTAGACTATTGACGTCTCCTACTATTATTGTTTTTTTACGGTTCTGTCAATGCTTGTTTTATATACTTAGGTGCTTTTATGCTGAATGCATACATATTTACAATTATTTTATCTTCCTGAGAGTTGACCCTTTTATCATAATAAAGACTTCTTGTCTCTTTTGGCAGTTTTTTACTTAAAGTCCCTTTTTTTCTGATACAAGCATAGCCATCTTTGCTCTATTTGGGGTCTCATTTGTATGAGCTATCTCTTTCCATCCCTTCACTGTCAGTTTATGTACATCCTTAAATAGACAGCATATAGTTAGGCTTGGTTTTGGTTTTGTTTTTATCCATTCAGCCATGCTATGTGTTTTGACTGGGGAGTTTAATCCATTTACACGTTAAGTATTGATAGGGAATGGCTTACTATTGTAACTTTGTTAAATGTATTCTATTTGTCTTGGATTTCTTTATTTGTTTTTTCCTCTCTTTCTGAATTCCTTTGTGTTATGTTAATTTTTTGCTTTGATGTGCTTTGATTCCTTTTCTTTCTCCTTTGTGTAGTTTCTATAGCCATTTTTTTTTTTTTGTGGTTACCTTGGTGCTTATAAAAACTATAACTGTCCATTTTGAGCTGATAACAAGTTCAATCACATTCAGACACTCTACACTTTAACTTCTTCATAATTTATTTTATGTTGTCACAGTTTATATTTATTCATATAGTATATATTTTAAGATACTTTCAGTTATAGTTATTTTTAATACTTTTGTTTTCTTAACTTTTATGCTAGAATGAAAAGTGATTTATGCACTACAATTACAGTAATACAGTATTTTGTATTTGTTGATGTATAAATCTTTACCAATAAGTATCATATTTTCTTATGCTATTGTGTTGTTGTTTTGCATCCTTTCATTTCAATGTAAGAACTCCCTTTTGCATTGCTTGTAAGACAGGTTTAGGGGTCATGAACTTCCTCAGCTTTTAATTGTCTGGGGAGGTCTTTATTCCTTCATGTTTTTAAGGAGACTTTTGCTAGGCATAGTATTCTTGCTTAGCAGTTTTTTTCTTTCAGCACTTGAAATGTATCATCCCACTCCCTTCAGGCCTGCAAGGTTTCTGCTGGAAAACCCATTATCTTATGCTGGTTGTATGGTATGTGACAAGTCACTTTTTCCTCTCTGTTTTCAAAATTCTCCCTTTGTCCTTGATGTTTGAGAATTTGGATAAATGTATCTTGGTGTGAATTTTGGGGTGTTCATCTTATTTGGTGTCATCTGAGTTTCTTATAACAGCATGTCCATTTCTTTAACCAGATTTGGGAAATTTTCACTGTGTGTGTATATATATTCATATTTAACAATAAATTTTTACATCATATATGTAATATATGATGAAAATATATATATATATATATATACACACACACAAAATGTATGTGTGTGTGTGTGTGTGTGTGTACAAACTTTCTGGTCCTGTGGCTCACTGTTCTTCTGTAACTCCCATAAGGTGTATATTGGTTCACTAATTATTTCCCATAACTTTCTTAAGCTTTCTTCAGTCTTTTCCATTTCTTTTTCCTTTTGCCCCTCTAACAGAATTATTTCCAGTGAGTCCAGTGACTTGTCTTCCAGTTCATTAATTCTTTATTCTGCTTGATCTAGTCTTCTGCTGAATCCTTCTAGTGAATTTTTCAGTTCAGTAATTGTGATCTTCAGTTCCATGTTCTCTGGCACTTGTTAATATTTTCTATTTCTTTGTTGAAATTCTCACTTTATTCATGCATTATTCTTTTGACCTCAATGAGCATCTTTATAGGAGTTATTTTAAATTATCTATCAGGTAAATTATATAACTGTTTCATTAGTCAGTTTCTGTATATTTATCTCATTCCTTTGTTTGGAACATCTTTATCTGATTCTTAATCTTCCTTAACTCTGTGTTGGTGTCTTGAGATTTAGACAAAGCAGGTACCTCTCTCAGTCTTCATGGGCTGGCCCTGTACAGGAGAAGACTCTCACCAATCACCCACAGATTCTGGTGCTTTACCAACCCTTTCTCTCCTGAGGGAAAAGCAGGCAGCTGTTAATTTTGTCTGCCCACTCTGTGTTGAGCAGGGGGTGGGTGGGGGGAAGCTATGGTATCTATCACCCCAAACTACCACCTCTGTTCTCTCCTGGGTAGCCTGACTGTACAAGACCTATCAAGAGATCCAGGGGAGAGATAGATGCTTGTTCTTTGGGCAGCCCCATAAAAGTTGGGGCAGTGGTCACACTGACTCCTTCTCTCCCCAGAGGGAAGCTTAGAGCTGAGATTTTTCATCAGCTCACTCTATGCTGAGCAGGGGAAAGGGTCAGTGATGTCTGCCAGCTCTAGCTGTCAAAAGGCTCTTGACTTTTGATGCCTTTCCTGCAGTATGGAGAGGCTCTGGCTCCCCTCGAGGTGCTCCCAGGATTATTCTGGTAGTCTGTTCTTCTCATCAGGGGACTCGGTCAGTGTGTCATTCCTTATTTTGTAACAAGAGGCAGTGAGTGAAATGAGAAAAGTCAAGGCAGACATTAGTGTCAGCTAATCCCAGGTCCTGTCCCAGCCTGCCACTCACTGGCCAGGGAGTCGTACAAACGTTTCACTTTGTTGAACCTAAATTTCCTCATCTATAAAATGGAGGTGACAATGCCAGCAGTTCACAGAAGCATGATATTACACAGAACCAAGTACTTAGCAGAGAGCTTCTGAACACAAATTCTGCAGTCATGCTGGGCTCAAATGCTGGCTCTTCAGCTACTTTCCACCCACTTGGGCCTTCACCCCACACTGCTTAAACATCCTCCTCTGCAGAAGGAGGACAACACGGGTCCTTACTTAACAGCATGAAAATGGGCAGTGAACACATGTGCTCAGAACAGTGACTGCTGAGCTCTCAACGAGACAGCAATTAGCCATACTGGCTTGGCATACAAGGACAACTGACTCTGATGGACTCACAAACCTCAACTCATTTCCAATGAATAAGTGCTGGTTTGCAGGAACCCAGTCTGTGGTGCTCAACATAAGAAAGAATGAGAGTTTCTATGGACCTTTTGTGTCTTCAGAGGCCAAATGGGCAGACAGGCCTGACACCAACACCCAGAAGGGCCAGCAAAAAACAGCAGAAAAGGAAAGTGCTTCAGGTCCCTCACACATCATCTCCTACCTCAGTGATATTTACGTAAAGCATTAATCCCAAATAGGCAACACTCGACCATTCTAAGCACATTATACTTGCATGAAAAGTGTTTTTTTTTTTTTTTTTTTTTTTTTTGAGACGGAGTCTCGCTCTGTCACCCAGGCTGGAGTGCAGTGGCCGGATCTCAGCTCACTGCAAGCTCCGCCTCCCGGGTTTACGCCATTCTCTCGCCTCAGCCTCCCGAGTAGCTGGGACTACAGGCGCCCACCACCTCGCCCGGCTAATTTTTTGTATTTTTTTTAGTAGAGATGGGGTTTCACTGTGTTAGCCAGGATGGTCTCGATCTCCTGACCTCGTGATCCGCCCGTCTCGGCCTCCCAAAGTGCTGGGATTACAGGCTTGAGCCACCGCGCCCGGCCGAAAAGTATTTTTAAATGGAATCCACAATTTAATAAAATAAATACTTTCAAAGAGAATCTTTAAAAACAAACAAGCCTCAGAGTGTCTAAAGCAAGTTGGTTCACTCTGAAGGCTTAGTTTCCTCACCTATAAAATGGGAACAATCCCTGCCTCCTAGGGCTATTATGAAATGAATAGAGTAAGACAGAAGAGCACACATATCCCAGACCTGGCACCAACTAGCACAATGCTCAGCTACTATTCTGACATGGCAAATTCGAAGCCCAAAATGTCACTGCTCAATGCCAGTTTTAGGGACAGATATTTTTACCCTCTCCAGGCAACAGATGAAGTGTAAGAATACTGAAATAAGAAATGGGAAAGATAACTGTAACATGCATCACCCAAGAAGCCAACAGCCCCTCTACATGTGGGACCTGTTTCCCTGCTAGGCAGCTGTCCACCTGAACCTCCTGACCACATCTGCCTTCACAATTGAGACCCTTCGTACACACTCCCCTGTCTCCCCACCTCCACCATCACCTCGTCTCCTCACCTCCTCCATCACCTCTTCACTCCCATCATCAGTTACCCACCTCCACCATCATCCCCCATACCTCCACTATCACCTCCTCACTTTTATCATCACTTCTCCAGCTCCGCCATCACCTCCACACCTCCACCATCACCTCCATACTTCCACTATCACCCCCCACACTTCTACTATCACCTCCTCACTTCCATTATCCCTTCTCCAACTCCGCCATTACCTCCACACCTCCACCATCACCTTCCACTATCACCTCCCCACCTCCACCATCACCTCCTCGCCTCCTCGCCTCCTCCATCACCTCTTCACTCCCATCATCAGTTACCCACCTCCACCATCACCTCCACCATCACCTCCCCACCTCCACTATCACCTCCTCACTTCCATTATCACTTCTCCAACTCCATCATCTCCACACCTCCATCATCACCTCCATACTTCTACTATCACCTCCCCACCACCACCATCACCTTCCCACCTCCATCACCTCCTCACCTCCACCATCACCTCCGCACCTCCACTATCACCTCCACACCTCCACTATCACCTCCACACCTCTACCATCACCTCCCCACCTCCACTATCACCCCCACACCTCCACTATCACCTCCTCACTTCCATTATCACTTTTCCAACTCCACCATCACCTCCACACTTCCACCATCACTTCCACACTTCCACTATCACCTCCCCACCTCCATCATCACCTCCACACCTCCACTATCACCTCCTCACCTCCAACATCACCTCCATACTTCTACTATCACCTCCCCATCTCCACCATCACCTTCTCACCTTCACCATCACTCCTCACCTCCACCATCACCTCCACACCTCCATCATCACCTCCCATCCTCCACCATCACCTCCACGCCTCCACCATCACCTCCCATCCTCCACCATCACCTCCACACCTCCACTATCACCTCCTCACCTTCAACGTCACCTCCATACTTCCACTATCACCTCCCCCACCTCCACCATCAGCTTCCCACCTCCACCATCACCTCCTCACCTCCACTATCACCTCCACACCTCCACCATCACTTCCCCACCTCCACCATCAGCCCCCACACTTCCACTTTCATCTCCTCACTTTCATTATCACTTCTCCAACTCCACCATCACCTCCACACCTCCAATGTCACTTCCACACTTCCACTATCACCTCCCCACCTCCACCATCACCTCCACACCCCCACTATCACCTCCATACTTCCACTATCACCTCCCCACCTCGACCATCACCTTCCCACCTCCATCATCACCTCCTCACCTCCACCATCACCTCCACACCTCCAATATCATCTCCGCACCTCCAAGATCACCTCCATACCTCCACCATCACCTCCCCAGCTCCACCATCACTTCCCCACCTCCACCATCACCTCCTCACCTCCACCATCACCTCCACACCTCCACCATCACTTCCCCACCTCCACCATCAGCCCCCACACTTCCACTTTCATCTCCTCACTTTCATTATCACTTCTCCAACTCCACCATCACCTCCACACCTCCAATGTCACTTCCACACTTCCACTATCACCTCCCCACTCCACCATCACCTCCACACCCCCACTATCACCTCCATACTTCCCTATCACCTCCCCACCTCGACCATCACCTTCCCACCTCCATCATCACCTCCCCACCTCCACCATCACCTCCACACCTCCAATATCATCTCCGCACCTCCAAGATCACCTCCATACCTCCACCATCACCTCCCCACCTCCACCATCACTTCCCCACCTCCACCATCACCTCCTCACCTCCACTATCACCTCCACACCTCCACCATCACTTCCCCACCTCCACCATCAGCCCCCACACTTCCACTTTCATCTCCTCACTTTCATTATCACTTCTCCAACTCCACCATCACCTCCACACCTCCAATGTCACTTCCACACTTCCACTATCACCTCCCCACCTCCACCATCACCTCCACACCCCCACTATCACCTCCATACTTCCACTATCACCTCCCCACCTCGACCATCACCTTCCCACCTCCATCATCACCTCCACACCTCCACCATCACCTCCACCATCACCTCCACACCTCCAATATCATCTCCGCACCTCCAAGATCACCTCCATACCTCCACCATCACCTCCCCAGCTCCACCATCACTTCCCCACCTCCACCATCACCTCCACACTTCCACTATCACCTCCACACTTCCACCATCACCTCCCCACCTCCACCATCACCTCCTAACCTCCACCATCACCTCCCCAACTCCACCATCACCTCTTCATCTCCATCATCACCTCCCCACCTCCACTATCACCTCCCCACCTCCACCATCACCTCTTCACCTCCACCATCACCTCCCCACCTCCATCATCACCTCCACCATCACCTCCCAACCTCCACCATCACCTCTCCACCTTCACTATCACCTCCTCACCTGCATCATCACCTCCACACCTGCACCATCACCTCCTCACCTCCACCATCACTTCTTCACCTCTACCACCACCTCCCCACCTCCACCAGCACCCCTTCACCTCCATCACCTCCCCACCTCCACCATCACTCCTTCAACTCCACCATCACCTCCCCACTTCCACCATCACCTCCTCACCTCCACCATCACCTCCACACCTCCACTGTCACCCCTTCACCTCCACACTTCCACTATCACCTCCACACCTCCAGCATCACCTCCACACCTCCACCGTCACCTCCACACCTCCACCATCACCTCCACACCTCCACCATCACCCCTTCACCTCCACACCTACACTATCACCTCCACACCTCCACCATCACCTCCACACCTCCACCATCACCTCCACACCTCCACCATCACCTCCACACCTCCACCATCACCTCCACACCTCCACCATCACCTCCACACCTCCACCATCACCTCCTTACCTCCACCATCACCTCCCCACCTCCACCATCACCCCTTCACCTCCAGCATCACCTCCCCATCTCCACCATCACCCCTTTACCTCCTCCATCACCTCCACCATCACCTCCACACCTCCATCATCATCTCACCTCCACCATCACTTCTACACCTCCCACATCACCTCCCCACCTCCACATCTCCACTATCACCTCCTCACCTACACCATCACCTCCACACCTCCACTATCACCTCCTCACCTCCACCTATCACCTCCTCACTTCCAACATCACTTCCCCACCTCCACCATTACCTCCACACCCCCATTCTTTCCCCACCTCCATCCATTCCTTCCCTACTTCTGTCATCACCTCCCCATCTTCACCATTACCTCCACACCTCAGTTTCCCAGACTCCCCGTTGTGCCGGGTCAGCACCAGCCCTACCTCACATTGTCGTGCCTCTGGATGTAAATCTTGTGGAAAATCCTGTCAGGGGGCTTCAGGAAGTCCTCCTTCATCTCCATGGCAACGTTCCGGGGCAGGAGGCTCATGAGGAGCCGCTCCTGGACAGAAGAGAAGGGACCGGGTTAGACAGCAGGGCCCCCTCCCTCCACTCCTCCTCACCTCGCCCTCCCCAGTAAGGGTGTCTTGCCTCTGAGCCTGGGTAGGCCCATGTCCAGGCCTGGACTGACACTGAGCAAGCAACTCCCTCCAGGAGCACTAGCCAGGGCTGGCACAGCCTCCCCAACACCCAGGCCTCCCTGCGGCGCCCCTCACGTTACTCCCTGGGCACGCTGCTGAATCTTAACCTATGTTTCAGCGTACAGCAGGGTTACAGCTGCGAAAACACTGCTGTCTCCACCAGGGCCCCAACCTGGCCTCTCTCCCTCCCCCTACTGCTCCAACAACACCCCAGAAAGAGTCTTCCACATTGGCTTAAAGAAACAAGCTGTCCTCTTGAGGTACCCAGAAAGTACCCTTGTTCTTACACAGATAAGCGGCCTAGGGGACCACGTGGCACTCTTTCTTGGTTTTTATCTTCTTATTTCTCCCTTAGCTGTGTAAGTCAAGCATTTGCTTCTTTCCCCCAAGAGAAAAGAATAAACGTTTGGATTTTTCAAAACAAACTATGCCATCCTGGAGAGTCTTTTCCCCTTCCTAGGCATCAGTTTCCTTGTCTGGACTGAGGGAGTAAGTAGGACTTTGATTCTCATCCTCCAGTTGGATGTTCCCTGACCCCAACCCCAGCTGGCCCTTGACCTGTTGGGCACACCCTTATGTCTGAGAGACCATGTTCCAGAAATATGGTGTGAGGGTCCCCAACTCATCCCTCAGTCCCTCCCATGCCCCTCCCATCTGCTTTGAAAAGAAAAGCAAAAGAGCAGAGTTTAAATCCTACGTAGAATCAGGTAGAACATCCCACTGACAAGCAAGGAAACAGGCTGGAGAGGGGAAGAAGCCCCATCCCTCCCACCGCGCCCTCCAGCTCCGAGCCCCTCCACAGCGGCCTGCCTTACTCAGTGCCAACAACATTCCCTCCCTCCAAGGAGCCTCAGCAGGAGCCACGCAGGCACCCAGCACTGAGATGCTTCTGCCTTCTCTCCATCCTCAGCCTCACAGGCCTGCCAGGCACAGCCCTGGGAGTCTCTCCTGCATAGGCTACATCCCTGACCCAGGAGCAGCCGCCATCCTGTGTGACTTTTTCAGAAGGAGCACAGGTGCCCAGACACCTTCACATTCAGGGGCCATAGGAGCAGCCACAATGAAAATAGCCACCCACATCCCGAAAGCCCAGCTGGCCACAAGGGTCTCACCTCTCTGTTCCACATGGCAGATAGCGTTCCATGTGTGCAGCCCATTTTACAATGGGAGAACAAATTTGGTACACTTGAAGTTTCCCCTGGTAAGTTACTTCCACATAAACTCCGGAGGAGAAAGACCAGGTCCAGCCCTGCCTGATGCCAAGTGGGACTAAGTCTATGTCTCAGCTGCCTGAGTCCTGGCCCCGGAGTCTGTGGCCTGGAGGTGTGCCCTAAGCAAAGCCAAGGTCTACACTGAGAACCTGCCCCTACCGAGGGTCCCACTGCAGTCCCCACCCGAGCCCTCACTATAGCCCCCAAGCAGCTCCCACGAAGCTCTGTTGCAGCCACCATGTGGCCTCCACCTTGGCGCCCACCTTGGCTCAGGGAATGACAATATCTGAGGAATTGAAAAATGCAAGATACTGAACTCCAAGGAGAACAAAAATGTGGCAGGTGATGGGGGAGTATCCAGAGCCACAAGTGCTGATCCCAGGAAGGAAAGAAAGGCTGCTGGGAAGCCCCTGGCACACATCCCAACTTCCTGCACATGGTCCCCAGCATGGGAGACTGGAGCTCGTGGACTACTCAGCCGTGGCATAGAGTGCTGCAAGAACCAGTTGTGGCAGAGTTACTTAGCCCTATCAGCTGGCTGTCCCCAGTAGCCCTGCTCCACTGCTGGCCTCACAAGACAGCCCCTTATTTTCACCGGGGTTCTTGGCTACCTGGAATAAAGACCATATTTTCCAGCCTCCCATGCAGCTAGATACGGCCAAGGAGACATAACTTGAAAGGTCATGTGGAAACTTTGGAAATGTTCCTTAAAAACATATTGTTCTAGCCAAAACCAAATAATCTTCATTAAAAACTGGGCAAAGGACATGAACAGTCACTTCTCAAAAGAAGAAATACAAGGAGCCAACAAACATGAAAAAATGCTCATCATCACTAATCATTACAGAAATGCAAATCAAAACCACCATGAGATACCATCTCACAACAGTCAGAGTGGCTATTATCAAAAAGTCAAAAAACAACAGATGCTGGTAAGGCCACGGAGAAAAGGGAACATTTGGTGGGAATATACTGCTGGTGGGAATGTAAATTAGTTCAGCCACTGTGGAAAGTAATTTGGAGATTTCACAAAGAACTTAAAACAGAACTGCCATCAAATCCAGCAATCCCATTACTGGGTACATATCCAAAAGAAAATAAATCATTCTACTAAAAAGGCACATACGTGTGTATGTATATCACAGCACTATTTACAATAAAAGACATGAAATCAACACAGGTACCCATCAATGGTGAGATGGATAAAGAAAATGTACATATACACCATGGAATACTATGCAGCCATAAAAAAGAATGAAATGATGTCCTTTACAGTAACATGGATGCAGCTGGAGGCCACTGAAGTAACACAGAGACAGAAAACCAAATATCACATGTTCTCACTTATAAGTGGAAGCTAAACATTGGATACATATAGACATAAATATGGGAAGAACAGACACTGGGGACTCCAAAAAGGGGGAAGACAGGGAAGGAGGGAGGCAAAGGTTGAAAACTAGCTATTGGGTACTAGTATCTGGGTTATGGGATCGATTGTACCTCAAACCTGAGTATCACACAGTACATTCACATAACAAACCTGTACATGTACCCTCAATCTAACATGAAGGGTAAAATTTAAAAAACAAAACAGCTTGTCCCTCTTCCCTTCTTCTCCTGCTGTTGTTGGGAACACAGTCGTAACAGTCAGATCTCCACCTACCATCTTGGTTTAGGAAGATGAAGGCAACACACTAGGGACACAGGTGGTGAGCTGGATGGAGACTGCTGAGGGTTTCATGGATCACACCTGTCGCACCACCATAAAGTGCCTACCCTGGAATGTATATGTAAGACAAAAAGAGCTATGTCACTTCTGTAAGCCACTGTCACATGACATTCCTAAGGACAACTGCATTTCCAACCAAGGGCTCAGCATTAGCTCCGTCCATTGAATTTGCAGCAGCACCTAAGCCAATATAAGTTAATAACCACAGACTAAGGTACAAACCCTTTCCCACAGGAAGCAAGCAGCCATCTGATAAGACTCAGCATTCATTTCTGATTAAAAAAAAAAAAAAAGACGAAATAGCTCATTCACATTATAAAGATTCCACCTGAAATGCACATCCAATCTCAAAACCCTCAAGGCCCAAGCAGCAGTAAACATTAGTGCCAAGAACAGATCATATCAATAAGCTCTAGCCAACAAAATAATTAAAAAACCCAGAAATCAAAAGTATAAAAGCTAATATGACTATGGGTCATACAAAGTACCCCAGTGTCCTATGAAGGTTATATAAAAATCTTAACGCATTTATCTTGATTATCAAAATGTGACTTAAATGTACTCTTAACAAAAACTAGATATTTCAGTGACAATTGTGAAGACTCTACTTCTGGGAACATGGAGACGTATTTTTCCCTATTCCTCCTGCTGAACACAACTGAAAGTCCTAGACGTTACACATCAAACAAGCAAGACTAAAAGTCAGAGGGAAGAAGGCAGAAATCTTGAGACCAAGAAATGACATAAAGGTGAGTTCCTGAGGTTTCTTTAGCCTCATATATGCCAGACTGAGTGCTGGAGAAGTGGTCAAGTCAGCAACACCAATGGGCACAGACCAAAGGAAAACACAACAAAAGCACCTCTCTTCAGCCAAAGGCCCAGGACTGGGCAACTCACAAGAAGAAAACTTTCAGACATAAACCTACCTACACCAGGCCAGAGACACTGAAAACTCTGTGCCCCAGCCCCACCCACTCCCAGAGTAAGCCAAGTCTTTCTTCTCCACCTGCTGGTAACAAGCATCCCCCAACTCTGAGTCAGTGGGAACCAAGGGGATCTCATTCTCCTCCTGTGAGCCAGGTGCTATTAGTGGGGACCATGAGGGACTAGAACCCTCACTCCTGCTCAGCAGTGAGAAGGAGCCCTCCCCACATGGTGTCAACAGAGGCCCAGTGTGGAGCCTAAACTTCTAACCCCATCTGGCAGTAAAGAGACAGCAGCCCCCTTTCCCAGCCAGAGTCATGTCACAGAAAATCATCAAAAACAAAATGTCCAAATAGCATACAGAGCTTCACACATAACATTCCAAATGCTTAGGTTCCAGCAAACCATCACTCATCACACCAAGAACTAGAACAAGCTCATCAAGTGAACAAAGACAGTCAACACACATCAATACCAAGACAGATGCCAAAATAACTAATCAAGACTGTAAAGCAACCATCATAAGAATGACTAAATAAAGAACTATAAATGCACTTTAGAAATATAGATATAAAAATCTTTTACAAGATAGCAATTCAGTGATATGAAACAAGAAGTATATACCCCAAACACATGCGGTTTAATCCAGGGATGTAATGCTAATTCAAAATCGAAACATCAATCAGTGCTACATACCGTATCAACAGAATAAAAAAAAAACACACACATAGCAATTGATATCGAAAAAGAATTTGACAAAATTCAACATCTATTTATGATGAAAACTTTCAGAAAAATGAAAATAGAAAAAAACTTCGTCTTCTTGATAAGGAATATTCAGAAAAAGCCTACACCTAACATTATACTTAATAGTCAAACATTGAATGCTTTCACTGGGAACAAGGCAAGGATGCTGGCTCCCATTACTCATATTCAACATCTCATGGGAAAGTCTTATTAGTGCAGTAAGTTCAGAAAAGGAAAGAAAAGTCATAAAGATGGGAAAGGAAGAAATAAAAGTAATATGATGGTCTACATGGGAAATACAATGGATGCTACAAAAGCAGAAACAAAAGAAAATTGTACCAAAAAGACTCCTAGAATAAATAATTAAGTTCAGAAGGTCACAGGATACAAGATCAATACACAAAAGTCAATTACATTTCTATATACTAGCAATAAACACATGGACACTGATATTTAAGATACAATACCATTTACTGTTGCTCAAAAATGAAATACTTCGGTATAAATCTAACAAAACATATATAAGACTTGTATGTTAAAAACTGTAAAAGACTGATTAAAGAGATCAGAGAAGATCTAAATAAATGGAGAGACATACCATGTCCATGAATTGGAAGACTCAACTTAGCAAAGATGTTAACCCTCTCCAAATCAATATACAGTTTTAATATAAATCCTATCAAAATCCCAGCAAATTCTTTAGTACCTATAGGCAAAATTATTCTAACACTTAAATGTAAAGGAAAAGGAATAAGACGACCTAACATAATTTTGAAAATGAACAATAAGGTAGAAGAAATCAGCTTACCTGATTTCAAGGCTTGTTATAAAACAAAAATAATCCAGACAGTGTGATGTTGGTTGACAGATAAACACATAAGACAATAAAATAGAATCTAGAATCTACAAATAGACCACACAAATATGCACAACAAATTTTTGACAAAGGTTCAAAAGTAATTCAATGGAGGAAGGGTAGTCTTTTCAACAAATGCTACAGCAACTTGACATTCGTAAACAAAAAAAAAATGACTCTTCACCTAAACCTCATACCTTACGCAAAAATTAAATTAAAATATGTTATAGATTTAAACGTAAAAGATAAAACTTTTAGAAAAACACGTAAGAACTAAGGCGAGGCAAGAGTTCTTTAGACTTGACACCAGAAGTACAAAAAAAATTGGTGAATTAAACCTCATCAAAATTAAAAATATTTGCTCTCAAAAAGACTCTGCTAAAAGAATGAAATGATAAACTACAAGCTTTGAGAAAATATTCACAAACCACATATCCAAAAAAGTACTGTTATCTAGAACATATAAAGAACTCTCAAGGCCCAGCAATTTAAAAAATCCAATTAGAAAGTAGGCAAAAGACATGGATATGTTGCTGGGTACATAAATGGTACAACCATCCTGGGAAAGTTTCACTATCTCTCAGTAAACTAAATAGGCAATTTTCAGGTGACCCAGCAACTGTACTTTTAGGTATTCGTGCCAGAAAAATTAGTGCCTATGTTCACTCAAAAACCTGTGCATGAATGTTCACAGCAGCTTTATTCCTAATAGACCAAAGCTGGAAACTACCAAGACATCCTTCAATGGGCCAACAATTAAACAAACTGTGATACAGCCACACCATAGGATGCCACTTAGTAATAAAAAGAAACAAATATCGATATATTCAACAATATGGATGAATCTCCAAATAATTATGTTGAGTGAAAAAAAGCCAATCCCAAATGTCTACATATTGTATGATTCCATTTACATGAACTTTTTGAAATTACAGATTTATAGAAATGGGTTAACAGGTTAGTGATTGCCAGGTCTTCAGAATGAAGGTGTTGTGGAGGGAAGTGGGTGTGGCTATTTAAAGAGAACAAGAGGGATCCTCAGGGTGATGGATGTTCCATATCTTGGCTGTCCCAATGTCAATATCCTGGTTGTGGTATTGCTCCACAGTTCTGCAGATGTTGCCATTGGGGAAGCTGGGCAAACGGCACATGGGATCTCTCTGTGTTATTTCTTACAACTACATGTGAATCTACAAGTAGTCAAAAATAAAAACAGTTTAATTTTAACTAACAAAAAAAGATTCTGAATACGGAGAAACTAGAGGCTTTGCATACTCCTGGTAGGGATGGAAAATGGTGCAGCCACTTTAGAAAAGAGTCAAGCAGCTCCTTAAAATGCTAACCATAGAGTTACCATAAGACCGAGCAATTCTACTCCTAGGTATTTATCCAAAAGAAATGAAGATGTGTTCACACAAAAACTTGCACGTGATTTTTTATAGCAGCATTACTTATTATAGTCAGAGTGGAAACAACCCAAATATGTATCAACTGTGAACAGATAAACAAAATGTGATCCATCCATACAATGGAATATTATTTGTCCATATAAAAGAATGAAATACTAAAACATGCTAAGATCTGGATGCACTTCAAAAACATTATGCTAAGCGGAAGGAGCCAGTCACAAAAGATCACCTATTATACAATTCCATTTGTATGAAAGGTCCAGAACAGGTAAGTCTATAGAGACAGAAAATAAATTAGCAGGTGCCTACGTCTTGCTGGAGGGTAGGTGTGGGTATATACGGAGAGTGATTGCTAATGGATACAAGGTATCTTTGGGGAATAATAAAAATATCTTAAATTTAGATTATTGTATACTAATTTTCCATCATAAGATCATTTGACATATGTATGAAATAAGATTATGTGTAATAAGATTAAGATTTTTGTATAATTCTATATAATAATAACTCTAAAATACAGGAAATAGCATTTAACTGAACTTTATTCAATTGGACAAAGTTTACTTAATTGAACTTTATGGTATATAAACTCAATAAAGATGTTTAAAAAATGGAAAAAAAATCACAACTGTAGTGGTTTGAGAAGGTGCTGTCCATGGGCTAGCCCTGTTTAAAAATCCATACGGCATCACTTACATGGAAGTCTTCTTTCTCTTGATAAATTTCTTCACATGATGAGAACTCAAAATTGTTCCATTTACCTTGTTAGGGTAACAAATTGAGTGTGTGCTTTAAATAGCTGCATATTATTTTTGGAATTCTGATTTAATAATGGCATCTGAGGAACAGCCAGGGCTCTGGGAGGGGCCAGCTCCATATGATGGAAGAGGGAGCTGAACTCAGGGACACAGGGCTTCCTGGACAGGGTGTAGGCAGAGGAGGAGGACGCTAAGGGTGACCTCCTATGCCTCTCACCCTGTGCTCTCCAGCTGTGACAGGCACAGACCTCAGGCTAGACCCTTGTTGGGGGCCATGAACACCCTGAAGCCCCCAAATGGTCTTTACCACCCAGTGGAGCTGCACTTTCAGCCCATATCCCCATCCTCTCCAAGCAGAAGGGAGGCGGAGCTCACGCTCACCAAAAGTAGTACCTGTGACCACCTCCACCTCAATTTGCTGCCTGAATGCCTCCTCCAGTTCCCACCTCCCTGCCTCTACCTGGCAAATCCCTACACATCCCTCAAAGCCCTGATCATTCTTGCTCTTCCCCATACTACGTCCCTATTCAGTTCAGTCAAGGCCACCTCCTAAAGCCCTGGCACTGGTCACTTCTGAGAGCATCTCTATAGCTAGAACAGCCCTGGTACCCTCTGCCCTGCCCCAAGCCTGGTACCCTCCACCCTGCCCCAAGCCTGGTGAGTGTTCTCAGCCATGGTGTCCTCCATCCACACTGCTGGCGGGGTTCAGGGCCCTTCCCTTCTCCTAGCACCCCAACTCCAGGCAGGACATGTCTGGAAGGTGAGGGCCATATCCACTTCTCCTCACCCATACCTCTCACCCCCAAGTTGACTGGCAAGGTCACAAAAGCATGTGTATGAGATGCACACACAAAGAGGCCACCGCTGGGAGTGCTGGGCCAAGGAAGCTATAGGATCAATTCCCTAATCACACTCTATCGCATTCATTCACTACACACCTATTAACGAGGACTCATGACTGTGCCTCTACCAGCCGTTGTTCTGCAAGGTAAAATCACCAACGAGACAAACCAGAAGGAGGTTGGAAAAAAACAAACAATAATGGCCTCTAAAGTTGTGGCAGTGCTGCAAAAAGGAGTCTCCTTCCAGGGTGGACAGCAGGCCCTGAGCACAGGAGCAGGCTAAGGGTGCAGTGTGGTCAGGTATAGATAGCACTGCCCCTCATCACCCACAACCAGCCACACTCAGGGCTGGTGGATCCGAGGCCTGGAGCCAGTCAGGGAGCTGCCCAGCCACAGTCCATCAGAGCCAGTTGAGAATCTGGCAGGATCCCCTCTCCTGCCTCCTGCCACATGCAGCTCAAGTAGGAGTGGGGATAGGGGAAAGGGAGGAAACCCAGCAGGAAGGGGCCGTCCCCCAGCCCAGGCCTGCTTGTCCACCAGCTGCACAGGGTTGGCGATGTGCACTTCTATTTGCACTTGGCCATCCAGGGAGCCCAGAGCTGGGCACTCACCACTCCAGGCACACTCATCCAGGACTCACATGCAGCATCTCCTTATTTTTAAATCATACACTTGACTTTTATTTGAAATAAAATAACATGTTGTTTTGTGGCTGCTATGGACTAAATAGACCCTCCCCTCCATATTTATAGGTTGAAGCCCTAACACCCAATCTGGCGATTTGAAGACAGGGCCTTTAGGGAGGTATTAAATCAAAATGAGGCAATTGGGTGGGCCCCAATCCAATGTGGCTGCATTCCTCTTCTCCTCCTAAGAGGAAATTAGGAGACACAGAGAGACACCAAGGGTGTGTGCACAGAGGGAAGACCACGTGAGGACACAGGGAGAAGATGGCCATCGGTAAGTCAAGGAGAGGGGCCTCAGATGGAACCAGCCCTGACAATACCTTGATCTTGGACTCTGCAACCTCCAGAACTGTGAGGAAATACACTTCTCTTGCTGCAGCCACCCTGCCTCTGTTACGCAGCCTGAGCTGACTACACCAGCCCCGGGCTGCCTCCCTCCAGACTTCTGCCCATGAGAAAGACAATTTCTATTTTGTGTAAGCCACCATTTTCCAGGTCAGTTACTAGCAGCCAAACCATATTCTAACTGACATGCTGTCCCAAGGGGCCACTTTACTCCAGACAGGCTCTCTGAGCCATGTCTTCCTCAGCGGGCAGGGTCAGAGCCTGCCTTCCCGTTGCTGCTCTCCCCCACTTGCGGCTCTGCTCCCCGGGCTCTTCCAGGAAAGCCCGATGGGAAACTGCAAAGCTCCCTACAGCCTGCAGCTGTGTGTGCCGAGTCCCTCACCCTGTCAGAGGTCCCCTCCATGGGTCACTTCATGTCACTATACTAGACATAGCTGGGCCCAGTTCCCTAGTCATCAGAGGGCCAGGCTGCACATGTAGCAGATCTGCCCTCTCCCTCACAGACCACCAGATGCCCACAACACAGCAGATCCCATGTCCTCATCAGCATGGAGGTGGCCCTGGTAGGCTCAGGGACCCTTCCTCTCCCAGCCACACCTGGGCTCTATAGCTTGGCATGTGGCTTCTGAGCCTGGGCTGTTCCATCAGGGAGAACCAAGAAGACCAGTGTGTCCAGGAGCCACACGTTGGCCACCACCTCCATCTGCCATGCAGACTTCAAACAAACTAGGAAAAAGACAGATGTGGCAAGGCCACTCAAGATGGCTCACACCTTTAATCCTAGCACTTTGGGAGGCTGAGGCGGGCAGATCACAGGAGGTCAGGAGTTTGAGATCAGCCTGACCAACATGGTGAAAACCCATCTCTACTAAAAATATAAAATTAGCTGGGCATGGTGGCACATGCCTGTAATCCCAGCTACTCGGGAGGCTGAGGCAGGAGAATCACTTGAACCGGGGAGGCAGAGGTTGCAGTGAGTCAAGCTAGTGCCACTGTACTCCAGCCGGGGTGACAGAACGAGACTCTGTCTCAAACAAACAAACAAACAAAAAACCAGACACATGTGGCAAACAACTAGGTCCCCACAAACCTCCTCACAGTCCCCCAGGACATGCCAGAGAGCCTCCCACAGACAGTCCAAGGCGACAACCAGCTCCGGCATCTTCCTCGACAATATTGCAGCACTGGCCACAGAATGACAGGGAGGAGACTCTGGGATTCCCGGAGCTGATACAGAGCAAACTGTGACACACAAGCCACAAAAACCAAGCAGAAGGAGGTGACTGGGGGGCCCAATGTGGTGCTCCTGGAGAGTTAAGGAGACTGAAGAACCCAGCAGGCTGTGCCAGCCACAGGGGAACAGGATGCCTCAGCATGGAGCCAGATGTGTGACATCCATGCAGGAGGGGTATGCCCCCTGGTACCACTTTTGACGGTCCCCAGAAGAGATGCTGGCATTCAAGGCAGGAAGGAGGCTGGGCAGGGGCTGCTCCAGGAGGCCATGGAGCAGGTCACCTCCACTACCCAGCATACGATCAACAAATTGGGAGCCGAGAGCTAGAGCCTCTGATGCTGACCACAAACACCTTGGACCTCAGTTCCACTTGCATGGGTGTCCTGGCAATGGCAGAGGGCTGACAGCACACAGGAGTCATGTCGCCCCGACCAGGCAGCATGCCCTGCCCCTCGCTCCTAGAACCTGGTGCATGAAACAGCAGCAGCGCAGGGACCAAGCGTCCACCTGACGCCCACCCAATCCACTTCAACACCAAGAAGCCAAAACGCTAATGAAAACAGGGCTGAGAGAGAGGCTTTCCCCGCCGTCCACGTGACAGGCCTCTGTGAGATGTGGGAATCCGAGCTCTGTCCTCCATAATCACCAGCCAGCTCGACCTGGGCTCAGAGAGCGAGCTTTCCATGCTGTGACTGATCAAATTGGAATTGCGTTTTCCTTGAAGTTCTGTCTAACTCATCTGTAAAACTATCTGGGCTTGCTGTTTACTTTTTGATGAGCTTGAAAATTACTGAATCAATCTTTTTAATAATTATAGGATTTTTCAGGCTTTCTTTTTCTTTGGGGATCATCTTTGGTAACTCACACTTTTGCTGGAAATTTGGCCATTTTGTCTCTCTTCAAATATACTGGCATAAAATTGTTCTCAGCATTTCCCCATTATCTATTTTTAATCCCTGCTTTATCTGCAGCCTTTCTCATCCCTCATGCTCCTTATTTGTGTCTGCTCTTTTTCTTCTTGATCAGTCTCTCTAAGGCTTTTCTATTTCAAAAAACCAACTCTTGACATTTTTGTTCAGAAACAGAAAAAGCCCTGTTAAAAGAACCTTCACACCCCTTTGGAGCATTTTAGCTGGGTTATTTGCAAGCCTAAAACGTCTGTGTGAGCATTTTTTAGCTGAGGAAGTCTGTGGCCACGAAAGGAGGAAACAGCCACGTGGTTTCCTTGGAAGATCCCGGGCTCACCCTGGCTCTGCCACTGGCGACTCTGTTATTTGCTCCTTTATCTTTCCTGGGTTATTTAAATTTTCAGGGCCACAGTTCTCAGATTTATTAAGCAGAATAAAGTCCTTACATTCCTAACCATGATACAGAGGGCTGAAATTAATTTTAAAGAGATCTGACAACTTAGAAAGAACATCTTGGTACCTTGACCTTCTTCTATTCTGCCCAGACCCTGCAGGCAAGGACAGATGAAGGGCAGGGGCCCACGGTGACCCTTTGTTCTGTTTCTTTGTTTTGCTGTGTTGAGAGAAGGGGTCATTTTAGCTCATTCAAATCCCCCGAAAGGAATCAGTCTCAGGCACACTGGCAATTCAGGTAAACCTTTCCTAAGTACAGCAGACAACTTTCCAGACAGACAGGAAGTAGTGCAATGAAACAGGCAAGCCGCCATTCCCCACCCCACCCTTCTCTTCCAGAGCCTCTTGTTCTATGGGCTGCCCTGAAAAGGTAGAGGAGAGGACAGTGATAGCTACTGTAGTATTTCCCCTCAGAAGAATGCTGGCAGAAGCCTAGCCCCTTGAGACTGGCACCTGCCTCAGCAGGAGCAGACCAGACCCTTAAAGCCTCAAAGATTCTGCAGGGCAATCACAGGGCTACTGGAACGAAACAGTAAAGGAGGGAAAGGAGAAAGCTCCTATTGGCTGTATCTGTTGTCACCTTTTTCATGGGTTGCTGCAAAAGTTAGCAGTAAGTAGGCACAGAGCACCCAAGGATGCATCCTGGCTGATAAAAGCCAACCCTGGCATCATAAACCAGGAAATTAAGAGGTGCTCCCCAGGGCTTAAGGTGAAGCACACGCTACTACTGGTGTCGAAACATAACTTATCAAACTAGGCAAGAACGACCTGGCATTGGGGAACAGAGGCATCCAATGTGTAAACAGAGTGGAGAAGAGCGTGAGAGCCGGCGGCCTCCACCCCTGGCACTGCCAGGAGGCTCGGAGCAAGGGCACTGCTGCTATAGCCATCTCCATCTGTTCCATCAGTTCCCATCCCGGAACAAAACTGGTTCAGCTGGGACAGGATGACAGGTTTTAATGTTAGGAATTTGCATTTCAGAATAGCAGTCCCCCACTGTGCTCTCCTGTAAACCCAGGCAGTCAGTGCAGGCCATACAGTGCGGACCTGTCCATAGGCACATCCCTGGGAGGTGTTTTCTGAGCCTCCTGAGCTGAACTCCTGTTTTATGAACTGAACACAATGTTCTCCCTGCTCACAAAGCCGCTGACCACAGTGCCTCTGAGTTATGCATTCATCCCCCAGGAAGAAACAAAAAGAAAACCACCACCAAACTCCCCAGTGTGTCTGCTCCCCTGCCTCCATGCCCTTGCCTGTGCACTGACCCTCAAAACGTGTTCATGATGTCTCTTTCCCGCTAGGCTCAGGAGCTCCCCTCTGTGAGCACAGACACACAGAAGCCAGCCCTGACCCCCTCTCCACCAGTCAGAGCCATCTCCTTCCAGCTAAGGCCACAGGACATGAAATGATTTCCCTCAAAGCATTGTGCATGGGAGCACATGGCTCAGAGTCTGCCCACACGCCTCCCCTCGACTCGACCTCACTCAGCCCACATCTTCCGGTCCCTCTGGACGTGCCTTGCGTTCCACCGCCTCCTACCAGTGATGCCCACATCAGCTTCCAGGACCAGGGTACATTGATCCAGAATCCCTCTCAGGACTGGGGTATGTCCCCCACAGATCCCATCCTGAAACCAAGGGGTATCCCCTCTTAGGACCAGGGTACATCCACCCAGAAGCCCTACCAGACTGGGGTGTGTCCACACCCAGATCCTCTCCCAGGTCCAGGTGTGTCTCCCTGGATCTCCCCATAGAATCAGTTCACATCCCCCCATCTCCCCTCTCAGAACCTCAGGGCATCCCCCAATCCTCTCCTATCACTCATTGTGTTGCCTGGATGGTCCAAGTGGCTGCGGAAGGCTCTGGGAACAGGTATTGAATGGAAATGTGTCATGAATGGAATTAAAATATGAAAGGCAGATGCTCACAACTAGCCACATGGTAAGGCTCCCTCACCTGTCATTCAGGAGACTGGCATTTCATGCTGACACATGTGAGGCCTGGGCAGGGCTGCCATGGCCACCTCCAGGCTCTCTGGATGGCCAGGCAGTCCCCAGGCAGATGCTGAGGGACAAAGTGCCTGTGTACCTGAGAGACCCAAGAACGGGCAGGGCCCTCTTGGGCCCCAAGTGCTCCCCTCTGCCATCCCAAAGAGGCAAGGCTCCTTGCGCTGACATCGGGCAGCAGGTGGCCAGGAGGAAGCTGAATGCTGATGACCAGCCCATCTAGGCAGACAGTTATTGTGAGATGCAACTCTGCAGGCTCAAAGGGAGTCGACAGAAAAAATACAGCAAAAGTCAGGACAGCTGAGGTCTGAGGATACACTTGGTAAAGTCACGGAAGGCATGTCCTCAAGCAGCGCTCAGGTGTCAAAACATCAGCTCAGCTTTGAAGCAACAGAGGAAATCATGAAGGAAAATGATCCTTCCATTTGAAAACATAAAAGATTGAATTTTTACACAAGGAAAAGCAAAGCTAGAGGAACAGACCCGGGGAAACGTGGGGATGAGGCATCAGTGTTTTTGTTATACAATGAGAAACTGTATAGTTTCTGACTATATCTGACTGCCAGGAAAGTCAGAATATAACGGGACGGAGGGTTGGAGCATACTAGTCACAAAGAAATACAGAAAGTGAACAAGCATGAAGGAGTTGCCGTCAGCCTTAGTAAACAGAAAGGGGCAGGGGAAACACGAGGTGCCAAGTCCTCACAGAGAGAGAGGGAGGCAGGGAAGGAGAAAGGCGGAAACCAATAGGCAGAAGGAGAGGGAGAAGGGGAGAAAGACAGGGACTGCAGAGCAGCTCCTCAGATCCCCGACCCACCTACAGGGCTGGGCGAAGCCTGGCAATCTGCATTCCTAACAGGCTCCCCGTTGGCCTGGGCTGCTACAGACAGCAGAATGTATAGCAGACATCACTTATAAAGATGTAAAAGAGCACAAGTTTGGGAAAATACCTCAGAAACTTGGGAGAGAAATGACATATTTGCACTGCTAAAAATGTTACTCAGTGAATACTTCATGTGCGTGAAGAAAAAACTCTTTTAGAACGTGGTATCTAAATGTCAGACACTGAGAACACTGCAGAACATGCATTAAGGGGAAGAATAAGCAGATGTTTTAAATCACATTTATCACACCAGTAGCTATGTCTGTGCAAAATGATAAGCAAAAAGACAGAAAATAAAATTACATCTACACCAAAATGGCAATCACGTGGGGAAAAATACACATAAAGACAAAATCTGAATAATAAATAGCATTCGGCTGGGTTAACTGGATTGGGTGACATTTTGAAAATGTCCTGCTTAAGAACGTACGCTCTGCAGTTAGAACTTGGACACATCTCTGAGCCTCCCTGAGTGTGGACTGCCTCCTCCATAGCGCTGAGGAAAAAATCCCTTGCTCACAGAGCTGCTATAAAACCCAATGAAATGCTGCACATCAAGCAGCAAAGGCTAGACTAGACAATACTGGGAGGAAAGAGAGTCCTTAGGAGAGGCAGCAAACATCAGAAAATAAATGAAAAAAGACCAACACAGAAGCAGGAAAGGAAGGTATGGAAAAGGAGATGGGAGGGAGATAAAAGAGGAAAAGAAAAGGATGATTCGGAAATGCACACAAGCAGGGCCCATGAAAAGAGCCTTTGCCTTCTCCACTACAGAGGATGTAACTAAGGGGAGAACAGGGCTTCCAAAGATTCATTTCTGGGATTTTATGGAGGTAACAAAATAAGGCTATCTCACCTCTCACAAAGCACAAAGGAGGTATCTCTCCCAGTGTGACCGACTCCAGTCTAAGAGCAAATGCTCAGGGTTCAGCCTCGAAAGATGCTCAATTTATACACACACCAACACATTCATGCACACACATAGACAACACATCAACATATGGGCATATACACATGTACACATATCCCTGCATATCACAGACATACACACACAGACATACAGGCATGCCTACACAGACACACACATCTACATGAATACAAAACCACACACACATGCAACCACACAGATGTACAGACAAGCACATACATGCACACATACACATGAGCACAGGCATTCACAGACACACATGCACACATGTACAGAGGCAAAGGCAAATGTGCACATATCCACACATGCATCTCCACAGGGATGCACATGTACATATACACAGACATGTACCACTGCCCACATATCATCCACATGGACACGCCCTCCTACATGTTCACATACACGGCAATGCACACACCACCTAAACATACATATGTGATCTATTTCTCAACTATATCCTACTTTTATTGTAACTATTAGGGATCACAACAATGTCTATACATGAAATGTGTGTGTGAGTTTTTACATTTATATTTGGTATAATACCTTGTATTCACATAGTTGAGAAAGAGATCCTACATGTCAGCCACAGGCCTGAGACAGAAACAGTTTGGTGTCACAGAGGCCTGTGAGCCCCAAGGCTGGGGGAAGAGTCTAGATCCTTCCAGTGGAGGCACATGGAATGTGCCAGGCTTATCCCAGGGGCTCCCAGATGGTTCTTCCTAAGCCCACGTGCTGGGCACAGGCCCCAGGCAGCAGACAGGGAGCACAGAAGACGGGTCACAGAGGGCGGTGGGAACCTAGGCATGGCTCCCTCCAAGCCACTGCTCTTTCCCTCGTGGCTGTTTCATCCTGAAAATGGGGTGATGTCAGCCACTGGAGCAACCCCAAGGGCTGTGGGTGCTGTATCATGATCACCATGACCCTTCTACAACTCCCAGCACAAGGGCACCTCTGCCTTCCACAAGTGCCAGCGTGCTGTGGGGTTGGCCACACTGAGCCAAAGGCAGGGCTGGTGGAAGCCTCAGGCCAGTGGGTCAGGGCCACCTGCACGGTCACATTCACCCAAGGCCCAGCCAGGACCTGCCTCATCGTCCCTGGGCAGCTGACTCATTCCAGCTGTAACTGGAAGTCAGTGCGCCCAAATGCTGTCCCCAGAGCAGTCCCATCCCAGCACTATCCCATGGGCAGCAAACCCAGCCTGCCTGTCCATTTGCTAACTATAAAACCTCAGGGCATCTCCTCCACAGCCTCAAATACCAACATGTACCACTGGGAATTGTGGCCCATGTCACCACAAGGTAAACTGAGGCTCAGGAAGGCAGCTTCCTCCACCTCCCCAGCACCACAGCCAACCCCTCCAGGCTGACTGGCCCAAGCCACTGACCTGCTTCTCGTTCTCATCCTCCAGCCTCAGTCGATCCTCAATGCAGCTCCGGGCCTGCAGGAACGCCTTCCTCTGCGAACGCTCAGTCAGAATCCGCACGAAGACCCCATACATGTTCACACCGACAAAGAGCAAGGCATTGGCGCCGAGCTGCAGGGAGAGAAGGAGGCAACATGTGGAGCCTGACATCTCACACACATGAAGAGGGCCCAGGCCGCCCGGAGAACATAGCAAGAGCTCTCCAAAAGCCACACGGCCTGGAGCCAAACCCATGGCATGGGGCCAGGGACACAGGGAGCCAGCTAGGCAGGAGCCCATCCTCACCCTGTTCAGGTGGCCGTGAGACAGCATGTCAGGGGACAAGGAGTAACCAGGCCTAGTATCAAGGCCAAATTGTGCCCCTCAAAATGCACAAAGTCCTAACCCCCAGGACCTCGGGATGTGACTAATTGAAAACAGGGTCTTTACAGAGGCAATTAAGTTAAAATGAGGCCATCAGGGTGGGCACTAATCCAATCTGCCTGGTGTCCTTATAAGAAGGGAGATGAGGACACAGACACAGGCAGCGGGAAGACTCAGTGAGGGCACAGAGAGAAGACGGCTGTCTGCAGCCCAGGAGCGAGGTCTCGGGAGAGCCCAGCCCTGCTCACAGCCTGATCGTAGATTTCCGGCCTCCGGACTGCGAGAGTATCTGTTTCTGCTGTTGAAGGTGCCCAGTCTGTGGTGCTTGGTTACAGCAGCTTCAGAAAACCAAGACCCTTGGAGAATACATATGTGTAGAGTGGCTGTTCCCACAAAACCTGCACAGACTCCTCTGGAAAGATTCAGGAAAGGTGAGCTCACCAAAAAAAAAAAAAAAAAAAAAAACCCAGCCCAGATGTTGATTTGGGAACACAGTGAGCACCAGCACAAGATGGGGAAACGCAGTGTCCAGAGCCCGGTCTCTGCACACTCCCTCAGTCCTGTCCCCACTTCAGCTTCAACAGATGAGACACAAGGAACGGGCCAGCCTGAGAAGAAGCCAGCGCCAGCAGTGCACCCACACTCCAGGCTCAGGACCAGGCTCAGACCCAAGCATCAGGCACCTGGTGCCAGCCTGACCCAGGTTTCCGCTCCACAATCACTTTCCGCTCCCCACTGCCTGCCACCGGTCTCATCTGGTCTGTCTCTACATCTTGCAGACCACTGCGTCTGGACACAGGCCCCTCTGACAAGCCATGCAGGGCTATGGTATGTCCTGCCAGAGGCCCTGAAGAGGGGCTGCAGTTTGTAAGTATTGTATGAAACGGGTGTCCCTTGGTCACTTGCAAAATTGGAGAATTTCTATGTCTGATTAAGCCCAGGCATTTCTACCTGTGCCCCAGGGAGCAGAAACCTGCAGGCTCCGGCTGTCACTGTCTCACATGGATTAACCACAAACACCCCCACATGTGAACGTCTGCTGCACACTATGAAACAGAACTAAAATCAAAAACCAACTCACCCAGTAGTGTGGGGAGCAGCTGCCGCCTAACAGGGAGCCAAGAGAGTCCGGGAGGCGGAACCATGAGACGGGAGAGATGGGTGTCACCCCAATGGGGCCAAGCTACAGGCAGCAGGACGGGAGCCCCCAGACGGCTTTAGGAGGGAGACCTGGCAGCTCCTGGCCACCTACTGGATGCTGGGACTTAGGAGCAGGCAGAAGAGTTGACACTGATCGGGGCAGGGGCCACAGGGAGGGGAGAGGGGAGAGCACCTTCAAACCCGAGGTGTATAACATAGCCTCAAAGGCACGTCCATCAGGAGGCTGGAAAACAAACCTAGGACCAATGGTCACATGCAATCTGGAAACAACATCAGAGCCACTCTCAAAGAGGTGACAGGGAGGGAGGACGAGGAACACGAATCCGCAGGGCCCCAGCTGACAGCCATCCTCTGACACCTCCACAGAGGACCTGACCCTCGCCCAGCGCATCTCCCCACACACACCCGACACACCCCCACCTGACTCTGTGGGGCTGGTGACATTAAACACCACTCACTGGCAAAGGCACAGGCAGGAAGTTGCCCCTGCTGGACAGCACCACCTTGACCACAGCCTCTGCAAGCCAGAAATGGGATGGTGTCGCCTGTGAGGGGTCAGAGAAGGCAGCAAGACATCCAATAGGATGGCATCTCCCAGACCCTGAGTATCAAGAAGGTGACCTTGAAATCTCCACTATGACCCTGAAGATCTCCACGGTACCTGAACATGGCCTTTAGCTTCCCTCTCGGTGCCTTTGACAGAGCTGTCATCATGGTGTGGATACCATTCAGATCCGGCTTTTTCCACAAACAAAATGCAAAGCACGTTAGGGCGTGTTCAGTGCTCAGAATCACCGAACACCATGGATGTCTGGAAAGGGTCAGGGCCGGAGCCCGGAGCTGGAGGACCCAGGGGCCAAAGGACATGTGGGGCACTGGAGCTGCCAAAGCTAAGCCAGCCAGGCCTGCAGAGGGGCCTGCATAGGAGGCCACCACCCACTTTCTAAAGGAAGTGAAAGGCAGGTGGACTCCCGCCCTTAAAGCAAAAATGATAATTAGGAACAACAAAACCTCCCTTGGAGATTTTCCACATTTTAGCTTCCTTTCTCCCCTGGTTTCCTCCTGGAGCACAATAGGCTTAGATTACAAGCGTATGACAAGGAGTCCATGGGTGGTGGGGACATAGCACAGCTGGCAGGTCAGCTGTCAAGATGACCGGCCCTCCCCGTGTGCATCAGAGCTGTTCCGTGTAGGGTAGCAGCCTACACGGGGGGAATGGCGGCTGGTCCCCCTCATCTCTGCTCTACATGGAGGTGCCCCTGCAAGCCCTCCCAGGGCCCGGGGAGGGAACCAGCCGCTCCTCTCTTTCCATTAGCTTGCCTCCCCATTTCTGTTAACTACAATCTGTCCTCACTAGAATGGGAACCATCACTACCTGCCCTTGGGATATCTGAAGGGCACTGTCATCAATGAAACCAACGCTCACATTGGAAGCTTCAGACCCCTATGACCCCTGGAAAGGAAAAGCACCGTCAAACAACCCAGTCCTCTATGAGCTGGACACTGCCTCCCTTCAAAAAACAAACAAACAACAACAACAACAAAAACCCTATGGAGGAGGAGGGTGGTTGAGCAGGGATTGCTGCAGAAAGGACACTTCAGTAGGGCTGGGTGTCATCTGCCAAGTGCTCCACACCCGCCATGAGCACAGGTCTCACCCGCCGAGACACCCATGCCCCCGCATTTTCCCAGATGAGCATCCTCAACCACCAAATGCATCCACTGTGTTGGAACTGAGAGTTCCAAACCTGTCCCCAAGGTCTGGAACTCTCAATTCTCTCCATGAAGCTCTCTGAACTCACGGTTAGAGGGGCATTTAGGTCCAAAAGATGCATGTCCTGCCCAGGGTAAGGCAATCGTGCTATGGCTTAGCACATGTCACAATGACGAGAAAGGCAGGCTCGGATCACCACGAGCTACTCAGAGATGGGGGCTCCAGGGGCTGCAGGGTGAGAGGCGGCCTCCCCACCACAGCCCGCTGGTCACTCCTGGGGCAGAGGATCCAACCCCAGCCCAGCCCAGGCCATCTGTACACCATCACCATGTTCCCTGACCACATGGTGCCCCAGAGTCACATGCTGCCCACACCAGCCAGGCCCTGGGTGGTACCGGCTTGCTGGTCTCCCAGTATGGACACCCTTTTAGACCCTCACCCCAGCAAGGGCTGTGCTGGGCTGCGAGTGAGGACAGGAATCCAGGTATCCTCACCAGGGTCACACCCTGCCCTACCCCTGCCTTCTGCCCACACCACCTCTGTGCCTCAGTCTCTCCAGCCAACAGATGGGCAGATTGGTGGCAACTGTAGCACCTACCAAATGAAGTTATCAAGGAGACTTAAGGAGAAACCCAAAAAAGGACACTGCGTGGGACGCAGGTTAGACTCTGAGGTATCAGGGTGAGCCTGGAGCACCACGCAGTGCCAGAAAGTAAGGAAAGCATTACACACACAAACACACACACACACACACACACACACGAAATGATGGGGGTGTGTCAAAGGACACAGCAGCCAACTGAAAGAGCCCCCAGTGGCCAAAGAGCCAGCACCTAGAAACACCCTGAAGAAACCTTCATGGGCCAGATTAACTCAGCCAGACAGCCAGGAAGAGAAGGGCTTCCCAGGGAGTCAGCTGGACTGAGCACCAGCATGCTCGGAAAAGGCAATCAGGAGGAACAGCACCTGTCTGCAGGCCCTGGGGCATCTCTACTTGACTGTGCACCACCTGAAAACATCACCAGGGCCGGCTCCCCGCTATAGGATGCAGGGTAGACTCTGAGGCACCAGAATGAACTCGTGTTTGGCTTAATTCACAGGAGGGTACATATGCAAATGTTTATAGAAATGTGAGTGCAGGCCAGGCGCGGTGGCTCACGCCTGTAATCCCAGCACTTTGGGAGGCTGAGGCAGGCGGACCACAAGGACAGGAGATCAAAACCATCCTGGCTAACATGGTGAAACCCCATCTCTACTAAAAATACAAAAACTTAGCCGGGCCTGGTGGCAGGTGCCTGTAGTCCCAGCTACCCAGGAGGCTGAGGCAGGAGAATGGCGTGAACCAGGCAGGCGGAGCTGGCAGTGAGCCGAGACTGCACCACTGCACTCCAACCTTGGCGACAGAGCGAGACTCCGTCTCAAACAAAAAAAAAAAAAGGAAAAAAAAGAAAAAAAAAAGCAATGTGTGTGCACATATACATTCTAGCTCTACCTAATGAGAGAAAACTAGAAGCAATGGCTCCCCAGGAGCAATGAGGACACCAGGAGGCCAGGTAATGGTCTTTAATAAAATTCTCCAATAAAAGGAACTGGGCTCCCTGGAGAAATGACTGATTCTTGGGCTCAGGCAGGGAAAATATTTGCTAATCAAGCAGATGGGCCTGAAGCACCTTGTAGGGCCAGAAAGCAAAGCAAGTGTCACAAACACACACACAAATGAAGGGAAGGGGGAGTGTCAAAGGACACAGGAGCCAACTGAAAGAGCTCCCAATGGTCAAAGTTGGAACAATTTGAGCAACACAAAGCAGTATTGAATTGTAACCCAAAGTATAAAATAAACATCAGTACTGACATAAATCAATGATTAAATAAAAAATAAATGAAGGACAACAGACGAATAGGCAAAAATTTGGAGCATTCCAAATCATTTAGAGCTACTCCGCCCTCAAGAATGTAAACTCCCCACTCCTTCAGTATGGGCTCGGCACAGTAATTTCCTTTGGAAAAGCACAAATGGAAAAGGAAGAGAAAAGGAGGAGAAACCTGCCAATACCACCTTAGCCAGCTGGTAACTGCCAGCACTGGCATTGATGAGTCCTGTTGACAGATGTGCCCTGACACAATGCGGTGAGGGCATGTCCTCCCAGGTCTCCTGCTGAAAACCAATACCCCAGTCTAGCCAAGAGAAAATCATCAGACACTGGAGGGTCACTGGACTAGCATCCGTCATGGTCACTGGGCTGACACCACCCGTGGTCACTAGACTAGCACCCTGGAGGAGCCCTGCGCCCCTCCCCCAACCCAAGATGTCCCATAGTCCTTGGAGAAAGTATCCCAATCTGACATCATCATCCCACACCCCCAGGTACCTGTCCTTCCTCTCCTCCAGAGATAGGTGCCACTGCCCAAGCCAAACCCACAAGTCCCCTGATCTTCTCTCTCTGTCCTTCTGAAGCCTTCAATGGGTCCTGCCCCTGACACCCTGACACCCCTATGCCACCAACTTCTCTCTAATGCCATTGCCTGACACAACTCACAATCAGGCCATAGTCAAAGTCCCCGTGAGATACTCCCATCATCCCAGATATTGGATGGAGCGCCACCTCCTTGGCACGCTAGAGAGCCACTGAGCCCTGTACTGTCTGACCTGTCTGCCATGCCATGCACACACATGGGAGCACATGCCCTGGCCATGCCACAGCTCTGGGCAGAGCATGCTCTCAGACCTACAACCCTCACTGCACCCTTGGCCAAGAGGGTTTTCCCTCCTTTCACGGAGCAGCCTCCTGATCCCTAGACTGGTCTGGGTGGTCCCTTCTCACCCCAAGATCACTCCTATTGAGTATGAAAACCTCTCCATTGAATTTGCTCCCATTTTCAATGTGCCATCACCCGGGCTGCCCCAGCACAGTCCCTCAGCCTGGGTGGCATTCAGACTATCCATGGGGACAGGACAACCACTGCAGGACAGTCCTCCAAACCAGCCTCTCCTGAGCAGAGCGTGAGTGTAGGCATAGTCTGGGGGCCTACTGGAGGGAGTGCTTTCTCACATGAACTAACAGCACTTGGTCCACAGGCCAGCAAAGGAGCTGACTCCACACGACTGCTCCCTGCACAGCACTGGGCATGTTCTCATTGGTAAATTCCCAGACTGCGATCAGCCTGCCATCTCCCAGGTGTCTGGATGGTGGGGTGGTCCCTCAGCCCTCCTCCCTGACTGAGCCCCCAGTGGACACCACCCAGTCCCTCCACGGTGCTCACCAGCGGCTCAGTGCTGGTGTGATGCCATTCTCTTTAAACCATGGCTGCTTCTTCAGTGTCTCACACAAGCGGGTTTTTAAATTAACGTAATTGCTTGTTAGCTTCTGGTGTTTGAATTAATAAAAGCATTTTAGAATTAGCATCGTTTGAAACAGGGCCGGTAGAATGCTGATAATTGTGGAAGCCAGTGATGGGTACTCAAGAAATCACTGTGCTGGTCTGTCTACTTTTGTGTATATTTGAATTTTCCATAATAAAAATAAAACAACACAATTTTTTTTTTAAAAGAATTTGACAGGCTCTCTCTGAGCTCCCATCATCAGGTTTCTAACGCGTGAAGCTATGTTCACCAGACCTAGGAAAGGATTCTCACGGGGATCTGGAAAAGCAGCCATCTTCGGTGCTTCCTGTGTAACCACTGGCACCTCATTTCCAAGGGGGCGTTAGGGCCGCATGCAGCCTGTTCCTCCGTGGTGCCCCTCTCCAAGCCAGCCCAGTCTCCCCTCCCGGGTCATACACATTCACGAGGTCAGCTTAGGAGGGAGAAAAGATTGGTAGAATCTGACATGAGGACACTAGCAGGAAAGTGAGGAACACGAGGCAGGGAAGTCAGAAAGACAGATGCAAGCCCCTAGGCGGCAGAGCACCCTGGGGACAGCTCCCATCAAAGACAGTCCGCTCCCCACATGTCTCAATACATCCCTGCCCAGAAGATCAATGAATGACACAATGACCATCTGAGCCTCCCAGAGAGGGTGACACCAGAACCTCAGAACAGCGCCACTTCCAGCTTGTCCACTCCCACCCACAGCACCTGTGACACCAGCCACAAGGAGCCACACTACCAGCTGAGCTCTCAGGCACTGCTCATTTCTGACCCTTGAACAAACTGAAGCCAAGGCACTTGGCCTAAAAGATGTGCCCACCTGGGCCGGGCATGGTGGCTCATGCCTGTAATCCTAGCACTTTGGGAGGCCAAGGTGGGCAGATCACCTGAGGTCAGGAGTTCAAGACCAGCCTGACCAACATGGAGAAACCCCATCTCTACTAAAAATACAAAATTAGCCAGGCATGGTGGCGCATGCCTGTAATCCCAGCTACTCAGGAGGCTAGGCTAAGGCAGGAGAATTGCTGGAACCCAGGAGGCAGAGGTTGCAGTGAGACGAGATCATGCCATTGCATTGCAGCCTGAGTAAAAAGAGCAAAACTTCATCTTAAAAACAAACAAACAAAAAAGATGTACCCACCCAGCAGGACCCTGCCAGTGACGAGCTCCCACCTAGCACCAGGACATGATCAGTGCTCATGAAACATTTCTGATGTCTGCAGGTACAGATTTTTAAAAATTAACTATCAGAGATATTTCGAAATCCTCAGGCTAAGCCAATGTTTCCTAAAATGTGTTCCTTCAGTTAATTACTAACACTGCAGGGTAGGTAGGATCTGAGAAAACAGCTGGCACAGAAAACAAGTTCAACGAACAAGTCTTTAAGATCCCTTTTTGAGGCCACGGTTGTTTCAGAAAGGCAAAGCGTTCTCTTAAGAAGAGGCTATTCCTCTCATAGGGGAATGAAGGCAAAGGCACCCATGACTTCCGGGAGCATCGTCACTGAACATGGCTCCAGCACAGGCTCACTGCACTGGCCAGCACATGGTGCACACCGAGGTGACCAACCAGAATGCTCACTGACATATGCTCCCTGGGGAACAGAATGTTCCAGAGCAGGCTGCCCTGACTCCCAGCGCATGCCTGCAACTGCCTGGCATCTCCTGAACTTTCCACCATCCTCCTAAGCAGACTCACCCTCATCAGCTACATGCTTATTACAATAATGCTGCTTCCAGAAACTAGACAGTAGAGCTGAGAAAATCCACAGATGCCCCTACAGGCTGGGAGAGAAGCCCTCCTTGAGCGTAACCAGGTAATGCCTCACACGGAAAGGCTGGATGCTGACCACAGGCTGGGACCCCTAGACCTGACTCCAGACTGTGTGGTAGGTGGGGGGCATGGGGGGTAAAGAATGCAGTATTAAACAGGTTTAGTGAGAAAGCACTGAGCCCAGTTGCCAGGGAAGGGCACTAGAAGGACCATGTCCAGGGACAAGAGGTCAAGTGAGTCCTTAGGGCTGGTGGGCAAGAGATAGCCAGAGGACCACAGTTAGAGATATACAGCAGGGGGCAGCGGGGGCTCTGTCCCAGGCACAGCCCTGCTGTGAAGTGGCCATCCTCTTTGTCCACAGTGGGCATCTGACATCCCCACACTCGGACATGTGATGCCTTGGGCCCTGTGCCACCTGCTGTGTAAACAATGCCCCATCGATCAGAAGCATCCGTGCTCCTGGGAAGTGGGGGTCACCAGAGCCAGGGTGTGCCACATGCAGCAGGACTGCAATCAGGTGAACCAGGTCAGTAAGAAAAGAGCACTCAGGGCCTGGCATGGTGGCTCACACCTGTAATCCCAGCCCTCTGGGAGGCCAAGGTGAGGGATCGCCTGAGCACAGGAATTCAAGACCAGCCTGGGAAACATAGTGACACTCCATATCTACAAAAAGTAAAATTAGCCGGGCATAATGGTGCACTCCTATAGCTCTATCTACCCTGGAAGCTGACGCCGGAAGATCACTTGAGCACAGGAGTTCAAGGCTGCAGTGAACCATGATAATGCTACTGCACTCCAGCCTCGGCTACAGAGAGAGACCTTGTCTCAAAAATAAATAAATAAAAATAAAAAGCAGGGCGCGGTGGCTCATGCCTATAATCTGAACACTTTGGGAGGCCGAGGCAGGTGGTTCACCTGAGGTCAGGAGTTCGAGACCAGCCTGGCCAATATGGAGAAACCCCATCTCTACTAAAAATACAAAATTAGCCAGGCATGGTGGTGCATACCTGTAATCCCAGCTACTCAGGAGGATGAGGCAGAAGAATTGCTTGAACCTGGGACTCGGAGGTTGCGATGAGCCAAGACCGTGCCATTGCACTCCAGCCTGGGCAACAAGAGCGAAACTCTATCTCAAAAAAAAAAAAAAGAAAGAAAGGGGAAAATGAAAGAACACTCAGACGGCCAAGCACCGGGAAGCCAGGCCAGCCAAGCACCATGCATCTGCATTTTCTCAGGCTGAGCCACTTCCTAAAGGCTGAAGAGTCTACTTCAGAGAAGAGTCTACTTCGGAGAAAGAAACAAGGAAACACTGTACTCTGATAAAAGAGCTGCTCTGTATTTTTAGAACTAAAACAAAAAGTTGTACTCAGATTCAGAATGTGCACCAGCATGGACTTTCTCCTCTATGGGGCTCGGAGGCTGTAGTGTAGGGCTCCCAGCATTTCTGGGGACCCCATCACACTGCTGGCAGCGTCCTGTCCACCTGCTCCCAGATTCCTCTGAATGTTGACAATGCTATTGCACTTGTATGCCCGCACAAGCATACATGCATGAAAGCACATGCACATGTAAGAACATATGCATGCACACATGCACATGGGCATGCCCTGACACACAAACATACACATCCACACATGATGTGCACACGCAGTCACACGTATCCACATGCACATGTGTGCACACAGGCACATGCCCACACAGAGGTCCCACCCAGAGAGCTGTGTTCAGGCTCTACGAAGTCACACCCGAGCTCTGGGAAGCAGACAGCTCTTCTCAGCTCCAGGCTTTCTTCCCAACCCAAACTGAAGGCAGAGCGAACACTAAAGCCTGGAGATCAAAGCAGTTCCTGCCATCCCTTTAATCCAGGGAGATGGGATTGTTCCAGGGTCTGCGCTGCCTTCAGCACAAAGCCAGAGATGGGCCGCAGCAGTGGGCTGCTATTCTTCTTGCCCTGCCCCCAGGGATTCTCCCACACCTCATACATCCTTCCTGGGGCTGGCATCTCTGCACAGCAGAAGGAAACACACGTGGGATAGGAGGACAGATGGGACCCCCTTAGCAAAATAATGCAGAAGACACCCCATGCTCCACTGAGAAAAGAGCCCAGGTCAGCCTGAAGAGGGCACAAGGAGCCGAAGGGTTAAAGGTGACAGAGGAGAAACACTGGGAGGGAGAACAGGAAGACTGGGTGGTGGAGGCAGGCCTCCCACCCCACCCCCTAGCCCCAGGTGCCTGCCCTGGCCTGCACTGGAGAGGGGCACAGACAAGTGGCAGGCAGCCCCACTCCCTTCCCTAAGGAAGGCTTTAGAGTCCTAGCCTGTCCCTGCCTCCAGAGCTCCCAAGTCCCATGTAGACATGCCTGCCCTCCCACCAGCCCTCACTACACCTCCGTGATGCAGGTAAGGCTGGCAGCCTGGCTTCCCTTCACAGGCCAGATTCTGAGATTGCCAAGGTCACTGAGCTGGAGGTGCAGGAACTGGGCTTCAACCCAGGTTTCTGTGGTGGTGCTGCTGAGACACAGGGCACAGGCTGCCCTCCCTCAGAGACCAGGACACATCTACTCATAAGACCCACATACTAGTAACAGTGAAGTGAGCGTAGGGGAGCGTGAGCATGTGAGTGTGCATTAGTTTACGAGTGTGCATGTCAGTGCACTTACTGTATCAGTGTGCAAATGCGCATTGCTTTGTGTGTGAACCTATGTAAGTGGCTGAGCATGCATGTATTTGTGAGTGCACTGTGTGAGTGTGTGAGCTAGTGTGTAGGTATAAAATGAGTGTGAGGGTACATGTGAATATGTAAGTGCATGCACACAAGTGGGCATGGACGTGTGAGTATGCACTAGTTTATGAGTGTGAGTTTCTGTGTGATTATGTGCATGCATGTTTGAGGGGAGAATGAGAGTGAGTGTATGCATCTGGGAGGGTTTTTGTGTGGGTACATGCATGTATGGGTGTGTGTGTGTTTATGTGTGTGTGTGAGCATGTGTTTATGCATGACCATGTGTGTTTGTATATGTTCATGCAAAGAGGAGGGATGGATATAACTCATATGCTTGCATGGAGAGCAGGAAAGGTCTGCTCCCATTACCTTGCTCAGCCCCTCAGGGTAAAGAGAGGACCTGTGGTCGTGTGAACTCCCCAAGGGCGTTATGTGGACATGGCTAGGTGGCCAGGCTGCTTCTCCTGACCAAACCCTTGCCCAAACCCCTGCCCCTGCCACTTCAGCCCCCATGCTGCTTGGGGTTCAAAAACCAGCTGAAAAGGGGTCAGCCTGGCATCATGGCCACAGGGATGCCTGTCTCCACTGTGGACACATGGCCACCTCCAACTGGGGCTGTTCCACAGGGTATTCCCACTAGTACAGTTTGGCAGAGAACACTTGGGCTGAACACACTATGCCTGCCACCTGCATTTTGGGGGTCTCTTCGAACATCTGAGCAAGACCAGCGCCTCACTGCAATTATTCCGTTTTACTAAGTCAGAGACTAACTAGTAGGTCATCAGCTACATACAGCTATGTATGTAAGTGACAGTAAGGGGTAGGTCCCACTTCACTGGGCCCAGAACAGTGTGGGGAGGACAGGGAACGCCTCCCAGGCACAATCCATTCATATTAACTGGAGGATGTATCTGTTCTACAAAACCACAGGAGGCAGCTACTGTTCCCTTTGGTGAGGGAGAAACTGAGGCACGTGGATCATCCCAAGCCCAAAGTCACACAGATACACTAGAGCCCCTGAAATGCCAGGAGAGTCACCCAGCTCACACGCCCACCCTCTTCCGTCTGAGTCAGGAAATGGTCCAAGGACATTTCTGGGCATCTGCAGGAACCTGTGAACCTAAGGAGTTGATCCCTGGCCCTCTCAACCTCAGAGATGTGACAGAAGAGGGACATCGACCTAAAACCTCCATGAACCCCAAAAGGGCAGGCAAACAACTCTAAAAGCCAGCGGTGACGGTGGCAAGCGGACATCACCGACCGGAGCCTGCTGAGTGGTCCCCTCGAGTCCTCACACGGCCCCCAGCCCACTCCAACCTCCTTGTGGCCACACTGGGCACTGCTCTTGGGAGAAAGGGCAAGTCCACAGTGTGGTTTTGCTCCACTTGGGCCTTTGCGGGACTCGCCCCACTACTCTCGCTCGCTCACGGTCCTGTGCTTGGTCCAGTGATCCTGGCTGAGCGCTTAGTCCACAGGGAAGCCGCCTCAAGCGGTTAGGCCTGGTCTGTCCCCTCTGCACACCTTCAAAGGTCACCTGAATGTCCCCCCCCTGCAGGATTACAGTCCGAGTTATTGACCAGGGTCTCGCCAGTAGACTGCAGCTTCCCAGAGGAAGGGAGGTCTTATTCCCCTGGCAAACCAGCCCCCAGCTCAAGCCTGGCACCTAAACACTGTGGGGTCATGGGAACCATTGAAGAGAGGCAGGGAGGCCCCAGCAGCTGCAGACTCCACCCCCTGTGTCTGCTCCCAGCTCTTCTCAGGTCCGTGAAGGAGCTGCCCCCTTGCCCCACAGTCCATCAGTGCGACCAGACTCAGCACGTGTCTAGGGCTCCTTCCACAGTGCAGCCCCTGCTGGGCACATTGTGGAGGGACAGAGAAAAGCCCCTGGGCCCTCCAGCCCACCTCAGAGGTGGAGTGAATGGGAGCCCCTGGCCCGATGTCCAGGACCATTCTCCCTCTCTTTTGTCCAGACCCAATGCCTGCTCACCCTCATCCCAGCTGCCCTGACAGGGGCAATTCTGGAAGCTTTTTAAATTAAAGTTAACAGCCCTTGAGGGAGGATAAGCCAGGGGGTGAAGTAAAATGGACCAGGGGAACCACCCACCCCTACGAGAAAAAAGGGGGAGCAGGTTCCAGGGGCATGGATGTCCCCTGCTGTTGCTCCCTAACCACTCAACACAGGTCTGGGGGCAATGTGGAGCTGGAGGGAGCAGCGAAGCTGCGACAGGACTGAAACCAGAGTCAGGAGCACAGGAACCTGGGGGCCATGCCCAGGACGCAGCAAAACTGACCTCAGGGAGAGTGTCCAGGCAAGGACAAGGAGACTACCTTCAGGTCACCAGGCTGCCACACAGCAGGGGGCAGGGAAGCCCACTCCCTGCCTTCACACAGCCTGACCCCTGTGCCAGGAGGAGCAACCCACCTGTTACCCTCCCTGACCCAGCTCTAACCCTAGCCCTGTCGCTGTAGGCAGTGGCTCCACCAAAGCAGACGGATGCGCAGCAGATGGGTACTCCATGGTGACAGAACCAGGCTGCGGGCCACAAAGATAAGGGGGCGGGTGGAAGGGGAAGTGGAGGAGGGGTCTGTGGGGGAGTAGGGGCCAGCCACAGGAGGTGGGGCCCAGCCAGGGGAGGGACCAGCAGCGGGAGGGGCTGGTGGGGGAGGAGGATCCCAGCTGCAGAGGAAGGCCCAGCCAGAGGAGGGGCCAGCAGGGGAGGTAGGGCCAACAGAGGGAGAGGCTGGGAAAAGGGAGGCAGGGCATGGTTAAACTGGGAGGAGACAGCGTGTTGGGCAGTGGGCACATGGAGCGCAAAGGCTTATGGGGCACAGCCTGAGGGCTGGCAGATTGGTGTCACCAGCACACACCTATGCCGCGAGCTTTGCTATAAACAACCAGGTCATCCGGGGCCCTTGCGCTCTACGATTCTGCGTGCTGTGGTTAGGCTGTTTCACCTCCAAGCAACCAAGCCATGGTTCTGAACCAGAGCTCGGACATAACTGGAGCTGCACAGGGAAATTTCAGCTGACTCCCATTTCTCCATGATAATCGTGATTTCTGTTATCCTGCCTACAGCCAAGAACTCGGCAGAAACTGAAATGTATTTCATTTACATTGATAAGCAACCAAATTGAAAGCATATAATTTGCACACTACAATGGATCCCTACTTCAGAAAAAAATTAAGGAAAAATACAACATCCTGATTCACACTGGTCAAAAAGCGGGTATTTCGAGGCTGTGCAGAGTAAAGTAGCAAAGGGAGGAAGCTCAGAGCTGGCAGACACCAGCACACATGTGCTGCACCCTGGTTCTCCCCAGGCAATGCAGGGTGCAGGGTGGGAGGGGGACCCCTGTGGGAAGGACTGGGGCCCTGCCCAGGCCCCCCTTTCCCAAGATTCCAAGCTACTCCCTCTGAGGCTCTCTGAGTCTGTGAATGGCATCACAAGGGGCCAAGCCCAGACATCCAGTGTCTCCCTTTCTCCGCCTTCCTCATCCCTCATGTTCCTTGGCACTCACCCCTACCCCACCCCCATGATCTACAGCCCACCCTGGCGGGCCCTGCCCACTACTGACTGTGAGCAGCCATGGATGTCTTGAACAGGATGCTTTCAGTTCTGACAGGTGCTCAGCTAAATAAAAATGATTTGTATTTCATATAGGTACAATCAGTGACCCAAAAGCAAGGGGCTGGGAGAGGAAAGAAACTCAGTTCTGTCCATTTAGATTTATGGGTACCTCCTCAGTGCTGGCCCAGGTAGGAACAAGGCTGTTCCCCTAAAGACCTCTCTGCTCAGGGACATCAGCATCAAGCACTCCTCCAGGGGAGGAGCTAAGCCCTAGCTACTCAATTCCACCTGTGCTAACAGTCACGCACGCTAGCTTTCAGAGTTCTCTCCTCTGCCTCCCAGAGTCCTGGGGCAGCTTGGGCTTTACAGGAAAGGAACCAGATGCCCCAAAGCACCCAAGCTGCATTCCCAGAGCCCTGTGCACCAGAATTGGAACGTGACTGCTCTAGGGAACCCTGAGAGTCTTGCTTCAGAGGGGCAAAGGCTCTGGAAAGAGAACACAAGAACGTTCTCCATAGCTCAGAGCAGGGACTTGAACCCAGGTCTCAGAAAGCATAGGCTTTTTCCAGGCCTCCTTGGGGTTATCCTTGACAAGAAGGCATTTGGGTCTCAGAGAAAGGGGTGGGACTCAAGGGAGGCAGCTCCTTTGCCCCACGGAGTTAACCTGACTCTGGAGCCCACTGGGCTGACTAGTCACTGGACTCAGCACCAGGAGATCACCGTGGAGATCTCATACTCTGAAGCAGCATCCTGCTACATAGGCAGTGAGGGAAATCCCCTGCAAAGATTCCTTCATTCATTCACTCCATCTTTCATCCTCTTTGGGGCATCCACTCCATGCCCAGCATGGCTGCTACCTGCCCAAAACTCAGTATGGAGGACAAGGTGCCATCAACGAGTGACTGCACTGCACAGTGGCACAGGTCCGAATAGGAGGTGGATGGTAAAGCAGTGACGAGCAGCAGAAACATCAATGCTGTGTAAATGTGTGTGCTGTCTTCTTCACCATCTCAAGCACCAAATTGCAGAGCTCATAAAGGACAGATTTCACAGGCTCCTGGAATTCTCTAATTGGAAAACGGAATCCCTGGGGAATCATCTGCCCCATTCCCCACACTGCAAGTTTCCCTGCACTGATCCCCACGTGTTTGTCAATATCACTACCACCTGTATAGACACGTGGACTTGAACAGAACATTCTAAAGAGGCCAATATGTGCTTTTCCAATATGAAGTGCTTGTCTTCACTACAAGCCTGCAGGGGGGCCATTCTGCCCTTTACACAGGTGAGAAACCTGAGGCTCAGTGAGGGAAAGCTTTGGACTGCCCAGACAGTCACAGCTAGCAGGGAAACCCAGATGTCAGCTCCCTAAGAATCCTTGCTCCCAGGATGGGCTTCCTTCCCCACTACAGTGACAGTCACAGGGCCTCATCTTATCCCAGGGGGAGGGACAGAGCTGTGTCCAAAAACTCCTTTACAGACTCTCTCCCCTCCCTCTCTTTTTTAATCTTTAATTCTCTAAAAGAAATGACTAGAGGCTACATAGGAATGTCTTTATTTTAAAAGAGAAAGACAATAATGCAGCCTTTTATTACACCAGCTGACTCCCTGGTGTAATAACACAGAGAGAATGCAGTGTGGCTGGGAAGGGACCAAGCTCAGCCCCTCCCTATTCCTGAGCTGCCCCGGCATCTGGTCAGATTGGGGAGTCTTGAGGTTGCAGGTCTGGCTGCGGTGGCCAGCATGAGGCCCAGGCTAAACACAAACAGATGGGGGGTGGGGGCGGTAGGAGATACAGGAATGCCCCCTGAGAATGATCAGGCAAGGCCCACGTGCTGCCCACAGGAGGCTGTGGAAGAGGTTGTGGAAGAACCCCAGGCTCCTTGCCCTCCAGGACATGCAGTCCTCTGGCTCCTTTCCCCTTTCCTCAGCCTTTAGACATCCTTTTGTGCCTCTGCCCTTCACCTGTACCTCTCTTCCTCTCTTCTTCCGATGCCCTCTTTGACAATTCTCCATGTACTCCTGCCTTCTTCCCTCCCGTCCCTTCCCATGGGTTGAGCACATGCTGGTCTCTCTCTGACCCTAACACACAAGTCCAGTGATGTGTCTATCCCTGTGCTGCCAGGTTGAACATCTCATGGCTCCTGTGTGTGCTGCCCCTGGCATCACCGTCTAAGGACACCTCCTTAGATCTTTGGGTGCTGGTCCCCTGGGGCCAGGCTGTGGGACTCCTCACCACCGCCCCCCAGTTATTCTTCCCTAATCTCCCTGGATTCAGCTTCCCTTCCGACCCCTTACCTCTCCCCAATTTGCTCCCACCACTGCTTCCTTTCCTGAGATGGGCTCCCCCACCCCATTTGAATTCATACCATCCCCCTGCTAAACTGCAGCTACAGGCAGAAACAAAACCCTCCTCGGGGTCTTCCAAATCTCCCCATCCCCCACTCCCCATCCCCATCCCCGCGGCCCGTTGGAGATGGGCACAAGTGGAAGCTCTAAAAGCCCCGCCGTGGGGCAAAGACCTCTGGTCCACGTCCACCTCCCGGCAGTTGGAAGAGCAGGCTCCTCCAGGGCCCAGAAGAGCCTGCGGGAGGCAGACAGCGTCTTCGTCCTTGCAACCATCTCGCCTGCCAGACTGGGAAGACAGTGACAAAGTTCGGGCGCACAGAAAGCAGGGTCAGGGCAACCGCCGAGTGACAGCGGCAGGGACTAGACTGTGTTTGACCTTGGCAAACCCCACTCTTTCTGGGCCGGAAGCATGTCCACAATATGGTTGCCAGCAAGGCTGGAAGAGGCGAAATCCTTTCCCACCACCCATATATACTCCCCTCGGGTCTGCAAGGCGGGGAGGCGAGCCCCGCACGCGCTCTAGGTACGCAGGAGAAGAGCCCCGCGCTGCGCGCAGAGCCGGCCTTGGGAGCCCGCCCTGGGGGTCTCCTCCCCTCGCCCACTTTCAGTCCCTCTGTGGGGATGGGTGCGGCAAAAGACCGGCGGACCCCTCTGGCCGCCGTCTGGCCACTCATCAGCTCCCTGACCTTGGCCAAACCTTTCTCTCTCCACACCTGTCTCCCCTCTCCACACTTCACGCCAGGGGCGCTTTGTGGATTGTAACTCTGAAGAGAGCCCTGGCCGGAGGATGCCAGCTCCGACTGCGTCCCCAACTCGCTGGAGTGACCTTGAACACACCCCCAGTAAGAGCCTCAGTGTCCCCACCCGCCGCATAGGAAAAAGCGCGCCCGACTCCGGGCGATCCCAGCATCGTCCCAGCAAGTGTGTCCGAGACCAGATGAGGGGTGCGCGGCTGTACTTACCGTCCTCCAGAGACGTGGGCGCTTGGCGGGGACCAAGGTGGCTGTGACCAGCAAGTGCGACGCAGCCACCACGAGCCCAAAGCCGATGGCCAGCAGGCTGCGCACGGGCAGCAAGGCATAGGACACGAAGGTGACCAAAAGGAGCTGCCAAACCCCTTGTTCGGCAGCCGCTGGCCCCCCAGCGGCCCCGGCGGAACCCCGGGCGGGGCCGCCCAGCGCGAAAGGACAGCAGAGCAGCGCGAAGGTGAGGCTGAAGAGCAGCGCCAGCTGGCCGACCTGCTGCAGCTGGGGCACCTGCAGGGACCGGACGTTGGTTACCACGAGCAGCGCCAGGAAGAGGACGCAGTGCACGGGGTGCGAGCCCTTGGCCAGGCCGGGCGCGGGCCCCGGCGCGCCCAGCAGCTCAGCCAGCGCCAGCGCGCCCGCCAGCAGGCTGAGAACGGCCAGCGCCTTCAGCGTGGCCGCCTGCTCCAGCCGCAGCGTGTAGCCGCGGAACAGCGCCTCCAGCTCTGGGCAAGCGAACTCCTCGTCGCACGCCCGGAGCCCGCGCCGGCGGCTTGGCCCGGCCGCCCGCTCGGCGCCCCCGGGCTCGCCCGCGCCGCCTCCGCCGCCGCCTCCGCCGCGCGGCGCCCCCGCCATCTCAGCGCCATGCAGCGGCCGCGGCCGCGGGCGCGCCCCTCGCCGGCCCGGGGCGCCGGGGCGCGGGCGGCGGCGCCGGGGCGGGCGGGCGGCGGGCGGCGAGGCGCCGGGGCGCGGGGCGGGCGGAGTTGGGGCGCCGGCTGCCCCGCGCGCGCGCCCAGAGCGCGTCCCCTCCCGCCCGCCGCGCCTGCGCACTGGAGCCCGCCCGCGCCCCGACCGCGGTCCTCGGCGGCGACCGCGCTGCGACAGCCGAGCCCCGGGAGCCGCGAACCTGGGCGCGCACAGCCCGCGCCCCAACTCCTGGTCCTGCGTTCCCGCCCGCCAGAGGAGCCGCGTGACCTCGAGTACCTGCCTTGTCCCTTCCAAGCCTCAGTTTCCCCACCGTGCACCGTGGAACCCACCCTCTTGGCGTCACCGGGGGAGTCAAAAATGCTGAAATCCTGCGAAATTCCCGGTTGCGGGGGGAGTTAATCCTGGAAAATATGTGCCTTTCCCCCCTCAATAAAACCAGGCCACTCGATTTGAGAGGGGCCCGCGTCTGACTTCGAACCCAGGGCCCTCGCCCCTGCGAAACGGGGAATAGATGTCCAAGGACCGCCGGGGTCAGAAAGAAGGTGGAGGCCTAGGGCGTACGTCCCTTACACGCGCACGCGGGACCCCTCACTCCCAGCCACCCGGCAATTCTTCCCTAAGCTCTAGGGTGGCAGAGACCCTGTGGGCGGGTGTGGGCTGCGGGAGCTGTGCTGGGGCGGCGGCGGGCGGCGTAAAGTCCAAGAAACAAAGTCCCAGGAGTCGGCCCGAGGGGTTCCTCGTGGGTACTGAACTGAACCGGGATGGGGTCCTGGCAGTGCTGTGTCCTGGGAAGAAGGTGTGAGGCTGTAGGTGCAGAGATGGGGCAAGAGATGAAAGGAAAAGGGGCGCTGCTGTTTGCCTTAACGAGGAGGGTTGCCCAAGAGAGAGTGAAACGTTTTCTTCTAGCAGGACAATTGGGAGAAAAGGACCCACTGGCGCATGGGAGTTAAAACCCGCAAGTCGAATTCCACTGCTTACATTCATTCACTGTGAGGGAGACAACTTTGTGCTGGTGCTTCAAGTACATGATGTCATTTGGTGCTCAGACGGCCCCTGGGGTACAGGCCCCTAGGCTGCCTGCATCCCCCTTACAGTGAGGATCCCTGATGATCAGCTCCCTCCAGGGGGCCTGGAGAGGAGTAGCCACTGCAAGAACCCCTGCCTCCTCCATTATCCGACTGCTTCTCCTCCCCTCAGTATGGATAGACCAGGAACTGGGATCCCATGAAATCATGGAGACCAGGAAGCTAGGCCCCATGCAGAAGGCCCCACTCCCAGAAACCCGGATTTAAGGGATCTCGCCCAGGCATTGGTCTATTTTAGAAATGCCCCAAGGATTCCAGTGACTCTCAGGGATTCCACGTGTTGTTATACAGAACAAAGATTAGAATTTGAGGCATTTCCATTTTATCTGGAATTGGTGTCAGGTTGAACCATACAAAATTGCCATTTTTGTAAAAGGACCAAAGTTGTCACATGTCAACTCTTTCATATACTTCAACTTAATAGTTGCAGATGATGACACCTCTGGGTTTTGTCTAGAGTAGGGGCACTTTCCCATCCCTTGTCCCCAGTAGCTCACACCAAAGGCCCCCAGCAGACACTTGATGACAGCTGGTCCCTCCTCCTGGAATAGCATCCCCAACAGAACATCCTTTCTGAAACCTTTCTGGTTCCTTCTGGCACAGCCCATTGCTTTCTCCCCAGTCCCAGTCTTCCATGAAAATTCATACCCACCGCTCTGTAGCCTCATTTTCAGTTCATTTGTCTTCCTCCCCTCTTTGAGCTGAAGCCCTCAGAGGGCAGCACTGGCTCTGAAAAGATGGCATGGCGCAACCTCTGTCACTGACTTGAGAAGGCACCTTCTTCTATCCACTAGTCCCCTGCTTATCCCCAAATAGTAGCAAAGTCTGCAAGATTTTTCTTTTCAAGTGTTAAGATTGAAGTGAAGATTTTCTTGTTAAGTGGTGTGGTATATTTTTGGATCCCTAACAATTTTATTAAAGAAAAGCTAAACAATATCCAAAAATGATCAAACTACATGAAAATGAAAAACGTATGATAAAGTTATCTGGGTGCAAAGTTTACAAATAAATGGCACCTTCTTTTTACCTGTTTTGGCTCTCAACTCTGTCCTCACTCAAAGAATGACATTCAAACGGGTGCAGTGGCTCATGCCTGTAATCCCGGCACTTTGGGAGGCCAAGGCAGGGGGATCATTTGAGTCCAGGAATACGAGAGCAGTCTGAGCAATGTAAAGAGGCCTCATCTCAACAAAAAATTTAAAAATTAGCTGAGTGTGATGGTACATATCTGTATTCCCAGTGGCAAATGAGTTTTAAGAGAGGCTAAGGTGGGAGGAATACTTAAGCCCAGGAGTTTGAGGCTGCAGTGAACCATGATCTTACACTCCAGCCTAGGTGACTTCTCTTTTAACAAGAGCCTGTCTCTTTAAAACAAACAAAAAAAAATCATTGGCAAGATTGACAGCAATTGCTTTCAAACGAGGTTATAAGGATTTAGATTAGGGTTTGGATGGAAAGAGGTTTACTCATAGGTACAGTACCCTTTGCTTATTGCCACACATGCTTGTCCTAATAAAGTATCCAGGGCTACATGGTGTGGTGTGGTTTACATGACATTCTCATGTCTGTAGTTATTGATTCTCCATGGCATCTTGGGAGGCAGATTTTATCACCCTCATTTTGTTGATGAAGAAGCAGAGATCTAGAGATGCTCTGGAGCTGGCCCCAAGGCGCAGAGAGGACCAGATTCTGGTGGGAATCTGGGAGTCCTCCAACTCGTGTTGTTAAACCCTAGGAGGGGTAAGAATTGAAAATTGTTATTGTCAGTGGTGTGGACTTGAGCTGCGAATATGTTAATACTATCTCCGCATTTCCCAGGTTGGAAGAAGAAGGCCTTCAAACGGGCAGTCTGCACCAGGCATAACAGGGAAATTATCTGAGATACAACGAAGTGATTGCAAGGTGTCCTCTTAATGGGTGTCAAAAGTTGAGTTGTGGTCCCCTGTCTCCATCATTCATATGCTGAAGTCCTAATCCTCGCCTCAGAATGTGGCCTTATCTGGAAATAAGGTCATTTCCAATGTAATTAGTTAAGATGAGGCTACACTGGAGTAGTGTGGGCCCCTGCTCCAATATGACTGGTGTCTTATAAAAAATGTGGACACACAGACAAACAGGGAGAATGCCTGTGTGAAAATTGGAGTGATGCTGCCACAAGCCAAGGAACTACCAGAAACCAGGAGAGATGCTCCCCTGGAACCTTCAGAGCAACCAGCCCTGCTGACACCTTGATCTCAGACTTCCAGCCTCCAGAACTTCAAAACCATAAATGTCTGTTGTGTAAGCCCACCCAGTCTGCAGTGGGTTTGTATGGCAGCCCAAGCCAACAAATACACCTAACATATAGTCTACCCTGGCTAAGGTTTTGTGTTGCACTGAGTAAATAAAGAACAACAGCCAAGGGCGGGGGAGGGGAGTGCTGTGAGGACCACAGTGAGCGATTCTGCTCTTCTGGGGAACACCTGCATCCTTCATCAGAGGTCAGCAAATAGCAGGGCACCATCATCCGCGACATTGTGTCTGCACATCTGGGAGAATGGGCATGCAATTACTTCCATATAGCCACAGATACACTTCTTCTCAATTAAAACAAAATCGTTGGATAATTTGAGCCTGCTTGTTCACATGGTGGGGGCTCTAGTTCTTTCCCCCTCTCTCCCCAATATGAGAGGCTGGTGCCTTATTCAAGACATAACTGCAATGCTTCTTTTTTCTTTAACTTATTTTTTTAGATTCGGGAGAATGCATGTGCAAGTTCATTACATGGGTATATTTCATGATGCTGAGGTTTGGGGTACAGATCCTATCTCCCAAGTAATAAGCACAGTGCCCAATAGGTAGTTTTCCAGTCTGTGTCCCCCTCCCTCCCCATCTAGCAGTCCCCAGTGTCTATGGTTCTCATCCTTTTGTCCATGCATATTCAATGTTTAGCTTCCACCTATAAGTAAGAACATGTGGTATTTGGTTTTCTGTGCAGTGCTTCTTGCTACAATAACACCACTGGGTGTGGCTTTTCACCATTTACAAATCTCTCTAGTCTACCTTTGCATTGGAGCCCCATAACTGTTGAAGGTCCTGGCCTTTGTAGAAACTAAATGAATTGCCCAGATCATGGAGGTGGTGCAGGGGGGCCCAGCATGGAGCCTCAGCCCATCTGATCCAGTTCACAGCCACCACAGGGGAAACTACAAGATATCATGGCTAAAACAGTGTGGACCCCTGAGGTGGGTTGTTGGGCTAACATCTCAACACCACCCCTCCGAGCTGTGAGTTTTAGCAAGTTACTCAACCTCTCTGTGCTTCTCCTCTTCTGTAGATTGGCAATTTAGCACCTAGCCCCCAGGGTTATCGGCAGAAGAGAGGCCCGCATGCACACAGAGCCTGTACTTTATATGCACAAGGTATAAAGCAGAGCAACCAGCCCTGTCAACAATTTTTCCTCTAACAATTCAGTGTTCTGGGTAGACAGAAATGGGTGAGTGTCATTTAAACTCTTAGAGCAAAATATATCCATTTAGGCATCTGGACAGCAGCCATGACAGCCAGGGAAGCCAGCTAACCAGCTTCTGTCGTGGGAGAGCTCATTGATTTCCACTCACTTTGGTCAGACATTTGGCTTCCAGATGAGTGTGTATCGTACTCCACTCCCGCTTTGTCTTTTGGGACAAATTTCCCTTGTGAATTTGTAAAAGAGAGAGCAGCCTCTGTATGGTCAATTGACTCTGAGCCACTTGTGGAAATGAGGCTGCTTAGGAAAGAGGTTGTTGATTTGTGTCTGTAGGATAGTCAGTAAAGTTAATTTTGTCGCAGCACTTTCTAGGTAATCAAATGATCCACACAACAGGCTCAAAGCCGTGAAATGCTGGAAACCAGCTGACATCAGTGGGGCTCAGCCCAGACAGCTCAGGCCCTAAGATGCAGTCTCCTCCCCAGCTCTCCTCTTCATAGGAGCAGCTCCCAACACCTGACTTCATCTGATGCAAGATACAGTGTGGGACCCAGCCCTTCTGAGTATTTCCTCTTGGAGCATGTGGGGACAAATGTGGGCACTGTGCTTATTACTGGGGAGATAGGATCTGTACCCCAAACCTCAGCATCATGAAATATACCCCTGTAATGAACTTGCACATGCATCCCCCCGAATCTAAAAAAATAAGTTAAAAAAAAAAGAAGCATTGCAGTTATGTCTTAATTCCCAATGGCAATTAGAAACCATGGTATGAGGCCGGGCACGGTGGCTCAAGCCTGTAATCCCAGCACTTTGGGAGGCCAAGACGGGCGGATCACGAGGTCAGGAGATCGAGACCATCCTGGCTAACACGGTGAAACCCCGTCTCTACTAAAAATACAAAAACTAGCCGGGCGAGGTGGTGGACGCCTGTAGTCCCAGCTACTCAGGAGGCTGAGGCAGGAGAATGGCGTAAATCCGGGAGGCGGAGCTTGCAGTGAGCTGAGATCCGGCCACAGCACTCCAGCCCGGGCGACAGAGGGAGACTCCGCCTCAAAAAAAAAAAAAAAAAGAAACCATGGTATGTATATCTGTTTAGGACTCCTCCAGTCAAAAAGGGACAGAAAACGCCAACTCAGACTACCTTAATCCAAAACTATGACTGTGTTGGCTGTCATAATAGAAGGGCCAGCAATGGCAGAATCACATCAACAATCAGCAGGGAACAGCTGAGCTCAGTCAGACCCACAGCTCTATGGTCTGGGGACGGCCAGTGGGTGGTGACTCCCGCTACTGGCCCAGGTCACCCTGCCTGGCCTGGCCAGGCTACATGACCACGGTGAGGGTTGCTCGTCACCCATTTCCTCCACTCCTAGAACCTGGGAGGGAGGGCACCACCCAGGCAGCTGGAACCCGGTGGAAGGGTCCCAGATCTAAAGGCAGGAGCTACAACTGGGTAAGGGGGCTGGAGGGTGAGTCAGCAGCAGCCTGTGTGCATAAGGGCAGCAAGATCTGGTCTCACTAATTCGGCCACTCCAAGCATCACAGTTTTGCACTGTGTGGCGTTCCCTTGCATCATGGGAAGCAGACTCAGTGAGAGGACTGAGTGAGCCTTCCGAGCTGGCTCTGCCATTCACCTCCATGCGACTGTGGGTAATGCTCGTGGGTCCTGGAGGTCTCATTGTCCTCAATGCCACGCCCCGGTCTCAGGCTGGACTAAGGGACATCAGGAGTCAGATAAAAATGATTTTGTATCCTGCCTTGCAGGGAGAACTTGTTGGTAGAAGGAAGTTTATGTATGGTCCTTGTCACTTATAATACAGCACTGAGCAGAGCAGGTGGGGTCCACTCTATAAGGAACCCTGGCCATGTGGGAGACGCAGATACTAACCCAAGAATCCTAAATATGTGACCATAAATATGCCCGGTTTCTCTAGAGAAAGGAGGCAGAAGAGCATGGCTCTGGCATGGCTTAGGTGCACCCCAACATGCAGAAAAGGGGTCGTGATGGTGAGGTGGCAGCTGGTCGGCAGCTGGCCCTCATGCTGCTCTCTGAGAAGACTGAATGAGGAGGCTATCGCCAAGGTCCAAATGTGGGAGGTGGTGGGGGTGGGGACTGTACCAGGGTAAGGCCGTGCAAATTGAGGGAATGCAGCAATGGATTTAGGAGATAACAGTGCATGAGGAGCTGCAAGTTATCAAGGCCATGCTGGGTTCTGTAAGAGTTCTCAGCCCCAAAAAGGAAGGGCTAGAGGCAGCAGCAGGGAGACCTGTATTCCCAGAGGGGCAGGACATGGTACCCTGACACTGGGTGGGCAGAAGCTTCTCTCCCCTCCTACACGGAGCTGGAGTCCCTGTGAAGTTTCTATGTTGCACTGCTGAGACAAGTGGTCTTACAGCAGTGGATGTCAGCCATGGGCCAGGGTGGAAGGGTCTGGATGACCCTGGCATGGGGACCATGGTGGAGGCTAGAGACTATGCATCAGGCCAGGCCTGAGTGCTGGACATTGGATTGATTACTGTAAATATGATCTCACTCAACCCACAGCTGGAGATGCCTCTGGAACCTCAGGCCCCATGTGGCACGAGGGCACTGATCTCCAGGATTCCATGAGTAACCATTGCCAGCATTCTGTGGTCCCCAGTCCTGCTGGTTTACAACATGACCTTCTCCTCTGGGGCCAGCAGAGGATTCTCCCTTGTGTTGAGAGAAAACCAGTGTCCCCGACATCTGCAGGAATGGGTGGGGCTTGCATTTCTTTGATGGCCTCTTATACTCCTGTCTTCTCCCACCATACACCTTCCCCTCATCCCTTTATCCTCTAACATTCCTTTACCCTCTAAGAGCAAACAAAGCTCTTCTGCACAGCAAACTTCACAAAGGATGAGAGAAAGAGGGAACACAGCACTGCTCAGGGGAGATATTTTCAAACTGAACGTAAAATATGGGAGTCCTAAGACTTCATTTGCCAGGACTCTGTAGCCCCAGTGCACTAGGACCCTGATGTCCCACAAGTCCCTTTGAGACCCTTTCTTTTTCCCCCCTCCCCATTTCAGGCTTACTGATGCACCAGCTTTTTTAACTTCCAGCAAAAACTTTAACATCCCGATACTATCCTTATGCAGAGCCCTGAAGCCTATCTGTTCCATTCTGTTCCAACTCTTGGATGGAGACAGCAGGTAATTCCAGCCCACACATGCCCACTCGGGTTTTCCTAAGGCAGAGCTATCTTCCCTGATGTATGTCACATACCACTCAAGAGCCTAAAGCAGGTGCATCTTGGTCTTCTTCTTTCTAATTGCAATTTCTTTCTACTAAATTCAAAAGAAATTAGATTTACAGCAGGTATGCTAAGGAACTGCAACTCTCCACTTCCGAGTGTGAGGGTGAGCGCTCCTGTCTGGTGGAAAACATGGTGTGTGGTGCATGCTCTGTCCTTGCTCTGGTCCCTGGGATGCTGCAAATTAGAAATCATGGCATGTATATCTGTTTAGGACTCCTTCAGTCAAAAAGTGGAGCTAGCTGGGGAGACATCACCCGCAGGGGGGCTCCCTGAGGTCCATCCCTGTCCATGTTCTATGTGACTTTCCATCAAGGATGTCAGCCTTGAGTGTGGATTCTTGGGACAGGCTTTTCCTTGTCCCAGATGGTCTTGGGAATGACTGCTGACTTTATAAGTAGTGCCCAGTCTTTGTCACATATCCTGTTTGGGTGTGTTTTCAATGGACAGCAATTTCTTGGCAGGCATGACCAGGATGCCCAAAGGTGCTCAGGGAATGTGGCATTGAGAGAAGCTGCAGCTGCCCTAGGGTCCTTCCCTGCTGAGCATCACATCACTCAGGAGCATTTGTACAACCAGGCCACAACTTGCCTGCTTTCTTCCAGCACCTCCTGGTTGATTATGAACAATGTTCACACAGCTCTCTCAGGAAGAACACTTTGTAGTAATATCTGGAGTCTGCCAGACAGGGGGAGTATATTAGTCAGGGCATCCCGGAGAAACAGAGCTAATAGGATGTGTGTGTCTATATATATACACACACACACACATTTGGAAAAATAGATTTATGTTACTGAATTGGCTTGTGTAATTATGGAAGCTGGTAAGTCCAAAATCTGAAGGGCGGGCTGGCAGGCTGGAGACCCAGGGAAGAGCCCATGCTGCAGTTCAAGTCTAATGCCCATCTGTGGGAGAATTCCTTCTTCCTTGGGGAAGGTTGGTCTTTTTGTTCTCTTCAGGCTTTAGCTGATCAGCCGACTTGTACCCACATTAAGGAGTGCACGCTGCTTCACTCAAAGTCCACTGATTTAAATGTGAATTTCTTCCCAAAACACTTTCACAGAAACGTACAGAATAATGTCTGACTACAAATATATCTGGGCACTGTGGCCCAGTGAAGTTGACAATAACATTAACCCTCATGGAAAGTCTGGCAAAAGTCAACAGAAGGGGAAAACTATGGATATGGTGACTCTATTTTCGTGAATCAAAATCAAGCCACATCCAGAGACTACCAGTGGTCAAATTATTTGAAATTAGGAATGTCTTCCTAAATCCAGGACTTGAGGTTTGTGAGGTGAAGGTGAAATTGGTCTGGTGTCTCTGTAAGGGTGGGAAGTGGGAAAGAAACTTCCAGAGAGAGCAGAGTCTCATTGTGGACACAGCCCAGAGGAGGGCTATTGCTTAGCAGAGACTGCTGAGGGGTAAAGACACTGGGGGAAAAGCTGGACAGGGGATGAGAAACCCCGGACACCCTGAGCCTGCCTCCCTTCTCACCAGCATCCTTGCTTTTAAAGAAACAGGGCTGGGGCTTTCCTGGCCCTGGTCCCCTGGGCAATCAGCTCAGCATGGGGGACTCTGGTCACATGCACACCCATATCAAACTCAGCTCGTGCTCTCCCTAGCCCCTCAGGCTGAGCTGAGATGTGTGCATCTCAAACAGGAGCTGGAGCCAGGGTCTCCCCAGGCAGAGGCCCCCTGAGGGTAGCCTTGTGAGAAAGTTCAGTTACTTGCCTAGGACACACTGCACAGTTGCGGAGACACAGAGATAGAGGCAGGGCCCACCCTGCCCTCCAGGAACTCACAATGCGGGGTGGGGGGCGGGCGGGGGGTGGTGGAGGTGGGGAGGCAGGAGAGCAAGCAGCACCCAGGGCAGTAAAATCTGACACTGGCGAGGACACTGATATCAGGGCTTGGAAAAGGGGCCACTTCCCACTTGGAAGCACCCAAGAAGGCTGCGGGCAGGATTGGGGGGCCTGCATGCATCCTCAGAATGGGCGGAGTCCCCTGGCCAAATGAGGACGGCAGAAAGAAATTCTCCAAATCCCCAGCGACTTTCAGGGTCAACAACGCTCTTGGTAACAGAAGCTGGGGTTGTCTTTCTGCTGTGTTACGTGTCCTTCTCCCAGGTGGATCACCCACAACTGGGACAAAAGGCAACAGGAATGGGGAGGGCTCAGGTGCTTTCCCCAAGCTGGCCGCCTGGACTCAGTTATTTATGGTAACACTGGAGACCTAAGCTGATGAGCGCTAAGTGGATTTGTGTAAGCCATCCTGGGGGCCGAAGATGGAGAGGAGGCCAGGAGGGCCGGACAGTCAGCCTACTCTGAAATGCACTGGGAAAATATTCAAAATAGGGTCTGGCTCGGAAGAGCGGAGCACGGCGGAAAGTCAGCTCTGACAGCTGCGTCTGAAAGGCCGGAGGAGCTTCAGCCTGAGGATTTGCACTAAAAATAGAATCGCTGGCTTGTGGGTAGAGAATTTGACCCAATTAGAGATTACCAGTTTCAGGAATTACTGGAAAAGAAATCTCATTAGATAGGTTAAATATAGGAGCCAGAAGCTTAAAAGGCCATTTGGGATTAAAAGGAAAACCAAAACCTCAGAAAGATTTTAAAATAAATGTTGACTCTCCTTTAAGGGAAGGGGACTTAGACTGTATAAATGCAGTGGCTGCACTGAAGGGACCTGAGAGATGAGCCGTGAGGTTCATGGAGAGGGCCAGCGTCTCAGCAGACGGCTCGGCAGAGCCTCACTCCTGTCCCTGGACCTGTGCCCAGCGTGGTCCCCACTGGCTGCTTTTACGGTTCTGGCTAAACTGACCCTTCTCATGCTAAAGAGCCAGGAAAGGGTGGTAGCTCTGATCACATTAAAGGTTCGTTACAATGCCCATGTCAGCATGTGGTGAATAGGAGCCAGGACCCTAGCCAACCCGTTCTGGATTCTTTGCATCTCCATACACCACCTAACCCCAGCCAGGAACCCGGCAGCCACACTCCATGCCTCCCTCTCCTCCCCATACCCAATCTGTCACCAAGTCCTATAGATGTATCCTGAAATAGCTTCCTCCTGTGCATCTCCGCCCCTTGTCCACCGCTGCTGCCTTCATTCAGGTCTCCGCCAATTCCTGCCAGGACCTCTGGAGCTGCCACCAGTCGCCCTCTGCCTGCAGCCTCCTCTCCCTCTGCCACTCAATAACCAGCACATTTTTCCTAAAACGTAGAGAAGGTCTTATCCATTTCTTGCTCTAAAAAAATTGATGACTTCCTAGTGCCTCAAAGCATCCCCTAGAGTGTGTTTTTACAGCACACAAGTCCTGGGGAAAACCCTAAAAAAAGAAATGCTGTGTTTGAATGCATTGGAGGAATGCTGCAGCCAGGAAACCCACTTATGGGAATCCTGGTGGAATCCTGACAGTGCTATCTCAGCCCCGGGTACTCCCTCCCCCAGCACACCTGCCTTCCAGTCACCCGCATCCCCCACTGGGGACTCTTGATCTGTTCCTTGCCTTCTCTATATGTACCTTGCTGTTCTCGGAATCACTTGTCGTCCTTGCAAAGTATGTAGGAAAAAAACCACTATTTTTCCCAACTGTATATTTATACTCAACACAGAACATTTCTGGTTATCAAAATGTATGAGTTTTTTTCCACACCACCAGCTGGAGCGGAACAATTCAATTCAATTCTGACACTATCTAGCTGGAGTTGGCCTCAGACCCCACAGGTTAAGATCTTGGTCCCATAGACTGCCACTACTTCAGGCACCAATCTCAAGTAATAGGCCCTCAGGTCACCCACACCTTCCATCCAACTTGATTACAAATGGGATGTTCTCACAACCCCTCACAACCCCTGTCTCAGTTTCCATCGTTTGCTAGAGTGGTTCACAGAACCCAGGAAAACAGTATATTTATTAAGTCACCAATTTATTGCAAAAGATATATGAAAAGATAAAAATGAACAGCCAGATGAAGAGATCTGAAGTGTGAGGTTCGGAAGGGTTCCAAATAAGGGAGAAGACCACCCCTCATATCATCTTATGCCCAATTTCTGCCTCCAAAGAAAGAAGAAGTAAAAACTAAAAGGCAGAAATGAAATCCACAGGCAGACAGCCCAGTGCCACACCCTGGGCGTGGTAGTTAAAGATCGACCCCTGACCTAACCAGTTATGTTATCTATAGATTACAGACATTGTATAGAAATGCACTGTGAAAATCCCTATCTTGTTTTGTTCCGATCTAATTACCGGTGCATGCAACCCCCAGTCATGTACCCTCTGCTTGCTCAATCAATCATGACTCTCTCACCTTCACCCCCTTAGAGTTGTGAGCCCTTAAAAGGGACAGGAATTGCTCACTCAGGGAGCTCGGCTCTTGAGACAGGAGTCTTGCCGATGCCCCCAGCTGAATAAACCCCTTCCTTCTTTAACTCGGTGTCTGAGGAGTTTTGTCTGTGGCTTGTCCTGCTACACGAGCACAGGAGCTTCTGTCTCCGTAGAGTTTTGGCGTGTGCCATCCTCCTAGCACCTGCATGTGTTCTTGTTCACCAGTGCGTGAGTTCTCTGAACTCTGTTCTTTTGGAGGTTTTATTATATAACCAAGATTGATTACACAGTTGGCCATTGGTGATCAACCCAACCATCAGCCACTCTCGCCTCCCCAGAGTTCAAAGGCAGGGCTGAAAGTTCCAACCCTCTAACTACAGGGTTGGTTCCCCTGGCAACCGGTCCCCATCCTGAAGCTATATAGGTGTCCCCAGCCACCAGTAATCTCATCAGACTACAAAGACACTCACCACTTCAGAGATTCCAAGGGTTCTAGGAACTGTGTGCCAGGAAACACATGTGTGGACAGAGACCAAATATATATATTTCTGTGGGGCATGGTGGCTCACACCTGTAATTCCAGCACTTTAGGAGTCCGAGGCAGACAGATCATCTGAGGTCAGGAGTTTGAGACCAGCCTGGCCAACATGTTGAAACCCCATCTCTACTAAAAATACAAAAATTACCCAGGCATCATGGTGCACACCTGTAATCCCAGCTACTAGGGAGGCTGAGGCAGGAGAATTGCTTGAACCAGGGAGGTGGAGGTTTCAATCATCCAAGATCGCATATATATATATATATATATATAGACACACACACACACACATATATATATGTATGTGTATATATATGTTATTAATATTTGCACATACTTTTACCATTGCATTTACCAGAAAACTTTCACTTGCAACTCAAAGGAAAAGAAGCCCAGAGCAGTGGGACTGGCTCATGCAAACCTTTGCCAAGCCCTGACAAACTTCTCCTGACAAAGTCTGTCTTTTCTTTCACCAGCTTTTCTTCTGGTGCTTTACACAGGCAGAGGGTAACTGGTTAGTTATCACTCCTTAATTAACATTCACAGGGAGAAACTGCAAGAGTCAAAATGCTACTGAAGTCATCATGGGAGAATTAAAACTCCAAGGAGATGCCACAACATGTGTGCCCAGGAGAATGGCTCAATTCAGAAGTGCTGACAAGGGTGTAGTGATATAGTTTGGATATTTGTCTCCTTCAAATCTCATGTTGAAATGTAATCCCGTGTTGGAAGTGGGGCCTGGCGGGAGGTGCTTGGGTCATGGGGGTGGATCCCTCATTGCTTGGTGCTGTCCTTGTGATGGTGAATAATTTCTCATGAGATCTGGTTGTTTGAAATTGTGTGGTACCCTCACCCGTTCCTCACTCTTGCTCCAGCTCTTACCATGTGATGGTCTCTGCTCCCACTTCACCTTGCATCTGAGTAAAAGCTCCCTGAGGGCTCCCCAGAAGCAGATACCAGCACCATTCCTCCTGTAAAGACTGTAAAACCATGATCCAAATTACCCAGCATGGGTATTTCTTTATAGCAATGCAAGAATGGCCTGAAACATGCAGCAACATCAGATCATGCTGGCTCTTGGCTAGTGGAGTGGGAGAAACATGGCCCCAAAACCCCAGCCTCCTGTGCCCCTGGCCCTGGGCCACACACCTGTGCCCTTGAGCATGCCAAGCAGGCCTTAGAGATGCTCCTGGGTGCTGTACCTTAGTTTTAAGGGGAGTTACTTGGAGGGGGCATTCGCTTTATGAAAATCTGCCAAGGTCAGTGTCTGCCAGTGCACACTCTACAGGTTTATTATTTGCCCTTGACCTTGTCAACCTGAACTAATCAAAAGGGCCAGAATCCCATTTTAAAGAGTTCTTGAAGCAAAAAGCTGGGGATGGCCACAACAGGACACACAAACTCCAGATAAATGGGGTCAGTGCTCCAAAGTTAAAAGCAACATTATTGCTTATATAGGAAGAAGATGAAGAAATTTTATAGCATCATGACATTTTCTATGCAAGGCTGGTTTATGAGTTATAACAAACTGATTAGTTATTATTTGGCTTTTAATAAAAATAAACCCCGTGTGGTTTGTTTTCTTTATAACTGGTTTTCATTTTATTTCCAATTTAAAATATCATATTTGTGTATCATATTTAGTATTTTTTTTTTTGAGACCGAGTCTCACTCTGTCACCCAGGCTAGAGTGCAGTGGCATGATCTCAGCTCACTGCAACCTCCGCCTCCCGGATTCAAGCAATTCTCCTGCCTCAGCCTCCTGAGTAGCTGGGATTACAGGCATGTGCCACCACGCCTGGCTAATTTTTTTGTATTTTTAGTGGAGATGGAGTTTCATCATATTGGCCAGACTGGTCTCAACTCCTGACCTTGTGATCCATCCGCCTCGACCTCCCAAAGTACTGGGAGTACAGGTGTGAGCCACTGCGCCTGGCCTTTTTTTAATTTTTTTTTTAATCAATGTTGACCAAGCTGGCCTCGAATGTGTAGCCTCGCCTCCCCGAGTGCCAGTGCAACCATCCTGAGCCACCGTGGCTCCCTTAGCATTCTATCTTAACACAATGTGATAGCTGTGAAGTTTTGGGTGAGAAAGGTAAGAGAGAGGTTAATCCACAATGAAAATCAGAGGCAGAGAGAAAAGGGGTCTTCCTTGTGCCCTTTGGCTGTTTACAATGTTTTACAAAACAATGCAGGTAATAGAAAGGCTTAACTTTGTAATCAGAGTAACAAAAGTTTGCATTTGCCTAGGTTACAGGTGTTGTCACATGACTCAGGCCCCATAATCAAAATAATTTAGAGTTTTAACAGCTTGAATTTTGAATTACTTACTTTCACAACCTCTTTCTGCTCACCTGTCCAGGTGAGACCCTAATCTCTAGGTCTCAACCTTTTCATCTGTAAGGGGGAGGGTGACTCTCAAATGAAGTGATTAATTGACCTTTGTGGAAGTGCTGAGAGACTGGGGAGTAAGGGAAACCAGACTGTCACAGCCAGGGCCTTCTGAGGACAGGATCAGCCACTGAGAGGGGTGGGAGATAGGAAGAGAAGAGGGTCAGCCCCAGCAGCGGTAACAGTAGGGGAGGGGAAGAGGAGACCATCAGCCCCGCTGGGGGGAGGGAGCAAGAGAGTGGGTGAAGGGAAGAAGAGAAGGTGAGCCCCACTGCAGGGAAGTGGGCATGGGGAGAAGCATAATTGCCTGATGGATTCTTCCTACCTGCCGCTCAGATAAAATCAATTCACTGAGACAGTGGCATTGCAGTAGAAAACGGTTTAATAATCACAGGGCTAGCCAAACAGAAGGGTGAGAGTAATTACTCAAATCAGCCTCCTGAGAACTTAGAGGCTAGGGATTTTATGGATAATTTGGTGGGCAGGGGTTTAGGGAATGGGTGCTGCTGATTGGTTGGGGATGAAATCACAGGGGTGTAGAAAACCTGTCCTTGTGTGCTAAGCCAGCCTCTGAGTGGGGGTCACAGGACCAGTTGAGTCATGAGTCATGGGTTCAGGTGGAGTCAGTTGGCCATTATAATGCAAAAGTCTGAAAAACATCTCAAAAGACCAATCTTAGTCTCTATAAGAGCAGTTAGGAGAGTCACCAATCTTGTGACCACTGGCCACATGACTTCTGAGCAGCAAAGGATGATGGAAAAGCAAGCGAGAAAACAGTGGCTGGTTAACATTTAACTCTGCCTACATTTTAGCTGAATTCAGGCCCCTCCCATAATCCTAATCCTGTGGACTTCCATTAGTTTTACAAAGGTAGTTTCACTCTCCAAACAAGAAGGGGGTCAGTTTTAGACAGAAACTATTATCATCCTTGTTTCAAAGTTAAACTAGAAACTAAATTCCTCCCATAGTTAGCTTGGCCTATGCCCAGGAGTGAGCGAGGAGAGCCAGGCTGTGAGACTAGATGCAAGGTGGAGTCAGCCAGGCTAGCCTTCTCTCACTGCTGTAATCTGCAAAGGCAGTTTCAGGAGAGGATTGGCCCCACTGTTGGGGGGTAGCGGGTGCAGGAGAGTGCCTCTTCCACTCCTCCTTTCTTCCTGCCTGATGTCTGTAGAAAATGACAACTGGAGCCACCACTTTGGACCCACGAATGGAATTCCATGATGTAGGTGGGTGAGCCTGCCCTAGACCACTCACTTCCATTTGGATGATTATGTGTGAAGGGAAAGAAAACCTTCTATTTTATACAAAAAGGCATGAGGACTGTTCTAGAATAAAAGAAACATACTGATCACCAGTTGCAACCCAAGAATCTTGATTGGATCCCAGTTTATATAAGCAAGCCCATAATAGAGCCTTTGGGGAACAGTGATGGAAATGTGAGCATGGCCTGGTCTTGAATGATACTAGAGAATGACTAAGTGGTCAGTGGACTTAATTTTCTTAAGATGGATAATGATCCTGGGAGGATGAACTGATGTCCCTATTTTTAGGCAATGCATGCTGAAGTGCTCAGGGATGAAGTTTCACTGTGTCTATAACTTTCATGGAGTTGGTTCAGTCAATGAAAACTCTTTCCATTTTTTGGTATGTTTGAAAGTTTTTGCCAGGCATGGTGGCTCAAGCTGTAATCCCAGCACTTTGGGAGGCCAAGGTGGGCTAATCACCTGAGGTCAGGAGTTCAAGACCAACCTGGACAACATGAGGAAACCCCATCTCTACTAGAAATACAAAAATTAGCTGGGCATGGTGGCATGCACCTGTAATCCCAGCTACTCGGGAGGCAGGGGAATCTCTTAAACCTGGGAGGTGGAGGTTGAAGTGAGCTGAGATCATACCACTGCACTCCAGCTTGGGCGATGGAGCAAGACTCTGTCTCAAAAAAAAAAAAAAAAAAAAGTTTTCCTGTCAAAGGTTAAGAAAGGGAAGAGGGAGGGAAGAAAGGAAAGAATCTGCTTAGAGAATCAGATCAGAAGTACCCTTGGCTATCAGTAGAAGCCTAAATACTCTCTGTGGGAAAGCATCCAAAATTTAGGCCCCCAGTACTCCACAGATTAAGATAACACACTAGAGATAATCAAAGATATAAGGGAACAAACTACTGAGAGTGACAGCCAGCAGAAAAACAAATGATAGATTTAGATCTTCAAAGACCCCAGATGTTATAATTATCAGACAGAGAATATAAGATAATGGTGAGGCTGGGCACATTGGCTCACTCCTGTAATCCCAGCACTTTGGGAGGCTGAGGCGGGCAGATCACCTAAGGTCAGGAGTTCAAGACCAGCCTGGTCAACATGGTGAAACCCCTCTCTACTAAAAATACAACAATTAGCCGTGCATGGTGGCGGGTGCCTGTAATCCCAGCAACTTGGGAGGCTGAGGTGGCAGAATGGCTTGAACCCAGGAGATGGAGGTTGCAGTGAGCTGAGATTGCACCATTGCACTCCAACCTGGGTGACAGAGCGCAACTCTGTCTCAAAAAAAAGATAATGGTGAATCACATTTTAAGGAACTAAAGGTGTAGTTACAAAAGTGAGCCACCAATAGAGAATGTAGTAAACAGGAGATCATAAGAGCAGCCAGAAGCAAAAGACTTGTTACCTATGCAAGAGCAATAGGTGGACTGAAAACAAACTTTTTGACAGCAACAAAGAGAAGTAATAAAACGTGGATTATAATTTCAAAGAACTGAGAAAACAATACCTCTCAACCTAGAATTGTGCAATTTGCAGAATAAATTATGTAAAACATAATAAAGACATTCCAAGAAAATCAAAGACCAAAAGAAGTGCACCAAAATATTGCACTACAATAATGAAACTTCTAAAGAAGTACTCCAGGAGGAAAATTAAATGAACCCAGAAAGATGATCTGTATTGTACAGTGAACTAAAAGATAAATACCCAGGGCTACAAACAAAATTAAGCAATATATTATTTGCAAGAGCTCTACAGATAATAACGCACACATGTTGCAGGTCAAGAAACAGGAAAGCAATGCAAACACTGGTCAAAGAATGCTGGCTGGCAATATTAGTATAAGGCAAAATCAACTTTAATAATGAAAGCATTAAGAATACAGAAATTCACAACATAATGACCAAAGCTTCAATTTGTCAGGAAGATATAATAATTTCTAAACTTTCAAGTGAACTAAGAGTGAACTCCACGTATATGAAGTAAGAATTGTTAGAATTACAAAGATAAACTGACAAACCTATCGTTAGAGTGGTATATTTCAATCCACCTCTCTCAATTACTCAGGATAAAGCTGACAAAAAATTAATAAAGATAATGGAGATTTGAACAACACCGTGAACAAATTTGTTTTATTTATTGTGTATCAAGAGCTGTGCTGTACACAATTAGAGAATACACATTCTTCTAGGCATATATGCAACATTTACAAAAATGTGACACTAGCTCACAAAGCAAACCACAAAAGTCTCAAAGGCTCGGATTCCTACAGACCAGTTATCTGGTCACAATTAAAATGTATTTTGTTTAAAAAAAATTGCTGAATCCCATTACTGGGTATACACCCAAAGGATTATAAGTAATTCTACCATAAAGACACATACACATGTATGTTTATTGCACCACTGTTCACAATAGCAAAGTCTTGGAACCAACCCAAAGTCTTGGAACCATTGCCCATCAATGATAGACTGGATAAAGAAAATATGGCACATATACACCATGGAATACTATACATCCATAAGAAAGGATGAGTTCATGTGCTTTGCAGGGACATGGATGAAACTAGAAACCATCATTCTCAGCAAAGTAACACAAGAAGAGAAAACCAAACACTGCATGTTCTCACTCATCAAGTGGGAGTGGAACAATGAGAACACATGGAACCAGGGAGGGGAACATCACACAATGGGGCCTGTCAGGGGATGGGGGGTTGGGGGATGGATAGCATTAGGAGAAATACCTAATGTAGATGACAAGTTGATGGGTGCAGCAAACCAACACAGCACATGTATACCTATATAACAAACCTGCACGTTATGCACATGTACCCCAGAACTTAAAGTATAAAAAAAAATTGCTGAGATGTTCCTACATATGTATAATTTTTAAACACATTTCTAAATAAATCATGACTCAAAATGACATAACAGAAAAATCATAGATACTTAACACTGAACAAAAATAAATGAAAAATATCAAAACTTAAAAGATGCAATGGAAACAGTACTTACTAAGAAATTTATGGTTTCCAATACTTAAATAGGAAGAAAGAAGGCTAAAAATAAAAAAGGTAAGAACCCAACTTCAGAGGTTAAAGAACTATAGAATAAATTTAAATGTCATATGAGAACCATGTTAGTAAAGAAAAGTCTGAAATTAATTAAATAGAAAACAAGTAAACAAATTTTCCTTTTAGCTTTATTGAGGTATAATGGTCAATTAAAAATTGTATCTATTTCATGTGTACATGTTTTGATATATATACATAGCGAAATGATTACCACAATCAAGCTAATTGATATATCCATCCCCTCATATAGTCACCATTTTTTAGTGTACAGTGAGAACACTCAAGATCTATTCTCCTAGCAAATTTCAGGTATACAATACATTATTATTAACTACAGTCACCATGCTGTACACTAGATCCCCAAAACTTACTCCTACACAATGGAAACTTTGTACCTTTTGACTGACATTGCCTCATTTCCCCTTCCCCCCAGCCCCTGGCAACCACCATTCTACTCTCTGCATCTATAAGTTCAACATTTTTGGATTTCACATATAAGTGAGATCACTCAATATTTGTCTTTCTGCCTGCCTTATCTCATACAACATACTGTTTTCCAGGTTCACCCATGTTGCTGCAAATGACAGCATTTCCTTCTTTTTATGGCTGAATAGTATTCCATTGTGTACATATGCTACATTTGCTTTATTCATTCTTCTGCTGATGGACACTTAGGTTATCCCATATCTACTGTGAATGATTTCATGTTATTGTGAATGATACTCCAGTAGACACAGGAGTGCAGATAGTTCTTTGAGACACTGATTTCATTTCCTTTGGCTATATACTCAGAGGTGAAATTGCTGGATCACATGGTAATTCTATATTTAGCTTTTTCAGGAACCATAATGACTGTGCCAATCTACATTCCCACCAACAGCATACAAGGGTCCCCTTTTCTCCACTTCCTCACTGGCACTTGTTATCTTTTGACAGTTTGATAACAAGCATGTGGTTGTATCTCATTGTGGTGTTCATTTGCATTCCCCTGATGATTTGTGATGTTGAGCATATATTCATATACCTGTTAGCTATTTGTATTCTTATTTTGAAAAATGTCTATTCAGATACATTTTCCATTTTATAATTGGCTTGTTTTTCTTTTGTTTTGTTTTTGCTGTTGAGTTGTATGAGTTCCTTATATATTTTGACATTAAACCCTTATTGGATATATAATTTGCAAATATTTTCTCCCATTTCATGGGTCACCTTTTAATTTTGTTGATTGTTTCACTTGCTGACCAGAAACTTTTTAGTTTGAAGTAGTCCCATTTTTTATTTTAGCTTTTATTCCCTGTGCTTTTGGTGTCAAATAAAAAAAAAAAAATCATTACCAAGACCAATGTCAAGAAACTTTTCCTCTATGTTTTCTTCTAATAGTTTTATGGTTTTAGGTTTTGTTTTAAGTCTGTAATCCATTTTGAGTTGATGTGTGTGTGTAGTGTAAGATAAGGGTCCAGTTTCACTCTTTTGCTTGTGGATATCCAGTTTTTTGGCACCACTTATTAAACAGACTGTCCTTTACTCATTGTGCATTCTTGACACCTTGTCAAAAATTTGTTGACTGTATATTCATGGGTTTATTTCTGAGTTTTCTATTCTGTGACATTGGTCTATGCGTCTTATTTGTGCCATTAGTATGCTTTAAAAAAAAAAAAAAGTCTATTGTAGCCTCGGGGCTACATGTGCAGGTTTTTTATATAGGTAAATTGTGTGTCACAGCAGTTTGGTGTACAGATTATTTTGCTACCCAGGTAATAAGCACAGTATCTGATAGGCAATTTTTCTATCCTCACCCTCCTACCACCTTCTACCCTCAAGTAGGCCACAGTGTCTGCTGTTCCCTTCTTTGTTCTCATCTGTGTTCAATGTTTAGTTTCCACTTACAAGTAGGAAGACATGGTATTTGGTTTTCTGTTCCTGCGTTTATTCACATAGGATAATGGCCTCCAGCTCTATCCATGTCTCTGCAAAAGACATGATCTCATTATTTTCTATAGCTGTGGCTTCATAGTATTTCATGGTGTATGTGTACCACATTCTCTTTATCCAATCCATTGATGGGCATTTAGGTTAATTCCATGTCTGCTATTGCGAATGGTGCTGTGATAAACATATACATATATATGTCTTTATGGTAGAATGACTTACATTGCTTTGGGTACATATCCAGTAACGGGATTGCTGGGTCAAATCATAATTCTGATTTAAGTTCTTTGAGAAATTGCCAAGCTGCTTTCTACAATGGTTGAACTAATTTACACTTCCCACCAGCAGCATATAAGCACTCCCTTTTCTCTGCAACCTCACCAGCATCTGTTATTTTTAAATTTTATAATAGCCACTGGTGTGAGACAATATCTCATTGTGGTTTTGATTTGCATTTCTCCAACAATTAGTGATGTTGAGTGTTTTTTCATATGCTTCTTTACCATGGGTATGTCTTCTTGTGAAAAGTGTCTGTTTTCATCCTTTGCTCACTTTTTAATGGGGTCGTTGGTTGTTTGTTAATTTAAGTTCCTTATGTATTCTGGATATTAGGCCTTTGTTGGATTCAGAGTTTGCAAATATTTTCTCCCATTCTGCAGTTGTTTGTTGACAGTTTCTTTTGCTGTGCAGAAGCTCTTTAGTTTAATTAGGTCACATTTGCCAATTTTTGTTTTCGTTGCAGTTGGTTTTGGCGTCTTCATTATGAAATCTTTTTGAGAATGATATTTTGTAGGTTACCCTCCAGGGTTTTTATAGCTTTAGGTTTTATATTTAAGTCTTTAATCCATCTTGAGTTGATTTTTGTATGGTGTAAGAAAGGTGTGGTCTAGTCTGAATCTTCTGCATATGATTAGCCAGTTATCCCAGCCCCATTTATTGAATAGGGAGTCCTTTCCACGTTGCTTGTTTTTCAACTTTGTCAAAGATTAGATGGTTGTAGCTGGGTGGCATTATTTCTGGGCTCTCTATTCTGTTTCATTGGTCTATGTGTTTGTTTCTCTACCAGTACCATGCTGTTTTGGTTACTTTAGTCTTGTAGTATAGTTTGAAGTTCAGTGATGTGATGCCTCCAGCTTTGTTCTTTTTGCTGAGGACTGCCTTGGCTATTTGGGCTCTTTTTTGGTTCCACATGAATTTTAAAATAGTTTCTTTCTAATTCTGTGAAGAATGCCATTGGTAGATTGATATGAATAGCATTGAATCTGTAAATTGCTTTGGGCAATATGACCATTTTGACAATATTTATTCTTCCTCTCCATAAGCATGGAATATTTTTCTATTGTTTGTGTCATCCCTCATTTCTTCAAGTACCATTTTGTAATTCTCATTGTAGGGATCTTTCACCTCTCTGGATAGCTGTATTCTACATATTATTTTCTTTTTATGATAATAGTGAATTTGATTGCATCCTTGTATGAGGGTTCCCTAGAGGTACAGAACTAATAGGTTATCTATATATAGGATATCTATATATAGGATATATATACATAGAAGATCCTAGATAGATAGATAGATAGATAGATAGATAGGAGAGTTTATTAAGTATTAACTTACGCAATCACAAGTTTCGACAATAGGATGTCTGCAAGCTTGAGGAGCAAGGAGAGCCAGTCCAAGTCTCAAAACTGAAGAACTTGGAGTCCAATGTTTGAAAGCAGGAAGCATCCAGCATGGGAGAAAGATGTAGGCTGGGAGGCTAGGCCAGTCTTGCCTTTTCATGTTTTACTGCCTGCTTTATATTTGCTGGCAGCTGATTAGATTGTGTCCACCAGATTAAGGGTGGGTCTGCCTTCCCCAGCCCACTGACTCAAATGTTAATCTCCTTTGTCAACACCCTCACAGACACACCCAGGATCAATACTTTGCATTCTTCAATCTAATCAAGTTGACACTCAGTATTAACCATCGCAAGTCCACCCCTTGTCAACTTAAACCCAAACACATCTCCTGAGATCATACATAATCTTCAAATAAAGACAATAATAAGGTATTAATTACACCTAACAGGATACCAATACCCTTTGTACAACCAGAAACACACTGATCCCCAGCCCAAATTCTATTACATAAGGTTAACAATATTTAAATACTAATATGAAGTCAATAAATCTTATGCCACATGATAAAGGAAAAGGAAATAAATTGAAGATTTTTCTTAGCACAAGTGTTTACACTCACAAACATGTTTTTAACAAAAGAAGAAGGAAATACTCATGACAGTTACAGTTCTCATTTATGCAGCTGGTCACGTAGTCATAGCTAGTATTGATGACTACCTTCTACTACCCATTCTGTATTCCCTTTGCCTTCAGGAAGCACCTCAGCAGGTTGTGTTTTTTTGCCTGGTGGAGTGACCCAAATCTTTATTTCTGAAGGGTCTGGACCATTTGGGGTCCTGCCTGGATTGGGTTGTTGTAGTTTCCCATCAACCTTAATCACAAGGCATGGAAATACTAAGAGATGCCCTAATGGATCTCCTGTATTCCATGCAGGAGTAGTAGAATGATTTCTGTTATGGAGTAGTAGAGTGATTTCATGTTGATAGTCTGGGTCAATCACCCCAGCCAACACAGTAACTCCCTTATTAGCCTGTTGACTTAAAGGAAGGAGGAGCCCACAGTGACCATGTGACAATCTTAACTTCCGGTTTAATGGAATTGTTGTGTCTCCTGGTGTCAGTGTTCTTCCCTCTGGAACTAAGACCTCTAGGCAAGCAGAACATAATATCACAGGAACAAGAAGCAAAAACTTTGCTAGTGTATCACTAGGGGTGATGGTGAGTGGTGCCACTTCCACTTCCACCACTTGATTCCTGGACCCATGAATCCTGGCTATAGGAAAAACAGTGCCATATCTTGGACACTGATTCAGAACATACATAGCCTTCTGGAGAACTTTGCCCTAGCCCTGTAAAGTGTTGTCACCTAGTTGGTGTTGTAATTATGACTTCAAAAGGCCATTCCACTATTCTATCAGTCCAACTGCTCAGGATTTTGGGGAACATGGTAAGACAAGTGAATTTCATGAGCATGAGCCCACTGCCTCACTGTTTTAGCTGTAAAGTGAGTGCCTTGGTCAGAGGTAATGCTGTGTGGAATACCACAATGGTGGATAAGGCATTCCATGAGTCCACGGATGCTAGTCTTGGCAGAAGAATTGAGTGCAGAATAGGCGAACCCATATCTGGAGTAAGTGTCTATTCCAGTGAGGACAAACCTCTGCCCTTTCCATGAAGGAAGAGGTCCAATATAATCAACCTGCCACCAGGTAACTTGCTGATCACCCCAAGGAATGGTACCATACTAAGGGCTCAGTGTTGGTCTCTGCTGCTGGCAAATTGGGCAGTCAGCAGTGGCCATAACGAGGTCAACCTTGGTGAGTGGAAGTCCATGTTGTTGAGCCCATACATAACCTCCATCCCTGCCACCATGGCCACTTTGTTCATGGGCCCATTGGGCAATGGAGAGGTGGCTAACGAAAGAGGCTGAGTGGTGTTCACAGAATGGGTCATCCTATCTACTTGATTATTAAAATCCTCCTCTGCTGAGGTCACCCATTGGTGAGCACTCACATGCGATAAAAGTATCTTCACAGTTTTTGACCACTCAGAGAAATCCATCCACATACCTCTTCCTCAAATTTCTTTGTCACCAATTTTCCAATCATGCTTCTTCCAAGTCCCTGACCATACAGCCAAACCATTGGCTGCAGCCTATGAATCAGTATATAATCACACATATAGCCATTTCTCCTTCCACGCAAAGTGCACAACCAGGTACACTGCTCGAAGTTGTGCCTGCTGGGAAGATTTCCCTTCACTGCTGTCCCTCAAGGATGTCCTAGAATGGGGCTATAGTCCTGCAGCTGTCTGCTTTTGGGTGGTGCCTGCATATTGTGCAGAACAATCTATGAACTAGGCCCTAGTCTTCTCTTCCTCTGTCAACTGATCATAGCAAACTCCCTATGAGACCATCAGTGCAGGCTGGGGAAGACAGAAGACAAGGCAGAGTGGCAGGAGTGGAGACCATGGGCATTTGAGCCACTTCCTCATGTAACTTACTTGTGCCTTCAGGACATGCTTGAACCCAGTCAGATATATGCCACTTCCATTTGATGATGGAATGCTGCTGTGCACAACCCACTTTATGGTTAGATAGTTCAGAAAACACCCAGTTCATGATAGGCAATTCAGGTCGCATGGTGACTTAAAGACCCACAATCAAACGTTCAGTTTCCACCAAAGCCCAGTAACAGGCCAAGAGCTGTCTCTCAAAAGGAGAGTAGTTACCTGCAGAAGATGGCAGGGCCTTGCTCCCAAATCCTAGAGTCCTCTGCTGTGATTCATCCATGGGGGCCTGCCAAAGACTCCAAACAGCATCCTTATCTGTCACTGATACCTCAAGAACAATTGGATCTGCTGGGTCATATGGCCCAAATGGCAGAGCAGCTTGCACAACAGCCTGGACCTGTTGCAGACCCTTCTCCTATTCTTGACCCCACTCAAAACTGGCAGCCTTTCAGGTTACTTGATAAATGGGCTGGAGTAACACACCCAAAGGAGAAATGTGTTGCCTCCAAAATGCAAATATATCCACTATGTATTGTACCTCTTTCTTGGTTGTAGGAGGGGCCAAATGCACCACCTTATCCTTTACCTTAGAAGTATTATCTCAACAGGCCCCACACCACTGGACCCCTAGAAATTTTACTGAGGTAGAAGGACTCTGAATTTTAGTTAGATTTATTTCCCATCCTCTGGCATGCAAATGTCTCACCAATAAGTCCAGTTATTTGCTACTTCTTGCTCACTGGATCCAGCCAGCATAATGTCATCAATGTAATGGACCAGTGTGATGTCGTGCAGAAGCGAAAAGTGACCAAGATCTCTCTGAATAAGACTATGACACAAACCTGGAGAGTTGATATACCCCCGAGGTAGGACAGTAAAGGTATATTGCTGGACTTGCCAACTGAAGGCAAATTGCTTCTGGAGGGCCTTATGGACAGGAATGGGGAAAAAGGCATTTGCCAAGTTAATGGTTGCCTACTAGGTACCAGGAGATGTGTTAATCTGTTCGAGCAATGAAACCACATCTGATATAGCAGCTAAAATTGGAGTCACCACTTGGTTAAGCTTATGATAATCCACTGTCATTCTCCAAGATCCATCTGTCTTCTGCACAGGCCAAATGGGAGAGTAGAATAGGGATGTGGTGGGAATCATCACCCCTACATCTTTCAAGTCCTTGATGGTGGAACTAATCTCCACAATCCCTGCAGGGATGTGATATTGTTTTTAATTTACTATTTTTCTAGGTAGAGGCAGTTCTAATGGCTTCCATTTGGCCTTTACCACCATAGTAGCCCTCACACTACCAGTCAGGAAGCCAATGTGGGGGTTCTGCCAGCTACTAAGTATTTCTATATCAATTAGGCATTCTAGCACTGCGAAAATTACCCAGGATGAGTCTGGGGACCCACTGGGCCCACTAAAAGTCAGAACTGAGCTAAAACTCTATTAATTACCTGACCTCCATTAAGTCCCTACTTTTGCTGGGGGACAATTACATTTTGGGTCCCCTGGAATCAACATCAGCTCAGAGCCACTGTCCAGTAGTCCCCGAGATGTCTGATCATTTCCCTTTCCCCAATGCATAGTTACCCTAGTGAAAGGCTGGAGGCCTTCTTGGGGAAGGATGAGAGAAAGATTCACTCCATAAATTGTTGGTAATGTAGTGGGTCCTTCCTTAAGGGGACCCAGCCTCCCCTTCATTCAAGGGGTTCTGAGTCTGTAAACTGGCTCAAGTCTGGAAATTGATTGAGGGGCCATGGTTTTCTGTTTTTATAATTCAAAGTAGTCTTTTGTCCATTCAATCTAAGTTTTCTGCATATATAAATTAAGTGGGAATGCAATAGACTTCCTACCAACTTCACTTCTGGGGACACTGTGATTAATTCGCCAAAGCCAGAGGTCTACATGAGTCAAACTATTCTGACTGCTGTTTTGTCTTTGCTGTCCATTATGGTAGCTATGCCTACCTTGCCTTTGACAGTTGAGTGCCACCACTTGGCTCTCGCCACATCCAGATCTAATTATTCCCATTGTATTTAAATTTTGTAGTTGAGTGACTGCAGTTCCCACTCTGACAAACAGAGAAGAGCAACTACAGGCCTCTTCAAAGATGCAGGTGCTGCCCTCATAAATCTGCCCTCATAAATTTTGTAAGGCATTGGTCAAGGGTATATCTTTTGGACCTTCCCAGCTGTGATGAGTAGGACTAAAGTAACTAATCCACTCCACCATCCCAATCTCCCTAAGCCTTTGCATCCCTTCCTCTGCACTAAACCAAGGGAGATAAGGCATTTCCAGCTCACTCACCGTGGGCCATCTTTTCATCCATATTTCAGCTAACCAAGCAAATGAATTATTAGAACCTTTTTTAACTCCCTGAGCTGCAACATTAAATGCAGAGTCCCTACTTAGTGAACCCAAATCAATAAATTCAGCCTGATCCAACTCTATGTTCTTTCCTCTATTATCCCATACCCTTAATATCCATTCGCATTCCTGTTCTCCAGATTTCTGTTTACATAAATTAGAGAACTCAAGCAGTTCTTTTTGAGTGTAGCATACCTCCTCATGGGTCACACTCTCAACCTGACCTCTAGGGACCCACCAGGACTTTAGTAATAAGTCTAGAAGCAAGCAGAGGTGTTGGGGGTGGCTTCTGAGGAGAATCAACATTATTTTGCCTGGCAACTGACTCAGGGGACGCCATCACTGTTGCCTTAGGCAGGGCAGAGTTTATCTCCTCAGACAAAGGTGAAAAGGCTGATGGCAGCATGGGTCAGGGAGGGGATGTAGCCAATACTGGGGATGGGGAAGCTGTTTCTTCTGGTAAAAAAGTTTCGTCAGAGTTTACAAGCTCAATGTCCCCAGCTTCTTCAGGGTACTCCTCATTCCAAGTTGCATGGTCCCATTCTTTTCCAACCAATGCCCTCGCTTTAACAGTAGATGCCTGGCAAGGCTGAGTGTGCACCTTTCATTACAGGTCAGCCACTCTCATAAGAGCTTGTATCTGTTTTTCCACAATTTCAGCTCTTTCTCTACAGGAGATAAGACTCTCACTCAGGGCAATCTTAGCAGATTTGAGGCTCAGTATCTGCTTCTGAAGCCAAGAGACAGAATCTCTGAGTTCATCATTTTCTTTCTTTTTTTTTTTGAGATGGAGTCTCGTTCTGTCACCCAGGCTGGAGTGCAGAGGCACGATCTCGGCTCACTGCAACCTCTGCCTCCCGGGTTCTAGCATTTCTTCTATCTCAGCCTTCCGAATAGCTGGGACTACAGGCATGCGCCACCACACCCAGCTAATTTTTTTGTATTTTTAGTAGAGACGGAGTTTCACCATATTGGCCAGACTGGTCTCGAACTCCTGACCTCATGACCTGCCCACCTCGGCCTCCCAAAGTGCTGGGATTACAGGCGTGAGCCACCGTGCCTGGCTGAGTTCATCACTTTCTTTCATCACTTTGTCCACTGAACTTAGGAGCAACCAACCAGCTTCATTATGTTCCTTGGTTCTCCACATATGATCAAAGATATTATGTATAAAGTCACTAAACTCCTAGCCTCTCACAAGCAATGAATCAGGAGTGTCAAATACTTTTATTTTGCATAAGCCTCTGAACAGTTCATGCCAAGAACTATCAGTGCTCTCCATACTATTAGAGTCCTTAACATTTTTGGATCTAATCATATTAAGCAGCCAACTCCAGAAACCCCAAAATCAATGAAAGAACGCCATCCTTAATATTCTGTTCCTCTAGAACCACTCCTAGTACCAAAATCTGTATTAGTTAGGGTTCCCTAGAGGGATAGAACAGATAGGATAGATATATCTATATATAGGGGAGTTTATTAAGTATTAACTTACATGATCTCAAAGTTCCACAGCAGGCTGGCTGCAAGCTTGAGGAGCAAGGAGAGCCAGTTCAAGTCTCAAAACTGAAGAACTTGGAGCCCGATGTTTGAGAACAGGAAGCATTTAGCATGGGAGAAAAATGTAGGTTGGGAAGCTAGGCCAGTCTTGCCTTTTCACATCTTTCTGCTTGCTTTATATTTGCTGGCAGCTGATTAGATTGTACCCACCAGATTAAGGGTGGGTCTGCCTTCCCCAGCCCACAGACTCAAATGTTAATCTCCTTTGTCAACACCCTCACAGACACCCCAAGATCAATATTTTGCATCCTTCAATCCAATCAAGTTGACATTCAGTATTAACCATCATGAGTCCACCCCTTGTCAACTTGAACCCATATACGTCTCCTGAGATCATATATAATCTTCAAATAAAGACAACAATAAGGTCATAATTATGCCTAACATAATACAACTATCACAACTATCCTTCGTACAACCAGAAATGCATCAATCCCCAGCTCAAATATTATTAGATAAGGTTAACAATACTTAAATGCTGATATGAAGTCAATAAATCTTATGTTGTATGATAAAGGAAATAAAATGAAGATATCTTCTTAGTATAAGTGTGTACATGCACAAACGTGTTTTTTTTTTTTTTTTTTTGAGGCGGAGTCTTGCTCTGTCGCCCGGGCTGGAGTGCAGTGGCCGGATCTCAGCTCACTGCAAGCTCCGCCTCCCAGGTTTATGCCTTCCTCCTGCCTCAGCCTCCCGAGTAGCTGGGACTACAGGCGCCCGCCACCTCGCCCGGCTAGTTTTTGTATTTTTTAGTAGAGACGAGGTTTCACCGTGTTAGCCAGGATGGTCTCGATCTCCTGACCTCGTGATCCGCCCGTCTCGGCCTCCCAAAGTGCTGGGATTACAGGCTTGAGCCACCGCGCCTGGCCCAACAAACGTGTTTTTAACAAAAGAAGGAGGAAATACCCATGACTCAAGTTGGACACTGTTGGTGTATAGAAATGCTACTGATTTTTGTACATTGATTTTGTATCCTGAAACTTTGCTGAAGTTGTTTCATCAGATCTAGGAGCTTATGGGGTTTTCTCAATATAGAATCATATCATCTGCAAAAAGAGACAGTTTGACTTCCTCTCTTTCTGTTTAGATGCCTTTTATTTCTTTATCTTGCATGGTTACTCTGGCAAAGACTTTCAGTACTATGTTGAATAGAGGTTACCGGAAAGAGCTCCCAATCCAGACCCCAAGAGAGGGTTCTTGGACCTCTCACAAAAAAGAATTCAGGATGAGTCCATAAAGTGAAAGCAAATTTATTAAGAAAGTAAAGGAACAAAGAACGGCTACTCCATAAGCAGAGCCGCCCCGAGGACTGCTGATTGCCTATTTTTATGGTTATTTATTGATTATATGCTAAATAAGAGGTGGATTATTCCTGAGTTTTCCAGGAAATGCCTGGGCAATTTTAGACCATGTTTTAGACTATGTAAGGTAACTTCCTGATCTTTCCATGGTATTTGTAAACTGTCATGGCACTGGTGGGAGTATCTTTTGGCATGCTAATGTATTATAATTAGCTTATAATGAGCAGTGAGGATGACCAGAGGTCACTTTCATCTCCATTTTGGTTTTGGTGGGCTTTGGCCAGCTTCTTTACCACAGCCTGTTTTATCAGCAAGATCTTTATGACCTGTTTCTTGTGCCAATCTCCTGTCTAATCCGGTGACTTAGAATGCCTAACCTCCTGGGAATGCAGTCCAGTAGGTCTCAGCCTTGTTTTACCCAGTCCCTGTTCAACACAGAGTTGTTCTGGTTCAAACGCCTTTGACAGGCTGAGCCAAAACCCTGTGGAAAGTCACCAATAACAGACTGGGTTGGGGCTGAATGGGATAATATGCAATGTCAGATCCCAGGATTCAGTGATGTTCCATTTCAAAATCTGGGCAAATCTAGTTTCTTAGAGAACTGACAGGTTGGCATGACCCTGTTTTTACAGACAAAAAAAAACCGAGCTGCAGAAAAGTTTAGGCTGTCATTCACAGACTGAACCTGTTCTGTGAAGGTCTCAAGAGACCCTTAAACTATTTTCGTATGTGTATACTATGTATGTTTGTGTATATGTGAATGTGTATATGTATTATGCATGTGTATCTTATGTGGGTGTATGTGTGTATGTATGAAAGTGTATTATGTACGTCTGTATATGTGTGTATGTATTATATGAGTGTATATTATGTATGTACGTATTTTGGGAATCACAGAACCAAGAATACTACCTTGATTTTTTTGCTGTAATTCAGAGTGCTTCTCAAATGTGAGCCAGCATTAGAATCATCTCACCTAGATGGCATGCAAAATCTTGAATTGCTTCCTATGCCCTCACAAGGTTTCTCTTTTAGTCGGTCTGCGGTGGAGCCAGAGAATATGCATTTTAAATGACCTCCTAGATGATATGATGCCAGGTACCCCACTTTAAGAATCCCCACTATATTTGTTATAAACTTTCTGCTTAAAGAGCCTATATCTTACCTATTTCCTTACTCTGTTTAAAAGATTAGAAGAACTAAAATCTAATTGAAAAGCTGGGAAAATATTTTTAAATAGTTAAAATTTGCATTTTCTATTAGCTGAACAGGAATAAAAATTAGCAATTCTATTTGATAGACATAATCTGTTCTATTTATAGCTATGTAATTATAGAAGCAATAACTTTTCCTATTAAAATTCCCAGTGGTATATGTGTTTACTCTCATTCTGAGCAGGTCAGCTGGGATTAAACCGTAATGACCCAATCCACACACACACAACCACCAACGAACAGAGGACTCATAATTCATGTCACTAAATTGATTTAAAAGCTGGAGAAAGGACTTTAATGTTTACCTAAATGCTTTGCATAACCCCAAAGAGTCACTTTGATGATTTAAATGAGTTTTATACTATAGAGCTACAGGATGAGTAGAGTTTCCATGGGAGAAGTACTTGTTCTCCCAACACTTTCTAGCTCACATATTTACATGGATGAAAATGTAGAGCTTTTGGTGCATCAAGAGTCTTAAAATTATTAATTATACAGACAGGCTTTTATGAATTAATGTTAAATGGAAAAAGAAAATTGTACACTCAGTATGAGTCTAAGCACATTAAAATATCCCGTGTACAGAAGATATGACTTCCTATATAGATGTCTATGTTTTCTCCAATAAGTAAAAATCATAGTCACTGACACTCAGAGCCTGCACTACGTGCCAAGCCCTGCTCTAAGCACTTTTCATATCATAGCTCATGTTGCCCTCATGGTGTTCCTGGAGGTAGATGCATGTGGGGACACTGAGTCACAGAGTTGTAGGTAACTTCCCCAAGGTCCCACAGTGGTAGCCCAGGCCCCGCATTCTTGCTGTCACTCCTGCACCAGCCTCTTTTTAATGTGGCTAACTGTAAAGATGCAAGTATCATGGCCAGGTGCAGGGGCTCACACCTGTCATCCCCATGGGGACTTTTCTCTGAGACAAATAACAGAGTCAAGAAAGGCCTTCTGGCCGGGCGCGGTGGCTCAAGCCTGTAATCCCAGCACTTTGGGAGGCCGAGACGGGCGGATCACGAGGTCAGGAGATCGAGACCATCCTGGCTAACACGGTGAAACCCCGTCTCTACTAAAAAATACAAAAAACTAGCCGGGGGAGGTGGCGGGCGCCTGTAGTCCCAGCTACTCGGGAGGCTGAGGCAGGAGAATGGCTGGAACCCGGGAGGTGGAGCTTGCAATGAGCTGAGATCCAGCCACTGCACTCCAGCCTGGGCGACAGAGGGAGACTCTGTCTCAAAAAAAAAAAAGAAAGGCCTTCTTAGCCTCTTGGCCCAAGGACAGGGGATCCTTCACACCAGAACAGTACTGTGCAGGTGGTTACCTGCCCTCAGGAGATCCGCACTCGGTTTTGGGATGGAGTAGCCTTAGCCCCACTATGTGGGTCTGTAAGTTGAGGTCCAAAGAAACGGATATTGTCAAGGCCACACAGACAGTGAGAAACCTGTGTTCTGATGCAAGGCTGCCATTGATGCACCCATGCTCTCATGTAGGTTCCAGTGGATACATGCAAGCACACACATGCACACACATACACACACACCCAAACAGGCATACACACACACATGGTCTGGCAATCATAAGGAGGAGGATTCTTGTGAAGCCATATGCACTCCTGATGGGTCTCCCCTGTCAAATGCACTCCCCCACCCCGAAGAAGCACCCCACTCCACTGTACCTTGGCAGTCTCCACTAGGTCTCAAATCTTTGCTGCAATATTTCTGTTCACAGTTGGTGGTGGGTGCTCTGGCCTTTTGGGGTTCTTAGAGCGAGCGCCTCTTGCACCCAGTTTTCTCCCGGGCTCTTCTGCACCTGTGCGGTGCACATGAAGGGCTGCTTCCTTGCTGATGTGGTACATTGTTTATCTTCTACCTTCATTACTGTGAGAGGGGCTATGAGGCTCTTCATCTTCATGATGCCAGGTTTCGGCTACATCTGAGCCCTCCAGCAGCCTGGGTCCTATCCTTTGGCCTTAGCTCAGGAGGCTTTTGGGATGGCTGGACTCAGATGGCTTCTGATAAGACTCCTTATCTCTAAGGTTATGTTGTCAGCACAAAATGAAGAAGGGTGTTCCTGGTGCTTCCTGGAGCAGGAAGGTGCATGACTTTGGGGGCTCTGAGTTGAACCTGCTTTCCAGGTTATTTACCAGTTATTGACATGTGGCCTTTGGTGAGTTCCATGGTGAGATGGACCTCAGTTTCTCCACCTGTAAAGAGAGGGTTGATATACTATTATAGGATTAAAAGGAACTGCCTGTGTAATGCACCTACCAGGGCATGTATAGTCAGAGCCCTTCCCACCTGCTGATGAATCTGCAGCCTGAACATTCTCCAGGGGCTTAGGTTAACTGCATTATATATCTTTTAAATGAACTTTTCTGATTCTGAAATAGGAAATTAATACACAGTGCAGAAAATATTTTTAAAAAATAGAGAACTATAAGAACATCAACAATGATATCCCTTTTTAATTTGAACTAATTTATTAGTGAGACAGATATTTCTCTATCTACTTCTTACCCTTTAATTTTTTTTCATTTTATGTAAGAATGTTTGCTGTGTTTTCTTGTCTTTTGCCAAGATACAGTGTTTTAAAGACAAAATTCAACAGAACTCTATGTATCTTAAGGTTAGTAACATTTTATTTGTTGTTAAGATTGTGAATAATTTTCTGGTTTGTTATTTACATTTTAATTTTACTTGGTCTTTACTTTTTAAAAATATATTTACCATTTAACATAAAATATATATTTACCGTAAAATTCATCATTTGAAAGTATACAATTCAGTGGTTTTTAGTACATTTACAAGGTTTTGCAGTCACCACTAATTCCATACTATTTTCATCACCCCAGAAAGAAACTGTACCCATTAGCAGTCATTCGCTATTCTCCCCAGCCCCTGGGTCCTGGCAAACACTAATCTACTGTCTGTCTTTGGATTTGTCTGTCCTGGACATTTCATATAAATTGAATTGTGTGTTCTGTGGTCTTTTGTGTCTGGTTTCTTTCGTTTAGCACATGATTTTCAAAGTTAATCTGGCTTGTAACAACTGTCAGTATTTCATTACTTTTTATGCCTGAATAACATTCCATCATATGGATATAACACATTTTATTTATCCTTCCATCAGTTTATGAGCATTTGGATTACTTCTGCTTTCTGGCTGTTGTGATCAATACTTTTATGAATGTGTGTATACAACTTTCTGCATGAACTTGTGTTTTCGATTCTCTTGAGCATGTACCCAGGAGTAGAATGACTGGGTCCTCTGGTAACCGTATGTTTAATATTTTCAGGAAGAGCCAAAGTGTTTTCAAAACTAGGTTCACCATTCACATTCCCACCAGCAGTAAATAGGGGTTTCAATTTTCCATATTCCCACCAACACTTGTCATTTATTATAGCCATCCCAGTGTGAAATGGTGTCTCATTGTGCTTTTTGAGTTTTCCTAATCACTAATGATAATGAGCATCTTTTCATGTACCTAGTGGCCATTTGCATACATTCTTTGGAAAACTGTTTATTCAAATCCTTTCTCAGTCCAGGTGTGGTGACTCATGTTTGTAATCCCAGCACTTTGGGAGTTTGAGGTGGGTGGATCACTCAAGCCAGGAGTTTGAGACCAGCCTGGACAATGTGGAGAAATCCCATCTCTATGAAAAATACAAAAATTACCCAGTCTCATAACCCAGTCTCAAAATAAATAAATAGATAAAAATAAAAATACAACAAATGTTGTGCACATGTACCCTAGAACTTAAAGTACAAAAAATAAAAAATACAAAAAAATGCAAAATATGCTGTATTCTGTAATTTTTTTTAAAAAATCCTTTTTAGCTGGGTTATTTAAATTGTTGAGTTGTAAGAACTCTTTGTATATTTTGGATACTAGACAATTATCAGATATATGATTTGCAAATAATTTCTCCCATTCTGTGGACTTTCATTTTCTTAATAATGTCCTTTGTGGCACAAAAGTTCTAAATTTTGATGTAGTTCAAATTACCTATTTGTTCTTTGGACATCTGTGCTTTAGGTGGCATAAATAATGCCAAGACCAGCTCGATTGAGGAGACCCTAACACAGAGGTGCTAGAGGAATTAAAGACACACACACAGAAATATAGAGGTGTGAAGTGGGAAATCAGGGGTCTCACAGCCTTCAGAGCTGAGAGCCCCAAACAGAGATTTACCCACATATTTATTAACAGCAACCAGTCATTAGCATTGTTTCTATAGATATTAAATTAACTAAAAGCATCCCTTATGGGAAACGAAGAGATGGGCCAAATTAAAGGAATAGATTGGGCTAGTTAACTGCAGCAGGAACATGCCCTTAAGGCACAGATTGCTCATGCTATTGTTTGTGGCTTAAGAATGTCTTTAAGCAGTTTTCCACCCTGGGCAGGCCAGGTGTTCCTTGCCCTCATTCCCATAAACCCACAACCTTCCAGCCTGGGCGTTAGGGCCATTATGAACATGTTACAGTGCTGCAGAGATTTTGTTTATGGCCAATTTTTGGGGGCCTGCTCCCAACAAATAAGAAACGGCAGCCTAATTCAAGGTCACAAAGACTTACATCTGTGTTTTCTTCTAAAAGCTTTATAGTTTTAGCTCTTACATTTAGGTGTTTGATTCACTTGGGTTAATATTTGTATATGGTGTAAGGTAAGACTCAAAATTCATTATTTTTCATGTGGATATTCAGTTGTTCCAGTGTCATTTATTGAAAAGACTATTCTTTCCCCTACTGAACTACCTTGACACCCTTGTTGAAATCAATTAACCATAGCCATGTGGGCCTATTTCTGGACTCTCAGCTCTATCCCTTTGATGTATATATTTGTCCTTATGCCAGTGCCATACTGGCCTTATCATCACAGGTTTGTAATACCTTTTTGAATTCTGGAACTATAAGTCTTATAACTTTGTTTCTCTTTTTTAAGGTGTTAGGGCTATTTTGGACCCTTGTATTACTGTATAAACTTTCAGATAAGTTTGTTGATTTCTCCATTGGAATTTTGCTAGAGATTGCATCAAATCTGTAGATAATTCAGAGTATTGGCATTTTAACAATAATATGATTTCCAACTCATGAACACAGAATGCCTTCCCATTCCCATTTATTTACATTGATTTTGCATATTGATTTTGTATCCTACAAGTGTGCTCATCTTGTTATTAGCTCTATCAGTTTGTGTGTGTATGTGTGTGTGCATGTGTGTGTGTATCTATGTGTGTGTGTTTCTTAGGATTTTCTACATACAAGATCATAGTATCTACAAACAAAAAGTATAAAGAGTATAGTTTTACATTTTTCATTCTAATTTCAATGTCTTTTATTTCTTTTATTGCTCAATTTCCCTGGCTAAAACTTCCAGTATAATGTTGAATAGAAGTGATAAGAGCACACATTTTTTGTTTTATTTCTGACCTTAGAGGAGAAACATTCATCATTTCACCATCACATGTGATGTTAGCTGTGGGTTTTTTCTTAGATGTCCTGGATCATATTGAGGAAGTTTCCTTTTATTCCTAGTTTGTTAAGTGCTTTATTATGAAAGGGTGTTGTGTTTGGTTAAATGCTATGAAATGATCATGTGTTTTTCTCTTGTGTTCTGTTAATGTGGCATATTGCATTGTTTGATTTTCTCATATGTTGAACCATCCTTACATTCCCAGAATAAATCCCACTTGGTCATGGTGCATCATCCTTTTTATAAGCTGTTAAAATAAGTTTGCTGGTATTTTGCTAAGGATTTTGCATCTTATTCATAAGGAATATTGGTCTCTAGTTTTCTTTTTTCTATCTGGTTTTGGTACCAGTGTAATAGTGGCTCCAAAAAGTTTGCAATGTATTTGTGTTAATTTTTCCTTAAGCATTCAATAGAATTCACCAGTGAAACCATCTGGCACCAGGCTTTTGTTTGTTGGAAGTTTTTTGGTTACTAATTCAATTACGTTATTTGTTATAGATTTATTTAGATTTTCCTTTCTTCTTGAGTCAATCTGTGTTTTTCTGGGAACTTGTTCATTTCATCCAGCTTAACTAATTTATTGGCCTGTAATTCTTGATTTTCATAAATTAAGTCTTTTTCTTGGTCGTTATAGCTAAAGGTTTGTCAGTTTGTTTATCTTTTCAAAGAACCAAATTTCAATTTTAGTGATTCTACGTTTTTCTATTCTCTATTTAATTCAAATATTTATTATTTCCTTCCTTATTCTTGCTCTGCATTTAGTTTGCTCTTCTTTTATAGTTTATTAAGGTGGAATATTAGGTTGATGACTAATTTTATGTATCAACTTCACTAGATCAGATAATTTGGTAAAACATTATTTTACATGTTTTTGTGAACATATTTTTTAGATGAGATTAACACTTAAATCCATAGGCCTTGAGTAAAGCACATTATCTTCCATAATGTAAGTGAGCCTCATCCAATCAGTTGAAGACCTTTAGGGGAAATTTAAAAAGCTGACCTCCCCCAAGAAGGAGAAATTCTGTATCTATGCTACCTTTGGATTTGAACTTCAATATCAACTCTTCCCTGGGTCCACCCTACTGGTCCACCCTGGTCCACCCTGCAGACTTTGGACTTGCCAGCCCCCACAATCATGTGAGTTAATTGGATTAAATAAATTTCTCTCTTTTTTCTTTCTCCCTCTCTGTATGTATGTTTGTGTGCTTATATGTATATGTATACACATGCACACACACATATATATGTATATATACACATCCTATTGGTTCTATTTCTCTGAAGAACCCTGAATAATACAGTTTGGTTATTAATTTTTTTAAGTACAGGCCTTTACAGGTATAGATTTCCCTCTAAGCAATGATTTCATAACATCCCGTCAGTTTCAGTATGTTGGATTTTCATTTTTATTTATATCAAAGTAGTTTCTAACCTCTCTTCTGATTTTTTTAAACCTATTGTTTATTTAGCAGTATGTCTAAATTTACACATATTTGTAAATTTCTCAAATTTCTTTCTCAGGTAAATTTCTAATTTTATTCCATTTTGGTCAGAAAACATATTTTGATCTCAATCCTTCAGAAATTATTGAGAACTGTTTTACAGCTTAATATATGGTCTAGTCTAGATATCATTTCATGTGCATATGAGAAGAATGTGTATTTTGCTGTTGTTAGATAAAGTGTCTTTACTTTTTAAGTAGCCAAATATGCACCTTCCTTTTTAATTTATTTACCATTTTCTATAATTAGAAATCTTTACCCATGCTGAGAATATGTAAATGTTTACCTCTGTGAATTTAGCTTTTAACAATGACTTAATTGGAATGTAGGTAGGTATATTTTCTCAGTGGGGCAACAAATAACTCCTAAATACCTCCCAAGAATAAGAGTCCACATTAAACATCCACCAAATATGTCAAAGCCTAATAAAGAAGCCAATGTGGTGACTACTCGATCTTCAGTAAGTTATTTAATGGATAATTAATCACTTTCTTTTACTACGTCTTTGTAGGCAGCAAGGTGAGGGAGCTGTTTTGGAAGCTGTTAGACATTATTAAAATTGGTGGTATAGCTTGTTTATTATTTGTCTGGAGCTGTAGCAACAGTAACAAAGTATCACAGTCTGGGTGGCTTAAAAACAGAAAGTTGTTGTCTCACAGTTCTAGAGGCTAGATGTTCAAGACCAAGTTGTTGGCAGGGCCAGTTTCTTCTGAGGCCATGAGGTAGCATATATCCCAAGCCTCTCTCCAGCTTCTGGTGGTCCATTGGCTTGTGACAGCATCACTCCAGTCCTCACATGGCATTCTTCCCATGTGCACCTGTGTCCAAATGTTCTCTTTTAATATGGACCCCAATCATATTTGGTTAGGGGTCCACCCTGACTATGTATAACTATTTAAGTATAAATTAATTACATTTGCAATAACCATACTTTCAAGTAAAGTGACATTATGAGGTACTAGAAATTAGGATATCAACATGTGAATTTTAGGGGTACAGCCCATAACAGCTTAAATACTTTAGGAATAATTGTGGACAGTAAGAATATGGATTGATTAATTTTTACTTATATAAACCCATGTAACCACCACTCAAATCAAGATAGTGAACATTCCCAGCACTCCAGCTGGCTCCCTCACATCCCTCCAGTTAATTCTTTCCCCAAAATAACCACTATTTTAAAGAGACTTTATTTTAAAACCAAAGATCTATTTTTATTTTCCAATGTCTGTTTGAAATGATCTCACCAGGGCCCTGCATTCCCCCATTGCCCGGCCTTTCCTAAGCAAAACGTCCACTCCCAGGTCTGTCTATTCTGTGCCTAATGCCAGAAGAGTTATCAATGTTTTCAAGTCAATCAGGGGCTATCCTGCCTGGCTTCCCTGCTGGCACTGAGGCACTGTTCAAGTATCAGTCTTCATCTGGTAAAAGTCTGGGTTAATAGAAAAGTCAAATTAACTGACACAGTGTTCCAGAGCCAATGCTTCCTATTACATTCCCCTCTGTACACCACCTCCAAGGACATTTCCAGTAATCAGGTAATGGGGTTGTTTCAAGAATGTGAGAGAATTTACTCTCATTTATTCTGAAGTATTTACTCATACTGGGCTCACACTATCGTTTTTAATGCTTTTTGTTGTTGTTGTTCTCCAGTCTATTTATCCTTGCTTTTTATAGATCTTCATAGCTGAATCATCCAAAACATAGAACAAAATTTAGCAGCTATGATGACAAATCTCTTGCCACCCCTTGAAGAGTCCTCAACTGTGCTCCGTACTCCACTGACGTGTCTAAAGACTCTTCATCTGGTTAACTCAAAAGCTTCTCAAATTTGGTCTGCAAAATTTAAATCCCATGTGTCTCCCCTAAACTGTACTGTTTTGTTATAATTTGTTGTGTTGTGCTGTGTTGTGTTGTGTTTTGTCTTAGTCTAGTAAATCATTCCTCCACCTACTCAGTTACCCAAGAAAAAATTCTGGAAATTATGTTACTTGCTTCTCTTTTCCTAAATTCACTCATATACCTAACTATAGTACTTGATCTATATGACCTCCTGGGTCCCCTACTTCCAGGTGCAGACCCAAAAGGGAAATCATGCTCTGGGTTCCACCTATCTTTTTGGCTTAACCTCTCCACTGTCCACTACCCCCACCCCACTCTCCATCTGAGAAAGTCTTGGCTTATAAACTTCACCTTAGGGAGTTCTACATGGATGATCCCCTTCCCTGGATAAGTGGGCCCCATCCTCTGAGCCCAACTCACAGACACCCAAGCTCTATTCCCAGAGTAGCTCCTGTTCAGTGGTCAAGATTGTGGGCCATGGGGCTGTGCTGCCTGGCTCAAGACCCCTTCAACCCTTATAGCCAAATGACCCTAAACAAGTCGATTGACTGTTCTGAGCCTTGACTGCTTGTCTTAGTCCATTTTGTGCTGCTATAACAGAATACCACAGACTGGGTTTACTTAGAAAGAACAGAGGTTTATTTCTCACAGTTCTGGAGGCTGGGAAGTCCAAGTTTGAGGGGCAGCATGTAATAAGGGCCTTCTTGCTGTGTCATAACATAGCAGAAAGCATCACATGGCAAGAGAAAGCAAGAGATGAAACTCACAGCCTCAAGCCCTTTTATAATCAGTGGACCCATCATGACCTAAACACTTCCCATTGGGTCCCTTATCCCAACACCGCTGCATTGAGGATTAAGTTTTCAATCCTGGCTTTTGGGGGTACATATTTAAACCATAGCATTCCTCCATCTGTAAAATGGGGTCATAATAGCCTACCTCAAAGGATCTTTATGAGGAATAATGTTTTCCTGCTTAGAACAGCACCAGCAAATGGTCACTGCTCAATAGATAATAGTTGTTAATATTCTGTTACATCTTTCTATTAAACTGTTAACTATGGTGGAGCATCCTCCATTTAAATATCTTCATTTCCCATGAGGCTGCGACTTCTCTAAGAATGAGAACAGCTCTCTACCATCCCTGTAGGCAAAGATCCAAGACAAGGAAGGCATCTCTCTTGACCAGAGAGGTTGATCTTTGCTGGGACACAGCTGGAAGATAGATGCACCCTGTCTGACTACAACATCCAAAAAGAGTCCACTCTGTACTTGGTCCTGCACTTGAGGGGAGGTGTCTAAGTTTCCCCTTTCTTTAAGCTTTCAAGAAGTCTCATTACAACTAAGTGCCTGAAGCATTGTCAGCAAGAAGTAACCATAAAAGACTCCACTATATTTATTCCATTATTCATATAAGATGGTTGGTTGAGCTAATTTTTTGCTTTGAATCTTGTAAATTGTAAATAAGAATGAAACAATGTGCATGCTTGGCCTCCCCATCTTTCCACTGGACAGCCAAATGACGTGTGAATCTGTTGGCTCTGCAAGCTCCCGGACCCATAGCTGGACCAGAGAATCAGGTAAATTGATTTGAAGTCTAAGGATTGCTGCTTTGAATCAATGATCCACTAACTACAGTGTTGATCTTTGTCTGAAGCTCAAGGTTGTAACTACAGATGGGAATTCTGATCGTTGCATTTGGAAGCCCAGCTCTAGCCCCATTCTGACATTCTTAGTTCCAAGCCCCTGACTGGGGCTGTTATTTAGGCCTTGGGAATCTCCGCTGGAAAATGGGGTCACAAAATCTCGCCTCATTGAGGCAGGGATTTGTAAACAATTCATAAATATAATACAGAATTAGAATTCTTACTTAAAGGGAAAAACACTTAAGCTATAAAACATGGCCCTGACTTAGCCAGATACATAAAATAGACTCGGAAAATTACAATGATAAAGGGACTTTGTCCTTAAAGCTGGCCCTAAATTCCCTATGAAAAGATGTCTAAAGTTTTACTGGATGAATCGGAGAAGACTAGCAGTGTTCCTTGAAGCTTTACCTGTGTCTGTATGAGCCCTGTAGCCCCCGACAAGTTACTTGTCATGCTGGCCCAGCAGCTCCTGTAGCTGATAGCCCCTGATCCTGAAGCCACCAGGTCTTGGTCCATTGTGGTCAGGAGATTCGCCCTGAACAAAATTTTCCTTACCCAAAACACAGCCCCACCTTCTGTGTGCCCCACATCGCCACCTCCACCCCTGGAGCTAATTTTGCCTTAAAGAGTCAGACAGAACAAGGTGACTTGTCTTCTACCTGGCAAATTTTCCAGTGTTGCCCTGGGACAGCCAGAGCTCAGGAAGCAGCAGTGAGAGTGAGAAGAAACCTCTGTGTCTGTCTCCTGCCCCAAGTCCTCTCTCTCTCTTAAGCACACTCTTTCTCTTTTCTACCCTACCCTCTTTTTTGAAGGTAGAGCAAATTCCCATTTTGTGGAAATCTTCCCACTGGTAGTGCCCCTACAGAAAGTACCTGATGGCAAGGCCCCTGCTGTGGCTGCCCCACAGGGCCAAGAATGGTGTCACCTCTTCACCTTCACCAGAAGCAGAGGCTAATATTGCATTTGGGGTTCTAGTCCCAGCATCTAGTCCCAACAAGCCATATTCATGTTCATAATCAACTATATATGGGCTCATTCTATTTAATACAAAAAAATTAGTGACTGCCGGCATCCAGCATGACTCAGAACTGAAGAAGCTTGGAGCTTAAAGATGGAGAAAGATGGGTAGCTAGTCTTTACGAGATACAGTTAAGCAGAAGTTTGCAAAAAGGTTAAGGCTGAGTCTGACTTCCCTGAGGAGGTGACATTCAACTTGGGTTTTGAAGAATGAGCAGCAGTTTTTCCAGTGAAAAGGGGCATTTTATGTGGAAGTGAATGTGAATATTTCGCTAGGGGGAAAAGAATAAAACAGAAGCATATGATTAAATAGAACATGGCAGAAATAACATAGCCTTTGGAGTCAGCAGTTACTCTTTTTTTTTTTTTTTTTTTGAGGCGGAGTCTTGCTCTGTTGCCCAGGCTAGAGTGCAGTTGCTCTTTTGAATTCTCTTTGAGTTCTCAGTTAATCTCTTTGATACTCATACTCCCAAGCTGTAGAACAGGGAAATAATACTTACTTCTTAACAGAGTAGCTTTTTCAATGAATTAATACATATAAAATTTTAACCATGAATTTTTATAAAGCCATTAGTTTAATAATGTGTTATGAGACATTCTGGATTCAAGTTCCTCTCACTGATAATACATCTTTCTCCTTTGAAAACAGGCTTCTGACCATCAATTGGTTACTTCATTGATCAATTCATTCATTCCCCATTTTCCAATTTCTCCTATATTAGCTTTTGGGATGCAAAGGTAAATGAGACTCAATTCCTGGCCTCAGGGAGCTGCCAATCTAGCAAGGTTGTAAGTGTGAACAGACCATACCCAGGTGAGCTAGCACGGCTTTGCATGATGAGCTTCTTAGCCAGTAGGTACCTGAGCCTTGTTCTGGGGTTGGTGAGATCCCCATTGAACTGTTGGAGTCTGTAGGTCTACTGGGGTTCCTGGGAGACTTTGGGCATCTGGGAGAGTTGAAAGCTAAAAATTGGTCTAATCAATAATAAATTCACTTCAGTAGCATTTATTGAGTAGGTGAGAAAATAGTATTTCATGCAGACTGGAAGCATTAATAGACAGCCAAAGGGAGAAAGTGACATTCTCTCTCTCTCTCTCTCTCTCTCTCTCTCTCTCTCTCTCTCTCTCTCTCTCTCTCTCTCTCTCTCTCACACACACACACACACACACACACACTTAAATGACAATTATGGACTACCATGAATATAATGGAGATAACCTAGGTATCTAATAATCCTTTCTAAAGCAGGATTTGGTGCCTTAGTTTGTCTCTCTTCTCTATTATTATCTTAGTGAGAAAGGAGGGATGCATGCTTGCCTCCCATAGCAATACAAATGCCCTCTAACCTTAGTATTATAAAACAAGAGTGGTAGGCTAAAGATGGAGTTTAAGTCAGTATCTGATCTACCTCTTAGAAGCTGTGCGAGTGTTGGCAGCTCACTAAGGCTGGTACTTGGCCTTCCTACATCACTAGGTTGCCACGAAAAGTAAATCTCTTTCAGTTGAGATTCTCTGGTTTTAAGTTACAAGAAGCAACTCAAATTAAGTTGGGTAAAAAACAAAAGGGGAAAGGATTTCATTATCAGTTTCAAGTATATCTCATAGAAACCAAGAGCAAACAAGGAGCCAAGGTTCAGAAAGGAGCCACCTGGCTCACAGATGGCACCTGGGGGCCCACCGCAATTCAATGTGAGGGAAGTTCTAAGCTAATCGCCTATAACTAACTGTACATTACAGTCCACACCCTGACTGCACTTGTGAACACTCATACCTAACAGGATATAACCACCTTACCTCTACCTGTGATTGAGTCCACCTTTCCATAATGAGAATCAGCCCAAGGTCCAAGGTCACATCCACAGACAAAGCCCTGCCACCATTGCTCTGTGCTCTCTCTTTCTTTTTTTTTTTTCTTTTGAGACAAAGTCTCACACTGTCACCCAGGCTGCAGTGGAATGGCTGTGATCTCAGGTCACTGCAGCCTCTACCTCCTGGGTTCAAGAGATTCTCATGCCTTAGTTTCCCAAGTAGCTGGGATTATAGGCACCTGCCACCACGCCAGGCTAATTTTTGTAATTTTAGTAGAGACAGAGTTTCACCATGTTGGCCAGGCTGGTCTCAAACTCCTGACCTTAAATGATCCGCCCACCCTGGCCTCCCAAAGTGCTGGGACTTTGGGCATTGAGGCACCATGACTGGCTACACTGTGCTCTCTCTAGGGATGAACGTCCATCCTCTGGTTTGATCTTCATCCAGGAGAGGGGTCACACTTCACCACCCTGAAATCTGTGGAATAAAGGATAGAATTTTACCATTCAAGAAAAATATAATGGCCAAAATAATCTCTCACTTATTAAAGAAGAGGCCATAAAATAAACCTTAACAAACGTAAAAGAATTAAAAATTATATGAATGTGTTCTCAGACCACAATGGAATTAAATCGGAAATCAGTACTGAAAGATAACAGGAATTGCTCCAAACACTTGGAAACTAAACAGCACACTTCTAAAGTTAATAACGGACCAAAGAAAAGGTCTCAGAGGATATAAAAGCATGCATGGAACTGAGTGAAAATGAAAAAAAAGACAATGTATCCATACCCGTGGGACCCAGGGTAAACAGTGCTGAAGACAACTTCATAGCACTACACGTTTATCTTGATATAGAGGAAAGTCTCAAATCAAGCACCTAAACTCCCACCTCAAGGAAAAGAAAAATAAATAAACACAAAGAAAGTAGAGAGGGGAAACTAGTAAAGGAAACAAGAGAAATTAATGAAATTAAAACCAGAAAAATAAGAGAAAATCAATGAATCAAAATTGGGTCTTTGAATAATTAGTAAAATTAACAAACCTCTAGCAAGACGGATGAAAAAGGAGGACACAAATTATCCAAATTCAGAATGAAACAGAGGAGATCACCACAGATCTCGCAGTCTTCAACAAGAAAAGTAATATGTATTACAAAATTCCATACACATGAATTTAAAAATGTAGATGAGGTAGATCTCAAAAACCAGAAACTACAGAACCCACACATTACAAAATAGACAATTTGGATAGCCCTGTAGCTATCAAGAAAATTGAATTTGTAATATAAAACTTCCCCACAAAAGACATTTCTAGGCCCAGATAGTTTCATTGGAGAATTTTTCTAAATATTTAAAGAATTATCACCAATTTTACACAAACTTTTAAAGAAAATAGAAGAGGAATGAACTCTTTTCAGTTAATTTTATGAGGACAGAATTAACCTGATACTAAAACCAGATAATGACAGTACCTTCCCCTAAAAAAACTAATAAATAAATAAATAAATAAATAAATATCCCTCATGCATGTAGATGCAAAAAATCCTCAACAAAATATTACCAAACAGAATTTAGCAATATATTAAAAATATATACCTTATGACCAAGTGGAATTTAATCCAGATTTCCAATGGTAGTTCAATATTTAAAACTCAATCAATATGATCACCATATTAATAGGCTATTGAATAAAAATCACAAGATCAAATTAATTAATGCAGAAAAAAGCATTTGACAACATCACTAGTTTCTGTAAAAACTAAAAAAATTAGAGTACAGAGGAACATTTTTTTTTGAGGTGGAGTCTCGCTCTGTCGCCCAGGCTGGAGTGCAGTGGTGCAATCTCGGCTCACTGCAAGCTCCGCTTCCCGGGTTCGAGCCATTCTCCTGCCTCAGCCTCCTGAGTAGCTGGGACTACAGGCAACTGCCACTGTGCTTTTTGTATTTTTTGTAGAGACGGGGTTTCACTGTGTTAACCAGGATGGTCTCGATCTTCTGACTTCGTGATCTGCCTGCCTCGGCCTCCCAAAGTGCTGCGATTACAGGCGCAGAGGAATTTTATCAACTTTTTAAAAAATTTCTCAACTTGATAAAAAGGATTTATTTTTAAAAAACCTAAAACTAACATTATACTTACTGTGAAACAGTGAATGCTTTTCTGTTAAGGTCAGAACAGATGAACCAAAGATGTCTGCTCTCACCTCTTGTAGTCAACAAAGTGCTGGAGGTTCTACCTGGAGCAATAGGGTAAAAAAGGCAAATGAAAAGCATGAAAATCGGAAAGGAAAAAGTAAAACTATTTCTATTTGCAGATGGCATGATTGTCTACGTAGAAAATCCCAAGAATCTATGAAAAAAACTTAGAAATTAGTAAGTGATTTTAGTAACATGATAGAACACAGTATCAACATGCAAAATCAATTGTATTTCTTTATGCTAGCAATGAACACATAGAAACCAATTAAAAATACAGTGCTCACTTATAATTGTTTTAAAATGAAATAGGTATATATAAATGTAACAAAACATGTACAAAGCGTTTATGTTGAAAACTACAAAATTCTGATGGAAGAAGTTAAAGAAAACCTAAACAAATCAAGAGACATACAGTGTTTTGTATTGGAGAACTCAATATAGTAAAGATGTTACTCCTACCCCAAGGGATATACAGGTTTAATGTAATTCTATCAAAATCTCAGTAAGACTTTCTAGATATGGACAAGATTATTCTAAAATTTACGAGGAAAGGCAAAGGAACCAAAATAGATAAAACAATTTTGATAAAGAAAAATAAAGCAAGAGGAATCACTCTTCCTGCTTTTAAGACTTATATAGCTACAGTAGTGAAGATGGTGTGGTCTTGGCAAAGAGACAGACACATAGATCTATGGATCAGAATAGAGAACCCAGAAATAGACCTACTCAAGTACAGCCAACTAATTTTTGAGAAAGATGTAAAAGCAATCCAGTAGAAGAAGGATAGTATTTTCAACAAATGCAGCTAAAGTAATTATACACCCACAGGCAAAATGATAAACACTGACCTAAGTCTCACACTTTACACTCTATAAAATTAACACAATATGGATCCAGACTTAAATGCAAAATGTAAAACTATAAACCTTTTAGTAGAAAATCTTTAGGACCTAGGATTTGTTACAGAGTTCTCAGACTTGACACTAAAAACACAACTCATTACAGAAGAATGGATAAATTTAACAATAAAAATTAAAAACCTTAACTCTGTAGAAGACTGTTGGATTAAAAGACAGGTTATAAGCTGTGTAAAAAAAAAAATGCAACCATGTATCTGACAGAAACTAGTATCTAGAACATATAAAGAACTCTTAAAACTCAAGAGTAGAAAATGGACAAAAGAGATGAAGAGGTAGGAAATCATGGAAGAGGATACTCCACAGGCAAATAGGCACATATAAAGATGTTTGATATCTCTAGACACTAGAGGAAATGCAAATCAAAACCACAAGGAGATGTCACTTTACACCTATCGGGATGGCTAAAATAAAAAGTAGTGATGATAACAGATCTTGACAAGGATGCAGACTAGATCTCTCATGATGCTGATAGGAAGGTAAAATAATACAGCTACTCTGAAAAATAGTTTGGTAGTTCCTTTAAAAACTAAACATGCACTTAAAATACAACCCAGCAATCACACTCCTGGGTATTTATCCCAGAGAAATAAAAACTTAGGTCGACACAAAAACCTGTACATGAATATTATTAGCTTTATTTGTAATAGCGCAACCTTGGAAACAACCAGAATGTCTTTCAACAGGTGACCAGTAAAATTAAATGTGGTTCATCTATTCCACAGAATATTACTCAGTAGTGAAAAAGTATGAAATAGTTTGGCAAGATCTCAGGGACATTGTGCCGAGTGAAAAAGAAGCAACCCCGAAGATCACATTCTTCATGATATCATTTCTATAATATATAATTACAGTGTATAATTATGTTACATATATATAATTCTCAAAATGACAAAATTATAGGGATAGGGAACAGATTAGTGGTTACCAAGGCTTAGGGAAGGTTGTGGGAAGGAGAGAGTAGTTGTGACTATTAAAGGGATCTCACAGAAAAAGGGATAGCACAGAAAGATCATCTCCATAAAGGAATATTTCTATAATTTGATTGTGGTGATGTTCACATGGATCTACACACATGATAAAGTGATACAGAACTATGTGCACATGCATTGTACCAATGTCAGCTTCCTGGTTTTGATATTGCTCTACAGTCAGGTAGGATGCAACCAGGGAAACCAGCTGAAAGGTACAGGAGACCTCCCTGTACTATTTTTGCAACTTCTTGTCAATCCACAATTATTTCAAAGTAAAAAGTTTTTAAAACCCAACACTGTACAACTTTTAAAAATAAAAGTAAACTACTGGCTTCTGCAGCACATGGATGTGTCTCAGAAGATTATATTGAGCAAAAGAAGCCAGGCATAAAGAGCACCTGCTGTATGCTTACATTAGTGAGAACTCAAAGAACAATCACTACTAATCAATGGTGACGTAAATCAAATAGCAGTTAACTTGGTTTTGGAGAGATGAAGGAACATGAATGAGACATAAAATATAAAAATGTTCCATAGCTCTTCACTTGGGTGCTGATACGGTAGTACAAGGTATGTAAGTAAAATAATTAGCAAACTGTACACCTAAGAGAAATGTGTGTATCCATTACATTAAAAATAAAAGGAAAGGAAACATTCTTGTCTTGTTTTGTTAATTTCTAAACTACCAGGACTGGACCCTCCCTGAGGGGCAGGTCATTCTTCCTACCCACCTGGAGCCATTTTTCTCTCTTCTAGGTCTTGATCTCAGGCCACAGACAGGGCAGAGGAACTGTTTTTTTTATCTCTTCTCTTCTAGAATGTTCCCTTGCTCCTACACAGTATTTCTGTGCTAATCATTTGTATTGCTATTTTTGAATCAAAAGCTTCATCACATTTGTCTAGACCAGTGAATCTCAAATGTGGTTCCCCATATCAGCAACATCTAGGAACTTGTTAGATATGCAGATCCTGGGCCACACCCCAGACCAACGGGAACAGAAATTCTAAGGGTGGGCCCAGCAATATGTTTTTTAACAGGCCCTCCAGGCCATTCTGTGGTACACTGGGAAGGCCTCTGACCTCAAATCATTATTGCAGGTTGGGTCCCCAGGAAGCCAACTCTGAGACAGGGTCAGTAATGGGAGGTGCTTTGCGGTGGCTTAGAAGTTGGGATCCCCTTAGCATTTCCAGATATTCCAGTGTGTGACCCTTCTAGTCACCAGGATCACCCATTTACAGGTGCCTGCTGGAGCTTCATCTGCAGGAAGGGGTGAGCAGGGAGTCTGACACTTTATCAAGGTATATTCTTAGATCTAGACATTGGCAGACCTTGTTTGATGGCCTTGCTTCCTCTGACTTCCTTCAACTGAGCGGCTTTGCCCTTGAGCTGGTCTCTTCTCCATTATGCTTCACTGAGGCTACAGGAAGAACCCAGCACACTTTGCTGTCAAGGTGGCCTGAGTCCTTACTTCATCACCTTGTGATAGAGGCTGAGAGCTTGTCAGGCTGTCCAGGAGGAATTCATAGGTCTCTCTACCTCTCTTAAGGTCTAGACTGTAGCCCCAGTCCTGAGAATGGTTTCTGGCTTGGTTAAGAATTTTTTGGGCCAGGCACAGTTGCTCATGCCTGTAATCCCAACACTTTGGGAGGCTGAGTTGGGAGGATCACTTGAGCCCAGGAGTTCAAGACCAGCCTGTGGAACATATCAAGACCTCATCTCTTCAAAAAATAAAACAAATTAGCCAGGTGTGGTGGTACACACCTTAGTCCCAGCTACCCAGAAGGCTGAGGCAGGAGAATAGTTTGAGCCCAAGAGGTTCAAGGCTGTAGCGAGCCATGATCACACCATTGCACTCCAGTGTAGGCAACAGAGCAAGACCTTGTCTCCAAAAAGAATTTTTTTGGAAAGTTCTAAATTCTGGAATCCAGTTTAAACAGGCTTAGGAGCAAAAGTGTTGAGGGCAGAAGTTATAGACAGAGTGGGGTTTCTCAAGGAACTCAGGAGACATTCAGCAACGCACTGGGGATGGACTGTAACCAGCAAGAAGGGGCAGCCAGAGTCCAAGGGATCTCCTTCCTCATCTCTCAGCCCTTTTTCTCTTTGCACATATGTTTTGCTCTTTTCTTTCTGCAACCCATATTTTTCTCTGCTTCTCGGGGTTTATGAAAGGTCTAAAGAAGACCCCTCAGACCAGAGTTTATATTTCTTTTATGTTTACTGCAGTCTTATTGTCTGGCTGCTGTGGACTCCCTGTCCCTTTCTCTACACCCAGCAGAAGCAATGAGATTGTACTTTTGGTCAGGTACCACCCCTCCCAGTTATCCAACCAACTGCAGCTGGGATTGGGGGCAGGAAGCAAAATCTCTGGGGGTCCATCTTTCAGGATGATGAAGCAATTCTTAAAGAATTGGGGCAGGGCAGACAACCCACTCTTTACTGCCATATCCTGTAAAGATGCATGCAAATGTGCTTGGAGAGTCTTATGGCTAGCAAGTGCAATGTTTTCTTCTCATTAGAAATGATAGAATCAATTTTCTTCACCGAATCTCTGTGATGTCTAATTCATTTTGAAAAGGAAAACAAAATTATTTAATTTTCAGGAGTTTCAGTGTGAAGGGTAAATTAAATAATAACATGGAGCACGTCATTTCTACTCATTCTTTTGCCTTCGCCCCTCTCCCAGAAACCACTTTTCTTTTCCAGTCATTAGAGATTATTTCAAATTATCTTAAGAAGAAAAATGCTGCTCTAACAACTATAAATGGCTTATATTGTCACTCTCAACCTTTTAAAAGATGTTATATTTTGCAAAAATTAAATTGCATCAGACTCAGAATCTCTGGGAACTGAACAGGCAGACTCCTCCAATTAAGCCTCCTTCCCACATCTGCTGCAATATTTTGCCAATAAGTCATTCCAATCCAAATATAGTTCTGATTCTCGCAGCACTTTCTGTAGCAATTAAGTGTGTATTTTTTAACATCCCCATGTTGTATTTGGCACTTACTTCCCGCTGGCCTCCGCTCTGTGACCACCTGCAGTCTAATTCTGGCCTCCCCCTGCACTCTCCGCAGGCTCTAACGTGGTTGCTGCTTGCCCTTGCCTTGCTTTGCAAATCTACAGCAAACAAAGAAAATCAGTGGCTTCTGTTCTTGGCCACCTGGGAGACAAAGCAATCACTCTCTGTGCCCCCTCTCCACTCATAAGGAGGGGAGTCACTACCTCTTTCCTAGACTTCCTTCTGTGGCCCCACACTAAATATTCGTCTGCCTACTCCGGAGCTCTGCCTGGAAAATGATGCCCGTGATCAGTTACATCTGCCAGGGGTTCTCAGTATCCTACAAACGCTAGCTCAGTTTCACCTCACAACATTCCAGGGAGTATTACCACTACCAAGCCCTGGTGCAGGTTGGGTGGCCTTGCAGTTGCTTCTGAGATGGAGACTCACGTGCTGGTTGCTTTTGGCAGAGGGGAGAAGAAAAGCAAGCAGGAGGGAGCAAGGGATCCATGCAGCACTCCCAGGGCACCAAGCCCCACAGTAAAAACCTTAGCAGCCCCCTACAGGAAGCTAAAATCCACATGGCCCCATGCAGATGTCTCACTTGGGCTGAGGAAGCAGGTTGTCATCCCTACATCAGTCAGTCACTGGATGTGGCATAGCATGGGACCACCACTGCCTCTGGCAAGCAGATGGCTGGGGCTAAGGTCATGCAGCGGGTGAGTAGAGAAGCAGGTTTAACCTCACACGCTGGCTCTGTATGCCCCCGCTGGTGTCCCCCGCTACCTGCCCCACTCCTGCCACTATCCCCCTGGGCCATCAGACCATGTTTGCATGCTGCAGATGTACCTTCATCTCCCTTTCTCCACAAATCCTAACCAAATCATATTGGGTTACACTTTCTGGACACGCTGCCACCCTACCTCTTGCTCTGGTGTCATGGTCTCACCTTGCACACTCATCACCTCTCATCTGGACTAAGCAAATAACCCCCAAACAACCAGCCCTACTTTGAGTTTCTCCCCTCCCTCCCTGCTGCTCCATACCAAGTATCTTGAACTGCAGCTCAAAGTTCTCATTAGACTTCTTCCCAGAAAAATCCAGGGACTCCAACTGCCTAGACCTGTGAGCAAAATCCAGCTCCCTGGTCTGCTCTCCAACTTCATCCATCACTGATGCCATTCCTAAGCGTGGGCCATACGGGCCATCCACTGTTCTTAGATGCCTCTTCCCATAGCTCCCCCCCCCATGGAGAGTGCCTGTTATCCACCCTGCTGGCCTCTTCTCTAGAATATCACTCAGAGGCTATAATCCAGGAGAAAAGTCCATTGTAGAGGCAGCTCAGGCCTTGGAAATATTGCAGGGCATGAATAGGAAAAAGAGATGGAGCTTTAAAAAGAAGAAAATTATTCAGAAGTGAGAAGAGAAAAACACACTATAAAAATTCATAGATAAATGCAACAACCTGCCTTTCATTACCTTGCTACACTCATGTTACCTTAGTTAAATGGGTTAAGGAACCTAAGACCAAATTTCCAGGAAAAGGTGAAGTATTGACTAACATTTCTTACCTATTACAGGGATTGGACAGTGTCTCCCCAAAATTTATGTCCACTCAGTACCTCAGAACATGAACTAATTTGGAAATCAGGTCTTTGCAGATGTAACTAGTTAAGGACCAGTATAAGGACTGGTGTCCTTATAAGAGGAGGGAAATTTGAACTCAGGCACACAAGGAGGAGGAGACCATGTGACAATGGAGGCAGAGGTTGGAGTGATGCAGCCACAAGCCAAGAAACACTTGGAGCCATCAGAAGCTGCAAGAGGCAAGAAGGATCCTCCCCTAGAGCCTCTGGAGAAAGCACTATCCTGCCCAGACCTTGATTCCAGACTTTGGCCTCCAGATTTGTGAGAGAGTTAATTTCTGTTATTCTAAACCACCAAGTCTGTGGAAATTTGCTATGGCAGCCCTAGCAAACGCATACATCTGCATATCAAGAATTACCATAAAACAAATTATGCATGAGCATTGCAGGCATGCAAAGGATGGCACCCCCCGCAAGGCAGACACCTCTGAAGAACTCAGAGTATCTGGAGTGGGTGTCCAGACTCCTCCAGTGTCAAGAGCTTGGTCAGTGCAAGCCATGGAGGCTGAACAGCTGTCGGCCACACCCTGCATCCCTTGCACATCCTTATTCTGGGCATGCATTGTGTTTTGGGATGAATGTTTGTGTTCTTCTTCTTCAACATCATACATTGAAGCCCCAGTTCCCATTGTGATGGCATCTGGAGATGGGACCTTTGAGAGGTGACCAGTTGTAATGAGGATGGAATGTTTATGGGTTAGCATTCCTATGAGAAGAGGAAAAGGCACCAGAGCGTGCTCTCTCCACTATGTGGACACAGTGAGAAGGTGGCTGTCTGCAAGCCCGAAAGAGAGCCTTCACCAGTAATCCAGTCTGCCCACACCTTGATCTGGGGTCCATCCTCCAGAACTGTTAGAAGTAAATGTCTGCTGGTTAAGCCCCTCAGTCTGTGGTGTTTTGTTCTGACAGCCCAAATAAACTGAGACATGCCACAGTCATCCTGGAGGTCTCAACCAAATGGCATCCTGGGCAGAGCAGCGGCAGCCCATTGTCAGTGATGGGCAGTGCAATGGGTGCACTTGATTCCGCGTTCCATGACAAGCCTCTCACATCCAGCACAACCTTCTGTATTGTAGATAGCAGTGTTCTAGGAAAGGACATGCAGTCAGTTATGCATGGTCTGGAGCAAGCGTTCATACCAACTGTTGGCATTTTCCTTGCACCATGAATTTTCTAAAGTTTCTTTTCTTTTGTGACTATTTCTGAAACATGCCTGACTTTATCCACTCTGAAGACAGTGAACAGAGAAATAAATTGAGATGATGGCTAGTATTGCTTATTACCTTTTGAAGTATTAAGAATATATAAATTAAGTTGATGATATTGCAATCATTTTTACGAATGGACTTCTCAATTACTTTCTCTTCAGATTATCATATAAATTATTCTTTTGGTATTGAAATTTCTCTAAAGAAAAATGTACATTTTGGGGATTATTCTACAGGTCCTCTTAGCAACAAATAGACTTACCAAGTTTAAGTACAAAACTGTCCTAATGATTTTTTTAAAATTATTACTGTAAATATAACAGCCTCTCTTCTGTTCCTATTCACATCTCATTTCACCTTCTCCTTCTCCTCTCCTCAAGACATAAAAAGTAATTTCTCTTTTAATGAGGAGGAATATTAGAATTGTTTTCCATTTACCTGTGTTTCACTTTGAGAAGCTCAGGTGGAAAAATCACTTGAGCCCACGAGATCAAGACCAGCCTGGGTAACATAACAAGACCCCTATCTCTACGAAAAATGAAAAACAAAAATGCTCCAGGCATGGTGGCACATGCCTGCAGTCCCAGTTACTCAGGAGGCTAATGTGGAAGGATCACTTGAGCCCAGGAACTCAAGACTGTAGCGAACTGTAATTGCATCACTGCATTCCAGCCTGGGTGACAGAGAGACACCCTGTCTCAAAAAATAATAATAATAAATTAAATAAATTATATATAAATAAAATCAAATTCAATATCTATTCTTAATTTTCAAAAATGTTCTTGAGCTAGTAATAGAAGAAAAGCATTGCTTAATGTAATAAATAATCCATTTCAAATTATTTTCTAACATTTTACTTCATAGTGACACATTGGAGACATTTTTATTAAAATCAGCAATAAGATAAGAATATCTGCTACCACTAATAAATTCTGAACTTTTCCTGGGCTTTCTAACTAATGCAGTATAAAAACAGGGATGGGGGAAGTAGAAACATTATTAAGGAGGGACCAAAAATTTTACAAAAGATATAAGGCTAACTTAGAAAATGCTTGCTTTGGGTTTATTTCGCTCCTCTTTTTCTACTTTCCTAATATGAAAGATTAGGCAGGGTCTCGTTCTGTCACCCAGGCTGGAGTGCAGTGGTACAATCATGGCTCACTGCAACCTCAACCTCCTGAGCTCATGCAATCCTCCCACCTCAGCCTCCCAAGTAGCTGGGGCTACAGGTGCGTGCCACCATGCACAGCTAATTTTTAAATTTGTGATCCTTCTGCTTCAGACTCCCAAAGTGCTAGGGTTACATGTGTGAGCCACCACCATCTGGATTCTTTTTTAATATAATCATTTAATCATACAAATTTCCCTCCAAGCACTGGTTTAGCTGCATTCTACAAATTTTAACATGTTTTAAATTTTGGTCAGTTTGAAATATTTCCCTGTTTCCCTTGAGACTTTCTCTTTGACTAATGGATAATTTAGAAGTATATTGTTTAATTTCCAATATTTAGAGAATTTCCTCTTTTATTTCTGTTTTTTATTCTGGTTTTTTGTTTTTGTTTTTGTTTTTTGAGATGGAGTCTTGCTCTGTTGCCCAGGCTGGAGTGCAGTGGCACAGTCTCAGCTCACTGCAAGCTCTGCCTCGCAAGTTCATGCCATTGTCTTGCCTCAGTCTCCTAAGTAGTTGGGACTACAGGTGCCCACCACCATGCCCAGCTAATTTTTTGTATTTTTAGTAAAGACAGGGTTTCACCGTGTTAGCCAGGATGGTATTTCTAGTTTAATATCATTATACATAGAAAGCATTCTCTATATGATTTCAATTCTCTTAAATTCGTTAAGGTTTAATTTTGACCCAGGATATGATTTTTTGTGGTGAATGTTTCACAGACACTGGAAAAGATGATGTATTCTTCTATTTCGTTTTTCTGTTTTGTTTTGTTTTTCTTTTTCTTTTTTTGAGATTGAGTCTCACTCTTGTCACCTCCACTGAAGAGCAGTGGCATGATCATAGCTCACTGCAGCCTTAAACTCCTGGGCTCAAACAATCCTCCCACCTCAGCTTCCTGAGCAACTGAGATTACGGGTATAAACCAGTGCACTCAGCTCCTATTCTGTTTTATGACAGAGTCTTTTATATATCAATTAGATGCCATTGGTTGATTGTGTGGTTCAATTCTTTTAAATTCTTGCTGATTTTCTATTTGTTTTATAAGTTACCAAGAGAGGAAGGTTGAAATCTCCAGCTGTAATTGCCAGGTTGTTTATTACTCATTTTTGCTCCATATATTTTTAATTTTTGTAATTTTTTAAATGCATGTACATTTAGGATTGTTACATTTTCTTGGTAAATTTACCCTTTTGATCACTATGTAATGCCACTCCTTGTCCTCAGTAATATCTTTGCTCTGTCTGAAAACAATACAGTCACTAGATTTTTCCTAATTGAAGTTTTTATATGATATGCTTTTCCTGCCTTCCACTTTAGACTTAAATATACCATAGTATTTAAAGTCAGTTTCTTTCAAAAAGCAGACAGTTAGGTCACTTTTAAAAATTCATTCTGACGTTCTCTGTCAACTTAATTGCTGTGTTTAGGCTACTTATATTTAATGTAATTATTGCTAGGTTTGAATTTAGATCTACCATTTTATTTCTTGTTTTGTTTGTTTCTTGTGCTTTTCATCCTTCTGTTTCCCTTTTCCTCCTTATGTAGATTATTTGAACATTTTTTTTTTTTTGAGACAGAATCTCATTCTTGCCCAAACTGGAGTTCAGTGGCATGATCATAGCTCACTGCAGCCTCAAATTCCCGAGCTCAAGTGATTTTATCACTTTAGCCTCTTGAGTAGCTGGGACTACAGGTGAGTGTCACCATGCCCAGCTAATTTTTTGGTTTTTTTAGTAGAGACTGGGTTTTGCCATGTTACCCAGGCTGGTCTCAAATTCTTGGGCTCAAGCAATCTGCTTGCCTCAACCTCAAAAAGTGCTGGGATTACGGGCATGAACCACCATGGCCAGCCTATTTGAACATTTTTAATAATCCATTATCTGTTGTGGTTTTGATTATACCTCTTTGTATATTTTGTAGCATTTGTTCTTAGGATTACAATATGCATAATTAACTTTTTCAGTCCACTTAGAATCCACATTTTACTAATTCATTTGGAATACAGAATCTTTATCATGGTAGAAACCCATTTGTCTTTCCCCTGTATGTTGTTTTCTTATAAATTACATCTATACACTTTGACAACTCCATCAAAAATGTTATAATTTTTTATCTCTTTGTCAATACATTTTAATGGATTCAAGAGAAAAATAAGCTATTATATTTACTCAGTTATAAACCATTTGTGTTGCTCTTCCTCCTTTTTTTTTTTTTTTTTTTTGACAGGGTCTTGCTCTGGGTCCAGTCACCCAGGGTGGAGTGCAGTGGCACAATCTTGGCTCGTAGGCTTGACCTCCCTGGTTCAAGTGATCCTCCCACCTCTGCCTCCAAGTCAGTCACGTGCCACCACACCTGGCTAATTTTTGCATTTTTTGTAGAGGTAGGGTTTTGCCACATTGCCCAGGATGGTCTTGAACTCCTAAACTCAAGCAATCCACCTGCTTTGGCCTCCTAAAGTGCTGGGATTACAGGCATGAGCCACCATGCCTATTCCCTCCTTTTCTAATGTCCTATTTCTTTCTAGTAACTTTCTCGCTCTTTGTAAATAACTTTGTTTAGCTATTCTATTAGAATGGGTTGGCTGGCATGTAGTTCTCTTAGATTCTCTTCATCTGAGAATGCCTTTATTTCACTTTCATTCCTGAAGGATATTCTCCTTTTGATGTAGAATTGTGGATTGACTGTTCTTTTCTTTCAGATCTGTTTTTCCACTTATTTCTGGTTTCCATGGTTTTGGTAGGCATCTGTATCATTTAAACCATTGTTTTCCTATAGGTACTGAGTCATTTTTCACAAGTGTTTTCACAAATTTTTTGTCTTTAGTGTCTCTATGATATGTCTTTGTTGAGTTTCTATGGGCTTATTTTGTTTGCAGTTTGCTTTGCTTAAATCTGTAGGTTGAGATCTTTTACCATATTTTAAATGTTTTCAGCTATTGTATCCTCAAATACATCTTCTGCAACACCCTCTTTCTTCTCCCCTTCTGGGAACCTCAAGGCACAAATGTTAGACCTTGTAGCATTATCCCACAGGTCACTGAGTTTCTGGTACTATCTTCTTTTTCAGTCTTTTTTCTCTACGGTGTTAGAAATTGACTCTTCTCTCGTCTCTACTCTGCTATCCAGTGTATTTTTTAATTTTGGTTACTGTATTTTTTCAGGTTTACAATTTCCTTTCAGTTCTCCTTCTTATGTTTTATTGCTTTTCTGAGATTTTCTTTCCTTCGATGTGTTTCAAGATTGTTTACTGTTACTTCTTGGAGCATTTTCATAGTAGCAGTTTTCAAGTCTGTTTGATAATACCAATCATTTCTGTCATTTTGGCATTGGCTTCTGTTGGTTGTCTTTTCATATATAAATTGATATTTTTTCTGGTTCTTTGTGTGCAGAGTAATTTTGGAGTGTATCCTGAACATGTGGAATTAGGTTAGGTTCAGGCCACAAGTTCCAACTTGCCTTCAGTGAGTCATGGTGTTGGTGTCAGTTACATTTTCGAAACTTCTGTGGTGCTATTTTGACCTGTCCCACCTGTGTGCCATCCACTGGCCAGGCTGGGTTTTGGGCACTGGTTTATCCCGTATTTCAGGTCTCAGAATCTTCAGCATGTTGTTTAGAGTCAGGTCCGTGTAAGCACAGCATGGGAGTAAACCCAGGAGTTCACAAAACTCACAAACAATGTTATGGATCCCTCCCTGTTTGTGAACTCCCTGGTACTTTCTGATTCCCTGTTGATATCACTTTGGAACCTGATGCTGTGGTTATTCTGCTCTGCCATGCACTTCTTATGACATCTTGGGTCAAGTCCTGGAAGACCAAGGAGAGAGGTAGCAGGAGTTTTCCCCACTCTCTTGGGATACCAGCTCCTCTGATTTGGGAGGGAGTTTTCTTTCTACAGAGTTTTAAACACCTGGGGACCCTGCTGCTCCTGCTGCCACCATGGCTGCTACTATGGTGGTTGTCCTTCCTACCACTTCTGACACTAGAAGATTGATTGGGGCTGGAGCATGGGAGAGTAGAAAAAAGGAAAGGAAAATGGTAGAAAGATTTCACCCATTCTTTCTGAGTGTTACAGTTTCTTTTTCCATTCTTTGAGTCAGAGCTAGAGGGCTTCTCCTGAAGTTCTCCCTGCTCATGTCAGTGTCCATTTCTGGTGTTTGGGCTGCCTTGAATTTAGCTTGGGGATATCAAGGCAGAAAATAGAACAGGAACCTATCACTGGTTTAGTGGTACTTCAAATTCTCATCTACTTCCCTACTTATCTGCTATTATTTGCTTTACAGGGTTCTCGTCACTGCTCCATGCACTCTGTCCAGGCATCCTAGCTGCATTCAGTGGAACAGACAACCAGAGTCTGCTTCCTCCACTTACCTATAACTGAAACACAACTTTTTTTTTTTTTACATTTGAATATTTATCCCTATGAAATCTGTAGTGATGTTATTAGACATGGATTCCAACTGTATAATATGGCTAGTCCATGTTCCAACACAATTTACTATACAGTTTATCTTTTTCCACATGCTGTTCCTTGGATTAATATCACATGTAACTTTAATGAATTCAAAGAAAATGACAATGGGATTTTTTAAGTTATTAGCAAGGTCGTCTAAAAGTTTGCCAGGAAAACAGTAAGTAATTGAGTCAACCAAAGAAATTTTTTTAGAAAGAGGAGTGATGGTATGTGGGGTGGGTTGCCTTCCATAATATATAAATAATCAACGAATGGATGGGCTACTGGTGTGATCACAGATAGATCAATGAAGCAGAAGAGAAAATAGAACAGAGAAGGTGTACATATATACTTACCTTCCAAAACACAAAGGAAAAGGCAGTATGTGTGTCAAAGGAAAAGGCAGTATGTGTGTATGTGGGGCAGTGTGGTGGTACTGGGAAGATTTTATTTATGTGTTGGCAAGGAAGTTTCAAAAATGACAAGGAAAGTGACCTAAGAAGCCAAACGTACCTGTATATGCTCAGCATTAAAGTAAAGTGGTATGGATACACATGATTAATAATCTGTAAGACATAGAATTGGGCTAGGAAAGAAAGAAAGAAATTGGGGTTGGGCTAGGTCCTGTAGAAGACCACACCTACTTTGATTACTCTCTGTTAAAGACACCCATTTGTCCTCCAAATCCAAAATCTCTGCCAGAGGTTGAGGGTAGATGAATGTGTCTTTGCTCAAACAAGAGGAAAAATTCAAAATAAGATTGATAACCAGGGACAGGGAAACTGGTTTCCCCAGTTGAAGTGTCAAGAAGGGGTGGGGTGGGACATGTTTAATAATAACATGGGAAAGATAAGCACAGAAAATTAATAAGACAATCAATTGCTAATCAAAAATCAAAACACAAAAATCCTCACTATTTTCAGCTTTTTATGGAGACCCCTTCTAGATCTGACTCTTGTGAAAATTACCTCCAAGAAACTGCTGGCTTTCAGCTTTTTTTTTTTTTTTTTTTTTGAGACGGAGTCTCGCTCTGTCGCCCAGGCTGGAGTGCAGTGGCCGGATCTCAGCTCACTGCAAGCTCCGCCTCCTGGGTTACCGCCATTCTCCTGCCTCAGCCTCCCGAGTAGCTGGGGCTACAGGCGCCCGCCACCTCGCCCGGCTAGTTTTTTGTATTTTTTAGTAGAGACGGGGTTTCACCGTGTTAGCCAGGATGGTCTCGATCTCCTGACCTCGTGATCCACCCGTCTCGGCCTCCCAAAGTGCTGGGATTACAGGCTTGAGCCACCGCGCCCGGCCCTGGCTTTCAGCTTTTTATGGAGACCTCTTCTAGATTTGACTCTCATGAAAATTACCTCCAAGAAACTGCTGGCTGCATTCCAGCGTTTTAATCACATTAAAATGTAATCTCATGCATTCTTCCTTAGGGATTGTAAAAGAAAAAGAGAGAAAGAAACCAGAGAACAAAGAAAACCTTTCAACATTGAGTATAGTGGATAAATCATTTTGTGTTTATGGAATTCAGGTAGGTTGTCGATGTAAGGAACACTTAAAACTTAAATGTGCAGTAAGGAGTCTTAAACCCTCTTGAGAATGAAATGAAATAAAATTAAGTTGAAAACATATAGAACCATATCTTCAATATTATATTATCTCTAAGTGATGTAAGCTAATATAAACCATGTAAGTCCACTTAGCAAGCATAGGACTTTGTAGATGTCAGGTCATAGTTTCTTAGATGCAAATGACCATGCTGAATGCAGGAGTAGCCCCACAGCCTGCTGGCTGAACAGTCACCAAACTTGGCTTATCTTCGTATCCTGGGGAAACACCATCTCACCAGGGACTCATTCCACTGTGGAGAGGATTTATATATTACACAGTGTTCCTACAGTTTCACCAAAATCTGCCTCCCTGTGGCTTCTGCTCTTGTGGCCCTAGTTGTACCTGCTGGATGCAGCTAGAACGTCTGCTCCGGATCTGCCTGCACACCGTCTGCTGTCTAAGGACACTCTCCTAAGAGTGCTCCTGATGCCTTGGGCCTGTCCTCACACAGTAGGGTTTACCAACCACTCAGGATCTCAGTGATTTTCAGATGGCCCCTGTCTCTCTTAAGGAGGAGGGACAACACCATCAGCAGCAGAATGGTGACATCTAGCAGCTCATGGTGTGGTAAGGGCAAACTCTGTTCTGCATAGGTCATATCTGTTGTGTTCAGGTCACATAATGGTCTGTGAGAATATTAGTCAGCCCTGGACACTGCAACAAACACCATAGACTGAGTGATTTCAACAACAGAATTTCTTTTCTCACAGTTCCAGAGGCTGAGAGTATGAGACTAAGGTGTTGGCAAGGCTGATTCCTTCAGAGGCCTCTGTCCTTAGCTTGTAGATGGCCGCCTTCTTGCTGTATCCTCATGTCTTCCCTCTGTACATTTCTGTGTCCTAATTTCCTCTTGCTATAAGGACCCTGGTTATATTGGGTTAGGGTCAACTCTGAATAACTAATTTTAGCTTAATCATCTCTTTAAAGAACCTGCCCATAAATATAATTACATTCTGAGGTCCTGGGGTCCATTCTTAAGTCCACGTCAACATGTGGATTTGGGGGAGACACAATTCAGGCCATAACAATGAGGTGGACTTCCGTTATCCTCGTTTTATGTGTGCAGAGAACGATGGTGGGTCACGTCTCCATTTCCTAGAGGGTTTTCTTCTATTAAGGCAATTTAAATCTTTGCAAACTATTTCACACAGTGTTGATTAAGATAGTGGCCTGCTAAAACTTCTTCCTACAAATTGATGTCAATCTGCCCTACTCACCTCTCAAACTGGGACAGTTGATTTTTCAAAAGCATCATGTAGAAAGGAAGGAAGGAAAGGAGGGAGGAAGATTTAAAAAAAATGAAAGGAAGGGAAAAAAATGAGTGCAATTGATTTATTTACACTTTACCTCTTTCTTAAACTGCATTAAAATCTTAAATATATCTGGTCCCTGCTTCCCAGCACAGAGATTCGGGAACACTGAATTTCCTGAGTGGCAGGAGTATCTTGTCTTTTTTTTCTTTTTTTTTTTTTTTGAGATAGAGTCTCGTTCTGTTGCCCAGGCTGGAGTGTAGTGGCACGGTCTCAGCTCACTGCAACCTCCACCTTCCAAGTTCAAGCAATTCTCCCACCTCAGTCTCCCAAGTAGCTGGGACTACAGGTGCATGCCACTACTCCCGGCTAATTTTTGTATTTTTAGTAGAGACAAGGTTTCACCATGTTGGCCAGACTGAGCTCAAACTCCTGACCTCTTGATCCACCCACTTTGGCCTCCCAAAGTGCTGGAATTACAGGCGTGAGCCACCTCACCCGGCCTCAGGAGTGTCTTGTCTTTGTTGTGTTGATGAGATGATGCTTGGTGGCCCTATGTATCTTCAGGATGGAGCTGGTGGCCAGAAAAACCAAGCTCGTGGTTGGAGGGTTGAAACTTTCACCTTCAATCCATCTCCAGGGAGGGAAGGGGGCTAGCCACCAAGTTTAATCACATGGCAGTGATTTAACCAAGCTTGCCTGTGTCGGGGAGCACGGATAAAAACTGAACATCAGGCTCAAGGAGCTTCCTGATTGGTGAACTCGTAGATATACCAGGAGGGTAAGGCACCCCAACTCTGTGGAGACACAAGCTCCTGTGCTTGGGATCCTCCTTGACCCCACCTACAACCTCTTCATCTTGCTGTTCATCTATATCCTTTATAATAAAATGGTAATGGAAAATAAGCATGTTTCACCATTCTGTGAGTCATTCTAGCAAATTCGCAAACCTAATAGTTGTTGTGGGAACTTATGAATTTGCAGTGGGCAAAGTAGAAGCGGGGACCCCACTTGTGACTGGTGTCTGAACTGGGGCAGCCTTATTGGAGATTTTATCCTTTAACCTGTGAGAGCTGCACTAACTCCAGGTGTTTGGTGTCAGATTTGAATTGAATTGTCAGACACTGGCTGGTGTGGGAGAACTGGTGTTGGAACACACAAGCAGCACATGCTGCTGAGCAAAATGGCATAATGGTTGCTCAGGGGATACAATGTCTGCCCTAACAGCTGTTAAGAAAGACCAGAACTGGATGGTAGCTGAAGCGGCAAAAACAGATTTTATTCAGGAATGATTGCGATAGGGGAAAAGAAACGTCAGCATAGAACTGGGCTCCACTCTGAATACAGTAGGGACAAGTAGGAACCTATACCCAAAGAGCAGGTCGCAAGGGTCAGTGGATGGAAAATCACAAGAGGAAACATCAGGGTAGCAGGGATCTGGCTAAACTGACCTAGCAGGATTCTTGCAGAAGACAGCCGGGGTGGTCAGACATCACCTGGGGGATGGTAAAGGATAAGGAACCTGATCAGATTGCAAGATTGGGAGGCTTCTCTCTAAACTGGCTTATTAAGATTCTTGCTAAAACCAGACCTGGCAAGGACAAAAGCCCAAGGACAAGGCCTAGTGGAGAATGGGGCTCATAGGAGCCTAATGTCTGTTCAAGCAAGGTCTTTGTCACAGCAAACGTTTCTTCTTGGGATTGAAACAGTATTGGCAGCCTTAAATGAGGTAAGACAGAGAATTACAAATATGTCTCTGTGCGTGTCTGCCAGCAGACATATCTATCACTCAGTAATCCAGACATTTCTGAAAATACGAAAAATTTGGGTACTGGAGTGAGCAAGCATATCTCTAGGCCCCTCCATAGAGAAGACTCTATGAGAGGGTTTATTTAAAGAAAGAAAGCATACGATGTGACTGGAGATGCCAGTGTGGAAAGTGGGGCCTGGACCCCGAGGCCCAGGCTTCTTGACCCGCTTGCAGACATCTGGGATGCTCAGAGCTGGAAGGAGCTGAGGGGTTTTTTCCCCCAAATAGATGGGATTGGTAGCACTGATTAGAATAAACACTTACAAGAGCATCTTGATTAGATAAGCCCCCAGCTGGCTTTTGCCATAGTCATTCACCTTAGAAAACAAAACACTCACTAAAAATAGTTCTGTCCTAGAACTCAAGAGGCAAATCGCTTTTGGAGACAGGTTTTCTGGAGATTCAGTAAAATCACCACTGGGCTCAACCCAATTTGATGAAAATTCACTGAGTTTCTCCTTGGGATCAGCATCTTGTGAAGCCATGGCAGAGTGGGAGGTGGGTCTGATTCCGATGGACACCTGACCTTCAAAGAGGCCCCCAGTTTATAGGGGAGGTGGGAAAGAAGCAGGGCATTGCTGCACCAAGCAGGCTTCAGCCCTTTTCTGTCCAGGCTAGTGGCCACAACGGAGAGCACACCACTTTCCACAGCGCTTCCAACATATAGACAAACTGACTCAGCCTGGGGCCAAAGGAGGAGAGGTGGCCAAGTGCACACCTGCCGCCTGATGCTAGGTTGTGTCCCCTTCCACTCCGAGGCAGGAGTGTCCTTAACCTCACCTCTTTCAGATATTTAACACACATATTTTCTCCACTTAGCTTAAACAGGACACTTTGTCCTCCAGGCTCTGGACAGAGATGAATGGGGTGCCTTGCTTTTATGTCAACAGTGGGGCAGCACAGGGCAGTGAGCTATTAAAAGAGCCGAGTTCCAAGGCTCTCATGAAGAACTACTTCATGAACCCTGGATGTGCTGTGCAAGTTAAGGTGTTCTCATGCTGCCACTGTGATCGGGAGACGCCCACTAGATGCCCCTGCAGGTGCTTGTTCCCCAGGCCCACCTCCCACCCTCACCTGGTCAGCTGTCCCACGGGCCACTCGCCCCTACCTGCTTTTCTCCCACAGCACTCCACCCCACGTCTCTACTGTACCCCTCCTCCTCCATGTCCGGTCTCCCGGGCAATGGAGATAGTGACGGGCATCTGTGTGCCAGGCCGGACACAGCAATAATGATAGGAGGCTCACGGTCACTCCAAGGAGGCCTAGGTGCATCAGGAGATCTTGGGTTCCCATTACACTGAGGCTGGCACTCCCCAGTATGCCCAGAAGCCTGCATTCCCTGGGCACCCTAGCCAAAGCTGCTCCTGCCTCCTCCCATGGCCCTGGTTCCATCAGCAGACCCTCTTCCTATGAGGATTAGTCAAGCTGTATGCCCTCAAGGCTAACCTGGCACCTGAAGCAGCGTTTTGTATTTTCTGCCCATACTTGAGACCTGGGCAGTGTGAGCCCGAGAGACTGCAGACCTGGGCATGCAGCTGCTCACCTGTAGGTCCCGGCAGCATCTTTTCTCCATTTCTCAACTTTGCTGGCTTTACTTCCTCCCAGGCTCTGACGCTGTGATATAGAGTGTCATGAGCCCACATTCCTTCCTTCTGGAGTGAGGAAGTGCATCTCAGAGGGAGAGAATTCGGGGAGGCCAAGGCCTAGAGTCCTACCACTGTCCCTCCATCTGTTAGGGGAGGGCATGCTGATAAGACTCCCTCCCATAATAAAGTTCTCTCCTGTCTTCGGGAGGAGTGCTCCCAGAAACATGTGCTCTGGGTGGTCAGTGTTGTGCAGCTCCTGTCTGAGTCACCCCTGACCTAGGCCACCTTTCTGGCTTTACTGGGGGAGGACACAGAGTAGGTGTCCGGGGAGACCGTTCAGACCTGGTATGAGGCCAAGGCTGCTGGCTAGAGGCTTGTGGACCAAACCCAGCCCATGGAAATAGCTTCTAAAGTTTTGTGGGGTTTTGTGAGCAATTATTTAACAATTGTGAGTTTTTACATGAAAACCTAGATTCTTGTTGCGTTTGAAAAATTCTGACGAATTCTTATGGCAGCAAGTCTCATTGACCCGGTGCAGCCCACAGTGACCCCCTGACCTGCTCCTCTCATTGTGGTCCAAGCCTGGCCCTGGCGGCCTCGCATGTGCAACCCCTGGGAAAAGGACATTGTGTAGCTAACTTCCTGGGCTTGTGTGCGTATTTTCCAGTGTTGTCATTAGAATGGAACATATTTCATTTAACACTAGGTGAGCTTGAATGATTCATGTAAACATTTAAACCCTCTAACCAAGGGTGTGAGGCCTCCCATTGCTCCCTTGCCCGGGGGCTACAGTAACCAAGTTGGCCTGCTGCTGACAGCCTGTGCTCAGGCCTGCCCTCAGACTCCTCTGGTGGCCACAACTTGGACCAGATGCCAATGTTTCTGGAAATTTAGCCTGAAAATTTACTAAAATGCTATCTATACCAGCAAGTGCCAGAGTCAGCCTCAATGGTCCACATGGGGGTGGGGCAGGGACAATAATGTGTCATTCAGTCAGTCAAATCTGTCTTCATTCCTTTTCTACATCACCCACATATAAGCGATGTCTTCATGGAACTCAGTTTCCTGGGGAAAGATGTAAGTTGATACTTGCTCCAGTGTGTAGGGCACAGCCACTGTTCCCTGAGGGGTGCCAAGAAGCCTGACAGGCCGGACCTGGGAGTGGACAAGCACTTAGGAAATGCACACACTCTTTGATCTTTAACAACACTTAGTTTGAAACTGGCTCAATTGTCCCAGAGAGCTAATATTGTCCCAGAGAACCATCCCTGATCTTAAAACTTGAAACTTACATTTGTCTCATCTGAGTTCCTTCCTCAGGAAACCAATCCTCAGGCAAGGGACTGAAACTCACCAGATCACTGAATCCAGGCCCCTCATTCATCATGATTGCTTCCTTACCCCTTCCTATTTCTGTTTTCCTGCCTTGCCCACTAAATAAACCCCCAAATTTTAGTCAGTCTGAGAGACTAATTTGAGACTTTACTTTCCATTCTTCCTGGCTGCATTACCCAATTAAAGCCTTCCTCCCTGGCAATACTTGTTGCCTCAGTGATTGGTTTTCTGTGCAGCAAGCAATAAGACCTAGATCAAACCCCTGTATTTCAGTAACACTTTCATTAAATGCCAAATTGGAATGACCAAGATGTGGAATGCTGACAACACCACATGCTGTTGAGGCTGTGGATAAACAGCAATTCTCATCATTGCTGGTGGGAACGTGGGAATGCAAAATGGTACAGCCACCTTGGAAGACAGTTTGGTGGTTTCTTAACAACTTAAAACATATTCTTGCCACAAAATCCAGCAACTGTGTTCCTCAGTATTTATCCAAATGGGTTGAAAACTTATATCCACACAATAACCTGCACAGGGATATTTATAGCAGCTTTATTGATAATTATGAAAACTTAGAAACAACCAAGATGTCCTTTAGTAGGTGATTCCATAAATAAATGATAGTACATCCAGACCATGGAATACTATTCAGCACTAAAAGAAATGATCTATCAAGCCATGAAAAGACATGGAGGAACCTTAAATGCATGTTACTAAGTGAAGGAAGTCAATCTGAAAAGGCTGTACACTGGATGATTCTGACTATATGACTTTCTGGAAAAGGCAAAATTGTGGAGAGAATAGAAAGATCAGTGGTTACCAAGGGCTAGGGAAAGAAAGCGATGAACAGGTACAGCATATAGGATTTTTAAGTCAGCCTGAGGCCATAATGGTGGATGTAGGTTGTTATACATTTGTTCAAACCCACAGTACATACAACACAAAGAATAAACCGTAGTGTAAACAAATATGGATTTTGGGTGACGATGTACTGATGTGGGTTCATTGACTGTAACAAATGTACCTTTCTGGTTGGGGATATTGACAATGGGGGAGGCTCTGCATGTGTTGGGGAAGGGGGCATACAGGAAATCTCTGTATCGCTCTCTCAATTTTGCTATGAATCTTAAACTGCTCTAAAAAAAAAAGTCTTAAAAAAATTAAACCTTAGCAAGTAGGCTCAATTCTACCACAAATACTTTCTTAAAATTTCATACAACTTAAAGCAATCCACAGGGTCACTATGGGTATAATCCTTTAAGAGTTAGTTCTAAAGCAATAAGATCACATAAACGGAATTGGAAGATTTAAAAGAATGAATATCTGGGCCTTATGCTAACTTACTGCTAATATTAAAAAACAGTGAATTTAAAAAATACTTCTTTAAGATTGATAATATGTATTTGCAACTAAAAGAACTAGGGGGAAAAAAGAGTGAGAATGCTAATAATGATGTTAAGGACAACACCCTGAGCCCTGGTTGCAACAGCAGTACAGGAGTTATAATAACATCAACATGAGCGGAGTGTCTGTGAGGCCAAGCCCCAGGTTCTGGCTTTCTGTTTTTTTCTGAGATGTATTCCCTGCAGAGGTGAATCTAGTTCCCACTTTCCAAAGAGTGGACAGAAGCCCAGGGAGCCAGACATCCAGGGCTTGACTCCTATCAATGAGGGGACAGGCAGCCACAAAAGCTTCCCCAGGGACTAGCTGCTAGCTGAACTTGCTGAAGGGGCTAGGACTGGAGCTCCACACCCTCTGCGAACCCCTGGATGAGCACAGGGGCCTGGCCCCTCTTGAAAAGGGGCTAGATAAGTCCCAGTACCACAGAAAGAAAGATGAGCCACAGATGTGCAGAAGAGCAGGTATGGGGATGATGACTGGGGCTGAGTGGATGTTGGGTGGCACAGTGGGGGCTTGGCCAGATAAAGGAAGTTTTACAAACTGCAGAAAGCGACAAATGTTGGCCATCTGGACCCAAGCCATGTAGGCTCCAGGCCACAGCATCTTCCAGAGGGGATCCCTGGCTAGGCAGAAGACAGCTTGAGTCACTTTCCCTGGTATAGGTGGGTGATTTTGAGGATAAGCTGACACAAGTGTGTGTGATTGTGGGGCAGCGGGAGATGGGCCTTGGATCAGGGGGCTGAGCCCTAGACCAGGAAGGGGCTTGAACAGGAAGGGGTGTGGACAAGAAGGGAAACTGGACAGGAAGAGGAACTGGAGAGGTAGGAGAACTGGAGAGGAAGGGCAACGGGACAGGAAGAGGAACTGGAGAGGGAGAGGAACTGGACAGGAAGGGGAACTAGAGAGGAAGGGGATCTGGACAGGAAGAGAAACTGAAGAGGATGGGGAACTGGACAGGAAAGGGAACTAGACAAGAAGGGGAACTGGACAGGAAGAGGAACTGGAGAGGAAGAGGAATTGGACAGGAAGGGGAATTGGTGAGAAAGGGAAACTGGACAGGAAGGGAAACTGGGCAGAAAGAGGAACTGGACAGGAAGGGCCCTGGACCTGGAAGGGAATGTGCATCCTCACAGAGCCCATGCCTCCATGTTGTTGGGGCAGTGCCAGGCAGTGTCCAGGACAGAAAGTCACAGCAGCCTGTATGCTCGCACTGTCACTTGTGCCAGGCACCGTGCTGCCCTTACTCTGTGTTTTACCTCACTACATCCTCCAGATTCCACCACCAGGAGACAGGACATCCAGACCTCCTCAACCTACCACTCCACATGGAAAGGAGTTGGGGGACCGAGAACACAAGCCCAGGCCCTGGGATTTTTACCTGGTCCTGCCATGGTGTCCACTATGGTGACCAAGCCCCTGCTGTGCCACCCAACATCCACTTAGTCCCACAGTCATCATCTCCACACCTGCTCTTCCTCCCTACTGCACTTTTCAAATTAAGAAAATTTTTTTTGTTATCATTGAATATTGTGTCTGATCAGTTTTTCCTTTCTTTTGTCTAGAAACAGAGAGAGCCAATATGAGATCTCAGCAGTCCTGTTTTTTCTTTCACCTTCTTTCTCATCCATTTTATACTTTTGACATTTTCTTCACCATCTCAAAGAACCTCCCAGACTTTATTTACATATCACTAATTTTCTTCCCTGAAGACTGCCTTCTGTGTCTCACTCTATCAATGAGCTTTTAGTGCTGCTCTTTATTATTTATTTCCTCATGCTCCTGTGTCCGGAATTGGTGGACTCTTGGTCTCACTGACTTCCAAGAATGAAGCCGCAGACCCTCGCATTGAGTGTTACAGTTCTTAAAGATGGTGTGTCTGGTGTTTGTTCCTTCAGACGTTCAGATGTGTCTGGAGCTTCTTTCTTCTGGTGGGTTCGTGGTCTCGCTGTCAGGAGTGAAGCTGCAGACCTTCCTGGTGAATGTTACAGCTCTTAAAGGCAGCGCGTCTGGAATTGTTCGTTCTTCCTGGTGGTTTCCTGGTCTCACTGGCTTCAGGAGTGAAGCTGCAGACCTTCGTGGTGAGTGCTACAGCTCATAAAGGGAGCGTGGACCCGAAGAGTGAGCAGCAGCAAGATTTATTGCAAAGAGTGAAAGAACAAAACTTCCACAGTGTGGAAGAAGACCCCAGCAGGTTGCCACTGCTGGCCGGTGCAGCCTGCTTTCATTCCCTTATCTGGCCCCACCCACATCCTGCTGCTGATTGGTCCATTTTACAGAGAGCTGATTGATCCACTTTACAGAGAACTGATTGGTCCGTTTTGACAGAGTGCTGATTGGTGTGTTTACAATCCTTGAGCTAGACACAGTCACAGAGTGCTAGTCAGCTGGATACAGAGTTAGCTAGATACCAACTACAAATTGGTGTATTTACAAACCTTGAGCTAGACACAGAGTACTGATTGGTGTATTTACAAACCCTGAGCTAGACACAGAGTGCTGATTGGTGCATTTACAATCCTTGAGCTAGACACAGAGTGCTAGATGCAAAAGTTCTCCAAGTCCCCACTAGGTAGCTAGATACAGAGTACCAATTGGTGTATTCACAAACCCTGAGCTAGACACAGAGTGCTGATTGGTGCATTTACAATCCTTGAGCTAGACACAGAGTGCTAGACGGAAAAGTTCTCCAAGTCCCCACTAGATTAGCCAGATACAGAGTACTGATTGGTGCACATAGCATCCTTCCGCTAGATATAAAAGTTCTCCAAGTCCCCATCCAGCTCAGGAGCCCAACTGGCTTCACTCAGTGGATTCTGTGCTAGGGCTGCAGGTGGAGCTGCCCGCCAGTCCCGAGCGGCGCCTGCACTCCTCAGCCCTTGGGCTGTAGATGGGACCGGGCGCCCAGGTGCCACACGTTGGGGAGGCTCAGGCCGCGCCGGGAGCCCACCACAGGGAGAGGAGCTCAGACATGGCGGGCTGCAGGTCTCGAGCCCTGCCCTGCAGGGAGGCAGCTAAGGCCCAGTGAGAATTTGAGTGTGGCGCCTGCCGGCCGGCACTGCTAGAGGACCCTGCGCAACCTCCGCAGCTGCTGGCCCGGGTGCTAAGCCCCTCACTGCCCTGGGGTGGCCGTGCTGGCGGGCTGTTCCCTGTGCAGGGCCCACCTGAGCCCGCGCCCTCCCCTGCCGGTACTCACACCCGGCTGCGCTGGGGTTCCCGCCTGCGCCTGTTCCTCCACACCACCCCACAAGCAGAGGGAGGAGGCTCTGGCCTCAGCCAGCCCAGGGAGGGGCTCCCACAGTGCCCTGGCGGGCTGAAGGGCTCCTCAAGCCCCGCCAGAGTGGACGCCAAGGCCGAGGAGGCACTGAGAGTGAGGGCTGGTAGCATATTGTCACCTCTCACTGCTTCTATTACATTTTGTCCTCTTTGTCATCTCAAGGTATTCGCTTTGCCTCCCTTTTGATCTATTTTGGTGCCCTTAATTTCCTTAAGAATGCTTAGCATACACTGCTGTGCCCTTCTCACAAGGATGCTGCACATCTGTGTCTCTTACAAGCTAGACTCACCACCATCCTTTATTTGAAAATCCCATTTAATAGATTCCAAGTTGTTTATTCAGACCCATCATCTTATTCAAGCAGCTGGTGTTTTCCATGATCCAGCCAGGCTCCTGACCTCCTCCCTCCAAATGAGAGACCAAGGGTGGACCTCTGCAGTCCCTTCTCTACACACCTCCCTGGATACACCAACTCTTGGGAAGGGATGTGTCCAGCCCCTGGTCTGGCCCCAGTTTTAGTGCATCTAGCAGGCATTCCATGGAACATGTGGCATCTGGGCACTTTTTTCTACTTTGGGAGCTGTGAATTTTCCCCCTGTTTTGTTTTCCCTTGGTTTTTTGTCTGTTTCCAGGGATAGGGATTCAGAAGGTGGTTCTGAAGTACCCTCTCCTTGGCCACAGATGTTACTGCGTTCCTTTAAGCCCAGTTGTCCCTGGCCCCTGGCTCTCTTTTTTACAACAGACAGGTTGGTAGGTCGTGCTCTGGATTGTCACCAGCAGTCAGCCACCTGAGCACTGGGAATCCTGGCTCCAGACATGGGCCTTGTTCATGTAATCACCTGGCAGCTTCTTCCTGCCCACTACAGAGACAAAACCAATTCACTGAGACCATAATATTGCAGTAAAGAAAGAGTTTAGTTATCCTGAGGCTGGCCATGTGGAAGATGGAGTTATCACTCAAATCAATCTCCCTGAAGACTTGGAGGTCAGAATTTCTTAAGGATAGTTAAGTGGGCAGGGATCTAGGGAAAGGGTACTGCTGATTGGTTTGGGATGCAATCATAGGGGTGTGGAAAATGGTCTTCATGTGCTGAGCATGCCTCTGGGTTGGGGGCTACAGGATGAGTTGAGTCGTGAGTCATGAGTCCAGATGGGGTCAGTCTGAAAAACATCTCAAAGGACCAATCCTAGCTTTTACAATGGTGACGTTATCGATAGGAGCAATTGGGGAAGTCACAAATCTTGTAACCTTTGGCCATGTGACTCCTGAGCAGTAAGAAATTATAGAAACTGTGCCTACATTTTAGCAGAGTTCAGGCCCCTTCTATAATCGTGATCTTGTGGCCTTTCACTAGTCTTACAAAGGTCGTTGTGGCCCCCAAACGAGGGGAGATCAGTTTTAGGGAGGAACTATTTTTGTTTGTTTGAGATGGAGTCACTCTGTCACCCAGGCTGGAGTGCAGTAGTTCAGTCTTGACTCACTGCAACCTCCGCCTTGCGAGTTCAAGTGATTCTCCTGCCTCAGCCTCCTGAGTAGCTGGGATTACAGGTGCCTGCCAGCACATCTGGCTAATTTTTGTATTTTTAGTAGAGACGGGGTTTCACCATGTTGGTCAGGCTGGTCTCAAACTCCTGACCTTGTGATCCACCCGCCTTGGCCTCTCAAAGTGCTGGGATTATAGGCGTGAGCCACCGTGCCAGGCTGGGAAGAACTATTAATATCCTTGCTTCAAAGTTCAGCTGTAAAGTGAATTCCTCCTCTTGTTAGCTTGGCCTATGCCTAGGAATGAGCGAGGACAGACAGCCTGTGAGGCTACAAGCAAGGTGGAGTCAGCCATGCTAGACTTCTCTCAATGCTATAATCTTTGCAAAAGTGATTTCACTCAGAGTTCATGAGGCTTGGAAGACTGTGATTCAATAATTCTCAGAACTTGGGATTTTGCTTTAAATACTCCATAAATGACTGAGATTTCCAGTCATTTATGAGATTTCCAAATCTGCAAAATTAGCATTAAAATCTTCAGAGACCAAAGTTTCCTTGTAAAATCAGCAATTCTTTTGGCTTCCTTAGAAAAGAATGCCAAAATATCTCCCTTGCTCATATTTTGTTGCATTTCCCCTTTTCAGCACAGCTAGGCACAGAGAGGCTCATACCAGTGAAAAAAAGTACAAGGTAAAATCTGTCCTGGCAAGTCTGTGTTGGTGGAGCCCAGCAGCGATCCAATTCATCAAATCCCTCAACGTTTTGGAGTCAGCATGGCCTGAGCCACATGTTCCATCACTCCAGGGACATGACCAAGCTCCTCATTCTACTGGGTCATCTTCCTTTATTTCTGTACTAGAGTGAGGACTGGGAACACACAAGTGCTGAGCACAGGCCCAGCTTCTGGAATCTGCATATGCTATTTAAGTAAATTATTGTTGTAACACTGGGGGTAACACTGTTATTCTCATTTCACTGATGACCATGCAACCCTCCACTCTTGTGCTTACTGCACACCATGACCCTCCCAGCACCCCTTCATGACTTGGGGGAAATACAATTAAGAAAAAAATCTTCCAAACCACAAAACCTCTCTGTGAGACAGCCAAGTATAACGGGGTCACCAGAGAACCTTCAACCAGCCTGCACACTGGGAGGAGTGTGCATTGGGGTGGAGCCTCAGGAAGTTTGCGCCATTTGCAGGGGACAGGAGCCTGGACTCTCCTGCTCCAGGGTGGACTTGCTTTGCTGAGAGTTCCTGTCTCCCTTTTTTTTTTTTTTTTTTTTTGCCCAATAAATTCCATTTTTCTCACCCATCAAAGTGTCTGCGAGCCTAATCTTTCATGGCCGTGTGACAAGAGCCTGCCTTTTAGCTGAACTAAGGAGAAAGTGCTGCAACATCCATATAGATAGTAAAGAAAACTGTTTTATTACTGAATAAGCGTTATACCACAATGTGGTGTACATAATATGCAACCTAGCAAGAGATTGGAAAGACAGAGAGAATGCTTGTCCCCTAATATAGACAGGCAGAGACAACCCACTCTATCTATGTTGTCCAGATAAATTATAAATTGTCCTCCAGTAAGGGGACTTGACAGCACCACTTGCACAAGGGTAATCTGAGTTAGCAGTTGGCTTTCTAAAAACACAAAAACAAAATAAACAAAAAAACTCGTATCTTCATGACAGGAGGTATGTTTGCAACTTGGAGCCAGTGCCCACCAATGTTAGCCTCTTACTCTCCCACAGAAACTGGGAGATAGCATCTGAGATAGGATGCTGTCTCCCTTGGATGCTGACTTTACAAAGAGATGCCTCCTAGGTCTTTGAGAAGGGCATTCCTGGGCTGTGTTAACAGAAAAACCAAACTGTAATATATTTTAAAGAGGTTTATTCTGAGTCAATATGCATGCTCATGACCTGGACAACACTGTCTCAAGAGGTCCTGAGTAAGTGTGCCTGAGGCAGTTAGGTTACAGCCTGGTTTTGTACATTTTAGGGTGACAGGAGTTACAGGCAAAGGCATCAGTCAATACATGGAAGGTGTACATTGTTGTTCAACCTGCTAAGGTGGGACAACTCAAAGTGAGGGCTTACAAGTCGTAGATGGGTTTTAGGAATTCTTTAGTTGACAATTGGTTGAGAGAATCGAGCTTTGTTGAAAGACTTGAAGTCAATAGAAAGAAAGCTTGAGTTAAGATGTGGGAGTTGTGGGGGTCAAGGCCCTTGTTATGTAGATGAAGCCTTATAGGCAGCAGTCTTCAAAGAAAATAGATGGTCAATGCCTCTTTTCAGACCTTAAATGTGTCAGACTCACAGTTAATATAAGAACTGGTTGCATTTATGGAGATTCTCTACAGATGCAAATTTCTCCCACAAAAGACACCTTTGCAGAGTTATTTCAAAATATGTCAAAGAAATAAATCTGGGGGTAAAATATTTTGATTTCCTTCAGGGTCTGTTGTCCTGTGATGTTATACCAGAGTCAGCTTGGACAGTAAGACACATTGTACTGGGTTTTTAAAATTATTTTTATTTTTATTTTTATTTATTTATTTATTTTTTTGAGACAGAGTCTCTCTCTGTCGCCCAGGCTGGAGTGCAGTAGTGCGATCTTGGCTCACTGCAAGTTCCGCCTCCCGGGTTCACGCCATTCTCCTGCCTCAGCCTCGTGAGTAGCTGGGACTACAGGCGCCTGCCACCTCGCCCGGCTAGTTTTTTGTATTTTTTAGTAGAGACGGGGTTTCACCGTGTTAGGCAGGATGGTCTCGATCTCCTGACCTCATGATCCACCTGCCTCGCACTCCCAAAGTGCTGGGATTACAGACGTGAGCCACTGCACCCGGCCTGTACTAGGTTAATTTTTAAAACTCATTTAAAAAGATTTTATGGTTTACAGGGTGTGACTTAACTCTTGCCTTGTGAGGCCCTAGGTCTTAATTATAATTTGTTATTACCACAAAGAGTGTGTTTTGTCAGTCTTACCATCTCTATTTTAACCTTAATGCTCATCAGTTGTGCCTAAACTCCAACAGGGAGGGAGGAATAATGAGGTGTTACCAACCTCCCTTCCCATCATGGCCTGGAATTGAGTTTTTCAGATTTCTCCGGGGTCCCATTGGCCAAAAGGGGGCCCATTCAGTCAGTGGAGGGGCTTAGGATTTATTTTTCGTTCACAGTTGTAAAACCAGCAAGAGGCTTTTTAGCTTTTAAACAGATTTATCTACATTGAAAGTGGCAGAGAATTTATTGAAAGTTTTCCAAAGTAGATACTGTAATGAAAAGGAAGGAGGTGGTGTCTCTTCCCTCATAGTCTTTTTTACAGGAGACTACGCATCTTATTTTAAATTTGTATTTGCCCTTCCATGGCCCACGAGATTATAAGGCCTTCAGAGTCAGGGCAATGGGTCTGTACCCACAGCATCCAGCCCTGTCCCTGGGGCTTTCTGGGTCCTCAATAAGGCTGTTGGCAGGCTGGTCCCTCTGCTGACCTCTGCCTTTTGCTTCTGAAGTGACACATGTGAATGGACAATGGACATAGTAGTTGAGATGTGTCCTGGTGATATGGTTTGGATGTTGTTTTCCTCCAAATCTCATGTTGAAATGGGATTTCCAATGTTAGAGGTGGGACCTGGTGGGAGATATTGGATCATGGGCGTGGATTTCTCATGAATGGTTTAGCATCTTCCCCTTGATGATGAGTGAGTTCTTCTTCAGTTAGTTCACATGAGATCTGGTTGTTTAAAAGTGTGCAGTGCCTCTCCCCTCGCTCTCTTGCTCCTTCTCTTGTCACATGATGTACCTGCTCCCCCTGAGCCTTCTGCCATGATTGTTAGCTCCCTGAGCCCTCACCAGAAGCCAAGCAGATATTGGTGCCATGCTTGTACAGCCTGCAGAATAGTGAGTCAAATAAACTTCTTTTCTTTATAAATTACCCAGTCTTAGGTATTCCTTTACAGCCATACAAAATAGGCTAACACAACAGGTTTTAATATAAATGTCAAGCATTTTTCATTCTTTTTAGTTCTTTAAAAATTTGAACTACCCATCCTCAAAGATGCTTTAATTATATGTTAGGAAATCTTAAAAGAGTGGATCAGCTTACAGATGATTGTTTGCTATTTACACTTTTCTTTTACAGATAAAGAAGGAAAAAATTGAATGAAAAGATAAACGGGAAAGGATAAGTTTATTTATTCATATCCTTAGTTTTCTTCTCATAAAAATGTCAGTGAATGCTTCAGGTGTCATGTTTGTGGTAGTGATAATCAGTTATTTTTAGCATCTGTATGTCAGATGCTCTATATTCGTTATGAGAAAAGAAAAGAACTTTTATCTGAGAAATGCAAGTCCTTTTAAATTATCAGACCCAGAGAAACATTAAGATGAGACAGCAATCATGTCCTACTTCCCCCTTGAGCTATGTTTTCATCTCTTGGAACTGCTTGCTATTGCCACAAGTAGCTATAAATTAACCTAACAATGCCAAGCTGGACACTGTAACTCACACCCTGTAGAATAGCAATGTGTAGCCAACCACTAATCAATGTTATTTCTGTAAGCCAATAAGAATTCTTGGTAAACAACTTTGTATCAGTTCACTCCCTGACCCCTTTTTGCCTTTACAAATCCACTTGTAAGTGCTGCTAATTGGAGTGTGTATCCAGGGCAACTTGAGTCTATGCTCTTGGGTTGCAATCCTTAAGCCTGGCCCCAATAAACTCTCTACTTATATTGTTTGCCTCAGCTTCTTCCCTTTAGGTTAATGTATCCTTAGTGTTCATTTCCTCCACAAGTCTAAGAATGTAGGGATTATTCTGTTCCTGACATGACTGAAGAAACTCAACTTCTGAAAATTCCCTAGGTAGATACTCTGAACAAACCTGCCCGACTCTTGTAGGGAACAAGGGAAAAACTTCTCCTTTACCCTCTGAAGGCTCACTGAAAACTCACAAAAGGCAGAGTAATTGGAGAAAATGAATATAGATTTTATTAATGTGAGCACAGGGAGAACCACAGAGTGATTGCTCAACTCACCAATGGGGTGCAGAAGCTTCCATATCATCTTGAGGTTACAGAAAGAATGGGAGTCCAGAGCACAGGCAAAAACATGTTATGGTGGTAAATCAGGTTATAATGGCAAAACAAGTAATGAGAGGGAGAGAAGAGGAGGCCTGGCTGCCAACGGTGGTCTTGTTATGTAGATGAAACCTCACTGGTTGCATCCTTTGAAGAATAGATGGTACGTTTCTTTCAGATCTGTAAGGTATCAAACTCAGTCTTTCCTAGCTATGGACAAGGGAAGACCTAGCTGCTTCCTGCAGATGCTCTACAGGTATAAATTTCCACCTTCAAAAGATAGCTTTGTAGGGCTACTTCTGTCTGCTGCCTCTGTGACAGCCATCTCAAAATATGTCAAATAAATATATTTTGGGGTAAATATTTGTATATCATTCACCCTCAATTCCCGGCCTCATTGCTATAGGAAAATGTTTGAGCAGTCCTCCCACCCCAGCCTCTTGAGTAGCTGGAATTATGGGCTCGAGCCACTATGCCTGTGACTTCAGTGGCTTTTTTAAATGATATATAATTTAACATCCTTATTTTAAAAACTGTTTAACTTTTAACTTTAGTCTTCCGTGAGACTGTAATTTTATATTTTCTGCTGGTTTTTAAAGCCTTATTTTTTCCAGGGAATTCTTTTATTTGGCTGACTTTAATTTTAGTGTATGATAGAAGGTACAGAGCCCATTATGCTCCCTCCCAAGATTGAGATCCAGTAATTCCAAATACATTCATTAAATAAGCTTTCCCTTCTCCCTTTTTGAGAAAGTTACCCTAACAAGTTTCAGACACTGCTGTGCTTTCATTCTTTACCTTTAGTCTAAGTGTCCATACTTTTGCTTATATATCTTAATTCAACAGCACTATCTATATAGCACTGGAATTTTTTGATCGGTTCTATTTGGTTCCAGAATCTCTGATAATCTTGTGCATATGCTTTGTCTTTTTCTTAAGGTTATTTTCGCAAATGTTCATTCACTTGGAATACTTTTAATACTTTCAAAGATTTGGATTTGCATTAAGCCCACATGTTAATTTGAGAAAAGCAATTGCATTTAGCAATGTTCCACCTTCTTGTCCCTGAACGTGTCTCCCATCTCTCTCTTCTCGGTTTTCTTTCCCTCCTGACATTTCCCAGAAGGTCCCTGGTTGCTCCCACAGCTCTCATTAATCTCATTCTCATCCACGTTGTGTATTTTTTGTTTCTGTTTCCAAGTGAATAGCTTTTCTCATCACTCTCTGACAGGTGTTCCTGGGAAAGTGAGGGCTTTTTATTTGACATATTTGCCGTGAAGCTAGTCTTTCTCTAAACTCTCTCACAGTCTAATTGTTTTTATAGAAACTATGGGAAACACCTGCCCATCACCAACTGCACAAAGGGTTCTGTGACTACACACTGCCAGGTGCTCTTCTGGGGTTCCTAGAAGCAGAGCTCCCCAGAGGAACTCTGCTGGCCCTGTTCTCTGTGGGAAGGGCCCCGGCCATGCTGCACACAGGAGTTTGGCTGATGCCTGGGGATGAGGAGTTGCGTAAGAGAGACGTTTAGTGGAGTTTTGCAACCACGGTGTCCTTTCATCACCTTTCAGCATGTTCAGGGAAGACCCCACTGTCTAGTCAGCTGTCTGGAGCCATTCTATCATGGCTCACTTAGAAATCAAGGATCTGAAAGTCTGTCTCATCGTTAAACTTCACATTTGTCTTAAAATAGTGAGTAGAAGCAAAAAAAAAAACAGCTATGACCCACTTCAGCTCCACAGACTCCTAAATTAGGGTGACCTGGCATCTTGTATATACAGGGCATGTCCTGTATTTAATGCTTTGGCCCTGCATCCTGTATTGCTTTGTCAGGATGCCCTAAATGTCCTGTATTCCGCCTTCTTTTTTTCCAATAAATTACAAAAATTTGGCAGTTAGAGCTAATTTACCACCACAGTAATTGAGGTCTGAATCACTAAAGTGGCACCACTCACAGAAAGCCAGACCTTCACAACGAAGGTCTGAGTGAGCCTTACAGCCTTGCCTGAGGGTGTGGCTGATGGCGGCTGGTGGGGGAGTGGGGGGAGGTGAGGAAGGGCTAAAAATTAAAAGTATTTATTTTTCATATTCCAGAAAGGAAAAGACTGTTGTTTGGCCAAAGCCCCAAGTCATGAACAAGTCACCATCACGAATCAGCGCTAACTTCAGGTCCGTCCTTGTGCTCTGAAGACCAGCTTCCTATCCGAGGCCAGGCTTCTGAAAGGAAGCATGTTGGTGATACCCCAAACTTCCGATAAACCCCAGTCCTGAAACCTGCTGTTTTTTCCAGTCCACCCAGCCCAAGCCCACAGTCCCCAAAACCCTAGATGAGGTCAGCTTGGCTTCAATCTGGGAGCCCAAGCCCTAAAAACACAGCTCTGCCCGCCAGGCAAATGGGAAGTGCCCATATTTTTGTATCCAACGTCAAGTTCAACCTTTTTTAGTTCATGAGCTCGTAATCGTTTCGTTTCATCTGTTCGAACTCCTGTTTATGATTAGTTATTAGTTCAGACTTGTGAGTAATAGATGTGCCTAGACAGCTGTGAGGTTATGAAGCTCAGTCTTTTTAGTCTATGTTTTGTTTATGTGTTGAAGTCCCAAAATGCCAAAACACAAGTGTAAATTTTGTGGTAACTTATTTGAACAATGAACATTTACTAAAGAGAAAAAAAAAGTACTTTGAATCTGTTGGGGCTCAGAAAATGATACCCCCAAATATGGCACTTTAAGATGCTGAACTGAAGAAGCCTCAAGTTCTCGCTGACCTCCCTCCCTGCCCCCACCACCTCTCCCAAAGAGCTGAAGTTCCTTTATCTGTCTAAAGTTCACAGCCACCGTGGAAAACAAATGATTTATCTTCCCCTCCCTGTTGTCACATTATCGCAGAAAAGAAGACCAAGATGTGACCACACCTGAAGAGACCTTTTTTAAGATAATGACTGTCCCCAAGGATCATTTAAATACCAAAGAGAACCATTTACAAGTTAATTGCTGTTTTCCATCCAATCATTCTCCCTAATAGTCATTTATTGCACCTCAATAGCATTCCTCTTCTCCCACTCCCATAACCTGTTTTGCCAGGATCCAAGCCTCTATTCTTTCTATAACCTCAAAATGGTATATAAGCTTCTGTACTTCATTGAGATGCTGGGTCTTCATTCTGAAGACAACTGTGTATAGACACTAAATTGTATGCCTTTCGTAAATCAAAAATAAAATTCTAAGCCCCCCAACCACCTGAATAGACCCTACTCTTAGCCAAAAGCGTTCCAAAGGAAACCTGAAAAATTAGTTCAGGGTATGATGAAAAAGGGGTGTCAAATGTGCCTCATTATACCCTCCTCCCTCTGGAATTTCAGGCACAACTGACCAGCATTAACATTAAAACCAAGCTCTTAAGAATGACAGAACAGAGGTGAGGGAGGGGGCAAGATGGCCGGCTAGGAATAGCTGCGGTTTGAGGCTCCCACCAAGAAGAATGAAAACAGCGAGTGAATCCTTACTGGCAACTAAGGTATCTAGGTTCACTCATTGGGACTCACTAGGCAGTTGGCACAACCTACAGAGAGCAAGGAAAAACAGGATGGAGCAGTGACCCACCTGGGAGCTGCACAGGGCAAAGGGAGGCAGTGAGGGATTGTGCTACCCCACCTGGGAAACCACACTTTTTCCATGGATCTGTGCAATCCGCTAATCAGGAGACACCCTTCATGAGCCCACACCAGCAGGGCCTTGGGTCCCAAGCCCAGAGCTGTGCAGATTCTCAGTGGCCACTTGGCTGGAGACTGCTGGAGACTACCAAGTTCCCAGGGAAAGGGACGGCTGCTATCTCTGCAGCTCCAGTCTGCTGTTTTCTGCCGCTGGTGCTGGGGAGACTGGGCAGTTTGGACCCAGGAGGAATTCCCCACAGCACAGTACAGTGACTCTGGCAGATCCTGGCCAGACTGCCTCTTTAGGCCGGACCCGGACCCATCCCTTCTCACCGGGCAGGGTCTCCCTATGGGGATTTCAGAAACTCCAGCCAGGAGAAATCTGATCTCCCTGAAATGAAGGCCCTTTCAGGAGGGGTGACCATGGTCTCCACAGATCAGTGGACTTAGTATTTTCCCCTGCTAGCTCTGAGGAATCTGGGCAGTTCCAAGGAGTGGGATTCTCTCCAGCACAGCACACCCTCTCCACAAAGGGGCAGCCAGAGTGCTTCATCAAGTGGGTCCCTGATCCTGTGCATCCTGACTGGGTGAGACCCCCAACAGGGGTCACCAGACACCTTATACAGGCATATTCTCACTGGCATCAAGTTAGGGCACTTCTGGAACAGAGCTCCCAGAGGAAGGAGCAGGCAGCCATCTTTGCTGTTCTGAAGCCTCCACTGGTGACACCTCTGGGTTCAGGAGGGACTCAGGCAAATAGGGTCTGGAGTGACCCCCAGAAAACTGTAGCAGCCCTATGGAAGAGGGGCCTGACTGTTAAAAGAAAAACAGAAACAACAACATTATCAACAAAAAAGTCTCCACAAAACCCCCCGAAAAATTGGCAGCCTCAAAGATCAAAGGTAGATAAACTTGTGAAGATGTGAAAGAATCAATGAAAAAAATCTGAAAACTGAAAAAGCCAGAGTACCCCTTCTCCTCCAAATGATCACAACACCTCTGCAGCAAGGACACAGAACTGGGCTGAGGCTGAGACGGATGAGCTGACAGAAGAAGGCTTTAGAAGGTGAATAATAACAGACTTCATTGAGCTAAAGGAGCATGTTCTAACCCAATGCAAAGAAGCTAAGAACCATGATAAAACATCACAGTAGCTGTTAACCAGAATAACCAGTTTAGAGAGGAACATAAATGACCTTATGGAGCTGAAAAACACAACATGAGAACTTTGCAATGCAACCACGAGTATCAATAGTCAAATAGACCAAGCAGAGAAAATAATTTTAGAGCTTAAAGATTCTTTTGCTGAAATAAGACAGACAAGATCAGAGAAAAAAGAATGAAAGGGAATGAACAAAACCTCCATGAACTATGAGATTATGTAAAAAAACTGAACCTATGACTGACTAGGGTATCTGAAAGAGATGGGGACACTGGAAACAAGTTAGAAAACATACTTCAGGACATCATTCAAGAGAACTTCCCCAACCTCGCAAGACAGACCAACATTCAAATTCAGGAAATCCAGAGAACAGAGAATCCCAGTAAGATACTCCATGAGAATACCAATCCCAAGACACATAATCATTAGATTCTCTGACATGGAAATGAAAGAAAAAGTGTTAAGGGCAGTCAGAGAGAAAGGCCTGCTCACCTACAAAGGGAAGCCCATCAGACTAACAGCAGATCTCTCAGCAGAAACCCTACAAGCCAGAAGAGATTATGGGCCAATATTCAACATTCATAAAGAAAAGAACTTCCAACTTAGAATTTCATATCTGGCCAACCTAAGCTTTATAGGCAAAGGAAAAATAAAATCCTTTTCAGATAAGCAAATGTTGAGGGAATTCATTACCACCAGGACTGCACTGCAAGAGTTCCTGAAGGAAGCACTAAATATGTAAAAGAAGAACCATTACTACCAGCCATTACAAAAACACACTGAAGTACACAGACCAATGACACTAGAAACAACTACATCAACAAGTCTGCAAAATAACCAGCTAGAATCATGATGACAGGATCAAATTCACACATAACAATATTAACATTAAATGTAAATGGGCTAAATGCCTAATTAAAAGACACAAAATGGCAAGCTGCATAGGGTCAAGACCCATCGGTGTGTTGAATTCAAGAGACTCATCTCATGTGCAAAGACACACATAGGCTCAAAGTAAAGGAATGGAGGCAAGTCTACCAAGCAAATGGAAAGCAGAAAAAAGTGGCAGTTGCTATCCTAGTTTCTGACAAAACAGAATTTAAATCGACAAAGATCAAAAATGACAAAGAAGGGCATAATGGTAAAGGGTTCAATTCAAGAAGAGCTAACTATCCTAAATATATATGCACCCAATACAGGAGCACCCAGATGCATAAAGCAAGTTCTTAGAGACCTACAAAGAGACTTAGACTCCCACACAATAATAGCAGGAGACTTTAACGCTACACTGTCAGTATTAGACAGATCATCAAGACAGAAAATTAACAAAGATATTCAGGACTTGAACTCAGCTCTGAATCAAGTGGACCTGATAGATATCTACAGAACTCTCTACCCAAAAACAACAGAATGTACATCCTTCTTAGCACCACATGGCACTTACTCTAAAATGGATCATATAATTGGAAGTAAAACATGCCTCAGCAAATTCAAAAGAACTGAAATCATAACAGTTTCTCAGACCACAGTACGATCAAGTTAGAACTCAAGATTAAGAAACTCACTCAAAACTACACAACTATATGGAAATTGATCAACCTGCTCTTGAATGACTCCTGGGTAACTAATAAAATTAAGGCGGAAACCAAGACGTTCTTTGAAACCAGTGAGAACAAAGAGACAATGTACCAGAATCTCTGGGATGCAACTAAAGTAGTGTTGAGCAGGAAATTTATAGCACTAAATGCCCATATCAAAGAGCTAGAAAGAACTCAAATTGACATCCTAACATCACAACTAAAAGAACAAGAACCAAGAGCAAACAAACTTCAAAGCTGGCAGGAGACAAGAAATACTGAAAATGAGAGCAGAACTGAAGGAGGTAGAGACACAAAAAACCCTTCAAAAAAGTCAATGAATCTAGGAGCTAGTTTTTTGAAAAAAAAATTAATAAAATAGATAGACTGCTAGCTGGACTGATAAAGAAGAATCAATTAGACATAATTAAAAATAATAAAGGGGATATCATCACTGATCCCACAGAAATACAAAGTACCATTACAGAATACTATAAACACCCCTATGCAAATAAACTAGAAAATCTAGGCGAAATGGATAAATTCCTGGACACATACACCCTCCCAAGACTGAACCAGGAAGACGTTGAATCCCTGAATAGACCAATAACAAGCTCTGAAATTGAGGCAGTAATAAATAGCCTACCAACTAAAAAAAAGCTCAGAACCAGACAGATTTACAGCTGAATTCTACCAGAGGTACAAAGAGGAGATGGTACCATTTCTTCTCAAACTATTCCAAACAATTGAAAATAAGGGACTCCTCTCTAACTCATTTTATGAGGCTACCATCATCCTGATACCAAAACCTGGCAGAGATACAACAGAAAAAGAAAATTTCAGGCCAATGTCCCTGATGAACATCCATGCAAAAATCCTCAATAAAATACTGGCAAACTGAGTCCAGCAGCACATCAAAAAAGCTTATCCACCAGGATCAACTTGGCTTCATCCCTGGGATACACAAATCAATAAATGTAATTCATCACGTAAACAGAACTAAAGACAAAAACCTTATGATTATCTCAATAGATGCAGAAAAGGCCTCCAATAAAATTCAACATCCCTTCATGTTAAAAAACTCTAAATAAACTAGGTACTGATGGAACATACCCTCAAAATAATAAGAACCATTTATGACAAACCCACAGCCAAGATCATACTGAATGGGCAAAAACTGGAAGCATTCCTCTTGAAAACTGGCACAAGGCAAGGATGCCCTCTTTCATCACTCCTATTCAACATAGTATTGGAAGTTCTGACCAGGGCAATCAGGCAAGAGAAAGAAATAAAGAGTATTCAAATAGGAAGAGAGGAGGTTGAATTGTCTCTGTTTGCAGATGATATGATCCTATAGCTAAAAAAAACCACATCGTCCCAGCCCAAAAGCTTCTTAAGCTGATAAGCAATAAGCAAAGTCTCAGGATACAAAATCAATGTTCAAAAATCACAAGCATTCATATACACCAATAACAGACAGGCAGGAAACCGAATCATGAATGAACTCCCATTCATAATTGCTACAAAGGGAATAAAATACCGGGGAATACGACTAACAAAGGAAGTGAAGGACCACTTCAAATAGAACTACAAACTACTGATCAAGGAAGTTAGAGAGGACACAAACAAATGGAAAAATATTCCTTGTTCATGGATAGGAAGAATCAATATCGTGAAAATGGCTAAATTGCCCAAGTAATTTATAGTTTCAATGCTATTCCCATTAAATTACCATTGACATTCTTCACAGAATTAGAAAAAACTACTTTAAAATTCATATTGAACCCAAACAGAGCCCACATAGCCAAGACAATCCTAACCAAAAAGAACAAAGCTGGAGGCATCACACAACCCAACTTCAAACTCTGCTGCAAGGCTACAGTAACCAAAACAGCATGGTGCTGGTGCAAAAACAGACACATAGACCAACAGAACAGAATAGAGAACTCAGAAATAAGACCACACATCTACAACCATCTGATCTTTGACAAACCTGACAAAAACAAGCAATGGGGAATGAATTCCCTATTTAACAAATAGTGCTGGGAGAGGTGGCTAGCCATAGAAACTGAAATTAGACCCCTTCCTTCTACCTTATACAAAAATTAACTCATGATGGAGTAGAGACTTAAATGTAAAACCCAAAACTATAAAAACACTATGAGAAAATCTAGGCAGTACCATTCAGGGCATAGGCACCGGCAAGATTTCATGACAAAAACATCAAAAGCAGTTGCAACAAAAGCAAAAACTGACAAATGGGATCTAATTAAACTAAAGAGCTCTACACAGCAAAATAAACTATCATCAGAGTGAACAGACAACCTACAGAATGGGAGAAAATTCTTGAAATCTATCCATCTGACATAGGTCTAATATCCAGAATCTACAAAAGAAACTTAAACAAATTTACAAGAAAAGTACAAACAATCCGATTAAGAAGTGGACGAAGGACATAAACAGACACTTCTCAAAAGAAGACATTTATGCAGTCAACAAACATAGGGAAAAAAGCTTGACATCACTGATTTTCAGAGAAATGCATATCAAAACCACAATAAGATACAATCTCATGCCTTTCAGAATGGCAATTATTAAAAAGTGAAGAAACAACAGATGTTGACAAGGCTGTGAAGAAATAGGAAGGCTTTGATACTGTTGGTGGGATGTAAATTAGTTAAAACATTGTGGAAGACAGTGTGGTGATTCCTCAAAGACCTAGAACCAGAAATAATATTTGACTCAGCAATCCCGTTACTGGGTATATACCCAAAAGAATATAAATCATGCTACTATAAAGATAGATGCACATGTATGTTCATTGCAGCACTACTCACAATAGCAAAGACATAGAATCAACCCAAATGCCCATCAATGATAGACTGGATAAAGAAAATGGGGTACATATACACCATGGAATACTATGCAACCATAAGAAGGAATGAGATCGTGTTCTTTGCAGGGACATGGATGAAGCTGCAAGCCATTATCCTCAGCAAACTAACGCAGGAACAGAAAACCAAACATCGCATGTTCTCACTTATAAGTAAGAGCTGAATGATTATAACACATGGACATAGGGAGGGGAAAAACACAGCTTTTGGGCTGGGACGATGTGGTTTTTTTAGCTATAGGATCATATCATCTGCAAACAGAGACAATTCAACCTCCTCTCTTTCTATTTGAATACCCTTTATTTCTTTCTCTTGCCTGATTGCCCTGGTCAGAACTTCCAATACTACGTTGAATAGGAGTGATGAGAGAGGGCATCCTTGTCTTGTGCCAGTTTTCAAGAGGAATGCTTCCAGTTTTTGCCCATTCAGTATGATCTTTGCCCATTCAGGGGAATGTCATGAGCTGGGAGGCAGAGTGTCAGGAAAAATATCTAATGCGTGCTGGGCTTAATACCTAGGTGATAGATTGATAGGTGGTGCAGCAAACCATCATGACACGTTTACAAATGTAACAAACCTGCACATTCTGCACATATTCTGGAACTTAAAATGAAATAAAATAACCTAGGTGAAAATATAGGCAAATATTTATCTGTTCTTTAGATAGGAGAACTCTCTGAGATGTAAAGTAATAAAATAAACCAAGATTAAAAAAAATGAAGGCCGAGGCAGGCAGATCACTTGAGGTCAGGAGTTCAAGATGAGCCTGGTCAACATGGGGAAACCCCATCTCTACTAAAAATACAAAAATTAACTGGGCTTGGTGGTGTGCACCTATAATCCCAGCTACTCAGGAGGCTGAGGCAGGAGAATTGCTGGAACCCAGGAGGCAGAGGTTGCAGTGAGCCAAGATCATGCCACTGCCCTCCAGCCTGGAGGACAAAGTGAGACTCGGCCTAAAAAAAAAAAAAAAATCAAAAACAAAAAACACACAAAACAAACTATTTGTAGCAATAAGATGCCAAATTCCAACCTGACTATAGTATAGCATCACATGCAGATACAAGGCCCTGAAATAAATCAAAGTATTTTACCCCAAAATATATTTTGACGTATTTTTAAATGCCCCTGCAAAGCTATCTATTGTGGGGAAATCTATATTCTGTAGAGTCCTGTCCTCTTTCCAGGTCTTTTCCTGACCCAGGAGAGATAAAAGGTGACTCTGTCACCTTTTAAGTCCTGATAAGAGATATTTGCCATCTACTCTATACAATAATAACCTTGGTCTCCACACACATTTCCCCTTATCTTAACCTGGACACTCCTTTCTACTGATTCTAGGTCTTTAGGTAATAACTCAACTCTTTCAACCAATTGCCAATCAGAAAAATCTTAGAATCCACCTATGACCCATAAGCTCCCCCCTCCCCACACCCCGCTGGCCATTTCAAGTTGTCCTACCTTTCTGGACTGAACCAATTGAACCAATGCATATTTTACATGTATTGATTGATGTCTCATGTCTCCCTAAAACATAGAAAACCAAGCTGTCACCTAACCACCTTGAGCACATGTTCACAGGACCTCCTAGGGCTATGTCATGGCTCATGGTCCTCACATTTGACTCAGAATAAATCTCTTCAAACATTTTAGAGTTTGACTCCTTTTTGTCGACACTTTTCTCCTATTAATTAATCTACCTCATGTCAGTGATTTTCAGCAAACCTCCAGGGGACCAAGGGCCTTGGCCCCCACAAAACTCTTTGTTCAGGATGCAATCGTTCATTCAATATAGAAAGAGTGGAAAGTCAGCCATAAACTAGCACAGGCTAACAGATAAACATAAGAGATGTGTGATTGCCTCAACTAGTACCAAAGGAAGTGATAAAGATAAACCAACTTTTTTTTTTTTTTTTTTTTGCTTTACAGGAATTCACATGAAGATAAAATAATTGCAGAAGTTGTGATGACTTCCACACTGTATATCACCTTCAGTCTTTCAGCTCAAATGACTGCCTTAATGTACTGCTGCCAAAAGTATTTTCTGATTCCAACATTGCAAGAAAATGTACAAGTGCCAACACAAAATCTCCTGCAATAATAAAATATGTAACCACTCCATTTGCTATCACAGAGATTATCAAAGCTCCAACTACCTCACCTTTTTACAGCACAGACCCAGAGGCAAAACCAAGTAATCACAATGCAGAAATATTAATTCCCTTTGTTCATGCAATATGTTTCCCCTGTAAAACGCTTGCTTCTATGGCTGTCCCAAGTAAGATATCGTTCAGAGGAGACATCAATAATGTTAGCAGATTTTCACAGAGATTCTCTTATTGACTTAGTGGTTAATGGAAAAAAAAAAGGTACTTCTTTTGATGGAAATAATACAAGTACACATTTTGCTGGATGTTTGTGTAAAGGTGCAGAAGACAATGTTTATTGAAAGTGGCATAATAGATGATTCTGTGGCAGGGTTGGCTGTCCTGCCCATATTCTGCATAATGCTGCTCAAACAGCAGCTGATGTTCTTTCTATTGACATCAAAGTAATTGTCATAAAATTGTTCTCTAATTTCAGCATTAATGCTGTTTGAACTGAGTAATTAAAGGGCTTTGGTAATTTTCTGGGCATTCTGTAGTGCTCAATTCACTCACATTCAAAAACTGTTGTCTCTCTTTAACAAATTCAGTTGAGAGACTCCTCAGTTTATTTGAAGCACTGAAATCATACTCTAATTCTGAAGAAAAGGCCCTAAAATTTCTTCTTGACTTTATAAATAATTTACTGAGTGAAGCCTACTGATTTCTTGCTCAGAGTTTTCAGTATCCCCTTAGCAATAAGATTATGCAAATTGAGAGAAGAGCAAACAGTGTTATTGAAGGACTCTATTGCCTAAAGGAACTTGTGAATACATTAAGGAAACCATTAAAGAAATATTTATGCCGTTAAGTGTCATGGCTGTTCTTCAAAGGGACAACATTAATTATGAGCAGAAAAGGAAATTCTGGCTCAAAGTGGATAATTATTATGGCATTCGCCATAACTATCTTTGAAATGGATTTCATCCCTTTAAGAACTCCTTTCTTTTACATGAATGTTGCTAATACTCTTCCAACCCGGAAACAAGCAGAAACATCATGTGTAAGGTTAAAGGGAATAAAAATTGACTTCCCTTTTCGTTGTTGGTGGTGGACCACATCTTCAAAAGTTGATGAATGAGAGATACAATGGAATCTCTAAGAGTGAAAAAGCAAGCTGTACTAAAGAGGTGGTATTATGCACCTCAACAAATCGAACCCCAAGGGCGGTTTTCAGAGTTGCTAACTTTATACTGGGGTGTGCTCAGTGTGCCAGCTCAGAATGCTAATGTTGCACAGTTGTTCTCATTAATGATAGCCAGTGGGCAGAAGAGTGACTAAAGTAGATGTGACCAACATATAAGGTATGTTACAATAGAAACGGAAAATGAGCTATCACTGAAGGAATTTTTAAAACAAGTTCTACAAACAAGAAATGGCTAAGGAGAACCAAATCATCAAGAAAATGTAATAAAAGATAGGTATGTAACTTAGATTCTTATAATTTACTTCAGCTAAATGATGAATAATTCTTAGTATAAATATATCCATGCAATATGTTTCTTTTATATCAATGAATATATACATAGTTAATTAGAAAGAACTTAAATGAATATCAATACTTTTATGATCTAAGTCCAGCAGCCCTGCCCTGACAGAACTCACCAATTTCACCTCTCCTTACACTGCATTTTCTAGAGACAAGCATGGCCTTTATATTAAGAAAAAATAATAATAATAATAGCCTGAATCTGTTCTTAAGCATGACTGATAAAGTTGGACAGACTGTTCCCTGAGATGTATATACAGAATGTTTTAGTCAGATTGGGCTGCTATAACAAAAAATACTATAGACTGAGTGGCTTAAACAACTTAATTTCTCACAGTCTACAGGCTGGGAAGTCCAAGATCAAGGTGCTGGTTGATTTTGTTCTTGTTGAGGGCTCTCTTCCTGGCTGGCAAACAGCTGCCTTCTTTTTTTTTTTTTTTAGAGAGAGTTTCACTCTTGTTGCCCAGGCTAGAGTGCAATGGCGCCATCTTGGCTCACCACAATCTGCGCTTCCCGGATTCAAGTGATTCTCCTGCCTCAGCCTCCGGAGTAGCTGGGATTACAGGCATGCACCACCACACCCAGCTAATTTTGTTTTTTGGTTTTTGTTTTTAGTAGAGATGAGGTTTCTCCATGTTGGTCTGGCTGGTCTCAAACTCTCGACTTCAAGTGATCCACCTGCTTCAGCCTCCCAAAGTGCTGTGATTACAGGCGTGAGCCACTGTGCCCGGCCCTAACAGTTGCCTTCTTATTCTGTCCTCACATAGTGGAAAGAAGGTGAGAGAGCTCTCTGGTGTCTCTTTTATGAAAACACAAATTAATCCCATCATGGAAGCTCCACTCTCTTGACCTAATTACCTCCCAAAGGCCCCACCTCTTCTTCCAAATGCCATCACGCTGAGGGATTAGGGCTTCAACACATGAATTTTGAGAGGACGTAAATATTCAGTCCATAACACAGAAGTTTTTTCTTCTCTATTTTAAAACTCAAGAGTTTTGAAAATATTTTACATACATATGCATATATATACACATATGTATGTATGTGTGTATACTTATAGTGTGTATATATGTGTGTGTATATGTGCGTGTGTGTGTATATATATACACACACACACACACACATGTATTTCAAAAGTTGAATGGTGCACCTGCCTTCTAGCCCTTCCTGCTTTGGGAGCCACTTGACAGAGTCTGGAGAGCACTGAGAGGTAGGCAGAGGTCTGAGCTATGTTCCTGCCTTGAAGGTGATGTGATGGCTACAGCTGCAGTGGCTACTCTGCGGCTTGTGAGAAACAAACCAAGGGGATTGCTAAGAGAACTGCCCTGACACCACTGAGCTGCTGCGCAAAGCCCCAGACTTCTTGTTTATTTGAGCCACAAGTGCTGCTCTTCTCTCACGGATATCTGAAAATACTGCAGAGCCTAACATCAGGTCATGGGCAACACCAGTGTCTGGAAAAATGGCATGTCCTTGTGTAAGGGATAAAGATAAAAGGTGTGACATAAGTGGCCAAATAGTGGAGACCCTAAAGAGCTCAGGATAAATTCTGCAGGTTGGCTAGTGTCTGGAAAATGCACACCCTTTTATTTTAAAAAACATATTTAGCCTTCAAAGGGAACTGTTAATGACATTTCAAAACATGCTTGAAAACATATTTTCTTCAATTTTAAAATCTTAGACTGCTTTGATACTAAAGTAGAAATAAAAACTGAATGAAGTGCATAATCAGGTCTGGAAAGTCAAATATGGAGAATGCGTTCCAGGCAACACTTTAGAATACAAATATTGTGATGTTGTAAATGCAGACTGCAGGACGATGTGTGTGGTATCTTTTCTATCAATTTGCTGAATTTAATGGGCATATTTTGGCACATCAAGTGAAATAACAAACTTCCTAATTCTTTTTGTGAAAGCCATTCAAGCTGTTAGAGGGAAAATGCTGTTTTATAACCTATAGTCAGGGGAACTCCTCCCAGCTTGCACTGGGACTACGAGGACTAATAATGTAGTTGTAATGAGAAGAAAAGAACACTAAAATTTCTCAGCAGGCTGCAAACAAGCCCTGAGCCATCCAGCAAAGGAAGTGCTTCCCATCGATTCCCTGCAGGGGTGAGCAGGCAGTGGGGAGAGCCACAGCTCCCTCAGGAGGTGACTGAACTGAGCCACTGGTAGTAGTGTGAGGCGATGGCCTTCAGCTGCAATGCTCTAGTGCTTAACTAACAGAAATCCTATTTTCCTTGTGCAGTGATTCTGAGAAGTCAGTTTGCATGGAGTGATCAGAGACAGTGCTTCCTGCCTCCTTTTCCTCTTTCCTGCTATTCCTCTTGATAACCAAATCAACTCTGGATGGTGTAGGGGGGTCTATCAAACAGGTGGCCTTCAGAGCAGGTGTTTGGGACAAGCAGAGCCAGGTGATTCTGGCTTCCACACCCTTCTGGCTATGATACTTGGACATGTTACTGGGCATGTCTGTGCCTTCCTTTCCTCGCTTATGCTATGGAGATAAAGCAGTGCTGCTGTTGTACGATTGCAGGAAAAATTATGTGACGTCACCCTCAGTGTCTGAGCTATAATCAGCATCTAGCAGGGCACTCTAAACGTGGCAGCAGATTCTCAGCAGAGGGTGGTAGTCTACTCCCAGGTGAAGATCCCCTTCGTTTTCCTTGCTATTCCTGCTTCTTTGCTCATCACTATCTCATGGAAGCACAGTGACTCCCGTGCCTCCCCCTGTGGGGCAGTTCTCGGGACCAAGGTGCGATCCACAGCTCTCCTGCTAGCTCCAGCTGAGCCTTCTGCAAATTGGCCACATGTCTAAGCCATTACTCTCTGAGGATTCTTCAGAATGCCTCTCATGTGACAAATTAAGACTATTTCCATTGATGAGAACCCCACCCTTGACCCTGTCACTTTGACTTACACACTGTGATGCCTGGGGGCAAATCAGCCCTGAAGGACACCTCATAGTTCTCACGATGCTGAGGGAAAATCATATCTTTGAACCTGTTTTGCCCAATGTGAATAAACTTGAATTGTATTTTCTTGTTCTCTTGAGATTGTCTTGAAATAACTCAGCAAGTTTGCAAATGATAGTAGCTGGGTTGGTTTGGGGCTGACGTGGGGATTGGCAATGGAGGGTGGATATCAGCCCCAGATCTAAAATGATACCTTCACAGTCTTGGGCAAGAGATCCTATTTGACTGAAATAAATGCAAAGTCTTGAGATTTGCTCCCAAAATGTTTCCAACATCACAAATACTAAGTAAGGAGAAACGAAGCAAGAGACAGCTCAACAGGGAGCCCCCTATCAAAGTTGGGTTAATAAGGGCATTAGAAAAAATAATGGCTGTTACTGACTAAAACATGTTCAATTTCTGGAAATCCGTGACCCCATATTAATTCTCAAAGAAGATAGCAAAAACAATCTGTCCTAACTGGTGCCTGTTGGAATGAAGTATTAAGCCAGCTCTTTCCTCTGGAAATTCACAATTAGGAGAATGAAGCACTTGTGCCACCTTTCCGGCAGAATTTATATTTGTGGTTACTGAATAGGCTTAGCAGATGAGATAAAATTCTTCCTTATGGAATAAGGTCAGCTAATAAACTGAATTGATAGAGTAAGAAAATCCTCTTTAACATTCCTAGCAAAATAATTGATGTAAGCAAGGCACATCCAGGGATGCTAAGGAGGTTGATGGGATGCTGGATACTCTCAGGGTTCCAGATGCACATCCCATAGATTTCTGGCCAACACCTAGGGGAAATACAATGTTGCAATGGAGGATGCAGTTTGGCAACTTACCCGGAGAGCTATTTTAGCATATTTTAAGCTATTGTAGGCCACCAGGCAATGCATGGCTCCTGATATGATCCATTCCCTATGTGGCCTTCTTGCCTAAATTGCTTGACTAGATCACAACCAGTTGTTGGGGGCCTCACTTCCAGTTTAAAGGCAACACAGGAGATAGGGAACCAGTTACACACTGCAGCAGGAACGAGTGGCAACAGTGAGAAGGCGGGACTCGTTATGAGACAACTGGCCTGGTCTCTTCAACAAGTCAACATAATGAAAAAGAGTTGCAGGAGGAAAGATTAATTAGCTTTAAAGAGCTATGAAAACATACAACCAAAAGTTTTGTCTTTGATTTGCCCAAATCACATTTTAAAAACATCTTGGAGACAATTGGAGACATTTGATTTTTGAATGGGTATTACATAATATTAAGAAATGCTTGCTGATATTCTTAGGTGTGAACAAAAGGATTGGGATTACATAGGAAAATGTCCTTAATTTTTGTAGGAGAAAACAAAAGTGGGGTAAAATGCCACATTATTTGTAATTCACTCTAAAATACTTTGGTTAAAAACAATAGCTGTAGTAAGCAGGGCAATGTGTTCATGAAATCTAGGTGATGAGTCTATGGATGTTCATTTTCATATTCACTCCACTTTCCAGTGCTTTCTTTTTCTTTTTCTTTTTTTTTTTTTTTTTTTTTTTGAGACAGAGTCTCACTCTGTTGCTCAAGTTGGAGTGCAGTGGTGCAATCTCAGCTCACTACAACCTCCACCTCCGGGGTTCAAGCAATTCTCCTGCCTCAGCCTCCTGAGTAGCTGGGATTACAGATGTGAGCCACTGCACCCGGCCACTTTCGTGTATTTCTGAAAAATTTCATACTGAAAAGTAAAACAGTAAAGAAAAAGATCGTGGCTCAACAGTAGCTCATTAACAAAAGATGTGGGAGACTCTGTGAATTGCAAGGCTATAAAAGGTAACTGTGTGGCGTGTCCACCAGTGATGCTGTAGCAGCCATGGACACCTCCATGGAAACAAAATGCTGAAACCCAGGACAGAGATCATCCAGAGCTGCTCTGCCTTGGAGGACTGGAGGGAACACTGGAGAGCCAGACAACTTAAAGCAGAGGGAGCAGGGGTGGAGAAGGTTCTGTAAATCAGGTGCTAGGGCAGAAATGGCAAATAGGTTTTGTGTGAGTCACTTCTAAGATTGTCCTTCCAGGCTGGTATGGGAGGGCATTCCGAGATCCATCATAGGCAAATTCTTTTCCCTTTCTGAAATCCTGGCCTTTATTGGCCCACCAAATCCATTGGGGAGACATTAGGGAGCAGGACTTAAAATTTACAGCAAGTGAATTTAAGGGGAAATAAAGAGGGAATTTTGGGATTTACTGTGTAAACTACTGTTATGTGACATGCAAATGGGCCTGAAGGCCAGGCTATTGCCTGAGTGAAGATTCTAGACTGTTTGTGAGCTTTTTGCACATCAAGAACCCAGCCTGGAGGACACATAGGGAAGACCACAAAGGTAAGTATCATTTTCCCCATCACATCATATCAAGAGCACGTACTACTGACATGACTTATGACCCTGGATGTTGACCTTGATCACCTGGCTGAGGTCATGTTTGCCAGGTTTCTCCATTGTAAAGTTCCTCTCCCCATTCTTTCCATGACGTGTGTTTTAGGAGAAAGTAACTATTCATTGTCTAGACTTAAGGGTGGCAGTTATGCTCCTCCTCCTTGAGGGTTGTGGTGGTTAATTTATGTGACAACTTGACTGGGCCATGGAGTGCCCAAATATTTGGTCAAATATCACCTGGATTTGTCTCTCAGGGTGTTTCTGAATGAGATTAGCATTTGAATCACATTCTAACGTGGGTGGGCCTCATCCAATCAATTGAATGTCTAGAACAGAAATAAAAGGGTCTCTGATTAAAAGGGAACTCCTGTTCTACGGATTTGGCAAATCCATAGTATTATATATTTACCCTTACAGAATCGTAGAGAATCTCTTTGTTATCCCAAAGGTACCCTGTGCTTCACCCATTCAACTATCTCCCCTGAATCGCTGGCAACCACTATCTCTATCCACTTTGAGCTGGGACATATGTCTTTTTCTGCCTTTAGACGGGGACTGAGACATCAGTTTTTCCTGAGTCTTGAGCTTACTAGTCTTCAGACTATTACTTATACTGTCTGTTCTCTTGCATCTCCAGCTTGCTGGCTGCAGATCTTGGGACTTCTCCGCCTCTGTAATCACAGAGCCAATTTCCTATAATAAATCTCTTTCAATATGTACACATCCTATTGGTTCTGCTTCTTTGGAGTGTCCTGACTAACACAGGTGGGGAATATCTACATAAATTATGTGGGATTCTTCTGAGTAAGAAATTTCTCTGTGCTTCCTCATCTGTTTATTCATTTGATCATTTATTTATATAAATGTACATACACAAGTTATACGTGTGTATATATTATGTATGTGTGCATATACATATACTCATGAATATTTATTTTATACTTTGGGTTATGATTCAATACTATTTTACTAACTTTGGTGCCCAAGTTGTTCCAGTCTTGGCCATTGGTAGCTCTTTCAGTAGGCTCCTGTGTCCCTTTGACATGCCCCATCATTGTGGTTCCACTGTTATGGTCATTATTGTTATTGTTAGCACTTCCTTGCTTCCCATCGCTAGGAGATGCTTCAGGCTCACTTTGTATATTGCCTGCCCCAGCTCTAGAATCAGACATTTCTCTATGGATTCCTAGTTCCTTTTATTTAAGAATAGTATAAAACACAAAATCTAGGCACCAAGTGTGCTCATTGCCACTTCGTCCACCTCGGCCTCCCAAAGTGCTGGGATTACAGGCATGAGCCACCAAGCTCAGCCTTTTTGCCTATTTTAATTGGATTGCTTGTTTTCTTCTTATTGAGTTTTAAGAGGTTTTTGTATGTTTTAGATACAACCAGAGTTTCATTGTATTTAGATTTCCTCAGTTGATCAGCAAGGGAATAAATGTGTCTATATTAACCCATGTATAGACTCATAACTATAAATGTTTCTATATGTGTTGATCTGAATCTAAATTAAGCTATCCATGAGCTCCTAACTCTACTCCAACTCCACATAAACCATTCTAGCCCGTTTCTCTTACTTACCTATAACTTCCCTTTCCAATCAACAGTAACAAACTTAGCTACCAACACCCACTCTTTATTTCTTACTTTTTCATTTCCAGTGTGTATTTATAGTGGTTTCAAAATTATTAACACATACCCCCAGGGGAAGAACTTTATTAACTACAGTCCAATGCTTAATGTGCCATTTCTTTTGCTATTTGTCTTGCAGACTCCACTAATTTCCAAAATTACTTAATGTCGGCACCTTTCCCCCACCATTCCCTTCAGTGATATTGTTTTCTGCTTTTTTAATTCAGTTAGATTATTTTGTTTTAATCTGAATATCTTCTCAGAATCCCCCAACCTCCTAAATGTTTTCTGAAATTTGCATTCATTGGTATTGACTGTTGTTCAGACTGTAAACCTCTATGGGTTTTGACAAATCCATAGTGCCATGTATTCACCATAGCAAAATCACACAAAATAGCTTTCTCATCCTAAAAATGTCCTATGCTTCACCCATTCAACTCTCTTCTCTGAATTTCTGGCAACCATGATCTATAGATAGTTTTACCTTTTCTGGAATTTCATATAAATGGGATCATAGGATCACACACTATGTAACTTTTTCAGACTATGTTCTTCTGTGAATTCTTGTATGAATTGCTTATTCACTTAGCAGTATGCATTTAAAGCTCCTCTTCATGGCTTGATAGTTGCATCATTTTCACACTGCTATAAATCACATTGGGTCATTTATAAAGAAAAGAGGTTTAATTGACTCACAGTTCCACATGGCTGGGGAAGCCTCAGGGAACTTACAATCATGGCAGAAGGTGAAGGGGAAGCAAACTTGGACCTTTTCACATGGTGACAGGAGAGAGTGAGCATGTGCACGTGCAAGAAAAATTACCATTTATGTGTTTTGCTTTGTAAAAAAATCACCTGTCATCCAAAGTGTTTATACCATTTGCATTCCCTCCAGCAATGAATGAGTTCCTGTTGCTCTATATCCTCATCAGCAGTTGGTAAGGTGGGTTGTTGGTTTCACTTTACCATTCTAGCAGATATGCAGTGGCATCACATTGTCACTTTAATTTGCGATGCTTTAATGACAAATGATATTGGGTATAATTTCATATCCTTATTTCCTTCCTACATGTCTTCCCTGGTGAGTGTCTTTTCAGATCTTTCTTTTTTTTTTTTTTTTTTTTGAGAAAAAGTCTCAAAGGCTAGAGTGCAGTGGCACAATCTCGGCTCACTGCAACCTCCACCTCCCGGCTTCAAGCTATTATCCTGCCTCAGCCTCCTGAGTAGCTGAGATTACAGGCAAGCACCACCATGCCTGGCTAATTTTTGTGTTTTTAGTAGAGACGGGGTTTTACCATGTTGATCACGCTCGTCTCGAACTCCTGACGTCGTGATTCGTCCACCTCGGCCTCCCAACGTGCTGGGATTACAGGCATGAGCCACCAAGCTCAGCCTTTTTGCCTATTTTAATTGGATTGCTTGTTTTCTTCTTATTGAGTTTTAAGAGGTTTTTGTATGTTTTAGATACAACTCCTTTATTCTGTGCATGACTTAAAAATATTTTCTCCAGGTGTAAAACTTGTTTTCTTAATTCACTTAACAATATATTTCACAGAGCAAAAGTTTTGAATTTTTATAAAATTCCTATACACTTAATGAGGGTTAGGAAATTTTCTTCTATTCCTAAATTTTTAGTTTTTATCATGGGTATTGAATTTTGTTGAATACTTTTCTGCATCTATTGTGCAGATGTGGTTTCAAAATTATTAACACAAACCCCCAGGGGAAGAACTTTATTAACTACAGTCCAATGCTTAATGTGCCATTTCTTTTGCTATTTGTCTTTTACTGCATCTATTGATATGAACATATGGTTTTCTCCCTAATCTGTTAATATGATGAGTTACATAGATTGACTTATGAATGCTGAACTACCCTTGCATTCCTATAGTGAATCCCACTTGGTCATGATGTGTTATCTTTTTTGTACATTGCTGGATTCAATTTGTGATTTTTCTGAGGATTTAGAGTCTAAATTCAGAAGAGATATTGGTCTTTACTCTTCCTTTCTTACAATGTCTCCATTTGCTTTTGGTATTAGGATAATGCTAGCCTCAAAAAATTAGTTAGAAACTGTTGCTCTTTAACCTTATAGGAGATACTGTGGAGAATTCGTGTTATTTCTTTAAATATTTGACAAAAATCACCAGTACAGCCATGTAGCCACGATGCTTTATTTATTTATTTATTTTTGAAAGTTTTTTTTTTTTTAAACCAACTCATTTCTCTCAACAGAGACAAAGAGAGTTAGATTATTTTTTCCTTCTGGAGCAAAGTTTAGGATCATGCCTTTCAAGAAATTTGTCCATTTCAACTAAAGCATCAAATTGTGGTCACAGAGCCATTAAAGATACTTCCATATGATCCTTTTAATGGCTATGGGACAAGTAAGGATGATTTCACTTTCATTTCTAATGTTAGTAATTTGTGTGTTCTCTCTTTTATTCTTGGTTAGTGTGGCTAGTGGTTTATCAATTCTATTAATATTTTTGAAGAACCACCTTTTGTTTTCATTAATTTTCCCTATTGCCTTTGTGTTTTCAATTTCATTGATTCTGCTCTTGTCTTTTATTTCCTTCCTTCTACTTGCTTTGGGATTTGCTGTTGGTGGTGGTGGTGGTGGTGGTGGTGGTGGTGGTGGTGGTGATGATGGTGGTGGTGATGGTTTTTGCTCTCCTTTTTCTAGATTCTTGAAGTAGTAACACAGATTATTGATCTGAGGAGATTTTTCTTATTATGCAAGCATGTTGCACTTTAAAAAGTCCCCTGCAAGCATTACTTTAGCTGCATCCTATGTCCATTTATACTTAATTCAAAATATTTTTAAATATCTCTGAAAACTTCTTATTTGATCCATGTGTTACTTAGAAGTTTAAAAAAAAACAGACTTTATCTTTTAGAGCAGTGTTAGGTTCCCAGCAGAATTAAGTATATATCCCCTCCAAACTACCCATTTCTCTGTCCCAACCCCCTCCACCACCAATCAACATCCTGCACCAGAGTGATACACTTGTTGTAATTGATTAACCTATAATGACACATCATCACCCAAAGTCCATAGTTTTCGTTAGGGTTGACTCTTGGTGTTGTATGGTGTTGTACATACTCTTGGTGTTGACAAATGTCCAATAATGAGAATTCATCATTGTAATATCATGTAGCATAATTTCACTGTTCTAAAAAACCTCTGTGCTCCACCTACTCATCTCTCTCTCCCCTGACAGCCCCCCAACCTCTAGCAACCACTAATCTTTTTACTACTCTCATAGTTTTCCTTTTCTAAAATCTCATAGAGTTGTAATCATATAGTATGTAGCCTTTTTATGTTGACTTCTTTCATTTAGTAATATGCATTTAAGTTTCCTCTGCCTTATTGGCATAGCTGTACCTAATACTTAATGGTTTGATAGCTGATTTCTTTTTAGTGCTGAATAAAATTTCACCGTCTAGATGTGCCACAGTTTATCCATTAACCTACTGAAAGGCATCTTGGTTGTTTTCAAGTTTTGGCCATTATCAGTAAAGGTACTATAAACATCCATATGCAGGTTTTTGCATAAACGTAAGTTCCAATTCCTTTGGGTAAATGCAATTGCTGGATTATATAGTAAGTCTATGTTTAGTTTTGTAGGAAGCTGCTAATCTGTTTTTCATAGTGGTTGTGCCATTTTGCATTCCCATCAGCAATGGGTGGGAGTTCCTCTTGCTCCACATTCTTGGCAGCATTGGGTGTTGTCAGTGTTTTGGACTTTTTTCCATTTTAATAGGTGTATGGTGGTATCTCTTTTTAATTTACAATTCCATATGATGTTGAGCATCTTTTCATATGCTTATTTTCCATCTGTATATCTTCTTTGATGAGGTATTTGCCCATTTTTTATTGGTTTGTTCATTTTCTTGTTGTTGAGTTTTAAGTGTTCTTTGCATACTTTGGATAACGGTACTTTATCAGATATGTCTTTTGCAAATATTTTCTCCCAGTGTATGGCTGCTTTTCTCATTCTTTCAACATTGTCTTATGTATGTCAGAGGTTTTTAATTTTAATGCAGTCCAGCGTATTATTTTCTTTATAAATTGTGCCTCTGGTGCTGAATCTAAAACGTCATCACCAAACCCAAGATCATCTAGATTTTCTCCTATATTATCTTTTAGGAGTTTTACAGTTTTGTATTTTACATTGAAGTCTATGATCCATTTTGAGTTAACTTTTGTGAATGGTGTAAGATTTGTGTCTTGGTTCATTTTTTTGCACATGGATGTCCGGTTGTTCCACCAGCACTTTCTTCTCCATTGTATTGCCTTTGTTCATTTTTCAAAGATCTGTGGACTATATTTGTGTGAATCTATCTCTGCGTTCGTTACTCTGGCCCATTGACCTATTTGTCTGTTCTTTCACGGATACCACACTGTCTTGATTTCTGTATCTTTATAGTAAGTCTTTATTTTGTTTATTTTATTTTTTGAGATGGAGTCTTGCTCTGTTGCCCAGGCTGGAGTGCAGTGCTACAGTCTCGGCTCACTGAAACCTTCACCTCCCAGGTTCAAGAGATTCTCCTGTCTCAGTCTTCCGAATAGCTGGGGTTACAGGTGCCTGCCACCATGCCCAGCTAATTTTTTGTATTTTTAGTAGAGACAAGGTTTCAACATGTTGGCCATGCTGGTCTCGAACTCCTGACCTCAAGTTATCTGCCCACCTTGGCCTCCCAAAGTGCTGGGATTACAGGCATGAGCCACCATGCCCAGCCTATAGTAAGTCTTGAAGTTAGTGTTAGTCCTCTGACTTTGTTCTTCTCCTTTGGTATTGTGTTTGCTATTCTGGATCTTTTGTCTCTCCAAATAAACTTTATAATAAATTTGTTCATATTCACAAAACAACTTTCTGGTATTTTGATTGAAATTGCATTGAATCCATAGATTAAGTTGGGAAGAACTGACAGCTTGACAATATTGAGTCTTCTTATCCATGAAAATGGAATATCTCTCCACTTACGTAATTCTCTTTTTATTTCTCTCATCAAGGTTTTATAGCTTTCCCCAAATAAAACTTGCAGCCATTTTATTAGATTTATGTGTAAGTATTTTATTTTCAGATGCTAATGTAAATAGTACTGTGTTTTTAATTTCAAATTCCATTTGTCCATTGCTGGTATATAGGAAAGTGATTAACTTTTATATATTTATATTGTATTTTGCAATCTTGATAATATTGCGTAGTATTTTGTTGATTTTTGGGCATTTTTTGTGTAGAAAATCATGTCATCTGAAAAAAAAAAAAAAAAAAGGCCGTTCTGTTTCTTCCTTGCTAATCTGTATACCTTTTATTTCCTTTCCTTGTGTGATTGCTAAGACTTCCAGTACAATGTTGAAAAGAAGTGGTGAGAAGGGACACACTTGCTTTGTTCCTGATCTTAGCAAGAAAGCTTCTAATTCTTAGTATTTACTATGAAGTTAGCTGTTGGGTTGTTTGTAAGTGTTCCTTATTCAGTCCAACCCTCTGTTCCCAGTTCTTTTTTTTTTTTTTTTTTTTTTTTTTTTTTGAGACGGAGTCTTGCTCTGTCGCCGGGACTGGAGTGCAGTGGCCGGATCTCAGCTCACTGCAAGCTCCGCCTCCCGGGTTCACGCCATTCTCCTGCCTCAGCCTCCCGAGTAGCTGGGACTACAGACGCCCGCCACCTCGCCCGGCTAGTATTTTGTATTTTTTAGTAGAGACGGGGTTTCACAGTGTTCGCCAGGATGGTCTCGATCTCCTGACCTCGTGATCCGCCCGTCTCGGCCTCCCAAAGTGCTGGGATTACAGGCTTGAGCCACCGCGCCCGGCTGTTCCCAGTTCTTGAGAGTTTTTCATCATAGATGGGTGGTGGATTTTGACATATGATTTTTTTACATCTATTAATATAATCTTGTGATTTTTCTTCTTTATTCTGTTCATGTGGTGAATTACATTAATTAATTTTTAAATGATAAACCAGTCTTTACTACCTGGAATAAATGCCACATGATCATGGTGTATAATTCTTTTTATATGTTGTTTGGTTCAATTTGATGATATTTTGTTGAAGATTTTTGCATCTATGTTCATGAAAGATGTTGGTGTATAGTGTTTTCATTTTTTCTTGTAATGTCTTAATCTTGTTTTAGTATTAGGATAATGTTGGTTTAATATAATGAGTTTGGAAGTAGTCCCTCCGCTTCTATTTTCTGGAAGATATTGTAAAGAATTGGTATAATTTGTTCCTCAGATGTTTGGTAGAGTTGACCAATGAATTCATCTGAGAGAAGAGTATTTTGAAATCTCTGTATATTTGAAAATCTTTTGAAGCTATCTTTCTGTTATTTATTTACTTCTAGTTTAATTCCTTTGTTTTATGAGAACATACATTGTGTGATTTCTATTCTTTTAAATTGGTTGTATTTTTTTGGCTTGGAATATGATCTATCTTTGTGAATGTCCTATGTGAGTTTGAGGAAAAAATAATATTCTGTTGTTGGCTGAAGACTTCTATAAACTTCAATTAGATCAAGTGAGTTGATTGCACTCTAAAGGTAATCTGTAGCTATACTGATTTTCTGCCTGTTTTGATCTATGAATTACTAACAGAGGGATGCTGAAGCCTCCTTGGATTTGTACATTTTTCTTTTCAGTTCTGTTAGTTTTTGCCATATGTATTTTGACATCTTTGATTCATTATTAGGTGCATATATATGTAGCATTTTTGTGGGTTATCAGAAAATCAACCCCTTTTACTATATAATGAATGTAAGTCTTTATCCGTGATAATATCTGGTCTACTTTGTCTGAAATTAATATACTTCCTCTAGCTTTCTTTTGATAAGTTATAGTATTATGACATTTTTCCATTCTATTCCTTTAATTTAATTACCTGAATCTTTATATTTAAAGTGTGTTTCTTACAGGCAGAATACAGTTGGTTTTCACTTTGTTTTTACCCACTCTGAAAATCTGTTTTTTAATTGGTGTACTTAGAGCATTAAAGTTTAAAGTGATTATTGACATAGTTAGATTGATATCTACTATCTTTTTAACTATTTTTCATTCATTTTATTTGCTTCTTTTTCTTATTTTGCTTCCTTCTGTGGTTTTAATTGAGCATTTTATATTATTGGATTTAATATCCCTTCTTAGGATATAATTTATACTTTAAAAGATGTTTAATAGTTTTCTTAGATATTACACTATACATTTTAACTGGTCTTAGTCTACCTTCAAATACTATTCCACTGCTTCATGTGTAGTGCAGCCACTGAGCACTTTTTTTTCTCCTTTCCCTTTGCCATTGCTATCATTCATCTCACTTAGTCATCTAATACATCATTACTATAATTTGGGATTAAAAATCGTTTTTTAGATCAATTAGAGGAGGTAAAATAGATTTTTTTTTTTTTTGCCTTTATGTATTCCTTGTCCAATGGGCCTCCTGTCTCTATGTAGTTTCAAGTTTTCGACCTAAATACTTTCTTTTCTCCCTGAAAAACTTTTTTCAACATTTCTTTTTGTTTGTTTGTTGTTTGTTTGTTTGTTTGTTTGTTTGTTTTGAGATGGAGTCTCGCTCTGTCGCCCAGGCTGGGGTGCAGTGGCGTGATCTCAGCTCTCAGCTCTCTGCAAGCTCCGCCTCCCGGGTTCATGCCATTCTCCTGCTTCAGCCTCCCAAGTAGCTGGGACTACAGGTGCCCACCACCACACCCGGCTAATTTTTGTATTTTTAGTAGAAACGGAGTATCACAGTGTTAGCCAGGATAGTCTCGATCTCCTGATCTCATGATCTGCCTGCCTCGGCCTACAAAAGTGCTGGAATTACAGGCATGGGCGACCGCACCCAGCCTCTCAACATTTCTTACATGACATGTCTGGTTGTGATGAGTCCTTTATTTTTTCTTTCTCTTGGAAACCCTTTATATCTCTCATTCATTTTTGAAAATAATGTACCTGGATATATAATTCTGAGTTTGTGGTTTTGTTTCTTTCAATCCTTTAAATATCTCATTCTTCTTGCTTGCATGTTTTCTGACAGAACTTGTATGCTAATTCTCATACTTGTTCATCTGTAGTTAAAGTGGATTTTTCCCCTTCTGTTCTGCCTGATGTTCTCAGAAATTCCTGAGGTTTTTGTGTCTGTCATTAACGTTGTAAAGTTTTCAGCTATTATTACTTCAAATATATTTCTGCCTTCTCCTCTTTCTGTCTTCTCCTTCTGGTATCCCATTTATGCATATGTTACACCTTTGATACTGTCCCATGGTTCTTACATTCTTACATGACTATTTCTTTTTCTCCTCCTCCTCCTCCTTCTTCCTCTTCTTCTGTTCCTATTCCTCCTTCTTCTCCTTGTCCTCCTTCTTCTTTCTCCTCCATCTTTCTTCTTCTCCTTCCTTATTCTTCTTTCCTCTTCTTCTTTCTTCTCCTTTTGTATTACTATTTGGGAAGCTTCTATTGACATCATTCAAGTTTAGTGATTCTTTCCTTAACGTGTTAATCAGAGTTATTTAGACAAACAGAACCAATATAAGAGAAAAAGACAAAACGGGAGGGAGAGAATAAAATGACTATTTTAAGAAGTTGGCTCACATGTTTCTGGATGCTGGCAAGTCTGAAATTTGCAGGGCAGGACAGCAGGCTAGAAACTAAGGCAAGATTTATATATTACAGTCGTGAGGCAGAATTCTTTCTTCTTCAGGAAACCTGTCTGCTCCTAAGGCTTTCACCTAAGTGGATGAGGCCTATCCACATTATGAAGGGTTATCTGCTTTAGTTAAAGTCTACTCATTGCAAATGTTAATCACATCCGAAAAACACCTTCACAGCAATATCTAAAGCAGTGTTTGTCAAAGCAACTGGGCACTATGGCCTAACCAAGTTGACACATAAAATAAAGCATTGTCGTTCACTCCTAGTCAACTTGGCATACATACATACTTCCTTAAACCATACTTTTTTTACATCTTAAACCACACTTAATATCCAAATAAAGACAACAAATACTTTATTCCTGAGGAGTCTGGGCCATTAATAGTCCTGCCTAGATTGGGTTGCTGTGGTTTTCCATTGGCCTTAATCACAGGGCATGGTAGTAGTAAGAGGATCTTCTAAATCCAAGACATACTCTTTCTTACCTCCATTGTGGTAAGGAAGTGCAATTTCCCATTGGAAGTCAGGATTAATTATCCCAGCCAACACAGGAACTCCCTTCTTGGCCTATTAATTAGAGGCAAAAGGAGTTCCAAATGGCTGGGTGGTAATCTTAACTTCCAATTCAATGAAGTTATTGTTTTTCTTAATGGAATTCTTCCTCCTTTTGCAACTAAGACCTCTAGGCCAGCAGAGCATAAGGATGAGGAAACAGTAAGAAAAATCTTTTTCTGGGGAATCACTAGGGGTAAAAGTGAGACTTCCATTTTCATCTCTTGGCTCCTGGGCTTATTAATTATGCCTATGAACGATATGGCATCATATGTTGGACCCTTACTCAGCCCTCTTGGAAAGCCTTGTTCCAGTTCTGCAAGATATTGTCATCCAGCTGGCCCTGTAATTGTATTCTCAAATGGCCATTTCACAATTTTAACAGACAACTGTTTCAGGATGATGCGGAACATGGTAAGACCAGTGAACTCCATGGACATGGGCCCATTGCTGCACTTCTTTAGCTGTAAAGTGAGTCTCTTTATCAGAAGCAATGCTCTGTGGAATACCATCACAGTAGAGAAGGCATTCTGTAAGTCCACAGATGGTAGTTTTGGCAGATGCATTGCGTGCAGGGAAAGCAAACCAAATCCAAAGTGTTTATTCCAGTACACACACAAAAAAATGCTGCCTATTCCATGATGGAAGGGGTCCAGTCTAATCACCTGCCACCAGGAAGCTGGTTGATCACCCCAGGGAGTAGTACTGTACAGTGGCTCTGTTTGGTCTCTACTGCTGGCAGATTGGGCAGTTAGTGGTGGTCATAGCCAGGTCAGTCTTGGTGAGTGGAAGTTCATTTCATTTTCTGAGCCCATGCATAACACCCATCCTTGCCACCACTTTGTTCATGAGCCCATTGGGAGATGACAGGGGTAGCTGGGGAAAGAGGCTGACTGGTATCCACAGAATGGCTCACCATATTCCCTGGATTATTCAAATCTTCCTTTGCTGAGGCCATCCTTTGTTGAACATCCATATGGAACACATATATCTTTATGGTTTTTTTCCCATGCGGAGAGGTCCATCCACATACATCTTCTCTGGACCTCCTTGTCACTAATTTTCCGATCATGCACCTTCCAAATCCCTGACACCATCCAGTCAAACCATTGACCATATCCCATAAATCAGTATATAGTTGCACATCTAGCCATTTCTCCTTCCAAGCAAAGTCCACACCCAGGCACACTGCCCAGAGTTCTTCCCACTGGGGGGATTTTCCTTCACCATTGTCCTTCAGGGATGTGTCATAGAGGGGCTGTAAATCTGCAGCTGCCCACTTGTGGCTGGCGCTGGAGCAAAACCATCTGTAAACCAGGCCTGAGTCATCTCTTCCTCTGTCAACTAATCATGGGGAGCTCTCCATGAGGCCATAGCTGGAGGCTGGGAGAGCAAAGGCAGCCGGGACCATGGGCGTTGGGGCCACTTTGTCCTGTCATTTACTTGTGATTTTAAGGTCTGCTTAGGCCCAGTCACATATGCACCACTTTCATTTCATGAAGGAGTGATGCTGTACATGTGCAACTTTATGATTTTGTGTGTATCTTAGTCTGTTTGAGCTGCCACAACAAAATACCATAGACTGGGAAACTTACAAATAATAGGAATTTATTTTTCACAGTCTGGACACTGAGAAGTACAAAAACAAGGCACTGGCGGATTTGATGTCTGGTGATGACCCGCTTCCTGGTCACAGATGAAGCCTTCTAGCTGGGTCCTCACATCATGGGAGGGGCAAGACAGCTCTCAGGGGTCTCTATTATAAATACACTAATTCTGCTCATGAGGGAATGTATAACCTGATCAGCTCCCCAAGGGCCCGCCTCCTAATACCACCCTTAGAGTGGGGGGCTAGGATTGTATTTGAATTTAGGGGGATCATAAGCATTCAGTCCATTGCAATGGGTCAGAAAAGACCCAGTTCATGATGCCATGATTGGACTTCTCTTTAGAAACCACTGAAGTAAGAAGAGTGTGGCATGAATAAGACTGAAAAAGAGATGAATAACAGAGATTACAAACATGGCATTGAAAATGGTGAGAAATGACAGTTTTAGGGATACATGTTTTAGGTAAACTTGGTAGAACTTGCTGATGAATTTTGTATATGAGGTGAGGAAAATAAAAGATTCAAAGATGATTCCTAAACTTCTAGCTTAAGAAAATGGTGAATGTGATGCCATATGTTGGCATGAGATGTGTGTGGGGGGCGAATGGCTAAGGTGACTTTGAAATCAACTTTCTTGTGGCCAAAAAGGTTGAAATTTTTATTAAACATCCAAATGGGGATACCATAGGGATGCCATATCAAAGAGTCAACTAGCACTTGAGTGAGAGGGCCAGGCTGGAGATAGAGATTTAGAAGTTAATGTCAATTGGAAATTTATGGGACTAGAATAAGAGGATAAACAGAGAAGGAAAAATGTTGGGATAGTTGCTCAGGGAGGAAGTAAAAGCCAATATGGACAGATCCCAGAATGAACAATGAGGAAATTAACTTCTCTCTCCTAAGCAAGGAAAATCCAATGGAAGTTTCAAAGCAAGGAAGTGATGTAATGTTTTTATGTAGTATAATCAGTTGTGTATTGGTAAATGTTGAACAATCAGCTCTCAGAAAAACAAGGGGAGAGAGATAGAGAGAGAGACAGACACATAGTCTTATGGATACATTACATGGTATATCCACTACACATGCAATAGATGTGAAAGTTAGCTCAAGATAATATTAAAATGTAATCATTAGAAAGTGATGCAGTTTGACTGTGTTTTGCCTTTTTTTAAAATTATTTATGATTTATATAACTTAAGTTTTGATAGTGTCTGTGTTGAACAATTGGCTCCCCAGATTCCTGCCTATTTGGCATCTGGTTCTCCTAAGTCAGGGTTAGCCAGCTCCCACCGACCGCCATATTCTATGAAGCATAGTATGTGTTGCTTTTATAAGAGAAATAAGGATTTCTCATTTGTGGATTGAAGAGACTCTTCTAAAACAAAGTTCAAGTTTCACAAGAAAATTTCTCTCTTACTACTAAATAAAATCAGAAAGCTGTCATTTATTCAAAAGCAGTTTCCCCAGGGTTTTCAAAGTTTTGGCCCCTTAGGCAACTATCAAGTTCCTAATCAGAAGGGGACATAAGTCAACTCCTGTTCTTGTTGTGAAGTTGGTGGGTATCACATTTACCTGCTCAATTCTGCTTTTTGAGGTAGGAGCAGGAAACAGGAAGATCAGTGTTGGCCAGGACACTCTAGCAGGAGACCCTCTGTCTTGAGACGGGACATCCTCATCTCAGAGCTCCGGTCAGTGCTAGAAAGCCCTCAGAGGCCAACAACCACTTTCTCCAGATGGGAATACCAAGGCTCACACTGGGAAAGGGATTGCCTTAAAATCACACATCAAGTCAGTGAGTGAATCAAGAACAGAATTCATACCTGGGCTCTTGCATGTTCTGATGCTCATTCTGGCCAATGCAGCAAGCATTTCCCATGGATGAAGACAGACCAGACTGGGAGCTAGGGAGGTGAGCAGGATGGGCCAAGATTCCAAACACTCTATCTTCTTTGTCTGGATGTATTCATTCAATCAATATTTACTAATCACCTTCTATCTCAAGCATAGTCCCACCACTAAGGAGCTAAAGTCCTGGGGACTTTAAAGGACTTTCTTGTTATCAAATTTCAGGAGGTAATAACATGTTCCAGTGTATCTTCTTTGGCCTGGTACACTTTTAGTAAAGATTGGATGATTCTGTTTCAAAACTCTCCAGAGCTGCCACGATGATTAATACTGAAAAGCAAATATTTAGGCCGGGCATTACATGGAGGAAATAATCTCCCCAAATGCCACAGGCAAGCTTTCTCAGCAGTGGGTAAACCTTCAACAACAACCACTGTCCCAGGGGCTGTGATGCAGAGAGAGGGACCTTGATAATTCTTTTATGTTTTTCACATCATCCTTCTAAGGAGACTTTCTAAAATATTCGCAGACATTTATGGTGTACAAACTGCACACCAAATCCCATTAAGCAATTATTCCGCAGGCTGTTAGGGGCTGAATTGTGTCCCCCCAGGAAGTGATAGGCTAGAGTCCAGCCCCTGGCACCTCAGAATGTGACTGTATTTGGAGATAGGGTCTTTAAAGAAGTAACTAAGGTAAAATCGGGTCATCAGTGTGGGCACGAGCCCAATATGAATGGTGCCCTTATTAAGAGGAAATTAGGACACAGACATGTACAGAGAGGAGAAAATATGATGACATAGCAAAGAGATGGCTATCTACAGCCAGAGGCTTCAGAGGGAACCAACTCTGCAATCACCTTAATCTCTGACTTCCAGCCTCCCAAACTGTGGGAGAATAAATTCCTGTTGTTGAAGACACCCAATTTGAAGTACTGTTTCAGCAGCCCTAGCAGGCTGATGAATGGGCCATCTCATTTAATCCACCCTGTGACTCTGGGAGGAAGGTAGTGCACCCCCCACCTTGACAGAGAGGGCTGTTCAGGCTCAGGTGTGGACTCTTATGGCAGACAGCCAGGCTGTAATGATGCGGCAACCTCTCTAATAGTTTAGGCAGTTTGGCTTTCTGGGTATAATTCTATTTGCTTGTGGGGAACAATCGAAGGAGTTCAAGCAGCTTCCAAAGCTCAATTTGGAACACAAATAGCTGATTTATGTAATTAGCCCATGTGCAATTACATGGAACTCCATCAAGTGGCTTTTTCATGAACCAGATTGGCACCACCTGATTCCTATAAACATAAATAGATCAAGTTGTTAAGTAACAAGTAATTAAAGGGAGCACATGATATTCTCTCTGGGCAATGCAGACTACCCACGTTTAATCTGGTTTCTGTATTGCTCAGCTGAATCAGAAAGAGGTGGAGTGAGGCTTTCAAAATGATGTGCTCAAGCAGCTTGGGAAGAATTCCAGGAGATATATGAACGGCTCTGTGGTCCTAACTAAAATGCAGATAAGGCAGAGAATGTTCGGAGCACATTGGCAGCCATCATTTTCCTCTCCTGGAGTCCACTGTTCTGAAATTACACTTTTTGTAACAAACATTTGTAGCAAACATTAAGACAGAGGTAGACAACTTTTTATATACAAAGAGTACACGCAAATTATTAAGAAAACTATTAGGTCCCAAATACTTTAGTTGTCAACGAACATGGAGAGTCAAGTCCCAAAGGAGATACAAATGACCAGTGAGTATATAATAAAAATGAAATTTCACTAGTAAGCAAAGAAATATAAAATAAAGAGATGGGTTTTTGTTACCTATGCTTCTAGCAATAATTTAAAAGTTAATATTGCATTTGCTTTTACCCTTCTTGAAACCCCAGTGAGGGCCAGGCACGGTGGCTCAAGCCTGTAATCCCAGCACTTTGGGAGGCCGAGAGGGGCGGATCACAAGGTCAGGAGATCGAGACCATCCTGGCTAATACGGTGAAACCCCGTCTCTACTAAAGAATACAAAAAACTAGCCGGGCGACGAGGCAGGCGCCTGTAGTCCCAGCTACTCGGGAGGCTGAGGCAGGAGAATGGCATAAACCCGGGAGGCGGAGCTTGCAGTGAGCTGAGATCCGGCCACTGCACTCCAGCCTGGGTGGCAGAGCAAGACTCCGTCTCAAAAAAAAAAAAAAGAAAAAAAGAAACCCCAGTGAATGACCCTATAAATGCACAGAAAAGAATAAACTCACAGCAGCAAAGCAAGGAAAGGGGTCTCCAAGCTTATGGATGACTTAAGACAGGCAAACCTACATGGAAGGGCACAAGTGAACAGATGGACAGAGCCAAGGAGGACACAGTGAACACCCTTCCAGAAACCGCCCTGAGCTCCCAAGCTCAAGGTCAGTGGCAACAGTGGAGGCCAGGAGTGGGGTTCACTCGAGAGCTGTCTGTGGAGCAAGTGGAGCCTCCAGCAACTCCCCAATCCCTCTGCAAAGAGAGGCACCTGTGAGAGGTACTTACACCTTGGAAAAAACCTGAGGGCTCTTCCTTGAAAAAAACGGACCTTCCTTCCTGGGAGCTCCAAGCTTCCACAGTGGGTGTAGCACCAGATAAGCCCTCCCTACCCTTCCTGGGCTCCCACCAGGTGACCCTACAAGGAACCTGTCTGTACCCACGATGATTGAAATGGACCCACGTATTCAGAATTTTTAATAGACTGTGAAAATGTCAAGGATAAAGAGAAGTTTCTAGAAGCTTTCATAGAAAAAAGCAGCTCACCTGCAAAGGAATGAGAGCTAAAGGGGCATGAGAATGCTCCCTAGTAATTCTACATTCTAAGTAAGGTTAAACCTAGCACTCTGCCACCAAACCGTCAATCAACTATGAGGGTCCACTGATGTATTATCAGGCATGCAGGAGCTTCAAAAATGAAGTCATTCCTGCACCCTTTCTTAGGAAGTTCCTTGAAAATGAGGGAAGCAATAAATGTGGGATTTTGATTGCCCTTGGGTATGCCTCTAGGTCCAGAGAGGAGTGGGAACCACTGAAGGCAGTGCTGATTCACAGGGAGGGAGAGGTGAGGGAAGGGGGCTCCATGGGTAGAAATGGTTTGGACAAAACACATTACTCTCTTGCAGAATGGAATAGGAAAAGAATCTCCAGAGGGAAAAAAAGCTCTGCTAAAATGTTATATACTAGAAAGAAAATACAAAGCAAATTTCAGTGTGGCCAGATTTTGCACAATGGATGGAGTGTAAGAAAAGAGAACCCATTTGACCATGGACCTCCTCAACTTTATTTTAATGAACTTGCCTTCCGGATTTGTTAACTTCTGCCTCTGCTGTTGGTTTGGAATTTGAGACTGCAGGCTCCTTGGAGTGGGTGGATTTTTGTTTCACTCTCTCCTCTTGCTTCCCCTTGCTCTCTCCTTCTGTGAACACCTGCTCTAGGCTGTCTCCACTAGCCCCTGCTGGGATCTTGTAGATCTGACCCTGCAGGCAGTCTCTTTAGGGCCCTGGTGACAATGTAACTCCCAGCTGGCAGGTGGCAGCTGAGCCCCAGCGCACAGCCCCTTGGTGTCTGCCTTAGACCCCCTCCTTGCCCAGAGCACATTCACGGTGTGTGCCCCATGGGAGCCCTGTGACCCACAGAGCTAGCACTGCTAGATTTTCATTGTGTTCCTTTCTTGTCACCAGACACATGCATCTTACACTGAGGTTTGCTGTATCTTATACTCCCTCTTTCACTTTACATTTTTCCTGTCATGGGAACAAAGAGGGTTTTGCAAATGAATTTGCTTTGCCATGTAAATGGTAAGTACTTGCTTATTGCTTTTTAGATTTCATGATCAGTTAAAAAGAATGCATGGAGCAGTCAACTGCAGTTACAGAAAAGGCTGTGATGCTATCAAGTCAGCACCACAGTTCTGAGAAATCACCATCTTTTTCCAGGAATTTTCATGAATATTCCATCCCTTGGTTAAAGAAACCCATAAAGACAGCAGCCCCAGGCCCCATGGCACGACTCTGTCTTGAGCACATGCACACTCCCGTTTCTGGAGAGTGTACTTTTTGCTTTGCAATAAATCTCTGTACTTTCACTATTTTATGACTCATCCTTGAATTCCTTCTGGCGATGGTGTCAAGAGCCTGGACACCAGCCGGGGCGAGGTCCTCTGGCATTTGGGGACCTCTTCCAGCTCCCTGGTATCACTCAGTCCAAACAAAAGGAGCCATCAAGTGAGGAGCCAGGAGTTTCTCCAAAGGAATCATCTCTCCAGAGGTAGATGAGATGGGAAGGTTGCGGGTGGAGTTGGAGGTAGGGCCTGCAGCTGACGGGGAGTAATTCCATATCTGGGGAGTCATTAGCTGCATGTGGTTTAGTGTTGGCTGACTGGGAATAAGAGGCTTCCTGGGAGGTTAAGGCATCGGCCAGTAATAATCTGAGGAGCACTTGGTAAAATCCTCTTATGGCATCCAATGGGGAAGAACATGTCCGAGCCAAGGGTGGGGGGCAAGGGAAGGGGAGCAGTGCCTGCTGACTCAGTCACAGTCCTGACCCCCGCTGTGAGGGTTGTGGGCTTGGCCATTGCCTCTCTGGCCTGAGCACGTGCCTCCTCTGTGAGACCCCATTTCCCATCACTGCAGTGAGCTTCAAGGTGAGGAACAGCACGGGCTTTACAATCTGAAAGGCAGCTGTCTCTACCACAACAGGACAAATTCCCCCACCTGCATAGCCAAGCCTTCTCTTCGCAAGATTGCCCTGAAAGTGCCTGAGGTCAAACGTGAACACCTGCCCTAGCCCCACAGGCCCTGAGAGCTCCTCTTGGCATTGGGTTTTCCTGGAGAGAGAGGCCTGAAATACTGCACATGGGGCTGAGCAAAGGGAATCGTCTTCCTCTTGGAATGGAGGGAGGGCAACCGCAGGAGGAGAAAAGCGCGAGGAACCTGGAGCCCATGGGCCGGGCAGAAGGTGAGGCCAGCAGCAGGACCTGCCCACCAGGGTGACACAATGTTGAAGAAAGCTCCTGTCCCCAGTGCCTGGCCAGCCCCTCTGTGAAAGCTTGTTTATATCTCCAGGGGTCAAAGATGGTTTGAGGAAATCCATTAGCTTCAGCAATTCAAAGAGGGTGATTTTTATGTCTAGGTCGGTATGACAAGTGCAATGACAGCCTGAACCAACAGCCCAGGAGGTGGAGAAGCCTGGAGAAAGCCCTTCTCAGAGCCCCTCCCAGCTGCCCGCTGTGGGCTCCACTGTCCCTGACGCCCACCCTCTCCTGGCCAGCGAGTCTGTGGGCCAAGGCACTCGGCTTGAGCACTGAACCCAGAATTCCTACTCACCACCAGAGCCAGCCCCATGGCCTGCAGGACCCCTTGGCTCATCCTCTACGGGGCTGGCCATGCGTGGCCATGTCCAGCTGATGTCCAAAGGGCACATGAGCTGTGTGGCCACACCCCTGCAGGTCAGGCCTTTTAGGGGCCTCCTGAGCCCATGGGTCAGGGAGAGTAGCCGGTTCTCCCCTATGTTGCTGTGCTACTGTTCTAAATCTAAACCTGGACTTCAGGTCATTGGGAAGGTTTCTTTGTGAAGGTGAGAAGAGGGTATGTTTTGTTTAAATGTTTGCTGGCTTGACTTACAGCTTGCTTTTTATCTCAGACATTTGCATGCAACCTGTAATTTCACTGTGCCCCCTACACTGCGTGCTCAGGCCAGACCTGACCTGGGAGAAGGCTGGGGCTTCCACAGGCCATAGAACTAGCAAAGTTTGTCACATAAAAAACAAATCCAGACTTGGTGAGAACAAACTCAAGGGTTAGGCAAATCATTTTTTCTTGTACAGAGAGAACTAAATAAGGCTAGAAGGAGCTGCTTTGGGAAAATGGGCTGTGGGTGGCAAGTATGGACATAGATCAGAGAAGGTTTGACCCGAGGTCACGTGTGCTCAGGAGGCCCCTGAGTGGTTCAAGTTAAGGCAGGGGAGGCGGGGCTGAGGTGCAGGGGCCTGAAAGACAGAAGCTGAACCAACATGGGGTTAAAAATCATTTTGTTCTGACTAATCAGCAGGCATGAGCAACTCAGCAAAGCATTTATGCAGCAAAGATGGAAATGTGCAGAGTCTGGCTCTGGCCTAGTCCTAGGCGAACAAGGGGCACCTCCAGTCTCATCTAAGGCGCATAGGGAAGGGGCTTTTATTTAGTGGCCACAAAAGTTGGGTGAGGGAGTAGGGGGATGGGAGAGGGGGGTGGGAGGGGTTGGTGGAGGAATTCTTTATCTGTCCCTTCGTTCCAGGACCACAGGCTCACAGGCTCAGGTACATTCAATACTGCCAGGTCAGATACAAGGATAACAGGATGCTTTGTGTGACATAGGAGCCCCTCTGATATTAAATTACACAGGCATGTAACTTTCTGTCATTCACTTTGAATGTTGAATTGTCATTTTGAATTTAAGAAATACCCGCTCGGATCATTTCTTAAATTTTAATTGAAGAATTTCTCCTCAAAGAAGTACATCCTGTGGGTGACTGTGTTGTAAGCTTCTAGCAGCCTGCGCAGTACCAGAGGCCAGGGAGAGCTTGGGCCCGACATCATCGTGCTGGGCAAAACCCTCCTAGTCTGTTACAGGCTTTTCTCAGTGCAGTGCACATGTGAGATAAATACAATCCGTGGCTTCATCAAACAATAGCTTTGTGTGGTTGTTTTCTGGTGTCTCTCACTCCTTTTAAAATCCCCTACCTCTAAAAATGTGGGCCTCCATCTCTTAGATAAATAGGTCTATACATCACAGAACATAATTTCAACTTAAAAATTAGAACATTAGGCCCAAAAGTCACCACACCAATGTCCTGTGCACACTGGGTCTTCTCTAGCAAAGGCTGTATATCCCTGGGGCAGGCACAGGGCTGAGCCAGCTCACCCTTTACAACCATCCCAGGTCAGAGTGGGTACATTCTCTGCTCTTGGCCAAGGGGGAAGCTGCCTCCCTGAAGGTGGCTACAGTGTCCACAATGCCTCGCTCACAGCCCACAGCTTGTGGCCTCGTGGGGACCACGCCACAGGCTCCGACTGCTGGGGTCCCCCCTTCTCCCTGAGCTGCAGCTCCATCTGCAGGAGACCCCAGCAGGACAGCTGGCAATGGGGAGGTTCTCCAGAGGATGAGAGGGCATCAGAGGATCAGGAGGATTCCATGCTCAACGCCCATGTCTGCTCACCAGAACCCTTCCTGGACATCTTTTTGTGTGAGCAGAATTGCAGATCACAAGCATACAGCAGCAGTTTGGGACCCCTGCTGCCGGATGTGCAGGTGGCACCATGGGTTCTGCTGATTCTCCCTGCAGGTTGGATGTGCAGAGGCAGCCCTCTGCTCAAGCCCTCCCAGAGAGAATGTGGTCTGAGTCCAGGAGGATCCTGATGCTCCCGGGCATAGCCATTACACTGAACTGAGCCGGGAGCAATCTGACTTCCCTCTCTGAAGCCTCAATGGCCACCCTGCCATCTCACATTGGGATAGTGGACCATATATCTTTATTTCCAAAATTTCACTCAGATTTATTTTCTTTTTGATCACAGGACAAACTGATAATTCTCATTTGTATCATCTTGGAAAATACTTTGTTTCCATCCCTCCCCATCCCTTCTCCTGCCCCCCAACCACCAGAACCAGGAGCTTCCTATGGTGCATGGCGAAGCCCATGGCCTCTCCCTCCTGGATGTGGTCCAGTGAGTCTGCAGAGTCTGTTCTGTCTGTGAGCTGGTGCACTCTGCTAGCATCCTCACCCTTCACCAGTCAGCCAGTTAGGAGCTCGGTAGAGGCCTCATGAGATTCACCAAATCAGGAAATAATCATTGTGCAGTCTTGAGATGCTCTACAGGCAGGCAGCCGGGGGCCTTGAGTAAGATCTCCCCACGTTCTGGGGAGCCCTAGGCCCCTGTCAAACGCAGGGACTAGTCAATGACGGAACATCTCACAGGAGACTTATGAAAGTCAAGTGTCTATTAATGCTACAATTCAAGAGCTAAGATTTGGCTTTTGCACCATTGAATTGCTCCATTCAGCTTCTTTTAGAGCATTGACAATGACAGGTAATGCATCTGAATTTTCAAAATATGAATTTTGTATTCTTACCTTTCTTCTCTGTTTCCTACAAGAAGACAAGACAGAATATTTATTGCCAATAAAATATGGTAATAAAACCCTGGCCGTGTGCCCAATATTGATTATTGATCAATTGTCTAGTTCTATTGTATACCATGAGGTTTATCATTGTCTATATTCTATTAGTTCAATGACTGAGGCAATTTTCTTTTTATTTCTGTGATGAGATTATTATTATTCAGAATTACAACACAGAAATCAGAATGTTTATTTTGACTAAGATGCAATTTCTTCTTTCAGAATTCATTTACAATGTTTCATAATGCATTTTAAATTTTAATTTGAAAAGTAATTTCCATGCCAGTAACTACCCTGCAGAGATACCCAAATTGGCTATTGGCATAAAAAGAAAAACAAGAGATATCTTTGTAAGTTAGAAAAATGTGAATGATAAAATTGTCATTCTTTTTTCAGAAAGTAGCACATGTAATTTTTTAAACAAAAATAATTATACTTATGTGATGAATCTTGAAATCTTTGAGAAAAATATAAAGGAAATAAGTTACCTCTAATCCTGCCAGCCGAAGATCACCATTTTTAATATATTGGTATATTTCTTTTCAGCCTTTCTTCTGTGAAATAAACATATTATTAGCTGTTCAATATTGCTACCATGAATTTGTCATTGTTCAGCAACCTCCCCCCAAAGTTGAAAATTTAGGTTGTTTTAAATATTCTGTTAAAAGGTGACCTGTTAGTCTTGTGGTGGGTATACAGTGGTATCACATTGTGATTTTTATTTGCATCTCCCACATCTCTAATAAAATGGACATATGTCATATGTCTATTGGTCATCTTCTTCAATTTTAAAATGTCTTCTCAAGTCTTTTGCTGTTTTTCTAATGTGCTGTCTTCTTATTACTGAGTAGTAGGAGTTCTTCATACATATAGGATGTAACTCCCATGTCAACTACATCTATTCCCCTTATTTGTGATATTTATGTTCTGTAAAGTCATTGTGAACACTGAATTAGAAAATATTAAACTATTGCTCTTAAGAAGCATAGAGTTCACTTCCTGAGAGCCTCTGATCACAACATTTTCATCAACCCAAATGGCATTTGTATTATATGGGTTCATTTGCCAATGTCCTCATAAAACAAGACAGTCTTATCAGCTTTTAAAATCTGATTTTCCATACAATCTTTTTCTTAGTATAATACTTAGCAGGTATCAAAAAAAACCTTCCACAGCCTCCTAATCTGCAGAATCTGCCTCACCTGCAAGTTTATTTTTCATACTGTATTGCCTTTGAAATGTGTGAGTCAGTCAGCACTAGCTGAGAAGGATTAACATTTCCTCTCCCCGAGTAACATGACCATACATTTCTTTGGCTTTCAGCCTCACAACAATGCAGTCCACTGTACTTTTTAAAAAGTCAGTTGTCATTTCATGAATCTACAAATTTAGCTGATTTTCCGTCTTTTCCCCAGCTTAATCACACACTCTAGATGTTACTTTAGCACTTCGAAGAACAGCCTCACATTACAGATTGGTCAATTTCCTTTTCCTTTTTCTGGATGCAGCTTATTGTACTGTTGATTCATTGACACTGAACTCACAGCCACCAGCACTATAGCTCATGTCTAAACAAAGCTTATCTAACAAACTTATGTCCTCCTTAAGGCACATCACAGCCTTTTTGCTCCCAGGGACACTAGACAACAGTTCAGCACTACACTTGGGAGGCATTTTAAACAGTAAAATCACCAACAGAAAGCACAAAAATGGAAAAAAAGAAAAGAAAAAAGTGGCACTAAATAGATTATGCTAAAGACACTCGTTATTAGCAAAAGAGCTGATATAAGAAGGCAGCGTGTCACCTTGTTAGACCTCTGCTGGGAACATGCATATCAGACTCAAATTTTACAGAAGAGCCATGCATATTGATATTGATGTTATAGATACATTTCAGCACATAGGTGAATTCACAAATAACAGAATTCATAAATAATAAGAATAGGCTATCTTTGTATTGTGAATATCTTTGAAATTGCCTTTGCAAAGATTATGACAGTAAAAGAAATCTAACATGGCTGACTCCACCTTGCTTCTTGCCTCACAGTCTGGCTGTTCTCATTCATTCCTCAGTGTAGGCCATGCTAATCATGCAATGAATGTAGTTTGTAATTTAACTTTGAAACGAGGATATTATTAGTCCTCCCTAAAGCTGGTCCCCTCCTTGTTCTGGGGCTGAAACCACCTTTATAAGCTGCATGAAAGTCCACAAGATTAGGCGCAGAGGGACCTGAATTCTCCAAAAGTGTAGGCATAGTTTCTATAAACTATTACTGCTCTAGAGTCATGTGGCCAGAGGTCACGAGATTTGTGACTTACCTAATTGCTCCTGTAGATGACATCACTATTGTAGAACCTAAGGTTGGCCTTTTGAGATATTTTTCAGATTTTTGCATTCTGGCAACTGACTGACCCCCACCTAAACCTGAGACTCATGACAATAAGTCCTGTGCCCCCCACCCAGAGGTAGACTCAGTGTGTGAGAGCCGTTTTTCTAAGAGTTTGACTACTTTAGATACCTCATATAAATGAAATCATATAGTACTTGTATTTGTCTTTTTGTGACTGACTGACTTCACTTGGCGTAATGCTCTCAAGTGTCATCCATGTTGTAGCATGTGTCAGAATTTCCTTTTAAAGGCTGAATAACATTTTATTGTATGTGCATGCCACCTTTTCTTTATCCATCTGTAAATGGACATTTAGGTGGCTTCCACCTCTTAGCTATTGTGATTAACGCTGCAATGAACATGAATGTGCAGATATCTATTAAAGATTCTACTGTCAATTCTTTTGACTATTATTTTAGATATTGATTCTATGATAAATGGGATTGTTTTATTACTTTTCTTTATGTATCATTCATTATTATTATTGTACAGAATCACTGATGATTTTTATGTATTGGTCTTGTATCCTGCAACTCTACTGAATTCATGTATTAGTTCTAACATTTTTTTGTGGAATTTTTAGGGTTTTTACATATAAGATTATATCATCTGTGAACAGAGAAATTTTAACTTCTTTCTTTCTTATTTGGAAGGCTTTCATGTTCTTTTCTTGCCGAATTGTTCTGGCCAGGACCCTCAGTACTATGTTGAATAGAAGTGCTGAGAGTGGGCATATACTTGCCTCATTCTTAATCTTAAAGGAAAGACTTTCAATTTTTCACTGTTGAGTATGATGTTTGCTGTGGGCTTTTAATATATGGCCTTTATTATGTTGAGGTAATTTCCTTCTATTCCATGTTTGGAAAAGTTTTTTTGTTATCATTAAAGAGTGTTGACTCTTGTCAAATGCTTTTTCTGCATCAATTGAGTCGACCTTATGGGGTTTTTTTCTTCATTCTGTTAATGTAGTATATTGAATTGATTGTTTTTCACATTTAGAATCATTTTTAATTTCTACTTGGTCATAGACTATAATTCTTTTAATATATTATTGAATTCATATTCTTGGTGTTTTGTTTATGTTTTTGCATTAATATTAATGAGGGATATTTGTCTATAGCATTAAGCAGAATTCACTCCTAGGGAAGGACTCTAAAACCACCTTGCCACTTTCTGCTTAGGTTCCTAAGATCTGGAAGGAGGTTATGCACAAACCCTGTTGCCATGTAACAAGTCTGCTAAGATATACACACAGCAAGTCATGCAAAGCAATTTTATTACTTATAGGAAAACAGCAAGAACCAACAGAAGTCAAGGACCCATGGCTAAGAATGGCTCAGGAAAACTGCCCAGGGTGAATAGAATATTATCTGTGCACACCCCACTTTCTAGGACCTGAAAACAGTCTGGGCTTTTATACTTCAGGGACAAGTGAGATAACTGAGCAAAAGCTTTGCAGAACCTCCTATCAGGGATGAAGACAAAGCACAGGCTGTTCTGGACAGTTATTCCCCATCTCAGGGTGCTATGCCCTCAGCACACCCTAGAGTTATCCAAAGAACTACAAGAGGGAGAGCTGGATGGGCCAAGGACACTCAAGGGACCCATCCTGTACTTAATTTTCTTTTTTCTAGGATCTTTGTCTAATTTTGGTCTCAGGGTAATGCTAGAATCACAAAATAAGTTAGGAAGTGTTTCTTCCTCTTCAATTTTGTGTAACAGTTTGAGAAGGATTGGTGTTAATTCTTTAAATGTTTGGCAGAATTCTCCAGTGAAGTCATCTGGTCCTGGGCTTTTCTTTTTTGGGAAGTTTTTGATTCCTGATTTAATCTCCTTACTAGTTATAGATCTGTTCATATTTTTTATTTCTTCATAATTTAGTCTTGGTAGGTTGTATTGTAGGCAGCTAAGGCCCTTGGTCCTCAAAATGTTCACTGAAATATCAACTCATAAAAACCTGATTGGTTAGAGAAAACACATGCAAATTCATTTAATGTGTATGCACAGGAGTCCTCAGAATGAAGACTCAATCCCTCAATTTGGTACAGGCGTTGATATATCATCTTGAGGCTACAGAAAGAATGAGGCCTCAGAGCTTGGTCAAAAACAGGTTAAGATGGTAAGTCAGGTTTTAGTAGTGACAGGTGATGGAAGGGGGAAAGGAAGAGCCTTAGCTAGCAAAGATGGTCTTGTTATGTGGACGAAACCTCACAGGTAGAAGTCCTCAGACAAAATAGATGCTAAATGTTTCTTTCAGATTTTTAAGGCACCCGGCTCTCGGTGAATCTTTCCCAGATCCAGACAAGGAAAGGGCTGGCAGCATTAAGGCACATTCTCCACAGATCTCCAGATGCAACTCTCTGCCACAAAAGACAGCCTTGCAGGGCCACTTCTTTTTGCTGGTCCCCTGGCAGCCATCTCAAAATATGTTAAACAAATATATTTTGGGGTAAAATATTTTTATTTCTTTCAGTCTGTTTCTGGAAATTTATCCATTTCTTCTAGATTATCCAATCTACTCTATTTTTTTATTCTGTTCTATTTATTTTTGCTCTAATAATTATTGTTTTCTGCTTTCCCCTAACTGTGGGTTTAGTTTGTTCTTTTTCTAGTTCCTTGAGGTATGAAGTTAGGTTGTTGATTTGATACTTTATTACTTTCTTAATGTAGATGTTTACTGCTATAAACTTTCCTCTTGGTACTGCTTTTTCTGCATCTCATACTTTTTGGTGTTCTGTGTTTTCATTTTCTTTTGTCTCAAGACATTTTTTAGTTTCCCTCTTGACTTCTTGACCCATTGGTGTTCAGAGTATGTGGTATAATTTCTACATATTTTTAAATTTTCTACTTTCCCTTGAGCTATTGGTTTCTAGCTTCATTCCGTTGTGATCAGAAGAGAGAGTTGGTATCATTTCAATCTTCTTAAATTTGTTAAGACTTGTTTTGTGGCCTAACATGTGATCCCCATCTGGAGCATGTTCCATGTTGCACTTGAGAAGAATGTGTATTCTGCTGTTGTTGGTTGGAGTGTTGTGTATTGGATGTGATGTCAGAGGTGAAGTATTCTGGGAGTATTGAGAGTATATTAAGAGTGCAGTAGGAGACCATTAGTTTTCACATTATTCAAGTAGATATGCATTTACCCTTCGGCCCAGCAATCCACTTCCAGGACTTGACGCTGAAAATATACTTCCAACAACATGAATATATATACACAAAGATCGTTCATTGCAATTGCAAATATTGGAAATTATTTAATGCCCATACATATAGGAAATTGGTTGAATAAACTATGGAATATACATAAAATGGAGTAACACACAGGTATAAAAAGGAATGAAAAAGAGCTCTCTGAAAGACTATGGAGTGATTGTCAAGAGATAGGATTAAATGAAAAAAATGTTGTGTTAAAGTAGTATATGTCATATGCTACTTTTTGTTAGAAGGGGAAATTTAAAAATACATGTATCTGCTTATCTTTTAAAAAACAGGAAGAATAAACTAGAAAAGAAAAACAAAAGCAGAGCAGGGGAAGGAATGAGGTGTCTGAGGCAGAGATACTTCTCTGAGTGTGCCTTTTTACATAATTTTGACTTTTGGAAACATAATAAGGTTCTATACATTTGAAAAACTAAAGAGAAATCAACAAGAAGGGAAAGTTGTAAGAAACTAAAACCAAAAGCAGGTGGAAACTAATGAACCCTGCAGTATTTCAAATAAGCACCAAAACTTATAGCAGATAGGGGACAGATAACAACTAATTCTAGAAACTTCTGAAAGCAGCATTGCACTATAGAACGACACTGCTGGAAGGGATGTGGAAGGGAGTGTGATTGCCCAAGGGGTTCTTCTTGCCAGCAGCCCAGAAAAGCCAATACACTGAGAACAGCAGGAGTTACAGTAGAGAAAGAGTTTAATAATCACAAGGCCAGCCAAGAGAGGAGACATGAGATATTTCTCAAATTTGCCTCCCTGAAAATTCAGAGGCTATGGGTTTTAAGGGTATTTTGGTGGGCAGGGGGCTGGGGAATTGAAACAATTGATTGACTGAGAATGAAATCACAGAGGTGTTGAAACTGTCTTCATGCAGCTGAGTCAGTTCCCAGGAGGGAGTTACAGGACCAGTTGAGTCAGTTCCTTGGTGTGGGTCACAGATCCAGGTGGTGTCTCTCGGTCTACCAAAATACTAAATCTGAAAAATATCTCAATGACAAATTATTTAGGTTTCATGATAGTGATGTCCTCTATAGGGGTGGTTGGGGAAGTTACGAATCTTGCAACCTCCAGTTATGTGACTCTAGGGCAGTAAGCACTATAGGAAAGCAAGCTAAGCAAGTAATGGCATGCTGTTGTTTCACTGTCCCTATTCTTCAGCAAAGTTCAAGCCCCTATCCTGATTCTAAGCTTGTGGCCTTTTATTAGCTTTTCAAAGGACAGTTTTGATCCCCCAAAAAGAAGGGGTTAGTTTTGGGAAGAGAATATTATCACTCTTGCTTTAAAGTTAAGGTATAAATCCCTCCCATATTTAGTTTGGCCTACATGAAAAAATGAAGAGAGGCAGTTAGCTGGCAAGGTTAGAAGGAGGATAGAGTCACCTATGTTAGATTTCTCTCACTGTTACAATTTTGCAAAGGCAGTTTCAGTAGCATGGCAATTAGATGCTAATCTCTTTTCAGTCTGTTTGATTTTTCTAGTGGCATGGGCAAAGCAATTCTGAAATTATTTTATTTTAATATATTTTAGACAGAGTCTTGTTCTATTGCCCAGGTTGGAGTTCAGTGGCATAATCTCAGCTCACTGCAACCTCCACCTCCCAGGCTCAAGTGATTCTTATGTCTCAGCCTCCCAAGTAGCTGGGATTACAGGAATGCAAAATCAGGCCAAGCTAATTTTTGTATTTTTAGCAGAGACAGGGTTTCACCATGTTGTCCAGACTGGTCTTGAACTCCTGGCCTCAAGGGATCCACCCACCTCAGCCTCCCAAAGTGCTGGGATTACAGGCATGAGCCACCATGCCTGGCCTGAAATTGTTTTAGATTATAGTAGGATTGGGCAATTCAGCCAATGTGTTGATATTGTTGGGAGTCAGGTTCTTGTTGTGGAGGATGAAAGGTAACAAACATGGAATGCCAGAAGGCAAGAGTTGGAATTGGAAGTATGAAGGTAAATTCATGATTCCTGAATTACATACACGTATGAATGAACACATGGATGTATGTGGGTATACTGATGTGCGTATGGAGGTCTCTGCGGAAGTGTGTGTATCTCTATAACCTATTATCTGTCTATAACCTATCTATTATCTATTTATAACCTATCTATAATCTCTAATCTATCAATCATCTGTCTATAATCTATCATTTATCCATCTATTTAGCTATGATCTATTTATCTATTGATATATTTCCTGAGAGGGTAAAGAGGCAAAAACAGCCCAAAATCTTGGTCACTATTACCATTGCCAAAACAATTTAGGGCTCCTTGGAAAAATAGTTGACTCCAGGCTGTGGCAGAGTGAGTACAAAATGAGCCAAGGGCATCTTGTTGTAACGAAACATAAGGAAGTGCTCAAAAAAAAAATGATGCAGGAATAGCTCAAGGGCACAAGGGCCTGCTTTAAGGTGCTCCAACAAGCCATATCTGGGACAATTTGAGTCGACAAAATAATCAAATAGAATGATGAATTATAAACCATTGGAAGAAATAGAAATTCATGAGTCCACACCAATAACAGACAGATAAATAAGTGGGAGTGAAGGGAGAGCTCTTGTCACAGTAGAATTCTGAGGACCAAATGGTAAAGGTGGAAAGCATCTTAAGTTGAGAAACCATCATTCTTCAACCATCATAGTAAACATTGGTCCGTGCAACAATCTTTAATGGAAGATATACAACTTACTTAAGTGCTTTATTCTGGCCTGGAATAAATAATGCATAACCTGAATCTTCTCATGAAGAAATATCAGATAAACCCCAAATGAGGACCATTCTAATACAAGGATAAAAGATGAGAGAGTAAATTATTTTAAATGTCCATGTTATAAAAGTTAAAAAAAAAAAAAAAGCCCAAAGAAAGGTCTAGGTTACAGCAGACTGGAAAGATATGACACATGCAATACTGATCCCAGGCAAGAATTATGCAATTATTATGGGAGGAGGATTAAAAAACTCATCTAAAAACATTATTGGGGCTACTGATAAAATTGAACAATGGATAGTATGTTAAATTTACTGACGTTGATAACTAAACATTTGGCATTCTACTGTAAAAAAGTTGACAGCTAAACCTTTGGCATTCTACTTCCCTCTCTTCTCTCCTATTTGTTTATTTAGTTATCTATTTATTATCAGCATGGACTCACGATTGTTCATTCTTTCTAAGAACATGGGCTAATGGATTTTTATATGTTTAAGTGCTTTCGATCACTACCATCATTCTCCTTTTGTGGGCAAATTGCCACAACTTTCACTTGTGAGAGTCCCTTGAAGGTTGGCTTTTGTGTCCCTTAATCTTTAATTATTTGTAATAGCTTTAGTGTTTAATTTTTTCTTACTTTCTGGCACACACACACACACACACACAGAGACACATAAATACTCCAGGCAAACATATCCCTTCCTGGCTGTCATTGGAGAGAGGTACTGGATACCATTTCTGGGCTCCCCATGTGTGTAGGGAGGTAGCATTGCTGTAAGGCCATTTCAGTAGTCAGAGCAGGACAAGGTAACTTTTCATAAAAGCACAAATTTATATTGATATCTCCAGTTCAGTTTTAACATGACTGCATGCCTACCTAAAAATTATTTGTATCCTAGTAATTGTACTTGCTTTTTTTATTATACTTTAAAAATCTCAATTCTTAAACAGTAGGTGATTTATATGAAATGTAAGGAAAGAAAAATGATAATAAAGATACCAATATCATTATGAACAAACTACAGAATGCAGCTTTCAAATTTCTTGTGAGACTCCTTTTGTCTTTAGAATGAGCCCCTCTAAGAATATGTAGTCAAATCAGTTTGTTCTGAGATGACTCATGGTTTCTCTGTCTGTGTGACAGTAGAAGGACTTCTTTCGTAAGCTGTATGATCAGATTATTTCAGTTTGCTTTCAGTTTAAATGTGCTGACATTCTATTAGCCGACAGATCTAGGTTCCTAGAAGATGGTGGCTGTCAGCTACCAGCCTATTCTTGGTGATACTCAGTTACTGGAGAAGAAGGGAGGGCCTCTGTTTGATCATTTCGAGACAACAGAAAGATTTGAGCAAAGTTTTATTTTACCGCCATCTGGTCATCTCGAGGACTTCATGCCTAATTTTAAGTGTAGAAATTCTCTGTTCTTGTTGGACAAGCCAATTTTGCTTCCTCCAATTATTATTTAATAGTATTAAAAACCCACATGCCTCCACATACTTAACTAAATTCTAAATCTACTGTCATGATTGAAAGTTTTTAAATGGTCTTGCTTTCTTTCCAAGCTGCAAGCTCTTTCTTCCTTCTTATAAAATGCAGCATTCCTTTAGCAACCTATTACCATGCTCTGTACTATAATGAGGTTTCAGATAATCCTTCCTCTTCTCCCCTTTCCTCTCCTTCAAATATTCACCACCTTGGATAATAGCAAGGTCCTTGGCTTCAACCTCGATTCCTCTTTCTTGTCTCTTGTCTGTTAGCTGTTAAATAAATTTATGGGAGGCTACTGTTTTGGAGTAATCACCTGCACTGGCCCCAGCAAACCAGAGCGAATCAGTGTGGAGTCACTCGTGCTAAGTGCCATGTAATCAAACTAAACCTTGAAGCAGGCCAGCTTTCCAAAAAAACAGGAGATTCATAGCAACCAATCAGAAGAGGACATGTACCTTAGCCACATGATAAGGAAGTCCCTTCTGATTTAACCCTGTAAGGAAAGTAACTTCAATAACCAATCCTTGTTTCATTCTCTGTTTCTGCTTTCTTCAGCCCTTTCTGCCTATAAAGATATATACATGTATATATACACATATACATATCTAATTACATATACTTATATATAATTATTATGTATAAATTATATATTATATATTTACATATATTATATATAATTTACATATACTATTTTATATAATTTATATATTTATATAAACATATATTATATATTATATGTAAGTTATATAATATATAATATATTATATATAAATATTATATATAACTATATACTATAAGCAAACTGAAACATCTACATATATATATATAATTTTTTGTTTAAAAAATTGTTAAAAAACAGGGTTTTGCTTTGTCACACAGGCTGAAGTGCAGTGACACTACTACAGCTCACTGCAGCATTGACTTCCTGGGCTCAAGTGAAGCCTCTTGCCTCAGACACCCAAAGTGCTGGAACTATAAGCATGAGCCACCACCCCCTGCCTTCATTATATTTTATAGAATGAGGTGTTGCCCGATTCTGGAATTGCAAATAAAAGCCAATTCGATCTTTAACCTAACTTTGCTGTAATTTTGTTTTTTGACAAAATTATGGGGCCCCATGCAAAATAAAAATGTGGGATCCCTTGATGGTAAATTATTCAGAATTTCAAGATGGAGATGGCAGCACATTAAACCCAGGATTTGCCTTCAAAATTGATCCAGAACCTGACTCCTCACCATGCTTACTGCCACTCCCCTGGGAGCAGGGGAGAATTTGTCTGTGGTCGTCCATCCCCCACTGCTCGAGGGTCAACTCATGGGATGTTTACCCTGTCGCACAAGTAAGAGCACTGCTGGCTTCCAGTCAGGGTTCCACTGGGTTATTTGCTGTATCTGTAGCCAGAGTAAAAGGCTGGTTCAAAGCATGTGAGACAGACATAAGAGGTATTCAATATAGCTTTAGAAAAATACAGCATCTGACTCTCTCTATTTTTACCCACCGTTTATCATCTTTTTCCAGTACACTGTAAACATGAGAGTGGAGACTTCTGCCTGTTTTGCTTGCTGCTGTATCTCTCCAATGCTCAGAACAGTGCTTGATACACACTTAGTGCTCATCGAATGTTTGTTGAATGAATGATTGGATCAATTATTCCATCAACTGACTACAGTATTGGTGTGACTTCAGAAACCACATTGGTTTTTTTTAGTTGTTTATTTTATTTTTTTTTATTTTTTGGGGTATATAGTAGGAGTATATATTTATGGGATACATGAGAGGTTTAGATACAAGTATGCAATGTGAAATAAGCACATCATGGTGAATGGGGATGGATATCCCCTCAAGCATATATCCTTGGAGTTATAAACAATCCAGTTACAATCTTTAGGCTATTTTGAACTGTACAATTACGTTATACTTGACCATGGTCTCCCTGTTGTGCTGTCAAATAGTAGGTCTTATTTATTCTTTCTGGTTTTTTTGTACCTATTAGTCATCCCCATCTCTCCCCTGCACCTCCCCACTACCCTTCTCAGCCCCTGGTAATCATCCTTCTACTCTCTATGTCCAGAAGTTCAATTGTTTTGTTTTGATTTTTTGGTCCCACAAATAAGCTTTGATTTTTTTGATTTTTTGATTTTTTATTCAGTTTGATTGTTTTGATTTTTAGGTCCCACAAATAAGTGAGAACATGTGATGTTTCTCTTTCTGTGCCTGGCTTATTTCACTTAATGGCCTCCAGTTCCATCCACATCTTTGCAAAGGACAAGATCTCATTCTTTTTACAGCTGAATAGTACTCCACTGTGTAAATGTATCACACTTTCTTTGTCCATTCATCTGTTGATGGACACTTAGGTTGCCTTCAAATCTTGGCTATTGTAAACAGTGCTGCAACAAACATAGGAGTGTTTGTGCAGTATATGGAGTATGTACTTCCGTATACTGATTTCTTTTCTTTTGGGCATATACTCAGCAGTGGGATTGCTGGATCACATGGTAGCTCAATTTTTAGTTTTTTGAGGAACCTCCAAACTGTTCTCCATAGTGATTGTACTAATTTGCATTCCCACCAACAGTGTACAAAGGTTCCCTTTTCTCCAGCATTTGTTATCACCTGTCTTTTGGATAAAAGCCATTTTTTTAACTGGGGTGAGATGATATCTCATTGTAGTTTTGATTTGCATTTCTCTGATGATCAGTGATGTTAAGCACCTTCTCATATGCCTGTTGGACATTTATATGTCTTCTTTTGAGAAATGTCTATTCAAATCTTTTGCCCATTTCTTTGATTTGGGTTATTAGATATTTTTTCTACAGAGTTATTTGAGATCCTTGTTTATCCCAGTTATTAATTCCTTGTCAAACGGGTAGTTTGCGAATATTTTCTCCCTTTCAGTGGGTTGTGTCTTGACTTTGTTGACTGTACCCTTTGCTGTGCAGAAGCTTTTTAACTTGATGTGATCCTATTTGTCCATTTTTGCTCTGGTTGCCTGTGTCTGTGGGGTATCGCTCAAGAAATTTTTGATCAGATCAATGTCCTAGAGATTTGATCAGACCAATGTCCTGGAGATTTTCTCCAACGTTTTATTGTAGTAGTTTTATTTCACAGTTTGAGGTCTTAGATTTAAGTCTTTAGTCCACTTTGATTTGACTTTTGTACATAGAGAGAAAGAGGATCTAGTTTCATTCTCCTGCATATGGATATCCAGCTTTCTCAGCACCATTAATTGAAGAGGCTGTCTTTTCTCAGTATATGTTCTTGGCACTTTTGTCCAAAATGAGTTCACTGTAGGTGTATAGATTTATTTCTGGGTTCTCTGTTTTGTTCTATTGGTCTGTGTGTCTGCTTCTATGCCAGTACCATGCTGTTTTGTTTACTATAGTTCTGTAGTATAATTTGAAGTCAGATAATGTGATTCCTCCAGTTTTGTTCTTTTTGCTTAGGATAGCTTTGGTTGTTCTGGTCTCTTGTGGTTTCATGTAAATTTTAGGGATTTTTTTTTTTCTATTTCTGTGAAGAATGCCATCGGAATTTCATAGGGATTGCGTTAAATCTGTAAATTGCTTTGGGTAGTATGGCCATTTTAATAACATTGATTCTTCCAATCCATGAATGTGGAACATTTTTCCATTTTTGGGGTGTTCTCTTCAATTTCATTCATTTCTGTTTTATAGTTTTCATTATAGAGATCTTTCACTTCTTTAGTTAATTCCTAGGTATTTAATTTTATATGTGGCTTTTGTAAATGGGATTACTTTTTAAAATTTCTTTTTCACATTGTTCATTGTTGGCATATCAGAATGCTACTGATTTTTTATGTTGATTTTATATCCTGAAACTTTACTGAATTTGTTTATCAGTTCTAGTAGTTTTTGTGTGGAGTCTTTGGGTTTTTCCAAATATAATCCGTATCATCTGAAAACAATGATAATTTGATTTCTTCCTTTAAAATTTGGATGCCCTTTATTTCTTTCTCTTGTCTGATTGCTCTGGCTGGGACTTCCAGTACTACATTGGATAAAAGTGGCACAGTGGGCACCTTGTCATGTTCCAGATATTAAAGAAAAGCCTTTCAGTTTGTCCCCTTTCAGTATGACATTAGTTGTGGGTCTATCATATATGGATTTTATTATGTTGAGGTATGTTCTTTCTGTGTTTTTTGAGGGTTTTTATCATGAAGAGATATTGAATTTTATCAAATGCTTTTTCAGCATCAGTTGAAATGATGATTTTTGTTTGTTTGTTTGTTTTTTGTTTTTTGTTTTTACCAAGGAACCACATTGTTTAAGGGGCATCTAGCAGACTGGGCTTCCTTCTTGATTCTTGAACTGAGGAGAACTATAGTTTACCAAACTAGCCTAGAGTTAGAAACAGAATGTCTTATTTTTATGGGTCACTAGGAAAGATATAAGAGATGGGGACAACACAGAGAGAAACTCAAGTTGTGATCCTAGCCTCAAATGAAAAGAGCTTTCTGAATTTACCCTGTTTGGGGACAGAGCAAGGATCCTCATGTGGCTAAGAGGAGGCAGACAGGAGGAAAGCAAGAAGCCACCTCACCACCTGCACACAACAACCTCTTCCTGAAGCTTCCCTGAGCTGTTTTCAGATTCTCTCACAAATTACTGTGGCTCTGAATTTAAAAATAAGACTTGGTAATTTACAAAGGCCCACATTGCAGGAAGAAAGAGGGTGGTGCCATGATAGTTCCTAAATGTATTAAAATTATAAGCACAGTTTATATGAAAGAACACATAAGATAACTTGCAAGAGTTGCCATTTAGAGTCCTCAATGCTCAGATACCAGGAGGAGGCTCATGGTATCAGAAGGGGGAGTCGGGGTGGAATCTGAAGTTTGCAGTCTGAAGGTAGCAAAGACTCCAAAGGCCTTTTGAGTGAGTTGCCAATTACATAAATTCGAAAGGAGTCACAAGGTGTTCATCTAATAAAATATTGAGTTTCTATAATTTCATTGAGACTTAAATTTTCTATCACCACCTCCACTTCTCTTTTCTAACAAAATCTCACCCAGCCACCCAAAACACGCAGAAGGCCATGCGTAGGTTAATATTTGCTACTATGAAAAACAGAAATGGGCCGGGCGCGGTGGCTCAAGCCTGTAATCCCAGCACTTTGGGAGGCCGAGACGGGCGGATCACGAGGTCAGGAGATCGAGACCATCCTGGCTAACACGGTGAAACCCCGTCTCTACTAAAAAAAAAAACTAGCCTGGCGAGGTGGCGGGCGCCTGTAGTCCCAGCTACTCGGGAGGCTGAGGCAGGAGAATGGCGTAAACCCGGGAGGCGGAGCTTGCAGTGAGCTGAGATCTGGCCACTGCACTTCAGCCTGGGCGACAGAGCGAGGCTCCGTCTCAACAACAACAACAAAAAAAAACAGAAATGAAAAAAAGAAGCTGTTTCTTAATGATTTAGTGATTTCCACTCCAACAACAACATGGCGCACGGTGTGTTTTGGTGGAAGGGTCCTGCCTGTCAAGCGATTAGCCATGCTTCTGTTGCCCTCAAAGGAGCAGATTGATTTAGACACTGTTACAGGGCAGTGGCCAGTGCACCTCGGAAGGCATGGTGTTTCCAGGCTCATGGCACTGGCCTCTACCATCAGAAATTCCTGGAGTGTGCTGTGAGCTGAGATCTCCATGAAGGATGCAATTAAAAGGGGTTACACTGGCAAATAATCCCCCACAGTCAATAATAACCTACAGTCTAAACATTTCACCTGTTTAAATTACAAATTCACTTCACAACTTCTCATTTCAAATCTGAACACATAAAAGAGAAAGCCATCAATTGATATTTGGCTAAAAAGTTCAAAATTCTTATGTATCTGCATTCTCCAATCCAGTATTTCCTTGCTACCTATTTCAAGGAAATTATTCGAAATGTAAGTCAATCTGTATGCATGTAAATACTCCCACCTTAGCCTCCCAAAGTACACAGTGGTGGTTTCAGTTATATAAATCATATAACCATAAAATGTATATGCCAAGCCAAGAAACATTTTAGGATAAAGGGAAGGTGTAAAACTAATTGGAATTATGTAGTTTCTTAAATATATATATATACATACACATGTATGTATGTATTTTGTAACTGACAAATTGGTTTTTAACATGGTACACATAAAATAAAAGAGGTCTAGTTGCAAAATATTGTAAAAATTGTTTTTTCTAAAAAATAACATATTGGTCTATATTGTAGTAAAAGAAAAGCTTTCCTGTAATTCCCAATTTTAAACAAGAGTTTTATCTAAAGATTTAAAAAAATATAGCATGAGGGAACATCTGACATGTCTCTATACTTCTTGAATACGTTCCATAACCAATGCATTTCTTTTTTTTTTTTTGAGACGGAGTCTCGCTCTGTCACCCAGGCTGGAGTGCTGTGGGCGGATCTCAGCTCACTGCAAGCTCCGCCTCCCGGGTTCACGCCATTCTCCTGTCTCAGCCTCCCGGGTAGCTGGGACTACAGGCGCCGCCACCTCGCCCGGCTAGTTTTTTGTAGTTTTTAGTAGAGACGGGGTTTCACCGTGTTAGCCAGGATGGTCTCGATCTCCTGACCTTGTGATCTGCCTGCCTCGGCCTCCCAAAGTGCTGGAATTACAGGCTTGAGCCACCGCGCCCGGCCAACCAATGCATTTCTAATGTACTGTCACATCAACAGCTACATGGACTTGCACCCTTGTGAATGAGCCATCTTGGAAAGAGACATCGTGGTCCCAGGGGAACCTCCAACTGACTGCTGCCCTGGCTGACATTTAACTGCAATCTTGTTAAAGACCCCTAGCCAGGAACGCCAAAAGGCCCTTCCAAGTCAATTCCAAATTCTTGACCCCCAGCAACTGTGAGAGATAATCAATATTAGTTGTTTTAAGCCACTCCATTTTGGGTGATTTGTTACTCAGCAATAGACAACACAACCAACTTGCCATTTGTTTTCTGCTGCCCCACCTCTTATTTGTTCACTGGTTCATCTTTCCTGTCTTTCTTGAAGTAGTAATTGGTTATTTTCTCATTTTCTCTCCTCTATTTACATTCTAGCTGCATCTCTGTGGTATGTTTTAGGGGTTGCTCAACGGACAACACTAAACACCCATGACTGACAAAATGTACCTTGATCAAACAGTATTCTGCCACATGTATAATGCGACATTACACATGATACATGTGACATTGTACATACAACATTTGCTTCTCCATCAGCACTTGGTCTCTATATTGATGACGAGCAGTGAGTGATGATGAGTTTTTATTATTGCTCCCAGTATATCATATGTCTCTTTTCTCTGGCTATTTTAAATATTGTTTTCCCCCTTTGTCTCTAGTTTTCAGCAGTTTTTATTTGGTTTGCCTTGATGTGATTCTTTTTGCGGGGTGGAGGACTTGGGGTGATGAATGTATTCATGCAATTTGGGATTCCTAAATTAGTGGGTTAATGAGTTTGATCTTCCCATGAATATATGCATGTTTTATTAAACACATGTATACTCCATCTTTTCCTTCTCTTCTACCTCTGGACACCATGTATGTGTATGTTAGACTGCTTGGTACGGTTAAACACATCATTGAAGTGCCATTCATTTTTTGCTGCCTTCCTTATCTTTGTGCCTGTGCTTCAGTTTGGAAGGTTTCCATTGTTCTTTCTTTAAAATCTCTAATCCTTTCTTCTGTTACATCCAATCTCCTGTTAAGCCTATCCAGTGAATTTTCTACTTCAGATATTGTACTTTTCACCTCTGAGATTTTCATTAGGTTCTTTTTATAGCTTTCAAATCTCTCTTGAAATTTCCTTCCCCCTCCATTTATTATATTCAGTTATTCCTGTGGACTGTATAAGCATGTTTACCACAAGCATTTCAAAATCCTTGATGCTGAGCCCAGCATCTGGATCTTTGTGAGTCTATTTCTAATGACTAATTTTTCTTGACTGTGAGTCATAGTTTCTTCACTTATTTACTAAATACATTCCTGTGCCATGATTTATCAATTTAGTAAGAACATTGGTTTTCTATGACCTGTACTCCACTAAAATGTGGGTTCACATTTACCACAAAAAAGTCGTATCTTCAATATCAATTTTTAAATTAAATTTACAATAGCATTCACAATTATTTCAGATGTTTTATTTCCTATGGCATAAACTTCTAAAAAGCTTTGTGCTGATTCCATGAATTAGATTTAAAAATTAAATACTTTTTATTAATTAATTTTCTATTTAAGGTACCTGATGACCCCAACAAAACCAACATGATGTGACTGATTTGGAAGTTCTTTGTCTGAAAATGGAGGCCACATAATAATAAATATGGCTTGGCTTGGCTTTTCATACATGCAAAAAATCTAGAACTGAAGAAAAAATTGATTTAGAACAGCAGCCATTTGATCTAAAAAGTCATGCTTCTTAAAGTGATGTCTTCATGCAGCTTCTGTCATCGTGTCACTCTGTCATTAATTTTTCACCTTTGAGCACCATGTTCTTAAAATAACTGCTAACTTTTAAAGCAAAAGCTGATGATTTCTCAGCAATTTTTTTTCTTTTGGAGACTGGCAGCCTTTTAAAAACTTCATGTCTCCGATGTATGCCATGCTGCTCATCCTTCAGATTTAATCATGTGTTCAAGCTGGCACTCTACTCACTGCACATGCATCTCACACACTGTTAGACAAGTCCACCACTGGTAGTGCAAAGTGGTGTTCTACCCATCTCATCCCAGCATATTTTTATGGAACTATTTGTCGTAAGACTTAATTAAAAGCTGAAAACCCAGGATAAATACGTGGGAGTCCAGGACACTAGGATCATCATGAGGCAATTGGGACATGTAGTCACTCTATGTATACATATGCCTTGCAAAGGTATCGTGAAGATGTGGCTGGTGAACTTTTGCTCATGCTCCAGGATTCCATTCCTGCACCACTTGCTGGTATCCGCCTTTTCATCCCCCCGAAGGTTCAACCATTGAGCTACTGCTGTGCTGAGGCCCCAAAGTTGTGGGTCTGGGCATTCTTTACTGTGCCACATTTTCAGTGGCATTGACTGTATGGAGATGACACCTCATACAGATTTCTTCATGTTCGTGGGGGAAGTTTCAGTGCTTACACACGAAAAAGGGGGACTGTTCTTTGATTTTCAAGGTGTATACCATTTGATCGCATCTCTCCCTTCTGTCAATACAGATTGTGCCCACAAAACTCAAGTTGTTCCATAATTTATTATGTTCACTGTTGTGCATAATAGAGTGCTACAGCTTGTCATTTGGCATTAGTTCTTAAAGGGTTGGTGTGGCCCATATATGTAAATCATGCACCGCACATGCATGCACACTCTGAATAGGATATGATCTCTGTGGTGGCAGATGTCACCTTGCGCAGTGGGAACCTCCATCTCTAAGAGGTTTTTAAAGCAGATATACATCTTTGATGGGGACATTAATACTTCATGAGCTTGGAAATACTGCTTGAGGGAAGAGTTTCCGTCAGTTTCCAGTACTCATTAAAATTCATGTGCAAATTATTCTGGGGAGTTTTTAGTTCGTAGTCCATCAGTAACTAGTGAGACAGCTGGATCACATGTGCCGTGGAGGGAAAGCCCTTGCATAGCCGATTCTGTGTAATATGTTCTACCACTTTAAGTTATGGGGGGGTAGTTGTTAATTGTTATGAAGTTGGTAAAATTTGGAACAAACGTGCTTCAGGAAGCACAAGTATAAGCAATAGATAACTCCCTAGCTTTAGAAAGGTTAAGGCTAAGGCTTTTAGCAGGTGTTAAAGCCTGGTTTCGACAGCTAAGTTTTGCCATAGGAGGCTGCTGTTGACAACCTGCTTTAGGAAAGCACGTCATCCTAATACACTGCACAAATTCCAGCCCTGCCTAAGTTGTGCTTGCCAGAATAGAAATGTCACAATTGTATATGCCTATTACTGGAGCAATAATTCAAATCCAGCTAAACTCACCATATATTTATCGAGCATTCACTCTGTGACAGACCTTGCATTCACAGCTGGGGAATCACAAGGGTCAGATATGGTTCTGACCCTGAAAGAGCCCACAGTCTTGTAGGATCCACAGAAGAAAAAAAATGACAGTAGAGTGATAGCATGTAATGTATATGTGAGCAGAACAGGGGGAAACAAAGGTAGGAATGGCACAAGCAAGGGAAGCTTCTAGAGAGTGGCCAGGCTGCACCATGACCTGCAGAATGAAGAGAAGGTCTAGAAGCCCACCCGGCGGTGGTTGGGGGAAACAGTGTTTGCAAAATCAGCTATATCTTCACCCTTTTTGTGAATTAGGTAGGCCCCAGGTAAGTAAGGGAATAGATGGGAGTACCCACACACTATTCCATTCAAGGAAAGGTAAGACATGGGAAAGAGGAGAGAGAAGTGGTCATTCAGGGTCATCCTCAGGCACTTGGGCTTTACCCTGAAAGGAGGAAGGTGGATGCTTGGATGGAATTACACTGGCAAGTCCTGCAGATAAGGAAGAGGAGGACAAAAAGGCAAGCACCCGTGCAATGGCAGTTGGCTGCCAGGAGGAGTTCCAGCCAGGGAGGAGGGAGAGGAAAAAGGAGGGAAGGGAGAGAGGAGGGAGCCTCCTCATGCCGCTCTCCTAGTCCCTCCTCCGCTCTCCTGGTCCTTCCTCTGCTCTCCTGGTCCCTCCTCTGCTTTTCTGGTTCTTCTTTTGCTCTCCTCCATCTGTCCAGCCCCTGCCAAGCTGGCTGCATGGCTATTTGGGGAGGCATCGTGGAGCCCACTCCTTCCTGGCCTGGCCTCCACATGACAGTATCCAAAACTTGAAAACAGACAAGCGGTATACAGGTGTTGCTCCACTCATGACGGTTTGACTTTGTGACAGGGCAAAACAGTTCAGTAGAAAGCAGGACCATAGGACCGGGTGTGGTGGCTCACGCCTGTAATACCAGCACTTTGGGAGGCAGAGGCGGTTGAATCACCTGAGGTCAGCAGCTCAAGACTAGCCTAGCCAACATGGGGAAACCCCATCTCTACTAAAAATACAAAAAATTAGCCTGATATGGTGGCGGGTGCCTGGAATCCCAGCTACTCAGGAGGCTGAGGCAGGAGAATCAGTTGAACCCAGGAAGTGGAGGTTACAGTGAGCCAAGATGCACCATTACACTCCAGCCTGGGTGACAGGGTTAGACTCTGTCAAAAAAAGGAAAGAAGAAAGACAGAAAGACAAGAAAGAGAGAAAGAGAGACAAAAGAAAGAAAGAAAGAAAGAAAGAAAGAAAGAAAGAAAGAAAGAAAGAAAGAAAGAAAGAAAGAGAAGGAAGGAAGGAAGGAAGGAAAGGAAGGGAGAAAAGAAAGGAAAGAAAGGAGAAAGGGAGGGAGGGAAGGAGGGAAGGAGGGAGGGAGGAAAGGAAGGAAAGAAGAAAGGAAGGAAGGAAGGAAGGAAGGAAGGAACCATAATCGCTGTGGGGCTGGACAGTCATGAGTGTAAACAGCAGACACTCTAAAGGGTACTGTGTTGCCAGATGGTTTTGTTCAAATGCAGGCTAAGGTGAGTGTTCTGGGCGTGTTTAAGGTAGGCTAGGCTAAGCTGTGATTGGTAGCTTAGGTACATTAAATGTATTTTAACTGAGAATATTTTCAGTTTATGATGGGATTATCAGGATGTGGTCCCATCATGAGCTGAGCAGCATCTGTTACGGGTGTTTTCTCACATCCTGCTGGGCCAGCCCACCACTCCTGGTGATTTTGCATTTTCTAGACCTGTGTCCTTTGTCCAACTTTCTATTTTCTATTGTTCGGGATAGTTTACAATTCTGTGAAGGTAGAGGTTACATTGTAGAAAACTGGGAAACTGGGAATAGGGCAGATGGTTCTTGTCCAGCAGCAGGGCAAATCGTTTCCACAGGGTAGAAAGGCTAACTCCAGAGGGTAGAATTAGTTGCCTTATATCTCTTAGTGTCTCAGCTTGTTTGTATCTTTTAGGAAATTCATTTCAGTATTTGTTTGGCTGAAAAACTCTAAAATGTCCTCCTCGAATTCACTTTTGAATCAGGATTAACATCTCATTAGTTCTTTCATCATTTAAAGACTGAAAATTTTGGACTCAGTTTCATTTGATATTTGTATGAGAGTCATGGGTTTTGTTTTGAAATTAAAGTTATACACTGTCTTCTTGAAGCAAAAGAGGAGAATTGGAATTCCTTATCCTCATACACAGCCAAGTATTTAGCAATTGCCACCTCTGTTCAGTGGTCTCCCTCTTCCCACCATCCCCAAGCATGGTGGCTTCAGCTCTGACTCAGCTGGGAACTGGTTCCTCAATCAGCAGGAGTTAAAACACAACCTGTGATCTGACGTTGCCAAGCAACTTTGTAAGCTCAGTCCTGGAAGATTTCAGTGAAAGGCAGCCCTTTCCTTTTCCCAACATGTCCAGGCCTGAACAGGTGCCCCACTCCCTCCTCTCCCACTCCCTCTCATGCTTCTCCCCTCCCTCATTGTAAAGAACACTACAGGAGACTTTCTCTCATTTATCTACCTGTGCACATGTGTGAGGCTTTCTCTAGGAAAGTATCAAAGTTTGAAATTATTAGATCTATGTGTGGACATTGCTATTATTTTATATTGCCAACTCGCTATGCAAAGTAGCATACTCCTGTATTAGTTGGCTCAGACTTTGTAACAAATATCATGGACTGGGCAGCTTAAATGATAGACATTTTATTTCTCATAGTCCTGGAGGCCAGAAGTCCAAGATCAAGGTGTCGGCAGGTTTGGTTTCTCCGCTCCTCTTGGTGTGTTCATAGCCGCCTTCTCCCTGTGTCCGCACGTGGTCTTCCCTCTGTGTGTCTGTATCCTAATCTCCTCTTCTTATGAGGACACCAGTCATACTGGATTAGGGCCCACCCTAATGACCTCATTTTAACTTAATTGCCTTCTTAAAGACCCCGTCTCCAAATACAGTCACATCCTAAGGTCCTGGGGGTTAGGACTTCAACATATGAATTTTGTGGGGTACACAATTTGACCCATAACACTCCTCCATCCCAAGTTCCTATTTTTCAACATCCTTGCCAACACATAATTTTGTTAGACTTTTTAATTTTTGCAAATCAAATGAATAAAGTAAATAAAACCTAGATTGTTCTGGGTTTAATTGGCATGTTGTTAAGATATAAGAAAAGAATACTCAGTTTTTCCTGTTACTGTCACAACAATCAACACAGAATGCTTCACCTCTCTGGTCACCAAAATGTGTGTGGGGATTTCTCCTCACTGGCAACCAATCAATTCTGCAGCAGGCACCAGCTGAGTGTCTTCTTATTTAATTCTGGCACTGTCTACCTAGAGATAGCACCAGCTCCCACAGGCTGAGGGCTCAGTCCCACAAAATTACCCCCACTTCAGACGCCAGTCACAAGTCTAGACTTCCATAACTTCTGACCCATTGGCTATAAATCAGATTTCCACAGTCCTCCCTCCGGTTAGATTAATTTGCTAGAGTGGCTCACAGAACTCAGGGAAACACATACTTACATTTACAAGTTTGTTATAAAGAATATTAGAAAGCACACAAGGCCGGGCGCGGTGGCTCAAGCCTGTAATCCCAGCACTTTGGGAGGCCGAGACGGGTGGATCACGAGGTCAGGAGATCGAGACCATCCTGGCTAACACAGTGAAACCCCGTCTCTACTAAAAAATACAAAAAACTAGCCGGGCGAGGTGGCGGGCGCCTGTAGTCCCAGCTACTCGGGAGGCTGAGACAGGAGAATGGTGTGAACCCGGGAGGCGGAGCTTGCAGTGAGCGGGGATCGCGCCACTGCACTCCAGCCTGGGCGACAGAGCAAGACTCCGTCTCAAAAAAAAAAAAAAAAAAAAAAAGAAAGCACACAAATAAACAACCAGATGGAAGAGATGCATAGGTGAGAAAAGTGGGGTTGGCGAGGCTTGGTGTTTCCATGCCCTCTCAGGGTGCACCACCTTCCAGGAACCTCCCTGTGTTCTGCTCTTCAGAAGCTCACCCAAACCCAGCCCTTTTGGGTTTGTATAAAAGTTTCTTCATGTAAGCATGATTGATTACATTACTGGTCTTTGGTGACCAACTCAACTTTCAGCTTCCCCGAGGTGAGAGGGTGGGGCTGAAAGTCACAACCATCTAATCCTGCCTTGATCTTTCCAGTGACCAGCCCCATCCTGATGCTACTTGGAGGCTGCCAGGCATCGTTCAACTTGTTAGTGCACAGAAGACACTCATATATATATATGTGTGTGTGTGTATATATATATATCACTCTGGAGACTCCAAGGATCTTTGGAGCTGTAATCAGGAAACGGAGAAGGAAGATCAAATACATATTTCCCAATATATAACATCTAACATTGAACTACTTTTCTATTTTGCCCATTATTTTATTGGGTGGTTTATATTCCTCTTATTGGCTCATAGGAATTTTTAATGTATCTGGATACAAACCGTCTGCCAATTGTATATGTAAAAGAAAATAAAATTTCAGAACCTTCCAAATATGCCAAGGAGAAAACTAGAAACTGAGTCACATGACCCAACTCTTCCGTGGTGCGTGATCATTGCTTCCCAAACTTTGTGTTGACATTTTATACATTAACTATACTCCCTATCCTTACACAAGCCTAGACTAAATGCCATGGAGATAGCCACCCCTGTGAGTGTTACGTCTTTACAATAGAATATTCGGCAGCCCCCTTAGAGTGCAATCAATGGTAGCCAATCAAATCTTCTTTGTGTACGTCAGCCTTTATATGAAAAATGCAATTCTGTTCACCACCTTCATTTTTTGCATACATCAACAATCTTCATTTTTCCCCACACTTTGTGCTTGAAAGAACTCTTTTAATCAGATCCTGAGCCTTGTGATTATTGTAAGTTGACATGTGTTTTGCATTTACCTTCTACTAATCCATAACTGGTCTTTCCACTTGTTAACTGGTGTCTTGTAGTGAGCGTAAGTTTAAAATATTAATATAGCCAAATTTTTCTTTATGATTTGCTCTGTCTCTCTTGTATAATTAAATGTCCCCTGCTTAGAAGTACTAAATGTATTCTCTATGTTTCTTTCCCCATGGATTTTAAAGTCTTGCTTTTTATATTTAGATATGTAATCAAAGTACAATTAATTTTTCTATGTGATATGAAGATCCCCTTTTCCCCCAGAGGAATAACCAATTGCTTCAGCTTTGCTTATTACACAGCTAACCACCTCCTTTCTGATTTGCAGTATCATGTCTTACACACGTTTTCCACTTAAGTGTTATGAGCAAAATCAATTTCCAGTTTCTGTTTTCAATTTCTTTTCCACTGGTTGACTTTTTGTCTCTGCACCGATGCTATCTCGTTGTTGTTGCTGCTGTTTACTGAGGATTTGTAAGTCTTTATATCCAGAACAACTTTGTTCTTAGTCTAAGCAATCTCTTGTCTAGTTCACAGAAACCCCCGTGGAGATTCTGATAGCCATTATTTGGAATACACAGATAATTTGGGGAAGAACTGACATATTTACACTGTTGATTCTTCTTATCCACCAACCTAGGAATTCAACCCATTCATTTAGGTCTTCATTAATGCCTTTTGATAAAAATTGTTTTTTCTTCTTTCTCTTTGTTTAATACCAGTCTCACCTTGCACATCATTTTCAATATTAATTTTCGGGTACTGATAATTTGGAGGTTCTTATAAATGTTGCCTTTTTAATAACATTTTATTTTCTAAATAGTTGTTGCTGTAGTATAAAAATGCAATTGATTTTCTTTAATTTTGGCTTATAGACAATCCCCTTGCTAAATCTCTTTTTTTTTTTTGTTAGATGGAATTTCACTCTTGTCACCCAGGCTGGAATGCAATGGTGTGATCTCAGCTCACTGCAACCTCTGCTTCCTGGGTTCAAGTAAGTCCCCTGCCTCAGCCTCCCGAGTAGCTGGGATTACAGGCACCCGTCACCACACCCAGCTAATTTTTGTATTTGTAATAGAGATGGGGTTTTGCCATGTTGGCCAGGCTGGTCTCGAACTCCTGACCTCAGGAGATCCACCCACCTCGGCCTCCCAGAGTGCTGGGATTACAGGCGTGACCCACCACGTGGAGCCACTAATTCTCTATTTCTAATAGTATGTGTGTAGATCCTTTTAAGTTTTCTATTTAAACAAAGATACTGTCTGCAAATTGATAGAGCTTTGTGTTTTCTATAACAATTCTTCTGCTTTTATTTTGTTTCCTTGTGCCTTATTGAACTAACCAGGACCTTCCATACAAGATTGCAGAGAAGTAGCAAAAGTAGACATTCTTTTCTTAAAGTCATTCTGCATTTAGAAAGATGTAAAGGATTACATAGATAATTACTGTTTTTCAGGTTACAGAAGATGCCTTTGATTTCTAATTTTAAGAAAATATAATTTTTAGCTTATTGATGATGAATTTTATCAAATACTGTTTGCCCTTTTTTTAATCCATTGAGTTGATTATATATTTCCCTTTGGTTTCTTAATATGGTGAATTTTATTTGTATATCTTCTAGTGTTAAATCATATGGTATTCCTGGGTTAAGTTCAATTCATATAATATTATTTTTCAAATCACTGATGGATTAATGTTGCTATTATTTTGCTTAGGATTTTTGCATCTAAGTTTGTGAAGACTGGTCAATAACGTTTTCTGTCTCATGCTTAATTGAGATCAAGATTTTACTGGCCTTTTAGAAAGATTCAGAGAATATTTCCTATGTTTTTATTCTCTGGAATATTTTTATAATATTGGAATGATCTGTTATTTGAAATTTTAGAACTTGCTACTTAAAATCCTCTGGGTCTGATGTTTTCTCATGAGAAGATTTTAAATTACTGATTCAATTATATTAATATATATATATATATATAAGGCTACTGAGGTTTTCTATTCCTTTTTAAGATTTTACTTTTTTCTAGGTGTTTACTCATTTCAACTAAATTTTCCAATTTATTGGCACACAGTTCTTTATAATATTTCTCATTTATCCTGGTACTTTAAAAAATATTTGTCCATCTTGAAGTAAAGCATATATATATATATATATATATATATGCACACACACACACAGAGAAAAGCACAAGAATAATAAGTAACCGCTCGATGAAAATGTGCAAAGCAAAAACATCCATATAGCCAATATTCAAGTCAACAAGCAAACTATTCCCAGCACTAAGAATATCCCTTCATTCTCCCATGTCACCCCCCTTTTCTTCCTCCCCAAATACAATGATTATCCTAACTTCTTTTTATTTTTGAGACGGAGTCTTGCTCTGTTGCCCAGGCTGGAGTGCAGTGGCATGATCTCGGCTCACTGCAACCTCCACCTCCTGGGTTCAAGCAATTCCCCTGCCTCAGCCTCCCGAGTAGCTGGGATTACAGGCATGGGACACCACACCTGACGAATATTTTTGTATTTTTAGTAGAGATGAGGTTTCACCATGTTGGCCAGGCTGGTCTCGAACTCCGGGCCTCAGGTGATCCACCCGCCTTGGCCTCCCAAAGTGCTGGGATTACAGGTGTGAGCCACCAGGCCCAACCCCTTAACTTATATAATGGATCAATTGTACTTGTTTTTGAACTTTATATAAATATTACCATTCAATATGTATTTTTGTATTTATTTTTTCTTTCAATATTATATTTGTGAGATGTATCTTTGTTGATTATAGCAGCAATTTATTGCTATACCGTACTGCTCTATATGCAAACGCTGCAGTTTAATTATCCATGCTAGTATGGATGGACATTTGGGTGATCTCCCATCTGGGGCAGGGGGTGGTGGTGTATTAGAAATAACGTTTCTGCGAATGTTCCTGTGCATATCTTTGTGCATGGATTGCTGTGTCATAGGTAGGAGTATATCATATTCGATATTGCCAGTCTTTTAAATGATAGGCATTTAGGTTGATGTACAGAGGCATCTAATTTGCTTTTGTTGTTTAACTAATGAGGTTGGGCATACACTCCCATGTTCACTGGACCTTTTGAATTTCCTCTTTTGAGAAGTGTGTCTTTCTATTGGGTTATCTTTCTTTATGTAATTTATTTTCATGAATTTCCTTTGTCAGTTATGTCTTGCAAATTTCTTTCTTTCTGTGACTTGCCTTTAATCTCTCTCTTGTTTTCCTTGTTCAACAGAGGCTTATAATTTTAATGTGGCCTATTTTATCAATATTTCCTTTTTTTTTTTTTTCTTGTAGGTTAGTATTTTTTTTTCTGTTTAATCTCTCCCTAGATCTAGGCCATTAAGACATTCTCCAATGATAACTTCTAGAAGCTTTGTTGTTTTACATTTTGTATTTAGACCTATTCACCTAAATTATTTTGTGCATGATATGAGACAGGCGTTGATGAATTTTCTCCACATCAATATCAAGTGACCCAACATTGTTAATAAAAGATCATCCATTCCTCACTGCATTACTGAGAGCTTCTTGTCAAAAATTAAGAGAACACAAACCTTAGAGAGGTTTTTCCTTTGTTTTGTTTTCCAGAAGCCAATACTGAAGCAGGGATTTGAGAAGTATATTGGGAATGAGAGACTGGGAAAAAGCCAGTAAAGGATGCAGTATTCAACAAGTTACTCTATGGGCAACTGAAACTTGGTCCTGCTGGGAACGTTGTGAGAATGCATGAAACATACACCTCAGAGAGTGATGGAGCGGGGTGCATACCCACCAACTCCTGTCAGCCTCTGGCTGGGGGACACCTGGGAGTATTAATCCCCTAGAGCCTCTGGGCTACCCCATGCACAGACAGATCAGATCAGGTGGCTGAAGAAAGTCTCTCCGCTGCTGGGAGTTAAGCTAGAGAACAAGGCAGTGAAAAGCTGAGAAGGTCCCAGTGGGTACCAACACACCAGCTCTAGTGACTGATGACTCCCATGTTGACAAATCCAACAAGTGCTTGTTACTTTATCCTTGTCTCCCTCAGCCTCCAGGCTGAGCTCACTGCAGCCAGCTCAGAGCATCTGCAAGCCTCTGGCTTTCCTCCGACCCAGAGGCTTTCAACCATGGGGGATGTTGACCCCACCCCAGGAGACATTTGGCAATGTCTGGAGATATTTTTGGTTGCCAAGAGTGGGGAGAGGGTACTACTGGCATCGGTGGTTAGATGTTAGGGATGCTGCTAAACACCATCCAGCTCCCTCAAAAGAATTATCCAGCCCAAAATGTCAACAGTGCCTAAGTTGAAAACCCTTGCTCTCGTCTCTCTACTAATCTCTCTACTCCAGTCACATCCTGTGCAATTCTCCCTCCTACGTCAGTCAGAGCCCAGATGGGATGAGGGTGAAGCACACAGGACACTGAGGGCACAAAATATATGAGAAGCTATTAGGCTATTTTGCAATTAAACAATGCCTGCAGGATGCTGAATGTTGCTTGATTTTCTTAAGTCATGTAGTAGTAGTTATGAAAATGTAAAAGTAAACAGAACTATTTTTTGAATAATATAATTTTCCATAACAATCTGGAAGACTTTACCGTGGTAATGCCTAATCTGTTTCACTGCCATTCTGGGTACTGTTGTTGTTTAGAAACCTCTGTTTAAGAAGCACTAATGTAACTTTAGAATCTCACAACATTGAAGTGGAAGGGGTCTGTCATGGACTAAATTGTGCCCCCCAAAATTCATATGTTGAAACCCTAACCCCCAGTCTCATGGTATTTGGAGACTGAGCCTATAAGCAGCTAATTAAAGTTAAATGAGGTAGGAAAGGTGGGATCCTAATCCAACGGGACTGGTACTCTTATAAAAGGAGGAGGATACACAAGATCTCTCTCTCTCTCTCTTCCTCCCTCCCTCCCCACCATGTGATGACACAGTGAAAAGGTGGCCGATCTGAAAGCCCGGAAGCAAGCCCTCACCAGGAACCAACCATGCTGGTACATCTAGCCTTAAGAACTATGAGAAAAGAAAATCACACATTTAGGCCACCCAGTCTATGATATTTTATCATGGCAGCCCAAGCCCACTAAGGCAGAGTCTCATGGGTCCTGCAGTCAAACTCTCACAGTTTGCCCGTGAGGCAACTGCTCCAGGACACTCGTTGACTTTCTCAGGGCTGCGTGGTGACTGCTTGGTAAATATGGGTTCATAGTTACTTCCCACCGCTACATACCTGATTCCACCATCCCCATCCCAAGTTGAGTGCTGGTATAGAGAAAGGCCGCACAGCCCACTGACAAGGACAGTCCAAACCATCGCAGTGGGGCAGCAGAGAGGGGAGCAAGTTAGCCTCTAGATCTTCTCTAAGACCTTCTCGGGATGATGTCTAAGACATAATTGTCTTTCTGGCAAATCTAACGCTGGGTTCTGCAGATCAAGGTTCAGGAAAGAATGTGAACTGGCAGAGGTAGTTGGGAGCCTTGGGTGTGGCGTGTCTTGCACTGCTCCACGCTCTTGGTTGTCTGTGATGTGAGAGGTATGGGGGCAGAGCCAGGAGGGCAGAATGAGATGACCCAGAGGGACATTGGAGCTTCCTGAAGCACAGACAGGGTCCTCCCCTGCCCAGGCGGCAGCATTGCATCACACACCCATGAGTGGGTGCCAGTGGCCTCTACTGGTACCTACCCCATGTCTGTCCAGCAGCCACGGAGATGATGACTCTGCTCTGCTTTGCACCTGAGCTGACTCCCTTCTGTCAGCTTTCATGTGGAGGTGTAAAGAGAAATCACATTTTGCCTATTCTAATGCCTAGACCTTAAAAACCCCTTGGCAAGTCATAGAAATTCCAATTGTTTGCTTTCAACACAATTGAAAGAAAGCACAAGGGTATTATTAGCTTATAGATCATTAGAAACTCTGTGTGATTTTTGACACAGAAGTTTAAAAGAGTTGAAATAATTGCGTAACATTACCTGAAAAACACTTCTCAGTTCCAACTAGTTAACTATGTGAACAGTCTCTTGGGGCTTACTTCCATAATGAAGAAAAATAAACACTTAAAACATAGATGATATTTAACCATTGATAGAAAAACAGATAGAAAAACAGCTCAAACCTGTGTATCTCATTAAGAAATACATTTTTGTCCAGGCACAGTGGCTCACGTCTGTAATCCCAACACTTTCAAAGGCCGAGGCAGGTGAATCATGAGGTCAGGAGCTTGAGACCAGCCTGGCCAATATAGTAAAACCCCATCTCTACTAAAAAATACAAAAATCAGCTGGGCTTGGTGGCGCATGCCTGTAATCCCAGCTACTTGGGAGGCTGAGGCAGAAGAATCTCTTGAACCCGGGAAGTGGAGGTTGTAGTGAGCCGAGATTGTGCCACTGCATTCCAGCCTGGGCAACAGAGACTCCATCTCAAAAAAAAAAAGGAAGAAATACATTTTCACTAATATTTTAATGTTTTGGGTTTAATAAATATTTAACAAAAGGAATATGTTTATGAATGAATGTCGAAAAAATTTTTTAAAAAATCAATACCAATTCGTGATTTATAAAATAATTCTCAGTGAAACAGGCATTGAGGGAAAACCTCTCAACTTGAGAAAGGATCTAAAAAGTTTACAGCGAGCATAGCTAACAGTGGAAGACTGGAAGCTTTTCCTCTCAACTGTGGAACAAGGTATACATGTCAGATCTCTCTACTCTTAGTCATAATAACACTGGACGTCCAAGCTACAAGGCAACAAAATAGAATTAGAAAGCACACCAATCAGAAAGGAAGAAATAAAATCGTCCCTATTTGCAGATGACATGATCGTCTACACAGAAAGCACCAAAGAAGCTACACAAAACTTCTACACTAATGAGTTCAGCAAAGCCACAGGATGTAAGATAAACATTGAAAAATCCATTGCTTTTGTATACTAACAAAGAACATATAGAAACTGAAATTAATATTGGTAATGTAATGCTATTTGCAATTGCTCAAAAATAAAAGAAACATGTAACAAAACATGTCTAGTACTAGTATGCTAAAAATTACAAAATGCTAATGAAAGAAATAAAAGATCTAAATGAACAGAGAGATATACTGTATTCATGGATTGGAAGACTCTACATAGTAAAGATGTCACTTCCTGCAAAATTCATGTACAGCTTTAATGCATTTCCTATCAAAATCCCAGAAAATATTTTTTATTAAATATAGACAAGATTATTTTAAAATTTATATGGAACAGCACAGGCCCTAGAATAGCAAAAACTCTTCTGGAAAGAATTCAATGAGAGGACTCACTCTATCTGATATTAATTCCTACTACATACTATGGTAATCAAGAGCATGTGATATGGACAGAAGGATAGACATAGATCAATGGAGCAGAAAAGAGAATATATAAATAGACTCATACAAATATGCGCAACTGATTTTTGACAAAGGTGCAAAAACAATTCAGTGGAGAGAAATAGCCCTTCCAACAAATGATGCAAGAGCAATTGAATAGCCATCAGCAAGAGAAAGACCTCAACTTTAATCTTACACAAAAATTAACTCAAAATATAGCATAGACTTAAATATACAGCTTTCATAGAAAAACAGGAGAAAATTTTAGGAATCTAGCACTAGGCAAAGTGTTGTTAAACCTGACACTAACAGCACTATCCATTAAAGGAGAAAGTGCTAAATTAGACTTAATCGAAATTTAAAACTTTGCTCTGCAAAAAGGTCTCACAGAATTAAGTGTCAAGCTACAGACTGCAAGAAAATATACAGAAACCACATTTCTGACAAAGAGCTGGTATCTAGTATATCTAAAGAACTCTCAAAACTCAAAAGTAAAAGCCAAATCATCAATTTGAAAGCGTGTAAAAAATATGAACAGACATTTTACCAGAGAGGATATAAATATGTCAAACATGAAAGGATGCCCAATATCTTTAGCTATTAGAAAAATCCAAATTAAAATCACAATATGATATCATTACACATTATTACAATAGCCAAAATACACATTAGTGATAACACCAAATTCTGGTGAGGTTGTGGAGAAACTAGATCTCTTAGACATTGCTGATAGGAATGTAAAGGAGTACAGTCACTCTGGAAAAGGGCCTGGAAATTTCTTGCAAACCTAAACACGCAACTATTACATTTTGTGTACTGCTAGAGCCCAACAATTGCACTCCTGGACAATCTCAGAGCAATGAAAGTTTGTGTGCACACAAAAACTTCTACATAAATGTTCATAGCAACTGTATTTGTAAGCCACAAACTGGAAACAATTCAGGTGCCCTTAAGTGGGTAAGTCATTAAAAACACAGTGGTATATTCATGCTAGGGAATACCAGCCAGCAGTAACAAGGAATGAACTGCTGAGACACACAACTTGAATGAATCTCCAGAGAATTATGCAGAGTGAGAAAATCCAGTTTCAGAAGGTTGCATATGGTAAGATTCCATTTATATAACACTCCTCTTAAAATGATAAAATCATCAAAATGGAGAACAAATTAATAGTTTATCAAAATGGAGAACAAATTAGTCGTTTTTCAAAATAGAGAACAAATTAGTTGTTGCCAAGGGTTAAAGGAGTGAAAGAGCAAGTTGGTTGTGAAACTATTAATAAAAGGGGAACCTAAGAGGTACTTGTGTTGATTAAAATATTCTGTATCTTATCCATATCAGTGTCAATATCCTGGCTGTGCTACTGTACTGACTTTTGTAAAATGTTACTTTTGGGGGAAACTGTTAAAGGGGCACAAAGGAATTCTTTGTATTATTACAACAGTACATGAACCTTAAATTACCTCAAAATTATAAGTTTAATAAAATAAGTATCAAAAAATTATTTGACCATATATGTCTGATATTTTTTTCTGGATATTCTACCTATTCCACTGATCTATTTTAATGCCAATACCACACCCAGGCTCCTCCTGGCATCCCCATCCCTGTGCCTTGGCCTGGAAACTGTCAACAGGCTGTGAGCTCCGGCAGTCAGGGCCTTATCTCTCTTATTTTCTGCCTCTCAGAGATCACTGTCTTACATTACTTGATGTCCAATGTAAGACAATGGCTTAACCAGTGTTTCATACCTTTTATCTGTTTTTTTCTTTTTTTTTTTTTTTGGAATGGGGGTGTTGTTTGTAAAGGAGGGTAGGCTGGTCTTTGTTACTCCATCCTTACCAAACGTGGAAGTCTTTTCCATACATTTCCAAATGGATAAATGGTGCATATCTAAATGCTATTGTATTCCTGTTTCATCAGATATATTTGAAAATGATGTCACAGTTTTACTTTAAAATGTTAATATTTACGTTACTCCAAAAATTACATTCTTTGCAATATTTAACCCTATGATGAATGGTTTTATATATCAACTTAAAAAGAATTTTTATCCATATTATTCTGAGGGTACATAAACAAAACAGTGTAAAGTCCATTGTTTTAATTACTCAAGTGGTGTGTCAGTTTGAAACTAGTGACATTTATAAGTATAATGGTCACATAGGGGCTGCTGGAAGTCTTAGGACCTGCTGGACTTGAGGTCCCATTTAAAGTCTATATTGTATGTCATAACAGGACCTGCCTTGTCCCAGTTCCTTCTTCTTAGTCCAGGCTCTGTCTTGAATTTTATGAAAAGGAAGTCTGCTGGGAGGCTGAGGCAGGAGAATGGCGTAAACTCGGGAGGCGGAGCTTGCAGTGAGCTGAGGTCCGGCCACTCCAGCCTGGGCGACAGAGCGAGACTCCGTCTCAAAAAAAAAAAAAAAAAAAGAAAAGGAAGTCTGCACCTAGTGTCAGCAGCAATCCTGCAGTAGGCATCCGTTTTCCCCTTTGCTTTTCCTGTGTGCCGTTGGTGATGGAAAGCTGATGTTCCCAGAGTGAACATTGGAGATTCCTGCAAGTTCACATATCTTGGTCTTGGTCTTGATGAACTTAGACGCACACTCATGATGGATGAGTGTAAGCTTAGATCATGTTCAGAACAGTTGCTGCAGCAAGGCACAGTGAGATGATATGTCCAGTGTCACTGTTACCGGCAGTAGATCCAGAACTGGAGTCCGAGGCATCAGATTCAGCATCTCTTGTCTCTCCTCCACACCAGAGTCTTTAACCTAAGTGAGACAAACAACCCCATGACCCACCTACCCCATTATTCCTACTTTCACGTAAAGAAAGAACTTGAGTAAAAATTGTCACTGCATAAATTAAATTTTGCAGATGAGTTATTTATTACTTATGTTTTATCAATAAGAGAAAAGATGATTCATGGTTGATCTCTGTGTAAGTCTTTAGTCTACTCATTGAAAAACAAACCAAAATGAAGTTGACACAATAATGCACCACTATACACTGTAAAGTTAACCAAACAAACATAAACAAATTAAGTCAATAATCATGTAGCAATATTTTTAGTAATTTAAATTTTAAAAATAAGAATATCAAAGATGGGCATGGTGGCAAGCGCCTATAGTCCCACCTATTCAGAGGCCAAAGCAGGGGAGTCACTTGAGCCCAGAAGTTCAAGTCCAGCCTGGTAACATAGTGAGACCCTATCTCAAAAAAAAAAAAAATTCATGAAATTCATGACTAACCATAAACTGGCAGTTTTATAAAGCATCATTTCCTCAACTTTTAGTAATTTCAACCATGCACATGCACAGAAGGAAGCGTGCATCTATTTAGGAGAGTTCCTATAAGTGCCCACTAAAAGAATGAAAATTTATAGAATTTCATGTGATTTTTTTCTGTAAGAACCAAAGAAAGACCTGGAAAGTAGGGGATTAAAGGGGATTAAAATGACCTTTCTGACCAAATCAACTAAAACACTAGATAAAATATAAAAATGAAAAATTAAAATTAAAACAATAGCATAAGCTGGGCGAGGCTGATACGCAATAAAACATTCTACAGTCCTTGAATTATTAGGGTGAAGGTAATTAATGTCGCACTGTAAAATTAAGTATACATGTTAATGTACCTGGCACAGCCACTTAAATAAGAGGGACAGAACACACAACTGCCAACCTGGTGATAGGAAATAAATGGAACCAGAAAAAAGACAAAAGAAAGTCAATGAAAATGATGGTATGAAAGAAGGAAATAGAAAACAGAGCAGACCAAAAAAAAAAAAAGAAAAAAACCTAAGATGATAAAATTATATACAAATATATGAGTAATCAAAATAAATGTAACTATATAAACTTCAGTTACAAGACAGAAACGTCAGACTGTGTCTTTTTAAAACAAGCCTAACAATTTTTTACTTTACAAAAAGATACAACAAAAACTTAAGGACACAGAGACAGTTAAAACCTAAGGATAGAAAAAATGTACATTAGACAAATACTAACCAGAAGAAAGCTAATGCAGTTATTTGAATATCAGACACATTAGTTTTTGACAAAAGGTTCAATTTAGCAGTAAGGTATAACATCTCTAAGCTTGTAAGTGTCTGATAAAATAGTCTCGAATTGTACATAGCAAAAACTATCGGGAAACTAAGAACATTTGACAAGTACACTATCAAAATGGAGGATTTAAACCACTTTTTTCATTAATAGGTAGATCAAGCAGGCCAAAAACTCAGCAGAAATGTAGATCTGAACAACAAAGTTAACAATCTGGATCTAATAAACATTTATAGAACATTGCACTTAGCAATTATGCAGTACGCATTCTTGTTAAGCACTTGCTAACTTCAGTAAATTTCAAATGGTAAACCCCATTCTCTGACCACAATTCAATTAAGTTAGAAATCAGTAGCAAAAAGAAAATGAGAAAAAATCACACATTTGGAAATAAAACCTCATACAATACCTGAATTTATGGACAAAAAAAGAAATAATGGGAACAAGATCATATTTAAAACTGAGGGAGGATAAGAATGACATTTATCATAATTTGTGGGATGCAGTTAAAATATGACTGACATGGAAATTTATAACTTCTGTGCTGACTTAATAAAGTTGAAAGTGCACATATCCCAGAACAAGGTACTTCTCATCCTAGCTCTAGACCCCAGACGCAGAAGCTCTTGTCTACGCGCTGCACAGGAAATTATCTTTAAGAAGGTTGTAGAGGCCAGGTCTCTCCTAGAAAATTGTGATAAGTAAACGTGGTTGTGGTATTTACACTGATGAGAGACAATATTTAACAACTTGCATGGTATTAGTTATTAATACATAAATATAAGTAAAAATTCCCTTTTTTAGATAGAACAATATTATATTACGTAGTGCTTACCAAGCAATGTAAATTAGACTGTAAACTTTTTATCAACTCTAATAATTTCTAATTTAAAAAGAAATGTTAATTGTGGCAAAATGCAGATAGCAAAAGTCACCATCTTAACCCTTCTCAAGGGCACACTTCAATGGCATTAAATATATTCATATTATTGTGCAACCATCACCACCATCCATTTCCAGAATTATTTACATCTTGCAAAACTGAAGCTATGCCCACTAAACACTAACTCCCTAATCTCTCCTATACCCAGCCCCTGACAAACACCATTCTACCTTCTGTTTCTGTGGGTTTCTCTACACTAATTACCTTACATGAGTAGAATCACACTGTTTTTGTCCTTTCATGTCTGGCTTCTTTCACTTAGCATAATTTCTTGAGATTCTTCCATGTGCTTTCAGTTCTTCTGGGCATATGCCCAGTAGTGGAATTACTGGATCTTGTGGTAATTTTATTTTCAATTTTTTAAGGAATTGCCATATTGGTTTCCATAGCAACTGCACCATTTTACCTTCCCACTAATAGTGCACAAGAGTTCCCAATTCTCCACAGCCTCACCAACACTTGTTATTTTCCTCCTGTGGTTTGTTTTTTTGTTTTTACATAGGAGCCATCCTAATGGGTGTGAGGTAATATCTCACTGTGGTTTCTAATTTTTTAAAGAAATTATTTGTTCAATATTTTGTCTGCTGAAGCTGTTACAAGCAAAATGGTGCCATGATTTAACATGGAAATTTTCCCAGCGCTTTCACTAATTTCCCCATTAAGTTGGTAGCCATTAGGTGACTTGTAGTTATAAATAGTAGAAATTTTCCCGTACTATCAGTGAAATTACTTATGGTTCTGAATAATTTCTCTGTTTCTGTGGCATACTAACTGTAAAAATGACATTATACTTAGTAAGATAAGCCTGGCATAGGAAGATAAATAGTGCATAATCTCACTTTTATGTGAAATCTTAAAAAAAAAAGAAGAAGAAGAAGAACTCATAGAAACAGAGAGTGAAATGGTGGTTGCCAGAGGCTGGGGCAGTGGGGAGCCATTTGGGGAGATGTGAGTTCAAGGGTGCAAAGTTTCAGTTCAACAGGAGGAATAAACTCAGAAATCTATTGTGCAGCATGGTGACTACAGAAATAGTAAAGTGCTGTCTATCTGAAAATCACTAAGAGAGTAGAAAATATTCTCATCATGAAAATAATAAATATGTGAGGTGATGGATATGTTAACTAGCTTGATTTGATCATTCCACAATATATACATATATAAAAACATCACATTTTACATCATAAATATATACAATTCTGTCATTCATCAATTTAAAACAATTAAACATAATTTTTTAAATTCCAGTCCTTACATAACTGCCTGTAATTTTTGTATATCTGTTTGTCTTTTATCAGCTGAGTCTTCAATATCATTATTGAAATATTATATCTAATTAGCTGATTTGTGTTAGTTTTTGTTAACTTTCAAACCCAAGCTTGACAAGTCTTAGAATTCATTAAATTAAATATTTTAAATGTGTATTGTATTTTTTTTCCTTTTCTCATCAAACAAAAACTGTATTTTCCTATAATTTATTAGGTATTTGAAAATGTTCTTTTAGATTTAATTTTTTTGGTGTCAACTGGTAGTCTGTGTGTATGTAGTCAGTTTAAGCTAGTTATGATATGCATAACTAGTGGCTGGGGCCCAGCTGGCTCCAAGTTGGCCTCATTCTGGGACGAATAGCCCCGTCTTCACACATGAGTGACTGACCTGCAGCAAGACCAAATGCACAGTTGCTACAGGCACAGGTGTGGAGGGCTGGAAGAGACACAACGTCCCTAGAAGAAGCAAGTCTCACAATTATCAATACAGTATGAGTCCATCCAGGGAAGGTCAAAAGCAGGCAAAACTATACAACATGTTGCTCAGGGACTCAAATGCAGGGATTCAAAAACTATAAAGCAAAGAAAGGAAAAAGATTAAGACAAAATTCAGGAAGCTAGTTAGCTCCATGTGGAGAGACAGTGATGTGACTGGGGAGACCTAGAGGGGGTATAAGGGCATATCTCACATTCTAGAATCTTTTGTAAAATAAGGGAAACTTTGCAGGTCACCATGCAGCATGCCATGTCCATGCTTGAATGTTCACTGCCCCCCCTGTTTTATAGCAGGGCCCCAACACTGACTCATATATTATCTAGATAGGACATTTTCAGTACTCCTGACTACATCCTACAAAAGGAGGGATTAACTAAGTTACTTGGAATTATCATGATTGGCTTAGCTGGCATTACCAATGTAGGGTAATTAAAGGCCAACAGAATAATAATGAATGAGAAACGTTAAAATTTTCTGAAGCCATAGGATTGCTTCACCAATTACATTGGATTATTATTTTTAATTTTTTGGAGCTGTTTCTGTTGCTATAGAAATAAACAATAAGGCACATGACTGTGCCCTTTGGAAGAAGTCTTGCCCACAGCCTCATTCTGAAGACAGCATCTCTGGAAGATAGCATTTCTGTGGGCATCGAGGGCCTGGAGGAGGCATTTTTCTCTTTCCAGGGGCCCAGGAGAATGTCTCCATAGTCACCTCACTATGGTTTCCAGAGCCGGTAGCTGGTGCCCATTTTATGAATGCAATCTGGACCCTAGTCCCACCTCCTTCTTGTCCTATGCAACCTTGGGCAGCATGCTCACCCTCCAGGAACCTCAGGTCCTGTCTGCAGTGCCGGTCACTGTGTCAGTGTGGCCTGAAGGAGGGAGGGCAGCCACATAGTCTAGGGTCTGATGGGCTTTCCCCAGCCCCTAGTGAGTCCCACAGCCTCTCCCCTCTACCACTCGCTGAGTCTACAGCCCAGTCGTGTGGGCCATGCCCTGTCCAAGGACACACACCCATGTGACCTCACATCCATGTGACCTGTCTGGCTCCCGGTCACCCTGACCCCACATCTGTTCCAAAAACCAGTGCAAGTACCTGCCCACTTCCACATCAAACAAACTAACCGCCACTACCTGTGCTGAATTTTGCACATATTCCCTTGTTCTGTCAGGAGGTGGAAAGGAGGAGTACCTAGATTCAGGGGCCTATACTCACCCCCAGTGGCCAGGACTCTGGATTCCCCTTCACCAGATGTCCCAGGACAGCTCACAAACTGCTACCATCCCAGCCATAATCAGCCTTCCCTCTGGTAATTCTGGGACCACAGCAATGGATAGTGAATTTAGGGGCTCCAATTTTCTCTGTGAAATCTGAAAGGACACAAGTGAGATCATGATCTAAAGCTGTGGGAACACTTAGAACCTTCTTGGTCCCAATGGGAGGCAGCCAATTGTCCAACGACACAGAGATCTCACAAGAAGAAGGAATCAGGGCAAAGCCCCTAAGGGCAATGCCAGGGAATTGGGAGGAGAAGGTCTCTGCTCCACCCTCCTCCACACAGTCCCTGGCCACCTCTCTCAGGCTGGGCTGTTATGGGCATGAAAGGAAGGCTTTGAAGAGAGTGGGCCACCCAGTGTTACTGAGTGCCTTCACGGGGCTGGGGGATCCTCCCCCTTCTGATGCAGCATCCTCCTAGCTGCATCAGATAACAGTGGATAACAGGCACAGGCCCCTGGGACTGCCCACTGGGAGAAGCAGGTGTATGGTATCCATTAGGGCAAGGGTAGCAGCTGCCATGCCTGGCCCATAGGACACTAGTGGCAAAAGTCCTGAGACAGCATCCTGAACCTGACCCCGGCAGTGCCTGCTGCAGGGTCCTAGCGTGGTGCCAACTCTGGGGCAGCTCAGCACTGGGAAGGGGCAGCGGTCCTGGCCCCACAGGCTCTAAGCCTCTTGCCAGCCACCCCCAGCTCAACTTGAAATGGCTGTTACCATCCAGGATTAAATAACTTTTCTGTTTAAATGGGTAGAATTGATTTCTCAAGTCCCCAGCATAGACCACGTCCAACTGTATTTGCTTGTTAATCATGATGCTGGTGTCCATCAAGAGATCAATAGCTTCTTTGATATTTCACAAGCCAGAGTTGTCCAGCTTTCCAGGGGACCCCAGGAAGATAATGACCGCACAGTTGCACACGATACCTGTGAAGTGCCTGTTTCATGTGGACACCAGCCTGATCTGGGATAAGGCAATGCCATGCACAGGGTCTGCGGGGCAGCAGGGGCTGCAAGCACAAGGGCACACAGCTGGCCCTTGAGTGGCATCTGATCTTCTGTTTGCACCTTGTATATGTCACCCAGGACTTCAGGATCCGTAGTGTTTGCAGGGAACCTTCTAGATGCCAGGGAGGTGATTGTTGCTAGAAATGGAAAAGCCAATAAACATCTCAGGAGGAAGTGAACAGTGGACCTGGGCCTGTCTTAGTGTCTTCTCAGCTCCCAGGAACACTTTGGAGAGCCCTGCATCAGTAGCCAGTGTTCATGTTAGTTCTGAGTCCAAATTCCTCATAACCATCTTCCTAGCTGATGGTGCGATGTCAGCATTTGTCTCTGAGCCCAGTCCCACGGTGGGGCTGTGAGTTACAGGCACAAAGCTGAGCAAGGCACAGGCTGTGTGTTAGGCTATTCTTGTGTTGCTATAAAGAAGTGCCTGAGGATGGATAATTTAGAAAGAAAAGAGGTTTAATTGGCTCATGGTTCTGCAGGCTGCACAGGAAGCATGATGCCAGCATCTGCTCAGTTTCTAAGAGCCCTCAGGGAGCTTCCAAGCATGGCCAGTAGAGTCAGGAAGGCTCCCTGGAGGTAGTGATGTGTGATCCAAGTGTTGTCAGATCCACATCTAATCAGATGCGCAAACAGGGCATATGGGATTTCAGGCAGAGTCAACTGCATGAACAAAATCAAGGATATGTGGAAAAAACACACAGTGAATTTCACAATCTTCCATTTTTGTGTGGTTGGAACCAAGGCACCAGAGGTGCTTGGGTGGATCTTTTTGGGCCCCATATGTGAGAACGTTCATGAGGACATATTTGAAGAGCCCACTGGAACATAAAAGACAACAGTTTTGCCTACAGAACAGCTGGATTTGTGTCCTGGTTTTGTCACTCACTAGCTTAATAATCTCAAGCACCCATTGGTTTTCTAAGTCTCATTTTCCTCCTTTGGATGGAGATGTAATCACCCCTCCCTTCCCAACTCCCAGGGCAGTTGTGAGGATGAAATGAGATCATGCATATTTTGGTGCTGGGGAAACATCCCACTACAGAAAGACACAAATGGCACATTTAACTGGATCTTGCTGCACGTGAAGACATCTACACTCACATATACATACACTCACTCACCTAGGCACATGTACATGCTAAGCCACATGTTCACACATGTGCACAGGTGACCAGGCAGACACACACCACAAGCACACACGTGCACTGCAGAATATGATTGAGCATTAAAAATCGTTATTTGCAATGAGAACAAATAAAGAAATGTATTAAAATGTTAGGTAGAAAGTGTAGGCTTCAAATCGTATCAAAAGTGTGATAAAAATTGTGTAAAAATGTATGTTGTGGAATGAATTGTGTCCCCTCAAAAAATACATCAAGTCTTAACTCCTGTACCTGTGAGTGTGACATTGTTTGGAAACAGGATCTTTGTAGATGCAGTCAAATTAAGATGAGGTCATGATGGATTAGGGTAGGCCCTAGTCTAATGACTAATGAGGAGAGAGAGATTTGGAGACACGCAGAGGTGTGGACACACATAGGGAGAAGGCCCTGTGATGAAGGAGCCAAGACTGGAGAGACACACCTGCAAACCAAGGAACACCAAAGAGAGCTGGCAACTGCCAGACCCTAGAAGAGGTGAGGAAGGAACTGCCCTTGGAGCCTCCAGAGAGAGCATGGCCCTGCTAACTCCATGATTTTGGACTTCCCAGCCCCTACAACAGGAAATAAGAATCTGTTACTTTAAGCCACCCAGTTTGTGGTCAATTGTTAGGGCAGCCCCAGGAAACTCATACAATATCGAAACAAAAAGCAGTCTGCCACCTGTGGTCCCACCTGCTGGGGAGGCTGAGGTGGAAGGATCACCTGAGCCCAGGAGCTCAAGGCTGCAGGGAGCTAGGATGGTGCTAAATAAGGAATTAGACAAAGGAATTAACCAAGTAATAGCTCTTGTTCTTTCATCTCTGAACCTCTATAATCATAATTATCTGAAATATCAATATTCAGCTTCTTCTACTACTTACATTTTTCAAACCCAAGCCAGATGGCACTGGTCATGCTCTGAGTGCTTCTATCTGCCCAGAAAGGTCCTGTGAGGCCTGTCCAGATGTGATAGTCTTGAGTTGGAAGGAATATTGTTGTGTTCGGAGCTCTCAGGTAGTCCTAGCTAGCCGGCTTCCCAGGTGCGATATTTCCCCTTTGGTCCAATGCGTGTCAAAGATGAGGCTTAGACACTGTCTGATGCTCAGTTTATTCTGGCATCGCTCTTACAAGATGGATATTGGGAGCAGGCTAGTGCCTGGGCTAGATTCAGTCAGGGGTCAGATGATAACTGACTGAGAGGGTCTCTGTCTGCAGACCATTCTCCGAGTTTGGGGGATTCTCCCCCTCACACCTTTTTTCTAAGAGGTGGGGTCATGCTATGTTTCCCAGGCTGGAGTGCAATAGCACAACCATAGGTCACTACAGCCAAGTTCCTGGGCTCAAGAGATCCTCCTGCCTCAGCCTCCCAAGTAGCTGGCACTACAGGCGTGTGCCATTGTGCCTGACTTCTTCCATCCTTTTTTTTTTTCTTTTTTGAGATGGAGTCTTGCTCTGTCACCCAGGCTGGAGGGCAGTGGCATGATCTCAGCTCACTGCAAGCTCTGCCTCCTGAATTCAAGCGATTCTCCTGCCTCAGCCTCCCAAATAGCTGGGACTACAGGTGTGTGCCACCACATCTGGTTAATTTTTTATAGTTTTAGTAGGGACGAGGTTTCACCATGTTAGCCAGGATGGTCTCAATCTCCTGACCTCATGATCCACCCACCTTGGCCTCCCAAAGTGCTGGGATTACAGGCGTGAGCCACCATGCCCGACCCCTTCCCCCTTTCTTAATCCTGTATTCAGTCTGGGTCCATTACCAGGTGTTTCTTTCATAAAGGCAGCTTAAGCTATTTCTGTAAGGGTAAGCTTACAGAAATAGTTTCAAGGTTTATGAAAGCTGTATCTGTGCTGAGGTGGCCTTATCTGCTAGAAATCCTGGGGCCAGGGTTGGAAATCCCCAAGCCAAGTTGCCTCATACTGCTAAGGGACACATAGTGCCAGCCCTGCAAGATGTTTGAGTGGGCCTTATGGCTATTGTTAGTCTTATAGCCACAATATCTCCTACAGATCTACGAAAGATCTTTACAAATCAAAACATAGACCTTCCTGTAGCATAGAAGGTCTAGGAAGGTCTAGGAAGCATAGACCTTCCTAGTCTAGTTAGGGAAAGTACAGGAGGTAGCTGAGTGTGGTGGAAGAAGACACTGTCTGAGAGTCCCAACTGAATGCTCCCAGCCCAGCCTGTACTGCTGGCAGGTGACTCAGGCCATCACCCAGCTCCTACCTGGTGCTGCTGGAGTGCCCCTGTGCCTTGCCCACATGCCCCCAAGTGCCTCCAGGACCAGTGCTGTTCTACGGAGAGGTCTGTCCGCAGTCACAAGAACCTTACTAGTCCTCTTCCCATTGTCTGACTCTCTTGGCAATTTCACCTAATGAGAATTATACCAAAGGAGATGAGAATAAATAAAGCAGAGTAGTCAATTACAAACCCAAGCCATGGATACTAAATCAAAGGCAAACTGAGAAATTTCTTTGCATTTTAGTGAGACTTAAAATTTTTGTGATGGTTAATGGAATTCTGCTGAGTTGAAGGCTTAGACTGTCTTTGATGCTTAGACCTCATGAAAATTCATTTGTGGACTCAATGACATTAGAAAAATACACTGATCTTTTTATGGGGTGTGCTTTATACAGATCCATAGTTCGTCAGACACCCTGTTCCTGCAGACTTGTACCAAACCATGCATGGTGATGATTCTTTTAAAACGTCTTACCTAAGAGTGAAATGACTTTGCCTTTTCGTTGTATTTTCAATTTATTTCTGCCTCTTCCTTTTATGGTTTCTTTTGTTCAAAAATCAGCATTGCATGCAGAATAGAAAGATACAAACACTGGCATTGTGAAGCACTGGGTTCTAGTACCAGGCAAGTCTGGGCTCCCATTATATCACCTATGAAAAGTGGCAAGAAATAACTGTATTTGAAGGAGTTCTACAAGCCTCGAGGGAGGAAATGCCTGCACAGTGCCATGTCCATGCATCTGCCTGAGATTCTCCTGCCCTTTTTCCCTTGTCATTTTTGTCATTTTTAAACAGGAGATGGTCACCCTCATCTCCTTTCACTCCACCCCAAACAAAAGAGACGATGCAGGAAGGGGAGGACCAGAGAGGAGCAAACTGGAAAACAGTAAAGGCTGAAAGAGGAGCGCACCAGGCACAGTGGCGCGGTCGGTGCGCAGCTCTGGGGACTTCCTCAGGTTGCAGGGAGCATGGCTGGGCCTGGTGCAGAGGAGGCTCCCAGGAGAGGCAAAGGGATGTTGTTGTTTTGATAAGGGCAGGGGTTTAGGGGCAGTTGCCAGGCGAGAACTGGAGGGGGAAGGGGGATTCAGCAGAGGCTGGACCAGCTCCCGCTTGCTAGCTTCGTGCAGGAGGCTGTATCTCAGTTGCTTGGAAGATGGAAGGATTGGCGAAGAGGCTGGAGGAACACTGGGCTGCGTGCACCAGCCATCTGGAGCAGTAGCTATTCTGGGCCCGAAACTGAAGAGATGGGGAGCAGGGTGTCCCCAGAGCCATGGAAGAGAGGGTGCTAGCAAGTGGAGGAGGTTGGAGGGAAGGAGCAGAGGGCCGGAAGGCGGAGGCTCCCGGGGCTTGGAAGCAGATGGGCGTTCCGGGAAGGTAACCAGTGCTTGTTAGTTTCTGCGGAGGTAGCCTGACGCAGCCAAGTCCTACCGAGGCCCCGCATGGTCACAGCATCCCCATCAGGCAAGAGCAGGGCCTGTGGGGCCTCTCCTGCAAGTCCACGGCGACGAGAATGCTCCCTCCACCTTTGGGACGCGGAAGGGCTGGGGGGGAGAGGGTTCTGCCTTTTCAATTTATAGGAAGTACATTAAATGCCCCTGCCCATGGCAGCCGTTTGAGGAGAGGGTCGGCCATGTGCCGTCCACGTGCGCAGCGCTGACTCTGACCCAGGAGAAAACAAGACCAGGGAGTGGCAGAGGCAGCGCCCCTGCTGAAGAGGTCCCTGGGGGTGCCGCAGCTCTGGCCCATCTCAAACTCCACCCTTGTGCGATCCGAGAGCAGAGCCTGCTACTCGCCCTTCCTATCCCATCTCATTGCCTTCTAATCACCACAAACAAAAAAGCAAATAAAATGAAGTTGAGCCTTCTTCTCAGAAATAGCAGATTAGAAGATGCTATTAAAATAAAAGCTTTAAATACATGAAGAAAACAAGCTTAAAGCTTCATAGTGAGTGATGTAAGTGGTTTAAATTCCATTTTTATTAAAAGCAAAATACAAAGAAATGCAGCTTTCTACATGAAATGTCACAGATACTGACTTTCAAATCTTCATTTAAGTCGTCTCTTCCCGAAATACCCTGTTCATACTGCTACCTGCATTGCAGTATAATGTTTCTGGATGAGCAACTTCCATAAAGATATGCATTCTTTCTGAATTAGCATAGAGATTTAATGCAATTGCACTCCAGTCGAATTCATTTGAACTAAAAAATGTGCTCCTAAAATTCATCTGAAAGACTAAATAATGAGATTGCTGAGAAACTTTTAAAAATGAAAAGTAATAAGAGAGCTTGTGCTTTAGGATAACTTTAAATGATTAGTTAAAAAAGAGAAAAGACTTTTTAAAAATATATATGTATAGCATTTAAAGACTCTTAGTTATGTTCAGAAGGGCGCTGCAAACCTCTGCCTCAGGATGCAGGTGTGCAGCTGGCTTCCCTCCTCTGCGTCTATCCGGTTCTAAGTCCTGCCTCTTTGGTCCCCAATGGTGGATGTCCTCTGAGTGGTCATGGATGCTGGAGTGTCCAGATGTGCCCCATAGACAAGATACAGCTGCTGTTTCCCCTGATTTCAATGCAAATGCACCCTTGTATTCACACTGCTCCCTACTGTGCCTATTTTAAGGTGGGAGGTTCTGTCTTTATGGACAGAATGGAGGGGCTTCAGCCTAACTCTTGAGTTCCAGAAAATTCCTTTGAGTTTAGATATTCTGAAAACAGGTGATTTGGAAACAAAGCCCTATCCTCACTTGCCCTGTCAAGTAGGATAGTCTTTCCATGGCTGGACAGAGCTTTAGAGAACAGCTATTGAGCTGTAATTCTGATTTGCATCCTAAGAGAGGGGTAGTGTTAACATTAATAGTGTCCAGACAGTGCCCTGCTCATTTTGTCACTGTTACAGTGACTGTGTCAAACATACATACATGTTGAGTGGTGTTGGATGTTTGGGCTCTGGGCCTTGCAGGATTTGCCACTGGGCATCGGAGGTAAGGGTTGTGTTTGGGGTCCAGAATGTGCCATTGCCCTGAGGAAGGAATATTTACCTCAACACTTGGGAACCCTGCTTTACAAAAGACCTGCCTTTTCTCACCCATCTATTCATTTATCCAATCATTCACATCAGTGTAGACTCAAGGTTATAAATATTATACTTTGGGTTATAGCACATTGTTTATTTTGTTGTGCAAGTTGTTGCCGCATTGGCCATTGGGAGCTGTTTTGGAGTCTAAAGTACTAGCCTCTACACCATGGAACTCACCATTGGGAGTTATTTGATTTGGCCCCTGTGTCCCTTTGACATGCCTCCATTGTTTTGCTTTGTTTCATTTTGCTTTTTGAAGCACTTACTTGCTTTTTCAATGCAAGACACCTGTTCCCTGCCCCGGCCCTGGTGTCATCCATTCCTTTAAGGATCCCTGGTTCCTTTTCCTGAAGAATGATATCAAAAACCAGGAAGTGGGCACTGGGTGTGCTTGTTGATAAAAAGGTGTCATTGCCTCTAGAGCTTCTTAATAGACATAGCTAGGAATCACGTGTGTGTAATCCATGCACACACATGTACACACGCATCCATCCATATCTTTCTTAGGCTAAATAAGAGTTCATAATTATGTCTTCAATTTTTGTGCAGTATCACATGGCTTGTTCTAACCATCTCCCCCAGCTTTTCAGGGACATCTAACTCTGTAAGAAATCTGCTCCCACTATCTACCATCCATTGACTTAATTCTTCAGGTCTGGTATCCCTGCATAGTGACTTTAGAACTGTTAACCCATGTCGCCTTGTGAGAAACAACTGCACCAATTAAAATGCCATCCTTATATACGGTTCCTTTTGTCTTACAAATGAGAGAAGTCTTACAAACTTTTTTCGTTTCCAAAGTTTTTTAGATCAACACCTTTGCCCCACTCACTTCAGTGAAGTTGTTTCAAACATTTGTAATCTAGTCAAATATTATGTCATATTCTGCACTTCCTCCTGGGGAAAATACACCTGAGCTGTGATCCAATATTAGAAGCCCACTGCTGTCACTAAAGTCCTGCCTCCAAATATTCATAAAGCTGGTAAAAGGACCCTGGACTACTACTATTGAAAAAGCTCCCATTTTTGCCAACAGAAACAGCTGAACCAAAAGAAGGAGGACCCCTGAATTTCTTTTTCACCCTGCATGAGTGCACTTCATAGGTGCAAACTCATTTGCACTGGAACAGGTGCAAAGCAATTTAAAAGTTTAATTTTTGCTTCCCAGCCTCTGTAAGAGAAGAAGATATACCTGGCAAGAGTTGGAATGACTGTGGGTGTCAATGCACCATTTCCACCACAGGTAACCAATGTGTAGTGGGAACTCCAAGCAGGAGGCAATTGTAACAATCCAGGTGAGAAATGATGGTAGCTTGGAATAGGATGACGACAGCAGGTGCAGAGATAGTGAAAAAATTCAAGAATTAAGTTATACATTGTAATCCCAGCACTTTGGGAGCAGGATCACTTGAGCCCAGGAGTTCGAGGTTAGAGTGATCTATGATTGCACCACTGCACTCCAGCTTGGATGACAGAGCAAGACTCTGTCTCTAAAACATAAAATTAAAATTTAAAAAACTCCCCAGTTGGCAGGTGTTGCAACTCTTGAGTGTAAGATTTTATCACATTAGACACTTGCTCTATTGCCCAAGTCATGACCATGTACCTGGAGCCCACACCTCATTCCCAGCTCAATTGTGCTTTGGCTCCCACAAGACCAACAAGAAATCTCATATATATCTCGGTGATTCCTATTTCAAAGATGAAAAATGTCTTGTGTAACTGAGCAAGGACCCTTGGAGTCTGCTTCTGGAAGTTTCATACCTTCCTATGCTTGCCTTTGCTTCCTTCCTCCCACAATATCCTTTAACTTCATTTATAATACATGGAGCCTGCTAAGTCCTTTCAATGATCCAACCCCACGAAATTGCAGCACCAGCAGTTAAGTTTCAGTCAGGGCTACTGAATCTCTTATACAGGTGTTTTTTTCTTTCTTTTTTTAAACCTTCAATTCAAGGAGGGAATTGGGTAAGAGCAGAATTCAAATCCCTTTCTTCCCAGGAGGATCTCTTCCATACAAATTTGTTTATGTATTTGGGGGAAGGGGCCATCTAGTCTTATCTGTTAGTAACTAAGGTCCCAATTCCAAAGGAAATGTTGGAGGATGGGGTGATAATTCACCCCCAGCAGGGTCTGAATCTCAAGCCCTCACACAGCAGAAGGTCCTGCTTCTCCATGCGATCAGTGGGGTCTCAAAGGCAATGGGGCATTTAAGCAGATTACTTGCAGGAGGAACAAGGAGAACGTAGAGCTGCTGATAAAATGATTTCTTAAGTTGGCATTTGTTGTGGCAAGTTGGCCATAAAGAGACCAGGAATCTGGTCTCTTCCATGTCCCACTGCTGATCTGGCTCGGGCTAGGTGTAAAAGATGATGCCAGGTTTTAGTGTCTGCAGATGGTTGTAGAGTTCAATTTCAGGCTGCCATTTACTGAGACAAGAATGACTGTGAGGGGGTAGAGGGCAGAGGAAAGAGGTGTGGAGAGAGCTAAAATTCAGAGATTAAGTGTGAACACTTACATGTGCACTGTGTCTCAGGGTACCAAGTGGAGATGGAAGAGTGGAGTCTGAAGTTGGGAAGGAGTTCAGGTAAGTGGCATAGATGAGTGTTATCATTGCAGCTGATAGTGTTCAAAGACATTGGATGACATGAGATCACCTGGAAGGTGAATATGGAAAGAAAAGAGAAGAGGCCTGAGGACTGGGTTTTGGGGACCTCCAATTTTTAGAGGTCAGTAAGTTAAGAAGACTGTAAGACTTTGATAATGTTACAAGTCCACCTGCTTTGTATGCCCACTGTCCAGTAACAAACCAATACACCGAGACAGCAAGATTTGCAGCAGAGGAAGAATTTAATGGTCACAGAGCAGCCAAGCAAGGAGATGGGAGGGACTCTCAAATCCATCTCCTGGTCCGGTGACAGTGGCTCACCTCTATAATCCCAGCACTTTGGAAGGCCAAGGCAGGGGATCACCTGAGGTCAGGAGTTCAAGACCAGCCTGACCAACATGGTGAAACCCTGTCTCTACTAAAAATACAAAAATTAGCCAGGTGTGGTGGCACACATCTGTAGTCCCAGCTACTTGGGAGGCTGAAGCAGGAGAATTGCTTGAATCCAGGGGGTGGAAGTTGCAGTGAGCCAAGAAAGCACCACTGCACTCCTGCCTGGGTGACAGAGTGTGACTCCATCTCAAGAAAGAAAAAAAAGAAAGAAAGAAATCTATCTCTTGGAGGAGTTCTGGGCTGGGGGTTTTAAGAGGGCGAGGGGCTAGAAGATTGGAGTCATTGTTGGTCAGGGTATGGGGAATAAAATCATCAGGATGTGGAAACTCCGTTGTTTGGTGAGTCAGCCCCTTGTGGGGTCCTTCAGACCACTGGTGTCAGTAGTTTCACTATTATGCAAGACCTTGAAAGAATATCTCCTTGAAAGAAAACTTCACATTTCACAGTGCTTAAGTTGTTATCTATAGGGCAGTTAAGGTGAATTCTAATCTCGTGACAGGGTCCTCATGATTCTGGGGCAATGGGCAGTGAACAATCATGAGGAAGCAGGTCAGAGAGCAGGCTGACCCAAAGATTAATGCTGAACGTGTTGCAAGCTTGGTTTATTTTTATTTCTTCCCCTCTTTCTTCCCTGACTAATTTTGTAAAGTTTATTGGGATGGTTTCACAGGGCAGTGCAGAGGCCAGTGATGGTGATTCAGCAGGTTGTGCGCTTCTGAACTTCATGGTCCTGGGAGTGGGATTGAGACAAATTGATTCATAACCTGACAACTTTATTCCTCTCTCATTATGTCCCGCAGCATGTGAAGAATCCTCCAAACTGAGTTACATAGGAGTCTTTCTTATAGCTCTCTGATCATAATTTTTTCCACACTTGAATGAATTTTTAAGTACATGCAATAAAAAACATGGCTTGCTACCAGACACTGGGAGATCAGCAGACACTGGGAGATCAGAATTACATTTTTGAGTCTGCTAACATAGACTTATGGGGTGATCCGTTAGCTTTAATTTTATCTCCAGACATCAGACACCTCTTCCTCCATCCTGCAATACACAGCTAATTCTTTAAATTACATCTGTTAATCTGAGATGATTAGTATATATCACAATTAGTTAAAATGATAAGGAGTTATCCTAATGAAAGTAAATATCCTGCCAACAATAGTTTCCTTCTTTGAATGCAGTGCTTGGTTTTCCCCTACTTGGATTTCACAGTGAGGTTGGTCTGTTTTGAAATCCAACATGGCAGGAGAGAAAATTATTTTGGGTCAAGTGGTATCTACCCTGTGCATGGCTGTGTCCAATTGGGAACCATTTCCAGTAACACAGCCATGCTAACTTCCATAACTGGAAGAGGGGCACAGGAAAGCACAGATGTTGTGTAGATGCTGTGTAACAGGGATCTCACAGACTTGAAAATAAGTGTCTAAAGAAACCAGCCCACAACAATGTAGCCCCTTGGAATGTGTCTCCTGAAATAAGCAAGCCATTAAAAAAATAAAATTATAATTACAGAATCTGTGCTGGACAGAGAGGTATCTTGAGAAATTAAATTTTGAGTGAGTCCTGAACTACATCACGATGCTTCTGCAGACTTGGGGATGGTAAGTGTGAGAAGAAAACTCTGATTTTAGGCAGCTCTTTCTCTCACTTTCCTGCCAGCTCTTTCAGTGGGAACCCCATGTCCTCCCGGGTCTGAAATGCCAGAGGTGTGGTTGGTTCCACACTCCATTGCCACTGGCCACAGAAGCAGCCTGGCCGTTTTCCTCCATGTGCTCTCCAACTCGTCCACACAGACCAAGCCAGAGTCTCCTACCTTGTTCAACACACTTTTCTCTATTGCTGCAACCCAGGATCTACTTGGCCTGCTCAGCAACTTCCTCTATGGGGGGACCACACATAAGCCTATGGTTCATGGAATTTTCTGCTGTTAAGCCACACCTATTTTTGTCCATGACCACGTGGAGCTCAGGGCTCTGGTCCTCAGCAGTGAGATCAGGGTGTCAGGACCAGGAGTAATCTGGGCTTGCCCCAGGGTCTGGCTTCACCTCTCTACTGCCATCCCAGGTTACACAGATGGCTTATCTATAGAGTGAAGTGCTTGGGGTTGATAGTCCCTAAGTCTCCTTCCTGCCTTGATCTGCCAGGTTGGAGGCCATACTCAGGACCCAGGGTTGAATGATTTGGTGGCCCACCATCCTCCTGCACTGAGCTCCATATGATGACCACCTGGGGATCTTGCCATTTCCTGAATGTGTCTTGTTCTTAAGTCCTCCCACCTTGGCTTCTGCTGTTCTTGCTGCCAGCATTGCTATTCCACTCACCTTTCTTCTGATGAAATTTCAGTCTTCTGCAGAGCCTGGAGACCCCAGCAGAGTCATGCTTTATCCCCTCCATGGGTCCCGTTGTCATGGGATCCTTGGAGTGTTGCTTCGCCAGCCAGAAACCTCTGTGGCTGGCAACACCTTCTGCCTGAGTACTGCTCACACCTGCTGTGTGTGTTCCTCCCACTCAGCCCGGCAGGCTGCGCTCGGCTCTAGCTACTGGCCTGGATTCCACATCTGCCAAGGGCGAGCGAGGCAGAGTGGTGAGGGGTGTGTGGGCAAACAAGTGCAGGGTCAAGCCACAGGCATGCTGGCTGCTGTAGCAGGGCAAGCAGCTCTAGGAGCCAGCACAGGTACTGGCTCCACGTAAGACTGTGGCTGGACCGGATATACTGCACACAGCTTCTGCTGCAGGCACCCGTGTCTGGATGAGGGGAACGCAGTGGTGCCCGGAAGCTTGGAGCCACCAGGAACCACAGAGCCCCAAAGAGGATGTTACAGCCCCGGTTCAGGAAGGTCCTAGGTCTAGGCTCCCTGAAGAGCCGCAGCTCTTCTCTCCTTCTTATCACCTGAATGTGCTGAGGTGGCGAGGTGAGGGGGGGTGTTCAGCCCTGTTTGTGTTATTACAACTCTTTCAGTCCTAACATTTGGTGTGTCCCAAATTCTTGGCCATCCAGGAAGAATGAGGTACACAGACAACCGGAGGGTGAGCAAGGCAGAAAGGAGCTTCATTGAGCAACATAACGGCTCTTGGGAGACCCAAAGTAGGTAACCTTTGCACAGGCAGGTCATCCTAATGCCTGTAGCCCTCAGCAAAGAGGAAAACCGGGGGTGGGTAGCTCCTATCTACAAGCAGGTCATCCCAACACCTCTGTGTGTCTGGCTGGTTGGGATGGGGATGGGGAGGGGGCGGGGGAGGGGGAGGGGAGGTTTATGGCCTTCAGAAGGGAGGAAGTGTGTGCTGATTGGTCTATGGGTGGCCATGGGCGGACCTGGAAAATGCACTGTAAGTTCTCACTCGGGGCTCAGACTGAGGGAACTGATAGCCCTGTAAGTTCTCACTCGGCGCTCAGACTGAGGGAACTGATAGCCCAGCCCCCATGCTTCAGGCCATCCCTGGCCTGAAGGTGGGGCTTCACCAGAAACCCACTCTTTTCTTTTCTTTTTTTTTTTTCTTGAGACGGAGTCTCGCTCTGTCGCCCAGGCTGGAGTGCAGTGGCGCGATCTCGGCTCACTGCAAGCTCCGCCTCCTGAGTTCAGGCCATTCTCCTGCCTCAGCCTCCCAAGTAGCTGGGACTACAGGCGCCCGGCACCACGCCAGGCTAATTTTTTGTATTTTTAGTACAGACGGGGCTTCGCCGTGTTAACCAGGATGGTCTTGATCTCCCTACCTCGTGATCCGCGCCCGCCTCGGCCTCCCAAAGTGCTGGGATTACAGGCGTGAGCCACCGCGCCCGGTCGAAACCCACTCCTTTCTACCCAGGAGCCTATCTGCCTCCTGCCACCATCAATCATGTAGTCCAATCATGTACCCAGGCTGTTCGTTCTGAGGGGTGCCTAGAGGCCGGTGAGGAGCCGCCTTCAGTTCCTCTCGGCCTTTCTCCCACGCTTGTCAGCGCCCAAAGTCTGGAGGGGGCCAAGGCAGCAGGGGGCTGGCCTCTCAACACCACCCCAAGTACGCGTACACCTGGCAGGATCACAACAGTGCCCAGGCCCGGCCTCAACTTTGCTCCAAAATCAGAGCGGGCACCGGGAGTGGGGAGAGGCCAGGCAGTGGGAGCAGGCACTTCCGAGCCTGCAGGGGGAGGGGGTGCTTCCTGGGCCCCCCGAGAGTACAGGGATACCCAGGTCCCCAGCCTGGGCTGGGTAGCTGCAGTTGTGCCCGGGAGGGCGGGGCTCCCACCCAGCCAACTTGGAAGGGGGCGGGGCTCCGACCTGTTCCGGCTTCCCCAGCACCATGGAGCACACAGCCCTGGCCGCACCTTCCCCACTGCAGCCAGCATCTTTGCAGTGGCTGCTCCTGACCGGCCACCGCTGCAATCATCACTGTGTCCTCCATTATTCATTCATTCATTAACCCCAAAGCTTCCTCTACCTGCTGAACCACATGGGGACCAGTTTTTTGTCTTATTTTCCTCCCTGCTTCCAGCATAAGGCTTGGTGTTCATCTCATGAACTTGAGATGAGTGAATGAAGGAATGAATAAAAAATAAACACTAACAATTGACTAGTTGGCACTGTGTATCTTGTCCAGGAAAGCCCAACCACTGTGAAGGCATCAGAGGCTCAGAAGCCCTTCTTCCTGTCATGACCCGGACTTTGGCCTCCTCACCTTTAAAATAGGAATAATAATCCCTGCCTTGCTAGGTGCCTTAGGGATGAATGGTAAAGTGAACATCACCTGGTTCTTGGCAGGTTACTCCAACCTCAGAAGAAACAGTAGAGGAAAGAGAGTTCCTATCACAATCTTGTGGCGCCCGAGATTGTGAGAGCCACCCGTGGCCTCAGAGCGGCAAGGAGGCTTACCCACCCACAGAAACCCCCAGATACTGACTTCTAAGACCAACACTGGGCTCTATTTTAGTAGCAGGAATCTGAAGGTACTGTTTAAATTGCTGGAGAGCAGAAGTAACAGATCCTCTGGAATTGTTCATCTAAAGCTATTTTTCACAGGAAGAGATGAGAGTCTTCCTCGAAGCTAGTTTTAAGCAGTGCCACAGACAGCTTCCTGGACTTTTGAATTCCTGCAAACCCATTCATCTAGATGTATCTTGACTTATCCTTTCATGAGACCTTCCCCAAGCAACCACTGTGTGAGCTCTGGGGAGCCAGAGGACTCAGCCTTGTGGGTGAGGGTAGGCTTTCCACCTGTCAGAGACCTCTGGGAGCTCTGCTGTTGCCACTGTATGTACAGAAGGTAGGGTCCCTCTTCCTTAGCACTGATTGTTACAAAGAAAGGAAAAAGCCCCTGCCTCAGAGAAAGGGTTCTCCTTGAGTTTGTGTTTGAATGATACAAAAACCATGAAGGGATGACATAAATAGGATGGGGCTCAGGGGCAATACCAAGGTATAGAAGCCAAGATTGAGACTGGTACATGCACTAGTATGAGACGATGACAAAAGACTCTGCCCTCCTTTCTGTAAAGGTAGCTCATCTCAAAAAGAAACCTTAGCATTTCACAATGCTTAAGTTGTGATCTATAGGGTAGTTAAGGTGAACTATAATCTTGTGACAGGGTCTGTATGATTCCAGGGCAATAGGTACCGAATATCTATGAGGAAGCATGGATGTTCCCAATCCCATTGGTATGTCGACTGTTATCTCAGAAGGTTAATTTCTCTCTATCCATTTCAATAGCTGTAGACTGAGCACATGCTGTGGGGCAGCCACTGTGTTGAGCACTCAGGGATGCAAGATGCATAAGACACACATTCTTTTAATGAAAAACTCTGGATTCCAGGCTTGGCCTGAGGGCTACAACTCTGCCCACTAAAGTAACCCCAAAGCCAAGCCTCTGACAGCTGTTGACCAGGTACATGACCTAACCCTGGCCAATCAGATAACCTGAAAATGGAGGCCAGGCACAGTGGCTCATGCCTGTAATCCCAGCACTTTGGGAGGCTAAGGCAGGCGGATCACTTGAGGTCAGTTTAGACCAGCCTGGCCAACATGGTGAAACCCTGTCTCTACTAAAAATCCAAAAAAATTAGCTGTGCATGGTTTCAGGTGCCTGTAGTCCCAGCTACTCAGGAGGCCTAGGCAGGACCCGGGAGGTAGAGGTTGCACTGAGGGCAAGATGTCAAGATCACACCACTGCACTCCAGCCTGAGTGACAAAGTGAGACTCTGTCTCAAGAAAGAAAGAAAAAAAAAGAAAGAGAGAGAGAGAAAGAAAGAAAGAAAGAAAGAAGGAAGGAAGGAAGAAGGAAGGAAGGAAGGAAGGAAGGAAGGAGGAAGGAAGGAAGGAAGGAAGGAAGGAAGGAAGGAAGGAAGGAAGGAAGGAAGGAAGGAAGAAAAGGGGAGGAAAGGGAGGAAAGGGAGGAAAGGAGGAAAGGAAGTAAGAGAGAAAGAGGAGCCAAGAGCTGGAAAAAAGGAGATATTGATGTGTTGATGGCAGTGTTGTTTTGCCTGTGGTTCAGGTTCCTGCCCTCCCTTTGCTTCTGTTTATTTCCCAATCTGCCAAATATCCTTTCAATGAATCCTGGTCTGACTGAATCAGAGTCAGTTTCTGTTCCTTGACGCTAGGGCTTCATCTCACTTAGGACCCTAACTCATCCAACGTATTCTCAATTGACCCCAGTTTTCCTCAAAGCTTTGGTAAGAGCCACGGTTGTTCTGGGGAAAATTGGGAAAGTACACACGCATTTCAATTGAAGTGGCAGAGGAGAGGACTGTGTCCCCTTGTCAAGGGAGCATTGATCCACAGTCTCCAGAGATGGCAGATAGACCCTAAAGAGTGGTCATATCATAGGATCATTAGACTTGGAGCAAGAAGAGGAAGCCATGGTGGACCATGACTCCCGCAGGATACTTCTTTATCCTGGTGGATGGTCTAATGCCTAAGTATTGGATCCAAGACCAGGTGTCTCTCTCACAGGAAACTTGTTTATGCTAGCAAGCTTGTGGCTCTTGTCTTACCTGTGTGCAGTTAATTCCTACCAAGATAGCCACTCTCCAGGAGAGCCTTGTCCAGAGAAGAAGTTAGGTTTGGGCAATTCACCAAAACACACAAAGTAACAGACGCAGTTTATTACTTACAAATCCAGAGAGAAGAGAGCAGGACCCCTCACCAGGGCTGATGGGAAGAAGAGAGTCATCCAGGAAACACACATTCAACCTCTGGGTGGGGAGCAAGAGAGAGGGACTTGTGGGCAGAGGCTTTTATTGGGGTCCAGGACATTACCAAGGCAGGTTTCCCAAGGGGAGTCCTAATTGAGTTTAGAGCAAGCAAGCACCAGCTCCACGGAGTCATACAGCGACTGAGAGGTGGTCACTGTGACATATCTGCACAGTCCGTACAGGGTGTGGGAGTCATCGGGGTGAGTCAAGTAGGTTGCATCCAGCTGTCCCACAGGGAGGTGGTCACCAGGAGGTGGTTGCATAAGGCAGAGATCTGGATTGATCACCTTGAGAAACTGGGAGGAGGTAGAGAAATGGAAACTATGTCAAGAGTGACTTTTTGCCAAAAAGAAGTCCAACTTATATTCAAAATTAATGCCAGGGCAACATATAATTATAGGAATTCACTACAATAAGATGGCTGACATGACTATAGTAATACCAGGCAAAAAAGGCCTTAAGGTGAAAAATTTGACCAGGCACCGTGGTTCATGCCTGTAATTCCAGCACTTTGGGAGGCTGAGATAGGCAGATCACTTAAGCCCAGGAGTTTAAGACCAGCCTGAGCAACATGGTGAGATCCCACTCTACAAAAAATACAAAAATTAGCCAGGCATGGTAGCCTGCACCTGTAGACCTAGATACTTGGAATGCTGTATGGGAGAATCACTTGAGCCCAGGAGGCAAAGGAGGCAAAGGTTGCAGTGAGGATGAAAATTTTTACGAGAAAACAAAGGGTCATTTTATAATGATGAAAAAGCCAATTCATCGGGAAGGTATAATAATTACAAACATATATGTATTTAACGGAACCCCAAAATATGAAAATGTAAACCCCAACAGAACTCAAGGGAAAAAATAAACAATCCACACGGGGTGTAGGAGTCATCAGGGTGAGTCAAGTAGGTTGCATCCAGTTGTCCCACAGGGAGGTGGTCACCAGGAGGTGGTTCAATACCTCACTCTCAATAATGGACAGAACAACTAGACAGAAAACCAAGGACACAGGAGATTGGTGCAACTCTATCAATGAAATTCTTCTCAAGCACACACAGAGCAGTCTCCAGAAAACACCATGTGGTAGGCCATAAAACAACTTGGGAGCAAATGCAGGACCATCTGCTGCTTCACACCAGTGAGGTAAATAAGCAAATGAACAACAACAACAAGACTATGGAGGCCCCGGTAGGTAGAAAGGTCTACAACTTCTCTTCCACACTACTGCTTGGAGTTTCTAAACTCAGGGAAGACTTAGGTCCTCCTATTAAGCGCTTGCAACTACTTAAATCAGGTCTACCCAGAATAGTCTACCTTTTGATGAACTAATGTCAGCTGACTTTAATTACATCTGCAAAATTCCTTCACAGCAGCAGCCAGATGAGTGTTCAATTGAATAATTGGGAACAGGTGTACAAAATGGTTGCTTCCTCTCTTACATCCTCCAGCTTTCACAAGGGAATAGCCCTTACAGTCCATCCTAATCGGAAAGATACTAGAAAGGAACTGGGGAATGTAATATAACAGGTGAATACATTAATAATTTAAGATATTCCTACAAGAAAACCCAGGCCCAAATGGCCTCGTTGTTAATTCAACCAAACATTTAGAAAATAAATATTACCAATTCTTTACAAACTTTTCCAGGAAATAGAGATGGAGAGAATATTTGCCAGCTCATTCTATGAGGCCAATCTGTGAGACAGCATAAGAAAAGACAACTGTGGGAGTTCAGTCAGGCTGGTAGGAAAAAATTTAAGATGAAGTTATAGGATATAAATACAACCCCTCTTGGAAGGCCTGGAGGTTTGCATAAAGTGTTTGGCTGAAGGCAGCAAATCCACTTAATTGCTTAGGGCATAGATACATAGGAATGTAGAGGAGTTTATCTAAAGAGCTTGTTTACTCTTGTGGTCCTAAAACTAACCTTTAATCACTCACCAGCAAGATGGCTCTCCCAGGGTGGGTGGGGGGGGGGGGTGGTGACAAGATTAATTGTCCACAGGTGTGTTGATTTAAAGCCTTTGTCATTAAACCTGTGCTGAATAAATGCCCACAGGGCCAGCTAGTCAGGGCCATGGCTGCTGACTCTTTACAGCACCTTCCTTGGTGACTATGAGTGACTCTCAAACTCCTAGCCACTCTTTCACTGAATATCAGTGTCTGGGTACATTATTCATCCATCGTGCAACCTGGGGTCTGCAGGACAGACCCCCCCACAGACAACTATAAACTAACATTCCTTATGAATATGGACACAAAAATCCTCAATAAAATATTAACAAACCAAATCCAGAAACATATAAAAAGAGTTATATTCATCATTAGGTGGGCTTTGCTCCAGGAATTCAAAGTTGTTTTAATAATTAAAAATCAATTAATACAGAAAATAAATAGAATAAAGCAGGGGGAACCCATGATGCGGAGAAAGCATCTGACAAAATGCAACACCCACCTAAGATACAAACTTTAGACTAGCAACGGAAGGGAACTTCCTCAGCTTCATCAAGGACATTTATGAAAAGTCCATTGCTACCTAGATGACAGATTGATACGTGCAACAAACCACCATGGCTCATGTATACCTATGTAACAAGCCTGCACATTCTGCACGTGTAGCCCAGAACTTAAAGAAAATTTTAAAAAAAGAAAAATCCATCACTAGTATCATACTTACAAATCAAGGAGCAAATATTTTCTCCCTAACATCAGGAAATGGCAACTACATCCAATGACACCACTTTTATTCAACATTGTATAGGAAGCTCTAGCCAGTGCATTAAGGCAAGAAGAAGGAATAAAAAGCATCCAAATTGAAAAAGAAAAAAGAAAAACTGTCTTTATGTACAGACGACATGGTCCCATATGTGTAAATCCTAAGTAATCCACACCCACAAAGAAATCCCCATAAGAACTAATGAACAAGTTCAGCAAGGTTGCATGATACAAGATCAGTATATAAAATTCAATTGCATTTTTATATACTAGCAATAAAGAATCTTAAATGAAATTAAATTTCTATTCACAAAATCATCAAAAATATTAAATACTTACGAATAAAAATGTAAAAGAAAGTATAAGACTATAAATATTTCTGAGGGAAATTAAGGAAGATCAAAATAAATGAGGAAATGCTCTATGTTCATGGACTAAAAGACACAGTATCATTAAAATGGCAATTCTTCCCAAATTGATCTATAGATTTAACATAAACTCTATAAAACCCCAAGAGGCTTTCCTGTAGAATGAACAACTAAATTCCCCAAAACAACCAGTCTTGAAAAAAAAAAAAAAGAAGAACAAAGAGGACTATGCTTCCCGATTTCAAAACCTACTATAAATCTAAATCGTCAGTACAGTGGTGCTTGTATAAGGATAGACATGTCAATCAATGAAACAGAACAATACGGTCCAGATAGTGTACAGAACAGAATAAAATAATGAGCCTTTATAGCTATGGTCAACTAACATTCAACAAAGTTGTCAGAGTAATTCAATGAAGAAAGGAATTTGCAACAAATGATATTGGATAAATTGAATATCCACATGCAAAAAGATAAATCTAAACTCCTACTTAACGTCATAGTCATACGAACAAAGTAACTCAAAATGTATCATAGACTTAAGTGTAAGTGCTAAGCCCGTAAAACTTTTGACACAAAACAGGAAAAATCTTCATGACCTTGGGTTAGGCAGAGAGGATTTAGTTATGTCACAAGCATGATTTACAAAAGAAAATAATGGATCGATTGGACCTCATCAACATTTAAAACTTTTTATTTCAAAAGGCACCATTAAGTAAATGAACTGTAAATAATTTTGTTCAGCCTGTGGTTTATTCAAATGGTTTGATAAATTGGAGCAGTTTCTTTGTCAGTCCTCCAGTAGCCGCCTTTATGCCCTTACAGGTTTCCTATTTCAGTGGTAGGGGCAGTTTTTTGTTTTCATTTTTTGAAGGCCACTAGCAGGAGCCTGACCCAACTCTTTTAGAGGGATGGTTGGGACATCTCCTCCACCTCCCCACTTTTTCCCCAAGATGAGACAAGCAGGGTCTGACTTGAGAAAGATCTTTCTCAGCCTTCCCTTGGGGAGATAAGGAAGCCCTGTCTCCATTTTGCAGTGCCAGTAGAAGAGCTAGTACACTCTTATTCACGACAGATGCCTTCCAAGACCCCCGATGGATGCCTGAAACCACGAATAGTACCAAACCCTATATACACTGTTTTTCACTATACAATAACGTGTGGGTACAGCATGGATATGCTAGACAAAGGGGTTATTCATGTCCTGGGCAGAACGGAGTGAGACCGCCTGAGATTTCATCGTGCTACTCAGAACAGTGTTCACTATAAAACTTATAAATGGTTTATTTCTGGGATTTTCCATTCAGTATTTTCAGACCATGGTTGACCATGGGTAACTGAAACCGCAGAAGGTGGAACCTTGAATATGGGGGGACGACTGAGAGGAAGAGATTGTTGTTGGAATAAGGAATTGACTGCAATTGGGCATGAGAGATGTTTTTGGGTTGATGTAAATTTCTAAAATTAGATCTTGGCAATGGTTTCAAAGCTCTGTAAACTTACTAAGAATCATTGAATTTTACAGTTGGTAGAGTTTATGGTATGTAAATTAGACTTCAATAAAGTTGTTTTTAAAAAACTTCTGTGACCAATTTATCAAGCAGTATGAACATTCCTCAACTGCTTTGTTTTCCTTCAAACACAGCCTCAAACATCCTCTTCTCTTCACTGCCTTCTCCAGGTTCCCACAACACAATAGCTCAGGGAGATTCTGTGGCTAGAAGAGTCTCAGTTGGAAATTAGGACTTTCTCACATTGAAAGCCTGATCTCGTACAAATCAAAACTTCAACTCAATATCCAATTGCAAGTCTCTTTGTTCCTTCAAACACAGCCTCAAACATCCTCTTCTCTTCACTGCCTTCTCCAGGTTCCCACAACACAATAGCTCAGGGAGATTCTGTGGCTAGAAGAGTCTCAGTTGGAAATTAGGACTTTCTCACATTGAAAGCCTGATCTCGTACAAATCAAAACTTCAACTCAATATCCAATTGCAAGTCTCTTTGTTCCTTCTGCACCATCCTGAACTCTGTCACGGGCTCCTGCTCTAGGGAAGAAGGACTAGTTTCTCAGGCCACCTTCCTCCGCCTCCTTCCCATCTTCCTCAGTGGCTCCCAGGTCTGTTTCTCCCCCCCAACATGTTGGGAGAAAAAGGATCCAAGCTCTCTGCCATTATAGGAAGGGTTGTTGCTCAAGCCACTCCAAGAGGCTTCAGATGCCACGCAGAGGAACCGTAACTGGGGAGCCTGCACGAGGGAAGACCAGGACTTTACTCTCCAGGATGGGGTTGAACCATGCAGATGGAGTTCTTGGGGAACTCAACCTAAGATACTGCTTATCTCTTGGAAAACTCTGAAGGCAAGAGGCAACTTAGAACAACCCAGGATGCCCGGTGAAGAAGGGGCTAATCTGGAAAGAAACAAGAGGTATTACCTAAGAACATGGGTCTGTGAATTATGGCCCCATGGGCCAAATCCAGCCCACACCTTTTTGTATGACTCACAAGCTAGGATTATTTTTACATTTTTAACAGTCTCATGAAAATTAGAATACTCTTTCGTGACACCTGAAAACAATATGAAATTCAGATTTAAGTGTCCATAAAGTTTTATCAGAACACAGTTGCCCCATTTGTTTACCCTGTTTTGCAGAAAAGGTTTGCCAATCAGTTTAGAGCACTGATGGCTATGGGCTGTCTGGTTACTCAGGTGTTGGGTACGTTAGGCCTCCAGGCTCAGGCAGGCTGAGTAGCTCACTGGAGGCAGGCACTGGCTCACTCCCCGGCCACGTCTACCTCCAGAGTCATGAAGTCATTTTGAAGACTTCATTACTTATGCCCTGTGATATTATTCCTAATGCCTCTGGCCTCTCCAGTCATCCTAGCAAGAGTGTTATCTGTTTTCCAATATGTGGTCTTCCTGATGTCTGATCAAAATTCCCTCGGCTTTTGTAACCCATCATCTTGGCTGATTCCACAAAGCAGAGATTACATCTTAACTTATCCCGCAGGACCGCTGTTAGTCCAAGTCCAGTGGGACTCATTGTGGTTCTGTTTACAGGATCCATTTGGACAGGACACTTTTTTTTCCTTGCAAACAAGTGTTTATTCTCACGATATATGACAGGAAACAGCTGTGCATTTTATAACAATTTGCTGTTAAGAAAATTGTGTTTTGCAACTATACCAGATGATAGTTTGACTCCTATTGTGATGTTGGCCCTGTGTGAGGTTCCTACCCTGAGGGGTTCCTGGTCTGACGGAGGAGAAGCGGCATGAACAAAAATCATTAAAACATAAGCCCAAAGATCAGCGTCCTCATGCTTAACACAGGGTGTGGCTCAGAGAGTGAGTTTTTTTTAATATAGATCAATTTGTGCAGAATTGCCCTTTAAAAATGTGTTTTCCAGTCTAAGATCATATTATACCTCTACATTTATTTCAGTACTTTTCAGTGATTTCCTGCGTATTTGTTGTGATTTTTTTGTAATTTTTCCCATAACAGTGTAGAACATCTTCTAGATGTGTTACTTTATTCTTGAGTCATTCATATTTTTTAGTGTAAATAGATTTTTTCATTTTTACAAATGAATAAAAAATTCATTTCACAACAGATATGTTGCTGGTATATAGAAACAGTTAATTCTGTATGCTGATTTTAATTCCAGCAATATCACTAAGCCCTATTACTCGTTGTCACACTTCATTTAAGACTGCTTCGTATCTTCCACGTATACACTCCTATCATGTATGAATACTAAAAGATTTTTAAAATTTATTTCCAGTCCTTATAATATTTATTTGCTTGCTTGTTTATTCCTTTGTTTATCTACTTAAATTGGCTTTACTGTTCTATACTGGCTGGGGACCTTGGAGCCAAGAGCAGCACCTTGGTCCGTTAGATGAATTGGTAAGTGGGCTGGGAGGAGGTGTAGACAGGGAGATAGAAGAAGGATGGTGTGCAGCTAGGAGCTCTGGGGTCCACCTGAGGCCCCGTACAGGCCCAGGCATCCCCCAAAGTAAATACAGACCAGGCCGGGCCAGTCCATGCATTAACTTTGTATGTGGGTTATTTCTTCAGATCATTTTCATTTCGGTAGGAGCAAGTGCTTTGGCCTCATTTAATTGTTGTGTACCCAAACGTTTTGGGTACCCAAAATGTTAAACATGCCTAAGGCTTCTGAACCAGGCATCTGCCATGGGAAGAGTGCAACCTCTGCTGATACTGGTAGAGCCCAGGAGCTGCCAGGGTGACCATGGTGGGCAGAGCAACCTGGGGCCCAAGGGACCCATGGAAAGTCCAGCTCCTTGTCAGAGATGTCAGCTCACTCTTGAGTCCTACACCCACAAGGTACAACAAATCATTCCTGCTCTGTCATCCCCACAGTGAAGGTGAGGATGAGTGGCTAACAGGGCTGAAGTCCACATCCGTGTCTCATTGCCAGGGTTAAAGCAGGAGCACAGTGTATCAGGGGTGTGGCTGGCATCCTGACTCATGGCAGGAGGTGGGGGCTTGGGTGCCGGGATATGTTGGGGTCCAGGCAGGAGGGGAGCCTGCTAAGCCCAGTGTCATCTGGGCAGGGGCCCCAGGATGCCCTCAGGAGCATCCAGGTGTCTGTATGTAGCAAGCAGAGTTGGGTGGGGGAAGGTCACTAGTGGTCTGGGCCAAGACAGGGGCTGCTCACCCGGGGAGTGGGATGTGGGACTCAGCATTCCTCCTCATCCGCATGTCTCAGGTGCCCGATACCTGCTCAGAACATAGAGCCCAGAGCTCATAGACAAAGACAGCTTCCATTTGTCTTTTGTTGCTCTTTGGGATGAGGCAGGGGGCCAGGTTGGAAGGCTCTATCCTGACACCTGTAACACCCTCTGGACCAGCCAAGCATGAGCAAATCTGGAACCCACAGAGGCAGACATTCCGAAGTTAGCTGAGCAGAGAGATGTGTACACAGACCCCTAACAGATGGAGCTGGCAGGAAACGCAACATCAGGACTCAGAGTATGCGGGGGTGAGTATGAAGGAGGGGCACCAGGTGAAGGGGCACATCTTAGTTCATCTGTGCTACTCTAGCAGAATACCACAGACTGAGTCGTTTACAATGAGTAGAAATTTATTTGGCTCACAGTTCTGGAGGTTGGAAAGTCTGATACCAAGGTGTCTGCATCGGGCAAAGGCCTTCTATCTAGGTCAGCCCATGGCTGAAGGCTAGAGGGTAAGAGAACTGAACTCGCTTTTATAATGCACTCACTCTCACAATCCCACTCCTGCTATAACGACGTTAATCCTATTAAACCTGATCACCTCTCACTAGGCCCCACCTCCAAGCACTGCCACATGAGGGATGAACACATGAGGCTTTGGGGGACTCATTCAAACCACAGCAGGGGGCGGAACAAGATGGCTGAATAGGAACAGCTCCAGTCTCCAACTCCCAGCGCGAGCGACACAGAAGACTGGTGATTTCTGCATTTTCAACTGAGGTACTGGGTTCATCTCACTAGGGAGTGCCGGATAATCGGTGCTGGTCAGCCCCTGCAGCCCGACCAGCAAGAGCTGAAGCAGGGCGAGGCATCGCCTCACCTGGGAAGCGCAAGGGGGAAGGGAATCCCTTTGCCTAGCCAGGGGAACTGAGACACATAACACCTGGAAAATCGGGTAACTCCCACCCCAATACTGTGCTTTAAGCAAACGGGCACACCAGGAGATTATATCCCACACCTGGGTCCCACGCCCACGGAGCCTCGCTCATTGCTAGCACAGCAGTCTGCGATAAAACTGCAAGACAGCAGCAAGGCTGGGGGAGGGGCGCCCGCCATTGCTGAGGCTTAAGTAGGTAAACAAAGCTGCTGGGAAGCTCGAACTGGGTGGAGCTCACAGCAGCTCAAGGAAGCCTGCCTGTCTCTGTAGACTCCACCTCTGGGGACAGGGCACAGCTAAACAACAACAACAACAACAAAAAAAAAAGCAGCAGAAACCTCTGCAGACGCAAACGACTCTGTCTGACAGCTTTGAAGAGAGCAGTGGATCTCCCAGCACGGAGGTTGTGATCTGAGAAGGGACAGACTGACTGCTCAAGTGGGTCCCTGACCCCTGAGTAGCCTAACTGGGAGACATCCCCCACTAGGGGCAGACTGACACCTCACACCTCACACCTCACACGATGGAGTACACTCCTGAGAGGAAGCTTCCAAAGTAAGAATCAGACAGGTACACTCGCTGTTCAGCAATATTCTATCTTCTGCAGCCTCTGCTGCTGATACCCAGGCAAACAGGGTCTGGAGTGGACCTCAAGCAATCTCCAACAGACCTACAGCTGAGGGTCCTGACTGTTAGAAGGAAAACTATCAAACAGGAAGGACACCTACACCAAAACCCCATCAGTACGTCACCATCATCAAAGACCAGAGGCAGATAAAACCACAAAGATGGGGATAAAGCAGGGCAGAAAAGCTGGAAATTCAAAAAATAAGAGCGCATCTCCCCCTGCAAAGGAGCGCAGCTCATCGCCCGCAACGGATCAAAGCTGGACGGAGAATGACTTTAACGAGATGAGAGAAGAAGGCGTCAGTCCATCAAACTTCTCAGAGCTAAAGGAGGAATTACGTACCCAGTGCAAAGAAACTAAAAATCTTGAAAAAAAGAGTGGAAGAATTGATACCTAGAATAATTAATGCTGAGAAGGTCATAAACGAAATGACAGAGATGAAAACCATGACACAAGAAATACGTGACAAACGCACAAGCTCCAGTAACCGACTCGATCAACTGGAAGAAAGAGTATCAGCGATTGAGGATCAAATGAATGAAATGAAGCGAGAAGAGAAACCTAAAGAAAAAAGAAGAAAAAGCAATGAACAAAGCCTGCAAGAAGTATGGGATTATGCAAAAAGACCAAATCTATGTCTGATTGGGGTGCCTGAAAGTGAGGGGGAAAATGGAACCAAGTTGGAAAACACTCTTCAGGATATCATCCAGGAGAACTTCCCCAACCTAGTAGGGCAGGCCAACATTCAAATTCAGGAAATACAGAGAACGCCACAAAGATACTCCTCCAGAAGAGCAACTCCAAGACACATAATTGCCAGATTCACCAAAGTTGAAATGAAGGAAAAAATCTTAAGGGCAGCCAGAGAGAAAGGTCGGGTTACCCACAAAGGGAAGCCCATCAGACTAACAGCAGATCTCTCGGCAGAAACTCTACAAGCCAGAAGAGAGTGGGGGCCAATATTCAACGTTCTTAAAGAAAAGAATTTTAAACCCAGAATTTCATATCCAGCCAAACGAAGTTTCATAAGTGAAGGAGAAATAAAATCCTTTACAGATAAGCAAATGCTTAGAGATTTTGTCACCACCAGGCCTGCCTTACAAGAGACCCTGAAGGAAGCACTAAACATGGAAAGGAACAACCGGTACCAGCCATTGCAAAAACATGCCAAAATGTAAAGACCATCGAGGCTAGGAAGAAACTGCATGAACTAACGCGCAAAATAACCAGTTAATATCATAATGGCAGGATCAAGTTCACACATAACAATATTAACCTTAAATGTAAATGGACTAAATGCTCCAATTAAAAGACACAGACTGGCAAACTGGATAAAGAGTCAAGATCCATCAGTCTGCTTTATTCAGGAGACCCATCTCACATGCAGAGACATACATAGGCTCAAAATAAAGAGATAAAGAAAGATCTACCAAGCAAATGGAGAACAAAAAAAAGCAGGGGTTGCAATCCTAGTCTCTGATAAAACAGACTTTAAACCATCAAAGATCAAAAGAGACAAAGAAGGCCATTACATAATGGTAAAGGGATCAATTCAACAGGAAGAGCTAACTATCCTAAATATATATGCACCCAATACAGGAGCACCCAGATTCATAAAGCAAGTCCTTAGAGACTTACAAAGAGACTTAGACTCCCATACAATAATAATGGGAGACTTCAACACTCCACTGTCAACATTAGACAGATCAATGAGACAGAAAGTTAACAAGGATATCCAGGAATTGAACTCATCTCTGCAGCAAGCAGACCCAATAGACATCTATAGAACTCTCCACCCCAAATCAACAGAATATACATTCTTCTCAGCACCACATCACACTTATTCCAAAATTGACCACATAATTTGAAGTAAAGCACTCCTCAGCAAATGTACAAGAACAAAAATTATAACAAACTGTCTCTCAGACCACAGTGCAATCAAACTAGAACTCAGGACTAAGAAACTCAATCAAAACCGCTCAACTACATGGAAACTGAACAACCTGCTCCTGAATGACTACTGGGTACATAACGAAATGAAGGCAGAAATAAAGATGTTCTTTGAAACCAATGAGAACAAAGATACAACATACCAGAATCTCTGGGACACATTTAAAGCAGTGTGTAGAGGGAAATTTATAGCACTAAATGCCCACAAGAGAAAGCTGGAACGATCTAAAATTGACACTCTAACATCACAATTAAAAGAACTAGAGAGGCAAGAGCAAACACATTCAAAAGCTAGCAGAAGGCAAGAAACAACGAAGATCAGAGCAGAACTGAAGGAGATAGAGACACAAAAAATCCTCCAAAAAATCAATGAATCCAGGAGTTGGTTTTTTGAAAAGATCAACAAAATTGACAGACCACTAGCAAGATTAATAAAGAAGAAAAGAGAGAAGAATCAAATAGACGCAATAAAAAATGATAAAGGGGATATCACCACCGACCCCACAAAAATACAAACTACCATCAGAGAATACTATAAACACTTCTACGCAAATCAACTAGAAAATCTAGAAGAAATGGATAATTTCCTGGATACTTACACTCTTCCAAGGCTAAACCAGGAAGAAGTTGAATCCCTAAATAGACCAATAGCAGGCTCTGAAATTGAGGCAATAATTAATAGCCTGCCAACCAAAAAAAGTCCAGGACCAGATGGATTCACAGCTGAATTCTACCAGAGGTACAAGGAGGAGCTGGTACCATTCCTTCTGAAACTATTCCAATCAATAGAAAAAGAGGGAATCCTCCCTAACTCATTTTATGAGGCCAACATCATCCTGATACCAAAGCGTGGAAGAGACACAACAAAAAAAGAGAATTTTAGATCAATATCCCTGATGAACATCGATGCAAAAACCTCAATAAAATACTGGCAAACCGGATTCAGCAGCAAATCAAAAAGCTTATCCACCATGATCAAGTGGGCTTCATCCCTGGGATGCAAGGCTGGTTCAACATACACAAATCAATAAACGTAATCCAACATATAAACAGAACCAAAGACAAGAACCACATGATTATCTCAAAAGATGCAGAAAAGGCCTTTGACAAAATTCTACAGCCCTTCATGCTAAAAACGCTTAATAAATTCGGTATTGATGGAACGTACCTCAAAATAATAAGAGCTATTTATGACAAACCCACAGCCAATATCATACTGAATGGGCAAAAACTGAAAAAATTCCCTTTGAAATCTGGCACAAGACAGGGATGCCCTCTCTCACCACTCCTATTCAACATAGTCTTGGAAGTTCTGGCTAGGGCAATCAGGCAAGAGAAAGAAATCAAGGGTATCCAGTTAGGAAAAGAAGAAGTCAAATTGTCCCTGTTTGCAGATGACATGATTGTATATTTAGAAAACCCCATTGTCTCAGCCCAAAATCTCCTTAAGCTGATAAGCAACTTCAGCAAAGTCTCAGGATACAAAATTAATGTGCAAAGATCACAAGCATTCTTATACACCAGTAACAGACAAACAGAGAGCCAAATCATGAATGAACTTCCATTCACAATTGCTTCAAAGAGAATAAAATACCTAGGAATCCAACTTACAAGGGATGTCAAGGACCTCTTCAAGGAGAACTACAAACCACTGCTCAGTGAAATCAAAGAGGACACAAAAATGGAAGAACATACCATGCTCATGGATAGGAAGAATCAATATCGTGAAAATGGCCATACTGCCCAAGGTAATTTATAGATTCAATGCCATCCCCATCAAGCTACCAATGACTTTCTTCACAGAATTGGAAAAAACTGCTTTAAAGTTCATATGGAACCAAAAAAGAGCCTGCATTGCCAAGACAATCCTAAGTCAAAAGGACAAAGCTGGAGGCGTCACGCTACCTGACTTCAAACTATACTACAAGGCTACAGTAACCAAAACAGCATGGTACTGGTACCAAAACAGAGATATAGACCAATGGAACAGAACAGAGTCCTCAGAAATAATACCACACATCTACAGCCATCTGATCTTTGACAAACCTGAGAGAAACAAGAAATGGGGAAACGATTCCCTATTTAATAAATGGTGCTGGGAAAATTGGCTAGCCATAAGTAGAAAGCTGAACTGGATCCTTTCCTTACTCCTTATACGAAAATTAATTCAACATGGATTAGAGACTTAAATGTTAGACCTAATACCATAAAAACCCTAGAAGAAAACCTAGGTAGTACCATTCAGGACATAGGCATGGGCAAGGACTTCATGTCTAAAACACCAAAAGCAATGGCAGCAAAAGCCAAAATTGACAAATGGGATCTCATTAAACTAAAGAGCTTCTGCACAGCAAAAGAAACTACCATCAGAGTGAACAGGCAACCTACAGAATGGGAGAAAATTTTTGCAATCTACTCATCTGACAAAGGGCTAATATCCAGAACCTACAAAGAACTCAAACAAATTTACAAGAAAAAAAAAACAACCCCATCAAAAAGTGGGCAAAGGAAATGAACAGACATTTCTCAAAAGAAGACATTCATACAGCCAACAGACACATGAAAAAATGCTCATTATCACTCGCCATTAGAGAAATGCAAATCAAAACCACAATGAGATACCATCTCACACCAGTTAGAACGGCAATCATTAAAAAGTCAGGAAACAACAGGTGCTGGAGAGGATGTGGAGAAATAGGAACACTTTTACACTGTTGGTGGGATTGTAAACTAGTTCAACCATTATGGAAAACAGTATGGCAATCCCTCAAGGATCTAGAACTAGATGTACCATATGACCCAGCCATCCCACTACTGGGTATATACCCAAAGGATCATAAATCATGCTGCTATAAAGACACATGCACACGTATGTTTATTGCGGCACTATTCACAATAGCAAAGACTTGGAATCAACCCAAATGTCCATCATTGACAGACTGGATTAAGAAAATGTGGCACATATACACCATGGAATACTATGCAGCCATGAAAAAGGATGAGTTTGTGTTCTTTGTAGGGACATGGATGCAGCTGGAAACCATCATTCTTAGCAAACTATCACAAGAACAGAAAAAAAGCACCGCATGTTCTCACTCATAAGTAGGAACTGAACGATGAGATCACTTGGACTTGGGAAGGGGAACATCACACACGGGCCTATTATGGGGAGGGGGGAGGGGGGAGAGATTGCATTGGGAATTATACCTGATGTAAATGACGAGTTGATGGGTGCTGACGAGTTGATGGGTGCAGCACACCAACATGGCACAAGTATACATATGTAACAAACCTGCACGTTATGCACATGTACCCTAGAACTTAAAGTATAATAAAAAATAAAAAATAAAAACACCACAGCAGGCAGGATGAGCAGTGTTGCCTACCAGGTTCCCCTCGCCAATTGCACCACAGGAAGGCTGTGAGCTGCATCCAGCTGGCTCAGTCCTCGCTGGGCCCTCACAACCCTCTATTCCTTTCTGCTCACAAACTACGTAAGGCATGACGTGTGCAGAATTTGGTACAGCTCAGTGCAAATATCCACACTACTTCAGATACCAGGTAAACTAATAATTAAAAGCAATAAAAGGAAGGTGTGGAGATGGTCACACCCCAGGGGACCCTCATGTCCACAGGCCTGAGTGTGTCCAGATGGCCCTTCTAGCTGAACCTTCCACCTTCCCATTCCCTACATACTTTACATTTCCTCATTTTCTCTCCCCTCCCTGGCCAGCCAGCTACTGCTGACCCCTGTGTCCCCTGCAGGTGCCAGGAAATGCTGGGCCCCTGTGCCATTCTCTTGGCTTCCCTTTGCCTGGCTGCCTTCCTTCTGCCCTCTTCCATCTCCCTCTGCCTGCCCCAGGGAACCTATACATCCCAACCACACCCTTCCCTGAGCCTCAAGCCCTGAGAACTGCCCTGATGAGCCATTAAGACCCCACATGCTTGTGAGACACTTGCTGCTTGATGGATACAGGACAGTATCACAGGAGGGGACACTCCCTTTTCACCATGTGCCAGCCATGCAAGCCTGCTATGTGTCCCTGCCCTGCTCCGGGCTTCAGTTTCTGCGGCTGCAGAAGACAGTTCAGCAGGCCGAGCACAGAGATCCCTTGTAGTGCTAAAATCCATGGATTATATTCCATAAAGACAGATTTGAGCTGTGGGTCAGGAGCCCTGCATCACCTCCTGACTGGTGCTGAAGGATCAGGGCCTCAGGACCAGGCTTCCTTGTGTGTTAGCTAAGGTACTGGCTTATGATATGCTTTGTGCACAGACATCTCAGATATTCTTTAAGTGGGTGTCACTGACATTTCATCGCTAAGAAAGACTGGAAAAATGTAAAGTGGGTCACTTGATTTTAAACTAAGTGATATGGTGGTTTAAGGATCCCCCCCCCACCCTCTCACACACACAAACAGCTTTTTCAAGCTACTGAGTGCTACTGAAATCATGACTTAGGGTTTGAGAAACATGACTATTTGAATTATAATCAATTTATGCTTCAAAATACAATTCTTGCAGTGTATTTGTTTTGTACACAGGTTCATCAGTGAAAACAAACATAGGCACACATTTTTGTAAAGGAGCAGTATTTGTTGAAAAATAGGAGTCAGAAAACTTTAATGGAGGAAAATAGCCAGTCAGGTCCCTTATTTTCTGACTGGACAGATCAGCAGCCCCTGCGAGGTGCGTGGCCAGTGGTTGGCCCGAGTTTTTACCTGGCTCCCTTCTGCCCAGCTGGGTGTCCGTTCACATCCTGGGCTGAGTCTTCTCCTGTGACCTCATGGGATCTGTGCGAAGCTGGCCACTCAGTGCTTAAGTCCTGCAGAAAGATACGCAATGAGATGAGTCACAAAGGAGAGGAGCTTGGAGGAGTGTGGCCCTGCCTAAGGAAAGGAAGGAGAGAGGGAGGGAGGGAGGGAGTAAGAAAGAGAGGGATGGAAGAGTTTCCTGGACCATGTGGGTAACTATAAAAGACTCTTCCATTAAGTACCTTTCATTCAAAAAGTGGATGGAGATTTCTCAAAAAATTAAAAATAGAACTAACATATGATCTAGCAATTCCACTACTAGGTATATATCCAAAGGAAATAAAATCGGTCTGTTAAAGAGGTATCTGCATTCCAATGTTCATTGCGACATTAGCCATGTTCACAATAGCCAAGATATTAAGGTTCATCAAAGAATGGATAAAGAAAATCTGGTGTATATATACAAAATGGAATGCTCCTCAACCTTAAAGGAGAAGGAAATTTGGCTGGGCACAACAACTCACGCCTGTGATCTCAGCACTTTGGGAGGCCAAGGGCAGGAGGACACTTAAAGCCAGGAGTTCAATAGCAGCTTGGGCAACATAGCAAGACCCCATCTCTAAGAAAAAAATGAAAAATTAATGGGCATGGTGACACATGCCTGTGATCCCAGCAGGAGGGACTTGAGCCCAGGAGTTCTCTTGAGGATTGCTTGAGCCCAGAAGTTCAATGTTACAGTAAATTATGATCACACCACTACACTCCAGCCTGAGTGACAGAGTGAAACCCCGTCTCAAAAAAAAAAAAAGAAGGAAATTCTGCCACTTGGAACACCGTGGATGAAGTTGGAGGACATTGTGCTAAGTAAAATAAGTCAGGCACAGAAAAACATATATATGTACCAAAACATTACGTGTATACCTTAAATATACACAATTTTTATTCATCAATTTTACTTCAATAAAGCTGAGGGTGGGGGAAAAGGAGCTGCAAACTTTCTAAATCCAGTTGTTAACCATATGACATATGACATACTGGGCTGGGATGGTTCATCTCTGAAATCAATTCTCACATTGAGAAAATGGTGGTTTATTCTTTAGCTCCTCATAGACCCAGTTCTGAATACCACATGGATCGGGACTCTAATTTTTTGGTATTCTAGTGACTTCTGTACCAAAGTAATATGAGCTGAGCATCTCTCTTTTAAAGTTATACTTTTATAAACTAGACTGGACACTTCAGCTTTCTATTATGTGAAATTCATGTGCCTACTGGTGTTTTTTTATTTTTAATGGAGCACAGCCACCTTCAGTTGGGGATTGCAGATGAATCAAATATTCATAGTATTTCATCTTATTTCCTCTAACGATGTTTTAGTTATATGTTTTTGGGTTAATTTTCAGTGATTGCTTTAGATACTATAACAAGCATCTTTATCTTATCACAGTATGTTCCCAAAGTATTATATTAGTTCACAAACCATTTAAGAACTTTAAGACAATATATTTCTAATTACTTTCTTCCGTTTGTGTATTTGTTTCCATGCATAACTTATGATCATTTCTTATTTTTCTTTTAAATAGCCAAAGTGTTTACATATATATGTAATATTTATTATATAAAGATCTTCTGTATTTACTACTTATTAATTCTTTCTGGGGTCCTTCATTCCATCGTATAGAACCGTGGACATGGCAGCACTCCCTTAAGTCTTCAGGTCTTCTTTTTAACATTTTTAGTAATGGATTTTGCCATAGACGAACTTTTTGTCTTTTGTCTGTCTAAAGAAGTCTTTTTTAGCCTTCATTTCTGAATGATAGTTTCACTGATACAGAATTCTAAGTGGTCAGCATTTTAAACAAGTAATTTCATTGTCATTTGGCATTAATTTTTTTTTTTTTTTTTGAGACAGAGTCTTGTTCTGTCACCCAGGCTGGAGTACAGGGGCGCAATCTCGACTCACTGCAAACTCCACCTCCTGGATTCAAGCGACTCTTCTTCCTCAGCCTCCCAAGTAGTGGGGATTACAGGCACCCACCACCATGCCTGGCTAATTTTTGTATTTTTAGTAGAGACAGCTTTCACCATGTGGGCTAGACTGGTCTCAAACTCCTGACCTCAGGTGGTCCACCTGCCTCAGCCTCCCAAAGTGCTGGGATTACAGGCCACCACACCCAGCTTGGCATTAACTATTTCTGATGAGAAGTCTTCTATTATTTTTATTAGATCCTCTGTACGTGACATTTCATTTTTCTCTAACTGCTTTCAAACTTTTCTCTTTATATTTTTCTTTTTGTTGGTTTTTGACAATTTGACTGTGTTTAACATTAAGCTTCTGTGCGCTTATCCTTTTAACAGTTCTTGGATCTGTGGTTTATTATCTTTCATTATGTCTGGAAAATTCTCGTCATTATCTTTTAAACTATTCTGCTGCCCCCATTCTCTCTATCCATCATCCCTTGGTGACTCCAATAAATTATATGTTAAGTTTGATCATTTTATTGTGTTCCACTGATCATGGATATTCTCTTTTGTTTTGTTCATTCTTTATATTCCCTTTGTGTTTCAATTTGGATGATATCTATTTACCTGCATTCAAGTTCACTGATTCTTTACTGTATTACATCCAGTCTGGCCACATGCAACAAGCCTCTTAAAGAGACTTCTTCATCCAATATTGTTTTCTCTCTTTTAGCATTTCTATTTTATTCTTTTTATAGTTTCTGTCACGTTGATGAAATTCGTTTGTTGATGCCTGTTGCTCACATTTTTCAGTATCTCCTTTAACATATTAGTCATTGTAATGTTAAATGTGTATAGTAAGGTTAAATCTGATATTAATATTTCCAGCACCAGACCCATCTCTGGGTCTGGCCTCTTTGATTATTTTACCTCTTTACAAGTCTTATTTTCTTGATTTCATATGACTTGTAAACTTTTATTGTGTGTAAAAGATAGTAAAGATGTTGTGTGTGAGAATAGCAAAGACTTGGAATCAACCCAAATGTCCATCTGTGACAGACTGGATTAAGAAAATGTGGCACATATATACCATGGAATATTATGCAGCCATAAAAAAGGATGAGTTTGCGTCCTTTGTAGGGACATGGATGCAGCTGGAAACCATCATTCTTAGCAAACTATCACAAGAACAGAAAACCAAACACCGCATGTTCTCACTCATAGGTGGGAACTGAACAATGACATCACTTGGACTCGGGAAGGGGAACATCACACATCGGGGCCTATCATGGGGAAGGGGGAGGAGGGAGGGATTGCATTGGGAGTTTTACCTGATATAAATGATGAATTGATGGGTGCTGACGAGTTGATGGGTGCAGCACATCAACATGGCACAAGTATACATATGTAACAAACCTGCACGTTATGCACATGTACCCTGGAACTTAAAGTATAATAAAAAAAAGAAAGAAAGAAAGAAAAAAAAGATATTGTGTGTGAGATAAATACCATTTATGCTTGAAAATGGGCATACCTCCTTTGTCATGCTATTAGTATAAGGGATTAAATCCATGCAGTCTGTAGTTGAGCTGGATTTGAGTTTTCTTGTTTCTAACATCATTTTCAGCAAAATGGAGCCTTCAAATTCCTATCACAGTGAATGGCCACTGATGTAATTTGGCTCTGTGTCCCCAACCAAATCTCATCTTGTAGCTCCCATAATTCCCGCATGTTGTGGGAGGGGCCCGGGGGAGATGATTGAATCATGAGGGTGGGTCTTTCCCATGCTGTTCTCGTAATAGTGAATGGTCTCACAAGATCTGATGGTTTTAAGAAAATGGGAGTTTCTCTGCACAAGCTCTTTTTGCCTGCCGCCATCCACATAAAATGCGACTTGCTCCTCCTAACCTTCCACCATGACTGTGAGGCTTCCCCAGCCACATGGAGCTGTGAGTTCTCCATTAAACCTCTTTTCTTTGTGAACTGCCCAGTCTTGGGTATGTCTTTATCAGCAGCATGAAAACGAACTAATACAGTAAATTGGTACCAGTAGAATGGGGCATTACTGAAAAGATACCCAAAAATGTGGAAGCAACTTAGGAACTGGGTAACAGGCAGAGGCTGGCAGTTTGGAGGGCTCAGAAGACAGGAAAATGTGGGAAAGTTTGGGACTTCCTAGAGACTTGTTGAATGGCTTTGACAAAAATGTTGATTGTTATATGAACAATAAGGTCCAGTCTGAGGTGGTCTCAGATGGAGATGAAGAACTCATTGGGAACTGGAGTAAAGGTGACTCTTATTATGTTTTAGCAAAGAGACTGGCAGCATTTTGCCCCTGCCCTAGAGACTTGTGGAACTTTGAACTTGAGAGAGATGATTTAGGGTATCTGGCAGAAGAAGTTTCTAAATAGCAAAGCTTCAATATGTTACTTGGGTGCTGTTAAAGGCATTCAGTTTTATAAGGAAAGAAGAGCATAAAAGTTTGGAAAATTTGCAGCCTGACAATGCAATAGGAAAAAAAGTCCCATTTTCTGAGAAGAAATTCAAGCGAGCCGTAGAAATTTGCATGAGTCACAAGAAGCCAAATGTTAATCACCTAAATAATGGGGAAAATGTCTCCAGGGCATGTCAGAGGTCTTCATGGTAGCCCCTCCCATCACAGACCTAAGAGAAAAAAGTGATTCTGTGGGCTGAGCTCATGGTCCCTGTGCTGTGTGCAACCTAGGGACGTGGTGCCCTGCATCCCAGCCATTCCAGCTGTTGCTGAAAGGGGCCAACATAGAGCTTAGGCTGTAGCTTCAGAGGGTACAAGCCTCAAGCCTTGGCAGCTTTCTCGTGGTGTTGAACCTGCAAGTGCACAGAAGTCAAGAAATGGGGTTTGGGAACCTCCGCCTAGATTTCAGAAGATGTATGGAAATACCTGGATGCCCAGGCACAAGTTTGCTGCAGAGGCAGAGCCCTCATGGAGAACTTCTGCTAGAGCAGTGTGGAAGGGAAATGTGGTGTCAGAGCCCCCACACAGAGTCCCTACTGAGGCACTGCCTAGTGGAGCTGTGAGAAGAGGACCATCATCCTCCAGACCACAGAATGGTAGATCCACTGACAGCTTGCACCATGCACCTGGAAAAGCTGCAGACAGTCAACGCCAGCCCGTGAAGGCAGCTGGGAGGGATGTGTACTCTGCAAAGCCCCAGGGGCAGGGCTGCCTGAGACCATGGGAACCCACCTCTTGCATCAGCATGACCTAGATGTGAGACATGGAGTCAAAGGAGATCATTTTGGAGTTTTAGGAGTTGACTGCCTCACTGGATTTCAGACTTGCATGGGGCCTGTATCCCCTTTGTTTTTGCCAATTTCTCCCACTTGGAATGGCTGTATTTACCCAATGCCTGTATCTCTACTGTATTTAGGAAGTAACTAACTTGCTTTTGATTTTATAGGATCATAGGCAGAAGGGACTTGCCTTGTCTCAAATGAGACTTTGGTCTGTGGACTTTTGAGTTAATGCTGAAATGAGTTGAGAGTTTAGGGGACTGTTAGGAAGACATGATTGGTTTTGAAATGTGAAGATATGAGATCTGGGAGGGGCCACGGGCAGAATAATATGGTTTGGCTCTGTGTCCCCATCCAAATCTCATCTGTAGCTCCCATCCATTCCACATGCTGTGGGAGGGAGAATGGGAGATGGGAGATGATTGAATCATGGGGATGGGTCTTTCCTGTGCTGTTCTCATAATAGTGAATAGGTCTCACAAGATCTGATGGTTTTAAAAAATGGGAGTTTCTCTGCACAAGCTCTTTTTGCCTGTTGCCATCCACGTAAGATGTGACTTGCTCCTCCTTGCCTTCTGCCATGATTGTGAGGCTTCCCCAGCCACTTGGAGCTATGAGTTCTCCATTAAACCTCTTTCCTTTTTAAATTGCCTGGTCTCAGATATGTCTTTACCAGCAGTGTGAAAAGGAACTAATAGAGCCACTAACTATTCTATGTGAAGCCTGGGGTGTGTAAGGGTCCCCAGTGTCCTTGCTCCACTTCAGCTTCTGTAGGCCTACATCTGCCCTAGGAGCCACAGACCTGAAACTAGGAGCCATGCACCTACAACTAGGAGCTGCACACCTATACCAAGGAGGTACCTACTTCTCTACCTAGGAGCCAGACACCTGTGCTAGGAGGGTCACACCTGCCCTAGGAGCTGCACATCCTGCACCGAGGAGGGGAACACCTACACCTATAAGCTGCACAGCTACCCTAGAAGTCACACACCTGCACCTAAGAAGAGACCCTTCTCCATTTTTTTCCTCTCACAGAGGTCCTGCTGTTGTTTCTACTCAGTGCATAGCTTGTGGTGGGGGCAGTGTGAGGGTTTCTGGATCCTAAGTCTCTAGGTATATATGTCTCAGTATTCCTCATACCAAAAAACAATACATAATATATATATATATATGTATGTGTGTGTGTGTGTGTGTATATATATATATAATCTCTTCCTCAGGACAGGGCCTGCAGAGTAGGTAGGGCTTGCACCTCCTACCAGTAGTATCTAAATGCTGTCTTGTTTCAGAACAGAATCCTGGCATATACAGATTTCCTGCCTTTCTGCCAGGGACAGATTTTTTTTTTTTTTTTTTAGAGACAGGGTCTTGCTTTGTTGCCCAGGGTGGTCTTGAACTCCTGGGCTCAAATGATCCTCCTGTCTCAGCCTCCCAAAGTGCTAGGATTATAGACATGAGCCACAATGCCCAGCTGACAGACATTTTTTCCAAGTGTCAGTGCAGTGTCTGGGACCGTCAACTTCTGCCTGACATCAGTGCAGTTTCAGGGGTGAAGGTAGGTTTCCTACCTCACCCCCAGCAACGTCCAAACTTTTTTGGTGCCAGAGAAGGGTCCAGGGCATGGAATTACTAAAGGGAATCCTTTAAGCTGAAAAAACAGGCTGCTAATTAACAACATATGGAAGTACAAAACTCAATGGTATAACAAATACAGAGTCATATTCAGAATACTGTAGAACTGTAGTGGACTAGTGTATAAAGCAATTTCATCTCTAGTACTATGGTTAAAAGACAAAACTTTAAAAACTGAAATAAATTGTCAAGGAATACAAATTTTTTTTAAAATGTCAACTTTTATGTCAAAAACATAAAATGTATGTTATCACCTATTGGCTGATAAAAGTATAGAGCTACTGTGTGCAATCAAAGTTAATTTATTATCAGCTTAAAATAGCCTGTTATAAGTACAAGACATTTTATGTAAGCCTTATGGCAACCACAAAGCAAAAATCTACAGTAGATGCACAAAGCATAAATAGAAAGTATTCAAAGCATATCACTACAGAAAACCATCAAACTACAAAGGAAGACAAAAAGAGAGGAAGAAAGAAACAAAATATATGTAAAAAACTGGAAAATAAATGGCAAAATGGTAATAGTTAAGTCTTTACCTATCAATAATTACTTTGGATATAAAGGGATAAAATTCTCCAATAAAGACATACAGTGGCTGAATGGATTTTTTTTAAAAACCCACAAGACCCAATAACATGCTGTCTCCAAGAGGGTCACTTCATCTTTAAAGAAACACATAGACTTAAGGTCAAGGGATGGAAAAAGGTACGTTATGTTAATAGAAATAAAAAGAGAACAAGAGTAGCTATAATTATATCAGACAAAATAGACTTTAAGTCAATAACTGTAAAAAGAGACCAAAAATATAATTATATAATAATAAAGGTGTCCATTTATCAAGAGGCTATGACAGTTACATCTATACCCAACAGAGCACCTAAGCATATAAAGTAAATATTAAAAGATCTGAAGGGAGAAATATACAGCAACACAATAATAATCAGGGACTTTAACATTCCACTTTCAACAATATGCAGATCATCCATGACAGAAAATCAATTTAAAAAATCAAATGTGAATTACATTTTAGAGTAAATGGACTGAACATACATACACTGAACACTCCATCCAATAGCAACAGAACATACATTCTTCTCAAGTACACACAGAAAATTATCCAGGATAGATTACATTTTAGGCCAAAAAAACAAGTCTGAATAAGTTTAAGAGGACTGAAATAATATCAAGTATCCTTTCTGATCACAATGATATGAAACTAGAAATGAATAACAAGAAAAATCTTGAAAATTTCACAAATACAAGGAAATTAAACAGCATGATCCTGAACAACCAATGGATCAAAGAAGAAATCAAAAGGAAAAATGAAAACTGTCTTAAGACAACAAAAATGGAAATACAATATGCCAAAACTTATAGGATGCAGCAAAAGTTATTCTAAGAGGGAAATTTATAGCAATAAGTGCCTAATATTAAAAAAGAAGATCAATGGGGTAGAACTTAATGTAAAATTTTTTTCTGTAAAATTCTTAATGATTAAAATAAATAAACACACCCACAAAGAAAGATATCAAATAAACAACCTAATGTTATATCTCAAGGAACTAGAAAAAGAAGAACAAACTTAGCCCAAAGTTGACAGAAGAAACAAAATAACAAAAATCAGAGTAGAAATAAATAAGACAGAGACTAGAAAAAAAAAAACAGAAAAAATAAACAAAACTGAGTCCATTTTTCAAAAAGTTTTTAAAAAATTGACAACTCCTTAGCTAAATGAAGAAAAAAGAGAGAAGACTCAAATAAATAGAATCGAAAATGAAAGTGGAGACATTACAACTGACACCACAGAAGTAAAAAGGATTATAAGAAATTACTGTGAAATATTATACATCAACAAGTTAAAAGACCTAGAAAAAATGGATAAATTTCTATACATATATGATCAACCAAGATTGAATAATGAAGGAATCGAAAATCTTAATAGACTGATAGTGAGTAAGGAGATTTAATTAGTAATAAAAACTCTTCCATCAAAGAAAATGCCAGGACCTGATGACTTCACTGCTAAATTTTACCAAACATTTAAAGAACTAATAACAATCCTTCTCAAACTCTTCCAGAAAATTAAAGAGCAGAGAATACTTCCAAATTCTTTTTATGAAGCCAGCATTACCCTTATACTAAAGCCAGACAAGGACATTACAAGGGGAAAAATATTATAGGTCAATATCCTGATGAAAATGTTGCAAAAATCTTCAGCAAAGTATTAGCAAATCAAAATCAACCATATATTAAAAGGATCATTCACCATGATCAAGTGGAACTTATCCCAGGGATGTAAAGATGGTTCAATGTATGTGATCTATGTGATATGCCAATTAACAGAATGAAGGGCAAAAACCATACAAGCATCCCATTAGATGTAGAAAAAGTATTTGACAAAATTCATAACCTTTTCATGATAAAAACACTCAACAAACTAGAGGCAGAAGAAATGTACCTCAATACAATGAAGGCCATATATGATAAACCCACAGGTAACATCATACTCAACAGTGAAAAGTTAAAAGCATTTCCTCTAAGATCTGGAACAAGACAAGGATGCCCACTCTCATCCCTTCTATTCAACATAGTACTAAAAGTCCTTGCCAGAGAAATTAGGTAACAGAAAGAAATAAAAGACATCCAAATAGAAAAGGAAGTAGTGAAATTGTTGCTGTTTGCTGATGACATAATCTTGTGTGTAGACAACCCGAAAGACTACACCAAAAAATTGTTAGAACTAATAAATGAATACAGTAAGGTTGCAGGATACAAAATCAGCACTCAAAAATCAGCACTGTTTCTATTTACTAATAATAAAATAACAAAATATAAATCAAGTAAACAATTTAATTCCCAGTAGCTACACAAAAAGAATACACTTAGGAGTAAATTTAACCAAAGAGATGAAAGATCTGTACACTGGAAACTATGAAACATTGATGAAAGAAATTGAAGATGACTCAAATAAATGGAAAGACATCTCATGTTTATGGATTGAAAGAATTAATATTGTTAATGGCCATCGTACCCAAAGCAATCTACAGATTCAATGCAATCCCTATCAAAATTCCAAAATCATTTTTCACAGAAATAGAAAAAGCAAGCCTAAAATTTTTTTTTTGTTTTGTTTTGTTTTGTTTTGTTTTGTTTTTATTATACTTTAAGTTCTAGGGTACATGTGCATGACGTTTATATCATGTATAACTCCCCAATGCAATCCCTCCCTCCTCCCCTCTCCCCATGATAGGCCCCAGTGTGTGATGTTCCCCTTCCCGAGTCCAAGTGATCTCATTGTTCAGTTCCCACCTATGAGTAAGAACATGCGGTGTTTGGTTTTCTCTTCTTGTGATAGTTTGCTAACAATGATGGTTTCCAGCTTCATCCATGTCCCTACAAAGGACGCAAACTCATCCTTTTTGATGGCTGCATAGTATTCCATGGTGTATATGTGCCACATTTTCTTAATCCAGTCTGTCACAGATGGACATTTGGGTTGATTCCAAGTCTTTGCTATTGTGAATAGTGCCGCAATAAACATACGTGTGCATGTGTCTTTGTAGTAGAGTAATTTATAATCCTTTGGGTATATACCCAGTAGTGGGATGGCTGGGTCATATGGTACATCTAGTTCTAGATCCTTGAGGAATCGCCATACTGTTTTCCATAATGGTTGAACTAGTTTACAATCCCACCAACAGTGTAAAAGTGTTCCTATTTCTCCACATCCTCTCCAACACCTGTTGTTTCCTGACTTCTTAATGATTGCCATTCTAACTGGTGTGAGATGGTATCTCATTGTGGTTTTGATTTGCATTTCTCTGATGGCGAGTGATGATGAGCATTTTTTCATGTGTCTGTTGGCTGTATGGATGTCTTCTTTTGAGAAATGTCTGTTCATGTCCTTTCCCCACTTTTTGATGGGGTTGTTTGTTTTTTTCTTGTATATTTGTTTGAGTTCTTTGTAGATTCTGGATATTAGCCCTTTGTCAGATGAGTAGGTTGCAAAAATTTTTTCCCATTCTGTAGGTTGCCTGTTCACTCTGATGGTAGTTTCTTTAGCTGTGCAAAAGCTCTTTAGTTTAATTAGATCCCATGTGTCAATTTTTGCTTTTGCTGCCGTTGCTTTTGGTGTTTTAGACATGAAGTCCTTGCCCATGCCTATGTCCTGAATGGTACTACCTAGATTTTCTTCTAGGGTTTTTATGGTATTAGGTCTAACATTTAAGTCTCTGATCCATCTTGAATTAATTTTCGTATAAGGGGTAAGGAAAGGATCCAGTTTCAGCTTTCTACTTATGGCTAGCCAATTTTCCCAGCACCATTTATTAAATAGGGAATCGTTTCCCCATTTCTTGTTTCTCTCAGGTTTGTCAAAGATCAGATGGCTGTAGATGTGTGGTATTATTTCTGAGGACTCTGTTCTGTTCCATTGGTCTATATCTCTGTTGTGGTACCAGTACCATGCTGTTTTGGTTACTGTAGGCTTGTAGTATAGTTTGAAGTCAGGTAGCGTGACGCCTCCAGCTTTGTCCTTTTGACTTAGGATTGTCTTGGCAATGCGGGCTCTTTTTTGGTTCCATATGAACTTTAAAGCCGTTTTTTCCAATTCTGTGAAGAAAGTCATTGGTAGCTTGATGGGGATGGCATTGAATCTATAAATCACCTTGGGCAGTATGGCCATTTTCACGATATTGATTCTTCCTATCCATGAGCATGGTATGTTCTTCCATTTGTTTGTGTCCTCTTTGATTTCACTGAGCAGTGGTTTGTAGTTCTCCTTGAAGAGGTCCTTCCCTTGTAAGCTGGATTCCTAGGTATTTTATTCTCTTTGAATCAATTGTGAATGGAAGTTCATTCCTGATTTGGCTCTCTGCTTGTCTGTTACTGGTGTATAAGAATGCTTGTGATTTTTGCACATTAATTTTGTATCCTGAGACTTTGCTGAAGTTGCTTATCAGCTTAAGGAGATTTTGGGCTGAGACAATGGGGTTTTCTAAATATACAATCATGTCATCTGCAAACAGGGACAATTTGACTTCTTCTTTTCCTAACTGAATACCCTTGATTTCTTTCTCTTGCCTGATTGCCCTAGCCAGAACTTCCAACACTATGTTGAATAGGAGTGGTGAGAGAGGGCATCCCTGTCTTGTGCCAGTTTTCAAAGGGAATTTTTCCAGTTTTTGCCCATTCAGTATGATATTGGCTGTGGGTTTGTCATAAATAGCTCTTATTATTTTGAGGTACGTTCCATCAATACCAAATTTATTGAGCATTTTTAGCATAAAGGGCTGTTGAATTTTGTCAAAAGCCTTTTCTGCATCTATTGAGATAATCATGTGGTTCTTGTCTTTGGTTCTGTTTATATGCTGGATTACGTTTATTGATTTGCGAATGTTGAACCAGCCTTGCATCCCAGGGATGAAGCCCACTTGATCATGGTGGATAAGCTTTTTGATGTGCTGCTGAATCCGGTTTGCCAGTATTTTATTGAGGATTTTTGCATCGATGTTCATCAGGGATATTGGTCTAAAATTCTCTTTTTTTGTTGTGTCTCTGCCAGGCTTTGGTATCAGGATGATGTTGGCCTCATAAAAAGAGTTAGGGAGGATTCCCTCTTTTTCTATTGATTGGAATAGTTTCAGAAGGAATGGTACCAGCTCCTCCTTGTACCTCTGGTAGAATTCAGCTGTGAATCCATCTGGTCCTGGACTTTTTTTGGTGGGTAGGCTATTATTGTTGCCTCAATTTCAGAGCCTGCTATTGGTCTATTCAGGGATTCAACTTCTTCCTGGTTTAGTCTTGGGAGAGTGTAAGTGTCCAGGAAATTATCCATTTCTTCTAGATTTTCTAGTTGATTTGCGTAGAGGCATTTATAGTATTCTCTGATGGTTGTTTGTATTTCTGTGGGGTCGGTGGTGATATCCCCTTTATCATTTTTTATTGCGTCTATTTGATTCCTCTCTCTTTTCTTCTTTATTAGTCTAGCTAGCGGTCTGTCAATTTTGTTGATCTTTTCAAAAAACCAACTCCTGGATTCATTGATTTTTTGGAGGGTTTTTTGTGTCTCTATCTCCTTCAGTTCTGCTCTGATCTTAGTTATTTCTTGCCTTCTGCTAGCTTTTGAATGTGTTTGCTCTTGCCTCTCTAGTTCTTTTAATTGTGATGTTAGAGTGTCAATTTTAGATCTCTCCTGCTTTCTCTTGTGGGCATTTAGTGCTATAAATTTCCCTCTACACACTGCTTTAAATGTGTCCCAGAGATTCTGGTATGTTGTATCTTTGTTCTCATTGGTTTCAAAAAACATCTTTATTTCTGCTTTCATTTCGTTATGTACCCAGTAGTCATTCAGGAGCAGGTTGTTCAGTTTCCATGTAGTTGAGCGGTTTTGATTGAGTTTCTTAGTCCTGAGTTCTAGTTTGATTGCACTGTGGTCTGAGAGACAGTTTGTTATAATTTCTGTTCTTGTACATTTGCTGAGTAGTGCTTTACTTCCAATTATGTGGTCAATTTTGGAATAAGTGCGATGTGGTGCTGAGAAGAATGTATATTCTGTTGATTTGGGGTGGAGAGTTCTATAGATGTCTATTAGGTCCGCTTGGTGCAGAGATGAGTTCAAGTCCTGGATATCCTTGTTAACTTTCTGTCTCGTTGATCTGTCTAATGTTGACAGTGGAGTGTTGAAGTCTCCCATTATTATTGTATGGGAGTCTAAGTCTCTTTGTAGGTCTCTAAGGACTTGCTTTATGAATCTGGGTGCTCCTGTATTGGGTGCATATATATTTAGGAGAGTTAGCTCTTCCTGTTGAATTGATCCCTTTACCATTATGTAATGGCCTTCTTTGTCTCTTTTGATCTTTGATGGTTTAAAGTCTGTTTTATCAGAGACTAGGATTGCAACCCCTGCTTTTTTTTGTTCTCCATTTGCTTGGTAGATCTTCCTCCATCCCTTTATTTTGAGCCTATGTATGTCTCTGCATGTGAGATGGGTCTCCTGAATACAGCAGACTGATGGGTCTTGACTCTTTATCCAGTTTGCCAGTCTGTGTCTTTTAATTGGAGCATTTAGTCCATTGACATTTAAGGTTAATATTGTTATGTGTGAACTTGATCCTGTCATTATGATATTAACTGGTTATTTTGCTCGTTAGTTGATGCAGTTTCTTCCTAGCCTCGATGGTCTTTACATTTTGGCATGTTTTTGCAATGGCTGGTACCGGTTGTTCCTTTCCATGTTTAGGGCTTCCTTCAGGGTCTCTTGTAAGGCAGGCCTGGTGGTGACAAAATCTCTAAGCATTTGCTTATCTGTAAAGGATTTTATTTCTCCTTCACTGATGAAGCTTAGTTTGGCTGGATATGAAATTCTCGGTTGAAAATTCTTTTCTTTAAGAACGTTGAATATTGGCCCCCACTCTCTTCTGGCTTGTAGAGTTTCTGCCGAGAGGTCTGCTGTTATTCTGATGGGCTTCCCTTTGTGGGTAACCCGACCTTTCTCTCTGGCTGCCCTTAAGATTTTTTCCTTCATTTCAACTTTGGTGAATCTGGCAATTATGTGTCTTGGAGTTGCTCTTCTGGAGGAGTATCTTTGTGGCGTTCTCTGTATTTCCTGAATTTGAATGTTGGCCTGCCCTACTAGGTTGGGGAAGTTCTCCTGGATGATATCCTGAAGAGTGTTTTCCAACTTGGTTCCATTTTCCCCTCACTTTCAGGCACCCCAATCAGACATAGATTTGGTCTTTTTACATAATCCCATACTTCTTGCAGGCTTTGTTCATTTCTTTTTCTTCTTTTTCTTTTGGTTTCTCTTCTCGCTTCATTTCATTCATTTGATCCTCAATCGCTGATACTCTTTCTTCCAGTTGATCGAGTCGGTTACTGAAGCTTGTGCATTTGTCACGTATTTCTCGTGTCATGGTTTTCATCTCTGTCATTTCGTTTATGATCTTCTCTGCATTAATTAGTCTAGCTGTCAATTCTTCCACTTTTTTTTCAAGATTTTTAGTTTCTTTGCGCTGGGTACGTAATTCCTCCTTTAGCTCTGAGAGGTTTGATGGACTGAAGCCTTCTTCTCTCATCTCGTCAAAGTCATTCTCTGACCAGCTTTGATCCGTTGCTGGCGATGGGCTGCGCTCCTTTGCAGGGGGAGATGCGCTCTTATTTTTTGAATTTCCAGCTTTTCTGCCCTGCTTTTCCCCATCTTTGTGGTTTTATCTGTCTCTGGACTTTGATGATGGTGACGTACTGATGGGGTTTTGGTATAGGTGTCCTTCCTGTTTGATAGTTTTCCGTCTGACAGTCAGAAGGACTGTCTGTTGGTCTGTTGGAGATTGCTTGAGGTCCACTCCAGACCCTGTTTGCCTGGGTATCAGCAGCAGAGGTTGCCGAAGATAGAATATTGCTGAACAGCGAGTGTACCTGTCTGATTCTTCTTTGGAAGTTTCCTCTCAGGGGTGACGCCACCCTGTGAGGTGTGGGGTGTCAGACTGCCCCTAGTGGGGGATGTCTCCCAGCTAGGCTACTCAGGGGTCAGGGACCCACCTGAGCAGGCAGTCTGTCCGTTCTCAGATCTCAACCTCCGCGTTAGGAGATCCACGGCTCTCCCCAAAGCTGTCAGACAGAGTCTTTCGCGTCTGCACCCGCCCCCGCTCTTTCCCCTAATGGACTGCAGCTGTGCGCTGTCCGCAGAGGTAGAGTCTACAGAGACAGGCAGGCTTCCTTGAGCTGCTGTGAGCTCCACCCAGTTCGAGCTTCCCAGCGGCTTTGTTTACCAACTTAAGCCTCAGCAATGGCTGGCGCCCCTCCCCCAGCCTCGCTGCTGCCTTGCCGATAGATCGCCGCAGACGGCTGTGTTAGCAGTGAGGGAGGCTCCGTGGGCGTGGGACCCTCCCAGCCAGGTGTGGGATATATTCTCCTGGTGTGCCTGTTTCCTTAAAGCGCAGTATTGGGGTGGGAGTTACCCGATTTTCCAGGTGTTGTGTGTCTCAGTTCCCCTGGCTAGGAAAAGGGATTCCCTTCCCCCTTGCGCTTCCAGGTGAGGCGATGCCTCGCCCTGCTTCAGCTCACGCTGGTCAGGCTGCAGCAGCTGACCAGCACCGATTGTCCGGCACTCCCTAGAGAGATGACCCCAGTACCTCAGTTGGAAATGCAGAAATCACCGGTCTTCTGTGTCACTCGCGCTGGGAGTTGGAGACTGGAGCTGTTCCTATTCGGCCATCTTGCTCCGCCCTCAAGCAAGCCTAAAATTAATGTGGAACCACAAAAGACTCTAAATAGGCAAAGCAATCTTGAGCAAAGAAGAACAAAGCTGGAGGTATCACACCACCTGACTTCAAACTACACTACAAAAATCTAGTAATCAAAACAGCATGGTACTGGCATAAAAAACAGACATTGATCGACAAAACAAAGTAGTCCTGAAAAAAAGAGCCCATGTATTAACAGTCAACTGATTTTCATCAAAGTTGCCAAGAATACACAATGAGAAAAGGTGTTGGAAAAGTGGATATCCACATGCATAAAAATGAAATAGAACCTATCTCAAACTATATAAAAAGATTAACTCAAAATGAATTAAAGACTTAAACACAAGATCTTAAATGTAAAACTAGTAGAAGAAAACATAGGGGAAAATATTACACAACATTGGTCTAGACTATAATTTTTTAATTTTATCCCAAAAGTTTAGGCAACAGAAGCAAAAATAGACTAAAAGAATTACATAAAACTAAACATTTTGTACTCAGCAAAATAAATAAATAAATAAAGTGGAAAAAAAAAAAAAACCCCATGGACTAGGAGAAAATATTTGTAAGCCATACATCTGATAAGGAATTAACATCCAAAAATATAAGGAATTCAAACAACTCAATAGTAAGAAAACAAATGACCCAACTAAAAAATGTGCAAAGGACCTGAATAGACATTTCTCAAAAGAAGGCACAGAAACAGCCAGCAGATAGATGAAAAAATGCTCACTATCACTAGCCATTAGGAAAATGCAAATTAAAACCACAATGAGATATCACTTCACACTTGTCAGAACTGCTATTAGCAAAAAGATGAAACATAAATGTTGGTGAGATTGTGGGGAAAAAGAGAATCTTTGCACTCTGTTGGTAGGAATGTAAATCAGTATAGCCATTTCGGAAACAAAACTATGGAAATTCCTCAAAACTAAAAATAGAATTACCATAGGACCCAACATTCCCACTTCTGGGTATATAGCCAAAGAAAAATGAAATCAGTACATTGGAGGGATACCTGCACTTCCATGTTCACTGCAGCATTATTCACAATAGCCAAGATACGGAATTAAACTAAGAGTCCATCAGTGAATGAATGGATAAAGAAAACCTGGTGAATATACACAATAGAATACTATTTAGCCTTTAAAAAGAAGGAGATGCTGTCATTTGTGACAACGTGGATGAAACTGGACAGTATTCTAAGTGAGTTAAGCCAGGTACAGAAAGACAAACATTGCATGCTCTCATATGTGGAATCCAAAACAATTGATCTCACAGAAGCAGAGAGTAGAAGGGTGGTTACCAGGGGGCGTGGGGTGGGTGGGAGAAACGGGGAGATATTGGTCAAAAGGTACAAAATTTCAGTTAAGACAGGAGGAATAAGTGATAAGTATTTGAGGTGATGGATATGTTAGTTAGCCTGATTCAGTCACTCCACATTGTACACTAATTTCATAAAGCCATTTGTACCCATAAATACATAGTTACAATTTACAAATATATAATAATTTTTTTAAGTCGAAAGATGTACAACCCAGGGAAAAGGTAGTTACAATAAAAACTGCTGACAAAATATAGAAAGAATAACAACTTCGTAAGGAAAATTTCAACCATTCAAAAGAAAAAAAAAACGAGTCAAGGAAATAAATAGGTAATATACAAAAAAGCAATATTTAGGGTGAGCAAATAATCAAGAAAATTCCAGTTGAGACTGGGCGGGGGCCAGCACAGGGAATCTGATGATACCAGGTAATGGCATAAATATAAGAAAAACAGAACTCTCAGGATTGCTGTGGGAGTCTAACGTGCTACAACATTTGGAGAGCAACTTGGCCGTATTATTAGTGGTAAAAGTTCTATGATCTAGCAATGTCGCTAGGCAACATGCTCCAACTCAGAGGATCGTGTGCACAAGCAGCCACACAGATTGGGAGAAAAACACACAGCAGAGGTATTTTTCTGGCATGATTTATAGAAGTAAAATTTCTTAAACAAGTTAATTGCCCAACAATGGGAAAATAAAGAAATTATGTACTTTAAAATAATTATTCATTTTAAACAAATGAATATATTCTTTAGTTTTCCACATTTGAAAATTTTGTTATGAATAAAATGAAACAAAGAAAATTACTGGGACTCCTAGAATCCACAAACCTGGAAATTTAAACACATAAGTTTATTTGGTAGGCGCAGACTGGCTGAAGCTGGCCTTTGGGATCACTGCAAATTTAGAGCAGCCTGAGTATCATGCAGGAATCACAGGGCTTGTTGTGCTGCTGCTAACAACAGTGTTCTCCAGGCTGCCTCGCCAGGGCTGCAGAGAAGCCCAAACACCATGCATGGCCATGCACGGCCTCATGCACGTGTGTACACACACACACATACACACAGGCACACATAGCCTTATGCACACACACAGCTTCATGCACACAGCCTCATATACCTGTGCACATATGCACATACATGCACAAATGTGTATGCACAAAGCCTCATGCACACACATACATGCACATGCACAAGCATGTACATGCACATGTGTACCCACAAAGACTCTTACATGAACACACACAAGCACCCTCACACCCACAGCCTTTTGTACACACACTGCCTGCTCCCTGAGCACCAGCAAGGCACCCTTGGAATACTGCCTTTTTTAGAACTGACATCACCAGAGATTAAGATTTCTGATGGTGATAGGAGGAAGACTTGTGAGTGGCCAATCGCCAGTAAGTAATCCCACCAGCTTTAGAGCTCCCCAGTCTTAAATGGGAGGACAGCCTCCACCGGAAAGATCAGCAGGCAAAACAGAAAACTAGAGAAAGTAAAGCAATGCAGCGGATAGAAGGGATAGAATAGAACCTGGAAAAGAGAACAGAAAACAAAAGCCCTCTTTATTTTAGATATCTTTGTATCCAAAGAAATCAATGGGAAGGGTGTCCAAAAGAGGATAAGCGGGACAGGACTACGTTGGTGAGAAGCATAAAGCCATTAAAACATTAATTCCCTTTTCTTTTGATGTTCTAACTGCTGGGAATTTGTTCTAAGAAAATAATACCAAACTGTGAAAAATCCACATGCTTCATAGCTGATAATCATCAGCATTAAGACTCAATTTAAATGGCAACAATAGAAGGTCGGTGGAGCAAATCATATCCCATTCACGTGACAAATTATCACAGTAAATCAAAATGGCAATTTAGAGACCAAGTCGCAATTAACAAATATACATCTGATGCAAGGACAGAAAATTGCATATGTGCCATTTGCACACATGTGACATGTGTACACCCAGGGACAAAAGCTGGAAAGGTACCTGAGAGACAGACACATGGCAAAATCATATGCAAAGTTTTTTAAATGAGATGGCTGTCACGTTGCTGATTATTCAATAAACTAACCACTTAAAATCTGAAATACCCTAGCGACTTTTTTTGTGTGAGTTTAGTGATGGGGTCCCCAGATGGAAGTGGCTGCTTCACAAAGTTGCTAACTGGCCATTGGCTTCTGGGGGACCAGAGTCACATCAACAAGCTGTCTAAACCAGGCTGCTCCTGGCGCATTCCCTCATGAAGCTGAAGATCCACAGATGGTTTACCACACTGTGTTATATTTATTAACATTTAGCCCAGACTTCATTGACAATACTAAACGTTGGTTCTTTAAACATTCAGTTTCGTTATTTGCAATGGTAATTTCAGTAAACAGTAGCTATTCCAAAGCTCTGCAGTGTGAAATTAAATTTGTTGGTTAATTGATTGGAAGAATACAGCAACTTCATCCTGCTAAGAGATTGTGGCATTGGTGTGGCACTGAAATTAGGGATCTGTAAAATCACTCACAGAATAGCAAAGTCAAAACAATAGGCTAAATAAACTTACCAACTTTTAGACACCAGCAAGCACCAAGTTTCTTAGAACAATGATATTACAGAATTAACACACTGCATATTCATTAGAGGATATTCTTGACATGTGTGCAGCTTTTAATAACACATTCCTCACTCACTGTTTTGGGATGCCTTATCCCTAAATTGTGTGCCTGGTCAGTATTTATCTATTAATATTAACACTGCTTTTGACAGAATATGAAGTTGGAGTGCTTTACCCTAGCAACACTGAAAGGAAGAGCAGTTATTCTGAGAGTTACCTTCCAGCTCAAATTAGTTACATTGTGTCAAATTTTTCTATTAGATTTTATAAACCTTCCAGTTACAAATCATAACATGAAATACCCTCAAACAAGGACATTTTAAATGGTGACTTCAAAAGATAATCGCCACCAAATGTTTGACCTCCATTCGTAGGCCAAAAACATTGCCGATTATAATAATGAGATGCTATCTTTTTGACCTATGGAATTAGCAAGGATTAAAAGTGTGGATAATTCCAGTGTTAACACAGGAGGTGAAAAAGCATCTGACACACTCTTCAAGAGGAGTAGAAATTGATCCATGTATGAAAGCAATTTGGTAGCAAGAGACATTGACAAGGACTCAGGGGACCGAAGGGTGGCCAGAGAAAGACTAGTCCAGGCACACCCGACTGGAGCTTTGCACATGCCCATGGACTGACTAGGCTCATCCACAGCCGTGCCAGCCTCAATGCCGTGGGCAGGGGCCTCTGCCCAGGGCCCTTCTCTCAGGTACACCATTACCCTTCCTCTCCAGGAAGCTCCCAGAACAGGCTCCCTGGCCTGCATCACAACTATTCAGGACTTTCACAGACCCCCTACCTAGTAACCACTGAGATCCAAGTGTGATTTTTCTGTGGCTTCGGAGAATGATAGTAAGAATTATAGGATGATGCAAAGTGAACATTCCAAGGTTGGAGACCCCAGAGCTCCCACGTCAGAGCCAGGAGGCAGCAGGGTGACCAACCCCTGGGCACATAGGTAAATGGTAGGGACAGGGGTCCTGAGTTTCCACCTGCATCCCTCACAGGTCTGACTCTACCCCACCTCCACTCAGGGGTGCAGTCTCCCAACTGGGAGGACAGAATCATAACTTTGATCACTCCCAGCTGGCAGACACATTTACACTGACCAGCCCTCTTACTGCCTTTGGGAACTTTTCACTTCCCCAACTCTGCTTGGAGAGAGCCCCATTGCAGAGCTTATGCGCTGACCTCTCCTGTAGCGTCTTCTGAAACACGTAGAGTGTGATTAATCAGTGGATAGACAGGAAAGCGGGAACAACCCCACCAACAGCAAATGCTGCGGCAGAGACCTCTCCAAATTGACCTCCCAGTTTTCAGAACCTAGGCCATGATCTGCTCTAAGTAGGAGCTCATGGGGTTTTGAGTTCATTGAGGAGGAGAAAGAATTCAGCATCCAAAGTTAGGAGAAGGAGAGGAAAGAGAAGAACTATGGAAGGAATGGTAGCGAATCAAGGGACAATGACTTCCCCAGGAGCACGGCATACATCTTCCCAATCAACCTGGTGCTCCAATCCATCTGGGAAGCCAGGTGGGCATGGCTCATGTCTGTTTCTCTGGGTCAGATGCCACTCCTCTCAGGAAATCTTAAAAGTGATCCGGGTCCCAGGATCCTTTCATCCTGCCCTTTTTGAACTAAGCAACCCCAAACAGAGCTCAGAGGCCCTGTGCAGCGGGGAAGGCTCTTTGTCTAATTAACTTCCATTAGCCAGACTGGAGTCCCCAAAGACACACAGAACCAAGCAATGGAAGTTGTTTTTCCACCTTTGAGTTTTCAGAGGAGGCTCTTTCAGGAGGCAATTTGAGAACATTTCAATTTGAGATTCGTAGTTAAGACTAGAAGTAGATGTAGCAATTACATAAACTTTTATAACTTAAAATAGATTTGTCTGGGAAACTGAAGCTCTGAAGAGCCCTTTCTCAGCTTTCTCAACCCCTGCCTGCTTGAAACACCCACTGGAGACCACCTCTGCCCACCTCACACTTTATGACTTATGAAAGGTCTACTATCCCTTAATGACTAAACCCCATGAGAGCAGACATCACTCAGTTTTGCCCACCACTCTCTTTCCAATACCTGAAACACAGCCAGTAAATAGTCACTGAATGTGTGAATGATGAATTGAATAAGTCAATGAATAAATAAATTTCTTTCTGGAGGACTTTCTCACATCTAGGCAGTTCTGACCATTAAAAATAATAATAATAATGTTTCTCTTGTCTGAAATCTCTTCCTTGCAGTGTCTGCCTCTCTAGGCCACACTAAGCAAGTTGGTTCTCACTTCCTCAGAGATTTGGAAATAGTTGTCTTGCCCTTCCCATCCCCACTGCCACCCCACAGAGGCTTTTCTTCTTCAGGTTAAATATCTACAGCTCTTTCCATGTTTTCCCACGATCCAGTTCAGCATCCTTGTTTTCCCTCTTGGAGCTGGTCCCATCTGTCTATACCCTTCTCTGCTCCCTGAAGCTGCTGCCCAGAAATGTGTTCTATGCTCCTGCATGCCTGACTCCCCAAGCCTGCCCAGATGCTTCACCTCTGCCTCATCTCAGCATTGACCCATGTTGAGTGTGCAGCCATAGATGCTTGCAACTCACTTACCTATTTATTTTACAAAAACAGCCTGTGTTCTATGAAGAAGGCTGTCCTACTAAGGCTCTGCATAAACAGCAGTGAGCAGGTGCAGCAGAAGCCCAGGCAGGCAGTTCATCCAGGCCCGGGGATGGAGAGGGGCCTGCCCTACGAGAGCCCAAGTGTATCATCCCAACTTCTGATCCCATCATCACATCATCTTTCTTTGTATGGCAGCCATCCTCAAGTTCCTCTGTAACTCTCTTCTGGATCTTGTGAATGAAGAGTCTTTCCTCCCTGAATTCTGTCTTCCCTGCTTCTGCCCACGATCAGGGTTCAGCTCAGCCCCCAGCACCCCAGGTAGGCCTTGCCCAAATCCGTGGGATGTGAGCTCCATGCCCCTCAGTGGCCCTGTGGGTGCTATCACTCCCTGTGTTTCTCGTCATTGGCCCCTTTGACGTACATAAACCTTGTCTCCAGAGACTGTAAGCATTTTATTTAGTTAGTTAGTTAGTTGCAGGGCCCCCGTCAAGTAAAAAAAATCCTGCAAATGAGTCCAGTTTATCCACTTGTTCGTTCGTTCATTCATTCAGTGAATAAGGGTTGTGCGTCTGCTCTGGACCAGGCACATTCCTGGTGCTGGTGACACGCAGTGAATAAGCAGGCTGGGCAGTGCCCTCATGGAGTGACAAGAAACAGCCTGAAAACTAGGTCAGTGTCAGCTCATGGGTGGTAGTAGATGGGGCCTGCCGAGGAAGACCCCTGAATACACCCTGTCGTAGAAAAAGGAAGAGCTGGGCGTCTCCTGGGCAGTTAGTGATGGTATTATAGAACATGAATTATGTCCATGATCACACCTCTTTTCACCCTGGCTACTGGGAAGCTTGGCAATAAGGTAGGTATTTTTAGTGTCATTCCAGAAACTGCTGGGTTTTTCCTTTATTGCTTTACCTTGTTTGGCTTTTACTTCTGCTTTTGCTGTCTTACATACAGATTCTATGTATTTTATATTATCTCATCAGTAGCTTCAACCATTCTTGGAACATGTCTGGATCTAAACTCACTTTCATACAGACACATATTTTTACCAGGCATTCAAAATTACATGCAGAACCTAATTTTTTTAAATTAACTCTCTTCTCCCCCAAAGAAGCTGTGATTATCACTCCACTATGGTTTAGTCTACCTATCAAAAGAGAAAAAGTCTACCGACGTATCAAAGAGAAAAAGTAATCAAGGATTATAGCTTGCCTGCCTGCCTGTCAAGGAGGGTCTCAAAGCCTAATGAGTACGAGAACTGTAAGGTGGTTTCTCCCTGTGGCAGCAAGGAGGGCTTCTGCAGAGGTGGCTATCAGGTTAAGGATGTCCCTTCCTGGAGGGGTGGCCCCAGGTGGTTGTGAACCAAGGCTCCTGAGTCCCATCTCCAGGGTTAGAGCCTGACACCTCCACTTTCTAGCTGTCCGATTTCAGAGAAGCAGCTTAACTGTTTATGTGGTGTAGACAGGCCTGTGGTTGACCGCTGCACTGGGTACCACGCTTGGTGGGCTCTGTCCATGCTCTCGGGTTCATGCACTCACATCATTGTGATTCTCTTCTACAGGCTGCTGTTCAGGTCAAGGGAGCACTGTGGAAATGACAGTGGCTTCTGCATTGTCACCAGGACCCCGCATGGCCTCCCCAGAACAACCACCTTTACACACTGAGACAATGGCATAACAGCGAGGACGAGAACAACCACCCCCTCAGAGAAGGGTGAAATGTAGGATCTATGTATCTGGGAAACAGTAAATGCTATTACAAATGGTTTCCACATCCTGAGGATTTTCTATAAGTATCGAGCTTCAGAGACAAGCACAAGAATAGTCTGCATCATCTAAAAGACGAGTGCTTCCTTCAGCCTCAAAGAAAATGCATGTTCATTACATAAATATTGGGATGGGACAAAGCAGGTGACTTTATAGATTTATGACATGGGCCAAGAGCATCAAATTAATTTATAAACAGTGACTTCCAGGATTTGGAGCCTCTAATCAAACTGTCACTGCAAGTACATTTCATGGAGAAGACTGAGGCTCAGTGTGTTTTCTCTGAGGTCAAGCAGCAAGGCAGAGCGAGCACGAATACTGCCTGCAACTTCTTTCCCGTATCTGGTGGGGCAGTCCCCTCAGCTTCTGATTCATTTGCTTTGACCAGCTAAGCCCCTGTCTCTCTGCAGAGAAATAAAACCTAGAACATAAATGGTTGGACCAATTATGAGAAGCGCACCAGTCCAGAGACTGCTTTCGTGGGCAGATGCTCACACCCTGCTCTGAGCCACAGTGAGCAGCCTCTACCGGCCGTGCTCACACGTTCTGGTGATGATGGAGCCTGTGCCATAGCACTTTCTTGGAAAATTGATTCATTTCAAATGCCAGCATGGGACTCTTCCTGAGGGCAGTGCCTGTAATTAGTCTGAGAAAACAAACAACTCTTTGGTCAGGAGGAAGTTTTTGAGTGACAGCTAGCTGTCACCCTGCAGTCCCAGCAGCTAACTTTGCTCAGGCACTCATGTCCTGCCAATCACCCAAACCAGGAGCCTCCCAGGCCTCCCTGTCCTTGGCTCTGCATCTGTTGCCTCTGGTACCTGTTTTCACTCACAGACATCCCCCACCACACCTGCAACCATTCTACGTGTTCTAGACCCTCTTCCTTCTCTCCTGAAAAATAGCATGCTGCTTAATCATATGTGTCAACTTGGCAAGGCCATGGTGCCCAGTTTGGTCCAACACTAGTCTAGATGTTGCTGCAAAGGTATTTCTTGGATGAGATTAATATTTAGATCAGTAGACTTTGAGTAAAGCTGATGATCCTGCATAATGTGGTGGGCTTCATCCAATCAATTGAACACCTCCTCCCTTTGCTTGTCGACACCTCCCATTTCAACAATGAGAAAACTGCTCCCACTACCCACAGCCATTCATTTCATTGTTCATTTCCAGTGTATATGTACAGTTATATCAGATTTGTTAAACTGTGCCCTGATGACCAGTTTACTAACCAGAGAATGGTGCTTATGCACAGTTCCTACTGCCTTTTAGTCTTACAGACTCTATTCATTTCCAAAGTTACTTGGGCAACTTTTTAACCTACCCTCTACAGTGAGGTTGTTTCATACATTTGTAACAGTTGGGTTCTGCTGTCACATTCAGCATTCCATGCTGGGATACCTCACTTTTTCAATGACATTTTAAAACGTGCATACATCGAAGCTCACTATGGGTTTTGACAAATGCATATGGCATCATATAAAATAGTTACACTGCCCTAAAAAATCCGCTGTGCTTCACCTATCCGATCTTTCTATTCCTACCTGAAGTTCTGGCAGCCAGTGATCTGCCCACCATCTCTCTCTCTCTCTTTTTTTTTTTTTTTTTTGCCTTTTCCAGATTGTTGTATAATTGGAATCACACAGTACGTAGTCTTTTCAGATTGGCTTCTTAATTTAGCAATATTCATTTAAGATTCATTTAAATCTTTGCATAGTCTGCTAGTCCACTTTTTAATCACTAAATAGTATTCCATCGTATGGATATATCACAGTTTGTTCATCCTATTGAAGGACATCTTGGTTGCTTTCAGGTTTTGAAGATTATGAATAAAACTGTAAACATTTGCATACAGGCTTTTGTGTGGACATAAGTTTTCAAATTCACTGGGAGTATACCTAGGAGTATGATTGATGGATCCCATGATGAGTCTATGTTTAGCGTTATAAGAAACTGCCAAACTGTCTTTCAAAGTGGCTGGACCATTTTGCATGCTCACCAGCAGTGGTTGCGTTCCTGTTCCACACCATTGCCAGCATTTAGCATTGTCAGGACTTGGGGTTTTTGCCATCCAAATAGGTTTGTACTGCCATCGTGATTTTAATTTGCATCTGCCTAATGACAAATGATATTAAGTATCTTTACATATGCTTATTTTCCATATGTATATCATCTTTGGAGTGATGTCTGCTCAGATCTTTTGCCTAATTTTTGATTAGGTGTTTCTCATGAATTTCAAGAATTCTTTGCATATTTTGGACACAAGTCCTTTATCAGATATGTGACTTACAAATATTTTCTCCAAGACTATATTTTGTCTTTTCATTCTCTTAACAGTGTATTTTACCAAGAAAATACTTTAATAAAGTTCAAATCTATTTTTTTCATTGATCTTGTTTCGGTGTTGTATCTAAAAACTCATCACAAAGTCCAAGGTCATGTAAATTTCTTCCTACATTTTCTTCTTATAGTTTGCATTTTACCTTTATGTTACACTTTGAGTTAATTTTTGTGAAAGGAGAAAAACCTGTGGCAAGGATTTTTTTTGCATATGGACTTCCAATGTATCCAGCAAAATTTGTTTAAAAGCCTATTCTTTCTCCATTAAATTGCTTTTGCATCTTTGTCAAAAACAATTTACTATATTTGTGTAGATCCATATTTACTCTATTTTGTTACATTGCACTGCATTCTTTTGTCAAACCCACCGTCTTCCTTAATGTAGTTTATAGTAAGTTTACTATAGGGAAATGTGGGTTCTCCAACTGTTTTCTTCTTCAGTATTGTATTGAATATTCTACGTCCTTTGCCTTTCCATATCAGCTTTAGAATCAATTTGTCAATATCTGTTAATATCTATAACGTATCCTCTAGAGTTTTTAATGAGAGCATATTGAACCTCTAAGTTGAGTTGGGAAGAACTGACATCTCAGCAACATGGTGTCCTTCAATCCAATGACACAGAATCTCTCTCCATTTACTTACATCTTTATTTCTTTCATTAGCGTTTTGTACATTTCCACATACTTATCCTGCATATATTTTGTTAGATTTATATCAAATTATTTCCCTTTTTGATGCTGTTGTGAATATTTTTAAATTTCAGATTCCAGTTGTTCATTGCCGATATATAGGGAAGCAATTGACTTTTATATGATGACCTAATAGTCTGTGACCTTACTGTAGTTGCTTATTAGTTCCAGAAGGGTTTTTTGTCAATTCTTTGGAAGTTTCTCCACAGACAATCGTATTTCCTGTGAATAAACACATGCTTTTTTCCAATCTTGGTACCTTTTATTTCTTTTTATTTTCTGATTGCACCAGCTAGAACTTTTAGTAAGATATTGAATAGCAGTGGTGAAGGGGTTTTGCCTTTTTCTCAATCTTAAGAGGAAAGCGTTCATTTTCTCACCATTAAAGATGTTTGCTATAGTATTTTTCTGGATGTCATTTATCAAGTTGAGGAAGGCCCCCTCTCTTCCTAGGTTCCTGAGTGTTTTTATCATGAAAAGGCTTTGAATTTTGTCAAATGCTTTTTCTAAAACAATTTATATTATATTATTTTTAAAAAGTACCAATTCTACACAATCACCAGAAAACAGAAGCAGAGAGAACACTTCCTAACTCATTCGATAAGGCCAATATTTATATGATAATATCAACAATTTATATGATAATATAACTCTTCTTCTCTAGCTTGTTGATGTAGAAGATTACATTGATTGAGTTTGGAGTGTTGAACCAGCCTTATATATCTGGAATAAATGCCATTTGGTTATGAAATATAACCCATTTTGTACTTTGTTGAATTCCATTTGCTAATCTATTGCTGAAGATTTTTGCATTTATGTCAGTAAGGGATATAAATCTGTAGTTTTCTCTTCTTTACAATCTTCGTGTGGTTTTAGTATTAGAGTAATATTGGCCTCCTAGAATAAGTTAGGAAGTATTCTCTCTGCTTCTGTTTTCTGGCGATTGTGTAGAATTGGCACTTTTTTTCCCTTAAATCTTAGGTAGAATTCACCAGTGAAACCATCTGGGTCTGGTACTTTTTTTACTCCAAAGGTTATTTGTTATCAATTAAATGACTTTAAAAGAAATAGGTCTACTCGGGTTACCTGTTTCTACTTGTAGAATTTTGGTAGTTTTTATCTCTCAAGGCATTAGTCATTTCATCTGTTATTAAATTTATTGGCATAGATTTGTTTGTAATATTCCTTTACTATATTTTCAAGTCCAGGAGATTAGTAGCAATGATCCCTCTTTCATTTCTGAGTTTAGTAATTTGTCACATTTCTCTTATTTCTTGGTTAGCCTGGCTAGAGATTTATCATTTTTACTGATCTTTCTGAAGAACAGCTTTTGAATTTGATTTCTCTTTATTGCTTTCTTATTTTTAGTTTCACCTAGTTGTGCTAAAATTGTGTTATTCCTTTTCTTCTATTTGTTTATGCATAAAATTGTCTTCTTTCTCTAGTTTTCAAAGGTTAAAACTTAAATTATTGATTTTAGATCTTCTTTTCTAATATATGCATTTAATGTTATAAATTTCTGTTCACCAACTGTTGTTGCTGCATTCCACAAATTTTTATAAGTTGTATTTTCATTTTTATTTAACTAAAAATATTTTTCAATTATTTTGAGACCTCTCCTTTGACCCATCTGTTCACTAGACGCACGTTAAACAAATATTTCCAAATATTTAGGAATTTTCCAGCTGTCTTTCTGTTACTGATTTCTAGCTTAATTCCATTGTGGCCTGAGAACATACTTCATTTGATTTCTAATTTTTCAAATTTATTAAAGTGTGTTTTGTGACCTACCATGTGGTCTATCTTGGTGAAGATTCCATGTGAACTAAGAGAAATATGTATACTGCTGTTGTTGGATTCCATGTTCTGTAAATGTCAATTCAAAAAATTTGAGTGATAGTTCATACCAACTATATCCTTCCTGTTTTTCTGTGTGCTTGATATATCAAAGAGGTGTTGAAGTTTCCAACTATGATAATGAGTTTTTGCCTCTTTTCTCTTAATTCTATCCATTTTTGCCTCATAAATGTTTACCTTTGGTTAGGTTCATACATGTTTAGGATCATACGTCTCCATGGAGAATTGATCTCCTGTAACACAATGTAATTCCCTCCTTCATCCCTGATAATCTTCCTTATCCTGAAATCTGTTTTGTCTTAATATAGCTGCTCCAGCATTCTTTTGATTAGTTTTAACATGGCATAGCTTCTCCATTCTTTTTCTTTCAACCTATCTCAGTTTTTATGTTTAAAGTAGATTTCTTATAGAAAGCATAAAGTAGAAAGTAGAAAGTCTTGAGCATTTTTTTTCCACTTTTATTTTAGATTGAGTGGGTACTAATCATTTTATTTTAGATTTAAGTTTGTTACTTGAGGTTTTTTAAAATCCAGTTTGCCAATCTCTGTCTTTTAATTAGTGTATTTAGATACACCACTGACTTTTAAAGTGATTATTGATATAGTGGATTAATATCTAGCATGTTTGTAACTGTTTTCTTTTTGCATTTCTTGAGCATTTTATATTACTGCATTTTATCTCTTCTCTTAGCATCTCAACTACAGTTTTTTTTAAAAAAAAATTTGATTGCCTTAGAGTTTGTGATGTACATTTTAAACTAATCTAAGACCAGCGGCAAATAACTGCACCACTTCACACGTAGTACAGGTACTTTGTAATAGATTATTTCCAAATCCTCCCTCCCATTCCTATGGAATTGTTATCATTCATTTCCCTTACCTATATGCTACAATCACCCAATACATTATTATTATTATTATTGAGTTAAGCATAATTATCTCCACGTAAATTAAGAATAAGAAAAATAAAATACTTTTCTTCAGTTATGCCCTCTCCAACATCCTTTTCCTTATATGTCCAAGTTTCTGACCTATGTCACTTTCCTACTGCCTTAAAAATTCTTAATATTTCTTACAGGACAGCCCTGCTTGGGATGAATTCCCTCAGTTTTCATTTGTGTGAAAATGTTTCTATTTTTCTTCCACATTTGAAAGATAATTTCCTTGAATATAAATTCTGGGTTAGGGTTTTGTTTTGTTTTCTTCTGTCAACACTTTAAGGGAAGTATACTGTAATTTTTATACTCATTCCTTTCTAGGAATGAGTGTTTTTCTTCTGACTAGTTTACTTCAAGATTTTCTCTTTGTCTTAGTTTTCTGTAGTTTGAATACGATGTGTGTGGATGTATGTGGGTCTCTGTTATATTTAGCCTGCTTGGCACTCTCTGAATTTCCAATGTATGTGGTTTGAGGTCTGCAATTAACTTTTTTAACAAAAAAGTTCTCCTGTTATTACTTTAAGCATTTCTTCTGCTCTATACTGCTCTGTATCTCTTCCTCTCCTACTGATATTCCAATTATGTGTATGCTACACTATTTGCAATTTCTCCACACTTTTTGGATGTTCTGTTTTGGTTTTGCTTTATTTTGCTTTATTTCTTCATAGTTTTTCCTCTTTGTGTCTGTAGAGTTTCTACTGACCTGTCTGTAAGCTCACGTATTATTTTCTTGGCTGTTCCCAGTCTATTGATAAACCCACCAAGGGCATTCTTCATTTACGGTATTTTTAATTTTCAGCTTTTTCTCATTATCTTTTTTCCCCTTAGAATTTCTATCTCTCTGCTTATATTGCCCGTCTGTTCTTGCATGTTGTCTGCTTTTTCCATTAGAGCCCATAACATGTTAATACTAGTTATTTTAAATTCTCTGATAATTCCAACATCTGTGCCATATCTGAGTCTGGTTGTGGTGATTGCTTTTTCTCTTCAGACTGCATTTTTGTCTTGCCTTTTGGCATGTCTTGTAATTTTGCGTTGAAAGCTAGACATTTTGTATTAGGAATAGGAATTGATAAATAAGCTCTTAGTGTGAATATTTATGCTAATCTAGCTAGGAGCTGGACTGCGTTTAATGCTTGATATATCTCTAGGTACCAGAGGACAAACCCGTCTAGTGACAATATTTGTGTCTTCCCTCTTAACCTTGGGCTTCTCTATATGCTCTTCCTCAGAAAGAGTCTGTGTCTTACATCTCTTTCAGCCATAATTCTCTCTTACTTTACTGAAGTTCTGTTGGTGTGGTAGTAAGGTGCAAGGAGAGAAAGGATTCTATAACCATAATTAAGTCTCAGCCAGTTGATAGGCCTGTGTGTCTCTTAGAGGTGACTTTCACAAATGCTTCTCCAGTGGTAGACAATTTCCCCCTTCCTCCTCTTCCCTCCCCTGACTGCAGCATTCCCAACCTATTTCCTTAAAGTGTTGAATCCTGATGACTATGTGTTCCCACTTACTTAGACATGAAGGCTAGAAGAGGCTGGCATGAGAGAAAGGAAGCCCTTCCTCCAAGGGATCTTTCTCAGATTTTCACCATGAGAACCTGGTGGGGTTCCTGGAAGTAGAACTCATGGAAGTGGGGAATTGCCCAAAGACTCAGGCTTCCAGGAATTTTTCATTCTCATGCAATTTATCAAATTTGCCTCCAGCAACTTATCAAAATTATCTTTTATGTGTTACCATCAGTTTAGGGCACCAGCTTCTTCTGCTACAGGTAAGCAGATCTCAACTCTCACTCCAAGATTTACCTGTCTCTCCAGATTTCAGGTGGCAATTTGTACTGCAGCCTTGATTCTCCAGTGAATCCAAAGAGAAGTCATTGGCTTTCAGCTTGTCCAGATTTGTCTTGCTGAAAGTACAGGAATGATGGCATCCAAGCTTTTCACATGTCGGAGTTGAAACACGAAGTTTCCCACAGTTTTCTTAGGTTGCATGACTATAAATGTTGATTCCCCATTTTTTTGTTCACTCTGCAAGGATGTAGTAAAGACCATAAGCAATGAATGCATAACATGCTGTAGGCTGACAATAGTGGTATCTGCTGTTTTTATTTGTCATTTGCTTCCTAGTGGGGAGCTTCTGTAAGAATCCCCTGATATTGGGGGGGGAGTGCCACAGCTTCAGAGAATGGCGATATGGTGTTGAATCCCTGCTCTTCCCATAACTAGCAGTGTGACCTCAGAGAGGACATTTAATCTCTCAGTATCAGATTCCTAATTTGGAGAAAAGAAAATGATCTAAATAATATATCTCTAAGGACTTCTGTTTCCAGGAAGATAGAATACTTTTCCCTATTCTGTCACTACATACAGATAAAAGCCCTGGAGATGTATACATCCTAGGAAGATCCTCAAAGGTAGAAAGAAAAAAGCATGTTAGCTAGGAATCTTGGGACCCAAGGAATGACACAGTGGTGAGTTCTGCATTTTATTTTTGCTTCATCTATCTCAAAATGAGCATTGGAGATGATTCCAACTTGGAAACACTAATGAGGACACAAACGTCCCAAGAAAGGCCTGCTCCCTCTAGCCACGGGACTGGAAAAGGAACAGCCAGCAAGTCAGAGAACTGTGAGGGAGAAAAAACTGTTCTACTCCAGTCAATATCACGAGGAAAAAAAAAACTTGGGCCCAACACATACCTCAGTACCAACAAAGGCTAAATGGGCAGTTCAGACTTCCACCCTCACCAGGCTGTAATGAGAAGCCACAAGAACCCTCCCCAACGAGTGGGTCAATACTTAGTTGTAAATCCAACAAAATGAACACAATTTCATGCTGAAAACTATAAAATGCTGATGAAAGAACTCAGGCAAGATATAAATAAATGTAGATGCATACTTTGTTTTTGAATTGGAATACCAAACATAGTAAATATGTCAATTCTCCCCAAATCTCTACCCTATTGCAAGACTTGTTATATAGCTATGGCAATCAAGACTGGGTGATACTGGGGGAGAATAGAAATATAAATCAGTGCCATAGTATAGATCCAGAAATAGACCCACAAAAGCACTGCCAACTAATGTTTTACAAAGGTACAAAGAAGAATTCAATGGAGAAAGGACAGTCATTTCAACAAATGGTGCTGCAGGATTGGAAGTTCATGGGGGAAAACGTGAAAATCAACTAAATCTCACACATTATGCAAAAACTAACTTAAAATAGATAATAGATTTAAATAAAAAATACAACTACAAAACTTTTATAGGAAAATATTTGGGCCTACAACTATATAACTTTTATAGGAAAATATAGGGAAAATGTTTGGGCCTAGGATTGGGTAGAGCATTCTAAGACATAACAGTAAAAATACAATCCATAAAAGAAAAAATTGATTATTTGGAGTCCTTCAAAATTAAAAACTTTTGCTACATTAAAAAACCCTGTTAACATAATGGAAAGACAAGCTATAAACTGAGAGAAAACGTTTGCAAACCACATATTTGACAAAACACTCACATTTAGAATATACAAAGAAATCTCAAAATTCGATAGTAAAAACAAACAATCTAATTATTAAATGGGCAAAAGACATGAAGAGACTTTTCACCAAAAAGGGCATTTCTCAGCCAGTCTCAAAAAGTTACATATTGTATGATTCCATGTATATAAATGATAAAGCTATTGAGATGGAGAACACATTCATGGTTGCCAGGATTTGGGAGTAGTGGGAGAAAGGGAAGGGCGTAAGGAGGATAGTGGGAGGTCTTTGTGGTGATGGAACGGTTCTGAATCATGATTGTAGTGGTGTTTACATGAATCTACATGTGCCATAAAGTGACATAGAACTACACACACATTGTACTGATACCAATTTCCTAGTGTTGATATTGTACCATAATTCTGTTTTTCTTTAAGAGACAGGGTCTTGCTCTGTCATCCAGGCTGAATTGCAGTGGTACAATCATAGCTCACTGTAACGATGAGCACCTTTCACCTCAGCCTCCCGAGTAGCTGGGACCACAGGTGCACGCCACCATGCCCTGCTGAACTCCAGGATCTTACCTCCAACTTCCGACAGCTTCCTACTTGCATCTCCACTTGGATGTCTTATAGGCAGGTCCACATCAACAGGCTAAATTATCCTCCTTCAAACTTGCTCCTCCACAGGTTCCCATTTCAATAAATGTGACTCTACCCAGCACACTGCTTAATGTCAAGGAGGACCCTGACTCCCCTCCCTTGCGTACCCAGCATGCTTTCCATCAGCAGACCCACCTGCTCACCTCAGAGCCTCTCCTGAGCTCATCTTTCCCATCTCAGCCATTGTCACCACCCTGGGCAGTTCAGCATCTGGACAGTAGCAGCTGCCTCCTGACCAGGAAGAGAAACTGTATGAAGCAAGAGGCGCCCCAACCCATCCTCCTGGTGCTCCTCCAGCCCTCCTCCAGCCCAGGCTCTTCTGCCCAGGTTCAACACACACACACAGCAAAGTGTGTAAAGAGTGCTGATCTTCAGTGAGAAGCTTGCCACGCCATGCCACCCCCCTCTCAAGTCTACAGTGGCTTCACTTCAGCCTCACAGTGACCAGCCTGGCAACTGTGGCCCAGCCACCCCTCAGTCTCATGCTCCCCACATCCAATGGGCTCTCAATGCTCTGCCTCCTGGCTCTTCCTAAGGACTCAAGCACATGGCTGCGTTGGGGCCGCTCACTCTGCACTCACTCCCACTCCCTGGAATTCTTTTCCCCAGGTTGTCTCCCAACTTTTCCTTAACCTCACTTTGGTCTCTGCTCACATCTCCTCTTCAGAGGGGTGTTGCCATTGCCTTACCACCCCTCTCATTACTTGTCTCGCTTATGCCCTAATCATGCCCTTCACTGTTACTGTCTAGCATTGTTTCAATGTTTGTGTGAATCTGTTCCCTGAGCGTGCATTAACTCCCTCCCTCTAGAATGATGTTTTCTGCAGATATGCTGCGACCGTGCTCCACTCAGTTATTCCCAACACCTGGAACCACCCAGGCACACAACAGGTGTTCATCAATGTCAGTTGAATAAATATTGAACAAACTAATGAATTTACTTGAACACATAAAGCCACAAAATGTAGTTCTGAACTTCGTGAGCAACAAGGCCATGCACAAAGCACCTGTTCCAAGCAATTACGGAATCTTGCTGGGCAATCATCGTAAACACCTCCCCTCTGGGCCCTGGAGAAAGTCCTACGCTAGATCTGACAGTCCTGGTTCTGCTTCCAGAAGGAAGCCCTTTTCTATGGCCCACCCGGACTCCAGCATTGCCCTCTGGGGATCTCTTGGTGTTATTTATCTTTCTCACCTCAAGGTGAGCGGGCCCAGTGACAATGCTCTGGTCCAGCACTGACCAGATTTCATAGCCAGGACCTGGAGATGCAGATTGAGGCACCAGGCAACTTTAGAGGCAGCTGACATTACACTTGTGGGGGTCAGGCTTGTTGTTTTCTTGTTAGCATCAGACCTCAAACCTAGTTGGTTTCTGGTTTATTTGCTTCTAGTCAGTTTCCTGTGCTAGGAACTCAGCTGAAGAACTACCCAGACATCATTTTTAAGCCTGGAAACATTTATCTTGAGCTTATTATCTCTGGGATTGAATCATCCTTCTCCTTCAGTTTAGTGGCTGTCCCCTCAGGCAATCTGAAGCGCCAGGCTCAAAGAGAAGGCAGCATGACAGCCTAATCTTTGTCTCTGATCCAGAGCCTTGGCCTGAGACAGGACTGGGGCCCTGGGGCCCTGAGGCTTTCACAGACCACTCCCATCAAGGGCTCTGGACCAGAACTACGTTTTGTGGATTTACTCGTTCAAGTCAACTCATTAATTCATAGATTTTCTGTGTTAGTTTTGCCCTCCATATTGACCCTAAGTCTATATTTCTGTGCCTCAACTGAAAAATCTTTCCTCCTGTTTCAAACACATAGAAATGATAGATAAAATATAAGCAGGCAACGTTAACATGGAATTTGGGTGGGCGAGACCAGAGAAGAAAGACGGGGCTATCGCTTAACTTCATACTTCATGTTGCTCATGCATGCTAAAAATTAAGGGGGCCACTAAAAGAACAGAATTGGAAAGAAAATTCCAAACAAACAGAAGGGGGAAATGAACAAAATAAATGTGATTAATCCAGTGGTGTCAGGAGGGAGGAATAAAGATATAAGGTAAGAGACTACGAAAAATAATATGGTAAACTAAGTCCAAAAATAAGAGTACTCACAACAGTGTAAATGCATTAAGCTTGCCTATTAGAAAGCAGAGACCATCTAACTGAATTAAACAAATAAAATTCAGTGCTTTCTATGTCCCTGTCATCTCAGCACCGGCTTCTGTTGGTGATTTTTTGCTGTGTGTGTCAAGATTGTTCTGGCTCTTTGTATGAGAGTCATATTGAATCATAAACTATATGATTTGAATTCTATCTTACATAACTCTACATTTTGTTTAAATTCTATGGAGAATGTTTTTTTTTGTTTGTTTTAGCAGGCAATCTACTTAGTTAGCTTTGGGCATCAGTTCCAACTGTTCCATTGGCTACAGGCCTGGGGGACATTTCGTCTCAAAGTCCCAGCAGTGCCATTTATCTGTCCCACGTCTGTTCCACTGGCCCGGTGGTTTGTCTTAGATGTGGACACCAGTCTGATAGTGCAGTTGTCACAATGTGAGTACGCTGACTAGGATCAGATCCACGCACGTGCAGCATAGGGATGGGCTCAGAAGTTCAAAGACAATATGATGGGTCACTCCTTGAGCTCCTTCTTCACTGCCATCTTGCCAGCACTTTTCAGTTCCCTGAGGTCCTCATTCCTACCGTCAGCAATCCGGGGTGTTCGCTGCGCTGCTCTGCTGGGTACCTTCATGACTGTGCCCTCATCTGAGCCCAGGCAACAGGAGGGGAAAGAGAAAAAAAACAATGGAGTTCTTCTCATCCTCCTCAGACCACATCGTCACTGTTTTGAGAGAAAGAGTCCTTTCCCTCAAAACTACAGCCATGATGCATTTTTTTTTTTTTTTTTTGGTAGGAGTAGATGTAAGGGTTATTGAAACAGGCAAAGGGCAACTGAGACGTCACCTTTCCAAGAAGAGATGGTACATGGCACGATGGATGGAGATGATGGGTGGAGCAAAGTGGTGGACACGTGTTAGTCTGATGCAGCAGACAAGGGTGGTGAGAACACTAGGACACTGTAGTGTTTGGTGAAAAACCTGGTATGTCAACATCACAACCAAAGATGCATTTTTAAAAATGTGTGACAGGTATGAACATTTTTAACTTGCCACTCCCTATGCATGGAGGAGGCAGATGCACCACCAGTAGATTTTCTTTTTAAGTGTTATACATCTTCAAGTACAGAGATTTCTGTGTATGAGGGTCCCACACAGGGCACCCCTATGTGCCCATTTCCACTGCTCTAAAATGGAATAAGGTGGTATCTAACTCCCAAGATTGCTGTGAAGATTAAATGAGTGAAGCACCCAGAACAGATTAAATGAGCAGAGCACCCAGAACAGGGCCAAGCACATCTCAGGTACCCAGGAGGCATCACCTTGAACATCTCAACACAGGTGGAGAAAATCAACCTATTTACACGTTTGGATGTCCTGTCATGAAACTGTTCTGCACACTATTCCTGAAGATGCTCTTCTTGAATATAGCAGAGTCAATGTGAAGAAGATCCTGACCAGTGATTTTCCCTGAGGCATCAGACAAGACGGCTTGTCATGAAAATTCCCTGACTCTGATGTTGAGGGGGAAGAAAACTCAGAAAGGAACCTAGGATTGAAGAAAACAGAAAACCTATAGAGAAACAAACGCAGATGATAAAAATTTTTTAAAAAAGAAAGAAATACAGGAGTTTTGCTTTTTTTAAAAAAAAAAAAAGATAATAAACTACTCTTCTTTCCATAAATTAGAGAACCTCGCAGCATTTTCGGGAAGCCATACTAAAATCAAATAACTGGAAGAAAGATGACAGCTGTTTTTAAAAAGAGGTTGTCGGTGTCATCTTGTCACCCTTCAGCATGGCAGGCACTTATTTTCAGAGTGCTAAGCATCTGTTTTGAGTTTTAATTTTCTAATTAAAAAGCAAAAAGATATATATTGCCATCATGCTGAATATTCAAATTTGAAATAAAATGTGCACAAAATTAATATGTTAAAAAATCAATGTACTTTTCTGTCCTGACTTTTCTGTCATTTATTTTCATACTTTAAAGATTCATATAAAAACCAAACAAAAGTCTTTTAGTGTTAAACACCCCCATTTTTTATCAATAGAATTGGGCAAATCTAGAATTACTTAATAACTTCAAAGAAATTGAAGGAATTAAAAATTAGCTACCTAAATCACTCTTCATTTTTCTAATTTTTGAACACAAAATACTTTAAAGAGATAGTACCCAAAGTTATTAAGTGGTAAAACAGTACCACCCCCTCAAAGGGATCAGAGTAAATATACTTTTATCCGGATGTTATGTTGTTCCAATATGCCCTGGCTGAGTTTTTAAACCAGAAAACATTTCCTCACACAGGCCACAATACAAAGAGGAGACTATAAATATTCACAAAGAGAAAGCACTTATCAATTTGGGTCCGTTTTAAATCTCTTTAAGTTTATACTACCTTAATTCCTACCAATAAAAATCATTCTGAGGGATACATCATTTTCATTTATAAAACAAGAGTATAAAACTCCTCTATAGCCAGGGATTCGTTGGAGGTTGCAAAAAGTCATTTGATTTCAATTCATTAAGTAAAAATAGTAAGTTAAAAGAACAAATATATGATAAAATTTGTTTTTATATGCAAATACATATATTTTCCCTTTATGAAGTGAAACATGAAATATTAACATTGAATAACAAGTATGCATGATTTGATTGATTTAAGAATTTTTTTTAATTTTTGGAGACATTTCACTAAGATAAAGGGAAACTTTTAAATCAACTTTTTACAGTTGAATAGTATTAGATTTACAAAAAAATGTGACAATACAAAGTTCTCATATACCCTATAACCCAGTTTCCACTCATATTATTTATAATATTTATATTATATGTAACATAGTATATATTATATTCCACATTTGATATTACTATGGTTCAACTAGTTAATCAATATTGATATGTTATTATGAACTGAAGTCCACGCTTTCTTTTGGACTTCCTTAGTTTTTATCCACTATCCTTTTTCTATACTAGGATCCCATTCAGGATCCCGTATTACATTTAGTTGTCATATGGCTTTAGGCTCCTGCTGGCTATCATAGTTTCTTGGACTTTTCCCTGTTTCATGTGACCTTGAACGTTTTGAGAAGTATTGGTCAGGTATTTTGTAGAATTTCCCTATTTGGGGGTCTGTCCAATGTTTTTCTCAGGATTCTGCTGGCATTATAGGTTTTTGGAGGAAGACCACAGCGATAAAGTGCCATTCTCATCACGTCACATCAAAGACACATGCTATCAACATGACATTATTTACGACATTGACCTTGGTCATCTGGCTGAGGCTACGTTCAGGTTTCTCCACTGTCAAGTTCCTCTTTTCTCCCGCTTTTCCATGTTGCGCTCTTTGGAAGGAAGTCACTAGGTACAACACACACACTTAAGGAGCGGGGATTCATGCTCCACTTCTGAGGCCAGACCAGCTAATAAATTATCTGGAATTCTTCAAAATGAGGGATTTGTCTCTTTTCCCCATATATTTATTTATTCCATCATTTGTTTATATCAGGATGAACTCAGATACTTATCTTATACTTTGGGTTATAATCCAATATCATTTTATTTTGTTACTAAAATTGTCCCAACTTTGGCCATAGGGAACTCTTTAATGTGGCTATTTTATCCATTTGGCATCATTACGTTTTTCAAATACTTCCTATTCAACCCTTCCCACTCATGAAACCTTGGTAACTGCTGCTAGAAATCTCTATTCTTTTACCATCTCTATATTTTCTGCCGCTTCCAGAATGTCATCAAAATCAAATCAGACCACATATAGCCTGTTCATGCTGGTTTCTATCACGTAACATTTATTCAAGATGCTTATTGATCTTTACGTGGTTTGGTAGCTTGTTTTTATTGTTGAATAATATGAAGTATTCTGATTGTACCACAGTTTGTGTATCCATTTACCTGCTGAAGGACATCGTGGTTGCTTCCAGTTTGGGGAAATTATGAATAACGCTGCTTATAAACATTTATGTGCAAAGTTTTTTGTGGGTATTCTTTTTCAAACCAGTTGAAAAAAGACTTAGAAGCACTGTTGCTGTATCATACGGTAAGACCATGGTTGGCATTATCAGAAACTTCAAAACTGTCTTCCAAAGTAGCTGTACCATTCTGTGTTTCCGCCAGCATTAAGAGTTCTGTTGTTCTACTTTCTCACCAGAAATTGATGTAATCGGGTTTTTTAAGTGGTAGTCATTCTAATAAGTTTTTAGTCATATATCTAATTACAAATGATGCGAAAATCTTTCCATTTGCTTATTGACCATCTACACATTGTTTTTGATCAGTGCCTGTTCAGATCATTTGCTCATTTTTTAATTGAGTTTCTTATTTTTGTGTTATTGAGTTTTAAGAATTCTTGGTATATTATGGATACAAGTCCTTTATCAGGAAGGCAATTTGAAATTTTTTCTCCCAGTCTGTTGCTTGTCCTTCATTTTCTTAACAATGTGGCTTATATGTTCATTCTCTTAACAATGTCTTTCACAGAGCAAAAGTTTTCTATTTTAAGAAAGCCCAATTATTAAAAATTTTTCCCCCAGGAATTGTGCTTATGGTATTATGTTTATAAAATTACCACCAAACTTCAGGTCATGCAGATTTTCTGATATGTTTTATTCTAGAATTCTTATGATTTTGCATTTTTCATTTAGATTTTTGGTCTCTTTTGTGTTCATTTTTGTATAAGGTGTAAGGTCTGTGTCTTGGCTCTTTTTTGTGGGGAGTGGGCACATGGATGCCCAATTGTTCCAGCATCATCTGTTGAAAACATGATCCTTTCTTCATTTAGTTGCCTTTCTGCCTTTGTCAAAAAATCAGTTCACTAGATTTGTATCACACTACAGACAACTTAAAATGGCTGGACTTAGGATTTATTTACTTTATGATGATGTGAAAGCTATCCACGTTCAGTAGAAACCACACTTTCGGTTTTGAATTTTGATCTTTTCCTGGGCTAGCAATACACTGTGCCACACTCTCTTGTGATGCTGGCCAGCAACAGCGAACAACAGCTCCCAGTCAGCCATGCAGTTGTGAGGGTAAACAAGTGACACTCTGCAGAGTACTGTGTTTTCGGGTACTGATCATCAGAGTACTGGTGACTTTGCCCTACGGTGGGCTAAAGTAAGTGTTCTGAACACGTTTATGGTAAACTAGGCTAGGTTAACCTATGATGTTGAATAAGTTAGATGTATTCAATACATTTTCAACTTACAATATTTTCTTTTTTTTTTTTTTTTTTTTTTTTTTGCAATGGCGCAATCTTGGCTCACTGCAGTCTCCGCGTCCTAGGTTCAAGCGATTCTCCTGCCTCAGCCTCCCAAGTAGCTGGGACTACAGTCGCGTGCCACCATGCCCTGCTAATTTTTTTGTATTTTTATTTTTATTTTTTATTATTTTTTTTTATTATTTTTTTTTTTATTATACTTTAAGTTCTAGGGTACATGTGCATGACTTTTATATCATGTATAACTCCCCAATGCAATCCCTCCCTCCTCCCCCCTCCCCATGATAGGCCCCAGTGTGTGATGTTCCCCTTCCCGAGTCCAAGTGATCTCATTGTTCAGTTCCCACCTATGAGTGAGAACATGCGGTGTTTGGTTTTCTCTTCTTGTGATAGTTTGCTAAGAATGATGGTTTCCAGCTGCATCCATGTCCCTACAAAGGATGCAAACTCATCCTTTTTTATGGCTGCATAGTATTCCATGGTGTATATGTGCCACATTTTCTTAATCCAGTCTGTCACAGATGGACATCAACTTACAATATTTTCAATTTACAATGGGTTTATCAGGAAGTAACCCCATTGTAAGTTTGTATTGCTGTTCTCTATTCTCTTCCATTGGTCAGTGTGCCTATTTTTCCTCCAATACCAAATAGTATCGATTACTGCTACTTTATAATAAGCCTTAAAATTGAGTAAGATGAGTATCTTCCAACTTTATTCTTATTCAGAATTATGGTGGAATTCTGGGTCTCTTGCCTCTCCACATAAATTTTAGAATCAGTTATTTGATACGTACAAAAAAGTTTGCTGGGATTTTTAATGGGACTGTGTTGAATAGATAAATTAAGCTTCAGGTTATCTATTTATCCTTGAGTGAATTTTGGTAGTTTGTGTCTTTCTTTTTTTTTTTTTTTTTTGAGACGGAGTCTCGCTCTGTCGCCCAGGCTGGAGTGCAATGGCCGGATCTCAGCTCACTGCAAGCTCCGCCTCCCGGGTTCACGCCATTCTCCTGCCTCAGCCTCCCGAGTAGCTGGGACTACAGGCGCCCGCCACCTCGCCCGGCTAGTTTTTTGTATTTTTTTTTTAGTAGAGACGGGGTTTCACCGTGTTAGCCAGGATGGTCTCGATCTCCTGACCTCGTGATCCGCCCGTCTCGGCCTCCCAAAGTGCTGGGATTACAGGCTTGAGCCACCGCGCCCGGCCAGTAGTTTGTGTCTTTCAAGAAATTGTTTTATGTCATTTAGTTACCAAATACACAGGGATTGAGTTGTTCATGGTATTCCTTTATTACCCTTTTAAGACCCACAGGATCAGTAGTTCTGATACATACCATTTTCATTCCTTATATTGACAGCTTGGGTCTTCCGTCATTTTTTTCTTAGTTAGCTTGGCTAGAGATTTGTCAATTTTATTGATCTTTGCAAAAAGCCAATTTTTGATTTTGTTTATTTATTGTTTTCCTGTTCTCAATTTTGTTTATTTATGGTCTAATAATTATAATTTCCTTTCTCCTGCTTGCTTTAGGCCTAATTTGCCCTTCTTACTCTAGTTTCCCAAGGTAGAGGTTTATATTATTGATTTTGGATCTTTTGCATTTCCAATATATGCAGCTTAATGCTGTACATTTATACCAGTCACTTCAGTTGCACCCCAAAACTTTCAATACATTGACTTTTCCAGGAATCTCTTCCCCAAAATAGAAGCAGAAACATTTCCCAATTCATTTATAAGGGCAGCACTACGCTAATACTAAATGCCAAAACTAGATTAAAATATTACAAAAAAATACATTTTAATTTATTTTGAGACTTCTGTTTTGACCTATGGGTTTTAAAGGTGTATTGTGGAACTACCAAATACTTGGACATTTTTCAACTAGTTTTCTGTTATTCTAGTTCAATTTATCTGTGATCTGAAAATATTCTTTGTATGATATCTATCCCTTGAAATATGTTAAGATGTGTTTTATTGCCCAGAGTGGGATCTGTCTTGGTGAATGTTCCATGTGAGCTTGAGGAGAATATGTATTCTGCTGCTGTTGGATGAAGTCATCTATAGATGTCAATTAGAACCAGTTGATCAATGATGCCGTTATGTTCCACAATGCCCACACTGATTTTCTGTGTGCTTGCTTTGTCACCTACTGGTATGGAGATGTTGAGGTCTCCAACTAAAATATGATTTCTCCTTTCAGTTCTATCACCTTTGTCTTAGGTATTTTGATGCTGTGTTGTTAGGTGCATAAACATTTAGGTCTTCTTGGAGAATTGTCTTCCTGTTTGTGTAATGTCACTCTTTATCCCTGATGATATTCCTGTTCTATAGTCTGCTTTGTCTGAAATTGATAATAGGTAATCCAGCTTTCTTTTGATTACTTTTAGCATCACATACCTGTCTGAGTCTTAATATTCCAGTTCAACAAAATCTGTAACTGCTGTATTTACACCATTCACATTTCAAGTATTTTTTGGTATAGTTGGGGCTAAAATATACAATCTTTATAACGGCATTTTTCTCGTTTCATTTTTTTTGTTTGCTTCTCTTTCTCTTCCCTTCTTTCTACCTTTTCTTGCTTCAATTGAATATTTTATATTATTCCACTTTATCTCTTCTTTGGCATATCATTTAAACTGCCATTTAAAACTTTTTAGTGGTTGCTGTAGGGTTTACAATATGCATTTTTAAATAATTTACTTCCACCTCCAATAACATTACACCACATCTGGGATCTTTCTTCCATCTTTTGGATATTGTGATCATTCATTTCACTTATCTATATGCTATGACCTTCCAATAGATTTTTCCTATTATTAATTTAAACAAAGTTATTTTATGTCAATTAAAAATAAGAAAACTAAAATATTTTATTTTACCTTTATTTATTCCTTCTCTAACGTTCTTCCTTTTTGTGTGGACCAAAGTTTCTGGCATATTATTTCTCTTTGGCCCAAAGTTCTTTTAACATTTCTTATAGGATAAGTCTACTGACATTGAATTCCTCCAGGCCCAAGAAGGATATTTCTCAAATCTTCACAATGAGAAGCTGGTGAGGTTACTGAACTAAAGCCCATGGACATGTGGATATCTCCATCTGTTTTAGACCCTTAGGGCTCCTTACTCACCGACTCTGTATTCAGCCTCCAAACTCTATGAAAATGACCATTTAAGTGTTGCCACCAGATCACACATTTTGGAGGCTTCTCTTCCAGGTAAGCAATCTTTGATCTTGTATTTCTCTGGATGTACCTGTGTGTCTGGATTTTAAGGTGGTGATCTATCCTGTTACCTCAGTTATATGATGGGTTCAAGAAAAGTCACAGATATCAGTTTGTCCAACTTTTTCTTGTTGTAATTGTGGGAATGCTTATTTTCAAGCTCTTTACATGCCAAAACTGAAATAGGAAGTTGAGAGTTTCTTTAAGCACATTGACCTTCAGTATTCTGGTTAGTTTGAAAGTTTCTGGTAATTATCTGTACTTAACTTTGTTTGTTTGTTTGTTTTTAATTAATGGTGACCTATGTCTTTCAGAACTGAAAAACTTTTTTTGCATTATATCATTAATCATTTTTCACTCAACATAATGCTTTTGAGATTCATCTATGCTTTTGCATCTATCATTAATTTATTGCTTTTATGGATGAGTATTATTCCATTTTAATAAACGTGCCACAGTTTATTTATACACTCACCTGTTAATGGATGTGTGCTTGTTTCAGGTTTGGGCTATAAAAAACAAAACTGCTAAGAATATTTTTGTGCAAGGATTTGTATGATCATACAGTTTCATTGTACCTAGATAAAAACCTTAGCATGAAATGGTAAGGTCATATGGTAGTTGCATGTTTAACTTTTTATGCAACTGGTAAACTCTCCATAGTGATTGCAATATTTTACGTTGACGTGACAGTGCATGAGAGTCCCAGTTCTTTCACATACTCATCATTAACTGGTATGTTCAGTCCTTTACAGACATTCTAAAAGGTGTTTAATGGTATCTCATTTGGTTTTAATTTGCGTTTCTTGAATGCATCTTCTCATGAGCTTATTTGCCATTTACGTATCTTTTTTTTTTTTTTAATTTTACTTTAAGTTCCGGGATACATGTGCTGAATGTGCAGGTTTGTTACATAGGCATACATGTCCCATGGTGGTTTGCTGCACCTATATCAACCTGTCTTCTAGGTTTTAAGCCCCGCATGCATTAGGCATTTGTCCTAACGCTATCCCTCCCCTTGCCCCCTGCCCCCTGACAGGCCCCAGTATGTGATGTTCCCCTCCCTGTGTCCATGTGTTCTCATTGTTCAACTTCCACTTATAAGTAAGAATATGCAGTGTTTGGTTTTCTGTTCCTATGTTAGTTTGCTGAGAATGATGGTTTCCAGCTTCATCCATGTCCCTGCAAAGGACATGAACACATTGTTTTTTATGGCTGTAGAGTATTCCGTGGTGTATATGTGCCACATTTTCCTTATCCAGTTTATCATTGATGGGCATTTGGGTTGGTTCCAAGTCTTTGCTATTGTAAATAGTGCTGCAATAAACATATGTGGGCATATATCTTTATAGTAGAACGATTTATAATCCTTTGGGTATATACCCAGTAATGGGATTGCTGGGTCAAATGGTATTTCTGGTTCTAGACTCTTGAGGAATCGCCACACTGTCTTCCACAATGGTTGAACTAATTTACACTCCCACCAACAGTGTAAAAACATTCCTATTTCTCCACATCCTCACCAGCATCTCTTGTTTCCAGACTTTTTAATAATTGCCATTCTAACTGGCGAGATGGTATCTCATTGTGGTTTTGATTTGCATTTCTCTAATGATCAGCTATAATGACCTTTTTTTATATGTTTGTTGGCTACATAAATGTCTTCTTTTTAGAAGTGTCTCTTCATATCCTTTGCCCACTTTTTGATGGAGTTTTTTTCTTGTAAATTTGTTTAATTTCCTTATAGTTTCTGGATATTAACCTTTATCAGATGTGTAGATTGCAAAAAATTTCTCCCATTCTGTAGGGTTGCCTGTTCACTCTGATGACAGTTTCTTTTGCTGAGCAGAAGCTCTTTAGTTTAATTGGATCCTATTTGTCAGTTTTGGCTTTTGTTGCAATGGCTTTTGGTGTTTTAGTCATGAAGTGTTTGCCCATGCCTATGTCCTGAATGGTATTGCCTAGGTTTTCTTCTAGGGTTTTTATGGTTTTAGGTTTTACATTTAAGTCTTTAATTCATCTTGAGTTAATTTTTGTATAATGTGTAAGGAACAGGTCCAGTTTCTGTTTTCTGCATATGGCTAGCCAGTTTTCCCAGCACCATTTATTAAATAAGGAATCCTTTCCCTATTTCTTGCTTTTGTCAGGTTTGTCAAAGATCAGATGGTTGTAGATGTATGGTGTTATTCCTGAGGCCTCTGTTCTGTTCTATCGGTTTATATATTTGTTTTGGCACCAGTACTATCCTGTTTTGGTTACTGTAGCCTTGTAGTATAGTTTGAAGTCAGGTAGCATGATGCCTCCAGCTTTGTTCTTTTGGCTTAGGATTGTCTTGGCTATACAGGCTCTTTTTTGGTTCCATATGAAATTTAAGGTAGTTATTTCTAGTTCTGTGAAGAAAGTCAATGGTAGCTTGATGGGAGTATCATCGAATCTAATAAATTACTTTGGGCAATATGGCCATTTTCACGATATTGATTCTTCCAGTCCATGAGCATGGAATGTTTTTCCATTTGTTTGTGTCTTCTCTTATTTCCTTGAGCAGTGATTTGTAGTTCTTCTTGAAGAGGCCCTTCACATCCCTTGTAAGTTGTATTCCTAGGTATTTTATTTTCTTTGTTGCAATTGTGAATGGGAGTTCACTCATGGTTTGGCTCTCTGCTTGTCTATTATTGGTGTATATGAATGCTTGTGATTTTTGCACATTGATTTTGTACTCTGAGACTTTGCTGAAGTTCTTTATCAGCTTAAGGAGTTTTAGGGGTGAGATGATGGGGTTTTCTAAATATACAATCATGTCATCTGTCAAGAGAGACAATTTGACTTCCTCTCTTCCTATTTGAATATGCTTTATTTATTTCTCTTGCTTGATTGCTGTGGCCAGAACTTCCAATACTATGTTGAATAGGAGTGGTGAGAGAGGGCATCCTTGTCTTCTGCCAGTTTTCAAAGGGATGCTTCCAGCTTTTGCACATTCAGTATGATATTGGCTATGGGTTTGTCATAAATAGCTCTTATTATTTTGAGATATGTTCCATCAATACCTAGTTTATTAAGAGTTTTTAGTATGAAGGCGTGTGGAATTTTATCGAAGGCCTTTTCTGCGTCTATTGAGATAATCATGTGGTTTTTGTCATTGGTTCTGTTTATGTGATGTGATGGCTCTGTTTCTGTTACTTTTATTGATTTGCGTATGTTGAACCAGCCTTGCATCCCAGGAATGAGGCCAACTTGATAGTTGTGGATAAGCTTTTTGATGTGATGCTGGATTTAGTTTGCCAGTGTTTTACTGAGGATTCTTGCATGGATGTTCATCAAGGATATTGGCCTGAAATTTTCTTTTTTTATTTTGTCTCTACCAGTTTTTGGAATCAGGATAATGCTGGCCCCATAAAATGAGTTAAGGAGGAGTCCCTCTTTTTCTATTGTTTGGAATAGTTTCAGAAGGAATGGTACCAGCTCCTCTTTGTACCTCTGGTATAATTTGGCTGTGAATGCATCTGGTCCTGGGCTTTTTTTGGTTGGTAGGCTATTAATTACTGCCTTAGTTTCAGAACTTGTTATTGGCCTATTCAGGGATTCGAGTTCTTCCTGGTTTAGTCTTGGGAGGGTGTGTATGTGTCCAGGAATTTATTCATTTCTTCCAGATTTTCTAGTTTATTTGCATAGAGGTGTTTATAGTATTCTCTGATGGTAGTTTGTATTTCTGTGAGATCAGTGATGATATCCCCTTTATCATTTTTTATTGTGTCTATTTGAATCTTCTCTCTTTTCTTCTGTATTAGCCTGGCTAACAGTCTATCTATTTTGTCAATCTTTTCAAAAACCAGCTCCTGGATTCATTGATTTTGTCGAAGGGTTTTTCGTTTCTCTCTCTCTTTCAGTTCTGCTCTGATCTTAGTTATTTCTTATTTTCTGCTAGCTTTTGAATGTGTTTGCTCTTGCTTCTCTAGTTCTTTTAATTGTGATGTTAGGGTATCGATTTTTCATCTTTCCTGCTTTCTGATGTGGGTATTTAGTGTTACAAATTTCCCTCTAAACACTGCTTTAGCAGTGCCCCAGAGTTTCTGGTACATTGTCTCTTTGTTCTCATTGGTTTCAAAGATCTTCATTATTTCTGCCTTAATTTCATTATTTACCCTATGGTCATTCAAGAGCAGACTGTTCAGTGTCCATGTAGTTGTGCAGCTTTGAGTGGGTTTCTTAATCCTGAGTTCTAATTTGATTGCACTGTGGTCTGAGAGGCTGTTTATTATGATTTCCATTCTTTTGCATTTGCTAAGGAGTGTTTTACTTCCAATTATGTGGTCAATTTTAGAATAAGTGCTACGTGGTGCTGAGAAGAATGTATATTCTGTTGATTTGGGGTGCAAAGAATGTGTATTCTGTAGATATCTATTAGGTCTGTTTGGTCCAGAGCTGAGTTCAAGTCCTGAATATCCTTGTTAATTTTCTGTCTCATTGATCTGTCCAATGTTGACAGTGGGGTGTTAAAGTCTCCCACTATTACTGTGTGGGAGTCTAAGTCTCTTTGTAGGTCTTTAAGAACTTGTTTTTTTTTTTTTTTTTTTTTTTGAGACGGAGTCTCGCTCTGTCGCCCAGGCTGGAGTGCAGTGGCCGGATCTCGGCTCACTGCAAGCTCCGCTTCCCGGGTTCACGCCATTCTCCTGCCTCAGCCTCCCACGCAGCTGGGACTACAGGCGCCCGCCACATCGCCCAGCTAGTTTTTTTTTTTTGTATTTTTTAGTAGAGACGGGGTTTCACCGTGTTAGCCAGGATGGTCTCGATCTCCTGACCTCGTGATCCGCCCGTCTCGGCCTCCCAAAGTGCTGGGATTACAGGCTTGAGCCACCGCGCCCGGCCAAGAACTTGTTTTATGAATCTGGGTCCTCCTGCATTGGGTGCATATATATTTAGAATAGTTAATTCTTCTTGTTGAATTGATCCCTTTACCATTATGTAATGCCCCTTTTTGGTTTCTTTTGTTTTTTTTTTTTTTTTTTTTGATCTTTGTTGGTTTGAAGTCTGTTTTATCAGAGACTAGGATTGCAACACCTGATTTTTTGTTTGCTTTCCATCTGCTTGGCAAATATTCCTCTGTCCCTTTATTTTGAGCCTACGTGTGTCTTTGTACATGAGATGGGTCTCCTGAATATAGCACACCAATGGGTCTTGATTCTTTATCCAATTTGCCAATCTGTGCCTTTTAATTGAGGCATTTAGCCCATTTACACTTAAAGTTAATATTGTTATGTGTGAATTTGATCCTGTCATCACGATGCTAGCTAGTTATTTTGCACATTCGTTGATGCAGGTGCTTCATAGTGTCGTTGGTCTTTATATTTTGGTGTGTTTTTGTAGTGGCTGGTACCAGTTTTTCCTTTCCATATCTAATGCTTCCTTCAGGAGTTCTTGTAAGGCCCGCCTGGTGGTGACCAAATCCCTCAGCATTTGCTTGTCTGTAAAGAATTTTGTTTCTCCTTCACTTATGAAACTTAGTTTGGCTGGATATGAAATTCTGGATTGAAAATTCTTTTCTTTAAGAATGTCGAATATTGGCCCCCACTCTATTCTGGCTTGTAGAGTTTCTGCAGAGAAATCTGCTGTTAGTCTGATGGGCTTCCTTTGTAGGTAACCTGACCTTTCTCTCTGGCTGCCCTTAACATTTTTTCTTTCATTTCAACCTTGGAGAATTTGATAATTATGTGTCTTGGGGTTGCTTTTCTCAAGGGGTACCTTAGTGGTGTTCTCTGTATATCCTGAATTTGAATGTTGGCCTGTCTTGCTAGGTTGGGGACGTTCTCCTGGATAATGTCCTGAAGTGTGTTTTCCAATTTGGTTCCATTCTTCCTGTCACTTTCAGGGACCCCAAACGTAGGTTTGGTCTTTTCACATAGTCCCATATTTCTTGGAGACTTTGTTCATTCCTTTTCAATCTTTTTTCTCTAATCTTGTCTTCTCACCTTATTTCAGTAAGTTGATATTCAATCTCTGATATCCTTTCTTTCACTTGATCAATTTGGCTATTGATACTTGTGTAGGCTTCACAAAGTTCTCGTGCTGTTTTTCAGCTCCATCAAGTCATTTATGTTCTTCTCTAAACTGGTTATTCTGGTTAACAGTTTCTGTAACCTTTTTTCAAGGTTCTTGGCTTCCTCACACTGGGTTAGAACATGCTCCTTTAGCTCAGAGGAGCTTGTTATAACCCACCTTCTGAAGCCTACTGTCAATTTGTCAAGCTCATTCTCCATCCAGTTTTGTGTCCTTGCTGGAGAGGAGTTGCAATCATTTGGAGGAGCAAAGGCATTCTGTTTTTTGGAATTTTTAGCATTTTTATGCTGATTTTTTTCTCATCTTCATGAATTTATCTACCTTTGATCTTTGAGGCTGATGACCTTTGGATGGGGTTTCTGTGTGGGAGTTCTTTGATATTGATGTTATTGTTTTCTGTTTGTTAGTTTTACTTCTTTCAGTCAAGCCTCTTTTCTGCAGGTCTGCTGCAGTTTGCTGGAGGTCCACTCCAGATCCTATTTGCCTAGGTATCACCAGCAGAGGCTGCAGAACAGCAAAGATTGCTGCTTGCTCCTTCCTCTGGAAGTTTCATTCCAGAGGGGCGCTGACCCGATGCCAGCTGGAGCTCTCCTGTATGAAGTGTCTGTCAACCGCTGTAGGGAGGTCTCTTCCAGTCAGGTGGTATGGGGATCAGGGACACACCTGAGGAGGCAGTCTGTCCCTTAGCAGAGCTTGAGCACTGTTCTGGTAGCACCCTCCTTGTCAGGATCCACTGCTCTCTTCAGAGCTGGCAGGCAGGAACGTGTGAGTCTGCTGAAACTGTGTCCACAACCTCCCCTTCCCCCAGGTTTTCTTCCCAGTGATATGGGAGTGTTATCTATAAGCCCCTGACTGGAGCTGCTGCCTTTCTTTCAGAGATACCCTGACCAGTGAGGAGGAATCTATAAAGGCAGTCTGGCCACAGCTGCTTTGTCACGCTGTGTTGAGTTTCACCCAGTCAGAACTCCCAGGCCTTTTTAGCTCTGTCAGGGGAAAACTGCCTACTCAGGCCTCAGTAATGATGGATGCCCCCTCCCCCACCAAGCTCAATCATCCCAGGTTGGCATCAGACTTCTGTGCTGGCAATGAGAATTTCAAGCCAGTGGTTCTTAGCTTGCTGGGCTCTGTGGGAGTGGGCCCCACTGAGCAAGACCACCTGAATCCCTGGCTTCAGCCCCCTTTCTAGGGGCATGAATGACTCTGTCTCACTGGGGTTCCAGGCACCAATGGGGTATGAAAAAAACTCCTGCAGCTAGCTCAATGTCTTCCTGAACAGCCGCCCAGCTTTGTGCTTGAAACCCAAGCCCCTGATGGTGTAGGCACATGAGGGAATCTCCTGGTCTGCGGATTGCAAAAACCATGGGAAAAGCGTAGCATCTGGGCTGGATAGCACAGTCCCTCACAGCTTCTCTCGGCTGGAAAAGGGAGACTCCCTGCTCCTTGCACTTCTTGGGTGAGGCAACACCCCACCCTGCTTCTGCTTGCCCTCCATGGGCTGCATCCACTGCCTAATCAGTCCAGTGAGATGAACAGGGTACCTCAGTTGGAAATGCAGAAATCACCCAAATTCTGTGTTGGTCTCACTGGGAGCTGTAGACCAGAGATGTTCCTATTCGGCCATCTTTAATGTCTCCCTGTATTTAACTTTTTAAGAGCTTGCAAAACTGTTTTCTAGAATAGCTCTTCCATTTTGCTCTGATCAACACTTTGTGAGTTCTAGTTGTTTCCCATCTTTCCAACACTTGACCTTGTCAGCATTATTTTAGCTATTCCAATAAGTTTATAGTAATATTTTACTGAGCTTTTAAATTCTATTTCCCTGATGGCTAATGATGAGCATACTTATTGTATTTATTGGCCATTTGTATATCTTCTTTGGTAATTTCCCTTTTCATGTCTTATCCTCATATTTTGTTTGTTTTGCCTTGTTGATTTATATAGTGTTTGTACAATGCTTTGTCAGATATATAAATATTTTCTCCCATTCTGTGATTTCCCTTTTTGTTTTCTTAATGGTGTCTTTTGATAACTAAAAGTTTAAATTTTGATAAACTTATATTTATCCACTAATTATCACTACTACAAACCTATTAAAATAGCTAAGATTAAAAAGATGGACTACACCAAGTGTTGGTAAGGATGTGGAGGAACTAGAGCTCTCATACATTGCTGGAGCCAACATGAAATGGTTCCACCAACTTGGGAAACAATTTGTTAGTTTTTTAAGAAGTTAAACATAAAACTAACGTATGATCTAACCATTACACTTCTGGTATTTACCCAAAAGAAAAGAAAGTAAATGTCCATTAAAATACTTATTCACAAATATTTATAAAAGCATTCTTTACAATAGCCAAGACTGGAAACCACACAAACGTCCATCAACAGGCAAATGGATAAACACATTATGGCATATCAATTCAACAAAATAATCAGAGCAAAAAGGAGTGAAGTATTGATACACGTAACAACCTAGATTAAATCTCAAAATAATCATGATCAGTAAAGGTAGCCAAACAACAAAAAGTACATATTGTATGATTTTATTTGCATACAACTCTACTCTATAGTTAAGGAATGTAATTAATAATTGCCTAAAAATGGCAGGGAAAGCCAGGAGGGAGATATTACATGGGGCATGAGAATACTTCTGGGGCAATAGATATGTTCTCCATCTTAATTATGGTGGCATTTCATGGGTGCATACATATGTCAAAACTTACCAAATTTGCCTTTGAAATATGTGTAATTTGTTGAATATCAATCATCAGAGCCAGAATGAAGGTGAGGCAAGAGAGGCTCCTATGGTCCAAAATTCAAGGAGGTGCTCAGACCCTGACTTGAAAATGACTCCTCAAGTTTTAAATTTATTCCCTAGGAGTCTTTCTTGCCTCACCCTAGTCAGGAACCTGTTGGTTATGCCTCAAGAAACTTGATAAAAGTCCACACAGAATCTAGGAGAAAGCAAAAGGCCCATCAACAGATTAATAGGTAAGCTAAATGGTATATTTATATAATGAAATACTAATCAGTGATGAAAAAGAATGAGCTACTACAGTGTGCAACAACATGAATAAACCTCAAAGCATTATGTTTAGTGAAAGAAGTCAGAATAAAAGAGCACATAGTGTATGTTTCTATTTATATAAAATTCTAGAAAAATGTAAAATGATATATGCTGATAAAAAGCAGATCAGTGATTATCTGTGGCCAAGGGCAGATAGAAAGGTGCATTAAAAGACCACTGGAAAATGTTCTGTATCTTTACTATGGTGTGGAGTTTTTTGGCATATACATCTGTCAAACCTATCCAATTGTATGCTTCAAGTGGATAATTTATTTTATATGTTATAATAAAGTTGATAATTAAATAATATAATCCACACATTTCACAGAATAGAGGAGGAAATTATATAATTATCTGAGTACATCCCCAAAAAAACTATAAAATTCAACACCTGAATTCAAGGTCAATATACAAAAATGAATTGCCTTTCTGAATGTCAAGAAAAACAACTGAAAAATGAAATTCACAAAAATAAAACTATGTGCAGTAGCATCAAATAACATAAAATAAATATAAATACACTTAGTGTAATATTTACATGACCTCTATACTGAAAACTATAAAACATGGCTGAGAAAATTCAACAAACACTAAGTAAATTGAGATATATGTCCATTTTGGAAGAGAAACATAACTAGAGAAGACTTATATAACTAGATTTAAAGACTTGCTACAAAGTTCCAGTAATCAAAGCATTGTGGTATTGGCACAAGCATAACCAGACCAAGTAAACGGAATAGCATCCGGAAGTATACTCACACAATTGGTAACATAATTTTCAAGAAAGGCACCAAAAGAATTTAACTGAGAAAGGTGAGTCTTTTCAATAAATGATGCTCAGGGTCTGAATATTCATGTGAAAACAGAAACCTGCTACCTCATACTATACAAATATTAATTTAAGATGTATCATAGAACAAAATGTGGAAGCTAAAATCATGAAGCTCCTAGAATACATAAGAATATCTTCATGACCTTCAGGCAGGCAAAGATTTCTTATTCAGGACTGGAAACTCACTAATTATATATTATCTATATGAAGTTCCATGGGTTTTTCTCCTATAATCATGCCTAAATTTGTGGAATCCTCAGCACATAAAGACTCGAGGACCAAAGCCAAGTCTTTAGTCTTATCCTGAAGCAGACATGACGCAGGTTGAAAGATGCCGAAGTCAGCACAAAGCTGATCTTAAATAGAATAATTTTCTGAGACTTCTAAAAAAAGTTCCTCAGCAGTGCATCTTACTTGACAGCTCTCTTTGCAGAGAAAAATCTCTGTGGAAACCCAGAGAAGAAGGGGTGATCCTTTGTCAGAAAGCTGAGCTGTGGCTAAGGCCAGGGAAGCATGGAGGGAGGTTGGAAATCCCATTCATTGGGCGGTTTATGACTCTGGAGATCTGATCAGTGAAAGGAGGTCTTAATGGTGGACAGAGTTGCACCAAGGTCTGCAAAAAGTTATGTGGTTGTGCTTTAACATCCAAGGTGGATTTTCTTGAAAGGCCAGCAGAAGGACAGAAAACTACCCAGTTTCTCTGAGTCTCATCACGGGTCATCCTTATGGAAAGCTTTCTTTCTCTGTTTGCCTAGGATGGGGCTTTCAAGTAAGTCATTTACTTGAGCTCTGTGGTCTTGTTTTTCCAGAGCAGACTATGGTACCAAGGCAGGTTCTTGCTGGTCTTACAATTCTGGTAAATTTCAATTTCTTGGGCTTATAAGTGCAGCTTTCATTTCCCCATGAGCATTCCCCACCCCTAGAACCTGGCAGACTTTAGGAATAATCTCAGCACCCATTCCCAGAGAAGCTTGAGGCTGCCTCAGAGCGGAGAGGGTGCATTAGTTGTTTACATCCCCGTCCTGCTCTGGAGGAGCTCTGTTCTAGGTTTGGTATTATTCCTTCCTTCTCCTTCCTCCTATGGTCTTTCTTTGGATGAACAGATAAGACAAATGTGTAGCTTATGTTGAATAAATGAGGCACTTTTCCGTGTTCTGAAGTGTCTGCAACTAGCAGGAGTCCTCCTTCCTGACCTTCTTATTCTTGAAAATGAATGTGAGAGTTAAAGCCAATCTAATATCCCTATTTACAGTTATTCCTATATGAACAGCTCTATTTCCTATTCATATGCTGACTAACTTTCCAGCACTCTAGGAATTTAAGATGTAGCACTAATTGTTTTAAGTGGCATGAATTATTCACTCTCTCTCCCTCCAGAATTAGTCAAGCATATAATGTAGTGTGACACAAAATGAAATTGATTGATTGATTGATTGACCCGTAATGCAGATGTAGGCTGTGGTGAAATTCCTCCAAGACTCTCGTCTCAGGAAGCTCATTAATAGAGATTTGAATAAGCTGACTTGGGTCCCCATTGGCTTTTTGGCATATTTCACTCACCTCTGCAAGTTAGTGTCAAGTCTCCTTAGAGAATTCTCAGGACACTTGGGATGGAAGCAATAGCCATGATGGATTGGGGATGTGCTAGAGAATTGCTTTCCTTTCTTTACCAGGAAGTCTTTCTGAGGCAACCATTCAACTATAGCACCCACAGACTTCCTGTGGAGTATCCAGAATGCAGTCTCAAGCCTGCACCCGGGCACACAACCAAACAGCAGTGAGGAGCCTGCCAGCTGGTGGTTTGGCCTCACTGTGAGGCAGACTGTGATCAGGGCCACAGCCAGGCAAGCTCAGGGGGCCTTGTGGCTGTTTGGTGGCCAAGACATCAGTGAAACTTTCCTCGCAGCAACAACTCAGCCAAGTAGGAATTTGTCAAGAGATCGCTCTGGGTCCAGATGTGATTGATACTGGAGAGTTCAGGAATGAAAGTACATCACCCCAGGCCAAGGCAGTTGAAGTCATGGTTTGAAATCTATTGGGGTTAATAGCACTTATAGAATTAGCGATTTGTTTGCCAGTCTCCTCAAATATCTGTTCAAACACACATACAGTCAATGAAATACAAACTCCCAAATAAACACTAAGGTCACACGTTGTCGCAACTACAAGGTTGTATATAAGGATTCGAGAATTCAAATGTAGAAAGTCTGAGTGGTTTGGTGTGAGATCCCAGGGAAAGAGCTTAGGGGATCTTCTTTCTCCAGTTTAGATTCACAAGGCCCCTGAGGAGGGTCTTCTGTGTGTCACCACACTGAGGGAGGCTGAAGATTATCCTAATTCAAGAATCCTTATCTCTACTTTGAGAATAAGGTAGCAAAGGCCAAAAGGACATCACTGTCTGAGGTCACTCAGCTCAGAAGAGCAAACTAATATTCACTCCCACTCACTTTGATCAAGTCCTCTACCCCAGCTTGTCTCTAGCCAACCCACACTGGTCTCACATATCAGCTCCCAGCTTCCCCACGAAGCACCTGCCCTTATCACCATAAAGTAACCTTCAGGTAACTTTGAGAACCCATTGCCCTACTCATATAATTGTCTGGACTAAATCCTCACCAAGTATGTATGGCCATGGGTAGCTTCTAGCTGACTGATTCTTATTCTCTGCTGTCCACCAAGTAATCTGGGATGGAGAAAGTTATGGCCTTTTTTTAGCCCCTGTTTTCCCAGCTGTCAAATGGGAATAATGTTACCTATATTTCATATTTCCATGAAGGTCAAATGGAATTATGGACACTGTGTTGCACTGCACAGGTTGTAGATAAGGGAGCCGGCTAAGGAATCCCCATGGCCCCTGCAATATGTGAGGCTCCATCAGGTAGGGGCTTTAATACGCTAATCCTCTACCACTATCACTCCTGCAGTAGCAGCAGCATCCCCCTTGTCATCTATGTCTAGAGTCTGCAAGGAGCATTTGTCATTTGTATAACTCAAATGACAGCCAACCTGTGGACAAAACAAATCAGCCCATTTTCTGCCTAAGTTCAAGATGCTGCTGCCTTCCAATCCTATAATGGGCAGGTCACCCTCAACTTCCCAGAAGGCAAGGGAAGGGAGTTGGAATGAAGTTGGCTGTTGGCCACACACCAACTGGGCAATGACTCAAAGGCAACGCGTTAGTTATCTTTAAGTTTAACGTAATTTTTTCTGTCTACTCCCTGGTCATATCCCCATAGTCATGATGTTGGAATAAAAACAGCAAAATACCTTCAAGAATTGTCCAGAGAACTGAGAAACACTATAGCTACTTGTTGCCCAGATTCTAGACACATTGCCTGACCTTCAAGGTCAGGTCAGTGTAATAGACGAAGACACAATCTGGTCCTCCATTGTGTCTTCATCTATTATACTCTCCTGCTGAGCTACCTCTGGTCACCCTGAGTGCATCTGTGTTTGTCAAATCTCTCACACCTTTACAGCCTCCATGTTTTTGCTTATGGTGTTACTTCAGTTGGGAACACCTTTTCTCCTCTTCATTTAATACTGAAGTCTTTTATCAGTGCTCATAACTGCATCTCCTTTTGTTGTCATGTGGACAGGGATTTTCACCGCTTTCTTCTCCCAGTTCTGACAGTATTTTATGTGCTTGTCATAACACTGAACGTGGGAATTAATATACAATTCATTCTCTACAGCAGAGGCAGCATCCTCGGGACTAATAGTATATACATTGTAACTGCTTAGAAGATTTGTCTTGAGGGCCAGGTATGGTGGTTCACGCCTACAATCCCAGAACTTTGGGAGGCCAAGGCAGGCAGATCACAAGGTCAGGAGATCGAGACCATCCTGGCTAACACAGTGAAACCCCATCTCTACTAAAAATACAAAAAATTAGCCAGGCATGGTGGCGGGCGCCTGTAGTCCCAGCTACTCGGGAGGCTGAGGCAGGAGAATGGCGTGAACCCAGGAGGTGGAGGTTGCAGTGAGCTGAGATCGCGCCACTGCACTCCAGCCTGGGCGACAGAGCAAGATTCCAACTCAAAATAAAAAAAAAAAAAAAAGAAAAGAAAAGAAAAGAAAATTTGTCTTGAATGAAAAAAGGGGATCTTAAATTATTCAACAGAAGATCTTAGTAATGAACCACATCAGTTACACTTTTTTGAATCAAAAAGTGACCTTTTGAGGGTATGGCTGAAAACCTCTGACTTAATTTTTTTTTAAGTGACTCTGAAATTTTGGATAAAATTAGGCAAACTAGCTAGAGACACTGGGACTTGAAGAACGACATGGCACTGCGTTTCTTGTGTTCTTTTTGCCTCATATGTCATGGACTGGGGGCTGAAGAAGACAACAATCAGCATAGACAAAAAAAAAAAGACCCCAAGGAAAGCCTGTTTTCTCCAGTTCAAAGGCCCAGGAAAGAGAGGGCCTAGCAAGATAGAAAACTTATATGCAATAACCACCCTCCTCCATCCAAACATTGCAGAAAACACTGTGGCCACACCACCATGCACACCACCAAAAGGTACGTGGGGGCCCCAGACTTCCACTCCCTCAAGGCTGGAATGAGGCACCCTTACTTCCCTATGGGGTGGTATCGGACTAGACCAAGTCTAGAGCTGGTTCCTTCATCCTCATGCTGCACCAGTAAAGGTCCTTCTGCTCCCTGCTAGAGTGATGTCACAGGAGGTCACCACCCATTAGCCACAAGGCCCTGACAAGCTGTATGTGGAGGACTACGTGGAAAGCAGCAAAGAGGTGTCCCTCCCCCTTCCAGCCCTGCTGTGTCAGCAGAGGCCTCAAAGGGAGCTTGGCTCCCACCCCTGCTAGCAAGCGTGAGGAGGTCCTATACCTTTGGGGTGCAGATGGAGGACAACTTGAAACCCTGACTTGTACCCCAACTGCCAGAGAAAAACAGTGCTCCACTTTTCCAACCAGTGTAGTATCAGAGGAGATGTGCTGAAATAGAAGATTTAAATAAGATGAAGAGTGTCCTAATACCCATAATGCCCAGGATTCAATCTAAAATTATTTATCATCATAAGAACCTGAAACTCTCAACTGGAATGAAAATAGACAATGAACATGTTACCAGCAGCCAATCCACACAGGCCTGCCACAACTCGATCCTTGCTTCCTCAGAGGAAAGATTTCAGCTGAGGGGCAGAAGTAAGTTTAAGGCAGAGGGAGAGACTGAGGCAAGTTTTAGAGCAGGAGTGAGAGTTTATTAAAGTTTTAGAGCAGGAGTGAAAGGAAGCTAAGTATACTTGGAAGAGGGCCAATCTGGTGAGAGGCATCTGAGAGATCAAGTGCCCACTAGACCCTTGACTTGGGCTTTTATACATTGGCATGGTTCCAGGATTTGCGTTTCTCTTCCCCTGATTCTTCCCATGGGGTGGGCTGTCCACATGCACAGTGGCCTCCCAGCACTTCGGATGTGCCGCATGCACAGTGTGTTTACTGAATTTGTGCACGTGTTCACCTGAGGTTTTTTCCCTTACCAGTCAAGCCTTACCAGAGGAAGGTCATATACCAGTTAAAGTACGTCATTTTGCCTCTTGTTGCGCATACATGAGCCCCGTCACCCAACTCCTGAGATTGTATCAGGAAGTTGCTGATCACCAACTCCAGGTGTTTTCTGTCTATTGGGAAACTGTCTTTCTCTGGTGCTGACAGCCACCTGACCACCACCTGATGGTCATCTGACATCTCTTTGGGTTTTGGGGGAGGGGGGTGCATCTCTTGCCCTGCACATGTCTGCCTAACCACCTACTCTAACAAACACATACCATATCAAGATGACATAGATGTTGGAATTATTTAATAAGAATTTTAAGCAGGCCAGGTGTAGTGGTTCACACCTATATTCCCAACACTTTGGGAGGCCAAGTAGGGAGGAGTGCTTGAAGCCAGAAGTTCAAGACCAGCCTAGGTAACATAGTGAGACCTCCCTCTCCACTCAAAAAAAAATTTTTTTTGAATTAGCTAGGTGTGTTGGTGTGCGTGCCTGTAGTCCTAGCTGCTTGGGAAGCTTAGGTGGGAGGATCACTTGAGCACAGGAGTCAAGGCTGCAGTGAGCTATGATAACATATTCCAGCCTGGTGACAGAGCAAGACCTGTGTCAAAAAAAAAAGAAAAAAGAAATTTTAAGCAGTAACTACTGTTACCTACGCCGTTATTGTGACTACGGTTACCACTATTACTACTACTATTTATACCACTATTAAAATCACTACTACTGTTCTTCCTACTATTACTGCTATTACTACATAAACCACTATTACTCCTAACACTATTGCTATTACTACTATCACTATTATTTTTACCTGTACTACTCTTGCTACTATGTCTACTATTGCCACCATATTATTATCATTACTATTACCATTACTACTACAATTACTAGTACTATTAATACCACAATTACTCTTGCTACTACTCCTAATACTCTTACTGCTACTATTGCTACTATAACTACTGTTGTAACTAACATTATTGCTACTAGCACTCTTTTCACCTCTGCTACAATCACTACTTCTATTACTACCACTATTACTAATAAATTTATGAGTGGTACCAGTACCCATTTTCATTTGTACAACATTTTGTAAATCACATAAATTTTTTTACTTCAAATTAAATGGAGTAGGAGCTCAAAAAAAGGAGAGAACTTAAGTAATGAGGTAAGAGGAGCTAGAGAAAATAGTACTAACAAAAAATCAAATAGAAACCATCAATCCCACTTCCCCTGGCTCTTTTCCCTTTATGTTTTCTTTCCTTCCTCTTTACCCCTAAACTGAAATTAGAGATTAGTTTCTCCAACAGGCAGAAGTGTGTTTACCAAGCAGCTAACATCATAGCTCCAGGATCTCCATTTGCACAAGCACTGCTGGCTGCTGCTTTTGTAGAGCTTCTAGAGGAGGAAGAGAAGACAGGTTGCTTTCAGGTAGCATTTCTAAATAAGTATTTCTGGTAAACTGCCTAAGGAGCTCTCAGAAGGAAAGCACTGAATCTCCAAGCCTCCAGAAATTTGTTTGGATTTATTTTCTAATTCTAAATAAGCATTCACTTTTGTACCAAAAAAATTTAAGCAACTATCATAAAAATACTTCAACAGGCAATAACATATGCACTTGAAACAAATGGAAACCTAGGAAGCCTGAGCAAAGAATAGAAAACTTAAAGAAAAACTAAAGAGAAATGTTAAGACTGAAAAACTCAGGAACCAAAATAAAAAACCTCAGTGCATAACAGTGGAAAATACCCAGTCTGAACAAAAGAGAGCAAAATGGACTGAAGAGGAATGAACATAACTTCTGGGACTTGTGTGACTATAACAAAGCATCTTACATTTGTGTCATCAGAGTCCAAGGAAAAGAGAAGAAAGAGAGGAGGGCTAAAAAGTTCTTAAAGAAATAATGACTAGAATTCCCTAAATTTGGTGAAAGATATAATAAACCTTCAGATTTAAGAAACTGAGAAAACTGAAAACATTATAAACCCCTCCAAAACATTGCCACTGACATAATAAACAAACTGCTAAAAACTAAAGACAGGAAAAAAAATCACAAAAGCAGCAAGAGAGAAATGACTCCTTATTTATAGACGAGAAAAATATTCAAATGGCAGCAGATTTCTTATCAGAAACCATGGAAGTCAAAAGCAAGTGGGATAATATTTTTCAAGCACTATAAGACAGAAACATTAAGATAGAATCCAATATCCAGTGAAAATACATTTCAGAATTAGAGAGAAGAGATTTGCAAGTGAAAGAAAAGTAAGAGATAGACCCACCCTGCAAGAATGACTATAGGAAGTTCTATAAGCAAAAAGTATAAAAGACATAATTTTGGAAAATGAGGGCAGCAGAAAGAAAAAGAATAATGGCATTTATAATGTATTTTCTTCCATTTTTTTGTGTTCTAAGTTATATTTCACACTTGAAACAAAAATTATAAAATTTTCTTAAGTGGCTATCCATGAATGTAGAAGAAATATTTGAGATAATTATATAGGAAGGAGAGTAAAGAAACTTAAAAAGAGATAAAGTTTCTATACCTCACACAAATATATATAAATGGAATTCTAAAAATGTTCAAGTAACCAACAAGAAGGCAGAAAAAATTAAAACAGAGAACAAACAGAAAAACAAAAAATAAAATTACACACTTAAGTATTAGCATATCAATAATTATACTGAATATAAATGGTCTTATACAACATTTTTTAAAAACAGATGTTTGTAGAGTGAAGAAAAAAATACCAAAAGATATGCTGTTTACAAAAAATTCACTGTAAATACAATAGAGGTAAGTCTAAAGGAAAAGGATGTGTAATGATACACAATGCCAAAATTAATCAAAAGAAAGTTAGGGTAGCAACATTAAAACCAGATAAGATAAATTCCAGAGCAAATGAAATTACCAGGGATAGAGAGACGATTACATAATTAAAATGGGCCAGTCCCCTAAAATGCCATTGCAATCCAAATGTGTATGCACCAAACAACAGAGCTGCAAAATACGTGAAGAAAGAATGATAGAACTAAAAAAGGAGAAATGGAAAAATCTACAACTATAACTGGAGGCTTCAACACTCTTCTCTCAATAATTGACAGAATAACTAGACAGAAAATCAGGAAGAACATTGTATTAATCAGGATTCTCCAGGGAAAAAGAACCAATAAGATGTGTGTGTGTGAGTGTGTGTGTGTGTTTATGTGTGTCTGCAAAGAAATTTATTAAAAGGAATTGATTCAATCAATTATGGAGGCTGGCAAATCCAAAATCTGTTGTGTGGGCTGGTAGGCTGGATAAAAAGGGGAGATAATGGCACAGATAAAATGTAAAAGTAGTCATCCAGAGAATTATTTCTTGCTTGATGAGGCTGGTCTTTTTGTTTTATGCAGGCCTTCAACTGATTGGATCAGGCCCACCTGCACTAGGGAAGACAATCTGCTTTACTCAAAGTACACCTGTTTAATGTTAATTTCATCAGAAAATACCCTCCAGGTTTGCACATAAAATTCGTCATCATAAATATGGAAGTACTCAACAGCACCATCAACCAAGAGGTTCTAATTTGCATTTCTAGAACACTCTACCCCACTACAGCAGAATGCACATGATTTTTTACACGTTTACCAAGATATACCATATCTCGAGCCATAAACAAACCTCACCAAAAAAGAATTAAAATTATACACAGTAAGTTCTGTGATCACAGTGGAATCATATTGGAAATCAATAACAGAAAGATAACTGGAAAATCTCCAAACCCTGACGAATTAAACCACTAATCCATGACTCAAAAAGGAAATTTCAGGGAAATTTTTTTAAAATACTTAGAACTGAATTAAAATTTGTGAGACACAGATAAAACAGTGCCAAAAGAGAAATTTATAGCATTGAAGCCTTACATTAAAAAGGAAGAAAAATCTCAACTACAGAATCCAAGCTCCCACTTCAAGAAACTAGAGAAAAAGAAAAATGAACCCAAAGAAACACAATGAAGGAAATACTTTTAAAAAGCACAGATATCCGTGAAATTAGATCAGAAAAGAAACAGAAAAATCAATGTGACAAAAAGCTAATTTTTAAAAAAGACCAATAAAATTGACAAACTTCTATCAAGACTGACAAAAAAAAAAAAAAGAAAAAACCCGGAGAAGACACATACAACTAATATTGAAACTGAAACAGAGACTATGACTACACACTCACTAGACATCAAAAGAATAATAAAAGAATACTTGAAAAAAAGAACACTCAAAAATTTGACAGCTTAGATAAAACAGACCAATCTTTGAACAGCACAAACTACCAAAATTACTCAATATGAAGTAGATAATTTGAATATCCCTATAACTATTAAATGAATCAAATTCACAACTTAAAAACAGACAAAAAGGAAACCTGCAAGCTTAACTGATTTCACCACATAATTCTACTAAACATTGAAAGAAGAAACAATACATTTTTACAAAATCTCCTCCAGAAAATAGAAGAGGAGAAAATACTGCCCAACTCACTTTATGAGGTCAGTAGTACTTTGATACCAAAATCAGAAAAAGATAGTATCAAAACTGAAAAGATAGACCCAAATCGCTCAGGAACATAGATTCAAATGTTCTTAATAAATTAGTAACAAATTAAACTCAGCAATATATAAAAATAATTATATAGCATGACCAACTAAGTTTTATTCCAGGGATACAGTGCTAATTCAGCATTTGAAATTCAATCAATGCAATTCCCCATATGAACAGTCTAAAGAAGAAAAAGCATATAATAATATCAAAAAATTCAGAAAAGCACTTGACAAAATTTAACACCAATTTATGATAAAGACATGCAAAAGACTAGGGACAGAGAGGAAATTTCTATACTTGATAAAGAACATCTACCCAAGGAAAAAATCCTATAGGTAATATCATACATAATGGTGATAGACTTAATGTTTTCCCCCTAATTGGGAACAATGCAATAATGTCTTCTCCCACCACTGTTATTTAACATAGTAATGAAAATCTAGCCAGACAGGTAAGAAAAGGAAGTATGTAGAAAATCACAAAGAATATATTTTTTTAAATCCTAAACTAACGACAGAGTTCACTAATGTCTCAAGACACAAAATTAAGATACAAAAATTAAATATATTTCTATATACTAATAACTAACATGTTAGAACCAAGATAAAATAATCAATACCCCTTGCAATCACTTAAAAATGAAATACTAAGCAATAATTCTAATAAAGCAGTCACAGGGCTTATACACAAAAAGCTACAATATGCTGATGAAAGAAATCAAAGAAGGCCTCTATAAACTGCAAGATATATCATGTTCATGGATTGGAAGACTCAATATAGTAGTCTTCAATTATCCCTAAATTGATTTATAGACTTAATATAATTTTACCAAAATCCCAGTAACATATTTTATATATATTGACCAGCTTATTCTAAAATTTATATGTAAGGGGAAAGGAACTAGCTTAAAAAGTTTTTTTTCAAAGCAAGAAAACATGTAAAGGTCACTCTACCTGATGCTAAGACTTACTGTATGGCTATAGTAATCAAGACAGTGTAGTGTTGCAGAGATATAAACACACAGATCAGTGGACAGAATAAAGAACCCAGAAATATGCTCACAAATATACCCGACTGAATTTTTAGAAAAGAGCAAGAAACTAAGTAGAGAGAAAAATAGCCTTTTCAACAATGGCACTGGAACATTTAGACAGCCATAACCAAAAAAAAAAAAAAAAAACATTACTTTGATTTAAACCTTATACTTATTGTAAAATTAACTCAAATGGATCATATTTTTAAATATAAAATGTCAGAAGCTTCAAGATAGCTGAGTAGAAACACCTGACACTCACCTCCTCCACAAAGAAGAACAAAAATAGCGAGTAGATAATCACACTTCAAATGGATCATCAAATAGAGAATACTGGAATTCAACATAGAAGTGACAGGAAACACCTAAGGCAAGGAAGTAAACGGAAACAAGGCAGCCTGCTCAGCCAGGATCACCTGGGAGCCCAGAGAAGCTCCCCAGTGTGGGAAAAGGGTAAAAGAGAGACTCCCAATTGTCCACATTCCACCACAGACTCCTCCAATCCTAGCCATGGGAAAGGCCCTTGACCTTTGTGGGTCCTGAAACTGATGTAGAGAGCTGCCTAGAGACTGTGTGGTTGATGTTGCTCCAGAGAGGGAGCTCATGCCAGGTCCCAAACTCCCCCTGAGTCCTAAGCAGCTACAGTGCAGAACTATTTTGGAAGCCCAGCCTCCATCATACTGCATCTGGCCCTGTGGCCAAAAGCCTCTGTATCTCCACATCCCTGGAACTCCATTGACATCCCCCACCTGCAGCCACCATTGTTGCTGGTTGATGCCACTGGGGTGGAAGAGCACGCCACTAGCAGCAATCCCACTACCTCCAGCACTGGGGCCACAGTGCATTTACACATGCCCTGACAATAGACTTTCCTGCCTGCATCTGCCACCACTACTGCCTGCTGCCTCCGGATGCTAAAGCGCACCTCACTGACAGCGACACTGCCACCCACAGCCACAGAGCCACTACACGTTTACAAACACCCTGAGGACAGCACCCCTCCCACAGCTGTCACTGCAGGCTGCTACTACTGGGACCAAAGCACAAGCCACTGGCAGCAATCCCATAATCCTTTGGTATGGTGCCACTATACATTTACAAGCATGCTGAGGACAGGCTATCCCACCGACAGCTACCACCTGGAGCAGAAGTGTGAGCTCCCCAGCTACCTGCCCATAGCTGCTGACACTGAAAGCAACCCTGCCCTCACCAGGAGTAGGACTGCAGTGCAGCCACTGCCATCCCCATCTGAGCACCTTGCCAGAAGCCTACGGATCACCATACCCCTACCACCACAGTCAGCAACCATATGCACCACTGGGGGTCATGATGGCAGGCCTGCCCAGCCTGGCCCCACTCACCTCCACAATGCCCAAGCACACCATCTGGGTGCCTCAGGATCATCCTGTCCTGTTAGCACCTGAGCACTTTTCCCAGAAGCCTGAAGACAGGCTCACACAGGCTATAACTAACACCAGAGCTGGCAGTTACCTACATGTGCCACCTTCAGGCCAAAGGACTGATCTACCCAACCCATTGTAACCACCACCACCATCAGTGCAAACCACTTGGGAGCCACAGAGTTGTCCCACTACTGCTATTGCCATTGCTCACATCACACCTGCTGCTCAGAAATCTGAACACTCTCCCATCTGTCAAGTCCACTGCTGTGAATGCCAACACCCAAGAAAGATGCCTGGACCCACTAAAACTGGTTCCAGTCTGCATCACTTTGGAAACCAAAGATGTTCATACTAAGCCCACCATTGCCCCCATTGGCGCCTGAGCACAGGCCCAATTCCCATCCCTGTCCCCAGCAAAACTTCACCACAGCCTCCGCTCACAACTACACTCTGAGCCCTGAGAAAATCATAAATGCCACTGATGCAGTTGAAAGCCAAATAAATTATATGGAGAATACACCATGGCACACACCCAGAATCAAAGCCAAAGTGCCCTACTCAACGAACATCACAGATACGTCTTCAGGAAAAAAGTCCTCCCTTATGAAAGCAAATCCAAAAAAATTTTGGAAGAAGCAACTATTACACCAGATGCACAAACATCCAGTGTAAGAAAACAAGAAACATGAAAAAGTAAGAAAGTATGATACCTCTAAGAGAATACAATAGTTCTCCAGCAATCGGTTCTAATGAAAAAAAAATTTATAAAATCCCAGAAAAAGAACTCAAATCAGTAATATTAAGGAAGCTTTGTGGAACACAAAAGAACACAGGTAAACAATATAAAAAAATCAGAAAAATAATTCAGGATATCAATGAAAAAATTATCAAAGAGATAGATATCAAAAAAGAACCACACAGAAATCCTAGAGAAGAAGAATTCATTGAATAAAATAAAAATTACATTTGAAAGTTTTAGGCCAGGTTCAGTGGCTCACACCTGTAATCCCAGCACTTTGGGAGGCCGCGGGAGGTGGATCACCTGAGATCAGTTCGAGACCAGCCTGACTAACATGGCAAAACCCCATCTCTACTAAAAATACAAAAATTAGCCAGGCATGGTGGCACGTACCTATAATCCCAGTTACTTGGGAACTCGGGAGGCTGAGGCAGGAGAATTGCTTGAACCTGGGAGGCGGAGGTTGCAGTGAGCCAAGATCAAGCCATTGCACTCCAATGTGGGCGACAAGAGCAAAATTCTGTCTTTAAAAAAAAAAAAGTTTCAACAATAGACTAGATCAAGCAGAAGAATTTCAGAACTTGAAGAAAGGTCTACTGAAGTTACCTACTTGGACAAAAAAGTAAAGAAAAATAAATTTTAAAACCAAAAAGCAAAGCCTACATGACATTTGAGACATCATAAAGTGACAAAATATTCAAATTTTTGGTGTCCTAGAAGACAAAGAGATCAAAGGGCTAGAAAGTCTATTTAATGAAATAATAGCTAAAAACTTCCCAAGTGTAGCAAGAGATTCAAACATCCATATACAGAAAGCTAAGAGATTCCTAAATAGATACAATTGAAAAAGATCTTCTCCATGGCACATTAGAGTCAAACTGTCAAATGACAAAGAGAGAATTCTAGAAACAGCAAAAGTAAGGCATCTAGGCACTTATAAAAGAATGCCCATGAGACTAACAGCAGATTTCTCAGCAAAAACTTTACAAGGCAGGAGAAAATTAGATGATATATTCAAAGTGCTGGGAGGAAAAAACTGCCAGCTGAGGGCACCAAACTCAGCAGAGTTATCTTTCATAAATGAAGGTGAAATAAAGTCTTTCCCAGACAAGCAAAAGCTCAGGAAACTCATCACCACTAGACCAGCTCTACAAGAAATGCTTAGAGGAGACCTCCACCTGGAAATGAAAGAATGATATCTACCATCATGAAAACACATAAAAGTATAAAATCTGCTGGTAGAGCAAACACACAAATAAGAAAGAGAAAGGCCTTAATGTTACCACTGCAGAAAACCATCAAACCACAATGATAAACAATAAGAGAGAAAAAAACAAAGCATATACAAAAAAAAATTAATAAAGTGATAGGAATAAGACATCATATATCAATAATATCCCTGAATGTAAACACATCAAATTTTCTACTTAAAAGATATGGACTGGCTGAATGGATGAAAAAAAAACATAACCCAACTATATGCTGCCTATAAGAAACTCAATTCACCTATAATGACACATATAGCATGAAAGGAAAAGAGATAGAAAAATACATTTCATGCAAACAAACAGAAAAGTGAGCAGGAGTAGCTACACTTATATCAGATAAAACAGACCTTAAGTCAAAAACAGTGAAAAGAGACAAAGAAGGTCATTATATAATGATAAAAGGATCACTTCAGCAACAGGATATAACAATTCTAAACATCTATGCACCCAACACTGGAGCACCCAGATATATAAAGCAAATATTATTAGATCTAAAGAGAGAGAGACTCCAACACAAAAATAGTTAGGCATGTCAACAACCCCACTCTCAGTCTTGGAGAGATCTTTTAGACAGAACAAAGAAACATTGGATTTAAACTACACCAAAAGGACCTAACAAACATTTACAGAAAATTCACCCAATAGCTACAGAATACACATTCTTCTCATCAGCATATGGAACATTCTTCAGAATAGACTATATGTTAAGACACAAAACAATTCCCAACAAATTTTTGAAAGTCAAAATTATATCAAGTATCTTCTCAGGTTACAATAGCCTAAAACTAGAAACAAATAACAAAAGGAACTTTGAAAACTATACAAATTCTTGGAAACTAAGCAACATACTCCTGAATGATGATTGGGTCAAAGAAGAAATTAAGAAGAAATTTTTAAAATTTCTTGAAACAAGTGAAAATCAAAACATAACATATCAAAACCTATGAAATACAGCAAAAGTGGTGCTAAGAGGAAGGTTTATAGCAATAAATGCCTACATCAAAATAATAGAAAAATTTCAAATAATCTAATGATGCACCTCAAGGTATGAGAAAAGCAAAAACAAAACAAACCCAAAATTAGTAGAAGGAAAGAAATAATAAAGATCAGAGCTGAACTAAATGAAACAGACTTATAAAAACAAAGAATCAATGAAATGAAAAGGTTTTTTTATTTTTTGTTTTTTTTTTTTTTTTTTTTTTTTTGAGACGGAGTCTCGCTCTGTCGCCCGGGCTGGAGTGCAGTGGCCGGATCTCAGCTCACTGCAAGCTCCACCTCCTGGGTTTACGCCATTCTCCTGCCTCAGGCTCCCAAGTAGCTGGGACTACAGGCGCCCGCCACCTCGCCCGTCTAGTTTTTTTTGTATTTTTTTTAGTAGAGACGGGGTTTCACGGTGTTAGCCAGGATGGTCTCGATCTCCTGACCTCGTGATCCACCCGTCTCGGCCTCCCAAAGTGCTGGGATTACAGGCGGTTTTTTTAAAGATAAACAAAATTGGTAAACTCCTAGCTAGACCAACAAAGAAAGAAAGAAAGAAAGATGACTTCCATTCTTTACACCCACTTAACACCATGTGGAAGCCACCAAAGTGTATAGTTTGCACCCTCTAGAGCAGCAACCCAAGCTATACTTGGGCCACTTTGACCAAAGGCTAGAGCTGAAGTGGCTGGAATGCAGGGAGTAGTGTCCTGAGGGTAAGCAGGACAGCAGTATCCTGGACCTGGCCCCTGAAACCATTCTTTCCTTCTGGGCCTCTAGGCCTGTGATAGGAGGGGAGGTCCTGAAGTCTTCCAAAATGCCTTCAAGGACTTTTTTCTATTGTCTTGGATATTAGCACTTGGCTCCCTTTTAATGAGCCTGCTTGGATACTTTCTCTACCACAGGGCCAGGCTGCAAATTTTTCAAATTTTTACATTCACTTCTTTGCTCCCATGTCTGGTTGTAGGCAGTTAGAAGCAACCACACCACATCTTGAATGTTTTGCTGCTTAGAAATGTCTTCCACCAGATACTCTAGGTCATTACTCTTAACTTCAAGCTTCCACAGATCCCTAGGGCTTGGACACAACGCAGCCAAGTTCTTTGCTAGGGCATAAAATAGGTGATCTTTACTCTAGTTTCCAATAAATTCCTCATTTCCATCTGAGACCTCATCAGCCTGGCCTTCACTGTCCATATTTCTATGATTTTGGTCACAACCATTTAACCAGTCTTCAAGAACTTCCAAATTTTCACTCATCTTCCTATCTTCTTCTGAGTCCTCCATACTCTTCCAGTCTCTGCCTGTTACCCAGTTCCAAAGCTGCTTCTGCACCTTCAGGTATCTTTATAGCAATGCCCCAATTATCAGTACCCGTTCTCTGTGTTAGTCCATGTGTGCTGCTCTAAAGCAGGGGTCTCCAGCCCAGTACTAGTCCATGGCCTATTAGGAATCAGGCTACACACCAGGAGGTGAACAGCAGGTAAGTGAGCATTACTGATTGAGTTCCACCTCCTGTCAGACCAGGGACAGCATTAGATTCTCTAAGGAGCACAAACCCTATGGTTAACTGCACAGGCAAGGGATTCAAGTCACATGTTCCTTATGAAAATCTAATGTCCCTCCACCACAAGTCCATGGAAAACTTGTTTTCCATGAAACCAATCCCTGGTTCCAAAAAGGTTGGGGACCACTGCTCTAAAGGCATACCAGAGGCTGGGCAATTTATAAGGAAAAAACTATTTTGACTCATGGCTCTGCAGGCTGTAAAGCATGGTGCCAACATGTGTTCTTTAGTGATGCCTCAGGAAATTCACAATCATGCCAGAAGGTGATGAGGAGCCAGTGACACAAGGCAAAATGGAGCAAGAGAGAGAGAAGGGGGAGATTCTGGACTCTTTTAAACAACCGGATCTCACATGAACTACTTGAGCAAGAGCTCACTTATCACCAAGGGGATAGTACTAAGCCATTCACAAGAGATTGACTCCCATGATTCAGTCACCTCCCACTATGCCCCACCTCCAACATTGGGAGTCACATTTCAACCTGAGATTTGGAAAGGACAAACATCCAAACCATATCAGATGTATCCACTGGGAAAAACTGGGTAACAGGTGCACACAACCTCTCTTTCCCATTTTTGCAACTTCCTGGTAACCTGTAATTATTTCAAAATAAAAAGTTACAAAACAACTTTTTAGGCATTTCAAATATAAGAATATTTTAGTGAAAACTGGTTCCAAATTCTTAAAGTTAGTGTTAGTATCTTTCTTATTACTCTGAATGTGACAAAGATAATCCTACATTCTCATCATCTTTTCTTAGAAACTAAACAGATTCATGTGTCCAAAATAAGTCAATTTTAACTAAACCTAGTTTACTTTACATAAATTCCTCAGTATTTCCTTGAACTATCTATGTTTTAGTCTTGCAGTAGAATTCTGAAGCAATCCCACTGTGCCCATCCCTGCTCCACCCACATAACTAGAGCCCAAAGTACCATGCTAGTGCAGTGATCAAGTGGGAACATGACCCAGGCTGAGCTCTTCTTTCTCCGTAAATGTTGGCTCCAATACAGAGAAGTGTCTCTCCATGTGACTGAACATACTGTGGGCAGCTTGCTCCTTCCAAGCAGCTGTTCTAGAGAGAGAGAGAGACGGGAAGACTGGTGGCAGAGATGCAATGCAGAGAGAGCATCTTTTTGGAAGTCCCTCAGTTCCTTTTGGTGCACATGACCGCACTTAAAGGAAAAGGCTCTCAGGGGTACATCTTCAGCCAATCCTTAGGCTGTGTAGGATGTCTGCAAAAGCAGGACGTTAATACTGGTTATCTCTTGGAGATGGGATTATGATGGACATGTTTATTTTTTTCAACTTTTCTTTATTTCCCAATTTTCAAGCATTGTAAAAATTGACATACATCCCTTTAGGTTTTCAATGTGTTCATTTTGGTGTTTCAGCTCCTGCAATAAATGCTACCATGAAAGGCAAATATTGGGCAGACTTGTATCTGGGAACAGTTTCTCTGTCATTCAACCAGGAAATACTCACTCTCTGTCTGCCTCATTTCCAAGGAAATTTATTATGGATTAGTCAAATTCAATGAAATATTTGGGGCTTTGTTTTCTCTACAACATTTTTCAAACCTTAACGTGCCTAAAGATCACGTGTTGATATTATCACACCTGATTCTAATCCAGGGAGTCTGGAACAGGGCTTAAGATTCTGCATTTCTAACAGGCTCCCAGTCCTCCACGTTACAGAGCAGGGCTCACTGAACATGCCAAGCAGCCTAGGTGAATGTCCACCCTGTCCTTTTGGATGTGCTTTTCTTGTGAAGTCAGCACTGGGGTCTTCCACTACGAAGCGTTCCACATCCTGCTCACTCACAACTACCTGTTACCTCCACACAGATACCAAATACCCTAGGAAGAGGTCCAATCTCCCCCATAATTTTATCCCCTCACCTGCTCACCTACAGCCAACTCCACTCTGGACATCGGGGTGCCCTGTCTTACTCTGGCTGCCTTCTTTTTTAAAAAATTAAGATAAAATTTACCTAACATAAAATTAGCCAATTTAAAGTGTACAAACCAGTGGCATTTAGTATATTCACAATGTTGTGCAAGTATCACCTCTAGTTCCAAAACATTTCATCAGCCCCAAATAAAACCCTGTATCCATTAGGCAGTCACTCTCCCTTTCTCCTCTGCCCCCCAGCCCCTGGCAACTTCTACTCTGCTTTCTGTCTCTACGGCTTTACCTATCTAGGTATTTAATGTAAATAGAATCATACAATATGTAACCTGTGGTGTCTAAGTCTTTCAATGAGCATTATATTTTCTTCTCTTTTTTTCTACAAACATCATATATTCTCATTTCTTTGTGAGATCTAAACATCAAAACAATTGAACTCATGGAGATAGAGAATAGAAGGATGGTTACCAGAGGCTGGCAAGGGTAGTGAGGGCCAGGGTTAATAGGTACAAAAAAAGTATTGAGAAAGAATGAATAAAACCTAGTATTTGATATCACAACAGGGGTATGATAGTCAATAATAATGTAATTATACATTTTTAATAATTAAGAGTATAATTGGATTGTTTGTAACACCAAGGATAAACACTTGAGGGGATGGATACCCAATTTTCCATAATGTGATTATTACACATTGCACACCTGTACCAAAACATCTCATATATCCTACATATATACACCTACTATGTACCCATAAAAATTAAAAGTTAAAAAAATAAGTTTTACCACATTCGTTACATTTGTAAGACATCTGTTGAATATCAATACTCTGGTAATAATTTTGAGGACTGGTGAAAGGCTTTCCCACATTTGTTACATTTGTAAATATTCTCTGAAAAATGAGTACTCTGATGTTTACTAACATGTGAGCCAGTGTTAAAGTCTTCCCAGTTTTCACTACAAAAAAATATATTTCAAAAATTAATGTCGATTCTTACCAAAAAAAAAACAGGGTTCCGTAGAAGTTGCAGACATAGATTGAGGTTTATTCTGAGATATTTTATGTTCTTAGTCTCCTTTGGCACTTAAATTATTGTTAAGAGTAGTTATCACACATTGGTTATATGCATTATGACATTCTTTTTGCCCTTCACAGTTACCCATACTTTCCCGGTTTTTTCTTAAGGGTAAATTCTCAAGGCCACAGCTCCCATATCTTCCCAGTATCACTTTTTGGAAGGAATCTTCTATGCCTTGCTCTGATGAACGACCTTGGTTGTAATAAGAATACATAGTTGGGGCTTTAGCTACTATTTTCTGCCTCTTCACATTCCAGGGCTCTTTCCTTTGCTCCAGATAGGTGATCAGGTTCAGCTTGGAGAACGAGATAAAAAGGGAGACCAGGTTTCTGTAGTTCTAACATCACATTCCTATACAATTTCCACTGAGCAGGGTCCAGTCATTCTCACTCACCTAGACAGAATTCTTTGGTCATATTCCTGAATGTCAACAGTCCCATTTCCCAGCTTCCAGGGTGTTCTGTCGTCTTATTTATGGATCTCCCAGTACCTGTAGGTCACAAGGGGACAGAGGCTGTGGCAGAGCCATCTGATGACTCCCAAAGCCAAGGAGACACTTTGAAGATGACACCCCAAGCTAGAGAGGTGGTCCAATGAGCATTTTATTATCAAGATTCATCCATGTTATAGCATGTATCAATACTTTATTCTTTTCATGACTTAATAATAGTTCGTTGTATGGGTATGCCATATTTTGTTTATCCATTCTCAGCTGATAGACATTTGGATTGTTCCTATTTTTTGGCTTTTGGAAATAGTGCTGCTAGGAACATTTATGTGCAAGCTTTTGAATATCTGTTTTCAGTTCTTTTGAGTATATACCTAGAAGTGGAATTACTGGTCATATGGTAATTCTATGTTTAACTTTTTGGGAAATTCCCAAAGAGTTTTCTACAGTAGCTGAGCCATTTCACATTCCCACCAACAATGTACAAGTGTTTCAGTTTCTCCTATCCTTGCAAAAACTGATTTTCCATTTCCTAATTAGCTATCCTAGTGGGTATGAAGTGGTATCACATTGTGGTTTTGATTTGTGGTTCCCGAATGAAGAAACACATTCGCCCTTGTCACTAATTTATATATCTTCTTTAGAGAAATGTCTATTCAAATACTTTGCCCATTTTTTAATTGGATTGTTTGTCTTTTGATTGTTGAGTTGAACAAGTTCTTGGTATATTGTGGATACTAGACCCTTATCAAATATATGCCTTGCAAATATTTCTTACATTCTGTAGGTTGTATTTTCATTTTCTTGATAGTCTTCTTTGGTTCACAAAAGTTTTTAATTTTGATGAAGTCTAGTTTGTCCATTTTCTCTTTGCTGCTGTTCTTTTAATGTTATATCTAAGAATCCATTGTCAAATACAAGGTCATGAAAGTTTATCTTTATGTCTTCTTTGAAGAGCTTTATAGTTTTGCTCTTACATTTAGCCATTTGATCTATTTTGAATTCATTTTGATATATGGTATAAGGTAGAGATCCCACTTCCTTGTTTGCATGTGAATATTCAGTTCTCACAGCACCACTTGTTGAAGAGACAATTCTTTCCCCATTGAATGGTCTTGGCACTGAGTTCAAAATCAGTTGACCATGAAAGTATGGGGTTTATTTCTGGACTCTTGATTCTATTCCATTGATCTATATGTCTATCCTTATGCCAGTACCACACTGTGTTGATAACTATTGCTTATTTTTAGCCTTATTGAGGTATAAGTGACAAATAGGAATTATGTATTTTTAAAATATATAATTAGATATTTTGATAAATGTATGTATTGTAAAATTATCACCACGATCAGGCTAATTAACATATCTATCACCTCACATAGTTACCATTTTCTTTCTTTTTTATGTGTGATGATAACACAAGATCTACAATTTTAGCAAATTTCAAATATGCAATACAGTATTGTTAACTGTATTCACCATACGGTACATTAGATCTCCAGAACAAATTCATCTTGCATAATGGAAATTTTGTACTCTTTGACCAACATCTGCTCATTTCCTTCTCACTTTCACTCCCAACCCCAGCAACCACCATTCTAGTCTCTGCTTCTATGAGTTTGGCTATTTTAGTATCCATTTGAGTGACGCAACATTTCTTTTTCTGTGTCTGGCTTATTTCACTTAACATAATGTCCTCCAGGCTCATCCATGTTATTGCAAATGGCAGTATTTCCATCTTTTTTAAGGCTGAATAATATCCTATTGTGTGCACACACACACATGCATACACCACACACACACAGACACACTCACATGCATACACCACACACACAGAGACAGACACACACGCACACCACAATTATTTTTATCCATTCAGCTGTTAGGTTGTTTCCATATCTTGGCTACTGTGAATAATGCCACAGTGAACATGGGAGTGCATATATCTCTTTGATATCCAGATTTCATTTCTTTTGGATATATACTCAGAAATGCTGACTCATATGGTAGTTCTACTTTTAATCTTTTGCAGAACCTTCATTTTCTCCACATTGTCAACAAGACTTGTTATCTTTGGTCTTTTTGATAGTAGCCATTCTAATAGGCATGAAGTGATATCTCACTGTGGTTTTGATTTGTATTTCCCTCATAAGTAGCAATGCTGAGCACCTCTTTCTGTATCTGTTGGCCATTTGTATGTCTTCTTTTGAAAATTTTCTGTTCAGGTCCTTTGCCGATTTTTAATTGGATAATTTGGGGGTTTTTGTTTGGTTGGTTGGTTGGTTTTGCTATTGACTTGTATGTGTTTCTTATATATTTTGGATATTAACACTTAACATATGTATAGTTTACGAATATTTTCTCCCATTCTGTAGGTTGCTTTTTCACTCTGTTGATTGTTTCTTTTGCTGGATAGAAGCTTTTTAGTTTGATGCAATCCTCTTGTCTATTTTTGCTTTTGTTGCCTGTGCAAAAAAAAAAAAAAACGTTGCCAAGACCAATACTGTGGAGATTTTCCCTTATGTTTTCTTCTGGTAGTTTTATAGTTTTAGGTCTTACATTTAAGCCTTTAATGTATTTTGAATTGGTTTTTATATGGGGTGAGATAAAGACCCAATTTATTTCTTTTGCATGTGGGTATCCAGTTCTCCAGCATCAGTCACTGAAGATATTATCCTTTTACCCATTGCGTGCTTTTGGTATCCTTGTTGAAGATCTGCTGATTTTAAATATTTGGATTTATTTCTACGCTCTCTATTCTATTCCATTGATTTTTATCTCTGTATTTATACCACTACCATACTTTTTTGATTAGTATAGCTTTGTAATGTATTTTGAAATTGAGAAGTGAGGTGCCTCCAGCTTTGTTCTTGATTGCTTTGGATATTTGGGATCTTTTGTGGTCCTATATGAATTTGGGGACTTTTTCTATTTTTATAAAGAATGATATTGAGATATTGAAATGATTTCATTGACTCTATAGATCACTTTGGTAGTATGGACATTTTAACAATATTCTCCTGATCCATGAACACGGGTGGAACACGGGATGTCTTTTCATTTATCTGTGTTGTCCCTATTTCATTTATTAATGGTGTATAGTTTTGAACTTTTTTTTTTTTTTGAGGAGGAGTCTCGCTCTGTCGCCCAGGCTGGAGTGCAGTGGCACGATCTCGGCTCACTGCAAGCTCCACCTCCTGGGTTCACGCCATTCTCCTGCCTCAGCCTCCTGAGTAGCTGGGACTACAGGCACCCGCCACCATGCCCGGCTATTTTTTTGTATTTTTAGTAGAGACGGGGTTTCCCTGTGTTAGTCAGGATGGTCTCGATCTCCTGACCTTGTGATCCACCTGCCTCAGCCTCCCAAAGTGCTGGGATTATAGCCGTAAGCCACCGCACCTGGCCTTGAACTTATTTTTGTGTGTTAAGCTTGTATCCTGCAACTTGCCCGAATTTGTTCTAATAGTTTTTTTTTTTTTTTTTTTTTTTTGAGACGGAGTCTCGCTCTGTTGCCCAGGCTGGAGTACAGTGGCCGGATCTCAGCTCACTGCAAGCTCCGCCTCCCGGGTTCACGCCATTCTCCTGCCTCAGCCTCCCAAGTAGCTGGGACTACAGGCGCCCGCCACCTCACCCGGCTAGTTTTTTGTATTTTTTAGTAGAGACGGGGTTTCACCATGTTAGCCAGGATGGTCTCGATCTCCTGACCTCGTGATCCGCCCGTCTCGGCCTCCCAAAGTGCTGGGATTCTAATAGTTTTTAACGTTTTTGGTATGTCTTCAGGTTTATCTACATATAAGATTGTCTCATCTGCAAGTAGAATTAAGTTCACCTCCTTCTTTCCTATTGGATGCCTTCTATTTTCTTTGTCTTACCTAAGTGTTCTTGCTAGAACTTCCAGTATAATGTGAAACAGAAGTGGTGAAAGCAGGCACCATGGTCTTAGGGGAAAAGCTTTCAGTCTTTCACAATTAAGTATGAAGTATAAAGTTAGCTGTGTTTTTATAAGTAGCCTTTATTGTTTTGAAAGAGTTTCCTTTTATTCCTACTATGTTGGGTGTTATTATTATGAAAGCATTTGAGATTTTGTCAGATGCTTTTTTGCCCTCAATTGAGATGATCACATGGGGTTTTATCTGCCCTTCTAATTTATGTTGATTGATTTTTAAGTATTGAATCTTCCTTTTCATTTCTGGAATATATCCAAATTGGTCATGATGTATAATATAATCCTCTTAATATGCTGCTAGATTTAGTTTGTTGGTTTTTGTTCAGGATTTTTGCATCTATATTTATAGGAATAAGGGTCTATAATTTTTTATGATGTCTTCATCTGGCTTTGATATCTGACTCATAGAATAAGCTAGTAAATATTCCTTCTGCTTCCATTTTTTGGGAGAGCTCAAGAAAGGTTTCTGTTAGAGGTTCTTAAGAGGATCATTGGAATTCAACAAGGGAGCCATCAGATCTAGGGCTTTTCTTTGTTGGGAGGTTTGTGATTGAATCTCTTTACTTTCGTAGTTCTGTTCAAGTTTTCTATTTGTTTTTGAATGAGTTTTAATGATTTGCGTGTCTCTAGGAATTTGTTTCATGTAGATTATCTAATTTGTTGATGTATAACTATTCATAGTATTCTCATAATCCTTTTTATTTCTGTAAGATCTGTAGCCTCCATTTTCATTTCTGATTTTCCTAATTTGAGTCTTCTCCCTTTTTTTTTTTTTTCATGGTCAAACTAGCCAAAGTTTTGCCAGCTCTGCAGATTAAAAACCAACTTTTGGGTTTGTTGAATCTCTCAATTGTTTTCTATTCTCCATTTTGTTTACCTCTGTTCCAATCTTTACTATTTCCCTTCTTCTCCTAACTTTTGATTTAGCTGGGTTTTCTTTTCCTTTTTTTTTTTTTTTTTTTTTTTTTTTTTTTTTTTTTTTTTTTTGAGGCGGAGTCTCACTCTGCCGCCCAGGCTGGAGTGCAGTGGCCGGATCTCAGCTCACTGCCAGCTCCACCTCCTGGGTTTAGGCCATTCTCCTGCCTCAGCCTCCCGAGTAGCTGGGACTACAGGCGCCCGCCACATCGCCCGGCTAGTTTTTTGTATTTTTTAGTAGAGACGGGGTTTCACCGTGTTAGCCAGGATGGTGGGTTTTCTTTTTCTAGCACCTTAAGATGTAAAGTTAGATTATTGCTTTGGGATCTTGTTAAATGTAAGCATTTTACACTTACATATTGCCTCGGAGCACTGCTTTTGCTGTATCCTATAGGTTTGGTATCTTGAGAAAATATCTCAAGATATATTCTAATTTCACTTGCAATTTCTATAATTCATTCATCATTTATGTTATTTAATTTCCACACATTTGGCCAGGTCTGCTGGCTCACACCTGTAATCCCAGCACTTTGGGAGGCTGAGGTGGGTGGATCACTTGAGGTCAAGAGTTTGAGACCAGCCTGGCCAACATGGCAAAATCCCATCTCTACCAAAAATACAAAAATTACCCCGGTGTGGTGGCGCACACCTGTAATCCCAGCTATTCAGGAGGCTGAGGCAGAAGGATCACTTGAACCCTGGAGGCAGAGGTTGCAGTGAGCGAGATAGCACCACTACACTTCAGCCTGGGCTTTAGAGTAGGAATCTGTCTCAAAATTCCACACATTTGTGAATTTTGCAATTTTTCTTTTATCATTCTTTCCTGGTTTTGTTTCATTGTGGTTGGAAAAATCACTCATATGATGTCAATATCCTTAAATTTATTGAGACTTGGTTTGTGACCTAACATATGTTCTTTTCTGGAAAATGTTCCATGTGCACTTGATAAAAATATGTATTTTGTTGTTTTGGGGTATTCTATATATTTTTATAAGGCCCAGTTGGTTTATAATGTGATTCAACTCATTTTTTAATTGGTGAATTATTTACTTCTATCTAGTTGTTCAGTATATTAATGATAGTGGCTTATTGAAGTTATCAGCTATTATCATGTAACTATCTATTACTCAATCCAATTCAAGCACTTTTTGCCTTAAATGTTTAGGGGTTCTATTATTAGGTATGTATGTTAGTATATCTTCTTAATGAACTGACTTTTTAATCAATGTATAATTTCCTTCTTTGTGTCTTATAACAATTTGTGTCTTAAAGTCTATTTTGTCTGATATTAGCACAGTCATCTCTGCTCTGTTTTGGTTACTATTTGCATGAAATATCACTGTCCATCCTTTCACTTGAAATCTGTCTTTGGATCTAAAGTGAGTCTCTAGTAGATAGCACATAGATGCATCATGGTTTTTTAATTCATTCTGGCAGTCTCTGTCATTTAATTAGAGAATTAAATCCACTTACATTTAAGGTAATTACTAGTAAGGAATAGCTTCTGACATTTTGCTAATTCCTTTCTCTATGTCTTTTAATTTTTTAAATATTTTTAGTTAGCAAATCATTCTTGTATAGATTTATGGAACACAACACAACATGATGCTTTGATAAATGTACACAATGTGGAATCATTAAATCAGCTAAAATTGCCTGCATATCATTTTTCAAATAGTACACTGGAAAAAATTAACTAATGTCAAAAGAAGGCAATGATAGATGAATTAAGGAACAACCAATATATAAGGCAGGCTAAAGCCCACAACCACAATTCTTTCAGGATAGGGTCTATATTGCTCCCTCTGGCCTTGCTAACCTGCACCACAGGAGTGTGGGCTGCTATCCTCATGACCTCTGCCAGTCTGGGACATGGAGGACTGTAGGCAGCAATTTGAAATGCAGCAGGCTGCTTTTTTTTTTTTTTTTTTTTTTTTTGACAAAGTCTCACTGTCTCACTCTGTCATCCAGGCTGGAGTGCAGTGACTCACTTACAGCTCACTGTAACCTTAAACTCCTGGGCTCGTGATCCTCCTGCCTCAGCCTCCTGAGTAGCTAGGGCTACAGATGCATGCCACCACACCCAGCTAATGTTTTAAAAAAACATTTGTAGAGCCGGGGTCTCCCTTTGTTGCCTAGGCTAGTCTTACACTCCTGGCTTCAAGCAATCCTCCCACTTCTGCCTCCCAAAGTGCTGGGATTACAGGTGTGAGCTGCCACACCCAGACACTGCTTCTTTCTTTGCCAAGTCTTCCACTGATTTCTTCACTAGATTCCAGAGTTCTGCCAAAATTGTTTCTGACATTCTGTCTAGCTCATTAGTTGATTTTCTGGAGGGACAGAGCCCTGAAGTCCCTAACTTTGCCATTTCCTGTGACATCCTCTGCTCTCTTTTTTGTATTGCTTTTTCTCTCTGGCCCATGCAGTCCCGGAGCTGGCTGCTGCTTCCAGTAGAGGAATGAGATATGGAGGTCCGAGTCTCCTGTGTGTGCTTAAAGGAAAGGGGTGGAGATTGTCCTGGGTCACAGTACCAGGCTACATCCAACCTGGAGAATAGGAGACCAACTCACTATAAAACTGCATTAGTTTAGGACAAAACCCCAGGAAGCAACAAAGAGATCCGTCTTCCGTTTTTGCTGACTATGCATATCTCCACTGGCAACCTCCTGGAAGGTGGAAGTTGGCTGAAGACAAAGCTTGGGTGATTCTACTCCCAGCTACCATCTTAATACCTTGGGGGTATGAAAATGACCCTTTCCCTGCCACAGGACTCCACAGTTTACCTCAGTGTCCCTGATCTTCTTTAACTTTCACAATGGTACTGGGATGTCACACAGTACAGCGGAGGAAACTTAAGCTCAGGGAGCACCACAGACTTTCTCAAGGCTCTGACAGGTGAATTACAGGGCCAGGGCACTACCCCAGGCAGCCCTCAGCTCCTCCCATTGTCCTTGAGCCCCACTGCACGCTCCCATAAAACCCCAGCTTTCTCTCTGGAAACCCTGGAAGACTCTGCCGCTCCCACCAGCAATGTGTAATACCTCATCAACAGAACAGCTAAGAGACCAACCAATCAGAAGCTTAAATGCCTTTCAGGGATGTTTCCTCCTAGACAGGCATTGAGGAGACAAGGAGAAGAAAGAAGTTTGATGTGCCCAGAAACTCTGGGTTTTCTTTTCTCTCTCTCTCTTTTTTTTTTTTTTTTTGAGATGGAATCTCACTGTGTTGCCAGGCTGGAGTGCAGTGGCGCAATCTCGGCTCAATGCAATCTCTGTCTCCCAGGTTCAAGTGATTCTCCTGCCTCAGCCTCCCGAGTAGCTGGGACTACAGGTGCACATCACCATGCCCAGCTAATTTTTGTATTATTAGTGGAGACTAGGTTCCACCATGTTGGCCAGGATGGTCTTGATCTCTTGACCTTGTGATCCACACTCCTTGGCCTCCCAAAGTGCTGAGATGGGTTTTCTTTTCTGTCTGTTTCATCAGTTCTCTCTCCTCCTGATTTACATCTCCCTGGCACAGAGGTGCCCAGAATGATGCACAACACCCCGCATGGAGGCTGCCCTGTACAAGACCACAGACAAGCCTGTGTACAAGACACAGGCTTTTCTTAAAGCGGCATCCCACTAGCCTAACACTTCTCTCAAACAGCAAGTCTTTTCACACTTTCTGAAGCCAAATGGTCCCCATCAAAGTCCTCAGAGTTTTCCCTCACAGATTTTATCTTGAGATATTTGTCTAGGTTGGCAAGATAATTTTAGATTTTGACTCTATTTTAAATGGTCTTTCACCATGTTATCTGCAGATTTCATGAATCCCCTTGCTATGATAAACAGGCTAATCAAGACGCGGCCTAGGACAGAGCCTAGTGGCCATCAGAGACTTCCCTCTAGACCAACAGATTCACTAGATAGTGCCCAGAGGAGATGTACATGGGACATTCTAGAGACCTGAGATGCATGGGGATCAGAGCAAAGCTGCACGGGGACTAGAGCAAAGCCGCCTTGATCCCACGTTTTGGTATCCCTATCTTTCAGGAAAGACCAGAAGAGCCTGCTCTAAAAACATTAATGAGGCTAAAAGGATTATTAATTCAAAGCTTATTAAAGCCATATGTAGCTGCATGCATTCTAAGTCAAAATAAACTGCAATATCCTGCTGATTTCTCTTGCGTCATGTCACCGGCTTACAGCAAGGGGAGGCCATGTGGAGCTGTGCTAATTACCAGGACCATATGCTGCAGGAAAATCAGGAAGTGTTATTGAAATGCCTCTTGGATTACTGCTCAAGCTTATGAGATTCTCTTCTTCCAGGATTACAATTTCGTATTTGTTGATATTTGAGTCATGAGGCTGTCCACACAAATTTTTAGGTTTCCCTTTCACCGGGCAGTCTCCAAATACATTCCATGGGCTGAGCTCTGTGCTGTGTCTGAGCAGGGATCCCACCATCAACCACACGCAGCTTCAGCTCCTGAAGCTCCTCCTGCAACGTGAGTTCCCCAAACAGTTAACAAATATCAAACACACTCTCTTAGTATACGCTGGTTTAGCAAATATCTATGGTGCATCCACTAGGTACAAAGCACTGTCCCAGGTGCAACAACCTTGGAAACAAGGTAAGTGACCACCATGCTTCTGGGAGCACTTCAGTTTGTAAGTCTTCCTTACCTTCCATGTGCTTTGCCTGTACTCTGCACTCTTTCCACGAGAACATTGTTTCAGGATTAACAAAGAATTCACCTAAGACACCCCATGGAGTTTCCTCAGGAAACTTGGAATGACAGGCAAAGCCACTCTGCAGCAACACTGAACACACTGGCCTTGCTGCCAGGAGCACTGTCACCATCGCTGGGGACACAGCCAGGCCACATGCCAGGGACTATCACAGACACCATTAAATGTCACCATGTGCTGTGAAATGTTACAAGGGTCCCTATTTAACTGAGACTCAGAGAAGTTAAATAGCCAAGCTCCAGGTCACCCACGTTGCCAGGGTCAGAGGGGGCATCCCAATGAGCCCATCTACACACACTTTCCCCTGCACTGCCAATGTTTTTAATACGCTCAGTTCATAAAGACCTTTGACTTCCCCACTTGAGTCACATCATGTAAAAGCACACTTGATACCACCCAGCTCCAGGCTCACACACACAGGTGCAACAGAGAACGTGGCCTCTCTAAGTGCCAGGAGCCTTTGATCTGGGGGTATCTCCCTCCCAGGCCCTGCACAGTGTTCCCCCAGCTTGCAGCTGATCTGGGCTTCCCCACTCAGCCCCTTCGCACCCCCGTGAGCCATGGACTAGGAGGCTGCAGGTGCCATCTGCCCCCACTACTGGCACCACAGCGCTAGCGGTCCACGTTGCTCTCCCTGCAGTGCCTGCCCTCTGCTTCCCACTCCCTCATCTACTGTGGCTGGTCCCATCCTCCACCAGGCACTGATTCCCTGGGCCCCCAACTCACACGGCCTCTCCCGCCCTACAGCTCCACACTTGGCTTCTCAGGGTTTCCTACCACAGCAAGTAGGAGGGTTAGTTTTACGTCAACTTGGCCGAGCCACAGTACCCAAATATTTGGTCAAAAGCCAGTCTAGATGTTGTTGTGTGGGTGTTTTTTAAATGAGATTAACACTGAAATCAAAAGACTTTGAGTAAAGCAGTCGACCCTCCATAATGTGGTGGGCTTCATCCAATCAGCTGACGCCCTGAGAGAAAAGACTGAGGTCCTCCAGGAAGAGGGAACTCTTCCTCCAGGCTGCATTTGGGCCTCAAAAGTCAACATTGCAATATCAACCCCTCTCTGGGTCTACAGATTGCCAGCCGGCCCTGCAGATTTCACACTCGCCAACCTCCACAATCACATAAGCCAATTCCTTAAAATAAATCTACACACACACTCTCTTCCCATAGGCTCTGTTTCTCTCAAAAACCCTGACTAGTACAGCAAGAAAATGCTTACCGGACTGTTTGAACCTGAGTTCACCAGACTGTATGACACTTGAGGGCAAGGACATCATCTTATTCTCTTCTGAAATCCTGAGGCTTAGCAAGCAGACACACAATAAGCAGGTGTCGAGTGAATAGAAAGTGGATGAGTTCAGACTAAGAGTGCTGAGACATGGCCTTTCCTGAGCCATTGCCAAGGCTAATCAAAGATCCTGTGCTGGAATATTCAATCTCCAGAATTATCCCTGAGTATGCAGGAATGGATTTTTCCAGCACAAAGGCCTGACACTGGCCAGTACCTCCATGCCCACTACAGCCCTGGGTTATGGGGGTCCTGACCCTCCCAGCTGTTCCCCACCCTCCACTGGGGCCAGCTTCTCCTCCTTGGAAGTAATGACCTCTCAGTCTCTCTGTACTTGCACACTTCATGTGCACAGTGTCTGCCATCCAGCCAGAGTGGGCCCACAAACTCACACAATCGTACAAACACACTCACACACACTCATACAATCACACATGCACACACTCACATGCACTCATGTACTCACACTCATACACATGTACACACTCACACTCGCTCCTGTGCACACACCCACTGAGACACACTGCAGTGTGCACAAACACAAGCACCATCACACACATGCATATACATACACTTGTACCTGGCCCTCCTCTCTGGTTCCCACAGTAGCACCCCACTTATGGGTGCCGAGGGATGGCTCCAGGCCATCAGAGCTTGAAGCAGAAAGACCAAGACTTGCTCTGAAACCCTCCTCACTGCAGTCCTCTTCTAAGCACAGAAGCCCCTTCCAGGTACAGCTGCAGTCACTCTCTCCCGTCCCCCTCAGCACACCAGCAGTTGGGATGAACCAATCCATCTCCACACACAGGACTGCCCCAGCTTCCTACGCCCAAGAACAAAGCCCTCTCCTCCCTCTAACCACGTCTCACACCACAGTCTCCTCTAGCCTAGTTCCTTTGAGTGACTGAGAAAAGGGGTTGGAGCCCTTCCAAATACCCCAAGCCAGGCAGCTGCAGGATGCTGTCAATCAGGGCCTGAAGACAGTGTGTTAGCCACTGCAGAGGCCACAGACACAACCTCAGGGCACTCCACAGCCTCACAGCCTACACCCTTGCCTGCAGAGCCACGGCTCTTTCTGTTGTAATTTCTCACATTTCAATGGATCCTCACACAAGAACTGTGTTGTTTAAATAGAAAGAAACTGAGGTTAAATGAACTTTTAAGAAAATCGTACTATGGTATGTGCAGTTTGACCTCTGTCCTCAAACCCACCTTCTTTCTGTGCTGTCAATTCCCTTCTTATCATTGGTGCCCAAAACCTGATTAACCTGTATTTGACCTTATCGTCTGCCTAAAGCTACATGTTTCATGTTAAATCTTTCATGTACAACATTGGGAAGCAGACAGACCATCTACCATGCTTGTGACCAGCTCTGCAAATGGCCCCATTGTGGTCAGAACCAGAGCAAATGGAATAGAAGAAGGATCATTTTTTCCCCTGAATTCCTAAATTTAACTCAAATCAACCCTAAATCCACAAGCAAAACATATGTATATTCAACCTTCATTCTCCTGGCTAGATTATCTATCCCTTGTTTTATTTCTAGGAACAGATACTCTCTTTGCTCTTGTTACCAGAAAGGGGTCCCAATCCAGACCCCAAGAGAGGGTTCTCGAGCCCTACTCAAGAAAGAATTCAGGGTGAGACCACAGAGTAAAGTGAAAGCAAGCTTATTAAGGAAGTAAAGGAATAAGGCCGGGCACAGCGGCTCACGCCTGTAATCCCAGCACTTCGGGAGGCCTAGGCAGGCAGATCACCTGAGGTCAGGAGTTTGAGACCAGCCTGACCAACATGGTGAAACCTTGTTTCTACTAAAAATACAAAAATTAGCCGGGGGTGGTGACGCCATGCCTGTCATCCTAGTTACTCAGGAGAGTGAGGCAGGAGAATCACTTGTACCTGGGAGGTGGAGGTTCCAGTGAGCCAAGATCACGACATTGCACTCCAGCCTGGGCAACAGAGAGAGACTCGGTCTCAAAAAAAGAAAGTGGGAAAAAAAAGAAAGGAATGAAAGAATGGCTACTCCATAGGCAGAGCAGTTGCTGAGTATACTTATAATTATTTCTTGATTATATGATAAACAAGGTGGATTATTCATGAGTTTTCCAAGAAAGAAGTGGGCAATTCCTGGAACTGAAGGTTCCTCCCCCTTTTAGACCACATAGGATAGCTTCCAGACATTGCCATGGCATTTGTAAACTATCAGGACACTGGTGGGAGTGTCTTTTAGCATACTAATGCATTGTAATTAGTGTATAATGAGCAGTCAGTATGACCAGAGGTCACTCTCATCACCATCTTGGTTTTGGTGAGCTTTGGCTGGCTTCTTTACTGCAGGTTGTTTTATCATATGCCAGCCTCCTGTCTCATCCTGTGACTTAGAATGACTAATCTGGGAATGCAGCACAGTAGGTCTCAACCTTATTCTAACCAGCCCCTATTCAAGACGGAGTTGCTCCGGTTCAAATGCCTCTGACATCATGACCCAACAGATTTTTGAGTGTTCTCTCTGTGTATAGGCTGAGCCCAGGTTCGTGTGAGCTGTGGTGGACAGGATGGGCATAGTCCTTCCTCCGTGGAGAACACAGGCACTGAACGCACAAACACTCAAAAACACATAGGAATGTAAACCAAAAATAAAATCCTAAGCCCCCCCAACCAGCTGAACACAGCCCCTCTGGACCAAGGGGACCCCAGAGAAACCTGGAAAACTGAATTCCCAGCCATGACAGGAAGGGAGGTGGGACAGGCCTCATTCTACCACCTCTCTTTTGTAGTCTGGGCACAACTTATTAGCATTAACTCTCAAATAGATTTCAAAAGACTGAAAAAAGCAGACTCTTTGTGGTAACAAATGTGAACCGAGAAAATCTGAGACAGGTCTCAGTTAATTTAGAAAGCTTATTTTGCCAAGGTTGAGGACATGCAGGTGGCACAGCCTCAGGAAGTCCTGACAACATGCACCCAAGGAGGTTGGGGCACAGTTTAGTTTTATACATTTAAGGGAGACATGAGACATCAGTCAACATATGTAAGAAGTACATTGATTCGGTCTGAAAAGACAGGACAACTTGAAGCAAAGGCAGGAAGACTCAAAGCAAGGAGAGGGCTTTCAGGTGAACAGTCGCATTCTTTTGAGTTCCGGATTAGCCTTTCCAAAGGAGGCAATCAGATATGCATCTATCTCAGCGAGCAGAGGGGTGACTTTAAATAGAATGGGAGACAGGTTGGCCCTAAGCGGTTCCCAGCTTGACTTTTTCCTTAAGCGTAGTGACTTGGGGGCCCCAAGAGTTATTTTTCTTTCACATTTCCCCCCTTTTCTTTTTTAAAATCTTTTGGAGAAAGCATTCTACAAGAAAATAAGTCCCTGGTCTCAGGTTTCATCTGATCTCTCATGGTTAGGATGGTTAATGCTTATCTTTAGCAGACTGTGAAGTCTCGTGTACTGTGAAGAGAAAATAGTGAGGGAGGAAGGGAGGAAAAACAACAACAAACAAAGGAACAATCCTGGAAAAATCTATATAGGCCACATTACTCTGAAGTCCATACATTAGTAGGCAGGTATGAAAGTGGCTTACGCATATAAATAGGTTGCTGTTTTTTGTTTTTTTGTTTTTGAAACTTTAAGTTGTTTGGCTTCAGTTGGCAAGGTTTCAAGAAAGCACAGCTTAGTTTTCAGGGACTCCAAATTAGGAAACACGGGGGGAAAAGCAGGAAAAAAAGAAAAAATAATGAAAACAGTATTTTGAAGATGTGTAGCCAAGAAAAAATTATAATTCAACCAGAACTGTAGAAATAATAAAAACTGAAAAACATTAGACAAGACTAGAGTGTACTATAGTTTTTGAAACATAATTGTTCTCTCTCCAGTTTTCCATTTTTGCTAAAGACAAATCATGGTAGGATTCGTTTGTTTTATTATACTTGACTTAATTATTTGTATACAGTGCAGCAAGAATAATTATATTTTTGCATAGGTTTTAAATTGGCTTTGATGGAACTTTGTTCCATAGAAGGAATCCCCGATAAAACTTTTATAAAACCAGGCCCAAACATGGATTTGTGCCATCAAATATCTGTGAGTTGGGTGAATTTTCTCTCCTCTTGAGGTTCCAAGACAAACATGGGGCTTCTGGGACTGTCAGAAAGTGATATTCTTTACTTACTACAGGCCAGAAACCCTGTACAGAGACTGTATACACAAAATATGAGGCCAGATTTTCCAAGAGCTTTATTGACTCCATAAGTCAAGTTTGACTCCTTAAAGGAAAGCACAACATTCCAGTCAAATTCTTGGTAAAAGAAGCAGTTTCTCCAATTGTGTCCTGTTACAAATGAAAACATTCTTACTGCACTTACTCGCAAATAGTTTCCAAATTCTGGAGAAATCAGGTAGAGAGAAACAAATATGCTGCAAATTTTGTTCATGGGAGTACACTAAATTGTTAAAAGGTATCAATAGCTCAAGGGAAAAGTTTTAAGACTCTGAAAAACAAAACAAAGGGTCAGCAACAGCTTAGTGATTTAGGGGTCCCAAGATTTATTTTCCTTTCACATAAGATAACAAATCCAACCTGATTCTAGCATTGCATGCCAGATAGCAGACCCTGAAGGAAATCAGAATATTTTGCCCCAAAATGTGTTTCCTTGACATATTTTGAACGGCCCTCCAAAGCCATCTTTTTGTGGGAGAAATGTGCCTCTGTAGGGAATCTCCAGTAACACAGCCAGGCCTTTCCGTTCCAGGCATTTCCCAAATCTAAGGGAGATTAACTAAGAGTCTGACACTTTTTAAGTTCTGAAAAGAGACATTTACAATTTGTCTCTCTGATGCCTGCTCCTTCATGAGGCTTCATCTACATAACAAGAATCCTGCCTCCACAATCCCCTTATCTTAAGCATTTCTTTCTACTGACTTCAAGTCTTTAGACAAAGCTTAACTCTTTCAACCAATTGCCTATCAGAAAATATTTGAATCCGCCTATGACTTGTAAGCCCTCATGCCCACCACTTCAAGATATCCTGCCTCTTTAGGTTGAACCAATGTATATCTTCCAAGTAGTGATTCATGATTTCATCTATAATCCCTGTCTCCCTAAAATGTATAAGACTAAACTATAAGCCAACAACCTCAGGCACATTTTCTCAGGACCTCTTGAAACTGCTTCCTGGGCCATGGTCACTCATACTGGCTTAGAATAAACCTCTTTCAATATTTTCCAGTTTGTTTTTCTGTTAACAAGAGGTTGTGAAACAGAGTGTCATGAAAGAGACCATAGGGAAGGCTACTTTGGGCCTGATGGGGAAAGGCAACTTTGAGGAAACAGTGTCTGACCCAAGACCTGGAGGCTGAGAAGTTAGAGTAAGTGCAGTGTAGTAATAATGTTTGGTCTTTGTCCTAAAATCTGAGTGACAGTAGGGTCCTTTGTTATCCATAACAAGCCCGTTTGATCACACCTGAGTTTATGCTAACTAGGTGACTTAGTGTGGGGCCCCTAGAGAGCCTCTGGAGGGGATTGGTCACCAGAAAGACTAAGGGATCCAAGGGTGGGAATTTTCAGCTCCATCCAGTGGCCTCTGGGAAGGAGGAGGGGTAGCTGGAGGTTGAGTTCTGTAAAACTCTTGAACAAGATTTGATGAGCTTCCAGGTTTGTGAACACATGGAGGTGCTGGGAGGGTGGCACCCCCAAGAATCTCTGTACCACCCCCACCCCTAACTCATCCTCTGCATCTCTTCCATCTGGCTGTTCCTGAGTTGTTTATCATAAACTGGCAAATGTAAGAAAAGTTCTGTGAGCCATTCTAACAAGTTATTGAACCCAAGGAGTGGGCCATGGGAACCTTGATTAACAGCTGTGTTGCCAGAAGTACAGGTAGCTCCAGGGACTTGTGAATGGTATGTGAAGTGGGGGCAGTCTTGTGGGACCCGGCCCCTAACCTATGGGATCTGACACTAACTTCAGGTAGATAGTTTCAGAATTGGATTGGATCGTAAGACACCCAGCTGGTGTCCAGAGAGGCAGAATGGCTTGCTGTGGGGAAGAAAATCACACATTTTGTGTCAGAAGTGTTGTGTGAGCAGAGAAGCAACATTTTCCCAGAATCAGGAAAATGACATTTCATTCATCCCTGCATTTATTTATTCATTACCCTATGGGTACACTAAGCCTTCTGGAAAGGGATCGGCTCCTTAATGCCACAGATTCTGGTTGTTGATACTCCTTAATCTATCCTAAAATTGTAGCCCACTGTATTTCCAAACAGGACCAGTGAACCTGTTGGGAATCTCTAAGGAACAATAGAGCTAAAATAAAGGATGCTGGGAAAAAGAGAATGGTTAATATTCAAAAAAAAGGATACATTCTGTAAGGTACAAATCTTAGAACTCTGCACTGGTCCCAGATTAGGCTATGAAGTCACAGGTACAGACAAGGCACAGAAGCATCTAGATGGTGAAGTGATGAAGCCTTCACACCCCACGGGATCCCAAAGGCCAGGCCAACAGTTCCTTTGTCAGTAAGGTTGGTCCAATAGGTAGGACTAGGGTATATGGGCTAAGAAAAAACATGCCTGGGCTCAGACAACGCATTTGACAAGGACTTTCATGAAATCTCTCTCACCACCATAAAGAAATATGAGCTACATATCAGTATAATGTGAACTTCAATGACAGGATACATCATAAAGGTTTCATTTCAGTGCGCTAAAGCATAGTCTACACAATTGAGGATTAAAAATAAAAAAGAAAATGCCCAAGCACCGTGTCTCATGCCTGTAATCCCAGCACTTTGGGAGGCTGAGGTCAGGAGTTTCAGACCAGCCAGGCCAACATGGTGAAACCCCATCTCTACTAAAAATACAAAACTTAGCTGGGCATGGTGGCAAGTTCCTGTGATCCCAGCAACTCAGGAAGCTGAGGCAGGAGGATCTCTTGAACCTGGGAGGTGGAAGCTGCAGTGAGCTGAGATTGGATTCCTGCCTGGGTGAAAGAGTGAGATGGCATCTCAAAAAAAAAAAAAAAAAAGAAAGAAAGAAAGGTTTACTTTCATATCCATCAGAAAACAGATTATTAAGTACAGTTTTCAACAAGATTCCAAGTGAACAGTTAGTTACTTTCCCTCTTCAGTTCATCCCAGCCCCATACAATTCATTTTTATTCTATGGCATCTTGGGTTAGCATCTGCTTTCATGAGTTCATCTGCTTCTGGCCTGAAAAGAGTCTAGGAAATCTTGATTTGGACTTACTGGTGCAGTTTGAAGGTTGTCTAAGCAAAGTCAGCTTAATCTCCAAAGTCTGTACCCATTTCCTGGAATGTGAGTAGTAAACAGTGCCCACAACAGTCTTTTCCATGTGGTTCTGAAACTAAGCTTGTTTGTCAAAGACCTAATTGCTCAGCCTATAACCTAGGGCAGAACTCTCAGGCAATCAGAAGAAGGCAGACACTAGCGGTTGATGACAGAGCTGTAGTTATTTTATTACAGTAACCAACAACATCAAAATGGGTGGGGGGGGCAGGAATCAAGTTCTGTATTAGAATATGACGATACATAATTATTTCATATGGATTTAATCAGTGTTTCCTTTGCAGTTAAGAATATACACAAATCTTTGTAATTTTCTGGTGCCTATCTGGGAAATCACAAGGATGGTTCAAAGTGCTAACAAAATTCAAAATCCATTATTTTTCTAAATTTAGGGTTTGATCTTGGGAAGGCAAAATCAAGATTATTATCAGAGGAGATTTGATCACTCAGTTAAGACTGAACCAAGAGTGGCTAAGAACCATTGTTTGTTTACCTATTAGGAAAAAAATTTATACTTTTTTTCCGATAAACAGGAAAGACGATAATACAACTGAAGGAGCCCACGTCTCTCAGAAGTGAAGAATTCCCTCCCATGTTCTATTTGAAATGAAGGACAAAACAAAGTCACCAAAAGCACAAACATGTACCTGGGAACATAAGAAATAGTCAAGAAACTTTTACTTCCTCAGGTTAAAATTAGACTAAATGCTCTAAGCAGGTTATTTTATCAGAGAGAAAATTCATGCTGGCCACAGTGGCTCATGCCTGTAATCTTAGCACTTTGGGAGGCCAAGGCAGTTGGATTGCATGAGCTCGAGGATTTGAGACCAGCCTGGGGAACATGGCAAAACTCCATCTCTACAAAATATACAAAAATTAGCTGAGTATGGTGGCACGTGCCTGTAGTCCCAGCTACTTAGGAGACTGAGGTGGGAGGATGTCTTGAACCCGGAAGGTGGAGGTTGCGGTGAGCTAAGATAATGTCATTGCACTCCAGTCTACGTGACAGAGCCAGACCCTGCTCAAAAAATAAAAAATAAAGAAAAGTTAATTGCTAGCTTTTCAATAACATAGTATCTGCTAGTAAATTACTTATACATTCCTTTTTTTTTTTTTTTTTTTCCCCCGGAGACAGAATCTTGCTCTGTCACTCAGGCTGGAGTACAGTGGCATGATCTCAGCTTACTGCAACCTCTGTCTCCTGGGTTCAAGCTATTCTCCCACCTCAGCCTCCCAAGTAGTTGGAATTGCAGGCACCCACCCCGACACCAGGTTAATTTTTTTTTTTTTTTTGTATTTTTAGTAGAGACGGGGTTTCACCATGTTGGCCAGGGTAGTCTTGAACTCCTGACCTCAAGTGATCCGCCTGTCTCGGCCTCCCAAAGTGCTGGAACTACAGGCGTGAACCACCATGCCCAGCTAAACATTGCAGATAAGCAAGGAACAGCTAGACTGAAGCAGATGGTACTTGATGAGAGTTGGAGATATCAGTGTGAACTCACCTTTAGCCTAAAATACAAATGTACCTGCAGATGGATGAACACAGACATATATGAACAAATATTAGATACATTTATAGAGCTGCGGGCCTGCACAGCCTAGAAGCAACGAAACCCCAATAGCATCAAGCACACCAATGCCCACATCTTGGATTCAAATACTATTCTCCAACAAAACAAACCAGGACTTCTTGAAGAACTGGCTGAGTCCAGGTCTGGGAAAAGAATATACAAGATGAACCTGGAGCATTTTGTAGTGCAAGAAAGTAAGAAAATGCTAAAAACAAACCAAAAGCAAGTGATGAGAGCACATCAAAGGGACATAGCAAGCAACTGAACGTTTGCAAATTTCAAGTCTGGGACCATTTGAGCAAGAAAATTCAGAAAGTAGTATTGGACTATAATTCAAAATATAAAATAAATATCCATAAAGCTACAATGATTTAGATAAATGACTGGATAAATGAAGAGGGATAAAATAATTGTTTTCTTTTTTGTTTGAAACAGAGTCTCACTCTGTCACCCAGGCTGGAGTGAAGTGGTGTGATCAGCTCACTGCAACCTCCACCTTCCGGGTTCAAGTTATTCTCGTGCCTCAGCCTCCCGAGTAGCTGGGACTACAGGCGCACACTACCACGTCTGGCTAATTTTTGTATTTTTAGTACAGACGGCATTTCGCCAGGTTAGCCAGGCTAGTGTGGAACTCCCAACCTCAAGTGATCTGCCTGCCTCAACCTCCCAAATTGCTGGGATTACAGGCATGAGTCACTGTGCCCGGCCTACAATGGTTCATTTTATATGTCAACCTTTTTAAACAGAATGGGGAGCCTGAATATGTGGCAACTTGACTGGAATAAGGGATGCCCAGATAGCTAGAGAAACATTTTTTCTGGGTGTGTCTATCAGGGTGTTTCTCGAAGAGATTAGCATTTGAATCAGTAGACTGAGCAAAGAAGATCCACCTTCACCAATGCAGGTGAGCATCATCCAAACCACTGAGGGCCCAAATAGAACAAAAAGGTGAAACAAGGGTGAATTCTCTCTCTCTTTTTGAGTTAAGACATCCATTTTCTCCTGTCCTCAGACGTTGGAGCTCCTGGTTCTCAGACTTGCAGACTTGGAATGAATTACACCATTATCCCCCCTGAGTCTCCAGCTTGCAGAAAGTAGATCATGGGATTTCTTGGCCTCCATATACATGTGTGCCAATCTCTCATAATCTCTCGCTCTCTCTCTCCCCTCCCCCCCATTGTTTCTGTTTCTCTGGAGAATTGTGACTCATGCAAGGTAGAATAGACACATCTCCTGTACCAAAAAATCCCAAATAGTTTATTATGGATACTCTTCCCTCAAGGAGCTGGAAGGAAGGTAAGTCTCTGACCCTTAAGTGCTCATTGTGTACAGTGATTTCCTTCCAAAGGGTGCATACAGTCTGGAAAGGGGAAACAGAAAGTAACTTTACCGTGGGAAGACTGGCAAACACTGCCTAGCCAGGTGATCAAGGTCAACATCAACGATAAGCCATGGTGACAGCAGGCACCCCTGATATCATATGAAGATAATGGTACTTCTTTCTCCTCTGTAGCCTTCTTCCCAAAACCTCATAACCTGAGTCTAACCATTAGAAAAACATCAAACAAACCCCAGTCGAGGGATATTCTAAAATACACCTGACAATACTTCTCAACATAGTCAAAGTCGTCAAAGACATGAAAGATCTGAGGAAATTATCACAGTCAAGAGGGTCCTGAGGAGACAGGATGCTGATGGAATGTGGTGTCCTAGATGGGATCCCCAGACAATAAAAGAGCATTAAGAAGAAACTAAGGGCAGGGCACAGTGGCTCATGCCTGTAATCCCAGCACTTTGGGAGGCCAAGGTGGGTGGATCACTTGAGGTCAGCAGTTCAAGTGGTCAATATGGTGAAACTCTGTCTCTACTAAAAATACAAAAAAAAATTAGCTGGGCATCATGGCAGGCACCTGTTAATCCCAGCTACTCAGGAGGCTGAGGCAGGAGAATCGCTTGAATCTGGGAGGCAGAGGTTGCAGTGAGATGAGACTGCGCCACTGCACTCCAGCCTAGGTGACAGAGTGATACTCTGTCTCAAAAAAAGAAAAAAAAGAAACTAAGGAAATCCAATAAAGTATGAATTTTCGTTAATAACAGTGCATCAATATCAGTCCATTCACTGGTACTAATTGATCACTAATCACTAATTTACAATGATGTGAAATATTAACAACAAGGGAAACTGGGTGCAGGGCATCTGGGGCCTCTGCATTATTTTTACAGTATCTCTGTAAGTCTAAAACTATTCTAAAGTTAAAAGTTTATATTTAAAATCATGATATGAATATTCCATCACTACTGAATAAACTTTGCCAAGATTCTTAACACATACGATTGTTTCTTTCAGACACTTAATTTGTCGTGATTTGAACACAAATAAGTTTGCCTCTCTCACACACTGAAGTTTTATCTGTCACCACACTCTGCCTATTCTGGAATGACTTGGTTTAGAATACGTTTGTGTATATCTCAAAGAATCAGGCAAAGAAGGAGATATTATGATCTGGAAAAAAAGTATTTTGTATTATGATCAATACAAAAATTCCTATACTGATATTGAGTTTGATATGCGTACCATCTATGTGTCAGGATCTGGTTTCTGCATCTTATATGCTGAGATCTATTTAACACCTCATATCAACTCTCTAAGAGACATTATCACCCTTTCGCTATCATGGAAATTGAGGCAGTTTCTCTAATGAGGGAAAATCCTGAAAAGACAAACATGATGAAGATGAAATAAGGTTATGTATGTACAACACTTAGTGCCTGAGGTGTCTTTTGTGCTAAACAAATGTTAACTACAATTTAGTTTTTTATTTTGGAAATCCCGCTTTCATTGTAAGCATGTTTGAGATCCTCCAACTGTGCTCATGGATCTGGATATGCCACTCAGGCCTTGTCACTTATTTTCTTACATGAAATTTTTATTGAGAAAATTTGTAGATTCAGATGCAGTTGCAAGAAATAATACAGAGAGATCCCACATACCTTTCACTCAATTTCTTCTAATGGTATTACTTGCGAAAATGACAGTACGATTTCACCATCAGAATATTAATACTGATATTGACACAGCTGACTAATCTTTTTCAGAATTCCCCAGTATTACCTGTACTCATTAGTGTGTGTATGTTTAGTTCTATACAATTTTGTCCCATGTATTGACCACCACAGTGAAGGCACAGAACAATGCATCACCACAAGCATCCTTGTGTTCCCCTTCTATAACCACCCCCCTCTCCCAGCTCCACCACTCTACCCCTAAGCCTGTTATCCAATAATCCACTCTCCATTTCTAAAATGTTGTCACTGCAAGACCATTGTATATGTGGAATCATACAGTATGTAACCTTTTGGGATTGGCTTTTTTCACTCTACGTAATTCTTGGAACTTCAACAAGTTGCCTGGATCCACAGTTTGTTTCCTTTTGTTCCTGAGCAGTATCCCATGGTATGAATATACTCCATTTTATTTAACCATTCACCTGTTGAAAGACACCTCAGCTGTTTTCATTTCACCAATGAAATGTATTTGAATATTCAGGTACACATTGTTGTTTAAACATAATTTTCATTTACCTGAGATAAATGCCCACAGGTATGACTACTGGGTTGCATGGTAGTTGGCATACTTAGTTTTTTTAAGAGATTGACAAACTGTTTTCCAGAGTGGCTGTGCCATTTTACATTCTCACCAGCAACAAATGAGGGATCCAGTTTCTCCACATCCTGGCCAACATTTGGTGTCATCACTATTTTTTATTTTAGCCATGGTGACACTCGTGTAGTAATAGGTCATTGTGATTTTCGTTTGCATTTACCTGATGGCTAATAATGTTGAACACTGTCTCCTGTGCTTATTTGCCATCTCTATATGTTCTTCAGAAAAATGTTCACAGCTTCTGTGCATTTTGTAGTTGAATCATCTGTTCCTTTACTGTTGAGTTTTGAGAATGTATATATTCTAGATACCGGTTCTTTGTCAGACATGTGGTTTGCAATATTTTCTCCCAATCTATAGCTGGTCTTTTTATCCCCTTCTCATGGCCTTTTGCAGAGCAAAAATTTTTAATTTTGACAAAATCCAATTTATCCATCAAAATGCCCTTTGACGGGTCATGCTTTTGGTATTAAATCTAAGAAATAGTCCCAGATCTTAAATATTTTCTGTTTTCTCCTCCTAAAAGGTATATTGTTTGACATTTTATACTAACACCATGATCCATTTGGAGTTAACTTTTGTGTAAGATGCAAAGTTGAGGTTGAAGTTCTTTTTTGTTTCCTTTTCTTTTGTTTTTTGCTTATTTGTTTAGTCCATGGATGTCCAATTGTGCCAGTACCATTTGTTGCAAAGACTGCTTTCCTCCATTAAATGGTTTTTGAATCTTTGTTAAAAATCAGTTAGGCTCATTTCTGTCGGTCTATTTCTGGATTCCCTGTTTTGCACCATGGATTTGTGTGTCTGTCATTCCCCAACACTACACTGTATTGATTACTATAGCAATTTATACCTAACACTTACCCAGGATTACTCTATAGCTACATTATATATTGCTATATCTATTTCCAGTATCTCTGAAGGGGCATAGAATCTCACTCCTGCACCAACAAAGGGGCTTCCAGGCCAGCCCACCTGTGGCAGGATTCCATCTGAGTGTTGCCCAGCTGCTCGGTACTTCCTGGTCGGAAGGGACATCTAGGATCCAGAAGGAAGGAAAGCGTTTCCCTGCTGGCTGCTTATGACTAGTGAGGTCCCTGACCAGGCCCTCTTGTGCGTCTCACCTCCTTCGATGATAAGGTCTCTCTTTCAATCTAGGGGATGGACATGCCCACCTGGGCCACCTTCTGTCACCTTCATCTGTTGGATGGAGGGGTATAAGACCCCCATTATTGCATTGCTTTTCCGTTCTTGGTCCCAAACCAGGCCGCTTCCCTCCTTCCACCTTTCAGAGTTCCCCTCTGGCACTCTTGCTTTATTTCCAGGGTTGATTCTGGACTTGGCAGGGACTGGCAGAGAGAAATGAGCCTGTGCCGTCTTGTTCAGGCTGGGAGTTTCATCATTATTTTTATATAGCAGAACCTTGGCTTGAAAATTCAAGCCTTTTAACCCATTTCTCCTTGCATAGCTTTTGTACTATAATGAATTTTAAAGGCAAATTGATCTAAGCAAATGAACAGCAGGATGATTTAGATTGTTAAGGAATTTCAGCATCATTGGTCCTGGTGCTATTTCAGAACTTCCAAACAATGATACATAAATGAGCTCCAGTTCCTCACAACAGACCAATTGTCCATGTGGCCGGCCCACATTGTCATGAAATTCAAACCACTCTGAAAATCTGTCTTCTTTCAAAAAAAGATGGAAGCCTATAAAAGCTGTGACTTGAAACCCTTGACAAATGTCCATTATGTAAATCTATTGTCACACCAAGTGTAGAAATAAAAAAAGAGAATGAAGCAAATCCCACATAGACTAGAATCGTAACCATGACTCCAACTGCTGCGGGCCCCCCCAAAGAAACTATAATTAGTTTTCTCATCTTCCTACACCCCACACAACCAAATGTTCAATTTTCACAAAGTGTTGTTAGTCGAGGCAACACTTCACGGTGAGGCGTGATGTTCACAGGGCTGAGTTGTAGCACATTATTAAGCCACTGATGGTGCATGAGCCCAACCCAAGACACCCCAACCAACAGGTCCCTCCAGTGGCACATCCTGCACTTCTCTCTCCTCACAGCCTGCTGGGAGCAGCTTCTGGTGAATTTTTCAACTCTTTCTTTGTGTCCAGATACCTCACTTTAGTAGGATTTGGAGCTATAAATGAAATACTGAGCTGAGAACTAGAAAGGGTGGGAAGCAATGGAGTGCAGTTCATTCACTTATTCACTCTTTCACTCACTCAACAGACCTTGACTAGCTACTCTGCCACACAGAGTATTGGGGTTCTAATGGAGCTTTAGAGTCCAGTGGGAGATGCATATTGGACAAGTACTTAAGGTCATTAAACAATGGAAGATACTAGACAGGAGAACTGCCCAGTGCAATGGAAGCATATGAGAAAGGTGGCCTGGGGTGTCACAGGAGCCCCTCTGGGGAGGTGAAAGCTGAAATAGAAACAGAATCTGAGTGAGAGGCTGTCCCTAAACACCTGTAGTTAACTCTGTCCTAAGTCAGTGGAAATCCCATACAGCCTTCTCAGAGTCACTCTTCTCAAAGTCCTCCCATGACACATCCAGAACTTCCTTCCTAAACTCATCTTCCCATGACCATCCAAATTAGTCCCCCTAAAACCTGTTCTCCCATGACTGTCCACAGCTTCCTAAACCCATTATCCATGACAAGTCCAGAGCAGTCTTCCTAAAACCCATATTCCCATGACACATCAAGGCCAGCCTTCCTAAAACTCATTATTACAAAAATATAAACCCACAGATTAAAGAGGTTCAAGATAAACACTGCATCAAGTCATGTCATATCATATTGCTCAAAACCACTGACAAAAGGGAAATGTTAAAAGTCATTAGAGAAGTAAGACCCATTAAACAGAAAGGAGTGAAGACAAAGATGAGAGCAGACTTATCATGCAACCCTGAAGACATCTTTAAAATGCAAAGAAATATCACTGTCAACCTGGAATTCTTTACTCAAAGAGAATACCTTTCAAAAGAAGATAACAAAAAAAAAGACATTTTCAGCCATATAATAGTCAAAAGAATTTATCTCCAGCAGGTCTGCACTATGAGAGATGCAAACAAAAGAAAAGTCACGAGAGATGGAAATCTGTACCCACCCAAAAGAATAGAGAACAGCAGAAACAGTAACTAAATTAGTAAATAAAAAGAATTTAAAAAGTAAACCTTTACAAAAGATAATCAAATGTTTAGAGCAATCATGATAATATATTGCAGAATTGATAACATCTATAGAACATATATGATGTATTAAAATATGTAAAATGTATTCCAACAATAGCACAAAGAACAAAAAGAAAGAAATGGAAGGATACTATTTTAAGTCCTTTTACTGCATATAAAGTTGTATCATGTCACTCAAAGGTAGACTCTGATAAGTAAAAGATATATATCATAAACTCTAAGGAAATCACTAAAATATCACAACAAAAAAATTAGCTAATAATACAACAAAGTAAATGATAAGGAATTATTTTTAAATGTTCAATAAATCCAAAAGTAGATAGAGAAACAAGGAAAAGGGAACAAAGAACAGATGGGACAAATAGAAAACAAATAGTAAGATGATACAGTTAAATTCAACTATGTCAATATCATGTTAAGTGTAAAGGGTCCAAAAATCCATTTAAAAGTTAGATATTGTCCAGCGCAGTAAAAAAAAAAAAAAAAAAAAAAAAAAAAGTAAGCATATACTACTGCCTATGGGAAATTTACTGTTTTGTTTTATTTTGTTTTGGAAATTTACTTTAAAGACACAAGTAAGTTAAATGTAACGAATGGGAAAAAGTATACTATGCTAACACTAATCAAAAGAAACCAACTACATCCGTTATACCTCAATAAAGCTGGAAAAATGAGAGTGATAGCATGTTAATACCTGACAGAGTTGATTTCAGAACAAAGACTATTACAAGGGATAAAGAGAATCTTATTATAATGATACAGGTGTCAATTAATCAAGAAGACATAACAATAATCCTAAATGCTTATGTACATAAAAACAGAACTTCAAAATGTAAGAAGCAAAACTGGATATATGCAAGTAAATATAGACAAATCTACAGGTAGACTCAGAGATGTCAAAATCACTCTCTTAATAACTGATAGAGTATGTAAACAAATCATCAGTAAGGACATTAGAGATATGCACAACAGCATCGATTAACTTGACCCAAATGACATTTGCAGAACACACCACTCAACAGCAGCAGAATACACGTGCTTTTCAAATGCATATGGAACATTTACCAAGATCAACCATATTCAGAGCCATGAAAGAAGACTTAATAAATTATTTATTTACTTATTTATTGTATTTTTGATACAAGATTTCACTCTGTTACCAAGGCTGGAGTGCAGTGGCATGATCATGGTTCACTGCAGCCTCAAACTTCTAGGCTCAAACAATCCTACTGCCTCAGCCTTCTGAGTAGCTGGGACTATAGGCACACATCACCACACCCAGTTTTTTTTTATTTTTTTATAGAGACAGAGCCTCAATATGTTGACCAGCCTGGTCTTAAACTCCTGACCTCAAGCAGTCCTCACGTCTTGGCCTCCCAAAGTGCTGAGATTACAGGTATGAACTACCACTCCCAACCCTAATAAATTTAAGAGGACTCTATCATAAAATATGTTCTTAGGCCACAAAATAAAATTAAATTGGAAATCAATAATAGAAAAGTAGCTAGAAAACTTCCCAAATTTTTAGTAACTAAAAACCTGTTTCTAAATAACACATTGATCAAAGAGAAAATCAAAAGAGAAATTGGAAAATATTTTGAGCTAAAATAAAATATAACAACACATCAACACTTGTAGGATGCAGCCCAAGCAGTGTTTAAAGAGAAATTTACAGCATTAAATGTCTACATTAGAAAAGAATGCCTCAAATCAATGATTTCAGCATGCATCTTAAGAAGATTTAAAAAAGGAAAGCAAATAGAAATCTAAGTAAGTACAAGGGGGAAAAATCATACAGATCAGAGTGAAAAACAATGAAATAGAAAACAGAATGGCTATAGAGAAAGTGAATGAAATCAAAAGCTGGTTCTTTGAAAATATCAGTATAATTAATAAGCCTCTAGCCAAACTGGTCAAAAACGGAAAAGAAGAAACAAGCCACGATCATCAGGAGTTAGAGAGGTGGTACCACTTCAAGTAATACAGATACTAAGAGTATAATAAGGGAATACTATAAATAAATCATGCTAATAATTTTGGCAACTTAGACAAACTCAACAAGTTCCTCCGACGACACAAAGTACACACACTCACTCAAGAAGAAAGAAACCAAATAGCCCTATCATCTATTAATGAAATTGATTTGTGTAGTTTAAGAACAGCCCACAAAGAAAACCCCAGGCCCAGGTAGCTCCATTAGGGAATTCTATCAAATATTTGGGAACTGAACAATGAGATCACTTGGACTCGGGAAGGGGAACATCACACACTGGGGCCTATCATGGGGAGGGGGGAGGAGGGAGGGATTGCATTGGGGAGTTATACATGATATAAATGATGAATTGATGGGTGCTGACGAGTTGATGGGGGCAGCACACCAACATGGCATCAGTATACATATGTAACAAACCTGCACGTTACGCACATGTACCCTAGAACTTAAAGTATAATTAAAAAAAAAAAAAATCCAGTTCTTCCACATACAAAAAAAAAAAAAGAAGAAATTAAACCAATTCTACACGAACTTTGCCAGAAAAATGAAGAGTAAAGAACATTTTCTAACCCATTATGAAAGACCAGAATTATTCTGATATGAACACCCCACATACACATTCCAAAAAAGGAAAATTACAATATATTTCATTCACACAAGTAGAAAAATCCTTAAAATTTTAGCAAATTGAAATTAACAACATATAAAAAGATAATAAATCATAACCAATTTAGGGCCAATGCAAGTTAGGTTTAAAATTAGAAAAATCAGGCAAGATAATACACCATATTATCCGATAGAAAGAAAAATCCATATGGTCATCTCATTGCATGCTGAAAAACATCTGACAAAATTCAGCATTGATTCCTGCCAAAGATTCTCAGCAAAGTAGAACTAGAAGGGAACTTCCTCAACCTTATAAAGGGCATGTACAAACAACCCACAGCTAACATCATACTGATAAAAGACCAAATGCTTCCCCTAAGACCAGGAACAAGACAAGAATTCCACTCTCACCACTTCTATGCAACACAGTATGGGAGGTTCTGGAGAGTGCAAAAAGGCAAGAAATAAGAGGCATTCAGATGGGAGTGGAGAACAGAAAGTCTTTTTGTAAAATAGATCTGAAATAACTGGAGATATCACAGGTAACACACACGCAAAGGAAGGAAGGGAGGAAGGGAGAAAGAAAGGAAGGGAAGACGGGAGGAAAGAAACTTTAATTCATGGGTTACGCCATATACAAAATGAACTTAAAGTTAACCACAGACATAAATGTAAAGCCGAAAACTATTGTACTTCTACAAGAAAATACAAGAACAAATCTTTTTGATTTGGGGTTAGGCAAAAATTACTTACACACAGCATAGGCATGATCTATAAAAGCAAAAACTGATAAATTGATCTTCACGAAAATTAAAAGCTGCTCTTGTAAAGACATTATGAAGATAATTTTTCTTAAAAGCCACAAACTAGCAGAAAATATTTTCAAAATTTTCTCAGCAAATCACCAAAAATAAGAAAATAAACCAAGAAAGAAGATGGAAGTTGCATGAATCAAGGCACAAATCCAGGGAAGAGGCAAAGGAATTTCCCAAGATACTGGAAGACAGAAGTCCCAGGAAGGCAGTTTTGTGAAGGCCTAGGAGAGCAGCCACTCCACACGGGAGCTGGAAGGCAGAGACCTCCAGAAGAGACGCCTCCATGACCAGCAGTATCTGCCACAAAACCTGCTGTGTTTTGAACGTACTGAGGAGAGATTGTTCAGTTCAAGAGGAATTAGTGCTAGTGTGATGGTTAATTTCATGTGTCAAATTGGCCAGGCCACAGTGCCCAGATATGTGGTCAAACATTACTGCAGATGTTTCTGTGAGGGTGTCTTTGGATGCAATTAACATTAAATCTGCAGACTTTGGTCAAAGCAGATTGACATCTCATGGGAGTGGGCCTCATCCAACCAGCTGAAGGCCTAAAGAGAACAAAAGACTGACCTCCCTCGAGCAGCAGATGGCTTTTGGACTTGAACTGCAGCGTGGGCTCTTCCCTGGGTCCCCACCCTGCCGGCCTCCTCCATCAGATTTTGGATGCATCAACCCTCCACAATGATGTGAGCCAATTCTTTAAAATAAATCCCCTCTTTATGTACACATGCTGTTGATTCTGTTTCTCTGGAAAACCCTGACTAATGCAGATTGCATTAGCTTTCCAGACTGCAATCTGTTTGCTCACCAACAACCACCAGACTGCTATGCCACAATCACACATTAATCACTTCAGTTATGGCACCTTCCTGCTTCAAGGAACTAACTTCTGTGAAGGTGAAGCTAAGCTGCTGTAACAAAAAGACCCCAAGATGCAGAACCTCAAAGAGTGAAAAAATGCATTTCTCTCTCATATAACAGGTCAAGTTGAGCATTCCAGGTTGGCAGGATGGAAAGAGTAGTGACATAGCTTCCCCTGAGCTATGTTCTGCTGCCAAGGCTTTCATCATTGCCAAAACGAGGTCTGGGCCACATCTAGCATGTTGCCAGTGGCAAGTCAGAGCAGAGACTAAATAAAGCATGCCACTACAAACACCTTGGCTTGGAAGTGTCCCTCATCACTTCTGCTCACATTTCACTGGAAAAGAGTTTGTTACACAGTCACATTTACCTGCAAGAAAGGCTAGGAAATGTAGTCAAGCCATATGCCCAGAAGAAGAGGACAGATGTGGTTGGTACACATTTAACAGTCTCTGCTCTGAGTACCCAGGAATCTGTGTAAACACAATAGCAAGGGAATTACTGACTTCTGGAAATGAAAACTTGTACAAGAACAAAAATAAAATTACAGCACTCTACATGTCAGAGCTGCAAACAATGTTTGCCTATTAGAAAATGTAATCACTAGTGTATTAGCCTGTTTTCACACTGCTATAAAGAAATACCAAAGACTGGGTAATTTAGAAAGGAAAGAAGTTTAATTGATTCACAGCTCCGCATGGCTGGGGAGACCTCAGGAAACTTACAATTGTGGTGGAAGGCAAAGAGGAAGCAAGGACCTTCTTCACAAGGTGGCAGGAGAGAGAAGAGTGAGCAAAGAAAGAACTTGCCAAACACTTACGAAACCATCAACTTCGTGAGAACTCACTCACTAACATGAGAACAGCAGCGGGGGAACTGCCCCCATGATCCAGTCACTTCCCACCAGGTTCCTCCCTCAACAACTGGGGATTACAATTCAAGATGAGATTTGGGTGGGGACACAAAGCCTAACCGTATCAACTAGCTATTAATCTAAATTCTGTGATAAAACTGTATCAGCATTGTGGGGCCAGGGGAAGTATGAGTTATGCATGTGAAGTTATGCAAGAGACCTAAATCTTCACCTCCACCACAAAGATAGCAGATAACATCCAAACCTAGGAAACTAAACACTACAAAAGAAATTTATTGTTTAGGAATAGGGAGATAAAGGACAGATAAGTCCTCAAAAAGTTGAAAGTGATTGCCACGGAGGAATAAGAATTTGGAATGGGTATGGATAAAGCAGATGACTGCTGGTTTTAGTTAAAGTCTAGAGTATTTGACCTTTCAAATTATGTACATGTGTTACTTTGATGAAATATAAAATATAATTTAAAGAACTTAAGCCAGGTGCGGTGGCTCATGCCTGTAGTCCCAGATACTCAGGAGGCTGAAGTGGGAGGATCGCTTGAGCCCAGGAGTTTGAGTCCAGCCTGGGCAACACAGCAAGACCCTGTCTCTTAAAGAAAAAAAAAAGATGATATAAAAATGGTAAGGAGAAGGATTGGAAGGAGAGCCTCCAGCTGGGTCAAGTGCCCAGATGGGCTAACCAGCTGTGACCAGGCAACCAGTAGGGTCAAGAAGGAATATGGCGGCTTCTGTAAGAAAGACAGGGGAGCAAAGCAGGAAGCAGGATGCTTCCCAAAAAGACAGGGCCAGTCTCGAAACTGGGGAGGCTCTTTGGGTAGGCAAAAATAACGTGTCCACTGCTGGCCCAGCTTTGGATCGATTTCTATTTGATACAAATCCATTCAGAAAAACTTCACTGAGCAACACTTTAGCCCCCGGGTCAGTTCTAAAGTTGTGGATACAAAAATGAATCTGACACAGGCCCTGCCCTGCTCATAATAACAAAATCCACCAAAAGTGCTTTCATCCTGTGCCAGGCTCCACTCACGTCTGCAGGTATTAAATCACTTAATCCAAAAAGCAATCCTCCTGGGTGAGCACTAGCATTAACCCACTTACAATGAAGGAACTGGGGTTAACCAACCTCCCCAGCATCCCTGGTCAAGGAAGCTGAAAGGCAGACCCAGGCAGCCTCCGACCCCACACAACAATGATGAGAACACACATCTCTTATTATTTCCCAGGTGTCAGACTCTGCTGGTATTTTACGATTTAATTCTCACAAACCTCTATGAAGAGAGCACTGTTGGTGTTTGCATTCTACCTGTGAGACTTGGAGAGAATTGTCTACCTCACGGATGACCTTCAGTAGTGAGGGTGACTTGGGTCCTTTGGGAACTCTCACCTATCCCACCCCAGTTCCTAAGGACCCCAACTTCCAATCCTGGGCATGCTCCGGACTCTGTAGAGGCCAGACAGTGGTTCAGCACCGAGGCATTCAGAATTCAACTCGTCCTCTGCCCTCTGCACTTAACACCAGGGCCTTCTAAGGCAAAGGTTTCGAATCCTGAACAGGGGTTGCCACTATCTACGGGTTAGGCTGTATTTTAAGGCACTGCAGAGGTGGCAGCTTCACGGCATGCTTTCTTTTCATTTGTTTTTCCTGCTTTCCTTTTGCACTGGCCTCCTGGAATGTTCTGTCCCAGGTCTCTACGTGGTCCCTGCCCAAAACACAGGCTCACCCAACACCCACCCTTCCCTATTTGTTTCCCCTATGGCTTCTCCCCAGCTGGCACACAGTTCAGCTCACTTACGATGTTTACCGTCTTTTTCTACCCCAGGATGCAAACTCAACCGGGCAAAGTATTTTGTCTGCTTTGTTTACTGATTTATCTTTAGCACCTAATAGAATGTCTCACAATGCTAAGTACTCGAAAATGTTTGAATCAATGAATGGAAAAAAGAATGAATAAATGTCTTCCAACTTGCTCCCTCTTGCCCAAGGGTTGCCCCAGAGGCCCTCAGGGCAGTAAATCATCTAAGTTCTTATATTCCTGAAAACATTTTTATTTTGCTGTCATACATAAATAAAAATTTAGCTAGGTGTGGTGGCATACGCCTGTGCTCTCAGCTTCTTGGGAGGCTGAGGCAGGGAAATCACTCAAGCCCAGGAGTTTGAGACCAGCCTGGGCAACATAGTGAAAATAATAGTGATAATAATTTTCTAAGTTATAAATGAAAATTTATCTGATATAAAATTATAGGTTCAAAGTACATTTCCATCAACATTTGAAGAAAACACTCCTTCAGCTTTGTTGTTGGGAGGTATAATGTTGGGAGGAATCTCTTGTTCCTCTAAAGGTGGAAGATGTTTTTCACTAGAGGCTTCTAGAGCCTTCTCGATTCCATGGTCTCCCATCTCAGTGAGATGTGTGCACGTGGTGTTTTCTTATGTATCGCCCCTGAAACTCTGCGGCTTTTTCAGGAGGAGGCTCAGTGTCTCTTGACAGATCCCAGTGTACTGTTATTACTCATCGTTTCTTTGAGTATTGTTCCCCATCAGTCTTTCTCACATCTCCTCCTGGGTACACATTGGCATCCTCTAGTTGAATCTTTTATTTGTCTTAATGTTTTGCTGTGAGTTTGGGGGTTTGGTTGGCCATGGTCCACTCCTGCTCTCAACCCTGCCCCTGCCCCTGGGGCATCACTGAGTCTGTTCCTTCCCAAATTTCCTGGCCCTGTTTTCCTTCAGAGCAGCCACCTGCCACTCAGACACTTTGCCCACTCAAGAGTTGGCCAGCCCATATGTACTTGCTCCTACCACAGGTATATACCACCCCTCAATCCTCAAAAGGGCTGGGGGCCAGTTTTGGGACCTAACTAAGCAAACAATAATCTGCAATACTATTCACAGTGACCCCCTCGGAGCAGACACTGTCAACATGAGAAGAATGGCCTCTGTGTTAGGGGTCTCCAGAGAAATAGAACCAACAGGATGGATAGATGGATGGATGGATAGACAGACAGACAGAAATAGATAGATGATAGATAGATAGATAGATAGATATAGATAGATGGTGATAGATAATAGATGATAGATAACAGAGACAGATTAATAGATAGATAAATAGATACATGATAGAGACATGATAGATAGATAGATAGATAGATAGATAGATAGATAGATAATTGGCTCACGTGATTATGGTGGCTGAGAAGTTCTAAGCTTTGGAGGTTGGGGCAGTCCAGAGACCCAGAGAAGCCAGTGATGTAAGCTCTAGTCTGAAGGTCAGCAGGCTTGAGAATCGGGAAGAGCTGATGTTTCCATTCAAGTCTGAAGGCAGAAAGAAGCCGACCTTTCAGTTTGAGGCCATCAGGCAGGAAGAATTCTCTTGCCCTGGGCAGAATCCACCATTTTGTTCCATTCAGGCCTCCATTCACATTAGGGAGGGAATCTGCTGCCTGCAGTCCACCCGTGTCAACTTCAATCACATCTAAAACACCCAACCTAATCATAGACCAAATGTCTGGGCACTCGATGGCCTGGTCAAGTTGACACATACAAGTCACCACCACAGCCCCCAAGGGAGATGTGTCCTGGATATGTGGAGGCCAGAGAAATTCAGTCTGGAGGGTGACGTCCTGAGCTGCACAGGCTCCATACTGTCTCTTCCAGGAGACACTCCTGAGGAGAGGCTTCAATCAGTCACTTCCTAGACGAGTGACAGAGGCAGTGAGGGTCCCAGACACCATGTCATGTCAGTGATGGGGAACAGGTATGGGTCTGTGTTCCTGGAGAAAAGGACTTCAGGGAGCCCTGACGGACAGCCATGGGAGACAGGCATGGCCATAGAGGGTGGATGACCAAGATGTCAGAGTCCAGCTCAGGATTTCAAATACCCAGCCCTGGAACTGGGACCACTTCTCAGCAGCAGAGGATTCTAGCGCTCCAAGTCAGTTATTAACCAGGATAACTACTTCTTTCTCATCAGAGTTCATTTTCTTGCCCTTCAATGACACCAATGGATGCTAAAATGATGTGGTGATACTGTGACTTTTTTTCTCTGCTTCCAATCTAGGAACACACGTTTCACTCTCAGATAATGTTTATCAAGCTCTTGAAATTCCTTAAAAGAAAAAGAACAAACAATTCCCATTGAGAAAGCACCTGAACAGACATCAAAGACAAGCTGAGTGTCCCCCTGCAAACTCCAAGCACCAAGACGAAATCAGGAGAGAGCAAAGGAGGCATAAACTATTACTTTCCTCAGACTAGAGGAATGGAGAAATGTTTTTTATCTTAGCAGTTGATTAGAGTTGCATGGTCAGAAAAACCGTGGCTGCAGTGAAATCACTACTTGATATTAGTGGCCTTGGAAGAAGCAGGATGGAGTCCTAAGGCAGCAGCACCTTTCTGATAGGGAAACAGGTACAGAGCAGATACCAGAACTGGCTCAGAGCACCCAGCCTAGTGTCATCCCCATTTGGCTGCAGACCGTGTGGGAGGAGAGCCTCCAACAGACGGTTTGCAGAAAGCAAGCACTTGACACTTGGCAAGGATATGGTGGAACAACCCTAATTGCACATTAACCACAATAGTAATGTTCTTAAAAAACAATTAGGGAAAATAATTCGCCAGTAATGCTTAAATAGCCGTAAAGTCTTCTCAGTAATTTCATTGCTAGACTGTTTGCATAAATCAATAGTCCTCCCCAAAGGGAAAGGCTGAATCCATGAAGGTACATGTATGTTGCTGATAGCCTTCACTTTCATGACAATGTGCTGTAGTGAAACGTCCAGTGAGGACGCAGCGACATCATGATATGTCAGCACGAAGGGACCTGGCACAGCCCTCCAGAGGGACAATTATGATGATGACTGCTTAACAAAATTTTGTTTAAAAACTAATAAGTGACAAACATAAGTAAAAAATTACAACCATGCTATATTTAGATGTATATGAACGGTTGATTTGTTAGGATAGTGGGATTCTGGTTTTTTTTTTTTTTTTTTTTTTTTTTTTTTTTTTGAGACAGAGTCTCGCTCTGTCGCCCAGGCTGGAGTGCAGTGGCACAATCTCGGCTCACTGCAAGCTCTGCCTCCTGGGTTCACGCCATTCTCCTGCCTCAGCCTCCCAAGTAGCTGGGACTACAGGCGCCCACCACCTCGCCCGGCTAGTTTTTTGTATTTTTTTTTTTTAGTAGAGACAGGGTTTCACCGTGTTAGCCAGGATGGTCTCGATCTCCTGACCTCGTGATCCGCCCGTCTCGGCCTCCCAAAGTGCTGGGATTACAGGCTTGAGCCACCGCACCCGGCCGATTCTGGATTTTTTTAACAGATTTAATCTGTTATTGTTGTAACAATACAGTCATATAAAATGTTCTGCAAACCGCATGTTAAATTTTCAGTGTCTACTAACGTAGATAAATCCACATCAGAAATGAGGGAGCCCCACTCTTCTGACCAGGTGGGAAATAAACTGCTCATGCGACTACTAGCGGTCCTCAGAGCCACCCTTGGCCACCCACTCAAGGATGGGCCTCCGAATTTCCAGCTCCTTCTCTCGGAGCTGTCCAGCCTCTTCCCCACGCCCTACTTGTTGACATCTGTGGCACACTTCATCCAAGCTTAGGACGCAGGGGATTTACCTAAAATTACCCAAAACACAAACTCATGCCTTCATTTTCTCACAGGCGTTGTGACAAGTCTTCCCCGTGTGGGGTTTCCAACTGGATGCGGGGAGAGAGAGACAGAGAGAAACAGAGCTCTTTACCCAGAGAGTTGAGAACATGTTGGAGGAAAGCTGTGGACTCAGGGAATCAGCTTCAGATCCCAGCTGTGCTAGGTATTGCCCCTAAGATAGAGGTAACACCCCCTCAAATGCCCACCCTAGGTTCTGCAGGAAGACGGAAGCCTTCACAAGACTCCTCCGAATCCTAGGGATTTACATCTCCCCTGGACTCCAACTTCTCCTGGTTCTAGCTCCAAATTTCTGAATTTCCAACTCAACACATCTGTGTGACTTTTCTTTCATTTCTTTTCTGTTCCCTATGTCTGGGTGACAAAAGAGTCTATAAGACGTGCAAAAATGCCTTCTTTCATGCAGCCTACATTCTGATAAGTAGAGGCAGAAAACAAACAAAATAACCAAAATCTAGAGTATGTGAGATAGTGTTACGGGTTAAATTGTGCTCTCTCAAAATTCAGATGTGGAAGTCCTAATACTCAGGACCTCAGAATGCGACTTTATTTGGAGATAGGGTCTGGACAGAGGTAACCTAGTTACAATGAAGCCATCAGGGCGAGCCCTAATGCAGTATGACTGGCATCATTATAAGAGGAAATCTGGACACAGAGGTATACGTACAGGAAAGATGGGTGAGGACACAAAGAAGACGGCCATCTCCAAGCCAAAGAAAGGGGCCTGCAGCTCATCCCTCCCTCTCAACCCTCAGAGGAACCAATCCTGCAACACCCTGATGTCAGACTTCTGGCCTCCAAACTGTGAGACAATAAACCTCTGTTGCTGAAGACACCCATTTTTTGGCCCTTGGTTATAGCAGCCCTAGGAATCTACTGCAGGGGGTGATGAGTGCAGTAGAGAAAACAGGGGAACATGGAGGAGAGAACAGGATGGGGAGAGGAGGCTGGACTTCCTCACCAGGGAAAATCCAACCACAAAGGTGACCTTTGAGCAAAGACTGAAAGAGAAGGGGGACAGGCCAGGTGACCAAAAACTGAAACAATTGCTCCTGGATGTCTGGATAGTGCGTTTTGAACAGATGAAGGTGATAAGGTTAGAGAAGTAACAGGGTCCCCATAGGGTCTGGAAAGGACCTTGGCCTTTGCTCTGAGTAATGGGGGACCCATGGCAGGGTTTTGAGAACAATGATATGTGAAAGGATCACTTTAGTGTCTACATTGACTGTTGAGGCAGAGGCTGGAAATAATTTCCGAGGACGTTGCCAGTAAGAGCCAGTGGTGGCTTAGTCGGGTGGCAGCAGGGAAGTGGTCAGATTCTGGCTGAGTGCCCCGCATTTGCTCATAGACTGGGCATGGATTGTGAGCATAACAGGGGAACCACGGTGGATACCACAGCTTCTTTCTTACCTGGAAAAATAGGGCTACCATTTGTAAAGTTGGAGAGACAGTCAGGAGCAACTGTAGGGAGTGATAAGACGTGGAACTCAGTTTGGGACAAGCTGAGATGTGGAGCACTGTTTGAAGCCCAAGTTGAGATGCCTCATAGGAAATTGAGTGTACAAGTCCATGGTTCAACAGAGAAATACAGACTGGAGATTTTAAAACTTGGAGATTATAGCATATAAATGGATTTAAAACCAAGAAATTAGAGGAGATTACCAAAAGGGTGATACCTTGAAGCTCATTCTCCTTGAAACTTTCTTTCCTTCAAAATACCATTTGCACAGAGCAATGATAAGCAATAAGTACACTTTTATTAAAGACGAAGAACATGCGACCAAGGCAAGAAACTATTCGAAAACATGCTCCTCAAACTGCAGCCTGTGGACCAGCAACTGCAGGATTACAAGGAGCTTCTCAAAAATGTGGAGCCTCCGGCTATTCAGAAGCAGATGTTAAAGTTTGAGAAGCACAACTATAGTGCACATAATTTTAGAAATAAACATATTTTTGAATGGCTCTCCATCTTACACTAGATAAAAAATCCAGCCAGGCACAGTGGCACACACCTGTAATCCCAGCACTTTGAGAGGCCGAGGCCGGCAGATCACCTGAGGTCAGGAGTTCAAGACCAGCCTAACCAACATGGTGAAACCCTGCCTCTACTAAAAATACAAAATTAGCCAGGCATGGTGGTGCAGGCCTGTAGTCCCAGATACTTGAGAGGCTGAGGCAGGAGAATCGCTTGAACCCAGGAGGCGGAGGTTGCAGTGAACTGAGATCGTGCCACTGCACTCCAGCCTAGGCGACAGAATGAAACTCCGTCTCAAAAAGAAAAAAACAAATCCAACTTGAGCAAAAACTCAAATGTAAAAAAAAAACAAAATAATAAATAAATGCAAGAAAAATCTAAGAAAGTACATCTACTATTTAGTGGTCATAGAGAACTTCCTAACCAAGTCTGGAAGCCAGAAGCTGTAAAATAAAAGACATGTATATTTGAGTACATAAACATGAAAAACTGGTTTCCAGTTCCAGCCAAGATGGAATAGCCTCATTCCCCCAGGGTCCTCCTTCCTACAATTAAAACCCCTTACAAATAAAACGTCGGCTGTGATATACGACTACATATATATGGGGTGGGAAAAAAACAATCTCAAAAGGTCACATAGCAAAACATTCCATTTACAAAACATTCTCAAAGTAACTAAACTATAGATATGGAGAGCAGATTAGCGGCGGCCAAGGGAAGGAGGAGTGCGGTTAGGTGTAGGCATGAACAGATAGGGTAGCATCAGCTGTTTTGTGGCGATGGGCACTGCTGTATCTTGATTGTGGGGGTGGTTACATAAATCTACACTCACGATGAAACTACATAGAACTACTGTAGTTCTCTGTGTTTGCAGAGAACTACACATACACAAACACACACATACACACACACACACACCATGCACACAACTGCAGTTTTTTAAAAACGGTGAAAACTTGCAGAGTGCGGTGGCTCACTCCTGTAATCCCAGCACTTTGGGAGGCCAAGGTGGGCAGATCACCTGAAGTCAGGAGTTCAAGACTAGACTGGTCAACATAACAAAAGCCCGTCTTTACTAAAAATATAAAAATTAGACTGGTACGGTGGCAGGCGCCTGTAATCCCAGCTACTTGGGAGACTGAGACAGGAGAATCACTTGAACCCGGGAGGCAGAGGTTGCCGTAAGCCAAGATCGAGCCACTGCACTCCAGCCTGGGCAACAGAACAAGACTCTGTCCCCCCAAAAATGGTAAAAACTAAATAAGGTCTGTAGCCTATTTAACAGTAATGCACCCACATCAGTTTTCTGGTTGTGACAATGTACTGCTATCCATAGTTGTGCAGATGTAACATTAGTGACTTAGCTACATAAGATATCACAAATATGGTAGGTAGGCGAAGGGTACACAGGATTCTGTATTTACTTTTACAATTTCCTATGAGTCTGTAACTATTTCTAACTAAAAATTTTCACAAAAGAATAACAGATTTTCATATGGCAAAAGACATTATAAACACATGATAAATCGGGAACAAATATTTGTAATGAGATGACAGAGAGTTAATATCTATAATATATAAGAGCTCTATCATATTGATAAGAAAAGTCAAAATGGAGAAAGGATAAGAAAAGAAATTTCCAGAGGAGCAAATCTGAACAGCTAACAACTGTGAAGGGATGCTCAAAATTACTAGGGACATTAACATTTTAAAAGAATGAAATATCACTTTATATGAATTATACTAGGAAAAATACAAAAAGTGATAACATCCACTGAGTGGCAATCCAAGGAAGATGGTGCCCTCAGGTATTGCTGGTGGGAATGCAAGTAACACAGCCTTTTTGGAAAGCTCTACTGCTAGAGATTTTAACTTTCCAAAATGCACATATGTTTTAACATGTATCATAAGATTTTGGACTGTCCCAAAGAAATAACAGCACCAGTAGATAAAGGCATATTTATGCATAAGACATTGAATGCAAAGTTATTCCAATGGCAAAAACCTGGAAAGAAAGTGAACGCCCGTTAGTAGGCAGATGGCTGGATCAATCATGGTAGCACATTCCCACTGTGGGTTATTATTCAGCCATTAAAGACTATGAATCGGCGGTACCAGGTTAGCCTATGGATTTCTACTAGGGACAGCTGAATGGGGAGAAATGCTGTAAGGTAACATACAAGTCAACAGGAAACTGGAAAGGGATATCCACAATGTTTTTGACATGAGTAACCCTGGAAGCAAAAAGCAGCAGGGAGAGGAGAAGAAGGCAAGGAAGAAAAAAAGAAATTATTATCTAAAAATTATTTAAAATAAGTTTTTTAAATGTTATGCAATCACGTGTGTATTTAAATGAAATGATGTATCTAAGTGGGTATGTGCACAAATAAATTAAAAGCAATTGTAAAACCTGGACACCTGAAAATCCCACAGCCTTTTCTGCTGACCAAGGCCATGGGCCTGGCTCCCTCTCTTCCATGGCTCCCTCTCTCGTGGTCTCTCCTCTGTCCCAGACGGCAGGGTCCCTACTCTTTGGCAGGGCTGCTTCACTGTTTCTGGGTTCTCTCTGCCCAGCCCATGCCCTCTGGACTATGCCTTCTACCCTCTTAGTTACTCTCTTAAACATAGTTAGTTCATTCTCTAAGAGAAATTATCCCACCAGCTGGCAAAAACGAGCTGTTGACTCACCCTACCCCTCAGTATCTGTGTGCCTCCATGTCATTGTTTGGAAAGGGAGAGATTAATAACAGCCATGTTCTGCTGTGGGGAGCTGGAAACACTGGGCCTGGCCCCACTCCCTTCACTCCCTCCTCTCTCCTCAGCTATGCACCTCCCACAGTTTGTCAGGATGAGAGGCATTGTCACCTGCTCCCAGATATCAGGTCCTCCCCGGCAGCCTGTACCCAGCATGTGGTTCCCACAGAGCCCACCTCCACCAGCCCACCTGAAATGCCCAAGTCAGCTACCTGGGGACAGTAATCGCTGATCAGCCCGTGTCTCCCAGCTTCTTCTAATCTCCTTAGCACATCTTTTTGAAGAAATGTATTTAAAACTTTCTACTAGTAACTTAATAATTCGAAGTCTTGCCTTCCTGAGGAATTTGCATTTTAATGAGGGGCAGTGCCCTTGGCCCAATAAACAAGGTCAGGCCCAGCCTGGTCACCTCCTAGATGTGGAGAAGGAAACATGGAGTGCATATGAGGAGATCCAGGACCCAAATCAGCAAATAGCAAACCACACCATTTACCTGGGCCTGGCTCTGCCGTACAGAGGCCTGGGTTCTGCATTTGCCAGACCCTCCAGAAAGCCTGCTTCCTCGCCTCCCCTTAGTTTTTCTGCTCTTATAGCTAGCTTATAACCCATCTCGCATTTGCCTAAAGGATTCAGAGCTTTCTCAAGGTCATTAACTCAGGTCATAGCCAAGCTCTCAGGGACTGGAAGGATCATAGCCACATAAGGACCCCCCTACCCCAGCCCTGGTCCCCAGCTCAGTCCTCCCAGGAGGAGCATCAGGCTGTTCCAGGGTTTCCTTGAGGACTCCAGGGTTATGGGAGGAGCCCTGCGTTGAAAGTCAGGGATGAGGGCCCCACGCATGGTCTTACCCCTAACTCCCCCTGAACGTGCAAAGCCCTTTTCCCGGTCCCTCCTCGTCTGTGAAATGTGTGAGGGTATGGAATGGGGACACTGGGTCCGCAGGTCCCCAGGCCGGTCCAGCTCCTGTCTCTACAATGCACCAGGGACAGGAGCACTGGAGATGCTCTGAATCAAACCTAAGCGGATCTATGAGACAGCCTGGTTCACTCCTCAGAGGCATGCTCCTTTCTACATGCTTAAGACAGCAGCCAGCCCCTTCATGAATGAGAAGAAACTGCCCTTTGAGGTTTGACGAGCAGAGTCAGGGTCTTCCACCCTCAGTGCACCCGTTGGGCGAGCTCAGTGTCCGCAGTACAGCGCGCCGCCGGCAGGGGGCGGCAGACGCCAATCCACGGCGTCCGGGATGCGCCCGAGATACTGGGTCTGGGCAGGTGGCTTGGTCTAGGGACCGCAAAGATGCACCCTGCTAACCCAGGTCTGATTGCGCGCGCATGCACCGTCTCACCGCGTCCTTCTGCTCCCTGCACCCTGCCAAAGCCACAACCAACGCCTGGAACGCAGCTGCTTCTTATTTGTTGAGTGGATGAATGAATGAATGAATGGAATGAATGGCGGTGGAAGTCAGAACACAATTTGGTGTGAATGAGGAGTTCCCCTTGAGAGTATCTGAAGATGCCCCTCCTACCTTGCTCTGTGGCCCTGCGCAAAAACAAAAACCTCCCTGCCAGGCCCTCTGCTCCAAGCTGGTGTCAGGGAAATCAGGGGCCCCTCCCATCTTGCGCTGGTGTCCAGGTACACCCTCACTCCTCCACTACGGGGTCCTTCTGTTGGAAAAGGAGGGAGCCGCAGCCTGGAAAGGCGGGTGTGAACCATGAACCCAGATGACCAAGCCAGTAGATATGGCACAGGCAGTCCCGAAGGAAGGGGCCACGTGTGTCCCGAGGTCAGAACTGAGAAGCTCTTCGACTGCCACTGCATGTTTCTAATTTCTAGAAACCGTCAGGATGGATCTAATTTCTCATGTGGAAACCGGGGCTCTGAGCAGGTGAGTGGTCTCCCCCACGGTCACACACTCAGCTGGCAGCCCTCCTTGCCCTCTTCTATGTGGAGGGATTTTTCTAGGGAGCAACAGGATGGACATTCACCAGAGGCGCCCCTGGGGGCCTAAACAGTCCCCCCAGTTACATCTTCACTCTCCTGGGAGAAGCATGCAGGGGCCACTGAGATCCATGGGGGTGAGGGGACTGGGAGCTCAACCCCATTTCAGGGAGGGCAGGATGTGGGGAGCAGGGAACAGCTGGGGCTCCAGGCATTGTCTCAGGCACCTCCATTCCTTTCCCTACAAGCAAGGTCATCTTTCTGTTGAAGTCCATGCAAGAATGAGCAGGACACCTCCCTACTCAGGGGAGACACAAGGGAGGACAGGAGCCTGCTCACGGGAAAAGAGTGGTTTCCCCACCATCCAGGCATATGGGTCCTGATGAGCTGTTTGCATCCAAAAGCCAGAGCTCAGCAAACAGCTCACCGACTAGATAGCAGAGCACAGACATGGCACATTCAGGTCAGGGCATACACTGATTGCCATCCTCTCCCATCCCCAGCTGCCCTGTGCCTCCACGTCACCCTTCTGGTGCCACCTTTTCCTGCTCCCAGTCTGGGGCCTCTTCTCTCACCTCCTCACACTCCATCCTCAGTTCCGAATGCACCTGTGTGTGGATGACCCCTAAATGCTTACCTCCAGCTGAGACTTCCCTCTTAATGCCATTTCATGTTTCCAGTCTGTCTGTGATGTCTCCACCTGGGTGTCTGTAGGCCTCTCTCACCAGCCATATGCAAAACAGCTCCTCATCCCCCCCGCCCCCGACCTCAGCCTCCCTGAGGACTCCTGCGGGCGCCCCCAGCCTCCTTTGGGATACCTGTGACAATAATACTAAGGAAAAAATTGCCTTTTCACTCTGTCTCCCAAGTGGAGCTTTCTGGCACCCCCATGACTAATGGAATGGAAAGATTGCTTTGTATTCCTATTTTTAAAATTCCTTTGTTTGGGTGTCTTATGTTAAACATGGAGAGACACATAAACAAAAGCTCCTTGTCTTCTCAATATTTTTAAGAATACCACGTGCAAATGTTTCAGAACCACTGTTTTAAATCCTGTCAGCTTCCTGCAGCTTCCAGCACTTTCCTGCTCACTCAGAGGAGAGGTAACCCAGCACCCTGAAAGAGCCCAGCAATCCCCAAGGCCTGCATCCTCTGCTCCTCCTACTTTTGGCCTGGTTGAATGCATCGCTCAGGATTTTCTATTGGTTTTCGGAATTTAGTGTGATTGTGTCTACCATTTGTGGTAGAATCTGGCTTGGACAGTTATTCTGTGGCATATCAGAAGAGTCCTAGTGTCCAAAGAGGTGACTAGGAGCAGAATAATGTTTCCCATTGCATGGACTAAAACCCTTATGATTTGAGAGGCAATGGAGTTGTGAGATTGTGACGTGTGTGTTTCTTCTTTGTGCACTAAATAAAACGAGATCCAGCAGAATGTGTAGCAAGCACCGTAATTTTATTTTATATTTTATTTTATTTTGTTTTATTTTTATTTTACTCTAAGTTCTGGGATACATGTGCAGAATGTGCAGGTTTGTTACATAGGTATACATGAGCCATGGTGGTTTGCTGAACCTATCAACCTGTTTGTTATCTAGGCTTTAAGCCCTGCATGCATTAGGTATTTGTCCCAGTGCTCTCCCTCCCCTTGCCCCCAACCCCAACAGGCTCCAGTGTGTGATGTTCCCCTCCCTGTGTCCATGAAGCACCGTAATTTTAAAGCACTGGTGAGAAACCGTATTTCAGAGTCTCTGCCATAGCTGTAATTGGATATGGAACTATCTGTGATTTCTCTTGGTGACAAAGTCACAGGTGCTAGTAATAGCACTGTCACTACCCCTAGGGCAAGTATTAAGGACAGTAACATACCTTCACTGCCCACCTGGTGGGCTGGAGCCAAATGGAAACAGGCCTGTTTGATAGAAAATGTGTATGTGTGTGCATGTACATGTGTGTCTGTGTGTGTGCACATGTGTGCATGTGGGCGCATGTGTATGTGTGTGGCTGTGGGTGCGTGCATGCGTATGCATGTGTATGTGCATGTGTGTGTGCATGTGTGCACATTTGTGTGTCTCAACTCTGCCACTGGTGAGGTACACTGGAAACCCTGGAGCCTGGCGTGCAGCCACAGCTGGACTCCTTCCCACCTACACACCCCCTCTATGGGCAGCTTCAAGTGTGCAGAGCAGATACATTTATCAGAAGGACACACCAGGGACAAAGGGGAAAAGAGAGACAGACAGGCTTCCTGACCCTCCAGAAGGAAGGATTGCAATGCAGGAGCAGGGCCACCACTTGCCGCAAGCAGGTCTGGAAGGAACCAGGTGTGAGGGCTCATACCGATCCCTGTTCCTCATGTCATCAGTCAGTCATAGCAGGAGAAGCCAAGCCTCTCTCCCAATTCTGTAACTCCAAAAAGAGCCAGCTCCCAGTTCTCAGGCCCAGGCATGGAGGAAGAGAGCAAGAGAACAGTTTCTGTACATCAGCAGTTGTCTGTCCTGCTCATCTGCTAGTCTTCACCCTAAAGCTTGGGTCCTCAAGGGCAGCTGGGCCCTCAGGAGAGACTAGCCGTGCTGTGAGGCAGGCTCCTCCCAAAGCCAACCACTGCTTCTTCATGACTCCTCCTGGGACCAGTTAGCCTCCATCCACAGAGGACTCGGAAGTGGGTATGAACAGGGCATTACTGAGACTCTGTGGACACCTGTCCCTTCAACAAAACTCTCCCATGTTTATTTCCTATCTCAAATTATGTTTGTGATATGTGTCAAGTTGGCTAGACCATGACACCCAAATGTTTGGTCAAATGCCAGTCTAGATGTTGCTGTGAAGGTATGTTTTTAAATGAGATTAACGTTGCAACCAGCGGACTTTGAGTAACGCAGGTGACCCTCCATAGTGTGAGTGGGCCTCATCCAATCAGCTGAACATCTGCAGAGAAAAAGACTCGGGTACCCCAAGGGAGAGGGAATTCTGCCTCCAGACTGACTTTGGACTCAAAACTGCAATATCAACTCTTCCCTGGGTCTTCAGCCTGTTGGCCTGCCTGGCAGATTTCAGACTTGCCAGCCTCCATAATCACATGAGCCAATTCCTCTATCTATAGATAAATATAGATAGATGGACATCGAGATAGAGCTGGAGAAATACAGATATAAATAGGTTTCTGCAACCTATTGATTCTGTTTATACGGACTAGTACAGATTTTAGTACCAAGAAGATGGTTCTAGAGGAACAGAATATTAAGGATTTTAAGAATCCTTAAGATCTTAAATCTTAAGGAGCTTTCTGAATTGCTTCTGGGGTTTCTGGAATTGGCTCTCTAAGCTGATTACCTTTAAAGGCACTGATGACTATTCCTAATAGTAAACAGAATGCAGATAGTCCATGGCGTGTGATGTAACAGTAGAGATATGCAAAACATCACTGTTGAATACTCATAATCAAAAATTTATAAGAGCCAAGGATTTGAGTGGTCATGCATATGGTACCTTCAAACATTTTTAATCAAACTAACAAGTATAATGAGATTGGTTGACTGCTCCTGATGTCTCTGGACAAAGCGGGGAAAGAAAAGGATGAGCTCAGGAAATCAAATGTTCAGCTCAAGTTCTGCATAAATGACCAAAGCTTCTATCCCTGCCCTGAAAGAGTCCCTTATTTTCTATAGCTACAGAGCTGAGATTGCTGAAAACCAAAACTATAATCGAATCACACCCTACAAGTGGCTGAATTACAACACAAATTGAACCAGACAACCAAGCAGGATGTCTACTCTTAAAATGAGAAATTGATTGGGAAGAAAAGGATACTGAAAATTGGTGTGGGTGATACAGGAGTTATTACCGAGGCATTACTGAGACTCTGTGGCTACCTAAGAACAAATCACTTAGGCAGATAGTGAGGACATGGGAGTCCTCAGCAAGATTTTCTTTCTAATGAAAAGCAGCCCCAAATCATTTTCTAATAAAGAGCAGCCTGCAACATTGAACTGCAGACATAGATATGCAGGCTGGGAGCTTGCACGGGTGCATGCCAGCAGACACTAGGGACCAGACATGTTCAAGATGGCGGCCCTAACTTCCCTTCTTTGCCAGCCACATGTACAGCAAAGAGCAGACAAGATGGCTGCTGGCCAAGGGGAGAGTTTATTTGCCTAATAAGATTAGGGTGGGGCAACCAGCCTTCCCCACACACTATGTAAACGTCATACCTGATGGAACCAATCCGTGAGCCCTACCTAGGTGAATCAGACACCCTCTCCTCAAGCCCCACTATAAAATCAGGCACATCCCCTGCCAGCCAGTCTTTCCACTTAGAAGTCCCCTCTTTCAATAGAGAGAGCTATTCTCCTTTCTCTTTCTTCTATTAAGCCTCCACTCCTAAACTCCTCATGTGTGTTTGTGTCCTAAATTTCCTTGGCACAAGATGACGAACCCCAGTTATATACCCCAGACAAGATAGCCCCTTCATGAGGACACGTGGTAAGACCCTGATGAAGCTGGAGACACTGATCCTCTGTGTTCTAGTAAGTCTTCCCTGCCAGTAGGAGCAGCTTCTCCACCCCTGACTGAGGGGATTAACTCTACATTGCCTGGGGAAGCTGCAAAGGCCTCCCCGAGGCAGTTGCCATGCAAGACATGCAAGATTCTCCTTAGGACCCAACCCCAACACCCTCTTTACTTCTAGACCTAGAACTAGACCAGAGTCCCAGCATGCCTTTAACAGTAAGGGTCAAAGTGTGCCCCATGAGGAGGTGTGCTGCATTTCAAAAGAACCACTTTAGCTGGGCATAGTGACTCATGCCTGTACCTGTAATTCCAGCACTTTGAGAGGCCAAGGCGAGCGGATTACTTGAGGTCAGGAGTTCGAGGCTGGCCTGGCCAACATGGTGAAACCCCGTCTCTACTAAAAATACAAAAATTAGCCAGGCATGGTGGTGGGTGTCTGTAATCCCAGCCACTCAGGAGGCTGAGGCATGAGAATCACTTGAACCGGGGAGGCAGAGGTTGCAGTGAGCTGAGATCACACCACTGCACTCCAGCCTGGGTGACAGAGTGATACTCCAAAAAAATAATAATAATAAAAATACTTTGATTTTCTAATTTATACAGGCAGAAATCTGGGAAGCATGTGTAGAAATGGATATTAAAGGTGTCGGATAATAGTGGAAGAAACATAAAAAGCTGGACTGAATCAGGCTGAATGTATTGATATGGGCTCCCTAAGTAGTGATTCTGTATTTAATGTTGCAGCTCAGGGAGTTAGAGAAGGTTCTGTTTGGTTGGTTGACTGCAACATGGGCCAGAAGGTGGCCCACAGTAAGTGAGCTTAAAATGCTGGACCTGCCTTGATATGCTGTAGAGGAAGGGATTCAAAGACCTAGGGAAGGCTGGGCGCGGTGGCTCACACCTGTGATCCCAACACTTTGGGAGGCTGAGGCAGATGGATCATGAGGTCAGGAGATCAAGATCATCCTGGCTAACACAGTGAAACCCTGTCTCTACTAAAAATACAAAAAATTAGCCAGGCATGGTGGCAGGCACCTGTAGTCCTAGCTACTCGGGAGGCTAAGGCAAGAGAATGGCATGAACCTGGGAGGCAGAGCTTGCAGGGAACCGAGATCACACCACTGCACTCCAGCCTGGGTGACAGAGCAACACTCCATCTCAAAGAAAAAATATATATAATTAGGGAAATTGGAATGTTCAAGTGGATTTATCATTTAAGATCTGCTCACCCTCCCAGGAGGGTACCTACACACCCATTCTCTTACTCCAATCAGGTGGCACCACCTACCATCCACAGTCCTTGAGAATCCCAGAAAAGAAACAGTGGAACGATATTTTCCTGACCTCATCTATGATGTGAGCCATAAGGATTTGCCCAACAGTCCATGCCTGGTCTCTGCTCGGGTCAGTACTAGGGTGTGGCTACTGTTTCTGGATGCTCTGAACTTGGAATGGGCAAGAGAAACACATGCAGGAAATGGCAATGCAGGATGTCGTCTGCCCTGGAAAAGATGGAGAGAGACACAGAGAGACAGAGAGAAAAAGACAAAAAGAGAAACACAGAGACAGACACAGAGAGACAGAGACAGGCAAAGAAAGAGAGAGACAAAGACAGAGAGATTGAGAGGAAAGAGAAAGACAAAAAAATAAGATTGAGAGAGGAGACAGGGAGAGAGAAAGAGACAAAGAAAAACAGTGCAGATGGCAGAGTTCTCCCGGGAGATCAGAGAAGCGAAGTGCAGAGGAAAGGGCAGGAGAAGGTGGTCAGGTGCATTCCAGGACCAAACTTCACCTCAATGTCCCTCAGGCCTCAACAGATGTGGCAGAGCAAAGAGCAAACGGGGTGCCAGGGCTAGACCTGCAGGGCATCTCCTGGTTACCTAGGCACCACAGCCAAGGGAGGGGAGGGAGGAGCCCAGCCTGGCCCTACCCACTGTAAACAGGCAACTACCCCTTTCTGAAAGGAGGGCAGAGCCAAACACTTCTGCTCCCCTAAACAGGAGCCAAGACTGTGCATGGATCAATGATGCAATGGGAAGGAGTCTCTCCCGGTACCTCCTCATCTCTCTCTTTGTCTCTCTCTCTCACACATACGCACACACACACAGAGAGAGAGAGAGAGAGAGAGAGAAAGGGGGGGAGCGGGAGAGAGAGAGAGAGAGAGAGAGAGAGAGAGAGAAAGGGGGGGAGCGGGAGAGAGAGAGGAGAGAGAGAGAGAGAGAGAGAGAGAGAAATGCCCATTATGGACTAAAATTCGTATGTTAGAATGCTAACCCCCAAGGCGGTGATATTTGGAGGTGAGACCTTTGGAGGTAATTAAGTCATGAGGGCAGAGCCACCATGAATGGGCTCAGCAACTTCATTAAAAAGGCCTGAGACTGCTCCCTTGTCCCCTCCATCATGTGAGGACACCACAAGAAGGTGACCATCTCCTACCAGGAAGCAGGTCCCCACCAGTCACCCCACAGTGCTGGTACCCTGACCTGGGGCTTGCAGCCTCCAGAACTGTGAGAAATAAATTTCTACCATTTATAAGCCACGTCAGCTATTGTATTCCATTATATGATCCCGAACTGACTGAGACAGTGCACCAGTCTTTCCCAGGGAGTTTAACTTAACTGCTTTTCTCCACTTATTGCCTGGAGCACCCCATCCCTGGGGCTGGGTTCTGGATGAGAGACTAGGGACAGGCACAGGTGCTCAATGCCTCTCCTCCCTGCACGCTGGAGGCTGCTACTGGAGGACTCATGGCGTCAGTGACTTCTCTACCTAGGATGAGGGGGCTTCCAGGCAGCCCCATACAGCTCCAGTGTAGGGTATCCCCCGCATGTGAGCTGGGGATGCGGTCTTCTCATGTATTCTCCACAGCCCCTAGAGACGCAGAAAGAGCACCAGTTTGCCTAAAACCAGCCACTTCCTAACCCTGCAGCCCCGAGCAAGTCCCTTCATTTCTCAGGAACAGTTTCTCCCTTGGCAAGTGGAATAAGTCATAATAGAACCAACTCAGACCTGCTGGAGACTGGGAATTTATAGGGATATTAGCATAATAAGAAACAAATCTGCTCTTGGAAATATAAGGAATGGTAAGAATTCAAAGTGACCATGTGATGAATGAATGAGCATAATGAATAAAACATGATATGATTTTCTATAATGACTGTATCATCTCTTCCCAACCCATCCCCAGCAAGTCCACGGTACGCAGTTGAGCTAAAATAAAGCATGGTACTAAAATAAAATCTTCACCCTGGAGGATTTCCAATTTCTCCTGTCATATTACTGACTTACTATGATTGACTATTGCTTTCTTATTATTTCAGGCAGAGTCTCACTCTGTTGCTCAGGCTGGAGTGTAGTGGTGCAAACACAGTTCACTGTAGCATTCACCTTCTCCTCCAAGCAATCCTCCTGCCTCAGTCTCCCAAGTGTGTGCCACCATACCCAGCTAATTTTTTTTTTTTTTTTTTTTTTTTACGACAGGGTCTCACTCTGTCACCCAGGTTGGAGTGCAGTGGTGCAATCTCGGCTCACTGCAACCTCTACCTCCCAGGTTCAAACAATCCTCCCACCTCAGCCTTCCAAGTAGCTGCGACCACAGGCACACACCACCACGTCTGGCTAATTTTTTTTATTTTTGGTAGAAATGGGGTTTCACCAAATTGCCCAGGCTAGTCTTGAACTCCTGAGCTCCGGGGATTCACCCATCTTGGCCTCCCAAACCGCTGGGATTATAGGCGCGAGCTACTGCACCTGGCCTCAGCTAATTATTTTATGTTTTGTAGAAACGGGGTCTCACCATTTTGCCCAGGCTGGTCTCAAACTCCTGCGCTCAAGCAATCCTCCCATCACACCCAGCTGACTATTGCTTTAAAACAAGTGTTCCATTGGTTAAAACTTGGAAATTCTTACATATTTTTCTGTTTACAGTACTCAGAGAATTAAAATGGGGCATGATCATACTTTAGCTTTCCTTTTGGATCCTGATGTAATAATTCAGTTATCAATAATAGATAACATTTTTGAATATTTAATATGCACAAAGAACTACTAGGTGCTTTACATGCATTACCTTATTTAATAAGACCATATCATGTATTATTATGACAATAATAGTTATCATTTGTTAAGAGCTTACCTCTAACCACAATCTTCAAGCAACACTTCAATCCTGTGGAACTGATGATCCCCAGGCTCAGAAATTGTGTCCCAAAGCAAAAAAGTAGGAAATGGCTCACCTGAAATGTGAATGCATATTTCTAACTTCAAAGCTTTCTCTTCCACAACTCATTGAAGAGTTTAGCTTTCCTTCTCTTCTATACAACCTTTTGATTTGAATTTCTTTTGAAACAGCATTTATTATTCAAGTATTTTTCCAAATCCGTTCTTATCTTTTCCTTTCCTTCATGATTTCTTTTGAAGCAAAAAAGTTAAGACGAAGTCCAGTTTACAGTTTTTGTTCCTTTACAAACTGTGCTTTTGGTGTTATATCTAAGATATCTTTGCCTAACCCAAGGTTTCAAAGATTTTCTCTTAGGTTTTCTTCAAGATTTTTATTTTATTAACCCTTACGTTTAAGTCTATGATACATTTTGAGTTATTTTGGCATACAGTAATGAAAGAATCTAAGTTTATCTTGGCTGGCATCTTCAACAATGTTTCATAATTTTCAGTATACAATTTTTGTACTTCTTTTGATAAATTTATTCTTACTTATTTTATTCTTTTTGATGCTATTGTAAGAGGTATTGTATTCTTACTTTCATTTTCAGGTTATTTGTATCTAAAAATACTATTTTTTTTTTTTTAAGATGGAGTCTCGCTCTGTCGCCCAGGCTGGAGTGCAGTGGCCGGATCTCAGTTCACTGCAAGCTCCGCCCCCGGGGTTCACGCCATTCTCCTGCCTCAGCCTCCCAAGTAGCTGGGACTACAGGCGCCCGCCACCACCCCCTGGCTAATTTTTTGTATTTTTAGTAGAGACGGGGTTTCACCGTGTTAGCCAGGATGGTCTCGATCTTCTGACCTTGTGATCCACCCATCTCAGCCTCCCAAAGTGCTGGGATTACAGGCGTGAGCCACCACGCCCAGCCTTTTTTTTTTTTTTTTTTTTTTTTTTTTTTTTTGAGATGGAGTCTCACTCTGTTGCCAGGCTGGAGTGCAGTGGCACCATTTCGGCTCACTGCAACCTCCACCTCCTGGGTTCAAGCAAAATACAGTTGATTTTTGTAAACTGATCTTGTATCTTACATCCTTGTTATATTTGATCATTAGTTCTAACAGCATGTAGGTGTGTATATGTGTGTGTGTGTGTATTCTTTAGGATTTTCTACATGCAAGATTATGTCTTCTGCAAATACAGTCAGTTTTACTTCTTGCTTTCAAATGTAGATGCCTTTTATTTCTTTTCTTTTTTTACCTGATTGATCTGGCTAGAACCTCCAGCAAGTTTTGAAAAGAAGTGGCAAGTGTACACATCTTTGCCTGATATAAGTTTAGGTTTTTTGTAGATGACTTCTATCAGGCTGAGGAAATTCCCTTCTTTTCCAAATTTATGGATAGTATTTTGTCATGAATGGGTGTTGGATTTTGTCAAATACTTTTTCTGCATCTATTGAAGTGATCATGTGGCATTTGTCCTTTCTTCTATTAATATTAGTTGATTTTTTGAATGTTAAATCGACTTTGTAGTCCTAGGATAAATCCCTCTTGGTCATAGTGTCTAACCATTTTTAGATTTTGCGGGATTTAGTTTGCTAGTATTTTGTTGATAACTTTTGCATCTATATTCGTAAGAGATGTGGGTTTGTAGTGTCATTTTGTTTTTTGTTATGGTATGTTTGACTGAATTTTGTATCAGGGCCTCATACAGTCAGTTAGGAACTGTTTCCTCTTTATTCTGTTTTCTAGAATAGTTTGTGAAGAATTGTTGTCAATTCTTCTGTAAGTGTTTAGTAGAACTCACCAATGAAGACATATGGGCCTGGGCTTTTTCTGTGAGAAGTTTATAAATTACTAATTTAAGTTACTAATTAAGTATTTTTACTTCTCATAGTTCTATTCAAATTTTTTATCTCTCCTTGAGTCAGTTTTAGTAATATGTGTCTGTCTAGTAATTCATCCATTTCATCTATGTTGTTGAATGTATTGGCATAAAGTTCTTTTTAGTATTCCCTTTTAATCCTCTAATTTCTGAAAGATCAATAGTAATATCACTTTTTCATTATTAATTTTAGTGATCTGTGTCTCCTCTTTCTTTTTTTCCAATAATAAAAAGTTTGCCTATTTTGTTGATCTTCTCAAAAACACTTTCAGATTTACTGATTTTCTCCATATTTTTTCTATTTCTATGTCATTGGTTTCAGTTCTAATCTTAATTGTTCAGTTTTCTCTTATTTTTAGGATTCTTAGAACAAAATCCTAGGCTGCTGATTTGGCATTTTTATTCTTTTCTAATATTTCTTAGATTTTCCTTTGTTATCTTTACTAAATATTTAAGTCATTTTCTTGGCACTAGCTTTGAGGATTACATTACATATTTTAACTTAATCTTAACTTTATTGCAATAGTATAGAGAAACTTGACTTCAGTATAGTATCTTCTCTCCCCACTCCTTTGTGCTATAATTGTTATATTAATTACAACTTTATACACTAAAAGCTTATAACACCATTTGGAAATTGTTGTTTTATTCAATTGTCATTTAAAATCAGTTAGGGGAAGAAAAGAGTTTTAAAATATAGCTTTATACTCTCTTTTGTCTTTTATCTTTTACCTATACAATAATCTTTGCTGGTTTCTTTATTTCTTCATGTGGATCTGAGTTGCTAGTCTAGTGTCCTCTCTTTTCAATCTGAAAGACTCCCATTATATTTCTTGCAAGGCATGTTCCCTGACAATGAATTCTCTCAGTCTTTGTTTATCTGAAAATGTTTTTATTCTTCATTTTTCAAAAATAATTTGATTGGATATAGAATTTTGAATTGACAGTCTTTCTTTCAACACTTTCAACACTTTGAATATGTCCTTTCACTATCTTCTGACTCTCATGGCTTCTGATGGGAAGTCAAATGTTAACCTAATTGATAAATCATTTTTCTCTTGCTGTTTTGCTGTTTTCAAGATTTTCTCTCTCCCTCTCTCTCTCTCTCTCTCTCTCTTTTAACATGCTGTGTCACCCAGGCTGGAGTACAGTGGTTCAATCTTGGCTCACTGCAACCTCCGCCTCCCAGGTTGAAGTAATTCTCACGCCTTAGCCTCCCAAGTAGCCGAGTAGTAGAGATGGGATTTCATCATGTTGGCCAGGCTGGTCTTGAACTCCTGACCTCAGGTGATCTGCTTGTCTCAGCCTCCCAAAGTGCTAGGATGACAGGTATGAGCCACTCTACCCAGCTGAGATTTTCTCTTTGACTTTCTTCAGTTTGACTATGATATGTTTAGATTTGAATCTCTTTTTGTTTATTCTACATAGAAGTTTTCTGAACTTTTAGGATGAGTAAATATGTTTTTCATCAAAACAGGAAAATTTTCAGCCATTATTTCTTCAAATAGTTTTTTCTTCCTCTCTCTTTCTCCTCTCCTTCTGAAACTACCATTATGTTGGTATACTTGATGGTGTCCCATAGATCTCTGAGACTGTTCATTTTCCTTCATTCTTTTTTCTTTCTGGTCCCCGGACTAGATAATCTCTAGTGGTCTTTCTTCAAATGCACTAATTCTTTCTTCTGCCAACTCAAATTTGTTCTTAATTTTTTTACTGAAGTTATTATATTTTACAACTCCAGAATTTCTATTTAGTTCTTTTCTATTGTTTCTATTTTGTATTGATATTCATTATTTAGTGAGACATAGTTGCCATACTTTCCTTTAACTCTTTAAACATAGCTGCCTTTAGTCCTTTGAAAATATTTATATTGGATATCTTCTTCAGTTGGCAAAAAAAAAAAAGAGAGAAAATATTTAAAATAGCTGATGCAAAGTTGTTGTGTTCAAAATCCAACAACTAGGTCACTCAGAACACCTTTTATTGGCTGCTTTTTATTTTTTCTGTGCATGGTCCATACGTTCCTTGGGCTTCTTTTATGTCTTCTTGTTGAAAACCGGGCATTTTAGATAACATATTGTAACAACTCTGGTCAGATTATCCCTTCACCCCAGAATTTGTTGTTGCTGTTATTTCATTGTTCCTGCTCTTGGAGCTGCTTATTTTAATAACTTTCTAGGATTAATTCTGCAGATTCTATATTCCTTGCAATGTGCTGTCATTGAGTTCTCTGCTAGAGTTCCTTTAAGCTTTTATTTTTTGTTTTTAAGCCTGGATCCCTAAAAATTACCCTATGTTCAGTATAATTTAGCGGTCAGCCAAATATCCATCAGAAAATGTTCTTCAATACCTTAAGCCACCCTTTGCCAAGGGTGTTTGTAAAGGCACACCTTAAAATTTGAGGCAGCTTACAAAACAACCTTGGCTTTCATTTCCTGCTTACACGGGATCTTGAGGTCAGCCAGACAAGGTCTTCTCATTTCCCAGATCTTTCCTGAGCATCTACACAGACTTGCACACATCCAGGAATACGTCAGAACTGTGGGAAGTTCCCTGTGGTTATCTAGCTCTTCAGGTCTTCCTTTTAAATGTTTGGACAGGCTGTTTTTGTCCTAACCGAAATTACAACCTCACCTAGCTGCAATGTTGCCAGCAAACTGCTACTGTTTTCAGTAATGGGATAGGGCTTTTTTTTTTTCCAGAGCTAAATTCTGAATCAAATCAAGGAACTATACTCCATGGGAGAAATTTTCCAAGTTGCTTCTAGTTTAGTTGAACTATTGACTCTATTCTGAGGATGGGGCTTTTAGTAGAGCTCCTAAAACAATCATTCTTTTCAATTAGTTGTGAGGCTGCCAGCTGGGTGTGTGTGCATGCGTGTGTGCATGTTTGTGCATGCATATGTGTGTGTTTACATGTGTGTTGTGTGTGCATGTTTGCACATGCATGTGTGTGCATGTGTGTTGTGTGTGCATGTTTGTGCATGCATATGTGTGTGTGCATGTGTGTCGGGGGGCTATCATGCTCATGCCACTGAGCCAGGGAGGAAGAACAGATGAGAAGAGCCTCAAGTTAAGCCACCACATACTCTGCTGTTCTTACTGAGGTTCAGTGGTTTCTTTTCTTGAATGGATGCTTTTTTCAGTTTGTTCTGTACCTCTAGGTAATTTCCAGAGTTCTAAAATGTATTGGTTTCTGTTGTTTTGCCATTATTTTATTGCTTTTGTGGGAGAGCAGGTTCACAATATCCACTGTTTTAAAAGTCAATCCTTCTCAACAGCCTTTATTTTTAAGCTGCCTTGAAACCTTTTAGGAAGTAGTTGAAGTATAAAACATAGAAAGATATTGTAACATATATTATAATCCTATAAGACTTAATAAAACTATCCTTTAGAAATATTAAGTCAATATATTGAAATATTTGAGAGGGTTTCCAGAACACTAAGGCTAGAACGTTACAAGCTCCATCTTCAGCCTGCACTATTCTACTTTAAATGGTTCTAGTTTTCTCAACAGAACTTGATATGACATTCAGGATAATAAACACTTCCAGACACATAGGAGACTTTTGTCTGTAATCGGACTCAAAGAACCCCTTAAAACCTCATCAAGAGGCTACTATCTTAAGATTTCCTCCATATGACGGAAGCAAATGCTTATAAACAAAGATCCGCCAAGCAATGTAAAAGCAAATGCAAGCCACTGATAAATCATGTCTGATTAAAGTAACAGGATAGAAAATCTTAGCACACCTGTGTCTTAGAAGCCACTCTTACCAAGATGCTTAATGAACACCCTGGTGGGACTAACTCTGCATTTCCTTTTAGTGGCCATTAGAAATAGAAATGAAAGTCTGGAAACAGCTGATAAGAAGACTCTCACTGTTCGTATAATTCTGTTATTATGACTGGCAGTTCTGAATATCTCCAAGATGATGGACACATGTGGCACTCACAAAACTTGCTATTTGCTTCTGGGAATTTATAAGGGGTGACAGCCCAAGTCAAAGGATTTGCACATTTCCAGGACCAATATCCATCCACCACTGGCCCTCTGTTTCTGCCATTTAGAGTAATGATTTAAAGAATTATTAGACTCTTGATGTTGTTCACAAAGAAAAAATTGGGTATCTGCCGGGCAAGGTGGCTCACGCCTGTAATCCCAGCACTTTGGGAGGCTAAGGTGGGCAGAGCACTTGAGGTCAGGAGCTCGAGACCATCCTGGCCAACATGGTGAAACCCCATCTCTACTAAAAATACAAAAATTAGCCAGGAGTGGTGGTGCATGCCTGTAATCCCAGCTACTCGGGAGGCTGAGGCAGGAGAATCGCTTGAACCCAGGAGGCAGAGGTTGCAGTGAGCCGAGATTGTACCGCTACACTCCAGCCTGGGCTACAGAGTGAAATTGCATCAAAAAAAGAAGGAAGAAGGGAAGGAAAGAAGGAAGGAAGGAAGGAAGGAAGGAAGGAAGGAAGGAAGGAAGGAAGGAAGGAAGGAGGAAGGAAGGAAGGAAGGGAGAGAGAAAAGAAAAAATTGAGTATCACCAAAGATGAAGAGGAACTGGAACCTAAAATTTATCCAGCCAACAGGAAATTAAAGTCAGACCCAACCAACATTTATCAATCATGCTCTCATCTGTGTCACTTCATTAATTCCAAGGCTTAGGGCAGTCAGGAAGCTCCAAGTGAATGGTCACATCATGATCACTCAGAGCCCAGTCTGACCTTTTCCCACCATAGCTGTTAAGACTGTCTGAATTCCAACTATGTTTACACTGACCACAGAGCAGGCACTAAGGCCTTTTCCTGCTCCTTCTTCTGCTCCTCTGCGGGATTCCCTTGCTTCCTGGCTGCTTTTATAGTTCCTGTGTTATTGGACTTTAGCTCTGCTCTGCATTCCTAGAGCCCTGTTTATTTATCCACTTATAGAAACATTTACCAAGTACCAGTATGTAACACACACTAAGGATAGAGAACTAAGAGGGTGGCAAGGGCAGTTTAGCAGGTGTTAGAGAAAATGTGAACTTGAAGTTTAATTAAAAACCATATCTATTTTCTCCCTTGACTTAATTCCTGAGTTACGAAAACTCCATTCAGCCAACATTTCTTCACACCTGCTCCATTGCTGTTTCTGCTCAGCCCTGACATCCAGCCCTGGTCCAGTCAGAGGGAGCTCAACACACATGCACAACTACAGGGGGGATGGGAGTAAAGTCATCCCAGGCTAACACAGCAGGTGAATTTTACTATGATGATCATGTGCTGATTTAACACAGCCTGGATGTGGCAGGAGGCTTGTGAGCTGGAGGGTTTACTTATAATCCCAAATGTCTACATCCAAGTCCTACATACAGAGGCAAACACGCACATGCAAAGCACACACAGAAACACCGAGGCATGCATGTGTGTGGGCACAGACACACAGATGCACATGAACATGCATGCACACACACACGAAGACACACACCATGCCCATGCACAAACACAGATGCACACAAACATCCACACAGAGATACACCCAGACACACACACAAAAACAAAACCACAGAGACACACATATATAGACACTCAAGAGACCGAAGGGAGATGGAAGAAAAAAGCCATAGGGCAAGCTTCTCAGAAGGTGGCTCCACACGCCTCCTCCATACTGCTCACTCCCAGAGCCATCCTCAATGTACGGACCCCAGTTCTCAAGGCATGGGGTGCCCCACCTGCTCTCCATGCCAGAGTGTCAAGCAACACAAGCAAAATTCCTTCCCCGCCCCTGCTCCCCTAGAGTAACTTATTTCGTTGCTCCAAAAGCTTGGCCCACTGGTCACTTGCCACCAGGGATCACCAGGATCCACTTTGCCCCATGCTGACCCTAATAACAATTTTCCCAACAAAGACCTGAGAACAAGTCTTTCCATGTCCCTGGAGTACAATCAAAGATGGGAAGCTCCCTTCCCCTCCACCGCCCTTGGGCAGGGTGTGGCCCTCCTATCAACACTGCTGAATCATCCCTGCCCCATCCACACCACCTGGCCTCCCCCTCACACTTCTGTCTGCCTTCTCAAGGATGCTCCTTCCCTGACGGCTGGACCCACTCCCCACCAAGGCTGCTCTCTCTTCACCTTCTGCTCACACATTTCTTGAACACTCTCCACCCCTGCCTGCCCCTCCAAGCCCATCAGCATGGTCTGATCTCCAAACTCGCCTCTCTGTTCAAGCATCCTTGGTGGTCTTCTTCTTACCAGCAAGCTCCAAACCTGTCCACATGGTCTGGTCTCTGTACTGTCTTCTCAGCTCAAGCCCCTCTGGGACACCCTCTCTTCCCTGGGCATCCCACCTGGGCATGGAGAGACTCTCCGAGGGTCCTTGCTCCTCTCAGGCTCACCCCAGCCCTGCTGCTGGGGCTACCTGAGCACCATTTCAGTCATGAGCCTTGCTCACCTGGATGGCGGAATTCAATTTCACGTCCTGAATTGTTCGCACTGCCATTGCATCATGTGTACTTTATTATCTGCTTTGTTTAAGGACAAATCTTGGGAAGAAAGATAAGTTAAGAGGTAAAGAGTAGAAGCCAATAAGTTTAGTGTCAAAGATATTAATTTTTCCCAGAAACAAGACTTGGGAGGGACTGTCCTGTGTCATTTTCCTGCTATCATAGGAAGGCAGGCTGTCTCCCCTCATGAATGCACTTGCCCTTCCCCCACGTTGCTCCTCTTAATTGCTGGGGGACAGTCTCACTTAATTATTACTCTGGTGGTTTGCATATCTCTAGAGAACTGCAGCTGAAATAATGAGATAAACAAATGAATTTCAGTGAGGTGGGACAGGGGAGTGTCTCTCTAATTCTGAACCAAGCGGAAGGGGAGACTTCCTGTCCTAACTCAGAAAAAAACTCTTAAGTGGAATGTTGTATACATTTTGGAAACTTTTTTTAAGAACAAGCTAGTAGGAAACTGAGGAAGTTTTGCTTTTAATAAAATAGATATAACAATAGAGCAAATAACATTTACATCTACTGGAAAACCGCTGAGGGCGGGGCCCCCAGGAAACAGGAGTTGACAGAGGCAGCCTTAGGCCCAGGAGTCCTGCCCAGTGGAGGGTAGTGGCAGCTGCACTTAGATGCGATTATTGTGTCCTACATAGTGCAGGAATGTTTAATAAATAATTTTGTATTAATTTTGAAATAATATTGACTAACACCCAACTAGACCTCCTCCTCCATAAATTACTATATTTAAAGAGCTCACAACCAAATATAAGAACGTGACTTTTCAACATTTTGAAATTCACTCCTTAAAAAATAAAAATAAGAAAACGACTTCTAAAAATATGAATAAAAGAACTATTGACTTTATATTTTGTGTGTGCAAAAGGAAATTTTCTTGTGAAGATCAAAGAAACAAAATATTTTCCCAGCAGTGCTTGGACTATATCTTCTTAAGCAAAGAAAAAAAGAGAGTATATATTAGCAGTGCGAGGGGGTCGATTTAAGAACGAAGTTGAATTGTGCACAAAAAGGTTGTCCACTTTACACTTCCCACTAGAAGTTAAGATGTGTTCTTCCCCGCCTGGCATTCCCAGTGCCTGGGTCCCGAGGGCTGACCCCACCCGCTGGCCCAGGGCCGTGCCCACCAGGAACTCCTTTCACTCTGCGTGGTGGCTGACTCAGGGATGAGCCTGTAGTCCATCCACGGCAACTGGCACCACTCCCAGACTTTTGGTGAAGCTGTCAGGAAGGAGAACCCACTCCACAGGAATGAATAACCAATGGAATGTATCTCTCCTGAGATGCTGAAGGCATCTTTGCCCAGAAAAGGAGACTGAACCAGGCCAGGGTGCTGAGAGGGCTAGACCAGTCCCCGCGATGTTCCCAGCAGCAAGACACAGCTGGGCCCACAGTTCACTTTCAGCAAAAAAGGTTGTTCCCTGTGGACTTGTTCCAGGAACCAAACTGAGTCCGGCTGAGTTTTCTCATGGCCCAGTAATGAGAAGCAGACAAACTAGGAAAAAAGGGAATTTATTGCTATAACCAGCTACAGGGAGAAGGCCAGAGATAATTCCACCAGACCAACTCAAAGTGTTACAATGTTCTTAGTGCTTATACAGGTTAGGGTCACGTGCCTATGAGCGGTATCACATTTGCCTAAGTCTACAGGTAACTAATTTTGTTTCAACTAGAAAGTCAGAGGCCAAAAAAAAAAAAATGCTTTCTAAGTCTGATCAGGCTGTGAGGGCCCCCGTACCTTCAAGGCCTCTCTCCTAAATTCTAATTAGTGAGGACTGTGGTACCAGAGTGATTATTTCTAGCTTATCTCATTTACAGCTTGGTCAGGACAGCTGCCTTCAGTTCTCCAATAAATCTATTTAAACAGCTACCTGTATTACCTTGACTCATCTCAGATTTTGCCGACCTGAGACAGGTCCTGGCACGAGGAATGGAAGGCTGTCTCTGTTACTTTGACTTGCTGCAGGTTAGGGAGAAGTCTATGCAAGGCTCCTACTGACCATATGTTTCCTTTCTAGCTTTGATGTCTGGGCATCCGTTGCCCTAGGTTTAATTATTTGCTCAATGTTAAGGCAGTGCTGTGGAAATGTGTCTGCGTAACTGTCAGGGAGAATTGGCCTGCCACAGACTGACACTTCCCGAGAGCCTATTTACAGTGGAACCTGCGGGGGGTGAATTTGTCATGGAGCCTCAAAGGTAGAGAAAAGAGGGAGCCAGGGCAGAGGAGAGAAATGCGCAGCAACAATGGGGATAAACCTAAAGAACAAAGTCTGAAATCACAAATGCAGGTCACTGCAGATCCAAATCTGATTCTTTTCACTGTCCTCATGAACAATGAATGCATAGTTTGAAACAAAAATTGAAATATTGAATAAATACAGCTAGAAGGTAGAAGGTAGGTAGGCAGGTAGACATGTCAACCTAAATGACAGAAAGAGTCTTTAAAAGAAAAGATATTTGAGAGACCAGAACTCCTTAGTGAAATGATTTGAACAGTGGAAGAGCCTAAGGAATGACTAGCAAGGGTGGACATCAGAAATGGGCATGAGCACGGGACAGCGGGTGAACTCGGCGGGAAAGGAGCAGATGTGTATCTGTCAGGCTGCACGGAGGGACTCCTTGGTGCTTGATGGAGAACTGGGCTGCTCAGAAGAATACCTTGTTCTTAAGGAGGAGACAACAGAGAAAGCTGAAGGAGCCCCAAAGAGCAGTTGGGCACAGCCAAAGCTGACGGCTCTGATTACCTGGAGGGCTCAGAGAGGAGAAGCATCATCCAAATGGGTGGTGGGATGCGGTTTACCTTCCAAGCCTCTCCCTCTCCATCCAACTCTCAGGAATATCTGACAAAACCGATGTGTGCTGGAGCATGCCGTGTGGGGCCAGGCCTCAACAAACGGGATATCTGAGTACCAGCTGACAGCTCTCCAGGTCACTTTGGCCTCTGAAAGACCAGGAGCTGAGTCACCCAGTACGGTGACCTCCTGGGTCGTGCGAGGCTGGCAGCAGAGCAGCAGAGCCACACTCCTCTACAAGGCTCCAATTTCTGTGTCACTGCAGCCACAGAAATTGTAACAGTAACAGGGGCCAGAACTCTCCCTCCTGTAACAATAATTTCTTAAGGAAATGATTTCTTAATTTCTTAAGGACAGCAATGCTGTTTTTACTTCTTCCCAAATACAGAAGCAAATTGATTTTTACGGTGTGAGATCTTACATTTTGTTACTGAATTTGTAAACACATGAAGGGAAATGATTGAGACTCACCTTGAAATGTACAACCTTTTATCACATAAAAAAAAAGAAAGAGATGCTGAAAAATAAAGCTGTGAGTTTAGACTTTGATACTCACCAACTAGGACACCAGAGTCTCTCTGAGCCTGTTTCCCTACCGACCTTAAGTTGATTGGAGTCACATGAATAAATGAAGGTGCTTGGTGCTTGTGATTCATGTAAAAAATCTATAGCAATGATGCTAGCTATTATTACTTCCAGTAAAATCTATAACATCAAAAATACTTTTTTACAAAATGACTTAAATTTTTTTTCTTTGTATACATTTAAGGGGTACTGGTGCAATTTTATTACATGCACATGTTACATGTAGTGAAGTTTAGCTTTCAGTGTATCCATCAACAAATAATGTACATTGTACCCACTAAGTAATTTCTCATCACACTTCCCACTTCTACCTCTCCACCCTTTATAAGATTTATAATAATTATAAAATATTTTTAAAATATGAAGACACAAAGAGAAAAAAACAATTTTGCCATCCAATGTGTTATGAACTAAATGTATTGTGTCCCCCAAAATTTGTATGTTGTAGCTCCAACCCCTAAAGTAACTGTATATGGAGAGAGTGCCTTTAAGGGGTAATTAAGGTTTAATGAGGTCATAAGAGCGGGGCCTTGATCCAACAGGATTAGTGTCCTCATAAGAAGAGACACCATGAGCAGCTGTCAGCAAGCCAGCATGAGAGCCCTCACCAGGAACTGATTCAGATGGCACCTTGATCTTGGAATTCCACTCTCCAGAACTGTGAGAAATAATTGTCTCCTGCTTAAGCCTCCCCAGTCTGTGGTGTTTTGTTATGGCAAGTTGAGCTGACTAATATACAATAATAGTTACTGTGATTCCAAAGTCCATCTCTGCATACATACATATGCACAGAAGTAAAGCTAGAGAGATATGATGTCACAAAAATGGAAATATTACACAAATACAGCTAGAAAGTATAAGGCAGGTAGGTAGGTAGATATGTCAACCTACAGAAAGAGTCTTTAAAAGAAAATATATTTATTTGGGAATAGAGCATTGCAATTGGAATACATAAGACATAGTAAACTACATGCATATTCAGGGAGGTAAAAGAAGACAAAAGTTTTTAAAAGAGAAAAATGAAGAGAGTTACATAACTGTTTTGAAATTATTATCCTTGGCTACAAAGACCAATAACAAGGGTGATGCCAGTCCAAAGTTGGACAGACAGTTGCTAGGCAGAGGTCCTTGCAGAAGTATTTTTTGTGTAAGGTTGCGATGGCATTTGTGCAAGGTTGTGTTTTTTTAAGAGTCTTTTTTGTTATCAGGCATAGAATGTGAGAACCCTCTCTTCATGGCTTTCCCTGGCTCTATTTATCTGGGTTTTCTTAACATTAGTGATTCCATTTTGATTCTGATAACCTTCACAGATAGATACGTGATAGATAGTTAGATAGATGACTGATTGATAGATAGATAGATAGATAGATAGATAGATAGATAGATAGACAGACAGATAGAAGATAGATGATGGATGGATAGATGATAGATAAATAGATTTAGATCGATCGATAGATAGATAGATAGATAGTATTAAGATGGAATCATCCTGAACATACTAACTTCAATTTTAAAATGTTTAAATTGAATTTACTTGCAATATATCTTTAAAAGAAACTGGGGTGAAACAATTAAATGCTAAGTCTCAAATAAATGTTTATTCATCAGAAGAGATCGTCTGGATTTCTAAAGGATGTTTTAAATACACAAAACATTAAGAGTTAAGAGTGATGAGAAAATTAGTACTTACTCCACCTATCTCCACCTACTTAAACATTTTTTGAAAACTTTCTGTTTCATCCTGGATTAAGGCATTTATATTCAATTTGATAACCAAAATGTCCCTATATGGATTATGGTCTATGTATTCAATATACTCTTCCAGTTATTTTGTTCATTTTTGTATTCTTATTCATCTACATTTTTGTTCATCTTTCACTCATTTTTACTTTTCATTTTATTCATTTTTATTCATCTTTTCTACATTTTTATTCATCTTATGTTGCTGGATTTCATGGTACCTTTTTTTAGGAAAGGTACACGGATGATCTCTTCTCTGAGATTTGCTCACTTAAGAATGTCTGTCTATGGCCCTAGTATTTGAAAGAAACATTGGCTGGGTATAAGGTTCCTACGTCTGCCTTCCTTCCCTGGCCACTGGTCACTCACCTCCAGCCCTGAGCACAGCCCCAGCTCATCCACTGCTGCCTCTTCACTGACCTTGGAGTCCACTGCCTTGCTTCACAGGACTTGTTTTTTAAGAAAGAAAGCACTCATTGGTCCTGTATTTCTATTGCTTTTATAGCTAATAATAATTTTACTGGGTTTAACATTTAAAGGTAGCAGTTTAATTGCCCCAGATATTTGCTCAATTGTCTTTTCACATTGAATATTACTAAGAAATATGCGGTCAGCCTGATTTTTTTCTCTATGTGTATTGCATCTTTTTCCTCAAAATCTAAAGACTTTTTTCCCCTTAATTTTTTTTAAAAAATATGTTATCTTAATAATAGAGCCATGTAATAATTTTTTCTAGGGTATTTCCTAGTTGTATATCATCAATCTGTAAGATGAACCTGAATATAGATTTATTCATATTCAGATCTGGTGTCACCTTATTATTGATCCTTGTAGCCTAGGATAATTATTTCATAACAATTCAGTAATCCCCCTCATTTTTCTTTTAAAAACCTATGTCTTCCTTTACCTCCCTGAATGCACACATGGTTTATTAAGCCATGTGTATTCCATTGCAATGCCCTATTCCTGAATAAACACCATTTTCTCTAGAGAACCTTTCTCTGTTGGTTATTTAAGTTGACCAAACCCAAAGTAAATTGTTGGAAACATATAGAAGAGACAAGCTTCAAAAGTGCCTATTCAATGTACTATTTCACACTCACATATACATTTATATTCAGGTTCATATTATAGATTGAAGATGTACAACTATAAATCTATATTCAGGTTTCAATATAAATTCAGTGTAAATCTATATTCAGGTTTCCCTAATTTCATGATTTTTTTTCTATTACACTTTGAAAACACTTTCTATTCATTGATTGGGTTTTCTAATTCAGGTTCATATATTTTAAATCTTATTTATATTGGATCATCTATATCTACTTACCAAATCTGTTTTGTTTTTTCAAAGTGCTTTCATATCTCTCTACAACACCTATGTGTTCACAGTAATTTCAAGCCTTTCCTCTAGAAGAGTTGATTAAATTTTAGCCAGATATAGTCTGTTCCTAGTGTATATTTTTAGTTATATAAGGGTGCTGTTTTTTGGTACTCACTTGATATTATAAGCTCTAAAATTGCCCTTCTGTCTTGTTCTGTTAGGCTTTATTGGATTTTCTGAGTTCTGCTGTCTTCAGTGAAATTGCACTAAATGCCACTCTGTTACTCAGGACAGTATCAGCTTCACGGTGGATATATCAGTTTGGGCATTTTCCTTAACTCAGTGTGCAGTCCCAGAAAATGTCAAAACCTAGTAATTTCCTTGCCTTTGTGGAGATCTTGAGACTCCACAGGGGTAGGTAAGAGCTCCCACACCTGAACCTTCCCCATGTCCACTTCTCCCATGATCAGAAAACATATGTGAGAACTGTTAGGACTGTGTGGCTGCTGCTTCTCTTCCCCGTATGGCCTCTGAGGATCTCTGAAGGAGTTAGATGCTGTCTGAAAATCTTCTATTTCTTTCCTCGGCTACCATTCTTGAATGCTGTGGCATGAGTTTACACTTCTTTATTTGATAATGGAAATTTTGCTAGTGTTTCTACTGTTTAATAATTCCATCAGGAATTGAGGGAGGGAGGTTCTAAGAACTGGGTTCATTACACCCTCTTTACTAGGAAGTCTCTCTAATTTGTTTTTAGTAAGCTAGAGATTTCGTCTCAGAGGAAATCATGAGAACACAGGAGCACCAAATGTTAACCCAGTAAATCCTGCGACACTCTCTCTTCCTATGGGTGCTGACAGAGGAACAAAGAAGATAAATGGGAAATTATGATTTATGAAAGTAACTTCATGAGATGACTGAGGAGAAAAGAAGAGGTATGGCACCCTCCCTACTCAGGTCCATGGTGTGAACCGTGAAGTACCAATTGCAAATAAGACCCAAGGCATCAAACCATGACTGTTGATTTAGGCATGGGGTGAAAGTGTCCATTCTCAAGCCAGTCAAAGAGTACCCACTATACGAGAACTGTGAAAGGGGTCAGAATCCAAATTGAGCCACTTGTATTTAAAAAAAAAAAAAAACTCACAAATAGGGCCAGAGAAAGCTATGAAGACAGGGTTCTCCTGCTTGTATACCTGTTAGAACCATCACAAAAGACTCTGCAAAAACCACAGCCTTGCACAAAGTCCATCACAACAATACACAAAAAACTATTTTTGCAGTGACATCTGCCCAGCAACTGTGTGTCCAGCCTCAGATCTGATGTCACCTTATTATTGATCCTTGTAGCTACGATAATTATTTCAAAACAATTCGGTAATTCTCCTCATTTTTCCTTTAAAAACCTTTGTCTTCCTTTACCTCACTGAATATGAACATAGTTTATTAAGCCATGTGTATTCCATTGCAATGCCCTATTCCTGAATAAACACCATTTTCTTTTTTTTTTTTTTTTTTTTTTTGAGACGGAGTCTCGCGCTGTCACCCAGGCTGGAGTGCTGTGGCCGGATCTCAGCTCACTGCAAGCTCCGCCTCCCGGGTTCACGCCATTCTCCTGCCTCAGCCTCCCGAGTAGCTGGGACTACAGGCGCCGCCACCTCGCCCGGCTAGTTTTTTTTGTAGTTTTTAGTAGAGACGGGGTTTCACCGTGTTAGTCAGGATGGTCTCGATCTCCTGACCTCGTGATCCGCCCGTCTCGGCCTCCCAAAGTGCTAGGATTACAGGCTTGAGCCACCGCGCCCGGCCATAAACACCATTTTCTTTAGAGAACCTCTCTCTGTTGGTTATTTAAATTGACTGAAACAAAAGTAAATTGTTGAAAACATGTAGGAGAGACAAGCTTCAAAAGTGCCTATTCAGGCCGGGCGCGGTGGCTCAAGCCTGTAATCCCAGCACTTTGGGAGGCCGAGACGGGCGGATCACGAGGTCAGGAGATCGAGACCATCCTGGCTAACACGGTGAAACCCCATCTCTACTAAAAAAATACAAAAAAAACTAGCCGGGCGAGGTGGCGGGCGCCTGTAGTCCCAGCTACTCGGGAGGCTGAGGCAGGAGAATGGCGTAAACCCGGGAGGCGGAGCTTGCAGTGAGCTGAGATCCGGCCACTGTACTCCAGCCTGGGCGACAGAGCGAGACTCCGTCTCAAAAAAAAAAAAAAAGTGCCTATTCAAGGGCTGGGCGTGGTTGCTCACGCCTGTAATCCCAACACTTTGGGAGGCTGAGGCGGGTGGATCACCTGAGGTTGGGAGTTCAAGACCAGCCTGACCAATATGGAGAAAGCCCGTCTCAACTAAAAATACAAAATTAACTGAGTGTGGTGGCACATGCTTGTAATCCCAGCTACTCGGGAGGCTGAGGCAGGAGAATCACTTGAACCGGGGAGGCGGAGGTTGCAGTGAGCCGAGATCACACCATTGCACTCCAGCCTGGGCAACAAGAGCGAAACTCCATCTCAAAAAAAAAGTGCCTATTCAATGTACTATTTCACACTCACATACAATTTACTCCGCAGACTAATTGAATCCAGGCCAGCCTTGTTCAAAATCTGCAGCGTGGCAATTTTCCATCCCAAACGCTTTAAAGTGGGAGGCCCCTGGTCAGAGAATGGCCTGAGCACACTTCCCACAGTGGGGTGCACACTTCCATGCAGGCAGAGCACCCCCAAAACTCAGCCAGGTCTCACTCTCACCTTGTGACCCTGTCTTCAAAGTCCAGGTAAAAGGACGAATCCTCAGAAAACATTTCCAAATGTTCCTGTTGAGATGGCCACAGCCTCTCTGTGCTTCTAGAATACACATCTCCACCTCCTCAGAAGTGAAAGATGGCCAGGCCAGGAGCCAGATGAGATGGGGGAGATGGGAAGGTCTTTGACTGGAAGGTTAGAGGTTTCTCAACGATGGCAAGCAAGATATCAGTTAGAGACACAAGGCAAAGTGTGGTTGCCTGCCTAGAATCATCCTGAGTTGACATTCAAACTCCTGACAAAGAAAAGCCTTCACTCCAAACCAAGTTTAATTCACTTTAAGAAAGGATACAGTTCAGGAAACAACACGGCAGAGACACCAGCAGAGAGCAGACATGTGAGTCCCATCAACAGCCTCCAGTGTCCCCAAAGCACTCCACACTTGAGATGAGCCTGGTCTCCACAGGAAAGCTAGGGGAGCAGGGGCCATCTTAGCCATGGAAAGCTATCAGCTCAGGGCCCACAGCCTTCCCACCTTGCTGGTGATGCACTCCCTCCAGGGTCTCTGAAGCTCTCATCCTCCAGTCCAGTCACACCTCATCAGTACTCATTTGCCATGAGATTTGGGGGCTTGGTCTGGGAAAAGTGGCTGGATTCTTATTCATCTTAAGTTTGACCTCTCCTATAAATCCATTGAGTTAATATTGCAAGGGTGATTCTAGGATGGGTCAAAGCCCCAGACAACAGTGGGTAACTCTTCCCCTAGAGGGGGCGCTGGTGTAAAATTCCTAGCCCAAGGTTCCAACTACAACATTGAGGTGACAGGCTTAGGATGTGGCCACTTCAAAGCACGGCCCTAGGTGGAGGGAGTGGTAGGACTTGTTCTGACTAAGGCTGTCAAAAGCGGAGGTAGCTATTCTATTTCATACCAAAGGAAAGAATTTAGCCTCCTGTGGGTAGCTGGTTGCTCCAATGTCACTCTTTAATGGTTCAGTTTGCTTCTAGGGAGGGACACCTCAGGGTACTTGGTTTATTACCTCCTACAAAAGTGGCAGAAATTGGGAGGTAGAAAATAGAAACAGGGGGCCCTAAACAGGAAGCAACATTTTCTCCCTGGCTGAGGAGTTCATCCTGGGAATGTGGGCTCCGTCAGAGGCTGAGTTGCCTTGTCCAGGTCCCCCTGCACCCCAACTTCCTGCCTCAGGTGTCATGGTCCTAAGTGGCCTGGCAGGGAAGAGCTCTCTGGACGGTACAGAAACATGAACTCTGGCCACGGTCCTGACCGCAACACTCTGCAGACCTGAGTCATCCCCTCATCCCCTACTCCAGGCTGGCAGGTGACCAGTGTAGGGAGCCGAGATCTCCCAACTGAAGCCAAGGACAGATTTCAGGGGCCTGCAACTTTTGGACAGCTCCCTTGCTCTTGTTCTTGTCTCTCTCTCTCTCTCTCTCTCTCTCTCTCTCCTCTCTCTCTCTCTCTCTCTCTCTCTCTCTCTCTCTGTGTGTGTGTGTGTGTGTGTTTGTGTGTGTGTGTGTGTGTGTGTTGTTACAGGGAAAAACTAGGATTAACATAAACTCTAAATGAAACAAAATAATAACAATCATTACAATGATTATATTTTGTGTTTACTTTAGGCAAATATCTATTTAATTCACAGAATGACTTAAGGGAAGGTCTTAAGATTTTCATTTTCATCTTCATGCCATAGGGAATCAATAGTTGACACAATGAATTTAGAGTTTGCATCTACAAAGCAAAGATTTGCAAAGTGGCAAATGTAGGACTCAAATACAAGCCTGGGTCTCACTGTGTTTAGTAACAATGCTCAATTTAAACAAACAATTTCGCATTGTCTGTTGATATAAAGGAGAATCAAAAGATGGCAATGTAGTCTCACTGAACTGATTGTGGAACTCAACCATCCCCACATCCTGTCCTCTCTCCTGGGCAACGTTAATATGTTTACGCCCATGAAGAACTGCCTCCAGCATTTCCCCAACCTTTCCAAATAAACATCCAGGAATTCTTCTTCCCTTCACCAACCCAAAATAACAAGAGTGATATTAGCCATCTCAGAATGCAACAATAATAAAAAGAAAACATTTCCACAGATACTTTTTTTATTGAGATGACTACAAAAAAAATTTAGTGACATTAATTAAGCAAACATTTTTTCTTAGTGAATAATGATCCTCAGGTTAATGCAGGGGAAAAAAAGAAAATAAATCGCTTTTGTTATATCTACACACCCATAAGGAAAACAGAAGCGATTGTGAATTTTCAGGGGACAATGGAAATCATAGATGTAATCAGACTGCTGTCCTTATGTGATTAAAGTGACAATTTCAAGGGCCTTGTAGCGTAAAGACCAGAAAGTGACCTAAAAGCTTTCAGTATGGCCAGTAGTTTATGAAAATGTCTTTTCTATGTATTTGTGTTGTCCCTCACTGAGACACCCCTCCATTCTCTGTCTCCCAGGAGGTGGTGTGGTGGAAAGCTGGGCTCATGGCCACACCTGCACCCACCAATTTGCCTATCAGTTATTGCAGCTGTGAAAAGGAGATGATTAAGCTAGCCTTGTGGGATTGATGGGTGTGGGGTTTATAATTAAAGTATGTGTGGTAAATGCATTGACCTAGACCTAACTTCTTTAAGGGAAAGGATCTGGCCACATCTCAGTAGCTCTCTGAAAAAAAAAAAAAAAAAAAAAAGAGGCGTGGACCTCCAATTCCTGTGCTTCCACTGAGAGCAGCTGGAGAAACAGAGTAAATTACAGTCATCAATGACTTAGGGGCTTCCATGAGCTATGAAGGCAGCAAAGACTCTGGGTAAAATCAGGAGGAAGTCCCAGAGGTAAGAGGTGGCTGCCTTTCCCCAGGCAGAGGCCGCTGCTGGGGGCAGAACCAGGGCAGAGCTTTTGGAAGTCACATGATGCCAAGTGCAGCGATGCATATGGGGCTGCAGAGCGCAGGGCTGCTCACCCTGGAAGCATGCTGCATGCTGAGGCCACAAGGCTGCATGGGCTGGGGCTAAAGAGCTAAAGAAAGTCTCTAAGATGGACAGGGTTTCTCCTGGCTGCAGGTGCCAAAGAGAGAGACCCGAAGGGCTATAAGAACAAGAGGCGGCAGGTGTTGAAGCCCTGGAGGAAGTGCAGATGAGCATGCAGGCTTGAGGGCATGTGGTGACCTGAGCATGGTTCCAGACCGGCAGGCCAGGAGGGGCCGCTGTTTAAGGCAGAAAAAGCAGTGCCCAATGGTTGACAAACTAGATTTCAGGACCCTTAAACACGGCCAGTCTCTCCCCACATTCTGAGTCTATGGGCGACGGAACATTAATAAGAAAAGCTTAAGACCTTTAAAATGGAAAGAAATCATGTTTTCAATTTCTCTGTGTTGAGAACACAAAGACAGGTTTTCAGTGGAAATCCCTGGAGAATCATGCCTACAGATTGGGGTAGTCCAGAGAGAAAATTATTTTTACTCACACTGCAGCCCAGCTCAACCCAATCACCAAATAGCAGAGTGGACAGTGGCCCCAGTGTCTCCCAGTTCCCCCACAGACCCTGTGCCTCAGGCCCTCAGGGCCTCAATGTGCCATGACTCACAGGTGCATAGAGGGGCAGCCAGGGTCAAACAGCCCTCATGGTCTCCCGTATAAGCCTCGGAGAGGGCAATCTTACGGAAATGCTAATGTAGGCTGATTCTCAACCTTTTCTGAAGAGCTGCACTTTAATAACTGCTCCCAGGCATAATAGAGAAGAAAATTGCAAATACAATAACACATGCTATAATAAATCTCCAAAAGAAAGGGGATCACTTAGAGTTGTTATGTCTGTGAGAAATGGCGCTGCCAAAAGGGACCTCGGTGTTGCTGAATTCAATAGATGTCTTCCTCCTCACCTTTCCTGGCCTCTGGGCAGAAGTGGATGCTGTTGCTGCTTCAGCAGCTGGAACTGCTCTGGGTTCCAGGGATCCATCCCCACTGGGCCTCCTCCACCTGCACTTTGCCACCCTGTCCTCCTCTCTTCTACCTTCAAATGCCAGAACCCTACAGGGCTTGATCCAAGGCCTACCTCACTCTTATCTGTGCCTCCACAGGGGGCCTCACCCTTGCTACATCTCAGTGGCCCTCTGAATGCCAGATACCCCAAATGTGTCACCCTCCAAGCTGCAGACTGTACCCTAGCATCACTGCCGGGAGCTCCACATGCATCTCAGACTCAGCACGTGGGCTGTGGGGCGGGTGGGCCTGGTCCCCACCTTCTGAGCCATGGGTTCCTCAAGCTGGGTTCCATTTTCAGTTCTTCTTGGAATTTACTGATCTCTTGAGTCTATGGGCAGGCATCTTTCACACATTCTGGAAATTTCTCAGTTATTATCTCTTCAAACATTGCCCTTATTCCATTTTTTTCTTTCTTCTTCTGGAACAAATTCAAGAGGTGTTTCAGAAGTTCAGTGGGCTCAACTTACTAAGGACATACAAGTTCCCCACTGAGACCAGCTCAGAAGTCCCTAAGAAAACACATAATGACTTGCTTAGCAAAGCCTCGGCCACAGGGGCACCTAGTGCCTGAGCTGACCGACCAAGCACGGGGTCCAATAGCAAGCGTGAACCAGGCATCTAGCTGTGGGCATCTGTGGCAATGAGACTGATCCACCTCTGCTAGCCTAGCCAGGACAGTCTGGGCCACCAGGGACACCACACAACCCTGCTGTATAAGTCTCCAAACTGCCCTCAGAATGCAGCAGGTCCTGGACACCCCTCTCGCTCACCTCGTCCTCAAAACCAGCCTGCACTAATAGAAAACATAATCTGCTCTCCAGAAAAATTGCCTCAGCTCATCCAATCTTAAATACAAAGCTCCCAAGGAAAAAAACACACACACACTACATGCTAGAATCTTCAAGCAGGAAAGAAAACCCTCTCAGACAACATATTGGTTCCCATTCCCGAAAAGTTACATGTGCTGAGTGTCTGTTGTGCCTTTATGACAGACATAGAACTGGGAGGATAAAAGCATATTTCAGAAAAAGGTTTGGGTTATTTTTCTTGAGCTCAGATTAACATGGCCGATTTCTTTTCAAATCTCCCCACACCCATGAAGTCTCTGGGTGGCTCTGCTGTGGAGTGGAACCACGGAGTGAGTAGAGCGAGGCCCAGAAGCACCTCTCAAACAGGGGTGGGAGGCCACACTCATTTGTTAGGGTTCCTAATGGTGGGAAAGATGGGGACATGGTCTGACCCGGAATGTAAATCAACACGCTGCTTCCTTCACTGAGGAAGCGCTCCCCAAGGCATATGCCAGCCAGTGTCGGGGGCACACGGCTCTGGGTCACTTACACTGTGGGGTGGGCTCTTTAGGACTCCCCACCCCACGGAGCAGGCCCTTCTCCACACACACCCTCCCCAAGCTCCGTGACAGCCACCACTCCCCTATCCACTGTGGAAGGACGGGGTTCATATCGGAACAACCACAAGTAGGAAGTCCTTTTGACATGGAGTTGTTCTTATTATGCCACGATTTTAACTTCCAGATTTGGGGATTGATAAGACTTGTCATGGATAAATAGCCTGAAAATGATTTATAGTTTTTGTTCTCCTCTTGAAAGTAGTCTTAGTAAAGCCTAACAGCTTGAAATAAGTCAGAATCTGGCACATACAACTCTATGCATAAATATAATATGCTCTTTTGCTATATTGATTGATGCGATTATTTCTGATCACTCCTGTTACCCATGCCTGTCCTCCCAGAGGACGCCTAAGGATTTCTACCCTCGCTGACCCAGGCAAACACAGAGCCTATGGAGGATGTTCAGGCTTCTGCTTTTCCAGTATTGAGACAAACAAGCATTTGAGTAGCAAGATCTAGACTCCTTTAAATATCAAAAGATAAGGGTTTGTAAAACTTGCCTTTCCTGCAAAAGGGGACGGGTGAAGAAGGGATAGTCTAGTCCAAGGAAGGAGGGGACCATGGTGCCCCTCCTCCCCAGCGGGGATGGGGACAGGGACATGGGAGGCAGGGCTGGGGAGCATTCAGCTTTCAGATGTCCTCTGCCCTGAGTGCAGGATGCGGGCTGGCAGCATGGCATGGACAGGTGGGCTGGGCAGGCCTCAGCCAAGCCTCAGGCAAGGAAGGAGCAGGGAGAGACAGGGCAGGGGAGGAGAGAGCAGCCCCCAAAGGCCAGGGCAGGTGAGGACAATAACACGTCCATGGATGCTGCCGGGGTGGGAGGCAAGTTCAGGAGGGACATCTGTGCCCCCACCACACGTGTGTGCACACACCACATGCACACACCCAGTACACACACTCACATGATCATTGCACACACCACATGCACACACCCAGTACACACACTTGCACGACCGTTGAACACCTGTACACACTCTACACATGGGTATAAACACACATCCTTATACACGTGCCCACCACACATGCACAGTCACACACTCACACGCACACACACATGCACTTACCCTCACACATGCACCACACACACTGACATGCCTCCTATGCTTTCACACGCACACATGCACACATGTTCACACACACACACATACGTACACACATGCACACATGCACACCCCATCCCTGAACACAGAGGTCCCATGAGCAGATAAAAGGGGACACCCGCATAGGCTGATGTGACGACAGAACCTCACAAGATACGAACAGGGACAGCCCTTTCTCCACCCCGCCAAATGAGCCCACACCCCACGTGTGTCTGAGGAGCCCGGCCCCGGCAAAGACTGAGGCCTGGCCTACAGGATGCTGTGACAGGAGCTTCTCTTGGCCCCGCCCTGAAGATCAGGTGACTCTTCACTGATGCCCAGGCCTCCACTGCCCTCCTGGCCTCTTTCCCCAGCTCAGTTTTCCTTGTTTAACTTTTCCCAGACACTTTCCTCCCTCCTCAGACACCCTTCCTGCCTTCTCCATCCACCTGCCTCAACTCCATGCAGATTCCCAGCCTCTTGGCCCACGGTCCCTCTACCTGGGAAGTCAGGGGGTCCTCTAGGACCCTAGGCCATGAAATGGCAGGGTGGGAGGTGGCTCTCCTCCTTGTCATCCCTGCCCACAGGCACGGAGAAGGCCACACAGTACAGAGGCTTCAACAATGGGCGGAGCTGCAAATCAGACAGAAAGGGGACTACAAGGCAGGACCATGGACAGCCACCTATGTGTAAACTTCAGGCTGGGGTTCCCCATGGTGGGGATGGGGACACCGTAAACTGAGGTGACCTGGGGACAGGTAGTGAGGAGACACATGTGTTCCCCTCAGGACAGAGGATTTCAGGCGCCCCCAAGACATCTGGTGGCCATGTCCAAGGAGCAGCTGGTTCAGGACTGCAGTGCTCCTGGGGGTCTGCCGAGCCACTGGCCTGGGTGGTCACACCATCCAGGCTGCCTCCCCTCTCCCCACACTCTGACCTGTTCAGACACAGTGGGACAGGAAGCTGTGCTCTGGGAAAGAGGGTCCTTTCGTGAGCACCCGGTCACCCCCTGAAAGCCGGGAGGGAGAACTGCAGGATGGGACAGAGGACTCTGAGGGAGCAAAGGGATGCAGCACCATGGGGAGTGGATGGCCATGGAGAGCCTTGGGCCCTGTCCTCCCTGCCACACCCTCTCAGGCCCCCAGGGCTTCAGGGCAGACAGGACCCCAAAGCAGGCTGAGGCCAGAAGGCCACACCAGCTCTGACACTCTCTGGGTTGAGGGGTCAACCCAGAGCCAGGGCCGAGCTGGCAGGCGCAGCAGGCTATGAGCCAGGCCTGGGGGCGGTGGAGAGCTGGCTCCTCACTGGACTCCCTTCTCTCCACCTGACAGATGGGGAATGCGAGTCTCGGAGAACCCACATTGCAAAGTGGGCCCCAAGTCATGCAAGTGACAGTGGTTTGAATGCCTCGCCCATGCTTCCACTCCAGCACTTTAGGACAGGGCAGCAGGGCAGGTCCTGGGCCTTCATGGGCCTTCGTTTGATGCAAAACTGGAGCCCAAACCTGCCATGAGGCCCCCATGGGAGAGGACAGCATGTCAGTCAGGTGGTGGGGTCCCCATGAGAGGCCCATCTGAAGTCCAGGGAGCATGCGTGGATAAAGAGGGGGTGCCTCCAGAGCCTTCCATCTCCAACAGTACAACAAAGGCCAACTGGACCCAGACTGTCTGCTTAGAGGAAAAGGGCACTCATCTGAGTCTCCCAGAAGACCTGAGGCCCAGCCTGCCCTGCTTGGTCCCTGGGGGTACTAAGCTATGAATCAGGGGCCCAGATGTGCCAGCTGCCTTCCCCGCCCCTGCCCACAACTCACACTCCACCCTGAGCTCCCAGGTGCCACTTGACCGCTGACCCCTGATACCCTGGCCTGACCAGCACCGTAGGAGGAGACCCCTTTGTGGCTAATTTAAAGAAACCTATCCTTGGCATTTAGTGCCTAAATACATCAGAGCATAACTATAATTATCACAAAGCATACATTGTTATGGATATTGGAACATCTGGATGTTCTGTTGTCATAGAAGTGTGTTCTTGCAGGTATTGGCAGGCTGTTTCCTTGGCTTTGCACATCTTATGACCATGGGTCGTGACTGGCAAGGAATGTACCTCATTAGTCTCAAGATGGAGCTGAACTTAAAATGGCATTACCCTGGCTCTCCCGGGCTCCTGCTTTTCTAACAGGGGAAGCAGGCAGGGGATTTCTGGGGGATAAAGGGACTCACTGGAGCAGGGTGAATGCAATCCATTTTGATCAGACATATTTGCTATTTGGGCATTTTTGGCTTCTCAGCAAATCAAGTAACACCCCAATCTTCAGGGCCAGTTGAGATACCTCAGCTTCTTCAGGAAACAGGCTCCCTGCCAACACTCCCATTGCACAGGTCTCTGTTCCTTGCAGGAAATGTATGAGGCTGCACGGTAGCACAGGGATCATTCAGTCATTCAGCAAATTTCAGTGAGCACCTACTAGGAGCTAGGCCCTGTCTCAGGCACTGGGGTTAACCCAGATAACAGAGACATGAAAGTTCTCTGCTCCCCCTAGAAATGGCTTTCTAATGGACATGAAAATGTCTGTAAGCAAAATGCATAGGCAAAGACATACAGCATATTAGGTGCTGTTAAGTGCTCCAGAGAGAAATCAACGGGATTAGAGGATAGAGCCTGGGAGTAGGGGCAGGTGTTATAATAAATGGAACACTCAGGGAAGGCCTCAATAATGTGAAATCAAGCAAAGACCTGGATTGCTGAGGGAGAAAGCCACCTGTCAACCAAGAAGCAGCAAAGGACCAGACTGCAAAGCAGTAAGACAAGGCGTGTTTTGGGGTCTTAGGAACTGGCATTCAGGGAGACACAGATTCAGCTAGAAACCAAACTGTGTTCTCAGGAGAGGAAGGGGAGAGGGATTTTTAAAAGGACGTGGAGGGCAATTACACATGTTGTTTTGAAAGGACTGTCATTGGTGCAGGCAGCTGGTGTAGTACATGAGTCCACAGAGCTTTGGTTGTCGCTGTTCAGGAGTCGCAGCACTGGCAGATTCAGTTGTTCTCCGGGATGTTATGGTTGTGGCCGTGAGGCCCAATGCAAAGGTTCAAGCAAGCTCCTGTTTGGCAGGGTTGCAGCCGTGCAGGTAGTCCTTCTAAGGATGGCTTCTCAACCCCATTTTAGCACTCTGAACCAGAGTAACACCATTCTATCACACTCCACCCCGATTATTAGAGTAAGAAGGAAAAACCTGTGCAAAGGCCTTGGGTTGGGGCAGGCCCTGCCTGCTCAGGGAACAACAAGAAGCCTGGTGCGGCTGGGATGAAGGGAGTCTGGGAGGGCAGATGAGGTCAGGGAGAAAACACAGGGCCAGATGGTGGCTTTTATTCTTAATGAGTTGGGCATCTGCTGAAGGACGACCTGGAAGAAGCCCAGGAAAGGGGAAGGCAGCGTGGACCAGGAGGTGGCCATGGAGGTGGTCAGCTGTGGCCGGACTCCGGATATGTTTTGAAGGTAGAATCTGCTGCCTTAACTGGAAAATGTGGTTTTTGAAAGAGAGGCATTATGACTCCAAGGTCTGTGACCAGAGCAACTGTAAGTACCAGTGCCACCTCCCCTGAGCTGAACTGGAGCAACCCGCAGTGCAGCAGCCAGGATGAGGCACTCAGTCTGGGATGTGAGTTTTCAGTACGGAAGCAAGGAGACCAATGGATAAGGGAATGGCAGCTGAGTGGTCAGGTTGCGGAAAGGGACGTGGCAGCTGTTTTATGGCCTGAAAGGGAAGTCCTTGCAAAGGTGTTGTCGTTTTATTGTCAGAAACACACCCGGAAGATGTATCTTATTTGCCATCATTTCATCATTTTTCCTGCAACATTCAGAGGCATAGTCTGTTGTTGGTGGGTTTTCAGACATGAGCCACCACACCCGGCCTATTGTTTGTTGATGAATTAAATAAAATTTGGACAACTACTTACCAGGTATTCCAAAGAGAATTTTGTTTGTAACCACTAGAGATTCCACAGTAGAAGGCACCCCTGGTCTTTGGCAGGGTGACAGACCCCAGAGAGAGGGATGGGGCTTCCTGGCCCAAGGGAGCCGGTCACTGGGTTTGTAAAGGAATCTCAAAAGCTGGTGGGAGGTGGGCCTGGACCCATTCACTCCTGCAAGAATGATCAGTGCTCCCCACTGAAAAATAAACTACTCATCCATTGCCAACCCTGGAGTCTGTTTCCCTGCAGGGCCCTTCTCAGTGGTTTTCCATGGCAGGGGCTGTTTGTGGAAGTATCTGTGTCCTGGTTTCTTTTGCAGGTCTGTGCTTCTAGAAGTGAGAAATCGTTTGCTTTCCAGAGAGACAGTGGTGGGTTGGAAATTATGAATCTGTGCCCGTAGCCATTAGCCAGGCCCAGGGACTGGCCAGAAGATTCTATTCAAAAGACGAGCCCACTGCCCGCAGAGATCAATAAGCCTCTCGACTTTAAAGGAATATCTATTTTTATTGGTTAATAGATCCTGGTAGGTACTTATATAATAACTTTAAAAAAGAAAAAAAAAAGGCTTCCTAAAGCTTTAAATTTAAATATGCTGACTCTTTGAGAAGAATTCTCAGTGCTGTTGATGGGAAGGACTCCATTTCAGGCAGGGGAAAACCGAATTGGACCCACCACCAACCAACCGTGAATTTAGATGTCGTTGCTAAGCTACAGGATAAGAAGCCAGGAAATGCAATTTCATGCAGTTAGGAGTTCAAAGGAAAGGGCTCTAAGAAGCCTAAGATACTAAGACCTTTAAACAATATTTAAAGAATGTTAATGTCATTCCAAAAACATGGGTTCTCCCTTATACAAGGATTCCCAAAATAATAACAATTTGTTTCACATGTCACATCACAGTTCATGCGGTTTGATAATTTTGATATAAAAAATTATTTATCTTATCCTTTAGTGTATCACAGTGTATTACTAGAATATAATACAAAGCAAGCTTGTGTTTCTTTTCTCTTAATAAACCTAATTAATTTGAACTGCTTAAATTTCCTATTCTGATTTTATGAGTCACTAGCATTTTGGAAATGTTTAGGGCTATAAGAATGTGATCACGTGTTCAACCGGACTGAAATTATAACCACTAATGTCTTTATTTGGTTTTTATCGGTCGTTATCGGTGTCACACGGTGCTGGGGACCCACAGCCACTTCTCTGACAGAGTTGTGGTGTCAGCAGCCAGCATGTGGCCTTCCAGGTCAGCTTCAATATCGTTTCCAGTCCCCTTAGTTGGCTTTAAGTCCTTGAATAGTCCTTGAACGACCTTTAACTATCTGGTAAATTTTCAAAGAAATTACAAGTTCCTAGAAACAGAGAGAGGAAAAAATACCAGGAACCCAGTTATTTCTTGTTCTCTGACGTCTGAGCTCTGGGTGACCCCACTCAGTTGGTGATGAGGAAAAACAAGAAACAGAGAGACAGCGTCTGCAAACCCGATGGTGAATCCAAGTGACCTGCTGACTGAACACAGCTGGATGGGCAAGCAAGTGTGCCAGGAGCTGACCCATGGAGGTCTGCAGATGGTGGTGGCTGGTGGGGCTGGGGAAGAGGGGTTGGGAAGCTTCAGGAGGAGCGGCTAGAAGCCCCATAAGACAGGAGAGGGATCCTCACGACAAAAGCAGCCTGACACAAACGTGTCCTGGCCACGGTGCAGGCAGAGTAGAGGCACGCACAACTGGGGGCAGCGGGAGGAGGCTCCACAAAGGCCAACGTGTGGACAAGGTGTAGGGAAGCTCCAGGGAGCGACTGCTGGGGCAGAGGGTAGGGTGGCTGCTGGATCCAGAGGGAGAAGCCCTTCTGCAGAGACAAGACCTCAGGCACAGGAGGCAGATGGAAGAGAGGCTACAATGATTCCTCCCTACCTCTCACTTCCCACACCCCCACACAGACAGCAAGAAGCTGGGGACACCACATGCTGCCAATGTCTCCATACAGGACATCTAAAGAAGCCCCCCAAGGTCCCCAGCCCTGATGATTCAAACACAAATCTAGGCACTGCTGAGAGAGGCCTTGTGAGTATAATTAAGCCACTAATCTGCTGACATTAAAATAGAAAGATAATCCTGGATTATCCAGGTGGACCCAATAGGAAGCAGAAAAAAAAGAGAAAAGAGAAACAGGAGAGACACCAAGCATAGAGAGAGTTTGAGACAACCTGGCTAGTTCTGAGGCATAGGGTCACACACAGGGGCTAGAGACCGGCCTCCAGGACAAAGAGCAGCTCTGCTGCGGCTCAGAGGACACCGGCCTCGGGCAGGCGCCCACAAGGAGCTGCATCATGCCAGGAACCTGAGTAGGTCTAGAGGCAGATTCATTTGAGAGCCTCCAGGGAGGAACACAGCCCAGCCTTCACCTCTACTTGAGACCGGTGAGACCCGGAGCAGAGGAGCCCCTGAGCCACTCTGTGCCAGGCTTCTGACCCACAGTTCCTGTGGGTCACATAATAAATCTGGTTTGTTTTAAGCCATCATGTGTGCAGTAATTGGTTATGACAGTAACAGAACACTAATACAGGCCCCCAGAAGCGTGAGCTGGATCAAAGTGAAACAGCAGGATTGCATAGAAGCCATTGATGCCTGAATCCACCCCAAGACAAGGCTCACCCTGTGGGTTTTGAGAAGGGAAGACAGGCAGAGGGCAGTGGCTCACACTTATAATCCCAGAATTTTGGGAGGCTGATGTGGGAGGATCACTTAAGCCAAGATGTTCAAGATCAGCCTGGGTAATATAGCGAGACACTGTCCCTACAAAAAAAAAAAAAAAATATATATATATATATATATATATGAGCTGGAATTAGTGGTGCATGCCTGTAGTCTCAGCTACTCAGGAGGCTGAGGAGGTAGGCTTGTTTGAGTCCGGGAGTTCAAGGGTGCAATGAACTATGACCCCGCCACTGCACTCCAGCCTGGGCAACAGAGTGAGGCCCTGTCTCAACAAAAAAAAAAAAAGAAGAAGAAGGAAGACAGACGCCACATGCATATTTACACAAGGAGCCATTCCTCACACTAAATGCACAATTCTCAAGTTAGTGCAAAGAATAATTCTTATCCAAGTGCATCTACGAGCACATGTCAAATTTTGCTGTAACTCATTAATAAGAGAACCAACATAAAGACAAGGAAGAGGATTAAGGAGCATTTGAAAAACAAAGGTTTATAGTCAGAAATGTCAAAACAGTCTTGCCAAGCTAGATACAAGATACTATAGTGATTGATAAATATGCCGTGTTTATTAATCACCAGTATAGACAACATGGAGTTGTCTTCTCTTCTCTATTTTTGCTTCTCTAAAAAGCAAAAAATCCAACACAGCTATCATTTCCTCAGGGATTCCTTGACCTCACAAGGCTTTATAACTTCTGGGCCCTCATTAATCAAAGTTACCTCCCTTCCCCTAAAGTGGGCTTACAGAAAATGCTCTGGCGTGGAGGACTCTCAAAATCCTTGTTTCAAAGTTTGCAATAAACTATGGCTCTTACATTATATCTATGTCAAGCAAGCCTATTTGTCAAGCAAGCCTATTTGTAAGAAGTGGTATCGATGCAGTTATGAGTGTGAGGAGAAGTTCCCATTCTAGACATCAGGGGTACCATGGGGGTGGGGACAGGGCGCAAAACCACCTTCCAAGGGACCCCACGCCGATGACAGAATATCACCCAACTTCCCCTCCCATAGCTAGACCTATACACAAGGACATAAAAACTCTTTCCAGAATTTGTCTAGCCCCCCACCTTTTTTCTTGTTCCTTTCAACTATGCATTCTTTGTTTAGTCTTTCCTAGAGACCAAATTCCTCAATTTTTGGTGCTTATCTTAGCCTACCCTTAACCTCATCCAGAAACTGAACCAGTTCCTTTGGCTCAGTCCAGCTCTCCCCAGCAGCACAATCTCCCAGCTGGAGGCAAGAGGCAGAAGCAGGGGAACCCTGCATCTCAGTGCAGCTGGACAAGAAGGACTAGCCATGGGAGGGGGCCCAGCAAACCAACCAGCCAGACAGTCCCCCAGCATAGATGGGTGCTGCTCCCCTGCTGAGCACAAGGAGAATGTCCAGTGAGAGCCGGTCAGGCCCCATCAGGGCAGTGGGCTCAAGGCGAGCTGGCCCCAGAGGGTAGGAGTTTTGGTCCCAACTCTGCCGCCAGCTCACCAAGAGACTTGGGGAAAAGCTATTATGTTGGTGCAAACGTACTTGCAGTATTTGTCCTTGAAAGTAATATCAAAACGGCAATTACTTTTGCAACAACCTAAATACATTGCTCTCTGGGCCTTAGCCTCCCCACCTCTGCAATGAGAGGAGGGTGTGCCCATTTCTGCTGTGGTTTTCTAGAATGCCAACAGCTCCTCCTTTGCTCCCTCCACAGGGAACCCTCACTGAAAGGCACTTGAACACTCCTTCCTGGGGTTTGGGTGTGAGCCCAGATCCCCTCTCTGAGCCTGGTAGTGCTTGCTGGCATAGCTTAGAGGCTCTCAGGTGTCACTCATGACCAGCTAGGTATGAAGGAGTGTGCTGAGCCCTCCGAGGGCTGTGAGATGCTGGCCAGATGCTGGAGGGGCAGAGAGAAGCTGAGTTTCCATCGTGCCCACACACGATGGAATGACCAGACTTTTTGGCTCCCGGGAACTCTATGGCTCAGACCCTTCTAAAACCAACAGGAAAGAGCCCTCAGTGCACAGCTCCCTGGCACCAACCACTTCCCACCAAGGAGCCGAGGATACAGTCATTTGGTGTGGTGGGTGTGTGGGCACGATGGAAACTCAACCTCTCTCTGCCCCACTGCCCTGCATCCCCTCCAGTGGGATCCCTGCCTCACCCTCAGAGGCCCACTGAGGTAGGCCCTCACTTTTCCGGTCACTCTCAGATAACAGAAGTCATACTGGTCCTAAACAGTCCACAGTCATGAAAATGGCCGGTCCATCAAAATAACCAAAACATGCCCTGAGTGGCCCTGTGTGGGGACCACCTGCAGCGGGAAGGCTGGTACTAGGCCTCCTTCTTCCTTCCCCGAGCTGCCAGCTTCTCCAGGCTGCAGCAAGTAAGGAATGCAAGTAGGGGGTGTGGGACAGGCACTGCCTTGCTCTCCTCTGGCCAGGCAGTGCCTGAAGCAAGTGAGGATGCTCCCCAGGCCCTCCCTGAGCACAGTATCCTCAAACAGCAGGAGGAGCTCATCAGGCTCTCCATGAGTGTGAGAGGGCGAGGAGCACCACTGGCTCTGACCCTCCGCTGTGTATCCGGTCCCTCACCTCCCTTGGCAAAACTGACAGGGACACACTTCCATTCCCATGTCCTGTGCTGTAGGATGGTGTTGTGGGCTGAAGGGTGTCCCCCAAAATTCTGGCATTGAAGCCCTAACCCCCAGTGTGACTGTATTGGAGACAGAGCTTTCAGGAGCTAAGTAAGGTTAAATTATGAGGTCCTAAGGGCAGGGTGCTAATCTGATAGAATAAGCACCTTTATCAGAAGAAAAAGAGGGAGATCGCTCGCTCTCTCTCTCTCTCTCTCTCTCCCCCCTTCTTTCTCTCTCTCTCTCTCTCTCCCTTCTTTCTCTCTCTCCCTCCCTCCCCTTCTTTCTCTCTCTCCCTCCCTCCCCTTCTTTCTCTCTCTCCCTTCCTCCCCTTCTTTCTCTCTCTCCCTCTTCTCTCCCCGCCCATGTGAAGACACACGGAGAAGACAGCCTGAGCTAACACAGATGGCAAAGCACGTGGAGTGCGCCTGGGGTGGCCCTGCCAGCTGATGTGCATCAGCCGTCAAGGAGGTGGTTTTCTAAGTGGAATTAGCATCCCCTACTCCCAGGCAGGCTTCAGCAATAGCACTGGGAGTGACACACACAGTGCTCTCTGTGTGCTGGCATCACCATGTTCACCCTCCCAAAAGTTCCCGATGTGGATGAGGGAGCCCAGCCCCCACCTCCCAGGAAGCCAGAGAAACAGAAGTCAACCCAAGTTGGTGCTGGAGCAGGTGGTTTGGACCGCTCTCTGAGCCACCTCCTGGTTTGCTGAGTACTGTCACAGACATCATCATTCCACACTCAATTCAGCAGCTTTCAGCAACAAACCGTTATTGAGCTACTTCTGCAACCCACATGCTGCCGAATCCTGGGGAGCCAAGAATGTAGGAAGCAGACACATCCCCTGCCCTCCTGGGCTCAGTCCACTACAGAAGATAAGACCCCGTCAAACCGTCACACAAGCACATGTAAACCTGCAATTCTATAAACCACAAATTCATACCAACATTTGCAAAATTCCAGCAGGGATTTGAGAAGAATTTGAACAATCTTTTTCTGTAGTTCATACGGGGCAGGAAAGATCTGCGGAGAGCTCACCACACTTTTGAAAAGGAAGAGCATGGAAGACTAACTCCCCCAGGCACTGAACCGCTTCAACCCTTGAGTGACAGCAGCTTCTCTGGGTTTCAGAACACACAAGCAGAAGACTCAGGTGGAGCTTGGAGTAAGACAGAGAGAGGAGAGCGGAGGAAAGAGGAGAAAGGAGAGCAGAGGAGAGAGGAGAGCTCCAGAGATGGCACTGGGGAAATCACTTCTGAGACAAGCAAAGCCTGACTCTATACATGACACCACTTACAGAGGTGGATGTCATACGAATTCAAGACTGAAAATGGAGAGGTATCATTATAAAACTGAGAAAGAAAACGAAATCTCCGGACCCCAAACTCACTATGCCAAAAGCAGAGTTAAGCTTGAGATCTGAGTCACACGATACAGCCTTCCTTTTTTTTCCCAAACAGATCACTGTCATTTCACAACCCTGTGTCATAGCCTCATCCATAAGCCATGTTCCCACCAGGATGGAAGGCCACATATCTCCCCAGATGGCCTCCCTCACAAATTGCTCACAAGTAAATTCCTCGTGAACCCCTCAGTCTTTCGGGATATATACACCTGCCCTGTAAATTAGCCCTAAAGCTGAATTCTGTTAAGTCTCACCCTGACAATGTCAGTTATCAGCTTATCTTCACAGGTACAGAGAAAGTCCAGAAATCATCCCTCTACCTACCCTGAGAGGAAGGCATAATTCACTTTTTCCTCTACTTCCTCCTTTCATGCGTGAAATGTGGATTTACTGAGCACTAATTGGAGCTTCACAAGAAATAACCATTTGCCTCACTTCTACCCTCCCTCCCTTTTTTCCTCCTGCTTGCTCTTTCCACTTGAAATACTCCCAAACTCTCTTTGGAAAGCAAAGGGCACAGATGCTCCTGTGACCTGTGTTTTTCTTGGGCATATCCTTAAACTTTGGCTAAATAAACCTCTATCAATTGAGACACCTGACTCAGTCAGTCACTTTTTGGCTAACAAAACCATGAGAAGAGTGTGTCTCTGTGACTAGGGATAAAGTCTTCTTAAATAAAACAATACAATAAAGAAAGTCTTCTTAAATAAAATGATCAAGGCACACACCATAAGGTGAAAGATAAATAGCTCTGACAACATTCAAATTAAGGACTATGGGCCAGGCATGATGGCTCACACCTGTAATACTGTACGGGGTGAGTGTCTTGCTTGAGCTTAAGACCAGCCTAGGCAACATGGTGAAACCCCATCTCTACAAAAAATACAAAAATTAGGCATGGTGGCATGTGCCTATAGTCCCAGCTACTTGGGAGGCTGAGGCAGGAGGATCACTTGAGCCCAGGGTGGGTGAGGCTGCAGTGAGCCATGATTGCACCACTGCACTCCAGTCTGGGCAACAGAGTGAGATCTTGCCTCAAAAAAAAAAAAAAAAAAAAAAATTAAGGAGTATGGTTCAGTGAAAAGCACCATTTGTAAATTAACAGATGACAGCCTTATCTAAAACTTACAAAAGAGTAAAATCCGGGCGCGGTGGCTCAAGCCTGTAATCCCAGCACTTTGGGAGGCCGAGACGGGTGGATCATGAGGTCAGGAGATCGAGACCAGCCTGGCTAACACGGTGAAACCCCGTCTCTACTAAAAAAAAAAATACAAAAAACTAGCTGGGCGAGGTAGCAGGCGCCTGTAGTCCCAGCTACTCGGGAGGCTGAGGCAGGAGAATGGCGTAAACCCGGGAGGCAGAGCTTGCAATGAGCTGAGATCCGGCCACTGCACTCCTGCCTGGGCCACAAAGCGAGACTCTGTCTCAAAAAAAAAAAAAGAGTAAAATCTGGACTATCTGGACTATATTAGTAATTCCTATAAATGAATAATAAAAAGTCAGGTAATGAACAGGCACCTGCTGAAAAGGAAGCCCAAATGGTAACAAGTATATGAAGAAATAATCACAGTTACTAGTAATATGATAAAGAATAACTTTTAGAGTGAGGTGCCACTTTACACCCAATAGAATCTCACACAAAAAAACTAAGAAAGGCGTATAATACCAAGTGTTGGCTAAGGTGTGAAGAAGCAGGAATCCTCCACGCTATCAAAAGGAGAAGGAACTGGTTTCAGCCATCTGGGAAAGCAATACGCTGGCATTCAGCAAATTAAGGAATTCAGCTCCTGGGTATACATCCTAAAGAGACTCTCACAGAGCTTCACTCAAATGCTCATAGAGGATGCTGCTCCTCACAGGATTAACTGCCCTAGGGCACTGAGCACAGCCCAGGTCAATGATGATAAAAGGAGGAGAATGGCCAAGAAAAGGCACACTAGGCCTGTGCGACAGGACTGGTTGATGGACCCAACACTCACTCCCATTCCCTTATCTACCTCCATTGTGGCACCTGGAAAACATAAATATCCCCTCTTTCCAAACGCCCATGAGGATGGGGCAGCTGCTAAGCCTGCTGAGGAGTGTGGGGAACCTCTGCTTTCTCCAGCGACTGACAGCACCCCATTCACCACACACACAGCAGTGGCAAAACAGGGTCACGGGCACTGGGGACAGCCACAAAAGGGAGAGCATTCGCGTTCAACCCTTCAACTGGATGTTTTTGCTCTCCCTGACATTTCGTTTTTCTGATCTCTTTCTTGTCCTCTGAATGCCTGTTCACAGGTGTCCTGCTCATTTGGATGTGACGTCTTCTCTTGCCTCACCTAAGATAGCAGTTCTAGTGCTGCTACTGCTGTCTGCTTTGTTTGCTTCAATCTCTGTTGTTCTGAGGTACGGTTTGGAGGCTCTCCTTGAAGTCAGCTGATTCTCGGCTGAATGTGAATATTTAAGGGGAAAACATTAGAACACTGGCTGGAGGCTCCCCAGGAGAGGGCAGGGCCTGGGCACTGAGGTGCCATGGAGGGGACAATCAGACCCTGCCCCACAACCTCCCAGGGGGGCCCAGAGGGCAGCATCCATGGCTCTGTCCTCTGAGTCCATCAGTTTTCTCAGCGTAGGAAGGAGGATTTTCCAGGCTGTATATGGAGGAATGGAACATTCTAGAAGCCCAGCGGGAAAAGCAGCTGAACCTCACCTTCCACAGTCTCACTTATTCACCTTCCACCCCAGCAGGTCTCCTGTAGGGTGGGAAAGGGCTCAGGGACTTAACCAGCCCACAACCCACCTGGGCCAGTGTTCTCACTTCCCTCCAGTTCTGAGCCTCTCTGGGGTCTGGGGTCTGAGACCCCATGGCTTGCTCCCCACTGTCCCACCCAGGTTTGTATGTCTCACCTTCCCTCACTCTGCAAAGTTCAGCCACTTTCTGTCTCCCAAAATCTTGCCGACATCTCTCCTTGGCTGTCATTCCCTTTTTTATTCTCTTTGTCCTTGTAGGTTACTTCTCTGTTCATTGAGTGGAATTTGGGGAAATGAATGTTACTCCACCACACTTAACAAAAGTCTCGTCCACAAGTTTCTACCACCCGCCTGGTGTTCTCTCCCAATTGGGGAAGAAAGAGGAGAAGGACTGGGGTCATACAGGGCAATCTGCCAGAGTGTGCCCATGTCTGCACCCTATGTTCCTATTTCCCCTTCTTCGTATCATGCCCTGTGTCCTCAGACCTCCAAGTTCCACACAAAATGGGAGGTGTGAATTTTCTACCTCCCTATCCTAGCACAATGAAGCCTGGCATGCTAGACTCTTGCCTTACTAGAAACCCTAGTCAGTCTCAAAACTCAAAGCCAAGCAGTGGCATTTGTGTCCTATCCACTGAGTGTTATTAAATCAATAGGTGGGAGACACAGGACTACATGATCTGAGGAGAAATAAAAATGCATTGATTTAATGTTTTGAATGGCCACCAGTATCCTTCATGCTACAAGGGGCATGTGAAACAGGAGACTTTGGGCCTATCAGGTTTTCTCGGGAGGTGAGGAGCTCAGAACAGGAGGATGAGATGTTAATTAGGTCAGAGGGGAAGGAAGGAGGAAACCAAATGAGCAAATGGCCCGAAACAGGTGGCTTCTCAGCACTCCTGCAGCAGCAGCCCTTCCCATGCCAGTCCTCAGTCTGATGCGTCAGATCTCAGGGCTTCTACTCATTCCAAGGGCAGAAAGTATGGCCATCACATGAAGCAACAGTAGGCATCCAGGACAAATTTGAGGATTTTCCATTCAAAATTAGTGCCCAGAATGGCTCCACCTTGACTTTTAAACACCACTACCCTCTCAGGCCCTCAGTCAATCCCTGGGCAGTGCCAAGTTTTCTCGTACGTCCAGACATCAGAACCACACAGAGTGAAGGCACCAAGTCAGACGATCATCTGAGCTTTCCCTCAAAGCTGCTGCCCACACAGACCAAGCTGACCTAAGTGGTGATCACACAGCAGTTGCGTCACAAGTGGACACTTTTCAAATGAAAGCTCTTGGGAACGTCCCAGGAGACAATGGAAGGAAACTCACCTTCTTCTAATGGCCTTCCTCTCTGCAAAGTCCTGCATGGTGCCAGGCATGGGTGGGGCTTCCAGAATAACATCCTTTAACTTTAGGGGAATCACATGTAGTGCGACCCCATGGGCAGCAACAGGAAATCCTGCTAGATATAACTTGGTGTGTTTTATAGCTCCTGCAGCTGTTTGAGAGACCAATATCAAATTGAAGGTCTGGGAGCAGCTATACCTAACAATCAGACTCTATCCCAGAAACAACAGCTTCCACTCTGCAGTCCCAGACAAAAATCCCGTCATTTCTGGTAGCCACCCATTAACTCAAGCACTCAAGAATGCAGTCACAAAATGTACCTAATGACTCCCACATCTAGCTCTTAGCCTAAATCTCTCACCTAAGCTCCAGATGTAGATGTGAACTCCACATAGCTCAAACCTAATATGTCTAGAACAGAACTCATACTGGTGGGAGGAGGTCAGGGAGACTTTACAGATGAGGAAGTCTTTAAATTGGACCTTGCAGCAGAGTAGGAGGCAGAGATGGGAAAGAGGATGGAGAGAAGGTGGGAACACATTTGAGAAAAATTTCGATGGTAGAATCAATAGGGCTTGAAGACTGATCGGATGTGGCAGTAGGGGAGGGCTATTAGGGTAATTCAATAGGTTTCAGCAACACATTTTTGAATACTCATTATTTTTGGAATAGATAATACACGTACATGGTTTAATACTCAAGGACTACAAAAAGTCATATCATGAAAAGTGGGTATTCTTTCCATGCCCGTACCCCAGGCATCTGTCTCCTCCCTGAGTGGGTCTAGGAGGGGCCATAAAGCATAGACTTCTCTGCACCTGGGCCTTTTCACCTGATAACACACCAGGAAGACTATCCCCACTCAACACACATTGAATGGACCACATTGCATTCGTACTTAACTAGAATTCGGTTCCTGAACAATTAGGTTGCTCTCTAGCTTTTGCTGCAATCAATATTCTTACAGATATATATGTGCAAGTATATCAGTAAGATGAATTTCTTCAAGTGAAATTGATGAGTCAAAGGTATACGCATTTCCAATGGTTTTTGTTTGTTTTTTGATTTTGGGTTTTTTTGTTTGTTTTGTTTTGTTTTTGTTTTTGTTTTTGTTTTGAGACATGGTCTCACGCTGTTGCCCAGGCTGGAGCACAGTGGTGCGATCACAGTTCACTGCAGCCTCAACCTCCCAGGTTCAAGCCATTCTCCCACCTCAGCCTCCTGAGTAGCTGGGACTACAGGCATGTACCACCATGCCCAGCTAAATTTTTTTGCAGAGTTGTGGTCTCCCTGTGTTGCCCAGGCTGGTCTTAAACTCCTAGGCTCAAGCAATCCTCCTGTTTCTGCCTTTCAGAGTTCTGGGATTACAGGCATGAGCCACTGCGCTTGGCCTCCAATGTTGTGTGAAAGATACTGCCAAACTGCCCTCCACAAACACTGTCCCAATTTATACCCCCAGCAACAACATATGAGAGTACCTTTTTCTTTGCACCTTCTCCGACACAGTGTATTATTACACTTTTAGACTTTTTTTTTTCTTTTTTTGATGGAGTTTCACTCTTATTGTCCAGGCTGGAGTGCAATGGCACGATCTCAGCTCATAGCAACCTCTGCCTCCCAGGTTCAAGCCATTCTCCCACCTCCCATGTTCAAGCCATTCTCCTGCCTCAGCCTCCGAAGTAGCTGGGATTACAGACATGCGCCACCATGCCCTGCTAATTTTGTATTTTTACTAGAGACGGAGTTTCTCCATGTTGGTCAGGCTGGTCTCAAACTCCCGACCTCAGGGCATGAGTCGGGAGTTTGAGACCAGCCTGACCAACCCTCCCACCCCGGTCTCCCAAAGTACTGGGATTATAGGCATGAGCCACATCACCCGGCCACCTTTAGACTTTTGCCAGTCTGATAGTGAAGAATGATGACATCTTCATACAGTTTAAATTGTGTATTTCTTATTTTAATGAGGTTGAACATCTTTTCACATGTGTAAAAGTTATTTCAGTAAAATAATCCCTATTGACACCCACCATATCCTAGGTATTGGGCTTAGTATAAAGGACAAAAATCAGAACGACTCCTGTTTCTGCCTTAGTTAACTTGGTGGATGAATATGTCACTCACTGAATACAAGAAGAGGCAGAATCTCAGTAGAGTTGTGAAGGGGTTGAGAAGAGAGAACAGGAAGATGTAATAGTCCAAATGAGAAAATACACTGGTCTAAACTAGCCCAGTGGCAGAAGGAACAAAGAAAGAAAGGATTAAAGCTGTAGAAAGAATAGACTTTGGGGACTGCATGGGTGTGGAATCTGGGAGAAGGAGGAGTCATGTATTATTCTCCAGCTCTGGGTTAGAGAGTTTAATAAAAGATGGATCCATTTTCTGAGAAAGAATCACAATAGGAAATGCAGGCGTTGACGAGGAGATTATGAGACTAGGATGTATGCTGCAAGTCAAGGAGCAGTGTCAGGAAATGTAGTTACCTGCCAGTCTGAAAATGCAAGAAAGGAAAGGAAAGGAAGAAAGGAGAGAGGGAGGGAGGGAGGGAGGAAAGGAGGGACAATTGATAAAATACAACCGTTTTCAAAATATTGGACATCACATAATGAAGGACAATGGTCCCTGAGAGCTGGAAAACAAGCAAGATGAGCCCTAGGATGCCCCAGCTTACTGTCTTAGGAGAATTTTCAGGTTGTAGAATAGAGAGGGGGAGTTGAGAATATGGAGCTGAGAGACTCAGGGGACTAGAGTGTTCAGGACATGTAACAAGACATGATTCAAGCTGCACAGAGAGAGAGTTCTGAAGATATGCAGAGGGTTCTCCTTGAGTCTTCATGCATGATCACTACATGCATGAAGAAATGACCTGAAGCCAGGAAAAGAGCCACTTCAAAGGATTAGAGAAAATAGGATCCAGTATTTACACTACCCCAGTACCGCAGAGCTGGTAACAGTACCTATTCCCACCAGCCAAATTGGAAAATCTCATAATTCACAGTTCACTGAATCACGTACTCATACGGTCTAACTTTAGCAGTGGGGAATAATTAGCCCGAGACTACACATTGTTCTGGTACAGCCTAGCAAACTTTAACAGCAGGACCTGAAAGATTCAGATGATTTCTGTGAAGATCACTGCATCCAAGAACAGGACTCGGGATATTTCTATAAATACAAAAATACCCAGCACAAACAAGATAAAATTCACAATACATGGTATTTAATCAAAAATTATAAGACAGGCAAAGAAGCAGGATAATACAATTTATAATAAGGTGTAAAATCAATCAATCAAAAGTGACCCAGAACAGACACAAAAGTAGCACACAAGGACATAAAAACACGTAAATAATACTATATATATACAGAATACTATAACTGTATTCAAAAAGCTAAAGGGAAGATTTAATGCTTTAAAGTAGTAACACAGAAGTATTTTTACAATCTCAAAGTAAACTTCTAGAGGTGAAAACTGTAATAACTGATATGAAATATGCGCTGGATGAGATTAACGACAGGTTAGACACTGAAGTAGAAAAGAATAGTGAATTTGAAAACATAGCAATAGAAACTATTGAAAATGAAGTGAAGTGAAAATGAAGTTCTCACTCAAAAATGTAAAAAAGCACCAGTGCGCTGAGGAATAACTTCAAGTGACCTAATAAACATGGAGTTGGAGTCTCTAAATCAAGATCATGTAGGAGGGTTAACAGGAAATAAAAGGTCTGAAAAAAACAGGGCCAAATATTTTTCCAAATTTAATGAAAACTGTAAGATCACAGATCCAAGAAACTCAACAAACTCCAAAGAAACATGAAAAAAATACACAAAGGCATATTATAACCAAAATACTTGCAACTAGAAAATCTTGAAATTAGCCAGAGGAAAATGGCATGAAACACAGAAAGGAAGCAAGACAAGGATGATAGCAGAAACAAGTCAAGCAAGAAGATAGTGAAGCAAAACCTTTAAAGTACCATACAAAAAGTGTAAACTTAGACTCCCATACCCAACAAAAATATGTTTCAAAAACAAAGGCAAGCACTTCTGGAATGGTGGCATGAGGAGCTCTGCAAACTTTATTCTCGGCAAAATGACACTAAATGGTGAAGGAAAAAAAATGTTAACAAAAACAATCATTTAAAATGTCTGGAAATTGTCCCAAAGGCATACAGCCAATGGAGAAACACTATTCAGGAGACTCTGAATAATCTCAGAAAGAATGGTAGCATACTATGGCATTTGAGGACCAACCCACTCTTTCAACAAACCCCTTCCCAGAGCTCAGTGTGATGAAACCTGTACTCTGGGCAGGTGGAGTCAAGAAGATGAGGCTCCTTCTCCCCCTACTTTCTGATCTAGAATTATAATTATTCACTAGGAGAGGCAAGACACCAACATTTCTCATTCCCCCACCTCAGCTCTGTGTTGAAGAATCTCTAATTCCAGCAAATGTGGCTGAGAACTCGTGGGATCTCTTCCTTCACTCAACCCCTATTCATAGGGCAGAAGCTCTACACACGTACAGCAGGGTGAAAAAATTCTGGGCCTAACTGTCCTCAAACCAGCCAATGCCAGGATAGCAAGCCAAGAAGACCAGAGTCTACTGACTATGCTCATCACCCCAAGGGTGGAGCAGGGTGTTAATCCAAGAGAAGCAAGCTACTGTCCTGAACCCCAGCTTCAGAGCAGTGGCACAGAGTTTCTTCTCAGAGGGAGAGAAAATCAGTAAGAACAGAGAGCTCTATAGCTCTCCCCAGTGCAACTGACTTCATTTAGAATAGAGCATGGGGAAGTTCATGCCTAAGGGCATTATCAAAGACAGTTGAGATTTTCATGATCAGCAGTTAACAGTAATCCCAGCACTTTGGGAAACCACAGTAGGTAGATTACCTGAGGTCAGGAGTTCGAGACCAGCCTGGCCAACATGGTGAAACTCAGTCTCTACTGAAAATACAAAAATTAGCTGGGCGTGGTGGTGGATGCCTGTAATTCCAGCTACTCAGGAGGCTGAGGCAGGAGAATTGCTTGAACCCAGAAGGCAAAGGTTGCAGTGAGCCAAGATCGTGCCACTGCACTCCAGCCTGGGTGACAGAGTGAGACTCCATCTCGAAAAAAAATAATAATAATAAGTTGATAACTACATGATGGCAACAAATGAAATAGGATCAGCTAGAAATTTAACAGAGAGAAAAAGAGAAAGAGACAGCAAAGAAGAGTTCTCCTGAGGCTGCCAGCAAGTCTCAAAGACAGCCTCAAAGAAAGCCCTGCTAAGCAGAATGACATTAATTGGATCAGACTGCGGGACAATTTATTCTTCAGGGCTTGACAATAAAAACAGCAATCAGCTGGCAATTAATGGAGGATAACACCTGGAGGGAATACTAGAAGCAGGGCAGCTAGAAGTTCAACAGTGATATCAGAGGAACAGTCAGAGACCCCCACCAAAAACATTGTTAACCCTAGGGGAGGAGAGTTCAGGTGATGTCCTGTACCTTCAGGGGAGCATTCGGAGACTGCACACTTTGGGGGATATAGACTTCACTGGATAATACAGCTAAGCCACTAAATAAATGGCCTAGCAGACAAGAAAACAACAACAAACTCCTGAGGAGTAGAGATCAATACCCAGATCTACTACAATATATTACCTAAAATGTCCAATTTTTCACAAAAGGCATATGAAACTTAAAGAAAGGAGTGTAACGCATACCCAGTGAGGATGGGGGAAGAAGCAGGCAACAGAAACTGCCTTTGCCTTTAAGGGCTTCCAGGTGTTGGAATTTAACAGACATAAACTCAAAGCGGCTATTATAAATGTGGTCAAAAACCAAAAGGAACCATGTTTAAAGAATTAAAAGAAGGTACAATAATGATGACTCACCAAATAGAGAACATTAATGAAGCCATAGAAATTAGAAATAAATTGTAAAGCTAAAAAGAGCCAAACTGAAACTCTAGAGTTCAGTACCATAGTATTTTACTGTTCTTACTGATAAGCAAAGCTAAGGGAATTCATCACCGGGAGACGTACCTTAGAAGAAGTATGAAAGGAAGTTCTTCAGGCTAAAAGTAAGAGACACCAGAAAGTAATTTGAATACACAGGAAAAATCAAAGAACTCAAGTAAAGGTAATGATATAGGTAATGATAAAACAAAAAGTAATTAAGTTTTTCTGTATTCCTCCTCTTAGCTAATGTAAAAAAATTGCATAAAATAGTATCTACAAAATTGCATTACTGGGCCTGTAGCAACAAGAATGTAACACATTTTACAATAACAATACAACAGAAGGAGTGAAAACGAAAGTGGTGAAAGGAGTAGAAAAGGAAGCAGCATAAGAAAAGGAGAGCATAGGAGGAAATGAAAAGAATTGGAAATGGTAAAAAATAATGTAACTATTTTTAAAACCTAATGAATCCATTTGTGTTCTTTTGTCTCTTAGCTTCTTTAAAAGACATGAGATCATACAAAGCAATCATTACATCAGTGTATTGTTGGGTTTGTAATACACATAGATGTACTATGTATAACAGTGATAGCGGGGGGCAGAGCAAGATGGCCGAATAGGAACAGCTCCAGTCTCCAACTCCCAGCACGAGCGACACAGAAGACTGGTGATTTCTGCATTTTCAACTGAGGTACTGGGGTCATCTCACTAGGGAGTGCCGGACAATCGGTGCTGGTCAGTTGCTGCAGCCCGACCAGCGAGAGCTGAAGCAGGGCAAGGCATCGCCTCACCTGGGAAGCGCAAGGGGGAAGGGAATCCCTTTTTCTAGCCAGGGGAACTGAGACACATAACACCTGGAAAATCGGGTAACTCCCACCCCAATACTGCGCTTTAAGCAAACGGGCACACCAGGAGATTATACCCACACCTGGCCGGGAGGTTCCCACAGCCACGGAGCCTCCCTCATTGCTAGCACAGCAGTCTGCGATCTAACCTAAACGGCAGCAGCGAGGCTGGGGGAGGGGTGCCACCATTGCTGAGGCTTAAGTAGGTAAACAAAGCCGCTGGGAAGCTCAAATTGGGTGGAGCTCACAGCAGCTCAAGGAAACCTGCCTGTCTCTGTAGACTCCACCTCTGGGGACAGGGCACAGCTAAACAACAACAACAAAAAAAGCAGCAGAAACCTCTGCAGACGCAAACGACTCTCTCTGACAGCTTTGAAGAGAGCAGTGGATCTCCCAACACGGAGGTTGTGATCTGAGAAGGGACAGACTGCCTGCTCAAGTGGGTCCCTGACCCCTGAGTAGCCTAACTGGGAGACATCCCCCACTAGGGGCAGTCTGACATCCCACACCTCACAGGGTGGATTACACCTCTGAGAGGAAGCTTCCAAAGGAAGAATCAGACAGGTACACTCGCTGTTCAGCAATATTCTATCTTCTGCAACCTCTGCTGCTGATACCCAGGCAAACAGGGTCTGGAGTAGACCTCAAGCAATCTCCAACAGACCTACAGCTGAGGGTCCTGACTATTAGAAGGAAAACTATCAAACAGGAAGAACACCTATACCAAAACCCCATCAGTACGTCACCATCATCAAGGACCAGAGGCAGGTAAAACCACAAAGATGGGGAAAAAGCAGGGCAGAAAAACTGGAAATTCAAAAAATAAGAGCGCATCTCCCCCTGCAAAGGAGCGCAGCTCATCACCAGCAACGGATCAAAGCTGGTCAGATAATGACTTTGACCAGATGAGAGAAGAAGGCTTCAGTCCATCAAACTTCTCAGAGCTAAAGGAGGAATTACGTACCCAGCACAAAGAAACTAAAAATCTTGAAAAAAGAGTGGAAGAATTGATAGCTAGACTAATTAATGCAGAGAAGGTCATAAACGAAATGACAGAGATGAAAACCATGACACGAGAAATATGTGACAAATGCACAAGCTTCAGTAACCGACTCGATCAACTGGAAGAAAGAGTAGCAGCGATTGAGGATCAAATGAATGAAATGAAGTGAGAAGAGAAACCAAAAGAAAAAAGAAGAAAAAGAAATGAACAAAGCCTGCAAGAAATATGGGATTATGTAAAAAGACCAAATCTACGTCTGATTGGGGTGCCTGAAAGTGAGGGGGAAAATGGAACCAAGTTGGAAAATACTCTTCAGGATATGATCCAGGAGAACTTCCCCAACCTAGTAGGGCAGGCCAACATTCAAATTCAGGAAATACAGAGAACGCCACAAAGATACTCCTTGAGAAGAGCAACTCCAAGACACATAATTGCCAGATTCACCAAAGTTGAAATGAAGGAAAAAATCTTAAGGGCAGCCAGAGAGAAAGTTCGGGTTATCCACAAAGGGAAGCCCATCAGACTAACAGCAGATCTCTCGGCAGAAACTCTACAAGCCAGAAGAGAGTGGGGGTCAATATTCAACATTCTTAAAGAAAAGAATTTTAAACCCAGAATTTCATATCCAGCCAAACTAAGTTTCATAAGTGAATGAGAAATAAAATCCTTTACAGATAAGCAAATGCTTAGAGATTTTGTCACCACCAGGCCTGCCTTACAAGAGACCCTGAAGGAAGCACTAAACATGGAAAGGAACAACCGGTACCAGCCATTGCAAAAACATGCCAAAATGTAAAGACCATCGAGGCTAGGAAGAAACTGCATCAAATAACGAGCAAAATAACCAGTTAATATCATAATGGCAGGATCAAGTTCACACATAACAATATTAACCTTAAATGTCAATGGACTAAATGCTCCAGTTAAAAGACACAGACTGGCAAACTGGATAAAGAGTCAAGACCCATCAGTCTGCTGTATTCAGGAAACCCATCTCACATGCAGAGACATACATAGGCTCAAAATAAAGGGATGAAGAAAGATCTACCAAGCAAATGGAGAACAAAAAAAAAGCAGGGGTTGCAATCCTAGTCTCTGATAAAACAGACTTTAAACCATCAAAGATCAAAAGAGACAAAGAAGGCCATTACATAATGGTAAAGGGATCAATTCAACAGGAAGAGCTACTATCCTAAATATATATGCACCCAATACAGGAGCACCCAGATTCATAAAGCAAGTCCTTAGAGACTTACAAAGAGACTTAGACTCCCATACAATAATAATGGGAGACTTCAACACTCCACTGTCAACATTAGACAGATCAACAAGACAGAAAGTTAACAAGGATATCCAGGAATTGAACTCATCTCTGCACCAAGCGGACCTAATAGACATCTATAGAACTCTTCACCCCAAATCAACAGAATATACATTCTTCCCAGCACCACATTGCACTTATTCCAAAATTGACCACATAATGGAAGTAAAACACTCCTCAGCAAATGTAAAAGAACAGAAATTATAACAAACTGTCTCTCAGACCACAGTGCAATCAAACTAGAACTCAGGACTAAGAAACTCAATCAAAACCGCTCAACTACATGGAAACTGAACAACCTGCTCCTGAATGACTACTGGGTACATAACGAAATGAAAGCAGAAATAAAGATGTTCTTTGAAACCAATGAGAACAAAGATACAACATACCAGAATCTCTGGGACACATTTAAAGCAGTGTGTAGAGGGAAATTTATAGCACTAAATGCCCACAAGAGAAAGCTGGAAAGATCTAAAATTGACACTCTAACATCACAATTAAAAGAACTAGAGAGGCAAGAGCAAACACATTCAAAAGCTAGCAGAAGGCAAGAAATAACGAAGATCAGAGCAGAACTGAAGGAGATAGAGACACAAAAAACCCTCCAAAAAATCAATGAATCCAGGAGTTGGTTTTTTGAAAAGATCAACAAAATTGACAGACTGCTAGCAAGACTAATAAAGAAGAAAAAAGAGAAGAATCAAATAGATACAATAAAAAATGATAAACGGGATATCACCACCGACCCCGCAGAAATACAAACTACCATCAGAGAATACTATAAACACCTCTACGCAAATAAACTAGAAAATCTAGAAGAAATGGATAATTTCCTGGACACTTACACTCTTCCAAGACTAAACCAGGAAGAAGTTGAATCCCTGAATAGACCAATAGCAGGCTCTGAAATTAAGGCAATAATTAATAGCCTACCAACCAAAAAAAGTCCAGGACCAGATGGATTCACAGCTGAATTCTACCAGAGGTACAAGGAGGAGCTGGTACCATTCCTTCTGAAACTATTCCAATCAATAGAAAAAGAAGGAATCCTCCCTAACTCATTTTATGAGGCCAAAACCACCCTGATACCAAAGCCTGGCAGAGACACAACAAAAAAAGAGAATTTTAGACCAATATCCCTGATGAACATCAATGCAAAAATCCTCAATAAATTACTGGCAAACCGGATTCAGCAGCACATCAAAAAGCTTATCCACCATGATCAAGTGGGCTTCATCCCTGGGATGCAAAGCTGGTTCAACATTCACAAATCAATAAACGTAATCCAGCATATAAACAGAACCAAACACAAGAACCACATGATTATCTCAAAAGATGCAGAAAAGGCTTTTGACAAAATTCAACAGCCCTTCATGCTAAAAACGCTCAATAAATTCGGTATTGATGGAACGTACCTCAAAATAATAAGAGCTATTTATGACAAACCCACAGCCAATATCATACTGAATGGGCAAAAACTGAAAAAATTCCCTTTGAAAACTAGCACAAGACAGGGATGCCCTCTCTCACCACTCCTATTCAACATAGTCTTGGAAGTGCTGGCTAGGGCAATCAGGCAAGAGAAAGAAATCAAGGGTATTCAGTTAGGAAAAGAAGAAGTCAAATTGTCCCTGTTTGCAGATGACATGATTGTATATTTAGAAAACCCCATTGTCTCAGCCCAAAATCTCCTTAAGCTGATAAGCAACTTCAGCAAAGTCTCAGGATACAAAATTAATGTGCAAAAATCACAAGCATTCTTATACACCAGTAACAGACAAACAGAGAGCCAAATCAGGAATGAACTTCCATTCACAATTGCTTCAAAGAGAATAAAATACCTAGGAATCCAACTTACAAGGGATGTCAAGGACCTCTTCAAGGAGAACTACAAACCACTGCTCAGTGAAATCAAAGAGGACACAAACAAATGGAAGAACATACCATGCTCATGGATAGGAAGAATCAATATCGTGAAAATGGCCATACTGCCCAAGGTTATTTATAGATTCAATGCCATCCCCATCAAACTACCAATGAGTTTCTTCACAGAATTGGAAAAAACTGTTTTAAAGTTCATATGGAACCAAAATAGAGCCCGCATTGCCAAGACAATCCTAAGTCAAAAGAACAAAGCTGGAGGCATCACGCTACCTGACTTCAAACTATACTACAAGGCTACAGTAACCAAAACAGCATGGTACTGGTACCAAAACAGAGATATAGACCAATGGAACAGAACAGAGTCCTCAGAAATAATACCACACATCTACAGCCATCTGATCTTTGACAAACCTGAGAGAAACAAGAAATGGGGAAACGATTCCCTATTTAATAAATGGTGCTGGGAAAATTGGCTAGCCATAAGTAGAAAGCTGAACTGGATCCTTTCCTTACTCCTTATACGAAAATTAATTCAACATGGATTAGAGACTTAAATGTTAGACCTAATACCATAAAAACCCTAGAAGAAAACCTAGGTAGTACCATTCAGGACATAGGCATGGGCAAGGACTTCATGTCTAAAACACCAAAAGCAACAGCAGCAAAAGCCAAAATTGACAAATGGGATCTAATTAAACTAAAGAGCTTCTGCACAGCTAAAGAAACTACCATCAGAGTGAACCGGCAACCTACAGAATGGGAGAAAATTTTTGCAATCTACTCATCTGACAAGGGCTGATATCCAGAACCTACAAAGAACTCAAACAAATATACAAGAAAAAAACAAACAACCCCATCAAAAAGTGGGCAAAGGAGATGAACAGACATTTCTCAAAAGAAGACATTCATACAGCCAACAGACACATGAAAAAATGCTCATCATCACTCACCATCAGAGAAATGCAAATCAAAACCACAATGAGATACCATCTCACACCAGTTAGAATGGCAATCATTCAAAAGTCAGGAAACAACAGGTGCTGGAGAGGATGTGGAGAAATAGGAACACTTTTACACTGTTGGTGGGATTGTAAACTAGTTCAACCATTATGGAAAAGAGTATGGCAATTCCTCAAGGATCTAGAACTAGATGTACCATATGACCCAGCCATCCCACTACTGGGTATATACCCAAAGGATTATAAATCATGCTGCTATAAAGACACATGCACACGTATGTTTATTGCGGCACTATTCACAATAGCAAAGACTTGGAATCAACCCAAATGTCCATCTGTGACAGACTGGATTAAGAAAATGTGGCACATATACACCATGGAATACTATGCAGCCATAAAAAAGGATGAGTTTGCATCCTTTGTAGGGACATGGATGCAGCTGGAAACCATCATTCTTAGCAAACTATCACAAGAACACAAACCAAACACCGCATGTTCTCACTCATAGGTGGGAACTGAACAATGAGATCACTTGGACACAGGAAGGGGAACATCACACACCGGGGCCTATCATGGGGAGGGGGGAGGGGGGAGGGATTGCATTGGGAGTTATACCTGACATAAATGACGAATTGATGGGTGCTGACGAATTGATGGGTGCAGCACACCAACATGGCACAAGTATACATATGTAACAAACCTGCACGTTATGCACATGTACCCTAGAACTTAAAGTATAATAATTAAAAAAAAAAAAAAAGAGAGAGAGAGACTCCTTCCTAGGAGTGAAAACCAAAAAAAAAAAAAAAAAAACCAGTGATAGCACAAAAGAAGAGGAGAAAGAAGGGAGCAATATAGGAGTAAGTTTCTATATCTTATTGGAATTAAGCTAGTATAAATCCGAAATAGATTCCACATTAAGGTATATACCTAAGCCCTAGAGAACCAAAAAGGAAATAACTCAAAAATACACTTTTTTAAATGAGTAAAGAAGTCACAATATTATATTTAAAACATCCATTTAAGACAAAAGGAGGTAGAAAAGGAGGTAGTAAAGGAGGAATAAGAAATAATGCAGTAATGAGACAGAAGTAAGCAAAGAGCCAAAAGACGGAGATAAAATCGATCACATCAACAGTAACATTGAAGAAGGAAAAGCAGGGAGACCGAGTCAGAGAGGAGCAGGAGCTGGGTGAGGTTTGGTTTTCTCTGGCCATTTTAACTCCCAAGAGCCCTGAGGAGCCTCTGCCCCATCAGCGTGCCCCGAGGCTTCATACACATTTACCTCTTAATGGGCCTGGAGAGAGACATTTGCTTTCATTACCCTTGGGTAATATCCTGAGTGCTGCTTTTAGTTTCTATTTCTCTTGTATAGAGTCTAGTTTCCAAGAAAGCCTGCAGAACTTTCTGAGTGTTTAGTTTCTCTACATTGCTGCTGTTCGGAAGTACACTTCAGCCTGAACTGGGAAGTCTGATGATGCTATCTTCAACCATCTTTTCCTTAGTTGGAAAAGACACAAGGCTTGGAATTCAGTTTGATTATTTGTGAATACCGCTCCCCTTGCTTTCCAAGTTTCCTTCTTTCTTAAGCCAAATATTGGACAGAGAGTTCTTATAACAGCTTTGTCCACTCTATACTGTCCTGAGCCTCAACCTCACTACCCCTAGGGAGCAAAGTATACCCTGAACCAGACCTGGGACCTTCAGGGACAGACACATCAGTGTTCTCCTGCTGCCTCTTTTGGAGAAGAGTGTCAAACTAGGGTACCTAGCCAAGATTTTCCTCTCCTCCTGAGACCTGTGTGGACCCCTGTTCCCATGAGTGGGCTGCTGCTGCCCTGGACTGTGGGGCTTTGGGAGAGCTCTGGGTTGAGGCACATGGCCCTACATGGGCAGACCCCAGACACTAGGAATGACAGCAGCCAAGCCAGAGAGGCACGCCTTGGCCAGAAGTTGCTCTGGAACACGCATTATGGAGTGCCAATCAATAAAGGGCAGGAACACTGATATTGCCCGCCCAGTCTGGACATCAGAATCTCACCTGCAGCCATCACACAGGACCCGTCCTTCCTGACCAAGCTTCCAGACACTTCCTGGAAGAGCTCTTTAATTTGGCTCAAATGAAAACAACAAAAATGTTCCCCGTACAAATCCATGCTGTGAACTGGGCTCTATGTAATTTACCACACACAGCTAACATAACCAAGATTATTTCCAAAAACCACAGGAAAGGTAGAGTGAGATTCCTCACCCATCAGAGTTACTGGAACACGACACCAGCCATGACTACAGAACTGCGTGGGTCCAAACTGTTTGGACGAAGGGAGGCAAGATGGTGCACTTCCGGGTTCTTCATCCACCCCCCAACCCTTCCCGCGCGCGCGAAAATGCAGCCGGCGACCCGGGAAGGTGCAGACCAACTAGGCATGCGCCAGGTGATGTCAATCCGAAGAGACCAAGATTTACCTGGTCGCACCTGTGGAACGCCCCCCGACACGCCCGTGCCCCGCCTATTGCCCTCCCACTCCTAGAAAAGCCGCTCCGGAGGGACACCACGCGCGGCCTTCCTCAGTCCTTTACTCCTGTCGGGATGTCAGGACTCCAGGAACGCCGTCCGAGAGCCCCACGGGGGGACTCTGTTGGCCTTCTTTGCCGGAGGCCCACAGACCTCTTCCCCACACCTTAGGTGACCAAAATAAACTTGCAGTTTTGCTCCTACACTTGCCTAGTCGCTGGTTCTTTTGTGCCCGCTCTGGTGGTCTTAGAAAAAACAAAACACAAACCAGTGGGAATTCCTCTTCTGGCCTCCCCTGGTTCTTGTGTGTTCTCATTCCCAGCTTGTCAGTGCTATGTTTGGGTCTCTCTCCCTCAGCTCCTCACAGTCTGCAGACCACTTAGAGTGTTTACCCCGCAGCGGCCCCAAGTTCTCTGTAAGGACCGAAGCCTGACCTGCCAACACCTGAAAAGGCTGTTTTGTGCCAAGGCCCAAAATGCCACTTGCTGATTATTGATCCCCAGAGGACAAAATTAGGTGACAGAAGTTTAGGGAGAACTGCAGTTTCCTTCTCATTTTACCATGTCTATATATTGCTTTAAAATTTTAAAATAACTTACTTAAGAGGAACAGATGGGAGCAGATGGGGACGTCCACATTGCCTCTGAAAGTCACTTTCATGTATTTGTCAGATGCTCATCGACCGCCCACAAGCCAAGCTCATCCAGGTTCAGAGACACAGTCTCCAGGCATCTTCCTCACAGGCAGCTCATCACAGGAGTCCCTGCCTGGCTGAAGGCTGTGCGGGATGTGGCGAGAGGGTCCCCCTGGTGGGGAAACAGCAGGTGGGGCTGCAGGGAGGAGGAAGGCCTGAGTGAAGGCTCTGGGGAGGAGGAGGGATAGCGCCTGCAGGGCCTGGGTGACCAGAAGCACCAGGTGGCCAGAGGAGCTAGAGTTGCTGGGGTTGGGAAAGCAGAGACAGAAGGCACAGGCACCAGCACCTTGTCCAATTGGCACCATAAATCCAAGACATCTAAGCACAGGAGTGCCTTGGCCACCCCAAGATTTGTGAGTGAGCTGCTGGTGCCATTCCCAGGTTCAGTCAAAGGCACAGGCAAGGAGCCAGGCCCTGGGCCTGTGGGGCTGGAGAACTCCTTACACCACTGCTGCCCATACTCCTTCCAGGACACTGCCCCGTGTACCCCAGGTCACCTGAGCTCATGCACCTCCCTGACATCAACATCTAAGAAATCACCCAGCAGAGACTGGACACCACGCTCCCCGCTCCCCTGACCCACCACAAGCCAATGTCCCAAAGTGCAAAAATGTCCTAAAATGGCTTTTCTTTAAGAGCTATTTAGACCATGCCTTTCCCATCCCAAACAGGGACTTCTTAAAAAATCACAACAGATTTAAAGATGTGGCGTTGGTAAGTCCCTGGCCTTCCCTCAGCCCCAGTGTCCACCTCCCCATCGATAGCATGCATAGAGGTAGGGTTGAATCTACCAGTAATCAAAAAATGTCCTTCCAGCTCCGACAATTTGGGGTTCATTGGCCTTGAGGAAGCAGCAGGTTGTCTTTTTAGGTGGGGCCCAGCCCATCTTACCTCTCAGACAACTCAAGGGTTCCAACTGGAGTTCACAGGATGAAAGGCAGCATGTCCCTAATGAGCCAGGGAGACTGAGGGCTGCCCACTGCCCTCCTGAGAGAAAGAGGGTCCCTGAAGAGGGTCACAAATCCAGGCTTCCACTCAGTAATAAGAGCAGGCACAGTGACCACACAGATACTCACCCTTGAACTGGTGATGGAGATGATTATTCTGCTCTAAACTGAATACCAGGCCAGGCACAGTGGCTCCCACCTATAATCCCAGCATTTTGGGAGGCCAAGGCTGGTGGATTGGTTAAACCCAGGAGTTTGAGACCAGCCTGGCCAACATGGTGAAACTCCATCTCTATTAAAAATATAAAAATTAGCTGGACATGGTGGCATGCACCTGTAGTCCCAGCTACTCCAGAGGGTGAGGTGGGAGGATCACCTAAGCCAGGAGGTCAAGGCTGCAGTGAGCAGTGATTGTGCCACTGCACTCCAGCCCATGGTTGGGAAAAGCTAACCTAGACTTAAATGAGATGAGAAAAGAGGCCATGTGTTCTAGAGAAAGAGTGCTGCCCTGGAAGATAGGGCACCAGGAGCAAAGTTCAAATCTGCCTGGGCCTAAAGTGGACAGAGCCTTGCCTATTGAAACCACCTTGGCAGAATTATGAGTAAAGAGAGAGATCTAACACGACTGACTCCATCTTGCTTCTGACCTCACAGGCTAAACTGGTTTGTTTTTTTGTTTGTTTTGCTTCTTCTCATGCAGAGGCCAAGATAACTTGAGAAGAATTTAGTTTGTAGTTAGACTTTGAGGCAAGGAAAACTGATCCCCCTCCTTGTTTAGAGACTGAAGCTGCATTCGTAAGACAAGATTAGAAATATGGTAGGGGCTTGAACTTTGCTAAAGCATAGGCATCATTAACAATGACCTGCCATTGCCTAGTTTGTTTTTCTACAGGTTGCTTCCTGCCCCAGAGTCAGGCAACCAAGGGTTGCAAGATTTCTAACTTCTTCAGGTACTTCTATAGAGAACATCACTATTGCAAAACCTAAACTCTTAGGCCTGGTGCTGTGGCTCACACTTGTAATCCCAGCACTTTGGGAGACCAAGACAGGTGGAGCACTGGAGGTCAGGAGGTTGAGACCAGCCTGGCCAACATAGTGAAACCCCATCTCTACTAAAAATACAAAAACTTAGCCAGGCGTGGTGGCACAAGCCTGTAATCCCAGCTACTAAGGAGGCTGAGGCAGGAGCATCACTTAAACCCAGGAGGCAGAAGTTGCAGTGAGCCAAGACTGCCCCACTGCACTCCAACCTGGGGGACAGAGCAAGAATCCGTCTCAAAAAAAAAAAAAAATGCTCTTTGAGATAGTTTTCAGATTTAGCATTTTGGTAGACAAAGAGATACCTCCTGGTCCAGAGACCACCTTCCCTCCTGGGAACTGACTCAGTTGCCCAAAGACAGTTTTAGCTGCCCCTGTGATTTCATCCCCAGCCAATCAATTGTCTCGGTTCTCCAGCCCTCTGCCTGCCAAAGTACCCTTAAAAAACCCTAGCCTCTGAATTCTCAGAGAGGCAGGTTTGAGAAGTTTCTCCCATTCTCCTCGCTTGGCTGGCCCTGCGATTATTAAACTCTTTCTTTGCTGCAACCCCTGCTGTTCTCATTGGTTTTTTCAGGACAGCAGGCAAGAAGGACCCATCGGGTTGTGACACTATCTCACAGGGTCGGGAGAAGGGATCCCAAACAGAAAACTCATCCAGCTTTCTACCCACAAACGTTTACTGAGCACCTACTTTGTGTATTATACTCATTGCTGGAAATACAGAAATTAATCCCTCCAGAAGCTCACCCTTTAACAGGCTCTGCCTTTGTCCCTTAAGAGTTGAATGGCCTTGGGCAAATGGCAGCCTCTTCATAGAAATGGAGGTAAGAGTAGAAACCTACCTTCTAAAGTTCTGTGAGGATTTAGGGAGTTAAAGTTTGCGCAGCATGCCAGGAGCTCACCGCTGGCCGCTATGACCATCAGTAGGAATGACAGATGTTATCAACAGGTCCTTACAAGGGCCGACAGAATGTGTTGAGATGGAGCTGAGAGCCCTGAGAGGAAGGAGGGGTCTCCATGGAGGGCACAGGGGACACTTTGAGGGGGACCCTTTGAGGAGTTAAAACAAGAGAGAGGAATAGATACCATGTGTGGAGACTGGGCCTGACAGAGCCCCCAAGTGTGTGAGGTAAGAAGGGTCATAAGGCTGAAGTTGGCCAGGGCAGTGTGGAGAGGAAGGCAGGGCAGGTCATGGAAGACTCTGGACCATGCTTAGGGTATGGACTTCTCTTTGTAGGCCATTGAGGAGCTGGAGGGAACCTCTACACAGGGGTTGTGACATTCTGAGACTTGAGTTTTAGGAAGCCAGCATCAGTTGCAGGTGAAGGATACATACAAGATGCAGATCTCAGAGCAGAAGATGAGTTAGGAAGTGGGATCTGAGTTACAATCAGGTGGGATGCTCTCTGAAAACCTTCCAGAATATGTTTGTTTGTGGTATGTGGGAAGGGGGCGGGAAGTCCTTAAAAAAACAACCGGATTTTTTCTACCTGTAAAGACTCAACTTGTGAGTGGGTGGGCTTGTAGAATGTTCATTGACATCACTAGGGCCCCCAGTCAGCTGGTGCAGACACTTCACCAGCCCACAGAGACAGGTGCCTGAACCAGGGCCAGTGGGTTTATCCACAGTGACAAATGGGGCTGCCAAATGGCCAGCATGCCACACCCCAGGCCAGTGCAGCCCATCCTAGGGGAAAGTCTAGGTGGAAGCCAATGCTTCCCAACTCAAGCTGATTGGAGAATGCAAAGCCAAGTCCAGAGAATAGGTGGGGCCATGGCCACAGCCAGGGTCCCTGAGTGGCTGCCCAATCCTGGAGAGCTCCACCATGGGGATGGGCCTGCGAGTAATCAGCTGTCCACCAGTTCCCACAGACTGGTTCACCCCGAGGGCTCCTACCCTAGAACCCAACAGAGACGACTCCCTTTACTGTTCACCATAAAGACGTTCCCTTCTGCTTCTACTTTGCTGAGAGTCTGTCATAAATGAATGTTGAGTTTAGTTGCCCACATCTATCTGAAATCTTACCTTTATTCTCTGAATGTGGTGATTGACATTTATTGACTTTTAACTTGAAACCAACTTTTCATTCCTGGGATCAAACCCACTTGGTTAAGGTGTATTATGCTTCTTATATATTGCTAGATTCAATTTGTTGATATTTTGTTAAAGACATTCACACCTATGTTCATAAAAAATATTGGTCTATAATTTTCTTTTCTTATAATTTCCTTGTCAGGTTTCGGTATCAAAGTTATGATGGGCCCATAAAGTGAATTAAAAAAAAAAAAATATTCCTGGGTGGGCCACAGTGGCTCATGCCTGTAATCCAAGCACTTTTTGGGATGCCAAGGCATCCAAAATAAGAAGAAGAAGAAGAAGATACAAAAACATTATTTCCTCTTCTGCTTTATTAGTTAAATAATAGTGTTTTTTTTTTTTTTCTTTTCTTAAATGTTTGACAGAATTTACCAGTGAAGCCATCTGGCTCTGGAGTTTTCTTTCTAGGAAAGCTTTTTATTAATTCAATTTCTTTAATAGCTACAGCGCCATTCAGATCTACTATTACCTCCCTTTTTTTTTTTTTTTTTTTTGAGATGGAGTCTCACTCCGTCTCCCAGGATGGAGTGCAGTGGTGCAATCGCAGCTCACAGCAACCTCCACCTCCCAGGTTCAAGAGATTCTCCTGCTTCAGCCTCACAAGTTGCTGGGACTACAGGTGCACCACCATGACCAGCTAATTTTTGTGTTTTTAGCAGAGATGAGGTTTCACCACGCTAGCCAGGCTGGCAGGCTGGTCTTAAACTCCTGACCTCAGGTGATCTGCCTGCCTCGGTCTCCCAAGTGCTGGGATTACAGGTCCTTAGATGGAGGGTGTTGAGTGATTATCAAAATCAATGTATTTATCCTTACTAGAGACATAGCAATAAGTAAACAAGGGCTGTTTCTTATATACCTCTAAAAAGAAGCAAATGTCTTCATATCAAAACACAAATCAGCCCCAGAGATGCCATTAATAATACCAGAGAGTCTTACTGGTCTGGTGTAATGAAGGTAGATCTTTGGATATCGAGAGGCATAGATGTTGCCTTCCAGCAATTCTTCATAAATATTGCATCTCTCTGCTACAAGTGGATAGATCTGGAACTACAGTCAGTTTAAGATCGCTGGCCAATCAGGGAGCCATGTCCCAGACAGCTGATCAAGCTTATGTCTTGCAGCCAGCGATAGGATGCAGGCAGTGCCAGACAGTCACACATGTTGAGGACAGTCCCCCTCCTCATGCCAAGAAACCTGCAGATAGATTAATGCCCAAGCACCTAGCCAGTGGGTCTTTAAAATGGGGTGGTTGGGGGACATCATAAGTAAAGACTTGAGCATCACGTACAGAGTCATGGGAAATGGAGTCCGGGATGGGCCCTAGCTCCACTGCTGCTCCCTGTGTAGCCTTAAATGAGTCTAATACTCTGTGCCTCAGTTTTCCTACTAATAAGTGATCATGAGGGTGGGGACACTGGACCGGACAATTCCCCTGTGTCTCCCTGCTTAACATCTAGGACGATATCAGAGGAAGTGGACAAGCTTATGCTCCAAGAATGCTCCAGCAATTCAAAGACGACACCCCTCCCACCGCCCAGCTGATGGTGGAGCATATTACTGCGTGGTCCCATGCAGGCTGGAGAGGCAGAGCCTCTCAGAACTCAGTGGATGTCCAGTGGAAGGGAGGCTGAGCTGTCACTTTGTCTGTCCAGAGGCATATGTGATTCTCTCATGCCCAAATCAATTCGGGGTGGTTAAAAGCCTAGGCATTAGGGATCAGATAAAACCAGGGATTAATCTGTTCTCTACTACTAACCAGCTGTGTGGCCTTGGGGATGCTACCTAACCAAGTGAAGTCTCAGTTTCGTCGTCTGCAAAATAGCAGTAAAAAATAGAATCTGCCTCAGAGAGTCGTGGAAAGATTACAGGCTCTAGGACACTTGAGTAGGGTTCCCAGAATGCAGCCGACACTCAGGATTTGCTATCGTTGGTTCCAGGAAGCCAGGGTTCCAAGTTCCTATTCTAGTACCTTTGTTGTCAGGAAACCCTTTAGTTTCTGGTTAAAGAGGCTGCCAAGATCCCTTTCCCATCCCCAGAGCTCACACATACCCCTCTTTCTCCCTCCCTGCAGGCCCAGGCACTCAGCCTGCTCCCCCTCTCCTGAGCCGTCTCACTTCCTCCATGCCGGGAACCGGTTCATAGGAATGGAAAGCTATCTTCCCAACCCCGCTTTCTGGTGTCCTCCAAATGTGTCCCATGAATTGAAGAATTCATTTTCAGACAAGGAGCAAGAAAAAGAGAAAAAAGAGAAATAGTGAGTTTGGAATATCCCCAGCTGCTTGGCATCTTTGTCCCTGACTCCTGACCTCCTTCCGGAGGGTCCTGCGGCTGACGTCACCTGAGGCTGATTAGAGTCGGTAACAACGGGAATTAGTGGAGTCCTCCATCCCTTTCTAACCTTGGTTCCTAACTCCTACGGCAGGTGCTTAGGTCTCAAAAAGAATTTATCTCTGTCCATTGAGTTCTTCAATTATCATTGGTGTTTTAGTCATTTACTCTTTCTTTAAAGAAAAAAAATGTGGCTAGGCACGGTGGCTCACGCCTGTAATTCCAGCACTTCAGGAGGCCGAGGTGGGCAGATCACCTGAGGCCAGGAGGTTGAGACCAGCCTGGCCAACATAGCGAAACCCCGTCTCTACTAAAAAATACAAAAACTTAGCTGGGCGTGGTGGCGCATGCCTGTAGTCCCAGCTACTAGGGAGGCTGAGCTCGTAGAATCACTTGATTCTACCCGGCAGGCAGAGGTTTCAGTGAGCCGAGATCACGTCACTGCACTCCAGCCTGAGTGACAGAGCAAGACTCTGTCTCAAAAAAAAAAAAAAAAAAAAAAAAAGGAGGAAAAATGTTCTGAGCACCATCCTTCGCGAAGCTTTTGCCGTTGATCTTTATCTATTTAGTGTATGGTTCCTTATATCTCACCACCAGTTACGGGCCATGAGGGGCAGGGAACACTCCCTCTAAGAGTTCGGGATTCCAGAATGAAACGCACTTCTCGTGTACAGCACATCTATCCGGCTGTATTGCTGAAGAAGTAAAATCAGAGAGGCACAGTGACTTGTGCCAAGGTACCCTACAAGTTGGCCATGAGGGGGACCAGACCCTGGCGGTGGTGATAGAAGTAGGAGGGGGAACCTGCTCTGCCTAAACAGCCCACTGTATCAGCCCCCTAGGGTTGCTGTAACAAATACCACAGACATTTACTTCCTCATGGGGCTGGAGGCTGGAAGTCCAAGATCAAGGTGTCAGCAGGGCTGGGTTATCCTGTGATCTCTCTCCTTGGCTTGTAGACAATGTCTTCTCCCTGTGATCTCATATGGTCTTCCCCGTGTGTGTGTCTGTGTCCTCATCTCATCTTCTTATAAGGACATACCCTAATGACTTCATTTTACCTTAATCACCAAATACAGTCACATTCTGAGGTCCTGGGAGGTAGAACTTCATCATATGAATTTGGTGGGGATACAATTTGGCCCATAACACCCAAACACCCTCGTGTAAAGGCAGCAGCAAAGCTACCACCAGCTTCAGACAGTGGATTATTTTCAGCCTGCTTTCATTCCCAGGGCTAGACCCCCACCCTCTCCCTTCCACCTCTGGCCAGCCCAGATTAAGAGAAATGAAGTGAATCTCATGAATCTTGAGTAGGTGAGCACTTCGCTGTGGAGTTACCTGGATCACCCTGTGCTCTTGGGGCCTGCATTACCAGTTGGTGACACCGTAGTCCTGCAAAGCAAGCCATCCAGGGCTGTGCAGCTCAGAGACCTTCAGGAGCTTAGATCCAGACCTCAAGGTGCTCCTGGCCCTGGGGTCCACTTTTGGGAGCAGCTCCACCCAGAGCAAACCTTTCACAATCCCACATCCACAGTCTCAATTTGAGGCTGGTCCCAGTGGCACAAGTTACAATGATTTCTGTAGGTGGAAGAGATGGTGAAACCTGTTGCTAGTCCCCCAGGACATAAATCAGCCAGGTGACTGACAGAATGTTCCATATCACTGGAAGTTTTAGAATGTTGGTCTGGCACGTGCTCCCCATTTTCACACACATACTCTCATCACCCCCTGGCACATAAAGGGAACACCCATCCCATAGGTCTCATCCACGTCCGTGGTGTTCTTGGTGGAGTCCTTGATATATCCATTGTCTCAGTTGTATGTTGCTAAGGTTGAGCCACATTGCCTCATTCTGTTGTATTTTTAGGCAACTATTATTGCATTATCTTGGAGTGAGCTTTTGATTGATTGTTTTGTTTTGAAATTGACAAAAACAACAAAGGTGTTGCTGGGGCTCCAGGTCATGGGGTCAGCACATCTCCTGGGGTGTGTTCTGGGCACACCACTCAGCTGGACAAAGTGAAGGAGGAGGACCATGAGACCTGGAGGAGGCTTTGCGCTTCAGCCCCAGGAAGCCAGGAGCTGGGCAATGGGAAAGTCTCTATGGCATATGAAGCAACAGCAGAGCATGTGAGAACAGGTGGGAGAGGCTGCTGGGGTGATGCAGGGGCAGAACACAAATGCCAGACAAGGCCACCATGGGGCACTCAGGGGAGGGCAGAGTCCAGAGCATTCTCAAAGAAGAGTGGACAGGGTTTGGGAACTGGCGATAGCAGGTGGTCACTGGCTATACAATACAGCCTGGATAAGCACGTTGGCATTCTGTGATCCCATTTCACCCCAGGAAGCCATTGCATTCTGAGTTCAGAAACAACCAAACACTTAGATGTCTTCTATTTTCTCACAGAATTCAAATTTAGCCCCCAACATCTATAAATAATAATCATCAGAAATATTGTCATCATAGTACACTGCAACTCTCTAATTCTAAAAAATCCTGGGAAAGTGTGCAGTAGTAGGTAGATAGATAGATAAATGGATAGGTAAATAGATAGATAATGAGAGAGGAAAGAGAATGTTTATATACACAGTGTCATGCCTGGGTGTAGAGTTGGAGATGATTTTTATTTTCTGCTTTCTATTTTCCTGGTTTTTCAATGAATGTATATTACTTATAAAATAGAAAACATATTTCCATTTAGCTAAAACAAATACATCAGCACTTTATGTCTGTACCACAAAGGGTTACAAAAAGACAAGCAATTGAGATGGAGCGGGGACCCCTCTTAGGGGCCTCTGGGCCCATTAAGGATGGAAATAAAGGAAAATCTTGAGTTTCTTCAAGGGAAGTTCCAGACACCTAGCTAACCCCAAGCAGTAAATAAGCAACGTGATAAGCAAGAAGATAATTGTAGCCTAAAACAATAGCCAAGGAAGCCAGAATCACGGGAAGTTTGGTTCCCTACAGAAACTAAAAATAACATCTTAATATATGTCCTGAATTGTTTTTCAGTAACTCGGACCCCCACCAAATGGGTTCACCAGCACAAAGACTTAAGATAAAGGGGAACTGGGGACTGAATTCTGACTTCTGTTCTTTGTTTTGTTTTTTTTTTGGAGATGGCATATCTCACTTTGTCACCCAGTCTGGAGTGCAGCAGCGCAAACTCAGTTCACTGCAACTTCCACCTCCCAAGTTAAAGCAATTCTCCTGCTTCAGCCTCCCAAGTAGCTGGGACTACAGGTGCACGCCACCACACCCGGTTAATTTTTGTATTTTTAATGGAGATGGGGTTTCACCATGTTGGCCAGGCTGGTCTCGAGCTCCTGTCCTCAAGTGGCCCGCCTGCCTCAGCCTCCCAAAGTGCTGGGATTACAGGCATGAGCCACAACGCCCAACTGTTCTTTGTCTAAATTTCTTCCTGAGGGACCTGGAGAAAGTCACATCCACAAGCCAGAGCTGACATTTTCTTCTGCTGATCCCAGATTCTTAAACAAAGCTTCTCTTGCTTAACCAATGGCAAATCAGAAAAATCTTTGAATCTATCTGTGACCTATAAGCCCCCTCTTCAAGATATCCTACCTGATACGGTTTGGATGTGTGTTCCCTCCAAATCTCACGTCGAAACACAACCTCCAGTGTTGGAGGTGGGGCCTGGTGGGAGGTGTCTTGGTGATGAGGGTGGATCCCTCATGAATGGCCTGGTGCCCTCCCCTTGGTAATGAGTGAGTTCGCTCTGTGAGTTCACCCAAGAGCTAGTTGTTTAAAGAAGCCTGGCTCCTCCTCCTCTCTTGCTCCCGCTCTTGCCATGTGATGCTCTGGCTCACCCTTTGCCTTCTGCCATGATTGAAGCTTCCTGAGGCCCTCACTAGAAGCTGATGCTGGCACCATGCTTCTTGTACAGCCTGCAGAACTGTGAGCCAATAAAAACCTCTTTTCTTTATAAATTACCCAGACTCCGTTATTTTTTTATAGCAATGCGAGAACAGACTAACACACTGCTTTTGTAGGCCAAACCAATGTATAAGCTCCATGTATTGATTTACAATTTTGTCTGTAACTTCTGATTTCCTGAAAGTTATCCCTGCCTTTAAAAACCCCTGTTTGAAGGGTGGGGAACATCACACACCAGGGCTTGTCATGGGGTGAGGGGTAGGGGGAGGGATAACATTAGGAGATATACCTAATGTAAATGACGAGTTAATGGGTGCAGCAAACCAACATGGTACATGTATATCTGTGTAACAAACCTGCATGTTGTGCACATGTACCCTAGAGTTTAAAGTATAATAATAAACAAATAATAAAAAATAAAAAGTACTGTTTGCAAGCTATGGGGGAAGTGAGGTGTTAAACATGAGCTGCCTGATTCTCTTTGCTGGGCACCATGCAAACAAATACCCTTCTTTCTCCCACTGCAAACCTTGATGTGAATGTTTGGCCTCACTGCACTGGTGAACAGACTCAGTTCAGTTCAATAACACCTCAGAACTGGACTCCTCATTCTGATTTCATGGAACACTCTCGTCATTGGTGGTGCTGGCTTCAGTTTATTTAGTGGTTTTGTTCTGTAGTTACTTGCTTTGAAGAATGTACTAAGCTCCACTCAGACCAAAGCCAAGCCCCTGCCATGGTCATCCAGCCCTCCATAGCCTTCCCTGTTTCCATTTTATTTTCTTTTTTTTTTTGTTTGTTTGTTTGTTTGTGATGCAGTTTTGCTCTTGTTGCCCAGGCTGGAGTGCAACGGCACAATCTCAGCTCACTGCAACTTCCACCCTCTAGGCTCATGCGATTCTCCTGCCTCAGCCTCTTGAGTAGGTGGGATTACAGACATGCACCACCACACCCAGTTAATTTTGCATTTTTAGTAGGGACGGGTTCTCACCATGTTGGTCAGGCTGGTCTTGAACTCCTGACCTCAGGTGATCCACCTGCCTTGGCCTCCCAAACTGCTGGGATTACAAGCATGAGCCACCACACCTGGCCTCCATTCTCTTTTATATTTTAGGTTGATTGTAGTTTTTTGTTTTGTTGCTGTTGTTTTTGTTTTTTTACAAGCCAGGATGTGTGGTCCCTCCTGCTATTGGTCCTTTTCTTGGAAGCTGTATCCATGAATTTACAATATCAAGAGGAACAGGAATGCACCTTAGGACCTCACTGTGCACCTAGTTCACGGGGAAGTACATCACAGGATGTACACCTGGGCACGGGTCCAGCTGGACACAAGCCCAACTCTTCAGAGGAAGGGAACCTGCATAGAAAGCAGCTCCTCAATAACCATGATGACAATAACTGAGATGTCCTCTCAGCACCAGCACAACGTGGGCACCCAGTAAACATCACCCAACACAGTGATTGAAACTGACTCAGTCCCACCCACATGGAAACCCACAAATGAAAAGAGCAGTCTGAGCAAGTCCTCTTGTGTCATACAGCCCTGCTCACCCCTCCACCTAGTTGCTACCATAGCACAGTTCAGTTATGGGTGGACATCACCATTTTCCCTACTGGATGTGAGCCATTTGCAAATCGTAGACAGGTAGATAAATAACAATGGTAGTGGCTTTTTAGGAAAAGTCCTCCTCACATCCTTAGGTAATACAGCTGAGGGCTGGTACCAGCTGGCATATGATAAACTACTACCTTGACCTTCCAGCCAATACCTGACGTTCAGGCCCCGGTTCACCATTTGGAGCTGTTTATCAAGGAGCTTAATTCCAGCAGAACATCTTTACTGACAAAACCCCCAGAAACACTGGATTCTCCCATCAAATTCAATGTTACCTGAGCATCAGAGATAGCAGTAAACCCTGCTAGGTCATCCTTACCCAGGGGCCAAGAAGATGACATCTTTATGATTTAAGAGAACTAACCTCAGACCATCTTTCTGTCCCTTTTGTACTTGAATAATTTTTACAATAAATGGTATCTTAGATCCATGACTACTGCTGAATAGGACTTGCTGGAATATTATTCTTAAACCAAGTTTTGTCCCAGAAAAAAATCATTTCTGAAAAGCTGCAACACAATGAAACATTCTTCAACATTGTTATAAAATTCTCAAGACCCTTACAAGTGCACACATGGGTTCTGCAGGCTTCAAAACTAGAAGCCCTGACTACTTTTATTATGATTCAAAAAATGGTCTGAAACTACCACATTGGAGATAGTTTTATTTTTAATTAACCCTAGAACAATCAATCAATTATGTTACCCTAAATAGCACTGTGGAGTCTGAGGACCCACTATTAAATTAAAGGTACAGATAACTGTCCAAACTATGGATGCCTCAATGTGGAGTCTGGAGCTGTTAACGTCATCTCTGTCATGTCCTCCTCTCATCATTTTTTTTTTTTTTTTTTTTTTTTTTTTGAGACGGAGTCTCGCTCTGTCACCCAGGCTGGAGTGCAGTGGCCAGATCTCAGCTCACTGCAAGCTCCGCCTCCCGGGTTCACGCCATTCTCCTGCCTCAGCCTCCCGAGTAGCTGGGACTACAGGCGCCACCACCTCGCCCGGCTAGTTTTTTGTATTTTTAGTAGAGACGGGGTTTCACCATGTTAGCCAGGATGGTCTCGAGCTCCTGACCTCGTGATCCGCCCGTCTCGGCCTCCCAAAGTGCTGGGATTACAGGCTTGAGCCACCGCACCCGGCCCATCATTTTTATTGTTGCAAAGTTAGAAGTAGGGTGAGTCATATCCCTCCCATTCAGGGGCCATGTCCTCATCTGCAGCACAGACTCTGCAAAGGCATCCAGCAGGTGCTCTCTAATTCTGCAGGTCCTGGCAGAGGGAAGGTATCTCACACTCCATAGACTGTCCACCCAGACCAGAAGTCATAGCACCCAGTGAACTCACTGTGGGTCACCTGCCTTTTCACTAGAGCAGTCAACCCTAAGAGGAAGCTGCCAGTCCATTGTGCACACACAAGTCCAGTGGGCTGCAGCCAAGCATTCCATGCAAAATGACAGCCGACTGACATCCTCGAGGGAGAAAGGATCTCTCAGAAATTGTGCAGCTCTTCTGCCCCCTCCCTCTAAGCCAAGCCCCCCCTTCACCTACTTTGGCCTCCACTCAAGAACAAGGGCCTCAGCCCCTCCTGTCCCACTAGCTGTAGCTCCTCTTCCCAGCCTCGGGCCTCGGCCCCAAGTGAGCTCTGGGCTCTTTAAAGCCCATGGCTTTAAATGTCCACATCCAGCCCAAACCACCCTGAGGTCCAGACTCAGCTATCCACCGGCTCTGCTGGCTTCCCTCGCTGCCCAATGTCATCACATCCTGTGGCTGGAGTACCTCCCGGACTGGAAGACTTTCTGTCCGGTCTTCACCGTCTCAGAAAACAGCGAGGCCCAGGAGATAACCTTCATCCCTCCCTCCTCCACCATCAACCCACCCCTCTGCACCCCCCACTGTGACACCATCATACCTGCTGGGGTCTCCCCTGGACTCCCTGAGATCCCCCCAACCTCCTTGCCCTGCATTGCATCCTGCATTCTCCACAGGGGTCACAGTGGTCTTCTAAAGTGCAAATCACAGAGGCTGAAACTTGCAAATGCTTCTCCCCACACTAGAAAATAATCTTGCCCACCCCATCTCATCACTCGCCCACCCCTCACCCATTCCTCCTTCAAAGGCTCAACCCTCACCCTCCTTTTGGGGACACTCAGTCCAGGGTGAGAACTGTAAGTCTGCAGTAGTTCTCAAACTTTAGAATCACCTGGGGAGCTTGTAAAAAATATACCAACTTCTGGGTAGCTCTGCCCCAGACCAGAAAAGTGGGCACCAGCCAGGTGGAACCTGGACACCCAGCTGAGCTTGATACCTGCAGTCATGGAGCCTGGTCTGAGGCCCTGAGGGCCTGAGGGTCCAAGAGTCCTCAGTCTTAGTCCTACTAAAGTCACCTGCTCACACTGGGGCGCCACACACCTAGATTTTGATGTAGTTGGTCTTTGGGGATAGGGGCCCAGACTGGAACTTTTACAAGCTCTGCAGGTGACTCTAACATGCAACCAGGGCTGAGAACCTCACTGCTGTGGACCACTGGTACCCAAACCTGAGCCTCAGAACCCCCTGGAGCACTGTTAAAATGTCAAGTGCTGGGCCTGCCCTAGAGTTTATGGTCCAGTGGTCCACGTGGAGCCAAGAATCTGTGTTTCTAACAAGCTCTCCAGCAATGCTGCTGGTCCACAGACCCCCCCACTTTGAGAAGTGTTGCCCAGATCTTTCCCGTTCAGGCTGCGGCTCACACTTGAGCTTCTCAGAAAGGCCCAGCCACCTTAGCTGAACATTGGGATAGTTTCCAATCTGTTGCTACAGCAACAATGCTGAAGGGAACATCTTCATACATGTTTCTTGCACTGGAATATTTCTCTAGGGCTGCTGGTTTAAACAGCATGCCTCTCTTTTTCCATAGAGACTGCCAAACGATTCACCAAAAAATAAATTAATTTATAATCAAACCAGGACCCTTTCAACACACCCCTACTGTATTAGTCTGTTCTCACACTGCTGTAGAGAAATACCTGAGACTGGGTAATTTACAAAGAAAAGAAGTTTAATGGGCTCATGGTTCTGCAGACTGTATAGGAAAGCAAAGCGGCTTCTGCTTCTGGGGAAGCCACAGGAAACTTTCAATTATGGCAGAAGGCGAAGGGGAAGCAGGCACATCTTACAGGGCTGGAGCAGGAGAACGAGAGAGAGGCGGGAGGTGCCACATGCTTTTAAATAACTATCTCCCCATTGACTGGTCAGTGCCCTTGTCGTGGTCATGCTGGGTGCTAGATACTTCACATACTAATCCCCATTGTGGGCCGGGCACAGTGGCTCAAGCCTGTAATCCCAGCACTTTGGGAGGCCGAGACGGGCGGATCACGAGGTCAGGAGATCGAGACCATCCTGGCTAACACGGTGAAACCCCGTCTCTACTAAAAAATACAAAAGAATTAGCCGGGCGAGGTGGCGGGCGCCTGTAGTCCCAGCTACTCAGGAGGCTGAGGCAGGAGAATGGTATAAACCCGGGAAGCGGAGCTTGCAGTGAGCTGAGATCCAGCCATTGCACTCCAGCCTGGGCGACAGAGCGAGCCTCTGTCTCAAAAAAAAAAAAAAAAAAAATCCCCATTGTGTATGTATAAATGTATCTCATGTATTTTGATATAAGGCTGGTGCTTTTCTTCTTATTAATTTGTAAACAGTTTGTGGTTTCCATTTTTATTACTTCTTGAATCCAAGATTATATAGAAGGCTTTTCTAAATTTCCAAGTGAAAATGAAACCAGTCCAATGGTCCCATAGAACTGATGTTTTTGGTTTTTTGAATTAAAATAGAAATTGACTGTCCCAGTCTCAAAAATTTGAGAAATGTACATTTGTCTTTCCTGAGTTTCTTTCTCAGAAAACCAACCATCAGGCTTCCCAGATAGTATCAAGGACCTGAAACTCAGCAGATCACTGCATCTGGACAATGAGACACCAGACCCCTCACACATCATGATTGTTGATATGGTTAGGCTTCGTGTCCCCACCCAAATCTCATCTTGAATTGTAATCTTGATAATCCCCATATTCCCCACGTGTCAAGAGAGAGACCAAGTCGAGGTAATTGAATCATGGGGGCGGTTTCCCCCATACTGTTCTCGTGATAGTGAGTTCTCACCAGATCTGATGGTTTTATAAGGGGCTCTTCCCCATTTGCTCAGCACTTCTCCTTCCCGCACATACCTTGCTTCCTCTTCACCTTCCACCATGATTGTTAAGTTTCCTGAGGCCTCCTCAGCCATGTCTCACATTAAACTGTGAGTCAATTAAACCTCTTTCCTTTATAAATTTCCCAGTCTCTGACGGTCCTTTATAGCAGGATGAAAATGGACTAATATAATTGCCTAAATGACCACCTGCTTCCTGTTGACCAACTCCTCTTCCTTAACCCTCCCTAATTCCTATTTTCCCACACATAGTCACATTTCTTCCCTGCTCTATAAACCCCGAATTTTAGCCATTTGAGGAGACAGATTGGAGACTGCTCTCTCATTCTCATCAGCTGCAGCACCCAGGTAAAGCCTTCTTCCTTGGCAATACTCCATTGTCTCAGTAATGGGCTTTCTGTGTGGGCGAGTGGCAGGACCTAGACCAAACCCCTGGTGTTTCAGTAACAAAAAGATTTTTTTCTTTTGCCTATTAGTCCAAGAATGTGGCCAGCATCATTTTAACTTTTCTCAGTTTCTCATGGATATTCAAAAAGAAAGAATATTTCCCTTTGGGGTGTATTGATAGACAAATGGAGAGATAGATGATAAATATTAGATATATATTATATGAAGCTTATTATTCAAAACTTGTATATACCTACTTTTTAATGTGTGTTTACTTAATTCCTTGATCTTTTGATTCCTGAAAGAGATCTGTTGCAAATCTCCCATGGTGGTTATGAACTGGCCAATTTCTCCTCCTGTCTCCAACAATCCTGCTCTGAATCCTTTGAAGCTATGATGCTATATGCAGCTGCTTCTCTGCATCCTCCAGTCCTACCCATCAGCTAAGACCTGGCTTCAATGCCACTTCCCCTGTGAGCTCCTCGAGGGCATGGAGCTGAGCCTAATCTAATCCTCCAAGGATGCCCTCTCTCCACCTACCTCTCCGAGGGACTGGCCTCATTCTGCTCTGTAGGGAGTGGTCCGTGTACAAATCTCATCTCCAAGGCTCCAAGACAGACAGCCCTTGAGAGAAAACAGGGTGTCTTTATGAGCCTCTCCCCCTCACAAGGCCAGGCACTTGTTTAACTGGTGCTAGGTAACTGAAAGAACATCCGTACTTCCCAGACAGCTAATTGATCATACCTAATATCTATTTGTTGCTGATCCCTTAATTGAGAACTCAATCCTCCAACCTTAAAATTAAAAGAGTGCCCCTAGAGCAAAGTAAATCCCTGTAACAAAGAGGCTTCCATGAATGCAGCGTATTGTGAGCACAGTGCCTGACTTTGCTGGAAAAGCAATGATAGATTGTTTTATCTTGTGATTATTCCGCCACCATGAACCAGTGCAGCTGTGGAACAGAGTTCCTTTCACATCCTTCTGAATGAAATTGCTTGGAAACAAAACATATGGAGCATAGATGCTTAAGGCAAAGGAACATCTTTCTCTCCAGTTGGATCCATTCAACATTTACTGATGTTTAATTTTAGGCAAACCCATGGAAGGCGTTGGTGGGAAGAGCAGGAGGGTTGAGTGAGGATGAGTGGCCATAGGCTGAATCCAACACAGTGCCTGGGGGCAAACGGCTTGAGTGCATGTAAGTTTACAAACCTATGGGAGGCTCCTAGCAGTGCCTGGTTCTTCATGGGGCTCGGCAGATTTTAATGGAAATGTACTGGAATAGGGACATGTTTGATTCACTGAGGAGACCCAAAGGAAGGTTCTGGGCCACACAGGGTCAGCAGCCCCAGAAGCAAGGTATACAATGATGTTGGCATGCAAAAGGAAGATAGATGCCTCCAGTCAAGGTGGGAACAAAGGGTCCGGGCCCCTTCCTGTCTTCCATTCTGAGTTCCACAGGCCGTCACAGCCAGGGACAGAGAAATACATTAGAAAACCTAACTGTGGACAAGCACGATCGCCCCCCCAGGTGTCCATGACCGGCCTGCCAGTTCATTACCGTGTTGATAATACCTGGAGCCCCAAAGCCCAGGGATCACTCTGCCAGTGAGTGTAGTTTGTGGAAAAGCAGCCATAGAGGATTCCAGACAGAATGAGGGTGTCTCAGGGAAGGACAAGAAGGGTGGGGTCCCAGGATGCACTGAGGCCCCCTCGAAGATCCACTGCACAACTGACAGGAAACTGAGATGGGATAGGGGTGTGAGGGGATTTCCTGCAGCTCCTCAGCAAGTTAGGAAAGGAGCCAGGCCCCAGTGCTAAAGCCAGCCCAGTGCGTGGCCTCCCAGTCCTGCGAGTGGCTGGTGGCCTAAGGCAGGCTCCCTTCAGGAGGCGCAGGCTGGTGGGGTCCACATGTGGCCAGCGATGTGCTTGGTACCAGTAGGTCAGAGGTGCCAAGACTGGCCTTTTCCGGTCATCTCCTCCACTTTCCTGGACAGCTCCTTGACTAAGGCCTGCACCTTCAGGAGGCTTCTTCCTCCCAGTGGCCTGTCCTTGCCACCCTCCATTTGCCGGATTCATTTCAACGATATTTCAAGTTGACTGAATCCAATTTTAACTGAATTTGATTTAAAAAAAAAAAAAAAAAGATAAGAAAAGAAAAAAAGGACAGGAAGGTTGTTTTTGGTTTGGTTTGGTTTTGGTTTTTTTTGAGGAGTCTTGCTCTGTTGCCCAGGCTGGAGTGCAGTAGCATGATCTTGGCTCACTGCAACTTCCACCTCCCAGGTTCAAGCGATTCTCCTGCCTCAGCCTCCCGAGTAGCTGGGGCTACAGACGCCCACCACCACGCCTGGCTAATTTTTTGTATTTTTAGTAGAGACGGTGTTTCACCGTGTTAGTCAGGATGGCCTCGATCTCCTGACCTCATGGTCTGCCTGCCTCGGCCTCCCAAAGTGCTGAGATTACAGACATGAGCCACCGCGCCTGCCAGGAAGTTCTTTTCAACCAGCTCTCTCCTCGAACTTGCTTCCTTGGTAACCATGGCCAGAAGTGGACCTCCTGAACATCAGGCGGTTTTCTGGTGGGTAACAGTGCAGGCCCCATGCTCCTGCGGTCCTGCTTTCCTTCTTCCCTTCAGTTACCCCAAAGCAGGCTCTACATATTCGGCTCCCACTTCTGCTCCCTGGTACCAGATCTTGTGCGCCCTCCAGGGTGGCTGCTCCATCGCTGTGTCTCGACATGTGCCAGGCGTGTAACCAAAGCTGACACATGCATCACAGGCCACCTGGACACAATGCCTGTGACGCACGAGCACAGGCCAGTCCAAGCAAGGACACTGAGGGGAGGTCTGTAGGGGCTTGCAGAGAAGTGGCCATCAGGGTTAAGACAGTACCTTGGAATGCCAGCCGGCTTCTCTGTGTGAACAGAGATGGACACAGAGCTCACAGCCCTGGCAGCGGGGGGTCAGGACGGAACATTCTCCCACTCAGTGAAGAAGGGTCATGCTGCCTCGATGGCCAATAGAGCAGAAACCACCAAGAGAGGCAGAGGTTGGCCCAGGGCCTGAAGGAAACAGAGATGACTGTGCGGGGGAGGAGCCCTCCATCCCCTGACAGACCTATCAACAGGAAGCTGGAGTTGAAGAGGATGCCCCCAGCTCCCCTCCTATCAACAGAAAGCTGGAGTTGAAGAGGATGCCCCCAGATCCCCGCCATTGTCCCCACCCATGGGGTGAGGCGGGGCTGGTCCTCCTGCCCAAGACCCCTCAAGATCCCTCACTTCTGCCATGTGCCGCTCCCATCATGCAACCTGCACCCCTAACACACCCTTCCCATATTTCCCGTTGCTTTCTGTAAAACGGCCTGGGCCAGCAGCCTCTGGCCAGCCCACTTCACTCCTCAGCACCCCTCAGGAAAATCCAAGCCCCCACCCTCCGGCCCACTCCTCTCGCCCATGAACTCTCACACTTCCTGGAACCTTATCCAGTAGTCTCACGGAGGTGGGGGATTTGAGTGTGCGCTGGCACTCATGGTCTGCTGTGCTAGTGAGCATCAAGAGGGCCAGGAGCTGCCCAGCGCATGGCTCTCAGCAGGCAGGGATGAGGCTGTAGACAAGGATTGCCTCGCCTTCTCAAGGACCTGTTGGAAGCCAATTCCTCACTCCTGCCTGGAGCTCGGTCTCTGCAGCGCAGAGCTGCGGTGGAGGTGAGCAGTGCTGGCAACCTGCCCCTCCCAGGGGCATCGTGTCAAGATGCCTTGATTGGGAGCTGGAGAGAGGGAGCCCTGTCTTCTGGGACTCTGGGATGGGGGCAGGGAAGGGCAGGTGAACCAGTCACAGCTCCAGTGCTACAGATGTTCCTGTTCTTATCCAGATTTGACACATTTTCTTTAGTAAATGTTTCATTTGCTGTGTAGCCTTAAGACAATTTCCAGAGACTTTAAACAGTTGTCTAGGGTTTTTTTATGATTTGCACTAGTTATGGTTGTTTGGTCCATGAAGTTCTCATGTCATTTCGGAAGCAGTTTCTCTACACTGTTTTATATTCTACTTTTTCACTTTATATATATGAGAAGAAATTCCATGGGCTCTTAAAGCCTTTCCAACCCACTGGGATCTTAAAAGTGCACAAAATTCCATCAGTTGAAGAAGTCAAAATCTATTTCATCAATAAATGCCTCCCCCAGTGAGTAAGGACAGGAGAGCCCTAAGTGAGCATCACTGGCCACGTCCTCAGGGCTGAGTCTCAGCGTGGACTTGAAGCCTGTTTTAGAGTACGCTGTACTCAGGCCTTCAGAAACCTGCCAGACAGGGTCAGGAGATTTCCTTCTCAATTCCGCACAACCACTCTTCAGATGGAAGTCAGAGTCCTCAAGGACCCCGTTCATGATGCAGCTGCTCGGCCCCCACGTTGCCTGGACTGCCCCAGGTACTATGAGTAATTGCCAGGGCCTGACAGAGATGCACGTCTGTGTTCTAGAGATCTCCCCTTTTGGCAACATGACTTCTGCAGACCCTGGCAACTCCACTCCTCAATGATGAGAACTGGCTTGCAGACCACACATGGGGCAATTGCAGGGAATAAAGGTCACCTGCTCCTTAACAAGATACTCCCATAGGCTCAGCCTCCAGTGAATGAGGTCAACAGCTGCCACCACAGTGACCTCAGTGGCAGGTCCCATAGACCCCCGCAGGATATCCTCTGCCAAGGATAAAGGCGGCTACCCTCTAATAGCTGCCCTCAGTACAAACCCTGTGTACTCCCAGGTTTTGTTTGCTGAATAGTCAGGGGTGAGGTGGCCAAAAAGAATTCACACTTCCATTGACGACCCTTTGCAACCCACAGGAGTGCCTCTGTTAAGGCCACTGTACAAATAGCAGCTGCCTTGTTCCGTGTTGTGTTTTGATATGGACAGTCTCTCCCTTTCCTGCAGGGCAGAAACAGCGGCTCCCTTCCCACTGTCTCCCAGAGTCTTGCATGGCACCCAGTGCAGAGTGGTTCTGGAATCAGAATGGGCTAGAGGGAGCAAGTTACACAGAGGTCCCATGAGAGAAGCCATCAATGACTTAAATAATGTGCATTTGCAGACACCTTCATCCCCCAATCATCCCCTCTTGCCTCCCCAAATTGAGCCCTGCTCACACTTTCAGTCCCACCTGACCCACATAGCCATGTTCTTGCACATCGCTGGGCTTTTGCTCATGACACTCTTCTCATGCAGTGGAAAACTCCTACTCACCCTTAAAGATCCAGCTTAAAAACCCTCTCCATCAATCATCAACATTCCTCAAAGTCCCCGGAGGAACCTACCTCTCATCTGCCTCACTCACTGTGCACACTGCATTTGGGCCTTGCATAGCTGCCTCTCCAACAAGTCAGGGAACCCTTGGGGGTCAGGCTGTGCCCTGTATGTCTCTGTGATCCCCACAGCTCTCAACACAGTGGTGTAAAAACCTTGGCGGACTGAAATGATTAAAGACACACCCCAGCCACAACAGTCCCCATGAGTTGCTGGCATTCACTCTCCTCACTTACAAGTAGTAATGTTTTCACGTGACAAAGGGTATGGACTGTGGCAAATGTTTACAACCTACACAGGGCTCAGCCATCATCTGGCCGTAGTTGCCAACACTTTGTACACACAGTCACACACACACTCAGGAATATACACTCACATGTACACACATGCACACTCATGAACATATGCTCACACATATACACACAAATATACACTTTCACACACACTTATATACACACGCATACTCATGGCGTCTGCTTCCTATGAGCGGTCATTCCCACATGAATTCTAATCACCTTTGACAGCCAGTCCAGGCCTGAAGCTGAGCCATAGGAGCCTTTCAGGGCTAAGGGTTGATTCCTTTTTCAAGGGGTGAAGCAGGTGGGGTCTTCTGGGTGTGTCCAAGGGGTGAAGTGGGTGGGCCACAGCTGGGTTTGCCCAGAGAAAAGATTCGGGGATGAGTCCTCGACCCCCATGAGGCAGGGCTATGGCTGCACTCCACCACAATCACCATGATGACCCGAGTACTGAGGCTGCACCTGACTCAGCGCTTGGGCCAGTCACCCTGTTAGAGGACCCTGGCAGCCTTCTGCATGCCCGAAACTTGCCACAGTCAGGAAGGGACCTGCTCTGGCCAGAGGAAACCCATGCAGGTCCAGGGTCCAGAGGGGCTCCTCAGGGCAGTTGTCACCTCTCAGGGCTGGAGTCAGAAGGGCAGCAGCCCGGGAAAACAGAAAAGACCACTCGTCAGGAAGTCCCCTTACATTTCTGAGCCTGAATTTCCACATCTGCAAAATGGGGCATTAATAATGATTGTTTAAACTGACAAAACGTAAGAGATTTTTAGATAAGGAAGCTCCTAGAATACACACGCTATCCCTGCCTCCAATGCACACTCACATGCACACACCAACACACATACACCCTCACACACATGCTCACACACATACACACATACACCCACACAAGCACTTCCCCTTTGAGGGCCTGGCACCCTAGATGCTTGGTGCCCTGGAGAAAACACATGGAGAAGTAAAAATTGAAAGAAGATTCAGATAGGAAACATGAATAGATACCCTCTTACTCCCTGAATAATTATTTCTCTTTCACCTGATCAAGGCTGAGTGAATGTTGATGTCCCTTCCTGCCTTGTGAGCCTCTGCAGGGTTATGTGGACAGGTCTCCTGGCTCCCTATCCAGCTCCTCGATCTGCCCACACAGAAGTGTAGCTGCACCCACTTGCCCTGTCCCTGGTGAGGGAGCTCGAAACTCCTGCCAAGTTTAGAGTTTGCATAGCAGAAAAACACAAGCTGTCTCCAGAATGCATTCCGCAAGAGCAGCATCTGGCTGAATTAGGGCCTGACGCTTTACCTAGCCTGAAAACAGTGTTTGAGGGCCCTGCCCTGGGACCTCCCAGCCTCTAGGACACCCCTCATTGGACCCTCACCCCATCCCCAGGAATCCAAACCCTCACAGAAATCTCACCAGGCCCCCCAGGACCCCTGTCCCTAGGGAGGAGGTAGCAGATCAGAAGACAGTGCCCAAGAGCTTGGGAGGAGGCCAGAGTGTGACTCCAGGCTCAGTCCCTACTTGGAGCAGCTTCCAGGACTTGGGTTCCAGGGCACCCAGGAGGTAGCTGCAGGCGTCCCAGTCCCCTCTGGGGGGGGTTCCATCAGCACATTTCAAGCTTTTCTTCAAGGATGCACAACCAGGAGGTGCCTAATGTGAGCCAAGGGGCAGGGCTGCACCTCTACCATAGCAGCCCAGACCCCAGGATCCACTGAACACAGAGGCATCACTGCAGGCCAGATGGCCTGACACCTGTGGCATACTGACCTGCCAGGCTCCACACAGTCACCGCATTGGGCAGATGGTGTCCCATCTCAGAGATAGCTGGCCAAGGCTTGGGTGGTGGGGATCCCAACCATTCATGCCTGGCCGAGGCTGCCCCAAGAACATGGAGTAGGCTCAGATTCTGTCCCCCACACTGTGTCTCCAGCGGGGTCAGGCTCGGGCCACCCACCCAGACCTCTGGTCCAGTGGCATCCACCATGCAGGTCCCCAGTGCCAGAACCTGCCTGCCTGGGCATCGAAGGGGAGCTGGGCCTCTAAGGGCAGAGGAACTACCAGGGTTGTATCTGTCTCCACTCACAGAGATCCAGCAAGAAGATGCTGGATCCAACAGCCCACTTGCAAAAGATGCAAGTCCACAGAACTGGAACCTGGACAAGAGCCTGGCCAGAGGCCTGGGGATAAAGCCCCTCCACCCGCTCTAGGGGCCCCCAGGACCAGCATCTGCCCCCAGCCAGACCTGGCCAGGGCCTCTCAGTCCCCAGAAAATCCAGGCAGGGGTCCTAGTAAGCCCAAAGCAGTTGCAAAGAGAAAACAGAAGAGAGAAAGCTCCCCATCATCCTCAAACCGATGGGTCGGGGTGGGAAGTACCCCGGGGGCTGCCAATAGCTAGGCAAGTTTCTCCTCCTGACAGGCCCTCTCCTATTGGAACACCCTCTGAGCCCCCAAGCACTGACATTTTGGGATTCTGGAACCTCAGTTGTTCCTTATGTGTACAATATGTACAGGGGACTCATCAGACCCAAGAGACGCACCATCTCTCCGAATAACATGAAATAAAACAGGAAATTCCAGAAGGTAACTTTACTCAGATAAAATGCAGATGGTAGCAGATAGAGGCCACAAGCTCATGGTACGCCATTCCAGAGGGCCCCTCACCCACAGAGGAGCCCCTGTAGGAAGGAGGCCCAGGCCCCATCCGCACAGCAAGCCCTGGTGAGGGGCTCTGACATACTCCCACTCCAGCCTCTGGTCACGGACACAGCCCATAGTGGGCACAGCATCATGATGGAATGGACTCTGCAGGCCACGCGTGGCTCCTGGGAACCCCCCAGCCCCTCCCTTCTCCTCCCAGCCTTTCCAGCTGTCTTCCCACCAGGAGGGCTCGGAGTTCACAGCACAGAACGTCTTCCACAGCATGGAACGTCTTCCAAGAGCCCCTGCCTGTCTTTCTGTCTGGATGTAGGCAGGGGCCAGGGCTGGGGCAGGAGCCATGGCAGGAACCAGAGATGGGGTCAAGCCAGGAGTTCTAGTCTAAGCAGGACCTAGACTGCAGCTAAGACTAGGCTGGATTCTGTGCTAAGAAATGGCAAAGAAACCTCCCGGCAGAGGCTCCGGCCCAGCCTGCAGAGCACAGGACGCAGCAGGTGATTTCTGTGCCCAGCACACAAGCTCTGGCCTTATCACATTTTCCTCCACTGGCCCTAGAATGAGCAAAGAGCTTGAGCGGATAGCCTAAGCCTCAGCCAGGGAGCAGGATGGCCTCGAGGGAGCAGGATGGCCTCGAGAGAGCAGGTCAGCCCAGGAAGTGAGGGGTCTGCCCATGACCAGGTGGGGTGTGGCCACGGTAGCTGGAGATTGGCAGCACCCATCCGTTCTCCCATTCCCAGGGAACTTTCTTCCAGCTTGCTAGGTGTGACCCACTCCATCTCACCCAGACCCTCACAGCAGCGTGTCGGTGCGCTTGCTGCGCCACACCACCAGGCCAGCCATGGCGACAGTCAGAACGACGGGTATAATGATCAGCGGGATAAGAACCTCGTCTGGGGGGTCCTCCAAGTGAACCTTGTCCATGGTGCAGTTGGAGAAGAACTGCCTGTGGATGCCGGTGATGAAGCCCTGGGCCAAGGGGTTGGGCCAGTAGCAGCCCACGATGTTGGCCTCCATCTCGGTGCAGTTGGTGAAACTCTCATAGTACCTGCAAAAGCAGAGGGAGTGAAAGCCAGGCTCTCGCCATCCCCCCTCACACCTGACCTGACCTGAGACCAGGAAGATGGGTAGGGTGGTCTGGGTCCAGTCCCATTTGACCATGACTTGCTGCCTTTGAGGCCATGAGCTCCCAGGATCCAGGGTCTCAGCCCAGCTCCCCTGGACCTCCAAGCACTACCCAGTTCTGCCCAGAGGACACACCAAGCAATGCTTCTCCAGGGTCAAAGGGTGCCTGGATCACGGCCGCTTGGACCTGCAAAGCCTTCATCATCCAGGATACCCTAAGGGCCCAAGAGGAGGGTCTCTCTGAGGCCAGGGGCAAGCCACCTCCTAATCAAGTCAGCCTGCCCTCATGTGCCAGGTGGTGGCCAAGTGGGAGTCACACCTGTGAGCCCCAGTCCCTGCCTCTTCATCTCTCGGAAGTTGCCTCCTTCGCCCCATCTAACAGGACATGTGGAGCCCCGTTCTGTCGGTCCCCCTGTCCATGAGATCAAAGATGGGAAGGGCACTCAGCAAACCACCCATGATGCTCCATGTCCACCCAGCACAGGCTCTGGACAGTCCTCATGCTGACCAAAGGCTATAGCCACAGAGACCCAGAGGTCAACTCAGCATAAAGGACTTCCCAGCCACCACCTGGTCCAATGGGCAGTCTGTGGAGGTGATGACCTCCCTGTCATTGGGGTCTGCAAGGCCTAGAGTGGCAGCCACTCATTCAGGATGTTCTAGAAGAAGTTAGATGAACTCCTGCGCAGATGTCAATCCCTCTGTCCAGGGCCAGCACTTCCCCATGCCTGTGCTGCATGAGGACAGATGCAGGAGTGTGAAGGGTCCTGCCTTGGCTTCCCCATGGCAAAGTAGGCCATCTCCTCCTTCCTGTGCTGTCCCAGGAGGGAGCCACTGATCCGGCCCATCAACAGGAAAGAGCTGCTTCCTGCATGGAACATTATCTGGGCGTAGATTTCCCAAAGCATCAGAAAGCGGTGGGAAATGGGGACTCTGACCCACTCCACCCAGGGTTCTCCTGGTCTCCCAACCCCATGCCCCAGGAAGGGTCTGGTGAGCCGAGGTACAGTTACTCAGACCAACTCCTGACTGATCCAAGGCTGGCTCTCAGCACCTTGGAATGTAGGTCAGACACACACCTGTGCCTTTCCAGGTAGTGTCGGCAGAGAACAGTCAGAGCAAAAGGAACAGCCTCGAATCCAAGTACAGAGCTGTTGGCTATCCTGGGCCTCAGGCACGATGCAGCCCCTAAGACATGCCCAGGCTTTAGAGGCACCTCAACAGCTAGGTCCATGGACAAACCCTCATCTCCCCTGACCTGCTTCTCCCACAGGGCCTCAGATTCAGTGGCCTGCTGTCCACCCCAACCCCCTGCCAGCGGATCCAGGAGCTGGGGAGCCGTCTAACAGCACCGTGCAACAGCCTTCACCTTCAGAAGTTCCCAGCATCTATGTGCATGATGAGAATCATATGCGGTAACCTCTGTGCCTCCGAAGTCATTCCACTGAACTGCTACCCGGGAATGCCACCCCCAACAACCATCCCCAGGGCTGAGATGAGCCAGACAGACCCTGGAGAAGACCCTCTGTGGACAGAGAGTCTACAGAGCAAGAGGAGTGATGGCAGCCCCAGAACTGTCCCAAGAGGAGGTGAGGCAGGACTGAAAGCCCTGCTGTTCCCAAACCCCACTCCCAGCCAAAGCTAGGCCACATGGAGAAGCCCATGGAGCAGAGGTAATCCCAGAAGACAGCATGGACAGTGGCTCCAGGCTCAGGTTGCAGAGCCAACATGACGGGGCCTCTCCAACTCCAGCTCAGCCACTCACCATCTTTGTGATATGGGCCATGTCATTTAACCTCCCTAGACTTCAGTTTCCTCATCTGTAAGTGGGTTTAATAACACTTATCCAATCAGGTGGTTGAGAGAACCAAATGAGTTGAGGTCCATGTGCCCCAGCAAGTGCCTGGCACAGAGCAGGTCATGAGGTGAGCCCACCCCAGCTGTTAGGTTTGGGGCAGAGCTGAGCACAGCACCCATCTCTGTGGATCCACAAAATCTGCATGTTTGTCACACTTCTAGAGAAGCCCACACTCAGTGCTTCTCTAGAAAACTGGGAACTATTTATGATTTATTCATCCCCTGGATAATCTGGGGCCTCCCCACTCCTCCTTCAGTCCAGCTCCCGAAAGCACTCTCCCTAAAAAAGATGCACCACAGCCCAGGATGGGAAGGAGAGGAACCCAGCAGACTGGAAGCTGGACAAACCCCCCCAGTCAGACTCCCTCTCCCCTGATCCACCTCTGGGGGGTTTGCCCACCTTGCTTTAGGTTTCACCACTTGAGTGTGTGTTCCCAGGCAACACAGTGTTGCATCTGGAAATCCCATAGCAATGCTCCTTAACTGGGTACAGAAGGAGCCCATTGCTGCTGTTGGAGGGAGGTTCCCAGGGGAGTACACACTTCGGTTGCCCCGAGGGGCAATGAGACCCTTCCCCAGGGAAGGCCACAGGCAGGCCATGGGTGAGTTTGGGGAATACGGTCTTCCCAGCCATGACTCCAATGGGGCCGTCTTGTGGACTAGTCCTATTGAGGGGAGCAAGCCACCTCTCCACTAAGCTCACCAAGGCCCACCCTGCTTCAGTGGGGACCAAAGCAGAATGAACATTCAGGGGAAAGGGAGGGGTGTCCTTCGTTCTTGACTGAGCTGGGCTACAGGGCATGGGCAGGCAGTCGCCGTGTCAGATAAGCATCGGGTGCCCTCCACGTGGGCCAGGGCGCCTCCACCCAGTGCGTGCTGCCACGCTGGGGCACTGCCCTCCCTGGGGCTTCCCTCTCCTGCCTTGGCTCTGCTCCCCAAATCTCACAGCTTCCTTTGTCGTGGTTTGCTCCACATCTTGGTGCACAGCTGCCAGAGCTCGAGAAAGGTATGTGGGAATAAGATGCTGGAGATGCCACACCTCTGACAGTATTTTCGTTTCTCTCTATTTACTGTACAAATTGGCGGGAAATAGCACACCAGCCGAGAAATCACAGTCTGAAATTCTCAGGTCCTTGCATCCCACAGTCCTCGGTTTCCAGGGCTGCTGTAGGGAGCCTGAAGGCCTCTGATCCCCTCATCTCCAACCTGGAGCTCATTTTTTTCCTCCTTTTGGATAGGTGTAGAAGTTTTCCTTTGTTTCTGCAGCTCTGATATTCCAGGGTCCATGCGGGACTTTTTCCTCCCTCGTGTCAACACTGGGCAAGCCCTCGCCGGCTGCAAGCTCATGCCCTCAGCCCCTGGCAAGGGCCCTTTATCCCTCCATTCTTCAGTTCTCTTTCTAGAATTCCTACTATCTTGATGTTACACCTGGACTGACCACTGACCTCCTAATCATCTTCTCTCTCTCTTCTATTCTGGGGAGATTTCCTCAACATCTCCCTTCCAACCTTTCTATTCCATTTCACTTCTATTGCGTCCTCCATTTCTAAGGCTCTTTCTTTGTTCTCATTCATCACATGAGAGACAGTTGTTTGCCCTCTGAAGATACCAGTCGTGACGTTTGGCGTTTTCTTCTTGGTGCATGGCCCCCGGGGTTGCTTGGTTCCATCTCTCTGGTCTTTGTCCTTCAGGGTCAGAGCCTTAGATCAGATGTCCAGGGACGCTGCTTGGACACTTGTGACGGGGAGTAGGGACTGAGAGCTGACGAGACACTGCAACCCTGCAGAAGAGCTTGTTCCCAGAGCTTCCAGAAGTTGGTGGGGGGTCACTGCTTCTAGGTCCTTTCTCTTGGCTGGTCTCACTCTTCAGAAAGGACAGCTCCAATCCTACCCTAGACCACCCTCCTGGACCCAGTGGCAAAAGACAATGCATGTCAGCTGCTTTCTCCAGCCTCCCTCTCTGGGACACCGTGACAGATTCTCAATTACACAAGGAGGCCCAGAAACCCTGGTGTCACCAGCTCCAAGAATACACCTCCAGTGTCCAGCTGGGGTGGAAGAGGGCTCTGGACACCTCACTGCTTCTCAGCCACTCTTGCCACTCTCTTGGGAGCTGGTGCTGCCAGCCAGGTCTCAGGAGGCCTCTGCAGTGTCAACCTGGCTGTTCCCAGCTCCCCTTTCCCAGCATCAGGTCTGACTTCACCAAGGGCACTCAGTCAGTGGCTCTTGGCCACTCACTCACTGACTCCAAATGCCCATCGGGTTGCCTCCACTCCTGTCCTCCCAACCCAGGGCTGGACATCTCTATTTAGTCTCTTGACCAAGGCTTTAGCAGGTTACAGAGAGGAGCGAGACCAGAAGCTATGAAGCTGTGACCTCCTCCTCCCTGACTCCACCCCCACCTGTGCCGGGTGGAGCCATTCCACGCCTGTGGCCAGGCTCACTGAGGACCAGGAGGAGCCTGCAAAACCCTTTCCTGAATCCCAGCACCTCTTCCCAGCAGACTCAGAATTCCGTTCCACTTGGTTCAGCAAGCAGTTCCCCCAGGCAGTGGGGCTGCAGATGTGACAGCCTCAAGGAGCCCCCATCTGCTGGGCCACCAGAATGGCCAGGGCCGGGGAGGCTTCCTGGGGCAAGGCCATGGTCAGTGTCTCTACAGAGGGCAGAGGCTGGGGTGCTAACATGCAAAAGCATGAGGCCAGCACAGTTTGAGTCTGGCAGCAGCCACCAGGGAGTGGCACAAGACTGCAAAGCCAGAAGTGGAGTGGGGTGGGGCAGAGGACTGTGAGGCCATGAGTGATTTCCAAGAAGGTAAGGAGATAAAAAACTTGGGAAGCTTCTAGAACAAGGGGCCCTCCCTTCACTATGGCGTGTTGTCCACAATTGCACCTGGTATAAACCATTGGAACCCAATTCCTCTAAGTCCTCTGACCACTAAGAACAGATCCAGCTGTGACTGGTACTGTAAGAAAGACACACATAACAATGTCCACCCAGCTCCGGCTGGAAGGAGAGGTGGAACACCCTCCAGACAAGGCATCCCCCAGGCCAGGGCACCCCCCCGGGGTAGGGTAGCACCGGCCCCAGGCCAGGTCACTCCCAAACTGGACACTCCCTGGGCAGGGCACCCTCCAGGCAGAGCACCCCCCAGACAGGGCACCCCAGGCCAGGGAACCCCCGAACTGGACACTCCCAGGGCATGGCACTAATCTGGAACAGGAGGAAAAGCAGGCATGGGGAGGATTTCCAAATAACAGAGGAGAGGGAGAAGCAGAGACACAGTGTAGAATTGCTATAACATCAGAGTGAGAATGCGGAATGGGGGATAGGAAGCTGGGAATGCACTGTGGGTGTGGGAAGCACAAATGCCGTGGGCAGGGGTGGGGCACGGGTGGGGCCATGAGTGATGTGCCAGCAGGATGTGGGTGGGGTGGCCAGAGCCAAGAACCAAGGGCAGAGTGTGAATAGGGGTGTGGTTGGGGTCCTGGGCAAAGTGTGGGGCAGCACATGAAAGGGCTATGGGCAGCCTACAGTGGGTTGTGGGTGGGGCATGGGTGAGGCCTTGGGTAGAGTGCGGTCAGGCTGCGGTCAGACAGTGATTGGGCAGTGGGCAGCGCTGTGATCAGAGCAAATCCCACACCCAGCAGTGGCACTCACACGATGAACTCGGACAGGTTGCACCACTTCCAGACGTCCACCTTGCCCATCATGTCTGCAAAAGCCTTCCCACACAGGGGCAGCCTCTCCAACAGGCCTGTCTCGTTGCAGCCGCCCGCTCTGGGACACCCACCTGGAGAGGGGACAGTCGTGAGAATTCCACTGCAATTCACACTGGGGGTGCCAGGACAGGGGAGGCCCGAGGGGCCATAACTTGAGGACTCACTAGCAACGCTCCATTTGCAAGTCTGAGACCTTTCCAGTGGGGTCCTCCACCCTCCACCCTGACCTACCTGTCAGTGCAGAAAGGAGGCTCCACACAGGGACCTGTCCCCAAGACAGGACAAGTCCACCTTTTCACTTTACCGCCTCACAGGCAGTGACACGGAGAGGGATCAGGCAGTGAGACCCTGGGCCAGACTCCTTGGGAGGTGGTGAGAGGGTCTCGGACGGATCAGGGCTGGCAAAGAGGCTCCACTTCCAGCTTAGGAGTCCCAGGAGCCTGGGAACATCCTGGGGACCATCCCAATGCCTGCAGGGGCAGCAGAGGAGGGCTCCAGGCCAGTAGGGACCACTCTCTCCCAGTCAAAGCCCCCCTCTGATTCTGGGAAAAACGAGGGGCTGAGGCCACTGCAGGAACTCTTGTTGCCAGCAAAGGGAATGAGTCCTTTGGACTTTCTCAGGGTCTGACACAGGCTGCTTGTCCCAGGATTTCTCCACTGCCCCGCCCAACCTCTGCCCACCAAAACATCCCCTCCCCTTCCACCTCACGCCTTTGCTGCACACATTTCCCCATGGGGAACATCCTCCCTCCCACTGAGCAGTGCCCCCTGTCCTTCAGGGACTGTCTCCATGGTCATCCCATTTCCAGATGACAGGACCTCCCTGCTCCTAAACTTCCCTCACCTGACCTCTGCTTTGGCGCTCATCATATACTCAAGAGAGAGCCCAGGCATATGTGTCTGGGGTGTGTGTGTGTGTGTGTGTGTGTGTGTGTGTGTGTGTTCGCATGCGCATGCACAGCCCTGCTGTCTGTGTCTTGGTGTGTGTGCATGTGTGTGTGTAGGTACACAGCCCTGCCATCTATGTCTTAGTGTGTATGTGTATGTATACATGTGCATGTGTGTACACAGCCCTGTCATCTGTGTTCCGGCAGCCGGTGCTGGGCTAGAGGAAATACCATGAAGAAGCAGACAAGAAAATGGTTCCAGATTGACATGGGACAGACCTGGCTCACACCCACACTGCACTGGTTACCAGCTCAACCTCAGTTTCCCCATCTGCAAGATGAGGGATACAGGCCCCACCTCACAAGGAGGTTGAGCTGGCTAACTTAGGTCTGAAATGCTTAGTGCCACCATCCAGGAATGTATCATTCATTCATTCCCTCAATAAGTCTTGGCTCAATAATAGGGAAAGCAGTGGGCATTTCAGAGTCTGATCTTCTTCCGTGTGTGTGGCTCACCATGGGCACTGAGCAAGTGCTGAATAAGTCACTTTAATATGGAAATGGCATGTTTAGACAGGACCACCTTCTGGTGTAGTGACCTGCTCCACCAGACCACAGCACCCCAGACACTCCTCAAGAGGCATAGCCTGCTTACTCCTAACATTAGGGAAGATCCTGGGAGCCCCTTGGTTGAACAAGGGCCTGACGCCAGCAAAAGGGAGTGGCTTGTCTGAGGCCAAAGGAAGGCTGGAGGGGTCCAGATCCCAGGGTTAAGGGAACTGGCATGCTCAGCCCACCCTCACCTGCAGCAGGACACCTGGAGCACATACGGAGGACAGGTGTTAACTGGAATCCCACAGAGGAGAACACAAAAGGGCTTGCCAGCTGTTCAGGGTCATGGGTTCCCAGACTCAAGGCACCTTCTTCCCTTCGTGACTGCCCAAACCTATACCTCAGAATAGAGGCTGACAGCACTGAGAAGGGCCCCTGGGGGTCACAACTGGTACAGTTGGATAGGGGACTCGCGGGTCCCAGAAGCCTGTGCAGGCACTCACATCTCCCCTTCTGTCCATGCAAGCTTCCCCAGGACCCAGGGCATCTTGAGGTCCCAGGGAACCCTGGGGATGGGAAGCACACAGACTATGGCTCCGTGGTCGGCCCGCTGCGGTGGGTAAGCAGATGGCAAGGACACAGGCTGGGTGAAGTCCCCACCACGGCCCCTGGACACGGGGTCAGTGACTGGCTCTCCCAGAACAGGTCTTTCAGGGCCTTCTGGCCACTCTGCATGGTTTTCAGCACCTGGAATGTCCCTGACCTCCACGTTCACTTGTCTCATCAGCACAGCTGCAGGCCTGGCTTCTCTGAAAGGCCACATACCCCACTTAGGGCCCTGGCCCCTGAGTGAGCCTCTGGGGTGCTCACATCTCTTCACAGAAGGGCCATGTGCTCACGTGCTCATTCTGTACCTGTCCCATCCCTACATGTAGCACAGGTCCCTCACATGGTCCCACAGGGTCTGCACATGGAGATGGTGGCTCAGTACCCACTATCAACCCAGTGAATTTTATCCAAAGATTAGCAAAACATGCTGGACCACCGCTATCATGTGTTGCAAACTATGTTGGATCCTTGGACAAGGGGAAAGGGAGAGGGTCTGGTTCCTGTCTTCAGAGGACCTGCCATCTGGGGTCCAGGGGGCAAGAGGAAGACATAGGGATCTCAGTCCAACTAGGGGAGTGATTGAAGATACAGCACATAATAGATGGGGCAGGATCCAGGACAGAGTATCAGGAAGTCTTATCAAGAGGCACAGGCCACATAGGGGCTGCGTGTACAGGCAGCCACCGTCAGAAGGAGACCTGAGCTCCGATGTCAATGGCAGGAAGGGGGCATGACCAGGGCTGCATTAGGACCACTGAAGGGGATGGTGCAGTGGCTATCAGGGGCTAAACAATGCACAAGCCCCATCGGGATCATCTAAGAGGACTTGAGCTGCCCGGGTAGCAGGAGGAGCATAGAGCAGGACAGGTCCAGGTGCTCAAAGCAACACGGCTTCAGCAAATACCATTCAGTGGCCCAGAGACGGGCCAAGAACAGCAGCCAGTGTGGGGACAGGGGCCAGCCGTACACATGAGGGCTTGCTGAGGCCAGGGGAGTCAGGAGGTCCCTGAGGACCCAGCCTGTACTTTCCCTGGCCCCTAAGCCCCTGTCACCTGTCCCAGGCATCACAGGAGCCCCCAAGGGCACTATAACACCCACTACACAGATGGAGAGGCTGATGCCTAGAAAGGTCTCCCAGGGTCACACAGCTCTAGGGTAGTCATCTGTGCATGCCAGCCTGCTGTCTTCACCCACAGCACCCAAGACCCTCCTGGCTCACTCCTCCAGCCAAAGCAAGGTGCTCCCCATCCTGTCTGCTCTCACTGGGCCTTGTCCACTTCCTCAGCTGGGAGTGCCCACTCCCATCTCCCTAGGAGGAAATCCACAGCTCCCACCAACACCCCCACCTCACCTCTCTCCTTGGCGGCTGGGCCCCACTGCGCCCCTGCTGTCGAGGCTCTACTATGTGCATCTTCCCTCCTCCCAGCTCAGGCCTGGTGTCAGGGGGTCCACAGCAGCATTTGTGCCATGAATGTGAGGACCCCAGGATGGTAGTGGTTGAAGCAGTGTGAGCTGTGGGCAAAGAAGCTGACAGTCCCCAAGGGAAAGCAGGTGCCCTGGACGATCAGCCCTGCTTCTTGCGGTCCTCCCCACACTATCAGAAGTGGCAGAAGCCTACAGAGGCTAGCTTTCCCCCAATGGGCAGTCAGCTCCATGCTGGGGTTTCCTCTGCTTCCCAAAGCCCATCAGGGCTCACTGGGCACTAGGAAACTTGGGGGTAAAAACCACTGCCCACCACCTCCTGCTCAGCTGTCCACAGACATAGCTGGGACCTCACAGGGACAAGCCCACTTGGTCCCTCCAGCCACCTCAGGGCATGTGTCCTTCCTTCCATAAAAGCGATGTTAGAGAGGCCACACCTTCACCCAAAATCCCATAGTTTGTTAGCGACAGCCTGGACAATAGCCCAGGGTCCTGACACCCAGGCACCACCCACAGCTTCTGATGGACACCGCTTGCGGCGGTTTTTGTAAAAGCCTTATACAAGCCTCACTATATCCTTGTAGAGAAGATAAGCAGACACACGTCCATGTCCAGTCATATGGCAGATGTCTGGACAAACTTTCTACTGAAAACCACTGAAAGACTGGATAAAGTATAAACAATACATTCATAAAATCATCAAGGAGCTGACAAGATGGCAAGAAATTATCAAGCTAAAGACTAGATGGAGCGGAACCCAGAGGGCCATGGATTTGTTGCCCCAGACGCATCTTCCCAGCCTGGAAAACTGGGGGTGGATAAAGGCCAAGATGAGAAGTCCAATGAAAGGCCCCATAAACTGACATTCAGAGGCAGGTGAACCAGAAATAACTCTTCACCCTCGGCCAACTAGGAGGAATGGGACCTGGCACTGAGCAGGGAGGGGGACCCCTCTCTGAGAGGTCATAAGCACAGGCTGACCTTCTTGTGGATTCACAGCCCAAATTCACATGACCCGGATGGACCCAGGGAAACCCCAAGTTTAAACTGATCACCATGGACTGGCCCCCGCAGAAGCAAATAAGCCCAAACCCTCTCTAGAGGGGGGCACCCTCATTGCAGCCCCCAGATAGCTGCCATCATTAACTTTCCAAGGAAAATGAGCAGCTCACAATCAAAAATCAACTAAGTATAACCTCGATAGAAAGACCCAACAAGGTGAAACCCTGTCTCTACTAAAAATACAAAAATTAGCCAGACGAGGAGGCATGCATCTGTGGTCCCAGCTACTCGGGAAGCTGAGGTATGAGAATCGCTTGAACCAAGGAGGCCGAGGTTGCAGTGAGCCAAGATTGTGCCACTGCACTCTAGCCTGGGTGACAGAGTGAGACTCTGTCGAAAGAAAAGAAAAGAAACTCAACAAGGGGATACAGCCTTCTGGGATGGTGGTATGAGAAGCTCATCCTAAGGGCACACATCAAATGAAGAAGGTTATTCAAGAAAATCTACCACATCTCAGGAAGAATAGTGAGAATCTGGGATATTTGAGCTACAACCTGCTCCCACTCCACACCCCAGCTCTGGTTGTAGAGCCTGTACTCCAGTGGGTGCAACCACAAGTGGAGGTTCTCTCTACCCCAGCTCCCAGTCCTGGGCTACAATTTCACCCTGGTACAAGCAGGTATATCCCTCCCAGCTCCATGTTGTAGGAGGTCTCTTCATTCTGGGCAGACGAGGCCTAGAGGACTGAGGTTCCCTGCCCGCCCAGTCCCCACTTCTAAGGTGGAGGTTCTGTGCCAAGAGTACTGGGACCCCAAACCCCCCACCCCAGCTCACTGGTAGGGTGGAGGCTCCACACTGGGAGGAGCAAGCCAAAATCAGGAACTACAGTCTCCCTCACGGGTGCCTGCTTGTGGGGCAGAGATGTCATTATGGTAGAAGCAGGCCATTGTCCTATCCCCAAGTCCAATACAGTTTCAGGTCCTGCCCAGGGGAAGAGGCAGGCTGTAAGGAGAGAGAGATGTTTCCTCAGCTCTTGCAGAAGGGATTGACTATATTTGGAACAGAGCAGAAGTCCATGCCTGAGGGTATTGTCAAAAACAATGGAGGCAGGCGTGGCAAGCCTCCCACACCTGTAATCCCATCACTTTGGGAGGCTGAGGTGGAAGGATTGCTCAAACCCAGGAGTTTGAGGCTACAGTGAGCCATGATCATGCCACTGCACTACAGCCTGGGTGACAGAGCAAGACCTTGTCTTGAAAAATAATAATAATAAATAAAATAATTTTTTATTGGACTAAAATAATTTTTTTAAAAGAAAAAAAATCAAAAAAGACATGAGACTTTGTTAAAGCCTGAATAGATTTTAAAGGTTTATATAATCTTCTCTGACCACAGTGGAATAAAATTAGAAATCAAAGACAAGGCTGGGTGTGGTGGCTCATGCCTGTAATCCCAGTACTTTGGGATTACCTGAGATCCAGAGTTCGAGACCAACCTGGACAACATGGCGAAACCCCATCTCTACTAAAAATACAAAAATTAGCCAGGCACGGTGGTGCACGCCTGTAGTCCCAGCTACTCAGGAGGCTCAGGCAGGAGAATCGCTTGAACCTGGGAGGCAGAGGTTGCGGTGAGCCGAGATCACACCATTGTACTCCAGCCTGGGCAACACAGTGAAACTTCTCGAAAAAAAAAAAAAGAAAGAAAGAAGGAGATCAAAGATGGAAAGAATTTGGGGAAATTCATAAATATGTAGAAAATAAACAACATTCCTAAATAACCAATGAGCCAAAGAAGATTGTACAAGGAAAATTAGATATGGTTTTGAAAGGAATAAAAATAAAAGACACAACATACCAAAACTTAGAGGGACGCAGCTAAAACAGCACTTAGAGAAAAATGTTTAGTTGTAAAAACTTATACTTAAAAAAAAAAAAAAAAAGGCTGGACATGGTGACTCACTCTTATAATCCCACGTGGAATGGCTTGTGGCTGGGAGCTCCTGACCAGCCTGGGCACCATAGCGAAACCTTCATCTCTACAAAATAAAATGTTTTTAATTAGCCAGGTATAGTGGCACACCTGCAGTCCCAGCCAAATGGGAGACTGAGGTGGGAAGATCACTTGAGCCTAAGAGTTTGAAGCTGAAATGAGCCATGATCGCACCATTGCACTCCAGCCTAGGTGACAGAGCAAGACTCTGTTTCTAAAAATAAATAAATAAACAAACAAATAAATAAATAAGGCCAGGCGCAGCGGCCCACACCTGTAATCCCAGCACTTTGGGAGGCCGAGGTGGGCAGATCATGAGGTCAGGAGATCGAGATCATCCTGGTTAACACGGTGAAACTCCGTCTCTAATAAAAATACAAAAAATTAGCCAGGCGTGGTGGCATGCACCTGTAGTCCTAGCTACTCAAGAGGCTGAGGCAGGAGAATCACTTGAACCTGGGAGGCAGAGGTTGCAGTGAACCGAGATCGTGCCATTGCATTCCAGCCTGGGCAACAGAGCAAGACTCCATCTCAAAAATAAATATATAAAAAATAAAATAAAAGAAATAAAAAGAAGAAAGAAGAAAGATCTCAAATCAATTACTTAGCCTTCCACCCTAAGGCACCAGACAAAGAAGATCAAACTAAGCTTAAAGATGGCAGAAGAAAGGAAGAAATTAAGATTAGAGGAGAAATTAATGAACTACAAAATAGAAAAAAATCAACAAAACCAAAAGCTCATTAAAAAAAAAAAAAAGCTTTTAAAAGATCAACAAATTGACAAACCTTTAGCTAGACTCACCGGAAATAAGAGAGAGAGACTCAAATTACTAAATCAGGGATGAAAGAGGGGACATCACTACATCACTACCTGTGTTAGAGAAATAAAAAAAATTATATGCAAATACTATGAACTGCTATATGCCAACAAATTAGATAATGTCAATGAAATGGACAAATTCTTAGTAAGAATTTGTTCTTAGTAGGATTTTTTATGGAATGAATTGTGCTTCCCCTAAAAAAGATACGTTGAAGTCCTAACCCCTAGTATACCTGAGATTCTGACCTTACTTGGAAATAGGGTCTCTACAGAGGTAATCAAGTCAAAGCTAGGTCATTTGGGTAGACCTATTCCAACATGACTGGTATATTCTTATAAAAAGGAGAAATATGGACACAGAGAAAGACACACAGAGAAAGAAGATGATGTGAAGACACTCAGGGAGAAGACAACAGTGTGAAGATGGAGGCAGAGATGGGAGTGGTGCTACTAGAAGTCAAGGAACACCTGGGGCCACCAGACGTTTGGGAAAGGCTGGGAAAGAGTGCCCAACACCTGGGTTCTTCTGGCCTCCAAAATGGGTTTTAAGTCACCCAGATTATGGTAATTTGTTATGACAACCTAGGACACTATTAAAGACATAAACTACTGAAATTGGTTCAAGCAGACATCAAAAATCTGAACAGGTCTATAATAAGTAAAGAGATTGAATTCTTAACTTTAAAATTTCTCCCAAAGATAATCCCAGGTATAGATGGCTTCCCTGGCAAATTCTACCAAACATTGAAAGAAGAATTAGCAGAAATAATTTCTGTTACAAACTCTTCCAGAAAATAGAACAAGCAGCACTTCCCCATCTTCCAGCTCATTCTCTGAAGCCAGTATAATCTTGATGGCAAAACCAAAGACATCATAGGCCAATATCGCTTCTGAATATAGATGTAAAAACCTTCAATACTAGCAAACTTAATCCAGCAACATATAAAAAGGATTATACACCATGACCAAGAAGGTTTTATCTCAGGAATGCAAGGGTGGTTCAACATAAGAAAGTCAATTCATGTAATACATCACATTAATAGAATGAAGGGGGAAAACCACATGATAATCTCAATTGATGCAGAAAAAGCATTTGACAAAATCCAATGTCTTTTCGTGATTAAAAAACACTCAATATATTAGGAATGGAATGGAATGGAATTTCCTCAACGTGACAATGACCATATATGAAATGCCCAGAGTTAACATAACCAATGATGAAAGACAAAGCTATCCTTCAAGATCAGGAACAAAACAAGGATGCCTGGTTTCACCACTTCTATTCAACATAAGTACTGGAAGTTCTAGCCAGAGCAATTAAACAAGAAGAGAAATAAAAGGCACCCAAGTTAGACAGGAAGAAGTAAAACTACCTCTATTAACAGATGACATGATTTTAGATGTAGAAAATCTAAAAGAATCAACATACAGACACACAGAGAGACTGTTAACAGGTAATAAACTAACTCAGCAAAGTTGCAGGGTACAAAATTAACACACAAAAATAAGTTGTATTTCTGTGCACTAGCAATGAATAATCCAAAAAGGAAACAAAGAAAACAATTCCAATTTCGATACAATCAAAAATAGCAAAATTCTTAGTAACAAGCACAACTAAAAAGGACAAAACTTGCACTCTGAAAAGTATAAAACATTGTTGAAAGAATTTTTTTTTTTTTTTTGAAACAGAGTCTCACTCTGTCACCCAAGCTGGAGTGCAGTGGCGCCATCTCGGCTTACTGCAACCTCTGCCTCCCAGGTTCAAGGGATTCGCATGCCTCACTCAGCCTCCCAAGTAGTTGGGATTACAGGTGCCCGCCACCATGCCCAGATAATTTTTTGTATTTTTAGTAGAGATGGGGTTTCACCACGTAGGCCAGGCTAGTCTCCAACTCCTGACCTAAGGTGATCCACCCACCTTGGCCTCCCAAAGTGCTAGGATTACAGGCATGAGCCACCATGCCAGGCCTGTTGAAAGAAATTTTAAAAGATCTACATAAATAGGAAGACATCCTATGTTAACACATTGGAACACTTAATTGTTAAGATGTCAGTACTACCTAAAGTGATATACAAACTCAATGCAATCCCTATCAGAATCACAGCTGGCCCATTGCAGTAATTGATGAGCTGATCCTAAAGTTTCTATGGAAAAGCAAGGGACACAAATTAGCCAAAACAATCATGAAAAAGAACAAAGTTGGCCAGGTGCAGTGGCTCAAACCTGTAATCCCAGCACTTTGAGAGGCTGAGGCAGGTGGATCACCTGAGGTCAGGAGTTCGAGACCAGCCTGACCAACATGGAGAAACCCCATCTCTACTAAAAATACAAAATTAGTCGGGCATGGTGGCACATGCCTGTAATCCCAGCTACTTGGGAGGCTGAGGCAGGAGAATTGCTTGAACCCAGGAGATGGAAGTTGCGGTGAGCCGAGATCACGCCATTGCACTCCAGCCTGGGCAACAAGAGTGAAACTCCGTCTCAAAAAAAAAAAGAGCAAAGTTGTAGGACTCACACATCCCAATCTTACAACTTACAACATGGCAACAGTAATCAAGATAGCATGGTACTGGCATAAGGTTAGATAAATAGACCAATGGAATAGAATTCAGAATCCAGGAATACACCCTCACACTTATGATAAATTGATTTTCTACAAAGGTACCAAGACAATTCACCAGGAAAAGAATACTCTTTTCAACAAATTGTACTAGGACAGCTGGATATACACTTGCAAAAGAATAAAGTCGGACCCTTCTCACCTCAACACGAAAATTAACTCAAAATGGATCACAGACCTACGTGTAGAGCTAAATTATAAAACTCTTAGACTACCCAGCTATTCGGGAGGCTGAGGCACAAGAATCACTTGAACCTGGGAGGTGGAGGTTGCAGTGAGCTGAGATTGTGCCACTGCACTCCAGTCTGGGCAACAAAGCAAGCCTCTGTCTCAAAAAATAAATAAATAAAACTTCTAGAAAAACACAGGAGAAAATCTTTGTGCCCTTGTGTAAGAAAAAGTCTTCTTATACATGACACCAAAAGCCCAAGAAACAAAAGAAAAATAGATAAATTAGACATATCAAATTTTAAAACTTCTGTACTTCAAAGGATAGCATCAAGAGAGTGAAAAGACAACCCACAGAATAAAAGAAAATATATGCAAGTTGTATATCTGACGAAAGACTTGTATCCAGGTTGCATAAAGAATTCTTACAACTCCATAATAAAGGGAAAAATAAACCAATTAAAAATGGGCAAAGGATATGAATAGTCATTTCTACAAAAATATATACAAATGATCAATAAGCACATGAAAAGACAATCAACATCATTAACCATCAGGGAAATGCAAATCAAACCACAGTCAGATACCACTCACACCCACCAGAACGGCCGTCATCATAAAGGCAGTCAGACGTGATAGCACACACTTGTAACCCCAGCCACTTGGGAGGTTGAAGTGGGAGGATGGCTTGAGGAGTTTGGGGTTGCAATGAGCTATGATTACACCACTGCACTGCAGACTGGGCAACAGAATGAGACCCTGTATCAAAAAAAAAAAAAGTGTTAGTAAGGACATGCAGAAATTGGAATCTTTATATACTACTGCTGATTGGAATGTGAAATGAAGCAGCCACGTTGGAAACTAGTCTAGCAGTTTCTCAAAATGTTAAACATAGAGTTACCATATGACTACACAGTTCCACTCCTAAATTTATACCGCACATGTTCGCACAAAAATTTTTACATGAAGGTTCATAACGGCATTATTCATAATAACCAAAAGACGAAACAATGTCCATCAGCTGATGAATGGCTAGAATGTGCCATATCCATGGGATACAATATTATTTGTACGTAAAAGAGTGAAGTGCTAATACATACCACAATATGAGTGAACCTTAAAAACATTCTACTGTGAGAGAAGCCAGTCACAAAATCTCACATATTATATGATGCCATTTACACTAAATGTGCAGAATAAGCAAATCTAGAGACCGAGACAGAAAACATATTAGTGATTCCTTAAGGCTAAGGGGGTTGGAGGAAATAGGGAGTGACTGCTAATGGGTAGGGGGTTTATTTCTGTGGTGACAACAACATTCTATAGTTGATTATAGTGATAGTTGCAAAATTCTAGGAATGTACTAAAAAATATTGATGCATACTTTAAATGGGTGAATTGTGGGGCATGTGAATTATATCTCAATAATGCTGGCTTTTTAAGGCATAATAAAAACTTTTTCAAACATACAAAAGGTGAAAGGAAATATCACTCACACACCCAAACTACAAGTAATGCTTAGGATGTCATTCAGGGACAAGGAAAGCCTATCGGAAGCCAATATGGACCTATGCAAAGGAATGGAGGACATCAGAAATTTTCACTATGTAAGTAAATATATAGAATTTTTCTCAATGTTTAAATTCTATAAAAGAGAATAATCATGTATTGTGAGATTTATAACTTTGGTTTAAGTAAAATGTATGACAGCAATGGCACAAAGTTCAGGTGGGGAGAAATGGCAGGTTCTTAGGCTATCAGTGTAATGTCACCTGAAGATAGACTGGTAAGTTAAAGATGTATACCATAAACCCTGAACCAACCACTGGAGTAACAACAACAACAAAAAATTACATCCAATTAGCAAGGATGGAGGAGGAGGAGAAGGGCAAGAGGAAGAAGAAATGGAGTAATAATAATAAACACTAAGTCCAAAAGAAGGCAGAAAAGGAGAAAAGGAAGGAAAAGAATTGATGGTACAATGGTAAATTTAAATTTAACCATATCAATAATCAGACTGAAAGTAAATGGTCTAAGCACTTCAACTAAGAAGCAAAGATTGTCAAATAAGAACAAACAGTAAGGCCCAACAGTAGGCTGCCAACAAGAATCCAACTTTAAATGAAAAGACTCAAATATGTTCAAAATAAAAGAGTGGAAAAGACACGTCTTGCTACCACTAATCAAAAGACAGATGGAGTGGCTATATTAATATCAGACAAAGTATGTTTGGAAGCAAAAAATATTACTAAAGAGGGTCTTTTCAATACAATAAAGGGTTCGATTCATCAAGATGACATAGCAATCCTAAACATTTATGCACCTAATAACAGCATCAAAACACACAAGGCAAAAACAGAACTACAAGAAGAAAATGACAAATCCACAATTTCACAATTACAATTGGAGAATTCTTCTTTTTTCATTTGAGACAAGGTCTCACTCTGTCACCGCCTCCTGAGTAGCTGGGACCACAGGCATGTGCCACCACACTCAGCTAATTTTTTTGTTGTTGTTATTTGTCGAGACAAGATCTCATATCACCCAGGCTAGGCTCCAGCAGTCCCTTGCCTTGGCCTCCCGAAGTGCTGGAATTACAGGCATGAGCCACCGCACCCGGCAGATAGTTGGAGGATACTCCTCTCTCAGTAATTTACAGAACAAGTAGATAAAAATCAGGAAGCTATTAGAAAACACGAGCAGCAGAGGAACAGAGGTGTCCAGGGCACAGGCAGGAGCACAGTGGAGCTGGGTATACTGTGTGTGGAGGGGCGGGGTACACACCTTTGTGGGTGTAAAGGAAAGAAGTGACTTTGGAAAGGTAGACCTAGAGCAAGGTTGGAGCAGGATGTACAGGTCTTCAGAGTTTATTTAAAGTCTAATAGAAAGGCAGAAGTGGGTTTTCAGTCACAGTACTCTCCCACTTAACCCAAATAGGCCCTCTGAGGCTTCACATCATGGAATCCCGGGCAAGCACCAGCCAGCACTGAAGGTGGTGTCCCTTCAAGAGTAGCCTGTACCATCTCTGCAGGAAGGGAGGCCTATGTCCTTCTGAAGCTTGACCATGGCACCCTCCAGATGCCCCACAGGTACATCTGCCAGAAGGCAGAGACCTCATCCCATTTAGTTTCTGATTTGCTGTGTAACTCCAAACCGGGCCCTTCACCTTTCTGGACCTTTGTCTCCCCATTTGTAAAAAAGAGTGATTCTGATTCTGTGTGTGTTCATGGTGCACCTACAAAATCTCTGTCAAGGTTAGTCTCCATCGTGCCCCAACTTCCTATTCCCACCACTGCTGACCCCAGCCTCCAGCTTGTCCCACCCGTGAGCTGCTGCTCCAGGACCCTCTGGCTGCTGGCAGCACCTGCCCCTCATCCTCTACAATCAGACTGTCCCCCATCACCACAGCCTCCTTCCTGGACACCAGCAGCTCTCATTTCTGTGGGTCCCAAGCTGTTGACCCCAGGTTCTCTTGTAGCACAGCTCTAGACTCTGAAGCGCTTTGAAGGAACCAATGAGTAATAAGAGACTCAAAAGTGAAACCATTCTTGTATGAGGCTGGTGGGGACCACCATTCATGAACCCACCCAGAAAGCCCTGAGGCTTGGGGGCTGTATCCCTAGTTCCTCTGAGCACTGTCATCTTTCAGGACAGCCACCAGAGATAGGACAGACCCAGCAGAGTCGACTGCACAATAGGCTCACCCAGGCCACAGCCCAGGCCTATTGCATGGGAGCCTCTGGAGTGTGAAACCAAGAATTCATGTTTGTTAAAACCCCCAAGTGATTCTGATGTAGGGTCAGGTCCGGGATTGAGAGATGGAAAGCAATGTGTCTCCACTCGGATGTGCAGACCATCATCTGAAGACCTCAAGCCATGTAGATTCCAGTCCAGCAGGCTTGGAGGCCAAAGCACTCATCTCTGCAAACCCCTTCTGCAGGTCCGAGGACCACACTCCAAGGAGTAAGGGCACGGGGGATGGAAGAGTAGCAAGCAGGAGCCAGAAGGCTCTAGGTGCTCACCTTGGCTCTGCCCCTGACCCTGACACTCACTCACTTGCCCCCCTGAGCCTCAATGTCCCCATTCAGAAATGGAACCAGTGGTACCTACCTGGCAGACCCTTGCCACATTTCTCTTTCCCTTCAGCCTGGCTCTCCACCTCCCTCAGTATTGACCAGTGCTCCCTGAATGCCCTGTTCTAAGTGTGGCCCAACCCACCAAGCCCTACAACAGCCAGACAGGGCAGGTACTTAAAAGACTGAAACTCTGTGGCAGGGTGGGTCAGCTGCCTGCTCAATGAGACACGGCAGGGGAGTCAAGGTTCAAAGCCAGGGCACCTGCCCACAGAGCTGTCTCCAGGTTGCATGTCACCATTGCCTCAGACGGACACCCTCACTCCAATTCCCACCCTTGGTCTGCCAAGCAGGGCTTCATCCAAGGCTTACCTCCTTGCCCTGAGGGCTCCTGGCTGGAGTGGCCACACTTAGCCCTGGCCCCCAACCCCCACCTTCCTTTCCTTCTCTCCCAGTGAGCATTTCCAAGCCCCATGCCAAGCCTGGGCTCTGTATTAGATTCTGGAGTACAGGTCGGCATTGATCCTGGGAAGGGCCTGAAAAACATCATGCCTTCTTCATCACCTCCCTCAGTTTAGAGATGGGATGATGGAGGCCCAAAAGAAAGCAACTTTCCCAAGGCCTCCCTCTGCCACCCTGCTCAACTGCACCTGCCTGCAGGTGAAAAGACAGCCCTGGCATAAGTGACCAAGGGATGCAAGCCCCAGGGACCATGTGGAGCCAGACGAGAATTAAGGTGCACCTCCACCCTAAAGCTGCCCCTGCCGTGGACTCTGAAGGTTCGCCTAGCTGCTCTCCACATCCAGCTCCTGTCCTCATCCCGGGGCCTGGCGTCATTCCCTAACAGATTCTCTCAGAACCCTTGGGTGGGTCTCCTGAGCTCGGCCCACCATCCCAGTGGGCACGAGCCAGGCTAGCCCCACCCTGTCTCTCCTGGCCAGTGCCCACACCTGCAGCCTGGCCCACCTGGACCCCTAGGTCTGAATCTGAACCCCTAGATCTGGACCCCTTGGCCTGGTCCCCCCTCAGCGTGCCCTGATTGTCACCTATTAGACCGAGACCCAGCCCAGTTCTTCTTCCTCCTCCGCCTCCCCCTCCTTCCTCTTCTTCCTTTCTTCCTCCTTCCCCGGTCCCTCTTTACCCTCCTCTACATCCCCTGTTTCCTCTCCTCTCCTTCCTTCCTCCTCATCCTGCAAGTTAGAACGAATCTGAACCACTGCCTTCTCCCCCAGAGCCCATTCCTAGGGGGTATTTGCTGCAGCCAGCCCAAGTCGTGGCTGTTCCTACAGCCCACTTCCCTACACAGGGCCTGCGTCTGCCGCATTTTCACATTAACCGTGATGCTCTGAAACACAGTTCTGGGACAAGGTCCTGGTAAGTATCCATCACCCTCAGGCAACTATTATTCTCCCTGAGCCCCTGATCTCCCCCACTGAGCCAGGCAAAGATAGCGTCAATTCCACACCATCCCCAGTGCCAGGGCATTGCCCAGCCCCTCCCCCAGGACTCTACAAACACCCACCCAGGTGACACAGCTATCTAAAGAGAAGGAGGGGTCCCTGACAACATGCCCCTCCCTGAATCTCTGCATGCCCCAAATCTCTGCATACCCCAGAACCTCCACATGCCCCATCGCAAGGACCTGGCCTGGGCAGATTGTAAATGTGCCTTTGAGGACCACATGCCATCCTCAGGCAGGTGTTCTGAGATAACTTCCCTGCCCATGGAGGTGCTATGAGGATGCCTGTGACAGCACCAGCCCTGGGCCTGCACAAGGCAGGCACCCTGAGAAACCAAGTGTCCTCCCAAGAAGCTCATTTCTAGTGCACATGAGGCTTGAGGGGCTCCCAGCAAAACCTGACAACCCACCCAATGTTAGAACAATGGTGTAAAGACAGATTCCTGGCAACACCACAAAAGAGGGTCATTGCCAATCAAGCTACTGGCTGCATTAGTAAAGGTCGCAGGAACTGAATCAAAATAGAAATCCATTTTGGTTGGTTTCATCGGGAAACAAAGAACATGCCGGCCTGTGTTTCTTTTGTCTCAGGGACTTCCAGACGCCGAGAGATGATAAACAGCCAAACAGATGCACTTCCGCGAGAAAGGGCTTTTGTGGCTACTCATTTGGAAATCAAACACAGGCGCTCTCCCCATCCTTGACAGAAAGAGCATCGATCAGACTGGCAAGTGGCTACCATGGGCCATGGTCAGTCGACCTTGGGAGGCTGTGGATTCTGGGTGGCTCTGCCCCTGTTCTCTGTGGTTGGGCAACTTCCTCTCAACCCTCCAGACTTCTGTTTCCTTATGAAGAGTAGGTAAAAGCATGGAGGTCAGATAACCTCCAAGGAACCTCCAGTGCCAAAAATCTATGGGCCTCTTCTTGGCCAATCACCACCATCAAGTCTTTTTTTTTTTTTTTTTTTTTGACAGAATCTCGCTTTGTCACCAGACTGGAGTGCAATCGCACGATCTCGGCTCACTGCAATCTCTGCCTCCCAGGTTCAAGCGATTTCCCTGTCTCAGCCTCCCGAGTAGCTGAGACTACAGGGATGTACCACCATACCCGGCTAATTTTTTGTATTTTTAGTAGAGACAGGGTTTCACCATGTTGGCCAGGATGGTCTCAAACTCCTGACCTCGTGATCTGCTCGGCCTCCCAAAGTGCTGGGATTACAGGCGTGAGCCACTGCCCCCGGCCCGCCACCTCCAAGTCTTTAATTCACCAGAGTTACTGCTATCCAGCCACGGCCCTTGGGCCCACTTGATTCAGCAAAATCAATGGGACCACAGGTAACATGGCAGCAGGACATCATTTAGTGATAAAAATGGTGGTACCATGTTCACATGCTTGCACACACAGGCACACACACTATGGTGCTCCATCTTTGGGTGCTGTGAGTGAGCCTCATGAGGCCCAGTGCAGTCACTGGTGGGTGCCTTCCTACACCTCCCCTTGTTGAAGCATGAATCCTTCCAACTCACAATCCCATGCCCAACACAAGATGATGGGGACTGAACTGAATGGAATCAAACTGACAGTCTCAGCAGCCCTTTGCAGGTTGCTGTTATTACATCTACATTGCAGCTGGGAAACTGAGGCCAGTGAGTGCTTTGTAATCTTGGGATCATGATCGGGATTTTCACCCAGACCAGAAGAGTCCAGTCAAGGGCTGGACTACTGGCTGCATTAGTAAAGGTCGCAGGAACTGAATTAAAATAGAAAACAGCAAAGCACCCTGCTGAGTAGACAACTGCTAGACCTCGCATCCTCACAGCCCTGCGCAGCATCAAATGCTTTCTGGAAAAAGGTTTGGAATTCTCAAAGAAGCCCCAGAGGCCAGCACCCTCCCTGCTGGTCCCCCTGAGCCAGTCCTCACTCAAGAGGAACCCACCCAGCTCCTTCCTTCCAGACACAGCAGCATCCAGGGCAGATGTGGGCTCCAGTCCCACTTCTGACACATCCGCCTGGGACCATAAGCAAGTGTTACCTCTCTCTGAATCTCACTCTGGCCAGGCAAACACTGGGAGGGTCTGCTGAGAAGCCAGGCCTGGTCCCCATTCTGGCCAGGGAGCATGAACCCATGTCCCATTGGAGGGGGACAGTCAGGACCAACACAACAAGACAAAGAAGTGGCCCTCAGGAACTGGGTCCGGGAGAGACAGGATTATTAAGAGGAGGGATTCTGTGCAGGCGGAAGCCTGTGGTCCTTCTCAGTTCCATAATGGAGATGGTCAGGAAAGCCTCAGCTTCTCCCAGAATGAATCCATTATAGCGACCAAGATCTCCACCTGAGGGGCGCTCACTGGAAGTTTGCTGAAATCCCAAATCAGCATGCTCCTGATTTCAGAAGCTGCCGCACATCTTTGCACTTCAACACAAAATCAACCACGTCCTAGGCTCCAGCCCTGGAACACCAAATGAAGCCACACATGTCCTGCACACCAAGACCTCTTCAATGGAAGGAAAATGAACACTGAGTTTGGTCCACCCTTTTCCCACCTCCCTTACCAAATCCCAAATCATCAAAACAGGCCCAGTGCTGCATCTTACAGTCAGGGAAACTGGGGACCACCAGACCAGGGCCCTCCATCACCAGTGTACCCCCCAGAACTGGCTAGGCTCAGTCACCGCTTAGTGGACCCCAGCCCTCAGCAAGCACTCTTTCCTAACAGCCCTTACACACATTCTCTCTCTCTCTCTCTCTCCTCTCTCTCTCTCTTTCTCTCTCTCTCTCTCTCTCGGATAATTTCTTTAGTAAAGTACCTCAAAATAAGCTTTTAGTTTAATCTATTTCCATTTTGTGAGCAACGGTTCTCCCTAGAGTCCTTATTTATTGCCGAAGAAGACATTAGGAGAGGACGGCTCAGAGAGTCACCCCGCTTCCCCTGTCAGCCAGTTCCAAGACACACACAGGCGTCCACACACTGAAGGGCCCTGGGAGGACCAGCTATCCAGTCTGGAGTCCACCCGCCCACGCGCCTGTGAGTGGTGGGCAGGCACTCAATGCCAGGACAGGGAGCTCACTACCTCACCGACAGCCCATCCTAGGCGGAAGGGGGAAGGAGCCAGACCTGGTCTGCCTCCTCTCTCGCCCACCCTGAGGCGACCCCAGAACTGGGGAGTGGGGGGATATCACAACTAGGAGGAGCGGGGGCTGCCGGACCCCACCGGCAGAAGAGCCCGGAGGGGACCCTGTGCCTCCCTTGCCCGCCAGAGTTCTTTGCCTTCAGCTTCTCCCGGATGAACCCTCCCGCAGAGCCTGGGGACCCCGCCAGGGTCACTGTGCGCCCCTCCCGAGCTCAGGGGGAAAGGAAGGACGGCGGCGCAGGTGCGGGAAGGTGCGGGTCCACGCGGGTCCCATGAACTCCGGGGAGTGGGGGCGCCTCCGGTGCGGGCCGACGCCCCCTTACCGCAGAGCAGCAGCAGCAGCGGGAGAAGTTGCGGGCGCCGCCGCGCTCCAGTCTCCATGGCTGGCCGGCCGCGGCTGGGTCACGCTTGGTCCCGCTCGGGTGCAACCGGGGACGCCCGGATGGGGTTAGGGTGGGGCGGGGCCTCAGGGAGTCCGCCCCCATGCCGCGCCCCCCAGACCACGCCTCCGGACGTGCCCGTTACCTCCAGATGTGCGGTGCAGGCCCTGCAGGCGCGCGGGGTGGGAGGGACGGGGGCGGGTGGAGTCTGGGCTGGAATCTCAGCGGGGGTGAGAGTGGGGTGAGGGCTGGGTTTCGAGCTGGGGACTAGGTTGGGGGGGTGCCGGCTCTGAGGGCGGGACTGGGGTGCTGAGCTGCAAAGGAGCGTTTTGGGAGCAGATTGCAGGGGCAGGCTGGGAGGTGAGCTGGAGTGAGAGTGGGGGCCGGCTGATAGTAAGCTGGACTGCAGGCTGGAAAGACTTGGGGAACTTCCGTCCAGGCTGGGGGGCAGACTGTGGGGGTAGACCAGGGAGGGCGCTGAGGTGAGGATGAAGCGCTGGCTGATGATGGCCTAGAGGAGGCTGCGGGTAGACTGGAGGAAGGTGGACCTGGGGGTGGGCTAGGTGTGCCCTGGCCGAAAGTAGACCAGAGTCCAGAGCTGCCCCCAGGCAGGAAGGGGACATTTGAGCAGAGACACATCTAGGAGCCAGGTCTCCAAGGGTCAGGAAAGTGCATGAAGGAGGTTAGGGTGTGTGTGTGCGTGTGTATGTGTGTGTGTGTGTGTGGTGTTCATAGAGTATGTGTGTGATGTGCATGTGGGGTATGTGTAGATGCATGTGTGTGCCTGGAGTGTGTGATGTATGGTGTGTGTGTGGCACGTGTGAGTTTGAGTCTGAGACAAGGTGTGTTTGTGAGTGTGTGCTTGGGAAACAGTGTGTATGAGAGAGACTGGAGGATGTGGCAGCTACACACAGAGACATATCACACATCAAGGACCAAGCCACAAGCAAACCGAGGGACAAGAGTATCTGGCGCCCCCAAAGACCTGGCCTCAGAGAGTACCAGCGTCCCTGAGGGGAAGGAAGGCCTCAGTTTCTCCAGCCACAGGTCACTTTGCCAGATGGGTTGCCTCTGTCATCCTCAGCCCCTAGCACAGGCCCTGGCTCCAGTGGACACTTGATGGTGTCTGCAGAATTATCACTGGCCAGGACTTCCGAGAGGCCCACCCACCACCCCTGGAGGCACATGCTGGTCTGAGGTTGGGGCACAGGCCCAGGCTCCCACAGGGATGAGCCCTCCACTCCTCTGAGCCATAGGTACTGCTACCTTCCCAGGAGCTGAGCTGACCTTCTCCTGGCTTAGAAAGACCCACTTTATTTAACAAGACCCTTATTTGGGAGCAGAACTTTCTGTGCTTTTTTACTGAAGAAATTCTGATTGCAGCCAGAATTAATTCAAAGGAATCAAAACTAATTAAAATTGATCATTTGTCCTGCCTTCTGCCTGAGGGGTGGGCAGCAGTGCCGGGGTGGCCACAGAGCCTCCAGTGAGACTGCTGGTGCCCACAGGCCAGGGGTCATAAAACAAACCGACCAGGGCAGCAGGGGACTGGCTCACACACACACACCCTACACCAGCCACGACAAACCAAGAGGACGGTCCAGGCCCGGGTGTCCACCCACATCCCACACAGACTCGGCCCTATAGCTCTCTCCAGGAGAGTCTTAGTCCCCACTCAGTCCCACAGCCCCAAAAGCGGTTGCACACAGCTTACAGGCTGGAACAGGAGGATGGGGTTGTCAGGTGGGGGGAGGGTCAGCCAGTTCCCCCAAGCCTGCACCAGGGAGCAATGCTCCCTTTCCTGGACTCCCCACTCTGGCTCTGCAGTGGGGAAGCCCTGGCCATCCTGCAGAGTTGGTTCCAACACCTGTTCTCCAAGGAACCAACCATGCCCTGACAAACTCCCAGGGAGTTGTGTCTACTGTCCTCTATGTCCCTCTAAGACAGGGCCCTCACTTCTCCTTTCTGCCCAGTGCTGCCCATGGCCTCTGCAGGGCAGGTGGGTTTAACACAGGCTGTGAGGAGCTGAGCACTGGGAGAGGGGGACCTACCCCTTCCACAGTGCATCCCCCCGACCCTGCAAGTGGAAGGGCTGCTGCCATAAATGAGACTGACCATGAGGTGTACCCTGGACAACACCTGTCTCCCTGCTTGTCCCTTGGTGGGTGCTGGCCCTGACACCATTCTCTATGTCTGTGATCCTGTGAGCACTGGGGTCCTCTCAGGAATCCCCTCTTATGGTTCATAATTCTTTATTTTTTTAATTTTGTATTTTTATTTATTTATTTTTGAGAAGGAGATTCATTCTTATTGCCCAGGCTGGAGTTCAATGGCATGATCTTGGCTCACCACAACCTCCCCCTCCGGGGCTCAAGAAATTCTCTTGCCTCAGCCCCCTGAATAGCTGGGATTACAGGCTTGTGCCACCACGCCCAGCTAATTTTTGAATTTTTAGTAGAGACAGGGTTTCTCCATGTTGGTCAGGCTGGTCGTGAACTCCCAACCTCAGGTGATCCTCCTGCCTCGGCCTCCCACAGTGCTGGGATTACAGGCGTGAGCCACCGTGCGCAGCCGGTTCATAATTCTTTATACCAAATTTCCCCATTCAGATTGTAGTGTAGTCTCTCTCCTGATCAAGCCCTGATTCACCATTATCCTGATATTTATTCTGTGATTCCTCTTACTCTTAAATAGTTCTAAGAGAACATTTTCTTGACACTCAAGTGGCCTCTTCTAAGAGGAAGAAATAACATCCTGGTGCTTCTACCAGATCAGAGGAACACATGGCCGCTCGGCCTTCACTGTCCCTGGAAGTAATGCTTCTGCCCAGTGTCCGCGTGTCCAGGCGAGGGCCTGAGCACAGAACCAGGTGAGGTTTGGGATTTGGCTCTGCTTGTTCTGGAGCTAGACCTCAGGAGGGCCGGGCTTGAGAAGGCGCCAAGGGGAGCCATTCCCGGACACCTTGCTCCCCCTGCTGGACAGACACTGAAATAACGGTACCATCGTCTATGCGGCGCCTCTGTCTCCCAGGCAGCAGAAATGCCTCGGTGACCCCTCTCCAGGGACACAGAGGACCTATCTTCAAAGAAGAGGTGATGAAGGCGATTCCAGGAAGGGATGTCTCTGACCATCAGTTTTCCACCTTCCCACGGATAGAGACACAGCTTTCCATATTCTGTTGCATTTGTTTGCTCATTTGTTTAATTGCAATAAAAAACACATCAAATCAAGCATTTTAGGATGGGTGTGTTGACTTATGCCTGTAATCCCAGCACTTTGAGAGGCTGAGGTGGGCTAACTGCTTGAGCTTAGGAGTTCTAGACCAGCCTGGGCAACATGGTAAAACCCCGCCTCTACAAAAAAAAAGTACAAAAATTAGCCATGTGTGGTGACACATGCCTGTAGTCCCAGATACCGTGGAGGCTGAGACTAGAGGACGGCTCGAGTCCAGGAGGTCGAGGCTGCAATGAGCCATGATGGCACCACTGCGCTCCAGACTGGGTGACAGAGTGAGACCCTATCTAAAAAAAAAAAAAAGAGCATTTTAACCACTTTCAAGTGCATGGTTTCCTGAACCACCCAGCTCCAGGACTTCATCTTTCCACACTGAAACTCTGTGCCCATTGAACACTTACTGCCCATCCATTCTCCCTCCCTGAAGCCCCTGGCAGCCACCATTTTCTTTTTTTCCCTCTTTCATTCTCTTCTTTGTATGTCTTCCTCTCCCTACCCCCACCTTTCCACTTTCTGTCTCTATGAATCTGAGTACTCTGGGGACCTCATTTAAGTGGACTCACTCAGGATTTGTCCTTTTGCATCTGGCTGATTTCGCTGATGTCTCCAAGATCCACCCATGTTGTAGCATGGGTCAGAATTTCCTTTTTGTTGTTGTTGGTTGGTGTTTTTTGTTTGTTTGTTTGTTGTTTGTTTGTTTGTTTTTGAGGCATAGTTTTGCTCTTGTCACCCAGCCAGGAGTGCAATGGTGCCATCGCGGCTCACTGCAAACTCCACCTCCTCAATTCAAGCGATTCTCCTGCCTCAGCCTCACAAATAGCTGGGATTACAGGCCCCACCACTACTCCCAGCTAATTTTTGTATTTTTAGTAAACATGGGATTTCAGCATGTTTGGCCAGGCTGGGCTTGAACTCCTGACCTCAGGTGATGCGCCCACCTCAGCCTCCCAAAGTGCTGGGATTACAGGTATGAGCCACCGCGCCAGGCATCCTTCCTTCTTAAGGCTGAATAATATTCTGTTGTATGGATAAACCACATTTTATCTATCCATTCATCTGCCATTCATTTCCTTTTTTAAGGAAAATTTTATTTTTGAAAAACCTATCAGAAAATGTCTTGAGGAAAATACGTTAAAATGTTATCTATGGTCATTTCTGGCTCTGGAAAGATCTGAAGTGGTGTTTAATTTACATTATTTTCTGCTTGTCTCTGCTTTCTCATTTTGCTACACTGCTGTTTGTGGCATGTGGTGGGTTTTACATAACCTGTGTGTTGTGAGAGTTTATGTGTGTGCACTGAGGACTATGTGTACCTGTGTTGTACACATAGTCCTCAGTTGTGTGTGTTGGGTGTGTTGTGTGCAGTTCACGAATGTGGCATGTGTGTATGGGATGTGTGTGTACATGTTGTGAGGTGATGGTGTGTGTGTGTGTATGGTGTATGGGTGTGTGAATGAGTGGGTGTTCATGTGTGTTGTGTGTGGAGCATATAAGAATCTGTGTCACGTGTGTCTCATGCTTGTGACTGTGGTGTGGGGCATAAGTGTGTGTGCACGTGAGGAATGTGTGTGTTCAGGCAGAACATTGCTGGCCCCTGCTGGACAAAATAAGCACAGTCATTTCCTGGAGTGCAACCTCCCCTCTCCTACCACATCACCTGACCCTAAGCATGCTGACCCCATCCCCCTCTGCCCTGCTCCCACCAGGTGGCATGAGGAAAGACTCAGAGCTGGTGCCCAGGGCAAGTTTGGGGCCCTGAATACCTCTTGGCTTCTTTGAACCTTGGTGAGCTTGAAGTGAACTGCAACAATTAAAAACACCTATTATGATTATTTGGGGTGTGCGTTATGAGTTTTATTGCCTGCACGTGACAATAAAAATAATGTCATTTAGGAGGGGGTTTCCTGGGCTGCTAAGAAGGAAAAGTACTTTGGAGACTGGAGAGCACAGTACATGGTAAGGGTCATTCTCTAAAGAACATGTTTGCCGTCTCCTCGGAGGGAGTACAGCACAGTGACAGAGGGAGGCAGGAAGCCCCTTCCTACATGACATGGTGGAGCAAGAAACCACGAGGCCCCAAGGTGCCAGCTCTGTGTCTCAGGGTGAGGCCTAAGGAAGCACTTACCCCAGAGGGCTCAGTACCACGTGCTCCCTGTTGCTTTGGAAAGCTCAGGGCCACGCACTCCATTGGTTTGGTTGTGTGTCATGAATCCCTGAGGAAAAGACGAAGCTCTGGATTTTAATAGAAGAGAGAAAGGGAAAGATCAGTATGGTTCTGTGCGCACCTAATCTCCGGAAACTTTGTCACCTTACATGACCAAAGGGTCTTTGTGGATGGATTAGTTAATTTCATGTGTCAATTTGGTTGGGCCACGGTGCCCACTTACGTGCTCAGACACTATGCTGGGTGTGCTGTGAGGGTATTTTGGATGAGATTAACATTTAAATCGATGGCCTCTGAGCAAAGCAGATTGCCCTCTTTAATGTGAGTGGGCCTCATGCAGTCAGGTAAAGACCTAAAGGTAATGAAAAGACTGACCTCCTCCAAGGAAGGAGTCCCCCCACAGATGGGCACTGGACTTGAACTGCAGCCTGGGCTCTCCCCTGTGTCCCCAACCTGCCAGCCAGCCCTGCAGATTTTGGACTTGCCAGTCTCCATAACCCCATGAGCCAATCCCTTAAAATAAATATCTTTCTGTATATCCACACATCCTGTTGGCTCTGTTTTAGAGAACCCTGACTGATATGAACACAGAGGTGATGAAGGGCACAGACCTTGAGGTGAAGAGATGATCCTGGATTATTTGGGGCAGCAGGGAGGCCAATTTAATCACATGAGCGCTTCAAATCAGAGAACCTTACCTGGCTGGATCAGAGAGATGAGACTGGGGAGGAGAGGTGAGATATCACAGGATTCGACCTGCCGTGGCTGCTTTTGAAGATGCAGGAAGGAGTCATCAGTCAAGAAACGGGGTGGCTTCTAGAGCTGGGAACAGCCGCCACTGACAACCAGCAAGGAAGCAGGTGCCCAGGGCCTACAGCCATGGAGCATTGCTCTCTGCCAACTGCCTGAAAAAGCAAGAACACAGACTCTGCCCTGGAGCCCCTAGGAAGGAACACAGCCTGCCAAAACCTTGACTTTAGCCCAGGAGACCCGCATCAGAACTGTAGGATAATACATTCATGTAGCTTAAGCTGCTAAGTTTGTGATAAAATGTTATGGCAGCCCTAGAAAACTGTACCACCTAATATAACCTAAAACTCATACAACTAAATCACCTCATGTCTTAGTTGCAGCTCCTCCAGAGTAACCCCTGACACCGGGAATGGAGGTGGAAAACGCACACAGGCAAATCCTGCAGAGTGGGAGGTACGCCCAGCCCCAGCAGCCCTGCTTGCATCACACACGGCTCCACCCGGAAGCCGCCCTCCTGCTGGAGCAAGGGGTCACCCTGTTGAAAAGCCAGCTTGGAAGTGATGCCATGTGAGAGTGAGGTCCCATCCTCAAGAATGCAGTGTACATGTGCCATGTTACTGTGCAGACTCCACAAGGCTGGATATCAAAGAAGAAGCAGGAGGTCCCTCGCCATCACTCCAGTGGCCCACGTTGGGGAGTCGTATTGCCCATGCCCATAACTCTGGCTCTGCAGGTTGGACATCCTGATCCCACCAAGGGGAGAACAGCAGTGAGCACTTTGATGGGAGGAGCTGACCCTGATCATTGGGGAAGGAAGGGCTGTGACTTTACACCAGGACCAGGAAGGAAAATAGGAAACCCAGGCAGTCAGTCCACTTAGGGGCCTCTGGGGCCCTTCCGGGCTGCGCTTTGACAGTAAACGTGCAAGTGCTGCAGCTACGACCTGGGAGGGGCTGGTGAGACCAGGGAGTCACTGTCCAACATGCTAGCCAAGAGTCAGGGGAACCCAGGAGGGAGAGTAGAGGGCAACGGTATGTGAGCAGTGGTGGGAGCTGTAGATGACCTCACGATCTTCCTCTTCTGAGCTTCCCCCAGGGAAGAGGCCAATAGAATCCTCTCCCTGGGTCCTGCACAGCCCACTACAAAGGATGCATTCTGAAACCATCAACTCCCTTAGAACAGTCCGAAACCCCTCTTGTTGTGCTGCATTGCATCCTTGAAGTTAGGTCTCACTGATCTCAATGTGTAACTACTTCAGATACTCAGTTTACCATCCAGCCTCAAACCTGATTAAAGTGAGATGATAATGACATCATCTAGCAAATGACGGATCAGATTAGAATGTATCTTAAAAGAGGAGATGGATATTCAGTAATGGAAAAAGAGTTTAAATTATTGCCTGGGTCACTTCAGGTTGAATTCCAAACCTCAAAACCCATCCCCAGGACTCAGGACGTTAGTGTGCAATACCAAGGAAATGGAGCCTCAGAGAGAAGGCTTTGCCCCAGGGAACCCAGCTGGACAGTCCTCAAGTCCATCTTCCCCTCATGTGTGCTATTATTTACTCTCATTGGTCACCCTTTGTTCATGCCTGGGTCCTGGAGGACAATCACCCACCCACTAGGTCCCTCCTCCAAGAACACTCGACTGCATGCTTTCTCCACAAACAGCTTGGTTCCCACAAAGCCACACGGAAACCACAGGGGAGGGGAAGACAGTGCAACATTGGTGCTGGCCGGGGTCAGCCGACGTTCAGGCTCTGTGATTTTCAAATTTCAAAAGGTCTATGGAGCCCAGACGTAAGGTGAAAAACCTTCAAAGCAAAGAGAGAAGAGAATCCCTCTGGTTGCAAAGGAGTCACACAACAAAAACCCCAAGTCACCTTTTTCTAGGTGGAAACCCCTTTTTCGTTTTTGAGTAATTCTACTCAAAGAGATTCTGTCAGGTTAAAACTACTGCCAGTGACTTCTCCTGCTACCACTCTCCACTTAGCACTGTCCTTCTCTATACCCCACTGTTACAGAGGAGGACGAGGTGAGGTCCTCTCTGTTAGCTGGCAAGAAGGATGGAGAGGAAGTTTCTGTCCATGCTGGGCATTCACATCTGCCCCCTGGATCGGTGCTGCGCGTGATCTTCCACCCACACTAAACTTCAGACACATCACAGATCCTCAACCTTTGCTTTTCTGGCCAATAGGAAGCACCAGTGGCGGATGAGAGGGCTCGATGCAGCCCTGCCAGTGGCTTCTAGACCCAGCCCCTTTCCCATGCTCCCTCAGGCCTGGGGCTGCAGCTGGATGGCTCCCTTTCTGGTTAGCAGATGTCAGGTGTGCTTCCCCATACAGCACTGGCTCCCTGGACACCACAGTACACAAACATTCGCTGCTTCACTCTGCTCTTTGGAGAGTATGTCCCATCTCCAGCTAGCACGCTGACTGACCTACCGTCTGAACTCCACATTTGTGACAATAGACCTGATCCTTCAATAAAAAGTAATGTCATAGCTGGGTGCAGTGGCTCACAACTGTAATCCCAGTACTTTGGGAGGCTGAGGTGGAAGGATCACTTGAGCCCAGGAGTTCAAGACCAGCCTGGGCAATAAAGCAAGACTCTGTCTCTACAAAAATAAAAATAAAAAAAAAATTTAAAACTCAGCCAGGCATGGTGGCATGTGTTTTTGGTCCCAGCTACTCAGGAGACTAAGGCTGCAGTAAGCCATATTCACACCACTGATCTCCAGCCTGGGTGAAAGAGTGAGACCCTGTCTCAAAAATAAATAAATAAGTTAGAGACCAGCCTGGGCCACATGGCAAAACTCTATCTCTACAAAAAAAAAAAAAAAATTAGCCTGGCATGGTGGCATGCGCCTGTAGTCTAGTTACTTAGGAGTCTGGGGTGGAAGAATCACTTGAGCCTAGGAGGTCAAAGCTGTGTTGAGCCGAGATCATGCCACTGCACTCCAGCCTAGGTGACACAGTGATACCCTGTCTAAATAAATGAATTTTTTTTAAATGTAATTTTCTGATTAATTACCTGATCTGCTTTACTTGAAGTCCCTCAGGTAGTAGTTGGGGAGCCCCTCTTGCACTCCAGTGCTGACTTCATATCGCACCCCGTTTCCCCTTCGCCGGGTTGGCTGAGGGGAATGAATGATGTTCAAGTTTATTGTATGCCTTTCTGTGGAACGCATGCTCCCTGGGGCAGGGTCCACATCTGTCTTGTTTATGATTGTAACGCAGCGCCCAGAACAATGCTTAGTAGAACGTGTGTGCCTGATGTATACTTGTGTAATGAGCAAATGAACAAATGCCCTCTGCAGGTTGCACCCGTGCTTCAGGAGTGTGACATCACATGGCACTTTGAGAAGCAGTGCGGAGGACCTACCGGAAGCACAAGGACACACATCTCCGCAGGGAAAGAGATGGGGAGATGGTGAGGCAGTGAATTTAGAGAATAGCAGCTCCAGGGCTAAGACTCAGCTTGTCTGCCTAGGCACTGGATGGTGGCAAGGAGCAGTAGTGGAGAGAAGGAGCCAGGCCTGGCGGGCGGTGCTGTGAGGCTGGCCTGAGCAAAGAGAGAGGCGGGTTGCCGGGCTGGACCTGGGCAGAAACCCTGCAAAAGCACAGGGCTCGGCAGGCTCGATATAGAAAGGCCGGGACAGGAGGAGAAGCCAGTCAGGCTAAGGGCCGAGCTCTGCGGCTGCCACTCGGCCGTATCTGACTTACAGGAACGCTGTTCTTCTCATGCGTGCGTGCGGTTGCCGCCGAGGAGCCGAGGACGGGCTGAGCCTGGCCTGCTTCTCTGCACAGCTCAGAGGCTAGAGGAGGTGAGCCGCGCGTGTTCTCCAACCAGGATGCCCACGTACCCTCTCTGAGCTTTCAACGGCTCACTTCTGCCTTCTGCTGGAATTAACCGGCTCCTCATTTCGCTCTAAGACCCTACACCTCCAGGTCAGCTCCCCCAGCTCAGTCTCCTGGTTCAACTTCACCTGCCAAGATGGAGCTGCGGGGTCACCTCCTCCCAGGAGCCTTCCTTGACCCTTTCCTCACATCTGATCTCTGGGCTGGGTGCCCTCCTGTGCTCACCCCCAATCCCCAGCTCGGAAACTGGGTTTCACCATCAAATGCCTGGAACAGAAGAACTAAATGAACTTACCCTCACCCAAACACTCTGTACCTTTTTGTAACTTTGCATTTTTTATACTTATGTATGTCTTCATTTTCTTGTTTTAAACATTGATATACTGTGAAGTGTTTGTCACTTTATTTTTTTACGTATTTATTATAAAAATATTTACTATATATTTTATTTTCAATTTCAGTATCTTTATGATAAATATTTTTATTTAAAATTATTTTATTATGAAACGTTTTATTACAAAATAATGTTTTTAGTTACAAAAGTGCTAAATGTTAACGCCTCAGTCCCACTTGTCCAGAGATAATCAGTTAAGTTTCTTTTGTGTCTTTTCTGAAGTTTTAACAGTATTTCTATTACAAAATGTATTTATATTACATAATTTTTGAAGTTTTCACAGCATCCCCACACACGCATGTAGGGCATACATGTATGTACATACCTGCACATGCATCTTCTGGACACGTGACAGTCCCCATGTGCCTAGGAGCCTCCTGGGATCACTGGCCAGTGTGCAAACCAATCACCTCCAACCTGCATCTCCAACCTCCCAGGTGAGTGTAAGCTAGTCACATGGTGTCCCCCCTCCTTTTGCATGGTCAGATGGACATCACACCCAAGTTCCTGCTCAAAGTCTCCTTGCTGGGAATCTGAAATTGGACTGCGACTTCAGTTCAGCCTGGGACAGTTTCCCGAAACTCAGGAGTAGAGAACCCTGGCACTGCTGAGAGATGCAGCTAGAGAGGAGAGGCAGGAGAACTCCAGTGCCCATGTACTCCCATGCTCCAGTCCTTCTTCAGATCCAGCTGCGGGGCCAGCCCTCATCCGAGGCATGCACCGTTTCTTGTTGGGCTTTAGGCGAAGTCTACTTTAGAACAGCCTAGGGGGTATTCGGGGGCAGCAGCAGGACATGCTATTCCGTGCCTAAGGCCCGACTCTTGCTCCTGTCTGGTCTCAGAAGCCAGTGACTGTGTGACTGCTGCCCCCTGGCCTCTTGCTCAGTAGGTGGCCCACCTTGCCCTCCCTTCCACAGTCATCACTGAGTCACACCTGGGGTTCCCAGAGCATTTAGTGCTTCTGGCCTTGTCTACTTCTCTTGCCCTTTGACCTTGCTGCAACCTCCACCACAGCTGGCCCCAGGACCAATTGTGGCCTGAGATGGAGAGGCCTGAGACACTCAGTGTAGCCCAGTGGGGCTCAACCTGAGCCAGTCAACTCCCATCCACCCTCTGCCGGGACTCCTCACTTGGGGATACAGCCCACCTTGCTCTGCGGTTTCCTCCTGAGCCCAGGCCCATGGCCCTGCTTCCAGCCTGCCTTCATTCATACTGCTCACAGCACCTGACTCCACTGTCTGTAAAAGCCCCCTTTGCCCCATGTTATGCTTAGGAGACAGACAACCCTGAAGAGGACACCTCAACTACTACCAGTTCCAGCCCTGGGTGAGCCTGGCTCCTTTCCTAGAGGTTCCTAGGCTAGCCCCGGCCTAACGCTGTTCAAAAGGACCCCTCAGAGACTGTGTCTGGGCAGCCCTCAGAGCCTCCCTGATTGTATCTTAAACCTTCCTCTCCAACCACACGGGCCTAGCCTAGGGCCTCTGCATCTCCCACCCCTCCCATTTGGCTTTCGGTCTGGGACTCCAGTCTCAATAGCCATAGTCCCCAGGTCTACATCAGGCTGTCCCAAGCCTTCCAGAAGAACGGAGGCTGAGAGGACACTTCTGTAGGGTCCCTATAGCCATGGAGGAGGAGACCAAATCCAAGGGCCCTGGGTGCAGAGGCAGAGCTGGGGAGCCCCAAGCCCCAGACCAGAAGCTGGAGCAATCCCCAGCACAGCAGCCTCTCCCACTGTCCCAGAGATGGTGGCTCCCATCTGCATTCCCTGGCAAGCTTTTCCCATGCTCTGGTTTTCAGTGGGTGGCCACAGATGCCAAAGTAGCTCCCATTACCTTGGAGCACAGAGCTTTTTTTTTTTTTTTTTTTTTTTTTTTTTCTTTTGACACAGGGTCTCATTCTGTCACCCAGGCTGCAGTGCAGTGGCGCCATCATTGCTCACTGCAGCCTCAACCTCCCAGGCTCAACCCATCCTCTTGCCTCAGCCTCCTGAATAGCTGGGACTAAGAGCACATACCACTATGCCCACCTAGTTGGTTTATTTTTTCTAAAGCTGGGGTCTCACTCTGTTGCCCAGATTGGAAAAGATTGTCTTGAGAATGTGGTTGATGAGCCCTGCCTACCCATGGGGCCCTTGCTGCCCTCACCCAGTAGAACTGGGGGCCCAGAACATTCCTGATCTGATTCTCCAAGATAAGTCAGCCCTCCTTGCATCAAATCATGTACTCTGGACTCCCTAGATCAAAAATAAAAGTCTCAGCAATACTTATGCCTGCCTCATGGGTCTCTCCATTTCATTATAAAAATGGTGTCTCTCCACCTCTGCAGCAGCCCAGCGGTCCTGCTGTGTGGGCAGCCTCATAGGAGGGCTCAGCATCTCCCCACAGCTGATCCCCTCCTGGGTATGGGGGTAAGTGTTCAGGTCTTGGCTTCGTCACCTCCCAACTATGTCACATGGAGAAATTACTTAGCCTTTCTAAGCCCCAGTTTCCTGGTCTGTAAAATGAGGGTAATGTCTGGTCTGGAAGGGTTTTGTGGAGATAACTAAGATAATGATGAAGTCTAAGGCCCTGACCACAAAGCTCAGCCCAAAGCCCCACGAAGGACAGCTGCCTGCTATTCACAGAGACCTTCCAGTGCCCCAGAGCATCAGCTGCATTCCTATCCCTATCACTTTCTACGGATGGCCCCGTTGACTCCTGTACTGGGTAAAAGTTGATGCACTCTCTGCTCCCCTGCTTCATCTTTACACACCTTGTCTTCACCCTCCCTCCACTCCAGAGAAGGTATTTGGGGTTCTCAGTCCATTTCCTTGTCTGCAGAACATAGATGACCCTACTCATAGGGCTGCTGGAAAGAGCAAATGAAGAAATGTTCCTCCTCCACTCCTGAACTGGCAGGAGCAGTGGACGCCCCATGACTCCCGCTACTGCAGGGCAGTCCCAGTGCGCTCCACGTTGGCCCAGCCTAATAAGGTCTCAGCGTGCAGTTTTGCATGCTTCTGAGGAGTATGGTTTATACACACGGGCAAGCAGAGGACAGAGTGAACCCGGGTGGACTCAGGCAGGAAGAGACACTGTAGGAGAAGAGATGGATGTCTGGAAGACAGAGGGACCTTGTTTGGATGTTTTGATGCATGAGTCTAAGAGCTTGAGAGGAGGAGCAACCTGAGCACCTGTGAGCAAGGACAGGGAGCAATGGGGTCCATTGATTGGAACATAGATGTCCCCTGGGCACGGGTGATGTGGCTCAGTACAATAATCAGACATGCAGGACAGAGGAAACCCTACTGAAACACACATTTCGTTAAAAATTAAGTCAAGCCAGGCACGGTGACTCACACCTGTAATCCCAACACTTTGAGAGGCCAAAGCAGGAGGATCACTTGAGGCCAGGAGTTGCCCAGCCTGGGCAACATAGTGAGACCCTGTCTCTATAAAAAAAAAAAAAAACAAAAAATAAAAATAAAAAATTGTCAGAGTTCATTTGGGAGGCCGGGAATCACATGGGTATGGTCATGTGCACCTGTAGTCCCAGCTATTTGGGAGGCTGATCTAAGGGGATTGATTGAGCCCAGGTGGTTGAGGCTGCAGTGCACCATGATTGGGCTGCTGTACTCCAGCCTGGGTGACAGAGTAAGACTCAAGTCATAATTCAAACTTGAAATCCCAAAAGCATGTATAGGAAGGAGATTCTGCAAATAACTCTGGTTGTTAAGTGAAGAACTAGTGTGCTCAGCCATCCCTTCTTAGCAGTGATAAATGTCCCCTTTACTGAAATGGATTTATGGAGGGCTTTCTAGAAGTGTATATACCACATGACAGGCAATGGGAAGCCTTTTCCACTCCTGGTAAGATGTGCCCACTGAGAGCCATGTTTGAGGAACACACACTACTTGAAAGTTTACTTGAAGACTAGAAGCAGGAGGCAGGAATGTTTCAGCCTACAGAATAAAGGCAGGACAGTGGCAGCATGACTGGACAGGGAGACCAGAGAAGGAGCAGGAGGCTAGCGGGACAGAGAGAGGGCGGAGGGAGAGGGCAGGCAGGGTTATCAAAGCATTGATAATCCACAGTAAACCCAACCTAGCCAGAGCCGTTTTTTGGAAGAGTGGGTACGTGTGGAGCCACGCCAGGCAGCAATGAGTGAGGAGGAACAGGCGTTCCAGACCCAAGTTAGGGTGGCCGCAGGTAGCCCTTGGGACCTCCTGACTTCCCTCATAGCTTTGCAGCCCTAGGTGTTTTCCAGTTGACATTCTCAGACATCGGGGTGCAGAGAGAAAGAAGACACACTCCCTCTCTAAAATTCTCAGTCCATTTCCTCATCTGCAGAACGTAGATGACCCTGCTCATAGGGCTGCTAGAAAGAGCAAATGAAGAAATGCTCCTGCTCCACGCCCGGCCTACATGTCTATTACATCCCCTTCTTTCCTACCTGAAGGATAACATTTTATGGATACTTTTTGTGTTTTGCCTTTTTAGAAATACCCTTACCTCAGTTGTGGAGCTCTTCCTCCTTTTTAACACCTAAAGAAATATGCTTCTAATAAACCATGAGCAAAAGAAGAAATAAAAATGGGAATGATAAAATATTTGAACTGCACAATAATGAAACTACCACATATTAAACTTGTGGAGTATGGGCCAGCGCAGTGGCTCATGCCTATAATCCCAGCACTTTGGGAGGCCGAGGCGGGCAGATCACCTGAGGTCAGAAGTTCCAGACCAGCTTGGCCAACATGGTAAAACCCCATATCTACAAAAGATACAAAAATTAGCTGGGCATGCTGGCACATGCCTATAGTCCCAGCTACTCAAGAGGCTGAGGCAGGAGAATCACTTGAACCCAGGAAGTGGAGGTTGCAGTGAGCCGAGATGGTGCCATTGCACTCCAGTCTGGGTGACAAGAGCAAAACTGTCTCAAAAAGAGATAAGAAAATAGACATGTACGTGCTCGTTTGTGCTAAAGAAAAATAAAGAAGGATACATGAGGAGCTAAAGAAATTGCTCACCTAAGAGAAGGGTGAAAAAGGGGTACCCAGGGGGATGAGAACAAAGTGATAGGATGGGGAGGGGTACACTCTGCATCTCTAGCCTTTTGTGTGACTCTTAGAATTAAAGTAGAGTTCACACACTCAAAAAACAAGCAAAACCCAAAATGGAATGCAGACAGTAGCACCTGAGTTTAACAGCACTGCAGCTGAAGAGCACAGCCGCACTGAAGGGAGCAGGGAGGAAAAGAGCTCACCTAAATCATTGTGAAAACAAAAGAACTGCAAAGAAATGCTGTGATGGGCCAGGTGCAGTGGCTCACGCCTGTAATCCCAGCACTTCGGAAGGCCGACACGGATGGATCACCTGAGGCCAGGAGTTCGAGACAAGCCTTGCCAACATGGTGAAACCCTGTCTCTACTAAAAATCAAAAATTAGCTGAGCATGTTAGCACACGTCTGTAATCCCAGCTATTCAGAAGGCGGAGGCAGGAGAATCACTTGAACTAGGGAGGTGGAGGTTCTAGTGAGCCGAGATGGTGCCACTGCACTCCAGCCTGGGCGACAGAGCGAGCCTATGTCTCAAAAAAAAAAAAAAAAAGGGAATGCTGTAAAGTAGTCAGTGAATGTGTTTCCTCCAAGGGTGTGGCAAGCGATTCTGAAACTACTTTAGGCTTGGACTAGAAATGAAAAAATTAGGCCGGGCGCGGTGGCTCAAGCCTGTAATCCCAGCACTTTGGGAGGCCGAGACGGGTGGATCACGAGGTCAGGAGATCGAGACCATCCTGGCTAACACTGTGAAACCCTGTCTCTACTAAAAAATACAAAAAACTAGCCGGGCGAGGTGGCGGGCGCCTGTAGTCCCAGCTACTCGGGAGGCTGAGGCAGGAGAATGGCGTAAACCCGGGAGGCGGAGCTTGCAGTGAGCTGAGATCCGGCCACTGCACTCCAGCCCGGGCGACAGAGTGAGAATCCGTCTCAAAAAAAAAAAAAAAAACTGTAATCCCAGCACTTTGGGAGGCCGAGACGGGCGAATCACGAGGTCAGGAGATCGAGACCATCCTGGCTAACACGGTGAAACCCCGTCTCTACTAAAAAATAAATACAAAAAACTAGCTGGGCGAGGTGGCGGGCGCCTGTAGTCCCAGCTACTAGGAGGCTGAGGCAGGAGAATGGCGTGAACCCGGGAGGCGGAGCTTGCAGTGAGCTGAGAACCGGCCACTGCACTCCAGCCCGGGCGACAGAGCGAGACTCCGTCTCAAAAAAAAAAAAAAAAAAAAAAAAAGAAAGAAAAAATTAGTAAGAATATCATAATAATGATGGCTGGGTTTCTCACTGTTGGAAAAAGAAGTACAAGTGAGGAAAGGCTAAAATGAGTCCCATTGTGTTGGTTTGGAATCAAAGGTATCAATGGAAACTCAGGACTTTAATATGCATACAAACAGATAGACACAGAAATACACATGCATGTCCACACATGGGTTAGGAGACATGCGTGTATTTCCTAGCCTGTCTGCTGATGAGACAGCCTCGACAAGGGACACCCCAGGAGCATGGACAGCTCTGCTCGGATCTTGGCTTCTAAGCACCATTCTCCAGTAAAAAGACACCAGAATCATTAGAAAAATGTCTCATTCCCAGGTTGAGGCAGGGAGGCTACAAGACGAGTTTGGAGCATCTTCTCATGCCAGAAAGTGAGAAAGTGCTCAAAAAAACAGCAATTGTCAAAAGAACATAGGAGCCGATCTCAAGGCGCTCCCAATGGCCAAAGCTGGAACAAATTGCTAAATAATCTAATAAACGATGGGGCAAAGGGCAGCCCTTCGTTACAGAATAATTCCAGTTAATACATGTAGAAGAACGAGGACGAAGAAAACTACCATCAGGCAAACACTACAGTAATAAGTGGTACAGATAAGCTCCACCAACGAATGTTAAAATTAGCGGGCACGAGTTTGAAAAGAACAAGTTGTGGCTGGGCGCGGTGGCTCAAGCCTGTAATCCCAGCACTTTGGGAGGCCGAGACTGGCGGATCACGAGGTCAGGAGATCGAGACCATCCTGGCTAATACGGTGAAACCCTGTCTCTACTTAAAAATACAAAAAACTGGCCGGGCGCGGTGGCTCAAGCCTGTAATCCCAGCACTTTGGGAGGCCGAGACTGGCGGATCACGAGGTCAGGAGATCGAGACCATCCTGGCTAACATGGTGAAACCCCGTCTCTACTAAAAAATACAAAAAACTAGCCGGGCGACATGGTGGGCGCCTGTAGTCCCAGCTGCTTGGGAGGCTGAGGCAGGAGAATGGCGTAAACCCAGGAGGCGGAGCTTGCAGTGAGCTGAGACCCGGCCACTGCACTCCAGCCTGGGCGGCAGAGCGAGACTCCGTCTCAAAAAAAAAAAAAAAATACAAAAAACTAGCCGGGCGACGAGGCGGGCGCCTGTAGTCTCAGCTACTCGGGAGGCTGAGGCAGGAGAATGGCGTAAACCCGGGAGGCGGAGCTTGCAGTGAGCTGAGATCCAGCCACTGCACTCCAGCCTGGGTGGCAGAGCAAGACTCCGTCTAAAAAAAAAAAGAAAAGAACAAGTTGTTAGTATAATCTCAAATTCACCCCACAGGATATGTATTAACTACAAAGGGAGACATATGCAGAGTCACTTTTCAGTGTTAAGACCTCCAGGCAAAGGACACCAGGTTGAACAAGTTGGGTTTATTTCTTGCTGCAGTAACAAGGGAGAACACAGGCTTTGGAGAACCATAAGGCGACTCAGGGAGCGGGTCTTATAAAGGCCTCATGAGATTGGGCCTTGATTCTGGGGGAGGGTTTAAGAAAACAGGGGGTTTTTTCTGGGTGGGAGGCTATCAGGCAGCAGGAGTAATTCTGTGATGAAATATCTTCAGCTAAAGCTATGGTTGGTAAAGAAGCAGCAATTGCTCACATAACCCAGGAGAGGGCGCTGTTGGGCCAGTTTGTGGTTAGTTGATGTTCTGAGTCACACTAGATTATGGAGCTGGCTTCTCTGAGGTCGATGTCTTCGGTAATTGTTCGTGTTCAGCAGGAGCACCCTAAGGCATGGTCCCTGGATTTCAGGGCTGCTTGTCTCTTTCTGAGCAGTGGAGACACTTGCCAAAAATTGATCAAGATTAATATCACCAATAAGAAGACATATTGCCAAAAGAAAACTGGCAGAGTTGCATTAAAAATCAGGTGAAATTTCCTCTTACATCTTACTGGGTTTGGCGTCTAGCCCTCTAACCAGAAACTAAGCTCATCTTCAGGCTAATTCCCTGGAACTGGAAATGCCTCCAGAGCAAAAGCAGCTTGGAACGTCTAGGCTCATCCGCTGGGTTCTTGTCTTCTTCCAGATCTTGCTCACTTTGTGATGCTTTCAGTAAGACTTTTGGGAGGTATTATTGTTCAGCTTCTTGAGCCATCCTCCTAGGGAAGGTTGATCTGGATTGCCTAGCTGCCAAAGGTCTTTCTTCTGATTTCTCAGGAGAAGCCAGGGAGAGACTAAATATCAAATGGGACAATGGCTAGGGCATACATACGAGTAGAACATAGTCTGCAGCAACCAGTCAGGATGCCAGCCTGCTGTTCCTATGCAGCCAAATGCATAGGAAGTCAGACCACTCTCTAGCAACGATCCTGGGAGGCCAAACAATAACCCTTCTAACAATTGGCCCCAAATGGCCAGGACTTGATTAATAACTGGCAGCTTCCCTAATTTTTGTCCCTGCTTCCAACTTAGGACCTGCCAGAAAAAATATATATATATGCTCTCCTAACCAAACACATAGGCAGCCCCCTTTCTAGTGAGCTACCCCTGCTTCCCCAGGCTGGCTGCCTCCATCAGGGCTCACCTGAGCCTCCCTTTTCCACTGTGAAGCTTTCCCTCCCTTTCCTTCTGCCTGCCTGTGAGTCTTAGCCAAATGCAGTGATGGCGTCCAGCCCCCTTGCTAAAGCAGCTCTAGATGAAGAGGTTCTGCCTGTTCTCATGTGGGTAGTCTTTCTGTATTCCCACATCAGAAAGCTAGCCTTTAATAGAAAGTCCTCTAACGTTAGCCAAGAAAATAAAATTGTAAAATGTCAGGGGGATAAGTAGGCTGAAGGACCGCCGTGTCTGCTGAGTACAGTGGGAGCCATTGAAATCGTTCTAGTAGGGTCAAAGCACCCCAGCTCTAACTCTGCTAGAGAAAGGACGTCTAAGGGGGCTTGTCCCAGACACCTCATCTCAGAACCAGGCCTCCGTAGGGCCTCAGACCGGCTGTGGGTCTCTGACCCTGTACGACATCAGTAGTGTGGTACAGCAGTCTGGGCCACTTTTCTAAGAAGACGGAGTAGGGTGGTGCTCTGACCCCCAGCCTGGCCCTGGGGCTCCAAAGGCCAAGGGTAGTCCCAGGGCCAGTCCCCAATCCCAGTGTGATACTGGCAAGTCCCTGACCAAACTGGGCTTCAAGGCCCCCAGCTATAAAGGAGGGGGCCCCTCGGCTGCAACGGTGAAAAGCCATTCCATTCGGAGCTCATTACCTCCTCATTCTCTACCCAAGGCATTGACCTGAGCCTCAGAATCTCCCCAAGGGGCAATGTTTCAGCAGAGTAGGGGCGTCGGTTTATGGAGAATCAAGAGTTTATGGAGATGTAGAGGCCAGGCCTGCTGCCCTCCCTTCTATAACCCCGTCCCTGCTGGACTTTCCCTTCTCAGCCCAGGAGACCCAGGCCCCAGTCCCACATACCTTCCTCCCAGGCCCAGTGCCTACCATTGTCCAGGCCCTCCCTCTCCTCTCCTCCCACCTCCCTGTCAGCTGGCAGAGGACCTTTCTAAAACACATCTGATCCTGCCTTGCCACCCTGACCCCTGGCCTGGCTCCCATGGCTCTCCACTGTCCAGCCCTGCCAGCCTCCCCAGCCCTCTCCCACCTCAGTGTCGGGGAAATTGACTCCCCCTAAAGACCCTGTTTCTCTGCACCTGCCAGGCTGCATGTCTCAGCCTAGGACCATCCATCCTCCTTATGTCTCTGTGCAGCGCTGGACTCTTCTGAAAGCTCGGGGGCGACCCCCTGTCAGAAGCCTCGCAGCTGAGGTGGAGCCTCTGTGGGTGCACACCTGGGGTCTGCATTTCATGCACCTGTGCCCCTGGCCACACACACGCGTTAGCAAATGGACCACAAGTGAACAAGCTGGACAGAGATGACACCATGAGGCCTTAGCCACCAGGGCTGCACCCAGCAGCCTCTGCAGCCCTGCTCTACCTGCTGTGGTCCAGGGCAGAAGCAGAGCCTGCGGGACATCCAACCCACCTGCCAATGACAGCCGGCCCATGAGGCCCACGGTTCTGCTGGGTACAGGAAAAGGGGCAGAGGGCCCACGGCAGCCTCACAGCCTTGCAGCCCTGGAGTAGGAGGTGGCAGTAGAGCTTTGAAAGATAGGAGAGAACTTTCTAGGCAGGAGCTAGAGGCAGGAGGTGTAGCCACTGTATGCAGAGACACGACTTGGTGAGACAGGAGATGTGGGAAGGGTGTCAGAGCAGACAGACCATGATGAGGGATGAGGGCAGAGGGCTGGGGGCAGGACCTGTACCCAGGGTCGTGACCCCAATGACAAGGGCTGACCCACACCCAGGGTCATGACCCCTATGATGAGAGTGAGACCTTCACCAAGGGGTCATGACCCCAATGACAAGGACAGGACATTCATCCAGGAGTCCTGACTCTGATGACAACGGCTGAGGACCTGCACCAGGGTTGTGATCCTGATGACAAGCGTGAGACCTTCACCCAGAGGCCATGACCCTGATTGCAAGGGCTGAAGGCAGGTCATGTACCCAGGGCCTGTGGCAGTCACCACTTGTGGAATAGCATGGCCTCCTCCATCCCTGTCTCTATTCAGAGTTTTGGAGAAAACCCTGACCCAGCTGACCCCACAGGACCAGGAGTGGGGACAGTGTGCTCCAGATGACCACAACCCAGGGCCTCAGTTCCCCATCCATCCTGGGCACACAAGAGCTGCTGGGGAGTGAAAGAACCTGTGCATCTTGGAAGACAATGGGCTGCAGCCAGGTAAGCCAGGGGCCAACAACCTTTCCCTGGGCGCAAGAACAACCCTATGTGTGGTGAGCCTGGAGGAACAGCATTCCTGGAACCCCCCGGCTTCTCCATTTGGCCCTCAGGGCTCTAAGGGCAGCTGCGCACCTACCCCGAACTCCTTGTCCGGCCCACACCTCTCACTCCTCCCCACTGCCCCCCACCAGCCACACAGAACATGTGTTCCTTCCTGGGCCCCTGGGCCCCAGCTCCCTCTGGCAGTTGAAATAGGTCTCATTATTACCCCATTTTACAGATAAGGAAGGAGTAAGCTGCTCAAGGTCATGCATTAGATTAGATTCACCCAGCCAAAATTAGACTCACACAGGCACGCACTCAAACGCTTCCTCTAGGCCACTTCATTCAAGGTCATGAATGGCATGAATGCCACACCCCTGCAGTTGGACTTCACCCCCCAGGTAATGGGAAACCACCAAAGAGTTTCAGATGGGGTTGTGATCGGATCACGCCCAGGCAGGAGAGGCCATGCTGGGACAGAGCATGACAACTAACTGGAAGTGGGGAGGCCTGATATAGTCTTCCCTCCCTCCATCCCTCCCTCCTTCCCTCCTTCCTTCCCTCCCTCTCCCGCTTTCTCCCTCCCTCCTCCCTTCTCTCCTTCCCTCCCTCCCTCCCTCTCCCCCTTCCTCCCTCCCTTCCTCCTTTCTTCCCTCCCTTCCTTCCCATTAAAGGCTAATGCCCCCGATGCTGGGAATGTGCTGCTCAGCGAGAAGATGAGAGGGGTCCTGTGCTCTGGAGGACAGTAAACAGGACATCTCATGAACAAACCAGATTGTCTGTAGGCAGACACGTGTGTTAAGGCGGTTGTTGCAGTGGCCGGTGCCACGACAGCCCATCCCGGGGCAGCAGCAGGGAAGAACCAGCAGGAAAAACTCAAGAGGGTTTTGGAGGAGCATCCACCAATGGCCCAACCTCTTGGTGACTGATTGGATGGAGAGGCACAAAAGGGAGGCCGTCCAGGTCTCTGGCTTGTGGGGAACCATTCCCAGGGAAAGGAGATTTGGGAGGAGGCCAAGCTCTGCATTGGCAACAGTGAGCAGATGTGGGTCCAAGGCCTCTGAAGGCTGAACAAATGGGCGTGCGCGGGACCAGGCCGAGCCCTGGGTGTGCCTGGGAGCTGCTGCCGGGGGTGCAGGGGTGGGGGCCAGGGCAGCGGGCCCAGGGGATGTGGGTGGATGCTTCCCATAGGAAGAGGGGTGGGGAGAGCAGAGAAAGGAGACAGTGGCAGTGCCATAGACATTCCCTGAGGGGTGAGGACTATAGAGGGAGGCTGGGGGAGCTGGGATGCGGGAGCAGTTTGAAGGAGGACTGCAGAGGCTGGACGCCACTGAGAAGGAAAGACCCAGCCAACCTGAGCTCACGGAACTAGCAGTTATTTTATATGTAGAATAATTTTATCTGTAGGAAAACAGCCCTGGGATTTCCAACTTCATATGAAAGTAGTAGGGCATTGACTGGGTGTGGTGGCTCACGCCTGTAATCCCAGCACTTTGGGGGGCCAAGGCGAGTGGATCATCTGAGGTCAGGAGTTCAAGACCAGCCTGGCCAACATGGCGAAACCCCGTCTGTACTAAAAAATACAAAAATTAGCTGGGTGTGGTGGCAGGAGCCTGTAATCCCAGCTACTCGGGGGTCTGAGGCAGAGAGAATTGCTTGAACCCAGGAGGCAGAGGTTGTAATGATCTGAGATTGCACCACTGCACTCCAAACTGGGTGACAGTGAGACTCTGTCCCAAAAAAAGAAAGTAGTGGGGGTTGAAACTACATGATATTTCAGATTCAAACTCCAACAACAACACAAACGATAGTAACATGAGTCTGACAAATGTTGACAAGGTTAATCTAGACCATCGGTCTGTAAGTACTTATTGAACTATTCTTTTTACTTTGCTGTATGTTTAAAATTATCATAATAAAAAGTAAAAATGAAAGCCTCCAGCATTAGCCATCGACCTAGCTACCCAGGGGGCAAGATGAGGATGTCTTCTTACGAGGTGTCGGGGGCCAGCCCCGCATACCCAGGTGTGCCAGCAGGGACTGGGAATCAGGCCAGATGCTTGGAGGACACTTGGGCGGGGCCTCCCATGTGAGCAAAACATGGACCCTTTGGCCCAGCATCCCCGCCTCTACCCTGGTACCCTGCAGAGCTCCCTGCCCGCATGTCCAAAGCCAGGGTCTTCTGTGGTAGCAAAGAATCAGAAACAACCTAAATGTCCATCAGTAGGAGACTAGCAAACGTGTGGACACACCCAAACGGAGGGGACTAAGCCGCCATTCAGAAGCAGACGTGTGTCATTAAAACCCAGCCAAACTGAGCTCACAGAACTAGCTCAGTTTGGATGAGCTAAATGGAAATGGGGAAAAAAAAAAAAAAAAAAGGAGGGGGGAGACAGTGTGCCCATAAGTCGCATTTCTAAGGAGAACGGACCTGCACATCCACACTTAAACAGGCTTGATCATCTCTGAAGAAAGTAGGAAATCAACCTCCAGAAATGAGAACGAGGATCAGGGCCGAGCAGGAACGCCACTGCCCCCTGCCCTGCACTGTGTGTGTTGTCATCCTTGCATGCCTGTGGCCCTTATTCCAGAAATAATAGTAATGAAGAGAATAAAGGAGCGCAGAAAGGGGGATGGAGGTAGGCCTGACGTGACTGGGGTTGCTGGTGGTGTTGGAAGCAGCCTCGAACTGGCCATCCAGCCCAGGCGGGAGAAAGGTCATCCCCTGAACCCAGAGGGCTGAGGAACCCCAAGTCTTCTGATGCCAGAGGGTGGGCGCAGCCTTGCTGACGGCCTTGCCCTCCTCTCTGAAGTTGAAGTAGGCCATTTGCTGCTGGGAGTGGGAGGTGGGGACTCCAGGGCCCTGAGAGCAGGCAAAGGTCTTAGAAGTAAGCGGGGGAGGTGTTGGTGGGTGTGTGATGGGAGTCGTGCCCCAGGGCCCAGGCAGACTCTGAACACAACAGCCTGGGGGCTCCACAGAGTGAATTCATCAGAAGGCAGCCAGGCAGGGGGTGGCTGGGGATAAAAGAGGAGGGCGGGACCCTGGAACCCCAAGAGGTGTGAGGGCAGAGGTGTGAATCAGGAAGGGCTGAGCCAGCTGGGAGGGCGTCAGGCTGTGGCAGAGCCTAGCCTCTGTGGGACTGGAGACATCAGAGAGCAGAGCTGGGGAGGAGGGGCCAGGGACAGAGGGCCTCTGGGGCCCCTGAGGGCAGCCAAGAGAGCGGGAAAACCAGGGGCTCCAGGTATGTGCCACTTCATGCCAGCAGCCCACACAACCACGTGTCCCTAAGCTTGGTTCAACATTCTGCTCTTATGCCTTGAAATCCTTAATTTCACCTTTGAACATGTGCTAATAAGTGAAGTCTGGTGGGACAATGGAACAAACACACACGTGACACGCATATGCAGCAGGCCTGGCCATCCCATGTACACAGGTCCCAGCAAGGCGCAGACCAAGTGGGGTCCTGGCTACCTGACAGGCTGGAGACACAGAAGGATGTGACGGGCCTCTGAGAAACACTAGCAGCCCAGGAGCCCTGTCGGCCCCTTTCTGCCCACCTTATTCCCTGTAGGAGCCAGCCAGTGACCCTGAAAAGGGCAGCACAGCAGGAAAGGGGAAGACGGCAGCCAAGTGCCTTCTTTGCTTATCCAGTAGCCAGGGCGTATGCATGTCAACAGATGAAATCACCAGTGCTCACAGTGGTACTCCTCACGGGGGCCAAAAGCTGGAGACAGCCCAATGTCCATCAACAGATGACTGGACCAAGAGTGTGTGCATGCACACCAAGGAATATTTTGGTATATAAACAGGGTGAAACACTGACACGTGCTACAATATGATGAACCTCAGCAGCCATGCTCCCTGAGAGAAGTCAGGCACAGCAGGTCACACATTCTATGATTTCATCTCCATGAAATGTCCAGAATAGGCAAATCCACAGAGACAGAAAGTCGATTGGTGGTTGCCAGAGGCTGCGGATGGAGGGAAATAGAAAGTAACTGCTAGTGGGTACTAAGTTTCTTTTTAGGGTGATGGAATGTTCTGGAATTAGAGGTAGAGGTTGTATGACCTTTTGGATGTACTAAAAAACACTCAGTTGTACACTTTACAATTGGGGGTGACTCTTACGGCATGTAAATTACATCTCAATAAAAAATTAAAATAAGGCTGGGTGTGGTGGCTCATGCCTGTAATCCCAGCACTTTGGGAGGCCGAGGTGGGCGGATCACTTGAGGTCAGGAGTTCAAGACCAGCCTGGCCAACATGGTGAAACTCCATCTCTACTACAAATACAAAAAAAAAATCAGCTGGGCTTGGTGGCGAGCACTTGTAGTCCCAGCTACTCAGGAGGCTGAAGCATGAAAATCACTTGAATCCAGGAGGCAGAGGTTGCAGTGAGCTGAGATCGCGCCACTGCACTCCAGCCTGTGTGACAGAGCGAGACTCTGCCTCAAAAAAAAAAATTAAATTAAAATAAGATAAAAATAAAGAATGCAACTTTTTATCCTCATTAATATACAAGTTCATATAGATATGAATGACAATAAGAAGCAAAGCAGACCTGGGGTGCTAAGGGTATCTGGCCACAACATGGGTTACAGCAGTTTTGATGTAATAGAGGGAAAGTTTAATCTGACATGTTCAGTCGACCAGTTCCTTGTGTCAGAAGAGTAAAACTGCTTCAGAGGAAGCTGATTCCTCAGAGCAAGAAATGGATCCAAAAATATTAAATAAAAAGAAATAAGGAAAAAAAATAAGTGGAACAAAACCAGTTGAATTAGCTTTGTGCAGCATTTGCACTGTTGTATACGTGTGCCCATGTGAGCTACAAGGTAAGAACTGTGCGGTTGGGTGATTCTGCCTAAGAGCTCAATGCTCTTGTGTTTGCCTTTGAATTGGCATTGCACAACATAACAATGACTGCTGATACTCATGTTCATAATAAGAAATTTTTATTTTTATTTACTAAAATTAACACATTGTGAAAAGCATCATGACAAGTACAGAGAGACTGTAGAAGAGAAAAATGCTTTTTTATTCTAGTACCTTTACCAGTACTTTTTTCCCATTTGTTGAGCAAGGTGCCCTGAAAACGGCATAGCTAGCTCTGGGGGCACCCTGTGGGGATGGGAGATGCAATGAAGGAAGTGCTCCTCTGTGCTGTCAAGGAAGACGGGATTAGCTGGGCCGGTGGGTGGGGAGGGTGCTCCCAGTGTGAGTCTGTGGCCAGGGATCTGAGTTCTTGGGATGGACACGTCAGCTCTCACCTCAGACCCAGCATCGGCGAGAGAAGGACTCAGATCTTCTAGCCAAATCCACTCATGATGTAGGTAGGGAGGGATAGAGACAGAGAAAAGGGCCACCAGAGCCTGCCACTGAGCGATGGTGGCCTTGCTTACTTCCCCAAACCCTGGTCTCCACTAGGTCTCTGGTCTGTGCATAGCTCCCTTCCCAGGAAGGTGGAACAGCCTACGTGAAGCATTGGGTAAACTTTGAGCCATGGAGAGGCACAAGAGGTGGCAAGTCACCAGGGCCGGTGTGTCCATGCTGGCCACCCCAGGAGGGGCCTGGGTTGAGGCCCATTGCTCTGCAGAGGGGCTGTAAGGGCCGTGATGGAGCCATGTCATGCCATGGGCACACAGACAAGACACATCACAGCTCCGTTGAAGTAGCAGGACATTCTGGGCTGGAACATCCCGATGTTCAGTAGCAGAGGGTCCCAGGGGAAGCTTTAAGGGACTCTGTGTCCAAAGTCTAGAGGCCACAGGCCTGCAATGAGGGTCCCCAGCTGGACAGGAGTGCAGCCTGGACCTGGAACTAAGCACCAGCTGTCAATCAGCACATGGTCACCCCAGGGTCTTCAAGGCAGATGTCCAGGTTCCACAGTCCCCAGGGCCCCTTCCTTGTCCAAGCCCTCAAGGCAAGAGGACCAAGGAAATGCCCCAGAGCAGAGGGGGTACAGTCGCTGGCAGCACCCCGCCCCTGCTCCGTGGCACCCGCTCACTTGGCACAAGAGGGTCCCTTCTGGAAAGACGCCTTCCTGGTATTTGCCCTGCACAGGCAGCCCCTAACATAGAGCCTGGCTCGTCGCTCCTCCAGTGTCTGGCATTCTCCACAGGGAGCTTGCAGCTCATAAGCAGAAGGCAGCTCCTTCTTGTCGAAAGCCCAGAAAACTACAAAAAAAAAAAAAGAAAAAAAAAAAAGAAGCAAAACCCCCTCTGAGAGAGCCCCTGAGCCTGCCGTCTCCCTCCTGTTCTGTTTCCTAGGTGATGCACAACGTTGGGACACAGCATTTCTTTTGTCCCTGAGGGGTCCCTATGCAACCATTTTAAAATAGCTGCCATAGCACGTGTTTGGGATAGGTCCTATTTCTTCCTTCCCCTGTCCTTAATTTTATCACTTCTCATAATAAACACACATTACTTTCAAAATGGGTAAAAACTGGTCAACCTAGGGGCTTTTTTTTTTTTTTGAAACATAACCCTGATTATAGCAGTGGCCCCAGGCCTCTCGGCCATTTCCCCAGGACTGGGCCTGGCCTCTCCAGGCATCCAAGGAGGAAGTGCCTCAGTCCACTTGGGGTCATGCCAGCCTGCCCCCTGCCCCCTACCCCGAGGACCTCCTCCCACCCTGGTCCTTTAAATGTACCCCATGTCCTCAGGCCACCATCCGCCGCCTGTCTGCCACCCGCCACCATGCGCTGTCTCTTCAACCTGGCGCTGGCCCTGCTTGCCCCTGGAAGTGACCCTCACTGTAGCCCCAGCCTTCATCTCGCTGGGTAACCTCTCTAGGGGACACTCCCAGGAGGGTCCTCCTGCCTGATCTCTGCTTCCAGTGGGACCCAAGGCACCGCAGGTCCTGGTGGTTTGGTGACAGGAATGGGGAAGGGAGAAATGGAGGAGACTCACTTCTGGGGGTGGGTGGTGGGAAGTCCAGGGATGGCAGAAAAGCAGGGCTGTATATCCACGCGGAGGCAGCTGTCCCCAGATGAGAAGCGCCTGGGCCTGAGAGTGAGCAGTGCAGCCAGGAGATGGGGAAGTGGCAGTGGAGGATGGGGGCTATCCTCAGGTCCTAGCCATGTCTGGTCAGGGTCTTAACGTCCCGCCACCTGCAGTGGGCCTGTGGCCTTGCTCCCTAATTTTCTGAGCTGACTTCCCATGCTTTCGTCAGGCCTGTCACATTTCTGTAGATTTGTTTGGCCTTCTAAGAAACAGCGTGTTGAGCTGTTGAGGGCTGTGTTCCTCGTTGCCCCTACCTTGCTCTCCCTTGAGGAGCCTGGGGAATGGGCCTGGACCCCCACCCACCTGCCCTACCCTGTGTGCAGAGCAGGCCGTGTGCCCCGAGGCCAGCTCCTCCGAGGAGGTGCCCTGCATCAAAACCTGCCTCACCGACAACGACTGTCTTGGCAACAGCAAGTGCTGCCCCAGCGCCTGCAGCCGCTCCTGCAAAACCCCTACCATTGGTAACACTCCACCTGGCCCTGTGCCCCATGGTGACAGCCTGGCTCCCATCTGTCGGGGGAGGGAGGAACCAGCTTTCTCAAGGATCTTCCTGAGCTGGACACTTGGGACCACCCTCTTAGTTCCCACACAACTGCCCCACACACTCAGCCCTACCTGTGAGCCCCCTTCATTTGCCAGAACCTGCCTAAGGCTGGCCCACGCTCACCCACCTCTGTCCTGTGGTCCAGGCCTTCAAGGACGGTGTGGAGGTTCCTGCCGTGAGATCAGCAGAAAGGAGGCCCCAGGGACACGTCTGACCCCAGAGCAGAACAGAGGCTCAACTTCCGCTTTTTTTTTATTTTATTTTTATTTTTATTTTTTTTTTGAGACCAACTCTCGCTGTGCCGCCTAGGCTGGAGTGTAGTGGAGCGATCTCAGCTCACTGCAACCTCTGCCGTCCGGGTTCAAGCGATGCTTGTGCCTCAGCCTCCCGAGTAGCTGGGACTACAGGCTCAGGCTGCCACACTTGGCTAATTTTTGTATTTTTTTTTTTTTTTTTAGTAGAGACGGGGTTTCACCATGTTAGCCAAGCTGGTCTCGAACTCCTGACCTCGTGATCCACCCACCTTGGCTTCCCAAAGTGCTGGGATTACAAGCCTGAGCCACCGCACCCGGCCCAACTTCCTCATTTATAAAATGGGTATTTTTGGCATCGGGGGCCCAGGGAGGTCCGCCCAGCAAGGCTAGGAAGCATTAAAGGGCTTTGGGTGATGAAGGGCTGGCCCATCTCTCCCCTAATATCAGCCCCAAAGATTGGCAGCTGCCCCTGGGTGCAGCTCCCAGTGAGCCCAGAGCTCTGCGAGGAGCAGAATGAGTGCTCCACGGAAAGCAAGTGCTGGGGAGATAAGAAGTGCTGCTTCAGCCGCTGCTCCATGAAGTGTCTGGCCCCTGTCCTACGTATGTGTTCCCTTTCTCCCTGAGCTTCCCATGGCCAGCTTGGGCCTTCAGTGGGGCCTTGAAGGTGGGACAGTCCATGAGTAAGCCCTCGGGGCAGATGGGGCTCTGCACACCAACCCAGACTATGCCAGCTGCAGGCCCCTGGGCACTCAAGGAAGCCACTCAGGCTGGGAGTGAGTGTCAGAAGTGTCAGTGAGTGAAAGTGGCCCAGGGAGACAAATGACTGGCAGGCCCGGTGCTGCTCGACCTGTGTGCAAAGCCTGTGCCTCTCCCACTTCACTGCAGAGAGCAGCTTGCCTCCCAAATATTAGGAGAGCTCTAGGTCAGGCATCCCGAACATGGGTTCTGGGCTAACCATCCAAGCCCACCTATGACCTAGACTCCCTTTCTGGCAGATGAGGGTGGTCTCACCCACCTGTCTGCAGGCGAGGTGAGGGCTGGAGGAAAGCCAGTGGGGTGCAGGGCTCTACTTGCTCCTCTGCACGACAGGAAAGGGGCCAGCAGCTCAGGTCCCTGGGCCTGTGGGTGTGAACACGTTAGCACATGAACAACGGACAGCAGGTGACCTCCCTCCTCCCCCCATCCCCCCGGCCAGGCTCTGTATTGCATCTGAGTTGCCCGTGCCCCCCTGCAGAGAACACCCCTCAGTGAGAGACCTTCCCCTGGGAGCCCCTGCTGCCAGGAGTGACTGACCCAAGTGTGCTTGGCAGAAATCACCTCTCTTAGATCCAGAGAGTGCATGATGCCTTCTATGGCTGCTAATTTAAAAATCCACTCAGCTTCATGTGTCTGTCTTTCTGCGTGTCTGTCCTGGGCTGCTGCAGGAGGAACAAAGCAAATGCAGGCCTCATCCCTGGGTGCTCCAGGCAAAAAGGGCAGCTGCCCGGGAACAGGGAACCCCCTGTGGCAATAAGCATGCCCAGGTGGGTGGGGAAGTCCAGCCAGGTGCACTCAACAGGGGGCTGACCTCTGGTGAGAATACACAGCCAGGGTGGCATCTCTGGGCCAGAAAAGACCTCTCCACTAGGTTCTGGGGACACTGGCCAGATCTCCTGGCACTTCAGAGGTGGTGCTAGCCCTGCTCATGGGGACAAGATCAGGAACTGAGCCTGTGGGGATCTGGTAGCTCAGAGGTTGCCTACGCCTGGGCCAGTTTCGGTGGCATAGCAAAGGCAAAGGTGTGGTTACAGGAAGTGCAAAGGGAGTGAGAGGAAGAGGTGGGGCGAGTGTGGATGCTGCTCTAGGTCAGGGGTGTTTAGCATATTATGTCCCTGGAAGACAGTCACCACCCCACAGAGGCACTGAGCTCTGTGTTCACACACAGCTGCCACACCTGTTCACACACACCTGTTCACACACAGCTGTTCACACACAGCAGCAGCATGCAGCTCTGCTGGTCATTTCAGGGTCCACAGTGTTGGCCATCAGCCACCCAAGAAGATGGCTGTGTGGGAACTCACACACCTGGCCAAGTCCCTGCAGCCCCAGGGAACTGCACTTGGCTTGTGCAGTGACACAGGCCTGTTGAACGGCTGGGAGGAGAGCCAATGGCCAGTGCCAGTTGGCACCCAGCTCCTGCCCCTCTGTCGCACACAGGATGCACTCTTTCTCTCACACACAGGAAACAGTTCCATCTCCATTCATATAGTGGTTTCATCGTCCTAACCTGTACGTGTGTCTGCTCTTTGGTTTGAGCCTGATCCCTCTCGAGTTAAATTAAATCTCTTGTCCCTTGTTCACTTTGTATCTGTTGTATAGAAGAGTCATGATTTTTCCCTTTTTGAAAATTATCATTTAGCAACAAAAAAGCTGAACGTGATACACAAGGCAACTTGAAAGGGGTTTTTATTCTCCTCGACTCTAAGATGCTTTTACACATATTTGAGAAAATTTGTCTAAAACGCCTCTAGTGGGATTTTCTTTCTCCAAACACTTTCTACACCCTGGCTGTGCTCCTGGCTTGGGGGTTGAGAGGAATCCAATTAGCCCACCAGGGGCCAAATGTCTCAGCAGAAAGAAGAAAATCAAATGATTGAGCTTAAGCAGCAAGAAGAAAGGAGCTGTACTCAAAAAAAAACACCAGCCCCCCAGTGTCCTGTGGCTGCATTTGAGAAGTGGCTCGAATTGGATCAAGTCCAGATGAGAGCCTCGAAAACACGAGGCCACAGCCTTGGGAGAGTCCACGATAAAGCAGAGACATTTTGAGTGGGGGTCCTCTCTGTGTGTGCTCTGGCAGGACATAGGAGGCAGGCTGGGCCCTGGTCAAGCCAGAGGGAGGGGTCCACTACCTCACCTGCCTGGCTTTCTGCAGGAGCCCAGGGGCCCCAGGCCCAGGCCTGACCTGAGGTCAGCCCCGTTTGGCTCACTGACCCAGCACATAAGATCAAGGAGGCAACCCATGCCATCAGATGAAGGTGGGACCTGGAGATATTGCTTAGCTCCCTCCAGCCCTGCCTCCTCAGAGCTTGCAAGGGTGAACAACAGAGCCAGCCCAAGCAAGCCACACTCACAGCGAGCCTTGATTCTCTGAGAGCCCACACTCATGAGGAGCCTACATCCACAAGAGCCACACTTACTGGTTATGTGACCTGGTAAGGTCACTTCCCTACGGCTTCAGTGCCCACAGAGACCTCTCCATCATCATGCTCTGTCAATGAATGGAGGAGGAAGGCAGGACTGGCTTTTAACCCATAAGTGCCAGGCCTTCCTGGGTGTTGCATGCGGAGGGGCCAGGCTGTCCTGACCAAGCTGCTGCCCTTGGGGTGCACAGGGGCCTCCCAGAAGAAAGAGCCTGCTCACTGCTGGTGTGTGCAGGAGGAGAAGAAGGGCCCCCAAAAAGAGTCCCCCAAACCCATGTGCAGAAGGACAAGAAGGGCCCCCCTAAAACAGAGCACCCAGAGCTGCTATGAAGGCAGGGCCCAACCAGTGAAGTGGGGAGTCTGGGGCACCAGCGGCTATCTCAGGGACCAGGGACTAGGAGTGCAAGGACTGTTTGAGATGCTAGGCCTCTGCATCATCTTCAGCTTTGCTGTCTCTATCATTTTCTCTCTGTGTTCACTCAATAACTCATTACATCTTTGAGTTCACATGACGTGTCAGGGGCTTGGGAGATGGGATGAACCATCCCTCACATAAAGGGGTTCAACTAGTGCCTGGATTTTGTTCGCGAACAATCCTCCACTGAAAGGCAGCAGGATTCCTTGGAGAAATAGATGGGCCAAGAAGGCACAAGGGGAGTGCCGGCATCCGCCTGACCAATGATAATCTGCTGGAGGGACACGGGAGCCTGCCACACATGAGCGCCGTGAGGGTATGACGAGGACAGAGTACAGCACGCTGAATTTCTAAAAACCCTGGAGTTGAGAGTGATATTAAGACATGGAAGAAAGGTAGTGCAGGAAGGCTTACATGTGAAAAAAATTAAAAATAGGCCAGACACGGTGGCTCACACCTGTAATCCTAGCACTTTGGGAGGCTGAGGCAGGCCTTGAGCTCAGGAGTTTGAGACCAGCCTTGGCAACATGGCAAAACCCATCTCTATCAAAAATATTAAAATTAGCCAGGTCGGCCGGGCGCGGTGGCTCAAGCCTGTAATCCCAGCACTTTGGGAGGCCGAGACGGGCGGATCACGAAGTCAGGAGATCGAGACCATCCTGGCTAACACGGTGAAACCCCGTCTCTACTAAAAAAAAATACAAAAAAAAAAAAAAAAAAAATTAGCCAGGTGTGGTGGTGCATGCCTGTGGACCCAGCTACCTGAGGGGGCTGAAGTGGGAGGATAACTTGAGTCCAGGAGGTCAAGGCTGCGGTGAGCTGTGTTTGCACCGCTGCACTCAGCCTGGGCTACCAAGCGAGACCCTGTCTCAGAAACAAACAAACAAATAACAACAACAACAACAAAAAACACGTGATGTTAGACAAAAAGAAGGAAGAGTCACCGAGATCAAGGAGACAAAGGTCAACTGGGGACATTCGAATATAGACCTGAATTAGATGGCCTTATTGGATCAGTGTTAACTTCCTTAGTAGGATAATTATATCAGAGTCACATGGACAATGTTTGCTGCTAAAGTGCTTAAGGGAGAAGTTTGTGATGCCTACAGTTCACTTTCTTTTTTTTTTCTTTTTTCTTTTTTCTCCCTCTGTTGCCCAGGCTGCAGCACAGTGGCACGATCTCAGCTCACTGCAACCACTGCCTCTTGGGTTCAAGTGATTCTCCTGCCTCAGCCTCCTGAGTAGCTGGGACTACAGGCATGCACCACCATGCCCAGCTAATTGTGTGTGTGTGTGTGTGGTGTGTGTGTGTGTATAATTTTAGTAGAGACGGGGTTTCACCATGTTAGCCAGGATGGTCTCAATCTTCTAACCATGTGATCCACCTGCCTCAGCCTCCCAAAGTGCTGGGATTACAGGCATGAGCCACTGTGCCCAGCCAGCCTACAGCTCACTTTCAAAGGATTCAGCAAGCAAACAAAGCAAGAAAACTTTTGAATTGTATATATACCGTACATACACACACACACATATGCATGCCTATATTCATACGTTTATACACAAATATAAACACTTACATTGCATGGTCTGAATGTTTGTCCTTCCTCTTCCAAAATTCATATGTTGAAATCTTCACCACTAAGGTGAAGATGTCACCCCTGAGGAGAAGGTATAACATTCAGAGGTGGAACCCTTGGGGGATAATTAGATCAGGAGAGTGGAGCCCTCATGACTGGAAAGGGACCACAGAGAGTTCTCTCTCCACTCTTGGCGAGAATACAGTAAGAAGATGGCCAATGCACACCAGGAAGACAGCCCAGACAGCTCCTACCAGACACCATATCTACTGCCATCTTGATCTTGGATTTTCAGCTTCTAGGAATGTAAGAAATAAATTTCTATCATTTAAGCCATGCAGTCTATAATATGCTGTCATAGCAGCCTGAGCAGACTGTGATATACATACACACACACATACATGCACATATATACACATACACACATATACCCACACATGTACACACATGTATAATACATATACATATGTGCACAACACACATATATACTTGCATGCACACATACACACAAATACATACACACATTGTAGCAGGACAAGTTGCAGATAAAACCCTTCAGACACGGAGTTAAAGAATGAAGGGCATTGTTCGGCCAGAAGCTTCGGCAAGACTCACGTCTCCAATAACCGATCTCTCTGAGTGAGCAATTCCTGTCCCTTTTAAGGGCTCACAACTCTAAGGGGGTCCACATGAGAGGGTCACAATTGATTGAGCAAGCAGGGGGTACATGACTGGGGGCTGCATGCACCAGCAATCAGAACAGAACAGAGTAGGACAGGGATTTTTACAACGCTTTTCCATACAATGTCTGGAATCTATAGATAACATAACTGGTTAGGTCAGGGGTGGATCTTTAACCAGGCCCAGGGTGCGGCACTGGGCTGTCTGCCTGTGGATTTCATTTCTGCCTTTTAGTTTTTACTTCTTCTTTCTTTGGAGGCAGAAATTGGGCATAAGACAATATGAGGGGTGGTCTCCTCCCTTAACATATGTACAGTGAGAACAAGCAGGGGTGAGGCAGGGGAGGGGATAAAAAGGAAGATGGAAGAGTGGCCAAATTCTTGCTGAATCTAGGTGATGGGTTTATGGATAGTCACTATACTATGCTCTTAGTTTTTCAAAAAATTTATCACATTCTCTAAAAAAAGAGAGAGAGAGGAAACAGAAAGGGCCTGTGGGCTGGCCCTCCAGGCCAGAGAGTATTTGGGGTCCAGGATTGGTAGGAGAGGGGCAGGCCCTGGATTTAGTAAAGCACAAGGTGGAAATGCAGCACAGAAGGGACCTTCTCATCAGAGGAAGGGCTCAGGTGGGCTGAGGGGGCCCCACAAGAAGGCCAGGTCTATGTGGAAGGAGGACCAGCAGGTAACATGGTCACCTTGTGGCACCTGGCCCGGCAGCCTGAGACACAGGTGTGGGTAAGGTGGGTCAACAGGTCCTGTGGAGGCCCTGTCAACAATGCACTGTGTTGGCAGGAAGCCAGTAGTCTGCTCTCCCAGGCCAGGGCCCCTGCATGCTGTTGCACCAGGCCTGCCCCTCCCCATCTCAAGGAGGAGCTACCAGGAGGTCCTGCAGGCCAGTGGGCATACCCTTTCCCCATCTGCCTGTCTGTCCCTGCCCACCAAGGCCCAGCCCTCAGCCTCCCATGCTGATCAGGTGCTGGGGAGAGGCAGGGCTGAAATAGAACTGCACTACCTCCATGCACTGCTGCTCATGCTGGGGCTCTAAGGCCAGCCTGGGCAGCTGGAACCACCCAGCCTTGTCTAGCCTGCAGCTCAGAGTGAGGCTGCAGGAGACATATCCTTCTCCTGATGCTGGGGGCTCCTCCCCTACAGAGAAGTCCCGCCCTGCCCCGGTCCCTGTATTGACTATGTTTCCACCTTCTGCAAACAATGCTTTAACACTTGCCTCTTATGTATATGCTGGACATACTTGGTTCTGCACCCTGATGATGGGCCTGAGTCACCTTGCCTTGGCCTTCTGCCTCCCTCATCAGTCCCTCACCGCTCAGGAAGAGTCCTCTTCCTGGGCAGGGGGCACTTTTCAAATACAAACCAACCAATCCAATGCTCACACCCTCAACCACCTCCTCTATGCGGCTGTCACACTCTGGCCACTATGGACTTGTCCTAATCACTCTAGGGCCAGGTATCAGACAATAAGGGACAGCCCTCCTGCCCCAGGCCCTGAAATTATTCAAACCACCCAATCCTAAACCTGCTCGCCCTGCCTTACCTGTCCTTTCCCACAGAAACCACAGTAAAAACTCTTGCCCACCACTCCCTGCCCCATTCTTCTGCCTCAGGGCCAACCCCAGTGTTTTCCTGTGTGGCCCCTGTGGTCTGACATGTGCACTTCTCTCCAGAACTGAGAGTAATAAACTAGCTTCTCGATGGCAATCATCTCCTGATCTATCAGCCTTCATGAACCTCAAATTTGCTATTAACACATGATATTTTAAAATAGTCCCGGCCGGGCATGGTGGCTCACGCCTATAATCCCAACAAATTGGGAGGCTGAAGCAGGTGGATCACCTGAGGTCAGGAGTTTGAGACCAGCATGGCCAACATGGTGAAACCTTGTCTCTACTAAAACTACAAAAAATTAGCCGGGCATGGTGGCACGCACCTGTAATACCAGCTACTTGGGAGGCTGAGGCAGGAGAATCGTTTGAACCTGGGAGGCGGAAGTTGCAGTGAGCTGAGATCGCACCACTGCATTCCAGCCTGGGCGACAGAGTGAGACTCTCAAAAAAAAAAAAAAATTCCCTTTCATATTTTTCTATATAAAACACTGCTTTAAGTTTTAATGTTTTTTTACCCCTAGACAGCCCAATCTGTACCCTACTTGGGTAGATTTTACAAGCTAGTAAAACAGCCCCTTTTAGAGGCTGAGCATCCATGTCAGAGAGATCCATGGGGCCACTCCTCCATCTCCCACTGTATTCTCATGGCAGCTGCCACCAGAACTTCCAGGATCCTGATAAGGGGGACCACCTTGGCCCCTTCCCAGCTCCATCACCCTGACCCCCAGAGGCCTTCTCACCTGCACATTTGTTAGCACAGGTACTCAATGTCGATGTCCAGAGCAGGAGCCCAGGTTGACTGAAAGCCAGGAACGGCTATGAGCTGGGCCCCACTGGTGTAGGACAGGGCTGGGTCCACTGGGCTGGGGCTATCACGATTCACTCTGCACACTGTACGACACCTTTCACCACACTGCATGAGGAGGGTGCTGTGGCCTTCTTGGTGGATGAGAAGGAAGGATGGATGAGATGTTCTGTGGATTGCCGGAAGGGCTGGCAGAGGTCAGGACTGTTGGCCCTGCTGAGGGTTTCCTGCTGGGGGTGCAAAAGACCCACCACTCTGAGTCTAACTGGGACAGAGCCCCTGGCAGGCACAGAAGCAGGGGGAGGCCTGGGGCTGGTTGCAGAAGACCTGGACATTCACTCCATGTGTCCTTGGGCATGTCCTGCCCTCCCTGGGCCTCAGTTTGCCACATAGATAGCAGGGTAGGGCAGGTTGTGTACTGCCAGAGCAGGGAGCCAAGCTGACTTTAGACTAGCCTTTGGGTCTGATTCCTCCTCTTATTCAGAAATCTGAAGAGACATCAATTCTGTTAGGCCCTGAAGAAGGGCCCTTCTCTGAGAAAGTCCCTCAACAGGTTTGTCACAGGTCCCCAAGACCACCCCAAGTTTCTGTGACTCTCTAGAGGAACTCACAGGACTCAGTACGTAGTCATACCCATGGCTGAGACTTATTATAAAAAAAGGATACAGAGAAAAATCTGCAAAGGGAAAAGGCACATGAGGTGAAGTTGGAAGAAACCAGGTATGAGCTTCCAAGAGTCCTCTCCCAGCAGAGACAAGCAGAAGTCACTGGATTCCCTCAACAATGAGTTGTGATGACACGTGTAGAATGCTATCTACCAGGGAAGCTCATAGAGACTTGGTGCCCAGGGTTCTTATCAGGGGCTGGTCTCTGCCTGGCACACACCAAAATTCCAAACTCCCAGAAGAAAGGCAGGTGCTTAGCATGAGCCATGTTGTTGCACAAACAGTTTAAGTGCAGGGAGGATCCCTACCTTTTATATGAAGTTATTATCTGTACAAGAAATTGTTTGTCAGTCAAGTTCCCAGATGCCAGTCAGAAGCCAGCCTCAGGTGCTGTATCAGCTTCTGCACTGCAGAGCTCACAGCAACTGTGGTTTGATTCCAACTGGAGGGAAGATGAATAGACAGGAGAGGACAGAAACAGGGTGGTCAAGCATTCCAATTTGCCTGGGACTTGGGGCAGGGAAGGGTCAGGGAGCTTCCCAGGACATGAGACTTTCTATGCTAAAACCAGGATGGCAAGTGGATAAGTTTCAACATGTGTTTTGGAGGGGTCAAGTATTCAAACCACAACAGACACTAACTACTTAGAGTTAGCATAGACCTCACAGATTAAGGGCTCAGTCACACAAGACTACACTCACTTCAGGTACCAGTCACAAGTAGTGGGTCCCACACTATCCACACTTCTGTTTGACTTGGCTGCAAAGCAAGGGTTCCCATGACCTCCTCTTCAGGTTTAGTAATTTGCTATAACAGCTCACAGAAGTCAGAGAAACACTTTATGGCCTTATTCCATCTGGGCTGCTGGAACAAAATACCATAGACTGAGTAATTTATAAACCATAGAAATATATTGTTCACAGTTCTGGAGATTGGGAAGTCCAAGATCAAGACACCAGCAGCTTCAGTGTCTCGTAAGGGCTCTCTCCTTCATAGAAGGTAACTTCTTACTGTGTTCTCACGAGGCAGAAGGAGAAAGGGACAACCATGCTTCCTCAGGCCTCTTCTATAAGGGCACTAATTCCATTCACCAGGGCTCCATCCTCATGACCTAATTACCTCCCAAAGGCCCCACCTCTTAATATCAACACTTTGGGGATTAGATTTGAACATGCAAATTTTGGAGGGACAAAATCAGATCATAGCATCTATGTTTACCAGTTAATTACAAAGTATATTTTAAAGGATTTAGATGAACATCTAGATTAAAAGGGTCTTAGGGGCCCGGCACGGTGGCTCACGCCTGTAATCCCAGCACTTTCGGAGGCCAAGGGAGGCGGATCACGAGGTCAGGAGATCGAGACCATCCTGGCGAACACAGTGAAACCCCATCTCTCCTAAAAATACAAAAAATTACTGGGCATGGCGGCATGCACCTGTAGTGCCAGCTACTTGGGAGGCTCAGGCAAGAGAATGGCGTGAACCCAGGAGGCAGAGCTTGCAGTGAGCTGAGATCGCACCACTGCACTCCAGCCTGGGTGACAGAGCCAGACTCCATCTCCAAATAAAAATAAAAATAATAAATAAATAAATAAACAGAGTCTTAGGGCCAGGTCCCAAAGGAAACTGTTCCTCTAATCACAACACTTCTGGAAGAATCTCAAGCCTCAGAGTTTCTGTGCCCATGGAGTTTGGGAGGTGACACCTTCCCAGCATGTGGATGCATTCACCAACTTGGAAGCTCTCTGAACCCCACTGTTTAAGTTTTTATGAAGTTTCATTACCTAGGTATAATTTATAAAATCATTGGTTATTAGTAATGACAATCAAAAGAAGTGTTTTTATATGAGGAATACGAGCTTCCTCTAAATTATCGGGCCCAAAAAAGGCATGAGAAAGAGACAGCAGTCATATCCCACTTCCTCCCTCTTGCTAAATCATCATCTTGAAGCTGCTTACTATGTGGACTCTAGACTGACTGCCCAAGTAGCTATAAATTAACCTAACAATACTGCATGCTGCACAACATAACTCATACCCTATCATTCAACAACGTATAGACATCACTAATCAATGTTATTTCTGTAAACCAATGAGGATTCCTGACAAACAACTTTTTATCGGCCCCATGCCTAGTCCCCTTTTTTGCCTTTAAAAACCTGCTTGTAACAAAGGCTGAATGAAGCTCATATCCAAGGTTACTTGTGTGTGAGTCTTCTGGGCAGCTGTCTTCATTTTGGTTCAAATGTAAACTCTCCACTTTCATTAACTTTGCCTCAGTTTCTTCTTTTAGATCAACTGTAATCAAATCAATCTCCAGCCTCTCTCCTCTCTCTAGAGGGTGAGAGGTGGGGCTAAAAGTTTCAGCCCTCTAATCACATGGTTGGTTTCTCTGACAATCAGCTACCATCTTCCAAAAGCCACGTCATTAGTGGCATAAACTCAGGTATGGTTAAAAGGGGCTTATGATGAATAACAAAAGATGTCACTATCATTCAAGAAGTTACAAGGGTTGGCCGGGCGCGGTGGCTCAAGCCTGTAATCCCAGCACTTTGGGAGGCCGAGACGGGCGGATCACGAGGTCAGGAGATCGAGACCATCCTGGCTAACACGGTGAAACCCCGTCTCTACTAAAAAAAAAAATACAAAAAATTAGCCGGGCGAGATGGCGGGCGCCTGTAGTCCCAGCTACTTGGGAGGCTGAGGCGAGAGAATGGCGTAAACCCGGGAGGCGGAGCTTGCAGTGAGCTGAGATCCGGCCACTGCACTCCAGCCTGGGTGACAGAGCGAGACTCCGTCTCAACAAAAAAAAAAAAAAAAAAAAAAAAAAGAAGTTACAAGGGTTTTACAAATGCCCATTAATGATAGCCTGGATAAAGAAAATGTGGTACATATACACCATGGACTACTATGCAGCCATAAAAAAGAACGAGATCATGTCCTTCGCAGGAACATGGATGGAGCTGGAAGCCATTATCCTCAGCAAACTAACACAAGAACAGAAAACCAAACACTGCGTGTTCACACTTATAAGTGGGAGCTGAACAATGAGAACACATGGACACAGGGAGGGGTACAACACACACTGGGTCCTGTCCACGGTGCGGGGAGAAGGGAGAGCATCAGGATAAATAACCAATGCATGCAGGTCTTAATACCTAGGTGATGAGTTGATAGGTGCAGCAAACCACCACAGCACACATTTACCTATGTAACAAACCTGCACGTCCTGCACATGTATCCTGGAACTTTACATTAAATTAAAAAACAAATGAAAAACATCAGGATAGCAATTCGCTGGGGTGGAGGCATAAGAAAGAAGAGGAAACTCTCAGAAAATTGCAACTTGGTAATATTCTATTTCTTAAGTGGAGTAATGGGTTCACGGGTTTCTTTTTGTAATTCTGCTTTGTAACTTTAGCATATATAAATTTATACACTATATATAATGTATATGTAGCATTTTATGAAAACAAATGACGTTCTTTATAAAATGCCTTAATGAAAACCTAAAAAAAAAAGTTACAAGGGTTTTAGAAGCTCTATGCAGAGACCACATATATATTTCTTATGTCACAGGTGGCTTTTAGTATATTCAGCGTTGTGCAACCATCCCTATTATCTAATTCCAGGACACTTTTTACCATCCCAAGAAGAAACCTCAAACCTCACTCCCTATTCTCCCCATCTCAAGATCACATAGGTGACTCATCAATTCACCTATTCTGGACATTTCAAATATAAATGGAACTATACAATATGTGGCCTCATGTGTCTAGCTTCTTTCCCTTAGCATGTTTTCAAGGCTCCTTCCTCAACAAAACTCCACTAATTTGTCTAAAGTTTTTCTTTTAACAGATCTATAAATCTGTTGTAATATTGTCTTTTGACAGAAAACTTGTGAAGGATTTGGAGTAGAATTTGTGATAAATACATGGAATCTTAATTAACTGTTAACAGAAAAATCAAACTCGGTAAATTTCTTAAAGAGGTTTATTCAGAGCCAATGAGTGACCACAGCCCCAGGAAAATACAAACCCAAAAAGCCTTAAGTGGTCCCAAGGCAGTCAGATTATAGTTTGGTTTTATAACTATATTTATATTTATAACTATATTTATATGTATAGTTAGGTTTTCAGGGAGCCAGGGGTTACAGGCAAAGACATAAATCAGTGTGTGGAAGGTATACACTGGTTTGGCTCCAAAAGGCAGGATGTCTTGGTGTGGGGGGTTTACAAGTTATAGGTGGACTCAAATACATAGATATATACACGTTAGATGATAGATAAGATAGACAAGTTATAGGTGGACTCAAATACATAGATATATACACAAAATATGACAGATAAGATAGATAGATCTTTTGGTAGGGATAGATAGGGTCTCCCTATGTTGCCCAGGCTAGTCTTTAACTCCTGGCCTCAAGTGATCCTCCCACCTCAGGCAGCTTGACTAAGAGATTCTTTAATTTACAATTGGTTAAAAGAGTGAGGCTCTGCGTAAAACTTGGAGTCAGCAGAAAAGAATGTTTAAGATAGGATGCCAGAATCAGCCACAATACACTGGGTCAAAAAAGACCTCTTCAGCAAGATTGATGGTCTGCAAGCTTGACTTAACCCTTGCCTTGCATGGCCGTAGGTCTTGTTTATAATTTGGTATCTTACTACCACCGTCTGTTAGTCTTATGATCTCTACTTTAACATTAATGTTGGTCAGTTGTCTAAATGCCAAAAGGGGCTATAACCAGAGGTGTTCAACCTCTCTTTCCAGAATGGCTGGGAACTCAGTTTTTAAGGTTTCTCTGGGGTCTCCTTGGCCAAGAAGAGGTCCGTTCAGTGGTTGGGGGGGCTTACAATTTTATTTTTAGTTTACAAACACAAACCAAAGTAATAATTTATTTTTATTTTATGCTTTTTGTTTTTGGAGACAGGGTCTTGCTCTGTCAACCAGGCCGGAGTGCAGTGGCAAGATCTCTGCTCACTGCAACCTCCACCTCCCGGATTCAAGCGATTCTCATGCCTCAGCCTCCCTAGTAGCCTGGGACTACAGGCGCACACCACCACTCCCGGCTAATTTTTTTGTATTTTTAGTAGAGACGGGGTTTCGCCATGTTGGCCAGACTGCTCTCCTGACCTAAAGTGATCCACCCATGGAGGCCTGGGAATACAGGCATGAGCCACCGTGCCCAGCCAAAGTAATTAACTCCACAGAAAATAAAAGGCTGTGCAGGAAGGCAAATTAATCAACACCATATACAGACCTCGGATACATTTTGTTTGGGCTATCCCGCACTTTATTTTGTAATTAAACACCACTATTTAAAAATCAGGAAAATTGCACATAAAAATCCAGAATTCTAGACGTAAAAAAAAAAAAAATTGCTAGGTCTAAATAAACTGCCTGCATTTACTCAAGAAGAGCTTCAAGTGCAGCTGCAAGTGGGCGCTCTGGAGTTCCCCAGTCTCCACTCACTCGCCCTCCCAACTCCCACACGCCTCAGCATTGCCTATCCCACTCCGCCAGCCCAGTCTTTCACCGCCCTAGGAGCTCTCCTACGCCTACGCAAGCCGGGAAGGACAGGGGGACAGCATGGACAACAAAGGGTCATCTCCCGCACTCCGTATGAGGACTAGGTACTGGTCGGGGGGCAACCGCAGCCTTTCTTCCTAGGTTCTTTATCTTTTCTAAGTTTCCCATCACCTAACGTTCCACTTCACCCCTCAGCAAGGACGGTACCCGCCGAAAAGGGGTGGCCGGAAGCTGGAGACGTGGCTTCCGGACAGGCAGTGCGAGGCTCACCTCGTTTCCGCCGGCGCTCCGAGTGACGTAGAAAGCGCGCCGCGCACCTCATGGTTCCGGGGACAGTTAGGGCGGCGGATGGAGGTCAGCGGTGGTTCTCGCGGCGTAGGTCTTGTGGCACGGGGATAAGGGGCGGCTGGGCGTGGGTTTCGAGGCGTGGCTGGGAAGGTGTCAGGGGTCTTGGGATGCGGTGAACCTGGGGAGCAGGCTGGGACGCGGTGTGCCTGGCCGTTCGCTCGTTCCGTGCTGGCTTGCCAGTGCGCACGCTTCCTGTCTTATCTAGCCCGCGCGGCTGGGCCTGAAAGACGCCGCCCCTGTTGGCCGTCCATGACCCCAGCGAGCCCGTTTTCGTGACTTAGTGCAAGTTGTTTTCTCTCTGCATTTTAGAACTAAAGTTTTGGATTGCTATTTGCCTAAACCTAAGTCCGGTTCCTGGGCTTCCGTTTACTCCCCTAAACTGCTTTTAGGGATCTTAAAAAATCGGAAAGGAGGCTGGGCGCAGTGGATCACTTGAGGTCATGATGAAACCCCGTTTCTACTGAAAATACAGAAATTAGCCAGGTGTGGTGGCGCAGGCCTGTAATCCCAGCTACTTGGGAGGCTGAGGCAGGAGAATCGCTTGAATCCGGGAGGTGGAGGTTGTAGTGAGCCGAGGTCGCACCATTGCACTCCAGCCTGGGCGACAGAGCGAGACTCCGTCTTAAAAAATAGAGTAAGTCGGAAAGATTTCTCCACTGTACTTAGGCTCAGGAAGCGGTAGATGTTGCGTATGGGCAAATACTCCGACTCTCTGAGATTTTTTTTTTTCTTCTTTAAGTGGAGTTAGACTAAGCTTTTTACAGCTGCAGTAATTCCCTCATATAAAAATAAAATGTGCTGGCCATATACCAAGTTCCAGGAAGTGGTGAAAGTTCAAACGTGCATTCTGCTTTGGCGGAAATGAGGCCAGGTGAACGTTTTAGCTTGCCCTTGTCACGTGTCTTCCCTGGGTCATTTAATCGCCGTAGGGAGCTAGAATAGCTAATAGATTTTTTTTTTTTTTTTTTTTTTTTTTTTGAGACTGAGTCTCGCTCTGTCGCCCAGTCTGGAGTACAGTGGCGCGATCTCGGCTCACTGTAAGCTCTGCTTTCTGGGTTCAAGCCATTCTCCTGCCTCAGCCTCTCGGGTAGCTGGGACTACAGGTGCCCGCCACCATGCCCGGCTAATTTTTTTGCATTTCTAGTAGAGACGGGGTTTCACCGTGTTAGCCAGGATGATCTCGATCTCCTGACCTCGTGATCCGCCCGCCTCGGCCTCCCAGAGTGCTGTGATTAGTGATTACAGGCGTGAGCCACCGCGCCCGGCCGATAGAATTGTTAAAAGCAACATGACGGCGATATGTAACACATTGCTGGAGATGGCAACATTGAGTTTGGCCTTGGAAGGATGAGATGTGTTTTAAAGGGCCTGATTGGGGGAGGAGGAGACCCGGATAACAAGCCCTGTAAGGTGAGGTGGAAGTGCAAGGCCTGTTTAAAATGGGGCCTTGTGTTGTTGGGAGGCAGAAAAAGGGCTAAGACTGAGAAAATCATTCTGGGCCATGTTATGAAGTGCTTCTTATTATTCCTTCAGAGTTTTTGCTGTTAGAAATTTGGTGGGGGGGGTTTTAGTAGGCTAGTGATGTAATCTACCTTGGTTTCGAGAGGCTCACACCTATGTCTGCAGTGTTAAAATATATCCACAGAGGCTTTGGGAATGTGAATTCTTTTTTTTTTTTTTTTTTTGAGATAGAGTCTCACTGTGTCACCCAGGCTGGAGTGCAGTGGTGCAATATCAGCTCACTGCACCCTTCATCTCTGAGGTTCAAGCAGTACTCGTGCCTTAGCCTCCCAGGTAGCTGGGATTACAGGCATGCACCATGATGCCCAGCTAATTTTTGTATTTTTAGTAGAGGTGGAGTTTCACCATGTTGGCCAGGCTGGTCTCAAACTCCTGACCTCAAGTGATCCACCCACCTAGGCCTCCCAAAGTGCTGGGATTACAGGCATGAGCCACCATGCCTGGCCAAGTCCGTAATTCTTAATCCTGGTTACCCTTGAAATAAAGTTTAAAAAAATGCTGTCTGGGTCCTGTCTGCAGAGATGCCATCATTTAGGAGACCTTGGGCAGGACCTGGGAATCTGAATTGTTGAACCACATCCTAGGTGATTTCAAGTTACAAGCAGGATGAAAGCCTTCCCACCCAGGCTGTAATGCTCCTGAGTTTTGCTATTTGATGGCATTCTGTACTGAAACAAAAATCCTGTGAGATTTTTGCTTCAGAAAATACTATCACATGTCTGTGGATTGTCAAGAAAGACTTCGTCTGATTTTACAGATAGGGTGGCTTTGACTCTATTTCATTTGTCAAGATTGTGAGTCAGAAACTGCCCCTGTAGTAGCCCCTTCTCTCTCCTTTTTCTCTTCAGGGTTTGGAATCAGTTGCTAGGAGTCTTGTCTCTCTGCCACCCAGGACATTATGGCAGCTCACCTGGTAAAGCGATGCACGTGCCTCCTGAGAGAAGCTGCTCGTCAGGCCCCTGCCATGGCTCCAGTTGGCCGACTGAGACTTGCCAGGGTGGCCCATAAGACTCTGACTTCCTCAGCCACCTCACCCATTTCCCACTTCCCAGGTTCCTTGGTGGAGCTGGTGGAGAAGGAACAAGCGTTTACTCCCTACGTAGAGAACCAGGTGGACCATCTCATCAAGAAGGCCACAAGACCAGAGGAGCTCCTGGAGCTACTTGGTGGCAGTCACCACTTGGAAAACAATCATGCGGCCCTAGTACTTATCCGGCTCTCTCACTTGCTGTCTGAGAAGCCAGAAGACAAAGCCTTGCTTATACAAGATGCCCGCTTTCAGCAACTTCTCTGCGTGCTCAGCAGTCAGGTGGGTGCTGGAGTGTTGTCTGAGAGCATGGACAAGAGGAAAACAACCAGAAATGCTGGGGTCCACAGCAGCCGGTGCTTACCAAGCATAGACAGGGGCCCTGCAAGGTGCTTTATTGTGCTTTCTCTTTGTTTATCCTTACGAGAGCCCTGTTAGGTAAATATTGCTATGCTCGTCTTACAGACAGCCGAGACACTTAGTAATAGAAGCATGGGAAGTGAGCCTGGTTCTCAGTTCTTTGGGTGCTTTCTCCCTCACCGTATAGTCTTGACTTGTATTGCTCTCTGCCAGTGTCTGACTGATGGCAAGGCACTGTTCTTGAAGCCAAAGGAGATGCAGCATAACTGATGGAAGGTCCTTGAAACTTGAGACAGACATGGGCATGATCTAGCCATGTTCAGACCCTCCAAGGATGACCATGGAGAGAGGCAACAAGACCCATTTGTGTGGCCCTGAGCAGGGCAGGTTTCAGTCTGCTCACTGTGAGGGACTCCCTTCTTAGAGAGTCTTCCCCGGGGCTCCATGTACGAAAACAGGAGTAGACTCCTGCTGTGGCTAAACTGGCCCTAACTCCCTGGTCTGGTTTGGAAGGGAGGTGCTGGGGCACTGAAACCATGTTTCCAGTTGTCAGGTGTAATGAAGAGAAAGGCACTATCCAAGGAAGGCGTTGCACTGAGTGCTTTTCAAGCTGCAGGTTATAACATCAGTATAGTGGGATGTGGCCAGCTGTTTCTTAATGAGTTAGAGTAGTATAGAACATACCAGAATTCATCACATATAGTAAGGGGAATCAATAATGTCTCATGAAACTTTTGTTTTAATTATGTATATATTTGCATGTGTCATGTGGACTGGGGTTACAGTACATATTTATTTCTTGCTGGGGATATAATTCATAAAATGAACTTAGTTAGGCCCCCTTGTTATTTGGCTATAATTCTAATTGCTGTTTATTGACTCTTTACTCACATGTGATTTAAGAAAGTCTTAGGATGCAAGACTGAACATTGTAACAAAATTATAAGGCAAGTATCTGTAATGTAATAACAGCTTTCTTTTTAAAGATTTTCCTGCTGTCCATGAAACCAGAAGGTCGACACCCAGATCTTCTGTAAGATTAGAATTTACTCCAGTACTTTCTCCCTCCTCCCCAGCCCTTCAGACAGCGGCTTCTGTTCCCAGGTCACCTCCTTGAAAGTGTGGTTTCTGCTTCCCATTCATAAGTGAAGAGACTGAACGTGAGGGTTCAGTGTTGAGAGACTTGGCCCAGGAAAGGACAGAGCCACACTTGTTTTACCATCTGCTCTCCTGCGAGGATGGAGTCAGGGCCAAAGGGCTCTAGAGCCACCCATGTTGACAGTCTGGGCCCTGTGGACACAGTACCTGAATAGCAGTTACCCTCTTCAGAAACAGCAGGCACCAGCAGAGAGGGTGGGCTGTGGTGCAGGTTTGGATCCAGAACTATGTAGAAATAAGTTCACCTTTGTTTACCTGTGCAGCGGGGCTGATGGTTCTCCTGGGATGTTGGTGTCTCATAGGGGTACACACAGAGAAGGATGCCTGGCATTTAGTAAGAACCTGTTCAGAGCTGCTGCTGGTAGCAGCAGCAGCTTGGTCATCCCCAGGAGGCCTCTGCATTTGGGTGCTTAGTGATACCAGGGGTCTTTTTACCCATATGTCAAAGGCTTTCCTGCAAACCTTTGTGCCCAGGTGCTCCTTTTGCAGGCAGTTGAGAGTCTGGCGTGCTTGGGTGCCACATCCCTGGAGGGTAAAGATGGTGGTTCACTGCCTAATGCTCTGCAGGGATTCCTGCTTATTGCAGCAGTTGCATGCCTAAGAAACTTCACATTGCCAGAAACTGTGAGGTTGGTTTGTTAGAGAACGGTTTAGGGATTGGAGCTTCTCTGACTCAAAAACAAATTATTTTACTGGAGAAAAGCCAGTGTTTTTTGTTTTCTTTATTTTTGTTTTGTTTTGTTTGAGACAGAGTCTCACTCTGTCACCCAGGCTGGAGTGCGGTGGCACAGTCTCAGCTCACTGCAGCCTCCATCTTCTAGGTTCAAGTGATCTTCCCACCTCAGCATCCTGAGTAGCTGGGACTACAGGCGTGTGCCACCACACTTGGCTAATTTTTGTATTTTTAGTAGGCACAGGGTTTCACCATGTTGACTAGGCTGGTCTCAAATTCCTGACCTCAGGTGATCTGCCTGGCCCAAGTTTTTAATACCTAAAACTTTCCATGTCATTGCAAGTAAAAGTCATGAATGATAACAAAACTGATCTTAGTAAGCCTAAGTGCCACCTTCTCTACCATCAGGTCACATCCATCAGGCCCAACTTTTTCTCTGACCTCTTGTATTGACTTGACAGCTTTGCTTGCAGCTCAAGTCTGCATGCCCACCCCCAGAGCTGTAGCCAGGACCATGTAAAAGAGTGTCTCTCTAATCAACTACATTATGTCAAAGCTTCATTGGGGAAACTTGGAGAATTTCTCTTGCCACTCAGAGTTCTTGCTTGCAAGCAATTGCAAATGACCTCAGCCACCTTGAGCAGAAATGTGCTATTTATTGTAGCCTAGAGGATCAGGCTCAGAGGTGTGCCCTTGGATCTGGCCGGTGCCTGAGGGGAGCTCCTGCTCTGCTGGTACTTGGCAGCCATGTCAAATTCAGTGCCTGCCCTGCCCATGGTAGCCACTGGCCCAGAAGGCTGCCACAGAAACACTGTGACTCATGGGCCCTGTTCCTGTGTCCCAGGCTCAGGGATAAATTTGGTTACAGACACCAAGCGTCTAGGCCTCGAGGTTGAGCAAGGCTGTGAGGAGCAGCAAGGCACCCTGGCCCTGTTACAACAGAGTTAGGAACTGATACTGTCTTCTCTGAAGAGTTGTAGTAAATGCACATGAAACAAGGTTCAGAGAGGAGGCCTCCAGCTCACACACAGGACTGACAGTGCCACATGACTTCTCCTGTGTCCTTTCCCTGCCCAGATAACCTCAGTCTGGCATGGTACCCTCTCGAGGCTGCTGCGGAGCCTCTATGCACTGGGCCTCCCCAGGACCTCCAAGGAGCTGCAGTCAGTGGAGCAGGAGGTCCGCTGGCGCATGCGGAAGCTCAAGTACAAGCACCTGGCCTTCCTGGCAGACTCCTGTGCCACCCTCTCACAGGAACAGCACTCCCAGGAGCTGCTGACTGAGCTTCTCATGCACCTGGAAAGGCGCTGGACAGAAATTGAAGATGGCCGCACATTAGTGACCATCATGATGAAGGTGGGACACCTCTCGGAGCCACTGATGAACCGCCTGGAAGACAAGGTACTGGGCCTGAAAGCAGGTGGCACCCAGCCTGCCTCCCCTGGGCTTTGGACTTGTTCTTTGGGTGACAGTTGTCTGCAGAGGGGTGCATTGTGTGCACTGGGATCAGAGCCCCGGGAGCTTCTGTCTGGAGCCTCAGACATCACATGGGGTAGGACCAGAGGGCTCAGAGCTGCAACAGATGGTTGCCCTGTGGCTGCATTCATCAAGCACCACTTGCTCTTCCCAACACAGGTGCTTCCCTGATTGCACCTTTATCTTTCCCCCAAACCCCATCACAGCACAGTCTTGAGAAGGGGGCATGGCAGGCAACTCCTAAAGTAACACAGGTACTGCCCAGGCCTGGCTTCTGGCTAGAACTCTCCTGGAGATGTGTTAACCCCTATCAGCTGTAGCCCTGCAGTCACGTCAAATTCAGCGCCCGTTCCTGTCATAGCGGGGGCTGGCCCAGGTGGCTGCCACAGCAAGCTCCACAGCTCATGGGCCCTGGGTCGCCTACCCTGGGACCTGGGGATAGTTTGGCTGTGGACACTACTCCAGGTCCAGGGGTTCCCTGGGGTGGATGAGGAGGCAGACCCTGCACAGTGGTCCTGTGTTTAGTCAGCTCAGGCCCAGTTGCTGTCTCACAGGGACTGCACTGGATGGGACCATGGGACCCCTGCCCCCAGCTCGTCCCTGCCACCCCAGGCCATTGAGCTGACCTCTGGCTGTGGTTGACAGTGCCTGGAGTTGGTGGAGCAGTTTGGCCCCGATGAGCTGCGGAAGGTGCTGGTGACGCTGGCAGCTCAGAGCCGGCGGTCCGTGCCCTTGCTGCGGGCCATCTCCTACCACCTGGTGCAGAAGCCGTTCTCTCTGACGAAAAGTGTGCTCTTGGACCTGGCCTACGCCTATGGTGAGCCCTTTGGACAGAACAGTGGAGAGAGGGGAGCTCTTGCCCTGCAGATACCTGCAGCCATGTCAAATTCAGTGCCTGTCCTATGCATGGTAGGCACTGGCCCAGAAGGCTGCCACAGAAACACTGTGACTCATGGGCCCTGTTCCTGGGTCCCAGGCTCAGGGATAAATTTGGTTACAGACATCAAGCAGCAAGACCTCGAGGCTGAGGTGGAGGGGGGCCGCTGGTGGGATTGCTGACCCTCCCCAGCTAAACCCTGTGATCTACTCTGTCCCGAAGGCAAACTTGGCTTTCACCAGACCCAGGTGTCCCAGCGCCTGGCCGCCGACCTGCTGTCCCTCATGCCCAGCCTGACTTCTGGTGAGGTGGCCCGCTGTGCCAAGTCCTTCGCCTTACTCAAGTGGCTCAACCTGCCCCTGTATGAGGCCTTTGCCCAGGTGAGCCAGGGCCTGGCCCCAGCTCAGAGAAGCTGGCTTCCTGGCCATCTGCTGGGAACCATTGCCTTAGTCGGGAAAGCAAAGCCAGTCTGCAAATGCCCACTTGTGGAGGCAAATACATACTTCTTGCATTTTGGCTGATTTTGAAAGGGCTGCTATTCAGTACTCAAAAAAGTGTTTGAGAACTGTTTCCTCTGTTCTTTCACTGACCATAAGTGCTTCCATCCGTTTTGGGGTAGCTGTAGCAGGTAGCAGCATGGCTGGTGAGGCTGAGAATCCACTCAGAACTGTCTCGTGAATCACTGATCCCCCCCCCCGCCAAAGTGGAGCTGTACAGAAAGATGACACCTGCATTTGCGTTTATGTGTGACCAGTCTAAACTAAGTTTACTGGTTGGAGAATATTTCTAAAGCCCTTACCGGAAAGAAGCAGTTTCTAAGTGTCCCCAGCCTCTGTGGGTAGTTGCTGCCAGGCGAAGGAGGATCTAGGCCTGTGTAAGTCCTTCTGTGTGCCCAGCACAGCTCATGGGCCCCGGATGGAGGGTCCTCCCGTTGCTGCTGGCCACGCAGGCTCCCCTCAGACTCAGAGCTGGGCAGGAGGACAACGTGCTGGGCAGAGAGCTTATTCTGTCCATCTGCTATTTCTGATCTATCCAGCACGTCCTGAACAGAGCGCAGGACATCACTGTGCCTCACCTATGCAGCATACTTCTGGCTTTTGCACGTCTGAACTTCCATCCACACCAAGAGGATCAGTTCTTCAGCCTGGTACGGCCTCTGGGCTCCCACTGCTTGACCTTTATCCTCCCCTGCAGCTAATCGTTCATGAACTGTCCTCCCAAGATCAGCTCGCGCTGGGCGGAGGGGGAGGGGCCGCTATGTGTGGCATGGGAGGGCAGGGGGAGCTGGCTGGAGCCAGGCATCCTAGGGATCACTGAGAGCAAACATGAAATCCTGCTGTCTCACTGACTGCCCTGCCAGGCAGCGCTGGGGGGTCCTGCCTCTGGTACTCCTTTTAATGCCCTGTTGATGCTCAGAAGCTCCAGTGGGCCTTCATGCTATGTGCCCCAGCTCAGGTTAGGAGGGGGAGCCTTGTTTATGAAGACCTCAGGACAGCCACAGAGGCCAGCAGGCCAGATGTGACCCCGGGCTCCCTGGGATTCTATCAGGGGTTTGCCTGGTACAGTCCTGAGAACAGCCAGGGGCTGGGAGCACTTCACCTCTTGGATGTTCTCATCTCTCGGAGGACCAGAGATTCCTCCTCCCTTTTCCCAGGTACTCACTTGGAGACATGATGGGAGAAGGGATTTTGTTCCCTGCCAGTAGGTTGGTTGTAGTAAACCTAATCAAATGCCAGCATTCAGCAGCACTCTTCCTGCTGTCCAGAGTGATGTTGGAACATGAGGAAGATTCCTCGTACCTTCAAGCCCAGGATTGCTCCAGGCCTCACCAAGGTCCAGGGTTCTGCCTCTTGTTCCCCAGTAGCTTCCTCTGGCCTCATCCCAACTGGGCCAAGACCATATCTTGGACTGTGACTCACCCATGGCTGTTTACAGCCCCTAAGGAGAGCCTGCTTTCTCCGCCACACCCTATCCTTCCCCAGGTACATGAGAAACTAGGGCCAGAGCTGCCAGGCCTGGAGCCAACCCTGCAGGTGGACCTGGTGTGGGCCTTGTGTGTGCTGCAGCAGGCACGGGAAGCAGAGCTGCAAGCCGTCCTCCACCCTGAATTTCACATCCAATTTCTAGGTGAGCCCCTTGTCCTTAGTACTGCTGGAACTGGGGAACTGCCTGGGCTTGTCTGCCTAGTGCCAGGTGAGAATTTGGGGCAGATGGAGGCCGGGGCTGTCACTCCCCCTTGCTCTCCATCCCCTCCCTGTGGGTGGCCAGCAGACTGTAACTCTGCTGCCTCCTGACCCAGAGAACTGGGCTGGGACTGGGTGTAGGGGTGCTACTGCCCTCTCATCCGGGATCTCCCCATCTCTGGCCCCTAGACCCACCTCCCTCTACTTTCTCCTTGTTCCCTAGGGAGCCAGTCTCAGAAGGATCAGAACACCTTCCAGAAGCTGCTCCACGTCCACGCCACTGCCCTGCTGGAGCACCCCGAGTACTCAGGCCCCCTTCTGCCAGCCTCGGCTGTGGCCCCTTGGCCCTCAGCCCTTGACAGGAAGGTGACCCCCCTGCAAAAGGAGCTGCAGGAGATACTGAAGGGGCTGCTGGGGAGCGCCGACAGGGGCAGCTTCGAGGTGGCCACGCAGTATGGCTGGGTGCTGGGTGAGGGCTCCCCCTGGTTGGCACAGGGCCAGGCACTGCCTGAGTCTAAGAGGACTCTTCTAACCCACCCCCTCTGCAGTAAGAACTGACCTGGGGAGCTGTAGGGTGTCAGCCTGGGCTCCCCACAATCCCATCTTGGTTCATCCTTCCTGTGGGGGTGTTTCTGAGGGATGTCCCCCAAGATGTTCTTATTCCACACTTCTGCCCCAGATGCTGAGGTGCTGCTGGACAGTGACGGCCAGTTTCTGCCTGTAAGGGACTTTGAGGCACCTCATCTTGCCCAGCCAACTGGGAGCCAGCCACCACCTGCAGGGGCTAAGAGGTAGGTGGCCAGAGACCTGTTGGCCATGGCCCCAGTAGAGGCCATGGGGGCACCATGGATGTTGGACTACATATTCTTTGCTTTCCCTCTTTCACCTCTGAGGGGCTGGGAGACTAGAAGCCTGCCAGCCACCCCTTCTTCCTTCCAGGCTAGCTTTCCTGCGGTGGGAGTTCCCCAACTTCAACAGCCGAAGTAAGGACTTGTTGGGTCGCTTTGTTCTGGCCCGGCGACACATACTGGCTGCAGGCTTCCTGATAGTGGACGTGAGTACCTCTTGGGCAGGTGGTCACTGCACAGGGAGAATCCCCAACCCCCACTAGAAAGGGGATCAGGTGGAACTGAGCCAGCAGGTATAGACACATGCCCTGCCCGTGGCCCCAGGCCTCTCCCAGGATCCCAGGGAAGGAGTTTACTGTGGATCCTAGGTGCTCCAGCCTCCCGTCTAACCTTCCCAGCATCTCACCCCGTGGGTGAACCCAAAAAGGCAACCAAGCCTGTTCATTCAGCTGTAAGAGGTGGGCAGGATAGGGCCCATTCACAGATGAGCAGCTCGAAGCCCAGGAGGCTGCACAGCTGTTGGGGCTCTGAGTGCAGTGGCTCTGCCCCCTTGGTCAGAGCCTGTTGTCAGGAAAAGTAGGACCAGCGGGACTGGCAGGAGCAGAAAGATGCGGGTCCTGGGCCTGACTCTGGATTCATACCTGGGAGACCTTAGCTAAGATCAAAGGGGGCCACCTTCCCTGGAAAGGGCCAGTGAATGAATATGTGGCTTCATGAGCCACACAAGCGTTCTGTTTTCTTCTTTGGGTTGTTGAGAGGTTTTTAACTTTTTAAAGTTCAGAAGCCCTTCTTGGGCCTCCAAGTAGTTTGCAGACCTCTCCAGCACTGACAGTGCTAGCACCTCTCCCTGCCCGCACCGCCTGCAGTTCATGGGCTCTGCCTTGAAGACTTGGAGGCCAAGGGGCAGGTGTGCAGAGCTGTTGGTCACCAGAGGTGTTGGGTGAGGGGTCAATGTGAGGACAGCAGGCAAGCAGGCAGAGCCACTGGCTGGAAGGGATCCCCTTGCCCATGTGACCTGTCTCCCCTGCCTCCTTCTAGGTCCCATTCTATGAGTGGCTGGAACTCAAGTCTGAATGGCAGAAAGGCGCCTACCTCAAGGACAAGATGCGCAAAGCAGTGGCTGAGGAGCTGGCCAAGTGACTTGTGCCAGCAGCATGGGCCGCATGCCTCTCCGCTGGAGGTCTAACCATGGGTCAGCAAGGAGGGTCGCCATTGAGGACAAACCTCTGTGCAGGACCTTGGCCAGAGTGGGGAGGGTGGCCAGCTGCTCTGAGGGACAGAACATCCTCTTGTGTGTAATAAATCTTTAATTTTGGTGTTAGACCCCTGGGGCCTTCCCAGGCTTTGTCACCCTCTGCACTCTCAGCACTTGTCTGTCTGCTTTGGGGAGTAGGGCATGGTTCTCCAGAATCTGCCCTGTGCACTCCCCTGCCATGCCCAGCCCAAGAGGGCTGCTTTCGGGACAGACCTGGGTTGTCACCTGCCTGTCTGTCCCAGCTTCTTCCCTTCATGTGTGCATATTCACATGTGCCGTCCTCTTGCGTAGGGGTCTCTATCAGCCCCAGAAGACCAGGTGGAGTCCTAGAATTCTGAACCTCCAGGGCAGAGGAGCTTCCCAGGGAAGCTGATTGGAGGTTCAGTGCATGGCTGGGGGTTCTGATGGAGCTGTGGCTACTGAACCACAGCCATCCTGGGAGGCTTTCTCACACTTGGCTGAGTGAAAGCACCCTGACAACATGTGGTGACAGGTGCGATGTGAGGGTTGGGTGAGCGCTTGGAAGGTGCTGGCTCTGGGAGAGGAGAAGATCCCACTTGGCTGACACTATGGAACTGAGAGCCAGATTCCATCGTTGTCTTCACCACCCTGACCAGAGCCTTGTGCTGTCATCTAGGAACTGGCTGCCCAAACAGGGTCTTGGTGACCTCCCTGCTGCTGCGGGGATTACCAGATGCTGGGAGGCAACAAGCTTTCTACCTTCCAGCCTCTGTTCAGAGACACCCATTGGCAGAACCTAACTAAATAGCAGTCGGGGAACTGGGTTGCCTCCAGCCATACAGAATGGAGAGCGGGACAGTCGGGTGGAGCTGAGAGTGGAGAGGCCCACCGCCCCCAGCACTCCAGGCTCCCCACCCTACGCCATTTCCCCAAAAAGACCCAAGTCTAGTCACTGCTCTGATGGTTGGCCACTCACCCAAGCATTGGGGTAGTTTCTGCTGGCTTCACTGGGCACCATCAGGCACAGGTGACCACGGTCCTTGTTTGCACAAGTTTTAGGGTTACCACAGGAGTGGTCCCTCACACAGTGGGAGGGGAAAGAGCTGCCAGAGATGATTTCTGAAGCAAGGAAGAGCATCTCAAAGTGGAGACAGCCAGGGCAAATGCCCAGGGTGTGGCATCAACTTAGTTCTTAGAGTGGGGTGCACAGAGTCTGCAGGGCTGAGACCAAGGAGCTGAAGGAGCCGGTTCAGGAGGGCCTGGTGTGCATTTAACCAAGGAAATAAAAGCTCACCCCTGGAGCCCCTGACTTTCATTTTGAGATAATCACAGGTTCCTGTACAGTTGTAAGAATCTGTGATTTGCTCAATGGCAGAGTAGGATCCAAGGTCACACCCCAATACTGACATGAATACAGGTCAAGCAGAGAGCATTTGCATCTCCTAAGGGCCCTCACATTGCGCTTTATACTCACCACCACCTCGTCCTTCACCACCAGCAACTGCAAGTGTTTGGTCATTCTAAGAGTGTCAGGGAATCACAGGATGTGACTTCTGGAATTGTATTTCTTGACTTGGCACAATTCTCTGAAAATTTGAATTCTTAAATTGCATGTATCAGTAGTTTATGTCTTTTTCTCGCTGTTGCATCTGTTTTGTGCTTTATTCCATAATGTGGCTGTAACAACCATTTGCTCCCTTAACCCTGGGGAGACATCCTGGTTGTTTCCGGGTTTGGGATATTACTGACAAAGTAACCAGAAAATCTATGTCTAGGTTTTTCTGTAAGTTTTCATTTCTCTGGGATAAACATTCCCAGGAGTGTAACTGCCAGGTCAGATGGAATGTGTGTGTTTCTCTAAAAAAACTACCATCTTTTCATCTCTTTCTGATAAGTTGTTGATAAGTACACATTTATTTCCCATCTCTGGTGAAATGTCTTCTCATGTCTTTTGCCTGTGTTGTACTTGCATTTGCTTTTTTATCAGTCTTGAGAGGACTTTGTAAGACTTACATTGAGATATTTTTGTTTGTTTTTGCCTCTAGATGTCAGTTTCTCCAGAACCATTTGTTGAAAGGCCATCCTCTCCTGTTGACTTTCGCATTTTTGTAAAGTCAGTTGGGCGTATTTGTGTGGGTCTGTTTCTGCATTTTCTGTTCTGTACTGTTAATCTATGTTATCTGTCTGTAAATATCACATTCTTGATTACCGTAGCTGTAAAGCGGGCTGCCTTATTGGGTGGCGTGATGAGTTCTCCTTTATTTTTAAGAATTGTTTTAGCTATTCTAGTTCCTTTGCCAATCCATGTAAATGTTTGAAAAAGCTCGTCTATGTAAAAACAAAACATGAAAGTCTTACTGAGGGTTTGATAGGAATTAAACCTATAGATCAGTTTGGGGAGACATGACATCTTTACTGTGTGGAATCTTCCAGTTGAAACAATAGCCATCTCTATCCAAGGGTTCAACCAACCCCAGATTGCAAAAGCAAAAAATAATACAAGAATACAAATTTAAATAACAGCACAGCTTTTATACCATGTTAAGTATTTTCAGTAGCCCAGAGACAGTTTAAAGTTTACAGGAGGATGTGCAGATTATATGGACATGCCTGCTGTTTTCTATTAGGAACTGGAGCATGTGTGGATGGATACCAAGGGATGACTGAATATTTATTTAGGCCTTTGCTTTTATCAATGTTTTGTAGTTTGGGTTTTTTGTTTGTTTGGTTTGTTTTGAGACAGAGTTTGTTCCTGTTGCCCAGGCTGGAGTGCAATGGCGCGGTCTCGGATTACTGCAACCTCCACCTCCTGGGTTCAAGTGATTCTCATGCCACAGCCTCCTGAGTAGCTGGGATTACAGGCACCTGCCACCATGCCTGGCAATTTTTGTGTTTTTAGTAGAGATGGGGTTTCACCATATTGGCCAGGCTGGTCTCGAACTCCTGCCCTCAGGTGATCTGCTCGCCTCAGCCTCCCCAAGTGCTGGGATTATACAGGCGTGAGCCACCGCACCCAGCCTGTAGTTTTTGTTTTGTATTACCTAAGTCGGCCAGGTGTGGTGGGATCACGCCTGTACTCCCGGCACTTAGGGAGGCCGAGGTGGGTGAATCACCTGAGGCCAGGAGTTCAAGACCAACCTGGCCAACATTGAGAAACCTCATCTCTACTAAAAATATAAAAATTAGCCAGGCGTGATGGCGGGCACCTGTAATCTCAGCTACTCAGGAGGCTGAGGCAGGAGAATCACTTGAACCCAGGAGGTGAAGGTTGCAGTGAGACAAGATTGCACCACTGCACTCCAGCCTGGGTGACAGCAAGACTGTCTCAGAAAATAAATAAAATATATATGTGTGTGTATGTATGTATGTATGTGTATATATATGTATACACACACATACCCCTAAGTCATGATTTTGGAGCAATTGTAAGTGGTATAGTGTGCTTAATTTTGGCATTCACACGTTGATTGTTAGCATATAGAAATGGGATTGATTTTGTTTGATCTTGCTAAACTTTATGCATTTTTTAAATTCCTTTGGATTTCCTGTGTAGATATTTATGTCCTGAAAACAGGAATATTTTTATCTCATCCTTTCAAATCAATATGCTTTTTATTTTGTTATTTATGACCACTTTATTAAAATATAATTCACATGCCATACACTTCACCTATTTAAAATGTATGATTCGGCTGGATGTGGTGGCTCATGCCTGTAATCCCAGCACTTTGGGAGGCCAGGGCCCCCAGATCTTGAGCCCAGGAGTTCAAGACCACCCTGGGCAACAGGCAAAACCCTGTCTCTATTTTTTTAAATACAAAAATTAGCCTCGGTGGCATGCACCTGTCGTCCCAGCAACCCAGGAGGCTGAGGTGGGAGGATCACCTAAGCCTGGGAAGTCAAGCCTGCAGTGAACCATGATAGCACCACTGCATTCCAGCCTGGGTGACAGAGTGAGACCCCATCTCACAAAAATGTATGAGTCAGTGGTTTTGTCTCTGCAGATATATGCAACCATCACCACAATTTTAACATTTTCTAAACCTCATATACTGTACCATATAGTTATTACCTGCCTATCTCCCCCCAATCCCCATCATATGCATGCAGCCACTAGTTTTTCTCTATAGATAGATTTTCTTCTTCTGAACTTCCATATGAATTAGATCATACAAGATGTGGTATTTTGGTATTTTGTGACTGGCTTCATTTACTTAGCATGTTTTCATGTTTCATGTCACATGTATCAGTATTCCTTCCCTTCTTTGCCTGAATAATATTCCATTATATGTTTGTGCCACATTGGTGGACATATGGATTGTTTCTACCTTCTGGCTAATATGAACTGATACAGTTTGGATATTTTGTCCCCTCCAAATCTCATGAAATAGGATCACCAGTGTTGGAAAATGGGGCCTGTTAAGAAGTGTTTGGATCATGGGAACAGATCTGTCATAAATGGCTTGGTGCCATCCTTGTAATGAGTGAGTTCTTGCTCTATATTAGTTCACTTGAAAGCTGCTTGTTTAAAAGAGACTGGGAGCTCCTGCCCTCTCTCTTCTGCCCTCTCTCATCATGTGACATGCCTGCTCCCTGTTCACCTTCTGTCATGAGTAAAAGCTTCCTGAGGCCTTCCCAGGAGCCAAGCAGATGTTGGTACCATGCTTGTACAGCCTGCAGAACTGTAGTCATTACTATTTCATATATTTTTCTTTCTCCTTTTTCTTTTCTCTCCTTTTGGTTTTCCCATTATGTGTATGTGGGTGTGCTTAACAGTGTTCACATTCTCTGGAGTTTCTGTTCATTTTTCCTTTTTTTCTGTTATTCAGTTTGTATAATCTCTATCAATCTCTAATCTCTATCAAGTTCACTAATTCTTTCTTCGCCCACTGAAATCTACTGTTCAGCCATCTTGTGAATTTTTTCTTTCAGATATTTTACTTTTCAATGCCATAATTTGCATTTTAAAAAATTTATATCCAGCCTGGGCAACATGGTGAGGTCTCGTCTCTACAAAAAAAATTTAAAAATTAGCTGGGTGTGGTGGCCCATACCTCAACTACTCAGGAGGCTGAAGTGGGAAGATCACCTGAGCCCTAGAGGTGGAGGCTGCAATGAGCCATGATCGCACCACCACACTCTGGGGCAACAGAGTGAGAGCCTGTCTCAAAAAATTGTTTTTAATTAAAAAAATAATTTATATCTCTTTGCTAATATTCTCTATTTGATGGAATATCATCATATACCTTCCATGACTTCTTTAATCATGTTTTCCCTTATTCTATGAACATATTCGTAGTGGTTATTCTGAAATATTTTTCTGTTAAAATCTGTTGCTTACACAGGCAGGTTCTGTTCCTGCTTTTTTTTTTTTTTTTTTTTTTTCTGGTATACTAGTCATACTTTCATTTCTTTGCTAATTTTTTATTGGAAAGTGGACATTTTAATAACGCTAAATAAATAATTGAACAGCACCCAATAGCAACTCTGGGTACAGGTCCAAACCCCCTCCCTTCTGGAGCTTGTATTGCTGTTTGCTTGTTTATTTGCTTAGTGACTAGCTGGATTATTTTGGTGAAGGCTTTACCTCTCCCCTACAATGTTCTGCCTCTGATGGTCCTCTTCAGGGAGGTGCAGCTATGTGTATGCCCACAGTCACCCCGGAATGACAGTGGTTCTGGTAAGGCTCTCCTACTCTCTTTTCCTAACCATGCCCAGCTGTTAAACTCCACTAATTGCCACTCCTAAACTTCACTGTTTGCTCTCTTGTTTTCGACAATACTCTAGGCAAACTAATCCAAATTGTGGCCTCTTAGATAGAATAGTTTCAGATTTTCTTTAATCCCAGTAGGGCTCCACCCAGCTGTCTTACTACCCCATTTTCTCCTGCAAACTAGCCAACCTCCAACCTAGGCTGTATCTTCATTAGATCCATGAATCTCCTTCCAGTTGCTTTTCACCATAATGTCTACTGCTGTTGAGAATACCCTTGGGTTTAAACTTCCTTGTATTCCCTTGCAAGTAAGGTCAGTTCCTATGGGAAGAGATCATGGCTGTTTTACAACCTGCCTTTCCCCTCCAGGCAAAATCTCTTAGCTCAGTGGCAAACTTCTGAGTCACACTCCCACTCTGGGAGCTGAGCAGTCAGTGGAAGGGAGGCAGCAGCCTCTCCTGGCATGGAACTCTCACCTCATAAGCTGTGAGAAGGGCTATCAGGACCCCAGTATTCTCAGCATGCCACACCCAAAGTATAGTCCATTTTCCACAAGTGGGGGCTAAGTGGAAGAAGGGAGCCCCACCTCGACCAGACTCACCCAGGACTTACTTCCACAACAGGCAGCTGGGAGAGGGATGAGATACACTCATTCCCTCTTCCCAGGAAGAAAGCCCTCTGGCTGGGAGATGGAAGAAGAGAATCCTGTGTTCTTGGCAACACCAATCTGGTGTGGAGTCCACCTCCCTTTGCTGGACTGAGTTGTCTGGATTCAATACCACAGACTTGCCTTTCTTACTAAATTCTCATAGATTTTCTTGAATAGATGTTTCTTTTTTTTTTTTTAACGGAGTCTCACTCCATCACCCAGGCTGGAGTGCAGTGGCAGGATCTCGGCTCACTGCACCCAACCTCTGCCTCTGGGGTTCAAGCAATTCTCCTGCCTCGGCCTCCCTAGTAGGGAGGATTACAGGCATGCACCATCATACCCAACTAATTTTTCTATTTTTTTTTTTTTTTAGTAGAGATGGGGTTTCACCATGTTGGCCAGGCTGGTCTTGAACTCCTGATCTCAAGTGATCCACCCACCTTGGTCTCCCAAAATGCTGGGATTACAGGCATTAGCCACCACACCCGGCCTTGAATAGATGTTTCTTCATTTGCTGTTTGCCCTTCAGACCATTTCCAGAAGCTTTAATTTGTTCTGTCTTTCATTTTTATTTTATTGGGCCCTTTCTTTTTTTTTTTTTTTTCTGAGACAGAGTCTCACTCTGTCACCAGGCTGGAGTTCAGTGGCACAATCTCGGCTCACTGCAACCTCCACCTCCCAGGTTTAAGTGATTCTCCTGCCTCAGCCTCCTGAGTAGCTGGGACTATAGGCATGTGCCACCATGCCCAGCTAATTTTTGTATTTTTAGTAGAGACTGGGTTTCACCATGTTGGCCAGGATGGTCTTGATTTCTTGATCTCATGATCCGCCCTCATTGGCCTCCCAAAGTGCTGGGATTACAGGCGTGAGTCACCCCGCCCGGCTTGTTGACCTTTCAACCAAGCTTTATTTTTTTTTTTAATAATTTTTACCAGGTTGGGCGTGGTGGCTCACACCTGTAATCCCAACACTTTGGGAGGCCAAGGTGGGCGGATCACGAGGTCAGGAGTTCACGACCAGCCTGGCCAACATGGTGAAACCCCATCTGTACTTAAAATACAAAAATTAGCTGGGCGTGGTGGCACCTGTAGTCGCAGCTACTCGGGAGGCTGAGGCAGTAGGATTGCTTGAACCCAGAAGATAGAGGTTTCAGTGAGCCGAGATCGTGCCACTATACTACAGAATGGGCGAAAAAGCGATACTCTATCTCAAATAAAAAAATAAAAATTAATAACAGTAATTTTTACCAGTTTCACCGGGGAGCTGCTCAGCAGAACTCCCCATGCTTTCATTCTGGAAGTGAATCTGCCTTTTATTTCTTCTTGCTTAATTGCAAGGGTTAGAAATTCCAGTAATATATTGAAAAGAGGGGTGAGTGCAGACACCCTTGCCTTGTTACCAATCTTAAAAAGCATTCAGTCTTTCACCATTAAGTATGATGTTAGCTGTATAAGTTTTTTGTATAAGATCTTTATCAAGTTTATTTTTAACTTGCTGAAAGTGTGTGTTTTTTTTTTAATCATGAAGGATGGTGGTTGTGTCAAACACATTTTCTGTGTCGACTGATACCATAATTTTTCTTCTTTAGCCTGTTGGTGTTGTGGATTATTGTTGATTGATTTTCAACTGTCACACCAGCCTTGCTTACCTGGAATAAATTCCACTTGGTCATGGTGTATATTTTTTTATACATCGTTATGTTTGATTTGCCAATATTGAGAATTTTTGTGCTTGAATTCATGAGAGATACTGGTCTGTAGTTTTTGTTTTGGAGGTCTTGGGGGTATTGACACTTTGTTAGTTTTGACATCAGCATATTTCTTGCCTTATGAGTTAGGAAGTGTCCCCTTCTCTTTTGTTTTCTGGAAGAGATTGTTTAAAGTTGATGTTAATTCTAATGGTGTGGTGTGTCTGGTTCCTGGGGTAGAGCAGGGAGAGATGCCCAGCAGGCAGCCAGGTATGTAGCACTGAGCCTTGAGGCAGATCTGGGGGAGTCAGAGGGCAGCCCCTGGCTTCATGAGCTCAAAGTTAGAACCCACAGAAGACTGAGGATTTTGAAACCTCCCTCCCTGCCTGTGACAATGGCTACTCTGATTCCCTCCACCCCAATCAGGGGTGATGACAATGTCTCATTCATCTGTCTCCCTGGTGCCTGGCACGGGGCGGGGGGGGGGTGCTCAGTGAATCTGGGTGGCGCAGTAGCCTGTGTGAAAGCAAGAGGCATTTCAGGAAATTCATGAGGCGGGCTTCTTCCTGGGAGGTGTGGCAGAGGGTGCTGCCAGGAATAGAGGGAAACACTTTCTTCCCTTTTCCTTCTACTGCCTAGGGAAGTGTGGGGGTGGAGGGGAGGTGAAGGGACAGATCACCGAGTTGTCAAGAGACCTGGAGACCGACCCATCCGGGCCGCCTTCCCTGGTGGGCTCTCGCCGGCTCCATCCCTGGTTGCCATGGAGACAGGAGGCGGTTGCCACGGAGACCGACGACTGCCAGGACCAGCCAATCACTCCGGAGCTGCAGCTCCGGCTCACCTTTTGGATGGAGGCATCGGATTGGGCGGGGCCTCCTCCCTCCCCAGGCCCTGCACCTTCTGCTTGGTCAGCACAGCCACCGCCGCCCAAAGCGCTCCGAGCATTCCAGGATCCCAACCACCTCCCTGATCTCCCACAACTAGGGTTCTAGGGGCGTCCCCGCCTCTTCCCAGCCACGGGCTAATGCCACCCTGAGGCAACCCAGCTTCCAATTGGCCCTGAAACCCTCCCTCGTAAATGCTGTGGAAAGGGCGGGACTAGGCGCAGGCGCCCACCCCCGCTCCCCCTGGAAACCGCGCACAGCGAGAGGGAGGCCACAGCCAGGTGGGGCGGGGGCGGGGGCGGGGAGGGAGCCCCCCCGCCCCCCGCACGCCCTCCGCAGTGCCTGGCGAGCCCGCGCACGCTCACTCGCGGGGACAGGCGGGCGGGGCGGCCTGACGTCACCCACTGCCCCCACCGCCTGGCCGAGGGGCGGTGGCCGCGCAGGCTCGGCGGGGCGGCGGCACCGACTGACGGAGGGTCGGAAGGACTGAGGGACGGGCGGGCGCACGGCCAGGCCATGCCTGGGGAGGCTGCCCGCGCCGAGCTGCTGCTGCCCGAGGCGGACGGACCCGGGCCCCGCACAGGTGAGGCCGTGGCCACTCCGTCCCTGCCTCCAGCGTCTCCCTTCTCCAGCCCGGGTTCTCTTTCCATCGCTCACCTTTCACCCCCTCCCCCATCCCCTCGAGTCCCCTCCCCTTTCCGCGCCCTGTCCTTCCCTCCATCTGAACCCTGCCCCCGCCTCTTCCAGAACTGCGGGGAAGGTGGGACGCACGAAGTGCCTTCCGCGAGCCAGAAAGGACATGGGGGCTTAAGTCCTTGGCCTCCGACCCAGGGATCGTGGGGCTCGCATCCCGCCCCCTGCATCCCGTTGTCTGCACCGAGCTGCCAGCCTGCCGGGGCTGGGCCACTCTGGACAGAGGCAGTGGGTTCTGGAGGCGGGGTGTCCGGCCGATACCCCCAATACGATCAGGTGACCACCAGGAGGGTCCTCAGCTGCACCCGGCCTGTCCTGGGCTGACGACTGGTCATGGCTCTGGAGGGAGGAGCAGGACTGGCTGGAGCCTGGGAAGCCTGGATGGAGGACCAGGTTGTGGAAGAAAGGCTAAGTTGGGTCTGGAAAGTGAAAGGCCTTGGGGGAGGTGGCCTGATTAGCAATAGCCCGGGGTGTGCAGACCACCTGTCCTTAGGCTGGGTCAACAAATGCTAGTGGAGGCTGATGGGGTCTACCAGGGCCTAGAAAGAGCCCAGCCTGCACAGTCCTGGCGTGGAGGTCAGCCATGTGTGGGTAGGGCCAAGGGCACCTTGCTGTGGGCAAGAAGTCACCCAGAGATGGGACCAGTGCTGGGGCCTAGGGCGTGGTTTGGGGTGACACAGGCTACTGCCTCTGCTCTAGGTGGGAGGCAGGGAGTGCAGGCCCGGACTTCCTAGCCCCAGGGTCTTGTGCTAGCTCTGTTCTGGCTTGCTTGGTGACCTTGAATGAGTTATAAAAACCTTTGGCCTTTGGTTTCTGTTCCATCCCAACAGTTCAGCCGTTTCCCTGCCCTGGGGGCCACACCAGGGACCAGAACCAAGAGCCCAGCTTCAGGGCACCCAGTGATGCCCCACCAGCCACGCCCACTCCTGGTGTTGAGTGTCAGGCATGCAGAAACCCAAAGGACCCCTTGTCTCAGGACGGCCTGGCTGTCCTATTACCCCACCAGCAAAGCCCTCGGGGGACGAGTTTTGGCTGGTGGCTCAGGGCTCAGGGCTCTGATGCTGCTGAGGGGAGCTGGAGCAGCCTGGCAAGAGGGCCCCCCTTCTTTAAGCTTCACTTCTAATCCTGGCTCTGCTTTGCAGATGAGAAAACTGAGGTGCAGTAGATGTCCTGGTCACTAGTGAGTTCAGTAGAGCAGGAGCCACTGGGCAGGCATCTGCAGCCTGGAGAGCTGGTCCCTGTGTGCCGTCCCTCCCCCACCCTGGGCAAGACCTGGCCTGGGCTCTGAAGGGCCTTCATTGGATGCTTCAAACAGAGGTGCCTTTGGCTTAGGTCCAAGTGAGGGAGTGGACATAATGGAGACATTTAAAATGAGGCTTATGAGCATTTAGAGCACACAGAAAAATGCTTATGAGATTAGGTTGGGTGAAAACAGCTAGATTGAAAACTGAATGTGCAATGTGATCTCGCCTGTGATAATATACGGGCCAGTAAGAGTCCAGGAGGCAGAAAACCATAGCGGTGTGGTGTGCCGCAACCTCGGAGGGGTTTTATTCCATCTTCCTGAGTCCCCTTTCCAACCCATGGCTGCTACTTCCTATGTGCATGGACTCCTTTCTCAGCTAGAGGTGTGTTAGCGCACAGACGTTTACTGAGTACCACGGCTTCCTCATACTGAAGCCTGCCCAGGGGCTTGGCGGAGTGCACCATGGGACCCAGAGAAGGCCCACAGGGCAGGGTGGGAACTCGCAGCACCCGGGAAGGAACTGGTGGTCACCCATGGGGTGGCTGCCACCAAGGAGAGGACTTGGCCAGAGGCTGCTATTGGCCCTCTGAAGCTGTCCCATGCTCTTGCTGGGCTCCACAGTTCCCCGTTCCTGCCCACCACTGCCCTTGGAGCCAGATGCTCCAACGAAGCCTCCACGGGACACTTCATCTCTGTTCTCCAGAAACTTGGCTGCGTGTGGTGGCCCCTGGCTTCCCCATCTCCCTGGCCGCAGGAGGGGAGCAGGGTCCGAGGGGTCTGGTGAAACCCTGATATGTTGGCCTGAAGTGTAGGTAGCAAGGACAGCAGAGAGAGGAGGCACAGTGAGGCGTGAAACCTGGAATGTTCCAGCTGCGCACGTCGTGCTGGTGCCCCCTGCCTCATGTGGCGCATCTACTGGGAGGTCATGGGACGGGGCTGGCGCTGCCTGGCAGATTCCTACCGCCAGCCCCTCCCGCTGAGCCCAGCTGAACCACACTGATTCTGTGGAATGGAAACTGCAATCCAGTCTCCTCAGAGAGGCTGAAATGCTAGTTCTTTGCTGAGCTGTCCTTGAGGAAAGCCGCTGAGCAAGTCTGTTCATGACTCCCAGCAGCACTTCCCTCAAAACCCCTCTCTGGGAAACTGCTAGTAGCTGCTCTCTGCTGTCAAAACTCTTGGAAGTTCTCCCTCAAACGCAGCATGCACAGCATCTTCTCTTTTCTCTCCTGCCTTCCTGGGTCCACCTTCCTCTGGGCCCTATGCAGTGGAAATTCATCTCCCCAGGCCTGGCTCTTGCCTGGGAGATGCATCCAGGGGCACCTCACAATCTTCTCTATCTCCACAGATCTGTCCTGTGATGCAGCTGCTGCCACCACCATCCTGGGAGGGGACCGGCGGGAGCCCTGTGCTCTGACCCCAGGGCCCAGCCACCTGGCCCTCACGTTCCTGCCCAGCAAGCCGGGTGCCCGGCCCCAGCCTGAGGGAGCCAGCTGGGATGCAGGGCCTGGTGGGGCACCCTCGGCCTGGGCAGATCCAGGGGAGGGCGGCCCGAGCCCCATGCTCCTCCCTGAGGGCCTGTCTTCCCAGGCTCTGTCCACCGAGGCTCCTCTCCCGGCCACCCTGGAGCCCCGGATTGTGATGGGAGAGGAGACGTGCCAGGCCCTCCTGTCACCCAGGGCTGCCCGGACAGCGCTCAGGGACCGGGAGGGTGGGCATGCAAGCCCAGACCCACCCGCCGAGTTGTGTTCTCAGGGTGATCTTTCTGTGCCTTCCCCTCCCCCAGACCCTGATTCCTTCTTTACACCTCCCTCTACCCCCAGCAAGACCACCTATGCCCTGCTTCCCGGCTGTGGGCCCCTTGGAGATGCGGGGGACTCAGAGGCTGAGCTGTGGGATGAGCTGCTGGACTCGCCCCCACCCTCGCCCTCCGGCTCCTACATTACGGCCGATGGGGACAGCTGGGCCTCTTCACCCTCCTGTTCCCTCAGCCTGCTGGCTCCAGCTGAAGGGCTGGACTTCCCCTCAGGCTGGGGCCTGTCCCCCCAGGGGTCCATGGCGGATGAACGAGAGCTGCACCCTGCTGGAACCCCAGAGCCCCCCTCCTCTGAGTCCAGCCTCTCTGCAGACAGCAGCTCCTCCTGGGGCCAGGAGGGCCACTTCTTTGACCTGGACTTCCTGGCCAATGACCCGATGATCCCTGCAGCCCTCCTACCCTTCCAGGGCAGCCTCATCTTCCAGGTGGAGGCAGTGGAGGTGACACCGCTATCCCCAGAGGAAGAAGAGGAGGCTGTGGCAGATCCCGACCCAGGTGGGGACCTGGCTGGGGAGGGTGAGGAGGACAGCACGTCCGCCTCCTTCCTGCAGTCGCTGTCTGACCTGTCCATCACGGAGGGCATGGATGAGGCCTTTGCCTTCCGAGACGACACCTCTGCAGCTTCCTCTGATTCGGACTCAGCCTCCTACGCAGAGGCAGATGATGAGAGGCTGTACAGTGGGGAGCCCCATGCCCAGGCCACCCTCCTCCAGGACAGTGTCCAGAAGACAGAGGAGGAGAGCAGAGGTGGGGCCAATGGGCTGCAGGTTCAGGAAGGGACTGTGTCCTGGGCCCTGGAGGCTGCGCCTCAGACCTCAGACAGAGGGGCCCATCTCTCCCAGAGACAGGAATCGATCTCAGAAGTAACAGAAGAGGGCCTTGCTTTAGGCCAGGAGTCCACTGCCACTGTGACCCCTCACACTCTGCAGGTAGCCCCAGGCCTCCAGGTGGAGGTGGCTACCAGGATGACCCCTCAGGCTGGGGAGGAAGAAGCGGACTCCACCACTGGACAAGCATCTGCTGCCATGGCAATGCCTCAGCCCTCCCAGGAGGGCATCAGCGAGGTCTTAGGCCAAGAGTCTGTCACTGCAGAAAAAATTCCAACTCCACAGGAAGAAACAAGCCTCACATTGTGTCCAGACTCTCCTCAGAACTTGAAGGAAGAAGGAGGGCTGGACCTCCCCTCTGGCCCGAAGCCTGTAGCTGCAGCCTTGCTTGTGCCCCAGCAAGCTGAAGAGGACCTCACCTTACCCCAGGACCCCGCTGTGACACCACCTCTGCCTCTGCAAGACGCAGATCTCTCGTCAGCCCTGAAGCCTGTGGCTGCAGCCACGATTATCCCCAGACAGGCTGAAGAGGGCCTCACCTTACCCCAGGACCCCACTATCATACCACCTCTGCCTCTGCAAGACACAGATCTCTCGTCAGCCCCGAAGCCTGTAGGTACAGCCTCGCTTGTGCCCCAGCAGGTTGAAGAGGACCTCACCTTACCCCAGGACCCCGCTGTGACGCCACCTCTGCCTCTGCAAGACACAGATCTCTCGTCAGCCCCGAAGCCTGTGGCTGCAGCCACGACTGTCCCCAGACAGGCTGAAGAGGACCTCACCTTACCCCAGGACCCCGCTGTGACGCCACCTCTGCCCATGCAAGACGCAGATCTCTCGTCAGCCCCGAAGCCTGTGGCTGCAGCCACGACTGTCCCCAGACAGGCTGAAGAGGACCTCACCTTACCCCAGGACCCCGCTGTGAGACCACCTCTGCCCCTACAAGACACAGATCTCTCGTCAGCCCCGAAGCCTGTGGCTGCAGCCACGACTGTCCCCAGACAGGCTGAAGAGGACCTCACCTTACCCCAGGACCCCGCTGTGACACCACCTCTGCCTCTGCAAGACACAGATCTCTCGTCAGCCCTGAAGCCTGTGGCTGCAGCCACGATTATCCCCAGACAGGCTGAAGAGGGCCTCACCTTACCCCAGGACCCCGCTATCATACCACCTCTGCCTCTGCAAGACACAGATCTCTCGTCAGCCCCGAAGCCTGTAGGTACAGCCTCGCTTGTGCCCCAGCAAGCTGAAGAGGACCTCACCTTACCCCAGGACCCCGCTGTGACACCACCTCTGCCTCTGCAAGACGCAGATCTCTCGTCAGCCCCGAAGCCTGTGGCTGCAACCACGATTGTCCCCAGGCAGGCTGAAGAGGACCTCACCTTACCCCAGGACCCCGCTGTGACGCCACCTCTGCCCCTGCAAGACGCAGATCTCTCGTCAGCCCCGAAGCCTGTGGCTGCAGCCACGACTGTCCCCAGACAGGCTGAAGAGGGCCTCACCTTACCCCAGGACCCCGCTATCATACCACCTCTGCCCCTACAAGACACAGGTCTCTCGTCAGCCCCGAAGCCTGTGGCTGCAGCCTTGTTTGTGCCCCAGCAGGTTGAAGAGGGCCTCACCTTACCCCAGGACCCCGCTGTGACAGCACCTCTGTCCCTACAAGACACAGATCTCTCGTCAGCCCCGAAGCCTGTGGCTGCAACCACGACTGTCCCCAGACAGGCTGAAGAGGGCCTCACCTTACCCCAGGACCCCGCTGTGACAGCACCTCTGCCTCTGCAAGACACAGGCCCCACCTCAGGTCCAGAGCCTCTGGCTGTGGCCACCCCTCAGACCTTGCAGGCAGAAGCAGGCTGCACCCCAGGGACAGAGCCTGTGGCCACCACGGCTCAGCAGGAAGTAGGTGCGGCCTTAGGCCCCGGGCCAGCACCTGAGGAGAAGAATGCAGCCCTCTCTAGAGTCCCAGAGCCTGCAGCCTTGGACCAGGTCCAACAGGATGACCCACAGCCAGCTGCAGAAGCTGGGACACCTTGGGCCACACAGGAAGATGCGGATTCGACTTTGGGCATGGAGGCCCTCTGTCTCCCTGAGCCTGCCTCTGGTGCTGGGGAGGAAGTAGCAGAAGCCCTCTCTAGGCCAGGATGGGAAGCATGTCTAGAAGGCCTAGTGCACACAGGTGATGGCGCTAAACCTGACTCACCCCAAAAGGAGACCCTGGAGGTTGAGAACCAGCAGGGAGGAGGCCTCAAGCCACCGGCACAGGAACATGGACCCGGGTCAGCACTTGGAGGTGCAGGGGAGGTCCCCGAGGCACCTCCTGCTGCCTGCCCTGAGGTCGGCCAGGCCTGGCTCCTGAGCCCAGCCAGGGAAGGAAGAGGCCTGAGTGGCAAGTCCACACTGGAACCCACGCTTCCCTCAGCTGTGGCCACAGAGGCCAGTCTGGACTCCTGCCCAGAATCTTCAGTAGGGACTGTGTCCAGGCTGGACAGAGGCTGCCCTGACGCACCTGCCCCCACATCTGCACCAACCTCCCAGCAGCCCGAGCCTGTGCTGGGAGGCTGCCCTGATGCGCCTGCCCTGATGTCTACACCAACCTCCCAGCAGCCAGAGCCTGTGCTGGGAGGCTGCCCTGATGCGCCTGCCCTGATGTCTACACCAACCTCCCAGCAGCCAGAGCCTGTGCTGGGTGTGAGCAGTGTTGAGCGACCCCACAAAGCACCCAGTGTCCTTGGCCCCCTCTTGCTGCAGCCCCCCGAAAACCTTGGCAAGGGTCTGCCCAGCACACCCCCGGACAGGCCCCTGGGCCCTGATCCTTCTGCTCCTGGTACCCTTGCTATGGCAGCCCTACCCCCACTGAAGCCCCCAGCCCCCTGCCTGTGCCAGGACCTCCAGGAAGACTCCGTGGAAGAAGAGGAGCCCCCAGGCTCTCTGGGCCTCCCACCGCCCCAGGCAGGAGCCCAGCCTGCCGCTGCTGCTGTCTCAGGAACCACACAGCCTCTGGGGACTGGGCCGCCAGTCAGCCTCTTGCCTCACTCCCCGCTCCTCAGCCCCAAGGTGGCCTCCATGGATGCCAAAGACCTGGCCTTGCAGATCTCGCCACCTTGCCAAGTGCCTCCTCCCTCTGGGCCCCAGAACCCAGCTGGCCCTCAAGGGCTCTCGGCCCCCGAGCAGCAAGAGGACGAGGACAGCCTGGAGGAAGGTAAGGGGGAGGGGAGGATTGAAGTGCCCTGGGGCTTGGGTCAACTGGACTCCTCCTTAGAGCTGTCCTGGGCTAGAGGGTCTCTGAGGTGGTGGGGTGGGGGGCCCAGACCCCACAGCCACCATGGGGAGCTGGCACTGCTTCCTCTGGCCCTGGTGTGGCAGCAGGGCCAGGGTCCTGAACCCCCTTCCTCACCACCTAGAAGCAAAAGGCCATCCTCACACCTCTCCCCTTCCCCAGACTCGCCTCGGGCCCTGGGCTCGGGTCAGCATTCGGATAGCCACGGGGAGTCGTCAGCCGAGCTGGACGAGCAGGACATCTTGGCTCCTCAGACCGCGCAGTGTCCAGCCCAGGTGCCCAGTCCAGGGAAGAGGGTGGGCCTCTGGGAGGGCCCCACATCCCACCCACGGATGCTCAGCCCTCACCTTTTCCCAGGCCCCAGCAGGCAGCAGTGAGGAGACCATCGCCAAAGCCAAGCAGAGTCGCAGTGAGAAGAAGGCCCGAAAGGTGGGCTGATGGCTTCCCCTGGGACCTCAGGCCTGGGACCATCTGTGTGGGGAACATCCTTACCAAGACCCTCACACTCCATGGCTAATGAAATCCCATCCCTCAGGGGGCCTTTGGATCCATGCCAGTAACCCACACACCTTCCCCTAAACAGTTGAGGCTGGAATGTCATGAGAGGGCCCTGGTAGACTGAGGCTCACGGGGAGGGACCACCCACCAGCCCAAGGTCTTGGGGAAGCTGGCAGTGGAGACTTTGCCTTCCTGGGCACTGTGCTGCTCTCCTCCCCCGACGTGGGTCAACACCAGGTCTGAGCCCCCCTCTGCCCTCTACTCCCAGGCAATGTCAAAGCTGGGCTTGCGGCAGATTCAGGGAGTCACCAGGATCACCATCCAGAAGTCCAAGAACATCCTCTTTGTCATCGCCAAGCCTGATGTCTTCAAGAGCCCAGCCTCAGACACTTATGTGGTCTTTGGCGAGGCCAAGGTCTGGGTGGAGGCTGTGGTGGAATGGGGGGTCCGAGGGACGGGGGACAAGGGGGGTCACAGGCTCTACTGACCCAGCCGTCTTCCGTGTTGCAGATTGAGGACCTGTCCCAGCAAGTGCACAAAGCCGCAGCTGAGAAGTTTAAGGTGCCCTCAGAGCCCTCGGCCTTGGTCCCTGAGTCAGCACCCAGGCCCCGGGTGAGGCTGGAGTGCAAGGAAGAGGAAGAGGAGGAGGAGGAAGAGGTGAGGTGCAGGGGCTCCAGGACCTCTTGGAGGTTGTGGGAGGCGCTACACAGGGGCTCTGCCCCAGGGACCTCAAGCAGCTCCAGCCACTTCCCTGCTCTCCCAACCCTAGGTGGACGAGGCGGGGCTGGAACTGCGTGACATTGAGCTGGTGATGGCGCAGGCCAATGTGTCCAGGGCCAAGGCCGTGCGGGCTCTGAGAGACAACCACAGTGACATTGTCAACGCCATCATGGTGAGTGAGCACTGGCCCCTTTCCCTGCCCCTGAGCTGTCCCCAAGGGCCTCGAGGGGTCCTGATGTTGGCTGTATTGGGGGACGCATCCCCCAACATGACTGTCTCTTTCTGCAGGAACTGACTATGTAGCCACTGACCGGAAGCTGGAGCCATCCTACGCCTTCCCTCAGCTCTGCTACTCAATAAATCGGTGTCCCTCCATTGCCCTCTGGTGTCTCCTCCTCGCCCTCTGGAGTCCCATCATCACCATCTGGCATCGCTTCACTTCCCTCTGGTGTCCCCTCACTGCCCTCTGATGTCCCCTCATCATCACCCTCTGGTGTCCCCCACTTCCCTCTAGTGTCCCCTCACCACCTTCTTGTGTCCCCTCATTCCTCTCTGGTGTCCACTCACCACCCTCTGGTGTCCCCTCACAGCCCTCTGATGTCCCCTCATGGCCCTCTGATGTCCCCTCATCATCACCCTCTGGTGTCCCCCACTTCCCTCTAGTGTCCCCTCACCACCTTCTTGTGTCCCCTCATTCCTCTCTGGTGTCCACTCACCACCCTCTGGTGTCCCCTCACAGCCCTCTGATGTCCCCTCATGGCCTTCTGATGTCCCCTCATTACTCTCTGATGTCCCCTCATGGCCCTCTGATGTCCCCTCATTACTCTCTGGTGTCGCCTCACCGCCCTCTGATGTCCCCTCACCACCCACTGGTATCCCCTCAATACTCTGTGGTGTCCCCTCACTCTCTGATGTCCCCTCATTACTCTCTGGTGTCTTCACCACCCTCTGGTGTCCCCTCAATACTCTCTGGTGTCCCCTCACTGCCCTCTGATGTCCCCTCACCACCCTCTGGTGTCCCCTCACTGCGCTCTGATGTCCTCTCATCACTCTCTGGTGTCACCTCATCACCCTCTGGTGTTCTCTCAATACTCTCTGGTGTCCCTTCACCGCCCTCAGGTGTCCCCTCAATACTCTGTGGTGTCCCCTCCTTGCCCTCTGGTGTCCTTGCCCTCATTACTCTCGGGTGTCCTCACTGCCCTCTGGTGTCCCCTCAATACTGTGGTGTCCCCTCACTGCCCTCTGGTGTCCCCTCAATACTCTGTGGTGTCCCCTCACTGCCCTCTGGTGTCCCCTCAATACTCTGTGGTGTCCCCTCACTGCCCTCTGGTGTCCCCTCAATACTCTGTGGTGTCCCCTCACTGCCCTCTGGTGTTCCCTCATTACTCTCTGGTGTCCATTCACCACCCTCTGGTGTCCCCTCACTGCCCTCTGATGTCCCCTCATCACTCTGATGTCCCCTCATCACTCTGATGTCCCCTCATCACTCTCTGGTGTCATCGCCCTCTGATGTCTCATTACTCCCTAGTGTCCCCTCATCACCCTCTGTTGTCTCCTCACCACCTTCTGGTGTCCCCTCACTGCCCTCTGATGTCCCATTACTCCCTGGTGTCCCCTCATCGCTCTCTGGTATCCCCTCAACACTCTGGTGTCCCCTCATTACTCTGTGGTATCCCCTCACTGCCCTCTGATGTCCCCTCACTGCCCTCTGGTGTCCCCTCACTGCCCTCTGATGTCCCCTCACTGCCCTCTGATGTCCCCTCACTGCCCTCTGATGTCCCATTCCTCTCTGATGTCCCCTCATCGCTTTCTGGTGTCCCCTCATCACTCTGGTGTCACCTCACTGCCCTCCAGTGTCCCATTACTCTGTGGTGTCCCCTCACTGCCCTCTGATGTCCCCTCATTACTCTCTGATGTCCCATCGCCCTCTGGTGTCCCCTGCATACTCTCTGGTGTCCCCTCACCGCCCTCTGATGTCCCCTCAATACTCTCTGGTGTCCCATCACCCTCTGATGCCCCCTCACTGCCCTCTGGTGCCCCTCATTACTCTCTGATGTCCCCTTATCACCTTCTGGTGTCCCCTCACAGCTCTCTGGTGTTCCCTCATCACTCTCTGGTGTCCCCTCATCACCCTCTGGTGTCCATTACTCCCTGGTTTCCATTACTCCCTGGTTTCCCTCACTGCCCTCTGTTGTCCTGTCACCACCTTCTGATGTCCCTTCATTACTCTCTGGTGTCCCCTCATTACCCTCTGGTGTCCCTTCATCTGTTCCATGTCCTCTACTCTTGGTACTAGCAAAGACCAGTGACTGCAGCATGGGGGTCACATCTGGGATGGACCCTGGAGGGGCAGGCATGTGGTTCCTTTGACACTCCACACAGAAGGCCTATGCAAGGCCATGTTCAACCAGTGGTGTGGACGGGGGACACTGCCCCTTCTGGCACAGGGTGGGCTCCGGTAGGGGGCAAGAGCCCAGGAGACTGTGTGGTTCATCCTCAGCCTCTCCTGATGCTTCCAGGGAATGTCCCTTTTCTTTCTTTTTTTTTTTTTTTGAGACGGAGTCTTGCTCTGTCGCCCAGGCTGGAGTGCAGTGGCACTATCTGGGCTCACTGCAAGCTCCGCCCCCCGGGTTCACGCCATTCTCCTGCCTCAGCCTCCCGAGTAGCTGGGACTACAGGCGCCCGCCACCTCGCCCAGCTAGTTTTTTGTATTTTTTTTTTTAGTAGAGATGGGGTTTCACCGTGTTAGCCAGGATGGTGTTGATCTCCTGACCTCGTGATCTGCCCGTCTCGGCCTCCCACAGTGCTCGGATTACAGGCTTGAGGCACCGCGCCCGGCCGGAATGTCCATTTTCATAGAAACTTAGAGACAGTGTCAACAGTAAAGAGCCTGCCACCTGCCCTGGCCTGGGGTCCCATGAGTAAGCAGCTCTACAACAGCACAGTACAGTGGGAAAACTCACCCATAAAATGCTGACCAGGGCTGGCCGCAGTGGCTTGTGCCTGTAATCCCAACACTTTGGGAGGCAGGTAGATCACAAAGTCAGGAGTTCGAGACCAGCCTGGCCAATATGGTGAAACCCCGTCTCTACTAAATATATAAAAATTAGCCAGGTGTGGTGGCAGGCACCTGTAGTCCCAGTTACTCAGGAGGCTGAGGCAGGAGACTCTCTTGAACCCAGGAGGTGGAGGTTGCAGTGAGCCAAAACCGCGCCACTGCACTCCAGCCTGGGCAACAGAGTGAGACTCCGTCTTGAGAAAAACAAACAAAAACACTGACCACACCCCTTCCTGTCCAGAAGCTGTGATACCGCTAAAACCCATCCACCTTTTTAAGGAAGGTGCCTGAGATACTCCGGATTCTCTGGCTTGGCCTGGACAATCAGGGCGTCCATGGAGCCCCAGAGGCTCTCCCTGCTCCCCCAAGCCTGGGCCAGAGAAGCCCTGGGGCCTGACATGCAGCCCCTCTATCCAGCAAGGCCAGGCCCCCCGCCTGGGCAGGAGGGAGATGTGACAGCCAATCTCCTTCCCAGATGTCTGTCCCCTTGGGGGTCTCAGCAGGAGTGTGGCTGCTCTCCAGTGGAGGGAGAGGCCCAGGACAACCTGACCCAGGTCATCTCTCCTCCCCTTCCCATATCCAAGGAAGGTGTGCAAGGGCCCAAACGGTATAGGCAAGACCAAGGCCAACAGAGCTCACGGGACGGGGATGGAGACAGGACCACAATGAGGGCACAGGGCGGGTCAGCAGAGTTGCACACTGGCCTCTGAAGACCCAGCCCCCGGGCTCCAAGGTGACCAGATCTCACAGAGCATTTCTGTTCCATGGGGTAGTGCAGGCTGCTTGAGGAAAACACCTGCAGCACGGCTGGGGAGGAGAAGGGGGGGAGGGGGACGGGAGGGGGGACAGTGTGGGGCACAGCCAGTGACCTTGAAGGATTTAGTGCACAGGGTGTCAAGGTGCCCCTAAACACACGCCACATGCTACCCCTGCTGCCCACGAAAGGCCTCAGAATGCTCGCTCCTGCCCCACATCCACGCTGCTCAAGTCCAGATGAAGTCCTTCCTGTGGCACAAGAGCCTGCTGCCTCCTCCACCACCACCTGAGTCCCAGGTGCCGCAGGGCAGACAGGGACCCAGGGACAGAGACCAGAGCGGACACCCCTCCTGGCACCGATGGCTTTCACCCAACTGGATCAGAAACATGCTTGGCAACCAGAGATTAAATTATTCACATTGCAGTAAACTTTTTAAGGTCTCTGAGAGTTACAATAGGAACATCATGTGCAAAACTGACAGCTGTCCAAGGGCCCAGCCGACAGGACTGGCTCTCCCTGCCAGCTCGACCAGGCCCTCCCCGAGCGGGGACACGCTGCAGGGCTTGGCTGAGCCCTGGTGGACAAGGCAAAGAGCCTTCCACCCGGCAATGGGGCTCGTGCCCCTCGGCAGCTCCCTGCTCCTTCACAGTAGAGGACCTGGGCCACCCGGGGCCACCTGCGCCTGGAGCCTCTCCCTGGCCCCAAGGGCTGACACGCAGGTCTGGGCAGCTCCTTCTGGAAAGGCCTACGATGACTGTGCAGAAGGTGTGGGTGCCCCCCCCATCCACTGCCCATCATGCTGAGTCCTGGTCCATGCTGCAGCCCAGCGCCTCAATGTCGCTGCTGATGTCTGAGATCATGCGGTCCCACTCATCCCCCTCTGAGGGCGCTGAGCGGTCATCAGAGCTGCCCGTGGCCCTGTTCCCGTTGGTGGTGGAACTGGATGTGGTGCTCAGGGCTCGCCGGTGCCTGCCAAAGCTGTCGGTGATGATACCGCGGCCGTCCTTCACGCCAATGGTCTCCAGGAAGTTCTCGAAGTGCTGACTGTCCTTCTCAGGGATGAAGGGCCTCAGACCTGCAGACACACAACACCCAGCATGGCACCTCCAGTTCGGCTCAGCCCACTCAGCTCTTCTCTCAGGGCTCAAAGCCCCCTGACAGAGCCACAGCTGCCCCTGGCGCATGGCCTTGGGGACCCTGATGCCATGCTCACTGCATCTAACATCCTGGTTGAAATCATGCTTCCTGGGGCCAGTTTGGCTAAAACCTCAACTCTGACAGGCACTGCTGCTGGCCCTGAGAGCTTACTGCCTCTGCCACAGGCACACTCCATGGCCTAAAGGCACCAGCACAGGCCAAGAACCTGTGGTCTCCTCTCATTCTCTATCAGTCCTCACAAAGTCCTCATTTTACAGTAGGGAAAGCTGAGGCCCAGAGCAGTCCTCGAAGCCGCCTGCTGGCACCTGGCAACAAGGGTGCAGTCCTCGGAGGCAGGCCTCATGCCAAAGTCCACTGTTTCCCTGCCACGGCCTGAGTGGCTGCCCCAACTCAGAGGGCTGCCCTCTTATGTGGGAAGCCTAGTGTGTCTCTCAGAATCTCCACTCCCTGCTGTGGAGGGAAAGACAGAGTCCCATGCCAGGAGGTGACACAGGACGCAGCACAGAAGGGGTGGGCACTGCTTAGACAGACCCTGTTGTACACACAGGCTGCCCCAGCCTGCAGCCCTTCATGCTTCTAAGAGCAGGGAGCCCTGGGTAGCCACTGCCAGATCGGTACAATGGTAACAAACTCACCTTCCTTGGTTTGCGGGGAAAACAGGCCCAGGACCCAGAAGCCTTCAACTAGCTACTAGCAACAAACTACTGCCAACTTGCTGTGTTCTAAGTGTCGACAGAGGGAAACCACAGCTAAGTCACCATCCCTGAGAGGTGTGGGGCCAACAACCAACTCTGCTGCTCAGACCACACAGCCCTCTAGCTGCACTGGCCTTATGTGCTGAGCTTTTTGGGGGTCTTGGCAAACGCTGGTCCTTCCGCCTTGAAGTCTTACACATTCACCAAAACCCATGCGTCCCTGGCTCCTCCAGCACTCTTCTCCTAAATCTCAGGGTTGTGTTCACTCCCAGCCCCGCTCCTGGGAGATCTGTTGCTTCCTGGCAGGACCCACCCAGCTCAGCCTGAGTTCCCAGGAGAATGAAGGCCTGTCGGTGGGCCCCCAACAGTCCCTGGGAAAAGCCCTTCTGACTAACCACAGCAGATTCCCCGATCTCTGGACTGCGCTCTCATGACCATCTCTGGTTCAAATCTGCCATCCCTGATGGAGCCCCTGCTGCACCCACTGAGGGGTCCGTGTGCACATTCCCAGGAGGGATCAGCCTCCCCAAGCCAGGTCTGGACAAGCCACCCTCTTTCCGGGGCCCACTCACCAAGCAGCAGGAACTTGCGGCTGTCCCCGTAGAGCTGCCGCAGGTTGATGCAGAACTCGTGGATAGAGGCCCCATTGCGGTACTCATGCAGCAGCGCTGCAAACTGCTGGATCTCCTGCGACGACAGCTTGGTGCGCAGCTGCAAGAGAGCGGAGCCAGGTGCAGGGCTGGGCACAGTGGGCAAGAGTCGGCAGTCGGGCCCACCCTGCGACAGCCACTAACCCCTGCCAGAGCACCAGCTGTCTCTGGCTTCACCTCTGCACAGGCTGGGGCATCAGAATGCCCACAATGTGTCCCCATCCTATCAGGCCTGGCACGGGGCCCACCCAGAAGAGACCAAGGCACCCGGGCACCCAGGCTCCACTCTCCTGAGCTGGAACACAGAGTGCATGGGAGGGACAGGAGCCAGCAGGGCAGGGTGGAAGTTGGCAACCTGGTACTGGGCCAATGCCTTTGCCCTCAGGCTACACACAGGCAGATTAGGAAGACTTGAGTTTTCTATGACAGAACTACATAAGATGGGAAGGATAAAAGTGTCTGGCCATGTAGCCTTGCAGAGGCCACCATTCCCTCCCCTCCCCCAGGACCCAAGCACAGGCCGGCAGTCCAGTCCTGATGGCCATAGCACCCCCAACTCAGCCCCACTGACTCATGCTCTCCTAGACTATCCCCGGGAAAAGGTGGTGATGTCAGCAAAACTGACCAACAGTGCTAGGCATTGCTCCTCCTCCTCCTCCCCCTCTTCTCCGCATCCACCCTAGGGCACCCCTCCCTCAAGCAACCCAGCACCCCTGCGGCAGAGGCCTACCGTCAGCATGTAGTCCTGCAGCAGCTCAGTGGCGCTGGCGCTCAGCTCACTCTCACTGATGGTCTTGCCGTGGGGTGATGCACCACCCACATCCACGGACTCAGGGAAGCAGCTGCGGAAGAATGTGGTATGTGAGCAGGTGACTTCCCTGACCCTCCGTCCCACACACGTTTCAGGAAACCTAGTCCATGCTGTGTGTGTGGGTCACTGTCCCTGAACAGAGGAATGTGAGTGATGATGATGGTAAGAGGAGAGCTGGCTGAGGTGCAGGGTGGTCAGCTTGGCCTGGTCCTGGGGCTCCCTGGGGGTGTGGCTCTGAGGTGGGCTCTGAGTGAAGGGAGGGAGTACATAGGTCAAGGTGGTGGGCAGCATTGTTGGGAGGGGGAAGCGAAAGGCTCGGAGGGAGGAGCCGGGGTTGTGGGGTGGCAGGAATGGAGAGCACCAGTGGGCTGAAGTATTACAGAGGCCCAGGCAGTAGCAGATATGGGCTGGAAGGCCAGCGCCTCGGCAGGGTTGGACAGGGGAACAGCTCCATCCAACATGCCTATTACAAGCTCACTCTTGGGAAGCCACGGGAAGGTGGGCAGGGAGAGACCAGAGGGACAGCAAGGGCTCTAGAAGTCTATGAGGAGAGGGCGGCGAGTCAGGCCTCAACCATTCACTAAGCTGGGGACAGTGGGTCTGGGGATGGTGGGCTGAGATGGGGGCGCCGACTGGCTGCAGCCTGGACAACACTGGGCAATGCACTTGGTGCGTGTCCCACAGCACGGCTTGGTGGCATGTGCACTCACAAAGTGCTGGCTTCCACCTCGTAGGTCTCCTTAATGTCCACTTTTGTAGAAGAGTCATCTGTAAGGAAGATGCAGAAAACTAAGATGACTTTCAGGGACATGGTAGGGAGGCATTTTGAGTCCAGCCCACTGCTGTATTTATAGGAGACAGCGGCACCCCTGGCCTTCAGGGACCCTGCTGTCCTTCATCAAGCTGCCCACACTCTGGAATGTGCTGTGTGCCTCAGGGCAGGGGCCCCCAGACTTGAGCCCACATACACCCCTCCTGGGGATCCTGGCAAATGCAAATCCTGCTGCGGCTGGGCTGAAGTTCACATTCACCCATGGCCAGAGTCAACAAAAGCTGTCTTTGAGGTATCACTCACGTGCCATGCAGGGTTACTGGGGCTTTGTCTCCTTTAACCCAGGCACATATCACCCCTGTCTTCACTTGTAGACGAGGAAGTCAGTCAAAGAGATTACACAACTTGGCCCAGGTCACGCAGCAGAAACCACAGTCAGAGCCGGGCAGTCTGACTCCCCACCTGAACCCAGCGAAGCCACAGGATTCCTGAGACCCTCAGACCAGCAAAGGGTCAACACTGAGCAGCTACATTCAACAAATGACATTAGGTCTGCGTGACACAGACTGTAAGTTGCTATTCCAAACCTGAGGAAGGCACATTTCCACACCAGTGCAGGCAGTGAGTGAAAGCTTTGTGAGTGAGGCAGGTGAGTGTTGCGGAGAGGGTAAGATTTTAAATGGGAGCAGAGGGGGAGGCTGGGAGATAAAAGGGACATTTCTGGCACTAGGAACAAGGTAAGTATGGAGAGCAGAATAATGACCCCCCCAAAGATGTCCACATCCTAATCCCTGGAATTGGTGAATGTGTTACCAATTTCAAAGGGGAATAAAGGATGCTAATCAGCTGACCTTGAAATAGGGAGATGACCCTGGAGAATTTGGGTGGGCTCAATGTGATTGCAAGAGTCCTGAAATGCAGAGGAAGCTGAGAGTCAAAGGAAGATGTGACTGTGGAAGATGTCACGTGGCTGGCTGTGAAGACAGAGGAAGGGCCATGAGCCAAAGCATGCAGCCGCCTCTAGGAGCTGGAAAGACAAGGAAATGGCTTCTTCTCTGGAGCCTCCAGAAGGAACCAGCCCTGTGGACACCTCAACTTTAGCCCAGTGGGACCCACATAGGACTCTTAATGTATAGAATTATAAAAGAATATATTTCTGCTGTTTATGCTGCTATGTTTTGGCATAGCTGGAGTAGAGAGAACACAGCAAGCAATACTCCAAGGCAGAAATAAGCAGAGAATGCATGCATGTGTGTATGGGTGTGCGTAACGTGTGCACATCTGTGTGTGGATCCCAAGGGGAGGTCTTGGGAAAGGCTGGCAGGGGAAGAAGCCCACTTCAGCAGCCCTCAGTAGTGGTGTTACATGATGTGTTTACTTTGTGAAAATTCATTCAACTGTACATGTATGACTTGTGTAGTTCTCAGTAAAAAAAATTATTAAAGAAAAAAAAAGGCCCTTTGGGAATTTTAATGCACAAGGGCCAAACCAATCACACTGAAACTGAATGGCAGTTTGATAAATCGTCTGCTACTCATATGGTACATTCCTCTGGATATGCTGTTGACTTCTAAGCCTCCACTTCCCCATCTCTAAAATGGGGATGAAGACTGCACCTAACTCACTGGGTCACTGAGGACTAAATGAGATGGAGAGCATGCCTGAGAGCTCAGCAGCTGTCCTCTCTGCAGCTGCTGTGCCAACACAGGGCGTAAGGTGCCCACAAAGGGCTCTGGCACCAGCAGCAAGAAAGGGAGGGAGGAGGCACTGAGGAGCAGCCCTCACACCAGCACAGGCTTCCCCAGGGTTCTCCACCATTTACTCTCTTCATTGAGATGTGTGTTACTGGGGAAAGGGTAGAGGGCTGGGACTTATCTCCATAAAAAGAAGAAATTGCACTCAACAAGCCACACTGTTTCCAACAGCTTTTTTTTTTTTTTTTTTTGGTATTTTTAGTAGAGACGGGGTTTCTCCATGTTGGTCAGGCTGGTCTCGAACTCCCGACCTCAGGTGATCTGCCCACCTCAGCCTCCCAAAGTGCTGGGATTACAGGCGTGAGCCACCGCACCCGGCCTCCAACAGCTTTTTATGCACCTGATTTATGTAAACCATTAATCCTCAATAAGTAACACATCTGAAAAAGATGATGTTTTTGAAGACTTAACTCAAGTGAGCTTGCTGATGAAGTGTTTTCAGTGGACTAACAGACTCCTGAAAATGCTGTGTGGGTCATGCAGGAGGAGGCAGCTCTGGGGTGCCTTCGATTCTTCCCCATCTGCCACTGCTCCACAACTGCCAGCTGACCTCCCAGGCAGCCTGAGCAGCTTCCCATGGGTCTGGCCATGGTCCTGGAAGGAGTTTCACATTAAGAGTAGCCATGGTCCGGGCATACCGAAAAGGAGGCTCCCCAGATCCACTCTCAGCCTCCCCAATTCCATCACAGGCCCCAATGCTAGCAGCCTTCTCCAGGCTCTTTGTTCTGAGTTAAATGAAGTGACTTTAGCCACAAGTGGTTCCAAAAAAGTGTTCAAAGACCCCAAATGTATTCCAGGAAGCCATCGTGCTGACCTGGTGCAACTCGCTCAAGGACAGGTGACATTTCTGCCTTGATGAAACCCTATGGGCTAATGTGAACAGCAAAGTCTGGGAACAAAAGGCCACCATGTCACGGCAGTAACTGCGCTATTCCAGGAGTAACTCATGGGAAGCTGGGGGCCACTGCAGTAGCCCCTTCTGTCCCTGCTCCCACCCGCTGCCCACTCTCACTCAACATACCGCTGTGCAGGGACAGGTGGTGGGTGGGGGTGGAGGCCCCATCAAATATCGCTCTGTCCAGAAAGTCGATGGTGGACTCCGTGTAAACAACCTGGAAGACCTGGCCTAGCAGACAGCAAAGCTCCTCAGCAGCAACCTGCAGTGGGGGACAGCAGCTGCTCAGTCAGTCTGGCTGGAGACTGCGCCTTCCCAAGCAGCTTCCAGGATACCTGGGGCAGCCCAGATGCTCAATCAACATGAATGAAGAGCGGATGCCAGAATGTGTCCCTCTGCCTTTCACTGATCCAAAGGGGTGTCAAAAGGGAGACCTAGCCAACTGCCCCGGGACTCCATCTAGGACTGCCACATGGCCCAGGGGTGGTTTTGCAAATGTGAGAGGACTGTGCAGGGCACAAGTGTTAGCTGCCAGCCCTACGTCCTCTTCCCATTAACCTGACCTATCAACACCCTCACAACCCGATCCCAGCCCAGGAAAGAGGTGAGAGGAGATACCATCAGTATCAGAGCCCACCTGGAGGCGTTTCTAACAGCTACACAGTTTTATAACAGTGTGCTGTCTAAAGCAGAGGCTCTCAACTGGGGCAATTTTTGTACCCCTCCTAGGGGACATGTAGCAATATCTGGAGGTATTTTCAGCTGTCACAAGGGGAGAAGCTGGGATGCTGCTCAACACCCCACAATGCACAGGGCAGCCTCCCACAGTGGAAAATTACCGGGCTAAAAATGAGAGTAGTACCAACACTGAGAAATGCTCATTACCGGATATTTAAGGTGGGTGGTCACTAGGATCCATTTTACAGATATGGAAATTAAACAGAAAGGTGTTAAGTGACTGCCAAGCCCCCACAGCTACTGGGTGGCTGAGGGGGCCCCAAACCCTAGCCTACAAGGGCCCGGCCCTTGGCTCTTCCAGGTGGTGAGTAATCTATAAGCACAGTCCTGAACACCAGGCAGGTCTAGGATGCAGCTCCCAGGCAGGTGACTGCCGCTTCCTGCCCATCAGCGTGGGGGCACCTTGAAGAATAAGCAAAAAGCTCAGTAGCCAGGTGGTCTCAGAGAAGGTGCTGGGGCTTGGAGATAGGAGGGTCGGAAGGCACAGGGGTGGGAACCGTTAGGGAGCCCTGGGTCTGGGGCAGGACCTGGGGTGTAGCCATGGGTAGAGGAGCTGTGGGCAGGGCCAGGATGGGGGCAATGCCTGGGGCAGGGCTGAGCAGAGAGGTGGGGCTGGGCGCGGGGACTAGGGTGAGGCAGGGACAGGCAATGGCAGAGGAAGCAGCTGGGGCCAGGACAGTACCCAGCACTGTGCTGGGTATGGCCAGGGTGGGGCCACAGGCAGAGCTGGCCATGAGCAGGGTTTGGGAGGAGCCAGGGACAGGACTCGGTTCTGAGTGAGTGGGGCGAGAAAGTCTCACCTTGCTCTCTGCAGCCAGGATGACCAGGCAGCATGCCTCCACGGGCCCAACTGCACTCTCCGACAGGGAGCCTGCACTGAGACCTCTGGAACTTTCCGCACACAGACTCTGGCTGGGGGAGATCCCTGGGTCCTGGGCTAAGAAGTCAATACCATCTCAGGTTAGTGCAGTGAAAGGGCAGGCATGGGGGCACTTGAGGCAACAGCTGAGGCCGCTATGGAAACAGGCTGAGAGGACCTTTACCTGGCTCAGGCACCCACAGAACGACCCGGGTGAAGGGCCTGCACCAGACACACCTTGCTTCTCTAAAGAAGGGTGGGAACACACGACCCCTGAGCTCCAGGGCACTAGAGCTGCACGTCATCCTGTAGTTTCACATGCTTCAAGTTCATATACAACAGACCACATACACAACTCTGAGAACAGTCACCTCCAGGAGGTTTCCATGTGTTCTGAGGGAGTTCCCTTCTTACAGATGGGTAAACGGAGGCAGGGGGAGGTGAAAGGCCAGGCCTGAGGGCGTGTGAGCTGCACTGTCCACGTGGCAATCTAGATGGTCAGACCCCAGTGCCCTTGTTTCTAACATCCTACCCATCGCCTCCCTAGACAAATGAGGATCTCTTGAAATACATGGAGTAACTCAGTGGTTTTCCTGACAGCAGGAGGGAGGCCCATCCCCAGAAAGCAGGGCTCTTACCATCAGTTCGGACCACCCTGGGAGGACTTCAGGACTGAAAACAAAACGTAGAAGTGCCACCAGTGCCAGGGTGTTGGAGGGCAGGCCAGCCTCAGGAGGGAGAAGAAGGCTGTCCCAGGCCAGGTGCAAGGTACGCGCATGCGCACAGACACGGGCTCCATAAGGGACTGTACCTCAAACCCCACAGTGAGACTCCTGGGGCTGCTCTGTCCCTGTGGCAGCCACTGGCCACAGGACTCCTGAGTATGCAAAATGTGATGAGTCCACATTGAAACGTGTGAGTGCAAATTATACACAGGGTTTCAGAGGTAGACAAAGAAAGAACGCTATGTAGCTCAACAATTTTTATATCGATTATATACTGATGTGATAATGTTTTGGGTACAGAGGGCTAAATAAAATATATTATTGAAAATAATTGGCCAGGCGTGATGGCTCATGGCTGTAATCCCAGCACTTTGGGAGGCCGAGGCGGGTGGATCACCTGAGGTCAGAAGTTCAAGACCAGCCTGGCCAACATGGTGAAACCCTGTCACTACTAAAAATACAAAAAATTAGCTGGACATGGTGGCAGGAGCCTGTAGTCCCAGCTACTCGGGAGGCTGAGGCAGGAGAATGGCATGAACCCAGGAGGTGGAGCTTGCAGTGAGCCGAAATCGCACCACTGCACTCCAGCCTGGGTGACAGAGCAAGACTCCGTCTCAAAAAAAAAAAAAAAAAAATTCACTTGTTTCCCTTTACTTTTTTTCTTTTTTTGGTATGAGTTTGGTAAGAAATCTCTACTTTTTAAACATTTTTTAAATGTTGGCTCCCTGGTGTGTACCTGTGGCAGTTCTCAAGGAAGCAGGGTGGGCAGCCTAAGGATGCGGGCAGCAAGTTGTATGCCTCTCCTGTATCATCCAGGAAGTGCTACTGTGGGTGCACGGGTGACCTTGCCTCATCTGGCACCAACTCAAGTCACCGCCCTCCAAGCAGTTCCTGCCACATGGACCCTATTGCAGCTAACCTGGCCCCCAACTTCCCCGTTCCTGTGCTATCCCAAATACCAGGGTACTTTTGGTCCAAAGAGACACAGAGACTTGCTTGCACACAGCAGGCACTGAGTAAACGTTAGCTATTCACCTGCCGGTCTCTTAAGTTGAGAACTCTGGATTCCTAATCCTAAATACAGCATGGCGGCCCAGCGCAGTGGCTCATGCCTGTAGTCCCAACACTTTGGGAGGCTAAGACGGGAGGATTACTTGAGGCCAGGAGTTCAAGACCAGCCTGGGCAACACAGAGAGACCTCATCCTTAACAAAAAAAGTTAAAATATTTTAAAAATTAAAAAACACAGCATGCCTCATGTAACACAGGAGACACAAAACTGCTCCAGTGCATCTGTAAAAACAAGAAAGATGGCCCCCAGGACCCAGGGATTCACTCTCTTCCTTTAAATCAAAAGTTCTCTCAAAGACCAGAGGTCCTGTTTTTCATCTATTTTTGGAAAGTTTCTCACTATGGCGTTCATTCTCTCTCCATTTAAAAAAATCCGTTATCCATTTCCTTTAGCAATATGTTCTAATAATTAAAGCTGAGAAACTGTCATGCAGGAGAAGAAATAAAGAGGGGGCCTATCTCCCCTCCCTACCAGTTTGAGACACCTGCAGGAAGCCAGTCAGAAACCAGTCTCCTCACTCCTTGTCCCTAAGGATGGCCCAGGCCTAAGGCCTCCCGCAGGGTCCAAAGGTAGAAAAACAGGGGGGTCACCATGGTGTTGGACAGTATGGCTAGAAGTAGCCACCAAGCCAGCCTTCTCAGCCAGACAGGGTGAGTAATGTACATGTGTGTAGGTGTGGTGTGTGCCTGTGTTGGGGAGGATGTAGGCAAGTCTAAGCTACTGCTACACGGAGAACAAAGCAGAGCAACAGTCACCTTCATAAACCCCACCAGTGTTCCCTGTGTAGTTTGTGACCACAGCAACTCCAAGCATCTAGACTCACAGGCTTTCCGTGGACAGATCTCAAGAGCGCACTCAAGCTGGCAGCTTCATGGCTCAAGGGGTCAATCATGAACACACTGGCCAGATTCTCAATGAACGACTGACCTTAAATGGAACAACAACTTCCCCTCTCTGCTACCTCAAACACAGTGTGTGGTCTAGGTAGACCCACTGTGACCCCTTCACACCCTGCCACTGGACCTCTGGAAATGAAAGGCTTTGGGATCAACCCAGTCACCAGCAGAGATCCAAGGAACCCAGGATACTGTTCCTACTGCAACGCCAGCTTTAAAACTCAGGACTGGGAGGGGCAAAATACAGGGAGGGTGAACCATGGTCTCTCCCCTCATCCTCAGTGGCATGAATGCCTGGGCTGGAAGCCACTGGAAATTAATAGGCACCTTGGGATAGGGTCCAGTGAGGCATCACTGTACTCACCACAGCCAAAAATAACATTCTGCCCAATTCTGTCCCCTTCTGTCCCGTTGTGAAAGCAGCCGGCAGCAAGGACACACAGAGAGTAACCTCTATGACCAAGAACTCCTGGGAGGTCTGGGCCTCATCTTTGCTGTCCTTGCTTTAAGGACACTGTGCAGAGCTTAAAATGTCAGTCAAGCTGAAGTGAGGTCCCTACCCACTGCATTCTCTCTAGGCTCCACCACACCTAGGGAGAGAGGCAACTCCAGTGTACCCAGTGGGAGTCAACAGGAGCCCCACCGGGCAGAGGAACAGGATACCAGTCCTAAATATTGTATCCCAGTATTGTTGAGTTCCCAAAGGCTCTTAGTGTGCCAGTGACTCCCAGTGTCTGGTAACTGATCTCAAGCCCTCTTCTGGCTGATCTCCGAGCCAGGAAAGCCAACTCTTGGTCATGACAAACAGCAGCACCCAACACAAAGCTACAAAAACTGTCTCCAGAACTTCATGAAATTCACACATGTACTCCTTAGGACAAGGAGCCTCCTGACCCCTGGCCTCCTGTACCTGTCTTCAGGACCACCAGGTGCGCGGCGTCATCCCGAACATAGGAGACGGCGGCGATGTCATGGATGGGCACCCTGAGGATGACATCCTCCCCGTCCCTCCAGGCCAGCTTGACGTTGTATGCAGACAGGCTGAGCACAGCATCGTGCTCCTGAGTCAAGTGTCCCGGAAGCTGGTGGGCTCTCTGGAAAGAACCACAGGGCGTCAGAAATGCAGACTCAGCTGTCAACCAGCATGGGGCTCTTCTCCTGAGAATATTGTGCTGGCTGATGTCACACATGTGACACATGCTGAGTGAATAAGGTCAGTGTTATTCCCCTCAGAACAGTGCTTGTTCCAGGGACACCAATGTGTTCAAACCATTTGGGAGATTCTTCTGGAACTGCCTTCAGATTCGGACTTACGGCACGTGGTTTGAAATATCTTGAAAATGTAAATTCTGGAAATAGCCCAAAATCACATGGAGCAAGTCTCGAGAATCAAGTTAATGTCCATACTAAGGAATAGTCTTTATGGCCAAGAGCCAAGTGTACCCATAATGTGATGAGACTGGCTCATTCCTCACAGCCACAAGGCCAAGTGTACAGGGACCAAGGGCTGGTGGGAGCTGAGGGCTAGTGCACAGGGTTAAGAGGATAGGGTTACCTTTGCATTGTCTATGAAATGCAGGATTTCAGTCCTACTGGAGGGATTCAGGTATCCTGGTATGGACGTTAACTGACCTAAATACTGAAAGAAAGTGAAGAAAAAAAATGCCATGAGAAATGGGAGCTGAGCCAACACCACCATCACTACCGCCGAGAGCACAAACCAAGTGCTTCATACTCAGGCCACCAGGCCCATGGGTCTCCAATCTGGCTCATGTGGAGGGCCAACTCTAGGAAGAGAGTACTGGGTTCTTATAGAAATCTCTACTGGCTGAGGACAGTGCTGCTCCATCTCCTACTATTCTACAGTGAAGGTCATCATCAAAAGTCCTGCAGTGGACATCCCAAACTACTAGTACCAAAACTACTAGTTTTGGTAGAATCCGTATTCTAAAACAGGGATGGCCAGTGTTTTCTAGTCACTGCTGAGGAAACTGAAAACAATGGCACCATGCACAACTTCACTAAAAAATAAACTTACTCGGGCCGGGCGCGGTGGCTCAAGCCTGTAATCCCAGCACTTTGGGAGGCCGAGACGGGCGGATCACGAGGTCAGGAGATCGAGACCATCCTGGCTAACACAGTGAAACCCCGTCTCTACTAAAAATACAAAAAAAACTAGCCGGGCGAGGTGGCGGGCGCCTGTAGTCCCAGCTACTCGGGAGGCTAAGGCAGGAGAATGGCGTAAACCCGGGAGGCGGAGCTTGCAGTGAGCTGAGATCCGGCCACTACACTCCAGTCCGGGCGACAGAGCGAGACTCCGCCTCAAAAAAAAAATAAATAAATAAACTTACTCAATTGCAAAAGTCAACGCAGCTGAGAAATGAGCATAAATAGAAAAATGAAGTGCTATGGTTTCAAAGTGTCCCCCAAAAAGCATGTGCTGGAAACTTAGTCCCCAAATGCAACAGTGTTAAGGATGGGGCCTTTAAGAGGTGATTAGGCTGGGTGCGGTGGCTTAGGCCTGTAATCCCAGCACTTTGGGAGGCCAAGGCGGCTGGATCACCTGAGGTCGGGAGTTCGAGACCAGCCTGACCAACATGGGGAAACCCTGTCTCTACTAAAAATACAAAATTAGCTGGACGTGGTAGATCATGCCTATAATCCCAGCTACTCGGGAGGCTGAGGCAGGAGAATTGCTTGAACCCGGGAGGCGGAGGTTGCAGTGAGCCGACATGGCGCCATTGCACTCCAGCCTGGGCAACAACAGCAAAACTCTGTCTCAAAAAAAAAAAAAAAAAGAGCTGATTAGGCAACAAGAGCTCTGCCCTTGTGAGCAGATTAATGCTGTTATCCTGGGAGGGGGTTTGTTATCTCAGGAGCAGGTTCCTGATAAAAGGTCAAAAAATGAATTTGACCCCGTTCCCTCTCCTGCCCTTCCACCTTTCGCCCTGGGATAACATAAGATGCAGATGCAGCCCCTCACCAGCTGTGCCCTTCAACGTTAAATCTCCTAGCCCCCAGAACTAAACGATTTTTTTTTTCTTTTTTTTTTTTTTGAGACAGGGTCTCACTCTGTAACACAGGCTGGGGTGAGGAGGCGTGATCTTGGCTTACTGCAACCTCTGCCTCCCAGGCTCAAAGCAATTGTTCTACCTTAGCCTCCTGAGTAGCTGGGACTACAGAGGTGTGCCACCACACCTGGCTAATTTTTGTAGAGACAGGGTTTTACCATGTAGCCCAGGTTGGTCTTGAACTCTTGGACTTAAGCAATCTGCTCACCGCAGCCTCCCAAAGTGCTGGGATTACAGGTGTGAGGCACCATGCCCAGCCTAGAAATTTGTATTCATTATAAATTTCCCAGTCTGTGGTATTTGTTATAGCAGCACAAAACTGACTAAAACATTTAGTAAACAGGTTTTTTTGGTCACACATGGCTGTGAGGCACTTGGCTTAGCAAACCTCCATGACACAGGGCCTCAGGTGCAGAAGGCTGTGGGCAGCAGCACTGTACCTGCTGTGCTCCTGCCTGTATCTTACCAACCACCATAACATTTTTTTTTTTTTTTTTGAGACGGAGTCTCGCTCTGTCACCCAGGCTGGAGTGCTGTGGCCGGATCTCAGCTCACTGCAAGCTCCGCCTCCCGGGTTCACGCCATTCTCCTGTCTCAGTCTCCCGGGTAGCTGGGACTACAGGCGCCGCCACCTCGCCCGGCTAGTTTTTTGTAGTTTTTAGTAGAGACGGGGTTTCACCGTGTCAGCCAGGATGGTCTCGATCTCCTGACCTCGTGATCCGCCCATCTCGGCCTCCCAAAGTGCTGGGATTACAGGCTTGAGCCACCGAGCCCGGCACACCATAACATTTTTAATGTTTCTGTTTTTTAAAATGGGTTGCTGATTCTTCCCAAGAACAGGCTTCTTGCACTCAACATTTTTCAGTTGTTCATTACCTCACACAGTTAAGTTCTCTATTAAAAAAGAATGAAATGGGACTTTCCAATTTCTTGTCCAGCTTGTAAAGGGCTCAGAAGTCATCACTCCCATCCTCACAACAAGAAAGCTGGCAAACTTACAATCAATGACTGTTCTTAGATCCATCAGATAATTGAGGTCACATGAAAAAACAATAACCCCAAAGATGGAGAGACAGATATGCAATGCTAAGAATCACAGCTCATTGCGCAGCAGAAACCCTAGAGCCAGCACCAGCGGAGAGGAAAGGGGAACTGATAAATGGCAGAGACTGAGCATGGACCAGTATGAGACAAAAACTCCAGGGGACCAGTCACTGGGAAGGTCCCCATACCAGTCTGAGTTTTACCACTAGGAGCCCCACCAGGCTGTCAGGGTGAGACTGGAGAAACATCTCCTCATACTCTGGCAGGAGGAGGGAAAATACATCATTTAAAAGTATAACCAGGCCAGGTGTGGTGGCTCATGCCCATAATCCCAGGACTTTGGATGGCCAAGGCGGGAGGTTTGCTTGAGGTCAGGAGTTTGAGACCAGCCTGGGAAACATGGTGAGACCCTATCTCTACAACAACAACAACAACAAAATAGTTGGGCATGGCGGTGTGCCTGTGGTGCCAGCTACTCAGGAGGCTGAGGTGGGAGGATCATTTGAGCCCAGGAGGTGGAAGCTGCAGTGAGTCATGATGGTGCCACAGCACTCCAGTTTCCCAACCAACATATAAAGGGCTCAGAGGTCATCTCAAAAAAAAAAAAAAAAGAAGAAGAAGAAAGAAAAAAAAGAAGAAGAAAAAGGAATGACCAGAGCATTCTGTTATCCTTAACAAAGGCCTTTCCTCAAGGAAAACTATTTTACCAGAGCCTAACCACCTAGGGGTAAGGAAACACCCAATTCCTGCCTCCTCTATCGTTTATGTCTCTCCTGAGGAGGAGGAAAAAAACAAAACTAAGAAGTACATGTGAAGGCCGCGGCCCAGGGACACAGGCTCACTAAAACACTGAGACCTAATTCCAGGGCTACAGAACACTTCCTCTCCCCTGAAAGCCTCAACAGGACCCCTGTGTAATAACAGGGATGCACACCTACAAGAACTGCAAGCTTCAGACTCTATTTAAGAAGGAACCTTGAAGAAAACCCAAAAACAATGGAACACAAAAACAAGGACACACAGGAGATTTTATCCCCCAGCATCTACAAGGGCAGCAAACAGTAAACACAGCCCAACTCCCAGCCAGACAAACATACCTCACACTAAGGCCTATTAACCCGATGCCTAAGTTCCTCATATCAGAAACAGACTCAGACATGGTGGAGATTTTGGAACTACCAGATTGGGAATTGAAAACAACTACGATTAATATGGTAATGGCTCTAATGGAAAAAGTAGACATCATGTAAGAACAGACAGGCAGCATAAGCAGAGATGGAAACCCTAAGCAACAATCAGCAGGAAATGCCAGAAAGCAAAAGTCCTGTAACAGCAATGGGGACTGCCTTCGACAAGCTCAAGAGGCTGGACACAGCCAAGGAGAGACTCTCTGAGCTTAAGAATAAGTCAACAGAAACCTCCAAACGTGAAAATCAAAGGGAAAAAAGAATGAAATAAAGAAAACAGAATATGCAAGAACTGTGGGACAGTTACAAAAGGTATAACATATGTGCAATGAGGATATCAAGAGAAAGAAAAGAACACAATAACTATTTGGAGTAATGAGAGCTGAGAAGTTCCCCAAACTAATGTCAGACACCCACCCACAGATCCAATGAGGTCAGAGAACACGAAACGGTAAAAAGCAGGGAATCTACACTGAGACAAATCACATCAAATTGCAGAAATCAAAGACAAAAAGAAAATCAGAAAGGAAGACTATCTCTTCTGCAGAAATCTGGAGATTTTTTCCACAGGAAAAAGACACCCTACCTATAAAATAGCAAGAAAAAGAATGACACTGGACTTCTCTTCAGGAACCATCCAAGCAAGAAGAGAGAGGGAACTATCTGATTCTGTATCCAGTGAAATTACCCTTCAGAAGTGAAAGAGAAATGATTTTTCTCAGAAAAACAATAACTCAGGGATTTAACATTTCAAGAAAAGTTAAAAGAACTTCTTCAGAGAGAATGAAAATGATATGGTCAGAAACTCTGATCTATGTAAAGGGGAAAAGCATCAGAGAAGAAATAAAGGTAGGTAAAATTAGTATTTTTTTTCTTATTTTAATTGCTCTAACACATTAACAGTTTGTTCAAAATAAAATTTGTGTATTGGGTGACTGTAGCCTAAGGATAAATGAAATAAATGACAGCAATGTTATAAGCAGCGGGACGAGTGAATTGGAAATACTTGGTTACAAGGTATTTGCACTACCTGTGAAGCAGCACAGCATTATTTGAAAGTGGATTTTGATTAGTTGTGAATGTATATTGTAAACCTTAAGACAACCACTAAAATAAATATATATATACACACACATACATTTTTGAGACAGGGTCTTGCTCTGTCACCCAGGCTGGAGTGCAGTGGCATGATCACAGCTCACTGCAGCCTCAACCTCCCGGGCTGAAGCGATCCTCCCACCAGTAGGTGAGACTACAGGCACATGCCACCAGGCCCAGCTAATTTTTGTATTTTTTGTAGAGGCAGACAGGGTTTTGCCATATTGCCCAGTCTGGTCTCGAACTCCTGAGCTCAACTGATCCGCCCACCTCGGCCTTCAAAAGTGCTGGGAATACAGGCATGAGCCACCGCACCCAGCCTGTATTTTTTTTTTTTTTTTTAAGAGACAGGGTTTCACCACATTGCCTAGGCTAGTCTTAAACTCCTAGGTTCAAATGATCCTCCTGCCTTGGCCTCCTGAAGTGCTGGGATGACAGGCATGAGCCACCATGCCTGGCCAAAAGTTTTAAATAAAATATTAGCAAATTGAATCCAATCATGTATTAATAATTATATACCACGATCAAGCGGGATTTATCCCAGGTGTTCAAGGCTCATTCATTGTTCAAATATCAATCATTGTAGCAGGGGCGGTGGCTCATGTCTACAATCCCAGGATTTTGGGAGGCCAAGACAGGAGGATCACCTGAGGTCAGGAGTTCAAGACTAGCATGGCCAACATGGTGAAACCCAGTCTCTACTAAAAATAAGAAAATTAGGCTGGTCATGGTAGCTCACACAATTAAAAATTGGGCAAATGACTTGACACTTCTCTAAAGATACACAGATGGCCAATAAGCCAAGCCTAATTTTCAACATCAATAGTCATCAGGGAAATGCAAATCAAAACCATAATGAAATACCACTTCACATCCACTAGGATGGCTACATTTTTTTTTAATAGTGACGGGGGTGGGATCTCACTTTGTTGCCTAGGCTGGTCTTGAACTCCTGAGCTCAACTGATCCTCCTGCCTCGGCCTCCCGAAGTGCTAGGATTACAGGCATGAGCCACCACACCCGGCCTAGACGGCTTTTTAAAAAAGGGAAAATGACAATTGTTGGCAAAGACACAGAGATATTGAAACCCTGTGCATTACTGGTGGGAATTTAAAATGATACTCCTGTGAAAAGCAATATGGTGGTTCCTCAAAAAATTAAACACAGAATAAGCATATGATTCAGCAACTCCACTTCTGGGTATATATACAAAATAAAAGCAGTGGCTTGAAAAGACATGTGTACACCCATGTTCATAGCAGCATGATTCACAATCAACTAAAGCAAGAAACAACTCAAATGTTCATTGACAGATAAGTGAATAAACAGAATGTGGTCTATACACAGAACAAAATATTGTTCAGCCTTAAAAGCAACGGAAATGCTGACACATGCTACAACATGTGGTAAGTGAAATAAGCCAGTCACAAAAGGACACTGTGCTAAGTGAAATAAGCCAGTAACAAAAGGACAAATATTGTATGATTCCACTCACATAAGATACCTAGAGTAGTCAAATCATAGAGACAAAAAGTAAAGCAGTGGTTGCCAGGGGCTGTGGGAGGAAGATGGAGAGGCATTGTCTAATGGGAACATGGTTTCGGTAAGAGCTGATGGGAAGCTCTGGAGATGGACAGTGCTGATGGTTGCACAACAGTGTGAATTGATTTTATGCCATCGAACTCGACACTTGAAAATGATTAAGATAGTAAATCTTTTTTTTTTGAGATGGAGTCTCGCTTTGTCGCCCAAGCTAGAGTACAGTGGTGCAATCTCAGCTCACTGCAACCTCCGCCTCCTGGGTTCAAGCAGTTATCTGCCTCAGCCTCCCAAATAGCTGGGATTACAGGCACCCGTCACCACACCTGGCTAATTTTTTTGTATTTTTAGTAGAGACGGGGTTTCACCATCTTGGCCAGGCTGGTCTTGAACTCCTGACCTCACGATCCACCTGCCTTAGCCTCCCAAAGTGCTGGGATTACAGGCGTGAGCCACCGGGCCTGGCTGATAATAAATCTTATGTATATTTTACCACAATAAAAAATTTCATCTTATTAGTTTTATTCAATAATTTCATTTGCTATCCCTCCTAGTTTTGCATCATCCACAAATATTATTCTCTGTTCTCAAAAGGGTAATAAAAAATATTGACTACGATGGGGTCATATGTCAAGTGCTTTGCTGAAACAAAAGTACCCTGGAATTAAGTTTACAGAATGGTACAGGAATTCTCCCTGGCCTCCCTGTGGCTGGGGTGACACGACATCATCATCCCTATCTTGCTTTTCTTTGGTGTTATCCAAAATCTGGCCATGATGCTTCAAAAACTCAGGCTCACAGACCTCTAAAGAGGATTCACGATTCTACTTTCTTCCTATAGGGATGAATCTTGACTCATTTGAGATTTCTTTCACTGTGAAATATTTATATTAGTAAAACAACTTTTATCAGTAAAGAAAAAGTACAGCTCTCATCCTTGTTCTAATATCTGAATAGGACACAGTATGTATGCCTCCTGGACAGTTCTCACAACGGGCTCCCCATCTGCCCTGGGAAACCCTGTCTCCTGGGTGTCCCCTGGCCAACACCCAGTGCCCCTATGGCAATGCCATGCCCAGCCTACACCCACTGTCCCAGCAAGCCAAGAGCACAGCTACGAGAGAGAGGACCATGGTGAAGCAGTGAGAGAGCAAGGGGACATCTGACCAGCCAGCCATCAGCTCCATTAGTTCTGAGATTAGTGAAAGAAGACGGTATGGCCAGGCAGCCTCTCACACACCGTTGCCTGACTGCCAACCACACAGCTCCATGCTGGCAGGCTCACCCTCACCCCCTCCTCAAGCACCTTGTCTAGGGGTTGGGGTAGGGGAATTGGCTCTCAACAGAAAGTTCCTCTAAAAATAACTTCTGACAAGATACAATGGAAGTGTTTGTTTTGTTTTGTTTTGTTTTAATATTGATACCAAATCAGTCTCCCAATAACTTCTCTTTATTGGCCTTGATTGATAAGGTTCCCATGGCAGGGTCTGGGCCCTGACAGGGAAGGAACAGGATTCTGAGATTTGGGATGGGGATAGCTGGGTAAATGCCTTTGAGAAACTTACTCCTCAAATTCTTCTTAAAACTATGCCTACAGAGGTGACCTCTCCCCTTTTGTTGTACGACAGAAGCCCCCCCACTCTCCTTGCTTGAATATAACACATAGGCCTCAAATGAAATGGGAATCTCATGAGATAATGCTTGCTCTCTCCAGAATCTGCCCTGTCCACTTCTCATGGCTGGGACTCGCTACAGGACGTGCCTAACGAGTTCTGACAGAGCTGGAGAATATACCTGGGAGAGGACCTCAACATGTTGGACCCAGGGGGACAGAATATTAAGCTGAATGGGAGATCTTCCCTACTAGGGCACATACTATAACACAGCATTTAACACCCTGAGTGGGGGGGTCCAGAGGCCGTTCTCAGATACTGCTGGCAGGCTCTTCAAGTTCAGCATAAGTGATGACTCATATTAAAGCAGAGATTGTGAGACTGCTGTGGCAAAGTGGATCCAGGTATGAAAGGCTCGGGAGAGTGGACATACTACAATTGACCTACAAAATGACAGGAAAGCCCACCAGTGGCCCATGTCCCTCAGGAGAACATGATGGCATTCCATCAACCATGGCACTAATGAGTGTGCAGAAGGGCCACGGGCATCACTGAGAAGCTCTGTGCTGGCCGGCCTCCAAAGGGGAAGCTAACCATCAGGTGTGCTTATACAGAACTGGGTTCCCCAGGAGCAAGGGGATAACAAGACTCTCCCTAGCAGAAGCCAGGGAGCAGCACTGACTCGCATAGAGCAGGTGTAGGTGTCAGCCAGTAACAGGCAGCAAGGTCAAAATAGCAGCCAGGGGAGCCTGGGCTCCATGCAGGGATCTATGGAGACGGCTCACAGAATGCTGGAGTTTCCATGGGCAGGACAGATACGAAGCCAACAAGGGTGCTGCTTAATATATATAAACAAGAAAAATCAAAACGGAATAAGCAGAAGGCTAAGGTGAGCTTCTGCAATGCAAAGTATCAATTCCTGACTCCGTTTCTAGATCTGGAGCAGCTCTCAAACTCAGACACACTGACTGAAGGAAAGACCAAGCCTGCGTGGGAGTCAATCTGCAACACCAAGGCAAGTACACGACACAGTGATTTCCACAGCTCTCCCCAAAGCGACTTCATTCACCTGGGTAAAAGTACCATGGGAACTGAAAGTCTTCCGAGGTTTTTGAAATAGAGGGTCTGAGACGATGCTGATACTTAGGGACCCAAACTGTCAACAAGGTCCTCCACAGAGTAGGAACATATGGGAGTCAGATAATACATGAAGTCCAGCCAGGTACACCTCAAAGTGCATCCACTGGATAAAGACTCAACTGGTGGCCATCTGCCCACTTCCCTGAAATATAAGAGACGTAATACAAGAGGAACGGACATACTTAGCACTTTGTAGAATCCTCCTATTGGTCCTCTGATCTAAAGAATAAGAGCTACTGAAGTAGAAAAGGCCATTTGGAAGCCCCTGAAATTTATCCTGACCCCTGACCCCTGGCCATAGTAAATCAAAAACAGTATCATTTCCCAGTGGGAAAAGCAAATTAACGCTGCTCTTGAAAACGTAAATGAAACAGGGTAGGGGTCCCCATCTCATGCCCAGTCTGGCTCCTATAGAAATTATGGTGGGTAAACTGTGGTAGATGACTGTAGACTGCCACAAACTGAGCTAAATGGAATCTTTACTCAAGTGAATAAATAATCTTGGGTACATGGTTTGTAGCTATTGATGTGGTAAACACTTCTTCCTCAAAACTATCAGGAACTGCTGATGTTCATGTAGGATGGACAACAGTACATGTTCACGTTCTTACTGCAAAACTGTGCTAAGAGTGCCAGCTGCAGGAACAGGTGGCCCAAACCCAAACACTTTCCAGCAGAGGTGTTCTGAAGCCTCTCCTGCAAATTCCACCCACAGCCTCAGAAAGGGTTCCCAATACACAGCTGACAGAAAGAAAACCCCAAGCGTGGTTCACATACTTAGGGACAAGCAAATACACTACAACCCTTCACCGTGGCAGACCTGCCGGCAGGATACAACTCTGCAGCCCTGATAAGGCATCATCCCCTCAAAGAGACCAACCAGTTGTCCTGTCTGCCGGCCAGCTGAATACTTCAGAACTCCTTTGACCCTGCAATAAGAAACAATTGTTCTGGCAAAAATTAGCACATGCTCCACATAAGGGTTTGCCTCTCCTGCCTGCAACAGCTGCCAAACTACTCTCCAAGGGCTTGTGGGGCGTGTGGCTGCCGATGTGGGACAGCATGTACCATCACCTTGGATCAAGGGACTCAGTGCTAAAGGAGGTACAGCAGCAGGCACACGACCATGGAATTCAATGTCCCATAAAACACCCTCACGCACGTAATCCCAGCACTGTGGGAGGCCGAGGCGTGTGGATCATGAGGTCAGGAGATTGAGACCATCCTGGCTAACAAGGTGAAATCCCGTCTCTACTAAAAATACAAAAAATTAGCCGTGTGTGGCCAGACATGGTGGCTCACGCCTGTAATCCCAGCACTTTCGGAGGCCAAGCGGGGTGGATCATGAGGTCAGGAGATCGAGACCATCCTGGCTAACACAGTGAAACCCTGTCTCTACTAAAAATACAAAAAATTAGCCAGGCGTGGCCGGGTGCAGTGGCTCACGCCTGTAATCCCAGCACTTTGGGGGGCCGAGATGGGCGGATCACGAGGTCAGGAGATCAAGACCATCCTGGCTAACACAGTGAAACCTCATATCTACTAAAAATACAAAAAATTCACCGGGCATGGTGGCATGCGCCTGTGGTCCCAGCTACTCGGGAGGCTGAGGCAGGAGAATGGCGTGAACCCGGGAGGCGGAGCTTGCAGTGAGCCAAGATCGTGCCACTGCACTCCAGCCCGGGCGACTGAGCAAGATTCCATCTCAAAACAAAAAACCCTAAGCACTGGAGTGGTCATCCTGATAAAGCTGTGGCCAGCTGGGAGATTGGGAGATAACACCCCGAAAGGATGCCCCCTCTCCTTTAGGATGCAGTTACATCTAAACCAATAGTTGCTACATGGTGTCATGTCCCCAGTGGGTTGTATGACGCCTTGGGTCCCACTGAAGTTGTCAGGGCTGTAGTTCATCTGGAGAGGTTTCCAGAAATCATGACCAAATGCCTCTGGAGAAGCTGAGTCTGGATGGAGTGAACTTAACTTGAGAAATACATGGAGGAGGGAGTGGGGGTGGAGTGCAGTACAGGCAGTGGTGTCCCACCCAGGGACCCCGCTGCTCTGAGTGTGGATGGGTAACACCCTAAGCTACTTCTGTCTTCACCGAGCTGTGGCATTCTAGGCTTTAGAGCATGAATCAGGTTGAAATTAACCCGAGTCTATGATTTTCAGGCATCTTTCCCCTCTGCCCTACCCTACCCCCTTCACTCTTTCTCTTGAGCATGCCCTTAACAGATCAGTGGAACATGATCCCCAGTTTCAGGCTCTGCTGCACGAGAACCAATCGAAGACAATGATGAACAAAGACAAATGACAAACTAGGGGAAAACATTTAAAACTAACTTTACAGCAGAGGACTAACTTACCTGACATACTGAGAGCTACTGCAAAGATATAAGAAAAGAAGCAACAACCCACTAGAAAAAATGGGCAATGGATCTAGAAATGCAGTCTGAAAGAGACCTGACTTTTGACCATTTGAAAGACACTCAACCTCACTTATAAGTACAAACTATAATAAGAAAACATTTTAAGAATATCAGACTGGCAAAGATCAAAAAGTATGAATAAACACTGTGTTCCTCAGAGGGTGGAGAAACAGGTACAGCTGTTCCTCAGTATCTGCTGGGGATTGGTTCCAGGAGCCTCTTGGGATACCAAAATCTGCAGATGTTCAAGTTCCTCAAACAATATGGCAGTATTATTCGCACATGACCTACACTCCTCCTGTGTAACAGTCATGCATCACTCAACAACAGGGATACATTCTGAGAAATCTGTCATTCAGCAATTTCATCATTGAGTGAACATCACAGAGTGTTAGTTACACAAACCCAGATGGTACATATAGCCTCCTACACACCTAGGCTATAAGGTATTGCTCCTATTGCTCCCAGGCTACAACCTCTACAGCCTCTACAACCTCTACAGCATGTTACTGTATGAATACTGCAGGTAACTGTAACACAATGGTGAGTATTTGTGACTCTAAATACATTCAAACACAGAAAAGGTAATGTGTTGTGCTACAATGTTAAGACAGCTACGTCACTAGGCAATGGAAATTTTTTTAGCTCCCTTATAATCTCATGGGACCATTGCCATACATGTAGTCTGTCGTTGACCAATATGTTGTTATATGGCCAAGACTGTACTTCAAATTATCTCCAGATTACTTATTACCTAATACAATGTAAATGTTATGTAAATAGTTGCTACACTGTATTTTTAAAATTTGTATTTTTTTAATTGTTGTAGTGGTTTTTCTATTTTTTTTTTTGAATATTTTCAACCCACAGTTGCTTGACTCCTCGGGTGAAGAACCTGCAGAGGTAGAGGGCCACCTGCACACTCACAGAGTCCTCACGTATGCACTGACTTCAATCCTTTATGAAGAGCAATTTGGAAACGTATGTCAAATTAAAAAGTAACCTAGCCTTAGATCTAGAAACTCCACTTTTGTAATTTATCCTATAGGTAGAGTAAAACATGTATAACAATTGAAAATAAATTAAAAATGTATTAATAAATCACTGGTTAAATAGAATATGACACAGCTATCTAAGGGAATATCATGCAACTATTAAAATGGACAAGGCAGTTTTATGTGTGCTAATGTGAACACTGTGATAAATCAAGGTATACTGTTCAGTGTAAAAAGCAAGGTGCAAACAGTGTACACCATGTAATCATTTGGGAAACAAATGCATGTGTATGCTCATATATGGACAGACTGTAAAGACACGAGAATCCGGTTCAGCAATTCCTCCCACGGAGGACGCACATGATTTCTTTTCACCAAGAATCTCTTTGTTATCATTTGAATTTTGAACCATGTACATAAATTACATATTCAGTTAGATAAAAATAAATAATACGCTGGGCATGGTGGCTCACACTTGTAATCTATTACTTTGAGAAGCCAAGGCAGGAGGATCACTTGAGCACAGGAGTTCGAGACCAGCCTGGGCAACATGGCAAGACCCCATCACTACAAAAAAAAATACAAAAATTAGCCAGGTGTGATGGAGCAACATGTGGTCCCAGCTACTCAGGAAGCTGAGGTGAGAGGATCACCTGAGCCTAGAGAAGTTGAGGCTGCAGTAAGTCATGACTGTGCCACTGCATTCCAGCCTGGGTGACAGAGTGAGACCCTGTCTCAAAAAATAATAATAATAACAAATCTGAGAAGAGCTTCTTGGGTTTGGTATCACAAATGTGATTAATTACACTGTCCCATTATTAAAACCATACAGCAAGCCTGCTATGAGTCCATTCATAGTCACTAGGTGAGCCCACATGAGCCTTGCACTGCACCAAACCCTACTGGGGCAAATGTCAGCTTGTGATGGAAACTACAGAAAGAATGCCTTTTTTTTTTTTTTTTGAGACGGAGTCTTGCTCAGTCACCCAGGCTGGAGTGTGGTGGCGTGATCTCGGCTCACTGCAAGCTCTGCCTCCCAGGTTCACGCCATTCTCCTGCCTCAGCCTCCCGAGTAGCTGGGACTACAGGTGCCTGCCACCACGCCCGGCTAATTTTTTGCATTTTTTTAGTAGAGACAGGGTTTCGCGGTGTTAGCCAGGATGGTCTCAATCTCCTGACCTCGTGATCCACCCATCTCGGCCTCCGAAAGTGCTGGGATTACAGGCGTGAGCCACGGCGCCCGGCCTCTTTTTTTTTTTTTTTTTTTTTTTTTTTTTTAGACAGAGTCTCACTCTGTCACCAGGCTGGAGTACAGTGGCACAATCTCAGCTCACTGCAACCTTCGCCTCCTGGGTTCAAGCGATTCTCCTGCCTCAGCCTCCCGAGTACCTGGGACTACAGGTGCACACCACCACATCCAGCTAATCTTCGTATTTTTAGTAGAGACGGGGTTTCACCATGTTGGTCAGGATAGTCTTGATCTCTTGACCTGGTTGGTGATCTGCCCGCCTCGGCCTCCCAAAGTAATGTTCCTACTTTATGAAGGTTTTGTGAAGATTAAATGAGAAAAATGTATTTAAAATGTTAAACAGTATTGCTGCACACAGTAAGCATTCCAAAACAGAAGCTACTTTAAATTCCTTTCAACTTGTTCATTAATGTTCATTCTAAATACAAAATACTTCCCATAACCACCACATTGGAGTAGGTGGGATTAAATGTCTCCTATCACTGGTGGATTTTATTGTTGTCATTGTTTTTATTTTATGAAATGTATACAGTTTAAAAAGGCAAATAAAGTTCAAAAAAATTGTAAAACAAAAAAAAACAATCTCGTTTACCAACAGGGACAACCCATCCACAAACCACTTCCAAGAGGCGGCCACACAGGAGTCTTCTGATTCTTCTAGCATCTAGAGCCATTTTTCTAAATAATAGGCTTATGTTGCGATTGCTTATCAATTTAAGACATTATTTATTGACTTCCAATTATATCACCATTCCCACTTTCCCTCTCTTTACTTAAAACTTAGATAATTTTTCTTAATCAATACTTCGTTCTTACATCATTTTATTATCTACATTCTCTCACTGACATGCCAAGTAGTAGTCAAATTACAATTTCTTTATAATTAAACTTTTAGTTTAAGGTAACTGTAAATTCGCCTCTTATTATAAGAAATGATACAGGGAGATCCATCGCTCCCTTTACCCTACTGGCCCCAGCAGTGACATCTTGCAGAACTATAGCACATCACACCAGGACACTGACGTAAACACAGCCAGAGCACCCATCACTGTGAGGACCCCTCCTGTTGCCCCTTATAGACTCACCTACTTCTCTCCAACCCTAGCAAACCCTAATCTGTTCTCCACCTCAGCAACTGTCATTTCAAGGATGTCACAGAAAGGAACATACAGTGTGAAAGCTTTCAGAATGGCTTTTTTCACTGAGCATAATTCTCTAGAGGCCCATCCAGGTTGCTGTGTAGTTTGTTCCTTTGTGGTTGCTTTAAGACAGGGTCTCATCCCAGCACTTTGGGAGGCCGAGACGGGCGGATCACAAGGTCAGGAGATCGAGACCATCCTGGCTAACATGGTGAAACCCCGTCTCTACTAAAAATACAAAAACTAGCCGGGCGAGGTGGCGGGCGCCTGTAGTCCCAGCTACTCGGGAGGCTGAGGCAGGAGAATGGCGTAAACCTGGGAGGCGGAGCTTGCAGTGAGCTGAGATCCGGCCACTGCACTCCAATCCGGGCGACAGAGCGAGACTCCGCCTCAAAAAAAAAAAAAAAAAAAAAAAAGACAGGGTCTCGCTGTCATCCAGACTGGAGCACAGTGGCGTGATCACGGCTCACTGCAGCCTCCACTTCCTGGGCTCAAGCAATTATCCAGCCTCAGTCTCCCTAGTAGGTGGGACTACAGGCAGGTGCCACCATGCCCAGCCCTTCGTATTACTGAACAGTCTTTCATGGCATGGATGGACCTCATTTTGTTTAACCATTTATTCACCAAAGGACATGGAGTTGTTTCTAGTTTTGGGCTACTATGAATACAACTGTTTTGAATATTAATATGCAGGTTTTCATGTGAACATAAATTTTCATTTCCCTGGGATAAATGCCTAGGAGTGCAATTGCCAAGTTATTGGTAGTTGCACGTGGAGATTTAAAGAAACTGCCAGACTGTTTTCTAGAGTGGCGGTACCATTTTACATCCCTACCAGCAATGAATGAGGGGTCCAGTTCCTCCACATCATCTCCAGCATCTTGTTTTCTACTTTTTTTAAATTTAAGACATTCTGTTAGGTGTGTATTGGCAGCTCATTATGGTTTTAATGTGCATTTTCCTGATGGCTAATGATTTGAGCATATTTTCATATGCTTACTGCCATCTGTACATCCTCTTCAGTGAAGTATCTCCTCCTGTCTTTTGCTTATGTCTTCATTGGATTCTTTGTTTTACTGTTGAAGTTTTGAGAGTTCTTTATATACTGTAGATACCAACCCTTTGTCAGATATGTGGTTTAAAAATATGTCCTCTCAGTCTGTAGCGTATCTTTTGTCTTTTATAGAGCAAAAGTTTTAAATTTTGATGAAGTCCAGTTTATGTTTTTTCTTTTATGAATTATGCTTTAGGTATCAAGTCTCAAAACTCTTTGTGTAGCCCTGCATCCTGAAGATTTTCTATGCTTTTTCCTAGAAGTTGTATTTTATATTTAAGTCTATGATCCATTTTGAGTTAATTTTTGTATTTAAGTTGTGAAATTTAGGGCAAGATTCAATTTTTGCCTACAAATGTCCAACTGCTCCAGCACCATTTGTTAAAGGGCTATCCTTTCTCCACTGAATTGTTTGTGAACCTCTGTCAAGAATCAGCTGGGCATATATGTGTGGATCTGTTTTTCATGACTTTGCTCCCCTGATCTCTGTGTCAGTCCCTCTGCAGGTACCACACTGTCTTGATTGTGATAGCAGTATGATCTATCTTGAAATCAGGCAGGCTGACTCCTCTCATTTTCTTCTTTTTCAAAATTATTTTTAGCTATTCTACTTATTTTGCCTCTCCACTTAAAGAATAGCCTGAAATTTAAGATCGTGCCACTGCACTTTAAGAATAGTTTTGTTTATATCTACAAAAAGTTCTTGCTGAAATTTTGGTAGGAATTGTAAAATTCACTTTTAATAGTTACAAGCTATTCAAATTATTTCTTTTTTTTTTTTTTTTTTGAGACGGAGTCTCGCTCTGCCACCCAGGCTGGAGTGCAGTGGCCGGATCTCAGCTCACTGCAAGCTCCGCCTCCCGGGTTCACGCCATTCTCCTGCCTCAGCCTCCCGAGTAGCTGGGACTACAGGCGCCGCCACCTCGCCCGGCTAGTTTTTTGTAGTTTTTAGTAGAGACGGGGTTTCACCGTGTTAGTCAGGATGGTCTCGATCTCCTGACCTTGTGATCCGCCCGTCTCGGCCTCCCAAAGTGCTAGGATTACAGGCTTGAGCCACCGCGCCCGGCCTCAAATTATTTCATATTGGATGGCTTGTAGTAGTAGTTTGTGCTTTTCAAGGAGTTGATCCATTTATATCAACTTAGGGATAACTAACATACTAACTAGGTTGAAACTTCAATCCGTGAATACAGTATGTCTCTCGATTTATTCAGACCTTTGATTTCTTTAATCAGTGTTGTATAGTTTTCAGCATACAAATCTTATTCATGTTTTGTAAGATTTATATCCGTGTTTCATTTTTTAAGTGATTGTAAATGGTATTGATTTAATTTTGATATCCACATATTCATTGTTCGTACACGTATCTTGTTTGTCTGAGTTTTTTGTTTGTTTGTTTTTGAGGTAGAGTCTCGCTCTGTCGCCCAGGCTGGAGTGCAGTGGCACGATCTCGGCTCACTGAAAGCTCCGCCTCCTGGGTTCACACCATTCTCCTGCCTCAGCTTCCCAAGTAGCTGGGACTACAGGCGCCCACCACCAAGCCCCGTTAATTTTTTGTATTTTTAGTAGAGACGGGGTTTCACCGTGTTAGCCAGGATGGTCTCGATCTCCTGACCTTGTGATCCACCTGCCTCGGCCTGCCAAAGTGCTGGGATTACAGGAGTGAGCCACTGTGCCCGGCCCTGTTTGTCTGAGTTTTTAATCAAGAATGGGTGCTAAATTTTGTCAAATAAACTTTCTGCCATTGATTGATATAATCACGTGATTTTTCTTCTTTAGCTTGTTAATATGATGGATTACATTTGCTTTTTTTTTTTTTTTTTTTTTTTTTTTTGAGATGGAGTCTCGCTCTGCCGCCCAGGCTGGAGTGCAGTGGCCGGGTCTCAGCTCACTGCAAGCTCCGCCTCCTGGGTTTACGCCATTCTCCTGCCTCAGCCTCCCAAGCAGCTGGGACTACAGGCGCCCGCCACGTCGCCCGGCTAGTTTTTTGTATTTTTTAGTAGAGACGGGGTTTCACCATGTTAGCCAGGATGGTCTCGATCTCCTGACCTCATGATCCGCCCGTCTCGGCCTCCCAAAGTGCTGGGATTACAGGCGTGAGCCACCGCGCCTGGCTCTTTTTTTTTTTTTTAAGCTGTGATTTTTCTTTTATTTCTGCAAATATATGGTATTATTAAGCAATTCATCTAACTTCTCATTTATGGAAATCAATACAAGTTTCAAGGTGACTCAAGTTCCCACGCACAATAGGAGGGCCTGAATGGAAACCAGGTACTGATTTTTCAACTGAACCTGCACAAACCACTCTAAAGAAATTGCTCTATCAGCCAGCACTTCTAGTTGCACCTAGCAGCTAGAACAATACTACAGCAAGTGTTCAACAAACATTTGTTGAATAAGTTAATGTCAGATAGAAAGAAAAGGCTAGACATATGTAAAGGTATCTGACAAGATACAAATATTGATATAGCAAGAACATAAAGACAGGCCACAAATAATTTCACCAATTTCGAATTATACTTTTAGAACAGCACTATCCAAACTAGTTTTGTAAAACCAAGAGGTTTTTCTAGTTATCTTAGGGATCGGTTAGAGTTTAGTTATGAAATCTTCAAAACAAAATTTTAATAACTTTTGAATTAAAAATCAAATTATATAGGGTATACTTAAGAGATCTAAGGAAGGAAGGAAGGAAGGAAGGAAAATAAGAATCACTATAACAATCACAAAGTATTATGGTTCTAAGAAAATTTGGAAATAATTACATTTTCCATAGTAATTTGCCATATGAGGCCACTAATGTCTCTTCCCTACCCTCTAGAAAATAATTCTCTCCATAAACCAGTAGAAAATGTATGGAGGTTCTGTGATGTAGTCTAATTCTACTGAACATAAAAAGACAGCCCAGTCAAATTGGGCTAAATCTTGAGGACCACAAGTATATTTTACGCTGTAGGGAAGTCAAGAGTCAAGATGGTTCCCACACAATTGGGTTTTCCCTCCTTTGAATCTCATCCTGGAGATGCCTCAAAAGCAAGTGGGCTATCGATGGAACTCAGAATGTAATATAAAAACTATAGCTGGCCCAGGCATGGTAGCTTACGCCTGTAATCCCAGTACCTTGGGAAGCCGAGGCAGGAGGATCACAAGGTCAAGAGATCGAGACCACCCTGACCAACACGGTGAAACCCCGTCTCTACTAAAAATATAAAAAAATTAGCTGGGTGTGGTGGGCCTCTGCAGTCCCAGCCAGTCAGGAGGCTGAAGCAGGAGAATGGCATGAACATGGGAGGTGGAGCTTGCAGTCAGCGGAGCCTGCGCCACTGCACTCCGGCAACAGAGCGAGACTCCGTCCCAAAACAAAACAAAACAAAAAAACTATAGCTGATACTCTGGAGGGAATGGAAAAAATAAAGAGAGATCTGTGGAATACAAACCTAAAGCACTGGAAACGCAAGATCACAAACTAAACAACTAATTAAACAAGAATTTACAGTAATCCTAATAAATATTCTCAAGGGCATGTAGGAGGGCACTGGAAACAAATAGGGACCAGGAGTTATAAAAAAGGACCAATCAGATATAGTAGAAACAAACAATTTAATTCAGGGTTGAATGAATACAGTTGATGAATGAATTCATAAGATGGAGAGTGGTTTGAAACATTCCCAGAAGGCATTGGGAAGAGTAAAGAACAGGAAAAATGAGAGAAGGGCATGAAAAATAAAATAAATAAAATAAATATCAATATGTATTAATGGGAGCCCTATAAGGAAAGAAAAAAATAAAGTTAAATATTTGAAGAACTGTTAATTAAAATTTCTCCACAATTTTTTTTTGGGGGGGATGGAGTCTTGCCCCATCACCCAGGCTAGACTGCACTGGTGCAATCCCAGCTCACTGCAACCTCTGCCTCCTTGGGTTCAAGTGATTCTCCTGCCGATGGATTACATTTTCAAGTATTAAACCAGCCTTGCATCCTTAGAATAAACTCCACTTGTTTATGGTATATAATTCTTTTTTGTTGTTTATTCTCACAGCCACAGTAGGTATAGTTCTTTTTCTATATTGCTGAATATGTTACCTAATATTTTCCTGAGGAATTTTATGTTTGTATTGGTGTCTGTTATTTCTTTTAATTTGCACTGTTTTTTGTTTGGTTTTGATATCAGGGCAATACTGCCCTTACAAAACGAGTCAGAAAATATTCCCAGCCAAGTGCAGTGGTTCAGGCCTATATTCCCAGGACTTTGGGAGGCTGAGGTGGGAGGACTGCTTGAGTCTAGGAGTTCAAGACAGCCTGGTCAACACAGTGAGATTTCATCTCTACAAAATAAAAAAATTGGCTGGGCATGGTGGCAGGCAGCTACTCAGGAGGCTGAGGTGGGAGGGCTGCTTGAGCTTGGAAGGTCGAGGCTGCAGTGAGCCAAGATGATGCCACTGCACTCTAAACTGGGCAACAGAGACAGACCCTATCCCAAGAAAAAAAAAAAAAGAAGAAGAGGAGAAAAGAGAAGAGGGGAGGGGGAGAGGTGAGAGGGGAGAAGAGAAGAGTTCCCTCCCTTTCTGTTTTTCTGGAAGAGTATGTAGAATTGACATTAATTCTTTAAATGTTTGATAGAATTCTCCAGTGAAACCATTTGGGTCTGAAGATTTTTTTAAATGGGAGTTTTCAAATTAGATACTGAATTTCTTTAATAATTATAGGGGTATTCAAATGATCTATTTCATATTGGATGCCTGTGGGAGGAGTTTGTGCTTTTCAAGGAATTGGTCTATTTTTTGGCCCACTGTTTGTGTGTGGAGTTGCTTGTGTTCTCTCATTATCCTTTCGATTCTCAGGGTCTCTCAGAACTTGAAGAATGTTGTGTCACTGGTCCTCACTATGTGTAACAAGAAATCTGCTGTCTTTCCATTTTCCCTATGAGTAAAGTGCTTCTTTCTTGCCACTTTCAAGATTTTTTGTTGTTGTCTTTACTTTTCAGAAAGTCTACTATGATGGACTTCAGCAGTGGATTTCTTCATCTTGTTTGGCATTTGCTCAGCTTTCTGAATCTTTTAAGTTTGTCTTTTGCCAAACATTTCAACCTGTAAGATCTCTGAAAAGCCTTTCAGCCCTTCCTTCTTTCTCCTCTCTTTTCAGGACTTCAACAATACAAATGTTAGAAAATTTAACCTAGACCCTCAGAAGGGAAGGGAACGGCACCTTTTTTTTTTTTTTTTTGAGATGAAGTCTCGTTCTGTTACCCAGGCTGGAGTGCAGTGGTGAGATCTCGGCTCACTGCAAACTCCACCTTCCGGAGTCAAGCAATAGTCCTGCCTCAGCCTCCTGAGATTATAGGCATGTGCCACCACAACCAGCTAATTTTTGTATTTTTAGGAGAGATGGGGGTTTCACCACGTTGGTCAGGCTGGTCTTGAATTCCTGACCTCGTGATCCGTCCGCTTCGGCCTCCCAAAGTGCTGGGATTACAGGAATGGGCCACGGCTCTCGGCAACACCACCTTTTTACCACCAAGTAGGGGTCAAAGGTCGGATTCCCTACTTGACCTCCTGCGTGGAGGGCTTCCTCGTTACTGCTGGGTATGATAAGAGTTCTGGTTCCCCATGTGGCTTCCACTGATTCTTCCCACTGGTTGGGAGGAAAAGGAGGGCCTCATTACTGCCCCACCCAATGTGGTCTCCACTAACACTCCAGAACCACACAAGATTCCTTAGGGGTTTGTTACTGCCCAACAGGGATAAAAGTCCATGGTCCCTCCCTATTCAACTTTTTCCGGAGGAATAAGTGGCTCTCACTTAGCCTTTGCTAGCAGGCACAGAGGTAGGACCACAGTTCTTTCTGTCACGTTTGGTTGGCACTGAGCAGTTGTCTAAATATTTTCTGTCTTGTGCTAGGCTGCCCCTTTCCTGGTCTTTTGGTCAGAAGGAGCTGACTTTTGCAGGGGGTTCTGTCTGTACCTGTTGGTGTTTCCTGGTTGCCAGCTTCTTCAGCTCACAGTCTGGGCTACATAAGGAAAAAAGAAAACCTGAAGAAATAACTACTGGGTCGTTTTCTGGGTCCTGGGTGGTCTGCCTTCTCTCTACCTTTCAGTGTTCTTATGTTACTGCATCTAGTGTCCAAGAATTTTAGATTTTAAGTGCACTTAACTAGAAAAATAGGGAAAAGAATGTCTACTTCATCTTCCCAGAAAACTTCCAACCTTTTTCATTTTTAATGATTTATTATCAATTCCTCCACACCTCCATTTGCTTTGTTTTCTATGTACTATTCTATTTCTTCAACAACTTCTCAATATATTATTCTACCCAAACATATAGTCTATACTTACTTATCCCAGAGCTTCTGTGGCCTGTTTCTTATTTTCCTGGGACTTTGCTTTCCTGTTATCCTGGGAATTATCTTTGTTCCTTTCCCTGGCAGACCCCTTGGGCTATGAATCCATGTTTTCCTCTTCTTGGTTTGCCCTTGTGTTTTGTTTGATTTTGTTTTTGAAGACTGTGTCTCATGCTGTTGCTCAGGCTGGAGTGCAGTGGCGCCATCTTGGCTCACGGCAACCTCCGCCTCCCGGGTTCAAGCAATTCTCGTACCTCAGCCTCCCAAGTAGCTGGAATTACAGGCATGTGCCACCACATCCGGCTAATTTTTCTGGCATTTTAAATAGAGACAGGGTTTCGCCATGTTGGCCAGGCTGGTCTCAAACTCCTGGCCTCATCTGATCTGCCCCACCCTTGGCCTCCCAAAGTGCTGGGATTGCAAGCGTGAGCCACCGCGCCCAGCCTCCCCTTATGTTTTGATGCAGCACATCCTCCGGTAACTTCTAAGAACCAGCTTCTGTGAGTTGAGGTTTTAGAGACCTGTCTAGTCATCATGACAGGATCCTTTCAATGGGGGGAGTCATGTCCATCAGTCAATTCTTCAAAATAGTCTTCCTTTACTGTCTTAATAACTTCTTCTCACTCTTCCCTTCATTCTTTATTCCTGGGAGTCAGATGTTGAACTTCCTGAATTGATCATCTAATTTCATTTCTCTGTCTCATCTTTTGTTTACTAACCTTCTTTGTCTTTTGAATATTCTTTCTGGAACTTTTTTTTACTTTTATCTTTCAATACCTCTATTGAATCTTTTAAAGATATATAAATAACATAGTTGTTTTGTTTGCTTTTTTTTTTTTTTTTTTTTTGACACAGAGTCTTACTCTTTCACCCAAGCTGGAGCGCAGTGGTATGATCTTGGCTCACTGCAACCTCCACCTCCCAGGTTCAAGTGATTCTCCTGCCTCAGCCTCCCAAGTACCTGGTATTACAGGTGCCTGCCGCCACACCCAACTAATTTTTGTATTTTTAGTAGACATAGGATTGCTCCATGTTGGCCAGGCTGGTCTCGAACTCCTGACCTCAAGTGATCCGCACGCCTCGGCCTCCTAAAATGCTGGGATTACAGGTGTGAGCCACCGCACCCGGCCTAATTAACATAGTTTTAATTCCAGAAGCTCTTCCTCTCACCTTTTATTTATTTAAAAGTAGAATCCTGTTGTCACTGGCAACAATATTTCCTCTTATCTTTCTGAAAATATTATATACTTTTAAATTTCTTCCCCTATTTTCTGCATTGTTGCTGTTTATTCATGTTTATTTTGTGTATTTGTCTTGAGTTCTGCCTTGAGGTTGAAAGTCGTCCTCAAATGTGTACTTATACTCAGCTGCCTATGTTTGAAATGAGGCTCCAAAAAGCTGACAGACGCCGGATGCCTGGCGGGAGTCCTGACTGTTGGAGTTTATTCAGGCTAGTTGGGTGGATAACCCTAAGGGCCAGTATGAGCTGCTCAACTTCCCCAATGAGCACCCTTCCAAGAATTCCTTTGTTGGAAAGGCCTGGGTTGAAGGCATTCTAGAAGCTTGAAAGAGAAAGGAGTTGGGAATTCTCTCCATTCCACATACAGGCTTTGACTTGACTTCCTTATCTTCTGTGTTGGTCTCTCCCCAGCTGCCCCTGTATCAGGTTTCTGTATGTCCAAAGCCCCATCTTCCAGTGGGTGGGGGTGAGTTAATCATCTGGCTGGGCCAGGTGAGAGTGGAAATCCCTCCCATGGACATCTGCACTGCCCCATGCCCCTCCTGAGCCCCCTGGACTCCGTATCCTCTGCAGGAACTCGGGTCTGGCTACGTTAGCTCTAACTCAGTTATCTCACCCTCAGCAGTTTTCTTCTTCCATGTTTATGGACCACCTCATCCACTGTTGTCTCCTTTCCTATTCCCTCTGACCTCATGGCTTTATACCTTTTTATTCATTTACTTTCATTTTAGGGGAGGGATTAAAAATCAACTTATGCACATCACATGGTTTATGCACAGTATTTTGGCCTCAGGCCTCTGAGACCCAATGATGAGCCTCAAACACATGATCTGAATTCTAGGCAGTGACTGTTAGACCTGCAAGGTCATGGCCTTGACCAGGTAACTCTTTTCCACTGCAAACTACAGGAGACGTGAGTTTTCTCCCAGCTCTTGAACCCTCTTATGGTGGAGCAGCACATACTACCCACACAGCCAAGCCTTCGAGAGAAAGAAGGTGGCATTGCTACTACAGAAAAAAACAAACTGGGGTTAGCAGGCAGAATCTGGGTTTTCGGTTATCCAATTATTAAATTTATCACCATGGACAAGACAATAGGTGGGATAATCAACTACTAAGGTGTTTGTGTGGCTGTGTCTTATAAACTCAAGAGCGTCTGGTGGATACAAGCATGACCGTCACTGTCGTTTGGCAGGCATATCCTGTGGCCCATGACGACTTACCTTTACCTCCTTCTCAATATAGTCGCTCAGCAGTCTGTCTGGCTCGACGCGCTCAGGCAATGACAACACCACAGTGTGCAGAGGGCGCCTCTCTGTCACCTTCTCATGGGCTTTCTTATCTCTACTCTTTTCACCTTTTAGGAATACTCGTTTAAATGGCGAGACAATTCCAGGCTGCAGGCAGAAATGGCAATGATTGGAGTTCATTATTTACAAATGCTTTGTGTTGTACCTATGGTTAACAAACAGAAGTAGCCAAAACTACTACCATGGTCCCCATGCAACAGGGATCAGGGATCACTGACTGCCAGACTGGTGAGAAAAGTATCAACAGCACACAAGCCTGAGGGACCCCAGCTAACACGCAGGCCGGCAGGGTACGGCTGGGCTGCCATGCAGCCTCTGGCATGGAGGGGCCCTGTTCTTCACCTGTTCGTACAACACATAGAAGGCAGGTAATCTTATCTGGCAAGACAATGACAGAAGAGGGAGATTCCCCACAGAAGATAAAACATAACACCATTCCAACTCTTTCCGGTTCAGCTGAGACACTTCATCTCTGAGAACTCCGGGAAGGCAGGTGGAAAGTATGGTCGGTGCTGGCATCAACAAGTTAAGCATCTCAACAGCCAAGGCTGAGCACATTCTACAGAAGCACATTTCTTAATGGCTTAATGGGGCACATGTTTTTTATGCAATTCCTTCCCCAATGGGGACCTCATGACTCCAAGTGGGGACACTGAGCGTGATGAGCTCCAATGCAGATCAACAAGGGAGAAACCAGGCCGGGCACGGTGGCTCGTGCCTGGATTCCCAGCACTTTGGGAGGCTGAGGTAGGCACATCACTTAAGGTCAGGAGTTCGAGACCAGCCTGGCCAACATGATGAAACCCTATCTCTACTAAAAATACAAAAATTAGCCAGGTATGGTGGCACATGTCTGTAATCCCAGCTACTCGGGTGGCTGAGACAGAAGAATTGCTTGAACCTGGGAGGGGAAGGTTGCAGTGAGCCGAGATGCCACTGCACTCCAGCCTGGGCAACAGAGCAAGATACTGTCTCAAAAAAAAAAAAAAAGGTTGTGGGGGAGAAGCCCTGATCAGCAGCTGGCCAGCCCCTAACTTTGATGACTTCACACCCTATCCAGCATCTCATGAGGGTTCTGAAGGCTAATCCTGCAATCAATGTCAACTTAAAGAGTGAGAATGAGTGAGAGAGCAAGAGAGGATTACAGCCAAGCCTCACCTGCGCAACCCGGGAAACGACCTGACACTTCCTTCACAGTAACTCCGTAAGAAAGCTTTTCATCACCACCTTTGACAATGGTGCCGGGTTGGGGGGCTGGGGGGCGAAGCAAACCCAAATTGTGCTGAGAGATCATGCTACAATCCCCATCTACAGTCACTCAAAGGAACATAAACCTGAGAAAACGAGACACTGATGTGCAGCCGCAGCAAGGAAACATCACACAGGCCTGCAAAAACCAGAGCCGTGACTAAGAGTGAGAACTTATTCCCCACTGTAATGCAGGAAGAGATGACAACACTCCTTCTGCACGTGCCTCCAGGATGGGGTGACCCAGTGCACAGATGGCAGCCGAAACCCCCACAGTATTCCCAGCTCAGACCCCCCTTACCACCAAACACAGAAACAAACAAAAACATATATACAATAAATCACCAAACTTTCATTAAAAGTTCTCATTTCTGTCTCTCTCCAGCATATGGGAAATTCACCCATATGCCAAATCCAATATAAAATGGTATAGCAGAACCTGTGGTCCTATAAGGACACCTCCTCAAAACCACCAATTTCACAGATGGACAATCACAGCCAAGGACTACACTGTTCAGTCACCACTCCTGACAAAGGCAGAAATCGGTCGTCCAGTGGCTCCCTAACGAGGTTGGGGTTGGACCCTGCCCTGTATGAGCCCCTCCCCACCACCACCATCACACTCAGCTCTCCAGAATTAGGGAGAAAAAATAAATAAGCAAACAAAGGCCACCCCAAAGAAAACAAATCCTCAAAAAGCAAAACCCAACATTTTTCCTGACCCTGCTGCCTCCTGACAGCCAAGGCTGAGCTTTCTGTTCCTCAGCTTCCTCCTTACCCTTCTTTATTTAACCCTTTCAGAGCTAGGTTTTTATTGCATTCACCCACTAAAACAGATATGGAATCAGGAGGCTCTTTCAACAAAAACAAAAACAAAAAACACAACAAAGTCTTGCTTCCAGAGAAGTGCACTAATGCTGTCACCACACCTCTGTCACTCTGTCCCCTGTGTTTCCTGCATCTCATGTACCCTTTGCCAGCTCTCTTTCTTCTGCCAGTAAATACAGATATTCTTCAGGTCTTAGGCATGACCTCTGCTCCGGCATGCGTTGGGCTGCACCACTTACTAAGCAAACAGGTTGGATGAACTCTCACCATCTGCACAACAGGCTAACAATCCTTAGAGAAGTGCCACAGGCAATCAATACAATAATCTACATAAAGCTCTGAGCACATGTCTGATATGTTGTGAACAAACAAAATATACAGCAGTTAATTTTATGACTGTATTTACCTTGACAATAAGTTAAAATTCATCTCTTCTTCCACTGTTGTCTATATATATATATATAATCAGACTGTCTCCTACACATCATGACCACAGACTAGATAATAAAGTTGGAGCAGTATCCCAGCCTAAGCTCTACATTCATGGCCCCAACAGGTGACACACCTGTGACCCAGGCTTAAAGCCCTATAATCTGCTAAAATGCTTCCTCTCACTTGGACTGACTGGACCCAGCCCTGCATCTGCCTTCACCTGGAATAGCTCCCCCCGCCTGACCTGGAATAGTCTTCCCTTGACCCAGAGTGGTTCCCCATTGACCTGGAATAGTCCCCTATCTACCTGAACTAGTCCTCTCATAGACCCAGAGTAGTCCCCCGTTGATCAGGAGTTGTCTCTCCCCTTTGACCTGGAATAGGCCCCCTCCCAGGTCCCATTCTCTGCTGTTCAGTACAACCTGTGGTGGGGGAAGAGTATGGCGTAAGGATGACTAAAGGTCCTCAGAGTTGGTAACAGTTGGAGCCAGATGATATATACAGTAGCTTCGTTTACTTTTCTTTGTATTTTTTTAATATTTGAATTTTTAAATATTTTTTGAAAAGGATGAATATTTTCTGCTTCCTGCTGATTACACTTAAACTGAGGCAAAATACAAAAGCATAAAAAATTAATATCACCAATATCCTTACAAGATGATTCTCTCTAAGACGAACCACAGAGGCGACAGAAAGTGCTCCCAGGCTGGGTGCAGTGGCTCACGCCTATAATCCCAGCACCTTTGGGAGGCCAAGGTGGGTGGATTGTTGAGCTTAGGGGTTCGAGACCAGCCCGGGCAACCTGGTGGGACTCCATCTCTACAAAAACTACAATAATTAGCCAGGTGTGGTGGTTCATGCATGTAGTACCAGCTACTTGGGAGGCTGAGGCAGGAGGTTGCTTGAGCCCGGTAGGTCAAGGCTGCAGTGAGTTGTGATCATGCCCCTGCACTCCAGCCTGGGCAACAGAGTGAGACCTTGTCTCAAGAAAAACAAAAACTTTTAAAAAAGTGCTTCCAGAAGCTGGGTGCCGTGGCTCACACCTGTAATCCCAGCACTTTGGGAGGGTGAGGAGGCAGATCACTTGAGGTCAGGAGTTCGAGACCAGCCTGGCCAAGATGGTGAAACCCCATTTCTACTAAAAATACCAAAAATTAGGTGTGGTGGCAGGCGCCTGTAATCGCAGCTACTCGGGAGGCTGAGACAGGAGAATCGCTTGAACCAGAGAAGCGGAGGTTGCAGTCAGGCGAGATTGTGCCACTGCACTCCAGCCTGGGCAACAAGAGTAAAACTCCACCTCAAAAAAAAAAGAAAAGAAAAGAAAAAAGAAAAAGCGTTTCCAGGAGAGCTTGCTGGGACTGGCCTGGGCTCAGAGAGCATATGGCCTTGTGCTGCCCAGGCCCTGGCTCTATGACAGCAGTGAAGACAGGATGTCCCTGAGGCACTTTCAGGCTTCATTCTCCTTAATCCCTGACAAGCTTTGAGCCCCAGGACAAGTTTGGATATGACAGGTAGTTTGCAGTGTGGGGTTCTCATGGGAGAATGGTGGGAAATGGTCACCTGAATTTGTCAGCCAAGAAATCATGGTAAACTATAAGTTAAAAATGGTCCTCAAAATTTAGTGGTGCAATTTTAGCCATGCAAAAAATCACATTTCTCTAGCCTCACTAAAAGCACACCAGGCTTTGCTTGCCTGTGATTTCCTCTCTGCTGGCATCCCCAGGTGACCAGATGGCACATGAATTACTTTTCAAATATGTATGCTTGACCACTCACTTATTCTCCCAGGCCCTATGATGTGCAAGACCCTGGCCTGGAGGTTATGGAAATACAGAGGCATGTAGCCCATGAGCCCAGCTTTTCAGAAGCTTGCATCTCTACAGACATGGATAATCTCACATCAGCCACAGGAAAATGGCTGTCCCTAAACCATTTCTGCCTGCTAGCCCCCAAAGCTCATTCCTAAATGATAACTAGCTGTGTCATGGACAGTGACTGGGCTCTGAATCTGACAGTGTGGGCAAGCAGTCTGGCTCCATTTGTTGGCTCTTCTCAAAGCTGTCTGTTAGCCAAACTAGTTACTAACCTACCTATGGGAGCAACAGGAAACTAACTCTGAGACAGGAGATTTGCCAAGATCAACCTCGAACCAAGAAGCCCACACCCAATCAACAGGTCCCACAAACCTCATGCAACCTACACTGTTATTTTAATGTTGATGTACAGGTCATAAAATTATAGTCTCCACACAAAATTATAGTCTGCACTGGGAAGGACCCTGGGGCCCCCCGTCCCACAATCCCACCCCTAAAAAGAGACCCTCTGCAGTTAGGCAGTGAGAAACAGTAGGAACTCCTGTAGGGCAAGGAAACCAGGACGGCCCTCTGTAGATGCCTCTTACTGCTCAAGCATCAGTTCTTCCCTAGATTGAGCCCAGCTCTGTCCTCCTCTGGCATTTGCTTTTTTTTTTTTTTTTTGAGACAGAGTTTTGCTCTTGTCACCCAGGCTGGATGGAGTGAAATGGCATGATCTTGGCTCACTGCAACTTCCGCCTCCCTGGTTCAAGCAATTCTCCTGCCTCAGCCTCCGGAGTAGCTGGGATTACAGGCACCCGCCACCATGCCTGGCTAATTTTTGTATTTTTAGTAGAGACGGGGTTTCACCATGTTGGCCAGGCTGGTCTCAAACTCTCGACCTCAGGTGATCCACCTGCCTCAGCCTCCCAAAGTGCTGGGATTACAGGCATAAGCCATTGCGCCCGGCTGCCCTTGGCTCTTACCCAGCAGCCAGCATGGAGCTTGCACAGACTGGACAGCAATAAATGTTGGTAAAGACTCTTGATGGAATGCTTGGACCAGGCTAGGCATCTGGGGAGGCCCTTTGGTTAGAGGTGACACAGCCCCTGCCCTCAACGATGTCACAGTCAAGCAGAAGTAGTAAGACCAGAGTAAAGTAACTGAAATTAAATCCACAGTAAAAACAGCCAATCAATGCTGAAGACACATAGGATGCTCCAAAGGTACACTTAGGGCTCAGCCACCCTGTTCTTAAAGCTGCTGTTCTGGGCAGCAGAGACAAGGAGAAGTAATGAGCAGGAGATACAGCCATCTGACTGCTCACAGGCTAGCAGAGGAGGGTGACCCCGGAACACCAAAGATAGGGCAGGCCAAGGTGCTTCAGAAGAACCTGCCTCTTCTACCTGGGCCTCCAAATCACGAATAGTTTAACAAGCAGATTCTGAGGACTACTTGGAGGCAGGCATCTCTCTGGCCCTAGTCCTTAGTCTTCAACAGCAGCTACCATAAGTTTCTTTTTTTAATGTCTCAAATAATTTTAATTGATGGGTAAGCCTTCCTAGAAAGCGGAATATTAACACTATTAAGAAATGCATCCTCGCACATCTGCTGCAGCCTCCCTCTGCCGCTCCTACCCATTCAGCACAGAATGCACGGTAGGTGCTGTTCGCGCTGAGGATGATGGGGCTTTTCAGAGGTAGTGTTTGCTCAGCTCTCAGCTGCAGGGGGCGGTAGGAGGGACAGCCAGTGCTGGGGGAGAGCTCTCTGCTATTCCAGATACAAAACTGAACAGGAAGCCACCTGAGATTTTTGGAAAAGAAGTTGCTTTTGAACACAAAATTTAAGCTGATGGCTGGGCGCAGTGGTTCATGCCTGTAATCCCAACATTTTGGGAGGCCAAGATGGGAGGATCACTAGAGTCAGGAGTTTGAGACCAGCCTGGGAAACAGGGTGAGACCTCATCTTTAAAAGAAATACAAAAATTAGAATACAAAAATTAGCAGGACGTGGTGGCACACACCTGTAGTCACAGTTACTCAGGAGGCTAAAGTGGGAGGATCACTTGAGCCTGGAAGATCACTTGGGCTGTGATCGCACCACTGCACTCTAGCCTGGGTGACAGAGCCAGACCATCTCAAAACAAATAATAATTATTAATTAAAAAGAAAAAAGCTGAGCATGGTGGCATACATCTGTAGTCCTAGCTACCTGAAAGACGGGCGTGAGAGAATCACTTGAACCCAGGAGCTCAAAGCTGCAGTGGGCTATGACTGCCCACTGCACTCCAGCCTAAGTGACTGAGCAAGGCCCTTTTTTTTTTTTTTTTTTTTTTTTGACATGGAGTCTCACTATACAGCCCAGGCTGGAGTACAGTGGCACATGATCTTGGCTCAGAGCAACCTCCACTTCCTAGGCTCAAGCGATTCTCCTGCCTCAGCCTCCCGAGTATCTGGGATTACAGGTGCACACCACCACACCTGGCTAATTTTTGTATTTTTATAGAGATAGGGTTTCACCATGTTGGCCAGGCTGGTCTTAAACTCCTGACCTCAAGTGATCTACCCATCTCGGCCTTCCAAAGTGCTGGGATTACAGGTGTAAGTCACTGTACCTGGGCAAGGCCCTGTCTCTTTTAAAACTAAAAAAAGAGAGAAAGTAAAGGAAAGTTCTACTTAAAAAATAATTGAAGCCAGGCGCAGTGACTCATGCCTGTAATCACAGCACTTTGGGAGGCTGAGGTGGGTGGGTCACCTGAGGTCAGAAGTTTGAGACCACCCTGGTCAACATGGTGAAACTCCGTCTCCACTAAAAATACAAAAATTAGCTGGGCATGGTGGCGCACACCTGTAGTCCCAGCTACTCGGGAGGCCGAGGCAGGAGAATTGCTTGAACCTGGGAGGTGGCAGTTGCAGTAAGCCAAGATCACGCCACTGCACTCCAGCCTGGGTGACAGAGCAAGACTCTGTCTCAAGAAAAAGCAAAATAAAATAAATTGAGGGCAGGCACATTGGCTCACACCTGTAATTTCAACACTTTGGGAGGCCAAGGCAAGAGGATCACTTGAGGCCAGGAGTTCAAGACCAGCCTGGACAACATAGCAAGACCTGTCTCTAAAAAATATTAAAAATTAGCCTGTAGTTCCAGGTACGCAGGAGGCTGAGATGGGAGGATCACTTGAGTTTGGGAGGTTCAGGCTGCAGTGAGTTGTGACCACACCACTGCACTCAGCCTAGGCAACAGAGTGAGATCCTGTCTGGAAGGAAGGAGGAAAATAATTAAATGGTTTAGAATATTTTTAATGTACAGAATCAGGATTCCAGTAAACCATCATGGGTTCTTTAACTCACTAGAATGTACTATAGATGTACTATAGAATTTAAAAGGTGGAATTAGCCCAGGCAATCATTCTTCCATTCAACATGTATTTTATTGAGTACGCCTGTTCATCACCACCAAATGATCTTATCACCTTTGAACCTCAGAGACCAAAGGACCAGTTCAGTCCCTAGAAGGAAACCAGGCTAAGTGCTATTTCTCTTCCATGAGTGGATTCCCAGCACCAAGGTGAGGTGTGGGGTCTATCCCAGCCTAAGTCTCTCCTGAAGAAACTGAGGCTGTGAGGGTTGAAGGGACCTGCCAGAATCCACAGCACGCAGCCAGGAGGAGGGAACACAGGGCTCTGAGTCACCATGCAGCGCTGTGCAAAGACATCAATATGGAATATATGCCACCTCAGATAACTGTACAGAACTTCCTAAACTCACTCTGGAAGATCCCTAGATCCTTACAAATTCTTACAAAGTTTATGTCTTAAGCTTAAAACAACTCTCAAAGTTGGAAACCTAAAATGTACTTCTAAGTTAAAAAACTAAAACTAAATCTGGCCTACTAGGGCTTAGCTTGTGAGAATGCCCTCCTCACACAAAGCCAAGGCTCAGGCTCTGGGCAAGGCTGGCCCTTGGGTGCCAACGGCGGGTCTTGAGTTTTGTTAGATCTGAAGCTCAACATTATCAGCTCACTTGGGTGAACAGGATCCGGAGTAACTGGGTCTACTCAACAAATTCTCAGAAACTAACTTATAAGTCAGGGCACCTGTTTATTAATTTACAAGGAGAAATGAATCCACTAGAAGAACCAGCAAACACAGACTCATGAAACAGTGGCCTCTACTTGGGGACCAAAGTAAATTTTATGACTATACCTTCTAGCTGTGTTCTCCATGCAAAACACTGAGCTCAGTATTACTCTGGAGAAAGTGCTAAGAAGTCTATGAAGGAAGAAAGGGAAGAACACTTAGTCCCATTGAGCAGTACCCAGCATGTCTCTGCTACAGGGTTCAGGCATTTTCATTTGTGCAAATTATTTAATCCTTATGAAAAAACCACAAGGTGGGTTTTATCTAATAAAACAAAACTCCCTCTGAACAAAGATGTTTAAAGTATTATAAAAAGGCCTAGGTATCCTTAAGGCCAACATTCAGCACATCTCATGAGTATTCACTATACGCTAGACACTGGAGCTATAGGAGCCACTGTCCCTGTCCCCCGGGAACCCCTACTCTAAAGAGGGAGACAGATAAACTGCAACTGCACAGCCACATGAGGGCCCAGCAGGAATGAGGGAAAATGACTGGAAGAGGCACCAAACTCAGTGCCCAGGTCTGAGAAGCCAGTGGAACCTGGAGCGATGATTCTGCCCAGCTGGACAGTGAGAGGCTATAGTCCCAGAGTGACATCTGCCATCCCTCAGAAATCACACTGCCTAAGGTGCACATCAGAGGCACTACGACAAATCCCCTCCTACAAGCTCCATGACAAAGAACTCCTCTGTGGACACCCACACTGCAGCCCTGTCTATCTGAAATTCAACAAACCTCCAGCACTCCCTGCAGCGCCAGTTGACAGATTAGTATTTTTTTTTTTTAGTGCTTTGGTGCTTACCAATGGAAAAAGGACCTTTCCTCAGTGCTAGAGAGGATTAAATGATGAGTACGACACAGTCGGTGTGCACCCGCATCGCAGGACACAGCTAATTTCTTTCTTTTTTTTTTTTTTTGAGATGCAGTTTCACTCTGTTGCCCAGCTGGAGTGCAGTGTGCAATCTCGGCTGACTGCAACCTCCACCTCCCGGGTTCAAGTGATTCTCCTGCCTCAGCCTCCCGAGTAGGTGGGATTACAGGCGCGTGCCACCACACCTGGCAAATTTTTTGTATTTTTAGTAGAGACAGGGTTTCACCATGTTAGCCAGGATGGTCTTGATCCCCTGACCTCCTGATCCGCCCACCTCAACCTCCCAAAGTGCTGGGATTACAGGCGTAAGCCACTGCATCCGGCCGACAGAGCGAATTTCAAGGGGAACCATAGTTCTGCCCACTACTGCCTGTTTGCTTCAGTGAGAAAAACACAGGCACCTTAGTGCCCACAGGAGGCCACACTGGGGGTGGCCAGGATCCATGCTGGTGGTGTCTTAAGCAGCACTCCACTCATGTTGCAGGTTTCATGGATGGAATTCCAGTTTTGGGTGCTCTCTTGCTTGACCATCTCCCTATATAATTTTTCAACCAAGCTCTTGGGTCCCAACTGACCACAAATCCATAGGAAAATTACTTCTCCCTGGAAGATGTAAAACCTGTGGCTTCTTCCTTGAGTCAAGATGGATGAATTCAACAACCTATACACCCCACCTGGAAGAGACGGCGCTTCTCCTCCATACACGTCCCTTGCCACAGGGTCTCAGATCAGGAAGCCAGCAAATGAACCCTCCACCCCATCCTCCCAAAGCAGGGGTCATGGAGACCGGGCCACCCTAGCTCACAATGGGCAAGCCCTGGGAAGCAGCCATGAAAGCCACTCACAAGCGACTCACACCATCATTCTAAACGGCGCTTTCCACACTGGACTTGCACCTACCTCATTCTCCATGGAATACCCCGTGTGAAATTCTGTTTGAGGAATTTCTTTGGAGAGATTCTGGTTCCTCCTCCTCTGCCGACAGCTACTATGCATTCTCTATTCACTTCTGAATTTGTTGAAAAATATGGCCAGATGTTAGCCCTCCCTCTGAAAAAAACATGACTGAACAGGAAGACCAGAAACCACAGCTTCCTTCTGCAAAGCCACTGAAGCTGTTTACAATGTTTTAAAAGTTTAAAAAGCAGGCAGCACGCAGAAACTGTTGGCAAAATCCAAACAGTCTGCATGCACAAAAAGACACAAAGTAAATCAGCTCATTTTCCCTACTCCCCACAGCACGCGAACCCCACAGGCAGCCTCCCTGCATTTCCAGCAGAAACTCTGCAGTCAACAGAAGGACATTACTTTGAAAGTCCACCATTCTGCACATTCGAATGCCAAAGCTAAACAAGCAGAGAGAAAGCACTGTGAGGGGCTACCCTTTCCTGGAGACAACAGGCCGTGCTGCTGGTGAAGACCCATGGTACCCGCCTCATACGAAGGGTGGAAACACGCGACAAGGCTATTCCAGCCACCCTGTTTGCAGTGCTTGCTCAAAGGCAGCAAGATCTTTACAGAGATAACTCCATTCCCAGGTGGGGCTTGGGCAGGGTACACTGGGCTCTACCGGTCCTCAGCCTACAAGTGCCTCTACCTGCCTCCAGGACTCATGAGTTTGAGTCAGCAGCACTTTGAAATTAAACAGGGCGCCTCTGGGCAACCTCACTTCTTTAAGGCAAATTTCCTAATCTAGAAAAGCAGAAGTTGGATCTGTTGCTGGTGAAGGCTCTTAGAACTCAGAAAATTCCAGAATGGTTTGCCAATAGGGAAGGCTACTTAATTAAATATTCTGGTTGGCCGGGTGCGGTGGCTCATGTCTGCTACAATCCCAGCACTTTAGGAGGCCGAGGCAGGTGAATCACCTGAGGTAAGAAGTTCAAGAGCAGCCTGGCCAACAAGGTGAAACCCCGTTTCTGCTAAAAATAGAAAAACTAGCTGGGCGTGGTGGTGGGCGCCTGTTATCCCAGCTACTTGGGAGGCTGAGGCAGGAGAATCACTTGAACCTGGGAGGTAGAGGTTGCAGTGAGCCAAGAAAGCGCCATTGCACTCCAGCCTGGGTGACAGAGTGAGACTCCATCTCAAAAAAAAAAAAAAAAAAAAAAAAATTCTGGTTAGAGTGACTATATTCACAGATCAATAAATAAACATAACACTTACAATTTTTTAAATATTAGGTTGAACCAAATCAAAGTGTTGATTTTCAACAGTATTCTCGCTATAAAAATGGTACTTTCGTATGGTTCTATTTCACTAACCTGTAACAAATAAAGTTTAATATTTCTTGATTCTGAAAAGACTGTTTCAGAATAATAATTTAGTGCTTCAATTAGTATTCCATATACCACAGATGTAGAAACTGTCATAAAGTTGGAAAAGCAGCATTAGAACTAGATTCGAATCAATATCCAGTATTAACTGGACTGTCACTTTCTGTCTTTAAAAACCAGAGTAGAGTCGCCTATACAGGGCAGAACCAGCTGACCCTGACCTTCAGGCAGGCTCAAAGGGAAAAAGCAAACCAGGAGTGAGATACAGAAAGAGGTGCTACTCAGCTGAGCAGCCTCACCTCTATTTTGGCTACTGCAAAGGGGAAGGGTTCCAGGGAAACAAACATGACTAAAAAGAAAACCCACATGCTCTGAACGCTAGTCAACCCCAACGTTTCCTCACACTGTGATCCCCATGGCCAACATGACAGAGAAAAGCCAAAGAGTAAAGGGGAAGAGACAGGCACAGAAACCTACATTCTAGCTAGTATACTTAGAGACACTTGAGAAGAATTGCATCCATAAAATAAGACTAGACAGCCATGAAAAAGAGAAAACGGCCGGGCGTGGTGGCTCACGCCTGTAATCCCAGCATTTTGAAAGGTTGAGGTGGGCAGATCACCTGAGGTCAGGAGTTCGAGACCAGCCTGACCAACATGGAGAAATCCCGTCTCTACTAAAAATACAAAATTAGCCGGACATGATGGTGCATGCCTGTAATCCTAGCTATTCGGGAGGCTGAAGCATAAGAATCACTTGAACCCAGAAGGTGGAGGTTGAGGTGAGCCGAGATCGCGCCACTGTACTCCAGCGTGGGCAACAAGAGTGAAACTCCATCTCAAAAAAAAAAAAAAAAAGAACAGAGAACAAGAAACATATCTTAGAAATTACAAATATGACTGCCAAAATAAAAAATTCATAGAATAATAACAAGGACATAGCTGAGAGCCCAAAGAATTACATGAAGGAGAACTGTGGGGTTGGCCAATGCCTGCCTGCGCTGATGGCCACAGCTGCAAATGTTTTACAGATGAACAAATCCACCAAGTCGATAAAGGTAATCACCAACTTTGAACCCTGACTAAGGAAAATGTTAGCCCCCAAAAAGAATTCCATTCTCAGTAGTAGAACCACATTACAAAAAATTGTACTCAATTATGATGCCTTGAATTTCATCAATAAAAAATTTATGAAAATGTGCTTTCTCTCTTATATAAATACCTACTTAATGGCCTCAATTTTGCCCCTTGGCTCACACAGCCTAAAATATTTATTATCTGGTCCTTTATATGAAGTTTGCCAACCCTGTCCTAGAACAAAGTGAAAAGGCAAAAAGTTTAATGTAAGAAAAATTAAAGGCCACAGAAGCCGGGTCCATCAAGTCTAACAGTTTCTTAAAAGGAGAATAAAAGTGGGCAGAATCAAAGAGGGACACAAATATCAGAAGACAACAATGACGAACTCAATTTTATGGACAAAAAAAGCACAGTAACAAGTAGGTCGAATGTAAGAGACAAATCCTAAACACTTAGACTCATCTTCATAAAACTGCAGAATTTCGAGAGAATCTTAAAAGTTTCCAATAAGAAAATGCAAAAAAAAAGTACCTTTAAAAGCAGTAAGACTCAGATCAGCATCAGATGTATCATGATAAATGGGAATATGGTAATCCCTTTAAAATTCTGTGGGGAAATTAATTTAAATCTGGAAGTTAATTTAAAACCAAAGTGTCAATCAAGGTGCAAAACTGTTATTTTCACACCTGCAGTGTCTTGGATCTTTACACCCTAAAAACCCCCTTTTGAAAAACATACTAGAGGATATACTCCCAGCAAAAGGAGGATGATCCAAGACAGGAAAAGATGTGGACTCCAAGAAATGGTGGAACCAACCCAGGAAGCAGAGAAAAGAAATCCCAGGGTGACAATGACAGTGTTCAGCAAGCAAACAAAGGAAAATCTAGAAGATTCCATTATGTAAACCAAGAGCCTAGAAGTTCTTGATGATAAAAACATGTTTCTTGGGCCTTGACTAAGGGCTGGCCTCGACATGCAGAGATGAAACTCCACAAAGCCTATAGGTAATCATTTAATGTTTGACTGACTGCTGAATGGTGATGCCAGAAGTTATCATCAGCTGAAGAGGCTTTGCTGAACATTATAATCAGCTGAAGAGACTGCTGAACTGGCTACTCAGTAGAAATCCAAAAAGTCTACACTTTAGGTGTAAGGAAAACACCTAGAACTAAATTCAAAACTGATACAGAGGCTGGGCGTGGTGGTTCATGCCTATAATCCCAGCACTTTGGGAGGCTGAGGGGAGAGGATAACCTGAGATTGGGAGTTCGAGACCAGCCTGACCAGCATGGAGAAACCCCGACTCTACTAAAAATACAAAATTAGCCAGGCATGGTGGCACATGCCTGTAATCCTAGCTACTAGGGAGGCTAAGGCAGAAGAATCGCTTGAACCTGGGAGGCGGAGGTTGCGGTGAGCCAAGATTGCGCCATTGCACTCCAGCCTGGGTAACAAGAGCGAAACTCCGTCTCAAAAAAAAAAAAAAAAAACTGATACAGAGCTATCAAAATAATGACTAAACAAAGATGCACAGGACAAAAAAAAAATGTCCCAGTAATCTCACTGCCTGCCATAATAAAACTGAACCTCATTCATAATAACAAGGCATTCTCTAGAAAAAGGCTGAGTAAACTCTACCACACAGGCAAGCCCCCTGTTTTTGTAAATAAATTGGGGTTTTTTTGGTGTTTTTTTTGTTGTTGTTGTTAGTTTTGTTTTTTGAGATGGAGTCTTGCTCTGTCGCCCAGGCTGGAGTGCAGTGGCACAATCTCGGCTCACTGCAACCTCCACCTCCCAGGTTTAAGCCATACTCCTGCCTCAGCCTCCCGAGTAGCTGGGACTACAGGCGCCCGCCACCTTGCCTGGCTAATTTTTGTATTTTTAGTAGAGACAGGGTTTCGCCACGTTGGCCAGGCTGGTCTCGAACTCCTGACCTCAGGTGATCCACCCACCTCGGCCTCCCAAAGTGCTGGGATTACAGGCGTGAGCCACCTCGCTCAGCCGTAAATAGAGTTTTATTAGAACATTTAAAAAAAGAAGTTTGGGCAGGGCATGGTTCTCACCTATAAGTGGGAGCTAAACTATGGGTACACAAAGGCATACAGAGTGATATAATGGACACTGGAGACTTAGAAAGTGAGAAAGTGGGAGGGAGGTGAGGCATGAAAAATTACCTACTGGGTACAATGTACACTCTTTGGGTAATGGGTACACTAAAAGCCCAGACTTGCAGGGCACGGTGGCCCATGCCTGTAATCCCAGCACTGTGGGAGGCCGAGGCGGGTGGATCACTTGAGCTCCGGAGTTCGAGACCAACCTGGCCAACATGGTGAAACCCCGTCTCTACTAAAAATACAAAAATTAGCCAGGCGTGGTAGTGGACACCTATAATCCCAGCTACTCGAGAGGCTGAGGCAGGAGAATCACTTGAGGCCGGGAGGCAGAGGTTGCAGTGAGCCGAGATCGCGCCACTGCACAAGAAAAGCAATTTATCGGAAACTCTAAAGAAAAGGCCGGGCACGGTGGCTCACGCCTGTAATCCCAGCACTTTGGGAGGGTGAGGCGGGTGGATCACGAGGTCAGGAGATCAAGACTATTCTGGCTAACACGGTGAAATCCCGTCTCTACTAAAAATACAAAACATTAGCCAGGCGCGGTGGCGGCCACCTGTAGTCCCAGCTACTCATGAGGCTGAGGCAGGAGAATGGTGTGAACCCGGGAGGCGGAGTTGCAGAGAGCCGAGATTACGCCACTGCACTCCAGCCTGGGCCACAGAGCGAGACTCCATCTCAAAAAAAAAAAGAAAAAAGAAAAGAAAGGCTGGGCGCGGTGGCTCACACCTGTAATCCCAGCACTTTGGGAGGCCGAGGCAGGCGGATCACGAGGTCAGGAGATTGAGACCATCCTGGCTAACACGGTGAAACCCTGTCTCTACTAAAAATACAAAAAAGTTAGCCAGGCATTGTGGCGGGCGCCTGTAGTCCTAGCTACTCGGGAGGCTGAGGCAGGAGAATGGCGAGAACCTGGGAGGCAGAGCTTGCAATGAGCCGAGATTGCACCACTACACTCCAGCCTGGGCGACAGAGCCAGACTCCGACTCAAAAAAAAAAAAGACTGTATTATTACTGCAAACACAGAAAAGCATACACAAACAGGAAAGCAACGTGAAAGACTCTAATAATAGTTGTTTCTAGTGGGTGTGATTTTTTTCATATAATATATTTTGCTATTTTCTTCTGAGATATAAGTGTATTTTTTAGTAAGAAAACTAACAAGTTCATTTTGGAAAATCCTCAAAATTTTTAGCAAATATCACTTTCACTGAATAAAAACTGTTCTCTTGAGAGGTGGGTAAAGAAAAAAAGAATAACCTTGGTTCTACTATAGAGAACAATTTGTTAACATCTACTAAAATTACAAATGCACATACGCTTTCCCAGCAATTGCATTTTTGGGAATTAATCCTACAGATGCATTACATACATGACAGGTTAGAAGATTAATTGCTTCATTATTTGTTAAGCAAAATGACAACCTAAAAGTCCATAGGAGGGCTGCTGTTTAAATATAGTAGCCCACAGATAAAAATGCCATTCCACCCTAAAGAAGAATAAAGCAACTACATATCTATAATGAAAGAGCTCCAAAACACACTGTCAAGAAAAAATAAACCCAAAGAAGTTCTTATTCCCTTAAGAGAGAAGTAGACTGGATCAAAATAACTCTCTCACAGACTGAGATTACGAACTCTAGATAAAATGTGAAAAACAATCTTCTAAAGACACTGGAGACAAACAAGAAATAAAAAAGAGGCTTGGAATTTATATGACCCTTGAAAGAAGGGAACATCACTGGGCAAGATGCACTTTTATATTGCTCTACTCCTGAGAGTGCACCCCAGTCTGAGAGGAGTGGAGCAGAGGAAAAAAAGCTGCAATTTTATTGGCCTGACAGGTTAAAGGAGGATTTGAGACTGCTAAAGAAGCTGGAAATTGAGAAGGAAATAAAGGAAAGGAGGAATCCACTAAATAAGGAACCCAAAGTCTGAGTATAATGTCCCCTCAAATCTTTGGCTGAACCCTGAACTGTGTAATGGGGATGAGACTCCCACAAGTCCAGAAAGGACACAATAGCTTGAAGGTTGAAGGAGCTGAGTTGATGGCTGGGCGCAGGGGCTCATCCCTGTAATCCCAGCACTTTGGGCAGCCAAGGCAGGAAGATCACTTGAGGTCAGGAGTTTGAAACCAGCCTGGGCAACACAGTGAGACCCCATTTCTACAAAAATAAAAATTAGCCAGATAATGTATGCCTGTAGTCCTAGCTACTTGGGACGCTAAGGTGGGAGAATTGCTTGAGCCCAGAAGTTTAAGGTCACAGTAAACTACAATCACACCACTGCACTCCAACCTAGGTGACAGAGCAAGATCCGTCTCAAAAAAAAAAAAAAAAAGCTGAGATTTTCTCTCTCCCTAGCTGCAGGGTAGATAAGAGTTTGGAATCCAAGTCCTGCCAAGTTAGAGGGGCTTAATAAGCACCTTAAACACTTGAGGCTATCCATTTGAAACCCCACAAGGGCCACATCTTAGGAGTAAAAAGTACATTCTAGGACTAAGAGATTTACCCTAAGAGTAAGGACAAAGATCAAAACTGATCTACCAAAACAAAGTATAACACCCAGCCAGGTGTGGTGGCTCATTCCCGTAATCCCAGCACTTTCGGAGGCGGAGGCAGGAGGATGGCTTGAGGCCAGGAGTTCAAGACCAGCCTGGGCAACATACTGAGACTCCATCTATATTTAAAAAATTTTTTTCATTAGCCGGACACAGTGGTGCACGCCTGTAGTCCCGGCTACTCAGGAGGATGAGGCAGGAGAATCACTTGAACCTGGGAGGCAGAGGTTGCAAGGTTGCACTAAGCCAAGATCATGCCACAGCACTCCAGCCTGGGTGACAGAGCGAGACCGTCTCAAAAAAAAAAAAAAAAAAAAAAAAAAAAGGCCAGGCGCAGTGGCTCATGCCTGTAATCCCAACACTTTGGGAGGCTGAGGCAGGCAGATCATCTGAGGTCAGGAGTTCGAGACCAGCCCAGTCAACATGGCGAAACCACATTTCTATTAAAAATATAAAAATTGGCCTGGCCTGGTGGTGCATGCCTGTAATCCCAGCTACTTGGGAGGCTGATACAGGAGAATCACTTGAATCTGGGAGGCGGAGGTTGCAGTGAGCCGAGATTGCATTACTGCACTCCAGCCTGGCGACAGAGCAAGACTCCATCTCAAAAAAAAAAAAAAAAAAAGAAATTCTTAAGACTGTCAAATAAAATAAAAGACATTCAATACAACAAAAAAGACAGGTAACCTCTCAAGAGAAACAATGGATGCCAGAAGATAATGAGTCTTCATCTTTAAAATGCTAAAAGAAGCTAGCCATGGTGGCTCACGCCTTGGGAGGCTCAGGCAGGCGGATCACTGGAGGTCAGAAGTTGAAGACCAGCCCCACCAACATGGTGAGACCCCATCTCTGCTAAAAATACAAAAAAAAATTAGTTGGCGTGGTGGTATGTGCCTATAATGACAGCCTCCCAGGAGGCTGAGGCAGAAGAATCACTTGAACCCAGGAGGTAGAGGTTGCAGTGAGCCAAGATCGCGCCACTACACTCCAGCCTGGGTGACAAAGCCAGATTCCGTCTCAAAAATAAATAAATAAGGCTGGGCGCAGTGGCTCACGCCTGTAATTCCAGCACTTTGGGAGGCCGAGGCGGGTGGATCACAAGGTCAGGAGTACAAGACCAGCCTGGCCAAGATGGTGAAACCCTGTCTCTACTAAAAATACAAAAAAAAAAAAAAAAAAGCTGGGCATGGCGGCAGGTGCCTGTAATCCCAGCTACTTGGAGGCTGAGGCAGAGAACTGCTTGAACCCAGGAGGCAGATGTTGCAGTGAGCTGAGATTGTGCCACTGCACTCCAGCTGGGGCACAGAGCAAGACTGTGTCTTAAATAAATAAATAAATAAATAATGCTGAAAGAAAACAGTCAACCTAGAATTCTATATCCTATAAAACAGAGGTCCCCAATCCCAGGCCACAGACTGGTCTGGGTCCACAGCCTGTTAGGAACCAGGCCGCACACAGCAGGAGGTGAGCAGAGGGCCAGCGAACTTTACCAGCTGAGCCCCACCTCCTGTGAGATCACAGGCTGCATTAGATTTTCATAGGAGCACAAACCCTGAATTGTGTGTTGGAGGGATCTAGGTTACACGCTCCATATGAGAATCTAATGCCTGATGATCCAAGATGGAACTGTTTCATCCCCAAACCTTTTCCTCACTTCGGTCTATGGAAAAATTGTCTTCCACGAAACCGGTCCCTGGTGCCAAAAAGGTTGGGGACTGCTGATGTAAAACTATCCTTCAAAAATGAAGACAAAATGAACACATTTTCACATAATAAAAGGTGAAACAATGTGTCAGACCTACACCACGAAAAATTCTAAGCAAGGTCTTCAGGCTAAGATCTAAAAGTAAAATCCTAAGCACCCCAACTGACTGAACAAAGCCTGTTTTGGTTCCAGCCATGACAAGATAGCTTGGGACACACCTCGTTATATTCCCTCCCTGTTGTAGTTCAGGCACAAGTGACCAGCATTAATGTTAAAATAGAGACCACAAAACTGACAGAATGGACTCTGTGGCAATAAAATACCAAATTATATGTGTTCATGAAGATCATGGCGGAAAAAAGATACCAAATTACAAACAAGACCTACGACCATACCAGGTAAGGATTCAGCCACACAGTCTTACTATTCAAGATCAACTCTGTTCTAACCGCCACAGGGTTTTTCTTTTTCTCTAGCAGCCAAACAAGCACTGTCCTGGATAAGCAATGGGAAAACAACTGCAGCTGACCACCAGATGCCAAATGACCTCCTGGTCCACAAGCCAAAACTATAGCTGTGACTGGATAAGAGACTGACTTCAGTAACTCTCTCCTGACAAGAAGACCACCGGCCATAGACTGGTTTGAGCCAGTTTACAGAGGCTGTGCACTTGAGAGTCCTGTCTCCCTGCTTCACCTTTTGAGGTATGGTGCCTGAATATAATGCTGTCTCCACCTCAAAGTGAACATGGAATGCAAATAACATGCCTGTCTGGAAAAACAACTGTCAGATACTATGCTTAGTAGTACCTGGGTGATGAAATAATCTATACACTAAATCCTCATGACAAAAGTTTACCTATATAACAAACTTGCATATGTACCCCTGAACCTAAAAGTTCTTTGAAAAATGTATGTTTGGGCCAGATGCAGTGGCTCACGCCTGTAATCCCAGCACTTTGGGAGGCCGAGGCAGGTGGATCATGAGGTCAGGAGATCGAGACCATCCTGGCTAACACGGTGAAACCCCGTTTCTACTAAAAATACCAAAAAAATTAGCCAGGCAAGGTGGCTCACGTCTGTAATCCTAGCTTTGGGAGGCCAAGGCAGTTAGATCACTTGAGGCCAGGAGTTAGAGATCAGCCTGGTCAACATGGTGAAACCCCATCTCTACCAAAAATACAAAAATTAGCCAGGCGTGGTGGTGGGCGCCTGTAATCCCAGCTACTCGGGAAGTTGAGGCAGGAGAATCATTTGAACCTGGCAGGGGGAGCTTGCAGTGAGTCAAGATCGCACCACTGCACTCCAGCCTGGGCAACAGAGCAAGACTCCATCTCAAAAAAAAAAAAAGAAAAAAAAATAAAGATGCATGTTTGGGCCAGGCACAGTGGCTCATGCCTGCAATCTCAGCACTTTGGGAGGCTGAGGCGGGTGGATCACCTGAGGTCGAGTTCGAGACCAGCCTGACCAATATGATGAAACCCCGTCTCTACTAAAAATACAAAAATTAGCCAGACCTGGTGGCATGGGCCAATAATCCCAGCTACTCAGGAGACTGAGATAGGAGAATCGCTTGAACCTGGGAGGCGGAGGTTGCAGTGAGCCAAGATCGCGCCATTGCACTCCAGCCTGGTGTGACAAGAGTGAAACTCCTTCTCAAATAAAATAAAATAAAATAAAATAAATTGCATGTCTGTTCACTACACATGCATCAGAACCCCCTCCATGAACATTCATAACTCCTCCCATAACCTGTTGAATAGACATACTTGGTCAACTGGTTCAGCACAAATTCCTGTTCCAATCCCTCCTCCTCTGAAGTGCCTACCTTTCAGGCTCTGCCAAAGGCTATGCTTCCCAGCCTGTGGGATGGCCAGCCTACAGATTGTAACTCTTTGTAAGAAATAAAGTATCCTTTCCAAATATGTACATCTCTTGAATTTTAAGTTGACAAGGCCAAAGGTAAATTATTCCAGATGCAGTGGCTCACACCTGTAATCCCAACACTTTGGGAGGCCAGGCGCGGTGGCTCACACCTGTAATTCCAGCACTTTCGGAGGCTGAGATGAGCAGATCATCTGAGGTCAGAAGTTCACGACCAGCCTGACCAACATAGCGAAACCCTGTCTCTACTAAAAATTCAAAATTAGCCAGGCATGGTGGCGCATGCCTGTAATTGCAGCTACTGGGGAGGCTGAGGCAGGAGAATGGCTTAAACCCAGGAGGCGGAGGTTGTAGTGAGCCAAGATGGCGCCATTGCACTCCAGCCTGGGTGATAGAGCAAGACTCCATCTCAAAAAAAAAATGGTTAAGACTGGCCAGGAGTTGTAGCTCAGCCCTGTAATTACAGCACTTTGGGAGGCCAAGGTGGAAGGATAGCTTGAGCCCAGAGTTCAAGACTAGTGTGGGTAACATGGCCAAAATAAAAAGGTTAAGACAGTAAATGTTGTTATGTGTTTGCTTTTTTAATGTAATTAAAAATTAAAATAGGCAGGGCGCGGTGGCTCATGCCTGTAATCCCGGCACTTTGGGAGGCTGAGGTGGGCAGATCATGAGGTCCGGAGTTCGAGACCAGCCTGGCCAACATGATGAAACCCCATCTCTACTAAAAATACAAAAATTAGCTGTGTGTGGTGGCAGGTGCCTGTAATCCCAGCTGCTTGGGAGGCTGAGGCAGAAGAATCGCTTGAACCTGGGAGGCAGAGGTTGCAGTGAGCCAAGATTGCGCCACTGCACTCTAGCCTGGGCAACAGAGTAAGACACCATCTCAAGAAAAGTAACAATAATAACAATACAAATAAAAGACACCAGAGCCAGCTTAAAGTGCTTCCCACTGGCTAAATTTGGGACAATCTGAGCTCCAAATAAATAAGGATATTAGAGGACTATAGTCTTGTAAGTAAAATAAGAATAAATAAGAACTTTAAAATGAAGAAACTTGGCAACACTATCTTAACCAAGTAACCACAGTTAACATCACCAACATGGGACAAATTGACATTATTTTCCCTGCTATGATGCAACGGAAGAATACATCATCTCTGTGGTAGTCCTACCAAAAACACATGAAGTCATGAGAAAAAAACAGACCTAACTGAGAGACATCCTACTAAGTAACTGATCTGTGATCTTCAAAAATATCAATCATCAAAGATAAGACTAGGAACCATTTTAGTTCAAAGAGCCTAAAGAGACATGCAAACCAAATGCAACACATGATTCCGAATCTATAAAATCTATGGATCCTAGAGCTATATAAAGAAAGTATCATAACAATCAGCAAGTCTGGGTGGGGTCATGAATTACCTAGCGAAATCAAATGAATGCCAATTTCCTGATTTTAATGATGTCAGAATGGTGTGGTTACAGTGTCCTTGTACCAAGCAAGGTACAGTTGAAGTGTTAAAGGGTCATGGGGCATTGTGTCTACAGTTTATTCTTAATGGTTCAGAAATGTTAACACTTGAAGGATCTGGGTGGAGGGTGTATGAATGCTCTGTGTACTCTGTATATACTCTGTGTGCTTTATATCTACTACACATATATTTAAATCATTTCAATATAAAAAGGTGAAAATTCAATAGTTTAAAGCAAAAAAAAATCTAATGTAAGATTTATAACATGGATAGAAAGAAAATATATGCCAAAAAGGTACAAATAACAGGAGGGAGTACAAATGGAACAATACTGCTGATAGGTTCTTACACTGTACAAGAAAGAAATGATATAACATTAATGGATGGTAATCTGTGACAAGACATGGATACATATAGCAATATCTAGAGGAGTTATAGCAAAAAAGCCAGTAGCAATAGAGCAGAGTTAAAAATACTCAATCAAGGCCGGGCGCGGTGGCTCAAGCCTGTAATCCCAGCACTTTGGGAGGCCGAGACGGGCGGATCACGAGGTCAGGAGATCGAGACCATCCTGGCTAACACGGTGAAACCCTGTCTCTACTAAAAAATACAAAAAACTAGCCGGGCGAGGTGGCGGGCTGAGGCAGGAGAATGGCGTAAACCCGGGAGGCGGAGCTTGTAGTGAGCTGAGATCCACCCACTGCACTCCAGCCTGGGCCACAGAGCGAGACTCCATCTCAAAAAAAAAATACTCAATCAAAGTGGAGAAACAAAGGAAGAAAGCACAAAGGGAAAGAGAAAACAAATAGCAAAATGATAGACTTAAACACAATGACATCAATTATGTAAACTTCAAAATTAAAAGGCAGAAACTATCAGACTAGATAAAAAAGCAAGCTATAACAAAATGCTCTTTATAAAGCATGTAGTTTAAAACTCCAGACATGTTGAAAGACACACCATGCAAACATGCAGCCTAAGAAAGTGGGGTAGCCAGGCATGGCTGGCTCAAGCCTGTAACCCCAGCTTCTCGGGAGGCTGAGGAGGATCACTGAGGCCAGGAGTTTGAGACCACCTGGGCAACATAGTGAGACACCATCTCTAAAAAAAAAACAAAATTAGCCACGCATGGTGGCGCACACCTGTACTCCCAGCTACCTGGGAGGCGGAGGCGGAAGATCACTTGAGCTCAGGAGTTCAAGGCTGCAGTGAGTTATGATCATACTACTGCTCTCCAGCCTCAGTGACAGAGCGAGACTCTTTGACAGTTGCTAAAGTCCCTAAAGCAAAAAAAGAACACAGTGTGGCTATATTAATATCAGACAAGGATTGGGACAAGAAGTCTTACTAGAAATAAAGATGGTCATTTCATAATGAAAAAGATTTATTTCAACAAGACATTATGGGCTGGGAGCGGCGGCTCACGCCTGTAATCTCAGAACTTTGGGAGACCGAGGCGATGGATCACCTGAGGTCAGAAGTTCAACCTTGGCTAAAACCCCAACTCTACTAAAAATACAAAAATTAGCTGGGTATGGTGGTGCATGCCTGTAATTCCAGCTACTCAGAAGGCTGAGACAGGAGAATCACTTGAACCCGGGAGGTGGAGGTAGAAGTGAGCCAAGATCACACCACTACACTGCAGCCTGGGCAAGAGAGAGACCTCGTCTCAAAAAAAAAAAAAAAAAAAAGACATTATGATCCTAACTGTGTATGTATTTAACAACAGAGCTTCAAAATACATGAAGCCAAAACTAATTAAAGGGAAAAACAAATCCAAAATTAACTAGAGAACTTAACACCCTCTCTCTCAATAACTGACAGAATTAGCTGGATGCAGTGGATCATGCCTGTAATCCTAGCACTTTGGGAGGCCAAGGTGGCTTTAGGCCAGGTGTTCAAGACCACCCTGGACAACATACTAAACTATTGATACTCTATAAAAACTTTTTTAAAAGTTAGCCAGGGCAGGGCGCAATGGTTCACACCTATAATCCCAGCACTTTGAGAGGCCGAGGCAGGCAGATCACCTGAGATCAAGAATTTAGAGATCAGCCTGGCCAACATGTTAAAACCTCATCTCTACTAAAAATACAAAAATTAGCCAGGCATAGTGGTGGGCACCAGTAACCTCAGCTACTTGGGAGGCTGAGGTAGGAGAATTGATTGAAACCGGGAGGCAGAGGTTGCAGTGAGCCAAGATCACACCACTGCACCCCAGCCTGGGCAACAGAGTGAGATTCCATCTCAGTAAATAAATAAATAAACCATTATAAAATAAAAAATAAAAATAAAAATTTTTTAAAATTAGCTGGGCTGGGTGCAGTAGATCACACTTATAATCCCAGCACTTTGGGAGGCCAAGGCGGCTGGATCACCTGAGGTCAGGAGTTCGAGAGCAGCCCGGCCAACATGGTGAAACCCCGTCTCTACTAAAAATACAAAAATTAGCCGGATGTGGTGGCGGGCGCCTGTAATCCCAGCTACCGGGGAGGCTGAGGCATGAGAATCACTAGAACTTGGGAGGCAGAGGTTGCAGTGAGCTGAGATAGCACCATTGCACTCCAACCTGGGCAATAAGAGTGAGACTCTGTCTCAAAAAAGGAAAAAAAAGAAAACATTTAGCTGGGCATAGTGGCACACACCTATAGTCCTAACTACTTGGGAGTCTCAGGCATAAGAACTGCTTGAACCAGGAGTTTGAGGTTATACTGAGCTCTGATTGCACCACTACACTCCAGCCTGGGTTACAGAATGAGACCCTGTCTCTGGAAAGAGAAAAAAAACAAAGAAATAGTAGACAAAAATTTAGCAGAAAGTTTGGCAGTGTCTTATAAAGTTAAACATATAGTTCCCACAAAATTCAGCAATTCCATTATTAGGTATTTACCCAAAAAAAATGAAAACATGTTCACATAATGACTCATTCACAAATATTTACAGCAGCTTTTTCAAAATACAAAGTAGACTGGGAGGCCGCAGCAGGTGTATCACCTGAGTCAGGGGTTCGAGACCAGCCTGGCCAACGTGGTGAAACCCCATCTCTACTAAAAATACAAAAATTAGCCAGGCATGGTGGTGAGTGCCTATAATCCTAGCTACTCGGGAGGCTGAAGCAGAAGAATCGCTTGAACCCAGGAAGCAGAGGTTGCAGTGAGCCAAGATCACACCATTGCATTCCAGTCTGGGCGACAAGAGCAAAAGTCCATCTCAAAAAAAAAAAAATTATATACACACACACACACACACACACACACACACACAAACACAAACTAGAAAGAAACTAAATCTCCAACAAATGAATAAACAAATCACAGCATAAACATACAACAAAATATTACTCAGCAACTGAAACATGCATCAATATATGGATAAATCTCAAAAACATTATGCTGAGTACAGTGATCCTTGCACAACAGAATGTATACTGTATGAATCCATCCGTATGAAGTTTTAGAACGAACGAAACTAACGTATGGTGGAAAAAAAATCAGAACAGTAGTACCTTGTGGTAAGGACTTTCTAAGGAGCAGAAAGCAATTTTCTCAGTGATGGTAGGTAATGTTTTATTTCCTAGTAGGGGTTTCAGTTATGTAGGAGTATGCATTTGTCAAAATTTAGCTAATATTCACTGGAGATGCGTATATTTGGCCAGGCACGGTGGCTCACGCCTGTAATACCAACACTTTGGCAGGTCGAGACAGAAGGATTGCTTAAGCCCAGGAATTCAAGATCAGCCTGGGCAACACAGTGAGATCTCGTCTCTACAAAAAATAGAAAAATTAGCTGGGCATGGCAACAAACCCATTTAGTCCTAGCTACACAGGAGGCTGGGGCGGGAGGATCACTTGAGTCTGGGAAGTCAAGGCTGCAGTGTGCCGTGATTGCACCACCACACTCCAGCCTGTCAGGCCCTGTTTTTAAAAAAAAAAAAAAAAAAAAAAAAAGTGTGTATTTCATTGTACATAATTTTACATCAAAAGAAAACTGTAAGCAAATATGAACCCTAGTTAATGACATGCATGCTAATGTATTTAGATCAAAGTGAAACAATGTCTGCAATTTATTGAGGAATGCATCAGAAAAATAAAATGAGTTGATAGGTAGGTACAGTGATAAAAAGATGCTAGATATGGGATAAAGCAATATAGCCAGGCCGGGTGGGGTAGCTCACGTGTGTAATCCCAGCACTTTGGGAGGACGAGGTGGGCGGATCATCTGAGGTCGGGAGTTCCAGACCAGCTCCACTGACATGGTGAAACCCTGTCTCTACTAAATACAAAAAATTAGCCAGGTGTGGTGGCACATGTCTGTAATCCCAGCCGCTGGGGAGGCTGAGGCAGGAGAATCGCTTGAACAAAGGAGGCGGAGGTTGCAGTGAGCCAAGATCACACCATTGCACTCCAGCCTAGGCGACAGAGTGAGACTCCATCTCAAAAAAAAAAAAAAAAAAAAAACAAGTATAGCCAACGTTAGAGGCAGAATCTAGGTGGTGGGTGTGAAAGTATTCACTGCAAAATTCTTTCAACTTTGGTGTACTCAAAAAAAATTTTTTTTTTTTTTTTTGAGACAGAGGCTCCCTCTGTCGCCCAGGCTGGAGTGCAACGGCTCAATCTCGGCTCACAGCAACCTCCGCCTCCCAGGTTCAAGCGATTCTCCCGCCTCAGCCTCTGGGGTAGCCGGGACTACAGGCATACAACACCATGCCCTGTTAAGTTTTGTATTTTTGTAGCGATGGGGTTTCGCCATGTTGGCCAGGTTGGTCTTGAACTTTTGACCTCAGGTGATCCGCCCGCCTTGGCCTCCTAAAGTGCTGGGATCAGAGGCGTGAGCACCACGCCCGGCCCAAAACTTTTCATAATAAAACGCTGAGGGGGAAGAATGGGCTGGAAAAAGCAGACACGGAGGCTGCACATTCCTCTTTCAAGGAAGACAGACAATACTAGTGAGAGGAGGAGCCTTAGAAAAGAACCTGAACTCAGCTTAACATTAGAAGTGCACAGGCAGGTGGGCTATGGTTATTGTCTATACCCAAGAACATGAAAAGTAAAAGCTATGTAAAGGTGATATACCTAATGGCAGCAATAAATCGGTTAGACATGATCACACCTAGAGCATCTTCAGACATCCGACAGAAAATCAACATGCACCATAACTGACACTTAGATCTGACCAAGGCATCTCATTAAGAACATGTACCCTTGGCCAGGCACAGTGGCACACGGTGGCACACACTTTGGGAGGGTGAGGCGGGTGGATCATGAGGTCAAGAGATCAAGACCATCCTTGACAACATGGTGAAACCCCATCTCTACCAAAAATAAAAAAATTAGCTGGGCGTGACAGCACACGCCTGTAGTCCCAGCTACTTGGGAGGCTGAGGCAGGAGAATTGCTTGAACCCGGGAGGCAGAGGCTGCAGTGAGCCGAGATCGCGCCACTGCACTCCAGCCGGGGCAGCAGAGCAAGAGTCTGTCTCGAAAAAAAAAAAAAACATGTACCCCACCACAAAAACCAACAAGGGAAACATTCAGTTTCCACGCCTGACCAGAGAGCTCATGGTGACAACACACAGGAAGCAAATTTGATTTTCTGAAAAAAAACCTACATGGAATTTTAAACTACAGAATGGACATAAAGATTTAAATAAAGTCTTCTCTCTTTTTTTTCTCCAAGGTACAAAAACAACATGTGAAATGGTATCTCCCATTCCTCACTAAGAACAAGAACACAACGGGCTGGACGCGGTGGCTCACACCTGTAATCCCAACACTTTGGGAGGCCGAGGCGGGCGGATCAAAAGGTCAGGAGATCGAGACCATCCTGGCTGACACGGTGAAACCCCGTCTCTACTAAAAATACAAAACTTTAGCCGGGCCTGGTGGCAGGCACCTGTAGTCCCAGCTACTCAGGAGGCTGAGGCAGGAGAATGGTGTGGACCCGGGAGGCGGAGATTGCAGTGAGCTGAGATCGTGCCACTGCACTCCAGCCTGGGCAACAGAGTGAGACTCCATCTAAAAAAAAAAAAAAAAAAAGAGTAACGGTAACACATGGGTTTAGGCTGACTAGTCTTCTCACTTTCAGAAAAGTGAAAAACCTCCTTGGGTTACAAGACACACCACGCTAAGCTACAAACAAAAGTCTAAATTCCATGTTCCTGTTATGCTTATTAAAGGGGATCACTTTCATTGCACATACATCTAATGCCTATGATCAAATGCCCTAATTCTTAACATAGTCCAAGCAAAAAATTGTTACTGTTTGCGCACACTTGGGAGAAAAAAAAGTCACATTTTTGGCACAACACAAGGCTAAGGAAAAAATTTCCTATTTCTACAAAACAAACAAAAAACTCTAGTGGTTCCACTGACAAATCCAAATGTAAACTCCCTCATACCTGTAGAATCATTTGAAGAGCAGTTGCTGTTCTTGATTGAGAGATAAGAAAGCCAAGGAGTGCAAAGTGCGCTAACAAAGATCCACTGTTCACAAGGACACAGCGATGCGTGCAGAGGACATGGCTGGGCTCACTGCTCCTGCCACAGATCCCAGAGCACAAAGCCTGTCCCAGGTGAAATGAATGACATCCCTGACTGTGCCAGCTCCCAAAACACCATACATGTTCTCCCAACCACAAAGAGTGTGCTGTGATTTATGGTTTACATACAGCACGGTGAGGGTTGTCCTGTCACTCTGAGCAGCTCTTCTGTGGCCATGTTGACAGTGTAGACTTGGTCCTCAGAACTCACCCGAGACCCTAAGGCAGCCAGCAGATGAGGCCAGAATGACCAGCAATATAAGGCTTGTTACTCTTCTGTCTTGATGAGTTACTATTGCACTTCTATCTGCAAACTGAACTCTAGGGTTTGCTTCAAAATCACCTGATGCATTAGCCTTCTTGGGCTGCCAGGACTAAGTATTACAAACTTGAGTGGCTTCAATAATAGAAACTTACTCTCTTACAGTCTAGATGCTGAAAGTCCAAGATCAAGGTAAATGCAGGGTGGTTTCTCCTGAGGTCTCTCCTTGGCTTGCAGATGGCTGCCTTCTCCATGAGTCCTCAAATGACCATTCCTCTATCTCTGTGTCCTAACATTTTTTTTTTTTTTTTTTTTGAGACGGAGTCTGGCTCTGTCGCCCAGGCTGGAGTGCAGTGGCCGGATCTCAGCTCACTGCAAGCTCCGCCTCCCGGGTTTGCGCCATTCTCCTGCCTCAGCCTCCCCAGTAGCTGGGACTACAGGCGCCCGCCACCTCGCCCGGCTAGTTTTTTGTATTTTTTAGTAGAGACGGGGTTTCACCATATTAGCCAGGATGGTCTCGATCTCCTGACCTCGTGATCCGCCCGTCTCGGCCTCCCAAAGTGCTGGGATTACAGGCTTGAGCCACCGCGCCCGGCCCTAACATTTTCTTATAATGACATACATCAGATTGGATTAGGGCCCAATTACCTCATTTTACCTCAATCACCTCCTTAAAGACTCCATCTTCAGGCCAGGTGTGGTGGCTTAAGCCTGTAATCCCAGCACTTTGGGAGCCCAAGGCAGGCTGATCAAGGGGTCAGGAGATCGAGACCATCCTGGCTAATATGGTGAAACCCCATCTCTACTAAAAATACAAAAAAATGAGCCGGGTGTGGTGGTGAGAGCCTGTAGTCCCAGCTACTTGGAAGGCTGAGGCAGGAGAACGGCGTGAACCCGGGAGGCGGCACTTGCAGTGAGCCAAGATCACGACACTGCACTCCAGCCTGGGCAACAGAGCAAGACTCCATCTCAAAAAAAAAAAAAAAAAAAAGACTCTATCTTCAAATACAGTCACATCCTGAGGTCCTGGAGGTAGGGGCTTCAGCACATGACTCTGAGGGGACACTATTCAGCCCACACGGGAAGGAGGCAGGGATGAGGAGAAGGTGCACATGAAACTGACTGCCCACACAGGGGCCCAGGGCACTTTATTACATGATTTTTTTCTTTACATTTGCTTTTAAAGTTTTCATAAAGGTTTTCCTGATCACTCTTACCAAAGCCTGCTTCCACCATCTATCCCCAGGCTCCACTTCCCGCTCTGCGGCCACAGGCTCACCGTACACATTTCAGTCTCCAGCATCTGTGCCTGACACCGTTGGTGCTAATAAACAGTAGTTTAATGAACAAGTGAATGCATGATGTGGAACACCTCCAGTGGCTTCAAGTGCATACAGAACCAACACCCAACTCCCCAGCCCAAGGACCTCCCAGGACTGGGGGGGCCTCTCCACCTCATCTATGCTTCTGAACTGCAGGACACAGAGCCAGTCCCAATCTGTCTGGAAGTGGCTGCTGCCTGCCTCATGTCTCTTCTGACATCCTAGGTCTGCCCTTACTCTCTAATTTTAGGTGTAAGTGACCTGCTTTCCAAAGTGCAATGTCCCTAACCCTCTTCTCAGTGCACTAAGCACATAATACGCAAGACAGGATCAAGTTATCTCATTAAAAACTTGTATTGCCACCACATAAACCAACAAGTAAATAGAGGATGATATAAATGCTCAATAGTTAGATTTATAGGACTTAATCATGACCATTTACTTACACTGCAAAATGACAAGGAGTGGGCACTGCTGACGTAAATGAAGAAACTGGAAGATTAAGACTAAGCGTCCCAGCGGGGCAGACTGCAGACGCCCTTCTCATCTGCAAGGAAGCCCTTCACTGCAATAATATTGCTAAGAGAAATGTTTTGCTTTATACTATCTTCCTCTGAAAGAATGCTCAGAGCAGCCCTGGAAGGTTCTGATGTACTTTCTCAATCTAAACTATGACAGAATCTGACTATATATTAAAAATTAATAAATATATACTACGTAAATGGTAACTCTTCAAGACAGAAGAGTAACCAGCCTTATGTTGCCGATCATTCTGGCCTCATCTACTAACTGCCTTAGGTTCTCTGCTGAGCACCTCCTGCCTGGTTCTCCAGCCTCCTGACCCTGAGTTACCAAGTTGCCATCCAAGAATCACTGTGATAGCTACCCAAAAGGAAAGATAAAACAAAATATAGCAGCCCCAATTCACCTTCTGAACCCAAGTATGGCTTGTGACAGTTATAGAATAAGTTTAGTGGGTCACGGCCACAAGCTTTTTTTTTTTTTTTTTTAAAGACAGAGTCTTACTCTTGTCACTCAGGCTGGAGTGCAATGGCGCGATCTGAGCTCACTGCAACCTCCACCTCCCAAGTTCAAGCGATTCTCCTGCCTCGGCCTCACTAGGATTACAGGTCTCGCCACCATGCTCAGCTAATTTTTGTATTTTTAGTAGAGATGGGGTTTCACCATGGCTGGTCTCAGACTCCTGACCTCAGCTGACCCACCCACCTCAACCTCCCAAAGTGCTGGGATTTCTGGTGTGAGCCACTGCATCCAGCCAACCACCAGCTTTAATGGAAAGAAAAAAAACAGAATTAAAAAATCAGAGCATTTAAGTGTGGTTCCTTTAAACTTTCACTTCAGTTATACAGACAAACACATTTGTGTCTGCACCGGGTCAGCATGGAGAAGGTATGGCTTTCTAGTGCCTACAGTGACCAAATTTTAAAAGGTACTGGTCCAATCCAAACTTTCAGTTCCTCACAGACTGGTCCAGCAGTGACTACAGCAGCTGATAGCTCAGGGCCTGTAACCTAGAGGATCTTTTCCTCTCCCCTTTTTATTATGGAAATTCTCAAAAAAAAATAAATAAAAGTAGACAGAATAATGTATAACCACTACCAAAGCATTCACCTATCCCCTTTGTTTCTTCTATTTTGAGTGAAGCAAATCCCGGAAATCATACTATTTCACCTACAAATATCTCAGTATACATGCCTATCAGATCAGAACTTAATATAATTATCACACCAAACAAAATTAATAATCCCTTATTATTTAATATCTAGTCCTACATTTCTAGGGAACTTTATAATTTTTTCTTTTTTTTTTCTTGAGACAGGGTCTTGCTGTCACTCAGGTGGTGGCACAATCACAGCTCACTGCAGCCTTGACCTCCACAGCTCAAGCGATCTTCCCTTCTCAGCATCTCAAGTAGCTGGAACTACAGGCATGCAACACCACGCTCAGCTGGTTTTCTTATTTTTTGTAGAGATAGGGTCTCACTAAGTAGTCCAGGCTGATCTCAAACTCCTGGGCTTAAGCAATCCTCCCACCTCAGCCTCCCAAAGTGCTGGGATTACAGGCATAGCCACTGCACTCAGCCTATAACCTTTTTCTACCTTAAACAATGCAAATAAATTAGATCAATGTAAAAATATTTAACTGTGTTCAGTTTGAAATCACAGCCACCTCCTGGGGGGGGCAACCAAAGATCAGAGGCAGCAGAGAAGCTGAGACCCACAACAAAGTTAAGGCCACAAGATGGTTTTTTGTTTGTTTGTTTGTTTTTGGAGACGGAGCCTCACTCTGTTGTCCAGACTGGAGTGCAGTGGCATGATCTCAGCTCACTGCAACCTCCACCTCCCAGGCTCAAGCAATTCTCCTGCCTCAGCCTCCTGAGTAGCAGGATTATAGGCACATGCCACCACGCCTAGCTAATTTTCGTATTTTTAGTAGAGACAGGGTTTCACCATGTTGGCCAGGCTGGTCTCAAACTCCTGGTGTCAAATGATCCGCCTGCCTCGGCCTCCCAAAGTGTTAGGATTACCTACACCCAGCCCTGACAAGATGGCTTTTTTGGGCTGTGATCTGAGTATAAAAATCCACATAACCCAACTTAAGTGTATCCAAGTTTCTAATAAAAAGGAATTACTGTCGGGTGCAGTGGCTCATGCCACCCAGCACTTTGGGAGGCCGAGGTGGATTACCTGAGGTCGGGAGTTTGAGACCAGCCTGACCAAGATGGAGAAACCCCGTCTCTACTAAAATTACAAAAATTAGCTGGACATGGTGGCACATGCCTGTAATCCCAGCTACACAGGAGGCTGAGGCAAGAGAATCACTTGAACCTGGGAGGCGGAGGTTGCAGTGAGCCGAGATGGCGCCAATGCACCCCAGCCTGGGCGACAAGGGCAAAACTCCATCTCAAAAAAGAAAGAAATTACAGAGTCGTGCCACAATGCACAGAACATGAGTCCATACTGTAGGTAGGAGCCTTATTCTCCAAACCCCAAAACAGAACTTGTAGGCTAAAAAGTACTACTCTGTAGACATCAAGACAGAAGAGCAGCCCCAAGTCATCACTTCGACTCCCCAGGCCCCACACCTTTAGTGGCCAGAGCACTTTTCTGTCAATGCACTCATTCCTTCAGATGGTCCCATGAGTGATCCATCTCCCCATCAGCTCCTCAGGGCCACAAGCTCCTCCTGCGTCCCCATCACCCAGTGAGTTTCATGGGGCACAAGAGGGGCTCAACAGACATTTGTTAAATGAACCATGGCCCACTTGAGGAAACCCAGGTGTACAGTCATCATAACCACATGTGCTGAGGTGGCTTGAGAAAGGGCAGTGCCACACTGGGGCCAAGTTCCCATGAGACTCACTTCAGTCCATCGGTTCTCTGCCAACTCACTGATTCCTGTGTCCTGAGGAAAATGGGCCGAGGTAGAACAAGCCTGAATCACTGCTTGGCAAGACACCAAGACAAGTGTCTGAGACTAAAAAGGAAAAAAAAAAAAAAAAAAAGGGCCCACCTGGGCTCAGGTGATCCTCCTGCCTCAGCCTTCCAAGTAGCTGAGACTATAGGCGAGCACTGCTGCACCTGGCTAATTTCTGTATTTTTTGTATAGACGGGGTTTTGCCGTGTTGCCCAGGCTGGTCTGGAACTCCTGAGCTAAAGTGATCCTGCCTCAGCCTCCCAAAGTGCTGGATTACAGGCACAGCTACCGTACCCAGCCTAATCCTGATTTTTTGAAGGAGCTAACTTAGAAGAACTTAAATGTCCAAACTGTACTTTCCTAAAACTATTGTCAGTACTTCTGCTACTTATGCCTGAATTTGTGTATAAGTTTAGAGCAATGCAATTTACTTTAACGAGAACGATTTAACTACTGAAGTTATTAAACTGGAGGTGATCTCACATTGAATGTGGGAGCTGAACAGGAAGGTTCTGCCAGCTTGCAACTGGCAGAGTACACGAGGTAAAGTGTGATAAGTCACAACCTGGAGAAGAATTCATGCCCCAAAGCTCCTTGTCTGGCTTGTCTACAGGAAACAAGCTAAGACAAGTGGTAGAATACAGAAAAAATACAAAACCCTTGGCTTAAGCAACTACATAACAATTGATTATCTCCTCTAGTGAGACAATGCAATTAATAATCAACCTTGTTTATGCCTAAATTTTTTCATTACCCAACTGGAAAATTCTTAATAATTTTACTGTTTTTTCATTTATATCCCAAAAACTCAACGGTCTTACTGCTTCTCTTTCTCCCTATTGCTGGATGTTTCATGTTTCTATCAAAGCTGAAAGACAGCTCTAGAAAAAAAAAATCACTCAATTCCATCCGTGCCTATCACACACAGGTAGATGAGCCAGGTACTCCTTTAAGTGTTGCACAATGAGGTCATCAGTCCTCAGCGCGCTCTTGGATCCCGGCATTCCAGAGAGGATGGCTTACTTTCCGCAAAGCTCACCATCATCCACACTCGGGCATGATGGTCCCTGCTAAGCAGTCACCAGGTGAGCACCTCTCCTTTCCAGCTGACTCCTTTTACACTGTTTGGCTCCTCCCTCTTCTGTGCGCAGCACCCATCTCTAGTCTAACCCCTGCAGGCTGAATCACTATCTTGAGCTATTTTCCAGCCTTAAAACATCTTTGTAGGTAACCGCAAATTATATCGCACCTAAATTAGACATGCATGGTGCTAACATGAAACAATGAGTTGAGAAAGTAGAGAACCAGCACCACAGGACTCCCTGAAGGCTACCTGGCTACATTCTATTTCATATAGGACTTTTAAATGGGGCACTCTGTCAAACAAGGCGGTGAGCAGCTGTCAATTAAAGGACACTGCCCTGCAGAGTACAGGGTAGTAAAATCATAGGACTTATCGAGGTCTGCTTTAAACTTGTGGATAAAAGTGCGCACACACACATCAAAAAGAAAATGATAGCCAAGACGTGAAGATTATAAAGTATTTATTTGAAAAAGATACATTTTATTAAAATCAATATTCCACTTTAATGGTAGCTCAATCCACATCGTTTTTCCAGTCTTAAAATGTTTCTTTATCGACTACTATACTCCTTCACTGTAATTAAAGACACATTTTGTAAAACTAAATAAACTGGGGTTTGACTATGAACTACGTTCTGAACTATGTCCTAAACTGTGTCCTAAACATTGAACTATGCCCTAAATCCCACTGCCAAATGTAGCGTCACTAAAATCAATGGTTTTAAATCTGACTGATAGTGGACGAGTGAGCTGGCCATAAGATGAAGGCTACCCTTGATTTTACTGGATATCCAAAAACGAAGTCCAGTGAGCAGCAAACGTCTCCACGTTAACCACACAGCCCACTGGCTCCAGTTCCAGCCCTGGACAGCTTTCTGGCCCCTCGCCGGGCCCACTTCCTCTGCAGCCCCAGGTCCCGACGCGCAGGGAAGGCCGTCTGGGGCCGAGGTCGGGGCGAGCTGCTGCCCGGGCGGGAGGAAAGGCGCGGCACTTCCTGCCCGCCCGGCCGCGAAAGCCCACCTGACCATTGTCCGGGGTCTCGCCCTGCCCCGCCCCGCCCCGCCAGCGGGCCCACTACCCCCGCCCGGGCCCCAAGGAACACCCGCCCACCCCATCCTGGCCCCCCAACCCAGCCGCCCGCCGACCGCAGCAGCAGGACGCCCCCGCGCACGCTCACCTTCTTGCCCTTCTTGCTCTCCTCTTCCATATCGCCGCGTGCGGCTCCCGCGGCCCGCCCGGCCCGCCCCGGGAGCCCCGCCGCCAGCGGCCGCTACATGCTCGTCCCGGGCCCGCAGCCCCCGCGCTCCCGGCACCGCCCGCCAGCCGGGCCCGAAGTCTCCGCCCCGGCCGCGCCCCGCACCCGCACTTCCGGGCCCGAGAGAGCCGGCCCCCCCCGCCCCGCCCAGGCCCCACCCTCCCCAGCGCAGGCCCCGCCCACGGTTGGCGCTCATCCGCACTTTCAGGCCCAAGGGAATGGGACCCGCGGCGATCAGACCCCGCCCCTTCAGGGAGAACAGGGCCGGTTGGCCCAGCTGAAGGCGAGAGCACCGCCCACAGGCTGAAGATCCTGCCCCTTCAGGACGGCCGAGAACGCGCCTGCCTTGCCCCCCCCCCCCCCCAGCCTGCCCCGCGTCCTTCAGGACATCTGTAAACGCTCCTACCCCAACCTCGCCTCTGCACGGTCGCGAGAACGCACCTGTCCAGCCCCCAGTTCGCCCCGCCCACTCAGCGCGCGCGGGAGCGCGCGCGGGAGCAGCTCCAACTTTTTCAATTTGCCGCCATCTTTACGGCGGCCGACTTCCCAACCTCCCTCGCGTCCAGGGAGGCGGAGCTTAGGTCTCTGAAAAGGGGACGGGGGCCGGCGGGAGGGGACGCTGCCGGCAGATGGCGAAGGAGGGGCGAGAGGAGGCTGCCTCTCTCGAGGGGCGGGGCGTCCCGCCGAGAGTCTGGGTGCGGTGCGGTTTTCCGTTTTCTTGTGTCCCACTTTATGCCCTGGACCACAGGGAATCCGTTTTCTAATACTTCTCTGTTCTAAAGTCTGCCTGCCTTAGACAAACACATTTGGAAAATACAAATGCAACTACAAGGATGTGCAGACCCTATAAGAATAAAATCGTAGAACCTTGTCAGTCATCTGGTATAATTTCCACATTTTCCAGATGACGTCCGGGGAATGAGGTGATTCGCCCAAAAGCACACTGCAAATTGGAGTCACCAGCAGGTCTGCTATTTTGCCACTAAACCCATCTGCCAGTAAGAACTTTGTAGCACAGCTAGAATGTAAACCGTTAACAAAGGGAACCAGTATTCGTTCCCTTTGATTTTTTTTTCCGTTTGATTCGTTTCCTTTTGATTTTTTTTCCTTTTTTAATTTTTTGAGACAGAGTTTCACTCTGTCACCCAGGCTGGAGTGCAGTGGTGAGATCTCGGCTCACTGCAACCTCTGCCTCCCGGGTTCAAGAGAGTCTCCTGCCTCAGCCTCCCGAGTAGCTGGGATTACAGGTGCCTGCCACAATGCCCGGCTAATTTTTTTTGTATTTTTAGTATAGACGGGGTTTCTCTGTGTTGGCCAGTCTGGTCTCAAACTCCTGACCTCGTGATCCGCCCACCTCGGCCTCCCAGGGGATTACAGACGTGAGCCACCGCGCCCGGCCTCAACTGATTTTTTTTTAAGTATTGGATATTGTACCATTTGTCAGTGTATTATCTCGTACCTCCACATTCACTTCTCCCTTCCTGCTCTGAGAATATGGAGCTGCGCCCTTTAAGCATTCCTCCTTTGCAGAAGACAAAATCTTAAAATCATCAGCGGGCCAGGCGCGATGGCTCACGCCTATAATCCCAGCACTTTGGGAGGCTGAAGCAGGCGGATCACTTGAGTTCAAGACCAGCCTGGCCAACATGGTGAAACACCGTCTCTACTAAAAACACAAAAATTAGCTACGCGTAGTGGTGCACGCCTGTAATCCCAGCTACTGGGGAGGCTGAGGCAGGAGAATCGCTTGAGCCCAGGAAGCGGAGGTTCCGGTGAGCTGAGATCTCACCACTGCACTCCAGCCTGGGCAGCAGAGTGAAACTCTGTCTCAAAAACAAACAAAAAAAGATTTGTAGGAGCATTGTGACCCAATCAAGGACAAAGAAGTTTCACAACCCCCTCGGGCCCTCACTGTTGCCCAGTTGTCCATAATCATTGGACAACCCATGACTTCAACCTGCTCCCTCTTCACCCTCTTCCTAACACAAAAGGAGCCTGAAATTCATATTAACTTAAAATGGTTCTTAGGACATCACTCCCCCATGTTCTCAGTTCACTGGCTCTCCAAAATAAACATCGCTTTCCTTGTCTTTTGTCTTTGGCTGTTGTGTGGCAAACTGTATGAGCTTTGGACTTGATGAGTTCTGCCCCTCATCTCTGGGAAGCTAAGGGACAGAACTGCACAAGAACAAAGATTGCTTTACTATGCAGATAAGAACCATGTCAGATAATCTCTTGGAGCTGTCCTCAGAAGAATAGACAATAATCAATGACAACTCCCAGCCTCTTGGTTGATCTTTCCTGGTTATATGATGAGATTCCTAGAGAGAGGTTTTTAAGACAATTGCATTTCTTTTTTTCTTTTTCTTTTTTTGAGACAGGGTCTCACTCTGTTGCCCTGGGTGGAGTGCATTTTTTTATAGAGACAAGATTTCGCCATGTTGCACGTTGCCTAGGTGGGGACAATTGCATTTGTTTTGGAAAGAAGCTTTCCTAGTCAGATAAGGAAATTCCAGAGAGGCTTATTTCTGAGATCTTCCATTTTTAAGGCATTCAGCATGCCAAAGTGCCATAGTTTGGAAAATCACTTAATCATTTTCAGCGCTCTAAGGTCTGTGTCCCAGCCCTGGGGGGTGTGGGAGCGGTGTTATTTATCTCAGCTTTATCTCAGCCCTCAAGATAGTAGCTGCTCCTTATCTCTACCATTGTTCTTGGGTTTTGGGGTGGGGGGTTTAAGACAGGGTCTTGCTCTGTCACCCAGGCTGGAGTGTGGTGGTATGATCTCGGCTTACTACAGCCTCAACCTTACGGGCTTGGATGATCCTCCCACCTCAGCCTCCCAAGTAGCTAGGACTACAGATATGTGCCACCACATTTTTTGTGTTTTTGATAGAGACTAATTTTTGTATTTTTGATAGGGACTGGGTCTTGCCACATTGCCAAGGCTGGTCTCGAACTCCTGTGCTCAAGCAATCCCCTTACCTCAGCCTCCCAAAGTGCTCAGATTACAGGCCACTGCGCCTGGTCTATTCTTGTCTCCTCTAATTCCTTGTTACTCCAATCCCCTTGTATACCTAATAATTCTTTTTTTTTTCTTCTTTTTTTTTTGAGACGGAGTCTCCCTCTGTCACCCAGGCTGGAGTGCAGTAGAGCCATCTTGGCTCACTGCAACCTCCGCCATCCAAGTGTTACACGTGTCTGTGTAAAGAGACCACCAAACAGGCTTTGTGTGAGCAACATGGCTGTTTATTTCACCTCAGTGCAGGCAGACTGAGTCCGAAAAGAGAGTCAGCAAGGGTGGTGGGATTACCACGGGTTTTGGGATAGGCAGTGGAGTTAGGAGCAATGTTTTGGGGGCAGGGGGTGGATCTTACAAAGTACATTATCAAGGGTGGGGAGAATTACAAAGAAACTTCTTAAGGGTGGGGGAGATTATAAAGAACATTGATCAGTCAGGGTGGGGCAGAAACAAATCACAATGGTGGAATGTCATCAGTTAAGCTATTTTTACTTCTGTGGATCTTCAGTTGCTTCAGGCCATCTGGATATATACGTGCAGGTCACTGGGGATATATATGATGGCTTAGCTTGGGCTCAGAGGCCTGACACCAGGTTCAAGCGATTCTCCTGCCTCAGCCTCCCAAGTAGATGGGATTATAGGCACGTGCCACCATACTGTTTAGGTGAGGGAGAAGGGACAAAATGGAGGAAGGTGAACAAGATGGAGCAGTACCTGTTGTTTCCGGGTTCTTCATCACCAACTTACCCGCGCACGGGAAAATGCAGCCCGCGCCCGGGAAAATGCAGATCAACTGAGCATGCGCCGGGTGACCTCAATCTGAGGAAACTGAAACTTACCCGGCCACGCCTATGGAGACGCCCCAATCATGCCCTTATCCCGCCCACTGCCCTCCCCCTTCCAGTACCAATGCATAAAAGTCCGCCGCTGGCAGGAGCCCACGTGACTTCTTCAGCCCCCAAATTCATGGACCAGAGAACCTCGCCTAGGAGCGCCGGTGTGACTTCCCTGGCCCCATACCTGAGGACCGGAGAACCTCGCCCGAGAGTGTGTGCATATTTGCAATAAAGGGCTGCCGCTTTCTTACGTACTTTGGCCTCATGTTTAATTACTTAGCTCTCCTAAATTAAGTTACGTTAAATTAAATTAAGACAGGTGGTGCCGAAACCCAGGAGGAGACCCCTCCTCAGGGCCCCCCAAGGTCCGAGGAGCCTCCTCCTTCCACGCTGCGGACGGACCAGGACCCAGACGCTACCTTCCACACCTCCAAGTCTCCTAGGGGTGAGTACCTCTTGCCTCCCTCTCATACTCCTTGGCCAGAAGTCCTGCGCAGGCCCAAGGCTTTTGGTCACTAGGTGACCCATGAGGAAGTTCCCAAAGGTAGAGACGTCTACCCAAAGGAACTCCATTCCAGTCCGTGTGAGACACGTCCAGGACGGAGACGTCCGCCTGGAGGTAATCTCCATTCCGGCTCCAGGAGCCCCCCGGTCTCTAGTGGCTCCAAAGGATGCTTTGTAGCCAGATAGAGTTCGGTTTCTGCCTATAGGCGAGAGGAAGGCAATGGGAAATCCCCAATCCAAAATACCTAGAGACACCCCTTTAGGGTGTCTTCTAACCAATCTCAAAACTTTACAATTAGAACAAGATCTTAAACGAAAGCGACTAATTTTCCTCTCTACAGTGGCATGGCCACAATACAAGTTAGATAATCAGTCTCAATGGCCACCAGAAGGAACCCTTGACTATAATGTTTTACTTGATTTGTCTAATTTCTGCCAAAGGCTAGGAAAGTGGTCAGAAATCAATTATGTCCAAGGCTTTTAGGACTTGCGCTCTCGCCCAGACCTGTGTGCCCAATGTTCAATGGCCCAGGTCTTGTTAGCAAAAACCCGGCCCTTGGCCCCCACCTCAGCAACTGAGGAGGACTCCACCTCCATTTCAGATGGGGCCAACGGCAGGCGACCTCCCTCCCGACCTTCCAACCCCTCCCCTCCCTATGGACCTCCCACTGCCCCTCCCACCGCCCCTCCCTCAGCCACTCCCCTTACCCCTCCCTGTGAACTTTCCACCACCCCTCTCTACACTCGTCCCTCAGCAGCCACTCCTCTCACCTCTCCCATTGCAACCCATACCCTTTCAAAGACTACTATGCCAAACCTTACAAATCAGCCTTCTACTAACCAACCTAACCCTGCCTCCCCTACCAATCTACTGGCCCCACTCTGAGAGGTCGCCAGAGCCCAAGGACTAGTTAGAGTCCATGTCCCTTTTTCCTTGGCAGATCTTTCCAAGATTGAAAAACAGCTCGGCGATTTCTCTGCTAACCCCACCCTATATTCCAAGGAGTTTCGATACCTATATCAGGCATATGATCTAACCTGGCATGACTTACAGGTCATTTTGTCCTCCTCCCTTAACCAAGAGGAAAGAGAGTGTATTCTCGCAGCCGCCAGGCAACATGCAGATCAATGGCATTTAACCGACGCCACCGTCCTGTTAGGAGAGATGGCTGTCCTGTCCATAGAACCAGATTGGGACTACCAACTACAGCAGCCTGGCCGCCGTAGGAGGGACATTATGATTCAATGTCTCTTGGCCAGTATGCAGGCAGCCTCTAACAAAGTGGTAAATTTTGATAAATTAAGGGAAATTATCCAACACCCAGATGAGAACCTGGCTTCCTTCCTAAATTGTCTTACAGAGGCACTAGCCCAATTTACCCAGCTAGACCCCATCTCCCCAGCCGGGGCAGCTGTCCTAGCCTCCTATTTTATTTCCCAGTACTTAGTAAAATTAGCCTTCAAAGTTTTTAACTCCAGAGAAGCAGCAGCTGAGGCCGCAGAGCTAGACAAGGAGAAAAGAAGGGCTGCGCTTCCAGGCGCAAGCTTTAGTGGCTGCCCTCCAACCAGCGTTGCCCACTCTGCTGGCAGGGAAGACACAGGGCAAGTCTCCTAAGGGCTCCTGCTATAAATGCAGAGACCCAGGACACTAGGCAAACCAGTGTCCCCAGGCCAAGCCGGCCACTCCATCTCGTCCATGCTTTAAGTGTGGCACAACCGGGCATTAGGCAAAACAGTGTCCAAATCCTCGCCTGCCTACCATGCCGTGCCCAACCTGCCAACAGGAAGGACACTGGAAGTCTGATTGCCCCGCCAGCAGGGCAGGCATTGCGCCTCAACGTGGTGCCTCTCCTCGAGGGTCGGAAGGCTCCTTCCAGCTCCTACACCTGGATGACGACTGATGGTGCCCACACTCGGAGACCTCGGCCACCCTCGCCAAGCCTAGGGTAACTCTACAGGTAGCGGGTAAGCCAATTTCTTTTCTCATCAATACAGAGGCTACCTAGTCTGTTTTGTCAACCTATGGAGGTCCTAGCCAGCCATCCACTATCTCAGTAGTTGAGGTAGACGGTAAACCATCTAACCCTCGCCAGAACTCAATGTTAAACTGTTGCCTGGACTATGCATGTTTTGCCCACTCTTTCCTCATCATGCCCTCATGTCCCACCCCCCTCTTAGGATGAGACATCTTAACCAAACTTTCCATAGAGACATGTCAATCGTGGGTAACCCTACTTCCCCTTGCCCTTACCAGACTATGGGGGACACCTAGAAGCCCTACAGGCCTTACTCCTAAGTTGAAGGGCCCATACACAGTAATTCTTACCACTTCTACAGCAGCCAAGCTTTTAGGTCACAGTTCCTAGGTCCATTTTACCCAGTTGAAGAGAGCCCAGCCCCCTCAGGCTAAGTAGCAGTCCACCCAACTGTTGCCCACCTGTCTAAAAATAACCAAGATAGAAACAAGCTAGATGAGCCACACCCTCCTCAAATTTTCCTGTTTCCTCACTATTCTTCATCTTAACTGACTTTTCCCTCACAAACCCCGTAGATACCCTCCTCCCCGGCCCATCCCCCAACCAGTGGGTCTCCCGACTTTTTACTCTCATAGAAGACCTAGCTTGGCAGGGTGCCCTTTGTGATTTCAGCAATATTGAACTTACTCTCTACACTTTTGCCACCATTATTATGGTTCACTCTAATCCCCCTAGTTACCCCTACTAATCCTAACTTTGTATCGAAATTTTCTATAACTGAAACCTGGTCTACAGACAACCAGGTACACTCAGTCATGCAGGGCACTGCAGAATGTCCCCCCCAGGGCTGTCAATCTGCCCTCTCCCTAAACTTTTCCCTAAGTTCCATCACTGGAGGCCTCCCGGCCATATGTTTCTTATATGACCAAACAGAATATAATTGTAAGAACTACTGGCAAGAAACCAACCTCGGGTGTCCATACAATTACTGCAAAATCCATCCTTTGTATGACTTCTTTGCACAATCCCAACATAAAAATATGTTTCAAAGCCCTTCGCCAGGAACATATAGTCTTATTATTAATGATCCCTGGGACCCTCGGTAGGCCCAGGGAGTAAAAGGTGGACTATATGCATCATCTTCTTCCTCATATCCCACTGCAACCATCCAGGTAAAGAGAATATACGTTCAGCAAGTACAACTCCCTAATGGTGTACAGACCCTACAAAATTTAACCTCAGCCGTAAAATCTCATGAACAAAAAAAAATACAGAAGCTGTTAAGGCCCCCAAGCCCCCCAACAATGAGGACCCAGTCTCATGGCTAACACTTATTCGCCAAGGACTTGACTTAACCCAGGCTGCCGGAGTAAGAAACCTCTCCCAATGCGGCCGGGCGCAGTGGCTCAAGCCTGTAATCCCAGCACTTTGGGAGGCCGAGACGGGTGGATCACGAGGTCAAGAGATCGAGACCATCCTGGCTAACACCGTGAAACCCCGTCTCTACTAAAAAATACAAAAAACTAGCCGGGCGAGGTGGCGGGCGCCTGTAGTCCCAGCTACTCGGGAGGCTGAGGCAGGAGAATGGCGTAAACCCGGGAGGCAGAGCTTGCAGTGAGCTGAGATCCGGCCACTGCACTCCAGCCTGGGCGATAGAGCGAGACTCCGTCTCAAAAAAAAAAAAAAAAAAAAAGAAACCTCTCCCAATGCTTCCTTTGCGCTGCACTCAGAAAAGCTCCCTTAGTGGCAGTCCCTCTACCAGCCGCTTTCAATATCACCACCGACTCCACCAGCTCTTCTCAAGCAACATCCTTGCCTCAAGTCCCACTATACCATAATCCACAGAGTCAAACCCGTCCTTGTTGCTACTCTACTCCCAACTCTTCATGGTGTAATCACACCCAAGCTCCCAAGGGAATCCAGACGGCCCCCGTTGGCAGCTACTTCTGGTGTAACCAAACTTTATCTAAAACTCTTAACCCCACCTCCATCACCCAATCCCTTTGTGTTCCAGTGTCTTTAGTGCCTAGCTTAACCCTATATAGCAAAGGGGAATTGTCCGAACTAGCTTCCCAGCTTACCACTCCCAGCAATAAAATCCAAAAGTGGGCTGTTTTTCTTCCCTTAGTCATCAGAGTTTCCCTAGCATCGTTCCTAATAGCCTCAGGACTTAGGACAGGGGCACTTGCCCACTCAATTCAGTCCATACGGGCTCTCTCCACTCAGGTCCAGGAAGCCATAGAGGCTTCAGCTGAAAGCCTGGCCTCTTTACAGCGTCAGATTACCTCAGTGGCCCAGGCAGCAGCACAAAATAGGCGAGCATTAGATCTTACTGCCGAAAAAGGAGGAACATGCCTCTTCCTAGGAGAACAGTGTTGCTATTATATAAACGAATCAGGCCTGGTTGACACCAATGTCCAAACATTAAACAAAATCAAAAAGGAGCTTCAACAATTTAACACCCCCTTAACCCCCAGACCACCAGTATGGGTGCTGCCTGTAGTACAGCAGATGCTTCCATTCCTAATTCCCATACTAATCCTCTGTCTTATGTTATGTCTTGCTCCCGTTCTAATAAAATTTCTCCGAGCCAGGGTGCAAGAAATCACCCGAGTCACCTTCAATCAAATGCTCTTGCCTCCCTACACCCAACTACCAACCTCAGACCCTAACTACGCCCCTTAACAGCAGGAAGCAGCCAGACAGACAATGGCGCCCAAATTCTTATAATCAATAAGAGGTTGGACTGTTTAGGTGAGGGAGAAGGGACAAAATGGAGGAAGGTGAACAAGATGGAGCAGTACCTGTTGTTTCTGGGTTCTTCATCACCAACTTACCCGCATGTGGGAAAATGCAGATCAACTGAGCATGCGCCGCATGACCTCAATCTGAGGAAACGGAAACTTACCCGGCCACTCCTATGGAGACGCCCCTATCATGCCCTTATCCCGCCCACTGCCCTCCCCCTTCCAGTACCAATGCATAAAAGTCCGCGTGACTTCTTCGGCCCCCACATTCGTGGACCGGAGAATCTCACCCAGGAGCGCCGGCACGACTTCCCTGGCCCCATACCTGAGGACCGGAGAACCTCGCCTGAGAGTGTGTGCATATTTGCAATAAAGGGCTGCCGCTTTCTTATGTACTTTGGCCTCATGTTTAATTACTTAGCTCTCCTAAATTAAGTTACATTAAATTAAATTAAGACACATACCTGGCTAATTTTTGTATTTTTAGTAGAGATGGGGTTTCACCATGTTGCCCAGGTTGGTCTCCAACTCCTGACCTCAGGTGACCCGCCTGCCTCAGCCTCCCAAAGTGCAGGGATTACACATGAGACCCACCATGCCCAACCCCTAATAATTCTTTTTTTTCTCCCCAAGACAGAGTCTTGCTCTATCACCCAGGCTGGAGCACAGTGGTGCGAGCTCAGCTCACTGCAACCTCCACCTCCGGGTTCAAGCAAATCTCCTGCCTCAGCCTCCCGAGTAGCTGGGATTATAGCTGCCCACCACCACACCCAGCCAATTTTTGTGTTTTTAGTAGAGACAGCGTTTCACCATGTTGGCCAGGCTGGTCTCGAACTCCCAACTTCATGATCTGCCCACCTCAGCCTCCCAAAGTGCTAGCATTACAGGTGTGAGCCACCAACCCTGGCCTAATAATTCTTTATATTAAACTTTTCTTTACTGTGTTTCTGTCTCCTGACTGGGCCTACTTTATACTGATGCAAAAGAAATACTTGGTCTCTAGACTTCTCCAAAGTCATGAGTATTCCTTTCTCTGCAAGATGAAGCAGAGATAGTGGAAACACCCTTTCAATCTGCCTTCTGCAATAATCCAGCTTGCCACATTTACACACGAAAATGATGTGGTGTATCTGGTTGTCATTATTCTCCCACCATTCACAGAACCAGGTCCTGATATTTAAAGTCTTCCACAGTCTTCCACAAATGCATATTTATCACTCCATAATACAGTAAACAACACTACTAAAACTTCACTTAGCCTAACTCTGGATGTGCTGACTTCCTCAGGCTGTTCTTATCCATCAGAATACCTTTGCCCTGTCTTTGCATACACGGGTTCATGCTTCAAGTAAAAATCCACCGGCTAATGATCAGATGGTGATAACTGGGAATAAAGACAATAAAATGAGAAAAGCAAAAATGCTGTTAATTCGGAGCTTGCCATAACAAGGGAATCAGCCACCATCATTTGCATTTGGATGAGACTCAATGTCAGGCAGAGGAGTGGGTAAGCTTTATAGTGAAAAAAGGGAAGCCTCCAGGGATGTCCTCATTTGAGGCTGTTGGCCTGGGGAAGCAAGAAGCAGGGCATCCCAAGTGATTGGTTAGGGGCACATATTTGTCTTTCTCTGGTTGGTCCTAAGTTGGAAGCAGGGCCGAAAACTAGGAAAGCTGCCAGTTATTTTTTTATTGACAAATAATTTTTTGTTTCTTTTGTATTTTTAGAGACAAGGTCTCACTCTGTCCTTCAGGCTAGAGTGCAGTGATGCAGTCATGGCTCACTGAAGCCTCAACCTCCTGGGCTCAAGCAATCCTCCCACCTCAGCCTCCCAAGTAGCTGGGACTACAAGTACACATCACCAAGCCTAGCTAATTTTAGTATATTTTTGTTGAGACAAGGTCACACTATGTTGCCCAGGCTGGTCTCAAACTCCTAAGCTCAAGTGATCCTCCCTCCTCTGCCTCCCAACGTGCTGGGATTATAGGCATGAGCCATTGCACCCAGCTAACACATAATAATTGTACATATTTATGAGGTACATGTGATTTTTGTGTGTGTGTGAGATGGATTCTCACTCTGTCGCCCAGGCTGGAGTGCAGTGGCACGGTTTCAGCTCACTGCAACCTCTGCCTCCCAGGTTCAAGCAATTCTCCTGCCTCAGCTTCCCAAGTAGTTGGGATTACAGGCATGCACCACCACACCAGGCAAATTTTTTTTGTTTTTTTGAGACGGAGTCTTACTCTGTTGTCCAGGCTGTAGTGCAATGGAACAGTCTCAACTCACTGCAACATCCACCCCCAGTTTCAAGCGATTCTCCTGCCTCTGGAGTAGCCAGAATTACAGGCGCCTACTACCACACCCAGCTAATCTGTGTATTTTTAGTAGAGACAAGGTTTCGCCATGTTGCCCAGGCTGGTCTTGAACTCCTGGCCTCATGTGATCTGCCCACCTCAGCCTCCCAAAGTGCTGGGATTACAGGCATGAGCCACTGCACCTGGCCAAAATGCATGTGATATTTTCATACATGCATATGATATGTAATAATAAAATCAGGGTATTTAGGATATTCGTCACCTGAACACTTATTTCTTTGTGTTGGGGACATTTCAAATCTCAGCTATTTTGAAATATACCGTACATTGTTGTTAACTATAGTCACCTTATTCTGCTATGGAACATTAGAATTTAGGCTGGGTGCAGTGGCTCAAACCTGTAATCCTAGCACTTGGAGAGGCTAAGCTGGGAAGATCACTTGAACCCAGGAGTTGAAGACCAGCCTGGGCAATATAGTGAGATCCTGTTTCTACAAAAAATACAACAATTAGCTGGGCATAGTGGTGTGCACCTGTGGTCCCAGCTACTCAGGGGGCTGAAGTGGGGTCCTTGAGCCCAGGAGGTTGAGGCTGCAGTGAGCTGTCATTGCACCACTGCACTCCAGCCTGGGCAACAAACAAGATCTGTCTCACACACACACACCGCACATTAGAAATTATTCCTTCTATTTAGTTGTATTTAGTTGTATGTTTGTGACCAACCTCTCTTCAGCCCCCTACTTTCCCCCAACACACACCTTTCCCAGCCTCTGGTGTCTACCATCCCAGTCTCCATCTCAATGAGATGAACATTTGTTTAGCTCCCACATATGAGTGAGTAAACGCAATACTTGTCTTTGCTTTTTTGTCTTAAAAAAAAATTATGGGGATGAGGTCACTATGTTGCCCAGGCTGGTCTCCAACTCCTAGGCTCAAGCCATCCTCCCACCTCAGCCTCCCAAGTATTGGGATTACAGGCTTACATAACGACCTCTAGCTCTATTTATGTCGCTGCAAATGACATTTTCATTTTTTTTTCCTATGGCCAAATAGTATTCTATTGTGTACATATACTAACTTTTTTTTTTACATGGGGTCTCACTCTGTCATCCAGGCTGGAGTGCAGTGGTATAATAACTGCTCACTGCAGCCTTGATCTCACAGACTCAAGAGATCCTCCCACCTCAGCCTCCCCAGTAGCTGGAACCACAGGTGCCTGCTATCACACCTGGCTATTTTTTTTACTTTTTGTAGAGATGAGGTCTCTATGTTGCCCAGGCTGGTCTCAATCCTCATGCCTCAGCCTCCCAAAGTGCTGAGATAATAGGCTTGAGCCACCATGCCCAGCCTTATTTTCTGTCTTTTGTTTATTTATTTTATTTTATTTTATTTTTTTAGAGACAAGGTTTCCCTCTGTCACCCAGACTGGAGTGCAGTGGTGTGATCATAGCTCACTGCAGCCTTGAACTCCTGGGCTCAATAGATCCTCCCACCTCAGCCTCCTAAGTAGCTGGGACTGCAGGTGAGCCACTATGCTCAACTCTTATTTTTTGCCTTTTTGATAATAGCCATTCTAAATGCAGTGAAATAGTATCTCATTGTGGTTTTGATTTGCATTTCCCTGATGATTATGATATTGAGTATTTTTTTATATATACCTGTTGGTCATTTGTACGTCTTCTTTTGAGAAATGTCTATACAGATTCTTCGTCCACTTTTTCATGGGATTATTTGTGGTTTTTTGCTGTCAAGTTGTTTGAGTTCCTTGTATATTCTGGATATTAGTCCCTTGCCGAATAAATAGTTTGCAAATATTTTCTCCCATTCTACAGGTTGTCTTTTCACTCAGTCGACTGTTTCCATTGCTGTGCAGAAGCTTTTTAGTTTCACTTAATATAGTCCCATTTGTCTATTTTTGGTTTTGTTGCCTATGCTTTTGAACTTTTAGCCATAAAATCTTTGCCTGGATCAATGTCTTGAAGCATTTCCCCTATGTTTTCTTCTAGTAGTTTTGTATTTTCAGGTTTTATGTTTAAGTCTTTAATCCATTTTGAGTTGATTTTTGTACCTGGTGAGAGAAAGGGTGCCAGTTACTAATTAAGTCCTGGCCTTTTGGGGCTGTTACAAAAGTTACTCCTGGATTGTCACTAGAGATAACACCTGGCTTCCTGGAAGTATGACTTATAGCAGGCTTGTTTCCTGGGCTGGTTGCTGCAGATAACAAATTGGTTTCCTGAGGAGGTTGCTGCAGGTTGTAGGTAGGTCAGAGTTCTAGTAGTACAAATGGTCCAGCCATTGTCTATTTGTATATTCAGTCTCTCATAACTGACACCAATGAGACAATTATAACATAAAACAATCTTTTCTTTCTCTCCAGGTCACACCTTGGCTGTAAAGTGTCCTAACAGCCACCTACTTCTGATTACTGCTTTCTTACCAATAACCTCCCCAGCCTGTTTTGTAGCTCCTACATCTTGAACAAAAGCGAATGAGGTACCCAATTACTAAACTGCCCACACTTCATGAAAGCAACTTTATAACCATGATACTCACTTCCCCTTCTCCCCTCTTCAGAATTACTCAGTGCCAGCCCAAACCTTACAAAATCCCCTTCCTATTCCCTCATAATGAGAAGCAGCCCTACTTCCACTGGGGTGCTCTCTCTGGTCATGGTAGGTTAGTAAACCCAAATCTTTTTGCCCAGCTAATTTTTGTATTTTAGTAGAGACGGGGTTTCACCATATTGGCCAGGATGGTCTCGATCTCTTGACCTCGTGATCTGCCTGCTTCAGCTTCCCAAAGTGCTGGGATTACAGGTGTGAGCCACCACACCTGGCTTAAACCCAAGTCTTTTAGATTGCTGGTGAATTTGGTTGTTGAGCTTTGTCAGCCAGCTCAATAATCACATCTTTCACTACATTTCTGGATGCAATTTTTCCCTCCTCCAGTTTCCAGGTAACCTTATCTGTATGTCTGTGATGCTAGAGTTAACCATGTTTAGGACATTTCCTCTACTAGAATAAGCTCCTTTGGAGGTACGGACTGTGTGGGATTCCTCCTTGTATCTGAGAGAAACTCTAATAAGGGAAATTATGTACACCGAGCCAGACTGAGGTGGAGAGGCACTGGCAACATTACCTGAACATAGCTTCTCATAGATGCTTCCTAGCTAGGCCCTTGAGTTTTCAGAAAGCCCCTAAACACTGAAAATTTACACTTAATTGGCCTATTCAAAGATAGTGTTCCCAGATTTGCATTTTTGCTAGATTTCGGCCAATTTTTTTTTTTTTTTTTTTTGAGAAATGGTCTCACTCTGTCACCCAGGCTAGAATGTAGTGGAAACATCTCGACTCTCTGCACCCTCAACCTCCCAGGCTCCAGCTATCTTCCCACCTCACCTCAGCCTCCCAAGTAGCTGGGACTACAGATGCACGCCACCATACTGGCTAATTTTTGTATTTTTTGTAGAGACAGGGTTTCGCCATGTTGCCCAGGCTGGTCTTGAATGCATGGACTCAAGCAATCCATGTGTCTTGGCCTTCCAAAGTGCTAAAACAGGCATGAGCCTTTTTTTTTTTTTTTTTTTTTTTTTTTGAGACAAGAGTCTTGCTCTATCACCTAGGCTGGAGTGCAGTGGTGTGATCTTAGCTCACCGCAACCTCCACCTCCTAGGTTCAAGCGACTCCTGCCTCAGCCTCCTGAGTAGCTGGGATTACAGGCATGTGCCACCACACCCAGCTAATTTTTGTATTTTTAGTAGAGACAGGGTTTCACCATGTTGGCCAGGTTGGTCTCGAACTCCTGACCTCAGGTGATCCAGCAGCCTCGGCCTCCCAGAGTATCATGATCACAGGTGTGAGCCACTGTGGCCAACCAACCAGCCAATTTTTTTAAGTGAATCTTTTCACTGTTCTTGAAGCTGACTGCAGTTTTTTTCTTATTGTGCCTCTCAGTCATCTGTCCTTGAGTCTATCAATTGTCTCCCTCATACGAGAACTAACTGACTTGCAAATAACTAACTAGATGTCTCTGAGTTATTCTTTTTTTTTTTTTTTTGAGACACAGTCGTGCTCTGTGGCCCAGGCTGGAGTGCGGTAGCACAATCTTGGCTCACTGCAACCTCCACCTCCTGGGTTCAAGCGATTCTTCTGCCTCAGCCTCCCAAGTAGCTGGGACTACAGGTACGTGCCACCACGCCCAGCTAATTTTTGTGTTTTTCGTAGAGATGGGTTTCACCATATTGGCCTGGCTGGTCTCAAACTCCTGACCCCATTTGTGATCCACCCGCCTTGGCATCCCAAAGTGTTGGGATTACAGGCGTGAACCACCACGCCTGGCCTTCTCTTGAGTTATTCTTTGATGTATGACATGCAACACTTCGACTGTTGTGCATGTGATAAAACCATATAGACTTCATTAGTGAAGGAAAGACACTTTAGAGTTGATTAGAGTGAATTATCAGTGAATTTTAATATCCAGTTTCCAGGCCTATACATCATGAAGGACCAAATCAACTCTGGATCAGAATGACCCCTCAGAAATACAGCCACACTGTGTGGCCCCCAATGGAAGCAACCTTGCAAGTTCCACTTTGACATCTCATTAGCTAACACTGTTTATTCTTCCAGAGCCAAATTGCTAATTTTCTTTTCAGGCATACATATGTAGGAGACCAGAATATGCCACCCCAAAATATGCCTTATTGGCATGAGGATTATTTTGAGCTGATAATTTTGAGAAACAGAAGCTATGAAAACAGCATAAGCTACCCTTTGAAAAATAAATCTATGGGAGGGGGAGGGATTGCATTGGGGAGTTATACATGATATAAATGATGAATTGATGGGTGCTGAGAGTTGATGGGTGCAGCACACCAACATGGCACATGTATACATATGTAACAAACCTGCACGTTATGCACATGTACCCTAGAACTTGAAGTATAATAAAAATAAATAAATAAATAAATAAATAAAAAGAAAAAGAAAAAAAAAAGAAAAATAAATTTAGTCTTAGAAGAAATCGCTTACACTCTTCATAAGGGTGTCTCCCTCTCTGTACCAGGAAGAGAAAGATGACTCTAAATCACCAGAGACCCTTATCAGTGGAGAAGGCAGCAACTTGTTTTCTGTGCTTCTTTGTGTCTTTTTCCCAAAACTGGCCTTCCTCACTCCCTTATTTGTTTTTAGCTGAAGATGGTACTTAAACCTGAATTCTAAGCCACTCCTTTGAGAACTACTCATTTTCTTGGGCATCTCACATGTATATGCAAAGTATACATGTTAATATAGCTCCATTTGTTTTTCTCTTGTTAATCTTTTGGGCTGGGCATGGTGGCTCCCGCCTGTAATCCCAACATTGTGGGAGGCCGAGGCAAGAGGATTGCTTGAACCCAGGAACTGGAGATCAGCCTGGGCAACATGACAGGACCCCGTCTCTACAAAATTAAAAATTAAAAAATTAGGGCCAGGTGCAGTGGCTCACGCTTGTAATCCTAGCACTTTGGGAAGCTGAGGCAGGTGGATCACGAGGTCAAGAGTTCAAGACCAGCCTGGCCAAGATGGTGAAACTGCCTCAAATAAAAATACAAAAATTAGCCAGGCATGGTGACGGGTGCCTGTAATCCTAGCTACTGAGGTGGCTGAGGCAGGAAAATTGCATGAACCCGGGAGGCAGAAGTTGCAGTGAGCCAAGATTGCGCCACTGCACTCCAGCCTGGGCGACAGGCAAGATTCTGTCTCAGAAAAATAAATAAACAAACAAATAAATAAACAGCCAGGTGTGGTGGCAAGCTCCTGTGGTCTCAGCTATTTGGGAGGCTGAGGTGGGAAGATCACTTGATCCTGGGGGTGTGGAGGTTGCAGTGAGCCATGATACCACCACTGTGCTCTAGCGTGGGAGACACAGTGAGATCCTGTCTCAAAACAAAAAAAAAATCTATCTTTTGTTACAAGGGCTCTAGCTGAGAATTTAGAAGGGTAGCAAGAAAATTCATCTTTCCTTCCCTAAATATGCTACTGATAGAGAAAGGAGACAGCCAAATGCCATCCAGCTCATTATGCACAGGGGGTTTGCCTAAACATGCCTATGGTGAAAAATTCCATCCCTTAACACATGTGTAGTAAGGGAAATCAATCAGCGTGGAGTGGCTCAGACTAGGGGCCCACATGTGCACTGGGGGAATGGGGTGGAGCCACCAGGTATTCACGTTTTATGCAGGGGAGGAGCCGGACCTCTTCAGCTCCAGTGTGGTGGCCTGGTATTCAATCTGTGGAGTGGGAGACTGTTGGCAGGACTGCCTCTTTGCTAAGGGCTTTCTTTTCACTTAATAAATTCTGACCCTTCAATGTGTCCATGTGCCTAATTTTTCCTGATTGGGAGACAAGAACCCAGATTTTAGCTGAACTAAAGAAAAATATCCTGCGTCACTACTTGGCCTGGAAGAACAATGGAATTACTCATTTGAGATGTGGGTTTGAAGAAAGTTATTTTTAGTATTCTGATAAGCAGTTAAAATACTGCTGTCATGTTTCTCTTTGTGCCAGTCTCATGTAGTTTCCCAGCATAATCACATTAAACTGATTATGTGATTTTTGTGTTGGCATCCTTTCTAATTAGTTTTTTTTGTTTTTTTGTTTTGTTTTTGTTTTCGTTCTTGAGACAGGGTCTTGGTCTGTCACCTCAGCTGGAATGCATTGGCACGATCACAGCTCATTGAGGCCTCAACCTCTGGGGCTCAAGTGATCTACCCACCACCTCAGCCTCCTCAGCAGCTGGGACTATCAGCGGACGCCACCATGACTGGCTAATTTTTTAAGCTTTTCATAGAGACGGGTTTTGTGATGTTGCTCAAGCTGGTCTTGAACTCCTGGGCTAAAGCGATCCTCCTGTCTGGGCCTCCTGAAGCGCTGGGATTACAGGCCACCACGTCTGGCCTCTAATTACTTTGATAATAAGTAAGCATCTCCCCTTCTCTTTTCTTTCTGAGACAGTCTCGCTCTGTTGCCTAGACTGGAGTGCAATGGCACAATCTCGGCTCACTGCAACCTCCGCCTCCCGGGTTCAAGCAATTCGCCTGCCTCAGCCTCCCAAGTAGCTGGGATCACAGGTGTGTGCTACCATGCCCGGCTAATTTTTTGTATTTTTAATACAGATGGGGTTTCACCATGTTGGTCACCCTGCTCTTGAACACCTGACCTCAGGTGAACCACCAGCCTTGGCCTCCCAAAGTGTTGGGATTACAGGCATGAGCCACCACGCCTGGCTCTTTTTTGGCTATTTCTGAGCCGGAGTCTCACTCTGTCACCCAGGCTGGAATACAGTGGTGCCATCTCGGCTCACTGCCACCTCCGCCTCCTGAGTTCAAGCCATTCCCCTGCCTCAGCCTCCTGAGTAGCTGGGACCACAGGCATGCACTACCACACCTGGCTAAGTTTTGTATTTTCAGTAGAGAAGGGGTTTCACCATGTTGGCTAAGTTGGTCTTGAACTCCTGACCTCAGGTGATCCTCCCACCTCAGCCTCCCAAAAGTGCTGGGATTACAGGCGTAAGCCACCGCGCCCAGCCGCATCCCCTCTTCTCTAGTGAATTTTTTGGGGTTATCACTCTGTTAAAAAGCACTTCTCTTTCAGTTCCTTAGAAGAGCCCACTTTCTTCAGTAACACACATTCTCTGGCCCTTCGTAACTATTTACTTTCCCAGTTCTCTTTCATCTTGAAACCACCATTGCAAAATTATAACTCAAACAGTGACAGGGATCTGACCGAACCAATTCCATCTTGCTTCTAACTTCCAAGCTGTCCTTGTTCATTCCTGAGTGTAGGCTGAATTAACTTTGGGAAAAACTTACAGTTTAAAAGAAAGACAATAATAGCCCTTTGCCAAAACAAACCCGATCTTGCCTGGGGACCAGACTGCCTTTGTAGGGGTAACAAATTAGCCAAAAGATTAGAAATTATGGTTTAGGAGTCATGCAGCTGGAGGCTACAAGATTCTGACCCTCCCCAAATTGCTCCTGGGGATAACATCACTAAAGTCTAAGATCAGTGCTTGAGATATTTTGCAGACCTTGCCATGGATGGATCAGCTGGCACCACCCAGATCAATAAACTGGCTCATCAGATCTTGTGGCCCCCACCCAGGAACTGACTCAAGCACAAGACAGCTTCAACTCCCTATGATTTCATCTCTGACCCGATCAATCAACACTCCTGACTCATTGGCTGCCGCCCACCCTCCAAATTATCCTTAAAAACTGTGACCTCCAAATGCTTGGGGAGACTGATTTGAGTAATAAAAAAAGTCCCAGTTTCCCGCACAGCTGGCTCTGCATGAATTATTCTTTCTCTATTGCAATTCCCCTGTCTTGATAAATGGGTTCAGCCTAGGCAGTAGGCAAGGTGAACTTGTTGGGCCATTACAATCTCATAGCGGAGTGGCAGAATGGACAGACCAGAGAACCCTGTGCTAGGACAATCTGCACCAGGCCCTGGCTGTTGTAGGAGGTCTTGAACAAACCATTTAACTTGTTTGGGTGAGCCTTAGTTTCCATGTTAGTAATCTGGAAGTAATAGTTCTGCCTTATCTGTCCGTTAGGGTTTTGACATTTAGTGAAGTATGGAATTTGTATACTGTAAGGTGACTGAAGGTATTTAGTACGTGCTATACGTAAAATACAAGTTTCAAGCACTGCTCTGCTTTTACTTACAGAACCTCGTTCTCACTTTTCTAGCCTGAACATTCAAGACCCTTGAACACATAGTCCTTATCTCCCGCTCCTCATTGAGACCCTTCCAGAACACTACAAACTGTAATACTTAGCTGTATCACCAGCAAACCATGTTCTTCCCAATTTCAGGACCTTTCAATGTGCTTTCCTCTGCCTGGGGGTGGGTGGGGGGTGGACGGCAGTTTCCTCCCAACCCATGAAACCTCTCCACAAACGTAGAAGAGACAGAAAACCATTATTGAATAAGTATTAAACTAGATTGTAATGCCGTACATCACATGCAACCTGCTAAAGGCAACACAAAGACAGAAACTCACTTTTTGGATACAGCTAAGTAGAGATAGCCCATCACATTATGTAGGTTTTGCAATTTGGAGTCAGGTGACAAGTTAAGGCTTTGTCCTCCTAAGAAACTGGACTCTGGGCCCTTTCGTCCCCTAACAATTACATTTCTTTCTTTCCTTTTCTTTTCGTTTGTTTTTGAGACGGAGTCTCGCTCTGTCTCCCAGCTGGAGTGCAGTGGCGCGATCTCGACTCACTGCAACCTCCGCCTCCCGGGTTCAAGCGATTCTCCTGCCTCAGCCTCCTGAGTAGCTGGGACTACAGGCACGCTTCATCATGCCCAGCTAATTTTTGTACTTTTAGTAGGGACAGGGTTTCACCATGTTGGCCAGGATGGTCTCGATCTCTTGACCTTGTGATCCGCCCGCCTCTGCCTCCCAAAGTGTTGGGATTGCAGGCGGGAGTCACCGCACCCAACCAACAATTACACTTCAAGGAGATGGCTCCCAAGAAACATTCCTGAGTTGAGCCTAGCCATAGAAGAAAAAGACTTGAATACATTTGGAAACGAGAGATGCTGAAATTTTGAAAGAAAAAGGGAGGGGGGATGGTTTCTTGTCCCTTATTTTCCGCAGGGAAAATCAAACCCTATGTATAATTTGTATTTGCCCTTCCACCTGCATCATCTTTCCCACCGGCAGGCTCCTGTTCATTCCCAAGGCTCCACATCCACTTCGTGCTTGGACTCCGCCCGGCCGCTCCTGTGCGGCCGCATCCGGAAGGCACCACCCATTAGGGGCTCAACGCTCCCCTCCAGGCCACGCAGTCAGGCCTCCGTCCTTTCAGCTTCAGGGGCAGATTACGTAACTCCAGCCTTCTGGTCACTAAAGGAGGGTAACAGAGGGCGGTCGAGAGACTCCGCTGACGCCTCAGGACGCAGCGCGGTCGAGCCCCAGGACCCTAAACTCTACGGCCCAGCGGACCCCGCCAAGCGAGCGCCCGCAGCAGCGTGACGTAATCTGCCCCAAACGCTGTGGCCTGGACCGCGCACGGCTTCGGGGCGGGACTATCTGTGACGTCGAGGTGCGCGGCGCAGCGCGCGGCGTCAGTCTTGTTTGGCGGCGACTGTACTCCATACTCCGTACTCGCCGCGGCGCGGTCTTCTGCAGCATAGTCATCCACCGCAATCTTGGGCCTCGCGTGTTGCCTGACCATTCCTGAGCCCAGGTAGGGGTCCTGGGGGATCGGGTCGAGTGGCGGGCGGCGTGGGAGGCTGGGCCACAGGGAGTGGGGGCACTGGTGGTTCTTGGAGCCCAAGCCTTCACTACACGTGCTACTTCCTCGCAAGAGGGGGTTGAGCGCGTTCGGAACATTTTCCCCGGAGGAGACTCGGGGGTTACGTGATAAGTAACCTCGTGCTTCTCTTTCAGCAGAGAAATGGGGCTTCTCCTGCATGACCTGGGTGGACCGCAGTGGGCGGTATGAGACGTGTGGTCTGAAGGGACCTCACCGGAAGGCATGGGGTGGCGTGTAGACGTGCCTCAAGAGAGGCTGTAGAGTGGGCCAGGCGTTGCATGGAGCTAGAGCTGAATAATGGTTCAGAGGCACAAGCTGGAGCTAACTGCATTTGTTCCCTTCTAGGTGGGAACCTTGGCTGAGGTGATGGTCTCAAAGTGGAAGAGCTTACTGTCACAGCAACTGTTTGGCAAGATACCCCGGTAAATCACGTTGCAGAGACCCCAACTCTGCCTTCCTGGAACTAGGCCTGCGTTTTCTCTGAACCATTATTTCATGGGGAAAATGAAATCTACTTCATGTGTCCTGGCTTACTCGTTCGGAAGTGATTTCTGAGCCGTAAGATACATGAGAGAAAAATGAAGGGGAAAAGGCTGCATTTATATTAGCTACATGATGATAAAGATGTTTCTGGTCACAGTGAAGAGCCATGCTAGAATTGTAGTGTCATAGAATAATGTGGAAATTTAGTTCGTGTTGTCTGATCTATTTAATAAGTTTATCTCTTCCAAGATACCTTCTCTTCTTCCTTAGTCAGAAATGATCTTTCCCTGAGAGCCATCAGTAGCTCTGGGCTCCTGGAACCAAGCTCAGGTTCCTAATTGAACCCTGTTCTCTTCCCACAGCCTCCAGCAGGGACTGGTGCTTAGTGAGAGTGGGCTGCCAGATTCCTTGAGTGTGGGGGATTTGGGTGAATGAGGGTAGCAAGCCTCCAGCGTGCTTGGGTCTGCGGTGACCCTATGCATTCCTTCAGTGCTTGCTAGAACAGTTTTGAAACGGTTTGAGGCCTTGCCCTGCTCCATCCAGAGCAAGGTTATAGAAATTTCAGACAATGACTTGCTCCATCCTGGATCTGTGTCTTGTATGGAGCTGGGCCTGTATAGATCTGCCCCATCTAATGTGGTAGCCTACTTGGTATGCATGATTAAATTAAGTTTAATTTTCACACTAGCCACATTTCAGGTGGTCAGTAGCCACAGGTGGCCAGTGGCTACCATGTTGGGCCGCACAGATTAGAGGGCATTTCTGTCACTGTGGAAGTTGTGTTGGACGATGCTGGTGTGAAAGGTAAAGGGAATTCTGAGTGTTTGCTATGCTCCAGGCTCAGTACAAATTTTATTTTATTATACACTTAAAAGTCTTATAAAAGTTGAGGATGAAGCCAAGAGAGGTGGTAAGGGTAGGAGTTGAAACAGTGGAGAGGAATAACAGGGAAGAGTCCTGCCCTGAGAGACTCATGAGCAGGATATTTACAAGGCAAAGCAAAGAGAACCAAAGTCTCAGTTCTGCAGGGGGGGCTGAGTGCCCCAGGAGCTAGTGGAGGGTGAGGTCAATGTGTACTCATCTTAAAGGAAAAACTCATGGGAGAGGAAGGTGCTAATGTTGAACACCTATTTTGTGCCAGACCTCTTAATTCTTGTTTTAAATATTTGAGGTATCACCATGAGGTTGTGTTTAAGTTAGTACACATGAGGGGCCCAAGATCAGAATTATGTGTCCAGGGTTGCCCAGCCACAAACCAGCAGATCAGGGTTTGATGCCAGGCCTCTCTAATCCTGCAGCCTGAGTGGAATATAGAAGCCGGTGGGAAGGAGATGGATGCCTTCAAGTTCTTGTCTTGGTGTTAGGTGTGTTCAAGAATTGACTGGGATGGGAAGAGTGTTGCTGGCTTGGGCATAGCACAAGCAGCACAGCTCCTGTGTTCCTTTGGGTGGTGGGGTCGCCTCTCTTAAAGGTAGAGGCTTCCAGCTGATTCTGTCTTTTCAGGCCAGGAACAGTTGCTGAACACCCCAGGCCTGCTGAGGTCCCTCGTTGAGTTTCATGTTCAAGCAATCTTGTGAGTAAAGCACTGGCTACCCCTTTTCCTTATTACCTTTTCAAGGATGTTTGTGCAGCAGACAGCCTTGGAACATACGAGGTAGTACCTTTTTCCAGAGCAGAGAGCAGGCATTCTTGCTGTGTGTTGTGAAAGGGTAGAGTCCTGCGCTCCTTTCCTGTAGTAGTCCAATGGCCTAAGCAGGTGCCTCTGACTTCCCTATGGGAACTGGGGCTTGGGAGGGTGGTAGAAAATGCTGATGCTCTGGCTATTGCTATTGCTTTGAATAATCAGTAGTCCCTTGTCGCTAATCGAGGAATTTTGTATTTTCTACCAGTGTCCATGAAACTGGGAGGCAACCTTGTTAGCTGCCAGTTCCTGATAGCCACCTCTCACCAGTGGCTCCACTCTGTGTCCCTGACCCAGCACATGGCACAAGAGTACCTGCCATCCCTCAGTGTTTCTACAGCAGCAATCCCGAGATGCCGGAGCTAGAGGGGACCTGACCTGAGAGAAGATACCTTCAGTGGCTGCTAGGCTGTTCCTTGGAACCTGTGCAGGGGTAAGTGTGCAGGAAGGTCTGACCTAGCAAGTCACTTCACTCCTGTTTTATTTAGAATCACCTGGCTAAGAAAAAGTTCAAAAACCGTCGCCTTATTTTGACCTTCCGGTATTGTAAGTCAGGTGATTGAATCCCAGAAAGGTTCATTGTCATCGAGCTCACAAGACTGTTTTGGGACAAACAGTTGTCTAGTGTTTGGACTCATGAACCCTGATTCTTGGGTGGTATTTTACTGCTTTTATGAGTTGGTTTCAACATATATAGTCTTTTCTCTGGAGTAACCTTAGGTCAGTGGCCAGTGTTTCAGCCCCTGGAAAGGGCATGGGCTGCCACTGAGGTTGGTCACAGGCCTCTCAGCTCACGGTGGGAGTGGGTTCAGGAGTTGGTAAGTAGGGTTCAGTTCTGTTGTTGCCGCTGATGGCAATAGGGGTTTGTAATAATCCCTAGTTGTGTCAATTATGTCACTTAATTTTCACAACAGGTCTGTGAAGTGTTTCTCATCTCATTTTTACAGATGAGGCCTGCCTGTGTTAATACACCTGCTGATGAGTGGACTGAATTTGAATGCAAGTCTTGGCACCTTAATTGAGCAAGTTTGAAACCTTGTTTGCTGCCCTTCTGGAAGGAGTCAGGAATTTCCAGTTCTGGGCCTGGGCTGTGGGTCTGACAGATCTCTGGCCCTAGGTTTGGGTGCCAGGTTGTCTGCTTCCAGAATGAGAAGCTTTGCTGTGTACCAGGACCTGGGCCCTTCTGGTATCTCCTGAATGAAAAACAAGGGCTATTTAATAAATATGGATTTAAATATGTGATTTAGTCCTGCCTCTTCTTTCCATAAGCAAAGATAAGGAAAACCCTGCGTCTTCTTGAAGGAGTTGTCAGCTAAGTCCAAGGGATCCCCAAATATTTCACCATTCTCAATGCTCATGCTTGTAGATAGCCACTTGGAACTCTGATCACCTTATGTGCATGTGCCACCAGTTTCAACTGACAGTGGCAAACTGCGGTGAGAGTTCACAAGCCAAGGCCAACTGGCTGAATTCTGCAGTGGGGTGGTGGTGCACAAAGGCACTGTCATCAGGAGCTTTACCTTGAGATCCTGAGTGGTTTCCAGAAACATTTGATGGCTGGCTCCATAAGACATCCTGTCTCTTCAGATAGTCTTAGGTATTCACCTAAGCATTCAAACGAGTTATGGAAGTAACACCCTTCATATGTGTGATGTGCCCCAGGTTGGTGTTGGTGATGTTGTCAAGGAATGTTGCAGCAGGCCAAAGCCTGACAAATAGAGCCATTAAAGTACCAGTGATTTTTGTTTGTTTGTTTTTGTTTTTGTTTTAATCTGAGACGGAGTCTCTGTTGTCCAGGCTGGAGTGCAGTGGCATGATCTCAGCTCATTGCAACATTTGCCTCCCAGGTCAAGTGATTCTCCTGCCTCAGCCTCCCAAGTAGCTAGGATTATAGGCGCCCACCTCCATGCCCAGCTAGTTTTGTATTTTTAGTAGAGACAGGGTTTCACCATCTTGGCCAGGCTGGTCTTGGAACTCCTGACCTCGTGCTCCACCCACCTCGGCCTCCCAAAGTGCTAGGCTTACAGGCGTGAGCCACCGTGCCCAGCACTCTTTTTTTTTTTTGAGATGAAGTCTTGCTCTGTCACCCAGGCTAGAGTGCAGTGGCATGATCTCAGCTCACTATAACCTCCGCCTCCTGGGTTCAAGCGATTCTCCTGTCCCAACCTCTCAAGTAGCTGGGATTACAGGCATATGCCACCATGCCTAGCTAATTTTTGTATTTTCAGTAGAGATGGGGTTTTACCATGTTGGTCAGGCTGGTCTCAAACTCCTAACCTCAGCTGATCCACCTGCCTTGGCCTCCCAAAGTGCTGGGATTATAGGCGTGAGCCACCACACCCGGCCTCCAGTGACTTACATTCAATTTACTACTGACAGTGAATGGAAAAGCACCCAAAGAGGCCTGCAGCAGGAGGCACAGCATCTACCCTTGTTGAGGAGCCAATTCCAGACTGCAGCTGAGCAGACTGTCTAGTCTGCAGCTATACCATGGAGGGAGTGGGGTATGAACTGGAAGCCTCACATCCCTGCTTAGAAAAAAATCCCAGGAGACAGCAATTCCTGATAGCCTCCCAGAGGGATGGAACGGGGAGTGGAGCTGGCCTTATGGCAGCGCCTCCCAGGCCTCCCCGCTGAGTTCCAGGAGGCTCAGTTGAGCTGTGTGGCCTGTGGCCTCTGAGAGTATGTGCCTTGGTAGAGCCATTCTCCTACAACTAGTCCAATGGTAGCACCTCAGATGAGGTAAAAAAATTTTAAATACAAATACTAAGTTATGGTGCAGTTGTGTAGAGCTGAGAAAGCAACTCCCCTGAAAGGGGACATTTTTCTGGGGCTGGGGATTTGCTGCAAGGTCAGCACCAACAGAGCAAGCCTGGGATTTGAAGATTGCATCGTGGAGGGTGAGGACAAGGGGACTATAGGTGCAGCAGTAGGAGCCTTGGTGGAGGGAGGTATTGTGAAACTGATCCAGATGAGATAATGAGAGTAAAACTCACCAGGGCCAGGATGGTTTCCTCAGCCCCCGCCAGGCTTGAGTTGGTGGTGGCCCCTCCTTGCTGTCCTTCCATTAGGAGCCTCTGCCTTTGTTTATCTACCTGTTTTACCAGTCAGACCCTGTAAGGAGCATGCCCTGGGGATGCCCTAGCAGATAGAGCTACCACTTGTCCTGGCTTCTGAGGACCAGGCCATGATTCTGACTGACTGGCTTTCCCTGGGGTTTGAGTAGGACCCACTGAATTCAGTGCTAGAAGGGCCCAGAGGTCTGTTGACCCAGGAGGGAACTTCCTTTGCAGTGATGTCATCTTGGCCTCAGTTTTAATAGATGTAAAACGAAAATAACAGTAACTCCTACATGGGTCATGAGAATCAAATGAGGCAATGCATGGCAAATTTGTGCAAACTACCAAGACGCTGCAACCAGCAGCGTCTAAAGCAAAGGCGGGCAAACTCCTCCCGCTGGCCAAATCTCTGAGCTAAGAGTGGTCTTGACATTTTTAAGTGGTTAGTGGCAGGGGGGAAACCCAAAATAGTATGATTACGTGAGAGATGAAAAGTTTGCAAAGTTCACATTTCGGTGTCCTTAACGTTTTCCTGGAACACAGCCATGTTGGTTCCATTGGTTGGCTTGACTCCCTGGGGGTTGGGGAAGTGAAACTGAAAAGGGAGATGAGCTGGCAAGAGTCTGGGTGAGAATTCCCAGACTTGAGTGTAGGTTTGGGAAACCCTTCAAAAGCACCAGCCCAAGAGCCTGGGGGTGGAGAGGAGACCACACTTGTCAGAGCTTGGAAGGACTGAATTTCAATTTGCCTAAGAGGAGCCCCAGGTCTGGCCCAGGGTGGAGCCAGAGGCTGCCCACTTACAAATTTGGGGATTTTTCAGGCCAGTGGTCTCTTATCGCAGATGGTGCATGACTCAGTTTTATTAGGTACTTGGATACTTTCAGTTTTATCAGGAATGCATTCACTGTAAGGTATTTGAGAGAAAAAAATAACCTTAACTTGCCTATCCATTACTTCGAAGTTTGAAAAATGGGGTGACTGAAAGACAATAGTTAAACTAGTGCTTATGAGTACAACAAATCTCAAAGGCAGCACATGAATGACTGAAGTTTGGGAATTCTGGAGTCCACCCTCTGACCTCCCTGTATGAGGGCAGGGGTGAAAGAGAAATGTTCCCAGTCTATTTGTAGGATGAGAGAGAACTGTGTCCATTTGACCTTTGATGAGAGAATTGCCCCAGTGTTCTTAGAGGATGGGTGTGACCTGCCCCAGTCTGTCCTGGGATGAGAAAGAACTTTCCGCAGTCTGCCTGGAGGCTAAGAGAACTGCACCCCTCCCACTTCTTCCAGGAGAAGGGCACCAAGTGTCAGGAACGCAGTGTTTGGAGATTTTGGCCACTCCCCAAATGCAGCCGCTCCCCAAATGCGCTGCCTCATCTTCAAAGCGCAGGGACAGCAGCTCTGAGATGAGGTCCCCAGGGCTGCAGGCATGTGCCTGGTCCTCACTGCGGTTTATGGGGGATCAGCTGGATGCAATTACAAGGCAGAGGACAGTTAGGGGTCCCACTGAAGGCCAGCCCTATGCAGAGGATGCTCTGGGGTCCTCCGTCTCTCCTCCATGGCTGGGGTGGGGAACTGCAGTGCTAGGACCACTGGCCCTTGGCAGGTTACACAAGAAGCTTTGCTCATCTACACCCCAGTGTGGCCTTCACACTTCAAAGAAGGCTGTTGCCCCCACCCCAAAGGCCTGGGCATTAGTATCTTTTTTCATTTTTGTATTAATGTACAATGTACATACAGTAAATTGCATCTAGTGTTCAGTTCTGACTTGACAGACACGCACAGCCGGGTAACCAAGATCACGTCAAAAAATCCTTCTTTAAACTCCCACAAGTGACTCTAACGTGCTACCAGGGTTGGAAACCAACCCACGGAGTCTTGTCTCCTGCTTGTGGGTGGAAGGGAGCTTCCGAAGGAGGCCAGCAGAGAACCCTCCAGAGCAGGGAGGACCCAGCATCCGGCCCCTCGGCCCTGGCATGCAAGCGGGTCAGACCGTTAGGCACAGCCTCCCTTTGGGGCGCAAGGACAGGAAGCAGGGTTTAGAGCACCTCGAGGGGGAAGGAGTGGCAAGTGGGGAGGGCAGCCCCTCCCAGGACCAGAACCCACTTCCTACTTTACACCAGCACTGGAGGAGGCTGGTGAGGCAGGGCGGGGGCGGTGGGGCCTCCCCCAGCCTTTCCTTCCCCTTCCCCTCTCCTTCACTGTCCTGCTGGCAGGCACAGGAAGGTGAAGCAAGGTGTTTCCAGCCGGCAGGATGGAGGACGAGGAAGGCCCTGAGTGTGGCAAACCTGACTTTGTGCTTTTGGACCAAGTGACCATGGAGGACTTCATGAGGAACCTGCAGCTCAGGTAGGCCCAGGGCAGGAGGCGCTGGCTCCCCTCCTCCAGGGTCTCCCACCTTGCGTCCTCACAGAGACCTGAGGGAAAAAGGAAGGCATGCTGCTGTCCAAGGGAGGGGGCAGTGGCGCACACCCAACCAGACCCGATAGGGCCAAAATGAGCGCCTCAAAGCACGGCCCCAGGGGACAGGAACAGACAAGGAAGCAGCTGTCCCTGTCAGGGCCGGCAAGTCAGCACTGGATCTGCCCACCACCCCAACCCACCCCTGCCTCCCACACAGTCCAGGTGTCTTCTGCCCCTTCTTTCCTGCCCGAGGGGGCCAGGGCATGACACTTCTTGGACAGATAGGTACTAGGCACTCTTTCCAGCAGGGACCAGGGGCACCTCTTTCCAGCCACTTCCCAGCCAGTTGTTGATGCTCCCTCGATGCATCTCATGGGGCCAGGCCATGGGGCCTGGCCTGAGCCCTGAGGACACTGAGATGAAGCAGGCAGCCTCCACCCTAGGGTCCAAACATTCCCACCAGGTTGAGGTGACATTCTTTTGGGGTGCATGGAGTATCCATGCACAGTTGGTAGAAGCGATATTGGAGCTCAATTTACCATCAAAGAGGGCAGGTGGAGGGCAGGGAGAAGCCCGGGAGGTGGGGGCATGGCACAGTAGGGTGGCCATGCAGGCAGCTGGGCCTCATGCCAGGACTCCCATGGAGGGGCAGAAGGCTGCCTGCTGTGTGCTCGGGAAGCTCCCTGGGGAGAGCCTGGGGACCAGGAGCCCCACTAAGCACAGAAGTCAAGAGACCACGAGCCTGGCCCAAAGAGAGGAGGGCTAGCCAGGAAATGAGCTAAGCCTTTGTGTGCATTGTTCTACCTCATTCTTATAAAATGAGCTTATGAAACACTGTCCTCTCCATTTTGATGATGAGAACACTGAGCCCTGGAGATGTGGGTGACTTGTGCCCTCATCCCCAGCTTGTAGGAGGACAGGAGCTGGGCCCAGGAAAACCCATGTCAGAGGTGGTGGAGAAAGAGGAACCTCAGGACAGGCCCACCCAGGACAGGCTGCTGGGAGACAGGGCCATCCAGGGAAGGGTGGGTACCACACACGAAAGGGAGATGGGTCTGAGGGGCAGGCCTGCCAGTCCTCCTCCCAGGGGCAGAAAGGTCAAGAGAAGGGCAGACATCCACCCACACTGGTGACCAAGTTTGTGAAGGGAAGGGTCAAGAAGTCTGAGGCTGTGCCAGGGGAGAGGCAGCAGCTACTGGCCACAGGCTTGGGGGTGGGGGGTGCAAAGACAACGACATCAGGTGCTGGGCACTGTTGCCCCAACCCCCTCCCTGTCATCTGGGTGGGGCTGGGTGGGGTCCCCTTTTGTCTCTGGGTTCCCGCCCAGGCCTTGAGACAGGAAACAGCCGAAGAGGCCCCTCCTTCCCCTCCCAGCCCAGTCACTCCTTCTCAACCCCATCTCCCCATCTGCCCTGTGGGGTTCACCCCAGGAGCCAGCTCTGACTCACAGCACCCAGTGCAGTCTTGGGCAAGTCTGTTTCCTTTGCAAAATGGATGGTCATGTTTCCAGTGACCTTGGGACCCCTGGGGAGACCATTGTGGACCCTAAACTCTATGCTGCAGTAGGGACAGGCTCTGAGTGGCTCAGCTCACCCAGGACGGCACCAGGGAGACACAAGGTCAACACCTGCTCCCTTCTTGCTTCTCCACTCTCAGCCCCTTGGGGTGGGAGTGCTGGCCTACTGGGGCCAGGCCCTGATATGGGCTCTGGCGAGAGGCCTGTGGGTGCCTGTAAGCCTGTCAGTGCTGAGGCCTGTCTGCCCCTGCTGTGTCCAGGTTCGAGAAGGGCCGCATCTACACCTACATTGGTGAGGTGCTGGTATCCGTGAACCCCTACCAGGAGCTGCCCCTGTATGGGCCTGAGGCCATTGCCAGGTATCAGGGCCGTGAGCTCTATGAGCGGCCACCCCATCTCTACGCTGTGGCCAACGCCACCTACAAGGCGATGAAGCACCGGTCCAGGGACACCTGCATCGTCATCTCAGGTACCTGTCCCTGCAGCCAGGCTCCTACCCTCGACATCTTCATTTGTGAACATTTGGGAGGGCCATTAGAGCATCTCCTGTGCCCTGTGTCCTGATGGGGGCCCTAGGACCCCATCTCGCCAGTCTTAGGGGTGTGAGTGGGCACAGGGAGCTGGGCTAAGAGATCGAACCTGGATGATTCTGTCAACTCTGGTCTTTCCGGCAGGTGAGAGTGGGGCAGGGAAGACAGAAGCCAGTAAGCACATCATGCAGTACATCGCTGCCGTCACCAACCCAAGCCAGAGGGCTGAGGTGGAGAGGTGAGCAGCAACGGGCAGCCCTGGGCCTCAGCATGGCAGGCCAGGGACGTTGGTGTGGCAAGAAGGACTGACTCTGGGGAGCGAGAGATGGCAACTGCAGTCTAGCTCAGGTCAAGTTCAGCGGGAACTTGGGAAGTTTCCAGATAACGCCAACACACCTGGAGGTGAGACAGGGTGACCCATGCCAAGGACCTCTCCTTGGGTGGATGAGACCCAGCCAAGGGACCCAGGCTACCAGCTGGGAGGAGGCAGCAGCCACAGGTAGGATAAGGAGAAGTGCAGCAGAACCCAGAGATGCTTGAAATGGCTCATGGACAGGGCAGCAGGCGGATTCCATGGAAACCTGGAGAAGCTGGCAGGCCCTGGCCAAGATGGCCAAGCATGCCAGATGGCTGTGTGGGTGGTGGCCAGGAGCCTTGAAACCAGTAAACCTGTTCCTCATGGAAGCAGCTTCCTCTGTCAGCGCCTGTCTCTTCCTGTCAAGAGGCAGTGAGATGGGATTCAGGGGGATAAGCAATGTCAGTTCCTGAGCACATATGGCCAGCATCACTGCCCACCCCTGCAGCTGGAGGTCTAAGGCCCAATGGTCAGAACAGCCCCTCCTCACCAGGCTGCAGCTGAGGCCTGGGAGGGGAAGAGGTGGCTGTGAGAAACAAGGACCTCAGTGCTATACAGACCATGCCGAGCACAGCCAGCCTGGCAAGTGCATTTCCCAGCCTCTCAGAGGTGAAGTGACCATCATACAACCTCAGAGGCAACACTGGGAGAGGCCAGGCCATTGGCTCCCTCTCCGCAAGTTCAGAGGAACCTATCCTGCGATGCTGTGATTTCTGTTGGGAAGACTCGGGGGCAGGGGCAGCCTTCCCCAGATAGGAAGTCTTTGCCTTGAGCCCCAGCCCCTCTGCCCTGACAGGGTCAAGGACGTGCTGCTCAAGTCCACCTGTGTGCTAGAGGCCTTCGGCAATGCCCGCACCAACCGCAATCACAACTCCAGCCGCTTTGGCAAGTACATGGACATCAACTTCGACTTCAAGGGGGACCCGATCGGAGGACACATCCACAGCTACCTACTGGAGAAGGTGGGCAGGTGGGCTGAGGAGACCTCCATGGGGAGCCCTGGCTGAGAACCATCCCAGGCCTGGGAAGGTACCCATCCCAATGGTGCAGCCTAGGAGGGCTGGGCTCTCTCTCCCTGTGGCCCTTCTCTGGGCCTCAGTGTCCTCATAGTCAGGGCTCTCTGACCTCCACCTGGGAACGCTCAGATGGGGTTCCCAGGGTCAGACTCCTCCCCAGGCCTGAGTCCATCTGCCCCTCTCTCCTCAGTCTCGGGTCCTCAAGCAGCACGTGGGTGAAAGAAACTTCCACGCCTTCTACCAGGTAAGCCCTGAGGGTAGGGGGAGGAGGAACAATGGGGTGGGGAAAGGGAGGGCAGAAAGTTGGGCCAGCTTGTGGCCCGTCTGTCACTACCCCAATTCCTCCTCTCTGCCCACTCAACCCCACCTAGCCCGTCGTCCTCACTCCCCTCCACACTCACCCCAACTAGTACCCCACACCCCACAAACAAGAGGGTGTGAGCTTACGGGGAACGAAAGCAGGATGTCCCCTTTATCTGAAGCACTTCCAGAGGAGGGCTCTCTGGGGCCCATAAAGTGTCTCTGTGCACAATAAGCTCCCCACTGAGGTGCGCGTCCCCTGGGATACAGGCAGTGTCTCTAGTGGTATCGAGCTCAACACTGAAGTGGTGCTCCTGGGGACACGGGCATTGACTCTGAGCACCTCTCTGAGATAAGTGCTCCCAGGGACTGTCTCCACAAACTCTGACACCCCACTGAGGTGGGAGCTCCCTGGAAACAAAGTGTCTCTGCAGTCTCAGAGCTTGACACCGAAGTGGAGCTCCCTGGCATACCAGTGGTGTGTTCGCAAACTGTGGGCTGCCCACTGTGTCCTCTGGGACACTGGCAGTGTTCCCACAGACTCCGAGCTCCCCCACTGAACTGGGGGCACCCTGGGACTGGGGCAGTGTCTCTAGGGACTTGGAGCTCCCCACTGAGCTAAGAGTTCCCTGCAACACAGACATGGTCCCCACCAACTCTCAGCTCCCCAGTGCAGCGGGAGCCCTCCGGAACACGGCAGTTTCTCCACAGAATCTGGGCTACCTTCTGAGGCCCGAGCTCCCTGGTACACAGGCGGTATTTCCATGGACTCTGAGCTTCTTACTGAGGTGGGAGCTCCCTGAGACAAGCACAGTATCTCATAGACTCTATACTCCCCGTGAGACAGGAACTCCCTGAGTGGCAGGCAGGATCTCCAGGGACTATGAACCACCTGCTGAGGTGGGAGCTTCCTGGGATGCAACGAGTGCCTTTAAGGACTCTGAGCTTCCATGGTGTGATGCTCCCTGGGACACAGCAGTGTCTCCACGACTCTGACTTCCCACTGAAGTCACACTCTCTGGGACATGGCAGTGTCTCTAAGGACTCTGAGCTCCACTGAGGTGGGAGCCCCCTGGAAACTGCAGTGCTACCAGTGAGTCTGCGCTGAGGTGGGAGCTCACTGGGAAACCAGCAGTGTCTCTGTGGACTCTGAGCTTTCCTTGAGGTAAAAGCTCCCTGAGACACTGGCAGTGTCTCCACAGACTCTGAACATGCCCCTGGTGGGAGTCGCTGGGAACACAGAGGACATCTCCACAGACTCTGAGCTCTCACTGAAATGAAGCTCCCTGGAACTCTGGCAGGATCTCCACAGACTCTTACCTCCCCACTGAAGAGGGAGATTTTGGGACATGGGCAGGGTCTCCATGGACCCAGAGTTCCCCCACTGAAGGGGAGGTTCGGTGGAACATGGGCAGTGTCTCTAATGACTCTGAGCTCCCGGCTGAGGGGATTGCTCCCTGGGACGTTGCCAGGGTCTCCACAGACTCTGAGCTCCCCATGAGACGGGACCTCCATGGGATTTGGGCAAGGTCTCCATGAACTATGAAGTCTCCACTGAGGTGGGAGCTCCGTGGGACACAGAGAGTTTTTTCAGACTCTGAACTCCCATGAAATGGAGCTCTTTGGAGCATGGGCAGTGTCTTTAAGGACTCTGAGCTACACACTGAGGTGGGAACTCAGTGAGACACGTGAAGCACTGTCTCCACAGACTCTGGAATGCCCACTCAGGTGGGCCGTGTCTTGGACACAGGCAGTGTCTCTACCAACTCTGGGCTCTGCTCTGAGGTAAGAGCCCCGTGGGACAGGGGCTATATCTCCTTGAACTTTGAACTCCCACCAAAGTGAAGCTCACTGGGACAGTGACAGCATCACTCCACGGATTCTGAGCTCCCACTGAAGTGGAGCTCCCTGGGAATCAGGCAGTGTCCAAGAACTCTGAGCTCCCCTGAGGGGGGAGCCCTCTAGAACACAAGGAGTGTCCACACGGACTCTGAGCTTCCATGAAGTGGGGCTGTCTAGGACACTGGCAGTGTCTCTGTGGTCTCTGAGCTCCTCACAGAGCTGGAAACTCCCTGGGATATGGATGGTGTCTCTACAAACTCTCCACTCCCCTCTGAGGTGGAAGCTCTCTGCGACATGACCATTGTCTCTGTGGAATCTGAGCTTCCCACTAGTGGGAGCCCCTTGTGACATAGGGCAGCATCTCCACAGATTCTCTGGAATAATAGCAGGATCTCCACAGACTCTTACCACCTCCAGTGAAGTGGGGACATAGGCACTGTCTCCATGAACTCTGAGCTCCCTGCAGAGGTGGGAGTTCATGCGGCACCGGTCGTGTCTCCACAGATGCTGAGCTCCCTAGGACATGGGCTCTCCCTGGGTGGAGAGCAATGTCTCCACAGAACCCGTGTTCCCTACTGAGGTGGGAGCTTCCTGGGACAGAGGCAGTCTCCAGTAACTCTGAGCTCCCACTGAAGTGGAGCTCCCTAGGATTCTGCGGTTTCTCCACAGACTCTTTCCTCCTCACTCAAGTGGGAGGTTTTGGGACTCGGGTGTGTCTCCATATACTCTGAGCTCCCCAGTGAGGTGGGATCCCCCTGGATCTAGGGCAATGTCTCCACAGGATTTGAGCTCCCCACCAAGATGAGATCTGGCACAAGAACAGTGTCTTCATGGTGGAGTCATAGCTCCCACTGAAGTGGAACTCCCTGACCCACTGAACAGCTGAATGGGGAGCTCACTGGCACACAGAAAGTGTTCACACTGTCCGACCTTCCCCCGTGTTTGTTGGTTCAACGCTGGAAGGAAGCACAAGTCTGTTTGTTCTCCTGCCCCTGTGTGTGTACGGGGGGACATCTTGGGAGCTTATTTGTCTAAAGGATGTCTGTGTCCTCTAGTTGCTGAGAGGCAGTGAGGACAAGCAGCTGCATAAACTGCACTTGGAGAGAAACCCTGCTGTATACAATTTCACGCGCCAGGGAGCAGGACTCAACATGACTGTGCACAGCGTGAGTGTGAGGGGCACCAAGGGCTCAAATTGGGCTCAGTGTCAGGGCCTAAGTGTGGTGGCAGGGAATGGGCAGCTCTCAGCACAGGCCAGGGTAAAATGAACTGCTTGGGTGAGTGGGGAGGGTGCTCGGGGCCGAGGAAAAATGGCTGATGGAGGGGACAGAGTGCAGGGGTGAGCAGGTGCTTAGGCCGGAGGAATCAGGGTTCAGGAAGGGGACAGGGGAAAAGGGTGAGCAGGTGCCTAGGATGGAGGAATCAAGCCTCAAGGACAGGTGTCCTGGGCCCAGTATGGTTTTGGAGTGATGAATCCCTTCTACCCTAGGCCTTGGACAGTGATGAGCAGAGCCACCAGGCAGTGACCGAGGCCATGAGGGTCATCGGCTTCAGTCCTGAAGAGGTGGAGTCTGTGCATCGCATCCTGGCTGCCATATTGCACCTGGTGAGCCTGGCTCAGAAGCCTGGGAGGGCTACCTCCCGACAGGGGTTTCCCAGCTGGGAGGCACCCAGGGAGGAGGAGGAGATTGGCTGGAGATTCTCCAGCAATGTGCTAGGCTGACTGCCTCTCCTGCAGAAGCTGAGCTGCTTGAGTGATGAGCTCAATTGGTACGTGGTCCAGAGCCCACTCTTAGGGCCAGGGCAGCCAGGCACAGTAAAAGCTGAGCATCATGCAGACTGTCTGTTAGTCTGAGACACAGTCATGAGCTGTGTGGCTTTGGATGCATTTACTCAGTGCCTCTTGGCCTCAGTTTTCTCTAAGGGGCATGAGGAGTAAGTTATGCAGGGTTCCTCTAGCTGCTGGGAGGATGCCATGGGGTCATTCACATACCATTTGGACTTGAGACCTTGGCAAAGACTCTGGTGTACCCGTGCCCCCTTCCCCCAATCTCTGGCTGTGTCTGTGCCCATGATGAGCAGCTGACCACGCTGTTCTGAGAAGGAGCTGTACTCTACCACATCCATGTCCCCTGTTTTCATTCCTCCTTCCTGTCCAAAGTTGTCCAGGCTCCTTTGGGACATGGAGCCTGGACTGTTCATGGTTTTCCCATCACCAGGGAAACATCGAGTTTGTGGAGACAGAGGAGGGTGGGCTGCAGAAGGAGGGCGTGGCAGTGGCCGAGGAGACACTGGTGGACCATGTGGCTGAGCTGACAGCCACACCCCGGGACCTCGTGCTCCGCTCCCTGCTGGCTCGCACAGTTGCCTCGGGAGGCAGGGAACTCATAGAGAAGGGCCACACTGCAGCTGAGGCCAGCTACGCCCGGGATGCCTGTGCCAAGGTACTTTGGGGCAGGCACAGGGAGGGAAGCCCAGGAGGCCTTCATGGGGGAGGCCAGGCCAGAGGCAGCAGGAAGCAGGGTGTTCCTATCTCCCAGGCGGTGTACCAGCGGCTGTTTGAGTGGGTGGTGAACAGGATCAACAGTGTCATGGAACCCCGAGGCCGGGACCCTCGGCGTGATGGCAAGGACACAGTCATCGGTGTGCTGGACATCTATGGCTTCGAGGTGTTTCCCGTCAACAGGTGGGTGGCCAGCCAGTCACATCTCCACCTCTGATGCCCAGCAGCTTTGCCCACTTAGTCCTGGAAAGCTCAGCTGGGGCTGGGCAGCAGGAATGTCTGGGTTTCTCCCAGCTTGTCCCTGGGCCCAAGGCTCATGCCTCCCAGGCCTGCCTCACCTGCACCATCTGGCCATTGGTGCCCTGATGGAAGGCAGAATTACAGGGCATGAGTAATTCCTGGTTGTGACTCCTAAGTCCACTCCAGAACACGCATGCAGGAGGTGTGGGTGGGGTAAAGGAGGAGTCCAGCACAGGGATGCGTAAGCCACAGGGAAGTCATACGGGGTGCTGGCACCAGAACCCTTGATGAACATTAGCAGAGATGTTTGGGGGAGCGGCCATCCATTACCATGCACACCACAAGCAGCAACCTCCCCTCTGAAAGGCCCACCCCACCCCCAGCTTCGAGCAGTTCTGCATCAACTACTGCAACGAGAAGCTGCAGCAGCTATTCATCCGGCTCATCCTGAAGCAGGAGCAGGAGGAGTACGAGCGCGAGGGCATCGCCTGGCAGAGCGTGAGCACTATGGCCTGGGGGGAGGGCAGGCGGCAGGGTGTGGAGGGGCCTCAGCCCATGGGGAGGGGCCCGGGCTGGCCTGGCAGGTGGCTGAGTGTGGGGCAGAGGAGGGGAGGTGGCCTGAAAGGCTTTGGGAGCCTCCCTGCTGGCTGCCTTTGCCCCAGGTTGAGTACTTCAACAACGCCATCATTGTGGATCTGGTGGAGCGGCCCCACCGTGGCATCCTGGCCGTGCTGGACGAGGCCTGCAGCTCTGCCGGCACCATCACTGACCGAATCTTCCTGCAGACCCTGGACACACACCACCGCCATCACCTACACTACACGAGCCGCCAGGTGCCCCTGGCTGTCCCAGCACCACCACAGTGGGCGGGTGGGACCTGCCCCATAGGCACCACACTGCCCATGCCTCGTGGGAACTGGGTGGGGACCCAGCTTTGGTGCCATTGTTGTCACTGTGGCGACCTTCTCTGTCCTGGAGGTGGGGAAGCAGGGCTATCCCCTCATACAGACCCCCCACACACACCTTTTGTGCCTTGACCTCAGCCTGTCCCCATAGCTCTGCCCCACAGACAAGACCATGGAGTTTGGCCGAGACTTCCGGATCAAGCACTATGCAGGGGATGTCACGTAAGGCCCCCCTCCCACCCACATCCCTGGTCTTCCCACAGGCACCATGGCATGTGTCATGGAGCAGGAGTGCTTCAGGAGAGTGGTTGGGAGACAGGTGTTATGGCCCCTTCTGCCACCCCCACCCCTTTAAGACACTGAAAACATGCCAGACAGCAGATTCACAAGTGAAGAACCGGAAACAGGGTTTGAGGATAGTCATTAACCATGGCTGCATTCTTCTGGGAGCCTTTAAAAAATACTCACGTCTCATGTCTGGGCCCAACCCTATACTAGCATCTGTGGGGTGGGGGGCTGCAGGCTGGTGAGGTGGGAGTAGGGAGGGAACAGACGGTGCAGAATGGGCCAAGATTCTACATTTCTAACAAGCTCCCAGGTGAGGCCTCGCTACCATACTTGGACCACGCTCCCAGTGCCAAAGCCCAGGTGTCCTTCAGAGGTTGTCATGATGGCTATTAATTTATGTGTTGCTTGCCACATCCCAAAACGATTTAAAGTGACTCACAGCGAGGTACAAGTGTTTCATGAGAACTTCTCAAGGAGAGGAAATAGAGTAGATGACAACGACAAAGCAGCCCAATATCATCTACCTGTATCTGTTCGCAAAATCTACGCCCTGCCTGCATGAGGTGGCTCATGCCTGTAACCCCAGCACTTTGGGAGGCTGAGGTGGGTGGATCACCTGAGGCCAGGAGTTTGAGACCAGCCTGCCCAACATGGCGAAACCTCATCTGTACTAAAAACATAAAAATTATCTGGGCATGGTGGCATGTGCCTGTAATCCCAGTTGCTTGGGAGGCTGAGGCATGAGAATTGCTTGAACCTGGGAGGCAGAGGTTGTGGTAAGCTGAGATCACACCACTGCACTCCAGCCTGGGCAACAGAGTGAGACTATTTCTCAAAAAAAATAAATAAATAAAATAAAAAATAATAAAAATCCATTCCCTGAGGCTTCACAGGTGCTGCAGTTGGAGCCAAGATTTAGCACTGACATTTCTAACAGTCCAAGAACTAGACAGTGATTCTGAGGCTCTCAGTGTCCACAGATCAAAATAGGCCCAGGACTCAGGAGTTCCTAGTTATAGTTGTAGTCGCTGATGTTTATCAAAACTCGGTAGGCACTGTTCTGAGCAATTGATGTACGCTGCGGCACAGAGAGGTTGAGTGGCTTAGGCAAGGTCACACAGCATGCATGTGGTAGATGCAGGACTCGGTGCTAGAACATTTGTCTTCGGAGTTGGGGGCTTAACCACTCGATTCATCTTCCAGGAGAGAAATGTCTCCTGAGGGAGGGCGTCTTAGGTGATGAAAGAAAAAGCAGGTGTGAGGGGGAAGGAGAGGAGCCAAGGCAGAGGGAGGAAGAGAGACTGACCTATGGGAACAAAGGCAGGTGGGAAGAGAGTCATCTCGGCCCTGGGGGCTGCTGGAGTCATCAGCACTCTGGCCTGGCAGCCCCCGCCCCTGCTCCCTCACCAGCCCTGGCTTCTGGCAGGTACTCCGTGGAAGGCTTCATCGACAAGAACAGAGATTTCCTCTTCCAGGACTTCAAGCGGCTGCTGTACAACAGGTGAGCACAGCTTGCTGGGCACCATAGGGAGGGCCAGGGCCCTGGGGCCCCAGACACTTTAGGGTCAGGCATTGAGTAGCGTCAGAACGGGGGTGGGCAGGGCTGCTCTCCCTGAGGATGGCTGGGAATTCGGCCTGTGTCTGTAGCACAGACCCCACTCTGCGGGCCATGTGGCCAGATGGGCAGCAGGACATCACAGAGGTGACCAAGCGCCCCCTGACGGCCGGCACACTCTTCAAGAACTCCATGGTGGCCCTGGTGGAGAATCTTGCCTCCAAGGTATGTTCCACCCCTCTCCCACTCTGGCTGTTCTGGATCCTTCTCTCTGTGCCCTCGGTGCCAAGTAGGGTCCCAACCACCTCTGTCTGTACACCATAGTAGTGGGGGAGGGTTCTTGTGCTGTCTGTATGAGCCACATCTGCTCCAGCAGGGGGCCCCGCCTACTGCACAGGTGAGATGTGGGGCCTCAGGGGCTGGGCTGAGGCTTGCTCAATCATGGGGAACCCAGGCTTCTCTTTGCCCCATTGTTTCTTGAGCAGGGAGGGGTTTGAGGAGACCATGTGGGAGACTGGCTTGACCCAGCCCAGCTCTTGGCAAAAACCCAGGATTCTTCTGGCAGGTGGGGCCAGAGAGACAGAAAACACAAGCTTTCTTGGGGAGCTTTGGGTCCAAAGTCAGAGGGGGAACACGTGAAGGTTCAGGGAGAGGACATGTTAGCGTGAGATGAGCTTAACAACAGAACATCCAGAGATGTCAGCCCCTTTTGGAAGAAGAAAAGGAAGGCAGATGTGGCGAGGAGTGGTCCTGCTCCTGCCCCTGCCATACCCACCTGCCCGACCAGGAGCTGGAACCTGGCTCTGAACCTGGCCTTGCTGGCCTCTGCCCAGCACTTAGGGCTTCCAGGGCCCTTGTTCTGCTGATTACCCTTGTTTGTTCCTGACTGTCCTCCTGGCCTGGGACCTTGAGGGGTTGGGAAGCCCCTGGTGTGGGGCAGGGTGCACAGTGCTGCTGGCGCAGACCCTCTCCAAGTCCCCTCTGTCCCCGCAGGAGCCCTTCTACGTCCGCTGCATCAAGCCCAATGAGGACAAGGTGGCTGGGAAGCTGGATGAGAACCACTGTCGCCATCAGGTCGCATACCTGGGGCTGCTGGAGAACGTGAGGGTCCGCAGGGCTGGCTTCGCTTCCCGCCAGCCCTACTCTCGATTCCTGCTCAGGTACTGGTACCTGACACCCATCACTCCATGGGCCGAGTCCCTGTGTGGAGTCCAAGGGGTAGGAGCAGAGGGTCCCCAGACAGCACGTCACAAACATCAATACAAGCAGGAACCAGCACGCTGCTGGCCTCAAGACACCAAAATATCTGGGAGAACATGTGTGTGAGCACACGCATGTGGGGACACACAGGTGGGAACATGGGTATGAGAGCTGTGTGAGGACATATATGTGAGGACATGTGTATGGGAAGACACATGTGCACAGGTGTCATAAGTGCTCCAGGAACACACACTGTATCCCTGCCATCTCCCCAGGTGTGGGGTGGGCAGGGTGGGCTCCATGATCTCTCCCCGAGGCCTGGGTCACACTGCCCTGTCCTGTGGTGACAGGTACAAGATGACCTGTGAATACACATGGCCCAACCACCTGCTGGGCTCCGACAAGGCAGCTGTGAGCGCTCTCCTGGAGCAGCACGGGCTGCAGGGGGACGTGGCCTTTGGCCACAGCAAGCTGTTCATCCGCTCACCCCGAACACTGGTCACACTGGAGCAGAGCCGAGCCCGCCTCATCCCCATCATTGTGCTGCTATTGCAGAAGGTGAGGTGGGCAGGGCAGGCAGACATCCACCATGGGGGTGGGGAAAGCTTGTGTCCCAGGGGCCACAAACACACTTGTAAGTTTTACAGGCGTCTCTGCTTGATGGAGACAGGCCAGGGAGTGTTTAATAAATGCTTAGGGCCAGGTTTGGGGCTAAGGGTTAGGGCCTGGCTGAATTTGACTGCGTATCCCATCCCACCTGGCCCACCCAGGCATGGCGGGGCACCTTGGCGAGGTGGCGCTGCCGGAGGCTGAGGGCTATCTATACCATCATGCGCTGGTTCCGGAGACACAAGGTGCGGGCTCACCTGGCTGAGCTGCAGCGGCGATTCCAGGCTGCAAGGCAGCCGCCGCTCTACGGGCGTGACCTTGTGTGGCCGCTGCCCCCTGCTGTGTTGCAGCCCTTCCAGGACACCTGCCACGCACTCTTCTGCAGGTACTACTCTCAGCCCACCACACTTTCCATTCAGCCGGCATCCGCTGAACACCTTGACCCATCATACCCGCCCTGCAGTGTCTGGACGGGAGACACACCAGCCCCCTTAATAGGTGGGAAGGGGGATGCTGTGCCACATTAGCTGACTGCCCGTGTGCCACAGTTGGTGCAGAGCCCTGACCATGTTGGGTACTGTGGTGGGCATTCAAAGTCCAGGGCTGCAGCCTGCAGGGGGGAGCCCGTCAGGGTTGGGAAGTAAGGGGATTCTGCATCTGAATGGGGTCTTATTGAAGGCCAAGCAAGAGTTCTCCAGAAAGATGGGCACAGAGCATGCTCAGAACAGGAGGGTGCTGGGCAGCTGCTGGTCTCTGGGTCACCTTCCAGGAACAAGCATTAGGCACAAGGGTCTGAGACCAGAGAAGCCGGCAGAGGTTGGGACATAAAAAGCTGGCAGTGCCAGGCTGAGGTCTTGGCTTCCTCCATGGAGAAGTGGCTCAGTGGGCACATGAACACATGGCCAGCATCTGTCTGACTGCATGCTCTCTCCCAGGTGGCGGGCCCGGCAGCTGGTGAAGAACATCCCCCCTTCAGACATGGCCCAGATCAAGGCCAAGGTGGCCGCCATGGGGGCCCTGCAAGGGCTTCGTCAGGACTGGGGCTGCCGGCGGGCCTGGGCCCGAGATTACCTGTCCTCTGTAAGTGCCAGGCGAGTCCAGGGCTGCCAGGGGAGGTGGGCTGCCAAAGAGGGCTCTTGGCTAACGCTGTGACCAGGTCCCCTCAGATGTCCTCTCCCAGGCCTGGGGTTGTCTGAGGCCCTGCACTTCAGCCCCTACCAGAGCTCTGCAAGGTATCAACCTGGATTTCTGCAAGGAGCAGTGGCCTTCCGGGGTGGGTGTGGATGACAGCAGGGCCAGGCTCAGAGGCAGCCTAGAAGTCAATACAAAAGGGCTCTGTGCCCTCAGGAAATCCAGGGCTGCTCAGCTCACGCACATGTCTGTGTGACTCAGTTTCCTGAGATGAAGGATAGCTATGCTGATTCACAGAGAGCTGCCATCAATTGAGTCTGGTCCCGTGACTCAATCCCAACCAGCGCCCCCTCCCCTCCATCTGTTCTCAGGCCACTGACAATCCCACAGCATCAAGCCTGTTTGCTCAGCGACTAAAGACACTTCGGGACAAAGATGGTTTCAGGGCTGTGCTCTTTTCAAGCCACATCCGTAAGGTTAGACAAGGGACAAGGATAGCTTCAGGGCTGTGCTCTTTTCTAGCCATGTCTGCAAGGTTAGAAGCTGGTGCAGAGTTCTGGGGGGGCACTTGGGAGAAAATGGAGGCAACCCCAGCCCAGGCCCAGCTGCTCCTGACACTCTGGAAACTGTTGACAGCCGGGAGGGGAGGCAGTAGGGACTGCTGGGGCCTCGGGCCCTGGTGGGTGACGAGGCAGCACCAGCCTGGGCCAAGCCACCTCTCCCACAGGTGAACCGCTTCTACAAGATCCGGAACAGGGCCCTCCTGCTCACAGACCGGCACCTCTACAAGCTGGACCCTGATCGGCAGTACCGGGTGATGCGGGCAGTGCCCCTTGAGGCGGTGAGCAACGTGGGTTGGGGGTAGCCTGCAGCATCTGTGAGGGGCACTGCTGGGCTTCTCAGAGTCCTGCCTCAGTCTTCTCCCCCACTGTCTACCTGTGATGGCCCAGACCATCCTAAAACTCAGCGATGGTGGCACCCGTGCTGAAAACCCTGCAGTGGCTTCCCACGCCCACAGAGTGAAAGGTCTCATCCTGTGATCCCCACCAGCCCAGTGACCGTCCGCCACATTCTCACACTCTAGCCAAGCCAAATGGTCCCTTCTCCCAACTTGTGCCCAACTGGGGGTTCTCCCACCTGGGCATTCTGGGACCTGAGTCCCCACCACAATGTCAGGGCCTCCTGTGGGATACGGTTCCGGCCACTCTGGAACCTTCTGCCGAGCTCTGTGGCCTACTTGCTCCCTTCATTAGCAGCTGCTGTTCCCATAAATTCTCTTTCCCACAGGACGGGGGCAGGGATCAAGGCCAGGCTACCTCGGGGTCTCCCACAGTTTCAGGGGTCCCATGACTGTCCCAATAGAAAGGGCGGTGAGTGCCTCTCTGTCTAATGCCGCAGCCCAGAGCCGGAGTGGTTGTTTAAATGTAGTGAGAGAGACCTAGAACTAAAAACAGCTCCTCCAGGCAGTAGCACATGCAAGGGCTCAGCATCCACAGGTGAGCAGCGGCCCTGTTGGACAGCAAGGATCTAGAACTATCCGTCCTGGAGAAAATCCTATTGTGCAGCGTCCCGCCCAACCTTCCCCCTGTCAGCAGGGTCCCGAGAGGGAGAAGAGGGTGGTGGGGGGCTGGTGGCCCTGGCGAGGGCGGGTCTCCCCGGGTGAGGTTGGGGGTTCGGGAGATGCTTCCTGGGGAGGGGGTGAGTCCGGTTAGGCTGGGGTGCGGGTTGAGGCGGCTGCACCCTAACCCCGCGCTCCGCTCAGGTGACAGGGCTGAGCGTGACCAGCGGAGGAGACCAGCTGGTGGTGCTGCACGCCCGCGGCCAGGACGACCTCGTGGTGTGCTTGCACCGCTCCCGGCCGCCGCTGGACAACCGCATTGGGGAGCTGGTGGGTGTGCTGGCCGCACACTGCCAGGGGTGAGTGCGGGCCGGGCGGTGGCGGGCACGAAGTCCCGACCGCGCGGCCGCCCTGACCTCTCCTCCTGCCGCAGGGAGGGCCGCGCCCTGGAGGTTCGCGTCTCTGACTGCATCCCGCTGAGCCAGCGCGGGGCCCGGCGCCTCGTCTCGGTGGAGCCCAGGCCGGAGCAGCCAGAGCCCGATTTCCGCTGCGCCCGCGGCACCTTCACCCTGCTCTGGCCCAGCCGCTGAGCGCCCGCACCCGCCGCGCCCCGAGGCCGCCGATTGTCCGCCCCGCCCGCGCTGCAAATAAACCCTCTGAATCAACCCGCCTACTCGCCGCTCCCGCCTCACCCGCAGGGTCTCCGGCCGCCTCCTCGGTCAGGTCCACCCGCGCCCCACTCACACGCTGGGGCCCCGACTACAGGAGGCCCGGCGCCCCGACTGGGGATAGAAGCCCGAGCTCTCGAAGTAAGCGCTCTCCAGAGGAAGCAGTGCCTTTGTGCCCCAGCCTACCCCGTCCACGCAGTGGTCCCCTGTTCCTCTCCACAGGGCTCCTGGCCTTGTTCCTACCTGGCCACTGGGGAAGGCTTAGGGTTCATCTTCAGGCAGGGCTGGGGAGTACTCCTGGAGATGGAGCAGCCCCTAGAGCTGTCACGGGATGTGCCGCTGAGCCGCCGCCGTGGCCCAGGGCTGACGCTATCCCAGCCTCGAGCTGTCCCTGTCCCTGTCCCTGCTGGATGTGGGTGTCTGAGGCGCTGGGACTGACCTCTGGAGCCTGGTAACTGTGGGACAGGCCCTGCAGCCAGAACTCCCAGCCTCCGGGAGCAGGGCCTGTGCCCCCAGAAAGAGCCACAGGGAGGCCTCGGGAGACACCTGCAGCCCCCGGGCTGACCACCTCTTCTCCAGGCCAACCTCAGCCTCAGCCTTCAGCAGCTCCGCCAGCCCCTCTGGGGCCCTCATGGAACCAGGCCTTCAGCCTCTCAGCCCTCAGGCCCTCAGCCCTCTGCCTCCCTCAGCTCCTCAGCCCCTCAGCCCCTCAGCACCCTCAACCCCACTCAGCCCCTCAGCCTCCCTCAGCCCCCTCAGCCCTCAGCTCTCTCAGCCCTCAGCTCTCTCACCCCTCAGCCCCTCAGCACCTTCAATCCCTCACAGCCCCTCAGCCCTCACCCTCCTTCAGCCTGTCAGCCCCTTCAGCTCCTCAGCCCCTCAGCCCCTCAGCCCTCAGCCCTCAGCCCCTCAGCCCTCAGTTACCTCAACCCCTAAGCCCCTCAGCCCTCAGCTCCCTCAACCCTTCAGTCCTTCAACCCTCAGCCCTCAGCCCCTAAGCCCCTCAACCCCTCGGCCCCTCAGTCCTCTCAGTCCCTCAGCCCCCTCAGCCCCTCAGCCCTCAGCCCCCTCAACCCCTCAGGCCCTCAGGCCCTCAGCCCCTCAGCCCTCAGCCTCCTCAATACCTCAGGCCCTCAGCCCCTCAGCCCTCAGCCTCCTCAATACCTCATCCCCTCAGCCCCCTGAGCCCCCTCAGTCCCTCAGTCCCTCAGCCCCTCAGTCCCTCAGTCCCTCAGCCCCTCAGTCCCTCAGCCCCTCAGTCCCTCAGCCCCTCAGTCCCTCAGTCCCTCAGCACCCTCAGTCCCTCAGTCCCTCAGCCCCTCAGTCCCTCAGCCCTCAGCCCCTCAGTCCTTAGCCTTCTCAATCCCTGAGCCACTCAGCCCTCAGCCCCCTCAAACCCTAATCCCTCAGTCCCCTCATCCCCCATCCCCTCAGCCCCTCAGCCACTCAGCCCCTCAGGCCCTCAGCCCCTCAGCCCTCAGCCTCTCAGCCCTCAGCTCCCTCAACCCCTCAGCCCCTTAGTCCTCATCTCCCTCAGCCCTCAGCCCCTCAGCCCTCAGCCTCCAGCCCTCAGCTCCCTCAACCCCTCAGCCCCTTAGCCCTCATCTCCCTCAGCCCTCAGCCCCTCAGTCCTCAGCCCCTCAGCCCTCACTCCTCTCAGCCCTCAGCCCCCTCAGCCCCTCAGCTTCTCAGCCCACAGCCTCCTTCAGCCCCTCAGCCCTTCAGCCCCTCAGCCCCTCAGCCCTTCAGCCCCTCAGCCCCCTCAGCCCTTCAGCCCCCTCAGCCCCAAAGCCCTTCAGCCCCCTCAGCCCCTCAGCCCTTCAGCCCCCTCAGCCCCAAAGCCCTTCAGCCCCTCAGCCCTCAGCCCCTCAGCCCTCAGCCCTTACCCCCCTCAGCCCCGTCAACTCCTCAGTCCCTGAGCCCTCAGCCTCTCAGCTCTCAGCCTCCTTCAGCCTGTCAGCCTCCTCAACCCCTCAGCCCCTCAGCCCCTCAGCCCCTCACCCCCCTCAGCCCCTCAGCCCCTCAGCCCTCAGGCCCCTCAGTCCTCAACCCCTCAGCCCTCAGCCCCTCAGCCCCTCACCCCCCTCAGCCCCTCAGCCCCTCAGCCCTCAGGCCCCTCAGTCCTCAACCCCTCAGCCCTCAGCCTCTCAGCCCTCAGCCTATTTCAGCCCCTCAGCCTCAGCCCCCTCAGCCCTCAGCCCTCAGCCCCTCAGCCCTCAGCCCCCTCAGCTCCTCAGCCCTCAGTCCTCAGCCTCCTTCAGCCCCTCAGCCCTCAGCCCCTCAGCTGCCTCAGCCCCCTCAATCCCCTCAGCCCTCAGCCCTTTAGCTCCTTCCTCTTTTCCATCAGTTGGTGTTCTCTGTGCCCCCAGAGCTGTGCTCTCCTCCTTCGTATGTGTCAACCTAAATTCAGAGAGCACCCTGGCTTGATTTGCCACTTTGTTGTGTGGGCAGAGTCGCGTCTTCCACCAGGGCCTTTGTGTGGCATGTGACAGTTTGGGACGTCCAATCTCTGTACTTTCTGGGGCCTCTCCTGTTGAATGGCCAGGGGCTCAGGGTCACCTCCGGCCTGCAGGTCAACGTCTGGCTGCTCCTGCCCTGGGGAGGGCAGCTGTCTCCTAGCCCAACCCAAAAGCCCCCAGAAACCTCCACGCAGCCAACTCCGGAGTCTGTCCCTGGCTTAAGTGAATTCAGGATGGGCCAGGCACCTCCCTCACAGAGCAATCAGACATGAAGGGTACCTTTCAACCACACAATCCTACACAGTCCTAGACATTAGGTGGGTCCTCTGCCCTCTGCAGGTCACCTCATCAGAGAGCCCAGCAGTATCTGCCCACTTCCTGTCCATATTCTCCTCCCTAGTGCACTGGGAGTGAGAGGAGAGCCCAAAGCTCCCCCAGATCTTTAGGAAGCTCCACTGTCAGGCTGAGCGGAGGGCCTTAGTGACAAGTGACAACTTCAGGTTGTCAAGTCCAGAGTGGGAGACACATTTGGGGTCCAGCTTGCTGGTGGGCACTCGCCTGCTCATGCCCACAGCCTCGAAGGGAAAAGTCATAATTGACAGGTGGTTCTTGGGGTCCTGAGATCCAGCCCAAGACATGGGATGACATGCTAAGAAGGGGAAGGTGACAGAAGGTTCACATGCATCACACACCACTTTGACAAACCCATACATAGCATTCACTATAGTGAATAGAAACACAAAGCACCGTAGTTCTAGCACTTTGCAAAAATCCCCCACCCAATACCTTTGAGGTGAGAGTTACCATCATTGCCTAGTTACTGGTGAGAAAACAGAGGTTCCATGACTTGCCTGAGGCACTGAGCGGGGTGAGGTCAGGACTTGTGACCACGCATGCAGGCACACGCCCTCCATGTCGCACCAACATACTCACTTTGCAGATGGGGAGTGACGCCTAAGCACTGGGATGGCATCATTGGCTTGTGTTGGACAGCGCCTATACTGGAGTCCACCTTCTACCCACTTGTTCCAGTCTATCCACATTTCCTATCAACAGAACGAGTTTACTAGAACCCTCCCCTCAAATTGGTACGAGGACTACATGACATGGCATGCGATGACACGCACACAGAGGAGATCCTTATTCCAGGGTGCGGGAAGAGGAGATCCTACACATGGGCTTGGGGGATGGCTTCCCTCACTGTAGCGTCCAGTCCCCCAGCAGCTCTGGGAGCAGGAGTGACTGTCTCCGTTTTGCAGATGAAGAAACAGAACCATAAAGGTGACCTTTTCTCTTTTTGTTTTTTACATTTAAAGTTAAATTGGTCTCCCCTCAAAAAATGCTTAGATGTAATTGTTTTAATTATCCTCACTTACACTCCTGCTTCTTTATTGAAGTGTAATTTACACACCATGAAACTTACCATTTGAAAACATGCAATTCAGTAATCTTTAGTATATTCATAAGGTTGTGCAACCAACCAACACCATTGTCTAATTTTAGAACATTTTCATCACCCCAAAATGAAACCCATATCCACCAGCAATCACTCTTCATTACCTGGTAGTAATTACCTACCCCTACCCTCAGCCCTTGGAAACCACTAATGTACTTTCTGTTTCTTTGGTTATGCCTATTTTGGACATTTAGTATAAATGAGATCATACAATATATGGCCTCATCTGTCTGGCTTCTTTCACTGAGCATAATGTCTTCAAGGCTCAACCATAATGTAGCATCTGACAGTACTTCACTCTTCTATGTACAAATAATATTGCACTGTATGGAGACACCACATTTTGTTTATCCATTCATCAGGTGATAGACATCTGGGTTGGCTATTATGAACAGTGGTGCTAGGAACATTTGCGTATAAGTTTTTGTGTGGACACATGTTTCCAGTTCTCTTGGTATGTATCTAGGAGTAGAACCTCTGGGTCAAATGATAATTCTTTTTTTGTTTGTTTGTTTTTTGTTTTGTTCTGTTTTGTTTTGAGACAGAGTTTTGCTCTTGTTACCCAGGCTGGAGTGCAATGGTACAATCTCGGCTCACTGCAACCTCTGCCTCCTGGGTTCAAGCGATTCTCCTGCTTCAGCCTCCCAAGTAGCTAGAATTACAGGCATGTGCTACCATACCAGGCTAATTTTGTATTTTTAGCAGTGATGAAGTTTCTCCATGTTGGTCAGGCTGGTCTCGAACTCCTGTCCTCAGGTGATTCGCCCACCTCGGCCTCCCAAAGTGCTAGGATTACAGGCATGAGCCCCTGGGTCCGGCTGCCAAATGGTAATTCTATGTTTAACTTTCTGGGGAACCACCAGATGGTTTTTCAAAGTAGCTGCACTATTTTACATTCCCACAACTAATATATGGGGTTCCAACTTCTCTACATCTATGCCAATATGTTATTTTCTGAGGTTTTGGTGTTTTTGTTTTGTTTTGTTTTGTTTTTCTGAGACAGTATTTTGCTCTGTTGCCCAGGCTGGAGGGCAATGGTGTGGTCTCGGCTCACTGCAACTTCTGCCTCCTGGGTTCAAGCGATCCTCCTGCCTCAGCCTCCCAAGTAGCTGGGATTACAGGTGCCCGCCACCATGCCTGGCTAATTTTTGTATTTTTAGTAGAGACGGGGTTTCACCATGTTGGTCAGGCTGGTCTTGAACTCCTGACCTCAGGTGATCTACCCGCCTTGGCCTCCCAAAGTGGTTTTATTGTTTGTTTGTTTGTTTTTTAATAGCCATCCTAAAGGATGTGAAGTCTTACCTAATTGCAGTTTTGATGTGCATTTCCCTAATAATGAATGATGTTGGACAATTTTTCGTGTGCTTATTGGCCATTCATATATCGTCTTTGGAGGAATGTTTATTCAAAATTCTTTGCCCCCGCCTCACTTTTTCTTTTCTTTCTTTTTTTCTTTTTCTTTTTCTTTTTTTTTGGGACAGAATCTTACTCTGTCGCCCAGGCTGGAATGCAGTGGTGCGATCTTGGCTCACTGCAATCTATATCTTCCTGCAACCTCTGCCTCCCAGGTTCAAGCAATTCTCATACCTCAGCCTCCCGAGCAGCTGTGTCTACTGGCATGTGCCACCACATTCAGCTAATTTTTACATTTTTTAGCAGAGACGGGGTTTCACCATGTTGGCTGGGCTGGTCTTGAACTCCTGGCCTCAAGCAATCCACCTGCCTTGGCCTCCCAATATGCTGGGATTACAGGCATGAGCCATCACACCCAGCCTCCCCCAAACAACAACCCCCCTTTTTTTTTTTTAATTCATGGACTGTGGGCCATTCTCCAGTGGTCACCAGGGTGCTCCTTTTCCATTCAGGGAACAGCTGGCTTTGGCCTCTGTCCGTTGCGACCCCCTCCCTGCCTGGCAGTGTGGGAGAGGAGGGGCAAGCGCTCTGGGCAGACAGCAGGTCCTACAGCCATGTGGGTGCATATGCACCACAGGTGGGCACTGACGAACTCATCCTCTCCAAAAACTGCTGCCGAGCCCTAGAAGGGACAGAGCTTTGCCCACACCAGCCCCTCCCCTAGAATGCAGCCATGTCTTCTGGAAGCTCTGTCCTGGTCTAAAATGATGCTCAGCCCCCGGAGTTCCTGAAGAACAGATGGAGCAGCAACCCCTGGCTTGCTGTCACTCTGCTGCAGGCTCACAAGATACTTGAGCTGGAGGCCACAGAGAGCCCTATGACACACTGTCCCTCCCAGGAGCCCAGACCCCACCTTGATGCATGAGATGGATCTAGGGAAGATGCTGGGAGGGGCTGGAGAGAGGTGCTGCAGGCCAGGGTAGTCAGAAACAAAACTGTCGTAGTATCCGTTCTCTGTGTAGGTAGGAAAAAAATATATAACATTGAGAGTGCTTTGTGTCCAGCTGGTGGTATTGCAGGGGGTTTCTACCCTGTTTTTGTAGGTGTTTTCCTATTTTCCCCCAAATTGCTACAATGAATGCTGCCAAGTCATGCCAGTTTATCGGTGGCAGGGCACAGAGTGGCTGTAGGCCAGGGGTTGTCTGTGCTCCCATGGTTCCCCCATGTGCTGAGCTCTCAGCAGGAGGGCAATATTTCATCAGGGTGTGAGTCTAGCTCCATCCTGGACTAAAATAAGCAGCCTTGGACCAAGGCCACTCAGGGCCAAGATAAGCCACAGGGTGGGGGTAGGCAGCTTTCTGTTGACTCCTACCTGCCCCTTAAGCTAACCAAAACAGTTGCCTCCATCCCTGTCAGTTGGGAGATGGTATTTTTTGAGGCTGGACCTGGAAAATTTAACCTGGCTTTGGTCAACATGCATATAATGGGGTGGGAATAGGCCTCATCGGTGACGTGAGGCCTCCACCTCCAGCAGCTAGTAGAGAAGTCCAAGGGTACTGGCTCCCACAGAGCAGGGGCTGGGAGAAGTCCTAAGACTCAGAGACCTGCAGAGATCACTTTTGTAACACCCAATGCAACCAAGATATACTCTTGCTTTTACTTTTGCTTGGAGAAAAAAAATCCTTACAGGCTAAAAAAGGTCAGAATATTCTAGAAAGAAAATCTGAAGGAACATGACCATCTGTTCAGTTTAAATCTTCACTGAGCTGAGCAAACAGAAGAATAATCCTGCAGATGGAGAAATGCTGCTCATCACAGGGTCCATATCATAGCAGTGTGGGGTTAGCTTCCCCAGGTCCAGTTCCCATACACCATCCATGCCCTGTTTATCAGAAAAATGTGCCACCAAGCAATCAATACATTTTCCAAGTGAACAAAACAGGACAGAAACCTCCCAGCTCTTCCTTAGCAATAAGCTATGCTGAGTGTTCCTCCCCACACAAGGCTGACCCCACCACACTGCTGTGACCCCAGCCTGAGCAGAGGGAGACAGAGCAGAAAGGAATTGGCCACAGCTGCTGCAAGGACAGGCTGGGTGTGGAGGTGAGAGCACAGAGGCAGCAGGCAGCCTCTGGGTGTGAAAACCCATTACTCTCAGCGGGGCGCGGTGGCTCAAGCCTGTAATCCCAGCACTCTGGGAGGCTGAGACGGGCGGATCACGAGGTCAGGAGATCGAGACCATGCTGGCGAACACGGTGAAACCCCGTCTCTACTAAAAATACAAAAAACTAGCCGGGCGAGGTGGCAGGCGCCTGTAGTCCCAGCTACTCCGGAGGCTGAGGCAGGAGAATGGCGTAAACCTGGGAGGCGGAGCTTGCAGTGAGCTGAGATCCGGCCACTGCACTCCAGCCCGGGCGACAGAGCAAGACTCCGTCTCAACAAAAAAAAAAAAAAAAAAAAAAGAAAACCCATTACTCTCATGAATGAGGCTAGTGACAAGCCACATGGATGGGTGGGACAGGAGCAAGTGTGGAGTAAGAGGCTGAGCACTAGAGAATGACACAGAGGCTTGGGAAGGCCAGGCCAGTCTAGGTGATTGTGACCACCCAACTGTTCAGGACTTGTCTGGAAAATATGTGTTATTAAGAAAGTGATAGTGCCATGGTTTGACTATGTTCCCTTCAAAAGTCAGGTGTTGCCAATGTGCTGGTATTAAGAGGTGAGGCCTTTAAGAGGTTGGCCGGGTGCAGTGGCTCATACCTGTAATCCCAGCACTTTGGGAGGCCAAGGCAGGGGGATTACTTGAGGCAAGGAGTTCAAGACCAGCTTGACCAACATCATCTCTACTAAAACTACAAAAAATTAGCCGGGTGTGGTGGTGGGTGCCTGTAATCCCAGCTACTCAGGAGGCTGAGACAGGAGAATCACTTGAACCCAGGAGGTGGAGGCTACAGTGAGTCAAGATCACACCATTGCACTCCAGCCTGGGCAACAAGAGCAAAACTCTGTCTTAAAAAAAAAAAAAAAAAAGAGGTGATTATGCTATGAGGACTTCTTCGGTATTAATGGGATTAAGGCCCTTACAAAAGAGGCTTCATGCAGCATTTGGCTGGTTTGCTCTCTTGCCCTTCTATCTGTTGCCATGAGATGACACGGTAAGAAATCGCTTACCACATGCTGGTACCTTGATCTTGGACTTCTTAGCCTCCAGAACTATGAGAAGTAAATTTATTTTCTTTATTAGTTATCCAGCCTGTGGTATTCTGTCATAGCAACACAAATGGACTAAGGCAGAAATTGGTACCAAGAGTGGGGTGGTACCAAGAGCAAGAGGCTGAGGCAGGCAGATCACTTGAGGTCAGGAGTTTAAGACAAGCCTGGCCACCATGGTGAAACCCTGTCTCTACTAAAAATACAAAAATTAGCCAGGCGTGGTGGCGTGCACCTATAGTCCCAGGATCACTTGAACCCAGGAGGCGGAGGCTGCAGTGAGCTGAGAGTATGCCACTGCACCCCAGCCTGGGAAACACAGCGAGACTCCATCTCAAAAATAAATTTTTTTTAAATAAAAAATTTGTTTAAAAATTGGAGGAAAGGCCATCCTTATTATACAATTGCTAAGAACTTTGCAGAACTGTGTTTGTGTCCTAGGACTTAATGCATGGAAAGCAGAACTTGAGAGCTATGAACTAAGGTATTTGGCAGAAGAAATCTCTAGGCAGCAAAATGTTTAGGATGATGCGTGGCTTCTCTTACCTGCTTATAGTAAACTGTGAGATAAGAGAAAGACAGAGAAACATGAAAGACAGAGTTTTTTTGTTTGTTTGTTTGTTTTTTTGAGACAGAGTCTCACTCGGTCACCCAGACTGGAGTGCAGTGGCGCGATCTCAGTTCACTGCAAGCTCCGCCTCCCAGGTCCACGCCATTCTCCTGCCTCAACCTCCTGAGTAGCTGGGACTACAGGTGCCCGCCACCACGCCCGGCTAACGTTTTGTATTTGTAGTAGAGATGTGGTTTCACCATGTTAGCCAGGATGGTCTCGATCTCCTGACCTCGCGATCTGCCCGCCTCAGCCTCCCAAAGTGCTGGGATTACAGGCGTGGGTCACCACGCCCGGTCGAAAGACACTGTTTTTAATTAAAAGAGAAGTAGAATGTAAAGATTTGGAAAATTCTCAGCCTGGTCAGAATAGAAAGAATAAAAATGTGTGTTTAAGAAAGAAAACTAAGGGTAAAAGTGTGTTTAAGAAAGAAAACTAAGGGTGTGACCAAGCAACCATTTAATTAGGAGATTAGTATGGCTAGAAGGAAGCCAGGTGCTATTCATCCAGACAACGGGAGAGTAACTTTGAAGGCATTCCAGATATCTTCAGGGCTGCCATACCCGTCACAGGCTTAGAGTGATAAGGCCTTGAGGGCAGAACAGTTTCAAGGGAGGGGTCCAAGATGCCCAAGGGACCTTGGGGCTTGCTGTCCAGGGCCACCTCAGGTCTCTGTTCCCCACTCTCGCACAGCAGTCTTTGGCCACCCCAGCTGTGGCTCAAGTGGGCTCAGGTGTGGCTGAGTTGCCACACCACAAGTGGGCTGCCACTCAAGAGGACACAAGCAGTAAGCCTTGGTGTCATCAACATAGTGCTAACTCTGCAGGTGCACAGAGTGCACAAGCTGTAGAAGCATAGCTACCTCCACCCACATTCCAAAAGATGCCTCAAACAGCCTCAGGGTCCAGGCAATGACTTGCTGCAGGAGGAGAGCCACAGATGAGAGCATCCACTAGGGCAATGCTTAATGGAGACATAGGAGTGGGGCTGCCCCCAAGATCTCAGACCTGTGAAGTCACCAGCAGAGCATGAAAATTCAATGCATGAAACATGAACGTGTTCTGTGGTCAGCAAAGTCATGGAGTCAGGGCTGCCCAAGGCCTTGGGAGCCCAACCCCTGCCCCACTGTGTTCAGATGGCAGGACATGGAGTCAAAGAAGATGATTATTCTTTTTTAATTTTTAAAAAATATTTTTAAATTATATATTTATTTTTTACTTAACATTTATGTATTTATTTATTTTTTAAAAATTTTATTTGAAACAGAGTTTCCCCTCTGTCGCCCAGGCTGGAGTGCAATGGCACCATCTCGGCTCACTGCAACCTCCACCTCCCTGGCTCAAGCGATTCTCCTGCCTCAGCCTCCCGAGTAGCTGAGATTGCAGGCACCCACCACTATGACTGGCTAATTTTGTTCTGTTTTGTTTTGTTTTGTGACAGAGTTTTGCTCTTGTTGCCCAGGCTGGGGTGCAATGTGTGATCTCTGCTCACCGCAACCTTCACTTCCTGGGTTCAAGCGATTCTCCTGCCTCAGTCTCCTGAGTAGCTGAGATTACGGGCATGCGTCACCACGCCCTGCTAATTTTGTATTTTTAGTAGAGACAGGGTTTCTCCATGTTGGTGAGGCTGGGCTTGAACTCCCAACCTCAGGTGATCTGCCCACCTTGGCCTCCCAAAATGCTAGGATTACAGGTGTGAGCCACTGCACACAACCTATTTATTTTTAAAGTAGAAGTGGGTTCTCACTATGTTGCCCAGGCTGGTCTTGAACTCCTGGACTCAAGAAATCCTCCCACCTTGGCCTCCAAAATGCTGGGATTACAGGGGTGAGCTGTCACACCTAGCCAAGTATTATTCTTGAGTCTTAAGATTTAATGTTATTTATTCTGTTGGGTTTCAGACTTACTTGGGACCTGTTACTCCTTCCTTCTTTCCTATTGCACCCTTTTGGAATGAGAATGTTTATGCTATGCCTATTCCACTATTGTATTTTGGAAACATGTACTTGTTTGATTCCACAGATTCACAACTGGAGCACAATTTGCCTCCGGAAGAATCACACCTTGAGTCTCACTCATATTTGATTTACATGAGACTTTTGATTTTAGACTTTTGAGTTGATTCTGGAAGGAGTTAAGACTTTAGGGGCTACTGGAATGAAATGAATGCATTTTGTATGTGACAAGGACATAAGTGGGGGTGTGTGGAGCAGAATGCTATCATTTGGATGTATCCTCTCCAAAATTCAGACGTTTCCAGTGTGCTGAGGTTAAGAGATGGAATATTTAGGAGGTGATTATGCCATGAGGGCTCCTTCCTAATGAGGGATGAAGACACAAATGGGATAAATAAGTGAATGGGATTAAGGCTCTTATAAAAGAGGCTTCATGCAGCACTTGGCTAGCTTGCTCGCTTGCCTTTTTGCCTTCTGCCATGAGATGGCACAGCAGAGGGCCCTCACCCGATGGTGGCAACTTGATCTTGGACTTCCCAGTCTTCAGAACTGTGACAAATAAATTTCTTTTCTTTATAAATTATTTAGTCTGTGGTATTCTTTTTTTAAATTGATATATCATAGTTGTACATATTTGGAGGGTACGTATGATATTTCGATACATGTATATAATTTTTTTTTTTTTTTTGAGGTGGAGTCTCACTCTGTTACCCAAGCTGGAATGCAGTTGCACTATCTTGGCTCACTGCAGCTTCCACCTCCCTGTCTCAGGTGATTCTCCTGCCTCAGCCTCCTGAGTAGCTGGGATTACAGGCACCCACCACCACGCTTGCCTAATTTTTGTATTTTCAGTAGAGATGGGGTTTCACCATGTTGGCAGGCTAGTCTCAAACTCTTGACCTCAAGTGATCCACCTGCCTCCGCCTCCCAAAGTGTTGGGATTACAGGCGCGAGCCACCACATCCAGCCAAGTATACAATATTAATCATCAAATCAGGGTAACTGGGGTATTCTTCACCTCAAACATTTATCTTTTCTTTGTGTTTGGAAGTCTGCGATATTCTTTTATAGCAGCACAAATGGACTAAGACAGAAGCTCTTCACAGATCTTAAAAAGAGGAGTTAAAAATAAAAATTTGGCAGTAGCCTCTATAGAATACAGTATGTCAGTTCCTCAAAAAAAATTTAAAAATTATCATATGATCCAGCAATCCCAATTCTGGGTATATGTATGAAAGAATTGAAAGGGATCTTGAGGAGACATTTGTATATCCATACTTATAGCAGCATTATTCACAATAGTTAAAAAGTGGAAGCAAGCCCAGTGTCCATTGATGGATGAATGGACCAACAAAATGTGGTATATACGTGGAGTGGAACATTATTCAGCCTTAAAAAGGATGAAATTCTGACACATGCTACAATACGGATGAACCCTGAGGACATTATGCTAAGTGAAATAAGCCAGTCACAAAAAGAAATCCTGTCTGACTTCACTTATATGAGGAACCTAGAGTCATCAAATTAATACAGACAGAAAGTAGAATGGTGACTGCCAGGGGCTGGCGGAAGGGAAAAGGGGAGTTAGTGTTTAATGGGGACAGAGATTCAGTTTGGGAAGATGAAAAAGTTCTGGAGATGCATGTAGTGATTGCACACCAATGTGAATGTACTTAACACCACTGAACTGTGCACTTGAAAACTGTTAAGATCCTAATTTTTTTTGAGACAGGGGCTTGTCCTGTCGCCCAGGCTGGAGTGCAGTAGCACAATCATAGCTTACTGTAACCTTGAATTTCTGGGCTCAAGTGATCCTCCTGCCTCAGCTTTCCCAGTAGCTGGGAGTACAGATGAGCACCACCACACCTGGCTAATTTTTAAATTTTTTGTGGAGATGGGGTCTCGCTATGTTGCCCAGGCTGGCCTTGAACTCCTGGTCTCAAGAGATCCTCCATCTCGGCCTCCCAAAGTGCTTGGATTACAGGTGTGAGCCACCGTGCCAATTACTAGCTTCCTGGATTGTCACTAGAGACAGCACCTGGCTTCCTGCAAGTTTGACTTATAGCAGACTGGCACCCTGGACTGGTTACCGTAGATAAAAGAGGTTGTGGCTGGGCACGGTGCCTCACGCCTGCAATCTCAGCACTTTGGGAGGTCGAGGCAGGTGGATCACTTAAGCCCAGTAGTTCAAGACCAGTCTGGCCAACATGGTGAAACCCCATCTCTACTAAAAATACAAAAATTAGCTGGGCGTGGTGGTGGACACCTGTAATCCCAGCTACTCAGGATCCTGAGGCAGGAGAATCGCTTGAACCCGGGAGATGGAGGTTGCAGTGAGCCAAGATCGCGCCACTGCACTCCAGCCTGGGCAAAAGAGTGAGAAGACAGGGATGCCCTCTCTCACCACTCCTATTCAACATAGTGTTGGAAGTTCTGGCTAGGGCAATCAGGCAAGAGAAAGAAATCAAGGGTATCCAGTTAGGAAAAGAAGAAGTCAAATTGTCCCTGTTTGCAGATGACATGATTGTATATTTAGAAAACCCCATTGTCTCAGCCCAAAATCTGCTTAAGCTGATAAGCAACTTCAGCAAAGTCTCAGGATACAAAATTAATGTGCAAAAATCACAAGCATTCTTATACACCAGTAACAGACAAGCAGAGAGCCAAATCAGGAATCAACTTCCATTCACAATTGCTTCAAAGAGAATCAAATACCTAGGAATCCAGCTTACAAGGGATGTAAAGGACCTCTTCAAGGAGAACTACAAACCACTGCTCAGTGAAATCAAAGAGGACACAAACAAATGGAAGAACATACCATGCTCATGGATAGGAAGAATCAATATCGTGAAAATGGCCATACTGCCCAAGGTGATTTATAGATTCAATGCCATCCCCATCAAGCTACCAATGACTTTCTTCACAGAATTGGAAAAAACGGCTTTAAAGTTCATATGGAACCAAAAAAGAGCCCGCATTGCCAAGACAATCCTAAGTCAAAAGGACAAAGCTGGAGGCGTCACGCTACCTGACTTCAAACTATACTACAAGGCTACAGTAACCAAAACAGCATGGTACTGGTACCACAACAGAGATATAGACCAATGGAACAGAACAGAGTCCTCAGAAATAATACCACACATCTACAGCCATCTGATCTTTGACAAACCTGAGAGAAACAAGAAATGGGGAAAGGATTCCCTATTTAATAAATGGTGCTGGGAAAATTGGCTAGCCATAAGTAGAAAGCTGAAACTGGATCCTTTCCTTACCCCTTATACGAAAATTAATTCAAGATGGATTAGAGACTTAAATGTTAGACCTAATACCATAAAAACCCTAGAAGAAAATCTAGGTAGTACCATTCAGGACATAGGCATGGGCAAGGACTTCATGTCTAAAACACCAAAAGCAACGGCAGCAAAAGCAAAAATTGACACATGGGATCTAATTAAACTAAAGAGCTTTTGCACAGCCAAAGAAACTACCATCAGAGTGAACAGGCAACCTACAGAATGGGAAAAAATTTTTGCAACCTACTCATCTGACAAAGGGCTAATATCCAGAATCTACCAAGAACTCAAACAATATACAAGAAAAAAGCAAACAACCCCATCAAAAAGTGGGGAAAGGATATGAACAGACATTTCTCAAAAGAAGACATCCATACAGCCAACAGACACATGAAAAAATGCTCATCATCACTGGCCATCAGAGAAATGCAAATCAAAACCACAATGAGATACCATCTCACACCAGTTAGAATGGCAATCATTAAGAAGTCAGGAAACAACAGGTGTTGGAGAGGATGTGGAGAAATAGGAACACTTTTACACTGTTGGTGGGATTGTAAACTAGTTCAACCATTATGGAAAACAGTATGGCGATTCCTCAAGGATCTAGAACTAGATGTACCATATGACCCAGCCATCCCACTACTGGGTATATACCCAAAGGATTATAAATACTCTACTACAAAGACACATGCACACGTTTGTTTATTGCGGCACTATTCACAATAGCAAAGACTTGGAATCAACCCAAATGTCCATCTGTGACAGACTGGATTAAGAAAATGTGGCACATATACACCATGGAATACTATGCAGCCATCAAAAAGGATGAGTTTGCGTCCTTTGTAGGGACATGGATGCAGCTGGAAATCATCATTCTTAGCAAACTATCACAAGAGAGAAAACCAAACACCGCATGTTCTCACTCATAGGTGGGAACTGAACAATGAGATCACTTGGACTCGGGAAGGGGAACATCACACACTGGGGCCTATCATGGGGAGGGGGGAGGAGGGAGGGATTGCATTGGGGAGTTATACATGATATAAACGTCATGCACATGTACCCTAGAACTTAAAGTATAATAAAAAAAAAAAAAAAGAAATCATATCTCCTATCTCTTCAGTTGTATTATAAATCACTTTGCTATTAAAGGACCATTAGGTTGCATTTATTTTAAGACCACAGGGTTAGAAGCATTGATTGGCTTCAAAGATAATTCTAGTCCCACACTTTGTGATAAGTGAAGTGTGCTCATAATATAATTTTGTCTTTATTCATTAGTGATGCCTAACTTGCCCTTCCTGTTTACCACACCCAGATTTCATTTTATCCCTATTTCACCTGGAATCCTCACATGCACTCTTGTATAGAGTTACTGCTCTGTTTATTACTAAGTGGAATCCATGTTGAATTTTAGCAGGTTTCTTCCCCCTCCATCTGTGTCTTTGATGGTAGCTGGGTTTACTGCCGCTCACTTATTAGTGCCCTGGGTCTTAATAACCTTATTCAAACAAAACATCTTAAATGGAGGCATTAAACAGGTCACAACAATGAGCCATTTTGTAACTTTAGGTGCAATAAAATGGGTATGTGTGTTTTGGAATATAAGACCTCTGAGTATAGCTATTCATTTTCTTCATCTATAAAAAAAAAAAAAAAAAAAAAAGACTCTGTCTCAAGAAAAAAAAGGTTGTTAGGTTGTTTTCCTGGGTAGGTGGCTGCAGGTTGTGCTTCAGAGTTCTAGTTGTACAAATGGCTGGTTGTCTATTTTGTATACAGCTCTACAAAAGATAACCCAGTAAATTAATAAATTGGTGATTTGCATTGTACATTTGTCCGATAGGTTTGGGTTAGTATGAGTTACGCCCCCAAAGTCTGACCAACTCTGCAAATACTCAGGATAAGTTCCAGAAATGACAAGGAGCAGCCTAGGATCTGGTAATGAGATCCAGGTGTCAGAGAAGGGGCCTTCCTGGAATAGACATTAATCTCTCTGAAAGCCATCATGTGATTTCTCTTTAGAATTTTAACATTCATAGCAAATTAGGGGTAAATACGCCTGTCAGATGACACAGTTCTTTGAATCTGATTAGACAGTAGAATATAAAAAACAGTGTCCGGGTGCGGTGGCTCACTCCTGTAATCCCAGCACTTTGGGAGGCCAAAGAGGCCAGATCACGAGGTCGGCTGTTCAAGACCATCCTGACCAACATGGTGAAACACTGTCTCTACTAAAAATATGAAAAATAGCTGGGTGTGGTGCCAGGCACCTGTAATCCCAGCTACTTGGGAGGCTGAGGCAGAAGAATCATTTGAACCCGGGAGTTGGAGCTTGCAGTGAGCCAAGATCAAGCCATTGCACTCCAGCCTGGGTGACAGGGCGAGACTCTGTCTCAAAAAAAGAAAAAAAACAGTGACAGATTTCGAGTTGGATTATTTATTTAAATTAGGGTTCTGTTTCTTGTTGGGGTTAGTATTAGGTTTCAGGATAAATTTAGTGCTAGAGTTGGCATTGGGCTTAGGGTTATTAAAATAAGCATTAGGACTAGAGTTGTTTTTAGTTGTAGAATTGGGGTTAGAATCAGAATGAGAGTAAGGGTTTACATAGGAGTTTTGTTAATCCGGGGTTTGTTTAATGATAGAGTTAATATGAGGGTAAAGGTTAGTGCTGAGGTTTAGTGATATTATTAACAGTTAAATTGAAAGTTAACCATAGTGTTGGAGTTAGGATTAGAGTTGGCAATGTGGTGAAGTTCATTACTATAGTAAAGTTAATATTTGGGGTTAGTTCAAATATTAGAGTTAGAATTAGTATTGGGTTGCGGCTTAATTTAGTGTTAGAGTTAAATTTGAATTAGTTTTGGCAATATGATTATATTTATGATTATGATTAGGCTTAGTATTTGGTTGGCGTGAGGATTACACTTAGAGTTAGGATTGGAGTTAAGGATATCATTAGTGTTTAGGTTAATGGGGTAGAGTAGAGGTAAAGTTGATTCTCAGAGCTGGAGTTAGAGTTAGGGTTACAGTTAGTTTAGGGTTCAATTTAAGGTTAGGGTTAGTTTTAGGTTTGAAGTTCAGGTTAGGATTAAATTACATTTGGGTTAGGCTTAGTGTTATGGTTTAGAATTAATGCTAATTTGGGGATTGGGTGTGGTTAGAGTGACACACCCAATCTGTTAGTGACAGATTATGTTAAATTCAGAATTAGGATTAGAGTGAGGATGTGGGTCATTGTTAGAATTAGGGTAAAGTTTATTAGTAGAGCTATTTGTTGTTAGGGTCGGGAGTTAGGTTTAGAGAGAGCTCTTGGATTAAGATTTGTATTCTGTTTTGGTAAGGTTATGTTTTATTTAATATAGGTGCTAACTTTGATGTTTGACTAGGGTTAGGTTTAAGGTAGAAGTTAGATTAGGCTTGAGTCAGGCTTAATGTTATGGTTAGATTTATGATTAGGGATAGAAATAGGGTTAGGATTAAAATCAATGACAGACTTAGCTTTTGGGTTGATGCTAGTTAGGGTCTTGTTAGGTTAGAATTACAGTGAAAGTTAGGTTTAGGATTAAAATTGTGTTTGGAGAGTCAATGATAAAGTTACTGAGACAAAAGAATTCAGTAACATAACTGGGATATAAAATTAACACACAGTTCAGTACCATAAAACAGAGTGGAAAACATTAAAAATAAATAAATAAAATTAACACACAGGAATCAATAACGCCCTACATGTACACAAATCTCAACCAGTCAGAGTATACAGTGGTAGCAAACATTCTATATGTAACAGCACAAAAAAAGGTCAAATACTTAGGAATAAACCTAAAATGTGCAAAACCTGGCTGGGTGCAGTGGCTCACGCCTGTAATCCCGGCACTTTGGGAGGCCGAGGCCGGCAGCTCACTTGAGGTCAGGAGTTTGAGATCAGCCTGGCCAACATGGCAAAACCCGTCTCTACTAAAAATACAAAAATTGGCCTGGTGTGGTAGCGGGCACCTCTAATCCCAGCTACTCAGAAGGCTGAGGCAGGAGAATCACTTGAACCTGGGAGGCGGAGGTTGCAATGAGCCAAGATTGTACCACTGCACTCCAGCCTGGGTGACACAGCAAGACTCCATCTCAAAAAATAAATAAATAAATATACAATAAAATAAAATGTGCAAAACCTATATAAACCTGTAAGATACAAGGCTAGGTGTGAATAAATGGAAGACATTTGTCCCTTGTTCTTGGACAGACAAGTCAACATCATTATGATGTCAGTTTTCTCTAAGCAAATTTACAAATATAACACAATTCCAGTGAAAACACCAATTATGAATATAAACAAGTTATATTAAAGTTCATATAGAAAAATTAGAAGGAAACAACAGCCAGGAAATCACTGAAAAAGAGAAGCTACAAGAGGTCAGGAGTTCGAGACCAGCCTGGCCAACATAGTGAAACCTCATCTCTACTAAAAATACAAAAATTAGCCGGGTATGTTGACACGCACCTGTAATCCCAACAACTCGGGAGGCTGAAGCACGAGAGTCACTTGAACCCAGGAGGCGGAGGTTGCAGTGAGCCAAGATCATGCCACTGCACTCCAGCCTGGGTGACAGAGTGAGACTCCACCTCAAAAAAAAGTTACCATTGCCAGAAATAGAGTAAAGAAGACAATAGGATGTGTCTGTGTTATTTCTTACAATTACATGTGAATCTACAATTATTTCAAAGTAAAAAGTTTAATTTAAAAAATTCTTTTTGAGACAGGTTTCACTCTGTCACCGAGGCTAGAGTGCACGCGCATGATGGGCTCAAGCAGTCCTTTCACCCCTGCCTCTCAAGTAGCTGTAACTGGGACCACAGGCGTGTGTCACCATGCCTGGCTAATTTTTAAATATCTTTGTAGAGATGGGGTCTCCCTGTGTTACCCAGGCTGGTCTCAACCTTCTGGGGTCAAACAATTCTTCCACCTTGGCCTCCCAAATTGCTGGGATGACAGACATGAGCCACTATGTCCCCCACTTAATTTATTTTTATTTATTAATTTATTTTTATTTTTATTTTTTTTTTGAGATGGAGTCTAGCTCTGTTGCCCAGGCTGGAGTGCAGTGGTGCAATCTCAGCTCACTGCAAGCTCCGCCTCCTGGGTTCACGCCATTCTCCTGCCTCAGCCTCCCCAGTAGCTGGGACTACAGGCACCTGCCACCACGCCCGCCTAATTTTTTGTATTTTTAGTAGAGATGGGGTTTCACTGTGTTAGCCAGGATGGTCTCGATCTCCTGACCTCGTGATCCACCCGCCTTGGCCTCCCAAAGTGCTGGGATTACAGGCGTGAGCCGCTGTGCCCAGTCTCCCGCCCTTGATTTAAAAATTTAAAAGTAGGGCTGAGCATGGTGGCTCAGGCCTGTAATCCCAGTACTTTGGGAGGCCAAGGCGGGAGGATAACTTGAGCCCTGGAGTTCAAGACCAGTTTGGGCAACGTAGGGAGATCCTGCCTCTACAAAAAATTTAAAAATTAGCCAAGTGTGGTGGTGCATGCCTGTGGGCCCAACTACTCAGGAGGCTGAGGTGGGAGGATTGCTTGAGCCCAGGAGGTTGAGGCTGCAATAAGTTGTGATTGCACCACTGCACTGCAGCCTGGGCAACAGAGTGAGACCCTGCCTCAGAAAAAAAGGAGAAAATAAGACCAACAGTCTGATAGAAAAATGGGCAAAAGCTATAAACAGACAATCCACACATAGATAAAAAGCCATAAATATGTGAAAAGATGTTCGATATCATTCAAAATTAAATAACTGCAAATGAAAACTACATTCACACATGAGATTAAAAATCGTAAAAATGGCCTGGTGTGGTGGCTCACGCCTGTAATCCCAGAACTTTGGGAGGCCGAGGAGGGCGGATCACGAAGTCAGGAGATCGAGACCATCCTGGCTAACACGGTGAAACCCCATGTCTACAAAAAATACAAAAAAAATTAACCAGGCGTCCTGGCGGGTGCCTGTAGCCCCAGCTACTCCAGAGGCTGAGGCAGGAGAAAGGTGTGAGCCCGGGAGGCGGAGCTTGCAGTGAGCCGAGATTGTGCCACTGCACTCCAGCCTGGGCAACAGAGTGAGGCTCTGTCTCAAAAGAAAAAAAAAATCGTAAAAATATGACAGCGCACTCTGTCAGTGAGGCTGTTGGGAAAGAAGCACTCTCATATGTTGGTGGTGATAATACAATTTTTTTTTTTTTTTTTTTTTTTTTTTTGAGCAAGATCTTGCTCTGTCACCCAGGCTGGAATGCAGTGGTGGGACCATAGCTCATGGCAGCCTCAAACACCTGGACTGAAGCAACCTTCAAGCCTCAGCCTTGGAAAGTACTGAGATTACAGGAATGAGCTACAGTGGCAAGCTGATATTTTGTTAATAGATTTTCTGTTTTAGGTTTATAGAAAAATTGAGCAAGTAGTACAGATTTCCCATGTATTCCCTCTCCCTACTATACATATGGCTTCCTATTGTTAACATCTTGCATTAGTGTGCTACATTTGTTACAACTGATAAACCAATATTGATACATTATTGACTAAAGTTCACAATTTACATTAAGGTTCACTCTGTGTTGTATGGTTCCATGGGTTTTAACAAATACATAATGTCATGTACCCACCATTACAGTGTTCTACAGAATAGCTTGACTTCCCTAAAAATCCCTTTTATTCCACCTATTCATCCCTCCCCTTTTCTTTCTAAACCCCTGGCAACCACTGAGTGATCTTTTCACTATGTCTTATAATTTTACCTTTTCCAGAATGTCATATTGTTGGAATAATACAGTATGTAGGCTTTTCAGACTGGTTCCTGTCAATTACCGAAATGCATTTAAGTTTCCTCCATGTCTTTTCATGGCTTTGTGTTATTTTTTTTTTTTTTTTTTTTTTTTTTTTGAGACGGAGTCTCACTCTGTTGCCCAGGCTGGAGTGCAGTGGCCGGATCTCAGCTCACTGCAAGCTCCGCCTCCCGGGTTCACGCCATTCTCCTGCCTCAGCCTCCGAGTAGCTGGGACTACAGGCGTCCGCCACCTCGCCCGGCTAATTTTTTGTATTTTTTAGTAGAGACGGGGTTTCACCGGGTTAGCCAGGATGGTCTCGATCTCCTGACCTCGTGATCCGCCCGTCTCGGCCTCCCAAAGTGCTGGGATTACAGGCTTGAGCCACCGCGCCCGGCCGGCTTTGTGTTATTTCTTATAATTACGTGTGCATCTACAATTATTTCAAAATAAAAACTTAAAAAAATTTTTTGAGACAGGGTCTTGCTCTGTCACTCAGGCTAGAGTGTAGTGGCGTGATCAGCCAGGTTCTTGGGTGATCAAAAGTTTAATCATGGATCTTGATTAAGAGCCATGGCTTGGTGGCTCTTTTTTATCTTTAATTGTTGAATAATATTTCATTTTATGGTGTATCACAGTTTGTTTATTCATTCACCTACTGAAGAATGACTTGGTTACTTGCAGGCTTTGGCAACTATGAATAAAGCTGCCATAAACATTTGTGTGCAGGTTTTTTGTGTCTAGACCTAGTTTTCAATTCATTTGGGTAAATACTGAGGAACGCAGTCGCTGGAACATATGGTAAGAATATGTTTAGATTTTAAAGAAACTGCCAAACTGTCTTCCATGTGGCTGCCCCATTTCACATTCCCACTAGCAATGAATGAGAGTTCTTGATGCTACACATCCTCATCATCATTTGGTATTGTCAGTGTTTTGGATTTTGCCCATTTTAACCGGGGTGTGTGGTATATCATTGCTGTTTCCATTTGCGTCTCTCCAATGATATATGATGTTAAGCATCTTTTCATATGCTTATTTGACATCTGTATATCTTCTTGGTGAGGTGTCCGGATCTTTTTCCTTTTTTTTTTTTTTTTGAGACAGAGTTTTGCTCTTGTCGCCCAGGCTGGAGTGCAGTGGCCGGATCTCAGCTCACTGCAAGCTCCGCCTCCCGGATTCACGCCATTCTCCTGCCTCAGCCTCCCGAGTAGCTGGGACTACAGGCGCCCGCCACCTCGCCCGGCTAATTTTTTGTATTTTTTGGTAGAGACGGGGTTTCACCATGTTAGCCAGGATGGTCTCCATCTCCTGACCTCGTGATCTACCCGCGTCGGCCTCCAAAAGTTCTGGGATGACAGGCGTGAGCCACCGCTCCCAGCCTATTATGTTATATTTCTATATTATATTTTATTTCTATAGAAGTTCTTTCTATATTTTGGATACAAGCCCTCTATCAAATATGTGTTTTGCAAATATTTTCTCCCAGTGTAAAGCTTGTCTTTTCATTCTCTTAATAATGGCTTTCACAGAGCAAATATTTTTAGTTTTAATGAAGTCCAGCTTATTAATTATTTCTTTCATGGTTCATACTTTCAGTGTTATATCTAAAGAATCATTACCACACCCAAAGTCATATGGGTTTTCTCCCATGTTATCATCTAGGAGTTTTATAGTTTTGTGTTTTATATTTAGGTCTATGATTCATTTTGAGTTAATTTTTGTGAAAGGCATAAGATATCTGTCTATCTGTCTAGATTCTTTTTTTTTTTTTCTTTTTGGCATATGGATGTCCAATTGTTCTAACACCATTTGTTATTGTTTATTTGTTTGTTTTTTGAAACGGAGTCTCGCTCTGTCACCCATGCTGGAGTGCAGTGGCACAATCTCGGCTCACTGCAACCTCTGCCTCCCAGGTTCAAGTGGTTCTCCTACCTCAGCCTCTTGCTGGGATTACAAGCACTCACCACCACGCCCAACTAATTTTTGTATTTTTAGTGGAGACAGGGTTTTGTCATGTTGGCCAGTCTGGTCTCAAACTCCTGACCTCAAGTGATCCCCCCGCCTTGGCCTCCCAAAGTGCTGGGATTACAGGGGTGGGCCACCGCGCCCCAACACCAATTATTTAAAAGACTTCTTTGCTCCATTATATTGTCTTTGCTCCTGTGTCAAAGATCAGTTGACTGTATTTGTGTGGGTCTATTTCTGGGCTCTATATTGTGTTCCACTGATCTATTGTCTATTCTTTCACCAATACTGTAGCTTTATAGTAAGTCTTTTTTATTTTTTATTTTTTATTTTTTTTGAGAGAGTCTTGCTCTGTCACCCAGGCTGGAGTATGGTGGCACAATCCTGGCTCACTGCAACCTCTGCCTCCCAGGTTCAAGCGATTCTCCTGCCTCAGCCTCCAGAGTAACTGAGATTACAGGCACACACCCAGTTAATTTTTTGTATTTTTAGTAGATACATGCACATGTGTGTGTGTGTTTGAAACAGGGTCTCACTCTGTCACCTAGGCTGGAGTGCAAGTGGTGCAATCACAGCTCACTGCAGCCTCCATCTTCTGGGCTCAAACAATCCTCACACCATAGCCTCCCAAGTATCTGGAACTACAGGTGTATGCCCCCATGTCCAGCTAATTTTCAAATATTTTTTAGAGATGGGGTCTCACTATTTAGTCCAGGCTGGTCTTGAACTCCTGGGCTCAAGCGATCTTCCTGCCTCAGCCTCCCAAAGTGCTGGGATTACAGGTGTGAGACACTGCACCCAGCCTTGTGTTTTTATTTGCTTCTGCCTGATTGCTGATGAGGTTGAGCACCTTTTCAGGCATGTTGGCCATCTGGGTATCCTCTTACAGTTTTGTTTTGTTTTGTTTTTTTGAAATGGAGTTTCGCTCTTGTTGCCCAGGCTGGAATGCAATGGCATGATCTCGGCTCACTGCAAACTCCGCCTCCCAGGTGCAAGCAATTCTCCTGCCTCAGCCTCCTATGTAGGTGGGATTACAGGTATGCACCACCATGCCCGGCTAATTTTTTTATATTTTTAGTAGAGATGGGGATTCACCATGTTGGCCAGGCTGGTTTCAAATTGCTGATCTCAAGTGATTCGCCCATCTCGGCCTCCCAAAGTGCTGGGACTACAGGCATGAGCCACAGCGCCCCACCCCTCTTACAGTTTGTGTGACCATACACTTAAGTTCCCTCCACCAGGCCACATGAATAGCAACATTTGTGTGTGAAAATTAAGATAACGAGTATATAAAGGGACCAGCAAGGTGCCAGCTCCAGTCCTAGACAATATGCATCCCTCACCCCCTCACCTTTCCTGTGTCCACAGTTCTCAGCTTGGTACCTGGCAGGCAGCAGCACACAGCCTGTGTCAACACTGGGCTATCCTGTAGATGATCGCAGGCCAGGAAGGGAGAAGCCGCAGATATGGATGCACTCCTAAGAGGCTCCTTAGAGAACTCGCACTCGGGTCTCCTCAAACACTCAATGATTTGTGGAAAAATAATCAAAAGGTGAAAGGTGAGTTTTTTTGTTTAAATCTACATTTCGACCATGGCTTCCTGCATTTCTGGTATTAAGATGACCATCCCTTTCATCCTTTCCTGATGAGAGTGTTACTTTTTAAAACATCATTACTTTCTGCAATTATACAGGCAGTAGGAAAAACGTAAAGAAATAAATAGGCCAGGCATGGTGGCTCATGCCTGTAATCCCAACACTTTGGGAGGTCAAAGCAGGTGGATAACCTGAGGTCAGGAGTTCAAAACCAGCCTGGCCAACATGGGGTTTCTATCTCTACTAAAAATATTTTTAAAATTAGCTTGGCGTGGTGGCACATGCCTGCAATCCCAGCTACTCAAGAGACTGAGGCAGGAGAATCACTTGAATCCAGGAAGCGGAGGTTGCAGTGAGCCAAGATCGCTCCACTGCACTCCAGCCTGGACAATAAGAGCAAAATTCCATCTCAAAAAAAGAAAACAAGAGAAAAGAAAAGAAAGAGACAAATAGACACCATTATTTAAGAAAGTAGAAAGTTGGTAGTAAAAATATGGGGGACTTTTACTTGTCCTTGAAATCCCAAAGTCTGGGAACTGATGGTCTAGAATAGCACTATCCAATAGAAATATAAATTGACCCACATAAAGAAGTTTAAACTTTCTAGAAGCCACATTATAATAAAAGTAAAAAGAAACAGGCGAAATTGATTGTAATCATATATTTTTTAAAATGGTAGACCCAAAACATTATAATTTCAATGTATCATCAATATGAAAATGATCGATACTACATTTTACATTGTGTGCACTATGTCTTTGACAGCCAGTGTACGCTTCACACTTACTGTACTTCTCCAGTGGACTCGCTGCACTTCAAGTACTCAGAGCGCATGTGGGTGCCAGAGTGGAGAGCATAGCTCTAGAGCCTCGGAGGCCTGCAGGTACTCCCTAAATATTTCAAGAACGAATGAATGAATGAACGTAGGCATGAACTGCTGGATTGCCACAAATTCTGACTGGATATCCGCCTCAACAGGAATGGCCACCAGGGGGCGCGAGAGTGCTAGTTGACGGGCTCCACACGGCATCCTTGCCGAGAGCTCAGGACTGGGGTGGGGTGTCTCGGGGCCACAGGTCTCACAGGACTCAGCAACCCCAAGGCGTTGAGTCCCCATGCCCTCCCCCCCATCTGCTGTGGGCCACTTTTCCATGCTTCAGCCATCCCCTGGTGAGGAGGGGGAAGAGGGCTGGCACTGGCCAGGTAAGGAGCAGGTCTGAGGATCTCAGACAGGGATCCCTCTGGCTGCTCAGGAAGGCACAAGCCCCTTGACTCACCAAGTCTGAGGGTCCCTGCAGAGCCGACATAATAGCTGGGAAGAAAGGACACTCTATGGCAGTTAGCCCTCTTCCTGGCTCTGGCTCAACAGTGGAGAGACACCCTCCTCCCTTTTCAGGGTGGCTCTCCCACTGGGGCATTTCCCTGGCTGATGCTATCTCCTCGACAACCACTGGCTCACAGCCAGCCTGTCTCTAGCCCCGTTTCTCTTCCAGGTTGTCACCTCTTGATCTTCTAGCCCACCCACTCAGTGGGTAAGAACACCCAACCCCCACCAATCTCTCCCCACACATGCCTTCTGTGCTTCCCGGAGGCTCTTGCAAGCGGCCCTTGAGTTGCTCCTCCAGATACTCCCACTACGTGCTCCCCTACGTGCTCTTCCTAGATGTTAGATGCACCTCTTTTTTTTCCTTTCTTTTTTTTTTTTTTAAGCATCTAGGGAATTATTATTTATTTATTTATTTTTTAGATGGAGTCTTGCTCTGCTGCCCAGGCTAGAAAGCAGTGGCATGATCTCCGATCACTGCAACCTCTGCCTCCCAGGTTCAAGTGATTCTCCTGCCTCAGCCTCCAGAGTAACTGGGATTACAGGCACATGCCACTACGTCTGGTTAATTTTTTTGTTTTGTTTTGTTTCTTGCTTTTTTTTTTTTTTTTTTTGAGATGGAGTTTCACTCTTGTTGCCCCAGGCTGGAATGCAATGGCGTGATCTTGGCTCACTGCAACCTCCGCCTACCAGGTTCAGGCAATTCTCCTGTCTCAGCCTCCTGAGCAGCTGGGATTACAGGCGCCTGCCACTACACCAAGTTAATTTTTGGTATTTTTAGTAGAGAAGGGGTTTCACCATGTTGGCCAGGCTGGTTTCAAACTCCTGACCTCATGATCCACCCACCTCAGCCTCCCAAAGTGCTGGGATTACAGGTATGAGCCACCGTGCCCAGCCAGAGTTCTTTTTTTTTTGAGACGGAGTCTCGCTCTGTCGCCGGGCTGGAGTGCAATGGCCGGATCTCAGCTCACTGCAAGCTCCGCCCCCGGGTTTACACCATTCTCCTGCCTCAGCCTCCCAAGTAGCTGGGACTACAGGCGCCCGCCACCTCGCCCGGCTAGTTTTTTTGTATTTTTTAGTAGAGACGGGGTTTCACCGTATTAGCCAGGATGGTCTCGATCTCCTGACCTCGTGATCCGCCGTCTCGGCCTCCCAAAGTGCTGGGATTACAGGCTTGACCACCGCGCCCGGCCCAGAGTTCTTTTTTTTTTTTTTTTTTTTTTTGAGACGGAGTCTCGCTCTGTCGCCCAGGCTGGAGTGCAGTGGCCGGATCTCAGCTCACTGCAAGCTCCGCCTCCCGGGTTCCCGCCATTCTCCTGCCTCAGCCTCCCAAGTAGCTGGGACTACAGGCGCCCGCCAACGCGCCCGGCTAGTTTTTTTGTATTTTTTAGTAGAGACGGGGTTTCACCGTATTAGCCAGGATGGTCTCAATCTCCTGACCTCGTGATCCGCCCGTCTCGGCCTCCCAAAGTGCTGGGATTACAGGCTTGAGCCACCGCGCCCGGCCCAGAGTTCTTTATTTAATGATGTCCTAACATAAAAGTTCACATAACTCTTTTTTTTTTTTTTCAGTTTTCATTATTCTTTTATATAAATCCTCTAGGTCATAACTGCTTCTGTCAAACCATGATTCCGAGCTTTATGACAACTCAGAAGTAAGGACTAAGAGAAGGCAAATATGCCCTCAAGATCAACAGACGTTTATGTAATTCAACTGTTAGAAACAGCTCAACATTCAGCTAGTGAGTAGAGTGTGTATGTCAGTATCCACAGTATACAAACCCTTCACGGAGCTGCAAGATCTTTTGACTGTTCTTCAGGTGCCTCCAAATGCTGGTCCCATGGAACTTCTTTCCTTCTGAGGCTGGTTTTCTTTCCATGCAGTTTGGAGTCTGAAAATCATGTGTTCAGATGTCCAGGAAACGTGACTACCTTCCTGTTGAGTCCTTGCTTCTCTGACTCATCTTAAAATTACACTTTCTGCCAATAAAGCCTTCCCTATTTCTACAAATAACTTCTCTTCATCTGTTTCTTTAAGTTTCTGCAGCTCAATATACTTCACAAAGCATTAACAGGTAGACTTGAAGCTTGGATTGAACAGATCAAAAACTTTTGACCAGATTTGTCGGCTGAATAGAATTTTGCTCCAATGGGCTGGACGTGATGACCGACACCTGTAATCCCAGCACTTTGGGAGGCCAAGGCAGGCGGATCACCTGAGGTCAGGAGTTCGAGACCAGCCTGGCCAACATGACAAAACCCTGTCTCTAAAATACAAAAATTAGCTGGGCGTGGTGGCGCTTGCCTGTAATCCCAGCTACTCAGGAGGCTGAGGCAGGAGACTCACTTGAACCCGGGAGGCAGAGGTTGCAGTGAGCCGAGATCATGCCATGGCACTCCAGCCTGGGGAAAAAGAGCGAAACTTCATCTAAAAAAAAAAGAAAAACAAATTTGCTCCAATGGGATCCTCATGATACCAGATGTCCTGCATGAGAGCTTTGGCTTTGCCATATCGCAAGTGGGGCTTCTGGAAGACTGGCTCCTTCCACAGGAGAAAGGTGTTATCTATGTGATACTAGAGGGGTTTCTCCTTCAATTTCTCCTTCAGCACTCCTGCTCAAATCACGTACTGTGTCTGCAAAAATATGTTCCCTGCGATTTCCAGCCAGTTATAGATGTTCCCCTTGAGTGCTTCCTGAGTGCTCCTCAAGGGTGCTCCTCCTAGATTCTCCAGATGCTCCCCAGGATGCACCTCCCATAAAAGATATCTAGGTGGTTTTCCACTCTGAATTCTTAGGACGCTTTCTTAACTGCTTCTGGTTTCTCTGTTTTCTACTTAACTTTGCATATCCCTGTTAGATTCATCTTTCTAAAGTGCAGCTCTGAATGGGGGTATGGTGGGGGGATACTTCTGTGCAAATGCCTGAAATACCTCCAGTGGCACCTCCATCGGAATAAAACCCAGACATCTGCATAGAACAGGTAATGATCAAGTCAGAGTATTTAGGATATCCATTGCCCTAAGCATTTATCATTTCTATGTGTTGGAAACATTTCAAGTTCTCTCTTCTACCTATGTTGAAATATACAAAACATTGTTGTTAACTATAGTCACCCTACTGTGACTAGATCTTTTTCCTTCTAATTGTATGTTGGTACCCATTAACCAACCTGTTCTTCCCCTCTCCCACCCACACCCCTTTCCTAGCCTCTAGTATCTATCATTCTACTCTCTACTTCTATGAGATCAACTTTTTTTTCTCTCTTTTTTTTTTGAGATGGAGTTTTACTCTTGTCGCCCAGGTTGGAGCGCAGTGGTGGGATCTTGGTTCACCACAACTTCTGCCTCCCAGGTTCAAGCAATTCTTCTGCTTCAGCCTCCTGAGTAGCTGGGATTACAGGAACACACCACCATGCCCAGCTAATTTTTATATTTTAGTAGAAACAGAATTTCACCATATTGGCCAGGTTGGTCTCGAACTCCTGACCTCAATTGATCCACCCACCTTGGCCTCCCAAAGTGCTGGGATTACAGGCGTGAGCCACTGCGCTTGGCCTGAGATCAACTTTTCTAACTACCACATATGAGTAAGAATGTGTGATATATTCAATAATGAGAGGATGAAAAGAAAAGGACATGTGATATATGTCTTTCCATGCCTAGCATATTTCACTTAACATAATGATCTCCATTTCCATCCATGTTGCTGCAAATGACAGGATTTCATTCTTTTTTTATGGCTGAATAGTATTCCATTCTATACATGTAACAAAATATCATATGTACAAATATGTATCAATTAAACAAAAGAAATGTATCCAATAAAGAATGAAGACACTAGTAACCAGAATTTGGCATATCCTGTTTTTTAGAAACCAGTGCTTACCAGATTTCTGGAAGATAAATATTCAGCTAGTTATTCAATATGTGATGGTGTGTGTGGATTGAACCCTTTCCTTACTATTTTTACTGGTATTTTGTAAATATGAAGCCACTAAAGAATAAACAAATTCTATGTTGTCCCCAAGAAAGACAACCAATTATGTATCAGTGACTAAATAAATACGGTCATTTTTTTTCTTCTGAAACATATCAATATAGTTTAAAAATAAAATACTTTACACAACTTAAAAAACAAAAAACCCAGACATTTGGAAGTGGTCTGCCCCTCTGAACCCTCAGGATGTTTGTGAACTTGTCTCTGGCCAGGTACAGTGGCTTGTGCCTATAATCCCAGCACTTGGGGAGGCTGAGGCAGGAGGATCACTTGAGGCCAGGAGTTAGAAATAGGCCTGGCCTCAAGTGATAGCCAGACCCTGTTTCTACAGAAAAAAAAATTTTTTTTTTTTAATTAGCTGGGTATGGTGGCCTGTGCCTGTAGTTCCAGCTACTTGGGAGGCCAAGGCAGGAGGACTGCTTGAGGCAAGAAGTTCAAGGCTGCAGTGAGCTATGATCGTGCTGCTGCACTCCAGCCTAGGTGACAGGGCAAGAGCCCATCTCAAAAATGATAATAATAATAATGATAAATGAATAACTAAAATTAACTAGGAGTGGTGACACATGCCTGTAGTCTCAGCTATTTGGGAGGCTGAGGTAGGAGGATCTCTTGAGTCTAGGAGTTTGAGGCTGCAGTGAGCTGTGATGGTGCCACTGCACTTCAGCCTGGGCAACACAGTGAGACCCTGTCTCTAAAAAAAAAAAAAAGGTAGCAGGGAAACTTGTTTCTTATCCCCTACTAAATGCCTATTTACCTTTCCAGATGCCACACTTGGTAGATGGCTTATAAATATTAATGACCTAACATAATGCCTTACACAGTGGGAGGCCAAATAAATAATTCTCATGTTGTTCTCTTTCTGCATGTGACCCAGACTGAGTATTTGAACCTAAGGGTAGAACTTGCCCAACACCATACTTAGAAATGACTTCAGGCCAGACACGGTGGCTCACACCTGTAATCCCAGCACTTTGGGAGGTCGAGGCGGGCAGGTTACGAGGTCAGGAGATCGAGACCATCCTGGCTAACAAGGTGAAACCCTGTCTCAACTGAAAATACAAAAAATTAGCCGGGCATGGTGGCGGGCTCCTGTAGTCCCAGTTACTTGGGAGGCTGAGGCAGGAGAATGGCGTGAACCTGGAAGGCGGAGCTTGCAGTGAGCCGAGATCGGCCACTGCACTCCAGCCTGGGTGACAGAGCAAGACTCTGTCTGAAAAAAAAAGAAATGACTTCAGACATTTACAATGCACTTTCACACACACCCCTCATTTCATATCACAACTAACACTCAAGGTAGGTGTTCATACCTTCATGTCTCAACTGAGGAAACGTAGGCTCAGGGATGTGTAGGGCTGGGGCTCTGGTTCTTTTTGTCCAATTTAGTACCACCCCACACTTAGGTCCTGAGACCCTGGGGGCCCCTGAGATCTCCCATGAGGAGGGACTGCTCTTATTTAGATATTGTTTAAACTCTATATGAGTGAATTACATTTTTCCAATGAAGTCTTTAAGATTATGTGTATTAACTACTGCCAAAAGTAAAAGAAGCACTAAAATTCCTAACATGAATATAGGTAATTAGCAAATAATTTTTATAATTTTTTAAAAGATCTATTATATTAATAATTGAGGTGCTTATATTGCTTGATATTTAAAAAGTCAAACCACTCTTATAGATTTACCCAAAACCATTTACCGGTACAAATTCCCATTTGGAACAGTACGTGGTTGTGACAGCCACAGGCAGCACTGAGCCTGTCGGGGCAGAATCAGGGGACTGGAGAAGGTGCAGACTTTACCATCACACAAGACTGCTTTTCTATGATTCCAGGAAAAAGAAAGACTACTTGTCTAAACTACATAACCGTCCGTAAAAGCCTGCGCTCTATGTTACTTCTCCCAAACCAAATCACTATGGCAACATGAGCTACGCACACATGCATGCTTACGCACACACACCAGCACACTTCCTGGGAGAGCCCCAAATGGGCGCTCGCGTGTCTGGGCTGAAATGTGGGCCGGAACCCACTTCAACAGCACAGAGATCACCAGCCACAGCATTTCTAAGCAGAAATGTTTTCACTCAGCCTTAAACTGATAAGCTTTCAAAATGTGGAGTATTAATTCACTCTACCATTTTTATTTTATCTTATTTTATTTTATTTTTGAAACAGAGTCTCACTCTGTCACCCAGGCTGGAGTGCAGTGGCAAAATCTTGGCTTACTATAACCTCCACTTCCCGAGTTCAAGCAATTCTCCTGTCTCAGCCTCCCCAGTAGGTGGGACTACAGGCGCATGCCACCATGCCCGGTTAGTTTTTGTATTTTTAGTAGAGATGGGGTTTCACCATATTGGTCAGGCTGGTCTCAAGCTCCTGACCTCAGGTGATCCACTCACCTCAGCCTCCCAAAGTGCTGAGATTACAGCTGTGAGCCACCATGCCCCGCCCATTCTACTATTTTTACCAAATAAATAGAAATGGTACCAGGGAAGATGAGTGGGCAAAATATGGGATGTTCAGATACCATGGTTTGAAAGATATTACAATTAGAGATGTAAATCTGACATGAAAGTAAAAGGAAATTAGAATTATGTTTTATTTTCTGTCCTTTTAAAGTATAGAAGTCATGCATGCTCACTAGAAGAAAACGAAAGCATGGAAAGAAAGAGGCCCTTTTGTGGCCTCCAGTCTGGGCCAGCCTAGTGTGTGGCTAAGGAATATGTGGAGATGGAGGCGAGTCTCCCCCTTGCAGCAGACTATTGAAAGCCAGCCAGCAAGTGAGCAAGATGTCAGATGGCTCCAGCCCCAGCCTTGAGCCATCCCCTCTGAGCCTTGCCAAAGTGCAGATTTTTGAGCAAAATCAATGTGATGTTGCTTTTAGCCACTAAGTTTTCAGGCAGATCAGGGGTCCTGGAGTAGGTGTCATGGAAGCTGGGCTCTGAAGGCACCCAAAGAGGGAGGGAGGGCAAGGATTTGAGGAGACCACACAAGGTGAAGGCCTGGGGTAGGTGCACAACCGGGTGTGAGAAGAGGCAACTCCAGGTGATAAGGCAGAGCCAGGGCAGGAGTGTATGGAGGCGGAGGGCCAGGAGAAGGGGCCGAACCATCTCTCTCAGGGCTTCGGAGCCATGCCAGAGGGCCTGGGATAGTTGAAATGCTCATCTAAAGGCCAGGCACAGTGGCTCACGCCTGTAATCCCAACACTTTGGGAGGCCGAGTGGGGGCAGGGGTGGATCACCTGAGGTCAGGAGTTCGAGACCAACCTGGCCAACATGGTGAAACCCCATCTCTACTAAAAATAAAAATTAGCTGGGCACAGCACAGTGGCACACCCTGTAATACCAGCTACTCGGGAGACTGAGGTAGGAGAATCGCTTGAACCCAGGAGGCAGAGGTTGCAGTGAGCCAAGATCGTGCCACTGTACTCCAGCCTGTGTGACAAGAGTGAAACTCCATCTCAAAAGAAAAAATTAAAAAAAGAAAAGAAAGAAAAGAAAAGCTCATCTACATAGTCACTGTTTGGAACTCGGAGTGCACTTGGCCAGAGAAGCAATATTTTGAATACAAACTGAGTTACCATACTACCTACAGCCCATTTAGATGGCTGGACACAGCGACTATGGGATTCCATCAGCCACCCCACTCTCATAGCCCGTCTACCTCCATCCTGTACAGGTTTTACTGACCCAGAATCCAGCAGAGTAGGTGCTCAATAACTGTGGCTGATTTTTGAGTGGTTCTAAATCCGAGCGCCCCTTACTGTCTGAACAAATGATGGCTTGCGTCTGTGTCCCAAAGTGTGCCAGCAGGTACAGGCTCTCCAGTGGACCGCGTGTGTGAAGCAGGCTGCGTGTGAAGCAGGTTGCGTAAAGAGAGCCGCGTAGTGAGTTTGGTGGTGGCCAGAGGTCAGTGACCAGCCAGGAGGAAAGGAACTTCAGGTGGACAGCTGATCTGAAGGCAGGGTCTGGGCCTGGGGGTTGGGGGTGGGAGGGCAGGTAGGAAAGAGGCCTGGGCAGATCCAGGATCTGCCTCACCTAGGCCTGGCCATTCTGCCCTTAGAAACATTCCTATCTCAGGAGTCGTTTCCTGCTTTCCTTCCTGGAAGCCCACGTGGGTCCTCCTCATGCCAGGGCCTATGTCCCCTGAGGCTGAAGGGAGGGCAGCAGGGTGCCTGGTGCTTCCTGGTGCCTCTATGTGCTGAATCCGGCCAAGCCACATGGAAGAACACACAGCTGAATGAGGAGCAGAGACTGACACTTCTGGAAATGAGGTGGGAGTCAGCCCTTTCCTGGTAGCCCACACTGTCTAGAGCTGAGAAAGTAGATGCCAGGGTTGGGAAGACAGTAGAGAAAGCTGACCTTAAGCACAGAACCTCGCCTTATAGTTCTGTACCTCATCAACAGCAGGAATGTGATGAGCCCCTGGCCCTCAATTTTGTTTTGCAATTGAGTTTTTTTTTAATTAAAAGAACTGATGTTCCTGTACCTCCCTTTAAACAGTTTCTCAGATATGGCTCAGCCCACAATGCACTTGGAGAGGTGTTGACCAGTCCTGAGCAGAGTTGAAACTGCTCTCCCTGGGGTGGGCAGTGAGCCTGAGAGCCCCAGCTGTTAGAAACCCTGGCTTTTCTCTCTCACTCTGCCCCCGGGACAAGTCACACCATCTCTCTGGGTGTCAGTCTCTCCCTGTAGTTCCAGAGAGCTGAGTTGCCGTACCTCTGAGACCAGCAAAGTCATCATAAAAAGTTCCCATTATTGGGAATGAAGCAATTTCCCAGGTCTGTGGGAAGACTATGGAATTGGGTCACAAGTCACAGATGGAAAGGCACGGGCCACAGTGGGGGACTGGGTCCCTTCTTGGCAAGAACCCACCGGGACACAGTCCCTGACTGTCCTCATTCTGCCTTGCTGGCTGCAGGCCCAGGACCACCGGCCAGAAGCCATGAGAGATCAGGGCAGGACACGGGCAGCTTCAACGGTCACCCCAGACTGAGACACCACACGGACCCGGGCCTCAGCCCCACTCTGCCCTGCTGGAGAGGCCATCTGCCTCCTGGCCTTGTGACTTCCTGCTGGGGCTGAGCCCAGCACTAGCCCTGGCTATATGGGCTGCAGCCTGGATTCCCATCCTCCCTGATCGCTGACCCCTGACCCCTGAATCTCCTTGGGTTCCTGCCAACATGTTTCTTCCAAGGCCAGGCCTGAAGTTTGGCAATCAAGCCGCATGGGTTTCTAGGATCTAGAAATTTGGTCAGCCAAATCATTACCATCGAAATGACCCCCAGGGCCCCCATAATACGTTTTTAAACTTTTTAGTTGAAGTATAACAGATAATATCCTAAGTATTCAGTTGGTGACTTATGCAAAGTGAGCACTAGGTTTGACCTTTCACGTGCTGTAGGCCATTTGTATGTCTTCTCTAGAGAAATGCTTTGTCAGGTCCTTTGCCATTTTTGAATTGGGTTATGTGGGTTTTTTACTGTTCAGTTTTTGTTTTCTTTTTTCTTTTTTTTTTTTAGTGACAGTATCTTGCTCTGTCACCTAGGCTGGAGTGCAGTGGTGCAATTATAGCTTACTGTAGCCTCCAACTTCTGGGTTCAAGCAATCCTCCCATCTCAGCCTCTCAAGTAGCTAGGACTACAGGCGTGTGCCACCATGCCTGGCTAATGTCTTTTTTTTTTTTTTCACTCTTGTTGCCCAGGCTGGAGTGCAATGGTGCGATCTCAGTTCACTGCAACCTCTGCCTCCCAGGTTCAAGTGATTCTCCTGCCTCAGCCTCCCAAGTAGCTGGGATTACAGGCGCCCGCCACCACACCTGGCTAATTTTTTGTATTTTTAGTAGAGACAGGGTTTCACTATGTTGGCCAGGCTGGTCTCGAACGCCTGACCTCGTGATCTACCTGCCTTGGCCTCCCAAAGTGCTGGGATTACAGGCATGACCCACCATGCCCACTCACCTAATTTCTACTTTTTATTCTTATTTATTTATTTATTTTTGAGACAGAGTCTCACTGCGGCACCCAGGCTGGAGTGCTTACTGCAACCTCCACCTCCTGGGTTCAAGTGATTCTCATGCCTAGTCTCCCAAGTAGCTGGGAGTAGAGGTGTGCACCACCATGCCTGGCTAAGGTTTGTATTTTTAGTAGAGACGAGGTTTCCCCATGTTGGCCAGGCTGGTCTGAAACTCATCTGCCCACCTCGGCCTCCCGAAGTGCTGAGATTACAGATGGAAGGCACTATGCCTGGCCTTATTTTTATTTTTATCTTTTGCAGAAAGAGGGTTTCACTATGTTGCTCAGCCTGGTCTTGAACTCCTGGCCTCAAGTGATCCATGGTTGCACAAGCCACCATGCCCAGTCTCAGTTTTAATTCTTTATATGATACCCTGCATATTAATCCCTTATCAGATGTATGCTTTGCAATTATTTTGTCCCATTCTGTGTTCTTCCTTTTTTCTCGTGTTGCCCAGTCTGGACTCATCCTCCTGAACAGCTCTGCGGGCCCCACCCACAATGGCAGAGCCTTAGGCCAGGCCTTTCCGAGCCTCCTTCTCTTGGGCTGCTGTCAAGCTGGCTTCTCCAATCTTGTCTTTCATAGAGGATTTCTTTATTAGTAGTATTTGCACAGTAGTTATATTGGGAAACATAGGAATTTTAAGTAAAAGGAAAACCGAACAAAATTATTTTCTGTGCTGCCTTTTAATTTTTGTCTGTGTTCTTAGATGAACTTTAATAAACATTGTGGAGGTACAGCTGAACCACTGAAGGTCTCTGCCTTGCACAAAGATCTTTGCCAGGGTCTCTTGTGGATTTGTTCTGTTTTGCTTTGTTTTTTAAGGCAAGATCTTACTCTGTCACCCAGGCTGGAGTGCAGTGACACAATCACAGCTCACTGCAGCCTCGAATTTCTAGGCTCATGTGATCTACCCACCTCAGCCTCTCGAGTAGCTGAGACCATAAGCACACACCACATGGTCAAACTCCACTTCTTCTTCTTCTTCTTCTTCTCCTTCTCCTTCTTCTTCCTTCTTCTTCTTCTTCTTCCTCTTCTTCTTCTTCTTCTTCTTCTTCTTCTTCTTCTTCTCTCTTCTTCTTCTTCTTCTTCTTCTTCTTCTTCTTCTTCTTCTTCTTCTTCTTCTTCTTCTTCTTCTTCTCCTCCTCCTCCTCTCCTCCTCCTCCTCCTCCTCCTCCTCCTCCTCCTTCTTCTTCCTCCTCCTCCTCTCCTCCTTCTCCTTCTCCTTCTCCTTCTCATTCTTCTTTCTTCTTCTTCTTCTTTTAATTTTTGTAGAATCAGGGTCTCTCCACCATGCCCAGACTGATATTGAACTCCTGAGCTCAAGCGATCCTCCTACATCAGCCTCCCTAAGTGCTGGGGTCTCTCCACCATGCCCAGGCTGATATTGAACTCCTGAGCTCAAGCGATCCTCCTGCCTCAGCCTCCCAAAGTGCTGGGATTACAGGTGTGAGCCATCTTACCCAGCCTCCTGTGTTTTTTTTTTTGAATCTTGATTCATTTTCTCTCTTATTAGCCGTTCTGGCTGGTTTTAGTTTGTCTGCACATTTTATTTATTTATTTACTTTTTTTTTTTTTTGAGATGAAGTCTCACTCTGTCGCCCAGGCTGGAGTGCAGTGACGCGATCTTGGCTCACTGCAAGTTCTGCCTCCCGGGTTCAGGCCATTCTCCTGCCTCAGCCTCCCGAGTAGCTGGGACTGCAGGCGCCTGCCACCACACCCGGCTAATTTTTTGTATTTTTAGTACAGACGGGGTTTCACTGTGTTAGCCAGGTTGGTCTCAATCTCCTGACCTCGTGATCTACCCGCCTCGGCCTCCCAAAGTGCTGGGATTACAGGCATGAGCCACCGTGCCCGGCGAATTTATTTACTTATTTTTATGCTGAGGTTTTTGGGGGTTCTTTCTCATGGGGACAGGGTCTCACTTTGTTGTCCAAGCTAAAGTGGCAATGTTGCAGTGTTGCAGTCATTGCTTACTGTAACATGAACTCCTGGGCTCTAGTGATCCTCCTGCTTCAGCCTCCCAAGTAGTTGAGACTATAGGTGCACACCACCACTCCTGGATAATTTTTTGTTTTTTTTGTAGAGATATGGTCTCACCGTATTGTCCAGGCTGATCTTGAACTCCTAGCCTCAAGCAATCCTCCTGCATTGACCTCTCAAAGTGTTTATATAACAGGTGCAAGCCGGCCAGGTGCAGTGGCTCACGCCTGTAATCCCAGCACTTTGGGAGGCCGAGGCAGGTGGATCACCTGAGGTCAGGAGTTTGAGACCAGCCGGACCAACATGGCGAAATCCCGTATCTACTAAAAATACAAAAATTAGCCAGGCATGGTGGCACATGCCTGTAATCCCAGCTACTTGGTTGGGAGGCTGAGGCAGGAGAATTGCTTGAACTTGGGAGGCAGAGGTTGCAGTGAGGAGGTATCTCACCATTGCATTCCAGATTGGGTGACAAGAGGGAAATTCTGTCTCAAAAGAAAAAACAAACAAACAAACAAACAAAAAAAACAAGCACAAGCCACTGCGCTCAGCACATGTACTGAGTATTTTATTGTATGCTACTGCCAGTATATGTAAAACAATTACCCTTGTGAAATAGAAATTCATGAAAATTCAGAGAGGTAGACTATAAGGACTGACAAAAGTAGAAGTTATGTATTATGGCACATGTGTTACAAGGATACGCTTTTGTACAGGCTTGAAATTTAGCTCTCTTTTGAATATTCAATGGTTCATGAGAAGTGGTTTGGGAACACACTTTCTGGGGTCTGAGGCATTTGTACCTGAAGAAACTCCAGGAAGCAGAGGGTCACATTGAGCATTCTGCAGACAATTGTTTTAAGACTGCAGCTGCCTGGGAAGCTTTCATACAGTTGAGTCCAGCCTCCAGCCAGGGCAATTCAGCCACTTTTTTCATAGATATGATGCTGGAGGAACCAGACAGGGAACAAACAAGAGCTGACTCAATTTGTGGATTTGCACACTTTATAATCATGTTTTATTCCAGTCTTAACTAGAGATGCTAAGTGGAACTTAGTGTGGATAGGCCTGCATCCTGTGGCAGGACCACCACAGTGTGGCCTGGATGCTGGGCCCAGGTCACACAGCAGGCAATTCAAACTCAATCTGGAGAGAATAAGAGAAGTCAAACAGGGAGCCAGGCAGGCAGGAAAGGATGCCCCACGGCACAGCGTGTGCAGGGACATGGGAGAGCCAATATGGGTTGAGCATCCCTAACCCCAAAATCCAAAATCAGAAATGTTCCCAAATCTGAAGTTTTGGGGGTTTTTTGTTTGTTTTTGAAACAGAGTTTCACTCTTGTTGCCCAGGCTGGAGTGCAATGGCACCATCTCAGCTCACTGCAACGTCCACCTCCTGGGTTCAAGAGATTCTTCAGCCCAGCCTCCCAAGTAGCTGGGATTACAGGTGCACACCACCACACCCCGCTAATTTTTGTATTTTTAGTAGAGACGGGGTTTCACCATGTTGGCCAGGCTGGTCTCAAACTCCTGACCTTAGGTGATCCGCCCACCTCAGCCTCCCAAAGGGCTGGGATTACAGATGTGAGCCACCCCGCATGGCCAAATCTGAAGCTTTGTGAGCAATGACATGATATCACACATGGGTGACTGAGATGATGGTTCAATGTACACAAACTTTGTTTCAGGCACAAAATTGTGAAAAATACTGTATAAAATTATCTTCAGGCTATGTGTATAAGGTATACATGAAACAGAAATGAATTTGATGTTTAGACCTGAGTTTCATTCCCAAGACATCTCATTATGTATATGCAAATATTCCAAAATCCACAAAAATCTGAAATCCAAAACACTGCTGGTCCTAAGCATTTCAAATAAGGGATATTCAACCTGTAGTCCCGATTCTTCTTCCCGCATGTGTTTCCCGGTTCTCCTCCCCGCACATGTTTCCCGGTTCTCCTTCCCGCACGTGTTTCCCGGTTCTCCTCCCCGCACATGTTTCCCGGTTCTCCTTCCCGCACGTGTTTCCCGGTTCTCCTCCCCGCACGTGTTTCCCGGTTCTCCTTCCCGCACGTGTTTCCCGGTTCTCCTTCCCGCACGTGTTTCCCGGTTCTCCTTCCCGCACGTGTTTCCCGGTTCTCCTTCCCGCACGTGTTTCCCGGTTCTCCTTCCCGCACGTGTTCCCGGTTCTCCTTCCCGCACGTGTTTCCCGGTTCTCTTCCCGCACGTGTTTCCCGGTTCTCCTTCCGCACGTGTTTCCCGGTTCTCCTTCCCGCACGTGTTTCCCGTTCTCCTTCCTGCATGTGTTTCCCGGTTCTCTTCCCGCACGTGTTTCCCGGTTCTCCTTCCCGCACGTGTTTCCCGGTTCCCTTCCCGCACGTGTTTCCCGGTTCTCCTTCCTGCATGTGTTTCTAGTTTCTCCTCAAGTTTTCCCATATAGTTATTCATTGCTGATCTCTTAAAATCTGTGTTCGGAAGGAAGTGATCAAACTATAGTTGTGGGGCCAGGGAGATCCACAGTCGTGGGAAAGCAGATTCAGAGATCAACAACGTTCGCCAGAGGACGTGGAGAAAGCCATTGTGGAAAGGCCGACTTCCAACGTCTCTGACCTGGTGGTCAGCCCTGCAGATTTATTGAGTGAAAACAGCTGCCCTTATGAGTATTACTCATAATACAAAAACCTGGAAACAACCTAAATCTCCAACCATGGAGCATGCAAATAGATTATATTTGCTCGTTTAAATTGATAATCACTAAGACAACATTAAACATGGCACAATGTTTTATCAATAATGTAAAGCAGGGGGAAAAACAGAAAATAATTTTGTTTCATTATACTATAGACAGCTACATACTATAATTATAATGTAAAAACAGATGTACATGTTAGTAGAAAGTAAAAGGAAACCAGAAAAAACAAAAATGAAGACAACAGGTGCACTAGGATGGTGGGATTATGTATGAAATTTTGCTCACTTAAAATTTTCTGGCCAGGCACAGTGGCTCATGCCTATAATCCCAGCACTTTGGGAGGCCAAGGCAGGTGGATCATTTGAGGTCACGAGTTTGAGACCAGCCTGGCCAACATGGTGAAACCCCATCTCTACTAAAAATACAAAAATTAGCCGGGCGTGGTGGTGGGTGCCTGTATTTCCAGCTACTTGGGAGGCTGAGGCAGGAGAATTGCTTGAACCCAGGAGGTGGAGGTTGCAGTGAGCCGAGATTGAGCCACTGCACTCCAGCCTGGGCAACAAGAGCAAAACTCCATCTCAAAACAAAAAAAAACCCCAGAAATTTTCTGTAATATTTTAGTAAGGTTTTAATAAAATGTACCTTAAAAATATTTGGCCAAGTTCAGTGGCTCATGCCTGTAATTCCAGCACTTTGGGAGGCCAAGGTGGGAGGATTGCTTGAGTCCAGGAGTTTGAAACTAGCCTGGGCAACCCCATCTCTACAAAATGGAAAATAAAAAAGTTAGCCAGGCATGGTAGTGTGCACCTGTAGTCCTAGCTACTCAGAAGGCTGAGGTGGGAGGATCATTGAGCCTGGGAGGTAGAAGCTGCAGTGAACTGTAGTCGTGTCACTGCCCTCCAGCCTGAGTGACCGAATGAGATCCTGTCTCAAAAAAAGAAAAAGTTCTACCTCCTAAATTAAAACTTGAATTAAACAAAGAAGCAATTCAACCACAGGAGGACGAAGAGATGACAGATCTCAGTGCTTATCTAACCTAGCAAGCAGGAAACTACTATGCTGCTAATTTATCAAAAAGAGAGAAAGTAGAATCCTTGCCTGAGAGGAGTTTACCCTTTTGTACTCTGAAGACAGAAGAGCAAGACGCACCTCGGAAATCATGGTATATTCAAGGCTTTGGTCAATGGGCTCTGCCCCAACTGTTGTGCTCCATTTCTGATCAGCCACGTCCTGCAGCTCAGCAACAGACGGCGTGGCAAGGCCCCGATACACTAGAGCTGTCAATATGGAAATGGCCCCATTGCAGAAGCAGTGAAAGCTCAAAAAGACCAGCAGATGCTCAAGGGCAAGCATGAAGGGGAGATCAGGAAGCCCAAGGGGCGGCAGGACAGAAGCTATGGTGGGAGGTGATCAAAGCAGGTGCACACGGTGGCACTGGGGCACGGGAACAGCTCTTTCAGGAACTGAGGCGATGAAAACCCAGGTCTGTTGTCAACCAGGAAGGACCACACTGTCAAGAAGGTGCCTCCTGGGAGGTGCAGGAGTGTGGTAGGGTGAGGTGGGCATCCAGGACCAGCCAAGGAGTGACGTCCAGAGTGTGCCACATGCTCGTGCTCCTTTGGTTCTTTCCCGTGAGAACGTCTCCATATACTCGTTTAACTGAAAAGATGGGATTCACACCTCAGAGTCTTGCAGGATGAGTGGGAGAAGCACGTGAGAGATGCTTAAGGGACCTTTGCTGAGAAGCAGGTGGGAGCTGTTCAGCTGTAAACTACACCAAAGACTCACTGGGACCCAGGGCCTACCTCCCAGCTCCCACCTGCAGGTGAGTGCTTCTCTGCTTCTACACAGTTGATTCGATGCTGGAAGGTTTCCCATGCTCATGCTCCACTCCCCCTCCACTTTGCTGAAACTGCCTCAGTGCTGTCTTAATAAGTACACGTTTTCTTTATTTCTTACTCAAACTGAGGAGCCTCTCAACAGCTAGAAGCAGTTCACGGTTCTCCACTCCAGCTGCACATTAGACTCAATTGGAGAGCTTCTGCAACACAGCAGTGCCCCTGCCTCATCCCAGGTAATTAAATCAGAATGTGACAGATTCACTGGGTGACTCTGAGATGAGAACGGGGAATTTGGTGGTACACTGTACATTCTTTGTGATACACTGGTAAATTAATAGGCTGTCATTAAGAAGATCCTGAAGAGCCTCATGCAGTTTCTATAGAAACAGTATGGAGGTTTGGATCCTAAAAAAAAAAAGAAAAAAAACTATTTTTTTGTTTTTTGAAGCAAAGTCTTGCTCAGTCAACCAAGCTAGAGTGCAATGGCGTGATCTCTGCTCACTGCAACCTCTGCCTCCCGGGCTCAAGTGATCCTCCCACCTCAGCCACCCAGTAGCTGGGATTATAGGTGCCTGTCACCAGTCCAGACTAATTTTTGTATTTTTAGTAGAGACAGCGTTTCATCATGTTGCCCAGGCTGGGCTCAAACTCCTGGCCTCAACTGATCCTCCCACCTCAGCCCACCAAGTAGCTGAGACTACAGGCATGTATTTTTTGTAGAGTCGGAGTTTTGCCATGTTGCCCAGGCTGGTCTTGAACTCCTAGGCTCAAGAGATACACCTGCTTTGACCTCTCCTCAAAAAATTAAAAACGGAACTACCATATGATCTGGCAATCCCACTGCTGGGTATTTATCCAAAAGAATTGAAATCAGGATCTTGAGGAGATGTCTGCACTCCCTGTTCATAGCAATACTGGTCACAATCGCTAAGCTGCGGAAATAACCTAAATGTCCACTGATGGATAAAAGGACAAAGGACACGTGGTGTGTAAATCCAGTGAAATATTAAAAAGAAAGGAAATTCTACAATATGTAGCAACACGGATGAACCTTGAGAACATTATGCTAAGTGAAATAAGCCATTACAATAGTGGTTACCAGGGCCTAGGAGCAGGGGAAAATGGGGAATTACTAATCAATGCATACAAAGCCCTAGAGATCTTCTGTACCTTTTCCCTATAGTTAACTATACAGTATTATGCACTTAAAAATCTGTTAAGAGGGTAGATATGTTGTGTTCTCACTACAATTAAAAAATATTTAAAGAATTTTTTTTTTTTTTTTTTTTTGAGGCGGAGTCTCGCTCTGTCGCCCGGATTGGAGTGCAGTGGCCGGATCTCAGCTCACTGCAAGCTTCGCCTCCCAGGTTTACGCCATTCTCCTGCCTCAGCCTCCCGAGTAGCTGGGACTACAGGCGCCCGCCACCTCGCCCGGCTAGTTTTTGTATTTTTAGTAGAGACGGGGTTTCACCATGTTAGCCAGGATGGTCTCGATCTCCTGACCTTGTGATCCGCCGGTCTCGGCCTCCCAAAGTGCTGGGATTACAGGCTTGAGCCACCGCACCCAGCCAAGAATGTTTTTAAATAATAATCTAAAGGAAATAAAAGATAAGCTACAAATAAGAGAAGACATAATCAACAAACGATTGCACTAGTAACAGGTACAGGCAGGTGAGGTGACCCACACCTGCAATCCTAACACTTTGGGAGGCCAAGGCAGGAGGATCACCTCAGCCCAGGACTTCAAGACCAGCCTGGGCAACATAACAAGACCTTGTCTCTTCAAAAAAATTAAAAAATAAAAATTAGGCTGGGCATGGTGGCTCACACCTGTAAACCCAGCACTTTGGGAGTCCAAAGTGGGTGGAACACCTGAGGTCAGGAGTTCCAGTCCAGCCTGACCAACATGGTGAAACCCCATCTCTACTAAAAATACAAAAATTTGCCGGGCGTGGTGGCAGGCACCTGTAATCCCAGCTACTCAAGAGGTTGAGGGAGGAGAATCGCTTAAACCCAGGAGGCAGAGGTTGCAGTGAGCCGAGATCGCACCATTGCACTTTAGCCTGGGCGACAGAGCAAGACTCTGTCTCAAAATAAAATAAAATAAATTTAATTTAAAAATAAAAATAAAAATTAGCCAGGCATGGTGACACATACATGTAGTCCTAACTACTCAGGAGGCTAAGGCAGGAAGATCACTTGAGCCCAGGAATTCAAGGCTGCAGTACTGTAATTACACCACTGCACTCCAGCCTGGGTGACAGAGTAAAACCCTGTCCTTAAAAAATTAAAAATTAGAGGCAGGTGGATCACTTGAGGCCAAGAGTTTGAGACCAGCCCGGTCAACACAGTGGAACACTGTCTCTATTAAAAATACAAAAATCGCCGGGCACAGTGGCTCACGCCTGTAATCCCAGCACTTTGGGAGGCCGAGGCAGGCGGATCACGAGGTCAGGAGATCGAGACCATCCTGGCTAACACAGTGAAACTCCTTCTCTACTAAAAATACAAAAAAAAAAAATTAGCTGGGCGTGGTGGCACCCACCTGTAATCCCAGCTACTCCGGAGGCTGAGGCAGGAGAATCGGTTGAACCCAGGAGGTGGAGGTTGCAGTGAGCTGAGAATCGCATGACTGCACTCCAGCCTGGGCAATAGAGCAAGACTCCATCTCAAAAAACAAAAAACAGGCCTGGCGTGGTGGCTCACTCCTGTAATCCCAGCACTTTGGGAGGCCGAGGCGGGCGGATCATGAGGTCAGGAGATTGAGACCACGGTGAAACCCCATCTCTACTAAAAACACAAAAAAATTAGCCGGGGGTGGTGGTGGGCGTCTGTAGTCCCAGCTACTCGGGAGGCTGAGGCAGGAGAATGGCGTGAACTCGGGAGGCGGAGCTTGCAGTGAGCCAAGATCATGCCACTGCACTCCAGCCTGGGTGACAGAGCGAGACTCTGTCTCAAACAAAACAAAACAAAACAAAATTTTAATTAAAAAAAATTTAAAGAACATGTATAGAATTCCTAGCCCTATTTTCTTAAATGAGCAAAAGACACGAAGAGGCATTTCACCAAAGAGGGAACATATCCTGCCAACAGGCACTCAGAGGGATGCTTGGCCTCCTCAGTAATCAGGGAAATGTAAACCAATGTAAGAGACAGTGCTTTTCATTCATTCCACTGGCAATAATTAAAAATCTGACAATGCCAAGAGCTGAAGAGGTTCTGGATTAAAGACATCTCTTCCACATACATGAGGGAAGTGAAAAGATATGATATGGGAAAACCAGTGGGCATTTTCTCATAAACTCTGAAGTTCACATGCCTGACAACTCAGGAAACCACTCTCAGGTGCATACCTAGGACAAGCCCCACACATCTGCCCCAGGAGACAAGTTCCAGGGAGTGAGAACATCCACAACCCTATGTCCATGGGCAGATCACATGGTGGTGGTATTTGCTCATGATGAAATAATATACAACCCAGGAGGTGGAGATTGCAGTAAGCCAAGATCACGCCACTGCACTTAGCCTGAGCAATGAAGTAAGATTCTGTCTAAAAAAAAAAAAAAAAAAAAAAAGAAAAGAAAAGAAATAGTATACAGTGGTGAACATTAATTAATTTTAGCTAAACACAAAAGCATGGGTAAACTTTTATACCATAATGTGGAGTGAAAAAAATCAAGTCCATCAAGCATATGTAATGGTTAATTTTATGCATCAACTTGGCTAGGCCATGGCACCCGGTTTTTGGTCAGACACTAGTCTTGTTACTGTGAAGATATTTTTTAGATGAGATTAACATTTAAGTCAGTAGTCTTTGAGTAAAACAAATGAGCCTCTATATTGCGTGGGCCTCATCCAATCAGTTGTAGGCCTTAAGAGAAAAGACTGAAGTTCCCAAACAGGGAATTCTGCCTCCAGAAGGCCTTCAGACTCAAGCTGCAACATCTAACATCAGCTCTTCCCTGCATCTCCAGCCTGCTAATCCATCCTGCACATTTGGGGCTTGTCAGCCCCTATAGTCATGTAAGCCAATTATTTATTTATTATTATTATTTTTTGAGATGAAGTTTCACTCTTATTGCCCAGGCTGGAGTGCAATGGCATGATCTTCACTCACTGCCTCCAGGGTTCAAGCGATTCTCCTGCCCCAGCCTCCCAAGTAGCTGGGATTACAGACATGCGCCACCACGCCCAATTGATTTTGCATTTTTGGTAGAGATGGGGTTTCACTATGTTGGTCAGGCTGGTCTTGAACTCCTGACCTCAGGTGATCCACCCATCTCAGCCTCCCAAAGTGCTGGGATTACAGGTGTGAGCCACCGCACCTGGCCTGTGAGCCAATTTTTTTTGGTTTTTTTGTTTTTTTTTTTTTTTGAGACGGAGTCTCACTCTGTCGCCGGGACTGGAGTACAGTGGCCGGATCTCAGCTCACTGCAAGCTCCACCTCCCGGGTTCACGCCATTCTCCTGCCTCAGCCTCCCGAGTAGCTGGGACTACAGGCGCCCGCCACCTCGCCCAGCTAGTTTTTTGTATTTTTTAGTAGAGACGGGGTTTCACCGTGTTAGCCAGGATGGTCTCGATCTCCTGACCTCGTGATCCGCCCGTCTCGGCCTCCAAAGTTCTGGGATTACAGGCTTGAGCCACCGTGCCCGGCTGGATCTTAGTTATGTAATACAAATATATATTTATACACACATATATGTGTAAATTTGCATTTAAGATTTTGCATAGGAAAAACACAGAAGGCTAGACACTAATATATCTGTGTAGCAGGCAGCATTCTGAATCATTTACGTGTTATTTTGTTTCTTTTCTGAAATTTCAAAATTTTCTACAATAAAAGCATATTTTTCAAAGGAGAACACATTTTTATTTTTTAATTTTTAATTTTTTTTTTTTTTTTGAGATGGAGTCCTGCTCTTGTCACCCAGGCTGGAGTGCAGTGGCACCATCTTGGCTCACTGCAACCTCTGCCTCCCAGGTTCAAGCGATTCTCCTGCCTCAGCCTCCCGAGTAGCTGGCGTTACAGACGCCCGCCACCACGCCCAGCTAATTTTTATATTTGTAGTAAAGACGGAGTTTTGCCGTGTCGGCCAGGCTGATCTCAAACTCCTGACCTCGTGACCTGCCCACCTCAGCCTCCCAAAGTGTTGGTGAGCCACTGCGCCCAGCCGAGAACACATTTTTAAATACGAGAAGAAACATAGTGACATCATCAGCATGTTCCATTGGAACTCAGTTATGATTGTCTAATGTGTGTCCATTTTCATGTTTAATGAATGGAAAGTTGAAAATTGTGTACTTCTTTTCCATTTAATTCCATTAAATACACGAAGATAAGAGATAGTCCCTGACCCCAAGGAGTTTGCAAGTATATAGGAAAAGAAGACTTCAGAAATAGCTGCATCCTAAGGCAGAACATGGTAAATGCTTAAGAGTATACCAGAGGGCTGTGTGTCTCTGTCCAGAGAGAGCTCACCACTGCTCAGAGGCCCTCAGAAGATCTTCACAGAGATTCTAAATGGACAAGGGACCAATTATAAGGATTTCATGCTAAACTAGACAGTGAAAACGAAAAGGACACAATGGGAAAAAGAGCACTAACAAAATTTATTTTAAATCATTTTAAAAACATTTCAAGAAGTTGAAGGTTTTTTTCTTTTTACTTTTTATTTTTACATAATTTCAGACTTTGAGAAAAGTTGCAAGAACATTACAAAGAATTTCTGTATATGGCTGGGCGCGATGGCTCATACCTGTAATCCTAGCACTTTATGAGGCTGAGGCTGGCAGATCACCTGAGTTCAGGGGTTCGAGACCAGCCTGGCCAACATGGCAAAACTCTGTCTCTACTACAAACACAAATATTAGCTAGGCGTGGTGGTGCATGCCTGTAATCCCAGCTACTCAGGAGACTGAGATGGGAGAATCACCTGAAACCGGGAGGCAGAGGTTGCAGTGAGCTGAGATCACACCACTGCACTTCAGCCTAGGCAACAGAGTGAGATTCCCTCTCAAAATAAATAAATAAATAAATAAAATAAAAGGAATTTCTGTACATCCTTGTTAAAAGAAAAACTTTAGAAACAATAAGTTTAACAGAGTTTATCTGAGTAAAGAACAATTCATGAATCAATTAGCACTCAGAATCAGAAGAGGTTCAGGGCTCACGCCTGTAATTCCAGCGCTTTGGGAAGCCGAGGCAGGCGGATCACGAGGTCAGGAGATTGAGACCATCCTGGCTAACACGGTGAAACCCTGTCTCTATACTAAAGATACAAAAAATTAGCCAGGCATGGTGGCGGGCACCTGTTGACCCAGCTACTCGAGAGGCTGAGGCAGGAGAATGGAGTGAAACTGGGAGGCGGAGCTTGCAGTGAGCCAAGATCGCACCACTGCACTCCAGCCTGGGCGACAGAGCCAGACTTCATCTTAAAAAAAAAAAAAAAAAGAAGAGATTCAGGGACCTCTGCCTGGCAGTGAACAGTGAGCTTCTATAGGTTGAACACAAAAATAATCACTTGATTGGCTACAGCCAAGCATCTGCCTTATTTGGGCATGGAATGATGAGTTGGTGGCCTGTCATTTGCTGAAGCTTGGCTGTTGTGATTGGCTGAAATCTGGCTATTTGTTACAAAAAAAATACTCTTTTAAGTTTTGTTTTCTTTATATACTAAGTTAGGTTGCATTTTATTATGCAGGAATTCAAAAAACAGAGTCAGCCTCAGGCTAATGGCCTCCTGCTTATTTAAATTTTTCTGGAGACAAGGTCTCACTCTGTTGCCCAGGCTGGCCTGAGCTCAAGTGATCCTCCCACTTTGGCCTCCCAAAGTGCTGGGAGTACAGGCGTGAGCCACCACACCCAGTCAGCATACTTAATTTAACACCTTTTACCATTCTCCAACTGTTAATACTTTCCCACATTGGCTATATCATTCTCTGTGCATGTGTATGCCTTTTTCTGAATAAGTGTAAATTGCAGCAACGATGTCTTTCATTTCTAAATACTTCAGTATGTATTTCCTAAAAACAAAGATGTTATCTTACATAACCAAAGTACAATGATCAAAATCAGGAAATTAACATTAACACAGTGTTATTATCTGATTTACAGACCTTAATGTTGGTTATGGCAAAGAAAAGCCCAAACACACACAGTCACTATTTCTCTTAATTTTCCTTTCATTTGAAACCATTCTTCAGTTTTTCTCTTTCATGACGCTGACATTTTTGTAGTTATTTTGTAGCCTATAGTTTTGTGGAATTTCCCCCAATGTGAGTTTGTCTGCTGTTTCCTCCTGATGAGACTCAGGTTTTGCATTTTGTGTGGGAATACTACAGAAGTGATGCTATGTCCTTCTTGGTGATCGTATCAGGAGGTTAGGAGATTCATGATGCCCATGTGTCCCATTTCTGCTGCTGTTAACTGTGATCACTGGGATAAGGCAGTGAACACCAGGTTTATCACTGTAGAGTTGCTAATTTTCCTTCTGTAATTAATAAGTACTTCTGGGGAGACTATGGAATTTTTTTTTTTTTTTTTTTTTGAGACAGAGTCTCACTCTGTCACCCAGGCTGGAGTGCAGTTGCACAATCCTGGCTCACTGCAACCTCCACCTCCCGAGTTTGATTCTCCTGCCTCAGCCTCCTGAGTGGCTGGGATTACAGGCACGCGCCACCACGCCCAGCTAATTTTTTTGTATTTTTAGTAGAGATGGGGTTTCACCATGTTGGTCAGGCTGGTCTCAAACTAATGACCTCATGATCCACCCACCTCGGCATCCCAAAGTGCTGGGATTACAGGCGTGAGCCACTGTGCCCGGCCAATGTAAATATTTTTACTCAGCAAATTTTAACCCACTGGTTTCAAATTCCATCATTTTTCCCATGTTTATCATGTGGCATTGTATTATAAGGAAGAACCATTCTTGCTCTCATTTATTTATGTATATCAGCAGGCGTACATGAATCCTTTATTCAGTAGCTGATATTCTATTGTTATCATTATTTATTTCAAGATTAAATTGTCGCAGATTTAGCCAGCAGAAGTGTCCCTTTGACATGTCTCCTCGGTTTTTTGTTTTGGTTTTTTGTTTTGTTTTGTTTTTTTTGAGATGGAGTCTCGCTCTGTTGCCCAGGCTAGAGTGGAGTGGTGCGATCTCAGCTCACTGCAAGCTCCGCCTCCCGGGTTCACGCCATTCTGCTGCCTCAGCCTCCAGAGTAGTTGGGACTACAGGCGCCCACCACCTCGCCCGGTTAATTTTTTGTATTTTTAGTAGAAACGGGGTTCCACCGTGTTAGCCAGGGTGGTCTCGATCTCCTAACCTCGTGATCCGCCCGCCTTGGCCTCCCAAAGTGTTGGGATTACAGGCTTGAGCCACCGCGCCCAGCCACCCCTTGTTTTTTTAAGGACTTCTGACACAAGATATTCCAGGCTCAACTTACGTTTTCTCTTCTCTAGCCCGAAATCAGTCACTTCTCCAAGGAGCTCTGGTTCCTTTTAGAGGATGGTATTAACAAACCAAGATCTGGGTCCCAAGTGTGCTTGTTCCCCTGGGGCCATCATTGCTTCTGGCACACATACATGTGTTTAAATATAAACACACCCATACCTGTGTGGCCGCGTGTATTTCTATATCTGTATGCATATGAATATGCATATGTATTTCTATATCTATCTGCACGAGTGTGAATTCCCATGTGTGTATTCCTGTATCTGTGTGTAAATATGCATATGTTTTTTTTTTTTTGAGACAGATTACTCTGTTGCCCAGGCTGGAGTGCAGTGGCACGATCTCAGCTCACCGCAACCTCTGCTTCCTGGGTTCAAGTAATTCTCCTGCCTCAGTCTCCCAAGTAGCTGGGATTACAGGCATGTGCCATGACACCCAGCTAATTCTTTTTGTGTTTTTAGTAGAGACTGGATTTTGCCATGCCGGCCACACTTGTCTTGAACTCCCGACTTCAAGTCATCTGCCCACCTCGGCCTCCCAAAGTGCTGGGATTACAAGCATGAGTCACCGCGCCCGGCCAAATTTCTGTATCAATCTCTGCATGTGCGTGTGCGTGTGTGTGCGTGTGCATGTAATGAAATCATGAGCTCCTATCAATATCTCTAAATGTAATCCAACCATAATGTTTGTCCTATTCTTCCTCCTTTCTGTATTTGTAACTTTCTTCAGTTAAAGATGTTTTTAAAGGTCGTGGATATAGTTCAGGCCGTTATCATTAATGACAACATCCAGAAACCCTGTCCCTCCATTACATGGCCTTGTTTTGTGCTCGGCACAGACTTTGGCATTGTCCAGCCTGTGTGAGACCCTTGCTCTAATCAGGCAGAAGGGCAGACGGAGTAACCAGGCAGGGGTCTGGTTCTGAGCCAGAAGGCCCTTCTGGAAGGTTCAGGGGAGGGAGAAATAGAATCCCCAGGAAGTGAGGGGTTCCAGTGGAGCAGGGGGAGCGCTAGGATTTTCTGAGTGAGATGAGAAGTAAGAACAGATGGGCTGTTGGCTGTCTCCACAGAAAGACCACAAGTGACCTATAGGGCTCTTGGAAAGGTCAAACCTGTTCCCCACAGCAGCTGGGACCAGAGCCCCTGAGTGGAGGCTTTGTTGGCACAACAGCTGGCTCTGGCCAGGGGTCAGGGACAGCTGGGAGTCTGGGAGGAGGCTTCTCATACTCAGCTGTTGGGTGAGAGACAGCACATGAAGGGCAGAAGCCACCCCACAGAAGGCCATGTGTGTACGTCCTTCCCCTGTTGTTTCAGGATATAAATGAGTGAGTTCAAACACCAGTGACCCTGGTTACAACCACCTCAGACCTGCTTATTCATCACCAGCTGATATGTTTTCCAACCACTCTGTTCCTAGGCATCACATTCCCTTGAAGATCATTGCATTTGGGGGTTTCATCTCTCTCATCCAAGTACATCAGTGTTTTATTTGCAAGTTCTCTCCACCCAACATTAGCTGAAACCAGTAGAGTCTTATAGAACATGGAGCCAGCCAGACTTACGAAGGAAGCTCAACCACATTCATGAATAACATCAATAATAGCAGCAACATATTTGAGCATGGATGTACCAAACATGTCCACAAGTGGCCTGCACACAATACCTTCCTTACTGCTCAGGCAGCTCTGTAAGGTGTAAGAAGGACGTGACCCACAGAAGTGAAGTAACTTGTCCCAGGAACACTGGGCAGTGAAGATTTGGAATGTTTCAGGCTCCAGTTTGTTGTTGTTGTTGTTGTTTGTTTGTTTGTTTGTTTGAAACAAAGTCTTACTCTGTCACCCAGGCTGGAGTGCAGTGGCACAATCTCTGCTCACTGCAACCTCCGCCTCCTGGGCTCAAGCAATTATCCTGCCTCAGCCTCCCAAGTAGCTGGGATTATGGGTGCCCACCACCACACCCAGCTAATTTTTGTATTTTTAGTAGAGACGGGGTTTCACCGTGTTGACCAGGTTGGTTTCAAACCTCTGACCTCAAACGATTGGTCTGCCTCTGCCTCCCAAAGTGCTGGGATTATAGGCGTGAGCCACATACGTGGCCTCAAGACTTCAGTCCTTTAACATGTCAATCATGAGGCCCCCAGGGAGCACTGGGTGAGCGCAGACTCCACAGGGCAACTGTGCCTAATGCAGTTTCCCAACCTCTGGGTGTGCCAGGAGAGGAACTACAAATCATGGAGGGCAGCTGATTTGACTGATAAGCCCTGAGGCTGAGAACTGTGCTTCCTGGAACCCAATACTAATGCAAAGAATTGATTTTCTACCTTACGGAAGACAAAAATCCCCAGAATAAATGGCAGGTGTGGGCCTTCTGCCCAGAGCCAGAATTAGGCAATCTCTTTAGATTGTGCAAGAAGCACAGACTTGCTTTCAGCCACACAAATCCAAAAAAGACATCACTGGAGGCTTCAAAGTAAGACAGCTGGATCCTTGACCCAGAGTGTCAAGCTGCAATGCATTTGCAGCCTGGGGTGCCTGGTCTGGGAATCTCAGTGTCAGCACCTGCTAGGATGGCATATCCTGGACACCAGTTTCAACTGTCATCTTCCTTGTTCCCTCTAGTCCAGTTTCATGCCTGACGGGCAGGAAAGGCAAGGAAGACTGCAGCTTCTAAGCAGCTCAAAGCAGGAGGGCCCAAGAGCACATATGCAGTTTCCATCCATTGCAAACCCCTTTTGACCATCCCCAAGCTCTCCTGCCAGCCTGTCCCTGACCTCGGGACCTTCAACCGTCTCCTCGTCCTCTTCTCGGCATCAGGCACAGGTCAGGTCAGGCACAACAGGCAGCGTCTCACTATGTGGAGTTGAGCCAGCCAGGACATAAGGAGTTTTCAGATTGTGGTCAAGAAGCACTCCCCTCAAACACAAATGGGGACAATCTACAAAATAATCGGCCTTCATATTTCAAAATGTCACTCACGTGAAAGGCAAAGAGAGACCCAGGGATGGCTCCAGATTAAAGAGAGGCGGGTAGCTGGGCGCGGTGGCTCACATCTGTAATCCCAACACTTTTCGAGGCTAAGGTGGGCTGAGGTCAGGAGTTTGAGACCAGCCTGGCCAACACGGTGAAACTCCGTCTCTACTAAAATTACAAAAATTAGCTAGGCATGGTGGCACACACCTGTAATCCCAGCTACTCAGGAGGCTGATGCAGGAGGGTTGCGTGAACCTGGGAGGTAGAGGTTGCAGTGAGCCAAGATAGCGCCACTATACTCCAGCCTGGGTGACAGAGCGAGACTCTGTCTTAAAAAAGAAGTGGTGGTTGGGGGTGGGCCTGTGGCAATTAATGCTACAAAAGTCTCCTTTGCTGTAGAGGATGCAATGGAGACACTTGGCAAAATCTGAATAATAAAGTCTGCAGATTAGATAACAGTGTCAGATCTGTGCTAGTTTCTTGATTTTGATTGTTGTGCTCTAGATAGGTGAGAGAATGACCTTGAATAGACACTGAAGTGTTTAAAGATAAATGGTCATCATATTTCAGTTTATTCTCAAATGGTTCAGGAGAAAGAAAAATGTCAAATAGCATGTGTGCGTGTGTGTGTCTGTGTGTACAGACAGAGACAGAGATGAAGAAACAGAAAGATGAAAAGCGTGATGACACAAACACTGTGATGTTAACATTTTGGGGGAATCTGTGTGAAGAATACTATTCTTGCAGCTGTTCTGTAAGTTTACATTTTAAGTTTAAAAGGAGGGCTGGGCTTATGCCTATAATCCCAACTTCGGGAGGCCAAAGCAGGTAGATTGCTTGAGCTCAGGAGTTCGAGACCAGCCTGGGCAACATGGCAAAACCCCATCTCTACAAAAAAATATTTTAAAAATTAACTGGGTATGGTAGCACATGCCTGTAATCCCATCTACTCTGGGAGCTGAGTTGGGAGGATTGCTTGAGTCCAGGAGGCAGAGGCTGCAGAGAGCAGAGATTATGCCATTGCACTCCAACCTAGACAACCAAGCGAGACCATGTCTCAAAAATAAACAAACAAGTAAAAAATTTACAACGAAAAGTAATGAGGGAAAAAAGGCATGCCCACCCTGCAATGTGCAAACCCTTCCTCATTCTCCTGGCCTGGTTCTCCTGAATGCCCAGCTTTGACTGCCCAGGACTGGCCATCTGAGGCTACTGTCCCGAAGACCTGGCACCCCCACAACCATCTCCCAGCCCTGGCAAGGCCCACTTCCATCTGCCGCCTCCAGCCCAGACTCCCAGCTACTCCAAGGGACAGATCGAGCCCATCCTGCTTCTGCCCTAGTCTTGGTCAGGTCCTGGGGCTGCTCAGCAGGCTTTGCAGCCTCCTCCTTAGTGCAGCCTCACACTTAGGCCCTTTCAGCAAGAACTGCTCCAACTTCCCTCCTCTCCACTGGAAGCTTCAGTATCTCCTTTTCTCTCCTTGATCTCAGAAGAAAAAGGATGCCTTCTCACGTTCTAGGACCCAGTTCCTTTCCTGAGTGCCTAACTTCTGTGCCTACTCCAGGCCTCACTGAGAGGCTTCTGTCATGACCCCTCAACACCCCTCTCCTCTCCTCAGTCTCAGAGCTGGCTCAGGTTTCTCGGGTAAAACAGCCTTCATCCTGCCTTCCTTTGCCAGTACCCATCCTTTGTCACCCTCTGCCACATGAAATACCTCCTCAATCCACACTTCCTGCCCCTGCATTTACTTGTGAGCATTCTGATATCTGGCTTCCATCCCCTGGCGCCCCAAAGTGGCACAGTGTCAAAGACACAGAATTGAGAACCAGAAGACTTGAGTTCCAGTCTCTGCTCCATCTCCTAAGAGCTGGGTGATTTGTGATGTGTTTCCAAAACATGCGGGAAGCCCAAGTACATAGTTCATATACAGCTCACTATGAACTATCACCTGTGACCTCGCAGTCTTCTGACTGCTTGGCCTTTCTCTCTCCTCATCCTCTTCATCTGTCCCTGATTTCCCCACACAACCCTCTCTGAGTGTGATGTCCACTCCACCTTTCTGCTGGTGGCTACCAAACCTGCATCTGTTACTTGCCTCTTTTCTGGACTCTGATTCTCTGGGTTCCACAGACACTTGGAGATATCCTCTCAGACATTCAGCCAGCTCCTCAAATTTAACATGCCAACAGTGAGACTGGTTCTGAATCATGCTCAAATTGCCAAAAAGCAGTCAAAGCAGGGACTTGAGGCCACTAAGAAGTAAAAAACTTCTGGGGAAATAATTTGTACTCCAAAAATGCATCAAAGCAGCTCACCCTGTTATGTGCCATGTATTGTGAATTACACAGGGGAGAAGTACTTAACACCTGCAGCAAGGGGGACTCTGAAAGTCTCAATTCAGTGTTGGATATCATCTTCATCTAAAGAGTCCATCCTCTTAAACAGCCTCATTTTGCTAAGATTAGCCTTGGTCCCTCATCATCTGAGCACCTACATCAAAATAATCCTCGGCCGGGCATGGTGGCTCACACCTGTGATACCAGCACTTTGGGAGGCCAAGGTGGGCAGATCACGAAGTCAGGAGTTCGAGACCAGCCTGACCAACAGTGAAACCCTGTCTCTACTAAAATTACAAAAATCAGCCAGGTGTGGTGGCACACACCTGTGGTCCCAGCTACTCGGGAGGCTGAGGCAGGAGAATTGCTTGAATACAAGGTTCAGTGAGCCAAGACCATGCCACTGCACTCCAGGCTGGGTGACAAAGCGAGACTCCACCTCAAAAAATTTTAAAAAAATAAAAATCAAAATTAAAAAATAGGCCGGGTGCGGTGGCTCACACCCGCCTGTAATCACAGCACTTTGGGAGGCCAAGGCAGGTAGATCACAAGGTCAGGCGTTCGAGACCAGCCTGGCCAACACGGTGAAACCCCATCTCTGCTAAAAATACAAAAATTAGCCGGGTGCGGTGGCGGGCGCACTTGCTACTTGGGAGGTACAAGTAGCGCACCAGCTACTTGGGAGGCTGAGGCAGGAGAATTGCTTGAACCCGGGAGATGGAGGTTGCAGTGAGCTGAGATCACACCACTGCACTCTAGCCTGGGTGACAGAGAAGACTCTGTCTTAAAAATAAATAAATAATTAATTAATTAATTAATAATCTGGCTGGGTGCAGTGGCTCATGTCTGTAATCCCAGCACTTTAGGAGGCCGAGGCAGGTAGAGCACGAGGTCAGGAGTCCAAGACCAGTCTGGCCAACATAGTGAAATCCCATCTCTACTAAAAATACAAAAAAAATTAGCCAGGCATGGTGGCTGGCGCCTGTAGTCCTCGCTACTTGTAAGGCTGAGGAAGGAGAATCACTTGAACCTAGGAGGCAGAGGTTGCAGTGAGCCAAGATCATGCCACTGCACTCCAGCCTGGGCGACACAGCAAGACTCTGTCTAAATAATAATAATAATAATCCTCCAACTGCGTGCAATGTTATGTGCCTGTAATCCCAGCTACCTGGGAAGCTGAGGTAGGAGGATTACTTGAGCCTAAAAGTTCAAGACAGGCCTGGGCAACATAACAAGACTTTGTCTCTAAAAAAAAAAAAAAATCCTCCTCCTCTCCTTCTCTCATGCCCCACATTTAGTTTTCAAATGCTGAGCCAAAGGTCCCACATGCTCCCTCCCCTCCCACCAGCACCGCCACCAGTTGCACCCAATCCTTGCTGGCTCTTGTCTGCAACACAGTCATTGCCTCCAAACTGAGGGCCCATCCTAGGTCCCACCCTAACCTACTCATGCTATCCTCTACTATGGGTCACTTCCTTGAAGCACAGAGCCAGAGGTGTTACACTTCTCACAGTCAAGTGGCTCCCCCTTGATTCTTCAATTTGGCCCAAGCTCCCTGCCTACAAGTCAAAGGCCTCTCAGTGGGACCCAGTCTAACTGCCTTCCAGATCCACTGTTTACCACCCACTCCTCACAGATGCTGGGCTCTATCCAAACTGAACTTCTCACCATCTCAGGACATATGTTCCCTCTGCCCAAAATATCCTACCCCTGTCTCCACCTGTTGAGATCTATCCCTAAAGGATTATTCAATAAATAGTACTGAACAATTGGTTAGTCATTTGAAGGACATTTTTAAGATTCTTCACTCATACTATACACCAAAATATATTTCAGATAGTTAAACGTAAAATATAAAAATATAGTAAAATCACATATATAAAAAACAAAACCATAAAAAGTTTCTAAAAGTGTTCAAAAATGTGACTACTGAATATCTGAAAGGGGAGAAGAATCTAAGATTAAAGCAAAGAATGAAATTTCAAAAGAAACAAGCAATGTATCTGACTCATTAAATAGAAACTGACTTGTTAAAATCAAACTGATAATGAACAGAGGAAGCCGGGCACGGTGGCTCATGCCTGTAATCCCGGCACACTGGGAGGCCGAGGCGGGCGGATCACAAGGTCAGGAGATCTTGACCATCCTAGTTAACACAGTGAAACCCCGTCTCTACTAAAAATACAAAAGAACTAGCAAGGCATGGTGGCAGGCGCCTGTAGGCCCAGCTACTTGGGAGGCTGAGGCAGGGGAATGGCATGAACCCAGGAGGCAGAGCTTGCAGTGAGCCGAGATCACACCACTGCACTCCAGCCTGGGCGACACAGCAAGACTCCATCTCAAAAAAAAGAAAAGGCCGGGCGCGGTGGCTCAAGCCTGTAATCCCAGCACTTTGGGAGGCCGAGACGGGCGGATCACGAGGTCAGGAGAGCGAGACCATCCTGGCTAACACGGTGAAACCCCGTCTCTACTAAAATATACAAAAAATTAGCCGGGCGAGATGGCGGGCGCCTGTAGTCCCAGCTACTCGGGAGGCTGAGGCGAGAGAATGGCGTAAACCCGGGAGGCGGAGCTTGCAGTGAGCTGAGATCCGGCCACTGCACTCCAGCCTGGGTGACAGAGCGAGACTCCGTCTCAAAAAAAAAAAAAAAAGAAGAAAAGAAAAGAAAGAAAGAAAATAAATGAACAGACGGGGCTGGGCACGGTGGCTCATGCCTGTAATCCCAGCACTTTGGGAAGCCAAGGTGGGCAGATCACGAGGTCAAGAGATCAAGACCATCCTGGCCAATATGGTGAAACCCCGTCTCTACTAAAACTACAAAAATTAGCTGGGCATGGTGGTGGCGTGCCTATAATCCGTTACTCAGGAGGCTGAGGCAGGAGAATCAGCTGAACCCGGGAGACAGAGGTTGCAGTGAGCCGAGATCGCGCCACTGCACTCCAGTCTGGCAACAGAGTGAGACTCTGTCTCAAAAAAAAAAGAAATGAACAGAGGGATAGAGAGTCCTTTTCAGGAACTGAATGTTGGGGGCTTCTATGTAGGTAAGTTGCATTAGAGAGGAGAAATCAGAGTTGGTTAGCAAGAAACTAGAGGAGTTGAGCGGACATCTTTCACAAAGGCCAAGTGATGCCTGAAACTGCATTCCTTCCTTAGGGATTTTCAATGTCTTAATCCTCTCCAAGGATTGAATTGTTCAAGGCCCAAAATTTGGTATCTTCCTCTGAACTCTCCTTCTTCTAGGAAACTGATGTCAAATCCACCCTACCTGCTGGCAGCTCCCAAACCTAATTACTACTGACCCATGTGGATGCACCCCAGAGTTCACATTTATTGAGCACTTACTGTAATTTAGGCATTACGCTAAACATGTTTCAAGGATTATTGCCCAAAAACCCTACAAGGTATTTTTTTAGTGTTATCCCCAACATCCTCTTTGATTCCTCTCTTTTCAAAATAATAATTACTTTATTGGGGTCTAATTTCTCTATAATAAACTACATTTCAATGACTTTTGGCAAATCTGTGAAATCATGATCACAAACAAGATACAGAATACATCACCCTTAAAAGTTTCCTTGTATTAACCTTTCCAATCTGTCCCTCCATATTCAGGCCCAGGCAACTACGGATTTGCTCTCTGACACAAACACACACACGCACACATTTCCTCTTTCATATACTTTTATATAAATGGGGTCATACAAACTGTGTGAACATACTTCGACTTCCCTCAGGTAAATACCTAGAAGTGAAGGCTGGCCACGGTGGGTCACGCCTGTAATCCTAGCACTTTAGGAGGCCGAGGCCAGTGGACTGCCTGAGCTCAGGTGTTTGAGACCAGCCTGAGCAACATGGTGAAACCCTGTCTCTACTAAAATACAAGCTGGGCATGGTGGCACATGCCTATAGTCCCAGCTACTCCAAAGGCTGAAGCAGGAGAATTGCTTGAACCCAGGAGGCAGAGGTTGCAGTGAGCCAAGATTGTGCCACTGCACTCCAACCTGGGCAACAGAGCAAGACTGTCTCGAAAGTCTTGATGAGCATGATGGCTCATGCCTGTAATTCCAGCACTTTGGGAGACCAAGGAGGGCAGAACACTTGAGGTCAGGAGTTCAAGACCAGCCTGGCCAACATTGTGAAACCCTGTCTCTACTAAAAATACAAAAATTAGCCGGGTGTGATGGCGGATGCCTGTAATCCCAGCTACTCAGGAAACTGAGGTAGGAGAATTGCTTGAACCTGGGAGGTGGAGGGTGTAGTGAGCCGAAATCATGCCACTGCACTCCAGCCTGGGCGACAGAGCAAGCCTCAAATTAAAAAAAAAAAAAAAAGCCGGGCGCGGTGGCTCAAGCGTGTAATCCCAGCACTTTGGGAGGCTGAGACGGGCGGATCACGAGGTCAGGAGATCGAGACCATCCTGGCTAATACGGTGAAACCCCGTCTCTACTAAAAAATACAAAAAACGAGCCGGGCGAAGAGGCGGGCGCCTGTAGTCCCAGCTACTCGGGAGGCTGAGACAGGAGAATGGCGTGAACTCGGGAGGCGGAGCTTGCAGTGAGCTGAGAGCCGGCCACTGCACTCTAGCCTGGGCGGCAGAGCAAAACTCCGTCTCAAAAAAAAAAAAAAAATTAAGGATGAGGACATTTTGGCTTGGGAAAATTAAGTAACTAGTCAAGGTCAATTTCAAACCCAGTGCAATTGCAGAGCCTACACTTTTTAACACTATTCCAATACTGCCTCTTGTTACACCTCAATGCTTACAACAAAAAGACCTCATAAGAATTATTCGTTTTATTGATAAAGAAACTAAAGATTGGCAGAGTCAATTCCCTTAACCACTTTAATATGGCTGTGTGAACAGTTAACTGATCTCTGGATCCCAAATCTCACCTCATTCTAAACCATCTTCTTTCTACGTTGTTCCCACAGTGATCTTTCCAAAATGTGAATCTGATCACATATGGTGGCTCCAGACTCTGGAGTAGGCACTAACTCTCCCGCATTACAAATAGCTTTCCTTTATCCATTCCACCCTACCGTGTCATCTACCACCATTCTTCAGGCATACACACCCCCAGCTGCTCTGAGCTCCCAGTGTCACGCCCTGGATGCCTCTGCACTGCCGTCTCCTATGCTGGGTGGCTCTTCTCCAGAGTTGCCAGGCCAACTGCAGCTTGCCCTTCAGAGTGAGCTCATGCCTGCTCTGGGGAACCCCACAGGTTGCTAAGAACCCGCTGCCGAGTGCTCCAAAGGATCTCCCTCACCCCCGTCGCCATAGTGTGTAGACTGGAACTCTGTTCCCAGCACACAACCAGGGCAAACAGGCTGCGGCCTGAGTATGCTCAGCTAACGCCCCGGAAACGAGGAGGGAAGTGAACGACACTGGAGTCTAAAGTAAAAGTGTCATGGGGGAGAGGCGCGTCGACAGACGCAGCGGGAGCCTGAGTCACGCTAAGGCTGGCAAGTCCCCAGTCCTAGACACCGAGCAGTAGCACTAACCGACTCCCACCGTGCCGCCCGCCCGGCGCGGGCCCTGACGTCACCTCTCTGCGCCACGCCGCCGCGGCGCTTCCGGCCGTGAGGTCGCGACGGGCGGAACGGAGTGACTTCACGGGAAGTCGCGCGCCGGAAGTACCTAGGGCTGCACGGAAGTGGCGGGGGCGGGGCGCGGAGGCGATGGGGGGCGGCGGCGGCCGGCGATGAGCGGCGGGAGCGCGTGAGCGAGCCGGGCGGGCGAGGCTGGGGGGCCCCGGAGCGCGAGCCGCAGGGCGGAGGGCGGGGGCGCGAGCGCGGCGGGCGGTGGCGGCGAGGCGGCGGCCGAGAAGATGGCGGACGGCGACAGCGGCAGCGAGCGCGGCGGCGGCGGTGGGCCGGGCGGGTTCCAGCCCGCGTCCCGCGGCGGCGGCGAGCAGGAGACGCAGGAGCTGGCCTCGAAGCGGCTGGACATCCAGAACAAGCGCTTCTACTTAGATGTGAAGCAGAACGCCAAGGGCCGCTTCCTCAAGATCGCCGAGGTGGGCGCGGGCGGTTCCAAGAGCCGCCTCACGCTGTCCATGGCGGTGGCCGCCGAGTTCCGCGACTCGCTGGGCGACTTCATAGAGCACTACGCGCAGCTGGGCCCTAGCAGCCCCGAGCAGCTGGCGGCGGGCGCCGAGGAGGGCGGCGGGCCGCGGCGCGCGCTCAAGAGCGAATTCCTGGTGCGTGAGAACCGCAAGTACTACCTGGACCTCAAGGAGAACCAGCGCGGCCGCTTCCTGCGCATCCGCCAAACGGTCAACCGCGGCGGTGGCGGCTTCGGCGCGGGCCCCGGGCCGGGCGGCTTGCAGAGCGGCCAGACCATCGCGCTGCCTGCGCAGGGCCTCATCGAGTTCCGCGACGCGCTGGCCAAGCTCATCGACGACTACGGAGGCGAGGACGACGAGCTGGCAGGCGGCCCGGGAGGCGGCGCCGGTGGCCCAGGGGGCGGCCTGTATGGGGAGCTCCCGGAGGGCACCTCCATCACTGTGGACTCCAAGCGCTTCTTCTTCGATGTGGGCTGCAACAAATACGGGGTGTTTCTGCGAGTGAGCGAGGTGAAGCCGTCCTACCGCAATGCCATCACCGTGCCCTTCAAAGCCTGGGGCAAGTTCGGAGGCGCCTTTTGCCGGTATGCGGATGAGATGAAAGAAATTCAGGAAAGACAGAGGGATAAGCTTTATGAGCGACGTGGTGGGGGCAGCGGCGGCGGCGAAGAGTCAGAGGGTGAGGAGGTGGATGAGGATTGAAACAGGCAGCTTCCCCTACTGGCCTCCTCCACCCCACCACCATCCCTTTGGCTAGAGAATTCCCCTTCCTGCTCATCCCCAGTGAGCTAGTGGAGAGGGAGCCAGGGAGGCCGCAGAGGGAAAAAAACAAAACAATATAGTTAAGAGAAATAATCGTAAGAGAACAGTGACGGACAACTTGAGAAAAGCAGTCAAGTTCCAAGGAACTGACAGCAGCCTGCAAAGAGGACAACAGCATCTCCTCACCTGCATAAAATTCTCTCAGCTTCTGTTGTTTCTCAACTGAGGTTCCTAAACCCATCAGGATAATTCCTGGAGGGAATAGATCCTTGCACATCCGGGGCAAGAAACACGTCCAGGTTACCCAGACCATTGATAACAGTTGCATTTAGATTGCACCTGGGTAATCTGGCATAAAAGATCTCTCTCTACGCCTCACTCTTGGAGTGTCTATCCCTTCACCTCCATTGAAATCAGCATTTTGGATCTAGGTCTTCATGGAATCCTTGAGAAGAGAGGCCTTTATAGTTATCCAGTTCTGAGGGTTCAGGTTCATGAAAAGAAACGCAACTTGGGATAATCATGGGTTAAAGATAAGATTTCAAGAAGCCATCTAAGAATACAGATCCATTTTTTTTGAAAAATGGTGTTGCATGGAACCTGGACCAAGGCAAATGTCTTTTCTTTGCAAAATTGTTTTCCAGGATGCCAGTGGATTCAGATAGCAATGCTTGGAGTAGAATCCATTACTAAAATAGTTCCAAAGTTGACAAAAAATTTTCGAAGATAAAAGCAGTTTTACATTGGGGGTTGCTGAGGTAGGCACAAGAAAAAGTCAGGCATAAAGCACAAGGCAGACTGTTTGAGTGGATTGGTTGCTGCTCACTAAAGTTCTTCCCCTGATCTCTAAATATGGAGGTCATTACCAAGAAATGGCTTTGGTATGAATGAGAGCCAGATCTCCACTGTGTGAGCCAGTGAATTATGGCTAATTCGGCTGTTACAGCCACTGGTTGGCTGGATTTTAAACCATAAAACTTGAAGATTACCTACAAAAGGAACAGTGTGGCTATAAGCCTGAGCTTTAATGGAATATACATCCTCACGGAAAAGTTGGAAATAACCAAAACTGAAGTCTTAATTTACCTTCAGTTTAATCTGTGGATTTGTTCAAATACTAAAGATCCTCAGGTCCAGAATTCCAGCATCATTTATTCTTTTAAAATTTTTAAGAACTTGATCCATTGTATCAGTACCTCACAATCAGAGTTGGCAAATGATGGATGAGTGATTCAAGCAGTGCACCCGGTGGAAGCTGAAATCCATCTGTGAAAGGAACTGAAGTTAACGTGAATATGCTGACTATATCCTGGAAGCATTTTTATACCATCTTGAAATTTCAACAGACTGGCTTTTGCCAGTTAATCCAGCTGTCTTTCAAGAATAAAAGTTGGGGTTTTCAAGGATCGCCTCTTTATATTTTAAATGGATTTTCAGTAGAAATGATTTTTACTAATCAAGTTAATCCCACCCCATCAAAAGGTATTCCTAGAAATGTCATAGACCTAGGTAACTTTGAATTGAATGGGAGCTAACGTTCTTTCCAAAGTTTTCAGGTATTCTTTGTGTGACACCTTCTCAACCAGGAGGCAAGTAACCCCACCTCCACAATCTTAGTATTTTTTTTTTAACTGCATGCCTGCCCCTTATTTGAGCTGCCTTTTTAATTTATTGCATATCCTTTTTATTATCTTATTTTGGTATTATTCAATCTATACAATCTTTTTGTATTTATTGGGAAATGAGTAATATACAAAAAGGTTTTCATGTATTTGTGGCTGAGAGGGCGGGAAATAATTGTGTACATAAAATTAGGCTTTTTTAAAAAAATAGATTATGATGCAGAATATTGTTGATCTTAGATTTAAAAAAAAAAAAAAGTGGAAGAGCCACAAACATTGGTGCCCTTTTCAGACTATTTCTCTACTCTCATCATCCACAGTAGAATTTTTAAACAGATTTTTTTAAAGCTTTCTTTTAAATTTTTCTCCGTTGCAAAGAATGTTTCCTAAATTGTATGGGAGCAATAGTATTTTTGATGTTTTAATGACATCCGTATACTTGTACTGTATTTTGTACTACAAGGCAGCTGTTTTCAATAATGTCCTGCTGTATTTACCTATGTGTTATGAGTGTTTATTTCTTTGCTGCGGAGAACAAATTCCTAAATAGTTTTAGTAAAGGAGCTGAGAAGCTAGCATTAGGTTTGCAGAAACTGTTTAAGTTTCAACTCTGAGGCAGCAATGAAAATTAAGGTTGCAGCTATTAGTTGATTGCTGTAACTTTTTCATTTTCAAACCATGTACAATTCCTGTATAGACCAACTTGTTTTCTTGCTTCAGTGGTGGTTCTGTTGCTCAGCTGCAGTGAGCCAGTTCAATTTTGCAAAGGTGCAGTACCTCTCCTTTTCAAGGGGTTGGTTTATTTTTCTTTTTGTTTGGCTGAATTGCAGTAACTAGCCTTGCCTTTCTATTCTGTAGAAATGACAGGGTCTTCACAATCCTTCACCAGTGGCTACTAAGCTATAATTAGCTGAATAGAAAGAATGTGGAAGTGGTCTGAGGCATATAGAGTATATGCCAAGAACACTACCATATATGGCATCAGCTTTGGTTACCAGAGAAATTTTCTTAGTCATTAGACCATATAACAGTAATATATCATATGTAAATCTTTAGATATCAATTTGAGAATCCTCCAAAAAAAGGAGCAAAGAATGCATAAGCTATGTGTTGGCAAAAGTAATTTATATTAAAATTTTGACCTGCCTATGTAAGATTAAGTGGTAATGTCATAGTGGTGGGTTTTTAAGTCTTAACCAATCTCTAAGGTTTGTTTCTCCTGCAAGGGATGGTTCATGGCCTCTCTTCCCACTGCAGGAAGATTGCAGAAGGCTGTGGATTAATTGTAGCATTTCACTGATCTTCATTCCAGTCACTAGGGACAATAGAAACCTGCAAAACACAGAGATTCATTCGTAAATATTATTAATAGTTTATTAAAGGAAATGGTCTTTGTTAATTCCAGTCAGATTGTACAGACATGGGAAACAACCAATTTTTTTTTTCAGTTGTTGCTGTGAATGATTTTGAGCCTTTTTTTTTTAAGCTTGGCAAACATCCCAGCTAATCAAAATAGTCATATTCTTGAGAAGTAAGAAACTAAAACTTCTTTTCAGATAATCGTTAGAAGGTTTGTTTCCCAAACTACCATAGTTACAAGGATGAAAAGCCACATTTTAGGAACAGAATCAAAAGAATAAAAATCTGTGAAGAGATCCTACTACTCTTCCTACTATGTTTTGGTTTCTATTGTCCCTGCCTATCATTTCAGCAAGTGGAACAGCAGCAAGTTTTTCAGTGCATATGCTGCACAGAACAAAATATAAATCTGTATGGCACCAAAAATCAAAGTGAAAACCAAACCAAAAACCCAAACACCCTATGTAACTATTGGAGGCATGTAGGTGGTATAAATGACTGTAGCTGTGATACACACATGGCTACTTGTCACATCACTTTCCATAATTATTTACTGCAAAATGATTGAGAGGCTTTTGGTGCAGGCAGCCATTAACCTCCTGCTTCCTTTGTTACCTCTGGATTACTTTGCGGTAAATTGCAGGTCTTTTAAGAGATTCAAGCTTCAGTTTTCTCAAAACAAAACAATTATCCTGTCTTATCTGAAAATGCAGGGTTGTGGGCAAAAGAGGCTGGTTATAATAATGCCCTCATATTGAGTGGTCTGTAAATGGCTGCACACTTCAGGCACTGTAGTTGCTGAAGATGCTTTGTTAAATGTGACCTTGACTGGCTTTACAGGGGTGTAGAATGTGATCTACACAAGGTGACTTTGCATCTATCTTGCTCTTGAGGTGGATGAAATTGAGAAGCTGGAGTGTGTAAGCCATGCACATAAGTATTCTTCACTGTAAATTTTGTTTTCATTTTTAACCCAATTATGGTACTTTATCCAATGCACAACTGATCTCTCAGTAGATATTCATTTGAAAATAGTGTGGCCTTGATCAGTGAGAAAGGGAAGGAGAAAAGTGACTTTTTTGCTTATGTAGAAATGACTCATTTGCTGAGAGTTTGTCTTTCTGCAGCACTCTTGGTATAATGTTAGTGATCGGTCTCCTTTTTGATTGGGGAAAATTAATGTTTTTGACCCTGGAGTTAGTTGAGTTATCTTCTATTTTTAGGAAGTATCAGAATTGCTCTGATGAATAACAAAGTTGACTGTTTTGATGTCCAATCTCAGGTTTTAGAATATAGTGGTGTAAAGTCCCACTATTTTTAATTCTTAAAACAATTTTAATTTCGTAAACCCTAAAAGTCACATGCATAAGGCCTGTTCAGAGAGCAGAGCCTCCATCTTTTTGCTCCTTTTCTACTTTGTACTTGACTTGAAAAAATGTCAAGTGACTTTACATTGTATATTTCCATTTTAACCCTGACATTTCTCAAAGATAAAGCACTTTTTGATCATGAAATACATGAAATCTTTGTGTGATGTGGATCATAGTTTCTCAGGCTCCCTTAGATAATTGCTTATGAATATTGTTATAACTCTGTGTAAGAAGAGTAGAAATCTTTGCTAATGTTAGAAGATTTGTATTATTGATCCAGAATGCATTTTGCTAGTTTCCAATGGATGGGAGAGTAAACAATGCTGCATTCACAATTTAATAAGTTACTTTCCCTTGAGCCTTAAGGTAACTTTTTCTTTTCTGTCAACCACAGCACTGAAGTTATAGTAAGTGAATGAGATTATCAGTTTTCAGGGTTGGTTTTAGAGTACTGTAAATCAATTAGCTGTCTTCCTAAAGAGTTACAACTCCCATTCAATATACTGGATAATGGGTGTGTGGGTGGGGCTGGGGAGGGCGGGAGATAGTTTGTAGAAAAGAAAAAAGAAAAAAAAAAAAAACACATTTACCTTAAGAAAATATAGACAAAAAAGAATATGTGTCATATGCCCCATTTGAAATTCCAAATGTGGCCGGGCGCGGTGGCTCACGCCTGTAATCCCAGCACTCTGGGAGGCTAAGGCGGGCGGATCAGTTCAGGTCAGCCTGGACAACATGGTGAAACCCCGTCTCTACTAAAAATACTAAAATTAGCCGGGCATAGTGGTGCGTGCCTGTAGTCCCAGCTACTTGGGAGGCTGAGGCAGGAGAATGACTTGAACCCAGGAGGCGGAGGTTGCAGTGAGCCAAGATCGTGCCATTGCACTCCAGCCTGGGTGACAGAACGAGACTCCGTCTCAAAAAATATATATAAATTCCAAATGTAAGGTGGAAATGGCAAATTATAACTTCATTTCTCCCTGTTTTAACTTAGAAAAAACAAAGTCATTAATTTTCAAGTATTAGCCCCCTAGAAGTTTCAGCAGATAGCTGGACTCTTGAATAATGAGTTCTTTTGATAGGTCTGACTTTGCTATTTAAAGTCACCTTTCCCAGCCCTCAGTCTTAAAACTCAGTTTTGTTACTGACGGATTTAACAGACTCTTTCTTGAACAGTTGTCCAATTATCAGTACTGAAAATTAGATTTGGAAAATTAAAAAATAATAAAATTGCATAATGAAAACTTATTACCTTAGAGATTCCCAATTAATATCTGTACCCCTGATCCAAGTAAGGCCTTCATGAATGTATTTTATATTTCCTAAAGAAATAGGGAATATGCCATCAATGTAATCACCTCTATTCACAATCATTTAATTTGAAAATCTAACTCATGCCTCTTGAATTAGACATTCCAATTAGGATAGGTAGAGCCATGTTAAAACAATAGAATAGCAACTGCCATATTGGTAGTTTCACTGCTCAATATGATTTCTAATAAGAGCAGAGCTTTATTGGAAGCTAAAACTCATTTTTCTCCATAGATGATTCTAACAGTTTAATTAAAAAGTATAATTACACTTTCTAAGTGTCAACAGATTTTGAGTCTAGAAGCAAATTTCATTTTCCTTATGTTATATCTAATATCCATTGACATGAATAAGACAACTAATTATGTCTTTTTTGTATGATGTGGGCCCACAGTATTGGAAAGAAAGCAATAGCCCTATTCAGTGTCCACTAGGATATTGCAGAAGGCATGAGTTTGTCCTTTTTTCCCCTTTACTTAAATAACACTTCAATAGCTAACTTTTTCCAAAATATCCATTTAGGCCATCTCTTATTTCTTAAAGCCAAATATTTCGTCCCAGTCTTAACCCTGAGTTGCAAGATCAGGCTGGTTGGAAAAATCTTTATATTTAGAAATAGGACGGTGAGTAGTTTGTTTATTCTCTTGTTAAATTCCTTTTTCAGAGACATAACTGCAGGGAGAATCCCAAGAGAATTGAAGAGCTGGATTATGTCATTAAACACATTTGTGTTGTAGGAATTTGGGAGTTTCATTTTGAACTGATATTAGACATAAACCCTTCTTCCAGCCCACAATGTCACCCCTGTGTACAGAAGCTCTCTGGAATTTTTTTTTTTTTTTTTTTGAGACGGAGTTTTACTCTTATCGCCCAGGCTGGAGTGAGTGCAATGGTGTGATCTCAGCTCGCAACCTTTGCCTCCCGGGCTCAAGTGATTCTCCCGCCTCAGCCTCTCAGATAGCTGGGATTACAACCATGCGCCACCACGCCCGGCTAATTTTTTGTATTTTTAATAGAGACGGGTTTCACCATGTTGGCCAGGCTGGTCTCGAACTCCTGACCTCAAGTGTTCTGCCCGCCTTGGTCTCCCAAAGTGCTGGAATTACAGGCATGAGCCATCACGCCCAGCCTACTCTCTGAATTTATAAAAGTCAGTAGGTTGAGCAAAAAGTCTAGAAACTGGCTTTAAGTCAGTATGGGACAAACTTACAAAGAGTCCATGGTTTTGCACATTTCGGTAGCAGACAAGTAAATCTTGAGTTATTTTTCAATGACTTATCAATATTTGAATAGTAACTAAGATCGTTAGTGTATTTGGACTTTTGAAGTTCTAAAACAATTGTAGGGATTTATTATTTTGGGCCTCCAGATGTTTTTCCAAGATCATTTTTAAACATGAATTTGTCTTCTGATATATTTCCAGATAACATACTTTCCGTTCTATAGGAATCTTCACTGCCAATCGTAATATCTACCAGTGGCTTCCTTAGACTATTCACTCCAAAGCTGGGACTGATGTCCTGCCAGTAGAGAATCTACAGAAATAATTTGAATAAATTAAAACCAAATCTTGATAGCAGGAGACAGCTTCCTGATCTAGATGTACAATTAGAGTTTAGGTTGGAAATTACTTTAAAATGTGTTTTTTGGGGATGTCTTAAATCTCTGTGTAAATACCCACATGCTTATGCATTGTAAACCAAGTGTGTATTCCTATGTATGAATTTGTAAAACTGATTTCTGCTTCAAGAGAAGCTGCACCTTTAATTTTATAAGGTCCCCTCCACCTGTAACCCTATAAATGTCTGTAAATAAAACACTGAAATTTGTAGTGATAGGATCAATTTGGGAATATCTGCTGAGAGACCAAAAAGTTCATTTTTTTAAGTACCTTGGTTAAAGAGTAAAGATTATTCCTCTTATTTTTTAAAGAAGAATGCACTTTAACAAACATAGAGCTGCATGGGCAATTCAAACAAATCTGTGAAGTGCAGTACCCATTCAGAAATCACACTTCCTGAAAACCGTTCAAAACCAGAGTCCAGACGGGCTGTTGATCTCACTGCCTGTAGGTTGAAGCTCAGATTCTGATCAATTTTGAGAGGAGCAGGGCTGCTTCAAAAGAGCAATGTGAATACAGTCAGAAGCTTCAGACTGGTCTGTAAAAATGGTGGGTCCCGTATTTACCACTAACTAGCAAAACTGACAGAAAAACTCACAGAGAAAAAGAATCCTTCCTGCTGGTGTGCACTCCTTACAATAGACTTTTGCAAATGGAATTTTACAGTCTATATTTAAAAAAAATTGTATGTTTGTAACAAATAAAGTATGCAGAAAAGTGAATGACAATCTTGTGCTTGTGTCTCTCAGTAATTATGTGGTGATGGGGGAGGGAAATACCATCTGTTGGGGCTCACAAATGGGTATGGAATCAGGAGTTCCCACTTAAAACGACTTAAGTCATTGCACATTTCATCTGAACTATATAGCCTGTTCTAGAACTTCTGGGTTGTCATAACCCTTTTCTAGTAAGCAATTTGTGGAGTAAATCAAAACTGCAAATTAATTTTATGCTTTGGTTGATAACGTAGACAGCCACTTGCTTCCCTTAATTTCTTCCATCATTTACAATGGCTTGAAATAAACTGCTAAGTCTTCCTTCGTTGTTTATCAACATTGTAATTGCTTAGGAGGTAAATTAGGCCAACCTTTTCTTGCCCTAATGTTAAAGAAAAAAACTGAATTGTGTCCATTTATCCTGGCCAGAGATTCTCAAACATTTTGGTCTCAGGAACCCCTTTACACTTAAATTTACTGAATACCCGCAAGGAGGTTTTATCTTTCTAGGCTGTATCCGTAGATATTTTAGAAGCTGAAACATTGTCTTTTTTTTTTTTTTTTTTTTTTGAGATGGAGTCTTGCTCTGTCGCCAGGCTGGAGTACAGTGGCGCGATCTCAGCTCACTGCAACCTCTGCCTCCTGGGTTCAAGTGATTCCCCTGCCTCAGCCTCCCAAGTAGTTGTGATTACAGGCACGCGCCACCACGCCCAGCTAATTTTTTGTATTTCAGTAGAGACTGGGTATTACCATGTTGGCCAAGACGGTCTTAATCTCCTGACCTCATGAGAATCACTTGAACCTGGGAGGTGGAGGTTGCAGTGAGCGGAGATTGCGCCATTGCAGCCTGAGCAACAAGAGTGAAACTCTGTCTCAAGAAAAAAGAAAAAAGAAATGCAACTTAAGTTCCCTCTAGAACTGCTAATCAGAAACTCAGTAATCCATGTTGGGTAGCTGGTATATTCCAGGCATTGTACTACAGTAGAGGATATGGGTGTCGCTCATATGGGACTTACAGTTTAGTGGGTTGGGAGAATGAAGAGAAAGCTTTTAGGAAGAACTAGTCTCCCTAGCTACTAACCAGGCCTCCATTCAAGCAATAGATAATTTGATTTGCAACATCGTTCCTGATCCAGACATTTACTTTTTTTTTTTTTTTTTTTTTTGAGACGGAGTCTTGCTCTGTCCCCCAGGCTGGAGTGCAGTGGTGCCATCTCGGTTCACTGCAAGCTCCGCCTCCTGGGTTCACGCCTTTCTCCTGCCTCAGCCTCCCAAGTAGCTGGGACTACAGATGCCCGCCACGACACCCGGTTAATTTTTTTGTATTTTTAGTAGAGACGGGGTTTCACCGTGTTAGCCAGGATGGTCTCGATCTCCTGACCTCGTGATCCCCCCGCCTCGGCCTCCCAAAGTGCTGGGATAAGCCACCCCGCCCGGTCCAGACATTTACTGTTTACAAGAGGCAGCCCCATTGAAATTTAAAAGGAAAGGAACTATTCCCTACACAAGACAGATGTTTATCTTAGACATCCATGGTACCTTGTGTAGACCCCTCAGTGTACCTAATTAAGGTCTCCAAACTAGTTAATGACAAGAGCAAACATACATCTAAATTAGCTCTCTTATCTGACACCATGTTGTTACAGAAAGGACAAACTTTTTTTTTTTTTTTTTGAGACTGAGTCTCCCTCTGTCACCCAGGCTGGGGTGCAGTGGCCGGATCTCAGCTCACTGCAAGCTCCGCCTCCCGGGTTTATGCCATTCTCCTGCCTCAGCCTCCCGAGTAGCTGGGACTACAGGCGCCCGCCACCTCGCCCGGCTAGTTTTTTGTATTTTTTAGTAGAGACGGGGTTTCACCGTGTTAGCCAGGATGGTCTCGATCTCCTGACCTCGTGATCCGCCCGCCTCGGCCTCCGAAAGTGCTGGGATTACAGGCTTGAGCCACCGCGCCCGGCCTAGAAAGGACAAACTTCTTACACCTATGCTATGTGTCTGAGATGACACAACAAATCCACTGGTAGTTTGTAGAACAGAGGTTGGAGAGAATGGACTAAGTCTCTCAAGCCTGTTGCCCTAGACTCAACCCTCACACACACTTCCCCATCTTCTCACATGCAGGACTACCAGAAATTCCCCCATGCAGCACACCACTGTCCTCATACCCTCAAAATGATCGTATCCTTTGCTTCATTTACTCAGTACCCATTATAGTTGGTGGCCATTTCTTTTCTTTTTTGGACTTATAGTCTCCAAACTTTCTTTTATTACAAAACTAATGCAACTCATTTTTACAAAGATGAACAGTATAGATTCTCTGTAAAGAAATAAATGAATGTGCCTCCTTTCCCCCAAACCTAGTCTTTAAAGATAACTGCTGTTAAACAATTTAGTATACATCCTTTTGTAATTTTTTAACGAAGTATTTTTTAAATCTCAACAGTGTTAAGTGGCCATCACATTTATGTATGTATTAATATATATTGAAAAAAAATGTATTAGCTCAGTAAATACAATGATAATGAATTTATGTCGAGAACACTGATGGCTTTTTCCTAAGGCTTTTTTTTTTTTTTTTTTTTGAGACCGAGTCTCTCTGTAGCCTAGGCTGGAGTGCCGCGGCAAAATCTTGGCTCACTGCAACCTCTGCTTCTGGGGTTCAAGTGATTCTCCTGCCTCAGCCTCCCGAGTAGCTGGGACTACAGGTGCACACCATCACGCCCGGCTAAGTTTTGTATTTTTAGTAGAGATGGGGGTTTCACTAAGTTGGCCAGGCTGGTCTCAAACTCCTGACCTCTTGATCCGCCAGCCTCGGCCTCCCAAAGTGCTGGGATTACAGGTGTGAGCCACCCCATCGAACCTCCTGAGGTATTTTCTAACATACATGTCTTATATTGAGCTGTGCACAAGGCCCAAAAATCTTAGGCAGAAATAATTTATTTTTTTGCACTATACCATGCTGAGATTTTTTTGTTTGCAGAAATAAATTGAAAAGTAATTTCATTCTTTCTTCTAGGCCCCATTCAGTCAGACTCAGATAAGTACATCTCATGTAACGGTAAAATGAAAATTCTTGGTCTTTGGCCAGGCATGTGGCTCACGTCTATAATCCCAGCACTTTGGGAGGCCAAGGTGGGCGGATCACGCGGTCAAGAGTTCAAGATCAGCCTGGCCAATGTGGTGAAACCCCATCTCTACTAAAAATTTAAAAAAGGAAAAATTAGCCAGGCGTGGTGGTGCGTGCCTGTAGTCCCAGCTACTCAGGAGGCTGAGGCAGAAGAATCACTTGAACCCGGGAGGCGGAGGTTGCAGTGAGCCAAGATTGTGCCACTGCACTCTAGCCTGGGCAACAGAGCAAGACTCCATCTCAAAAAAAACAAAAACAAAAACAAATAGGTGCATATTTCCCTTTGAGGTAAACAACTTACATTTAAAATGAACAAGCCGGTCAGGCATGGTGGCTTACGCCTGTAATCCCAACATTTTGGGAGGCTGAGGCAGGCAGATCATTTGAGGTCAGAAGTTTGAGACCAGCCTGGCCAACATGGTGAAACCCCAACTGTACTAAAAATACAAAAATTAGCCAGGTGTGGTGGAATGCACCTGTAATCCCAGCTACTTGGGAGGCTGAAGCAAGAATTGCTTGAACTCAGGAGATGGAGGCCGCAGTGAGCCGAGATTCGCACCACTGCACTCCAGCCTGGGCGAGGTGACAGAGCGAGACTCCATCTCAAAAAAATCAAATGAACAAGTCACTAAATGAAGTGATTCTCTGCTGATAATTCACTGGGTGAAGGAGTACTGGGATCCAATTGGCCTTATGAGACGATTGCTAAGTTTAGGAATAAGAAAATGTGTTGTCTTTACTGGTTTGTTATATGACTTTAAGTGAGTTGTTTCTCTGCATAAAAAATCCCTGCCCTTATTTACATCTAACTGCTTCTGGCCTTGAAGCTTTGGCTTGGAATTCTGAAAGAGTTGTTTTTTGTTTGTTTTTTTTATTGGGTCCTTATCATGCATAGTTCAGAACATAAAGGTAGGTTCCTCATCTTCTAGTATAAATAACATAAAAAGAGAAAGCATGTTAGGTGTTCTGGCAGAATGGCAGAAAACAAACTTCGGAAAGAAGAAGAGCTGTTGTCAGCGATGTGGAATGTTCTAGTCCAGCAGCTGCTGATTTTCTGGCAGTGAAAACCCAGCTGGTGACATCACTCAGGCAAGTGACTCATCAGAGCAGTGCTCTCATTTATCTGCTCCTCATCTGACACCACATCTTTTCTGGTGGGGACTGCAAACTGTCTTTTGATTACACCTGCTAAACTCTCCCAAACCTTTGTCAGCTACAGGTTTTCTCTTTTGTGGGCAAGACTTAGAAGAGAAACAAGCGTGGGAATTATCAGGGTTTGTTGCAGTGTTTTATATTGTACCTACCATTTTGCCTTCAAAGGTCACATTCTAAGGGAACCAGGGCCAGGCAGGTGGCTCGTGATCCCAGCACTTTGGGACACTGAAGTGGGTGGATCGCTTGAGTCCAAGAGTTCAAGACCAGCCTGGGCAACATGGTGAGACCTCACCTCTATTAAAAGATATAAAAAATTAGCCAGGCATGCTGCCACATGCCTGTAGTCCCAGCTACTTGGAAGGCTGAGGTGGGAGGATCACCCAACCCTGGGAGATGAAGACTGCAGTGAGCCATGATGATACCGCTGCACTCCAGCCTTGTCAACAGAATGAGACCCTGTCTCAAAAGAAGCGGGGCTCGGGAGGGGAGCCAGCTCTCTCATTTTCCTGCAAGCTGCTCCCATCCACCCTCTGAGGGCAAGCCTGACATCATTGCTAGGGTGTGTTCTACAGCACCTTCTCCCCATGTCTGTGTGGGTTTTCTCTGGGTACTCTGTCTGGTCTCCTCCCACATCCCAAAGATGTGCAGGTTAGGTTCATTGGCATGTCTCAGTCTGAGTTCGTGTGCCCTGTGTGGAATGGTGTTCAGTCCAGGATTGGCTCCCACCTTGCACCCTCAACTGCCAGGATAGGCTCCAGCCACCCACAACCCTGAAATGGAATAAATGGGTTAGAAAATCAGTGAATGGATAAATGAATACAAATTATTATAAAATAAAAATTGGTAAAGAATATGATAATTATACAAATACATGACTATAGACAATGAGGAATGAAATTGCTCAGTGAGTCTGCCAAATGTATGGTTGTTTTGAACTGTGTGGTAGCAAAGGCCATTCCTTACAATTTTTGCTTTATAAACATTTATTCCTTAATTTAACCCACCCCACTATGACAGTCATCACTCATTTATTCACCAAAAATGAGGCAAATGACTATCCTACTTGTTTTTATTAATCTTTTTTTTTTTTTTGAGATGGAGTCTCACTCTGTCATCCAGGCTGGAGTGCAGTGGCACAATCTCGGCTCACTGCCACCCCCGCCTCCCGGATTCAAGCAATTCTTCCTGCCTCAGCCTCCTGCATAGCTGGGACTACAGGCGTGCACCACCACGCCCAGCTGATTTTTTTTTTGTGTATGTTTAGTAGAGACTGGGTTTCACCATGTTGGCCAGGCTGGTTTCAAATCCTGACCTCAGGTGATCTGCCCACCTTGGCCTCCCAAAGTGCTAGGATTACAGGCATGAGCCACCGTGTCCAGCCTGTTTTTATTAATCTTTCTTAAATGTATGTATAGCTCAAATTTATTTCAATGTTTAATATTCGAAGCTTTTGGGTCTTTATTTAGAAGTTTGGTGTTTTTGTGACCAGAAATATGCTGTAGGAACTTAACTCTTGTTTATAATAATTACCTTGTCAACCTGAAAAAAAAGACACTAGAAAAAAATCATCTCTAAATATGTTAGGTGTTGGGTTTACTCTGGAATAGAAATAAGGATTATAATCTGGAGTGCAGCCAGGTGCAGTGGCTCACGCCTATAATTCCACCACTTTGAAAAGCTGAGGTGGGCAGATCACCTGAGGTCAGGAGTTTGAGATCAGCCTGGCTAACATAGCAAAACATCGTCTCCACTAAAAATACAAAACAAATTAGCCAGGCATGGTGGCACGTGCCTGTAATCCCAGCTACTTGGGAGGCTAAGGCAGGAGAATCACTTGAACCTGGGAGGTGGAGATTGCAGTGAGCCGAGATCGGGCCACTGCAGTCCAGCCTGGGTGACAGAGTGAGACTCTGTCTGAAAAAAAAAAAAGAAAAGAAAAAGAAAAAAGAAATCTGGAGTCCATGAAATGGCAAGCTACAAGTGCATTTAGTGAGGGAAGGGTAAGGGGAGCTTTTATTAGCAAAAAGAGATTTATATAAGCTGCTTGGAAACAGAGTTCATCACTTCCAGAGGTTCAAAGCCAGAGTTGTCAGTTCCTCGGTGGAGATGCAAGTGTTCTTTTAAGAACATCTTAACTGAATTACTGAAGTCCAAAAGAATGTTTAGTGGTAAATCTTATCAAAGCAGGAGATTTGTGAAGGATATGAAAGGATTTTTAGAAAGTCCTTGGAAAGTTCTTATTTCAGATTTGCAAGCATGAGCCTCCTCTCCTTCAGACCTTCCTGGTCCTATTTTGCCTGGGTCTGAGAAAAGTGATTTCTTCCTGGTATCTCTAACTTTCACAAGCCTATGGTAAAATTGGTTTTGTTAAAAACCAATTTAACTTAAAGTTCCATTTCCAATAACTTATCAATGACATTAAGTGAGGACTTATATTCTAAGCCTCTTCACTTATGGCAAGCTAAGAAATTTTTTACTTGGAATGACAAAGGCATTCCCTTATTTTTAGATCTTCTCTTCACTAACTACAAGTACAATATGAAGAGCCTCAGAATATTGTTTAAAACAGGGCTCTGGCTGGGCACAGTGGCTCATGCCTGTAATCCCAGCATTTTGGGAGGCCAAAGAGGGCGGATCACGAGGTCAAAAGATCGAGATCATCCTGGTCAACATGGTGAAACCCTGTCTCTACTAAAAATACAAAAATTAGCTGGGCATGGTGGCATGCACCTGTAGTTCCAGCTACTCGGGAGGCTGAGGCAGGAGAATCGCTTGAACCTGGGAGGCAGAGGTTGCATTGAGCTGACATCGCGCCACTGCACTCCAGTGTGACAGAGCAAAACTCCATCTCAAAAAACAAAACAAAACAAAAAGCAGGGTTCCTCAATTCCTGGGCCACAGACCAGTACCAGGTCCTTGGCCTGTTAGGAACCGGGCCACACAACAGGAGGTAAGCAGCCAATGAGTGAACATTACAGCCTGAGTTCCCACTGGTTCCACCTCCTGTCAGATCAACAGCAGCATTAGATTCTCATAGGAGCACAAACCCTATTGTGAACTTCGCATTCAATGGATCTAGGTTGTGTGCTCCTTACGAGAATCTAATGCCTGATGATCTGTCACTGTCTTCCATTCCCCCTAAGATGGCACTGTCTAATTGCAGGAAAACAAGCTCAGGGCTCCCACTGACTCTACATTATGATGAATTGTACAATTATTTCATTATTTATCACAATGTAATAATAACAAAGTGCACAATAAATGTAATGAGCTTGAATCATCCCCAAACCATCCCCCTGCCTAGGACATGGAAAATTTGTCTTCCATGAAATCAGTCTCTGGTGCCATAAATATTGGAGACTGCTGATTTAAAAAGAATAAATTATACCCGTAATCCCAGCACTGTGGGAGGCTGAGGTGGGTGGATTACCTGAGCTCAGGAGTTCGAGACCAGGCTAATATGGCGAAACCCTGTCTCTACTAAAAAAAAAAAAAATTTAGCCAGGCATGGTGGCGCATGCCTGTAGGCCTAGCTACTCAGGAGTCTGAAGCAGAGGGATGGCTTGAACCCAGGAGGCAGAGGTTGCAGTGAGCTGAGATTGTGCCACTGCACTCTAGACTGGGTGACAGAGCAAGACTCCATCTCAAAAAAATAAATAAATAAATTGTAGGTAAGTAGGTTTTTTTTTTTTTAATAGATGCCCACAGATGCTGGCATTCTATACACTATTCTACACCTTTTTTCTTTTTTTAGTCTAACTTTAAAATAGATAATACATTTGCATGGTTCAAAATTGAAATAACAGGCCAGGCACGGTGGCTCATGCCTGCAATCCAAGCACTTTGGGAGACTGAGGCAGGTAGATCACTTGAGGTCAGGAGTTCAAGACCACCATGGCCAACATGGCAAAATCCATCTCTACTAAAAATTTTTTAAAAAGTAGCTGCGCGTGGTGGTGGGTGCCTATAATCCCACCTACTCAGGGGGCTGAGGTGGGAGAATTGCTGGAACTCAGAAGGCAGAGGTTACAGTGAGCAGAGATGGCAACACTGCGCTCCACCCTGGGCAACAGAGTGGGACTCTGTCTCCAAAAAAAAAATAAAATAAAATAAAAATAAATAAATAATAATTGAAATAACATAAAATGAAGATTGAGAAATCTTGATCCTAACTCTGTCTCTATCCATCCTCTTCGTTACCATGAGAAACATTCGCCTTGGATAGTCACATTTTGTCTGTTGTCTCAGTATACCATCAGTTTAGCATTTGTCCCAGATCTTTCAGTCTTTACAAGGTAATATGATTTTTACTTTTACTAGAATAAGCAAGGATTAGCTTACTAGACCTCTACTTTGTATTCCTAGCTCGTTATGGTCTATATTGTGCTCAGTGAACAGAGTTTTCGCTTGAACACCTGGTTAAATTTGAAAAAAGACCAGCAATGACATCCCTGTGCTTGACCCTCCCAAACTCTGTATAACATTTTCCTCTCAAGTCAGTGTGGACAGCACTTGCCGACAAAACAGTGCACTTGGAGTGACTGGGAAGAGCTAACTCCTTCTATAGTTGTGATGGTTGGAGAAGTCTTTCAGGCTGCTATCTGGGATCAGTAATAAATGATAGGCTAGTGATGTATGAACCATGTACAAAGAGAACTGTAAACGTTCTTGCTACAACTATTTTACTTATTGTATGGTAGAAATCTATAACTATTTGTTATTTGATAATTTTTATTTTGCAATAAGCCCTTTCTTCAATAATGAGCTTAAAAGGTGTGTTAAAAAAAACCTAAGTGAATACTGAATTTCCATTTCTGTGTAAAACCTACAGAAAAACCTGACATTTACTATCAGTGCCATATTAAGATAATCAGGCTGGGCATGGTGGCTTACACCTGTAATCCCAGCTCTTTGGGAAGCCAAGGCTGGTGGATCACTTGAGGTCAGGAGTTCAAGACCAGCTTAGCCAACATGGTGAAACCCCATCTACACTAAAAATACAAAAACTAGCCAGGTGCGGTGGCAGACACCTGTAATCCCAGCTGCTCAGGAGGCTGAGGCAGGAGAATCACTTGAGCCCGGGAGGCAGAGGTTGCAGTGAGCCAAGATCACACCACTGCAATCTAACCTGGGCGACAAGGCAAGGTTCTGTTGCAAAAAATAAAAAGATCAATAACCACAGGAAAACCAGTAGACATAAATTTTCTGTAGAAGTATCTGCATCTACTTCAAAACTTAGCAATTATCTTAAACAAACATTACCCAGAGGCTGGGCACAGTGACTCACGCCTGTATTCCCAGCAGTTTGGGAGGCTGAGGCAGGTGGATCACTTGAGGTCAGGAGTAGCCTGGCCAACATGGTGAAATCCCATCTCTACTAAAAATACAAAAATTACCCAGGCGTGATGGTGGGTGCCTATAATCCCAGCTATTTGGGAGGCTGAGGCAGGAGAATCACTTGAACCCAGGAGGCAGAGGTTGCAGTGAGCCAAGATTGTGCCACTGCACTCCAGCCTGGGTGACAGAGCAAAACTCTGTCTCAAAAAAAAAAAAAAAAAAACCCAGAAACAATGATTTAATACAAATACAGAAGGTGCACTTACAAATTGCTCTGTGAAGCAAGACATTTTACTTAAATAAATTGACTTTTTAATTAATTTCACTCATCTTCTCATCTTCAATTCAGTTTTCTTTTGCCCATACAAAAAGTGAAGCCATGGCTGTTAATATGTAGACTAGACTAGACATGTTACTACCCAGAACTTCCAGTTATGTGATGCCAGTTTTATTAGTAACATCTTCAGATTCAAATAGAAAAACTGACTTCATTAATTCTGGTAAGTTTCAAATTTTTCACTCAATTCTTTTAATCAGTGTTGAAGTAAAACAATCTGATATTTTAATGTTACTATGAAATTAGTTTAAAAGTTCAACAATTCTGGGACCTGTCAGGGAAGCATTGCAGGACTGAAAGCGTTAGGCAAAAGATCTAATGTATGCTGGGCTTAATACTTAGGTGATGGGTTGATTTGTGCAACAAACCATCATGGCACATGTTTATCTATGTAACAAACCTGCACATCCTGCACATGTACCCAGGAACTTAAAAAAAAAAATTTTTTTTTTTTTTTTTTTGAGGCGGAGTCTCGCTCTATCGCCCAGGCTGGAGTGCAGTGGCCAGATCTCGGCTCACTGCAAGCTCCGCCTCCCGGGTTTTACGCCATTCTCCTGTCTCAGCCTCCCGAGTAGCTGGGACTACAGGCGCCCGCCACCTCGCCCGGCTAGTTTTTTGTATTTTTTAGTAGAGACGGGGTTTCACCGTGTTAGCCAGGATGGTCTCGATCTCCTGACCTCGTGATCCGAAAAAAAAAATTTTTTAAAGTTCAACAATTAAAATTGTATTTGTGATAATACAAAGTTGGGTGGAGCAAAGCATTGTAATACAAAAATGTATTTAATGAATTAGGAAATCAATGGAGGATAAATGTACCTGGAATTGGATGTAGTGTACATATAATTCATGATAATGTCCTAGGAAGCTGTTTTATTCTACCAACTAAAATAGAAGATATAGTTGTCAAATTTTAACAAGTTTTGAGTAACTAACCTACAAAATTGTTGTGATAAAGTAGATGTTGAATCTAAAAAACACTTCAGCTCACACCTGCAATCTCAGCACTTTGGGAGGCTTAACTGGGAGGAATGCTTGAGGCCAGCCTGGCCAACATAGCAAGACTTCATCTATATAAAACTTTTTTTTTAATTAGCCAGCGTGGTGGCAGGCATCTGTAGTCCTAGCTAATTGGGAGGCTTAGGCAGGAGAATCAAGTGAGTCCAGGACTTCAAGGCAGCAGAGAGCTATGATTGCACCACCACACTCCAGCCTGGGCAACAGAGAGAGACCCTGTCTCAAAAAAATAATAATAACAATAAATAAATTTTCAAAAAGCACTACAGCATGGCAGGTTTCACCCATCATCCTTTTTAGATATGTTTAAGCCTTTGAAAATCAATCTATCCTATATTGAAATTTTGATAAATGAAACCCCTAAATTTTGGTAGTATTTTATTGATTGATTGAGAAGGAGTTTCACTCTTGTTGCCCAGGCTGGAGTGCAAGGGTGTGATCTCAACTCACTGCAACCTCCGCCTCCTGGGTTCAAGCGATTCTCCTGCCTCAGTCTCCCGAGTAGCTGGGATTACAGATGTCCACCATAACACCCAGCTAATTTTTTGTATTTTTAGTAGAGATGAGGTTTCACCATGTTGGCCAGGCTGGTCTCAAACTCCTGACTTCAGATGATCCACTTGTGCCCAGCTGATAGTATTTTATTTAAAATCAATTGGGAATCTTTCATCTGACCATTTAATGAACAGAATGATAAGAGACTTCGGCCAGGTGTGGTGGTTCATGCCTGTAATCCCAGCACTCTGAGAGGCCAGGGCAGGTGGATCACGAGGTCAGGAGTTTGAGACCAGTCTGGCCAAGAGACCAGCCTGGCCAACATGGTGAGACCTCGTCTCTACTAAAACTACAAAACTTAGCTGGGCATGGTGTTGGGTGTCTGTAATCCCAGCTACTCGGGAGGCTGAGGCAGGAGAATTGCTTGAACCCAGGAGGTGGAGGTTGGAGTGAGCCAAGATTGCGCCATTGCACTCCAGCCTGGGTGACAGAGACTCCGACTCTAAAAAAAAATCATAATAATAAAAAGAGAGAGAGAGAGAAACTTCAGGCTGGGTGCAGTGGCTCAGGCTTGTAATCCCAGCACTTCAGGAGGCCAAGGCAGGTGGATCACTTGAGGTCAGGAGTTCAAGACCAGCCTGGTCAACATAGTGAAACCCAGTCTCTCCTAAAAATACAAAAATTAGCCAGGCACGGTGGCAGGCTCCTATAATCCTGGCTACTCAGGAGGCTGAGGCAGGAGAATTGCTTCAACCTGAAAGGTGGAGGTTGCAGTGAGCCGGTACCATGCCACTGCACTCCAGCCTGGGTGACAGAGTGAGACTCCATCTAAAAAAAAAAAAAAAAACTTCAGTTTATGAAGCCCTTATTGAGTTGCAAAGTGTTGAGAGCAATACTTGCAAACAGGAAGACATCAGACTTGATCCCTACAAGGGAAAGGTTGAAAAAATAATGACAAATCACCCTGAAATACCTTGGCTTATGGAAAAAATCTTGTAATGCAACTTTTTTTTTTTTTTTTTGAGACAGGTCTCACTCTGTCACCAGGCAGGGGTGCCGTGGCACGATTTCGGCTCACTACGGCCTTGACCTCCTAGGCTCAGGTGATTTTCCCACCTCAGCCTCCAGGGTAGCTGGGACTATAGGCAGACACCACCACACCCAGCTAACATTTTGTATTTATTGTAGAGATGGAGTTTCGCTATGTTGCCCAGGCTGGTCTTGAACTCCTGGGTTCAAGCAATCCTCCCACCTCAGCCTCCCAAAGCAATGAACTTCCATTTTTAATTGGATAAATGTATATTCTGGCCAGGCATGGTGGCTCACGCCTGTAATCCCCGTACTTTGGGAGGCCGAGGCTGGCAGATCACCTGAGGTCAGGAGTTTGAGACAGCCTGGCCAATATGGCAAAACCCTGTCTCTCCTAAAAGTACAAAAATTAGCTGGGTGTGGTGGCGCATGCCTGTAATCCCAGCTACTCCAGAGGCTGAGGCAGGAGAATTGCTTGAACCTGAGAGGCAGAGGTTGCAATGAGCTGAAATGGCAGCCACTGCACTCCAGCCTGGGCGACAGAGTGAGACTCTGTCTCAAATAAAAAACAGAAAACAAAACAAAATTTTAAAAAATTATATTCTGTACTGGAATGGAGTGAAACTGAGAGGACTTACTATTTTGTAGCATATAAGTTGATGAAACAGGCTGGTGTAGCATATAAAGTTGATGAAACAGGCTCATGCCTGTAGTCCCAGCACTTTGGGAGGCCAAGGCGGGTGGATCGCTTGAGCTCAGGAGTTTGAGACCAGCCTGGCCAACATGGCAAAACCCCATCTCTACTAAAAATACAAAAAAATTAGCCAGGCATGGTGGCAGGCGCCTGTAGTTCCAGTTAGTCGGGAGGCTGAGGCAGGAGAATCACTTGAACGCGGGAGGCAGGGGTTGCAGTGAGCCAAGATCCTGCCACTGCACTCCAGCCTGGGCGACACAGTGAGACTTTGGCTCAAAAAAAAAAAAAAAAAAAAGGAAAAAAACCATATACAAGTTACATTTCTACAAGAGAAAATAAAGTTTCATTTTTCATTTATGCATTGCTAGTGGATAAGCATGCAAACTGTACAAATTCTAGTGACCCAAGGTTTTCCTAAAGAAACAATTTTCTTGTAAAAACATTTGTTGCCAATTTACTTTGAATTTACTTCAACATACCCAGTTGAAGGTGGGGCAAAATGAATGAGAATATAAAATAAAGTAAAAACGGCCATGAAGTATTATTGTAGCTGAGTGATGCCAGGTTCATTGCACTGTTTGTTTTACTTTCACATGAGCTTAACGTTTTTTTTTTTTTTTTTTGAGACGGAGTTTCGCTCTGTCGCCCAGGCTGGAGTGCAGTGGCCGGATCTCAGCTCACTGCAAGCTCCGCCTCCCGGGTTTACGCCATTCTCCTGCCTCAGCCTCCCGAGTAGCTGGGACTACAGGCGCCCGCCACCTCGCCCGGCTAGTTTTTCTGTATTTTTTAGTAGAGACGGGGTTTCACCGTGTTAGCCAGGATGGTCTCGATCTCCTGACCTTGTGATCCGCCCGTCTCGGCCTCCCAAAGTGCTGGGATTACAGGCTTGAGCCACCGCGCCCGGCCTCGAGCTTAACGTTTTTGATAAGAGAAAGTTTAAAAACAAAACAGGCCGGGCGCGGTGGCTCAAGCCTGTAATCCCAGCACTTTGGGAGGCCGAGACGGGCGGATCACGAGGTCAGGAGATCGAGACCATCCTGGCTAATACGGTGAAACCCTGTCTCTACTTAAAAATACAAAAATACAAAAAACTAGCCGGGCGACGAGGCGGGCGCCTGTAGTCCCAGCTACTCGGGAGGCTGAGGCAGGAGAATGGCGTAAACCCGGGAGGCGGAGCTTGCAGTGAGCTGAGATCCGGCCACTGCACTCCAGCCTGGGTGGCAGAGCAAGACTCCGTCTCAAAAAAAAAAAACAAAACAAAACAAAACAAAACAAAATCGTATGCTGTATCAGTAAACGTTCATTCAGGTTCCAGAAATACATTTTTTTTTTGTTTTGATACTTGAGGTCAGGAGTTCGAGACCAGCTTGGCCAACATGGTGAAACCCCGTCTCTACCACAAATACAAAAATTAGCTGGGCGTGGTGGTGGGTGCCTATAATCCCAGCCACTTGGGAGGCTGAGGCAGGAGAATCATTTGAACCCAGGAAGCAGAAGTTGCAGTCAGCCAAGATCTCGCCATTACACTTCAGCCTGGGCAACAGGGTGAGACTCTGTCTCAAAAAAAAAAAAAAAAAACATACACACACACACACACGTATATATACACACACACATATATATACACACATATAACTATATATGTATATAGTTAACTACTAAAGGGTAAAAAGAGGACTCTAAAGTGTCATGGGGTAGCAACTAGCAGCTACCTTGAAAAAATCAAAGGGCAAATCTTACAAACCTACAGAAAGCGACCTCTGGAGCTGCAACTGAAACTTCTGAGGAAGGAGCCGGCTGGTGCTGGTGAGGGGGTTAGGGACAACTGGGCTGGTTTTTTAAGTGTTGGAAAAACTGAGTCAGCTGTAGCTACCTAATGAACTGCTCCTGCCAGAGTGAAGTCCTGAATAAGTGATGCTCAGAGAAACAGAAAGCAGACCGGAGGGCGCCTTCAATCTTGCCATCTCCCTCTAGTTCCCCCTATTGGCAAAGCCTAGCAGGGAAGCAAAGGCAAAGCAGAAGTGTGTTTTGCAGAGTCCCAGGCATCACAGCTGAGTATAGAAGGGTGGGTGCATCCTGACTGATTTCATTTAGAATTGCGCAGGTTTGGGCCAGGCGCAGTGGCTCACGCCTGTAATCCCAGCACTTTGGTAGGCTGAGGTGGGCAGACCACGAGGTCAGGAGATCGAGACCATCCTGGCTAACACGGTGAAACCCCGTCTCTACTAAAAATACAAAAAAAAAATTAGCCGGGTGTGGTGGCGGGCACCTGTGTAGTCCCAGCTACTCAGCCTCTCCAGAGGCTGAGGCAGGAGAATGGCATGAACACGGGAGGCGGAGCTTGCAGTGAGCCGAGATCGGGCCACTGCACTCCAGCCTAGGCGACAGAACGAGACTCCATCTCAAAAAAAAAAAAAAAAAACCTGGGCAGGTTCTGGCTCATGTGAGTAGCTGCCTTGCCACTGCAATCTGCCCTAAATCTTTCCAGGTATTTTTACAAAATAATAGTAATAATAATAATACAGTGATGTGCCACATAGGGCATTTATTTGTGGCCCCATAAGATTACAATGAAATTGAAAAATTCCTATTGCCTAGTGACATCATAACCATCCTAGCCATTGTAACTTCTTAGTGACAAGCATTACCCACATTTCTGGCGATGCTTGTGTAAACAAACCTACTGGCTGCCAGTTGTATAAAAGTATAGCATTTGCAATTATGTACAATATATAATTGCTAATGATAATTTTAAAATGTTACTGGTACTTTTTTTTTTTTTTTTTGAGACAGTCTTGTTCTGTGGCCCAGGATAGAGTGCAGTAGTGTGCTCTCAGCTCACTGCAACCTCAGCCTCCCAGGTTCAAGTGATTCTCCTGCCTCAGCCTCCTGAGTAGCTGGGATTACAGATGCATGCCACCACATCCAGCTAATTTTTGTATTTTCAGTAGAGAAGGGGTTTCACCTTGTTGACCAGCTGGTCTCGAACTCCTGGTCTCAGGTGATCTGCCAGCCTCGGCCTCCCAAAGTGCTGGGATGACAGGCTTAAGCCACCGCACCCGGCCATTACTGGTAGTTTTTATCAATATTTTATTTATTTATTTTTATGTTTTTTTTTTTTTTTTTTTTTTGAGACGGAGTCTCTCACTCTGTCGCCCAGGCTGGGGCGCAGTGGCCGGATCTCAGCTCACTGCAAGCTCTGCCTCCTGGATTCACGCCATTCTCCTGCCTCAGCCTCCCAAGTAGCTGGGACTACAGGTGTCTGCCACCTTGCCCGGCTGGTTTTTTGTATTTTTTAGTAGAGACGGGGTTTCACCAGGTTAGACAGGATGGTCTCGATATCCTGACCTCATGATCCACCCGCCTCGGCCTCCCAAAGTGCTGAGATTACAGGCTTGAGCCACCGCACCCGGCTGTTTTATTTCTTTAGACGGAGTCTCGCTCTGTCGCCCAGGCTGGAGTGCAGTGACTCGACTCGGCTCACTGCAACCTCCACCCGAGGTTCAAGCGATTCTCCTGTCTCAGCCTCCCAAGTAGCTGGGACTACAGGCATCTGTCACCACGCCTGGCTAATTTTTGTATTTTTAGTAGAGGCAGGGTTTCACCATGTTGGCCAGGCTGGTCTCAAGCTCCTGACCTCAAGTGATCCAACCACCTTGGCCTCCCAAATGCTGGGATTACAGGCGTGAGCCACCGCGCCTGGCCCTTTATCATTATTTTAGAGTGTACTCCTTCTACTCATAAAAAAAGAACTGTAAAACAGTCTCAGGCAGGTCCTTCAGGAGGTATCCACAAGAAGGCATTGTTATCACAGGACATGACAGCACCATATGTGTTAATGCCCTTGAAGACATTCCAGTATGACAAGATGTGGAGGTAGAAGACAGTGATATTGATGATCCTCACCCTATATAGACCAAGGCTAATATATGTGTTTGTTTCTTCGTTTTTAACATACAAGTTTTTAAAAGTGAAAAAACAATTTTTTAAAATTAAAAATAGACCAGGTGCCATGGCTCATGGGTCTGTAATCCCAGCACTCTGGGAGTCCGAGGGAGGAAAGATCACTTAAGTCCAGGAGATGGAGACCAGCCTGGGCAACATGGAGAAACCCCATCTCTACAAAAGACACAAAAATTTGCCAGGACTGATGATATGTGCCCATAGTCTCAGCTACTCAGGAGGCTGAGGTGAGAGAATCACTTGAGCCCAGGAGGCGAAGGTTGCAGTGAGCTGAGATTGCGCCATTGCACAAAAGCCTGGGTAGCAGAGTAAAATCCCTTCTCAATAAAATAAATAGCAAAAAGCTTACAGAATATGGATATGAAGAAATAAAACATTTTTGTGCAGTCATACAAGGTATGTGTTTTAAGCTAAGTGTTTTACAAAAACTCAAAAAAAAATTTTAATGTAAAGGTTTATAAAGTTAAAAAGTTACAGTAAGCTAAGGTTAACTTATTATTGAAGAAAAAATATTTTTATAAATTTAGTGGGGCCTATGTACAGTGTTCATAGTCTCCAGTAGTATACAGTATAAAGTCCTAGGCCTTCACAGTCATTCACCACCCACTCACTGAATCATTCAAAGCAACTTCCAGTCCTGCAAGCTCCATTTATGGTAACTGCCCTATACAGGTGTACTATTTTGTATCTTTTTGGGGGTTTCTGTTTGTTTTCTGAGACAGAGTTTCGCTCTTGTTGCCCAGGCTGAAGTGCAATGGCACGATCTTGGCTCACTGCAACCTCTGCCTCCTGGTTTCAAGAGATTCTCCTGCCTCAGCCTCCCCAGTAGCTGGGATCACAGGCACGTGCCACCACGCCCAGCTAATTTTTGTATTTTTAGTAGAGACGGGGTTTCACCATATTGGCCAGGCTAATCTCGAACTCCTGACCTCAGGTGATCCACCTGCCTCAGCTTCCCAGTGTTGGGATTACAGGCATGAGCCACCGCGCTCAGTCTTGTATCTTATATACTGTATTTTTACTGTTCCTTTTCTATGTTTAGGTATACAAATACCATTATGTTACACTAGTATTCAGCACTAGTAACATTCTGTATAGATTTGTAGCCTAGGAGCAATAGGCTATGCCATATAGCTAGGTGTCTAGTAGGCTATATATACCATCTAGGTTTGTGTAAGTACACTCTATAATGTGAGCATGATGATGAAATTTCCTAATGACACATTTCTCAGGACATATCCCCATCAGTAAGCAATGCATGACTGTACTTTAAAAAGGAAAATTTGGCTATCCTTTATAAGAGTAGCCAAAAGAAAATTTCTGTCTCTTACAGTCTTTATATTTTGAAGAGCACTGCAGCATTAAAATGGAATTTAAAAGTGAACACAGGAATAAAAGCTCCTGCAAATCTATGTATAGTAATCTTTAAGGCTGAATTCTCTAAATGCTAACACACTTCACTGTATCAGCAACACTGGGTACCTCTGCACAGGTGAAACTGATGGCTAAGGGCAAGGATGGGAGGAGTTTTGTGTGTGTGTGTATGCATCTTGCTCTCACTCAGGCTGGAATGCAGTGGCACAATCACAGCTCACTGCATCCTTACACTCCTGGGCTCAAGTGATCCTTCTCCCTCAGCCTCCTGAGTAGCTGGGACTACATGTGCACGCCACCATGCCTGGCTTATTTTTTTTATTTTTCATAGAGATGTGGGTCTCCCTATGTCACCCACACTGGTCTTCAACTCCTGGGCTCCAGCGATCCTCCTGCCTTAACCTCCCAAAGTGCTGACATTACGGGGATGAGTCACTGCGCCCAGAGGAGTCTTTTCACTGTATGCCCTTTGTACCTTTTGAAATTTTGTACGCGTGAATATCTTGCCCACTCAAAAATTGACTACATTTTTGCAGAGAAAAGTCATTGTCTTAGTTCAGGTTTCCCAGGAAACAAATGGGATTTGCTTTCAAGAGGCAATAGTATGGAATGCTCTTGGGGACATAACTATGAGAAAATGGAGAAAGCAGGATTAAGCAGAAGTTGAACTTCAATGCAGTTAGATCAAGTCAATACTAATCACACAAGAAACTCTGGAACTGGAATGGCCTTCAGTATTGTCTCAAATTAAGGCAAAAGAGCTAGGCACTACATCCTCCATCCACCGGTCACCGGAGGTAGGCCCCCTGGAAAAGAGTGTAAACTTGGGCAATACAGCTTCCTTTGGCCAAGTCCAATTGCTGGGTAGAGATCCCTGAGTAATGATCAGTCAACACTTCCAGGAGCTAAATGAGTGCTCCAGTTTTTTTGTTTTTTTGCAACAGAGTCTTGCTCTGTTGCCCAGGCTGGAGTGCAGTAGCACCATCTTGGCTCACTGCAATCTCCACCTCCTGGGTTCAAATGATTCTCTTGCCTCAGCCTCCCAGAGTAGCTGAGACTACAAGCATGCGCCACCACACCCAGCTTTTTGTTTTAGTAGAGATGGGGTTTCACCATGTCAGCCAAGCTAGTCTGGAACTCCTGACCTCAGGTGATCTGCCCACCTCAGCCTCCCAAAGTGCTGGGATTACAGGGATGAGCTACCGCACCTGGCCAAGTGCTCCAGTTTTATAAGGAATACGTGGCCTCTGGACTGTACACTGCAGCATATACTGTAACAGTGGTTCTTAAATTTCAGTATGCACCAGAATTCCCTGGAGTGCTTGTAGGTCCCACCCTCAGTGTCAGATTCAGCAGGTCTGAGGTGGGGGTAAGAATGCATTTCTAACAATTTCCAAGCGACGCTGATGCTGGTGGTCTAAGGATAACACTTTGAGAACAATTATACTATATATTACTGGGTTAAATCCAGCAACATTGAATAATTTTTTTTTTTTTTTTGAGACGGAGTCTCGCTCTGTTGCCCAGGCTGGAGTGCAGTGGCCGGATTTCAGCTCACTGTAAGCTCCGCCTCCGGGTTTACGCCATTCTCCTGTAGCTGGGACTACAGGCGCCCGCCACCTCGCCCAGCTAGTTTTTTGTATTTTTTAGTAGAGACAGGGTTTCACCGTGTTAGCCAGGATGGTCTCGATCTCCTGACCTTGTGATCTGCCCGTCTCAGCCTCCCAAAGTGCTGGGATTACAGGCTTGAGCCACCGCGCCCGGCCGAATAATTTTTTTTTTAAGAGATACTGTCTGGTTCTGTTGCCTGGCTGGTGAGCAGTGACAGGATCATATATAGCTCACTGCAGCCTTGAACTCGTGAGCTCAAGTTCTCTGCCCACCTCAGCCTCTCAAGTAGCTGAGATCACAGGTATGCACTACACACTCAGCTAATTTTTTTCTTTTTTCTTTTTTGAGACGGAGTCTTGCTCAGTCACCCAGGCTGGAGTGTGGTGGCAAAAAAATTTTTTTGTATTTTTTTTTTTTTTTTTTTTGAGACGGAGTCTCGCTCTGTCGCCCAGGCGGGAGTGCAGTGGCCAGATCTCAGCTCACTGCAAGCTCCGCCTCCCAGGTTTACGCCATTCTCCTGCCTCAGCCTCCCAAGTAGCTGGGACTACAGGCGCCCGCCACCTCGCCCGGCTAGTTTTTTGTATTTTTTTAGTAGAGACGGGGTTTCACCGTGTTAGCCAGGAGGATGGTCTCGATCTCCTGACCTAGTGATCCGCCCGTCTCGGCCTCCCAAAGTGCTGGGATTACAGGCTTGAGCCACCGCGCCCGGCCATTTTTTTGTATTTTTAGTAGAGATAGGGTTTCACCGTGTTAGCCAGGATGGTCTCGATCTCCTGACCTCGTGATCCGCCCATCTCGGCCTCCCAAAGTGCTGGGATTACAGGTGTGAGCCACCGCATCCGACGCAGCTAATTTTTTTCTTTTAATTTTTGTAGAAGTGGAGTCTTGTCATGTTGCCCAGGCTGGTCTCAAACTCCTGCCCTGGTGGCTCATGCCTTGGCCTCCCAAAGCTTTAGAATTACAGGCATGAGCCACCATTCCCAGCCCAAAGTTGAATAATTTGTCCATGTTTGTAGTTTATCATTTATAGATGCTATTACATAAAATTTTCTGGTTAGACTGGTGTTCTTCTTTGAGCTCATCTTTGCCTGTTTTATAACCCTAGTTCACTAGAAACTAGATTTTACTAACACACTTGGTTTATAAAACTGTTAGTAGGCAGACTTTTTTCTGGCATCTGTGTTTACAGTGATGATATATAATTCACAGTGATGATATATAAATCAGTAAAAGGATTACTATTGTCTACAATGAGAACCAGTTTTTTTCAACCTAACTCCACTTTCATCAAAATCTGAATCAGCCGGGCACGGTGGCTCATGCCTGTAATCTCAGCACTTTGGGAGGCCGAGGAGAGCAGATCACGAGGTCAGGAGATTGAGACCATCCTGGCTAACACAGTGAAACCCCGTCTCTACTAAAAAATACAAAAAACTAGTCGGGCGAGGTGGCGGGCGCCTGTAGTCCCAGCTACTCGGGAGGCTGAGGCAGGAGAACGGCGTGAACCTGGGAGGCAGAGCCTGCAGTGAGCTGAGATCGCACCACTGCACTCCAGCCTGGGCGAAACAGCATGACTCCATCTCAAAAAAAAAAATCTGAATCAATGACATGAAGGTTGAGGGGTAGAGAGTGGCAAAAAAAAAAAAAATCTGAATCAATGACATGAAGGTTGAGGGGTAGAGAGTGGCGAGAAAATTATTTTCCTGTTAAGGAAGGAAGTTAACATTTATTGGCTATCATGTGCTAGGTACAGTGCTAGGTGCTTTCTCATCCATTATTGAACACTTCTTTCAATCCCTTCACAAGGGCAAGTTGTTTTTTTTTGTTTTTTTTTTGTAAGATGGAGTGGAGTCTTGCTCTGTTGTCCAGGCTGAAGTACAATGGCGTGATCTTAGCCCACTGCAACCTCCGCTTCCTGGGCTCAGGTGATTTTCCTGGGTCAGCCTCCCGAGTAGCTGGGAATTACAGGCATGCGCCACCATGTCTGGCTAATTTTTGCATTTTTAGTAGAGACAGGGTTTTGCCACGTTGGCCAAGTTGGTGTCGAACTCCTGACCTCAGATGATCCACCCACCTTGGCCTCCCAAATTGCTGGGATTGCAGGCGTGAGCCATCACGCCCAGCCTGCATGCTCTTTCTTTGTGGAACAACACCCACGCCAACTAAACTACATTCCCTGTTGCTCTCTTAAAGCACCTTGTTCTTTTCCTTCAGCACACTTGAACTTATAATTCACATACGGTATTTATTTCTTTAACATCTGACTCCCACTGCAGAGGACCATGAGGGCAAGGACAATGTCTATTTTGCTAATCACCAAATCCTCAGCACCTAGCACAGTGCCTGCAAACAGTAGGCACTGAGTGATTTGTTAAAGGAATAACTCGTAGGCTTATGCCTTAGTAGATTGGTAATGCCATCCACTGAGGCCAGAAACACAGAGGAACAACAATTAACAATGGCTATTGCTACTGAAGTAACTCCACTCTTCTACATAGTTCTGAGACTTCTATTCATCTGGGCACATTGCTCCATTCCTTCCTATTTCACTGGACACCCTTCCTCACAGTTGTCTACAACTTCATCCTTATTTTTCCAAATTCTTACTTAGAAGTTCACCCTCTTCTTCTTCTTGAATTTAAGTTACCTTTTTTTAAAGACTCACTTCCCCAAAGTTGCTTCTCCTGATTCAAACTTTTTTTTTTTTTTTTTTTTTTTTTTTGAGGCGGAGTCTCGCTCTGTCACCGGGACTGGAGTGCAGTGGCCGGATCTCAGCTCACTGCAAGCTCCGCCTCCCGGGTTCACACCATTCTCCTGCCTCAGCCTCCCGAGTAGCTGGGACTACAGGCGCCCGCCACCTCGCCCGGCTAGATTTTGTATTTTTAGTAGAGACGGGGTTTCACCGTGTTAGCCAGGATGGTCTCGATCTCCTGACCTCGTGATCCGCGCGTCTCGGCCTCCCAAAGTGCTGGGATTACAGGCTTGAGCCACCGCGCCCGGCCTGATTCAAACTTTGGAACAGCTATGACCGGCCTGGATACAAATTTCTAAAGTGGCAGCCTGGGAAAATCCTGTGAGAACAGAATCTCCACTAAGGCAGGAACTTGTTTCACTATTAACTCACCAACACCAAGAGCACATTCTAGCACAGTCAATGTATTGTACTGTGAAAAGAATTAAAGAATTTAAAGCTGGAATGAGTTGGAACAAATGTGAGCTGGTATCTTGGTTATCTGCAGGCTATGCGGTCTGAGGCAAATGACTAAGTTCACCTAAGTCCATTTCTTCAGTTAGGAAATGAAGCTGGTTCTCCCAGAAAGCTCATATTGCCCAGACTGTAATAGAGATGATCATGAGAGGGTGATGGGCCTTTTTAAATTGTGGAAACAGGCTCACGCCTGTAATCCCAGCACTTTAGGAGGCTGAGGCGAGAGGATCACCTGCGGTCAGGAGTTCAAGACCAGCCTGGTCAACATGGTGAAACCCCATTTCTACTAAAAATACAAAAATGAGCGGGGAATGGTGGCGGGAGCCTGTAGTCCCAGCTACTCAGGAGGGTGAGGTAGGAGAATCACTTGAACTCAGGAGGCGAAGGTTGTAGTGAGCTGAGATCACACCACTGCACTCCATCCAGCCTGAGCAACAGAGCGAGATTTCATCTCAAAAAGTAAATAAATACATAAATAAATAGTGGAAACACTGTGGAAGAAAAACGATCGCTGGAGAGCCTGTGCACTCACATACATCCTTTAATTTTTACAACAGCTTCCGGGGGAAGGCGATTCCACTTTAGAGTTTTTCTTCCCTTCTAGCTGGGAGTTACCCTCCAAATTTTAACCTAATGATGTAAGCAAAATAAGCACACTGAAGAGGCTGAGAAGAAAAACAGCTTACGACAGTCTGAGCTCTGTGAGGTCTGCAAAATGTATAAGGCCTAGAGGGACATGAGTATGGGACTTCGGTTATGCCCACCCCCTGCCCCCACATACACAATCCCATGCATACCCAATTGTCTAAAGTCATTTTATTCCTGACTATCGGCCTCATCCATTACCTTTTTTTTTTTTTTTAAGACAGGGTATACTCTGTCTCCCAAGCTGGAGTGCAGTGGTGCGATCATGACTCACTGCAGCCTCGACCTCCTGGGCTCAAGAGATCCTCCTGTCTCAGTCTTGACAGTAGCAGAGGCTACAGGTCCGCGCCACCAAGCCGGCCCCATTATCTTCCTATTCTTAGAATTTGTAATACACTGCGGGCGCGGTGGCTCACGCCTGTAATGCCAGCACTTTAGGAGGCTGAGGCGGGCGGATCACCTGAGGTCAGGAGTTCGAGACCAGCCTGACCAACACAGGGAAACCCCATCTCTATTAAACATACAGTACTTAGCTGGGCATTGGGGCGCGCGCCTGTAGTCCCAGGACTCCGTCTCTTAAAAAGGAAAAAGAATTTATCATACAAATAACAATAGGTAGCCAATTGATAGCTTTTTTTTTTTTTTTTTGAGACGATGTGTCGCCCAGCTGGGGTGCAGTGGCGCGATCTCGGCTCACTGCAACCTCCGCCTCCCCGGTTCAAGCGATTCTCCCGCCTCAGTCTGCCGCGGACCTTGCCAGGGTCCGCGCTGAGAGGACGTCAGGGGAGCCAGTTCCCCAGAATAACGGCTGAGCATGAGGGCTGCCTAACCTTGAAACCCAGCGCCCTCCTGATCCACACGTCCTAAGACGAACAAATCCTCACAGTCTTTGTGAAAACCCACCAGGAGAAGCACGTCCAAAAGTCTTTACCTCCCCAAACAAGTCTCAGAAGCGGGAAAACCAACGCCGCGAATGGGCGGGAAAGCCACAGCGCCTGCAATCGCTTCACCTCATTAGCTAATTTTGCTGTCCTTCTCAGTGGCCCGCCTCCCTTGCTCGCGGGCGATATTTTCATTGGCTTTCGTCTGCTAGGCGTCCAATCTCATTGGTTTGCTTTTCTGTTCGTCAGGCTTGGGTGCCTGGTGAAAGGCGGAGAGGGCGTCACTATTGGGGCTGGAAGCCCCGCCTCCGCGTGCCGTGTGCAAAAACAAACAGCCGTTAGGTAGGCGGTGCCGGGGGGCGGGGTCTAGCTAGAAGGAGGCGCGCGATTGAACAGCAGCTGGGGTTCGAACCAGCAAGACAAGCGGGCATTGGCCGCAGCAGCGCGAGGCGGGTACGGGGTATTGTCCGGCTCCGGCGGCGGCGGTCGGTGCTGCGAGAGCGGCGGCTGCGGCGCGGGTCGTCAGCGGGAGGGCTCGCGGCCGAGCGGAGGCAGAGTCGGCGCCGAGAACATGGTAAGGGCGGCCGAGTGGGTCGGGGGCACGGGGCCTAGGACAGGGCCGGGGGAGCAGAGCGCTGAGGCCCCGGCGTCGGCGCCGCTACCTGTGGAGTCGGGAGTTTGCGGGTGTCGGGGCTTCGTCCGGCTGAGCCCCTCGCCACCCGCCGGGGGGCGCCATATCCCGGCTGCGGAGCCCGACACGGGTACCCGGGTGAGAGCTGGGCCTGGCCGGGTAGAGCGCGAAGTCTGTTCCGAGCCGGACAGGTCTGTCCCGACGCTAGTGACGCTGCACCGCCCGTCTTAGAAGGAGCAGGACGCCAGAATCCGGCTTGCAAATGTAGAAACAAGTGCCGGATCTTAATGTGATCGCTCCTCTGTATGAATGAGGTCAAACAGGCTGCCGCTATACAAGTTAGATAAGTCTTTGGCGATGTTTGGTTACGTAATCTCTCTGGCAGTCAATTTGAGGGTTTCTGCGAAAGGGTGCTTGTATTTGTGGTCTTTTGAGCGACAAAGAATGGTTTTATAGACCAGAACCGCACGATTTGTTCTAGGTGATTGCACAGGTTTGAAATGAACGCCGGTTATCTTCTGACCCCCATGCAGTTTGCGGTTTTCATTATAAAACGGTACTTTCCTTTGCTCTTGCTATGAATTTTCAGTCTTAAAGCATTCATCTTTTCATTCTGAAATTCAGATCTAGATAAGAAAAGTGTGGCTTTAAAAAAATTAAAGTGAATAGAACTTCAGCCCCATTTTAAAGTTGAGGGAAAGGAGAAAGTGCTAAAGGATACGCTCTGAGTTGCATCAAAGATTGTGTAAAAATAGTAAGACTGTTATTATGGAATCTTATTTTTGCCGGTATTCGTGCTTTAAGCATTCTGTTGAAAGGTTACTTCAACGGGAGCTACCTGCTTAAAAGTTAACACCAGGCTGTCATTTCTCATACTGCAGATAATATTAGATGATTTGTGCTTGATGTGTCAGATATGGTATTTAATAGACTTAACACCTAACTATAAACAGATTGGCCAGTCGAGAGGACAAAATGTTTGGTTATTGTAAAATACCCAAATCTTATAGCTGGAATAGACTTTAGGGATAATTGCTTCCAACGTCTAAAGTATAGTTTATTGTTATTGTAAAGTACTATACTTTAACAAACTGAGGTACAGCCTATATCTAATCTGTAAAAGAATTTGCTCAAACAGATGATTTTCATGATTCTAGTTTTTTGTTTGTTTGTTTTGAGACGGAGTCTCACTCTGTCGCCAGGCTGGAGTGCAGTGGCGCGATCTTGGCTCACTGCAACCTCCATCTCCCGTGTTCAAGCGATTCTCCTGCCTCAACCTCCCGAGTAGCTGGGACTACAGGTGTGCACCACCACGCCCAGCTAATTTTTTGTATTTTTAGTAGAGATTGGGTTTCACCATGTTGGCCAGGATGGTCTCGATTTCTTGACCTCGTGAACCGCCCGCCTCGGCCTCACAAAGTGCTGGGATTACAGGCGTGAACCACCGCGCCCGGCCGATTCTAGTTTCTTAGATATTTTTCAGTCTCTAGTGATACGCTATATGTTTTATATCCACTTACCATTAGCTAAAAATACATAAGTATTAACACAAGCTAAAAATGCAGGAGACATTGAGTCGTCGTTCTTGATAGATTTTAAACCTGAAAGGAAGTAAGCAGATGTCTGTTAAAACTGACATGAAAGTGTCTTAGTATCCAGTTTGCAAGTTTATCCAAGTGAAATGAACTCCCTCTTCCTCCTGTGTGTGTGTCTGTGTGTGTGTGTGTGTGTGTGTGTAATTTTTAAAAATCAGCAACCTTAACTCGGGTTAATATGATGTCAATTCTTGGAATAAAAAAATTATATTTGGTTTCCCAAGCACCAATTAAAATGAATGTTCAAAGTAGGGAGGCTATATATACAGTTTGAGGGGATATCGGAAAGAAAGTAATTATCCATTTATTATATAATTTTATATTCAGATAAGTTTGATACCATGAAAGTTTTCTTTTGTTAAGTATGAGAATTGTATCGAGAGTCTCTAAATGTTGGAACTAGTCATTTAATGTATTGAGGCTTTTAAAATCTGACTATATATCTACTTCTTTAAAAAGCAAATAGAACAGCAAATAATGACGTATCTGAAACAGTGAGGATAAAATTGCCTAAGCAGAGTAGTTATTACGTGACCTGGGGAACCTGGGGAGTTTTGTAGTTGTTGGCTTTTCATTAGTGACTAGTTCTTATTTTTTCCAATCCAGTCATAGGAAGACAATGATTATAATTTTAGATGCCAGTTGAGAGGTTTTTAAGTGTTATATAACAACATAGTCAAAATTATTGAAATATATGAGGCATTCTGGTAGAAATCAAGAGCATCTCAGTTCTTACTGATAAACTTAAATCAGTCTCTTGCTGAATTACCTAATGTAAGAGAGTGAATATGAATTAGTTCTTAGATTTTTATTTTTCCTGTTTCTAATACCTGCCAAGGTTTTACTGTTTTTCTTCCATATTATCTTGGGTGACGCGCTTAATTCACTTAGACATGCAATTAGAGGAAGTATACAGGGGTAATTTTTAGCTTTAAAAAATCTTTAAGGAAAGGGTTAGCTACAAAGGGGATATGCCATTTCGAAACTTACCATCTATTTTGAAAGTATAGCCCCTCAAACAGCCAATCCTGTAAACTGATTTAACAGTAAAGAAATAATCTATTTAAATGGTAAAAACAAAATATATGAGAGAAAATTAGTTTTCTTCTTAAGTCAGACCCTTAGTATTTCCTCCCTAGAGGCAAATAGCATTTCTAATTTATAGTGTAACCTTCTAGAAATATGTGTGTACACACATACTTTATAATACCCCATATTTACTTAATAGCTCATTACATTTGCACATACTTTACCTTTTTCATGCAGAAATAGGTTTTTTTTTAAGCGTACAGTTCAGTGGCATTAAGTACATTTATAGTGTGCAACCATCACTGCCATCTGTCTCGAACTTTTTCATCTTCCCAAGTGGAAATTCTACCCATTCAACAGTAACTCGGCCAGGTGCGGTGGCTTACGCCTGTAATCCCAGTACTTTGGGAGGGCAAGGCAGGCGGATCGCTTGAGGTCAGGAGTTCAAGACCAGCCTGGCCAACATGCGGAAGCCTTGTTGGTACTAAAAATACAAAAATTAGCAGGGTGTGGTGGCGCACACCTGTACTACCAGCTACTTAGGAGGCTGAGGCAGGAGAATCACTTGAACCCAGGAAGCACCTACCCCTGGCAACCACAAATCTGCTGACTATGAACTTTACTATTTTAGGAATCTCATAAGTAGAATCATACGGTATTTGTCTTTTTTGTAACTGTCTTATTTTCCTTAGCATAATGTCCTCAAGGCCCATTTATGTTGTAGCTTGTGTCAGAATTTCCTTTTCAAAGCTGAATACTATCCCATTATATATATATCATTTTGTTCATCCATCATTGGACACTCAAGATTGTTTCCACCTTTTGGCTATTCTGAATAAAGCTTTTGTGAGCATGTGTGTACAAGTATTTGTTTGAATCCTTGCTTTCAATTTTTGGGTGTATACCTAGAAGTGGAATTGCTAGACTATATGACAATTCTGTGTTTTATTTTTGAAGGTTTTTTTTCTTGGAATATACTTTATTTTTCTGAGAGGTCTAAATAAACATTGACATTGATAAAAATTGTGAAATATTTCATGTATGCGTAAAAGTTATATTGACTTGCAAGATTCTTCAATCTGGAAATTGATAGATATGTTAGTTTTTAGAAATCTCATATTTTTCAGCCTGGCACTGTGGCTCATGCCTGTAATCCCAGCACTTTGGGAGGCCAAGGTGGGTGGATCACTTGAGGTCAGGAGTTCAAGACCAGCCTAGCCAACATGGTGAAACCCCATCTGTACTAAAAATACAAAAATTAGCTGTGTGTGGTGGTGCGCACCTGTAATCTCAGCTACTCAGGAGCCTGAGGCCGGAGAATCACTTGAGCCTGGGAGGCGGAGTTTGCAGTGAGCCAAGATTGCCCCACTGCACTCCAACCTGGGCAACAGAGCTAGACTCCATCTCAAAAAAAAAGAGAAAAGAAAAATCTCATATTTTCAATAAGCGTTTAAGGTTTGACTTCTTTGATAGAAATTATAAAAGGTGATAGAATCCCATGTATATGAGGAAGGGGATCACCTACATATTTTTAACTACCTAAAGTAAAAGTAGAAGAAATTCTGTTTCCAGAATATTTTTGAAGTAGTATTTTCAACTCTTCATCCAAAAATTTTTTTTTGCATTTAGGCTGGAGGCAAAGCTGGAAAGGACAGTGGGAAGGCCAAGGCTAAGGCAGTATCTCGCTCACAGAGAGCTGGGCTACAGGTAATGAATCCATGCTGTCGTTACATTACTATTTTCTTTACTGTTGTAATTTATGACCTATGTTTCATCGATTACAGAAGTCTACTTGTATTACTACAAACTTTTTTTTTTTTTTCGAGACAGAGTCTCGCTCTGTCACCAGGTTGGAGTGCAGTGGCGCAATCTCGGCTCACTGCAACCTCTGCCTCCTGGATTCAAGCGATTCTCCTGCCTCAGCCTCCTGCGTGGCTGGGACTACAGGTGCGCACCACCATGCCCAGCTAGTTTTTGTATTTTTAGTAGAGACGGGGTTTCACCATGTTGGCCAGGATGGTCTCAATCTCTTGACCTCGCGATCCACCCGCCTCAGCCTCCCAGAGTGCTGGGATTACAGGCGTGAGCCACTGTGCCTGGCCGAGAAATACTTTTAATCAGGAAACTTGGAAGGCCAAACTGTAAATTGTTATCCTTTTGGCAGTAGTTAGCCATTGAGAGTTTAAGCAAGAGGACAACATGATCCAGATGATACCAAAAGAAGGGGGATGGGAATTTATATTGATGTGCACATTCTGTATTTTAGGTTTCCATGTATATTCCTAAATTAGAATTTATTTTAAGGCATACTTAATTTGAAGTAGAAAATAGAAGGCCAATGGAGATTATTGCAGTGATTTAGGAATAAAGTAACATACTTGAATGGGAAGCAGTAGAAATCACGTGTGTGCAGAAAATAGGTGAAGCAGTATAAGGTTGAGAGGAAGTCAGAAGTTTCTCTAAGGCTTAGAACCTAAGGAACAGAGGAGTTTGTAATAGGATCAGGTTATGAGTAAATTTAAATGGAATCATTTTGAAGTTTACTAAAACATCCATGTGAAAATGTCCAGAAGTTGGAAACGTGAGTTCAGCTTTCTAAGAGAGGTGATAGAATTAGGAATTTGAGATCATTTATGTAAAATTGATAGTTTATGTTATGGATGAGTTTCCTAACCTAAGAGAATGAGAAAGGAGCACAAGGACATTGGAGGACCCCTCAAAAACTTTTAAGAAAAGGCTGAGGAGTAGTCAGGGTTGGTATGAGAACTCTGAAGTCTAAGAAGAAATGTTTTTGAGGGCCTACTGTATGCCAGACAACATAGTGGTTACTAAGGATACAAAGGAAAAGAAGACATAAATCTTGCTCTTAAGAAGCTTTTGGTCACTTAGAGACGAAGTATAAATGCAAAAAGAAAAAGATTGCTTGTGTTTATTAAGGAAGTAAAATGTCACTGCTGGCCTTCAAAAGTACTGTTTAACAGAAACCAAGTTAGGGTTAGGAAAAAATGGGTGACAAGAAAGTAAGGGTTTCAGGATTTGTTTTTTAAATTCAGTCTTTGGAAAGAGACTTTCTAGACTGTAACTGGAAGCAGTTTTCATGGATTGTGAAGTTTTCAGTAAAGTCTGTAGAAGGAAAGGAACCAGCGGAAAGGAAGTAATTGTAGCTGTTGAAATAATGGAACAGTGAAGGGATGAGGTAGGCCTGTAAGAAAGGGCACAGACAGGCCGGGCGCAGTGGCTCATGCCTGTAATCCCAGGACTTTGGGAGGCCAAGGTGGGCAGATCACGCAAAACCCCATCTCTACTAAAAATACAAAACAGCCAGGCGTCCTGGCGTGCCTATAATCCCACCTACTCAGGAGGCTGAGGCAGGAGAATCGCTTGAAACCCGGGAGGCGGAGGTTGCAGTGAGCCAAGATGGCGCCACTACACTCCAGCCTGGGCGACAGAGTGAGACTCTGTCTCAATAAAAAAAATAATAAAGGGCGCAGACAAGTGGGATTAGGATACTCTGAAATGAGAAAAGTACCCTCTTTTTCAGAAAGTAGAATCACAATGAGATAATAGTATTGATTTTTCTTAACTATCAGATCACCTCTTGAAACTGAAGAAAGAACATTTAATAAGATCTGAGGAAGGTATTGGAGATTCAAAGTTGCATGTGCCTTTTATGTGAAGAGGTTAACTAGACAGGAATTTGATCCATGGGTCATGTTGAATGTATAGTTGATGACAGCCCTGCATGGTTTTTCTTCATTTTAGAGTGATATTCTCCATATTACGCAGAGGTTAAAGATTTTGGACTGATTACCAGAACATAGACACAGGCCCTGGGAACTGTTAATTGCCTAATAGGTTTGACTTCTGATATGTGTGATCAAGTTTTTTATTATTTCATGGTTACTCACATTGTTCAGCCTTTGATTACAGTCAGTGCAATGTTAAGACTCTGCAGTGCTTCCCACTAAGACATTTCTCTTTTAGTTTCCTGTGGGCCGCATCCACAGACACTTGAAGACTCGCACCACAAGCCATGGAAGGGTGGGTGCCACTGCTGCCGTGTACAGTGCTGCGATTCTGGAGTACCTCACTGCAGAGGTTTGTACAGGAATGTCTTGTATATGGCAGTCCAGAAGGTGCACTAGTCTAAGTGACATAAACCCATGGAATATATTTGAAAAAAGACATATTATGCTCATTGTGGCTTTTTTGTTTTTTTGGAGCTAGAGTTTCACTCGTTTCCCAGGCTGGAGTGCAATGGCCAGTCTCGGCTCACTGCAACTTCTGCCTCCCGGATTCAAGCAATTCTGCCACCTCAGCCTCCCAGGTAGCTAGGACTACAGGTGTGCACCACCATGCCCAGCTCATTTTTGTATTCTTAGTTGAGACAGGGTTTCACCATATTGGCCACACTGGTCTCAAACTCCTGACCTCAGGTGATCCACCTGCCTCGGCCTCCCAAAGTGCTGGAATTACAGGCTTGAGCGACCACATCCGGCCTCATTGGTTTCTTTAACAGCACAGTTTGAGATGCATCTTGTCAGCTATTACCCAACACTAATGTAAAAGAACCTTGGTGTACTTGTTTTTAAAGCTAAGCAAGGGACTGGGCGCGGTGATTCACGCCTGTAATGCCAACACTTTGGGAGGCTGAAGCGGGTAGATTGTACACTTGAGTCCTGGAGTTCCAGACTAGGCTGTGTGACAGAGCAAGACCCTATCTCAAAGTAAAAAAATTTTTTTAAGTTAAGCAAAGGCCAGCAATCTCTTATCTTTTATTTTCATTTATTCATATTGAGACTGGGTCTCACTGTGTCACCTAGGCTGGAGTACAGTGGCATGATCATAGCTCATTCCAACCTCAAACCTCCTGGGTTCAAGGGATCCTCCTGCCTCAGCCTCCCTAGTAACTGTAACTTCAGGTTTGTGCCACCACACCTGGCTAATTTTTTTTTTTTTTTTTTTTTGAGACAGGGTCTTGCTCTGTACCCCAGGTGGAGTGCAGTGGCGCAATCTTGACTCACTGCAACCTCCACCTCTTGGGTTCAAGCAATTCTCCTGCCTCAGCCTCCCCAGTAACTGGGATTACAGGTACCCGCCACCACACCCGGCTAATCTTTGTATTGTTAGTGGAGACAGGGTTTCACCATGTTGGCCAGGTCAGTCTTGAATTCCTGACCTCAGGTGATCCACCCACCTCAGCCTCCCAAAGTGCTGAGATTACAGGTGTGAGCCACCACACTAATTTTTTATTTTTATTTTTTGTGGAGTTGGGGGCTCCCTGTGTTGCCCAGACTGGTTTCCAACTCCTAGCCTCAAGTGGTCCTCCCAAGGTGCTGGGATTACAGACATAAGCCATCATACGCTAGTGAACTTTGAAGTATGTATATAATCAGTAGAAGTATTTGTGAAGTTACAGCATAATGTTTTAGTTTATGAAGATTTGCGATGATGTAAAGTTTTTCCAGTGTGATGATACATAAAAATCACAAATATATTAGAAGTAAAAGACTCAATCTGTTCTTCTGGTTCTCTGCAGGATTATACATACAAAATTGCTGTATCTTACTTAGTTTGAAATTTCAGGAAGACAAGTTAATTGGGCAAGAGTTCTTAATTCTTGGGTCGTAGACCACCACTTTCCCCATCCCTATTCCTCCTAAAAAAAAAAAATCCATTGGGAAGTCATGAAACTTCACCTACATTCCAGGCTGGGGAAGTAGTTTGAGTAATAAGTAGGCCAAGTGGTAGACACATTCATTCTGGTAGAAACAGAAGGGTCTTAACTTGGGGAAGATGTGATTGGGAGCTAGGCTGAGGAATTTAGCTTTTAATCTGTATGTCAGTTATCATTGCTGTCATTTTTTCATTAATCTCACCAAGTCATCTGTGTCCCACTGGGGATTTAACATTGAATTATGGATATTATGGATAGTTTCAACTTAGCTATGTCATGATTAAGAGGTGTTTTGTTTTTTGGGGTTTTCTTGTTTGTTTGTTTGTTTGTTTGGAGACAGGGTCTCTCTCTGTCTCCCAGGCTGAAATGCAGTGGCATGATATCTGTGCATTGCAACCTCTGCCTCCTGGGTTCCAGCAATTCTCCCACCTCAGTCTCCGGAGTAGCTAGGGCTAGCGGTATGCATCACCACGCCCGGCTAATTTTTGTTATTTTCTTGTAGAGACAAGGTTTTGCCATGTTAGCCAGGCTGATCTCAAACTCCTGACCTCAAGCGATCTGCCCGCATCAGCCTCCCAAAGTGCTGGGATTACAGACATGAGCCCCTTCTATTAAAAGAGACCACCTGGCCTCTTGTATTTTTTAAAATGTTTAAATTTTAATTTTAATTAAAATACATTTTTAAACTTTTCTAAAAGCGTTAAGAAATTTCATAGCTGGGCACTGTGGCCCACGCCTGTAATCCCAACACTTTGGGAGGCTGAGGTGGGCGGATCATGAGGTCAAGAGATCGAGACCATTCTGGCCAACATGGTGAAACCCCATCTCTACTAAAAATACAAAAACTAGCTGGGCATGGTGGCGGGCACCTGTATATAGTCCCAGCTACTCAGGAGGCTGAGGCAGGAGAATCGCCTGAATCCAGAAGGCAGAGGTTGCAGTGAGCCGAGATCACGCCACTGCACTCCAGCCTGGCGACAGAGCGAGACTCCATCTCAAAAAAAATAAAAATAGGCCGGGCGCGGTGGCTCAAGCCTGTAATCCCAGCACTTTGGGAGGCCGAGACGGGTGGATCACGAGGTCAGGAGATCGAGACCATCCTGGCTAACACGGTAAAACCCCGTCTCTACTAAAAAATACAAAAAATTAGCCGGGCGAGATGGCGGGCGCCTGTAGTCCCAGCTACTCGGGAGGCTGAGGCAGGAGAATGGCGTAAACCCGGGAGGCGGAGCTCGCAGTGAGCCGAGATCGCGCCACTGCACTCCAGCCTGGGAGACAGAGCGAGACTCCGTCTCAAAAAAATAAATAAATAAATAAAATAAAATAAAAATAAAAAAGAAAGAAATTTCAGCTGTTAAGGGTTGTGTAGAAATAGACCACGTGGATATATTAAAATATATGACTTTGGCTGGGTGTGGTGGCTTATATTCAGCATTCTGGTTCACAAGGTTCAAGCCCCTTCTAAGCACCCCGTTTTTTAATCTTTGGGAACTTTGGTGAAAATGTTTAAAGTTAACAGTGGGTCATGCCTGTAATCTCAGCACTTTGGGAGATCAAGGCAGGCAGACCATTTGAGTCCAGGACTTCCAGACCAGCCTGGACAACATGGCAAAACCCTGTCTCTACAAAAAAATACAAAAACTTAACCAGATATGATAGTATGCACCTATAGTCCCAGCTACTGGAGAGGCTGAGGTGGGAGGATTACCTGAGCCCAGGAGGTTGAGGCTGCAGTGAGCCATGTATTGCACCACTGCACTCCAGTCTGCCTGACAGTGAGACCATGTCTTAAAAAAAAAAAAACAGGCTGGGCGCGGTGGCTCACGCCTGTAATGCCAGCACTTTGGGAGGCCAAGGCTGGCGGATCATGAGGTCAGGAGATTGAGACCATCCTGGCTAACGTGGTGAAACCCCATCTCTACTAAAAATACAAAAAAAATTAGCCGGGAGTGGTAGCAGGCGCCTGTAATCCCAGCTTCTCGGGAGGCTGAGGCAGGAGAATGGCATGAACCCGGGAGGCGGAGTTTGCAGTGAGCTGAGATCGCGCCACTGCCCTCCAGCCTGGGTGACAAAGCAAGACTCCGTCTCAAAACAGACAAACAAAAAAAAAAACAATTTAGGTCAAGATTGGACAATGACTGTGTGGGTGCAGTCAACTTTTTTTTTTTATTTTTAAATGGAGTCTTGCTCTGTCGCCCAGGCTGGAGTTCAATGGCACGATCTCAGCTCCTGCAACCTCCACCTCCCGGGTTTAACAACTCTCCTGCCTCAGCCTCCCCAGTAGCTGGGATTATAGGGGTGTGCCACCACACCCGGCTGATTTTTGTATTTTTAAAGTTCAGTTGATTCTCATGTCTACCGAACACTGCTCTATTTAAAACAAAGAGGTGGCCTGGCGCAATGGCTCACGTCTGTAATCCCAACACTTTGGGAGGCCGAGGCAGGCAGATCACAAGGTCAGGAGTTTGAGACCAGCCTAGCTAATATGGTGAAATCCTGTGTCTGGTGTGTTTTTTTTTGAGAAGGAGTCTTTGCTCTGTCGTCCAGGCTGGAGTGCAGTGGCGCCATCTCGGCTCACTGCAAGCTCTGCCTCCTGGGTTCACGCCGTTCTCCTGCTTCAGCCTCCTGAGTAGCTGGGACTACAGGTACCTGCTACCACGCCTGGCTGATTTTTTTGTATTTTTAGTAGAGATGGGGTTTCACTGTGTTAGCCAGGATGGTCTCGATTTCCTGACCTCATGATCTGCCCATCTCAGCCTCCCAAAGTGCGGAGATTACAGGCGTGAGCCACTGCACCCAGCAAAAACCCCATCTCTACTAAAAATACAAAAAATTAGCTGGGCGTGGTGGCGGGCACCTGTGGTCCCAGCTACTCAGGAGGCTAAGGCAGGAGAATGGCATGAACCCGGGAGGCGGAGTTTGCAGTGAGCTGAGATCACGCCATTGCACTCCAGCCTGGGCAACACAGCAAGACTTCATCTCAAAAAAAAGAAATTATTTTAAATTATATTTTAGGCTGAGTGCGATGGCCCACACCTGTATTCCCAGCACTTTGAGAGGCTGAAAAGGAGGATCACTTGAGGCCAAGGGTTTGACACCAGCCCTGGCAACATAGTGAGGTCCCATCTCTTTTATTTTTTAAGAATTTAAAAAATACATTTGAAAACTTCTGAAAGCATTAGGAAATGCTATTAAAGGTTGTACAAAAATGGACTACAAGTATCTATTAAAATATGTGACTTTGGCTGGGTGTGGCAGCTTACAGTTGTAATCCCAGCACATTGGGAGGCTGAGGCGGGTGGATCACGAGGAGTTCAGGAGATCAAGACCATCCTGGCTAACATGGTGAAACCTGCCTCTACTAAAAATACAAAAAATTAGCTGGGCGTGGTGGCGGGCACCTGTGGTCCCAGCTACTCAGGAGGCTAAGGCAGGAGAATGGCGCGAACTCGGGAGGCAGAGCTTGCAGTGAGCCGAGATTGTGCCCCTGGCCCTCCAGCCTGGGTAATAGAGTGAGATTACAGTCTCAAAAAAAAAAAAAGAAAAGAAAAATGTGTTATCAGTTTATGTATTGTTTGTGCGTTTTGTATGTACAAATGCTAAGTGATCCTTCATTTGGAATCCAACGTCCTTCATTTGATATGCTAATCATGGATGCTTTGTAGGTGCTGGAGCTGGCAGGTAATGCTTCTAAGGATCTCAAAGTAAAGCGTATCACTCCGCGTCACTTGCAGCTTGCAATCCGTGGTGATGAAGAGTTGGATTCTCTTATCAAGGCTACCATAGCTGGGGGTGGTATGTATTGCTACTTAAGCCTTGATTCTTACTGGTCTTTCTGACTGATATATCGTTCAGATCAATGATACAGTATATTTGATTGGTTAACTAGAAAGCGTATAAACTTTAATTTCATAAATACTAAATCTATAACAATTCTAAGCTTTTCATAATGATCTGAATATTTCTTCTTATACCCATATGTAATGCTATTTTTATTTTAGCCAGTTCTTTATCTAAATTTCATATGATACTTAAAGCCTGATGTTTAACATATTTCCCATACCTTTTTAACTGTGTTTGAAAAATGAGTTGGAGAAGTCGCATAACATACACTGGGAAGGGTTGAAATAAATACACTTGAAAAGTGGGTCAGGATCAGTGAAAGTGAGAGGTAAGTTGGTGGTTCTTAATCTTATTTGGATAACCCTCAGAGAACATCATGAAAGCGATGGTTACAGCTGGGCGCGGTGGCTCACACCTGTATCTCAGCACTTTGGGAGGCTGATAGGCAGGCGGATCACCCGAGGTCAGGAGTTCAAGACCAGCCTGGCCAATGTGGTGAAACCCTGTCTCTATTAAAAATACAAAAATTAGCTGGGCATGGTGGTGCATGCCTGTAATCCCAGCTACTCAGGAGGCGGAGGCGCAAGAATCACTTGAACCCAGGTCGCAGTGAGCTGAGATTATACCACTGCACCCCAGCGTTGGCGACAAAGCGAGACTATCTCAAAAAAAAAAAAAAAACCGTGGTTACTCTTCTCGAAAAATGCACGGAAAGTCACACAATTTTACCTACAGTTTTAAAGGGTTCACAGACCCGTGGGAGGTAGCTGTCGGTTTAGATAGTTTAACAGTATCAGAATATGAAAAGGGACTTAATTTCATTTTTTGTATAATTAACTTCTTACTTGAGGCAAAAACTTTAAAAGTTTTTAATAACTTTTTTTAATTTCATTCTAGGTGTGATCCCTCACATCCACAAATCTCTGATTGGAAAGAAGGGACAGCAGAAAACTGCTTAGAGGGATGCTTTAACCAACCCTCTTCCTCCCTGTCGTTGTACTGTAACTGGGACAGAGGAAATAATGGGGATATGTGGAATTTTTAACAACAGTTAAATGGAAAAGCATAGACAATTACTGTAGACATGATAAAAGAAACATTTGTACGTTCTTAGACTCGAAGTTTGATAAAAGTACCTTTTCATGTGGTGACAGTTGTGTGTTGATTGGCTAGGTTTCTCCCGCGTGTTTTATACAAAAATGGAATTGATAAACCATTTTTTACAAAATTAATTTGTCTCAAAACTGTTCTGTTCATGATGTATTAGAAATATTTTGCTCAGACTTTAAATATTTTAAATCTCAGATTGGTTATTCAGAGTAACCTTGGAACAGAAATTGGGAATATAGCTTTACAATGATTGATACCGTGGTATATTGACTCTTACATGCTATTGATCTGTAGCACCATTTTTTACAAACCACTAGGAAAAAAACCTGCCAATTAAATCATGATACACCATCAATTATGAGACATCCCAATTTGAGAGATGTTAGATTATGGAAAAGGGTGCATTTATGACTGAAATGGTAATGGAATTATTTGAATTCTATACTGAGCACTTACCATGTGCCAGGCCCTTTGCTGAGTGCTCTACTGACTAAGAAATTTTATTCCCCCCACATTATAGATGTGGAGTCTAAGGGTCACAGAAATTGTGTGCTATGCCAAAAAACATTCAACTAGTAGATAGAAAATGACAGAGCTATGATTCAAACCTAGATCTGACTGACTTCAGAGCCTGATGTTCAGTTTATCAAAGGTTTTTCCTTTTGGTTTAAAATCCCAGTTTTTGGCCAGGCATGGTGGCTCACGCCTGTAATCCCAGCACTTCGGGAGGCTGAGGCTGGTGGATCACTTGAGGTCAGGAGTTCGAGACCAGCCTGACCAACTTGATAAAACGCTATCTGGGCCAGGCACAGTGGCTCATGCCTGTAATCCCAGCGTTTTGGGAGGCCGAGGTGAGCGGATCACAAGATCAGGAGATCGAGACCATCCTGGCTAACACAGTGAAACCCCGTCTCTACTAAAAAAATAAAATAAAATTAGCTGGGTGTGGTGGCACGTGCTTGTAGTCCCAGCTACTTGGGAGGCTGAGGCAGGAGAATGACATGAAGCAGGGAGGTGGAGCTTGCAGTAACCTGAGACGGCACTACTGCACTCCATCCTGGCGACTGAGCAATACTAGGTCTCAAAAAAAAAGTCTCTACTAAAAATACAGAAATTAGCCAGGCATGGTGGTACATGCCTGTAGTCCCAACTACTTGGGACAGTGAGGCACAAAAATCACTTGAACCCAGGAGGCAGAGGTTGCATTGAGCCAAGATCACACCACTGCATTCCAGCCTGGGTGACAGAGTGAGACTCTGTCTCAAAAAAAAAATAAAATCCCAACTTTTAGTAGTCTCTTAGTGATGCAATAACAGTAATTTGTACAATCTTTTAAAAATTATTTTTATCAGTTTCCAAGAAACTTTTTTTTGTTTTGAGACAGGGTGTTGCTCTATTGCCCAGGTTGGAGTGTAGTAGCATGATCCTGGCTCACTGCAGCCTCCACCTCTCAAGCCCAAGCAGTACTCTTACCTCAGCCCTGCAAATAGCTGGGACCGTAGGGACATGCCACCATACCCGGCTAATTTTTTTTATTTATGTAGAGACAGAGGTCTCCCTATGTTGCCCAGGTTGATATTGAACTCCTGGCTCAAGCCATCCTCCCCACTTGGCCTCCGAAGTACTGGGATTACAGGCATAAGCCACCATGCCTTGCCCTAAATAACTGTTAAACTTGAGTTAATGTACTAGTAGACCCTTAGAAAATTATATTTTTCTGCTTGCAAGTCTTCACTAAAGAAGGAAATTTTAAAATGTTTTATAGTATAATGCTCTCCAAACTCATTTTTTTAAACATTTTATTATGGAAATTTTCGCAAATACACAAAAAGAATAGCAGAATGAAGCCCCGTGTACCCATCCTCTAACTTCAACAGCTGTCCTGTGGTCAGTCTTGTTTACCTGCATCCCCACCTGTCCCCTGTCCCAACCCACAGGGATCAGTTTGAGTCCCGTTACAGGCATAGTATTTTCGTGTCTGTATGATCAGAGACAAAATTCAAATATAACTCTAAAGAATAGGGTACTTTTTAGAACATAACCACAATACCATTGTGTAAGACTGCTAAAATATTTTTTGATGGCAAGTACCAGTCAATATTCAGACTTCCTGATTGTCTCATAAGTTTTTTTTTTAACAGTTGGTTTGTTTGAATCAAGATCCAGACACAGATCTAGATCTTGCATTTTGTTAATCTAATCTATAGATTTAACTTTCCTGTTTTTAATTTTTGAAGAAACTAAGTTGTTCATCCTGTAGAATTGTCCCTCAGTGGACTTTACTGAATGTATCCTAATGGGATCATTTACACCTTTTCTGTCCCCTATATGTTCTATAAACTGACAGATCTAGAGGGCTTTTTTTGTTCTGTTTTGCTTTTTCACAAAAACAATTCATAGGTGATATATGCTCCCTGTTGTAGCACATCACGGCACATAATGGCTCTCATCTTGTAACATTAAGATGGATAGTAGGTTTGGATGCTGCCAGCCCACTCCATTCATTATAAAAGTTCTCTATCAGCTTTTCCCCTGATGGATTTAGCCATCATTAATGTTATTTGCCCAGATCTGGGATTCTGTTAGAGGTTGCCAACTGGTGATATCTTGTCATTCCTTCTGCATCTATTAGCTGGAATCCTGTAAAGAACTTTTGCTCATTAATTCACAAGGCAGGATAAAATAGAAATTTCAAATTCTGATTGAATTATCTAGGCACCCATTTTGAAGTTTCTGTATTGAGAGTCAGGCCTACAGTAAAAGTAGCAATAGAAAGCTGATTGTTTAAAAAAAGAAAAACAGGGGGTGCAGTATAATCAACAGACCTTCCTTTGGCTGAATCACTTGATTCAGGGCAATTTTTACTACAGTTTTATAGATAATTGCTTCAAATGTCTAATTCATTTTGGTTGGATAGTTACTTGACTACATAATTTCTTCCCAGGGTTGTACTTGTTTTCTAATAAGAAACTCAGAAATAGAACAACTAGGCCAGGTACTCTGGGTCTAACTCTCACAGTTATCATCAGTCTTGTTTCATTTGTACCCAACCCCATGAGTTATTTTAAAGCATATTCCAGCTATCATATCACTTCATGTATAATATCTTAATACATATCTAAAAGATAGCTTTTATTTTAAAAAAAATTTTTTTTTCAGACAGAATCTTGCTCTGTTGCTCAGGCTGGTGTGCAGTGGCACGATCTCAGCTCACTGCAACCTCCACCTCCCAGGTTCAAGTGATTCTTCTGCCTCAGCCTCCTGAGTAGCTGGGATTACAGGCGCCTGCCACCATGCCTGGCTCATGTTTGTTTGTTCTTTTGTTTTTGCTTCTGAGACAGGATCTCACTCTGTTGCCTAGGCTGGAGTCCAATAGCCTAATCTCAGCTCACTGCAACCTCCGCCTCTCCTGCCTCAGCCTCCCAGGCAACTGGGACTACAGACATGTGCCACCATGCCCAGCTAATTTTTGTGTGTTTTTTGTTTGTTTGTTTGTTTGTTTGTTTAGTAGAGATGGGGTTTCACCATGTTGGCCAGGCTGGTCTCAAACTCCTGACCTCAAGTGATCCACCCACCTCAGCCTCCCAAAGTGCTGGGATTACAGGCATGAGCCACTGTGCCCAGCCTAAAAAGTATTTCTTATCATTAAAAACAACACCCAGTCTAACTAGTGTAACACCTAAGAAATCATCAGATCTGTATTTTAGATAGTACAACACAGTGAAGTGCAGTGGCACTTAAGCAGAGAGAAGAAGGACTTCTTTTTCTTTTTTCAAATAGAAGGTGTGAGAACCTGAACTGGGCCTGGTTTGCATTTGGGAAGAGTGCAGTAGGGAAACAACACAAATAAGGTCTCGAGAATGAAGAATGGCGTTTATATGGGAAGTTGTAACAAATGGCCTGGAGAGTATCTGACTCTTTATGAAACATTTAATGAGACATGTGACTTGCTTTGGTGCCTATGGTTGAATTTATTGCGATGCTTCTGACATTTTATTATGAAAATTTTCAAACATGCAAAAAAGTTACAGTAGTTATCCAGTGAATTTTTATACTCACCACCTATATCTATAATTAACATTTTACTTGTATTTTATCCAGTTATCAGCTCATCTATGAGATGGCCCTTATTTATTTGCCTGCTGTTTTTATTCTCTATTTGTCCTGTTATTTCTTATTAGAGAAGAGAAGGTGTTCTTAGATCAGAAGATGTCATTGTATTAGGTGACTGCAAGGTTTTGGTGATCTAGTGAAACAAGATTCTACTGGGATGTGTGCTGAGCTGAACCAAGGAACCACCCAAATGTGCTGAACAAGGACATTTGCTTCTCAGATACGTGAATTCAATTTTAAGCAAGACTCTTGATCTGCTTCAGAGCAGCTTTGATTTAAAGTAATTTCAGAGCACTTTTTCTTGCATATGAGTAATTTTCTGAATGTATAAAATGTTCTGTTTATGTTTGACCTTTCGGATAAACTGTGTTGCTGCAGTGTTGGTCCACACTACCATCCTGAGTGAAGACTTAGTAAGTCTGGGGATCTCCAGGCACTGGAAAGGGTGAGAACCTGGGAGTGAAAGGGTTATAGTTAGTGTCCGTTTTTCAGGTTTTGTTTCATAGGGAGTCCTGAGTGGGGTAACCTGAAATGTGTAACAGTTGAAGACCATCCCATTCCTATCCTCAGTAAAAATAGGCTTTTCCACAGTCTTCTACCAGTTAACTTAGCTTTTTTTTTTTTCTTCAATAGAGGCTCGCTCTTGTCACCCAGAATGGAGTGCAATGGCGCGATCTTGGCTCACTGCAAGTTCAGCCTCCCGTGTTCCAGCAATTCTCCTGCCTCAGCCTCCCGAGTAGCTGGGATTACAGGCGCATGCCACCATGCCCAGCTAATTTTTGTATTTTTGGTAGAGACGGGGTTTCACCATGTTGGCCAGGCTGGTCTCAAACCCTGACCTCAGGTGATTCGCCCGTCTAAGCGTTCCAAAGTGTTGAGATTACTGGAATGAGCCACCAGGCCCAGCCAACTAGCATTTCTTAAGGTAAAAATACATGGTGTTAATTTATATTTTGAGTGAGGCCCAGTCCAGCTGCTGTAACTGCTTGGACACTTGGCTGAGGACAGAGTACTGCAAAACTTTTGAAGGGAGAGGGCATTTTGCCTTGAGTGCTGTAGATGTACAAGAGAGGTTCCAGGAGGGGGTAATAAGCAGAATTTTGGTCCCCATCACCTTCCATGCCCAGTGTTATGTCTGTGAATGTGTTACATTATGTGGTAAAGGGGACTTTGCAGATGTAACTAAAATTTCTAAAATAGAGATATTATCCTGGATTAGCTGGGGGAACCCAGTATAATTACATGAATCCCTAAAAATGGAAGAGGATGCAGGAGTCAGATTCAAAGGAAGGCCCAGGGTGCTATTGCTGACTTGTAGATAGAGGGGCCATGTGGAAATCAAGAGAAGGAAGTGAATCCTGCCAGTGAGCTTGGAAGAGCACCTTGAGGCACAGATGAGAATCTTGGCCTTACCTGATGCCTTGATTTTAGCCTGGTGAGACCCAGAGCATATAAATTTGTTGTGCTGTGCCACACTTCTCACCTACAGAAACTTGGTTTAAAGCCACTAAGTTTGTGGTAATTTGTTAAAGCAGCAGTAGAAAACAAACAGAGGAATACATACAGGATTTGTGGGCTTTAGGCCCCTGAGGGTAGAGATTTGTGACTTGTTACAAGTAGAGAGCAGTGGAGAGTTGGGCTTTGTAATTCTTTCAAGGGTGATTATAGTTCTGGAGTCATACCCACCTGGGTTCAGATCTTTGTTTACCAGTCCCTGGCTGTGTGACTTCACTGCTTTAAGCCTCTGTCTTCATCCCTAAAGTAGAAATGATAGTACCTACCTCACTCTGATCTCTGAATGAGAACACACATAAGACACTTAGCACAGTTCCTGGTGCTCAAAGACCTCCAACACCTGAAAGCACCATGACCCCGTTTTTCAGTCAAGATTTCTAAGAGCCGTTATTACCAGAGGTTCAGTGAGAACATGGGCAGGGTAATCTCAAAATGGAGAACATAAAAACTGGGACTCCCAGGCCAGTCACTTAGAAGACTGCTGCAGGGAGTACCAAGGTCGTTAAGAATCAGTAATAATAAGTAATGTGTGAATCCATTAGAATGTTGAGAAGTAGACCTGTGACATTTCAAAAAAATGTATATCTCAGACACAGCCATATGTATCGGTATCCCCAAGTTGGAAGAGCATCACAGGGCATAGTTTCATGAAAGCTTCAAAAAATGTACTAATTGCTGGTAATATGTGAACAGAAAAGAATAGCCATGTTAAAATAGGAGTGCCTGACAATTACCTCTGTTCATCTTGTCTCCTAGCTGTAAGCACCCTAGATTCAAATTATGCACCTAGAAAACTAAATTACTGTATATGTTATAGACCTTTGAAATGGATACATGAAAGTTAGTGAAATCGGAATGAATGTTTCGCCTGCCAAAGATGCGTATTTTTGTAAGTGATACAAGGGCCCCATGAGCTCCGTGGCCACATCTGTACAAAACAGGCCCTCCTTTCAGGAACTGGTCTCGGGAGAGCAAAGGGGTCAGCTCCCTAAATGGCAGCTGAGACAGTCCTCCCTGGTGGCATGGCCCTGTTTCCTGTTGATGTGGTGATAGTTGGAGAGTCAAATTTTTTTTTCCAGAATTTTTGAATATCATCTCTGATTAATGATTACACGAAAGCTTTTAAAATTTTTTAAAATTATTTCTTTCTAATTCTATAAATAAACTGTAGTTGTACAGCCACTGTACAGCTAACATTTCAACACTGGAAATGAGGCTGGTTTATTCCAGTTTGGCTCAGATTCTTCAGGGAAGCCCAGTTAAGACAAATAGCTCTCTATACTCAATCCTTACTTCGCTGAGAAGATAGAGGCCTGCCCACTCATTCCCACCTACTCTTCATGAGAAGTCCTTTATTCCTGCGTGTTTCCTGTTCTTTGGGACCTTTAGGAGCTACCCTCTACAGATACTGATAGTCTGTAGAGTCAGGAATACCATGTAACATGTTAAAGTAGACTCTAAAGATTAGTTCTTTGGCAATAGCCCAGTCTGGACTTGGTATGTACTTTTGAAAATAAAACTGCTTATTTTTAAACTCTGTAATTAGGACCTTTTGCTGTTTGAGTTATATTCCTTTCTAACTTCAAATGTCTGCATTCATGTATAATAGCCATTTTATGCACAGATGAGGTGGTTCCCACACTTTTTCACAGATGTTTCATTACCTAGATGAGTGTATTACATAATAAATTTGAATAATGGTAGTCTTCCAAATGACAAAAAGCAAGCTAGTTGATTTGTCAATTTTGAGTTTAAATGTTTTGACTGCTTATCAGCAAAAAATTCAAAGAGTAGCATACTACTATTAATGGAAATGCAGAGTATATTTAATTGGCATGATTTTTCCATGGATATGTGTGCTTCATTTGATCTTCTATTGTATGTAGCTCGTGATCACATTTTCTGTTGGTTAACGTTGTTCCTAGCTTATATGATGGAATTAAATATATTCTGTGTAAAAAGAGGTATGGACTAAATATTTCTGGACAGTGACTTTCAGCTTTAGAAACTCTTGAGAAAGGACCTGGCGTGGTGCCTCACGCCTGTAATCCCAGCACTTTGGGAGGCTGAGGCGGGAGGATCACGAGGTCAGGAGATGAAGACCATCCTGACTAACACGGTGAAACCCCGTCTCTACTAAAAATACAAAAAATTAGCCGGGCGTGGTGGCAGGTGTCTGTAGTCCCAGCTACTCGGGAAGTTGAGGCAGGAGAATGGTGTGAACCCGGGAGGCGGAGCTTGCAGTGAGCCGAGATTGCACCACTGCACTCCAGCCTGGGCGGCAGAGTGAGACTCTTATCTCAAAAAAAAAAAAAAAAAAAAAAAAAAACTCTGAGAAAGGGCTGGGTGTGATGGTGCACACCTGTAGTCCCAGCTACTTGGGAGACTGAGTAGGATTGCTTGAGCTTGGGAGGTCGAGGCTGCAATGAGCTGTGACCATGCAACTGCACTCCAGCCTGAGCAACAGAGTGAAATCCTGTCTTTAAAAAAAAAAGCCGGGCGCGGTGGCTCAAGCCTGTAATCCCAGCACTTTGGGAGGCCGAGACAGGCGGATCACGAGGTCAGGAGATCGAGACCATCCTGGCTAACACGGTGAAACCCCGTCTCTACTAAAAATACAAAAAACTAGCCGGGCGAGGTGGCGGGCGCCTGTGGTCCCAGCTACTCGGGAGGCTGAGGCAGGAGAATGGCGTGAACCCGGGAGGCAGAGCTTGCAGTGAGCTGAGATCCGGCCACTGCACTCCAGACCGGGCGACAGAGCAAGACTCCGTCTCAAAAAAAAAAAAAAAAAAGGAAGAAACTGAAAAAGTGAGTCCTCCCCTCTCTGAAGGTGTTAGAGAGGGTGGACGTAACCAGCCCTGGCCACTCTCAGGCCACACTCTGCTGGAGTGCCTCAGGCTCTTCTCAGTTTTCCATCTCTACAGCAAGAAGTCAATAATACTTCATTTTACAGATGAGGAAATTCAGGCAGAGGAAGATGATTCAACATCCCAGGGTCACATAATCTGAAGTGGAAAAGTGCTGAGAATCTGGTCTGTTTAGCTCCAAAACAAGTTTTTTCCTATGGAAGGGGACGGTCACTAAACATTTCTATGAAAACTTACCAGCCTGTCTTATGTGGATTTATCTCATTTAACCTCCTGAATTAATCTGGGAAATAAATACCAGCCTCATTTTACAAGCAAAGAAATTCAGATTCAGAGATGTTAGATAGAGCCTAGCGCAGTGGCTCACACCTGTAATCCCAGCACTTTCGGAGGCAAGTGGAGCACTTGAGGTCAGGAGTTTGAGACCAGCCTGGCCAACAAGGTGAAACCCTGTCAAAATACAAACCCAAAAAATACAAAAATTAGCCAGGCATGGAGGCACGTACCTGCAGTCTCAGCTGCTCGGGAGGCTGAGGTGGGAGAATTGCTTAAACCCAGGAGGTGGAGGTTGTGGTAAGCCAAGATTGTACCGCTGCACTCCAGCCTGGGTGACGGAGTGAGACTCTCTCTCAAAAAAAAAAAAAAAACCAGAGATGTTAGCCCAAGCCCAGGGTCACATGGCTCCAGTTGGTGACACAGGAATCTGAACCCAGGTCAGTGCAAAAAGTCTCAAGTCTGCTCAAGGGGGTCTGCAGCTGACCTGTGGACATGCGATGGCACTTACATTCTTCTGGTTTGCTTGAGGCCACATATAGAAAAGTATCTATAAAGCCCTGACGTTAATGTCTCACATGTAGAGCCAGGTGGCCTTTTGAGCTTAGGTAGCTTTGTGCCTGTTTATCGTCTGGGCTTTCTTTTTTTTGAGACGGAGTCTCGCACTGTCGCCCAGGCTTGAGTGCAGTGGCCAGATCTCAGCTCACTGCAAGCTCCGCCTCCCGGGTTTACACCATTCTCCTGCCTCAGTCTCCCAGGTAGCTGGGACTACAGGCACCAGCCACCTCGCCCGGCTAGCTTTTTGTATTTTTTAGTAGAGACGGGGTTTCACTGCGTTCGCCAGGATGGTCTCGAACTCCTGACCTCGTGATCCGCCCGTCTCGGCCTCCCAAAGTGCTGGGATTACAGGTTTGAGCCACCGCGCCCGGCCATCGTCTGGGCTTTCAAAAAGAGTTTGTGGAATAGGTATATATGAGATGTACATGTATTTCCTGGATGGACAGAAGCCGTGACTCCCTATTTAGTATGGAACCAGGCAAGCCTGGCACTCAGTATTCAGTTTAGCACTTCCTGCACACAAGCAGGCTCATCTAGTCTCCAGCCCAGCCCTACAAGCCCCTCACATGCCCAGAATGCCCGTGGGGAACTAACACTCTGGGAATTAACGGTAGACTCCATAGCCTTCTGCCACAGCTGAGTGTGAGTGAGGATCTCAGCAGCTGAGGAACTCTGCTCCAAGACTTTGCTTGGTGGAGTTCAGCAGCAAAACCCTATGTGACAGCCTGTCCTGTCAAAAACTTGCTCCTGCTCCCACACATGCCCCAACACAAGCTGCTTTTTTTTTCTCACTTCTTATCAGGGGCATCAATTCCTCAATCCCCGTTCCACTTTGACTACCTCTGCCCACTTCCTGCTATCTTCTTCCCCAACTCTGAGTATAGCCACATACTTCTGGAAACTGTCATGAGAATCTGTTTCAGATATTCTTCCTGGAGCACATTCGTACTGTATTCACATGTTGCAGAGCACACATTCTGACCTTCAGTTCTGACTGTTTCTTCAGATTTACACACATCCTGTCATTTTCCACTCCCTATGCTCTTGTAGTCACCTCCTAATCACCCAGTTTTGCTTGTTTTTTTTAGAGACAAAGTCTCATTGTGTTATCCGGGCTGGTCTCGAACTCCTGGGCTCAAGCAATCCTCCTGCCTCAGCCTCCCAAAGTACTGGGATTACAGGCGTGCACCACCATACCCAGCCTAGTTTTCCAGTTTTAACCCATTCTACATACCACTGGCAGACTGCCCATATACCACATTTTAGACTCTCCCTAAAATGTGGCCCTCTGAGTCTGGCAAACCCTGCTGTAGTCAGTGTCTGTCTCATCCAGAAAGGCAAGGCCTTGTGTCTGCATCTGAGGACACATACTCAAGCTGCTTCCTCTACTGGTCCTCTATCATCAAGTTTGGTTTTCTGCCACCAGTGGGTGTGATTTCCTTTCCAGTTTATCCTCTGGTCCTGATGTATTTAAAGTCTGCCATATGCCACTGCAGGGACTTTGCACACAAACTGCTACTGTCCGGCTGCCACCCTCAAGAAGCTTAAAACCTAAATGAAGGAAGGAGACCTGGGCATATAGACGGATTCCAGGCACAAGGCTGCATATTGTATGACAGGGCGCCAGATGTGCGGTACTGGCCCTTTCCCATTGTCCAGAGATTTTTTTTTTTTTTTTTTTTGAGACCGTGTTTTTGCTCTTGTTGCCCAAGCTGGAGAGCAGTGGCACGACCCAGCTCACTGCAACCTCCGATTCCCAGGTTTGGGAGATTCTCCTGCCTCAGCCTCTTGAGCAGATGGTATTACAGGCACGTGTCACCATACACAGCTAATTTTGTTTGTATTTTTAGTAGAGACGGAGTTTTGCCATGTTGGCCAGGCTGGTCTCATACTCCTGACCTCAGGTGATCCGCCCGTCTTGGCATCCCAAAGTATTGGGATTACAGGCATGAGCCACTGTGCCTGGCCACAGATTGTTTTTTCAAGTAAAAACTATTAAGATTTTTTTTTTTTTTTTTTTTTTTTGTTGAGACGGAGTCTCGCTCTGTCGCCCAGGCTGGAGTGCAGTGGCCGAATCTCAGCTCACTGCAAGCTCCGCCTCCCGGGTTTACGCCATTCTCTCGCCTCAGCCTCCCGAGTAGCTGGGACTACAGGCGCCCGCCATCTCGCCCGGCTAATTTTTTGTATTTTTTTTAGTAGAGACGGGGTTTCACCATGTTAGCCAGGATGGTCTCGATCTCCTGACCTCGTGATCCGCCCGTCTCGGCCTCCCAAAGTGCTGGGATTACAGGCTTGAGCCACCGCGCCCGGCCAAGATTTTTTTTAAAGCTGGATGTAGTGGCTCCTGCCTATAGTCCTAGCTACTTAGGAAGCTGAAAGCAGGAGGAATCCTTGAGCCCAGGAGATCAACACCAGCCTGGGCAGCATAGCGAGACCCCCATCTCCGCACCAAAAAGAATGTTTTTAATTTTAAGGTTCTTTTATAAGGTGTTCTAAGGGAAAAAAAAAAAGGTTTTTAAGTGTTCCAAAGTACCCACATACAAACACCTCAGAGTTCAAAGGCGGAGATTTCCACTCAGTGGCTAGGAGTGTCCTGGGAGTGTGAAAGTGAGAGCCTTGGAGATGGGGACACCAAGCTAAGGGAGGGGAGGGAAGGAGAGAAAAAGGGAGGGAGAGGGAGGAGAGAAGGCGGAAAGAAGAAGGAGGGGAAGGAGGAGACAGAGGGGAAGAAAAAAGAAGTGGAGGGAAGGAGAGATTGAGAGGGAGGCAGCGCAGATAGGTAGGCATTCCACAAGAGAATGAGAGCTGTGGCATGTCAAGTTGCTGAGGGGCAAATTCCCTCCTGGGATCAGTAGATAGTAGAGACTGACTGAAAGGGAATGCCACCCTAGAAGGGGTTAGGTTTTGTAGGGTGATGCTTACTCTCTGCCTCACGCTGTTCACATGTCCACACCACTGGTTGATGAATCTCCTCACACTGCTTTGAGAGTACAAAGACAAGTCCAGTAGCAGGGTGGAGGATGAGTTTGGGGAGGAAGAGAGCTTGGGGTAGACAATCAGAAAATGAAGATCACTGGATCTTAATGAGATGGAGTTGAGTCTGGATTGGCATATTTTATTCTACTCCAAAGACATGTGACAGTCCTGCACCAACACAGCTGAGGAGAAAGAAAAAAAACCTCTTGAAAGCAACAGCATTCGAACCATTTTTCCACACCAGGGAGAGTTACAACCCCAGAGCGCATCAAGGCTTTGAGAGGACCCTGAGCCCTGAGGCTTTGGCCCAAGAGCAAGTCCTCAGAATTATGGCATAGTCTAAATTGCCACTTGCCAGAGAAGAATGGGAGCCCTTTAAAATTCACAAGTAAGTTGTTCTTGGGATAAATCCCAGTTTGTTCCTGTCTGCCGATGCCTTCATCCTTCCTTGGTCAGGAAGAAAAGAAAATAAAACTTCCTGTTTCTCCAGTACAGTCCAGAGATGAGCAATCACATTTACCTACTTTTTTTTTTTTTTTTTTTTTTGAGACAGAGTCTCACTCTGTCACCCAGGCTGGAGTGTAGTGGTGCAATCTCGGCTCACTGCAATCTCTGCCACTTAGGTTCAAGCGATTCTCCTGCCTCAGCCTTCTGAGTAGCTGGGATTACAGGCACCTGCCACCACGCCCGGCTCATTTTTGTATTTTTAGTAGAGACCGGGTTTCACCATATGGTCAGCCTGGTCTCGAACTCCTGACCTCGTGATCCACCTGCCTTGGCCTCCCAAAGTGCTGGGATACAGGCGTGAGCCACCACACCCGGCCTTTTTTTTCTTTTTCTTTTCTTTTTTTTTTTTTTTTTTTTTTTTTTTTTTTTGAGACAGAGTCGAGTTCTTCTGCCCAGGCTGGAGTGCAGTAGCGTGATCTAGGCTCCCAGGTTCAAGTGATTCTCATGTCTCAGCCTCTCGAGTAGCTGGGACTACAAGCACCATGCCTGGCTAATTTGTGTATTTTTAGTAGAGATGGGGTTTCACCACATTGGCCAGGCTGGTCTCGAACTCCTGGGCTCAAGTGATCCATCCACCTCGGCCTCCCAAAGTGCTGGGATTATAAGCGTGAGCCACTGCCCCCAGCCTATCTACTTTTCTACAAGGTCACTGCTGCATCATTATGAGGTCATTGTTCCACTCTTTCTACATTGCAGCTGGCTACTCCGGAACACCTGGTGGTCAGTCTTCTTACCCATCCATGCTGGATTTGGTGCTACTGTAGGATGGTTTCTTTGTTACTCCATGCATAGAGACACACTGGAAAAAAAGATCACAAAATTATTGCCAGAGTAAGAAAGGAAAAAGCTTCAGGGGTGAATGGTACTCAGGAACCACAACCAGAGGGTGCAGAGTGGGGACTGAGAAGGACTCAAGGCCCATTGAGGAAAGGCGGCTGGCTGGGCTCGACTCCCTGACTATGGGACTAGAAAAGACTTTGTAATCCCAACACGTCGGGAGGCCAAGGTGGAAGGATCACTTGTGTCCAGGAGTTTAAGACCAGTCTAGGCCGGGCGCGGTGGCTCACGCCTGTAATCCCAGCACTTTGGGAGGCCGAGGCGGGCGGATCACAAGGTCAGCAGATCGAGACCACGGTGAAACCCCGTCTCTACTAAAAATACAAAAAAAAAAGTGAGCCGGGAGCCGTGGCGGGCGCCTGTAGTCCCAGCTACTCGGGAGGCTGAGGCAGGAGAATGGCCGGAACCCGGGTGGCGGAGCTTGCAGTGAGCCGAGATAGCGCCACCGCACTCCAGCCTGGTGGACAGAGCGAGACTCCGTCTCAAAAAAAAAAAAAAAAAAAAGACCAGTCTAGGCAACATAGTGAGGTCCTGTCTCTACAAAAAAATCAAATATTAGTCAAGCGTGGTGGCATGTGCCTGTAGTCCCAGCTACTTAGGAGGCTGAGGTGGGAGGTACACTTGAGCCTGGGTGGTCGAGGCTTCAGTGAGCTGTAATTGTACCACTGCACTCCAGCCTGGACAACACAGTGAGACTCTGTCTCAAAAAAATAAAAGACTTTGTGTCCTTGAAATTGACCTAGATAAATGACACAAACACTCTCACAGGAAATTGAGGGAGTTGCCATCAGCCCAGAATCACAGGTGCAAAATAGAGCCCCCATTCTGAGAACCATGTCACTGCCCCACAGACCAGTGAATACAAAAACTGGGCTGCAAGCAGCAGTCCTGCAGAAAGTGAACTAGGCCGACTCAGAACCATGCTGTAAAGATGTTTATGTGGGGTCGGGCGCGGTGGCTCACGCCTGTAATCCCAGCACTTTAGGAGGCTGAGGCCTCCTGGATCACGAGGTCAGGATATTGAGACCATCCCAGCTAACACGGTGAAACCCCGTCTCTACTAAAAATACAAAAAAATTAGCTGGGCGTGGTGGCGGGCACCTGTAGTCCCAGCTACTCAGGAGGCTGAGGCAGGAGAATGGCGTGAACCCGGGAGGCAGAGGTTGCAGTGAGCTGAGATTGCACCACTACACTCTAGCCTGGGTGACAGAGTGAGATTCTGTCTAAAAAATAAAAAAAAATAAAAAATAATAATAATAAAAAAAAAGATGTTTATGTGTCCCAGGACACATGGGACTTTCATGGAAAACACCTTTTAAAAAAAGTACAAACTTTGAGAGGCCTAGGTGGGAGGATCACTTGAACTCGGGAATTCAACAACAGCATGGGCAACGCAGGGAGACCCTGACTCTACAAAAAATAAAATAAAAAATTAGCCAAGCTACTTAAGAGGCTGAGATGGAAAGACTGCTTGAACCAGGGAGGTCAAGGCACAGTGAGTCATGATCACACCACTGCACTCCAGTCTGGGCAAAAGAATGAGACCCTGTCTCAAAACAAACAAACAAAAGAAAACAAAAACCATATAAGAAGGCAAACCACCAATAAAAAAAGAGCAGCTAGATTTTAAAAAGAATTAGCAATTGCATAAATGAAAGATACAGGCCAGGCAAGGTGACTCACGCCTGTAATCCCAGCACTTTGGAAGGCTAAGGCAGGAGGATCATTTGAGGTCAGGAGTTCGAGACCAGCTTGGCCCACATACCAAAACCCCATCTCTCCTAAAAATACAAAAATTAGCCAGGCGTGGTGGTGCATGCCTGTAGTTCCAGCTACTCGGGAGGCTGAGGCAGGAGAATCGCTTGAACCCAGGAGGTGGAAGTTGCAGGGAGCCAAGATCGCACCACTGCACTCCAACCTGGGCAACAGAGCAAGACTCCATCTCAAAAAAAAAAAAAAAAATTACAGGTTGAGTATCCCTTCTCTGAAATTCTTGGTACCATCTTATTGAATTTGTGAATTTTTTCAGATTTTGAAATATTTGCATATACATTATGAGCTATCTTAGGGGATGTGACCCCAGTCTAAACACAAAATTCACTTATGTTTCATATACACCTAATACATGTATCCTGAGGATAATTTTATACAATATTTTTTTAAATGTGCATGAAACAAAATTTTGATTGCATTTTGACTACAACCACCACATGAGGTCAGGTATGGAATTCTCCACTTGTGGCATCTTGCCAGCACTCTAAAAGTTTTAGATTTTGGAGCATTTTGAATTTTGGATTTTTAATTAGGGATACTCACAATTTGTACCAAAATTAGGCACTACTAGAGGAAGTAAGTACTGTAATTATACCCTTTTTACAGATAAGGAAACAGACTTAGCATAAATCACTGCCCCAAGGCTCCCCAGTTGGTAATTATAAAAGTGAACTCAAAGCCAGTCTGACCAGAGCTCATCTCAGAGTGGAGAACAGGCTGGAGGCAGCACTACAACCCAGACGGTGTCGAAATTTCCAGGGAGGCCACTGACTGTGCACCTAAAACTAGGCCCCTGGAGCCCAAGTTGGGCCCAAGGCACTCACCATCTCCCACCTCTGGATGCCTCCTCCCACTGCAGCTTCAGCTAGTGCTGGGGGTTGACTTGTAGTTAGGGTTAGAAATTTTGTAAAAGCTTAAATGTCCACAACTTTTAGGGATATATGTTAGTTACTGTTCGCCTAAAGTATTCCCCCAAAATACTGAAATTCAGGAAATTAAGCATTTGGCTGAAAAATAGTCTTTTTTTTGTTCAGGCAGGGTGGGTGGGTTTGTTTGTTTGTTTTTAAGACGGAGTTTTGCTCTTGTCGCCCAGGCTGGAATGCAATGGCGTGGTCTCAGCTCACTGCAATCTCTGTCTCCCAGGATTACAGGCCCAGCGGCTCACGTCTGTAATCCCAGCACTTCGGGAGGTCGAGGCGGACAGATGACCAGAGGTCAGGAACTCGAGACCAGCCTAGCCAACATGGTTAAACCCAATCTCTACTAAAATACAAAAATAAACTGGGCATGGTGGCCAGGATTACGGGAGTACCTGTAATCCCAGGTACTCAGGAGGCTGAGGCAGAAGAATTGCTTGAACACGGGAGGCGGAGGTTGCAGTGAGCCAAGATCACACTGCTGCACTCCAGCCTGGGCGACAGAGACTCCATCTCAAAACAAACGAACGAACGAACAAACAAACTTGTGCTTACTTCCACACCCTTGTATGTTCACCAAGAATCCATTCTACGACCGGGCACGGTGGCTCATGCCTGTAATCCCAGCATTTTGGGAGGCCGAGGTGGGCAGCTCACAAGGTCAGAAGATCGAGACCATCCTGGCTAACACAGTGAAACACTGTCTCTACTAAAAAGATACAAAAAATCAGCCGGGCATGGTGGGGGGTGCCTGTAGTCCCAGCTACTGGGGAGGCTGAGGCAGGAGAATGGCGTGAACCCAGGAGGCAGAGCTTGCAGTGAGCCAAGATTGCACCACTGCACTCCAGCTTGGGCGACAGAGCAAGGCTCTGTCTCAAAAAAAAAAAAAAAAAAAAAGAATCTATTCTATTTCTTCCCAGATCTGCATATGTGAAAAATATCTATTTTAAATATGCAATTCAGTTAGCAATTATGTAAATCTATTATGAAATAAATATGAAAAAAGTTTTTTCTATGAAAAGCAGATTTAAAAAGAGTGGATTAACACAAATTGCTTTTTTTTTTTTTTTTTTTGGCAGAATCTCACTCTGTTGCCCAGGTTGGAGGGCAGTGGAACAATCTTGGCTCACTGCAACCTCCACCTTCTGGGTCAGCCTACTGAATAGCTGGGACTACAGGCATGCGCCACCACACCTAGCTAATTTTTTTGTTTGTTTGTTTGTTTTTGAGACAGAGTCTCTTGTTGCCCAGGCTGGAGTGCAATGGCTTGATCTCGGCTCACCGCAACCTCTGCCTCCTGGGATCAAGGGATTCTCCTGCCTCAGCCTCCCGAGTAGCTGGGATTATAGGCATGTGCCACTATGCCTGGCTAATTTTGTATTTTTAGTAGAGATGGGGTTTCTCCATGTTGGTCAGGCTGGTCTCAAACTCCCTACCTCAGGTGATCCTCCCACCTCAGCCTCCCAAAGTGCTGGGATTACAGGGGGTGAGCCACCTCGCCTGATCTTTTTTTTTTTGAGACGGAGTCTCGCTTTGTTGCCCAGGCTGGAGTGCAGTGGTGCCATCTCGGCTCACTGCAAGCTCCGCCTCCTGGGTTCAGGCCATTCTCCTGTCTCAGCCTCCCAAGTAGCTGGGACTACAGGTGCCCGCCACCACGGCTGGCTAATTTTTTGTATTTTTTTTTAGTAGAGATGGGGTTTCACCATGTTAGCCAGGATGGTCTCGATCTCCTGACCTCGTGATCCACCCACCAGAGCCTCCCAAAGTGCTGGGATTATAGGCATGAGCCATCACGCCTGGCCTCTTTTTTTTTTTTTTTTTTTTTTTTTTTTTTTTGAGATGGAGTCTTACTCTGTCGCCCGAGCTGAAAGGCAATCACGCGATCTCGGCTCACGGCAACCTCTGCCTCCCAGGTTCAAGTGATTCTCCTGCCTCAGCCTCCTGAGTAGTTGGGATTACAGGTGCCCGCCACTACACCCGGCTAATTTTGTATTTTTAGTGGATATGGGGTTTCACCATGTTGGCCAGGCTGCTCTTCAACTCCTGACCTCAAGTGATCCTCCTGCCTTGGAGGAGGATCTCACTAAATGCTGTGGTTACAGGCATGAGCCACTGTGCCTGGTTTGATTTCCAGCTTTTGTTTTGGAAAATTGCCTAATAAGTAATAAAAGTAATAATGAATGGGCTGGATGTGGAGGCTCACACCTGTAATCCTGGCACTTTGGGAAGCGAAGGTGGGAGGATCACTTGAGGCCAGGAGTTCAAGACCAGCCTGGCCAACATAGTAAACCCCACATCTCTACTAAAAATACAAAAATTATGGCCTGGCGTGGTGGCTCATGCCTGTCTGTAATCTCAGCACTTTGGGAGGCCAAGGCAGGTGGATCACCTGAGGTCAGGAGTTTAAGACCAGCCTGGGCCAACGTGGTGAAACCCCGTCTTTGCTAAAAATACAAAACAAATTAGCTGGGTGTGGTGGCGGGCGCCTGTAATCCCAGCTACTCAGGAGGCTGAGGCAGGAGAATCACTTGAACCCAGGAGGTGCAGATTGCAGTGATCCAAGATTGCGCCATTGCACTCCAGTCTGAGCAACAGAGCACGACTCTGTATCAAAAGTAAATAAATAGCCGGGCGACGTGGTTCACGCCTGTAATCCCAGCTGCTCAGGAGACTGAGGCAGGATAATCGCTTGAACCTGAGAGGCAAAGGTTGCAGCAAGCTGAGATTGCACCACTGCACTCCAGCCTGGGTGACAGGGCGAAACTCCATCTCAAAAAAATAAAAATAAAAATAATAAATAAATAAATAAATAAATAAATAAAAATACAAAAATTAGCCAGGTGTGGTAATGCGCACCTGTAGTCCCAGCTACTCAAGGGGCTGAGGCAGGAGAATCACTTGAACCTGGGAGGCAAAGGCTGCAGTGAGCCAAGATTATGCCACTGCACTCCAGCCTGGATGACAGAGGGAGACTGTCACAAAAAAAAAAAAAAAGAAAAACAAAACAATAAAGGCCAAGCGCAGTGGCTCATGCCTGTAATCCCAGCATTTTGGGAGGCCAAGGCAGGCAGATCACCTGAGGTCAGGAGTTCGAGAGTAGCTTGGCCAACGTGGTGAAATGCCGTCTCTACTAAAAATACAAAAATTAGCTGGGAGTGGTGGCGGGCACCTAGAATCTCAGCTATTCAGGAGGCTGAAGCAGGAGAATTGCTTTAACACAGGAGGCAGAAGTTGTAGTGAGCTGAGATAGTGCCATTGTACTCCAGCCTGTGTGACAAGAGCAAAACTCCGTCTCAGAAAAAAAAAAAAAAAGTCTAATTTTTGAACAATATTTTTGTTTAAGTACTTGGAGTGAGCCACATACTACTGATTTATTTTAAAATGTATGTTTTTGAAATTTTTCATATGTAATGCAGGTAAAAATAAGTCCTCTGGCCACAGTCCTTGAGCCTCTACTTGGAGACACCCACTGTGAAACATTTCTTCCCTGTCCTCCCAAGGATATTATAGGCACATGCAAGCAAAAAGATACATTTAATTTTACTTTTTACAAAAACTGTGGCATATGTTATATTGCATTCTGCTGTTCTTTGTTTTTTTAAATCTAACTTTACAAAATCTATGTCTGTCTGAGGCTATTTTGAGGATGTACTACATTAGCCTTTATCTTCTTTCTTTCTTTCCTTTTTAATCTGTCTTTTTTTTTTTTTTTTTTTTTTTGAGATGGGGTCTCACTCTGTCGCCTGGGCTGGAGTGCAGTTGGCCCGATCTTGGCTCACTGCAACCTTCACCTCCTGGGTTCAAGCGATTCTCCTGCCTCCAGCCTCCCAAGTAGCTGGGACTACAGGTGCCCACCACCATACCTGGCTAATTTTTGTATTTTTGGTAGAGATGCTTACATTTGCCTATAATATCCTTGGGAGGACAGCGAAGAAATGTTTCACTGTGGGTGTCTCCAAGTAGAGGCTCAAGGACTGTGGCCAGAGAGGACTTATTTTTACCTGCATTACATATGGAAAGTTTCTGCTGACCTTGGCCTCCCAAAGTGCTGGAATTACACGTGTGAGCCACCACGCCCGGCACATTGGTCTTTTTAAAATTTAATTTAATTTAATTTAATTTTTTATTTATTTATTTATTTATTTATTTGAGACTGGCCTCCCAAAGTGCTGGGATTACAGGCGTGAGCCACCGTGCCCAGACCTTTTTTAAAAAAATAGAGACTTTGGGAGGCCGAGGCAGGCGGATCACGAGGTCAGGAGATCGAGACCATCCTGGCTAACATGGTGAAACCCAGTCTCTACTAAAAAATACAAAACACTAGCCGGACGAGGTGGCGGGCACCTGTAGTCCCCAGCTACTCAGGAGGCTGAGGCAGGAGAATGGCATAAACCCGGGAGGCGCAGCTTGCGGTGAGCTGAGATCCGGCCACTGCACTCCAGCCTGGGCGACAGAGTGAGACTCCGTCTCAAAAAAGAAAAAAGAAAAAAAAAAATAGAGACAAGGTCCATGCTGTAATTCCAGAACTTTGGGGGCAGATCACGAGGTCAATAGATTGAGACCATCCTGGCCAACATGGTAAAACCCATCTCTACTAAAAATACAACATTAGCTGGGCGTGGTGGCGGGCCCCTGTAGGCCCAGCTTCTCAGGAAGTTTAGGCAGGAGAATTGCTCAAACCTGGGAGGCGGAGGTTGCAGTGAGTCGAGAATGCACCATTGCACTCTAGCCTGGCCACAGAGCAAGACTTCCTCTCAAAAAAAAAATAGAGACAAGGTCTCACTTTGTGTCCCAGTCTGGTCTCGAACTCCTAGGCTCAAGCGATCCTCCCACCTCGGCCTCCCAAACTGCTGAGATTACAGGCATGAGCCACAGCACCCAGCCTACACCGGTGTTTTAACAATTACTTCTACCTCATCGTGTTGGTGGTTTCAGCAGGACAGCAATGCCTCCAGGAGGCACTTTGAAGATTTGTGGGCCTCCGACAGTGGATGGGGAGATGTTGCACATCTTGTCGTGCATGGGACTGCCCACATGACTGAAATATCCAGCCAGATGTTCATGTACATGAATAGCTCATTTATCATTGCCTAAATCTAGAACTCTGTTTTGCATATAAACACAAAGGGGTTTGGTTGTAGTTTTGCTTGTTAAAAGTTTTAACATCCCTAACATTCTCCAGGCCTGCAAACTGCAGTGTAATCAGACAGAAGCATGAACTTTATTTTACTTGTTTATTTTTATAAATTTTTTTATTTGGAGATGGGGGTCTCCCTATGTTGACCAGGCTGGTCTTGAACTCCTGGCCTCAAGTGATCTTCCCATCTTGGCCTCCCAGAGTGTGGGATTACAGGCATGAGCCACTGTGCCTGGCCAAAGCATGAACTTCATTGTTTGGAATTTTGTTGAATTGTTCATTTCTGAGAGTCAGCTGATGTCACCTGAGATACTGAACGACATCTAAATTGCACTCCTTGCTACAAGCAGTTACAGCAGGATGTACTCGACCTCTCACTGTACCCTCTCCAGTGATCTTAGAGACCCAAGCATTTACAGAGTGAAACACATATTATTTCATCATCAGGGATTTCCCTTTCCTTTGTCCTTTATTGTCTAGTTAGACATTACTAATCTTTAAAAATGATGTTAGAAAGTCACACCCATAATTTGAGTTCAGGGCAGTAAAAGGGAGCACTGGATCTGTAAGGCTATTATAAATTAATAGGCCGGGCACAGTGGCTCACGCCTGTAATCCCAGCACTGTGGGAGGCTGAGGCGAGCAGATCACCTGACGTCACGAGTTCGAGACCAGACTGGCCAACATAGTGAAACCCCGTCTCTACTAAAATTACAAAAATTAGCTGGGCATGATGGTGGGCATCTGTAATCCCAGCTACTCAGGAGGCTGAGGTAGGAGAATTGCTTAAACTAGGGAGGTAGAGGTTGCAGTAAGCTGAGATCACACCACTGCACTCCAGCCTGGGAGACAGAGTGAGACTCCATCTCAAAAAATAAAATAAAATAATATAAAATAATAAATTAATAGAGAACTATAATTTGTTTAGCCAGTCCCCTAAGATGAATATTTATACTGTTTCCTAAAATTGCATTCATACACAACCACTGATTCAAACAAAGCAAGAACATTTTAAACATGAAGTAGAAAAAATAGTATGCCAGAGTTCAAGGTTCTAAAGATGACCAATCTCATTTCCTCTTGCATTTATTTATATTTTATATTAATATATTTTATATTATATATATATTTTTAGATGGAGTTTCGCTCTTGTTGCCTAGGCTGGAGTGCAATGGTGTGATCTTGGCTCACCACAACCTCCACCTCCTGGGTTTAAGTGATTCTCCTGCCTCAGCCTCCTGAGTAGCTGGGATTACAGGCATGTGCCACCATATCCGGCTAATTTTGTATTTTTAGTAGAGATGGGGTTTCTCCATGTTGGTCAGGCTGGTCTTGAACTCCCAACCTCAGGTGATCCACCTGCCACAGCCTCCCAAAGTGCTGGGATTACAGGCATGAGCCACCACACCCTGCAATATTTTTTTTGAGACCGTCTTGCTCTGTTGTCCAGGCTGGAGTGCAGTGGTGCAGTCATGGCTCACTGCAGTCATGACCTTCTGGGCTCAACCGATCCTCCTGCCTCACCTTCCTGAGTAGCTAGGACTACAGGCATGAGCTATCATATCCAGCCTCCTCTTTCACTTAAAGTAATCCTGTCATTAAAGCAAATTTACTTTTCACCACTGGCATTACTATCCTGGCCCAAGCCCCTTTCCTCACTCCTGGATGATGCAGTAGTCTCCAGATTTCACTCTGCCACATAGTCTGTCCTCAATAGACTTCAGTCAAAGTGACCTTTTTAAGAATGGTGGCTTAGGCCGGGCGCGGTGGCTGATGCCTGTAATCCCAGCACTTTGGGAGGCTGAGGTGGGCAGATCACCTGAGGTCAGGGGTTCAAGACCAGCCTGGCCAACATGGCGAAACCCCATCTCTACTAAAAAATACAAAAAATTAGCCAGGCGTGGTGGTGGTGGGCACCTGTAATCCCAGCTAGTTGGGAGACTGAGGCAGTGAGAAATGCTTCAACCTGGGAGGTGAAAGTTGCAGTGAGCCGAGAGCACGCCACTGTACTCCAGCGTGGGCGACACAGCAAGACTCCGTCTTGAAAAAAAAAAAAAAGGTGGCTCTGTTGGGCATAGTGGCTCATACCTGCAATTCCAGCACTTTGGGAGGCCGAGTCGGGCGAATCACCTGAGGTCAGGAGTTCAAGACCAGCTTGGACAACATGCCGAAACCCTGTCTCCAGTAAATATACAAAAATTAGCTGGGTGTGGTGGCACTCACCTGTAATCCCAGCTACTCGGGGGGCTAAGGTAGGAGAATCACTTGAACCCGGGAGGTGGAGGCTGCAGTGAGCCGAGATTGCACCACTACACTTTAGCCTGGGTGACAGAATGAGACTCTGTCTCAAAAAAAAAAAAAAAAAAAAAAAAAAAAAAAGAATGGTGGTTCATGCCTGTAGGCCAAGGCAGGTGGATTGCTTCAGCCCAGGAGTCTGAGACCAGCCTGGGCAACATGGTGAAAGCTTGTCTCTACAAAAAATTTTAAAAGAATTTTTTGGCCGGGAGTGGTGGCTCATGCCTGTAATCCTAGCACTTTGGGAGGCCAAGGCAGGCGGATCACTTGCAGTCAGGACCAGCCTGGCCCACATGGTGAAACCCTGTCTCTACTGAAAATACAAAAACTAGTCGGGCGTGGTGGCACACTCCTGTAGTCCCAGCTACTCAGGAGGCTGATCCACAACAATTGCTTGAACGGAGGTTGCAGTGAGCCAAGATGTAACACCAGTGCACTCCAGCCTGGGCAACCGAGCAAGACTCTGTCTCAAAAAAAAAAATTTTCCTTTCATATTAGCCAGGTGTGGTGGGTGGCACATGCCTATAGTTCCAGCTACCAGGAGGCTGAGATAGGAGAATCACCTGAGGCCAGGAGGTCAAGGCTGCAGTGAGCTGAGATCAGTTCACTTCACTCCAGCCTTGGCAACAGAGCAAGACCCTATCTAAAAAAATAAAAAATAAAAAATGTAAGGCAAATGCTGTCACTTCTCTGCTCAAACTTCTATAGATATATGGATCCTATTTGGATCTAAATTCAAATAAGACAACTGGGAAAACAATTATTTAACATATTGAATAAAAATATGTAAGTCCATAGTGACAGGAGGAGGGAGGGATCAGAAGGGTACTTTACAACTGCAAAAGGGAAAAATTGATTCAGACAAATATAATTAATGCCAAAACACAACAATCAGGGGAAAAGGCTCTCTTCTTGGAAAGAGGGTCTTTATGCAGAGGCAAAATATCACCCCTCAAGATTACCTAATTTTCAGAAAAGGGAAAAGATACCTTTCCAGTGGAGCAGTCTGACAGGCATTACCTTAACTGCAATTTCAAATTTAGTCTCACTGATGAGTCAGCCTGAGACTTTGTGCCACCTGATGTGAGGCAAGATTAAGTACACAAAGCATCACCTATGAAATCTTCCTGATAAATATGTTGAATCTGAATCCAATTAAGCTTCTAGGCCTAGTGTAATTTCCAGTTTACAGAAAATACAGGAGCTAAGAGAGAAAAACAGGAAACAGCTCCAGAATAACAGACATTCCACAAAGTCAATGTCCTGAACTCTTTGTTTTATTTGTTTCTTTTTGTTGTTGTTTTTTTTTTTTTGAGATGTAGTTTTGCTCTTGTCGCCCAGGTTGGAGTGCAATGGTAGGATCTTGGCTCACTGCAACCTCTGCCTCCCTGCAACCTCCATCTCCCAAATTCAAGCAATTCTCCTGTCTCAGCCTCCCGAGTAGCTGGGATTACAGGCATGCGCCACCATGCCCGGCTAATTTTTGCATTTTTTAGTAGAGACGGGGTTTCACCATGTTGGCCAGGCTGGTCCTCAGGTAATCCACCCACTTCGGCCTCCCAAAGTGCTGGGATTACAGGCATGAGCCACCGCACCCGCTGTTTTATTTCTTTTGGAGACAAGGTCTGGCTCTATCACCCAGGCTGGAGTGCAGTGGCACAATCACAGCTCACTGCAAACTCCGCCTCTCAGGTTCAAGGGATTCTCCCACCTCAGCCTCCTGAGTAGTTGGGACCACAGGCTCGCATCCTGTGTGACCGCAGGCTCGCACCCAGTTAATTTTTGTATTTTTTGTAAAGATGGGGTTTCACTATGTTGCCCAGGCTGGTCTCCAACTCGTGAGCTCAAGCAATCTGCCTGCCTCCGCCTCCCAAAGTGCCGGGATTACAGGCATGAGCCACCGTGCCCGGCTGTCCTGAACTTTTAAGAGTCAATATTGGCTGGGCGTGGTGGCTCATGCCTGTAATCCCAGCACTTTGGGAGGCCGAGTTTGGAGGATCACTTGAGCGCAAGAGTTCGAGACCAACCTGGACAACATGGTGAAACCCCCTCTCTACTAAAAATACAAAAATTAGCTGGGCGTGGTGGCACGAAAGCACGAGCCTCTAATCCCAGCTACTTGGGAGGCTGTGGAAGGAGAATCACTTGAACCTGGGAGGCGGAGGTTGCAGTGAGTGAAGATCACCCACTGCACCCCAGCCTGGGTGACAGAGCGAGACTCTGTCTAAAAAAAAAAAAAAAAGAAGGCCGGGCGCAGTGGCTACCGCCTGTAATCCCAGCACTTTGAGAGGCCGAGGCAGGCGGATCACAAGGTCAGGAGATCGAGACCATCATGGCTAACATGGTGAAACCCTGTCTCTACTAAAAATACAAAAAAATTAGCCGGGCATGGTGGCGGGCACCTGTAGTCCCAGCTACATGGGAAGCTGAGGCAGAAGAATGGCATGAACCTGGGAGGCTTAGCTTGCAAGTGAGCCGAGATTGCACCACTGCACTCCAGCCTGGGTGACAGAGTGAGACTCTGTCTCAGAAACAAAAAAAAAAGTCAATATCACTTAAGGAAAACAATGTTGCCATGCTCCTGTAATCCCACCTACTCAAGAGGCTAAGACTTAGCCAGTCCCCTAAGATGAATATTTATATTTCCTAAAATTGCATTCACACAGAACCATTGATTCAAATAAAACAAGAAAAACATGGAGTAAAAAAAATAAAGTCCAGGAGTCCAGTTCTGCACTGAGTCCAGGAGTTTGAGGCTGCAGTGAGTTATGATTGTACCACTGCACTCCAGGCTGAGTGACAGAGCAAGACTCCAGGTTGAGTGACAGAGCAAGACTCCATCTCTAAACAAACAAACAAAAAGTGGGAAGTTGCAAAGACCACATAGTGTATGATTCTCTGTAAAAGTCCAGCCAGGCCCAGTGGCTCACACCTGTAATCTCAGCACTTTGAGAGGCAGACGTGAGAGGACTCCTTGAGCCCAGTGATCAAGACAGGTCTGGGCAACGTGACGAGACCTCTCCTTTACAAAAAACTTAAAAATTACCCAGACGTGGTGGCACATACCTGTGGTCCTAGCTACTTGGGAGGCTGAGGCAGGAGGATCACTTGAGTCCAGGAGATCGAGTCCAGGAGATCAAGGTGTTAGTGAGCGATGTTCATGCCATTGCACTTTAACCTGGGTAACAGAGCAAGACCCTGTCTCAAAAAAAAAAAGGGGGCCGGGCGCGGTGGCTCAAGCCTGTAATCCCAGCACTTTGGGAGGCCGAGACGGGCGGATCACGAGGTCAGAAGATCGAGACCATCCTGGCTAACACTGTGAAACCCCGTCTCTACTAAAAAATACAAAAAACTAGCCGGGCGAGGTGGCGGGCGCCTGTAGTCCCAGCTACTCGGGAGGCTGAGGCAGGAGAATGGCGGGAACCCGGGAGGCGGAGCTTGCAGTGAGCTGAGATCCGGCCACTGCACTCCAGCCCCGGCAACAGAGTGAGACTCCGTCTCAAAAAAAAAAAAAAAAAAAAAAAAAAGGGAAAAGTCCAGAAACAACAAATCTATAGAGACAGAAGGCATTTTTGCAGTTGCTAGGTGGTGAGGGGACTGCAGTTAAAGCAATATTGACCACATATGGGCACAAGGCCTTGTACTGGGGTGATGGAATGCTCTAAAAACTAACTGAAAATTACTGAATTGTGCTCTTAAAAAGGGTAATTTTGGCCAGGCACAGTGGCTCACTCCTGTCATCTCAGCACTTTGGGAGGCCGAGATGGGTGGATCACCTGAGGTCATGAATTAGTTGAGTTCGAGGCCAGCTTGACCAACATAGTGAAACCCCATCTCTACTAAAAATGCAAAAATTAGCCGGGCATCTGTAATCCCAGCTATTCGGGAGGCTGAGGTGGTAGAATCACTTGAATCCAGGAGTGGGTGGTTGCAGTGAACCAAGATCACAGCCACTGCACTCCAGCCTGAGTGACAAAGACAGACTCTGTCTCACAAAAAAAAAAAAAAAAAGGTAATGTTATGGTATATGAATTATAATCTCAATACATTTTTAAAAGCTAATGAGTAGAAATTACAGGGTTTTGGTTTGTTTTTTAAGGTGGAAAGACTGCTCTGGAGTAAAAAAAAACCAAAGACACCTAACAGTCAAATGTAATGTGTAAAACTAAATTAGATCCTAGGAGTGGTGGAAAGAGGAGGAACAGTTATAAAAGACATTCTAATTGTATGTAAATTATATCTTAATAAGGATGATTTTTAAAATACATTCTTACAGAAAGAGCAGGATTGAAATACAATTTTTTTTCTTTTTTTTTTTTTTTTTTTTGAGATGGAGTCTCGCTCTGTCGCCCGGGCTGGAGTGCAGTGGCGGATCTCAGCTCACTGCAAGCTCCGCCTCCCAGGTTCACGCCATTCTCCTGCCTCAGCCTCCCGAGTAGCTGGGACTACAGGCGCCCGCCACCTCGCCCGGCTATTTTTTTGTATTTTTTTAGTAGAGACGGGGTTCACAGCGTTAGCCAGGATGGTCTCGATCTCCTGACCTCGTGATCCGCCCGTCTCGGCCTCCCAAAGTGCTGGGATTACAGGTTGAGCCACCGCGCCCGCCTTCTTTATTTCTTTTTTTTTTTTTTTTTTTTGAGACGGAGTCGCTCTGCCGCCCAGGCTGGAGTGCTGTGGCCAGATCTCAGCTCACGCAAGCTCCGTCCGGGTTCACGCCATTCTCTGCCTCAGCCTCCCGAGTAGCTGGGACTACAGGCGTCCCCACTCGCCCGGCTAATTTTTTTGTATTTTTTAGTAGAGACGGGGTTTCAACCGTGTTAGCCAGGATGGTCTCGATCTCCTGACCTCGTGATCCGCCCGTCTCGGCCTCCCAAAGTGCTGGGATTACAGGCTTGAGCCACCGCGCCGGCCTCTCTTTATTTCTTAAAAAAAAAAAACAAAAAACAAAAAAACAGGCCAGGCACAGTGGCTCACATCTGTAATCCCAGCACTTTGGGAGGCCGAGGTGGGCGGATCATCTGAGGTCAGGAGTTCGAGACCAGCCTGACCAACAGAGTGAAACCCTGTCTCTACTAAAAACACAAAAATTAGCTGGGCATGGTGGCGCCTCCCAGCTACTTGGGAGGCTGTGGCGGGAGAATCAGTTGAACCTAGGAGACAGAGGTTGCAATGAGCTGAGATCATGCCATCACACTCCAGCCTGGGTAAAAGAGCGAAACCATCTCAAAAAAAAAAAAAAAAAACCAGGATACATGTATAGAACATGCAGGTTTGTTACATAGGTATATGTGTGCCATGGTGGTTTGCTGCACCTATTGACCCTGAAATAGAATTTTTATTTATTTATTTATTTATTTATTTATTTGAGACAGAGTCTCGCTCTCTCACCCAGGCTGGGGTGTAATGGCACGATCTTGGCTCGCTGCAGCCTTCACCTCCCAGGTTCAAGCGATTCTCCTGCCTCAGCCTCCTGAGTAGCTGAGATTATAGACATGCACTACCGTGCCTGGCTAATGTTTGTATTTTGAGTAGAGATGGAATTTCACCATGTTGGCCAGGCTGGTCTCGAACTCCTGAACTCAAGTGATCGGCCTGCCTTGGCCTCCCAAAGTGCTGAGATTACAGGCATGAGCCACCGTACCTGGACTGAAAAAGAATTTTAAAAAGCAATAAACATAAAAACACATTATAAGCACAAGGAAGGACATCTGAATGTGAACCAGATATTATAGATTTTACAGCTTTTACAGATTTTCTGAGATGGAGAAAGGCATTGGCTGACTTTCCCAGAAATGGTTCTTATGTTCTCAAAGACGCTGAGGCCACACTCTAACCCAGCCTGCTCAACTTGCTTCTCCTGGGGGCCTGCCTCATAATAGTGGCAATTCCAACTTTTCTTTGCACAGTTAGGTTTGTGCTTGCTTCTATGTTTTTAGGGACACAGGTGCTAGAGATTGATGAACACAAAAATTGAAATCATGGGCCGGGCGCAGTGGCTCACGCCTGTAATCCCAGCACTTTCGGAGACCGAGGCAGGAGGATCACCTGAGGTAGGGAGTTTGAGACCAGCCTGACCAACATGAAGAAACCCCGTCTCTACTAAAAATACAAAATTAGCCCGACGTGGTGGCACATGCCTGTAATCCCAGCTACTCGGGAGGCTAAGGTAGGAGAATCGCTTGAACCCGGGAAGCAGAGGATTGTGTCGAGCCGAGATTGCGTCATTGCACTCCAGCCTGGGCAACAAGAGCAAAACTTCGTCTCAAAAAAAAAAAAAAAAAAAAAAAAAATTGGAATCATGGTTCCCGCTGAAGAGGAAAGAGCATGCAACTGAAGAGGACTCACAAAGGGTATTTCTGGGATACCAGTAGATATGCTGGAGTTCTTTTTATTTCTGGTCTTTAAATTGTACATATTTTATAGACTTGTGGTAGGCAACTCTTAAAGATGGTCCCTTATCTCCACCCCCAGAAATGGGGTTTCATCATGTTGGCAAGGCTGGTCTCGAACTCCTGACCTCGTAATTCACCCGCCTTGGGCTCCCAAAGTGCTGGGATTACAGGTGTGAGCCACCATACCCGGCTGCCTGGGTAATTTTTCTATTTTTAACATAGACAAGAGTTTCACCATGTTGCACAGGCTGGTCTCGAACACCTGGGTTCAAGCGATCTGCCTACATTGGCCTCCCGGGTGTTGGGATTAGAGGTGTGAGCCACCATGCCCAGTCTAGAATATTTTTAAAGGGCTCAGAAGGGGATCTATCACACAGTTACTGTGATATTTCTTCTGAGCCTTCTCTGAACCAAGCTCTGGCCTACATACTGGGATACACTGGTGAAAAGCTAGATAAATCCCTGCTGGGTGTTTACACGCTAACAGAACTGTTCATGCATGTACCATGTGCTAACCACTCTTCTAAGTACTTCATATTTAATCCCCACAACCCTGTGAAGCAGAGTATATATTTTTTTCTTTTTTTTTGAGCTGGAGTCTTGCTCTGTCACCCAGTCTGGAGTGCAGTGGCACAATCTCGGCTCACTGCAACCTCCGCCTCCCGAGTTCAAGTGATTCGTATGCCTCAGTCTTCCAAGTAGTTGGGATTACAGGTGCATGACACTATGCCCAGCTAATTTTTGTATTTTTAGTAGAGACGGGGTTTCACCATGTTGTCCAGGGTGGTCTCAAACTCCTGACCTCAGGTGATGATCCACCTGCCTCAGCTTTCCGAAGTGTTAGAATTACAGGAGTGAGCCACCGTGCTGGGCTGAGTATCTTTTTTTTTTTTTTTTTTTGAGACGGAGTCTCACTCTGTTGCCCAGGCTGGAGTGCAATGGGGCCAATTTCGACTCACTGCAACTTCTGCCTCCCAGGTTCAAGCGATTCTCCTGCCTCAAGACTCCTAAGTAGCTGGGATTACAGGCACGTGCCACCATGCCTGGCTAATTTTTGTATTGCTAGTAGAGACGATGTTTCACCATGTTGGTTAGGCTGGTCTCGAATTCCTGGACTCAGGTGATCCACCTACCTCGGCCTCCGAAAGTGCTGGGATTACAGGTGTGAGCCACTGTGCCCAGCCCTGAGTATCTTCTTATTCACTGTGTAAGGCATGGATATATACAGCAAATTCAGTTCTCAGCGTGGTCTAGGCAAACTCCCGCCTCTCAGCTTGTAAGTTTCCTAAGGGTTTCCATGACAACCTCCAACCACCAGAAAAATGATGGGTTTTCCTGATTACTTTTATTCCAAGAACCACTTCTTTCTCAGGGTAGCCATTTGAGACCTTCTGACCAGGTCAAATCTTACTACACATGCTGATGACAGGTTACCAACTTGGCATCTGACTCATCTTCCCTTTTTTTTAGACGGAGTTTTGCTCTTTTGCCCAGGCTGGAGTGCAATGGTGCGATCTCGGCTCACTGCAATGTCCACCTCCCGAGTAGCTGGGATTACAGGCTAATTTTTTGTGTTATTAGTAGAGATGGAGTTTCACCATGTTGGTCAGGCTGGTCACAAACTCCTGACCTCAGCTGATCCACCTGCCTTGGCCTCCCAAAGTGCTGGGATTACAGGTGTGAGCCATGGTGCCTGGCCTGGTCTTCCTTTCAAAAGGTCTGTTGAGGGAGACAATTGTCTACTTTGGCACATAATTATCTTCCCAGCGGTTGGGCATGGTGGGTCACACCTGTAACCCCAGCACATTGGGAAATGGAGGTGGGAGGATTGCTTGAGGCCAGTTTTTTTCTTTTTGAGACAGAGTCTCGCTGTCGCCCAGGCTGGAGTGCAGTGGCATGATCTCGGCTCACTGCAAGCTCCGCATCCCAGGTTCACACCATTCTTCCATCTCAGCCTCCTGAGTAGCTGGGACTACAAGTGCCCACCACCACGCCCGGCTAATTTTTTGTATTTTTAGTCAAGATAGGGTTTCACTGTGTTAGCCAGGATGGTCTCGATCTCCTGATCTCGTGATCCGCCTGCCTCAGCCTCCCAAAGTGCTGGGATTACAGGGGTGAGCCACCACGCCTGGTGTCCCAGCTTATTTTATTTGTAGAGTCAGGGCCCCCCCATATTGCCCAGGCTGGTCTCAAACTCCTTGGCTCAAAGTCCTCAGGCCTTTGCCTCCCAAAATGCTAGGATTACAGCTATGAGCCACCACAGCAGGACCCATTTTTTTTTTTTTTTGAGACAGAGTCTCTCATTCTGTCTCCCAGGCTGGAGTGCAGTGGCACGATCTTGGCTCACTGTGCTTCCTGGGTTCAAGCAATTCTCCTGCCTCAGCCTCCCAAGTAGCTGGGATTATAGAAATGCGTCACCATGACCATATAATTTTTGTATTTTTAGTACAGACGGGGTTTATGTTGGCCAGGCTGGTCTCAAATCACTGGCCTCAGGTAATCTGCCTGCCTTGGCCTCCCAAAGTGCTAAGATTACCTACGCCCAAAGTATTGAACTCTTAATACCAGATGTCAGGAACCATGCTGGGCACCAGAGAAATTTTTTGTTTTTTTAAAGAGATGGGGCTGGGCGTAGTGGCTCACGCCTGAAATCCTAGCACTTTGGGAGGCCGAGGTGGGCGGATTGCCTGAGGTCTGTTTGAAACCAGCCTGGCCAACATGGCAAACCCCTACTCCACTAAAAAAACATTAGCTGGGTGTGGTGGTGCACACCTGTAATCCCAGCTACTTGGGAGGCTGAGACAGAATTGTTTGAACTCGGAAGGCAGAGGATGCAGTGAGCAGAGGTAGTGCTATTGCCCTCCAGCCTGGGCAACAAGAGCCAAACCCTGTCTCAAAAAAGTTGTTCAATACTTGGATGAATAAAAGCAGTTAATGACTTGATGTGGTGAGACAACTATCCTGTTAACTAATGGAATAAGGAAATAGGGATAATGAAAGGATGTTTGATGTTTATTTCCACCTTGTGCTCAGGCCTGAGCCACAAGTACATTAAGACATTGAATGTTATCACCCAGGGAACACGTAACCAAACATACAGGACTGAGATGTGCAAGTGGTGGTGGTGTGGTAATTCACACAGAAGGAAACAGACAGTAAAATAAAAATTGCAGAACACTGGCCGGGCGCGGTGGCTCAAGCCTGTAATCCCAGCACTTTGGGAGGCCGAGACGGGCGGATCACGAGGTCAGGAGATCGAGACCATCCTGGCTAATACGGTGAAACCCTGTCTCTACTTAAAAATACAAAAAACTAGCCGGGCAATGAGGCGGGCACCTGTAGTCCCAGCTACTCGGGAGGCTGAGGCAGGAGAATGGCGTAAACCCGGGAGGCGGAGCTTGCAGTGAGCTGAGATCTGGCCACTGCACTCCAGCCTGGGTGGCAGAGCAAGACTCCGTCTCAAAAAAAAAAAAAAAAAAAATTGCAGCACACACCAAATGATCAAATCTGACACCTTTAGGATAGGCAAACTTGATTGCTGGGTTAAGAACCCTAGAGGTTAAGGTGGGCAGTGAAGGGGTTTTCTCAGCTTAGATTGTTCTGACATGTACTGTTAAACCTACAGATCTAATTGCCAGCACTGTACATGTAACTTCATGAGAAACCAAGTCCTTAATGGGAAGGGTATCCCTTTGACCAGATCTTATGGCTTAAATTGGTCAGGTTTGGAAAACCTCAAAGTCTCCATAACCAAAGCTAGGAGAGGCTCTATATGCTAAAAGCAGAACCTCATCACTGCAGTTAGCCTGGGCCTTAACCCTCTGCAGGGAGACTGACTGCAGCACCAAGTACCTAGCTTTTCAGACTCTACATGGAAACTCCACCGTAATTAAAAGATGTATAAACTTGACCTACAGACTAAAGCCCAATATGCTTCCCTCAACACCACCAAGTGTTCAAGCTTAGCTTTGTTATAGAAACTGAGGTCGGGTGCGGTGGCTCACACCTATAATCTAGGCAGTTTGGGAGGCCAAGGCAGGCCCATCAGCTGACGTCAAGAGTTTGAGAACAGCCTGGTCAAAATGATGAAACCCCGTATGTACTAAAAACACAAAAATTAGCTGGGTATGGTAGCACACACCTGTAATCCCAGCTACTCAGGAAGCTGAGGCACAAAAATCACTTGAACCCAGGAGGTGGAGGCTGCAGTAAGCTGAGATGGCGCCACTGCAGTCCAGGGGGAAAAAAAAAATGCATGAACTCAGTACATACTGGTCCAACCTCTTATTTCTGGCTCCTTGCTTCACCTGCCTCTTGCCTACCTTTAAGAGACAGGGTCTCACTGTGACACCCAGGCTGGAGTACAGTGGTATGATCATAGCTCACCACAGCTATGATCATAGCTCAAGGGCTCAAGCAATCCTCCCATGTCAGCCTCCAGATCAGCTAGGACTAGGCATGCACCACCAGGCCTGGCTAGTTCTTTTTTTGTAGAGCCAGCATCTCGCTATGTTGCTCAGGCTGATCTTGACTCCTGCCCTAAGGTGGTCTTCTGCCTCAGGTAATACATTACAGTGAGCCACCATGCCCAGCTGCTGCCTACATTTTCAATATTCTACTCAACAAACATTGAGACTTCCTGGGTCTGGAAAGTAAGAAAAAAATGTAAGTATTATGTAGAATTAAGCAAACAAGTGATGTTTCAAAAGTAACCCATTACTGCTTAAAATAAAGCCTACATCAACACTCTAACTCAAACAAGGACAGACAATTGTTATTTAATTTTTATTTCATAATCATAAACTTAACTCTGCAATCCAGCTAGGCATGGGAGAGAACAAGGAAAACATGGAACCCAAAGGGAACTGCAGCGAGAGCACAAAGATTCTAGGATACTGCGAGCAAATGGGGTGGAGGGGTGCTCTCCTGAGCTACAGAAGGAATGGTCTGGTGGTTAAGATAAAACACAAGTCAAACTTATTCGAGTTGTCCACAGTCAGCAATGGTGATCTTCTTGCTGGTCTTGCCATTCCTGGACCCAAAGCGCTCCATGGCCTCCACAATATTCATGCCTTCTTTCACTTTGCCAAAGACCACATGCTTGCCATCCAACCTTGAAAGGGAAGAACAAGCACTATGATTGGCGACCACAAACAAGCAGTGTCCGTGTGTCATGAACCAAGACAAGAAAGGTAGTTTTTTTTAACTAAAACCTTTTGTAGTAAATGTCATTAAACATACGATTCTCCAATTACCATTGAAGAGTTACACATATAGAATGAAGTGCTCCCCCCTACAAAAAATAAACACAACAAAACAAAAAAACCCCAATCAATCACGTTATTAATAGTAACATAAAAGTAGCACTTAATTGGCCTGGCACAGTGGCTCACGCCTGTAATCCCAGCACTTTGGGATGTCAAGCCCGGCAAATCACTCGAGCCCAGGAATTCGAGACCAGCCTGGCCAACATGGTAAACCCCCACTTTACTAATAATACAATTAGCTGGGAGTGGTGGTGCATGCCTGTAGTCCCAGCTACTCGGGAGGCTGAGGCAGAAGAATCACTTGAACCTGGGAGGAGGTTGCAGTGAGCTGAGAGGGCACCCCACTGCACTCCAACCTGAGAGACAGTCTCCAGAAAAAAAAAAAAAAAAAAAGTCGCACTTAACTGAACCGCCCAGCTAAGCACTCAGTTTCTATTATAGTATCTGGCATTCTGTATCACATTGACTATATTTGTAGCTATGTACGCTCTTCTAGTATCTTAGGGATGAAAATGTCTATGGAAGGAAAAGTTGAAGAAAACAACTAGTGTTTGTTCTGTTCCCTTCCAGGGCAAATTTTCATTTAGTCAGGTGGTTAGTGTGCCATGTTGTACCCTTACCACTCAGTCTTGGCAGTGCAGATGAAAAACTGGGAACCATTTGTGTTGGGTCCAGCATTTGCCATGGACAAGATGCCAGGACCTGTATGCTTTAGGATGAAGTTCTCATCTTCAAATTTCTCCCCATAGATGGACTTGCCACCAGTGCCATTATGGCGTGTGAAGTCACCACCCTGTCAACATATAGGAAAACTGTCACTTCTGACAACCATAAAGTGTGCCAATCTGCAAGGTTCAAACTTTAAAACCAAGTTCAAACTGAATAGAAGGGTTAAATAGAACCAAAATGTTAAGAGTAACAGCTCAGGTATGTGTATTCTGAAATATTCTGGCTCAATACCAAATGAAGGGAGCAACCCAAATAAAATAAAATTCAGTAAATTTCATACCTGACACATAAACCCTGGAATAATTCTGTGAAAGCAGGAACCCTTATAACCAAATCCTTTCTCTCCAGTGCTCAGAGCACGAAAATTTTCTGTTTTAAAAAAAAATTAAAACATATATATACACACATACATAATATATACATATATTTACACACACAAATTGTCACAATTGGAACATCTTTGTTAAACTTAGAAAATGGACCAACCTGCTGTCTTTGGAACCTTGTCTGCAAACAGCTGTAAGAGAAAATTACAGTTAATTAACATCTGCTTATTTTGCTGCTTAGTACCCATGCCTTTAGGGGCTTCTGAGTCAAAAATTCATTTTCTCACTAGAATACTTCTTCAGTAATTACTTTAATCCTGAGAACTGCTCCTGACAGCCATAAGGCCCTGCAGGCAGTTGGGTTAAGAAACATGAAACCCGAAGACATGCCAAAAATCCAGAACTAGTCATGACTTAAATAGTGAGACTTCTAGAAAGTGTCTCAAACTTTTAGTACATCACACCTACTTCTGAAAAGATATATGGCTTCTTAAATGTCTATCACCACCCCCCAACTTGAGCTAGAACCTAAAGGCAAAATTCTAAGAAAGAGCAAGCACTGCTGCATGATCAGGGGTAAATAGCTGTTGTTTTAGCCACTCGTAATGAAAATGCTACTACCTCCAATCTGTTAACATAGCTTTATGGATTAGATGAGCAGTCACTTCTTGGTTTCCAGGCCCCTTACCTAGTAGTGGGGTAAAAAATAAAGGTTGGTTTCTAGTATATCTGGTTTTGAACCTTTCTTGAATGTATGATACATTATGGTTAGAGAGGTAGCTTAAATACCACAAACATTTACAAGCCCTTTCATAAAAACAGCTTGTTTAAAAGTAGCATTTTATAAGCTATTCCAGAGATGTGACTAAATTAACTATTAGTATCCGTGTACATTTCTCTTACAGCAATGTACTTTTTTTTTTTTTTTTTTTGAGACAGAGTCTCGCTCTGTCCCCAGGCTGGAGTGCAGTGGTTCACTCCAACCTCCACCTCCCGGGTTCAAGCGATTCTCCTTGCCTCAGCCTCTGGGGTAGCTGGGATTACAGGCAAGTGCCACCACGACCAGCTAATTTTTGTATTTTTAATAGAGTTGGGGTTTCACCATGTTGGCCGGGATGGTCACGATCTCCTGACCTCCTTATCCGCCCGCCTCGGACTCCCAAAGTGCTGGGATTACAGGTGTGGGCCACCGCGCCTGGCCAACGTACTTATTTTTTTAGTTTTTAGGTATTTGTACCTAGAACGTATGGTCTTTTTTAAAACATCAGCTTTTCTCAGAGCTTTGTAGTCGGTACATTTAAGTTACTATGGCTTCCCTTTCAGACTTTCGCTAAACCCAAAGCCCTTATTGGCAGTTACCCCTCCATTCTCACCAAGACCTGCAAGTCCTTTCTCACTTCCCCTAAGCTCTCTGGGTAACCTGATGCTCAGTATTAGGTCAGGCCAAGTTTCCACGAAAGCCGTTGTCACTTACCAGCTTTGACTACAAGTCATAGGTGGGGTGGGGTGTGGATTAACATGCAGTGTTTCAGTGCCTACTAAGTGCCAGGCACTACGGACAGGGTAGGCAACAAGGAAACCGCCCTGTCCTCACGAAGACTGCATGAGGATCGATCTGGTAGCCTTTTGAGATGTGGTTTAAAGAAATAAAATCAGCCGGCCGGGCGCGGTGGCTCAAGCCTGTAATCCCAGCACTTTGGGAGGCCAAGACGGGCGGATCACGAGGTCAGGAGATCGAGACCATCCTGGCTAACATGGTGAAACCCCGTCTCTACTAAAAAATACAAAAAAACTAGCCGGGCGAAGTGGCGGGCGCCTGTAGTCCTAGCTACTCGGGAGGCTGAGGCAGGAGAATGGCGGGAACCCGGGAGGCGGAGCTTGCAGTGAGCTGAGATCCGGCCACTGCACTCCAGCCTGGGCGACAGAGCGAGACTCCGTCTCAAAAAAAAAAAAAAATTAAATTAAATCACTAATATCCTATTTCGCTACTCTCTAAGGTCTATCCATGTTAACTGGAATGGAATCGCACTCAATATTTAACTTTTAAGACATGCGCCAAGTTTAGATATTACGCTGTAATTACAACTGATCTTTAAGAACTCATTTAACGCTCTCAAAACTAATTAGGTAATCACTGGTAATCCACCTTGGTCGGAAGACGCCTGCCTTGTGGCCAGTCGCTACTTGCCTGGTAGGCAAAGGGACAATCGGGAGGGGCTCAAGAGCGCCTCCCCCGCCAATGCCGTCACTGCAGTGGAAGGCGGTCCTTGGGCACCAGCAAAGGCAGGGCCCATTTTCACATTTCCGCTTGGGGGTGGGGGACACGGGCGGACGTTTGGGCTCATGTATAAATATTCCTACTTTATCCAAATGGAAGATACTTTAAGCGGCAATCTATCACATCCCAGCATCATCTCCTTTTATAGCATGGCCTCCCGGCATCTACAGAAGGACTGAGCATAGACGGGCTCACACCGCGCCTCGATCCTTCAGAAAAACCCTCAAGCAAGCAGCTTCCCAGCTCAGGATGTAAAGCACCCGTGCCTGCCGAGGGACAGCTTCCCAGAAAAGCGGTCGTGAGCGCGCTTCTGGCTCCGGACTGCGACGCCCAGGCCGAGCTAGGGCGGAGCCCAACGGCTCTCAAGGCGCGGACCTGAGCGCGGCCGCCAAGCACGTGCGTCGGGCAGGACAGGGCGCGGCCACATGGGGGAGGCAGGCGGACGCGGGCCCCCTCCCCCAACAGCCGCGCAGCCGCCCCGCCTGCCTTTGTCCGCCACCGCCCCGGCCTCCTCCCCGCGCCTCGCGGACCTCCCAAAATGGCCCCTAGTCAGGAAATGGCGCCGCTGCCCGCCCGCGCTAGCCCCTCCAGAAGGGTCGCCCCGCGCCCGGGCCTTCGGGGCGCCACCACCCACCCCGACCTCGGCCCGCTTTCTGGGCCCCATTCCCGCACGCCGCCGCACGCCCGACCTCGAAGGAGACGCGGCCCAAAGGCTCGCCGTCGACGGCAATGTCGAAGAACACGGTAGGGTTGACCATGGCTAGTAGTACAAGAATTTCCTCGGCGGCAGCGTCTGCAAAGCGGCACGAGCCTGGCCTCCCGCCCCTTTTATACCAGGTTCGGCCCCGCCCGCAGCCCGGTCTCGCGCCTCCGTCCTGGCCAATCGCATCTGCGACTTCGTCAGAGTGACAGTGCAGCTGGCCTATGGACGGAATCGGCGCTGGTGGGGACGACACAGGAGGTGCGCGTGCGCGCTAACGCGCGGAGGCAGGTTCCCGCCCGCGGGCTCCGTCGCGGTGGCTGCGGCATGGGACTCGGGGCGGGGCGGCAGTGCGGGGCGCGGGGCATGGGGGAGGGTCAGTGCGGAACGGGGGTGGGCAGCTTGGCGCGCGCGCACGCGGGAGACGGAAGCGTGGCAGCTCTTCGGCCGTTGTCAAGCGATGAGGCGCGTCTCCCCATTGCACAGAGGGGGTAACTGAGGCGAATGCAGGTCTCAAGGTCGCGCCGCCAGTCAAGGTCGACTGGGGTCCCGCGCCCGGACCCTGCGCCTCCGCGAGCGGAAATGGGGATGACGCGTCCCCGAGACCGAGGTGCAGCCTTGCGTCCGCATTCCGTGCCGGCGACCACCGCGTCGCGTCCGACCAGGCAGTGTCAGGAAGGAGGTTGCCTTTGAGCATCGCTGTTTTCTCTAACGAGGTGGGACAGGAGCAGTCTCCGGTTTTGAAAGATTATGAAATACCTTCAAAATGCCCTACTTTCCTGAAATATCTTACACTCTGCTTGAGTCTTCTCCAGGAGGAAGCCATTAAAACAGGAGCCTGGCAAGGATCTTACCTGTGAAGATGCATTGTGCACGTTTTGCCCTCTTTCTTACTCTTTTTGAATCTCTGCTTCTGGTCCTTCCCCGCCCTAGCCCCGCCCAGCTCCCACCGTCCCCGCCTCAGGACTGAATTGTGCTTTGATTTCTGGGTGAAAGATAAGTCACAATTTAAAAGCGAATTTCTTCAGGTAAAGACATTAATAATACTTTTATTAAAATACACTTGTAGGCCAGGCGCGGTGGCTCATGCCTGGTGCTTTAGGAGGCCAGGAGGCCAAGGCCGGGGAGGATCTCTTCAGCTTAGGAGTTTGACACCAGCCACCAGCCTGGGCATCTTAGACACCCTGTCTACAAAAAATAAAAAAATAAAAATTAGCTGGGCGTGGTGGCGCTCGCTACTCAGGAGGCTGGTCGGGGAGGATTGCTTGAGCCCGGAGGTCGAGGCTGTAGCGGGCAGTGATCGCATCACTGCATTCCAGCCAGAACGACAGAGTGTGACCCAGTCTCAAAAAATAAAATAGGCCGTGCGTGGTGGATCACGCCTGTAATCTCAGCACTTGGGAGGCCGAGGTGGGAGGATCACCTGAGGTCAGGAATTCGAGACCAGCCTGCACAACATGGTGAAACCCCATATCTACTAAAAATACAAAATTAGCCGGGCATGGTGGCGCGCACTTGTAGTCCCAGCTACCGCCTCGGGAAGCTGAGGCAGGAGAGTCGCTGGAACCCAGGAGAGGGAGGTTGCAGTGAGCAAAGATTGCGCCACTGCACTCCAGCCTGGGAGACAGAGACTCCATCTCAAATAAACAAAAATATAAAATAAAATGCACTTATGTGACTGGCGTTTTGTTCAGAAAACTTACAAGGAAATTGATATATCCTGGGCTGTCACTTAAGTTGCAATATTTTTTTTTTTTTTTTTTTTTTTTTTTTTTTTGAGAGGGAGTCTCGCTCTGTGGCCCGGGCTGGAGTGCAGTGGCTGGATCTCAGCTCACTGCAAGCTCCGCCTCCCGGGTTCACGCCATTCTCCTGCCTCAGCCTCCCGAGCAGCTGGGACCACAGGCGCCCGCCACCTCGCCCGGCTAGTTTTTTGTATTTTTTAGTAGAGACGGGGTTTCACCATGTTAGCCAGGATGGTCTCGATCTGACCTCGTGATCCGCCCGCCTCGGCCTCCCAAAGCGCTGGGATTACAGGCTTGAGCCACCGCGCCCAGCCTTTAAGTTGCAATATTAAGGATATTATTTAACGTTTCTTTTTCTTTTTTGAGACAAGGTCTCACTCTCACCTAGACTGGAAGTGCAGTGGTGTGTTATTGGCTCACTGCAACCTCCCCTTCCCTTGCTTAAGCGAGCGTCCCACCTTAGCCTCCTGAGTAGCTGGGACTACAGGCATGTATCCACACCCAGCTCATTTTGTTTGTGGGTGTATTGTAAAGATGGGGTTTCGCCACATTGCTCAGGCTGGTCTCAAACTCCTGGACTCAAGCGATCCGCTTGCCTCACCCTCCCAGAAGTACTGGGATTATAGGCGTGAGCTGCTGCACCTGGATGTTATTTAATGTTTCTAAAACTCAGTTTCTTCATCTGCACAACCAGGATAGGGCTGTGGTGAGACAAAAATGAGAATTCATCTGATAGATGAAGTACAGTTTCTGGCCTCTTGCCACTGTTGTTAATAACCGTGAGCCAACGTGTTAGCAATCTATTTATTCGAGATAGGTTCTCACTCTGTTGTTAGTCTGGAGTGCAGTGGTGCAATCCTAGCTCACTGTAACCTCGAACCCTGGGACTCAAGCAATCCTCCCTCCTCAGCCTCCCAAATGTCTGGTACTGAAGGCACAAGCCACTGTGCCAGCTAATTTAAAATTTTTTGCAGAAACTGGTTCTGGCTGTGTTGTCAGGGCTGGTCTCAAACTCCAGGGCTTAAAGGATTCTCCCACCTTGGCCTCCAAAAATTACGGCATTACAGCTGTGAACCGCCATGCCCAGCCTGTGTTAGAAATTTAGAGTATGTTGTTTTGTTCTCACAACCATCCCATTATCCCCATTTTACAGATGTGTAAAGTAAGGCTCTGGCTTCTTGTTCAGAGTAATCGCTTATGAGTGTTAGCAAACCCAAACTGGAAGCTGCTTTTTTCCCCCCACTCCACATCATTTAATGCTTTGTGATCTTAAGGAAGCCACCTGTCCTCATCTGACACTGAAACAGATTGCCCAAGGCCTTCAGGCATAAATTCTTTCAATTTCTCTCTCCTCCATCCTAAAACCTACAGCAGTTAGGAACTCCTCCTAAGAAGTAAATGAGTGAGGCTGGGCGAGGTGTCTCATGCCTGTAATCCCAGCACTTTGGGAGGCAGAGGTGGGTGGGTCATTTGAGGTCAGGAGTTCAAGACCAGCTTGGACAACATAGTGAAACCCCATCTCTACTAAAAATACAAAAATTAGCTGGGTGGGGCTGGGTATGGTGGCTCACGCTGTAATTGCAGCACTTTGGGAGGCTGAGGTAAGTGGGTCACTTGAGGCCAGGAGTTTGAGACTAGCCTGGCCAACACAGGGAAAACCCATCTCTACTAAAAAGTACAAAAATTAGGGCCAGGCATGGTGGCTCACGCCTGTAATCCCAGCACTTTGGGAGACTGAGGCTGGCAGATCACGAGGTCAGGAGTTCAAGACCAGCCTGACCCACATGGTGAAACCCTGTCTCTACTAAAAATACAAAAATTAGCTGGGCATGGTGGTGTGCATCTGTAATCCCAGCTACTTGGGAGGCTGAGGAAGGAGAATCGCTTAAGCTTGGGAGGCGGAGGTTGCAGTGAGCCGAGATCGCACCACTGCATTCCAGCCTGGGGGATGGGGTGAGATTCCATCTCAAAAAAAAAAAAAGTAAATGAATGCATGAATGAATAATAAATAGGCTGGGTGCAGTTGCTCACGCCTGTAATGCTAGTGCTTTGGGAGGCCAAGGCAGGAGGATCAGTTGAGTCCAGGAGTTCGACGCCAGCCTGGGCAACAGAGGGAAACCCTGCTTCTACAAAAAAATATATATTTTCTTTTATTTTTTATTTTTATTTCTTTGAGACAGTTTCGCTCTTGTTGCCCAGGCTGGAGTGCAATGGCTTGATCTCGGCTCACTGCAACCTCTGCCTGCTGGGTTCAAGCAATTCTCCTGCCTCAGCCTCACAAGTAGCTGGGGCTATAGGCATGCGCCATCACTCCCAGCTAATTTTGTATTTTTTTTTTTTTTGAGACGGAGTCTCGCTCTGTCGCCCAGGCTGGAGTGCAGTGGCTGGATCTCAGCTCACTGCAAGCTCCACCTCCTAGGTTTACGCCATTCTCCTGCCTCAGCCTCCCAAGTAGCTGGGACTACAGGCGCCCGCCACCTCGCCCAGCTAGTTTTTTTGTATTTTTTAGTAGAGACGGGGTTTCATCGTGTTAGCCAGGATGGTCTCTATCTCCTGACCTCATGATCCACCCGTCTCAGCCTCCCAAAGTGCTGGGATTACAGGCTTGAGCTACCGCGCCCGGCCAATTTTGTATTTTTAGTAGAGATGGGTTTCTCCATGTTGGTCAGGCTGGTCTCAAATTCCCAACTTCAGGTGATCTGCCCACCTCGACCTCCCAAAGTGCGGGGATTACAGGCGTGAGCCACCGTGCCTGGCCTATTTTTATTTATTTATTTATTTATTTATTTATTGAGACAGAGTGAGTTTTACTCTTGTAGCCCAGGCTGGAGTTCAATGAATGGCGCGATCTTGGCTCACTGCAACCTCTACCTCCTGAGTTAAAGCAATTCTCCTGCCTCAGCCTCCCAAGTAGCTGGGATTACAGGCATGCACCACCATGCCCAGCTTATTTTGTGTTTTTAGTAGAGATGGGATTCATCATTTTGGTCAGGCTGGTCTTGAACTCCCGACCTCAGGTGATCCGCCTGCCTCAGCCTCCCAAAGTGCTGGGATTACAGGCATGAGCCACTGTGCCTGGTCAAAACATTTTTAAAAATAAAAATTAGCCAAGCACAGTGGGGTGGTGCACACCTGTAGTCCCAGCTACTCAGGAGGCTGAGACGGGAGGATCACTTGAGCCCAGGAGGTTGAGGCTGCAGTGGGCCATGATGGTGCCACTACACACCAGCCCAGGTAGCAGAGCCAGACCCTGTCTCAAAAATAAAAATAAGTACATCTGGCTGGGTGCAGTGGCCCATACCTGTAATCCCAGAACTTTGGGAGGCCGAGGCGGGTGGATCACTTGAGGTCAGAAATTCGAGACCAGCCTGGCCAACATGGCGAAACCCTGTCTCTACTAAAAATACAAATATTAGCCCAGTGTGATGGTAGTCCCAGCTGCTGTAGTCCCAGCTGCTCGGGAGGCTAAGGCAGGGGAATCGCTTGAACCTGGGAAATGGAGGTTGTAGTGAGCCAAAATCGCGCCACTGCACTCCAGCCTGGGTGACAGACTGAGACTTAGTCTCAAAATAAATAAATGAATACATCCTTGTGACTTGTCCTCCCTCTTGCTACTATTTGAAGTCCTGCCTTTTTGTCACTGTCAACATTGTCACAGTAAAGTTCTAGTTCTTTTCGTTTCATCTACACAGGCATAGGGTATGTACACTCAAGAATACAAATGTTCATGCTTTGTTTGTAAGTGGGGAGCTGATACTGTAGGGGTTCTTTTTCTGACATTATCTGTTGAGCTGGACTGTCTAATTGTGGAAAATATCAGCAGACACAGAACCTCAGGAATGTGGGGCTGTCCATGCCTTATTTGGATGAATCAGACCAAAAGCAAATCCAGCTGAACTCAACAGTGCCCTGATCTGGCTAGCTGGAGGTGTTCTATGCCAGTAAGCAGAACTCTGAAAATCAACTGTAGCTCCTGATCATATAGCATCTTATAAACAAATGCTTATCTCAAAAATATGCCTGATCAAGAGAGAAGGTAACCAGACAAAAAATTAGGGCATTCAAAATTATGAAAACAGAAGACTTTGGGTAGTAACTTGTCTTCTCTGTGCCCCTTGCCCAAGGCCTAGCTTAGTGCCTGTGCTCTCTAGGCTGAATGGAAACCGCTTCTGCTGAGACCACCAGTGACCTCTCAGCCCCCAAACCCAGGTGCTTTTTGCAGGTCTGACACTGCCTGCATCAGGCAGGTTTTATCACCTTGATTGGAAAGCTTCCTTTCCTTGATGACTTTGACTTTTCTTTCATGTTTCCTTTACCATTTCCGCTTTAATTCTTTCACAAATTTCTGCTCTGTCAGAGTTAAGCATTTGATCTTGTTTTGTTTCCTTACACAGCCTCCAAGATCAACCTCATCCTTTCCCATGGCTTAAATTCCCAGATGATTCTAAACCAAGTTCTCAGCCAGGCACAGTGGCTCACACCTGTAATCCCAGCACTTTGGGAGGCTGAGGCAGGCGGATCACCTGAGGTCACGAGTTCAAGACCAGCCTGGCCAACATGGTGAAACTCCATCTCTACTAAGAATACAAAAATTAGCTGGATGTGGTGGTGTGCACCTATAATCCCAGCTACTCGGGAGGTTGAGGCACGAGAATATCTTAAACCTGGAAGGTTGAGGTTGCAGTGAGCCAAGATCAAGCCACTGCACTCCAACCTGGGCAACATGGTGAAACTGTCTCAAAACAAACAAGCTGGGCGCGGTGGCTCAAGCCTGTAATCCCAGCACTTTGGGAGGCCGAGACGGGCGGATCACGAGGTCAGGAGATCGAGACCATCCTGGCTAACACGGTGAAACCATGTCTCTACTAAAAAAAATACAAAAAACTAGCCGGGCGAGGTGGTGGGCGTCTGTAGTCCCAGCTACTCAGGAGGCTGAGGCAGGAGAATGGCGTGAACCCAGGAGGCGGAGCTTGCAGTGAGCTGAGATCCGGCCACTGCAGTCCAGCCCGGGCGACAGAGCGAGACTCCGTCTCAAAAAAAAAAAAAAAAAATCAAAACAAACAAAAACCAAGTTTTTCTAGCAAGCAATAGAAAACTTCATCAATACTGGCTTAGACAGGAGTTAATTTGTCTCATACAATAAAAAATCCAGAGGTGCAACTCAAAGGTGCTCTTAGTAGAATGAACCTACTAAGTGGTGATCAGAAGTCAGAAAAGCAATGTGGAATAACAGAAATTCAAATAGGTATCACCTTATTAGCCCTAAGAGTTGGGTGGGCCCTGAAGTATATGAAAGATTCCGAAATGCCTGTCAAGCACAGAAATGGTCAGAGACATTAATCTTTTTTTTTTTTTTTTTTCTTTTTGAAACAGGGTCTTACTCTATTGCTCAGGTTGGAGTGCAGTTTTTCAATCAGGGCTCACTGTAGCCTCCACTGCCCAGGTTCAAATGATCTTCCCACCTCAGCCTCCTGAGTAGCCAGGACCACCACGCCTGGCTAATTTTGTATTTTTTAGTAGAGATTAGGCTTCTCCATGTTGGTGAGGCTGGTCTCAAACTCCCAACCTTCCGTGATCTGCCCACCTCAACCTCCCAAGGTGCTGGGATTACAGGTGTGAGCCACCGTGCCTGGCTTGCATTTTAATATTTAAGATAACTTTAAGTTCAACATATTTAAAAGTTTATTAGAGTTATTTAATACTCAGGGAGGTTTTCTTTGTTAATTTGGACAATTAAGTACTTTAATAGGAAACCAAATTTATTACATTGACAAATGTAGTTCAAAATGTAGAACATGCCTGGGTGCAGTGGCTCACGCCTGTAATCCTAGCACTTTGGGAGGCCAAGGAAGGTGGATCACCTGAGGTCAGGAGTTCAAGACCTGCTTGGCCAACATGGAGAAACCCCATCTCTACTAAAAATACAAAAATTAGCCAGCCGTGGTGACGGACGCCTGTAATCCCAGCTACTGAGGAGGCTGAGGCAGGAGAATCGTTTGAACCTGGGAGATGGAGGTTGGAGTGAGCTAAGATTGTGCTACTGCACTCCAGTCTGAGTGAGGAGACAGAGAGAGACTCTGTTTCAAAAAAAAAAAAAAAGTTTGCAAATATATTCGAAGAGTTCAAATTTGCTATACTTATAAAGAGACTAATATTATTTCTAAGGTAAACTTGAAGCCCAGGAAAGAAGTAGATTTTAAAATTGTAGTTTATTTTTTACCAATCTGATGTTTTAAAAATAAAATAATAAAAAATAAAATTGTAGTTTAGGCTGGGCACAGTGGCTCACACCCATAACCTCAACACTTTGGGAAGCCAAGGTGGGAGGATTGCTTGAGCCCAGGAGTTTGAGACCAGTCTGGGCAACATAGTGAGACCCCTCCCATCTCTACAAAAAAAATTCCTTTAATTAAAATTGTAGCTTTTTTTTTTTTTTTTTTTTTTTTGAGACGGAGTCTCGCTGTGTCGCCCAGGCTGGACTGCAGTGGCTGGATCTCAGCTCACGGCAAGCTCCGCCTCCCGGGTTTATGCCATTCTCCTGCCTCAGCCTCCCGAGTAGCTGGGACTACAGGCGCCCGCCACCTCGCCCGGCTAGTTTTTTGTATTTTTTAGTAGAGACGGGGTTTCACCGTGTTAGCCAGGATGGTCTCAATCTCCTGACCTCGTGATCCACCCGTCTCGGCCTCCCAAAGTGCTGGGATTACAGGCTTGAGCCACCGCGCCCGGCCTAAAATTGTAGCTCTTTAATGAATTAAATATCAGTTGTTAACATATAATAACCCCTGAATAGTCTTTCTACATAGGAAAGCCACATGGCACAAAACTGCCACAACAGGTGCCCCAGGATTGGACAGGAAAACCAGGAAAGAAGGAAGAAGGGCAAAAGTTGAGGGAGGGGCCGGGCGCGGTGGCTCAAGCCTGTAATCCCAGCACTTTGGGAGGCCGAGACGGGCGGATCACGAGGTCAGGAGATCGAGACCATCCTGGCTAACACGGTGAAACCCCGTCTCTACTAAAAATACAAAAAACTAGCTGGGCGAGGTGGCGGGCGCCTGTAGTCCCAGCTGCTCGGGAGGCCGAGGCAGGAGAATGGCGTGAACCCGGGAGGGGGAGCTTGCAGTGAGCTGAGATCCGGCCACTGCACTCCAGTCCGGGCGACAGAGCGAGACACCGCCTTAAAAAAAAAAAAAAAAAAAAAAAAAGTTGAGGGAGGAGCCACCACCATCTGTCCTGTTTCAAAAGTTTTCCAGGAGCTCCACTCGGCAGCTTCTACACTTGGCTATAAACAACCAGGAAGATAACTATAGTTGACCCTGAACAATGTGGTGTTTCGCCATGTTGGCCAGGCTAATCTCAAACTCTTGACCTCAGGTGATCCGCCCTCAGCCTCCCGAAGTGTTGGGATTACAGGTGTGAGCCACCACACCCAGCCTAAATAGGCTTTTTGAGGAGTCAAAGGTTGTATGTGGATTTTTGACTGAAAAGAGTATCAGCATCCCTAACCCCCATGTTGTTCAAAGGTCAACTATATTTTTCTTTTTAGAGATGGGGTCTTGCTATGTTGCCTAGGCTGGAGTACAGTGGCTATTCACAGGCACAATCATAGTACATTATAGCCTTGAACTGCTGGGCTCAAGCAGTCCTTCTGCCTCAGCCTCCTGAGTAGCTGAGACTACAGGTGCAGCCACCATGCCTGGCTAAGGGTCAACTATATTTTGATTGGGCCTGTGGCTGCCCACACCACTCAAGGTCCTGATAGCAAGGAAGAAGGCAAGAGAGAAGCCTGTTGTGTAGACAATGGGTGCATGTCTGATGCACCTACGACCTGACTCGGGAGAGAAGGGAGTGACTGGAGAGTCCTTGGGCACCTGGGAAGCTGGCACAGAGCCCAGCATGGGCCTGGGGAGGATCCTACCAACTCTCCAGTGGACTCAGCCCTGAAGCACCCCTCTGGGGCGATGCTAAAGTTGAGGTTGGGAGTGGGGAGGATACACCTGCTGGGTTGAGCCCTTAATCTCTGCCTGTGCCTTCAGGCCTCAGTATCTAAGGTCTTCAGACTTTGACTCCCACTTGAGCTCAGAAGGTGGGGAATTTCCCTAACAGGAAGGGGCACAATAACAAAAAAATAAACCCGGAAACAAGGCTTCATTTAGTAAACAGAATCCTAGAAAGTGTTAGTTGCCATTATTAATGGTCATTGGTTTTTCTGTTTAGTTTAGTTTTGTTTTATGAGACCACGTCTCCCTCTTGATGCCCAGGCTGGAGTGCAATGGCACGATCTCTGCTCACTGCAACCTCTGCCTCCCAGGTTCAAGTGATTCTCCTGCCTCAGCCTTCCAAGTAGCTGGAATTACAGGTGCCCACCACCATGCCCAGCTAATTTTTTGTATTTCTAGTAGAGACAGGGTTTTGCCACGTTTGCCAGGCTGGTCTCAAACTCCTGACCTCAGATGATCCACCCACTTCAGCCTCCCAAAGTGCTGGGATTACAGGTGTGAGCCACTGCGCCTGGCCCTTATGGTCATTGTTAAATTCTCACAGCAGTCCTTTGAATATTTATTTATTTTTATTTTTTGAGACAGAGTTTCACTCTTGTTGTCCAGGCTGGAATGCAATGGCACGATCTTGGCTCACTGCAACCTCTGCTTCCCGGGTTCAAGCGATTCTCCTTCCTCAGCCTCCTGAGTAGCTGGGATTATGGGCATACGCCACTATGCCCAGCTAATTTTGTATTTTTAGTAGAGACGGGGTTTCTCCACGTTGGCCAGCCTGTTCTCGAACTCCCAACTTCAGGTGATCCGCCTGCCTCGGCCTCCCAAAGTGCTAGGATTACAGGTGAGAGCCACCGCACCCAACCTTGTTTATTTATTTATTTTTGAGACAGAGTCTGGCTCTGTTGCCCAGTCTGGAGTGCAGTGGTGTGATCTTGACTCACTGCAACCTCCGCCTCCTGGGTTTAAGTGATTCTCCTGCCTCAGCCTCCCAAGTAGCTGGGATTACAGGCACGTGCCACCATGCCCAGCTAATTTTTGTATTTTTAGTAAAGATGGGGTTTTACCATGTTGAAAACCATTGGCCAGGCTGGTCTTGAACTCCTGACCTCAGGTGATCCACCCACTTCGGCCTCCCAAAGTGCTGGGATTACAGGCATGAGCCACCGTGCCCAGCCTAAATATTTATTTTTACTATTGTTATTCTTTTTTTTTTTTTTGAGACAGAGTCTTGCTCTATCGTCTAGGTTGGAGTGCAGTGGTGCAATCTCAGCTCACTGCAGCCTCCACCTCCCAGGCTCAAGCGATCCTCCCGCCTCAGCCTCCCAAGTAGCTGGGACTACAGGTGTGTGCCACTACGCCCAGCTAATTTTTGTATTTTTAGTAGATACAGGGTTTCACCATGTTGCCCAGGCTTGTCTCAAACTCCTGGGCTCAAGTAATCCACCTGCCTTAGCCTCCCAAAGTTCTGGGATTACAGGCATGAGCCACCACACTCGGCCTGTCCTGATTTTTTTTGAGTGCACAGTTTGTGTTCATTTGGCCATGTCCTATAGTCAACTGCATAATAACTCAAATTTAGCTCTGGTATGGGTTTGGGTCTTACCACCAAATGTAAGGTCAACATTTCCCACAAGACCCAGTTCTCCAGGCTCCTGGGGTGATTTTGGTCCCCGAGGTGACCATCTTGGCCTCTGATGCCGAAGGCAGAACTGCAGCAGGTGAGGATGAAGCAGGAGGGAAAATGGTGGCAACTGAAGATGAACCCTCTGCCCAGGCCCAGAGCAAAATGAAATGTGGGGCTTCTCATTAAAAAATTATCAAGAATTGAATTTCAAGACCATAACAGCAAAGCATTAAACCAAACACGAAGCCCTTCTGAGCATGGGGCCTGTGCAACCGCACGCTCACACCCAGGACGTTGGCCCTGCCACTGCAGTCAACCTCTAGGTGCACCACACACAAGAGAGTTGGTACCCACTCACCCACTCTTTCCCAGGAGCCATCGCCCAGTGCTCAAGGGGGAGAGTGGAGGCCAGTCCAGAGACCAAAGAAGCCTACGTGAGGTACAGATGCTGGAGTCTGAAGGTGGAGAAGGAGTGCTGAGAGGAGCCCTCCTAACACAAGGGGCCTTGCAGTGAGAGCCTGAGAGTGTCCCTGGGGAGGGGCAGGAGTGAGACCTGGGGGCAGAGCATGAGTTTTGGTGGGAACTTGGTGGACATGTCCTACACTGACCACCATGGGGGCTGTGACAAGAGAACTGAGGCCTCTCAGGGTGAGTACATTCTGCAAGCAAGGAGCAGTGTGAGAAACACCCCGCATGTTCCCAGGGGTTGCACTGATTGCCAGGCAGCAGCCATCTCTCACTGGAGAGGGAAGGGAGAGCAGCAGTAGGCCACCCTGCTAGGGTGTAGGTGCACAGGGCTGACTGCAACAAACCCTGCAAACACGGAGATGCCAAACCAATCAAGGAGGGTGTCTGCCCTCAAATAATGTGAAGCCTGTGGTGAACTGAATTCCACAGCAAAATCCAGACCCAGCTCCCTGAAGACTAGGTGGGCTTGACCCCAACACTAACAGCCTGCCAGAGGAAGGTGTATGCAATTCTCCAAGCAGAACTGCTATTTACTTCAGTCTCTGCTATTCTTTTTTTTTTTTTTGAGATGGAGTCTCACTGTATTGCCCAAGCTAGAGTGCAGTGGTGTGATCTCAGCTCACTGCAACCTTGGCCTCCCAGAATCAAGCAATTCTTCTGCCTCAGTCTCTCGAGTAGCTGGGACTACAAGTGTTTGCTACCACACCCGGCTAATTTTTGTATTTTTAGTAGAGACAAGGTTTCACCATGTTGGCCAGGCTGGTCTCGCACTCCTGACCTCACATGATCTGCCTGCCTCCGCCTCCCAAAGTGCTGGGATTACAGGTGTGAGCCACCACGCCTGTCCTCTGATATTCTTTTACACACAATGCCTAGCATTTAATGACAAATTCCTCCAGTCTGGCTGCCTTCAAACTGGGTCATCAACTTTTTCCTGCCTTCAGATTGAAACTGAAACATTTGTCCTCCCCATGTCTTGAGCTTGCTGGCCTTTGGACTGGAACTCATGCCTTCTGCTCTCCTGGGTCTCCAGTTTGCTAGCTCACCCTGTAGATCCCTATATATTCTCTTTCTCTGGAGAACCCTAATCCAGACACCCCAAAAAACAAGATAATGTGATCCATCATCCAGAGAGGCAACAGTCAATAGAAGCAGATCCAGAAATGGCCTACATTCTCAGACAGAGAGACATTGGCAATGAGAAGTGTTTAACATGCATGAAAAGAGGGGAGCCTGTTTGCCATGTGTGGATGCAGTAAGAAGGCACTGCCTCTATGAGGGTACTCACTGATCTGCAATGGGAATGATCCTTAGAAAAGCAGAGCTGATATGGCTGGGCACGGTGGCTCACACCTGTGATTACAGCACTTTGGGAAACCGAGACACAAGGTCAGGTGACCTGATCACAAGATCAGGAGATCAAGACCATCCTGGCTAACATGGTGAAACCCTGTCTCCACTAAAAAAAAAAAAAAAAAAAAAAAAAAAAAAATTAGCTGGACGTGGTGGCACGCTCCTGTAGTCCCAGTTACTCAGGAGGCTGAGGCGGGAGAATCACTTGAACCCGGGAGGCAGAGGTTGCAGTGAGAAGAGATCATACCACTGTGCTCCAGCCTGGGTGACAGAGCGAGACTGTCTCAAAAAAAAAAAGAAAGAAAAAAACAGCCGGGCGCGGTGGCTCAAGCCTGTAATCCCAGCACTTTGGGAGGCCGAGATGGGCGGATCACGAGGTCAGGAGATCGAGACCATCCTGGCTAACACGGTGAAACCCCGTCTCTACTAAAAATACAAAAACTAGCCGGGCGAGGTGGCGGGCGCCTGTAGTCCCAGCTACCCGGGAGGCTGAGGCAGGAGAATGGCATAAACCTGGGAGACGGAGCTTGCAGTGAGCTGAGATCCGGCCACTGCACTCCAGTCCGGGCGACAGAGCGAGACTCCGCCTCAAAAAAAAAAAAAAGAAAAAAAGAAAAAAACAAAGCAGAGCTGATATCCCCCTGGAGCCACAAATGCTCACCACGGGTAATGAGTGTGTTTCTGGGTGGTTGGGACACATTAGGCCAGCATATCATCTGGTGAGACCTGATTCAGAACCAAGAACCCTGTCTAAGCCTTCCTTGGAATTCCAGAGAGGCACCCTAGCTCTCAGGGGTGTCCTTCAGGCCTGGCTATTCCCAAAAGGCCGGGGCTGCAAAGTGGTAGCAGTTGCCTCCTGGCCTGTAGCAGTTGCTCTCCCTGCTTGGAGCCCTCTGCCATCTGCCCTCACTGCTTCATTTGATTCATTTATTGGTGTTTGACAGGCGAAGTTCTGTGTTACCTGCTGTTTCACTGGGGCTTAAGACAAGTTCCTGAGACAAAACTCAAACTCAACAAATATCTCCCTTTCCTTTCCTCACCTTGGGCTGGGCACATTGTGTTGGCCTCCCAACTACCACACAGCCCTGTCCAGCAAGGCCCTCAGCTGAATCATGATTGATTCTTGGCTGGGAGAACACACTGGGCAATGGCTCACACCTCTCCCAGAGGTGTTGATTGTAACTCTTCTCTGCCTTGGGGTAAAGTGAAACCTGAGGTTCCTCGTTCCCTAAGATGTCTCTCTTCTGATTTCAGTGGAAATCTCCATGGGTCCCTTCCCTCCTTAGTCCTATCCAACTGCCAGTGAAGACTCACAGCAGGGATGCCATAGATGAATCCCCCAAGCCCTATCCCACAACAAAACAGTGATTAGGAGAAATAACCCCACTCCAGCCAATTAACCAGAAAGCATCCCTCCGAGACAGTCAGTGTGAGTGGCCTGGTCAGGCTAGGAGGGAAGGGGTGTCCTGCTGCACAATTTGTTTCCACATTTCCAAGCCTCTGTTCATTCAGTGGATATCTATGAGCCTGAGTACGCCTTCCTGCTTCCTCCAAAGCCCGGTGCTGGCAGGCTGAGAGAGAGGGGTGCCCCTCTCCTAAGTGCCAAGGCTGCTCTGCGACTCAGGGTAGGGGTGTGTAAAAACACAGGGTGCCAGGTGCAATGGCTCACACCTCCCAGCACTTTGGGAGGCCAAGGCAGGTGGATCACGAGGTCAGGAGATTGAGACCATCCTGGCTAACATAGAGAAACCCTGCCTGTCCAAAAAATACAAAAAATTAGCCGAGTGTGGTGACATGCACCTGTAGTCTCAGCTATTCGGGAGGCTGAAGCAGGAGAATCACTTGAACCTGGGAGGCAGAGGTTGCAGTGAGCTGAGATCGCGCCACTGCACTCCAGGTTGCAGTGAGGTGAGATTGAACCACTGTACTCCAGGCTGAGTGACAAGAGTGAGGCTTCGTCTCAAAAAACAAAACAAAACAAAACAACAACAACAACAAAACAAGGCATCTAAACACAGAAAATCACAATGAAGAGTCAGTGATCACGTGGATGGGATGCCTATGCCTTCTGCCAGATCGGCAGCACTGCTCTCTGTTTTTGCTAACAATACCTTAATTCCTTAATTCCCTTTAGGGAACCCCCTGCCCAGTATAGGTGCTGTGGGTGGAGCTGACCTCATTTCCAGCTCCAGAATTGAGCAGTCACTTGACTTTGGCCTGTAAAAACTTTGGTGTTGGGTTCAGGATGGGCACAAACCCCAAATCCTGACAGGATGAACCTTCTCAGGACTTGGGCTGAAAATATTGGGAAAGAGACCCCGTTTCTCCTGAGATTGCTGGATGTGGTCCTCACTCCAAAGTGTTCGAAGGCCTTTTCCCTGGCTGGGTTGGTGTGCCAACCTCTCCTGGTGCTGTGCCACCTCTCTCTGGGGCTGTGCCACCTCTCCTTGGGCTGTGCCACCTCACCCTGGTGCAATGGCACTTCTCCCCAGGGCTGTGGCACCTCTCCCAAGACCTCACTTGTTCAAGTGTTATGAAGAATTTCACAACAGTAATGGCAGAGCTTTACCTGAGCCCAGCCCTTCTGAGAAAGAGTCCTATGTGACTGCAAGAATCACCTGTCCGAAGTTGGGCCTGTGTCCCACACACGTGCAACCTGAGGTGCCCTGAAGACCCAGGAGGAACAACCACTCAGGGCTGGTGGTCCTTCTCTGCAGCCCTCTTGTCTCTGGGACCCTGTCCCCCAAGTCCCAACTGTCTGGGAGCCCTGGCCACAGCCTTTCCTTGGCCCCATGAGGTCCCCACTGTCTGGGTTCCACCTCTCAGCACTGTGCTTGGCGTGGGGCCTGCCCCAAGCTCTTGCGTCTCCCAGAGACCACAGCTCCGGCTGAACAGTGGCTGAAAGCTGTTATTTCCAAAGTCCAGTGTTGACAGGAGGGCAAGTTTGCAATCAGTCACTCTGTCATGACCAGAATTGGAATCCATGTATCCTTTGAAAGATGTAGGGGCTGGGCACAGTGGCTCATGCCTGTAATCCCAGCACTTTAGGAGGGCAGATCATCTGAGGTCAGGAGTTCGAGACCAGGCTAGCCAGCATGGTGAAACCCCGTCTCTACTAAAAATGCAAAAATTAGCTGGGTGCGGTGGCACATGCCTGTAGTCCCAGCTACTCGAGAGGCTGAGGCAGGAGAATGGTTTGAACCTGGGAGGCAGAGGTTGCAGTGAGCCGAGATGGTGCCACTGCACTTCAGCCTGAGTGATAGAGTGAGAATCCATCTCAAAAGAAAAAAGAAAAAAGATGTAGGGTTCTGAACCAGTAAAAAATTTTGGTGTAATCAACAGAAATCAACAATAGCTAAATTAGACCAAAAAGGAATTTGTTGGAAGGCTCTCTTTCGTAACTCACAAATACAGTGGTAAGCCAGGAGACTCAGGCTTAAAAAATGAGTGAGAACTAAGGGAACATACACACAAGGAATTGGTGGCATTATCCTGGTGATCAGCAAGGGATGGATGAGGTCCCCTGCTCCGGACATTCTACAGCCCCATTCACCACCCGACTGGCCTGCACCTGCAGCATCCCCGCCTCACTACACATTAGACCAGGCTGCGTGCCTGCCATAGCTGCTGTCATGGGAAGGCCAAGCCCCAGTCCTCTCACACTGGAGGTGCCCATGTGGACAGAAGTCCGGGCGGAAGAAGACTTACATATGGCAAATATCTTTCTAGACTTACATGTGCGCTTTTTGGTTTGTTTGTTTGTTTGAGACAGAGTCTCGCTCTGTTGCCCAGGCTGGAGTGCAGTGGCACGATCTCGGCTCACTGCAAGCTCTGCCTCCTGGGTTCACGCCATTCTCCTGCCTCAGCCTCCTGGGTAGCTGGGACTACAGGAGCCCGCCACCATGCCTGGCAAATTTTTTTTTTTTTTTTTAGTAGAGACAAGGTTTCACCGTGTTAGCCAGGATGGTCTCGATCTCCTGACCTCGAGATCTGCCCGCTTCGGCCTCCCAAAGTGCTGGGATTACAGGCGTCAGCCACCGCACCTAGCCTGTTTGTTTTTGAGTGAGTCTCGTTCTGTCACTCAGGTTGAAGTGCAGTGGCACAATCTCGGCTCACTGCAAACTCTGCCTCCCAGGTTCAAGTAATTCTACTGCCTTGGCCTCCTGAGTAGCTGGGATTATGGTGTGAGCGACCACATCTGACAAGTTTTTGTATTTTTAGTAGAGATGGGGTTTCTCCATGTTGGCCAGGCTGGTCTCAAACTCCTGACCTCAGGTGATCCACTCATCTCGGCCTCCCAAAGTACTGGGATTACAGGTGTGAGCCACCGTGCCCAGGCTTGTTTTTTTTTTTTTAATCAGTAAAAATAATTATGGATGTTATTTGGTATTTACAAATAGTAAGTAAGATGCTGTGATGGTTAATGTTGAGTGCCAACTTGATTGGATAGAAGTATGCAAAGTATTATTCCTGGGTGTGTCTGTGAGGATGTTGCCAAAGGAGATTAATATTTGAGTCAGTGGACTGGGAGAGGCAGACCCATCCTCAATCTGGGTGGGTACCATCTAATCAGCTGCCAGTGTGGTTAGAATAAAGCAGGCAGAAGAAGATGGGAAGAGCAGACTTGCTGAGTCTTCCCTCCTTCACATTTCTCCCATGCTGGATGCTTCCTGCCGCCAAACATCTTCGGCTTTTGGACTCTTGGACTTACACCAGTGGTTTGTCAGGGGCTCTCACAGACTGTCAGCCACAGACTGAAGGCTGCATTGTCAGGTTACATACTTTTGAGGTTTTGGGACTCGGACTGTCTTCTTTGTTCCTCAGCTTGCAGACGGCCTATTGTGGGACTTCACCTTGTGATCACGTGAGTCAATACTCCTTAATAAACTGCCCTTCATATATATATGTATCCCATTAGTTCTGTCCCTCTAGAGAACCCTGACTAATACAGATGCTAATTTTAAAAACTGTCTTTATTTTTTAGAGCAGTTTTGAATCTTGTATGTATAATTTTATCATTATAATATCATACAGAGTGGCTTCACTGCCCTAAATATCCTCTGTGCTCCACCTATCCCTCCCTCCCCACTAACCCCTGGCAACTGCTGATCTTTTTACTGTCTCCAAAGTTTTGCCTTTTCCAGTATGCATAGAGTTGGAATCACACAGTATGTAGCCTGTTCAGATAGGCTTCTTCCACTTAGTAAAATGCATTTAACATTCCTCCTCCATGTCTTTTCACAGCTTGGTAGCTCATTTCTTTATGGCGCTGAATAATATTCCATCATCTGGAGGTACCACAGTTTATCCATTCAACTACTGAAGGGCATCTTGGTTGTTCCAAGTTTTGGCAATTATGAATAAATCTGCTATAAACAATGGCATACAGGTTTTTGTGTGAACATAAGTTTTAAACTCATTTGGGTAAATATAAGGAGAGTGATTGCTGGATTTTATGCTTAGTTTTATAAGAAACTGCCAGCCAGGCGTGGTGGCTCACTCCTGTAACCCCAGCACTTTGGGAGGCCGAGGTGGGCAGATCACCTGAGGTCAGGAGTTCGAGACCAGTCTGACCAACATGGGGAAACCCTGTTGCTACTAAAAATACAAAATTAGCTAGGTGTGGTGATGCATGCCTATAATCCCAGCTACTCAGGAGGCTGAGGCAGGAGAATCATTTGAAACTGGGAGGTAGAGGTTGCAGTGAGCCAAGATTGCACCATCGCACTCCAGCCTGGGCAACAAGAACAAAACAAGAGTTTTTGCTCATGTTGCCCAGGCTCTCAAAAAGAAAAGAAAAAGAAAAAAAACTGCCAAACCGTCTTCCAAAGTGGCTGTACCATTTTGCGTTCCCACCAGCAATGATTTCCTGTTGCTCTGCTGTTTTATCTATCTATCTATTTATTTATTTATTTAATTTTTGTGTGTGAGAGAGACAGAGTCTTGCTTTGTTGCCTAGGCCAGAGTGTAGTGGTGCAAACACGGCTCACTGCAGCCTCGACCTCTTGTGCTCAAAGGATTCTTCTGCCTCAGCCTCCTGAGCTGGGACTACAGGTATGTGCCCACCATGCCTGGCTATTTTTTTTTTTTGAGACGGAGTTTCTCTCTGTTGCCAGGCTGGAGTGCAGTGGCATGGTCTCGGCTCACTGCAACCTCTGCCTCCTGGATTCAAGTGATTCTCCTGCCTCAGCCTCCCGAGTAGCTGGGACTACAGGCGTGCGCCACCATGCCCAGCTAATTTTTGTGTTTTTAGTGGAGACAGTTTCACCATGTTGGTCAGGATGGTCTCGATCTCTTGACCTCATGATCTGCCTGCCTCAGCCTCCCAAAGTACTTGGATTACAGATGTGAGCCACTGCACACAGCTAGCTAAGTTTTAATTTAATTTAATTTTTTTGTTTTGAGACAGAGTCTTGCTCTGTTGGCCAGGCTAGAGTGCAGTGGCATAATCTTGGCTCACAGCAATCTCCATCTCCCGAGCTCAAGCAATTCTTCTGCCTCAGTCTCCTGAGTAGCTGGGATTACAGGCGTGTGCCACCAAGACCTGCTAATTTTTGTATTTTTAGTAGAGACGGGATTTCACTGTTGGCCAGGCTGGTCTCAAAATCCTGACCTCAGGTAATCTGCCTGCCTCGGCCTCCCAAAGTGCTGGGATTACAGGTGTGAGTCACCATGCCCGGCCCGTTTGTTTTGTTGTTGTTGTTATGGAGATGAGATCTCACTGTGTTGTCACTCCCTGGGTTCAAGCAATCCTCCTGCCTCAGCCTCCTAAGTGCCAGGATTAAAGGCATGAGCCACATTGCCTGGCCTATTTTACATTTTTGTTTTTTTGTTTGTTTTTACCATGAGCGTGTATTTACTATATGGAAGCAGCATTTCCCTCCAGGTTGCAAGCAACTGAAGGTTGAATGTGACACTTCATTGTGAGGCAATGGCCTGGGCATCCTGGCTAACTCCACTGCTGATGAGGGTGGTCTTTCTGTTCTTACTTTGGGCTCGTGTGGGGACAGCTGGGAAAAATGCCAAGGGAAAACACAAAAGAGCAGACCGTGATCCAGATCTCTCTGCAAAGAGAAACTGGAAGAGCAGGTTGACTTAGGGACCAGGAGCCAGGAGCCCTAAGGACCCTTCTGTTTCACCTCCAAGGCTCTGTGGTCCTGTGCGGCTTCCATCAGGATAAGGTTTGACTTTGAGACAGAAAACACCAACAACACAGGCTCACATGGTGCGGACACCTATTTCTCTTCCTCCAGTCTCAGCCCAGGCCAGCGTTACGGCTACACAAGCACTGGAACCCGGGGCCCTTGTCTTTTCCCTCCACCACTCTCAACGTTTGGTGTCTACTTGGAGGTCAGTGCTGAGCGGCACATCCACATCCCAGAAGCAGGAAGGAAAAACAGCGCAGAGGGGCACATCCCACCCTCTAAGGAGACATCCTTCGATATCCGACTGCCTGGTCACAGACAGTGGCCGCACAGAGCTGCAGAAGCATCTGGAAAGGGAGTCTGTTCTCCTGGTCAGCAAAGTGTCCAGCTAAAATGAGGGTTCCTGCCACCAAGGCAGAGGGAGCAGGCAGGTGTCTGGGTGGTGCCTGGCATTCCTTGCTATGCTGTGATTGAGGGTTCTTTTAACAGTAGATCCCTGGCCCCGAGCTGTGACTCTTGGGCCACCCATCAGTCCCACTCAATTACCAATCCTATCACAGTAGACTAGCAGGCACTTCCTTAACCAAACCAGCACATGTTCACTGGATACTTCCATGTCCCACTTCACCCTGCAGAGTACACTTCCTTAGCCAGGACATTCACAGGCTGAGTGGACATGATAACACCCAGACAAGACAAGCAGGAGGTGTGTTTGCTCCCTTTGTTCCAGGGTTAATTTCTTTGACAAATATTGCTAGCACTGGAGCATGTTAGGATGACACTGCCCTCATGGAGCTTACAGTCTAGCCAGGAAAACAGGTGAAAAATGAGGGTCTCCTCAGGTAAAAAATGTTTAATCAGGCTCCAGCCTTATCTTTCAAGTGACAGGAAATATGATAATAAAGGAAAGAGTAAATGATACCAGGAGGGAATGCTTAGGGGACATTCTATAAGACGACTCTCCTGAACTGTGCGAAAAGATCAATGTAATTAAAAAAAAAGACTGTTTTAGATTAAAAGAGACTAAAGAGACACAACAACCGGCACAAAATGTGTTGATTGGATTCTGTTGAAAAAAGAAGTTATAACTGGAACATACGAATATAATAAATGATGCTATGGAATTACTCTCAGTATCCACCGATTCTGCATCCACAGATTCAACCAACTTCAGATCAAAAATATTTTGGGGGAAAATAAAAATAATACAACCATAAAGATAATACAAATAAAAACAATATAGTATAACAACTATTTACATTGTCTTAGGTATTATAAGTAATCTAGAAATTATTTTAATGTTTTTTACAATTTTACTTTTTTTTTGAGACAAGGTCTCACTCCGTCACCCAGGCTGGCGTGTGCAGCGGGGCAATCTCAGCTCACTACAACTTCCGCCTCTGGGGCTCAAGTGATCCTCCTACCTCAGCCTCTTGGGTAGCTGGGACTACAGGTACACACTACCACACCCGGCTAATTTTTGTATTTTTTGTAGAGACGAGGTTTCACCATGTTGCCCAGGCTGGTCTTGAGCTCCTGAACTCAAGCAATCTGCCTGCCTTGGCCTCCCAAAGTCCTGGGATTACAGGCGTGAGCTGCTGCACCTGGCCTAGAGATGATTTAAAGCATATAGCATGGATAGAAAGGGTAGGAGGAAGTGGGTAGACAGAGATTTGTTAAAGAATATAAAATTACAGCTAGATAGGTGGGCTAAGTTCTAGTGGCCTACAGCATTTTAGGATGACTGTGTTTCATCATTTCAAATAGCTAGAAAGAGAATATTGAATGTTCCCAACAAAAATAAATGATAAATGTTCCAGATAAATACCCTGATCTCATCACTATACATTACATGTATCAAAACATCACTATGCACCCTATAAATGTGTAGTTGTTTATATCAATTAAGAAAATAAAAGAAAAAATGTAAATAAGGCATAGAGAAAGATATGGAAATTCTATGGCACTTTATATACAGGACTTGAGCATTTGTGTATTTTGGTATCCACAGGAGGTCCTGAAACTAATCCCCCATGGATACCAAGGGATGATAGTATTGTTAATTTTCTGAGCTGTGACAATGGTAATGTGGTTACATATGAAAATGTGCTGGCTGGATGTGGTGGTTCAAGTCTGTGATCCCAGCACTTTGGGAGGCTGAGGTGAGCAGATTGCTTGAACCCGGAAGTTCGAGACCATCCTGGGCAGTAGCATGAAACTCTGTCTTTACACACACACACACACACACACACACACACACACACACACAAAATAGCCAGGTGTGGGGGCATGTGCCTGGAGTCCCAGCTACTTGGTAGGCTGAGGTAGGAGGATTGAGGTGGAGGCTTCAGTGAGCTGTGAGTGCACCACTGCACCCCTGCCTGGGTGACAGAGCAAGAATTTGTCTCAGAAAAAAAAAAAAAAGGGAAAAATAAAAGTTAAATTTTTTTCCAACATGCATACAGAAGTATTTAGAGATGAAGTATTTATTTTGTCTGCAACTTACTTTCCAAAGTTGGCAACAACAACAAAAAAAACTGTGTGCATATAAAAATAGACATATGGAGAGAGAGAGAGCATGTAAGCAAATGTGGCAAGATGTTAACAATTGGTGAATCTCATATGTGGGTGCTCACTGCACTAGTCTTTTAATTTTATTTTTTATTTTGGTTTTTTAGAAACAGATTGGTGAATCTCAAGGTTATGTGGGTGCTCACTGCACTATTCTTTTAAATTTATTTTTATTTTTGTTGTTTTTTTGAGTCTTGCTCTGTCACCCAGACTATAGTGTAGTGGCACCAAGATAGCTCCCTGCAGCCTCAAACTCCTGGGCTCAAGTGATCATCCCTTCTCAGCCTCCCAAGTGGCTGGGACTACACAGGTGTGCTCCACCACACCTGGCTAATTAAAAAATTTTTTTTATAGAGACAGGGTCTCACTTTGTTGTCCAAGCTGGTCTTGAACTTCTGGATTTAGGCGATCCTCCTGCCTTTACTTCACAAAGTGTTGGGATTACAGGTGTGAGCCACTGCACAGGTGTGAGCCACTGCACTTACCATTGCATTACTTTTTAACTTTATTAAAGAGTGTGGGGCCGGGGCCGGGTGCAGTGGCTCACTCCTGTAATCCTAGCACTTTGGGAGGCGTAGGCGGGGGGATCACTTGAGGTCAGGAGTTCATAACCAGCCTGGCCAACATGGTGAAACCCCATCTCTACTAAAAATACAAAAATTAGTCGGGCTTGGTGGCAAACGCCTGTAATCCCAGCTACTCGGGAGGCTGAGGCAGGAGAATCGCTTGAATCCAGGAGATGGAGGTTGCAGTGAGCCGAGATCGAGTGAGACTCGGCTCAAAAAAAAAAATTAGCCGGGCGTGGTGGTGTAAGCCTGTGGCCCTAGCTACTCGGGAGGCTGAGATGAGAGGAGTGCTTATGCCCAGGAGGTCAAGCCGGCAGTGAGCTGTGATTGCACCATTGCACTCCACCTGGTGACGGAGTGACACCCCCCGCCATCTCTAAAAAATAAATAAATTTTTAAAAAAGTGGGAAGAACAATCACAGCACTGTTTAACTGATCAGCTATGATGGGAACCATGAAAGGCAGTCCACAAAGTGAATCAAGGCTTCAGGAGGAGGCCCTGACTTGTCCTGGAAGCAGAGGGTTCCCCCGGGAATGACATCTCAGCCGAAGCCTGACCCAGAAGGTAGATGGGCAGGAACTGGGTAATATGGAGACTACTGGGAGCAGGCAAGGGCTGCATCCCAAGGCAATGGGAGGCCTTCTGTACTCCCTCTTGTGATAACTACTTCCCTTCTTTCGGGCAGTTCTCCTGACCCCACTCTGTGTGGGTGGGTCCCTACCTGGTTGAGTCAACCAGAGCCCATCCCTGGGATTTTAAACTTGGAACCAGAAGGATAGTGATCATCACCTCTTTTCTGGGGTGAATTAATGAGAAGTGAGGCTCCGGAGCTTGGATCTCAAGTTCACAGAAGCAGCTGGTTGAGGGTGAAACTCACACACAGAGGCCAAGAGGTCATCCTGAAAGGATGCCTATTCATGTCCAGCTGCCTCTGGGGCCCTTTCAGGACTGCTATTTTGAGGCCCTTCCTTTCTTAGATGGTTTGAATTGGTCACCGTCACTTGCAACCTATCGAGTCCTGGCTAATGTACCATGAAAGAGTTCGAGACTTGGTCAGAGAAGAGCTGGGGTATAGGACGCTGGGGAAGGGTACCCCTTAATCCTCCCTTCTAGGTGGTAACTGAGAGAATGAACAAGAACAATATACAGTTAAATGAAAATAAAAAGGCCAGGCATGGTGGCTCACGCCTGTAATCCCAGCACTTTGGGAGACCGAGGCAGGTGGATCATGAGGTCAGGAGTTCGAGACCAGCCTGACCAACATGGTGAAACCCCCATCTCTACTAAAATTACAATTAGCCAGGTGTAATGGCGCAAGGCTGTAATCCCAGCCACTCAGGAGGCTGAGGCAGGAGAATCACTTGAACCCGGGAGGCAGAGGTTGCAGTGAGCCGAGATCATGCCACTGCACTCCAGCCTGGGTGACAGAGCAAGACTCCATCTTCAAAAAAAGAAAATAAACATAGAAACTTTAAGGACCAGTTAACAGTAGGGCACACTCTAATATTCACTGACATAAAGTTTCCGAAAGGGCAAAATTAATCTCTGGTGACAGGGGCCAGAACAGTGATGACCTGGGGTGGGGTGCGGGCTGGTCTCTCCTGTCAGGTTTCGAAGGGCAGGTACACAAGCATGTGCACTTACCAAAACCTACTGCACTGTGCATCCGACTGCACTGATGTCCCTGGCTTCTCTTTGAAGCAACTTGGGTGACAGACCATCCAGAGCCAGTCATGTCTTGCCCTCCCATCCAGGGCAGGCAGGATGGGCTGTCTCAATGGCTACCAAAGCCTGGAAGGTTGGAAGGGTGGCAAGGAGGAGACCCACAGTGGGTAGAGTTACATGGGGCAGAGGTGGGGGCCACTGCCTGCTGGGGAGGGCCACTGGAGGGAGCTGGGGCAGAGTGGGAGGGACTGAAGGGAGCGAAGCTGACCCCTCACATGAGTTGGGGGAGTTAGGAAGTGTTTTTTCCTCTGCAATGTTTGGGATAATTTGGGGATTTATGTCCATTCTTTAGTGTTTGGTAGAATTCACCATCTGGTCCTGGGCTTTTCTTTGTTGGGAAGCTTTTGATGACTGGTTCTACCTATGTGTTTTAGGCTGGTTCAGATATTTTCATTTTCTTTTTTTGAGGTAAGGTCTCTGTCTCTGCCTCAATCCTGGCTGGAGTGCAGTGATGTCGTCATAGGTCATTGCAGCTTTGAACTTCTGGGCTCTAGCTATCCTCCTGCTTCAGCCTCCCAAGTAGCTGGGGCTTCAGGCACATGCCATCATACCCAATTTATTTTTAAAGTTTTTGTAGAGGCAGGGTCTCTGTTGCCCAGGCTGGTCTCGAACTCCTGGCCTCAGGCCATCCTCCTACCTCACTAGTTCTCCCCAAGTGCTGGGATCACAGGTGTGAGCCACTGCGCCTGGCCCTGTTCAGATTTTCTGTTTTTCCTGGGACAGTTTTGGTCATTTGAATCTTTCTAGGAATTTTTTTTTTTTTTTTTTTTTTTGAGACAGAGTCTTACTGTGTTGCCCAGGCTGGATGGAGTGCAATGGCATGATCTCAGTTCACTGCAACTTCCACCTCCTGGGTTCAAGTGATTTTCCTGCCTCAGCCTCATGATTAGCTGGGATTATAGGTGTGAGCCACCACGCCTGGCTAATTTTTGTATTTTTAGTAGAGACAGGTTTTCACCATGTTGGCCAGGCTGGTCTCGAACTCCTGACCTCAGGCAATCTGCCTGACGCAGCCTCCCAAAGTGCTGGGATTACAGATGTGAGCCACCACACCCAGCCAAGATGTCACTTCTTTTTAAATGTTGGTATTTGCAGCTATAAATTTCTCTCAGAGCAGTTTCTGCCTCCTTCCTTAAGTTCTGGTATGTTGTATTTTTATCCATCTCTCTTTTCTAATTTTCCTAGTGACTTCTCCTTTGACCCTTTGGTTGTTAAAAAGTGTGTTCAATTTCTATGTATGTGTGAATTTTCATTTTCCTTCTGGTATAGATTTCCAGTTTTATTCCATCGTGATTGGAGAAGGTAGTTTGCAGGATTCCGATCTCTAATTTACTGGGACTTGCTTTGTACACTAACATGTGGTCTGTCCTGGAGGATGTTCGCTGTGCACTTAGGAACGTGTGCTCTGCTGCTGTTGGGTGGAGCGTTGTTAGGTCTGGTCAGCCTTTTGGTTTTTATGTAATACTTGGCACATGCACAAGAAAATGTGTGACACAGAAAGTACAATAAAGTGAAACCCACGAAGCCACCACTGACCCTGAGGTTCAGAACCTCCAGCATCTCTGCTCTTCCCTGAGCGCGGCCCCGTCCCCTCCCCACGGGTGAGTACTGTGTTGTGCTGACTCCCTGCCCTCCTTGGTGACTTTAGCACCTGGGTATGAATCCCATACGTATTTGGTTTTGAGATTTACAAAAATGGCGTCATACTGTATGAACTGTCTTGCTTTTTCACCCCACATTGTTTCTGAGATGTGCTCGTGACGGAGCACAGGGCCACGGTGCCCACGCATTCTTCTATCATTTCTCCAGCCTTTTGCTGAGGATGGGCTTCTGGGTTGTTGGCAGCCTTTTGCTTGTCCCAGTCTTCCGGTTTCTCCACTCCATCCAGGGGCATCACGTTTGCAACAGGTAGGGCAAGTGGTGCATCAGATGTTCGGGACACAGTTGTTTGACACCCAAGAAAGCAGGGCCCGGGGCCTGAATCAGGCCATGGCTGAGTGGGACAGCACTGGGCTGTCTCCACACCCAGCGCCAGGAGTGTGTGCACTGCTGCTTCTTTTGTTTCCTTCACTTCTGTTCCCTCATCCAGAGAGGGCAGAAGAGCTGGAAACAGAGACTTTGTCAGGAAACAAGGAAGCCCACCTGTGTGGTCCCAAATGTTGCAGGGACAATGCTCACACCAGACACCTCCCTCCTCCTCCTCCCTGCAGCCTCTGGGCTCCCACAGACAGATGCCCTCCTCTAGTGCCTCAAGGGGCAGGCCTTGGCCACCAGCCTGAGGATGCCCAGTACTCCCCTTCTCCCCTAGGTTCCCATGTTCCCCCAGTTCTTGCCTCTCCTGCTGGCTGGCTGGGAAGGCCCTCAAGGATGGGGCCCAGGACAGGAGGAAAGGGTGACCCGGTCCCCCACCAAGCTGGACAGGCAGATGGTAGGCAGGACACACCTCTGCAATCTCTGGTAAGTGACAAGCAGAGGCCTCCCGGGGACAAGAACTGAGAAGGAGCCCCTGGCTGGGCTGAGGCTGCCAAACAGCTGGCTCAGTGCCCCAGGGCAAGCCCAGATAAGGTGACATAGTGGCAAATGTCTCTCCTGGGCAGGCCTGGAACGCTTCACAGAATAGCTCTTCAGCTGAAGCCAACTTGGAAAATTCCAGGGAAAAGGAAATTTACTATGGGGCGGGAATAGCTGAGCCTTGGCTTGGAACATCCAGAGCTCAACCTGGGGTCCCAAAAGCCACTGGAAGGTCGACCCGGCCCCCAGAGCCTGCACAGGCTTTGCAGGCACAGAGGCCCAAGCTTTAGGCAGGTCGCTGGCTTACAGGGGAGAAAATAGTCCCTGGGAGCATGAAGGAGGGACTCGGCCAGGCCCACCAAGAGGGAGTCCTTTAATAGAGATCGGCACAGACAGGAGACACAACAGCCCGGGCGCCCTGCTCGCACAGGCTGGGGCCCTGAGCCAACAGATGCAGTGGCTTCCTCCTCCCCCACCTGGGTGTGGAACCATGGGGTGGAGATGGAGAGGTGGCTTTAAAAAACACAGCTGTACTAATTCTTCACTTTCACAGAGACGGGGAACTTGGGAGCGCAGCCCACTAGAGAATCTTGACACAGAGCTGAATCTGAGAGCCCACCCACCCACCTCGGCCGGGCTGAAGCTCATTGTCCCCCACCCACTGGAGGTTCCTCCCTGATCTGTCTGCACATGGGAAGGAGCAGAGTGCACAGGGAGACCGGGCTGTACAACAGGAACATGCTGGCTGGACAGCTGGCTCCCCTTTCCCAGCTGTTAGTGTTTCTACACTATGTACATTGTTGTGCTTTGTAGCTCCCCCACCCCGAGGATTCTGCCTGAAGCTGGGGTGGGGAGAGGAACCCGACACGACACACGGCTGGGCTGCCAGAGCTCCAGGTCCCCAAGAAGCTGCCATTCAGCGAGGTTCCAAGAGCTGGACTGCCAGGCACAGGGACCACTGGAGCCAAAGACGCAGGGGACAGAGCCAGCCCCGCCAGATGCCCAGCTCTGCCCAGTGGAGTTGTTGAAACAGAAGGATCAATGCTGGACAAGAAGCAGGCTGGGCGGGGGCAGGCAGGGGTGGAAGGACAAGGTGTGAGGCTGTGAGACCAGGGGTGTGAGGTGTGCGTGGACAAGGCTGGAGAGGGCTGGGCAGGGGCACCTCAGCAAAAACCATTCTGCAGCAGCAGGCTTGGTAGAGGGAGGTGGCGAGGGCTGCCGGGCTGGGAGCCCCTCCAATCGAGCACAGGGCTGGCAGCAGAAGGCTCTGGCTCCAGGTGTGTTTTGGGGGAGGTTTGGGAGAGACCACCGGGTGTCCCAGGGGGCTGGGCATGAAGGGCAGGGCTGTGGTGACAACTGTGAGCGTGTCCCCGCCGGGCCTGGGGTAAACACAGGATCAGTTGTTCTCAAACAGAGAGAGCAGGTCGTCATTGTTGTTTGTGGGGAGGTCGGGCGGTCCCAAGTAGGACAGTAGCTCATCAGGGTTGGTCAGTTCTGGGAGCAGCTGAGGACAAAGTGAACTATGTTAGCAGCTTTCGTCACTGACTGGCCACACCTGAGTGACCATCCTGTCACCACATCCCACCCAGGTGCAGTGGGAATGCTGAGCAGCCCCTCCCCACACACAGGCTGGCTGCGGGGCCCCACTATAGGCCTTCATGTGCTCAAGGAGGCACACGCCACCCCCAGGACCTCCCTGCAAGGCTGCTGAGGCCAGAACAGCTCGCAACATGCTGTTCAGTACCACCAGGAGATGGGATGTGAGGGAGCACAGCCACTCCACACATTCTCTGTGCACCGGCCTGCTTGGGGATCCCCACCGTGATTCCCCAAGGTGAATGCTGGTGGTGGAATTCCACGCCCCTAGGATTTTCTGCTTAGAGCTGTTCTTCCTAACTTTTTTCATGTTGAACTTCAATGAGTTTCTATTATGGCCCAGGGACAGTCAGTTCTGTCTTTCATGTACTGAGTGTGCACTCCCATTCTACCTGTGAGTCAAGGCCCAGGGCTACTGAGCAAATGGACAGATGAAATCTGACTCAAAGGACCGCGCTGTCAGCTTCCAGCGCAGTCTCCTCTGAGGACTCTGTGTCCGCCCGTATGACATCCAGGCCCCTCATGAACACAAATGTGGTACATCGCATCCCACCTACAGCTACTCCAGGTATCTAACTCGTGAACAAAAGCTGCATTTAGTTGACCTTATCTGGCCGGCTCTCTGAGGGGTCACTGTCTTCCCTTCCACAACACACTCGGAACCCAGGGACAACAGACACACCACCTCTAGCCCTGGCTCCCACGCACTCCCTGGCATGGGGCCTGGTACTCACGTCCAGAGCTGGTTCCGGGGCCTCCCCAGCTCCAGACATGCTGGGGGGCCCCATCACGCCTGTGGCAGGACTGAAGGCCAGTTCGCCTGTGGGCCCTAAGCTCGCTTGGCCCAAGGACTGCCGGGACGCTGAGGGAGGGTTTGAATGGTGCACCTGGGGACCTGGAGGGGCCCCAAGGTTGGAGGTGTGTAGTCCTGGTGTCCCAGGATTGTGAGTGGGGTCCAGGTGACCTGCTGGTGCCATCTGAAGACACAGAGAAGAACTTGTTAAAACAGCTCAGGGGCTTCCCTGGGGAGACAGGCCCCCTTGGCCTCTCGGCATGGCACTGACCTGGCCTGGTAGGCAGGCGGTAGACTTCTCTGGAGTCAGGAGGCTGCTGGGAATGTCAGACTGGTAGGAGATGGGGGGCGGCCCCGGGGTGAACTCAGCAAGGGTTGGGGTGCTGGGCATGGTGGGCGGGAAGGACTCAGGGAAAGTTCCAGGCCCCAGGAAGCTGGAACCTGCAAGAGGAGAGTTGGGGCCTGGGTGAGGGCTGGAGAAGGCTACCGCTGGCAGAGGGGCCAGGAGGGAGGCTTGCTGTGGCATGGGTGGGACTTGCAGTGCTCACCCACAAACAACAGCGGGTTTTGCAGAAGTCGCTATTTGGAAAAGGGCATTTCTTCTCATTGCTGCCAAGGGAATTGGCCTTGGGACATTCCTAGGAGTGAAGGTCTCGGAGGTTATAGGAATGGGAGCAGCCACAAACGCACGCACCACGCGTGTGAGGTGGGTCCCAGAGGGGGGCCCCAGATGGGGCCAGTCTGTGGAGGAGTTCCAGCCAAGAGCCCCTTACTCCAAACAGGGGGAAGGAAGGGTGGAAGCCCCACTGTCTGTTTCCTAGGACCATAGCCGAGACTATGCCTTCCCCGCCACGTCCCTGAGATGGGAGGGGCGGGAGGTGTCCCACGGCATGTTTTGTGTGGAAACACTGATAACCTAGGTGTGCAACCTGCATAGCCACATTCTTGCAGGTGAGGAGACTGATCTGGGGAGGGGGGCCATATGCCCAGGGTCATCTGAGGTTCAAGGCTAGCCTGCTATACTTACCCTGGCCAGGGTAGTCGCTGGGGGCAGGGACTGAGGGGGGCTGCAGGGGGGCAAAGGGGGCAGCGCCGGGGCCCAGGGCGGCGATCATCTCCATCACGCTGGGCATGAGCACGTGGGCGGGGCTCACGGTGCGGCAGCGCTTCAGTGCCGGCCCGTCCGGCTCCTCCTTGATGTGCATGTCAGGCTTCACGGGCACTGGCTTCCAGCTGCATGTGGGGTCGATGGTGATCTCTTCATAGTCAGAGCTGGGCAGGGACATGTGGGGAATGGTTACCTCCTGGCCTGCTGCTGACCCGGCACCCACTGCCCCTCCCAGCCCTGGGCTAAGTTTTCAGGCAGTTTCCCCCCATCAAATGCTTGCTGCCACCCAGCACCTTCCACGCCCAGCAGGACGCTGGGCCCAGCACCAACACTCAGGTAGGACACACACGCTGTCTCTGGCCTGGAATGCAGCCTGCTCCATGCTGGAAAGAGGCTGGAAGGCTGCACTTGGCAAGGGACATTCCCCTATACGTCCTGGGGCTGCCCTCCAGTGGCCACAGATGCAGGGATCACAGGAAGAGGATGCTTACTTCTGAATATAAATCAGGATGCCCAGCATGTACTGGTCCACCTCCAGGCCCTCCAGCAAAGCTGTCTTGCTGTGGGGAAAAAAAGGGACACAGCTCAGAGACCTTACACAACCTTGTCCTGGGCACAGGCCCTGTCATTTCTCAGCCCTGTCAGCTGTGACCCAGGATGAGGCAATCCTGTGTGAGGCAACTGAACAAGGTAACTCTGTGTGAGTTGACCCTGTGTGAGGTGACAGTACAAGGTGACCCTGTACGACTGACCCTCGTGTGAGGTGATAAGAAGAGGTGATCCTGTGCATGTGGTGACCCTGTATGAAGTGACTCTGCACAAGATGACTGCATGAGATGACCCTGCGTAAGGCCACCCTATACGAGCTCTCTGCACTGAGCTGCACAATCCCAGTCCATGCGGCGACGTCTCCCACCAGGCTTGTGTCTTTGATGATGCCATTGGAGATTTCACCCATGAAAGCCTCTAAAAGCACCAGCCCCTCCCCCATCACACGCTGCATCTGAGACTCACTTGCACACAGGACACCTCCAAGTCCCCCGCTCACAGTTGAGCTGCAGGTACGACTCCAGGTCAAAGCACTACAGAGAGATGGGGAGAAAGTCAGTTTCTCATTGTGGGCAGGACAGGGAAGACCTGGTCACTCTGCAATCCATTTTCAGGAATGTGTGACTTATTTACATGCATATCTGAGATACTTCATTTACCAGGTTTTCCCTGCACCATCACTCTAATGGATCAAGGTTGGGAACAGCCCAAACAGCTCTCACTGGGACTGGAATGCCATGTGGCCAAAGCAAGAATTGGGCAGCTGTGCTGACTAGGACCCACTTCCAGAACATGGTGTTTTTGTTTGTTTTGCTTTGTTTTGAAACAGAGTCTCGCTCTGTCGCCCAGGCTGGAGTGCAGTGGCTCGATCTCAGCTCACTGCAACCTCTGCCTCCCGGGTTCAAGCTATTCTCCTACCTCAGCCTCCTGAGTAGCTGGGATTACAGGCACACACCACCATGCCCCAACTAATTTTTATATTTTTAGTAGAGACAGGGTTTCACCATGCTGGCCAGGCTGGTCTCGAACTCCTTACCTTGTGATCCACCCGCCTTGGCCTCCCAAAGTGCTGAGATTACAGGCGTGAGTCACCGCACCCGGCCTCAGAACATGGTGTTACACGAAGAAAAATGACAGCACAGAGCAGTGTGTGCAATAGGGACCACTATGTAACCACAGAGACAGTGGGCTGTGCGTCTATTTGTCCATACTCACAGTATTTCTGCAAAGACAGACACGCTAACGATGGTCACCCTTGCAGGTAGGGCAGGAAGACTGGACCCTGCAACCTTATGCCTTTCAAAACGTGAACTCTTGGCTGGATGCAGTGGCTCCCGCCTGTAATCCCAGCACTTTGGGAGGCTGAGGTGGGCAGATCATGAGGTCAGGAGATCGAGACCATCCTGGCTAAGACGGTGAAACCCCGTCTCTACCAAAAAAAATACGAAAAATTAACCAGGCATGGTGGCCCCCATCTCTACTAAAAAAAAAATACAAAAAAATTAGCCAGGCGTGGCGGCAGGGGCCTGTAGTCCCAGCTACTCGGGAGGCTGAGGCAGGAGAATGGCGTGAACCTGGGAGGTGGAGCTTGCAGTGAGCCGGGATTGCGCCACCGCACTCCAGCCTGGGCGACAGAGCGGGAGTATGTCTCAAAAATAAATAAATAAATAAATAAATAAATAAATAAAAATTAAAAAAAAAACTTAAACCCATAGTGAAGCAGGCAGTAAAAAAGTTAGTAAAATGATAATTATATGTGCAAGTAAAAATAGCCTAGTCTTGGGGGAGCCAGGCCCACCTGCCTCCTTGATGGGGGAGGCCTGTCCTGTCAGCCTGACAGCCAAGGCGCTAGGAGTTCATGTCTGTCCAGAGAATGACACTGATGTATTGACTCAGGATATTTTAGCAGCAGCAAATTCCGCCAAGGTTCTGCAGTAACCACCTACCTGTATGTGGCGACAGTCATGACCTCGGGCGGGGAGCTGGATCCTGCGGAAGGTGATGGGGCACTTCAGGGACACCTTGATAGCTGTCTGCTCCACCCCGTCCTCTCCGTTGGGCCCAGGGGTGCCAGGGATGGTGCCACTGCTGAAGTTCCGCTTTACTGACATCAACAAGGTAATGGACTTGAGTACAGGGTCCTCAAGATGGGGAGGTGTGAATGGGGATACCAACCAGGCAGGGACCCACTCACTGACCCACTGACAACTCTGAAGGGCCACCTGGAGCTAACCACTGCCCCTAACGCAGAGCCACCTGTCCAAGGAGATGACCTGGTGTGGCATGAGGAGGTGCCCACAAGGAGGATTGTTTGGCTTGGGCATGGGCCACATAGAGTGTGGATGGCTGCCTGGCAGCTGAGGGGCAGGGGCCACTCACTCTTGGTGATGCAGTGCTCGGCAGGCAGGAGGCGCTTTTTGAGGAGGCCCTGCAGCACTGAGCGGACGGACGGGCGGTGCACTAGCTGCAGCACGAAGAGGTGGGACTGCAAAACAATGGGAGGATGTCGCTGGTGTCGTTGAGGGGAATTGGGCCAGGGGCCACCCTGGCCAGGTAAAGGGTGTGCTGGGGAGTGTGTGTCAGGGGCTGCCAGGTGGGGGAGGGACAAGGCTGAGGGCAGGGTGGGCTGGGCATGGAGGGTCAGCCAGTGACACTCCTCAGTGGCTTGGCCCCATCCAGCTGCCTTTCCTGGCCTCAGCGCCCTGCCCACACTTGTACCCATCTCTGCAGCTGTGCTGGGCCTCCTGCCTGTCTAATCATCACCCAGTCACCACCTCTCCATTGAGAGAATCACCTCAAGTCCCCTTGAACGTCCCCCCTGCTCGCACATCAACAGTCACAGATGCTGGGTCTGTGTTGACATCTGCCATATCCCATAGAATGTGGTGTGTGGCCACCCCGTCCCCAAGGCCCTCACGCCCAGGCTGACTAGTGCACTCATAAGCCGTCCCTTTCTCCTCTAGCCCAAGGGTGACCCTGATGCTTGCTAGAACCGGTAATGCTTGATCAGCTGGGGACTCCGAGCTCCATGAGCTTTCTGCACAGCCTGGTTTCTCTTACATAATTAATGTGACCATCAAATCTAGTCAATTTATTCTAACTGGAAAACAGCTAGGGTGTATTACTGAATCGCTTTCCTAAAGGGCAAGGATGACAGATTAAAATGGAAATACAAGGCAGTAACAAGGAGAAGCAACGCATTTTTCTGAAATAATAATGCCCCCATGGCCTGCTCTCCATCCCCCAAGGGGGCACACACGCTACAGCAGGCAGCAGGCAGCAAAACAGCAGGAGGCGACGGCCCGCCCATGTCCTGGCTCCGCTCCCACTGCGCCGCTGGGCCAGGCCCCGCCCACACCCCGCCCCACCCCATGGCACCGCCCCCACGGCGCCACAGGACACGCACGCAGCAGCAGGCGGTGACGGTGATCTGGATGGTGTTGCGGCCTGGCTGACACACGTGCTTCAGGTAGAGTGGCTTGTGTGAGGTCTTGTTATCGCCGCGCTCGATGGTGAGCGGCGTGGCATTGACGCTGACCTGCACCGAGGCTGGCCAGTTGGTGTTCATCTGCCGGTCCTCGTGGTGGTAGCACTTGAACTGCAACTCCAGGTCAGGCCTGCTTAGGAAGATGGGTGGACACCCAGAAAACGGGCCCTGAGAGTGTGGGAGGAGGAACAGAGCCACGTGGGGGTCAGGTGGGGGCCAGGCGGAGCTCACCTCAGCATCAGGGTCTTGTAGACTGAGTCTCGCAGCTGGAAGACGTGGTTGCTCACAGCCAGGTTGTGCTGCAGGCGGAAGGGCTCCAGGACCACCCCATCACGCACAGGGAAGGTCAGCCGCAACTCGTCACAAGGCCCACTTCCTGGAAGCAGAGGCCACTGGCTGTGAGCTGGGCTGCCCCAGCCGAAGCATCTTGTGCCACTCAAGGAGGGCAGTGGCTTCCCAGTCACCTTCCCCGCAGGGACCTTGGCGAAGGGAGCCCCTCCTGTCAGGCACTGCTTGGCAGGCCTGAGTGGTGCCCTGGGGCTGGGGCCATGGGCAGCATCTCTCCTGAGGCCTGGGCATTTGGTCGTGATGTTCTCTTTTGTCTCCTGCCTCAGCAGCCCAGCCCAAAGTCCCCTAAACCATAATAGGGGAACATGTCCCCAATTCAGACAGAAGCTGTTTCCAGTGCTTTCAGAGAGACTAGGAGGCCAAGGTGTGTGAAGGCCACCTGCAATTGCCCTACAGCTCCGTTTAGAGTTCTAAGACCCCAACTTCTGCTGCTGTGGTCTCCCTGGAATGGGCTTCGGGGGGATTCATAAATCCCCTGAAATTATATACAACATTCTGTGCACAGGGGTATTTTTCTAGAGAGAAATTTCACAGCCTCCTTTGCAAAGAAACCCACAAACAGAACAAAAAGGTGAAGGCTTGGCACTAAGCGACTTGTCTCTAAGATGGAATCCTTGTTTTTTTTTTTTTTTTTTTTTTTAAAGACAGGGTCTTGCTTTGTCACCCAGGTTGAAGTGCAGTGGGAAGATCATATTCACTGTAACCCTGAACTCTTGTGCTCAGCCTCCCACGGTGCTGGGATTACAAGTGTGAGCCACCGCACCCAACCCTTTTCTTAGGGATATGGCAGCCACCCCCGTCCCCCAAAATCCTACAGGACTCTCTGGAGTCCTGTGATTCCCCCATGTCCACCCTGGCCTTGTCATCCCATTGTCCCAAGAGTGGACAGACTTACCAGAGGGCGATGAGTGCAAGGAGTTGAGGCTGGGCTTGAGATCAGGCAGGAAGGGAGACTTGACCTCTTGGCTTGGTGACATGTAAGGGACGCTGCTGCTTGGGGTCATGGGTGGCGTGGGGTTCCCTGGCAGTGGGGAACTGGGATAGCCCGGGATGGAACGGGTAGGCTGTAGGGTTGAGCACAAACAGTCAAGGCAGAATGCCAGGTGGATGGGAGTGGAGTCTGTTCACGGAGCACCCACTGGAAACCATGATAACAGAGGTGGACAGGAGGCAGCCCCAGGGGTGCCTGCCCGGTCGCCCTCTCTCCATATGCCCACCCTGTGAGCCTCCCAGCCCATCCGCCCAGCCAGGCCCCCTACCCCACTCAGGCCAGGCTGGCTGTAGCTGACGCTGCCCCCGTTGAAGCTGGCGCCCTGCCCGTTGAACTGCTCTGTGGGCTGCGGGAGAGAAAACTGCATGCACCTGGGGCTCTAGCCGGGCCCCCCCTGGACCTGACCCTAGAAGCCCACCACACATGGTCTTCTTTACACTCTCTTATATTTTTCCAAATAATCTACAAGTAATACTACTTAAAGCAATCATAGCCACAGAGGAAAACGATCAAACAGGTCGGAGGGGCTGAAAAGATAAAGGCACACTAAGCCCTCCTCCTCTCCTCCCCGCAGCTGCACCACCCGGCGCACCCAGGCTCCCACGGAGGTGCACTCTGCCCATGCACCCAGAAAGGGTGCGTGGCCAGCAGCGAGGGCCCATCCTCTCACTGGATTTCTCTGCAGCAAGCAGAAGGAATGAGGACACTTTTCCATAAAGGACATTCAAATGTCTTGGGTGCCTGCCTGCTGCACTGGATACCCCTGAGACATATTAATCTTGTAAAGGGTCCTTTCAGAAGTGGATCCCAAACCCCGGGAGCTGCTCTTACACTGGTCAGGACCCCCCCACCCCCCATCTCCCCTCTCCTGTAGAGCTGTGGTCCATGAGCACACATGGACCTACACACCCTGCTGGCCCCTTTAGCCACTCTGTCGCTCTTGAGGACAGGACTGCCCCAAGGTCCCCTGTCCCACAGCACTCAGCATGGAGCCCGGCACAGGGCCTAGAGGAGCCTGCCCTACCTTGTAGTGCAGTCCCGTGGGGCCGGGCACAGACAGGGATGGGCTCATGCCCTGCTGCAGGGGCAGCCTGTGCCCAGGGTAGGAAGGGGAGGGGGCAGGGGGCTGCCCAGGGCTGGGCGCAAACTGGGCGGTGCTGGGTGCGTACTGGCCTCCTTGCAGATACTGCTGCCCTGGATACACCTGAACAAGAGGCAAAATGCCCGAGGGGAGAAAAGAGGCATCAGGGGAGCTGGTTCCAGAAGGAAAGCGGAGTCTCATGTGTGGCAGGGTTGGGGGAATGGAGATTTCCCGGTCCCTTGAAGATCCTGCCGTGACACTGTCAGGCACAGGCAGTTCTCACATGCAGAAGTCTGTTTTTTTTTTTTTTTTTTTTATTTGAGACAGTCTCACTCTGTCGCCCAGGCTGAAGTGCAGTGGTACAATCTTGGCTCACTGCAGCCTCCACCTCCCAGGTTTGAGCAATTCTCCTGCCTCAGCCTCCCAAGTAACTGGGATTACAGGTGCACGCCACCATGCCCAGCTAATTTTTTGTATTATTAGTAGAGATGGGGGGTTTTACCACATTGGCCAGGCTGGTCTTGAACTCCTGACCTCAAGTGATTCACCTGCCTCAGCCTCCCAAAGTGCTGGGATTACAGGCGTGAGCCACAAGGCCTGGCTTTTGCTCTTTTTTTTTTTTTTAAAAACAAGGTCTCACTCCTGTTGCCCAGCCTAAAGTGCAGGGGAGCGATCACAGCTCACTGCACCCTCAACTTCCTGGGTTCAGGCAATCCTCCCACCTCTGCCTCCCAAGGAGCTCTGACTACAGGTACATGCCACCACACTAGGCTAATTTTTGTAGAGGCAGGGTTTTGCCATGTTGCCCAGGCTGGTCTCAAACTCCTGAGCTCAAGGGATTCACCCTCCTTGGTCTCCCAAAGTGCAGGGACTACAGGCCTGAGCCACCACGCCCAGCCAGAAGCCTGCTCTTTACCACAGCTCTAAAGAGTGCCTGGGTGAGGGAGTTGGTACCCAAGGTCCCAAACTAGGTGACCTGGACACTCACCTCAGAGTAGGTTCTCTTGACCCCCTGTCGGGGCAGTGGCTGGGCCTGGGGAGGCCCAGGATACCCATGTTGGGGCAGGCGCTGCCCTGCATACAAGGGCGTCATTCCTGCTGCCCGGGTGGGGTTCATAGCCATGGGGGAGAGGCCAGAGGGGCCCATCACCCCTCCCATGCCAGTAGGGTTCATGCCAGTGGGGACACCAGGCCCCCGGGGACCTCCATGCTGCAGAAACTGGCTGTTAAAAGACTGTCCGGCCCCCATCTAGGAAGAGAAAAAAAGAATGGTCCAGGTGCCACACACAAAGGGCTCCAAAAGATAGGCATACCACCCACCCACCCATGTGGGCACCATACCCTTTCACAGGACACCCCAGAAACCTCTCCCCTCAGACCCTCACTCCTTTCCTCACATCTCTCTTTTACTGGCCTCGTGAGCCCTGGCATATTCCATGCTTGTCCCTGGAGCCCACTGTCTGGCTGAGTACCTCCTCCCAGGCCCTCAGGCTGGCTGCCACGTGGGAGGAGCTGCTGAGGGGGGCTCACCGCTCCATACTGGCTCAGCTCCTGGCTCTGCTTCTCTTGGAGAGCAGCCACAGTGGCTGTGGCTGTGGCGGTGGCAGTGGCTGCCGCAGCAGCCACAGCCGCAGCAGCTGCCGCTTGTGTGAAGTCAGTGGAGGGTCTTGCAGCATGTGAGGGGAGGCCCAGGCCCCCGGGGCCGCCTGCATACCTGTAGGAGACACAGGATTGCCACACTCTGTGCATGGGCTCATGAGGGCCAGGACCGTGCTTAGCCCAGAGGCATGCAGCACTCAGGGGGAGCCCATTCTTTCTAGACCCTCCACTACAGCTGTCGGAGCTGGGAGGAAGCAGAGAGGGAACGTCCAGCTGATCAGCGCCACAGTTCTGAGGTGCCTGCCAGGTTGATGGCTCCTAGCATACCTGCCAGGTGAGGGGACCTGCTTACCCAGTGGTGAAGCCGGGGGCCCCAGGGTAGCCCCCGCGGCTGTACACGCCTTGCTGCACGTAGCCCTTGTTGGCGCCGCCTTCAGCAAACGCCTGCTGTCCCAGGCACTGTGGGGAGGTCAAGGCGGAGCTGCCCCCTGCCACACCAGGCATCATGGAGCCGCCAGAGGGACTCCCTGCAGGGCCCATAGGGTTCCCCAAAACCTATGAGGAAGCAGGAATCACCAAAGGGAACCAGCCAAACAATGTGCTTCATGCAGCAGCTCCAAAGTGCTAGAAACCAAGAGGCCTGGCAAGCAGATTGGGGGAGCGGTGGGGGGGGACGGGGTATAGCACGGGAAGCAGGGAAAGCAGCTGTCCACAGGTAGGTTGGGGCATTTTGTGAAAGCTAGGTGAAGACAGGAGAAGAAAATCCCACACCAGGCGTGGAAAGAGAACCAGTGTCCAAAGACTTAGGAGACTCAGGAGGCCCCATTCTCATGTCATGCCTCAGCCTCTCTGTCCTCACCTCTCAGCCTCTTCGTCTCTCAGAGCTCTGAGGAGGCACTAAGCACTGCCAAGCGCTGGGAGGCTCTGTCTGCTCGGGGATGGGGCCCCAGTGGGTGCTTACCTGGCTCTGTGTCGCGTTGCCAACTCCCCACACAGTAGTGACCACGGACAGCGATCCAGCCGGCTGAGTGGCGCTTTGTTGCCAAGGCACAGACTCATATGCGAATGAACCATCACTGCAGGGAGAGAGGCTGCTGAGGCCTGGGTCCAGAAATGACACCCCCAACCCCAGGGCCTGAGGGGTGGGCAGAGGAGCCCACACTCACCCGTGTGGCGCGGGGGGCAGGGCAGGTTTCATGGGGTTCATGGAGTTCATTGGCAATGGAGCAGCCTATAGGCCGGGTCTGACAGTGTTTATCTGGAACTCAGTTGCTCTGGCTGCCCGACAGGAAGGAAGGGATATTAGCTGAGATGCAGCCAGGAGACCCTTTCGGCAGGGTGGAGGGACCCCGGTGCCAGCAGGCCCCACCTCTTTCTCAATAAGGGACCCCTGGGCTCTGATGACAGGCAAGGCAGTGGAGGAGCCTAGTACTGGCCCACCCCACCCACTCTGGTGAGGCTCTGCCCCCACAAACCCAGCCTGGAGGCCAGCATGAACCATTTCTGACTCAGGCCCTGCCACCCGAAGTCCCTCGATCAACCCTAGAGATGGACTTCCTGATTCCAAATACTTTCCCCACTCTCCCATCCACACCGAGGCCTGGCTATCCATATAAAGCCAGGGACAATCCTAGCTACCCTGTAGAAACTGGGGTTTAGAGAGGAGCCAGTAGCCAGGAACCCTCAGAAGGCCCTGGCGTGAAGGACAGAGGGCCAGTCAGGGTGAGGTCCTGCTCAAGGGCTTGCCACCCTGAGTAGCCAGGGTAGGGGCATAGGCAGTTCTGGAGGCCAGGGGCTGAGAAAGCCAAGGAAGAGAGTGCAGTGGTCAACCAACAACCCTCCATCCTGGCCTTGGGGAGGGACATGCAGGATACCTCCTGAAATGGGGTATGGGACCAGTAACCCGGGCCCTGGCTAGCAGCCCCTCTCAACAAGAGGGCCCTCCTTAGGGTAGCAGAAGGGCTCCAGGCCACGGGACCTCAGAACTGACCCAGATCCCACCAAGTGGGGGCGGCCTGAGGCCGATATGGTCATAGGGGCCAGGCGCGCAGACCCACTGGCGCATCCATGACACCCCCAGGAGAGGGCAGGGACACACAGCACAATAGATGGAGGGTGGGTACCCACAGACCTGGCAGGGACTGCGACTTGGCCAGTGTTTCTAAGCAAGGGGCTAGGGGGACACTGAAGTGACTCTGCAAGATGGGGCTGAGTGGATACCAGGGACCTGGTGCTCAGGCAGGGCAGCAGAGAGGGTGTGTCAGGGAAGATGCAGCAGGACGCTTGCAGGACCACAGTGCTGGCACCATGGGACTTCTACGTGCCATGCAGTTTGCTCTCCCCATTTAGTAAACAAGCCACGGAAGTGACCACACCTTCAGTCTGCTTCCGAGTGCCACGCCTTCCCACACTGCCACAAGCAAGCCCCTTACCAAAGCAGGCCCAGACATCCCCTGGGGCCCTGCCCCAGACTGTCCCTGAAGGGCCCTCACTGACACTACCCTGCGTCCGGACACTCCCAGGACCACCTGCCACATCCACCTCTGCCTGCCTGGGCTATCCACAGAGGAACACTGGCTGCAGCACAGGCCAAGCAGTGGGTGTGTGAGAAGCCGTTTCAGCTGTTTCTCAGGAGTCCCCAGGCATGCTCGCCTTGGATATCACTCCCTTTTAGGGCCTGCAAGGCTGCCACACACAAAGACATGCGACCTGAGGTGTGCTGACTACTGGTGCCATCCTGCCATCGCAGCACTCACATGACCTCTCCGTGCCCCAGCAGAGGGCGGCCCCGCATTCATCTAGGCTGCCATTTCTTGTGCTGACCGAGGGCCTCACCAATGGAGGTAGGAACAGCCTCATCCCTCAAAATATAGACCTGGAGATTCTGAGGGCGAGCTGTGTGCCCAGGGCCCCAGAGCAGGTGAGACGTAGAGCTAAGCTCTGCCTGGGGAGTCTAAGCATGTGGCCTTTCACTGGATCTTCCCACCACTGAGCACTGGGACTAGGGGGTAGCAATTAGGGAAGAGGGAGAGGGCGGTGGTCTGGACTTCCTCACACCCTCAGGACAGGCAAGACTTGATTCCCGGCCCATATGCTCCTCCCCTTGCTCCCTCAGTCCAAGTCCTGCCCAGGAAGCAGGGGTGAGGAAAACCAGGGGCCGATGGCTCCAGAAGGCTCTAGGCACCTGGACTCTGGGCAAGAACAGGCCTGGAAGCTGAGATGGCCCAGCCAGGCAAGGTAGGGGTGGCAATCCCAGTCCCACAGCCTGACTCAGGAATACTGATGCTGGGGGACAGAGAACCTGCCAACAGCCAGAAACTCCTCCCCAGAGCTGCTGGGTGGGGCCTTGAGCAGCCATACACAGACTTTAGGGCTTAGAATATAGATATGGTCATCAAAACTGTGTGGTACCAACAGGGGAACAGAACCATGGGCCAACAGGTGAGATCAGAGAGTCTGAAACTGATCTGCACAAATAGGCCCAAACGATGTCTGACAAAGGTGCAAGAGCAATTCAAAGGATGAAGGACAGCCTTTCCAGCCAATGGTGCTGGGACAGCGGAGCAACTGGGCATCAAAACAACAAACAAAACACCTCAACTTCACACCTTACACAAAAAGTAACTCAAAATGGTTTCTAGATTTAACTGTAAAACATCAATCTATAAAATGTTCAGGAAAATACATAGGAGAAAATCTTTGCAATTTAGGCCAAAGAGTTCTTAGACCTGATACCAAAGGCATGATCCATAGAAGAAAAAAACTGATAAACTGGACTTCATCAAAATTAAAATTTTTCCTTCGTGAAAGGCCCTGCTAAGAGGATGAAAAGGTAAGATACAGGCCAGGATAAATATTTGCAAGCTGCATATCCAACAAAGGACTAGTATCTAGAACATATAAAGAATTCTTGGCCAGGCCGGTGACTCACACTTTATAATCCGAGCACTTTGGGAGGCTGAGGCAGGAGGACTGCTTGAGCCCAGGAGTTCAAGACCAGCCTAGGCAACATAGTGAGACCCCTGTCTCCTCAAGAAATTTAAAAATCAGCTGGGTGTGGTGGCATGCACCTGTAGTGCCAGCTTCTCAGGAGGCTGCAGTGGGGGATCACTTGACCCCAGAAGGTGCAGGCTGGAGTGAGACATGGTCATGCCACTGTACTCCAGCCTGGAAGACAGAGTGAACCATGATTGGAAAAAAAAAAAAAAAAGAAGAATTCTCAAAACTAAAAAAAAAAATTAAAATAAAAAACTCCAATTAGAAAATAAGCAAAAAACATAAAAAGACACTTTGCCAGAGAATATACAGATGGCAAATAAGCATATGAAAAGATGCTCAGCATCACCAGTCAGTGGGGAAATGCAAATTAAAACCACAGTGAGATATCACTATACATCCATCAGAATGGCTAAAATAAAAAATAGTGACATCACTAAATGCTGGCAAGGAGAAACTGGATCTCTCACACATTACTAGTGGGAATGTAAAATGTACAGCCACTCTGGAAAACAGTCTGGCCGTATCATATGGAACTAAGCAAGCAGCTACCCTACTATGACCCAGCAACTGCACTTGTACGCATTTATCTCAGAGAAATGAAAACTTATGTTCACATAAAAACCTGTACACAAATGTTTATAACTGCTTTATTTGTAATAGCCATAAAATGGAAACAGCCCAGATGTCCTTCAGTGGATGAATAGTTACATCAACGGTGGTACATCCATAGCCCGGATGCAATATAAAGGTATGAACTACTGATATACGCAACAACCTGGATGAATCTCCAGAGAATTGATGCTGAGTGGAAAAGCCAATCCCAAGAGGCTACATGACACACCAAAATTAGGGAAATGGAGAACAGATGGTGACTGCCAGGGGTTAAATGTGGGGGTAAAGAAGAAAAGCACTAAAGGTATTCATATCTTCTCCATTCTACAATTTTGGCAGGAGGAAGGTGGGCGTGAATATAAGAAAGCAACAGGCTGGGCGTGGTGGCTCACACCTGTAATCCCAGCACTTTGGGAGGCTGAGGCAGGTGGATCATTTGAGGTCAGGAGTTCGAGACCAGCCTGGCCAACATGGTGAAACCCCATCTCTACCAAAAATTAAGAATTAGCCGGGCGTGGTGGCAGGTGCTGGGACGTTGAGGCAGGAGAATTCGTTCGAAGCCAGGAGGCAGAGGTTGTAGTGAGCTGAGATCATGCCATTGCACTCCAGTCTGGGCGACAGAGCAAGACTCTGGCTCAAAAAACAACAAAAAAGGCTGGGTGTGGTAGCTCACGCCTGTAATTCCAGCACTTTGGGAGGGTGAGGCGGGTGGATCACCTAAGGTCAGGAGTTTGAGACCAGCCTGACCAACATGGTGAAACCCTGTCTCTACTAAAAATACAAAAACTAACTGGGCGTGGTGGCAGATGCCTGTAATCCCAGCTACTCAGGAGGCTGAAGCAGGAGGATCACTTGGACCCGGGAGGCGGAGGTTGCAGTGAGCCAATCGCAGTGAGCCAATTGCACTGAGGCCTGGGTCCAGAAATGACACCCCCAACCCCAGGGCCTGAGGGGTGGGCAGAGGAGCCCACACTCACCCGTGTGGCGCGGGGGGCAGAGCAGGTTTCATGGGGTTTGTGTTCACTGGCAATGGAGCCAGGTCCACTGTTGCCTAGGCAACAAGAGTGAAACTCCGTCTCCAAAAAAAAAAAAAAAAAAAGGCAACAGGTGTAACCTCTTTACTGTATCAATGTAGTGTCCTGGTGCAATGTTGCACTAAAGTTTTCCAAGATGTTACCATTGGGGGAAACTGGGTAAAGGATAGAATGAATCTCTCTGTGTCATTTCTTATAATGCACATGAATCTTTCATTTCTTTTTTTTGAGATGGAATCTTGCTCGGTCACCCAGGCTGCTCACTGCAACCTCCGCCTCCCAGGTTCAAGCGATTCTCCTGCCTCAGCCTCCCTACGAGTAACTGGACCACAGGTGTGCACCACCATGCCTAACTAATTTTTGTATTTTTAGTGGAGATGAGGTTTCCCCACGTTGGCCAGGCTGGTCTTGAACTCTTGACCTCAAGTGATCCGCCCACCTCTGCCTCCCAAAGTGCTGGGATTGAGAGGTGTGCACCACCGTGTCCAGCCAATAATTTCAAAATAAAAAGTTTAATTACAATGCAACTGCTACCACCAGCCTTCTGTATCCGCAGAATTGCTGTGACAATCCTTCCCTACTGGAAAGCTGGTTGGGTTGGCCTGGCCACTTTGCTGTCCCAAGAAGCACAGGGAGGGAATCTGGCAGGCAAGCAGAGGTGCCTCCTCCCCCCACCCCTGGTCAAAGGCCTCAAAGTGCAGGCAGCACTCCGTGCAGAACTGCCTCATTTTAGGTTACCTAGGGCAGCAGCTCCTCAACTACAGCACATCAAAACCAGCTTGCAGCTGGTGATGACAGGCTGCCCAGCTCCACCTGAAGTCAGTAGGCTGGGCTGGGGCCTAAGCCTGTAATTTCTAACAAGTTTGCAGCTACTGCTGCTGCTAGTCCAGGAACTATAGTTTGAGAGCCTCAGATCTAGGAAATGCAGTGAGCTGGGGAGAAGGGGCACAGGGCAGGTAGAGGGAGGGGAGGAGCCCACAGCAGGCTCCTATGTCACATGGGCCTGGGGAATTCCACCCCTGATGCTTCTCTGCTGTGGACAGAGACCACAATTTCCAGTTCCCTCTGAGCTTACTCTTCACTGCACAGGGGGATTTCCTGCCGACCCGAACTCATGCCTCTGGTCTCCTCTCTGAGGACAGTCTCTTTAGAAAGACTTCCAGTCTCCAGGTCTGGTATCCTTGACCCTCTGCCCCTGATCATAGGGAAGTGTTTCTACGTTGTGTGTGTGCAGATCCTCCTCCCATCTCCTGGCTCTGAGTCTGGGCTGGGAACAAGCCTGGAGCCTGGAATCTGGATTCCAGATCAGGCAAGGCCCGTGCCCACCAAGAGTCTTAGTGCCTGGCGCTTTCCTCGTAAACTAACTCCAGCTGGAAGCTAGGACTCCTTGAAAGATGGACAAGGTCAGTCTAGAGGGCCACAGGCTTTCTGGGGGTCAGATCACATCTTCCTCTAGACACAGAGCTACACAACTCACTACCCAGACCTCTCTTCCCCAAGTGTCCCAGAGTAGCTGTACCCCCAAGTCTCCTGGTTGACCTCCTGAGCCTTGTTCCCTGCCACCTCTCTGCCTGCCTAGTCAGTTAGGAGCAGGACCAGCACGTGGGCCCTGTGGCAGGCAACCCTTCTCAATAGGTCACAAATCAGGACTCACTGTCTCCAAGACTGCAGGGTCAGGATCCAACCTAGGTGACAATGGGGTCAAAGGGTCTTGAAGAAATGATGGCTCTGGAATGGGGCAGGAGCGGGGTCCCTGGTAGCAAAAAGTGGGGCGCTCCTATGTACAGGTAGCCCAAAGTCCTGCCCCCTCTACCTGTAAGGCCACAGTACTAAACTGCCTAAGCGTGGGGCTAAGTCAGGATGCGGGGTTCATCAAAAAGTCCAGGAATAAGCAATGGCCCAGGCATGAGACGTTTCAGTGAACAGCTGAAGGGACAACCTTAACCTGGCATCAGTTTGCAATGTGTAAGATGGGTATCTGGTGGCATCCTAGGACTGAGGACACATGACCACTTTCATCTCATCAGCCCTTGGGAGCTCAATCCCAATAATCAAGATGCTCCCCAAACATCTTAGGCCTGTCCTTCAGAAATCGACACCAGCAACTGTCATCTGCTTGTTCTCTTCATTCACACTTCCAGCTTGTAACTACCCCCTGGGCATGACAAGGGCTAGAGGTCAGTACCCCTGAAAGTTAAGATTCCTTCACTTCTCCTGTTTCACTAAGCATCAAGGGATGCTCTCTGGTTCTAGCCTGCCAGAACTTGGTGGTGAGTCTGTGTCCATCCTATCTATAATCACCACGGTCTCAGACCAAGTCACATGTTCTATGTGTGTCCCTGTGAAATCTGCGATGACACAAATTAAAGACACCACCATGGATGTTCTGTAATACTGGAAAGAGGGTACCCTAGGGAGAAGGAGAGGCGGAACACTGCAGGGCAGAGGGTCCAGGGAATGGGAGGAGAGACAGGGTAGGTGGAGGGGTAAACAAGGCACCGGGTGGGGGTGCCGCGGTGAAGGACACCTGGCACTAGGGAAGACAAGGCACCGCAGGGGAGCAGGGCATCCTCACGCCTGAGCTTCAGTATGTCCAGTTTGGAAAGGGGTGTCCTCATCAAAACTGCCAGCTGGGGGCTGGCAGCTCAGCGTCTTTCAGCCCAGGAGCGGAACAGCTCCTCCGCGAGCAGGTGACGGCCTCAGCGGGCCCCCACATCGCCCTGTTGGTGGGCACGTAAGTGGGAGCGGAGGGGCGTACCATGTAGGTGAGACTGCCTGGCCCCAGAGCCAGGAACGATTAGGTTGGAGCGAAGGCCCGGCCAGCCTTCATCGCTCAGGAGAACCCCGAGCGCCGCTTACACCCCTCGGCCAGCCTCCAACAAAGACTCAGGGGAGGGCTGGACGACCCTGACACCCACGGGGCCGAGCCTGCCCAAGACCACGACGCACGCGTGGCAGGTGCCGGCAGGTGGGCGGCAGAGCCTTCAGCCCCAGCCCGGCTGCGAACCCTACCGCGGCGCCGCAACCGAACTGGGGCGCCCTGGGCGACTGGCTACACCTGCCCGCCCGCACCTGCCGGCCCGCACCTGCCGCACCTGCCCGCCCCCGTCGGCCCGCACCTGCCCGCAGGCGGCGTTGCCAGGGGCCACCCCCAGGGCCCCGCTCACCTCCGCCCGGCCTGGCCCGGCCCCTCGCCGTGGCGGCCCCCGGCCCGCGCCGCTCCATGCGCTCAGCCCGCCCTCCGCGCCGCCCGCCGCCCCGGGGCCGCCGCCACCCGCGCCATCGCGCCGCCGCCCGCTCCGAGGGCACAATGGAGCCGCCGCCGCGCCGTTCATGCATATGCATGACGCCGCGCAGCCGGCCCCGCCTCCCAGGCCAGAGCAGCGGAGCCCCGAACCGGCGCTCGGGGCGGGGGCGGCCGCGAACCTGAGCGGCCCAAAGCGGCGGGGTGGGGCCAGGGCCGCAGGTGGCTGGGCGGGCAGGAGACGCAGCCTGATCGCGACCTGCGCCCCCAGCCCCCTCCACACCTTTCCAAACGCGGCGTCGGCAGAGCCACCGCGCGCTTCCTGCTCGCAGTCCGCCGGGAGCGGGGCGGGGCCGGGCGGCGGAGGCGGGGCCAGGACGCCGGGGCGGAGCCGAGTGGGAGGTGGGGCCAAGGTGCCGGGGCGGGGTCGGGAGGAGGAGGCGGAGCCAGGGGGCCGGGGCGGGGCCAGGGTTCGGGGCGGGCCCCGGCGGAGGAGGAAAGGAAGAGTGAGTCCTCGCCCTTCCCCCACCCGCCTCGCCCGCGCCTCCCCTGCCTCCTGGGAGTCCATTGCTCTGGCCCGGCGGGCGGGGACATGACTGGGAGACGCAGAGATCCGGGGTGCCTCTATTGGGAGGGGATCTTATTAAGGGACTCAGGAAGCCCCTCGTTAAAGCAGAAAATCAAACTTAACAAGTTCTCTTTCCTCACTGCTCAGTTTTCTCTTCCCAGCGGTTCTACTCCTGGAAAAAGTCACTATTGAGCTAGTCTAGCCTAATGGAATAGCCTCTCTGATCAGTTTCGACCTCTGAAATGCTATTATCAGCCTTTAAGTTATTCTTGACTTTTCCTACCGTAAGTTGAGGAAGACCACATTCTCTCAACTACCCATAATTAAATTTTCTTAATTGTAGTAAAATACACATAACGTAAAAGTTACCATCTTAACTGTTTCCAAGTGTAGTTCTGTGGCACCAAGTACGTTCACATTCTTGTGCAACCACCATCCGTCTCCAGGACTTTTTCATCTTCTCAAATGGAAACTCAATACCCAGTAAACACTAGCTCCCCATTCTTTCCTCCTCCCAGCCTTTGGCATTCACTATTCTACTTTGTCTCTAAATTAGACTACTATAAGGACCGCGTATAAGTGGAATCATACATTATATGTCTTTTTGTGACTATCTTACTTCAGTTAGCACAATGTCCTCACTTTCGTCCATGTTGTGGCATGTGTCAGAATTTCCTTCTTTCTTCTTTTTTTTTTTTTGAGACGGAGTCCTGCTCTCTCGCCAGTCTGGAGTGTAGTGGTGCAATCTTGGCTCACTGCAACTTCCACCTCCCAGGTTTAAGCGATTCCCCTGCCTCAGCCTCCTGAGTAGCTGGGACTACAGGGGGGCGCCACCACGCCCGGCTTTTTTTTTTTTTTTTTGTATTTTAGTACAGACAGGGTTTCATCATGTTGGCCAGGATGGAATCGATCTCCTGACCTCGTGATCTGCCCGCCTGGGCCTCCCAAAGTGCTGGGATTACAGGTGTGAGCCACTGAGCCCGGCCCCTTCTTTCTTGTGGCTGAATAATATTCCATTGTATGCATATTCCACATTTAAGTTATCCATTCATCCATAAATGGATACTTCACAATTAATTTTTGACATTGTTGAAATTTCTTCCCTGAAGCCTGCCTCTGAACTCTGTGCTCTATTTCTTTTGGGAATCATTCCTTCATTGAACAAATGTGGCAGGCCTGCTGTCCAACAGTCACTGGTCTGGGGTCTGTGAACACTGGTCTGTCCCCAGGGACCAGGAGAATAAGGCCCCTCCATCCTTACAGCAAGCATGTTAGAGGGGACAAACAGTAGGAAATGAGTTAACAGGTAACAATGTGTCCATCAAAAACAGTGTTAGGAAGAAAACTAAAGCAGGGCCAGAGAATGGGGAGGGAGTGATGAGGTATGAGGGATGGATTCTCTGGGGAGCTGCCCCTGAAGAAGAAACCCGAATGAAGGAGGAGGCAGGCACCAGGGGACCCTGACAATTCCTCTGTCTTGGAAGAGGCTGCATATATGGGGGAGTTGCAGACAGGTTCATGGAGGTTGCTGGAAGTGGCCACAGCACGCATCCCAGGTGCCCCCAGGGCAGGCATCTCTCTTACTTCCTCACTGCTTCATCAATTCCTGCCCTGCGCCCCTGAGAGAGGCTCCTTTCTAGGGAATATTTTCATTTTCTACTATATGATGAATTGTTAAGAAAGTCTTCCTTGAGGCCGGGCACAGTGGCTCACGCCTATAATCCTAGCACTTTGGGAGGCCAAGATGGGTGGATCACCTGAGGTCATGAGTTCAAGACCAGCCTGGCCAACATGGTGAAATCCCTCTACTAAACCTCTACTAAAAAATACAAAAATTAGCCAGGCATGGTGGCATGCACTTGTATTCCCAGCTATTCAGGAGGCTGAGGCAGGAGAATCGCTTGAACCTGAGAGGCAGAGGTTGCAGTGAGCTGAGATCGCACCACTGCACTCCACCCTGGGTGACAGAGTGAGACTCTGTCCTCCCCCCACCAAAAAAAAAAAAAACTTGCTGGGCGCGATGGCTCACGCCTGTAATCCCAGCACTTTGGGAGGCCAAGGTGGACGGATCATTTGAGGTCAGGAGCTGGAGACCAGCCTGACCAATATGGTGAAACCCCTGTCTCTACTAAAAGTACAAAAATTAGCCGGGCATGGTGGTGTGTACCTGTAGTCTCAACTACTCGGGAGGCTGAGGCAGGAGAACAGCTTGAACCCAGGAAGTGGAGGTTGCAGTGAGCCGAGATCGCACCACTGCACTTCGGCCTGGACGACAAAGTGAGTCTCTGCCTCAAAAAAAAAAAAAAAGTCTTCCTCATTTACTAGAATAAAAATGCTGCCTTCTTAAAGCTTTTCCTCTAAAAGTGCATAAAATAAGAATCATCACTTCGTTATTTGACAGTTCTTCAAATATTAAAAGAAACTTTTCAATCCCCCAGTCTTCTTTTGGAGGAAAAATGCTCCCAGTTCGTAAGTGTTAATGGTAACACAATTTTCAGATCCTGTATCAGCTGGCCACTGTCCTTTAGACAGGCACCAGTTAGACAATATCACTTTTAAAATGTGACACCAGAAAGGGAACCTGATATCCTAAATGTAATCAGCCTAGCCCAGCATCCAGGGGCTCCTGCAAGTCCACAGTCTCCTACAGTTGGTGTGGCCTAAATCTGAATTTGGTTTTTAACCAGTTTGGGTACCCCCAGTAACTATGACTCTTGACTTGCAAAACTAACTTTAAAAAGAAAAAGGTGCTGCTGCTCCTTTGCATACAAGCGATATATTCTCATTGTGGAAAATACAGAGAAATGTTCAAAATACATTAAAACTGTTGAGAGATAATTCCTGTCAATTGTTTGCTCTGTTTTTTCCCAGATGGTTCTCTTTGCATATCTTGATGTTGTGGAGAATATGGCATATGTATGATTTTGCATTCTTATTTTTTCACATTATCAACATAAACATTTCCCTTACAAGCATTATCTGTGTTTCTCACAAAGTAAATATTTCAAAGATTTATTTACAAGGATGTTTGCTGTGACATTAGGATGTTGAAAAATTACACACAAACTGTATTCATTCATTCATCAAATTTTTGTTGAGCTTCTACTGTATGCCAGATACCACTCCCAGTGCTGGAAACATGGCAGAAAGTAAAACTGATGAAAATCTGCACTGTCGTGGAGCTTATGTTAGCAAGCAAATAGTTACATCCTAGTAGGCAGTAATTAAGTAGAACGCACCCACAGGTTGGAAATCATGTTTTTGAAGAATATTTGATGGTATGAGAAGACAGTCACAATTTGCTAACTGAAAACATCATACAAAGTTGCACAATGCCAACATTTTCATTTCTTGAAAAGCCTTTATGGAGCACACAGTCTTCCCACAGGCCTCTAATTCATTACACGGGGAGAAAGGAACCTTTATAATAACGTTGGTCAGACACCACCTTAGCAAAATGACCAAGGTCAACCACACCAACAGTGGGACCATTTGACATCCTGGGTACCTGATGTGATGCTCAGAGAAAAGATACAGACTTCTTCAAGTAGAATTTCCTGCCAGAAACGTTCAACCTGAATCTGATCATGAAAAAATAAGACAGATCAGGCCGGGCGCGGTGGCTCAAGCCTGTAATCCCAGCACTTTGGGAGGCCGAGACGGGCGGATCACAAGGTCAGAAGATCGAGACCATCCTGGCTAACATGGTGAAACCCCGTCTCTACTAAAAAATACAAAAAAAAACTAGCCGGGCGAGGTGGCAGCACCTGTAGTCCCAGCTACTCGGGAGGCTAAGGCAGGAGAATGGCGGGAACCCGGGAGGTGGAGCTTGCAGTGAGCTGAGATCCGGCCACTGCACTCCAGCCAGGGCGACAGAGAGAGACTCCGTCTCAAAAAAAAAAAAAAGAAAAATAAGACAGATCTACATAGTTTCCAGCACTGGCTGTGACTCTCAGAGAACATTAGGCCTGGGGAAATGGTCTCATTTCTTGGTAAGCAGGTCTGTGCAAGCCTGCCCCTAAAGTCTGAGGAAGCTGAGAGGTCAAAGAAAGAGGCTGACAAATTCAGTTTCTCCAAAAGAAACATTTAATAGGAACTCATGAGCTGAACCATGTCTGTGTATCAGGCGTCAGGGATACCAGGGCTTACATGTGATAGGGAAAGGTGGCCCTGAAGGGATATACAGGATAATTGAAGTATGATAACATCAAGACTATTTTGACCTAAGGGCAGAAATTACAATAAAGCCTCTTACACAGGGAACAATAGATAAACTGGAAATCTTAGAGGCCTTCCCAGAACAGGGGTTAATCAGAAGTCATCATGGCAGACTGGCATCAAAGATGGACTTGCTTTAGCCTCCACAGGTCTGGATTAGGGGAGACTAGAGACAGGAGAAGAACATGCCATGCTCCTTAACTAGACTGGAGCAGGGACACTATTGGGACAGTGGGGGAAATTTGATTATAGCCTAGAGGGTAAGTAATTGCATTGAATGGGCTGGGCATGGTGGCTCAGGCCTGTAATCCCAGCACTTTGGGAGGCCAAGGCGGGCAGACCACTTGAGGTCAGGAGTTCTAGACCAGCCTGCCAACATGGTGAAACCCCGTCTCTACTAAAATTACAAAATTAGCTGGGAGTGGTGGCAGGGTTCTGTAATCCCAGCTACTCAGGAGGCTGAGGCAGGAGAATCGTTTGAACCCAGGAGGTGGAGGTTGCAGTGAGCCGAGATTGTACCACTGCACTCCAGCCTGGGTGACAGAGTGAGATTCTGTCCTAAAAATAATAATAATAAATAAATAAATTGCATTGAATGAATGTTAAATAGCCCACTGAGAGTCATAGGTCAGCAATTAAGGCTCACAAGGTTAAAACAAAACAACAAAGTGTGTGTGTGTGTGTGTGTGTGTCCGTGTGTGTAGACAGAAATAAAGAAACATGGCACAGTGTTTGTAGGTGCGCTAAAATCTTAAAAAGTATTTAGAAAGCCATTAAAAAAAAAAAGAAGGAAGGGGCCAGGTGCGGTGGCTTATGCCTGTAATTCCAGCACTTTGGGAGTCTGAGGTGGGCGGATCACCTGAGCTCAGGAGTTCAAGACCATCCTAGGCAACATGGTGAAACCTTGTCTCTACTAAAATACAAAAAATTAGGCGGGTGTGGTGGCATGCACCTGTAGTCCTAGCTACTCAGGAGGCTGAGGCACAAGAATTGCTTGAGCCCAGGAGGCAGAGGTTGCAGTGAGCTAAGATTGCACCATTGCACTCCAGCTTAAGCTACCAAGTGAAATTCTGTCTCAAAAAAAAAAAAAAAAAGGAAGGAAATGTGCCAAACCATGAATAAGAATGCATTTTTTGTAGAATCAGGGACTGGCACTGTGGCTTACACCTGTAATCTAGCACTTTGGGAGGCTGAGGCTGGAGTATCAGTCAAGCCTAGGAGTTCAAGACCAGCCTGGGCAACGTAGTGAGACTCCATCTCTACAAAAAGTTTTTCAAAAATAGCCAGGCATGGTGGCTTGCACCTGTAGTCCCAGCTACTTGGGAGGCTGAGATAGGAATATCACCTGAGTCTGAGAGGTTAAGGCTGCAGTGAGCTTTGATTGCACTACTGCACTCCAGCCTGGGTGACAGAGTCTTAAATAAAACAAAACAAAACAAGAATACATTATTTGTAGAATCAGAAAAAAAAAGCTATTTAAAAATCTTACAACTTTTTTTTCTCTGTCACTCAGGCTGCAATGCAGCGGCATGATCATGGCTCGGTGCAACCTCAAACTCCTGCGCTCAAGGGATCCTCCCACCTCAGCCTCTAGAGCATCTGGGACTATAGGCACATACCACCACGTCTGGCTAATTTTTATTTTTATGTATTTATTTATTTTTGAGATGGAGTCTTGCTTTGTCGCCCAGGCTGGAGTGCAGTGGTGCAATCTCAGTTCACTGCAACCTCTGCCTCCGGGTTCAAGTGATTCTCCTGCCTCAGCCTCCCGAGTAGCTGGGACTACAGGCACGTGCCACCATGCCTGGGTAATTTTTGTATTTTTAGTAGAGACGGGGTTTCACCATGTTGGTCAGGCTGGTCTCAAACTCCTGACCTCATGATCCGCCCACCTCAGCCTCCCAAAGTGCTGGGGTTACAGGTGTGAGCCACCGCGCCGGCTATTTTTATTTTTAGTACAGACAGGATTTTGTTGTGTTGCCCAGGCTGGCCCCAAACTCCTGGCCTCAAGCGATCCTCCAGCCTTGGTCTCCCAAAGCTCTGGGATTACAGGTGTGAGCCGTCAAACCCAGCCTAAAATAGTCTTCATGACTCCCTGTTTTATAGATGTATCATGATTTACACTGTAGGCAATAGGGAACCAAAAAAAAAAAACAGAAAATCAAGCAGGATGGAATAGCCTTATCACAATTTAGGGAGATGAATCCTAGAGGTGAGTATGGGACCCATTGGACTGAGGGGGACCAAAGTCAGGAGCTATTGTTAGAGGTATAAAGCGAGCAGGCTGCTGAGTGGGGTGGAGTTCAGTGAAATGTATAGAGATCATTGTTTTGGAGTAAGCTCCTGCACTAGACCCCAGTGGACCACAGCAAACCAGAATGGAATCACTCATGCTAGGTACCACATCGCCCAACTGAACTTTGAAAAGGGCCAGTTTTCCAAAAAACAGGAAATTCACAGCAACCAATCAGAACGGTCCCTGTTTTCCTGAGCCAGCTTGATAAGAAAGTCTCCTTTGTTTTAACTCTATAAGGAAAGTAATTTAAAATGACCTACCCTCTTTTTGTTCTGTTTTTCTTTTTTCAGCCCTTTTCATCACAATCAACCTCCTCTGCTCCTCTCATTGGAGTGCCTTTTCTAAATCCTTAGATGATAGGCTGGCCAACTCATGAACCACTAATAAAAACCAATTTGAGGATGGCACAGTGGCTCATGCCTGTAATCCCAACACTTTGGGAGGCTGAGGTGGGTGGGTGGATCACCTGAGGTCAGAGACCAGTCTGACCAACATGGTGAAACCCCGTCTCTACTAAAAATACAAAATTAGCTGGGCGCAGTGGCTCATGCCTGTAACCCCAGCACTTTGGGAGGTCAAGGTGGGTGGATCACTTGAGGCCAAGAGTTTGAGACCAGCCTGGGCAACATAGTGAAACCCCGTCTCTACTAAAAATAAAAAAATTAACTGGGCATGGTGGTGCGTGCCTGTAATCCCAGCTCCTTGGGAGGCTGAGGCAGGAAAATCACTTGAACCCAGGAGGCAGAGGTTGCAGTCAGACCAAATTGCACCACTGCACTCCAACCTAGGCAACAGAGCGAGACTCTGTCTCTATAAAACATTCTTTGACATTTATTTTTATTTATTTATTTATTATTTATTTTTGAGACGGAGTTTCACTCTTGTTGCCCAGGCTGGAGTGCAATGGCGCAATCTCAGCTCACTGCAACCTCTGCCTCCCAGGTTCAAGCTATTCTCTTACTTCAGCCTCCCAAGTAGCTGAGACTACAGGCGTTTGCCACCATGCCCGGCTAATTTTGTATTTTTAGTAGAGACAGGGTTTCACCATGTTGGCCAGGCTGGTCTGAACTCCTGACCTCAAGTGATCCACCCGTCTCTGTCTCCCAAAGTGTTGGGATTACAGGTGTGAGCCAGTGTGCCCGGCCGAATTTGATTTTTAAACTAAACTAAATGTGTTGAAATTTGTTTAACAGTGGGTAGAGAGGCCGCAGATGTCTAAAATCACATTGTTGAGATGGTGACTTGAGAGGATGTGGCAGGGGAGAGAGCTGGAAACAGGCTGGGTGGCTACGGCTATTCTCCCTGCCATCTTACTGGGCAACTGAGCAGAGGTGGGGGTGGGACAGTCGCCAACAGCTCTCTTCACAAGAGTCTACTTGGCCATGGGTGAGGTCTGGAGAGAAAGGTGCGGGGCTGGTCTTGAGAGGTGAAGCCAGCTGGACTTTCTGGGTCGAGTGGGGACTTGGAGAACTTTTCTGTCTAGCTAGAGGATTGTAAATACACCAATCAGCACTCTGTGTCTAGCTAAAGGATTGTAAATGCACCAATCCACACTCTGTGAAAGTGCACCAATCAGCACTCTGTGTCTAGCTAAAGGATTGTAAATGCACCAATCAGCACTCTGTAAAATGGACTAATCAGCAGTCTGTAAAATGGACCAATCAGCAGAATGTGGGCGGGGCCAAATAAGGGAATAAAAGCTGGCCACCCCAGCCAGCAGCAACAACCTGCTCCGGTCCCCTTCCACACTGTGGAAACTTTATTCTTTCGCTCTTCACAATAAATCTTGTTGCTGCTCACTCTTTGGGTCCACACTATCTTTATGAGCTGTAACACTCACTGCAAGGGTCTGCGGCTTCATTCCTGAAGTCAGCAAGACCACGAGCCTACCAGGAGGAACAAACAACTCCGTATGTGCCACCTTTAAGAGCTGTAACACTCACTGCGAAGGTCTGCGATTTCATTCCTGAAGTCAGTGAGACCACGAACCCACCGGACACATATGAATATCTGAAGGAACAAACTCTGGACACACCTTCTTTAAGAGTTGTAACACTCACTGTGAGGGTCTGCAGCTTCATTCTTGAAGTCAGCGAGACCAGGAACCCACCAGAAGGAATAAATTCTGGACACAGTCTGACAATGCTGGTGCCTTCCCAGCAGGGTGACTTGCCCTGGAGCAGGCAGAAGAGCAGGGTGGGAGTGGATGGTCACTTCACACCAGGGTCCCCTGCCATGGTTTTGTCTTCTTTGCTGCAAGGATCATGGAGATCTTCGCAGAGCTGTGTATGAAAAAGACGTCCTCTCTGCTTCTTCGTATCTGCTCAGATAGTTCCACCTTCTGAGAGCTTGTGCTGTCCTGGAGCTTTGGCTCTAGGTGGCCCACCCGGTCCCGCTGGTCAAGTTCATGCCCCTGTCCAATTTTCTCACCTTTGCTCTCCCACTAACTGGCTCAACCTTTTCATACTTCTTAAAGTTCTAGGAGAATCTGCCGGGTGCAGTGGCTCATGCCTGTAATCCCAGCACTTTGGGAGGCCAAGGCGAATGGATCATGAGGTCAAGAGATGAGACCATTCTGGGTAACATGGTGAAACCCCGTTTCTACTAAAAATACAAAAATTAGTTGGGCATGGTAGCAGGGGCCTGTAGTCCCAGCTACTTGGGAGGCTGAGGCAGGAGAATAGCTTGAACCTGGGAGGCAGAGGTTGCAGTGAGCCGAGATCTCGCCACTGCATTCCGGCCTGGAGGCAGAGCGAGACTCTGTCTCAAAAAAAAAAAAAAAAAAAAAAAAAATTCTAGAAGAATCAGTGGCTGGTCAACTCATTGGTTTCAACCAGGCCACCCTGGGAGTTGAGATCTCAACACAGAGTAGTGAAGAGAGGAGGGTCAAAGAGCGGGCACTGGACATGGGGAGCAGGGGTTAATGTGCATGCCCACAGTGCAGGGTTAGAGGTCAGGAGGGGTGAAGTGAAGGTGGCACCAGACAGCTCTGTCCTGTCACCCGGGCCTACGACCAGCGTGGTGGCTGCAGCTGATCTCCTGCTGCCTCTTCCTGTCCACCTTCACTTCCCAGCACAGATGCCGAAAGCTTGGCCGCCCTGCCGCTCCTCACTCAGAGTACAGCAGAGGCCAGGGCTCACTGAGCCAGTCATAACCTCACAGGGTCCACCTCAGGCTCCTCCGAAGCTCCGCCCCAGGCCACACGCTAGGTCCTACCCAGGCCTCGACGAGGCTCTACCACAGGCTCCAATCCAAGTCCCACCTCAGGCCCCACCCATGCCCCACTCCAGGACTTGTCCAGCCTTCACCCAGGCTCCACCGCAAGCCGGGCCCCAGACTTTGGCACAAAAGCAATATCTATTTATTGTAAAACATAAAAATAAGTAAGACCAGCTCAGCGCGGTGGCTCATGTCTGTAATCCCAACACTTTGTGAGGCCAAGGCAGGTGGATCACCTGAGGTGAGGAGTTCGAGACCAGCCTGGCTAAGATGGTAAAACCCCGTCTCTACTAAGAACACAAAAACTAGCCAGGCGTGGTGGCACACACCTGTAATTCCAGCTACTTGGGAGGCTGAGGCAGGAGAATCGCCTGAACCCTGGAGGTGGAGGTTGCAGTGAGCGGAGATTACACCACTGCCCTACAGCCTGGGCAACAGGACAAGACACCATCTCAAAAAAAAAAAAAAAAAAATTCACCTATATAAAGTATACAATTCAACAGTGTTATGCATATGAACATAATCAATTTTAGAGCATTTTATCACCATCAGAAGAGATCCTATATCCATTAGAAATCATTCCACATTATCTCCTCCCCAGCCCCTGGCAACCAATAATCTATTTTTTGTTCCTATGGTTTGCCTATTCTGGACATTTCATATATATGGAATCATAAAATAGGTGATCTTTCGTATCTGGCTTCTTTCACTGAGCATAATGCTCTCATGGTTTATTCATGTTGTAGCATGTATCAGTGCTTCATTCCTTTTCATTGTTGAATAATATTCCATTATATGGATACACCACATTCTGTTTATCTGTTCATGAGTTGGTGGGCATTTTGGTTATTTCAGCTTTTTGGCTGCTATCAATAATGCTGCTATGAACATTCATGTACTAGTCTCTGTGTGGACATGCTTTCACTTCTCTGGGTACATACTTGTAAGTGGAATTAATGGGTTTAATGGTAACTCTATGTTTAAACTTGGAGAAACTACCAGATGACCTTCCTGTTCTCCAAAGCAGCTGTACTATTTGACATTCCCACCAGCAGTGTACAAGGGTTCCAGCTTCTCTACATCCTGTGTTTTTTTATTAGTCATTCTAGTAGGTGTGACGTGGCATCTCATTGTGGTTTTCGTTGGCATTTCCCTAATGATTCATGATGTTGAGAATCTTTTCACGTAGTTACTGCCATTTGTTTATCTTCCTTGGAGAAATGACTATTCAGATCCTTTATCTATTTTTAAATTGGATTTCTTTTCAGGAAGATGAGGGTCTCCTTATGTTGCCCAGGCTGGTGTCTAACACCTGGGCTCAAGTAGTCCTCCTGCCTCAGCCTCCTGAGTAGCTAGCACTAGAGGCACTGCTTCGAACTTGGAATTCTTTGTATATTCTAGACACAAGTCCCTTATCAGATATATAATTTGTAAACATTTTCTCCTATTCTGTGGATTGTCCTTTCACTTTCTTTTTCTTTTCTCTTCTTTTCTCTTCTTCTTCTTCTTTTTTTTTTTTTTTTTTTTTGAGATGGAGTCTTGCTCTGTCGCCCAGGCTGGAGTGCAGTGGCATGAACTCCTGACCTCGTGATCGGCCCGTCTCAGCCTCCCAAAGTGCTAGGATTAACAGGCATGAGCCACTGCGCCCAGCCTATGTCTGGACTTTCAATTCTATTCCATTGATTTTGTACCTCACTGATCTGATTACTGTAGCTTTGTAGTAAGTTAAATTGGGGCCCAGGTTCCATGGCTCATACATATAATCCCAATGCTGTAGGAGACTGAGAACTGAGGATCCCTTGAGGCCAAGAGTTCAAGACCAGCCTGGGCAACTCATCGAGATCCTGTCTATACAAAAAAAAAGTTTTTTTTTTTTTTTTTTTTTGAGATTGAGTTTTGCTCTTGTTGCCCAGGCTGGATTGCAATGGCACGATCTCGGCTCACTGCAACCATTGCCTCCTGGGTTCAAGTGATTCTCCTGCCTCAGTCTCCTGAGTAGCTGGAATTATAAGCTCCCACCACCATGCCTGGCTAATTTTTGTATTTTTAGTAGAGACACGCTTTCGCCATGTTGGCCAGGCTGGCCTCGAACTCCTGAACTCAGGTGATCTGCCTGCCTCGGCCTCCCAAAATGCTGGGATTACAGGTGTGAGCCACTACACCTAGGCAAAAAATATTTGTTATTAATTAGCTGGGCTTGGTGGCATGCACCTGTAGTCCTAGCTATTCAGGAGGCTGAGATGGGAGGATTGCTTTAGCTCAGGAGTTCGAGGTTGCAGCAAGCTATAATTGCACCACTGCACTCCAGCTTGGGAAAGAGATCCTGTCTGTAAAAACAAGACAAACAAGGAAAGGAGAAAGGAAAGGGGAAAGGAAGGGGAGGGGAGGGAAAAGGAAAGGAGGGGAAGGGAGGGGAGGGGGAAGGGAAGGGAAGAGAGAGGAAAGGATGGGAAGGAGGGGAGAGGAAAGGATGGGAAGGGAGGGGAGAGGAAAGGATGGGAAGGGAGGGGAGAGAAAGGGAGGGGAAGGGAGGAGAGAGGAGGTGGGGAGGTGAAGGAAAGGGAGGGAAGGGAAGGGAATTGGGAAGTGTGAGTTTTCCAACTTTGCTCTCTTTTTTTCAAGGTTGTTTTGGCTATTCTGGGTTGCTTGAATTTTTTTTATAACTTTATGTCTAATTGACAAAAAATAATTGTATATCTTTATGGGGTAAAAGGTATTGTTATATGTATACACTGTGGAATGATTAAATCAAGTTAACTAGGCCAGGAGCAGTGGCTCATGCCCGTAATCCCAGAACCTTGGGAGGCCAAAGCGGGTGAATCACTTGAGGCCAGGAGTTTGAGACCAGCCTGGCTAATGTGGCAAAACTCCGTCACTTCTAAAAATACAAAAATTAGCCAGGCACTATGGCTCACACCTGAAATCCCAGCACTTTGGGAGACCGAGGCAGGCAGATCACGAGGTCAGGAGTTCGAGACCAACCTGACCAATATGGTGAAACCCTGTCTCTACTAAAACTGCAAAAATTAACTGGGCATGGTGGTGGGCGCCATGGTGGTGGGTAGTCCCAACTACTCCGGAGACTGAGACAGGAGAATTGCTTGAACCTGGGAGGTGGAGGTTGCAGCATGCTGAGATCGTGCCACTGCACTCCAGCCTAGGCAACAGGGCGAGATTCCTTTTCAAAAAAAAGAAAAAAAAAATTAGCTGGACATGGTGGCACATGGCTGTAATCTTAGCTACTCAGGAGGTTGAGGCAGGAGAATCATTTGAACCTGGGAGGCAGAGGTTGCAGTGAGGTGAGATAGCACCACTGCACTCCAGCCTGGGTGACAGAGCGAGACTGTCTCAAAAGAAAAAAAAAACCGGCCGGGCGTGGTGGTTCACGCCTGTCATCCCAGCACTTTGGGAGGCCGAGGCGGGCGGATCACGAGGTCAGGAGATCGAGACCATCCTGACTAACACAGTGAAACCCTGTTTCTACTAAAAATACAAAAAAATTAGCCGGGCGTGGTGGCAGGCGCCTGTAGTCCCAGCTACTTGGGAGACTGAGGCAGGAGAATGGCGTGAACCCGGGAGGCGGAGCTTGCAGTGAGCTGAGATCGCGCCACTGCACTGCAGCCTAGGCGACAAAGCGAGACTTCGTCTCAAAAAAAAAAAAAAAAATCACAAAAACTAGTCAGATGTGGTAGTGCATGCCTTAATCCCAGCTACTCAGGTGGCTGAGACATAAGAATCGCTTGAAACTGGGAGGTGGAGGCTGCAGTGAGCTCTGTATGATTGTACCCCTGAACTCCAGCCTGGGTGACAGAGCTAGTGTCTGTCTCAAAAAAAAAAAAAAGAAAAGAAAAGAAAAAAAAGTTATCTATGTATCTATCTGTCACTTCATATACTTATTTCTTTGTGGAAAGAACATCTAAAATGGACTCTTTAAGCAATTTTGGAATATACAATCCATTATTAACTATAGTCACCATGCTGTGCAGTAGATCACTGGAACTTATTTCTCCTAACTGAAACTTTGCATGTACCCTTAGACCAACCCTTTCCCCACCCACCACCTCCTGCCTTCTCCTGCATCTGGTAACTACCATTCTACTCTCTACTTCTATAATTCTGTTTTTTGAGATGGAGTCTCACTCTGTTGCCCAGGCTGGAGTACAGTGGCATAATCTCGACTCACTGCAACCTCCAACTCCTGGGTTCAAGCGATTCTCCTGCCTCAGCCTCCCCAGTAGCTGGGATTACAGGAGTGTGCCACCATGCCCGGCTAATTTTTGTATTTTTAGTAGAGATGGGGTTTCACCATATTGGCCAGGCTGGTCTCAAACTCCTGACCTCAGGTGATCTGCCTGCCTCAGCCTCCCAAAGTGCTGGGATTACAGGCGTGAACCACCGTGCCAAAACCTTGACTTTTCATATGAATTTTAGGGTCAGCTTGTCAATTTCTACAAAAAATAAATATCTGAGATTTTGATAGGGATTGTATTGACTGTAGATCAATTTGGGGAGAATGTCATCTTATTTATATTAAGTCTTCCAATCCATGGACATGGGATATCTTGCCATTTATTTAGATTTTTTTATTTTCTTCAACAATAGTTTACAGTTTTCAGAGAGTAAGTTTTGCACTTTTTGGATAAACTTATTCCTAAGCATTTTTTTCATTTTGATGCTATTAAAAATGGAATGTCAGCCGGGTGTGGTGGCTTACACCTGTAATCCTCGCAGTTTGGGAGTCTGATGTGGGCAGATCACAAGGTCAAGAGATAGAGACCATCCTGGCCAACATGGTAAAACTCTGTCTCTACTAAAAATACAAAAATTAGCTGAGTGTGGTGGCACGCACCTGTAGTCCCAGCTAGTCGGGAGGCTGAGGCAGGAGAACTGCTTGAACCCGGGAGGAGGAGATTGCAGTGAACTGAGATTGTGCCACTGCACTCCAGCCTGGGTGACAGAGCGAGACTCTGTTTCAAAAAAAAAAAAAAAAAAAAGGAATGTTTTCATTTCTTTTTCTTTTATTCTTTTTTTTTTTTTGAGACAGTGTCTCCCTTTGTCACCCAGTGTGGAGTACAGTGGTGTGATCTCAGCCCCCTGTAGCCTCAACCTCCCAGATTCAAGTGATCCTCCCACCTCCGCCTCCCAAGTAGCTGGGACTACAGGCACGGACCACTACACCTGGCACTTTTTTTGTATTTTTGGTAGAGATGGGGTCTCACCATGCTGCCCAGACTGGTCCTGAACTCCTGACCTCAGGTGATCCACCGACCTCAGCCTCTCAAAGTGCTGGTGACGCAGGATTTTTTGGTGCTATTTCACCAGCGGGAGACCTCTGTGGCTGGCAACCCCCTTCACTGGGCTTTGCCTGGCTCCGGGCCTGCCTGCATAGGTACCCCACCCACACGGCCCAGAGGCTGCCCTTGGCTTGCATTCAGCCCACAGGTGGGCCGGGGGTGCTGTGACCTGCTTCTGCCTTGGGCACCAGTACCTGGACAAGGGGAACGCAGTGGCACCTGAGAAAATCAAGACGCCAGTGACCCCGAAGTCCCCCACAGGAGGTGTTACAGTGTGCTACAGCTTTGGCTCTGGGAACCCCGAAGTCTAGGCCCCCAGAAGGGTTGTAGCTCTTCTCTTCTTCGCTCACAGCATTTCGAACAGGGGGTTGGGGGGGCGAGTTGAAGCCAGTTTGTGTTACAGCTCACTGAGTCCCGCTGCCCTACTCTGGCCCGTGGCTTTAGGGCTGGCCTGGCCTCACTGTGGCTTCCTGTCACGTGAGGCATCTGCCTGGAGCCAGTGGAGGGCAGAGGGCAATAGTGTTAGAGCAGCTCCTTTGGCAACTGCCATTCAGTAGGTCCTGAGTTCTTGTCCTGCATCCAAGAAGAATGAGGTTACGTGGACAACCAGAGGGTGAGAAGGGCAGAGAAGAGTTTTATTGAGCGATAGAACAGCTCTCAGCTGAGTCTGGGACTTTTTTATGGGCTCATCATGGGGGATTGCATGCTCATTGGTTTGTGAGTATGCAAAAAAAGGCTAAAAACAAGGCACCACTTAAAGATGGACATGACTGTAAAAAAAAAAAAAAATTAGGAAAGGGTAGGTATATGTAAAATAGGTGAAGGGTGGGGATGAATCAGGACGGTGCACCAAATGGGAACAGAGGTTCTCAATCTGGTCCATGGATTTATCCAAGACTCATAGCATGGTATTCAGGCTTTAAACTACCTTTGCCTTTAAGGTCAGGTTTCACCAGGGACCTGACCCTGTCTGCCTAGTGATTTGTCTGCCTCCTGCTGCTATCACTGGGATTACAGGCGTGTGCCACCTCGCCCAGCCAAAATGAAGTATTTAAAAAAATTTTTTTATATCTGGGTGTGGTGGCTCACACCTGTAATCCCAGCACTTTGGGAGGCCGAGGCGGGCAGATCACTTGAGGTCAGGAGTTCAAGACCAGCCTGATCAACATTGTGAACCCCATCGCTACTAAAAATACAAAAGTAGCTGGGCATGGTGGTGCGTGCCTGTAATCCCAGCTACTCAGGAGGCTGAGGCAGGAGAATCGCTTGAACCTGGGAGGCAGAGGTTGCAGTGAGCCGAGATCGTGCCATTGTACTCCAGCCTGGGTGACAGAGCAAGACTCTGTCTCAAAAAAATAAATAAATAATTTTTTTTAGAGTAGAAATGGTGTTTTACTATGTCAACTAGGCTAGAGTCAAACTGCTGGGCCCAAGTAATGCTCCAGCCTCAGCCTCCCAAGTGTTGGGATTATAGGCTTGAGCCACCATTCCCTGCCAAAAATGGAATCTTTTTTTTTTTTTTTTTTTGAGATGGAGTCTCACCTTGTCGCTCAGGCTGGAGTGCAGTGGTGCGATGTCGGCTCGCTGCAACCTCTGCCTCCTGGGTTCAAGTGATTCTCCTGCCTCAGACTCCCAAGTAACTGGGATTACAGGCATGTGTCACCACGCCCAGCTAATTGTATATATTTAGTAAAGGCAGTGTTTCACCATGTTAGCCAGGCTGATCTCGAACTCCCAACCTCAGGTGATCTGCCTGCCTTGGTCTCCTAAACTGCTAGGATTACAGGCATGAGCCACTGTGCCCAGCCCAAATGGAATCTTTTTAAAATTTTATTTTCAGTTTGTTCATTGCTACTGTGTAGAAATACAAATGATTTTTGTACATTTATTTTGTTTCCTGTAATCTAGCTGATCTCATTTACTAATTCTAATAGTTTTTTTTAGTAGGTTATTTAGTATTCTTTTTTATTTTTCTTTTTTGAGACAGAGTCTTGCTCTGTCACCCAGGAGTACAGTGGCACAATCTTGGCTCACTGCAACCTCCGCCTCCTGGGTTCAAGTGATTCTCCTGCCTCAGTCTCCAGAGAAGCTGGGATTACAGGTGCCCACCACCACACCTGGCTAATTTTTGGATTTTTAGTAGAGATGAGGTTTCACCATGTTGACCACACTGGTCTTGAACTCCTGACCTCAGATGATCAACTTGCCTCTGCTTCCCAAAGTTCTGGGATTGCAGGCGTGAGCCATTGCGGCCAACCAGTATTCTCTATATAAAATGTAAAGTAATCTGCAAGTAGAGATAATTTCATTTTTTCTTTTCCAATCTGAATGCCTTTTATTTCATCTTCTTTTTCTTTTCTGTTTGTTTGTTTGTTTTGTTGTTTTTTGAGACAGGATCTTGCTCTGTCATCCTACAGACTGCACTCTATAGGCTGGAGTGCAGTGGCCAGATCAAGACTTACTGCACCCTCAACCTCCTGGGCTCAAGCAATCCTCCTGAGTAGCTGGGACTACAGGTGCACACCACCATGCCTGGCTAATTTTTGTATATTTTGTAGAGATGAGGTTTTGCCATGTTGCCCAGGCTGGTCTCAAATTCCAGCCTGGTCTCAAATTCCTGGCTGGTCTCGGATTCCTGAGCTCAAGTGACTCACCCACCGCACCCTTCCAAAGTGCTGAGATTACAGGCGTGAGCCACTGTGCTTGGCCGTATTTCATTTTCTTGCCTAATTGCTTTGGGTAGAATCTCCAATGCAATGTTGAACAGAAGTGATGAAAAGTGATTGGTCTCCCTGCCTCTGCCCTTACCTCAAAGAAAGCAGCCAAAGGGGGCCCTGTAAAGCATAAGCCAGCACATGACACTCCTCTCAGAACCCTGTAGTGGTTTCCCATTGCACTCATGCTCAAATAAGACCCAGTCCCTTTAAGGTTTGACACACTCTAGCCCAGCTGTCTTCCTGCCTTCATCTATTACTTCCTCTCCTTGCTCACTATGCTCCAGCCTCACTGGCTGACTTTCTGACTCCCAGATTTCTTTCTCCAAGTTCCTTATCTTTCCATTTCCTATACCCTTTCCTGTGCTGCTCCTTTGCCAGACTTCCATACGGCTCATTGTCTCATTTGTACCCATGTAATTTTACTTTACGGAGGTGACTAAGTGACAATGTGAGGAGACCAATGCCATTGAAAGGGAAGTTTAATGTAACTCACAGTTTTTCTAGAAACAAGAGGCATGCCATACCATGTCACATGGAGAAGCACCAAGTTTGGTCAGGAGGCAGAAGCAGGATCTGGGGAAAGCCAATGCCAGATTCCTTTTTTTTTTTTTTTTTGTAGACAGAGTCTCGTTCTGTCACCCATTCTGGAGTGCAATGGCACGATCTCAGCTCACTGCAACCTCCGGGTCCCAGGTTCAAGCAATTCTCCTGCTTCGGCCTCTGGAGTAGCTGGAATTACAGGCGCCTGCCACTATGCCTGGCTAATTTTTGTATTTTCAGTAGAGACGGGGTTTCACCATGTTGGTCAGGCTGGTCTCTGAGCTCAGGTGATCCACCCACCCACCTCAGCCTCCCAAAGTGCTGGGATTAACGGGTGTGAGCCACCACGCCTGGCCTCAGATTCTTTACTGGGGTTTCTGTGGGACAGGTGTGAAAGAAAAATAAATCTTGGGACCCCAAAATCATTAAGCCAAGTGAAAAGTCAAGCTGGCAACTATGTCAGGCAAACCTGCCTCCCAGTTTAGTCCTAGATAAGACAGCTACAAAAATAAGAAACTACATACCTCCCTCACAATTTGCCCACAAGGAAATTTCTGTCTGACAAAGGCCAGACAGAACTCAAAGTCACCTCTCTGAGGCTCACCTAAGACAAATGCGTATCTGATTGCTTCCTCTGCCCTACTGTTTATATAAAAAAGCAGATTCACTGAGCCAGACTAAATTGTGTATTCAGTGGAAGGCTGATCAAGGACTCAAAAGAATGCAACCTTTTGTTTCTTATCCACTTAGGACCTGGAAGCCCCCACCTCCAGTTGTCCCGCCTTACCGGATCCAACCAATGTACAGATGACACATATTGATTGATGTCTCATGTCTCCCTGAAATGTATAAAAGCAAGCTGTACCGAGACCACCTCGGGCACGTGTCCTCAGGACCTCCTGAGGCTGCATCTTGGGCGTGTCCTTAACCATGGCAAAATAAACTTTCTAAATTGACTGAGAGCTATCTCAGATATTTTGGGTTCATACAGGCAAGGCAGAGCAAGGTGAACAGTTTAGGATTTGCTCACTTGAATAATTTTGGTGGGCTTTGGGATACTGGGGCTGTCCCAAGTTGTCTGGAACTTGGCCCTGTGTTGATTTCGGGTAGGGGAAATATTCACTTGGTATGTAAGTGTTTGATAAAGGAGATGGTTGAGTGTATAGGCTCTAGACTGATTAGTTTGCATATAAAGGGTGTATTCTCAGGGAGCACTTTTATAAGAATTGACTAGCCCTAAGAAGGGTAATCTTTCTCCAGCCAGCAAAGTCACAAATGCTAGAGCATTAAGAATACAGAAAATAACCTGTAATCCCAGCACGTTGGGAGGCCGAGGTGGGCAGATCACCAGGTCAGGAGTTCGAGACCAGCCTGCCCAACATGGTGAAACCCCGTCTCTACTAAAAACACAAAAATTAGCCAGGCATGGTGGCAGATGTCTGTAATCCCAGCTATTCGGGAGACTGTGGCAGGAGAATCGCTTGAATCCGGGAGGCAGAGGTTGTAGTGAGCTGAGATTGTACCACTGCACTCCAGCTTGGGCAACAGAGCAAGACTCCACCTCAAAAAAAAAAAAAAAAAAAGGATTCAGAAAATAAAGCTGGGCATGGTGGCTGGCTCGTGCCTGTAATCCCAGCACTTTCAGAGGCTCAGGTGGGCTTGGGCTTGAACCCAGGAGTTTGAGAGCAGCCTGGGCAACATGGGGGCAAAACCCTTTCTCTACAAAAAAAAAAAAGAAAGAAAGAAAGAAAAACTAACCAGACGTGGTAGCAAGTGACTGTAGTTCCAGCTTCTCAGGAGGGGAGGTGGAGGTTGCAGTGATCACACCACTGCACTTCATCCTGGGTGACAGAGCAAAACCCTGTCTCAAAAAAAGGAAAAAAAAAGAAAATATGGTTAATACAATTGGCCCTGTGATGCCAAATACACAAATTCACAATCTGAGAAAACAAGGTTAGAAAACTTCCTTCCTTCCTTCCTTTCTTTCTTTTTCTTCTTCTTCTTCTTTTTTTTTTTTTTTTTTGAGACAGAGTCTTACTCTGTCACCCAGGCTGGAGTGCAGTGGTGCAATCTTGGCTCACTGCAACCCTTGCCTCCCGGGTTCAAGTGATTTGCCTGCCTCAGCCTCCCAAGTAGCTGGGGTTACAGGCATGCACCACAACACCTGGCTAATTTTTGTATTTTTTATAAAGATAGGGTTTCACCATGTTGGCCAGGCTGGTCTCGAATTCTGGACCTCAAGTGATCCACCCCCGTCAGCCTCCCAAAGTGCTGGGATTACAGGCAGAAGAAACTGCGCCTGGCTAGAACACTTATTTTCTTATTTCATATAGGCCAATGGTTCTCATATTTTTTGATATCAGGACAACTTTGCACTCTCAAATGATTTTTTTTTTTTTTTGAAATATTGTCTCACTCTGTCGCCCAGGCTGGAGTACAGACAGGGTCACGATCTCAGCTCACTGCAACCTCTGTCTCCCAGGTTCAAGTGATTCTTCTGCCGCAGCCTCTGGAGTAGCTGGGATTACCGGCGTGTGCCACCATGCCCAGCTAATTTTTATATTTTTAGTAGAGATGGGGTTTCACCATGTTGGCCAGGCTGGTCTCAAACTCCTGGCCTCTGGTGATCCACCCTCCTTGGCCTCCCAAAGTGCTGGGATTACAGGCGTGAGCCACCATGCCTAGCCTCAAAAATTTTCGAGGGAGACAGGCAGGGTGGCTCATTCCTGTAATCTCACACTAAGGAGAACAAAATCACCTGGTGACAATTGAACAGGCCCCAGAGGCAAAATCTCCTTATCTAAGGAACTTAGAGGACAGCAAAGACCACCTGGTGACCATCTAACAGGCCATCCAGAGGCAAAACTCCTTCTCTGCGGAAATTAGTAGTAATTAGCCTTCCCTTTTTAAATTTTTTTTAGAGGTGGAGTCTCACTCTGTCGCCCAGGTTGGAGTGCAGTCACTGGGTCTCTGCTCACTGCAACATCCACCTCCCAGGTTCAAGAAATTCTCCTGCCTCAGCCTCCAGAGTAGCTGGGACTACAGGCACCCGTCACACGCCTGGCTAATGTTTTCGAGTTTTTAGTAGAGATGGCGTTTCACTATATTGGCCAGGCTAGTCTCCTGACCTCAGGTGATCCGCCTGCCTTGGCCTCCCAAAAGGCTTGAGCCACCACACCTGGTCAGTAATTAGAATTTCTATACATCTCTGGAATGTCATGCCAAAACTCGAGCAATCCTTGCTGACACTGAGGCACCAAAGTGTCTACAAACACAATTCTCAGAGACGTTTGAACCAGAGCAACTCCATCTTGAATAGGGGGCTGGTTAAATGAGGCTGAGACCTACTGGGCTGCATTCCCAGACATTTAAGGCATTCTTGGTCACAGGATGAGATAGGAGATCAGCACTGTGAACTAACCAGTGATCTCTGACTGCTGCTCAGAAAAAACAGGAGGGATGGGTAACGTAAAAATCTGAATCAATATTCTAATTCTGGGCACTGGAATCAGCTAGCAACCTCACATCAGCTTGGTTCCAACAGTTGCCCAGCTCATGGAAAACCTTCATATTTAGATTACTTGGGATAATTTTACTTATTTTGCTTTATTGTTGTAAAATATATTGTTGTTGTACTTTTTGTGTAGGATTGAGAGTAAGCTTACTTAACATTTTCATAAATTAAACACTTATTAATCTTCCAGATACCACCTTTTGTCGGAACTCAGAGTTATGAATGACCCTTACCATAACAACGCTTTCTGACTGGGCTCCTCTCTACCCTAAATGCAAGAGACCAAATAGTTAGAAGGGAATGTCATTGCCCCTATTCAGGCTGAAGAAGTTACAGAAGATGGATCTTCATCTGTCTGCAACCCTTAGGATTAAGGGTTCTCTTATAGAGCGAGTGCAGTGTCCCATGCCTGTAACCTCAGCAATTTGGGAAGCCGAGGTGGGTGGATTACTTGAGGCCAGGAGTTCAGGACCAGCCTAGCCAACACAGTGAAACCCCATCTCTACCAAAAGATACAAAAATTAACCAGGTGTGGTGGCACGCATCTGTAGTCCCAGCTACTTGGGAGGCTGAGGCAGGATAATTACCTGAGTCTGGGAGGTGGAGGTTGCAGTGAGGCAAGATTGTGCCACTGCACACCAGCCTGGGTGACAAGAGTGAGACGCTGTCTAACAAAAATTTACAAAATTTAAAAAAGAGTTATCTCGGCCGGGTGTGGTGGCTCACACCTGTAATCCCAGCACTTTGGGAGGCCCAGGTGGGTGGATCACGAGGTCAGGAGATCAAGACCATCCTGGCTTAACATGGTGAAACCCCGTCTCTACTAATAAAATACAAAAAAAATTAGGCAGGCATGGTGGTGGGCGCCTGTAGTCCCAGCTACTCAGGAGGGTGAGACAGGAGAATGGTGTGAACTCGGGAGGCAGAGCTTGCAATGAACTGAGATTGCACCACTGCACTCCAGCCTGGGCGACAGAGCAAGACTATGTCTCAAAAATAAATAAATAAATAAATAAATAAGAATTATCTTATAAAAGGGAGGGGGGACATGTCAGAGGCGTTTGAACCAGAGCAACTCCATCTTTTTTTTTTTTTTTTGAGACGGAGTCTTGCTCTGTTGCCCGGGCTGGATGGAGTGCAGTGGCCGGATCTCAGCTCACTGCAAGCTCCGCCTCCTGGGTTTATGCCATTCTCCTGCCTCAGCCTCCGCAGTAGCTGGGACTACAGGCGCCCGCCACCTTGCCTGGCTAGTTTTTTGTGTTTTTAGTAGAGACGGGGTTTCACCGTGTTAGCCAGGATGGTCTCCATCTCCTGACCTCGTGATCCGCCTGTCTCGGCCTCCCAAAGTGCTGGGATTACAGGCTTGAGCCACCGCGCCCGGCTGCAACTCCATCTTGAATAGGGGCTGGGTCAAATGAGGCTGAGACCTACTGGGCTGCATTCTCAGACAGTTAGGCATTCTAGGTCACAGAATGGGATAGGAGGTCGCCACAAGATACAGGTCATAACGACCTTGTTGACGAAATGGGTTGCAGTAAACATGCCGGCTAAAACCCACCAAAACCAAGATGGTGACGAGAGTGACCTCTGGTCATCCTCACTGTTACATTCCCACCAGTGCCGTGACAGTTTACAAATGCCATGGCAACATCAGGATGTTACCCTATATGGTCTAAAAAGGTGAGGCATGACTTATCCACCGCTTGTTTAGCATATAATCAATAAATAACCATAAAAATGAGCAACCAGGAACCTTCGGGGCTGCTCTCCCTATGGAGAAGTACTTTCCCGATCCTGGGATTGGGACCCCTTTCTCGTAACAGACCAGACTCTAAGAGAAGGTTCTTGGATCTCACACAAGAAAGAATTCAGAGTGATTCCGTAAAGTGAAAGCAAGTTTATTACATTGTTAAAAGTAAAGGAGAGTTGAAAAACTGTGGTTGGGGGTAGGTGGTCTTGGGCTGTCTCCTGTGGTGGGGAATGCAGGAATGGAGGAGCCGAAAGGAGGGAAGAGAACTTCAGGTAGGTACTGAGTGAAAGCAGGAGTTAATGATCAGGGAAACTCCAGGGGAATAAGAGAGTGGGAGGAGTGTTTCTTCAGAGTCTTTAGAAGACCCCTAGTGGAATCCCACCTTCCAAATTGCTGGGATTACAGGCGTGAGCCACCACGCCCAGCCAGGTTCAAATGCTTCTGACAGATCCAGACCCCTTTTGGGTAACATCTTTCTGGCTACCACGGAAAGGACAATACTAGGGAAACCCCTGACCCAAAGGCTAACTTTGCCAGAAAGGTGTTAACCGTACCCCATAAGGGTTGATACTAAAGAGACCCCTGACCCAAAGGAAATATAATGTTTCACTGATTGGCAGACTTTGGGTAAGTGGGGTACATATTCCCAGGTAAAGAATGGGATTGGGTTAGAGGCCCAAGTTAGGGGAGTTACAGTTTCTTCTAAGACAGAGAGGGTTAAAGTCTCCTCTCAATAAAAGGCAAGGCATTTGACTGAACTTGGGTTCAAGGCCCAATCTAGGAAGGTTAGAGTCTTTCCTATGGTTTAGGAGCTTAGAGGCCCCTCTCAGCAAAGTCCCTCTCAGCTAAGAATGCATTTGGCACTATGGCATGTTAACTGCTACTCTCTTGGAATAATCTGCCTTACACTCTTTGCCGATGGCTATGGGTTAGAGAATTAGGAATATACAGGATCGTGGGACATGAGGAGCTTTTTCCTCCTCAAAAGGGGAAACTTGAGAGCTGATTGGACTTCTGGACTAGTCAGTCAAGTCCCTTCTTGACTGACAAGTGGTGGCCTGAACTTTCGATTCAGTGTTGGCTGCAATGGGCAGGTCTTTCTCTGGCCTCCCTGAGCACCTCAACCTTCCCCACACTGCCGCAAGCAATGCTTTTCTCCCTGCCCTTTCCTTTCTTTCTCTGTGTAAACCAGTTGAATGAACGCCAAAGATCACCTGTTTATCTCCTCTGTAAAGTTTTCATTAAAAAGGACTTGTGGCCGGGTGCAGTGGCTCACACCTGTAATCCTAGCACTTTGGGAGGCCAAGGCAGGCGGATTACCTGAGGTCAGGAGTTCGAGACCAGCCTGGCCAACATGGTGAAACCCTGTCTCTACTTAAAAAAAAAAAAAACACAAAAATTAGCCGGGCATGGTGGCACATGCCTGTAATCCCAGCTACTCAGGAGACTGAGGCAGGAGAATGGTATGAACCCGGGAGGTGGAGCTTGCAGTGAGCTGAGATCACGCTACTGCACTCCAGCCTGGGCAACAGAGCAAGACTCCGTCTCAAAAAAAAAAAAAAAGGACTTGTGAGGTTAGTCTTAAGCTGTAGTGAATGTGGTGTGCTTTGTGTATCTTTCTGTGTTCTGTAATGGAGAGGAGTATTTTAAGATAAGATGCAGGCCTTAGGACACCTGTAAGCCCACTTTTCAAGATGGCCCAGCAAACTGGTCAGTTATTTACAAACTTTGCTGCAGGTTCCTGAAAAACAAAAACAAAAACAAAAACAAAAAAACTGGATGAGGGTTCCCCCTTCTCTTGTACGTCCTTGGGAGCTTTACCTTGTAACCATGTGGTTATGCTTTCTCTTTTTACAATGGTGGCCTGGGTTCAGGGTTCAATTCCTAGCTTAGGGAATAAGTCCTCTATCTTCAGTCTGTCTATGTATTTATATGTATTATGTGTTTAATATTTATATATGAAAGAACTTTAATTGGTTTAAAAATAAGAGCTTAAATCAAATATTTTAAAATAAAAATAACATTGTAATGCCTTTTAGTTCACATGACTTTAGTAATCTTTGGGAAATAAAAACCACTTTAAAGATTATTGGTAAAATAAAAATATCTTCAAAAATGTATACATTTGGTCAAATTATGCAGGTCAGATACTAGGTTTGCGAAGTGCTTTAAGGTTATAAACTGCTTCTTTGACTTCTAAAAATTGTTCAATTTATTTTGGACCATTAGATTCTAGATAAGGCCTGGGAACTTAGATTCTAGATAAGGCCTGGGCACATGTGAGATTAGCCATGCCCACTATCTATGCAAAGAAGTTTATAAAGAAAAGAGATTTTGGCTGGGTGTGGTGGCTCACCCCTGTAATCCCAGCACTTTGGGAGGTCAAGGCAGGTGGATTACCTGAGGTTGGGAGTTGGAGACCAGCTTGACCAACGTGGAGAAACCCCATCTCTACTAAAAATACAAAATTAGCCAGGTGTGGTGGTGTATGCCTGTAATCTCAGCTACTTGGGAGGCTGAGGCAGGAGAATCAATTGAACCTGGGAGGCAGAGGTTGCAGTGAGCCAAGATTGTGCCACTGCATTCCAGCCTGGGCAACAAGAGCAAAACTCAGTCTCAAAAAAAAAAAAAAAAAAAAGGAAAGAGGTTTTATATAAGAAAGCATCTTGTATTGTGTGATAAATTATTGTCCTAAACTAAAATATCTGGTTGTTTAAAAAGAGGAATGTCTAGGATAAGTCAAAAAAAGTCTAAGGATGTCATAGATGGTCTGTGTAAGTCATGACAGAATTTATGAAAGGAAATTTATGCAAGAAATGTTTACTTTTTTTTTTTTTTGGAGACAGAGTCTCGCTCTGTCACACAGGCTGGAGTGGAATGGTGCAACCTCAGCTCACTGCCACCTCCACCTCCTGGGTTCAAGCAATTCTCGTGCCTCAGCCTCCTGAATAGCTGAGGTTACAGGCACCTGCCATTATGCCCAGCTAATTTTTGTAGATATGAGGTTTCACCACATTGGCCAGGCTGGTCTTGAACTCCTGACCTCAGGTGATCTGCCCACCTTGGCCTCCCAAAGTGCTGGGATTACAGATGTGAGCCACCGTGCCTGGTCCAAAATGTTTACAGTTTAAAAGTGATGGCCAGGCGTGGTGGCTCACACCTGTAATCCCAGCACTTTGTGAGGCCAATGTGGGGTGGATCATGAGGTCAAGAGATTGAGACCCTCCTGGCCAACATGGTGAAACCCCTTCTCTATTAAAAATACAAAAATTAGCTGGGTGTGGTGACACTCACCTATAGTCCCAGCTCCTCGGAAGGCTGAGGCAGAAGAATTGCTTGAACCTGGGAGGCAGAGGTTGCAGTGAGCCAAGACTGTGCCACTGCACTCCAGACTGGCAACAGAGTGAGACTCCATCTCAAAAAGAAAAAAAAAAGTTATTAAGCCTCTGAAATGCTTCATAAAAAGCCACTAAGACTCTTAACTGTACAACTTGCCTACTTCACAACTAGGTAAGGCCTGGGACACATGGAGTTAGATGCTGGAAAGAGTCAGACCTTATCTGCACTTCTGTCTGAGTCCTAGGCTCCACACCTACTACATCATTAAAATTCCGAAGTTACCAAGGTTGGGAGTAAAATCTCTAAGAGTTAACATTGTAACATGTAATTGAGACTACTGAAGAAACAGTTTTATATGCAAAGTGTGTAAGAAAAGTGAAATGTGTTTTTGGTAAAAGATGATAAGAAGTCGTGGGAAAGTAAATTTTTTTGACCAGATTAATGGGTTAAATGATTATATTAAGTTAGATGGAATAAAGCTGAAGGTTCAAGCAAACTGTGGAAGGTTTGTAAAAAATTAATCTTGCAGACTGGGTGTGTTGGCTCACTCCCATAATCCCACCACTTTGGGAGGCAAAGGCAGGTGGATCACTTGAGGTCGGGAATTCGAGACCAGCCTGGACAACATGGTGAAATCCCATCTCTACTAAAAATACAAAAAAAATTAGCTGGACATGGTGGCACATGCCTGTAGTCTCAGCTACACAGGAGGCTGAGGCAGGAGAATTGCTTGAACCTGGGAAGTGGAGGTTGCAGTGAGCCAAGATTGTGCCACTGCACTCCAGCCTGGGCAACAGAGCGGGACTCCATCTTGAAAAGAAAAAAGGAAAAAAAAACAGAAAAAAAATTGTAAAAATAATTCAGTGTATGGACCATACATGGCAGCTCATGCCTGTAATCCCAGCATTTTGGGAGACTGAGTTGGGTGGATCGCTTGAGATCAGGAGTTCAAGACCAGCCTGGCCAACATGGCAAAACCCAGTCTCTACTTAAAAAAAAAAAAAAAAAAATAGCTGGGCATGGTGGTATGAGTCTGTAATTCCAGCTATTCAGGGGGCTGAGACATGAGAATCACTTGAACCTAGCAGGTGGAGGGTGCAATAAGCTGAGATTGTGCTACTACACTTCAGCCTTGATGACAGAGTGAGACTCTGTCTGAAAAAAAAAAAAATCTCTGTGTGAATATATTGGCTAAAGTTAAGGGGATATTGGCCGGGCGCGGTGGCTCAAGCCTGTAATCCCAGCACTTTGGGAGGCCGAGACGGGCGGATCACGAGGTCAGGAGATCGAGACCATCCTGGCTAACACGGTGAAACCCCGTCTCTACTAAAATATACAAAAAACTAGCCGGGCTAGGTGGCGGGCGCCTGTAGCCCCAGCTGCTTGGGAGGCTGAGGCAGGAGAATGGCATGAACCCGGGAGGCGGAGCGTGCAGTGAGCTGAGATCTGGCCACTGCACTCCAGCCTGGGCGACAGAGCGAGACTCCGTCTCAAAAAAAAAAAAAAAAAAAGTTAAGGGGATATTATTCAGGTTTTCTGTAAATTAAACATTGGAATAAAAGCAAAATATGTTTTCTTAAAGCAAAAACCTGCTTATAATATGCTCTTTAACAAAAATTTGTAAAGGGTTATAAAAGGTTTATGAGAATCTTACCTTACGGTTAAACATTGACATTGAGTAAATATGTCTATAAGGTTTTATTGAGAATTGGGTTTAACATTAATAATACACTAATGTGAAGGTGAAGTTTGTCTTATTTGGTACAAAAATCATACAGGAAGCACTGTCAAATTGAAATGGTATTTGGCTTTCTTGAGGCTGTATTTTTATAAATACGTTCTTGGTATGTGTTCCAAAATAATGGGAAACTCATAATTCTGATATAACTTAGTATATGTTACTAATAATTACAATTGTTACATAAAGTCATTGTATGCCACAGAGGTAACCAAATTTCTTTGTCAATTATGTTGTTGACTGTAGCTGTCCTAAGACGTTTTGTCATCCATAAATAATTGTTGTCTTGTTTTGGTCCTCTTTAGAAGGTGGTTTATAATCAACTATAGAACTCTAACAGATGTTCTTAAATGCAGGCTTCTGATAACTTTTGAGATAGTGACATTAGAGTAGGGGAAAAAACTTTCAGGACTCTCATGAAGAGCTGAAATGTTCATGAATATCAAACAGATCAGGAGTTAACTGCATGTACTAAACTAATAGAAGCCTGAAGTAATCTTTTTTAACATTTGCTTAAAATATTGCTAATGCTTTGCTTTGTTTTTCAGAGTTAAGAAAAATTTTCTTTTTAGCTGTTCACAGCTTTTAACAATTGAGTAAAGTGAACAAAATTTGGAGCATATTTGTTTCTCTCTACCTGATTTCTCCAGAATTTGGAAACTAGTTGTGAGTATTCTTAACTTAAGGCAATGTAGTTATTGGCATAAGTGCAATAAGAATCTGTTTTCAGCCAGGTGCAGTGCCTCACGCCTGTAATCCTGGCACTTTGGGAAGCCGAGGTGGGTGGATCACCTGGAGTCAGGAGTTCAAGACCACCCTGGCCAACATGGTGAAACCTCGTCTCTACTAAAAATACAAAAATTAGTCAGGCATGGTGCCTGGCACCTGTATGTTGCCCCAGCTACTCAGGAGGCTGAGGCAGCAGAATCACTTGAACCTGGGAGGCAGAGGTTGCAGTACGCTGAGATCATACCATTGCACTCCACCCTGGCGACAAGAGCAAAACTTTGTCCCTGCCCCCCCCCCAAAAAAGAAGAAGAATCCGTTTGTTTTTGCAATAGGACACAATTGGAGAAATTGGTTATTTTAGTCCAGGCGCAGTGGCTCACACCTGTAATCCCAGCACTTTGGGAGGCTGAGGTGGATGGATCACAAGGTCAGGAGTTCAAGACCAGCCTGGCCAAGACGGTGAAACCCCATCTCTATTAAAAATAGAAAAAAATGGCCAGGCGTGGTGGCTCACGCCTGTAATCCCAGCACTTTGGGAGTCCAAGGTGGGTGGATCACGAGGTCAGGAGTTCAAGACCCGCCTGGACAACATGATGAAATCCCATCTCTACTAAAAATACAAAAATTAGCTCAGCACAGTGGCACATACCTATAATCCCGGCTACTCAGGAGGCTGAGTCAGGAGAATCACTTGAAGCCAGGAAATGGAGGTTGCAGTGAGCCAAAATCACACCACTGCACTCCATCCTGGGTGACAGAGTGAGACTCCATCTCAAAAAACAAAACAAAACAAAACAAAACAAAACAAAACAAAAAAACCCAAAAACTGAAAAACAAAAAAATTAGCTGGGCATGGTGGTGGGTGCCTGTAATCCCAGCTACTTGGGAGGTAGAGGCAGAGAATTGCTTGAACCTGGGAAGTGGAGGTTGCAGATCACACCACTGCACTCCAGTCTGAGCAACAGAGTGACACTCCATCTCAAAAAAAAGGAATTGGTTATTTATTATTTATTTTTATTTATTTATTTTTGAGACAGAGTTTCACTCTTGCAGCCCCGGCTGGAGTGCAATAGTGCAAGTGCAATCTCAGCTCACTGCAACCTCTGCCTCCCAGGTTCAAGCAATTCTCCTACCTTAGCCTCCTGAGTAGCTGGGATTATAGGCATGAGCCACCACGTTCAGCCAGAATGCCACTTCTGACAATCCCAGGAGGCTCAAGTTATCTTGGAACATAAAGAGGAGAGGAATTTACCCAACTCATAGGTATTTGATGGTATAAACCCATGGCTGGCTCGGCTTTAAAAAAAGTCTTTTTTTTTTTTTGCCAGAGACAGAGTCACCCAGGCTGCAGTGCAATGGTGCGATCTCAGATCATTGCAACCTCTGTCACCCGGGTTCAAGCAATTCTCCTGCCTCAGCATCCTGAGTAGCTGGGAGTACAGGCATGTATTACCATGCCTGACTAGTTTTTGTATTTTCAGTAGAGACGGGGTTTTGCCATATTGGCCAGGCTGAATGTTTTATATGAGATTCCTTTTATGGAACAGAGTCCCATCAAAGCTAACTTAAAAAGCCTATATGGCAAATAATTATTCTTGCTGGACTTTATACAAATAATCAGGCCAAGCATAATAAAGCAAATCAGTCTTACTATGATTTGTCTTTCGTGAAAATGGGGGAAACTGGAGAGAGAAAAATTAAATTTCAAGAGTTATGTATGGTACACTTGTTATTATATTCTAGTCTCATCAGTTGCTTTTACGTTTTTTTCCCTGCAATTTAAACTAACTGCTTGTTCCTGTGAACCAACCAGTAATCTCTCGCTGCAGCTCAAAAGAAACAGAAGGGATGGGTAATGTAAAAATCTGGATCAGTATTCTAATTCTGGACGCACTGGAATCAGCTAGCAACTTCACATCAGCTTGGTTCCAATAGTAGCTCAGTTCATTGAAAGCCTTCTTATTTAGATTACTTGGGATAATTTCACTTATTTTGCTTTATTGTTTTGGAATATATTATTGTTGTACTCTTTGTATAGGAACGAGGATAAGCTTACTTATTTTTTTTTTTTTTTTCAGATGGAGTCTCATTTTGTCACCCATGCCGGAGTGCAGTGGCGTAATTTTAGTTCACTGCAACCTCCGTCTCCCAGGTTCAAACAATTCTCCTGCTTCAGCCTCCGGAGCAGCTGGGATTATAGGTGTGCACCACCATTCCCGGCTAATTTTTGCATTTTTAGTAGAGACAGGGTTTCACCATGTTGGCCAGGCTGGTCTTGAACTCCTGACCTCAAGCGATCTGCCCGCCTCGCTCTCCCAAAGTGCTGGGATTACCGGTCTGAGCCACTGTTCCTGGCCCCAGATAATCACCTTTTGTTGGAACTCAAAAGTTATGAATGACCCTCACCATACCAACATTTTCTGACTGGGTTCCTCTCTACCCTAAATGCAAGAGACCCAGTAGTTAGGCAGGAATGTCATTGCCCCTATTCTGGCTGAAGAAGTTACAGAAGACGGATCTTCATCCCTCTGCAACCTTTAGGATGAAGGGTTCGCCTATAAAAGAGGGGGAGGGAAATGTCAGAGGCATTTGAACTGGAGCAACTGCATCTTGAATAGGGGCTGGGTAAAATGAGAATGAGATTGAGATCTACTGGGCTGCATTCCCAAATGGTTAGGTATTCTAAGTCACAGGATGAGATAGGAAGTTGGTGCAAGATACAGGTCATGAAGACCTTGCTGATAAAACAGTAAAGAAGCTGGCCAAAACCCACCCAAACCAAAATAGTGATGAGAGTGACCTCTGGTCATCCTCACAGCTACACTCCCACCTGTGCCATGACAGTTTACAAATGCCAGGCAATGTCAGGAAGTTACCCTACATGGTCTAAAAAGGTGGCTCATGAATAATCTACCCCTTGTTTAGCATATAATCAAGAAATAACCATAAAAATGGGCAACCAGCAGCCCTCAGGGCTGCTCTTTCTATGGAGTAGCCATTCTTTTATTCCTTTACTTTTTTTTTTGAGACAGAGTCTCATTCTGCTGCCCAGGCTGGAGTGCAGTGGTGCAATCTTGGCTCATTGCAACCTTTGCCTACCAGGTTCAAGCAATTCTGCTGCCTTAGCCTCCCGAGTAGCTAGGATTACAGGTGCCTGCCACTACACTGGCTATTTTTTGTATTTGTAGTAGAGACAGAGTTTCACCATGTTGGCCAGGCTGTCTTGAACTCCTGACCTGGTGATCCACCCACCCTGGCCTCCCAAACTACTGGGATTACAGGCATGAGCCACTGTGCCTGGTGGAAGCGTTCTTTCTTTCTAATAAACTTTCCTTTTTCAAACCTACACTGTTGTCAGCAAATTCTTCCTACTAACCTGTGAGTCGGCAACTTCCTGGTACTGGTCTCTGATACCTTGCCTGGCAAGCACTTTGGGAGGCTGAGGCAGGAGGATCGCTTGAGGCTAGGAGTTCAACACTAGTCTGCATAACATAAAAGACCCCATCTCTACAAAAGAACAAACAAAAAAATATAGCCAGTAATGATGGCACATGCCTGTGGTTCTAGCTACTTGGGGGGCTGAAACCTGAGAATCACTTGAACCCGAGAGGGACAGGGTGCTGTGAGCTGAGACTGCATCACTGCACTCCAGCCTGGGTGACAGTAACATCCTGTTTCAAAATTAATTTTAAAAAAACCTGGGGCCAGGCATGGTGGCTCAAGCCTGTAATCCCAGCACTTTGGGAGGCCGAGACGGGCAGATCACGAGGTCAGGAGATCGAGACCATCCTGGCTAACACGGTGAAATCCCGTCTCTACTAAAAAAATACAAAAAACTAGCCGGGCGAGGTGGCGGGCGCCTGTAGTCCCAGCTACTCGGGAGGCTGAGGCAGGAGAATAGCGTGAACCCGGCAGGCGGAGCTTGCAGTGAGCTGAGATCCAGCCACTGCACTCCAGCCTGGGCGACAGAGCGAGACTCCATCTCAAAAAAAAAAAAAAAAAACCCAACATGTATGTAGCCTGGGCAACAGGGTAAAAATGCATTTCTACAGAAAATACAAAAAATAGCTGGGCATGGTGGCATGTACCTGTAGTCCCAGCTACTCAGGAGACTGAGGTGGGAGGATTGCTTGGGCCTGGGAGGTCAAGGCTGCAATGAGCCATGATCATACCACTGCACTCCATCCTGGGCGATAGAGCCAGATACTGTCTTAAAAAACAACCAACTGGCCGGGCACTGTGGCTCATGCCTGTAATCCCAGCACATTGGGAGGCTGAGGTCGGTGGATCACCTGAGGTTGGGAGTTCGAGACCAACCTGATCAACATGGAGAAACCCCATCTCTACTAAAAATATAAAAATTAGCTGGGCTTGGTGGTACATGCCTGTAATCCCAGCTACTTGGGAGGCTGAGGCAGGAGAATTGCTTGAACCTGGGAGGCAGAGGTTGCAGTGAGCTGAGATCGCAACACTGCACTCCAGCCTATACAACAAGAGTGAAACTCCATCTCAAAAAAAAAAAAAACCAAAACAAACAAACAAACAAAACCAACCAACCAACCAAATAAAAACAAAAAACAAAAAAACATGTAGACGGTTGGGTGCAGTGGCTCATGGCTGCAATCCCAGCACTTTGGGAAGCCAGGCAGGTGGATCACTTGAGGTCAAGAGTTTGAGACCAGCCTGACCAATACGGTAAAACCCTGTCTCTACCAAGAATACAAAAATTAGCCAGGTATGGTGGTGCACACTTGTAATCCCAGGTACTCAGGAGGCTGAGGCAGGAAAATCACTTGAACCCAGGAAGCGGAGGTTGCAGTGAGCTAAGATTGCGCCATTGCATTCCAGCCTGGTTGACAGAGCGAGACTGTCTCAAAAAAAAAAAAAAAAAAAATTGATTACATAACTAAAAAGACAGCGTGGTATTGGTGAAGAATAAAGACAAAGATCAATGCATAGAGTAGCAAGACCCAAACAAAGAATACCCAACTAGTGACAGGTATGCATCACCATGCCCAGCTAATTTTTTTGTAATTTTAGTAGAGATGCAGTTTGGTCACCATGTTGGCCGGGTTGTTCTCAAACTCCTGAGTGTGATGGCTCATGCCTGTGATCCCAGAACTTGGGAGGCTGAGACAGGCAGATCACTTGAGGTCAGGTGTTTGAGACCAGCCTGGCCAACATCGTGAAACTGCCGTCTCTACTAAAAATACAAAGAAATTTGCCAAGCGTGGTGGCACGTGCCTGTAGTCCCAGGCTGAGGCATGGGGATCCCTTGAACCCTGGAGGCACAGGTTGCAGTGAACCGAGATCACACCACTCACTGCACTCCAGCTTCGGCAACAGAGCAACACTCTGTCTCAAAAAAAAAAAAGGAAAAAGAAAAAAACACTGTCGATTGTTTTCCTTGTAGTGGCAGCCTCGCCTTTATTTTAGGTTAAATGTTGGCCAAATGTCAGGTGTGAACAGCCATAATATGTATGTTGGTTTCAAGTAGAAGTGGTGTGGCATGAGGAGAGAGGAGCCCAAAGTGCTTTCCTGGAGGTGACATTCAGGTGTCACTACCTGGCATTTCCTCTTCCCCTTTTGTCACATGGACTATTAAAAGGACATGTACTTAAGGGTAGAGATTTAATAAAATTAGTAATTGCATTGCTTCACCAAGGACATTCTTAAATTTCACATGATTTCACTAACCTTGATGTGGTTAATTGATGTAATATTAACAGCTGGTGAATTTGGTTTGCTGATGTAAAGAATGCTCTGTGGGCCAGGTGTGGTGGCTCACGCCTGTAATCCCAGCACTTTGGGATGCCGAGGCAGGTGGATCACTTGAGGTCAGGAGTTTGAGACCAGCCTAGCCAACATGGTGAAACCCCATCTCTGTTGAAAACACAAAGATTAGCCGGGCGTGGTGTCAGGTGCCTGTAGTCCCAGCTACTTGGGAGGCTGAGGCAGAAGAATCACTTGAACCCGGGAGGCGGAGGTTGCAGTGAGTGGAGATGCCACCACTGCACTCCAGCCTGGTGATAGAGTGAGACTCTATCTCAAAAAAAAAAGAATGCTTCTGTGAGAGCATGGGGACAGGGAAGAGGAGAAGAGTATGGTGACAGCTCTTTCAGTTTGGTGCTCTGTGCCAGCAGATTTGGCAGGCACCGTTGTCTGTTCAGTATCAGGGCAAATGTCCATATAGACAAAAAGGCCAATTGTTTTGAAAATAGTTTTGGTCTCACCAACCGCTGACAGGGCCTAAGGGGCCTCCCAGGGGCTGTAGCCCACCCTTTGGGAACAATGACCTACTCTAAATCTTTGCTTCACTGTTGCCATATTGGAGGGCTGTGGGGACAGGCGTAGGCTGGTGGCAATGCTCTGGCCACCCCAAAAAAGTGTGTTGATGGGCAGTGTAGACAGGTCACGTGGCTGTCTTCAGGGCTACTGTCCAGCCCAGGATGGCCTTGGTCTTTGGATCAGCTTCCCCATCTCCCCCAGACCCTGTTGGCCCACTCTCTGCCCCTCAATGCCTGCCAATTAAGTGACTCCATTCCTCCATGCAAGCCGGTTTCAGCAGGGCCTGTGCAATGCCTAGTGGGGTCTGCAGCCCTGGGCCTCCATTCATCTTGGCCCAGTGAAGAGTGCCTGGCATGGCTATGACCAGTGTGGAGCCCTCACTCCTCCCAAGGCAGCACCAGCCATTGCTTCCAAGTCTAAGTTCCCTGGAGGCCATCCTGGCTGCCCCTCCTGCCCTCCTGCCCAGTCTGACCCATCACAGGCTGCCTCTAAACCTTGTTCTTTCTTCTCCATTTCCCTAGCTGTGCACAATCACTGCCAACGGTTACTTGTTCAGATGCAAGCTCCTTCCCACATGTTCTAGGACTTTTCTCAACCTGCACCCCTTTGTCTAACTGCCTTCATGTCTAGTGACGTGCGGCTTGTGCTCTCCCAGCGGGCCAAGAGTTTGCTAACAGCCATGGCATGGCCTCCTGCCTGCAGTACCCACAACAAAACTTACCTGCCTCATGGAAAAATCTACCAAAAACTCTCCTCCCTGGGAATCTTCTCAGGTTACCCTGATGCCCTGGCCTAGTCTGCTCACCACTTCCTTGTCCTAACCGGCCTGAATGTGCTGCAGCCATGCGGGCTTTAGTGGTGAACCATGCTCCATGCCAGTCCAGCATGTGCAGTGTATCTGCAGTGTACCGTGTGTGTGTGTGCTGTATACGTGTGGCCTTGTTTGGCCTCTCTGTGATGTTTCCAAAGGCAAGGATGTTACCTTCTCTTTACATAGTACCATTCCCCCATTGCCTAACATTTGCCAGCACTCTCAGAAAGTCAATAAACTAAGGCTCATTCCATAATATTTTCCTTTTTTTGTGTGTGACAGAGTTTCGCTCTATCTCCCAGGCTGGAGAGCAGTGGCGCGATCTTGGCTCACCGCAACCTCTACCTCCTGGGTTCAAATGATTCTCCTGCTTCAGCCTCCTGAGTAGCTGGGATTACAGGCACGTACCACCACACCTGGCTAATTACTGTATTGTTAGTAGAGACAAGGTTTCACCATGTTGGCCAGGCTGGTGTTGAACACTTGACCTTAGGTGATCCGCCCGCCTTGGCCTCCCAAAGTGCTGGGATTACAGGCACAAGCCACCGTGCCCCGCCTCATTCCATAATTGAAGCACATCTCAGTTCTAATCTTAGCTGGCAATCTTAAGGGTATCTACAGACAAAGCAACGAGCAGTGCAGAGTGAGAATTGAGTGGGTCGGGTATGGTGGTTCATGCCTGTAATCCCAGCACTTTGGGAGGCTGAGGACGATGGGGTGCTTGAGCCCAGGAGTTCGAGACCAGCCTGGGCAACATGGCAAAACCCCATCTCTACAAAAAAATTACAAAAATTCGTTGGGCCTGGAGCGATGGCTCACACCTGTAATCCCAGCACTTTGGGAGGCTGAGGGTGGATCGCTTGAGCCCAGGAGTTTGAGACCAACCTGGGCAACATGGCAAAAACCCATGTATTTTAAAAGAAAAAAATTGCCCGGCATGGTGGCTCACGCCTATAATCCCAGCACTTCAGGGGGCCGAGGCAGGTGGATAACCTGAGGTCAGAAGTTTGAGACTAGCCTGACCAACAAGGTGAAACCCCATCTTTACTAAAAATACAAAAATTAGCCGGGTGTGGTGGTGGGCACCTGTAATCCCAGCTACTAGGGAGGCTGAGGCAGGAGAATCGCTTGAACCCAGGAGGCAGAGGTTGCAGTGAGCATCCGAGGGGCTGCAGCCCACCCTGGCTAGGCTGGTCTGAACTCCTGATCTCAGATGATCCACCTACCTTGGCCTCCCAAAGTGCTGGGATTACAGACGTGAGCCACTGCTCCCGGCCTGAAGTTTTGTTATTACTCAAGTCAGTCTCCCCGCGCATTCGAGCATTTGGGGATCAGAGTTTTTAAGGGTAGTTTGGTGGGTGGGGGGAGGCAGCCAGTGAGTCAGGAGTGCTGATTGGTTGGGTTGGAGGTGAACTCATAGGGAGCTGAAGCTGTCCTCTTGTGCTGGGTCAGTTCCCGGGTGGGGGCCACAAGATCACATGAGCCAGTTTATCCATCTGGGTGGTGCCAGCTGATCCATCCAGTGCAGGGTCTGATCTCAGGTCTTACAATAGTGATGTTATCGCCAGAAGCGACTTGGGGAGCATCAGAATCTTGTAGCCTCCAGGGACATGACTCCTTAAACCAAAATTTCTAACCTATTGACTAATTTATTCGTCCTATAAAGGCAGTCTCATCCCAGGCAAGAAGGGGGTTCGTTTTGGGAAAGGGCTGTTATATTTGTCTCAAACTATAAACTATAAACTAAGTTCCTCCCAAAGTTAGTTCAGCCTATGCCCGGGAATAGACAAAGACAGCTTGGAGGTCAGAAACAGGATGGAGCTGGCCAGGTCAGACCTCTGTCACTGTCTCAGTTACAATTCTGCAATGACAGTTTCAGGAGGCCCCTTTGGGGAAGTAGAAATGACCAGCATGGGGCGGGAGTTAGAAGGTTCTTACAACACAGAATGAACACAACGTTTGTGGTGCCTTGAACCCCAAAGAGCAAGTGCTGGCCACTCAGTCAGTAAACCCTGGGTGAAGGGTGGGGAGGGGGTTGAGGGAGTCCCATCCCAACTTTGGAAATCTAGGCAGGACCTGGCCCACCATGGTATAAGGGGCTCTGGTATTGAGTCTTGGAAGGAAAGAGCTATGATAGCTTCCTGACATGATGGCCAAAGTCCTGTTCCATTTTCCTATTACCAGTCTTTCTGCTCAGTCTTTAGTTACCACCTCTCCAATGGAGGGAAAATGTAATAGACGAGCAAGTATCCCTTCATCCTGGAAGCCCAAGGGAATCCCTGCCATGCGCCAGGCACTGCAGCCAACGTGGGGGATAGCAGTGGCAGGATGGTGACACACACACAGCTCCTGAATGACGGGGCTGGCTGGGAGGGGATGGGCTCTGCAGACAAGGCAGGGAAAGGGATTCCAGGGAGAGGGAGCAAGGAGATGAGAAGGGGGCACCTAGTTCATCTCCAGATCCTCTTTGGGCAGCCTGGAGCAGCGGTGGGGAGGGAGGACAGCCCCCTAAGCAATCAGACTGCTGGGGAAGGTGAGCTATTGGTTTCCTACAGGGGACAGATAGGATCCAATCTGAGTTTGAAGATCTTTTGCAGTAACAAGGCAGTCCATAAAGACCTGAAGAGACGAGTAGGTGGATCTTGGCACAGCCCCAGCAGGGGGAGGGAATAAGGGGTACAGGATGCCCAGTGGCACTGCCAGGTTATTGGCATGGCTGATTTAAAAAACCTAGGGAGGGACAAGATCTGGGGCTGAGTGGAGAAAAAGAATACTTCCCTTGGACATCGAGACTCAACCTCTGCTCTGCAGAGGCACATGGTTAGCTGTTGGGGCCTGCTTCCCCACCGCCTTTCTTCCCACTGTCTTATCCAGTGCCCCAGGGGCCAGGACCCCCACCCACAGATGACTAATAGGACCCGGTGTGTCTCCCTGCTCTGATCCGTAAAGCCAATGGCCTCCCTGACATTTCCATCTGGAAGTCACGAAGCTTTCAAATTCGGCCTCCCCTACCCCCCACACACCCCTCTGACCTACTCTCTCCCAGTTCCACATTGCTGTTGGCCAGGCAAGCCTTGCTGAAATCTGTCTGCATTCTGCCCAAGTTTTTGTCTCACCTGGATCTCTAAGCTCCGCCCATTTTCCTCCAACACCTCTGAGTGCAGGTAACATCTGCTCCCACAGACCACTAGGGCCTCTGGACATACCAACCTGGTCACCAATCTGTTTACCTTCCTTTCCTGGTCTCTGGCTGTGACAAATGAAGCAATGTAGCTTCGCTAACTCCAGAACTAAGCAAAACTGTTCCTTGATCCACAGCCCAGACCCTTCACTGAACTTAGGTGCTAAACTCTGTTAAGCCTGACCTTTAGGACCAGAGTGAGCAGAGGAAACGAGAGAGAAGACCTGGCACAAAGGGAACAGCCCCTATCCTCGGGGCTTGTTCAGTAGTGACTTTCCCCACTAGGGCTGGTTCCTTACACAGCGTAGAGGTCTGGGCAGGGAAGGGACTCAGGGTGCCCAGGTCAAGAGTTCCAGAGGCAGACCAGAACCCAGTTCTGCACTGGGGAGAGCTGGGGACAGGTAGGTCTCAAGACTGACAACCCACACCCGACACACCAATGGATAGAACGCTGGAGGGGGAGACCCTCTGGCCAGGGGCCTGGGTGGACTTGGGCACTTGGGAGTTAACAGAAGTTCCCATGGCAATCTGGGGCCCTGAGCCCATGAGCCAGATTGGGGGCCAGTGAGGCCCTAGGGAGTAGAGGTCTGGGAAGATGGGTGAGGCTGGGTGGGGGAATGAGGCCTTAGGAAGTGGGTAACGTGGCCCCTTTGGGTATCCTGGAGAAAACCCCCTGCTCTGGCCCTCATTCAGGGAAGTCTTTGGTCTATTTTGGGGACTGAGAGAGCAGGGGTCCCTTAGCAGAGACCTGCTGGTCAGAAGATCCTGGAACCCTACATAGGGACATTTCTTTTTTTTTTTTTTTTTTTTTTTTTTTGAGACGGAGTCTTGCTCTGCCACCCAGGCTGGAGTGCAGTGGCGGATCTCAGCTCACTGCAAGCTCCGCCTCCCGGGTTACGCCATTCTCCTGCCTCAGCCTCCCGAGTAGCTGGGACTACAGGCGCCCGCCTCGTCGCCCGGCTAGTTTTTTGTATTTTTAAGTAGAGACGGGGTTTCACCGTATTAGCCAGGATGGTATCGATCTCCTGACCTCGTGATCCGCCCGTCTCGGCCTCCCAAAGTGCTGGGATTACAGGCTTGAGCCACCGCGCCCGGCCCATAGGGACATTTCTACCATCTCTGTACAGTGAAATCCCAATTGAATACTATCCCGACAGGGAGCTCACTACCCCACCAAAGTTAGGCCGGAAGTATCACCGGACATTGATTCCAATTTTGTTTCTCCTGGAGGAAAGGGAGGGAATCCGGGTGTAGCGTTCCTACTTACTCCAGTGGGGCCGGCAGCCTCTTCTCCCTTCTCAGGTGTGGCACCTTTGCACAAACATGGGGATGGAGTGAATTCTCACCCTATCATTCCCCCATCCCCCACCCCCTCCAGAAAGCACTAGCTCTCAGACCACACTGAGTTCATGGGGCTGGTGATCCCCTTTCACCCTCATCCACCCCACCCATCACCAGCAGTGGCACTTGGGTGAGGGGGGCTGGCTCTGAAATTCCCTCCCCAGTGGAGCAAGCTGATACTCTCACATCTAGCTTAGGTATTTCGGATGCAGAAGTATCTTTTTTATATCCAGAACAGCACAAGGACGCTGACAGTGATGTTGGGTAGGTTATGTCCCTGCCTGCTCTGCCCTACTGGTGACAATTCAGGAGCTTCAGGGGTGAGTCAGGGCCAAGCTGACACAGAACAAGGCCTCTTTGTCCTAAAAACGGTTTGCATTTCCCTTCAGCTCATGCACACCACACCATGCCTGCTACATCTGTGACACTAACCCAAGGCTGTCACCTGATGTCACTGCTGTTTGGTAAACACACACACACACACCCAGTCCTGGCCCACGAAGTCTCATCTAAACACACAAGATGCTGCCTTGACTGCGTGGACCTTCTTCCTTCTAACAATTCTTTTCTAATTTTGGAAAATGGGACAATAAAAAACGGAAACAGAACAAAACCAGGGAACCATCTGCAAGACACCATGTGTGAGCACCTGGTCCAGCATGTTCTGACTGTTCCTGATCTTTCCAGAGCCCTTACAAAGCCCTGTTCTCCTTGCAGGGTGCTGAGGGCCACAGACCTGCAGTGAGAACTTACGAAGACCCGCTACATACTTTGAGCTTCCAGAGGGGCTTTGCCTGTTCCTGTGGTCAGAATTACTGCCAGGATGACCTAGGGGTCACTGTGTTGAGCCGCTTCAGGAACCAACTCAAGCCCCACTCTCTGGGAAGTGTTCCCAGACCCTCAGAATCACGTTGGGCTCTGCTCATCTGGATGTTCCGCTTTCCTCATAGACGAGTCTCAGCTTCCCCTGCTGCAGCACACTGAGGCCATTTATCCAAAATCTTTTTATGTTGTTGTTGAGACAGGGTCTTGCTTTGTCACCCAGCTGGGAGTGCAACCACAGCTCCCCGCAGCCCTGACCTCCCAGGCTTGAGTGATCCTCCCACCTCAGCCTCCTGAGGCTGGAACTACAGGTATACGCCATCACACCCTGCTGATGTTTAAACTTTTTTGTAGAGATAGGGTCTATGTTGCCCAGGCTGATCTTGAACTCCTGGCCTGAAGCTATCCTCCTGCCTTGGTCTCCCATAGTACTGATTACAGGTGTGAGCCACCCAGCCCGGCCAGGATTTTGGGTAAGTGGCGAGGCACAGGGAGGTGGCACTGGCCACCAGCAGACGCATGTAGGAGCACCTGTCTACAGCTCTGGGGGTGGTGGCAGCAGCTCTTCATGTCCACCCCAGGACCCACTCCACTTGGCACCGGCTGGTGGTCATGCTTCCATCAGAAGAACCTTGGGCCATGCTTCAAAGGGACAACAGGATAAATCAAGGGACCCAGGCAGGTGCTCCCTAGAGAACAGGGTGGTGGGTCAGAGGCTTGACCCCACTTAAGCTCTTCCTCAGGGGTGAGATTGGTTGAGTGCTCAGGAAGCCAATACCTGGCTTGTTATGGGATGAAGCTCTCGGCCAGAGGGGACCCAAGTGTGAGCTGGTGAGAGGCCCCATCTCCAGGTTGGAAGCGTTGCTTGGGCGCCGGGGAGCACCAGTGACCAAACGTGTGGTTAGGGTGAGCCCGCAGGCACGCTGGCTCAAAGGGAGAGGCACAGAGTGCAGAGTACTTTTTCAAGGTGGAGCCAGGGGAAGGACCCAGAGCAGGCAAAGCTCCGAAACAGGACTGCACCCAAACAGCCTAGCGGCCCAGGCCACCTCTGCCGCGTTCACAATGATGGCTTTGCCTGCGAGGGCCTGCAAGTAAGTGGTGGTCATCACGCCCCCTGTCCAACGAGGAGGGGGCTGCTTCCCAGGCGCGTTAGGAGGGGCCTGGCCCAGCCCCTTCCCCTCAGGGGAGAAGGCAGAACAGACGAGACAGACACAGCAGACGTGCCCACGGATATAACTTAGTTTATGGGTCAAGCCAATGCAATGCAAAGTTGTTTCTGTTCCTTTTTTTTTTTTTTTAACCAAAATAAATAAATCAGATCTGTCCCTGTGAAGGTCAGAGTGATGAATGAGGGCAGCTGACCCCTTGGCCATGGTCTGCTCCTCATCCCCAGCCCTCCTCTCCCTCTTCTGACCTGCTTTGGCACAGCAAAGAAAATGATGCATCAGAAAGTCTCCATTGGGTTAAAGGAGAAAGAAAGAATGGTTGGGGTGGGGAAAGAGGCCAAGGGAGGAGGTGGGTGGAGGTGGAGGGTTAACAGGACCAAGACAGACCAGCCAGTGCCCCAGTGGTGGCGACCTGAGCTGGACTTCCTAGCTATGCACAGACTCTGTGGGGTCCAGGTGCTGCCAGGGCCCAGGCGGGGTGGGTGGGACATGCTTGGGCCCCACAGACAGCCTGGAACCCTCGAAGGAACAGCAGAGAATGGACACTACAGAGACTGAAGCTGCCCTTTCTGTGCCAGGTCAGGCCAAGGCTCTCTCCTGCCAGCTGCCCCGGGTCGTCCTCAGTTCACGCCACAGCTGGGGCCCACCCTAGAAACCTCTGCCAGCCATGGCTAGATCCGACTCCAGGATCCTCTATAGAGTCTAAGGCTCAGGCTCACGATGAAGCTATCCTAGTCTCAAACACAGGAGCCTGTGCCCTGCTGGGTGACGGGGTTGTCAGCACACTAGGAAGCCACACAAGGCCCAGTCCCTACCCTAGTGGGTGACACTGGTGGGGAGGGTTATGGCCAGAGCTGACCCCTCCCCAAGGACATCCCTTGGGGGCTACCTTTCCTCTTCCTGCTCCCCCTGGCCTCCTGGAAGTCAGCAGAGCCTGGGCAGCGTGTGGCCTGTGGGGCAGCCAAGCACTGGAGGGGGACGACAGCCTAACTCCTATGAGAGCAGAGGGAGGGGTGGCGGCACAGCGAGGAAGGCGGTGGTGTGGGCAGCGCTGAGGCACTATTCTTTAGTTGAGAAGCAAGGGGCAGTCATGGGTGTGGAGAGGGCAGTGGCCCAAGCAACCCTAGGCAGCATCTATGAGAAGTTCTTAAAGACGTCCAGGTCGAAGGCCGTGTCCAGGAGGCGCTGCAGCTCCGTCAGGTGGGTCTTCTTATTGCCAGTGGCTGGAGCAGCTGCTGGGTCCCGGCCGGCATACCTGAGAGACGGAGGGATTGGGCAGTGAGGGCAGGGGCCACTGAGTGTGCCCAGCCCATCCCTCTGCTGCATGTGCCTGGCTAACTGCCTACTGGCCTGAGGGGAGGGTCCCACAGCCTTCCTGGCGGGGACGGAGCCTTACCAGACGGGCTTGGCGCGGCTGATGGTGGTCCGAAGTCTTGGCTTCACGTAGTCATAGTAGCCTTGGTTCTTGTGCTCCTCCTGGCACCAGGCCAGCTCAGCATTGGGGTACTTCTGCACCTCCTTCAGCAGGAGGTCAAAGGGGAATGGCGACAGCTAGGAGACAGCAGGGGTCAGATCAAAGAGGGGAAACTCAGAGGGCAGGCAGGATCCAGCAAAGGGAAACTGGTGTTCCAAGCAGGGAAGGTCAAGAACCTGAGGGCCACACCGCAGGCGAGGCTGTTCTATGAAGGCACCAGAGCCCTGACCCCTACATGGGGGACACCCTGGTGGCACGACCCACCCTCACCTGCTCGATCCTTGTGATGGCCACCTGGCCCACCATGTCGCGTGCTTTGCGCTCTCGGGTGAGGTCATAGTACACTTTGCCGGTGCAGAAAAGAAGCCTTCTGACATTCTCTGGGTTCTGAGCTGCAGGGCCATCTTCTGGGATCACCCGCTGGAAGTGGGTTCCTGCAAGACAGTTCCCACGGCCGGGCTGGTTCTCTCAGGGCTGTGGCTGAGAGCTCTCCTGGGCCTGGTCTCACTTCTGCTGTGTGAGCAGAGGGCTCCCGGAGCCAGGGCTCCATGGACTGCTGCCAGGACACACAGCTTTCAAGGGTTAGAGATGCTTCCCCTTCACCAGCCTCTGATGCCCAGTATTTGCTCAGACCAGGCGCACTTTGAAAAGCACGTGATGTGTAACAAATACACAGCAGACATGGCCAGCTCTGGCTATCAAGTAACACCAGGCTAGCCTTCAAAACAGCTTGGCTCAGACTTCAGAGACAAGAGTGTGTATTAAAACATCCCGGCCGGGTGCAGTGGCTCATGCCTACAATCCTAGCACTTTGGGAAGCTGAGGCGGGCAGATTGCCTGAGTTGAGAAGTTCGAGACCAGCCTGGGCAACATGGTGAAACCCCGCCTCTACTAAAAAAATACAAAAAATTAGTCTGGCGTGGCAGCGTGTGCCTGTGGTCCCAGCTATGCGGGAAGCTGAGGTGGAAGAATTGGTTGGGTCCAGGAGGCAGAGGTTGCAGTAAGCCAAGATTATGCACTACAGCTTGGGCAACAGAGCAAGACTCCATCTCCAAAAAACAAAAAGAAAAAAAAAAATCCCATGTTTATTCTATTTCTGCTGCTCAGGATTTTACAAATATAAAAACTTTCAACACAATCAGAGAAAATATTCAGATAGAGAACAGCGGCCGGGCGCGGTGGCTCAAACCTGTAATCCCAGCACTTTGGGAGGCCGAGACGGGTGGATCATGAGGTCAGGAGATTGAGACCATCCTGGCTAACATGGTGAAACCCCGTCTCTACTAAAAAAATTAGCCGGGCAAGGTGGCGGGCGCCTGTAGTCCCAGCTACTCGGGAGGCTGAGGCAGGAGAATGGCGTGAACCTGGGAGGCAGAGCTTGCAGTGAGCTGAGATCTGGCCACTGCACTCCAGCCTGGGCAACAGAGCGAGACTCCGTCTCAAACAAACAAACAAACAAAAAAAAAAAAAAAAAAAAAAAAAGAAAAAGAGAACAGCGTGTTGGCCAGGTGTGGTGGCTCAGGCCACCACAGCACTTTGGGAGGCTGAGGCAGGAGGATCCCTTGAGCTCAGGAGTTTGGGACCAGCCTGGACAACATGGTGATATTCTGTTCCTACAAAAGTACAAAAATTAGCCAGGCATGGTGGTGCACACCTTGTGTTCCCAGCTACTTGGGAGGCTTTGGTGGGGGAGTCACTCTAGTCTGGGAGGCAGAGGTTACAGTGAGCCATGATCACGCCTCTGCACTCCAACCTGGGTGACAGGGTGAGAATCCACCGCAAAAAAAAAAAAAAAAAAAAAGTGGGTTGAATGGTACAAACACACAGTTAGAAGGAATAAATTCAACGTCTGATAAAGGAGTAAGGTTAACAAACATGTATTGTACTCGAGTGATGGACACCCTAATACCCTGACCTAAGCGCTGCACATCATATACACGTAACCAAAACCAGTTGTGTTTCTATACACAAACAATGAACAATAAGAAAAGGAAATTAGGTCAACAATTCCATTTATGATACAAAAAAATCAAAGGCTGGGCACAGTGGCTCAAACATGTAATCCCAGGACTCTGGGAGGCTGAAGTAGGAGGATCACTTGAGCCCAGGAATTGAGGCTGCAGTGAGCTATGAATGTATCACAGCACTCCGGCCTGGGTGACAGAGTGAGACTCTGTCAAAACACAAAAAATAAAAATCAAAACAAAAAAATTAGCTCAAAGTGGATCAAAGATCTAAACACAAGAGCAAAAACTATAAAACTCAGAAGAAAACATAGGGCAAAAGTTTCGCAACACTGAATTGGTAATGATTTCTTAGATATGACACCAAAGTCACAGGCAACTGAAGAAAAAATAGACAAATCTGACTTCATGAAAATTAAAAACTTTTGTACATCAGAAGATACTAACAACAGGCCAGGTGTGGTGGCTCATGCCTGTAATCCCAGCACTTTGGGAGGCCGAGGTGGGCAGATCACCTGAGGTCAGGAGTTTAAGACCAGCCTGGCCAACATGGTGGAATCCTGTCTATACTAAAAATACAAAAATTAGCTAGGCATGGTGGTGTGCGCCTGTAATCCCAGCTACTCAGGAGGCTGAGGCAGGAGAATCACTTGAACCCGGGAGGCAGAGGTTGCAGTGAGCTGAGATTGCGCCAATGCACTCCAGCCTGGGTAACAGAGTAAGACTCCACCTCGATGAAAAAAAACAAACCCAAACCCAAACCCAAAGATACTAACAACATAATAAAAGAGCAACCCATAGAATGGGAGAAAATATTTGCAAATTATATTTCTGATAAGGAATTAATATCTAGAATATACAGAGAACGCTTAAGAGTCAAAAACAAGCAACCAGATTCAAAAATGGGCAAATGATTTGAATAGGCTGGGTGCCGTGGCTCATGCCTGTAATCTCAATACTTTGAGGCCAATGTAGGAGGATTCCTTGAGCCCAGGAGTTCAAGACTAGCTTGGACAACATAGTGAGACCCTGTCTCTTAAAAAAAAAAAAAAAAAAAAGGATTTTAATAGACAGTTCTCCAAGGAAGACATACAAATGGCCAATAAGCATATGAAAAGATGCTCAATATCACTTAATCATTAGAGAAATGTAAATCAAAACCCAATGACGAAATATCATCTCACACCCATTAAGATGGCTACTATGAAAAAAACCAGAAAATAGTAGGTGCTGATGAGGATGTAGAGATGGTGGGATCCTCATATACTGTTGGTGGGATGTAAAATGCAGCCACTGTGGAAAGTTTGGCAGTTCCTCAAAAAGCTAAAAATAGAATTACCATATGGTCCAGCAATTCCACTTCTGAGTACATATTCAAAATAACTGAAAGCAGGGACTCAAAGAAATATTTGTACACCGATGTTCATAGCAGCTCCTCTAATCACAATACCTGAAACATGGAAGCAACCCAAGCATCCATCGACAGATGAACGGATGAGTGAAATGTGGAAATGTGGCATACACAGATAACGGAATATTTTCAGTTTTTTTTCTTTTTTTTTTGAGATGGAGTTTCGTTCTTGTTGCCCAGGCTGGAGTGCAATGGCGCGATTTCGGCTCACCACAACCTCTGCCTCCCGTGTTCAAGTGATTCTCCTGCCTCAGCCTCCCAAGCAGCTGGGATTCCAGGCATGCACCACCACTCCCAGCTAGTTTTTTTTTTTTTTTTTTAAGACGGAGTCTCTCTCTGTTGCCCAGGCTGGAATGCAGTGGTGCGATCTTGTCTCACTGCAACCTCTGCCTCCCAGGTTCAAACAATTCTCCGTCTCAGTCTCCTGAGTAGCTGGGATTACAGGTGTGTGCCACCATGCCCGGCTAATTTTTGTATTTTTAGTAAAGACAGGGTTTCATCATATTGGTCAGGCTGGTCTCAAATTCCTGACCTCAAGTGATCCACCCACCTCAACCTCCCAAAGTGCTAAGATTACAGATGTGATCCACTAGGCCCAGCCTATTCAGTCTTCTGTTTTGTTTTTTTTTTTGAGACAGAGTCTTCCTCTGTTGCCCAGGCTGGAGTGCAGTGGTGCAATCTCGGCTCACTGCAACCTCCACCTCCCGGGTTCAAGCAATTCTTCTGCCTCAGCCTCCCGAGTAGCTGGGCGCGCACCACCACACCCTGCTAATTTTTGTATTTTTAATAGAGACGGGGTTTCACCCTGTTGGCGAGGCTGGTCTCAAACTTGTGAACTCAAGTGATCCACCTGCCTCCACCTCCCAAAGTGCTGGGATTATAGGCATGAGCCACCACACCTAACTATTCAGTCTTAAAAAAAAAAGAAATTCTGACACATGCTACACAACATGGATGGACCTTGCAGACATGCTAAATGAAACAAGCCAGTCGCAAGGGACAAAGACTCTGTGATTTCACTTATGAGCTCCATAGAGTAGTCAAATGTACAGAGGCAGTAACACACTGAACTGGACACTTAAAAATGGTCAAAATGGTAAATTTTATGTTGTGTATTTTACCATAATAAAAAAAGATTGGGGACTGGGTGTGGTGGCTCATGCCTGTAATCCCAACACTTTGGGAGGCCAGGACGGGTGGATCACGAGGTCAGGAGATTGAGACCATCCTGGCTAATATGGTGAAACCCCGTCTCTACTAAAAATACAAAAACAAAATTAGCCGGGTGTGGTGGCGGCGCCTGTAGTCCCAGCTACTCGGGAGGCTGAGGCGGGAGAATGGCGTGAACCCGGGAGGTGGAGCTTGCAGTGAGTCGAGATCGAGCCACCGCACTCCAGCCTGAGCGACACAGCGAGACTCCGTCTCAAAAATAAATAAATAAATCAATAAAAATAAAAAATAAAAAAAGATTGGGAACCTCCCCCCAACAAAAAAGAAGGGGCTTGCCTTGATTGAAGACTAAAGCGGGGTTGGTGACTGGTGGGATGTAGGCTTCCTGGCCTGGTGACCCCTGGTGGGTGGTAAAGGCTGTGTCAGCCACCTGCACTGCACTGTGCTATAGAAATCTCAGTGTTATGGGTTTCCCTTCACACAAGTGCAGCTGGCATGTGACTTGGCAGGGCCTGCCATCCAGTGTTTTTTTCCTCTGTTCTGAAGGGCTTGCTTTGGGGATGGGCCTCCGTCAGAGCCAGAGGTGAGCTGCCACTCACCCGCTGAAGGAGGCTGCAGGCAGCGGCACTAACCCTCAATCTTGGACATACTTAATTGCCTCTAGTGGAGTCCTTGGTGGCATTTGCAGGTGAGAGGAAACAGCTCCTGGGCTGCATGTTAAGACATGTCATTTGACCAACTTGAATGTAAGCTGTGACCTTCCTCATCTGGTATCACGGGTCTTTTTTTGAATGTGTGTGCCAGAGTTTTGCTTTTATTGCCCAGGCTGGAGGGCAACGGCACGATCTCAGCTCACTGCAACCTCTATCTCCTGGGTTCAAGCGATTCTCCTGCCTCAGCCTCCCGAGTAGCTGGGATTACAGACATGTGGCACCACGCCCATCTAATTTTGTATTTTTAGTTAGAGATGGGGTTTCTCCATGTTGGTCAGGCTGGTCTCGAACTCCCGACCTCAGGTGATCTGCCCGCCTCAGCCTCCCAAAGTGCTGGGATTACAGGTGTGAGCCACTGTGCCCAGCCATGTATCATGGGTCTTTAAAACCAAAAAGCTGGGAAGAGCCAGTGAGAATCACAAACGTCAGCCCCAGGAGCTGCAAAAGAGCAGCAGCAAAGAAGCCCCAAACATAGCTTCCCCCAGGAAATGCCCGTCTCCCTCACACCCACCTGGAAGCATCTCATCAAAGCTGGATCTGGCCTCGGGGTGGCGCAACAGGGATTTGGGGGTGAAGATAATTAACTGAAATACAGAACAATAGGCTTGTGAAGGATCAGATTCTGAAGATTCCAGAAGGAAGGTCAAAAGCAAGGCCACCCAAGCCTTGACCTTCAGGCCATGAAACACACCTGCCCTCCCACTCAACAGGAGCCTCAGGTCGGAAGAGGCAGAGAAGGAGGGAAAAGGAAAAATGACCAATTTCCCTGCTGTTCACCTCCCCTAGCTGAGTATCCACTCCTGGCAGGGCCCATCCCAGCCTGCTCAGATTCCCAATACTCCCCTCCCTGCTTCTCTGTACCGAGGAAAGAGCTCTGACCCTCTCCTTGGCAGTCGCAGAGCAAATGCATCCAAAGCCCATGTAAGGCTGTGACGTGGCCCAGCACCAAGAAGCACCAGGGCTGTCCTGCCCTGTGGGCCCTTGGGCTGCTGGGGACACTCCAAGCTGCAAGCCTCCGCCCCATACCCCCACCCCTGAGGTATCCCAGGGCAGCAGGGCACTCTCCCTCGCTGTGCCCCACATTCCTTCTTCTTTTTTTTTTTTTTTGAGACGGAGTCTCGCTCTGTCGCCCAGGCTGGAGTGCAGTGGCGCGATCTCGGCTCACTGCAAGCTCCGCCTTCCAGGTTCACGCCATTCTCCTGCCTCAGCCTCCTGAGTAGGTGGGACTACAGGCGCCCACCGTCACGCCCAGATAATTTTTTGTATTTTTTTAGTAGAGACAGGGTTTCGCCGTGTTAGCCAGGATGGTCTCGATCTCCTGACCTCGTGATATGCCTGCCTCAGCCTCCCAAAGTGCTGGGATTACAGGCGTGAGCCACCGCGCCGGCCCCCTTCCTTCTTATGAATCACTTCTCCCACGTATCCCTCCACTCAACTTCTACTCACTCTTCAACACCCAGCTCAGGAGCCGCTCCCCAGGAACCCTGCACTCCCTTGGCCTTTGCCAGGGCTCACCTCTCTTCCAGAGCTCAGCACACCCTCTGTGATCACCTGTTCAAACATCCGTCCTCCCCACCGGGCTGGGGCTGGCAGCCTATGTGGCTGCTCTGCATGTGGTGCTCAGCAGTACCCAGGGGCCCAGTCGGGGAAGAGGACACATGAAACATGCAGTTCCCTCATGGCAGCAGTGAGGAGGGGCCAGGCTGTCCATGCTATGTCCTGACGCCATGTCTTGTCGACGCTACCCTGCAGGTGCCCACCTAGCCAACCCCAAGCAAGAGGCTCTCTGAGGAGCCCTTCCCTGCACCAACAGGGCAGGGCCAGGCCTCGTTTGAACAAGGGAGGAACTGCCACTGACCGGCTTCCGGAAGGGCAGCAGGATCTGGCGTCGTAGCACGTGGAAGAAGTTGCCAGGGGTGGAGCAGTTGACAACAACCCAATTGCAGTCATACAGCTGATTGATGTCGAAGTTGGCTTCTTTAAGGTCCTGCAGCAAGGAAGGAAATGGCCAGAGGCCAGGACGCAGCACTGAGTTTTCTGGGGTATCTGGGGGCCCTTGGGTGATCTAGTTTGGATATTTTTTTTTTTTTTTTTTTTTTTGAGACGGAGTCTCGCTCTGTCGCCCAGGCTGGAGTGCAGTGGCCGGATCTCAGCTCACTGCAAGCTCCGCCTCCCGGGTTTATGCCATTCTCTCGCCTCAGCCTCCCGAGTAGCTGGGACTACAGGTGCCCGCCATCTCACCCGGCTAATTTTTTGTATATTTTTTTTTAGTAGAGACGGGGTTTCACCGTGTTAGCCAGGATGGTCTCGATCTACTGACCTCGTGATCCGCCCGTCTCGGCCTCCCAAAGTGCTGGGATTACAGGCTTGAGCCACCGCGCCCGGCCTAGTTTGGATATTTGTCTCTGCCCATATCTCATGTTGAATTGTAATCCCCCACTGCTGGAGGTGGGGCCTGGTGGGAGGTGTTTGGATGAGAGCTTGGGCCATCCCCTTGGTGATGAGTGAGCTCTCACTCTGACTTCACACGAGATCTGGTTGTTCAAAGTGTGTGGCACCTCTCCCTGACTCTCTCTTGCTCCTGCTCTGGTCATGTGACATGCCTACTCCCTGACTTCATCTCTGCCATGATTGTAAGCTTCCTGAGGCCTCCCCAGAAGCTGAGCAGATGACAGCATCATGCTTCCTGTACAGCCTATGGAACTGTGAGCCAATTAAACATTTTTTCTTTATAAATTACCCAGTCTCAGGTTTTTCTGTATAGCAACACAAGAACGGCCTAACCCACTGACTCACCAGGAGACATAAGCCGGCACTAACAAGTGAGTCCAGGAAGTTCCTTCAGTCAGGCTCATACCCTGGAGGAGAGCCTCAGTCCCATTCAATCCATCCTATTTATCTGAAAGCTACTGCCCAGCATGAAACAGATACTACTTTAAGAGACACAAGTTCTACCTAAAACCAATTTTCCTTAGACACTGACTCGTAATCATTTTCTTTGAGGTTTTTTTTTTTTTTGAGATGGAGTCTCCCTCTGTTGCCTAGGCTGGAGTGCAGTGGCACAATCTTGGCTCACTGCAACCTCTGCCTCCTGGGTTCAAGCGACTGTCTGCCTCAGTCTCCTGAGTAGTTGGGACCTCAGGTGCCCACCACTATGCCTGAATAATTTTTGTCTTTTTAGTAGAGATGAGGTTTCACCCCATATTGGCCAGGCTGGTCTCGAACTCCTGGCCTCGTGATCCACCTGCCTTGGCCTCCCAGAGTGCTGGGCTTACAGGTGTGAGCCACCGCACCTGGCCAGTTCTTTTTTTTTTTTTTTTTTGAGGTGGAGTCGCCCAGGCTGGAGTGCAGTGGCACGATCTTGGCTCACTGCAACCTCCTCAACCTCCGCCTCCCAGGGTTGAGCAATTCTCCTGCCTCAGCCTCAGAGTAGCTGGGATTACAGGGGGGCGCCACCATGCCCGGCTAATTTTCGTATTTTTAGTAAAGAGGGGGTTTCACCATGTTGGACAGGCTGGTCTCAAACTCCTGACCTCATGATCTCCCTGCCTCGGCCTCCCAAAGTGCTGGGATTTCAGGCGTGAACCACCATGCCTGGCACCATTCTTTTTTTTTTTTTTTTTTAAGACAGGGTATTGCTTTGTCACCCAGGCTGGAGTGCAGTGGCACGATCTTGGCTCATTGCAGCCTTTACCTCCCAAGTTCAAGCAATCCTCCCATCTCAGCCTCCCAAGTAGCTGGGACTGCAGGCGTGCACCATCATGCCCAGCTAATGTTTAAATTTTTTGTAGAGATGGGGTCTCACCATGTTGCCCAGGCTGGTTCTTTTGAGCTCTTAAAGTTTCACTGGAATCACCCCAAAGTTCTCTCAAGTGTGTACCTGAATCGGTCTGGGAGCATCCCGCAGGAGCCCATGCTGAGGGGCTCACACGGCATTTCTGTGCTTGCAACAACAGCAGGAAGCCAATGGAGGCAGTCCCTGCACCTTCCTCTGTCCTCCAAGGAAGTCTCTCATCCCAGAGCGCCCAGAGGCAGGGGGCCACACCTGCCCACCCACGCGAGCTCCCCAGGATGGAGAAAGGAACAGAGGCACAGTCTGCCACTTCAGGATGTCCAGGTAGAATGTTCTTCCCCAGGTTTCCCACCAGACACCCCGAGAATGGCTGGGCTGACAGGGCCTGTATTACTCACTGGCAGGACGTCTGGGTCATCGTTGCACATCTGCAGGAACCGCTCTGGGCGGGCGGAGGAATGTTCTGGACCCTGGAACCAGACATGCAAGTTACAGTTTAGGAGCTCTTGTGTACTGACATTTGCCGCATTTGCTGTTCCTCCTCCTTAACCAACTAGCTCATTTCTGGTTATCTTTTTCTTGATGGCAGGGTTCAGTTCCTTCCCCCTTCCACCGGCAAAGCACTTGGCTCCTCATCATTTCCACACTTGGACGCCTGCACATCTAGGGAGTCTGCACCAGCAGGGACAGGGCATGCTAGCCACATCCAGATGGGCTACTCTGGCTTTCCGAGGTGACATCCCATCTGAGATAGACGGGAAGCACCAGCAGAGCCCTTAGGAGGCTGGTGTGAGCCGCTGGCTCTCGTGCCAGTCTTTGGGGTCAGGGTCCTACACAGGCCCTTCCCAAGTCCTAGGTCTGGCAGGGAAGGGCCAGAGGCTCACCATGCCCTCCATGCCATGTGGCAGCAGCAACACGATGCCATTCTGCCGCACCCACTTGGCTTGTCCTGGGCAGATGAACTGGTCGATGATGCACTGGGCCGTGTTGTGGAAGTCACCAAACTGGGCTTCCCAGAGGACCAGGGCATTAGGACTGGCCATGGCGAAGCCCAGCTCAAAGCCTACAAGAGACATAGGAAGGAGAAAACCATGTCCAGGACACCAGCCAGTAGGCCCAGAGGGGGTGGGTGGGTGAGAGGCCGTGGTGGTGTGGCTCCAGGCACTCACCCAGCACGCCGTACTCAGACAGTGAGCTGTTGCACACGGTGTACGGGGCCTGATTGGGCCAGAGGTGGTTCATGGGGATGCAGGTTCTCTTGTCCACGTTCTGGTCATGGAGCACATGGTGGCGGTGGCTGAGACAGGACAACAGAAGTAATAATCAGGAGCTCTGACTTGAGAAGCAAATACGCTGGGACCCACATGAAGCACCAGCAGATGCCATGCTCTGTGACCTGGACTTCCGGCCAGGCAGCTACAGAGTCAGCCCCACCCAGGTCTTAACAGAAGCACCCACAGCAAATGAGGGACAGAGGTTTTCAGCCTGATAGCAATGGGACTCAGTAACTGTCTTCTGAAAAAGAAACACCAGAACCCCTCCCTTGGCATTTCCTACTCTTTGGAGGGCAAAAAAAAACTGCCCAGAACGTTACCTGAATGTGCCCCGCTCCACGTCCTGGCCGCTCAGTCGGATGTGGATACCCTCCTTCAGGAGCGAGCCAAACGCCATATACTCTGCCAGAGCCCAGTCCACAGTCCGGTTCTTCACCATTTCCCCACGAGTCTTCAAGATCCGGCTCAGCCCTGCAGAGACACAGCTCTCACCAGCTGCTGCAGGCCCTGCCTGCACGTCTGCCTTGCTTCTCAGTGTGCCCATGGCAAGAGTGGAGCCTTCTTCACTCGCAGTTTCTGGGTTCCTGACTTGCTGGAAAAGCTGTGACCTCAGTCTCTTTTACCACTGAGGAAGTGTAGGATCGTGCTAAGGGCAGGGAGTGAGAGAGGTGGCTCCATCCAACCACCCCAGAGGCTTCGAGCAGGGCAGGAAGGGAGTCTCTGTAGGACACATGATGGGGGTCAAGGTCACAGTCCTAGACTGTCTGGGCCCAACATTTCCACAGGTCAGCACAGAGCTTGTTACCTCCATGAATAGTAAAGTTTTCCACAGGCACAGAGCTAGCCACATTCCCAATGTGTGTCAGAATATCCTCCGTCAGACCCGTGGAGGGGCAGGACATGCTCCTGGGCTGCCCGTCCAGGGTGAAGAAGCCTAGGAGAGGAAGAACAACTGAGGCATGACATCTGCTCTACTTTTCCAGGGACCACATCATGGCAGACACATGATGTAGGGGAGAAGCAGGGTGAGAGACAATGTAGCTCACACTGTGTTCCCCAGAAAACATGAGTGCAGGGGTCTGGGTCCAGGGTCTGCAGGGGTTTTGCTGAAATGGTGCACACAACTGTGCACTGTGGGTACAAAGTGGAAAGCATGAATTTTTTCCGTGAGGAGGATGCCTTGTTACATCAGATCCTCAAAGGAGCTTATTTGTGGCACTGGTTCTTCACTCACCAGGCCAAGGAGAGTCCAGCCAGTGCTTAATGTGCAAGATCTTCTCATCTTTAGATCTGGCAAAAGCTTCCTCACAGATCTTATCATACTTGGAAATTTCCTCCTGAAGGGTTGGACACAACACAGCAGTGACTGGCACAGGGCATGACTACTGCACATGCCCACCCGTACCCCACACTTTCTGACGGCCACCACGCAAGCCCAACCATACCCTGGCACAACTCCCATGCGTGCCCACCCATACCCCCACACTTCGTGGGTGCAAAACATCTCAGCCTCTGGGCCTGCTCCTTCTCAACAGGCATAACACCTGTCTAAGATTTTATTCTTTTCATCCCAGAAGTTTCTTCCTCACATTTGCTGGGTAGAGATTCTGCTCAGAGTTTGAACCCCTAACCCTTCACATTTTTTTTTTCTTTTTTTTTTGGTGACGGAGTCTTGCTTGTCATCAGGCTGGAGCGCAGTGGCATGATCTTGCTTCACTGCAACCTCCGCCTCCCGGGTTCAAGTGATTTTCCTGCCTCAGCCTCCCAAGTAGCTAGGACTACAAGCGCATGCCACCATGCCCAGCTCATTTTTGTATTTTTAGTAAAGATGGGGTTTCACCATGTTGGCTAAGATGGTCTTGATCTCTTGACCTCGTGATCCACCTGGCTCAGCCTCCCAAAGTGCTGCAATTACAGGCGTGAGCCACCACGCCCAGCCCACCACATTTTTTCTTAAGAACTGGTCCAGGCCAGGCACAGTGGCTCATACCTATAATCCCAGCACTTTGGGAGGCCAAGACAGGTGGATCACTTGAGGTCAGGAGTTCGAGACCAGCCTGGCCAACGTGGGGAAACCCTGTTTCTACTAAAAATACACAAACTAGCTGGGCGAAGTGGCTTGCACCTGTAATCCCAGCTACTTGGGATGCTGAGGCATGAAAATTGCTTGAACCAAGGAGGTGGAGGTTGTAGTGAGCTGAGATCACACCACTGCACTCCAACATGGGTGACAAGGCTAGATTCTGTCTCAAAAAAAAAAAAAAAAAAAGAACTGGTTCAGCTCTCATGGTTCCCAGCACAGTCCCAAGGAGGTCTGGGCCACAAAGCTCTGTCTCCAGTTTAGGCTACAGGTTATCAGGTTGTTCTGACCTGGGATCTGTCCTGCTCCCATGCTCAGACATAGCTCCTCACACCCACCCTCTCCCTCTCTAGGGCAGCTGCTTGGCCTTCCCACTCACAACCAACCAGCACTTACTATCCAGATTACAAGAGGCCCCTTACTAAGCTGGATCCACCACCTACCTCCCAACCCTGCACAATCTGTGAAATCTGAGAAAACCTACTGGGCCGCTACTACTTCAACCTGAAAACATCCCCTTCTCTTCCCAAAAACACTGTTTAAGGCCCACTTCCTTTACAAAGCATCTCAGTGGCCCAGATTCTCCAAAAAGTTACGCATTGAAATACTATAGTTGTAAATATTTCACATCCTCTCACGTGTATCCTCATAACTTGCAACAGTGAGAACTGGCCCTGTGGCCCACCTTTTCTAGTCATCCCCGGCTCTGGAAAGGCGCACTGGGACAGAACCACAGGGACGTACCTCATACTCGGGCTGGTTGACCACACCCTGCGACACCAGCAGCTCGGCGTACTTCTGTAACACGGGCTTCTGCTTGCGGATCTGCTTGTACATGAGCGGCTGAGTGAACATGGGCTCATCCATCTCGTTGTGGCCGTTGCGCCGGTAACACACCTGCTCAGAGCAGTGAGAGGATGTCAGAGACAACGGCTGGCCCCTTGGGAAGAAGTGCGGTTGGGGAACCTGCCCCATCTCTCCTAGGTGATGGTCATGTTCTTCATGCCTCATGCCTGCCCTGGAATTTACCTTCTCTAGAATTAGGATTCTGTGTATCTCTCCTTTACACAGTACAGCTGCTCTATCAATGAGGAGTGGCCCTCCTCACCGCCACAGCTCCTGCCTGGGATGCAAGCATTCCTTGGTGCTCACAGGCCTGAACAATTTGGAGCTCAAAGGAACCTGCATGAGGCCTGGCAGTAGAGAGCCCTGAGGTGACTCATCTAAACAAGCTCCTCTCCTTGGGACACAAGGGTGCCGAGGGCAACAGGGGTGGGTCAGATGCTCTGCCCAGGACGTGCTGTCCCCTGGAGTCACTCACCAAATCGACGACCACGTCCTTGTGGAAGGTGCTCCTCCACTCGGCCGCCACTTTGCACACGTACATGACAGCCTCGGGGTCATCTGAGTTCACGTGGAAAATGGGAGCATTCACCACTCGGGCCACATCGGTGGGGTAGGGGGAGGAGCGGGCCATCCGAGGGTCGGTGGTGAAGCCGATCTGCAAGGAACATGTAGCCTAGCAAGAGGGCACCTGGCACAGCCGGCACAGGGACCAGAGGGTGGGGCCGAGGCCCGGCATGGCATGCACTTGCCGCCTGGCTACTCTTGAGTACGTGCTCCAAAATGGTTGTTTACACTTCTTTTCCTTTATTTTTTCTTATTCTGATAACAAAATCCATATATATTTAACATAGAGAATTTAGAAGACATAGTTTAAAAAATTAAATAGCAACCTATAATTCCACAGGCTATGGGGTCAATATTCTGATGTTTTCCTTTCCAGATTATTTTCTTTGTATGCATATATATGTAAATAAATATTTAAATTTGGGATCTTATTATTTTTATTATTTTGATTAATTCTTTTTATTTTTTGTAGAGATAGGGTCTCACCATGTTGCCCAGACTGGCCTCAAACTCCTGGGCCTAAGTAATCCTCCTGTCTCGGCTTCCCAAAGTGTTGTTATAGGAGTAAGCCACTGTGCCTAGCCTAAGAAATTTTTTTTTTTTTTTTCTTTTTTTTTTGAGACGAAGTCTCACTCTGTTGTGCCCAAGCTGGAGTGCAATGGCGTGATCTCAGCTCACTGCAACTTCCACCTCCCGGGTTCAAGCGATTCTCCTGCCTCAGCCTCCCGAGTAGCTGGGAATACAGGCGTGCGCCATCATGCCTGGCTAATTTGTGTATTTTCAGTAGAGACAGGGTTTCAATATGTTGGCCAGGCTGGTCTTGAACTCCTGACCTTGTGATCCGCCTACCTCAGACTCCCAAAGTGCTGGGATTACAGGCGTGAGCCACCATGCCCAGCAAGAATTTTTTTTTTTTTTTTTTTTTAAAGAGACAGAGTCATGCTCTGTCACCCAGACTGGAGTGCAGTGGTGCAATCGTGGCTCACCTCTTATTCCAGCCTTCTGTGTAGCTGGTGTTACAGGTGTGTACCACCACGTTCAGCTAATTTTTAAATTTTTTTGTAGAGACGGGGTCTTGCCATGTTGCCTGGGCTGGTCTCGAACTTTGGGGCTCTAGTGATCCTTCTGCCTCAGCCTCCCAAAATGCTGGGATTACAGGTGTGAGCCACAGTACCCAGCCAGAAAAGAAAATTTAAAGACTTCATAACATTCCCTACCAGTTAGATGTACCAAAATTTAATGATATATTCATAATTTTATGATCGGCATTTAAATTTTTATTTTATGATATATTTCAAACATAAAGCATGATAATACTATACTGCTCATCTGTGAGTCCATCACCTAACATGAACAAATCTCAACAGTTTTGTCATATTTGTTAGTGGACCAGAATGTTTCTGTCACAGAGGCTCAAGCCCACAGGCCTCTCTACCCTTAAATCAGAGGAGGTCACTGCCACAAGTTATTTGTATTTCACATGTCCGTAAACAGCATATAGTATCTATCTTCTGAGGCTTGTTGGTAACTTTTATTGATTGATTGATTGATTGATTGAGACGGAGTCTCGCTTTGTCACCCAGGCTGGAGTGCAATGGTGCAATCTCAGTCTCTGCCTCCCGCCTCAGTTCAAGCCATTCTCCTGCCTCAGCCTCCCAAGTAGCTGGGATTACAGGCATGTGCCACCATGCCCTGCTAATGTTGAAAAATATTTTTGGTAGAGATGGGGCTTCACCATGTTGACCAGGCTGGTGTTGAACTCCTGACCTCAAGTCTGACTGCCTTGGCCTCCCAAAGTGTTGGGATTACAAGCGTGAGCCACCGTGCCTGGCTGACTTGTAAACTTTGATGTAATTTCAAATTCATGAGAAAGCTGAAAGAGTACTACAAAGAACTCCCATACACTCTTTACTTAAAGTCACCAAATGTTCACATTTTGCCCCCTCTGCTTTAATTATTCATGCCCTCCCATTACACACATACACCTTTTCCCTGAACCATTTAGCAGACAGTTGTGGACCATCCCTGTTTCTGAGGGAAAAGTCTAGACATTCCCCTACCTCGCCAAAGTACAGCACTCAGCCTCATGCAATTTACACTATGTCTTTGTCTAATCCACAGTCCACAGACATCATGCAACAGCACTGTATAATCCACTCCACACTCACTCCATCGGTTGTCCTAACAATGTTTATGGAATCTTCTTTTTCCTTAGCCCAGTATCCAGGCCAGGACACGCACTGGACTTACTTGTCCTGTGTCTCTACTCCCTGCTATTTTGGAAGGCTTTCCTTGGTTTCTCATGGCATTGAGATTTCTGAGAGTATTTCCATGTTTTCAAACTATACTGATATATACTCTATGTACCTTATATATGGCATCATACTCTAAATACTGTACAATTCCTTTGCAGTGTGCCTTTTAACATTTGTTTTTATGATACACCCAGGTTGAAACATGTAACTGTACTTCCTTTAGTCTCTACTTTCCAGTGAAACTTAACTAGACACAGTGTACCCCACAGAGTATTTATCCATTCTCTTGTTGGTGGACATTTGGTTTGTTTCCAATTTGTGGTAAACACAATGTTGCTGTACACATGCTTATACAAATTGTCTCCCGCAAACGCTGAGTTTATTTGCAATCTAATCCTAGGAAGGGAAAACTGAGCCATAAGCATGAGCATTTCAAAATTTTCTAAATGCTATCAGACTGCTCTCCCGAGTAGCTGTTCTACTTACACTCCTACTAGCAGCATATTAATGTCCTGCAATTTCCATTTACCACACTGTAACCATTTCCCCAGGATATTAAACTTTTTAATGGTTGTTTAATATCCCTTCCTATGGCTTTGCCAAATTTTATGCAAAGACGCTTTTGCTGCTGGACATAAGCTTGTTTCCTAACTTCGTGGTAGCACAAATATGGTTTTGACAAAAATATTTTTTTTTTTTTGAGACAAGGTCTCACTCTGTTGCCCAGGCTGGAATGTAGTGGTGTGATCATGGCTCACTGCAGCCTTGACCTCCTGGGCTCAACCAATCCTCCTGCCTCAGCCTCCTCAGTAGCTAGGACTACGGATGTGTACCACCACGCCTGGCTAGTTTTTGTTTTGTTTTGTGTAGAGACAGGGTCTCACTTTGTTGCCCAGGCTGGTCTTGAACTCCTGAGCTCAAGCAATCCTCTTGCCTTGGCCTCCCAAAGTATTGGGAACAGGTTTGAGCCATTGCATCCGGCAGAAAAAGAGTCTTATGAAAAAATATTTACCATTGGATGGCTTCCTTAGGTGAAATTTCTGGAAGGGGAATTTCTAAGTATGTTCTAAAAGAAATAAGAGACTCAGCTACAAAGTTATTTCCTCTCCTTCTACAGATCTTCCTGACGCCACACTACCTCATGAGCAATGAGTCAAAGCAGTAAAGAGATAAAGAAAATATTAGCAAAATTTAATTCTGTATTTATGTTTAATGGCTTTTAAATAATCTCCCTTCTCACACTGACTAAAGAAATGATCAGAAATAGTCAGACACTGACGAGAACATTAAAAAAAAAATTATGGGCCGGGCACAGTGGCTCACGCCTGTAATCCCAGCACTTTGGGAGGCCGAGGCAGGTGGATCACAAGGTCAGGAGATTGAGACCATCCTGGCTAACACAGTGAAACCCCGTCTCTATCGAAAATACAACAAATTAGCTGGGCGTGGTGGTGGGTGCCTGTAGTCCCAGTTACTCAGGAGGCTGAGGCAGGAGAATGGTGTAAATCCAGGAGGCGGAGCTTGCAGTGAGCTGAGATTGCGCCACTGCACGACAGAGCGAGACTTCATCTCAAAAAAAAAAAAAAAAAAAAAGATGTACCAGAGCCTGACACATAAGAGAGCCCTGAACAATCTCAGCTGGTATTGAAGCCAGCATCACCCATCTGGGGCTTCAGCATGTAAAGAAGGTCCTGCAGCAGGAAGTCAGTGATCATAACATGTCTTACTGCTAGAACTTCACAGAAAGAAACCCATTTTGCAAGGCTGAGGTCTCGGCTGCCCTCTCCATAATGTTCACCACTGTTATGAGCTTCTGTGCCTTCATGAACATATGGGTGGGAGCACACATGATGGAGGTGCACTCTACCAGGAGGATCTGTGGGGGTGGATATGCACACACGTGTAATAGAGGTGCAATCTACCGGCAGGGTTATCTATACTAGTGGGTGTGCACACACATATGTGACAGAGGTATACTCCAAATATACTCTGTACTTTTTTCCATTATGGGTGTATTAATAATACCTCCTAGTATATTATTGGAGGCAGCTATACTCACCACTATACCACCAATGCACTCTCTTAGTATACTTTTGGGAGTTAGTGTGTGAGTAGGAAAATCTTGGTAAGAGGAAAAGCTGATTTATGATGCTATGAACATGTAAAAAAAGAAATAAAATTAGAACTAATAAGCAGTTACTCAAAAAGTTAAAAATAGAGCTATCATATGATGTAGCAATTCCACTCCACTTCTGGATATATACTTCAAAGAACTAAAAGCAGGATTTCAGTCAGGCACAGTGGCTCATGCCTGTAATCCCGGCACTTTGAGAGGTCCAAGAGGGAGGATTGCTTGAGCCCAGGAGTTCAAGAGCAGCCTGGGCAACAAAGAGAGACACTATCTCTACAAGAAAAATCTAAGAAAAAATTAGCTGGGCATGGTGGTGCGCACCTGTAATTCCAGCTATTTGGGAGGCTGAGGTGGGGGGACTGCATGAGCCCAGGAATTGGAGGCTGCAGTAAGCTATGATCATGCCACTGCACTTCATCCTGGGCGACAGAGCAAGACCCTGTCTCAAAAGAAAAAAAAAAAAAAAAAGCAGAGTGTTAAAGAGATATATGGACATACATGTTCATAGCATCAAAGTTGGTCTGGGAGCCAAAGGAACTCTAGGGCCAAATGGTTTCTCCTCTCACCCCTGGCCCTTCTCACCCCTCCCATCTACTTCAACCCTGACAACTCGTTCACTACCTGTGCCAATACTTCCAAGGAGGAGGAATCCAAAACTTCTGGTGGAGCCAGTTCCCCTGTTGGAACAGGTCTCACTGTTGAGAGTTCTTCCTTTCATTCAACTAAAATCTGCTTCTTGGTAACTGGAGCCACCCACTGGAGCTAGCTCTATCCATTAGATGCTTTGCTATAGAATCATTTATATTTGAAAACAGTATCCAAGTGGGACTCCTTCTTTGCACCATGCACAAAAATTAACTCAAAACAGATCATAGATGTAAGCGTTAAAACTCTAAGACTCAGAAGAAAGCATAGGAGGTAAAACTTTGTGACCTTGGGTTAGGCAAAGCCTTCTTAGATATGACACCAAAAATCACAAGGAACAAAAGAAAAAACAGATAAATTATGCTTGATAAAAAATAAAACTTTTGTGCTTCCAAGGACACCAAAATTGTCCCATATTTGCAAATCATCAGACACATGGCTCATATCCAGAATATATAAAGAACTCTTAAAACTCAACAATAAAAAGACAATCCAGTCAAAAAATAGGCAAAGGATCTGAATAGAAATTTCCCCAAAGATGTACAAATAGCCAGTAAGCAAATGAAAAGACACACACATCATTAGTCATTAGGGAAATGCAAATTAAAACCACAATGAGATATCACTTCACACCTTCTAGGATGACTAGAATAAAACAGACAATAACAAGAGTTGATGAGGACATGAAAAAACTGGAATCCTAGCTGGGAGTGCGGTGGCTCATGCGTGTAATCCCAGCATTCTAGGAGGCTGAAGCGGGTGGATAACTTGAGGTCAGGAGTTCAAGATGGAGTAAGACTCTTTTTTTTTTGAGATGGAGTTTTGCTCTTGTCATCCAGGCTGGAATGCAATGGCACGATCTTGGCTCCCTGCAACCTCCACCTCCCAGGTTCAAGCAATTCTCTTGCCTCAGCCTCCCAAGTAGCTGGGATCACAGGCATGTGCCACCACACATGGCTAATTTTGTACTTTTAGCAGAGACAGGGTTTCACCATGTTGGCCAGGCTCGAACTCCTGACCTCAGGTGATCCACCTGCCTCAGCCTCCCAAAGTGCTGGGATTACAGGCCTGAGCCACCGCGACCAGTCACCCAGTGCTAATTTTTCAATTTTTTGTAGAGAAAGGGGGTCTCACTATACTGCTCAGGCTGGTCTCAGACTCGTGGGCTGAAGCAATCCTTCTGCCTTGGCTTCCCAAAGTGCTAGGATTACTTGGTCTTTAATAACAGATGTATTTTTATAATCAGAAAACAGTGAACATCCTAAATAACTCAGAGCTGTCATTCTAAGTAAGACTGATGTGAGCAGCAAAGCCTCAGGCTGGTGTGAGGTACCTGGTTGTTGACGACCACGTGCACGGTGCCGTGAGTTGTGTAGGATGGCAGGTCGCTGAGGTGGAAGGTCTCGTACACAATGCCCTGGCCAGCAAATGCAGCATCCCCATGCAACAGGATGGACATGACCTGTAGACACCAAACGAGACCCAAAATCCAAAATGTTCTGATTGCCAAGTCCACAAGGCAAACAGAGGAAATGCATCATTTGTTTTTCAAAAAATAACGTTTTGAGATAATTTCAAACATAGAAAGTAGCAGGAAAGTCCACAGGGCCCCAAGTCCCCAACATTCTAGCACCTTGGTATGTCTGTTCAACACCAACACACCCTGCCATCATCTGGGAGGGCAGCACTAGCTTAGCCATCCGCCCAGACCTCACATGGGAGGGCAGCATCGCTTGCCAGGTCTCTTCAGCTCCTCCAACCTGGAGCAGCTCCTCAGCCTTCCTGTCTCTGCACCCTTGACAGATCTTGGGTCCCCACTTGGGAAGGACACGCTGCATCAGATCAGGTTAACTCTGCTCACCTGGGAGGCCGCTGTCTGCTACCCTCCCATTCACTCACCATTGTTTTCCTTGGCAGTGAGTATAGTGGTAGTATTCTGTGAGAAGAAACTTTATATCCTGTTCCTCCTCAAACCTCCACCCCAGGCTCAGCAGTATGGACAACTGCATCTGAACCAGCCCTTTGGGTTGATGGCAAACACCAGTTCCTGTTACTCCTACATTTATTAGTTGGCATTCTCTGCAAGGAAGAGCTTTCCCTTCTCCCTTATTTACTCGTGTTAATATGTACTCATGGTTCCTATTTTATTTGACAGGTTGCATTAATATTGTTAGTTATTTTAATGCTCACACTGTTCCAGGTTGATATGGAGAGCAGCTCCTTCCAGCTGCCTCCCTTTCCTGTGAACAGGGACAGGTCTCTTTCATTCATGAGCACTTCCTTGCTTCTTGACCAACAGAACATTGTAGCTTCATGTTGTACTGTCCCTGTCCAGCCCTATACAATATCAGCTGTTTCTCTAAGAAGCCAGCTTCCTGCAGTAGAGGATAGGATTTAAGACCAGTATTTGTATGCTCATCACTGCCAGGATATCATCATTTCTAGGCCCATTCAGCATAGATCTAAAAAATATATGTGTGCATATGCATGCGCATATATACACGGCTATTTCTCTGTGTATGTGTATATAATAAAACTGTGAGTTTGTACTGGTACCTCCAAATTTTAATCCAATACTTTCCAGGCCACCTCCTTCCATACCTATAAATATCTCCTACAACTGCAAGACACTCCATCCCCACTGCCTTAGATATGTTTACTGATTTACTCAGTGTCCCCAGTGCCACAATCATGTAAGCCCATCACCTCTACTCCTTGGATACACAGCCTATACCTCTTCAAAACCCTTGTACTAGTAAGGGCTCTCCAGAGAGACGGAACTGACAGGGTGAAGAGGAAGAGGGGGAGAGAGAGAATGATTTTTTTTCCTTTTTTTTTTTTGAGGCAGGGTCTCACTCTCACCCAGGCTGGAGTGCAGTGGCACGATCTCAGCTCACTGCAACCTCTGCCTCGCACAAGCTCAAGTGATTTTCCCACCTCAGTCCCCCAAGTAGCAGGGAATACAAGTACATGCCACCACGTCTGGCTAATTTTGGCATTTTTTTGTAGAGATGGGGTTTCACCATGTTGCTCATGCTGGTCTCGAACTCCTGGGTTCAAGCAATCTTCTTGCTTCAGCCTCCCAAAGTGCTGGGATGACAGGCATGAGTCACCATGCCTGGCCGAGAAAGATGGATTTTTAAGGAATCAGGCTGGCAAGTGCAAAGTCTACAGGGCGGGCTGGCAGGCTGGAGACTCACAGCAGAGCTGATGTTGCAGCTCAAATGTGAAGGCCGTCTGGAGGCAGAATTCCTTCTTTTCTGGGAACCTCAGTCTTTTCTCAAAGGCCTTAAATTGACTGGATGAAGCCCACTCACGTTGTGCAAGGTCATCTGCTTTACTCAAAATCTATTGGTTTAAATGTTAATCTTATCTTTACAAAATGCCATCTAGATGGGTGTGTAGCAAAAAAAACTAGATGCTGTGGCTAGCCAAGGTGTTATATAACAGACCTTCTCCTGCTGTGGCCTCAGCCTACGGGCCTACTGACCTGCACCTCCATGACTTCCTGTGACTACCCTGGTCCTCAACACTGTGCTGAGTCATCCTTGGTAGGACGGTAAGACCCATGATTTGTGTGTCAGGGACAAAACCTAGAATTTTTAAAAATAGAACTGCAGCTGTCCTGCCTTTGGGTAGAAGTGGCAGGTGCTCACTAGGATAGCAGCATGTGGATGTAAGGATCGGGCTTGCTTACAGGTCCCCTTGGAGGTGTGCAGCTTTGCCACCATGCCCAGGCTGCCTGAGTGTAAAAGCCATTGGTTTTGAGTCACTGACATTTCATGCTTTCCTGATCCCTATAGTGTGTTGTTTTTTCCTGCAGATACTTTTCTGTCCAGTCTGTCTTCTGCTGGCACCTGTAGTCAGTCTTCCTCTTGTCATGGTATTTGTGCTTTGATCATCTTGGTGATGTTGTACTGCGATCGCCATGCCATACTGCATTGTGGTAACCGGCTGCTGAAATCACAGCCAGGACACATGGGGAATCTCCTTGTGTCTGGCAGCCTGGGCCGTACCTCTGGCAGGAGTGGGTGCTCCCTTTGTGGCAGGTTGCATTGCTGCACTGAGGAAATGCTTTCATGAGCAAAGATCCCAAAGGCTATATTAGCACTGAGCCAAATCAGGTCTGTTTCACAATCATGCATGAGATTATGGGATGACCTCAGCTGCACTTATACAAAGTATGTAATTCTGCACGAGTGCTGAGAGTTACATAACACACACTTCAGCTCCCTGAGTTCTGGATTTAACAGAAATCAAATCACGTCCTATGGGTGTCAAGAGGAGTAAGAACAGGCAGATGACTGAGCCTGCAATGACCCCACAGTGACCCTGCTGGGGACATGGGAGGGCTTGAGGCAAGGTGACGAGAAGGCTCAGAAAGAGGGCTTGGCAGCTATCCATATTGGGGCAAGGGCAAACTTGTGACAACATGGTTTGTGCAGACCGGAAACAAAGGGACTGACAGTTTGGACTCAGCTACATGCAGGCTTATGAGCAAATCAGGGACTAAGCAGCCTCTCCTGTCCTGGCTTCTCATGAAGGGACCAATCAGTGTGACCATTTGTAGCGGTTTAAAACATACTCTATCACTTTTATTCCAATGATTTCATTCCTTTTTGGGAAATTTCCAACATTCTGAGGAGTACTGCTAGAGTGGATTTTTGTCTACAATCTATGAATGTAGGAGTTACCCAAAGTTTTCGGTAATCTCATTCCACTACTCAGCCCAAATGCCTGGGCAAGTGCCCAGGAGGGTGGAAATACCAGAGGCACTGGTCATCACAATGCTGGTCTCCCCATGCCGATCTCGCCTCAGATCAGCCCATCCCAGACACCCAGTGTTGTTACTGCCTGCGGGGGCTGAAGTTTCCCCAAACAGAGTTGAGGCCTCTTTGCCTCTAGCTGAAGTTTCTGTGACACTGTCCTGGCCCATGAGCTTGAAGCCATGGAATGACCTTTGCGTCCCTGTGGGTCATACTCGTTCTTTATAGCAAGTATTGACAGATGCGAGAATCACTTCTCCAGCCCAGGCTCCATTACCTATGATGGCAGTTTCCCTTCCCCTAACCCTGTAAGCATGATAGTAGTAGATTTACAGTATTTAAAATTACAGAACCTGGTAAACTAATAATTGGTTCTACTTCTTTTTTTTTTTTTCTTTGAGAAGGAGTCTCCCTCTGTCGCCCAGGTTGGAGTGCAGTGGCGCGATCTTAGCTCACTGCAACCTCCGCCTCCCGGGTTCAAACGTTCTCCAACCTCAGCCTTCTGAGTAGCTGAGACTACAGGCGTGTGCCACCACGCCCAGCTAATTTTTTTTGTATTTTTAGTAGAGATGAGGTTTCACTGTGTGAGCCAGGATGGTCTCGAACTCCTGACCTCAGCTGATCCACCCACCTCGGCCTCCCAAAGTGCTGGGATTACAGGCGTGAGCCACTGTGCTGGGCCAATTGGTTCCACTTCTAACACAGACCTGACCTCTTTCCAGGGCACAACTAGGAGGCTGGCCCATCCCTGCTCTGTGTCCCCAATTCACCTTACATCTTTGCTCTTACATCTCCAGAAAACATTCTTCCCTTCCCACCTCCCTAAATCCTGCCACTTCTCGAATAAAACGACAACTACCTGCTCTGCTGATAAGGGGTCTCCCTTCTATCCTTGGTCCAACTCTAGCCCACACCCCTGCACACCTCTTCCAAAGCTCTTTGCAGCTAACTTCACAGTTTCCTATCACGCTGTATGTGTTCTATTTGCTTCTTTACACACGACCTTTTTTCTAAAAAGAACAGGAGGCTCTGGAGAGAAAAGTGGTGATGCCTGCTTTGTATGTTTCCTAGAACCCACACATAAGATATTATAAATATTTGATTTTTTTCTGATTATTTGATTTTTAGGTCATCATTAATAGGAAATATAAAATTTGTCAGACAAGATTCTATCTTTAAGTTAAATAAGGGGAAACTGTTAACAATCTGTTAAGACTATTTCTACACAAGCAGGCTGGCGAGCCAACCCCCAACACTCAGTCACATGACCAGAAATGGTGAAGCAGGACCCCACCTGCCTGCAGCCTGAGCCCTCCTCGGTCTCTGACCAGCCCATGAGCTCCTGCCTCTGATCACAGCAGGCACGACTCTCCTGACAAGTCTCAGTTGTACAATTTCTCCTTCAGGCTCACCTACACTTTTTCCTTACAGAGACTCTCAGACTTTCCTCCTTTTCAGTGAAAACATCTCTGTCCATTTAGAATAACTGCAAACCTGGCTCCTTCACAGATTTGGTGAGGACAAAAGCAAACTTCCCACATAGTTCTGACAATTACAACTTCAGGAGAAGGAACACTATAAGCAGGACTGTTTTACTATTGCTATTCTTTAAAAGTTGATTTTAAATATATATATATACACACATATATATATATTTTTTTGAGACAGAGTTTCGCTCTTGTTGCCAGGCTGGAGTGCAAGGGCGTGATCTCAGCTCACCACAACCTCCGCCTCCCAGGTTCAAGCTATTCTCCTGCCTCAGCCTCCCAAGTGCCTGGGATTACAGGGATGTACCACCATGCCCGGCTAATTTTGTATTTTTAGTAGAGATGGGGTTTCACCATGTTGGTCAGGCTGGTCTCCAACTGCCGACCTCAGGTGATCTGCCTGCCTCAGCCTCCCAAAGTGCTGGGATTACAGGCGTGAGCCACTGCGACTGGCTGACTTTAAATTTTTTTTTTTTTGTGATGGAGTCTTGCTCTGTCGCCCAGGCTGGAGTGCAGTGGCCGGATCTCAGCTCACTGCAAGCTCCCCCTCTCGGGTTTACGCCATTCTCCTGCCTCAGACTCCGGAGTAGCTGGGACTACAGGCTCCCGGCTAGTTTTTTGTATTTTTAGTAGAGACGGGGTTTCACCATGTTAGCCAGGATGGTCTCGATCTCTTGACCTCGTGATCCGCCCGTCTTGGCCTCCCAAAGTGCTGGGATTACAGGCTTGAGCCACCACGCCCAGCCTAAATATTTTTTTAAAGTCCATATGCACCCAGGACTCTGGGTTATGTTGGTGAGCAGAATTCCATGCTGGAACATGGGGCCTTGACGATCTGCCTTGCACGCCTCTCTCTGGGCCTTACCTTTTTCCCTTCAGTGTCGCCACAGTAAAACTGCTCAGCTTTGGTCTTGCCCATCACCACAGGGTCAGCAGCCTCAAGGTGGGAAGGGTTGGCCACCAGGGACAGGGTAATGTTCCTGTCAGTAACACGATTGATCCTGCGGTGATACATGCCCAGGTGGTACTTCACATCTCCAGAGCCCTGATGGGGTAAACAGTGAATTTGCACCCTGGCCAAGGAGATGCTCAGTCTCCAAAAGAGCCCTTTTTTTTGAGATGGAGTCTGGCTCTGTGGCCCAGATTGGAGTGCAGTGGCGTGATCTTGGCTCACTGCAAGCTCCGCCTCCCGGGTTCACGCCATTCTCCTGCCTCAGCCTCCCGAGCAGCTGGGACTACAGGCACCCGCCACCGCACCCAGCTAATTTTTTGTATTTTTTAGTAGAGACGGAGTTTCACTGTGTTAGCCAGGATGGTCTACATCTCCTGACCTCGTGATCCGCCTACCTCGGCCTCCCAAAGTGCTGGGATTACAGGCGTGAGCCACCGCACCTGGCCTAAAAGAGCCCTTTTAAACGGGAATTTTTTTTTTTTTTTTTGAGACGGAGTCTTGCTCTGTCACCCAGGCTGGGGTGCAGTGGCACGATCTCGGCTCACTGCAAGCTCCGCCTCCTGGGTTCACGCCATTCTCCTGCCTCAGCCTCCCGAGTAGCTGGGACTACAGGTGCCGCCACCACGCCTGGCTAATTTTTTTTTGTATTTTTAGTGGAGACGGGGTTTCACTGTGTTAGCCAGGATGGTCTCAATCTCCCGACCTTGTGATCCGCCTGCCTCGGCCTCCCAAAGTGCTGGGATTACAGGCGTGAGCCACCGCGCCCAGCCTTTTTTTTTTTTTGAGATGGAGTTTCGCTCTTGTTGCCCAGGCTGGAGTGCAACGGCGCGATCTCAGCTCGCTGCAACCTCCACTTTCCGGGTTCAAGCGATTCTCCTGCCTCAGCCTCCCGAGTAGCTGGGATTACAGGCATGTGCCACCATGCCTGGCTAGTTTTATATTTTTAGTAGAGATGGGGTTACTCCATGTTGGTCAGGCTGGTCTCGAACTCTCGACCTCAGGTGATCCACCTGCCTCAGCCTCCCAAATTGTTGAGGTTAAGGGGCATGAGCCACCACGCCCAGCCTTATATGGGATTTCTACTCCCAGGAACCCAACGTAGAAGGACATGGAGGCCTTTTCCCAGGATCATTCTCATCCAGGGCATAGGGAGAATGTCCCTCAGCCAGAGGGGACACACCTCTGCACTCAGAGTGGGGCTGCTGGACCTCTGACCAGGAGGTGGGCCACAGGCCACCTTTGTTCCACCACTAAAATTCTTCCAACAAGGAAGACAAATCACAAATGGTACAGAAGAACCAACCCCCATAAGTCATTCTAAGAAAGAAGTAGAGCCAGGGGTCTTGTGTAAGTTGGGGCTATGCTGGATGTGTCTCTATGCAGGTGCATCACCTCATCAGCTGCCTCCAGCTTTGAATCGAATTGACAGAAGATCTGTTCCAGCTCCTTCCTGATGACATTTGCAAGCACGTTCAGCCGCCCTCTGGAACATACCGGAGAGTAGGGTGAGCAGAGCCTGAGGTCACGGCTTCCAGATGGCAGACGAAGGTGTTACAATCCCCTCTCCCTCCCCCAGGGCACGGCACCTCCTCGGTTTACAGTCCAAGGAGAGCTGTGAACTGGAGCTAATGTGGGAACCGAGCGTGCTGGGCAATCAAGGCCATGGTAGGCAGCAGAAAGGTAGAAGGTGCTGCAACGCCATGGGCCTGAGGCTTCCTTACCCTCCTCCCTCCCTACACCTTCCCTATTTTCACAGTCTTAGCCTCCTCTCCAATGTCAGGAAGCAGCCTTCCCTCCAGGTTAGACCCCAACCAGGGAACCTGGGTTTAACTTTCATAAAAATGCAATGTAAGGCCAAATGCCAGTCTGAAACTACATGTGGCTTTGGCTGTGACCGTGACTTTGCAGTCTTCCAGAGGGAGGGAATATGAGAATCCCCTGCAAAACAATACACCCTCAGGAACCAGATGAGCCCAGACTCACAACTGGCACTCAAGGAGGAAACAGCTGCTCTCTCAGTGCCTTTACCTGGTGACTCCTACACAGCCCACAGGGATGGTGAGAAACCAGGTGGGGTGCGCCCTTGGCCATACCTGTGTGGCATGCCCATAATCACGTAGTCCACGCCGTTCTCACTGGACTTGTCGATGATGGTCTTGAGGGCAGGGATCAGTACCTCACAGCCTTCTAGACCAAAGCGCTTCTCAGAGGACCACTTCCGCTGTAGGAACTCCTCAAACCTGGACAGGGAACCAAGCCACCTTGAAGGGCAATGTCACTCTTCCTGACCAAAAAGAGGGGGTTCTGGGCCAGGCACAGTGGCTCATGCTTGTAATCCCAGGACTTTGAGAGGCTGAGGTGGGCGGATCACCTGAGGTCAGGAGTTCGAGACTAGTCTGGCCAACATGGTGAAACCTCACCTCTTCTAAAAATGTAAAAATTAGCCGGCTGTGGTGGTATATGCCTGTAATCCCTGCTACTCAGGAGGCTGAGGCAAGAGAATCGCTTTAATTCAGGAGGCAGAGGTTGCTCTGAAGGCTGACTCTACTTGCCTGGTGTCTCTTCACACATTTGCAGCTGGAGCTTTGCCTGCACCACCCCAAACCCCCTCTCACCTCGGCCAACAGGCTGCACACAGGCCCGAACAATAGAGGGTTGCTGCTTCCCTAGGAATGTCTGCCCCATGGCCCAGGGCCAGACCCATACCTGGTGGACCGTACAAGCCTGGCCAGCAGGGTCCGCTTCTCCTCATTTGTGAACTGCATGATTCCAGGGGTCTCAAACTTCTGCCGGATCCACTGGCACTGCTCCAGGTCATTGATGAACATGAACTCCACCCCAATATGCTGGCAGTAGGCCATCTATTCCATACAGAAACACACAGTCAAGGGGTTTTCTAACCAGGTCTGGCTGAATGAAGAGTGCTGACTGCCCATTCAGGCAGAAGGAGGGGATGAGCAGGAGGCTTGTTCTGAAATGTACCTCAGTCAAGTGTGACTGAGGATGGCATGGAGTGGCTGCCAGGCAGAAGCCCTCTTCATAGGGTCATGAAATACTTCCTTCAGGGACCTGGGTCACTTGTATACAGAGAACCTCCTAGCCTTCCAAGGGCCAGGCCAAGGAACAACCCCAGTTCTACTCTGTTACCTTTGTGGCAAGAAGCACAGACTGCAACAGTTGTAGAACTGGGTCCTTCCCCAGGGAAGACAGGCTGTCATCAAGGTCAGACCTGTACCAGCACCCATGACAGGAAATACCCAGAGGGTGTCACAGGCTCAATGGCTATTTAAGATTTGCAGGTTTTTAAAAAATTTTACTTATTTATTTTTTGAGGCAGGGTCTCTCTGTCATCGAGGCAGGAGTGCAGTAGTGCTATCAGGGCCCATTGCAGCCTCAACCTCGGGCTCATGTGATCTTCCTGCCTCATGTTTTGAATTTTTTGGAGAGATGAGGTCTCACTATGTTGCCCAAGCTGGTCTTAAACTCCTGGGCTCAAATGATCCTTCTACCTCAGGAGCAAGATTGCCTGTAAGACAAAAGTCAGGATCCTGAGCAGGTCAAGACGTCCTGCACCACATTCACACGCCACAGCTAGGTGAGGAAGCAGCACCCAGATCTGCAGAGCTCAGCAGGGAGGAAGTCAGGAAGAGGAGAGGTGCCAGGAGCGAGAGGAGGCACCAGGCTCTTAGAAATTCATCTCAGGCCCAGGCGCGGTGGCTCACGCCTGTAATCCCAGCACTTCAGGTGGCTGAGGCAGGCGGATCACGAGGTCAGGAGTTTGAGACCAGACTAAAAATACAAAAATTAGCCAGGTGTGGTGGCGCGTGCCTGTAATCCCAGCTACTCAGGAGGCTGAGGCAGGAGAATCTCTTGAACCTGGGAGGCGGAGGTTGCAGTGAGCTGAGATTGTGCCACTGCACTCCAGCCTGGGCGACAGAGTGAGATTCCTTCTCAAAAAAAAAAAAAAAGAAAAAGAAATCCCTCTGGGGCTGCCCTCATCCTGGTACTCCTGCAGAGGCCCAAAGCTCGATCTGCACAGCTGCCCTGGAGGACCAGAATGAGAGTCTGGGAGCAAACTGCAAGTCAGCATGGAATAAAAAGAAGACAGGCCCTGATGTGGGCCAAGAGATACTTTACAGACCCCCAAAGCCTCCTCTAACTGCCTTCACAGCAGCCACTGCTGCCAGAGTACTTTGTGTTTGGTCCTGCTCAGCAGCTCTCATCCATGACCCCACTTGGTTTTCACAACAGACAATGAGACCAGCTGGCATGAGCAGTTAAAGGATGTGCTGAATCTGAGACCAGTCCTGTTCTTTGCAGAGGAGGGTGAGCTATCCCTGCACACATGCTTCATGACCATGAAACAAAGCAAACTTTGCCTGAACTCAAAATTACGGCCAACCACAATACTCTAGCTATTATTCAAGTCAAAAGAAGCAAAATCTTGCCTAGAAACTAAAAGAGAAAGTCCTGCTGGGAAAGACCCTAGTATTTAAGTTTTGTTTTTTTTAAAAAATTAATTAATTAATTAATTAATTTTTGAGACGGAGTCTCACTCTGTCACCCAGGCTGGAGTGCAGTGGCGCAATCTCGGCTCACTGCAAGCTCTGCCTCCCAGGTTCACACCATTCTCCTGCCTCAGCCTCCTGAGTAGCTGGGACTACAGGCACCCACCACCATGCCCAGCTAATTTTTTGTATTTTTAGTAGAGACGGGGTTTCCCTGTCTTAGCCAGGACAGTCTTGATCTCCTGCCCTTGTGATCCGCCCACCTTGGCCTCCCAAAGTGCTGGGATTAAAAGCATGAGCCACTGCAGCCAGCCTTTTTTTTTTTTTTTTTTTTTTTTTTGAGACGGAGTCTCCCTCTGTCGCCCAGACTGGAGTGCAATGGTGCGATCCTGGCTCACTGCAACCTCCACCTCTCGGGTTCAAGCGATTCTCCTGCTCAGCCTCCTGAATAGCTGGGTATACAGGCGCATGCCACCACGCCTGGCTAATTTCTTTTTGTATTTTTTAGTAGAGACAGGTTTCAACGTGTTAGCCAGGATGGTCTCGATCCCCTGACCTTGTGATCGGCCCGCCTTGGTCTCCCAAAGTGCTGGGATTACAGGCGTGAGCCACCGTGCCTGGCTATTTAAGGTATTTTCATTAACCCGTTTGTTCCCCCACAAACCTCATGCTGAAATTTGATCCCCAATGTTGGAAGTGGGGCCACATGGGAGATGTTTTGGTTGTGAGGACAGATCCCTCAGGAGTAGATTAATGCCCTCACTCAGAGGTGAGTGGGTTCTTCCTCTATCAGTTCTTGAGAGAGCTGGTTGCTAAAAAGAGTCTGGCACCTCTTCGCTCTCTCTCTTGCTTCCCCTCCCACCATGTGATCTCTGCACAAGCAGGCTCCCCTCTGCCTTCCAGCCAGGAGTGGAAGCAGCCTGAGGCTCTCACCAAATGCAGATGCCCAATTAGATTGTGAGCCAAATAAACCCTTTTTCTTTATAAATTATCCAACCCCAGGTATTCCTTTATAGCAATACAAAAAGGACTGAGACAACCCCAAACCATATTTTCTTTCTTGTTTTTTTGGGAGACTGAGTCTTGCTCTGTCCCCCAGGCTGGAGTACAGCGGCTTGATCTCAGCTCACTGCAAACTCCGCCTCCTGGGTTCACGCCATTCTCCTGCCTCAGCCTCCTCAGTAGCTGGGACTACAGGCGCCCGCTATCACGCCCGGCTAATTTTTTGTATTTTTAGTAGAGATGGGGTTTCACCGAGTTAGCCAGGATGGTCTCGATCTCCTGACCTTGTGAGCCGCCCGCCTTGGCCTCCCAAAGTGCTGGGATTACAGGCTTGGGCCACCGCGCCCAGCCAATCTCCTCTAATTTTTGAAAAAAGTACAAATTGACCACCACATCACATGATCAATAGCTTAAGATCTGTCTGATTATACCACCAATCTAACATACACACACATTAAATGTAAGTAAAACATCACCATCAGGCAGGGTGCTGAGAAGTTTATGCAAATGTCTGTAAACTGTTGTGAAAATGGAGTCTTCTAAGTTGAGGCCACCCTGGGGCCAGGAGGGCGTACAGCCTTAGACTCCCGGGTACAGGTCCAACTGTCTCAGACAACAAGAGCCAACTCCAGGGCTCTGGCATCAACTGGACTGAAAGGGAGGCAGCCCTTCAACATGCTTCAGCTCCCTATACTCCCTTCGTATGATGAAATTGGAACTACTTGGGATGCAAGATTCAGAGAGGAAGTTAGCCATAGGGACATCAATGCCTCTGCCCCTCATTTTGCTGTCTGGGAAGGAAGGTGCTGAAGAGGCCCCCGAGAGGTGACACCGTGATGTGCTATGGAGATGGTGACTCCACGGGAGCTTTCCAATGTGACAGCATGTTAAGGATGAGCTGCTGGGGCCAGGCGCAGTGGCTCATGCCTGTAATTCCAGCATTTTGGGAGACCAAGGCAAGAGGATCACTTGAGTCCAGGAATTCAAGATCAGCCTGGACAACATGGTGAGATCTCATCTCTATAAAAAATACTAAAATTAGCCAGGCATGGTGGTGTGCTCCTATAGTCCCAGCTACTCGGGAGGCTGAGGTAGGGGGATTGCTTAATCCCAGAGGCTGAGGCTGCAGTGGGCCATGATTGTGCTACTGCCCTCCAGCCTGGGCGACAGAGTGAGACCGTGTCTCAAAAAAAAAAAAAAAAAAAAAAGAAAAAAAAGATGAGCTGCCAGGCTCCCCACAGGGGACTCCTCTGAGGTAAAAGGTATTAGTGCTGAGTCTACTCTCAGATGGCTGCTGTAACAGAAAATACACTGAGGGAACTGGCTGGAACACATGAGCAGTGAGATAATTTGGGGGTAGGGTCACTTGGAGAAGCTATGTGGGGTGCCATTTGTGGGGGGTCCAGGCAACACAAGAACTTCTATAGATCAGCAACATTCAACAGAAACATTACGTGAGCCACATATGTAATTTGTTAGTAGACCCACATGAAATTTTCCTATTTTATTTGACCCAATATATCAAACATTATCTTTTCAACATTTAAAAAGTCATTCAAATATTTTGTACATTTCAAGTGCTCAATAGTAACATGTGGCTAGTAGGCAGAACTAGAAACTATGGTCAGTGTGGTCATGCGGGTGCAGATTAAAGGCGACAAGAAGGACCCAAAGGTTCATTCTTCTTGGATTAACCCTTATCACTCCCTCCTGGTGCCCAATACATCCCATTAGCCACAAGCTTCTGATGCTGGCACATAGTTCTGGTTTCCACCCCTTTCTCCCTGATGAGTGAGGAAGGCAGGCGGTGAAGCAGCTCCAAGATGAGATGCTGACAATACTTCAGGATGCTCATCACAAACTACAGAAAATGCCAGCATTGGACACTCAGGTTTTTTTAGAGATGGAGTCTTGCTCTGTTGCTTAGGCTGGAGTGCAGTGGTGTGATCTTCGCTCACTGCAACCTCCCCCTCCCAGGTTCTAGCAATTCTCTGCCTCAGCCTCCCATGTCGCTGGGATTACAGGAACCCGCCATCACACCTGGCTACCTTTTGTATTTTTAATAGAGACGGCATTTCATGATCTTGGCCAGGCTGGTCTTGAACTCCCAACCTTGTGATCCACCTGTCTCGGCCTCCCAAAGTGCTGGGACTACAGGTGTGAGACACCGTGCCTGGCCTGGACACTCAGATCTTTTTAAGCCACGTGCAGCCAACTGTGGAAACACTGACAAGAGAATTTTAAATTAAAATTCACTTGCTGCAGCAAGGGTTAATCCCTAGGGTGCTAGGGGGATTCTAATTTAGGAGACCTCGGCTGTGGCCTGGGTATCAGTTCTGTAAGCTCTCCAGGTGGTTCTAATGTGTCCAGCCATGAGAGGAACAGCCTCAGAGAGCCCTGATGGCCAGTGTGGTTCAACCTGGGTTAGTTAGGGACCTCAGGATTCAGACTGTGCATGACAGGCAGACCCCAGGTGATCTATATGCTCAATTTTGAGGGTTCCATTCCAGAGTATTTTCTCAGTTTATTTTAACCTGGATCCTTTAGCTCGGAATACCAGGAACAGCATTAAGTAACAGTAATAGCCAACTATTGGCATGGACCTCTCATCAAATCCATTCTCCCCTCTGCAATGCGCATGGAAGTCACTCTTATACTGAGGGAGGCTATGACTTGCCCAGGATGGAAGAACTAGACACAGGTGGCCTAACAGCACAGCCACAACTCTTAGCCACTGTCTATAATGTGTGTGCATGAAAGAAATCCCTGGCGGGCTTAGTACTAACAGAGCCCAGAGAGAAGGAAAAAAATGAAACAAAACAGAAGGATGAGAGGAACAGAGGGAGAGAGGGAAGAAGAAGAGTGGCCACCACTCAGCAGCCCTGGCACTGAGCTGTGCAGGAAGCCACCCTTGACTTGAGGCCTGTCCCTCAGGGTTGAGGTGACTCTCCTACCATCTGTAATAAACTCCTAGTGGGATCTGAAAGCAGAGTTTACTTCCCCTATCTGGCTGATCGCAAAACCATTGGTTTCTATCTATAAAATGGCAACAACAACAACAACAAAAGTCCTCCTTCCTTACAATTGTGAAAAAGACAGGACTGGTTCATGCCTGTAATCCCAGCACTTCGAGAGGCTGAGGTAGGAGGATGACTTGAGCCCAGGCATTTGAGACCAGCCTGAGGAACACAGCAAGACCTCATCTCTACAATAAAAAATGAAAAAATAAATTAGCTGGGCATGGTGGTGTGTACCAGCAGTCCCAGCTATGAGAGGCTGGGGTGGGAGGATGGTTTGAGACTGGGAGGTCGAGGCTGCAGTGAGCCCAACTGTGTCACTGCATTCTAGCCTGGGTGACAGTAACTCTGTTTCAGAGAAAAAATAAAATAAAAAGGACAAAGAAAAAAAATAAAACTAGCCTCAAAGCCATCCTGCTAATACAAGTTCTTAAAAAGTCCACTAGATTTTTCCAGAAACTGTACTTACCTCCAGCCGACGGATGATCTCCCGCAGAGGAAGTGCTGATTCCTGTCCCCCGATGAAAGTGGTGGTGGGCAAGTGGAAAACCTTGTCGAGGTCAGACTCGTCCAGGCCATAGAATCCTGCAGGGCGATGTGGGCAGGACAAGCCCGATGAGGAGGGACGGGGCACGGCCACGCAGGGACCACAGTTTATAGAAAGGGGAAGGAACTCCCCAAGGGAGCAAAAAGAGAAGAAAAAAATCATATAAAAAGCCCCTGATATATGTGAAATAAGTAATATTTTACAGCCAGAAACATAAACTTTAGCAATAAATAGAAGCTGAAGATGTTAGAGTATGACAGGTAAGTCACAATAAAATTCGTATTATGCATATGTTAGTTACGTACACCAATTACTCATAATTTAGAGACAAATTTATTTCAAGGTCCCAAAGATAACCAATTTTGGGGGTGGGAAGAGAGGTCCATGAAAAGGCACTGGGTAAGTCAATTAAAAATCAATACAATAGTTAAGGAGGAATTAAAGTAGAAAATGAAGAACTGATATAGAAGAACAGATCATATGACAATAATATATGTATGTGGTGAATGTCAAAGAGCTGGCAGAGGGGGACTAAGAAGTGAGGGAGAAACCATCACCAGAAGTCAACTGGTCTGTTGGAGCTCCAGGCAGGGGTGCACCACTGGGCACTACAGCAGCGTGCAAACAGCCCCCGGCCTTGGATTAAGGACGTCCTCTTCTGAAATTCCTGAACTGTGCGTTCTGAGCCCATTCTGCAGGCAATACTCAGCAGTCATAGGTGTAACCCTCCCCTCTCCCGACTCCAATCACTCAGCAGGAACCAACTGAGTAAGCACTAATATTCGCTGCAGCACTGTGGGGGAAGACACCACCTCACCTGAAAGTGCATCTCAGTTTGAGAAAGAATAATGCTGGAAGAGTTCTTTCCCTGGCATTATACACTTGTTTCATCTTGCTGTATCAAAGAGGAAGACTATCAAACGATACCATACATTCTTTTATCCAGTTTGGCACCTCTCCTGACATAATATATCAGCTACAGTACAGCAAAAAGCACAGTTCAAGCACTTGAATACCTTACATCAGCATTTTCTCAGGCTCCAGGAATGCACAATGAACCGGTATTCTGCAAAGTCTCCAACATCTGACTGAACCTGATGAAATGTTCTCATTGTTTCCTGGCCAAATTAAGACTAAAAGGAGCCACTGTGAGACGTAAGGGTCCAGCATGGGATTAATGGTGGTAGTTTGCAAACACAATTTTGTATTTTGATCTCCTTGGAGATTTATAAAAAGGCTTGTTTCAAGGCTCCAATTCTGGTACTGACTCAGTGAGTCTCAGGGTGGGCCCACGATTCTCCCAAGGAGATTCTGATTCAAGCATGGTTTGGGAACTACAGCCTTTATTTATCTAATGCTTTAGGAAAGGTTTTTTTTTTTTTTTTGAGCCGGAGTCTCACTCTGTCGCCCAGGCTGGAGTGCAGTGGTGCGATCTCGGCTCACTGCAAGCTCTGCCTCCCAGGTTCATGCCATTCTCCTGCCTCAGCCTCCCGAGTAGCTGGGACTACAGGCACCCACCACCACGCCTGGCTAATTTTTTGTATTTTTAGTAGAGACGGGGTTTCACGGTGTTAGCCAGGATGGTCTTGATCTCCTGACCTCGTGCCCGCCTGCCTCGGCCTCCCAAAGCACTGGGATTATAGGCTTGAGCCACCGCGCCCGCCCTTGTTTTGTTTTTTAAGTCTTACAAGCAAACTCTATATTTTCCAAGCCCTGTTTTTTATTAAAACAAAGCAAATCTGGCTTTTTTTTTTTAACCTAGAGGGTGGTGATGGTAGTAGTGGCTTAGTTAAGCCTGCCTACACATTCCCTGCTGTTAGTCTGTCAACACTGAGGGCACAGCAACCACTTGGGCCTAGGTGAAGTACATGGCTCTTGCCATTTATGGCCTGGCTTTCAGGCAAATGCCCTATAGTATTTATGGAGGAAAAACAGAATCATCTTTGAGAAATTTTTCCTGACTAAAAAACTCAGGCCAGGTGCAGCTGATTGGGGACCAGAATAACAATGCACATTGTGTTGGGAAATATTTTGATTGTGAAACTAATCAGTCCAGTGTATGCCCCCAGATAAGGACTGTCTATTGGCTGCAATCTTTCAGCATGAAGACCCTGTGAAGTAGGGGCCTACTGATATCCCCTGACCTCACCATGTGATGGTTTTTCACTTCTATCATCCTGAGTTCATAGTTCTAGAGCCTCAGAACTGCTGGTACACTTTTAGTTCTTTAGCTATCTGAAAAACTAAATCTATAGATGAGGGCTTTGTGAAAGTGGAGTAGACATATTCTTCCCTATTCCCCCAATAAGTACAACTAAAAATTCTAGACATTATATGCAAAACGATCATAAGACAACTCTGAAAGGTGGAGAGAATAAGGCACACCGGCTAGGGAGGTCTCAAGGCAAAATACACCAAGTAGTTCCCTGGAGTTTCTTTATTGCTTCAAATATCGCAGACTTGGAACAGAAGAACCAGCAACCCCAAAACTTTAAGAGGTATATTTGATAACAAAAGCCCGACAAAAGCTGCTCTCTATCAAAAGACCAGGAAAGAGGTAGCCTATCAAGACAAACAACTTTTAGACAAAAACTGCTCTACTACAGCCAAATACCAGAGAAAACACTGTGACCCCGCCCTCAGCAGGCTGTAATGGGCCCTAGCACCCAACCCCATCCCAGAGGTTTCAGCGAAGGCCCAAGAAGGAATCCAAAATGTCCTCCTCTCTGGGAGGTAATGCATCAGCCCCTTCCCCTAACCCCAGTAACAGTGGATACTTGAGTGGGAGAAGGACTTCCACCTCTGCCAGCAATAACAAGGTGGGGCCCTCCCCTTCCCCCACCACAGTGGGGAACAGTGTCTACAAAAGGTCTGCTATAACAGAAGATTTAAATAAGATCCTGACTCTCATGATCCCCAAAATGTCCTGGTTTCAATAAACTATAATTCATAACAAGACCCAAAAATATCTCATAGTGAATGAGAAAAGACAATCTACAGACATCAATACCATGATGACCAAGATGTTAGAATCACCTAAGATGTGAACGGAGTCATCATCAAACAATTTAATTTTTTTTTTGAGACAGGGTCTCACTCTGTCGCATAGCCTGGAGTGCAGTGGTTTGATCACTGCTCACTGCAGCCTTAACCTCCAGGGCTCAGGTGATCCTCCAACCTCAGCCTCCTGAGTAGCTGGGACTACAGGCACACACCACCACGCCAAGCTAGTTTTTATAATTTTTTTGAGACAGCGTCTCGCTCTGTTGCCCAGGCTGGAGTGCAGCGGCATGATCTCAGTTCACTGCAATCTCCACCTCCTGGGTTTAAGCAATTCTCCTGCCTCAGCCTCCTGAGTAGAGTAGCTGGGACTGCAGGCGTGTGCCACCACACCTGCAGTTCAAGCCCAGCCTGACCAACATGGTGAAACCCTGTCTCTACTAAAAATACAAAAATTAGCCAGGCGTGGTGGTGCGCACCTGTAATCCCAGCTACTCAGGAGGCTGAGGCAGGAGAATCGCTGGAACCCAGGAGGCGGAGGTTGCAGTGAGCAGAGATCGCACCACTGCACTCCAGCCTGGGTGACAGAGTGAGACTCCGTCAGAAAGAAAGAAAGAAAAATAAGAAAGAGAGAGAGAGAGAAAGAGAGAAAGGAAGAAAAGGCACAACACCCTTCAAGAGCTAAAAGAAAAGGATTATGTCCAACTAGAATCTTATATCCACCAAAAATATCCTGTAGGAATGAAGGGGAAAGAAATAGAGATTCCCAGGTAAAGGAAAATTAAGTTTGTCACCAGAAGACCTGCTCTAAAAAACTGGCCAAAGGAAGCATTTTAAACAGAAAGGAAATAAAGAAGGAATCTTAGAACACCAAGAAGGAAGAAAGAACACAAAAAGCAAAAATCTGGGTAAATACATCAGACTGTCCACCTCTTGGGTCTTCTAAATTATATTTGATGGTTGAAACAAACTTATAACTCTGTCTGATGAAGTTCTAAATGTATGTAGAGAAAATATCTAAGATAATTATATTATAAATGCAGGACGGTAAAGAGATATAAAAGGAGGTAAAGTTTCCACACTTAATATGTACTGAAAAGTTATGACACTGTAGACTATAAGTTATGCCTATATAAAGTAGTAATACCTAAAACAACTACTAAAAATGCTATATAAAAGGATACATTCAAAAACATGCCAGGCGCAGTGGCTCACACCTGTAATCCCAGCACTTTGGGAGGCCAAGGTGGGTAGACTATAAGGTCAGTTCGAGACCAGCCTGGCCAACATGGTGAAACCCCTCTTCTACTAAAAATACAAAAAAATTATTTGGGCGTGGTGGCGGGTGCCTGTAATCCCAGCTATTCGGGAGGCTGAGGCAGGGGAATCGCTTGAAACAGGAAGGCAGAGGTTGCAGTGAGCCGAGATCGTGCCACTGCACTCCAGCCTGGGTAAAAGAGCAAAACTCTGTCTCAAAAAAACAAACAAACAAAAAACTATACATAATTAAAAACATTTTCTTAATGTGTGTTTAAAACTCCACAGCACAGGAAAATGAAAGCAAAGCAATGAAAAGCAGAACAAAAAATAAATAATAAAATGGCAGGCTTGAGCCCTAACATATCAATAATTACATTAAACATAAATGACCTAAATATAATAGAAGACAGAGATTATGAAGAGTGGATAAATATAAAACAAAACCCACCTATATGCTTATCCACAAGAAATTCACTTCATATGTGACACAGACAGGTTGAAGTAAAAGGAAGAAAAAATGTATCATGTAAACATTAATCAAATGTAAGTAGGAGTGGCTTATATTAATATGAAATGACTTCGCAGCAAAGAAAATTAACAGAGACAAAGAGGGACATTCCATCATGGTAAGAGGGTCAATTTACTGAGAAGATACAGCAATCTGAAATGTGTAAACACCAAAGAACAGAGCTGCAAAATATGTGACCCCAAATCTGACAGGACTAAAAGGAGAAAGAGACAAACCCACATTTATAGCTGAAGACTTTCATACTCTTCTCTCAATAACTGACTAAAAAACTAGACAGAAATTCAGCAAAAATATAGAAGAACTCAACAGTCATTAACTAACAGGATCTAACAGACGTGTGTGTGTGTGTATGTGTGTGTGCGCACATGCATATGTGTGTAGTTTAGAGATAGGGTCACCCAGGCCAGAGTACAGTGGTGAAATCATAGATTACTGCAGGCTTAAAATTCTGGGCTCAAATGATCCTACCACCTTAGCCTCCTGAGTAGCTAGGACTACAGGCATGCACCATCATGCTTGGCTAATTTGTTGTTGTTGGTGGTGGAGATAGGGGTCTCGCTATGTTGCCAGGCAACAAACTCCTGGCTTCAAGTGATCCTCCCATCTCAGTCTCTCAAAAGTCCTGGATTTATAGGCATGAACCACCATGCCTGGCTCTAGCAGACATTTAGAGAATACTCCACCCAACAATAGCATTTCAACAGTAGCATTCTTTTCAAGCAGCCATGAAACATATGCCAAGACAGACAATATGGTGGGCCATTTATTAAAAACTCAACAAATTTAGCACAATTGAAATCATATAGGGTGCATTCTCCAACCACAATAAAATCAAACTAGAAAGCAATAATAAGAAAAGTAACAAGAAAATCTCCAAACACTTGGAAATTAAATAACACCCTTCTAAATAATCCAAAGGCCAAAGACAAAATATCAAGGGGCATACGAAGAATACAGTAACAACCAGCCTGGGCAATACAGTGAGATTTCATCTCTATAAAAAATTTAAAAAATAGCCAGGCATGGTGGCCTACACCTGTAGTCTTGGCTACTTGGGAGGCTGAGGTGGGAGGATAACTTAAACCCAGGAATTAGAGGCTGCAGTGAGCTGTGATCATACCACTGCACTATAGCCTGGATGACAGAGCAAGACCTTGTCTCAAAAACAACTGAAAGAAAATGAAAATATAACATATCAAACTTTGTAGGACAGCTAAACCAGTACTGAGAGAAACATTTATAGTAGTAAATACATCAGAAAAGAGGGATAGTCTCTAATCAATAATCTAAGTTTCCATTCCTAGAAAAGAGGTAACAACAACAAACAAGCCAAAAGTCAATAAATAGAAGTAAGGAAATAATAAAGAGCAGAAATCAATGAAATTGAAAACAGCAAAACAACAGAGAAAAACCAATGAAACAAATAACTGGTTCTTTGAAAAGATTAGTAACACTGACACATGTCTTATAAGACTGACAAATAAAAAGAGGACACAAATTACCAATATCAGGAATGAAACAGGATATCAATACAGACCCTTCAAATATCAAGAAGATTCTGTTCCTTTTCTTTTAGTTGAAAAAGAAATAAAAAAAAGAATGACTATCAAAAAGATAATAAGGGAATACTATAAATAACACTACATACATTTGACAACTTAGATGAAATAAACCACTTCTAGAACACAAACTACCATTACTCACCCAGTATGAAACAGATAATTAGAAAAGCCCTATGGCTAATAAGGAAATCTAATTAATAAATAAAAACCTTGTGAAAAATTAACCTCTAAGCCCAAATGAAGAAGAGTTAACACCAATTCTATTCAATGTCTTTCAGAAAATAGGAGAAACACTTCTCCATTCATTTTATGAAGCCAGAATTACTCTGATACCAAAAACAAAGATAGTACAAAAAAAGAAAATGACCAATATCCCTCATCAATATGGATGCAAAATATATATAGAGACAAAGACATATAAAAAAAATTATATACCATGATCAAATGGTGTTTATTCCACTAATCCTAAGCTGGTTGAATAATCAAAAATCAATCAATACAATCTACTACATTAGCATTAAATTGCCTACATTAAAGAATAAAAATTGGCCGGGTGTGGTGGCTCATGCCTGTAATCCCAGAACTTTGGGAGGGTGAGGTGGGCAAATCACTTGAGGTCAGGAGTTCTAGACCAGTCTGGCCAACATGGTGAAAGCCCACCTCTATTAAAAGCACAAAAATTAGCCAGGCGTGGTGGTGCACACTGGTAGCCCCCACTACTTGGGAGGCTGAGGTGGGAGAGTTGCTTGAACCTGGAAGGCAGAGGTTGCAGTGAGCTGAGATCGCACCACTGCACTCCAGACTGGGCGACAGAGCAAGAATCAGTCTCAGAAAATAATTATAACAATAATAAATCACAAGATCATATCAATGCAGGAAAAACCTAGGACAAAATTCAATATACATTCATAATTAAAACTATCAGAAAAAAATATGAAAAGAGAGAAACTTCCTCAGCTTGATAAAGAGCATTTACAAAAAGTCTACAGTTAACATTATACTCAATGATGAAAGGCTAAATGCTTTCACCCTAAGATCAGGAACAGGGCATATAAGGCTATCCACTCTTACCTCTCTTATTCAGTACAGTGCTAAAAGTTGTAGCTACTGTAATGAGGCAAGAAAAGAAAAGGCACACAGATTGGAAAGGATGAAACAACTTCCTATTTTCAGATGACATGACTGTCCATATAGAAAATCCTAAGGAATCGACAAAAAAAAAAAAAAAAGAAAAAAAAAGGCCCTAGAATAGTTCATCAAGATCTCAGAATGCAACATAAACACTGAAATCAATTATATTTCTATATACTACCAATGAATATGTGGACATCAATGTTAAAAAGAAAATAATAAGTATAAATACAACAAAACATATACACAATGTATATGCTGAAAACTACAAAAAGCTGATTAAAAAAATCAGTGATCCAAATAAATGAGGAGATACACTATGTTCATGGATTGGAAGACAACATAGTAAAAATGTAATTTATCCCTAAATGGATCTATACATTTAAGCCAATTCCTATCAAAATGGCAGTGAGGTATATGTAGACATAGATACGCTTATCCTCAAATTTACATGGAGAAGGAAAAGGTCCTTGAATAGTCAAAACAATTTTGTAAATGAAAAATAAAGTTTAGTAGCTACAGTAATCAAGACACTGTGGTATTGATGCAGAAAAACAAACACACAAAGGAAAATAACTGAAAATCCAGATATAGACCCACACCAGTAAGTCCAACTGATTTTTGGCAAAAGTACAAAAGCAATTCAATGAAGGAAGGACATAGTTTTCAGCTAATGGCGCCAGAACAACTGGACATCTACACACAAAAATATAAAATGAACAATAAAAGAATCTTGATCTAAATACCTTATACAGAAATTTACTCAAAATGGATCATAGATTTAAATGTAAAACACAAAACTATGAAACCTTTAGGAAAATACATAGGAGAACATTTTGGGGATCGATGGCTAAGGAAAAAGTTCTTAGACTTCATACCAAAAGCACAATCCATAAAAGGAAAATTAACAAACTGGATGTCATCAAGCTTAAAAACTTTGGGCATAGAAGCTGAGCTAGGAAACGAAGGGGAAAAAAGATTAAAAACTTCTGCTCTGCAAAAGATCCTATTAGCCATAGAATGGAAACAATCCATTCTAATGAAGAGGTCCTTCAACAGGTAAATGGTTAAAAACAATCATCCACACCATGGAACACTACTCAGCAATAAAAAGGAACAAACTATTGATTTACACCAACAACCTGCGTGAATCTCTAAAAAAATTATTCTGATTGAAAAATGCCAATCCCCAAAGGTTACATACTGTGATCCCACATGTATACCATTCCCGAAATGACAAAATTACAGAAATGGAGAACACAATAGTGGTTGCCAGGGAATACAAGTAGTGGCTGGGATGGGAGGGAAATAGATATGGTCATAAAAGGGCAACAGGAGGAATTCTTGAGGTGATGGATGTCTAGAGTCTTACTTTATCAATTTAGTGTAGTGGTGTGATGTTGTACTATAGCTTTTCAAGATGTTACCACTGGGGAAGCTGGCCAAAGGGCACAGAACTGTTATTTCTCACAAGTGCATATGAATCTACAATGATCTCAAAATAAAAAGTGTAATTAAAACATAGAGTCTCACAGATATTAGAAGGAGAAAAAATATAACTGCTTAGAGAAGCCAGAGGGTAAAGAAGAGACTGGTCACCAGGGAGGATGACAACAGGCAGATGATCCCCCAGCATTTCAACTCTGGATTCCTCAAATGTGTTTTGCCCAACCGAGGTCACTAAGAGTTCTTGGTAAGTTTTTATTAATACTTCAGTTGGCCTTCAAACATAAAACATTTAGGAAATCTTGCCCAAAATGCCCAGGAAGCAGAATGTGGAAGAATCCAGAGTCCAGTCAAAGCCTCAGCACAGAATGTGGAGGACAGGACAAGCCACCATGCAGAGCTGAACATGGCTTCATGTGCCCAGCTGGCTACGGCAGCAGCTAAAGGAGAACGATGCTGAAGATGGAAGCTCACAGTGAAGTGATGAAGCACACGTGAAGATGAAAAACGCTCTTTGAAACACAAAATGAACAGAAACAAAACAATACCATATAAGTAGCTCTACTTATTGGTTAATAACTAAATGAAGGGAAAAACATATTTCAGAACAATTAGCAAACTTAAAAACACGCGACAGAAGTTGTGTCAACTTTCCCCATAGTGCATGCTAGGAAAAGTTGCACATCCTATTCAAATGAAGTCCTCAACTCTGAAAAGGTGAAAGGCTCATTATTTTCATACCTCCTACTGTTAGCATTCGAAGTCGTTCCTTGAAAACTGCAAGATCTGAGAGGCAGAGTGGGGTATCATGGGTGAGCGCAGAAGGAAAAAGACAGGTGAGAGTTAGTTTTAAAAAGACCCAAACACCAAAACCCTACACCATTACCGCAGTAACAGGTAGCACAGACACCATCATAGGGACACACACACATCAAGGGAGAAATGGGTGGGTTACATGATCAGGGGATCAATGTTGTCAAACATGGAAATGATTCATAGAACAGCTGGAATAAGGTGAATCAGAAGGAGGGGAGGTTAGCACCCTGACAATGGAAAGCCATCAGGCAGTGTCGTTTGAGAGCTCCTCATCTCCTTAGCTTCAAGAAGTGGCAGATAACAGCACTTTCCTGGGAAGTCACTACTTTGAGATGAAAATCAAGGAAAAGAAAATGAAAAAGCCTAACTTTTAGAGTAGCCATTTCTCAGCACTAGATCAGGGGGCAGACTACTCTAAACTGTAAGACTTTGAAGAATTCTAAAGAATGGAAGGAGTCCTTGATCTCCCATCTCAAGAAGGCAACTAGAAAAGAAGAGCTGAAAACAACCCAAGAGCAACAGCTGCATCTGCACAGCTGTACATTTCCTTCTACCTGTACACTTTTCATCAGATTTCTACTCTACATAAACAGCCTTCTGAGCCACTGGTGAAATCAAGACATTTATTTGGATACACAAAACATGCTCCTGACCCTTGCTGTCTGGGCGTGTGGGCCTGGTAGGTAGGCAGTAACACACGCACACAGAGAGGCTGATGGTTGAGCACTCAGAGCACTGTCACTGGGGATGCTCTCCATGCTGGGAGTGCAGAGGAAGGCCAGAGAGCGCTTCCTTTGAAGTCAGACTCAGATCCCCAAGAAACAGGCCTGCTTCCTAGGGCTGTGGCAGGGGCTGCAGATCTCCAGTCCTGCGCAAGTCACATCGTCTCCTTACCCCAAGGAACAACAACCTCTGAAGAACTCAGAGCCAAGTGGCTCTTAAGACAACAGAATATCTAAGTGTTGATATTTTGCTTAAGGCAAGGATGAAGAATCTTAAATTTTTCCTTCAATCTTCAAAACCAAGACATGAGACCATGTCAAGATGCCGTGAGTGTTCCTGTGGAGCTCTGAGGTGTATGTTAGTCACCCTGCAGACTCCAGGTAAGCATCCACACAGGGGAGGGCCTCAAAAGAAATCTTGAATACTCATTCCCATTTTTAAAAATCTAAAGGTAATGTGGTAAAATGTTTCCATTCTCAGTACTGAGTATGTGAATGCTCTTACTTTTATCTGTACTTTTTTGTATTTTTAAAATAAAAGGCAAACAAAAGACACAAATCAAAGAAGAGGAGAGTGAAGAGAACAATAGATGATGTTCTGGTTGTCACAATTTACAGAAAGCACACAGATTCTCCAACACCTGAGTGCTTTGAAGCACTGTAAATTAGCACTGTAAATTACTTCTTGAAGAGTGCAGGTGCTGTGAGGGAGGGGAGAGGGAGTGGATGGAGAGTTGGCCACAGTACTTCCAAGTGAAGCACAGAAGCAGGAATGTGACGCCAGGAGCTAGGGGACTTGGTTTACCAGTTTCTGGGTATCTCCAGTCAAAGAATCTTCTCAAATGTCAGATGTCTGCTTGGCCACGCTTCATTCTCCTTGAGGGTGACCATATCGCCCATGGCTTCAACCACCCTGGGTATGTTCCTAGCTTGGCCCCGCCCTTCCGAGTCACTTAGGAAATCTCATCTCCAGCTCCTCAGTTATCTGTGGCACAGCACGCTGCACACGGCAATCAATGTTTACTAAATGAACTGCTCTGTATCACTCTGAAATTTATAAAAGCTAATTAAACATCAACTCTATTTTTAGCTTATTTCTCTCAGCCATCAAAGGAACAAACCGGAGAGCCCTGGAAGGTCAGCAGGATGTGTGGAAACTTTGTCATCACTCGCTGTGCTGTTAATGACAGCAGGTTGTCAGGGAAAGGCAAGAGCTAAGTGGTTGACATTTTGCCACATTTTTGAACTTTTAAATTGACTTTTTTTTTTTTTTTTTTTTGAGACGGAGTCTCGCTCTGTCGCCCAGGCTGGAGTACAGTGGCCGGATCTCAGCTCACTGCAAGCTCCACCTCCCGGGTTCACGCCATTCTCCTGCCTCAGCCTCCCGAGTAGCTGGGACTACAGGCGCCCGGCACCTCGCCCGGCTAGTTTTTTTGTATTTTTTAGTAGAGACCGGGTTTCACAGTGTTAGCCAGGATGGTCTCGATCTCCTGACCTCGTGATCCGCCCGTCTCGGCCTCCCAAAGTGCTGGGATTACAGGCGTGAGCCACCGCGCCCGGCCAAATTGACTTTTTAACTATTTAACTCAAGCTCATTCCCTAAAATGGTATTAGCAATTTGTAAACATCAATGGTAAATGGGAGAGAAGTTTCACACTTTCTTTCCATTTATTTATACAATTGGTTTTTAATTCTCCTTTAATTATGTTTAAATCTCACATTAAAGTACATCTCATTGAGTGCAGTGGCTCATGCCTATAACCCCAGCATTTTGGGAGACGAAGGCAGGTGGATCACTTGAGCTCGGGAGTTTGAGACCAGGCTGGACAACATGGTGAAACCCCGTCTCTACTAAAAATACAAAAAATAGCCGGGCATAGTGGCACATGCTTGTAATCCCAGCTATGTGGGAGGCTGAAGCGGGAGGATCACTTGAACCTGGGAGGCAGAGGTTGCAGTGACCTGAGATCCTGCCACTGCACTCCAGCCTGGGCAACAAAGCGAGACTCCGTCTCAAAAAAAAAAAAAAAAAAAATTTATTAGGCCAGGCACAGTGGCTCACGCCTGTAATCCCAGCACTTTGTGAGGCCGAGGCAGGTGGATTACATGAGGTCAGGAGTTTGAGATCAGCCTGGCCAACATGGTGAAACCCTGTCTCTACTAAAAATACAAAAATTAGCCTGGTGTGGTGGCGCACGCCTGTAGTCCCAGCTACTCAGGAGGCTGAGGCAGGAGAATTGGTTGAATCCAGGAGGAGAGGTTGTAGTAAGTAAAGATCGTGCCACTGCATTCCAGCCTGGGCGACAGAACGAGTCTTTATCTCAAAAAACAAAACAACAACAACAACAACAAAAAACCCAGTAAAGTACACCTCAATCATTTTTGTCACTGTGAAAAGTTATACTAGAGAAGTTATACCGAAACCACAGACAGTGGCATTTTTAAGTGGGAAACTAATTCAAATGCTACACTGGAAAGATACAATTGGGCCAGGCGCGGTGGCTCACCTCTATAATCCCAACGCTTTGGGAGGCTGAGGCAGGGGATTCAAAACGATTTCAAGGCCGGCCTGATCAACACAGTGAAACCCTTTCTCTACTAAAAATATAAAAATTAGCCGGGCATGGTGGTGCACATCCGTCATCCCGGCTACTTGATAGAGGCTGAGGCACGAGAATCACTTGAGCGTGGGAGGGGGAGGTTGCAGTGAGCTGAGATTGCACCACTGCACTCCACTCTGGGCGACAGAGTAAGACTCTGTCTCAAAAAACAAAAATAGTAATTAAAAAAACCAAACAACAGCATGAAAAAACTGAAGGCAAGAGTTTCTAATTAAGCAAGAGTCTCTAATTGTTTCTAATCAGGCAAATGAGTGGGCCTCACTGTTGGGACTCACGGTCTAGACCTTTCCATTGATAATACCCTGGTTCTAGTGTTTTGCAATATACCCCCATATCTACTGTGGCACCTCAACTGATGGCCGTTCTTCAAGAGCCAGTGGAGAAAGCCTCCCTATGAGCCCGCCTACCACAAGATGTTGGGTTGCCACTACCTCCCGCCCTGACTGGATTCATTCAGGGATATTATAACATGAGATTGGTGCCTCATTCTCCAGGTCTGCAAATTTGCTGTCAAGGAACCTCACTATGGAATGTGAGTGAAGAGAAATGTGTATTCAATACGTCTCAACTGGGTGCAGAGGCTCACTGTTGTAATTCTAGCACTCTGAAAGGCCAAGGCAGGAGGGTTGCTTGAGCCCAGGAGTCCGAGATGAGCCTGGGCAACATAATAAGACCCTGTTTCTATTTTTAAAATAAAATAAAATAAAAAATAAAGCATCTCATGTTGGAACTCTCAACCTTCTTTCCCAAGGGAAATGAGATCTATAGTACAGCCTGGCACAAATTAAGATGGGCATCTGGGGATTTACCTGGAAAGTGGCCCCTAACTTTAACACTTCATTAAAAAGGTATCTCTGGCCGGGCGTGGTGGCTCACACCTGTAATTCCAGCACTTTGGAAGTCCAAGGCGGGTGGACCACCTAGGTCAGGAGTTCAAGACCAGCCTGGCCAATATGGTGAAACCCGTCGCTACTAAAAATACAAAAAATTAGCTGGGCATGGTGGTGGGCGCCTGTAATCCCAGCTACTCAGGAGGCTGAGGCAGGAGAATTACCTGAACCTGGGAGGTAGAGGTTGCAGTGAACTGAGGTCATGCCATTGCTTTCCAGCCTGGGCAATAAGAGCGAAATTCCGTCTCAAAAAAAAAGTTATCTCCATTCAAGCCATCACCTGCACAATTATGGAACATAATCCACACATAATTGAGAAACTGTTCTAAAATTAATTTTAAAAATTGTTAATGAAAATAATCACTAGCCTGGGCACGGTGACTCACTCCTGTAATCCCAGCACTTTGGGAAGTGGAGGCAGGCGGATTGCTTGAGCTCAGAGGAGTTTGAGAACAGCCTGGGCAACGTGGTGAAACTGTCTCTATTTAAATTTTAAAAATTTAATTAGGCTGGGCATGGTGGCTCATGCCTGTAATCCCAGCACTTTGGGAAGCCAAGGCAGGTGGATCACCTGAGGTCAGGAGTTCGAGACCAGCCTGGCCAACATGGTGAAACATGGTCCCTACTAAAAATACAAAAATTAGCTGGACATGGTGATGGGTGCCTGTAATCCCAGCTACTCGGGAGGCTGGGGCAGAAGAATCACTTGAACCCAGGAGGCGGAGGTTGCAGTGAGCCGAGATGGTGCCACTGCACTCCAGACTGGGCAAAAGAGCGAAATTCCATCTCAAAAAATTAAATAAATAAAATTAATAATAATAATAATAATAATAAAACACTAGCCCTACCATCTCAACAATATTTTTTACTGTATTCATAACAAGTTCTGTCGTGCTACACTTGAAAGATAAAACTGAGGGCAAGAGTGTGTCCATAACATCTGATGGTAAATCCTGACACTCTGGCGCTGTTGAGGAGTTCTGTGTCTGCAGAGTTTCTCCTAACTGGCAAGAGTCTACTTGTTAATTATCTTTCCGTATTACTTCAGGGACCAGGAGAATTTCTGAGAAGTGAAGACAGGTGTCCTAAGCCAGAATTTCCCAAACTTTTCAAAAATGGTCATAAAAGGTCAACTCAGTGGAAACTATAGCATATATTCTACTTTATTAAAAAACTCAGAGTGGCCGGGCGCGGTGGCTCAAGCCTGTAATCCCAGCACTTTGGGAGGCCGAGACGGGCGGATCACGAGGTCAGGAGATCGAGACCATCCTGGCTAACATGATGAAACCCCGTCTCTATTAAAAAATACAAAAAACTAGCCGGGCGACGTGGCGGGCGCCTGTAGTCCCAGCTGCTTGGGAGGCTGAGGCAGGAGAATGGCGTAAACCCAGGAGGCGGAGCTTGCAGTGAGCTGAGACCCGGCCACTGCACTCCAGCCTGGGCGGCAGAGCGAGACTGCGTCTCAAAAAAAAAAAAAAAAAGGCCGGGCGCGGTGGCTCAAGCCTGTAATCCCAGCACTTTGGGAGGCCGAGACGGGCGGATCACGAGGTCAGGAGATCGAGACCATCCTGACTAACACAGTGAAACCCCGTCTCTACTAAAAAATACAAAAAAAAACTAGCCGGGCGAGGTGGCGGGCGCCTGTAGTCCCAGCTACTCGGGAGGCTGAGGCAGGAGAATGGCGTGAACCCGGGAGGCGGAGCTTGCAGTGAGCTGAGATCGGCCACTGCACTCCAGCCTGGGCGACAGAGCGAGACTCCGTCTCAAAAAAAAAAAAAAAAAAAAACTCAGAGTGGACAGAATTCCCTGCTTGCACTGCAGACCAAATTGGCCAACCACCCAGGTGCTCAGTTGGCAGAGTGTTTTCAGGGCAGCAGCATCAGTGCCCTCTGAGAATGAATGGATTTGCCAACGGCTCCTGCCCTCCATCACTGCCCCCTACGTGGAGCTTTTCTAACAAAAGACAGAACAAGCTCTGACGGAAGCACCAAAGGCTATGTTCAAACATGGATATGGTCACTGCTCTGAGCCTGTTTCCCCAAGGAGAGGCAGAAACTGTGCCTGCATCCACGGGGCGGGGGAACGGCGGCTAAGTGGAGACATGGGAAGAATCTTAGCTCTGGGGAAATAGTCATGTGACACTGGACACTACCGCACAATGGTCCCTGACCCGCAGTCTACACACTGGTCAGGTCACCAGGTGGCCACTCAGCCTATCCCCTTCTACTGCCCCATTCCTAAGCTGGCAAACAGTTCTTCTGGGTCCCAAACATCCCCCACGTAGAGTCCTCACTTCTTAGTTTGCAAATTCCTGCACTAGATGCTACGCTGCTTCCTTATCATTTGGCTACAGGGCAGTCTTCACCACTAACTCCTGTGTGTTCCTGGTCTTCTTGCTTGACCTCTCAGTTTCTGAATTTATCTTATTACCAGAGAGTTTGGCAGCTACTCATCTCAAAAGATTGCTAGTAAGCCCACTTGGAGCATAGTAAGGTCCAGGCACTACTTTAAGGAGTTTATTCAATTTTGAAACCACCTGAGGAGGTTGATACCATCACCCTTGCCTTACAGATGAGGTGACTGAGGCACAGAGAGGTTAAGCAATTAGTCCAAGGTCACACAGCTGGTAATAGTGGGCTGGGATTCCAATCCAGGGAGTGTGGCTCCAGAGTCCAGGCTCCCTGAGGTTCGAATGAGATGACGAGTCTTGAAGTGTTCTACAAACTGTTTAGCGGTCACATTTGACCTGCTGTTTTCTTGAAGACCTGCATACATCAAGGGTGAGAGTTCGAGACCAATTTTTCTACAGATCCAAATGTACACGGTTTCCATTTTTTGTACCTGAAGACTTTATTGTGATTTTAAGTCACACTATTTCAAATCCACAGGATTAAAATGCACCTTCCTCTTGAAACGTGGAGACTACTCCCTGACTCACTCTCTCAGTGGTTCCAAAGGGTTCCTGGCCAGAGAGGTCAGAAGTTTTCCTTCCTCAAAGGATTTCAGGAAGCTTTAGGGCCACTTCTGTATGTTTTAGTTTCTTGGTTTATAAAGTCCTCTTGTTCTCTCACCTCACCATGATGTTGTTGCTGAATCTGGACCACAAACCTCACAGAAATACCTGAGGACACTATTCCAGAGTGAAATATATGGTGAGACCTTGTGATGGCCTGGGAAGAGATTCCTACATTCTGGCCCTGCCTTGGCCACTAACGAGATGGGAAATTAGTGCATATGTTGACAGTGCTTAGGGTTTCTCACCCTTAAAAGACTACGCTGGATTGGGCTCACCTAGGTGTGGCCCTCTTGATATTAGTCTGAAGGGGGAGAGGAGAGCTTTAGAGCTCCCCTGGTTATACTAACGGGCAGAGTTGGGACACGAGCTGGGACAATGCAGGTTCTGACAGGAGAGGGAGAGTCGGTCACTTCATGTGCTCCTCTCCTGTTCGAATGTTTTGCTGCTTGTAAAAATAAGCATTCCAGCTGGGCGCGGTAGCTCAGGCCTATAATCTCAGCACTTTGGGAGGCTGAGGTGGGCGGATGGTGAGGTTAGGAGTTCAAGACTAGCCTGGCCAACATGGTGAAACTCCATTTCTACTAAAAATGCAAAAATCAGCTGGGCATGGTGGTGCACATCTGTAGTCCCAGCTACTCATGAGGCTGAGGCAGGAGAATTGCTTGAACCCGGGAGGCGGAGGTTGCAGTGAGCTGAGATTGTTCCACTGTACTCCAGCCTGGGTGGGTGACAGAGCAAGACTCTGTCTCAAAAAAAAAAAAAGAGGGCCGGGCGCGGTGGCTCAAGCCTGTAATCCCAGCACTTTGGGAGGCCGAGACGGGCGGATCACGAGGTCAGGAGATCGAGACCATCCTGGCTAACACGGTGAAACCCCGTCTCTACTAAAAAAAAATACAAAAAAAACTAGCCGGGCGATGTGGCGGGCGCCTGTAGTCCCAGTTACTCGGGAGGCTGAGGCAGGAGAATGGCGTAAACCTGGGAGGCGGAGCTTGCAGTGAGCCGAGATCACGCCACTGCACTCCAGCCTGGGCGACAGAGCGAGACTCCGTCTCAAAAAAAAAAAAAAAAAAAGAAAAGAAAAGAAAAAGAAAAAAGACAATGTGCGTTCCACAGCTCCCCTACCCTGCCTAAATGCAGAGGGATGTTTTCCTCTGAAGAGGTGGCTTCCAGGTGCAAGTGCCTGTGCTCTTCATCAGGGAGTAGCAGGTCTACCAGCTGGGGAGTTTGGCCTGCTCTGAGCACCTGAAGGGGACCCGAGAGGTCTAGAAGTCTCCGGGGCCAGTGAGCACAGGGGGCTGGAGAGGCTCAGGGCAGACAGGATGTGATGGGACTAGGGGTGCCAGCGGGGAGAATCTCTATACTAAGGGGTGAGCAGTAGGGAAGAGGCTCCAAGACCTCCTGGGACACTGCAAAGAGAGGACCTCTTCTTGGGAGCACAAAGTTGTCACCACGGAATGAAAAAACAGGGTTCAACTCATGCCCAGTCTATAATCTGAACTGACCTTAATAAAATTCAAGAGGATTTCTCTAAACTCCCTTCCTACATCTGCTAAAGGGCTGGTATAAAAAAAAAAAAACAATTACAAACCATCAATGCCAATTCCAAAGTCAATGATGTTTGATGACTAATGCCTTATCCCCTAGACATAACTTGGTAATGCCTATAAAGACATCCAGGCACTGCAGAACCTTAGAGACTGTCTGTACCATTCCCCGAAAGTGCCTGTGAGGAGGCTAATTTCGTACCCATCCCAAGAGCAGTATTAGGCAGGTAAGTGATCATCAATTTCATCAGCATGCACAGTGTCTATTGTGAACAACCTGGCCATTTAAAAATTAGTCACATCATAATTTCTTTAGTACAGGTTAGCAGCACAGTGACGTAAAGCAGACTAACTCTGCAAAGCAACTGCAGGTGAGAGCCCAGCCACAACACCTCACTTTATGAGGAGGAGGGGATGTAGGTGGGACTATCTTCTGGCAACTGTGACAAAACCCCAATGTGCTCCATACATGCACCTCCCAAAGGCCCTGACCTCCTGACGCTGTGGGAATGCCTTCCAAAGTTTCCTCAGTGTGATCACCAGCAATTACAAATCAGGAGACCCAAACTGCACAAGTTGCTCTGGAATTCGTCCCCTAAGGGACACAGCCTCTGGTCAAGGGCAGGCCACCCCCGGCTTCAGAAAAGGATGGCTGTGTCAGCAGTTCCTGAGCAAGGACTCATGGATATGCCTCACTGAAGGCAGTGCTGCACTGACATTTGAAAACCTGAAGCCAAAACAGCTATACTCTGAAGTGCTTCTGATCCACCTGCCCCAGGTGGATAAGCTTTTTCCCTGTGCCACAAACCTTTCTGTCCAAAATTTTATTTTCAAATTTTGAGACTTAGACAATCTGGCTGAAAAAGATAAAAATAACTTGCCCAAAACACACTAAGGCTGCAATACCGATAAATTTTAAGTGATCAGAACGAAAGGAAACTTAAGAGCCTTTCCCTTCTGCCTGGACATCCTGGCTACCACAGGTCGTGGCACAGTGAGAGGAGCTCAAGCAACGCAGCTGACTGCTCTCAGACCCTCACCAAGTTTGTCTGTGGATGAGATAATGTCAGCGGGCACGGAGGAGTCCAGATCAGCATCCAAAATCCCCAGGGGGTCCAGCTGTGCTACATGGTGCCCTCGTATCTATGAGTGGGCAACGATGAGAGGGAAGGACACACACAAAAGGACAGAAGAAAAAAAAGAGGGAAGGGGTAAAAAAAAAAAAAAGTAAAATTACATTAAAATTAGCATTTACAGCTTAATTCTCACCCACGTTTGAAGAAATAGTTACTGGAGCATCATCAAAATTTACACAACTAATTCCGAGAGGATCAAGTTTTGCAATGTGGTGACCCCTGACCTGGAAGCAATAACACAAGTAAGTCATTAAGCAGATCCAGCAAGCTGTGGGGAGGGTTAAAAGAGTCATACGTTATGCAAACCTTTTCCAAAGAGGAACACAGCACCAATAAACCCATACGACAAAATTAGTTTTTAAAAGTCTTGGAATAACTTATTTTAAAAGCACTACTGTGCACAAATGTACTTTTATAAAAAAGAGATAAACTCAGGTTACGACAAACTTAGGAGTCTGAAACGATCCATTTCTTGGGATCATTATACAGTTTCCATGGATAAACAGAAATGAGATGTGCTGAGCAATTCTTACTCCAACGTGAAGCCTGCCTCAGCTCAGAATATAAACATTTCCCTAAGGTGCTGGGTACAGCGGCACATGCCTGTAGTTCCAGCTACTTGGGAGGCTGAGGTAGGAGGATCTCTTGAGCCTAGGAGTTTGAGGCCAAACTGGGCAACGCAGTGAGACCCCATTTCAATTTAAAATAAATAAATCAAATTTAAAGAAAAATTTTCCTAAGGAGGAAAATGAAGGCTTAAGTGTTGGCCTTTATTGGGAAGGAGTGCCGTTAAGAGGTCATCTTACTAAGAGAAGGTTTGCCTTTACTATATATCCCCGTGAGGAGTGAGGGTTTCGGTCCTGCTGCTGCTGAGTAGGTCAGCACACCGTAGTCAGAACAAAAAAACCCTGCTACACCACAGACTTAAAGCATCTGATTTGAACTATTTAAAAACCAAAAGGAGAAAGAAAATCCCTTCCAATTTAAGACTCTTTCACTATTTCTTGCTAGCAATTTGAGAAGGGAACAGCTGCTGGTAAGTCACTGCAAGATTAGGCTGAAGTTGTTACTGAGGCCAACTGTGTGCAGGCAGTGATAAAGAAACACCACTGGGCCTCCTCCTTATGCAAATATCCATGTGGATAGCACTTTAAAGCATTATGGCATTTACAAAACTCCATGCATCTCCATTCTAAGGCAGAATACACTTGCCCCAGGGAAGACAGCCTTACTTGCCAGGCCATGGCATGAAGGGCCAGAGACCCAGGACCTCCCCCATGTTGCCCTATTACAACACCTGCACTGCTGCCCTGCTGGCACAGGAAATGGCCCATGCCACCGGAAACCAAAGCATGAGAGAGAAAAGACAGCCCAGGCACATGAGTCCCCTTGTTGCCACCAAAGCAGTTACATGAGAACAGGTGGCAGGGTCCTGGACGCCCATGGGAGCTTCCAGAAGGGAAGCACCAGGCTCACTTGTCTCCACCTGTCCTTCTTAGAACTATCACAGATGAAGTCTTAAGATCTAACTCTGGGCTCTCCCCACGTATCAGGTGGACATCCTAGAAAAACTTTGGTTATTGTGCTCTGGGAAAAGACAGGGAGGAAAAGCCTTGTCCTGCTCAACACTTGCCTAATGAGATGGCCACTAACTGCAATGCTTTTGGAGAGTTCCCCTGCCCCTCATCACTCTCTGTAGGCTCAGCTGTACCCTCAACTGCCTCTCCCTGCTTCCATATCCCCAAACTCTATAGATTTTCTTCTCATAGTATTCAGTTGCTAGCAACGGAGAAGGGGGCATCAACCACCCAACAGCATCACCCCTCCCAGCCACTGCTCACTGGCGGATGGGCAGCACTTCTCCTTGATGCCAGGGTACTGACTTGGTTTCCCTGCCCACAAATATTTCTTGCCAAGTAAGGAAAAGAAATAAGAAGCCCTTTATGGGGCAGGCATTAGTGGTGCCAGAAGATTTGCTCAAATAGGGCTAGCCTGGTTCCTTTTCTCTGGTGTATTTGTTTTTTAGCCTCCCAAAGCAGGGAGAAAGCACCTGGTATTTGAGGAGGTAAAAGTAAAACGACAACATACACTCAGAAAGGGCAATAGGGCCCACGAGGCACGACCTAAGGAACACTGCACCCTTTCCCATGTAAGTGCCCACCTTACCTGATAGGCCCTGATGAGCGACTGCACCGCCAGGTGGTCCTCCACGAGCTTGTCCACGTTGGGCTGTGCTTCCACCAGGGACTGTGCATGGGCCACAGCAGCCAGGGAACCTTGGCTCAGGGGAAGGGGACTCTGGTAGGCAGTGCCCGGTGGGGCTCCGGCATTCGTGTTGCGAAAAAAAATGTCCCATGACTAAAGACAAAGAAGGTACAGGGTTACCTCACTGCTCCCCTAAGTCCACGATGCATCTGTGGCCACAGACAACTGCTCTCTGCAGGCAAGGCAAGTCTACCATAGGCTGGCTGAGCCCGCTTCCTCCTGTTCTGGACAGTGGGGTCTCTGTTTGTTCCCAAACGGTGGGTTTCTCTCAGCGTTCAGGCCCCCTGCTTTCCACTCCTTTGGTCTTCGGGATGCACTTTCTGACCCCCACAGCTATAACACAGATGCCCTGTGGCCACCTTCCATCAACACACATACCCCAAAGGCCCAATGCCAAACAGCTCTCCTCAGCTCCCATACACTGGGCCTGGGGACAGACTCAGGAAGTAGGTCAACAGAGACACTCACTGTCTCAGCCTTCTCCCCAGGCCCCAGCCCTTGGGAGGTGATCTCTTGACCTTCTGTCTATAGGTTTGCAAACCCTACTGGTTCTTCTGTGGGGTGCCAGATGCTCACACCCCATCAAGTGCCTCCCTCAAGACCCTAGGGGCTCAGCACAGCCTGTGAAGAGCCCAGGGTCACCTTGCTAATGTCCTTTCACTTCCCTGGACACAAAGCACAACCTGATCCTTTGTAAGAGGCAGCATTAACCGCACAGAGAAATAATCTCATTACTACTTCAGGGGGCACTCAGGAGCTAAGAGCTCAAGGTGTGGTGTCAGAGATGGAAATTCAAATCTCATCTCTGTGTCGACAATAAAAATTCAAATTCAAGAGGTAAGTTCTTAGTGAGTTACCTTTCTGTGTTGTTTTCTCATCTATGAGGAGAGAAAGATATACATTCTTCATAGGTATGCTGTAAAGACTACCCTAGTTAAAGGCATTAGCACACAGTCTAATACTTCACAAGTACTTCACAAAAGTCAGGTGTTAGTATCAGTTCGAATTTCCTTAGAAAAACTAGAATTCACTTACATTCCTACTATTTTTGGCTAGTTCATGTCTGAATTATTTGATTTACAATCTGCAGAGATACTGTGAACTGTAATAGTTTATTCATCTCATACAAAGATGCAAGTTTTTAAAATATTTAAGAGATCAGACATACTAAGACTTCACAAAAGTTCATTGCAAAAAGAAAAGCACAATTAAACACCAACTTATTTATTTTATTTCATTTATTTATTTATTTTGAGATGAAGTCTCGCTCTGTTGCCCAGGCTGGAGTGTGGTGGCATGATCTCAGCTCACTGCAACCTCCACCTCCTGGGTTCAAGTGAGTCTCCTGCCTCAGCCTCCTGAGTAGCTGGGATAACAGGTGCATGCCACCAGGCTTGGCTAATTTTTGTATTTTTAGTAGAGATGGGGTTTTGTTGACCAGGCTGGTCTCAAACTCTCGACCTCAAGCGATCCACTTGCCCTGGCCTCCCAAAGTGTTGGGATTACAGGCGTGAGCCACCGCGCCTGGCAAAACACCAGTTAAAAAAAAAACAAAAACATTGTTTTTCTTTTCTGCAATACATTTTCTAGCCTCTAAAATTCTCCCATCAATAAACTCTGAAAAGACTGTCTTGAAAAACTTGCAGAGGCAAAGGCAAAACTTTATGAGATCTTTGCATTCTCCTTCTAACAAGATGCCACCCAGATGTGTTCCTTGTCTGGGATATGGGTGGCTATCAAATGGGTCTGTCTGGGTCTAGAGACGAGAAGGTAGAGATGGCTACAGAATCCAGTATGCTGGTCCTTAAGGTCTTCTGGCTTTTTCAGACAGGTTCTTTTACAATGCTTGCTAGGGCATAGATGTACATCACTCAGATGGTCCTACTACCAAGAGCACTGCTATATACTGCTGCTAGACACAAACTAGAAAACACACAATGATAACGCACAGGCCTGGACCATCTGCCTCATGAAGGGGAGTCTGGTCTCTCAGTGAAATCTGTTTTTGAGGGGAGTTTTGTGAAATATTTTTTTTTTCCTTTCCTTTTTCTTTCTTGTAGAATCTTTAAAACATTCTATAATAAGCACGTATTTTTTTGGCATTCAGAAAAAATAATTTAAAGAAAACCACCACCAGAGATGTAACTGCACAGTATTGTGAATATACTAAAAACCACTGTAGCTGGGTGCAGTGGCATGCGCTGTAGTCCCAGGCACTGGGAAGCAGAATCAGGAGGATCACTTAAGCCTAGGAATTCAAGGCTGGCCTGGGCAATACAGCAAGATCCCATCTGTTAAAAACAAAACAATACTCCACTGAATGGTACACGTAAAAATGACTTTTTTTTTCTTCTTTTTTTTTTTTTTTAAAAGAAACAGGTTCTTGCTGCTGTTGCCGAGGCTGGTCTCAAACTCTCAGCCTCAAGTAATCCTCCTGACTCAGTCTCCCAAAGTGATGGGAATCCAGTTGTGAGTCACCAGGATCAGGCCAAATAATGACATTTATGTTACATAAATTATATTTAATTTTTTTTTTTTTTTTGAGACAGAGTCTAGCTCTGTTGCCCAGGCTGGAGTGCAGTGGTGTAATCTCGGCTCACTGAAACCTCTGCCTCCCAGGTTCAAGCGATTCTTCTGCCTCAGCCTCCCGAGTAGTTGGGATTACAGGTGTCTGCCACTACGCCCACCGAATTTTTGTATTTTAGTAGAGACGGGGTTTCACTGTGTTGGCCAGGCTGGTCTCGAACTCCTGACCTCGTGATCCACCCGGGTGCGGTGGCTCAAGCCTGTAATCCCAGCACTTTGGGAGGCCGAGACGGGTGGATCACGAGGTCAGGAGATCAAGACCATCCTGGTCTACACGGTGAAACCCCGTCTCTATTAAAAAAAAAAAAATACAAAAAAAAAATGTTTTTACAAATCAAACTATTTGAGGTTTTACTGTTTTTACCTTTCTGGTGAATTTCTGTTGTATTGGCTGATGTAGAAGAGAGATGTGGGGTTCTCTTCTGGCACCTCCCACAAAACCTATTATAGAAGCATGTTATACAAATGTAACCCAACAATCAGGAACATGAAAAAAGGCTGCAGACTTTCCTTTTCTTTCCTTCTTTTTTATTTTTGAGACAGGGTCTGGCTCTGCTGCTCAGGCTGGAGTGGCATGATCTGGGCTCACTGTAACCCCCACCTCCAGGACTCAAGTGATTCTCCTGCTTCGCCTCCTGAGTAGCTGGGACAATGGGCATGCACCACCACGCACGGTTAATTTTTTTATTAAATTTTTTTTGTGGAGATGAGGTTTCACCATGTTGCCCAGGCTGTTCTTGAACTCCTGAGCTCAAGTGATCTGCCCGTCTCAGCCTCCCAAAGTGCTAGGTTTATAGGCATGAGCCACCACGCTGGGCCTAAACTTTCTTTTTCAACAGATGCTATCAAAATGTTTGCTAAAGTAACCCAGAGTTTGGAATCTCCAAAGAGATTCTCTCAATCTTCCTCCATTAAATTGGTTCTCACGAAAACTTAGTGTTCTCCAACATAAGAAAAGGCAGTATTTCCACCAGAGAAAAAAACTGACTTAGTCTTACAAGAGAAAACAGAGGATGTCTCAGCATCAACTCCCTAGGCAAAGTAAAGGCTGCCTCCCACTTAGTCCATTACTGGTTCTGTCAAGGACACAGGGATCTAAAAGGTGGCTATGCACAAACACACTGGACACCCTCAGGTACTTCTGACTTTATGGAGCTTTTCCAGCAGGGCAGAGAGCTCCCTACATTCTAGAACTGGGAACCACACACATTGGATATCTATCCTCATTGTGAAAACAGGGATGACCAATGACTGCACTTCTTGGCCTCTACCCAGGCCTCCAATAACTGAGGACTTGACCTAAACGGAGAAGCCCCTCGAATACAGCAGGTAACTGGGCAGGAGTTCAGTCTGGCTGTATCCCACTCCTGCACAGCAAGAACCAACAGCAAGCTGTCACTGTCATGTAAAACCTAATCAGGCCGGGCGCAGGGTAATCCTGTAATTCCAGCACTTTGGGAGGCCAAGGTGGGCGGATCACCTGAGGTCAGGAGTTAGAGACCAGCCTGGCCAACATGGTGGAACTCCATCTCTATTAAAAATACAAAAATTAGCTGGGTGTGGTGGCACAGGCCAGCAGTCCCAGCTACTTGGGAGGCTGGGGCATGAGAATCGCCTGAACCCGGGAGGCAGAGGTTGCAGTGAGCTGAGATTGCACCATTGTATTCCAGCCTGGGCAACAGAGCGAGATCCTGTTTCCAAAAAAAAGAAAAAAGAAAAAAAAAGAAAAAGGCCGGGTGCGGTGGCTCACGCTTGTAATCCCAGCACTTTGGGAGGCCGAGACGGATGGATCACGAGGTTAGGAGATCGAGATCATCCTGGCCAACATGATGAAACCCTGTCTCTACTAAAAATACAAAAATTAGCTGGGCATGGTGATGCATGCCTGTAATCCCAGCTACTCGGGAGGCTGAGGCAGGACAATCACTTGAACCAGGGAGTCGGATGTTGCAGTGAGCTGAGATCACACCACTGCACTCCAGCTTGGTGACAAAGTGAGACTCCATCCATCCAAAAAAAAAAAAACCTACAAAAAACATAATCCAAAGTTTTCTTTACCCCAAACTTGCTCCAGTGTTAGAATGTCTATCCTCACACCATGTGACCCGCACCCAAGTCTAGCTGTGGACACTTACTTAGTTCCCTGGGGCTACAACAAGGTTCACGGATAGGGCATGATCCTCAATCCCAGTGAGTATGAGAGAGCAGCACAACCCAAACTTTATTAAACCCTTAAAACATACTGTCTTTCTTCTACTTCGTAAAACCCATTAAGTGTCCAGAAACACAGGGCGAAGTCACCCAAGTCGCCCAAGAGCAAGACCTTGGATCAAGAGTCTCTCCAGCTGTACAAACAGCCTCCTTTATCCTAGGGGACAATATCCACTTTTGAATTCAGAGCTAAAAGTCATAGCAAAATCACAAGTTTACTTCTTTTAGCTTTGAATAACAATTAAAACAGTAAAAAATTAAAAAAAAAACAATAATAGCAACAGTGATAAGCATAGCTAACTTTTACTGAGGCTCTCTGTGGGCTTTTCTAACTTACTTGGAACAACTGGAATGTCAATCATATTCCCACTGGCAGAATTTATACACAGCAGTCACCACGCAGGGTATTAATAAGGTTAACTGAGCAATAGCAGAGACACACTTATATAAAGAACTCTGGTCACTCTAGTAATAGTGCCTCTTATCCTAGCTTAACCTTGCCAAAGAGAGCTGGGAGCTTCTGGGCTCAACAATAAAATGAAAGGAATTTCCACAAGGTCAGCTCTCTGGTCCTGAAAGCACAAAGGCTGCAGGACTCATTCCAGCCTAGGCCCTGGAAAGAGGGCGATCATGATCATCGGGCCTCCTCTCTCTGACCTTCTTTTGTGCTTGGAATAAAACTCCAGGTGATTTTCAATTGGCTGAGGACAACTGCACAGACGGAATTCAGCGCATGCTGGAGGCGGTCAGAAAAAAACTGGTTCATACCGGTACTGCTGAGCTGCTGGGAATCCCCGGGAAGGAAAATGCTGGGAATACAACTTCTGCAGCCTTTCCCTTATTCATCTTACACCATGCATCCCATTCACTCTCCGGTCGGCTCAGTTCCCACACCACTGGGGGAGCACCCTGCCCCACCTTCAAACAAAGAGCCCATTCTGTCTCCAGGACTGGGTGAGCCTGCACACCCAACAACAGCAAGCCCTCTTTGCACCAAGACCTAGAGGTATACTGAAAGGTTTTTGAATTTGAGTGATAGAATGTTTTGTATCGAGTGTAGTGACTGCATATATTTGGCAAAACCTACTGCACTAAACACTTAAAACAAGTGAATTTTAATGTATGTAAGTTAAACCTCAAAAAAGTTTATTTATTCAAAAAGGCTTTGAAAATGAAGGTCATTTTTTGGCCTACAGGCTTCACCTCCCAACAGATGTGGCAGCAGGAAGCCAGACCTGCCCAAGTACCAGAGCTCCCAGCCACCCAATGGCCCCACCCCTCCCTGTATGAGTCACCAGTGGGGCCACTTCCTTCCTGGCGGGGGGCCAGATGCCACAGTCCATCCCCCACTCTCTTCCCACTTCCCTGTTGTCCTGCAACCCTGCATCTCTCCAATATCTTCCACTCCCCAAGGAGATACCTCTTCTCCAGCTCCTTAAACTACCCACCTCTGCCTCATCCCCTGAACACCTGAATCTCGATCTGCCTTCCATGACCCCTGGCTTTAGGTTCCAGGGGACATGCAGAGCCCTCCCTGTCCACCTGCTCCCATGCCCCGGCACCATGCTCCTTCCTTCCCCCAGGCCTGGCAGCTACCCTTCTTTCCATGGGATGTTTGTCCTCTCCCTTCACATGGTCGCTTAGCTTTGTCACTATCTAGGAGAGGGTTTCCCCTTCTGATACTTCCAGCCCTTACTGTATACTCATCTCAACCTGAGATCTCTCCCCTGCTGTCTGTCCCCATCCTGGGGGATAAATCGAGACTAGGCTGAGTCACTGACCAGCCAGTGCAAAGGGAAGCCCCTTCGAAACGAAGAGAAAGCTTCTGGAAGTGAGAGCCAAAGCATGTCCCATCTAATTCCCATGGAGCATGAAGAGACACCTGGAAGGGATAGAAGCCCACTCACTGGAAGGCGGCACCTGGTGGCTGATGGCTCACTGAGAACCTGAGCTGAGTCAGGCAACCTCAGCTCTCCTGAGTGAGAAAAATAAGCCTGTTGGTTTAAGTTGCCTAAGCTGCATTTTCCCTTTCTTCCAGCCAAATTTATTCCTAATTATTCCTTGCTGTTGCCTGGATGTCCCGGAACTGCAGTCTGATGTGGGCAGGGGCAGTGACTTCTACTTCTAGAAACATTCCAAGTGACAAAGCAAAAGTGAAAAGGAGAAAGCACAGTAATGGGGAAAATCAGACTTAAGAATACACAATCTAATAGCCTGCTACCATCGAAAACACTGAAGACAAAAGTTTCCTATAACAGAAATAGTTTTTCACTCATGAGAAATGGAGGCAGTCAGACTTTGGCTTCTTTATGAAGTAAGTGTGGTATTTGGGTCTTACTTTAGTACTTGGCTCAGGGTGGTGACATGGACTTCTGAGTCACAGTGACGTACGCGGGTGTGCCCAGCTCCACACCCAAGTTGCAACCCATCACTAGTGTTATTCACCTCTCCAATCTCTTAATTGGCTTCTGTTGCACAACTAATAACGTAAGGAAAATATCTGTCCCCTTGCCTTGCCTCAAATATACAGTCACAGACAGTTAATTCTCTGGCCATTCAATGACAATGTCACTGATAAGGGAAAAAAGGTTAAAATGTTAAGGTAAGTGGGCAAGGCTGTAAATGACATTCAAGGGGCAGGAAGCTGCCAGAAAAGGTGAGCCAGAAGGAGTGAGGGGTCCTGGGCCAGGGGAGCGGTGAAGGAAACTACTCATTTCCAGAAGGCCAACTTCTGAGCCCTACAAGGGACTATGGGATTCTGATGAAGTTCTTACCACACATAAACATTTTTCTAAGAGTGTCAGATGTGTGAAGGATGTACCATGTCAAAAAATGAATACCTTTTTTTTTTTTGAGACAGAGTCTGGCTCTATCGACCAGGCTGGAGTGCAGTGGTGTGATCTTGGCTCACTGCAACCACCCCCCAACCCCCATTCCAGTTTCAAGTGATTCTCCTGCCTCAGCCTCCCCAGTACCTGGGATTACAGGCACTGCCATCATGTCTGGCTAATTTTTGTATTTTTAGTAGAGACGGGGATTCACCATGGTGGACAGGCTGGTCTCGAACTCCTGACCTCAGGTGATCCACCCGCCTCAGCCTCCCAAAAGGGCTGGGATTACAGGCGTGAGGCACCATGCTGGGCCAATGAATGCCATTATTTCTAAAAATCCAAGAATTCTCATTCAATTCAACAAATATCTATTAACTATACGTGGCATACTAAAAGATTTGTGAACAGGAAGATAACTAAAATGAGCTTCTTACTCTCAATAAGAATAAGAAAAACCAGTAAACGTGTAAATTCAAAGAATGGATCCAAGTGCTGAGAAACGAAGAGTAAGACAAGTGGGGTGGGAGAGGAAAGCAAGGCTGCTCTGGGAGGGGTCCATGGTCTGAGCCCTAAAGGCAGGGTAAGGCCTGAGGAGGAGAGAGAAGACATTTGGCCAAAGAGAACAGACAGCGGGAGCACCTAGCCAGTGCCCGTCCACCACGTGCTGACTCATGGTACTGCCACATGCAGGGTGTACAGATGGTTAAGAAACCAGGCTGGGCAGGTGAGCTGGAACCAGGCTGCAGGTGAGTGACAAAGAACACGGGAGATTAAGGAGAAAACCACTAACCACCCCCAAGAGGAGCAAACACCTGACCAGGGTAGTGGCTGACCTTTGCCACCAAATGGCATCAGAGGGAGGGGTGGTTCGCAGGCAGGGAGCTTGTGTACCCCCCACCCCACCCACCACCAACTTCCCATGAGTGGGTCTGATCATCAACTTGTTGCTGAGATGACTTAAACATGATAGATTTCAGCAGTAAATAATTTTTACATTCTGGATGAAATGAAACCAGATCTCCTATTTAATTTTGGGTAACTAAAGGCACTTAGCTGTAATAAATGAAGCTCTGTTTTCCAAGTCAAAAGACACTGCTACCCAAGCTCCCACAAACTCAGAATTCTATTCAACCACAATGCACTTTCCTCACAGTGGCCAGTGCTCTTTCTTCGAAGGAAGCTCTTGAAAGGCTGGAAACACCTCAATGCTCTCTGCATGTGGCAGCTGCCTACCCAACCTTTACCAAATTAAATTCCGATGGTATTCAGCCTCCTTTTTGGGGGAACAGCCTGACAAGTACAGGGTTCCACCCTGGGAGAGTCTGAGTCCAGGGGTGCCCCTCACTGCAGCAGAGGTGCTGACCTCAGCAGGTGCCACTCTGCTAACCAAGGAGCACTTGTCTGTTCCCACACATCAGCAGCTACACGCAGCAGACTCTGCCTTCCTGAGTCAGCAGTTGGGAGTCTCGAGGGCCAAGCTCCCGGCAAATCCTTGGTTGTGAGGTTTCCAATAGGTAGGGCTTCCTATTTCTGAGGGTGGCTAAGATACCATCTGACATCCCTTCCCCCAGCAGTAGTCGACACCCATCGTCAAGCAGGATGGTGCTCTACAGCCCCCGGTGCCCACTCATAGACCAGCAGGACTGACTGTGGCCACCTCCTGGGTCCCCAGGCCCCAGGTCTGCCTCCTATGGGCTGCATGAGGATTCGGGAAGTTGCTTCAGTTCTCTGGCCTGTTTTCTTGTCCACAAGTCTCAAACACAGGCTATTTAAGATGATGGCCCTGCATTTGCACAGCTTTGTAAATTTTAAAATTTAAAAAGTCCGGCCGGGTGTGGTGGCTCATGCCTGTAATCCCAGCACTCTGGGAGGCCGAGGCGGGAGGATCACGAAGTCAGGAGATTGAGACCATCCTGGCCAACATGGTGAAACCCCGTCTCTACTAAAAATACAAAAATTAGCTGGACGTGGTGGCACGTGCCTGTAATCCCAGTTACTCGGGAGGCTAAGGCAGAAGAATAGCTTGAATCAGGGAGTCCAGGCTGGTGACAGTGAGACTCCGTCTCAAAAAAAAAATTTTTTTATAAAGTTCTTGCACATATACTTGCATTTGTTCAAGAAGCTGATGGGGAATGGGGAACATGAGGAGAGTGTTACAACTTAGCCCAAGCTCTATGACTATGGGTGGCTCTGGACTGATGAGACCACTTCCTCTCATCTATCCATAGCCCCTACAGACACCATTCCTACAGCTGCCCTCCCTACTCCACCTCAGCCACAGAACAAGTCCTGCCCACACACACAGCTAACCTTGGTCACCACGTTACTGCCACCTTGTCTAAATAATGCAGGGCACGGGTGGGGCAGGCTCTGGGCTCCTTGCTGCATGGAACCACACCCAGGCTGAAAGGCAATCACTTAGGTGATAAGTTGATGAGGCCCAGCACTATCCACACAACCTCACTTATTAAGTTCTGACACTATGCTTTTTAATTGCTATAAATATGAACTACAGGGCACCACGTAACCAAGGAACACGGGCGTATGGCTCTCCTTTCAGCTCCTTCTAATCTAGCCAAGCTGATAAAAAGTCAGCTGCTGGGCATCATGTGACCAGCCTGCCTGGAGTTCACCCAGTGCTGCTGTAAGGGGTGGGCCTCCCATCCCGGCCTCAGTGTATAGACCAACAACTCATTCCTTTCCTGCAACAACACAGGGCAGGCCTGCATGACCTCTGCCACTCCTTCCAATGCTGCCCAGGAAATGGCCCTAAATGTGTGGGCCAGAGCCTTTCCTGAATAAGATTTAAAACCCATATGTGTCACTGCCCTGAACATCCAAACAGGGTACTCCCTATTGGGGAGACCTGCGGATGGAATGCCCACCTCCGAGCCTTCAGCAAATGATTTCTGCTGTTGGGCTAAGCACAAGTCTCCAAAGAAAATGTGCAGATGGTAGAGCTGGACTCTGCACCTTCCATCAATGCAGGCCTTGCTCAGACCTTGACTAGGCCAGAGTACCACCTACCACCATTCTGCCTGTGAAGCAAAAACGAGGTAGGGCACTGCGATCCAGGCCTGCTGACCTGAAGCCAGTTAAGAATGGGCTTCTATTTAGCTATTCTTCAATTAAGGAAACCACATGCTCCATTATAGCAACGCTTAGTCATTCAAGGTGACAGAATATTTCTGAACAATCTCTCTTATCTTCTCTCTGTACAGGTGTAAATAAAACATCGACAAACTTCCAAGATTAGCAAAGAACAGCTCCTTCAGCTCTGCCTTATGGAATCGACTGATATCAGAATATTTGCTGGGACTCTGCACTAGACTAAAGGTGGCTGCTCTATCAGGGTCATTATGAAAAGGGCTGTGGAGGGCTGTCCAGTGGCCACACCTTCTCCTCTCCCCAGATGGATGTCCCTAAGGGCTGTCTGTGACTTGCTCTAACCTAGGTAATGGGGTAGGCAGTAGCAGTGTATGGTCTGGACCTAGGCCTCAAAGGCCCCACAGCCTTTCCTTTCCCTGTCTGGAGCTACTCTAGGACTTTTCGTGCAGGAATTGCTCTGGTCTACTGGAGGATGACAGGGCCCAGTGAACAGCCAGCACAAACTGCCAGACACATCAGAGGCCTTCATAACTTCTAGCCTGGTATGAGCCTCAGCTCCAAGGGAGCTGGCAGTGGGAGGAGTGGGGAAACCTAGCCAACCCACAGAGTCATGAGACATGCTACACTGGTGCCAAGTTTTGGGGTGGTTTGTTATACAAACATTCATGGAAACCAGACTTTTCACTGCATGAAAAGATGACATCCAAGATACTATGATCACTTTCTCACAGTCTTTCTGACATCCCTCAGGAAATGAGAACACTTAAAACTACCCAGATCTGCACACAATGGCACATGTTATCAGCTCTCACAATTGCAACGCTCAAGGGAGGTGGGGAAGACCCACAATCTGGGGTCACCTGTGGTCCTCTGGTTGAGGCCTGCCTCATCTGTCCTCAATAATTATGCAACCCTATTTGGGGGAACCCCCGTTCAGCTATGCAAAGCACCTGCTACAGGGTTTCAGACCGAATACCACGTGACTGACCACTCAAAGAGAGAGTTCTAAAAGCTATCTCCTCACCTCACGATCCATTCATGGATGTGAAGAGATATGAGAATCTCAAAGCCCTCAAACCTCCCTCCAAGGGAGTCTTGGATGGGGAGGGGAGCCAGAGAACAGTAACCTAGAGACTAAACAGACTATTTTTTAATAACATGACTTCATCTGAAAAACTGGCACTAACCTTTTAGTAATTTCTCACTGCCACCCAGCTTCAGACTGTGCGGGGAAGCTGAGCTGCCTCTGACTTACAAAGTATGGCTCTTTCATTTCCTCAAAGGCAAGCACCTGTGGACACCTGTGCTACAGAATGGAACTCACTGGAACAATTTGCTCCTTTTCACTCTTGGAGTCTACTTTCCCATTAAGGTTTTTTTTTGTTTTTTTTTTTGTTTTTTTTTGACACAGAGTCTCGCTCTGTCACCCACACTGGAGTGCTCAATCTTCGCTCACTACAAGCTATGCCTCCCGGGTTCACGCCATTCTCCTGCCTCAGCCTCCCAAGTAGCTGGGACTACAGGCATGTGTTACCACGCCCAGCTATTTTTTGTATTTTTAGTAGAGACGGAGTTTCACTGTCTTAGCCAGAATGGTCTCGATCTCCTGACCTCGTGATCTGCCTGCCTTGGCCTCCCAAAGTGCTGGGATTACAGGTGTGAGTCACTGTGCTTGGCCCCATTAGGGTATTTTTGATCTCTCTCCCCTTTCCTTTAATTTCTGACATTAAACAAAAAAAATTTTTTTTTTTTTTGCTTTCAGTACAGTACAAAAGGATAATCATTAAAAACATCCACCAGGCAGATCATGAGGTCAGGAGATTGAGACCATCCTGGCTAACATGGCAAAATCCCATCTCTACTAAAAATACAAAACATTAGCCGGGTGCAGTGGCACACTCCTGTGGTCCCAGCTACTCGGGAGGCTGAGGCAGGATAATCACTTGAACCTGGGAGGTGGAGGTTGCAGTGAGCCGAGATCGTGCCATTGTACTCTAGCCTGGGCGACAAAGTGAGAGTCTGTCTCAAAAAAAACAAAAAAACATCCACCAGGCACAGTGGCTCACGCTTTTAATCCTGGCACTTTGGGAGGCCAAGGCAGGAGGACAGCTTGAAGCCAGGAGTTTGAGATCAGCCTGGGCAAAAAAACAAGACCCTGTCTCTACAAAAAAGTTAAAATATTAGTCAGGCATGGTGGTGTGCACCTGTAGTCCCAGCTATTCAGGAAGCTGAGGCATGGAGGAGTGGTGGGGGAGTGGATCACTTGAGCCCAGAAGTTTGAGGCTGCTATCATGGTGCCACTGCACTCCAGTATGGGTAATGGAGACCCTATCTCAAAAAGAAAAGCTCCAAAAGATGCAGTGATCCTCATTTGGAGTAGCCTCTCTCCTCCCACCAGCCTCAGTGACCTCGTATGCCTGCTGTCCTGGCCTCAGTCCCTCCTGCTCTTGGGGATCCCAACTCCTCCTGCACCACATCCTCAAACTTGCTCTCCTTCTACCTGCTGAGGGGTCCACGCTCCCACAGCACACAACAAACACCTCTTGGTTTGATCTTGGAACCTCTCCACTTACTTCACAACCCAAACTTTTGCTCTTTTCTTGCTGCATCTGGCTCCTGGCCCTGAAGTCTGCATCCATGCCCCTGCTGAGTGACTGTGAGCCCCTGCTGGGCTCCTTCACAGCACAGCATAATGTACTTCCCTTCAGAAGCTCAGTAGGTTCTATTAGAATTTTAACTGTTTTTAATTTTTTTTATTTTTTTCATTTTTAAGGGCCGGTGGGGAGAGAAAGGAGAGACAAAGGAAAGAGAGAAGGGGGTGGCGGCGGGGGGACAGAGAGAGAAGAGAGAGGTAGAATTTACCGTTGTTCAAACTTATTTAACCATCCTGCTAGGATGACAGGGCAAGACTGCTTTTCCTCTTGCAGCCGCCACTCAGCACAGTCTTCGAATACAGCTGTCATGAGCTGCAAACTACCACACAAGAGAGGGTGCTGCTTCATGCTTCCTGTTGTTTCAAAGAGGTTATAATTTTATCACCCTAAATAAACCATAAATGCAAACTGCTTAAGAGTGAAATACTGTGCTAAAGTTGGAGAAGGCGCACTCAGTCAGTTTAGCTGATTTAACATAAAAAGCCACAAGTGCTGAGATTGCTCTTAACACGTGAAGTTAAAGATTAGCAAGTGGCGGGGGGAGGGTGGGAGAAGAATGAGGGTTGAAAAATTACCTATTGGGTACAATGTTCATTATCTGGGTGACGGGTATACTAGAAGCCCATTCCCACCATTACTTAACCTACCCATGTTACAAACGCACACATGTACCTCCTGAATCTTCAAAAACAAAAAATCATCAAGGGGTAACTTCAAAGCTCGTCGCCGAAACCCCATTTACGTAGACCATGCAGTTTATGTATACAGTCAGCCCTCCGTATCTGTGGGTTCTGCATCCATGGATTCAACCAAACGTGGATTGAAAACAGTTGGAAAAAAACTGTCTGTACTGAACATGTACACTTTTTTTTCCCTGTTATTATTCTCTAAACCAGGGATCCCCAATCCCCGGGCCATGGACCAGTACTAGTCATTGGCCTGTTTGGAACCAGGCTGCACAGCAGGAAGTGAGCAGCAAAGGAGCATTACCACCTGAGCTCCGCCTCCTGTCACATCAGCGGGGGTACTAGATTCTCACAGGACAGCCAACAGGATTGTGAGCTGCGCATGCAAGGGATCTAGGTTCACTCCTTATGAGAATCTAACTAATGCCTGATGATGTGAGGTGGAACAGTTTCACTGCAAAACCATCCTCCCCTGATCCCTCAGCCCATGGAAAAACTGTCTTCCATGAAACTGGTCCCTAGTGCCAAGAGTTGGGGACTGCTGCCACAACAATGAAGTATAACAACTATTTGCATAGCATTTACCTTGTATTAGGTATTACAAGTAATCTAGAGATGATTTAAAGTATACAGGAGAACGTGCATAGTTTATATTTCATTTTACAGAAGGGACATGAGCATCCTTGGATTTTAGAATCCTCAGTGTACCCTGGAACCAATCCCCTACAGACACCGAAGAATGACTACATGTATTTCTGATAAGTCATTCATAAATCAATTACATAAAACATTAAAATACTCAAAATGTATTCCAACCACCCAACTGGCATTGCCTAAAATGCCTTGTGAATTACTCCCAGAAATAAACAACTTGAGTGGCACCAAAGTGTTCTGCAGATTTTTCAACACAGCTGTTCCTTGTCACATGAACACATCAGATCTCCTTATGAGCACGTCATACTTCCCCATACCCACTGTGGGAAGCCCCTTCGCTGCACATGCAGCAGCTAGGAGGGTAACTTGGAGCAGGGCTCCTGCCAAGGGAGGAGCCCCAAGCCAGGACAGAACCGTGGGTACCACAGTCCTATTTTTCAAAGTGAGGCCAAGGCAGTTTCAACACTGCAGAGTTGAAAAGGCCGATATCACCCCATAATGGGACAGTGTGTGTATCTGTGCTTTTCCTCCACTTAGTTTCACTCATAGAAAATACCAGTACTAGCCGGGTGCGGTGGCTCACGCCTGTAATCCCAGCACTTTGGGAGGCTGAGGCGGGCGGATCACAAGGTCAGGAGATCGAGACCATCCTGGCTAACACGGTGAAACCCCGTCTCTACTAAACACACAAAAAAATTAGCCGGGCGCGGTGGCGGGCGCCTGTGGTCCCAGCTACTCCGGAGGCTGAGGCAGGAGAATGGCGTGGGCCCGGGAGGCGGAGCTTGCAGTGAGCTGAGATCCAGCCACTGCACTCCAGCCTGGGTGACAGAGCAAGACTCCGCCTCAAAAAAAAAAAAAAAAAAAAAAAAATACCAGTACTATGTTTCATAAGCATGGAAGGAGGAAGCAGAACGGTGTCGACAGATGAGCATCGAGGCCAGACTTAGCAGTGGGCCAATACCCTGCACCTGTAATCTGAACACATAGAGCCCCTCCCTCCTGCAGCGACCACATGTACACACTTTGGGAGCTGACGTGAAAAGTACAAAAAGAAAAAACCATCAAAAAATGGGCATCAGGCATGGTGGCTCACGCCTATAATCCCAGCACCTTGGGAGGCCTGGGTGGGCGGATCACCTGAGGTCGGGAGTTTAAGACCAGCCTGGCCAACATGGTAAAACCTCGTCTTTACTAAAAACACAAAAATTAGCCAGGCGTGAGGGCGCACGTCTGTAATTCCAGCTAGCTGGGAGACTAAGGTACGAGAATTGCTTGAACCCAGGAAGCGGAGGTTGCAGTGAGCTGAGATCGTGCCACTGCACTCCAGACTGGGCGAGACTCGTCTCAAAAAGAAAAAAAAAAAAGAAAAAAGAAATGGGCATCAGTTAACAAGAACAGGGAGGCAGGCTTTAGGGAGCTGGGCAGGGCAGAGGAAGGCACAGAGCAGAGGAAGAGCCCGGAGGTACAAAGCAAGCTGTGGGAAAGCCAAATGGCTAAGATGGCCTAGAAGAAAAGCAGGGCCAATGATGGCACCCTCAAGGCAGCCACTGAAGGCACTGTTGGGAGAAGAACAGGCCCCAGCTCCTTCCACTCCCTCAGGACTTAATCCTGGCTCTTCCTCAGCAGGGCCAGAACCTGGCAGATGCATTACAAGGAACTTGACATCATGCTACAGCTGTAAGTGGGCACCTGTCCCTACAAAACAAAATGAGACCAACACCCAGACTCATGGGGGCTTAGCAGTTCTCAATTACCTGTTTGTCTTAAACATTATTAACAAGGATAACTTAGCTCTGTGTCTTAAAGACATAAATAAAGGTAAGATGTCACCATTTGATGTGACCTCAAACGTGCTGAGACCCTAATGAGGAAGGCTTCATATGCTGACAGCCCAGGCCACTGCTGAAGGTTCTTAAGAGTGGTCAGTGAGGAACACAAATGCCAGACTATAACAGAGACAAAAGTCTAGGATAGGACCAAAGGTAGGAACAAAAGGGAGATGACAGATGGTCCTACCACAGAGACAGACCTAGGTCAGCTAGTTAACCAGATACTGCTCTGGGGAGCGGGTTTAGGGTAAAAAAGTACTTGTAGCTCTGATTTGCTAAAATATTTTACCACAAATATAATTTTCATAACAGTTAAACATTTTAAGAGTAAAAGTTTTTTTAAGAGGCTGGGTGTGGTGGCTCACGTCTGTAATCCCACAACTTTGGGAGGCCAAGGTGGGAGGACTGCTTGAGCCCAGGAGTTCAAGACCAGTCTGGTTAACACAGAGAGACTCCGTCTCTATTTACATTTTTTTATTTTTTTAAACATTTTCTATTTTATTTTTATTAATAGAGACAAGGTCTCGCCATGTTGCCTAGGCTGGTCTCAAATTCCTGGGCTCAAGTAATCCTCCTGCCTCAGCCTCCCAAAGTGTAAGGATTACAGGCATGACTCCTACTTACATTAAAAAGTTTTTAATTAAAAAATAAATTAAATTAAAAATAAAGAATACAACAACCAATTATAAAGTATAAAACCAAATGTAAAAAAAAAGTAAAATAAAAATTAAAAAACAAAACAAAACAAATGTAAAAGGACAGCTTTAAGAGAAGAGTAAATATTTAAACATGGACTGAGAAAAAATTCTATTAGAGAATTAGCCTGTTAAAGTTTGTTGGGAGTGGTTATGAAAACATTTACTTATCAGTTAGTTACACTGATGCATTTATGCCAGAAATGACACAGGTCTGGAATTTGCCTTAAAATACTCGTGTCTATTCCTCAAACCCCAAACAAACCAACAAATAAAAAAGTCACCGGGATAGGGAACAGATTTTTAAAAGATCTGCAAAAGGTAGACAGCTGTTGAAGCTGCATGACCAGTCTCCTCACAAGGTTTATCATCTACTCTTCTCTCTACTGCTATGTATGCTTAGAAACACTATAACACAGATTTAAAAGTAACAATGGGGCTGGGTGCAGTGGCTCATACCTGTAATCCCAGCAGTTTGGGAGGCAGAGGTGGGCAGACTGATTGAGGTCAGGAGTTTGAGACCAGCCTGGCCAGCATGGCGAAACCCCGTCTCTACTAAAATACAAAAATTAGCCGGGGTGTGGTGGCATGTACCTGTAATCTCGGCTACTCGGGAGACTGAGGCACGAGAATCACTTGAAACAGGAGGTGGAGGTTGCAGTGAGCAGAGATCACCTCACTACACTCCAGCCTGGGCGTGAGTGCAGGCTGGGTGTGAGACTCTGTCTCAAAAAAACAAATAAATAAAATAAATAAAAATAAAAATAACAACGGGAAAGTGTGCCAAAGGACAGGAGGGGAAGATGTTGAGTTTGTTCCTTTTCTGCTGTATATGAGTTTAGTCCTTGCAGGCCCCATTAAGCTCTCTGAAAATAAGTACGGAATCCGACCTCAGGACATTTCTGATGTTCAAGCAGAAGATGAGATAGATGATCTATCTAAATCCTACAGCACTTCTAATTGTATTATCTCTATTTAAACTATGTGTTCTAAAATAAGAGCACAAATAAAGTAAAATAGCCCTAAGGCTATGGATCCTAACCTTTCATGGGTGACACATGCTTTGAAAATTGGACAGAAGCTATGGATTATCTCCCTTGAAGAACATGCACACAGCCAGGCGCTGTGGTTCACGCCTGCACTTTGGGAGGCCAAGGCAGGTGGATCACGAGGTCAGCAGTTCAAGACCAGCCTGACTAACATGGTGAAACCCCGTCTCTATTAAAAATACAAAAATTAGCCGGGTGTGGTGGCACAGGCCTGTAATCCCAGCTACTCAGGAGGCTAACGGCAGGAGAATCGCTTGAGCCTGGGAGGCAGAGGTTGCAGTGAGCTAAGATCACACCACTGCCCTCCAGCCTGAGCGACAGAGTGAGACTCTGTATCAAAAAAAAAAAAAAAAAAAAAAGAAAAAGAAAGAAAAACATGCACACACCACATACTGGGCCTAATTCAACTTAAAGAGGACCCACCTTGTCATCTGGGATGGCAGAGGAGTGATGAAGTCCCTGCCAGATGACAACCGGGATTGCTGGAGGGCACGCCCACTGACTTAACCATCCTGTCCCTCCCCTCTACAAGCAGGGAGGAGTAGGGCATGCATGTGAGTACCACACTGTGCCCCCTGGAGATTCCTGGCAACAGAAACAGGCAAAAAGACACAAAGCCAGCATGCCCTGACAAAAACCATCTTCAAAAGCTTCCAGCAGGAGCAGCTATGATGGCAGCGGGCCCAGTGTCCACAGCACTGTGGCCACACCGCTCACAGAGTGCACCTCTTACCCACGAATCACTGAGGACCAAACCTTCACAAGGACATGCAGTCTCAGCCAGGTGCTCTTCACCTTTCAGACACTAGGCACTGTCATTTAGGAGCTACTGACTCCAAATCCTAACATCACTGAAAACAACTTGGTTGGTTCCAAGAAAAGGTTATGTTTGAGAAAAGGAAGGTAAAAGAATAGGCCTGTGCACATAACAGTCCTTGATTCTGAAACCTCAGGGCTCAGTTTTATTCTAGATATAATCTACAGCTGTAGTCGTGTGTGTGTGTGTGTGTGTGTGTGTGAGAAATCTGCCACAATCTGCAACCACAGTCTTCAGTAACATCCATGACATTAAAAGCAGGGGCCAGTTTCACAGAGCACTTCTTTTGGGTAATTAATTGTTTACAGACTAGGGAAATAAACTACAGATTTCTTACAGAAAACCAGGTTTCACCTTGCCCAGGAAGCAATGCTGCTCCTAGGTTGCCATGGAAACAGGGAAGGATTGGGTTAGAGTCCCACCATTGCTGGGCAATAAGGCTGAGACAAAGGGGCATTCCTGAAAAAATGGGACCTGGTGGCCCAGCAGTCACGGGAATATACGACCCCCTGCATGTTTTTTTTTTTTTTTTAATTTTAGAGACAGGGTCTCCCTCTGTTGCCCAGGATGGAGTGCAGTGGCACCATCATAGTGCACCATAACCTGGAATTCCTGGGCTTCAGCAATCCTCCCGCCTCGGCCTGTGGAGTAGCTGGAATTGCAGGTATGTGCCACCACACCTAGCTAAATTAAAAAAAAACAATTCCTACACTAATACTCAAAGGGAAAGCTTGTTAATAGGAGCCCAGTGGAAGCAGACTACCTTTTGGCGATAAGCCCCCAAGATTCAAGAGTAGGAAAAAAAGCCAAATTCACAGTGAAGATAAGCAATGTTGGCTAGGCACGGCCTCCGAGCTGAGTGCCTTGCTCATGCTACCTCCTTTCATTCTCCCAACCTCTTACAGATGAGGCACAGGAGCTTAGAAATGCTGGGACCCACCCTCTTATTACTATACTACGCTGCTTTCCCAATTCCTTCAGGAGGCTGGCTGCTTTCCCTGAAAATCAAGGAGTGGTTAGCGAAACCTATAAATATTCACTGGCTCAAAACAGAATAAAGGAATTCTGTCACAAGGCATGACTTGGCCAGGCGTGGTGGATCATGCCTGTAATCCCAGTACTTTGGGAGGCCAAGATGGGTGGATCACTTAAGGCCAGGGGTTCGAGACCAGCCTGGCCAAGAGAGTAAAATCCCATCTCTACTAAAAATACAAAAACTAGTCAGGCGTGGTGACGTGTGCCTGTAGTCCCAGCTACTTGGGAGGCTGAGGCACAGGAATCTCTTGAACCCAGGAGGCGGAGGTTGCAGCAAGCTGAGATTCCGCCACTGCACTCCAGCCTGGACAACAGCGGGACTCTGTCTCAAACAAAACAAAACAAACAAAAACAAAAACAAAAAAAACAAGACATGACTTACATCAGCAATCATGTGGTGAAAAGTTTAGAAAATGCCCTTATATGTAATACAGAAAAGTTAGAAACAAACAGGAAAAAAATAGGAACATAATGATCTAAAAGGCCATTCATACAGAAATTACATGAGGGGACTAAGGCATGTTACATATGAAAGTATCCTCTCCAGACAGAATGGAGGAGCTTCCTAAGGTCCTGCTCTTTTCCACACACGTTCTTTCTTTCTTTCTTTCTTTCTTCTTTCTTCAGAGGCTTCATCCTGAGGCAGCCCTTGCGGAGATTCTGGAGGGTCACACACATGCTTCTTCACATCCTCGTAGAGTTAAGTGCAGTGTCTACCGCTGGATGCCAATCCAGGGACCATGGCTTCTGCTGGGGCCATGCTGGGTCCGATACAGATGCGGTGGTTGGTACGGCGTTTCAGTTGCCTGCCTGCCCGCTGACTCCTCAGGACGCACACACTTACCTGGTGACCAGTCAGGAACAGGCCAACGCACCAACACGAGGTAGACCCACGGCCCTGCGAGCCTTACCTTATGTACACTTTTGGGGTTTTCCAGCCAAGCACAGTACATCTCCTCCACATAGTTCGAACTAGTCCCACTGAGAAAGGGCTCAGCAGCAACGGGTGCAGAATAGCACCGAATCTGTTGAAATGTCCTAGCTGCTGCTGGTCTGTTTTGTGAAAATGTCTTAACAGTCTGGGAAGCCGTCAACGGCCTCAACTTAGCAGCACAAGTCCTTAAATGAAACATTTTTGTCCTGAAGTTTTTCACAACTGCCTGTATAAAAAATAAAAATAAAAAAAAAAAAGGAAAGAAAGAAAGATTTTAAAAATGAGCATTTAAGAGACAAGGCTACTAGATCCTGATGTTCTAGAGAAAGGATAATTTTTTTTAAAAAGCTACTAGAAAAAAACAAAAAACAAAGAAACAAAACTTGTTCAACTCTTAACTGTTGAGGAGAAAGACCCTGGCCTATAAATACATTCACAAGAATACTACCTGCTCAGTGCCACCAGTTCACACGCACAACAGAGCCGTGACTGTGTGAAACTCACACACACTCTTGCACCTACTAACACAGGATGCCTGTGCTAGCCCAAGAAAGGTTAGTGCACAGTTGCAGATATTACCATCTTCACTTAAGAGCCAGACTCAGTGGCTCACGCCTGTAATCCCAGCACTTTGGGAGGCCGAGGTGGGCGGATCACAAGGTCAGGAGATCGAGACCATCCTGGCCAACATGGTGAAACCACATCTCTACTAAAAATACAAAAATTAGCTGGGTGTGGTGGTGTGTGCCTGTAGACCCAGCTACTTGGGAGGCTGAGGCAGGAAAATTGCTTGAACCTGGTAGGCAGAGGCTGCAGTGAGCCGAGACTGCACCACTGTACTCCAGCCTGGCAACAGAGTGAGACTCTGTCTCAAAATAAATAAATAAATAAATAAATAAATAAAATTAAATCTAGTTTAAGGGCTGAGATGACAAACATACCATGTTCTTTAAATTTACATATTTTATATATATATATATAAAACAATTAGAAAAAAGGCAACAAGGATTAATTAATTTAGAATTAGGATTAGGATTAATTGCAGAATAAGAAAAACATTTTCTTATCTGTCCAGAAACTACTGAGGACCTGCTGTACTTACGATATTACGGAACATACAAAGAAATTAGAAAAATACTTTCCTTACTCTCAATTCACCCTTGAGCAGAGGGAAAACAACACAGAAAAGATTGCAGAGGAAACACTGAGTACTTTAGAGGTGCAGAATATGCCAGCAGACCTGTGAGAGGACGGGCTCCTTCCAGGTGGGTGTGTCTCAGGGCAAAAGGACATGGATGGGAAGGAGGGAAGAGGAGGCACTGCATGTGGAAGGACCCATAGGCAGAAACAGAGATGGGAAGAGCCAGAATCTCATGGTACTAGGAAGGGTAAGGAAAAGCCACAGAGGGATGTCCGGTGTCCCGCCCGCCACCTCCTGCACTCAGCCCCCTTTCATAAGCCATGGGGAGCCAGGTCTGAGCAAGGGAGACGTGGGTGGGCCCTGCAAAGATTGAAAAGAGCACACAGAGCAGTTCAATAATGGCTGCCTGCCCTGGGTCCTCCATGGTGAGTAACTCCACACATCTGATTCCTGCATAAACCCAGAGGTTCCCTGTAAGGCAGGCACCAGCTCTTTCACTTTACAGATAGCTTCAGTTTCCATTCCCTTAATTTCATCCAAGGTCACAGGCTACTAGCAGCAGAGTCAGGATCCAAGAGGAAAGTTCACAAGGATGCTGCCTGTGGGAAAAAAAGGTGCTTGCTGGCCTACATGGTTGCTCATGAATTTGTCTCAAAGCAGGCGCCCGGGTCGTAAAGTTGGAACTATACCCCATGTCCACACCCACCCGAAAGAAATCCAAGCTCTGAAACATAGTATGAATTGTTACATAAAATATCCTCTATATTATGTATCGGAACATTCCTCTTGGCCCATATATGCTCAGGATACACATCAGGGACACCGAGAGAGGGCTCAGAGTGTCCTGCTCCACTAAGAAGAGATAGGTCAGCAAGAGGAGAAACAGCAGAACATATTCTTTAAAAACAAACAACACAAACAAAAACTTGCTCCTTACAAATTAACGGTAAACAAGCAATATATTCTGGATATAATTAGGGAATGCAATCTTTACCCCTGGGTTTTTACTTTAGAAATCAAAAGTTTTAAGTTAATTCAGTAGTTCTTCCTACCTCCAACTACACTCCAAATTTTTCCACTGACATATTTAAGGGAGACAAAAAGCCCTAACATTGACAGCAAAATACTACTGTTGCTTCGTTTTATGCTATTTTTTTTTTTTATTTCTCAGGCTCAAAGGAAAACATTCATTTTTTTCCCTTTAATGTCATTATCTGGGCAACATTAAACACCCAATTGCCTCTGAGTTGGGTTTTCTACCAGAAAACAATAGCATCACCTCATTAACTATCAGTATTCAGTTGCTGCAATAGCCCAATTAACAGGTACCGAACTGACAACTGTAAAACACCCATTTCATCTGTTCTTCCCAAAGTGCCCCCTTCAACATGATCCTGTTGAAGTAAATCATGACATTTTGCTATCCACAGTCACTGAATCTGACAAATAGTTAAGTGCTGCCCAGCAGAGCTGCCAGGACAGCTAGCCTTTTTTTTTTTTTTTTGATATGGAGTCTCGCTCTGTAGTCCAGTGGCATGATCTCAGCTCACTGCAACCTCCCCATCCCGGGTTCAAGCAATTCCCCTGCCTCAGCCTCCCGAGTAGCTAGGAAAACAGGTGCGTGCTACCACACCTGGCTAATTTTTGTATTTTTAGTAGAGACAGGGTTTCACTACGTTGGCCAGGCTGGTCTCAAACTCCTGACCTCGTGATCTGCCTGTCTCGGCCTCCCAAAGTGCTGATATTATAGGCGTGAGCCACATGCCCAGCTGAGATTTTTAAACTTCCTTTAAGATGACTCATGGGAGGAAATGCCCTCCAGCAGATGGCTCAACATCCCCAACTCCACCCAGGAACAGCCAGGACAGCTGTTTGCTGTCCACACTCTGACAGACCCACAGAGCCAACACTAACGCAGATTTCCAATTCTGTTAAATACCCGTTCTTCACCTTTCTCTCTTACATAAAATGGCATAAGAAGATATTAAAAACCAAGCACAGTGGCTCATGCCTATAATCCTAGCACTTTGGGATGCCAAGACTTAAGGACTGCTTGAGGCCAGGAGTTTGAGACCAGCCTGGGCAACACAGTGAAACCACGTCTCCACAAAAAATTTAAAAGCTATCAGGGTATGGTGGCACATGTCTGTAGTCCCAGCTACCCAGGAGGATGAGGTGGAAGGATTGCCTGAGCCCACGAGGTCAAGGCTTCAGCGAGCTATGATCGTGCCACTCCACTCCAGCCTGGGTGACAGAGTGAGACCCTATCTCTAAAAAAATAAAAAACAAACAAAATATATTAAATACAAGAAGAAGGAAAACTGCAGACCAGTCAACATTAGGTCTTGAAATTCAACTTAGAATTCTGTAACTGATACTAAGTCAACTTTAAGAATAGTATGTTATTTGGTAGAGACATTCAATTGTTTAAAACGCTTTTTCTGAAAGTGCCTCTGAGCTGTCCAAAATATTCAAGTGTTTTGATTTTTGGTTTAAAACAGGGATGTCCAATATTTTGGCTTCCCTGGGCAACACTAGAAGAATTGTCTCGGGCCACACATAAAATACACTAACACTAACAACAACTGATGAGCTTAAAAAAAAAAAAAATTGCAAAAACATCCATAATGTTTTAACAAAGTTTGCGAACTTGTGTTGGGCCACATTCAAAACTGTCCTGGGCCACATGTGGCCCACAGGCTTGAGGTTGGACAAACTTGGTTTAAAAGAATGTTTCTATTTAAATAGGTGCCAACTCCATTCAGTGGGGAAAACAACAGTCTTTTCTTTTTTTTTTTTTTTTTTTTGAGACGGAGTCTTGCTCTTTCGCCGGGCTGGAGTGCAGTGGCCGGATCTCAGCTCACTGCAAGCTCCGCCTCCCGGGTTTTACGCCATTCTCCTGCCTCAGCCTCTGGAGTAGCTGGGACTACAGGCGCCCGCCACCTCGCCCGGCTAGTTTTTTGTATTTTTAGTAGAGACGGGGTTTCACCGTGTTAGCCAGGATGGTCTCGATCTCCTGACCTCGTGATCCGCCCGTCTCGGCCTCCCAAAGTGCTGGGATTACAGGCTTGAGCCACCGCGCCCGGCCAACAACAGTCTTTTCAACTGAAGGTGCTGGGACAACTAGAGCTCCATGTGTAAAGAAGAATGAAGTCGCACAGTCATATACAAAATCCAAAATTGATCGAAGTCCTGTGTAAGAGATAAAACTGTAAGATACTTAGAAGTTTTATAACTTTCATGAAGTAAATCTTTGTGACCTTGGTTCAGGCAATGGATTCTTAGTTATGACACCACCAGTATAAACAACAAAATAAAAACCACAAATTGGATTTCATCAAAATAAAAAACTTGGCCAGGAGCGGTAGCCCACGCCTGTAATCTCAGCACTTTGGGAGGCTGAGGCAGGTAGATCACTTGAGGTCAGGAATTCGAGACCAGCCTAGCCAACATGGCAAAACCCCATTTCTACTAAAAATACAAAAATTAGCTGGGCGTGGTCATACACGCCTGTAGTCCCAGCTGCTTGGGAGGCCGAGGCAGGAGAGAATCCCTTGAACCCAGGAGGCAGAGGTTGCAGTGAGCTGAGATTGCACCACCGCACTCCAGCCTGGTTGACAGAGTGAGACTCTGTGTCAAAACAAGCAAAAAAATAAAAAATAAAAAACTTTTGTGCTTCAAATAACTTATTAAGAAAGAAATGATATAGATGGGAGAAAATATTTGCATTTATCTGATAAGGAACTTACATACACAATATATAAAGAACTCTTATAATGCAACAGTAAAAAAAAAACTCAATCAAAAAGTAGGCAAAGGATTTGAATAGACATTTCTCCAAAGAAGATATACTAATAGCCAATAAACACATAAAGTTACCATATAACTCAGCAATTCCACTCCTAGATATATAATCAAGATAAATGAAAATGTACGTCCACAAAAAACTTGTACACAAATGCCCACAGCAGCATTATTGGTAAAAGTCAAATAGAAGAAACAACTCAAATGTCCACCACTGATGAATGGATAAGCAAAACACGTTATATCTATAGAATATAATAGCATTCTGCAATGAAAACTAAGGAAGTGCTGGTGCATGCTCCACCTGGAGGAACCCTGAAAACATTATGCTCAGTAAAAAGAAGCAGATGCAAAAGACATTATGAGTCTATTCCTCTGCTCTCACACAACAATCAACACAGAAGATTTCTGTGACTAAATGTGTGAGGAATTCTCCCTACCAATAATGCAATTCAAGTCTGCCGCTACCTACCTGGAGACGGCATCAGATACCACAGGTCAAGAGCTCAATCCCACAAGGCTGCCCCCTATTTCCGATGTAATAGCAAGTCCCCAGTTATCTTACTTGTACTTCTGGCCAACCAGCTAGAAACTGCAGAACCCAAGAACCCCTCCTTTGGTTCAAAAAATTTCTAAGAACTCAGGGAAACACTTACTTACATCTACTGTTTTTTTCAAAGAATATAACATAGGATGTGGATTAAGAGTTGCACAGGTCAAGGTGTTGGATGGGGTACGGAGCTTCCATACCCTCCCCAGGCATGCCACCCTCCAGGAGTCTCCACATGTTCAGCTATCCAGAAGCTCTCTGTACCCCATCATCTTGGGCCTTTTATGGAGACTTCTTTGGATACGCATGACTGAAGCATAGATAACCACGTAGATATGTGATCAGACAAAAAGGGTATGATCTAACACCAACAGACTGAGTGGGGAAACCCAGCCAGGCCTGTTTGTTCAGATTCTTCCTGGTCTCACTGTGTAGGATCCTTCCTGTGCGTGTGAGGCAGGACTCCTGAAGTGGGTGTCTTGTGACCTACAATCAGACAAGGTAGGTCAGAGAATTTCTTTACGGCCGGCTCCAAGACAGAACAATGGAGGAATATTAGAGTATATTTTTAGTTTCTATGGCCTCCCTTGGGGAGAAAAAGCAGCAGGTGAAAGGAGTGCCACAGGCCTGCTTCTGGGGCCTAAAGCACCCCAAAATCATAACGAAAGACTGTCTTTCACTTTTATCACTCTGAAGCTGTTTGGAAGCTACTTCAGGAACCAAGGATAAATACTTTAACAAAATACAAGCTTATTTTAGTCACTTAGGAAATAACAAGAGCTATGGGAGTTAAAATCAGGAATCATGGACAAAAACCTATATACGTATAATAATATCACATTCCAGAATAAGCAAATCTATACAGAGAGAAAGTAGATTAGTGGTTGCCCGGGGCTGGGGCAGAGGAATGAGGGGAGGATGAGGAGTGACTCAATGGATACAGGGCTTTCTTTTTGGGAGGAGAGGATGAAAATGCTCTAAAACTAGATTGTATTGATGGTGTCACAATCCTCTAATATACTGAAAAACATTCGCCTTACAATTTAAATGGTGAATTGTATAGTATGTGAATTATATCTCAATAAAGTTATTTTTTTAATGTGTCAGAAAAAATGTAACTGAACTTATCACTGCACATGAAAATGATACAAGTTGTAATTCATTATTTTCAAGATACAAGAATAAACACATACATTTGGGAAAAATAAGTTGTAAAAAGAGAAAAAGTAAAAACCAAAGGAAAATTAGTTTTCAGGTGTTAAATGCCCTGCCCTTAGGAAATGATATACTTAAATAGGGTTCTGTCTGAAACATGAAGCTTCTGAGGTCTATGCCTTGAATTTCCCCAGTTGGGCAGGAGGCACCCTATCCCAGGACACAAAGAATGAGGGAAATAAACCGACTACTGACGCCTATCAATATGACGTTGGCTAGGAAGAGGGGTAATTAAAAAGGCAAGACCTAGCAAAAACAGTCTGCTGCTTCTCAGCAAATGAATCTTTGAGAGAAAAAAAACGACACATCATTACATGATCCTTATACCCTATGAGTGTTAGCTGGCAACCATTTTAAAGGACAACTCATCCACTTTCTTTTTTTCAGTTTCGGACTCAGTCTTTCTGATGAATCATGAACACAACATTTGCTACAAACCTATGGCTGTTATCTCATGCCTGCAATTATTTTTGTAGTAATACAAAGAACTCATATACAGAGTACAGCCATCAATTCTCCCTTATTGGCTGAGAATCTCAAAGAATTTAGTATCTTTCACTAGTGACACCTCATTACACAAAAGCTGAGGGACAGGGAAGTAGTGAGGATTACTTTTAAACTGTAAAGTTTTTTTCGGTTGCTAGTGGAAACAATTATTGAGCCTACAGGCACAGAGGCCTCGTGACACCAAGTCACCCTGTGTGCTTTCCTGGGCCATAAAGTGGAGACAGTAATTACTCCTAACCTCCTCATAATGTCTTTTTGTAATTGTAACACAAATATGAAAGCACTTTGAAAACTTGAAGGTGTATCTATGACTAAAGAAATGGCTGGGTATGGTGGCTCATGCCTGTAATCCCAGTACTTTCGGAGGTCAAGGTGGGTGGATCACCTGAGATCAGGAGTTTGAGACTAGCCTGGCCAACATGGTGAAACTCCGCCTCTACTAAAACTACAAAAAAATTAGTTGCATCGCATGGTGGCGGGCGCCTGTAGTCCCAGCTACCTGGGAGGCTGAGGTAGCAGAATCGCTTGAACCTGTGAGGTGCAGGCTGCAGTGAGCCGAGATCGCGCTACTGCACTCCAGTCTGGACGACAGAGCGAGACTCCGTCTCAAAAAAAACCACACACACACACACACATATATATGTGTGTGTGTGTGTGTGTATACATATAGAGAGAGAGAGAGAGAGAGACGAAGTGTGTGCAGAAAAGAAAAGGCAAACTAGTGATATAAAAAGTTCAAGTTTCTGGCCGGGCACGGTGGCTCACGCCTGTAATCCCAGCACTTTGGAAGGCCGAGACGGGTGAATCACGAGGTCAGGAGATCAAGACCATCCTGGCTAACACGATGAAACCCCATCTCTACTAAAAATACAAAAAATTAGCTGGGTGTGGTGGCAGGCACCTGTAGTCCCAGCTACTCGGGAGGCTGAGGCAGGAGAATGGTGTGAACCCGGGAGGTGGAGCTTGCAGTGAGCTGAGATTGTGCCACTGCACTCCAGCCTGGGCGACAGACCAAGACTCTGCCTCAAAAAAAAAAAAAAAAAAAAAAAAAAAGTTCAAGTTTCCAAGATATTTAAACCTAAACATTAGCTAATTCAGAGTGGTGGTCAACTGGTAACTTCCAAAACATTAGTAGTCTGTCTCCATCATTTAGCACAGAAGCTTTTTTAGTTCACCAATCATGGGCCGTCACCACTGGTAGGGACTGACACCTCTCTGATCAGATCCCTGAGTATGCTTCAGTATATGTCTGAAGACTGTTCTGCCCCTTCCCCGAGACGTGGTCCCACAGCATCAGAGATGACCATGACTGAAGTGGTATAAATAGGTTGACTGGGGAGGGTGTAGATAAATAGGCACTTTTAAAAGGTACTGATATTAAATCTTTATGGAAAGCAGGACAATTTTTCAACATCTCATTAAAGCATATATAAAACGTCTATTTCCTGCTAAATATAGCTAAAAACATGAGGCATTACATTTAAGACAAAACAAGACTCTGAAGGGTGCAGAAGGAAGCAGACCGGCTAGGAACCAGAGGACCCAAGGAAAGAGGATTGAGTTTTTTGTTGTTGTTGTTATCAGGGTCTTGCTCTGTTGCCCAGGTTGGAGGGCAGTGGCATGATCTTGGCTCACTGCAGCCTGGACCTCCCGGGCTCAAATAATTCTCCTACCTCAGTCCCCCAAGTAGCTGAGACTACCACACGCATGGTGGCTAATTTTTGTATTTTTTATAGAGACAGTTTTGCCATGTTGGCCAAGGTGGCCTCAAACTCCTGACCTCAAGTGATCCGCCCATCTCAGACTCCCAAAATGCTAGGATTACAGGTATGAGCCACCACACCCGGCCGAGCACTGAGTCCTTGATTTTCTTTTTGCTTCATATGTCTCAGACCTAGGTACTGGAGAAGCCTACAATCCAGAAATGCCAATAGGTGTAGACAAAGAAAACTACAAACAGAAACCTGTTCTCTCTAGCCAAAGGACCAGGAAAAGAGCAGCAAGATGGAACACTTTTAAAGTTTTAAAGAACAATTGCTCTACTGCAGCCAAACTCCACAGGAAACTTCCTCACTCCACTTAGCTGATGTCAGAATAGAGATCAGGGACTTTCATCCCCACCTGGTGAATAATGAGTCCTCCCCAACTCACTCCCTGATAAGTCAGTGGAGACCAGGCAGGGAGTCTGGATTTCAATCCCATCCAGCAGTAATGAAGCAGCACCCCTCCCTTCCCAGGCAGAGTGATATCACCAAGGCCTAATGGGGAACTCTTACAGCCATACAGCAATAACAAGGAATCCCTTCCCCCAGACATCCCACCCAGCAACAATGAGGAAGCAGCCCCTCCCTGCCCCAGCAGAGGAAGACTGCATTACTTAGAGATTTAAACAAGATCAAGAGTCCATAACATAACACCCAGAATGTCCAGGTTGTAAGTCAAAGATCACTCTTTATATCAAGGGCCAGGATAATCTTGGCTGGGGGTGGTGGCTCACACCTGTAATCCCAGCACTTTGGGAGGCTGAGGTGGGTGTTATTACTTGAGGTCAGGAATTCAAGACCAGCCTGGCCAACATGGTGAAGCCCCATCTTTACAAAAACACAAAAATTAGCCTGGCATGGTGGCATACGCCTGTAATCCTAGCTACTCGGAAGGCTGAGGCAGGAGAATCTCTTGAACCCGGGAGTTTGCAGTGAGTTGAGATTGCGCCACTGCACTCCTCCAGCCTGGGCAACGGAGCGAGACTTCGTCTCAAAAAAAAAACAAAAACAAAAAGAGACAATCTACAGACACCAATACCAAGATGACATAGACTTAGAATTATCTGACAAAGATTCTAAAAGAGGCATCCTCAAAATGCTTCCACCAGCAACTATGAACATGCTTGAAACAAATGAGAAAGTTTCAGCAAAGAGAAGATGTAGAGAATAAAATAGACATTTCAGAACTGAAAAATGCACTAAGCAAAAGAAAAAAACTTAAGCATGGGTTAAATGGCAGAATAAAGAAGACAGAGGAAATTAGTGAACTTGAGGACAGAATAAGGCCTCAGGGAAATAACAAAAGATCTAATATTGATGTCATCAGAGTCCCAGACGAAGGCAGAAGGAGGGGCTGGAAAACCATTCAAAGAAATAATGGCTACAAATCTCCCAAATTTGGCAAAAAGTCATAAAGAACCCCATGCAGAATAAACCCAAATAAATGTACGCCAAGACACATCATAAACAAATTCAGAAAACTCAATACAAATCCCTCCCCCCCAAAAAAACAACAACAAAAAACCTTGAAGGAAGCCAGAGAGAAATAGTGCATTATATACAAGAAAAAAAAAAATGCCTGTAATCCCAGCACTTTGGGAGGCTGAGGCGGGCAGTTCACCCCAGGTTGGGAGTTTGAGACCAGCCTGACCAACATGGAGAAACCCTGTCTCAACTAAAAATACAAAATTAGCGGGGCATGGCAGTGCATGCCTGTAATCCCAGCTACTTGGGAGGCTGAGGCAGGAGAATCACTTGAACCCGGGAGGTGGAGGTTGCAGTGAGCTCAGATCATGCCATGGCACTCCAGCCTGCACAACAGCAGCAAAATTCCATCTCCAAAAAAAAAAAAAAAAAAAAAAAAAGGCCAGGTGGCTGGGCCTGGTGGCTCACACCTGTTATCCCAGCATTTTGGGAGGCAGATGCAGGAAGATGACTTGAGGTCAGGAGTTTGAGACCAGCCTGGCTAACATGGTGAAACCCCATCTCAACTAAAAAAATAAAAATTCGCCAGGTGTGGTGGCAGGCACCTATAGTCCCAGTTACTCAGGAGGCTGAGTTGCAAGAATAACATGAATCTGGGAGGTGGAGGTTGCAGTGAACTGAGATCACAACACTTCATTCCAGCCTGGGCGACAAAGTGAGACTGTCTCAAAAAACAAAAACAAAAACAAGCCAGGCGCAATGGCTCATGCCTGTAATCCCAGCACTTTGGGAGGCCGAGGTGAGTGGATCACAAGGTCAGGAGATCGAGACCATCCTGGCTAACATGGTGAAACCCTGTTTCTACTAAAAATACAAAAAAATTAGCTGGGCGTGGTGGCACGCACCTACAGTCCCAGCTACTCAGGAGGCTGAGGCAGGAGAATCGCTTGAATCTGGGAGGCGGAGGTTGCAGTGAGCTGAGAACGCGCCACTGCACTCCAGCCTGGGCGACAGAGTGAGACTCCCTCTCAAAAAAACAAAACAAAATTAAAAAAACAGCCAGGCATGGTGGCACGTGCCTATAGTCCCAGCTACTCAGGAGGCTGAGATGGGAGGATTGCTTGAGCCTGGAAGGTAGAAGCTGCAGTAAGCTGTGATTATGCCACTCTACTCTAGCCTGGGTGACAGAGTGAGACCTTGTCTCAAAAATAATAAATAAATATAATAATGAAAGGTGGCTGGGCGTGGTGGTTCACACCTGTAATCCCAGCACTTTGGGAGGCTAAGGGGGTGTCAATCACGAGGTCAGGAGACCCAGATCATCCTGGCTAACACAGTAAAAGCCCATCTCTACTAAAAATACAAATAAAATTAGCTGGGGATGGTGGCACGTGGCTGTAGTCCCAGCTACTTGGGAGGCTGAAAAAGAAGAATCGCTTGAACCCAGGAGGCGGAGGTTGCAGTGAGCCAAGATCACACCATTGCACTCCAGCCTGGGCAACAGAGTGAGACTCCGTCTCAAACGAAGATGAAAAAAATATCTGCAAACTACATATCCAACAAAGCACTGGTATCTAGGATACATTAGAAATTCTCAAAACTCAACAGTTAACAAAAACTGAACAATCTAATTACGAAATGGACAAAAGATATGAACAGACATTTCACCCAAGAGTATACAGGGGCCAGGCATGGTGGCTCATGCCTGAAATCCTAGCACTTTGGGAGGCCAAGACAGGAGGATCAGTTTATCCCAGGAGTTCAAGACCAGCCTGGGCAACATAGCAAGATCCTATCTTTTCCAAGAAAAGAGAGAATAGACAGATGGCAAATAAGCATATGCAAAGATTTTCAACATCATTAGCCATCAGAAAAATGCACATTACAACCACAAAGAGACATTACTACACATCTATTGGAATGGCTATAATAAAAAAAGTAACATCACCAAACACTGGCAAGTATGTGGAGAAACAAGATCATACAGTGCCGGCCGGGCGCGGTGGCTCAAGCCTGTAATCCCAGCACTTTGGGAGGCCGAGACGGGCGGATCACGAGGTCAGGAGATCGAGACCATCCTGGCTAACACGGTGAAACCCCGTCTCTACTAAAAATACAAAAAAACTAGCCGGGCGAGATGGCGGGCGCCTGTAGTCCCAGCTACTGGGGAGGCTGAGGCAGGAGAATGGCGTAAACCCGGGAGGCGGAGCTTGCAGTGAGCTGAGATCCGGCCACTGCACTCCAGCCTGGGCGACAGAGTGAGACTCCGCCTCAAAAAAAAAAAAAAAAAAAAGATCATACAGTGCCAGTGTGAATGTAAAATAGTACAATCTCTCTAGAAAACAGTTCGGCTGTTTGTTCAATAACTAAGCATGCACTACGACTTATGACTTAGTGATTGTATTCCTGGGCATTTATCTTGGAGAAATGTTAATTCATGTTCACATAAAAACCTGTACATGAAGGTTTGTAGCAGCTTTATTTGTAATAGCCAAAGAATGGAAACAGTAAAGATGTCTTTTAATGGAAGAATAAACCAACTGTGGTACATCTATAGCCCGGCTTCAATAAAAAGGAATGAAGTACTTTTTTTTTTTTTGAGACAGGGTCTCACTCTGTCACTCACGCTGGAGTGCAGTGACCCGATCTTGGCTTACTGCAGCCACTACAGCCCAGGCTCAAGTGATCCTCCCACCTCAGCTTCCTGAGTAGCTGGGATTACAAGAACGCACACTGCATCTAGCTAATTTTTTTTTTTTTTGTAGAGATGAGGTCTCACTATGTTCCTCAGACTGGTCTTGAACTCCTGGGCTCAAGCGATCTGCCTGCCTCAGCCCCCCAAAGTTGCTGGGATTACAGGCGTGAGCCACTGTGCCTGGCCAAGGAATGAACTACTGGTACACGCAACAACCTGGATGATTCTCCAGGGAATTAATCTGAGTGGGAAAAACCAATCCCAAAAGGCTCTATGAATCCCTTTATTTGGCATTCTTGACATGCCAAAATTAGGGAAATGGAGAACAGATTAATGGTTGTCAGGAGTTGAAAGACTGGGAATGGGAGGGATGTGGGTATAGCTATAAAAAAGCAATGGAAGGGATCCTTGCGATGATGGGAATATTCTGTATCTTGAATTTTACTAATGTCAACATCTGGTTGTGATATTTACTACAGTTTTGCACAATGTTAGAGAAGTGGGAAAGGAACACAGGATCTCTCTGTACTATTTATTATGACTGCATAGAATAAATTTTTATGTACAATTTCTTAACATTTTACTGTTCTTAAAATAAATTTATCAATAATTTGTACAATGACCTCAAAATAAAAATTACCTAAAAATCTAAAAAGTAGATGATACTGTAGTTTTCTCTTTCCTTTTTTTTTTTTTTGAGCTGGAGTCTCCCTTTGTCGCCCAGGCTGTAGTGCAGTGGCGTGATCTCGGTTCACTGCAACCTCTGCCTTCTGTGTTCAAGCGATTCTCCTGCCTCAGCCTCCTGCTGAGACTACCGGCCCACGCCACCACGCCCTGCTAACTTTTGTATTTTTAGTAGAGACAGGGTTTCACCACGTTGGCCAGGCTGATCTCAAACTCCTGACCTCAGGGGATCCACCTGCCTTGGCCTCCCAAAGTGCTAGGATTATAGGTGTGAGCCACTGCACCCGGTTTTTTTTTTAAGACAGGATCTCACTGTGTCACCCAGGCTGGAGTGTAGTGGTGCAATAATGGCTCACTGAAGCTTGGACCTCCCCCAGCTCATGCCATCCTCCAACCTCAGCCTCCTGAGTAGTTGGGACTACAGGTATATGCGGTATATGCCACCATACCCTGAGAATTTTATTTTTTGTAGACGCAGGGTATCACTTTGGTTGCTAAGGCTGGTCTCCTTGAACTCTTGAGCTCAATCGATATTCCTTTCACAGTCTCCCAAAGTGCTGGGATTACAAACATGACCCACTACGACTGGCCGAAATTGTGCACGTCAAATGGGTGAACTGCATGGTATGTGAATTTTATCTCAATAAAGATGTTATTTAAACGGAAAAAGTAACTGAAATGTGAAAAGTGTGCTTAAAAAAAATAATGAGGGGCCGGGTGCAGTGGCTCACGCCTGTAATCCCAGCACTTTGGGAGGCCAAGGCAGGTGGATCACCTGAGGTCAGGAGTTCGAGAACAACCTAGCCAAGGTGGTGAAAACCCATCTCTACTAAAAATACAAAAATTTGCCAGGCACGTGCCTGTAATACCAGCTACTCGGCAGGCTGAGGCAGGAGAATCACTTGAATCCAGGAAGGCAGAGGTTGCAGTGAGCCGAGATCGCGCTACAGCACTCCAGCCTGGGCGACAGAGACTCCATCTCAAACAAAACAACAACAAAAAATGAGCATACAGTGACCTTTATTCAACTTTCCAAGATCCAGTCCTCAGCTAATTTACAAAAACTACAATAGTGTTATATACTCTCCTCCTAGGTCTACACGGCAAAGCACAGTTTGTTGCAACTAATGCTGCCTTATAAAAAAAAAAGGCTTTATCCTATGCTACCCATCCTAAACCCAGCTGTTCAGAGCAGTGTACCTGGAAATCAGACTCAGGGTACGGACTGCAAGACAAGGCACAAGGAAACCCTAACACGAAGTCCTATATTCTGGGCAAAGGGATGGGGATGGCAGGTGGGACGCACCCGGGTCAGGGCGAGGGCACGGCAAGTTTTCTATTAAATCTCAATAGGTTAAAACTCATATCCAATGTCTGATACATTTTCGAGGGAAAATGGTGCTTGAAAGATGTTTCTACGGAAAATAAGCTTCATCTCAGTCAATCTGTTCGTCCCAACTTTGGGCAGCAGGTGTGGGGGCGGGACCAAGGTCTGCGCCGTAATCCAAACAGGCAGTCCCACCCAGGGCCACCCCAAGGCTAGATGTTCCGACGCGACTCGAGCAGGCCCAGGCCACACTGTCTTTCGGACAAAGCGACGCGGTCCTCATAGGCGGGAAGGAGAGTGCGTCCCGGTCGGGAAGGACGCCGCCAGAGAGCTGCCTGCCACGTGACGCCCGCGGCGACCTTGGGGGTCACCCTTGCGGACGCACCGCCCTCTCCCTCACATCCGCCGCCGCGCCCGCCCCTCACTCTACGACCGCCAATGGCGCGTCGCTCCGCGCCCCGCGCGACCTCGGAGCGCGCTCGTACCCGCCAATCTCCGCCTGCCGGGCGGGCCCCGCGGCGCCATTGGCTACCACGGCCATCCATCAGGTCCCGTCCCTCCTACCACCCTCCGTCAGCCCCACTCCATCCAGCTCCACTCCCCTGTCACCGCGGCACCCGCAGCACCAAGGGCGCGGCGGCCTCGCCCTTTCTCGCTATCTCCAACCCCGGGCCGCCAAGCGCCGCGCTACCCGGCACTGGGACGGGCGCAGCGACAGCGCAAGGTTACCTGTCTCCGGCTCAGCTCCACCCGAATGAGGCGCCGACACCCCACTCCGGGGCTCTAAACTCTCGGCCCCGCCCTGGCGTATGGCGTCAACACGTAGCCCTCCCCTGGAGAAGAAGGCCCTCCCCTCTGACAGTGAACCTATTCGTGACGTCACAGAGCCGCGCCGGACGTCACAGCGCCGACTACGCAGTTGCGGAAGCTTGGGCCGGCGGGAGCCCAGCTGTTTGCTCCGCTAGAGCGATGAGCTTGAGTCTGTGGACTTCCAGCGGGTTCTAGATCATAAGTAATTTCTTTTTTTTTTTTTGTAAATAAATGTTTATATTAGCATTATTTGTAGGTGGAATGCCAAATACCTACTGACTGATGAATGGACAGACAGGTAGTATATCCATACAATGGAACATTATTTGGCCATAAAAAGAATGAAACATGCATTCTGTAACAGCACTCGTAAACATTAAGCTAGGCAAAATAAACCAATCGCAGAAGACCACATATTATATGATTCCATTTATATAAAATGTCTAAAATAGGCAGATCTATAGAGACAAAAGTAGACTGGTGGTTACTTAGGGCTGCAGAGGGCAGGGGGGACAGGAGAGTGGTAACTAAAGGGTACAGGTTTCTTTGAGGTGATGAAAATTAACTGTGGTGATGTTTACATATACAGTCATCCCCTGGGGAGTTGGTTCCAGGATTCTCTTGAATACCAAAATCCATAAATGCCCAAGTCCTTGATAAAAATGGCATAACATTTGCATATAACCTATGCACATCCTCTTGTATACTTTAAATCACCGTATTAATTATGCTACCTAATATAATGTAAATAGTTGTTATACTGTATTGTTCAGAGCAGTAGAGGTGAAAAGTACTGGCCCTGAAACCAAACCGCCCAGCTTTGTGTCTTGGCTTTGCCGCTTACTCTACAACCTTAGCTAATGACCTAAGTTCTCTCGGTTTCCTCATCTCTAAAATAAGGATATCTGTCTACTTCTGAAGTTATGTGAGAATTAAATGACTAATATATATGAACAATTTGGAAGTGTTTGGCAGTTCAGTATACAGTAACTTCTCATCAAATGTTGTGGCCCACGCCACACAGCTATCACACAAAAATAGATCAATAGTGAACCGCTCTGATTAAAGTTGGGGTGCGGTGGGCTGGGAGCTGAGCCTTGTCCACAAGTCCACCTCTACCACCTTGTCTGAGGTCTTAACCTATCCAGTCCTAAATTCCTGAGACTTCAGCGACTCTCTCTGCCAAATGATGTGGGTCTCAGAGTGGCCTTTTAGAAGTCTGTCTATGGCGCACTGTGCTAAAGAATGGGGTGACAGCAACTGACCGTTTTAGGTAGAGTTCTAGCACAAAAGGCTACTCTCAATGTTATTAAGCATAAATTATGACTACAGCCACGAAATGATTTATCAAATGATTAATCAAAAAAAAAGCAAAACACTCTTCTACTTGATAAGTGCATAAACGGTGTCTTTTTTTTTCCTTTTTATTTACTTTTACTTATTTAAATTTTTAGAGACGGGGTCTTGCTGTGTTGCCCAGACTACACTCAAACTCCTGGGCTCAAGTGATCCTCTAGCCTCAGCCTCCCTAGTAGCTGGGACTACAGGAAGAAGCTACTGCACCCGACTCTTTTTTTTTTGAGATGGAGTCTCATTCTGTGACCTAGGCTGGAGTGCAGTGGCGCAATCTCAGCTTACAGCAACCTCCACCTCCCAGGTTCAAACTATTCTCGTGCCTCAGCCTCCCCAGTAGCTGGGATTACAGGTACATGCCACTACGCTGAGTTTATTATTATTATTATTATTTTAAGCAAAATGGAGTTTTGCTATGTTGCCCGGGCTGGACTCAAACTCCTGGCCTCAAGCGATCCACCCACCTCAGCCTCCCAAAGTGCTGGGATTATAGGCATGAGCCACTGTGCCAGGCCTCAATTTTTTAATAACAATGATGGGGTGGGGGGCAGTCCACAAAATGGATAGAACAGCCTTGAAGGAAATATAGAACTCAGAAGGATATGGTTAACAAAAATGCCTTTGAAGGAAGCACATGTCACTCCTGAGAAGTTTATGGTTGGCTTCACCACTTGCCTGCTTTATTCATTCTGGTGCCTTCTCTTTGCCCTTCCTAAGCCATGGCTCTGGCCCGGTTTCAAGCACAGACTTAGTCAACACTGGGTTCTAACATTCTGAAGACTTGCTTGGGAACAAGAAAGCCTTGCATCAACCACAGCCTCCATCAAAGGAATGGCCCCCCTGATATCTCATAGCCTATGGCTAGTCAGGGTCACTGGGAGGTGAGGACAAAGTCTAGAAACCAACAACCCAGCCAGATGTTCTGGAATTAGGTCATAATGAGGGATACGTGGTCTACTTATGTGCCAAACACCTTGTTCTAGACCATTCCCCACATTCCTGACTAGGTGCAACCTCCTGGTGATTCTAGTTTTATAGCTATGGGACTACGTGATCACAAGAGCAAAGAAGCCCTCATGTATCTGAAGACTGGGGCCGCCTATAAACCTGAAACTAGCCCAAGGCAAATTAGAGCTTTCACCAGCCCAAAGAAAGCATCCAAAGGTTCAAATAGCTGGGAAAATTTGGGCAGAGGTGGCCCTCTCCAGAAAAGGTGGATTGCTGGACAGCACAACCACAGAGACAGAAGGAGAAAACAGACAGGAGCTTTACTCAAAATCACAAAGACACTGTTTTTCATTGAGAATCGGATGAGAGTAGGAAAAGTGGCAAATGGCCAGTTGCCCCCAGCAGCCCTGAAGAAATCAGGTAAATTCTGCTCCAGAGACGGCAGAGCTGGTGGTGCCATTCTTCAGGGCAGCACAGCCTCTTTCTGCCATACTTCACTAGGCCAGGGCAAAGTTTGTAGACTGCAGCCGCTCTTGTCTCCTGGCAGATGTTCTCCACTGTGTCACATTCAGCTAAGAATGCCTGAACCTTTTTTACCAAGCCTTTCCTTTTCAATCTACTGTCTTTGAAATTTTCTGGCAGGATCAGTGTGTCAATCTCCTCCAAGATCTTCATAAACTGCTCTATTGTGGCTTTTACTCTCCTATCAAGTTTGCAGAGAGCTTCAGCTTGCAAATCCTTGGGCAGAAAACCCTGCTGGATTCCAGTAAGCTCTTTATTCAACTCTTCCAGCTGGTCAGCTATCTTCTCCACAGACTTCTCCAAATGTTTCAACTTCTTTAGTTCAACCTCTTCCTCTGGACTGTTCTTTTTCCCAATTAACATGACCCGGCAACCATCTTGTATTCCAAGTGCTGACAATGGTGTTTCCATTTCCTTCAGGGATTTTCCCTCAAATATGAGTTTCTGAAAAGACTGTGGAACCCCTATGGCCTCTTCAACAACCTGGGCCAGGTCTTGGACAACTGGTTCACTGCTGCCCTGCTGCGGGGTAACATGAAGGTGGTGCTTCTCATTGCTGTGGGTGACAGTCACGGTGAGCCCAGCTGCCGCCATTTCCTCCCTGGTCACCTCCTCGCTCGGGGTCGCCTCCTCGTCCCGGGTCACCTCCTGGCTCCGATTCATCTCTTCGCCCGGAGTCGCCTCCTCACTCTGGGCCGCCTCTTCGCTCCCGGTTGCCTCCTCACTCACGGTCAACTCCTCGCTCCGGGTCAATTCCTCTCTCCGGGTCCAGCGGCGCCGGGTCTTCTTCTTCATCCGCGGCCTGAGCGCCAGCGGCGGCGCCCCTGGTGGTGGTCCAGCACCCTGGACAGGTGGACGCCGAGAGGGAGGCGGGCCACGCTGGGCCGGGGGCTCCGACTGGCGCGGCTCCCGGCCTGGCCGAAGGGCGTGCAGCCGAGAGCCCAGCCGCTCCCGGTCGCCTTGTGGTCTCCGCGCCCCGCCGCGTTGAGCCAGGCCCGCGCTTGTTGACCGCCCAGCGATGGTAGCTGAGCGCGGCGTCCTACGACCCCGCCCGACTGCTTCCCAGCCCGATCATAAGTAATTTCTAAAACATATCTCTAGTGCCTAGTAGGAACCTATCAAGAGACAGTTGGGTTGATGTGAAACTTAGCGCACAAAAATAAACAATTTAAATAACAGAATCTCCGTTTTTGAGATTGTCCTGGGTCAGGCTTTGTGACAAGCGCTTCACCGGCGCTATTGTGTAACAGCCTGTGAGATAGGTATTCCTGTCTCCGGTCTACAAATGACAATAGGTAGTGCTGGAATCTTGCCCGGGATCGTGCCCGAGTTGTCTTGACTTTAGAGCTACCTATCAAAGATAAAACGCGGCCAATTAACCTGTCACAACCTGTTGATTGTAAGATGTTCCCTATTTTAAAGTATTAAAATTTGGGGAAAGGCCGGGCGCGGTGGCTTAAGCCTGTAATCCCAGCACTTTGGGAGGCCGAAGCGGGCGGATCACTTGAGGTCAGGAGTTCGAGACCAGCCTGGCCAACAGGGCGAAACCCAGTCTCTACCAAAAATTTTGAAAGGCCAGGCGTGGTGGCGGGCGCCTGTAACCCTAGCAACTCGGGAGGCTGAGGCAGGAGAATAGCTTGAACCCGGGAGAGAAAAGTTACAGTGAGCCGAGATCGCGTCACTGTATTCCAGCCTGGGCGACAGAGTGCGAATCAGTCTCAAAATAATAATAATAATAATAATAGTAAAATTTGGGGAAAAGTATCTCAGAATTGATTAAATAATATGGCAAATTATATTCACTCACATATTGAGAAAGTCCCTTGCACTTGTTCAGTCTTACAGTCAGGAGAAAACCTCATTTCATATTCATATCTTTAACCTCACTTTTTCTTCTTCCCCTTTTAGACAGAGATCAGACTTTAGGCTCAAAACTTTCAGTGGGCAATAATATTATATAAAGCTAGACCTTAAACTGCTTTGTATTCATGATTTTGGACAGTTTATCTTTGTTATTTGTGGCAAGTAATACTGGTTTTCTTATTTACATTAAAAATTTTTTCTAGGCCGGGCGCGGTGGCTCAAGCCTGTAATCCCAGCACTTTGGGAGGCCGAGACGGGCGGATCACGAGGTCAGTAGATCGAGACCATCCTGGCTAACAAGGTGAAACCCCGTCTCTACTAAAAAAAAATATACAAAAAATTAGCCGGGCGAGATGGCGGGCGCCTGTAGTCCCAGCTACTCGGGAGGCTGAGGCGAGAGAATGGCATAAACCCGGGAGGCAGAGCTTGCAGTGAGCTGAGATCCGGCCACTGCACTCCAGCCTGGGCGACAGAGCGAGACTCCGTCTCAAAAAAAAAAAAAAAAAAAAAAATTTTTTTCTAATAAATGGTTCTATTTAAAGAAGATGTTAACCATTGTAGATACTAGTATAGGAAGGCAGCATCCAAATGACTGACATTAGGGAAACGCTGTTCCAGACTGTCTTGAATGTTCTCCTGAATATATTTTCCCAAGAAGATAACTACTTAAAGACAAGGATTTTGTCATGTGGCACACAGCAGCAGATATTGGGGTGACGAGCAACAGCGATCCATCAAGCACGACAGTCCCATAGAGAACACAGATATCTCTTTTTTTTTTTTTTTTTTTTGAGACGGAGTCTTGCTCTGCCACCCAGGCTGGAGTGCAGTGGCCGGATCTCAGCTCACTGCAAGCTCCGTTTCCCGGGTTTATGCCATTCTCCTGCCTCAGCCTCCGGAGTAGCTGGGACTACAGGCGCCCGCCTCGTCGCCCTGCTAGTTTTTTGTATTTTTAAGTAGAGACAGGGTTTCACCGTATTAGCCAGGATGGTCTCGATCTCCTGACCTCGTGATCCACCCGTCTCGGCCTCCCAAAGTGCTGGGATTACAGGCTTGAGCCACCGCGCCCGGCCACAGATATCTCAATTGGGCCAGTATTCAGACCAAGGCTATGCCACCCACAGGTGGGTATGATATAGACTTAAAGTGACTTATAAAAGGGAAAAGTCAAAGAAGTGTTTTTTTGTGTTTTAAACGGGGAGTATAGGCCGGGCGTGGTGGCTCATACCTGTAATCCCAGCACTTTGGGAGGCGGAGACGGGCGGCTCACCTAAGGTCGGGAGTTCGAGATCAGCCTGACCAACATGGTGAAACCCCATCTCTACTAAAAATACAAAAATTAGCTGGGCGTGATGGCGCAGTAGCTGGTAATCCCAGCTACTCAGGAGGCTGAGGCAGGAGAGTCGCTAGAACCTGGGAGGTGGAGATTGCAGTGAGCCGAGATCATGCCATTGTACTCCAACCTGGGCAACAAGAGCGAGAAACTCCGTCTCAAAAAACAAACACACCCAAAAAGGGGGCGTATAAGTGCTTATGATAGAACAAAGTTAGGCTAATGTATGTGACAAGGATCTAGAGACTGGAAGAAGGTGAAGAGACCAGGGTAAAAACTTCAGTATTCTTTTTTCCTTTTTTTTTTTAATACGGTAAAAATGTATGTACTAAAAATTTGCAGCTGGGTGCAATGGCTCACACTTGTAATCCCAGCACTTTGGGAGGTGGAGGCAGGATGATCACTTGAGCTCAGGAGTTCCAGATCAGCCTGGGGAACAGAGCAAGATCTCATTTCTACTAAAAAAAAAAATCAAGAAAATTAGCCAGGTGTAGTGGCACTCACCTGTAGTCTCAGCTAATTGTGGGAGGCTGAGGCAGGAGGAGGCTGTCTTCAGCCTGAGAGATTGAGGCTGCAGTGAGCTATGATTGTACCATTGCACTCCAGCCTGGACCATTGCACTCCAGCCTGGACCAGAGAGCAAGATACTGTATCTTTTTTAATGGCATTTTAACCATTTTTAGGTGTATAATTCAGTGGCATTAATTACATTCACAATATTGTGCAACCATCATCACTCTATTTCCAAAACTTTTTCATCACCTGAAACAGAAACTCTGTAACCATTAAGCAATAACTTCCTATTTCCCCCTCTCCTCCTGTCCTTCTCTCCTTTGGTAACCTCTATTATATGGTCTCTATGCATTTGATTACTCAGTTACCTTATGTCAGTGGAATCATACCGTATATGTCTTTTTGTGTCCACCTTATTTCATTGAGCATGGGGTTGTCAAGGTTTATCCAAGTTGTAGCATTGGTCAGAACTTCATTTCTTTTTATTTTATTTTATGTTATTTTATTTTATTTTATATTTTTTATTTTTGAGACAGGATCTCCCTCGGTTTCAGGCTGGAGGACAGTGGCGCCATCTCAGCTCACTGCAGCCTCCGCCACCCAGGTTAAAGTAATTCTGATGCCTCGGCCTCCCAAGTAGCTGGGACTACAGGCACGCTCCACCATGCCTGGCTAATATTTTTTTCTTTTTCTTTATTTTATTTATTTATTTATTTTGAGATGCTGTTTTGTTCTTGTTGCCCAGGCTGGAGTGCAGTGTGCCATCTCAGCTCACTGCAGTCTCTGCCTCCTAGGTTCAAGCAATTCTCCTGCCTCAGCCTCCCAAGTAACTGGGATTATAGGTGCCTGCCACCACACCCAGCTAATTTTTTGTATTTTTAGTAGCAATTGGGTTTCACCATGTTGGCCAGGCTGGTCTTGAACTCCTGACCTCAAGTGATCCACCCACCTCGACTTCCCAAAGTGCTGGGATTAGAGGCGGGAGCCACCACACCTGGCCAGAACTTCATTTCTCTTTATGGCTGAATAATATTCCATTGTATGTATATACCACATTTTGTTTATTCATTCATCTGTTTATGAACACTTGGGTTATTTCTGCTTTGTTGCTATTTTGAATAATGTTGCAATGAACATTGGCTTATAAATATTTGACCCAATTGTGTTACCAAGCAATGGGCTCACTGCTAGACACACCTAGAAGCCAATACTATGTCATCCGCTTTTGAGAAAAGGCTTTTTTGTAAGGTCGACCAGCAGGGAAACCAGAAGCAACACTCAAATTTGTCTCCCCGAGATGGAATCTGGGGGCAGGTTTTATAGGCAGAGAGCAACTATGAGGGAGATGGGAAAATACAACAAGGCGTGATCTGTTTGGGTCATGCAAAGAGGCAATGCTGGATCTTTGAGTTCATATTGCAGCAAAACAGGGCGCCCCATGCTTCCTTATTTGGTGTCCATTTCTCCATTTGAGTGCTTAAGTCCTGCCTATGGTTGACTTTTGTGTTCCCACTGACACCAGGGTCAGTTATCAGGCACGCTGGGTTCATATGGGCATGCTCAGGTTACATGACTTGCAGCCTGGGGATCTACTATAACTGAAAAACAACTCATCATTTTGTTACTGATAAAAGTTGAACCAGGCTGGGCGCGGTGGCTCACACTTGTAATCCCAGCACTTTGGGAGACTGAGGTGGGTGGATCATCCGAGGTCAGGAGTTCAAGACAAGCCTGGCCAACAGGGTGACACCCCATCTCCACTAAAAACAAAAAAATTAGCCAGGCATGGTGGTGGGTGCCTGTAATCCCAGCTACTTGGGAGGCTGAGGCAGGAAAATCGCTTGAACTCGGGAGCTGGAGGTTGCAGTGAGCCAAAACGGCGCCTTTGCACTCCAACCTGGGCAAGAACAAAACTCCATCTCGGGAAAAAAAAAAAAAAAGCTGAACCAGATTGAACTGGTTCTGTGGTTACACCTGTTTATAATTCTTTTGCCTGTATACCTGGGAGTGTAATTGCTGGATTATATGGGAATTCCGTCTAGCTTTTTCAGGAAGTGATAAATTCCCACAGTGACCACACCTTTTTTGTTTGTTTGTTTGTTTTTGAGACAAGCTGTCAGTTTGTAGTGCTGTGGTGCAATCACAGCTCACTGCAGCCTCAACCTCCAGGGCTTAAAGCAATCCTCTCAGCTCATGCTCCTGAGTAGCTGGGACAACCGGCACGCACCACCATGCTAGGCTAATTTTTTCTATGTTTTGTAGAGACAGGGTCTTGCTGTGTTGCCCAAGCTGGTCTCGAAGTCCTGGCCTCAAGTGATCCTGCTGCCTCAGCCTCCCATAGTGTTGAGATTACAGGTGTGTCTCTATTTTTTTTTACTGTCTCTATTTTTTTAAAAATTATCATCGGTCAGTCATGGTGTCTCACTCCTGTAATCCCAGCACTTTAAGAGGCCGAATTAGGAGGATTATCAGCCTCAGCAACACAACGAGACTTTGTCTCTACAGAAAAAAAAAAAAAAAATTAGGAGTGGTGACACATGCCTGTGGTCCTGCCTATTTGGAATGCTAGGACAGTAGGATTGCTTGAGCCCAGGAGCTTGAGGTTGCAGTGAGCTATGATCATGCCACAGAACTCTAGCCTGGGCACAGAGCAAGACCCTGTTCTCCCACTTCCCCACTCCCCAAAGAAAACATCTGGTGAGGTGTAATGGCTCGTGCCTATAATCCCACCACTTTGGGAGGCTAAGTCAGGAGGATTGCTTGAGGCCAGGAGTTTCAGCTCAGCTGGGCAACATAGCAAGTCCCCATCTCTAAAAAAAAATTTATTACAGCCAACTATAATAAATAGGTATGAGTTGGTATCTCATTGTGGTTTAGAAATTATTATTTTTTAGAGGTAGAGTCCCACTCTGCCACCCAGTCTGGAGTGCATGAGCACAATCAGAGGTCACTGCAGCCTTGAACTCCTGGGCTGGGACTGCAAGTGTGGGCCACCATCCATGGCTCATTGTGGTTTTGATTTGCATTTCCCTAATGGCTAATGATGTTGAGCGTATTTTCATGTGCTTCTTGTCTATTTGTATATTTTCTTTGGAGAGCTGTCCATCTGAGTCATTTGCCCATTTTTAAATTGGGTTTTCTTGTTATTGAGTTATAGAAGTACTTTATATATTCTGGATATTAAATCTAATCAGATATATGATTTGCAGATATTTTCTCCCATTTTGTAGGTTTTCATTTCTTTTTTGTTTGTTTGTTTGCTTGTTTTGAGACAGGGTCTTACTCTGTTACCTAGGCTGGAGTGCAGTGGTGTGTGATCATGGCTCACTGCAGCCTTGATCTCCTAGGCTCAAGTGATCCTCTCGCCTCAGCCTCCTGAGTAGCTGGGACCATACTACAGGTGCACACCACCACGTCCAGCTAATATTGTGATTTTATTTATTTATTTATTTTGAGACAGAGTCTCGTTCTGTCACCAGGCTGGAGTGCAGTGGTGTGATCTTGGCTTACTGCAACCTCCGCCTCCTGGGTTCAAGCGATTCTCCTGCCTCAGCTTCCTGAGTAGCTGGGACTGCAGGCATGCACCACCACACCCAGCTACGTTTTGTGTTTTTAGTAGAGACGGTGTTTCACCATGTTGGCCAGGTTGGTCTCGATCTCTTGACCTCCCACCCGCCTCAGCCTCCCAAAGTACTGGGATTATAGGCATGAGCCACTGCACCTGGCCAATATTGTTATTTTTTGTAGAGACAGGGTTTTGCTTTGTTGCCCTGGCTGGTCTTGTACTCCTGGCCTCAAGAGATCCTCCCACGTCAGCCTCTCAAATGTGCCGGGCCTCTCTTTATCTCTTGACGATGTCCTTTGATGAACAAAAGTTTTGAATTTTTTTGGTTGTTGTTCCTAAGGGGTTTATCTGGACTGTCTTGGGGGTGGAGAGGACTCTGCACCTAGAGAAGGTATTGGGTCTCTTGTTAGCAAAGTGTGGCTCATGCTGGCATGGCAGGACTAGTGGGGCAGAAGGAACTTGAGGGTGAAGTGGTGGAATTGATCGCTGACTGATGGCACTTTCTGATGCAGTCTCCTTCATCTTCCTCATCTGAATGGAATGCGCCCGGTACTCTGTCACCAGGTGGTGGTGTCCACCAGGTCAGGACCCATGTTCCCAGTGCAGGTTTTGGATGCCACTTGGAGGATAGTGCAGCCAGATGCCCAAACTCTTCACCTGAAGAGGGAGGGTTCTCCATCACCTACCCACTGGACACAGTTTCCACTAAGACTTCTTCAGCTAAGATACAGAGTGCCAGAGGCTCAAAGATTCGCATGGGGTAGAGGGTTGGTGTGCAGCCTTTGGGGGTGGTCAGGCAACACCCCACCACCTTGTGTTCTTGACATGTGCCCCAGGCCTTCCTGGCTTCTCTTAGTGCTAGCCACCACTCACAAAAGGTTGAAAGTTTTTATTATTATTATTTTTTTTGAGACAGAGTCTGGCTCTGTTGCCCAGGCTGGAGTGCAGTGGCGCGATCTAGGCTCACTGCAAGCTCCGCCTCCTGGGTTCACACCATTCTCCTGCCTCAGCCTTCTGAGTAGCTGGGACTACAGGCGCCTGCCACCACGCCCGGCTAATTTTTTGTATTTTTAGTAGAGACAGGGTTTCACCGTGTTAGCCAGAATGGTCTCGATCTCCTGACCTCATGATCCGCCCGCCTCGGCCTTTCAGAGTGCTGGGATTACAGGCGTGAGCCACCACGCCTGGCTGAAAGTTTTTAATTTTGATGTTGCTTATGTCATATCTAAGAATCCATTGCCAAATCTAAGGTTGTGAAGATTTACCCTTATGTTTCTTCTATGAGGTTATGGTTTTAGCTCATATTTAGATTGTTTACCTATTTTGAGTTAATTTTTCTATGTGACTGTGCAGTAGGGATCCAACTTCATTTTTTTTTTTTTTTTTTCTGAGACAGGGTCTCTCCCTGTCATCCAGGCTGGAGTACAGTGGCATAATCATAACCACTACAGCCTTGAACTGGGCTCAGGTGATCCTCCTACCTCAGCCTCCTAAGTAGCTAGTAATACAGATGCATGCCACCACATGTGGCTATTTTATTTTATTCTATATTTTATTATTTTATTTTATTTTATTTGAGACAAGGGTCTCATTATGTTGCCCAGTCTGGTCTCAAACTTCTGGGTTCAAGCAGTCCTCCTGCCTTAGCCTCCCAAAGCACTGGGATTACAGGTGTGAACCACCACACCCAGACCAACTTCATTCTTTTACACGTAGGACTCCAATTGTTTCAGCACCATTTGTTTAAAAGACTATTCTTGGCCGGGCGCGGTGGCTCAAGCCTGTAATCCCAGCACTTTGGGAGGCCGAGACGGGCGGATCACGAGGTCAGGAGATCGAGACCATCCTGGCTAACACAGTGAAACCCCGTCTCTACTAAAAAATACAAAAAACTAGCCAGGCGTGGTGGCGGGCGCCTGTAGTCCCAGCTACTCGGGAGGCTGAGGCGAGAGAATGGTGTAAACCCGGGAGGCGGAGCTTGCAGTGAGCTGAGATCCGGCCACTGCACTCCAGCCTGGGCGACAGAGCGAGACTCCGTCTCAAAAAAAAAAAAAAAAAAAAAAGACTATTCTTTTTCCATTGAATGGAGTTGGCACACTTTTTGAAAATCAGTTGACCATAGATGTTGGGTTTATTTCTGTATCGTTCCACTTTTAGTATATGTGCTGCTGAAGCAAGCCCTGGGTTTGTTTCTGAACTCTCACTTTGATTCCATTGGTCTGTATGTCTATCCTTATGCCAGTACCACGCTGTTTGTTTTTAGGAAAATCTGTTTATTCTAAGTACCACACTGTTTTGATTACTGTACCTTTGTAGTAAGTTTTGGAATCAGGAAATGTCAGTTCTCCAGCTTTGTTCTTTTCCAAGATCGTTTTCTCTACTCAAGACCCCTTACAATTTCATATGATTTTAAGAATTTGCTTTTCCATTTCTGCAAAAAAGGCTGTTGGGTTTTTTGTTTGTTTTTAGAGAGCAGGTTTCTCTCTGTTACCCAGGCTGGAGTACGATAGCATGATCATAGGATCATAGCTCGTTGCAGCCTTGAACTCCTGGGCTCAAGGGATTCTTTTGCCTCAGCCTCTTGAGTAGCTGGGACTACAGGTGTGTGCCACTGCACCCAGGTACTTTTAAAATTTTCTGTAGAGACAAGGTTTCAGTATGTTGCTTAGGCTGATTTCAACTTCCTGTTAAGCAATCCTGTTGCTTCAGCCTTCTAGTGATGGGATTACAGGCATGAGCTGCCATGCCTGGCCAGCTGTTGAGACCTTGATAGGTTGGGATTGTATTGAATCTGTAGATCACTGGGTACTACTGACATCTTAACAATACTAAATCTTCCAGTCCATGAATACAGGATGTCTTTCCATTTATTTAGATTGTCTTTAATTTCTTTCAGCAATGTTTTATAGTTTTCATTGTATATGTCTTTCACCTCCTTGGTTAAATTTATTCCTAGATATTTTATATTTTCCAATACATGTGTAAGTGGAATTGTTCTCTTAATTTCCTTTTCTTTTTTTTCTTTTTTCTTTTTTCTTTCTTTCTTTTCTTTTTTTTTTTTTTTTTGAGACAGTGTCTTGTTCTGTGGCCCAGGCTGGAGTGTGCAGTGGCCTGATGCAATCTCAGCTCACTGCAACCTCTGCATCCCAGGATCAGGTGATCCTCTCACCTCAACCTCCTGAGTAGCTGGGACTATAGGTGCATACCACCATGGCCAGCTATATTTTCTATTTTTAGTGGAGATGGGGTTTCTCCATGTTGCCCAGACTATTCTTGAAATTCTGGGTTCAACCAATCCATCTGCCTTGGCCTCCCAAGTGCTGGGATTACAGGTGTGAGCCACCGTACCTGGCCTTAATTTCCTTTTCTGGTTGTTCATTACTGGCGTATAGATTTTTGAGTGTTGATATTGTGTCCTGTGACTTTCTGATATTGTTAATTAGCTCTTGTAGCCTTCTTGTGGATTCTTTGAGATTTTTTATATGTAGGATTTAGTCATCTGTCAATAGAAATAGTTTTCCTTCCTCCTTTCCTGTTAGGATGCCTTTGGTTTCTGTTTCTCATCTAAATGCCCTGGCCAGAGCAGCCAGTACAATTTGAATAGCAGTGGTGAAAGTGGGAGTCCTTGTCTTGTTCCTAATTGGTGGAACAATCAGGGGAAAGCTTTCAGCCTTTCACTGTTGAGTGTGATGTTTGCTCTGGGATTTTCGTAGATGCCCTTTAACATGTTAAGGAAGTTTCCTCCTATTCCTAGTTTTCTGAATGTTTTCTTTTTGTCATGAAAGGGCATTGGATTTTGTCAAATGCTTTTTCTTCATTACTTGAGATAATCGTGTTTTTTCTCCCTTCTATTCCTGTGATATATCACATTAATTGATTTTCTTTTTTTAAAAAAAAAATTTAAACATTTTATTTTTCTTTTTTTGAGATGAAGTCTTGCTCTGTCACCCAGGCTGGAGTGCAGTGGCACAATCTCAGCTCACTGCAATCTTCACTTCCCAGGTTCAAGTGATTCTCCTACTTCAGCTTCCTGAGTAGCTGGGATTGTGGGCACCTGCCACCATGCCTGGTTAATTTTTTTTGTACTTTTAGTAGAGATGGGGTTTCACCATGTTGGCCAGGCTGGTCTGGAACTCCTGACCTCAAGATGATCCACCCGTCTTGGCTTCCCAAAGTGCTGAGATTACAGGCGTGAGTCACCGCGCCCGGCCTTAATTTATTTTAAGTTCTGGGATACATGTGCAGGACATGCAGATTTGTTACATAGTTAGACGTGTGCCATGGTAGTTTCCTGCACCTATCAACCCATCACCTAGGTATTAAGCCCCACATGCATTAGCTGTTTATCCTAATGCTGTGCCCTTCCCGGATTTTTTTTTTTTTTTGAGACGGAGTTTTGTTCTTGTCACCCAGGCTAGAGTGCAGTGGCACAGTCACGGCTCACTGCAATCTTCGCCTCCTGGGTTCAAGGGATTCTTCTGCCTCAGCCTCTTGAATTGCTGAGTGTTGCCCAGGCGCCCAAATACCACACCTGGCTAACTTTTGCATTTTTAGTAGAGGGGTTTCACCATGTTGGCCAGACTGGTCTTGGACTCCTGACCTCTGGTGATCCACCTGCCTCGGCCTCCCAAAGTGCTGGGACTACAGGCGTGAGCCACTGGGCCTGGCCTCTTTTTTTTAATTTAAAAAAAAAAAAAATTTAGGCTGGGTACAGTGGTGGATGCCTATAATTCTGACACTCTGGAAGACTGAGGTAGATAGATCTCTTGAGCTCAGGGGTTTGAGACCAGCTTAGGCAATATGGTGAAACCCCATCTTTATAAAAAATTACAAAAATTAGTCAGGCCTGGTAGCACACACCTGTAGTACCGGCTGTTTGGGATGCTGAAATGGGAGGATCACCAGAGGCTGGGGGTCGAGGCTGCAATGAGCCATGATCATGCCACTACACTCAATCCTGGGTGACACAGTGAGACACTGTCTCAAATTTTTTTTTTTTTTTTGAGACAGAGTCTAGCTCTGTCGCCCAGGCTGGAGTGCAGTGGCATGATCTTGGCTCACTGCAACCACTGCCTCCCGGGTTCAAGCAATTCTCTGCCTCAGCCTCCTGAGTAGCTGGGATCACAGGCACCCGCCACCACGCCCAGCCGATTTTTGTATTTTTAGTAGAGACAGGGTTTTACCGTCTTGGCCAGGCTGGTCTTGAACTCCTGACCTCAGGTAATCTGCCTGTCTCGGCCTCCCAAAGTGCTGGGATTACAGGCGTGAGCCACTGCGCCTGGCTTTTTTTTTTTCTTTTTTTTTTTTTTAGTAGACACAGTATCTTGCTACGTTGCCCAGGCTGGTTTTGAACTCCTGACTTCAAGTGATCCCCCCACTCCCTGCCTTGGCCTCCCAAAGTGCTGGAATCACTGGCGTGCACCACCGCACCTGGCCAGCATGAATTGATTTTTTTTTTTTTTCTTTCTGAGACGGAGTCTTGCTCTGTTGCCCAGGCTGGAGTGCAATGGCATGATGTTGGCTCACTGCAACCTCTGCCTCCTAGGTTCAAGCGTTTCTTCTGCCTCAACCTCCGTAGCTGGGATTACAGGCGTGTGCCACCACGCCCAGCTAATTTTTGTATTTTTATTAGAGACAGGGTTCACCATGTTGGTCAGGCTGGCCTCGAACTCCTGACTTCAGGTGATCCACCTGCCTCCCCCTCCCCACTTCCTTTCCCCTCCCCCTTCCCCTCCCCCTCCCCTCTCCCCTTCCCTTCCCACTCCCCTCCTCTCCCCTCCCTTTTCCCCTCCCCTCTGCTCCCCTTCCCCCCTTCCCCGCTTCCCCTCCCTTTCCCTCCCTCCCTCCCCTCTTTTCTTTCTCTTTGTCTTTTTCTCACCTACCTCCTTCCTTCCCTTCCTTCCCTCCCTCCCTCTCCCTCTTTCTTTCTTTTTGGACAGGGTCTCACTGTGTCCTCCAGGCTGGAGTGCAGTGGCATGATCATGGCTCACTGGAGCCTCCCCCTCCCAGGCTCAGGTGATTCTCCCATCTCAGCCTCCTGAGTAGCTGAGACTACAGGCACACCCCACCACACCTGGCTGATTTTTAAAATATTTTTTGTAGAGACAGGGTCTCACCATGTTGCCCAGGCTGGTCTCAAACTCCTGAGCTCAAGTGATCTGCCTGCCTTGGCCTCCCAAAGTTACAGTTACAGGCATGAGCCATCATGCCTGGCCATGAAATGATTTTCTTCCATTGAACCTGCAGGACAGGTCTCTGGGTGGGCTTGAACCGATCCAGTTCTCCCCACTTTCTCACTTACAGTTTTCAAGAGTAACTATAGAATGGGCTGCTACTGCAACATCCTGAGATGGGGGGAATTGGCTGGAACAGCCTGGGCTGTATTCCAGTTTCCCCTTGAAACAGGATGTCCTTTAGTGCTTTAGCCCAGTGTGTCATGTGGTCCCTGGGATATAAAACCCTTGGCCGACTACTTTCTGGGGTCTCTCAACTGTGGTGCAAGTGGCGCAGGTACAGATGAGACTTAACTGCCTCAAGCAGCCTTCCTGAACCTTGGGGTACTGGCTCAACCTGAATCTAGGCTGCCGTTGTCCCTTGCTGTCTATCTATAAACAGTAAACCTGTTTCATGTGACTGATTGTGTATGTGAGGCAGAGTGTTCTGCCTCACTGGATTCAGGAAAGTAGTAAAAGTGCAGCTCAAGAGGCAGTAGGCTGAAGTAACCAGTGCACAGCGGACCTGCTTCACAGAGCTCACTGGGAGGTTGGCTCACTGTAACCTCTACTTCCTGGGTTCTATCTTGCATTCATGGCTAAAATCCACTGGGTCATGGTGTATAATCCTCTTGCTTTTTTTTTTTTTTTTTTTTTTTTTTCTTGAGACAGGGCCTTGCTCTGTCACCCAGGCTGGAGTGCAGTGTCACAATCCTGGCTGACTGCAACCTGTGCTTTCCAGCTCAAGCAATCCTCCAGTCTCAGCTTCCCAAGCAGCTGAGACCACAGGCACAAGCTAGCATGCCTGGCTCATTTTTGTGTTTTCTGTAGAGATGCGGTTTTGCCATGTTGCCCAGGCCGGTTTTGAACTCCTGATCTCAAAGTGATCTGCCTATTTTGGCATCCCAAAGTTCTAGGAATGCAGGCATGAGCCACCATGCCCCCAGCTACATATAATCCTCTTACTATGCTGTTGGATTTGGTTTGCTGCTATTTTGTTAAGGACTTTTACATCTAGAATTATAAGAGATATTGGTTTGTTTTCTTGTGATGTCTTTAAATGGCTTTAGTATTAGGTTAATACTGGCTTCATAGAATGAGTTAGGAAATGTTCCCGCTCCTCAGTTTGCTGGAGGAGTTTAAGAAGGATTGGTGTTGGCCGGGCAAAGTGGTCCAGTAATCCCAGCACTTTGGGAGGCTGAGGAGGGTGGATCACCTGAGGTCAGGAGTTCGAGACCAGCCTGAAAATATGGTGAAACCCCATCTCTACTAAAAATACAAAAATAGCCAGGTGTGGTGGCAGGCGTCTATAATCCCAGCTACTTGGGAGGCCGAGACAGGAGAATTGCTTGAACCCAGGAGGCAGAGGTTGCAGTGAGCTGAGATCGTGCCACTGTATTCCAGCCTGGGTAACAGAGCAAGACACCGTCTCAAAAAAAAAAAAAAAAAAAAAGAGGGATTGGTGTTAATTATTCTTTAAGTGTTTGGTAGAATTTACTAGGGAAACTATTCCTGGACTTTGTCACTTTAGGTAATTTGTATGTTTCTAGGAATTTGTCCAGTTCTTCTAAATTAATCGAACTTGTTGGTATGTAATTTTTGTTTTTTTTTTTGAGATGGAGTCTTTCTCTGTTACCCAGGCTGCAGTGCAGTGGCATGATCTTGGCTCACTGCAACCTCCGCCTCCCAGGTTCAAGGGATTCTTCTGGCTCAGCCTCCCGAGTAGCTGGGATTGCGGGTGCCTGCCACCACACCCAGCTAATTTTTTAATTTTTATTTATTTATTTATTTTGAGATGGAGTCTCACTCTGCTGCCCAGGCTAGAGTGCAATGGCGTGATCTTGGCTCACTGCAACCTCTACTTCCTGGGTTCAAGCTCTCTTCCTGCCTCACCCTCCCGAGTAGCTAGGATTACAGTACGCACCACCACACTTAGCTGATTTTTGTATTTTTATTTATTTATTTATTTTTATTTTTATTTTGGAGACAGAGTCTCGCATGATCTCGTCTCACTGCCACCTCCGCCTCCCAAGTTCAAGTGATTCTTTTGCCTCAGCCTCCCAAGTACCTGAGATTACAGGCGCCTGCTACCACGCCTGGCTAGTTTTTGTATTTTTAGTAGAGATGTGGTTTCACCACATTGGCCAGGCTGGTCTCCAACTCCTGACCTCTGGTGATCTGCCCGCCTTGGCCTCCCAAAGTGCTGGGATTATAGGCGTGAGCCATCACACCCCCCGGTATGTAATTTTGTATAATATTCTCTTATTTTTTTTATTTCTGTAAGGTCAATAATGCCCCCACTTTCATTTCTGATTTTAGTTATTTGTGTCTTCTTTTTTCTGTGTTAGTGTAGGGAGAGGTTTGTTCATTTTGTTGATCTTTTCAAAGAACCAACTTTTGCTTTCATTGACTCTATTGTTTTTCTATCCTCTATTTTATTTATCCCTACTTTAATCTTTATTATGTCCTTCTTTTTGCTAGTTTGGGGTTTAGTTGGCTCTTTTTCAAGTTCTTCAAGGTATAAATTTAGGTTATTGATTTGATATCTTTCTTCATTTCCACTATCACAAATTTTACACATGATCTGTAAATGTAGACATTTACAACTGTAAATTTCCCTTTGAACACTGCCTTTACTACATCCCATAACTTTTGCTCAGTATGATTTTTCATTAAAGTATACATTCCATATTTATTCAACAAATATGTTTGTTTCTTCATTTGCTTTTAGAGACAGAGTTTCACTCCATTGCTCAGGCTGGAGTGAAGTGGCACAATCTTGGCTCACTGCAACCTCTGCCTCCTAGGTTCAAGCAATTCTTGCACCTCAGCCTCCCAAGTAGCTGGGATTACAGGAGCCCACCACCATGCCCAGCTAATTTTTTGTATTTTTAGTAGAGATGGGGTTTCGCCATGTTGCCCAGGCTGGTCTCAAACTCCTGAGCTCAGGCAATTCGCCGCTTCAGCCTCCCAAAGTGCTAGGATTACAGGCATGAGCCACCACGCCCAGCCTCATTCAACAAATATTTATACTGGTTTGGTTCTAGGTGCTAGGGATACAGAGGTGAACACAACAGACAGGCAGGATCTATGTTATTACGGAGCTGACATTTTCAGGATGTATAAACAAGGTAGTAATTGATGGTTTGAAATCCATAAGTAAAATCGTACTGTGATAGAGTGATAGAGAGTGGCAATAGCACTTCTTTCCTCCTTCCTTCCTTCCTCTCTTTCTCTTTCTGTCTCTTTCTTCTCTTTTTCATTCCTTTTTTTTTTGTTTTTTGACTAAGTTGCACTCAGAGCGGCAATAGCACTTCTTTCCTTCTTTCTTTCTCTCTTTCTTCTCTCTCTCTTTCTTTTTTCTGTTTTTTGACTGCATTTCACTCTTGTTGCCCAGGCTGGAGTGCAGTGGCATGATCTCTGCTCACTGCAACCTCCACCTCCTGGGTTCAAGCAATTCTTCTGCCTCAATCTCCCAAGTTGCTGGGATTATAGGCGCCTGCCACCACGCCTGGCTAATTTTTTGCATTTTTAGTAGAGACGAGGTTTTGCCATGTTGGGCAGGCTGGTCTTGAACTCCTGACCTCAGGCGATCCACCCACCTCGGCCTCCCAAAGTACTGGGATTACAGGTGTGAGACTGTGCCCAGCCTTTCTTTCTTTTTGAGACAGAGTCTCATTCTGTCATCCAGTCTGGAGTACAGCAGTGTGATCTTGGCTAACTGCAACCTCGGCCTCCCAGGCTCAAACCACCCTCCCATTTCAGCCTCCCGAGTAGCTGATACCACAGGCATATGCTACCATACACGGGTAAGTTTTGTATTTTTGGTAGAGACAGGGTTTCACCATGTTGCCCAGGCTGGTCTCAAACTTGTGAGCTCAGGCAATCCACCTCAGCCTCCCAAAGTGCTGGGATTACAGGCATGAGGCACTGCACCTGGTCTCTAGTACTTAATTTTTGATTTTTATTTTATTAAATAAGCAACACATTATTTTCTCTTTTTTACTCTCAAATTCATTTTGACTTTGATTTTCAATTTTTTATCTAAATTATTTGTATTTTTTTAGAGACAGGGTCTCACTTGGTTATCCAAGTTGGAGTGCAGTGGCACGATCATAGTTCATTACAGCCTCAAACTCCTGACTTCAAGCAGTCCTTCTGCCTCAGCCTCCCAAAGTGCTGGGGTTATAGGCATGGGTCACCACACTTCGCCTCAAATTCCTTTTTACCAAGTGACATGTTCATATGGCTCAGAAATAAAAAGTGTATTTAAAAGTTTTGTTTGTAAAGTCTCCTACCCCATGACCATCCATATTATTCTTTGTTGGCTTGCCAGACCCCTTCCCTGCTGGGGTTAACTCTTGTTAGATTATGGGGCAATCATTTATCCCAGGGTGAGAGCAGAGGTGGAGGGAATTCAGGGGTTTCGTAGTGGCCATTTATTGACCAGGACAAGAATATTTCTGTATTTTAACCAGTATAACTCTACTGGTATAGATGAGCTAAATCTTAGGTTTCCTATAACCACTTAAATTAGTTTCTTAAATATTCCTCCAGTGTTTTCTCATGAAGGTAGAAATACCAAAGAGAGTTTACTATGTATTCTCTTCAGCATCTGCTTTTCAAATTGATGGCCAGGTACAGTGGCTCACACTTGTAATCCCAGCACTTTGGGAGGCCGAGGTGGGTGGATCACCAGAGGTTGGGAGTTCAAGACCAGCCTGGCCAACATGGTGAAACCTCCGTCTACTAAAAATACAAAAATTAGCCAGGTGCGGTGGTGTACACCTGTAATCCCAGCTACTTGGGAGGTTGAGGCATGAGAATCACTTGAACCCAGAAGGCAGAAGTTGCAGTGAGCCGAGATGGCGCCACAGCACTCGGGCCTGGGCTACAGAGCAAGACTCAGTCTCAAAAAAAAGAAAAAAGAAAGAAAAACAAATTGAACAGTATATCCTGGAAATCTTTCTATTCGTATAAAGCTTTTCAGTTCATAGAGAGCTTCCTGACTTTTTCCAGTTGCATAACTGCATTGTGTGGTTTCAGTAGGGATAGCTCATCAGCGTTCCATTTGGTATTGGCTGGAGCAGCTCCACTGGGACTGCAGGATCCAAGATGGCTTCATTCCAATGACTGGTCCAATTGGGTGGGCTGGACCTCCTGTCAGCTGGATTCCAAGGGAATGAAAATGGAAGCTGCAAGGTCTCTTGTGTCCTAAGCCCCAGAAGTCATATAGCTTCTCTTCCGCTGCACTGAATTGGTCGGAACAAACCACAGGGCCAGTCCAAATTCAAGTTGAGGGAAAATAGACTCCACCCCTCAATGGGAGGAGCAGTATGTGTTTATAGGGATTGGAGGAATTGTCAGCAGTGGTCTTCGCAGACAGTCTAACACATCGAAGCCCAATCAAGGTTCACATCTTTTTAGGTATTATGCATCTTTTTATTTATTTATTTATTTATTTTGAGATAGGGTCTCACTCTTTCACCCTGGTTGGGTGCAATGGCACAATTTTGGCTTACTGCAACCTCTACCTCTTGGACTCAAGCAGTCCTCCCACCTCAGCCTCTTGAGTAGCTGGGACTATAGTCACACAACACCACTCCTGGCTTAACTTTTGTATTTTTTGTAGAGATGGGGTTTAGCCATGTTGCCCAGGTTGGTCTTGAACTTCTGGGCTCAAGCGATCCACCCGCCTGGGCCTCCCAAAGTGCTGGGATTACAGGTGTGAGCCACTGCGCCCAGCCTTGGTCTCTTAAACTAGTACATTTCCTCCACTTTCTTTATCTTCTCTCTCTTCTTGACTTTAGTTTTTGAAGGGCTGAGGCAAACTTTCCCATACTCTGGATTTGCTTTATTGTTTCCTCTAACTTTGCCCTCTGTCTCCTAAATTTCCTGTAAACTGCAAATTGGGATAAAAGACCTGTTTAGATCAGGTTAAATGTTATTAAGGACAGGTGCTTGCGCCTGTAATCCCAGCATTTTGGGAGACCAAGGTGGGCGGATCACTTGAGCCCAGGAGTTGAGACCACTCTGGGCAACATAGCAAAATTACATCTTTACAAAAAAATACAAGAATTAGCTGGGCATGGTGGCACGCGCCTGTAGCTCCAGCTACTCTGGAGGTTAAGGTGGGAGGATCGCTTGAGAGGCCGAGTCTGCAGTGAGTGGAGATCACTACTGCATTGCAGCCTGGGCAACTGAGCGAGACTCCGCCTCAAAAAAAAAAAAAAAAAACCCAAATCGGGTGGGTGCAGTGGCTCACGCCTGTAATCCCAGCAGTTTGGGAAGCCAAGGCGGACAGATCACTTGAGGTCAGGAGTTTGAGACCAACCTGGCCAACATCTGGCCAACATGTTGAAACACCGTCACTACTAAAAATACAAAATTTAATGGGGCATGGTGGTGCACGCCGATTCTGGAGGCTGAAGCAGGAGAATTGCTTGAACCTCGGAGGCAGAGGTTTCAGTGAACTGAGATTGTGCCACTGCACTTCAGCCTGGGCAACACAGTTTTTGAGACTCTGTCTCAAAAAACAAAACAAAACAAAACTAACCAAACAAAAAGATTAAATGCTATTTGCAAAAATTATCTGTACCTGCTTATGATCCTTATGTTAGGATGATCCATCTCTTGCCTGGACAGGATAATTCTGAAATCTACTTCAGATTGTCATTCTTCACTCAAAACCCCCCTAAAGAGTTCTCGCTCAGGGTAAAAGCCAAAGTCCTTCAAATGTTCTAAAAGGCCAGCCCATCTGTGACTGTTTTCCTCTGACGTTCTCCCATGCTGTCCCCCTGCCCTGCTGGCTTCCTTGCCCTCCTGACTCACCAGACATACATTAGCCTCCAGCCTTTACTCTCCCCAGGCATACACACAACTGTGCCTCCTGAGGGGCTTTTCATCTGGCACCTTCTCCAGGAGCCTTACTACCACTCCATCTAAAATTGTACCACCCCCACCTCCAACTAAACACTCCTTACATTTTAGTTTCCTGTGACTGCCATAGCAAATTTCCAGAAACATGATAGATTAAAACAACAAGGCCAGGTGCAGTGGCTCACGCCAGTAATCCCAGCCCTCTGGGAGGCTGAGGTGGGCAGATCACAAGGTTAGGAGTTCGAGACCAGCCTGGCTGATATGGTCAAACGCCGTCTCTACTAAAAATACAAAATTAGCTGGGCGATGTGGCAGGCGCCTGTAATCCTAGCTACTTGGGAGGCTGAGGCAGGAGAACCATTTAAACCCGGGAGGCAGAGGTTACAGTGAGCCGAGATCGTGCCATTGTACTCCAGCCTGGGCAACAAGAGTGAAACTCCCATCTCAAAAACAAACAAACAAACAAACAAACAAAACACACATGTATTCTCTCTCAGTCACGGAGGGCAGAAGTCTGAAGTCAGGAGTGGGCAGGGCTGTACTTCCTAGGCTCTGGGGGAGATTTTTTTCCTGTCTCTTCCAGTTTCTAGTGGCTCCAGGCATGCCTTGGCTTATAGCAGCATTATTATTCCAATGTCTGCCTCTGTGATCACAGTGCCTCCTTCTTTTCTGTCTTTTTTTCTTTTACATTTTTTTTTCTTTTTTTTGAGATTCTGTTGCCCAGGCTGGAGTGCAGTGTTACGATCACAGCTTACTGCAGCCTCAACCTCCTGGGCTCATGACATCCTCCCATCTCAGTCTCCCAAGTAACTGGGGACCACTGGCACGTGCCACCACACTTGGCTAATTTTAAAATTTTTTGTAGAGACAGGGTTTCTCTGTGTTGCCTAGGCTGGTCTCAAACTCCTCAGCTCAAGCAATCCTCCTGCCTTGGCCTCCCAAAGTGCTGGGATTATAGGTGTGAGCCACCACGCCTGGCCATGTTAACCATTTTTAGGTGTGCAGTTCAGTATGTTAAATATATTCACGTTGTTATGAAACAGATCTCCAGAACTTTTTCATTTTGCTAATCTGAAACTCTGTACCCATTAGACAACAGCTCCCCCCCGCAGGTAACCATTCTGCTTTTTGCTTCTATGATTTTGACTACTTTAGACACTTCATCTAAATGGAATCGTATGGCAGTTGTCTTTCTGTGATTGACTTATACTACTTAGCATAATGTTGTTTCATCCATGTTGTAACATGGATCAGAATTTCATCCCTTTTTATGGCTTGATAATACTCCATTGTATGTATATACCACATTTTGTGGTAGATCCAATGTATATTTACATTGCTTCCACCTCTTGGCTATTTTGAATAATGCTGCTATGAAAATAGGAGTGTAGGTATCTTTTCCAGATCCTGACTTTACTTCCTTTAGATAAGTACTTACAGGTGGGACTGCTGGATTATATGATTGTTCTACTTTTAATTATTTAACACTCTTTTACAATTTATTTTCTGCTTTTGTTGTTCTAATAATAGCCATTATTAGGTGAGGTATTTCTGTGTCTCTTATAAGGACACCTGTCATTGGATTTAGGGCCCACCTGGTTAATCCAGGATTATCAAGTCTCAAAATCCTGAATTACATCTGCAGAGACTCTTTTTCCACGTAAAGTCACATTCAGAGGTTCCAGTGATTCAAACATGAACATATCTTCTGGTCCACCATTAAGTCCACTATACTTTTTTTTTTGTGATGGAGTCTCGCTGTGTCACCCAGGCTGGAGCGGCTCACTGCAAGCTCCACCTCCCGGGTTCACACCATTCTCCTGCCTCGGCCTCCCGAGTAGCTGGGACTACAGGCACCTGCCACCACACCCAGCTAATTTTTTTTGTATTTTTTTAGTAGAGACGGGGTTTCACAGTGTTAGCCAGGATGGTCTCCATCTCCTGACCTCGTGATCTGCCCGCCTCGGCCTCCCAAAGTGCTGGGATTACAGGTGTGAGCCACCGCGCCTGGCCTAAGTCCACTATACTTTCTTCTTCCCTACCTTATTTTTCTTCTTGATACTTACCTCCATCTGACATGCTCTATATTTCTTTGTTTATCTTGTTTGGCAGATGACAATCAAGATAAAGCCATGAAAACAAAGATTTTTGTTGTTGTTGTTGTTGTTTTGAGACAGGGCCTCACTCTGTCACCCAGGCCTAGAGTGCAGTGGCACAATCTCATTCACTGCAACCTCTGCCTCCTCAGCTCAAGTGATCCTCCCACCTCAGCCTCCAGAGAAGTCAAGTGATCCTCCCACCTCAGCCTCCAGAGAAGCTGGAACTACAGGTGATTGCCAGCACACCTGGCTAATTTTTTGTATTTTTTGTAGAGATGGGGTTTCACCATATTGTCCAGGCTGGTCTCAAACTTCTGAGTTCAGATGATCCACCCAAAGTGCTGGGATTACAGACATGAGCCACTGAGCCTGGCCTAGACAAGGATTTTTGCTTTGGTCACCTTTGTTTTCCCATTAGAACAGTGGCTGGCACAAATGGTTGCACAGCACATACTGGTTGAACAAATGAAGGAAGGGGTGGCTGGTCTAGACAAAACATTGCCTCATGGCTTCTGAGCAGAAAAACCTCTCATCTGGGGAATTAGACTCCCTAAGTTAAATTTTCTTTCTTTTTTGGAGATGGGGTCTCACTCTGTTGCCCAGGCTGGAGTGCAGTAGCACCATCACAGCTCACTGCAGCCCCAACCTCCTGGGGGGTCAAGCAATCCTCCCACCTCAGCCTCCCCAGTAGTTGGGACTACAGACCCATGCCACCACGCCCGGCTAATTTTTTTTTTTTTTGGTAGAGACGAGGTGTCACCATGTAGCCCAGACTGATCTTGAACTTCTGGACTCAAGCGATCTTCTTGCCTCGGCCTCCCAAATGCTGGGATTACTGGCATGAGCCACTGTGCCTGACTGCCTAAGTTAAATTTTCTACAGTGGAGAATACAATCTCTTTAGTATTATCTCTCAGTTGAGACAAATTTCAGCATCCTCCTTAAAAAAAAAAAAAGAAAGAAAATAAGTTTGCCAATACAAATACCATTTCTCACTAATGTGAATTAGGGTTCCTTGGAAAAATAGTTGATTTTGTTTCTAGGGCAGTAAATGTATAAAACAGAAAGCAAGGAAGTCCAGGGTGTCCAATCTTTTGGCTTTCCTGGGCCACACTGAAAGAATTGTCTTGGGCCACACATAAAATACACTAACGATAGACGATGAGCTAAAAAAAAAAAAAAAAATCACACACAAAAAGTCTCATAATTTTTAGAAAGTTTATGAATCTGTTTTGGGCTGCATGGGCCACGGGTTGGACAAACTTGACCTAAAGACTACTAGGATTGTGGACTACTAGGATTGTGCCATAAAGACACAGGAGCAACTAAATATTTGATGAGACAATCCGAACATTTAAAAAAGGACAATGACTGTCATGGATTAATGCACATCAAATATCTAAACATCCATCAATTCATGATGGCACTGCCCCTTCTCCCCAAAGAACCTAAATTGGTCCCAGTTAGAGGTTGCTGGGGCATCCATCCATCATTATTATTATTTGAGCAAGGTCACCCATGCTAGAGTGCTGTGGCCCCATCACGGCTCACTATATTCTCAACTTCCTGGGCTCCAGCCATTTCCCTGCCTCAGCCTCTTAAGTAGCTGGAATTACAGGCATGCACCACCATGCCCGTCTAATTTTTAAATATTTTGTAAAGATGGGGATCTTGCCATTTCCTGGGCTCAAGCAGTCCTCCCGTCTTGGCCTCCTAAAGTGCTGGGATTATAGGCAGAGACACTGCGTCCCGGAAAGAATCAAGCATACATCCTGGCTATCCTGAATGGATTGTATTTCAAAGTAACCAGAGAGATGAGGAAATGCTCACTTTTGTAGAAGAATCTAATCTTACAAATGCAGGAGGAATGAGAGCATTTGAAATCACCACTTTGCACCCCTAAGGAACATAAATCTACACTAGGGTTTCTCAGCCTGGGTACTACGGACATTTTAAGCTGGATAATTCTTTGCTATGGGGTGGGGGAGGTGTGCTCTGTGAATTATACAATGTTTACCAACCCAGTTGCAACAATCCAAAATATATCCAGAAATTGCCAAATTTTCCTTTAGTAGGACAGGGCAAAATCAACCCTCGTTGAGAACCAGTGGTCTAATGATCATTGATGTCTGCTAGACTATTAGAAGAAAGGCTAATAGTAAACTTCATGGATAATCAGGATGACAACCCCCAAGTTGAGAGATGAATTACAATATTACTAAGAGAAAACCACGCCTTGTGCCTCAATAGAAGTACACAGTGCCAGCCATGAAGTGTTATTGCGAACAAAACAAAACCCCAAAAAACCCAAACCTCAACATTACACCTAAACCTAACTAAGCCTCTAGCCAGGGGTAAATCCAAGCTTTGTGGGGCCTTAAACTATACAAATTTCACGGTCCTCTTTAAGAAGAAGACACAAAATTATGTGAAATCAGGTACAGGGGTCTATGCAAGGGAGGGCCTGAATATTAAGCTTCATTAGTTTCACTGTAAACCTCCCCTGACTGTACAATTAACAGTGATTACAGGACACACCAGGGACAAAAAACATTAAATGACACCTGAAGATACAATCAGCAAAACCCAGAAAGTGGAAAATTCTGTTGGTCAAATGATCCAGTTTCTTCAATAAGAAGAAACTTATATATATATATATTTTTGGACATGGAGTCTTGCTCTCACCCAGGCTGGAATGCCACTCCACGATCTCAGCTCACTGCAACCTCCGCCTCCTGAGTTCAAGTGATTCTTCTGCCTCATCCTCCCAAGTAGCTGGGACTACAGGTGAGCACCACCACACCCGGCTAATTTTTGTATTTTTAGTAGACATAGGGTTTCACCATATTGGCCAGGCTGGTCTTGAACTCCTGACCTCATGATCTGCCCAACTTGGTCTCCCAAAGTGCTGAGATTACAGGTGTGAGACACTGCGCCCAGCCCTGTTTTTGTTTTTTTGTTTTTGAGATAGAATCTCACTCTGTTGCCCAGGCTGGAGTACAGTGGCAACACCATCTCAGCTCACTGCAATCTCCGCCTCCCTGATTCTAGCAATTCTCCTGCCTCAGCCTCCCAAGTAGCTGGGATTACAAATGTTCACCACCACACCTGGCTAATTTTTGTATTTTTAGTAGAGACAGGGTTTCACCATGTTGGCCAGGCTGGTCTCGAACTCCTGACCTCAAGTGATCCTTCCACCTCAGCCTCCCAAAGTGTTGGGATTACAGGCATGAGCCACTGTGCCCAGCTGGAATTGTTATATATTAAGAGACATATATTTCTATGAAATGCAGTAAGTAAACCTTGTTTGGACCCTAATTAAACAATCTAATGTACAAAGTTTTTTTAAGGCAATGGGGAAATTAAACACATACTAGGTATTAAGTGATGTTAAATAATTTTTAAAATTTTGGTGGGTGTGATAATAGTATAAAGTCCTTATCTGTTAGAGACACACATTTATAGGTGAAATGACATGATGTACAGGATTTGCTTTAATATACAGCACTTCAAAAAAAAATGCAGAAAGGGATAGATGAAATGAGAAAGACAGCAAACTGACTGTTGTTGAAGTTGGATGATGAGTACAGTCCTCCCTTATGATCCGAGGGGGATAATTCCTGGACTCCCACGGATACCAAAATCCAGGTATGCCCAAGTCTTTTATGACAGTTCATTGTAACTATTCTACTTTTATATGTTTGGAAATTCTGTTGATAAAATATATTTTTAGTAGAGACGGAGGTTTCACCTTGTTGGCCCAACTGGTCTCGAACTCCTAACCTAAGGTGATCCACCAGCCTTGGCCGCCCAAAGTGCTAGCATTACAGGCTTAAGCCATCGTGCCCTCCCGGCCTTGATAAAAATGAGCCAAGATCCGGTCACTGCACTCCAGCCTGGGCGACAGAGCAAGACTCCGCCTCAAAAAAAATAAAATAAAATAAAATAAAAATAAAGTTTTAATCTTCCTTTGCTCTGATTCCATGCCTACTAAGTAACATTCTAGTTTGTTTTTCACTTTCAAAAGGGTGTGCTGTAACTAGGGGATATAAACAAGCTCCATGACCCTACTTATTCCAAGTTTTCGTTCCACCCTCCACCTTTTTTTTTAAGACAGGGTATCACGCTCGGTCGCCCAGGCTGGAGCGCGATCACTGCTTAATGCGTACTCGACCTCCTGGGTTCAAGCGATCCTCCTGCCTCAGCCTCCCAAGTAGCTGGGACTGCAGGCGCACACTACCATACCGGTTAATTTTTTTTTTTTTTTTTGGTAGAGATGGGGGTTTCACCATGTTGCCCAGGCTGGTCTCGAACTCGTGGGTTCAAGGGATCCGCCCGCCTCAGCCTCCCAGAGTGCTGAGATTACAGGTGTCAGCCACGAAGCCCGGCCCCAGCTTCTTAAAAGAATGATCCGAGGCCGGGCGCGGTGGCTCAAGCCTGTAATCCCAGCACTTTGGGAGGCCGAGACGGGCGGATCACGAGGTCAGGAGATCGAGACCATCCTGGCTAACACGGTGAAACCCCCGTCTCTACTAAAAATACAAAAAAACTAGCCGGGCGAGGTGGCGGGCGCCTGTAGTCCCAGCTACTCCGGAGGCTGAGGCAGGAGAATGGCGTAAACCTGGGAGGCGGAGCTTGCAGTGAGCTGAAATCCGGCCACTGCACTCTAGCCCGGGCGACAGAGCAAGACTCCGTCTCAAAAAAAAAAAAAAAAAGAATGATCCGAAACTATGGCAGCACTGGGCTTTTAGTCCCCACCCAAGAAATGCCCGCTCGCAGAGGCTCGCCGAGGCAGGCTCTCCCGACGTGACAGGGTGTGGGTCTGAATTCAGCCTTGGTTCTTACGAGTCAGATAGGTGAACACGCAAAGAAAAACATCACAGGGCTTCCTCATTGTTTTTAGCACAGAAAACACTCGAGAGCCCGCGCTGAGAATCCAAAAGGCACGTTTCAGGCCATCGTAGCCACCAAGCTTGGCCAGATTTTGAGACCCAAATCGCTAACTGGGGCCGAGGGCGGGCGTGACTGCGCAGGCGCGTCTCCCCAGCAAGATGCCGGAGGTAAGCTGTGACGTAAGTGGTGAGAAATTGCGAGCGGACGTCATTGCGCATGCGCCGTCTACCCTCGTTGCGGCTGTGGGTGGGCGCCGGGCTGTGGCGCGGAGCGCGGCAGTGTTCAGTAGGGAAGGGGTCACTGCGCAGGCGTCCTCTTCCCCTAACTCTTAGGGTCGCTAGGGTGGCGCGCAGGCGCAGAGCGGTGCGCAGATGTACGCAGGCGCCTAGGGGTTGAGGCGCGATGGCAGGTGTAGGGCTTGGGCCTCTGCGGGCGATGGGGCGGCAAGCACTGCTGCTTCTCGCGCTGTGCGCCGCAGGCACCCGGGGGCTCTACTTCCACATCGGCGAGACCGAGAAGCGCTGTTTCATCGAGGAAATCCCCGACGAGACCATGGTCATCGGTCAGGCGGGCTGAGGGTGGGGAGGCCCTTGGTACCCCGCTCAGCCCTCGGCGGCTCTCCCTCCTCCCGAGCCCAGCCGGGTCGCTGCCCCCGCCCCAATACCTAGCCTGAGGGGTGCCCCGAGGACGCAAAGCCCCCTGCCTAGAGCCTCGGACCGCACGTCTGAGGGGGCCGGGTCGTGACTGTGTGTGTGCCCCGCAGGCAACTATCGTACCCAGATGTGGGATAAGCAGAAGGAGGTCTTCCTGCCCTCGACCCCTGGCCTGGGCATGCATGTGGAAGTGAAGGACCCCGATGGCAAAGTAAGGCTGGCGCTGGCCCACGCAGCCGTTCTTCAGTGGAGCTCCCGTGGGGTGTAAAGCACTGGCTGGTCGAGCCCTCAAGGGACAGGAGCTTGCACCTGGAGAGGCTGCGGTATAAAGGTGGGGCTTTCATTCACACATGTTGCAGGTGGTGCTGTCCCGGCAGTACGGCTCGGAGGGCCGCTTCACGTTCACCTCCCACACGCCCGGTGACCATCAAATCTGTCTGCACTCAAACTCTACCAGGATGGCTCTCTTCGCTGGTGGCAAACTGGTAAGAGGATTCTCTCTTTGGCTTCAGCTTAGAATCTCTCACTTGTTTCCAAATTTTGATTTATCATCATTTTGACACTTTGTAGCACAGTCAGAATCGGGGAGACAGATGTTGCCCTCTGCTCCACAGCCAGGGACAATAGTGGGTTCCATACCCTGGAACAGACAACTGGAGGCCCCACCACTCATACATTCCATGTTTCCTTGTAGCGTGTGCATCTCGACATCCAGGTTGGGGAGCATGCCAACAACTACCCTGAGATTGCTGCAAAAGATAAGCTGACGGAGCTACAGCTCCGCGCCCGCCAGTTGCTTGATCAAGTGGAACAGATTCAGAAGGAGCAGGATTACCAAAGGGTAAGTGCGTATCTCCTTGTAATTGGAGAGGTCAGTTGACCTTTATACCCACTATACCTACTCAAGTTTCTGCTTGGGAGATCAGCTCTGCAGAGAATGGAATGAAAGGTATTGATTTATATAGATTTTTTGTTTGTTTTTGAGATGGAGTTTCACTCTTGTTGCCCAGACTGGAGTGCAATGGCACAATCTTGGCTCACTGCAACCTCCCCCTCCCCGGGTTCAACCGATTCTCCTGCCTCAGCCTCCTGAGTAGCTGGGATTATAGCCGTGCGCCACCCCGCCTGGTTAATTTTGTACTTTTAGTAGAAACGGGCTTTCTCCATGTTGGTCAGGCTGGTCTCGAACTCCTGACGTCAGGTGATCTGCCCGCCTCAGCCTCCCAAAGTGCTGGGATTACAGGTGTGAGCCACCGTGCCCTGCCTGTTTTGGTTTTTTATCAAAACTTTTTGTTGTGGTAAAATACACATAACACCAAATATGCCATTTTAGTTCAGTGGTATTAAGTGCATTCATAATGTTGAGATACCAACACCATCATCCAGCTCCAGAAGTTTTTCGTCTTCTCAAACTAAAAATCTGTACTTTTTTGTCTTGTTTTTGAGATGGAGTCTCACTCTATTGCCCAGGCTGGAACGCGGTGGCATGATCTCGGCTCACTGCAACCTCCGCCTCCTAGGTTCAAGTGATTCTCCTGCCTCAGCCTCCCAAGTAGCTGGGATTACAGGCGAGTGCCACCATGCCTGGCTCATTTTTGTGTTTTTAGTAGAGACTGGGTTTCACCATGTTGGCCAGGCTGGTCTTGAACTCCTGACCTCAGGCGATCCACTGCCTCAGCCTTCCAAAGTGTTGGGATTACAGGCCTGACCCACTGCACCCAGCAAATCTGTACTTATTATAAACAATAACTTCCCGTTTCCTTTTCTCCTGACACCCACCATTCTATTTTCTGTCTTTATGATCCCAACTATGCTACTTCATATAAGCAGAATCATTCAGTATTTCTCCTTTTGTGATTGGCTTATTTCACTGAGTATAATGTTCTCACAGTTCATCCATGTTATAGCATGTGTCAGAATTTCTTTCTTTAAGGTTAATATTCCATTGTATGCATGTGCCACATTTCGCTTTCAGTAGTCATTTTTAAGCTCTATAAAATAAAGTGAAGAAAGGATAGTTCACAATCTAGTAATAGCCATTGCCTGTTTCTCTTGGAATCTTGTTGGAAATGATAGAATCATGATTTCAGTCCCAACAGAGATGCTTGTGGAACAGCCCATCCCTTTCTTGGGGCAGCCTCAGTGGGGAGACCATAGCACTCCTAATGGAGTCACAGGTAGTATTCCAAAAGGAGTTTGGCCCTGGAGTTGAGTAGTTACATGCAGGGAGGGACCTCACAACAGCCAGGGACTGTTTCTCCTGCTCATTTAACCCTGTGTTGCCCCACACAGTATCGTGAAGAGCGCTTCCGACTGACAAGCGAGAGCACCAACCAGAGGGTCCTATGGTGGTCCATTGCTCAGACTGTCATCCTCATCCTCACTGGCATCTGGCAGATGCGTCACCTCAAGAGCTTCTTTGAGGCCAAGAAGCTGGTGTAGTGCCCTCTTTGTATGACCCTTCCTTTTTACCTCATTTATTTGGTACTTTCCCCACACAGTCCTTTATCCACCTGGATTTTTAGGGAAAAAAATGAAAAATAATAAGTCACATTGGTTCCATGGCCACAAACCATTCAGATCAGCCACTTGCCAACCCTGGTTCTTAAGGACACAGGACATTAGTCCAATCTTTCAAAATCTGTCTTGGGGCTTATGAGGAATCAGAACCCAGGAATCAGTCCTGCTTCTTTTGCCTCAAGTGATTTTCCTCTGTTTTTCACTAAATAAGCAAATGAAAACTCTCTCCATTACCTTCTGCTCTCTCTTTGTCTACTTATGCAGTAGGTGACTGGCATGCACCACAGAGCAGGCCCTGTCTCACTGTCTGCTAGTCAGTTCTGGGTTCACTCAATGGCTTTGTGAATGTAAATAAGGGGCAGGTCTTGGCCCTAGAGGATTGAAATGTTTTTCTATATCTTAGAACTATTTTTGGATAAATTATATATTTTCCTTCCTAGTAGAAGTGTTACTGCCTGTGACTAGCTCCGAACACCCATGCAGTTTCTGCATTCTGGGTTTTTTTAATTTATTTTTTTTGAGTTTTGTTCTTGTTGCCCAGGCTGGAGTGCAATGGCATGATCTCAGCTCACTGGCAACCTCTGCCTCCCAGGTTCAAATGATTCTCCTGCTTCAGTCTCCTGAGTAGCTGGGATTACAGGTGCCCGCCACCACGCCCAGCTAATTTTTGTAGTTTTAGTAGAGACAGGATTTCACCATGTTGGCCAGGCTGGTCTTGGACTCCTGATCTCAGTTGATCCACCTGCCTCAGCCTCTGCATTCAGTTTATTCACACATTTTTGGTAACTCCCATGGCAGCTCCTAGGATTTCAGTGGTCTGTGGGCCAGAAAGGCATTGGGTCTGATCTCAAGGCTGTATCAGAGGGCCAAGCAGAGTTCTTTTGGATACCTGCTTTTCATCCCACAGGGCCTCAGAGTCAGAAGTAAAGTAGCAACAGAGCTAGCATGGGTTAATGCACTCTTACCCTCCTCAACCTTTAAGCTGTGCTAAATGTTTTCTTCGAGGGAACCGGATTTGGTTCTTTGCAGAATTTTCCAGTGAAATAAAACATGTTGTAATAGCTGCGTTTGAGATGAAATAAGAGGTTGTGGGCAGACGGAAGGCACCTAAAGGAAAAGAGGAAAGGTGCCTGGACTGCCTATGCAGATAACCTGGAGTGGACTTCACTATGGACTCGTGGTACTAAGGCTTGGCTTGAACAGGCAGTCTAGGGGGCATGGGAATACACAGGGTGGTTGCTCAATCATTTGCAAAGGTCAACCAACTAGAACACACATTTGCAAGGTATCATCTGAGGAAATTAAGTACCTTCTTAGCGGTCTGAATCATAAATTTGAACAAATTTTAATATACTTCCCTCATGCCCTTCTATATAAAACTTAATACCATTAGTTCCCCATTCTTGACATTTTCAGTTATTATATATTTATTTGAAATATTTATTAAATTATCTGACCCACAGAACTAAATTCTTCTTTTGTTATTTCTTATGTCCTGTACCATATATGTACATATATATAATTTTTATGTTCATTTATTTGAGACAGTCTTGCTCTGTCACCCAGACTGGAGTGCAGTGGCATGATCTTGGCTCACTGCAACCTCTGCCTCCCTGGTTCAAGCAATTCTGCCTCAGCCTCCTGAGTAGCTGGGATTACAGGCACCCACCACCACACCCGGCTAATTTTGTATTTTTATTTTATTTTATTTATTTATTTGAGATGGAGTCTCACTCTGTCGCCCAGGCTGGAGTGCAGTGGTGTAATCTTGGCTGGCTGCAACCTCCACCTCCTGAATTCAAGAGATTCTCCTGCCTCAGACTCCTGAGTAGCTGGGATTACAGGTACCCGCCACCATACCCAGCTAATTTTTTTTTTTTTGAGGCGGAGTCTCGCTCTGTCTCCCGGACTGGAGTGCAGTGGCCGGATCTCAGCTCACTGCAAGCTCCGCCTCCCGGGTTTACGCCATTCTCCTGCCTCAGCCTCCCGAGTAGCTGGGACTACAGGCGCCCGCCACCTCGCCCAGCTAGTTTTTTTTTTTGTATTTTTAGTAGAGACGGGGTTTCACCGTGTTAGCCAGGATGGTCTCGATCTCCTGACCTCGTGATCCACCCGTCTCGGCCTCCCAAAGTGCTGGGATTACAGGCTTGAGCCACCGCGCCCGGCGCATACCCAGCTAATTTTTTGTAGTTTTAGTAGAGACAGGGTTTTGCCATGTTGACCAGGCTGGTCTTGAACTCCTGACCTCAGGTAATCTGCTCACCTCACCTCCCAAAGTGCTGGGATTACAGGTGTGAGCTGGCTGGGCACAGGTGATGGGGTCTTGCTCTGTCCCCAAGGCTGGAGTGTAGTGGTGCCATCATAGCTCAAAGCAACCTTGAGTTCCCAGGTTCAAGTGATCCTCCTACCTTACCCTCCAAAGTAGCTGGTACTACAGATATACCCCACTGTGCCTGGCTATTTTTACTCTTAAAAATACATGTGGCCTGGACACGGTGGCTCACGCCTGTAATCCTAGCACTTTGGGAAGCCAAGGTGGGTGGATCCTATAGCCCAGGAGTTTGAGACCAGCCTGGGCAACATGGCGAAATCTTGTCTCTGCAAAAAATACAAAAAATGTAGCTGGTGGAACACGTGTTCGCCTGTATTCCCAGCTACTTGAGAGGCTGGGATGGAAAGATCACTTGAGCCCAGGAGGTCAAGGCTGCAGTGAGCCATGATCATGCCACTGCACTCCAGGCTGGGCAACAGAGTGATCCTATCTGAAAAAACAAACAAAACGCAATTTTAGGACCAGGTGGGGTGGCTCACACCTATAATCCCAGCACTTTGGGAGGCCAAGGCAGGTGGATCACCTGAGGTCAGGAGTTTGAGACCAGACTGGCCAACATGGTGAAACCCTGTCTGTACTAAAAGTATAAAAATTAGCCAGGCGGCCGGGCGCGGTGGCTCAAGCCTGTAATCCCAGCACTTTGGGAGGCTGAGATGGGCGGATCACGAGGTCAGGAGATCGAGTCCATCCTGGCTAACACGGTGAAACCCCGTCTCTACTAAAAAATACAAAAAACTAGCTGGGCGATGTGGCAGGCGCCTGTAGTCCCAGCTACTCGGGAGGCTGAGGCAGGAGAATGGCGTAAACCCGGGAGGCGGAGCTTGCAGTGAGCTGAGATCCGGCCACTGCACTCCAGCCTGGGCGACAGAGCGAGACTCCGTGTCAAAAAAAAAAAAAAAAAAAAAATTAGCCAGGCTTGGTAGTGTGTGCCTATAATCCCAGCTATTCAGGAGGCTGAGGCAGGAGAATCGCTTGAACCCAGGAGGAGGTTGCAGTGATTAGAAATCGAGTGACTGCACTGCAGCCTGGGGGGCAGAGTGAGACTCTGTCTCAAAAAACAAAACAAAACAAAAAACAATTTAGTTCTTGAGGCTTTTCCATTTAATATTTTTATATCCTCATATTTCTAAATCTGGATGACAGTGTTACAGTCCAGTAAGGTGAATTGTGAATTGCTGAAATTCTTCAGATGTTTTAAAGAGTTTTCAGTATTCCTCATGTTAGAATTAATGCAGAGAAAAATCATGTCCTTTGAACTAGTTACATGTTGTGGACTTCTGGCCTGCAGCTCTTGGGGATTATGTGACATACTGGGAAGGGACACATTTCTGCTCTGTGGCTGTTACTAGAAATCTAGTCAGCAAATCAGACTCAGCTTGTGAGAAGACAGGAAGGCACAGATTAGGGATGAGCCAGCCTTCAACAGGTTTGGCTGGCAGTAGACACAATGGAGCACATCTTAACTATTCTGGTAGGTCCTGGGTTTCTCTTGGTAGTTTTTGATAGAAAGGGGAATGGTGTGAGGCAGAAGTGGGCACATATTTCACCTTTCCACTGATGAGGCAGGTGGAATTGGGATAGTCAGTGGATGGGCCAATAGCTGGTGGCTGTGAGGAGAATGAGGATTTCCATACTGGTGTGTCATATTTGCAGATAGGTTGTGACCTAAAAAGTTTTTTAAAAAACAGCAGTTAGAGGCCGGGCGCAGTGGCTCACGCCTGTAATCCCAGCACTTTGGGAGGCCGAGGCAGGCGGATCACAAGGTCAGGAAATTGAGACCATCCTGGCTAACACAGTGAAACCCTGTCTCTACTAAAAATACAAAAAATCAGCCGGGCGTGGTGGTGGGAGCCTGTAGTCCCAGCTACTCAGGAGGCTGAGGCAGGAGAATGGCGTGAACCCGGGAGACGGAGCTTGCAGTGAGCCGAGATCGTGCCACTGCACTCCAGCCTGGGTGAGAGAGTGAGACTCTGTCTAAAAAACAAAGAAACAGGCCGGGTGCGGTGGCTCAAGCCTGTAATCCCAGCACTTTGGGAGGCCGAGACGGGCGGATCACAAGGTCAGGAGATCAAGACCATCCTGGCTAACACGGTGAAACCCCGTCTCTACTAAAAAAAATACAAAAAACTAGCTGGGCGAGGTGGCGGGCACCTGTAGTCCCAGCTACTCGGGAGGCTGAGGCAGGAGAATGGCGTAAACCCGGGAGGCGGAGCTTGCAGTGAGCTGAGATCCGGCCACTGCACTCCAGCCTGGGCGACAGAGCGAGACTCCGTCTCAAAAAAAAAGAAACAAACAACAAAAAAACACAGCAGTTAGGGTACACAAAAATTTTGGTGATTTTCCCCTGAATACCACCCTTAACTCTTATTTTGAAATTCCTGCTTTCTCAGAGTTTACAACATCCTTGCCAAACAGCCTTCTCCCTCCTTACCACAAAAAAAGAAAAAAAAGTTCTGGGGTTGGGAGGACACTCCATTCTTAACATCCTCTATATTCCAGCCCAGTTCCCCAGCTCTCGCTGGGACTAGTTGTACCTATCTTCATCATTTGGTCCCAGCATGACTACCCGTTGGTGCATGAGCTGATCTGTTAACCTAACAGCCAGATGCTAGTCTCTGGTACTCAGATGCTGGGCTGCATCATATAGGATACACAGGATCACCCCGGAAGCTTGTTGACATAGATTCCTGTGCAACACTCAGATACAGTCTTAATGTAGATTTGTGTTGGGTGGTATAGTAGGCAGAATAATGGCCTACCACTCTGAAACACGTGAATATGTTACCTAACATGACAAAAGAGAATTAAATTGCTAATCAGATGACTGTAAAATAGATTATCCTGGATCATCTGGATGGGCCTAATGTAATCACAACGGTCTGTTTCCTTGCCTCTTCCAGCTTGGCTCTGGCTCCCTTCCTCCAGCAAGGGTGGGTTGAGCCTTCTTCACATGGCACCACTTTGACCTCTTCTGCTTCCCTCTTCTACACTGAAAGACTTGTGGGCCAGGAGGGGTGGCTCGCACCTGTAAGTGCTGGTGGCTCCCAGCACTTTGGTAGGCGGAGGAATGCAGATCACTTGGCCCCAGGAGTTCAAAACCGTCCTGGGCAACATGGCGAAACCCCATCTAGAAAGAAAAGAGAAGGGAGGGGGGAGGGGGGAGGGGGACATACATATATACACACACATATATGTACGTACATACATACATACACACTAACTGGACGTGGTGGTGCGTGCCCGTAGTCTTAGCTTTACAGGAGGCTGAGGTGGGAGGATCGCGCCAGCCTGGATGACAGTGAGACCACGTCTCAAAAAAAAAAAGATTTGCGATTAGGATTCTTAGTCCTCACCTGTATTAGTTTGCTATTGCTACTGTAACAAATCATCACAAATTTAGTGGCTTAAAACGACGCAAGTCTGTAGGTCAGAAGTCTGACACGGCAGCCCCGTTAGGGAGCCCTACAGCAACCCGCCCTTCCTCTCAGGCAAAGTTGCTGCCATGGCTCATTACTCCAACCGGTTCCTTCAGCCCAGTCGATCTCAGTGGCTCCACCATAGGGTGGTGTGCCCGGCGGGACCCTAACCCTAACCAAGCAGGGAGACGGTCGTGCCCGTCACGACCTCGGCCCTCGGCCCCGGCCGAGGTTTCTCCTGCAGGTCGCGAGAATCAGGTGCGTCAGCGGCGTCCGGGAACGCCAGAGGAGTCAGTGGGGCGGCTCTGCAGCCCAAAGTACCCCTTCGACCCCAGCACGACCGCTCCACCGCCTCCTCCTAGACCCAGTCGCTGGCGCTGCGCAGTCGCAGAGCTCCGCCCGAACACCGGAAGCCTAGGCGCCAGCACTTCCGGGAAGTGACGGCGTCTCCGAAGCTGATTGGTTGTTGCTTTGCGCGCCCCCCCCCCCCCCCGCCGCGTCCGTGGCTTTTTTCCTGAAGTGCGTGCGTGCTGTCGCTACTGAGCAGCGCCATGGAAGACTCAGAAGCACTGGGCTTCGAACACATGGGCCTCGATCCCCGGCTCCTGCAGGTACACGCGAGGGCTGGGGAGCCGGCTTATGGGTTCCGCGGGGCGCGCCATCACTCTTCGCCCACCTTGAGCCGCACTCCTGGTCTCTCCTAGGCTGTCACCGATATGGGCTGGTCGCGACCTACGCTGATCCAGGAAAAGGCCATCCCACTGGCCCTAGAAGGGAAGGACCTCCTGGCTCGGGCCCGCACGGGCTCCGGCAAGACGGCAGCTTATGCTATTCCGATGCTGCAGCTGTTGCTCCACAGGAAGGCGGTGGGTAACGAGAAAGCTGAGGGGAGGAATGAGGCGAACTCCAAAAGCCTGGGAAGGGCTGTTCCCGTTTGTCGGAGGTTTTCTCTTGGTCCTGTACCCGTGCAGGCCGGCCTGAGAACCTGGTGCTGTTGTGGCAAACACTCTGGGCTGTAGTAGTTCAGGTTACCTGGATCCTTGTCCAGGCCCTGCTACCACCAACCTTTGCGTAATCTTCAACAAAGCACTTTCTTTTCTTTCTTACATAAAAAGGGAGCACATCTCTTTTTTCTACTTATAGAATTATTGTGAGAATTTAGCTTCATAACTAGTACGTTTAAAGTAGCTTCATAAACATAGAGTACGTTATTCTTTTTGAGGGTCAGTGCCTGAGGAAACAACTCTCCACTCTGCATTCTGAGGCCGGCAGAGTGATAGATAATCAAAATACTGCTGAGTAGGGTTGCAGCGATGGGTCAGTTAGGCTGGAAGGGGTAGAGAAAAGCATCAGGTGGACACAGTGATGTGCACTGCTGGCTAAAGTCTTTAGTTCATATTCTTACAGACAGGTCCGGTGGTGGAACAGGCAGTGAGAAGCCTTGTTCTTGTTCCTACCAAGGAACTGGCACGGCAGGCACAGTCCATGATTCAGCAGCTGGCTACCTACTGTGCTCGGGATGTCCGAGTGGCCAATGTCTCAGCTGCCGAAGACTCAGCCTCTCAGAGGTGGGTAAAAGCAGCAAAGCGGTACCTGAATGAAGCCACACAGAGTTGTGGGGTTGGGTTTCTGTGTGGCAAAAAAGAGCAAGTCCAGGGTGAGATGCCAGCTGCTACATTGTCCCTGATATTGATGTCTTGCCCACCTGCAGAGCTGTGCTGATGGAGAAGCCAGATGTAGTAGTGGGGACCCCATCTCGCATATTAAGCCACTTGCAGCAAGACAGCCTGAAACTTCGTGACTCCCTGGAGCTTTTGGTGGTGGACGAAGCTGATCTTCTTTTTTCCTTTGGCTTTGAAGAAGAGCTCAAGAGTCTCCTCTGGTAAGGCAGAAGTGGGTGTGATTCCTAGTGGAAACATCTGTGAGTAGGAATTGGTATGAGAGTGGGGTGGCTGGAAGCCAGTTACAATTAGCGGCCCTTGGAGCTGGAATCTCACTGGACTCTTTCATTTCAGTCACTTGCCCCGGATTTACCAGGCGTTTCTCATGTCTGCTACTTTTAATGAGGACGTACAAGCACTCAAGGAGCTAGTATTACATAACCCGGTAAGAGGCACCATGGAAGCGTCTGGAGCTGCAGGCATGGGGGCACCCAAAGATCTTGATGCTCCTCCTTAGGGGAGCCTTTGGTGTTTTGGGTGGGACAGTTGTCAGTGTCTCGTCCCTAGTCCTGAGGCACTAAAAGTCAGTGGTCTTAAATCACTATATATTTCCAAGTGTCCGCAGGGGATGTCTCCCATTTCAGGCCATACTTTGCCTAAAATCCTGAGCAAGGACCTCCCCTCAGGGGCAGCTTTGAGAAGCAGAGCGAAAATTCTAAGGCCGAGGTTCTCATCTTAAGTAAACTTTACCTTTCAGAAGGCGTGTTGCTGTAGGCCTTCCTTCCTCGATGTAGTCCTTTATTGATGTGTTTCTCTTTGTTCTGTGCTTGGAAGTATTTTATACATGGTTTTGGTGGTATATTCTATATACCACAACAATTAGGGCATTTTGGGGTTTTAGGTTACAAAACTGGAGGAGACTTAGGGTGCCAGGAATCCTTAAATGCATCTCTGCCCTGCACTAAAATGTTGATGCTTTGATTGATGAGTAAGTGGCCATACCATCTCTGTGTTCTTTTCCTTTCTGACCACAGGCCTGTTGTCTCCCCAGGTTACCCTTAAGTTACAGGAGTCCCAGCTGCCTGGGCCAGACCAGTTACAGCAGTTTCAGGTGGTCTGTGAGACTGAGGAAGACAAATTCCTGCTGCTGTATGCCCTGCTCAAGCTGTCATTGATTCGGGGCAAGTCTCTGCTCTTTGTCAACACTCTAGAGCGGAGTTACCGGCTACGCCTGTTCCTGGAGCAGTTCAGCATTCCCACCTGTGTGCTCAATGGAGAACTTCCACTGCGCTCCAGGTTTGCTACAGCCAACATCTTGGTTGAGATAAGTTGAAGATAGAGATGGAAAGGGGACCCAGTTAATGTTCCATTTCTTAAGCACTTAGTAGGGGCCAGGTTCTAGATGTAACTGATACTGACTGACTTCTCCCAACTCCAAAATCCCTATCATGGCTGGGTGCCGTGGCTCATGCCTGTAATCCCAGCACTTTGGGAGGCCAAGGTGGGCGGATCGCCTGAGGTCGGGAGTTCAAGACCAGCCTGGCCAGCATGGTGAAACCCCATCTCTACTTAAAATACAAAAATTAGCCAGGCATGGTGGCAGGCGCCTGTAATCCCAGCTACTCGGGAAGCTGAGATAGGAGAATTGCTTAAACCCGGGAGGTGGAGGTTGCAGTGAGCTGAGATCGTGCTATTGCACTCCAGCCTGGGGAACAAGAGTGAAACTATCTCAAAAAAAAACAAAACCCTGTCATTATTTTATTTCCAGCTGAGGAAACTGAGGCACAATGATTAAGTAGGGAAAGAGATTAAGAAGAGGAAAAAGTAGGAAAGAGTGATGGTTACTATGATAGTAGGGATGGCAGAGGGGCCTCAAGCTTGCTCTGCCGAGCTGATTCTCTGTCTACTCTTGGCTGCAGGTGCCACATCATCTCACAGTTCAACCAAGGCTTCTATGACTGTGTCATAGCAACTGATGCCGAAGTCCTGGGGGCCCCAGTTAAGGGCAAGCGTCGGGGCCGAGGGCCCAAAGGGGACAAGTGAGTCCATGCCTCTTTTTCCATCCCTCCCCAGAAAGACCGATTTCTTTCAGCTTTTTGGAAGACTAAAACTGGAGTGCACAGAGCAGGGAGCCAAACCTTCCAGGCCTGGCTGGTAGTGTAGCCCAGAGAGCCCCGCAGGTTCTTGCTCAGCTGCCTGGATATAAAGAAGGGAGTGGATGATGCACACTGCATATGCAGCATGAAGGGCAAGACTGGTGGGGTTGTTGGCATGCAGAGCCCTGCAGGAGAGATGGCCTGTCCTCCATGTGGCTGTGACTTGCAGGGAGCATGTTTCTGAAGGGAAAAGGAACCCCCCAACTCTCCAGTCTCTCTCCACCTGAAGGCTTGACTAGCTCAGGGTTGGTTCTCAGATCACCATGTAGGGCATTGAGTTCTGCTGTTGTCCCAGAATGGAGGTCAGGCCAGGATTTGGCTCCATGTCAAAGCTCCAGGCTGCCCCAGGAAACCCTGACTCCTGGAACGGTTCCATTGTTGAAGAGTCCTCTGTGTGTCAGGGTCTTATGATCTACAGGCATTGTTTAGAGGAAGTTTTGTTGATTCAGCTTGTGAATACCTGCCCAGAGGAGAGGAAGGGTCCGACTGACATTGAGTTATCTCTGCAGGGCCTCTGATCCGGAGGCAGGTGTGGCCCGGGGCATAGACTTCCACCATGTGTCTGCCGTGCTCAACTTTGATCTTCCCCCAACCCCTGAGGCCTACATCCATCGAGCCGGCAGGTAGGAGGACTAGGAGTGTGATGGACCAGGCACCTGTGTGGTGGACACGCTGAGGGACTTGGGGTGTACTGGACAGAGCCTGCGGGTTGGAGATGCAAGCTGCACTGTCTTCCCTTGCAGGACAGCACGCGCTAACAACCCAGGCATAGTCTTAACCTTTGTGCTGCCCACGGAGCAGTCCCACTTAGGCAAGATTGAGGAGCTTCTCAGTGGAGGTAAGAGCCTGGCTCTTGTGGGCCTGGGCCAGGGTCGGGCTTCTCGCATGATGCTTTAAAACTCTGTGATGATGACAACAGAGGTCACAACATAGTGTGACAGGCCACTTCCACTATCCATCCTTGTTTTGCCCTGAGTGGCAGGCACTGTTCCCCTTGAGAGATAAACAAATTGAGGTAATTTGTCCAAAGTCATGTTTACTGTCTGCCTCATGAGCGTTGAGTGACCTGACATGCTGCTGTGACAGCTCAGGATAGCACCTGACCCCAGGGTGCTGGGTGATCCTAGACTGCTCTCTGTGGCCATCGTCACGGGGTACCTTGACTCCCAAGGAATACCATGGGGTACTCCTTGGGAGAGGAGAAGAGAGTGGGTGACGGGTTCTTGGGCTCAGGGCCACACAGGCCACCCCCATCCACACACAGGGACAGATGGGTCATCACTGTAAGAGGCCCAGGTACAGCTAAGCTACATGTTTGGCATCCCAGGAAGGCGGTGGGTCCTCTGCAGCTTTGCCCCAAGGAGGAGGTGCAGGAGGCCTCCAACGAAGACCCTGTCCTAAGGCCTCAGCCTGTGGGACCCTCACTGCTTTATTCTCCACAGAGAACAGCGGCCCCATTCTGCTCCCCTACCAGTTCCGGATGGAGGAGATCGAGGGCTTCCGCTATCGCTGCAGGGTGAGCTGCTGTGGTGGGGAGGGGAATGAGAGGGGAGGGACTGTGGCCCAGGGATCGCACCCTGTTGCTGAGCATCCAGGCGTGAGGGAGGATTTGGGGCAGCCTCACTGTCTTGACCTTCAGTGTCCACCCCCAGGATGCCATGCGCTCAGTGACTAAGCAGGCCATTCGGGAGGCGAGATTGAAGGAGATCAAGGAGGAGCTTCTGCACTCTGAGAAGCTTAAGGTGAGGGGATGGGAAGTGAGGAGGGGACAAATCTTAGATGGCTGCCCTTTTTGGAGACTCGCTGAGCTCCGAGTGGTGAGAAGCAGAGAACTGGGCAGTTTTCTGGCCTTTGGCACAGAAAGGGAGGCAATGGGAGGAAGCCAGTCTGTTCTGCTTGGTGGTAAATTGGCACAACCTTATGGTGGACACTGTCCAGCAGAATTACAAGCTCATGTGTCCTTTCATCCGAAATTCCACTTCTGGAACTTAATCTTGGTCACAGTTGTGAATGTGCACGGTCAAGCATGTGTCTGCATTCATCATGGCATTATCATGGAACCAAAAGATGGAAACAGCCCGGGGCCACCATAGGGGGCTTGCTAGGTAAGCTCGGGTGCATCCAGAGCCGAAAGTTACATCGGAAGGAATAAGGTTGGTTGTGTGTCCATATGGAACAGTCTGTGAGGTGATGCCCAGCAAAAAGTGGTGCAGGGTACTGTCGTGTGTGTCATGGAGAAGAGAAAATAGAAACATCCACTCCCGGGACGTGTGAGAAATGTGCAGAAGCAGGTGCCTCATGCCTTTTGAAACACATGACTATGTTATCCTTTGAAAAGCTCAGTCTGTGAAGTCACACAAGAAAGATGCTCACTCTGTGGCTCTCCCTCTTCCCCTGGCAGACATACTTTGAAGACAACCCCAGGGACCTCCAGCTGCTGCGGCATGACCTACCTTTGCACCCCGCAGTGGTGAAGCCCCACCTGGACCATGTTCCTGACTACCTGGGTGAGTGTGGCCTGACGGGGCAGGAAGTAGCAGGCTGGGGAAGTGGCATTAATTTCTCTGCTGCTGGATCAGCCTCTGTGCTTGGTGCTGGGGATGCTCAGGCAGAATAGGACCTGGAAACGCTGGCAGCACATGGGCGTGTAAACAGGCACACCCCTGTGTTTCTAAACTTGTTTGCTTGGTCCCACGGGTTAGCTGTCGCTGTCTCCATTTTAGAGATGAGAAAATTGAGGTAGTGCAGAGTGGGTGGCAGACCCAGGATTTCAGGCCAGGTGGTCTCCAGAGCTGGGCCAAATTGCTATCCATGGGTCAAAGGGAGTGAACAGGTTTGGGAGAGAGTCACGGTCAGGAGGCAGAGAAAGCCACCTGAGCTGCAAAAGACTCAAGATTAGCAGCCACTGAAGAGGCATCTGTGGAGTCTCTGGGTAAGAGCAGTCAGCAGAGAGAAAAACGCTATAAGGCCTAAACAGAAAAGGTGGCAAAAGAAGAGCCAGTGGCGATGGGAGGAATGCAGGGGTAGTGTAGGCATGGGGTCAGGACCCTGGGATTGGTTTCTGTGGTGCAGTCCAGGCTAGAGCTTTATGTGACCTTTAAAGCTGGGCACCTCTCCTCATCTTAGGCAGGCTCTGGGTAATGACTTCTTTCAGTGTCTCATAGATGTTTTTGGTAATGAGTATGTGTGACTTTTATGCCTAAAATGGATTGAAGGAGAAGAGTGGTGGAGATGAGGCTGTGGGCAGCAAGTGCAGGACCCTTCCCAGTGCCACAGGCTCTGCTCAGCCTGGACCTGCAGCCACCCAGCGGGTGTGGTGTTGCTGCTGTGGAGGTGACAAAGGGTGGAGATGGAATGTTCCGGGGCAGGAAAAGCCTGGACACTGGGAAAGGAAAGATCCAGAAGAGATGGGAACATGAAAATGCCAGAGAGAGTGGTGGGGGCCAGGTTCTCACAGGATAGTGAGCTGGAAGAGACCCCAGTCCAGGTCCTGGCCTGAGATGTGAGGAGGGGAGTTGGGAGGGTGGGTGGGGAGGAAGAGGATAAGGCCAGAGCTTTGGTCTGAGGAACCCAGTCTGCTCCTATAGCGGAGTCACTTGCCAAGGTGTGGCCAGGAGGTTTAGAAGGACCAGGAGAAGGTGGAAAGGTGTCAGGATGTGGGATGTTTGACACTTGAAGGGGAAGGCCCAGGTGTGGTTGGCTTAGGGGAGTCCATGGGGTGGGCGAGTTGAAGACAGAGCCAAGATCAGGTGCAGCTGGGATGTGGGCCCCCGTATCTGTAGTAATGGGCCACAGGTGAAGAAATTACCTGTTGACTTTTATTTCAGCTACATTTTCTTTCTTTAAGGATGTCTTTTTCTTTCTTGTTACATGTTTGTTGAAACAAATCTAAACAATACAGGAGAGTGATTTAGATAGTGGAAGTCTAAGGTGCTCACATTCTCCTAGCCCTGTGCAGGTGTGATAGTGAACAGATATATGTCATAGGCTGCCAGTTGGGTCAGAATTGGAGAATTTGCTGCAGAATCAGTGGGAGGGCAGGGGTGGGAGCAGTAGTGGTGAGCCCACTGCTCAGGCAAGCATCTCTTCCAGTTCCTCCTGCTCTTCGTGGCCTGGTGCGCCCTCACAAGAAGCGGAAGAAGCTGTCGTCTTGTAGGAAGGCCAGGGTATGGCTCCTGGGGACTTGGGGACAGCTGCAGGACTCCTCCCCACCTGGCTCTTTGTCATCACCAGAATGTGTAGGCGCCTTGCCCTAGGGAGGGGGAGAGAGGGCACCCTAGAACCGGGCCCCCAAAATCTGGTGGCTGGGACACAATCTGGTGTAGGATAGGGATACTTTTGCAGCCGCCTGCAGGCCCTGCTTTTCTTTCCCCAGCTGCCTTTCCCCATTTCCTTGTCTGCAGCACCTTCTGGTCGTGTTGGCCAGGTGCGGGCATGGCTCCCTTTGTGTCTTTCTCAGTTGGGTGGGTGGGTGGATAGTTTGTCAGCCTGATTCCCCCAACTAACCTGTGACTTTGCCTCCTTAGAGAGCGAAGTCCCAGAACCCACTGCACAGCTTCAAGCACAAAGGAAAGAAATTCAGACCCACAGCCAAGCCCTCCTGAGGTTGTTGGGCCTCTCTGGAGCTGAGCACATTGTGGAGCACTTCATGGACAGGCGAGGCTCTCATGTTTACTGCACAGCCTGAACAGACAATTCTGGGGCTGGCAGTGCTGGGCCCTTTAGCTCCTTGGCACTTCCAGGCTGGCATCTTGCCCCTTGACAGCAGAATAAAAATTTTAGCTGCCCCAGTTTGTGCCTCCGGCATATGAAAAGGACTGTTCGAATCCCCAAAACATCAGGAGTCAGGAAACTTCCAGAAGACAGCAGCGCCTGGCTCTGCAGCTGCATGCAGTGCTTCACTTGGCCAGCAGAGGTCAGCTGTGCTGAGCTGCCCCAGCCATGAGAAGAGAAGCTTGTCCTTGCCCGCAGGTGGCTATGGCCGGCCCAGAGCCTTCCTGCACAGCTGCTGCAGCCCTGCTGCCTGGGATCAGGCTGGGAGATGGGCCTTCCTGACCACCAGCCTTCCTCTCCCCAAGCACACGCACATGTAGATTCGGGGGGAAGCTGCCTGCTTCCAGCAGTTAATCTGCTGGTCCCTTTCTGAACAACTGTTGATGTGTGAGCTGTGTCTGTGTGTTATGTGCATAAGCGGTGATGTAACATGCACACACGTACTGTTCCTTGTTCCCTGGCTTCAGCTCTCCAGCTGCCTTCTCAGTCTGAAGGCTGGGCTTCTCTGCTGGTTTGAGGCCCTAGATTGCATGTCACCTGCTTACTAGGCGTTACAAGGCCAGGCTGGGGACATGAGGAGGTTGGGGCAGCGGGAGAGTGGGGAGAAACTAGGGGAGTGCCTGCATATTTTAGAAAGAACCAAGTTTTTTCTTGGCATAAAACTTGTTCAGAGACGAGTGAGGCTGGGCCTTTGGTCGCGGTGGGACTGAAACTAGGAGGACCCGAGATTTGGTGCCTCCATGATCCCTGCTCCTCTTCGGTTAATGCCCAAGGATTTCCATGAAGCCAGCATGTATGATGGGGGCAGGAAGGTGGTATTTTCTGGGCAGGTGTGAACTAGAGCTGCCAGGGAGCTGCAGATAGTATTCTTGCAGTCTGGTGGTTAGGAGTATTCAGAAGGAAAAAGAGTTAATGGAACTGGAGATAAAGAGCAACCATTTGAGCATCTACTGGGAGACATGTGTCAACGGCACAGACCCTCTCAGTGGGCATCACTCCCACCTCTTGGAAGATGAGACAGGGCAGAGAGTGCCTGCAGTGCTGAGGCCTGGTCCTTGCCCTAGGTTGGCCTTCCCACCTGGCTTCATGGAGTGCTGAGGCTGGTCCTGGGGACAGTGAGTGCTCTGGATGTTGCAGCCAAGCTGTGTTCTAAAGTGATGCACAGCCTGTCTCCACTGTGTTTATCTCTCTGACCCTGTCACTACCAGTCACACCCTACCAAGAGAGCTTGTATCCCAGAGCCACCCTGGATGGAGAGGAGATGGGTTTCCCTGGTGATTTCCTCCTTGAGGGGATGGGGTAGAGGAACGTGGAGCTAGCCTTATGCTGTATTCCTGCCTGGGGACAGCAGGGTCTGGGCCTGGAGCAGAGGAGCTTGGGTAAAGGTATGGTGGCTGTTTGTTCAAAGTGTACATTCAGGCTGGGAGTGGTGGCTCACGCTTGTAATCCCAGCACTTTGGGAGGCTGAGGCAGGTGGATCACGAGGTCAGGAGATCAAGGCCATCCCGGCCAACATGGTGAAACCCTGTCTCTACGAAAAATACAAAAATTAGCTGGGTGTGGTGGCACGCGCTTGTAATCCCAGTTACCCGGGAGGCTGAGGCAGGAGAATCGCTTGAACTCAGGAGTCAGAGGTTGTGGTGAGCCAAGATCGCACCACTGCACTCCAACCTGGCGACAGAACGAGACTCCGTCTCAAAAAAAAAAAAAAAAAAAAAAGCGTACATTCAGGGCCAGGCCTGGTGGCTCACACCCGTAATCCCAGCACTTTGGGAGGCCGAGGTGGGTGGATCATGAGGTCAGGAGATTGAGGCCAGCTTGACCAACATGGTGAAACCCCATCTCTAGTAAAAATACAAAAATTAGCTGGGCAGGGTGGTGAGCACCTGTAATCCCAGCTACTCGGGAGGCTGAGGCAGTAGAATCACTAGAACCTGGGAGGCGGAGGTTGCAGTGAGCTGAGATTGTGCCACTGCACTCCAGCCTTGGCAACAAAGCGAGACTCCGTCTCAAAAAAACAAAAAGTATACCTACCTTCCTCCTAATGGCATCCCTGGGGGAAGCTATTTCTGTGTTTTAGGTGGGGAAGATGCGACTCAGAAGTTGCCTGGTGTATGAGGTTCTGTGCAGGGTTTGGACTCTGGCCTGTCCGTCCTGGTGGAACAGCTGGTACCACGGGGGCTTTTGCTATGGGGTTAGGCACCATGTGGGTGCTCTGGGGCCAGGGCATTGGATAGAATGGGAGGATTGCTTGAGCCCAGAAGTTTGAGGCTGTATGATCACACAGCTGCCCTCCATCCTGGGCAACACACTGAGACACTCTCTGTTTTTTTGGGGTTTTTTTTTGAGACAGAGTCTCGCTTTGTTGACCAGGCTAAGTGCGTTGGTGCAATCTCAGCTCACTGCAACCTCTGCCTCCTGGGTTTAGACAGTTCTCACTGCCTCAGCCTCCTGAGTAGCTGGGATTACAGGCGGCTGCCACCACGCCTGGCTGTTTTTTGTATTTGTAGTAGAGATAGGCTTTCACTATGTTGGTCAGGTCGATCTTGAACTCCTGACCTCAGGTGATCCACCTTGGCCTCTCAAAGTGCTGGGATTATAGGTGTGAGCCACCACGCCTGGCCGTGAGACCCCCGTCGTTAAAAAATAAAGGACAGGGACTGGGTGTGGTGGTTCACATCTGTAATCCCAGCACTTTGGGAGGCCAAGGTGGGCGGATCATGAGGTCAGGAAATGGAGACCATCCTCGCTAACACGGTGAAACCCCATCTCTACTGAAAATACAAAAAATTAGCCAGGCGTGGCGGTGGGCACCTGTAGTCCCAGCTACTCAGGAGGCTGAGGCAGGAGAATGGCGTGAACCCGGGAGGCGGAGCTTGCAGTGAGCTGAGATTGCGTGACTGCACTCCAGCCTGGGCGACAGAGCGAGACTCCGTGTAAAAAAAAATGAATAAAGAAAGAACAGGAAAGTCCGTCTTCGTGTCCTGAGACTACAGAGAGAAAATATACAGGGCTCGCTGGTTCAGTACCCCCACCTGGGGCGGGAGGCAGTTACCATGTGCCCATTTACATGTGAGCAAACAGGCACTCAGGGTTGGCTTCTTGGACTTAGTCTCTCTGGCCAAAGCCTGTGCCCTTTGCACAAACATGCAAATCAGGACTGGGGCAGGTGTAGGATGAGGGTATGTGTGCTATGGGCAAATGAACATAGGGCTGTCCAGGGCCAGACAGCACAGAGGATGTGCGGGCCTGGAAGGGAAGAAGGGGGTGTGGCATGTGCTGCCTGGAAGCCTAAGCCTTCACTAAGCAGCAGAGAAGCTTGGATGGCTTTCAGGCTGGTGACGCCCTGGGCTCAAGCATGAAGGTCAGGAGAGTGCAGTGGCATCTCCACTCTGGGCTGGCACAGTTTTGCCCACACCTACACCTGAATGGGTGCCTGAGTGTCTGGACTGTGCTAGGGTGTGGAATCAGATGGACAAAGCACAGTCTATGAGGCAAGGAGCAGAGATGGTCAACCAATGCAGACTGCTCAATAGTGATGTTGGGAGTTCAGGGTACTGGAGGGCTATAAGGGGCCCTCACCCAGCTGGAGAGAATGCTGGCTTCCTTGAGAAAGTGGTGAAAGTATCTCATTCCTAGACACTTTTCAAAAGAAGACATACATGCAACCAACAAACATTTGAAAAAAAAGCTCAATAGCACTGATCATTAAAGAAACACAAAACCACAATGAGATGCCGTCTCACACCAGCCAGAATGTCTATTATTAAAAAGTTAAAAAAAGAAAAAAAAACATGCTGGCAAAGTTGCAGAGAAAAGGGAACACTTGTACAGTGTTGGTGGGAGTGTAAATTAGTTAAACCATCGTGGAAAGCAGCATTGCAATTCCTCAAGGACCTAAAAGCAGAACTACCATTCCACCCAGCAATCCCATTACTTGGTATGTACCCAAAGAAATGTAAGTCATTCTACCATAAAGACACATGCACAGGTATGTTCATTGCAGCACTGTTCACAATAGTAAAGACATGGAATCAACCTGTATGCCCATCAATGACAGATTGGAAAAAGAAAACGTGGTACATATATGCCATGGAATACTATTCAGACATAAAGACGTGAGATTATGCCCTTTGCAGGAACAAGGATGGAGCTGGAGGCCATTATCTTTAGCAAACTAACGCAGGAACAGGAAACCAAATACCACATATTCTCACTTATATTCTCTCACCAAATGATGAGAACACATGGGGACTAAGAGGGAAATGACAGATACTGGAGCCCAGTGAAAGATGAGAGGAGGGAGAGGAGCAGGAAAAATAACTATTGGGTACTGGGCTTAGTACCTGGGTGACAAAATAATCTGTGCAACAAACCCCCATGACACAAGTTTACCTATACAACAAACCTGCATATGTACCACTTAACATAAAATAAAAGTTAAAAACAAGGCCAGGCATGGTGGCTCATGCCTGTAATCCCAGCCCTTTGGGAGGCCGAGATGGGCAGATCACCTGAGGTCAGGAGTTCGAGACCAGCCTGCCCAACATGGTGAAACCCTGTCTTTACCAACAACAACAAAAAAAGCCAGGTGTGGTGGCCCATGCCTGTAATCCCAGCTACTCGGGAGGCTGAGGCAGGAGAATTGCTTGAACTTGGGAGGTGGAGGTTGCAGTGAGCTGAGATCGCTCCACTGCACTCCCACTTGGGTGACAGAGTGAGACTCATTCTCAAAAAAAAAAAAAAAAAAAAAAAAAACACGAAACATCAGACACCACATGGCAGGATCCAGGATCCAATCAGATCAAGCTCTGGCATCACCCCATGGCAGGATCCAGTCAGATATCACCTCCCAGCATCACCTCATTGTGAGATCCAATTAGATCATGCCTCATTACCCTTTGCTTATAAAACCCAACCCAACCCCTAGCTCAGGAAAAGAGATTGAGTATTCCCTCCTTCCTTGCCAGTTGACTTTAAATAAAGCTTTTCTTATTTCAAAATATAAAAAAGAAAGTATCTCTGCTGGGCATGTTGGCTGGCTCGTGCCTATAATCCCAGCACTTTGAGAGGCAGAAGTGGGCAGATCAACTGAGGTCAGGAGTTCAAGACCAGCCTGGCCAACATGGCAAAACCCTGTCTCTACTAAAAATACAAAAATTTGCTGGGCATGGTGCCTGGATAATTTCCACGCCCGGCTTATTTTTGCATTTTTAGTAGAGATGGGGTTTTGCCATGTTGAACTTCTGACCTTGTGATCCACCTGCCTCGGCCTCCCAAAGTGCTGCAATTACAGGCGTGAGCCACCACCCCCGGCCCTCTTGTTCCTGATTGTAGAGGAAAAACTTTCAGTTCATCATAAAAAAAAATATATTTTTCGAGACAGAGTCTTCCTTTGTTTTCCAGGCTGGAGTGCAGTGATGCAATCGTGGCTCACAGCAGCCTCAAACGCCTAGGCTTAAGTGATCCTCCTGTCTCAGCCTCCTGAGTAACTAAGACTCAAGGTATGTGCCACCACACCAAAAATTTTTTTTGGTAGGTTCTTGCTTTGACCTTCCTTTGACCTTGCTTTGACAGGGTCTTGCAATGTTGCCCAGTCTTCTCTTGAACTCCTGGACTCCAGTGATTCTACCACGTTGGCCTCCCAAAGCAGTGGGATTTGAGCATGAATCATTGAGCCTGGCCAGCCTTTTGTCACTGAGTATGATGTAAGCTGTGGGTTTTTTTGTTGTTGTTGTTTTTGTTTTTGAGACGAAATCTCACTCTGTCGCCCAGGCTGGAGTGCAATGGCACAATCTCGGCTGACTGCAACCTCTGCCTCCTGGGTTCAAGCAATTCTCCTGTCTCAGCTTCCCAAGTAGGTGGGATTACAGGCATGCGCAACCACACCTAGCTAATTTTTTGTATTTTTAGTAGAGATGGGGTATCACCATGTTGGCCAGGCTGTTTTCTAACTCCTGACCTCAAGTGATCCATCCGCCTCAGCTTCCCAAAGTGCTGAGATTACAGGTGTGAGCCACCGCACCTGGACTTATTTTTTCAATATATGGCCTTTATCATGTTGAGAAAGTTACCTGCATTCCTTGTTTTCTGAGTGGTTTTATTATGAAAGGATGTCGGATATTGTCAGATGTCTTTTCTGCATCAGTTGAGAGAATCATGTTTTTTTTTCCCCTTCATTCTATTAATCTGGTATAGTTCATTAGTTCATTAATTGATTTCCATATGTTGAACCATCCTTATATTCTAGGAATAAAGTCTACCTGGTTATGGTGTATACTTTTTTTTTTTTTTTTTTTGGGAGATAGAGTCTCGCTCTGTGGCCCAGGCTGGAGTGCAGTGGCATGATCTCGGTTCATTGCAACCTCTGCCTCCCAGGTCCAAGCGATTCTCCTGCCTCAGCCTCCTAAGTAGCTGGGACTATAGGCATGCACCACCACACCCGGCTAGCTTTTGTATTTTTAGTAGAGAAGGGGTTTCACCATGTTGGCCAGGCTGGTCTCGAACTCCTAACCTCAAGTTATCTGCCTGCCTCGATCTCCCAAAGTATGGGGATTACAGGCTTGAGCCACTGTGCCCGGCCAATGTATATAATCTTTTTAGTACGACGTTCAGCTTGGTTCACTAGTATTTTTACTCAGTATTCATGAAGGATATTGAATATTTTATTCAATATTTATGAGGTCTGTAGTTTTCTTGTAGTGTCTTTGGTTTTGGTGTCAGTATACCATAGGATCAGGATACTATGAACATGCCCTCATAGAGTAAGTTAGGAAGTGTTCTTTCCTCTTCAATTTAGGAAAGAGTTTGAGAGGGATTGATATTAATCAGGGTTTTATTTTTTTCTGAGATGGAGTTTTGCTATTGTTGCCCAGGCTGGAGTGCAATGGTGTGATGTTGGCTCACCACAACCTCTGCCTCCTGGGTTCAAGCGATTCTCCTGCCCCAGCTTCCCGAGTAGCCGGGATTACAGGCATGTGCCACCACGCCCACCTAATTTTGTATTTTTTAGTAGAGACGGGGTTTCTCTATGTTGGTCAGGCTGGACTCGAACTCCGACCTCAGGTGATCTGCCCGCCTCAGCCTCCTAAAATGCTGGGATTACAGGTGTGAGCCACCATGCCCAGCTGATATTAATTCTGCTTTAAACGTTTGCTAGAATTCGCCAGTGAAGCCATCTGGTCCTGGGCTTTTCTTTTGGGGGAGTTTAAAAATTACTGATTCAATTTCCTTAGTTATATGTCTATATAGATTAGATTTTCTGCTTCTTCATGAATTAGTTTTGGTAGTTGAATGTTTAGCAATTTGTCCATTTCTTCTAGATTATCCAGTTTATTATATGTTCATTTATATTATCTTGTATTTTTTATTTCTGTAAAATTGTAAAGCTCCCACTGTCATTTGTGATTTTGGTAATATCAGTCTTCTTTTTCTTAGTTACCTTACCTAAATGTTTGTTAATTTTGTTGATTTTTTTCTTTTAAAATTTGGTTTTCTGTATTATTTTATTTGTATTATAGATTGCTCCTTCAGAAGATTTTTTTCAAGAAATCAACTTTTTGTTTCATAGCTATTCTCTATAGTTTTCTATTCCCTATTTCATTTATCTCAATTCTAGTCTTTACATTTTAAAAATTCTAGCTTTGAGTTACTTTTTTCTTGTTCCAGCTCCTTGAGGTGTGCAGTTAGAAAATTTCAAATCTTTCTTCTTCTCTTCTTCTACCCCTCCTCCTTCTTCCCCCTCCCCCTTCCTCCTCCTCTCCCTCCTCCTGTTGGGGTGATCATACCCAACACCAGGTTGTGGGGGTGACAAAGTCCGGGTGGAGCCAAAGGATTGAGAAAAGGACAGTTTGAGAGATAAAGATGGGACAATCAATCGTGGAGGCTGCCAAGGCTCTGAGCTCTGGGAGCCCACGGTATTTATTGCTAATCCAACAAAGAAACAGGTGGTGAGAATGTGGAGGTCAAAAGGGCAGTTGCATGATCTACAGCTGTGATGGTTTAGCATGTATATGGAACATGTCCTGCTACTTGAGATAGGGCTAGAAGCAAGGAACCAACAAGTCTAGACACATTCCAGAGGACATTATGCAAGCCCTGCATCAGTTTCCCTCCCAACACTCAACTTTTTCCCAATATCCTCCTCCTCCTTCTTCTTTTCTTCTTTCTCTTCCTCTTTCTCTTTTCTCCTTTTTTGTAGAGATGGGGTTTTGCTATGTTTTCCAGGTTGGTCTTGAACTCCTGGCCTAATAGAGTTCCCCTGCCATGGCCTCCCAAAGTGTTGAGATTACAGGCATGAGCCACCACACCTGGCCCTTTCTTTAAAAAAAAAAAAAAAAAATTAAAAATTAAAAAACTTTTTTGAGATAAGGTCTTTGTCTGTTGCCCAAGCTGGAGTGCAGTGGTGTGATCTCAGCTCACGGTAGCCTTGACCTCCTGGGCTCAAGTGATTCTCATCCCTCAGCCTCCCGAGTAACTGGGACTACACGCACGTGCCACCATGCCTGGCTAATTTTTTGTATCTTTCTTGTAGAGACAGGGTTTAGCCATGTTTCCCAGGCTAGTCTCCCTCAATCCTGTCCCCTTGACCTCTCAAAGTGCTGGTACTACAGGCACCGCGCAAGGGTGCTTTCTTCTTTTTTGATTGCACTTATGGCTAAAAATTTTCCTCTTAGCACAGCTTTGCTGCATCCCATAAGTTTTGGTATGTTGTGTTTTCATTTTCATTTGTCTCGAGGTATGTTTATATTTCCTTTGTGATTTATGCTTTGATCCATTGGTTGTTAAGCATGTGTTGTTTAATTTCCAATATCATGAATTTTCAGGGATTTTTTCCTGTAATTTATTTACTTTTTTTTTTTTTTTTTTGAGCCAGGATGGAGTGCAGTTGTGTGATCACAGCTCACTGTAGCATTGATCTCCTGGGTTCAAGCAGTTATCTCACCTCAGCCTTCTGAGTAGCTGGTACCACAGGTGTGTGCCTCCATGCCTGGCTAATTTTATTTTTTTTGAAACAGGGTCTCACTGTGTGGCCCAGGGTGGAGTGCAGTGGTGCGATCATGGCTCACTGCAGCCTTGATCTCCTAGGTTCAGGTGATCCTCCCACCTCAGCCTCCTGGGAAGCCGGGACTACAGGTGCACACCAATACACCGGCTAATTTTTTGTGTTTTTAGTAGGGATGGGATTTCACCATGTTGCCCAGGAAGTTCTGAACTCTTGGATTCGGGCAATTCATTTCCCTCAAGCCTCCCAAAGTATTGAGATTACAGGTATGAACCACCACACCCAGCTTCTTTTTATTTTTAGAGATGGAGTTTCTCTATGTTGCCCAGGCTGATCTTGAACTCCTGGGCCCAGGAGATCCTCCCAACTTGTCCTCCCAAAGTGCTGTGATTACAGATGTGAGCCACCGTGCTCAGCCCCTTCTGTTATCGAGTTCTAGTTTCATTCCATTGTGACTGGAAAATATACTTTCTATGATTTTAATTATTTAAAATATAACAAGGCTTGTTTTGTCACCTAACATACAGTCTATCCTGAGGAATATTCCATGTGCACTTGAAAGAAATGTGTATCCTGCTGTTGTGGAGTGGAATGTTGTATATATACAAGTGTCCGTGTGTTTTATAAATGTTCAAGACTTCTATTTCCTTACTGGTCTTCTGTCTAGTTGTTCCATCAGTTATTGAAAATGGAGTATTAAAGTCTCCAACTACTTATTGTTGCATTGTCTGTTTCTCCTTTCAATTATGTAATGTTTGCTTTACATATTTTAAGGTCACATTGTTTGGTGCATATATATTATTATTACATATTCTTGATGAATTGACCCTTTTAGTAATGTATAATGTCACATTTGTCTCTTGTAACAATTCTTTATTTAAATTCTATTTTGTGGTCAGGTGCAGTGGCTCATGCCTGTAATCCCAGCACTTTGGGAAGCCAAGGTGGGCAGATCACTTGAGGTCAGGAGTTCAAGACCGATCTGTCCAACATGGCAAAACCCTGTCTCTACTAAAAATAGAAAAAATTAGCTGAGCATGGTGCTACACAGCTGTGATTGCACTAATGCACTCCAGTCTGTCTCAAAACAAACAAAAAACAACCTTCTCCCAAAAAACCCCAAAGTTATAATAATTCTGGCTTTTGTATTTACCCATGTAAATACCTTTATTGGGGATTTTTATTTCTTTAAACATCTTTGAGTTACTGTCTGGCATCCTTTAATTTCAACTGAAAGAGTCCCCTTAGCATTTCTTGTAAGGCAGGTCTAGTGGTAATGAACTTTCTCAGCTATTATGTATCTGAAAATGTCTGGGATCGTTTTGCTGAAAAAGGATTTTTGGTTGATAATTTTGTTTGTTTCGGCACTGTAAATATATCATGCTCACTGCCTTTGACCTTCAGCATATCTTGTGAGTAATCAGCTGATAATCTTATTGAGGACACCTTGTATGTGATGAGTCACTTTTCTCTTGTTTTCAATATTCTCTCTTAGTATTTGCCTTTCAACTGTTTGATTATATTATGTCTCAATATAAGTCTCTTTGTATTTATACTCCTTGGAGTTTATTGGACTTTTTAGATATTTAATATTCATGTCTTTCATCAAATTTGGACAGTTTTAGGCCATTATTTCTTCAAATAACTGTCTCATTCTCTCTTCTCTTATTGAACTTCCATAACACCATGTTATTTTGTTTCATGGTGTACCATAAGTAACTTAATCTCTGTTCACTTTTCCTCACTCTTTTTCACATCTGTTCCTCAGAACTGATGATTTCAATTGTCCTACCTTCAAGTTCACAGATTCTTCTGCTTTCTCACGTCTGCTCTTGAGCCCCTCTAGTGAAGTTTTTTATTTCAGTTATTATCCTTTTCAGGTCCAGAATTTCTGTGTGGTTCTTTTTTTATAATTTCTCTTTATTGATAACCTCATTTTGTTCATGCATGGCTTTCCTAATTTACTTTAGTCCTCATCTATTTTTGCTCTTAGCTCTTTAAGATAGCTATTTTAAAGTGTTTTTGTCTAATAAGTCTTATGTTGGGCTGCCTTGGACACAGTTTTTGTCAACTTGTTTTTTTTTTCCCTTTGAATAGGCCATCTTTTCCTGTTTCTTTGTCTGCCTTGTGATTTTGCTGTTGCTGTTGCAAACTGGACTTTTGACTACTATAATGTGATAAGTCTGGAAATCAGATTCTCTCTCTTCCTCAACATTTTTTTTAATTGCTGAAGGCTATAGTAATGTTTGTTTTTATACTTTCCCAAGCTATTTTTGCAAAGACCATTCATTGTCTTTTTGTGGTCACCAAAGTATCCGTTTCTTCAGCTTGTGTTTAGCCAGTGTTTTGACAGAGAATTCCCTGAGTGCCAGGAGCTAAAAACTACACCACCACCACACACACACACACACACACACACACACACACACACATACACACAAGCATACCTCTCCCATCTTTTGCAAATTGGGTTGGGACTCTTTAACACTTATCTAGGCTTGTTCTGAGCCTAGGATCAGCCTGTGACAAAAGTTTCAGGGCTTTTCTGAACATGTGTTTTGCCCTGGACATGCATGTAGCATTCTCAATTTCCTGTATACATAGCTGTTTTATTTTTGTTTGAGTTGGATCTCGCTCTGTCATCTAGGCGAGTGTGCAGTGACATGACCATGGCTCACTGCAGCCTCGCACTCCTGGGCTCAGGTGATCTTCTTGTTTCTGTTTCCCAAGTGGCTGGGACTATAGGAAGGCACCACCATGCCCAACTAAGCTTTCCCTTCCCTTCCCTTCCCTTTTCTCCCCTCCCCTTCCTTTCCCTTTCTCCTTCTTTTCTCTCTCTCTTTTCTTTCTTTCTCTTTCTTTCTTTCTTTCCTTTCTTTCTTTCTTTCTTTCTTTCTTTCTTTCTTTCTTTCTCTTTCTTTCCTTCCTTCCTTCCTTCCTTCCTTCCTTCCTTCCTTTTCTCTCTCTCTCTCCTTCCTTCCTTTTTCTTTTGCTTTTTTCTTTTCTTTATTTCTTTCTTTTCTCTTTCTTTTTTCTTTCTTTCTTCTTTCTCCTTCCTTCCTTTTTTCTTTCTCTCTTTCCATCTCTCCCTTCCTCCTTCCCTTCCCCCTCCCTCCCTTTCTTTCCTCCTTTCTTCCTTTCCCTTCCCTTTCCTTTCTCTCCCCTCCCTTTCCTTCCCCTCCCCTCCCGTCTCCTCTCCTCCCCTCTCCTCTCCTCCCCTCTCCTCTCCTCTCCTCTCTTGTTCCGTCCCTTCCCGTCCCGTCCCGTCCTGTCCTGTCCTGTGTGAATATAGCTCACAGCAGCCTCAACCTTGAGGGCTCAAGTGATCTTCCTGTGTCCCTCCCAAGTAGCTGGGACAGCAGGTGCCTAACCCCCGTCTAATTATTTATTTTTTTCTGCTCGTCCTCTGTGGGTTGGACCCACTGCCTAACCAGTCCCAATGAGATGAAGTGGGTACCTTAGTTGGAAATGCAGAAATCACCCGCCTTCTGCCCTGGTCTCACTGGGAGCTGCAGACCAGAGCTGTTCCTATTTGGCCATCTTGGCCCCTTCCAATTATTTATTTTTTTTGTAGAGACAGGGTCTCATCATGTTCTCCAGGCTGGTTTAAAACTCTTGGGATCAGGGCAGGATCCTCCCACCTCAACCTCTCAAATTGCTGAAGATTACAGGTGTGAGCCACCATGCCCAGCCTGCTTTTCTATTTTGTTGTAGAGACAGGCTCTCACTATGTTAGCCAGGCTTGTCTCAAACTCCTGGCCTCAAGCAGTCCTCTTGCCTTGGTCTTCCAAACTGCTGTGATTACAGGCATGAGCCACTGCACCTGTCAGCCTCTTCTTCTTTTTTTGAGTCAACATCCAGCCTGGAGTGCAGTGGTGCAATATGGCTCACTGCAGCCTCAAACCCCTAAACTCAGATGATCCTCCCACCTCAGCCTCCCAAATAGCTGGTACTACAGGTACATGCCACCATGCCAGCTAACTTTTTTAAAATTTTATTTTTTGTAGAGATGGGGTCTTGCTATATTGCCCAGGCTGGTCTCAAACTCCTGGCCTCAAGTGATCCTCCCACCTTGGCCTCCAAAAGCATTGGCATTACAGGCATGAGCCACTGTGCTTGGCTCATAGCTGCTTTAAAAATTTATATACACATATATATTTTAAGACAGGGACTTGCTCTACTGCACTGGCTGGAGTGCAGTGGCACAATCATGGCTCACAACTCAAACTTCTGGGCTCAAGCAATCCTCCTGCCTCAGCCTCCCAAGTAACTGGGACTACAGGTGCATGCCACCACCCCCAGCTAATTTTTAAATTTGTTGTAGAGACAGGGTCTTGCTGTGTTGTCCAGACTGGTCTCAAACTCCTGGGCTCAAGCAATCTGCCTGCCTCAGCATCCCAAAGTGTTGGGGTTACAGACATAAGCCACCGCGCCCGCAAATTGCTGTTGAATATCCAAATTGTCCAAGCTTCTCCTCTGGGTTTAAAATGGTATATGGCATGTCTCTACCTATAACCTCTTGCCCCAGGCATCTTTTCTGAACAACGTCCTGATTTTAGGCAAGAGACACAGCATCTTGCATCAGTTCTTCCAGGATCCACCAGATAAGAACAGATGCACATAATAGTTTGCAAATAAGGCCTGCTCGCTTTGGAGGGAGGGAACTGAGAACTGTGCTACTATTGTCTCCATTCCAAAACTGTTGGCTGGGTACAGTGGCTCATGCCTGTAATCCCAACATTTTGGGAGGCCAAGGCAGGAGATCACTTGAGGCCAGGAGTTTGAGACCAGCCCAGACAACATAGTGAGACCCTATCTCTATAAACAATTTAAAACACTAGCTGGGTGTGGTGGCACGTACCTGTAATTCCAGCTTCTCAGGAGGCTGAGGTTGGAGGATTGCTTGAGCCCAGGAGTTTGAGGCTGCAGTAAGCCATGATTGTACCAGTACACTTCAGCCTGGGCTACAGAATTAAATTGCTTAAAAAAAAAAAAAAAAAAAAGACCAAGACTGCTGCCATGCTGGGGAAGAGGGGGTGGTGCGGGCAAGACTAAGTGAAAACACCGCAAAACTTTCCTACTGTTTTGACGATGGCCTTTTTTAAATTGAGTGTTTGCCTGGTTGCTATAGGCCTTTGTTTTCTAGAGTGCCAACAAAGTTGATTCTGACAGTTGGGCTTGTTTATTCCGTGTTTCAGTTTGGAAATGAGAGCTTGGAGCTTCCTAGGCCACCATTTTGCAGATGTCATTTCCAATGGCATTTTTTGCATCTCGACTTTTTCCTCGTGTTCAGTGCTTCAGGACCGCAAGATGGTTGCTACAGCTACAGACCTTCCATCTTTCTAGCACAGCGAAAAGCGGGGAAGGCTAGAATATCATGCCAGCTGCTTACCTCTCCTTTCATGAGGAAAGTAAAAGCCTTCCCATGGGGATCCCAGGGCCCCTGCTAGCTGCAAAGGGGCCTGGGAGAGCAGGGAGAGCCTCTCTCACCTAAGCAGTAGACACAGTCCTTCACCAGAGTGCAGGTTCTGATGGCAAGAAAGACGAAGAGACCACCAGCAGGCTGGATACCCCAAAGAGCCAGAAGTAGGGGATGTGATTACTCACATCTATACCGGTCAGAGTGTTGTACACATATCCAGCCAAGGTACCTGTGACCCAGGTCAGGTGACCAGCTTAGCACTGTCACCTACCTTCCTCTCAACCCAGATCCCCAAACTCTTTGAATGCTGTTGGGATGCAGAACAGCAAGTCAGCGAGTGATTTTTTAAAACAAATTTTTAATTTTTATGGGTACACAGTAGATTATATATTTATGGGGTCCATGAGATATTTTGATACAGATATACGATGTGTCATAATCACATCAGGTTGTAAATGGGGTGACCATCACCTCAAGCATTTGTCACTTCTTTGTGTTACCTCTCTGTAAAAGGATGTTTAATTACACCCTTTCAGTTATTTTAAAATGTACTGCTGATTGTAATTACCCTGTTGTGCTATCAAATACCAACTTTTATTTATTCTATCTAATTTTTTTTTGTATCTGTCAACCATCTCCGCTTCTCCCTACCTTCCCACTACTCTTCCCAGCCTCTGGTAACCATCTCTTCCCAGCCTCTGGTAACCATCTCTTCCCAGCCTCTGGTAACCATCTCTTCCCAGCCTCTGGTAACCATCGTACCTACTTTCTATTGCCATGTGTTTGTTTTAATTTTCAGCTCCCATAAATGAGTGAAAACACGTGAAGTTTGTCTTTCTGTGCCTGGCTTATTTCAGTGAGTGATCCTCATGTCTCCAGGGCTTGTCTCCACATGACTCAGCAGGGGAAACCTCTGCCAGGTGTCACCCCAGAGCCAACCACAGAGGGCTGCTCTGCTGATGGCTGCCTCACCCCCAGCTGCTCCCTCAGTGAACTGGCACAGCTCTCCGCCCCTCTCTGGACCTGCTCAGAGTAGCCACATTTCAGGCGTGTCTTATGATTCTAACGTCAAGCTTATAGTATCAATCTTACTAATACCAAGAGAAAGTGGAAAATGAGGTATTATCTGGCAGTCATTAAATTAGTAAGGTCTAATGACAAACATAATACATGATGAAGGTGAGACTGTGGGGAGATGGTGCCTTTGTGAGTTGCCCGTGTCAGCGGTAAGAGTCACGGCCCTCGGGAAGTCACTGAGTCTTCATTACCCAAGACTGGCATCAACCCTTCACCAAATTCCAATAACTAAGGATCTGATAATTACCCGATAAATCCTAGATTAGCCTGAGGAAAGAAATGAGCTGTCCACATAAGAGTCGTAAACACTGGGCTGGGGCTGCTGGCTCACGCCTATAATCCCAGCACTTTGGGAGTCCAAGGAGGGCGGATCACAAGATCAAGAGATCAATCAAGACTATCCTGGCCAACATGATGAAACCTTGTCTCTACTAAAAATACAATAATTAACTGGGCATGATGGCACATGCCTGTAGTCCCAGCTACTTGGGAGGCTGAGGCAGGAGAATCGTTTGAACCCAGGAGGCAGAAGTTGCAGTGAGCCAAGATCACGCCACTGTACTCCAGCCTGGCAACAAAGCAAGACTCTGTCTCAAAAAAAAAAAAAAAAAAAGAATGGTAAACATTGTACTCTGACTCACAAATCTCATCTAGGGGAACTTGTTTTAAGGAAATAAATTTAAAAAATAATAGGAAACATTGTTAGGCACAAAGCAGTCAACCAGAAACATATTTATCAAAAATGATCTATTGGGAACCAGCCCGACAGTCAGCACCAGAAGAGGAGATCCATGAGTTCTGTGGACCATAACCTAGTCACAGACATGCTGATCAGAGATTGAAGGCAACAGGGAGGATTTCTGTAAAAAGTCAAGAGAAAAAGCAGGATGCATGTGTACATAGCATATGGTCACAACTCGGCACATGTGTCCAGAGGCACTGGCAGTTGGGTTGGGAGATCGGGTGTGAAATTTTCACTATCATTCCGAGCCGGATTGTGCTGCTGTTAACACTGCTTGTGTTTCACAGACGACCCCAGGAGATCACATAGCTGGACTCTATCTCTCTGTGGTGCTAGGCTGGGCACAACTGGGCTCCAGGGGCTTAGCCTAGGCAGCCCCTATGGGAACAAATATATGAAAGACAGGGTGGGCCTTTCTTTTTTTTTTTTTTTTTTTTTTGAGACGGAGTCTTGCTCTGTCACCCGGGCTGGAGTGCAGTGGCCGGATCTCAGCTCACTGCAAGCTCCGCCTCCCGGGTTTACGCCATTCTCCTGCCTCAGCCTCCGCTGTAGCTGGGACTACAGGCGCCCGCCACCTCGCCCGGCTAGATTTTTGTATTTTTTTAGTAGAGACGGGGTTTCACCGTGTTAGCCAGGATGGTCTCGATCTCCTGACCTCGTGATCCGCCCGTCTCGGCCTCCCAAAGTGCTGGGATTACAGGCTTGAGCCACCGCGCCTGGCTGGGGTGGGCCTTTCATATGCTTGTTCTGACACTCAGCCCCGTGCATACCAACAGTGACTTCTTGCTGCAAGTGCCCACAGCCCTGCCTAAGGCCCTTTAACAGTGAGTGTGCCCGCTACATGCTGGGGCTAAAGCTTCCAGGAGTGTCCTCTACCAGTGACAGAAGAACGTGGTGGAAAGGTGTCTGTGTCCTTATTCCTTGGAGGCGACCCTCTTGGACATGTCCCCACCAGCTCCTGGAGGTCCCTGGGGACAGGAGAAAGCTCTTGGATGCACTCTGGTCAGCTTCCTTCCATCCCCTGGCTTATTCCCCACTCACCAACTGTTGTCATCTGGGATCACCTCCCCAATACACTTTTTGCACTGGGATCCTTGTTTCAGGACCTGTTTCTGGAGGAACTAGATGACAACACCAGGGACAGAGCAACCTGGAGAGTCAGCTTCATGGGTGGTGGGGTCTCTACCTCTGCCGGCCAGGGACTTGGGAGCAGTTCTGGGAAGGTGCTGGATGGAGCTGTCACTCCCAGGGGCAGGCCCTTGGCTGCTGACTGTCTTTCCTCTCCACTATGGCTGTCTTGAGGACTTAGGGGTCAGCCTGACCCTGCCTTGGCCCGCTTCCTTTCAGCCTCTGTCTTCCCCTGCATGAGGCTGGGGTCCACAGAACACTAGAGACAGGTCCCTCCCTGCAGCTGTCTCCAGTAGATGGCATGCAGGTGATGTTCCCAACAAGCTGCCCTTATCTGCAGCTCAGCTTTGGTAATGGGGGCCAAGGTCATGGCCCATCCTGGTGATAGTGAGAGCCCAAGGTAGGCCTTGAAGATTCCTATCAGGAGGGAGCAGAAAGTGTGTACCACACCCCTGGGCCCAGGTGGAGCAGGGCTGCTGCTCAAGGCTCCCGGCCATGCTCTGTCCCTTGCTAGGGGTGACTGGTGGGACAGGCCTGGGCAAGGGACAAGAGGGAGAAGGTCAGGGGGAAGTGGGGATGAAGAGCAAAATGAGCAAAGGAGAGTCTTCCGATATCTGGGGTCTCTGTCAACTTTCAGGCGCGGGAGTGAGCTGTTCTTTCCCTTTGCTTCCTGGAGGAGGGGACTTTTGCCACTGCGTCACTCCACCCTGACTGCCCCTCTGTTATCAGGCTGTTAATATTAATTAACAACAGTTGCTAGGGATGACAGTGCAGAGGGTGCCTCTGAACCCATAGCTGGCCCTGGTCCCAAGAAGGGGTAGGGCAGATCGGGGGTCTAAGGCTGAGCCAGGGAGGGTGTGGAGACTCCTCGGCCATGCTGAGTTCCTGAGGCCCGAGCCCAGCCAGTGCCTGGTTTCACCTTTACCTCCAGGCCCTGGCACCAACTCCAGCTGAGTTAGGGGCTGATAGCGTGGTCTCTTCCCCTAACTGGCTCAGCCCTCTGGCTTCGGTCGTTTTGGGAAGTGAGTGGAGACCCTAGCACCTGCATGATGAGGCTCATCTAAAGCGGGGGCCTGTGGACTGGGGCCAAACAGTGGGAGTGGTGGATCATTAACTAGCAGGGCTCAGCCTCATTGGTCCCTAACCCAGTCAGGCCAGGGTTGTCATCGAAGGGGAGGAGGCTGCCTTAATGTGTGTTCAGCCCTTGGCTATCCCTGAGGCCTGGCCCGGCTACCCGCTGACCCCTTCTTGGACCTGGGATGGCGGAGGCTGGCCTGAGGGGCTGGCTGCTGTGGGCCCTGCTCCTGCGCTTGGTGAGTCCCAGGGCTTGGCTCCACTTCCCCTACAGCCTCCAGTTAGGGACCCTGGGGACAGCCGTGTACCAGGCGAGTGTTACTGGGTAACAGCAAGGGAGCCTCAGGGCCTGCAGGCTGGGCCAGTCTCCGGACACATGAGGGAGGGGTCCACAGAGGAGGGGTGCAGGTGGAGGGTTTCCAGGTCACAGGGTTGAATGCACACAGGGGTGAAAGAGGTCGCTGGACTGGGGTGCTCCAAGTCCCTCCTGTCACTGGCCCTACTGGGGTCCAGGCCTGCAGTTGAGGGAGGTCTGAGGCAAGGAGGTACTGGGATGGGGTTACCTAGTGAGCATCACCTAGGGAGGGCTGAGCACTCTGGAGGCTGGGAGAAGATCCAGGACTGGTGCCTCTTAAGTTCCTCGCTCCCTTTGTGTCTGGGAGGTGGGTGATGGCTTTCGGCCTCAAGCAGGTGGTGGTGGTGTTGGGAGCCGGGGGGCCTCCTGCACAGACTCTCCATGAGAGACCCTGGCCTCTGGATGTGGTGTGCAGTGTGGGGACTCAGGCTGACTTTGATGTGGGCAGGGCCCGGCACCTTGCAGTCAGCTTTGCCTCCTTACCCATACCTGGCCTCTCCAGCAGGACCTTCCTAAACTGCAGGTCTCTCAGGCCACACCTAGGAAGAAAGGCCTGGCTGCCCTGCCCACGTGTCACTCCAACACTGGCTGGCTGGTACCTGCCTGCGGGAGGCTTCCCGCTCCCCACACTCCCCTTCCCTGCCCCTGCTCGATGTCCTTCTTACCGTCACGCCCTCCCTGGCTGCCTGCTGCCTGGATGGCACCCAGCTGTGTCAGGGCCCATGAGTGATGTTGCTGTGCTCTGCAGGCCCAGAGCGAGCCTTACACACCCATCCACCAGCCTGGCTACTGTGCCTTCTATGACGAATGTGGGAAGAACCCAGAGCTGTCTGGAGGCCTCATGACACTCTCCAACGTGTCCTGTCTGTCCAACACGCCAGCCCGCAACATCACAGGTGATCACCTGATCCTATTACAGAGGATCTGCCCCCGCCTCTACACCGGCCCCAACACCCAAGCCTGCTGCTCCGCCAAGCAGCTGGTATCACTGGAAACGAGTCTGTCGGTCACCAAGGCCCTCCTCACCCGCTGCCCAGCCTGCTCTGACAATTTTGTGAACCTGTACTGCCACAACACATGCAGCCCCAACCAGAGCCTCTTCATTAATGTGACCCGTGTGGCTCAGCTAGGGGCTGGACAACTCCCAGCTGTGGTGGCCTATGAGGCCTTCTACCAGCACAGCTTTGCCGAGCAGAGCTATGACTCCTGCAGCCGTGTACGCGTCCCTGCGGCTGCCACGCTGGCTGTGGGCACCATGTGTGGCGTGTATGGCTCTGCCCTTTGCAATGCCCAGCGCTGGCTCAACTTCCAGGGAGACACAAGCAATGGTCTGGCCCCACTGGATATCACCTTCCACCTCTTGGAGCCCGGCCAGGCTGTGGGGAGTGGGATTCAGCCTCTGAATGAGAGGGTTGCACGTTGCAATGAGTCCCAAGGTGACAACACAGCAGCCTGCTCCTGCCAGGACTGTGCTGCATCCTGTCCTGCCATCGCCCGCCCCCAGGCCCTGGACTCCACCTTCCGCCTGGGCCGGATGCCGGGTGGGCTGGTCCTCATCATCATCCTCTGTTCTGTCTTCACTGTGGTCACCATCCTGCTCGTGGGACTCCGTGTGGCCCGCACCAGGGACAAAAGCAAGACGGTGGACCCCAAGAAGGGCACCAACCTCTCTGACAAGCTCAGCTTCTCCACCCACACCCTCCTTGGCCAGTTCTTCCAGGGCTGGGGCACCTGGGTGGCTTCGTGGCCTCTGACCATCCTGGTGCTGTCTGTCATCCCGGTAGTGGCCTTGGCAGCGGGCCTGGTCTTTACAGAACTCACTACGGACCCTGTGGAGCTGTGGTCGGCCCCCAACAGCCAAGCCCGGAGTGAGAAGGCTTTTCATGACCAGCATTTCGGCCCCTTCTTCCGAACCAACCAGGTGATCCTGACGGCTCCTAACCGGTCCAGCTACAGGTATGACTCCCTGCTGCTGGGGCCCAAGAACTTCAGCGGGATCCTGGACCTGGATGTGCTGCTGGAGCTGCTGGAGCTGCAGGAGAGGCTGCGGCACCTCCAGGTGTGGTCGCCCGAAGCACAGCGCAACATCTCCCTGCAGCACATCTGCTACGCCCCCCTCAATCCGGACAATACCAGTCTCTCCGACTGCTGCATCAGCAGCCTCCTGCAATATTTCCAGAGCAACCGCACGCTCCTGTTGCTTACGGCCAACCAGACACTGATGGGGCAGACCTCCCAAGTAGACTGGAAGGACCATTTTCTGTACTGTGCCAAGTGAGTCCATGGTGGGGCCCAAGCGAGGAGCAGGCTGGGGCTGGGCTGCCACGGCCTCCCGGGAACCTGGCCGGGCATACAGCTGGTCCTGAAGGACCAGCAGTAGCTATTCCTATGACTCTGGCCTGGGGCTGCCCAGATGCTTATCTCTGCCTCTTGTCCAGCCACCATTTCCTTTGGCCAGAGTTCCTGCTCATGGCTGCAGGTTTGTGCATGGCCATCACTGGCCCTTCAACCCCGGGTCCACTCTGTCTTTCTGCAGTGCTCCTGACATGTGGGAGCTCCCTGCCACACTCTTGTTTTAAGTCTGACAGAGGAGTCTGATTGGCACAGCACGTGTTTATATTTGCCTTGTTTTGCTTCTTGTTTCTGTGCTAGGTGCTGTAGGGCCGTCGGTAGCCCATGAGGTACCATGGTATGCACTGGAAAAAGTGCCCTCAGGCCAGGGGTCATGGCTGGTCTCAGGCACCTGGGCCGGGTGTCCTGGGGCAGGCCACAGCCACACACACTCCTATTGATTGGGGTTCGGTCCTGGTTCTGTCCACTCTGGTGTGCTGCCAACAAGGCTGCTGGGCCAAGGGGCCCGAGAGCCAAGGGCAATAGTGGGGCGGTGGCAGCGGAGGCTCCTTGAGGTTGGAGTAGAGCAGAGGTCCTCAAAATGAACGTTTAGTACTCCATACTCCAGAGCAAATGGGAGTTAAAAGGGGCAAATAGCATCTTAGTGTTATTATGAAAATAGTTCTGACCTTACAGACCCTTGAAAGGATCTCCAGGACACCTAAGGGCCCCAGGCCACACTTTGAGAACCCCTGGATTGGAAGCGAGTGCTGACACTTTCTGTCCGCTGCTGTCTGGCTCTGCACCCCTCGGCTGGGCCTCAAGTTTGGGCTGCTTCTCAGAGTGTCTGTGCCAGGAACCCAAGGGCTGTCTTTTGGAAACAGCGGGAACGAGAGGAGCTATTGTTTGCTCTGGGGAGGCATCGTGGTCTGACCTCAGACTCATGTCTGATGCTAGCTTTATAGTCCATTATAGGGCATTACCTTTATTTTGACTTTGGATGCTCACAACAACTCTTGGGTGGTCCAATTATCCACACTTTACAGACATGAAAACTGAGGCTCGCAAGGGTGTGGTAAGCTGCTCAAGGTCACACAGCAACCAGCACTTGCTTGCTGAGAGCTGAGAGAGGGGCGTAGAGAGCTTCGCTCTGGTGTCCCACCGCGTCTTCACAATGATGGGCTTTGCAGAAAGGGCTAAGCTGAAGGAGCTACAGACTTGCCTGAGGGCACTAGGCTAGTAAACTCTGAAAACATTGGCTCCTGGGCTCCAGGATTCCAAATTTGACCTCAATACCTAGAGGGTTTTGGGGGGCCCTAGGCAGGAGAAGGAGGCTGAGAGGGCAACATTTGAGACAGCCCATGCCAGACCCCACGGCTCAAATCCCAGCTCTTCCACCCTCATGGGACTTCAGGTGTGATGCTCAATCCAGAATCAGATACTGTCAGAGCCAGGAAGGTCAGGCTAGTGTGTGGAGACGTGAGCGGCACAGAGGGACATGGCCCGGAGCAGCCCCTGCCTGGCACAGAGGAGGCACTCGGCAGCTCCAACTCACTCTGTGGGTGGGGGCCTGCAGGAGATCTTGCTGGATGGGAGCCATTTAGGACCCACTAGGCTGGGCTATCTGCAGTTATCTGCAGCCAGTGTCCCCCAGCCCACCAGCTCACCCTCCGTAGTGCTGTGAGTCTGGGGTGGGAGGGGAAGGGAGGGGCCATAGGGACTGGGCAGGGCCAGGAAAGGCCCTTTCCCTTTGTGGTCATCTCCCTCCAGTGCCCCGCTCACCTTCAAGGATGGCACAGCCCTGGCCCTGAGCTGCATGGCTGACTACGGGGCCCCTGTCTTCCCCTTCCTTGCCGTTGGGGGGTACAAAGGTAAGCTAAGTGGGCCCTGAGAGGAGGCCAAGGAAGATGCAGTATTGGGGCAGGAACCATAGACGGGAGGGTGGGGGTGGTGCTGGGGGTTCTCACAGCCTGGGGGTGACCTGGTTTCTGGAAGCTATAGGCCGACCCTGTCTTGTCTCCTCTCTCTGCCATCTCCTTTATCTTCTCATAGTGTTAACTCAGGCACTCTGGTTTTTTGCCTGGGCCCAAAGGTCTTACCTTTGCCTGAGAGAAGTGGGGTGTAGGAGGTAAGGCCATGAATCAGATGAAGAAGGAGTGGGGGAGAAGGAGCAAGGGGTGATGGGAGGGGTGAAGCTAGATGGGGGAGGGAATATAGGGGTGCAGCTGGAGGGGGAGGGAGGCACGGGTGCAGCAGGAAGGGACTGAGCATTTCTTATCCCAGGGGAGGACTATTCTGAGGCAGAGGCCCTGATCATGACATTCTCCCTCAACAATTACCCTGCCGGGGACCCCCGGCTGGCCCAGGCCAAGCTGTGGGAGGAGGCCTTCTTGGAGGAAATGCGAGCCTTCCAGCGTCGGACGGCTGGCAAATTCCAGGTCACGTTCATGGCTGAGGTAGGGGCTGCAGGGTCCCTGGCTCTGGGGGTGCAACCCAGGTGGTCTTGGGTCAGTTCCTGTGTCCCCAACCTGGGCAGTGGCTGCCTGCTCGCAACAGGGTGATTGTGATGGCTGTTCTTGTAGCCTCACCAGGGATTATGGGGGGCCATCAGACCCTGTGACACAACACACAGTTAGTGCCCAGTGACTGAGCTATTGAGAGCTGGCCTGGCTGGAGCAGGCACGGTCAGTGGGGGCTGGTTGGGTGTGTGTCCACAGCGCTCTCTGGAAGATGAGATCAATCGCACCACAGCCGAAGACCTGCCCATCTTTGCCACCAGCTACATTGTCATCTTCCTGTACATCTCCCTGGCCCTGGGCAGCTATTCCAGCTGGAGCCGAGTGACGGTGAGAAGCGGGAGGGACACAGCTAGGTGGGCTAGCCCAGGACCCCAGGCATCTTCAGCAGGCCTTCTACAACTTTCCTAACCAGAGCATCTCAGAACAGCAGAATGGACACACCTAAGTGGCTGTCCCAAAGGGTAATACCTCTCGAGGGTGTTCTGTGCTGAAAGTGAAAGGCCAAGAGCAGTTTTCTTTTCTTTTTCTTTTTCTTTTCTTTTCTCTTTCCCTCCTTCCCTCTCTCTTTCTCTTTCTTTTCTTTCTCTCTCTCTCTTTCTCTCTCTGTTTCTCTTTTTTTCTCTTTCTTTCTTTTGAGACAGGGTCTTGCTCTGCTGCCCAGGCTGGAGTGCAGCAGCATGATCTTAGCTTGCTGCAACCTCAAAAATCCTGGGCACAAGTGATCCTCCTGCTTCAGCCTCCCAAGTAGTTGGGACTATAGGCACATGCCATTGCGCCCAGCTTTTTTTTTTTTTTTTTTTTTGAGACAGAGTTTTGCTCTTGTTGCCCAGGCTGGAATGCAATGGCGTGATCTTGGCTCACTGCAACCTCTGCCTCCCAGGTTCAAGCAATTCTCCTGACTCAGCCTCCCGAGTAGCTGGGACTACAGGCATGTGCCACCACACCTGACTAATTTTGTGTTTTTAGTAGAGACAGTGTTTCTCCATGTTGGTCAGGCTGGTCTCGAACTCTTGGCCTCAGGTGATCTGCCCACCCAAAGTGCTGGGATTACAGGCATGAGCTACTGCTCCTGGCCAATTTTTTAAAAAAATTTTTTGTAGAGACGGAGTCTCGCTTTGTTGCCTAAGCTGGTCTCAAACTCCTGGGCTCAAGCAATTCTTCCTCGTCAGCCTCCCAAAGTGTTGAGATTACAGGTGTGAGCCACTACACCTGACCTAAGAGCAGTTTTCTTTCTGTTACATGCCATACCCTCACTTGCCCAAATGCAAAGCTAATACTTACAATCTCTTGCAATGCGTGCTCAAGGAAGATGGAGTAGGCTTACCTATGCCTTTGGGTTTCATGGACCTGACCTTGGGAGGATGGCTCTGCAGAGGGGCTTTAATGTGAGATGTGAGCTCCTCACCACCAGGGGCATATCGGGGACCTGCAGGCACGGAGGGTGCCTGCCTGCTGTAGTGTCTCACCTAGCTGAGGCTGGTGGGCATACTGGGTAGGTGCTAGGTGGCCAGGGGGCTGAGCCTGTTTGCATTGCAGGTGGACTCCAAGGCCACGCTGGGCCTTGGCGGGGTGGCCGTGGTCCTGGGAGCAGTCATGGCTGCCATGGGCTTCTTCTCCTACCTGGGTGTCCGCTCCTCCCTGATCATCCTGCAAGTGGTGCCTTTCCTGGTGCTGTCTGTGGGGGCTGATAACATCTTCATCTTTGTTCTCGAGTACCAGGTAAGAAGGGAGGAACTCTCCATACCCCCAACTGCCCACTCTTCTCCCAACCTCACCTCCTGGCCAGATGGGACTCTGGCATGAATTTGCTGGGTCTCCCTGCAGACTCTTTCTGTTCATCGACACTCATGTTTACAATATCTGTAGAAACTAGAATGTGTTGACATAAATGACTTCATCCTGCCTCTACCATCCGGAATTAGCTTTCTGTTAACCCCTTGCAATGTCTAGTAAAAATCTCTCCCTGTTAGTACATTACAGCCTCCATTACAGCCTGTCTTTATGCTGCTACATAGCATTCCATGGTAAGGATAAATCAGAGTCGATTTCACCTCTTCCTGTTGGTGAACAGGGTTCCAACAATGCTTGGAACAGGGATGCTATAGACATCTCGAATGCACCAAGCATTTCTCCCAGCCAGACCCTGGAAGAAGAACATTGGCCGTGGAGAGTGTGAGGGTCTTTGATGATTCAGCAAGGTCAGAGCAGCTCCTCAGGCCTGGCTGCAGCTCTGGGCACTTGCCAGCTCCCTCCTGGCCTTTGAGGGATGGTGCTTTTGGAGGGCCCTGGCTCTTATCCCTGCTGTTCCCACACAGAGGCTGCCCCGGAGGCCTGGGGAGCCGCGAGAGGTCCACATTGGCCGAGCCCTGGGCAAGGTGGCCCCCAGCATGCTGTTGTGCAGCCTCTCTGAGGCCATCTGCTTCTTCCTAGGTAAGCCTGGGGCAGACCCTCCCCACTCGGCATTAGGCCTGCTGGGTTAGTGCTGGGGCCTAGGAGTTCCCAGAGGGCAGTGGGTATAGTGCAGACCCCCTTCCCCCTGTACCCTGTCAATGTCGGCTCCCACTCTGCCCTTGAAGCCAGGGTGCCCTGACAGCCCTGTGCTCTCTCACAGGAGCCCTGACCCCCATGCCAGCTGTGCGGACCTTTGCCCTGACCTCTGGCCTTGCAGTGCTCCTTGACTTCCTCCTGCAGATGTCAGCCTTTGTGGCCCTGCTCTCCCTGGACAGCAAGAGGCAGGAGGTAGGGGCAGCTGGGCCAGTACCGAGGGACCTGCCCCTGGGTTCCCACCATGGCAGGGAGATGGGGTGGCTTTACCACCACAGAGATGGCCCAGAGAATGGGTTGGGGGACAGGGGCATTGTGCCGGGAAGGTAATATTTAGGCCATGTATTCTCCAATTTCCTATAGAAAAATAAATTTGTTTTGACAAATTTTGCAATATAATCAAACCTCCTTAAGTGCATGAGGTTCAGAAATAAAATACAGTTGACCCTTGAACAATGTGGAGATTAGGGGACCGACTGTCTGAGAAGTTGAAAATCTGCATGTAACTTTTTTTTTTTTTTCGAGATGGAGTTTCGCTCTGTCACCTAGGCTAGAGTGTAATGGCGTGATCTCAGCTCACTGCAACCTCTGCCTCCGGGGTTCAAGCGATTCTCCTGCCTCAGCCTCCCGAGTACTGGGATTACAGGGCCCCACCAGCACTCCTGGCTAATTTTTGTATTTTTAGTAGAGATGGGGTTTCACCATGTTGGTCAGGCTGGTCTCGAACTCCTGACCTCAAGTGGTCCACCCACTTTGGCCTCCCAAATGCTGGGATTACAGGCGTGAGCTACCATGCCTGGTCTGCATGTAACATTTGACCCCTCCAAACTTAATTCCTACTAGCCTACTATTATCTGGAAGCCTTAATGATAACATAAGTAGTCGATAACACGTCTTTTGAACGTTATATGTATTATAAACTGTATTCTTACAATAAAGGAAGCTAAAAAAAAGAAAATGTTAGTAAGAAAGTCATAAGGAAGAGAAAATCTATTTATTATTCACGAAGTGAAAGTGGATCATCATGAAGGTCTTTATCCTCATTGTCTTCAGGTTGAGTAGGCTGAGGAAGAGGAGGAAGAGGAGGGCTTGGTCTTGCTGTTTCGGGGGCAGCAGAGGTGGAAGAAAATCCAGGGATAAGTGAGTCCAGGCAGTTCAAACTCGTGTTGCTCAAGGGTCAGCTGTATAAATGAGGGATAGACAGGAGTTGATCTGTTGGTTCAAATGATGGCATACAATTTAGAGATATTTTATCAAGATTTTTTAAAAAAGGCAAAGAAAACAGCACATTGGTATGTCTCCATGAGCGGCACTGGCACAGGCCACCCACAGAAGGTGACACTCCCTGGGGGCAGGAAGGTGGTCCCTGGGATCTGGTCTGCTCTGGGACTACCTCGAGGGGCTGCCTCCCACTCCAGGCCTCCCGATTGGATGTCTGCTGCTGCGTCAAGCCCCGGGAGCTGCCCCTGCCTGGCCAGGGAGAGGGGTTCTTGCTTGGCCTCTTCCGAAAGGCCTATGTCCCCTTCCTGCTGCACTGGATCACTCGAGGGGTTGTGGTGAGTGGGCCTGGAAGCACACGAGGGCAGGGGGACTAGGTGGGGACCTCGCCTCAGGAAGAGCAGGGTTGGAGGTGGGGAGGTTGCCTAGGCCCAGGTGCTGATACCTGGGGCTGGCATGCAAGTCTGCTCAACTCCAGAATGTTGCCCATGACACCCTGACTGACTTAAATTTGTGGGGAGATTGGGGGGCGGCTATTGGGCAGGGTGGTCTCATGCAGCAGGTCTCTTCTCAGCTGCTGCTGTTTCTTGCCCTGTTTGGAGTGAGCCTCTACTACATGTGCCACATCAGTGTTGGACTGGACCAGGAGCTGGCCCTGCCCAAGGTGAGCTCAGGCTCTTCTCAACCCTTGGCCCTTGGGATTTGGGGAGGGGCAGTAGCAACCAGCAGGGATGGGTTGGGGGTCTCTAGCCAGGGGCTTGACCAGAGGTGCAGAACTACTCACTGCTTTGGAGGCATCTCCAGCAGTCCTGCAGAGTGAAGCCACATTCGTGTATGAACAGCACAACAGCCAGGTGCCAGCCCCAGGCCACAGTAAGAGAGATGGCCCAGGCACCGGAGGGCTGTCCACGTGAGACGGCAGGCCACAAAGAATGACTGTCACTTTGCTGAGTGCCTGCCCAGTGTCCAGCCCTGCGAATCATCTGGCCCCGAAGCCCAGGGAGGGCAGGGGTTCAGGGGAAGGAAAGCCCCATGGTTGGAGGGGACCTCCAAGCTCGCATAGGATTTGCAGAGGAAAGTGATGACAGACTGGCCAATGGGAGGCTGGGGCGAGCCCAGGTGTGTTTCCTGGGTGTGGCAGCGACTGTGGGGGTGGGACGAGCTGGAGGCCAAGGGCATGGTTAGGGAGAGTGCTGATTGCCCAGCCTGGATCAGTAAGTGTGTGGGCCAACAGGCACAATGCGTCAGCCAAGGCTGGAGACCTGGCTTATCTGGATGTGCACCAGTGGTGGCCATGGACTGGTGGCCAAGAGGAAGCAGCCACAGACAACAAAGTCTGAGACACATGGTCAGACTGCATGAGCAAGCTCTAGGGAGAGGGAGGGCATCAAGGGGACTTGATGTCTAGGACCCATCTGGAGAACTGTGACGGAGATTGGGGCAAGGGTCTGGACACTGGCAGGAGCCCTAGCAGAGGCAGCGAGGCCCAAGCCCACAGCAGGGCTGAGTGGGGTGTGGCTGGGGTAGATGTGTTAGGCAGTACTGGCTTGGAAGCCAGGTGAGGGAGGACAAGAGCAGACAGCTCAGGACTATACTTTGGGTGACCCTATGGAGGGAGAGCAGGTGGAGAGTCCCAGAATGAACCTGCCACCTCCAGAAGCCCTGGGGGCTATGTCATGGGGCTGAGGTGAAGAGGGTCTTTAGTGCCCCAAGAGCAAGAAGGAAGGACGTGATGGGCCACTAGACCCTGCTGAGGTTTTATGTTGACGTCTTTTGTTTATTTTTCTGTTGGGGACGTTTGTTTCTTACTGCTTTTAAAATTTTTATCATTTTTTTCCAGTTTTTTATTGTGGTAAAATACACATAATAGAAAATTACCATTGTAACCATTTTTAAGTGTACAGTTCAGTGATATTAAGTACACTCAAACTATTCAACTATCACCACCATCCATCTCCAAAACTCTTTCCTTTTTGCAAAATTGAAACTTTACCCAATAAACAGTGACTCCCCATTCTCCCCTCCCCTCAGCTCCTGGCACAACCACCATTTACTTTTTTTTTTTTGAGATGGAGTTTTGCTCTTGTTGTCCAGGCTGGAGTGCAATGGCACAATCTCGGCTCACTGCAATCTCCACCTCCCAGGTTCAGGTGATTCTCCTGCCTCAGCCTCCCAAGTAGCTGGGATTACAGGAGGCTACCACCACACCCAGCTAATTTTTGTATTTTTAGTAGAGACGAGGTTTCACCATGTTGGCCTGGCTGGTCTTGAATTCCTGACCTCAGGTGATCCACCTGCCTCGGCCTCCCAAAGTGCTGGGATTACAGGTATGAGCCACCGCACCTGGCCTCTACTTTTTCTTTTTTGTTTTGAAATGGAGTCTTGCTCTGTCGCCCAGGCTGGAGTGCAATGGTACGAACTCGGCTTACCGCAGCCTCTGCTTCCCAGGTTCAAGCGATTCTCCTGCCTCAGCCTCCTGAGTACCTGGGACTATAGGCGTGTGCCACCACACCCAGCTAATTTTTGTATTTTTAGTACAGATAGGGTTTTGCCATGTTGGCCAGGCTGGTCTCGAACTCCTGACCTTGTGATCAGCCCGCCTTGGCCTCCTAAAGTGCTGGGATTACAGGCATGAACCACTGTGTCTGGCCCATGTACTTTCTGTTCTATGAGTTTGACCACTCTAGGCAGCTCACATAAGTGAACTCAAACAATATTTATTTTTTTGGCTGGAAGTGATGGCTCACTCCTGTAATCCCAGCACTTTGGGAGGCTGAGGCGGATGGATCACCTGAGGTCAGGAGTTTGAGACCAGCCTGACCAGCATTAAGAAACCCTGTCTCTACTAAAAATATAAAATTAACTGGGCATGGTGACACATGCCTGTAATCCCAGCTACTTGGGAGGCTGAGGTAGGAGAATCGCTTGAACCTGGGAGGCGGATGTTGCGGTGAGCTGAGATCATGCCATCGCACTCCAGCCTAGGCAACAGAGTAAGGATTTGTCTCAAAAAAATAAATAAATAAAAATAAGTCTATTTTGTCTGATATTAGTATAGCTATCCCTATTCTCTTTTGGTTCCTATTTACTTTTTTTTCACTTTTTTTCACTTTTGACCTATTTGTGTTTTTGGATCTAAGGTGAGTTTCTTGGAGAGAGCATATAGTTAGATCACGTTTTGTTGTTTTTTAGCAGATGGGGGCTGCCTAGGGCACAGTATGCCAACTCTCACAATCTTGATCGTGTGTTTAATCCATTCTACCACTCTTTTTTTTTTTTTTTTTTGAGATGGAGTCTCCATCTGTCACCTAGACTGGAGTGCAGTGAAGCAATCTCGGCTCACTGCAACTTACATCTCCCAGATTCAAGCGATTCTCCTGCTTCAGCCTCCTGAGTAGCTGGGATTACAGGTGCACACCACCAAGCCTGGCTACTTGTTTTGTATTTTTTGTAGAGACGGGGTTTCACCATGTTGGCCAGGCTGGTCTCGAACTCCTGTCTTTGAGTAATCCACCCACCTCAGCCTCCCAAAATGCTGGGATTACAGGTGTGAGCCACCATGCCTGACTCTACTACTCTCTTTTGATTGGATAGTTTAATCCATTTACATTTAGAGTAATTACTGATGAGGAGGGCTTTACTTCTGTCATTTTGCTATTTGTTTTCTATATGCCTTGTAGCTTTTTTGTTTCTCATTTCCTGCATTACTGACTTCTTTTGTACTTAGTTGGTTGCTACTAGTGAAATTTTACATTTTCCTTTCATTTCCTTTTGTGCATAGTCTACAGCTAATTTTATTTGTGATTACCATGAGGAGAGAAAATTACATTAAATGTGCTGAAGTTATAACACTCTAAATTTATGCCAACTTTCTTTCCATAGCATACAAAAACTCTGCTCCTATAACAACTCCATCTTATCCCCCTTTCAGTTATTGATGTCACAAAATTGTATCTTGGGCTAGCCATGGTGTCTCATGCCTGTAATCCCAATGCTTTGGGAGGTGGAGGCAAAAGGATTGCTTGAGGCCAGGAATTTGAGACCAGCCTGGCCAACACAGTGAGATTCCATCTCTAGAAAAAATTTAAAATTTAGCTGGGCATGGTAGCACATGCCTGTAGTCCCAGCTATGTGGGAGGCTTGCTTGAGTCCAGGAATTCAAGGATGCAGTCAGTTATGATCATGCCACTGCACACCAGCCTGAGCAACAGAGAGAGACCTTGTCTCAAAGAATTATATTTTTCAGCTGGATACAGTGGCTCACGGCTGTAATCCCAGCACTTTGTGAGGTGGTTGGATCACCTGAGGCCAGGAGTTCGAGATCAGCCTAGCCAACATGACAAAACTCCGTCTCTACTAAAAATATAAAAATTAGCCAGGCATGGTGGCACATGACTGTAAACCTAGCTACTTGGGAGGCTGAAACATGAGAATTGCTTGAATCTAGGAGGCAGAGGTTGCAGTGAGCTGAGATTGTTTCACTGTACTCCAGCTTGGGCAATAGAGCGAGACGATGTCTCAAAAACTTTTGTATTTTTAGGCATTATGTATCCAAAATCATAGGCTAATGATTTTTTTTTTGCATTAGTCTCTTCAATCATGTACAAAAAGGCAGAGTTACAAATCATAACATTTATAACTGCCCATTTATTTACCCTTGCTCAGGATTTATTTATTTATTTATTTAGGCAGAGTCTTGCTCTGTTGCCCAGGCTGAAATGCAGTGGTGTGATCATAGCTCACTATAACCTCAAACTCCTGGCCTCAAAAGATCCTCCCACCTCAGCCAGCTGAGGTACTGGGATTACAGGTGTAATCCACCGTGCCTAGCCAAGGGATTTTTATTTCTTCATACATCTTTGAGTTACTGTCTGATGTCTTTTTTTTTTTTTTGAGACATTGTTTTGCTCTTATTGCCCACCCAGGCTGGAGTGCAATGGTGTGATCTCAGCTCACTGCAACCTCTGCCTCCTAGGTTCAAGTGATTCTCCCGCCTCAGTCTCCTGAGTACTGGGATTACAGGCATGTGCCACCACATTGGGCTAATTTTGTATTTTTAGTAGAGATGGGGTTTCTCCATGTTGGTCAGGCTGGTCTCGAACTCCCAACCTCAGGTGATCTGCCTGCCTTGGCCTCCCAAAGTGCTGGGATTATAGGCATGAGCCACCCCACGCCTGGACTGTCTAATGTCTTTTTATTTCAACCTACAGGATTCCTTTTAGCATTTCTTTCAGTGAAGGACTAGTGATAACAAATTCCTTCTGCTTTTGTTTATCTGAGAATGTCTTAATTTCACCCTCATTTTAATTTTTTAAAATTTATTTATTTTGAGATGCAGTTTTGCTCTTGTCACCCAGACTGGAGTACAATGGTGTGATCTCAGCTCACTGCAACCTCCTCCTCCTGGGTTCAAGCAATTCTCCTGCCTCAGCCTCCTGAGTAGCTGAGATTACAGGTGCACACCACCATGCCAGGCTAATTTTTGTATTTTTAATAGAGACGGGGTTTTACCATGTTGGCCAGGCTGGTTATGAACTCCTGACCTCAGGTGATCCACCTGCCTTGGCCTCCCAAAGTGCTGGGATTACAGGCATGAGCCACCATGCCCAGCCCATTTTTACTTTTTAATTAAAACAATTTTTTTGAGATAGGGGTCTCACTGTGTTACTCAGACTGGTCTCAAACTTTTGAGCTCAAGTGATCCTCCTGTCTCAGCCTCCCAAAGTATTCGGATTATAGGACGAATCACCTCATCTGGCTTCTCCCTCATTTTTATTTTTTAAAATTTATTTATTTTGAGATGCAGTTTTGCTCTTGTCACCCAGACTGGAGTACAATGGTGTGATCTCAGCTCACTGCAACCTCCTCCTCCTGGGTTCAAGCAATTCTCCTGCCTCAGCCTCCTGAGTAGCTGAGATTACAGGTGCACACCACCATGCCAGGCTAATTTTTGTATTTTTAATAGAGACGGGGTTTTACCATGTTGGCCAGGCTGGTTATGAACTCCTGACCTCAGGTGATCCACCTGCCTTGGCCTCCCAAAGTGCTGGGATTACAGGCATGAGCCACCATGCCCAGCCCATTTTTACTTTTTAATTAAAACAATTTTTTTGAGATAGGGGTCTCACTGTGTTACTCAGACTGGTCTCAAACTTTTGAGCTCAAGTGATCCTCCTGTCTCAGCCTCCCAAAGTATTCGGATTATAGGACGAATCACCTCATCTGGCTTCTCCCTCATTTTTATTTTTTATTTTATTTTTTTGAGATGGAGTCTCACTGTGTCACCCAGAGTGGAGTGCAGTGGTGTGATCTCGGCTCACTGCAACCTCCACCTCCGAGGTTCAAGAGATTCTACTACCTCAGCCTCCAAAGTAGCTGGAATTAATAGGTGCATGCCTCCACGCCTGGCTAATTTTTGTATTTTTAGCAGAGATGGGGTCTCACCATGTTAGTCAAGCTGGTCTCAAACTCCTGGCCTCAAATGATCTGTCTACCTTGGCCTCCCAAAGTGCTGGGATTACAGGCATGAGCCACCATGCCCAGCCTTCTCCCTCATTTTTAAGTGACAGTTTTGCTGGAATTAGGATTTTTCATTGACAATTGTTTTTTCTTCAGCACTTGTTTTTGTTTGTTTGTTTGTTTTTGAGACAGAGTCTCACTCTGTCATCCAGGCTGGAGTGCAGTGGCACAATCTCAGATCACTGCAACCTCTGCTTCCCAGGTTCAAGTGATTCTCCTGCTTCAGCCTCCTAAGTAGCTGGGATTACAGGTGTGTGCCACCATGCCCGGCTAATTTTTGTATTTTCAGAAGAGATGGGGTTTTGCCATGTTGGCCAGGCTGGTCTCAAACTCCTGACCTCAGGTGATCCACCTGCCTCAGCCTCCTGAAGTGCTGGGATTCCAGGCATGAGCCACCATGCCCAGCATTCTTCAGCACTTTCAATATACAAACCCACTGCCATCTGGGCTTTAAGGTTTCTGATGAGAAATATGCTGATAATCTTTTTGACAATCTTTTGTATATGCCAAGTCACTTCTTTTTTTCAATGTTTTCTATTTTTTTAAAAACCGTATTTTATTTTTTAGAGACAGGGTCTTGCTATGTTGCCTAGAATGGACTTGAAATCCTGGGCTCAAGCAATCCTCCCACCTTAGCCTCTTGAGTAGCTGGGACTACAGGTATATGCCACCATGCCTGGCTTGTCTTTGGTTTTTGACAGCTAAATTATAATATGCAACTGGGTGCAGTGGCTCATGCCTGTAATCCCAGCACTTTGGGAGGCCAAGGCGGGCAGATCACGAGGTCAAGAGATCAAGACCATCCTGGCCAACGTGGCGAAACCCCATCTCTACTAAAAATACAAAAATTAGCTGGGCGTGGTTGTGCACACTTGTAGTCCAAGATACTTGGGAGGCTGAGGCAAGAGAATCACTTGAACCCAGGAGGCAGAGGTTGCAGTGAGCTGAGATCATGCCACTGCATGCCAGCCTGGCAACATAGCAAGACTCCATCTAAAAAAAAAAAAAAATTAATATCCTTTGGTGTGGGTTTCTTTAGTTTATCCTACTGGAGTTTATTGAGTTTCTTGAATGTTTATATTCATGTCCTTCATCAAATTTGGGGAGTTCTGGCCATAAGTTTTTCAAATAATCTCACTTCCCCTTTCTCTTTTCTTCTGGAATTCTTACAATGCATATTTTGGTCTATTTGATGATGATGATGTCTCACAGTCCCTTAGGCTCTGCTCTGTTCACTTTTGATATTTTTTTTTCTTTCTGTTCTTCAAACTCAGTAATTTCAATGGTCTTATCTTCAGTTTGCTAATTCTTTCTTCTGACTGCTTTTGAATCCCTCTAGTGAATTTTTCATTTAAGTTACTATACTTTTTAGCTCCAGAGTTTTTTTCTCCTTTTTATGTTTTCTCCTTATTGATATTTCCATTTTGTTCATAAATTATTTCCTTGGTTTTGTTTTCTTTTAGCTCTTTGAGCAACTTTAAGGCAATTGTTTTATTTATTATTTATTTATTTATTTATTGAGACAGAGTCTTGCTCTGTCACCGAGGCTGGAGTGCAGTGGTGTGATCTCAGGTCACTGCAACCTCTGCCTCCTGGGGTCAAGCCTCAGTCTCCCAAGTAGCTGGGATTACAGGTGTCTGCCACCATGCTTGGCTAGTTTTTGTATTTTTAGTAGAGACAGGGTTTCACCATATTGGCCAGGCTGGTCTTGAACTCCTGGCCTCATGTGATCTGTCTGCCTTGGCCTTCTAAAGTTCTGGGATTACAGGCATGAGCCACTACACCCTGCTGAGACAATTGTTTTGAAGTCTTTGTCTAGTAAGTCTGCTGTCTGGTCTTACCCAGGGACAGTTTCTGTTGCTTAATATTTTCCCTTTGAATGGGTCATGTTTTTCTTTTTCTTGGTGTGTTTTTGGTTGAAAAACGGACATTCGATTCTTATAATGTAGTAGCTCTGGAGATCAGATTCTCCTTCTTTCCCAGGGCTTGCTTTATTTTATTTATTGCTGTTGGTGTTTCTGTGCTGGGGATCAGCCAAAGGCACAGAGTTAATGTCTTCTCAGGTATTTTATGAGCCTGCATATTTATCTGGGCATTTATGCAGTGTGGTGACTGTCTAAATATCCCTATATTTATGGTTGCTTTTGAATGTCCTTGTCCTTATATGTATGGTTCCCAAAAGGAAAATGAGGGAAAAATGAAGGGGTGGGAGATAGGTGCTTACTCTTTAAATCTCCTGGAAGTCACTTTAGTAAGATGTGGAGGCAGTTGCAACAATGGTGGTGGGAGTTGCAATAGTGGCTGCCTGCCTGTGTATCTGTACCACCAATATCAGAAGTAATGATCAATGATCAGAACTCAGATATCAGAACTTGATATTTGGATTTATTTATTTATTTATTAGAGACAGGGTCTGGCTCTCTTGCCCAGGCTGGAGTGCAGTGGTGCAATCATAGCTCACTGCAGCATCAAACTTCCAGGCTCAAATGATTCTCCTACCTCAGCCTCCTGAGTAGCTGGGACTACAGGCATGTGCCACCACACCCAGCTAACTTTTGTATATTTTTTTTGTAGAGACAGGGTGTCACTGTGTGCCCAGATCAGTCTCCCACTCATGGGTTCAAGTGACCCTCCTGCTTGACCTCCCAAAGTTCTGAAATTACAAGTGTAAGCCATCATGCCCAGCTGATACTTGGTGGATGGTGTCCTTGCCTACCCTGGCTCCTGCAAGTTGTGTACAAGCTGCTTCTGGAAAGCATACACAGCTGCATGCCTTGAAGCTGGGAGTGGCAAATGGGTAGCTGCTACTGTACTAAAAGCTGAGACTGCCTGAAATTAACCACAATTTACTGTCCAAGCCTTATCCTAGAAGCTTCCAGCCCTCAATAGACTCCAGTGTTCCAAAATAATTACACCAGAGCCGGTGTGGTGGCTCACGCCTGTAATCCCAGCTGTTTGGGAGGCTGAGGCGGGTGGATCGCTTGAGGTCAGGAGTTTGAGACCAGCCTGGCCAACATGGTGAAACCCCATCTCTATTAAAAATACAAAAATCAGCCGGGAGTGGTGGCACGTGCCTGTAATCCCAGCTACTCAGGAGGCTGAGGCACAAGAATCACTTGAACCCAGGAGGTGGAGGTTGCAGTGAGCAGAGATCATGCCACTGCACTCCAGCTTGGGAAGACTCCGTCTCAAAAAAAAAAAAAAAGAAACAAACAAAAAAAAGAAACAAAAACAAAATAGTTATACCAGACAAGTTGTCTTCTAGGCGGGGAGAGAGATTCCTGACACTTCCTACTGTGCCATTTTCCCTAATGTCACTCTGAGCCTTTATGTTATAGAAGGGAGCAGACCATGAGGATGCCTGGCGCATGGCTTTGAGGGTGTATACACTGACATTTATGTGTGCACACAAATACGGGCCGTTGTCACAGGCCAGCTTGTTAGACTGTGGCTGTGCCAAATTGGGGGTGATAGGAAGGGACACAATTATGTGTACGTGCATGTTTGTGTGTGTCAGTGTGTGTTCATGTGAGGTGATATGAGTTGCTCTGTGCTTGCACCCCCGTAAGTGTACTTCTGTTTGCACCTGTGATTATACCTATTCTGTGAACCTTGGAGCATATTCATCTGTGGGTACACCTAAAACCGTGTTCTGGTGTAACTGTACAGTGCACATACATCTTAAAGGTACCCCTGAGTGTGTGTGTCTGTGCATGTCCTTCTCTATATGTACCTTGTGTGTGACCTCTGAGCATGTACCTCTCGGTGTACATTTTGTGCACGTGTGTGCATGTACCTCTGTGTACCTCTAGGCATGGATCTGCGTGTACACCTCTGAGTGTCCCACTGACACATCCCTTTGAGTGTGTAACTGCACGTGTATCTCTGAACATGTTCCTCTGTGTGTGTTCCTCTGATCATGGACCTCTGAGCATGTGCCTTTTAGCATGTACCTCTGTGTGTACCTTCGAGAGTGGGAGATGGAGTGAGCCCTTTAGGGGTGTGCATAGCAAACTGAAGCTTACTGACCCTCCTCCACTCCTAGGACTCGTACCTGCTTGACTATTTCCTCTTTCTGAACCGCTACTTTGAGACGGGGGCCCCGGTGTACTTTGTTACCACCTCGGGCTACAACTTCTCCAGTGAGGCTGCGATGAATGCCATCTGCTCCAGTGCAGGCTGCAACAACTTCTCCTTGACCCAGAAGATCCAGTATGCCACAGAGTTCCCTGAGCAGTGAGTGCCTGGCTGGCCCCACACCCCGGCCTACTCCCTGTTTGAGTCTCCCCAGTCCTCACCAGTCCTTTCTTCCTGCCTGTTGTACCCCTGTCCTGCTGCCCTGCTGCTGTATGCCTGGGGAAGGCTGTGTGGGGGTTGAGCCATGAGAAGAATCCACCACCCTGCCCAGCTGGCCTTGTCACCCTTCCTCCCACCTGCCCCTTAGGTCTTACCTGGCCATCCCTGCCTCCTCCTGGGTAGATGACTTCATTGACTGGCTGACCCCGTCCTCCTGCTGCCGCCTTTATATATCTGGCCCCAATAAGGACAAGTTCTGCCCCTCGACCGTCAGTGAGTTTGGGGCCATGGGGGCTCACTGCCCACCACAGCTCAGGCAACTGAGGCAACAGAAAGGAGAGGACTGGAGAGGCTCCCTCAACATCTCGACCTGTCTTGTGGGGTCTGTCGGGGGCATGGGTGCAGACGTGGCCTGAAGGACAGGCACTCTGCGAGGAGCACCTGTGTGGGTGGCTGTGCTGGCCTGTGGGCATCACACACGTATGCTGCTGTGTACTGTGCCCCACTTTCAGAGCACGCGGCACTCCTGGGTGGCAGGGCACTGGGGAGTCAGGAGTGGAGAGCTGCTGAGGTTGGCACATGGCCCTGCCGCCCAAAGCAGTGGCATTTGTAGGTGGAGAGGACTTTGTGGGGCCTGTTTTTCTGCCCCAAACTTCCTTTCCCCTTCTGCCTGTAAGTGCCCACAGTTTCTATAGCCAAGAGGAGAATTTCTCCCACAAATAACAAAAGCAAATCCCCCTAGAAGTGACTAGTTGAGGCTGGAGTGCCTGGGACCCCTGATGGGATTGTTGGGGAAGGAGGGGCACACAGCAGCTGCTGCTGGCCCTGGGGTGTCACTGCCCAGACCCCTGCTTTCTCTGCAGACTCCCTGAACTGCCTAAAGAACTGCCTGAGCATCACAATGGGCGCTGTGAGGCCCTCAGTGGAGCAGTTCCATAAGTATCTTCCCTGGTTCCTGAATGACCGGCCCAACATCAAATGTCCCAAAGGGTAAGCTTGGGAGGGCCTTCTGCTGGGGAGGACAGACATGAGGGACCTAGGATGGGGGTGAATATAGAGAGGCAGGAGGCGGCTACCAGGGGCCTCTCTGGGGTGGCTGTGGGCTGGGCAGATGAAAGGAGCTTTGTTCCTGGCTAAGCCTTTGCCCTGACCTCACAGCGGCTTGGGAGCATACAGCACCTCTGTGAACTTGACTTCAGATGGCCAGGTTTTAGGTAAGCATGGCCTTGCCTGGAGGGGAGGACATAATCAGTTGCTCTGGAGGGCCCCGAGAACCCCAGGGAATAGCCTGTCACATGTTGTCTCCTTCCTGTGTCAGGAGCTTCTAACTGCCCTGGCCCTGTCAGCAGGGGTCTTGTTTCCCAACTCCACATCCTCAGACTTCACCCCTTCTCTCACTCCCAAGTCCATGGTCAGCGTTAAGTTTGTGGAATTCATTCAGCAATTGATACCATACTTGGGAGTTCTCCACACCCTGGCTAAGCACCTTTCTTACCAGCACAAATTACACCCACAGGGCAGCTGGCCAAATGAATTAGGATGCTTGGCACAGCACAATCCTAGCAGTTATTAAAAGTAACAAGAGGCTGGGTGCGGTGGCTCATGCCTGTAATCTTAGCACTCCAGGAGGCCGAGGCGAGAGGATCTCTTGAACCCAGAAGTTTGAGACCAGCCCAGGCAACATAGGGAGGCCCTCTTTTTTTATTTTTATTTTTATTTTTTATTTTGAGACAGAGTCTCACTCTGTTGCCCAGGCCAGAGTGCAGTGGTGTGATCTCAGGTCACTGCAACCTCCACTTCCGAGGGTCCAGCGATTCTCCTGCCTCAGCCTCCTGAGTAGCTGGGACTATAGGAGCATGCCACCACACCTGGGTAATTTTTGTATTTTCAGCAGAGATGGAGTTTCACCATGTTGGCCAGGCTGGTCTCAAACTCCTGACCTCAGGTGATACACCCGCCTCGGCCTCCCAAAATGCTGGTATTACAGGCGTGAACCACTGTGCCCGGCCTCCTGTACAAAATAAAATTTAAAAAACTGCCTGGGTGTGGTGGCGTGTGCCTGTAGTTCCAGCTATTCAGGAGGCTGGGTGGGAGGAATAATCTGAATCTGGGAGGTTGAGGCTGCAGTGAGCCGTGATCGCAATGATCGCAACACTGCACTCCAGCGTGGGCAACAAAGTGAGATCCTCTCTCAAAAAAAAAAAAAAAAAAAAAAAAAGAAAGAGAGAAAAAAAGAAAAAGGTAACAAGGGATATGCAGTTAGACTGACAGGAAAAGGACCCACAACATGCTGTCAGCTCATACTGCAGATGGCAGAATGAGACAGCCATCTGTGTAAAGGAGCTGGCTATAGCTCTGTGCAGACATGCTCGGTGTAGGGGCCCTAAGGGAGCTCGTGCTGGAGACAGACATGGGGGTCGTTGGTGGGTGGGGGAGCTTTTGAAGGGTGATCTCACTTTGTACTGAAATAATTTTTAGTTTGAACTGCTGGCTGAAAGCTGCCTGAAGTTCACTCGACAATCACTTGAACCTGGGAAGCAGAAGTTGCAGTGAACCGAGATCGTGCCACTGCGCTCCAGCCGCGGTGACAGAGTGAGACTCTGTCTCGAAAACAAAAACAAAAACAAGAACAAAAAACCCTTTATTGTATAAGGGTCTTAATAACCTTAATTTCTTCTTCTTTTTTTTTTTGAGACGGAGTCTCGCTCTGTCGCCCAGGCTGGAGTGTGGTGGCGCGATCTTGGCTCACTGCAAGCTCCGCCTCCTGGGTTCAGTCCATTCTCCTGCCTCAGCCTCCCGAGTAGCTAGGACTACAGGTGCCTGCCACCATGCCCGGCTCATTTTTTTGTATTTTTAGTAGAGACAGGGTTTCACCATGTTAGCCAGGATGGTCTCGATCTCCTGACCTCATGATCCGCCCGTCTCGGCCTCCCAAAGTGCTGGCGTGAGCCACCGCGCCTGGCTTTCTTTTTTTTTTTGAGATGAGGTCTTACTCTGTTGCCTAGGCTGGAGTGCAGTAGCACAGTCTCGGCTCACTGCAGCCTCTACCTCCTGGGTTCAAGCAGTTCTCCCGCCTCAGCCCCCCAAGTAGCTGGGATTACAGGGGTGTGCCACCACGGCTGGCTAATTCTCGCATTTTTAGTAGAGACAGGGTTTCACCATGTTGGGCAGGCTGGTCTCGAACTCCTGATCTCAGGTGATTGGCCTGCCTTAGCTTCCCAAAGTGCTGGGATTACAGGCGTGAGCCACCACGCCTGGCCAATAACCTTAATTTCTTAAAACGTCATTAAGAAATAACCTTTATCTGGCAGGAGCCCTAAGCCACAGTTCTAATAATTCAACTGTTCTCATTTTTCTGTCTTCCTTTCCAGTCCTTTCCTATAGGAATATGCAAATTAAAAACCAATTAAGTTAATTTTAAAAATCCAATGCATATCTTGAAACCATATAGAGAAGAATCTGGGTTCACTAGAGAGATCTCTATAGGTTTCATTCATCAAAGGTCAGGCCTGGGTCTCCCACAGCAGTGGGGCCAGCTATGGAGTTTTGCAGGGCTGGTGCAAAACAAAAATATGGACCTCTTGCACAAAATTTACTAAGAATTTCAAATGGTGGTGGCAGAGCCCTGAAACCAGCTTGATCACATGCCTGTGCCACGGTGTCTGGGGTGTTCTGAAGGTGTCCTGGAAAGGGCTCTGACCTTTGCCCTTCCATCTTCTGTGTGCCATGGCTGTCCAGCCTCCAGGTTCATGGCCTATCACAAGCCCCTGAAAAACTCACAGGATTACACAGAAGCTCTGCGGGCAGCTCGGGAGCTGGCAGCCAACATCACTGCTGACCTGCGGAAGGTGCCTGGGACAGACCCAGCTTTTGAGGTCTTCCCCTACACGTGAGGACCTGAGTGGCTGGGCTGGAGGGAGGTGGGGGATGGTTGCTGGAGATTGGAGGTTAGGGCGGAGGGCTTGCAAGGAGTTGCATGAGATGAGCACCAGTTTTAGGTCAGGAGGCTTTGGCTGCAGACTTGGGCCTATTTCTTATGCTGGCTTGTACCCCAATATAAGCCTGCCTGACCCTCAGCATTCTCCTTCTGAAGTGGGGTGTCCCACCCACCTTGAGGGCCCCAGAGGCCTGAGCTTGTGACCATGCTCTGTACTCTGGCAGGGTCACCAATGTGTTTTATGAGCAGTACCTGACCATTCTCCCTGAGGGGCTCTTCATGCTCAGCCTCTGCCTGGTGCCCACCTTCGCTGTCTGCTGCCTCCTGCTGGGCCTGGACCTGCGCTCTGGCCTCCTCAACCTGCTCTCTATTATCATGATCCTCGTGGACACCGTCGGCTTCATGGCCCTGTGGGGCATCAGTTACAATGCTGTGTCCCTCATCAACCTGGTCTCGGTAACCCAGCAGACACAGGCACCAGGGGGCCCTGGAGGGGTGGTTGGGGATCCAGCCTCATAGAATACTCCCAGTTCCTTTTTTTAAATTTCTTTCTTTTTAGAGGCAGGGTCTTGCTCTGTTGCTCAGGCTTGTGCAGTGACATGATCACAGCTCACTGTAGCCTCGAACTCGGGCTCAAGCGATCCTCTGACCTCAGCCTCCCAAGTAGCTGGGACTATAGGCACGTGCCACTGCGTCCAGCTAATATTTTAATTTTTGTTGTAGAGACAGGGTTTCACTTTGTTGCCAAGGATGGTCCCAAACTCTTGGGCTCAAGTGATCTTCTCACCTCAGCCTCCCAGTGTTGGGATTATAGGCATGAGCCACTGCACCTGGCCAAATACTCTGTCTAGAATCTAATGCCTGCCCTGCGCTGGTCCTGGTGGAGGCCTCATCTCCCCATCCCCAGTTCCTTCCCCACCTCTGCCTTTCTTGGCTTATGCCCCCTCTCTGCCTATAGGCGGTGGGCATGTCTGTGGAGTTCGTGTCCCACATTACCCGTTCCTTTGCCATCAGCACCAAGCCCACCCGGCTGGAGAGGGCCAAAGAGGCCACCATCTCTATGGGAAGTGCGGTGAGTGGGGAGGAGTGGGCCACCCTATGCCCCACTCGACACCCTGTGCCCTGCTTGATGCCCTGTTCCCTGCCTGACACCTGGTTCTGACCCCCCAGGTGTTTGCAGGTGTGGCCATGACCAACCTCCCTGGCATCTTGGTCCTGGGCCTCGCCAAGGCCCAGCTCATTCAGATCTTCTTCTTCCGCCTCAACCTCCTGATTACTCTGCTGGGTCTGCTGCATGGCTTGGTCTTCCTGCCTGTCATCCTCAGCTATGTGGGTGAGTGCCCAGGCCTGTTCCTACCAGGCTGTCATGATTATCATGACGACAACAGTAACAGTGCATGCTTACCACGGAAGCTCAGGAAGTGCACACAAGCCATGGGCAGACGTCAGAAGCCAGGACCATGACCATGTGGCACTTCTAGTCTTTGAAGCTTCTGTTGTTCATTTAATGTGCTGTGAACATCTTTTTTTTGTCAGCGAGGTATGTGTCAAACAACGTTTCTGTGGCCCTGTACACTGTGGATCTTCACTGCACTGCTGTTGGACTTTTAAGCATGCCTTTCAGCAAGAAATACGTTTTACACCCAGAGGTGACATGCACAAGCACACACAGACATGCCTGTTCACTAAATAATATTAATACTTCTCTTATACATGTGAAGTATTCTGATATTTCTGGTTCCATTTTATTATTATTATTATTAATTGTTTTTGGAGACAGGGTCTTGCTCTGACACCCCCTGGAGTGCAGTAGCATGATCACAGCTCACTGCAGCCTTGACTTCCCAGGCTCAAGTGATCCTCCCACCTCAGCCTCCTGAGTAGCTGGGACCCCAGGTGTACATCACCATGCCAGCCAGTTTTTTATTTTTTGTGGAGGTGGGGTCTCCCTCCAGGCTGGTCTCAAACTCCTGAGCTCAAGTGATCCACCTTGGTCTTCCATAGTGCTACCTTGGCCTTCCACAGTATTAGGATTACAGGTGTGAGCCACTGTGCTTGGCTTTTATTTTAATTTAAATTTATTATTTATTTTATTTTAATTGATTGAGATGGAGTCTCACTCTGTCGCCCAGGCTGGAGTGCAGTGGTGTGATCTCAGCTTCTTGCAACCCCTGCCTCACAAGTTCGAGCCATTCTCCTGCTTTAGCCTCCCAGGCAGCTGGGATTACAGGCACGCGCCACTACACCTGGCTAATTTTTTTAATTCATTTTTTATTTTTAGTAGAGATGGGGTTTCACCATGTTGGCCAGGCTGGTCTCGAACTCCTGACCTCAGGTGATTTGACCGCCAAGGCCTCCCAAAGTGCTGGGATTACAGGCATGAGCCACTGTGCCCCAGCCCTACCATTAATTTTTTTTTTTTTTTTTTTTTTTTTAAGACAAGAGCCTCACTCTGTTGCCCAGGCTGGAGTGTGGTGGTGCGATCTCAGCTCACTGCAACCTCTGCTTTCGGGTTCAAGCAATTCTCCTGTCTTAGCCTCCTGAGTAGCTAGGATATCAGTGCACACCACCATGCCTGGCCAATTTTGTATTTTTATTAGAGACAAGGTTTCACCATGTTGGTCAGGCTGTTCTCGAACTCCTGACCTCAGGTGATCCCTCTGCCTTGGCTTCCCAAAGTGCGGGCCTCCCAAAGTGCGGAGATTACAGGCGTGGGCCACCGCACCCAGTCTCATTAATTTTTTGAAATGCTGGCCAGGAGTGGTGGCTCATGCCTGTAATCCTAGCACTTTGGGAGGCTGAGGCGCATGGAGGCTCAAAGTGAGCCTCCCAGGATGAAGGTGTTTCTGGCTCTCAGGGTGGGCAAGCTGGGAGGAGTTCAATTTTACCCCCCCACCAGATAGTAATAATAATATTACTAGAGGACATTTATAGAGGGGTGTGTTTGTGCATCAACATATGTGTCTGTAATTCTCTTAACTACCCCCCCCCCCCGAGGTAGGTATCATTATCCTTCCCTTTTTACAGATGAGGGAACTGAGACACCTGCCCCAGGTTACAGACTTGGTCAAAGGTAGCAGGGGTTGGAGCCCACGCAGCTCCATGGTTCCTAAACATGTCTCTTGTGGGGACTCCCTGACCCTCTTGGAAGGAGTAGAGTGTGTGTGCTGGGGGTGGTGGGTGAGACATAAGAGAGGGGCAAGGAGGAGCAGTTGTGGGGTGTGCTTGGACGAGGGGTATCCAGGGCCTTGGAGGTGCAGGTGGTGGCTGTTCCTTGGAGGCTCCCAACATGCTTGGGCGATGGGGGCACCAGGACATCCCTGAAGCTTGGGCTGCAAATGTAGTGACCCCAGAAGGCACATGGCACAGAGCCCCCCTGGGACCCTTCCTGCCTTGGGTTTGTTGTACAGAACCAGGAATAGCTTCTCACCTGTGTCCCCTGCCCACCTCTCTGACTGTGGTTCTCTGTCTCTCTGCAGGGCCTGACATCAACCCGGCTCTGGCACTGGAGCAGAAGTGGGCTGAGGAGGCAGCAGCAGCAGCCATAGTGGCCTCCTGCCCAAATCACCCCTCCCGAGTCTCCACAGCTGACAACATCTACGTCAACCACAGCTTTGAAGGTTCTATCAGAGGTGCTGGTGCCGTCAGAACTTCTTGCCCAACAATGGGCGGCAGTTCTGATATGGCCAGAGGCCCTGTCTAGGCTCTATGGCCCTGAACCGAAGGGTTATGAGGGTCTTCCCTGTGACTGTCCCTTGACACACGCCCTTCTCAAATCCTAGGGGAGGCCGTTCCCATGAGACTGCCTGTCACTGGAGGATGGCCTGCTCTTGAGGCATCCAGGCAGCACCACTGATGGCTCCTCTGCTCTCACAGTGGGTCCCCAGTTTCCAAGTCACCTAGCCCTTGGGCAGTGCCTCCTCTTTCTGGGCCTGGGTCTGGAAGTTGGCAGGAACAGACACGCTCCATGTTTGTCCCACACTCACTCACTTTCCTAGGAGCCCACTTCTCATCCAACTTTTCCCTTCTCAGTTCCTCTGTCAAAAGTCTTAATTCTGTGTCAGTAAGTCTTTAACACGTAGTAGTGTCCTTGAGAACACAGACAGTGACCACTGCCCTGGGTTGTGATATCACAGGAGGCCAGGGAGAGGCAAAGGCTCAGGCCAAGAGTCAATGCTGTGGGAGGCCGGTCAGCAGCCACTCCCTCCAGAGCGCACCTGCAGGTCTGCCATCTACGGCCCTTCCTGGCAAGAGAAGGGCCCAGGAAGGATGTTCCCATAAGCACCTTGGTCATGGATTAGCCCCTCCTGGAAAATAGTGTTGGGTTTGCTCTCCAGCTCCGACTCTTATTAAGGCTGTTGATGCCAGTCAAGGCCACCCAGGATTCTGAAGGCTGAGAGCTCTTGGGGCTGGGCTGGTCCTCCCACCTTCACCTCAGGCCTGGAGCCCAGGCCTCAAACCAGCCCAACCTGAGCTCTTGGACAGCTCTCCAGAAGCATGAACTGCAGTTGAGATGAAGATCCTGGCTCCGTACTGTGCACATGGGTGTTTAATAAACATTTGTTGGCAGAAATGGTGTTTTATGTCACATGTCCTACCCTGGTTGCCTCTTGACTTAAGATAATTTTTGTGAATGACACAAATAATATATGTGTGGGAGAGTGATTTGTGGAGATACTAGTGTATCCCTCTTTTCAAGAAAGTAGTCAGGCCATTTGTGTGCTCATGCTTTACAAGGGCCTTTGAGGAGTGGGAGTAATTTCCCTTCAAACTGGGAGGGCACAGAGCCTGAGAGTCAGTCAGGAGTAGGATGTGCAGCCCCTCCTTTTCTGGAACAGCCTGTGAGGTAGGCAACACCTGGAGGAGCTAGAGGAGAACCATGGTGCATTCAGGGAGGGACAAACCCACCGTCCAAATGACCAGCTCCCAGGAGGGCCCTAGGCCAGGGCAGTGGGTAGAAATGTCAAGGAACATTCCAGATCCCCTCGAGTCTTTCTGCTCCCCGCTGGGTCCAGCCCTTGTTTGGCTGAGGGGCTGCTGTTGCTTTGAGGCTCAGAGGGACTGCTGGCATGTAAAGGGAAGACAAGCAAAAAGGGGTGGAAAGGAACTGGCGTTTCTGGAGCCTACTATCTACTCTCGGGTCCTCATAAGAGCCCCATGTGCCAGCATCAATAGCCTACCTTTGGGAGGGTCGCTGGCTGGCCATGATGGACAGGAGGTCTGGTGAAGGGACAGCTACCAGGGAATAGAGGCTGAGGAGAAATCGCACAAGTCGCCCTGCTAAAAACTACACAGGTGCAGAATAAACAGATAGATCTGAGGAACAAAATAGCTTTTGACAGCAGACATTTCAAATCAGAGGAAAGGGTAGACCCTTCAGTAAATGGCATGAGAGTAGTGAGCAAATTATTTGGATCAAAATAAAGTTTTATCTATACCTCACACAATACACAAGATACAAGTACAGACAGATTAAATAAGTACAAAAATGAAACTATACAACTATCAGAAGGAAACACAGAAGAGTATGTTATAATCTTGGGGTGGGAAAAGTTTCCTAAGCACAAAGACCAGAAGCCATAAAGGTAAACACTAAGGTATGACCATATAATAGTGGAAAACATCTGTAAACACACAAACAAAAAAATTAAAGTTGAAAGACACATATGAGCTCAGAAACGTAGTTGCAACGTATTTAACAGCAAATAAAATCAAGAAAACACAAAGAGCACCAGTAGCGCTCCTGCAAACATGGTGAACATTCCTAAAACTCACTGGACTTTCGCTAAGAAGTGTGGGAAGCACCAGCCCCACAGAGTGACACAGGACACATTTCCCTGTATGCCTAGGGAAAGCCATGTTATGACAGGAAGCAGAGGGGCTACAGTGGGGAGACTCAGCCAATTTTCCAGAAAAAGGCTAAAACTACAAAGAAGATTGTGTGAAGGCTTGAGTGCGTGGAGCCCAACTGCAGATCTAAGAGAATGCTGGCTATTAAGAGATACAAGCATTTTGAACTCGGAGGAAGTAAGAAGAGAAAGGGCCAAGCGACCCAGTTCCAAGTATCATCTTTTGTTTTATTACAAAGACAATAAAATCTTGAGTTTATGTTTAAAGAAAAAAAAGAATACACAAAGAGAGTCCAGGTATGGTGGCTCATGCCTGTAATCCCAGCACTTTGGGAGGCTGAGGCAGGAGAATTGCTTGAGGCCAGGAGTTCAAGACCAGCCTAGGCAACATAGCGAGATACTGTCTCTACAAAAAGTTTATAAGTTAGCCAGGCTAGCTACTTGGGAGGCTGAGGTGGGAGGACTGCTTGAGCACAAGAGTTTGAGGCTGAGGTCAGTTAAGATGGCACCACTGTACTCCAGCCTGAGTGAAAGAGTGAGCTTCTGTCTCAAAAAAAAAAAAAAAAAAAGAATATACAAAGAAAGGCAGGAGTGGGGAGGGGTCTGGGTTATGTGGCTAACCCTCCCATTAGAAATAACAGAAATTCTAGCTAAAATAAATCTTAGCCGTGTGTGTGTGTGTATGTGTCTGTGTGTGTGTATGATGCATACAAGTTTAGAGTGTTTTAACCTTCTTGATAAATTGAGATTTTTATAGCTTGAAATGACTATAAAAATATCCCTCTTTATCTCTAGTATTTATTTTTGTCTGTTTGTTTAAGAGATGGGGCTCTCACTTTGTTGCCCAGGCTGGTCTTGAACACTTGGCCTCAAGGGATCCTCCTACCTCAGCCTCCCAAGTAGCTGGAATTATAGGTATGAGTCACCATGCTCAGTCCTATCTGTAGTATTTTTTCAACTGTATAACGTTGTGTGTGTATATAACGTATATATATACACACACACACACATATAAAATAACATACAGTTGAACAAATTTTATACTTAATAGTCAAACACTGAAACCCTTTCCCCTGAGATTGGGAATGAGACAAAGTTGACCACCTTTACCCAACATTGTACTGGAGGTCTTAGCCATTGTAATAAGGCAAGAAAAATAAATTAAGGTCATAGGCTGGGCGCAGTGGCTCACGCCTGTAATCCCAGCACTTTGAGAGGCTGAGGTGGGCGGATCATGAGGTCAGGAGATCAAGACCATCCTTGCTAACAGGGTGAAACCCCGTCTCTACTAAAAATACAAAAAAATTAGCTGGGCATGGTGGTGGGCACCTGTAGTCCCAGCTACTTGGGAGGCTGAGGCAGGAGAATGGCGTGAACTCAGGAGGCGGAGCTTGCAGTGAGCCGAGATTGCACTACTGGACTCCAGCCTGAGCAACAGAGTGAGACTCCGTCTTAAAAAAAAAAAAAAAAAAAAAAAAAAAAAATTAAGGTTATAAAGATTAGAAATAAGTAAAATTGACATCATTCACAGATGACATAAATGTGTATAAAAAAGGTTCAGGCTGGGTGCAGTGGCTCATGCCTGTAATCCCAGCAATTTCTGAGGCAAGGCAGGAGGATCACTTGAGGCCAGGAGTTCAAGACATAGCAAGACCCCACCTCCACAAAAACTTTTTAAAAAAGATCCAAAAGAATCTATATATAAACTATTGGAATTACTCTAACAAAAGATAGTCAAGAAAACTATGAAAAATAACAAATTTGTAATTTGTCTAATATTCAGAGAAATTAACTGTCAAAAGAAATGGAGGAATATACCATGAACTAAGGACTCTACACTACAAAGATGTCAATTCTCTTCAAATTAATTACTAGTTTCACCATAATTTCAATCATAACCCCAGAAAATTTTTTATGGAAACTGATAAGCTGATTCAAAAATTCATAGAGAACCACCAAAGACGAAAATTCACCAAGGCAATCTTGAAGAAAAACAAAGTCAGAGAACTTACACTACCAGAACTCAAGATATTATAAATACACAGAAATAAAGATAGTGAGATTTTGGCACAAGGAAGGACAAATAGAATAATGGAAAGAATACAAAGTCCAGAAACAGATGATATCCACAAGCACACATGATTTATGATGGAGGAGGCATGCACAGCATTGGGTAAAGGAGGTTTTTCAATGCATGATGCTGACCTAGTTGGGTATCCATACAGAAAGAAAGGAATCATGATCCTCTTCCCCAAGATACACAAACATCAGTTTCTGATAGATTGTTGATCTAAATGTGAAAGATAAAATGATAGAATTCTAAAAGATAACATAAGAGAGTATCCCCAAGACTGAAATAGGAGAAACTTTTCTTAAGAAACAAAAGCCTTACTTATAGAGAAAAAGATTGATAAAGTGAACTGTATTGAAATTAAAAAAAAAAACCTGTTCAACAAAACACATCCTTAGGAGAGATAAAATTCAAACCATAGAGAGGAAAAGATATTTGCATATATCTGAAATACGCGCATATCTGAGAAAGGGCTTGTGTTTAGAATGTATAAACTCCCAGAACTCAGTAAGAAACAGACAGACAACCGAAAGAAAAGCTAGGCTGGCTACTGAAACAAGCAAATGGCTAATACAAGTTCCTCAACTTTGTTAAGTCACCAGAACAAGGCTGAGTAAAAGAACAGTGGGAGTTCTTCCTCTTCCCTTCCCTCACAATTTGGCCTACAGGCCATGGGGTAAGGTGGGGCCAGGCAGCACATGTGGGGTGTCAGAATCCAGGTGGTGTGGGGAGGGATTCCACTTTGGATCTGAGGGAGAAGAGGAGGGCATTCCACACAGAATAGGAGCTACATAGGCCCAGTATGGGGCTAAGATGTCAGAACTGAGCTCTGATGTGCCTTTCTCCATGAGCAGAGGGGCTGGATGTGGGAGATGGAGGGTGGAGGAAAGGTGCAGAGCCATCTAGAGATGGCAGTTCAGAGGAAATGGGAGGGCAGATAATCTCACTCCTCACAGTGAGGCAGAGTTTCCAAGCTGGTTTTGTCACTCCTCTGCTGGGCCCCTTTGGGTAATATATTTGACTTATCTTGCCTTTAGTTTCTTTTCTTTTCTTTTCTTTTTTTTTTTTTTTTTGACAGAGTCTCACTCTGTTGCCCAGGCTGGAGTGCACTGGTGTGATCTTGGCTCACTGCAACCTCTGCCTCCCAGGTTTGAGTGATTCTCCTGCCTCAGCCTCTCGAGTAGCTGCAACTACAGGCACCTGCCACCATGCCTGGCTAATTTTTGTATTTTTAATAGAGACAGGGTTTTGCCATGTTGACCAGGCTGGTCTTGAACTCCTGACCTCAGGTGATATGCCTGCCTCAACCTCCCAAATTGCTGGGATTACAGGTGTGAGCCACCACACCCAGCCTGAGTTTGGTTTCTTTATCTGTAAAAACAGGGACAGTTTAGCTGGGCACAGTGATGCTATAGTCCTAGCTACTTGAGAGGCTGAGATGGGAGCATCTCTTGAGCCTAAGAATCACAGGTCAGTCTGGGCAACATAGCAAGACCCCATCTGAGAAAAAAAATTAGTGGCTGAGCACAGTGGCTCACTCCAGCAATCCCAGAACTTTGGGAGGCCAAGGTGGGAAGACTGCTTGAGCCCAGGAGTTTGAAACCAGCCTGGGAAACACAGAGAGACCACAATCTCTGCATTAAAAAAAAATTAGCTGGGTATGGTGGCACTCACCTGTTGTTCCAGCTACTTGGGAGGGTGAGGTGGGAGGATCACTTGATCCCGGAAGTGGAGGCTGCAGACTGCAGTGAGCTGTGATTGTGCCACTATACTCCAGCCTGGGTCACAGAGTGAGACCCTGTCTCAAAAAACAAAACAAAACAAAACAAAAAAAGAAAAAGAAAAAAAAATTAGGAAAATTTTCCCTGACTCCCCATAGTTTTTTTTAAAGGATGAAATGAGATATTATATGTGAAAGCATCTAGTACTTGTGACATAGTACGTGCTTACTAAGTGTTTCCACTTCGCTTCTGCCTAAAACCCAGTTCAGTTCTTGAGTTCCGGATACCTAACTGTGATGAGAAGAGATGCAGCCAGAGGTACCTCAAGGATAACAATACCCCCCTCCATTCTGATACCTGATGTACTAAAGTCAGAAGTTTTAAAAAGCCTTGTTCTTCCTTCAGTTTTAAGTTCAGTATACTGATGAACTATCGGTCACATTTCACAGTTTACTTTAAAAATAAACGGGCTTCCAAATTAACCTACTTACATGGTTTGGCTGAGTCCCCACCCAAATCTCATCTTGAATTCCCACCTGTTGTGGGACGGACCCGGTTGGAGGTAATTGAATCATGGGCGCAGGTCTTTCCTGTGCTGTTCTCATGATATCAAATAAGTCTCACGAGATCTGATGGTTTTTAAAAGAGGAGTTCCCTTGCACAAGCTCTCTCTCTTTGCCTGCTGCCATCCATGCAGGATGTGACTTGCTCTTCCTTGCCTTCCACCATGATTGTGAGGCTTCCCCAGCCACATGGAACTGTAACTCCAATTAAACCTCTTTCTCTTGTAAATTGCCCAGTCTAGGATATGTCTTCATCAGCAGTGTGAAAACGGACTAATATATCTACCTTGGAAAGGCCTTGTGATCCATGGTGACATCTTGTCCCTAAGGTAAGAATCTTATCATGAGTTCCTCAAATTGTTGATGTACTGATTAACGTGTAACCCTCTGACACTGGGAAGCACGCTGATTTATTTCTGAATCATCAAGCTTTACTGATTGTCTTGCATGTAGACATTTTAGCCTGTATGTTGCAATAGGTATCCAATAATTGTAACCTCTGTATTTTACCCTCCAATGAAAGAGGAAACAACTCCTGTATGAGTCGTCCCCTCCCTTCTCCTAAACTTTCCTATAAAAGCCTTCTACCTTGTAACAGACTGGAACATTCCTAACATTGTTAGAGTGTTTCCTAAGTGGATTCTCACATTTGGCTTCAAATAAACCTTGATCAAATTAGTTCTGCCTCAACAGCCTTAATTTCAGTCAATAGTACAAGCCTCTGTTTTTCTATTTAATCCCTACTTTAAAGGTAACCTTTGGAAAATGTTTAGCCTGTTTACAAATGTAATTAATTGAACATATTTTAACTGCATTTATAAAGGTAATATTCTCCATTTTCTTTCTAAATACTCTGTACATAAGACACAAAATCTTCCCATATACTTAACTCTTCTAAACTAATAAATTAAATTTATGGAATATCATTAATATAAAGTTCTTATAGATGTTGTAACACTGCACATACATTTAGCAACATTTCAATTTAAAATCTTAAGCTTATATGAAATATCATTTTAAATTGGAGTTATACAATTCTTACACTAATAGACCAAATACTTTTAAATGTTACAAGCATATAAAACATGAAATATACAAAAATCTCCCCCATCACACAAATATTCTTACTAAGGTTTTGCTTCTTTGAAACCTTTCTATACCCATTGTATTAGTCTGTTTTCATGCTGCTAATAAAGACATACCCAAGACTGGGTAATTTATAAAGGAAAGAGTTTTAATTGACTCATAGTTCAACAAGGCTGGGGAGGCCTCAGGAAACTTACAATCATGGCAGAAGGGGAAGCAAACACGCCCTACTTCATATGGCACCAGGGGAGAGAAGAATCAGTGCCCAGTGAAAGGGGAAGCCCCTTATAAAACCAGCAGATCTCGTGAGAACTAAATCATTATCAGGAGAACAGGATGGGGGAAACCACTCTCATGATTCAATGATCTCCACCCGGTCCCTCCCACAACACATGGGGATTATGGGAACTGAAATTCAAGATGAGATTTGGGTAGGGACATAGCCAAACCCTATTACCCTTTTACCTCCCTCCCTCCCTCCCTCCCTTCCTTTTTCTTCAGAGTCTCTCTGTCACCTAGGCTGGAGTGCAGTGGTGGAATCTTGGCTCACTGCAACCTCTGCCTCCCAGGGTTAAGCTATCCTCCCACCTCAGCCTCCTGAGTAGCTGGTGGGACTATAGGCGTACGACACCACACCCAGCTGATTGTTTTGTATTTTTAGTGGAGATGGGGTTTCACCATGTTGTCCAGACTATCCATAACCATTTTTTAAGTGAGTTATAAATGGGGTTCAAAGGTCATACTGCTCTCCTGAGGAAGACAATCATCATCTCAGATAACCAAGGTTGCCTATGCAGTAAGGAAGAAGTAAGTCATCATTCTGGGTAACTAAATGTACCTAAGACCAGAGACATCAGCTGAGAGTGAGACCTGGAGTCTCAGGCATCTGGAGTAGTTGTCTCACTGCCAACTAAGCTTACATGGTGAGTCAAAAGACCCAGAATACCCAACACAATATTGAAGGAAAATAAAGTCAGACGACTAACACTATCTGACTTGTAGACTTACTATAAAGCTATAGTAATGAAGACAGTTAAAGAACTGGTGAAAGAACAGATAAATAGATCACTGTAACAGAATACAGAGTCTAGAAATAGACCCAAATAAATATAGTGAAGCAAAGGTAGACTTTTTTTTTTTTTTTTTGAGACAGAGTCTCGCTCTCTCACCCAGGCTGGAGTGCAGTGGCACGATCTCGGTTCACTGGAACCTTTGCCTTCTAGGTTCAAGTGATTCTCATGCCTCAGCATAGCTGGGACTACAGGCCCGCAAATATGCCTGGCTAATTTTTGTATTTTTAGTAGAGATGGGGTTTCACCATGTTGGCTAGGCTGGTCTCAAACTCCTGACCTCAGGCGATCTGCCTGCCTTGGCTTCCCAAAGTGCTGGGATTACAGGTGTGAGCCAGCACACCTAGCCAAAAGGTAGTCTTTTCAACAAATGATACAGGTACAACTGGACATCCATGTGCAAAAACATAAATCTAGACACAGACTTTGCACCCTTCACAAAATTAACTGAAAATGGATCATAGACTTCAACGTAAAATTCAAAACTATAAAATTCCTAAAAGATAACACACAGTAAAACCTAGATGACCTTGGGTGTAGCGACCTTTTGATACAACACCAAAGGCATAATTCATGAAAGAAATAATTGATAGACTATAATTAACAAAATTTTTAAGCAGTAATAGAACGATGAGTGTATTTCATTGAAGTTTAAAACTTCTGCTCTGCAAAAGACAATGTCAACAAGGAGAAGACAATGGCCAGGTGCGATGGCTCATGCCTTTAATCCTAGCACTTTGGAAGGCACAGGCGGGTGGATCACTTGAGGCCAGGAGTTTGAGACCAGCCTGGTTAACATGGTGAAAACCTGCCTCTACTAAAAATAGAAAAATTAGCTGGGTGCAGTGGTGCATACCTGTAATCCCAGCTACTTGAGAGGCTGATGCACAAGAATCATTTGCAATCAGGAGGTGGAGGTTGCAGTGAGCCGAAATTGCGCCACTGTACTCCAGCTTGGGTGACAGAGCGAGACTCTGTCTCAAAAAATATATAAATAAATAAAATTTTAAAAGGATGAGAAGACAAGCCACTGCCTGGGAGAAGAAGATATTAGCGAAAGACACATCTGTGCTGGCTTCAGCAGCACACATGCTATAATTACAATGGTACAGAGAAGATTACCATGGTCTGTGCACAAGGATGACATGCACATTTGTGAAGTGCTTCAGATTATAAAAAAGAAAAAGATCTATCCAAAAAGAACTTTTATTTAAAATCTAAATGGACTCTCCAATACAAAAATAAGAAAACAAATAACTCAGTTAAAAACTTAGCCTTACCAAAGAAGATGTATAGATGGCAAACAAGCATATGAAAAGATGCTACATGTCATATATCATCAGGGAAATGATCATTAAAACAATAATGAGATACTACTACACATCTATTAGAACATCCAAAATCTGGAACACTGACACCACCAAATGCTGGGAGGGATGTGGAGAAGCAGCAACTCTCCTTCATTCCTGATAGGAATGCAAAATGGTACAGCCACTTCGGAAGACAGTTCTGCAGTTTCTTCTAAAACTAAATATATCTTACCATATGATCCAGCAATCACATTTCTTGGTATGTACCCAATGGAGTTGAAAACTTATGTCTACACAAAAACCAACACATGGATGTTTATGGCAGCTTAATTCATAATTGTCAAAACTTGGAAGTAACCAAGATGTCCTTCAGTAGGTGAATGGGTTAATCCACACAATGGAATATTATTCAGCATTAAAAAGAAATGAGCTATTAAACTATGAAAAGACATGGAGGGGCTAGGCGCGGTGGCTCACGTCTGTAATCCTAGCACTTTAGGAGGCCGAGGTGGGCAGATCACAAGGTCAGGAGTTTGAGAACAGCCTGGCCAATATGGTGAAATCCTGTCTCTACTAAAAATACAAAAATTCACTGGATGTGGTGGCAGGTGCCTATATTCCCAGCTACTTGGATGACTGAGGCAGGAGAGTTGCTTGAACCCAGGAGGCAGAGGTTGCAGTGAGCCAAGATCATGCTATCGCACTCCAGCCTGGGCAACAAGAGTGAAACTCCATCTCGGGGAAAAAAAAAAAAAAAAAAAAGGAAAGAAAGAAAGATAGACAGGAAGAAAGACAAAGAAAAGACACGGAGGAACTTCAAACATATACTACTAAGTGAAAAAAGCTAATCTAAAAAGTCTTCATCTGTCTGATTCCAGTGATATGACATTCTGTAAAAGACAAAGCTATAAAGACAATAAAATGATCAGTAGTTGCTAGGGTTTGGGATTAGGGGAGTTCAATCGGCAGAGCACAAAAGACTTATAGGGCAGAGAAACTACTCTATATGATATTATAATCATGGAGGCATATCATTGTACATCTGTCCAAACCCACAGAATGTACACCACCAGAGTAAGCCCTAATGTAAACTAAGGATTCTGGGTGATATTGTAGCAAATGTACCATTAGTTGTAACAAATGTACCATTTTGTACATTCTGATGGGGAATGCTGGGAATGAGAGGCTATGCATGTGCAGAGGCAGGAGTGAGTATATGGGATATCTCTGTACCTTCCTCTCAGTTTTGCTGTGAACCTGTAACTACTCTAAAAACGTCTTTTAGAAAGCCCAGTTTTTTGCTTCTCTTTATGGGTTGATTTCCTTCTCTCAAGCAAAAAATGGGCTTCCTCCATGTAAAAGATGATAAGGCTTCTTTCATCCCAGAGAAGAGAGTTCTTTCTTGTCAATTACAGCCAGAAAAATCTCCAAGAAGGATTTAGATGGTCCTGGTTTGCTCCCTCCCATCCCTCTTCCTTTGGATCTCAGATCAGAAGTGACTTCTGGGATACTGCCCTGTTACCCATCTTGGTCAGGTCCCTGTTGTGTGCTCCTGCTATACCATATCCTACTCCCTCCTAGTTCCCCTCACAGTTTGAAGATAAAAATTCACTGGTGGGGTTACACGGCTCCCCCATGTCTGATTCCTCCTCTAAACTGTAAGCTATAGGAGGCAATGACTTTATCTTTTTGCTTACCATTGTGTTTCCAGCACCTAACACCTGGCACACAGGCACATAATAAATATCCATTAAATAAATGACTGAAATAAACAGAGGGCTCTCTTGCTCTCATTACTCTGAAGAGTAATTATTACATAGCAGTGACAGCTTAGTGTATTCTCAGCAAATATTCTTTTGTTTTAAAGCCATTTATTTTTCTGGCCAGGCGTGGTGGCTCACGCCTGTAATCCTAGCACTTTGGGAGGCCGAGGCAGGTGGATCACAAGGTCAGGAGATGGAGACCATCTTGGTTAACACGGTGAAACCCTGTCTCTACTAAAAATACAAAAAAATGAGCCGGGCATGGTGGCGGGCGCCCTGTAGTCCCAGCTACTCGGGAAGCTGAGGCAGGAGAATGGCATGAACCCAGCAGGTGGATGTTGTTGCAGTGAGCTGAGATTGCGCCACTGCACTCCAGCCTGGGCGACAGAGTGAGACTCCGTCTCAAAAAAAAATTTATTTTTCTGATAATAAACACAACAGGCTGGGCACAGTGGCTCATACCTGTAATCCTGGTACTTTGGGAGGCCAAGGTGAGAGGGTCGCTTGAGTCCAGGAGTTCGAGACCAGCCTGGGCAACACTGTGAGACATCATCTCTATTTAAAAACAAACAAACAAACAAACACTCCTCAAATCCCCATAAACTTATGATAGAATAATTGTAAGACAAAGAAAAGTACAGTTAAGAAAACAAAAAACAAAAATTACTTATATCTGTAACCCAGAGATAACCACTGTGTATGTATACAGTCTTTTTAGCCTTTCAAAATATACATTCTGTCACTTATAGTTAACATTTTATTTTTATTGGTTTAAACATAGTATACCTTTTGCCACTTAGTTTTTTTTTTTTTCTTGAAGACAGGGTCTTGCTATTTTGCCCAGACTGGTTTTGGACTCCTGGCCTCGAATAATCCTCTCACCTTGGCCTCCCAAAGTGCTGGGATTATACGTGTGAACCACTGTGCCCAGCTTAGTTTCAATGTATTTCACTTTACATTTAAAGTGAGTTTCATTTAAGCAGCATACAGTTGGGTCTTGCTTTTTTAGTCAATCAGACAATCTCTTCTAATTGAGAGGTTTATTTACATTTAATGTTATTGTTATTTTAAATATATTTTCCATATTCAGAAGCAGCACTGTCATAATCTGGCTTCCATTAAAAAAAAAGTTTTCAGGTATTTCTTTGCTTTCACAAGGTGCTCCAGCCCCTTGTTTTTCTTCTGGGCCACCATCTCCACAGTCCAGTCTCTGATGTGGAGGATGAGAGTGCCTTTTCCTTTTGACCCCAAAAGAGCTTTTCTGAGTAGGCTGTGATTATCAATATGCCTTTAAATCTGTAACTGGGTTATTGTTCTGCTTTTTCTGCCTGCTTTTGAATTTATTGAGTGGCTTGTATGGTTCCACTTTATCTCCTTTGTTGCCTTATGTGACCACTCTGTTTTTTTAATTTTTATTTTTAGAGCTTTCTTTACAGTTTATAGATAATCTCTAACTTACCACAGTCTACCTTCAAATAAATTATATAACTTCACATGCAGTATATGAATCTTACAACTGTATCCTTTCACTCTATCCCTCTTGGCCTTTGTGTTATGGTTGTAATACACTTTACTTGCGTACATTATAAACCTTAGGATGTCATGTTATTAATTCTTTTGCTTTAAGCAGTCAAGTATATTTTAAAGAGATTTTCAAATTAATAAAAATGGTATTTCATATTTCCTCACTTAAAAAAAATTTCCAGTGCTCTTTATTTCATTGTGTAGATCAGAATTTTCATCTAATGTAATTTTCCTTCTCACTGAAAGACATTTAACTTTTTTTTTTGTAGTTCAGGTCTACTAGTGATGACTTATTTCAACTTTCGTATGTCTGAGAAAGTCTATTTTTCATTCATTTTGGTAATATATTTTTGCTCAGGGCAGAATTCTAGGTTGACATTTTCTTTAAACATTTTACAGATGTTTCTGCATTATCTTTTGACTCACATCGGTTTGAGAGGTCTGCTGTTATTCTTATGTAATCCTTTGTACATAATTTATCTTTTTTCTCTGGCTACTTTTAAGATTTATCTTTATCAGTGCTTTTAACCAATTTGACTATTATGTTCCTTGGTGTAGTTTTATTTGTTTCTTATTATTGGGAGTTCACTGAGCATCTTGGCTCATGGGTTTTTAGTTTTAATAAATTTGGAAAAAGTTCAGCCATTGATTCTTCAAACACTTTTTCTGTTCCCCACCCCAGCCTTTAGGAACTCAGCTACATGTAAATTAGACAAGATGAAGTTGTCTCACAACTCACTGATGCTCTTTTTTTTTTTTTGAGTCCTTTTTATCTCTTTTTCAATTTAGGTGGTTTCTGTTGCTATTTTTTCAAGTTCAATAATACTTTATCTATTTATTTCTTTTTTTTTTTTTTTTTTTTTTTGAGATGGAGTCTCGCTCTGTCGCCCAGGCTGGAGTGCAGTGGCCGGATCTCAGCTCACTGCAAGCTCCGCCTCCCGGGTTTACGCCATTCTCCTGCCTCAGCCTCCCGAGTAGCTGGGACTACAGGCACCGCCAACTCGCCCGGCTAGTTTTTTGTATTTTTTTAGTAGAGACGGGGTTTCACCGTGTTAGCCAGGATGGTCTCGATCTCCTGACCTCGTGATCCGCCCGTCTCAGCCTCCCAAAGTGCTGGGATTACAGGCTTGAGCCATCGCGCCTGGCCCTATTTATTTCTTTTTTTTCTTTCTTTTTATTTTTTTTGAGATAGAGTTTCGCTCTTGTTGCCGAGGTTGGAGTGCAATGGCACGATCTCGGCTCACTGCAACCTCTGCCTCCCAGGTTCAAGCAACTCTCCTACTTCGGCCTCCCAAGTAACTGGTACTACAGGGGTGTGCCACCATGCATAGGGTTTCACCATGTTGGTCATGCTGGTCTTTAACTCCTGACCTCAAATGATCCTCCCGCCTTGGCCTCCCAAAGTGCTTGGATTACAGGTGTGGGCCACTGCTCCTGGCTGTATTTCTAATCTGTGGTACATCTCATCTGGTGTATTTTTCATCGAATACATCGTATTTTCACTACTAAATGATTTCATTTTTTAAATGTCTTCTCTTTAGTTAACATGCTTGCTATGGTTGAAATGTGTCTCCCAAATTCATGTGCTGGAAATGTAAGCCCCAATGAAACAATGTTGGGAGGTAGGGCCTAATAAAAGATGATTGGATCATGTGGGTACAGCCCTCATTAATGAATTAATGTTATTACTACAGTGAATTAGTTACCATAAAAGTGAGTTGTTATAAAGTGATGCTGGCCCCTGGTGCTTCTATCTCGTGTACTCACTTGCCCCTTCTGCCTTTTGCTTTCTGCCGAGGGATGACTAAACAAGAAGGCCCTCAACAGATGCTGGCATCAAGTTCCTGAACTTTCCAGCCTCCAGAACCATGAGCTAAATAAAGGCCTGTTATTTATAGATTACCTGATCTGTGGTATTGTTATGGCAACAGTAAACAGACTAAGATAGAAAATTGGCACTGAGAAGTGGGTCTATTGCTATAACAAATATCTGAAAACATAAAAGTAGCTTTGGAACTGGATAATGGGTAGAGACTGGAAGAATTTTGAGGAGCATGCTAGAAAGAGCCTGTATTGCCATAAATGGAGCATTAAGGGTGAAGTCTCAGAAGAGAAGAGATATAGGGAAAGTCAGAATCTTCTTAAAGATTACTTCAGTGGTCACGATTGTTGATAGAGATATGGACACAGTCTCCGATGTGGGCAGTAAATCGCCTTTACTGTCCATATCTCTACCAACATTAACAGTAAATGGCCTTTACTGTCTATATCTCTACCAACATTAACAGTAAATGGCCTTTACTGGCAATATATCTACCAACATTATATTTAATATTGGTAGAGGCCATTCTGATGAGGTCTCAGACAGAAATGAGAAGCAAGGTATTGGAAACTTGAATAAAGGGCATCTTTGTTATAAAGTAGTAATGGTGGAACTGTGTCCATGCCTGACAGCTTTATGGAAAGTGGAATTTGAATGACAAACTAGGATATCTGGTGGAAGAAACAACTAAGTAGTTAAGCATTCAGGCTGCTACATGGCCATTTTTAATCACATATAGTGAGATACAAGAACAAAGGAATGACTTAAAGACAGAATTTATAATTTAAAAAGAAGCAGAGTGAAAGATTTGGAAAATTTATAGCCTGGCCATGTAAAATATAAAAAGGTACATTTAGGAGAGTGAACTCAGAGCATGGCCCAGAGACTGCTTGCTGAAGAGATTAGTGTGAATGGAAGGGAGCCAGATGCTATTCACCAAGGCAATGGCAATGGGAGAATGACCTCAAAGCTATTTCAGAGGAGATTTTCGAGGCTGCCCCTTCCATCACAGGTCCAGAGCTCTAGGAGGGCAGAATGATTCTGGAGGACAGGCCTGGGGTAACGTCCATAGGCTCACTGCCCAGAGCTGCCTTGGAACTCCGCTCCCTGCATTCCAGTGCAGCATTCCTCAGCTGCCCCAGGCACAGCTCATGTGGGATCAGGTCGGTTTGGATTGCTGTTTTGGAGGGCACAAGCAGTAAGCCTTGGCAACAGCTTGAGGCCCAGGAAGAAACTTATTGCAGGGGAAGAGCCACCACAGAGAGTCCCTACTGAGGCAATGCTTAGCAGGAATGTGTGGTCAGAGCTGTTACAGAGAGTTCCCACCAGGGCGGCACCTAGTAGAGCCCAAAACTGTAGACCTACCCTTGTGTAACCCCAGCCTGGGAGAGCTGCAGTCATGAGACTCCAAACCAAGAGAAAGCCATGGAGATCTGGCTGCCTGAGGCCTTGGGGGCCCAATCCCCAAACCAGTGTGCCCAGGATTTAGAACATGGAGTCAAAGGAGATTATTCTCCAGCTTTAGGACTAAATACAGGTTTTTCTCTGCTGGGTTTTGGACTTACTTGGGGCCTGTTGCTGCCATATATTCCATTCTGCAATGTGTTGTATTCACTTCATAAATTCATACCCACGGATTCTCAGTAAATACATGTTGTGTGTGAATAAAAACTATGGATCACAATTTATTCAGCCACCTATGGTTGGGTGTTTAACTCTAGCTTTTCACAATTATAAATAATGCTGTAATGAATGTCCTCATATAAATAAATCCATACAGTCGCTTGAATATAGTTATAGGGTAAATTTCTTTCTTTTTCTTTTTCTTTTTTTTTTGTGATGGAGTTTTGCTATTGTTGCCCAGGCTGGAGTGCAATGGCACGATCTCGGCTCACCACAACCTCTGCCTCCTGGGTTCAAGTGATTCTCCTGCCTCAGCCTCCTGGGTAGCTGGATTACAGGCATGTGCCACCATGCCTGACTAATTTTGTATTTTTAGTAGAGATGGGGTTTCTCCATGTTGGTCAGGCTGGTCTCAAACTCCCAACCTTAAGTGATCTGCCCGCCTCGGCCTCCCAAAGTGGTGGGATAACAGGTGTCAGTCACTGCGCCCAGCTGGTAAATTTCTAGTAGTGAAATTGCTTGGCCAATATCTATGTACATTTTGATTTTCAATAGTGTACTGTATTTCTTTTTCTTGCCTTTTCTGATCTGCTCTCCACCTTTTTCCAACCTACTCTCTTCCCTGGAAGGCTGATCCAGATGAAGAGGGTTAGCCTGTTCATCTTAACTTCCGGCTTCAAAATGGATGTGACCATTAGTCACTACCAGCAGAAAGTCAGAGGGCAAGGAGTTAGAGGACAGGCGGGCTTCTCCACTAGCAACTATTCATCTTGATTTTAGAAGCCACTTTCTTCCAGGCCCTCCAGGCCCAGGAGTGGGAACAGCTCCCTGCTGTTACTAGTCCCATGGTCCCATTGTATCTCATGCGAGGTTTCAAAAACCTTGCCCCTATCTTTGTAAATAGTCCCTTTTAAAAGCCCCCTTCAAACTACCCAGCTTGGGAGGGCCATCTGTTTCCTACCAAGATCCTGACCGATAAAGCTAGATTTTGCCAAACTGCCTTAAAAAATGTCTGTATATTCTTACACTTCCACCAGCAGTGTCTACAAGTGTCTGCTCCCCCACATCTTTTTATTATAGTGTATAATGACTCTTCTTAAAACATTACATTTTAATTATAAAACATTTATTAATAAAATGCAGAAACCCTTTAGATTTACAGAGGGCAATATTTGACATCCCCAATTTCGATCTCCTTTATTCTTATTTTTAGCTGAGGTATTTTGTTTCATTAAACCATAGTTTAGTTTCTTTTTTTCTTTTTTTGAGACAGTCTCACTCTGTTGCCCAGGCTGGATGGCAGTGGCACGATCTAGGCTCACTGCAACCTCCACCTCCCAGGTTCAAGCGATTCTCCAGCCTCAGTCTCTCGAGTAGCTGGGAGTACAGATGCGTGCCACCATGCCCCGCTAATTTTTGTATTTTCAGTAGAGACAGGGTTTCACTGTGTTGCCCAGGCTGGTCTCGAACTCTTGACCTTGTGATCCTCCTGCCTCAGCCTCCCAAAGTTCTGGGATTACAAGCGTGAGCTACCTTGCCGGCGGAATCTTGCTGTCTTCTAGTAAGCTCATTAAAGAGATTTGCAAAAATGTAAAACTATGTTACTCCTCTCGCTGAGCTTTTATTGCTTTGAAGAACATTATTTTTTGCATAAAAGTATGTTAACATGTAATGTGTTTTATCGTCATTTAAAAATGGATATTTAAACATTTTCTAAGTTTTAATTTCTAATGTGGTAAATATTGATAAGTATAACCCATATCAACAAATGTTCTTTGGAGTGTTCAACAAATTTTAAGAGCATCAGTGGTTCCTAAATCAAGAGTTTCAGAACCACTGTTCTAGGGCAATTTACCTGAGTTTGATTTTACTTACAATTCATTAAAGTGTAGACACTATGAAGACGTGTTAACCTGCATGTTTTATTCTAGAAGAGGTGCAAATCATTTATATCCACTAGAAATGATAACCTATGGTTTTATCATCTTGTACAACGCCAGCCAGCTTTGTATCCAACCTAATCTTACTCTAATGCTTTGTCAAAATGTTTAAAGTCCACTTCCTCAAAATGCTTTTGAACCAGCTTTACCATATCATTGTTAATTTGCTGAAGAAATCTTGGTTATGTGTTCATGATATATTTGTATGAGTGTCATGCTTTTAAGATTATAATTTGACACTAACAACATATGCATACATGACGTATATATGTATATACATACTATACACACATACACGTACATATTTCACAACGATGGCATACGGATTCCCTATTCTGAGTCTAGCTCTTTCCACTTAATATACGTGAATGCACTCACTCTTTTCTTTTCTTCATCGTCTTGACTTTCTTCTGATGCAACGCCCTGAATTTAACTCACAGCTCTGTTATTAATAAGAAACCCATAGATCCCACATATACGCATTTTCCCGTATCTGGCTCACTAACAAAAAGCTTACCGCAGCCCCAGCTTTAACCGCAGGTTCCGAATACCCAGGCGGGAACTGAACACAGAAATAAGAAAGGCTCCACAGAAAACGTGACAAAAATCCGAGCAGTCACGTGACACTGCACGCCCCATAGTTTTTTTCGCCCTCTTCAAACATGGCGGCCAAGCGACCGCAGCGCAACAGCAGCCACGGGCCTTCTTCCGCGTAGGAACCTCAATGCTGACTTTATCGGGCTCTTTTGTCAAAGACCACATCAGGGCAAAGAGCGTGGGGCAGCCGGGCCCGGGGAAAACAGCCCCGGGTCGCAGGGGCCGAACAAGCACGGACCGGAAGTTCTGGAGCCACGCCGTCCGGCGGAGCCGTTGGCTGCGGACGCCGGAAGTGGCCAGTCGGCAGGTCTGAGGCGGCGCTCTGTGTGTGAAGCGTACCTAGGGCGGGAGGCGACATGGAGCCCGGGGCGGCGGAGCTATATGACCAGGCCCTTCTGGGCATCCTGCAGCACGTGGGCAACGTCCAGGATTTCCTGCGCGTTCTCTTTGGCTTCCTCTACCGCAAGACAGACTTCTATCGCTTGCTGCGCCACCCGTCGGACCGCATGGGCTTCCCACCCGGGGCCGCGCAGGCCCTGGTGCTGCAGGTGAGGCGGGCAGGCCTGCGGTCTGGGGAGCCGCCGCCCCCGGTCTGCCTTGACTCCTGGCGCCCGCTCCTCCAAGCTCTCCCAGCCTGTTTCCTCCTTTTCATGGTGTCCTGGGGTTGAGCTTTCGAGAATGGCTTCAGTAATCTGAAGCGCGGATTGGATGTCAGTTTATTCCGCTGAGGGAGCAGCCGGGGTTCGCTCCGGACGTCCTGAGGTTTCAGAAGTAGTAAGCCGACTGCTAAGAGCCCTGCTCAGCACCCGGCAGCGCGTACCCCTCACGGTGCTGGGGTCTGCTAGTCAGGGAGTGAAATCCATGCAGGCCAGACAGGAAGGAAGGACATTTACAGCAACAGAAACGTGCATGCCCCAGAACTACCAAAGACTTGAGCTGGCGGTGATGACGGAGGCATTGTGTGGATCAATGGGTGTGGCCGCTTGTTTGAAATGTGACTTCCCAGGTCAAAGACTGTCATTGTAGTGATTATTAAAATTTCATTTGAACTTAATTCCATACCTTCCAGGTTAAGTTTATTGTATGTTGGAAGCGCTGTCAGTACTCATTCAGTAAAGTTGACTGGGCACTTTTGAATGTAGTAAGCAACCGTTTGCTGAATGTAGTTTACACTCTTAGGTACGGGTGATAGGGGTGTTTAAGTAGTGGTTTCTCTCTGTTTGTGACACTTACAGTTAAAGAGGGAAAACCCAGAAAGTAATAGAAAACTTTGTAAGGGCAATTATTTGATGGAGCCCATTGTAAAGAAAGGAGATAGAAATGATGGTTGAGAAGTGAAGAAGGTTTCATAAGAGAGATGGGACTTCTGATGAGATTGAAAGAAACTATTCAGCCAAGCATTAAGCCTGTTTGTAGAAACCCAAGAAGATAGAAATGCTGATGATACCTCCCCCAGTTCTCTAGATGTTACAATTTATAAAGTGTTTCAGATGTTTCCTACTGAAATCTTAATGCATGCTGCAGTTGATCGGATGTTACTTTCCTCAGTAGAAGCCAAAGCTTTGACTGTCTTGGTAGCTACCAGGGTAATAGGGCCAAATGAAGAATGGGGTTCCATTAGGGTTCAATTTCAGAACTTAAGGCTATTCCTCATCCTTGTCAGTGGCATAAGTGCCATCTTAGTGATCAGAGAGCTGTTGAAGGTGGCCTTTAGCAGGACCTTATGGCAGGTTAATGAAGTCTTGCCATTTGATCTTCAGTCTCTCTGTGAAATAGGTAAGTTTCAAGTTTACATACCAATTCAGCAAGGTTAAGTGATTTGACCCAGAACACACAGCCATTCACCGTAGAGCTGGAACTAAAATTTTCATTTTGTGAAATCCAAATCTTCCTGTTCTATTGTTTAACCATTCCATAGTAGCATGAGAACACTTTTGTCCAGGATGATTGTAGTTTGTAGAAAGGTGTGGAGGAGAAAGGAGTATATACGAATATGTATAGTGTCAGATGTTTTATATTCTGGAGTTGTTGTCTTATTTAACCCTTAACATAACCTGAGAGGTTGGTCTTTGTTTCACAGATGAACTGACAGAGGTAGTGCACTCATTTACCTGGTAACACCTCTTATAAGACACTTCCATAGGTTAGGGTTTGGTGACCAGTCTAGAGAAGTAGTGGAGATGGGGAGCAGGGATGGAAGAAGGGGAGGGATGGGTCAGTGATGATCCAAGGTTTAAACTTGGGTGACTGGAATAGTGATAATGCATTAACTGAACTGTCACCTGGGTTTAGGGGAAAAAGTTCAGTTTTAGGTTGAAGTTCCTGGTAGGAGTCCCTGCCCATAGGCTATTGGAATTACTGGACTAGATCTTTTGGGAGCTAGAGCAACTGGAGTGATTTGAGGGAGAGAGAAGAGCCAAAGGTGAAGAACAGGTCTTGGGGAATAATCTTGGTGGAGAGCAGTAAGTTTCACAGAAACGCAAGAGGACAGTCTTCAGCAAATGGTTAAGAGAGGTGTCATGTTTTCTGGAAGTGGTTCTCAACTATCAGCATCGCTTAAGGAACTTTTTTTTTTTTTCCCGGAGACAGAGTCTCACTGTCACCCGGGCTGGAGTGCAGTGGCATGATCTTGGCTCACTGCAACCTCCACCTCCTGGGTTCAAGCAATTCGCCTGCCTCAGCGTCTTGAGTAGCTGGGATTGCAGGCATGCAACACCACGCCTGGCTAATTTTTGTATTTTTAGTAGAGATGGGGTTTCACCATGTTGGCCAGGCTGGTCTCAAACTCCTGACCTCGTGATGTGCCTGCCTCAGCCTCCCAAAGTGCTGGGATTACAGGTGTGAGCTGCTGCACCCGGCCAAGGAACTTTTAAAAACACATTCCTGGATATTTTGGTTGGGTAGATCAGGGTGAATCCTGGGAACTTGTTCTTTTTTTTTTTTTTTTTGTGAGGTGGAGTCTTACTCTGTTGCCCAGGCTGGAGTGCAGTGGCGCAATCTTGGCTCACGGCACCTCCACCTCCCAGGTTCAAGTGATTCTCCTGCCTCAGCCTCCCGAGTAGCTGGGATTACAGGCATGCGCCACTATGCCCGGCTAATTTTTGTATTTTTGGTAGTAGAGATGGGGTTTCACCACGTTGGCCAGGCTGGTCTTGAACTTCTGACCTCAGGTAATCACCCACCTCGACCTCCCAGATTGCTGGGATTACAGACATGAGCCACCGTGGCCGGCCAGAACCTGTTTGTTTATCCGCAAAAGCTCATTTGGCAGGAGGCTTGTAAAGGTGATTTCAGTATTGACAAGGATTTTGTTGTGGAGTGGGACAACACTGAATGAGACTGAGTGACTTGGTACCAGCATAACATTATTTCTGTGTGGTAGTAGGTGATCTCCTGACCTCTCCACTCCTACTCATCTGCCTCTTAGGATTTTTTTTTTTTCTGTCCCTAACTTGATGGCATAAGACTGCTTCCTGTGGTCTGCCCCTCCACCCCGACCAGAAGTGGGATGCTTGGTGTCTCTGCTGAATATAGGCAGAGAAGAATTTGGATGGGAGTGCTGGGCTGCATCATTGTAGAACTTCAAAGTGTTCCCTTAATATTTTGGGGAGTGCAGTGTTGGTGTGGAGTTAGGCAGCTCATATGTTTCCTCCTAAGAGTTTGCATAGCCTGGATACACAGCTTGAAAAACCTCAGTAGGAATGATGTATGTGAAAATTGCATTCCACTTTATAATACATTAGTATGTTTTAAGACAAAAATAGTTTAGACTGACAAGCCATCCATTGTAATCGATAATGCTGTTTTTTTTGGGAGTCCACTTTGAGAAGTGCTCCTTTGTAGAAGTCCTTGAAACTAGAATCAGGAAAGCTAGCTACATCCTGTTCCTCACATAAATTGTTGGGAAATCTTGGGAGAGTCACTTCACCTCTTGTCAGCTGAGAAGATTGTCTCAGGAGGTCACAGATTGGAGTTCTCTTCCAGCTCCATGTTCTGTGACTCTAGAATGAATACTGAGAACATGTGATGGTTGGGGGGTTGGCAGTGGTAGCACTTCCTGGTGGTGTGAATGGGTAGGTCAGAGAAGGCTGAATGTACTGAGTGAGCAGAGGCAGTGGCATGGTGAGGACTATCAAGTCTGGGGATTCTGTGTTAGAAGTCTCAGGTATTAGGAGGGAGAGTTCTTGTTGCTTTGCTTTTGTGGAGTTAAGATGAGCTGGAGTATCAAGAGGACGAGCAACTCTGACTGCAATGGACTCAAAGCGGTAGAAACACGAATGTTAGAATCTAGTCAGGGCTTCAGGTTATCTGCAGAAGTGAAAGTGGTTCTGGTGTTGTTTCCAGTTTTTAACCTTTTAGGATTTTATTGATTTTTTTTTTTCCCCTCTGCGTACATCATCATCTCCTTGCACTGTTTGGTGCGTGCTGCGTAATTTTTTACTTCTTTTGCCAGCAGGAGCTGGGGCAAGTTACTTAACCTTTCCAAGCCTTATTTTTTCTCATTTTTGAAATGTTGATGCTGTCTTCTTCACAGGATTTTTGTGAGGGTTTTGAGAGAATGTTTGTAGAATCATTTGACACAGTTAGTCTGTTAGCACCCTTTTGACTGCCTGCGCAGTGCACAGAACGTTGTTACTTAATACCTGTCCACATTCTAGCCCTTTAGAATCTGACGCCCACCCATGTCCTAGGTTGCTCTCTCAGCCTTTCCTCCCTCCAGTTGTTGCAAGAGCTTTTGCCATTCCTTGACAAGCCTATTCTTGGAGCTATGGCGTTTCCTCCAGTAGTTCCCTATGGAAGATGTGCCTCTCATTCAAGGTCTAACTGGAATCCCCCTTGTTCCAAGAAGTCTCCCTAGATTTCTTTTGCCAGGTATGCTCATTCCCACCCATACTCTGACAGGGAATTAAGGGCTCTGTCATGCCTCCTCTTGTATCAGAGTTTTCATATGTGGGTATATCTTCACTGTACTTTTTTGGTAGAGAGGTCCCAGCACCTTCATGGGTGTGACTGTGTCCCAGAAAATGTTAAGAACTTATTTACACACCAGAATTTTGAGTTCTTAGGAGGCAGCAGAAATCATTTTCATGTTTTTTTTGGTTTGTGTGTTTCTTGCACACCATAGGCACATAGTAGATGTTTGTTGAATTGAATGTCCGTACAGTGTGGTGAAAAATAGCAGCAGTCCAGTAAACCTGGTTGCATTTGGGGAATTGAAGTTCAGCCATATTTTCATGTTTCATTTGTGAGTCTGAATTTTGAATCCTTTATAACCCACAGTTGTACCAGGACCATGTATTCTTTGCATTGTGAACAAAACTGGGGTCTGTAAAAATAATGACAACAAAGACCATCTAACTGTGCATATTTTAGGTTTGTAAATATTGTTAGCCTTGGTTTGTAAGTTTTTGATTTTGTTGATTTTGGAATCCTCCTGTTAAACACTGTTTACCTGTCAGCTTTTGGTGAAGTGGCAGTGCATTTACATTTTTCCAATGGGAAAACTTGTCAGTTTATGACTTTTAGTTCTCTCCTTACAGATTTTACCACGTTTCTACAAGATATGTGGTACATTATTGGGCAGACGAACTGATTGCTGGGTTGCTGTTTGATTTTAGGTATTCAAAACCTTTGACCATATGGCCCGTCAGGATGATGAGAAGAGAAGGCAGGAACTTGAAGAGAAAATCAGAAGAAAGGAAGAAGAAGAGGCCAAGACTGTGTCAGCTGCTGCAACTGAGAAGGAGCCAGTCCCAGTTCCAGTCCAGGAAATAGAGATTGACTCCACCACAGAATTGGGTGGGCGTCAGGAAGTAGAGAAAGTGCAGCCTCCAGGCCCACAGGACCCTGTGAAGGAAATGGCCCATGGCTCACAGGAGGCAGAAGCTCCAGGAGCAGTTGCTGGTGCTGCTGAAGTCCCTAGGGAACCACCAGCTCTTCCCAGGTGGGAATTTCTACTTTGCAGCTTCCTTCTTTCTTGCTTGACATCTGGTGTTTGTGTTTGTCCATAATTCATTCTTTGTAACACATCAATTCTTGATGTCAGTATTTATTTAGCTCTTCATATTTGCAAACTGCTGCATTACAGTCTTTCAGTTACGTAGGATGGGAGGTCAGTTGGCCTAAGGTCAGTTCCCTCATTAGGTAAGGTCAGTAGTCATACAACCATTTGAGATATAGAGTCAAAGTTAGAGCACTTGACTCCTCTCACAAAGACCTAACTTCATCTGTTTTTAGACGTTTAGCCTCATCAGCTCTATTGTTTGTGTTTTTCTCTCTGCAGGAGCACTGCTAGGATGTGCTCATAGTGCCTGAGGTATAATGGACACCTGAAATGGCAGTCTGTTTTAGGTGACTGGATTCACATCCTGGCTATGCTGCTTCCTGAATGTATTACCTTGAGCAAGCAGTATAATCTTTCTGTGTCTCTGTTTTCTCCTCTGTAAAATGTCGGTGATAATAATAGTACCTGTCTTATAGAGCTATTGTGAATTTTAAATGAGCCGATAGTCAGGCAGCTAATGAGCAGTAGAGCTTGAATGTGGCATAAGGTTTCCCTGAATCAAGTCTCATGCTGTACTTGTACTCACTTTTTAGGAGTTATGTTTCGTGGGTGCTCTAAACTTAGTTATACAGTCCTTCCTTGCAGTCTGAGTGAGAGGAGCTGATCCCTTCTTGTGTGGGAGTTGTAGCAGTGTCTGCAAGACAGCCATGAGCCTCTTGGCCTGCTTTGTTTTTTGGAAAATTCACTCTCTTCCCTCTGATAGGATGGGTCACCTGTGTCCCCCTGAATCCCTGCCACCTTGAGTTCTCTTCTGTTTTTCTTACTCCTGTGCTCTCTTTCTGACCTGTTTTGTGGGAGATTGTGTGTGTGCATGCACATTTTTAAATAGAAACCGGATCTTACTCTGTTGCCCGGGCTGGAGTGCAGTGGTGTGATCATAGCGCAATATATGAATTGAACTCTTGGACTCCAGCAATCCTCTCACCTCAGCCTCCTGAGTAGCTGGGACCGTAGGCGTGCACCACCACATCTGGTTAATTTTGTAATTTTTTGTAGAGATGTTTGCCATTATACCTGGCTAAATTTTTAAAAGATTTTCTTGCTGTATTGCCTAGGGTGTGGGGGAGTTTTTGAATTTTTTTTTTCTAGTTAGTGAAGCAAAGTGAACAACTTGGAATGGCTTATAAAATATGGAGTAAGAGAAAATAAGTTTTGTAAAGACAGAAGGGGCAAGATTGCAGAGTCTTAAAGGCCGGGCTAACTAATGAAGTTCAGAGAAAACAATTGTTTGATGGCGGAACCAAATTGATGGAGAAGGGGAGCAGTTCTTGAATATGGAGCTCTGGATGAGAAGGGGTGAAATAAAGATTTAGAGATTGGAAGTGGGAAGTATAGGGTGGAAGGCAGACATCTGATATTTCCTTGCAGATCTTTTAAAAATATTTTTTATAGTACAGATCTGCTGATAGTGAATTCTTTCAGCTTTTTTGTCTGAAAATGCCTTTATATCATCTTGCATGTCTGAGGATATTTTTGTTGGATATAGAATTGCAGTTGACACTTTTTTTTGTTTTTGTTTTTCTTTAAACATTTTAAAGACTATAATTCCATTGTCTTCTAGCTTGCACTGTTTCTGATGAGAAGTGAGTAGACATTCTTTGTTCCCCTGTATGTGAAATATCCCCATTCTTTTGTTATATCAGCTGCTTTTAAGTTATTATCATTAGTTTGAGCAGTTTAAGATTTACTCAGGCATGATTTTTGTTGTGTTTATACTATTTGGGGACTTTTGTGCCCACCCCTCAACCCCAACACACACACACACACACACACACACACACACACACACACACTCTCTCTCTCTCTCTCTCTCTCTCTCTCTCTCTCTCTCTCTCTCTTAGGAGGTCTGTTTTCTCTTTGTCCTTCCTTTGGAATATTTTCTGTTGACCTGCCTTCAACTTTACTGTCTTTTCTCCTTTAGTGTCCAATCTTTAACTAAACTCATCTAGTAACTTCTTAATTTCAGATAGTTTATTTTTCAACCCTGCAGGTTCCCTTTGATTGTTTTTTATGGCTTCGATTCCTACCTTGGTTTTCCTTTAAATCCTTCAATATACTTACAATAGTTTAAAGTCTTTATCTGCTAATTCCATTATCTCTGTGATTTCTTTGTTTATTTCTATGGATTGAGTTTTCTCTTGATTTTGGGTCACATTTTCTTTTTCTTTGAAATGTCTGATAATTTTTGATTGGATGCTAGACATTAACGAATGTTACGCTGTCGAGTCTCTGGGTTTTGGTTTCTTCTGTTGAGTGTTGAGTTTTGTTCTTGCAGGCAATTAATTTATTTGCTGATCAGAATGATCTTTTTGAAGCTTGGTTTTTATTTGTATTGATTGATCAATTGATTGTAGAGATGGAGTCTTAATGTTACCCAAGCTGATCTGGAACTCCTGGTCCCAAATGATCTTCCCACCTTGGCTTACAAAGTGCTGGGATTATAGGTGTGCACCAATGTGTCTGGCTTTGTTTTTCAGTTTTGTTAAGCTGTGTCTAGGGTACTTTTATTTTAAAGCTAGCTTAGTCTTCTAACACATGCCTTTTTGGGGCTTCTGAGTGCTCCAGCTGTTTAGTGAGGTCTTTCCATTCTGGCTGGTTGAGGCTTGAACATCTCCCAGCTCTAGGGATTGTCCATCAGTTACCCAGGTTTCCTACTTGTCTCATGGAGTTGCACTTTACACGTGTGCAGTTTTGTATTCAGCCAAAGACTCAAGGGGATCCTATGAGGTTTTCTAGAGTTCTTTCTATGTGTAGCCCCTCCTTACTAGTAGTCTTTCTGTACAATAATCAGATGTGAGAATGAAAATTGAATATACAAAGTTGTTTGTCATAGTCCACTTATGCTGCTATAATAAAATAATATAACCCGGGTGGCTTATAGACTACAGAAATTTATTGCTCACAGTTCTGGAGACTAGAAGTCTAAGATCAAGACTGGCCGATTCAATGTCTGGTGAGAGCCCACTTTCTGATTCATAGTTACCTCGCTGTGTCCTCAAATGCTGAAAGAGGTGAGAGAACTCTCTCAAGTCTTTTATGAGGGCACTAATTCCAGTCATGAAGGCAGAGCCGTAATCACCTCCCGAAGTACTAATCCCAATATCTTGGGATTAAGATTTAGCGTAGGAATTTTGGGACACAGACATTCAGTCTATAGCATTGTTCACTTGAGTTCTATTTATTCCAACATTACTTATATTAGCAAAATTTTGGAAGAATGCTGAATTTCTATAGTAAGGGAATGGATAAATACATTTATAAAATGCTTTTAAAGATTACTGACACGGTTATTGTGATGGTCAGTTTCATTTGTGAGTTTGGCTAAGTTACAGTCCTGGTTATTCAGTCAAACACTCATCTTGGCATTGCTGTCACGGTATTTTGTGGATGTGATACAAGTTAATAATTGGTTGACTTTAAGTAAGGGTGATTGTCCTAGGTGATCTGAGTGGGCCTGATCTCTCAGCTGAAAGCCTGAAGAACACAGCAGAGCTCCCCTGATGTAGAAGAAATTTCTCCGATGGACAGCAGCTGCACTCAGTTTCTGGAGAGTTCCACATTGGCCTGCTATGTGGATTTCAGACTGGCCTAGCCAGCCCCCACAATCATGTAAGCCAATTTCTTGCAGTAACTCTCTTAATAAATACATTTATCCCTTGGTGTCTGAAGGGGATTGGTTCCAGGTCCCTCGTGGATACCAAAATTGGTGAATGGTTAGGTCTCTTACATAAAACAGTATAATATTTGTGTATAACCTATGCACATTCACCCATATACTTTAAATCGTCTCTAGATTACTTACAATCCCTAATACAATGTAAATGCTATGTAAATAGTTGTTACACTGTATTATTTAGGGAATAATGACAAGAAGTTTGTACATGTTCAGCACAGACAAAACAATCCTTTTTTTTTTTTTTGAAATTTTATTTTATATTTTTTGATATTGGGTCTTGCTCTGTTTGCAGTGACATAATCTTGTTTCACTGCAGCCTCTGGCTTCTGAGCTCAAGCGATCCTCCCACCTCAGCCTCCCAAGTAGCTGGGACTACAGGCATGCACCACCTTGCCCAGCTGGTTTTTGTATTTTTTGTAGAGATAGGGTCTTACCATGTTGCCCAGGCTGGGGTCGAACTCCTGAACTCAAGTGATTCACTCACCTCAGCCTCCTAAAGTGCTGGGATTACAGGTGTGAGCCACCATGTCTGGCCTTTTTTTGGGAGTATTTTTGATCTGCAGCAAATATTTTGATCAATATTTTTTGGGAATATTTTGATTTGGGATATGGAACCCATGGATAGCGAGGGCTGACTATATCTGCTGCTTCTGTTTCTTTGGTGGAACCTTGACTTATACAGATATTTTCATGATATAATGTTAAGTGAGAAGGGGAGAATTCAAACTATATAGTCTAACATCAAATTTGAAAACTTTAAAAATTATATATGTAGAAAAAAAGGCTGGAAGAAAATAATAGTAGTAATCCCAGAGTGGTGGAATTGTGAGTGTTCTTCATTTTTATCTTTGTCGCTTACTATATTTTCTAATTTTTCTGTAATGACCGTTTATTTTGTTTCATTAATTTTTTTGTATTCCTTTTATGATCTCTAAAAAATGAAAAGAGGGGATTGGTTTTGATTTCTGAGTAATAGACTAGAATAGCTACTTTGTTGTTTCATAGTGACCCTATTTTAAAATTCTTGAACCAATGATTTATGTTCTGGGTTAGAATTAGAGTTAGTTTTGTGAGTTCTACCTTAAAAATAAGTGTAGAGTGAAGACTTGCATATGTTTCAGGAAAGGTAACCTTTCTACTTGGTAGCTTTTTGTTCAGAATAGACTGGTACTGCAAGAATCCTAATCAAACATTTCCAAGGACTGGAACATTCTCAGCTTCAGTTACTTGTTTTCCTCTAACAAAACAGGAAGTTGTGGCACTGATCTCTGGTTATACCTGAGATGTAATGTTTTGGCAGATTTGAAAGTAGAACATGAAAGACCATCCTTTTCCTTGTTCTACCTTTAGCAGTACCCCCAGTCCTCCCACCAGTGTTCAGGATAGTTTATCCTATAAACTGTAGATGTGCAGTTCTTTTAATTGAGTAAGTTAAGGTAGTTATTCTTTGGAAGACCACACAGAAGCACCGCCTTTTGTGGGCACTCTGTCTAAAATCAGTTACCTAGAATCTAAGTCTTAGATTGCTGATTTCTGCTGACTCCTGCTTGACACGTTTTTTGGTTCTAACCAGTATTAGGCATTAGCTCCCTTTTTATATGCTACAGTAAAGTCACATCACATGCTTATTTAATTTAAATAAATTTAGTGTAAGTTCTGGGAAAAAAGAAATTATTAAAAATAATGTATTTATATTTTGCATGTATGTATTATGAGTTTTATTTTTTTAGAGACAGAGTCTTGCTGTGTTGTCCAGGCTGAACTCAAACTTCTGGGCTCAAGTAATCCTCCTGCCTCTATATATGCATTTTTATTATAAGGTATTCATTACTGTATACAGACAATTGTTTTGTGTTTTAGTAGAGTATAATTTATGTAACAATACAATTCATTCCTTGTAGAATACAGTTTATGACTTTGGACAAATACAGTCTTGTAACCACCGCAGTCAAAATAGATGACCGGTATGGTTTAGCTGTGTCCCCACCCAAATCTCATCTTGAATTGCAGTTCCCATAATCCCCACGTGTCATGGGAGGGACCTGGTGGGAGGCAGTGAATCATGGGGGCAGTTATATACATGTGGTTCTCGTGATAGTGAGTTCTCATGAGACGGTTTTTTTTTTTTTTTTGAGACGGAGTTTCGCTCTGTCACCCAAGCTGGAGTGCACTGGCCAGATCTCAGCTCACTGCAAGCTCCGCCTCCCGGGTTCCCGCCATTCTCCTGCCTCAGCCTCCCGAGTAGCTGGGACTACAGGCGCCCGTCACCTCGCCCGGCTAGTTTTTTGTATTTTTTAGTAGAGACGGGGTTTCACCGTGTTAGCCAGGATGGTCTCGATCTCCTGACCTTGTGATCCGCCCGCCTCGCCCTCCCAAAGTGCTGGGATTACAGGCTTGAGCCACCGCGCCCGGCCTATGAGACGGTTTTATAAGGGGCTTTTCCCCCTTTGCTTGGCACTTCTTCCCGCTGCTGCGTGAAGAAGGATGTGTTTACTTCCCCTTCTGTCATGATTGTAAAGTTTCCTGAGGCCTCCCCAGCCGTGCTGAACTGTGAGTCAATTAAACCTCTTTTCTTTATAAATTACCCCGTCTTGGGTATGTCCTTATAGCAGTGTGAGAATGGACTAATACAGTGACATTTCCATTGATGCCAGACTCCCAGATCCTGGCAACGTTGTGCCTGTGTTCTGCCTTAAAGCTGTTGCAGCATACATTGTTATTTATACATAATAATATACAGGTTTCATTTACAGTATTTTCGGGGTGATTTGGGGGAAATTTTATTTTGATGTAATTTTACCATCACTCTGATTTTAGCATCTCCCTGACTAATAACCTACAACTGGTCTGAATTTCTTTCTTGCTCCTGCCCTGCTGTTGCTGCCAGGACATGTCAAATGAAGATCAGAAATGCTCCCACCCCAGTGCTTAAAATAACCTATCTTTTTTTTTTTGAGACGGAGTTGTGCTCTTGTTGCCCAGGCTGGAGTACAATGGCGTGATCTTGGCCTACTACAGCTTCCACCTCCCAGGTTCAAGCGATTCTCCTGCCTCAGCCTCCCAAGTAGCTGGGAGTGCAGGTACCTGCCACCATGCATGGCTAATTTTTGTATTTTTTTAGTAGAGACAGTGTTTCACCATGTTGGCCAGACTGGTGTCGAACTCCTGACCTTGGATGATCCACCCGCCTCAGTCTCCCAAAGTGCTGGAATTATAGGCATGAGCCACTGTGCCTGGCTCAAAGTAAATAACCCATCTTATTCCTCAGAGAAGAGTGAGAATTTGAGCACACAGATATTACCCTATTTGTACAAGATAGCATCAGAGAATGTGCTTATATTCCGTAAGGATACTTTACAGTTTTAGTAGTTGTTCAGGCTGGGTGTGGTGGCTTATACCTGTAATCTCAGCACTGTTAGAGGCTGAGGCGGGCTGATCATTTGAAGTCAGGAGTTTGAGACCAGCCTCATCAACATGGTGAAACTCCATCTCTACTAAAAATACAAAAAATTAACCAGGTGTGGTACGTGCCTGTAATCCCAGCTACACAGGAGGCTGAGGCAGCAGAATTGCTTGAACCCAGGATGTGGAGGTTGCAGTGAGTTGAGATTGTGCCACTGCATTCCAGCCTTGGTGACAGAGCAGAGCGAGACTACATCTCAAAAAAAAAAAAAAAAAAGTTCATAGTAAAGACTTTGTAAACAGTGAAAAGTGCCATTTGAGCTTCAGTGTTTGTGTAATACTAGACTGAGTGACCAGTGCCTGCAGACATGATTAGGACTGTGGAAGAGAGGGGTGCAAAGTCTGCAGCATCTTATGACATAGTCACTAATCAGGCATTTCTCAAGAGCTGCCTGTTAGGGTTTGCCTCTTGGATGACATCACAGTAGGGTTTGGTGTTGGTTTTCTGGGCATGGGCTGTCAGTGTCAACTTTCATAGCACCTGCAGTTCAGACTCTTGACCTGCAGGTGTTGCTGTAGGCAGTGGGATGGTAACTTTGTCTTTGCTAGTGCTGGGATGCTGACAAAAATCTCCAAAAGTCTGTGTCAGTTCTGGGCTTTTCTCTTTAAAAATCACGAGCAGAATTCTTTAACAAGGACGAAGGAAAATATGGTAGCACTAAGAATGTCAGTTACTGCCTAGAAACCGTTGTCTTTGTCCTGTGTGCTTGGACTGGGTGTCTTTTTGTCCTTTGGATGAGGAACAGAGTGCTCCAACACTGTTGGTGTGCACTGGGCAGTGACAGGGCCCTGGGTCCAACCAGGCCATTCCTCCTGCCCTGGACAGGGAAGCAGAGTAGTGGCAGTGTACCAAGAGGTGTCATGGAATAATTTGACATATTAACCCCTTCTAGGACAAGCCCATTAGAACATAAAACCTGAGAAAACTGTTCATTACTTTCTCTTGCTTTGGGTAGTGTGGCCTTTGTGCCCAGTTACAGGGACCTCAGTGCTTCTTGGGAAGGGAGTGGCATCATTTGGAAAATAAGTTTCAGGTTTCCTAATAGTGTCCTTGGCAGATACTACATCATCATCAGACTGCTCCCTCCTGACCTGGTCCCCGTAGGTATGGGCGCTCTTCACTTCTCTCATCAGCAAAGTCTTTCCAGTAGTTCATCCCTCCGATTTCCCCAGCAGATAACCCTGCCTCCTTGGAGTTTGTGCTTCGTTTTACGTTATTCCTTTATGGCTGGCTGTGCCCACATTTTCAGTGATACAGGACAGTGACTTACTCAGCCTTTCTCACTTCCTGGCCCTTTGTGAGGTGACCCCCAGTGCATGCCGAATTCCATTTCTTACTACCTCTTCTTTGATTTTGCTGTTTTCGCTCAGTCTGTTATAACAAAAATACTGTAGCCTGGGTGGCTTATAAACAACAGACATTTATTGCTGACAGCCTCTAAAGGAGGCTAGAAGTCCAAGATCAAGGTGCCAGCAGGTTCAGTGGTGAGGGCCCACTTCTTGGTTCATAGACCTGTCTTCTCATTGAGTTGTCACATGGTGAAAAGGGCAAATGAACTCCCTTAGGCCTCTTTTGTAAGGCCACTACTCACATTCACGATGGTCTGCCCTTATGACCTACTTGCCTCCCAAAGGCCCTACCTCCAAATAACATTACTTTGGAGGTTAGGTCTTCAACATGAATTTTGGAGGGACACAAACATTCCTTCTGTAGCATTCACCCACCTATCATGACATCTGTGGCTCTTGAGGTCCCTCGGGTGGGCTGTCAGGAGAATAGAAAGGTGCCTGTGCTCCGGGCCTGAGACTTCTTTCTGTGTGTAGGCGCACACTGCCTGAGAAAGTTGGCTTCCTTGTTTTGTCTTTAAACAGCTTCTCCTTTACTATTCAAGGCTTTTTCAGGTGCCCATTGCAGGAGACCCCTTTGTAGAATCATGGGGGCTTAATCAGAATCCCCTTCTCTCCATATACCCAACTCCATAGGCTCTGGTGAGGATTGAATGAGGTCTGCTTAGCATGATTCCTGACAGAGTGTGAACTCAAGTAGGTAACTAGCTATTATTGTTACTATTATTTCTCTTGAAAAAGCTTTTCATTTTTCTTTCTGATTATTTATACTCAGTGTACAATGTTTGGAAAATACAGCTAAGTATGTAAAGAACATTCCTTCACCTCCTATTAACTTTTTGGGATATTTTCTATGGCTTTTCTTTCCTTTCTTCTTCCTTTTCCTCTTCTCTTTTCTTTTTTGAGACAGAGTCTTACTCTGTTGCCCAGGCTGGAAGATAGTGGAGCATGGTGCAATTGTAACTCAGTGCAACCTCGACTTCCTGGGCTCAAGCTGCCTTCCTACCTCAGCCTCTGAGTAGCTGGGTTCACAGATGTGTACCCACCATGCCTGGCTAATTTTTAAAAAAATTTTTGTAGAGGTGAAACTCCCTGGTGTTGCCCAGGCTGGTCTCAAACTCCTGAGCTTAAGTTATGCTCCTGCCTGAGCCTCCCAAAGTGCTGGAATTACAGGCATGAGTGTCTGTGCCCAGCCTGTTTTTTTCTTAATGTAAACATATACATAAATACATGTATGTATATTTATAAAATTTTATTACACTTTATCTTCTTTTATGCTAAACAGAGTATCCTGAGCATTTCCTGGTATTCCTTTTGCTGATTTTGAATTTGTGATATAGACTAGCCTGGACAATATGGTGACAGCCCGTCTCTACTAAAAATACAAAAATGAGCTGGGTGTGGTGGCGCGCACCTGTAGGAGGCTGAGGCAGAAGAATTGCTTGAATCAAGGAGGCGGAAGTTACAGTGAGCTGAGATCACGCGGCTGCACTCCAGCCTGAGTGACAGAGTGAGACTTCGAATAAAAATAAATAAATAAAATAAATGAATTCGTGATATACACTGTTGAGTGTTGTCTGCCTGAAGTGGCTCTTGTCCTTGGATGAGGATGTATGCTGCATAGTATGCACTGAAAGAGAATAATGAATTGAAAGCCAGGGGTGGAGGGACGTCTCTCTGTTTCTCGTCAGATTCAGCTTATGCACTGAGAGAGAATAATGAATAGAAAGCCAGGGGTTGAGGGATATCTGTCTGTTTCCCCTCAGATTCAACTATCTGTGGACCCCACCTGGAGATCGAGCCTTGGGCCACCTGGCTCAGTCTCATCTTGTGTCATAGCTGCTATTTCACCTTTCCAGTGATTCACCCTGAAACTGCACCTTCTTTAAGAAAGCTCAGGCGTAAGAAGCCTCCAAGCGATTTGACTTAAATCACAAGTCAGGAAAACCTGATTTAAGTTATTAGGAGGACTTTAAAAAAATTATCACAAGAAACATTGCATTTTAAGTTTTTATTTTGCAATTTATTTTTATTTTGCAGTGAAGGTTATATGCTTCATTTTTAGAAAGCAGTATTGAGTTTGCTGGATATTGAAGTTATATCAGAAAATAACCTGGTATCTTTAACCTTTCAGAGTTGGATGGGTTTGAGGAGCATGTGGTCAGGGAGGGAGGAAGAGGAGTGTTAGAATCATCTATGAAGTCTTTCCCCTGGAAAAATATATATTTCCAAAATTTGAGAACCAATGATCTGCTTCCTTTTTACAGATGAGGAAATTGAGATGTACAATGGTCAAGTGCTTTGCTTAAAATCACACATTTAGAAGGTAGGGCCAGAGAGTTATTGAGGATTGAAACAGAACTACCTCACGGACTAACTGAGGATTTATTTGCATTGCCGTGTTAGAAAAAAGCAACTGGCCGGGCGTGGTGGCTCAAGCCTGTAATCCCAGCACTTTGGGAGGCCGAGATGGGTGGATCACGAGGTCAGGAGATCGAGACCATCCTGGCTAACACGGTGAAACCCCGTCTCTACTAAAAAAATGCAAAAAACTAGCCGGGCGAGGTGGCGGGCGCTTGTAGTCCCAGCTACTTGGGAGGCTGAGGCAGGAGAATGTCGTAAACCCGGGAGGCAGAGCTTGCAGTGAGCTGAGATCCAGCCACTGCACTCCAGCCTGGGCGACAGAGCGAGACTCTGTCTCAAAAAAAAAAAAAAAGAAAGAAAAAGAAAAAAGCAACTAATTACCATACTATCTGAGAGATACTTTTTAAAAACTAGCCAATTTCTTTTAAAATAACCAACTTCTATTTGAATATTTTTCTGTAATAATAGTTCTACTTTTTACACTAGCTTGGTTTTTTTTGATGTTGGAAAGATAATATATGTACTTCACAAAATGTTTATTAGGTAGAATTTGAAATACAAAAGACAGTAGACAGAAGAACATGACTCCTCATGTGCTCATTGCCCACTTCCAACAGCAGCCTGCTTTTTTCCCTCCTGGGTTATTTTGAAACAAATTCTGCCTTGTATCATTTCATCTGTAAATATTTTCAGCCACTGTTTAAACTTCCAGTTTTCTTATAATGTCTTAATTAAAAGAAAGTTCTGTTTGAATCAGGCTATTAATAAGGCTCCAAACACCAATGCGTCGTAGTTGACCTTCCATTTTTCTCTCTTTTTTTTTTAACCTCAAAATTTATTTGGTAAAGTAAATCAGGTTGTTTGTTTCTATTTCCCACTGGCTGGATTTTGCTGATTGTTACCCACGTGTGGTTTAGCATGTCCTCTGTCCTATTTCCTGTTAAGTTGGAGTTGGATTTAGGGTAACATTTTTGAAAGTTATGAGAGTATGTAATAGAAGCAGGTTCTTCCTAGAAGTGACTGTTGTCAATATCGTCTTTTGCAAAATTTTTATATTTTATGTGTATGTATATATTTTCCGTATTATATGTAGTACACATGCACACACAAAAGCACATCTGTGAGTATTGCCTTTGTCATATCCCTGGAATGTGCCATGAACCTTTGCACTAGATAAGCAGCTGACACTGACTGAATACTTCCTATTGCCAGGTAGCTTCTCCTTAGTGTTCACATAGGTTTTTCACTGTCTTCATAACTCTTTGAGGCCAGTCTGTTGCCTTCCCATTTTGTAGTTTAGGAAACTGACCCAGGCTCATGTTGTTGAGCAGTGGAACCTAGTTTGCCTTTGGGTGGTTTGCCCTGAGATTCTCCGCTATTTTAAAATGCTGATTCCTTATGCTCATTTTGTTTGGTCCATAAAACATAAAATAAAATAAAATGCTTGGGCCGTTGCTCTAGAGATCTGATTTAATTGGTCTGAGTGTGGCCTCTTCTGTGTCATGTCTGGATTTTCAGAAGCTTTCCAGGTGACTCTGATGTGTGGCCAAGATGTTTATTAGCTGCCGTATAGTATTCTGCTGTGTAGATCTTATTATTTAATGAGTCCCCAAGGGGTGTGTACTTACGTTGTTTCCAGTGTGCTGGCATCACAAATGATGTTGCAATGAATATATGTTTTAAGTGTCTCTTGGAACATGTGTATGAACATCAGCTAAATGAATTCCCAGAACAGGAATTACTGGGTCAAAGGGTATGGCGTTTGTAATTTTGATGGATATTGCAAAATTGGCCTCAGGGAGTTTGTGTCAGTTTGTTCTCTCACTGCTAGGTTGTCTGAGGGTACCCGACCCCATCCTAGGTGTCAGCCGGAGTCCCTAACTCCTTTCCGGGCTACTGTTACTTTTTCTTCTTTGGTTTTCTTTGAAATGTCATTCACTTTTGAAATATCTTGGATTTAACTTTGTATATGTTTCTGTATTTTTTTCCATTCTGTGTATTTACAAATACTAAACCATTTGTTCAGTTTGTTTGTTAGTACCACGCTATTTTGTTTATCATAGCTTTATAATACATTTTAGCACTTGGTAGAACTAGTGTTTAATCTTTTTACCCCCAGGCTTTTCTCAAATATTCCCGTAAATTAATTTTTGCATATGAAAATTCTGTTGAAATATTCATTGAGAATACATTAAATTTATGTTTTGCATCTTCACATTGTTGAGTCTTTTGGTCTAAGAAAAAGTTATGTCTTATTTACTCAAGTCTGTAGAATTTTAATCTTTTTATTCAGTAAGTCCTATATACCAATGTTGAATTCTCTTACTGGTTTCTAATAGTTTCTCAGTTGATTTTCTTGGATTTTCTAGGAGTGCAGACTATTTCTTATTTATTGTAGTATTTTAGTAACAACTGTATTTAGTAATAAGTCATATATGTATTTGTCACATTTAGAATTCTAAATGTAATTGTATTTTTTTCCTCCCCCTCAAAATTTGTTGCTGAGCAACTGGAAGGATGGAGCTGGCAGCCACTGAGCACTGCAGGGGAAGCTTCTCAGGGGTGATTGGGTTTGGTCACGGCTGCCATCAATCTGAGAAGCTGGCCAGTGGTCGAGGTGGCATTACTGAGTAGGCAACAGACACACGAGTCTGGAGTTCTGAGAAGAGTGGGGACTGGGATGGGCATTTGGAAAGCATTAGCATTTAGATGCATTTAACCATAGACTGGGTAAGATCACCAAGGCAGTGAGGGTGGATGGAGGAGACAAACCTGAGAGCATTCCAGGAGCCCTTGTGACTGGTGCAGTAACCCCTTTATTAGACCTGTTGCTTCATCTCTGGTTTGTTCATGGAGTCTGGATGAGCACCTAAAATCTTGTGTCACTTTTGTGAGCTTTTGTTACCCCTTGCTTCTAAGAAGTATATCTGAAGTCTCTGTGTCATCTCTACTCTGTAGTGGGTGGCCTCAGTGTGTCCCTGGGTAGATGATTCTCTATTCTCTGTCCCATGAGTGGTGGCTGTAAACACTTCTGTGTGTTTACATACTCCTGTGTGTTTACAAAAAATCTTTATGTGCTTTTCCTGTGCACACTGTCCTTTGTGTATCTTTTCTTGTGGCCCCTCATGCTTGCCTGCTCATTCTGTCAGCAGAGAAGTCAGGAGGAGGGGAGTGGGACTGACCTAGATCACCTGGCCCTGAGCTGGTCGTTACCATGTACAGTTGGCCCTCTGTATCCTTTGGTTCCATATCTGCAGATCCAACCAACCTTGGGTTGAAAATACTAAAAAAGCTCAAAATCATAAAAAATAATACAATGATAAAAATAATGCAAATAAAATATTTAACAACTATTTACATAGCATTTACATTGTATTAACTATTACAAAGCTAAAGATGATTTAAAGTATACATGAGGACGTGCGTATGCAAATACTACACCATTTGATATCGGGATATCAGGGACTTGAGCATCTTTAGGTTTTGGTATCCTCAGGGATCTTGGTACCAGCGCTCTGTGAATACCAAAGGACAACTGCGTATCTACTCGCTGGGTATTATTTGTCGTCACCATGCAAGGCAGGGAGTTTGTTCATTGTGGATTCTACTGCCTGGCACATAGTTGGCACTCACTAAACAGCTGAACAAATAATGATTGAAGTTAAAAGTCACATTGAAGATGATCAACCTTTGAATTTTAACGTATCTCGTGAATGCTACTCTTCAGTAACATTTAGTTTTTCTCATATTTTTACATTTGTGTATGTCCCCTGTCTTATGAGGGCAACTCAGAGTTGTGCTTTAAACTTGCTAGTAGTTTGAACTCTTGGTTTGGTCAAAGTAAAGATAAATAAACAATAGTTAAAAGTTAAACTTGCTAGTAGAGTCCTGAGGCCACTTTTTTGTCTTCCAGCAATTATGCTGAACCGTCAGGCTGTCAGCTGCCCCTTCTGGTTTTGTTGTTTGTGCTCTTGCCCTTCTTTCCCTTCCCTTGTGGACTGTTTCCGTTGCAGCCCCTGAGTTACAGATGCCCAGGACCATGCAGAGCCCGGTCCACGCAGGCCTCGTGCTCTCTGAGCCATGCTGTGAGGGAGTTGGAGTGACCTGAGTTTTTATATCTTCTTTAATTAAGCCAAGGAATTTGCTGTGGAAGCAGCATCTGAGTGACAGGCTGACATTGAGGGTACCTCGAACTGAGCCTGAACGTGTGGGCAGCTCTGTCCTGTAGAATTTGCTTTGAGACCCTCTGGAATAAGTAATCTCAAATGACTTGGCTCTGAGTTCTGTGAGCTGAGAAATCAGATTTGGAGCCTGTTATCTGGTCTTTAAAATAGCAGCTGTGGGATTCTGAAGAATGAGGGTCAGATCTGTGGTCTGGCTGCTGGCTGCTGTGGTATGGAGTCAATCTGTTCTTAGTAAGCAAAGACTAGCATATTCTCTCTCTCATATAACTGTTAATGTCTGTTTATTTTTTGGTCTTTTAAAAAAATCTTTGAATTTTAGATAATTCACACCTACCAAAAAAATTGCAGAAGTCATGCAAATAATTCTCAAATAATGCTCTTCACCCAGCTTCACCAAATGTTAGAGTCTTTTATAATGAGGGATTACCATTAGCTCATCTGTCGACCTTGTTTAAATTCTGCCTGTTGAATGATGTCCTTTATCCTTGGCTCCGGGTTCCATTTGTTATTGTCATTATATTCGTGGTTGTGTCTCTCTTCAGTCTCCTTTATCTGGGACAGTGACAGTTTCTTAGTCTTTTCATGACCTTGACACTTTTGAAGAGAACTGGTCTTTTTTTTCTTTTTTCTTCATTGCCTTTTTTGTTTCTTTTTGGGTGGAATGTCCCTCATTATAGTTTTGTCCAATGCTTCCTTATGACTATATTTGTGTTACATATTTTTGGCAAGAATACCACAGAAGAATTTTTTTTTTTTTTTCAGGGCCCATGACCACAGTGGGCCCTTGGTGTGTCATGCCAGGATTTGCCCCATTCCTTCTGATGTTAATTGTGATCATAACTGTGATCATTTGGCTGAATGGATGGCTGCACATTTCTTCCACTGTGGAGTTATTATGTTCCTTTTTGTAATTAATAAGTATCTTGTGGGGAGATACTTTGAGACTAGATAAATATCTTGTTTCTCAGGATACTTTTACCACTAATCTTAGCAACCACTGATTATTCTTGCCTGAAACAATTATTACTGTACTGTTTGCTAAATGATTTTCTATTTTTATCATTCTTTCTCCCTTTATTATTTAGAATTATACTTGTCAAAAGACAAAATTATAACAAATTTAGTTTAAAGATCTAGTTGGCTTTTGTGTTTCTAGAATTGGGCAACATTTTATTCTATAAAATAGAATGAGTATTCCTATGAGCTGACCAAAGGAGCCAGGTTTTATAGGCAGAAAAGGGCTGAGAAAAGCAGACACAGAGAACAAAAAGCAGATCGTTTCAAAGTCACTTCCTCATAGGGTTGAAACAGAGAGGTCTTCCTTACCTGCTGACTCAAGTTGACTGAAATCTCCTGTTTTTGTTTGTTTGTTTGTTTGTTTTTGGTTGGTTGGTTTGTTTGAAAACTGGCCCTTTTTAAAGTACATTTTGATTATCTCCATTCTGGTTTGGTCTGGTGTGCTGAGGCCTTGTGCAGGAGCTCAGTCCGAAACAGATGGACTGTAAGGACTGTAAGTTTCACATGCTGTAAGGAAGAGCTTTTCTTTCTCCTCTACTTATTTATTAGTTGTTGGTGTATGTCAGTGTGTATTCATGGACAGTTAGTTTATAGGTTGTGGTCCATTACTATTGTTTAATTCCTCAAGTGGCTTCTTCCAGTTGACTTTTCCTGTTAACATGTTTGCATCATTTTTCAAGCACTTCTTTACTTTCTTGAACACTACAGGAAGTTCCAGGTTTGAGTTCTTTTCCTGCCCTGACTGTGAAATGGACCCCTTCTCCAAGAAGTCCTTGGGTTTTGATAAGAGATTGGGATTACAAGCCAAGAGCTGGGCCTGCTGTGTTAGTTGGTGCTGTGGTGTCAGGCCTCTAGACTCTCCCAGTGGATGAGCAAGGAGGATACCCGTCTCCTACCTTGTGGTTTGCTGCTTTGGTCTCTGAAACTGTTAACGTTTATCTTTTTACTTCCTGACTCTAGTCTTTTCTCCCCTTTAAAAAAAGTTACAGTGTGGAATGAGAGTGTGAATCTTGGAGTCTAGAAACCATGCATTCAGTTGCTAGTTCTGACACTGATAAGCTGTCTGGCATTGAGCAGATTCTTTTGTCTCACTGGGCCTTAGTTTTCTTTTCTTTTTCTTTCTTTTTTTCTTATATACAGTAGGGTGATAACAATTAGAGGGCTGTTGTAAGGATTAAATGAGATAGTATAATTAAAGCTTTCAGTATAAGCTAAGTACTAGGTTTGGTTCTTGTTTTCAGCAAGTATACATGGAATGATTTTTTTTTTTTTTTCAGGGCCTTGGGGCAAATGGGGTTTAAGATTGCCAGCCTGCCCTAATCTTCTGCCCTGTCCCTGCTGGGCCTCAATGGGGACCTTGGTCTCTGACCTGCCCCTTGATCGAAGAGCTCCACCTCTGACTTGTCCCTTGATCTGGGAGCTTGGGCTCTAACTTGGCAGCCTGGATCAGGGGGATTGGCCTCTGACTGATGCAGAGGAACCTCTGGCTTCTCTTTCTTCCCTTGAGCAGTTGTACAATTTGAGTCAGTAAGGGAGAGAGGATGGCTCCTTTCTGGCCACCCACTAGCAGAAGTTTTGGAGTGGGCGCTTCGCCGTTCCCATGTTAAATGAGCAGTTCTGATTCTGTCTGGGCACATTCTGCTTCTGAAAGCAAAATTTCACACCGATCTCTGTGGGTGGTATTATTGTGAGGACCATTGGAAGGGACTCTCCTTCCCTCCCTCCTTTTCTGTCATAACTTTTCTATCTTTATTGACCCATTCTTCAGTAGGGGTGAGATGCTGGCTCAGCAGGCCCTGTAATAGCAGCACGCTCAGCCCTGTAGAGGCTGGAGGAAGTGACACCCAACCTTCTTCACCACGGGGGGCCAGTGAGGGTGAATGTGGGGAAAGAAACTAGCCAGTGCCCTTCAGTCTTCACTTCTGGTAGCTGAGCCACACCATAGATTTGGACCAGAATCTTCTCCCAAGGAGGGCCAGTGCTGTCTTCCTGTGACCCGCATGGCAGAGTCTGAAACACCAGTCTGAGCTAGTCACATGTTCCCTCACCTGGTGGGGCTTTGTGACCTGGTGGTTCATGGGAAGCAGGGGTGTTTGCACACTTTCTCCCTCCTGCCCACTAGCATGCCTCCTGCTTTGCAGGCTCACCCAGAGCATTCTGTTCTGCTACTGCTAGAGCTTCCCAATAAGTGGGTAGGTAGGACTAGCTGTGACCTAGAAAACACTTAGCATTATCCAAGTGTCCCTAGTGAAAAGCTGAATAAAGCAAGAGAAATGTCACTTTGGATGCTCAAGTTCTCCTAGGAGAACAAACTTACAGACTTTTTGTTTCCCCTAATTTTTGAAGGCAGCATGGCTGAGCCCAGAACCACATGGCTGAGCCTGGTACCAGAGTGGCTGGCAGGATGAGCACTGCACAGATTGGTGTGGTGACTAGCAGCCTCCTTCCTGAGGCCTTTGGGGACCCGCTAACTGTACTGGGTCTTAAGTAAGAAAAACAGAAAACTGTTTCTCACTCCAAGGAAAACAAGCAGTCAACCCCATGTACATACCTCTCAGAGCTCTGAATAAGAAAGGAAACCAGGCATGGTGGCCCCAGAAGTGTTCAGGGCATATGGGTGTGATCCCTTGCCCCAAGGGGGTTGGCAGTGCCCTCTTGAGGGGCTTTTTGTGTCTGCTGAGTGTTTTCCAATTTAGCATGGCTCAGGGGATGGGATGAGGATTCTTCAACTTTTCCCTTGTTTTTTGGCTTTTTTCCTTAAGTTGGCCCTGGGTAGCTGTCCCTGCTTCTAGGGGGCATTGTGAGCTTTACATAGGTGCAGTGCTGGCTCCTGACAGCAAGCATCTGGCTTATGCCACTGAGATGTCTCATGTGGAGTGGCTATGCCACCCAGGCTTCCATGGTCCTGGGTTCACTGGTCATTTCTTTCCCAAAAGTATGCACTCATGAGGTCAGCTTTGTATCTTTGGGGCCAAGCATCTGTGATTTTGCTGCTCTAGCTTTTATTTAAATTTGACGCTCTCGTACCCCTCTTACCCGGGAACTTCCTATTTTTCCTTAAAAGTTTTTCTTTTCTTTTTCAACTGGTGTTTTGAAAAATGCTGTATGTGGCCGGGCGCAGTGGCTCAAGCCTGTAATCCCAGCACTTTGGGAGGCCGAGACGGGCGGATCACGAGGTCAGGAGATCGAGACCATCCTGGCTAACACGGTGAAACCCCGTCTCTACTAAAAAGTACAAAAAACTAGCCGGGCGAGGTGGCAGGCGCCTGTAGTCCCAGCTATTCGGGAGGCTGAGGCAGGAGAATGGCGTAAACCCGGGAGGTGGAGCTTGCAGTGAGCCGAGATCCGGCCACTGCACTCCAGCCTGGGCGACAGAGCGAGACTCCGTCTCAAAAAAAAAAAAAAAAGAAAAATGCTGTATGCATATATCAAAAGCAATTTGAGAAGTATGGGAGGGTGTGTAGTGGAACTTTGGTGGTCTTCTCACTCACAGCCCTGTCTGTGGCTCTATTCTGCTCTACACAGAGAGGTGATTGTATTTATCCACTCTACCCTAAGTGGCTGCTGTTACCAGTGTCTGGTGTACTGGTCAGGAGATATTCTTTGAAAATACAAGCATACTTACCTATGCCTGTCTTCTTACTTTTTTCTTTTTTGGTTAATACAGTTTATTTTTAGATTGACTTCAGGTTCACAGCAAAATTGAGCAGGAAGTGCAGAGAGTTCTCCCTACACTGATGGCCTCTGTGATTAATGTCCCACATTCTCTACTTTTTCAGTTTTAACCTTTCCACAGATGAGAGTGGCTGTATACACTGCTCATCCGCGTCGGCCTCAGTGGGTGTCTGCTGTGTTCTCTAATGACTGTTTAGCAGTTTCCCACTTCATGTGGACAGGCCTTAAGGTGTTGATAATGTTTTACTGTGTGAACTGTGCTCTGGCTGTCTGTATTCTCTCAGTCTCATTTCTGGTGGAATTACAGGAGAATAGTGTGAGATGACTGTGACATTTTTAAAATCGCTAAAAGTTTCTTTATAGTAATATAGAAGAAAATTAGAGAATATATGTAAAAAACATTAAGATTAGGGAAATTTAAAATGCTCTCTGTAAATGTCCTGGGGGATGTCCCATGCTCGTGTGGGGTCCAGGGCATAGGGCGGATAGCAAAGCGTTTGTGTTTGAACTGGTGCTGCTGAGGTGGAGCAGAGCACAGGTGTCAGCTTCTGCTTCCACCTTCATTTGGACCCTTCTGCTCTCCTGCCACTTCCCTGGGCCCTGCCCTGGGCTCATCCCCCAGGATGGATGTGGGTTATTTTTTTGGCACTGTAAGACGAGGGAATTTAGAATAAGGAAAAGAGGGTTGAGATTCTGTACTAAATACCAGCATTGTTGGGTGTATTAATTTAAAAGCCGGAATGGGGATAACGCTCCTTCTAAACGGGTATTGGTCCATAGAAGAACAACAAATTAAAGCTTATGTAAGGATTTGGTGGGCCGGGCACGGTGGCTCACACCTGTAATCCCAGCCCTTTGGGTAGCCAAGGCGGGCAGATTACTTAAGGTCAAGAGCTCGAGACCAGCCTGGCCAACGTGGTGAAACCCTGTCTCTACCAAAAATACAAAAACTAACTGGGTGTGGTGGTACATGCCTGTAATCCCAGCTACTCGGGAGGCTGAGGTGGGAGGATTGCTTGAGTCCGAGAGGCAGAGGTTGCAGTGAACCGAGATTGTGCCACTGCACTGGGTGACACAGCGAAAGTGTTGATCTAGTCAAGGTACAAATTGTTGATCTAGTCAAGGTACATTTCTCTGTGCCTGATGTTTTTCTGAGACATAGGTGTATGATTTGTCCGGGCTATATTGTGTTCTAACCCAGAGACCCTGAAATGGAAAAAACGTGTAATTTAACTCAAATTAATGGGACCATGGAGCTCTTTTTCTTTCTAGTTGGCCTGCTGTCACTGTGAGGGACTGTTATTTGGAGGAGGTTAATTTGGGAAATGATTCTTGCTTCGTTTTCTTTTTTTTTTTTCAAGATGGAGTCTTGTTCTTTTACCCAGGCTGGAGTGCAGTGGCATGATCTCAGCTCACTGCAGCCTCCACCTCTCAGGTTCAAGCAATTCTCCTGTCTCAGCCTCCTGAGTAGCTGGGACTACAGGTGCCCGCCACCATGCCTGGCTAATTTTTGTATTTTTAGTAGAGATGGGGTTTCACCATATTGGTCAGGCTGGTCTCGAACTCCTAACCTCAGGTGATCCACCTGCTGCGACCTCTAAAAGTGCTGGGATCACAGGGGTGAACCACTGCGCCCGGCTGGAAAATGATTCTTTTGGTCCCTCATACTGCCTGCAAAGTTGTAGAAATACTAAATTCCCATTTCATCCAGAAAATGTATTTCTTTGAAAATATCCATTTTTTTATTTAGTAAAAATACATTCCTTTTGTAAATAGATAAAACTCAAGACCCTTTTGATCAACCCTCAAGCCCAATATTCTGCCAGAGAGTTATCATTGTTCTTGTGCTCACCTTTTGAGTTTTTATATTTTGAATTTAGTGATTCCAGTTTTTAATGTTTAAGATCGCTGGTTGATTCTTATGAGTGTAGTATCCTCTTAGACCACTTGGAGGCCATTCATTGCGCCTGTTTTTAACTCCTGTGTCTTTACTGACTCTGTGTTCTGCAGCATCACTTCTTTAGGTGTAGAATTTGGTGCCCTCTTCTCAGGGTTTGGGGATACTCAGCTGTATATTAACTTTTAAATTTGAGGTTTCTGTTAGCCTATCTGGGTGCTGCATGTTTTCCATAGTTGGTCTCTAGACATTGTTGGGGGCTTGGCTGGGCATGGACTATGCCAACTGCTAATTCTCAGGGATGGCAGGCTCCCTGCCCTCTGTGGGTGTCACCCGCTTGTCTTCGCAAACCAAGTGTCTTACTCTCCTTCTCTCTGGGTTCGATGCCACTTGGGTTCAAGTGAGTGGAGTTACATGTGTGTTTGGGGGGAGAGGCAGGAGGTTGTTCCATTGTTATACCCTAACCACATTGTCCCTTGATACTCACAAAGACAAACTACAGCAGGCTAGGGTTTCTGGGCATCTCTGCCTCCTGACCCTATTGGGGTCAAGACACACCCAGGCTAAATGTGTAGTTTTCACCTAGTGTCTATATTCAGTGCCAGCAGCTATCTCTTGAGGGCCACGGGCACTCATACAATGCAAAAGATACTATAAATCTCTTGTATCTTTATATATATACACACGCATATATACACACAGCCTGGGTGTGTCTTGATTAGTAACCCAGAATACACAGGCAGTGTTGCTTTGGTGATGAGTTTTTCAAAAAGGCAATTACATTTTAGTAAAGGCCATAATCAGACAAGTTGTATTCCTGGAAAATTCACGGTATAATAAAAACATACAAAAAATTATTCGAGTTTTTATCTAAAATTGAGTTAGATTACAGGCTCAGATAAATGTTCAACAGCTTCTGCCTACCTCCATGTCTAATGGGATGTGTGAAGGTAGTACGGGTAGGGGACAGTGCCCACTGATGCTGTCCACACTCTCCCAAACTCCCAGGACACAGGGCCCACCCTCCCTTTGAGAGCTACTGATCAAGTAGGAGTTTTCTGTTTTCATTCACGTTTGAAAAATTGGAATAATCTGCTTTATGATTTCTTTATTCCCTGAAAAGTTAAGCTAATAATATTTGTCAGTGTTTTCCTATATAGGAACATTTTCTGAAGATGTGGTTGTTAGGGGATTTTAGAGTATAAGTTGTGTGTATGTTAATTTTTTCTGGGTAATTATATGGTTGAGATGCTAGTGGCACACATTATGGTTACATTTGTTTAGTAACTGTAACTCGAGCCCTGGAAATTAGGCTTTTTGTATAAAATTTCATAGTAATTCATGAAATGTTTGTAAGCAAAATGTACCCCGCTCCTTGACTGAGTTACCTTAAATATCCTTAAAGGTAGAGAGGTAATGCACATTCCTTTTTCTCTTTCTGTATGTGTGTATATATGAGAGAAAGAGTGTGTGTGCACATGTCCCTAATAATTCCTACCTCAGAGCAGTGGAAGACCTCTGAGTTTGATAATATGCTTTGCATGTGCTGTATTTGTGAACTGCCTCAGAACATCTCTTGGGGAGACTACCTGGGTTCAGGGACCATCTGCCTATGCACCTGAATCATGTGAGCCCTGATTTTGTTTACCATGGAGCCAGGCACTTGAACACTGTCACGTCCCAACTGTGTCCATCCCAACTGTGGACAGCTTTTACATGGTTCCACCTCCTTGCCTTCCAGGACCCCTTCCTCCCTTCTCCTTGGCTTCTGGGGCCCTGCACCCATGAAGGCCAGCACAGGCATCACCTTCTCTAGGAAGCATTTCTGACATTCCAGAAAATGAACTTTCACATGGTCCGGGTTAGGGCCTGGATCCCAAACTTTCTGTTTCTTTGTTCCCTCCCCCTTTCAACCATTGTGGCTGAGGTGTGGCCATACTGCATGTCACATGGCTGGTGAAAGACCCCTTTCTCTCTCTCTTTGGTGCTTGTTCAAAGGCTCCTTGACTCTCAGTAGTATAGGTCAGATTGTACCATGTGTCTGCGGCTATCTGACTCAATCATGGGAGCTTTTCTGTCCTTCCCAAAGCATCCCTAACAGGCGGGAAATGATTTAGTTTTTATGAGTGTGCCTCCTGCCACAGGGAGACAGCCTTTTCCTGTTGCAGATCATACTGATTTTTAGAGAAGACTTCTCTCTTCATATGCAGCTTACCCTTCTATCCTCCCATCCCATGTATATGTTGAGTACCTTCTATGATGTTTCAGGCCCTGTTCTAGCAGTCAGACATATAGAGTGGGAGATGCTCAAGGGATTCACAGTTTAGGGGGAGCTTGAACAAACTGTTGGAATCCCATGTGATGAATGCAGAGGAAGAGGCCAGACCCATTTTCTGGAATGTCAGAAATACTTCCTGGAGAAGGTAATGCCTGTGCTGGCATTCGTGGGTACAGAGCCAAAGAAGCCAGGAGAAGGGAAGAAGGGATTCCTGGAAGGCAAGGAGATAGAAGAAAGCATTTTAGTTGTGTCCAGGGAATCCCTTTGGGAGGGGTATAGTCTTGAAGGAGCGTTTTGAGATGAGCAGAGTTGAGCCCGTCGGGTTTTTTAGGCCTGTTGTCTAGGACCACCTAGGATATATGGTAGGAGAAAAGAATTATCACACAGTTCAAATACGTTTTTAAAAATAATGAAAGATTTTCCAATGAAGGAAAACTAACATCCTTTAATGCGAATTTTGCAAAAAAGCCTTTTTGCTAACTGTTGACTAGTGTAGAGTTAATTCATTTGAAGTAATGTTTTATAGTATTTGTGAAATTTAGTATAGGTTAGAGTTAGTACTGGATCCAGGATTTAAACTTTTGTTTTCTCTTTCTTTTCCCCCAAATTAAAGCATTCTATCCTTTTCGTCTTAATTTCATTCATATCTTCATATTACGTTTTTGAGATAGCTTTTTTTTTTGAGGGGAAATAGTGACATAAATAGGTTTAGAACCTCAGGTGGCTTAAAACTCCAGGTGTAGTCAGTGGTAAAAAATTTTCTTTTCTTGGTTAGTCTAGTTTTGGTGTTGGTAAGTATTATATATGCTGGTGGGTTTTTAAAAAGGGCACGTGGTAGAGTCTGGCATAGTATTTGGAGTCTTGTGGTAGCGGCCCACTTCCTGCTAATGCAGTAGAGCATGTTCATAATGGCCTTCTACACTTTCCTTCCTAGGACAGGCTGTACTTAGTCATACCAGGTAAGAAATATATTTTAAAATTTTAGTTAGGCCGGGTGCGGTGACTCACGCCTGTAATTCCAGCACTTTGGGAGGCCGAGGTGGGCGGATCACGAGGTCAGGAGATCGAGACCATCCTGGCTAACACGGTGAAACCCGTCTCTACTAAAAATACAAAAAAAATTAGCCAGGCATGGTGGCGAGCACCTGTAATCCCAGCCACTGGGAGGCTGAGGCAAGAGAATGGCATGAACCTAGGAGGCAGAGCTTGCAGTGAGCCCAAATCGCACCACTGCACTCCTGCCTGGGCAACAGGGCGAGACTCCGTCTAAAAAAAAAATAAAAAAATAAAAAAATTTTAGTTAAACAGTTATGATGATACCTTGTAGTTTACTTTGCATTTCTTTATTTATAGAATACATTTTCTACACAGTGATTTACTGTTGGTACTTCCTACTTTGTTAACTCATTAACTCCACTTACTCATTGATGGGAGGAGTCTGGATATTTTCCTTCTGTAGAGTTTCACAAATCCTCACGTTTTCTTATTCACTGCTTTTCGTCTATCAGTTGATTCACTGAATTTAGTGTGGGGATTTTACCACATTGATACTGCCTTCAGCGATTTTCTTTATGTTAGATTTTAGAAATTTCTCTCTGCTTTAATGTTGTAGACTAAGTATACCATTCCATTGTCTACTAAAGGGCTCAAGACCGTTCTTTAATATTGTTTGATTTCTTTAAAATGAATTCCACTGTGACTTGATCAAGTTTTGTATTATACCCCTTGGGGACTTTAATTGATATTATGTTAAAACTACATATTAACTTGAAGAATATGATCAGTTTTGTTCTCATTAAATTTTCCTGTTAAAAGGAAGCATATCATTGTATTGTTGGTGACTTCTTTTTTTCTCCCATTAAATTCGGTTACAGAAAGTTGCCTTCAAGAATTATATACATATCTCATGTGTCCTCAGTTCCATTAATAGCCATGCAGTTAATGATTGTGTTGCTTTTAGCAATGGTATCTTCTTCTCCACCATGTGTTATAGTTGTGTGACAGTTAGGAAAGCAGTTGTTTAATTAATTACAAAGGTAATTTGGAAAATTTGGAAATAGAATTATCCAGTTCTATCACTAGTATTACCTTGTTCAATTTTCTTCTGATTAAAACAATTATATTTGCCAGTTCTTTATTAGATAATTATAATATTAGAAAATACATGGCCGCAGGGCTAGGCGTGGTGGCTTATTCCTGTGATCCGAACACTTGGAGAGGCCGAGGCAAAAGGATTGCATGAGCCCAGGAGTTTGAGACCAGCCTGGGCAATATAGTGAGATCCTGTCTTGAAAAATTAGCCAGGCGTGGTGGTGCATGCCTATAGTCCCAGCTATTCAGGAGGCTGAAGTGGGAGAATTGCTTAAGCCCTGGAGGTCGAGGCTACAGTGGCCCATGATCGTGCCGCCACACTCAGTCTGGGCAACAAAGTGAGGCCCTGTCTCAAAAAAAATAAATAAATAAAAGAAAGAAAATTAAGAAAAATCCATCTACAATAGAATATATATAAAAAATACTTAGGAATAAATTTTTAAAACTCCAGAACTAATAATACTTCCAAAACAACACAACATTGTTGAAAGGAATTTCTCCTTTCTAATCCCGCAGCCAGTGTCAATATACTGTGAGATGTCCTTGCACACCTTTCTCCAGGCTCATACAGATGCTTGTATGCATGCACACACATCACCACACACACACACACACACACACACACACAGCACTCCCCCTTTCTAATCCCGCAGCCAGTGTCAATATACTGTGAGATGTCCTTGCACACCTTTCTCCAGGCTCATACACGTGCTTGTATGCATGCACACACATCACCACACACACACACACACACACACATACACACAGCACTCCCCCTTTCTAATCCTGCAACCAGTGTCAGTATACTAAGACGTGTCCTTGCACACCTTTCTCCAGGCTCATACACATGCTTGTATGCATGCACACACATCATACATACCAAGTGCACATGGCACACCATACCAGACACACGTACGGTTTTAAAAACTTGAGATATAGTTCACATACATTAAAATTTGTACTTTAACATGTACAATTCAGTGTTTTTCATATATTTACAAGGTTGTGTAACTACCGCTATTATCTAATTCCAGACCTTTTTTTTCTTTTTGAGACAGAGTTTTGCTCTTGTTGCGCAGGCTGGAGTGCAATTTCACAGTCTCGGCTCACTGCAACCTCTGCCTCCCAGGTTCAAGTGATTCTCCTGCCTCAGCCTCCCAAGTAGCTGGAATTGCAGGCATGCTCACCATGCCTGGTATTTAGTAGAGACGGAGTTTCACCATGTTGGTCAGGCTAGTCACAGACTTCTGACCTCAGGTGATCTGCCCACCTCAGCCTCCCAAAGTGCTGAGCTTACAGGTGTGAGCCACCATGCCTGACCCCAGAACATTTTTATTACCTGAAAAAGAACTTTGTATGTATTAGTATTCACTCCCCATTTTCTTTCAAAACTCCCAGCCCTAGGCAATTACCAGTCTACTTTGCCTTTGTAGATTTGCCAATTCTGACATTTCATATAAATGGAATCATACATTGTGTGGCCTTTGTGTCTGGCTTTTCTTACTTAATGGAATGTTTTCAGGATTCATCCATGTTGTAGCATGTATCAGTACTTCATTCCTTTTATTGACAGATTAATATTTTATTGTATGGACATACTTCATTTTGTTTATTCACTGGTTGGTGGACAGTTGGATTTCTATTATGAGGAACATTTGTGTACAAGCTTTTGCGTAGACATCATATGTTCATTTGTCTTAGGTATAGACCTAGGAGTATAAATACTGGGTCCTGTTAAACTGTATGTTTAACCTTTTGAGGAAGTGCCAGGCTGTTTTCCAAAGCAGTTCCACCATTGTACACCAGCAATCTGTGGGGATTCCAATTCCTTCACATCCTTGCCAAAACTTGTTATCATCTGTTTTTTTTTTTTTTTTTGATTATGACTATTCTAGTGGGTATGAAGTGGGATCTCATTGTAGTTTTCATTTGCATTTTCTAGTAACTGAAAATGTATATTTTTTCATGTGCTTTATTGGCTATTTGTGTATCTTGGGAGAAATAACTATTCAAACTCTTTATCCATCTTTATATAGTCTAGATACAAGTCCCATATTACATATATAATTTACAAATATGTTTTCCCATTAGTTTCGTAGTTTAAAACATTTATTCCTAAGTATTTTATTCTTTTTTGATTCTATTGTAGATGGAATTTTTCTTCATTTCATTTTCAGATTGTTCATTGTTAGTTTATAGGAATACAAGTGATTTTTGTAGAGTGATCTTGTAACATGCAACTTTGCTAAATTTGTTTATTAATGCATAGTTTTTAGTGGATTCCTTAGGATTTTCTGTATACAAGATCTTTTCATCTGCAAAGAGATAATTTTACTTTTTTCTTCTCATTTGGATACTATTTATTTATTTTCTTGCCTAACTCCCCTGGCTAGAACTTCTAGTACAATGTTGAATAGAAATAGTAAGAGTAGGCATCCTCGTCTTATTCCATTCATCAGGGAGGACATCTAATGTTTCACCATTGAGGATGATGTGAGCTACAGTCCTTACTTTTTGTTAAATCTCATGATTTAGTTGACAGAATCCTCTAGTAACCTCGCTAGAAAGTGACCATGGCACAGAAAGTTTTTGAGACCTCATCAGGGGTCACCAACTTCCTTGATTTGCCTGGGATTGAGAAATTATTGGGACATGTGAATTTTAGGTTTTTCTTTTTTTTCCCCAGGTTATATCTGGGTTAATAGTTTACCTAGGACTGAGGGAATTCCCAGGATGTGGGACTAATGGTGCTGAATCCAGGAAAATCCTGGGCAAACCAGGACGAGCTTGTTACCCTGCCACATGCCTGAAAATGCTTTTTTTTTCTATCTTTATGCTTGATCAAAGTTTGAATTTGTAGAACTTAAGGTTGGAAATATTCCCTGCATTGCTCCATTTTCTTCTAGCCTACAGTTTGACCCTTAGGAAGTCGATGTAATACTTTTCTTTTTTTAAGACTGGTCTTGCTCTGTTGCCCAGGCTATATTGCAGTGGTGCAATCATGGCTTACTGTAGCCTCAACCTCCTGGGCTCAAGCAATCCTCTCACCTCAGTCCCCTGAGGAGCTGGGACCATAGGCATGTGCCACCATGCCTAGCTAATTAAGATTTTTTTTTTTTTTTTGATAGAGATGAGGCCTTGATATGTTGCCTAGGCTGGTCTGGAACTCCTGGGTTCAAGCTGTCCTCCATCTTGGCCTCTCAAAGTGTTCAGATTGTAGGCGTGGGCCACCATGCCTGACCTTGATTGTGCTTTTGATATGACAAGTCAAGTGCAATAGTGAGAAGTGGGGAAAGAGTAGAACAAAGAGTTTGCTTGAGTTTAACCTGGTACTTGCTGGGCCTTTAAAGCTGAAGATTCATGTCCTTCGTATCATAATTTAAGAAATTTCCTTAAATTCTTTCTGTTTATCTGCTTTCCTTTATTTTCTTTGTTCTCTAGTTCTTCAGTTATTCAGATATTGGATCACTAGTTTCATTAAAAAAATTTTTTTTTTTCTGTATCTTGTGTCTCTGACTTTTTGTTCTTTTTTGGGGGAAAACCCGCACATGACTTCCTCAGCTATGTTCTCTAATCCTGGTGTTGAGGTGTTTTTTCTTTGCTATGATTATTAGTTTATAAAAGCTCTTTTCTTGTTTTCTGGAAGTGATTGTTATTGTTGTTCTTTAAGCAATATTCTTTACTTGTTTCAAGGATGCAAAGTTGTGTCATTGTTCTGAGCAGATAAACACATGCTCTCATGCGCTCTTACACTCACATTTACCTGCACTAATGCACACTCACATGCACTCACACACACACTTGTGCTCTCATGCACACTCTCAATGCATACTCACATGAGCTGTCACACATATGTACACACACAATTTCTCACACACATGCCGGAAGGATTGGGCATGGAGGGAAAGAGGGAAAGGTTGGATTTGAGGAGCTTGCGGAAGAGGTAGCGGTCCTGGGCCAGACTGGCTGGGAGGACGCGTGAGCTGGGAGATGTGCAGTGATGGGAAGGAAGAAGCGAGGATTACGGACCTTGCAGGAAAACAAGCCTGATCCCCAATAAGATGTGGTGACAGATGAGCATGTGAACTGTGGATGAGAAAGGATCATGTGCAGTGCCATACACACACCAAGTATTGTTGCTCTTTATGCACATAAGAAACATGTGATTGACTTAAGCTAGGAGATAACTGAGTTGTAAGTAGAAGTGACCAGCAGACAGTTGGAAATGGAGTCTGAAGTTTGGGGAAGAGAAGCAGAAGTTGGAACTTGATTTGGGAGTCAGCATCTTACAAGTGGTAGTTGCTGTTTCTGAAGGGAGAAGCATAGAAGTCAGTGTTCAGATGGGAGAGGTCCATAATTATGGGGTAGTTAAGAAGAGGAGCTTGTAAAGAAGGATAAGATAAAGAAAAAAAGCAAGTCTGAGTATTCCAAATCAAAGATTTAAAAGAAAGGGTGTGTGTATATGTGTTTTGAGACAGGGTCCTGTTCTGTCACCCAGGCTAGAGTGCAATGGCATGATCTTGGCTCACTGCAGCCTCAACCTCCTGGGCTTAAGCAATCCTCCCACCCTCAGCCTCTGGAGTAGTTGGGATCACAGGTGCATGCCAGTGTGCCTGGCTAATTAAAACTTTTTTTTTTTTTTTTTCTAGAGATAGGGTCTCATTATGTTGCCCAGGCTGGTTTTGAACACCTGGGCCCAAGTGATCCTCCCGCCTTGGCCTCCCAAAATGCTGGGATTATAGGCATGAGCCACTGTTCCCAGCCTAGAAGAAAGTTTTGAGAAGGACTCGGTCAACCTGAGCTGAAAAAGAGTTGAAAGGATTGACACTGGGTGTGGCCTAAAGGCCAGGTCACAGAGTCAGCTGGCATAGCTCACGGAGTTGGTCGAGGTTGGCCTCAGTGGTTATATGCTATGAATGAAGAGCAGATGAAAGGAGTTTAATTCAGTCATTTAACAATAATTTGACCAAACTTGAGATTGGTAGGAAGGTAGACCAGGAGATCATTCTATTCTTGTGCTCTTTGCAAACATTTTGACGTGGGAGTTTTTATTTTTTATTTTTTTATTTTTATTTTTTGAGACAGAGTCTCACTCTGTCGTCCAGGCTGGAGTGCAGTGGCTCAATCTCAGCTCACTGCAAGCTCCGCCTCCCAGGTTCATGCCATTCTCTTGCCTCAGCCTCCCGAGTAACTGGGACTACAGGTGCCCGCCACCACGCCTGGCTAATTTTTTGTATTTTTAGTAGAGATGGGGTTTCAATGTGTTAGCCAGGATGGTCTTGATCTCTTCACTTCATCATCTGCCTGTCTCAGCCTCCCAAAGTGCTGGGATTACAGGCATGAGCCACCATGCCCAGCCTTTATTATTTTTTTTGAAACAAGGTCTTGCTCTGTCACCCAGGTTGGAGTGCAATACTGCAGCCTTGACCTCCCAGGCTCAAGCAATCCTCCCATCTTAGCCTCCCAAGTAGCTGGAAGCACAGATATCCACCACCATACACAGCTGATGTTTTTATTTTTGTTGAGATAGGGCCTCCCTATGTTGCTCAGGCTGGTCTTGAACTCCTGGGCTCAAGCAGTCCTACTCCCTTGGCCTCCCAAAGTACTGGGATTACAGGTGTGAGCCACCATGCCTGGCCAAGTTTTTATTATTTACATTTAAAGATGTTTTAAAATCCCAGCATGTCGGCTTGTCATGTTCACCTTTCCTGCGTGCCTACCTTTCCTGCAGCTTATTGTGTTGTTTGTGTCAAATATTACCTGGATCTGTGATGGCTGAATAGATGTGCTGCTATTCAAAGCCATGGAGGTCCTGCCAAGTCTTAACACCATTTTAACCTTCATCTTGGTTAGACGTACAGAGTTATAGGAGCAGGAAATTAAAGTCCAGAAAAAAAAATTATTACAAATGATTGAGTGCTTTCTCCTTTGGGTTGGAATCCTGTTTCTAGCAGCAGTGCGCTTATCTTCCAAAGAAACCACTATGGGATTCTATGGACATTGTTTATCTATTATTATTATTATTATTATTATTTGAGATGAAGTCTCACTCTGTCGCCTAGGCTGGAGTGCAGTGGCGCAGTCTTGGCTCACTGCAACCTCTGCTTCCTGAGTTCAAGTGATTCTCCTACCTCAGCCTCCTGAGTAGCTGGGATTACAGGCACGTGCCACCATGCCCCGCTAATTTTTGTATGTTCAGTAGAGATGGGGTTTCACCATGTTGGCCAGGCTGGTCTCAAACCCCTGACCTCAGGTGATCCGCCCCCCTCGGCTTCCAAAGTGCTGGGATTACAGGCGTGAGCCACCACACCCGCCCGACGTTTTTTATTTTTAAAGTCACTTCTTCCCGGCCGTCTGAGCTGTTATGTGGAACCATCCTGCGCCTCCATAACAGTAATTGGGTTTTTGGGCTAGGAACAGAATGTCCCTGAAATCCAACAGCTGACTTTTCCTCAGAATTGTACAGAACAGCAAAGATGGAGGAAGTCAATGTGCAAAGGACTTTTAAAGCATAACATCAAAGGAGCTACAGTTTAGTGAATTTACATTTCTGGCCCAAGTGACATCAGCCCTTTGTGCGTGCGAGTTCTCTCTTAATTGAGTCACAGAGCAGCCACATGGCTGGTTCTTGTCATCTGGCCAGACCAGCCCCTCCCTCTGATGGCCTTTCCTGGCTTCTGACTTGATTATATTTTAAATCAAACCACTCATCACAAGTGACTGATCTTATGACCATTTTTGTCCCCTCCCAAAAATGTTTAGAAGGACGTATGGAGTCAGAATCCCGAGCTCCTGTCTGCCTGCAGTCAGCTCCTGTGCTTTGTCGGCTTCCTGGGATTCATGCCCATCCCAGGAAGAAGCTCCTGTAAGATAGTCCTGGTGGAGTGCCTGTGTCTGCGTGTCCACACCCTAGCCTTGCCTGCTTAACTGAGTAAAGGAGTCCCTTCTCTTTTGCCTCCGAGACTCTTGGGCTCTGTTGCCCAGACTGGAGTGCAATGGCATGATTTCAGCTCACCAAAGCCTTCTGGCCTCAAGCAATCCTCTTACCTTAGCCTCCCAAGTGGATGGGATCACAGGCGTGCACCCCCATGCCTCGCTAACTTTTATATTTTTGTAGAGATAGGTTTTCACTATGTTGGCTAGGCTGGTTTTGAACTTCTGAGCTCAAGCGATCATCCTGCCTTGGCCTCCCAAAGTGCTGGGATTACAGGTGTGAGCCACTGTGTCTGGCCATCCCTGGGACTCTAACTCCTGTTTGCTTGTCCCTGGGACTTGAGATGGGCTGTCTCCCTCCTGGGCTGCCCTTGACTCTGGTTTGTATTTAGTTTAGAATCAAGGTGACCACCATTCTTATAGCACAGGGAGGACATTTTTGCCCTCATCAATGATACTTTCTCTTGACTGTGCTTTTTTTTTCCTTCTTTACAGATGACTTTTCTCCACAAATGCCTTTGATTTTATTCATGAGATCATTCCAAACATACTGAATACTTTTGTTTTGTTTTTTCTCTCAGGATGACTCTGTCAACCACCAAATACTAACTCTGGCTTCCTTTCCTCTTTTTATCCTTCCTCTTTGCCCACCTTCTTTTCAACTTAGTTCATTTTGTTTTCCTGTGTACTAAACTGCATGTATTTAAAGTACACAGTTTAATAAGTTTTGATGTATGTACACCCCTATGAAACCATCACCACAGTCAAGCTAATGAACAGTCATCACCCCCAGAAGTTTCTTCAGACCCCCTCCTGCTGCCCATCCTTCCACCTACATTCCCATCCTTAGGCAACCACGGCTCTGTTTTTTGTCATGATAGATTACAGTTCCTAGAATTATATAAATGGGATCATATAGTATGTACTTAAAAAATTTAGTTTCTGAAAATTGCAGTAAAATACACATAAAAGTTACCATCATAACCATTTTCAAGCATGCTGCAGCTATGTGACATTAAGTACATTCACATTGTCATGCAACCATCATCGCCATTGAGATCCAGGACTTTTTTTTGTTTGTTTTTTTGTTTTGTTTTGTTTTGTTTTGTTTTGTTTTTTGAGACAGAGTCTCGCTTAGTCGCCCAGGCTGGAGTGCAGTGGCGCAATCTCCCCTCACTGCAAGCTTCGCCTCCCGGGTTCACACCATTCTCCTGCCTCAGCCTCCCAAGTAGCTGGGACTACAGGCGCCCGCCACCGCGCCCAGCTAATTTTTTGCATTTTTGGTAGAGACGGGGTTTCACCGTGTTAGTCAGGATGGTCTCTATCTCCTGACCTCATGATCCGCCCACCTTGGCCTCCCAAAGTGCTGGGATTACAGGCGTGATTACAGGCGTGAGCCACCGCGCCCGGCCGAGATCCAGGACTTTTAAAAGTCTGTTTGCAAACTGAAACTCTGTATCCATGAAACAGCGACTCCCCTTCCCTGTGCTCCTAGTCTTTGGAAACCACCATTCTACTTTCTGTCTCTATGAATCCGACTCTCTGAGTACCTCATGTAAATGGAATCATATAGTAATTTTTGTGTGTGTGCCTGGCTTATTTCACTTAGCATAATGTCTTCAAGTTTCACCCATGTTGTAGCATGTGTCAGAATGTCCTTTTTTAAGTCTGAATAATCCATCGTATGGATATACTACATTTTGTTTATCCATTCATCCATTGATGGATATTTGAGTTCCTTCCACCTTTCAGCTATTGTAAACAGTGCTACTGTGAACATGAATGTACAGATATTCAGAGTATATACTCTTTTTGGTCTGATTTCTTTCAGGATAATTATTTTTAGGTTCATCCATGTTATGTATATGAATAATTTCTTTTTTATTTTTTATCTGTTCATCTATTGAATACTATTGGGTTGTTTCTGCCTTTTGGCAGAACACAAATGGTGAACAAATATGACCATTTGTGCTGTGGCCATTTGTGTACAAGTCTTTGTGTGGGTGGACACTTCATTTCTCTGGGTTAATAACCTAGGAGTAGAATAGCTATTCCATATGTCAGGTGCTAGGTGCTAGATTGTTTTCCAGAGTACTGTACGCTTTATATCCCCACTAGCATGTATCAGTTCCAGTTGCTCTTCATCCTAACGTTAGTGTTTTATTTATTTTTTTATTAAAATTTTTAAGATTGGGTCTTGCTATTTTCCCCAGGCTGATCTCAAACTCCCGGGCTCAAGTGATCCTCCTGCCTCAGCTACCTAAAGTGCTGGAATTACAGGTGTGAGCCAGTGTGCGTGACCAGCATTTGGTGTTTTAAATTTAGATATTCTTGGCCGGGCGCGGTGGCTCACACCTGTAATCCCAGCACTTTGGGAGGCCGAGTCAGATGGATCATGTGAGGTCAGGAGTTCGAGACCAGCCTTGCCAACATGGTGAACCCCCACCTCTACTAAACATACAAAAATTAGCTGGATGTGGTGGCACATGCCTATAAGCCTGCTACTGGGGAGGCTGAGCCACGAGAATCTCTTGACTCCAGGAGGTAGAGGCTGCAGTGAGCTGAGATCACATCACTGCACTCCAGCCTGGGCAACAGAGCGAGACTCCATCTCAAAAAAAATAAAAAAAATAAAAAATAAAAAATTGGACATTCTTATGGTTTCATTGTGGTATTTCACTATAGTTTGAATCTGCAGTTCCATAATAAGCAGTAATGTTGCCCTTTATATTTTATTTGATGAAGTGTCAGTTGAAATGTTTTATCCGTTTTAAAAAATTGGGTTCTTTTCTTATTGAGTTTTGAGAGCTCTCTGCATATTTTCGATCTGAGTAATTTATCAGATATATAATTTGCAAATATTTTCTCCCAGTCTTTGGATTGTCTTTTCATTGTCTTAACATTGCCTTTTGAGTAGCAGAAGTTCTTCATTTTGATGAAGTCCAGTGTATCAGTTTGTTTTTTTATGGATCGTGTTTTTGATGTCGTATCTAGGAAATCTTGGCCTAACTCAAAGTCACAAAGATTTTCTCCTATGTTTTCTATTAAAAGTTTTATAATATAAAACTTTATATATATTTTATATAATATAAAAGTATAAAAACCTAAGTTTTAGGTTTTATACTTAGGTCTATGATTCCTTTTGAGTTATTCTTAGTATATGATGCAAGGTATGGCTGAAGGTTCCTTTTTTGTGTGTGTGTGTGTATGGATGTCTGGTTACACCAGCATCATTTGTTGAAAGGACTATACTTTCTGCACTAAACTTTTATATGGTTTTGCCCCTTTCCTTCTGCCTTTTTGCATAGTAAGCCTCCTGTATCCAGTAATCTTATCCTGCTTTGTTACCTGTCAAGCACATTATTCCCTTTCATTTTGCCCTGTGCCTTCCTTTTTTGTCCTTAATTCCACCCAGTCCTTGTCTTCTACTCTTGTGCTGACACCAGCAGTTTGATTTCTGCCTTTATGAATACAGTGACTCTCTCCCAAGGTGTGGACAGCTTCCTTGGGGTTAGAATGAGTGGTCTGTCTTTAGGTTTCCCTTTATTGATCTCCTCTGATATTTGATGCCATCAACTGTCGCTTTACTTTGAAATGCATGTGTTTGGCTTCTGTACTTCCTGATTCTCTTCCTCCCCAATAATTAGTCTTTCAGCTTCTTTCTTAGGCTTGTCTTGTTTCCACCCCTTAAACGTGGGTGTTGTCAAGATTATATCTATAATCAGCCCTTTTCTTCTTTCTGCAGTTTTCTCCGTTGGAGAGCTCATCCATTCCCAGAGCCTGAAGCCATACATCTGTGATTCCCTCTGACCTCTGTTCCATGCTCTCTGCCTCTCCCTGTGTTTGGTCCTAGTTTAATTTGGAGTTTAGTTTTCCTGATGTTCTGTAGATCTACAGGGGACCACATCAGCTTCCTGACCTCCTTTCTCTAGGAAGAGTTCTACCATTCTTCTCATTGCCGAAGCTCAGGGCACCTTCTTCCTTCCTTGCTTGTCCAATATGCACTAAATCACGCTATCACCGTGATTTCCCTTGATATTCTGAACAAAATGAGCACATCTTTAGGAAGCAAGACCTATGAAGTAGTTTTGTTTTTTTTTTTTTCTCTTTCTGTATTCTTTTGAAGTGGGAGTGGGAGAGTGGAGGTTGCAGGTGGTCCATGTCCAACTTCCTGCCTGAGCTGGAGCAGGGTTCTGGAGGTAGGTTCTTGTGGCTACTGATGCAGAACAACGACTCAGGAAGGTATCACCCAGCTTAGACTAAATCATACTGTGGAGACAGTTCCCACATCTAAGTGGAGTTTTTTTTCACCCTGATGTTAACATTAACTGTGGCTCTGGGTGGTGATCAAGGAAGCTGAAGAAGCTTGTCTCAGTGCCAGCAACATTGAGAAGTATACCATCATCATTTGTGAATTAAGTGTAAGATAGAATTACATCACACTTACTATCTCTCCAGCGCCTTGGGCAGGTGTTCTGGGGGCTCTGTGGAAAGCCTCTGGTTGGGTCAGTAGTCCCTTTCTGCATCTCCTCTTGGGGCAACTTGGGCCACTCATCCTCAGGAGTGACCACGGACAGACTGATGAAAAGGCTGCCTTGGCTCTTAGAGAACTTGCTGCTGTTCATGTTCACTGTGTGCTGCACAGACCAGGAATTAATTTCACCTTCTGCCTGCTAGACTCTTGAAATTGGGACAGGCAGGCAGCCGTGCAGCGAAGGAAATGAGAGAAGCCTATTAAGGCCAAGGAGAGTGGAGGCTGAAGGCACGTGGGAGTAGACCACAGTCATGCCAGTGAGTATCAGGAAGCGGAATACTCTGTGGGGAAGCCTGTGTTCAGGTACCAAGTGTGGTGGGTGCAGGCAGGGCATGACAGGTGCATTACAGCCTAAAGAACAGGGGTGAGGCTGGAATTTGGCTCAACCACTTAGGGTATGTGACTATGGACCATTCATTTAGCCTCTGGGAGCCTCCGTTTCCCAGAGATGACAATTTCCCAGGGTGTGGTCAATTCTGCGTGCAACCCTGTGTGGCCAGGCAGAGGTGCCCCTTGCTGATGGCCTGTCCCTTTTCCTTATTCCCCTCTAATTGATGTCGTGTGTCTCTTGTCTTCCATGTGAACTTGATTTCACCTCAGATCCATGGCTTTGAGGATGGCTAATGTAAGGATGGTGTTTCAGTTCATTTGGGCTGCTGTAACAGAATACCTGAGAGCATGTGTTTATACAAAATTTTATTTTCTTACAGTTCTGTAGGCTGGAAAATCCAAGATCAAGGCTCTGGCAGGTTCAGTTGTCAGGTGAAGGCTGCTCTCTGCTTCTAAGATGGCGCCTGTGCTGTATCCTTTGGAGGGGTGGAATGCTGTGTCCTCAGATGGTGAGAGGGACAGAAGGGGAAGAGAGCTGGATGCTGCATGAATCCTTTTTAATAAACACCTTAATCTAGTCATAAGGGAGGAGCCCTTATAACCTAATCACTTCTTAATACCATCACATTGGCCATTAAGTTTCCACACCTGGATTTTGGAGGAGACACGTTCAAACCATAGTAGATGGCAAATATACAGAAACTTTCTACAGAAGACCCTCGTTACAGTGTTTGTTGTCCTGGGGCAGGCTACTCAGGCTCGTCACTTGAACAAGTCTTTTTAATGTCTTCCTCTGGAGAGACTGGTTTTGTCAGGTGAACGTTGTGGCTGTCAGACTTGCACGGACCTTCCCATGTTGAGATGGGACGTCAATAAGTGCGTTAACAGATAGGTATCAGGTCGTCTTCTCCTACCAGGCCTGTCCCTAGGGAATGAAATGGCCTCATGGTGAAGCATCTCTTGGTTAAGGCTCTTCTAAGGCAAGAACTAATTGCTTTTCCTTGGCAGCCCAAATAAATGCTGTCTGTGAGAGATGACTTTCTGACATTTGTTTCACTGTGGCTGTACTTATCGAAAAACTTTTGCGTAATTCACTACAGAGAATTCTCAAATGAATGTAATGAACATTGCCAGAAACTGAGCTGGATTTCTGAGGCATTGTTTTATTTACTTATTTTTTTTAGATTTTCAGTCAAATCATATAATCATGTTTGATGGAGTATCTAGTTCTGCCAGTTAAAAGGGTAATAGTATGGGGATTGCTGATTTACACATTAGTCAAAAATACTCCTCTGAAACACTTTTTAAGGGAGGCAATAAACAGTGACTATTATGGCTTGAAGTGAGATAGGCAGACAGCCCCCTACCCAAATGTCAGATGTAAACTAACAAAGCATGATCACACCCTGGGCATTGGAAGGACCTGGTTGGCCAGCCTGGGGCCTAGGTCTTTGGGGCATCCCTGCCAGCCATCCAGCTACCCTCAGAGCAGGCGTGCCTGGAGGATCTTGGCCCATTTATATGCAGAAGAGGATCAAATTGGCTAACACCAAGGCTTTATAAATAGTAGGACTGTTTCTCCAGCCTGTCTTCATTCTGTTCACAGCTAAAATTTCCTGGCAGCTTGTAACTAATGAGAACGGAAAAGTACTGTTTGCAGAGATTTCAGCTAGCTGACTTGAATGCTCCCATGATGCTTTGTCACTGATTGTTGTACTTACTGCTCCCTGGGGTGGCCATTGCCTTCCAAGTTGAGCTGGGTCTCAGGTAATGAAAACAGCAACACTCTGACCAGGACCCCAAGATGGTCACAAGGAAAGCCCATTTTGTCTTCATGAGAGTATGACCACGCACATGTTCTATCGCTGAGAGCTGTGACACCCAGAGGTCACAGGCTTGGCTAAGGATGTCTGTAGGACTTGAATAGTCCAGCCTCATGTGTCAGTTGGGGATAATGATTGGACTAGCATAGACCTATAGGTAAGTGTGCAGTAATGTCAGATACAGCTAATATGTTGTCTCACCTGAGCTCTGCAGTACTTCTGCAATGGAAGTGTTGTTTCCCTGACTTTACTGATGAACAAAGTGGAGGCTTGGAGAGCCAAGGTCTTATTACCAGCCGGTGGCTGGGCAGGGATTTTTGACTCCAGAGTCTGTGTCCTTAAGTACTGGTTTCGGTTCTCCTTTATCTGGAATTCTTGAAAGATGTACCTTGCATTAAACAAATCAGACACGTGAAATCTCTTTGCCTTGGTTTTTCACTTTCTCATTAGAGAACTCATTGCTTCATAGAACTTTACATCAGCTGAAAGTTGTTGTAATGGATTTCCATGCAGTGTGTGTGACTGTGTTGTGTTCATTTCTGTCTAGATACACCTTCCACTGTGCACACCTGTGTGCACACACACAGCCCACACCTCCTCCCCTCCAAAAACAGAACAAACAGGAAAAAGACCAGAAACAGTCATTGTGGATGTGGAGAAACCTGCAGAGACCTTATAAGGCAGATGGCTTTGGAGGTCAGCAGTTGAGAAGAGGCAAGCACCTGGTCAGAGGGAATAACCTTTGCAAATAAATGATACCATTAAAGGGATGCTGATATTCCTGGGTTCCTAGGGGAAGGGAGTAAACAGGGATGGGGCTGGCAGGGACCACACTGTGCATGTCTCTGTCCTGCCAAGACCCTGAGTCATGCTAAAGAATTGGGGCTTATCTTTAGAAATTAGGGCAACTTATCTAACTCAAGAGTGTTTGCTTAGATTTGTCAGAAAGTTAACAGGCAGCAGTCAGGGTGGACAAGGTAGGGGATGTAGAAAGGATACATACCAGGCAGCTGTTGCAGTTCAGGGGTGTATGTGTGGAAGATATAGAGATAGTGCTGTGTTCTTTGGAGTGTAAGGGGCAGGCAGCAGGAAGGGTCAGCCAAAGGAAACCAAAGGGATGGAGGAGAGTGAAAACAGGTTAGGGTGGAGGGGTGGAGGAGAGGGAGAGCCTGGGTAGTCCAAGGGTGGGACATGCATGTCAGATGTTGTGGAGGTATCAGATGGACAGAAATTCAGAAAGGCAAGTTTGGTTACCTTGGAAGTCACTTGTGATTGGCAGAGATTTCACAGTGGGACATATTGGAAGGTAAGGTGGGAAGAAAGTGACTCAAGATGTTTCGCTGGGAATAAAAGGAAGAAGGCAGCAGCCTGAACAGAAGGTGGTTGAAAGAAGAGTTGTGAGTCCTTGTCTTTGATGATTTTAAGGAAGAGTGAGGCATGAGGCAAGGTATCAGTGGGTAAGAAGAGCTTGGGGATCCAAGAGACCAAGTGATACTGATGGCACAGGGTCTCACAGTGGGGAATGGGAGCTTCTCCCAGGCCCACAGGACTCAGCATTATTGATAGTGGGTGTGTGCTAATTAATGTCAAAGTTGGGGTGTTACGTAAGTGTTCAATTAGTTGAGGAGTTTTGCTCTGTCAAAGTAATTCTTTGCTTACCAAAAGGACTTACTGCAAGATTCTATTAAATAACGAACTCGAGTTTGTTGAGGTTTTCTCTTTGTAAATGTATATAAATGCTGCACTTGTGTGAGGCTCCTCAGGGTTTGGGCCCTGTCTCCCAGCCAGAAAAGCTTTCTGTTCTTTATATCCACCTTCCCCTGTCCCCAGGCCTGGGACACCTGGGGTGGAGTGGACAAGTCTTGGAGGGAGCAAACCTTTGTGTTTATCTGGGTGCTTTCTCAGAAAGAAGAGGGGCAGAGGGGCTGCTTTACTTTTTCTGGATTTCTCTTTTTAGATTTACAGGCCAAGGAACAGGTGATAGGAGGCAGTGAGATGAGAAGGTAAAAGTGATGGATAGGGACTCTGAATCTGTAGCCCTCCTTGCGCCGGCCTGAGCCTTCCTCATTCCAGAAATTCTGTTCTCAATACAGCAAACTTTCTGGTTTTGCTCATAGAAAAAGCTCCAGCCTTTTCACATGATAGCTTCTTTTGAAGCTGAGAGGTATCCAAATGCATTAGTCTTAGATGAACACACCTGACATCTCACTTTTATGGGAATTTCATAGATTATACTCTTGAATTCCAGTTGTACATTTTTGCTTGCACACACAGGCATTTCAGAGTGTAATGAGAGGAGGCTGGTGCTCATAAAGAAGGCTGACTTTACAGTAAACCACCCCCCAGGAGAACTGAAGATGGGGCTTGAGCTGAGGTGGGGTCTCCTCTTCACCATCCTGAGCAGCAGCCGGGCCCCAGGTCTTCACCCAGACAGTCAAGGACCTCAGCCTAAACAGCATCCAGCTCTTAGAAGTCTTGTAAAATTGGGCTGGGCGTGGTGGGTCATGCCTGTAATTCCAGCACTTAGAAGGAGGCTGCGGCAGGCAGATCACTTGAGGCCAGGAGTTTGAGACCAGCTTGGCGAACATGGCGAAACCCCATCTCTACTAAAAATACAAAAATTAGCTAGGTGTGATGATGCATGCCTGTAATCCCAGCTATTCGGGAGACTGAGGCAGGAGAATTGCTTGAACCCGGGAGGTGGAGGTTGCAGTAAGCCAAGATCACGCCACTGCACTCCAGCTTGGGTGACAGAGCGAGACCCCATCTCAAAAAAAAAAAAAAAAAAAAAAAAGAAAAGAAAAGAAAAGAAAAAAAAGAATTCTTGTAAAATTGAAAACAAAACTCAGACTTTGGCTACTTGAATCTCTAATGTACTAGGAAAGCTGATAATTTAAAGGTAACAAGTGTGGAATGTCTTCTTTAAGATTAGCGTGCAGTCTCATTGTGCCTGTTATCTGTTCTGTTTTGTTTTTTTTTAATATTGAATGTGTTCAGAGCTCATCCCACCTGTATGCAGAGTGTGTTAGAAACTGTGTCGGATGTGATTGTTCTCTTTCTAGAAGGCAGGGCTCCCATGACAGCCATGTAGGCTCTCTTGGCTGTGTAAGTAAGCACAAAATAAACCAGTAAGGAAAATGCCTGCTTTCTATGTGAATATGTTGTCGTTTGATGTCATGGTGTTAAGTATGAAGGTGCTATAAAGAAAAGGGGAGAGTTTGCCCCTCTTGTTAGGGAGGAAGTTCAATTTTGGTAAAGACTTTGAGGGTAAGAGGAAAGTGATTGAATGAGTGAGCTGAGACAGAAGATGAATGAGGCGAGGTGAGCCTCCATCTTGTCACTTGTCCCGCCCACCTTCAGCCCTCCTGGGGCTGAAGTGGTTCAGCCTGAGTGTCCTTGGCCCTGCCCTGGGTTCCCCAGGTGCATACTCTCCTGCATGTGCTTACACCCTCAGGCTTGCCTGCAATCTCCATGCTGGTGCCCCCAAATAGCCTCTGGATCTACTCCCTTTGGCATTCTGCAGTCTACTCTCCATGTGGCAGCTGTGCATTGACCTTTTAAAACAGCCAAATAACATTGGTCCCTGTTCCAACCTTGCAGTGAGTTGCAATCACTTTTTAATTAAATTCTGAACTCTGTTTTAAAAAGCCCTATGCCAATCTTGGCTATTAAGATAGCTTCTCCTCTTTGATGATAACAGTATTATTTGTATTAATAATCTATATCAGTAAAAACATTAATGATGGTGACAGTGACGACTGCAGCTAACACTTACTCTGAGCCATGCACTGTTCTGAGCGTTGTATCTATTCACTCATTAACCCCAGGAACATCTTTGAGGTAGGTACTCATGTGCCCCCATTTTATAAATTTTATAAATGTGAAAATGGAGATATGAGCCCAAGGGCACAGTGAGTTGGAGGCAAAGCTGAGCCCTGAGCCAGTGCTGTGGCTGGGGATCAGGGACTTTGTGTGGGAAGCTCTCTAGGCTGCTCATCTCCGTGGTCTTCATAGCTGGCTCTGTCTTGCCATTTATCAGAGTTCTGTATGAATGTCCAGTTCTTCCCAGGAGCCTTCTCTGTTGACCAGAGGCTCTGAGGGCCACTTAATCACTTATGATGTACTCCAAGTTTGTAAGTTCCACGTTGTTCCCATCTGTGTCCCTGGGACCTACAACAGTAAGGGTACCTGGGCCAGTACTCTTTGAGTGGCAGGTGGGCTGGCTCTGATGTGTGGGCTAGCTATGGAGCCCTGACCTGAAGCCTGGGATCCAAGTGTGGGTAGTCCTAGCTGCGAGGGTGGCACAGAGAGGCTGGAGACTAGACAGAGGCTGGGCAGGGCAGGTAGATATGGCAAGTCCTTGGCTGGGCTGTATGTAGGGTTTCTGATGCTTCCATACTCCAGGCAGAGTAAATTGGTGCTGTTGTTGGCGGGAGCAAAATTGGACAATGTGGGATTCATTTCTCCCTAGAAGATTGGGTGGTTCTTGGTGCTGAAAGTCCTCCCAGGATATAATATCTTCAAGAAAACAGAAGACTACCTCACTCACTAGTCATATCAGAGTAGTTTAGTCTAAGAATCCCTAAAAATCCAGTGTTGCCATGCTATGAGTAAAGCTAAGAAACCAACATGACAGTGCCCTCCACATACTGACTGTTGGGAAAACACATCTTGTTATTTTTGGAAAGTCCGCTTGGTAGACCACTAACATTTTCGCCCCCAAAACAGCAGGAGCAGTAAATAACAACCTTCTAGATAAATCAAATGGGAAAGCATTGTCAGAATTTGCTATATCAAGTGCTGTGAACAGTGGCAGCCAGCAGGGAAATTATGCAGAGAAAAGTGCTTTTATTTGCTTTTCAAAGTTGGTGGGACTGGGGGGATATGGGAGATGGGAAGAAAGGGAAGAAAAAAAGAGAAAAATACCATCATCTTGAGTTGAATATGTTGCTAAACGTTTTTGCTTAGGACTGTGATTCAGTATCAAGGGAAGGAAACTGTTAACTCAGGTATTACTAATAGCCTCATGTTGGTGAGGGAGAGAGAGCTCCCGTGCATGAAGACTGGGTAAGAACTTCTAAGTCTTACAACAGCGTAAGAATTGGGATCATTATGTTTCCCATTTTATAGATGAGGAAATTGAGGCTTTAATGAGACTGAGGAATTTGCTCGGATAACACAGCTAGTATGAGCCGAAGCCCAGGATTCAAACTATGGACTGACTTGAACTCCAAGGTCTGAATAGTCACAACTGCAGACTTAAACCTCCTCCCCTTTCCCTCTCTTTGAATGTTAATTGACATGGTATATTTGTGAAAACTAACTAAAACCAGAAAAATTGGAAAAAAAAAAAAAAGACTGTGTCAAGTTAATAATAATGACCACAGGCTTTGTTTTTTCTTTTCTTTTTTTTTTCTTTTTTTCCCAATTTTTCTGGTTTTCTCACTAGTTAGTGTCCGTTTTCTGTTCCAGAATTAGGTCCAGGAGTTACCTTGCATTTAGACGTTATGTTCTCATCACCTTCGGTCTGTGGCAGTTTCCATCTTTTTTTTATTTTCATGACCTTCACACTTTTGAAGAGGCCAGGTATGTTGTAGAATGTTCCCAATTTGGGTCTGTGTAGTGTTTTCTTAGAATTAGACTTAAGGCTGTGGATTTGGAGAGGAATACCACAGAGGTGTCTTGTCCTTCTCATCATGTCACATCAGAGGTACATGATGTTAACACGAGTTATTACTGTGATGTTTGCTTGGATCATGTGACTGAGGCTGGTCGGCCAGATTTCTCCATTGTCATGTGACGGTTGTCCCCTTTCTGTACTCTGTTCATGAGAGCCACTAAGTCCAGCCCCACTCAAGGGTGGGGGATTAATCCCGCTTCCTAGGAGGATGGAGGAGTTTCAAAGAATTTGTTTAATTCTTAGCATATGTTAAGACCACCACAAGGAATAGATAAATATTTTGGGGGAAGATACTGACTTAGAGATTATGCAAATATCCTGTTTCCTTAAGGTCCTGCTGATGTTAGCATCATCGTGGTTCTTGGCAATTACCATGTTTTAATGGTAATTTCCTATTTCCCTCATTCCTTCTGCATTTTTAATTGGACTTCCATTAGGAAGATTTGTCCCCTTCCCTCATTCATTCATTATAATTTATTCAGTTGTTTATATCAATATGGACTCACAGGTAATTCTTTTATTCTTTGCTACTATATTATTTATTTTGCTCCCCACACTGTTCCAGCTCTGGCCATTGTGACTTCTGAGTCCTTCGACATCTTTGCATCCCCCCCACCCCCTTCCCCCTTTTTATTTATGATTATTTATTTATTTATTTATTTATTTATTTTAGTACTTCCTTACTTTCTGGCACTACAGGATTCTCTGGGTTCATCTTGTATTTTCTCTATTTCAGTCCTAGCATCAGCCATTGTCCAAGGGAATTGTCCAAGGAGCCCAATTCCCTTTATTGAATGGTATTTAGAAACCAAGATCTGGGCACTCAGAGGGCATGTGGCTCCTTTCTAGGCCCGGTCAGCAGACCAAGCCAGGACATGGATGTGTGTTTACTACCCCACTGTGACACGTGCCTCTTTATTTTTTACCTCTCTATCTGGGTGTATAGGAACTAAACATGAGCTGTCACCTGCATTTAGCAATCTCTTTTAATAGGTGAGTTCTTTGTCATGGAGTAGATGTGTCCCTGACAAATTGTTGGCCATCAGGATCCTGTGTCCTCACTTCTGTGGTTGCTGTGGTTATGAGCCCCCAGTTTTTCACCTTCTTCCAATGATGATGGGTATGTCCTCCTTTCCCCCAGGCCATCCCCCTCACTGCTCAGTGCTCACTTGCTACTCCTCCTCCTGCTGTCTGTATATTTTTGAGTTAGGCATCCTCATGCACTGCTTGTAATTGCTGTTGTGGGCCCCTCTGTTAGATCATTCCCTCACTGGCCTCCTCTTCACCGAAGTGCAGCAAGAACTTCCGTTCTTATCTCCTTTTCTATGAATGTGATAGGTTTTCATGGCCAGTGGCTTTTAAACTTTGGCTGCAACCTGTAGTTATACTGAGAAATACATGTTAACAAGGCTCCCAGGTATGCACGTGCCTGCATAGTGGCAGTTTCACAAAACAGAGCTTGCTCTTTTTCAGTGCAGTATATCTTGTGTATTTCATTCTATTTTCTTCTGTTCTGCTCTGCTAAGAAGATTTTATACCTACCCTTTGAAAAAATATAGTTCTGGGGAATAAATCCTCCAGCTGTGTATAAAAGTCTACGGTCCCTTTCTCTTAGCACTGTCTTGATATGAGGGTGGGATGTGGATTAGCACTCGGTATAGGGTGGGGTCAGTATTAGCACTGGGTGTGGGGTGGGGTAGGGGATCTTAATTAGGACTGGTTGAGGACAGTCCAGGATTGGTGCAGTGTCTACAAGGCTATGATTTTGAGGAAAGGGATTCAGAATCTAGGGTGTAAGCCGTGGATGAATTAGAAAGCTTCCATGTTTTCTCTACTTTTTTTTTTTGAGACGGAGTCTTGCTCCGTCTCCCAGGCTGAAGTGCAGTGGCGCGATCTCCGCTCACTGCAAGCTCCATCGCCTCCCGGGTTCACGCCATTCTCCTGCCTCGCCTCCCAAGAAGCTGGGACTACAGGCGCCCGCCACCATGCCTGGCTAATTTTTGTGTATTTTTAATAGAGGTGGAGTTTCACTGTGTTTGCCAGGGTGGTCTCGATCTCCTGACCTTGTGATCCGCCTGCCTTGGCCTTCTAAGGTGCTGGGATTACAGGCGTGAGCCACCACGCCTGGCCTGTTTTCTCTACTTCTGAGAGGGACATTTCTGAGAAATAATTGTGTCATTGGTATGCATCCTTTTTGATACTATAGGTACTGTAGATTTGAGTGTTAGGGGTTTTCTTTGGCCTAATTTTTTCTCACATGGGAAGTCTTTTGAGAATTTAAATGGTAAAGCTGGTCTTAATTTTTCTGATTTTGAATGAACAGGAAAATAAAATTGAGTGAAGACTAAAGTAAGATACATATATAATTCTGAATTTTTTCTTTTAAGGGATGGGGGTGTCTCACTATGTTTCTTTGGCTGATCTCGAACTCCTGCCATCCAGCATTCCTCCTGCCTCAGCTTCCCGAGTAGCTGGGATTGCAGGCGCAAGCCTCTGCACCCAGCTCAGTTCAGAATTCGTATATTGACATATTTATGGAGTAGATTATCTAACTTTGTTTTAAAATATGTATTTCACACTTAAATACTGCTAAAAAATTAGGAAGCCTCTTTCCCACATTAAAATAACACAATTTAAGAAAAAACTCACTGTACAAACTTCCATTTTTAGTAGGTTAAAATAGTTTTATAGTAAATATACTGATTTTTGTTAATGTTGGCTGACCATCTGACACAGATTGTCAAAAGTATTCCCTAAATATGCATTTAAACCTATCAGAGTATTAGTGGGCATATTATCAGTGATTCCGAGTATCTTGCCTTATTTTTTTCAGTAAATATAGAATCATCTAGTTTTTTTTAACTGTAGCCACAAAGTTCATTTTAAAATGTAAAACACATTTTCAAATATACTTCTTATAAGAATTTTTTATTAAAGTGAGCCTTCCTGACTAATCAAACAGTGTCAGTGGGGCTGCCCCAGCCCCTGTGGCCCCCACACTGGCCAGAATCAGGTCAGTGACAGGGTAGTCCCTGGGGTCTCTCTCTGTGTTCCTCAGCTGGACTTTAAATGGCAAATAGAGAAGATCAGCAAAAGGCAAAAATTGGTTCTTTGAAAGAAAAAAACATCAACATAGACAAACTTCTGGTACAACTTATTAAGAGAAGAAAAGAGAATTTACAAAGAAACAAAGATGGAATGATATTGGCAGGCATGGTGGCTCATGCCTGTAATCCCAGCACTTTGGGAGGCCAAGGCGGGCGGATCACGAGTTCAGGCATTTGAGACCAGCCTGACCAACATGGTGAAATCCCGTCTCTACTAAAAATAGAAAAATTAGCCGGGCATGGTGGCACACACCTGTAATCCCAGCTACTTGGGAGGCTGAGGCAGGACAATTGCTTGAACCCAGGAGGCGGAGGTTGCAGTGAGCCAAGATCGTGCCACTGCATTCCAGCCTGGGTGACAGAGCAAGTCTCTGTCTCAAAAAAAAAAAAAGGAAAAGAAAGAAAAAAAGGAAAGGGGGTAATAACAAGTAGAGAATAAAAAAAAATATGAGTAGAAAATTGATGTAACTCTCTTTTAGACTTTAAGGAAGGCAGGAGTTCTGAGTATATAAAAATGTTAATGTTAAAAAAGATTGGTGCATTTGACTATATTAAAATGAAGAATTTGTGTTGACTAGATAGACATCTTTAAAGTATGAAGACAACTTATAACCAGAAAGTATTTGTACACTATACACCAACAAATAATTCTTATCCAAATATATAAAGAACTTCTACAAATCAAAGAAATTACAAACAAAAGTCGTGAAAGACGTGAACTGGGATTTCACAGGTGATGAGACATATATGACCAATAAGTATATGAAGAGCTGTTCAGCCCCATTAATAAGCAGAGAAATGTGAGTTAAAACTATACTGAGAACTATTTTTATGTATATGTAATTGGCAAGATTTTATAAAGTCTGACAGTACAAAGCATGGATCCTGTAGTTCTGTAGCATGACCCACTTTGCTGGTGAGAGTAAATTGGGGCAATCCCTCTGGAAAACAGTTTGGCATTATCTCTTAAAGTTGAACATGTATATATCCTTTGACCTAGAAGTTCTACTCCTAGATGCATAGCCAAGACAGACTCTTTAGATTTTCAGAAGTACACAAAAAGGAGGGAATAGCATAATGAATGCCCACGAAACTTTCACCCTGCTTCATCACTTAGTAACATGTCATGGTTGTTGTTTCATCTTTCTCCCTACCCTCAGACTTTTGGTTTTATTTTTGGTGGAACAAATCCCAGACATCATGTAATTTCACCCGTAAATACTTCAACAAGAAATAAGGACTTAAATTTAACAGAATTATCTTATCTTACAAATTTATAATTCCTTAAAATCATCTAATACCCAATCAGTATTTACTGATTTTCCTGATTGTCTCAAAAATTTTTTTTTCTTCAAATTAGCATCCCAGCAAAGGTCCAAACATTGAATTTGGTTGATAGATCTTATGATTCTTAATTTAGAGTAGTTCCCCTTCTCATTTTTTGTCCCATGCCATATATTTGTCCAAAAAACTTAGAACTTAGCCTTGTATAATTTCACTGATTCTAGATCTGGCTGACTGTGTGCTCCTGGTTTTGATGGCCGTGCTTCTCTGCCCCTCATCTTTACTGTGAAGTGGTATTCAGACCTGTAGGTTGGAATGTAATCGAGGTCCCGTGTTGGGGGCAGTGGTACCCAATAGGCAGGTCCTTTCAGGGGATACATAGCATGTGTGTTACAGATATTTGGGGTGTTCTGGATCCTTCTGTCACAGATTCCTCCTCAGCTTTTCACTTGGTGCTCACCAGGAATGAATGAAAGTTGCCAGACTCATTGCCTTCATTACAGAAGATGGTGCAAGATAGTGATGTTCTCATTCTGTTTTACCTCTGCTTATTATCTGGAATTCTTATTTAGGGGCATGGCCTTTCTGAAATTACAGTTCCTATGGAACCATTTTATTGATGACTTTTCAGGTTGAGCTGTTCTCTGATCACTAAAGGTGACCCCTGGAGATTTTGTTTTATGAACTCATGGAATTTTTTTTTTTTTTTTGAGACAGAGTCTCACTCTGTCGCCCAGGCTGGAGTGCAGTGGCGCCATCTCGGCTCACTGCAAGCTCCGCCTCCTGGGTTCACGCCATTCTCCTGGCCTCAGCCTCCTGAGTAGCTGGAACTACAGGCACGCGCCACCACACCCAGCTAATTTTTTGTACTTTTAGTAGAGATGGGGTTTCAACGTGGTCTCGATCTCCTGACCTAGTGATCCGCCCACCTCCACCTCCCAGAGTGCTGGGATTACAGGTGTGAGCCACTGCACCCGGCTGAACTCATAGATTTTTAATATACTATGTGCTTTAGTCCATTGTGGACTTCATTTATTTATTTATGATTGTCCCATCTGTGGCCAGCAGGGAGCCTTCTGAAATTGATTGATGTGTCCTTTCAGCATGACCCTCCTGGTCTTTGACAGTTCCCCACTTGCTGTAAGGAAGACAGCTAGGATAACCCTGTGTGTTCTGGCCCCAGGTTGGGGACTAGCCACATCTCTAGGAACTCTGGCTCTCCTGTTGGTGAGTTAACATTGTCTTTGAAGTAGGCAGCTACCATCATTGGAAGACCAATGTGTGGTAGATGCTAAAGAGGTAATAAATCAGGTGTCGATAAAATTGTTGACACTAGATTTTTAGAAAAAGCACCTTACAGATAAAATCTGTAGAATTATAAGAGGCATAACTTATCTCTCCAAATGTCTCAGAGGGTTCAAGAATCATCCCATAGTCATAAAAGCTGCTCAGTGAGCTATCTTTCCATAGCCAAAGACTTTCTAAAGGGAAAGGACTGAGTAAGAAAGCAGTACTGAGTGTCACGATACCTTGTTTTAGTCATTTTAAATGGTTTGTTCCTCACCTTTTGGGAGAGATGCTGTTAGTCTTCCCATTTTATAGGTCAGGGGACCAAGGCACAGAGAGGCTGAGTGACCTAGTCCCTGGTTGGTGTGCAGGGAAGCTGGGCTTGACCTCAGGTTGGACACCACGGACACACAGAGCATGGAAACTGCTTGACTGCTGTAGGACTGGCTTGGAGACATTGATTTGTAGGACATACTTGAGACCAGAGCCCGTGGCCCGGGGTGGCTGCTACATTGTCACCAAGCCTTTTGTGCGGCTGGCTGAGGTGGCATGTTATCCACAGTTGGCCTGATGGCGGGGGGCGGGGGGGGGTCACGTCCCTGCTAGTAAAGAAGCATGAACTTAGAAGTAATGCATGCACAGCAACGAAAGGAGCCTGGTGGGTAGGGGACCCTCAGTGGGAGCTGGGCAGCAGGCAGGGAGGCACCGCCCTCTAGACAGATGAATCTGGCAAGAGTTGCAGGAAGGCTGGTTAGTATGAGTTGCTTGTCTGTGCAGAAGCCTGGGAGTGGTGACTGGCTCCAGCCTGTCTCTTCATAAGTGAGAAGGTTGAAGGCTGCAGAAGTCAAGACCAAGGCCCAGTCTACGTCTGGGTCGCTGGAGTTGGGGCAGACCTGGCAGCTGGGGGCCTAGGGCTGGGGTCCAGGCATTGAGTCATTTTTGAGCACTGAAATCCGCATGAGTGGACAAGCTCTTGGGAGTGAACACTCCTAGGAAGATACAACAGAGAAGTAGAAAGTGGGCCTGGCCGACCATGAGTTTTAGGCTTCAGAAGCAGGGCAGTGGGCCTCAAGGATGGGTCATTTTTATAATAATGCTTATTTTATAAAGCTTTGAAAATGAAGAAACCCAGAAGAAAATTGACCGTATTTCCATCAGGTGGAAGGAATCTTGAGTTGAGACTGAGCATAGGCAGGGAAGAGTTGACAGATGAGGAGGAGTATTCATTTGTGGGAGCAGGAGGAAAAAGGGAGGAAGGAATCATGACACTCAATCATGGGCTACCTTGAGTGCCTTGCTGAGGCCCTGGCCTTGTCTCTTAGGCCATAGGGAGCCATACGACGTTGTTGAGAATAATGTAGTCACAGTGGCATGCGAAGAGACTGAGAAGAGAGGCAGCCATGGCTCCCATCCTGGTGTGAGATGTGCCGGGTCAGTGAGATGAGAAGAAAATTGGTAAGAGACAGGTGAGAATTTCAAGGGAGAGAGTGAGCCATGTCTGCTGGTTGCCTCACACCTATGGCACGTACATCACACACATATATACTGCATGCCCATACCACACCCATACTATACCTTATGCACACATATGCACACTGCATGCATACATGCATACCACACACATGCACATAGCAGACACATACTGCATGCCCACAAGCACCACACACACACCACATACATTGCATGCACATGTGTACCGCACACATGCATCACACATACAGACTGCACACACATTACACATGCCTATATGCACGTGCAGGTACACATATACCAAACACATGCATGTGGCACACACACATTGTATGCACACACATGTACCCCCACACACATATAGTGCACACATACCTTTATCATGCAGTGCACTGCACATATACCACACATATGTACTATGCACACATACACGTGCTGGCTTAGTCCATTTGGGCTACTATAACAAAATACCATAGCCTGGGTGGCTTGTAGACCACAAAAATTTATGTCTCACAATTCTGGAGGCTGGAAGTCCAAGATAAGGCACCAGTAGATTCAATGTCTGGGGAGGCCCTGCTTCCTGATTCATGGATCTCTGTTTTCATGTGGTGCTCTCCCATGGTAGAAGGGATGAGGAAGCTCTTTGAGACCTCCATATAAGGGCACTAATCCCACTCAGAGGCTCCACCCTCATGACCTAATCACTTCCTAAAGGCCCCACCTCCTACTGCCATCACCTTCGGGGTTAGGATTTCAAGATACACATTTTAGGGGAACACAAACATTTCAGACCCTAGCACACATATATGTACATTGCACCCAAATGTTGTGGGACCTCTCCTGAGGGGACAGTGAGGTCAACAGGTGTTGAGGTGTGATGACAACTCTCACCTGGGATAATGGAAGGAGACGAGGGTGACAGGGATGTTGTCATCTTTGCACAGAGTAGTGGCTTTTGTGCAATGTAATTAAGGACAATGTAGTTAAGAGTGTTAACATTTAAAGGGTAGACAGGATTGATTGCAAGAGACATGAAAGAACAGCTGTATTTGGGGTGACAGAGAGGGGGTTGACAAATCGGGCCTCAATCACTGAGCCCCAGGGGGCGGGAAGTGGGGAGCAGCAAGCTTGACATTTCTGTGCAAACACCTCCGCTTTGGAATCACTGGCTGTGACTTGGGGAGCCAAACCTCACCTTTAGTCAGGCAGTCAATGCCTATCGTAAGCATTCTCTCTCTGGAGAAGAGCTTGAGGTCAGTCCTTATCTGGTTGAATTATAAATCTATTACAGGTTTGGGGCTCTAGCTTCCTAGACAAAACTCTTTAGGTTAGGTCTTTGACCTCCTTTTACTCTTCATTTTACATATTTGCCACTAGCTTTTGGAAAATCAGGATTGTCTGATCCTGTTTTGTTTTTTGTTTCGTTTTAGAGACAGGGTCTCATTCTGTCATCCAGGCTGGAGTGCAGTGGCACAATCATAGCTCACTATAACCTTGGACTCCTGGGCTCAATCCATTCTCCCACCTCAACCCCTCAAGTGACTGACACTACAGGTGTGCACCATATGTGTGGCTAATTTTAAATTGTTTTGTAGGATGCGTCTTCTTATATTGCCCAGGCTGGTCTCAGACTCGTGGCCTCAAGTAATCCTCCTGTTTTGGCCTCCCAAAGTGCTGAAGTTACAAGTGTGAGCCTAGCCTAATCCTGTGTTTTTTAAAAACAAATGGGAGGAGGCTGGGCACGGTGGCCCACGCCTGTAATCCCAGCACTATGGGAGGCTGAGGCAGGCGGATCACTTGAGGTTAGGAATTCGAGACCAGCCTGGCCAACATGGTAAACCCCATCTGTACTAAAATACAAAAATTAGCTGGGAGTGGTGGTGCGCACCCGTAATCCCAGCTACTCTGGAGACTGAGGCAGGAGGATTGCGTGAACCTGGGAGGCAAAGGTTGCAGTGAGCCGAGATTGTGGCATTGCACACCAGCCTGGACGACAGAACGAGACTCCGTCTCAAAAAAAAAAAAGGGAAGGAGAGAGGACCTTTTGGTTTCTAGTGGCAGCACTCAAACAGGCGGATTGGGTAGGTCAGGTTCCTGACAGTGAGTCTCAGAAACCTGGTCAGAAACCTGACCTACTCAGTCAAGAACTGCTTGCCTGCATGACAATGACTCCTGGTGACAGTGCTGCCAGCTCTCCCTGTGCAGGTGACCCTGGTGCCTGGCTTGCCACACTCAGCAGCACCTAGGCCTGCAGTTTGCCAGGAAGGGTCTGGCCTATCCCCAAGGAGACAGAGGGCCCTGCTACCCACAGCACCCAACAGGCAACAGAGCCTGTTCTGTGTTTTTCCTTTAACACATTTAGAACCTTGTTATCCCAGCTCAACAGGAGTGGGAGCTGCAGGGAGACCTACTCCATAATCTTCAACCTGACTGCTGACTCACTTTCCTACTCCCACCCTTGGTGCTGAAGCATGGATGCTCCCTCCCCTGCCTCCTACCGTGTGCCCAGGCCTGCAGCTGCAGGGGTGACCAACAGTGGCACAGTGGGGGCCAGAGACACCTGCACTTGACAGGACGCTTATTTTTACATACTGTTGGCTGGAAATAATCAACCTTATTTAAATAGAATGTGCATTCAGAGCACTATAAAAAGCACCCAACAACTTGCAAGGGCTGTTTAAGGAGTGATTCTCCTGCTTCCTGTGGAGGGAATCTGCAGGTTCCATGCAAGAGAAGCCAGGCCAGGGCTGCTGAGGACATGGCAGGAGGATGGGGTGAGGCAGGTTCTGTGTGACCAGAGCCCTCTCCAAAAGCATACAGCTTTACTGCAGTGTGTAGTGGCAAGGGTGACAGATGTCCCCCCTCACTCCAAGGCAGAGACTGACTGCCATTTGCCCTGGAGGAGGCAGAACCCATGTGGACATCACTGGTGATATAAGCTGAGTGACTGCACTGTTGCTGGCGGCAGCATCCCCAAGGATATCCCCCGGCATTATACTCATTCTCCTTTCTTGAGAGAGCCATTTTTGCCCCCCAACTTTTGAGGAGTCTTCATGTTTACTCCCTGATCTCTGCCAAGTGCTGGGGCCATGTTGGTCTTTATTTTGTGTGTGTGTGTGTGGGGGGGGGGTATTTTATTTGTATGTTTTCATAATTTTGACTTTTTTCAAATGGTAATGTATGTACAAAAGTGTCAATGAAAAGAAGTCTACAGTTTCCAGCCATAAAAATAGCTGCTGCTATCCTATTGTTCTTTTGGAAATATTCTCTACATGTTCAAGCATATTTATGTCAGATGTGAGTCTTAAAGCTGCTGTCAGTGCTCACCTAGAAGGATCCTGTGGAAACTTGGGGGCTGGGTGAGTCCCCCTCTCTGTGTCTGACTCCTTCGTACTCTGCTCCAAGGGTCAGGCTAGTGCTGCTGCTGTGGCCCTGGGACCGCACCTGGATATAGGGGCTGCAGGGTGCATCACTGTCTCCTGTTAGCATTTTTTAAAGAGAACCATTTTTCTCTTGGTTATAAAAATGTCTACATATTCTAGGGAGTTTGGATAATACCTAGGTACAAAGAAGAAAGTCAGATTCCTTGTTACTCTACTATCAGAGATAACCACAAAGATTTAATGTGCTTCTTTTCAGTCTTTTTCATATATGTGTACACACGTGTGTATATTATGTTTCTTCTTAGAAATTAAAGTCATTCCATACTTAAAAGTAACAATATCCCCTTTTCAGTTTTATGGTATATTGAAAGCTTCCTCCGTATCACTAAATAGTCTTTGAAAATGTGTTTATTGGTTGCATCTAAATCTTTCTTTTGCTGCCCGTTTTCAACATACTGAACATTCTTTAGTTTCCTTCCCCACACCCTGTTTCTCATGTCGTTCAGCCAGGAATCCTATGTGACTCCTGGTTTCCATATGTCATTTCTCTGTCCCACAGTGGCCCACCTGTGTGAGTAGTTTAAGGCTGACATCTCTTCTGAGTGTCTGGAAGTTAGTGGTTGGTGTCTAGTCCTGCCAATATTCAGTGCTGAATTTTGAATATCACCTCTGATTGAAATTAGTTTCCTTAGCCACTGTGTTTGTTCATGCTACCACAATAACGTACCACAAAATGGGTGGCTTAAACAAATGTTGATTCTCTCAGAGTTCCTAGAAGGGAAGTCTGAGATCAAGGTGTCAGCAGGGCCATGTTCCCTCTGAAGGCCTTAGGGGAAGATATTTCCTCTCCTCTTCAAGCTTTGGATGGTGTCCTGCAGTCCTTGGCGTTCCTTGGCCTATAGGCACATCACTCCATTGTCTCCACATGGCCTTCACATCGTCTCTCCAAAGTCCCCCTTTTAAGGACATCAGTCATAGTGGATTAGGGCCTACCCTAATGACCTTGTTGTAACTGCATCACCTGTGTAAAGACCCTGTTTTTATTAAGGTCACATTCTGAGGTCCTGGGGATTAAGATTCCAACATAGCAAGGGGACCCAATTCAGTTCTTAACAGCCACCAGTTGCCAAGCCCAGAGGACTGAGGCTGTGGTGGAGGCCCAGCTTCATGCATAGACAGTGTGCAGAGCATACCCACGGTAGGTAAATATGTTCTTGTCTTAGAACTCTGGCCAGAGAAAGCCTGCGCTCTTGGACCACCCCTTCCCAACCCTTGTCTTGCGTGTGTAAGATACATAGATGTAGATACGTGTAGTTTTGTGTTTTCCTGTATGAACAGGATCATAGTACACACATTGTTTACGAGCCCATGTGGCTGTCTCCCTGCCAGATTTTTTCTGCTTGTCTCTGAGCAGGCCCTGGAGAAGTTGACTGAGCTGCACCTACTGTTGGAATGTTCTGTGTTCATAGCTGCTGCCTCCTCCATGACTAGACTTTTGTCTGTAATTTAGATCTTCAGTTCACTATAATGGACTTGTGAGTCTAAACTTACATAGTGTTTATATTATTAGCATTGTTACATTTTATGGAAAATATATTTTATTTTTAACATCAGCTTCTTGGTAGGTTTATCTGTATCTGTGCTGTGTTTATAACAGGCCTATACAATACAATTTGCTTGATTGAGTTTTTTAGACTATCTCATTAAACGTTTTACTTATGTCTTACAAATGATGTATATAATTTTAATGCAGTCCTTTTAGCTTTGATTTATTTACTAGGAGAAAATAGAGGCTAGGGGTTGGATTAGGATTGAAGTTTAGCAGCTGCAGGATAAAATAGTTTTGCCTTTTTTTTTTTTTTTTGAGATGGAGTTTCGCTCTTGTTGCCCAGGCTGGAGTGCAATGGTGCAATCTTAGCTCACTGCAACCTGCAACCTCTGCCTCTCAGGTTCAAGCAATTCTCCTCCCTAAGCCTTCCAAGTAGCTGGGATTACAGGCATGTGCTCCCATGCTCAGCTAATTTTTGTATTTTTAGTAGAGACAGGGTTTCACCATGTTGGCTAGGCTGGTTTCGAACTCCGGACCTCAGGTGATTCACCCACCCTTGGCCTCCCAAAGTGCTGGGATTACAGGCATGAGTCACCACACCTGGCCTCTTTTTTTTTTTTCCTTTTTTTAAAGATAGGCCTTGCCAAGCGGTTTATAAGAAACCAAGGACTCATGAGCCTAAGAATTTTATTAATAAAGGCCCTCTGGTTAATTAACAGGCCTGGATCTCAGTACTCTGAAGGCCAGCAGCACCAGCTATACTTTTGACTGTGGTCCCAGATACTTTTCCTAAACTATAGGGTGCTGCACTGAGGTTTCTTTTCTGTAGCTTTTCCCTTGTCATGTGATTTCCAGGGGTATCATGTAGGAGGGTCAGAAAGGAAATCACCCGAAAAGAGGAGGGGTTTGCAGATGCCAGAGCAAGTGAGCTTGAGATGAAACTTGAGTTGGTCACATCTCCAGGATGTAGGAGTGGCATGTGGCTGGGCTGCCTATGGGGTCGTCTGCTCAGGCATGGCTGGCTGGGATCTTACCTTTTTTATTCTTTTTCAGGATTCAGGAGCAGTTCCAGAAAAATCCCGACAGTTACAATGGTGCTGTCCGAGAGAACTACACCTGGTCACAGGACTATACTGACCTGGAGGTCAGAGTGCCAGTACCCAAGCATGTGGTGAAGGGAAAGCAGGTAATGGCCTTGGTGGGTAGTGGTGGGCGGCTTCACCCAAGCCAATCAAAGCTGTTGCAGGAAAGACCCCGCATCCTTGAGGGAGTGTTGAGATCACCTTTGGGATGTGAGGCATGTTCCTTCTCCTGCCCTAGGAATGAGCTGAGCACACCATCCTTGCTCCCCTCATTCTGTTTGTGAGGTTCTCCCAGCTGTTCTGCAGAAATCTCCCTCTGGTGTTGGTGAGCCCTGTTCACACTGCTTCCTGAGAGAGAAGCCCAAGCATCTGATGTCCTCACCTATTTTATAAACAAAGCCATAGATACTCTTGGGGTTCCTATTGTAGATGGCCAGCCTCTCAGTTTTCAAGGGAATACTCAAACATTATCTTGGTGAATTCTCTTTTTTCCTAAAGATTAAATCTGCCTTCAGTTTCCCTAAGAAAAGTCCAGTCAACTAAATGCACAGTGATAGCTAACATACATTCACATAGCATCTGTCATGTGAGTTTCCTGGGCTTTGCCAGCCCAGGGTCTAATAAACTCAAATTAGACAAAGTGACACAGTGGGTAGCACCTCCCCGTGTATGGTGATGAACCATGCCTCACAGAGATGAAAGGTTTATGATTTAATTCTCCATAACCTTTAATCACAGGAGAAAGAGAACTCTCAGACTCTGCAGTTCTCAGTTCTCCCAGGGCAACATGGCTGCACAGGAGGGAGGGAGAGACGGAGGGACGGAGGGACAGGCCCACCCCATCCCAGCGTCCCCACTTGCTATCCTTGCTATTTTTTTTTATTTCCTCCTATTCACATAGGTGGCATGCATGTGCCGAGGATAAGCTTCCTGGTCCCCACACCCACTTTTTTAAGGTTGACTTGGAGTCTTCATAGGGCATCCCATCCCTGCTGGGGCCAGCCACCTGTTGTCATTCCCTGTTCCTCACTTACTGCTTAGCGGTGTGATGGGTAGGCCTGTAGTTTGTGCACTGATACCAACCATTCTGCTTTCCCCAGGTTTCTTTTATGCCTCCTCAGGGAACAGGTGTCAGGCTGTGGGCCTTTGCTCCCCTCAACAACAAACACAAAACTTATTTTTCTTCAGCTACAAACACCCCGTCACCCCCCTTTAAGCTACATCAGGTCATGGGTGGGACCCATTGAAGCCCCTTCCAGTCCTAAGAGGCAAAGCAAAGAACCCAGGTCACAGCGATGAAGTGGATGGCCAGGCCTGTGCGCTGTGAGGGTCTTCCATGGAGCAGGGAGCCATGTCGTGATGTACCTGTAACATTCACAACTTGAGTTTTAAAAACTAAAGTTTCTGAAACCTCCATCTAATGAGTTTAAGTGAGTATAAGTTTAATCTTTTTTTTTTAAATAGAGTTGACCTCGTTCTGTCACTCAGGCTGGAGTGCAATGGCATGATCACGACTCACTGCAGCCTTGAACTCCTGGGTTCAAGCTATTCTCCCACCTTAGCCTCCTGAGTAACTGGGACTTCAGGTGCTTGCTATCATGCCTGGTTAAGTTTTAAAAATTTTTTTGTAGAGATGGAGTCCTGCTGTTTCCCAGGCTGGTCTTGAAATCCTGGCCTCAAGTGATCCTCCCACTTCAGTCTCCTGAGTAGCTGGGATTGCAGGTGTGAGCTATCATTCCCACTGGAAGTTTAATCTTTTAGTGGGAGAGAGATGTCTACTCACGGAATTGTGATAAGAATAACATTATCATAGGTTGTTGTAAATAGATAATGTTCGCTTAAAAAAAACTCAAGTAACAGTGCAAAATGGGACATTACATAATTTAAATCCATAATATAAAAAAATCTGATATATGCCAGAAACTGTATCCATATTTCGTTCTTCATGAGAACCTGCAACCTGTGAAGTAAGTAATTTCATTCTTTTTTTTAATTTCTTTTAAAAAATTTTTATTTTACTTTAAGTTTTATTTTACTTTAAGGGATACATATGCTGAACATGCAGGTTTATTATGTAGGTATACATGTGCCATGGTGTTTTGCAGCACCTATCAACCCGTCATCTAGGTTTTAAGCCCCACATGCATTAGGTATTTGTCCTAATGCTCTCCCTCCCCTTTCCCCCGACCCCTTGGCAGGCCCCAGTGTATGATGTTCCCCTCCCTGTGTCCATGTGTTTTCATTGTTCATCTCCCACTTATGAGTGAGAACATGCAGTGTTTGGTTTTCTGTTCCTGTGTTAATTTGCTCAGGATGATGGTTTCCAGCTTCATCCATGTACCTGCAAAGGACATGAACTTATTCTTTTTTATGGCTCCATAGTATTCCATGGTGTATATATGCTACATTTTCTTTATCCAGCCTATCATTGATGGGAATTTGGGTTGGTTCCAAGTCTTTGCTGTTGTAAATAGTGCTGCAGTAAACGTACATGTGCCTGTGTCTTTATAGTAGAATGATTTATAATCCTTTGAGTGTATATATACCCGGTAATGAGATTGCTGGGTCAAATGGTATTTCTGGTTCTAGATCCTTGAGGAATCGCCACACTGTCTTCCACAATGGTTGAACTAATTTACACTTCCATCAACAGTGTAAAAGTGTTCCTATTTCTCTACATCCTCTCTAGCATTTGTTGTTTCCTGACTTTTTAATGATTGCCGTTCGAACTGGCATGAGATGGTGTCTCGTTGTGGTTTTTATTTGCATTTCTCTAATGACCAGTGATGATGAGCTTTTTTTTTCCATGTTTGTTGGCCACATAAATGTCTTCTTTTGAGAAGTGTCTGTTCATATCCTTTGCCCACCTTTTATGGGGTTGTTTTTTTTCTTGTAAATTTCTTGTAGATTCTGGATATTAGACCTTTGTCAGATGGATAGATTGCAAAAATTTTCTCCCATTCTATAGGTCGCCTGTTCACTCTGATAGTTTCTTATGCTGAGCAGAAGCTCTTTTGTTTAATTAGATCCCATTTGTCAATTTTGGCTTTTGTTACAGTTGCTTTTGGTGTTTTAGTCATGAAGTCTTTGTCCATGCCTATGTCCTGAATGCTGTTGTCTAGGTTTTCTTCTAGGGTTTTCATGGTTTTAGGTTTTATGTTTAAGTCTTTAATCCATCTTGGCCGGGCGTGGTGGCTCAAGCCTGTAATCCCAGCACTTTGGGAGGGCGAGACGGGCAGATCACGAGGTCAGGAGATCGAGACCATCCTGGCTAGCCCGGTGAAACCCCGTCTCTACTAAAAAATACAAAAAACTAGCCGGGCGAGGTGGCGGGCGCCTGTAGTCCCAGCTACTCGGGAGGCTGAGGCAGGAGAATGGCATAAACCCGGGAGGCGGAGCTTGCAGTGAGCTGAGATCCGGCCACTGCACTCCAGCCTGGGCGACAGAGCGAGACTCCGTCTCAAAAAAAAAAAAAAGTCTTTAATCCATCTTGAGTTAATTTTTGTATAAGGTATAAGGAAGGGGCCTAGTTTCTGGTTTCTGCACATGGCTAGCCAGTTTTCCCGGCACTATATATTAAATAGGGACTCCTTTCCCCATTGCTTATTTTTGTTAGGTTTGTCGAAGATCAGATGGTTGTAGATGTGTGGTGTTATTTCTGAGGCCTCTGTTCTGTTCCATTGATCTATGTATCTGTTTTGGTACTAGTATATGCCGTTTTGGTTATTGTAGCCTTATAGTATAGTTTGAAGTCAGGTAGTGCGATGTCTTCAGCCTTGTTCTTTTTGCTTAGGATTGTCTTGGCTATGTGGGCTCTTTTTTGGTTCCATACGAAAGTTAAAGTAGTTTTTCTAGTTCTGTGAAGAAAGTCAATGGTAGCTTGATGGGAATAGCATAGCATCTATAAATTGCTTTGGGCAGTATGGCCATTTTCACGATATAGATTCTTCTATCCATGAGCATGGATTTTTTTTCCATTTGTTTGTGTCTTCTCTTATTTCCTTGAGCAGTGGTTTGTAGTTCTCCTTGAAGAGGTCCTTCATGTCCCTTGTAAGTTGCATTCCTAGGTATTTTATTTTCTTTGTAGCAATTGTGAATGGGAGTTCATTCATGACTTGGCTCTCTGCTTGTCTATTATTGGTGTATAGGAATGCTTGTGATTTTTGCACATTGATTTTGTATCCTGAGACTTTGCAGAAGTCGCTTATCAGCTTAAGGAGTTTTTGGGATGAGACAATAGGGTTTTCTAAATATACAATCATGTCATCTGCAAACAGAGACAATTTTACTTCCTCCCTTCGTATTTGAATACCCTTTATTTCTTTCTCTTGCCTGATTGCCCTAGCCAGAACTTCCAATACTGTGTTGAATAGGAGTGGTGAGAGAGGGCATCCCTGTCTTGTGCTGATTTTCAAAGGGAATGCTTCCAGCTTTTGCCCATTCAGTATGATATTGGCTATTTGTTTGTCATAAATAGCTCTTATTATTTTGAGATATGTTCCATTAGTACCTAGTTTATTGAGTGTTTTTAGCATGAAGGGGTGTTGAATTTTATTGAAGGCCTTTTCTGCATCTATTGAGATAATCATGTGGTTTTTGTCATTGGTTCTATTTATGTGATGGATTACATTTATTGATTTTCGTATGTTGAACCAGCCTTGCATCCCAGGGATGAAACTGACTTGATCGTGGCGGATAAGCTTTTTGATGTGCTTCTGGATTCAATTTGCCAGTATTTTATTGAGGATTTTCACATTGATGTTCATCAGGGATATTGGCCTGAAATTTTCTTTTTTTATTGTGTCTCTGCCAGATTTTGGAATAAGCATGATGCTGGCTTCATAAAATGAGTTAGGGAGGAGTCTCTCTTTTTCTATTGTTTGGAATAGTTTCAGAAGGAATGGTACCAGCTCCTCTTTGTACCTCTAGTAGAATTTGGCTGTGAATCTGTCTGGCCCTGGGCTTTTTTTTGGTTGGTAGGCTGTTAATTACTGCCTCAATTTCAGAACTTGTTATTGGTCTTTTCAGGGATTTGACTTCTTCCTGATTAGTCTTGGGAGGTTGTGTATGTCCAGGAATTGATCCATTTCTTCTAGATTTTCTAGTTTATTTGCGTAGAGATGTTCATAGTATTCTCTGATGGTAGTTTGTATTTCTGTGGGATCAGTGGTGATATCTCCTTTATCTTTTTTTATTGTGTATATTTGATTCCTTTCTCCTTTCTTCTTTATTATTCTGGTTAGTGGTCTATTTTGTTAATCTTTAAAAAAAAACCAGTTCCTGGATTCATTGATTTTTTTCTAAGGGTTTTTCATGTCTCTGTCTCCTTCAGTTCTGCTCTGATCTCAGTTCTTATCTTCTGCTAGCTTTTGAATTTGTTTGCTCTTGCTTCTCTAGTGCTTTTAATTGTGATGTTAGGGTGTCAATTTTAGATCTTTCCCACTTTCTGATGTGGGCATTTAGTGCTATAAATTTCCCTGTTAACACTGTTTTAGCTGTGTCCCAGAGACTCTGGTATGTTGTCTCTTTGTTCTCATTGGTTTCAAAGAACTCGTTATTTCTGCCTTAATTTCGTTATTTACCCAGTAGTCATTCAGGAGCAAATTGTTCAGTTTTCATTTAGTTGTGCAGTTTTGAGTGAGTTTCTTAATCCTGAGTTTTAATTTGATTGCACTGTGGTCTGAGAGACTGTTTGTTATGATTTCCATTCTTTTGCATTTGCTGAGGAGTGTTTTACTTCCAATTATGTGGTCAATTTTAGAATAAGTGCTATGTGGTGCTGAGAAGAATGTATATTCTGTTGATTAGGTCAGCTTGGTCCACAGCTGAGTTCAAGTCCTGAATATCTTTGTTAATTTTCTGTCTCGTTGATCTGTCTAATATTGACAGTGGGGTATTAACGTCTCCCAGTATTATTGTTTGGGAGTCTTAAGTCTCTTTGTAGTCTCTAAGAACTTGTTTTATGAATCTGGGTGCTCCTGTATTGGGTGCATATATATTTAAGATAGTTAGCTCTTCTAGTTGCATTGATCCCTTTACCATTATGTAATGCCCTTCTTTGTCTTTTTTGATCTTTGTTAGTTTAAAGTCTGTTTTATCAGAGACTAGCATTGCAATCTCTCCTTTTTTTTGCTTTCCATTTGCTTGGTAAATATTCCTCTATCCCTTTATTTTGAGCTTATGTGTGTCTTTGCACATGAGCTGGATCTCCTGAATACAGCACACCGATGGGTTTTGACTCTTTATGGACTCTTTATGCAATTTGCCAGTCTGTGTGTGGAATTTTTTTTTTTTTTTTTTTTTTTTTTTGAGACAGAGTGTTGCTCTGTTGCCCATGCTGGAGTCAGTGGCGTGATCTTGGCTCACTGCAACCTCCACCTCCCAGGTTCAAGTGATTCTCCTGCCTCAGCCTCCCAAGTAGTTGGAACTACAGGTGCACACCCCCATACCCAGCTTATTTTTGTATTTTTAGTAGAGACGGGGTTTCACCATATTGGCCAGACTGGTCTCGAACTCCTGACCTCGTGATGCACCCATCTTAGCCTCCCAAAGTGCTGGGATTACAGGCATGAGCTTGGCCCATCTGTGTCTTTTAATTGGGGGCATTTAGCGCATTTACATTTAAGGTTAATATTGTTATGTGCGAATTTGATTCTGTCGTCATGACGCTAGCTGGTTATTTTGCACATTAGTTGATGCCGTTTCTTCATAGCGTTGTTGGTCTTTATATTTTGGTATGTTTTTGCAGTGGCTGGTACTGGTTTTTCCTTCCATATTTAGTGCTTCGTTCAGGAGCTCTTGTAAGGCAGGCCTGGTGGTGACAAAATCCCTCAGCATTTGCTTGTCTGTTAAAGATTTTATTTCTCCTTCACTTATGAAGCTTAGTTTGGCTGGATATGAAATTCTGGGTTTAAAATTCTTTTCTTTAAGAATATGGAATATTGGCCTCCACTCTCTTCTGGCTTGTAGAGTTTCTGCAGAGAGATCTGCTGTTAGTCTGATGGGCTTCCCTTTGTAGATAACCTGACCTTTCTCTCTGGCTGCCCTTAACATTTTTTCCTTTGTTTCAACCGTGGAGAATCTGATGATTATGTGTCTTGGGGTTGCTCTTCTTGAGCAGTATATTAGTGGTGTTTTCTGTATTTCCTGAATTTGAATGTTGGCCTGTCTTGCTAGGTTGGGGAAGTTCTCCTGGATAATATCATGAGTGTGTTTTCCAACTTGTTTTCATTCTCCCCGTCACTTTTAGGGTTCCCCAGTCAATCGTAGGTTTGGTCTTTTCACATAGTCCATATTTCTTGGAGGCTTTGTTTGTTCTTTTTCAGTCTTTTTTCCCTAATCTTGTCTTCATGCCTTATTTCAGTAAGTTGATCTTTAATCTCTGATATTCTTTCTTCTGCTTGATCAGTTTGGCTATTGATACTTGTGTATGCTTCATGAAGTTCTCATCCTGTGTTTTTCAGCTCCATCAGGTAATTTATGTTATTCTCTAAACTGGTTATTCTAGTTAGCAGTTCCTGTAACCTTTTGTCAAGGTTCTTTGCTTTTTTGCATTGGGTTAGAACGTAGTCCTTTAGCTCAGAAGAGTTTGTTATTATCCACCTTCTGAAGCCTTCTTCTGTCAGTTTGTCAAACTCATTCTCCGTCCAGTTTTGTGCCCTTGCTGGAGAGGAGTTGCGATCATTTGGAGAAGAGGCATTCTGGTTTTTGGAATTTTCAGCGTTTTTGTGCTGGTTTTTTCCTCATCTTCATGGATTTATCTACCTTTGATCTTTGAGGCTGATGACCTTTGGATGGGTTTTTTGTGGGGGGGTCCTTTTTTTTTGATGTTGATGTTGTTGCTTTCTGTTTGTTAGTTTTTCTTCTAACAGGCCCCTCTTCTGCAGGTCTGCTGCAGTTGGCTCAGGTACACTCCAGACCCTATTTGCCTGGGTATTACCAGTGGAGACTGCAGAACAGCAAAGACTGCCGCCTGCTCCTTCCTCTGGAAGCTTCATCCCAGAGGGGCACTGGGCTAGTGCCAGCTAGAGCTCTTCTGTATGAGGTGTCTGTCAGCCCCTGTTGGGAGGTCTCTCCCAGTCAGGAAGTATGGGAGTCAGGGACCCACTTGAGGAGGCAGTCTGTCCCTTAGCAGAGCTCGAGCGCTGTGCTGGGAGAATCCTCCTTGTCAGGATCCGTTGCTCTCTTCAGAGCTGGCAGGCAGGAACGTTTAAGTCTGCTGAAGCTGCACCCTCAGCCGTCCCTTCTCCCAGGTGCTCTGTCCCAGGGAGATGGGAGTTTTATCTATAAGCCCCTGACTGGAGCTACTGCCTTTCTTTCAGAGATGCCCTGCCCAGTGAGAAGGAATCTATAGAGGCAGTCTGGCCACAGCCACTTTGCCACACTGTGTTAAGTTCCACCCAGTCTGAGCTTCCCGGCCTCTTTAGCACTGTTAAGGGAAAACCACCTACACAAGCCTCAGTAATGGCAGACACCAAGCTCCATCGTCCCTTGGCTGGTGTCAGCCTCCTTTCCAGGGGAGTGAACGGTTCTGTCTTGCTGGGGTTCCAGGTGCCGCTGGAGTTCCAGGTGCCACTGGGGTATGCAAAAAACAAAAAACCAAAAAACTCCTGCAGCTAGCTCAGTGTCTGCCCAAACAGCCTCCCAGTTTTGTGCTTGAAACCCAGGGCCCTGGTGGTTTAGGCACATGAGGGAATCTCCTGGTTTGTGGACTGCAAAAACCTTGGGAAAAGCTTGGTATCTGGGCCGGATAGCACAGTCTTTCATGGCTTCCCTTGGCTGGGAAAGGGAGGCCCCCCGCTCCTTGCACTTCCCAGGTGAGGCGATGTCCCACCCTCCTTCTGCTCAGCCTCCGTGGGCTGTGCTCACTGCCTAACTAGTCCCAGTGAGATGAACAGTGTACCTCAGTTGGAAATGCAGAAATTACCCACCTTCTGCGTTGGTCTCACTGGGAGCTGCAGACTGGAGCTGTTCCTATTTGACTATCTTGCCAGATCCCCCCATATCATTCATTCTGTTTTATAGATGAGAAATTGAAGCTGAGAGAAGTTACTGAATCATCCAAGTTAACTTGGAAAATCCACAGTGTCATCTCCCTTGTTGTTAGCCTGGAACAGTGAGCACTCTAGATAAGTTTTTGAATGAATGAATAGCTGCATGAATGAAGTAGCAAAGCTGTGGTTTGAATCAGGTATGTCTGCTTCTAAACCTTATGCTTTTCCCTCTGGGCCACCCTCCTTACTCTATACAAACAAGTGGTGCTGGCTCCTTAGAAGGAGAGACTGTCCTGGAACACATCTCATGTGCATTTATAGGAAATGAACTTCTCTGTATGGTGGGGGCAACTTGGCTTGCACCCTGCATCCCACATGGTGCAGTAAGGTGACTAGGCTTAGTCCCATTCCTGCCTGGCTTGGGTAGGTGTGAAGTCCAGGCTGGCCTGGAGCTGAGTCCCTCTGGCCCTCCTGTCCTGTGCCTTCTGACTCCATGACCACTCCCTCTGCAGTCTCTCCTTCATTCTCCAGGGGCCACTTGAAATAGGCAGACATGTCCTAAACCTGCCCTGTGTGTAGGAGTTTGGGTGGGGTCCATAGCATCCCTAAGAAGACTGAGACTTTTTCGAGTGCCCTGTGCCTTTAAGGTACCACAGGCACAGATCAGTGAGTTGCTGGTGGCCTGGCTTCAGCAGGAAGTAGCTGTGTGCTCAGTTTTCCCTTCTTCCCACCCCACATCCCCAGTATATCTCTTACCAGCAACTGGTGACCTCTAGAATCATAGACTTCAGTATAATTTTAAGATCAAAGTCAGACCAGATCACTAGGGATCATCCACAAGGAATTCTAGCTTCAAATGACTACTTCCTGTCTGTTTTTAATAGGCCAGGAGCAGGAGCTAACAACTCTTCCCAAGTAGTTTATCCAGAATTTTGGGATTTTAGTGGGTTAGGTGTTGATTTCTATTTCATTTATTGTTAGTATTGCCATGTATGTAGTTGAATAAATTATGAAAAGCATTGATTGCCATGCTTCATTCACTTGGCTAAAAAAATTACAGTTTCTTGGTTCTTTGTCTTCTGAACTGCTCTTTGAACCTCTGGGGCTTTCTCTGAAAGGGTTTGTATTAGGCCCAAGCTAAAACTGGTATTTTCTCTTTTTTTGACTTAAGAGACCCAGGTTAGCTAACAGCTTTCACCATACTTTGCATAGCTACCTGGGACAACTGCCCCCTGGAAATGGTGTCTCAGATGTGCTTGTTGACTATCTGGGATGTTGATGCCATGATTCTGCCCTATGGTCGGCACCGTGTTGTGAAGGTCCTGCCCTATGTCTTATCTCAAGTTCAGATTTACACCTCTCTCAAATGGACTTGTTATGACCTTTAAGATGATGTGGATCTACTATCACCAAGGATAGCCCTGGATTTGGCTCATTCTACATTAGACATTTTCTAAACATATGGGCTGTGCTTTGTCCCAGTAACTGGGCATGGGGGAATCACCAAGACAGACAAGACTGCTGGTTTGGAGCTTATATCCCAGTGGGGTGCAGCAGTAAAAGTCAGCAAATAAATGAGCAAGATGGAGGCAGGTGCTGTATAGAACCTAAAACTGGTTGGTTTGTGTATTTAACCAGCACTTGTGTGGTTCCTTCTCTGTGTCTTGAAATAGTGAGTTGTCCCCTCCAGTCCTCCTATCATGCAGGCAGTCACTGTGCACCCATGAGGGCTACTGAGAGCTGTGTGTGCATGGTCTCAGCCAATAAGAGCCAGGCAACAATCAAGGCTTGCTCTGGAGCTAGTGTTCTCTCTCACCTCAGAGAAGGGTCGAAGGTGAAGTTTGGTTATAAATATCAGGGTAGAAGGATGGAAGGAAGGTACTTCTTTTTTTCAGCGGCTTATTTAGTAGTGGCTTGCCTAATTTATTTGTTAATATGGTATATCTATGTGACAATAGCATTGGCCTTTTGTGACACCTGCTGACCTAATTTGTACTGGTGACCTGCCTTGGTGGCATGCTTCATCTCCTGTGTGGGTGGAAAAACTTTTTTTTCTCCTTCAATAGTATTTTTTTTTTTTTCCCATGTCATTCTTATAACACTGCAGACCTCTTTTAAAAATTCTTGGCTGGGCATGGTGGCTCAAGCCTGTAATCCCAGCACTTTGGGAGGCTGAGGTGGGCATATCACTTGAGCCCAGGAATTTGAGACCAGCCTGGGCATCATGGTGAAACCCCATCTCTACAAAACAATACAAAAAAAATTTAGCTGGGTGTGGTGGCATGCGGCTGTAGTCCTAGCTACTTGGGAGGCAGAGGTGGGAGGATTACTTGAGCCCAGGAGGTCAAGGCTTCTGCGAACTGTGATTGTGCCACTGCACTCCGCCTTGGATAACAGAGTGAGACCCTATCTCAAAAAAAAATAAAATAAAATAAAGTAAAAATAAAAATTCTTGGTGTCTTAATTGCTGAGTGATTTTTTTTTTTTTAAGTCATGACTCAGTTAAAACTTTGGAAAAAGTTTATTTTGTATCTCTTGGATTTTGCTTGTCTAAGTGTTTTTCTTCAGAGCTGTACTTTCTTTCTGGCCTGGCTCTGGTTATTCCCTAAGTGTACCTGTCACGGTTGCCTGTCAGCAGTGTTTATTTTTGGTTTTTGTCTATGGCACCTATTGGACATTGTCACGATGGTAACCCCGGCTGCAACAACTCAACTGATAAAATCAAAATCTGTTCTGGGTTGGTGATTCAGGAGCTTTGCTCAGGCAGCCCAGTGTTTGTGTTGGAGCTGTGGATAGAGCTTCACAGGAGAGCCAGAGCTCTACTCTCCAGCTGTAGCTTGATGTAGGCATTATCGTAGCTTTGCCTGTCCTGGAGTTTCTCATTGATCCCTTTTCTGTAGAAATGGATATGATGAGTTCACACTTGCCTCTCAAGGGTAGTGGGAGACAAATGAGAGTGTGTGCATAATGCTTTATGTTTTTTAGAAGAAAAATAGAGTGTTCCTATTTTACCTTGTAATATTTTAAGAAATCATCTTGCTAGTGAATCTGAAGGATAACTTCTCAAAATGAAGCTTTTAATTTCGTACATTAGTAAAATGTGATTAGGTCTTTTCCATCACATGTTCTTTGCTCAATCTACTCTGCTCTGTTTAGGAAAAGTAGCTGATTCCCTCTCTCTCTCTTGCTGGTGTACCCACAGAATAGAGACAAGGAACTTTGAATTTAATGACAGATGTTTTTGTGATTGTTCATGTCAGACCTGAGTGGTTATAAACCTGGCATTTCATTGAATCACACAGAATTGCAATACTTTTGAAAATTAAATTCCAGAGATTTTTAGTTTAACCTCTCATTTTGCAGATGAGAAAACTCTCATGGTGGGATGATGGTAGATCATAGATCATAGACCAGAACTGAGGTCCTCTCACCCCCACCCTGTTTTATGGACTTACTGCAAATGAAGTCATGATTGGATGTTATTGAGTGACAAGTGAATCTGTTTCCCTTGAGTCTTCTTCCTCTCATAGATTGTGAGTGTTCCTGCAGGCTGGTGCAATCACTGTCGTGACCTGCCATTTTTGTCCTCACCCTGGGTACCTTTTGGAACACCACCTTAGCCACTAGGTGTGTCATGTATGGCTCTAACTCATCCCCAGGCTTAGATTCGTAGTGAGGCCTTGCCTGTGAGCTTGATGTAAGTGCTGGAATTTGTGTTACAAGCTCCATAACGTGTTCTTAGAAGTTGCTTAGGAAAAAATGCAGAAAGACGTTTTATTATAGGAAACTTCCATAGCAGAAAAGACTAATAGACTGCATCATTTTTGCATTTACATAATTTTTGAGTGCATAACACATTTGTATGTTCAAAAGCACAAACATGTATAACAACAACAAAAATCCCTGTCCTGCCTCTGTGTCTTTTCTGTCTTGTCCTGACCCCTCCCCAGCTAGCCCTAACCTAAGTCATCACGTAACTGGTTTTGGGGATATTTCAGCATATATTTTTATGTATGTATAATCAAGTATGAACATGTATTGCTCTGTCCCCACCTTTAGCAAAGATGGTACATTCCACTTTTTAGGATGATCTTAATGCCCTTGCCCAGTGTCATTTTGGCCCCACCAAGGAGACTCCCATCTCTTTGTACCTCCATGTTCCCAAGTGCCTGAGGGATGCCCAGTAAATTCTAGGTAGACCTTGCTTTCCCTGGTCATCTGGCTCAAGTGCCCCAAACCCACCATCCATCACACCTGGGACTCCTGTTCTTTGCTTTTGCATCCTTCAAACTATAGGCTGATTATTAAACCAACCTCTTGTTAATGGACATTTAGGTTGTTTCCAATCTTTCCTGTTGTAAACAATAAAACAATGCTCTTTAATAAACGTCATTTTGCATATATGCATTTTCATATAGAAAAAATTCCATGAAGTGTAGTTGCTAGATTGAAAGGTATATGTATTTCTAATTTCTTTTTTTTTTGAGACAGGATTTTGTTCTGTCACCCATCATGGCCCGCTGCAGCCTTGTCCTCCCTAGACTTAAGCAGTCTTCCCATCTCAGCCTCCTGAGCAGCCTTAACTACAAGCGTGCACCACCATGCCCAGATGATTTTTTGTATTTTGTAGAGATGGGGTTTTCTCATGTTGCTCAAGCTGGTCTTGAACTCCTGGGCACATGCAGTCCATCTACCTTGGTCTCCCAGAGTGCAGGGATTACAGGCCTAAGCCACTGCACCCAGCCTGTATTTCTAATTTCTATAAGTGTTGCTAAATTATCTTCCATATGGGGTTATACTAACTTACATATCCATCAACAATGTATAAGAGCCCTTGGTTTTTCACAAATTTGCTGACAATAGTATGTTATCAAACTTTGGGGTTTCGCAAGTTGAGTAGATGAAAAATAGTATCTATGTGCAGTATGAATTTGTATTTCTCTTAGAGTGAGGTGGAGCATCTTTCTACATGTGACTGTCCTTTGAACTAGTTATATCTTTTGCCCATTTTCTATTAGGTTGCTGTACTTTTTCTTACTGATTTCTAGGAGTTCTGTATATATTAGAGAGATCAGTCCTTTGTATGTGATATGTATTGCTGATCTGTTGTCCCATTTTGTTATTAACCTTTTGAGTTGATTTATATTGATCCTCCCGTCTCAGCCTCCCAGGAAGCTGAGACCACAAGCATGAACTGCCACATCCAATTAATTAAATTTTTTTTGTAGAAATGAAGTCTCCCTGTGTTTCTCAGGCTTGTCTTAAACTCCTAGGCTCAAGTGATCCCCCTGCCTCAGTCTCCCAAAGTGCTGGAATTACAGGCATGAGCCACCATGCCCTGCCTCACCTTACTAATTTTTATGTATTCGAGTTAATTGGTTCTTTGTTTTTTCATGGCTTCTGAAATTTGAATCAAGATTAGATAGGAGTAGATTGCATTTGGTAGAGTTTCTTTGGTCAGTTATTTGAACTTTTGCTGCCTTATAATCCACTTTGATCTTTTTACCCCATTAGAGTCGTTTTGTCTAAATTCTGCCGATGGTTTCTAATTTAATTGTAGAAATGAAGTGATTTGTTTTCTTCATAGAAGACTTCTAAGTGGCAATTTGGGCACCATCTCATTTATTCATAACCAACAGCTTAACATAGTATGAATTTTATCACTTACAGTTGATCTTCCTATTGTATTTGATTAGATACAGGCATTCTAAAATGCAAATATTTAAAAAATACAGATAGAACTTGAAATTGAACAAAATTAGATACAACTGAAGCTGAAAATGGACACTTGATTTTTAAAAATTGTAATAAAATGATCTAGATTGTATACACCATCTGTTACAAGTTGTATGTGAATAAGGATTTTGTGCCATGTTGGTTGTGAGTACTCTGGGTTTTAAACTGGTTTTTGCGTCGAATATAACTTTAATTATGCTCAGTACACGTGGATGTGTTTTTTGGGTATATCTACACACAGTGCACTTGCATGTGTATCTTCATCTTATTTATTGTTTGGTAAGGGACACATTGCTCAGCTTCCTGGATATCTTCCTAGTCTTAGAGGGGCCTCAGTGGTAGGGTTCTCATCAGAATTTAAGGGTGATGACTTCTGGCCTGTTACATGGCATCTGCCTGAACATGAGTGTGCCACAAGATTGTTTCTAAGGTGGTCTCAATCTCTTTTCTTCCTTCAGACTACCTTGCTTGTCCTTTGCTGGCATCTGAGGACTTGTCCTGTGGAATGAGGCTAGAGAGAAAGAGGCGTCTCTGTATTTCCCCACTGTGCATCTACTTGTACCCCCAATCTTTACCACCCATACATGGACATATGCTTCCAGTTCTCTGGACATATGTTTTCTGTCTTCACCACTAGTGTATATACCTACGGGTGGAATTGCTGGGTCATGTGGTACCTCTGTAATTAACTTTTTGAGGAACTGTCAAACAGTTTTCCAAAGTAGTTGCACCATTTTATATTTTACAGATCCACCAGAAATGTATGAGGGTTCATATGTCTCCATATCCTCATCAACCCTTGTTATTGTCTGTTTTGGTTTTGTTTTTTAATTGTAGCTATCCTACTGGGTATGAAGTAGGATTTCATTGTTTTGTTTGGCATTTCCCTCATGACTAATAACATTGAGCATCTTTTTACGTCCTTATTTTCCACTTGTATATCTTCTTTGGAGAAATGCCTATTCAAGTCCATATGCATGTTTTAATTGGGGTGTTTGTCTTTTTATTGTTGAGTTGTGAGACTTCTTTACATATTCTAGATACTACATCCTTGTCAGATACATTATTTGCAGATATTTTCTCCCATTTTACAGGTTGTCTTCACTTTCTTGATACTACTCTTTGAAGCACAAAAGTTTTACATTTTGATGAAGTCAATTTTTTTTTTTTTTTTTTTGCTTTGGCTGCTTGTGGTGTTATATCTAAAACACCATTGTCTAACCAAAGACTACAAATTTTAGCTCTTGCATTTAGGTTTTTGATCCATTTTTAGTTTAAAAATTTTATTATATGCTATGAAATAGTTGTCCAACTTCATTTTGAATTAGTAAAACAGTTTCATTCTTTTGCATGTGGTTACTCAGTTCTCATGGTACAATTACTTGAAAATACTGTTCTTTTTCCATTGAATTGTCTTGGTACTCTTGTCTAAAATCAGTTGATCATAAGTGTATGAGTTTGTTACTAGACTTTATTTTGAGATGGAGTCTCACTCTGTTGCCAGGCTGGAGTGCAGTGACGTAATCTTGGCTCACTGCAACCTCTGCCTCCCGGGTTCCAGCGATTCTCCTGCGTCACCCTCCCGAGTAGCTGGGACTACAGGCATGCACCACCACGCCCAGCTAACTTTTGTATTTTTAGTAGAAATAGGGTTTCCCCATGTTGGCCAGGATGATATCGATCTCTTGACTTCGTGATCCGCCTGCCTCAGCCTCCCAGAGTGCTGGGATTACAGGTGTGAGCCACCATGTTTGACGTGTTACTGGACTTTTTGTTTTGTTTTGTTTTGTTTTGTTTTTTGTAACAAAGTCTTGCTCTATCACCCAGGCTGGAGTGCAGTGGCCTGATCTCTGCTCACTGCAAGCTCTGCCTCCCAGGTTCACACCATTCTCCTGCCTTAGCCTCCTGAGTAGCTGGGACCTACTGGTGCCCGCCACCACATGTGGATAATTTTTTTGTATTTTTAGTAGAGACAGGGTTTCACCACCTTAGCCAGGATGGTCTCAATCTCCTGACCTCATGATCCGCCCGACTCGGCCTCCCAAAGTGCTAGGATTACAGGTGTGAGCCACCGTACCCGGCTGTTTACTAGACTTTTAATTCTGTTCCATTGATCTGTGTAGATGACTGTCCTTATGCCACTACCACACTGTTTTGATTACTGTAGCTTTATAGTAAGTTCTGAAGATTTTATTCCTTGTTTTTGTTCTGTTCCTTCATTATTGACTTGGCTTTTTTGACAGTTTGATTATGACATCTAGGTGAGGCTGGCTTCCTTTTAGTTTATTTTACTTGGAATTCATTGAACTTCTTGGGTGTAATTTTTTTTTCATGCCAAATTTGGAAAGTTTTTAGCCATCATTCTTTCAAATATTCTTTCTTCTTTTCTCTTCTGTATGTTGGTATGCTTAAGAGTGTCCCTCAGGTTCTGTGGCTCTGTTTATTTTTCTTCACGGTTTTTCCCCCATTTCTCAGTTTGGGTAATCTCAATTGACCTGTCTTCAAGTTTGCTTGTTCTTTCTTCTAAAGCCTAAAAAGTGGTTCATGAACTCTTTATCTTTTTCCTGTTTTACTTTTGAACTCCGGAATTTGTATTTGATTCTTTAAAAAATAGTAATAATAATTTCTATCTTGCTATCAGTATCAATGGTGATATTGATATTTATTGATATTCTCTACTTACGAGACTTTATACTTTCTTTTAGTAATTTTTGCGTAATTTTCTTAGCTCTTTGAGCATATTTAAAATAGTTGAGTTAGAGACTGCTTTCTGCTAAGATCACGTGTGGGCTTCCTCAGGGACAGATTTTATTGATTGCTTTCTTTTTCCCGTGTGTGGGCCATACTTTGTTGTTTCTTTGTAAGTCTCATAATTTTTTTTGTTGTTGTTGTTGTTATTGAAAAATGGATTTTTAAATAACACAATGGGGTGACTCAGGAAATCAGATGCTCCTTTCTTCCCCATGGTTGCTATTGGTACGTGATATAGTTGTTCTTATTTAATGACTTTTCTGAACTAATTCTGTAAAGTTTATATTCTTTACTGTGTCTCACCAGTGAAATCTCTACTTGGTGAACTTGGTGGCCAAGTAATTATTGGATGGCGATTTCCTTAAACCCCTGGGATCAGTAAACATGTGTTTTTGTCGAGGGACTTCATCTACCTATTGGAGCATACCTTCATCGTTTGGCCCAGCAGTTAAAAACTGCCTTAGCCTTTATTTCCTGCTGATGTTGAGTCAAAGTCAGCCAGAGGTGAGAGCTTAAGGCCTTCCTAGGTTTTCCCTGAGCATGCACTGAAGCTCTGTACATTCATGTGTCCTTCTAGATTCCTGGGAAAATGTCAAAGCTTTTCAAAGTCCCCATGGACATTTTATTTCCCACCCTTGCCTTTGGTTTGCCTCAGTTGTTATCTGCCACCTCAGGAGGCTGCCAAGTTAAAACACTTGCCTGTATTTTCAACAAACACTCCTGGGTGGGGTGGAAGGCTTTTCTGAGTTTAGCCAGAAACAGTCAGTCTTGCAAATGAGGTCTGACAGGGAACCATCAGACAGGTCAAATAATGACAGTTCTTTGAGAATGAAACTTTGAAAGAGCTCTGAGAGCACTGTTTTCTCCAGCGATGGCTGCTACGCTGTACCAGGAATGCGGCCTGCTGAGAGCCTGGAGAGTGGGGATGGGTCTAGGCCAAGTTAAAATATCACAGAGCTCACTGTTCTTACTGAGATGTGGTTGTTTTCCTTGAACTAATGCTCCCTGGGTTCCTGCAAACCTTTGGTTAATTTCCAAAATCCATAAGAAGATAGTGACAATTTTTGCCAACTTTTTGGTTGCTTTTATGGAGGAGAGCTTTTTGGAGGCCCGTAGTAACCACCATTTTCACTGGCATCCTTTGGATCAGGAATCTCTTAAATCATTCTTGTTTTCCTGGGGGTTCTTGCTGCCCTTCTTTTTTATCTTGTTATCAAAAATAGTATACTTTCATCGTAACCTCAGAATTAGCCAGATTCATTAATACTGTGTATTGTCTAGAAATCTCTTTCTTCCTGAACTCCGCTCTAGACTGGTTATTTCCTGTTCTGCTGTATAGCTACACTCCTGGTATTTTCTTCCTGCATATCTAGATTAAATACACTGTGTTTTGGACTTGAGTTGAATATTCCTCTTTTTCAGTTTTCATTTTCATTTTGTTTTTCTCAAAGTGATATTTTATGTACAATTGTATATCTTCAAATGCATTTATTTTAACTTTTCACTTATTTCTCAATTTGGGTATATGTAGAATTCTAGCTGAAAAATAATTTCCCCTTGTTAAGATTGAAAGGGATATCTTCTTGTACCCAGTGTTGATTCTGGAAGTCTATTCCATCTCTTTGTGAGTAAGCTTTTTCTCTTCCTTGGAACTTTTAGGACCTTTTTAAAAACACTCAGTGTCATAAAATTCCATGAGTCTTTCATTCATTCTGCTTAGCTCTTGCTGGGACTTTTCAATCTGGAGGCATATTTTTCTTTGGCTCTGGAAAATTATCTTATTACTGTCATAGTTTCTGGAATGCCAAATTGATTGCCTGAATTGATCTCTGTTGCTACCTTGATTTCTTTGACTTTATCTTCCAGCCTCTTTATTGAAGTTTAATTTTAGCTACTATATTTTAAATTCTTGTGTTCTTTCTTTCTGGCCTAATTGTTTGATTTTCATATTTTATTCTGGTTATATAGATACAGTATCTTCTCAGATCTCAGTGAAGACATAAAATAGAAAATTTTTTGTATCTTTTTTCCTAATTAGCTCTGTATTTTTTTTTTTTTTTTTTTTTTACTTGTTTTCATCTGGCTGTTTTTTCTCATAAGATGCAGTCCTCAGTTCTCTAGTAACTTTTTTTTTTTTTTTTTTTTTTTGACAGAATTTCACTCCTGTTGCCCAGGCTGGAGTGCAATGGCGCAATCTCGGCTTACCGCAACCTCTACCTCCTGAGTTCAAGCTATTCTCCTGCCTCAGTCTCCATAGTAGCTGGCATTATAGGCATGCAACACCATTGCTGCCTGGCTAATTTTGTGTTTTTAGTAGAGATGGGTTTCTCCAGTTTGGCGAGGCTGGTCTCAAACTCCCAACCTTAGGTGATCTGCCCACCTCGACCTCCTAAAGTGCTGGGATTACAAGTGTGAGCCACCATGCCTGGCCCTTTTTTTTTTTTATGCAAAAATATTTTTCTCCCATTCTTTTGAGTGTGGGACTGTGTTGATGGGTTTGTCTACTGTGTGTCTGAAGTCTGCTCTTCCCATCACCACTGACAGCTGAGTGGATTTACCAGTCAGCTTTGCTTTACAGGACATGGGGTCTTGGCCATTCTAATGCTTGAATGAGTAGGACTTCACTTGACACACAGGCATCCACACTAGGTCCTCAGACTGCTGGTCAGTGTCTTTGGAGCAAAGTCCTCCATTCTTCTGTAGCAAACAGAGGGATTCCTGTCCCTTTTAATGGGGCGTCCAGGGCCACAGCAGTTCCCACATGTGCCCCTGGCCTTGCTCCTGCCTTGCATACCTGCTGACTCCCAGCTAGAGCCCATGTAGCTGTGGCTTCTAGATGTCTCCTACCCCATAGAATTTGTCTCCTGTGTCCCTCCTCCTTTTGTCTTCTGCAGATTTGTTGACATCTCATCTGTTCCTGGCCTCCCTCTTCCCCCATTTTCACTATCTGGGTTTTTTCTCTTCATGCATTTTATGTCTGCAGGTCACAAGAGGTCAGAAAGTTGACTGTCTGTTCCCAGTGTGACATCTTCACCTGGGACTTCTGTAAGCATTTCTTGTCTGGTTTTCTCCCTTGATGATTTGGTTCATTCCCCTGGGTAGGCAGTGTGAGAAGCTTCCCCAGATTTGGAAATTATGTTATATAGAGCTGGGTGGGAGAATTACATTTGTTAAGTGAGCTTGTTCTTGTGAAGGCAGGACCGAGGAGCCTTGTGTCATGGCCCTCTGTGTCATGTTTCCATTGCACACAAGTTTATGGTTAGACATGATTTGGCCTAACATGTTTCTGGTTCATTTCAAGAGTGAGTGGATCTGTTGTTCCATTTGCTCACGTTCCTCATGGTATTAGAAGGTCAGGAATGAAGCTCAGTTGCCTATTGTTCAATAGGACTAGCCAAGTAAATACCCTTTTCCATGGTAAATTCACCTATGAAAGGTCATGCAAGTGGAATTGCGGTCTCATGAGAGGATGCTTCCTTGGAGTCTGCATGTGAACCTGGCAGAGCTGCCCATGGCTAACAGAATATCTTCACTGTGTCCCGCAGTGGGCAGCCTTCTGCCACCTTCTCCCCTCACTGCATGGCTCAGGAACTATCTTTCATTTAGAAACTATCTGATGGGCTGGATGTGGTGGCTCATATGTGTCATCCCAGCACTTTGGGAGGCTGAGGCAGTAGGATCGCTTGGGGCCAGGAGTTCAAAACCAGCCTGGGCAACAGCAAGACCCCGTCTCTACAAAAAATAAAAATAAAATTAGCCAGGCATAGTGGCACTTGCCTGTAGTCCCACCTACTTGGGAGGCTGAGGTGGAGGGATTGCTTCAGCCCAGGAGTTTGATGCAGCAGTGAGCTGGGATCACGCGACTGCACTCCAGCCTGGGCAATGCAGTGAGGCCGTGTCTCTTAAAGAAAAAGAAGAAAAACTGTCTGACAGCAGTGACTCCTGCACATCATTTCTTCCATTTCCATTTTTTATTTACGAATTTTAAAATACAGTTAGGTCATGGTATTGTATTTCATTGGCAAATACTAAATTCCAGTTTGGAAAACCTATCAGTTTGGGTTGTCTTTTTTTCCAATCATTTTATAAGCATTTAATGAGTCACCTACCAGATGACATGGAGAGTAGCTTCCAAATTGTTTTTATTCTACATACCTATTAGAAAAAAGTTTAAGTACTTGATCCCAGTGTCTTCTTAATGCATGCCTTATACAGATACAAAATGTAAATGTTTTATTTCCTCTTCTAATTACTGACCTGTGAACCCCCTGGGGTACGCATACCCTGCTTTGGAGACTGCTGGCTGGAATACATGATATGAAGTAAAAGGAATCCTACTCCCAGCAGCTGCCAGTCCAGTTCTGGAGACAGACAAGTGGTGGGGTAGGGATAGGTGTTCCTAGGGCAATGGGGAGGGCCATGGGGCCATTGTCAGCCTAGGACAGGCTCAGAGGGAGGAGGGTGAGCTGAGGCTTTTAGAGGCTTGGTTTTGTAAAGAACCGAGACAAAATGCAAAACCATGTGCGGATGTTGATGGTATAATGGTGAGCATAGCTGCCTTCCAAAACCAAAGGAATTGGTCTCATACTCTTGGATGAAGACCAGGCTGTAGTCACCAGGCAGTGCAGTAGCTCACAGAAGGAAGAGGCGGTGCTTGTCTCTTGTACAACAGTCCTGGGGTGAGCAATTCAGGATGTGCAGCCCCGTCAGCTCTCTTGGTTGCTGTGGTCCAGGGCTGGGCTCCTGCATCTCCCAGGTAGCCACAAGGGGAGGCAAGGGAAAAATACTCACCACTTGTCTCCTCTGCTTACTTTTTTGTGGTGACAATTGGTCTCCCTTAACCGGAGAAGGGAGAAGAAGATTGGGTCACAGCAGCTTCCGCCACAGCACTTTATGTTACCAATTATGCTGAGAAAGATTTTTTGGTGGATTTACCTACATGAGCTGACATCTGCAGGTTGCTCTAGGTATAAATTAAGCTGATACGGTTTTCTTCACTGAGATGCCTGGTGAGCCTGATGACAGCGCTGTAGTGTGCAGTCAGGTACCTTGGAAACCATCACCCCTCCCACTGTACAGCACACCAGTGGTCACCCTGATAAAAGAGATGATTTTCTTCTGCTGTGTTCGCAGGTCTCAGTGGCCCTTAGCAGCAGCTCCATTCGTGTGGCCATGCTGGAGGAAAATGGGGAGCGTGTCCTCATGGAAGGGAAGCTTACCCACAAGATCAACACTGAGAGTTCTCTCTGGAGTCTCGAGCCCGGGAAGTGTGTTTTGGTAAGTTTGGGCACCTGTGTGCAGGGCTCCCAGGTAGACTTCAAACCTGCAGTGATGCCCCTTTTGACCAACAAACCTGTTTACACTTAAGCAGTGAGGCTGTTAATTTCAGCTGCTGGGGCAGATGGGTTTTCCTGAGCATTTTCCCGACTGCTAAGAGATTGCCTCTGTGGGCACTTGAGCTTTGGCCTTTTGAGGTCTTGGTCATTCCGAAGAGCTCCAGTGTTCTTACATCTAAGGCAAAAACAAGTAAATTGAAAATGAAAAGGTAGGTTGAATTTTTACAGATGCTACTCTGGAGGGTGCAGAGTTAATAAATTCAGAGAATCAGGCTCATTGACCAACTGGCTCTCCTTACCCAGCTGCTGGTTAGGCATTAGCTAAGAGTTCAGGACAGTAAGATTAATGTGTGAATCCAAATGAACAGCTCACATGTTACCAGTTAGCAGACTCACAAATTGGGCTGCATGCCTGAACCAGATCTGTTGGTGTCTCACCTCCTTCTCCACTGTGAAAGCTTTGAACCCTGTCAGTGGTGGCTCTGTACTGGTGCCCAAGTGGAGGTCACCTACAGATAAATTGAGGCACAACATGTTTTGAATTAACTTGTTTCCTCTTTCCTCCTACTGGGGTGCTTACAGGGCATGGTAAAAGGGATAAAGGTAAAAAAAATATTAAGTCTGGACGAAAGTCTTTAGAATTTTGTACAGATATATTCTTCATATGTGCAAAATATGCAATAAAGATATCTGTTTTGGTTTCTATAAGACATGCTTGGTAGGCTTCTGTCTGGGCTTCCCTGGCCAGTGCTGACTAGCAGGGATTTTGGGTCCACAGTGACTCTGTCCTGGCTGCCCTCATGCTCTGAGGGACATGCGGGCCAGGTACTGAAAGGAGGGTATTCTGTCAGTGCTGCAGGATCCTCAACCAACCTTAACTCCAGTCTTGATATCAAGCCTGGACGATGGAGCTCACTCTGGCTACACAGAGGTGGGGCCAACCTGGGCACAGACAGCATGCTCCTTGGTGCTGCCGTGGCCTCAACTGCTCCCTCTCCTAGTGAGCATTTCATCCTAAACAGGGCCTCCTATTTAGGCCCTACGCGAGGCCCTGTGTGTGGTGTATAGGGTTTCCAGCAGTGGGGCTAGGACTGACCCATCCCAGTTCTGACTCTCCTGGCCACCCAGGGCCTACCTCTGCTGATGGCCAGCGGCAGATGACAGTGGTTCTTGTTCTAAATCTCACCCTGTGTGCTCCCCTGCCTGTGGCGTTCAGTAGCCAAAAGACCAGAGAAGTGTTCTTCTCCTGCCTACAAATACTGTGATGATCACCCCATCACCCAGCAGTTCAGTTCTTTATCCCCTGACCCCTGACATATAAAACCTATGCATTAATTGCACAGCCTGGAGCCTTTTCCCAAGCTATGGGCTCCTGTGACTACTACCAGTTCCTTTCCTTTATGTCATACTTGACTTTGCAGATGCCGTTATGGCCTCTTCCTCACTTGAGCTCCACGTGGTTGTGGAGGAGGTATGAGAGCATGAATGATGCACTAGCAGTACTGGGGCCAGCTAGCTAGACCTCTGAAGGTGTAGCCCTGGCTGCCTGGATTGCACTAGTGAGCCCATGATCCTGGGGTTGCCTTCTCCATGGACTGAGAGGTCATGACAGCCCTGCCTTAAAACACTGCCTTGACTCTCCTGCCTTCTGGTGGGTGAACTCAGTGCAGAGCATGGAGCAGGTCATGATGCTCTCATGTTGGTTCCCTCTGAGCGGGGAGCTCTTGTGAGCCTTCCCCATGTGGTCCGGTTGCACTTTGTAGATACTTCATGCAGAAGCCCAAAGCCTTAGTCACTGGTCTCTGAGCCCATAGCCACCGTATTTGGAATCTGTTGGGATTACAGTCAGGGTACCAATGATTCCTTTTACTGTACACTATTTGTATAAATATGTGATTGTTAATACATAGCTCAACTCTTAAGGGTTTTGTTGACAGAAGTGACTCTAACTTCTTCATGGATATTTCAAAGCCATGTTTCTTTTTTGTGTGTGTTTTGTACACTTGTATGTATAGTACAAGTGGAATAGGGATGTGGCTACTGGCCAAAACATAACTTCTTTTAATAATGGCTGCCATTCAATGAACACAGTCTTTGGGCCAGGCTCTTTGTGAGGTGAGGTGCCTTACAATGCTGTTTAATGCTCTGCAAACTTATTTTACAAATTGGGACACTGAGGCTATGAGAAGGTAAGTAGCTTGCAAAGTGGGTAGAGCTAGACCTCAAACCCATGCCTGCCTTGTCCCAGAAGGCTTTTTCCAGTGCTGTGAGAAACGGGAGTCTCTGAAGAAGGCTCAGACCTGTCGGGGCTGGGAAGCATTGCTCCCTTTCAGCTGAAAGGCTCCGTGGAGCAGAACATGAGGAGGGAGGAGTGTGGGTCCCCAGTGTGGGTTTCAGAGTCTTCCCTGTGTTAGGTAAATGTGTGAGATGCAGCCACCAGGCAGGAGGTTGGGGGAGCTGTGCCTTAAGAGGATAGCTGGATGTTCAACTTTCATGCCAGGGCCCTTGGGGCCATAGCACAACCCTGGCAGGCCTGTCTCCACCTGTGTGTTCTTCATGAGTCCAGCCTTTATTTGTGCCCTGGCTGCCTTTAGTTTTTGTAGTTAGCTTTCATCAAACACCTGATACTCAAAGAGTTTATAGAAATTCAGCAGAACCATTGCAGACTGAGGGGCACTTGTCACTGCCCGTGAACACGGCTCCTAAATATTCTCTGCTGAAAATCCCTCTACAGTTGAAACACTGCATGAGTTCTTTCCCATGGTTCCTTAAAGTGCCTTTATTATCAGTAGATGGCATTGCGTTCCTAATGCACCTTCACCTGTGAGAAATCAAGCACCTGAATAAAGAGGAGTTATGGAGAGCATTTAAACTCTTCCCATAGTGCTCCCATGCAGGGCTCTGCCTGCCTCCACCTCTTTCTGGACCACGTAGCCTCTAGTGCAGTAAATGCAGAGCGTATCACAGAAACTTTGCTGTTTGCAGGAGCTAAGCAGTTCGTTGTCTTCTTTATTTAATAATTTATTTATGTGTGACCTTTTAGGCCCACATCGTTTCCTCTGATTACATATATGAGATAATATTGTGAATTAATGAGCCGATTGCTTTGATTCACAAAGATCCTGTTTGCCTCCTGCTTGCTGCATCGTGTCTGCTGTGTGGAGCTTGGCACACTGCTTTGAGCGTGTGGATGCAGAGGGACTGCAAATGAATCAGAGGGGCTGGCTTTGGGTTGCAGCCCCCTGTCAAGCAGCTGCCTGGTTTTAGGTCATCTCTTTAGCCTTGCTGGACTTCCATTTCTCACCCTTCAAACAAGGTTAAGCACTGTAGTCTGGTTGATCTCCAATGTTTGTTTGTTTCTTATCATTAAGTATCCAACCCTGTTCAGGCACTGGGGATGGCTAAAGAGAGTTGAGGGCTTTGCTCTAAAGGTTTGGAGATATCCTGTGAATGTGGGCTTATTTGGGAAAAGGGTCTGTATAGATACGATTAAGTTAAGGATCTCTCAAGATGGAATCATCCTGGATTATCCAGTGATACCTGTCTGTATAAGAAACAGGAGAAGACAGAGATAGACACAGAGAAGGCCACGTGAAGATGGGGCAGAGAGGAATGATATAACCACCAAGCCCAGGAACACCTGGAGCCACCAGAAGCTGGAAATGGCAGGAAAGATCCTCCCCTAGAGTCTCTGTAGGAGCATGGCCCTACTGACACCTTGATTTCACAGTTCTGGCCCATGGGACTGGGAGATAATAAATTTGTATTGCTTTAAGTTGCCTGGTCTGTTGTTCCCTGTTACGGCAGCCCCAGACACCAGTGGAGGTCTCCCATCACAGCACTGTGAGGCCGCATGAGATGAGAAGGATGCAAAGGGATGGCATCCGGAGCTGCACTGCTGCCACCGCCCCCAGCTCCTTGGTTAGAGATTCTGACCTTCTGACCTCTGGGCAGGCCAGTGTAGACATGGCCTTCACTTTCCAGCTGCCTTCCACATAACCTGCTCCTCCCTGTGCCGTGGATCCCACATTAGCCAGCCAGGGCAGGCAGGGGTGGCTGCTAAAACCGTATGACAGTTCTTGCCTCCCTCCCTCCCTCCCACACTTCAGAATGTTAAATGAGACTTCTTGACTCAGGCAAGCTCCTTTCTTGGTTACAAAGATGTAAAATCAGCCGTGGCAACAGCACCAGCTCTTTTTTCCGATAGCTCTTTCAGTCCCCAAAGCTAGGCAGTTGGCATGCGCACCGTCCTCCTTTCTTCCTGCAGTCGGGGGAGCTGACAGGCTGTCCTCCACGCTGCCGTGGGTGGCTGCTCTGCTGCGTGGGCTCTTGGACATGGCTGTGCTTGAGATGGTCGTTGTAGCTGTATGTGAGGTGAATGCCATTCCATATACCTCTTCATGTATTGACGTGGTGCACACCCAAGTCATTTAAAATCAGTGAAATTGCTCTGGAGTATTCTTTGAGGAATTAGACCTTGACGCTCAGGCTTTAAAACTCATCGTAATATATTTGTTTATGATTTTTGAACCCTGTGAGTGTTTTTGTAAAAGCTGTACCCACCTCCTCCCCCCAATTTAGATTATTTCTCAAAAGTGGAATTCTAGTGTAATTGCAGCCTCTGAGCTGTTGCCGTGGTTCTCCTTTGTGGATGAGTTGTTTCTGGAGTGTCGCCGATGACATTAGCCCTGTATCCCCACATCCCCACCAACAGTAGGCTTTTCATCTTCACTTATCTTTGCTAGTTTACCCAGATACTTCTAGTGTCACTTCTTAGAACAATTGTGAGGATGAAACGAAGATAGGCGGTTTATTGTCTACTTGTCCTCATTGGTGAGCCACCTTCCTGAGTCCCCACAACCTTTCCTGGCCCACTGAGGCCATCCCATGGATTACTTAACATACTTCTTCATAAATTCAGAGTGGGAACTACAGATTAAATTACCTTAGCACTTTGGCAAGAGCCCAGACCCTGGAAATTAGTATGTGAATGTCATGTGAGCCCTTAAGCCTTCAGTGCAAATGATGTCTCTAGGGAGAGCCCTTAGTGTTTTTCAGGGGAAATCAGAATCCTTCATCAACTCCAGTAGGGAAGAACTGAAGCTTATGGATTCAACAGGGGGCAGTAACCCAAGGAAACCTGTTCCAATGTGAGTGGAAGGAATGTACGGAGCAGAGCTGGCTAATGGTGCCCTCTTGGTGGCACCATGGATGGGGTGCTGGGCACCCTCGTTTCATGGGGTTGGAGGAAAGGAGGGGAACGCAACTCTGTATTGCTTTGTCGGCCCCATCGCTGGAATACGTGGGCCTTCCAGCCACACTCAGACCACAGCTGGGTCCTATCTGGCCTATACAGTGTCTTAATTTTGTTTCTAATTTTCAAGCTTAAAAAAATAGTTGACAGCATTGAAAATCAGGAGATTGCCCATAACAGTGCTGACTTGTGGCGTGTCCTGAGAAGCTGGATCTGCTCCAGTGTGGCCCACATTCCCCCAGCAGCAGGTGCTGAGCAGGTGCCCTGGACCTCCGCCACGCTGTCGTCTCACCGCATTATCTGCCCTCGTTCTGAGGTGCCTTCCCGGAAGGAACGTCCCACAGCATTCCCATAAGTCTCATTGGCCCAGTCTCGATCACGCGGGCAGCTGTGAGGAGTAAAGTCGTCCTCGCTGGGCACATTGCTTCCCTGAATAGAAATGAGGTTCCGTTACTAAGGAAGGAAAGGGATATAAATGCTGGTGAGTCATCAGCGCAGATTGGGGGATGCTGAGGTAAGTTTATTCATGTTGAGGTGGAAGTTTCTATGAGGACATTTTGGGAACACTGTTCAGCCTGCAGTCTGGGGTCCCTCAGAGAAATGAACTGATTAGAAGTCTGGGACCGGGTAGATAAAAGAGGAACCTGGAGCGTTTCGTTATGCTGGAAAATGACAATGTGTCAGGGAAATGATGGAGCATCATCAAAGTCAAGCAACCTCCACCAACCTTGTCTGGGATCATTTGACACCAACATAATTAAGCTTGATAATGAGTTATAAGCCATTGAGAGACCAGAGAGGCCAGGTATCCAGGGGTCAGTACTGACAGCAATAGATAGATAACTTCATTGCAGAAGAGAAGGTGCTTGCTTCAATAAGACACGTAAGCCACCAGTCAGTGTGGAGGGACTAGGGCAAGAAAGTCAGCATTTCCCAGTCTTCGTGGGAGAGATGGGACCAGGCAGATGCTAAGCAGGGCAGGGTGGAGCAGGGGTGCAGGGGTTCTGGAGAGGAGAGTTTGCAAGTCAATAACTACAGTGGAGAAGAGTCAGACCTCCTTTTGGCCAGGTAACCTGAGTGAATACCCCACCCACTGAGGGCTGTGGATGTTGTGTGCCTGCAGGTGGAACATATGTGTGTCCAGCTGGGTGTGCACACATGAGTTAATCAGGAGACGTCAGGGAAGGAAAAAGGCTGTGAAAATGTCCCACATTAAAGAGGACAGGACCCCCAAGATACAGGTGGGACTCTGGACTGGACCCTGTTCCGTAAAAAGTTATTTCCTTATCCTTAGGAAATAACTCAGGACAAAGGGCCAAGATGAATGCAACCTATTCTTAAATGGTTCAGAGAAAAGTTATTATATATTATACATACAGCACACATAGAGTGAGAGAGCTGTGTGCAGATGCACAGCTGCTAAACACTTGTATGGGTGTCTTTGTACTTGTCTTATTCTGGTAACTTTAAGCTTAAAATTCTTTCCAAATGTTAAAAAAAATGAGAAGGCTAATAGGCTAATAAGCACATAAGAAGCTCAACGTCATGAGTCATTAGGGGAATGCAAGGCAAAACCATGATGAGATGCCCCTAGACACCTCTTAGAAGAGCTGCTAAGAAGGTAGACAGCACCAAGTGCTAGATGAGACGGGGCACCTGGTGCTCTTCTGTGCTACTGGTAGGGGTGCATCGGAGTGGCTAGTCTGGACAGTAGCTGACACCATATGACCCAACACACGCATTCCTGGCTACTTACCAAGGAGAAATGAAAGCATGCAGATCTCTACAGCAGCTCTTTACCTGATTGCAAAACACTGGAAATGCCCAGGTGTCCACAAACAAGTGTGTGGTCCGCCTGTGCCATGAAGCACAGTGTGGCTGAGCGTCGGAGTCCCCACACTCAGAGGAGTCATCAGATACAGGACTGCACACTGTGTGATTCCACGCATGTGACATTTCTGGACACAGACATGCTGGATGGCAAAATGAGCATTGGGCTGAGAGGACTGCTGAGAAGGGGAACAGGGCTTCTGGGATGTGGGCTGACTGTAGCAGCAGCTCATGGAGATGTGACCTCAAAAGAGTGAGTTCTACTGTGTACATACTATACCTCCACAAACCTGACTTTAAAAAAATAAAATATTCACAGAAAAAAAACAAAAACAAGTGTAAAACTATCAGACTACTTTTTCAGAGGTGTTATTTTTAGATAGAAGCCTTTGAACTCCATCCCAGGAACATTGTACCTATGTCCTCTTAGAACTGCATCTTGCACTGGGTGTCAGGAGACAGCCCTGCAAGACTTGTATGCTCTGTACCATTCAGTGGTTTTGAAGGTTAACTACCTGAAGTCATATCTGAGGCCTGCCAGAAGCGTTACTCTAAGGAAAGTAGTTAAATGTGGACAGTGATGGCAGAAATAGTTACAAATTAAACCAGTTTATAAAACATGAGAATGTTCAGAGCATAAAGAAGCTTGTCAGCTCAGTGACCTAAGAGACATGGGCCATTAAAAAAAAAAAGGTCTGGAGTTTGGGAAAAAGAAAGGAATGGGGATCTGCAGGTTGGGGTTACGAGCTCAGAGTGAGAGATGGAATTCTGTAAAGGAATAGTGTGGAGAGGGACTCTAGGCAAGTCAAGAACGATGTTAGAATGTGCTTGTTTAGGATAATTATCATGTTAATAATATTGTTCATATTGTTTTTACTAATATGCTCATCCTTAGAAAACAGAAGGTATTTTAAGGGTACTAAATAAATACTTCACTAAAATTTTGCAACTGAGACCTTGGTCTTCAGAGCCTTTATATGAACCTTTATAGACAACACCTCAGGTCCTGTTTGCTGCCCCAGTATGGAGGGCAGCCCACTTGGTTACAGTGATGACAGATGGAAACTTGACTGGAGCAGGTCTGGAAGGCAGAGGAGGCAGGCCTATGTGTTTGCGGTCAGGACAAAGGACCAGTGGTGCTGGCCACACCTGTGGGGATGACTGGGAAAAAAAAAAAAAAAGCAGACAATAACAAGTATTGGTGAGAGTATGGAGAAACTGGAACCATTGTGTGTTGCTGGTGGGAATGTAAAGTGGTGCAGCTGCTTTGGAAAATAGTATGGTAGTTCCTCAAAAAGTTAACTGTAGAATTACCATATGACCCAGCATTTCTGGGTAAATATGCAGAAGAATTGAAAACAGGGACTCAAACAGATGTTTGTACATCAGTGTTCATAGCAGCATTATTCACCACAGCCAAAAAGTGGGGCCACCTGAAATGTCTGTCAGTTGATGAATAGATAAACAAAATGTAGTTTATCCATACAGTGGAATATGATTCAGCCTTAAAAAGGAATGCAGTTCTGATTCATGCTACAACATAGATGAACATTGAGGAGGACATTATGCCAAGTGAAATAAGCCAGACAAAAACAGACAGATAACTGTATTATTCCATTTGTGTGAAATGTCCAGAACAGGCAAATCTATAGAGGCAGAATCATTAGTAGTTGCCAGGGGCTTGGTGGGGTTGAGGGAACAATTTAGAGGAAGGATTAGAGCAAATGGGGAGTGACTGGTAATTGGCACAGGGCTTCTTTGTGAGGTAATAAAAGTGTTTTGAAACTAGATAAAGGTGATGGTTGTGCACCATTGTGGATACACTAAATGCCGTTGAGTTCACTTTTGAATGGTAAGTTTTGTGTTAAGTGGATTTTGCCTTAATTAAAAATTGTTCAATATAAAGTCGGCTCACATCTCCTCCTAAAATACTTCACTGATGCACATGCATGATGTCTGTGAGTGAGGATGGCCCCCTTGGAGAGCTACACTGCCCAGCACAGTAGCCACTAGCCACATGTGACAGCTGAGTAAACACTTGACAGGTGGCTCACGTGACTGAAGAACTGAATTATTTTATTTTAGTTAACTTAAATTTAAAACCTACTTGATTTAGTTCCTGGAAAACCTTGAATATTTTTGAAACGGGCATGTGAATGTACTCTTTCAATGTAAATATTATGAAATCTAAACACAGATCAAGTATTTCTGATGAAAAAGTGCAGTGCTCATCTTAATTTTTATTGGGTTCAAGTGTACTTCTGTGTCCAAAGTACACTTGTGGACACAGAAGATTCGGAGATGTTCCCCTCCTTCCGGTTGGGCAGGTGGCTCATTGTCTTCAGGTCCATCTCCCACTGTGCTCAGGAGCCCTCCACTCTGGGTGTGTGTTTGGACCTGGCCGGTGAAACCCTGTGTTGGGGTCTGTGGAGTGCAGAAAGGCCTGGGAGTACCAGCACCGTCCCCTGGATGGTGTGTAGGCCGACCCCTTGCCCACATGGTGCTGGCAGTGGGCTGTCAGCCCCAGTGTAGCTCTGCTTTGCCTCTTCATGCTGGGCAATCTGGAAAAGGCCCTTACTTCCAAGGGTTTGTCTTTATTTTTAAATACAAAAAATGGTATGTGTGGTAAATGGTAATGGTATGTATTTTACAGGACTTGTGAACGCTAATAAAATAAGTTACATAGATCACAGTAATAACTACTGGTGAAGTTAAAAAATTCGTAAAGGATCTCTTCTTTCCAGAGATTTACAGTTCTGTAAGTTCCTCTGAAGTCTTCCCTGGAATAGAGAAAACAACGTATTTCCCTCTTAGAAGGTTTTTCATTGCATCAGCTTGGTAAAGACGAGGTAGAGTTCTTAGTGTTGGGGTCTCTGTGGGTGAGTCAGGTCCCTGTCACACAAACTGTAAAGTCAGCGACAAACCAGCTGAGCAGAGTATCTGGAAATGGAAGATTCATCCCAAATTTAAATTGGGCACTGGCAGAGCAGTGTCATTTACTGGGTAGAGTTGGCGTGTAGGGGAGCCACCCACTCCCCCTGTTCACCACTCCCCCTATCTGCACTGGGAATGTCAGACAAGATTTCTGGGATGCTGGCTTCAGATCATGATTGCAGGTTTTTGTCTTGCTCTTCCCAGTTCTGGAAAATCTCCACTATGTGCTCTTCCACACCTCATCAGTGTCCACCATGTTCGTTAGTAGAGCACATCCTCTGACTTGATCTCTGGGCTCTTCAGGGTCTAGCACTAAGTACTTTCTGTGGTGTGGGTAGGTTTTGGCAGCAGGGGCTTAGAAGTGGGAAGGTGGAAGGTCCAGTGTTAGGACACTGCTCTCTCAAGCCCGTATATGCTGGTGAGTCTCCAGTGCTCCCTCTCAGGGGGACATGGTGTCCTGTGGACTCACTGTGGCCTCTTGGGTGTCACAGTTACCCTGAGTGTGGCTTGGTAGGTTTTACCCACCCAGTCAGTAAGTGTCCTGGTGGCTGCACCTCCATGGATGAGAGCTTCTCTCACTTGCGGGCCCTTTGCTACCTTTTCTCCCTTTCTGTGAGCACCTTAGTGGTTCAATATCATCAGAGTCCCATCACACTTGGGCATGTGAATGTACTCTTTCAGTTGTAAATATTATGAAATCTAAACACAGATCAAGTATTTCTGATGAAAAACTGCAGTGTTCATATAGGACAAAGTAGACGAACCCACTCTGTTGCTTCTTGGCCACTCTGGTAAGAATTTTGAGCCCAGCCACTGACCACAGCAGATGCAGCCAGTTTTCTTGTTTTCTGTGTCCCCATGACCATTGATAACGGGGCATGGTGTGGCCAGGGCTCTCCTCTGTGTCCCTGGGACAGGCCAAGCAGCACGGGTCACCTAGGTACGTACAGTACCCCTCATGTTTGCTCTGACACCGCAGTTCCAGTTGTCTTTTAAGTTTTTGTGGTAATGACATGAATCTCACAGACCCCAACACTGAGGGCTGGATCGTGAGTACTGGTTGCTGCTTCCTTTGACCAAGGGGTGTCTGCGCCATCCCCACAGAGGTGCCCGAGGAGGCCGGGACAACTTTTGGGGTTCTTGATGGTTGTTCCTCCTTCCCGAGAAGGAAGAACTTTAAGGAGTGGGGCTGGAGGACCCCCTCATGCAGCAAGCTTGGCCCCAGTGAGGAATAAGTAGGGACAGGGCGTGGTGCCCTGTCATGGGGTGAGGACTCCCCAGGAGATTCTGTCACGCATTAAGCCGAGCCCTAAGTCTCACAGGTCCCAGCTTACCCCCAAGATAGCAGAATGCTGGGTGTTGCTCTTGGAAGCAAGAGAGATCACTGGAGAGGTAGCTGGTTGGTAAGAACTAGGCAGAGCCTTCCATGGCAAGCATGGGGGCAGGCTGAGATGGCCCAGGACAGGTCCATGTGTGGGGGGTGTCAGGGGTCTTGGAAAACAGCCTTTCTTGATGAGAGTGGGCAAGGTGAGCACATGGAACAGACACCGTCCTGAGTATACAGGACCTGCTGAAGAAGGACAAAGGCATCTTCTAGAATGTCAGTCCCTCAGGTATGCCCCTCCTAGCTCTTCCCTGGGATATGTTAGCACAGTCAGCAATGCAAAATGCATTCCCAGGCAGAGTGTCCTGCCTTGGGTTCTGGCACCCCCTCTTGTCTGTCACCTCCCTTTGTGTAGTTGGTCCTGAGCTTATCCTGGACACCCATCCTTCAGTGGGCTCTGCTCTGTCCCCAACCCTGGACACCTGTCTCAGGTCTCTGACTCAGGGCTCTGTCCTGCTTGTCCCCAGGTGAACCTGAGCAAGGTGGGCGAGTATTGGTGGAACGCCATCCTGGAGGGAGAAGAGCCCATCGACATTGACAAGATCAACAAGGAGCGCTCCATGGCCACCGTGGATGAGGAGGAGCAGGCGGTGCTGGACAGGCTTACCTTCGACTACCACCAGAAGCTGCAGGGCAAGCCACAGAGCCATGAGCTGGTACGGGCACGGCAGTCCTGAAGAGCCCACCCTTTAGGCCCTTGTGCTGGTGACAAAGCTGATAGTGGCAGAGGGGTTGGTGATGATGGTGGGGAAGAAGGATGTGTGAACTGGCTTCCTGCCATGCCCTAGCAAGGAACCTGTCTTACCTGCTCTTGTCCCTGATCACAGCCTCACAGGTGCACTCTGGTCTTTCAGCTGTATTCTCATACCTGGGCTGAGAGCCCAGATAACAGGACTTCTAAGGGTGTCATGAGATGTGCCTTGCCTGCACCAGAGCCTGGTAACGTCAAGTGTGTTGATGGCTTTTGTTTGTGCCTCATCTGCACATGTCTTCCCGTGAAGAGTCGCTTGGTGGGACCTTTGGTAGAGGAGGGGAGGGAGCCAGGCTGCAGAGCCAGTTTCTGGATGTTGGAGGCCAGCATGTGAAGACTCTGTGATGTCAGCAGTGGGTTAGGGAGGAGGAAGAGAAAGGTTCCTCTCTGACCGGTGTAGTGCCCAATGTAGAGTTTGCTCATGGGCAAAGAGAATGATTAATTAGATGTATACATTCTTTCTTCCTATTTTAATAATCCCAAGAGTAGCTATTTAGGGACAAAAGGGTTGCTTTCCTCAGATTATTTTTAACTTCCCGTGTCCCATATACCCAGCACGTGGGTTTGGGCCGCAGTACGGCAGGGCACACAAACCCAGTGCAGCCTTGAGTCGGTGGGGAGGGGTCAGCTGCTGGGCACAGTCTCCTTATTTTCTTTCTGTAAACACGGACCACCTCCTCCCGCTGAAGACCACTGATTCGTATTTTCTTCTCATTTTGTCTCTTGGAGGAACCTTACCTTTGGTGTATCTGGATTGTCTTAGACTTACCTGCCAGTACAGCATGTATTAATACATCGTAGGTGGTTCTGCAAGCCCTGTTGCTGTGTGTTGTCCATTCTTGCCTGTTTTCACAGACAAGTGCATCCTGCTCTTATGAGGTCAAGGGGCCTGCGGAGAGGAGTGTCGGCATGTTCTCCTTACCTGGCCCTGCCACACCAGGAGCATGTCCTGAGCACTTAGTACACACAGTTAAGGTGGGATTGACCGACTGTACAGTATCCCTGAAAATACAGTTTTTGTTTTGGGGTTTTTTTTCCCCCCCACAATAGAGAGATTGAATTTCTGAGATTGTGACTCAGTAGCTTAAGCAGCAGGGATGGGGTTTGACCTCTGATCTCATTTCACACCTTTCTGTCCTTGCAGCCCTGTCCACCCTGGCCCCTGTCTCTATGGAAGAGAATGTTCCTCTGGGTTTGGCCCCCTTTTCCACCCGGGGCATGGCAAGCTTAAAGGACATCTTTGCTTGGCCCATGTCCATGCAGAGTTTGAAGCCTCGGGTAGTACTGCAGCACATGCTCAGCTGAGCTCAGCTCAGGTGCTTAGACAGCCAGACCTGCCTGGTTATGGCTCATTCCAGTTATGCTGCATTTGCCTGTGGCCACCAGATGAAAGGCCAGCCTTTGAACCTTTGCCCTATGGATGGGGCTTCTCATGGTAGTGTTTGGGGATGGGGCATGTGAGGGTCTGCCCACTCTGTGCCCATATTCAGCATTGGGTCCACAGAAGGGCTGAGATGTATTCAGGAGTTGACCTTTGGGAGAAAGAGTCTGTTTTGACTGGAGAACATGATGCCCTTTGTGCAGTCTTACCACGTGCCCCTTAAAAGTGTCTTTTTGTGCCACAGGATGGAAGGACTGAGGTCAGGTGGTTCCTCACATCTTCCCCAGACGCTGACACTGAGTCTTTGTTACAGAGAGATGATAAAAATTATTGTAGTTTAAACGGTATTTGTGCATTTGTCAAAGCCTTGATGAAATTATTGTAGACTTTACCTTATTTATTTATTTATTTATTTATTTTTTGAGACAGAGCCTCGCTCTGTCACCCAGGCTGGAATGCAGTGGCATGATCTCAGCTCACTGAAACCTCCACCTCCCAGGTTCACGTGATTCTCCTGCCTCAGCCTCCTGAGTAGCTGGGACTACAGGTGCACACCACCACACCCGGCTAATTTTTGTATTTTTAGTAGAGACGGGATTTCACCATGTTGGCCAGGCTGGTCTCGAATGCCTGACCTCAGGTAATCCACCTGCTTTAGCCTCCCAAAGTGCTGGTATTACAGGCGTGAGCCACCACACCCAGCCAGTTTTATGTAGACTTTAGCTGTTGAGGCCTGAGAGAAGCTAGGATGCTCTGGCTGTTTTTATCTCTAAGCCCTCATGTTTCCTGTGATTGCATCTCTTACAGAACCTTACATTCAAAAACAAAATAACAGTAATACCTGCTCATCATTGGAGTTGCCAGTAGTGCCAAGGACACGCATAGAAGTGTCAGGGGCTCCACCAGCCTTTTCTTCTTCTTCTCTACTTCCTTGCCCCTCCCCTTCCCTCCTTTCTTTCTGTTTCCCTTTTCTTTCCCTTATATCCTTCCCTCTCCTTGACCTTCCTCTCAGTCTCTTTACCCCATCCTTTATGTTCTGTGCCAAAACCTTGTAACATTGCATAGTCTCACCCCCCTACTGGGGCATATCGGTGAGGAAGACAGACACAGATCTGCCTTTGTGATGCTAGGATTCCAGCCATTTTAGTCTTAGCTTCTCCAAAGAGTATTTCAGTCCTGCTTTGCAGTCTCATTGATAATCCTCCCCAGGAAGCAACTGCTCTTGTCTCTCCACTTCTGGAGGCCTAAGGCCTCCTCATTTTGATGGCTTGTTGCCAAGCCCACTGCCCAGGACCAGGAACGGGGAGGTCTGTTCATTCCAGGTAAGCTGAGGCAACTTCCAGGCAGTTCTGGACCTCAGACCCCTACCTGGATTCTCACTGTCAGTCTGGGAAAGGCCAACCTCAAGGGGTGAAAGATGGCAGCAGTACACATTGTATGTAAGCACCATGCACATACATAATTGCACACATGCAGCATTGCAGGGTGCAGCTGACATCCCCTTCATGCCCTACTGCCCTGCTCTGAGGGCAATTCAGTGGGGTCATCCTGTTGGTGTTCTCTTGGCAAGCTGTTTTTCTGGTCCCTAGGGCACTGCACAGCCCAGGTGTGGAACAGAAAGTCCCCATGCTTGCAAACCGCTTCTTGTGACCTAGCATTGGGGAGCCCATAGACTGGGCAGTGACCCACTTAGGAAGGATTCAAAGAACCTTGAAGATGCTGTGGTCCAGTGGAAAGAGCTCTGTGTGTTAAATCTAAATCTGTTCTGCTGTAGACTTGCCATGGGGCACCATCCTGACCCTTGAGAGGATGTGTGTCCCTCCCCAGGATAAAGAGTCCTGGGAGATCTTCAGTAACATGCAGGAGCCCAGGGCTGGTGGTTCAGGGGTAGGTCCCAGAGTGACCGTCTCCCTGGGGTTGACCTGCTCCTCAACAGCCAGGGAGCCTCCAGCTCTCAGGCAACAGCTGTAGACAGTAATGAACTGACCTCTCAGGGCTATGGTCGTTCAGAGTGTGTGTCCAAGCACCTGCCTGGTGCTGATGCTAAAGTCCCAACTCCTTCCTGGGCTTGACAGTGTCTGGGGCAGGGTCTGCAGCATATGGAGGCTTGCAACACACAGAGATTTCATGTAAAATGTCCTTAGTGACTAGCCTTTTTTTAAAAAATCAAATGAGGAAACAGACACAGAAGGTAGGTACATGCCCTTGTGTGGCCTCATGTAGCAGGTTAGCCACATTGTATTCAGGCGTCGTGAGGGATACCTCACAGGCAGAGGGACTATCGTGAGAGTTAGGGGGCCAGAGTTGCTTCGCTAGGATCACCAGGCTTCGCTAAGGAGAGAGAATGGAAACAGGGCCAGGTTCTCCTGTCAGCCTCCATCTGCCGTTCACGTCGGCATAGTCACAGTTACCAGCGTGCTCTGGCATTGATGCCCATTTATGGTGTGAACTCAGAGTTTTCTAAATTTGCCAAGATTTCAAATTGTGCTTCTAATGCCACAGATGCTGTGTGTTTTGAAGCAATTTTATTTTGAAATAATACTTTTATTGTTTTAAATTCTTTGGTGTCACTAACCTTTTCCACAGTCATCAAATTTAAAACCCTTCATCTTTTCCCTAATTTAATTTCTTTCGAGCAGGATTCTCCCATCTAGAAAGAGAATGTGGAATGTACAGGTGCCATTGCTCTGTCTGTGCTGAGATGTGTCTATGTCTAGGATCTCTTCAGCCTGGTAGGATTCACCCTAACGTTAGTAATTGTGACATCTCATAGGCAGATAGCTTTAGCATAGTCTCTGGTCATAAGAGTGTTTGGTGACACACAGGAATGCCTGCTCTCCACTTTTGCCTCAGGAAAGGTCTGAATGCTGATCTTGGCATCCTAGGCTCCCTCTGTTGTAAGATCAAGTCTACTAATCTGCCCTTTGCACTCTGGGAATCCTACATCGGGCCCTCATCCAGCAACCCGGTTCCCAGGGTGAGAGTGTGGTGGCTGCAGGGCTTTGCAGCTGTCATTTGCCCTACCGCTGGCTGGAATTCTCTTGAAAGGTTCAGAGGCTTTGTGCAGCCGCCTGCTGAAGTCATCCATCCTTATGTTTGGTTGAGACTATGCAGCCTCACACCTCCAGTGGGCAGAGGTGTGGGGCATGCTTTCAGGGCTGTGCAGAGGGGTCTTCATGTAGTCTTCTCTGCACCCACAGCCACTCCATGTGAGCTGCAGCACTTGTTCTCAAAATGGTCTTTCCAAAGTCTCTAATGTGAGTTGCCTGTAAGAAGTTGATAGTAATGTCAATTCATCCCTAGTATATAGTATGTGTCTTTGATATGCTTGTTGTTGCATCACTTAGGTTTTAAAAAATGAAAAAGAAGCTGGGTATGATGGACTGCACCCATAGTTTTAAGTACTCAGGAGGCTGAGGTGGGAGGATCGCTTGAGCCCAGGAGTTTGAAGCTGCACTGAGCCATGACCACACACTGCACTCTAGCCTGGGAAACAGAGTGAGACCCTATCTCTAAAAAATAAAAACAGGAAAAAGAAAACCCTCTTGTTAGGAAGATTGTGTTTTATTTAAGGAGAAGCCCTCATGCTGAGAATCCCACAGCCTCATTTTCTGGGCCTATGCTACTGGGTTTTCTGCAGCAGGGACTGTGGATCGTATTGGTAGAATAACTACTGGCCCTGCACGGTCTCTTGTCTCTTGTGGTCAGAAGGTCAGAAGGAAGGAGAGATCATCCCCAGCCCTCAGTGTACTCATGGTGGCCAGGTGAGGAGGGCAGATGTGGAGTCCCTATGAGGAGAGAGGGCCTGCCAACTCAGGTATAGGTGCTTCCCTCAGGGTCCAGTCTTCCTGATGTCTCCTGCCATGGCCACACACTCAGGCTTGCTTCTGATCCTTGGAGGCTAGATAGTTCCAGAATGGCCACATGTTGGCAAGAGCTTAGTCAACCAGCTCTGACTGCATCTGCAAGGACGCAGTGGGGAATTCCTGACTGGCGGGTCTACCACTGGACATTCTGAGGTCTCTTCCTCCGTGCCACATCCTGGGTCAACCCTGGATTGTCTGATGATATAGTTCTTGATGCTGATACCTGAGGTGCTAGGGTACCTCCTCTGCACACCTTAGTCATGATTCAGGTGGGGCTTGAGCACTTTCTCTACGCACCTTTTCTACAACCCCGGTGGGCTGGGACACTCCCTCTTCATGCCTTAGTCAGTACCTGGTGGGACCATAGACGTTGCAGGCTGTTTGGAATTTGGACAGAGATCCTGGTGGAAAAGGGACAAGATGAACCATAAAGAGGAGCCAGTGCTTTGCTGGGGACAGAAGATGAAGGGTTAGAAATTCAGTCTGTGGAGCACAGTCTTGCAGAGAAATTGGCAGGCACCCAGTACCTCCCTTGGTTGAAGGCTCCTCCAGGGTAGTACGGTTTTCTGGGAGCCGGTCTTGCCAGGCAAGTGCCTGAGCCCTGAGGAAGCAGGAAGGCTCTCTGCCTGCAGTCAGAGTCTACTCTGGGAGAAAGTACACAGTGCCTTTTGATCCCCTTTAATCTCTCTATTTTCTGTTTGTAGAAAGTCCATGAGATGCTGAAGAAGGGGTGGGATGCTGAAGGTTCTCCCTTCCGAGGCCAGCGATTCGACCCCGCCATGTTCAACATCTCCCCAGGGGCTGTGCAGTTTTAATGACCAGAAGGAAAGGAAACCCTCGCCGATGGGGAGGCAAAGCCTTATCCTCGGCCGCCCTCCTTGGCTCCCTGCGTTCCAGGGACTTGCTCGTCTTGTTTACCCCTAACCATCCTTTCTTTCAAGGGTGAACCAGGCCTTCCACCCTGACCTTGCATCTCCAGACTGTTCCAGAGAAGGTGCGGGGCCAGCTGCTATGTGGTGGCCGCTGTGGCTGACGCTGAGTGAAGGTGTTTGAAATGCAGGAGAGGATATCCCAGCAAATTGGGATCACATGCTTTTGTCTCCACAGCAACCAGCCACTGCAGGCAACATGTCTTTCCTCCCCTGCTCCCTGCTTGCTGTTGTTTTGACGCTATTCTGCTTGCATGTCTTCTGGTTGGGATGTGGAGTTGTTCCTGGGCTCTCAGGTGAAGCTGAAGTCATTGAAGTGTGTGAAGCTGTGTGCTTGCATGAGGGCGAGCAAGGAATGGCTGTGCCTGGGGCTGCTTTGGGAAACTCTTTGCCCCTTGACCTCTTTTGGGAGCATTCACGTGGTCTTCTTGCTCATCCCTTTATAAATGTGCTCTGCCTGCCTCAGCCTCATGGTCAGAGCAGTGGAAACTGGAGCCCTGTTTGCACATTCTAGTTGTTGGGAGAAAGCCTGGGTTCTGGGCTCAGGTCCAGATGCAGCAGGGATTCTGTTCTCTGACTGTGGCGACCTTGCTTTGGTTCTTGTTGAAGTGAACCAAGCCCAGCCACCACGCATGGCATGCTGTGCTTGGCTCCGCATAAGACGTCCTCTTTGGGTGCACGGTGTCAAAGCATAGGCAGGAGTGGAGAGCTGGTGCCCTCAGGAGGAGACCACAGCATGTTCATCAACTCATCAGCAGAGCACAACAGCCACAAGTCCTGAGAAGCTTTGACCTTGAGGGGCTTCTAGGAGAAGTGGAATTTCTGCATGGGGCGTGAAGGCACACTGTCCCACCACAACTGAACCAGAAGAGAGTGAAGACTCCCCCCTTCCCATCCTCTGTGCCAGGTGTCAGACTGTGCTCCCTGGAGCTTATGGCCCGATCTTACCTGTTCTCTAGGGACTGGTCACTGCCTCAGGAGCCCCAAGCCTATGCCCTGAGCCATGGCTGCTGACTGACTCCAGCCAAGGTGCAAAGATGAAATTATGGGACAGGGTCTCAGGCCTGTGTTCCAAGTACTCACAGGGGCTCTGGGTGCCCATCGCCGGGAGTATGGTTCAGCTACCACTGGCACTGCCCATTTGCCTGTCTCTCAAGCTCAGAGCATGGATGAGCCACACAGCAGGGCAGTGTACCCTGGCACCATGCACGACCAGCAAGAATCAAGGCCTGCAGATGCTGAGAGAGCCTATTGTCAGGGGAAGGACCCCACCCCTGCACACACTTTCTGGATACTTGGGTTGTGGGGGCTGTCTTGGAGAGTAAGTTTGTGGTTGGTTTCTGGTTTACAGTGGTGGCTGACACCCCTTGTAAGAAAGCATTCCTGGGAAGTCGTGTGTGGGTCCAAACATGTTGCTCCGATCATCACAGGAGAGCAGAAGGCCCCAGATACCCCCTTTAGAATGTGAGAGCCTTGTTGTCTGATACCTGCCACTGAGCTGGTAAAGCCCCTCTAAGGAGATCTCAACCCTAGGGAGCAGAACTCTTGTCATCTATGAGGGGTCCTTCTGAGAAAGACTGTCGTTTTTTTCCTGGAGTTCTTCACATCGAGGTCCTAGGATTTGCACACCACTGTCCCATAAGAGCTTTCCTGCCTAATGAAAGGAGGTCTTGTGTGTGTGTCCTCTCATCTCTGTAGTTTCCGAGTTGGCCCCCATTGCAGCCCCCACCCTGTGGGTAGTCTTCCAGAAGTGATGCAGTGGTGTGAGATGCCCTACACCTTGTTATTTGGGAGACTTTGAGAGTCACTTCCATGGTGACCAGTGTTTGTTTTGCCTGATTTTGTATTCTGTGTTACATTTCTCCCCACTCCCTGCCCTGCTTTAATAAATGGCAAACCAATGTCTAGGAAGAATGACTGAGGGGCAGTATTGGGTATTGGCCCCATAGCAGGAGCAGCCACTTGCATCTGGTCCCGGTGCCACACTGCAGTGCTTGGTGTGGTTGTGGAGCCTGTCCCTGCACGCCTTGCTCCCATTGAGCCACGCTGTTTGGTGGGTGATTCTCTGCCCTGAGCCACCACTCTGGACTGGCCCAGTCTCCAGAGCTGGCACACCCTGCCTGTTTTCTCTTTTTAGACACAACAGCCGCAGTTTGGCCAGCCACTAAGTCCCACCAGCTGAGGTCCGAGGAAAGCGGGGTGACTCATTTCCCTTGTCCAGGGCCCCAGGAGAGTGAGGTGTCCAGCCTGCAAAGCTGTTCAAGCTCCTCGGTGTTGGTTTGCAATAAATCGGTATTTAAGCAGTTCTGGGTCTGCGTGTGACATTTGCTGCTGAGACAGTTCTGTCTGTGCATGGTCATTATTGTTATATTCTGGCCTCGGGGGTCCCAGGCCAATGTACACAGCAAACACCAGCGTGGGGAATTCTTAGGGGTTGTTTCCCATCTGGTCTGAATGCACTGGGCAAGATCTCAACACAGCTTTAGAAATCCTGTAAGATTTTGATTAGTGAGGAGAAAAAGAATGTAGGTATAGATCTTACATCCTTTCAAACAGATTCTGGAATTCTGTAGTTACCGGAAAGCTTAGGGTGAGTGCAGAGTTGGGAATGATTCCACTGGAGGGCCAGCTTTGCCTACCAGGCTCCAAGGCCCTCCTTGGTCTCCAGGTGCATACCTGCTGTTACCTTTGCTGAGCCCTCGCAATGGGCTTCCTCCAGGACATGACCCCATGTCTGACACACAAGTCTCCCAGGTGGCTGGCCACCTGCTTCTTCCTCAGTCAGATCTTTGACTCTCCTTCTCTGTGCCCCACCCCATTCCATGGGTATCCATCTCCAGCCTCCTCCGACCCTGCTCACCCCTGGGGACAGGACCTAGGGGTGTGAGAATTACTTCTTGGCTGAATGAAGACTGTTTCAAAGGCAACCCTTAGAATTGCCTAGCATACTCCCAGGGCCAGAAATAACCCACCAGAAAGGAGAGACACTGAAGAGTGCAGGAGGGAGAACAGTTGAGAAGTGTTTTGTGTGGAAATGTGTCCAAGAGGCATCAGCTGCTGCACAGAGAACTCACTGCCCAGAACACTGCGCTTGGGGAACAGACCTCACCCCCACCTCAAATCTGCTCCCCACTGGGCCTGTTGGCAGCCAGCTCAGCTGGGGAACGGACAGCATGACTCGCTTTGTGAATGAAAAGCACGAAGTTGTCAGCACAGAACCTGTCCAGTCCTTGATAAACTCTCTCCTCAGTGGTCAGAGGCCAAGCAGCCCATGTGTCCCAAGGTCCTGAAGAACTGGGCTATGTCCCTGAGGCTCCCTCCACCGTCTGACTACCGGGTCTGGGGAACAGGCATTTAAACCAGGCTGCTGCCCTGGGGAGTGCTCACTGGATGCCAGGGTGCCCCATAGGGACAGGGTCACAAAGCCCTGGGGCTTCCCCTGCCAGTCCTGGTGAGGACAGTGTGGTCACTATCTCAGAGAGAAGAAAAAGGAATATTCTGTCTTTTCAGACTAAACTACTCACCCAGCTCACACTAATATGGATTTATTAATTTTACCTTTTTTTTTTCTTTCCAACTTCTATTTTAGGTTCAAGATTTGTTACATGGGTAAATTGGATCATAGAGGTTTGGTGTACAGATAATTTTGTCACCCAGGTAATCAGCATCATACCTGATAACGTAGTTTTTCAGTCCTCACCCTCCTCCCACTCGGTTTTATTTTTTAGTGCTGAAAGTTTAACAGACTGGTCTTACCTCAGAGGGAAGGAAGAAACCCCCTATCACTGGGCTCCTTGGTGTGACAGGGGCCTGGTAGGGGTTTTCGATCCACCATCCATTCCTCCACACCAAATGCCTGAAGTCCCCCCTTTGCACATGGAGACAGTGTTGTGCCAGGGAAGAGAGGTTGAGCCCGGCTACCCCTCACAACTTCCTGCTTCCCCCTCAGAGGGTGATGGGGAGACCGGAGTCCATGGCAGGACCAACTGTCTCTGAACCCAGCTGGCACAGGTCTGCCAGAACACACTGGGGGTATGCTGGGCTTGCTGGGTAAACCCCTGGCATGCTGGTGTTATGCTGTCTTCTCAATGCTGATGGAGATAGGCACACATGGGGTGTGGGAACATGGCCATCCTCAGGCAGGTTCATGAGGGCACTGGCAGGCACTCAGGTGTATGCTGCCTCCTGCTAGGCAGGGCCGAGGCTGTTCTCCCTGGAGAAGGGCGGCTTAGGAGACACTTGCAAGAAAGCTGCCTGGACCTGGGAGGTGACCCTGGCCAGCCTCCCTGCTGCCTCTCTCAGTCCTAGGCCTTCTTCCCCAGAGCTGGTTAGGGCCTCAGGGACTTTGCAGTCTAACCCCTCATTGTGCTACAGTCACAAGAGTAAGTGACACTCCCAAGGCCATGTGGCTGGTGACTCGGGGGACCCAGGTCCAGGATCCTGCCCCTTTTGCAGGCCCGTGGTCCCTTGTCTCCTACTTGCTTCTCAGAGCAGCCTCCTCTTAAGCCAACAGCTCCTTCACCTGAGCCTGGTCACTTCACCCTCCTCCCCAGAACCAAAGAGCAAGACCATCCGCCCCAGGTACAGTCCTGGCCATGCCACATTCTCTGTGGCACTATGACCAAGGTGAGTGGCAGATACTGAAATCATCCAGGGCCACTGCAGACCCCATTCCCAGTGGACTGTTCATCAAGGGACCCTGTCTCAGACCACCTCAGCCAACGTTGTTGCCCAGCACAGGTCTGGCACATTGAAGATGATCTGTGTTGGATGGGGAAGGCAGAGGGAGGATCCTCCAGCATTGATCACTCACCAAAACCCTCAACAACCCAGACATTGCCGCTGCACTGACCCCATGCCATGAGGAGGGCACTCAGGCTGTTAGGAGCCTGCTAGTTCAGGCATTGGGCTGGGGCCTGCCTGCCAGTGGAGCACTGCCCCAAGCCCCTCTTACTGCAAAGGCAGGGTCTTGCCTCCCAGTGTGCACTTTGTGCAAGACACAGGCAGGTACGGGTCTACCAGAGGACAGGGAGTGTTGGGGCACCGTGGGGCTTGGAGGAGGCCCCTCTGGCAGGGAAAGGGAGCCCTCACCTCTGCTGGACTAGGGAGTTTAGGAAGCTGCTCTGGTCCAGAGAACTGGGGATCCAGAGAACTGGGGATCAGGGCCATTTTGTGACCCCAGTGATGGTCCCTAGTGGGACTGCTGAGCTTCAGCCTGAGAGTTCAGGAACTCACCAGTGATTGCTTGTGGGCACTAATGACCCAGTGTTTGGAGACCTCATTTACCAGGTGTGCCTAGCTTGCAGGCAAATCCCAGGGCAGTGACCCTTAGGGAAGACACAGGGTTTGGGGTCATCAGAGGCCGGGAGACCCACGTACCTGTCAGGGAATGGGCTGCAGACTGGAGCTCAGCCTTAAGATGCGGAAGATTCCAGCACCCCTGAGTGACCACCTCTTTCTTGATAATGCAGAGAATGGATTTTGTGACTCCAGGGTGACATTTCTAAGCTTGGCCTCATCCAGGGTGGGCTTGGGCTCAATATGGGTGACTGTTAGTCTAGGTCTGTCTCAATGAGGCTGTCCAGGCAGAAAGGCTCACATACCTCGCAGGCAGAGGGTCTAGAGAAGAAGGGGCAACAGGCCTGAGGAGGGGACAGCCAGGCAAGGAGGTAGAATAGGCCTTGTCTGGACAGTGGTCACCTGTTAGGTCCACAGCTTTTCGTCCCTGGCCTGACCAGCCATGTGAGGAGAGAGCCAAACCATCCACCTGAAAGCATTCAGGGTACCTGATGACAAGACCCCAGCCACTCTTGGCTCTCATGTCCTGGTAGGAAGGTATTCCTCAAGCAGATGGACCTGGTGGTGGTTGACACTGTCTGCCTTCCCAGGGCTGGTCTGTTCATGCCAGACCGTTTTCCCGTTTGCTCCCACCTCCAGCTCAGAGAGGAATCACCTTCACACCTCCGCTGAAACTAACCCAGCTCTGCACCCATCATTCACCTCTATGCAACACCTGCTCCTGGAGAACCCTACCCCCTCAAATACACACCACCCTCAGGGCCCTGTGATGTGCTCTCGTCTCCCCACCACCATTCAAGGGGCCACAACCAGGTCCAGCCTGTCTTCCCTGGCACCAGGCTGTCTCTAAGCAGTGGGGGAAACTCAGTCACCCCTAAACTATTCTCCAGTGTTCCCATATCAGCCATGTGATGGCAAGAGTCACTTCTTAAACTTTTGCTATCCCCAGAAACTTAAAGAAACACTGGCCACACTCAAAAGTCAAGTGATATAAAGACAGCAACAGTAAAGCATTAACTGAGCACAAGGCCCTGTTGACTCGACACCCCAGGCTCTCCTGCCGGTAACCCTCCATTGGCAGAACCAGGCACTCTGCAAAGCCCTGGACAGTCAGCAGCCTTCTGAACAGGCTCTTCTGTCCCCACTCACAACTTCAGAGCAGCTAGGACTCCAGTGACCGCCCCCCACCCCCAGCTGCTTCATCTCTGTCCCAAAATAACTGCTCTCCAGAACTTCCCATGATATGGTCATTTAAAAAGTTGTTTTTTTGAGACAGAGTTTTCCCTGTGTTGCCCAGACTGGACTCAAACCTCTGGGCTCAAGTGATCCTCCTGCTTCAGCCTCCCAAGTAGCTGGGACTGTAAGTGTGCACCACTGTGCCTGGCTTGATGGTGTCATTTTTCACTGTATGTGTATTTGTAAACTGTATAAATCAATATGTTTGTCACTTGCTTTTCTTTCTCCCTTTTACCTTCATGAGCTGTCTGTGTCCATACACACTCTCCTCTGCTCACCCAGGTGGGGTGTGATATTCCATTAAGTGAATATCACAGTTTATTTAACAACATCCTGTTGGTGAGTGCTTAGGTTGGTCCCAATTTCTCAATATTACAACAATGCAGCAGTCGTTTTCTGTGAGAGATTCCCTAGGTATTTCCTGTGAGTGGAGTTGCGGGGTCACAGGACATCCTCTGGGATGGGAAGGAACATGGAAAGGGGAATGAACCCACCTCCTGTGAGTGGGTCTTGTTGCTCATCTCCTCACCATTTTAATGGACTCTGTAATGTTTGCAGTCATGCTGAGCGTTAAGTTGGATTGCCCGTGCATTTCCCTTGTCATGGTGAAGTTGAACTCCCATTTATATTTTTATTAGGCATTCAGGTTCCTTCTGTGAATTTTGTTTGTATTTTTCACCATTTTACTAAGCTGTTCATCTTTTATTGTTGACTTGTAGGAATGTTGTGAATACAACCCTTTGCAAGTTGTATTTATTCCAGACCTCCCAGCCTGGAGCCTGTCTTTGCACTTTAAACTTCCTTTGCACCCTCCCGGTCCCCCAAGGTGGGGGGTGTCCTTGAGGATCACCCCTTACTCTGTGCTCAGGCCACCATGAGTTCCTAGACACAGGCTGCATTTCCCCCACATTTCCCAGCCGGATGGACTGTAGGGCAGGCACATTTCCCAGTGGCAGGGCAGGGCTGTAGGGCATGCATTTGGGATAGAAGCTGCCTCTACTCCCAGGATAGAGCCCAAATTCCCCAGTAAGCCTGCCTGTGCCCAAGGCCTGTTCCCTCAGGTTTAGAGAACTGCTCTCCTGGCTGTGGCTGGTGGCAGCACCCAAGCCATCTGTGTTGTTGATGGGCCCATTCATGACCTGTTGGACGACCAGATGAGTAGTCTATCCTACTGCCCACTTCCTCATCACCGGGCTTTGGGGGAAGAAAGCACTAAGCAGTTGAGATGGTCTAAATTTCTTGTCTCACATCCAGCTTGTGTGGAGAACAGAAAGTGAGTGCCATGAGCAAGACTGGGCTTGCAGCTCTTGGAGAGAACCCCGGCACCACGGGCCTAGCAGAAAGGACTGATCCCGCTAAAAGCATCTCGGGTGCCTCGTGGCTCTCAGCCTGGGTGGTGCCTACCTCTCACAGAGGTCTGGCCACCTGGTGCTCTACCTGGGGAGCTCTCTGCTGTTGACTGAGAGAATACCCAGGTGGAGATGCGACCCAGCCCTCCACATCCCACCTGCCTTCTCCCCCTTCCCAGGAACCTTCAGGACAGTGTCACCCAAGTCCAGAGCCTGGGAGCCCCTGGCCACTTCCCCAGCCAGCACTGGCATCTCCAGCCTCCACCACGTCTGGGACGAGCCCCTGACAGGGGAGCATGGAAGGGATTCCCATCTGAACAACAAAACCGCAGAGCAGAGAATCCACATTTCTCAGATCCATCAGAGAATTGCCGTCATACAGCACACGCTGCCCCCAAACCAGAGAGACAGGCAGGTGGACACTGAGAACCACAGTTCACTGGAGCAGAGGCTGCTGCTGGAGCCCCATGGGAAGGAACATGGAAAGGGGAATGAACTGGGGATAGAGAGAAACTCATTTTCATCCAGCTCAGTGGAATCCTCTACTGAAGTCCTGAAAAGCACACACTCAACTGTGAGGAAGACACCTGCTGGGGGTCAGCTAGGCCCATCTCTTCTCCGAGAACTGACCCATCACAGGGATTGCCCTGCCTTTTGCCCCAAGGAAGCAGAGCATTGGTTTTGGGATGTAAGACCAGCACCCAAAGCTGCCAGCCAGGGCTGAGTGGGCACCTAGGGAGTAGGGTGGGGACAGAGTGGACAGAACAGAGACACTGACTGCAGTGTGAGAGGCCAGTAGAGATCCAAAGAGATCAGAGACAGGGAGGAAGAGAGACACTCAGAGAGGGACCCAGGAGGGAGAGGGAACACTCGGACACAGAAGGGACAAGGAGGAAGAGGGACTAGAGATGGACACAGGAGGGACAGGGAGGGAGGGAAACACAGAGGACTGGGCTCTGGTGGACTCCACGGGACCCAGGGAGCAGGCTGGGCTTAGGTTGGGTTCCTAGGAGGGTCTCCTCAGAGGGGAGAGGGCCCTGGAGACATGGATGAGAAAGGAGAGTGGGGACCCTGGGGGCTAGATCTTAAAGGCCATAGTCTGCTGTTTGGAGTCTATCCCAAATGTCTGAAAGCAGAAGAGAGGAGCAGGGCAGGGGCCAGACCCCAAGGAAGGGCACTGGGAGATAGGGACACCACAACCCTACTTGGCCCCTGAGAGCAGAGCCACCCTCAGTCCCACCACTGCAGCCCTGTGCAGGCCCAGGCCACCTCTCCCCTCCCCTGATCCTAACCCGCTTCTCCCCTGCTGCTCTTCCATCTCCTTCCTTTACTCCTTTTCATAGGCACATGGCTTGGCTCACCACGTGTGATCCCCAAGGATCCCCAGGCAGGATCTCCTGCTCCACCAGGACACGGGAAGGCAGGTGCCACAGGCAAGGTGGAGGCCTGGGCACAGGTGTACATGGGGTGGCAGGCCCCACAAAAGTACCCGTTGGCCACTAGATAAAGGGGCTGTTGACCCCAGGAGCTAAGAACTTCCTCAAGGCCTGTTCTCAAAGGGGTGTGTTGTGACCCTCGCCATCCCCTGCTCACCTCGCCCAGCCCTCACTGTCACTTCCACACTGAGCAAGGTGGAGCACAGCTGGGCTCTCTCTGACTGCTTGCCCAGAGCCAAGGCTACCACAGGAAGGTTAGGGAGGGGGCCTGGCCTCCCGATGCCTCAGTTTCTTCAGCTGTAAAATGACCAACATTGAGTGGGAAGAACCCCAGCATTGAGTATCCAAAGGCACTGGCAGGCTCCCTGGGGGTCCCACCCCATGAGGGCATCAGCATTCTCAGGAGCACCACCTGTCTCTGGCCTCCAGTGAATGGCCTCCTGCCACCTAGGGCCTGCCAACCGGGGGTGAGCAACTGAACCCAGGATCACCTGCCCTCAACCCCCACCCATCTGACCACCCCCTCAGCCCACTGACCACCTCTGCTGAATGATCACACTCTCCCTTTCCCCCACCCAATGCAGCACACAGACCTGCACATGTCAATGGCCCCTCCTTCAGGACCCCTGCTGCCCATGGACAAGACCTGGCCTGGCCCCTAACCCAACCCCTCTCTTCCCCTACCCTTTCTGATTCCCTCCCCTACCCATCATCACTGTTTACTACACTGCCCTCACCTGAGGAGGGGTGTTGGGAAACCCCCACACACTTTAAATTATTTTAAGTGTGATAAAATATACATAACATAAAATTTATCATTTTAACAATTTCAAGTGTGCAAGCTCTGTGGCATTAAGTACATTCACATGGTTGTGCAACTATCACCACCTTCCAGCTCCAGAAGTTTTTCATCTTCCCAAACTGAAACTCCATAGCCATTAAAATTTTGAGTTGTTGCTGGCATTGAAAAAAACAAGAGATTTTACATAAAGACCCAGTTTCTGAGCTCTTTTGAAAAAGTGAAGAGTCCAGGAAGTGCTGGGTGGGATCCTTCTAGGGACAGCCTCAGCTGTAGCAGGTAGGCAGGGCTGAGCACCACAGTCCTCACCACTCCCCACTTCATACCACAGCTCCCCCACATAGGGACATTGAGGGCAGAGAGGACCCACTGCGCTAGAGGCAGCATCCCCTGGCAGATTGGTTGTCAGCCTGGTCGGCCTGGCTGCAACAGTGCACTGGGAGGAACTGGAGACCGAGCAAGGGAAGCTACCAGGGTCCAGAGGGAGAATGGAGTCAGACTGCCTTGGCAGAGGGAACAGCCCAGGTGGAATCCACGAGCAGGTACGTGCATGGGTGAGGATCCGGGATATAGGGCCTTGAATGGCAAACTAAGGGGTGTGGATAGGTTTGTGGTCAGTTGAAGATGTGAAGAGCCCTCACAGGGGAGGGCAGGGTCTTGAATTTAGCAGGATGGCAGAGCAAGGGGTGGAGGCAGAGGCAGAGACAGGAGATGCATTAGTAGGGAGGGTGGCCTGGGTGCTCCTCACCTTTAGCTGCTTTCTCTCATAACCCTCTTGTCCACCGAGAAAGGCTGAAGGGATGCCCAGGACGAAGGAACTGTCTGAGGCCTGCCTTCACAGGCCACCCAGGTTATCTTCCACACATGAACAAACATAATCCTAGATGGATTTCTGGGATTAAGTTTTAACTTCTTATTTTTCAGAAGAAATTTTAATATATAAAGTACATTTTGATGTACAAACATCATAAAAGATGAAAGAACACTGTCACACAATACTGTCCTTTTAGCAAAATGGGATGGTCCAGGATCTTGTTGTGAAATATTGTGTGATGAAGTCCTTCATGCTGAATGATTCACTGAATGAGAATGTCATATTTCCTTTTTGAAATTAGAAATAAATTGTTCGTCGTTAATTCTTGAGTTCAAGAAAATTTATCTGGGATGTTATCATTTGAAGACTCATTCTAAGATTTCCCTTATACTTTCATTTTCATCACTATCATTAGAGAGTGCTGCTGTCTTTCTATGTCATCTTCTGAATTGCCTAATAATAGTGAATGTCATTCTCTGCAAATTTTCTAATCTTTGCTGATATAGGCAGCAAATGAAAAATTCTGAATCCTCAACTGTGTTCAATGAAAGCTAAATGTGGCTATCAACTGTCTTCGTTTTTATCTTCTCTTTTCTCCTCTTTGTCTTCCTCCTTCTTTTATGAATACAGAAGTTAAACTTTTTAAATCCACATAGAACCTAATAATAATGTACCTAGAAAATACTAACAAATCTACCCAAACAGTGTGATAATATATATATAACATAAAAACATAAAATTTACCATTAGAAGCTCTGTGGCATTAAATATGTTCATGTGGTTGTGTAACCATCACCACCACCATCCAGCTCCAGAACTTTTTCATCTTCCCAAACTGAAACTCCATATTCGTTAAAATTTTATTGCTACATTAATAAGTGAATTTAGAAAGTTTGAAGAATAGAAGATCAATGTACAAAACCAAATGCATTTCTGTATACTAGCAACAAACAAATGGAAAATAAAAAATTTAAATGTCATTTACCATAGCATCAAAAGTGAAAAATACTTAGGAATTAATTTAACCAAGCGTGTAAAGGACCTGTATACTAAAAACCACAAAAAATACCTACCTAAGGAAATTAAATAAGACTTTTTAAAAATGGAGAGATATATCATATTTGTGAATTGGAAGACTTAATATTGTTAAGCTGTCAATTCTCCCCAAACTGATATATAGATTCAATGTAATCCCAATAAAATTCTCAGCAGGATTTTTTTCCCCCTTTGATGGGAGACTTTTTATTACAGATTGATCTCGCTGCTCATAATTTGTTTATTCAGGTTTTCTATTTCATCTTGGGTCAATATTGGTAGGTTGTATCTGTCCAGGAATTTATCCATTCCTGCTAGGTTTTCTAATTTGTTGGCATACAGCTGTTTGTAATAGCCTCTGATGATCCTTTGCATTTCTGTGGTATCAGTTGCAATGTCTCTTTTTTATTTCTAATTTTATTTATTTGGGTCTTTCCTTTTTTTTCCTTTGATTTGTCTAGCTAATGGTTTGTCAATTTTATCTTTTCAAAAAACAAATTTTTATTTTGTTGATCCTTTATTTTTTTAGTCTCAATTTCAATGATTTCTGCTATGACATTTATTATTTCTTTTCTTGGACTAATTTGGGTTTGGTTTCTTCTTGGTTTTCTAGTTCCTTGAGATGCATCAATAGGTTGTTTTTTGGAATCTTTCTACTTTTTTGATGTAGGCATTTATTGTGTAAGCTTCCCTGCTAATACTGCTTTTGCTATGTCCCATAGGTTTTGGTATGTTGTGTTTCTATTTTCATTTGTTTCAATAACATTTTTAATTTGATTCTTAATTTCTTCCTTGATCCATTGATCATTCAGGAACCTGTTGTTTAATTTCCATGTATTTGTACAATTTTGAAACTTCCTCTTATTATTGATTTCTAGTTTTATTTTATTGTGGTCAGAAAAGATACTTGATATAATTTCAATTCTTTTAAAATGGTTGAGACTTGTTTTGTGACCTAACATGTAGTCTGTCATGAAGAATGTTCCATGTACTGATGAAAAGAATGAGTATTCTGCAACAGTTGGAATAAATGTTCTGTAAGTGTGAGGTTCATTTGGTCTAAAGTGCAGTTTAAATCCAGTGTTTGTTGATTTTCTGTCTAGATGATCTGTCCAGTGTTGACAGTAGGGTGTTGAAATCCCCAACTATTATTATATTGGAATATATCTCTCACTTTAGATCTAATATTTGCTTTATATATCTGAGTGTTCTGGTGTTGGGTGCATATATATTTACAATTGTTTTATCTTCTGGCTGAATTGATCCCTTAATCATTATATAGTGACCTTCTTTGTCACTTTTTACAGTTTTTGACTAAAGTCTGTTTAATCTGATACAAGTATAGCTATTTCTGCTCACATTTGGTTTCCATATGTGTGGAATGTTTGTTTTTTTCCTTTCATCCCTTCACTTTCAGTCTATTTATGTCTACAGATAAAGTGAGTTTGAGTTTCTTGTTGGCAGCATATAATTGAATCACTTAAAAAATCTATTCAGCCAGTCTGTATCTTTTAAGTAGGAAATTTAATTGTTTACGTTCAAGGTTTATTATTGATAGGAGAGGACTTCTATCATGTTGTTAGCTGTTTTGTGGTTATTTTGCATATCCTTTGTTTATTTTTCTCTGAACTCTGCTTCATTGTGGTTTGGTGGTTTTCTGTAGTGATAAGATTTGATTTTTTTCTCTTTCTCCTTTGTATATCTGCTATACCAATGAGTTTTATACTTTTGCATGTTTTCATGATAGTAGTTATTGCCTTTTTACATCCAGATGTAGAACTCCTGAGCATTTCTTCTAAGGCTGGTTTACTGGTGAATTCTTTGTTTTACTTATCTGGGAAATACTTTATTTCTCCCTTATTTCTAAAGAGTAGCTTTGCTGGGTTAATATTCCTGGCTGGGTTTTGTTGCTGTTGTTGTTGTTTGTGGTTTTTTTTGTTTTGTTTTTTGTTTTTTTTACTTTCAGCACTTTGAATATAACATTTTATTCTCTCCTGGCCTCTAAGATTTCTGCAGAGAAATCACCTATTTGTCTATTGGGGATTCATCTATATGTGACTTGGTGCTCTTGTCTTACTGTTTTTAGAATTCTCTCTTTGTCTTTGACTCTTGACAGTTTGACTATAATATCCCTTGAGAAGTACTCTTTTGGGTTGAATCTATCTGGGAATACTTGAGCTTCCTGGATCTGGATGTTCATATCTCCTCCAGACTTGAGAATTTCTCAACTATTATTTCATTAAATAGGTTTTCTATACCTTTTCGCTTCTCTTCTCCTTCTGAAATTTCCCTAATATAAATATTTGTTTGCTTAATGGTATCCCATAAGTCTCATAGGCTTTCTTCATTCTTACTTCTCTGTTGTCCCCCTCTGACTGGGTACTTTCAAATGACTTGTCTTCAAGTTCAGTGATTCTTTCTTCGGCTTGATCAAGTCTGCTGTTGAAGCTCTCTATTATATTTTTTATTTCATTCACTGAATTCTTTAGTTGTAGGGTTTCCATTTGGTTCTTTTTTTTATAATTTATATCTCTGTTTAATTTCTCATTCATATTGTAAATTGGTTTCCTCATTTTGTTGAATTGTCTATCTATATTTTCTTGTATTTTGTTGAGTTTCCTTAAGATCATTATTTTGAATTTGGCAATTAATTGATTTTTTTTATTGGGGTCTGTAACTAGAGAGTTATTATGTACCTTTGGCAGTGTCATATTTCCTTGCTTTTTCATGTTTCTTGTGTTCCTGCACTGATCTTTGTGCATCTATTAGGACAATAGCCACTTCCAAACGTTCTAGAGTGACTCATAGAGAAAGACTTTAACTTGCAGTTGGATTTTAGTGGGCTGGCTGGAGAGGGTGTGGTGACTCTGTTTCCAGATAGATACAGTGATATAGTTTTCCGTGTTGAATGAAGTCTTCTTCAGCTTCATTCAGTGCCAGCAGTAACTATGGACACCTCAGTGGCCTAGGCTGTAGAAGTTTGTGGCAGCAGTGTAGGATGTTAATGTCCTCAGTGTCAAGGGCTTTTGGGATCCTATTCTCATTTTTTTTCCCACAGTGGGGGTACCTATCTGAAGGGTTCTCCTTTGCTATCAGGTCTGACACAGCCTACAAGCAGCTACAGTGGTACTGATTCCAGCTGCAGGTACTCAAGAGTGGCTATGGGGCTGGGGTCCTAGGCTCAGCATCTGTGAACCTACTGTGGCACCTGTGCCTTGCAGTATGTGGCAGGGTTTGGTGTAGGTTGCCCACAGAGCCAGTATCTGTGACTCTGTGGCAACCCCTAGCTGCTTGGGCCCAGGGGCTGGGTTATAGCTGTGATTCTACCCCTGGGGACAAAGCATAGCACGGGCCTGACTCCTGGGAAGAAGGGCTGCTTTGCAGATTTGAGCCTGAGGAGCAGAATATGGCTGCAATTCAAGAACCTGGGCCAATAGAGCTTATTGGCAACTCAGGTCCCAAAGGATGAGGCATTGTGTAGTGGTGACTCTAGACCCTGGGATGGTGGGGCTTAGTAGTATCCTAGACTCTGTGATCGCAGAATGCCAGAGCACAGCTGTCATTTGGGCCTTGGGGTGGTGGGGGACAGGAAACAAAATAGCAATGACTCCACTCCCAGGGAGAGGGGTGTCTCAGCAGCTCAAACTCTAGGGGGCTAGTCCAGCTCCAGGGAAGTGGAGTACTTGAGTTTTTTGGCCTGGGGATGGGGAGTGGGGACGTCTCAGTTCAGCCACTGCTCTGTTTCTCTGGGACCTGGGGTACTACATAAGCTCAGCCCTGGGATGTAAAACGGCTCAGCTTAGCCAGGGCACTGATTCCCCAGGGGATGATATGCCACTTCAGTTCAGGCCTGGGGGATATGACTATTCTGGGAGGCCCAGGCACCATTTCCTGGGAGGCAGGATGCTGCTTCAACTTAGGCATGAGGAAGGTGTGATTGCTCTGAGTGGCCAAGACACTGTTTTTCCAGGAGAGAGGGTAATGCTTCAGCTCCGGCCTGGGATAGGGACGGGTAGGTAGAGCAGCTCCCCCTCTGCTTGATCCCATGGGAAAGGGTATAACAGCTGTTTGCAGCTCAGCTTGTGGATGTTGGGCTGCTAGGCTGGGGTGGTTCAGCGATGACTTAGCTTCAGGGATGAAGGGGAGCTGTGGCTACTCACCCCCTGAGTAAGACACTCTAGCGGTAGCTGCAATTCCAAGATGGTGTAGCACAGTAGCTACATGGGCCACAGGGGGTGGGGCACAGTGTCAGCTCCTCCTTTGGAGGGAGCATAGGTATATGGACTGGACGCAACTCCCTCAGCTGGGCTGAGTCCTTATAAAGACTGCAGGGCACCCCACTGATGAGGTCTGTATGTGTTCAAGGTGTTGGTGGGGGTTGCTGGGATCCTCTTGCTTACCTTCTTGCTGTAGGAAGAAGTTCCTCCTGGTTCCCAGATGATCCTGGTTTGAGGATGGGGTAAGGTCCAGCATTTCTTCCTTTCTTTATTTGACTATCCCAAGTTTCTGTGCTCACCAGGGTTTCTGTTACTTCTCTGATGCACTCCAGTGCTCTCTCTGTTTTTTGTTTGTTTGCTTTTGTTGTTTCATTAAAATGTTGCTACTCTGGCTTTCTTAGTGAAGGGGACAAGTGCTAGGAACTTCTAGTTGGCCATCCTGCTGATGTCACCATTTATTTTGCACTTGATCTTAGCCAAAAGGCCAAGAAGCAATTGTCACCACTTATTTTGAAACAATTTTAGAGTCACAGGAAGTTGTGAAGAAATATCTCATGCACCCTTCACCCAGACTACCCCAATGGAAACATTTTGTGAAGCCACAGCACAGCATCAAAGCCAGAAGATTGACATCAGTACCATTTACAGAGCTTGTTCTGATTCCACCAGTTCTACATGCGTTTGTATGTGTGTGCATGTGTGCTTGTAGCTGTATGCAATTTCATCACATGTGATTTTATAAAACTGCTACCACGATCAAGATACAGAACTATTTGGTAGCCAAAAGGTTCTCTCGTGCTGCCTCTTTATAGGCACAGCCCCCCATCCCTAACCCCTGGAAACCACGGATCTGACCTCCTTGGCTGTAATTACATTGTTTCATGAATGTTATATCAATGGAATTATGCAATGGTTATCTTTTTTTGAGATTGGCTTTTTCATTCACCATAATTTCCTTGAGGTCCATTCAAGATGCTGTGTGTATCATAGTTTCTTTTTATAGTTGAATAATAGGCCGGGCGCAGTGGCTCAAGCCTGTAATCCCAGCACTTTGGGAGGCCGAGGGGGGCGGATCACGAGGTCAGGAGATCGAGACCCTCCTGGCTAACACGGTGAAACCCCATCTCTACTAAAAAAAAAATACAAAAAACTAGCCGGGCGAGGTGGCGGGCGCCTGTAGTCCCAGCTACTCAGAGGCTGAGGCGGGAGAATGGCGGGAATCCGGGAGGCGGAGCTTGCAGTGAGCTGAGATCCGGCCACTGCACTCCAGCCTGGGCGACACAGCGAGACTCCGTCTCAAAAAAAAAAAAAATATATATATATATATATATATATATATATAGTTGAATAATATGCCATAGTACATGGATGAACCACAATTTGTTTAATGGCCCACCTATTGAAGGACATTTGAATAGTTTCCAATTTTTGTCTATTACAAATAAAACTGCTGTGAATATTCATATATAGAGTTTTTAAATTGAACATACAATTTCATTTTCTTAGGATAAGTACTCAGGAGTGCAATTGCTGGGTCATATGTTTAAGTATATGTTTAACTTTATAGAAAATTGTCAGACTTTTTCAGAGTGCCTTTGCCATTTTACATTCCAACCAGCAATATGTGCGCTCCAGTTTCTCTTCATCCTTGCTCACATTTGGTATTGTGATAGGCAGAAAAATGGCTCCCACAAAAGTCCACATCCTAATCCTCTGGACCTTGTGAAATAAGTTATGCAAGGGAGAATTTTGGTTGCAGATGGAATTAAGAGTGCTAATTAGTTGACCTTAAGAAAAGATTATTCTGGATTATCTAGGTGGACCCAATATAATCACAATAATCCTTTAAATGTGGAAGAGGGAGGCAAAAGAGTGATGTGAAGTGAAAAAGACTCAACCAAGCAGCTACTGCTGACTTTGAAGGATGATAGCCACAAGCCTCGTTAAACTCATTTTGGACTTCTGACCCCCAGAACTGTAAGATAATAAATCTGTGATGTTTTAAGTCACAAAATTTGTGGTGATTTATTACAGTAACAATATGAAACTATTATAGGTACTGTCAGTTTTTTTTTTTTTTTTTTTTGAGATGGAATCTCACTCTGTCGCCCAGGCTGGAGTGCAGTGACACGATCTTGGCTTACTGCAAGCTCCGCCTGCCAGGTTCACGCCATTCTCCTGCCTCAGCCTCCCGAGTAGCTGGGACCACAGGTGCCTGCCACCATGGCTGGCTAATTTTTCATATTTTTAGTAGAGACGGGGTTTCACCGTGTTAGCCAGGATGGTCTCTATCTCCTGACCTCGTGATCCACCTGCCTCAGCCTCCCAAAGTGCTGGAATTACAGGCATGAGCCACTGCACCCAGCCAGTATTTTTTATTTTGACTGTTCTAACAGGTGTGTGGTGATACCTTATTGTGTGATTTAATTTGCATTTTTCCAGTGGCTAATGATGTTGAGCATCTTGTCATGTGCTTTTTGCCATATGTATATTTTCCTTGGTGAAATGTTGTGTCAAGTCTTTTGCCCATTAAATGTCAAGTTTTGAGCATTCTTTATGTATTCTAGATAAAAGTCCTTTATTGGATATGTGATTTACAAATATTTTCTCCTGGTCTATAATTAGTTTTTTCATCCTCTTAATGTAGTCTTTTTTCAGAATAATAGTTTTTAATGTTGGTGAGGTCCAGTATATCAAATTTTCTTTTTATTCATAAAGCTTTGGTGTCAGGTCTAAAAATATCTTTGATTAGTCCTAGATCTCACAGTTTTCCTCCTATTTTTTCTAGAAGTTTTATAGCTTATGTTTTACATTAAGTCCATGATCCATTTTGAATTTTTTATAAAGTATGAGGTTTATTTATTTATTTGACTTATGAATGTCCAGTTGTTCCAGGAGCATTTGTTGAAAAAGCTATCTTTTCTCCACTAAACCACTTTTGCTCCTTCATCAAATATTAATTATTTTATTATTTAATTATTAATTAAATGTTTGTGTGGGTCTATTTCTGGGATCTCTGTTCTATTTCATTAATCTATGTGTCTGCTCCTCTACCAATACCACACTGTCTTCATTTCTGTGGCTATATAGTAAGCCTTGACATCATGAATTTTCTTCTTTTTCATACATGTTTTGGCTATTCTAGTGTCTTTCCCTTTTCATATAAATTTTAGAATAAGCTTGTCTATGTCTACAAAAAGTCTTGCTGAGATTTGGGTAAGAAATGCATTAAACCAGCTAGGCATGGTGACTCATGCCTGTAATCACAGCACTTTGGGAGGCCAAGGCAGGAGGATTGTTCTTGACCAGGAATCTGAGACCATCCTGGGCAACATGGCAAAACCTTATCTCTACAAAAAATACAAAAAATTAGCCGGGCATGATGGCAAGAGCCTGTAGTACCAGCTACTCAGAGGCTGAGGTGGGAGGATTACTTGAGCCCAGAAGGTCAAGGTCACAGTGAGCCATGATTGTGCCACTGCACTCCAGCCTGGGGGTGACAGAACAAGACCCTATCTCAAAAAAAGAAAAAAAAAAAAAAAAAAGAATTGCATTAAACCTGTAGATCAATTAGGAAGAATTTTCATCTAGAAGACTGAGTCTTCCAGATTGAATCTTCCAATCTACAACTATGGTATATTAGATCTTTTTTGGTTTTGTTCATCAGCATTCTATAATATAATTTTATTACATAGATTCAGTACAGGTTTTGTTAGATTTATAGCTAAGTATTTCATGTTCTTTGGGTCAATTGTATATGTTTATATGTTTTTAATATATATTTCCTCTTGTTCATTGTCAGTTTATAGAAGTGAAATAGACTTGTGTGTTGATCTTGTATCCTGTGACCTTACTAAACTCATTAGCTCTAGTAATTTTTTTTTTTTAGATTCCTCAGGATTTTATTTTCTATGTAATTAATCACGTCACCTGCAAAGAGAACAGTTTTATGTTTTCCTTTCTACTCTTGATACCGTTTATATATTTTTATTTTCTGATTGCAGTGGCTAGAACTTCCAGTACCATGTTGGAAAAGAGTGGTCAGAGCAGATTCCCTTCACTTGTTCCAGAACTTAGAGGGAAAGCACTCAGTTTGTCACCATTAGGTACAATGCTTATAGAAGTTTTTGATAGATGCTCTTTGTGACACTGAGGAAGTTTATCTCTCTTCCTAGTGTGCTGAGAGTTGTTTTTTTGTTTTTTTGTTTTTGTTTTGTTTTGTTTGTTTTGAGATGGAGTCTCGTTCTGTAGCCAGGCTGCAGTGCAGCGGTGCGATCTTGGCTCACTGCAGCCTCCACCTCCTGGGTTCAAGCAATTCTCTTGCCTCAGCCTCCCAAGTAGCTGGGACTACAAGCATGTGCCACCACACCCAGCTAATTTTTGTAGTTTTGGTAGAGACGGTCTCGATCTCTTAACTTCATGATCTAGATCCACCCACCTCAGTCTCCCAAAGTGCTGGGATTACAGGCGTGAGCCACCACACTAGGCCCAAGAGTTTTTTTTTTTTAATCATAAATAGATGCTGAATTTTGTCAAGTGTTTGTTCTGGATCAGTTTATATGATCATATGATTTTTTCTTTTGTCTGTTGATACGGTGGATTACGACTGATTGACTTATTTCTTGAGACGGAGTCTCGCTGTGTCACCCAGGCTGGGGTGCAGTGGTATGATCTTGGCTGACTGCAACCTCCGCCTCCCAGGTTCAAGCAATTCTCCTGCCTCAGCTTCCCGAGTATCTGGGACTACAGGCGCACCGCCACGCCCGACTAATTTTTTGTATTTTTAGTAGAGATGGGGTTTCACCATGTTAGCCAGGATGGTCTAGATCTCCTGACCTTGTGATCCGTCCGTGATGGCCTCCCAAAGTGCTGAGATTACAGGCGTGAGTCACCATGCCTGGCTCGATTTATTTTTAAATAGTGAACTAGCCTTGCTTACCAAGAAGAAATCCCATTTAGTCTACACATTGTTGTATTCAATGTGTTAGTATTTTGTTGAAGTTTTTTTGTGTGTCAAAGTTCATGAGAGATTGTGTAATTTCCTTTTTTTATGCTCTTTTTTTTTCTTTTGAGACAAGGTCTCACTTTGTTACCAAGACTGGAGTGCAGTGGTGCAAACATGGCTCACTGCAGCCTTGACCTCCTGGGCTCAAGTGATCCTCCTGCCTCAGCACCCCCGCAAGTAGCTGGGACTACAGGCACACACCACCATACCTAGCTAATTTTTGTATTTTTTGTAGAGACAGGGTTTCGCCATGTTGCCCAAGCTGGTCTTGAACTCCTGGTCTCAAACAATCTGCCTGCCTCAACCTTCCAAAGTGCCGGGATTATAGGCATGAGTTACCATGCCCAGCCTATGCTATCTTTTTTTTTTTTGGTTTGATATCAGGGTAATCCTGGCCTCATCTGTTCTGATAGCCCCTGTTTTACTTCTGATATTGGTAATTTGTGTCTTCTCTCTTTTTATCTTTATCAGTCTTACTCTAGGTTTATAAATTTTGTTGATTTTTTGAAGAATTTGGTTTTCTTTGTTTTATTAATTTTCCTTATAGTTTTCCTGTTTTCAGTTTCATTGATTTCTGCTCTTACTATTTGTAGTTCCTTCTTTCTGTTTGTTTGGGGTTTATTTTGTTCTTCTTTTTCTAGTTTTTTGAGGCAGCAACTGAGATTATTGATTTGAGACATTTCTTCTTTTCTAATGAAGTGCAGTGCTATGAATTTCCCTCTCAACACTGTTTTAACTACATAAAACAAATTTTGATTTTTTCCATTGATCACTAAGTATCTTTTAATTTTCTTTGGGATTATCTCTTTGACCCATGGATTGATTATCAGAAGTGTATTTTTAATTTCCAAGCAAGTGTTTGGAAGTTTTTCTGTTGTTTTCTCTTATTGATGTCTATTTTAATTCTATTATTGTCAGAGTGCATACTCTATGTGATTTCAGTTCTTTAAATTTAAGGTTTGTTTTATGACCCAGGATATGGTCTTAGTGAGTGTCAAGGGACACTTAAAAAGAATGTGTATTCTTCTCTTGTTAGGTGGAGGAAGTGTTCTATAAATATTAATTAGATCGTGTTGGTTAATGATGTTGTTTAGTTCTTCTATATCCTTGTTCATTCTTTATTTATTAGTTTTATCAACTGCTGAGAGTGGGGTTCTTGAAGTCCCCAACTATAATTGTTGTTATGGTTTGCATGTTTGTGTCCCCTCTGAAATTTATGTTGGAGCTTAAACCCCAATGTGATAATATTAAGAAGAAGATCCTTTGGGAGGTGATTGCATTATGAGGGCAAATCCCTCATGAATGGAATTAGCAACTTTATAAAAGGGCCAGAGGAAACTAGATAGGCCCTTTTTGTCCTACTGCCCTTTGCCATGTGAGAACACGGCATTTGCCCCTTCTGCCATGTGAGAATGCAAAAAGAAACCCCTCACCAGACACCTGATGCCAGTGCTTGGATCTTGGGCTTCCCAGCCTTTAGAACTGTAATAAATAAATTTCTTTTGTTTATAAATTACCCAGAATGAGTTTTTATTATACCAGCACAAATGGACTAAGACAATTGTGGATTTGCTTATTTCTCCTTTCAGCTCTACCAGTTTCAATTTATGTATTTTGAAGTTCTATTATTTGGTGCATATACATTTAGTATTGCTATACCTTCTTGGTGGATTGATCTTGTTACCATTAAATAACATCTGTTTACCCGATGGCCAAGATGGCTGACTAGAAGCAGCTAGTGTGTGTTGCTCTTATGGAGAGGAATGGAAGGGGCAAGTAAATACAACACCTTCAACTGAAACATCCAGGTACATCATTGGGACTAATCAAGGAAACCATTCAACCAATGGAGAATGGAGAAAAGCAATGCAGGATAATGGCCCACTGGGGAGTGACATGGAGTTGGGGGAACCTCCCCAACCTAGGGAAGCAGTGAATATGCAACCCTGGGAACCCACACTTCTCCCATGGATCTTTCCAACCCTGGAGTCAGGAGATCCCCTCATGAACTCACTCCACCAGGGCCTTCAGTCTGACACACAGAGCTACATGGAATCTCAGCAGAGCAGCCACTCAGGCACATGCAGAGACCCCAGGAACCTTAGATACCTGGATTTTCTGGGCTCCCCAGCAAAAGCAGCTGCAATTCCAGCAAAATGGGAGGTTAGACTCCCATACATATCCCTAGGAAAGGGTCTGAATCCAGGGAGCTGAGCAGTGACAGTCTGCAGGCCCCATTTCCGTGGCACTTCACAAGATAAGACCCACTGGCTTAGGACTCCAGCCAGCCACCTATAGCAGTGTTAGACCTCCCTAAGATGAAGCTCCCAGGGGGAGGGGGAGGCCGCCATCTTTGCTGTTTGGCCAACTTAGCCATTCTAGCCTTCAGACTTTGGAGGGTCCAAGGCAACTGTGGGCTAAAGCAGATCCCCAGCACAGCACAGTGGCTCTATGAAAACATGCCAGACTGCTTTTTAAAAACAGGTCCCTGATCCCATCCTCACTGGAGTCTCCAGCTCCCATCCTCACTGGGGTCTCCAGCTATCCTCACCAGTGTCCCTTGGCTATCAGAGGTTTCCAACCTCCCTGAGATGGAGCTCCCAGAGGGAGGGGCAGGCCTCCATCTTTGCTGTTTGGGTGACTTAGCCATTCTGCCCTTTGGGCTTTGGAGAGTGCAAGGTGACTGGGGGCTGAAGTGGATTCCCAGCACAGCACAGCTGCTCTATGAAGACATGGCCAGACTGCTTTTTAAAGCTGGTCTTTGATCCCATTCCTCCTCACTGGGTAGGTTTCCCAACCAGGGTCTCCAGCCACCTCCTACAGGTGTGTTTGGGCTGACAACAAGTCCATACCTGTCTGAAACAGAACTTCCAGAAGGAGGGGCAGGCTGCCATCTTTGCTGTTTCACAGCCTTCACTGTTGATACTAGAAAATCTGAGGTACCTAGGGACTGGAGCAGACCTCCAGCGTATTGCTTTTCCTATGGAAAAGTGGCCAGACTGTTACGTGGATGCTTGTTCCCACAGCTCCTTACTGGGCAGGTCCTCAAGGCCTGGGCCTCTAGCCACCTCTTGCTGGGGCTATCAAACCAGTGGAAACTCTGCCATTTCCTGGACAGAGGCCCCAGGGGCAACTGAAAGCCTCTCTGCCACTGCCTCTGTAGTGGAACTGCTCTTGCCACCCCCAAACTAACTAAAGAGTAAAGACCGTAAGTGCTTTATCCACACCTCTAACAAGGTACAGTTGACCCAAGGAGAAGAGGCCAGTCTGTCTGCCATGGGTTCCATCTCCCCACCTCCACACATCACCAGACAGGGAACCCCCAACTTGGGACCATAGCACAGACCCTCCATACTGGGATGATTGCACTGAGTGACTGCTGACATGCATCTCTCTGGGATGGAGTCCCCAGGAAACAAGCAAAAGACCCTTGGCCACAACCACTACTAAGATCCTTTCCTCTGCTGCCTCCAAGTAGGGGGAAGAACATAAATGCTGAGATTGCCCCAGAGCTGCAGCAGGCATCCCAGGAGTGCCAAGCCATGATCCAACACTCAGAGGGGAGAGGAACCCATGCTTTCAGAGCATTGAAACTATGAGGAAACAGGGGAGCCACACAACCCAGCTAGTGTCTACCAACTGAGCAGTATACCTAAGCACCATCCACTGGATCACACCAAAGCTTCAACACCAAAAATACCTCATTAACATACCTCCTGTGAAACCAAGAACAAGAAGTCAGCTTCAAATAAAGACCCTGCACAAAGCCTCCGCCCTGTGAAAACATCCAGAAAAGAAGTCTATTGACTACTCAATCTACACTGCAGCTAAAATAACACCCACACATAGAGATGAGAAAGAACCAATGCAAGAACTGTGGCAACGCAAATGGCCAGAGTGTCATATGTCCTCCAAACAACTGCACCAGGTCTCCAACATGAGTTCTTAGCCAGGCTGAGCTGGCTGAAATGGCAGAAATATAGTTCAGAATATGGCTAGGAATGAAGATCACTGAGATTCAGGGGAACAGCAAAACCCAATCCAAGGAAACTAAGAATCACAATAAAATGATACAGGAGCTGAAGGATGAAATAGATATTATAAAAAGGAATATAACTCATGACAGAGCTGAAAAAACACAAGAATTTCACAATGCAACCACAAGTATTAACAGCAGAATAGACCAAGCTGAAGAAAGAATCTCAGAACTCAAAGAATAGCTGTCTGAAATAAGATAGACAAAAATAAAGAAACAGGAATGAAGAGGAATGAACAAAACCTCCAAAAAGCATGGGATTATGTAAAGAGGCCAAATCTATGAATCATTGGCATCCCTGAAAGGGAGGAGGAGAAAGCAAACAACTTGGAAAACATATTTCAAGATATCACCCATGACAATGTTCCCAACCTTGATTGAGATGTCAAGAGTCAAATTCAGGAAATACAGGAAACTTGCAAGATTCTACACAAGAACATCATGCCAAGACACATAATCATCAGATTTTCCAAGGTCAAAATGAAAGAATGCTGAGGGCAGCTAGAGAGAAGGGGCAGGTCACCCACAAAGGGAACCCCATCAGGCTAACAGTGGACCTCTTAGCTGAATCCCTACAAGCCAGAAAAGATTGGGGGCCTATATTCAACATTCTTAAAGAAAAATATCTTCAACCAAGAATTTCATATCCAGCCAAACTAAACTTCCTAAGCAAAGGAGAAATAAGATTCTTTCAGATAAGCAAATGTTGAAGGGAGTAATTACCAGCAGACCTTCCTTGTAAGAGAACTTGAAAGGAGCACTATATATAGAATGGAAAGACCACTATCAGCCAATACAAAAACACACTTAAATACACAGACCAGTGACGGTATAAAGCAACCACACAAACAAGCCAGCATAACAGCCAGCTAATAACACAATGACAGGATCAAATCCACACATATCAATACCAACCTTAAATGTAAATGGACTAAATGTCCCACTTCTCTTAAAAGGCACAGAGTGGCAAGCTGGATAAAAAAGCAAGACCCAATGGAATGCTGTCTTCAAGAGGCCTATACCACACGTAATGACTCCCATAGGCTCAAAATAAAGGGATGGAGTAAATTCTACCAAGCACATGGAAAACAGAAAAAAGCAGGGGTTGCAATCCTAATTTCAGACAAAACAGACTAAACCAACAAAGATCAAAAAAGACAAAGAAGGGCATTACATAATGATAAAGGGTTCCATTAATTAAGAAGACGTAACTATCCTAAATGTATATGCACCCAACATAGGAGCACATAGATAGATTCATGAAGCAATTTCTTAAGACCTTCAGAGACATAGACTCCTACACAGTAACAGTGGGAGACTTCAACACTCCACTGACAGTATTAGACACATCATCGAAGCAGAAGATTAACAAAGATATTCAGGACCTAAACTTAACATTGGACCAAATGGATCTGATAGACCTCTGCAGAACTCTACACACACACACACACCCCCCACACCACAACAGGGCCAAGTGTGGTGGCTCACGCCTGTAATCCCAGCACTTTGAGAGGCCAAGGTGGGTGGATCATGAGGTCAGGAGTTCAAGACCAGCCTGGCCAAGATGATGAAACCCTGTCTCTACTAAAAATACAAAAATTAACTGGGCGTGGTGGCAGGTGCCTGTAATCTCTGCTACTTGGGAGGCTGAGGCAGAGAATTGCTTGAACCCAGGAGGTGGAGGTTGCAGTGAGCCGAGATCACACCACTACAGTCCCACCTGGCGACAGAGCAAGACTCCATCTCAAAAAACAAAACAAAACACACACACAACAGGATAGACATTCTCATTTCTACATGACACGTACTCTAAAATTAACCACATAATTGGACATAAAACAATCCTCAGCAAATGCAAAATAACTGAAATCATACCAAACACACCCTCAGACTACAGCACAATAAAAAATAGAAGTCAAGACTAAGAAAATCTCTCAAAACCATGCAATTACGTGATTACATGGAAATTAAACCATATGCTCCTGAATGACTTTTGGGTAAATAATGAAATTAAGGTAGAAATAAAGAAGTCCTTTGAAACTAATGAGAACAAAGATACAACATACCAGAATCTCTGGGACACAGCTAAGGCAGTATTAAGAGGGAAATTTGTAGCACTAAATGCCCGCATCCAAAAGTTAGAAAGATCTCAAATCTCAAATTAACAACCTAATATCACAACTGAAAGAAGTAGAGAAGCAAAAACAAATCAACCCCAAAGCTAGCAGAAGACAAGAAATAACCAAAATCAGAGCTGAGCTGAAGAAAATTGGGATATGAAAGCCATTCAAAAGATCAAAGAATCCAGGAGTTGGTTTTTTCAAAAAATTAATAAGATAGGCCACTGCTAGACTAATAAGAAAAGAAAAGAGAGCAGATCCAAATAAACACAATTAGAAATGATGAAGGGGGTGTTACCACTGACCCTACAGAAATAAAAACCTTCAGAAACTACTAGGAACACCTCTATGCACACAAACCAGAAAACCTAAAAGAGATGAATAAATTCCTAGACTCATACACCCTCCCAAGACTGAACCAGGAAGAAGTTGATTCCCTGAACAGACCAATAACAAACTCTGAAATTGAATCTGCAATAAATAGCCTACTAACTAAAAAAATCCCAGGACCAGATGAATTCACGGCTGAATTCTACCAGATGTACAAAGAAGAGCTGGTACCACTCCTACTGATACTATTCCAAAAAATTGAGAGGGAGGGACTTCTCCTCAACTCATTCTATAAGACCAGCATCATCCTGATACCAAAACCTGGTAGAGACACAACAAAGAAAGAAAACTTCAGGCCAATATCTTTGATGAACATTGATGCAAAAATCTTCAACAAAACACTTGGAAACCAGCCAGGTGAGGTGCCTCATGCCTGTAATTCCAGCACTTTGAAAGGCCAAGGTGGTCAGATCACCTGAGGTCAGGAGTTTCAGACCAGCCTGGCCAACATGGCGAAACCCCATCTCTACTAAAAATACAAAAATTAGCCGGGCGTGTTGGTGGGTGCCTGTAATCCCAGCTACTCGGGAGGCTGAGGCAGGAGAATCACTTGAATTCAGGAAGCGGAGGTTGCAGTGAACCAAGATCGCGCCACTGACTCCAGCCTGGGCAACAGAGTAAGATGCCACCTCAAAAACAAAACAAAACAAAAAAACACCTGGAAACAAAATGCAGCAACATGTCAAAAAGCTAATCCACCACAATCAAGTAGGCTTCATTCCCGGGATGCAAGGTTGATTCAACATACATAAATCAGTAAGTGTCATGCATCACATAAACAGCACTAAAGACAAAAACCACATGATTATCTCAATAGATGCAGAAAAGGCTTTTGATAAAATTCAATATCCATTCATGTTAAAAACTCTCAATAAACTAGGTATTGAAGAAACATACCTCAAAATAATAAGAACCATCTATGAGAAACCCACAGCCAACATCGTACTGAATGGGCAAAAGCTGGAAGCATTCCCCTTGAAAACTGGCATAAGAGGATGCCCTCTCTCACCACTTCTATTCAACGTAGTGTTGAAAGTCCTAGACACAGTAATCAGGCAAGAGAAAGAAAGGCATCTAAATAGGAAGAGAGGAAGTCAAACTATTCATGATTGTAGATGACATGATTCTGTATCTAGAATGTGCTGCTGGATTTGGTTTGCAAGTATTTCTTTATCTAGAAAACCCCATAGTCTCAGCCCTAAAGTTCCTTCAGCTGATAAACAACTTTAGCAAAGTTTCAGGATACAAAACATACAAAAATCACTAGCATTCCTATACACCAATAACAGCCAAGACAAGAGCCAAATCAGGAAGGCAAACCCATTCACAATTGCCACAAAAAGAATAAAATACCTAGGAATACAGATGATTGGGGAGGTGAAAGATCTCTGCAATGAGAATTACAAAACACTACTCAAAGAAATCAGAGAAGATACACAAATGGAAAAACATCCCATGCTCATGGATAGGAAGAATCGGTATTATTAAAATGGCCATACTGCCGAAAGCAATTTACAGACTCAATGCTATTTCTGTCAAACTACCAATGACATTCTCACAGAACTAGAAAAAAGTATTTTAGAATTCATATGGAGCCCAAAAAGAGCCTGAATAGCCAAGCAATCTTAAGCAAAAAGAAAAAAGCTGGAGACATCACTTTACCCAACTTTAAACTATACTACAGATTACTGTAACCAAAAAAGCATGGTACTGGTACAAAAACAGATGCATAGACCAATGGAACAGAATAGAGAGCCCAGGAATAAGGCTGCACATCTAAGACCATCTGATCTTCGACAAAGCTGACAAAAACAAGCAATGGGGAAAAAACTCCTGATTCAATAAATGGTGCTGGGATAACTGGCTAGCCATATGCAGAAGACTGAAGCTCGACCCCTTCCTTACACCATAGTTAAAATTCAACTCAAGATGAGTTAAAGACATAAATGTAAAACTCAAAACTAGGAAAATCCTGGAAGACAACCTAGGCAATATCATCCTGGATATAAGAACGGGAAAAGCTTTCATGAGAAAGACAACAAAAGCAATTGCAACAAAAACAAAAATTGACAAATGGGATCTAATTAAATTTAAGAGTTTCTGCAAAGCAAAGGTAATTATCAACAGAATAGACAGAATGGGGGAAAATATTTGCAAACTATGCATCTGACAATGGTCTAATAACCAGCATCTGTAAGGAACATCAACAAATTTACAAGAGAAAAACAACCCCATAAAAAGTGGGCAAAGGACACAAACAGACACTTTTCAAAAGAAGGAATAGATGCAGCCAATAATCATATGGAAAAAGCTCAATATCACTGATGATTAGCGAAATGCAAACCAAAACCACAACGAGATATCATCTCACACCAGACAGAACGGCTATCATTAAAAAACAAAAAACAAAACAGATGCTGGTGAGGTTGTGGAGAAAAGGGAACAGTTGAACACTGTCAGTGGGAGTGTAAATTAGTTCAACCATTGTGGAAAGCAGTGTGGTGATTCCTCAAAGAGATAAAAGCTGAACTACCATTTGACCCAGCAATTCCATTACTGAGTATATGCCCAGAGGAAAAGGAATCATTCTACCATAAAGATACGTGCATGCAAATGTTCACTGCAGCACTATTCATAATAGCAAAGACATGGAATCAACCTAAATGCCCATCAATGACAGATTTTATAAATGTGGTACATATATGCCATGGAATACTATGCAGCCATGAAAGAGAATGAGCTCGTGTCTTTGTAGGAACATGGTTGGAAATGGAAGCTATATCCTTAGCAAACTAATGCAGGAACAGAAAATCAAATACTATATATTCTCACTTATAAGTAGGAGCTGAATGATGAGAACACATGAACACAAAGAAGGGAACAACAGACACTGGGGTCTACTTGACCCCAGGGAGGGTGGGAGGAGGGAGAGGAGCATAAAAAAATAACTATTGGGTACCTGGGTGATGAAATAATCTCTACAACAAACCCCCATGACTTGAGTTTACCTATATAATAAACCTTCACAGGTACCCCCAACCTAAAAGTGAAAAAAAAAAAAAAAACCCATCTTTGTCCCTAGTAATTTTATTTGCCATGAAGAAATTTCTTTCTACTTTTTCTCATGTTAATATAATTATTCCATCTATATTAATAACATTTTAAAGTTATATTTTTGATTAATATTTTTTCAGTATACTTTTTTCATTCTTTTATTAATTTCAGTGTATCTATTTTAAAGTAAATTTTCGGTAGGTGACATATAGTTAGATCATTTTTAAAAATCCATTCTGGGCTGGGTGCGGTGGCTCAAGCCTGTAATCCCAGCACTTTGGGAGGCCAAGACGGGCGGATCACGAGGTCAGGAGATCGAGACCATCCTGGCTAACATGGTGAAACCCCGTCTCTACTAAAAAATACAAAAAACTAGCCGGGTGAGGTGGCGGGCGCCTGTAGTAAACCCGGGTGGCGGAGCTTGCAGTGAGCTGAGATCCGGCCACTGCACTCCAACCCTGGGCGACAGAGCAAGACTCCGTCTCAAAAAGAAAAAAAAAAAAAAAAAAGAAAGAAAAGAAACAGAGGAATGAGAAGCAAAGGGAATAAATAGAAAACAAATACTAAATGACAGTATAAATGCCTAACATATCAGTAATTATTTTAAATGTATATTGTCAAATGCACTGATTAAAAGACAGAGATTGGCAGAATGGAATTTTTTTTTTTTTTTTCTGAGACAGAGTCTCGCTCTGTCACCCAGGCTGGAGTGCAGTGGCCGGATCTCAGCTCACTGCAAGCCCCGCCTCCCGGGTTTACGCCATTCTCCTGCCTCAGCCTCCCGAGTACAGGGACTACATGCGCCCGCCACCTCGCCCGGCTAGTTTTTTGTATTTTTAGTAGAGACGGGGTTTCACCGTGTTAGCCAGGATGGTCTCGATCTCCTGACCTCGTGATCCGCCCGTCTCAGCCTCTCAAAGTGCTGGGATTACAGGCTTGAGCCACCGCGCCCGGCCCCTCTGTTTCTTTTTTCTCACCTTTCTGTAGATTTCTTGAATCTTTTAAAAATTTTAATTTAAATTTATTTGTGATTTTTTTGTATATTGCTTTGTATATTTTTGGTATATTGCTTTGTATAATTTTTTGGTATATTGCTTTGTATATATTTTCTTAGCAGTTGCTCTGGGTATTATTATCATATACATATACAACTTGTCACAGTCTGCTGGTGTCAGCATTTTCTCACTTTGAGTGAGTGCAGAAACCTTACTTTCATTAAGGTTCCTTTATCCTTTCACATTTATTTTTTACTTTTTATGTTTTAGAGACAGAGTCTCACTCTGTTGCCCTGGTTGGAGTCAATCATAGTTCATTGTAACTTCAAACTCCTGGGCTCAAGTGATCCTCCTCCCTCAGCCGCCTGAGTAACTAGGACTACAGTTGTGTGCAACCACACCCAGCTAATTTCTTAATTTTTATTTTTGTAGAGAGGAGGTCTCACTATGTTGTCCATGCTGGTCTTGAACTCCTGGCCTCAAGTGATCCTCCTACCTCAGCCTCCTAAGGCACTAGGATTACAGGCAGGAACCACTATACCTGGCCTATCATCTCAAAATTTGAAACATAATTATCTTAAGTATTTTCCATACATTGAGGAACCACATCAGATGGTACTAGAATTTTTGCTTTAGCCATAAAATATTAAAGAAATTGATAAAGTAAAGAATAGTCTATTATATTTACCTTTATTTTTATTCTTTTCATTGTTTACCTTTCTTTGATGAAAATTCTAGCCACCTTCTGTTATACTTTCCTTTCTGTTTGGAGAGCTTCCTTTAGCTTTTTCAGCTCTGCTCACAATGACCAGAACTTTTTTTTTTTTTTTTTTTTGGAGACAGAGTCTCAGTCTGTCAACCATGCAGTGGTGTGATCTCGGCTCACTGCAACCTCTGCCTCTCAGGTTCAAGCAATTCTCCTGCCTTGTCCTTCTGAGTAGCTGGGAGTACAGGCATGCACTGGCTAACTTTTGTATTTTTAGTAGAGACAGGGTTTTGCCATGTTGGTCAGGCTGGTCTTGAACTCCTGACCTCAAGTGATCCGCCTGCCGCAGCTGGGATTACAGGCATGAGCCACTCCACCTGGTCCCTTTAGCCATTCTTTAAGGATAGTTCAGCTAGCAACAAATTCTCTTAGTTTTTCATCAGGGAATGTCTTTATTTCCCCTGAATTCCTGCAGGAGAATTTCACTGGATATGGAGTTTGCAGTTGACAGGTTTTTTTCTTTCAGCACATTGTGCCACTCACTTCTGACTGCTGAGGTTTCAGGGGAGAAACCTATCATTTGACTTAGTGTTTCTCTATTGGTAATATGTCATTTTTCTATCTGCTTTTAAGATTTTTTTCTTTGTCTTTAGTTTTCAGAAGTTTAATCATTATATATCTTGGTGTAGATCAATTTGGATTTTTCCTATTTGGGATATTCTCACCTTCTTAAATCTATAGATTTATATCTTTTGTTAATATTGGGATGTTTTCAGACATTATTTCCTTGATTATTTTTCCAGCCCCACATTTCTTCTTCCTTCCTTCTGGGACTATGATGACATGAATGTTGGATCTTCTGTTTTGTCTCATAGATCCCTGAGACTCTTTATTTTTTGAAACATAGTCTTGCTCTGTCACCCAGGCTGGGGTGCAGTGGCATGATCTTGGGATTACAGGCATGTGCCACTATGCCTGGCTAAATTTTGTGTTTTTAGTAGAGATGGGATTTCACCATGTTGACCAGGCTGGTCTCAAACTCCTGACCTCAAATGATCCACCCTATCTTGGCCTCCCAAAGTGTTGGGATTACAGGTGTGAGCCACCATGCCTGGTCAATTCTGTTTATTTTTTTCCAGTATGTTTTCTCTCTGTTGTTCAGAATGAATAAATTCTATTGATCTGTCTTCAAGTTTACTATTCTATTCTCTATCATCTCTGTTCTATTATTGAATCCATTTAGCAAATTTTTGAATTTGGTTAGTTTATTTTGAGTTCCATAATTGTCATTTGTTTATTAAAAATGAACTTGTAAAACTTCCTTTTTGAGATTTTCTATTTCTACGTTTGTTTCAAGAGAATTTGTAATTGCTTGTTGAAACATTTTTATGATGACTGCTTTAAAATTCTTGTCAGATAATTCCAACATCTGATTCATCTTGGCATTGGCATCAGTTGGTTGTTGTTCTCATTCAAATTGCGGTTTTCTTGGTTCTTGGTGTGATGAGTAATTTTAGATTATATCCTGGACATTTTGGTTATATTAGAAGACTCTTACTGCTATTTAGGTCTTCTATTTTAGCAGGCAGTCACCCTTTTTAGGTTTAGCATCTAGGTCTGGCCTACTTCTGTGGGTTGTAGTTCCAATGACAGTTTAATTTTCATAGCCCTTGCAATACTATTCTGGTGGTTGTTCTTGTGAGGGTGGAAGATGCTTCCACTGGGGCCTGGTGCTTCTTTTGGCACTTGGTGGAGAACAGGAGACACAGGCTTCACTGATACTGCCCTGTGGATGAATTGACCCTCACTTCAGTGTCCTGCTTGTGGAGCATAGAACTCTAGCACTGCCTCCTTTCCCATACCCCAGTCCTTTGGCCAGAGAGGACAGCTCTGCTTATTTGTTTTGTCGATGCTTCTTGGCAGTTCAGGTTGCAGGGCTCTCTGTGCCCATTGTGGGAAATGTGGGAGATAAAAAGATATCCCAAGAGCCTCACCACCATGTTGTCTTCAAGTCCCAAGGCTTCTAGCCAGTCTGCCACCTTCTTTCCAGCTTTCAGGGACCCTTTGTAGTGTCTGTTGAATTATGTCCACAGAGGGAGGATGTGGGAAAAGTGAGTCTATACCATCTTGTTCTGGAACTGGAAGTCCACTTCTGGGAGATTTTACCATCATAATATTTTTTTCTATAAAACCAGGCAACATCACGGCCCCTAAGATGGCAGTTTTGTTCATTGGTAGTCCACACAAAAGGTAGCAGGGCTTTAGGCTACCAGAAGGTTCTGGTCATTGTGAGGGGTGGTGAGAAGGCAAGCAAAGAAGAGCTGGGAGGTGGAAACAAAAACTGGAGATAATGTGAGGAAGTGGTCCAGAGGACCACATGGCTATCAAGAGCCCACTGTGTGCTTATGGGAAATAGGGACCCCTGGCCCCACAGATCCGTCTGTCTGATGGGCCACAAAGTGCCAGGGGCTGTTGCAGCACAGCATGGAAAGTGCAAAGGCTCTCAGGTGTTGGGGACAGAGGGATGAGGAAAAGAAAACAGGATGCGGCAAGGAGAGGAGGAAAGGCTGAGTCGGGCCTCTGAGCTCCAGAATCTCATGGTTCCTGTTGGACCTGGGGGCTGATGTTCCCCTCTGGAAGCTCTCAGGCCCCACACCCTCCCCTCATGGATCCCAGAGCCCTGCAAGCAAGAAAGGAAGGCAGAACTAGGCATGGGGCCAGGAGCAGCTGAGGGGGCAGGGTCCCCAGGTGGCACAGGAGGGAGTAGCGCTCCTTGTGGTAGCAGGAGGCGGCCACTCTTCTCAGCTGTTCCCATCCCAGGGATAAAAATACCAGCTTGCAAAATCAGCTGCTAATCTTGTTGCTAGGTAGAGTTTAGCTCCTGAATTGCCATTTTGTGCTAAGTTTGGCTGAACAGCTTTTCTTGGGAATCAAAGACTCTCTGCCTGCAGGCTCTGGGTCCCTGGAGGAAGCCCAGGGAGGCAGGCATTCTGCTCATTGCCTTATTGGGTGAGGTGGGGGTAGCCTGGTTATTATTCCCCACCCCCATCCCACCCTTCAGCCAGCCAGCCATAAAAAACAGACAGGCACAAGTCCTACCTGAACTGTAGAGGGGCAGGTGTGGCCCCATGGAGAAGGCCTGTGTCCCGGGCTGGCCAGGCTGCTTTGACTCTCTGGGAAAGCCATGGCAGAGGTCCACACTTCACAGAGATTTGATGCAGACACAGCAAATGAGGTTGGGAGCTTCCTTCTGGGGAGGGACCAGGAACTGGCTGAGGTGGGCTGGGGCAGGGTGACATGGTGAACACCCTTATGTCTCTGGGGACTGCATATCCCAAGGATGTCAAAGAGGAACCCAAGGGATGGGGAGGCACCATTCTTGGGGTCAGGTCCTTAGGGGCCCTGCTGACATGGCCACAGATAGGGGCATCTTAATGACTATAAATAAAACCCTGAAGCAGGTCTGCAGTCAGTGATGGTTGCCAAATCCAGGCGAAGAGCTGCAAGTGCCTGAGATGGGGGGATGCAGAGCTTGCTTGGGCTAGGAGGGGCTGTATGTGCTTCAGCAACCTCCTGGGGGGTCATCATCCTTTTCCTTTGTGATTTTGCAGACCTCAGGAGTCCTGCACTTTGCTCCCTTGGCCCACCCTGGTGGGAAAGTACGAAGTCAGAGAGGTCTCAGGGCCTTGAGACCTTGGGAGAGGCCTGAGCTTTCCAGCAGCAGCCATACCAGGTCCACACAACAGTAGCACCAGTCAGACTTCCCCCAGCCTTCAGCTCCAACCCAGAGTCTCATACACACCAAGGAGTCAGGGTGCCCCCTGGGGACCCATATGCAGATCTGCCAGCCACAATCTCCACCAGGGTCTGCTGTCTCCTCTTTTCTGGACCCTGTTATCAATGTCCCCTGCCCAGGAAGGCCAACAAGGTCCCCTCACCAGTGCCCCCTAACAGTGCCTGCCAGAGGATGCTGACACCCCTGCCCCAAGCTCTTCCACCCTCCAAGTGCAGAAACATGGTAAGTTCCCTGCAGTTTTTGACATCCCAAAGCCATGCTGTTCTCTACAGAGACAGAACTTCTAATCCTTCCACCCTTCTAATACCCCCACCACCCCTCTCCATGAAGAGGCCTCTTGCAACCAGCCAATGAGATTTGGGCTCCTGAGGAGCTGTCCATGTGTCCAAATGTTCATATCCCAGTAGAAACTTAAGGTGAACCCATCAGCAAATGAGCCCCATGCCCAGCGCTAGTCTGGTCCAACCACAGGGGAGGTCAGAACAGCAAGTCACCTCAAGACAGCAGCTCCTCCTGTGCCAGGGGACAAGCTGAGTCCCACCACTCCCACCCTGGAGGAGACACCAGGGAGACCCCAGGCCAAATGTTGGTTTCTCATCCAGGATTTGTTGAGCGCCAGTGCTCCTGCCCTTTCATCAGGGCTCCCATCTACTCTGAAGAGAAGTGGGTGTGGGAGCTGCTGTCTATGGCTTATTTCCCTCTTGTGATTGCCAGGATGAAGAGCCGGCAGCAACATCTGAACCTGAGCTGAAATTAGGGAAAAGTTCATGAAAGAAGACCCTTTATTATCTGAAACTTGGCACTGGGGAGGAGAAGGAATCCTGAGCTTGGGCTACTTGTTTAATTTAGAACATGACCCTGGCAGCGCAGGAGTCTGGCACACAGCCATGGGAGGGTCCCTTTCCTAGAAGCAGGAGGTGAGGCTGCAAGGCCTGTCCCTCATCATAGAGCCTCCAGCTATTCTTTTTGTTTGTTTCAATAGCTTTATTGAGGTATAATTCACATAGCATAAAATTCACCTTTTTAAAGTGTACAATTTCAGCGGTTTTAGTATATTCACAGAGTTATGCAGACATCACTCTTTCTAAGTTTAGGACATTTTTATCACCCCCAAAGGAAACCTCATACCCATTAGCAGTCACTCCTCATTCCTGCTACACACCCCCAAGCCTAGTCAACCACTAATATACTTCCTGTCTTTATAGGTTTGCCTATTTCATGAAACAAAGTTGGATTCCTACCTCATACCATATACAAAAATTAACTCAAAAATTGATTAAAAACCTAGGCATAAGAGCTAAAATAACAAAACTCTTAGAGGAAAACAGGGGTAAAATCTTCATGATTTTGGATTTGACGATGGCTTCTTAGATATGACACCAAGGCACAAACAACAAAAGAAAAAATAAAGTAAATGGACTTTATTAAAGTTAAAAACTTCAGTGCATCAAAAGACATTATCAAGAAAGTGAAAATACCCACCTACATACGGAGTAGAAAAAAAAATTGCAAATAATATATCTAATAAAGGTTATCCAGAATACAGAAGGAGGACTCCTACAACTCAAACAACAAAAAGACAAACAGTCCAATCAAAATATGGGCAAAGGGCTCGAATAGACATTTACCTAAAGTAGATATACAAATTTCCAATAAGCACATAAAAATATACTTTGTATTGTTAGTTAATAGGAAATGCAAAAACCACAATGAGATACGCCTCTCACACAGTAGAATGGCTGTACTTGGGAAAGAAAAGAATGTAAGTATTGAAGAGGCCATGGAGAAACTGGAGACCTCATATGTCACTGCTGGGAATGTAAAATGGTGCAGCTGCTATGGAAAACAGTTTGGTGGTTCCTCAAAGGTTAAACATAGAATTACCACTCCTAGGTATATCCCCCAAAGAACTGAAAACAGGATTCAAACATATACTCGTGTGCCATTGTTCACTGCAGCATTATTTGCAATAGCCAAAAGTAGGAAAGAACCCCAAGGTTCACCAGCTGATTAAGGAATAAACAAAATGTAATATTTACACAGACAATGGAATATCATTCAGCCGTTTAACAAGGCTTAAAGTTCTGATACATGCTACAATATGGAGGAACCTTGAAAACATTATGCTAAGAGAAATAAGCCAGACACAAAAGGACAAATAATGTCTGATTCCACTTATCTGAAATATCTAGAATAGTCCAGTTCATAGAAACAGAAAGAAAGGGGAGTTATTACTTAATGGCTATAGGTTATAGGGGATTATAGGGGAATTATTACTTAATGGCTATAGAATATCTGGGATAATGAAGAAGTTTTGGAAATAGATAGTGGTGATGGTTGCACAACATTGTGTGAATGTACTTAATGCCACTGAATTGTACACTTAAAAATTGTTAAGATCATAAATCTTGTTTTATATATGTATGTATACACACACATACACACAAACAATTCTCTGTGTGTATATATATATATATATATATATATATACACACACACACACGTATACACAATTTTTTTTAAGTCAAAATTTTTTCTATGAATTTTGCCTCCAGGGGATAAAAAGATTGATTGGACAAGTTAATTAACCTCTTTAAGCCTCAGTTTCCACATCTGTAAAATGAGAATAGATATAGTACCTAGCCTATCAGCTTGCTGTAAAAATCAAATGACATAATACATGTAACCATTTAGCACAAAGTCTGGCACATAGTAAGAGCTCAATATGGGGGAGCTGTCATAATTATTTTCATGTGTTCACTTTACTCTGTCTAGAAACACATTCAATTTGGTGCCATCTATAAAATTACCCTTCCTTGAGTTTCCATTTCCAGCTATAATGGAGTGTTTGGAGCAGATCACTGACCCCATTGAGAACAACTAGAAAATCCAGATGAAAAAAACTGGTTTGAAGTGTGCAACAATTTATAGAGGCTCTGGATTCCATTAACTTCCTCCAGAGACCATTCACCTTATCCTTGGGGCAGCACAGGACAGCTGCAGATAACCAAGGCTTAAGGAACCCAGTTTCCAAATAGAAGAGAATTGGAGAGAGATGAGCTGATATTCTGCACATCATTTACCCCTCCAGGTGATGACCAATTCTTAGAGAGGCTAGGAATCTGAGCATAGGACTATTACTGCTAAGAGGCAGAGAAGCCAGCAGATCTTTCAGCAATTTCATGGCGAAGAGAATAAAAAATTAAATTATAGAGCTGACAGGATAGCCAGGACCCAAGAGGCTAGGAGCCCCAAACTCAGAGGTTTCCCTTGAAGCATTTGCTCATACATTAAATACACATGGTGAGAAGCTAAGGAACTAATAAGAAAGTCAGTGAAAAGACGAAGTTTTTCAATGATCTCATGGTTATGAAGAGACAAAAATGGGAGTTCAGAGTCCTAGCTGGGGTCTCAGGAGGGCAACACCCTGGGAGGGGCGGGCATGAGTCAAAGATAGAATGAGACGTAAAAGGGCTAGGCGCGGTGGCTCACGCCTGTAATCCCAGGACTTTGGGAGGCCTAGGCGGGCGGATCACGAGGTCAGGAGAGTGAGACCATCCTGGCTAACACGGTGAAACCCAGTCTGTACTAAAAATACAAAAAATTAGCTGAGCATCGTGGTGGGCGCCTGTAGTCCCAGCTACTAGGGAGGCTGAGGCAGGAGAATGGCGTGAACCCGGGAGGTGGAGCTTGCAGTGAGCCGAGATCGCACCACTGCACTCCAGCCTGGGCGACAGAGCGAGACTCTGTCTCAAAAAAAAAAAAAAAAAAAAAAAAAAAGGAAACTTAAAAGGACTGCAATCCTGCCTCATGCTGCTTTGAATGAAGGTAGTCTGCTCACACTCTAGCTGCCCCAAGGATAAGGTGAATGGTCTCTGGAGGAAGTTAATGGAATCCAGAGCCTCTATAAATTGTTGCACACTATGTCCAACATTCAATTAAAAATTAATAAGCATACCAAGAAAAAAATGGGCAAAATTCCCAGGTGATACAGATATTAGAGATATCAGACACAGACTTTAAAATAGCTATTAATATTTTAGAGAAAACAGATAATAAGAGAATTTCACTAAAGAAAAAATAGGCCAGGCGCGGTGGCTCAAGCCTGTAATCCCAGCACTTTGGGAGGCCGAGACGGGCGGATTACGAGGTCAGGAGATCGAGACCATCCTGGCTAACACGGTGAAACCCCGTCTCTACTAAAAATACAAAAACTAGCCGGGTGAGGTGGCGGGCGCCTGTAGTCCCAGCAACTCGGGAGGCTGAGGCAGGAGAATGGCGTAAACCCGGGAGGCGGAGCTTGCAGTGAGCTGAGATCTGGCCACTGCACTCCAGTCCGGGCGACAGAGCGAGACTCCACCTCAAAAAAAAAAAAAAAGAAAAAGAAAAAATATATAAATCTCAGAGTAGAAAACACAGTAGCTGATATTTCGAATACAACAGATGGGTATAAGAATGGATGGAACACAACAGCAGAGAGGACTAATGGAAGTAGATTGGTAGGATTAGTAGAAGTAGAAGAGGATTAGTAGAAGATAGGACAGCAGAAAATACAAGACTGGTACACAAAGATTTTTTAAAAGATGAAAAATAGAGAAAATAGTATAAGAGATATGTGGAACATGTTGAAAAGTTCTAATATATGTACAACTGAAGATCCAGAAGGAGAAAAGAAAGGTGATGGAGCAGAAGCAATATTAGAGTATGATCATTTTAGAAACAAATTAATGCCGTCAACCCACAAACTGAATTTACCTCTCGGTGACCCCAACCAGGATAAATACAAAGACAATCTAAAATGTTAAAAGAAGCCAGAGGAAAATAGAGTAACCATAGGATTAACAATCGGACTGATGACGGATTTTTCAACACAAATTATTGGAGTCAGAAGGAAAGAAATACCATTTTTAGACTGCTGGAAAAAATCACTGCCAACCTGGAATTCTACAGAATTCTATAGCCACAGTATTCTTCAAAAATAAAGATAAAATGAAGATATTTTTAGGGAAGAATTTTTTTAATGTGTACAGGTAGTTCTTCTGGAATCTTGTCATGAAGGATAACCCCTGAAATAATAAAATGATGTCAATAGTAAGTAATAACATAATAGTAAATAAATATATAACTAATAGAATGATAGGTGTGGAGAATGGAATAATAAAAAATATTTAATCCAAATAAAGGCAAAAAAGAAGAGGAAAAGGAATATAAGACAGGTGGGACAAAAAAATTCACATAGTAGGTATAAACTAAAATATATCAGGAAATACATTTACATGTAAATGAACTAAATACTCCAAGTAAAAGACTAAGATAGACTGAATGAAAACAAAGTAAAACAAAACAAAAAAAAATTAAACTATTTGTTGCTACAAGAGACACATCTTAAGTATACGGATGCAGAAAAGTTGAAGGTAAAGGAATGAAGAAATGTAACCATGTGTATGTGGTGGGGCCACTCTTGGGCTTGACGACTCACTGGCCTCACAAGAGCTGTTATACTCATGATCACACAGTTGTTTTTTTTTGTTTTGTTTTGTTTTGTTTTTTGTTTTTTTTGAGGCAGAGTCTCGCTCTGTCGCCCAGGCTGGAGTGCAGTGGCGCGATCTCGGATCACTGCAACCTCCGCCTCCTGGGTTCAAGCAATTCTTTTGCCTCAGCTTCCCAAGTAGCTGGGACTACAGGCGCCCGCCACCACGCTCGGCTAATTTTTGTATTTTTAGTAGAGACAGGGTTTCACTATATTGGCCAGGCTGGTCTCGAACTCCTGACTTTGTGATCTGCCCACCTGGGCCTCTCAAAGTGCTGGGATTACAGGCATGAGCCACTGCACCTGGCCCACACAGTTTCTTAAAGCAGGAGGTTACAGATTAAAATCACCTAATGGAAAAGGGACAAGAGCAAAGTCCAGGGGAAAGTGAGCACAAGCGTCCAAATGTCCCCTCCTAGTGAAGCTGACTGGAGTATGCTTAATTCTCCCAGCAACTATGTGCAATCACATATTAAGTACTGCCAATCAAGGTGGCTCATTTGAGCCTCGATGTCCAGAGTTTTTATGGAGTGTCAGTCACCTAGGCAGGAATTGTCTGCATTACTGACCTTAGCTACTCAGCCCCTAGGAGGCCAAAGTGGAACAGCATAGCCCAGGACCTGAGACACACATCACAAAAGTCATATTGTTAGCATAAGCTATCTGGTTTTACTGGTTTCTAGTAAAACAAAACGCCAAAGACTGGGGGGCTTAAACAACAGGAATTTATTTTCTCACAGTTCTGGAGGCTGGAAGTCCAAGATCAAGTGCCAGCAGGGTTGGTTCCTTCTGAGGCCTCTCTCTTGGGTTGCAGGTGGCCGTCTTCTTGCTTTGTCTGCACATGGTCTTTGCTCTGTGTCCTAGTCCCCTCTTCTTAGAAAGGACATCTGTCAGATTGGATTAAGGCTCACCCGAGGGCCTCATTTGACTTTACCTCTTTTTTTCTGAGACGGAGTCTTGCTCTGTCTCCCAGGCTGAGGTGCAATGGTGCAATCTTGGCTCACTGCAACCTCCACCTCTGAGGTTCAAGCAATTCTCCTGCCTCAGCCTCCAGAGTAGCTGGGATTACAGGCACCCACCACCATGCCCACCTAATTTTTGTATTTTTAGTAGAGATGGGGTTTTACCTGTTGGTCAGGCTTGTCTCGAACTCCAGATCTCAGGGTGATCCACCCACCTTGGCCTCCCAAAGTGCTGGGGTTACAGGCATGATTAATTACCTATGAGTTTTGGGGGAACAAAGTTCAGTCCATAACACTGGTTTAATGGATACAGCATGGCCCAAGGTCTCAGGCAAACAAAAAGAAGCTTTCATGCAGGATATTCCAAGGGTTGCCTCTCTGGAGCCTACCAAGGGCAAGTCCATTCTTGGCATGTTCAGAGCTTGGACCAATCAAGCCTGATGAGTTAACCTTTTTCTGCACACCATGCAAGCACTAATCAAAAAAAAGTTAATGCAGCTGTATTATCACTAAATGAAATAGACATTAAGAAAACAGGACAACTATAGAGGAAGGGGGACATAAAGTGATAAGGTGGACTCACCAAAAATACACAATGTAAAATTCTGTATGAACTGCACATAACTTCATATTATATAAAGTAAAAACTGACAATGCTAAAAGGAGAAGGAAAAATTGGCAATCTCAGTGGAAGACTTTAACCCTCCTCCTATAATAAATAAGAGAACAAGCAGACAAAAAACTCAGCAAGTAGAATACCTGACTAACATGGTGAACAAACTTGACATATTTGACAGCTGTAGAATGCCATACCCAATCATGACAGCACACGCACGCTTTTCTGATGCATATGGAACATTACAAGAATTGATCATATGGTTGAGCCATAAGTTTCAACACATTTTCAAAAGATTAGAATTATTCAGATCATGTCCTAGGAATAGAAGGGAGCTTTCTTATTCTGTTAAAAAGTATCTATAAAAAACCTTCTTAATGGTGAAATATTTAAAACCTTCCCCCTGAGATTTGGCATGAGTTGAGGATACCCACCATACTACTCGACATTGTCCTGGAGGGCCCAGCAACCACAAAAGGCAAGGTGAACAGACCTAAAGGGAGGAAAAGAAGACAGAAAAGTCATTATTTACAGATGACATCACTGTGTGCATCAAATATCCAAAAGAATTTCAGGCAACTTCTTAGAATTAATACATGAGATTGGCAAGGTTGTTGGCTACAATGTTGCTGTGGATGGAATTGTGTCCTCCCAAAATTCCTATGTTGAAGCCCTAACCCACAATGTGATTCAGTTTGAAGATGGGGCCTTTAGGAAGTAATTGGGGTTAAATGAGGTCATACGGGTGGCATCCTAATCTGATAGGATTGGTGGCCTTCTAAGAAGAGGAAGAAAGATCTCTGTCTCCCCATACATAGACAATGGGTGGACATAGCCAGATGACAGCCCTCTGCAAGCCAGGAAGAGGGCCCTCGCCAGAACCCAACCATGTGGGCACACTGAACCTGAGCTTCCAGCCTCCAGAACTGTGAGAACACTAATCTCTGCTGTTTAAGCCACTCTGTCTGTGGTATTTTGTTATGGTAGCCCTAGCTGACTAGTACAACTGTCAATATTTTAAAAATTGTGCTTATATGTATCGGCAACAAACAATAAAAAAAGACATAAAAAATTACCATTTATTAGCCAGTTGTGGTGGCTCATGCCTTTAATCCCAGCACTTTGGGAGGCCAAGGCACGTGGAACGCCTGAGGTCAGGAGTTTGAAACCAGACTGGCCAGCATGGCGAAACGCCGTCTCTACTAAAAATACAAAAATTAGCCAGGTATGCTGGTGGGCACCTGTAATCCCAGCTACCTGGGAGGCTGAGGCACGGGAATCACTTGAACCTGGGAGGCAGAGGTTGCAGTGAGCTGAGATCGCGCCACTGCACTTCAGCCTGGGTGACAGAGCGAGACTCTGTCTCCAAAAAAAAAAAAAAAAAATCATTATAGTATCAAAACCAACAAATACCTAGTAGTAAATCTAACAAAAGATATGCAAAACCTTTACACAGGAAATTATTTACTGAGATAAGTATATCTAAATAAGTGGAAGGATATATCCCATATTTGTGGATTGCAAGACGCAATATTAAATAATTTTGATTCTCTGGAATCTGAGCTATAGTTTTAGTGCACACACACCCCACCCCCAAATCCTAGAAGTGTTTTGATGGTGTGTGTGTGCACGCGCTTGTGTGCATGTGTGTGTATGTGTAAATGACATACTGATTCTAAAATCTACTTCAAATTGCAAAGAACCAAGAATAGGTAAGATAAATTTGAAGAAGGAGAAGGAAGAGGAGGTAGAGGAGGAGGAAGAGGACAAGGATGAGAAGGGGAGGAGGAGCAACATCAAAGCTGGAGGAATTATACTACCATGCATCTCGACTCACTGTAAAACTACAGGAACCATCCAGTGTGATCTTGGTCAAGGATAGACAAATAGAATAATGGAATGAATCAGAGTCCAGAAACACTTCATCATATAATGGGAAAATAATTTTTTATAACATTTTTCCTGGGTGAATTGAAAAAAAATATATATATATATATATGAAGAAAGAAAATCTTGATGCCTACTTTACAACACAAACACCCCCACTTAATTCATAAGGATTGTAGAATTAAATCTAAGGAACAGACAATAAAGCTGTAGGAAAATAAACCATAGGTGATCATCTTTATGACCTTGGAAGTAGATAGTAATTTCTTAAATGGGATATAAAAAGCACAAATGCCATGGAGCAAAAAAATTGATAAATTTGCTCAAATTGAAATTAAGAACATATTTGTCAAAAGACACCACTAATAATGTGAAACAGTGAAAAGACAAGCCAGGCGTAAAGATATTTGCAGTGCATGTATCTGATGAAGGAATCCTATCCAGAATATATAAAGAGCTTCCACAGGTTGGGTGTGATGGCTTATGCCTGTAATCCTAGCAGTTTGGATGGCTGAGGTCGGAGGATCACTTGACCCCAGGAGCTTGAGACCAGCCTGGGCCACAGGGTAAGACCTCGTCTCTACAAAAAAAAAAAGAAAAGAAAAGAAAAGAAAACCAGGAGTGGTGGTGCACACCTGTAGTCCCAGCTACTTGGGAGGCTGAGATGGGAGGATTGCTTGAGCCCAGGAGGTCGAGGTTGTAGTAAGCTGTGATGGCACCACTGCACCCTAGCCTGAGTGGCAGAATGAGACTCTGTCTCAAGAAAAAGAAAGAAAGAAAGAAATAAGAACTTCTACAAATCAATAAGGAAAAGACAATCCAATAGAAAAATATGTTAAAAACATGAACTACATTGTACAAAAAGGGATATCCAGATGGTCCAAAAACCCATGAAAAGGCACTCACCCTTAAAAGCACCTCATGAGTCTTCAGGGAAATGAAAATTAAAAACCACAATGTAATACTCCCCCCACCCCCATCACCACACTCCCTGTAATGACTAAAAATCTTGCAATACCAGTTGTCTGCAAGCCTGTGGAGCAACCAGAACGCTCGTGTTGTGCTGGTGGGAATGTAAGTCAACAAACTTTGAAATCCTGTGGCAGTGTCCATTAAGGCAAGCACCCACATACCCAGTGAGCCAGAAATTCCATGCCTAGATATTTGCTGAACAGAAATGGATGCATTAAGTTCACCAGGACATGAACAAAGATGTTCATCATAGCTTTATTCTTAACAGCTCAGAACTGAAGACCACCCTGGTGTTCATTATTAGTAGAATGGAGATTTAAATAATAAATGTATAATAGATAATAAATGTATAAATAGGCGTAAATAAATTCACACAATCGAGACTAGACAACAACAAAAAAGTTGCTATTGCTACATACAGAAACATGTTTGCATATCACAAACATAACATTTGGAGGTTTTCCCAGACACAAGAGAGGAACTACTTTATAATTCTACATATTTAAACCTCAAAACCAGGGCATACTAATCTGTGTCGGCAGAGGTTAAGATAGTAGCTACCACTGTGGGAGGGGAGAGGACACAAGGTATGCAGATATTGTTCCTTTTCTTAATTGAAGTGCTGAGTGAAGGTGGAAATTTACCAAATCTGTTTACGTGTAATCTGTGTACTTTTCTGTTTACATTCCACCTCATTAAGAAACCATTATGGAAGTCATCTTCCTTCTGTACCCTTGCTCCATTCTGTTGCCCTCTTCCTTCTTCATGCCCTTATAGAGCTGCTGCTTTTTTGTTTGTTTTATTTTGAAGTAATCTTAAATTTACAGAAAAGCTGCAAAATATTAAAAAGAGCTCCTATACACTATTCAACCAAATTTTCCAGTTGTTAACACTTTACTACATTTGATTTATCAGTCTTTCTCTCTATATATACTAATGTATTTTTTTCCTGAATCATTTGATAACAAAATTATAGATGTGATTCTTCATCATCCTGTTATGCCCTTGTGCAAAACAAGGGTCCTTTCCTATATGAACACAGTACAACCGTCAAAATCAGGAAATTGATCTTTATCTGATATTACCATTGAATCCACAGATCCATTCAAAGTTTGCTTATGACATTACTGCTTTAATAATGTCATCAACTGTGCAGAGGCAATGCTGTGTTCTTCCCACAGCATTTGTATCAGGGAGCTCACAATGCTGACTTGTCCCACTCTTGTATCGCATGGTTAAGATGGTGTCTGCTGGATCTCTCCATGTAGCACTCCTTAGTCCCTCCTGTAGATCTGAGTTTCCATCTGGTATTATTTTCCTTGCCCTGGAGGATGTCCATAGCTTCGACTGTATTACAGGTCTTCTGTCAATGAATTCTCTCAGTCTTGTCTGTCTTCATTTCAACCTTGTTTTAAGAGGATATTTTTGCTAGATAAGTATCTTTTTGGTTGAAGATTTTTTGCTTTCAGCACTTTGATGATGCTATTCAATTGTTTCTGCCTCCATTGTTCCTGGTGAGAAGTTGGTAATGATTCTTATACTTGTTCCCCTGTAAGTAATGTTATACCTCCCAGCAAACCCAGCTGCTTTCAGAATTTTCTTAGGTTTTCAGAACTGTGTGTCTGAGTGTTGTTACTCTTTCTGTTTATCATGATTTGAGTTGAGACTTCTGGATACATAAATTGATGTTTTTCATCAAATTTGGGATGTTTTGGCCATTATTGCTTCACATATTTGTTCTGCCTCAGTTTTACACCTTTTCATTTGAGACTCCGATTATGTATGTGTTAGATTATGTGATACCCACAAGGCTCTCAGGCTCTACTCACTTTCCTTCAGCCTTTTTTCCTTGTGATCTTCAGATAATGTTTATTGATCTGTCTTCATGTTTATCGACTCTTCTACTATCTCCAATCTGCTATTAAACCTTCCAGTGAATTTTTCATTTCAATTATTATACTTTTTAGTTTTAAAATTTGCATCTGGATACCATTTTGGGGCTGAGATTTCCTAGATACTCACTGATTAAGACTATTTCTTACTTTAATTATTTGGACATATTTATAATAGCTACATTAAAGTCTGCTAAACCCAACATCTGGGTCATTTTAGATTGAGTTACTGTTCTATAGTCTGCTTTGTTCTTGCCTGGGCATCACATTTTCCTATTTCCTTATATACCTGGTGATTTTTTAAAAAAATTGAATACTGGATTTTGTGGCTAATATATTGTGAAACTCAAAATTGTGTTAACTTCCTCTGAAGAATGTTGATTATTGTTTTAGTAGGCAATTTAATTATTGGCAGATGACTTTGAACTTCCTTACTTGGGGTTCATGTTTTGTTACTGCAGATGCACGGAACATCCAAAATGTTTCCTAAGCCTCTCTAATTTGGCATGACTCAGTTCTTCCCTATGTATGTGCAGCTTAGTTGTCAGCTGAGGACTTGCAGAGCTCCTGTGTGGGGTTCTGGGACCCCTGCGTGCACAGCTCCCTCTTCTCCGACGCTTGGCTCCACACATGCCCACTGCTCCCGCTGCTCCTCGCCATCATCTCCACCTCTTCAGCTCCACATGACCTCCATGCCCTGCCCAGAGTCCGGTGCTGTGTGCCACAGTCAGAAAACTCTGTCGGGGAGCACGGAGCAATTGTGGGGCTCACCTCCTAAGCATCCCTTCCCACAGGGATCTGAGTCTTGCACTCCCTGAAAACAGTTGCCTCATGTACTTTGTCCAGATTCATGGTTATTTCTGGTGGGAGGGCTAGTCTGGTAAAATGCCTAGAAGTGGAAGTCACAAGTGATTTTGGCTGGAGAAGGTGATGCTTGTTTCCACATCCAATGTGTCCATGCCCTCCTTGACCTACTCCAACCCAGCCTCTGGCGTTACTCTGCCTGGAGACTTCTCGACCCAGCTTCCGTGACGCTCTTCTCTCCTGGATTTATCCCTGCCCCTTTACTCGCTTTTTCTTTGTCTCCTTAATCAACCCTTCCTCAAACCATCTCCTTGATGCCGCATCCCTCAGAGACTCCTTATGAGCCCTTGTCTCTCCTCCTGTGACACTCACTAGGCTGCAATTCAATCTCTCCTTCTACTGATCATTCTCCAGCCTGTGCCTTCAATTCTTCTCTTTATCCTCTAGGCCATATTTTCACTGATACTGCAGGTAGTGGATATTTAGGAGGCCCTTAAACATTATACTCCCTAATTGCAATTTAATATCTTTACCCCATACCTGTTACTCCTTTTCATTTTCCCTTTATCCTGCCACCTAAGCTAGAAAAGTAGGAGAGGCCCATGCAGCCCCAGCCCCTCCACACTCACTTCTCACTTGCAGTGGGCCACCAAGTCCTGATTCTGAAATATTATTCCAAATAGATCCCCTCTAGCCCCCAGCTAACACATGATAGCTGCTGTTAGCATGGATAGTGGCCACAAAGGTGAGGTTGCTACATACGGCGTTTCCAGGGTGTGGTAAAACAGTAGTTAGGCCTGGACCCCCAGCAATTTCTCTCTGGGGTCTGGGGGAAGTGTTAGGGAGGGGGAAGGTGAGGAGGGTTTAGAAGATCCCTTGGAGCTTGTGGAGGGGACCAGCACCTACTCAATTCCTGCAGAGGCCTACAGTCCTGGTAGGAGGCTCTGACGGAGAGCCACTGGGTAGAAACCTAACCGGGTGGGAGGCAGGAGCTGTCCATTGCCCTTCAGGCTCTAGGGGCTGTGATAGCATGAGGGGCACCCCAGGCTGGAGGCTGACCCCATAATCAGGGCTACTTCAGGCTCTACCTGAGTCTGCTGGCTGTCATGCGGCAGGTCCCTGTGAGGGTCTGGGCCCACTGGCCAGCCTGCTGAGACCGCAGCCAACGTCCTCCCTCCAGGTGTGTGGCAGATGTCCTGGCCAGGCCAGAGACTGAGGGGCATTTAGAGAGGGGCCACAGAAAAAAAGACCAAGGCCACAGCCCAACCTGGCTGTGTTCACCTGAAGGGCACCATGTGCCCATACACTTCATGGGCCATTTGTCCTTGCCTCCCTGGGAGTCCCCTTTTGTGACCATTCTTTATCAGAGTCCCTAAGTCTCAGTGGCCTGCCAGGCTGGGGATGTGGAGGTGGGACATGGGGGCAGGGACTGGGAAAAGGAGTAGGAGGGCTGTGTTCATTGCGCCAAGCTTCTGTGGAGGCTACAGAGGAGGGCCAAGTGCAGGCAGGAGCCCAGTAGGGCAAACGTGCCCCCAGGCTGAGGCCCTGGCAGAAGCCTGGCCAGGCTGGGGCCACTCTGCACTAGGGGCCTCAGGTTCTACCACCGTCCCCTCCTCCATCCACTGGCTTTCCAGGGTTACCAGGACTCCAGGACCAAGGAAGCATCTAGCAACCAAGGGATGAGTGTCAGAGTGGGAGACTCTGCACTCCAGGCAGCTGGGGTCATCTCCGAGAAAGGGCCCCAAGGGCAGCGCCTGCTTCAGAGTCAACCGAGGGGAATCCCTGAAGGACAGAGGGAGTGCGTACGACACTCTCCAAGGGGAGAAAATGCAGCTTTAAGATGTGCTGCCTCCCACTCTATTCTACCCACACCAACATTTCTGGTGGGGGAGGCAGTGGAACTCAAGAGCGTAGGAGTCACCTCTCTGGGAGGAAGGCCCCATGAGCTGCAAGCGCTGTTTGCATTATCTTGACCCCTGTGCAATTACAAGAGAGTTGCATTTGCAGGTGGTTTCTTGCCACCCCCAGGCCTGGCCAGAACCAGGGGTAGGGGGAGGCATGCTGGCATAGAGCTGGTGATAGCAGGCCTTGGATGCCAGCCAGCCTCCTACCTCCTTCCCTACTGCTGTTTGTCTTCAGGCAAGTTACTTAACCATTCAGGGCCCCAGTGTCCTCATTTGCAAAGTGCTGCTGGTAATAACATGTCTGGCATACAGGAAGCACTCAAGAAATGCTGGCTCTGACTGTAATCGCCCTGGCTATTTTCTGCTTGCTGTTGCCTGACACCTGTAAGTATGTCCATGCGTGTAGCTTTCCATAATTACGGTGGCTGTGTACAAACTGCATTATATTTGGCGTCCCCCACGCAGAAGGCTCTGTATCCACGGAGCTTTCTCCCTTCCCACTTGTCACGTGGCCCCACATCTCCATCCACTCGCTCCGTTGTTTCTGCCAGGCCAGTCCCCTGCGGGGGGCGATTTGGGTTGTTTCCAGTTTTCTCGGTTATAAATAGCACTGCTGTGCATATCTTTATTACAAATTCCTTCTTTCCTCTGAAACCCTGAATAACTGAGCCCACAGGGCATCCAGTACCCAGCGCAGGCTGTCTTACAAAACCCATGGCGCTTCCTGGCCTGCTCCACCGGCATTGCATTGGGTCCTGCAGATGTGCCTCAGGGAGGGGCGAAATCTGAGTGGCCCTCGTTCTCCATTGCTCAGAGCTGCAGGGCAGCCTCAGCACTGGCCCTTCTTGAACCTGCACGGATGCTTGACATCATCTAAGTTCACAGACATGGGACAAAACTAAGCAAAAACAAAAGAGAAAAACACCCTACCAGTGTTTCTGAACTTGCTGTGCCTTTAAATGTAAAAAGATCTCCTTGGTATCTGGGGCCAGAGAGGCTGGGTCCCTGGGTGGCTGCAGAGCGGGTCCTGGCGGTGGAGAGGCCAAGCCTCATTTTCTTGTCAGGGTGTCCCCCCTGCCTTTTTGTTGTTGTTGTCGTTGTTGTTGTTGAGACGGAGTCTCATTCTGTCGCCCAGGCTGGAGTGGAGTGGCACCATCTCAGCTCACCGCAACCTCCGTCTCCCGGATTCAAACGATTCTCCTGCGTCAGCCTCCCGAGTAGCTGGGATTACAGGCGCCCACCACCATGCCTGACTAATTTTTGTATTTTTAGTAGAGACAGGGTTTCGCCATGTTGGCCAGGCTGGCCTCAAACACCTGACCTCAGGTGACCCACCCGCCTCGGCCTCCCAAAGTGCTGGGATTATAGGCGTGAACCACTGCGCCCGGCCAATCTTTATTTCTTTATTTTATGTTGCCTCTTTTATATCTATTTTTTGGCTTGTTTTTTGTTGCTGACCAGACTTGTCAGGTTTGTCTGTTTTACTCTCTAAAAAATTTTTTTAAAGATCTAGCGTTTGTATTACTGATTAGTTGTGGCACTGATTGTTTTTCTTTCATTAATTTCTGTTTGGTATTATCACACTCATCCCTTCACCTTTCTTGGGGTTGTTTTGCTCTTCATGTCTAGCTTCTTGAGTGGTAAGCTTTAGTTTATTTTCAGTCTTGTCTGCTTTGTGATAAGGGCACGATGGCCTGTGACATCTCCTCTGAGCGTGGCTTTGGCTAGGCTTGTAACACAGAGATCATGGCACTGCACTCCAGCCTGTGCGTGTTTGTTTCTAAGTTTCATTTCTGTAGTCTCCACGTTTTGTCATGTAAATTTCCTGCTGAACGGATTTATTTGGCTTTCCTTTAGTTATTTCTTTTTAATTTTATTGCAGTGATTCCTGCTTTTGTAGAATTTTTTTTTTCCAATTTCCTGTGTCTCCTAGTACTTGATCTATTGCTAAGGCTCTTCCATGTGACTGAAAAAAGTATATTCTCCATATGGCATATGAACATACATTTCATGTCATTTTAAAGTTGAGGTATACTTTGCATACATAATTACATGAAACTTACATGTAAATTACATTTACATAAAACACACTGATTTTAAGGGTACAGTTTGCCAGGTTTTTGACAAATGTATACCCTTGTGTAGCCACAGAAAATATACAGAACATTTTAACATCCCAGAAAATTCCCTTGGGCTCCTCCAAGTCAATCCCGGCACCACCCCAACCCTCTGCTGAGACAGCCACTTTTCTGATTTCTAGAACCATAGATTAGTTCTAGAATGTGTAGAAATGGAATTATGCAGTGTGTATTCTTTGTGTCTGGCTTCTTTGGTTCAGCCTCATGCCTGAGCAATTCATCCATGTTGTTGAGTGTACTAGTAGTTATTCTTTTTAATTTATATATGCCAATTTGTTTACCTGCATTCCTGTTTATGGACATTAATACATTGCTTCCAGCTTCACCTACTGTGAGTAAAGCTACTATAAATGCTCTTGTACAAGTTTCTTTCTTTGTTTTTCTTTTCCTTTTTTTTTTTTTTTTTTTGAGACAGAGTCTTGCTCTGTCACCCAGGCTGGAGTGCAGTGGTGCAATCTTGGTTCACTGCAACCTTTGCCTCCCAGGTTCAAGCAATTCTTGTGCCTTAGCGTCCTGGGTAGCTGAGATTACAGGTGTGTAACACCACGCCAGGCTAATTTTTAAACTTTTAGTAGAGATGGGGTTTCACCATGTTGGCCAGGTTGGTCTTGAACACCTGACCTCAGGCAATCCACCTGCCTCAGCCTCCCAAAGTGTTGAGATTACAGGCGTGAGCCACTGCACCCGGCCTCTTTTTCTTTTCCTGATATGTGTTTTTACTTTTTTGGGGTAAAAGCCTAAGAGGAATTGCCGGGTCATAGGGAAGGTATTTGTTTAGCTTTATAATAAACTGTCAAACAGTTCTCCAAAGTGGCTGTCCCGTATTTATGCACATTCTCTTTTATAGTGTTTTGCATCTGTCAACAATAGTAACCCTAACAGCAGTTAGATATTAGCTCCTATCACAAGGCAGAACCCAGAAACAGCTGCCTCGTGCTCCCTGGACTTTGGTTCCTTAGCAGCGAGGGCCAGAGAATGAGTGAGGCACTGCATGGACGAGGCGGCAAAAACCACATTTTCCCCAGCGTCCTTCTCCACTTCTTCAGTCATAGACACCCCACAGCCCAGCCTCCCTTGCAGCTAAATGAAATCACGTGATTCAGCTGTCAGTGGGGTCATGTAGCAGAAAGTTGACTGGTGCGCACCATTCCCCCTCCCTTTCTCTATCCTGCTGCTGGGAACATGGATGTGACAGCTAAATCTCCATGTCAGAGCTCCAGGAAGAGGGCCAACGCCAGATGCAGGAGCAGAAAGCTGGAGGCAGCTTGGTTCCTGAGGGCTTTGTGATCACCCCAGGTGCCACCCCTGATGCTTAGGGGAAAGGCTGCCTTGCATTAGCCCTGGCTGGTGCACACAGACCTGTGTCCATGCTGGGAACTCCAGGCTGGTAGCCAGGCTTCCTGCTTTAGCACAGGCTTTGTGCCTGCAGGTGGACACTACACAGGGTGGGATGGAAGGGGCCTGAGTGCAGAGTCTTCTGACACACGCTAGGAGGCCATTTCCATGATGACAAATCCCTGGTGTCCACTACAGGGAAGGAGGATCTGGGAGCCACTTACAGGCCATCTGGGACCTGCTTCTGTCAGCCTAACTACTCCTGGCTGCTAGATATACTTGGGGGCCTGGCTGGGCTGGGACAGTGCCTGGACTTCTGGTGCCTAGGGCCTGAGGCAACTCCAGGAGGATGGAGGTGACACCAATGAGAACAGCTAAGGTGGGGTCAGTCAGGAAGGGTTCACCTCACCTGGCAGCCAGAGAGTGCCAGGGGTGCTCCAGGGAACCCCAACCAGCAGGAGGGTGGCCCAGAGCCTCAGCCTGGCAGCAGACTTAGCAGGGGTTGCTCTCGCTTCCCTCCCTTTGCCCAAGGGCACCGTATCTCCGGGACAGGTGTTGGTGTCCACCTTATGCTTGGATGCCTGGTGAAAAGGGAGGAAGTCTAGGGGGTTCTCACCCTGTGTTCTCGGGCTGTGCCTCTGAGCCAGGCCTGCAGACACTGCTTCTGGCCAGGGCCGCACTGGTTAGTTGGCTTTATCACTTTGCTTATTAGTCATCAAAGTGGTTCCAAATCCCTTGGAGGACTCAGGCGAATCTGCCAATAAGCCACTGACAAAATACCCTTGCTGGGTCTGACTGCTTCAGCCTCTTTCCCACCCTCTTCATTCCCTAAACATACCAGCTAGTGCCTGCCACAGGGCCTTTGCATGGCAGCCTGTTCTGCCAACACCCTGCCCTTTTCCTCTCAAGGGTAACCTCTCTGTGTCATTCAGACTTCAGCTTAGACATCACCTCCTCAGAAAGGTCTTCCGTGGACTTCCACTCTGAAGTTGCCACCCTATCACTCTGTAGCACACCACTTTGTTTTAATCTACATACAACATTAGTACTAGACCCATCCTTGTTGCTTGTTATCAAGCTTTGCAAAGGCAGAATCCTTGTCCTTCTCATTCCCTGATGTGACTGAGTGCCTGGGCAGAGACGGGCACACAGTAACCACACAAAGAAGGCTGGTGGACACCCTTGAGCAGAACACAGTGGTTAAAGGAACCAGCCACAATACAAAGTCAGGCAGGTTGAGATGCCAATACTAAACTAGCTGTCTGACATGAGGCCAGTTAGAGTCTGTGTCTCGATTTCCTCATTTGTAAAAGGGAGGTAATGATAATGCTATGAAGTTTATTCAAAATGGTGGATGTTGGACTTTTAGAATGGTTTCGGGCATGTGGTGAGTGAATTGTAAATTGTAGCTATGGCCTTCATCATCACCATCACTATCACCACTGTCATCATTGTCACCAACACTATCATTACCACCACCATCACCATCCCCACCACCACCACCATCAGCATCACCATCACCACCACCACCACCATCATCGTCACCAACACCATCATTATCATTATTATCACCACCATCACCACCACCATTACCACCGCCATTGTCACCAACACCTTCATTATCATTACCATCACCACCACCCATTGATACCACCCCATTGACACCACAACTATCACCACCGCCATCACTACCAACCACCACCACCAGCACCATTACCATCATTATCATAACCACCACCACCATTGCCATCCCCACCACCATTACCATCATCACCATCACCATCACCACCACCATTACCACCACCATCATGGTCACCAACACCATCATTATCATCATCACCACCATCACCACCACCATTGACACCACCACCGACACCATAACTATCACCACCGCCATCACTACCAACCACCACCACCAGCACCATTACCATCATTATCATAATCACCACCACCATCGCCATCCCCACCACCATTACCATCAGCAGCAGCACCATTACCACCCTCCACTACCACCAGCACCATTACCACCACCACTACTATCAGCAGCACTACCATCACCACCACCACCATCATCACCACCACCACTATCACCACCACCATCACCAACACCATCATTATCATCACCACTATCACCACAACCATTGATACCACCATTGACACCACCACCATCATAATCACCACCACCACCACCATCACTATCATCATCACCACCATCACTACCACCACCACCATCATTACCATCATTATAATCACCATCACCACCATAGCCACGTATGTGCTTGCCACTGTGTCCTGTAAGGAGTGCCATGTCAAGGGCCAGATGATGGGAGATGGATGGACTAGGGTCTTCCTGCTCTGGGAACCACAGCCTGCTCTCCCTGGTGGATGGCTGGGCCTGAGAGAGGAAGTGTGGTGACACCCTCCCACATGACAGCAGTCCCTGGAGGTGAAGGGGACAGGGAAGGCGTGGCTTTCTTTGGGATAATGAACCCTATGTGCAGCACTTTTGGCTCTGCAGATGTGATGCTTGTTGCCATGGTGACTGTCCTAACAATAACCTCCCAGAACTGATATTCCCCACACCCTCCCCAGCTGCCACCTGGGAGGGAGAGCCCTCCTCGCTTACGAAAGCAAGCTTGAAAGGACAAGGTGGGAGGCAGAGATGACACGGGGGTGGGGGTGAAAGTGGGCCCTTCCTGAAGGTAGGGGTGAGAAGAGGGGGAAGTCTGGGCCTCTCTGACCAGAGCCAAAACCAGATGAGAGGGCTTCTGGAGTCTGGGACCAGAGAGTCATGGCTGGAAGACTTTTCTCCCTTCTAGCCATTTCCCTCTGCTAGGGAGAAGCCCTCTGGGTCTGAGGGTGGGGAGTGGGCTGTTTTTTGAGTGTCTGTGTGGGGTCAAGCTGTCTGGGTAGGGACATTCTGGCTGTCTCTGATAGCCTAGTCCTTCCCCACTGTCTGGTGCCCAATCATGCCAACCTTCCTGTGCTCGCCAAGGTAGCTCCACTTCATACCTCTAATACTTCAGCTCGGAGGAGGGACTGCTTGGGGGTCCCAGGTGCTAACAGGTACAAAAGGCGGGGAGAAGTACAGGATACAATGAATCTCAAATTGCCTCTCTTAGTGACCCCACATTCTTGTGTAACCCTGTTCCTGGGCAATTCTCAACTTTTGAAAGATGACTTCAGCCGGGTGCAGTGGCTCATGCCTGTAACCCCAGGACTTTGGTAGGCCGAGGTGAGTGGATCACCTGAGGTCAGGAATTTGAGACCAGCCTGGCCCATACAGCAAAACCCCATCTCTACTAAAAATACAAAAATTAGGGTGGCGGGTGCCTGTAATCCCAGCTACTTGGGAGGCCGAGGCAGGAGAATTGCTTGAGCCTGGGAGATGGAGGTTGCAGTGAGCTGAGACTGTGCCACTGCACTCCAGCCTGGGCAACAGAGTGAGACTCCATGTCAAAAAACAAAACAAAAAACAAAAACCAAGAAAGATGACCTTATAAAAGACTACCGAGTGTGCTGCCGTGTCCACCACTCAGGGCTCCAGGAAGCCGTGTAAGTGTGGGTCTGTTTGTATGGATGTGTTTGTTGGTACGTGTGTGTTTGTGTGTGTATGTGTGTGTGGAAGGCCAAGAAGGTTTTATGGGACACTGGGGTTTGAGTCATAGTCATTCCATGGCTGTGTGACTGTGGGTAAATTACTGTACCTCTCTGTCTCTCCATTATCCCATCTAGTAAAATGGGGATAATAGTACACGCTTTATAGGATTGTTTCAGAATTAAATGAGATAGTACATGTAAACTGCACAATCAGTGTCAGCTGTCATTAGGATACCAGTACCATTTTATCATCTCCTGGACATGCCGGTAGGAGTGTGTGTGGTTTCACAGTAGCCTGGAAAGGGTCTGACTTACAGAGGGGTACAATTTTCTTGTGTTTGTCTTGTTATTTGTATTCTTTTTTCTTGAGACAGGGTCTTGCTCTGTCACCCAGGCTGGAGTGCAGTGGCTTGATCTCCGCTAACTGCAACCTCTATCTCCCAGGTAGAAACGATTCTCATTTGGGATTATAGGCAATGGGCAACCACACCTGGCTAATTTTTGTATTTTTAGTAGAGACGGGGTTGCACCGTGTTGGCCAGGCTGCTCTCAAACTCCTGACCTCAGGTGATCCACTCACCTTGGCCTCCCAAAGTGCTGGGATTACAGGCGTGAGCCACTGTGCTTGGCTTGTTATTTGTATTCTATTGTGTGGCCCTACCTCGTCTTTCCAGAGCTCAGAAAGGGAAAGTGCGGATGCTTCCAGCAGGTGCTGGAAGAAACTCCTGTGGGGTTAAACACAATGCCAAGAACAAACCTCAGACTTGGCCTCCAGTCCTTTCCCGAGTCCATGCCAGTCTGTCTGTTAGGATGGCCCAGTGTTCTCTGAGTCCAAGTCTGACATGGATGGGGTCTCCCTTCCTGCTATGGTCCTGCTGAAGTCAAGGTCAGGATCCCTCTGCCTCCTCAGCTGGGGACTTCCCCAGGTGGCCCAGCATTTGCCTTTGGCCTGAGAGTTTCTCATCCTCTAGTGTCTTTTGGGTGCAGGTCGGTCGATGGCAGGGACTTGTTGCCGTGTGGTCTACTAATTGCCCAGCAGTCCTATGCCAAATGCATCCTGGCCCAGAAGGGCCCTGGCTGCCGGCACTCAGAATCCCTTTATCCCCTCCCTTATCCACACAACATTTATTGTGGCTTCTGGGGCTTGCCCTGGGCTGGCCACGAGGTGAGAGGGATAAGCAGGATAGGCCCAGAATTGGTCCTTGGGGAGCAGTAAGGAGGTCATATCAGGGCAGCAGCATGACCCAAATCCAGAGCTGGCTGCTGGAAACCCCCTCCTCAGAGCCTACCCAGGATAGACCCTGTCAGAGGAGAGTGTGGGGATGCTGGAGCCCAGTGGTCTAAAGTCCTGGTTCTGGACAGCAGCCCTGGTGCCAGGCCTCAGGGAAGGTTGTTTTGTGGGAAACCGGGTCGGCCATGCCTCCTGCCTGCTTCCCTGCACTCTCCTCCTCCTTGGCCTCCAGGACTGCTTTCAAGAGGGGGTTGGGGTGTGTGGGCTCTCTTCCTCTAGGCAAAAGCAGGGGCCAGACAGGTGGACCGTGCTGGAAAAGGGGAGAATGTGTACTCTTACCTGAGCAGGGTGGCTATGAGCTCTCAGGCCCCCCAGATTGCTGATGGAGCAGCCACTGTTCCCCTGGCTCAGGGTCCCTTGGCCTGGACTCCGAATGTCGCCTCCTGGGACCTCCATTCCAGACACCCCAGCAACCCGTCTCTGGAGAAGTGAGGGGGAAGGGAGGGGCTGGGACCAAGGGGAGGGAGCAGGCCCCACCCCTTCACTTTCTCATGCTAGTGTCCCAGTGTGTATGTCCGGCCTTCTGGGCGGCTCCTCCTGGCCAGGCAGCCTTTGTGACATGTGTGGCTGATGGAGGCTGGGCAGGAGGGATCTGGCAGCATCTCTTCCTGAGGGTGTGAGGAATGAGTCCTGTGGAGGGCAGCACATGAGCCCTCGGCCTCCATGTGGGCCCCAGTCCCCTCCTGCTGTCAGGCTAGGTGGGCCTTCGAGGGAGAGAGGAGGCTGCGTTCATTATGTGCACTCTTCTGTGTTATGTGAGAGCGAGGGGTCGCCAGCAGCAAGTGGCCTGCGTGCGCGAGGTGCGGGCGTGGTGCGGGTACAGAATGAAGGCGTCAGTACAGGGCGCGGGTGTGTGTGCGGGGTGCGGGGGCGGGCGGAGGCGGGCGCGCTTGTGTGTGCAGGTGCAGGTGCAGGTGCAGGTGCGTTGCGTTGCGGGTGCGGGCCACGGGTGTGTGTGCAGGGCGCGTGTGCAGATGCAGGGCGCGGGTGCCGTGCGGGTGCGGGTGCAGGAGCAGCGTGTGCAGGGCGCGGGGAAGGCGCGTGCAGGGGGCGGCGGGCGGGCGGGGCGGGCGCGGCGGCTGCGGCGGTGACAGCGGCGCCCGCGCCTCCCCGCGCGTAGGTGTGCGGCGCGCTCCTGGCGAGGACGGAGCGAGCAGATCTCGCGTGCGCTCGCCGCCAGGCGCAGCCCAGCCCGGCCCCCGCCTGGCGCCGCGAGCCGAGGTGTCTCCCGCGCCCGCGCCCGTGTAGCCGCCGTGCCCGCGAGCGGGAGCCGGAGTCGCCGCCGCCCGAGCGCAGCCGAGCGCACGCCGAGCCCGTCCGCCGCCGCCATGGCCACCACGGTGACCTGCACCCGCTTCACCGACGAGTACCAGCTCTACGAGGATATTGGCAAGTAAGAGCCGCGGCACGCGCGGGCTGGGCCGGGGACCCCAGAGGGCCGGGACCTCCGGGACCCTCAGCGCCGCCGGTTCCGGGCGCACTGCGGCCTCGCGCGCTGCCGGCTTCTGTGGGCTCCGGGCCCAAGCGCACGGCCCCGCGTGGCCCCGACCCCCGAGCCCCAGGCCCCGGGCCCGGTCGCCGGACCTCAGCGCGCGCGGCCCTCTCCAGCTCTGCCCAGCGCAGCTGCCGGGCCGGGGCTCTGGGCTCGCGACTTGGCGCGGCGGGGGCGGCAGCAGGTGTCCCCGGAGCTCCCGGCAGACGTGACGCATTTGGCGGCGGGGAGGTCAGAGAGGAGGGGCGCGCGGGGGCGGCCGCCGGGCCTGGAGCGCCAGGAGGGGTCGGCTGCGGCCCCAGAGGGTCGTCCCCGACGCGGGCACGCTGTCCCCACCCCCACCCGAGCGACAGGCGACGGGGGTGGCGGGACCTGCTTGCGCCTGCTCCTGCGCGTGGCCCCATCCGCGCGGGGGGTGCCGGCGTGGGAGAGCCTCTGCTGTAGGTCTCCTGGGGAATCTGGGTTCTGGAGGATTTTCCCCCAGATTCTTCTGGAAACAGGAATTTGGAGATGTGGGGAGGACGAGGTCAGGGAGCCTGAATCAGGTCATGGGGTTAGGGGGGAGAGATTAAGATCCTGATTGGGTTGCAAATTTCAGGGTCATCGAGGTGGGTGGGGGCTGGATTTTGGACCATTGGCGGGGGCACTCTAAAGGGGAAGGGGCTTTGAAGGTTTGTTTGAAGTGGGACCTCACGGGGAACAGGTGCTGTGGCTCCCGTTCTCTGCTCAGCAGTATGAGCAGTATGGGGCGAAGGTCTGGTTTGGGGTCCCCCAGACCCGGCTTTGCCCCTGGGGTCAGAGATGGGGAACGCCTCAGGGGCCTCCTGTCTGGCCTGGGGTCTCCCGTCTGAGAATCAAGGTGGCTGCACCTGGCATCCCCAGGGCTAGCTTCAGAACTCCCGAATCTCCAGCCTGACTGGGCCAGAGCCCCATCCTCCTCCGTCCTCCCCCATCCTCTTCCGTCCCTTCAGTGCAGGCGGTGGGGGCGCTGGCGGTGCTGGCGAGATTTCCTCTTACACATCCAGCACTGATCCTTTTTTTCCTTTACTAAATAAGTGTCTGGTGAAACCTTGTGGTGGGTGAGGGACGCTGATCATTGATAATTGTGGAGTGTGGAGCTGGAGGAGTGTGGGGGTGTGTTCATCCCCACTTCTCCCTGCACGTGTGGAGAGGATTTGGGTAGGGGGTGGGGATGTGGAGCTCAGCCCTGTGCAAGAAGCCCATGCTGGATGGGTGGGATGAGGGGCCAGGCCGGCTGGGGGACCTTTCCTTGGATGGGTCTGGAGAGCACCCCAGAGTGAGACCTCGAGGGAGAGGGCAGGCCCAGCCCCCTTCATGGGGATCCCTGAGGGGTGGCTGGCTCCCCCGTCTTCACCCCTCAAATGCACAGGTCTACCCCCGCCTGTCCTCTTGGCCTCCAGAGGTGTCCTGGCCGCTGGAAGGGCAGGTGGGTAGCAGTTAATGTGCCTGGTTCTCCGAGGAAAAGAGCAGCAGTGGGAAATCAGTCTTTCCTCAGGGGCCTTCTTGTCGTCTTCTCTGCTTGTGCCCAGAAGCACAGAGGCCCTCACAGCAGGTGTCCCTGGTCTTCCCCAAAGAAGCCACTTTCAAGACCTTCCCATGTACCCCAGTGTCCTCAGCCTGCAGCTCACTCTGGCTGTTCCTTCTCCCCTTTGCTGCGAGCCTCCCTGCATCCAGCGGCAGTGTCAGGGTGGCCAGCTCCCCACTGAGCCTCCAATTCCAGCACAGCTGGATGTCCTGGCCAGTGCCACCCACACTGGGGAGTGAAGGTCTTTGGGGCTGCCTGGGGGAGGTTGAGAGAGGTGGCTCCAGAGGTGGAGACCAGGTGGGGCTAAGTCTGCTGGGCTTCGCTCTGAAGCCGGAGAATGAGCTGCTGCTGGAAGGGAGTGTGGCCTCCTGAGCGAAAGCACTGGGAGCCATGCAGTGGGAGGTGAGGAGTGGAGCCTGGCATCGAGGGGAACCCCGTGACCTGGGACAAGAGGAGATGCCCAAGCCAGGAGCTGGCAGCTCAGTGCAGTGCACCTTTGTGGAGCCCTGCTAGGCGCCGGGACTCTGGGGACGCCAAAGGCCTACCACTGCCCTGCTGTGGCGGCTCTGGGGTAGGGAAGGGACCGATTCCTAGGGGGTGCAGCCGTGCCATAGAGGTGGGTCAGGGAGCGGGGAGGGCAGAGCAGGGCACCCAAGGGGGATGTCTGAGGCCAGGGCTCAGTTGTGGGCTCTCAGCCCTTTTGCAGCGCTGGGGTCCCTTGGTTGATATGTTGGCTGGTTGTTGACAGTGCCTGCCTGGGGCACAGTTGGTGTTGCTTCCTGGCCTCAGGTGGACATGTCCAAGTTTATTTAAAGCTGCAGCCACTGGCACCCAGTCAGGTCTCACTGAGCTCCCTGCCCAAAGGAAGGACTTGGCCTCAGGCCCACAGCTGCTCATGTGTGACGAGGTCACTGGCCTTCCCCCTCCCTTGCCCCATCCTTTTCTGCTGTCTCTGCTCCCGAATCTTCCCCGGAGGCCTGGGCAGCAGGGTCAGCCAGCCAAGAGGAGCCGCTTTCTGGCCCTGCCCTGCCCAGTTCTGTAGGGAGTGTGTGCCCTTCCCTGCTCAGCTTGACACTTCTCACAGACACTAGCGTGGTGGCCCATGTGGGAGCAGTTACAGAGCAAGGCAGGGAAGCCATCAGCCCGGCATGGCCCAGCCAACAGTGCAGTTTTAATTTTTTTATATTGGATAAACTTTAAAAATCCAGAAAAATCCCAGGAATAATAAAATGAACACAGTATCTCTCAGAATTGAAAATGGTTAATCTTTTGTCATTTTGGCTTTAAGTCCTTTTTTAAAAAAATTATAAGAAGTATTACAAAGAAATATTAAGTAACCCATTTTCTTCCAACTACTGCTTTCGTATTTTTCCTCCCAGGCTCTTTTGGGTACATTTACACATGGATATAAGTATCCATAACTAATATAGAGGATTCTTTTGTGTGGGTGTTTTTCTTAACTTTACGTAAAAAACCTGGAACTTGTACTTTTCACTCAGCAGTCTTGTTGACACCTGTGCTTGTCGATGTGTTTAATTGCGGGCTGCTGCGTGGCAACCTGTAGTGTGAACTCTGTCCTGCCTGCCCCTCTCCCAACGGAAATCTAGGTTGTCTCCTGTGTTCCACTGTCACCCAGCACACTGTGGCCAGCACCGTCACGGCCAGGGCCCTGAGTGCGTCTGGGGTGCAGGTATGAGAGTTTCTTTAGGGTGTGTCCCTGGCAGTGGGGCTGCCGAGGAGGGTCCACCTATCTGTCTCTGTAGGTGCCGCCACTCTCCCTGCTGTGTCTACTCGCACAGCAGTGTGGGGGCCGCCCCTTCCGCTGGGTGCTGCCATTCCTAGGGTTGGTAGGTTGTCAGTGCTGACAGGTTGTGAGTGTCGACCGTTTGTTGGGTAGGAAGAGGTCTCACCTTTTGTATTCATCCTCATGAATCTTCCATTTTGGGGGAGTTGTCTCTTTTCAAACATGGAGATCTCCCTAGAAGAAAGCATCTCCCACGAGGTTTTGGATATCATTTCAGGGGTTCATGGGCCCCTCCTTTTCTGGGAGAGATGGCAGCTAGGGCTTTTGGGCCATGTTGTAACAACACCTAATGTGTACATTACTTTAAATGTTTGATTTTATTTGATTCGAATTGTCCAGAAAGGCCCTTCTCCCCAGCCCCATTTTACAGACAAAGAACTGAAGTTCAGGAAAGGTTGGCAACTTGCCCAAGCCCAGGAAGCGAGAAGAGCCCCTGAACTCCAGTCCAGGGCATCTCCTACCCCTTCCATCTCTCCCACGAAACCTCAGATAGGCCCAAAACTGACCTTGATATGTCCTTGACTCCATCCAGTGGTACCCCAGTTGCCAGAGAGCAGGCTGTATCCTGGGGCGTGTGTGGCCTGACCACTGGCGGGGGCATCACTGTCAGCTGGCGGATGCCTTCTGCCGAGACGCACACTGTGAACCAGCGAATGGCCTGCTAGGTAGTTAATAGATAAACTTAGGAAATTCAGAGCAAATCAATTTTTGAGTCTCCAAGCTCTGAGCCGGTTGCCAGGGAAGAGAGGAATGGAGGAGGAGGGATCATTGTATTTGCTTTCTCCTTCCCCAGAGCACACCAGGCACTCCCTGCCTCAGGGGCCTTGGCCAGGCTGCCTCTCTTCCCCTGACCCCTCATAGCTTACTCCCTTGGGCTGCTCAGCAGGCTGTCCCAGACGCCCACCACCCCTCCCCTTTTGCCTCCCCACTCCTCCCTGCTCCTCCCCCCCAACTTGTCTTTTCCCTGGCACTTTGCCCCATCTGATGTGCTGGACAGCTTACCCACAGAGAGGCAGAGGTCCGGTCCTCTGCCCATGGCTGTGTCCCCAGTGCCTGGCCCGAGGTGGGGAAGGGGTGAGTTGGGTGGGCCTCTGCCTTCCGGCCTGGCTCCCAGGAGGCCAGCAAGAGTCCTCCTGGTCTTGATTCCTTAATGTAGGGTGGTTTAAAAAGAAGTCGCACATGCTGAGATTGCTGGCAAGATATGCATTAAGGTGATGCTAGTTTAGTTACTATTTAATGGTATTTTTATACCATAACCTACTTTGCTGAGAGCTAAGAATATATCTGCATGCTTGCTACCAGGACTCTTTTCTTTTCTGGTAACAGTTGCTAGCGCTTAAATGGTGCTTATTATATTAACGTGCTAGATCTGTGAAGTAGGTACTGTAATCATCCCAAGTTTACAGGAGAGGTAGCTGAGGCAGAGAGAAGCCCCATTCCCCAGAAAAGGTCACACAGGGTCAGGATTTGAATCCACATTCTGCTCCTCTCAGAAGCTCATTACCCTACTCTACTCTGTGCTTTAAAAATGCTGTAACTCCACTGGCTGACTCATGGCCAGCTTGTGGTCTTCTCTGACCTGAGGCTTTTGGGTACCTGTCCTTGGCCGGTTGCTCACTATGATGTATTTGTGCTTTTCCAAACCAAGGGCACTACCTCTAGGTTCCCCTTTGTGAAAACGTTATTTCCTTTCATCGTCAAAGACAACCAACACTCTGACTCCATATGACACCAGCAAGACTGGAAATTTTTATTTTATTAATTAAATTACCAGGGCAATATGGTCTTGTAAAACACACACACACACACACCCCAAGTAATACAGAAGTACATGCAGTAAAATGTGACTTGTTTACACTCAAGTTCCCTCACTCGCCAGAGGTACCTGACCTCTTAATTTTAATGTCAGTATGAGGATATGCGTGTGTGTGTGTACATATATACACATCTACATATATAGCAGATATATATGATTTCAAAACACAGATGGAATCACCATATATGTAATTCTGCAATCTGTTTGCCCAACACTTTCATGACGACCCCCTGTGTCAGTAAGTCTTTTCTTAAAGCTAAGTGCCTTCCAATTCTTAGCAGAGAAATGTCTGCATACCCGTTGGCCACATTTTTTAAACCAAAAATTGGGACCCATCCTCTAGCAAGTGTGATGGGGTATAATAGGATGCTATATTTGAAATCAGGGCCTGAAAGGTTATTAGGAGGGTCCAACTGTTGTGAAGGAAAGCTGTGTTCTCAGCACGACCAGCTGCAGGGGCTGGGCCCGTGGAGGTGGGTGCAAGTGGACTCCTGCCAAGGTCAAAGGCCACAGGACTAAGGATGTCTCACGTCTCACTTGAAAGAACTGAAGGACTTATTCCCATCTTTCCATCCCCCCTTTCTAGGAATCCCCAAGAGCAGAGGGGAGAGATATGCAATGTTTAGGTTTTATGTCTTCTACTTAAAAATTCTAACAGGGATGTTTCCCTCATTTTTGCTCCATTGGCCTTTAAAGAGTCTATACTATGCCACCCTAGAATTTAACAGTAATTTACTAGAAGAGACCAGGTAGAGCTAAGTGTGCAATGTCTGTCCCTGGCAAGACCACTCCCACTTCCCTGTGTTCCGTGATGCCACCTCCCTGGTCCAGGCAAGCGATGTGGCCTTTCTGGAGATTTTAAATATATTTTCAAAAAATTTAATTCTCTCTTCCCCCACACAAATGGAATCTGATTTGATTATTTTTAAAGCATCTTTTACAGCTGCAAGTCACTTTGCTAGTGTAGAAACATAAAAATGCATTATGTATCAACTTGGTTTTTAAAAAATTATCATATTGGCATATTACACAGAAATGTATATTTTATTCATAGAAAAATTTGAATTTATTTAAAATGAAAACATCCTTTTATGTTCGAGAGAGGTGGTGTTGCTAGCTGCCAAACTTTTGGGTGGCTTTTGTCTCCTGGGTTAGAGGGTCACTTGTTGAGGGCTCCGTTCCTGGTGGACGTCGTTCTTTTTGTATTGACATAATTATCCAAAAATAACTAAAGTTATGATTCTTTGTTCAGCCAGATAGAAGCTTTTGTTGAATTTCTAGAACAGATTGGCAACAACCAGGCAAAGATTTAAGAAGATTTTCTGGGAGGAAGCATAATGGCACACTTGTACGGGGGCGGAATTTGGGACCCACAGTCCCTGTTTCCCCACTTTGTGAGCAGCCAGAGAAGTCAGGAGGGCAGGAGCTGCTGTCGCCCTGACAATGAAGTACAGCAGGTGTTATGCCTTCTGCTGTAATGCCCTCTGGGTGTCAAGCACATCCCAGTGAGTGCCGTTTCCAGCAAGGAGCTGAGGAGCCCTGCTTCTGTCACCCAACACACCCTGAATTCAAGTGCTGATAACAGTGCCTGGCACACAGTAGGTGCTCCACAGTGGCTCAGCAATGGTCTAGGTCACTCAGGCCTTGCACCTGGGACTGCTTCCCAGAGCAGTGGCGCACCCACCCTATCAAAGATGAGGGCCTTACAAGAGGTATTAGGTGGCTCTGCAGGTAGGTCTTGGGGGTGTATTCTGAAGTCCAGTCTGGGTAGACAGTCTTGTCACCTGGTGAAATGCAGTAGCAGGGCTGTCAGCACTTATATGTCTGCCATGAGCTTGACTCCAAGAGGCTTGCAACCTTTAGCTCATTTCTTAATGAAGTTGTTCACATGACCTCTTGTTTGTTGAGGTGCTGTCTGATTCTCAGCATCTGTGGATTTGATCCAGGCCGTTCATTAGGGGCTTTCTGGGCAAAGAGTATGAGTCTGGTTAGGAGCAGGCCCTCCCGAAGAAGATGACCAGGGGATGGTTCTCGGCCCCCACCACACATGGGAAGCCCCTGAGGAGTGTTCAGGCCCCATCGCATTTAACCAGACACTAGGGAAATGGGGTGTCAGCATTTTTTAAAAGCTCCCAGGTGGTTCCAATGGGCATTACATACCTAGACTCTGCAGAGGAGTCTGCACCTGAGGCCAGACACTTGCCTAAGCCCACACTCCTTCGTACAACCCTTGGTTCTTTCAGAGCCCACCTAAGCATGGATTTGAAGTTTACCTTCATTTTTTCTACATTCACAATGACGTTACTACCCCACTACCCACCCTACCCAAGTTGTCGAGAGCACCATGGTCCAGAAGAGATAAAATGTGATACAAAGGTGAGCCATGTGTGTGATTTAAAATTTTCTAGTACTTAAAGAAAAAAGAAACAGATGAAAGGAACTTTAATAATATATTTATTTAACCTTATATCCAAAATATCATTTCAGAGGCCTGGTGCAGTGGCTCGCGCCTGTAGTCCCAGCACTTTGGGAGGCCAAGGTGGGTGGATCACTTGAGCCCAGGAGTTAGAGACCATGGGCAACATGGCAAAACCCCATTTGTACAAAAAAAAAAATTATTTCAACATGTAATCAAAACAAAAATTATTAAGCTCTTTTGCATTCCTTTTTGTATTATGTCTTGAAACCTGGTGTGTATTTTACCCTTATGGCACATCTCAGTTTGGACCAGGTTCTTATGTCTACATGGTGATAGTGACCACAATATTGGACAACACAGGGCCAGAGCTTCAAAATCACTGTTTTTTGTTTGTTTGTTTTTCATTTTTCCTGGTTTCTTTTAAGGATAATAGTTACAGTCATAGTTGTCTTTGTCTGTTCCTGATTTCTTTTGCTGTCCTGAAGACTTATTTATTCAGCAAGTCTGGTTGCCTGTACTTGCCATGTGCCATGGGTGCTTGGAAAACAGTAGTGAACAAAGAAGTCAAGGATGCCTGCCCTTGGGGAGCTTATATACTGCTGGATAGAGGCAGGCAATAAACATAAATACTAAACAAATTATATGATAGGGTAGAAGGTGATTAATACCTCTGGGAATAATTAAGAAGACTCAGGAGTGCCAGTTGGGAGGCAGGTTACCATTATAAAAAGGATGGTAAAGCCAAGAAAAAAGAAGATTCCAATTGCTAAAATCAGGAATGACATAGGGGACCTTACTGCCAACCTTACAAAAAAAAATTATAAGGAAATAACTGTGAATAATTATGTGCCCTCAAGTTAGATAACCTGGATGAAACGGACAAATACTTAGAAAGACACAAACTACTGAAACTGACTCAAGAAGAAATAGAAAATCTGAGTAGACCTATAACAAGTAGAGATTGACTTAGTAATTTAAAATGTTCCCACAAAGGAAAGCTCAGGCTCAGATAACTTCACTAGTAAATCCTACCAAACATTTAAAGAAGAATTAATACCAGTCTTTTACAAGCACTCCCAAAAAGTAGAAGAGGAGGAAATTCTTTCCAATTCATTATGTGAAGCCGGCAAATACCCTAACACCAAAACCAAAGATATCACAAAACTACAGACTGTTGTCACTTATGAATGCAGATGAAATATCCTCAACAAAACACTAGCAAAATAAATCTAGCAACATATAAAAAGGATTATTTATACATTAGGAACAAGTAGGATGTATCCCAAGAATGAAAGGTTCATTCAGCATACAAAAATCAATCTATATAATTCATCATGTTGATAGAACAAACATAGAAACTATATGAACCATTTCAATAGATGCAGAAAAAGCATTTAACAAAAACCAATACTCTTTCATGATAAAAACTCAACAAACGACAAGTAGAAAGGAACTTCCTTAACTTGATAAAAGACATTTGTAAAAAATCCACAGCTAACCTCATATTTAATGGTGGAAAACTGGAAAACTGAATGTATCTGCTCTTTCCATTTCTAGGCAACATGGTATAGGAGATTTTAGCCAGGGCAATTTGGCAAGAAAAAGAGATAAAAGGCTTCCAGATTGGAAATAAATAGTTGTAGCTACCTCTCTTTTCAGATTACATGCTTTTGTATACAGAAAACCCTAAGAAATCCATTTTAAAAACTATTAGAACTAAAAAATGAATTTAGCAAAGTTGCAAGACATAAGACCAATATACAAAAATCCATTGTATTTCACTATACTAGAGGTTTAAAATAACAAAATAAAATTAGGAAAAACAATTTACAATAGCATCTAAAAAATAAAATAATACTAAATTTAATAAAAGAAGTACAAGACTTGTACATTGAAAACCACAAACCACTGTTGAGAGAAAGTAAAGAAGACCTAAATTAATGGAAAGACATCCCATGTTCATGAATTGGAAGATTTAATATTGTTAAATAGTAGTATGCTCCAAATCGACCTACATTTTTGCTATGAAAATTGCAGCTGCGTTTTTTGCAAAAATTGACAACCTGGCCCTAAAATTCACATACGAATGCAAGAGACCCAAAATAACTAAAACAATCTTGAAAAAGAAGAACAAAGTTGGAGGACTTACAGGTTCTGATTTCAAAACTAACTACACAGTTACAGCAATCAAGACAGTGTGGTATTGGCATAAGGATAAATACATAGATCAGTGTAATAGGATTGAGAGTGTAGAATAAATCCATACATCTGTGGTCAGCTGATTTTTTACAAGGGTGCCAAGACAATTCCAGTGGAGAAGAATAATGGTCCATTCAACAAATGAACAATTGAGTATCCACATGCAGAAGAACAAAGTTGGAGCTGTACTTGACACCATATACAAAAATTATTTCAAAATAAATAATAGATCTAAATGTAGGAACTAAAATCATAAAACTCTGAGAAGAAAACATAAGAGCAAATCTTTGCAACTTTGTATTAGGCAATGGTTTTTTAGATATGACACCAAAAGCATAAACACAAAAGAAAAATAGTTTTACTGTTGGGCTTCATTAACAGTGAAGACTTTTGTATTCAAAGGACACCATTGAGAAAGTGGAATAGAATAGCCCATAGAATGGGAGAAAATATTTGCAAATCATGTGTCTGGTAAGGAATTTGTATTCAGAATACTTTAAGAACTTTTACTACCTGACAGTAAGAAGAAACAACCTAATTAAAAAATGGGCAAAGGACTTAGACATTTCTCTAAAATAGGTAACAAATGGCCCACAGCACGTGAAAAGATTTTGGCATCATTATGGAAATGCAATTCAAAACCATCATGAGATGCCATTTCACTCTTACTAGGATGACTATTTTCAAAAAGACAGATAATAGCAAGTGTTGGTGAGGACGTGAAGTTGGAATGTCCATTCATTGCTGGTGAGGATGTAAAATGGCACAGCTACTATGGAAAATAGTGGGTCCTCAAAATGTTCTGTTCCTAGGTATATACCCAAGAGATATGAAAACATATGTCCACACAAAAACTGGTTCATAGCAGCATTATCCATAATAGCTAAAAAGTAGAAACAGCTCAGATATCCACCAGCTAATGAATGGATGAGGAAAATGTGTTATATCCATACAGTGGAATATTATTCAGGCATAAAAAGCAATGAAATACTAATAAGCACTGACACATGCTGAAATGTGGATGAACCTTAAAAACATCATGCTCAGTGCAAGAAGCCAGTCACAAAAGGCCACATGTTGTTTAATTGCCTTTTTATGAAATGTCCAGAAAAGGCAAACCTGTAGGACAGAAACTGGAGGGAGGATGGATGGAAAGAGGGTGGGCAGTGACTGCTCATGGACAGAAATTTGGTTCTAATGTGATGAAAATGTTGTAAACTTAGATTGTGGTAATGGGTGTGCAACTCTCAATATATTTAAAACCACTGAATTATATACTCTAAATTGGTGAATTGTTTGGTATATGAATTAAATCTCAATAAAGATGTCAAAGAAATAAAACCTACTTAGAAAATAAAAGCTATCACATCTGGATCTCAACTTTCACATTACTGAGGAGTGAGCTTTGAAATTAAAGTGATTGCCAATGCCCAGCTCATGGTTGGTGGCCTCCCCTAAACTTCAGGACCCCAGCAGAAATGCAGCTTTGGCCAGGCCACCTCCTTTGAACCAGCCTCTGCTGCGAAGTGTCTTCGCAAACAAAAAACAGTGAGAAGAAGCCTTGTCACTCGGGCATCTGACTGGTGCTGGATGACAGCATCTCTAAACTTAGCCAGCCCTCTGGGCCTGTGCCTGATGTGAGAGCTCAGGCCACAGGCACTGGGGAGGGCCAGGCTCCTGCTGGCCTGGGAAGATCCAGGAACCTGTGAGCCCTCACATGAGCCCGGCCTGGGGCGAGTTCTGACCTGGAGTTCAGGGACACATGACACATTGGGTGACCCTTTCCAGAGACCAGCACAGGGGAAGATGCCATCTGCACCACCTTTCAGGACTCTGTGACTGAGGGTTCCACTGCGACTAGGAACCCAGTAGGTGCCCTGGCTTCCGAACTTTGCCCCCATAGCCTCACCCCACATCTGGGCCTCACCTCACATTCTGGGACTCTATTTTGCTTGTTTCCTGAGTGGCCTTTGGGAATGTCCCATCAGAAACTCCAGGCCAGGCCTTTGTAGCAAGGCTGGGGCTGTAGCCTCCCATTACTGCAGTGTGAGGTGGGCCTCAGGGGTCCCCTCCGCCTGTGCCCTCTTTCTTCCTCAGAGAAAGCCTGGGCCCCTCAAGTCCTTGTGGGGGACTCATAGCAGCAGGATGACTTCCATGGCAGTGTGGGACTTCTGAGGTACAATGTGTGGTCACAAGGCCGCTGCTGAGGAAGCGCACCAGCCCCGAGGGTCCTGCTGTCTCCTTGGAAATGAATGTGGCCGAGCCTGTGCTCCTCCTTCAACAGAGTTGGGGACCCAGCTGTCCTGATCCCACTGCCCACCACCACCCCATCCCCATCCTTTCATCATAACAGCCCCAGGGACTGACGGAGAACACACCTCCCAGTCAAAAACCCTGAGAAAAGCTGTGATTTTGATGCTTTTCACAATTCCTCTGCATGCCTGAGGCCAGATTCATTTTATTCTTACATTTTTATTCTCTGATTGACATTCACAAATTATCTTGACCAATTGTCCACATGACATCCAACCCAGGACGGCCTGTCTTGCGGGAGGTGTTACTCTTTCTGTCTTCTCTGTCTCTCTGTTTCTCTCTCTTTTTCTCACTTCATGTTTCCGCTTTTCCTCCCTCTTTTGCTTCCTGTTCTTTTCCAGGCTCTTCCTGGTGTGGTGACGATGGTTACTGGGCACTCCCCTCACTTTATGGGGCACCCCTCCCGGGCAGGACCTGGGGCTGTTTCTTTCTCCAGCCTCATTGTCCTCCCCTCCTTCTGTCCCTCTTCCTCCCTCTCCTTTCTTTCACTTAAAGGATCCTGTCTTTTGGGGAGCCCTCCTTCTCCTGCCCTTCCAGGTCCTCAGTAGCTCATCCCTAGCTCTGAAGGCTGTTCTGGGGCTCTGCAGCCCCTGAGAGTGTCACAGGCACTTCTAGGCTTCTGGGTCTTTGCCACCACCTCCCCACACCACCACTGACCCCTGGCTGAGCTATTTCCCACACCGTGGGCTGAGGATGCTGGAATAGAGTTGTCATTTTAAATTCCACTCACCTCTACTTTCTGGCACCGAGGATGGAGGCTCTAAAGTGTGGATGGACCAGAGCACAGCCTTCCTGTGACTCCTGAGCTGTTTCTGTGGCCTCACTGCCCTGGGGTAAATGTGGGGCTCTTCCCAGCCTTGGTCACCCACGGGGGCATCACCAGCAGGAAGCACACACTGGGTGCTCAGTTTCCCCCTCTGGGCTGTGGGGACAGTGATGTGGCAAGGGAAAGTCTCCAGCAGGTATGACTCCATGGTGAGGATGGGCCTGTGCCTCATTTGGGCCCCGTTGTATGACCCTGGGCAGGAGACGGGTCACCTCTTGGAGCGTCGTGAGGGTCAGTCCATGGTGCAGGGAGCCAGCCATGCAGCCGCCCTTCCCTGTCCAGAGTGGGGATAGGGCAGAGCCAGTCACACACCCTTTCCCCTTGTCCCATCTGCAGGTGGGAGCAGAGACACAGGCCCGAAGGCCTCTGGTTTCCCACTGTTGTCCCTGAGGCCCGGAGCTGGGGTGGTAGGGGGCCTGTGTGAAGGATGACACAGCTCAGAACTGCAGAGCCAGGCTGTGGTGCTCGCAGGGGCAGGACAGCCCCTTTGGATACCTGGGGCTGGGGCTGGGAGAGACCTAAGTGAGGGTTGCAAGCGCCCAGGGCCAGCCTCAGGGGCACGTGCTGGGGCACAACAGTCCTGCCTGCCACCCCTCACAGCCATGCATTGCTTTTAGTTTATGGTTTACTGTCTGGAATCCTTAGGGATTCTTTTCTCTGAGTTTTTCTTGTTTGTTACTAGAGGTTAAGAATTTGATTTGCCACATGGTAATAAAGGAGTTCTTCCCAAAACCAGATTTTGGCTGAGTGCGGTGGCTCACTCCTATAATCCTAGCACTTAGGGAGGCTGAGGTGGACGGATCACTTGAGGTCAGGAGTTCGAGACTAGCCTGGCCAACATGGTGAAACCCCATGACTACTAAAAATACAAAAATGAGCCAAGCGTGGTGGCACGTGCCTGTAATCCCTGCTACTCAGGAGGCTGAGGCAGGAGAATCGCTTGAACCAGGGGGTTGTGGAGGTTGCAGCGAGCCGAGGTCGCGTCATTGCACTCCAGCCTGGGCAATAGAATGAGACTGTCTCAAAAAAGTAAAAAAATAATAAAAATAAAAACCAGATTTTAAAGACAGCATTGCAAGTCTCAGTTTCTGTCATTATTTCTTAATGATTCCTCAGAGATAATGACTACATACCATACCAGGACATTATTTTATTAAGGTAAAATATACATAACAGAAAAATTTACTGTCTTAACCATTTTTAAGTGTACAGTTCAGTGGCAGTAAGTGTGTTTACATTGTTGTGCAACTATGACCACCATCCATCTCCAGAACGTCTTCATCTTCCCCAAGTGAAAATGTCCCCATTAAACACCGACTCCCCATTCCCCTCCCTCACCCTGGCACCCACCATTCTGCTGTCTGCCTCTATGAATTTGACAACTTTAGGGACTTCATATAAGTGGAATCAGACGGTGTTTGTCCTTGTTTCAATAAGCATAATGTCCTCAAGTTTTACCCATGTTATAGCCTGTGTCAGCATTTCCATCCTTTTTAAGGCTGAATAATATTCCATTGTGTGCATTTTGCTCATCTGTCGACAGACACAGGTTGCTCCTCCCTCTTGGCTGTTGTGAATAATGCTGCTATGAATGCGGGTGTACAAAGGACATTTTTAAAGGACATAATACATGGCCCCCTCCCACTGCGCATGACATAGCCACTGGGTTGTGCGGCCTTGGGCTGCCATATAACTCTCTGGGTTTCAGCCTCCCCACCTTATGAACCGGAAGGGTTGGGTCAGTTGACTCTCTCGGGTCCCTTCTGGCCCCAGAAACTGGTTCTGTGAAAGCCCCATTTCTTTCTTCGGAGACTTGCCCCACAGCTCACCTCTCCCATGTGCAGGTGCCGCACAGTCTGATTACGTGGACATTTCTAAGCTTCCAAAATCCTTTTGCATTCCTTGAGAATAAAACTTTCGAAGGATGAAATCTGATTGATCTGAAACCAAACAAAACCCTGAGTACTTTAATTGATGCGCAGCTTGCAGGAAGAAAGAAGCAAGCGGACACAAAGCTATCCTAAGTCCCAAAGGGCCCCCGCCCCGCTCCAGTCTCGGCTACCATGCGTGGACCCCGTGCGGTTCCGCGCGTGGCGTGGTGAGCCCGGGGTCCCTGACGGTGGCGCCCACCGCTCAGCCGGCGGAAAGGCTCTTCCCGCGCGTCCTTCGCGAGCCGCGCGGCCTCGGCCTCGCTCTGGCGGGAGTCATTCCGGAGCCTGGGCTTCTACTCGTGCTCCGGCGCGGTGACTTCCAGCGGGCCGCCGCTCCAGGAGGGGCGTGACCTGCTCTGAAGCGCCGCCTTTGAAGGGTCAGAGGCTGCGCCGACGCCGAGTGAGGCCCATAGGGTGCTGGCGTCGGAATCTCTCTCGTCCCCAGTTTCTTCCGAATGGGCTGGTATCGCTGACTTTTGTATCCACCCAGGTCCCACTACTGGAGCGAGGGACTGACTGCTCCTCCGCGGGCGCGCCTGCCTGGGCAAGGTCGCTGTGTCCCTTATACAGCTGGGACGCCGCGGGCGCAGAGTCCCGACCCCACCGCACCCCAGCCCACGCCCGCGCCCTGGGGTCAGAGGACTCCTCGATGGGGACCTCTTCTGCCCGTCCTTCCCGAGGGCCCTCCCCATGCCCTGTGCTTAGGGGCGCGACGGAGCTGGGGACCCCGATGTGGTCCAGGGCAGCCCCTGGACGTGCAGGAGGGAGATGGGGGCGCAGCAAGGGTGGGCCTAGGGGCTGGAGGCGCAGCCCAGCCCTCCTTCTCCTGCTGGCTCGGAGCTCGGGTGCTCGAGCAGTCCTGAGAGCTCAGTGGCCTTAAAGCGGCCGTCTGTGTCCCTTCTCCCGTCAGGCCAGGAGCGCAGATGGCCTGGACCCCAGGTGGGTGGGCTGACCCCGGCCCCAGAGCCCGGCTTCAGTTGGGCAGCTGTGAACTGCCCGTTGTCCCAGCCGCCTGCAGGGAGGAGCACCAGCCTGACTGTGGTGAGACCCCTCTCTCCTCTCTGGGGCCTGACCTGGTGTCTACCCATTCCTCCGAGACAGTGCACAGCACAGCCGCTGTGGTTTGTGGAATTTGCTTTGGTGGTGGGAGCCTACTGGGCCAGGCGGTCTGTGCTGGGCAGGGCTCTGGGGCACAGGTCTACCCCCCCAGACCTGAGGACACAACTCACCAGACAGGGCTAAGACAAGCCAGGCTGGTCACCACAACTCTGTTCCCTCAGTGCCTTTGCTGGACCCTTCTGGGCCTTCCGGCTGGCAGGCGGTAAAGGGCAGGCTGGCCATGGGCAGAGGCCCCGGAGAGGGATGGCAGGCGGTAAAGGGCAGGCTGGCCATGGGCAGAGGCCCCAGAGAGGGATGGTCTGCTCAGCCTCTGGTCTCGTGAGGAGAGACAAGGGGCTCACACACCGCCTGATGTGTGCGACCTGCTGCTGGGCAAAGCGCCTTCTCTGTGCCTCATGGCTGGTCTTGGGGCTAGTGGTCACCTGCATTCCCTGAGCAGGATGGGGCCTTGCCCTCCAGACAAGGTGGGATCTGGAGGCCCCACACCTCCCCCTCTCTGTGGTGTCACTCCTGCCTTCATCCTCCCAAAGTAGACACGTTGGGGGAACCTTGCCCTGCCCTCTGGGTGTCCCTGAGGATCCAGCTCAGAGAGGGCAGCAGTGTGGTTCTGAAGGGGATGTCCAAGGAAGTGGGGGGATGCACAGGAGGAGGGCCAGCAGCCCCCGAGCAGGGAAGGCAAGCTGTGAGGAGAGGAGGGGGACGTGCGATGCGAGCCAGGGACTAGGATTGGGGACCCAGGAGCAGGGCACCATGCTGGGTGCCACCCCACACACAGGCATGGGGCAGGCCTTGTCTCTCCTCCCCCAGCCACCTGGGCCTTCCTATCTGGTATCCTGGCTCCACCTACCGTGGGCACTTCTTTCATCCTGCAGCTCAGCTTGTCCCTGGAATTTCTCAGGTGAGAGTCGGGATGGCAGCCCCGGCAATTAGCCCTCCGCACATCTGGATTCTAGGGGCAAAAGGGGAAGAGACATGCCCTGTGCTTAAAGTGTTCACATTCGTGTTAGGGGACAGAACAAGAACATGCCTGCCGCATGCCTCCTGGGCACGTCCTGTGTGGGTGAGGCCACAGCAGGCCCTTCCAGCATTTGGGCTATATGAGGTGAACGGGTGGTTTCCCTAATATGGAAAGAGCTCCTATAGGTCAATAAGGCCTGGAATCCCAGCGCTGTGAGAGGCCCAGGTGGGAGGATCACTTAGGCTAGGAGACTGAGGCTGCAGTGAGCTGCATTCACACCACTGTACTCCAGCCTGGGTGACAGAATGAGGCCCCCCAGTTTTAAAAAAGAAAATGGCCAAAACTCCAATTGAAGTATGAATGACAGATACAAGCATCAACAGCTCACAGAAAAAGAAATGAAAGCTTCAGTGGGTAAAAACAGGAAAATAAATTCAACAAGGGTCAGCTCTCAGAGTTCCCCTCAAAGTTCCCACAGGCTCCTTCCAGGCGGCCCTAGGCTAATGGGCCACCTCCTCCAGACTGTGGCTCTGATCCTCTCATGAGGACAGGACCAAGGCCCTAGGACACAGGAACCGTGGCCTCATCCCAGGGAGTGGGTTGGCCTTGATGTGCATGATGGCCTCTCCATGTGGGCAGAGGAGGAATTCCAAAGATGCAGTGAGCCCTGGCAGACCATTCCCAGTGCCAGCGGCCAGATGGTGCCGATGACACGGGAGGCCTCATGCTGAGCCTCCTCAAACCCTCCTCTTCACACACCCTCCCCTGCTCACACCCTCCTTCTCCTGCTCACACCCTCCTCCCCCTGCTCACCTCTCCTCCCCCTGCTCACACCCTCCTCCCCCTGCTTGCACCTTCCTCCCCCTCCTCACACCCTCCTCTCTCTGTTCACACCCTCCTCCCCCACTCACACCTTTCTCCTCCTTCTCGCACCTTCCTACCCCTGTTCACACCTTCCTCCCCCACTCACACCTTTCTCCTCCTCCTCGCACCTTCCTCCCCGTTCACACCTTCCTCCCCTTGCTCACACCCTCCTCCTGTTCACACCCTCCTCTCTCTGCTCACACCCTCCTCCTCCTGCTCACTCCTTCCTCTCCTTTCTCACATACTCCTCCCCCTGCTCACCCCTCCTCTTACTACTCACACCCTCCTCCCCCACTCACACCCTTCTCCCCCTTCTCACACCCTTCTCCCCCTACTCACACCCTACTCCCTCTGCTCACACCCTCTTCCCCTGCTCATGCCTTCCTCCCCATTCTCAAACCCTCCTCCTACTCACACCCTCCTCCCCCTGCTCACACCCTCCTCCCCTGCTCACACCTTCCTCCCCCTACTCACACCCTCCTCATCCTACTCACACCCTCCTCCCGCTGCCCACACACTCCTCCCCCTGCTCACACCCTCCCCTCCTCCTCACACTCTCCTCCCTCTGCCCATACCCTCCTCCCCCATCCACACCCTCCTCCCCCTACTCACACCTTCCTGCCCTTCCCGCACCCTCCTCCCCCTGCTCACACCTTCCTCCTCCTGCCCGCACCCTCCTCCCCCTGCTCACACCTCTTCCTCTTGCCCACACCCTCTTCCTGCTCACTGGACCCAGCATGGCCGGATTGAGTGATAGTTCTCCAGCAACCCTTGTGCGTTATCTGCAGAATCCACCACATGCTTCAAGGCCAGGTCCAGGGCTAAGAGACAGGCTAGACTCTCCACCCTAGAGGCCAGGCCTGACCTGCAGGCCTCCCCTAGCCTGCTGGAAGAGCATGGGCACAGTGGGCTACAGGTGTTCCTGGGTGGTCCTCCCTCCTGTCTTCATCTCTGTATTTATTTTGCTCTTTGCTTAATGCAGACCCCCCCACTGGGGTCCTGGCCATTGCTCTGGGGCACATCTCCTGTGGGGTTGCTAAAGGAAGGCATCTGTTGCTGAAGATTTCTGGAGAATATGGTTCGCCTCAGAGAACAGAGAAGTGAAAGAGAGAGATGGATGCTGATACAGAATGAGCAGAAGTCCCAGACCCTCCCCGGAAGGGGGAACTTCCCACCGAGGCTGCACAGGACAGGCTGGATTTGCGGGGATCCCAGCCCAGCCCACCGTGGCTTTCAGAACCCCCAGTCAGACTGGCTCCCTTGTGGGCCCTCTCCTGGGGAAGGCTGCTCACCCCCTCTCCTCTCTCGCTCCCATGGAGAGCGTATAATTTCAGCCCCTAGGTGGTCTCTGGCCTGTCAGGTTCTCCTCCCTCCCTGCCCCTCGGCCCCTCTCCCTCTGGGTATTTGGGGTATGTAGAGGGCGGCCACATCATCTCCCCTCTCAAGTGGTGCCCTGGCCAATGTTTAACGGGGGGTGGGGTCCCTGGTGGGTGGTGTTTGCCCATTTCTGTGGTGTGAAGATGCCCATCGTGGCCAGTGTCAAGCTAACAACATGACATCAGCTGGCTCGCAAGAATCCAGAAAATGTGAAAGTCTGTTCTCCAGCTGGAAGAGCTGTCTCTGACGCCCACTGCCTCTGCCTTGGCACAGCCAGCATGACCAAGTGATGGAGTGAGCCAAGACTGCACCCAAGGCCTCTCGCCCCTGTCTTGGTCCCGCTGCCAAATCCCAGCCCTGCTTCTTCCCATTCCCAGGGCTCTGCTTGGCTCAAGTCCCGTGATTCATTCTCCTCTTGCTCCCACCTCCCCCACCTTACAGGAGTGCACTGTCCATCTCCCCAGGAGACTTTTTGAGCCAGTGCAGGGCATCTCAGGGGACCTGTGCAGGGTGGCAAGAGGTTGGTGGGGGGGTTGGGGATTTTTGTTTCATTTTGTTTTTGTTTTTGAGACTGGATCTTGCTCTGCCACCCAGTCTGGAGTGCAGGGATGCATCATAACTCACTGTAACCTTCAACTCCTGGGCTCAAGCGATCCTCCCACCTTGGCCTCCCAAAGTGCTGGGATTATAGGCATGAGCCACTGTGCCTGGCTAGGGGAGAGGGGTCTGGTTTGATCCCACGTCCACATCCATGCTGTCATGGTCTCAGCAAAGCATTTGGTGCCTGTCCCTGCCTGTGACATGGGGAGCATAGCCCCATCTTTCACTGTGGCCTGAGAGCCCTGGAGGGAACCCTTGTACACTGAGAGGGCCATGTGTACGTGGGTGTTACAGTCAGGGTGTCTCCCGGGGTGGTGACAGCTCCAGGGGACGACTTTAGAGTCCCTGAAACACCTTTTCCTAATGTTGTTCAGGGTCTCTGGTCACGGTGAAGTTTTGAAATTTCACTCTATGGCAAATATATAGGCATTTTCCTTGTGATATATGCTTTTCTGCCTGTGGTTTTAAAAAGTCCTTCTCTATCCTGGTGTTTTAAAGATATATTTTTTTCTCTTTACAATGAAAAAGAAATTAATGGGCTTCACTTTTAGAGCAGTTTTACCTGTATGGAAAAACTGGATTGAAAGTATAGAGTTCACATATTCCCCTTCACCGTTCCCCACCCCTGTTGTTAACATCTGGCATTAGTTTGGCACACCTATTACAGTGATGGACCAATATTAATATATTATTAACTAAAGCCCATAGCTTACATTAGGGTTTGCTCTTGCTATTGTACGTTATATGGGCTTGGACGAATGTAGAATGACGTGTATCTGTCATTACAGTATCACACAGAGTAGTTTCACCTGCCCCAGAATTTCTCTGTACTCCACCTATTTGTCTCTCCCTCCACCCACCTCCTGCCAACCACTGGTCTTTTGACTGTCTTCGTTGTTCTGCCTTTTCCAGCATGTCATACAGTTGGACTCATACAGTATGTAGGCTTCTCAGACTGGCTGCTTTTGTTCAGCAATGGCCACTTACGTTTCCTCCTTAAGGGGGAGGAGGAAGCTGTCTTTGTGTAGCTTGATAGTAATATTTTTAGCTGAATAATATTCCATTGTCTGGATGTACCACAGTTTGTTCCTTTGCTTACTGAAGGACATTTTGGTTCCTTGCAAGTTTTCACAGTCATGAATAAAGGTGCAATAAACATCCATTTGCAGGTTTTTGTGTGGACATAAGTACGAAGAAGTGTGATTGCTGGAGTGTAAGGTAAAGAATATGTTTAGCTTTGTAAGAAACTACCAAACTCCCTTCCAAGGTGGGTGTATCATTTTGCGTTCCTACCAACAATGAATGAGAATTCCTGTTGCTCCACATTCTTACCATCATCTGGTGGTGTCAGAGTTCTGGATTTTGGCCATTCTAATGGGTGTATAGTGATAGCTCTTTGTTGTTTTATTTGCAATACCCTAATGACTTATAATATCGAGCATATTTTCATATGCTTATTTTCCATCTATATATCTTCTTTGGGGAGGTATCTGTTCAGATCTTTTGCCCATTTTTAAACTGATTGTTTCTGTATTGTTGAATCTTAAGGGTTCCTTGTATATTTTGAAAACCAGTCTTATCAGATAGGTGTTTCGTAGATATTTTCTCCAAGTCTGTGGTTGTTTCCCTTTTAATTCTCATAAGTGTCTTCCACAGAACAGAACTTTTTACTTTTAAGTCAAATTTATCATTTTTCTTTCATGAATTGTGCTTTTGGCATTGTGTCTAAGAAATCATCACCAAACCCAAAGTCATCCAGATTTTCTATGTTATTTTTTAGAAGTGTTAAAGTTTTGCATTTTATATTTAGGTCTATGACCCATTTTAAGTTAATTATTATGAAAGGTGTAAGATCCGTGTCTAGATTCATTTTTTTCATCTGAATATCCAGTTGTTCTGGCACCATTGTTGATAAGGCTATCCTTTCTCTATCTGGTATTCACAAACCTCAGACTTTGCTCTTCTCCTTCAATATAGTGTTGGTTATCATATTATGTATCTTTTGCCTCCCCATATAAACTTTAGAATCAGTTTGTTGATATATGCAAAATAACTTGCTGGTATTTGATTGTGAGTGCATTGAATGGGTAAATTAATTTGGGAAAAACTGACATTTGACAATATTTCATCTTCCTATTGATGAACATGGGCTGTTTCTGCATTTATTTAGTTCTTCTTTGACACTTTTCATCAGAGTTTTGTAAATGTCCTCATATAGATCTTGTACATCTTTTGTTAGATTTATACCTAAGTATTTCACTTTGGAGGATGAAATGTAAATGGTATTGTGTTTTAAAATTCCAATTCCAACCTTTCATTGCTGATATATGAGAAAGCAGATGACTTTTATACATTAACCTGGCATCCTGCAACCTTGCTATAATCCTTTATTAGTTCCAGGGGTTTTTTGTTGATTCTTTGGGGTTTTCTGTATAGACATATCATTTATGAACAAAGGCAGTTTTATTTCTTCCTTTCCAATAAGTGTATCTTTTATTTCCCTTTCTTGCCTCATTATGTTAGCTAGGACTTCCAGTAAGATGTTGAATAGCAGTGGTGAAAGGGAACATACTTGCTTTGTTCCTAATCTTACTGGAAAGTATCCAGTTTCTCACCATGAAGTATGGTGTAAACTGTAGGTCTTTTGTAGATTTTTTAAAAATCAAGTTTAGAAAGCTCCACTGTATTCCTAGTTTGCTGAGAGTTTTTAATCATGAAACAGTGTTGGATTTTTGTCAGATGCTTTTTTTGCATGTATTGATATAGTCGTGTGATTTTTCCTCTTTACCCTGTTGATGCATTGGATTATAGTAATTAATTTTTGAATACTGAATGAGACTTGCATACTTGGGATAAATCCTGCATGATCATGATATATAATTCTTTTTATACATTGTTGGATTCAATTTGGTAATATTTTGTTGAGAATTTTTGCATCTGTGTTCATGTGAAATTTTGGTCTGTATATTTCTTTTCTTTAAATAATGTCTTTGTCTGGTTTTAGTATTAGGGTAATGCTAATACTCATGGAATGAATTAGCAAGTATTCTTGCCGCTTCTATTTCCTAAAAGAGATTTTAGAAAATTGATATGATTTCTTCTTTACATGTTTGGTAGAATTCACCAATGAAACAATCCGGGCCTGGTGCTTTCTGTTCTGGAAAATTATTAATCACTCATTCAATTTATTTTAGAGATTCAATCCTATTTACATTATATTATCTATATCTCATTGTGTGAGTTTTAGAGGATTGTATCTTTCAAGGAGTTGGTTCATATGATCTAGGCTATCAAATTTTTCATAGTATTTCTTTTTTTTTTTTTTTTTTTGAGACGGAGTCTCGCTCTGTCACCAGGCTGGAGTGCAGTGGCCAGATCTCAGCTCACTGCAAGCTCCGCCTCCCGGGTTCATGCTATTCTCCTGCCTCAGCCTCCCGAGTAGCTGGGACTACAGGCGCTGCCACCTTGCCCAGCTAGTTTTTTGTATTTTTAGTAGAGACGGGGTTTCACCGTGTTAGCCAGGATGGTCTCGATCTCCTGACCTCGTGATCCGCCTGTCTCGGCCTCCCAAAGTGCTGGGATTACAGGCTTGAGCCACTGCGCCCGGCCCATAGTATTTCTTTATTAGTCTTTTAATATCCATGGGATCTGTGGTGGTGGCCCCACTTTTATTTCTGGTATTAGTAATTTGCCTCTTTTATCTTTTTTTCTTAGTTAACCTGATTAGCAGGTTTCCAATTTTATTGATCTTCTCAAATAACTAGCTTTTGACTTTGTTGATTTTCTGTATCAATTTCTTGTTTGCACAATTCATTGATTTGTGCTCTAGTTTTTATTCTTTTTTTCGCTTACTTTGGATTTAATTTGCTTTTCTTTTTCTAGTTTCTTAAGGTGGAAGCTTAAATTACTGATTTTAGATTTTTCTTTTCTTCTTTTCTTTTCTTTTTTTTTTTTTTTTGAAACGGAGTCTCGCTCTGTCACCAGGCTGGAATGCAGTGGTGCAATCTTGGCTCATTGCAACTTCCGACTTCCTGATTCAAGTGATTCTCATGCCTCAGTCTCCTAAGTAGCTGGGATTACAGGCATGCGCCACCACGCCCAGCTAGATTTTGTATTTTTAGTAGAGACATGGTTTCACCACGTTGGCCAGGCTGGTCTCGAACTCCTGACCTCAGGTCATCTGCCCGCCTCAGCCTCCCAAAGTGCTGGGATTACAGGTGTGAGCCACTGTGTCTGGCCTCTTCTTTACAAAATGTATGCACTTGATGCTATAAATTTTCCTCTAAAGATTACTTTTGGCCAGGTGCAATAGCTTACACCCATAATCTCAGTACTTTGGGAGGACAAGGTGGGAGTATCACCTGGTTCAAGACTGGCCTGGGAAACGTAGCAAAATCCTGTTTCTAAACAAACAAACAAACAAGCAAACAAACAAATCGCAGGGCATGGTGGTGTGTGCCTGTAGTCCTATCTACTCAGGAGGCTGAGGCGGGAGGATCATTTGAGCCTAGGAGTTCAAGACTGCAGTGGGCTATGATTGTGTCACTGCACTCCAGCCTGCATGACAGAGTGAGACCTTGTCCCTAAAAAATAAATAAATAATAAAGACTACCTTTGCTGCATTCTATAAATTTTGATAAGTTGTATTTTCATTTAGTTCAAACTATTTTAAAATTTCCCTTGACATTTTTTCTTTTGTCTGTGTCATTTAGAAATGTGGTGTTTCCATGTATTTTGGGCTTTTCCAGCTATCTTTCTGTTACTGATTTCTAATTTAATTCCGTTGCAGTCTGAGAGCATACTTTGTATGATTACTATTATTGTAAATGTATCAGGATGTGTTTATGGCCCGAAATGTGATCTGTCTTGGTGAATGTTCCATGTGAGCTTGAGAAGAAAATGTATTCTGCTGTTGTTGGATGAAGTAGTCTATAGATGTCCACTAGAGCCAGTTGATTGATGAAGCTGTTGAGTTCAATCATGTCCTTACTGATTTTCTGCCTGCTGGATCTGTCCATTTCTGATAGAGTTGTGTTGAAGTCACCAACAATGATAGTGGAATCATCTTTTTATCCTTACAGTTCCATCAGTTTTTGCCTCACATAGTTTGATGCTCTGTGTTAGGCACGCACATGTTTAGGACTGCATATCATCTTAGAAAATTGACCCCTTTATTATTATGTAATGCCCTTCTTTATTCCCAATGATTTTCCTTGTTGTAAAATCTGTTTTTTTTTTTTTTTTCTGATATCAATATAGTTACTCCTGGGTGGGTGCAGTGGCTCCCACGTGTAATCACAGCACTTTAGGAGGTCCAGGTGGGAGAATCACTTGAGCCCAGGAGTTCAAGACCAGCTTGGGCACCATAGCAACACCCTGTCTCTACTGTAGATAGCTGGCGTGGTGGCTTACACCTGTAATCCCAGCACCTTAAGAGGCTAAAGTGGGAGGAATGCTTGAATCTAGGAGTTTGAGACCAGTCTAGGGAGCATAGCAAGACCCCATCTCTACAAAAAATAAAAAAATTAGCCAGCCATGGTGGCACATGCCTGTAGTCCCATCCACTTGGGAGACTGAGGGAGGAGGATTTCTTGAGCCTGGAAGGTAGAGGCTACAGTGAGCCATGATTGTGACAGAGTGAGACCCTGTCTGAACAACTACACACACACACACATACACACACACATACACACACACACAAACACACATACACACATAAAGTTACTCCAGCTTTATTTTAATTATTGTTAGCATGCTACACCTTTCTCCATCCATTTACTTTTTAAAATTATGGTAAAACAAAATTATACATAATGTATAATTTACCATTAAAGAATCCATTCTATTTCCATGAAAGAAATAATCATGGCTAGCATTTATTGAGTATTTTACTATGCACCAGACTATGCATTGCTTTTGGCTTTTCCAAAAGCTCTAAGGGATACTATTATCATCTCCATTTACAGATGAGGAGTTTTCTCAGGATCACACAATAAATGGTAGAGTCCAGAAATGGACAAAGAATGGTCAATTGCAAATTATTGATCCTAAAACAATTGTTTTCTCTAATTCATGTAGACAGTTCACTTATATGTATTTTGATTTGGCTAATCAAAATTATTCTTTTTATTTATTTTTAATTTTTAAGTTGTGTCATATATACATAAAAATTTTACTATCTTAACCATTTCTAAGGATACAGTTCAGTGACATTAAGTATATTCACATTGTTGTGCTACCATCACCACAATCATTGTCCAGGATTTTTTCATCTTCCCCAACTGAAACTCTGTACCTACTAAAAACTGACTTCCCCTTCTCTCCTCACTCCAGCAACCACTGTTCTACTTTCTCTCTATGAATTTGCCTATTCTAGGTATCCCATATAAAGGGAATCATGTGGTATTTGTGTCTTTTGTGACTGGCTTATTTCACTTAGCGTAATGTCCTCAAGATATGTCTATGTTGTACACATGATTTCCTTCCTTTTCAAGGCTGAATAATATTCATCGTATATATAGACCACACTTTATTTATCCATTCTTCTGTCAATGGACATTTGAGTTGCTTCTACTTTTGACTATTGTGAATAATGCTGCTATGAATATTGTATACAAGTATCTGTTTGAGTCCCTGCTTTACATTTTTTTTGGATCCACCTTGGAGTGGAATTGCTGGATCATATGGTAATTCTATGTTTAACTTTCTGAGGAGCTGCCAAACTGTTTTTCACAGTGGCTGCAACATTTTACATTCCCACCAGCAATGCACAAGGGTTCCAAGTCCTCTACACCCTCACCAACACTTGTTATTTTCAGGCTTTTCTTAATTAAAAAAAAATTTATAATAGTCATCTTAATGGATGTGAAGTGGTATCTCATTACGGTTTTGATTTGATTTCTCTCATGGCTAGTGATGTTGAACATATTTTCAACATCTCTTATTTGCCATTTGCATATCTTCTTTGGAGAAATGTCTATTCAAGTTCTTTGCTCATTTTTTGAATTGGCTTGTTTGTTTCTTTGTTATTGACGTTTAGGAGTTCTCCTATATTTATCCGACGTCAGATAGATGAGTTGCAAATATTTTATCCAATTCTGTGGGTTGTCTTTGCACTCTCTTGATAGTGTCCTTTGATGCACAAAAATTTTGTATTTTGGTGAAGTCCAATTAATTTTTTCTTTTGTTGCCTGCACTTCTGATGTCATATCCGAGAAATCATTGCCAAATCCAATGTTATGACGATTTCCACCTTTTCTTCTAAGTGTTTTATAATTTTAGCCTTAAATTTAGGTCTTTGATTCATTTTCAGTTACTGTTTGTATATTGTATAAGATAAGGATCCAACTTCATTGTTTTGCATGTGAGTATCCCAGTTTCCTCATCACCACTTGTTGAAAAGACTGTCCTTTCTCCATGGAATAACCAATATATTGGTATGTTGAAAATCAATATATTGGAGAATTTATTTCTGGGCACTCTATTTTATTCCATTGGTCTCTGTGTCTGTCCTTATGCCAGTGTCAGACCATTTTGATTATTATAGTTTTGTATTCAGGTTGGGTTTTTTGTTTTGTTTTGTTTTTGAGATGGAGTCTTACTGTCACCTAGGCTGGAATGCAGTGGCATGATCTCAGCTCACTTCAATCTCCACCTTCTGGGTTCAAGTGATTCTCCTGCCTCAGCCTCCCAAGTAGCTGGGATTAAAGGTGTGCACCATCGTGCCCGGCTAATTTTTGTATTTTTAATAGAGAACAGGGTTTGGCCGTGTTGGCCAGGCTGGTCTTGAACTCCTGACCTCAAGTGACCCACCCTCCTCGGCCTCCCAAAGTACTGGGATTACAGGCATGAGGCACTGCATCCGGCCAGTTTTATATTAAGTTTCGAAATCAGGAAATGTGAGTCCCCCAACTTTGTTTTTCTTTTTCAAGATTATTTTGACCATTTTTTTTGTCCCTGGAGATTCCATATCAATTTTAAGATGGTTTTTTTTTTTTTCCCTGCAAAAAAGTCATTGGAATTTTTATAGGGATTTCACTTGAATCTGTAGATATAACTTTGAGTAGTATCTATGCCTTTACTCTTCACTTATTTGTGTCTTCATATTTAAATAGGTTTCTTGTAGATGACATATAGTTTGGTCTTGTTTTTTGATCCAATAAGACAATCTCTGTCTTTTAATTTGCATATATAGACCCATTGACATTTAAAGTGATTATTGATATAGTTGGATTGATAGCTACCACATTTGTTTCTGTTTATTATTTTTCCTTCTTTTCTTTGTTTCTTTTTTTGTCTTCTACTCTTTTTCTGCTTTCTGTGGTTTAATTGAGCATTTTATATGATTCCATTTTCTCTCCTCTCTTGCTTCTCTTAGCATTCCTCCTCTTCCTCCTCCTCCTGCTCCTCCTCCTCCTCCTTCTCCTTCTCCTCCTCCTCCTCTTTCTCCTTCTCCTCCTCCTCCTCCTACTCTCCTTCTTCTTCTTTTCCCTCTCTTCCTTTTTCTCTTCTATGGTTGTCCTAGAGTTTGCAATATAGCTATATACCTCTACAACTAACCCAAGTCCACTGTCAAATAACACTATACCATTTCACAGGTAGTGAAGTAATGCAAATACCTTGTAGGTTATAGCAGAGTATTTCTAATTCCTCTCTCCTATCCCTGATAATGTTGCTTTCTTTCACTTATCCATAAATGATAATTACCAAATACACTGTTGGTATCATTATTTTGAACAAATTGGTATCTATCAGATCAATGAATAATTAGAAAAAAGATTTCATATTACCTTCACTTATTTCTTCTCTAAGTCTCTTCCTTTCTTTATGTAGATTCAAGTTTCTGAGCTATGTCATTTTCCTTCTTTCTGAATAATTTCTTTTAACATTTCTTACAAGGCAGGTATACTGGTGACCAATTGCCTCAATTTTTGTTTGAGAACATCTTTGTTTCTCCTTTATTTTTGATGGATAATTTCTCTGGATACAGAGTTCTAGGTTGGTGGTTCATTTCTTTCAACACTTTAGATATTTTACTCCACTCTCTTCTTGTGAGCTTGAGAAGTCTGATGTAATGCTTCTTTGCCCCTTGACAAGGTAAGGCGTTTTTTGCTTCTGGGTTATTTCAAGATTTTCTCTTTGATTTTCTGCAGTTTGATGTGATACAACCAGATGTACACTTTGGGGTATATCTTCTGCTAGGAATACTCTGAGCATCCTGGATTTGTGGTTTGGTGCCTGGCTTCAATTTTGGAAAGCCTCAGTCAACATTACTTCAAATATTTATTCTGCTTTTCCCCTTTCTTCTCCTTCTGATATTTCCATTGCATGCATTTATATCTTTTGTAATTTTTCCATAGTTCTTGGATTATTTTGTTTTATCTTTTTCATTCTGTTTTTGTCTTTGCATTTTAGTTTTAGAAGTTCCTATTGATATGTTTTCAAACTCACTGATTGGTTCTTTAGCTGTGTCTAGTCTGCATCAAAGAATTCTTTATTTCTGTTACAGCATTTTTGATTTCTAGCATTTTAACTTCCATCTCTTTACTTATATCACCCACCTGTTCTTGTATGTTGCCCACTTCTCCCATTAGAGCCTTTAGCATGGGAATTACAGTTGTTTTAAGTTTCTGGTTTGATAGTTCCCAAAAGCTTTGGTTCTGGTGCATGCTCTGTATCTTCAGACTATTTTTTCTGCCTTTTTATATGCCTTGTAGTTTTTTATTGAAAGCTGGACATGATGTACTGGGTAAAAGGGATGTGGTGAACAGGCCTTCAGTAATGTGACAGCAGGATGTTGGGGGAAAGGAAGCATTCTGTACTCTTATAATTAGGCCTCAGTATTTTAGTCAGCCTGTGCCTGCCCCTGTGCTGTGACCTTCACAAGTGCTTCTCAGTCTCTCCCTTCCACTGGCGTATGTACTACAGGGTGGCTGGAGGGGGCTGGAGTTAGGTATTTCCCTTCCCCAAGGTAGGTTTGGCTCTGATAAAGCCCCAGCAGGCTGGGCTGTAGTAAGATCATTTCTCCTGAGGGCAGGCTTTGTTAAGAAGAACAGAACGCTCTGGCATATTTCAAAATGAATACTTTTCTCCTCCCCCTGCCAGAAGCCCTGGGGAGTTTTCCTGCAGTCTTTGCTGTGAGAACCTGGTAGGGCTCCTGGAGGTAGAACTTACAAAAGTGTGGGTGTGCCCTGCTAAGACTGCGCACCCTGGAATTCTCAGGCTTGTCCACACTGAGCATTTAGCAATTCGGCAATTACAGTTTAGGTTTTCCTGCCCCAGTACTGGTTCCATGGAGGTTTTTGCTCTGGTAAGTTGTGATTCTCCACACTTGATTTTAAAGAAAGGCTGAGAAGTGATGGTAAGTTGTAATTCTCTCTATCTGCCAATTTTGGAGGCAGCAGTTTTCCTGCAACCTCAGTTCTCTGATGGATCTAAGAAGAGTTGTTGATTTTCAGTTTGTTTAGCTTTTTGTCTGTAAGAACGGGAGTAATGACTTCCAAGCTTCTCACATGCTAGACCAATGTTTTAAGCTTTGCTTTTTACATTTTTTAGGGGTTTGTTGTTGTTGTTGTTGTTTGTTTGTTTACATTTAGGTATTTAAAAAAATCTACCCAGAAGTTATTTTTCAGTGTCATTTGAGGTAGACACCTGTTATTCTAACACATCAACCCTGTGTAATATGTATCATCAAACCCATTTTGCAGACCAGCACTAAGTTATAAGTCCAGAATTCACCCCAGGTCTTCCTGATTCAAACCTCCCATCTTTCTAATCTCCCCTTGGCTTTTCTGAGTCCAGAATTGTGGGCCCTGATTGTCTTCCCTTGACTTTCCGCATCCCAGGTGGGACAGAAAGTGCAGCGCCTGCTGGGAAGGATACACCATCAGCATCTGCCAATCTCCATCTGTATCTGACTCTGCTGTTCCCTGGGACCTAGCTGACCTTTTGTTGGGAGGGCTGGGTGCACTGCCGTAGTGTCCTGGGAGGGTCCTGTTTGGTCTTAGAGAGGCCAGCACCCTCATAGAATTGTCATACAAACATACACCAGCCTATATATGGCCAAGCCATGGGCAGGGTACCAAGGTGGTGAGGGTGCTGGCCTGGGTGCACTTGGGGAGATGAGGAGCAGAGGGCCAGGAGATGACACTTATACAAATCAGGAGGGACTGATCCAGGGCCAGGAGGTAGCCTGTTGACTCATAGATCTTTCTAAATTACACATAGAGATCTCATGATGTGCATCCGTGGTCCCCTTCTGGTGCTCAGTGCAGACATTGCCAATCAATCCCAGGGCACATGCAGCCAAGCCCCAGCGTTCCCACCATCCCTGGGCAAGCACTGCCCAGTGCCTTCTGCATGCCTGTCCTGGGCTGGTCGCCGGGACAGAGAGGGAGCAATCAGTGCCTGAGGACTAACTGTCTGTTCCATAGCCCTTTTGCTACCTGGGCATGCCGCATCTCAGGCCACCCATCACATCAGCAGCATGCATCCCAGGATGCCTGTGCCCTTGTCCTGCCTTTTGTTGCACTCCTTCCGTTGGCCCTGTGATACACAGACAGGGGCGTCTGATGTGGTCCCTTGGTGTTGGGGACTTTGGTGAGAGCAGGAGGACCCGAGAAGAGAGGCAGAGACTGGGTGTTTCCTTCCTTGGAGAGGGGTCAGCCAGGCGTGCGGGGTGCTGGGTGGGAAGAGGGAGAATTAGCTTTCTGGGGATGTGTGGAGCCTTGAGAACCAGTCGGACCTCACCCGACCGCAGATTGCTGCCCACTGCCTTGCTGTCATTGGCTTTCTTGCCTTGAGCTCTCCAGGATGACCCAGAGAGTCCTGGCTGTAGCAGATCCTGGCAGTGGGTCTGGGCAGTATGAGATGTGAGGCCCCTGAGGCCGAAATTGAAGACAGTGTCACAGAAACAAGTCAAAAATCACACTGTTCTCCTATCCTATACAGCCGGGTACCGTCAGGCCGCAGACCAGTACTTGGACCAGTACACGGACCAGGAACTGGGCTGCACAGCAGGAGATGTGCCGTGGGCAAGCCAGCATCACAGCCTGAGATCCGCCTCCTGTCAGATCGGCGGCGGTGTTAGATTCTCATAGGAGCATGAACCCTATTGTGAACTGCGCAAGCGAGGGATCTAGGTCGCGCGCTCCTTAAAAGAATCTAACTAATGCCTGATGATGTGAGGTGGAACGGTTTCATTCTATTCAAACTATTTTCCCCTAGCCCCCACCCTAGTCTGTGGGAAAATTGCCTTCCATAAAACCAGTCCCTGGTGCCAGAAAGGCTGGGGACCAGTGCTCTACAGGATTGTCAACATACGGGAGGAAAACCTGTACAGACTCGATCTGGCTGTCTGGAAGTGACGACGACCACGTTGACCCATGTGAAAATGTGGAAGCGCTCCCATGCATCACCATTCACCTGTGGACCTCACCAGGGCATATGGGGGATTTTATCATGAGCTTATTTGGTTAAGAAATGGCCTGTGCTCTGCTCATAGCATTGTCAAAAATGTGAAGAAAATGGTGGCTCTGAATATACTTTCCTGGCTTGACCAGATGATGAGCCGGCATTCAGTATCTGGGAGGAAATTTGGCAGAACGGTGACCAGGGACCTGGCAGGTTTGAGACTCTGAAGCACCGAAGCGAGTGGCTTCCTGCACAGGTGGGTGGGAAGGGCCCAGCCCCTGAGAGAGGGACTCTGATGGAAGGGGCGCCTGGTCCCCAGGAGGCCAAGAGGGGCAGCCACACCACTCTGCTGAGAGGGGCAGAGAGCAGAGAGTTCTGCTGGGGTTTTCTCGTTCTGAGATGCACCCACAAAGACCCCAGGGCAGGGGCTGCTGCTGTGGGATGGAGCCGTCAAGTTTGGGTGTTCCTTGGATGAGCCTGTGGACATCAGGTGGATGGACAGGAGAGGTTTCTGCCTGGCTCTTGCCATGTGTTTCTTTGTTAATGTGTTCATTTCATCAGAAGTATCTGTTGTGGCTTCAGTGGATCACACAGGGTTTCAGAAACGGGCCAGTGTTGAGTCCTAAGAATAGAAGTTCCTTCTCCTTCCACTCCTGGCCCTCCAGAGCCTTTTTGAATAAAGATTTCTGTGGTCAAATAGGTTAAGAAAAGGATGAACCTCATACCCCCTTCTTGGAGATTCACAGTACGGATGATCCCATTAAAGGCCCTGAGAAGTCCTGCAGTTAAAGAAGGGAAGGAAGGAAGCACTGTCTAACCTATTGGTTCCCAAACTCCTTTTCTCACAGAACCCCTTTTACACCTAGCATCTGTTAATGTCCTATGAAGCTTATGTTTGAGGGGTGTGATTTGGGAAGTGTTTGCCTGCTGTAGCTGCACACAGTGGCAGATTCCACAAGGCAGACCTGGGCTCAGCTTGCATCCTGGACTGAACTGCATCCCCTAGAATTCATGTATGTGGAAGCCCAGTCCTCAAAATGTGACTGTATTTGGAAATGGGATAGTAGCAGATGTAATTAGTCGAGTTAGGATGAGGTCATATTGGAGATATGACTGGCATTCTTATAAACGGGTGTTCTTGGACACAGAGACACACGCAGAGAGAATACCATGTAACTGTGAAGGCAGAGACTGGGGTGACGCATCTAGAAGCCAACTAGCACCAAGAACTGCAGGCAGCACCAGAATCCAAGGAGATAAGTAAGGAACAGATTCTCCCCCCAGCCCTAGGAAGGAACCAGCCCTAATCTCTGCCTTCTGGCCACCAGAACTGTAAGAAAATATATATCTGTTGTTTAAACCGCTTGGTTGGTGGTACTTTGTTGCAGCAGCCCGAGCAGACTCATAAAGCATGGATAAGTTAGGACTTGAGCTCTCGTTGGGCTCCGAAGCTGGTGTTGGGGAGCCCTTGGGCCAAAGCAGGAAAGAGCTTTGGGAACTCTCTCTGGGGCTGTATGAGCTACCCAGATTCCAAGTTTGGAAGAATGGTTTTCCATTGCTGCTGACGTGAATTGTGCTTTTGGAAGTGAACGCTACTGAAATAACTGAAACAGTCATGGCAGGCCATTTGTGAGAAGGGAAGTTAGAGACCTCCTAAACGCTTGCTAATTGAGGAAGCACCCAGCTATCAGTGGTGTGTCAACTTGAGGGAATGTTGTTTCCTATAAGTGAGTATGTGATCTCAGTCAAGATGTGGGACTCGTGTGTGAAGTCATGTTAAATACAAAAGTCAAATACAAAATAGGAACTCCCGTGCTGATAAGGCACGTGCTTGGGTGCCGGCCCAGGCCACAGCGAGTTTGGGTCTCACAAGCAGAAATGAGTGTGTCCAGCTGCTTGTCTCCAGTAGGGTCACCTCAGACCTAGTTTCTAGAACCCAGGATGCCTGGGCCCTGAGCAGAGCGGACAACACAGCCCGGGGGGCTCGGATTGCACCTGCCTGGGGAACGTCCTGCCAGTTGCAGGGAGGAATGCCCACCCCCCTCCCTGTGGGCTGTTGCTCTGGGCCTGGGGACTCCAGCTCCTGCCTGGCGGGGCACATGCTTGTCCGAAACTCCTCAAGGAGCCCAAACACTGTCCTCCCTTGCCCAAACCCTAGGGCCAGAGAGGCTGGGGATGGGTAAATACCGTGCAGGCATCCACAGGACGGTACCCACGAGCAAAGAAGTATGCAGCTGTCAGATCACGCTGTTGAGGCTTCATTAACAGTGCGGGGGACATAGTGAGGGGACAAAGTGGAAAGTGGCAGCAAGAGCCCCCTAACTGTGTAAGAAGACACCTCCCCATGGTGCAGAGCTGCACACTTGCACACATACAAACATCGGTGGGGCCCTACTGACCGTGTTGTGGGTTATGGAGGCGACGTCAACGCGTTCTGTAGACCCTCTTGTTTACTCCATAGCAAACATCATAAACGTAACAATAATACAAACATACATTCCATCTACTGTGAACGTGAGTTATGTTTTTGTATTGTCATAAGCAGAAAAATACACAAAAGAAAAATCCCACAACAACCTCAGCGCTCTGTTCCATATAAAAGTTACTGTTTCCACCAAATTGCTTAGGTCAAGATGAGAATATAAAAGGACCTCCCCCTCTGGCACTCCCAAGAGCTCATTTTAATCAAAGGTAGGAACTGTGTTTTTAAGCCAACACACAAATAAATACCAATTTGATTTAGTTTCACCCATACAAGGAAAACACGAAGGTCCGCGTGAGGTCAGTGGACTTGTGCCTTCTGGGTGTCTCCCGCCCCTAGCCCAGGCCTCCTCATGGAGCCCACCTGGGGCCAGCCAGGCAAGAAAGGACGTAGGTGGCCTGAGGCTGGTTTCAGAACAACCATTTATTAATTTACAGCAGGAAATAAAGCTGTCGGCCTGAGAGTGCTTCTGTGGCTGGCCCAGACTCTTCCAGAAGGACCTGCTCTGGAGGACCTGCGGGGGGAGGGAGCTGTGCTTGTTACTACGGAGACAGTGCCTGGCCCGCGTGGGGAGCATCACACGCAAAACCTGGATGGGAAATTTCGATTTACAAAACAGGTCAGCCAGACTTGGATCTTTTGCTTTTACTCAAGGCTCCTTAGCTTCTTCTAAAATTCTAAAATTTAAGAACTTCCTGGGATTGCGTGTGGCCTTGCTGTAGATCAAAGGGGTCCCATGGCCCTTGGCTGTCACTGTTGTTGGGAATCCGAGAGGCATTTCCAGTCCATTCTACAACGTCTGAGTGAGGAGAGTGCACGCGTGTGTGTGCACACGCCTGTGAACTGCAGCCAACCTGCGGGGCTCAGGGTTGAGGCAGGCAGCCCTGGCTCGGGTGGCACAGGCCCCAGTGCTCGGGGAGGAAAGTGGACGCTGTGGACATGGGCTGCGGGAGGCAGAGAGAGGAACAGGGAGAGAAGCTGCTGCCTCCGAAATTTCCTCTAAGGGAACAGAATCCAAGTGTTGAGTGGGCTAACGCGGAGGCCGCTTTGATCCTGTGTGGCCCAGCGCTGCCCTGCGGGAGCTCAGCAGCCTGTCGTGGGGATCTCATGCACGAGGCAGCCTCAAGAGCCCGGGTCCCCGCCCATGCCATCCTGAGAGCAGAATCACACTGCCAGCTCTTTCTGGATGCCGGATACTGTGTTGTGGCTGGCACATGTGTCACCTCATTCTGTGTAGGGGGACAATCACTGCTGTATTACTGATGGAAGTCACCAGCCCTTGTGAGGTGGCTGGGGAGGGCGCCTGAGCAAGATCTGCGTGACCACACGGGATAGGCGGTGGGGACCCAGGGTCCAACCTTCCCTCCCTGGTGTCATTACCAAGTTTCTTAACTGGCACCCCAAGAGCTGGTAATCATGGTAACCCCCACTCTTCACCAGTGAAGGTGAGGCATGAGAGGGCCCTAGAGGGGCTGTTGTGTGGTCCTGCTGGGGGCAAGGCGAGTGAGACCCAGCACCTTCCTGCTCTCTGGGCCCTCACACGAACTCCAGCCATGCTGCTCAGGGACACACCTCCTCCCAGCTCGCCGGGGAGAGGCGTAGGAAGCTGGGGAGGGCCGCAGTGCGACCAGCTCCTAGTGGAGAGCAGGGCAGGCCACAGAGCCACCTGCAGTGGGGAGCTCCGTGGAGGTTGGTGGGAGCCATGGATAGTCAGCAACAGGTGGCCGGTTTCAAGTGGGGACTGGAGGGAAGAGGCAGGCATGGGGGTGGGGGGACAGCTCAGAGTTGGGAAAGCCAGGGCCTGGACCAGCAGTCTGTTGTGGAGCCAGAGAAGCCATAGACTGGATGTGAGGAGGAGACAGAGGCGGATGGGGCATCCTGCAGACAATGATGCTTCCTGCCACCTCTGCCCATGAAGCCCCGGGAGCCCACAGGATGCCCGTGAAACACCGACTGTCCTGGGTGGCTGCAATCAGGGCAGCTACACTCAGCACCTCTCCTCGCAGGTGGCCTTCACCCTATTATCGCGTGAGGAGGCTGAACTCCCCTGCAATAAAGGAGGTGCCCGAGCAGGTGCAGTCATAGAAACAGGCCACGTAGTTCTGGGGCTCCATTCTCACCATTCTTCCCCTTCTCTTTCAGGACAGGTTACCCTGGTACTGTTGATCCCACTGTAAATGAGACAGCGTTCAGAGCCTTCCACAAAGCAAGGACTCAAAGAGTATTTTTTTTTTGTTTTAATTAGCTTTATTTGATTTTAAAAGCACCATAATATGCTAGGTGCCTGGGGGCCTCATGATCTGAATAGGTTATTCAAAATTGCTTTCAGCCTGGCTCAGTAGCATTCGTCCCACGCAGGCCATCATGCAGGCAACCTTGATGTTCAGATGCAGTTCGCAGCCCACAGGAACATCGACCTGGGATCCCATAGGAGCACCTCTTCCAGCTACTTCCTGCCTTTGCCCCAACCCACTGTGCCCTTGCAGCTGCCTGGGGTGGGCCACACCCCAGGGGCAGGCGTGTGGTCAGTCTGTGCACCTGCAGTGCCATCCAAGGTGTTCTTTGCTGAGCCTGAGGACCATGCTGCCACCTGCTAGGCCCGCCCGTGCTTCTGAACAAGAAGATGGGGTTTCGAGCCTGTCTGTGCACTGGTGGGGAGGTAGGGAGCCTAAGCTCCAGGCCTTATTTACTTGGGGTACCCCCTGGCTCTGACCAGGGCCTCATGGCCTCATTGTAGCACAGACCCATCTACCCACAGGCCCTGGAAACCTTGGTGGGTCTCCCCTCCTGCTGGGACACTCTAGGGGCGGCTCTTCCTGTACTGCTGGGCTGGACAAGCCCTGAGGCCCAGCAGCTCCACGCTCCACAGCCCACTGTATTGCTTGCAGGTCAGTTCTTGCTCCTATATCACAGCCTAGGCACTGTGCCTGATACCTAGGTCCAGAGTATAGGGCATTCTGCCCATAGAGAGCCACTGGAAGGGGGAGTGACAAAAATGAACAGGTAAATAATTAAGTAAACCAACCTAAGGAACATGCGAGGTGCAATATCTAAAGACCAAGCTGACTTTCTGTGCGAGCTGGGAAAGGGGGCAGCTGTTTGCATTGGATCTTGAAGGACACATAGGAGTTTGCCCTTGGTAGCAGGGACAGGCTTACGATGCAGATCTAGGCTCTTTGTCAGTGTTGTCTCTCAATGTTTATAAACTCTGGCGGGCAAGCACTGGGTCGCAAGGGAGGATGGTGATGGTGCTGGCTTCTTTGCTCTGGGGGAAGCCAGAGATGTTGGGGCCCCAGCCGTGGCCTGCATGGCTCATGCTAAACGTGTTTGTGGCCGCTTCTCAAGAGGGCTGACACTTCCAAGGGGGCTTCCTGTGACAGAATGCTGTCTGGCAAGTGGCAGAACCACCAGGAAGGGGAGGAGGCAGAGGTGGGTCTGCAGCTGCCAGCCCAAGTCCCCTGGGGAGATGCAGGATGGGTGCGAGTGGACAGCCATTATGGGGAGGAGCTCCTTTCAGGGTGCTCTTTAGGGGAAGTGGTGGGTGAAGCAGGCAAATGACTGGGGTGGGAGACTTAAGCATGCATTCCTTAAGTCCCCCAGAGGAGAGAGGAGAGGGAGACATTGGGGGCGGCATTGACACTGGGGCTCAGAGAAGGTCTGGGGCTGCAGTGAGGGACAGAAGGCGTGGGAGAGGCAGAGCCCAGGAGCAGGGCGGAGGGGGCAGTGGTGTCTTTGGGAGCCGGCCCTCCTGCTCTTCCCCCAGCTGGCCACATTCTCCCTCTGGGGGCATCTGAGTCCCTGGGAAAGGGGACCCTGTCCTCTCTTCTTGAGGGTGCCTCCACCCCACCTGCAGGCCTGTGTCTAAGAGCAGGGCCTTCCTCATCCCCGGGCCCTGCACCCCTGGGCCTTTTCTGCGAGTGTCTGCCAGGTGCCTGGCACTGTGCCTGCCACCTCCTATGTCACTGCAGCTGTGCAGCCTGGTGCTCCCACCCTACACTCACCCCGAGGCCCCCAGCCATGCCTTCCTCCTTCCTCTGTGGGCTGCCTGGCCTCGTCCCCCTGGCTCTGGCAGTCTTACCTGTGTTCCCTGCCCCGCCTTCGCCGATTGCTGACTGCTCCGACCCAGGCCAATGGTGCAGGGGTGGCTCTGGAGCCTTCTGCAGAGGAGAAAGGGGCTGCCTGACCCAGGGAGGGGAGAGGGACCAACTGGAGGAATCCCTAGACCCACCCACCTGCTGCCAGACTCTTGGTGGTATGGTGCGTGGATGTCATGTGCTGGGAAGAGCTGTGGCCTGCCGCCCTCTGCTCCTGTACCTGAGTCTGGCCAGCAGCTGGGAGCCTGCTGTGCTGGTGGGAAGCTGCACTTGGGTCTCCTCCCGGCTCCCGGGATGGGCTCACCACAGCGGTGCCATACGGACATCATCGACTTGGCATAGATGTGCAGTGTGTTGAACTTCCCACTGAGGATCAGCCCTGCAGTGTGTGATCGGGTCCTAGCGCAGGGAGGCCCAGACTCCTGGCTCCCTTCAGGGCCTGGTCCAGAACACACAGTGGAGGCCTGCCAGGTCAGCCCTGCGGCCACGGAGGCCGCTGAGCCTTCTAGGGGTCAGAGCGCAACAGATGGTAGCTCAGGACTCGTTTCGGGAAGCTCTCACCTCTCCTGATCAAGACGTCTGGCAAACAGCCACACAGTAGTGGCCCCAGAAAGCCCTTCTGCTTGGTCATATGGATGGGGAAACTGAGGCTCAGAGAGCTATGTCACCCTGTCTAACTGGGATTGAAGCCAGACCAGGCAAAAAGCCCATGGTCTTTGCCCTCACCTCAGTCTCCCAAGTTAATGTCATATGTTAAAAACAATAATCCTTTCTTTATATTTTTCTTTAAAAACATTTTGAGAACATAATCAATGAACATGGTGAAAAAATCAAGCAGAGCAAGAGAATGCGGAGTGAACAGTGAGCGCCCCCGCGGCGTCTCCCCCCCGCTGCGTCATCTTCCCCTGCCACGCCTCCCCCCACCCTGCCCCGCCGCATCTCCCCCCACATCTCCTGAGGCAGCCCCTGTCCCTGTTCATGGGTTGACTTTAAAAAGCTAAGATGCAGCTCAGTGGCCGCCCAGGCACAGTCACTGTTCATAAGACCTGAGTCATTAAGAAAATGTTCAATTAGATTTAGTGTAATTATTTATCTTTCCGAGGAATTAAACAGTACTCTTTTACAAGATTTATCTCCAAGAAGGACTGTAGATAAAACGGTGTTCGTATGTAAGACGCTCCTCTTCCACCACGCAGAGCCCTTGGCCTGCACTCCCGTGTGGGTTTCTCAGGCTGTCCAGGCTGAGGAAGCTGTCTGGGAGGGGAGGCTGTTCCTGTAGCGGGGAGGCTGGGCACTTTGCAGGTGCAGACACAGGAGGGCCGTGCATGCTCAGGTTTGCACTGGTGGGTGCCTGCCTGGTGGTGGGCTTCCTCCAAGCCCCCCTTTCTCCCAGTGCTAGCCTGAGAGCATCCTCTGGCCCTTCTGTCTGGACTCAGGCCCTTCATGTGACATTTCTTGACCAGGCCCCTTGCCTTACATGTGCTGTTCTTAGAAAATAATCTGAAGGCCGGGCGCGGTGGCTCAAGCCTGTAATCCCAGCACTTTGGGAGGCCGAGACGGGTGGATCACGAGGTCAGGAGATCGAGACCATCCTGGCTAACACGGTGAAACCCCGTCTCTACTAAAAAATACAAAAAACTAGCCGGGCGAGGTGGCGGGTGCCTGTAGTCCCAGCTACTCGGGAGGCTGAGGCAGGAGAATGGCGGGAACCCAGGAGGCGGAGCTTGCAGTGAGCTGAGATCTGGCCACTGCACTCCAGCCTGGGCGACAGAGTGAGACTCCGTCTCAAAAAAAAAAAAAAAAAAAAAAAAAAAAAAAAGAAAATAATCTGAAATCAAATTAAATCAACCGTGGTGACTAGTCAGATTCTTCAGTGCCTCCTGGTGGGCACCAGCCCCCTCCCCTCCTGCCTCATAGGCTCTGTGGCTCCCATTGGGCGGCACTGATTCCCTCAGGGCGCCCTGAAGCTGGGGCAGGAGGTCCTCCGCAGGCCAGGCTTTGGGGGGTACGTTCAGAGCCTCTTCTCGATGGCCTCAGCAGCCTTAACCGGATTCCTTCCGTGTGTCTCTTGGGCTCTGGACATTGGTTGGTGCTGGTCAGCTCCCTCTGTCCCCCATCCTTCCTCCCCTCTCCCTACCCTCAGGCTGCCAGTTCGTGAATATCCTTTTGCCCCTACCCTGGGCCTCCATGGCCTCTGCGATGACACCTGGACAGTGGAGGATCTCAGGACCCTCTCCTCCAGCTTTGCAGTTTAACGATGTGATGTTCCTCCCTCCCTACAAAACTTTCCGTGAATCTCCATGTCCGACTGCACCAAATCCCAATATAACTGCCCTCTGGAGCTGGGCCTTCCAGACGAGGCCAGCTTCATTTCCCTCTGGGGAGGACTCAGCAGGGCCTCATGGATGTGGTACAGAGCCCCTGAGGATGCCTGCTGAGAGACCTGTGGACGTAGACACTTGGTCCAGCCAACCCACAAGGATACAGGCCTGTGGGTCACACAGAAGCTGAACAGGGCCCATCCACCGCCCTCTGGAGGGCCTGACCGATCCTCCTTCTCTGCACAGCCCCCCAGGGTGTGCCATCTGCCAGGGCTCTGCCAGCCGTCGGGAAGCCGGCCTCTGTTCTGCTGGTGTTGAGTGGGGCCGGCTGAGAGTGGCTTGTGAGGAGCACCCACTTCCTCACAGTTTCTGACTCACAGCCATCTACCCGAGGCCAGGCTGATGGCTGAATGCTTAATGGGGAGTGTTTATGGGGAGATTAATCCACTCTCTCTCTTTCTCCTTGTCTGTCTCTGTCTCTGTCTCTCGCTCCCCCATTTTCCTCCCCAGGGGGGCTTTCTCTGTGGTCCGACGCTGTGTCAAGCTCTGCACCGGCCATGAGTATGCAGCCAAGATCATCAACACCAAGAAGCTATCAGCCAGAGGTAGGGCATGGGGAGTGTCCTGCGCAGCTGCTGTCAGGCTGGGGCAGGGGCTTTGGAGGCCGTGCCCTGTGGACTGGGCAGCAGGTCCCTCCCGGGCTTGGCCAGCACTTGGCCCACCTGGCCTGTGACTCTACGCACAGATGCAGTGGGTTCCTGGAGTGGAGGCTGTGGCACAGGGAGGCACAGGAGTGCTGGGGACTTGAGGGCACCTCTGGCCTGGTGGGGCCCGGGCTGGTGGGGGTGCTGAGGGACCCTCAGACCCCTGGATTCACCTTTGTGCTCCGGTTAGGGTGTTCTCAGGGCCCCCCTTCACCTCCCCTTCCCAAGTGTACTGGGGTCTCTGCCCCCAGAGCTGGTGGGCGAGAGGTTCAAGGTGGCCAGGCCGCCATGGTGATTGGGTGATGTCATCTGTCCTGAGAGCCGTGGGCCGAATGAGAGCTCAGTGACAAAGTTTCGGGTGACCAGGCAGTGCTGCGGTTGGCCATCTGCTTTCTGACAGCAGAGTCCTGGCGTCATGGCCAACTGGGAGGTGACCCGGCAGTTTCTTAACTAACAGAGCCCAAGTCTTATACACAGTGGCAGGGCACTGCCGCCTGCCCTGGGAGGGCTTCTCAGACATGCAGGGTGTGTGCGAGGAAGGGCCTCGAGTGGTGCTGGCCCCAGGTGGCCCTCGGCATGTGGATGTGCCTCCCGAGCCCTGCTGGCGATGGTCAGCTCTGGGCGCTGCAGATGGTGATGGAGCAGACAGGCTCCTGCCCTCACGGGGTCTCCCTGCCCTTGTGCTGTCCTTGTCCTGTGGGGCAGGTCAAGGACAAACAACACCCAAAGTCAGCACACAGCAGATCTGATGGTGATGGGCAGAGGCATCCTGGGGCAGCTGTTGTGGTTGGAGCACAGATCTGAGGAGGCGGTGGGGAGGGACTAGCGCAGGGGTCCTGCTGGAGCCCCAAGGTGGGGTGTGCCAGAGCACCAGGTGAGGCTGTGGAGGTGGGTGCGGGGTGGGTGGGCTGCCTCACTCAGGTGGCAGCCCCATGTCGCTGCCCCGTACGGTGCAGGTCCATAGAGGAGGGACCAGCCGGATGATGCCCTGGTAGAGGGAGCCAAGCGAAGCCCCTGTCTGCTGCTCTCAGCCCCTCCCCTTCCAGGGCACTGCCAGCAGCCTTGATTAGCATCCAGGCACAAATCTGAGCTAATTGGGAGCTGGAGAGGCCCTGACCCATCTGGCCAGGCTGCCAGATGCTGAGGGCCTAATGTGGGCAGAGACGGGCCTCCTCTGGGTTGGTGGGAGAGCTGCCTACTGTCTGTGGCCTGCAGTTTACAGTGATCCAGCCACCTGTGGGGGCGGGCATGTGCGATTTGTGGAGCGATGTGTCGGCGTTGTTTGAGCGACTGCTGTATACTAGGCCATCAGTGTTTCCCCTTCTTGGGAGCATTCTCTGACACCAGGTTGTGGGGAGGTCCTTTAGGCTGCAGTAGCCCTTGTCTGCCTCCTTGTCACTGAGCCATGAAGGGGCTTGGGGGTGCCCGGGGCTGGGTCAGTCCCCCTGTGGGTGTCCCAGCCCACGAGGGACCATGGGAGGGTGACACTGCAGAAGGTTCAGCAGGGACACTGAGGAGTGTGCTGGGGCAGGTCCAGAGGCATGCGCTCCCAGCCATTCCCCACACATTGTGGGGGCCTGGGTTTCCCTTCTGCCCTGTGACTCCACCTGCTGGTCAGCTCTGTTGGCCCCCCTGGGGCCCAGCCTGTGGTGGGGTGGGTGGGCCAGGCTGTGTTCCAGGACCTAGGACAGTCAGCTTGTTTTTTCTTGATCAAGACACAGAACTGGTCGTAAGTGGGTGGTGCTCAGTTGTGCCTGTGGCCAGTTCCTGTGGGTCTCTGAGGGACATCCCTGAGGCCTGGACACTCCCTGCCTGTCGCAGGGCACCACGGAGAGGAGGTCTGTGTGTGCATGAGCATACCTATGCATGTTCACACATGTGTCTATGCACACATGCATGTGTAGGTGCACGTGTGGAACATGATGGAGCCTCTGGAATGGGACTATCTGGCCCTCCGGCAGTTAGGCTGGGACCAGCCCAAGCTGAGCTTTGGGAATGAGAGGTCCTCCCAGGTCCTGCTTGGGAAGATGCGTCAGGGAACCCAGGGGCCTGGAGTGAGGGAGGTGGGGGTCCTGGAAGTGGCCCCTGGCTGGCAGAGCAGTGGGCGGAGGTGAAGGCCACTTGCTCCAAGGGTCAGCTTCGATGAGCTCCGGGGTGTTCGGACAAGCAGGTGGGAGGAGGAGGGAGTGACCTCTGTAGCCGGGATTTCAGTCCAGACTCAGGAGGGATGTCCAGGAAGCCTCCAGGTACTGAGCCATGTGGTTGAGGCAAGAGGGGACACCAGCCTGAGTGTGTCATTATGGGTGGGACCAAGGGTGATTGGGGTTCTGGGGGGCAGATGTCGCCGGGAGCAGAGGGCAGGAAGCTGCTGATGCCGAGAGGCCTGGCCAGGGTCCTGGGGTATCTGCTGAGTGTACAGACCCTGAATGGGCGGCCATACCAGGACCACAAGATCCGAGCTGCCTCTGCTGTCCTCCAAACCTGTGCCGCTGGGAGTCGTGGGTCAGTGTGGTCATCTGCGGTGGCCACATTTTCCCCATGACCACTCAGGGACTGCTGCTGGCTTGAGCCTAGGCATGGGGATGATCGAGTGTGGCCACAGCCTGCTGTCCTCCTGGCCCCAGGGAGCAGCTCATATGTTGCGTGACTGCCCCATCATGGATGAAGACCCACACGTGTCCGGTGGCCCCGCTGGACCGTCAGTCCTGGCACTGCCCAGTGCAGCCTTTCTCTAGCAGGCTTGAAACTGAGATGCCAGGCACGGCGCAGGTTGCACGGCCACCCTGCGATGACAGCAATCATGTTAAAGCCGGCGCCTCCCACGTGCTTGCTGTGTGCCCTGCCCGGAGCCCAGGAGGCTTCTGTGTTCCCTGACGTTCTGTGGCTGGCACTGGTGGAGGCACTAGTGTGAAATGTTCTGGGGGGTGGAGGGAGTATCACCCAGCACAAAGGTGGATCCCTAAGCCAGGAAGAGCAGGAACCTCAAACACCTCACGTTGGAGCCTCCCAGGCACCCCCTCTCCCTCATCCCTCTCCTGATTTTATGCTCATCCCTGCCTCGTTTCTCTGTTGTTTTGCTACATGGGCGTTTCACCCGCTTGTGTCTGAGCCTGAAAGTGGAGTTGTGCTGCCACTGCCACCTGCCTTGTGCTCGGGTGATGTTCTGGGGTGTGTCCGTGGGATGGATCCCTTCCCACTGCTGTGCGATGTTCTGTTGAACAAGGCTGCTACTTTTCTGGCTCTAGTTAATTCCTGATGACGCTGGCAGACCCACTGAGACCCCACACTCGGGAGAGGCTCGGTGACATGTGTCAGTGAATTCAGTTTGGCAAAAATGTTGCTTGCTGGTCAACTTGGTGTTTTAACAGCCTGTGCAAATGTATTAGCCTGGGAAACCAGAACCCATAGCTGGCTGTTTCCCTCCTGTTTTTCCATCTGTCCCTGAAGGTCAGCAGCCACCCCCACCCACCTTGGGCCCTTCCTTATCAGGAACCTCCAAAGCCTTGTCCACCTAGACCTGCGGCCCTGATATGCACTTCCCAGGCCCACACATGTGAGGCAGCACTGCCTCGTGCCCTGTGGCCTGGTGACATGTGTGCAGTGTGGGCCCGCTCTCCACAGACTGAGTCCCGTGGGGCCTTCCCTCCCTCCTGAATGCCGGGCAGCACCGTGCTGCCAGCCTCTCCTTTGGGATCACTTTGTCCCTGCCTGCTTCTCCTCAGCCAGGGACCATGGGGCATGTCAGACCCAGGGCTTTCTGGCCACTCTACACATTCTGCTTCATTCCTCAATTGTGTGAGACCTTAGGAGGAGGAGAGAGGAACCCCTTTAGACACGCCCTAGGCATAGACTCTCACTCATCTAACAGGTTTACACTGAGGACACGGAGATGGGCAGATACAGCCTGAAACCAGCAGCGACGACACTATGTGCTGGGTGGGGCCCGGGAGAGGCAGTCCTGAGGGGTCGGAGCAAGTCACTCCAAAAGTTGTGTTGCATGGGCGTTGAAGGATGAGTAGGAGTTTGTTAGGGTCAAGCAGAAAACCACCCGAGTATGTTTTTGTGGAATTACATAGCTCCTGTAAATTAACCTCACACCCCCTATTTATATTCTCAAAGTGCTCTATGAGTCAGAAGGATTTAGGGTAGCGGGAATCTGAGTGAGAGGATGGCTGCACCCTGGAGACCCTGCTGACCACACAGACTGCAGAGCTGAGCTGCTTTGTGTTGCCATGAACGCCCTGCGCCTCATCACAGGCCTTGCTCCCAGGTGCTTGCGCCTCTCAAGCTGCATGCCTGGCCTGTTTCCTCATTCGATGCAAGCTGGGTGGGGTGGTGGGAGGAAGGGGTAGCCAGCCAGGGGGTACTGCCTGGCATTCTCAGCAGCCAGCTCCCTGCTGTGACCTTCCCGCGGGATGCCTCTCTGGGCAGGGGCAGGGATGCCCAGCCATGTGCGGCTCCAGAGGGCAGGCTCTGCCCAGGACTGCACAGCCTCACCCTGCCATATTCTTGGGCATTTTTTTCCTGTTTAACTTTTTATGGTGGAAAATTTCAAACATTCCCAAATACAGAGAAAATGATAGAACGAACCCAGCTTCAACAGTTATCAATTCTTAGCCAGTCTTGTTCCATCTGGGCCCTAGATCCTAGGACGTTTACCATTCAGTGCATAAATATCTCAGTATGCATCCCTAGCAGAAAAAGGTTCCAAAAACAGCCACAGGAGCTTTATCATTCTGAAAAACAGGCAGCAATTCCTTGATACTGTCTCTCATGCAGCCTGTGTTTGTGTTTCTACTGGTTCAGAGGTTTCCTCAGAATTGAACCTTTGGGTCACACAGCCCCTGCACAATTGGGTTGTCTGCCCTTGGTGCTTGAGTCCCGCTCCTGGGTAGCATCCCTGAGGTGTGCAGGTCACACCCCAGGGGCCCCACTGTAGCCACATAGCCTAGATCACCGCAGAGCCTCAGAACTCTTGATGAGGGAGATGGCCCCACCGCCCCGGTTTGAGGGAAACTCATCCCCTTGGAGTTGAAATCTGGGGCTCCAGAAAATGACCCAGACAGAGCTGGCCTTGCCCAGATGCTGTGGGTATTGCCTTGGTGTCCCCTCTCCTGCCCCTAGCCTGCCTCTCGGGGTGGGCAGTGACGGCACTGGGCGGTCTGCTGAGACCGTAGGGGAAGGACGCTTGGCACTTCCTCCTGGCCCCCTTCCGCAGGCAGAATCCTGCGCTCACCACCCACCTCAGTCCGACGACTCTGTCCTGTGGCCTCTGCTGCCCTGGGCCGCCTTCCCCATGCAGGGACCTGAGGTTCCCCAACCCTCCCAGGCCCTTTGGGCTTCCTTTCCTAGCTGAGGAGGAATCGGGGAGGTGAGGGATGAGGTCTTAGATGGAGCCCCAGAGCTTCACTGTGGGACACGCACCTCCAGGTGAATGCCCCGCTTCAACCCTGACTGCCCCCCGCTGTCTGACTGTGGCCAGGTTACTCAGTCATCCTAGACCTCAGTTTCCCCAGCTGTAAAGTGTCTACCTCACAGGGACGTTGCAAGGCTCCGAGACCATCCCTCTCCACATTGCTGCCTCCTTTCCTGGCCAGACCCTGTGCGTCCTGCTGCGGAGGACCCCTCGTGAATACCCAGTAGCTTTCTGGTGTCGTCTGGCCCACCCAAACTGCAGGCCCCAGGGCCTCCTCCTCCATGAAGCTGTCCTGGATCCTCCCGCCGGCAGCCGGCCTGGAACTCCCAGGCCCCATGGCAGGCGCCCCTGGCTATTTTTCAACTGACCACGTGCTCCTTGAGGGCAGATGCAGCTGGTTCATCTGATGGCCTCCTGGCTCTCAGCCCAGAGCCTGTGAAAACATGGGCGAGCATAACACCCCTCCTAACCCAGGGCTAGGCCCAGGCTCTGCCTGGGTGTCTGGCTTTCTCCTTCCCATCGTGGTGGGGCAGGGGCTTCCCTGAAATGGCCTTCCCCACTGCTCTTCAGGGAGGTGGGGGATGGAGAGGGGACCCAGAGAGCAAGGGTTGGATGGGGAGAAGGATGTTGGGCCCTCGGGCCTTGTGGGGGAGGCTCCAACAGCCTCCTTGGCTGCATTTTACCCCTGATTTGGGTCTAGCGCCAGTGGAGGGGCCTCACTCACTCCTTGAGAGTCACTAGGAGGGCTGTGTCCCCACACCCGCTCATGTCCAGGCCCGAGCGGAGCAGCCTTGGTCCTTCAAGGCTCCTGGTGATGAGAAGCGGCTGGTAGCACGCAGCTCCAGGAAGGAGGACGCCACTCCAGAAACACTCGGGCCTCCAGTTACTGAAATACTTGGCCACGCGGACACTGCAGAACTGCACCAGCTGGTGCTAAAGCTGTAACAGTTTGATGTTTTAATATTTAATACTTAATTAAATAGAGGATTGTGAGACTTTCAAAGTTGGTGAATGTGCTGAATAACGAGAGATTATTAAACTACTGTTAACAAAAGCCGTTAGAGGAAAATTAATTGACTGGGGTAAAGAGATCATTAGGCACACAAGTCTTAAAACATGTCTTCTTGTTATCTGCCCCCTGCGCCCCCATCCCCTGCCCACTTGCCCAGCCCCTTGCTGCTCATTGTCGACACTGAACGGCTGTTCTTCTGGGGGCAGTTTTGTTGTGCCTTGTTGGATGCCCTGTGTGGAGGGGAGCGCGCTGAGGAAGCAGTGCAGCGGGGTGACCCTGGTTAGTGCGGAGAGCCTGGTGCAGGGCCCCTGCCCTGGAATGGCCCTTCAGCTCAAGGTGGAGCTCCTGTGTGCCTGGCATCATCAACGCTATCTCGCGTCCTCCTACCCTCTGAACTCAGCGTGGGCTCCCCTCTCACACCGCGGGGAGAGCTGAATCCCACAGAAGCTGAGAGGGAGACAGGGTCCCCTAGCTGGTGGTTAGCAGAGCCTGGGTGTGGAGGACTGTAGATTTCATCCAGCTGGGGCAGACTGAGGGTTGGGCCAGCGTGGGGCTCCCAGGTGGGGCTGACCTCACAAGTGGGGCTCACCTCCCAGGCCCCAAGCTCACCCCGCAGAGAGGACATGAGTATCACCACTGTCCTCTTCCTGCCTGCAGGCCTGTGCAGCTCACCCCAGCTCCCTTTCTGGGGCACCTGGTCTCCCCAGGGACCCTTCTGTCTTGGGAGGACACTCCTTGCCCAAAGGCGTGATGGATAGGGACCATCTTGAGGTCTCTGTGGTCATTGGGGCTGGGGGTGAGCCTGCACCCCAGGGAAGCCTGCACGCCCCCGCTTCCCCAGCCCGAACCCTGCCTGCCTGGGACCCCTTTGTGCAGTGGGTCAGGGGCTGCCTCCTGGGCTTTCCTGCTACAGCCGGTACTGCAGCTTTCTTGTGGCTCCCGCACAATCCACAGACAGAAAAAGACCCCTACTCAGGGGGATAATGAGTGCCTGGTCGGCAGAATCCGTGGAACTGGGTTAATAGAGGACGAGGCGCCGCATTGCAGGGACAGCTGAGCAGCTGAGCATGCGCCTGTGGCAGCAGCACCCCTCCCAGCCCAGGGACCCTCCCCTCCCAGCCTGGGGACCCGCCCCTTTCCCTCCTCCCCGGCTCAGGAGCCCTCCCCTCCTCTCCTCTCCCCTCCTCTCCTCTCCCCTCCTCTCCTCTCCCCTCCTCTCCTCTCCCCTCTCCCTCCCCCTCTTTCCCCTCCAGCTTCTCTCCCCACCTCCTCCCTGCTGGGAGACCTCCTCTGCTTCCCTACCCCACCCTCCCTGGGTGGCTGAGGGAACAACTTTAGAGCTTGGATCCCCACCCAACTCTTGGCCCACTCTGCCTTCCAGTTTCCTCTCTAGGAACTTGGAGGGTGGCCAGGAGTTGGGGGAATCCCTGGGAAACGCCCCCTCCCCTACCCCAGGGTCAGCCTTCAACAGGATGGGGATTGTCCCTGAACTGGGATTGTGGGGAAGGGACCCTGCATCCAGGTGCAGGAGGAGTTAGGGGAGCTGGGAGGCAGGCCTTCTGGGGGCTTAGTGGGGGCACCACATGCCTGACCCTCTCAGGGGGAGGGCCACCTAGGAGCAATGAAGGAACAAGGCTAGGCTGCTGGATTTAGCAATTAAGTATGATTTACAATCATAAGATGTAAAATAAGCACTGTGTGTCCCAAATTGCGTGGAACACACTTACTTAAACTAAAAATTATTTGTTGCGTATCTGAAATTGAGACAGACTTATACCAAAAACAAATTTTGTCCTTTGTCTGAAATTCAAATTTAACTGGGCACCCTGTGTTTTATCTGGCAATGCTAAGCTAGACTGTTGAGAGACAGGACTTTGTCATTAGTTTGGAAACCGAATTGGTTTAGTCGAAGGCTTCTGGAAAGTGGCCCCGAAGAGGATCAAAAGAAGAACAGGGAGCCAGGCTGTGCGGAGGGTCCTGGCCCTTGCTGGCCCCATCTGTCAGGTGGAGAGAGGGTGGGCAGCATCATGGCCTCCTGCTCTCTGGTTCTGGGTGTGGCCCTGTGTAGACAGCAAGTCCCAAGACCTGCTGGTCAGGGTCCAGTGCCAGGTTCCTGAGCCTCCATGACCCCTGGGGAAGGCAAATGCATCCTGAACTGGATGCGGGAGCAGGGCCCACCCTGTTGGCGTTTGGAGGGGATGAGGGAGGAATCCCTGAGTCAGGGAAGGGAGGGAGGGGAGGGGAGGAGTTGATGCGGAGGACCCCTCTGCGTGCTTCCGCATTTCCAGCCACTCATCTTGCAGAGTCAGGGGCTTGTCAGTGGCAGAAAAGGCTCCCGGCAGAGGGGAGATTTGGGAGCTGGGTTCTGGGCCCTAATGACCATTCCCTCCCTGCCTCACTTCTCTTTTCTGTAAAATGGGAGGAGGATTGGCCTCCATGCTGCCTGGCTCTTCTAGCACTGATGGTTCCCACATCTGGAGGGATCCTTACTCCCAGGCCCTGCCGGTTCCAGGAGGTGAGTGAGGACCAGGGAGATGGCTGAACCCACAGCCTGTGGGCCCAAGGTTTGAAGACCTGCTTCTGCCAGTGTGGGCACAGCTCCCTCCCCTAGTCCTTCCTGCTCACCACCCCTTGCTCCCTCCAGGCTACCTGCCAGTGGACTGTAGGCCCAGCAAGGGCAGGCCTCCTACTTTGCACATAGTACCTGCTTACTAAACAGAGTTGAACGGGTGGGAGGAGAAGAGTGTTTTGAAGATTCCACTTAAGGACTGAGCTGGGTGGGGAGTGGTAGTGACCGCCGATGGAAGGAGAGGGGGATTCGGAGTGCCCAGGTCCCCGGGACCACTTGGGCAGGAGTGGGGAAGCCTGCAAGGTGTGGGTTTGAGGCCTGGGTGGGAACAGAGCTTGGGAATGGTAGAGCTTTGGTCTCTGTTGTGCAGGTCTGGCTGCTGATGGGAAAGTCTGGAGAGCTGGAGATCCAGGGCAAAGCTCAAGGGAGAACAGCTGCAGGGAGCCCTGGAAGGTGCTGGGGGCCTGGGTGTGTGTCTCCCCTGTGGGCAGCCACTGTCCTCTGTCCCCAGGGCCAGGAGCTGCAGTCCTGTGACAGGTCTGCACAGTGGCTCTGAGGTCATGATGTTTCCATTGTCTGCATGTCACCTGGGGGAGCCCCGACTCCAGCTGGATGTGGAGTGATTAGCCTACAGAAGGTCATGGAGGGTTTACTGAGGTTAGTGGGGGTTAGAAGAGTCCCGCGGGTGAATGTGAGGGCCTCAGCTTCCCCTGCTGGGGAGGGCGGATGTGTGCAGATGCTCTCATCCGGAGGCGGCGGGGGGCATTCTGGAAAGGCGCTACCAAGGGGCTGTCGGCCACTCGCTTCTGTTGCATGGTCTTCTCTGTTGTTCTTTTTCCTCAATCCCTTAAAAAATGTGACCTTGCTTGCCCTGGGCTGTGCTCCCTGGCCTTGGGCCTTGGGCTGAGTTGGGCCCCCAGGCATCTGCTCCGGGATGAGTGGGAACCTCCGGGCAGCTGTCTGCTCTTTGAAAAGGACAAGAGGGACATGGACAGAGTTAAGGGCAGAGGATGAGGCTGGACATAAGGCCACAGTGGTCAAGACTGCAGCCCTGGAGTCTGGGCCTCATTTTTGAGAGTAGGACCCTGACAGGGTGGGCCCTGCACCCCCGGGGGCTGGCCTGAGCCAGTGTCCCTGCTGTCTCTGGAGGAAGCCAAGGTGGTGTCTATGGAGAGATGGGCTTTGGTGGGAGATGTATGTGTCGGGGGTGGGGGGACCCCAGGTGGAGGACCCATCACACCAGGGCTGGGAGGAGTGGCCTAGCAAGCCCCTCCTGTCACCATGCCTGCCCTGAGTAGGGCCACCATTGTTTTCCTAGACTGGAAAGTCTAGGCACCTTGGTTTAAATCTCCTCCTACTCACTCCATTTGTGAGCATGGGAGTCCTGTCCTGGGGTTACGGGGATGACTGAACACATGACACCCAGCACTGGATAGATGAGTGGATGGCATTTTATTGTCACATATACTGAGAGCCCAGAGAGGAGGATGCTGCGCTCAGGACACAGTGAACAGGCAGGGGCTGGGGAGGCAGGCTTTGGAGTAACAACGGGGTGAGGTGGCCCCTGGTTCCCACCAGAGGCAGTTTTGGCTGGTTTGAATAATTCCATGGGTTGGCAGAGAGCTGCATCTTGCTACTCAGGCATGAGCAGGATCTGTGCCCAGTTACCTGGGTGGGGACTTAGCCACAGAAGCAGAGTCCGGAGGGGGACATGAAGCTAGGTCATTCAGGGCCTTTCTGGTTTCACTGGGTATCAAGGTAGCACGTAATGTTGGCTTTAACCTTAGACCTTATACCATAGCCCTGCACAAAATGCCACAGCTTGGCAGTGACAGGGAAGGAATTCCAAGCCACACCTCTGTTTCAAAGCTGAGCTGCACCCCACAAGCTCGGGGATGGTTCTGATCCCGAAGAGGGCCCTGGGAATGGGGCCCCAGCTGAAAGGCCAAGTGGACCCCATGGAGGGGAGATGCTGTGGACCCCCAGTGTGCAGCCCAGGAGTGGCCCTACTGCAGCCACTGGCCTGGCCTGGGCTCCCAGAATGGCTGTGTTCTTCCCCATATGGCTGGCAAATAGCTACGAGACCCTCAGCTCCAGCTCTGTCATGCACGTTCATGCAGAGGGGCAGGGTGCTGCTGACGTGGTTGCCAGGGTCCCTGGGAGCCCTGACCTTGAGGTGGCAGGCAGCTGCAGGACGTGCCCACAGGTGCTTATTGAGGGTGGTGGAGCTGCTGGCGGGTTAATTGCCGGTTGTCCTGTTGCCTTTTAAAAACAAAACATGCACAGAAAGCCACAGCGAGAGCCGCCCTCTTGCATCTTCATCACAGGGCTCAGCCTCCTGGGGCTGCACAGGCCTGACTGGACCACTTGGGACCCCAAGAGGTGCTGGGTGCCCAGGAGGAGAGGGGTGTCTGCCTCCACAGCCTACCCCCTTCGACACCACCTCACCTTTTCTGGTAGACTCGTGCTGCCCTCAGAGGATCCTGACCCGGCCCCCAGACCTTGAGCCGGGGTTATTCTTGCCTCAGACCTACCACTGAGCTCCCCAAGTCCTCACAGCCCGACCCCCGCAACCCCCCGCCCCAGATCTCCAGAGGGAGAGCAGGCTTGTCCAGCCCACTATGGCAGCATCTGAAGGGCTCTGAGAAGTCCCACCAGAAAGAAAATGAGGAGGGGGCGGCTTCCGAGGCCCCAAGTGGGGCCTCCTGTGACAGAGTCCAGCTCCACTTCTACCTGGTCTCCTTGCCCCCATGCCCCCATCTGAAAGCTGGGGTGATGCAGCAACAACCCTGCTTCATGGGTGCCATGAGCAGCTCACAGGCCTGCCCAGAGCCAGTCCTCAGCACACAGAAGTCACTACCCTGAAGGACTCACATGGACCTCTGCTCATTCTCAAGGAGCAGTTTTCCTTTTAGGAGGAACGGCCAGGATCTGCCCATGGCCTCCTTTCAGCCCCTAAACCGGCCTGCACCCCGAGACTGGATGGGCGGTCCCTGCTGCATGGTCCAAGCTGACTTGGGTCAGGACTGATTTTACTTCACATTTACTAGCCAGGGAGGAGAGTCAGAGGAGAGGGACTGCTGGAAGCCACTCCCTCGTCCCCACCCAGCTACCCTTTCTGTTCTCAAAGAAATCCAAGGTCAGTGCTACCAAGGGACTTGCTGGCAGCCCAGGTTGGCAAGTGCTGGCCCGGAGAGGTGAGCTGGCCTCTGTCTGCCCCATTCCTGCCCCACCCCACAGCCAATCCCCACTTTTCTGTTACCAGAGTCTGTAGGAGCCGGCCAGGACATGGCCAAACATAATTAAAGATCAGACCCCACTGGCCTAGTGTCAAGGCCCAGGATATCCTATCAGGTTCTGCTGGCCCAGCCACTCAGTACCACACAGGGCTGCGCTTGGCTCCTGAGCACTCTGCCACTAGTGTGCGAGCACAGTCAAGTTTAGCCTCGAAGTGAATTGGGACGCTTGAGTTAAGTGTGTTGGTACCAGGCAGGGTGTAGAATATGCCTGGCTGGTGTTTGATGTGGATGCTGGCGAGCTGTTTAAGAGTCTAGAGGGCCAGGCATGGTGGCTCTTGCCTGTAATCCCAGCACTGTAGGAGGCTGAGGCGGGTGGATCAACTGAGGTCAAGGGTTCGAGACCAGCCTGGCCAACATGTCAAAACCCTGTCTACTAAAAATACAAAAATTAGCCAGGTGTGATGGCACGTACCTGTAATCCCAGGTACTGGGGAGGCTGACATGGGAGGATCACTTGAACCCGGGAGGCGGAGGTTGCAGTGAACCAAGGTCATGCCACTGCACTCTAGCCTGGGTGACAGAGAAAGACGCCGTAAAAAAAAAAAAGAAAAGAAAAAATGTCTAGAAAGCTCTCTCATGCCTATGGTGGTGCAGGTCGTTGAGACAGGTGTGCAGGTCACCTGAGGCCGATGGGTCTTGCCAGCATGCTGACAGTGCAGGAAGGGGCTGCTGAGCCCCAGCAAGGTCTGGAGTATTGGACAGATGTGTGCCCAGCTCCGTGGGGATGGGGGGCGGATTTGGGGGCCCCTCTCTGTTGTGGCCCTCGAAGTCTCCTCTGGACAGGAACAGCACTACTTGACAGGGCATCTCCTGAATCCATTTTGTGGGAAGAAACTGAGGCCCCCAAGTGGGATATGGACACAGCCAGTTTCCTGGCCTAGGCCTTGGTGGCGTACCACATCCCACAGCAGGTCCCTGTGCAGGGCCTGAGTTCTGGAGCGTGGCACTGGCTTCATAGTACCGTTAGCCAGACAGCCTCAGGCTTGGGTCAGAGCCCTGAGTCTGGTATCCTTGCCACCCTAGTCCAGCGCACAGGTGGACCACCTGTCTTGATGTTGGTCTGTGCTTGCAGCTGCTGGTTTAGCCTGGAGGAGCAGAGCCCCAGGTAGCCCCAGCCCTGCGGAACCAGAAGCTGGCGGGACGGTGGGAGCTGGCACAGCTTCTGGCCCATCCCTCCCCAGCCACTACTTCCAGGACAGGGCAGCTGGAGCAGAGCCCTTCTGCCATGCCCACCATCCCCATGCCCGCCCCAGCAGGCCTGTGTGGCAGACAAGCAGAAGGGGTTGTCCTTGAGGATCTGCTCCCAGGCATGAGGAAATGGGTGGAGAGCGCCCGTGGTGGGGTCTGGCAACCTCCCTCGGGGTGAGGCAGGGCTGCCTGGAATGGGGGGATACGTTCTTGAGCACCCACCCTGTGCCAGGCCCATGTGGATTTTCACACATGATTCCATTTTCAGTCCAGCACAGTCCTGGGGCCAGATACCATTATTACAGCCGTCTTCCAGATGAGGCCCAGGGAGGTGCCATCCCTTGTCCCAAGCCACACAGTGGGTAGCACTCATGACACCTAGGGAGCCCTACCCCCCAGCCCTTAGACCCTGGTGGCAGTGGTCCCAGGTGGCCCTAACTGCATCCCCCAGCCAGCACAGAGCATACCCGGCAGGCCTCCTCCAGGTCTCTCGGTCTGACAACTCCAGAGGCCCTGGGGTGAGAGGGAAGCAGCCCCTCCTGACACAGGTGGGCCTCGTGCCTCCCCCTCCTGCCCCTCCGCCGCCCCCGCCCAGTGCCCTGTGGTGTCCTCCTGGAGGTGCCAGCTCTGCTATTTCTCCTGGTAGCTGGCAGGGGGCCTGGTGCCCACCCACACCCTCCTGTTCCCCTTCTCCCTGGTTCCTCTCACTCACCACCCCCCACCCCTGTGTGAGTCACCCACTGCCGGGGAGGAGGGGGGCGGGGAGGGTGGAGGATGGCATAGGGGGACTGGGTGGGCAGGGAAGCCTCTGCCAGCTCCATCCCGGACCCCTTCTTGGCACTGGAGAAAGAAAGAGGAAATTATGGGAGCAAACATCAATGATCTACCAAACCATGTAACCTTGTCCTGTAAGACCCTCCCTCCCCCTTGGGGGGCACTGGTCACACCATGGCTTTTGGGTGCCGTCCACTTGGGACACCAGGGGTCCCCAGAGTCATGCACAAGTGTGCCTTTGGGATATTGAAGGCTACCCTGCCCACCCCACCAGTCACCCAGCCTTGGCCTTTCAGCCTTGGCAGCTTTGAGCTCCTCTCTGTGCCTCAGTTTACTCATCTTTGCCCTGTGCCTCACCCTGCAGATGCAGCAGGGTTGGTGTGAATGTCCTTCCCCATCATCTCCACCTCTCCCATCGCCCTCAGCTGGCTTCTCTTTGTTCTTAGCTCAGGGGACCCGACGACTCCTGCACTGATGAGGGTGGTGTGGCAGGAGGGGAGGAGCTCCCACCACACCATGAGAGGTTTGCAGTCTCTCCCGCACCACTCCTGGTCTTTCAGCGCATTTTTGGAATGAAATAGGTTAATGCCTGTAATGTGCACAGAACAGACGGTGCCTGGCATGTGGCAGGTGCTCCAGGATGGGTCACGTGGCTGTGCCCATGTCCTGGTCCTGTCTCTTCCTGCACTTGGCCGTGGGCACCTTGAGGTGGCCCCTGCCCCTGTCACCTTCATGGTGGTGGGTGCCAGCTGCCAACCCGCCAGCGTAGTAACAGCTGAGAGGAGCCCCCACTCCCCTACCCCATCCCTCGGAGCTCCACACTGAGGCTTCCGGGGTCCTGTGGATCTGGGAATGGCTGCTGGTGGAGGGTCTATGGTCCCTGCTCCTGAGAGGCTGGACATCTAGGCAAGCGTAACCCTACCTTGTCTTTCCCCACGAGCATGAGTGATTTGCTTTGGTCGGGCCTCTGCAGGCAGGTAACCCAGACTGGCTGGGCTCTCAGTATTTTGGAGAAGGCTGTGGGGTGAGGGAGGAGGGGAGCCTTGTCTCCTGGGCCCTTGAGCGCCCTCCTGGTGCCAGTTGTCTCCCCTTCCTCTGTGATGTCGGCCTTGCTGCCCCCACAGCCAGCATCTGCAGGCTGTAAATATCAGATTCTGCATTGAGCAGAGACTGCAGCCACCAGGCAGGCACCACCCACCAGTCTAGAGAGTAGCAGGAAATGCAGACCAAGTGGCATATCACAGAGAGCCCCTGCACTTCGGCGAGAGGCCTTGGCTGTGAGTGCCAGCCCAGCAGCCTGCCCTGCGCGGTCCGGGTGTCTTCGGCGTCCTGGGATGTGTGCGGGAGCGGGTGAGAAGCCTGCCGTGAGATGAGTCCAGCGAGGCTGTACGGGGCTTGGCTGGGGGTGCTTCTCTTCCCTGTCTTTCGGTGGCCCCAGCCTGCCTGTGCCCCAGCACTTGGCCCCGCCTGTCGTGCAGACCTTGGGGGACACCCAGGATGCAGGTTTGGCGGGATGAGTGGCCGGCAGTCCAGGGCTCTCTGCAGAGATTGTAGCTAAATCACCTAGAAAAGGTCCCGGCGCTCGGCATTCCCCGAGGGCTGGAATCGGAGGATGTCGCACTATCACTATCATTAGAATTCAAGCAGGCAGGCGGATAATTACAGGCTCTGGTTTAGCCTGATCTTTTTGAGGACAATTGTTTATGGGGTTTATTGTTGTTGTTGTTTGGGGGGTTTTTTGATAAATGCTTTTATGGGGGTATAAATGAATGCTGTATTTGATCTGTGGGATGTTTCTCTGGTAGGAGAAATAAATAGCAATGCTTTTGCCAGCGTCTCTGAGCCACCCCCTTGGGGAGCCGGTGTGTAAATGTGTACACACGTGTGCGCATGTGTAGAATTGCATCCACACTGATGGGTCAGTCACCCTCTGGCTTAAATACAGGCCCACACACATACGCCCTTGCCTCCATTTAGGGTGCAGATTTGCAAGATGCCCAAGCGTTTAGGAGCTGGTTGAACTCGAGTTCCCTCTCCAAGCTTCACATCAGAGGGGGTGTGAGAACCGAGTCTTTTTCCAGCATGAGTAGGCAAACTCCTACTCATCCTCTAAAACCCCACTGAAGCATCACCTCTTGAGTCTCCACAGGCAGAATCAGGGTCTAAGAACACTCTGCTCATCACTCTGCTATAACAAGAGGCACAGGCACTGCTGTCATTGGCTTTTTGTGCCCCAGAGACTGTCTGCCCTGGACCCCCAAGACCTTGGCCAGGGGTCTTGGGATGGGAGAAGAAGAGGGAGGGCAGGAGGACAAAGGGGTCTCCTTTTGATGGGGTGAGGTCCCCTGGAGGTTGGGAGGGGCTCAGCCTGTGTCCTCACTCCCCAGCTGCTGCTTTCTGTCCCATGGTCTATGTCAGAGGCTGTTCTTAGACTCCTTTAGGAAAACTCTGCATCGCAGGGACCTGCAGTTCTGGGAGCCAGTGCGCACGTAGAAGTGCCATGAGCCTGAGCCTGACATTGGCCGACGGGGAGAGGGGATCCAGCACCTTCTGAGGAGTTGACCAGGCACCAGCTGTCGGGTGGAGTGGCCTCTTGGGGTTTCCTTGTCGTTGGATTCACAACCTACAGAGGTGTGGCACCTCTTCTGTGACTTGCATCAATACTACCTAATAAAATGTTAACCACAAGGACATCCCTGCCCAGCTGTGAGACGTGGCAATGAGGATGAAGAGCATCAGGGGTCTTGGGTGACCCTGAGCGTCCCAACTCCAGGCCCCTCAGAGAACCTAGCACAGCCCTGGGGCCTGGCCACTCAGCCCCCACAGCCCACACACCTGGTGAGCCCCTCTTACTGGGTCACCTAGATGAACTACGTGACCCACTGCCTGGCCCTGACCAGGACGTCACTGTAGTGTGCATAGCCAGGGCTGGCCACTCAGGAGGCCTCTTGGGACCTCCTTCAGGAAGGGGTACCCTGCTGGGGTCCCGGGGGCACTGACAGGGCCCTGGAGAGGTAGGGAGCCGCTGCTAGCAGACTTCCGGCTGTGTTCTCGCCACAGGCCCGGTGGCCTCGGGACCTGCTCAGTGGCCACTGCTCTGGTCTCCTGAGTCCAGCAGATTCCCTGGGGACCAAAGCCCCCCAGAATGAGGCTGGCAGGCAGGGATGAGCAAGATGTGGTTGCTCCACTGTCTGGGGCAGGGAACAGGACTGAGCTGGGGCTTCCCCCAGATTCCTCTGTACTGTTGAGGGCCAGGTTCTGCTATACTGTTTAGGGCCAGGGCACATTTCTTATGCACTGGATTGGGTTCAGTTTAACTTACTTAACCTTGTTCATGACAAGGGGTTTACGAGGTTAATGTGAAAGCTGAGAATAATGTCCCTGGTTTTGTAGAAAGGAGATCATAGTATGTGCACAGAGTTAGGAAGCTGGATTCTGGCCTGCCCTGAGATGGGGCTGTCTGAGCCAGGTCCAGAGAGAATGCCGCCTCCGCCTGCCCCCTCCTTCTTGTGGCTTCTCAGTCCCATCCAGAGTCACCTTATATTCGCGTAGATTTATTTTTTGCCTGATTTTTTAAAATTTAAGGGCAAATGTTACCATAGCAGATTTTATGAAACATCCTTGTCATATTCAATCAGTAGCTTGCTCACTGGAGACAGGATCAAAATCTTTTTTAAAAACAATGCTTTGCTAAATTATGGAAGTAACACATGATCACTGTCAAAACTGGGGGAGGGGAAGTTAACGAATAAAACAACAGTAGCCATAAACCTGGCACCGAGAGTGAAGCACGCTATACGACGTGTGTGTCTGGATGTTACCAGCTTAGATCTTGTGTCATGGTTTATGGTTTCCAAGCGGCTCTCTGAGCGCTAACCTACTGCAGCTGCTGGGAGGAGGTGGTCGAGGTGCTGTTGTGGGTGTTACAGAAAGAGGACCAGTCAGCAATCTGTATGGCCACCATGAGTGGACACCTGGTGCCAGGACTGGGCAGCCAGGTGCCCTTTCTTCACCCCACACAAATAATTATCTCCCTAAACACGTGCTCAGGAATAGGTATCATCTTCGGGCTGGGGCTCAGCTCTTGGTGATGTTTCAGTAATAAAACACAGGCATGTAAATTATCTGTGTCCCAGGAGAGTGCGTTCATAATTGCATCTTTCTCCTGATTTGGGTTTATGATTTTATTGATTTAACTCTAATCAGGCAATTTTTCAAAAGGAAACTATGTGCCATGGTTCCACCGCCTCTCTCCCAGGTCCTCCTTTCCCTCAGCCTGGCTCTGGCCCACACGTCCCGTAGCGATGTGTGGTCCCGGGCTTGGATCCTGTCCTGGGGAAAGATTAACCATCAACTTTATTGGGACAGGTTGGAAAGGTGGAACGTGGATTGTAGCTTAGAGACATGAGTGTCATATCTGTATTCGATTGACTGAATCTGGGACCTGCATTGAGATTATAGAAGGGACACCCTGTCCTTATGAGACACGCCTGAGTGCTGCCTGGTGTTACACACGCGTCAGAAAAAGTGAGTGTGTCATATGGAAGCAGGGGCGGGGCAGGGAGATTGTACAGAAGTGCTGTACACGATTGCTCTGTTCTATTGTTGCAGTTTTTCTCTATGTCTGAAAAATGTTCAGAATCAGTTTAAGAAAGACACTAGGAAATAAAACAATAACCCCATGAACTCACCACCCTGCACACTGAGAGCCCTCCCTCCTCCCACCCCAGAGGGATGGGGGTTGAGGGTGTTGCAAGAATGCATCCCCTGCTTTCCACTGGAGCCAGGCCTCGTGCGTGGACCCTTCCCCTCCCCAGGTGTGTCCAGTGTTGCTGGGTTTTGAGCTCCATGCAGATAGGAAAACAGAGCTCACACCGTGTGTATTCTATTGTGACTATGTTTGATTTTTCCATTTTGATGCTGACAGACACTTGGGCTGGTTCCAGTTCCGCCATCACAAATCCCTGAGGCTCCTGGCACCTCAGCTCCCACTTCAGTGGGAGGGGAGAGGAGAGGGAGAGGGAGCAGGGACTGGGGTATTCTGGAAGACTGTGCAGTGCTTGCTGAGGTGGGTGTGCAGGTGGGGGAGGGAGCAGGTATGCCCTGGGCTTCCAGCAAAACAGCGGGGTGGGGTCTGACTCCCTCTGTGTCACCTGGAGGCTCTGTCAGATCCCTGTGAATCCCTCTCGTGGGATGCCAGGCGGCTGGGCTTGAAGCAGATGGCAGCCAGGTGGCCAGGGCAGGGAGACGAATGCCTGTCCTGGGAGGGGGAAGTGGGGGGATGCCGCTCCCAGAGACCTTGCCATCTGCAGGCGTGGCTTTCTCACTCAAGGCCTATACGTGTTTGCAGGCATATCCTGTACCCCAGGCCACCACCGCCACACCTGTTCCAGGGGAACTGACCCCAAACATGACTCGGCCAGGCCTCCCTTCCTGCAGGCAGACAAGTTTCTGCCAAGCCCAGGGATCAGAGGTTTTAATGCTTCCCGAGGAAGACCGTGAAGTTGCAGCCTCATTCTTTCCCTGCTCCTGGGCGCTACTGGACATTCCTGGCGAAGGAGGCATCCCCGAGGTCTTGTCTTGTGTATTAATTATATGCCCCCTGGCCCTGCTCACCTTTCCTGTGGTGGGACTCAGCACTGGGCAGGTGGAGGGGGCTCCAGACACCGATGCGCCCTCCCCAGTCACGTCCTGAACTCTGAAATGCACTGTCCTTTCCTCGCAGCTCCTCATGTACGGCTGTGCCCACCGACTGTCTAGTTTCGACCTTTGTGTAAATAAGTGCACACCGTGAGTCCTCCTTTGCTGCTCGTTCCCTACACACTATTAGGATGTGGATGCTGCCTGCACGTGGGGGTTGGTGGAGGACTGTTGCATTGCAGTATGGGACCCTGTGTGACTGCAGCGCACGGAGTCCTCCTTCTGTCAGAGGAAGTGTGGGGTTTTGGGTTTTGCTATTACACTCTCCATCCGTTTTTAAAAGCCTCCTGTCTCTATTTGAAATGTAAAATTTCTGGCAGATAAGTTGCTCCATCCTTTGGGGGCCAGTGGAGGGGTCACCCAAGGAGCACCAGTCACCTCCACGCCTCCGGTGTCCGGGGATCTGGGCCCTGCACCTTGTGGGGTGGGAGGAGAGTGGCGAGGGAAGGAGGGGCCACCTCCTGCTTCACCACCAGTTCACTTCTATCCCCCAGGCGAGGCCTCTCTGAGGCTTTCCCCTCCTCCTCCTGCCAGCCGGCTCTGGGACACACCCTCACCCCCTCCCGGCCCCATTCTGACAGCCCCTCCCCTGCCTCGGAAGAACAAATTTGGCTTCAGCCAAAAGCTCCAAAGAGTATGGAATTAGGACAAATAAGTGGAGGATTAAATCAGTGCACTGCTGACTTTGAATCATCCAGGGAAACTTTTAGCCCTGAGTTAGTAGCGCTCACCACCGGAATGGGCCTCTCCACCCCAAACACAAGCCAGCTGGTCCCTGCCCCAGCCTTGCCACCAGTGGCCCAGGGGGTGCCCACGAAGAGTGTTCCCTTGGTGGGGGCACGACTACTCACTGTGGGGTCACAACCACTCCTCTCTTCATCAGAGGCCCTGGCACACCCTGGTGGGCCTCTCCTGACACGGACAATCCGTGGGCCACCAGTTGCTGGGGCAGGAGGTGACGCCTTGTTCTTTTCTGTCCCCCAGATCACCAGAAGTTGGAGAGAGAGGCTCGGATCTGCCGCCTTCTGAAGCATTCCAATATCGGTGAGCGGCCCTGGGGTGGGGCGGGGGGGTGGGTCCCGTTCCGGTTTCTCTATCAGACTTTCAAAGAGATGCAGAAAGACTTCCTTTTCTTCTCTGTTGAAATATCCCACCAGAAGCCCCTGAGGACGCCCCCTTTCCTCCCCTGACCTTGAGGACTTTGTCCTGTGTGACATGATTCCAGGGAGTGCTCAGAGCCAGGGCAGCCCCAAGGTGGGGCTCTGGGTGCCCAGCTCCACCCAGCTGGACAGGTCCCCTCCCCACCCCACTCTGTCCTTTGGGTCTTGTCTGTGGCATTGGTGACAGTGGCTGCAGAGGAAGATAAAGGACACATTCCTCACAGAGCCTTCCGCGGAGCCAGTGCCCAGCGCGTAACCCCCATAACTCTGAACCACCATAACACTGAGCCACCATTCTGCTGAGAACACACAGGGGCCTCCACATTCTGTGGCCTCCAAAAAGCCACAAGATGGCCCAATTACAAGGAAAACAGACTGACCAAAGACCCCAGCACATGCCGTCCTCGGGCTGAGAGCCCCTACTGTTTTCTTTTGCTGGCCCAGGGCTTCTGGAACTACGGTCTGAGGTCAAGTGACCCTGGCCCAAAGTCAGCTGCTCCACTGGGGCATCTGGAGCCTGGAGCCCAGGCCTTACCCATGATGGGGAGCAGCCAGGAAACGCCCTGGGGATGGCGGCCGCTCTTGGCCTCAGAGGCACCCGGGGAGCTGTCAGGTGGATTTTGGGCCCTTTCCTCCAAAGCTCTGACTCACTTATGCCAGGAGGACCCCAGGTGTGCTTGTTCCAAAGGAACAGCTGGGGACTGGGAGCCTGTTTAGGAGCCTGGGGCATCCGCACACTCACCCCGGCCTGGCTCCGAAGGTCGCTGAACCCTCATCGCCTGGTTTAGGGGACTGGAACCACCTTGCCTCATCCGATGCTTCACCGATGAGCTGGGCAGAGGGGCAGGTGCCCCAGTGGACCCAGCAGGACCCCAGCATGGAAAGCGGCAGCCCCAGCTCCAGGGCACGGGCCAGGCTGCAGCCCCAGGTGGGCTCTCAGGGTCCCACTGCTGCAGCTTAGCCCCTGGCGAGATTCGCCGCTGCCCACCGTCCCACTGCATCCAGACTGGACTCTTCACCCTGGTTCCTCTTAGTAATCCGGAACTTTATTTATTTACCACCTCTGTATGCTGCCCACAGTGTTATTTGCTTATTGTTTTTATTTAAATAGATTTTCTGACAATTCACTTTTTTACTTAGCCTTGTCTGTGAATTCGCCGTCTGATGTGCCAGTTAGGTTTTCTTTTAAACCACTAAAATAAGTATATAACTATTTTTAACATGTTAAAAATGTTTTTTTAAAAAGTGTCCACATGCACATGGCCCAGACTCCCCACACAGACCCCCAGTGCTCCATCTGGCCTAAGCAACCTGCTTCCTGCTGAGGAAGTGGGATCCCCCCTCCCACTGCCACCCCAGAGCCCATCTGCCTCTGCCCCACCCCACCAGGCCTGCATGGGGACGTGGGTGCCTGAGGGCAGGGGCAGCCCCTACCATGAGGATGGCCCTGCAGCACCCCCAGGGAGCGGTGAGGTACCTTCATGGATGACAGGGCCTCCCTTGGAGCTGCCCGTGGGGTTCTGTGGGGGGCATCCCCTCCGTGGCCCCTGAGATCACCTCTGCTCTGAGTGTGTGATTTTCATGAAGCATGTCCCAGGTGGGGCAGCTCAGAGGGGCCAGCCTGCTGGGCCCCCAGCTGGGCTTATTGGGCAGCCCCCACTAGAAAGGAGTGGGGAGGGGTGAGTTTTTTAACTCCAGAGGTTTCACAGGCAAGTGCTAGAAGTGGGATGTTGGTGGGCCTCCAGGATCCGCCATGTCTTAGGGACACACAGGCCAGCCTGCGTAGAATGGGAGCCTAGGAGTGAAGAGAGGGTCCAAGGGACCTAGTGAGAGGGCATCCTTGCTGTTGGGACAGAAGTCAGCCAGAGATGGGTGAGAGGGAAAGGGGACATTGGTTTTAGACAAGTGCCTTAGCTGGCGGAGTCCCTGCTTGACAGAGGTCAGCATCAGCTCCCAGACAGCCCTGGTGGGCAAGATTTGCCCTCCGCCCAGGGAGCTGCCCCAGGACATGGTCTGGGGAAGACCTTGCTCTTTGAGAATGGGGCTTGGTGGGGGCAGAGAGGAGAAGGCTGGGCTACTGGGCCTGAGGCAGAGAAGTGGAGCAGGTCTTTTTGCACTGGGCTTGCAAAAACCCCAGGACTCTAAGTGGGCCCCAGCCCTGGTGCTGAGCGTTGGTCACCTGGGATTCTTCACACTCAGGTGATGATGGTGACAGTGATGGTCACAGAGCTGTGGTTCACCTAGTGCTCACTGTCTCAGAGCACCACAAAGGTTACATAATTGATCTTCACGGCCACCCCGTGAAGAGGTGCTATTTATACTATTTCACAGAGGGGCAGATTGAGGCTTAGGTGGGCTGAGCAACCTGCCCCAGGTCACACAGCCAGAGCAAGTGGCAGGGGCAGGGCTCGCCCTATATTTTCTGACTCTGTGGAGGCTTCTGGGGCCTGGCCTGCCCTTGGTGGAGGGCATTTTGTCTGAGGTTTAGGGGCTAAGGAGGGCCATCGGTGTGGGGCTGCTGGAGTCCAGCAATCTGTAGGGTGAGTCCTAGGCCCCAGAGGCCACATGGAGTTCCCGGATGTAAGGACATTATCGGGCCGGGCCCCTGGGAGAACCAGAGCCAGAGGAGGGAGGGCACTGGCAGCCAGTTAGAAACTGGAACAGCGTTGGAGCATGCAAGGAAGGGGCTGCCTGAGGCCCAGGGGCCTGCGAACCTAGGAGAAGGCAGCTGCGCCTTACCTTTTCAGTGTCTGTGGCCCAGTCTCAAGTGGTGGAGGAGAGCCACACCTCAGGGGTTCGTCTTCCCAGGACTTGAAGACTGGAGGGAATGAGGCTGGTGCAGGCCCTCAAACCAGACTGTCCCCTGAGTCTACAGCCCTATTCTGCCTTTGTGAGCTGTGTGACTGTCAGCTGCTTACCTAACCTCTCTGTGCTTCAGCTTCCTCATCTGTAACTTCTCGGGGTGGTCGGGAAGGTTAAATGAAATAACACACACAGAGTGCTTAGAACAGCCCTAGTGTGTTGGCTGTCATTGTCCTCGTTGTTCTAACAATCATCAGAATCGGCACGTGGGAGAGTGTCCAAAATGAGTCATTCCTAGAAAATATTTGCTGCTTAGTACAGGGCACATCTCCAGCTCAAGGAAAAGCAGGCCTTGAGGTTGCTTGCTTTGTGCTGAAATCACTCACTGTTCCCTTGCCTCTTCATCCATCCACTCGTTCATTCATCACATCCTGACCAGCTCCTGCCCTGCGCCAGGCAGAGTTCCAGGGCCAGGCATGCTGCACATAGATTGTCATGGGAAGCTGTGCAGGGAGGAAGGAGGGAATGATGGTGGTCCATCCTGCTGACCATGCCAGCTCTGGAATCGGAGCTCAGGGCCCAACCTTTGGATGATGTTGCATCCGGCGGGGACCCTGCCCGCCAGCCTGTGCTGGCAGCACACAGCAAAGACACAGAGCCTGAAGGCTGAGGGCAGCCCTGGGAAGACCCAGGGCGAATAATGAGTGGTTTTTGTCCCAGCTTCTCCTCATGTGGAGCTTTGTGGCGGCTCCTTTCTGGGGTTTGGCGGTGTGAGCTCCTCCTGCTCATCTCCATGGTGTTTGGGAGCAACTGAGGCCCAGGCTGGGACCAAAAGGGCCTGGTCTCTCTCTGGCAGAAGGAGACAGGTGACCAGACTGGCAGCTGAGGGCAAGGAAAGGGCAGGGGCCCAGAGGCCCTGTGGGTGCTCGCTGGGTGGTCAGCTAGCCCGCAGGGCCCAAAGCACTCTGCTCAGCCCTGCCCTCTGGCCTGCCCACCTAGGCCCTCCCCAGCCCGATCCTGTGGGCAGCCCTAGGGCTTACACAGCTCGTGGTGTGCCTGGATAGGTATGGAGGCAGGCAGGGGTGTGTCCTGGGCTACTGCCAGCCCCTCATGGCTTCTCTGTCCCCACAGTGCGTCTCCACGACAGCATCTCCGAGGAGGGCTTCCACTACCTGGTCTTCGATCTGTAAGTTCCAGAGCTGGGGACTCTCGCCACACTCACTCCCAGCCTTGGCTCAGGGTGGGATCTGCACCCTCCCCAGCCCCAGGGAATAGTCCCGACCCGTGGGCTGGCCACTCCATTGAGTGTGCTTCTGCTGCTGGTCCCCTTGCTCCAAGTTGTGCCCGGCCCAGCCTCCCTCGCTTCTCCTCATTTGCTTTGCACTAGGGTTACTGAGGCCCACGGAGGCAGGGCTGACATCCTGGGCTCCCCCCTCCTCCACACAGAACAGGGCACACTGGAGGCAGTGGGTGGGTGGACCCCAGAGGAATAGTCACTCAGAAGCTGCATTCACCTTCCTTTCCTTCGTGCCCTCGTCCCAAGGACTGGGGCACCGCTGGCTGGCATGAGCACACATGTGTGTGTTTATGAGTGTGGCTGTGAGATGTGAGCATGTGCACATGTATGCGTGTGTGTGGGTGTTGGCACATGGGGGCGTGTGAGCACATGAAATCAGGGTACATATGGGTGGAGATGTGCATACATGTGCAAGTGTATTGTGTGAATGTGTGAGCGTGTGGAGGTGTGTGCATGTGGGTGCGCTGGCACAAGTGTATGCATGTGTGTTTGCATGTGTGTGCATGCATGTGTGCGTGTGTGTGTGCATGAATGTGCATGTGTGAGTGTTTTATGAGTGTGTGTGCGGTAGCTCAGTGAGAAGGTGTCTGGGGCCGCTGCCGCCTCTCACTTCCTGCCGGATTTAGAAGCAGTGATCTCATCTCCCTCACTTTTGACAGTTCCTGCTAAGCAGCGCTATATTTAGCTGTCTGTGAGTCAGTGCTGCTCCAGGACCCTGACCTGGGCAAGGGCCCATAGGCCTTAGCCTGGCCCTGTGGCCCCCAGGCAGCCGCACAGCCAGGGAAGCCCAACCTTGGTGCTATTGCCATGGTTACCCCAGGCCCTCCCCATGGCTGCTGTGATCGTGCAGGCCAAGCAGAGACAGGACGCGCCTGCATGGGGACTGCTCTCTCAGCTCCTCCTTCCTCAAGTGACAGACAACAGGCCATGGCACATGTAGGCCTGAGGAGGCCTCTGTCCACGTGAGGTTCTCTGGCCTAGAGAAGCTGAGACTGTCCCTGCAGCGGCTTGGCCACCTCTCAGGTTCCCCTGCATGTCCCACAAGACACCAACTGCAATCACCAGCCAGGTGACTGGGGCTGACCTGGACACAGTCGCCACTGCCTGGCTGGGGCTGTGTCCTGAAACGTCTGTCCTGTGGCTCTGGGGAGCTGGCAGGCTTGCTGCACACCTGTGGGCCCCACCACACCTCCATCAGCCTCTTTTCCCAGGAAATGGAGAGACTGTGGGATTGGAGGTGGTCCTGTCCAGGGGCCCTGGTGGTCAACAGATGGCTGTATGTGTCACAGGAGCTGAGGAGAAGAAAGGGTGGTGTGTTCGTGCATGTGTGTGCCCATTTGAGAGACTCTCATGTCTCCCGCCTTGCCAAGCACATGCCAGGCAGGTGTCAGTGGAGGCCCTGAGGCACACTGGGAAGAAGACATTGGCTGGCGAGTCAAGAAAGACCCTCCATGTCTTCCCCACAAACCTCCATGGCCCCTGTGCCTCAGCCAGCCTCAGGCCGGCAGAGGGCCAGGACAGTGGTTTCTGGAGTTGGCTGGCATCGCCCTCAGGAGGCCCTGAGGCCCCACAATAGTTTGGGGACTCTGTGGATTCTGGGGGATTGACAGATATCCCCATTCCCCTTGCTTGGGAATGTCACAGGGCTTGAGAACCAGGCTTGGGAATAGAGGGTCTCACACACACCTGCACACCCAGAGGACAGAAGCTCCCATAAGTGCCATGGCTGAAGCCTAGAATCGGCCATGTGTCCCCCACAGCCTAAGGAAAGGGGACCATGAAATCATATATGTGCCTTCCCAGACTATGTTCCTCCTGGGCCAGTACCGAGTCTCCCAAACTTCCCACAGCAACCAACGTGGGTGGAGAAGCAAACTCCCTTCCCTGAAACTGAACCACTAGATGGCCCTGGCCAGGGAGTCTCCGGTGCAGCTTCCTGAGCACACAGAGCACCCCAGAGGGCCTGGCATCAGCCCTAGTGAGGCACCCCTTGGAGGGATTCTGGGTTGCAGCCCTGGCTCAAGATCTTAAGGCCTTTTAGCCGCTGTTCTGTGCCTGGACTCAGCATCTACAGAGCCTAATCTGTGTTTAATGTGTGCCAAGACCTGGACAGTTATAGCACAACACTGGGGCATGCCAGACCCTTGCTGGGCTAGATGTGGGATTTGATCCTCCTGCCCAATGCACATGTATGCACACAAGCACACATATGTACAAACATGCACACTGACACACATGCACACACTGCTCTACAAGTACACAAGGGCACACACAGGCACACAGTTGTACACATGTGCACACAGGCACACATGCACACATGCAAAACAATATACATGAACATGAGTGCACGCATGGGCACACATAGGTACAGACGGACACAGAGACACACATGCACATGTGCTCACATGCACAAGCCAGTATACATGTACACAAGGGCACACACAGGCACCCACACATGTGAACACACGCACACTCACCCCCTCACGGACGGGCCAAGCTCAGGAGCCAGGCCAGATGGCCCTGGGAAGGGCCCCCGTCAACACTGTTTTGTTTCCTTGTGGTTGGTCTGGTGGTTGATTGGCTGTATAAATGTGCTGGCCCATGAGGAGTGAGAGGAGAGGCATGCAGGGGAGTGAGCAAGGGTGAGCAGAGCTCCAGGCCTCATGTCAGGTGCAGGCTGGGGACACAGAACAGCAGAGCCAGTCAGGCAACAGAGGCAGAGCCCCTGCCCCCAGCCCTCAGCCCCCATCCCTCAGCCCAGACAGAAAAACGGGGAAAGGAAAGGGAACACCCAGTCCTTTAATGCCCTGCTAGGTGCCAGGGACTTGGGTGTCTTCCCAGTGCATTTCACCCTCACATTGCTCGAAGGATTTTGAGGGGATTCAATGGGATCATCATGTGTTTAGCTGGAGCAGGAGGGAGCCAACATTCAACACATGCTCACTTTTCTTTTTCTCCAGTGCCGAGAGAGCACCCACATGTGCCAAGGTCACATGTTAAACAGACCCACCCCCTGGGTCTTCCCTGCCATGGACCAGCCCAGCCCCAAGTGCTGGGCCCAAAAATGAGGAAGACCTAAGCCCTACTTTCCAGAACCAACGGGGAAAACTGCCAGGCAGATAGAGAAGCCGCAGCACCTGGGCAGTGCAGTGGAGCAGGTGGGGGGATGGGGAAGAGGGTGCGGAGGCAGAGGAGGGGCTCAGGCCCCACAGGCCTGCCCCACACATAGGGTCACAGGAGGTGGTGTGGGAGCAGAGACCCTAACCTTCTCAGGGTTGGGAACTTCTAGGGGAGTCTTCCAGCTGACTCAAGCAGGCTGAGTGTGTGAGGGGCTTGGGCAGACCTGCGGAGGGCTCCATCCTACTCCCCTGCCGTGCGTCCAGCCCCTCCACCTTTTTGTTCCATGCCCACATTACCCAGCTCCCAGAGGCCCTTCAGGGTCTATCCTGACCGTAGGGCCCAGTGACTACTCACTGGGTGGAGACACAGGGCAGGAGAGTGGGCAGAGACCTCCCTTCTGCCTGTCATCTCTGTTCTCCTCCTAGAGATGGGACCTTGAACACCTCAAGACCCCGGGCCACCAAGGAGGCCAGATTTAGGCACCGTGTCTTTGGGCCTCTGATCCTGTGCAAGGGCCACCACTCTGGCCCTAAGTGGGGGTAGGAGAGTATTGAGGAAGGGAGACCAGATCTTCTCAGACTTGGAATTTGAGTCACAAGGCCTGGGTGTAACAATGCAGACCCCGAGACAAAGCTCCTGTGCTGCCCACTCTGTGCAAGTCACCAAATCTTTGAAACTTGTTTTCTCATCCATAAAAATGGAGTATAGACCAAAGTTATAGAGTGGTTTTGAGGACTGAAAAGTTAAATGTCATTATAGATAAGTAAGCACTAGTAAGCTGTCAGTCCCAAGTGATGATGGTGATGGTGGTGGTGGTGATGATAATGGTAATGGTGTGATGGTGGTGATAGTGATAGTGATGATGGTGATGGTGGATGGTGATGGTGATGGTGATGGTGGTGGTGGTGATGTAGGTGATGGTGATGGTGGTAGTGATAGTGGTGATGATGGTGATGGTGGTGATGGTGTTGGTGATGGTGATAGTGGTGTTGGTGATGGTGATGGTGGTGGTGGTGGTGGTGATGGTGGTGGTAGTGGTGATGGTGGTGGTAGTGGTGATGGTGGTGGTGGTGGTGGTGATGGTGATGGTGGTGGTGGTGATGGTGGTGGTGGTGGTGATGGTGGTGGTGGTGATGGTGATGGTGGTGGTGGTGGTGATGGTGGTGGTGGTGATGGTGATAGTGGTGGTGGTGATGGTGGTGGTGGTGATGGTGATGTGATGGTGGTGGTGGTGATGGTGGTGGTGATGGTGATGGTGATGGTAATGATGGTGATGGTGGTGGTGATGGTGGTGGTGATGATGGTGGTGGTGATGGTGATGATGGTGTTGGTGATGGTGGTGGTGATGGTGATGGTGGTGGTGATGGTGATAGTGGTGGTGATGGTGATAGTGGTGGTGATGGTGATGGTTATAGTGGTGGTGGTGGTGGTGATGGTGATGGTGATGGTAATGATGGTGATGGTGATAGTGGTGGTGGTGATGGTGGTGGTGATGGTGGTGGTGGTGATGGTGGTGGTGATGATGGTGGTGGTGATGGTGATGATGGTGTTGGTGATGGTGGTGGTGATGGTGGTGGTGGTGGTGATAGTGGTGGTGATGGTGATAGTGGTGGTGATGGTGATGGTTATAGTGGTGGTGGTGGTGATGTTGGTTGGTGGTCGTGGTGATGGTTGGTGGTGATGGTGATAGTGGTGGTGATGGTGATGGTTATAGTGGTGGTGGTGGTGATGTTGGTTGGTGGTGATGGTGATGGTTGGTGGTGATGGTGATAGTGATGGTGATGTTGTTTGGTGGTGATGGTGGTAGTGATGGTGATGGTGGTTGGTGATGATGGTAGTTGGTGGTGGTAATGATGATCGTGATGATGCTGGTGATAGTGACATTAGTGATGATGGGAGTGATGGCGATGATAGCGGTGATGGTGGTGGTGGTAGTAATGGAGGTGACAGCGTGACAGGGGTCTCCAGAATCTGTGACCCCTTCATGCTTCTCCCATAGGGTCACTGGTGGGGAGCTCTTTGAAGACATTGTGGCGAGAGAATACTACAGCGAGGCTGATGCCAGGTGGGTGCAGAGCCCTCATGCTGTCCTGTTCCTCTTCCCTTATACCCTCACCATCCCTCCTTCACCCTCTCCTGCTGCTCTTTCTAACCCACTTCTGGTTCTGAGCATCCTTGCTCACCCACACCCCAGGGCGATGGGCATGAAGCCAAAGGAAACTTGTAACCTCAGTGCAGAGCCAAGAGGCCACCTCCCCTCCACGCCCAAGGCCCTGTTCAGAGGGCTTGGCCCTGGGTCTGTGGGCCTCCCAGTGTGGGGATGGAATGGAGGAACTTGGGCTCCATCCAGGCGGAGCTTCCTGTGGACCCTCAGGCAGCCCTTCCCACAAGGCCAGCCCTCCCCGGGGGGAATGAAGAGGGACAGATGGTCTCAGAGATGGCTGTTGGTGGCCTGGCTGCTGGAGACCAGATTGAGGGATGGCAGATGTCAGCTGGGGAGGTGACAGGGCCCAGTCCCTGGAAGCATAGGCCACTGGTAGCCTGCTGTGGCCCAGGCCAGATGCCACCCTGACACCTGACAAGGATGTCTCTCGTAATAGTGCATCTCACCTCAGGGACAGCTGACAGCATTACTCCCTGCCCACTGGGCTCTGGCCACCCTGCTCTGCCACAGAGATGTGTATTAAAAACAAACAAACAAAAAACCTGAGGCCAGGCATGGTAGCCCACACCTGTAATCCTAACATTTTGGGAGGCCAAGACAGGAGGATTGCTTGAGACCAGGAGTTTGAGACTAGCCTGGGCAGTATAATGAGATCCCCTCTCTACCAAAAACTTAAAAAAAATTAGCCAGGCATGGTGGCACACATGCACATCAGCTACTTGGGAAGCTGAGGTAGGAGGATAATTTGAACCCAGGAGTTCAAAGTTGCAGTGAGCCGAGATCGTGCCACTGCACTCCAGTCTGGGTGACAGAGCAAGACCCTGTCTTCAAAAAATAAATACATAAATCAGGCTAACGGAGGACCTCGCTAGGTGGTGAAATTGTGGATGATTTTAAATTTGTATCTTCTTTGTCTATTTAAAAACTCTTTTTAGTCCAGGCCGGTGGCTCACGCCTGTAATTCCAGCACTTTGGGAGGCCAAGGTGGGCGGATCACCTGAGGTCGGGAGTTCGAGACCAACCTGACCAACATGGAGAAACCCTTAAAAATACAAAATTAGCCGGGCGTGCTGGCACATGCCTGTAATCCCAGCTACTCGGGAGGCTGAGGCAGGAGAATCGCTTGATCCCAGGAGACGGAGTTTGTGGTGAGCTGAGATTGCGCCACTGCACTCCAGCCTGGGTGGACAACGAGAGCAAAACTCTGTCTCAAAAAAAAAAAAAAGAAAACCTCCTTTTAAAATGAGTATGTATTACTTTTCTGATCCAGAAAAATGAATTTTTTTTAAAGTAGCAGGAGTAGTTTGATGTGACTTGCCTCTGCACCAATAGGAAACTGCCCATGGTGACGTGGCCTCCGTCCCTGATGGGCAGTGTGAGCGGTTCTGCTGCCACTGGGCCTCCCCTAGAGCCGGGCAGAGAGAGGGACAGAACTGGCGAGTCTCTTGGCCCCAGACTTCTGTGGGGTTCGGGGCACTGGCTTCTTTTCTAAGGATCCTTGAGGAGGAACTTTGTAGTTTGCAGAACAGCCTGGAGAGGCCTGTGCCCTTGGAGCGGAGGAAGACGAGGTTTTCCTTTATATTCTACTTAGAAGAAAAGTAGAAAGTGGAACGGAGCCCTGTGCCCCTGGTCTGAGCTTCTGGGGTGAGATATGTCACAGAGCGTGCTGCTGCCTGCCTGCTGGCCAGGTAGACTCGAGGGTCCCTGGTGGCCCATCTAGACACCTGCCGGGGCAGGTGGGAACCTAGGGTGGGTGGAGTGCCCTGAGGGGTGGGCAGATGCTGGGCAAGGGTGGGGGCATGTGGCCTCTGAGAGCCTCCCATCAGCAGATCAGACCCCACAGCTAGGGCTCAGGAGTACCTTAGACCATAGCCCCACCCTCCCCGACCCCCACCCCCTGCCCATGCCCCATCACAGGCTCCTCACTTCCACCCTCCTCCTCACCTGCCACCTCCAGCCCTCTCCCCTGCCCCCCTGGGCCCCACCATCTCCTATGCTCCCTCTGCCTCCTTAGCGATGTCCTGCACCACCCAGAGCCCCTCTGTTCCCGTGGATCCCTTTTGGCCCCGCTGTGTGGTTCAGGCGCCGTTGTGTTCATCAGGTTTGGGGAAGGAGGCACAGCCTGTTGTCCCCCGCTCTGGGAGCAGGCAGCTTGAGAGTCAGGCTGCCCAGAATGCTGCACCCCTTGCCGTCCCAGGTGGAGGCTGGAATGGGGCAGCCCCAGCCAGGGGGACGAAGGGGTCACCTGTGACTTCCTCATCACACCAGGCCAGTTCCCTCCGGAGCGCCAGTCCCTCTGCCCAATCCACAGGCACGGGCTTGTTCGGCATCTCCCTCCTCAGTCTGAGTCTCTGATGGCCACACAGCACCCCCCCACACACCCACAGCCCCTCCCCGTGGCGGGCCCTGGGGTGCCTGACCTGGCAGCAGGAGTCCCACCTGCTTGAACCCCAGATTTTCTGCTGTGAGCCGGAGGACCGCAGAACTGGCCTGGCGAGGTCTGGAGCAGCCTCAGGGTAGGCTCGGGAAGGGAGAAGTGAGGGATTTCTAGGGTCCTCAGGAAATGCTTGGGCTGTTCAGGTCCCAGGAACCGTTGCCAGAGCAAACTGTAGTTTTCCCTGCTCTGACCCAGGTCTCCCCACCTCCTCTCACAGGACACCTGATGCAGAGGGCACCCCTGGTGTATGCGGTCCCTTGGAACCAGCCAGAAGAGATGTTCTCTTAGAAACTCCACTGCCTCCACTGAGGGTTTGGAGCTCAAATGGAGGGCATTCCGTAGCCAGACTGTGGGGAGCGAGGGGGTGCACGGCCTGTGTCCTATAGAGGGTGCCAGGATCTGGGCAGTGATTTTGGAGGCTGAGCGGGAGAGGGGACATGGAGAGGGAAGGAGCCTCCTGGAGAACCCCTCCTGGGTTGGCCCCACTAGTGCAACAGCCTCGGCATGGGGCCCCTTCTCAGGCTTCAGCAGCCTTGGGCTCCTTTCTTTCTGGGTGAGCCTCGTGCCTGCCTGGGGCCGCAGCGGCTTTGCTCTCTGTGGATGAACTTCAGCCTTCAAGCAGTGGATCTTGGTGGAGAGTCTGACAGAGGTTCTCATGGGCCCCTACTCCACAGGCATTGCCACAGACTCGGGGCAGGACTGGAGCAAAGGAGGGGGCTTAACTTATCCCCAGGCGGAGCCCCACGTCTGAACAGTCAGGGTTGTGCTGAGACAGAGGTAAAGAAGGACAGGCATGGGAGAGGATGGGCCGAGGCCTCCTGGCCGGACCTGGGCAGGGAGGTGCTTTCTGAACCACACAGACGCAGCCAGGGCAAGTGTACTAATGCCCTGCCTGGTACCTGCCAAGGGCCAGGAGCTACTGCCACGGAGCAGCTGACAGATTTCTGAATGCGCCCCATCTAAGGAACAAGAAGAAAGAGAACAGTCATTGCTTTTCTGAGCTCATTTCTAACCAACAAAGCTGGAAATTCGTCTTAGGAGGAAGCAGGGTCTTATTTTGGAGTTTATGGGGGAACTAAAGGGTGCCCATGTCTTCTTCAAACAGGGAAAGCAAAGTTCAAAACATTTAGGACCTATTTTTTTTTTTTTTTTTTAGGCGGAGTCTCGCTCTGTCGCCCGGACTGGAGTGCAGTGGCCGGATCTCAGCTCACTGAAAGCTCCGCCTCCCGGGTTTACGCCATTCTCCTGCCTCAGCCTCCCGAGTAGCTGGGATCACAGGCGCCCGCCACCTCGCCTGGCTAGTTTTTGTATTTTTAGTAGAGACGGGGTTTCACCGTGTTAGCCAGGATGGTCTCGATCTCCTGACCTCGTGATCCGCCCATCTCGGCCTCCCAAAGTGCTGGGATTACAGGCTTGAGCCACCGCGCCCGGCCTAAAACCTATTTTTTAAAAAGCAAAGTGGCGGCCAGGCATGGTGGCTCACGCCTGTAATCCCAGCACTCTGGGAGGCCGAGGCGGGTGGATCATGAGGTCAGGAGATCGAGAACACCCTGGCCAACATGGTGAAACCCCATCTCTATTAAAAATACAAAAATTAGCCTGGTGAGGTGGTGCATGCCTATAATCCCAGCTACTCTGGAAGTTGAGGCAGGAGAATCGCTTGAACCCAGGATGTGGAGGTTGCAGTAAGCTGAGATCACGCTACTGCGCTCCAGCCTAGGTGACAGAGAGAGACTCTGTCTCAGAAAAAAAAAAAAAAAAGCAATGTTGCTTCTGAAAGATGGGTGAAGGGACCATGTGCGATGCTGACTGTCCCCGGAGGGGGAGGACATCAGAGCCCAGGCTGAGAATAACGTCCCAAATGCTGCTTGGGAACAGTTCTAATCACAAGAGTGACATCTTAAACTGTTCAAAACATGTAAAAAACAAAAACAAACCTAGAAGGGGTCTGCCCCTCCTAGAGGAGACAGCGATGTTAACAGAAGGTGAGGGCAGATAGATGGCGTGACGATGAGGTCTCCTCCAAGAGACCATCTGAGACCATCCTCCAAGGGCCGTGGTCTCAGATTCTACCAGGACAAGGGCAATATGAGGACAGATCCCTAAAGTGCAGGGGACTGCCCTGAATGAGCTGTCCGAGGCAGTCGGTTGTCCCATCCCACCTACCCTGCTGGGTGCAGCCTTGTCTTGGGAACCCCTGGCTTGCTCAGCCAACTCGATCCTGAGCATGCGTTTGCAGGGCCTGGAGCCTGTGTGACAATGGACGGGATGGACTTGATCTCAGCAACACATGCCAAGTCCCCATCATACCCTCAAGGACACCATGGAGAGGTGCAGACCCAATGCTGGCCCCATAGTTCCCCTGTCTCTGGCATGGGTTTGGGGCCCTGCACCACCAGCAGGGGAGGCCAAGGAGGACTGGGTGAGCCAAGTGTGGAGTCATGGGGCGATGACATCTGGGGAGGAAGGAGGATACAGGGTATGGCCAGAGCTGCGGCCAGGACTTAGTAAGTCTGAGGCTGAAAGAAAGTCGACAAGGAAGGTTCAACTCTCACCTTCAGCAGAAGTCTGTGGGGTGCATGCGGTGCAGGCTGAGCCCCTGTTGCTGTCCAGGGAGGTAGCACTTCCTGGTGACCACAACCTCTGCACACATCACTCCACCAGGATAGTGCCTAAGGGCAGAGGAAAGTCCAGCCCTCAGGGAAGTGATGGACCACGGGGATGGGCTGGAGGAAGGTGCACACAGTTGGACAGGAGGAGCCCAAGATCTATGCTCTTCCCAGGACAAACCAGGGCCAAGACTGACCACAGAATCTGGCCAGCGCTGCTACCGTCCACACCACACAGCAGTGCATGAAGGGGCCGGCTGGCCCCTGGGAGGGCCACACTGAGCTCACTTTGCATCTAGACCCATCTGCATGGCTCTGGATATCTGACCCCACAGCCTCACCCCAGACTGCCCAGGCTTCCCGTCCCGCAGGGAGGCTGAGTGTGCCCACCAGAGGGAAGCCCCCGCAGCCAGCTCGCCATGCTTAGGCTCACAGGCCTTGCCAGGACACAGTTGGCCATTCAAAGGAACAGATGCCGGGCCCCCTCAGGAACAAGGAGGAGGGGCTGGTCCAGGCAGATGAGAGCGTCATGGGAAGTAGATGGCCCTCATAGTGGCTTGTCATGGGCTGACTTCAGGGACACAGCCCCATACGGGAGTTGCAGGAGCAGAAGAGAGGCCAGGAAGAAGTCTCGAGGTGTAGGCCAGGGAGAAGGGAGGATGTTTCAACAAAGGGGCAGGACACCCCAGGGCACATGGGGAGGAGGGAAGGCAGGACACCCCAGGGCACATGGAGCACGGAGATAGGATTGTGGCTCCCACTCTTGGTGACACTGAAGTGACGCCACCAAGGGGCTGTCTCCCATGAGTTTGGGCCTGGTTTCTCCTGACCCCACACACCTCAGGAGTCCTTTACCCATTGGGACTCTGAGGGCTGGATTTCTTCAGAAGGACACTCAGATTCACTTTTAAATGCAATGGCTGACGCTGTGCAGATGGGACCAGGAGGGGTGGGAGCTATTTGAGGAAGAGGGCTGGCCTCCCGTGTCCTCTCTGAATTTGCTGTTAGGAAAACAAAGCCCACTCATCTTGCTGACCGTGGTCACCCTCCTGTCCCCAAGGATCTGGCTGCGATAGAAGGGTCTTGAGGGGGGTCTTCCTGTCCCTCCCTTGACCCTGCCCAGTGGGGCGGTGACTGAGACCGCAGGCAGGTGGGCATTGGCAGCCTGTGGCAAATGCCTCCAGGCCCAGCAGGGCAGCCTCAGAGGTGGTAGCTGCTATCACCCTGCATTGTGGAGCTGTCCCCAGGGAGGGGCTTGTGTTGGGCTCCAGGGGCACCTGGGCAGAAGCAGATGCAAGCCACAGGCTCTCAGTGTGTGCAGGGGCTCCGTGGCCCTGGGTCTGATGTGCTCTAGGACAGGTGTCAGGGAGGTGGCCTGAGAGCAGCTTGGACCTCTCCTCCCAGCCAGTCATGGCCTGAAAGAGCCCAGGACTTCTGCCAACAGCCCTCCCTGACTATGAGAGGAAAGGTTGAAGGGGAGGCTCCGTGTGCTCAGTGCTGCGCACACACGGCACTCAGATCCCTGGGAGCTGAGCTAGATGTCCCTAGTGCTGCTGGAACTGAGCTGTCCAACACGGTAGCCACCAGCCAATGTGGAAGCTTGGGTTTCACTTTTTTTTTTTTGAGACGGAGTCTCACTCTGTCGCCCAGGCTGGAGTGCAGTGGAGCCATCTCCCTGCCTCAGCTTCCAGAGTAGCTGGGATTCCAGGCATGCGCCACCACACCCGGCTAGTTTTTGTGTTTTTAGTAGAGACAGGGTTTCGCCATGTTGACCAGGCTGGTCTTGAACTCCTGACCTCAGGTGATCCGTCCACCTCGGCCTCCCAAAGTGCTGGGATTACAGGTGTGAACCACCACGCCCAGGCGGGTTTCACTTTTTATTAAAATGAAATGACTTGTGCCTGAGCACATTATTTCTGCTCCAGCACAGAGCAGCGTCCTGGTGCCTGGGGCTTTCTCACACCAGGCAGCCCTCTGCCCCCACCCCCAGCCGCCTTGGCCCTTCCTTGTCTTAGTTTTCCGGCCCACTCACCTCAGCCCGCCTTGCAGGGTCCAGGCTCAGCCTGGCCTCCCTCCTGAGGGTGCCCAGCTTAGGGTCAGGCCTGCCCAGCAGGAGCCTAGGGACAGGGGGGTTTCCTTTGAAAGTCACTTCTGTGTGCCTGGCTGTGCCCTCTGAGCAGATACGGACCCAGAGGGGAAGGCAGGGCCAGGGCCAGGGTTGCTGGCCTTGGAGGTGAGGAAGGTGCCCCAGAGGCCCCTCCTGGCCAGCATCTCCTACCCCCTTGACTCGCTTTGTCCCCCTGGTACCCCAGGCCTCACAGCACCATTGCCCCTGCCCCCAGTGCCTCCTCTTGCTGCTCCCCGGGGCCACTCGCACTAACCCACCTGCTGTTTGCCACAGTCACTGCATCCAGCAGATCCTGGAGGCCGTTCTCCATTGTCACCAAATGGGGGTCGTCCACAGAGACCTCAAGGTGAGTCCCCACCCCACTCTGTACCAGGTGTCTGTTGTCTGTACCTGCATGCTGTGTACAAGGAAGTGTGAGGGGCTGGACAGTGTGGGGCACTGTGGAGCTTGGAGGGGGTGAGGTGTATGTGTGTGTGTGTCCTTGTGTGCATGCATGGAGTGTGTGCATGCATGTGCATGTGTATGTGTGTGCACCTCCTGTGTGGAGGGTGTGCATATGTGTGTGCATGTGTGGAGGCATGTGTGCATGCTTATGTGTGTGCACCTGTAAGTGTGCATGTGTCATGTGCATAGAAGTATGTGTGTGTGTGTGCATACATGTGTGTACATAGAGGTTCGTGTATACATATGTGCATGCCTGGGTGGAGGCATTGTGTGTATATGCACATGTGTGTATACATGCTTGTGTGTGCATCTTGCACCTGTGTGGGGATGTGCATGTACCTGCACACATAGAGGTGTGAGTGCATATGTCTGCATGAGTGGTCGCGTCTGTGTGCCTGTGTGCATGTGTGTATACATATGGCATCTGTGCATGCACATGTGCCATATGTCTGTGGGGACTGTGTGCATGCATGTGTGTGCATGTGTGTACAAGTGTGTATGTGTGTGCAAACGTGTGTGGGCATGTTTGTGTGAATGCATATGTGAATGTGTATATGTGGGTACATGTGTGCATGTATGCATGTGTGTGCATGTCTTGTGGGCATGTGTGTACATGTGCATGTGTGTGCACTTGTGTGTTGGGGGGGTGTCTGCACATGGCCCTCCCTTCCCCTCCAGACCTTCAGGGCTGGGAGGGGTCAGTCTTCAGAAATCAGCCTGTTGCACCGCACTCCAGCCTGGGCGATAGAGAAAGCTAGTAACAAATGTCCACTCAGGGTCTCACTGTGAGCCCCCGCCAAGACTCCACTCTGGCAGGTGGGGACACAGGTAACAGAGGGCTGACGCTGCTGGGAGCAGGGTGGTGACATCAGGACTCGCCAGGGTCTGCCAAGTCCTCCCAGCCCTTTCTCCAAGTTTCTGCTGCCCCCAGCTTAGGTCTGGGCAAAACAGTTCTAGGCTCTCTTCAGAAGAAGGTTGGTCACCCCCCAGGGCACAGGGTGGCCTCTCAGAAGCTTAGCTGTCTCTGCTCCTCCCTCTCTCCCTTCCTCCCTCTCTTTCCTTCCTTCCAATCTCCTTTCCTCCTTCTTCAACCCCACCTTTCCTAAGGCTTGGTTTAGCCTGCTGCTTCTCTGTAGACAGGCAAGCAGTGTGGACCCTGGGACCATCACCCTGAAGGTATTTAAGACCAACCTCCCCACTGGTTTTCATGCTGGAAGGGGGTCACACCGTTCCTTAGGCCATCGATGATCTTTGCACTGCTCTGGGGAGAGCGCCACACCAAGAGCACATCTGGGACCCTCTCCTATGCCCTTTACACATCACCATGCCCCCTGCTGCCTCTCATCTCTGCATCCCAAGCATGTTCTGCTGTGTCTCACCTGCGTCAGCCTCACCTGCGTCAGGTGCTCCTCTTGGGGCCACATGGGTTGGTGGTAGGATTCAGTGGTTCTCCTGTGAGGGGTCACAGACATTTTGTTACCAGACCCCATGATTTATCTGGTTAACTTTGGGGCCAAGGCATAGAAGTGGAGGTCATTGGTACCTCCTCCCCAATCTGAGGGACAAACAGAATTCTTGGTGTCTCAACCTCCTGTTGAGGGGGACAGGATGTCCTTTTCTCCTGGACAGAAATCCACCGTCTTGATCGTGACAGCCCAGGAAGCAGCAGAGTGATGGGGTGCTCTTACCCCACGGGGGAGGGTGGCAGAGAGCAGAGGGCAGTTGATGTCATCCCAGGGAGCTGCAAAAGAGCCAGGATGGAGCTGTAGGTGGGAGCATCACTAGGTGGCCTAGCAGGGGTGGGCACAGCCTCAGAGCTACCCTGGAGCCTCCAGGCCTTCTCGCCCAGTGCCTCCTACAGCCCATGTTCACTGAATGCTCCTTCTCTTCAGAAGAACTGCTGGTCTGTTTCCTCCGGGAAGGGGGCACATGTGGCAAGTCTGCTCTGGGCTGGATGGAGAAATGCAGCCCCTGCCCCTCCTCTGTCCGACTTCTCCATGTGGCTGCACAGGGAGCTTAGGGCCTCCACCCACTCACACGTTGGCAAAATCATCATGTCCAGAGGCCTGTGGGTTGGTGCTCGGTAGACAGGGATGCATGTGCCCCAGTAGACTGGGACCCCCACGGTGACGAGGAGGTGGAGGTGGGGGACAGAAGCCCCCAATGCTGCCCTGTCAAGGGGGCAAACGGCCTCATCCCGCCTGCTCCATAGGGCATGGCTGGAGCTTTCAAGGAAACTCTGGGTTGCTGCTGGGGGCCCTCAGCGCTCGGGGCTGTGCCAGTCTTTCCACGTGGGGATAGCGTATGTCATTCATTCTGGGGGCCACGTTTTCACATGTCAAGATCTCTGAGGTTTACAACCAGTGTTAAAAGTGGGTGGAGTGACTCTGTTGTGTCTTTTTTGGCGGCTCATCAAGCAGCAGTGTGATCCCAAGGGTAGTGTGTCAGATGGAAGCAGTGCTGGGACAACGGGGCACTCACCAGGGCGAAGGGGCGGCTTGGGAGGCTGGCCAAGGGGACCTGAGGGCTCCAGGGACCCCCCCTGCTGGTCACAGACAAGGAAGGCCTGCAGCTGAGAGACCCCACTGCTGGGATGTGGTGAGGCTGATGGGTAGACCAGGGCCTGGTGGGTTTGAAAGCTGGGACAGGAAGGCCCCACAGGATGCAGTGGCCCTGGGACCCCCTCAGGCCCTCAGTGCCAAGTGTCCCCAGTCTGGGAACAGCAGCCTCCTTGGCCGTTGCTGCCGGACAGGGAGCAGATGTCCTTCTGTCTTGAGCAAGGGCACTGCTCCCTGTGTCAGGGCCTGAGAACCCCCCTGACCTGTGGATACCCAGCGGGCAGGGGCTCATTGCAGGGGCCTCCTTCCTGCCCCATGTAGTGGAGATGACCAGAGCCAGGGGCACTTGGTGGGTGGATGTCCTGGGCTGCCCCTAGTGCGGAGGCCCCTAGGCGCTTCTCCTCGCCCTTGGGAGGTCACCATCTCAGCAGGAAATACCTGAACCTCCCCTCAAGCAGCCCCCGACATCACGTGTCTCTGGGGAGTGGGAAACAGGGAGGAGAGGGAGGGCCATTGCAGTCCCTCAGCCAGTGGGAGTCCCAGGGCCACGGGAGCCCTCAGGCACTGCACAGTCTGCCCCAGAGCTGTGGGGAACATTCAGTTTGCTTGTAAGGATGAGCTTGAGGTTTTGGTCTAACTGGCCCCCAGGTTGGCCTTTCAGGGTATGGGGATCCAAGCTCAGGCTGAGAGCCAGCTTTCCTCTGAAAGGCCAGAGCTGCTGTGTCTCTGTCCCCAGGGGCAGAGGGGCTGTGGGGTTGCAGGCTCAGCATCTGGGACTCTGGGGTGAAGGCTCAGCTGTGCCTTGCAGACACCATGGGGCAGGGCTCAGACCTATGCACCTGTCTCTTGCAAACCACTGTTTTCTCTGTTTTGTAACCTCCCACCCCTCCCTGCATAACACCTCTGGATTTAAACAATGTGCATCCTTGTGCCGGTCACCTCCCTGCAGCCGGAGAACCTGCTCCTGGCCAGCAAGTGCAAAGGGGCTGCAGTGAAGCTGGCAGACTTCGGCCTGGCTATCGAGGTGCAGGGGGACCAGCAGGCGTGGTTTGGTGAGTGCCAGGGGCAGGGTGTGTTGGCTGGCAGTCGGCAGGGCAGTAGGTGGTGTGACAGCCCCTCGTGGCCTCTTCCCCTCTCTCTAGGGTTCGCTGGTACACCAGGCTACCTGTCCCCTGAGGTCCTTCGCAAAGAGGCGTATGGCAAGCCCGTGGACATCTGGGCATGTGGTGAGGCCTGGCCTGAGTTGGTGCAGGGCAGGGCCTCGGGTGTTTTAGGACTTCCCACCTACATCCTGGAGTGTGCAGTGACCAGCACGTGTTGCTCTCATCTGGATTTATCTGTGTCAGACCTGCCCTTGAGCTGTCCTGGCAGGGGTCTGCCCACGCAGCCAGGAGCTCCCTTTCCACCCAGATTAGCGTCACTCACATGACCCTGGCGCACTCCAGTGCTTGCCCGCGCTCAGCAGAGGTCTGGTCCAGAAGTGTGGTGGGTGGACGGGAGTGGAGAGGAGAGGTCAGAGACTGTTGGGCCATGGGCAGGGCCCCTTCTTGGGTAGGGGTATCCTCCCACAGAGGTGGGTAGCAGCAGAGGGGCTTAGCGCCACCCACATCCCCGTGATAGTTTGGGTGTGGGGCAGAGTGTGGAGGGGTTGGCTGTGCCCTTCTGCCCCAGTGTCTACTGCACAGGTGGGGGCAAAGGAATGCTGGGGACCCCAGTGCCCTCCTAGGGCCACAGGAGCTGGGCAGTGAGGGTGCAGGGCATGGGCTCCATGGATGGTGGCACCTACGAGTGGCTGTGGTGCTCACAGGCCCCATCCGCAGGGGTGATCCTGTACATCCTGCTCGTGGGCTACCCACCCTTCTGGGACGAGGACCAGCACAAGCTGTACCAGCAGATCAAGGCCGGCGCCTACGACGTGAGTGCACTGGCCCCTCTCTGACGTGCTCCCTTCCTCCAGGTGTGGCCGGGTGAGGGCAGCCTGGGAAGAGGCCAGGAGTGGGGTGAAGCCACCTGTGGCCAGGTCCTGGGTCGTGCTCTCCCAGATTGGTGGCCAGAGATGAAGCCCCTTGGAGAATTCTGGCCCCTGCCCAAGACGGAGCTTCAGGCCTGGCTGGGGCACTGTTTCCTTCTGCAGTTCCCGTCCCCCGAGTGGGACACCGTCACTCCTGAAGCCAAAAACCTAATCAACCAGATGCTGACCATCAACCCTGCCAAGCGCATCACAGCCCATGAGGCCCTGAAGCACCCGTGGGTCTGCGTGAGTCGCCCTCGGTGCCCGTGGCGGGGTGGGGGCTCCTGGTGGAGGTGGCCTCAGACCACTCCCCTGGCAAGGGCCCCAAGAGGGTCCTGTTCCTGACATTCAAGAGCTCCCTTGGGTCCCCTGGGTGCTCCTTGTGGCCTCTGGCTTGGGACACACCAGCACGTTTGTGAGGCCTGGGGCTTGGAGGGCACTGGAGAGTAGAAGCAATCCCTTCCTCCCAACTGCAGTCCTGTCTGTGACGGACAGAGTGGGTGAGGCAAGGGGGAGACGAGTCTTAAATCCCAGGCAGGTGGGGACAGACAACCCTTGCTGCAATGGTGGCTGATGGCTCTTGGCATGTGGGGACCCCGGGGTGCTGCAAGCCTTGCCGCCCTGGCCTCTCCCCTGTGCCTCGGGCTCCTGGCTGCCATATGACCACCCCTTTCCCCACAGCAACGTTCCACGGTAGCCTCCATGATGCACAGACAGGAGACTGTGGAGTGTCTGAAAAAGTTCAATGCCAGGAGAAAGCTCAAGGTGAGGCCCTGGCCCCTAGTCCCAGGCATGGCCATGCTTCCCTGCGTCCCTCTGGGCTGGAGCAGAGGGGCCTTGGAGGGATCTGGGTAGACCTAGGGGTTGCTGCTGCCCCCAGGACTGAGTGTTAGCAAGTCCCAGACTGGATGCATCAGGTGAACTCAGGCCAGCTTGGGAACGAGTCCAGAGGGGCCCTGGGCCAGGTGTGGCCCCTCCTAGTTGTCTGTGCCACCTCTGAGCAGCCCTTGGAGGGGCCGTCCTGAAGTGCTGGCTGCAGGCTTCTCACCTGGGCTCTCTGCAGGCAGTACGCACCATCTGGCAGTCACACTCTTTAGTATAAGCAAGTCTGAAGCTTCCGGCTCAGACAGGTTTGGTAAGGAGAGCAGAGCCACACACACTGGTCTTGGGTGGGCCAGAGGAGGTCAGGAAGGGAGGTGGGCACCAGTAGGGTATCCGACCTGCTTGCTTTGGCCAGGGCTGGCTCCAGTGACCACACTCAACTCGTGGGTTCCAGGCTGGGGACTTGTTGCCTGACTGCCCTCTGCTGGTCTCTGAGCGGTTCTCCCCAGAAGCCCCAGGACTGGTGCCCTGTCTGAGCCTGTCAGGAAAAGAAGGGGCTGTCAGGGAGCTGGACCCCAGAGGAGCTGCCAAGGTGACCAGCTGTTCTGGCGACCACTGAGGCGTGAGGGGTCTTGAAGCAGTTAGAAACTGTAGTTGGTCAACAGGTTTAGGCCCAGGGTGTGTGTAATTCTGGAAATAGGTGATCTGTCTCAGCGCGGCTGTTGGGTTCCTGGAGCTCTTGCCTCTCTGGAAGGCTGAGGTCATGTCAGCCTCATGACCATGAGTCTGAGCATCTGGGCAGGAGGACAGAGGTCTTATACTGGCCAGAAGCCAGCAGGGAACACTGATGGGACAGCTCTGGTTTTACCTGTCTCTCTCCCCAGGGAGCCATCCTCACCACCATGCTGGCCACACGGAATTTCTCAGGTGAGCCTTTCTTCTCCAGAGAGACAGGCACTGCCCCATCCCTGCTGGCCCATGCAGGATAGCGCCTCCTTCCTCATCAGCCTCTCCACTCCTCCTCTGCAGCAGGCCCTCCCCCGGCGTCTGCCTCACTCAGCTCTGAGACCCACTGCCCACCTGGCCCCTCTGGGCTCCCACCTTGGGTGATACCACAGGGTCCAGTCCCCTGAGGCCATCACCTTTGTGCTGGGTCTGTGTCCCTCCACCCCCTGAACACGAGCGTCTGTGCTGCCCCACTGGGGCTCACAGCATCGTGTGTGTCTGTCCAGGCGTTTGTCGGGCATCTGTGTGGCCTCCTTGTCATTTTGAGTGCTCTGAGCAATGTGTTTTGTGCGGGAGGAGGGCAGAAGGGATGCGGGGTGATGCGGGAGGCTCAGGGGCCTCCTTCTGAGTTCTGGATGAGCTGCAGCCTCCTGCCCTGGCCGCTCAGAGTGGGTGGTTGGGAAGCAAGTTCTCTTGGTGGGGTGTGGGGTGTGGTGGAGGGTGGGGTCTGTTATAGACCCCTGAGGCCCAGGGCGCTGGCAGACCCATCTGGGGCATGACGTTAGCCCCAGAGTGGAGCCAGCAGCCCAGGTCTGGACAAGCTGTGCCCGTGGCTTCTCCGTCGTCCGACACTCCGTGTGCGAGCGTCTGTGATCCGTCTCTCTCGTTGTCCGTTTGCATCTGGCGCCCCCCACCCGCCATCCTGTTACTTTTGCTGTGATGCTGTACTGCTGGGAACGCGTGCACACGGTCACACCAACACTAATAGGACTGTCCTGTCTGCTGTGTGCTCACCACACCCTTCGGGCACGAGAAGCCCCCACTGGGGTTTTCTAAGGAGAAAGGAGGCAAATGCTTTTCCGTGTCAATCAGTCCAATCTTGTTTTCACTCTCTTGAGCAAAGGATTCTGGAACCATCTGTCACCTAAACTTTAACTCTAATCTTCTTCTGCTTCCTTTGTCTCTTTTCTTCCCTTACCTCGCCCACCCCTCGTCTGTGTCCGCCTACCCCTCCCTTCCCCTCGTCTCTAACCCGGTGCTAACAGTGGGCAGACAGACCACCGCTCCGGCCACAATGTCCACCGCGGCCTCCGGCACCACCATGGGGCTGGTGGAACAAGGTAGATGTGTCTCGACCAGCGTCCCGCCCGCTCCCGCCCATCCCTCCTGCCAGCATGCAGCCCCCTGCTGCACGCAGCCGCTGGCTGGGCTCCAGAGCCGCCCCAGAGGCCGCCAGGCCCCCGGGAGCACCTGCTCCCGTGTGGTCACATCCCAGCAGAGCCCACCGCAAGGGCAAGGACGCAGCCCCCAAGGCTCCTCGCCTGTAAGAGGAGGGGCTGGGCTAGGTGACTCATGGGCCACACCAAGCCCTTCTGGTCCTGGCCCCTGAGGTCTGGGGGTCTGGAGACCCCCATTAAGAATGGCCTGGGCCCCACAGGGAGCCACTGGGCCTGTTGCTGGGGAGTCTGAGTCCTGAAAGGAGAGCCTTGGGGAGCAGGGCCAGAGAGGCAGAGGCCCTTGGGGCAGACCCACACCCTGCCCCTTGGGGGCCGCACGGAGACGGTGGTCTGTGCTGCTGAGTCCCACACATGCATGTCTGCCCCGAGCATCCCCCAGGACAGGCCGCTCTGGAATGGGGTGGGGGTTTTAGGCCCCCAGAGGAGACTTTCAGGGTTTCCTCTTGCGTTGTTTCTGCAACGTCCTCCTCCCCTGGCACCAAACCCTGTGAGGAAGAAGGCCGGCACTGCCCACCTGCTCCTCTGGGCTGTGCAGGGCCAGAGCCCAGGGGCCCAGGTTGGCTTCTACGCACCTGCTAGCTTATGACCATGGACAGACCCCATGAGGGCTAAGTGACCCCAAGACCTCCTTGCAGCTCCAGCCTAAGCTGAGGGCTGGTGAGAGCTTAGGTTAGGCCAAGCTGGCAACGCCTGGCCACAGAACACAGAGGGACCCCAGGTCCTCCCTGGGCTGAACTACTGAGTTCCCTGTCAGTGCCTCCAACATGGGCTGGGGACCGGGCAGAGGTTCCAGGGTGCTGGGGACTGCCTTCCCCAGGCCTCCTCATGACCCCACAGGGTGAGCAGCCTGGCCTTCCCAGCCAGAGAACCCTCCTCCTGGGGAGGCCCAGGCCGTCCTCAGGGAGGGCAGTCTGTTCTCCTCCCATGAGCCCAGTGGACGTGTCTAGCAGGCAGCACCCCGGGAGGGCCCTCCTGCGTCTGCTTCATTTGACAGGCCTTTCCAGAGCACAGGCGGAAGGGGGCTGTGATTAGAAAAGGGTGAGGCTAGTGGCTTCTGGGGAGGTGCTGCTGCCCAGGTGACAGTGCTGAGAGACAGCTGCCTCTACGCTGCCCTGTGCCCGGAGCTCCCGCTGCAATGCCCGCCTGCCTGCAAGTGAACGTGGGGCGACGGTGCATGAGGCCCTGCATGTGTGGCTCCACCCTGGGCGCCGAGAGCGGCTCTGTCCTGGAGGGTGGTCAGTGCATGTGGACAGAGCCCAGCATGGCTGTCCTGGGTGACCAGCTAGGGGGACAAAGCAGAGGCGGGGCTGAGGGGACCGCCCATCCTGTTAGGTCAGCCCAGCTCAGCCATACCACACGGCAGTGAGCAGGGAGCTCAGTTCTCTGCCCATGGCAGCTGAGTCTGGTACCATCCAGTCAGAGTCTGGTACCAGCCCATGTGGCATAGCCCCCTCGACCCGCAGAGAGACCCTGTCTGTCGAGTGTGCTTCAGTTTGGCCTCTGTGGTCTCTCCTGCACTGATCGGGTGTAAGGGCACAGGAGACCGTGTCCGGCCAGCTGCAGGGTGGCAGCAGTTGCCCCGGCCTGGAGACCTGGGAATGGGCAGTGCCTTCCCAGGATGGAGGGCAGAGGGTCTCTCCTTGTCCCACAGAGGCCTGCGGAACCCCCAGCCCAGGTGTCTGGGATGCCTGTGACTGCTCCACCTACCCTGGGCTCCTGCAGCACCTAACGCATGCTTTGAACTTGAGACACAGAAAGGCAGTTCCTGTGCCCTTGAACGCTAGTGTAGATGGGTGTCGACAGGACTCTGGCCATGGTGAATCTGGCGTTAGTCCCAGGCAGAGATAAGAAATGAGCAGCCCCCCCAAAAAATGGGTGGCCAGGAGCCATGCGCTTGGGAGGGTCGGGCCTGTGCAGCCCACACTCGCCCAAGGCGTGCACAAGCGATTGTTGTAAAAGCGGGCTCACAAGGAAGGATGTTTGGGAACTGACTGAGACCACAGGGGCGTCTGCTGCCGGGCTTCCCAGAGCGCTGAGGGCAGCATCGGCATGAGTCCTTCAACGAGGGCTGGTTTGTACGCAGCATTTGCCGCCCACTGGACTATGAACTTCTGTCTTTTTATTTCCCACTGCTGCTGTGGTACATCTCCAGCAGCACAGTTTGGAAATGCGGGTTTTGATAGGCTCAAGGATCTAAGTGGAACCTTCTTAGTACCAAGGACTGTCCCGGGTCTCTGTCAACCCCGCCGATGGGCCTGTGTTGCCTCCTTTCCTGTGAGGATTTTCTGAGGACATGCCCGGGGAAAGGGCTCAGTTCCGCTGCTGACTGGGGCGCCGTGCTGGCCCCAGTTCCAATGCAGAGCCTGGCTGGAAGTGCCGCTGGGTTGGCAGAGGCTGTGTGCCTGGCTGTCCCCTCGGGGGTGGGGTAGAACCAGCCTTCTGCACACCGCCTGCTTCAGTTGGCCACAGCTTTTTAAAATGTGTGTTTCTGGAAGGGACTGGGTTCCTTCCTTGCCTGTTCAGCTCCCCACGACAAATGTCCTTAAGACGAGGCTGGATGCCTCCTTCCTCGGGCTCCTAAGAGGAGCCTGTCCCCCAGCCGTGTCGGGCAGCTGGTCACCAGCAAGGACAGTATCCCCCAGCTGCAGCCTCAGGCTGGCTGGCGCTGGGCAGATGTTTCTGGGATGAATTGTGTGTGCTGGAGATGGGAGGGGAGCAGAGAGGGCGGGATACAAAGACAGGTGAGGGGGCTGTGGGGACCTTGCAACCCTGAGTTCTGAGTCTTCAAGACTCTCCCTCCACAGCAAGTTACAGGGAAGCAGATCTGAGCCACAGCAAAGGGGAGAGTTTTCAGTTTGCGCTGTAAGGAAGTGGGCAGTCGGCATTTCTGGTCCTGGGAACTCACTGGGTAGGGCTGCCTTGGGGCATGAGGGAGGTGGTCCTGTGCGCGGCTTCACCAGGTGGGGCCTTAGGCCTGGGGACGGGAGAGTGATGCCTGAGGCCCCTCTACTTCTCCATGGATCCTGGGAGGGACTCCTGGGCTTGATACAAAATTGTTGAGCATTAAGAGATCTGTGAAGAAAGGGAGGCTGGGAATAGAAACTGTGCCCACTGCACATGGGGTCCCCGGGGCCATGTGCAGCCACTGGTCAGGCACGACCCCAGTCCCTACAGAGCCCAGGAGGGGCCAGGGCCATGGAGGAGGCAGTACTGGGCATCTGGACAGGGAGGGGATGGTCAGCAGGCAGCAGGCCCAGGCCTGTCTATGCCCCGCGGGGTGCAACCTCCTGATCTCCATGGCAACCTGGAGCACCCAGTGTCAGAACCACCGGGAGGGCTTGTGAGGGCTTGTGGAACAGATGTCCCGCCCTGGAGAGGTTCTGGCTCAGGAGGGTGGAGTGGGCCTGGGAATTTGCATTTCTGACTGTACAGGGCAATTCTGCTGCTGCTGCTGCTGCTGGGGTGGGGGGATGATCCCATTTGTGAAGCGCTGCAGTCCTAGGTTGAAAGGTGCCTGCCTGTCCCCACCAAGGCCTGTATGGGCAGCCCGGGGTCCCCAGGCAGGAGAGCCCAATTTCATGGCCTGACCAGCCAGGATCCTGGAGCCAGGAGGTGGGGGAGGGGTGGGGGGTTGCTGTGCCACCTTCCTTCCCGGCTTAGCCCGGGGGCAAGCATCCCCACACTTCCCACATCGTCATCCCCTGGGCTCCAGCCTGGCTGCCTCTCTAACCCTGCTGCACCAGCTGGCCGCATGGCCCTGGCTCTTTTTGGTGAGCGTGGTCCAGGACAGGTCACCTGTGAGTCCTGGGCCCGCAGGCTTGCGCCCCTTCCCGAACCAAAACAAATCTTGTTTTCTCTCTCTCTCTCTTCCTTCCTCACTCCCTCCCCTTCTCACCTTTCCTTTTCTGTAAGGTAAGCTGACTTCCTCTTTTGGTTTATTTTTTATTTTTTTTATTTATTAGTTCTGTAATTAAAATCCTAACAGCCATGGAGAGTGTGGGCACCAGGGGCTGGGGCCAGGCCCCCCGACCTCTGTCGGGGAGTGTTGGGTGAGGCAGAGGCCCCGCTGCTGGGACCAAGTGTCCTTGGGGGCTTGTGGGCAGAAAGGCCTGTGCTGACCCCAGTCAGTGCACAGAAGCGGCCCCAAGGCCAGGGCTGCCGGGCAGCTTGGAATGAGGGCGAGCAGGGCTGCCCTCGGTGCCTGAGCCGGGAGGCCCATTGGGCAGAGCTCTGAGGCCTGGGTGCCAAGGTACGGGAGTCTGAGAGCAAGGTGAGCGCCTGGGCTGGGACAAGGCCCCTGAGTGGGTGGCCAGTTGCAGCCCACCCACCCCTACCCCAGGATGGCGTGGCCCGGGAGGGCATGACCTCTGGGGTGCTGGCTCAGCTGCCCCCACCCCAACCTGGCACGGCTAGTCCTGAGCCCATCATGGAGGAGGTGGCATCCTGCCTTCCTCTAGGAAGAGCTTGCATGTGGCCCAGAAGCCAATGGGACTCCCCAGCACCCACGCGCATCTCTGGGTCTGGTCAGAGGAGAAATCCGGATGCCTGTAGGAGCCCCAGCGTCATGGAGGAGGCTGGAGACAGGGCTGTCCTGGGGTGACGGGACGGCCCCCCACCTGCTCAGAGCCAGCTTGGATGCTGGAGCCACACTTGCCTCAGGACCCTGGGCTTGCTCCTGGGGAAAGAGTGGGGTCAGGGAAAGGGGTGGGGGTGCGCTGCAGCGAGACCCAGGCCCATCACTCACCATACCTTCTTCCTCCCCATGCAGCAGCCAAGAGTTTACTCAACAAGAAAGCAGATGGAGTCAAGGTGAGGCTCCGGCCGGGCCCTGGGGTGCCGGGGGGCCCAGAGCCTGCAGCTTCCCCCCCCACTCCCTGGGGCTCCTGCTCTGGAGTCCCCCTCCCCCCATGCCCTGGCAGACACGGGATGGGGAATTGGCGAGTGAGGGGCTTCTCCCACCTAAGGGTTCCTCTTCCCTCTCTCCACAGCCCCAGACGAATAGCACCAAAAACAGTGCAGCCGCCACCAGCCCCAAAGGGACGCTTCCTCCTGCCGCCCTGGTACTGAGCTCCTCAAACTCTGCCTCTCAGCCCCTCCTACGCCTCTGGCTGTGTGATTGCTGCTGGTCAGAGGGGGCCTGGTGAAGGTGGGGTCTGGCCCCGCCTGGCCTGTCTGACAGCACTCGCATGGCCCCCGCCCCTCGTCCCTCACCAGTGGTGAAGTGGAGAGAAGAGGCCACTGTTGCAGGACGCTCCACTTCAGACAGTTTTAGGGCTGCTCTGGGGAGCCCCTGACTGAGACCCACAGATGTTGGGGTACAGGGGAGAGGCCCAGCCTCCCACCCATGTTGACTTGTGGATGTCTCTCCAGGAGTGTTCAGGATGTCACTGAGGCAGAGGACACCCTCTCCCCGCCAGGACCCCACCCTTAGCTCCTCCACCATCCTCAACAGGCCGACCCAGAGACCACTCCCAGGGTCTGGCTTGGTGGGGCTGGGCCAGGCTCTGCAGGGGGAACAGCCCGTAGTGGCACATTCCATGGCCCGTGGGGAGACAGGGCCACAGTGGTGCAGTAGAGAGGTGTCTAGGTCAGGGGCATCCAAGGAGGGGGCTTGCCGTCACGTCTGTGTTCCCTCAGGATCTAGCACACCCGTGCTGCTCTGTGGCTGCCTGAGAGGCAGGACTTAGGGGCTCCCTGCTGGGGAGGGGAGGGGTCCCCACCATGCTCCGCTCTGACTGCGCCCCTCAGTGCCCCTTGCCCTGGGGGCTCCTACAGGTGAACCCTACAGCAGTACTCCCAAGGATGTAAAGTTGTGGCTGGTGGGTGCCGGCCTTCCTGCTGGGGCACTGTGCTGTGTCCCCTCAGCTGTCCTAAGAGCTTTGGGGCTTGCTGGCCCATAGGTCCCCACATTTGCTGGAAGCAGGTTTGGTGTCCCCTGAGAACCCCAGGCCAGGCTTCGGGAGCCAGCCCCAGACCACCCGCGGGAATACTGCGTTTGCCAAATGGCCACCCTGAGACCCAGGAGAGGAGAGCGGTCCTGGGAGGGGCGAGCTGCTCAGAGCAGCCAGGCCATGGCTGGAGGGTGGCCTGGTGCCAGCCTACCTAAGGCCTTCGAGCGGCCAGGGTGGCCCACGTGCCAGCCTCACAGCCAGCCCCATCTCGGACCCTGTCCATCCCATGTGCCACCCCCACCCCCATGACATCTTCAGACCTGTGCCCCCCACCACGCTGGGGCACAGGCTCAAGCAGCAAAGGGTGGGGAGAACTCCCCAAGGCCGAGCCTGGCTTCTCTGGCTCCCACACACATTGTGCAGCTTGTCGGGGCCCCACGCAGTCCATCTCCTGCCCTGGACAGCAGCACCTCCGCCAGCCTGGACAAAGCTCCTGTCCATTCCATCCCTGCCGTCTGACCCAGGCTCCTCCCGCAGCTGCTCCACGCCGCCTCCATCCCTGTCCCCCACTCTGCTCTGCACTTCTTTCTCGCAGGCTCTGGCCACCCATGCCTCCTCTGTCTCCCTGTTCCCCTCCTGGTGGTCTCTGCTTCCTCCTCTTCTCACTTTCCCTCTCTTTCCTTCTTCTGTGTCTTCCTTCTTCTGTAGGAGCCTCAAACCACCGTCATCCATAACCCAGTGGACGGGATTAAGGTACTGCCCCCCTTTCCTCCTCCCACTTTCCCCAGGCAGGAGGCTCCAGGCCAGGAAAGAAGTCTGGGGCAGCATTTGTGCCCAAGTGGAGGGCAGATGTCCCATGGCCCTGGCCACCCCTCCCCACAGCACAGCAGGGCCCCAGTCCATCTTTGTGGGCAACAACAGGACAGACTGGTTCAGGCCCCAGGCTTGCCACTGGAGGTGCTTGGCATAGTTGCGCCCAGTCCCCATGTGGCCGACACTCTCAGACCGGGGCTCCGTGTGTCCCACCTACCACAGGCGGTAGGGCTTCCTGAGGTCTGGAGCGGGGCCTGCATCTCAGGAGCTGTGTCCTTGACCCTCCTGGCTGTCCTCCACCCCACCTCCCTCATGCGGCCCCCAGTGCTTCCTGCTGAGCAGACCCTCCCTCCTCTGCTCCCCTCTCTGCTCTGGCCATCAGCTCCCATCACATTGACATCATCACTCTGGGGCCAGGGAAGGGGCTGGCTCTCTGGGGTGGTGGGAGGGATGGGGCCAGCAGCCAAGCCATTTCCAGGACTTCCAAAACAGCGCCGCTACACCCAACACAGCCCTCCAGCCCAGCTGCCACCTAGGCCTGGGCTCCTTACAGAGTCCCCAGAGTGCCTCTGTGGGGACCCCCACTTCCTTCTGGCCAGTGCCACCACCCAGCCCATCATCAGAAGACATCTTTCTCCATGGCAGGGACCAAGGGTCACCCATGGTGCTAGGCCAGGACCTGGGTGTTCTCCCCACCTGGCAGCTGGGGATGGGTGCCCCATGTGTGTCTGGGGTGGGTCATGTTCTCTGCAGGACTCCTAAACAACCTTCTGGGCTGCGGTGAACTCTGACCCTGCACCTAAAGACCCGTAGTTCTGGTCTAGGGCCCCCCAGCAGTGTCCAGGCAGTGTCCAGACCAGGGGGCGGACCCCCAGGGACCTTGTGAGATGTTTCCTCTGAGGAGCAGAGCAGGCCTCCTGGGGAGCTGGGGGATGGTCTTTTGAAGGGCAGCAGCCCTGGAGCAGGGTGGGAGAGACTGGGCCACCTCTGCCCTCTAAGGCCACCTGAGAGGTGAGGCTGGGCCCTGGCTGGACGTCCAGTCCCGGACGGGCAGGTGCCCTGAGGGAATGTGGGTGGCAGGAGTGCTCTGCCTGGGGCCAGGCCAAGGTTCCTGGAGCCCTGTGCGGATCTGCAGAGCTACTTGGGAACTCCTCACCCTGTATTTTGGATGACAGCGGCTGCTGCTTCATCGGAACCAGCCAGTCCCATTGTGTTTTACGTCTTGGAATTTCAAAAAGCCCATTTTCCTCTCTTGTTAAAGAGTCGGCTGAGCATACCAGTCTCTGTGCCAGGCTCATCTTGCTGGGAGAATTGGAGCCCTCATGTGTTGGGGATGCAGGGTGGCCACAGCACTAGGGTGGCAGGGCCAGCCTCGGACTCTTGCCAGCCTGTGCCGGCTGCCATGAGAATGCGCCCTGGTGAGGGGTGCCCTCCCAGGGACCAGCACAGAACTGGGTGTCTTCTCCGGTCACTGCCGCATGAGGTCCACAGAGCTGGGGCACTGCAGCTGCCAGAGGGCATGTCCCCTGAGACCCTGGCCTTTAAGCCCAGTCAAAGCAGCTGGGGCAGAGGTCAGCCTCAGAGCCTGGGCTGGTCCTGATGCAGGCCCAGCCCTGTCCACCTGCCCTCAGCCACGTCCCACCTGTGCTTGGCCGCATCCTGACCCACTGCCTCCCATGTTTCCTCAGGAGTCTTCTGACAGTGCCAACACCACCATAGAGGATGAAGACGCTAAAGGTACCTGCACTTGCGTCCTTGTCCCGCAGCGGCCTTGGCACTGCTGGGCTGCTCTTTGAGGCGGGTGGGACTTGTGCAGGGTCAGCTCTCCTGGATGCCTGGTGTGTGCATGTGTTGGGGGGCTCGGGGGCCGTGTAGCTGCAATCCCACCCTAAGCTTGGGTGTCAGGCCTGCCCAGAGAGTGGGAAGTGTGGCAGAGATGACTGGCAGCCGGGCAGTCTCAGTCACCGCATCCAAGTGAGGAAGCCACGGCTTTGCGCAGAGGCAGGTTCTCCACACCAGGACCCTCACGGGGAAATAGGTTCATGGGTAGAACTTTTTCCAAGATTCTGTCTTTGTCTTAAAGCTCCTTAAGCTTGCATTTCTGTCCAGCATGCACTTGCCAAGTGGCCGGGCAGCTGGGTGGGTGCTTCCGTGTTTGCCTTTGCTGAACCAGGAGTGGCCTCCTGCGGTGGGTTTCTGCACCACAGATTCCAGGGCCCCCTTCCTTGCTCACCCAGGCCAATGTCTTGTGTGTTCCCCAAGAGGCCCCCAGGGCACCCGGCACTGGGGCAAGTTCCATGGAGTCCGCTGCCTCCAGACCACCCACGTGGGGCCTCCTGACCCTCATCACTCACACGGTCACCTAATAAGCCCTATGCTGTTCTTAGGGCTGCCCCGGTGCCCGACAAGGGTCAGCCACTCTGCCAGTTTAGGGGAGAAAACTTCTCACCTGTCCAAAGCGTAGCCTTGCTCCTGCCCACGCTGTCCAGCTGTGACACTGTCCCTGAGCAGAGATGAGCACAGGACCTTGGGCCCTGGATGCCACAGAGTTGGTGTGTGATTCCCTGCAGTCTGGAACAGGCCCCAAAGGCAATAGCATGGAAGCTGTCCAGAGGTTCTGCCATCACCCTCAGCCCGGTGGGGCACTGAGCAGTGAGGGAGGGGACCTGGGAGGGGGGCCCAGCCTGCATCCTGCAGAGGAGAAGAGAAGACACCCCGAAGCAGCAGTCGTGGCTCAGATCTGAGCCCAAGCAGCCTCTTGAGGTGGAGGCAGACACCCCCCACCCCACCTGGTGCAGAAAGAAGCCTTGCCAGGCTGCCCTGAGGCTGGTACAGAGTCCAGGCAGGCCCAGTGGCCATCAGGCCCCTATGAGAATTGTCACTATCCCTCCGTGGGCCTGGCCTCTGCTGGCTCTGGCCAGGAGTGGTCACAGCACTAGGGTGGCAGGGTGGCCTCTGACTCCACGCCAGCCTGCACTGGCCTGTGCTGCCCTGGCCTCTGCTGGCTCTGGCACTGGCCCCGTGTTGGCTCCTTCAGCCTTCACATAACTGCTGCGGCCACCACAGGCTCAGGACCCCCATAGGGTGGCCACCCCACCTCCACCCCAGGAGCCCCAGGTATCCAGCTGTCACCCCCTTCCTCCCTCCTGGCCTCCCCCATCCTTCTCCAGTTGCATTCTTTGCCTGCGGGCGCCCCACCCACCTGCCTGCCTCACCTGTTCCGCCTCAGCCCCCAGGGTCCCTGACATCCTGAGCTCAGTGAGGAGGGGCTCGGGAGCCCCAGAAGCTGAGGGGCCCCTGCCCTGCCCATCTCCAGCTCCCTTTAGCCCCCTGCCAGCCCCATGTAAGTAGCCTGGGCCCTGCCGCTGTGGGGGTCATGTTGGAGGGCTGGTAACCCCCTAGAGGGGCCGCTCCAGAGCCAAGGGCAGGCTGAGCATGGACCCTGGCTCCAGCCTCATCACCCCACAACCCCTCACTGGGGCTTCCCAGGGCGGCCGCAGCCCGTCGAGCCTCACCTCTTTGTGAGGTAGGCCCTGGACCCCTTTCCTGCTCAAAGCCACTGGGCAGGATAGGAGGCCCCGGAGGCTCAGGCCTCAATTCCAGTCTTCAGGGTTGGCACAGGCCTCACTCCACCTCAGCTTGCGGGAGGGGGGAGGTCCTTGCTATTGAGGCAGGCTCTGATTCGGGGCCTGACCCCAAGGCCCAAGGGGTCTGGAACACGGGACCCCTACCACTGACCTCCTCCGCCTTGCCGCCTCCTCGTATGTCTGTCTGCCTCATGTTCACGTCTCATCTGTTCCACCCCAGCCCCCAGGATCTCTGACATCCTGAACTCTGTGAGAAGGGGCTCAGGAACCCCAGAAGCCGAGGGCCCCCTCTCAGCGGGGCCCCTACCCTGCCTGTCTCCGGCTCTCCTAGGCCCCCTACCCTCCCCGTGTAAGTAGTGGCCCCAGGCCTGCCGCCTCTGCTGCCGGACAGCTCCCTGCGAATGGCCGGCACTCAGCAGCTTCCCACCTGCGTGCACAGCCCAGCTACCCTGCCCCGGCGCCACAGCCTGGCGTCCTGCCCTGGTGGGGCTTCCCGTGGGCTCCCACCCTAACCAGGAGGGCAGCTCCTGGCTTCTCCCTTAAGGGCCCAGCCCCCTACACGGTTCCTGCTCCCACTGCTACTCCCCGCTCGCTGTCCAGCCCCAGGCCCCCCCCAAAAGGGTCTGTCTGGCCCCTCTGAGGCCCCCCATGTCCCTAGACCCTCTCTGCTCATCACTGTCCCAGCCGCAGACTTCACACCCACCCAGGGGCCCTGCCCATGGTGCCCAGGAGCCTGCACTCAGGGCCACCCTGGTTCCTGATGTGACCCCAACCCCTGAGTGCCCTTCCTCAGTCTAGGGGGCTGAGGAAGGTGCCAGAACTGAAACCCCGGCCAGGGTCCCTGGAGCTCACCAATAAGGGGATATTATGGAGAATCATAAGCCTGGACTCCGCTGACCTGGGCTGTCCTCATGGGGCCAGGCCAGGCCAGGCCTTCTCTGTACTGCCCGTGACTCCCACCTCTCCCTGTAACCCTGTCCAGCGTTCCTTAAGGGCCACTTACCTGACAGCTTCCTGCTGGCCAGCAGCCTCTCCCTGGAGTGTGCCCTCTGCCCACAGCAGCTTCAGCCCATGCCACCCGACAGCCAGAGCATCTACCCTTCACTCCTGCAGCCTCCTCTTCACGCACCACGCTGTCCCCAGCAGCACCCTCTGTCCTGTCTCCCTCTGTCCCCCCATATCCCCCTTGGTCACCCTACAACATCTCTACCGCTTTGGTCCCCCTAAGTTCACCCTCTATCCCTACATCCCCCTCTGTCCCCCAAATTCCCCTCTTTCCCTCATGTTCCGTATTCCTCCCCAAACTCTGCTCTGTCCCTCACATTCTCCCTCTGTCCCCCACACCCGCTTCTGTCTGCCACACCCCTTTCTGTCCCCCACATCCCCCACTGTCCCCACACACCCTCCTCTGTCACCCACACACCCCTCTGTCCCCCACACCCTTCTGTGTCCCCCACATACCCCTCTGTCCCCCACAACCCTTCTGTCCCCCACACCTTCCTCTGTCCCCCACATCCCCCTCTGTCCCCCACACTCTCCCTCTGTCCCCCACACCCCCTCTGTCCCCCACACCCTCTCTGTCCCCCACACCCCCCTGTGTCCCTCACACTCTCCCTCTGTCCCCCATATCCCCTCTGTCTCCCATACCCCCGTCTGTCCCCCACATCCCCCTCTGCCCCCACACTCTCCCTGTGTCCCCCACACCCCCTTCTGTCCCCCACATCCCCCTCTGTCCTCCACACTCTCCCTCCCACACCTTCCTCTGTCCCCCACACCCACCTTGGTCCCCTCACACACACCCGTACCCCACACCCCCTTCTGTCCCCCACACCCTTTTGTCTTCCACACCCCCTCTGTCCCCCACACCCCCTCTGTCCCCCACACCCACCTTGGTCCCTTCATGCACCCCCATCCCCAGCACCCCCCTCTGTCCCCCCACGTTCCTCTTTGTCCCCCAAGTCTCCTCCATTTCCCTCTCTGTCCCCCAAGCTCCCCTCTGTCCCCCACATCCCCTTCTGTCCCCTGTATCTGCTGTTGGCCCAGGTCCACCCTCTTCCCCCCACATCTCCCCATCCTCCCTCCGTCCCCTCTCCCCTCATGCCCCACCCCCACGTCTCACTCTGTGCCCCTCAATCTCTGGCTTGGCTGATTGCCCATGGTTTCTGTCCTGCATGCCCCCCGTGCCTGCCTTGTGTTCACGTCTTGTCTGTTCCGCCCCAGCCCCGAGGATCTCTGACATCCTGAACTCTGTGAGGAGGGGCTCAGGGACCCCAGAAGCTGAGGGCCCCTCACCAGTGGGGCCCCCGCCCTGCCCATCTCCGACTATCCCTGGCCCCCTGCCCACCCCATGTAAGTAGCACCTTGAGTGGCCCTGGCAGCGGCTGCCCGGAGGGGCTCGGGGAGTGCGAGCCTGGCAATGGTGCTCTGGGAAGGGCCAGCTTACGGGGGAGGGCGGGGGCATAGGATCCCTCTGCTGGGCCCCAGGGAATTGCTTTGAAGCACATGCAGGTGCCGTTGGGTCTGAGAAAATGGAGGTTATGGTTATAAAGTGTGTATGACACAAGTGTGTAGGAAGAGCGTCTGAAAGAGCAGGTTTGTCACTGACCCCAAAACCTGTGACCCTGAGTTCCACAGCCTTCTCCTGATGGGAGGGGAATGGGCAGCAGAGGGTCTGTGTGTGTGGCAAGGGCTGGCACACCAGGAGCTGCTGGCTTGGGTCGAGGCGGACCTGCTGGGCAGGGACAGAAAAGTGTCACTCAGATGCTCTAGCATTAGAGCTGTCCAAGTCCAGACAGCAGGGAGCAGGTGGGGATCGGGAGGCGCGGATCTGGGGGACAGCTGGGGCCAGGCTGAAACAGAGCGGGCGGGACAGGAAGCCCAGGCTGGGCCACCTCCCAGTCTGTCTGCCGACTGCCCACAGTATCGCTTACAGGGATGGATGACATCCCAGGGCTGCCGCCACCCCCACCTGTGGGGAGACACCAGGCTGGGGGTGGTGTGGAGATGCTCTTAGAGGAGAGGCTGCTGGGCCAAGGGCTCGGCATGGCAGGGCAGTGGCTAGGTAAGTACTTGAGGGACAGGTGGGGTCTGAGTGCCCTCATCCCCTCTGCAGGCCGGGCGTGGGGGCTGCTGCAGGTGGCCAGGGGAGAGGGGTGTGGGGAGAGTGAACCCACAAGAGCAGCGGCCCGAGGAGGGGGATGCAGCCTGCAGGCTCAAAGGGACACTGGATCCACCCTGGGTGCCCGAGAGGGCAGGGGGCAGCCCCTGGAGGGGCACTCACCCCCAGAGCGTTCTGTGGTCAGGTGAGGACTCCCAGTGGGGGTTGACGGAGGGGATCAGAGGCGAGCAGCTGAGGGGAAAGACCAGGTTCTTGATGGTGATAGGGTCGGGGTGCCTGGGCGACCGAACTCAAGGAGGGAGGCATGGGGAGGGGCCGCCGTGCAGCTGGGGCGGGTGCACAGCAGAGCCTCTGGGAGTGGTCAGAATCCCCCCCACACCCGCCACTTCTACAGCAGCTCATCTGATTTAAGGGGCTTGCTGCCCTTGCAGAAGTGGAGGGGTGTGCCCAGAGGAGCCTGCCTGGAAGGTCACCCCATCAGGTTAGCATGATCCCAACCCAGGGCTGCAGCCTGCCCTCAAGGTCTGTGCAGTAGCCGGAGTGAGTCCTCTGAGGACAGGGCCCAGGGTGGGTACGAAGTGGCCAACTCGGGGCTCGGTGCCCAGGCTCACCTTCAGAGGCCACAGCACAGACCTGCCCCTCCAGAGTCTGCCCTGAGCTTGGCTGAGGAGGTGGGGGTTGCAGGAAGGAGCTGTGAGCAGGGTAGGGTGGAGATTTGTGTGGCCCTCCTGGGAGGGGCTGGGCAGGGCTGGGAGAGGGGTGGGTGAGACGTTCCGGGAACTCAGGGAGGGGAAGAGCCTGGGTACCACCCTGAGGGCACCTGGGCCCAGGCAGCAGGTGGCCAGCTTTGGGCCATCCTACAGGCCAATCGTGAGCCCCCTCCCTTCTCTGGAAGGCACCCACCAGCTGTGTAAATAGGGCAGCTGCCCACGGCCCGCCTCAGACCCTGTCTCCTCCCGACCCATGCTCTCTAATCGTGGATTATACGCAATCCAGCCTGATCCCTGGGCAGCTGCCCTCCCTCCTGCAGCCACCTCTGGCTCTGAGAGATGGGACTTGGGGCCAGCCTGGGGTCCCAGGAGTCCAGGCCAGGATGAGAACCTGCTCTGACCCCACCTGGATGCACTGGGCCTGCCTGGACCTGTCGCATCACCCCAAGAGAGCCACAGGCAATGCAAGGCTCCTGTTTGCATCAGGGCACCTGGAAGGCCTGACTTGCAGAGGCTCGTGGCTCAGGCAGACCCCTCCAAGCCCAGACCCTGCACACCGCCTCCCCTTTGTCCCTGGAACTGCCAGGGCAGATTGTCCTCAGCCAGCAGGCTTCCTCACCCAGGCACCCCTTTATGTTGGGCACCCCTCCCTCCCCTCCATCAGGGATCATGCCCTTTTTCAGGGGCCCGGGTATCAAGGACACAAAAGCACCCATGTGCTATGTGGGGAGGCGGCGTGGGGGCTGGGTCAAGCTGGGGTCTGGGCAGCACCATTCCGCAGGGCAGGGTCAACTTATTCTTCCCGTCTGTGGAATGGATGGGTGGGTCTCACAACAGACCTGCTTCCCATACTTCCTCACGGTTACCACTCTTGAATGGAACTCTGACCATGCATATCCTCTTCTGTTTACTTTATGCTTTCTCTTCCCACCAACTCCCACTTTAATTACAATTTGTTTAAAAGCACTGCATATTACTTCATTAAATGGAAGATTAGTTTCACTTACCACTAGTGTAAGGTGACTGTAGAACCAAAGCAGACTGGAAACCAAATGAGATAATGCCACTCTCTTCTCCATTCCAGCTGCATGCTGCTGTGCCTGAGAACCGCTGTGGAGTGGGAAGGGCAGCTCTCTCTGTCCATTAGAAAGGGGGGTTAACTAAGTGACAGGAGGTGTTTGGGACCTGTGGACACCAGATTTCTCTCTTGATGCAAGGAGGGCAGAGCCACGCAACCTGGTGGGGTCTGACTTAGGGGCTGCTGGAAGGACTGGCTACAGGTGGAAGAGAGGTCAGACCTGAAGCTTGGGGCCATCTCCAGGAAAGGACAGGTGAAAGTGGGGGCATGAGGCAGGGGAGAGGCAGGTGCCAGGTAGAGGGTGGAGAGGAGGCAGGAACATAGCAGCTGGGGTGGGGATGGGCCCTCAAGTATCATATGCTACTGTCCTGGGGCCCAGGGGCAAGGACAGGAACAGCCACAGCATGTGTTAGCACAGAGCCCTGTGCCTTCCTAGAGTTGGGCAGGTGGAATGGGGCCAGGAATGGGACTCGTGGTGGCTGCAGCAGGAGCTGGAGGGGAAGGGGCTTCTGGATCCTGCAGCCCACCTTCCTAGAGGCCAGCTTTCCAGGGTCTGCCAGGTGGGTGGGCTTCTAGAGCAACACTGCCCTGAGGACCATCCATGACATGGTGTAGATGAAAGTTAGGCAAGAAAGGGAGACAGGCTGGCAGCAGAAGGGCAGCTGGGTCAGGAGCAAGGGACTTTCCAGATAGGGACAACCCACGAGTGCACATGTGCCCATGCCACACAACACAGGCACATATGACACGTGCACACTCACAAGCACTGTGCACACATGCACACACAGGTGCTCGTGCATATGTATGAGCTTCATCTATACACATTCACACACACACCGTCCTGCTCATGTGCATGTTTCCATACATGCACGTGAATGCACAATCACGTGTACACACATGCATGTGACCACATGCATGAACATGTGTGCACCCCACTCCTCAGGTGCCATCGGGCTCCTCCTGCTGTCACTGTGCAGCAGGGGACATGAGGCCCCAGCGTAGACAGGTGCAGCACAGGTGTTCCCAGGCAGTGCCACACGCACATGCATGAGCACACCTGGGCATGCCACGCCTTCGTGGACTCAGTCCACCTGCCAGGTGGGCTCCCTGGTGGGGTGAGCTCCCAGAGGCCTGGCGGGAGAGATAAAGGCAACCCCATCACAGGGCATGCCTAGAATTCCCTCTTCTGGCTGGGCACGGTAGCTCACACCTGTAATCCCAGCACTTTGGGAGGCCGAGATGGGTGGATCACTTGAGGTTAGGAGTTTGAGACCAGCCTGGCAAATATGGCGAAACCTCATCTCTACTAAAAATACACACAAAAAAAAAATTAGCCGGGCGTGGTGGTGTACACCTGTAATCCCAGCTACTCAGGAGGCTGAGGCAGGAGAATCGCTTGAACCTGGGAGGCAGAGACTGCAGTGAGCCAAGATCACACCACTGCACTCCAGCCTGGGTGACAGAGTGAGACTCCATCTCAAAAAAAAAAAAAAAAAAGAATTCCCTCCTCTGAGAGTTTAGACCACAGACAGGTCGCATGTATGTGGCCATGGGAGGCAGCACTCACAGCTGAAGGGTGGAAACGTCACCACAGGGCCTGCCTTCTTGGTGAAAATTGTGTCCTGCAGGGCGGGCAGCAGTTTGAGGGCAGGTGTCCCAGGTATGGCTTGCAGCAGCCTGAGGGTCACAGAGCGCAGTGCTGGGAGTGCAGAGACTTCCCGCACAGGGAGAGTTCCCAGGAACCTGCTTCCGGTGCACTTCTGGGGGTTTGAGGTTTTCCATGGACAAATTACTTTGAGAAACCAGTGTTACTCGTGTGTATAGGTGAGCGTGCGTGTGCATGTGTGTTCTGTGTGTGAGTGTGCATGTATGTGCGTGCCTGTGTATATATCCTCGCAGATATGGCTAGGGACCTCACTGAGGACAGTAGTTCTGTCTGAGGAGAGTGAATGAGACAAGATTGAGGAGAACACAGGCATCTTCAAGCTACATGTGCGGTGCTTTATTTCTTTAAAATGTGTCTAAAGTGAATAGGAAAATGTTAAGATGTGAATCCGTAGAGTGTGGGTTCTATTATTCTCTCCACATCCTCCATACGTTTAAAATCTTTTACAATGAAAATAAGCTGTAATTAAAGCAGCAACGAGGGCTGCCAGTGAGCGCCCCAGAGGACAGTGAGGACCAGCATGGCTGGGGGGCCTGTTGGAATCCAGGGGAGTGGGCAGGAACCGCAGGCAGGCATCCGGGAGAAGCCTGGGCATGGGGGTGTGGGGCAACGGGGGTGTCTGCAGGGGTAGCGTGTGGGTCTCAGACTGCAAGCAGGTGAAGCCAGCAGGATGCGGCTCCTATGAGAAAAGCGGGGAAGAAGAGACCATGCCTGCTCTTCCTGCTGCTGGGACAACCCGGGTCATCGCCCCGGGGAACCCTGTAGCCCGCGCCACTGCCTGGCCGCCCCCTGCTGCTTCCTCCTCCCCGGCCTCCACGTGGCCTTGCTGAGGGTTCCTTCTTCCAGGCAGGTCTCTGCCTTCTCGCCTGGTGCCTGCACTCGGTAGCCCCCTCACCAGAGCTGCTGGGTGAAGGAGGCACTAAGAACCCAAGGCTCGGGAGGAGGGTGGGGCCGGGAAGCTGCAGGGAAGCACAGGGCCAGGCCTGGTGGGCCCCGGGCCTGGCTCACTGGAGGGCAGGAGGGAGACTGGCAGACAGCTCGTGGGGCCAGGAGGTGACCTCCAAGTGGATTGTGGAAGAGTTTTTTTTTTTCCTCTTTCTGCATTTTCCAGACATTTTGTAATGTGGATAGAATATTTCTGTCCTTCAAAAATATTTTAGTTAAGAAAAATAAGATGGAAGCTGTTGCACTTGGAAATGAGGAAGCCACTGGTGATAGAGTGGGGCGGGCGAGAGGATCGCTTCTGCGAATAGCGGCAGAAACACGGTGTGGATGCAGCTCGTGCTCCCCCAGGCCCTCCCCTGGGCTGTGTGGAGGGGTCTGGGGGGAATGGGCCAGCGGCCCAGTGGTCACCTGGCCGTGTCTCCCCACAGCCCGGAAGCAGGAGATCATTAAGACCACGGAGCAGCTCATCGAGGCGGTCAACAACGGTGACTTTGAGGCCTACGCGTGAGTCCCCGGGGCTGGGGGGGGTGCTGTGCAGGACAAGGATATGGGACCCTTGGCGGGGGGCCTGCTCAGAGTCGGGGGTCCATGGGGCCCCTCCTCACTTGGATTTGGCCCCCAGGAAAATCTGTGACCCAGGACTGACCTCATTTGAGCCTGAAGCACTGGGCAACCTGGTTGAAGGGATGGACTTCCACAGATTCTACTTCGAGAACCGTGAGTGAGGGAGCCCGGGTGGGCATGAGGGTGCGGTGCCCCCAGGAGAGCCTCTCAGCCCCTCCCAGGGACAGCATGGTGGCTGCCTATGGAAGCCCTGTCCTCTCTATGTCCAGGGTTGGCCAGCCACCCCTCCCCCACCAGATACCCAGCCCCCAGAATCCCACTCTTGGAGGGGCCCATGCTGCTCCCAGGAGAGCCGAGCCTCCCCAGTAAGGGGAGCTGAGAGAGGGAAAGGGTTAGGGTGGTGGGGTGGAAGACGGGCACCAGGGTAGCCACAGTAACCCGAGACCTCCCTCCATCTGCTGTCCACAGTGCTGGCCAAGAACAGCAAGCCGATCCACACGACCATCCTGAACCCGCACGTGCACGTCATCGGAGAGGACGCCGCCTGCATTGCTTACATCCGGCTCACGCAGTACATGGACGGGCAGGGCCGGCCCCGCACCAGCCAGTCTGAGGAGACCCGTGTGTGGCATCGCCGCGACGGCAAGTGGCAGAATGTGCACTTCCACTGCTCGGGCGCGCCTGTGGCCCCGCTGCAGTGAAGGTGAGTGCTCTGTGCTAAGTGACAGCCGGGGCAGAGGGGTGGCAGTGGCGTGAGTGTCTGCAGCCGGGGGAGGCAATGGGGAGCAGTGGGGCCTATGGCAGAGCCCATGCCTGGGAAGTCCATCAGCTTTCTTGGTGAGGCCACAGGAATGATGTCGAATTAGGGACCACAGCAGGCTGGGTGTGGCGGGCCTCCCCAGACGACTGGGGAGCTGATGAGGGCCTGAGCAGTCCACACTGGCCAGAGCTGGGTGGGATGCAGGTGGATGGGCCCCAGGCAACACAATCCTGGGCACCATGCCCTGTTTGTGAGGACTGTTAGAACCCCAGATGGGAGTTCTCCAGATGACGGGTGCGGCGGGCCCAGAGCCCAGTTTTACAGGGATACTAGTAATTGGGTTGGGCACCTTGAACCCCTCTCCCGAGTGGGCCCTTTTCCGGACTTTAACCCTCTCTGCAGTGCCGCGTGGCAGACAGCAGAGCCTGGGGGTGGACGGGAGAGGGGGCTGCTGAGGAGCTGACCCACCCGCCCCATTTCAGAGCTGCGCCCTGGTTTCGCCGGACAGAGTTGGTGTTTGGAGCCCGACTGCCCTCGGGCACACGGCCTGCCTGTCGCATGTTTGTGTCTGCCTCGTTCCCTCCCCTGGTGCCTGTGTCTGCAGAAAAACAAGACCAGATGTGATTTGTTTAAAAACAAAACAAAACAAAAAAACAAGATGACGACGACAACCACAAAAAAATTGACATCAGATGAAATGAAAAAAAAAAAAAAAAAAACTAAAGGAAGGAAAAAGCTGTAAAAATCACTGGCATTCGTGGGGCCGCTCCCCACCCAAGCTCCACGTGTGTCCGTCTGTGCTCCTGGCCTCTGGGGGACCAGCTGGGACATGAACTTGTCTGCCAGGCCCCTGTCGCGTGCTGAACGGTGTTAGTTTGTAGGTAACGCACACACCCCACACCTAAGGTGTCTGCATCCTCCCGCCAACGCATGGGCTCCACATGGTGTGCTCGCTGGCTGTCGTGACTGTCAGCTGTCTCTTGGGAGGGGCTGTGGGGGCCCGCTGGGCTGCCTCCTTTCCCGCTAGTTGTGCCTGAGAGTTGCTGTTGTTCCTGCTTTCCCTTCCCTTCCTTTCATCCCCTGAAGGGCTAGGTGTGGGTTTTCCGTGCCCGGTATCCCCACACACCCAGCACGGACAACCCTTCGGCAGAGCCCAGGCCAGCCCCTCACCCCCTGGAGTATTGAGACCGGAGTCCCGTCCCCAAGGCCATCAGAGATGCCCCCACACACCCAGGACTCCAGCTCTGGTCCTTCTGGGGGAATAAAGTGCAAAGAGGGGCACAGCTTAGCTTCGGGCCTCTCGCCGAGCAAGAGACAGCACTGCTGGCTACAGCTCCAACACAGCCAGCTGTGGCAAGAGGACTCTGCCTGGGCTGGCCTCCCTCCTGTGTGAGGTGTCTGTCTCTTCTCTGCCAGCCAGCAGCAGATGCACTGGCAGCTCCCGGCCCTGTTTCTGCCCCTTGGCCCTCCCCCAGCCTGTTCGGCTTCTCCGCGCCCCGCAAGTGGGAACAGACTTTTGACAAAGGACTGCGAGCCTTACTCAAGTCCCTGAGCCCCCAGCTGGAGCTAGGAGGGGAGGCCAGGCTTTGTGTCTGGGCATATTTGTCTGCTGATGGAGTTTGGGAAAGCCTGGGGCTTGGGGTTTGGTCGGGTGGTACAGCAAGTGGCAGAGTGGGGTCAGAGGTGGTGGCTGCCCAGCTTCTGGGCTGAGATGAGGGTCTGTGCAGCGGTTTGCTGAAGTGGGAGTGCCTTTGGAATCTGGGCTGGGAGCAGAAGGGAGCAAAAGCTACAGTGGGAGCCAGCCTAGGGCACGTGGGAGGCGTGAGGGCAGTGCTGCCTGTGCAGTGTCAGGTGTGCGAGCACCTTGGTGGGCTGCAGTGCGTGTGAGGGCACCTTCTAGGTGGGCCAGGGATGCAGCTATGGAGATAAGGCGGGCTGGGGACAGAAACAGGTGGGCACAGGGCCCAGGACACCAGCGGATGGAGGGCAGGGTCCATCCCTGTGCTCCTGAGTGTCAGCTGCCTGGGTTTGAGGCGGTGGGTCCCCAGCCCCTTGTGATGCTGTGTACCATGGGGGAGCTCGGGGACAGGGCAAGCCCAAGCACGGTGGGGCTGCAGGGTGGGTCTGAAGCCAGGTTGGGTGGGAGTGGTCAGAAGCCCTGACTGCAGAGGGTCAGGGGCTCCTGCCCCAGTGCCTGCCCACCTTCAATTCACATCGTTTTCAACAAGGATTTTCTTTATCTTCCCCTACAAATCAAGCCAAGGGAGGGGCACAGAATGGGGAACAGGACACAGGATCCTAAACTCCAAGGGGACTGTCCACCGATGAACACTCAGAGTGGACACCATCTTCCGTCCACGCTGTGCCCAGGACAGCTGTCCCCATCCATGAACACAGGGTAAACATCTGCCGGGCTCCGCACCAGTGGCTCCCTGGGCCATGGGACAGCGGCAGGGCTCACCACGGACAGCGTGTGGCCCAGCGGCCGGCCACCTTGGCGTCCTGGGGCCTCCTTCCCTCCTCTCCCTCTCACCTTGTCACCTCCACGGAGCTGCCTGTCTGGGATAATTTGGGGATTTTTTTTCTGGGGGATAATTCTTTTGCATGACCCCTAAAGAGCAAGCCACACCGCTCTGCTAGCTAGGTGTCCACGGTGTGGTGGCGGCGGCCGCTGGCCAGCGCTGCCAGGGGTCGGCTGCCCACGGTGCTGGCTGGCCTCCCCTCCTCTCTCTTTTTGCTGAGTTTCATTGTCTTTTCTTTCTGAGCCTTGTAAGTGTACAAAAATTATTCTTATTTTGTTCTGTCTCGGGAAACTGCAAATAAAAGAAAAACAGGACAAACTGCTTCAAGTGCAGCTGGGTGCTTTAGCTGGAATCCTGCCAACCTCCTGCGCCAAAATACAGACTCAAGCCCGGTCCCTGGCCAAGACCCTACTTGGGCCCCTCCTCCAACAGAAGGTGGTGCTATGGAGCCCTGAGCTGGCCCTGACATTCCTGAGCTGCTCTAGGGTGAACAGCTCACCCCAGGTAGGGCACTAGTCATAGATCATAGCTCCACCAGCCGTCCCCACCTCTTCCTCTGGTCCTCTGAGCCCAGGGCTGTCCACCCTGGATGCTGGAACTGAAACTGGATCCCAGCCCCCAACGCCCCTGAACTCTCCATTCACCCCCAGTGGCTGCTAAAGATGTGGCCGGGGCAGCCTCTGGGCAGGAAGGAGCCCCAGGACCAAGACCTCTGGCTGTCTGCTGTCTCCTTTCGCCCCTGCTACATGTATTGGCTGTTCTGGACGCTGAGGACACACAGTGACCACAGAGCCAGGCTCCACCCCAGTGGATAATGTAGACAGACGGCACACAGGCCTGTGTGGATATCAGCCTCCGACACCAGACGTAGGCAAGGCGCAAGGTGATACAGTAGACAGCCATCATGGGCACCAGGAGGCTCCAGCAGAGGCCATACAACCAGAATCCAGGACAGAGAGCTGGAATGGAGACAGGGAAGCCAGATGCCAGGCCAGATTGACAGGTGCTATAGGCCTGTGGGCCAGGCCAGGCTTGGGGACTTCATCCTGGGTGTGAAGGAGACAGGCACCCCTCAGTCCTTCCCTCTGCATCTCCAGCCCAAGCTAAAAGCAAACCCTTAGGTTGGAGTAAGGAGTAACCCCCTGCCAAGTTTCTCCTGTCCTCAGGCTCCACCCACCACCCATGCTGCCTGGCCCCATAGGGCACACGCTCAGGCCCAGCCCGGGAAAGCAACTGCAACTGCCTGTGCTATGCTGGCCCTTCTCAGCCTCAATGCCCTCCTCCCTCCCCGATGCACCCTCATGGCCCCTGCTGGGCCCCCTGATGCACTCTCATATCTCCATGGCAACCTGCTGAGAGTGTGGCCTTGCCCTTGGCTCCCCTCCACACCTGTGTCCCAGGCAGTGCCATGGTACTTTCCTGAAACAGAAGGATGGGCTTCAAAACACTCCCAAACACTAAACACGCCTGCATTTTGGGTCCAAGTAACTTCTGACCAGTGCCCCTACACATTCTCGGTCCTGTCCACTATGGGCAGGGAGCCTGAAGGATCCCCCAGAACTGGCTAAAGCCCTCAGTCTCCTCCTCCACCCTGAGCATCTGGTTAAACACCTTCATGTGGCAGAGCGGCCCTGGATGTCAGCTTCTTGCTCCCCATGGTCTGCACCTGGACAGGTGCTCTCAGGTGTGTGGGTGGCCAGGTGGCAGGTCCTAAAAGCCAATTGCAAAGAATCTAGGCCAGTGCCCATGAGTGCTGCGGTGTCTGTCCCCAACATGGTATCTAGGGCTCCACTCACCTATCAGCTGTAATCGGAGGAAGATTTCCAGGCCAGGCCTCCCCCAGGAAGGCTGCAGGCACTGCGGATCGTGTACCCTCACATGCATTATTCCTGAGGCCTTTCTGCAGATGCCATCAGGGCAGCAACTCTGATGAGGTTTTAGGGCACAGCACACAGCACACAGGACTAAGCCACCCTGTACTGGGCCAAGCGCTACAGGCAAAAGGGACACCACTGATGAGCATTTCATTCATCATTTTTATTTTTACATTTTTTTGAGACGAAGCCTCACCCTGTCGCCCAGGCTGGAATGCAATGGTGCGATCTTGGCTCACTGCAACCTCTCCCTCCTGGGTTCAAGTGATTCTCCTGCCTCAGCCTCCCGAGTAGCTGAGATTATAAGTGCCTGCCATCATGCCTGGCTAATTTTTGCATTTTAGTAGACATGGGGTTTCACCATGTTGGTCAGGCTGTTCTCAAACTCCTGACTTCAAATGATCTGCCCACCGCGGCCTCCCAAAGTGCTGGGATTACAGGCGTGAGCCACCATGCCTGGCCCATTCATCACTTTTAAATAGCACCCTCTGAACAAAGCTCCCTGGGCCTTGTGACCCCAAGGGTTACTCCATCCCACCCCACCCAGGTCTGGCAGGTCCTCAGAACAGGAAAAGCTGAGCACTGCTCAAGGCTGCTTGCTGGGCCAGACAGAGGTCTCTGCCTTCCAGGCTCACAAGTACAGGCTGAAAGCAGCCTTGGGCCCATCTCCCTGGGAGGCTGCAGAGGCTTCAGAGGGCTCCCTGAACTCAAAACCTGATGCAAGACTTGAATTTGACTTACCCCTGGTTCACCTCCCAACCTGCAGGGGTCAGCTTTGGCTCTTCCAGGGAGCAGGAAGCTTCCAGGCACCCTGTGGAGCCCCCTCTGCTCCTGAAAAGTTGCCACCTGTGCTTGGTGGGATGCCAGGTGGTCTCAGATTGACCCTGGGGTCAGCTCAGCGGTGAGGGACAGGAAGCCTACAGCAGGATCAGGATGGGGCCTCCTGTCCCATGGCTCTGTAGCTATGAGGCAGCTTTCCCAGGGGGGTCTCCTGGTTGCAGCTAAGACCAGGCAACAGGATTCAGCAATGACAGGGCTGCTTCTCCTCCAGGGCTCCCTCATCTGGTTTACAGCAAAAAAGAAAATACAGTTCCTGCTAGCAACGTCTAGAGAAAGGAAGTGAAGGAGTCAGGCCTGCAGCTATCACTCCTGGACAGGGGCCAGCCAGGATACCTTGGACCCTTGCGTGCAGCAGGCACGCAGGCATACAGTACGAGGCCGCTCTCTCGCCGCTCTCTCCCCAGGGCTGGTGAGGAAAGGGTTCCCCTGAAGCACAAAGAAAGCACAGGACTATTGTGGAATTTCAAGACAACTTTATCCAGACAGGCACCTCTCAAACAGAACACAGGGAAGTTAGGCAGCAGTTCCTAAAATACAGTCTTGCCAAGTGATTTACAACAGAACACAAAAGGAGCAGGGGATCTGTGGGCGGGGCCGGGCTGGGCCCTCTATCTCACATGGCCTGAGTCAAGCCAGCCTGCCCTGCTTGGCAGGGGCTGACCTGCAAGCGGAGATTTCACTTCCTCTTACCCCAAATTCACACCTCCATTTTCCCCGCCCCCATCTCTCCCCAGGGTCCTCAAGTGGGGAGGGAGAGGTAGCATCCCTCAGATCCAGGCCCACTCCACTCCGTCTCTGGCACCAGTGGGCAGGCTGGGTCTGGGCCTCAAGGGGCCCTCGGCTTAGGGTGTCTATGGCAGTAGGAAAATGGCATGGACAGGCTCTTCAGGGGTAGGCCAAAGTCCTCTGGCTAGCAGTACCCAGAGAAAATGGGCAGCAGCAGGTAAACCATCCAGGAGGTAGGATCCTCTGAACCCATGGCAGACACCACCCTCCTGCCCAGCCCCTGCCCACACTGGGGGTCAGGACCACTGAGACTCTGGTCAAGACAGTGGGTGCTCTCAGCAGTGTGGCAAGCTCAGAGCAGGGCTCCCAAGGACTATACCACACTGGTTCAAAACTCTTAGATGACACCATCCCAGCAGGAGCTTTCATGGGGGCTGGATCCCAGGGGTGCATCCTGAGCACAGGTGGGCACCTGGAACATAACACTAGGACCCAAGGGATCCAGAACATCCTGGGCCCATCTCCTGGGCTGCTCCAGTCTGTTTCCATGACTTGGGCTGTGAGTGGGCCTCCTGCCAGGTGGCAGGGCACAGCTTAGACCAACCCCTTGGCCCTCATCCCCCATGCAGCTGCCTCTGACCAAGAAGGAACTAGCAAGTCTATGCTGGCCAGACCACAGGTGGGGTGCTGGGAGTCCTCAGGTTGGCTGGCACCCACTCCTGGTGCCCATGGGAGAGACCCACTTGTTCAGATGCATAGGCCTCAGGCGGTTCAAGGCAGTCTTGCAGCCAGAGAGGCAAATAAAAACCAGTTTTGAGAGACCACAGCACCTGCTGCTTTGATCGTGATGTTCAAGGCAAGTTGCAAGTCAAGGCAAGTGTCCCAGAGGCTCTGGGAAGCTGAGTGCACCTGTGTTTGATCTTCCCCGGACGACGGACACTCCCAGCTGACCATCCAAACACCAGGAGAACATCCCCCTTTCTGGGCTCAGTTCCTAGTCTACTTGCTGGTACGACCTCAACCCACACACTCCCCGCTCACAATGCAGCTCCTTCTAAAGGTATCTTTGTGGGACTTGGAAGCTGCTTAAGATGGGCCCTGCCCTCCGTGGGAAGCCAATCCTAGCAGAAAGGTAAGCTAAACAACAGTCTCAGAATCTGAGACCCACTGACTGTTCCCCCAACTCCAGGCCTTGGGCCTGAAGTGGGGGCCTGCCTGTGGCCACTGTGGTGGGTTCACTCCCACCCCCAACAGTGACCCCAGGAGAGGCTTTCCCAAGAGTCTTCAAACTCCACCCACCCCAGCCCTAGCATCAGGGACTCCCCACCCCACCACTGGAGTGTTAATATCATTAATGTACAAATAAAATCCAAAGATATACCAAAGATCGAGAAACAGCTGGCTCTGACCTCCCTCCCAGAGAGCCTTCCCAGGGTTAGCTGAAAAAGAGCCCTTTGGCATCTACAGAAGCCAGTTGGAGTTTATGGTTTCATTTGCCCAAAAATACACCTTTGGGGACCTCAAATTCTTTCCAAGAATCACTACCACACATATGAATTTGAACATTCGCCACCCTTCCACCCTCCTTTCCTCCCAGGAACTTCAAAATAAAAATGGCCAGTCTGCCGTCACTCTGGCTCCTCGTCTATGGCTGTCTCTTCTTTTCCAGGGGCTGCAGTTCTGATGTGAATGATGGTGCTGTTCCAGCGCTGGGCCTCTGGCAGGCTGCATCACATGATGGCACAGCATGAGTTTTGTTTCCGGGCCTTGGAAAAAAAACAAAGAGAAGCTGAGAAGGAGGACTGAGGAAGTCAGGAAAGCCCCAGTCCTGGCAGTGGTAGAGGGAGCACCACAGGACACAGCCAGCCAGATGAACTAGCACTGGAACGGGGTGGGGGAGGCCTCGAGGGAAGGTGTCCACAAGCGATTCCCATCACCAAGCACAAGGTGGGCCCCAGTTTCCAAAACTAGTCTGGGATCCTTTTTTCCCTTCTTTTCTCACACCCCATTAATGTTATCAAAAAGTGAGTAAAATTCCTACAGTTAGGCCGGGTGCAAGCAAAGGACGAATAATACAAATAGGATTGGCAGAATATCTTAACTTTGCCCTACTCTTGTCTTCAAACAATGCTATCTGACCACCACGGTGGTGTTTCTTCCTAGAGGATGGTCCTGAGAACAACAGATGTGGTTCCCACTTGGGATGTGGTTTGTGGGGACCACTGTTGCCACCTTCTCTCTTGCTTTCTGGTCACAGACTATCTTCCTAATCCCACCTAGCCATCTCCCTCCAATGTGCACATGAAAACAAATGTGTGTGGACAGACCAAGTAAATCTGTCCCTATGACTGTCCAACCATGGGCCATCTCCACACAGGAAGACATGAGCACTGACCTGAGAGAAAGCGGCAGTCAGCAGCACCCATACTTGTCAATGAAATATTTCTGTCAAAGGGAAATTAACTAAAAGGCTTAAGAACCTCTTCAGGAAGGCTGAACTGCTTGAATCCTGAAGACTTAAGTCTAACTACTCAGCAGAAAGAGGAGTAAGATTCAATAGTAAATCTCTGGTGATCAGAACTTGAACCAGCCTTCCTGGACTGGGGGTAGGAGTTCAGAAATAAGCCAGAGCAGCAGAGGGCAGATGGCAGGGGTGGAACAAGGCCTCGGCCTGCATTGACTCCATCGGCACCCAAGTGAACTGCCTCCAACCACCTGGGTCTGAGGCGCTCGCCTTAGGCTCTCGTTGCACAAGGAATGAAATCCCCATCCACCATGATTCAATAGTCTAAGAAAGACCCGTTCATAGTGGAGAGTGCCAGAAGCAGCAAGCTGCAACTGCTCTCTGGAGAGAACACCCAGGAGGCAGCAGGTGCTGGGTACTCACAGTTTTATAGAAGGCTTTAGACTGCGTTCCCAGCACCTCGGATTTGGACACCAAGTCATCTAGCTTCTCACCTCGCTCTAACAGAGACTCCATGGTGTTGTGCTGGACAAAAGAGAGAAGAGAACCCAGCTCTGTTCAGTACGTGCCCTGACATGAGCCCCTCGTATTTCAGTTATGAGGGAAAGCGCCTAACCTGGGTTCCACTCCAACACACACAAACTTCACCTCTAGGTGTCAAGACTCGGTCCAAGAAGTTACTGTCCAAGTGGATGGAACAGAACCTGGTGACATTCCCGTGAAATCTAGAAGATCTAACTGCGATGCAGCAGCCTTCCCAAAAAGCTGTCCCTAGCACAGGCTTGTGTGTGCGTGCGCACGTGTGTGTGTGCATGGGGCTTTGGAAAAAGAGTAGCTGGCACTATATGATTGTACTGGGTTGGAGAGTGACCCGCACCACCTCCCCGTCCCAACTGTGCCCCAGAAATTAACATCCCCAGAATCTCTGAATGTGACCTTATTTAGAAATAGGGTCTTGGCGGATGTAACTAGTTAGGAAGAGGTAATACTGGATTAGGGTTGCATCTAATTCCATGACTGATGTCCTGGTAAGAAACAGAAACACACACAGAGAAGGTCACGTGACGGCAGAGGCAGAGTCTGGAGTGATGCACCTCTAATCCAAGGAACGCCAAGGACGGCCAGTAGCCACCAGAGGCTGGAGAGAGGCCTGTGACAGACTCTCCCTCAGAGCCCCAAAAGACACCAGCCAGGCCCACAGGGCTACTTGTTAATAGCAAATATCTGAGGGTATCTGTTGACAGCAGCCACAGGAAACAAAGGTGGTGGGAAATGGCTACTGAGCACTTCGTGTGAGGTGAGTCCAAACTGAGCAGCGCTCTGAGTGCAGACACATCAGACTTCAGATGCAAACTCACGCATGCCTCATTAATAAGTTTTATACTGAAAAAAATGGTAAATTTTATACTGATTACATGTTGGAAAAATTGTATTTGGATATATTAGGTTAAGTAAAATATATAATTAAATTAAATTCTACTTATTTTCCTTTTATCATTTCAAAATATGGCTCCTAGAAAATTTTAAGTTATGGCCAGGCGCGGTGGCTCAAGCCTGTAATCCCAGCACTTTGGGAGGCCGAGACGGGCGGATCACGAGGTCGGGAGATCGAGACCATCCTGGCTAACCTGGTGAAACCCCGTCTCTACTAAAAAATACAAAAAACTAGCCGGGCGAGGTGGCGGGCGCCTGTAGTCCCAGCTACTCGGGAGGCTGAGGCAGGAGAATGGCGGGAACCCGGGAGGCGGAGCTTGCAGTGAGCTGAGATCCAGCCACTGCACTCCAGCCTGGGCGACAGAGCGAGACTCCGTCTCAAAAAAAAAAAAAAAAAAGAAAATTCTAAGTTACATACATGCCTCAAATGTATACTGGACAACACTATGACAGAACATGTCCTGCCTTCTAAACGGGCTATGTCCTAAATGTCATCACTACGAACTCTGACTTAGGAAATGAAAATGCTGACACCATGGGAAGGGGTCTAGAGATGGAGGCCTCACAAGAGCCAGCAGCTCTGTCACCAGGGCCCTCAGGAAGCAGCAGCTCACTTCTCTCCCCAGATGGCCACTGCTGCAGCAGCTGGATGCACACATGAAGCGCCACCGAACGAGGAGCCAGCAAGAATGTCCTTCATCCCTACACACAGCTGAGCAACTCAAATTTTTAACACAAAAAGTTAACTGATTCAGATATGCACACCAATCATCTAGATTTACAACTGCAGCTAGATAAGGCTGTGCTAATAGGACTCATCCACACGCCACCGGAGAGGAGAAACAGCGGGTGTCCCAGGTGTCATGGTACTCAGACTAGGACTTGAGCAACAGAAGAGATGACTTGAGGAGAAAACAGAGAAATGCCACCTAGGTGGTAAAAAAGCTCACAAGGTTTCAAAAGACATAGATACCATGAGACTTTCACGTCTATTATTCATTCCAAAGCCACGTTATTTGGAGTGCGGTCAGCAGACATGTGTTTGAAGCCCCTGGGATGCTTTTTATACAATGCAGATTCCCAGGCTCCACCCCAGGCCAACAACCCCAACCCCAGGAGACGCTGATGTACACACTAAAGCCATGCCTGTGTAAATGGTAAAGCTTTGTATTTGGGCTTCAATCCACTCCAGGTATCTATCAACTGCTGAGCACGGTATAAACTAGGCACTGCGTCATGAGTAGGATGGAAAGATGTCCCAGGGCTCATACGCTGGTCAGGGAGACATGTAAACAAGCAGTAACAAAACTGACATCTGACCAGAAAGGCCCAACCTTCAGTTGTCTGTGTGTGAGCTGGGCAGGAAAGGGTATAAGAGAGAACAGGGTGCAGTCAGGAGACTGTGAGTTAGGGAGTTTGCACTTTATCCTGGGGTGGATCTGAGAGCTGCTGTGTAGATCAATGACTACTGTCTGGTGGACAGACTGGAGGTGAGCAGGAAGCAAGGGGACCACTTAGAGGCAAAGGCCGTAAGAGCCAAACCTGAGAAAAGCAGATGGCTGCTTGCATTCCACTTGTATGCAAAAACTAAAGAAAAAAAACAAAAAAAAAAAACAAGGGAGTTGAAGCAGCAGTTACAAATCAGGAGATTTCAGCTCAAAATGCAGGGTTCTGGCTCTTTTCAAATGGGCCTATGTGACAACCCTGGGCCCGTATTCCAGAAACTGCCCTGTGGTCAGTGTACTGTGGTTCAATCTGTTCACCTTCAATGCAAACCCTGCAAGGGGAGGCACCTGTGGCGTGTGGAGGCACCTGACACCCTAACAAAGCCACCAGGGTGGGAATCCAGGCCTTCAGAGGCCAAACCCTAGGAACCCAGTAAATGCCCAGACAGGCAGTAGCCATGGGGAAGGGAGACTTGAGGGTTCCAATGGTTCCCAGCTTGGTTCCCTAGAAACAATGGGTGCCATTAACCAAGACAAGGGTATGGGAGAGAGTCTGATGCCCGCGGTGAGGGAAGGGGTGGGCAATCCCACTTCCTGGAGAGTGCCGTAGTTACTATTCTATTAAAACGAGGATGGATCTGTGCATGCCTGGCCAGTGGCAAATCGCACCCCCACCTCAGTTCTTGGGCTTGCTCTCCAGCTTCCTGCTTACCAGAATGATTTTGGTCTCGTCTAGTTCGGCCTGCACTTTAGTCATGGGATCAGCTTCTCGTGGGTTCTAGGAAAGAGTGAAAAATAATAAAGTCAGGACTGAAGTGGCTACCTGGAAACAAAGCCCAAAACCGAGGAAGCTAGACAAGCTTTCACAGGTTAAAAACCACAGCCTGGACTGGGCACAGTGGCTCACGCCTGTAATCCCAGCACTTTGGGAGGCTGAGGCGGGTGGATCACCTGAGGTCAAGAGTTCGAGACCAGCCTGACCAACATGGTGAAACCCTGTCTCTACTAAAAATACAAAAATTAGCCGGGCGTGGTGGCGCATGCCTGTAATCCCAGCTACTTGGGAGGGTGAGGCAGGAGAATAGTTTGAACCTAGGAGGCGGAGGTTGCAGTGAGCCGAGATTGCGCCACTGCACTCCAACCTGGGAAACAGAGCGAGATTCCATCTCAATAAAAAAAAAAAAAAAAAACCCACAGCCTATTTAACATGTAACAGAAACCCAAAGCCTGCCTACAGCTTGGGTTCCCAGGTCTGAAGGTGGATTCTCTGTTTTTCAAACAGAAGGCTTGAGAGAGAACACCAGCATCAGCAGCTGTCAGAAGCAACCAGACCAGAACTATAAGGGCAGTTGGCTTTTTCAGTTTCACATGGATTCTGGGCCACATGGTGTCTGCATGAAGCTTCCTTTAACCCTACCTGGTATCTACTGAGGTGACCATCCAGGGCTGGGTAATGAATTGTAGCAGGGGATCCTACTGGCCAGTCTATCCTGTCAACTTGCTTGGAGAATTCATCTAGTACCTGCAAGACAAAGGAGCCTCAACAAGCCTCCCACGTTGCACTCACCAGTAGTCTCAACGACAGGGCTTCACCCTTGAGCACCTCACCCTGAATGAGGCTCCTTGGCCCCCAGAGCCCAGGAAGGAGGAACGAGGGGGACATATAATGGCAACAGAGAAAATGTAGGCTAAAGTTATTTCCAAATTTTTATCATTAAAATGTATCCTAAATATTCTGAGAATCAAAAGTATGCCCAGCTTGAGATGAACCTCACCTGGGGAGTAATAAAGGTATTTGAATTTTAAACTACAGATTTCCAGAAAAAAAGGGCACTGGCCCTCTAATTTTCCAAAGCAATTTTTTTTAAAAAGAGAATTAGGTCCCCTGGATTTAAGAAACCACCAGATTCCATGTGTTTGGAGGTATTTTGGTGCTCTGGGGTATAGGACGAAGCCTCTGACTTCAAAGAGTTTATATTAGTAATTAGCACTGTACACACAAAAAATTAAAGAATGCTTAGGTGCTAAGCTCTGTGGTACAACTGACTGACATCAAGGTAGAGGGATGCAGCAACTGCAGGAGGCAATGTGGAGAGTGAGGGCATTCAAGAGGGAGACTCCTTGAGCAGAAGCACAGGGGGCGAGAACACGAGGCACAGCTGTCTCCAAGGGTCCCATCCCAGAGATGCTGTGACTCAGGGGCCTAGACCCCGGTCACATGAGGGACAGCACCAGGGAGGAAACCTATGCAGGGAGGCCAAATTGTCTCTTGGGTTGCAGGGAAGGGGGCTGAAAAACGTGTTGACTTTGGACACATCATTTCATCCCTTATGCCTCAGACGCTGCCATCACCCCCGTCCCAGTCCATAAATATGCCCATTCATCATCCAAGTCCAGTAGAGGCAAATCAAAAACTCACCTTCTCCAGCAAGGTAAAGGCCACCCGGGATGGGTATTCATTGTCAGCAATGACCACACCTGCAAGACTATCATTCCGGACATAGACATGGCACAGATAGTCTAAGGAGACAAGAGATCAGACACATGGATACTGACATGAGGGCTTCAGACTTCTTTTAATCCCCCCAAATCAAAGCATCACAATGTTAGGCCAAATGAAGTCACTCTGAAGCTCAATAGCTCTGGGCAAGTCTCGTGGAGAGGCTTAGCAGCACAGTCAAATGGGCCACACAGAGGAGCTCGGCCCAATACCTGCTTTAGGACCAGTAAATACCCAGAGGCCCAGTATGCAAAGCCAGGGCTTAAAAGGAATGGCCAGCATTGCAGAAAACACACCCTAGACAACATGTCCCCAGGAGCATTTCCAACTGTCTTCCTTGAGCTCAGGTCAGGCCAAGCTATATCTCGGGGACTCGGAGCCCTTGGGGCTCTGTGCTGCTCCCAAACTTAGGGAACTCTGGACAAGCCAAGAGGCCTCTGCTTTCTTAAAAAATCCTTTCAGAGCAGCCGAAAGACAGGAAATTACCACCCAAGGCCTCAGTCTTCCATATTATAGCAGCCTGCTGGGTTTGCTCCACTCTGGTGGGTGACTGGGAGTCAGGGGGTTAGTCTAGAAAAAGATTAGCCACTGCCAGCTAAGGCCTCCAGTGCACTGTGCTAAAATCCTTATATGATTGAAAGGTACAGTTGTATAGGTCTTCCGCAAAATATTCACAATCCACAGGATTGTTCATTTTCATCACTTTGAAAGGATTCAGAGTTGATACAGCTAACCATATCCCCAAGGAAAGAGAAATGTAAGGATTACAGCTTACGAATAAGAACCTTCTTGTCCTTAAAGATCTGACCCAGAAGATTCCAATGCTAAACAACAGAAAAACAAATAAAAGAGGAGGGAATGATGGTGAGCCCCTGAAATCAGAAAAGAGCAGAGATAAATAAGAACAAGAATGAGGAGGAGGAAGAGGACAGGGGATTGTCACCAATGCTCTCCAGATTTTGTATACCATCCCCAATTAAGACTGAAACATGGGGTCAAAGTGCATACCCTCCAAAGAAACTGAGAACCTGGTCAGTGGGGGAATCGTCTTTAAGTAATAAATGTGGGAAAAGCAGACACAGTTTGAAGGAGAACAGAGCAAGAACACCGAATATTTCACTTCTGTGATGTTAACAGCACAGAGATCCCACATAAAGTGTATATATTCAATCCTGCCTGTATCATAACTGACATTTATATAATCAATTCAGTAACTCTATGTCACGTGACTTGAGGTTAGCGTATGTGTGAGATGATCTTTGTCTCTACCTAATGAAACTCATGTAACTCTTTCCTGATCTGTCTGTATAACACACACATCTAAATAAATGCCTAAACCTGAATTATTAGAAAGAAAAAATAGTTTTTTCAGATCCCTAGTCAAAAAATCTATGATGCACAGAATGCTTATAGTACCTCAACAGTGCTAGCTGGAAATTCTTTTTTGAGGGGTCTGCAACTCTGGAGAGGATAGGGAAGAATACGATGTGAAGGCTGCTTACTGCTCCAAAAGAGTCAGACTCTAATCTTTTTCTTTTTTTTTTGAGATGGAGTCTCGCTCTGTTGCCTAGGCTGGAGTGCAGTGGCCGGATCTCAGCTCACTGCAAGCTCCGCCTCCCAGGTTTACGCCATTCTCCTGCCTCAGCCTCCCGAGTAGCTGGGACTACAGGCGCCCGCCACCTCGCCCGGCTAGTTTTTTGTATTTTTTTAGTAGAGACGGGGTTTCACCGTGTTAGCCAGGATGATCTCGATCTCCTGACCTCGTGATCCACCCGTCTCGGCCTCTCAAAGTGCTGGGATTACAGGCTTGAGCCACCGCGCCCGGCCGACCCTAATCTTAAATGAGTCTAAGTTTGAGGGCAATTTTATCTGGGAAGCTCAGACTTCAACAGTGGGCACAGAATTCTGCATAAATAGGAAAAGGAAGAAGGGGGAAAGAGAGAACAAGCTAGAGGAGGAGTGGGGTCCCAGTAGAAAGGAGAGAGCTGGGTGCTGTGTGAGGTGAGGCATGGCAGCCAGGCCAGCACACGCACAGAAGTTGGAGGGTCTTCTTACCTTGCTCTTTGACAGAAGCTCTAGTGCCTTTCGATGAGCGCTCCACAATCAGTTGACTCGTGAAGGTCATGAATTCCTGAACGCTAAGAAACACAAACTGTATTTATTGCCTACTTCTTATCACCTTGTCCTCAACACAGTGGAAAGTGACCTCTGGGCTTATACATTAAGTAGACATTGCTTCTTGGTTTCATTCCTTTCCCTCCCACCCCTAGTAACAAACACTCTATAAACGAGCACAATTACTGATAATTATGAATAATCATCACCATGAAAGCTACATCTGTTTGCTACCTAGCTCACCAAAACAGGTGAATTTTCTGGGGGTTTTTCCATAGGATACAGTCAATTTTACATTTTGGTCAGAGTATAATTGGGGATGCAACGGAAAAACAAGAGGTAGGTCCTGCTCTCAAGGTCCCAGTAACTTCCAAGAAGCAGGACAAATAAGAACTGCACTAGAAAAATAGTAGTGCAAAAACTGTCAGGCAGAAATGCACAACCATTTATGGCTGTGTCCACATGACAGACCCTTGCAATGCCACATACGCCCATAGTGAATGCTAGCTCAGGTCTGCTGGGGTTAGTCCACAGACCGAGCGCAAGGCACTCTGGATGGAATAAAAGCAAACTGCTTATCCAAGACAAAAAAGTGGGAAATGGCTCAGACAAAGAGTGAAAGGGAGAAGTTCCATCATGGGCTCAACAGAGATCCATCCAGAACAGAACAGTCACAGGAGATGGTACAGCCAGAGGAACAGGTGCTGACAAGGAGCCTCCAATTGGGGATGTGATATAAAGGGCAGCCAGGGCCATCAGAGCAAGGTGCTCAAACACGAGTCTGCAGCAGGCTCCAGCAGAGACATATAGGTAACTGAAGGCCTGACTCTGGGCCTGTGTGCTGTGCCTCCACAATAAAAAAATCAAGATTTGTGCAACAGTTAAATGAGGTAATACGTGTAAAGCACTTGCAACAATGCCTGCACACACAGTATCACCTGTTAATATCTTGAGGGACTGAAGTGATCAAAATAACCCCTCAGAAAAGAAGACCTCAAACAAGGAAGGCTTTGCAGTAAACCTAAAGAGATAGCACTTGAGGTACGGTTATAAAGAGACAAAGGAAGAACTGCATTGTGACAGCATGTATACAAAGGCCAAAAAAGCTGGGAAACTACTTTTTCAAGTTTGGGATCTGGTAATTATGCAGCACGAAGGACATATGTAAGGAGGTCTCATAAGAAAATGAGCTCAGGCCGGACGCGGTGGCTCAAGCCTATAATCCCAGCACTTTGGGAGGCAGAAGCAGGTGGATCAACGGAGGTCAGGAGTTCGAGACCAGTCTGGCTAACATGCTGAAACCCCATCTCTACTAAAAATACAAAAATTAGCTGGGCGTGGTGTTGCGCACCTGTAATCCCAGCTACTTGGGAGGCTGAGGCAGGAGAATTGCTTGAACCCAGAAGGCGGAGGTTGCAGTGAGCTGAGATTGTGCCACTGCACTCCAGCCTGGGTGACAGAGCGAGACTCCGTCAAAAAAAAAAAAAAATCAGCTGAAACATGTGTTGTTTTAAGACATATTAGTAGAGATGTCCCTTTAGTGTTGTAGCTGTTAGTCACTGGAAACTAGTGTGGGTATCCCAAGCAGGTGAGGTATAAGTCCTACAAGTGAAATCTCTGAGAATCTTAAGTGCTAATGGGAAGGAACAAGGAAAAAGAATCAGAGCCAAGTTGGCACCAAAAGTTCCATCTGAGAAAAGCAACAACACAGAGCAGTGAATGTAGGCCATGGTAAAGACTGCAAGGACCAAGAACTCCAAAAAGGAGCTAAAAAATGATGCAGCAATTCCGCTTCTGGATAAATACCAAAAAAATACAAGCAGGTTCTTGAAGAGATATTTGTACATCCATGTTCATAGCAGTGTCATTCACAATGGCTGAAATGTGGAACCAACCCAGGTGTCCACTGACAGATGAACAGATAAGCAAAATGTGCTAAATACACACAATGGATTATTCAGTCTTAGAAAGGCAAGAAATTCTGATACGTGCAACAAGATGCATGAGCCTTGAGGACATTACACTACGTGAAATAAGACAGACACACAAAAACTATATGATTCCATTTATCTAAGGTTGCCAGAAAAGTCAAAATCACAGAGACAAATTAGAAAGGTGGTTGCCATGTGCTGGGGTAGAAGGGAATGGGGAGAGTTGGTGTTTGGTAAAAGTTTGACAAACAGGAGTTCTGGAGAGGAGTGACAGTGATGGCTGCACAACACTATCCATCTATTTCGTATCACTGCACTCACTACACGCTTAAAGACAGTGAAGATAAATTTTGTGTGCCATTTCACCACAATTAAGAATTTTTTAAAAAAGAACTCAAAGGAGCAGAAAGTTTCAACAAAATAACAATTTTTTTTTTTATATCCAGCAAGTCCTTGACAAAGAACTCTCATCAAGAACCAGCTGCACTGAAGCAGGGAAAACAGAATCCAAACGGCAGATTCCATCGGACTTTGAGACAAGATGACCATAGACACCGATCAGGTAGGGTCCTTCTTCTTTCATGCCTGAGTCACCCCACTCCCTCCCACGAATGGTCTGGAAATGTCTGTGTTACTTCTAACACGTTCCAGCAATTAAAGCACCCCCAGAAACAAGTAAAAACCTGTAAGCCCTACAGATCCCATGCTTCCTTTGAATCTTCAGTGTGGAATCCTTTTGTACTACTAGTGTCCGACTAAAATGCGTTAAACCTGGCTTTTAGTTCTAGCTGGTTGTGATATAACCTCTTGGTACCTCAGTGACTTCACCCATTAAAAACAAACAAACAAAAAGCATATCAGTATCTCTCATACTGAATTGTTCGGAAGCCCCGCTAGAAAATCAAAATATGGCTCTCAAGATGCGGCACCCAGGCTCCCAGAGTCAGAATCACTGGGTGGGAGGTGTTGGTCTAAAATATAAATTTCGAGGCCTCAATCTACTAATTCAGAACATCTTGGCATGAAGCTTGGAAACCTACACTATTTCACAGTCCCCTTAAAAATTTTACACGACAGAAATTTGAAAAACACTCAATAGAGAACTATGTTCTAAAATGGTATCAGCTCTTTAAGAGAGAATGTTAGATGGTTCCTCAAAGGTACAGTCCACTATAGGAGACCAAGCCGGGACCGCAGACCCCGGGCCCGCCCCGCCCCGCCCCGCCCCGCCCCGCCCCGCCCCGCCCCTGACCCCAGCCTTCTCAGACCCCGGGCACTAGGCCACCCTACCCTGCCCCTACCCTCCGGCCTCCTTGACCCTCCCCTGATTCCTCCCCCACCCCAGGCCCACTCCGACTCGGACCCCCACCCCAGTCCTCTCCGCCCGACCGCCACGGCCGATCAGCCTGTGCCCCTCACCTGGATCTCTGGAAAAAGCTGAAGGAAGACACATCGTACGCGGCTTTGAGCAGCACCACCTTGGCCTCGCCTTTGTAGAGGACGCTGAGGCTGTACAGTTTCATGGCTCCGCGCCCTCAGGCCGCCCGCCTGCCCAGCCGCGGGACCCGCTCTCAGGGAGCAGCGCGGCCGCCGCCCCTCGAGACCGCCGCCGCCTACCGGCCTCTCAGCAGCCCGCTGCTGACGGGGCCACCGCCGGCTTCCTCCTCCCGGCTCTCAACCCACTTCCGGATCCGGTCAGCCTGGTTGTGGGTTCTCATACCCCGGATGCAGAAAGGTGCGGACGGAAGTACAATGCCACGAGGGGCGGGGCTCCACGCCTCGCGTGAGCCTGGTCCCTCCCTGCTCGCCAGGTGAAGTCGGGCGCTCAGCGGGACACTGTACTGTCCTGTGCTGGGTGGTGCTGGGCCTCCCAGAGCGGCCTGAACCCTTCTTTTTGCTTGCGTTGTTGAAAGAAGGCAAGTCTACGGATAGGAATGAGTGAGGCACAGTTCCCTGAGGATGCCATAATTTACCCTTTTCTTGTGTATTAAGTGACATCACGTGTTACCAAACTAAACCGGCTGCATTTGCCTGCGCACAACGTAAAACCAAACACCCAAGCATTGGATTTTTGTAGCAAGAAAGATGTATTGCCAAGCAGCCTTGCAAGGAGACAGAAGATGGGCTCAAGTCTGTCTCCCAATACTTGCTTCACAGCAGTAGATTTAAGGGAGAGATTTTGGAATTGGAGTTTCGGGCTGGACAGTGATTGGCTGAAACGAAGAAGCGTTTAGAAAATCTCTTGGCCATGAGCTGTTGCTTCTTCATGCTGCTTCAAGGATCACATGCAGATTCAGGAGTTGGTTTAAAACAAGCTCTGGAAATCCGGGCTGTGACATCAAAGGGCCGCTCCTCGGGCTAGTAAGTCTATTTTGTACAGGCTCCAGTCAGCCATATTGGTTCCAACCTGTTTCAGGAAGTTGTATAAGCAGAGGGGATTATAGCAAACTGTTTCCTTATCAGCTGTCCTCTAGAAAAGCTCAAGATTTCTGTTAGTGACTAGTTTCTTTAACCTTGTCGGGCACAGTTTCACATGTAATCAGAAAGGAACTTGGTCTTTGGAAGTTGTCAGTAAGGTCACAAAATTGTGATGCTAGAAGCAGCCGCATCTGAGATTATAGGAAAGAGATGATGTATTGGAAAAACAACAGCATCACTTTAAACATTACTCTAAATCAAGGTTTCTCAACCTTGGCACTATTGACATTTTGGGTTGGATAGTTCTTTGTTGTTGGAAGACTGCCCTGTGTATTGTGTACTCACTAAATGTCAGTACCAACCTACCCCCTCCCCACTGCACAATCAAAAACGTCAACATGTCCCTTGGGAGCAGTAGTTTTGAGAAACATTCCTTTGCATATATATATGTTTGTTTTGTTTTGAGACAGAGTCTTGCTCTGTTGCCCAGGCAGAAGTGCAATGGTGTGATCCCGCTCACTGCAACCTCTGCCTCCCAGGTTCAAGCGATTCTCATGCCTCAGCCTCCTGAGTAGCTGGGATTACAGGAATGCACCCCTACACCCAGCTAATTTTTGTATTTTTAATAGAGATGGGATTTCACTATGTTGGCCAGGCTGGTCTCGAACTCCTGGCCTCATGTGATCCACCCACCTCGGCCTCCCAAAGTGCTGGAATTACAAGCGTGAGCCCCCGTGCCCAGCTGAGAAACATTGCTTTAAATAATCTGTGATGAAAGGAAGTTCCCACCACCTGCCTACTCACTTAGTACCTCTCTCACCAACCCTATTCCCTGGGTGTTTCCAAGTACAGAGGGTGGAAAGGGCTTTTCCACATTTCCCCTGTTTTGGTGGTAAACATTAGGAACAGCCGTTGGCCATGGCTAGGCTCAGCCACCCACAGGTATGGACACAGTAGTCTGACAAGCTGGGTTGCTGGGTGTTATCAGTCCAGGCTCATCTGCCTGCACTGACACCATTTCCCTATAGGAGGCAGGTGAGAGCCATTTCTGAGGAAAATCTCTGGAGCCCCTCTTCCTTCCACTGAAAATTGTGCAAAAAGATCAGGAAGACGGTGCTTGGATGGAATAAATTTCAGTGTATTCACTTGACACATTATAGGGGCTGTCCCAAAGTTTGCATTACACCAAGTACTTTCCATGTGCCACATCATTTAATCCTCACAAAAACTAGGGAAAGATATTATTGCCTCCCTACAGACATAGAAACTGAGATTCTGTTTAAGGAGATTGTTAGTAAGGGACAAAGTTGGGGTTCAGATGTCAACAGTGAAATGCTTAACAAACTGTCATGCAGCCCGGCTCCACTCCTGGCAACTCTTCCTGCTCCTCTCTGACCTCACTCAGCCTCTACTGTCCAGGAAGCCTCATTCATAGTCATGTGGTTGCAGACTTCCCAAGTTCACTGTGTTACCAAAAAGCAAGACCTGCCTTCTGCTCCATCACCCCGGCTGTCACCCAACTTGGATTCAATCCCAGCACTGACACATCACAAAATCACAAAAGTGAGCAAACCATTACCTCCCTGAGTCTCCTTTTGTTTTTATCTATAAAACTAGAACAATATTCTTTCCATAGGAACGTTGATGAGAATAATAAAACATAATATTACAAGTTCTAGTCATTGCTGATGTTTAACAGGTAACAGTGATAATTATTTGTCTTCTCATTAATGAAAAAAAGATTATTAATCATAGTGGGTTGAAGGCATCTATGGGAAGTAGAGATTTGAAGATAGGCTAAAACCCCAGTAAGGCCTCTAGATTAGATAATAGTGTTGTATCTATTTTAATTTCCTGCTTTCAATCACTGTGCCATGGTTATATAAGAGAAGGCTTTGTTTATAGGAAATATACACAAGAATTTAGAAGTAAAGGGACATTGTGTCTGCAGCTTACTCTTACAGGGTGTGTGTGTATGTGTGTGTGTGTGAGAGAGAGAGAGAGAGAGAATGATAAAGCAAATACAGGAATCAGGATGAAGGGTATCTGGGAATTTCTTGTATTGTTCTTGCAACTGTTCTGCAAGTATAACATTGTGAGAATGGAAAATGCAGGGACTGCACTAAGGCTATGAATGAAGCCTGCATAGGAGTGTGGGTAACAGAGTTCTCTAGTCCAGGCTCCCCTCTTGGGTGCTGGGACCTAGAAGAGAAGCCTCTCTGCAGACAGAGCTGGAGTTAACACTGTCCAAGATAAATGGCCCAGGCCCTGTAAGTTTGCCCCACTGAGGAAAACAAGTACCCACCCACCTTTGCAGCCTTGCCCAGCTCACATAAGGTGCCAGCCCTTGCTGTACAACGGAACCTTTGGGGAGCTGGGCAAAAGCCTATCAAGGAGCATACCCCCAGGAAGCCCAGTCCAGGTGGGTAGCCCAGTCACACAATGGCCCTTGCCCCCACACCTCATTCAGTCAGCCAAGGCCATGGCAGCTGAGCTGCCTCCATAGTTCCTACAGGAAAGGAGTGTGGAAAGGGGCCACCAATGTGGTCAGGCCTCCATGGCCTGAGTGGGTCACCAAGCCTCAGGTGCACAGACTTGATGTCATCAATCAGGATCTGTCAGCAGACCCAGCCCCCAGGAACACTGCTCCCCACTACAACCCGACACCAAGGCATCCTGGGCTCACTGTGGGTTCTCCAGGCCACAGAGAAGACAGACATAGTCTGCCACCAAAGGTTTGAGCTCTGCCACTGGCTATGAAGCAATAGGTGATGTCAGAGCAAGAGAGGGACAGGACAGGGGTATACGTGGGCAGGAAAGGATTACAGCCAAGGAAGAGAGGAACCAGGTGCCCTGATTTTGAGACTGTGCCCCAGCAGGGGCTTCCCAGAAGCTGTATTTGTCCTAAGACACCCCTCTGCAGCTGAGGGGCTAGAGATGGATATGTATCTGTGTTAAGCCATTCTTGTCTTGGTATAAAGAAATACTGGAGACTGGGTAATTTATAAAGAAAAGAGGTTTCATTGGCTCACAGTTCTGCTGGCTTTACAGAAGGCATTGTGTTGGCATCTGCTCAGCCTCTGAGGAGGCCTCAGGAAACTTACAGTCATGACTGAAGGCAAAGGGGAAGCAGGCACATCACACAGTGGAAGCAAGAGTGAGAGAGAGAGAGAGGCACTAGGAGGTGCCACACTTTTAAACAACCAGATCTCGTGTGAACTCAGAGCAAGAGCTGACTCATCACCAAGCGGGTGGCCCAAGCCATTTGTGAGGGATCCGCCCCCATGATTCAAACACCTCCCACCAGGCCTCACCTCCAACACTGGGGATTGCAGTTCAGATGAGATTTGGTGGGTACATATATCCAAACCATATCAGTTATCAGTAGCCATGCTGGACGAATGCCAGGAACTTAGAATGAGGGCAAATGGTCCTTTAGGCCAGTGGCTCACCCTTTCAATGGTACCCTGATAGTCGTGGGGTTGCCCCATAGAAAAAGCAAGAGGAAGTCTGCAGAGCTGTCAGGGAGGGGCAGGTGGGAAGGCCTGCAGGGCAGTCCCCTGCTCCACAACCAGGTGTGCATCTCCCACATCCTCGGGGCTGTAGGCCCCACGTGAGAGCAGAAAGAAGGATGCAGAGGAAGGGCAAGAACACAAGTTGTGCCCTTGGGAAGGCTGGGCACACCAAACACAACCTAACAGACAACAGCAGTGAGCACACAGGGAAAGTCCTCATAAGGAAACCACATCATGACCTAGAGGCTGATCCCGCATCCTGCCACATGGTGTCCAGGCCCCAGCCTATGAACCAGTGGTCCTTATTGCCACAGCGATTGGTCTGTGGATAAGCACCTGATCCAAGCTTCAGTCAATCAACAGGCCAGTCAGCTGGCCATCAGTAGGCCATCCAATCAGAGCAAAGCCCAGGACTTTCTTTGACACTTAAGAAGAGAGAAGCAAAGAAACTGGCACAGATTGGAGAGGGTCAGGAAACCCCAAGCAGGATACATACAAACTTTGGGTTAACATGGATGATTAATTATATGTGTTTATGTGAACTTCCTCTCAAATATGCTCCACTATAATGACACAAGACAAAGGGCATGGGGAGAACAATTGCAAGGTGACGCAAATGAGAGATGCTACCAAGGGTGGTGGGGGAGAGAGGGGCGCAGGTGTGAAGTTAGGAGGCAACTGGCTGAGGGGCAGGGACCAGCAGAGGGGGAGGGAGGGGCTGAAGCAGAAGTGTGGAGTGTCTGGAGGGATGGGGCCGGAAAGGCAAGGGGCATCCTGAAGAAGCTATACCTGGGGAGGGCAGCTCCCTCCCCACCTGCTCCCCAATACATCAGCCAGGAATGCACCATCCACCCCACCCCAGGGAGGACGATGGAGAACTTTTCTTTGACAGCATTGAATGGTTCAGAGATTCTGCCACTCTGCAGTCCCCAACTAAACTACTCATTGTTTCAAGTAGTCCCTGTTGCGTAAACATCCTCCATTGTAACTCAGATTCCACCGCTTAAAAGCCAAATATAAGCGGAGAGGTTTGGTGGGAGGAAAAGTAGTTTTAACTAGAGCCAGCAAACTAAGAAGATGGTGAATTGTTGTTTTAAAGCATTCTATTATCTCAAATTTTAAAATTTATCGTAGGATTCTTAAAGGAAAACTTGGTATGGGAGATATATGGGAGCGGTGCAGGCTACAGGGTCTGTGTGTCTTGAGCCAATGGCTGTCTTGAGTAATCACCTATCCTGAGGTCTGGTTGGGGTTATCTTTACTTCGGCCAGATGGTGGTGGACAAATGGTTCCGACTCCCCCTAAGTTGGAGGATTCCGTAGGGGTTCCATGTCTGGTTTTTGTTTTAAGATTAGCCCCTGGAATTCCCGAGTAAGCATATAGTTAGATAAGTGGGCATGGTGCAAAGGAGTGTCTAGTGGGAAAGGGAGAGAAGCAGAGTTTCAAAGTACATTTCAAGGCTACATTTTAAGACTAAAGAAAAACGCCTTAAAATGCATTTTGAAGCTGAGATGCTCAGCTACACTAGGCTCTGGCCAGTGTGCAGTGTGGCTGCCCTTGGATCAGGTGACGTTTCAATCAACTGTGGCCAGGGAGGGCATGGCCACGTGGCAGAACCTGGGACCTCTGTGTGAGGGACTGCCTTGGCCCCTGTCCTTAGCAGGAAGCTATAGTAAGGAACCTTTAGGGAGACATTAAGGTGGGGAGACCATCCCTGCCAACCCTTTAACCTCCCCAGCCTCAGTGACCTTAGTTAGAAAGTGGTGGTAATGATACTACCACTGGCAAGGTGTGGTGGCCAGACATTCCACACTTCTGCTTCAGCCGCTCTCTCCCCACTCTATTGTGATCCCAGCACTTTGGGAGAAAGAGGTGGGTGGAACCTGAGGTCTGGAGTTGAGACCAGCCTGGCCAACATGGTGAAACCCCATCTCTACTAAAAAGAAAATACAAAAAATTAGCCGGGTGCAGTGGCACATGCGTGTGGTCCCAGCTACTCTCAGGTCTGAGGCCTGAAAATTGCTTGAGCCTGGGAGGCGAAGGTTCCATTGAATGGAGATCGAGCCACTGCACTCCAGTCTGGGTGACAGAGCAAGACTCTGTCTCAAAAATAAATAAATAAATAATAATAATAATAATAATAATAATAATACCACTGCCTGCTGCACTGAGATTGTCTGATTAAATGACAGAATGAATGCAAAAGTACTTTGCGAATCATAAATATTTTCATCAATATTAGTTATAATGACAATTGCTCCTTCTCCTAATAAATGTATTGCCTTTCTTTAGGAATAAATCTAACGAGAAATATGTAAGTTCTATATGAGAAAATAATGAAATTCACCTGAAGGACATAAAATAAAACCAAAATAAATGAAACAACACGTATTTGTAGATGAGAAAACTCAATATTATAAAGAGGTTAGTTCTCTAAAATGAATCCCTAAACCCACAAAGTCAATGCATTCCAATGAAATTGTCAACAGCATTATTTTCTGAAGTGGGATGAGTGGTGCTAAGATTTATAAGAAAGATAAAAGGCACATGGCAAAGAAAATTTTGTGGAAAAAAAAATCTTGTTAAGAAAACAATTTCCTACCCCCATCAGATAATTAAAAAAACTAAAACATTATACAAACCAAAAGAGCGTAGTATCAGCAGAGGAATGAGATATGCAGTGTGCAAGGCAAAGCCAAGGCCAAGGCCAGGGCCTGCCTGACTCGGCAGGTGAAGTATAAGGAGTGACTTCTATATTCAGATAAGTTATTACCAACACAGACAGCAAAAGAAAGGGTAACCCAAGGTGCAGGCCCCTGGGTTCTCCTGTGCTCTAAAAAGGGCGACACTAAAGCCAAAGGTGCAAGATGCTTGCAGTGTCTTTCCTTGCTGCGGAGCCAACCCTAGACTGCAGCTGCGAGCCTCACATCTGTCCCACGAGAACCTGGAGACGATAAGGAACTCTCCTGACCTTCCCAAGGAGGTGAGAAAGGCAGTGAGATATGGCCTCCAGCAGGATCACACAGTGTTCTGACAAGACTCAGCTCTCTGTGGTTCCCAGCTTTGCCTGTGTGGCCTTTGGGTACACCTGGAAGGTGACCAGAGCAGAGCTGTTCCCTTACAATGAGAAATAATGGAATACAAACTGTGGGTGCAGCCAACATTCCAGAGCAGTGGGGAAGGGATTGCTTCCTCACCAAATAGCCATATTAGATTCTTCCCTAGCACCATACCCAAACCACCATCTCCCAGGACCCAGGAGAGCAGAAAGGAGGAATGAGAAGAAAGGCGAGGATGTGAGATGTGCCCTTAGAATGACGGCGCACCCAGCACAAGCAATTGGAGAAAGACTAAAGTACTGAACAAATAGAAAACTTGGAAAAATATTAGAAGGAAATGTGGGAGAACATTTTTACAATTTGGGGATTGGAAATGGTTTTCTTAACAAGATATAAAAACCCCAAAACAAGAAAACAAAGATGGAAATTCGTAAAAACTGGATACTTCTGTATGATGAAAGACACGATTAATCAAGTTGTTAAGTTTAGCAATAGACTAGGGGAGATATCATAGTATATTTAACAGACAAAAGATTGATAGATATTACAGATGAAATATAAAATGTTTTCTCCAAATCCACAGGCAGAAGATAATCCAATAGCAACAGAGTTAAATAATATAAACAAATCATCCTTAGAAGAAGAAATGCAATCACCAAGAAACACATGAAAAGGTGTCCAGCATTTTGCAATTCAAACAATGAGGTGACAGATCAGCAAAAAACTCATGAAGATTTATCATCTGAAGGACTGGCCAGGATAAAGCCAAACTTCTCGTGTTGGTGGAAGAAACTGGTGAAGCCGTGTGAGGAGGCCACGTGGTCCTGCCTACCAAGATGTGAAATGTGTGTAGCATTTGAACTAGCAATTCAGCCTGCAGGAGCCAACCAGAAGAAACATTGCCACACGCTTACTCTAGTGAAATTCAAGGACTTCTGCCACAGCCTCCTTCGTAATAGTGAAAATCTGAAACTGCCTCAATGACCATCAATAGGAAGTTGATTTTAAAGTGTTACAGCACATCTGTCTGGAGAGATCGCACTGGCCACTCCTCCTCACCCCTCTGCTGGATCTCTGAGTATAGGTGGCCTGGAGCTGGGTCCTGAGCCCTCTTTGGTCTATCCCAACACTACCCAATATGGTAGCCACCAGTCACACTGAACACTTGAAAAGTGGCCGATCCTAACTGAGAAGGGCCGTGAGTGGGAAACACACACCAGACCTCGGTATCTTAGGCAGAAGTACATTTTGTTCCAGACTATTGACTGAGCCTGCCGCTGAGTTGGCTCCAGCACCCTGGCCCCCTGCTCCATCCACTCACTGGGCCTCCCTACTGCACAGGGCAACCTCTCCAGGGGCGCTTGGGCTGCGAGGGAGGGAGTGGATGGCATCCCAGGCAGAAGCTTCCTGAGCAGGGCCAGAGGAGGAACCAGTCCCTGTGGGCCTCTGTTCTGGCAGTTTCAATCTCAGCCAGGCTTGTGTGGGCCAGGTTTACTGTTCTGGTTCAGATTTCAAGACAATAGTCAGGACAGGCTGCGCCAAAGCCCTCCAATGGTCCCATGGGCCTGCGCCTGAGCCATACCAAGCTGCCTGCTCCCTTTCCTCTGCTTCCAGACTCACAGGGTCCTCTGCTCCTCAGAACAGGAGTGTGGGAGACCCTGAGACACTGCCACAGGACCTGAACAGGTGGCAAAGGCTTAACAGGCTAGCAGTCACTTCAGTGACAAGGTGATTGAGTGGTCACCATGGTGATGGGGATGGAGGCTCTTTGCCACCAGTCCCAGTTTCATGCATGGCAGCTCTAATGACAGCACGGTCAGCCCTGCTGAGTCCACTTCTGGTCACCATGACAACCACAGGCCCTCTTAGGAGCACAGTAAGCCCTGGCAGGAGAATCCCCCACTCCACACCTGGTTGGAGCAGGAAATGCCGAGCGGCGCCTCAGCCCTGGGGAAGCAGGCTAGGGTGTGAGAGACACAGTCACCTGCAGCCTAATTACTCAAAAGCTGTCCCCAGGCCACAGGAGGGAGAGGACCTTTCCTACTGAGTCTGTCTGAAGGACACTAAGTCCCACAGCTCAACAGAACCTGGAGAGAAAGCGCTAAGGACGCCACCTGAGCGCCAAGCTATGGCCCTGCCTGGAGAACATCCAGGCTCAGTGAGGAAGGGTCCAGAAGGGAATGCTTGCCGACTCGCTGGAGAACAATGAAAAGGAGGAAACTGTGACTGAACCTCCAACCCCAAACCAGCCTGAGGAGGACCACATTCTCCCGGGGACCCAGGGCGGGCCGTGACCCCTGCGGGGGAGAAGCCTTGGACATTTCTGCTTCAGAAGACTGTTGGGGAAGGCTGAGGGGTCCCAGCTCCCTGCGCTGGCTGCTGTGCAGATGCTGGACGACAGAGCCAGGATGGAGGCCGCCAAGAAGGAGAAGGTAGCTCACCCTCCTTTGGGTATTCTGGGAGTGTTTGCTTGCCTGTCCCCAACATTCCGTGGTTTGTTTGAGCCTCAGAATCTGATTTTACGCACAGGCTCTTTGAGAAGGGTCTTGCCAGGGGTGCCTTCTGGGGCAGGAAGGCCCCTACTGCCTGGCAGACCCGTCCAGCTTTGGACTCTGGCCCTGCGACCTGGAAGTCAGGCTGCCAAGAAGTCCAGGCAGTGGCCTCCACTGGGGAGGGGCTCTGGAGAATTTAGAACCCTAGATGCGGGGATTAGGGATGTGAGGTCTTGTGGGCAAAGCCCACTACCTGATTTTAAGACAACACTCAGTGGACATGATGACAAGTCAAAGATGCCTTGCCTCCTCACAGGAATCACTTCGCAGGGAGCTTGAGGGCTGCTGTGGACTGCTGAGGAGTGCAGGGCAGTTACTTTTTCCAAAAACAAAGAGAAATCCAGGCATACTCTGAGCCAGCCCTGAGCCCAGCAGTGAGCAAGGAGAGAGCTGGGGACAGGGGACTTTGCTGTGAAACATTGCGGGGAACGTGCCTGCATCACCCCAGCTGGGGGCCCAGGCAGAGTGGGTGAGAAGGGGTAAGTGAGCAGAGCCAGTTACTTTGGGCATGCTTCCCTCTCGCCTCTGTGTGAAATGACCAAGTCAGCATAAACCCTGGGCTGGCTCTGCTTCTGGCAGAGCTAATGATGTTAGGAGGAAAACAACCAACCCAAGTGAGAGGGTGTGCAGCCTGACAGCCGGACCAGCCGAGGCCCCAACCAAGTCCCCGATCTGCCTCTCACTGGTGCTATGGCAGCAGTTTGGATGAGAAATCCTGCCCAAAGGGGCCCCTTCAGGTCACCCGGGGAGAAGGAAACGGCTGTCTTTGGCATGACCAGAAAGATGGCTCGGAGCTAGGGAGAGGTGGACATGTGGGCTGTGGAGATCCAGCACTTTCCCCAAATGGGGAGAGAAAGCATAGTTTGCCCGTGTGTGTGTGTGCACATGTGTGAATGTGCTATGTGTGCATGTTTGCACCTGTGCATACCTGCATGTGTACATGCATGTGCACATATGTGTGCACAGGGAATCACTTTAATAAAGGCCACAGCAGAGCTGTCCCTGAGCCCCTTGCATTCACAGTGGCATGTGAGTGAACCACCTTCTTGGTCTGGGCATCCAGTCTCAGACCCTGGAGCTGCCCATGCCCCATCCTGTAACTGCTCCACGTGTGAGGGGGTGCTGGTCCTGATCAGGGCCAGCTGTGAACCCCGGAATCTTGGGCGGTCACTGACATTCTTGTCAAGGCCAAGAGTGGAGCAAGACAATGCTTTGGGCACAAATTTTAAGGGGTCACCAGAAACATCAATCATCAAGATATATGCTATTTTAAATAATCAAAATGAATGCAAAAAAATTTATGTTGGACAAAATACCAAATTCTGCACAAAGACAGGATGAGAATCACTGATTTCTGCACTTGTCTCCACCCCATCTACCCCTCTTCTAGTGCCCAGATCGCAGGGCGCCAAGGCCCGGATGAGGGAAGCGTGGAGCTGCAATGGCCACTCCTGTCTGCTTGCTCTGGCTGCACAGAGGACTTGGTCCTTGTCTTGGGGGAACCTAGCTTGGTTTTAGGGTCATCCTAAGGATCTGATGTTTTCCAAGTGGGCTGGCTGCCCAGGCCCACCCAGGTCCAGTCCTGTGTCTCTGGGAAGTGCTGCCCCCACCCCAAGCCAGTGTTTGACCTTGGAGCAATGAGCAATGCCTTCCTTGCACTTTCAAAGTTGTCCCAGGATGTCAGCTGTGGTTGTTTCTGTGCAGACTCCCAAGAGGAACTGTCTTCTTTCTCCTTTTGATTGCTTTGGAGGAAACTAAATTGTTGCTGGTTTCCCTCTTACTACTTCTCTGATCAAGAGCAACCATCTTGCTGGTACCAACCTTCCAGATCTTACCTGTGGTCATTCCTTTATAATCTGTAGGAGCCTGTGGCCTCAGTCCCACCCCCAGTGACTTCTCCATGTGGATGTCAGCTCCTTAGGGGCGAGCCTGATTCCACTGACACCACCCCCACCCCTCATAAGCCCCTTCTTACCAGCTGTGGTTGCCTGGTACCCCACCATTGCTGACTTATTCCTTTGGCATCAAGATCCATCCCTTACTGGATCACCACTTCTGGGTGGCCTGAAATTGGGCCCTGGGCACCCCTCTTGGGGACCTTTTGGTCTATATTTTCACTCTCACCTCACTATGGACAGATGAGTAAGTCTGGTTAACTTTGCCTGATAGATTTGGTGACCCTTTTTCAGGAAGTGGCCTGGAAAGATGAAATTCTGGTGTATTGGTCAGCTTAGGCTGCCATAAGAGAATACCATCCACTGATGGCTTAGAAACAACAGAAATTTATTTCTCACTATTCTAGAGGCTGGAGGTTCAAGAACAGGTGCCAGCATGGTCAGGTTGCAGGGAGGGCTCTCTTCCTGACTTGCAGACAGTCACCTTCTTGCTGTGCCCTCACATGGTGGAGAGAGAGTGAAAACAAGCTCTCTGGTGTCCTCTTCTTTTTTTTTTTTTTTTTTTGTTTTTTTTTTTTTTTGAGATGGAGTCTGGCTCTGCCGCCTAGGCTGGAGTGCGGTGGCCGGATCTCAGCTCACTGCAAGCTCCGCCTCCCGGGTTCACGCCATTCTCCTGTCTCAGCCTCCCGAGTAGCTGGGACTACAGGCGCCCGCCTCGTCGCCCGGCTAGTTTTTTGTATTTTTTTTTAGTAGAGACGGGGTTTCACCGTATTAGCCAGGATGGTCTCGATCTCCTGACCTTGTGATCCGCCCGTCTCGGCCTCCCAAAGTGCTGGGATTACAGGCTTGAGCCACCGCGCCCGGCTGGTGTCTCTTCTTATAAGAATGCTAATCCTATGATGGGGGCTCCCCCTCCTTACCTTATCTAAATCTAATTATTTCCCAAAGTTCCCATCTCCAAATACCATCACACTGGGGTTAGGGCTTTAACATATGAATTTGGGGGGACACAATTCAATCCATAACACCAGGAGGGCATGCCAGGAGGAACTGACCTTCTTCCCTCCAGGGTCTCCAGCTGCCCTGGGCACCTTTGCCCCATTGAAGGAGCAGGCTTAGAAGTGGAATGAGGCTGGAATAAGGTGTACTCCGTCATACTTACCCACATCCCTGGCAGGAATTGTCCTGGGCCCCAGTAGGAGAGATGGCCCCTATACTGCCATGGCACCTGCTCTGAGACAGGTGTACAGAGTGCAGAGCTCCAGGTGGCCCACAAGCGGGTGTGCTGGGAGGAGGGGCCAGTGTGGGAGGAGCAGGCAGTGCCAAGGCCTAGGGGAGCAGTGACAGGGAATGGGCATGCTGTGGGCAGGCCGCTGGTTTGGGGGTGAGGGCTGGGGCTGCATCTGTGGGACCAGGGCTGGGCCATCCATCAGATGCCATGTCACAACCCCAGTGCCCCTGCTGTAGCCAGGACAGGAGGCCAGGCCAGGCTGGGAGGTGACAAGAGTGGGGGTTGTCCCCAGGAGAAGCCCTCTGCTGCCTGTGGCCCAGGCCTCTGGGGATGAGGACCCTTCAAAAGGAGTAGCTATGTCTGGGAAGCCCAGGGCAGTAGCAAGCCAAGGGGGACATCTTAATGAGATCCAGGGGATCAGTGGGCCACAGGAGCCCCAGCGTGAGCCCCTCTGACTGATGCCACTAGGCCCACGCCTGCACCTGCCCACAGCAGGACCCCCAGGAGGAGAGGGGACAGATGGAGAGAGGCACAAAGTGCCCTTGGCATCTGTCTTGAAGCCACCCGAAGGGAAGAGAGATTGAGATTTGAGCTCCTGTTTAGTGATCTCCAGGGGAACATTCTGGCCCATCTGATGTGGGAAGCCCCTTGTGGGGTCTATCATTCCTCAGCTGAGCCAGGCCTTTGGAGGCAGCCCAGGCATGTCCCCTGTGTGCTCCTTTCCCTGTGTTGGGACACCTGGCCCGGCCCCTCCTTCTGCCTTTCTCTTCCCTTCCCTTCTCAGGAGTGGACACTTCCTCCTTTAGCCCCTCTCAGCTGTGTGAGCTTCTCTATGTCTCTGTCTCTGTCATTCTGTCTCTGTCTCTCTCTGTCTTTGTCTCTCTCTGTGTCTCTCTGTGTGTGTGTGTGTCTATCTTTCTGTATTTCTCTCTGTTTCTTTCTCTGTGTGCCTGTTTTTCTCTCTCTCTCAGTCTCTCTCTCCCTCTCCCTCTCTCTCTCTCTCTCTCACTCTCTCTCTCTCTCTCTCTCTCTCTCTCTCTCTCTCTCTCTCTCTCGCTGGTCTGAGCAAAGAAGGAACCCCATCCTTATGCTACATAACCATGCACCAGCACAGACAGAATTGTAGGAAAGTCCTGCAAGTAGAAGGATAGAAGGATGAGAGAAGGAATGCCGTGTGAGTCATAACAGATCCCTTTCTAGGGGTCACTGACTCACCCTGCCTCCTGCCCTCCCACTGTGACACTATTACCCACAGACAGGCTCAGATTAAGCCCATGTTCCAGGTGCCCCGTGGTTCCCACAGTGTGGCTCCCTGGGTCTGGCCTCAGGCTCCACAGGTGCCCAGCCCTGCCAAAGGCTCCAGAGCAGCTGTCCCAGCTGTCCCAGCTGGGGAGCTGTGGGGCCCCTTCACAGAGTACATGGGAAGAAGTTGCATCCTACACATTACATCAAGAGGGACGTGCCTGAGAGGGGGAGGTGGAGCCCGTGCAGCCCCCTGCTTGCCTGCAGAACATAGTGTACCATGAGCATACCATGAAAAACACAAACGCACAAAGTTGTAAAGAAAAAAGAAATGACAGGTGGCTGTAAAATCAATTATAGCCCACGAGAGGCCCACTAATGAGTGGTGATTTCAGCTGATTACAAAGAAATGGTGGTGTTTCTGTAATGACCCAAACATGCACTCGTGCGTGCACACATGCGCACGTATAGTCACATAACTGACCAGCCCTATGCATCACTTGTTAATTACTTACTGTAACAATAATGGTTTCCAGTAAGTGAGCCTTAGTCTCTGCACAAGGGTCAGTTTATTGAACACAGAGGGGCCTTGCAGTGGGGGCAGAGGACCTGCTCCTGGGAGCTGCCAGCCTCTCCTGCTGTTCATCCTCCTCCGTGGTGGGAAATGGACTCACTGCTTCTACACCTGAGGCCGAACAATCTCCCTTTATTTCAGTCTGAAACGCTTGTAAAAATATACTAAAATGAATTAAGGTTGCAATTATTGATATCAGGCAGTGAGTACATCAGGATTTATCATACTGTCCCATTTACTGACTTTGAAGTTTTCTATTACCAAAAAATTAAACACTATAAAAGAAAGGAAAGAAAAAGAAAACGAGGCTAGATTCAACACAGATTACTCTTACCGAACCCTTCTTAGTCCCAGGAGTCCCCTAACACATGCACTTGTGACCTGGAGTGATATTCACAGCATTCCTTACCTGGCAATACCTGAGCATGAGCCCCTCCTAGTGGGATCTTTGTTGTAGACAACCAGCAACTATCAGCCCTGCCAATAAACAAGTAGGAGAGGGGAGTGCTGGAGAGACCAAGAAGTGGGATTTTCTGTGCTCCTGCGCTGTGACCCAGAGGGCATGTCTGTGAGGCTGATCTCAAGGAACACTCTGTCTCGGAAGTACAGGGATCCTCTGCTACCTGAAAACGGTCTCAGTATTCACTTTCATGGATTGCAAAGTCATTTACCCAAAATTCACTCTCCAAATGAAAAGTGAGTATCATGAATCAGTATTCCAGTTCCACCTGGGTCCTGCGAGAGGGTATGGACATCATATCCCAGCTGTTCCGCCAGGAGGACCCAATCTCAGTATCACTGCCTGCCTGCATCGTTTGTCTGCTACTAGCCTGTGCAGTAGGAAGGGAAAACATGATTTGTATCTGTTTTAGGTCAGGTTCCCAAGAAGTAGAGCCTGAGATTGGAATTCTTGGAAAATGGTGTTTGCGGGAGCACTATCAGCAGAAGCTGTAAGGAAGTTGGGGGGACAGAAAATGAGAGGTAAGAAGCAAGTCAAAGAGGCAGGTCCAGCTTAAGTCCACCTCAATCTGGTTCCACCTGGGCTCTGATGCATGAAAAATATCACACGGTTGTTCATCCTGGGAGAGGGCCTTCCTGTTGTACCTGTATCAAAACCATCAGCTGAGGGCCAGCTGGGAGGGAAGATCTTCCAGGCATTTCCAGGAAACTCTCAGGAGAAGGGTATAGCTGTGAGCAGTCTGCAGCTGCTGCTCACTGCAGCTAGAGGCTGGGTGTGCAGGCCAGTTGGCCAGTGAGGTGCCGATAGCAGGTACTACAGTCCACCCCTTGACTGCTCAGATCTACTGCTTTCCACTTTAAGCTCTCTGCATCCAGGCACAGCTTCTGGGAAAACGTACAACTGGAAAAACAGAGGGATGAACTACAATGCCCACTTCTGCAGGTGATTGTAAGACTGTCACTGATACTCACCATCATGCCCCACCCCCACCGTCCATTCTAGTGTCCCCTTCCCCTTCGCTAACACTGCTAGTCTAAGTGGCTTGCCCAGAGCAGGAGCCAAACCCTTATCCTTGAGGCATCTGAATCCTGGATTCCTTTATCAGTCTATCATTGTTGTAAGTTGTCCATTCCCAATTGCAACTGGGCATGAGACTACCAAGAAACACCCTGACAAATCATCTGAGTGTGAGCCATATTCTTCCTGCTCCATTATGTAGCTGTAGTCCTACCTCTTAATGACAAGGGTAAACTGCCACATTGTACTGCTTGTGCCAGGATGGTAATACCTTTCTCTACCTGCTTGGCTACGGGCACAAGGAGCACAGCATGACCAGGAGGCAACTGTAGCTGTACATTTAGTGAACGTGTTAATGTATCACCTGATAGAAGGACCCCCTCTGAGAACCAGGACTTCTAGACCCACAAAACCTAAAGTTGTGAATGGTGAAAGCACAGATTTCTCAAGTGGATCATGGAGTGTGATGAAGAGCTCTTGGTTCCCGAATCCACATATTTTACCTTTCAGGAACATGGCCTCATCCCATAGCCATTAGAGTGTTATTGCATTCTGGAGGACGGTGGGCCCTCCTCATGGGTGTCATCTTCAAGTTGACAGCTCCACTGTGCCTCCAAGAGGATGCACTGAGGGTAGGAAAGGCAAGTTCACTGCTGGCTGGAATACATGTCAATCCAAGTCAAGAGAAAATGCTGCCCTTTCCAGGTTGGAAGGGCCCCGATTTAGTCAACTTGTCACCCAGTAGTGGCTGGTTGGTCTCCTCCAGGAGCAGTGTCATACCAGGGATTCAGCACCAGTCGCTCTTGCTGGCAGTTCCTACATCCAACAGCAGCAAAACTAGGTCACTTTTTGATGAGAGGGAATGTACGCTTCTGGGCACAGGCATAGCTTCCTTCTCTGACCCCATGATTATCTGTTTCTGAGTTCATGGTGGCCAACATTCAGCTGCCTGGCCATCCTATCCACTGGGTTATTATTGCCTCTTCCATAAGAAGTGGTTTCTGGCTGTCATTAATGTCTCATGCTCTGTGCCCACTCACACAGGTTTATCTCTATAACTTTCCCCCATGCCACTGCTTTTCCCCAGTCTTCTAATGTTGCTCCTTCCAAGCTGCTGAAGAACGAGCTAAGCTATTCACTAATGTCCATGAGTCTATCTTTACCTTAGGTCACATCTCTCTCCACACAAAGTGAATAAGCAGGTGCACCCTCCAAAACTCTGTTAAGAGGATTTCTTCTCCCCAGTGTCTTTCAGGGCCACCTTGAGTGGGACTGAACTACAGCAGAAGTCCATTTCCAGTTTGCATCAACATGCCAAACTAACCTATCCATGATCAATGCGGAGGTGGATTTTTCCCTCCTCCAGCAGCTAGACAAAAGACACCCCCCACCAGGAGGCCACGTGTGCATGTGAGTGAAGAGAGGCACAGGGGCCAATATTCGTGCAACAGTGGTAGATGGCAGGTGGGTCTGGGCCACCTGTCCCTGCGGCTTATCTGTGTCATCTAGACCTGCTCAAGCCTGATTCCAGATATACCAGTTCCATCTTGTTGGATGGCTTATGACCTAGTGGGTCTGACAGCACTAAACTCATAATAGGCAGTTATGGCCACATAGTCACTTAATGTCCTATGGTCAGATACTCTGCTGGGTGGCATGCCAGGAAATGCTTTACAAGTGGTGTTTGGTTCTCTGCTGCTGATGGCATGACCTTGGTCCAGAGCCCTAGGGGTTTGGACAGTGACTCCTATTGGGGCTTAATCTCACATTCCATGCAGAGTATCATTAGATTTGCCAATCACATAGCCTAAGGGTCAGGACTGATCCAACCAGTTATTGCAGGGATCAGACTGGAGAATGAAAGGTTGATATGATGTGACCCACCACTCTACATACATCCTTTAAGTCTTTGAGAATGGCAGTAATTTCTGCCATCCCTCCAGATTTGTGTTTTTCTATTTTGGCTGGGCGGGAGTGCAGCATTTTCACTCTGCCTTAGCTATTACAAATGTTGCTTATTCTATAAATCAAGGAACCATTGTAAGGGCTCTTCTGATGGTTAAGTATATTCATTCCAATGATTTATTCAGGATCCAAGGAAACGATTTCTGGGTGAATACATAGAACTAGTGGATCCAGCGTGAGACATACCTGGGCCAGAACTATATTTGTCGTCTTACCCCAATAAGCCTGCATTCAACTAGGACAGCCATGATAGCACTTTGGGACACTAGATACAAGTGTGAATTGCTGGCCGGGTGCAGTGTCTCATGCCTGTAATCCCAGCATTTTGGGAGGCTGAGGCAGGTGGATCACTCAGATCTTTTGATAGGGATTTCATAGCAATTCACACTTTTTTTTTTTTTTGAGATGGAGTCTCACTCTGTCACCCAGGCTGGAGTGCAGTGGTGTGATTTTGGCTCACTGCAACCTCTGCCTCCTGGGTTCAAGCAGTTCTTCCTGCCTTAGCCTCCTGAGTAGCTGGGATTACAGGCACCCACCACCACACCCAGCTAATTTTTGTATTTTTTAGTAGAGATGGGGTTTCACCATGTTGGCCAGGCTGGTCTTGAACTCCTATGCCTGAAGTTCCTTAGGCATACAATTTTTTTTCTTCCTTGACAGGTCCAAGTTGGACCATGCTGAGATTTGACCCTCCTTGTGGCCAGGAGGGAAGGTGGGGGCCAATCTTGAGGAAGGCATGCATTGTCTCCTGGGGCACTTGTCTCTTTCAGACACCTGCATACTTTTCAAGAGAGAAAAGGCCTCCTTCTCACAGCAAGACTACTTCTGTAGGTGCAGGTGGCTTGTGGGAATCTGGGAATTCAAAATTCTCAAGCGCACCCACTAGCACGTTAGAAAACCAGTTGTGCACATCTCTTTCCAAATCTTCATTCAGTGACACCATGTCGGTAGCTGGAAATGGGCCATGGTGGGTGTATTTAAACCATGAAAATCAGAAAATGCTACAAACCAGGGCATCATGCATCTCTAGACAGCAGATTGTTAGCCATTTCCCAGCATACCACAGAGTATACTCCTTCCCATCAGGGCCCTGGCTTGCCTTGGTGGAGGACTCAGACCTTGCTGAAGTTCTGCTGCTGCTCTTACAACTGAGTCCTGTGCCTGGTCTCCAGCTCTGCCTGCCTTACTATAGGAGACAAGCATCTCTTTAAACACAGCTGAGAAGACCCTCTGGCTCTCAGACTTGGCTTTAAATTGATAGACCTGAGCCTGCCATTTTCTCTTTTCCATGCATCGCTCCACTGATCAACAGGTCTCGGTGGCATAGTCCTTCGGGTTAGTATCTCCCCTACACCCTCGGTGCCAGAGACACTGAGTAAGCAAGTACCTCCCTGTCCACCTCCATCCCCACTCCCCACGGGCAGGGCCTTGGTGATCCACTGCTGCAATGTGTCAGGGACTACCGGTACTCCTACCACCAGTGAGGTGGTATCCAGCTGGAAGTGATCCAACTCCAGAGTCCTGCCCTCATAGGCTGATTTCTAGGACCACCCCTGGTAGACTGTTAGGTTCTTGAAGCAGAGCCTGAGATAAGGATTCTGGCATCTGTGACTGAGTGGGAGGGTGCTCTCAGGATGAGATGGGGTAGAAATAGGCAAAGGTACAGATTCAGCAGCAGGTGAGCCTCGGTCTGACCCAGCAGGGAGCTGTCAAATGTAAATGACATCACAGGGTTGTCCCTCTGAGGCAGGGGCCAGCCTTTGTGCCCCTACATGAGTCACTCACTGGCTGGAGGCCCCTGGGGAAAGGCTCGGGCTGCCAGCTTTAGCAAATAAACAATTAGGGCACTCAGTTAAATTTGAATTTCCGATAAACGACAAATCAATTTTTAGTATATGTCCCAAATTGTGCATAACATAATGTGTTTTCTCTGCCAGCCCTAGGAAGGGCATAACTTCCCAATTATTTCTAGGTGAAGTAAATTTGTAGATCAGGAGTAAGTCCCAGGAAAGAAGTCCAGCTCTTCTCTTCAACCCTGGGCAGCTAGGGGTAGGCGTAGGGGCCCAGCAGGCACCCATAGCATCTCCTACAGCATCTGAAATGAACAGAGTCATCACGTACTACATACCAATGTACCCACTGCTGAGTTCTTCAGGGATTATATAATTAGGTAGCTGGTATTTTAAATGCATTGCATTATGCAAAAGTCCTTTGTGGATTGCTATATTTGGAGAGTTTTGTGATATTGGGGGGACTAGATGGAGTTTTCAGATGGACATCATACTTTTTTTCATGTAAAACCCTAGAGATTGTAATCCTAGAGAGTGATCCTGCTATCAGTAAATTAGCTCTCCAATACCTTTTCAATGTGGCTGCTGAGGACATGCATGTGGTTCACCCTCCCAGGAAATCCAGGAGGGCAGCATTGGCCTGAATTTGGCTGGTTGGGCAGGTAATGCTGGAAAAGACAATGCGTGGAATGGTTTGCTTCCCTCAGTCCTTTCAGACACAGCCCAGCCCACCACGTCAAGCCAGTGGGTGCATCTGTAACCAATCCCCGTGAGAACTGCAGCCTCTCAGAGGTGGCAAGTTGGCCTGGGTAGGTCAGGAGGATCAGATGTGAGGAAATCTTTGGATTGGAGGCAGGCAGAGCAGGGAAGCATCGGGTGATTCTATGACAGACCCAGGGCTCCAAGCTGTGGTTCAGAAGGGGCACTGGTGCGGCCTCTGCTCCACTCCCCCTGGAGTGACATCGGGTAAAGTGCCAACAACACAGAAGGCAGCAAGCGCTGCCAGCCAGGTCTGCTTCCCTGGACAGCCTGTTGCTAACCCTTCTCCAGCACAGCACTGGATTCTGGTCACCTGGCTGGGAGCTCCACCTCCCCAGCTGCTGCCTCACCTGCTTTTCCGAACCCCACCCTGTAAACAGTAACTACGTTTTGTACCTACCACGCCTCATTTCCATCTCTTTGGAGCACCTCTCACACGGAGCTGAACAGAACAAACTGTTAAGCCCACCGTGTCTGTTAGGGTTGTCTAGGCTGTACCAGATACCCTAACCTGGATTCACCAAGAGGCGTTGTCAAAGCACATAAGAAAGAGCCTCGAGGCAGGCAGCTCTCAGCCTGGTATCAGGCTCTGGGTCAGCTTTCCAGATTATCATAGCCTTCCCCACATCTGCCAGATGCTGCCACAAGCACAGGAGGTACAAACAAACCCAACAATGTTCTGGAAACAAGAGGGGAAGGGGGTCCCCCACCATATCTCCCCAGAGGCCTCCCTTCTCACATCTCACTGTCCTGAAGCCAGCTGTAGCAGAAGAGAGCAGGGTGAAGTTGTCGGGGGCATTCAGCCCCCAGTGCTGAGTCCATTACTACTTGATCCCTGAATAAAAGGGAGGCTCCATGAGCAAGAAGGAACGGGAACTGGATGTTGGAGGGCAAGAATGTATCCACCCCACCCCTAGGAGCACCCATGAACAACTGCCCCATTTTTGCCCCCACTGCTGCCCAGGAGCTGGCCCAGAGACCTTGCCAGTGCTGAGTAACAGGACGCTGGGAAAGTGAGACCAGAGCCTGAACTCAGGGAACAGTTCAAGGCTGCACTGGCCTGCAGGTCATAGAGCAGCTGCTGAGCAGTGAGAGCCCATAACGGACCAGGCCCTGGGTCTTGGAGACCTGAACGAGATAGACTGGGCTCCTGCTCTCCTGGGTGTTGCCTCTTAGAGGGCAAAGACAATTAACAGTAAACAAATAGAACATGAGGTGGTTTCCAATAGTGACTGATATACTTTGGATATTTGTTCTCTCCAAATCGCATGTTGAAATGTAGTCCCTTATGTTGGAGGTGGGGCCTGGCAGGAGGTGTCTGGGTCATGGGGGTAGATCCCTGGTTTAGTGCCATCCCCTTGGTGATGGGTGAGTTCACGTGAGAGCTGGTTGTTTGAAAGAGTCTGACCCCCTCTCATTCTCCTGCTCCCACTCTTGCATGAGACACCTGCTCCTCCTTCTCCTTCTGCCATGATTTTAAGATTCCAGAGGCCTCACGAGAAGCAAACGCCAATGCCATGCTTCTTGTTCTGTCTGCAAAACTGTAAGTCAATTAAACCTCTTCTTTTTATAATTTATCCAGCCTCGGGTATTTCTTTATAACAGCACAAGAACAGCCTAATACAGTGATGCTCTCCAAGTGACCTTTGGGCTGAAACCTGAAGAAGACGGGGAAGCAGCCAGGTGTGATAGTTGTGCCTGTAATCCCAGCACTTTGGGAGGCTGAAGTGGGAGGACTGCTTGAGCCCAGGAGTTGAAGACCAGCTTGGAAAACGTAGCAAGACCCTGGCTCTACAAAAAAAAATTTTTAATTGACCAGGTGTGGTGGTGCACACCTGTAGTCCCAGCTACTTGGAAGGCTGAGGCAGGAGCATCTCTTGAGCCCAGGAGGTTGAGACTGCAGTGAGTCATGTTCACACCACTGCACTCCAGCTTGGGTGACAGAGCAAGACCCTGTCTCAAAAAAGAAGAAAGAAGAAGAAGAAAAGAAGGAGAAGGAGAGGAAGAAGAAAAAGAAGAAGAGGAGGAAGAGGAGGAGGAGGAGGAAGCAGAAGAAAAAGAAAGGAAAGAAAGAGAGAGGAAGGAAGGAAGGAAGGAGAAATAAAGAAAAAGAAGAAAGAAAGAAAGAAAGAAAGAAAGAAAGAAGAAGAAGGAAAGAAAAGAAAGGAGAGAGGGAGGGAGGGAGGGAAGGGAAGCAGAGAGAGAGGGAGATGAAAGAAGGAAGAAGAAAGGAGAAGCAGAGGCTCGTGCTGGATAGCTTTGCTTTTGCCAATGACCTTGCTGATTTTCAGGGAGCCCCGATGTCTTAGTCCATTTATGCTGCTATAAAGGCAAACCTGAGGCTGGATAATTTACAGAGAAAGGAGGTTTATTTGGCTCACAGTTCTGCAGGCTGTACAAGAACCATGGCACCAACAACTGCTTCTGATGAGGACCTCAGGCGACTTCCACTCATGGCGGAAGGTGAAGCAGAGCCTGCATGTGCATATATCACATAGTGAGAGAGGAAGCACGAGGGGGCAGGGAGGTGCCAGGCTCCTCCTAATAAGTTGTTTTGGGAACTAATAGAGTGAGAAATAACTCACCCCCTGCTCCTAAGGAAGGGCATTAATCTATTTATGAAGGATCTGCCCCCATGACCTAAACATCTCCCATTAGGCCCCCACCTCCAACATTGAGGATCAAATTTCAACATGAGGTTCGCGTGGACAAACATCCAGCTATAACACTGGGCAATGCTGACCTGAAGAAAGACTCTTCCCCTCTCAGGCCCAGAGCTCCTTGGCCCTGTAACAACAGAAAATTGGGTTTGAGTGTCAAGATTTTTCCTTTAATCCCTATGCAGCTCCTTGGAATGAGGTGGCATCGTCTCCCATTTCATAGATGAAGAAACAGAAGCTCTGGAGGAATGAATCACTCATCCAAGGTCAGGTAGCTAGTAAGAGTCCCACCAGCTAGCCAGATCTCCTGTTTCCTGCCCCAAGTCCCACTGAGTGAGCTGGAACAATGGCTTCACTGCCACCTGCCGGGAGTGGTGGCAGGTGCCTGTAATCCCAGCTACTCGGGAGGCTGAGGCATGAGAATCTCTTGAACCCAGGAGGCAGAGGTTGCAGTGAGCCAAGATCACACCACTGCACTCCAGCCTGGATGACAAAGTGAGATTCCATCAAAAAAAATAAAAATAACATATAATATACATACAATAACATTTCCTTTTTAAGCGTACAGTTTGATGAGTTTTATCAAATGTATATGGTTATATAACCACCATCACAATTAAGGCAGAATCTTCCCATCACTCAAATAATTCCCTCAGCCCCACCCCTTGCGGTCAATCACTTCTCCCACCCTAGCCACTGGAAATCACTCATCTGTTTTCTGTTCCCTTGGTTTTGCCTTTTCTAGAATGTTCTATACATGAGATCACTGAGAATATAGTCTCCTGTGTCTGGCTTCTTTCACTTAATGTAATGCCTAGCTCAGCAGTGTGTCAATCCTCCCTCCCTTGCCATTGCTGAGCCGTGAGTATTCCACTGCACGGCTGTACTACAGTGTGTTCATTCATTTATTCATTCACCAGCTCATGGGCAGTTGGATTGTTTCCAGGCTTTGGCTATGATGACTGAAGCTGCTGTGAACATTCAAGTACAAGTCTTTGTGTAGACAGGAGTTTTCATTTGGCGGGATAAATACCTAGGAGTAGTATCGTGTGGTTAAGTGTACATTTAAACTTAGAAAAACTGCCAAACTGTTTTCCAATGTGGCCTGTATCGTGTTGCATTTCCATCAGCAGTGTTTGAGGATTCCAGTTGCTCCACATCCTCCTCCCCACACTCGGTTTCATCCATCTTTTAAATGTTAGCCACTCTGGTGACTGTGTACTGATATGTGAGTGTGGTTGTAATTTGCATTTCTACAACTGACTAATAATATTGTTGCACATATTTCTGTATGCCTAGTGGGCATTTTTTGGTGAGTTTTTAAAAATTGGGTTGTTACCTTCTTATTGAGTTGGAAGATTCTGGATGTTTATTCAGGTATGTGTCTGCTAAGAGGTGAGACTGGTTCTACCCTGGTCCTAACAAGCACCCTGGGCCTGCATCCCTGTTTGTGTCTGTGAGCTGAGTCCGCAGCCCTTTCCTCCCACTACCTACCACCCAGCAGTACCCCTTACCCATCACCATAGCTCCTTCTATGACATTTCAGCCTGTCTGTCCCTCCCTCCAGCTAGCCAGAGGCAAGATGGCTCAGGGACGCAGGGCGGGCCCTCAAGACAGAGTGCCAGGGTTTGGACCTTGTATTAGCAAGGGTCACAAGGGAAATTTACTTTATCTCTCCATAGCACTGCTGTGAGGATCCAATAAATTAATCCATGGTTATTCATTTATAAATGGTCTGTAATGCAATGCAGATTTCCCCTTTGGCCCAAATGCTATTTACAGCAGCACTTTTCTCTTTCTGAGCAGACAGAATATTTTGGTTTCCACTCTGTTTATTTCTTGTCTGCCTCAGCCTCATTTGCTAGGTGTTCCCTTGGGGTGCCTTAAGTCTGAACCACTCAAATATTTGTGTTTCTCCAAACACCCCTGACACTGTCCTGCTGGTCTCTCTATCTGGAATGTCTTTCCCTTCCTGGCCAGTTCCCCCTAGTGCATCAAAGAAATCCTGCCCTGTTGCCTTCAGAAAACAAAACAAAACAAAACCTATCAGTCTCTTTATGTTCCCAAAGACGCTGTAGCTTTGCTGGTATCTGGTTGTATTAAGCTGTTCATTTGTCTCTTCTGCTAGATGGTAAGCTCCTTAGAAACTAAAAACTAATCACTTTTCTAACTTCAGACTAAGCACAAATTAGGTTCTCAAGAAACATTGAGTAATGAGTGATCCAGTATCCCCTTCCCAACATATTTTTGGTCATTGATACCATCATTCTGAGTAGTTACTAGGGAACACTTCACTGCAGTAACCAATACAGCAAAACATGAAACAGAGTTACATAGTAGAATTGTATTTCTTGCCCATATAATAGTCAAATGCAGTTCTTCATCAGCTGGGAGGTTCTCCTCCACACAGTCATTTAGGAATCCAGTGAACATGGCAGAGCTTCCTAGTTCTAGACCCAAACCCATGTCCTCTTTCTCCACAGTGATGACAATGCTAGCAACAGCTGGCCAGCTGTTCTGTAGTTCTCAACCTCCCTTGCAGTGAGATGTCTCCATGCAATTTCAGTGGAGCAACATATACCATTTCCATTTCCAG